>NC_091775.1:54390506-64390506 GCF_029378745.1 Bos indicus | reverse complement strand
TGAATGCAAGTTTCACTAATTGGACAAGTTAGTTAACTTCTCCATGTTTTACTTTCCTCATTAGAAAAATGGAGTTATTTATCCCTACCTTCTAAGTTATTTATACCTATCTCTTAAGGATTAAATTAAATCCTACTTTCAGGGTTGAGAGGATATATTTCACATACAAGTATAAGTATCTGCTTTTACTTGTGGTATTATATTTTGGATTTATTATTGTATTATTATTTTAGTTTTTCTATAGCGATTTTCCTACTTATAAAAAACTAAATACTAACACATGTTAAGAATTTAAATAAAACTCTTGCTTCAAGCACATTCTGATTTTAACCCCCTATCCATTCTGTCTTATCAATATTATACTTCAGGATGGTTACATATAAAAGAACAACAATGAATGTAGTTTTTTGGGCCTGTGTGTCTTTCTTTCAGTTTTATCTTTAAGAAAAAGAATGATAGATTTGATTTGTTTTTTCTTCTTTGAAACACTGCATGTTATCACTTATATGTGGAATCTAAAAAATTTAAAAAAATGAATATAACAGAACATAAACAGATTCACGGATATAGAGAATAAGCTAGTGGTTATCAATGGGAAGAGGGGAGGGAGGTAGCACAAGATAGGAGGAGGGGATGAAGAGATATGAACTATGTTTAAGATAAATAAGATAAGGATATGTTGTTGGATAAAGAAATGGCAACACACTCTAGTAATCTTGCCTGGAAAAACTGCATGGACAGAGGAGCCTGGTGGGCTGGTGTTCATGGGGTTGCAAGAGTCGGACATGACTTTGTGACTTCACCACGACCACCAAGGATGTATTATATAGCACAGGGAATATAGTCTTATATTAACTTTATATAATATAATACATAATAATATATAATATAGTAATTTATAATAACTTTAAGTGGATTATACTCTATAAAAATACTGAATCACTATGCCCTATACCTGAGACAAATCTAATGGAAATTAACTATACTTCAATTTTTAAAAGTGGATTTATTATTATTCTCTGCTTTCACCATCTTCAGCTTTGTCTCAATACTGCCCCATGTGGCCGCTGCTCTGTTCTGCTTTCTCAGGGAGAGAGCAGTCTCTTCCCCAAACCTAAGATTCTAAAGGGTAAAGGAAACGATTTCAGGAGAGGAGAATGCATACCAGGAGAGTTTTTGCCGTGGAAGAAAGTCTTGATTACGTTTTCAAAGAGAGAATTATAAATCTTTTCATTTGTCTCAACGCTGATCTTCTGTATGGCGACCAGGAACTGCAATGGGGTTTCAGCCCTCCGTTCTCTGAGGAACTCCCTGAAGAACTCCAAGTGCTGTGTGTTTAGGAGGACTTCTGTCAAGTTTCTGGAAAACAAGAAAGCATCATTGGCAGAGAGAGAGAGACGGTGACCCTGGATTCTGCTCCAGTTAGGGAATGGGGAAGGGCCTCTGCCAGACTTCAGGGCTTTGGACTGTGACTGAAGAGCAGAGTGGATAAATTGGTTACTCTGCTTGTTTCCTAGAGATTAACTTAATGTACCCATCCTAAGCTTGGTCTAATCATTTGACAACCCCAATGGAAGAAGAGAAGGAGTATTTTAAAGGGGGCTTTTTTCTTTTCCAAGGAAAACTTCTTCCATTATGGATTCATTGGCAGTCATTTCAGCAAGACAGAGCATGAGTGACCAGCAGTTGTTATAGATCAATATTTCTAAATTTCCACTGCTGATTTCTTCGTTCACTGTTTCTTGTGTACAGGTGTTGCCCTAATGTTTCAACTCAATTCTCCTGACTCTTGCCTTAGGATTTGTTTCTGCTAGGTAATCTCTACATCCTCTGTGGTTTCAGTTTTCATTGACATGAGGAAGGGACTTTCACTGTTACGGTGAAGCTATCTCTCCAGTTTCTGTGAATTCCACTTCACAGTTTCGGCTGCCCATTGAACCTTATCTTTATGTCATTTGTCATTGGTAGAACCTTTCCATACAAATTCACAAGTTGTCCAACTTGTTCTTCTCCTGTTAAATACTTGTCTTGTTAAGAATGATGTTAGCTATAAGTTTTTTCTTTTTATTTATTTATTTAATTGAAGGATGATTGCTTTACAATATTGGTTTGATTTCTCTCATTCATCAACATGAATTAGCCATGAATTAGGTTCCTCTGTGTATGGGATTCTCCCAGCAAGAACACTGGAGTAGTTGCCATTTCCTTCTCCAGGGGATCTTACAAAGCCAGGGATCAACCCCGGGGTTTCCTGCAACTCCTGCCTTGGCAGATTCTTTTACCAGTGAGCCATGTGGGAAGTCCATGAATTAGCCACAGGTGTACATATGATCTCTCCCTCTTGAACCTCCCTCACATTTCTCACCCTTTCCCACCCCTTCAGGTTGTTACAGAGCCCCAGTTTGAGTTCCCTGAGTCAAACAGCAAATTTCCATTGGCTATCTATTTAATATATGGTAATGTATATGCGTTCTCTCCATTCATCTCACCCTCTCATAAATGTACTTTTAAAGAATGAGATGATTCCCTTCTAAGTTTATTGAGAATTTTTATCATAAATGGATGCTAGATTTTATAAAATGCTTTTAATGCATCAATCGAGATACTTGTGTGAAGTTTTTTCCCTCATTTTATTAACATGATGCATTGTATTAATTTATTTTCAGATGCATTATTTGCATTCCTGGAATAAATCCCACTTGGTTATGGTATATAATCCTTTTTAAATGTGGTTGAATTTGGTTTGCTAATATTTTATTGAGGATTTTCATACCTAGGTTTGAGAGGGTTATTGGTCTGCAGTTTTCTTATGATAATTTTGTTTGGCTTTGGGATCAGGATAATACTTGCTGCCTCATAAACATATTAGAAGTGTTCCTTTTTCCTCTATTTCCTCAAAGAGTTTGTAGACTATTGGTAGCATTTATTCTTTAAATATTTCATAGCTTTTTCCAGTGAAGCCATCTGTCTAGACTTTTATCTGTGAGATTTTAAATTATTAATCCAATTTCTTCTCTTGATATAGAGATTTACTCACATTTTCTATTTCTTGAGTCAGTTTCAGAAATTTGGGTATTTCTAGAAATTGCTCTATTTCATCTAATTGTCATTGTCATACTCCTTGCATTTTCTTACAAACAGGTTAGTTTCTTTAGGGTCAGTGGTCCTCTCTTCTGGTCCAGGTTTTGGAAATCTGTGTCACCTCACTTTTTCCCTTTTGTCAGTATAGTTAATGGTTTATCAGTTTTGTTAATCTTTACAAAAAACTTATTTGTGCTTGGATTTTCTCATTTTTCTTCTCTTCATATTATTGATTTCCACTCGTTTATTATTTACTTCCTTCTACTTCCCCCAAGTTTAGTCTGAATATATCATTCCACCACCTTTAGTCTCCATTGTTTTATTATTGAAGTATGGCTGATTTATAATATTATATTAGTTTCAGATATATATAGTATTCACAGACTTGAAAATACTAAATTTTCAAATAGACTTGAAAATCTGTTAAAACACAGAATACACAGGGTAAAGGGACATAAAACATAATAGTAGAAAGCTAGATTGGGGGAATTCCTGGGTGGTCTAGTGGTTAGGATTCCACACTTTCACTGCCAAGGGTGCAGGTTCAATCCCTAGTCAGGGAATTAAGTTCCCACAGCTGCATGGAGTGATCAAAAAAAAAAAAAAAGAAAAAGAAAAAAGAGAGAGAGAGAAGGAAAAGAAAAGACTTCTTTTATATTCAACTAAACTGCTGCTGCTAAGTCGTTTTAGTCGTGTCCAACTCTATGCGATCCCATAGATGGAAGCCCACCAGGCTCCCCCGACCGTGGGATTCTCCAGGCAAGAGTACTGGAGTGGGTTGCCATTTCCTTCTCCAATAAATGAAAGTGAAAAGTGAAAGTGAAGTCGCTCAGTCGTGTCCAACTCTTAGCGACCCCATGGACTGCAGCCTACCAGGCTCCGCCATCCATGGGGTTTTCCAGGCAAGAGTACTGGAGTGGGATGCCACTGCCTTCTCCATCAACTAAACTAGGAACTACATATTTTTGTAGACATAGTGGAGAGTGGTGAATAGTACAAACTGGAACAGCAAAAGGAATAAATGATTGAACTTCAGGGAATAATTTTATTTCCTTGAAGAGGAGGAAGCTCCATCTAGAGAATTTAGAAGAGACAGAGGACTTATAACCCTCAATGAACATTATCAATAACTGAAAACATACTTCTGGAAGCTTTCTCTATACAAAATATTCTGCCAGTGACATTGACTAACAAATTTGTATGTGCTAATACATCTCTATCATCTATAAGAGAACTTATCATACAGCCAGTCATTAGTAGATAATACTAAATTAAAAAAATAAGTGCCTGAATGAATGGCATGCATAAGAAAATTATCATCAAGTTGAGAAGGTGGAAAACATACTTAAAAAATTAAAAAGTAGTAAAAAAATAGAACATGGTAAGTTCTTGTATTTTAAAAGTTTATTACTTCAGAGGAGGTAGAAGTCATAGCAGATATACAACTGGAGAACTTTATTTTGTAGAGATGGAGCTTATGCTAAGGTGAATGGAAAGAAAGAGTGGGCATTTCTGAAAGAAAAGATCACAGACTCTTTGTCTAGCATTGGGAACTTAGAGGCTGAGACAAGAAGTAAGGAGCTAGTTAGGAGACTACTACAGCTGTATGCAATCCACAAAAACACAAACTGGCAAGGACATCCATACAAAAATGTTTCTTGGGGTACTAGTCATAGCAATGGAAAAGTAAAGATAATATACATGTCCATTAAAAATATATAGTTAAATAAACCATGCAACATCCATAGTATGGAAGAAGGTAAATCTATTTATATTGACATGAAAGGATATCCATGATAGCTTGTTAAGTTTTAAAAAGTTATTGTATAATATACATTGCATGGTGCAAATTTTAGAAAATAAATAGTGATTTAAAATAACAAAGTATCCCTGTGCATGTACAGTATGATTAAGGAAAGCGTGTGCCTGAACATATTGTTGTGACCAGATCCTATGTCTTACCTGGGTCTTATCGAAGGCTTCCTCACATTAGCCCTTTTAAAGAATGACATTCTCCTTTTTGAGGGTAAAACCATCTTTGGTTCTCTGAAAATTTCTACAGTAAAATCTAAAAATAAAATTACAAAAGTGAGGAACATCATATTATAAAGAACACTGCAGACAGTAAGAAAGAACAAAGTGCGAAGGACATTATCATATATTGAATGCATGTAGAAAAACCAAAGTCCCCAGTGGCCAGTGGCCTGAGATAGCAGCTGTTACGGGGACTTGCTCCCTAAAACTCCCGTTCATGGATCACAGTCTTGTCGTGGCGAAGGGACTTATGTAATTCTATGAAGCTATGAGCCATGCTGTGCAAGGCCACCCAAGATGGATGGGTCATAGTGAAGAGTTCTGACAAAACCTGGTCTACTGGAGAAGCAAATGGTAACCCACTCCAGTATTTTGACTGGACTAACCCATGAACAGTATAAAAAGGCAAAAAGATATGACACTGGAATATGAACCCCCCAGGTTGGAAGGTGTCCAGTACACTACTGAAGAAGAGCAGAGGACAATTACTAATAGCTCCAGTAAGAGTGAAGCAGCTGGGCCAATGGAAACAATGCTCAGTTGTGGACATGTCTGGTGGTAAAAGGCTGATGCTATAAAGAAAATATTGCATAGGAACCTGGAATGTTAGGTCCATGAATCAAGGTAAATAGGACATGGCCAAGAAGGAGATGGCAAGAGTGAACATTGACATCTTCAGTTCAGTTGAGTTCAGTGGCTCAGTTGTGTCCGACTCTTTGTGACCCCATGAATCACAGCACACCAGGCCTCCCTGTCTATCACCAATTCCCAGAGTTCACCCAAACTCATGTCCATCGAGTCGGTGATGCCATCCAGTCATCTCATCCTTTGTCGTCCCCTTCTCCTCCTGCCCCCAATCCCTCCCAGTATCAGGGTCTTTTCCAATGAGTCAACTCTTCGCATGAGGTGGCCAAAGTACTGGAGTTTCAGCTTTAGCGTCATTCCTTCCAAAGAAATCCCAGGGCTGATCTCCTTCAGAATGGACTGGTTGGATCTCCTTGCAGTCCAAGGGACTCTCAAGAGTCTTCTCCAACACCACAGTTCAAAAGCATCAATTCTTTGGCACTTAGCTTTCTTCACAGTCCAACTCTCACATTCATACATGAACACTGGAAAAACCATAGCCTTGACTAGATGGACCTTAGTTGGCAAAGTAATGTCTCTGCTTTTGAATATGCTATCTAGGTTGGTCATAACTTTCCTTCCAAGAAGTAAGTGTCTTTTAATTTCATGGCTGCAATCACCATCTGCAGTGATTTTGGAGCCCCCAAAAATAAAGTCTGACACTGTTTCCACTGTTTCCCCATCTATTTTCCATGAAGTGATGGGGCCAGATGCCATGATCTTCGTTTTCTGAATGTTGAGCTTTAAGCCAACTTTTTCACTCTCCTCTTTCACTTTCATCAAGAGGCTTTTGAGTTCCTCTTCACTTTCTGCCATAAGGGTGGTATCATCTGCATATCTGAGGTTATTGATATTTCTCCTGGCATTCTTGATTCTAGCTTGTGCTTCTTCCAGCCCAGCGTTTCTCATGATGTACTCTGCATAGAAGTTAAATAAGCAGGGGGACAGTATACAGCCTTGACGTACTCCTTTTCCTATTTGGAACCAGTCTGTTGTTCCCTGTCCAGTTCTAACTGTTGCTTCCTGACCTGCATATAGATTTCTCAAGAGGCAGGTCAGGTGGTCTGGTATTCCCATCTCTTTCAGAAATTTCCACAGTTTATTGTGATCCACACAGTCAAAGGCTTTGGCATCTTAGGTATCAGTGAACTAAAATGGATGGGAATGGGCAAATTTAATTCAGAAGTTCATTATATCTACTACTGTGGGCAAGAATCCCTTAGAAGAAATGGAGTAGCCCTTACAGTCAACAAAAGAGTCTGAAATACAGTACTTGGGTGCATCTCAGAAACAACAGAATGATCTTGGTTCATTTCCAAGGCAAACCATTCAACATCACAGTCATCCAAGTCTATGCTCTTACCACTAAAGCAAAAGCAGCTTAAGTTGACCAGTTCTATGAAGACCTACAAGACTTTCCAGAACTAACACCAAAAAAGATGTAGTTTTCATCATAAGGGATTGGAACACAAAAGTAGGAAATTAAGAAATATGCAGAATAACAGGTAAGTTTGGCCCTGAAGTACAAAATGAAACAGGGCAAAGGCTAAGAGAATTTTGTCAAGAAAATAAGCTGGTCACAGCAAACATCCTTTTCCAACAATGCAAGAGATGACTTTACACATGGACGGCACCCAGTGGTCAATACAGTAATCAGATTATGTTCTTTGCAGCCAAAGATGGAGAAGCTCCATACAGTCAGCAAACACAAGATCTGGAGCTGATGGTGGCTCATGAGTTCCTTAGTGTAAAATTCAGATTTAAATTGAAGAAAGTAGGGAAAACCAGTAGGCCATTCAGGTATGACCTAAATCAAATCCTTTGGGATTATACAGTGGAGGTGACGAAAAGATTCAAGGGGTTAGATCTGATAGACAGAGTGCCTGAAGAACTATGGACAGAGGTTCGTAACACTGTATAGGAGGCAGTGACCAAAACCATCCCAAAGAAAAAGACATGCAAGAAGGCAAAATGATTGTCTGAGGAGGCCTTACAAATAGCTGAAACAAAGAAGAGAGGTGAAAGGCAAAGGAGGAAGGGAAAGATACACACAACTGAAGGCAGAGTTCCAAAGAAGAGCAAGGAGGGATAAGAAAGCCTTCTTAAGTGAACAATGCAAAGAAATAGAGGAAAACAATAGAATGGGAAAGACCAGAGATCTCTTCAAGAAAATTGGAGATACCAAGGGTGCATTTCATGCAAAGATGGGCATAATAAAGGACAGAATTGGCAAGGACTAAACAGAAGCAGAAGATATTAAGAAGAGGTGGCAAGAATGCACAGAAGAATTGTACAAAATAGGTCTTAATGATCCGGATAACCATGATGGTGTGGTCACACCTAGAGCCAGACATCCTGGAGTGTGAAATCAAGTGGGGCCTAGGAAACGTACTACAAACAAAGCTAGTGGAGGTGATGAAATTCCAGCTGAGCCATTTCAAATCCTAAAAGATGATGCTGTTAAAGTGCTGCACTAAGTACTATATATTAGCTACTGAATATACTGACTTTACATATAAAAACACATATAGATTATAAGTATATGGATAGAGAAAAATATGCTATGCCAACACTAGTCAAAAGGAAGGAAGAGGACTTCCCTAGTAGTTCAATGGTTAAGAATCTGCTTGGCAATGCAGAGGACACAGGTTCTATTCCTGGTTGGGGAAGATTCCACATGCAACTAAGCCCGTGCACCACAACCACTGAGCCCTCACTCTACAGCTCATGCTTTGCAATGAGAAGCCATGGCAATAAGAAGCCCACAGGCTGCGACTAGAGAGTAGCCCCCACTAGCCTCAACTAGAGAAAGCCCGTGCACAGCAATGAAGACCTAGCATAGCCAAAAGTAAGTTTTTTTTTTTTTTTTTTTTTAAAGAAGAGTATTAATTTTATACAGAACAGTCTTCAGAGAAAGGAGAGATATACATAATGATAAAGGGGTCAACTCTCTAAGAAGATACAACAATTTTTAACATACACGTGCGTGAACAAAACAAGAGCTCTATGTGCGACAGAACTACAAGGAGGAAAATGTAAATCCACTTTCAAAGTTGGACACTTCAACACTCCTCTGTCACAGATGGAAAGATCCAGCAGGCAGAATATCAATAAGGATCTAGTTGAAATCAACAACACCATCAATCAACTGGAGCAATCAACTAGATAGCTACAAACCATTTTATCAAACAACAGTAGAACACACTTTTTGCTGAAGCTCACGTGAAACATTTACCGGTGCTGAACACATTCTGGGCCATACACATACCTTACAAAATTTAAATGAATAGAAACCATACGTCTGCTGTCAGACCACAAAGCACTTGACAGAAAGATAGCTGGAAAATCTCAAAACACATGGAGATTTAAAAACATACTTCTAATAACACATGGCTCAAAGAAGAAAATTTTAAAGTATTTTAAATTAAATAAAAATGAAAGCACAACTTATCAAAATTTGGGAGGTGAGAAAAATAGCAATGAGAGGAAAATGTATAGCATTTCATGCGTATATAAAAATAGAAAAAAGATCATCTAAATCAATCCTCTAAGTTTCTACCTTAGGAAAGTGAAAAAAGAAGAGCAAATAAAATCCAAAGTAAGCAGAAGAGAAGAAATAATAGAACTTAGAGCAGGATTCAATGAAATTGTAAGGAAATCAATAGAGAAAATCAATGAAGACAAACATGGTTCTTTGAAAAAATCAATAATATCAATAAGTCTCTGGCTAGACTAAGAAAAACAGAGAGAGGACACAGATTACTTGTATCAGAAATGAAAGCAAGACTATCACTACAGATACCATAGATATAAAAAGGGTAAGAAAAGAATACTAAGAACAACTCCATGTCACATTTTGAAAACATAGATGAAATGGATCAATTCCTTGAAAGGCACAATTTACCGAAAGTCATACAAAAAGAAACAGATGATCAGAATATATATATACATTTGAAATATGAAGATCTTCGTATTGTATCTCAAAGCCCATCAATAAACAACCACTAAGAAAGAGGCACTAAAGGACCAAGAAGACGGAGGGACTTAGCCAGTTGATGTCAGCAAGTCTGGTATCACAGTCCATCTGAAATCACTGTCTGTCACAGTCTACCCTAGCATTGGCACAATGAGCTCATGAACAGAGTAGGTGGGTGAAACGGATGGAGGCTGTGTATGGACCCAGTAGCACGGGCCCCATACTCATTAAGGCTGATTTAGCTACCAATGTTGCCAAATGTTCAACTTGCCAGCAAGAGACAAACACTAAAACTCACATATTTCAACATCCTTCATGGAAAACCAGCTACTCACTTGGTGGCAATTTGATGACATTGGACCTTTTTATTCTGGAAGGGGCAGCTGTATTGGATTGGAACTGACATGTATTCCTAACTGTGAGGTTTCAGCTAGCATTGATATTTGGGGCTTAGAAGTGTTTGATCCCCTGAATAGGATCCCCCGTAACACTGCCTCTGATCAAGAGATACACTTACAGTAAAGCGGATTGGCAAAGGGCATACAGTAGTTGGATCCACTAGTTTTGTCACCTATGAGAGCTGCTGGCCTGGTAGAGTAACAAAGCCATTTTTTGAAGGTCTAGCTGTCTGTCACACCAGCTTGGAGATGATACTTTTTGAAAAATGAGGCATCATCCTCCAGGAAAAACCGAAGACCATAATATGAAGCTGTGGCCCCCAGTGAGTCGAATATTGAATATGAGAATCAAGGGATGACAGTAGAAGAGATCCATTTATCATCAGTTTTGGTGACCTACTTAGGGAAATGTTTAATCTTTACAACTTAAGGTTCTGTGGATCTGGATCAGCGCTGTCCAATAGAAATATAATGGGAGCCACATGTATTATATAAATTTAAAATTTCTAGCAGTCAAATTTAAAAAACTAAAAGGAAAAGAGTGAAATTAATTTTAGTAATGTGCTTTATTTAACTTATTGGTACCAGCTATATTTCAAGAGCTCAATGGCCACAATTGGACTACAGGCTCCTGTATTGGACTGTGCCAGCTTGGAGGTCCAGGATCCCAGAGTGGGAATGCTATGACTAGGGACACAGTAGGAGCTCAGTCACTTCAAGTTCCTTATGCCAGAGGTCAGGGAGGCAAAGGAGTCACTGCACTGGCGGGGCCATTGACTGTGGTCACCAGTTACGTAGCAGGGGCTGTGCAGAATGCACTTGGCCCTTTTGGTATTCCCGTGTCCAACTGTGATGGTAAAGCAACAGGTGAGCAGCCACAGCCTGAGAAGTCATGATGATCAAGGGCTCATGTCTCTCAGGGGTGAAAGTCTAGGTTATCTTGCCAAGTAAGTCCCCTGAGACCAGCAGAACCACTAGCAGAACCATAGAAGGAATCTGTCACGAGCAGAAAAGCAAGGAGAAAAGGAGTATTTGTTGTGATCTCCAGACAAGCTGTAATAGTGTGTGTCAGCCTTTCTTACATAAGTTCCCTAGGAAAGGAAGCCACCAGACTCCTGGAAGAACTGTTACAAGATGGGGTAAAATTTCCTTACAAAGTAAGTGGACAATACTGAGTGCTCTGGTGCATGCCTTAGCTCATTTCTTTAGGAGCAAAGCACTCATTTTCCCAGCTGCCTGGAGTTACTGGCTGCTGCCACAGGTGAGGTCCTCTCTGGAAGTGTCTTTGGCCAAAGGGCACTGCCTGACCCAAGGTTATGTCCTCCCAAAGTCAGTCACATCCCATTTGAGTCAGTGAGGAGGTACAAGTTTCTTGCCTCAATGAGGGACAACTCTGAAGGGCTATCTTAGCTTTAGAGCTTCCTATAGGATCTGCTGATGTTTATCATAACTACCTCACAGTTCAGCATCTACCTGTGCCCAGTTCTGCTTTCCTCATGCCCATATGGGTGTTATTTCTAAGAACATACCCCCCAACAAATCTCCTTTCACAAAACTATGACCCCAGAAATCTTGGTAGGAGACAAATCTGTATTGTTGAAAACCCCAGAGTGATAAATAAGTAAGAAGGTAGGAATTAACAATTTCATCATCGTCTTCATTCATTTACAATTGCATCTGACTTTCATGATGCCCTTCTTTGGCTTTGTAGGAGAAAAGACAGACATGGTCATTCTCTGCTGACCATCCTTTTTTTGGTTTATGCCTCTTGTGGTTTTGAGATTCTCTCTTACCTGGTTGTCTCACATCCATCCTTGAGTTTAAACACTTACCTATATGAGGTACTTTTTCACAATATATTTTGTAGTCCTCACTGATCTTCTCTATGGCCACCTTTGGATACTTATAACAGAGTTCCTCAAAGGCCATTTTCTCTATGTCTATCAAATAGGGGAAAACAAAAATGGAGTCTTGTTGTCTACTGTGGTTTCAAAGATTCACGCACTTTTTTTCTTTTTTTTTGCAAGTATTGTCTTTAAAATGCTATTTAAGTAGGACAATAGTGTTTTACTGGAATGTCTATATAGGAAATACAAGTTTCCTAGGCCAAATCAGAAGCAAGAAAATACTGCCTCCCCTATCCTCTAGAATGGGGGCTTTTGCCCTTCTTGGGGAGACCTGACCCGTGGAAATTTTCTGCTTAAGGGTAACTGATATGACTTTGGAAGAGGCACTAAGTGTTAACATGTATACTAGAAGTAATCCATCCAAATGAATATGGACTCTTTCAAACCCCATCTGGTATAGGGAGGAGCTGCAAATGCATTCAAACATTCTGCTGTTGCGCCAAAAAATTTGATACAATTACCTTCAGAATTGACAACTCATATCTCTGAATATCAATAGTTGTGAATAATTGTCCTTTGAGAGTGAATTATTTTTTTTCTAAAGGCAGTTATAGATCATGTCTAGTCATGCATGGTGAATTGGGAGGGAATGACTTTCTGTATTCAAAATGAGATGGGACTGTAAGGCTGAGGCAGCAAGAAAAGTTTTAATGAGGTATTGCTGCTGCTAAGCTGCTAAGTCACTTTAGTCATGTCCAACTCTGTGCGACCCCATAGACGGCAGCCCACCAGGCTCCCCATCCCTGGGATTCTCCAGGCAAGAACACTGGAGTGGGTTGCCATTTCCTTCTCCAATGCAGGAAAGTGAAAAGTGAAAGTGAAGTCACTCAGTCGTGTCTGACCCTCAGCGACCCCATGGACTGCAGCCTACCAGGCTCCTCTGCCCGTGGGATTTTCCAGGCAAGAGTACTGGAGTGGGGTGCCATTGCCCAGGCAACCCTAAAGGAAATCAGTCCTGAATATTCATTGGAAGGATGAATATGAACTGATGCTGAAGTTGAAACTCCAATATTTTGGCCACCTGATGCTAAGAACTGACTCACTTGGAAAAGACACTGATGCTGGGAAAGATAGAAGGTAGAAGGAGAAGGCGATGACAGAGGATGAGATGGTTGGATGGCATCACCGACTTGATGGACATGAGTTTGAGTAAGCTCCAGGAGTTGGTGATGGACAGGGAAGTCTGGCGTGCTGTATCCATGGGGTCGCAGAGAGTTGGACACAACTAAGCAACTTAACTGACACTGATAGGCAATGGCAGAATAGCAGCACTGTGCCTACCAAGGTCAAAACACTCATTTGTGTTATGAGCGCTGAGATTTAGGGTAAATCTCATCACCCACAGTTTCCCTGAAACTCTCTAGGGCAGTCCAGGACTTTTGCAGGTTATACTGGTGGGATATAAAAGGAATATGGGGTGTGGCCCTCTGAATGTCAGTGTCCTTAGGTCAGCATTGTCACTGTTATCATTACCATCTCTCAGTCAGAAGACTGCAGTGGTAAAAGCAGTGGATTATTGCCGCTATCATTCAGTTTTCTAGTCTTTCATCAATCCCTCCCTTGCTGAGAAACCCTGGGCAAGACTCTTACCTCGGCTCAGTTTCTCTACAAGAAATATAAGAGTATTCTAGCTCTGATGCTCAGAGAGTTTATGGCATAGTCTGAGTGGAGGCATCAGCCTACTTGGGGAGCCAGGGCCTGGACTTGGACAAATGCACAGGAGGCCCTTCATTGGGGTAGATTTGCATTTCAAGAAAGCAATGGCAAAGGGTATGCTGGAGGGAGGGAGGGGGCATCTCCATGGAGGTGATTACCACTCTTCCTGATCCCTCCTGGCATTTCATGGCCATCAAGGGGAATGCCCCTGCCCAGCATGTGTAGGGTCAAATTTATCAGCCATCCTTTCTTTCACTTTTCTCTTGATTCCTGGGAGAGGATTTGGAATGTTTGGGATTTAGAGAAGGGGAAATCCTAAGGTAAACCAGATGGCCTGTTCATGCTAGCTTTTAATAATTCATGCCTGAGTATGTTCCAAAGGGCAAGCACCCAAACAACCTGCTTTGTACACAGAGTGCACATCAAAGTTTTAAAAGAGGCAAGGGTTACATTTTTTAGTCGAATCTAACAAGTACTACTTGTTGAGGACCTACTTGCTGTGCAAATGCATTACCGCCTATCCTTTCAACAATGCCATCATCCCCATTCTGTAGACGAGGAAATGAGACTCAGGGAGATACAGTGGCTGGCCAAGTAAGCTCACAAAGCAAAGGAGTGGTGGAAATGAATTTTCAAAGATCTTGATTACAAATTTCATGGCTGCAATCACCATCTGCAGTGATTTTGGAGCCCAAAAAAATAAAGACAGCCACTGTTTCCCCATCCATTTGCCATGAAGTGGGCTCCAAAATCACTGCAGATGGTGACTGCAGCCATGAAATTAAAAGACACTTACTCCTTGGAAGGAAAGTTATGACCAACCTAGACAGCATATTCGGAGAAGGCAATGGCACCTCACTCCAGTGCTTTGCCTGGAAAATCCCATGGATGGAGGAGCCTGGTAGGCTGCAGTCCGTGGGGTCGCTAAGAGTCAGACACGACTGAGCGACTTCACTTTCACTTTTCACTTTCATGAATTGGAGAAGGAAATGGCAACCCACTGCAGTGTTCTTGCCTGGAGAATCCCAGGGATGGGGGAGCCTGGTGGCTGCCGTCTATGGGGTCACACAGAGTCAGACACGACTGAAGTGACTTAGCAGCAGCAGCAGACAGCATATTAAAAATCAGAGACATTACTTTGCCAACAAAGGTCTGTCTAGTCAAGGCTATGGTTTTTTCAGTAGTCATGTATGGATGTGAAAGTTGTACTATAAAGAAAGCTGAGCGCCGAATAATTGATGCTTTTGAACTGTGGTTTTGGAGAAGGCTCTCGAGAGTCCCTTGGACTGCAAGGAGATCCAACCAGTCCATCCTAAAGGAGATCAGTCCTGGGTGTTCATTGGAAGGACTGATGTTGAAGCTGAAACTCCAGTCCTTTGGCCACCTGATGCGAAGAGCTGACTCATTTGAAAAAAACCCTGATGCTGGGAAAGATTGAGGGCAGGAGGAGAAGGGGACAACAGAGGGTGAGATGGCTGGATGGCATCGCCGACTCAATGGACATGGGTTTGGGTGGACTCCGAGAGTTGGTGATGGACAGGGAGGCCTGATGTGCTGCGATTAATGGGGTTGCAAAGAGTCAGACACGACTGAGTGACTGAACTGATTACTAGTACGTATATCATAACAATAGAATGTCAAAAAACAGTTATCAGCTTTTACAAAATTAAATGGAATAACATAGAGAGTATGAGAGTATATAATCTTATGAAATAAGGACAGGTGTTGCTTTGTGAAAAAATTTTAATATATATTTATACACACACATACATATACAGGTATATGTTTCCCAAAATGAAGTCAGTAGTATTTATCGTGCTTTGAAGTTTGAGAAATATTGCAGTACTCTGACTGCCTCAGCACTGATAATTAAAGCAGTTTGTTCAATTTGAACAACAGTGGCTACTCTTACTATTGCCAAATGTTGTGTTAATAGCTTTCATGGATGGTCTTGGGTCATCTTCACAACAAGCCTATTATTCCCATTTTACAGTTGAGAGAAACGGGGCTTGAAGATAGGTTAAATACATTGTTCAGGTTCACACAGTCACTAGCAGAGCTAGGATATAACCCAGATCTGTGGGACAGCAGAGCCTTGTGTTCCTAACCAAGGCTCTCCACTGCCTGGGTGGCTGGTGTGTTATGTTGGGGGAAGCGAGTGGCTGTTAAAAATATATTCACAGAAATGTCTTAGACCTGATTCTGGGGAGGAATGGCACATGTTTTTCAGATGCATGAAATGGAGTAATCAGTATATAACTGTGATGATGTCTTGGTGGTCATGAGCCTGGTCAAACTTGAGTTCTCTGGTTCCCTTTCAGAGCCAGTGGGGGCCTCTGCAGTCAGTCAGTCTGGATTCAGATCTTGACTCTGCCACTTACTGTGTGACCTTGGAAATGTAACTTGTCCTTTCTATGCCTCAGTTATCCTGTACTTACCTCACATGTTATTTGGAAGATCAAATGAGGTCCTCTTTATCACCTTTGCATTGCATAGTGCTGACACATAGTAAATACTTAAAGTTAAAATACTAATACTTCACAGCTGCTTGTATGTAAGGATTAAAAAAAAAATTATGGTGACTGACCTTACCTGCCAGAAACACTGGAGACTTCCTTTCTACCCGGAGGGACCCACCTTGCTTCAGGTCCTCAGTAGCTATCTTTTGCCATTGCATAGATTCCATTTCTTCCATGTTAGCCAAACCCTGGCTTAACTCCAGTGATTCCTCAAATCTCTTATAAAGAAGAATGATATCTTCTTTGCTTATAGATTCTTTTTTATGCCACTTGGTCCTGATGAGCCTGCTCTGAGTCTAAGAGAAGGAGATGGTAGCAGACAGCATTTGCTATAGAAACTAGGCCAGAAGCAAGATTTTTACAGCTTGGTCCTTCTTTGCCTCCCTGTCACATGGACTCTGATTATTTTCAGTTTGTTAAGAACTATTGTTCCTTTACAGATACACACATACACACAC
This sequence comes from Bos indicus, assembly GCF_029378745.1. NCBI lineage: Eukaryota > Metazoa > Chordata > Mammalia > Artiodactyla > Bovidae > Bos > Bos indicus. The sequence continues at coordinate 64,373,853 of NC_091775.1, read as the reverse complement.
ACACACACATACCCCCCATATATACCACACATCTTCGAATCAAACTCTTTCTCTATAAATGAGAAATTCTATATGAATGTGACTTCTTCAAAGTGAGCTTATGCACTTGGATCTTTTTCCTTGAGAGGTTTCTCTTTAGACCACCAGAGACCATCAACCCCAGATAGAAAAATTGATAGAAAAATACTTAACATTTCATTAACTTTAACAAAGAGCACTTCTGAAAGAGCAGTAACTCCCTTTTCTTCCCTCAACCTCATGATTCCTCCCCAACTCAAAGTCCCTCCTACTGTAAAAACGAGAAACCAGTAGTCCTCTTCATCCAGGAATTCAGTATACCAGGGGCTGAGGATCTGAAATCCAAATACAAATAAGCATTATGAAGAGATGCTTGCTGCCTCTGTCCTGCTAGTATTCACATGGGAGAAGAGAAGGCTGCAGATTCTGGATTCTCTAATTTGGAGATATGGAATAGCAAACATTAGCCATGACCAACCAGGAAGTATTCCTTTGCCTCTCTGAATATGACAGCTTCCGTCACAGCCTCTCTCTGAATCTCAGAGAACAGTGATTGATATTTACTTAAGAAGAGGCTTCCCTAGTAGCTCAGACGGTAAAAAGTTTGCCTATAGTGCAGGAGACCAGGGTTCAATCCCTGGGTCAGAAAGATCCCCTGGAGAAGGGAATGGCAATCCACTCCAGTATTCTTGCCTGGCAAATTCCATGGACAGAGGAGTCTGGCAAGCTACAGTCCGTGGGGTCGCAAAGAGTCGGACACGACTGAGCGACTAACATGTTCACTTTCACTTTGAGAAGAGAAACAACAAATCCTTTACTGAAGGGCAATTATTTGACGTCTAATACTTATTTATTCGTTTGTAAAGTACTATCTCATTGAATTCTTAAAAGGGTCCTGGAAACCAAGCGTCTCTTTTTGGTATGTCTATTCTTAACGTCTCCCACTTGAAGACCTTACCCACTTGAATACTTCATCAGATTAAAACAAACAAATAAACAACAACCAAAAAAATCCCACGAGTCAGTGCTTAGCTAGATTGATTTATCTGCGCTTACTTTCATTCATTTATTGATTTGATGACTATTTTCTGAGTGCCTCCAGACACTGTGCACATGACTGAAAATACAGAGACCAATAAGCTACAAGCCTAGTTCTCAAGGAGTTCACTTTCTAGTATGACTCATGCTATGATAGAGGTGAGAACAAAGTTCTTTGGGAGCAGAGAAGAGGAAATAACTAGCTATGTTTTGAGTTCAGAAAATCCAAGTAAAGTTCATAAAGGCAAGAAGAATTAAATCACAATTTATACCTTGCAGTATAAGTAGGAGCTCACCATCCTGACATGGAGTAAAGAGCATTCAGCTAATTGGAAGAGATTAAGCAAAGAGACAGAGAAGGGAAAGAAAATGTATGAGAACAATGAGTATTCCAGGATGGTTGAGCTGTAGCTTTCTTGTAAAGAGTTCAGAGCTGGGGCAATGGCAAGGAATGACGTAGAGAAGGCCGATTGGGACAATATATAAGGAACTTGAATGGTTTGATAAGTAGTCTGGACATTATTTTATGGGCAATAAGTTGCTTATAATAATTTAAAAGGAACATAAGATTGTCTCCAGAAATTGCCCAAGTCATGCTGCCAAAAGGTGAGTTTAAGAGCATGAGTTTTAATAACTTTATCAGATCTCCTAGGCTTCTGAGGAAACCAAAGTGAAGTATATTCCTGAGAGAATTCAACTCAGTGATTGAATAATAGCAATCTATAATGTAACATAGTGATGGATAAGCTCTAAATATATATGTATCAAATATTAAAAATCAACATGTGAAATGAGTATTCCATGGATGTCTATTTAGATTTCAAAGATTTATGAGTGGCGACATCAGCATCATGGTAGATGCTCCCTTGTCTCTCTCCTTCAATGTACAACTAGTGAACACCCACAATTCAACAAATGCATCTCTGTCCAACACACCAGGATGCTCACGGGGTCCACCCATCTGTACACTAAAGATGGGTGGACTGGCAGAAGCATCCACAACTCCAGCTCCTTCTCTCCCTTCCCTCCCGGCACCTGATCCAGGTGTTCCCGGACACAGTGGAGACGTCCATCATCCCAGTGCCCCAGGAAGTGATGCCAGTGACAGCAGCGGTACCACCAGCAGCAAGGTACCAGACACCCTGGAAGCGCAAGCAGCAACCATGAGGACACCAGTGGCAACTCTAACAGAGGCGGTGGAGGATGGAAAGTGCCAATTCTCAAACACAGCCAGAGGCACTCAGGTAAGAGAAAGCGAAAACTTGTGCTGTATCACCTCCTACTAAGAAACAAAAGAAAAGCCTCTAAGTACCAACGTTTTGAATTGTTGTTGTTTCGTCGCTAAGTCATGTAACAGCTCTTTTGTGACCCCATGGACTGTAGCCTGCCAGACTGTAGCCTGGAATTCTCCAGGCAAGAGTACTGGAGAGGGTTGCCATTTCCTTCTCCAGGGTATCTTCCCAATTCAGGGATCGAACCCATATCTCCTCCATTGACAGGTGGATTCTTTACCTCTGAGCCACCAGGGAAGCCCTTTGAATTGTTATAATCAAGTTTTAAACCTTTACCTAAATAAGGATGTTTGCTACTAATATTCAGATGCATTGGCAGAGGAACAACTTATCAAGCACTATGAAGAACACAGTCACACGGTATCATTAAAAGAAAATGATGGTTCTCCAGAAACCATGTCTCCACTGAAGTCATGAAATATTACAATCTGAGAATTCAAAATCGTATCATGAAGAAAATCAGTGAGCTGTAAGAAAAAAATCAGAAAAGCAATTCAATGAGTTCAGGAATAACATTACTGAACAGAGGAATACTTTACCAAAGAGACTGAAACTCTAAAAAAAAAAATCAAACAAAAATTCTGAACCTGAAGAACTCGATAAATGAGATGACGAATGCATTAGAAAGCACTGGAGGGAATTCCCTGGCAGTCAAGTGGTTTAGGACTCCATGCTTTCCCTGCTGTGGGCCCAGTACAATCCCTGGTTGGACAGCTAAAGTCCTATAAGCCACATGGCATGGCTAAGGAAAAAAGGGAAAAAAGCACTGAAAATAGAGCAGACTCTATTGAAGAGAAGATTAGCACACTCAAAGATAGAAATCCAGAAATGATCCAGAGAGAAGAGGAGAGAGAACTAAGAACTTAAAAAGAAGAAGAAAAAGGAGAAGAGGAGGAGGATGAGGAAGAAAAAGGACAAGAGTTTCTACAAGAGCTATGTGATTTCATTAGGAAGGGCAACATAAAGCATATCCCAGAAGGAGAAAAGAAGGGAAAGGGAGCAGTGAGTTTATGTAAAGAAATACTATAAACCTGGGGAAGGAACTGGATATACAAGTTCATGAAGCTAAGAGAATACCTAGTCATCACGCCTCAACACAAAAGGATATTCTCCAAAACACATTGTTTTAAAACCGTCCAAATTTGATGACAAAGAATTTTAAATGAAGCCAGAGGGAAAAATAATGGTAACCTACACAGGAACCCCCATTAGGCAGCCAGCAGATTTCTCCTATCAATTATCTAATAATAAGTAAAATAATATCTAAAAACACCATGATTGTTTTTTAAAATTTAACCTACTATTTTTATTTTTCTATAGTTCTTTTTAGTTAGAATGTTAAGAGTTTCCTTCAGAATTGAGTTTGTCCATCACTGGGTACTTTCTTGGCCTCTCCTCAGGACAGTGTGTAAGGAGTTAGATAGCAAATATTTTAGTCTGTGTGGGCCACAGACCAAACTGTCTATTGCAATGATTTAACTGTGTAGTTGTAGCACATGACAGCACATAAACAAATGGGCATCAGATCAGATCAGATCAGTCACTCAGTCCTGTCCGACCCTTTGCGACCCCAAGAATCGCAGCACGCCAGGCCTCCCTGTTCATCACCAACTCCCGGAGTTCACTCAGATTCACTTCCATCGAGTCAGTGATGCCATCCAGCCATCTCATCCTCTGTCATCCCCTTCTCTTCCTGCCCCCAATCCCTCCCAGCATCAGAGTCTTTTCCAATGAGTCAACTCTTCGTATGAGGTGGCCAAAATACTGGAGTTTCAGCTTTAGCATCATTCCTTCCAAAGAAATCCCAGGGCTGATCTCCTTCAGAATGGACTGGTTGGATCTCCTTGCAGTCCAAGGGACTCTCAAGAGTCTTCTCCAACACCACAGTTCAAAAGCATCAATTCTTCAGCGTTCAGCCTTCTTCACAGTCCAACTCTCACATCCATACATGACCACAGGAAAAACCATAGCCTTGACTAGACGAACCTTTGTTGGCAAAGTAATATTTCTGCTTTTGAATATGCTATCTAGGTTGGTCATAACTTTCCTTCCAAGGAGTAAGTGTCTTTTAATTTCCTGGCTGCAGTCACCATCTGCAGTGATTTTGGAGCCCAGAAAAATAAAGTCTGACACTGTTTCCACTGTTTCCCCATCTATTTCCCATGAAGTGATGGGACCGGATGCCATGATCTTCGTTTTCTGAATGTTGAGCTTTAAGCCAACTTTTTCACTCTCCACTTTCACTTTCATCAAGAGGCTTTTGAGTTCCTCTTCACTTTCTGCCATAAGGGTGGTGTCATCTGCATATCTGAGGTTATTGATATTTCTCCTGGCAATCTTGATTCCAGCTTGTGTTTCTTCCAGTCCAGCGTTTCTCATGATGTACTCTGCATATAAGTTAAATAAACAGGGTGACAATATACAGCCTTGACGAACTCCTTTTCCTATTTGGAACCAGTCTATTGTTCCATGTCCAGTTCTAACTGTTGCTTCCTGACCTGCATACCAATTTCTCAAGAGGCAGGTCAGGTGGTCTGGTATTCCCATCTCTTTCAGAATATTCCACAGTTTCTTGTGATCCACATAGTCAAAGGCTTTGGCATAGTCAATAAAGCAGAAACAGATGCTTTTCTGGAACTCTCTTGCTTTTTCTGTGATCCAGCGGGTGTTGGCAATTTGATCTCTGGTTCCTCTGCCTTTTCTAAAACCAGCTTGAACATCAGGAAGATCACGGTTCACATATTGCTGAAGCCTGGCTTGGAGAATTTTGAGCATTACTTTACTAGCGTGTGAGATGAGTGCAATTGTGCGGTAGCTGAGCATTCTTTGGCATTGCCTTTCTTTGGGATTGGAATGAAAAGTGACCTTTTCCAGTCCTGTGGCCACTGCTGAGTTTTCCAAATTTGCTGGCATATTGAGTGCAGCACTTTCACAGCATCATCTTTCAGGATTTGGAATAGCATGGGTATGTTGTAATAAAACTTTATTTATGGACACAGAAATTTGAATTTCGTATAACACCCATGTGATCTGACGCATTTTTCTTTTGATGTTTTTTCCTACTGTTACAAAATGTAAAACCAGGGAGTTCCCTGGCAGCCCAGTGGTTAAGGCTCCACATTTTCACTGCAGAAGGCAGGGGTTCAATCCCTGATCAGAGAAACTAAGATTCCACAAGGCTACAACAGCCCCAAAAAAACCAGCCCCCAAAACCCACAGCAGCAACAACCTGTCTAGTAAAGATATTGGTGTAAAACCAGTCTTAGCTCGCTGGCTATGTAAATACATGAGGTAAGCTGGATTTGGCTCCAGGACTGGAGTTTGCTGGCTTTGCAGCAGACTAGGGGAATCTGGATGCTGGCTCTGCACTTGCCAGGAGACCACAGTGAGACCTTAGACCTTGGTCTGTCATCTGTACAATGAGAGTGGAAGCTGAGGGAACTTCCAGGGCTTCCTCTGATGCTAAGGTTCTATGGATCTGATTAAGGGGTGTTAAGAGGATGAAGGTTTGTGAGCCACCACTTGTCAGACGCTGCGCACACAGTGCCTTTCTCTGAGGGGGCTGTTGCGATCCCCATTGTAATGTTGAGGAGGCAAGGACAAAGGGGCCCCACAGCCCTCTACCTCAGATAAAACAATTTGAAAGTGGAGAAGTTGGCCTTCAAATCCACAGCTGTCTGCTCTCTTCACTAGAACTCAATGCCCTTTGTGTCTCCAATCTTACTTCTTCTCTTTGAAAAGGAAACGTTTTATTGTTGTAAAATATATATATATAACATGAAATTTGCCATTTCAACCATTTTTTTACATGTACAATTCAGAGGCATTAATTACATGCATTATATATTATACAGCTATTACCACTGTCTATTTCCAAAACTTTTTCATAACCCCACATGGAAATTCTGTACTAATTAAGCAACAATTCCCCATTTTTTTTGCCCCCAGCCCCTGGTAACTGTGAATCTATTTTCCATTAGATTTTCTCTTAATTAAGGAACTTCCAGTTTAATTTCTTGTCATCATTGTTGGTCTCCTTGTCTATGAAATTCCATATCCCTGACATCTTCAGCACTGTCTCTCAATCTTCCTTTCTCTGGTTAGAAAACAAGAGCTGCTTTAAGACTGATGCTGTCTTCCACATCTTTCCCTTTTCATTTATTTGCCTTTTACAGTATAGTATCCTCAACATTTCTATAAATTTATTGAATTCACAAATGTAATAACAAAATACGATTTTATCCCAATTCTCATTTTACGTCTGAGGACAAAGAGACCTAGGAAAACTAAAGAATTTGGACTTCCTAGTTTGTTCAAGACCACCTAGCCAAATGGTGATAAAACCAGGATTTAAAACTTCCCCTATATTCCACATGGATTCTGTTTTCACGTAAGTGAATCAGAAGTTAGGAAATAGACGTATATTAGCTGGCATGCTATCAGTATTCAACAAAAGGTAACTGGATAATTGGAGGATGGTTGAACGGATGGATGAAAATGAGAGTTCTTACAGAAACAAGTGTCTCAAACCAGAAAATATTGCCCTGAGCAAAGCCCAAAGTAAGGATCATCTCCAGTTGGGATTAATTGATTCAACAAATGACTGCTGAATGTACTATTGAGCACTCAACACTACACTGCCAGTAGCTTTCTAGATGCTTGGAGACTAGTGACAAAACATAAAAACCTCTGCCCTCATGAGGAGAAGGAAAAGAAGCAAAATAAGTTAAAAAAAATCTATCTCTATAACACACACGTATATAACATATACATATTGTGCATTTATTTAAAATATAATACAAGTATATGTGTATATAACAGATGGACACTGTACACACAAATGCACACATGTACATTATAAGGATTATACATGCATACACACGAAGTGTATGTATGTATGTGTGGAAGGATACATACATGGCTCCAGATCACAGTAAGTGCTAAGGAAAAAGTAAAATGGGGATAGGGCTGAAGTTTTATGTAAAGTGGGCAAGTAAGGCCTCACTGAGATGACTTGAGCAAAAACCTGAGGGAGGCAGGGACTCAGTCGTACGGGGATCCACACATTACACACAGCGGGAGCAGCGCGGCTGAGCTGGCATGTGTCTGGCATGACCAAAGTGATGAGCATGGGGGCAGAGAAAGGTGAAGCCAGAGAGGAGAGGCAGAGGACAGACACTGTAGGCCTTGTTGGTTTTAGCAAGGACTTTGGCTTTTACGGGAGACAGCCATCTGTCTTCAATGTCCTCACTTTTATTTTCAGTTAAATCATACAACTTACGTTGTGGCCAGTGTGGAAATGGATCTGCTGAGGGTCAAGAGCAGATCCAGAGGCATCAGCCAGGAAGCCATTGCAGTGAACCAGGTGAGTTTGGACAGAGCTTGGATAAGAGTGGTTATAACAGGTGAAGGGAGGAATATCAGATTTTGCATATTTTCAGGGTTGGACCAACTGAATTCACCCACAGACTAGACACGAGTGTGAGACAAAGAGGTGAGTCATAAATGATATCAAGATTTTTAATCTTAGAAACTGTCATAGCCCAGCATTGTCTAATAATATAAATACTTTTAATATCTTTGCAGCAGACCAAAGGCCAAGGGAGGGAGCTTTGCTGTGTGGATGTGCTGATGCAGAAACACAGCCTATCTAAGCCTCCATCTAGTTCCAAATGCCTCCACAAAGGGTGGGGCAGGTAGGGAGAGGGCTCTGGAACTTCTACTCGGGAACTGTGCAGACAGCTTTGACTGTGCACCCCCTGGACAGATCTCATCCAACATTGCCCAGATGTGCAATCCTGGATAATTAAGGTGCATTGGAAATTGTGCTGGACTTAGAGCCAAGAACTCCTGGGTTCTAACCCTGGTTCCTTTACTAGTCCAGCACAACTTCCAACGCACCTTAGTGGCCCTGTGGTTTCTCTACCCTTCTTTGTAAGTAGTCCCTTTTTATTGAGCTCTCTCCTCAATTTGGCTCAGCCACTTGTTTTCTGCCAAGATTTTGAAAATAGTCAACCTATTACTTCCTGTGGGTGTCTAGGATAGCCCCATGCTTTTATCTAATGTTTGGGGATAAGAATAAATCCTCCCACTTGGCCATTTCCATGATGGCTAGTCTAGGAAAGGGAGACCCTGTATTTTGATTCATGACATTTAGCTCAGAGTTCTTAAAACATCCTTCAATAGAAGAGTCTGAGGTTGGGAGACTCCATATCAGGGGGAATTGAAGAAGAAATAAAAGGTGGGTAGTGACTATTCTTCCACCTTCATCCTACTTTGGGGTTCTGGCTACTTCTTGGGAATTTATATAACTTACTCATAAGCGATCAACCAACTCATCGATACGTATTGTGTGGGTAGTTAAATCATTAAGTTAGTCAGTATAGATGACCAGGTAGGATTTTTGGTAAGTCTTGACCTAATCTTCCAGATACCAACCCATTTCTGTGATGCATGGCCTACCTTGCATATCTCCTTCTGGGTTCTGGGAATCCAGGGGTTCACATCCCCAGAAGGCAGCATCTCCTTCAGGCCTTCAATGGTTTGGGATTTGAGCGGCAGGCATGGACCAATCTGCTCATTCAGGTAGAGCTCACAGATCCTGTTGCCCAGCATGTGCCGAAAGATGGCTTTCCCAGTCTTCCTGTTACTCATCAGGACACTGAGGAAATGGTGCAGGTCCTGCCAGAGGTCCAAGAGTTGGATCTCCACTTTCAAATTTAGCTTCTTCAGGTGGTCCCGGAAGGGACTCCCTGCACAGGCATCTGCACACAGGGCCCAGTGGGTGTACCCCAAGGAGAGGTTCTGCTTCACGGCCTTCTTGATGGTCACGTGGGAGGAGTAATTGATGATGGGGGTGACAGTCCTCAGGTGGGTTGAGAACGCTGTCTCAAAGAGGCCCTCCATGTGGAGGTGGCTCTTGGCTTTCTTCTTCACATTGGACTTCCTGGCATAGAGAACATCCTTTTCTGGGGAACTAATGATTCTGTCTTTTGAAGAGGCCTCTTTTGGGAAAGGCTTTTGTATGACCACCTTGTCTTGAGAATCCAGCTCCGGGGGGGGCACTGTGTTGGTATCTGGATTGGTATCCATTTCCAGGGACCACGAGCCACAGTCTATCAAGTGCCACATCTTCCTCTTGATCTTCCTGCTTGAGTAGTGCTTCTGGGGTTGGTGGGCCTTCTTGATGTTCATATTCAGAGGGAGCCCTCCTTCATGGGTATAGCAGATACTGTACAGGCGAGTCTCGTATTCCTGCATCAGAGCCTGGCACGATTCCTCCTTGGCCATGACTGTCTTGGCGTGGGTGTAGAAGTTGGGGAGCCAATAGCTCTGGAGTTTGAACAGGGCCACTTTTTGCATGTGGCTCAGGATCTCCCTCCTGGTGGTTGACTGGTTGGGATGCCAGATGGACAGGTTCAGGAGGGCCTCTGGAAAAAATAAAGAGAGAGAGAGGATGAAAATGATGTGGGGATAGTTAAGTTTTTTAATTTTTCCAAATGTTTTTGTGTTTCATCCATTCCTCATGCAACCCTAGACAGGTCAGAGATAAAGTGAACATGATTTTAGGGTTTGTTCAACACACAATGACCCCTTATTACTCTGATCACCTTGCTTCTTCCCCAGAGAAATAACCATTTTGTGGGATTCCTCAAGTTACTTTTTAGACTACTGAACATTATTGTAAAGAAAAGCAAGTGGTACCAGCAAATATGTTTAAGAACAAGAAACATGTACCTCTGAGTGGAATTTCTCAAAGTTAGATCTGACTAAAGGAAGGAGTTTGGTCTGGATAATTTGGTAAAGTCCTGACTAGCCCTGATTTTAATATCATCAATTCCCAAGTATCTATATAAATAGAGAGGAGTGTGACTAACCCCAAATACTGCAGCTTCTGGAGCACATCATTTGTATTGGGGTTAGGAATGCCTCCTCACTTAATAAATAAATACATTTGAATGAATTTGATGTTCTAGAGAAGGAGTTGGCAAACTTTTTTAATATAAAGAGTTAGTAAATATTTTAGGCTTTGTGAGCCATTTATAGTCTCTGTTGTACAGTCTTCTTTAAGCTTTTAAAAATAAAAAAAAACAGTCTTAGCTCATAGGCCACATGCACTGCATTTGGCCTGTGGACTATGGTTTGTTCTAGAGAACCCTAATTGAAAACAAAAGAAAACAACAACAACAACAACAACAAAACCCCACAAAACAAGCCATGCAGGCTTAGCAAGTGCAGGAACTGTTCAATTACCTTGTCCCAGTTCCCCTTCACTCTTTCCAGCTAACCTTCACTAACAAGCAACATCTCAGGAAGGGGCACATACCAGCTTACGGCCAACTGTCTCTCTCAACTGTTCACTGTTAAGGGTTGGGGTTCCCACTGGCATCCCTAATGGAGAGAGGAGCAGTCTGCAAGGCAAGGGACTGAGGACTATCAGACATTGGACTGATTTTTTCTTGCATCCCCCAGGGATTTCACCTCAGATATGCTTTATGATTCTTACTGATGTTCATGTTGCAGAGAGTCACCACCCGTGAGCTTTCCTGCAGATGGGTGGCCTTCAGCACAAAGAGGAGGGAAAGGTAGTGGTTTCTCACTTCCAGGTCCATCTCATCTATGCTCAGAATCTTCTCAACAAGAATCCAGAAATCCACCAGTTCTTCACCTATGGATCAGACAGGATCACCTATGGATCAGACTGAGCTGCACCCCAGGCTTGCCCCTCCAGTGGCTGTATCTGAGTGCGGCAGCTGACACCCCCACCCCACCTCCACCCCCACCTGCTTGCTCTACTGCCTCCAACATCACCTTGAGCCACTCCTTTGGCTTAAGGGATCATTTCCAGAAATGTCCTAATGCAGGAGCTGATGGGAGACATAGAGAAAAGGGACTTAATGGGTAGGACTCTTTCATGATTTTTTTTTTGGCGGGGAGTGTTAGAAAAACTGTCAGTTTAGGAAAAACCACATGAGAGTAGATCATTAGACATTCAAGTTTTGTCCAAAAAATAAAGATCAGCGTAAAAAGACCATTTCTTAGATCATGGACCCGGAGCAGCCTGCAGAAGGACACTGGAGCCCAAAGGTGCCAAGGACTACATTCCCTACTTTACAGCTTTGCCAGGGCTGAAGTCTGAATGACAAACTATAAGACAATCTGTCTAATTCTTCCCTGCCTGACCCCTGGAAAGCCAGAATTTCACCTTTATACTAAGATTTGTTCCTGTGTCAAATTTAATGATGCTGAACTGGAATGTCAGCTAGTATTCACTGCCAGCCTCCTAGACTCATCACCTACTGGACCCAGTAGAACAGAAAGCACTTTTGCTACAGGGATTTGTGTGTATACTTGTTCCTTGTCTGTCTCCCCACTGTCACGGCAGCTTCGGGAAGCAGGGACTTAGGGCTCTTGTTCACCTTTGTATCCCCACCTGCAAGCGCAGTGGCTGCCATACAGTGGTGCTCAATAAACATTGTTAAATGAATGAATGAATGAAAGGGACTCTGAGTGCTTTTGCCATAACCTACACAATAGACCCCAGTTTCCAAAGACTTCTACCCAAGCTGTGTTACAAAGCACTTTTTGTATTCACCATAGATACACAGAACTGTTAGTAGCAGCAGTAGAACTGCTCCAGGGTATCCTGGAAGCTGTTAAGAACTTGCAAAGGCCCCAGGAACAACTCCAAGAACCCACCTGCACTGCCCTTGAGGTAGGTATAGAAGCGCCACATCCCTCTGACCCCGCCAATGCATTTCTTGAGTAGCCACTGGTCTGCCTTTTGCCATCTCATCATCTTGGCTGCCAGGAAAAGTCCATGGTAAGAGATTGAGAATGAGCTCTTCCCCCAGCCCCTCTCTCAGCCTGGCACATGGCCAGACTCCCAATCACTCAACGGGAGTGAGGAGAAATGGTGGCCAGTGAGATGAGTAGGGCTCTGACTACGTGGTGCTTTTGAAGCCAGACCTAGGCCCTCTAGTGACACATATCAAGTGACATGGGGCGGGGGGAGGGGCGTACCTACAAGCATACGTACAATCCACAGATCAAAATCACCCTCCAGACAAGGCCCCTGGCCTTCCACGGTCCCCACCTGACAGCAGGTTTTCCAATACATGTGTTGAAGGAGGGAGATGAGTATAATGGGCGATTTGTTACAATATTTTACTCAATGGGATTTCCCAAATCATCACTTTCCCTAGTTTCCTTTGGCTAGTTGAGCTGAGTCAAGTTATCAGTTAAACCCTAGGTGAATATTTTATTCATTCATTCTTTCAACAAGCATTTATTATAGGCCTACTAAATGCTGGGTACCATTCTAGGTGTTTGGGATACATCTGCAAACAGAACAAAAATCCCCACCCTCAATGAGCTTATATTCTAGCAAAGGAGACAGACAACAAACGATAAGCATAATAAATACATTTTCTAGTAAGGCTGAAGGTTATAAGCACTACAGGAAGAAATGAAGAAGGAAAGGAGGGTATAGGTAAAGCTGGGCAGGGGCTGGATGGGTGGGGCCGTGGGCTCCCAGGCTAGCTTTCATTGAGGAGGTGAGAAGTGCACAGAAATTTAAGGTGAAGGAGGGGCACCAATGTGAATATATTGGAGGAGCATCGGCCCAGGCAGAGTGAACAGCCAGTGCAAAGCCTTGAAATGCAAATGTGCCCAGAATGTGTGAGGAACTGCAGAGGACAAAGTGGTTGGAATGGAATGAACCACGGAGAAGTAGGAAAAGATGAGATCAGAAAGGAAATGGGGCCAGGTCTCTAGGACCTGGAAAGGCATTTCAGGGGCTCTGGATTTCAGATTGAAATGGGAGCCATTGGTGGTGGTGGTGGTGGGAAGGGACAGCGAGCAGAGGAGTGACATGATCTAAAGGAAGTTTTAAAAGGCTCACCCTGGCTGCTGGGAGAAGAGAACAAGAGAGCGAGCTAGGAGACTGATTCAGAGATGATGTCAATAGCCAAGTGAGGCAGGCAGAAGGCAAACTTAGGGTTGCCAGTGGGGAAGGATGGAGGGAAGGGATAGTTACGGAGCTTGGGGCGGACATGCACACACTGCTATATTTAAAATGGATTACCAACAAGGACCTATTATACGGCACATGGAATTCTGTTTAATGTTATGTGGCAACCTAGATGGGAGGAGAGCTTGGAGGAGAATGGATACATGTATTTGTATGACTGAGGCCCTCTGCTGTCCACCCGAAACTATCACAACATTATTAATTGGCTATATCCCAAAATAAAATAAGAAGTAAAAAAAAAAAACAAAAAAACAGCCAGGTGAGAAATGACGGTGGCCTAGGCCAGGTGATAGCAATGAAGGTGGTGAGCTACCTTTGATTTTGAACGTATTATAGGCATTTTGGCCATCATTACCTCTCTCATTCTTAGCTGCAGTGAGACAAATAGCCCAGCCCAACTAACTCCTGTTTCTTGTTCTTGGTACCAATTTCTCAGCCTAAGATATCACCTATTGCCACAATGCAGGCTAAGCCACCCACACATCTCAGGCTGTAAAGGCAGCCAGTATTTGTAGGACTGAGAGACTTCGGATGGTTTGCACCCAGCTCCCCATGTGTCTATACACACATGCCCCCACATGCTTACCTCCTTCTGGGGACTTAATGAAACTGATGAACTCCTGACAGAGAATGTAATGGAAACATAAGTTGGCTTTACAGAAGAAAGGTAATCGATATTTTTCCAACCAGGTCAATAATCCTTTGTACTTTGCAATCTAGAGTCCAAACAAAATAGGAACAGAAAGGAGAAATGGAACTGAATTGCTAAGAAATGCAGCTTATTAAAAGGAGCAATTACATAACCTTATGCTTGTAATATTTGGCCCAGAGGCATGTTGATTAAAAATAGTATCTAAGAGGCTCTCAAAGGAGTGAATGGATTGGTAGGAAAGCAAAGACTTTTTCCTTCATCAAAAAAATCTTATTCCTGAGTGAGGTTAAGAAAAGACCTAAGTAAAAAACAAAAACAGGGCAATGACACAGTCTTAAGCTTTGCTTGATAGAGGAGAATCAGAAGAGATTTTGGTCTGTGGTATCAAGTCATAACTCTACTCAACTTGCTTCTTTGTAAGCACACTTCCAACTTTTCACAAGCTCCCAACCCATATCAACTGCACAACACGTACAAAAGCACACAAAGACTGACACATACCATATAAGTAAGAGAGGAATACCCAAAGGATCAAAAATCCCCAGGGACGGGATAAGAAGATAAAATTTTTAAGTGTTGGGATTCTCCTTGGGAAAACAAACACATGCATAAGAATCAGAGTGCAGTGTCTTCCTCAGCAATCCAGATCCCAGAGAAAAATAGAACTTTGCTGTGAGCATGGCTTAGTGCTTAGTGTGATCGTTCTGATCCCACCTGTCACAAAAAGGGCATGAGGGAGGCATTGCTGAGTCCAAGGTCTACAGAGTAGAAAAGGAGAACAGGAAGAGGGGAGGAGAGAAAGACAGTGGACAAGGACAAGGAAAAAACGTATTAAAAAAAAAAAGACTGGGGGAAAATATACGCCCCGTGGTCAAGTAGTCATTAGGAACTGTCAAGCATCATCTTGACTTGAGCTATACTCGTTGGGAAGATCCCCTGGAGGAACGAATGGCTACCCCCTCCAGTGTTCTTGCTTGGGAAATCCCAAGCACAGAGGAGCCTGGTGGGCTACAGTCCATGGGCTCGCAGAGTCAGACATGACTGAGTGACTAATGCTTACTTTACAACGCAAATAATTGCTATGGGCCCATGGGCTACACTTCCTTTCCCACATCCATGCAGGTATTACTTATCAATTCCCAGACTCTTTCTGGCTTAGGTGTGGCCTGCAGAGTTCTTCTCAACACAGTGCTCCAAGCATCGACTACCCAACCATCACAGTGGACATGAGAGGTTAACTTCTTTTGCTAACCATGGACTAAAATACAGAGGAAAGAACTCAGCAGCAACGGCCTCCTAAGCAATAAACATGCAAAAAGGAGAACTGTCTGCCTGGCTTGATTCTGTTTGTCCTACTCACCCGCTTTATAGTTTCTTCCATAGTCACCCTGTCATGAGCTCCTGTCGCTTCCCCTCCCCCGATCCACACTTCAAATCCATCTGCCTCTTCCCCTATCCCAAACCATCCACCATTCAAGAATCATGCTCACCAAGTCGTGGGGTATTTCTGGCCACAAGCTCCATTGTGAATTTTCAACAGTGTAAAATGGTGTCTGGCCAAAGACCTGAAAAAGAAAGCTAAGAAACAGCCAAAGGGGTCTAGAGCATCTCTTTGTGGAAGTGTCATGGTCCATCTGTAGTCACAGGGGAAGAGAGGTTCCACTGCTTTCCTATTTCAAGGGACATTAATTCTTAAATTTATTCCAGTGAACCAACTTGCTTTGCGCAAAACAACAAAGAAAGATTAAATTACAAGATTCATTTATCTTTTGGCTCCATCCTGCCCCGACCTGGGAGTTATCTTGTCTGTGTGCAAAGGCCAAAGCTCATGACTTTAAAAGGTGTTTACTTTGTGTATTGCATTATTCATTTCTCCAGGACCTAGAAAGTTAGAGCAAAGGCTTAAAGCCTTTTCATAAAGAGAAATATCTTTGGATTTGCCTAACCTGTTGAACTGGAGAAAGTAGAGAGGACTGAGGAGGTGAGGAATAACGGTACAAATTATTGATACTTAGGGGGGCATTCAGTTCAGTTCAGTTCAGTTGCTCAGTCATGTCCGACCCTTTGCGACCCCATGAACTGCAGCACGCCAAGCCTCCCTGTCCATCACCAACTCCCAGAGTTCACTCAAATTCACATCCATCAAGTCAGTGATGCCATCTAGCCATCTCATCCTCTGTCGTCCCCTTCTCCTCCTGTCCCCAGTCCCTCCCAGCATCAGAGTCTTTTCCAATGAGTCAACTCTTCGCATGAGGTGGCCAAAGTATTGGAGTTTCAGCTTTAGCATCAGTCCTTCCAAAGAACATCCAGGACAAATCTCCTTTAGAATGGACTGGTTGGATCTCCTTGCAGTCCAAGGGACTCTGAAGAGTCTTCTCCAACACCACAGTTCAAAAGCATCAATTCTTCGGCACTCAGCTTTCTCCACAGTCCAACTCTCACATCCATACATGACCACAGGAAAAACCATAGCCTTGACTAGATGGCTAAGTAATGTCTCTGGCTTTGAATATGCTTTCTAGGTTGGTCATAACTTTCCTTCCATGGAGTAAGCGTCTTTTAATTTCATGGCTGCAATCACCATCTGCAGTGATTTTGGAGCCCAAAAAAATAAAGTCTGACACTATTTCCACTGTTTCCCCATCTATTTCCCATGAAGTGATGGGACCAGATGCCGTGATCTTTGTTTTCTGAATATTGAGCTTTAAGCCAACTTTTCACTCTCCTCTTTCACTTTCATCAAGAGGCTTTTGAGTTCCTCTTCACTTTCTGCCATAAGGGTGGTGTCATCTGCATATCTGAGGTTATTGATATTTCTCCCGGCAATCTTGATTCCAGCTTGTGCTTCTTTCAGCCCAGCATTTCTCATGATGTACTCTGCATAGAAGTTAAATAAGCAGGGGGACAGTATACAGCCTTGATGTACTCCTTTTCCTATTTGGAACCAGTCTGTTGTTCCATGTCCAGTTCTAACTGTTGCTTCCTGACCTGCATATAGGTTTCTCAAGAGGCAGGTCAGGTGGGCTGGTATTCCCATCTCTTTCAGAATTTTCCAGAATTTATTGTGATCCACACAGTCAAAGGCTTTGGCATAGTCAATAAAGCAGAAATAGATGTTTTTCTTTTTTTTTCTCGGAGAAGGCAATGGCACCCCACTCCAGTACTCTTGCCTGGAAAATCCCATGGACGGAGGATCCTGGTAGGCTGCAGTCCGTGGGGTCTCGAAGAGTCAGACACGACTGAGTGACTTCCCTTTCACTTTTCACTTTCATGCATGGGAGAAGGAAATGGCAACCCGCTCCAGTGTTCTTGCCTGGAGAATCCCAGGGATGGGGAGCCTGGTGGGCTGCCGTCTATGGGGTCACACAGAGTCGGACACAACTGAAGCGACTTAGCAGCAGCAGCAGAGAGGCTAAAGCTCCAATTTCTGGCTGAACTCTTGGCGTATCACATTTCTAAGGCATCTTCTTCTTTTGCTACTCAGTCCTCCAGTCATTTCTTCTTGCGTCTTTATCCACCCTTTCCCCCCATCTTCATCCTCAGCCAGTTGTCAAATACCTAGTCATTTTTCAAGACTTGGTTTGTGTCACCTCTTCATTGGTTCCTTTCTGACTCTCCCAAGTAGGAATGGCCTGTTCTTCCAATGTTCTTCCATCTCACCTCCTAGAGATGTCAATCATGTCACACACAACCCTTTTTTGCACTCACCTTAAATACTGGTCTCCACATTAGACTGGGAATTCCTTGAAGACACAATGGTATATCCATGTCCCCAGTACTAAGCCTAGCATCTGGCACAAAATGACCACCCAATAGGTATTTATGGAATAATAGTGTTTTTTCCTAGTTGTATGAAATTTCAACGAGGTAGCATCCCATGGAAAAAGGCGCACTGAGGTGAGCAACTATTTATAAGGCACCAGCATTCAGATGTAACCAAATATTCCAACCAAAAAAAAAAATGCAGGATTGGTGTAGGCCTAGGTTTAAAAATATTTTGATGTATGAGGTCTGTTTTGATTGCATAGATTAAAAAGCTATATAGATTTGCTTCCAGTTAACAACTCAACAATTGCTATGTGTTAAACACCCAGTGAGGGGAGTAGAGCAGAGTGAATAATCCATGGTTCTTGTCCTGCAGGAATTCACAATTTCACAGTCCAGTGGAGAAAACACACACACACAACACAAGAGAGCAGCAAAGTGTCAAGGAGCACAGAGGCGGGGGAGATAAGTTCTGATTGGGAGGACCTAGGAACTCCTTAAGGAGAGCAGGATTTAAGTAGCTATCTGAACAATGATTAAGAGTTTGGTGGGTGAAAATATGGAAATTAAGAACCCAGGCAGGGAGAGGCATGGAGGGAGAGAATTCCAGGTGAATGCCCTCTGCAGGGTAGAGATGGATCACGGGAGCACTGGGTACCAGCAAAGGGTGTGATTGAGATAACCATGGACAGGTAAGAAGGCTGGCGATTTGGGATTTGATTGTATCAGTAATGGGAACTCCTGGAGATTTTAGAGGATTTTCTGATTCATATTTATTTGCTCAAATTGAAATAGTTTTGATTTGATATGAAGTTTTTATTTGTTTTTTAAAAAGGCACTCAGCTCAGTGATATTCACTATTTGGCTGTTAATGAAACATTTGGATTTAGGTCTGAGAATGCTTACCGGGAGAGAGAGAAATGTGTTGAAAAAATCGGCAAAGATTTCATCCTCTAGCAGAATTATAAGATTTGTCGAACCAATTATCTCTATAGGGGAAAAAAAAACTCTTATAAGCAAGATTGCATTTAGGATGAGAAAATGAAGCAGTTGAATGGATCATTTCACAAGGGCAAATTTCCACATGATGATGGCCTTTAAAGTCATCCAACTCAATTTCCCACCCTTTCCAGAACCCTCCTCAGCAACCCTGCTTAAGCACTCCCAGCTGTGGGAAGCTTGCCACCTTACAGGGCTGCCCATTCCATTTATGAAGAAATAAAATAGTTTTTTTCATTCTTTTCATGGGGTTCTCAAGGCAAGAATACTGAAGTGGTCTGCCATTCCCTTCTCCAGTGAAACCCTAATACTTTGGCCACCTGATGTGAAGAATTGACTGACTGGAAAAGACCCTGATGCTGGGAAATATTGAAGGCAGGAGAAGGGGATGATAGAGGATGAGATGGTTGGATGGCATCACTGACTTGATGGACGTGAGTATGAGCAAGCTCCAGGAGTTGGTTATGGACAGGGAAATCTGGAGTGCTGCAGTCCATGGGGTCGCAAAGAGTCAGACACGACTGAGTGACTGAACTGAACTGAAAATAGTTTAGTAATATCTTTCCTATTGTGAACTGTCCTCCTTTATTTTCTTTCCATTTGTTGAAATTCTGCCCTCTGAAGCTTGACCAAATTCACCTAAGTTCTCTTTTAAAAGGCAATGGTCCCATATTTACAAAGACATCACAACATTTTGGTTACCTCCACCCACTCTGGCTAGTCACTAAGCATTTCTTCAGTACTTCCTTGCGTGGCCTTCTTTCCATTTGGCTCCCCTCTCATTGGCTGGAGGGGCACCCATAATTCAAGCATTTCACATTCTTCCCAAGGAAGAGCATAAGACAACTATTGCCCATCTTCTAAGTTATACTAGTTCTAAGTTATCCTAGTGTGGCCGGAAATGAGGTTAGCTCTGGGCACTCTCACATTACACTATTCACTCCACCATCTTTAATTTATGCAGTCACTTTACAGAAACCAAGTCAAATTTCAACTAGTTGGTTTTGGCCCAACATTAAAACCCCCAAAGAGCTTTTTTGGAAAAATATTGGTTATGTAACATATTTATCATTTCTCTCAAGCTTGATCATTGTGCTGCCCAAATTAATACAAGGAAAAAATGCTGACTGTCTCAAAGCCAAGCACAGAGACCACCAGTGGCTTCTCTAAGTTTACTCTAATTCACCCTCTATGCTTTTTAGTGTATAATGTTAACTAGCAAATAGTAAGTTAATCGTCCTGTTAATGGCCCAGCATTTTTCTATTCTATCTAAAATTTATAATGAAAGACTTATAAAATGAGAAACCTAAATATTAGACACTAGACCTATCTCTCAGTTTAGCTAAATGTGTGATGAGAAGAGTAAGTGTCACTCCACCAGGATGAAGTTACAATAACATAAGAAAACTAAGCAATTCCCTTCATTGCTTTTCCTAATGATACTTTGGTGGTTATTATTTTCTTGTAATAGAAAGAGAAACCCAGACAGTCAAACATTGTTATAATAGAACAGATGCCAATTTTTGCCCTCTGTTCCACAGATGTCTTTTTTGCTATCTAGTGTAAATTTTTATGTTTTTCTGTCTCTCTCTTCAGCCCTCTGCACATCTTTTTATAATTCCCTGATTTATTTAATCTATTCCACATGGATAACTTAAAAATCTATGTTCTCAGTCCAGACTTCTTTCTTTGACTCTAGGTTTCAGTATCAAATGAGCTATGGGATATCTCCACGTGACACCCATCAGACACTTTCATCTCAACATTTTCAAAGCTGATCTGATAGTTTTTCTTCCCAACCTGCTCATTTTCCTGTATTCCCAGTCTCAGTTACTGGAAGCAACATCCAACTGTCTGAACCAGAAACCTGAAAATCATCTTTGATTTCTCGTTCTCTCTGTTTCTCTCTCAATACTCCCACACGCAATAGAGCGGCATGTGCTTTCTCCTTTTATGTATCTCTGTTATCTATTCTTACATCTCCATCCATAAAGTCACTTTCTTATTTCAGGCTTCTATCATTTCTCATCTAGACTGTTGCATCAGTTTCTTCAAATGTTCTTGCTATTTCTAATCACTGCCACCATATTATTGTTAAAACTCTTCAGCAATTCTTCATTGTCCTACGAGATAAAGGCTAAATTCCTTAGTACAGAATCTGAGGCTTCACCCAATCTGGTTTTTATGTTCCTTCCAAGCCTCACCTGGGAGGCTCCACTCCATGTTGCCTCCTGTTGACCAGCCAATACATTGCTCTTTCCTGCACAAGCTATGCACTCTCACATCCAACCTCTGTATCTTTGTTCCCACATTCCCATCCCCTGAAACACCCTCTCAACCCCAGGCTGCTTTGCAAATTGTTATCAAGAAATGGTTTACATGTAACCTCCCTGGTAAACCAAGAATGGCAGAATGTACCACAACAGTAAAACTGATCACTACTCCCCGTCACCTCACATGGTCATGTACAACGTCCATCACAACAATTAACAAGTCACTGTTTTCACTCACTGATGCATCTGTCTTCCTCACCAGACTGAGCTCCATGAGAGGAGAGGCTTTTGTCTGTTCATGGTTTTTCTTCTAGACACTATCAGTGTTTGCAAAGTGTTCTGTGTTTAGTGAGTTGTTCCTTCAAGAGAAGATCTTCAATCTTTAGGACTCTTGTTCATTTTTTTGTCATTCATAAAGCCTGGTAAGGATTTGTTGAACATATTATTGAGAGGATCTGACCGCAGGAAAGTGATGTTTGGAAGAAATTTCTCAATCGACTGTTTTTGTAGCCACACATACATTGATGGTGACAAGGGACTGGACTGTGATAGTGCTTGGCATTAACAATACAGTCTTCATGGGGTATAGGAAAAAGGCTCTCCGTATACTCCCCTTCCCCATCATACTTCTGCATTCCTGTTTCTCCATTCTTACCTGTTCTGCCTTCAAACTTTAGAATAATCTGAGGCTTTCAACATTCATTCTATACAATAGTGATGTTGATTTGGTAATAAAGAAATTGTTGGATAACCCCCAACCTCATGCCAGCCTTCTCCCTGGAGGAGGTATGACATGCAATGGCCTATATGCATGTTAATTCTTCCCTCTTAGGTATTCCTCCTAGTGGCCTTGGTTGTGTTATCAGTGGGCCACTATCTGATCCTCAAGATCTGATGGCATGGGGTGGGGGGAGGGGAAAAGAGAGAAGGAAAACAACGGGCACGAATAACAGTCTACATGTGGTGTCCCTGATTGACTCATTCCTGTTAACACTGCGAAGGTGAGTGGTTTGCCTTATTTGAGGTGCTCAAAGCTGCTGAGACATCCCTTTCAGAGACTCACCAGCATTGCTCATGTCGCCTTGCTCTTCCTGCTACTGTGATTGTTTAGGAGTGGAATCAGCCCCCAGTCAACAGAACCCTGCCCCTTATGAATGCACAGTGACACCTCCTGCTAGGGGTTCCAGATTCCATACCTCTGGTATAGAACTCAATCTGATAAATCTTATGTTAACTGAGCTCCTAAATTCCCTTAACTATACAGACTCTTCCTATACCTAGGGCTTTAGTCCATACTATTTGGCATGCATTGACAGTTTCCTTTTAATTGTTGTCTAACAATTCCTGAGTTGAAGTTCTGTCTCTTGAACTTGACTTCATTCTTTGAGGGAATAGGAATCTGTTAACTTCTGATGTGTCTTCTGGATCTAATATCCTTCTAGAAATTTAACCGGTATTCAATAAATATTTAATGACTTGACTCTCAGATAAGCTGGAAAATTCAACCTAATATCCATGCTGTTTTCTACCCCTTCTCTTCTTTTCCAGATAGTTTCCTCTGGTTGGTTGTGGGTTTGAAAAGAGATTGAACACACATTAGCTTTCATGTAGAAGAATTAGACTAGGTGTTTGTACTTTATTCTCATTCAACTCTTAGTCATGCAAAATAGGGGTTATCATCACCTCCTTTTCAATGCAAAATAGTAAATGCAACATTGAGATTGGGCTCTGCCTATCTGATTGGAGAGCTTGTGTTATTTCAAATATGCCAGTAAATCAAACCTTCCTTTCACATGAAAAACATACTTTAATGGGCTTAGAAATAACTCTCCTGGGACTTTCTCACAACAATGTATTTTTCTGTATAATTTCTTCCACTACTTCTTATGTATATCCTTATATGTTTAATTAGACTTTCCCACAGATGTTATAAAGTAAGATGTAAACAATATCTGTATGGAAAGGAGCTACTTAGAAAAAGGTATCCCAAATATCTATGAAATTAACTGTAAGACTGAAACAAAGCTATTCAACATTTTCATCCAATCACAGCATACAAATGAACTGGAGATTTTCTGTGACCAGTTTTGACCAAGAATGTATTCCTGATCAATTTCTCATTCATTTAGGCCAGTAACTCCAAGAAAACAGAGGTAAGCAAGAGGCAATATGGGAAAGAAGTTATAATTCTTTCATTTTAATTTTTCTCAGGATAGTATGTGCGTGTTTAGTCTCTCAGTCGTGTCCAACTCTTTGCGACCCCATGGATTGTAGCCCGCCAGGCTCCTCTGTCCATGGGGATTCTCCAGGCAAGAATACTGGAGTGGGTTGCCATGCCTTCTTCCGGGGGATCTTCCCAACACAGGGATCAAACCCAGGTCTCCTGCACTGCAGGCAGATTCTTTACCAACGAGACACCAGAAGCCCAAGGATGGTATAAATGGTATAATGTTTTTTCAATTGTAAACTGGGCCAGGCCTACTTCTGGGGTCATGAGCAACTCAAAGACAAGAGCAGAAAGTTTTCTGTCCACATGCAAAGAGTCTTAGAGATGAAGAACAATAATAAATGATGAGAAAATAGAAGTTTCTAACATATTCCCAATGTACCAAGGTCTAAAACATTTGTCACGAGTTGGAAATTTGGAACTCAGCATAAATTTACTCACAGAGAACGACTTGTTGTAAGACAAGTGTTCAGAATATTTTGATGTGGAAATTAACTTTTGTTACTCATTTTTTTATTGCCTTCAAATGGATTTGAAGACTAAGCTCATGTTCACTTGAAGGAAAGGCAAATCATTTTGGGTAGTCCCAGCTTTGGGTCCGGAGAAGGCAATGGCACCCCACTCCAGTACTCTTGCCTGGAAAATCCCATGGACAGAGGAGCCTGGTAGGCTGCAGTCCATAGGGTCGCGAAGAGTCAGACATGACTGAGAGACTTGACTTTCACTTTTCACTTTCATGCATTGGAGAAGGAAATGGCAACCCACTCCAGTATTCTTGCCTGGAGAATCCCAGGGATGGGGGAGCCTGGTTGGCTGCCGTCTACAGGGTCACACAGAGTGGGACACGACTGAAGCCACGCAGCAGCAGCAGCATTGGGTCTGATTTGCCACATTTAGATCCCTCCTCACACCGTCCTGGGATACACATAAATCAGCCCAAAGAGGATCTTGAACACCGAAGGGGTCAAGAATAAGTGCATTGATTAGGGTTTTGTGGAGTTTTGTTTTGGTTACTCAGTCTCTGACCATTCTGCTTATTTGAGATGAAAAACTGTGAGTCTTGGAGAGACTGTCTCCCATTATAAATGCCTGAGGGACCAGACGGCCCCTCCGCTGTCCTGGCAGCAAAGACTTGGACACTTGTCCTAGATTCAGCAATCAGATCCTCCATCCAGACCTTTTTATTTTTAAGGGGTGACTCAAAAGCTCAGGGGCAAGGAGAGCTAATGCATGGCGGTGCCTATGACAGCAAATGCTCACTGGTGATGGTGCCAGCAGAAGTGGCAGACTGGAGATGGCCGCAAAGGCGGGAAGAAGATGCGGTGGTTGCAGATTAGCTTTGATTTTGTTGAAGCAAAACCATAAATGAGTGACTCGCCTTTGGCACATACCAACCAAACAGGCCTGCAAGAGTTAAATAATTTTGGTTATTCTTTAGCTGTTACTGCTAATAAACACTTGTAACTGGACATGTCCTTCACAAAGCTAATTACTCTCTGACTCCATATAGATTATACTCTGCACCTGGCATTCTTCTCCCCCTAGACTCTCTTCCAGCATTCTGCATTTCAGAAAGAAGGTCCAGGGCCGATAATTTCAGGAATAGCAGGCCTAGTTGCTGAGTTGCCTGATGCTAGCTGTGGTCATTTTTAAACTGCAGGAGAAAAAAAAATGCAAGACCTTCATAAGGGTATAAAACTTTTCCCTATTCCTGAGAGATGGTGGCACAGTTATTAAGCGAAACATAACAGGCTATGTTTCCCTTTTGCCTGGCAAAAATAATAAAGATACTCTTTTCTACTTCCTCCAAATTCTGTCTCTGTATTTCTATTTGGAATCAGTGGACTGGGAGCCAAGGTTTTGGCAACAATTTTAATGTGTGGTGCTGCTAACCACCAAAGATAAAGTATATGTTGATATCATAATAGTAACTATGGGGACTTCCCTGGTGGTCCCGTGGCTAAGACTCTGTGCTCCCAATATAGGGGCTCTAGTTCGACCCCTGGTCAGGGAACTAGATCCCACATGCCGCAACTAAGAGTTTGCATGCCAAAACTAAAGATCCTGTATGCTGCAACGAAGACTGAAGATTCTGTGTGCCACAACCAGAACCCAGCACAGCCAAATAAATAAATAAAATAGTAGTAGCTATGGCATGTGGGTATCAGAATGATCCAACATGCAGGTTCTTGGTGGTGGCTAATGATTATAGAGTCCCTTGGGAAAAAATATGTGGCAGCTTGCTCAGATTCTAGTTGAGAACATAAACTCCATGGTGGCAGGAATTTTTTTTATTGTTTTATTTAATGATGCATCCCAAACATCTAGAGCAGTTTCTTTCACATAGAAGTGCTCAAAAATTTAAGCGAAAGAATTAATATGAATACAAACCCAAAAATGAGCTGTCCTGTAGAATTCTAGACCCCTCATCCAATTTTCAATCCTGAGTCAGACCTAGAAGCTCTTAAATAAAAAGAAAGTATTTTGCGCTTTAGGAAGAACCTTGCATTATCTTTCCAAGAATTTACTGACTGTCTTCCAAACTTTCATCAGAGATTACTGGAGTAAAGTAGATGCCCAGAACTTTGGGAAATCATTGTTAAGCTGGATCTGACCCAACACACAACTGGGAAATGTTAGAGCTGAGATGTGAGCTCAAGGATAATTTTTAAAAAACAGTCTATTTTATATTTGCCTGATAATAATAACCATCTGGGAACTTGTAAAATATACAAAACCCTTGAACCTCACCCAGGGTTTTCTACCAGAGTAGGGACCTGGTAATGTGTCTAATGAACACCTTGGGTGATTCTTAGCATCACACAATGTGGGGAGACGTCTGGCACCCTTTTACTTTGGGAATTCTAAGGTCTTGAAAGGGTCAGGAATCTAACTGCACATAATTCACTGTTGGCTTTTAGTCCTTGCTGTTACTGGGGTGACAGCACTCCATTTCGTTGCTAACAGCTCCAGTACTCAGCATCCTTGAGCTGCGGGGGAAGACAGTAGGGCAGTGATTCAGAGCAGAGATTGGCTTTACATAGCTTTATTGAAGGCAAGTCTAAAAGCATAGTGTCTTCAGGAATGTGGGTATAGATCAGTGCTGAATAGGCCACTCTTTTAGAAAGAGAACTAAAAGAATTTCTTTTGCCCAGGTTATGCTAGCTCTTTTCCAAAGAAGTGATAATCTAAGGAATAAATTTGATTATTAAACTGTCAAGAGCTTCACCCTGAATTCTTTTGAGATGAGTGAGCATGTGTGTCTGTTACACTGATTAATGAATGAGGTAACTGATGACTGAAGAAACATGGTAGGCTACAAACATCTTGGAATATATTAAACATCGAGAAACACATGTAAACATACTTTTAAAAAATGTGTGCTATTTTGTGAATGCTGTTTTTTATATAATAAAATGCTTAATTTTTGTTTTGTATTTATTTTAAAGTCTGACATTAAATTTACAAGAGCCTTTTTAAGTTCTTAGGAGAATTTTATTTGTTAGGTTTGTAAACCTGCCTGCTATTTAAAGATATTTTGAAATCATATTTTCAACTCAAAATATGAAATGTCTAAGAAATTTTAGTTAACAAAATATGGAAGTGGTATCTGTTTAGGAAAATTTATCCAAAGTATTATAAAGCAATTGAAAGTAAAATTATATTTATAAGCAATTTTGTATGCTAAGTTTAAAAGTTTAATAATCAGTTTATTAAATATATACCATAATATATTGAATACAGATTATAACACAAGCAATACCAAACATTTTGTTGTTGGCATCATGCTCCCTTGTAATAGCCTATTAACCTGAAAAGTAAATTATCAAGCATTCCATAAGACAATTTCCAGGGTTCTTCCTTAACTACCTTTCTTAGGTGGGGCAGGAACTCAGTAGTTTTCTCTGGTACTATCGGGCCATGAAATTCCATCCCTGGAACTGTACCACCAGGCTTATGAGTACAGGAATGTGCGACCTCAGCATGCCTGCCCTGAACTCCTCTAACAAACTCCTGCTTATCCCTCAAAACCCAGATTGGAACAAAACTGACATTTCATCCATGTTACACCTACACTAGATACTCTATTTACACATTCAGTCAACTATTCATTGTATGCCTATTCTGTGATGAGCTAAAAAAGCATTTTGATGATTTTTATAGAGTTGCTTAAAAAACAGTCATTTTAGCTCACATGTTTTGACACTGCTATATTTTTGAGACACACACACATATATCTATATATTTATATATATATCTACCTGTATCTATGTATGTCTACATAGATATTCATATGTCTATATATCTATCTACCTGTGTATCTAGGTATATAGACCTATACATATACACCCTACATCTATGTTGAATCTATGCTCATTCATGTCCACACGTCTAAGTTTCATAGGAAACAAATAGACCTTCATGATGCTTAAGCTTGCAAAACACTCGCTTATACATTTTTCTACCTTCTTCTTTACACCTCCCTCATTTCTTTTAAATTGATGTATGTGTTAGTCACTCAGTCGTGTCTGACTCTTTGCGACCCCATGGACTGTAGCCTGCCAGGCTCCTCTGTCCCTGGGATTCTCCAGGCAATACTGGAGTGGGTGGCCATTACAGTACAAACAGAGAGCAAGTGCCCCTTTCCCAGCTCATGGAAAGATGGTGCCCTCCGGTAGACAATGGCAAAGATCACACCTTTCTCTCCAAAATTCTATTTGAGTCTTTTGTTTTTTTCCAGATCTCTTCAATCGATTTTGCATTCCGCCGTGATTAGGGTTACTATCAGAGTGCTCGTACCTACCACGATATGAGGAATACAGAAAGTTTCTTATCACCTGAACAGCAGGCCTGCCCATTCCATTTTATCAGGCCTCAGTAATAATCCTTTGTGGTTATTTAAACCTTCAAAATAATCCTTTGAAGGCCCCTACTAATATTTATTATTTCACCTCAGAGATACATGTTGTGAGACATAATAATATTTGAGGCATTAATTTACTATAAGAAATGAGCTCATCAGTATCTGACCTCAAAAGTACTCAGAAGAGAAACATCTGAGAAACTCAGAAGAGAGACATCAAAACGTGGCTTTGGTATCTCTCAACCTTTTACATTTATATAGACAAAAATTTTATATTTGTATAGAGAAAAATACCTTAACATATTAATATTTGGGCTTTTCTTGTCTGCCCTTATATATAACTTTTCTCTTAATTAGTGAAAGACATTACTGCAAGATGAGGTCATATTGTAATGGCCAAAAAAAATTAATTTTTAGGTTAAAAAAATCCAAAATACACTTGCAATATGAAGAAAAGAGCAGGCCTAAGTGAAGTAGAAAATGGAGTTTTGCCAAATCACCTTACCACCAACCAGGAAGGGGCGTAGATGAAAAGTAGACTCCCTACTACCGCCACCCCAAGGCACTGAAGGAGTATAAGCTAGGCCACGGGAAGGAGGAGCTGCAGGGCTGGACAAGGCCTGAAAAGATACCCAAGGTTGTGGGTGAAAAACAAAGGGAAGGGACCCAGAGGTGACAACCAGGAAGAGGGTAGAACCTCCAGGGGAAAGTGCAGAGCTCCATGGTCACCAGGAGCAAGGAGAAGCACAAAACTGGACTAATGCCTGGAGAATATTTTATCTCCACCTGGTGGGGGCAGGCAGGAATCATGGTTACCAGATCATCCCACCAGTGCAAGGTGTGAGCTTCAAAGGAGAGCTAATCCCTGCTTGCACAGTGGATGTTTAGCACATGGATACCAGCCCTCCCCCTTATCCTGAGACAGCGCTGAGCCCCCTGTAAATAACACTGAAAGTACCCCCTTCCTTTGCAATTCTCAGAATGCTCACAAGCCCCTAAAAGCAGAGGGCAGAAGCTTGTAACAGCCAATTTACCCCTGCTACACCTCAACTTTTTTTTAAAGGCTTTATTGAATTTGTTACAATATTATTTCTGTTTTTTTTTTTTTTTTCTTTTCTTTTTTTTGGTGGTAAGGCATGTGCAATTTGAGTTCCCTCACCAGGGATCGAACTGCATCCCCTACACTGGAAGGTGAATTTCTAACCACTGGGCTGCCAGGGAAGTTACACCTTAACTTTTGAACAAGAAAATTAACAAGGAAGAATAAGGCAGAGCCGAAGGAAAGAGGCTCCATCTAGTTTTCCTAGGAATTGGAAGCAAGGGGGAAACTGGGAGGATAATGACTCTCTAGAATCCTTGCGCCATCTAAGCATAGATATTTTAACTGTGACCACGAATGAGGGAAGCTTAGATTCTCCATACTCTGGGGATGGGAGGGAGAGATCCGGATGGGTGGGCTAAAGACATTCTTTTACAAGTTCCCAATAATTTAACTCTACTCCTCAGAATTCCATTCCCTTTGACATGCAGCTATTAGCATTATGTGAACATGGCTAAATGTCTAGCTACCTTAAGCCAGCTTGTTAAGACTTTTGAGTTTTAGGTTATCATCTATAAGCCTATCTCATACAATATTTGTGAGGATTAAAAAGAAAAGTGGGGGGAAAAAAGTGGGTAGAATAAACAAGCCATAGGATTTCATTTTATACGAGACGACCGAAAAAGGAATGGGTCCTGGTGAGTCTTACTTGGAAATCAGTTGAGGTATGTACGGAGCAATGGGTTGATCTACCCAGGTAGAAGAATCCAGCACACACTACACTGGGTGAGATGGGGGTGGAGAAATTCTGGAAGCAGGCGAACCCTTCTGAGGCCTCACTCTGTGCAGGCTTCTGCTCTGTTCTACTGGACCCTGCAGAGGAAACTGCCTTGGTGGACTTTGGTGATGGTGGTGGTGGTTTAATTGCTATGCCCAACTCTTGTGATCCCATGGACTACAGTCCTCCAGCCTCCTCTGTCCATGAGATTTCCCAGGCAAGGATACTGGAGTGGGTTGCCACTGGATGGTATCACAATATATTTATGCCAAACTCATCAAAATGTATACATTATGTCCAACTTTTTTTTTTCCGGTATATTAAGTACATCTCAACAAAGCTTTAAAAAAAAGCATCTGACTTTCTGTTTGATAAACCATAAAGTAATCAAAATAAAGGCCTCAATAACAGTTCTGTGAGTTCTAGATGGTCAAAATATCAGTTCAGATTTAGTATGAGTATTGAAGTGATCAAGAAAGAGAAAGGATGAGGGGGTAGTTTTATGACAGGTAAATTATTATGCTGCACTAAAGACTGTAAATCATTTTAATTACTAAATGTCAGTGACCTGCGGTAGGTATTCTATGTGGTAGGTGAGGAATGTTTATAAAAACCCCAAGGCAGGGTATAGTACATTTATTTTCACATTCTATTGGGTTGCGGGGGTGGGGGGTGAGGAACACAGAGAGGAGCACAGCAAGCAGATGCTTTGGCTGAAGCTGAGGTGAGATGGCGGAAATACTTGGGGAGTTGAAAGTGTAGGTCACAGCAACAGGCCTCTTGGGCTTCATTTGCCTTTTCTCTGCTCACTGCTTAGCAAACAAGACTGAGAGAAACCGAAAGAGGAGCGAGTCATATGTCCTTGGAACTTCTGAAGGAAAGACACCTGGTCTTCCTTTCTGACAGCTTCTCTTCCCTCAACTTCTCCTCCAGATGTTCCGGAATGTGCAGGTGACAGGAACCATTCCAGGCTCACCTGATCTGGGCATCAGCAAACTTATGGCAGAAAGTGACGAACTAAATAGCCTCTTGATGAAAGTGATGGCTTAAAGCTCAACATTCAGAAAACTAAGATCATAGCATCCAGTCCCATCACTTCATGGCAGATAGATGGGGAAACAGTGGCTGACTTTAGTTTTCTGGGCTCCAAAATCACTGCAGATGGTGACTGCAGCCATGAAATTAAAAGACTTGGAAGTAAAGTTATGACCAACCTAGACAGCATATTAAAAAGCAGAGACATTACTTTGCCAAAAAAGGTCCGTCTAGTCAAGGTTTTTCCAGTGGTCATGTATGGATGTGAGAGTTGGACTATAAAGAAAGCTGAGCACTGAAGAATTGATGCTTTTGAACTGTGGTGTTGGAGAAGACTCTTTAGAGTCCCTTGGACTGCAAGGAGATCCAACCAGTCCATCCTAAAGGAGATCAGTCCTGGGTGTTCATTGGAAGGACTGATGTTGAAGCTGAAACTCCAGTCCTTTGGCCACCTGATGCAAAGAGCTGGCTCATTGGAAAAGACTGATGCTGGGAGGGATTAGGGGCAGGAGGAGAAGGGGACGACAGAGGATGAGATGGCTGGATGGCATCACCGACTCGATGGACATGAGTTTGGGTGGACTCCAGGAGTTGGTGATAGACAGGGAGGCCTGGAGTGCTACGATTCATGGGGTCCCAAAGAGTTGGACACGACTGAGCAACTGAACTGAACAGAAACATAATGATACCACCAAAAGGAAAAGCCATAGATCCAGATCATCAGCATGGCAAGGGAAATTACGTGCCAGCAGAAGAAGGTGGTAACAAACAGAATATCATTTTTGTCATCATCCATCCATTTGTGGCCAGAGATTGGTTTGAACAGCATAAAACCTATCTGAATCAGCCAAGAGCCTGCAATCATATACAAAAGAGCCTTCATCACCCAGAACCTCAGTGAGTTGGGAGCCCACAGCTCTGCGATCACCACCAGCAGCAATAGGAACAAGACCTGGACAAACAGGATGTGACTATATAGCTCCACTCCTTCTGCGTCCTCCAAGTGAGACACCATTAGGGTTACAATCAGAAACACGCTCAGTGCCTGGGCACCTTGCTCCAGGGCAGGAGCCCTTTGGGGCAACACGTTCTGGCTCACCACGTCTACACATCCACTCAGGAAGAAGGTTGCGTAGAAAGTAAGATGCTGCCACTGTTTGTCGTAAATAAAGTTTCTCTGATGAAATATCTTGCTGATAAGTACAAACTGCCCTTGAACGCTATGCAGTTCTTGGGCCACTAAAATAAAGCTGCTCAATATCTTCACCAGCCCCACATAGTATATTTGCTGCAGCTTTGCCCATCTTCCTTGGCTCCAGGGACGGCATGGTGGATACTGGACAAGGCGGTTGCTTATCAAGGCCTTAGAGATGAGTCGTGCGTGATAAAGTCCATAGAAGAAGATAGACAGTCCTGGGAACAGATGACCCTCAAAGCCTCCCATGAAACTGAAGGTAGGTCTGACCACAGGCAGAGACAAGAGGCTCAGGTGTGGTCACGTCAGGCGCTAGAGTCTGCAGGGAGCCTGTAGACTTTTTGAAGTCTATTTATATTCTCTATTCAGCTCACAGCATCCACATACAGAAGGGAAATGATCTTGGAAAAAACCCAGTATCATAGTGGGGTGGGTGTCATGGTTTCCGTTCTTGTCTTCTGCTCTGGTTCACTGATAGCTAATCAACCATTGCCAGATGAAGAAATAAACACATTATCCAGCACAGTGCTTGGGCAACTTCCCTTCTCAGAGACTGTGCTTCAGATTTCTCATTTCTACCTTCCTTACTTCCTTCCCCAATTCACAGAATGTCAGATAGTACTCAGAGAAAGCAGGGAGAACACACAATATAGGTAAGCATCCTCATATATAACTTCATACAAATACTAGGAACAAATGTGCTCTTCTGGGTATAAATAGTTAAGACTCACAAGTAAACATATACAGCCCAATTACTCTGATATTATTTGAGGATGACCAGAAAAATGCTCACTCCTGAGAATCTCTTCTGCTCATCTCCAGATAGACCTAAAGTGCCACCACTTGAGGTTCCTTCCTTTGACTTTGAGTGTTTTTTCAAATTATATAGGCAAATAGGTTCTATGCAGAGGTTTTGTTGTTGCTCAGTCATGTCCGACTCCTTGCAAACCCTACAGCATGCCAGGTGGCTTCCCTGTCCTTCACCATCTCCCAGAACTTGCTCAAACTCATGTCCATTGAGTCGGTGATGCCATCCAACCATCTCATCCTCTGTCAACCCCTTCTCTTCCTGCCTTCAATCATTACCACCATCGGGGGCTTTTCCAATGATTTGGCTCTTTGCATCAGGTGGCCAAAGTATTGGAGCTTCAGCTTCAGCATCAATCCTTCCAAAGAATATTCAGGGTTGATTTCCTTTAGGATTGACTGGTTTGGTCTCCTTGCTGTCCAAGGGACTCTCAAGAGTCTTCCCCAGCACCACAGTTTGAAGGCATCAATTCTTCAGCGCTCAGTATTTTTTATTGTCCAGCTCTCACATCCGTACATGACTACTGGAAAAACCATAGCTTTGACTATACGAACCTTTGCAGGCAAAGTGATGTCTCTGCTCTTTAATATGCCATCTAGGTTTGTCATTGCTTTTCTTCCAAGGAGCAAGTGTCTTTTAATTTCATGGTTGTAGTCACCACCCACAGCAATTTTGGAGCCCAAGAAAATAAAGTCTCTCATTGTTTTCATTGTTTCCCCATCTATTTGCCATGAAGAGATGGGACTGGATGCCGCGATCATAGTTTTTTGAAGGTCGAGTTTTAAGCCAGCTTTTTCACTTTTCTTTTTCACTTTCATCAAGAGGGTCTTCAGTTCCTCTTCACTTTCCGCCATAAGAGCAGTGTCATCTGTGTATCTGAGGTTAATATTTCTCCCTGCATGCTTGATTCCAGCCTGTGCTTCATCCAACCTGGCAGTTCACATGATGTACTCTGCATACAACTAAATAAGCAGGGTGACAATACACAGCTTTGACATACTCCTTTCCCAATTTTGAACCAGTCTGTTATTCCATGTCTGGTTCTAACTGTTGCTTCTAGACATGCATACAGGTTTCACAGGAGGCAGGTGAGGTGGTCTCGTATTCCCATCTCTTTAAGAATTTTCCACAATTTGTTGTGATCTACACAGTCAAAAGCTTTAGTGTAGTCAATGAAGCAGAAGTAGATGTTTTTCTGGAATTCTCTAGCTTTTCCTATGATCCAACTGATGTTTGCAATTTGATCTCTGGTGCCTCTGCCTCTTCTAAATCCAGCTTGTATATCTGGCAATCCTCAGTTCACACACTGTTGAAGCCTAGCTTGATGGATTTTGAGCATCACTTTGCTAGCGTGTGAGATGAGTGAAATTGTGCAGTAGTTTGAGCATTCTTTGGTATTGCCCTTCTTTGCGATTGGAATGAAAACTGACCTTTTCCAGTCCTGTGGCCATGGCTGAGTTTTCCAAATTTGCTGGCATACTGAGTGCAGCATTTAACTATGCAGAGGTACTGATTTGAAATCTCTTGCAAAAAGCATTTCAGTAAAAATTCCTAGGTAATTTTATTTTTC
This sequence comes from Bos indicus, assembly GCF_029378745.1. Classification (NCBI taxonomy): domain Eukaryota; kingdom Metazoa; phylum Chordata; class Mammalia; order Artiodactyla; family Bovidae; genus Bos; species Bos indicus. Next base: position 64,339,267 of record NC_091775.1, on the reverse strand, counting down.
AAAATAATTTTTATTCATTTATTTGCTTTTGGCTGGGCTGGGTTTTCGTTGCCATGCAGGCTTTTTTCTAGTAGGAGAGAGCAGGGACTACTCTCTAGCTGCGCACTCTCTAGTGCACACACTTCTCACTGAAATGACTTGTGGAGCCGGCTCTGGAGCATGCAGGCTTCAGTGTTGCAGCACATGTGCTCAGCAGTTGAGGCTCCTGTGCTCCTGTGGTGCATGGGCTTAGTTGCTCCATGGCATCTTCCCAGACCAGGGATCAAACCCATGTCTCCTGCACTGGCAGCTGGATTCTTTCCACTGAGCCACCAAGGAAGCCCAGGTAATTTTCTTATGCATACTAAATTTTGAGAATCACTGAGTAAAACATAAGTACTTATAACAAAGAAGATCCTATTAAGTTAGTAACCTTCGTGTGAATTAATCATCAAATATTTTCTCTCATAGGGAATCCTCCTACGCTGTTGGTGGGAATGTAAATTGGCGCAGCCACTATGGAGAGCTGTATGGAGGTTCCTTAAAAAACTAAAAATAGAGCTACCATAAGACCCCGCAATTCCTCTTGTGGGCATATATCCGGAGGAAAACATGATCTGAAAGGATACATGCACCCCAGTGTTCACTGGAACATTGTTTGCAATAGCCAAGACATGGAAGCAACCTAAATGTCATCGACAGAGGAATGGATAAAGAAGATGTGGTACATATATACAGTGGAATATTATTCAGCCATTTAAAAGAATGAAGTAATAACATTTGCAGCAACACGGATGGACCTATAGAGTGTCATACTGAATGAAGTAAGACAGAGAAGGAGAAATATCATGTGAGATCCTTTAAATGTGGAATCCAAAAAGAAATGACACAAATGAATTTACTTACAAAACAGAGACTCAGACTTAGAAGATGACTTATGGTTGCCAAGGGGAAGGGACAGGGAGATTGGTATGGTCATGTGCACATTGCTATATTTAAAATGGATAACCAACAAGGACCTATTGTATAGCACATTCAACTCTGATCAATGTTATGTGGCAGCCCGGATGTAAGAGATATTTTGGGGGAAATGGATACACGTATATTTATGGCTGAGTCCCTTCACTGTTCACCTGAAACTATCATAGCATTGATGACGTGTGCATACTAAGTCACTTTAGTCTGTCCGACTCTTGTCAACCTGATGGATTGTTGCCCATCAGGCTCCTCTGCCCGTGGGATTCTCCAGGCAAGAATATGGAGTGGGTTTCCATGCCCTCCTCCAGGGGATCTTCCCAACCTAGGGATTGAACCCATGTCTTCTATGTCTCCTGCATTGGCAGGTGGGGTCTTTACCACTAGTGCCACCTGATATGGAGAAGGCAATGGCACCCCACTCCAGCACTCTTGCCTGGAAAATCCCATGGACGGAGGAGCCTGGTGGGCCGCAGTCCATGGGGTCGAGAAGAGTCGGACAGGACTGAGCAACTTCACTTTCACTTTTCACTTCTATGCATTGGAGAAGGAAATGGCAACCCACTCCAGTACTCTTGCCTGGAGAATCCTAGGGACAGGGGAGCCTTGAGGGCTGCCATCTATGGGGTTGCACAGAGTCGGACACGACTGAAGCGACTTAGCAGCAGCAGCAGCCACCTGAGAAGCCCATGTTAATTGGCTATGCTGCTACTGCTAATTGGCTATACCCTGATACAAAATAAAAAGTTCAAAAAACATATTTTCTCTCATGAAATAGCATTCATTTAGAGTGGTGATGGTCATATTATCCTTCATAACAGTCAATCAAGTACAAGGAATGTCTCAAATTAATAATACTTTATGTTAATCCTGTAGATTTCCATATTGGTTTATTTATCTTTTGTTGCTACTACGAATAGATCTTCCATTTTACTTTTACTATATAAGAAACTATAATATTATATTGATATTTATATTAATCATTTTGTTGCATTTACATACTGTTCTTACTAATTTCCAAATGCTCTTAGTCATATCTGTAAATAATGAAAAACTTATGCCCTTTTAGATATATTTTTATCTTTTCTAAATGCCTTTCCTAATTGAGTTGGCATGGTATAAATCTATTGCTGTTTTGTTTATGAAAGCTTCCTTCTTCTGAGAAGTGTGCCCCTCATACCATCTCGGTTAAGTGGGAGCTGTCATCTATTAATAGATTCTGCTTTCCTAGTAACAGGTCAGTCAAGGAATGGGCACTTGATCCAGGGGTCATGGGTTTGATCCCTGGTCTAGGAAGATTCCATATGCCATGGAGCCAACTAGGCCCACGGCCCACAACTACCAAGGCCGTAAGCCACAACTGCTGAACCGCAGCTACTGAAGCCTGGGTGCCCTAGGGCATGTGCTCCTCAACAAGAGAAGCCACTGTAATGGGAAGCCTGCGCGCCTCAACTAGAGAGTAGCTCTTGCTTGCTGCAACTAGAGAAAGTCCATGTGCACCTACAAAGACCCAGTACAGCCCCAGATTAACTAATTTATTTTAAAAAAACACATAATGCTGAGAAGCTATTTTTCTTTAGGGTAGATAACCATAAATGACTTTCTGAGTCATAGACAAGTATTCCCTTTCTTGGTTTTAATAGTGATAAACGTCCCTTCAAAGTGGTGGTATCAATTTTCATTCAACCCAAATTAATCAACAAGTTCTCTAGATTCTCCTTCCTAAGTAACTTTTCCTGTGGTCATGTATGGATGTGAGAGTTGGACTGTGAAGAAGGCTGAGCGCCGAAGAATTGATGCTTTTGAACTGTGGTGTTGGAGGACTCTTGAGAGTCCCTTGGACTGCAAGGAGATCCAACCAGTCCATTCTGAAGGAGATCAGCCCTGGGATTTCTTTGGAAGGAATGATGCTAAAGCTGAAACTCCAGTACTTTGGCTACCTCATTGGAAGAGTTGACTCATTGGAAAAGACTCTGATGCTGGTAGGGATTGGGGGCAAGAGGAGAAGGGGACGACAGAGGATGAGATGGCTGGATGGCATCACTGACTCGATGGACGTGAGTCTGAGTGAACTCCGGGAGATGGTGATGGACAGGAAGGCCTGGTGTGGTGTGATTCATGGGGTCGCAAAGAGTCAGACACGACTGAGTGACTGATCTGATCTGATCTGATCTGAAGTAACTTTTCCGGTCCTTCTAGTCCAAACCTACCCACGGCATTTGTTCAGGGATCACCAACCCTGCATTGTTTCAGTATCTCTTGAGCAGGTTCCAATCCTCATCAATTTCTATCTACATTGCAACTATAGTGAGGCTTGGGGAGTAAAGACCAAATCATGCATTGGTTACTTTGAATTCTCTAGTGGCATCCCATGACTTGTGGATAAAATCCATGCCCTTAGAATGGGCTTCAAGGCCCCTCATGTTTTGCCTTGGCCTAATTTCCAGTCTCTTTCCACATGCACCATTGTCTCCAGGCATATCAGAAGATTCCAGGTCAGTCTAGAATGGACTTCCTATTACATATTTTTTCTCTACCTGAGAAACTCTGCCTTTCCTTCAAGGTTCAACTCAAACACTGCCTCCTCTCAGCTGGGGAGGATTCCACTAACGCAACATCTTTTCATCTCTATAGTTACACTTGTCACCCTGTTTCACCAGTCCTTATTTCCTGGGAAGTCTTTGAAGCCAGAAACCATGTTCTGTTTTGTCTCTTTATTTTTTTAAATTTTTATTATGTATTTACTCATCTTTGGTTGTGCTGGGTCTTCCCTGTTGCACACATGCTTTCTCCAGTCGTGGCGAGTGGGGGCTACTCTCTACTCGCGGTGCACGGGCTTCTCACTGCAGTGGCTTCTCTTGATGCAGAGCACGGGCTCTAGGTGTGCAGACTTCAGTACTTTCAGCTCACAAGTTCAGAAGTTTCAGTGTGCAGACTTGTGTGTGTCTGAGTTGCCCCTCAGAAAGTGGGATCTTCCTAGGCCAGGAAGAGTCCCCTGCGTTGGCAGGTGGATTCTTTAACCACTGGACCACCTGGGAAGTCCTGTTTTGTCTTTTAGAATCTAGCTCCATGCCTGAAGATACTCAATGGTTGTTTGATGGGTGAATAAATTATCACATAAACACATGGTCTCTACCATAAAATGCTTATAATTTAGTTATAAAGACAGAATGAATACATACAAATGATACATACTAGGTCACTAATGCTAAGAGTGAAATACCAAATGAGTGAACAAATGACCAGAATATGCAATTAGAAGAGAGAGCTCACTCCAGCTGTAGAAGTCAGGGCAAATGGGATCATTCCCAATGATTTTTGTGAGTTCCATTTGTCCTTAAACACAGAAGAGGCAGAATGAAGGTACGCGGATGACATGGCATAATTATAACTTCTCAGAGACACAGACTCCTTTTGTATAAACCGATGTTTTTCAACCCTTTTCTTTTTTTTTGTCCTCCCTAAGAAAGCTTTTCAACATACGTTCCCTTATAATCCCTTCATGAAAACTTAATACCTAGATATACTGTCTATATTTTTATGTCCTATGGCCCTTTGGAAAGCCACAAACCATTGTAACATCTAAAATCACACATTTTTAATTCCTCTGGGGTGACAGTGCATCCTTTGAGAGCACATGGTGTAAACCAAGGGCGGAGTATGATCCAGCAAAGAATCTGTACTCTATACTCTGATGCAGTACAGAGCTCACCTTCAAAAAATGTTTATCTTCCAAAAAGGTTTTTCTTTCAATAGTAGGCAGTAAGGGCTCCTTAGTGAGAGGTAGACAAGATGGCCTCAAAGATTCTTCCCAATTCTGGCTGTCAGAACCTAGAGATCTCAGGGGGAATGTCCTGGTATTTAATTAGAAAACTAATTTAATTAGTAAACTAACTAAACCCATTAGGAAACTCATGTTCTATTAGAGGGATGTGAGTGAAAATTGCTTTCCTCTTATTCCTCTCTAGTCAATAACAGGGTAACAACTGTAAGAGAGAAGGAAGTGTCATCAAAAAGTACATCTCTGGTTTGGGCGTTTTTTAGCCAAAAATAGATGAAATGCAAATCAGGAGACTTAGTTTGTCCAAGTGTGGTAGAAACCATGAGCTCCCCTCTATTAAGCCAGACATAGCACTGATGGGGTACCCATCAACGATGGGGAAAGAGCAAGTGCAAGACTTACTTGCTGATGCCCTGTGACCCACAAGCAAAGGCCTCCGCCTGAGGCAACACTCCTGGAACTACTGTGGACGCTTGGCTACTCGATGGTTTGCTCCCAGGGACAGAGTCTAATGGGCACAGGTCGCAACAGTAGAGCACGCATCTTGCTACACATCAGAATCACTAAAGAAGAACTTCACTGAAACGTAGAGTATTACGCTTTTAAAAATAGAGAGAGAGTATTCAGGGCTTCCCTAGTGGCTCAGAGGTAAAGAATCCGCCTGTCAATGCAGGAGAAACATGAGTTCAATCCCTGGTCTGGGAAGATACCATATGCCATGGAGCAACTACGCCTGTGTGCCACAGCTATTGAACCTGTACTCTAAGAATTCAGGAGCCACAATTACTGAAGCCGTCATGCTCTAGAGCCCATGCGCTGCAACAAGAGAAGCCACTGCAATGAGAAGCCTGTGTACCACAACTAGAGAATAGCCTCTGCTTGCCACAACTAGATAAAAGCCCACACAGCCACAAAGACCCAGCACAGTCTTTGTGGTTTTTAATGCAGGGTATGACTCTACTGAATAGTCTTTAAGTCGGGGTCCAGGAATCCGCACTTTGAGTCACATGCCCTCTCCCGACACTGGCGATCCCAGTGCAGGCTATCTTTTACCTGATGCTTGGAAACTGTTGCCCTAGATTAGAAAACACCACTCTGGTCATCAGGTCACACCTGGAAGCTATCTTCCTGCCCTCACTGACCCACAGATTCCCACAGGAGTGTTGGTAACATCTTTATAAAAGCATAATCCAAAAATATCTTACCAAGAAAGGCTGGCATGCAGGAGAAAAAGGGACAGGGGAGGAAAGCGGCTAAGAGGGGGATGGGTTGGGGAGGGAGGGGGAAGGGAGGGTGGAGGAGAGGAGGGGAGGTGGAGAAGGTGAGGGAGAACACAGAGAACTCTGCAGAAAGAAGACAAAGAAGGTGAACACAGCCCAGCCCCTGGGAGCGAGAGGTGATGAAAGGGGGAAACAAGGGAGCTAGAAGGCTGTGCCTTCTCTTTCCAGGTAGGAGAGAAGAAAGAAGTCCTCCTTGTTCAGGCTCAGGAGACAGTATCTGTTGGTGATTAAGAAAATGGATGTATGAGACCTAGTTTGGCTAATTGCTGGGCAGATGTTTTATCTTCTCTAAGACTTATTCTCCTCATGATTAGATGTGGAATTGTAATTGTGAGGATTCCATGAATTAGTGCATTTGAAAGCAAGTTATAAACATAAGGTACTTTAAACTGTTAATCTCAGAGCTGGATGAGACCACAGGGTCTATTTCCTCCATGTCCCTTTTTTCTTATAGGAAGAAATTGAAGCCCAGAGAGAAGTGACCCACAGGATGTCACATGGTGACTGGTGAGTGGGTAACAGTATATGCTGAGATACTCAGTCACAAACTTTCAAGAAGTTCAAGAGAACCCCCAGGCCAGCATCAGGCAAAAGGGGCAGGAAGCAGGGGAAGGCTCTTTCCCAGTCAGCCCCCTCAACTGATGGCCCCGAGGCCACAGGAGAGCCAAGTACTCTGGCTGGTCCACAAGTTGGATCTTGGTCTACCCCACCCCGCCCAACCCCTCAGCCATCTCGTTAAGAGGAAAGGCCAAGTGAGGCATCCTCAGAATTGGGGGACAGTGAGAGCCAGCATCAAATGAGCAGAAGCATCCCACCCCCACATGGACAATATAATCCAGGTGGAATATGACTATTCCACCATTAAAACTCAGCTGGAAATGTAGCTGGAGAAGGTTCTAATGAGATCAGGCTGGGCTTCCTGGTAGAAGGATGTGTTGGCTGAAGTTTGCTGGAGTGGCTAGTCAATATGGACTCCAGAACACAGATACTTAAAAGCAGGAATGTATCTGTCTTTATCCAGTGCTAACCAAGGAGAAAGACTCGATCAGGGAGGAAATCTGTACTATATTAAAGAAGTGAAATCTTTTTGGAGAAGGGACAATTTATCAAGCCTTTCCTTTACCTGCTTTATTTTCTCCATGAGTACATTTAGTTATCTGTGTCCTGAGTCAACGTTCTGAACTAACTTATTCCTTCCTACTGTGATCTCAGGTGAGGAGCAGGGTGGGGGTGGAGCGTGGATGGGTGGTGGGGGGCATGGGGTGTCTCATAGGCAGGCACAAGTAATTCAGTCCCTGGAAAGACATATCCTTTAATGTTAATGAACACACTTGGCCTTCTGGTTTGTAAATGTCCATTAGTCTTTCAGAACCTAAACAGACTGATAAAAGTGAACTTCTGGATCTGTAAAGCTGAGGTATTGGTCCCACTCAGGATTTATCCTGCCTTCCTGTGAGCCCCAAGCCCTGCCCCAGCCTACTTTCTACCATCTCAGCTAAACAATACTCTAATACTGCCCAGATCACATACTTACACTTAAGAGAAACACCCCAGAAATACCAATGCCTTAATCCATTTCAACAAGTGTGTATTAACCAGCTACAATCAGCCAGACACTATACCAAAAGCTAGTATTACAAAGATAAGTAAGACATAGCACCTGCCTTCAAGGAACTCAGAGGCAGTACCTTGTGTGATCCATAGACCACCAGTGTCAGCATCACTGCGGAGCTTGTTAGGAATGCAGACTCCCAGGCCCCAGGCCACACTTACTGAATCTGAATCTGTATTTTGCTAGGATCTCCAGGTAATTTGTATGCATATAAAGTTTGAGAAGTACTGATCTAGTAGAAAAGATCCAACTAAAACTATCTTGAATTAAACTTTGTGGAGGTGAAATAAACCAAGTATGGTGGGAATAGCAAGAAGGGTCTGGTTAATTCTGAGGGAGGAGTAGCCATTTGCACTGAAACTGAGCTGGCCAACAACTTGGGGCTGGGAACAACTGAGAGTAGGTAGGAGCACTCATTCATGGAACAGGGCATGAATAAAACTGAATGTGTGTGGTGTGTGGGATGCAGGTGGGGGTGGAGGTGAGGGTGAGGCTAGGCCACATACAGAGTCAGACTGGGACAGACTGGAACAAAGGTCTTTCAGGAGCTCCTAAATCATGGATGGCTGCCCAGCCCATATGTGCTGTGTTCTTTGCACGGCCCTTGTTACCAGCCTTCCACACTAGGATCCGACCAATGCGTGGACAGCGACAAGCTTCTTCCCAATTCCTGGCCCTCGGTGACCCCTGGAGGATGAGGGGCTGATGTTTGCAGACAGACAGCAAAGGATGCCGAGTCTCAGATCTCATGCCAGGCCACCTGGTCGCTGGCAATGACTCTGCAGAATGACCTTGGTAGGAAGTGGATGCACAGATTCCCACGGATTCCCACAGATTCCTGGCAGCCCAAACAGCCTCTGGGGAGAAGGCTTCTCCCTTATTCAGCTTGTAAGAGAAGCTGACTCTGGAGAAAGTCGAGAAACTAGTGACATACAATGGAAGGGGATTGAGGCAGAGTCTGGGCTGTCCTGATCCAGCCTCTAGCTGTATGACCATAAGGAAGTCTCTGGGTCTCAGTCGTAAAATGAAGAAGATGGGCCAGGTGATTCCTAGGTCCTTTCCAGCCCTGACAGCCTGTGATTCTGGAGACTTCTAGTTTTAGAAAGGTCTGCCATGTTCCCCTTTTTTCCAAATTACTTAGATTCTTTAGGAATTTACTGCCTAGTAGCAAAATAAAACATCCTGGGGGAAAAAAAAAAGACATCTTGGGAACAGGATCTCCACCCAACTAACAAGAGCACTTGGATTATATTGTCCATCAGGGTTACAGTTAGAGGACTAGATACATAGATAGATTATAAAACAGACATTAGACATCTACTATGTCTTGTGTTTGGCAACCGAGCACCAAAAATGCAGTCTTTGATTCTGGCCAAAATGTTGTCATATATATTTGGAGAAATATGACACATATTAGTAAAGAAGAAGTGAAGTGAAGTGAAGTCACTCAGTCATGTCCGACTCTTTGTGACCCCATGGACTGTAGCCTACCAGGCTCCTCCGTCCCTGGGATTCTCCAGGCAGGAATACTGGCATGGGTCACCATTTCCTTCTCCAGGAGATCTTCCCAACCCAGGGATGGATCGAACCTGGGTCTCCTGTATTACAGGCAGACGCTTTACCATCTGAGCCACTAGGGAAGCTCAGTAAAGAAGAAAGCAGTATATAATTCCATAATAAAGTGTTCTGTCAATGGTCATTGTTAACATTTCACAGTGCTAAACATTTTATAGGAAATACCACATTTACCTCACTCAAACCTATGAAGTAATAAATCATTTAACACATTTTTGCCTGTAAATAATAGAAAACCCTGCTGCTGCTGGCTTAAGCATTAAGAAATTTACTCTCTCACTGAACGAGAAACCCAGAGGTAGTGTGGCTTCAGAGCTGATTAATATGATGGCTGAATGAAATCATCAAGGGTCCAGTTTATCTCTAGTTTTCTTCTCTGACATTCTCTTTGGCCTTGTGCTCAGTTTAGCAACCATCATGGCTTCAAGATGCTGCCACACTTAGAGACACCATATCCTCATAGAATGTCTAGTGGCAGGAGAAGACAGCTCTATTGTGTATATAAAATATTCCTTTATGATGGAATTGTTTACCAGAAGAACTAGAACAGGCTTCCCCTCCCATCTCTCTGCCCAGACTTAGATTTCATTCCACCCCTAAACCCACCAGCAGCAAGGGAATCACCACTGGGCTCAGACTGCTCTACTCCACTTTACTCCTTGCCCATGGCTGGTAAGCAGGCCCACCTCTCTCTGAGAGCGAGGAGGGAGCTAGTGAAGAAAAAGGGAGAGGGGAGTGTTCTATAGGAAGAATAGAGAGGCAAGTGGTTGTTAAGGCAAAAAAAAAAAAAAAATGTTTTTTTACAGTTTTAGAAATGGAAATTTCAAGAATTAAGTAACTTGTTCAAGGTCATACAACTTGTGAGTAGCAGAGCTGGGATTCAGAAGAGAGCCCGTACCCTGACATGTTCCAAACCAGGTCAAAGTCACCTGCCTTCTGCAGCCTCCCCTGCCTTCCTGACCTCAGCCTCCAGGGGTCAGAGGCTTCTTGCCCTCTCAAGGCTGCAGTACACAGATGCTATTACTCTCCACGCCTCCTCCAGGGCCAGGACTCATCCATCATTTTATTTCTCTTTTTCCCTCCTTTTCCCCAGGCTTAGTTTTAAAATAAACCTCCATCTACGCTCCTCATTTTCCTTCTCAGTATAAAACATACCTCTTTTCTTTTGCCTCTTCCTCAGTCTTACCACTGCCCAGACCTCAGTCCTAATACCAGGAAATGTTTAGAATAAGCCAAGGCTCAGACTTTGGACCCTGCCAAGCCAAAGTTCCAGTTCTGGCTCTGCCATGTACTAGCCACGTGACTTCAGGTTACTGACTGAACGTCTCCATGCCTCAGTCTCCTTACCCGTAAAAGGAGGATATTTACCAAATGAGGTTATAGTAAGACTTGAATGAGACAGAGTTTACCATTGCCCTCAATAAATGGGAGTTATTAGCTGCTCGGCAGGCTCCACTGTCCATGGAAGTCTCCAGGCAAGAATACTGGAGTGGTAGCCATTCCCTTCTCAAGAGGACCTGCCCAATCAAGGGATTGAACCTAGGTCTCCCACACTGCAGGCAGATTCTTTACTGTTTGAGTCACCAGGAAACCCTATTTTTCTTAATTAGTATGATAACAATGAAAACTCATGTTACCGCAGTTTGTGGAGCTTTCTCCACATTATCTGGCTTAATCCTCATAACAGCCATGCCAGGGGGAGGATGCTCCCTCTCTGAGATGCTGAGGAGACCGTGTCTGAGAGAGGTGAAGAGCTCTGTTTCATTCAGATTCTTCTAGTACATTCTATGGTCCATCCTTGGGGTGCTAGCCCCTCACTAGGCATGTCAGCTCACCCTCCTTGTTGTGGATTATCTGTTATGGGCTGGAATGTGTCTATTTCCCACTCCTAAACTCATATGTTGGAGTCCTAACCGCCAATGCTTCAGAATGTGACCTGATTTGGAAACAGGTATATTGTAGATGTAACTGTATGAGTGAAGATGAGATCAGAAGGAAGCAGGATGACCTAATACTAATGGGACTGGTGTCCTTACAAAAAGAAGAAATTTGGAGCACGCCCCTGGTGGCCCAGTGGTTAAGAAGACGCCTTGCAATGCAGGGGGATGAGGGTTCGATCCCTGATTGGGAAACTAAGATCCCACATGCTGCAGAGCAACGAAGCCTGCAAGCTGACCAAGCCCACATGCCACAACTAGACAGTCTGTGCGCTGCAACAAAGATCCCTCGTGCTGCGACTAAGACCCAGTGCAGCAAATAAATAAATACAGTTAAAAAAAGAAAGAGGAAATTTGGACACACACACGGAGAACACCATGTAAAATGAGGGCAGAAATGGGGTGATGTTTCCACACCACGAGGAACACCAAAGATTGTCAGTAAACCACCAGAAGCCTCAGAAGGAACCAACTCTGCTGACATCTTTGTGCAGAAATCTGTGTTTCAGTTCCCCCTCATCCATACTTTTGGCACGAACATCCTAGCTGGTAGGGTTTCTCTACGGGTTCAACCCCACTGCCTGCCCCAGGGTTAACTCATGAGCCTGGCATCTAGCTCTGTGTTACAACTTATATTTTATCACCTGGGGATTTGGGGCTTCTTTAGAGCTTGGATAACAATTGATAATCTTCTGTACCATTTTTCTAGGTTCCTCATAGATGCATTAATATACAATATTTGCTTCAGGAAACTCAACTCAATGCTCCATAGTGACCTAAATGGGAAGGAAATACAAAAAAGAGGTGATCTATCTATCTATCTATATGATTTCCTTTGCTATACAACAGAAAATAACACAACATTGTAAAGTAACTATACGCCAAGAAAAATGAAAATATAATAATCTCGTTTGCTACTTCTTATTTATTTTATCCAGCATTGTTGTTGTTTAATCACTAAGTCATGTCTGACTCTTTGTAAATCTACAGACTGTAGCCCGCCAGGCTCCTCTGTCCATGGGACTTTCCAGGCAAGAATACTGGAGTGGGTTGCCATTTTCTTCTCCAGGGGATCTTTCCAATCCAGGAATAGAACTTGGGTCTCCTGCATTGCAGGTGGATTCTTTAGCATCTGAGCCACCAGAAGCCTGGAATGGAGGTGGGTGGGATATGGGATTAAATCAATCTGTTATGTTGCAAAAAAATGGAAGTCCTTGGAGTAGATATAAAGAGAAGCTCATTTTCTAATCCATTTATGCAAACAAATTACTTTTTTTTAACAAATTACTTTTTAATGACAATGAAACCTAAGCTTATTTGTCATCAAATTGTCCAGGAAACAAATTAAATAGGGTGTTTATTTTCAGTTTTTAAAATAATTTTAGACATTAATATCACTAAAATGTGTTGAAACATCTCTGGTTCCTTTAATATGGTGTGGTGAATATAGTTTAATTTGTTATTTTTAATGGCTCAGTTAGTTATCTAGTTGTGCCATCATATAGTCAGGGACATCATAAGGCAGGGAGTAGGATACACAGGGGGTGCTGTGATTATTCACACTTCAACTCAAACTGTTAATGTCATTTAAGTTTTGTTTTGCTTGTCAAGAGTTCCCCCCCCACCCCTTAGGCTACCAGTTAGTTCTTATCTGCTGTCAATATGTCAATTTTCCCTTCAATTAATATGCTGTTTTTAATCTATGACCTAGTCAATGAGTTAGGGAGATACACTTATTAACATTATATATAAAAGATCGACTTGGTGCTGAGTGAGGTTTCTAGATACCTCTCAGCAAGGCTGAGGTCCACTACTTGAATTTTAGAAAGTTGATTCCAGTTGAACCGTGTGTGTGTGTGTGTGTGTGTGTGTGTGTGTTTAATATTTATTTACTTGTTTGGCTGCACCAGGTCTTAGTCGCGGCATGTGGGATCTTCAGTCTTCACTGTAGTATGCAAACTGTTAGTTGCGGCATGTGGGATCTAGTTCCCTGACCAGAGGCTGAACCAGGGCCCCTGCACTGGGAGTGCAAAGGCTTAGTCACTGGACCACCAGGGAAGCCCCAGCTAAAGTTTTTAAGAGTGCTGTTTTCTCTTACACCTTCTCTATGTTCCAGATACTTGAGGTTTTCTATTTATAATCTTCCAAAAGTAAGAGAAGTGTAACTATGGATATTATTCTCAGAGATTCCTCTTCAACACTTAACTCCATGCATAAAAATGTGGATTTGAATGCTCTTTCAGTTTTCCTTCTGTGTGCCCTCCCTCTCCCAGCTAATACTGCTCTGTCCTCCTCTCTAAGCGTGCATGCAAGCAGCATATTGTTATGAAATAAAATTGGCTTCATAAAACAATGATGAAATAATAAAATTGGATCCCCCAGTCAAATTCCTAATTTTTCTTATGACGTAAACTTGGAAAGTCATATAGCTGCTCTGAACCTCAATCATCTAATTAAAAAGAGTGATAATTCTTCTTAGTTGTGAAAACTGAAAAGTGGTAATGCTTGTGAAAGCATTTTCTAAAAATATTGTCATTAACCAGTGTAACCTTCTCACATATCCTTGCTAACAACTATTGAGAACTATTCTGTGACAGACACTGAGTTAGGCTTTATAATTTTTTTCTCATTTTGTTGTTCTGTCCAACTCTTTGTGACCCCATGAACTGAAGCACGTCAGGCTTCCCTGTCCTTCACCATCTCCTGGAGCTTGCTCAAACTCATGTCCATTGAGTCAGTGATGCCATCAAACCATCTCATACTCTGTCATCCCCTTCTCCTCCTGCCCTCAACCTTTCCCAGCATCAAGGTGTTTTCCAGTGTGTTGGCCCTTTGCATCAGGTGGCCAAAGTATTGAAGCTTCAGCTTCAGCATCAGTCCTTCCAATGAATATTCAGGATTGAATTCCTTTAGGATTGACTGGTTTGATCTCCTTGCAGTCCAAGGAACTCTCAAGGCTTTTCTCCAATACCATAGCTCAAAACATCAATTCCTCAGCGCTAAGCCTTCCTTATGATCCAACTCTTACATCCATATATGACTACTGGAAAAACCATAGCTTTGACTATATGGACCTTTTTCTCATTTAATAGTCACCAAAAAAATCCTAATTTATGCTAACAATAACGCTAATTTTATCCTCATTCTGAGAATGAGAAAACTGATGCTTAGAAGGGCTAAGTACTTAACCCAAGTTCACGCAGGTAATAAGTGTTACAGTTAGAGGGTTTTAAGCTCAGGCAGGAGGATGCCAGGCCTGAGCTCTGAATCTCTATACAATGACAGAATTCAGATATTTTGCTGGTGGCGTCAGGGAAGGAGGAAGGGGAGCAGGTTAGTGAAGGCCCCTCAGATCACATCCCCGTGCATGGCTGTCTCTCCACCATTCTCTTCAGGCACAGAAGCAGTCCTGCCCCAATATTCCCACAGCCAGCTTTCAGAGTGACACTTCAAGAATAAGTCAAACTCCCTTCCAGGTAGAGAGGACAAACCCACCTCCCCACTGGCCATGTTGAATTTTTATGGATCCCTGTATGCAGCTGCCACTGCAACGTTCCCATGGAGCTATGAGTCAAGCAAGGCCCTAACACCCATGGAGATACTTCTGGTTGTTTCTATCACCCCAGCCAGCAGTTGATGATCTAATAGAAAGCTAGATTTCTACAGACTTGTATATGGCTCCAAGCTGTTGTCAGTGCCCAACGTCACAGGTTTACAAACACTTTTTTTGCCTGCTCTTTCCTTCTAGCTATGCATCTGACTAATCTCTCTATGTGAAAAGCCCCAGGATCAAAAGAGGATATTGAGTTATAATCTAATAATCTAACAATCTAAAGAATTCAGCAATGACTGCAATCTCCTGTGAGAGTTTTCCTTACAACTTGGGCCATGTGAAAAAATAAGATTACTGAAGAAGGACTATAATCTGAAGCTAAGTGGGGTTTAACTAGATGGAGCTGTCACCTTCTGGCCAAATAGTATTGCTGCTCTCTCTCATGGTTCTCCATTACTCCATCATTTATTGACTCCTCAGAACTGGATGGCATTTAAACATAAACTAATGGCACTAATAAACCTTCTATGCAACACACTCTGTGGATAGCAGATCCTTACAATAAGCATCCTCCCTGTTTGACAGATAAAGTAATTAAGGTTCAGGGACTTGTCAGAGGTCACATAGGCAGGAGGTGGAAGACTGGGATTTAAACCCAGGTTGAGTTGGGACCATAGCCTGGTACTTGTTCCTGGGCCACACTGACTCTTGGACTGACTCTCATCACTCATTCTCTGGGTAACAGGACTGTGTCCATCTTGCCTGATTAGAATCTCAATACCGTACATGACAAGATGAATAACGCTACTTCTAAAATACCAGCTGGGTTGCAGTTTTCTCACCCTGATTCACAGAAATGAAGAGGCATTGTTAAGGCATCTAGGCCCCTGTCTGAGAAACCAGTGCCTGCTGCTAACTACCAGCTGACAGCAGTGCCTGGCTTCCTGCAGAAACAGTCTGTTTTAAAGCCAGCATCCAATGTACTCACTTGGAAAAACTCCTTCTCCCCACCCCTCCTTAGATCCCTGGTGAGTTTCTATTTCCCATTAATCTTTATCCCCAGAATTGTATTCCCAGAATGGACCTAACTCAGGGAAAAAGCCAAAGGTTGGATTCGCATAAAAATATGTGCTTTTCATTAGATTGTCAGCAGCACAAGTTATAACTTGCCCAACTTCAACACTTGGAATAGAAACATAACACATAGTCTGAGAAACACAATTAATGCTATACTCCCACTATGTCCCTGACTGCTCAAGATCTCTGGCTCCCTACTGATTCATCAGACCCAAAATAAATGCTACAGTCTGGCATCCAAGGTCTTCTGTTATCTCCAGTTCTCTCTAGTCAAACCTAGCTATTCCTCCAAAGCTCCCTAGGTTGGCAGGCAGTCCCCTCCCCTGCCCAACTCTTCCTCTCTGGGTGCCTTGGCTCATGCCTGAAATGCCTTCTCACCTCTATCCTCCCCTCTAACCCCATCATTTCTTTTAAGACTCACAAGGCTCCAGGAAGCCTTTCCTGACCAGCCTCTATGTCTGCATTTCTTTTCATGAGCTCTTATTCAGTAAACTGTTACTGAGTCCAAGCTCACTCTGCTCACTGCACAACAGGCTAGTAAGGCTATAGACAAGGTGTTGCGGCAAGGAATATGACTTCATTTGGAAAGCTGGCGGAGGAGAAGGTGGTGGACTAATGTCTCAAAATAACCATCTTGTTGGGGTCTGGATGCCAGGTTCTTTTATAGGACAGGGAGGGGGAGGTGAGGAAGTAAAATTTTAAAAAGCCATTAACCTTACAAATATCTCCTAGAATGGCCAGTCTGGAGGAGGGAATGTGTTAATTTCTCCCTTCCTCCTCTCCCTGTACACCTCCACAGGTGTACAGGGTTCTGAACAAAGGCATTTTAGTTTAACAATTAAGTAGAGGGGCAGTGTTCCCCAAGCAGGACATTATGTATGATTATAATAACAAAAGCAATGAGAAGCAAAGATTAACGTCAAAGAAACGATCCAACATGTAGTCAAAATTGGCTCTTCCCTATAACAAACCAACAAATACTGAGCGCTTCCATTAAGTCATCATGCCCTTCTTTGCCCAACATTTTTTAAAGCCTTTTCTGTGTGCCAGGCACTGAGATATGCATGTTGCAAATCATCCTCTTGCTCTGGTCTCCTTTATAGGAAACCTCCTCAAAGAAGTTGTTTGTACTCGTGTCTCAATTCCTGTCCTCTCATGCTCTTTTGAACTAACTTCAAACAGATTCTTGCCCCCACCTCTCCACTGAAATTGTTCTTTTCAAGGCCACTAATGATTTCTATGATGCTAAATCCAATGGTCACTTTCCAGTCCTCTTCTTTGTTGACCTTTCAACAGGATTTGATACAAGCATCTGACTCTATCATGTCCTCTTAAAAAGAGTAAGTTTTACTTAAGAGAAGTTAGATAATATTCCAAAAAAATATCTGTTTCATCCTCTTTGACATTATGAAATAAAGGCTGAGTACACACACACACACTTAAAATTACTATAATTGTTTTAGCTGCAACTGTAATCTGATACAAGGATGGATACTCAAATAATGGGTCTTGCTTCTAACAATGTATTTTCTCCCCAAATAGTAACTTTTGATAAAATCTTGCACAAGGCAAAAGTACAATGTTCCTTTGACTTAAATAATTAAATATTAAATGCATATTATCATACTAAAAAGAATATTTTGTAAAGCAGAGAGTCTAGTTTCAAATAATTCAAATAATTCAAATTTTTCACGTAAATGAATGCCTGACAAGACAGTAACGGTTGTGTGGGACCTGAGATCATTCTCTTTGTGTGATATTGGTCCACACACAGGACCAATATTGAATGGTCCTTGATTCTGCTTAGGAAAAGCCAGTAGCACCCCCAATCATTTTTAAAAACCAGAAGTGCCCCATAAGAATTCCGCAATGCTCCTTTGGGAGTGACACTATGTGGGAGAATTCTCTGTGGTCCTCTGCATGTCTGAACAGCTCATGAACAGAGACGTGGACTGTCTTTCCAAGGACACTGGTGTAGCAAACAGCTTTGGAACATACAGATAGGGTCTGTCTCAGAGCAGAGGATAGGCACTCTTATTGCTTATTACAAAAGCTTCAGGCTTCCTCAGCCTGGGGTTGTTTTCCTGTCATGCAACCCACTGTGTGTGTGCATGACCCTCTGGCCCTCTCCACATTGCCTTAGGGAACTGAGATTCAGGGAACAGGGCAGGGAAAGGCGGGTACTCTGTCTACTGCTATTACTGAGAGTAATAAGGTCTTGTCTGTGACCCCAGGAACTCATGTCTTCTGTCAGCAACCATTAGGCTGTGGTAAGCTGATTTTAAAACTCACATCCTTCACAGTTCCTGAGAATCATTTCACTGAAAATCAGTAGAATTCTATGCTCGCTCCCATTTCTATATTCTAGTCCTGACTTCTCCCTGAGCTCCCGATACTTATAACCAATTGCCATCAGTACTTGATTGGAGTAGGAAATGGCAACCCACTCCAGTATTCTTCCCTGGAGAATTCCATGGACAGAGGAGCCTGGACGGCTGAAGTCCATGGGGTCGCAAAGAGTGGGACATGACTGAGCACGATATCAATACATCAACATCCAACAAGCATCTCAAATTTAAAGTGTCCCCAAATAAACTCCTTGTCTTTCCCCCAAATCCTTTTTCCCGAAGCCTTTGTATCACAATAGAAGGAAATTAATCTTTCCAGTTCCTCTGGCTAAAAAATTTTAGTGCTAGCTTTTTTTCTTTTAAATGCTTTCTTTCTGTTATGCTACACATCTAGTCAATCTCTTAATCCTCTTGACACTACCTTCAAATATCATACAAACTCTGACCACTTCTCACCATCTTCACCTCTCTTATCCTGGTCCACACCAGTATCAATTCCCATCTGGATAACTATTATCTTCTTAACTGGTCCCTTCCCCAGCAGAGACATTACTTTGCCAACAAAGCTCCATCTAGTCAAAGCTATGGTTATTCCAGTAGTCATGTGTAGATGTGAGAGTTAGGCTATAAGGAAAGCTGAGCGCTGAAGAATTGATGCTTTTGAACTGTGGTGTTGGAGAAGACTCTTGAGAGTCCCTTGGACTGCAAGGAGATCCAACCAGTCCATCCTAAAGGAGATCAGTCCTGAATATTCATTGGAATATTCATTGGAAGGATTGATGTTAAAGCTGAAACTCCAATACTTTGGTCACCTGATGTGAAGAGCTGACTCATTTGAAAAGACCCTGATGCTGGGAAAGATTGAAGGTGGGAGGAGAAGGGGATGACAGAGGATGAGATGGTTGGATGGCATCACTGACTCAATGAACATGAGTTTGAGTAAACTCTGGGAGTTGGTGATTGACAGGGAGGCCTGGTGTGCTGCAGTCCATGGGGTTGCAAAGAGTTGGACACGACTGAGCAACTGAACTGAACCAGGTTTCTGAAGGATTCACTAGCTCACACACTTCTTTTACATCTCTGCTCAAATGTCACCATTATCACATAAGTCTTCACTAATTACCCTAATTAAAACAACAACCTCTCACAGGCCTGGTGAATCCTGTTCCCTTTCTCTGCTTTATTTCTCTCTCTAGACTTTACCAGCGTTCAGTATATACATACATTGCTTGCTTATCTTTTATTATCTATCTCCTCCCATTAAAATGTAATTATGTATTGAATGAGTGAATCAATGCAATCTTCAAAACACACCTCTATAATTGCAGAAGTAGAATTTGAAATAGTTGCTAGAACTGAACTGCTCATACCATGTGTGGAGGGAGAGGATAAAATGCCATGAAACAACTAACAAATAAAACCTGAAACCAGGAAGCCTCGGGTTAGATCCTAGTTATATCGTCAACTAGTCCTGAACTACTGGGTAAGAGAATAACATTGACCAACAGTTATTTCATTTGTTAAACAAGTACATTCCCTGCCTATCCCACGGGTTCTAGTAATTGTCAAACTTAGTAAGATATCCCCAAAAGCTCTGCAAACTGTAAAGAATTTGTTTTCTGGTTTTTATCTTTAAAATATACCACATTTTTCATTTATTCCCACTGACACAGTTACAGCCTTAATGATCTTGATCTCCAAGCATTCCTGTGCTTTCTTGTACACCTGTCTTGTCTCAAGCAGTCCTGTGTGTATTAAATGCCTTTGCTCCACCTGTGCCACTTGCCCTGGCTCAGATCCCCTACTACAAAAGCTCCAGATCATAAGAGAATCTCCTTCCCATTTCCCTACGTGACACTGGAATATCACTGTCAGGCTTTTCAGGGTGTGCGTGTTATTAAAGGTGTTACTGTTCCCTAGCAGCTCCCAGGTTACAGGTATTGGGCCAATTCACCTTTGCGACTTCCACAGCTCCTAACACAGCATGGTGATAGCACAGTCTCTAGTTGGCTGAGTGAGCTCAACATGTCAGGGAGCAAGCTAGAAGGACTTTATGCTTTCTCACTGATATTCTCTGCAAAGAAATCCCCACTTTCCAATCTCTCACCAATCTTAACTTCTTACATGGGTTACAGCTGCGTGATGGGCAAAAGGCAGCAGTGTGACTCCAAATCTTCCCTTTGAAAGTCTTGCGTAGAGGTTCCCGCACCTCCCCTTGGAAGGACAATGGGATTTCCCAACATGGTTGTATTACTGGCCTTTGAAGTCTCTGTTGAAGCTTACAGAGGCAAAAGTGTGAGCTACAGTTAAGATCTTATTTCAAGTGTTTGTTGAATTGAATACCAAAAATGGAAAATGACACGACACAGCTCCAAATGAGGTCTATTACTCTTGAGACAAGTCCAGATGACCAACTCTGCTAGGAACACAATGGCTGATGGATTCTTAAGCTCCTTTCTGGAAAAGTCTTTAACGAGAAGACTGGGGAAACAGTGAAGAGAATGTCTTTGAAAGAAGTGATGATGTAGATGTGATGATACACTTGGAAAAAATACTCATGATATCCTGGAGTTTGTAACAAGATGGGAACAGTTCTAACCTGGACACAAGGGTCCTTTGATGAAAGGAGGGAACTGCCTCTGCTGGGGACTGCCTGTGGCAATCCTATACCTCCTTATTTAAAATCAGTATATACCTGCAGATCCCTCCCTTTCTTGCCCTCAAAATCCCATGTCCCAGTAGAAATTCCTGGGAATCTGTTTTTCACCAGCTTAGGGCCTGGAATGAAGGGGAGAAACAGAAACAGGCATGAGGGACACAAATTACCATTATTCAAGCATATACAATGATTTACACACTTGCCTATTACAAGCCATTTAATCTATTTTTTAAAACAATATTTATTGACTTATTTAGCTACACTGGGACTTAGTTGTAGCATGTGGGATCTTTAGTTGTAGCATGTGGGACCTAATTCCCCTGCATTGGGAGCACAGAGTCTTAGCCACTGGACTACCAGGGAATTCCCACAAGCCCTCTAATCTTTACAATTATTTTGAGAAATATACAGAACTAGCCCCATGGGGAAACTGAGCTCAAATTATTCAGATTTCCCCATGAAAACATAGCTAGAAGAAACAGGGTAGGTATAACTTGGCTTTCCCAGAACACTCCCTGGACTGCCCTGTCAGTGCTCATCCTGTGCATGCCACCGGGAAGACCACTGCTCATTCCTACTGGTCCAGACCCCACTAGTCTTAAAAGGATAGCTCCCATCTAACAACCTGCTCACAGCAGTTCTTGGTTCCTTCCAAAGTGGAAATAGTTGCTTCTTCCTCAATCAGATGGAACTTTGTACCTCTTTTCTGGCATGTCACAATCCCCCTGTAACATGGCCATTTGTGTACATCTTATTTCCTCTGCTAGAACAAAAGAATCCTTGTGGGCTGTGACAGTGTCTTATTCACCTTGGTACTACTTACAACATGTAATAAAAGCATTAGAGCAAATTTCTTGCTCGTAGTAGGTTTTCAACACATGTTTGTTGAATGAGGAACACAGAGGCATTGCAAAAGGTGAAATCTCAGGTGTGCTGGTACCAGAACTCCTTGTATTCAGCTCAAATGAACAAGATCTGAGGGTTCGCTGTCATCAAAAGCAAACGCTGGCCCATTTCCAGAGGGCATCTACCCCTTCCTGGCTTCTGCTTCAAAGTTTCCCCTAAGTCCCAGTCGCAGCCCTCTTGATCTTTCCCTGTTTGCTCATTAATGTTAATTTGGGACATGAAAAGATCCAGGACTGAATATTTCATTCAGGCTAGGTCTTCTTCATCCAGCAGCTGCAGACAAAACGTACAGAGAGGGCAGAGGTTATCAGGATGAGGCCAGTGCATGTAGCATTTGTTTAAACCCTGGCCCCTTCTGTTCATGGATATACATCTTCAGTCAGCGTTGGGATGCTAAGATCAGGAGGAGTAGATTATATCTCTTCACAGAGATGCCATGAGTCTTCAAGAAGTTCCACAGTTCTCCTTCAGGGAGGGAGTCAGAAAATACCAATTTGTGTGAAAATAGCTTTGTTTTGAGTCCTGGCTGCTGCTGCTAAGCTGCTAAGTCACTTCAATCATGTCCGACTCTGTGCGACCCCATAGATGGCAGCCCACCAGGCTCCCCCGTCCCTGGGATTCTCCAGGCAAGAACACTGGAGTGGGCTGCCATTTCCTTCTCCAAAGGCTATGGACTACGATCACTCTTAAGAATATCCATTATTGGGACTTACCTGGCGGTCCAGCAGTTTAGACTCCCAGCTTCCATTGCAGGGGGTACAGGTTTGATCCCTATCCAGGGAACTAAGATCCCACATGCTGCATAGTGAGGCCAAAAATATATATATATAATTTATCATTATCTGAGTTCTTACTATATGCTAAGTATTGTGCTGAATGTTTTCACATGGATTACCTCTTTTAATCCTCACAGTAATCCTCAGGGAGATACTATAATTGACATTATTTCGTATGATGAAAGCTAGAGAAGTTAACTTACTGGACTGATATCTTATAACTACTGGACAACAGAGAAGGTAACAAAGCTGAGATTCCAGCCACGGCAGAGCAGGCCCAGGGTCCGGACTACTACCTACCTCATCTTATTGTTTCTTAGGATGTCTCAAAATGTTTTCTTAGCAGACAAAAAAGATACTAACCAATAATGGCTACCTTAGATGCTACTGCTCTGAATGAAGTACCGGTGGGGTAAGGCCCTGGTTTTTATTAAATTCGATATATAAAAATTCATTTATTTGAGAAATGAAAGAACAGAAGTCGTCACATAAACAATTGGTGCCATGAGAAAGCAAGGACAACTCTGCCTATCTGACATGCCTGTATGTCAATCATGTCCAGGTTCCAAGATTCAGCAGGACGGTTTGCAAAGTTTTACAGAGCTGGAGCCAGAGGGGTGAGCAAGGTTAGAGAATGTAGAAGCACAGTAAAGTGTTACCAATAACAACACTTATTGTTAATAAATGTTGTTTAATAACAACAAATAGTGTTGTTCTAATAAATGTAAGTTACTCAGTCCTATGGAAATCTTCTTAAAGGAGGAACAGAAGTTAGGACGAAAATAAGAAATAACACAAACATAAGATAAAATTCTAAAAATAAGTCCAACTACATCAACGATCACAATAAATGTATCTTAAATTCCTCTGTCAAAGTAACAGATTTTCAGAACGTGTTAAAATACAAAGTCAAGCAATATGGTGATTATAAGACATATGCTTAAAAAACTGGGCACAAAGGTTGAAAACATAGGCATTAAAGTAGATTAGAAAGATAATAAAAGAAAGTAGATGTTATAATACTAACATCAGACAAAACAAAACAAAAGATGAAAATCACTAACAATTAAAAGGGATAAATATATTTTCTCTTTTCTATTCAATTCACAAAGAAGATAAAATAATTATCAATTTTAATGTATGAATATTAACACTGTTGCATCTGTATGCATAAAATAAAAACTGATAGAAATAAAAAGAAAAATGAACAAATCTGGAGTCATAGTCAAATAGTCAAAGAATACAACATGCTCATCTCAGAAATCATCATATATATATCATATAAAAATTAACAGGAATATAGAATATTTCAATACTTCCCGTGGAACATTTATGAAGGAAAAACAACATATTTTTAAGAAGCATAATAACATCAACATAAAAAAGATAACAAAAGAAAAAAGAAACAATCTCTTTGGAAATTAAAATATGGTCTTCTAGATAACTTTTAGGTTCAAGAAAAAATATAATTAAATTAAAATGTAAATGAAAAATTATCCAGAATTGAATGACAATGAAAGCACTCCATGATTCAAAGCCCATGGGATGCAACCAGAATGGATTCAGATAAAGAAGGAAGTCTTGAGAATTCCCTGGCAGTCCAGTGATTAGGGCTCAGTGCTTTCACTGTTGAGGACCTGGGTTCAGTCCCTGGCTGGGGAACTAAGATCCCACAAGCTGTGTAGTGTGGCCAAAAAGAAAAAAAAAAAAAAAGTCTCATGGACATTTTCTGAGCTTTCAGTTTCTTTACACTACAGCTGCACCATTCAATACAATGTCCACTATCCACATCTGACTAGTTAGATTTAGACTCATTACAATTAAAAATTCAGTTTCCAAGGTTCCTTGGTGGCTCAGTTGTAAAGAATCTGCCTGCCAATGCAGGAGATATGGGTTCAATCCCTGATCCAGGAAGACCTTACATGCCATAGAGCAACTCAGCCCAGGTGCCACAACCATTGAGCCTGTACTCTAGAGCCTGGAACCGCAACTACTGAGCCCATGTGCCACAACTACGGAAGCCCATGTGCCCTAGAGCCCGTGCTCCAAAACAAGGGAAACCACCACAGTGAGAAGCCCATGCCCGCCAACTAGAGAGTAGGCCCTGCTGCTAAGTCACCTCAGTCGTGTCCGACTCTGTGTGACCCCATAGACGGTAGCCTACCAGACTCCCCTGTCCTGGGATTCTCCAGGCAAGAACACTGGAGTGGGTTGCCATTTCCTTTTCCAATGTATGAAAGTGAAAAGTGAAAGTGAAGTCGCTCAGTCATATCCGACTCTTAGAGACTCCATGGACTGCAGCCTACCAGGCTCCTCCATCCATGGGATTTTCCAGGCAAGAGTACTAGAGTGGGGTGCCATTACCTTCTCCCCAGATCACTGCAACTAGACAAAAGCCCACACAGCAACAAAGACCCAGAACAGCCAAAAAGAAATAAAAAATTAATTTAAAATTTTAAAAATTCAGTTCCCTAGTTGTACTGGCCACATTTCAAGTACTCAATAGCCATAAGTGGCTAGAAGTTATCATACTGGACAGCACAGATTATGGAAAATTCCCATCTTAACAGAATGTTCTACTGGGCACTACTTCTTTAGAGTTTGCCAGGGCAGTTCCAGTATACCAACTTAGCTTGACTATAGGCCACCATTGGCCCAGGTTTCAACTGGCCAACCCGGCCAACTATTTATACCATTCCCAGATGCTCAAGGCACATATTGAGCCTAGAATCTCAGGAAAGTAAACACATATTGATAAATGTGGCCCTATCGACTCTTCAGTTTCACTTTACATGTCAAACACCTTTAGAATTCATCCACGTTCACATTTCCCACACTCTGGCCAGGGCTGATTGGTGAGCTTTTATGATTCTTTTGGTGTCTTGATTTCCTCTCTCACCCCAGACCAGGTCTTGTACATTCTTGTCTGGCCTGTATTAGGATCTACTCTTGTTATGGACACAAAGGTAATAAGAGTGGTGGGAGTAGGTCCTACGAAGACTGGCATCCATTGATGATGGATCCCTCCTGGATATAGCCATTGAAAGTTATCTGTGCAGGGGAAGACCTTTTCTCTCAGGTGGGAATAGGTCTTTCCTCCATCAGAAAGAGAGGTCCTATGGAATTTGGGAGTTCAAATTTCTCAGCTTCACTTATTTCCCCCATCCCAAATCTCAGGGTCCCATTCCTTCCCCCATAGGTGAGCTAATCTTATCATTAGAGACTGGTGGTGCTCAGTCACTCAGTCATGTCTGACTCTTTGTGGCCCCATGGACTGTAGCCCACCAAACTCCTCTGTCCATGGATACTCCTCTGTCCACGGATTCTTGTCCAGGCAAGAATACTGGAGTAGGTTGCCATTTCCTACTCCAGGGGATCTTCCTGATCTGGGGGGTCAAACCTGGGTCTCCTGTATTGGCAGGTAGATTCTTTATACTGAGCCACCTGGGGAAACCCCCAGAGACTGGTAGGCCAGGCATTTAATTGGCCCTGCTCTTCTATGACCCAGCCAGTACAGCACTGGGTTCTTAGCCATATTGGCCCTGCAACAATAAAAAATGAAGAATTCTTCTAAAGTTGGTATAAAGACTTTTGAAAGAACTTGACACTAAAACCTTCCCCGAGCTTCTGATAGTTTTCTAAGACTACTGACCAGTGACTCTGACTAACCTTGACCTTTCCCCAGGAACACTCCTGTCATGTCAATGAACTATTCTAACCTGCACTCTATGCATCACTCAGCATAACATTGTCTAAGTAATGTATAAGTTGTGTATTTCCTGTGCATGTCTGAGTGTACTATACTTTTAACTATATCGGAAGCTTTCTGAGGTCAAGATTTAGTAAATTCATATTTACTGAATTTCTGAAGGCATTGTGGCTCATTCAGGTATTTCATGCCAGACAAATGGCAGTGGCTGTGCTTGGGGCTCCTTGAGAACATGGGGTGGGGGCTGGGGGAGGCAGGTCTGAGGCTGAATCTCACCATGGAACAGCCAGACCATGAAGGACTTCCGTGGGCTCCTGTGGTCAACCTGAATTTTCCTCATGAAACTTCTTCCAGGTACTCAGTGTCCACAGACCCTGGAGCTGTCTGCCAGCTCTGCTAATCATTCACTACCTCTGACTTCCTTCTTGGCTACTCATGGGCCCTGTCTGGTTTGGGGTGGGCGATTCCTATCTTCAAAGTCTTGATCAGGATGTTCGTGTTTTAATGAACATCATGCAGCTTTGGTGCCTGGCCAAGGTGGGGGCCTGAGAAACCTGGACGGGACCTGAAGTGGGGCTCCTTGTCCTCATACGTGCCACTTTCAACCTCACATTGCTGCTGGGTCAGTGTAACTGGTTCTCTCTCATCCTCTGGCCACTGACACAGTTTCCAGAAATGGCCAAGAGGTGGAGATAAATATGGTGGTAAGGAGATGAGTGGTATCTGCTTGTCCCTCAATGTCCACTATGTCACTTAGACCTACAGCTCTGATGTGCTGGAGATCTCATTATGAGTGATCTAAAAAAGGTTTTTTTTGACATCTGCCGTCCCAACTAGGTAGAATGGGACTACTCAGAAAAGTACACTGGCTCTTTGCTAATAAATACTTGGTGGAGCAATGGCCTTTGCTGCACAGAAGGCCACTTCTGCTCCGAGCAGCTCAACTCCCTAGAGCAAAGGCAAGAACCAAAGAGGGTACCGGAGATTTCTCCCCCCTTTTTCGCTCATCACAGTGTCACGTGCATGTCACTGTACCCCCTCTGCCCTGAGAGTTCAGCTCTTCGAAGTTGTCTGAGTGTTTTGATCATGAGCTAAAAAGGAAAAATTGTGGGGTGACAAAATCACTCCCTTCTAGGCTACAACTGCATGTTTCCCTCCCTCTTTCTCTCTCTTTCCCTCCCTTTTCTCTTCCATTTCCATCCCTACACTTCCCTTCCCTGCATCCTTCCTCCCTTCCTTAAATAACACAGAGGACAAAGGTCTTTCCTTTTTCTAAAGAGAAACTAAAGCTCTGGTATTTAGGAGGAAAATAAGACTGGATTCCTGATTTACTTCCAGTCATTTCCGCCCCCACCCACCAATTCACCATACTGCCTTCTTAAAAGCTAGTATTCTATAGTAAAATATAAATTAACAGTGGCTATCATTAGGTTTGGAATTACTTATTTTTTCTCTCATCTTTGCTTATTGATTTTTTTACAATTTTCCTATAAAGACTACATATAAGTTTTGCATTAGTTCAGGTAAACTAGCTGCTATAACAAACAATGTGAAAATTTTCCATTTCTTAATCAAAAAAAGGTTTATTCCCTGACCACATATAGTCTAAAATGAGTATTCCTGAACAATGTACAGGCTTGCTAAAAGGAGTATCCCAGGAAACCTGTTCCTTTCATCGTGTGGCTCCTCCAACCTCAACACCATAAGACTTTCAAATAAGCTGTGATATTCTGTATAAATCCAGAGGAAAGGAAAATAGCATGGAAGAGTATGTGAAAAAGGATTTTATGGATGTGACCAGAAAGTAATATATGTCATTTCCATTCAAACTCCATTGGCCCAACTGCAAGTCTGCATCCACCTTTAAGACAGGTGGAAAATGTAGTTTATCAGCAAAGAAAACGGAAATGAATGTGACGAATTGTTAGCCAATGTATGCCACACTTGCATAAGAAAAAGAAAACAGTTTGAAGTTAAAATGGAACAAGGCAGGCAAGCACTTCGTAAAGCAATCTTAAACTCTACCGCAGCATTTTCACACTCACTATCCCCTACAAGACGACTCTTACCTTGAACACAATTCTATGTGATTTCACACTCAAATCACACTCAAAGTGGGATTTGTGTGTGAATTTCTTAACTCTCCCTCAGTTAAGAAATGACCTTCATCCTCAAGAGCATGGACAGATTGGATTCTCTGATATTAAAGAGATGCAGGAAAGGGAGAAGCTGAAAGATAAGACTGAAGGCTCTCAGGCAGTGCTTGTGACCTGGGTGTAAAATCTCCTCTCCACTAGGAGTGCTATCGGATATGAGTGCTGCCTCTCTGCGCACAGCATTGCTTACACAGTAAGGAGAGAGAATCGATTATGCAGAAGACTGTTTGATGTCACCATCATTCACATTGAATGATGGACTTCTCCTCTCAGAGCACCTACCCCTCCGAGAGAAACTCCTATTCCACGTACCTCTTACAACAAACCTAAAACCTTTGGTGTGCCCAGGGCATGCCTCACATTCCCTGTACCTTGATCTTCACTATCCCCCTTATAAGAAGACTCTTACCTCGAACACAATTCTATAAATGCAGATGAATTCACCTAGTGCTTAGAACTCTTTCTACCTATATATGTATAAGACACACAGCAGATGAGAATAAGGTTGATGAGCTAATTCATATTAAATATAAGTTGTTCAATGAATCTACTTGTCTCAACACATTTGCATGTTAATAAGAAATAACTCATATCCAAAATTAATCTCAAAAGGTAGTTTTTCTATTCATCTATTGTCCAGTGGAGATTTAGGGGCAAGTGAAGGGCTTTTTTGGTGGTCCCGTAAATCTGTCTTTTATAGAAAAATGAAGAGGCTGGACAGATACTCAATATGTATAATGTGAGCACACTCCCAAATGTTTATAAAGTTTTATGCTTTCAATATGATCAGAGAATAAGTAAGGGATCTTAAATGATGTGCAAATGTTTTAGTATAACCCAGGGCTTTTCTGGATAGTCTCTGTGTTCATGTACCTGTCCACTGCTCCTCTAAGTACTGGACAGTAGCAGAAGAAAGCAAGCCATGAGAGAGAAAGACAAGCACAACCAGAAACATCTCAAAGACCCAAACAGACCTCATGAGAGCATATATTCTCACAGGTGCATACTGGGAAATATTCAGCTTCCTCCTTTGGCAGAAGTCAATTAGTTCTCAGTGTACTAGAGTGGAATGGAACAGTGAGAACCAGCTCACTAAAAGTATAGACTCCTGTCAAGAACTTTCCATTCTGTCAGGGAGCAGTGACCAGAAGGAGATGATAAAAGTAGGTAGAAGTTAGTTAGCTATATATATATATATCCCAAAACTTGAAGATCACTCAAGCAAGAGGGCAGAAGGAGAGGGCATCAGAGGATGAGTTGGCTGGATGGCATCACTGATGCAATGGACATGACCTTGGGCAAACTTCAGGGGATGATGAGGGACAGGGAGGCCTGGTGTGCTGCAGTCCATGGGGTTGCAAAGAGTTGGACACAACCGGGTGACTGAACAACAAGAGCAAGAGAGAGGAGAGTAGACAGCCTGAGTTTTGCTCTTCTCTCCTTTGTTACAGATACATTGTGCTTTGTCCTATGTCTCTGGTGAGGCAGTTTTGCCTCAACGACTAAAAGGAATTATCATATAATGTAGGTAGAAATATGAATTGGTCCACATTTTCTTAAAGTCACTTTGACAGACATTTGGTGTGCCAGAATTTAAAATGCATTGATCTTTCAAGCAAACAATTCCACTTCCTGCTACCTGCAGTGGACATTTGTCATGTGAACCTAACAACATCTTTGAAATAGCCTCCTAACATTTTGATTATTTCCATTTTTTCAGGACTGCCTTCCTGATAGATATCTGCTTTTAACCCCTCACCTCTTTTGTAGTCAGCTAGGGTCCAGGTTTTAGAAAAGCCAGTGGAACCAGAGATCAAATTGCCAACATCCATTGGATCATCAAAAAAGCAAGAGAGTTCCAGAAAAAACATCTATTTCTGCTTTATTGACTATGCCAAAGCCTTTGACTGTGTGTATTACAATAAACTGTGGAAAATTCTGAAAGAGATGGGAATACCAGACCACCTAACCTGCCTCTTGAGAAATCTGTATGCAGGTCAAGAAGCAACAGTTAGAACTGGACATGGCACAACAGACTGGTTCCAAATAGGAAAAAGAGTATGTCAAGGCTGTATATTGTCACCCTGCTTATTTAACTTATATGCAGACTACATCATGAGAAATGCTGGGCTGGATGAAGCACAAGCTGAAATCCAGATTGACGGGAGAAATATCAATAACCTCAGATATGCAGATGACACCACTGTTATGGCAGAAAGTGAAGAACTAAAGAGCCTCTTAATGAAAGTGAAAGAGGAGAGTGAAAAAGATGACTTAAAACTCAACTTAAAACTCAAAATTCAGAAAACTAAGATCACGGCATCTGGTCCCATTGCTTCATGGCAAATAGATGGGGAAACAGTGGCAGACTTTACTTTTTTGAGCTCCAAAATCACTGCAGATGATGACTGCATCCATGGAATTAAAAGACACTTACTCGTTGGAAGGAAAGTTATGACCAACCTACACAGCATATTAAAAAGCAAAGACATTGCCAAGAAAAGTCCATCTAGTCAAGGCTATGGTTTTCCAGTAGTCATGTATGGATGTGAGAGTTGGACTCTCACATATAAAGAAAGCTGAGCACCAAAGAATTGATGCTTTTGAACTGTGGTGTTGGAGAAGACTCTTGAGAGTCCCTTGGACTGCAAGGAGATCCAACCAGTCAATCCTAAAGGAGATCAGTCCTGAGTGTTCATTGGAAGGACTGATGTTGAAGCTGAAACTCCAGTGCTTTGGCCACCTGATGCAAAGAGTTGACTCCTTTGAAAAGACCCTGATGCTGGGAAAGATTGAGGCGGGAGGGGAAGGGGATGACAATGGATGAGATGGTTGGATGGCATCACCGACTCAATGGACATGAGTTTGAGTAAACTATGGGAGTTGGTGATAGACAGGGAGGCCTGGCGTGCTGCAGTCCATGGGGTTACAAAGAGTCAGACACGACTGAGTGACTGAACCGACCTGAACTGAGGGTCCAGGTATATGACCAATTAGACACACCCACTTAATACTTCAACTCAGAATTGAGCAATGTAAGGAAACTGAATCCATATGAGGTCTCTGTTCGGTAACAAGAGTACTGGCAAAGATGGAAACCTCTGTCCATCACCAAACTGATTTGCCTGTAGTTCTGAGGTCAGTGCCAGAAGCAACAACTTAAGCCCGTCTAACAGTGAAATTCTGGGCATTAGTCCTTCAAACTTAACCTGGAGTCTTTTTCCAGCCTTCCTAATGATTCTATAATGAATTCCTTTCCTTTAAACTAGCCAGAATGGATTCTGTTGTCTGTAGCTAAGAACTCTGATACAGTGTATATTCTAGAAATACTCACACATCTACACAAAAAGCATGTACAAGAACAGGTACTGAAGCACTGTGTCCATAGATAACTTTAAATAATAAATGTTGACCAATAGAGGGATGGGTAAATAAATTATGGGGTACAATGTAGAAGTTAAAAGGAATAGGGGAGACCTGTGTCCTGACATGAAAAGATCTCCAAGATGAAGTGAAAAA
This sequence comes from Bos indicus, assembly GCF_029378745.1. Classification (NCBI taxonomy): domain Eukaryota; kingdom Metazoa; phylum Chordata; class Mammalia; order Artiodactyla; family Bovidae; genus Bos; species Bos indicus. Next base: position 64,307,425 of record NC_091775.1, on the reverse strand, counting down.
AGTTAAATGCAAGAAATACAGGGCATATGATGCAGGTTTTGGAGACAGATGTATTCTTGTTAACTTCAGAAAGTCTTAAAAGTTCTTACAGCTGTCAAGAATGGTTAGGACCATAGGGTAGTCAAGAGAAAAAACATATTGATAGGTGTGACTTGCTTAACATATATACACTACAGCTGATTTTATCTCCATTTGAATAATGAACCAATTGGATTTTAACCTATAATTAGTGTGACTATATAATTTATCACTCAACCTTGGACGCTTGAGGAGAAAAAATACAAAACTAATTTTTCCACTGAAACAACAGGTAAAAATCAAACTACTCCAGACAAATCAGAATCTATGGTTAGTCTGCTGCTGCTGCTAAGTCGCTTCAGTCATGTCCGACTCTGTGTGAACCCAGAGACGACAGCCCACCAGGCTCCCCCGTCCCTGGGATTCTCCAGGCAAGAACACTGGAGTGGGCTGCCGTTTCCTTCTCCAATGCATGAAAGTGAAAAAAGAGGTGTGCCATATACTTTTAATTTGCCCCTTCAAATTCATTTTTCTCCTCTATCCTGCTTCCTCTCCCAGGAGACTGGCTTTGTATATTACACATCACTGAGCTCACTTATCCTCTGGCTTTTGGCCAATGACTAGCCCCAGTAGGAGGATGGAAATAAGAGTGAGATTGGGGTATTATTCTCCTAGCTTCTACCTCTGGGGTCACTTCAGGGTGGCAGTACCCCTCCACCACAACACAATCAGTATTAGTTTCCTAAGCTGCCATAACAAGTGACCACACACTTGGTGGCTTAAAACAACATGAATTTATGCTCTCACAGTTATGGTTGCCAGAAGTCCAACATCAAGGTGCAGTCAGCACTGCTCCTGTCTGGAGGCTCTCAGAGAACATCTGTCCCATGCTTCTGTCCTAACTTCTGATGGCTGCTGGAAATCCTTGGTGTTCCTTAGCTTATAGATACATCACTCCACTGTCTGCCTCCACCTTCACGTTGCTCCTCTGTGTGCCTCTGTGTTTCAAACCTCCCTCTGCCTTTCTCTTATAAGCTCATCTGTCATTGGTTTAGAACACACTCTAAATCTAGGATAATCTTACCTCAAGATCTTTAATTATGTCTGCAAACAGCCCTTTGCCAAATAAGGTCACGTTCACAGGTTCTGGGGTTAAAACTTGAAAATATCTTCTTGGAGGCCATCATTCAACCCATGATGCTGTCCTTGCACACACCGAGGAACTTCTCTCATTTCATGTCCCTTGGGCCCGAGAGGTTGTAATAGCTCCAGTGGTTACTCAGCTATCCTTTTTGGGCTTCCCTGGTGGCTCAGATGGTAAAGAATCTGCCTGCAATGCCAGAGACAGGAATTTGATCCCTGGGTTGGGAAGATCCCCTGGAGAAGGGAATGGCTACCCACTCCAGTATTCTTGCCTGGGGAATTCCATGGACAGAGGAAACCAGTGAGCTACAGTCAGTGGGGTCGCAAAGAGTCAGACATGACTGATCCGACTTTCACTTCACTTCACATACCCTATCCACATCTATAAGAGAAGTACCTTTATTGAATCTTCCTTTGGGATTTTCCTGGTGATCCACTAGTTAAGAGGCTGTGCTTCCACTGCAGTGGCTGCAGGTTCCATCCCTACTCAGGGAGCTAAGATCCCTCAGGCCACACAATTCAGAAAAAATAAAAATTAAAGCCTTCCTTGAACTATCCCTGCTTGGGTTGCCATCTATTTCCTGCTGGCACTCTATCTGAAACACCAGTGAAGTAATTGCACTGGAGGCCAAAAGCCTTAAACAGAATTTACTCCCAGATATTTGAAACAATGAAAAGAGAAACATTTTTACAAATGAATTTCACAAAAGTAAACATACAATGCAGGAGATTAATTTTGTAATCTTGCAGGTAACACATTAAGCGGGTCATCCAAATTCAATCAAGACCAAAGGATTAATTAATTCAATGAAAAAATCCTAAACAAGTTGCTATTTTCCAGGTACTAAAAGGCTCAGATGGTAAAGTACCTGCCTGCAATGCAGGAGACTCAAGTTCAGTCGCTGGGTCGGGAAAATTCCCTGGTTGGACACGATTGAGTGACTAACACTACTACTACTATGAAGGTATTAGCAATATAATAATATAATAATGAGAATGACACAAAGATATGCAATTATATTGCAACTTATAATAATGAACAAAAAGTAGGATTGGATGGTGTGTTAAGCAGAATTCTAGATGGCTCCCAAGATTCCTGCCCCAGGTATACATGTTCTGTATAATCTCCTCCCCTTGAGTGTGAGTGGGACTACAGAATATAATGGAATATCACTTTCATGATACTAATCAGTTGAATTGTAAGTTACTGAAAAGGAAGAGTGTCCTGAATAGGTCTGACTTAGTCAGGTGAGGTCATTACAAGGTGAATCTTCAAGGAGATACACTCCTGTTGGCCTGGACAAAAGCAAGCTGTGAACTTCCAATGAGGGTCACATGGCAAGGAAGTGTGGGCAAACCTTTAGTCACTTACAGCCAGCAAGATAGAACAGCAAGGAGCTGAATTCTGCCAACAGCCAGTGAGCTTGCAAGAGGATCCTGAGCCAGCTAACACCTTAATTTCAGCTTGATGAGATTTTGAGCAAAGGACTCAACTAACCCATATTAGATTCCTGACCCATGGAAAATGTGAGATAATAAATTCATGTTGGTTAAACTCCTAATTATATGCTAATTTGTGGCACAGCAATAAAAAACTAATTACTGGTAGCATTAGTTTCAGGTAAAGTGGGTTTTTGCTTGTTTGTTTTAAAAATATTTATTTATTTGCCTGTGCTGGGTTGGCACTGGGGATCTTCGATCTTCATCGTAGTATGCAACAAACAAACTCTTAATTGTGGGACCTAGTTTCCTGCATACATGCATGTTAAGCCACTTCAATCATGTCTGACTCTTGGCGACTCTAAGCCCACAAGGCTCCTCTGTCCATGGGATTCTCCAGGTATGACTACTGGAGTGGGTTGCTATGCCCTCCTCCAGGGGATCTTCCTGACCCAGGGATTGAACCTAGGTCTCTTACATCTCCTGCATTGGCAGGGGGGTCCTTTACCACTAGCACCACTGGGGAAGCCCCTAGTTCCCTGACCATGAATCCAGGCCCCCTGCATTGGCAGCACAGAGTCTCAGTCATTGGGCCACCAGGGAAGTCCTTGGGGTGAAGGTTTATCCAACACTGGTCAATGATGAGAAACACTGTACTTCATTAAGATGTGTGGCCCTATTATTGGAAGATTGTGTCCAAAATGAAGCAAAGGTCATAATGAGAATGAGAAGCTTTGGGACCATCAAGTTCTTGTGCTCTCTATCCGTAGTTCCAAGGCAACTTTGAGAATTCACTTTCCTGGCCTCAGAAACTGTGGCATGGACAGGGTACATGAGAATTCTAGACTTCGGGATACTGAAGGCCAGGAGGGAGTTGGGTGGGAGCAACCAACTTCACCCTTCAGGTAGTCTGCACATCAAAGTTGATGGCCAAGAGATACATTTATATCAACTCCCAGTGGGCCTGTTGGAGGCTTGGTAGACAATGTAGATTAATTGATTTAAAACAGATAAACCCTTAAATCACATCAGCTTACCACTACAGAAGGTTATTTCTCCCACACTCATAAAATTAAATGCCAGCATTTGTAGTTAGTAGATCAACTTCCCAGATGGCATTAGAGGTAAAGAACCCATCTGCCAATGCAGGAGATAAGAGACCTGGGTTCGAGTCCTGGGTTGGAAAGATCCCCTGGAAGGAAATACAACCCACTTCAGTATTCCTGCCTGGAGAACCCCATGGACAGAGGACCCTGGCGGGCTACCGTCCATGGGGTCACAAAGAGTTGGACACGACTGAGTGACTAAGCACACATAGCACAGGCAGCCTTTCACCTAGCCTCTCAGAAGTCAGACTCTTCCTATCTTGTGACTCTGTCCTTCTCTAGTGCCTCACAATCTTCTGTATTCAGCCAGCAGATATGGAAAAAGAAAGGATGAAAAATAGGAGAGAGGTTTCTATGGGCCATGTCTTGAAGCGGTGTATATCAATTTCATACACATCCCACTGGCCCAGACTCAGTCACAGAACTGTCGAATAACATGGTCCCTGGCTGGGTGGCAACTTCCCCAGCAACACCCTATATTGTGGGAGGAGAACAAGAATATTCAGTGGTGAGACAGACGCATCTCTCACAGGGAATTTTGAAGTTTACAGTGGGGTTCCCAAATTGCAGAATTAAGAATCCTTCACAAGACAGCACAAAGGTTAACTCTTAATTTGGGGATGCATATTCTGGGGTGGAAAAGGATTGATCTATGGAGGAACAGACTCAGGGTCCTTGAGTTCTGTCCTCAGCCATGGGTGAGAGTTAATACCATAGCCGTAAAGGAAGAAATAGGTATAACAGAGATAACGTGAGTACGTGGTCCCACCTTGCCAAAAGTTTTCAGAAAAAAAAAGCAGCTGTTGAAATGTGATCACCCTGAAATCTATTATCAGCGCAGTTCAGTTCAGTTCAGTTGCTCAGTCGTGTCTGACTCTTTGCGACCCCATGAATCGCAGCACGCCAGGCCTCCCTGTCCATCACCAACTCCCGGAGTTCACCCAGACTCACATCCATCGAGTCAGTGATGCCATCCAGCCATCTCATCCTCTGTCGTCCTCTTCTCTTCCTGCCCTCAATCCCTCCCAGCATCAGTCTTTTCCAATGAGTCAACTCTTCGTGTGAGGTGGCCAAAGTATTGGAGTTTCAGCTTTAGCATCATTCCTTCCAAAGAAATCCCAGGGCTGATCTCCTTCAGAATGGACTGGTTGGATCTCCTGACAGTCCAAGGGACTCTCAAGAGTCTTCTCCAACACCACAGTTCAAAACCATCAATTCTTTGGCACTCAGCCTTCTTCACAGTCCAACTCTCACATCCATACATGACTACTGGAAAAACCATAGCCTTGACTAGACGAAACTTTGTTGGCAAAGTAATATTTCTGCTTTTGAATATGCTATCCAGGTTGGACATAACTTTTCTTCCAAGGAGTAAGTGTCTTTTAATTTCATGGCTGCAGTCACCATCTGCAGTGATTTTGGAGCCCAAAAAAATGAAGTCTGACACTGTTTCCACTGTTTCCCCATCTATTTCCCATGAAGTGATGGGACCGGATGCCATGATCTTCATTTTCTGAATGTTGAGCTTTAAGCCACCTTTTTCACTCTCCACTTTCACTTTCATCAAGAGGCTTTTTAGTTCCTCTTCACTTTCTGCCATAAGGGTGGTGTCATCTGCATATCTGAGGTTATTGATATTTCCCCCGGCAATGTTGATTCCAGCTTGTGCTTCTTCCAGTCCAGTGTTTCTCATGATGTACTCTGCATAAAAGTCAAATAAGTTACAGCCTTGATGTACTCCTTTTCCTATTTGGAACCAGTCTGTTGTTCCATGTTCAGTTCTAACTGTTGCTTCCTGACCTGCACACAAATTGTCTGGGGAGGCCTTACAAATAGCTGTGAAAAGAAGAGAAGCGAAAAGCAAAGGAGAAAAGGAAAGATACAAGCATCTGAATGCAGAGTCCAAAGAATAGCAAGAAGAGATAAGAAAGCCTTCCTCAGCGATCAATGCAAAGAAATAGAGGAAAACAACAGAATGAGAAAGACTAGAGATCTCTTCAAGAAAATTAGAGATACCAAGGGAACATTTCATGCAAAGATGAGCTCGATAAAGGACAGAAATGGTATGGACCTAACAGAAGCAGAAGATATTAAGAAGAGATGGCAAGAATACACAGAAGAATTGTACAAAAATGATGTTCATGACCCAGATAATCATGATGGTGTGATCACTGACCTAGAGCCAGACATCCTGGAATGTGAAGTCAAGTGGGCCTTAGAAAGCATCACTACGAACAAAGCTAGTGGAGGTGATGGAATTCCAGTTGAGCTCTTTCAAATCCTAAAAGATGATGCTGTGAAAGTGCTGCACTCAATATGCCAGCAAATTTGGAAAACTCAGCAGTGGCCACAGGACTGGAAAAGGTCAGTTTTCATCCCAATCCCAAAGAAAGGCAATGACAAAGAATGCTCAAACTACCACACAATTGTACTCATCTCACATGCTAGTAAAGTAATGCTCAAAATTCTTCAACCAGGCTTCAGCAATATGTGAACTATGAACTTCCTGATGTTCAAGCTGGTTTTAGAAAAGGCAGAAGAACCAGAGATCAAATTGCCAACATCTGCTGGATCATGGAAAAAGCAAGAGAGTTCCAGAAATCTATTATACCAACTGTGAAACCTAAGCCATGGTTATGCAATGAGGTATAAAGCTCCTATTATAGGAAATTTCAAAGAGGAGAATTATGAATTGGTGTGCCAGGATAAATAAACCAAATATGTCCTTTCAAACTAAGAAATAAGAATGTTGTTTCCATCTCTCATGGCTTTGTTTTGGTTAAGTTAGTGACAAACCCCAAGGCTTAGTAATGCTTATTTGAAATTAAGATGAAAATCTGGCACATAAACAGATGGGCTCTGACCTTATTCTGATTTCCACAGACCCACTCCCGGTGTGGTTTTGTTCAAGGCCCCACCTCTGGCTTGCTTTCCTCCTGCGGTGGGTTTCTGCCTAGCAGCAAGGTGAGTTGTAGTCATTTTTTGATGCTGATGATAATGATAGTGCCCCTTGCAAACAAAAAGTAAACCAGAAGATGTTCAGCACCATACTAAAATCCTACGACCATTGAGTTTATAGTGTAGCTGTCTAGATACCGTTTCTGAACAAACTTCTACCCCCACCAGGAACTGTTCTTTTCACTAAAACTTTAAAATTCACTCAACTTGTCATTCTATACTGTCTGAATCTACATAATACAATATGGTGGGCACCAACCACGTGTAGCTATTGAGCATGTAACACGGCTTGTCTGAAATGAAATGTGCTGTTATGTGTAAAATATAACATGAGTTTGTACACTTAGTATGAGATATGGAATCAAATACTTCATTTATTAAAAATAATTTTTATAACTTTTATATCACATGTTGAAATGATATTGTGGACATATTGAGTTAAATATATCTTATTAAAACTAATTTCATCTTTTTAATGTTGCTGTTAGAAGATTTTTTTTACTTCTAAATTTTTTATGGAAGTATAGTTGATTTACAAAGTTGTGTCAATTTCTGGTGTAAAGTGCTTCAGTTATATATATATATCATATAATGTATATGCATTATATGTGTTACATAATATGTATGTCTTTTTTCATGTTCTTTCCCATTATGGTGTATTACAGGATATTGAATCTAGTTCCAGGAGTTATGTGGGAATTTGTTGTTTATCTGTTTTATATATGGCAGTGTGTATCTGCTAATCCCAAACTCCTAATTTATCCCTCTTCCACCCCTTCTCCCCTTTGGTAGCCATAAGTTTGTTTTCCATGTCTCTGAGTCTGTTTCTGCTTTGTAAATAAGTTCATTTTTATCATATTTCAGATTCCATTTATAAAGGGTATCATATGGTATTTGTTTTACCAACTTACTTCACTTAGTATGATAGTCTTGAGTTAAATCCATGTTGCTGCAAATGGCAATAATTCTTCTTTATGGCTGAGCAGTATTCCATTGTATGTATATATCACATCTTCTTTATCCATTCATCTATCAATGGACATTTAAGTGGCTTCCATATCTTGACTATTGTAAATAGTGCTGCTATGAACACTGGGTTACAAGTATGCTTTCAAATTATAGCTCTCTCCAAATATATGCCCAGGAGTGGGGTTGCTGGATCATATGGCAACTCTATTTTTAGCTTTTAAAAGAGCCTCTGTACTCCAGCTGCACAAATTTACATTCCCACCAACAGTGTAGGAGGGTTGCCTTTTCTCCACACCCTCTCCAGCATTTGTTAAGTGTAGACTTTTTAATAATGGTCATTCTGATTGGTGTGAGATGAAATCTTGTAATTCTGATTGCATTCCTCTAATAATTAGTGATGTTGAGCATCTTTTCATATGCCTACTGGTTATTTGTATGTCTTCTTTTGGAGAAATGCCCTTTAAAAAAAAAATAGACTGTTTAATTCTTTTGTTACTGACTTGTATGAGCTGTTTGTATATTCTGAAAAACTAAGTCCTTGTTGGTCATATTATTTGCAAATATTTTCCCCCAGTCCATAGGTTGTCTTTTTGCTTTGTTTATGGTTTCCTTTGCTGTGCAAAAGCTTTTAAGTTTAATTAGGTCTCATTCGTTTATTTTTGGTTTTATTTCTATTGCTGTGGGAGACCTAAGAAAACATTACTAATAATATTTGGCCTATGTTCTCTTCTAGGAGTTTTATTGTGTCATGTCTTATATTTGAGTCTTTAAGCCATTTTATTTTTGTGTATGGTGTGAGGGAGTGTTCTAACTTCATAGATTTACATGCAGTTGTCCAGACTTTCCCAACTTGCTAAGAGACTGTCTTTTCTCCATTGTATATTATTGCTTCCTTTGTGGAAGGTTAATTGATCATGGGTGTTTTGGGCCGTCTATCTTGTCCATTAACCCATATGTCTGTTTTTCTGCCAAGACCACAGAGTTTTGGTTATTGTAGCTTTGTAGTCTTGTCTGAAGTCTGGGAGGGTTATGCCTCCAGGTTTGTTCTTTTTCCGCAGGATTTCTTCGGTAATTCTGGGTCTTTTGTGGTTTGATATAAATTTTAGGATTATTTGTTCTAGTTAAAGTCATGGGTAATTTGATAAAGATCACATTAAATATGTAGATTAATTTACACAGTATGGCCATTTTAACAATATGAATTCTTCCAAGAGCATGGGACATTTTTCCATTTTTTGGTATCATCTTCAGTTTCCTTTGGAGAAGGCAACGGAAACCCACTCCAGTACTCTTGCCTGGAAAATCCCATGGATGGAGGAACCTGGTAGGCTGCAGTCCATGGGGCTGCTAAGTCAGGCACGACTGAGCAATTTCACTTTCACTTTCACTTTCATGCATTGGAGAAGGAAATGGCAACCCATTCCAGTGTTCTTGCCTGGAGAATCCAGGGACAGAGTAGCCTAGTGGGCTGCCGTCTATGGGGTCACACAGAGTTGGACACGACTGAAGCGACTTAGCAGCAGCAGCAGTTTCCTTTATCAATGTTTTATATTTCTCAGCATATAGGTCTTTCACCTCCTTGGTCAGGTTTATTCCTAAGTTTTTTTGATATGATTTTAAAAGGGATATTTTTTTTTTTTTTTACTCTCCCTTTCTGATATCTCATTGTTAGTGCAAAGAAATGCAACAGATTTCTGCATGTTAATCTTTATCCTGTACTGTTACCTTGCTGAATTCATTTATCAGTTCTAGTAATTTTGGAGTCTTTATGGTTTTCTATTTATAGTATCATGTCATCTGCATATAGTGACAATTTTACCTATTCCCTTCTACTTTGCGTAACTTTTCTTTTTCTTACCTGATTACTGTGACTAGGACCTCCAACACTATGTTAAATAGAAGTGGTGAGAGTGGGCATCTTTATTTTGTTCTAGATTTTAGCAGAAAAGCTTTCAGCTTTTCACTGTTGAGTAATATGTAAGCTGTGGGTTTGTCATAAATACCTTATATTATGTTGAGATATGTTCCCTTCTGTACCCACTTTGGTAAGAGTTTATCATCAATGTGTTGAATTTTATCAAATGCTTTAGAAAATTTAAAATTACCTATGTGACATTTGATTATTATAGAACCAAGGTAGTCTAAATACTTCCCTAATGTTTTGTTTGAGAGTATGTGTGTGTGTGTGTGTGTAGAGATGTGTGCCTTCAAATGGTAAGCCCTTTGAGGATAACTAACATCATATACTTTTTTATATGCCTGCTGTACTCAGTAGAATCCACAGCAGTTAGTAAATTCATATTTACTGAATTTCTGAAGGCATTCTGGCTTATTCTGGTATTTCATGCCAGACAAATGGCAGTGGCTGTGCCTAGGGGCCTTCAATTACATGGGGTGGTGGCTGGGGGGCGCAGATCTAAGGGAAGTCTCACCATGGAGCAACCTGGCTGAGAAGGACTTCTATGGGTTCCTGTGGTCAACCTGAGTTTTCCTCACGAAACTCTTCAGGCACTCAGTGTCCACAGATCCTGGAACTGTCTGCCAGCTCTGCTAATCATTCACTACCTTTGGCTTCCTTCTCGGCTACTCATTGGCAGTGTCTGGTTTGGGGTGGGCGATTCTTATCTTCAAAGTCTTGATCAGGATGTTCATGTTGTAATGAACAACATGGAGATTTGGTGCCGGAGCAACCCGGACGGGACCTGAAGTGGGGCTTCTTGTCCTCATATGTGCCACTTTCAACCTCACATTGTTATTGGGTCAGTGCTGCTGTTTTCTCTCCTCCTCTGGCCTCTGGCTCACAGTTGCCAGGAACAACTGTCAAGGAGAGTGATGGAGCTGGAGGAAGCTCTGCTGCTCCCAACTCACTAGGATCACAGCCTCAAAGTAGTAGAAGCAACAGTAAGAATGAGCAAATGTGGCTCCCCTTGAGGCCTACAGACCACGTACTTCCTGTCCCAGCCCTGCTGATATGCAGAAGAGCAATACATCTTGTGCTTCTCCCAGATCAAATCCCAAAACCCAAGACAATCCCTGGGGTTCTTGCCTCCTGACTTGCTTCAGAAGTGTCACTCAGATTTTCCCCTTGAATCTCCTTCCTCTGATCATTGAGCCCCATGGTGCTCTCACAGGGTTTAGATAATTCACCAATAGGGAAACGGAGACAGGAGACAAATATTCTCCCTTCTGTGCAACAATATTCATGGCATTTATTTTCACTTTAATAGAAGGTTAAGTTCAACACAATTTTTCTTTTCAGGTGAAAGGTATGACAGGCAGCAAGTCAAAGGAGAACTCAGATTTCTGACTTCCAGTTTATGGATTTTTCACTTCTTCATGCTGCCTTCTTAGAATGGTGTTTCCATATCTCAAAGAAAAGTTGTCACTTCCAGATTATGGAATTACAGATGACTTGTAGTGCTTTTTGTGAATGTGTATTACCTCATTTTTCTACAATGACTACACATTGAATAAAAAATACCTAATGTTAAAAATTTAAAAGACCAAACTCCCTCAGAAAGCTGAATTAAGCTCTTCCTAATTTACTTTCACACTCAAATCCCTAGCCCCACCAAATCTCTCAATAGCAAGAAGAAATCTGAATTGCTGTCATCCTCAAGGGCAGAAAGATTTAACTTTTTTTCTGGTATTGATTAGACTTGAGAATGTACAGATAGTTGGGTAGGAGTGAGGTCTCAGAGACAGTGCTGTGAGCTTCATGTAAATTTCTCCTCTTCACTAGGGGCACTGTCAGCATCCAGGTGCTGCCTTTCTGCCCCACAGCATTGTTTGTACCTTAAAGAAGGATGGTTATGCAGACTGTGAGGTCAGTACTGTTCATGTTGAGGGGTGAACTTCCTCTTCCCTCAGCATAATTATCACCCCCAGAGAAACTCCTATTGCTTGTACCTCCTACAATAAACCCAAAGCCATCGTAGGCGTCACATTCCCTGTACTTTGTTCTTCATCATTCTCTCTTCCTTATACTCAGCTGGCTGTTACCCAATACCTAGGACTCTGTCTTCTGAGATGCATTAGACACTAGAGGAGTCATAGATAAATGAAACTGATGGGCTAATCCATGTTAAAATCCGAATGGCCAACATCAGCTCACTGGAGTCACTCCTCTTGACAGAACCAGCACTTTAGGGATTACACCTTAATTCCTTGTATCAGTTAGAGATGGATCATGGGAATATGAATTTCTCAAGGACATTAGACTTTACACATTTGGAGTGAAGAAGTCTATGGAAGGCTTTTGGCTCTCTTCTGTGTGGTGGGTTGGCAGTCCTTTCATCCCTGTGTGGCAACAGTCAGGAAGAAGTATATTACCAAAAAAAACCCTGGGAAAGAGCAAGGACAAATTGCAACCTGTGAAGACAGGCTATAGCTTGTCTTCCTCTTGTCACCTCACAGTTCAGTGGCAGGTGGCTTGCAGAAGCTTGTGTCCTTTACACAAAGAGAAGCTGAGGGAGCGATAGGCCTGGCTGCCCATACCAAGGTGAGCAGATCAATAACTGAATGTGTGAGCTGTAGGGGCACCTGGTATCCTACACCTTCAGAGTTTATTAGGTTGCTGCTTTACTTTCATCTTCAGATTCTTATGTAAATTTCTCTTGCAGTCAACTCAATCTCAAACCATATAGGAAAGGTAACTCTGGGAAACATGGCTCAGGCTTAGTCAGGTTGACACAGTACAAAATCCTCCAGTCCCTAAAATCAGTATAAAAAGGTAGCTTTTCAGATCCATTTACTGGCTATTAGAGATGCTGATGTGGGGAGATAAATGTGGGAATGTAAAGAGATAAGGGGTGGAGAGTAAGCGAGCTTTCTTGGTGATCCTCAGAGCAAGTCTATAAAAGATCAATAGAAAACCCAGATAGGTGCGAAATATGATCATGTATCCAAATGTTTTTAAATATATGTGTCCAGAAAGAAAACCCTGTGATTGGGCCAGAGTTATGTCTGAGGGGTGCCGAAGGACACCCAAGGATTTGTAAGTGCTCAGGCTTCCTCTCGAGACCATGGCAACCCCTAATCCCATTCCATCCTCCTCTCTCCTCTGAGTGCTGGGTAGGCAGTCCCAGGGGGAGGAAGCCATGGGAGAAAGGGACAAGTATAACGAGAAGCACCCCAAGGGCCCTAGAGGGGGCCCCCTAAAGGCACATTCACCAGCTTTCTTCTTTGGCAGAAGCCAGTTAGTTCCCAGTGTTCTAGAATGGAATGGAACAATGAGGCTTTATGCCACTAAAGCCGTAGGCTTGTTTCAAGAGGCATTTCCTCTCTGTGGGGGAGCAGTGGGTGGGGCAAAACGATAAAAGTTGGTGGAAGGCAACTTTATCCAAAGTCCAGACCTTGAGGTGGCCCTAGAAGGACGTGCCTGTGTTTTACTCTTCTCACTTTCATTAGATCGATTTGTGACTCAATGGGAACCTTTATCGGTCACATGTATCCAGGGTTGTTCCTACTCGCATACGGACTGTATCGAGCGGTAGTGGTCTCCAAAGCTGTGATACTCAGCGACTCTTTCCCGGATCCTTCTTTGCCTCCCAAGAATAAGGGGAGATGGGCCAGGCTGTGGAAAATGTCCCACAGAGGTTTGCTGAAGATGCTGGCCGGCTTTGGCTTGATGGCGTATGAGATCAGCTGTGTTGAGAGAGGATTGACGCTGATGAACAGGGACCTGCCACCAAGATTCATGTACGCCAAACAGTGGCAGCACCTCACCATGTTCATCCTCCTCACCCTCAACGGCTGTATAGACATCATGAGCAAAAACTTGCTGCCCCAACGCTGTGTGCCCCTAGAGAAAGGGATCTTGGTGCTGACCTTTTATGTGCTCCTGCTGCTGTTGGTGTCGCATGTCCAGGACTCCGTGGGGGTGGAGATGCATGTTCACTCTCTGCTCATCTTGGTGGTGTTGCTGCTGATGCTGGTGTTCACCGCCAAGCTGTGGGCTCCAGACACGTTTCAACTCGCTGTGATCGAGACCTTTCTGTTTCAGATGATGGGTTCCTGGCTGGTACAGGCGGGCTTCATTCTGTACAAACCAGTCTCTGGCTACCCGTGGGAGGATGATAACATTAGTGACATCATGTTTGTTACCACCTTCTTCTGCTGGCATGTGATGATCAATGCTTTGTGCCTGCTGGGTATCTATGGAGTGTCTTCCTTTTGGCATCGTTGCTACCATCCTAGCTGGAAGCTGACGGGGTCCAGAGAAGCTCCAGGTTACATATACTCCAGGAGACCCCTCTACCAATTGCTACAGGAAGTGGAGCAGTCAGAGAAAGATGACCAGGCTCTGCTTTCAAAGAGTTCACCCTGAGACAGGGCCTGGAACGCCTGGCTCACCGTCAACCCCATCTACCCCCTTGTGGGTTCTCCCAGACATGCACTGTGCCCTTTGGTCCCTGGTGAAGACATAGTGGCCATGAAGGAAAGCCACTGGTCTCCATCTGCCAGCGCACCTCCTGTCCCTGAACATCTAATCATTGAGGAGACGAGAAGGGGAAACTGATAAGATTGATGGGGTTGGGGATGGGAGTAAGAGGAAGTGTGCAAGGAGAGTGCAAGGAGAGTCATAGGGGGAGAGAATGCAATAGAAGGGGGGGCTATGAAGGGGTGAGAGGAGAGTCTGTTATTCACCACCAGATGTTTCTCCAGGCACAAGTGACTGCCTGCCTTTTACCTGATGGAATATTGATTTCTCACAGCTCAAAACTAGAATCATTCAAGTCTCATCCTGACAAAGAAAGTGGGTACTTCTACATGCTTAGCAAAGTGGCACCACCATGTGGAAGTAAGATACACAGAACTTATAATTTATATTGGTTGAAATGACACTTTTGCCAACTCTACTCTCCCCCACCCCCAACCTCAACACTTTGTAATGACTGGCTTCATTTCAAATTCAAATTAATAAAGTAAAACTTTGTTAACGCTTTGCTATGGTGACATTTCAAATTTGCAGGCTTAAAGTTTGTATAGAATTCAAATGTTCAATCTGTCTCCAACTTCCTCCTTTAGTACTCGTATCCCAGTCACCATCACTACCACGGTGCATATCATTTACTAGATCCTGTCCCCCTTGGGTTGTGGCAAATTTCACTGTCTCGCATCTCACAGAAAGCCATTCCACAATCACATCTTTGCCATGTTCTTTGGTACCCAGCAAAAAAGCCACCTTCATCCCAATCCCACTGAGCACCTCCAAGGAGGCCTTCTCCAAAAATTCCTACTGACTCCCTTGTTCTGGAACTCCTAAGCACTTACGTTACACCTGCCTTGTTAATTTGCTCACACGGCTGACACTTTGCTTTGCTCTGTTTCTGCAATAATTTTCCCTGGGTAGGTTTTTCCTCACCACCTTGAGTGTAATCTCCTAAGAGGTAAGGACTTTGTCATAGCCAAGTTACATAACTTCCTATGTATGCACCAAATATGTACCATAGGTGATGCTTAATAAAGGCTTATTTGCTTCCAGAATTTCCACATTCCTGTTCCTTCAAAATGTGTTACTGGACAGACCCAAGGTTCTGGGAACCTCTGCAACACACCAACCATCCTAAAGCCTGAGTCACCTCCTTAGCAATGGGCCCACTTTCTTCCTCATTCTTGGGATAAGGAAATCCACTAAGCTGTTTCTGAAATGTTTACTGTTATTATTTTTTTAATCCTCCCATGTGTTTCTATAAGGAACCTCTAGAAAGCTGAGACTCAGCAGGTTGAGTTGCCCAAGTCTTGTAATTGGTACAAGGCAAAACAGGAATTCAAGTGCAGGTGTGTCTGACTGAAGCCAGTGACTGTGTCCTCTGGGCCACGAGGACTTTGCCCATGGCAATGGAAAAGGGAGTGACCCTCAAAATGAAATTGTTGAGGGACTTGCCTGGTGGCCCAGTGGTAACCAATATGCTTTGCAATGCAGGGGACACAGGTTTGATCCCTATTTGAGGAACTAAGATCCTACATGCCTTGGAGCAACTAAGCCTGCATGCTGAAGCCCGTGTGCTCCGCAGCCTGTGTGCCACAACTAGAGAGCCCGCATGCTGCAACTAAAGAGCCTGTGGTGCCAGCAATGAAAGATCTGCATGAGGCAATGAAGATCCCGCATGCTGCAACTAAGACCCTTCACAGTCAGATAAACTGTTGAAAGGAAATAAAGGAAGAAAGTCAGCCAGAAAGCCCAGCTGGAGCAAGAGGCATAATACAAATACTCTACAGACCCCCCAAAGAGTACGTCTGTCACTTTCTGTCCATGACCACCCCCAAGTCTCCCCTGGGAGTGGAAGTCTGGCAGGCTCTCAACCTCTAGTTAGGCCTTAAACGTCTGGGCTCAGATCCGAGTGAGAGCTGAGAATAAGAATTGTTTGTGACCAAGTTTTCTGATCCTTGCTATTTCTGCTTAACTCTTGGTTCCTAGACTCTTTTCAATTACCTTTTGTGGGGGAACTCCTTTTCTCTTTACCTCTCATACACACTGATGGGAGATGATGAAAAAGCACAGATTCTGCCGGTGGCCTGTTTCTAGTCACTTGAGGTCAAATTTTATAATGATAAACAAACCAAGTAATCAGTTGATATCCCCAACATATTATCTCTTAAATATCCAGTGTAGATAATAAACTTGAATGTTATTAATTTACTATATAGTATTTGAGACGTAACAGAGAAGCCTTGAAGGCCAGCTAAGACTTCCCAAACACTTCTAAGGTTATGTGGAGAAATTTGCAATTCTCACAAAATTCCACCAGAGGGCACTACATCCGCATCACCCCAAGCCAAGCCTCTCACTCTCCAACCCAGTAAACAAGTCTCCCAAGTACCGGTTCAAACGAACTGGGGGGAGGGGAAAGGAGGTCAGGAAAAATACAGAACCAAGTATCCAGAAAACATACCCAAGGGCTGTTTGTTTCCTGTTAAAATTTGGCATGCGAATGTGAAATAAACGGACTCAAATCAACTAATGGGATGGGGGTGAGGGAGGAAAGGCTGTGGACCCAGCTGAGGGCATCTTCGAGAAGAACACCAACTAAAGGACATACTCTGATCCAAGTTGTTTTTGACCATAATGCTAATTTCCTAAACTTTTAAATAAGCTTCAATAATGTTCCAATTAATCTAGAGAACAAAGATAAATCCATACAAATCTCAATACATTGAGAAAAGGAACAACACTTATCTGTGAAAATCCCAGATTCACAAAACCATGAAACAGGTTATTAAACACACAAAATTATCTCCAAAGATTCCTTTTAAAAAGAACCTGTCATACAGCAATTCCCCCACTTCACCCCCCACCCTGGAATATACTGAATGTCTACTATGTGAGGCACACAGGGGAAGCCACAATGAAGGACTCAGAGGTAACCCGGTTGGTTCCTGCACTGTGGATACAGTAGGGATTTCAGAGATTAGAGGTGGTGCCCAGGAATGCATCAGCCCAGCCTGAGAAGGCTGAAGGAAGGGAAACAGAAAAAGGCTCTCAAGGGAGCTGTACCTTGGAAGCATGTAAGGCTGTGAAATACTGCACTAAGGTGATTCGAGCAGGAGGCTGCAAATGAGCAAGGCCTCAGCTTTCTCACCGTTAAGCTAAAATGATGTAAAGATTAATTCTAGGATGGCATGGCTGTAGTTTTCTCGGTAGGACTTCTTTTACCATGTCATTAGTAAGATGAACTTACTTCCTCCCAATTCTCCAAGCAGTTTCCTTTTAGAAGTAAGATTTGGGGTAAGGCTCAAGACCTAAACCTTCAAGCGTAATGTGTAGGCTGGGAAACTAAGCGTTCTTTACATTTGAATGGTTTCAAGGGGCCTTCAACAAAACTCAATTCAGACTAAACAAAAATAGCTAAGACTTGAACTTATCATTTCCTAACCTGAGCTTAAGAGTATATAACGATCAGAAAGGATATAAAGAACAGTTCCTCTGGGTTCAGTATTTGATAATACCGAATTGAGGTGAAACCTGGTCTTTCCTTCTTTACTTATGTAGCTTCAAGTCTGAAAGCTCGGTTGATTGCAGCTTCTCCCCCAAATTTGCTTTAAGAGTAATGACATCAGCTTCCAAGGCTGTTTCTTTTCCTTTTATTTTTATTTTGCTTTTAGATTTTACAATGGTCTATTCTTTTGGAAAGAACTGGTGTTGGTTTATTAAAAAGAGAAAAAGTTTATAAGGCTGGGTTGGGTTTCCAGGGTGTTCCTCAAGCCTGAGTCTCAGCAGTCTCTTCAGCATGAGTTAAGGTTTTGTTCACTGCCTACTGAAATCATCCAAATGTTAGAAAAACTCCCATTTCCCAAACTACATGTTCTGCTTAAAGATTTGAGTATGTTTGAGCCTTACCCCAAATCTTGTCTCTGAGTGCAAAGCCACCAACTACACAGGCCCTAGGAAGGCACGCTCAGGTCACTAGATTAAGGGTTTACAATCTGCAAAGTGAGACTGGGTCCTTTAAAAGAGAAAGAAATTGAGAGAAGAACTCATAGGTAAAGTCCACCCCAAACAAGGCCTTTATTTCAAGCAGCAGAACACTGAAGAAGTCCTTTTTTTCAGTCCCCAGCCATTTCTGCAGATTTGGAACCAAATTTTGACCTGTGATGTTTCTCTCCCACTCCACCCACCCCTTGGACATAGCTACTCTAAAAGAAAAAAGCCTGACTTCAAAGCCCATGAAACAGAATCCCCTGTCTGCTTTGATATTGAGTGTACCAGGAGACAGAAGAGTCCACGGTTCAAATGCTCTAATGCTTTTTAGGGAGCAGGAGGAGACTGGGGGTGGCTGGCAATTTAGGGAAGGAGAAAGAGAACAAAGGGCAGCAGACACAGCAAAGTCGAACTGGATGAAACAGGCCATTCTCCTTATAACTTCTCTAAAAGTCCAGTCTGGGTTTCTGGGGGCAAACCAGTTAGTTGAAGCTCTTTTCTTCTGCTTTTTCTTCCTTCATACTCTTTTAAGCTTCCTTGAATAGTTCTTGAACTCATTTGGGCCCTAATTCAGTTTGGTTAAGTAAGTAGGGGGCTGACTAAGGAGGACAAGGCCTCTTGTTCTGCCTGAAAAACTAAGTGGTCATGTATTACCTTGCTAACCCTCACAAAGTATGCCCCCGGTCACATGAATGGATCAAAGCAAATCCATTTCCACTCTTGGAAAAGCAGCTCAAAGCACATGTTCTCTTGATGGTGCCGCTGTCAGTTCTGTGTAGTCAACAAACATCAGTTATTGACCAGTTATTGACCCCCCTGGACACTCCTGGGGGACACACAGATGAATAAGGAAGGTTTAGACACCAGCCAGGGCAGCAGGCTGACTCACATACTAGAAGCTTTAAGAACTGAGCTTTTCTATTTTCTATTCCGTGTGCCATCCCTACCTCTGGTGCAGGCGGTGACCAGTACAATAGAAGGCTCTGGCTCACTTCTGGCAGCCTGGCAACTGAAAATTAATGTTTTTTAAAACAAGAACATGGCCTTTCCCCTCCCAACACCCCCTCCTCAACCATTTAAACTCAAGACTTCACAGAAATAAATGGAATGAAGACAGCCCACTTTGTTATCAGATCTAAACCCACTCTCATAAAACTGATGGTGGCGCATTAATCAGAGTTAGAAGGTTGTACTTCATGGGTTACGGCAGGGAAAGAAATAATTGAATCCCTTCAGATTATCTTGGCCTACAATAATTAAAATTATTGCTTTCTAGCATTGCTGTCTGTGCCATCACAATTAATCCTTACAATATACAAGGTAGCTGTTATGCCTAATTTGTAGGCAAGGAAACTGAGGCTTCAGAAGTCAAGCCCAGATTTGAACCTACATTGCCTGACCTGAAGCCCAGCCTTTCGTCATCATTTGAAGGATCACAAGTTTAAGTGCAAGTGTAAGGACAGAATACCTTACACTTGCAAGGCGACTTACCTGGTCCAGAATGTCACCTGTCTGAAACACACCAAAAGCCTCTGTTTGAGATGAATCTTGAGTCTGTCATCTTAAAGCACCGCAGTGTTAGCCACACTCTCACAGGGGAGGGATGTGGACCAAAGAAGCCAAGTTATGTGTGTGGTCACAAACAACATTTCTTTTCCATATTTGTGGTACAAAAAATAACCAGAAGAGCAAACTTCTTCCCTTCCTCTTCCAAAGAAACATGATTTCTTAGTTTTCAAACAGAAAATCTCATTACTGGGGCTCTTGAAAGGTGCGATAAAGGCTAGACACCATCAGGAGGATTCAGGCAATAAAAACAGTATGATTAAATCTTATCACTGGTAGCAATGAAGACATTATATTTATGTGTGTTGTATACATATATATATAATTGTGTATCTGTTGACAAACATCCCTTTCAAGACGTTGTTCACACACGCATTTTCTCAACTATCCTAATAAAGCTCTGAGGAGAGAAGAGGAAGGGGTACTGATTCTCATTTTCCAGACTTCAAAGATGTTCAATAAACTACATAAAAAGCAACACCAGACAGAACTTAAATTTTTGACGTACCCAAGGTTTCAAAGGGGGAGATGCCAAGACCTCAATCCCCTGTCAGCTGCCCTTCTTGGGAAATAGTTCGCACAGAGGATTTCAAATCTGTTGCGCGGCTCTAAAGGTCCTCTCCTGAACCACTTTATTTGATTTGCAGATGAGGGAACTTGGGTCCAGAGAGGATGCAGAGTTGCCTCAGGTGTAGCAGAGGCCGGCTCTGGGTCTCCGCCCGCCGGGATCCTCTCTACGCAACGAGACAAAACACAGCGCGTGCACCACGAACGGGAGATGGAAGACTTCAGGTCACATCCCCAAACCCGCAGAGGAGGCAGGCCAAGGGGCTCTTTCCGGCCTACCTCCGGCAGCCCCCTGTCTGCGCCGCCCCGTCCGAGGCCGGCCCAGGCACCGGGGAGCCCGGGGCTACTGCAGCCCGCACACCCCCGAACTCCCTCACAAGCAGGACCTGAGGGCCGGGCAAGGGAGTGGGGATACTCTAACAACGAAAGGCAAAAGCTGGTGCCTGTGGGTTGGAATTTCCTCTGGGCCGTGCAGTGGGACCTGGGAAAAGAACCCTCCCTCAGAATATCTGACCTGGGGGCGCCGGGGGGGCGAGCACGCGGGGACCGCCCGGGGCCAGGCGGGCGGGGGCGCGGCAGCCCGCCCGGTGGGGTCCTTCCCGGCAGGCCCCGGGCCCTCCGCCCGCCGCCGGCTCGCCCTGCCTCGCGCCCCTCCCCCTGTCCCCTCCCCCACCGCCCTTTCCCTTTCTTTCTTTCCCGGGTCCGCTCGCCCCCACCCGGCGGCGCCCGCTCGGCGGCTCGCCCAATGGCCGCGGTGCCGGGACGGTGCATCAGCTGATCCGCCCGGGCTCCGGGCCTCTGGGAACCAATCAGGGCGCCGGGGGCGGCCCCGGCCGCCGATAAAGCGTGCTGGGCGGCGGGCCGCCCTGCAGAGCTGAGAATGGGAGAAGAGCAGGCTGTCTAAGCAGCACCTCCCCGTCCTCTTCGCCTCTCTTCTCCTCACCTCGCTCTCGCCGCCTGCTCGCCCCGCCGCTTTGCTCGGCGCCCAAGTAAGCACCTGGCCAGCCCGGGGAGGAGGGCGCGGGGAGGTGGGGGGGGCGGGTCTCGGGAGTGTGCCGCGCCGGCCTCGCCGCCTCCCGAGCCGCCGCTCCCTGACCGATCGTCTCGGCCCCTTCCCACCTCCTGGCTCTACTCTGCGTCCCGGCCTGGAGGGAGGTGGGACGGGGGGTTCCCGCTTGCTTTCGCTGCCCGCGGCTCCGGGCGGGTCTGGGTCGGCGATGGTGGGGCGCCAGGCTTCGCGGAGGGCGGGGAGTTGTTTTGATCTTTCTTCAGCTGCTGGCGGCCCGAAGCGCCGCCCCTGGAGGTCGCTGGGCAGGACGAGCCGAGGAGCCCGCTCGCTGCCCGGGCCCGGCGCCCCCCGCTTGGCCGTGTGGCGTGCGTGGTGGATGGAGCGGTCCCCTTGCGGGAGCCTCGCCCTCTTTCTCCGCGGCTGCGGGCGTCGGGGCACGGTTAGCTGCCTACGCCGAGGCTAGGCGCTGGGAGAGTCGGTGGTGCGGCCTGCTCCCGCCGCGGGGTGTACCCCTGTGACTGAACAATGGGGAGCCCCGGAGCGCGGCGTGGCCGGCGGGCGCGGCGGGTGGAGAGGCCTGGCTGGCCGGACAGGGGCAGCAGCGGCGCTCTGTCCCTCCGGCGGACTCCCCAGCTCCCCACCCCCTCCCCGCCCCGGCCTTGGAGGGGTATGGCCCCCTCGGCGACGCCCTGAGATCCAGTCGGGGGCCCAAGGGGAGGGGCGCCGACTTCTGGGACGTTTCAGTGGGAAAGGGCTGCTCTCAAAGTGGATTTTCCCAACTACCCTGGGGGCGGGAAGCGGGGATGCTCCCCCGGCCGCAAATCCGCGAAGAAGAACACGAACGAAGATGAAGACGACCTGGAATCTCGGTCCTCGGGGTCCCCCTCCAACTGCTTCGGCTTCGTCGCCTACTCGGTGAACGCCGGAGAGAAACCGCGAGTCAAGATCAAGTCGACTCAGGAGCCTTCGTATTCCTGCTCCACCCGGTGCGATTCCGACCGCACTCCGACTCCCTCTCCCTCTCCGTCTCCCTCGCCCAGAAAGCTCCGGTGCGTGGACCAGCGAGAGGCCGAGACCCACGAGAGGCGCGAACGCCACTCCAAAAGGAGAAGGGCCAAGGAGGGCATCATCGATACCTTTGATCTTACGTGGCTGGGGTGAGTGAGGAGCAGGGATCCAGGACCCTGCTCCCACCGCAGCTGCAAGAAACCGCTAAGGACCGCAGAATCCCAGCCCTCCATCCCCCCCACCACGTAAAATCTCGGCATCTCGGCGGAACTAGTTGATAGAGCAGGCGGCTGTTGGCATCCAACCTGTCACGGAACCGAGTTGGCATCACCGAAAAGAGCAGGCCGCGAGGCTTAAGGGAGAAAGTGTGACTTGAAATTGGAGGTGGTAACCGGTGGGAGAGGAAAGAAAGCCAGAGACGGGGTTATAGCTGGGAGCTGAAAGGGTCTGGGATTTCTCCTACTGGCTTTTAAAGGCAGGATGGGCGATGGGCATAAGGAGTGGGATTTGGATTTGACTGACCAAGTCTAGAGGGAGTCGGCAAAGATTGTCTGCTAACACAACTTGACAGACAGCTTCTCTTCCCGGAGGGGAAGGGTGAGGCTGTTGCAGGGAGAAGCAGTTGTTTTCAGCTGGGCAAACATGGACGGTTGCCCATAGAAACATTGCCACTGTACTTCACAAAGTTGCCCAAGTCATTGGAGGAGAACAATATGTTCCTTCTCCAGCCACCCTGGGCGATCAATGGGGGAGGGAGGAGGTAGAACGTTTCCTTTTTGTGTTGGGGTTTGGTTTTGTGGCTTCAGTGTCTCTTCTTTGAGAGGTTTTGCGGTGGTGGCTCGCAGATTTTAGCATGCCTCAGCTTTTGAAACCCCAGATCTTTTTGATTTAGAAGTGGGAATTTCTTAATTAACTTAAAGTTCTCTGGTGGAATCTGGTCACTCAAACTTAAGTCTACTCTTTGAAATGAGAACTTTGCCTCAAACTGATGGAAGTCATGCCAGTGTGTGTCTTAATCCAGGTTGGATCAAATGTACCAAAGTACACATTAGTCGTTAGGAAGCCACCAGCTCTTAAATCTTATAGCTAGCCCCGGTTTCATCCTTCCAGCTAAATGGGGATGGGGTGGGTTGTTTATTTGGAAGGGTGGAGGAATCTTCAAAAGAACTTTTTATTGAGGCATCCTCTGGGGTGTAAAGAAAAGGGAAAACTTAACCAAGAGATCTAGCAACCAAGCCTTTCTGTGGCCGGATTTTACTTGGAGACAGATGTCTGTTCTGCAGACTGTTTCTGAACTTTTGTATTTTGTTTTGGGTTCACCACCCCCCACCCCCCTGCCCCCCAGTATCTTAGTATGAAAAATGAAACAATTCCTCTACCTCTGACATACTGCAAAAATAGAACGTAGTGCTCAAAAGTTTAGATTCTGGCTTGAGGAAGCGAATAAGGAGACTTTTGTTCAGTATAAAACTTTAATCTCCCTGAAAGCAAGTTAAATAAATGTACTGTACTTTTGAGTGTGTGACTTCCAAAGGGAGGGGCCGCCACTCCCACTGTGACTTCTTGATTTAATTGTCCTTATTGCGTTATTCCTGCAGAGGATCTGTTTGGAGTTGGTGTTCTTATTTTATTTTTTTCTCTCTCTCTTCAGAACACCTTCCACCATGGCCACCTCGGCGAGCTCCCACTTGAACAAAGGCATCAAGCAGGTGTACATGGCCCTACCTCAGGGTGATAAAGTCCAAGCTATGTACATCTGGATCGACGGTACTGGAGAAGGACTGCGCTGCAAGACCCGAACCTTGGATTCTGAACCCAAGTGTATAGAAGGTGAGAGGCTGGGCAGAATTGGGGGTGGGTGGCAGCCTGAGACCAAGCCACTAGATCTGGCCTTTTTATTCTGATGTAAAGCTTTTCTAAGGCAGGACTTTACAGACTTTATTCAGTCAACATTAAGCTCCTACACTGCCTCCAAGCATTAACAATGGACCCCTTTATTTAAATTGAGTCTTGCATATCGAAAGAAAAAAGATGAAGTCTGGGGGAGGGGGATTGGGAACTTTGTTGACTTGGGCATCCCATCTCAGGCTGATCTAAGGTACCCCCAGGAACCCAGTTTGAAAACCACAGCTCTAACCTGACTATTCCATCTGCTATACAAACTCTTTTGAATGTCATTTAGGTTCTAGATGTAAAGCAAACACCCTAAAAGTGGTATCTAAGTAGAGCTAGCCATCATTTGTTTTTCACTGATGCACTTTTAGAATTCTTAAACTGGCTGATTGCTTATCCTACAGAAGCTATTATATGAATTGGGATGACTTTTGTCTTTTTTTATTCTTTGGTCTAGAACAAACCATAGCTGCCCTCCTTCTGGAAAGGGACTGAGGTCCATCATCTTTTACCTGATTTAGGATAGCTTACTCTTCTGATAATGCTCACATTTGAGTGAATGAATGAATGGCTATAATACAATACATATAGCATGTACCTGCTATGTGGCAGGTATTGCACAGGCCCTGGAAATATAAGAGTCTAGTCTCTGCTTTCAGAGAACTCATAGTCAACTGGAGAGAGATGAAGGAACTCGCCTTTAAAACATAGTGTGGATAAGTTACGTGGGAGCACCCTTGAATAAGTCATCCTGCTAGTGTCTGTTTATCTGTTAAAATAAGGACACCACATGAACTGGGACTGTCCATTACACAGTGTGGGGTGGGGGTGGGAAGTGAAAGAAATAAGCAACACAGATGGCCTATCAGAGAGTATTTCTCTTGTATTTCAACTCTTTAAATGATGACTGACTGACTAGAAATGTCCACTTTGTCTCCTGGGTGTCCAGTAGACTTATTTACAGAGGAAACATTATTCTTAGGTTGTTTCTGTGATTGGCACTTCTTTTAAGAAAGTGATACAATGGTCTTACTTGGAACACAGAGAGAAAGGACTGTAGGGCAACCTGCAAACATCAGGGTTTGCCTGTTATTAGCAGCAGTCATGCATCACTGACTTTCTGGACAAGACAGTGTAGATCCTTAGAGAGAAAAAGGTAAGTGAGAGGCTGTACTCCTCCCTGAAAAGTTCTTGTGCTTGCAACTTTAATTTCCCCCTCTCTTTTTATCACAGAGTTGCCCGAGTGGAATTTTGATGGCTCTAGTACTTTTCAGTCTGAAGGCTCCAACAGTGACATGTATCTTGTCCCCGCTGCCATGTTTCGGGACCCTTTCCGCAAGGACCCCAACAAGCTGGTGTTCTGTGAAGTCTTCAAGTACAACCGAAAGCCTGCAGGTTTGTATAGGATAGACTTAATCCTAATCCATGAATTGTAAAGTTGTGGGGGGAGGATATTCCAAAATTGGTATTGGGAAGATGAGCTTATCCCAGAACTGTTAGAAGTTAGAACTAACTTCTAACTAGAAATCTGAAGGACTAGACATGCATCTCCCCATCCTGAACTTCCTTGTTGAGAGAGGTTGTGTGGTCCGTCCTCCCATTGTTGGCTGCAGAAAACCACACTGGATTCTTCTAAATCTTTGCTGGAGGAGTGCCCCATGTCACAGTCCTCCTGCCTGTAGATTTTAAGAACTTGGATTCTAAAGTTAGAATGCTGGGTTTGAGTTTTACTTGTCACTTCCCCCATTTTAAAATGGGGGGAAATAGAGGGAGGGTGCTATAAGTATACTTACAGCTATAGGAAGTATAGCTGTATGATTCTGGGTTCGATCCTTGGGTCGGGAAGATCCCCTGGAGAAGGAAAAGGCAACCCACTCCAGTATTCTTGCCTGGAAAATCCCCGTGGACAGAGGACCCTGGCAGGCTATTAGTCCATGGGGTTGCAGAGACTCGGACATGACTGAGCGATTAAGCACAGCACACAGCTGATTCACGTTGTTGTACAGCAGAAACCAACACAACACTGTAAAGCAGTTATCCTCCAATTAAAAAATAAATTAAAAAAAATGGAGCAACTAATAAAATCCGTCTCATAAAATTGTTTATAGAGGATTGAGTTATGTGCAAATGATTGAGTAGAATTTTATGTCAAATACCGGTTGCCTTTTTGTTCCACAGAGCTTGTCTTCTTTCTCTGTCTACTGACTAAAACAAGAGCATCTTGGTTCACTGATAACGTATGTTTGCCGTGAGGTTTGCTGTAACTGCACCTTTGGTTTTTTCTGGCAGACCTGGTTGTCCCAGTTCTCTGCCATTCACTTTTTTAAACTCCGCTGGAGTCTCACTTCCATGAGGTCTTGCCATACTTGGCCAGTGAGACTTTTTGGCAAGTCCTTTCTTAGTGACTCTGAGCCTTACTTGTCTTTGTTTTAAAGTGAAAAGTGAAAGTCGCTCAGTTGTGTCCAACTCTTTGTGACCCCATGTCTATACAGTCCAAGGAATTCTCTAGGCCAGAATACTGGATTGGGTAGCCTTTCCCTTCTCCAGGTGATCTTCCCAACCCAGGGATGGAACCCAGGTCTCCTGCATTGCAGGTGGATTCTTTACCATGTGAGCCACAAGGGAAGCCCCCCAAAAACTCTGTCTTAGGAGGCATTAAATTGTGGTGAAAGACCTGAGTTCTGAAGTCAAGACAGGCAGGGTTTCCTGATTCTGCCTGCCCCGGCAGTTTGCCTGCCATCTCTGAGCCTCATTTTCTCACTTGTAAAAAGGGAGACTTATAATACCCATCTTAGGGTTATTAGGAAAATGCAGCTGGCTCTGCAACCCTGTGGACTGCAGCACACCAGGCTTCCCTGTCCTTCACTGTCTCCTGGAGTTTGGTCAAACTCATGTCCATTGAGTCAGTGATGCCATCCAACCATTTCATCCTCTGTCATCCCCTTCTCCTCCTGCCCTCAATCTTTTCCAGCATCAGGGTCTTTTCCAGTGATTCAACTCCTTACATCAGGTGGCCAAAGTATTGGAGCTTCAGCTTCAGCATCAGTCCTTCCAGTGAACATTCAGGGTTGATTTCTTTTAGGATTGACTAGCTTGATCTCCTCGCAGTTCAAGGGACTTTCAAGAGTTCTCCAGCACCACAATTTGAAAGCATTGACTCTTTGGCGTTCAGACTTCTTAATGGTCCAACTCCCACATCTATACATGACTACTGGAAAAACCATAGCTTTGACCAGATAAACTTTTGTCAGAAAAGTGGTATCTCTGCTTTCTAATACACTGTCTAGGTTTGTCACAGCTTTCCTTCCAAGGAGCAAGCATCTTTTAATTTCATGGCTGCAGTCACCATCCACAGTGATTTTGGAGCCCAAGAAAATAAAGTCTGTCACTGTTTGTACTTTTTCCCCTTCTGTTTGCCACGAAGTGATGGGACCAAATGCCATGATCTGAATTTTTTTAATGTTGAGTTTTAAGCCTACTTTTCCCACTCTCCTCCTTTACCCTCATCAAGAGGCTCTTTAGTTCCTCTTTGCTTTCTGCCATTAGAGTGGTATCATTTGCATATCACAGAGGTCTGAAAATGGTTCCTGGGACATAGTGAAACAGCCAATAATAATCTGTAAAGATCTGTTACAGCATAGCAGTTTTTCCTGGTTGAGCTTGTCGCCTTTTTTGGTTGGTTGGGTTTTTTTTGGCATGAGCCGGTACTATAGAACTTAGCACTTTGTATCTTCTCACTGGGAATGTAAGGCTGTTTGACAGACTAGACAAATGATTCTCTCAATAAAAATTGTAGATTTGGCTGTAAATGCTTTAGAAACCAGGAATAGGTCTAACAGCTAGAAGAAGTTCTTCTGTGAATAGAGGGTTCAAGTGCCTGACATTTGGTACTTGGGAAGGGGCCAGCTTGCAGATAAGGTGAACCCTTGGCTGTGTCCTGTGGGTCCTCTCCCATGTGACTTTGTTATGACCCAGTTTAGTTATAAATAAAGCCTTTTGAGAGTCTCCCTACAGATACATAATCGTAGCTTCTCTTATCATCCCCTCTCACACTGACCAGGGTACCAAAAGGTTGACCCTGGGTCAGTTCAGTAAATAACATCTCAGGTACCTGGAATCTGAGGACCACTTCCCATCAACACGGGGATTCAGTGCATTTGTCCATATGTCTCTAATAGCGTGTCCACTCTCTCCTAGAGACCAATTTAAGGCACACCTGTAAACGGATAATGGACATGGTGAGCAACCAGCGCCCCTGGTTTGGAATGGAGCAGGAATATACCCTCATGGGCACTGATGGGCACCCCTTTGGTTGGCCTTCCAATGGCTTTCCTGGGCCCCAAGGTAAGTCTCCATGGTGAGAGGTGAATCTTGCTTTTCCCCAAGTGCTTAATTGCCAAGAGAAGTCTCTCTGGAGATGGGAGTGAATCCTTGTAGATCAAAAAGCTAGGAGGCTATCCCCAAGACTGGCTGAAATAATAGTGTAGAGAGTTAGCCCTTGTGTTACCTAAATCCAAATAATGGATGTTGAGATGTTAACATTGCACGGAAACCATGGGCTCTAGTCGGTGTCAACCCAGAGGAGCCCACTGCACACCACTCATCTGCCTCCCGGTAAAGGCAGGGATGGTGATTCCAGGAGAAGGTGTGAGAACTTTCTGATTTCTGACTTTGGGCCATGCATCTCACTTAGATAGGAATTTTCTTGA
Source organism: Bos indicus (assembly GCF_029378745.1). Lineage (NCBI taxonomy): Eukaryota > Metazoa > Chordata > Mammalia > Artiodactyla > Bovidae > Bos > Bos indicus. The sequence continues at coordinate 64,278,616 of NC_091775.1, read as the reverse complement.
CATCCTGCCTCCTGATCTTCCATCTTGATGCCTCTCCAGGTCCCTACTACTGTGGTGTGGGAGCGGACAAGGCCTACGGCAGGGATATTGTGGAGGCTCACTACAGGGCCTGCTTGTACGCCGGCATCAAGATCGGGGGCACGAATGCCGAGGTCATGCCTGCACAGGTAAAGGTCTCTAGCCCACCACCTGCCCCACCTAGAGGCATGTGGGGGCTTTTGCTAGGAAGGGCTATTGTGGTGCCCACTCCTTAACCCAAAGCCCTCAAGGTGGCTTGGAGTAGAGATGAGCAAGAAGCAAGTGTCGGCTTCTGGGTTGGGGTGAGCAGCTGGTTTTGCCAAGGCCCATCTTCTCGTTCTCTCTAGTGGGAATTCCAGATAGGACCCTGTGAAGGAATCGACATGGGCGATCATCTCTGGGTGGCCCGTTTCATCTTGCATCGTGTGTGTGAAGACTTCGGAGTGATCGCCACCTTTGATCCTAAGCCCATTCCTGGAAACTGGAATGGTGCTGGCTGCCACACCAACTTTAGCACCAAGGCCATGCGAGAGGAGAATGGTCTGAAGTGAGTGCCGCCTCCAGCCGGGGCCATTTCACTCTGCAAGAATACCTGCCAGGGGTTTGATATATTGGGGATGAGTAAGCTGCCTTCCCAGTTGGGGCCTTTAGCTCTTGGTTCAAAAACTGTCTTCTGATCCTGTCATTTTGTTCCTATTTGGAAAGTTCCCCCAAAATACTCTTCAAGTAGGATTCAAGGATGGTGATGGGGAAAGTTGACACAGATGAATGCTTTTGAAAATCTTTAGTAAGAATTAAATTAATAACAATACAAGCATCTGAATGAGCTTAATGCCTGTGGGTGGGAGAGAGTTTCACTGGGACGTCTGCTGCCTGCCCAGCACTAAGAGACACAGGTTGTAAGGCAGGGTGCTGCCTTTGTGGAGAATTTCTTTTCCTGGGGCCTGGAAAACAGTCTTGGGTAGGTGAGTCACTCCATTCTTAGATCCACACCTGCTCCTTGAAGGGCAGGTTTCCTGATGGCAGGCCAGACCCTCATCTTGCCTGTTTCTTCCAGGTACATTGAGGAGGCCATTGAGAAGCTAAGCAAGCGCCACCAGTACCACATCCGAGCCTACGATCCCAAGGGGGGCCTGGACAACGCCCGGCGCCTAACTGGGTTCCACGAAACCTCCAACATCAACGACTTCTCTGCCGGCGTGGCCAACCGTGGTGCTAGCATCCGCATCCCCCGGACTGTTGGCCAGGAGAAGAAGGGCTACTTCGAAGACCGTCGCCCATCTGCCAACTGTGACCCCTTCGCCGTGACCGAAGCCCTCATCCGCACATGTCTTCTGAACGAAACTGGCGACGAGCCCTTCCAGTACAAGAACTAAGTGGACTAGACTTGCAGCCCTCGAAACCCCTCTTAATTCTACATCTTACTCCCACTCTTCGCCCCTCTCAATGTTATAATAGCTATAACTCAAAGGGTGGAATATCAAGGTCTTTTTTTTTTTTTTAATTCCTCACACCCAGTTAATATCTCTTGCTTTCTTTGGTCAGGATTGAAGGGGTCAAGTTCTTAATCACTTCACAACCACCTACCTACCCCTGCCCTTTTCTTTTTCCTATCACCGAAGCTTTCTAGTGCATTAGTTGGGAGGGGGGCGGGGGAACATAACCACTGCTTCCATTTAATCAGGTGTGTTTGTCCAATAGGCATAGCTCTCCGGACAGAGAGCCCAGTCATTGTGAAGGGATGGGGAGGACTTTTTCTGAGTGGTTACTGAGTCGGGGACAGGGGTGCTGGATTCTATGGTTAGGTTAGGATTTCCCTTCTTGGTGGGAAGTTCCATTACTTACAAGGTTGTAACCAACTTTCTATCAAAAGTGAAAATTAGGGGGGAAGGAAGGGTGGGAAGTCAGGTAGGAAAATGCCCTAGATCTCCTGGTGTGGTGCTTCCCTTGCCTGGGGCTCAATGCCCTAACAGGCTCCGCATAAATGGATGGATGGCCCTACCTTAAAGAAAAAGTTCTTATTATGTGGTCCTCCATTTATAACACAAAGCAGAGTAGTATTTTTATATTTAAATGTAAAAACAAAAAAATTATATATATGGGTGTGCAGATAAATGTGTGTTTTCTCTTTAGGGAGAAAAAGCCATTCTGGTTACGGGGAACCCAAATTTGAGACTAAGTAGTCTGGTTAGAAATAAGGATCTCCTTTTGAGTGGGCGTGGGGATGGGAGAGGCTGTGCTGGAAGAGTTGGCTGTTTGGGGCTGATATTCCCTCACGACCACTTGAGGGCTTCTCTCTGCCCTGCTTGCCCTTCTGGGAGGCTGACGTTGGTTGGTTAACAGGTGGAAGCCCATGATAGCAGTAGCCATCACCTGAGCCCCAGGTTTAAAAGACACACATGTACTTGTACACACAGGGGTTTGGAAATATGAGTTGGCTGGTCAACTTGAGCATGTTACTGACAAGGGGGTATTGGGGTTTTTTTCCGGTGGGACTAGCATGTCACTAAAGCAGGCCTTTTGATAATATTAAAAAAAAAAAAGTTTTTTTTTTTAAAGCAAAACAGAATTTTAGATTTTAATCATATTTGTTAGGGTTTCTAAGTCTTTGTTTTACAGAATTGCTTGTTTGCTTCAGCTGTCTCCTCCCCATCTCTGCTCTGGAGGAGATGGGACAAGTCTGGAGTCCAAACAGTTGTAATTTTGTATCTTGGTGTCTGTTCTCTGAGTGTGAAATATTCCCTTCCTTTGTTAAGATTCCTGAGGAGTTACTATTTTTTTTTCTTTTATAATAAAAACAAACCCCACCTTTGTCCTTACATTTTCCTTAGTGTTTCTGGCTGTTTTGTGTTGGTCGCAGAAAGTGGGCAGTGGTTTTTTTCTTACCATGACAATTTCTAATTGCCATGTACAGTATGTTCAGAGTTAGACAACTCTTCATTGTAAACAAACTGTGTTAACTGCCCAGAGCAGCTCTTATAAATGTTAGGTTGATTTATAAGATCGCTTCTGACTTCTGTGGTTCTTTTAAGTCCCTATGTGCCACTTCATTTCCCTTTTTCTACCAAAAAGGGAGTTTTTTTTTTTTTTTTTAAAGAGGCAAAGTAAGTTCAGGTATACCTGTTTTTGGAATTAAAGAATCTTTCCTGAGGCTTATTGCCAACGAACCCCATCCTGTGCTTTGGAATCTGGAGTGTTTGGGTTAAGGCCTATCCAGGCCCTAAAAGTTTGCAGTAGTGTACAAACCCCTGTGCTCCAGAACTTGCCTTTGGCCTATCACACTATCAGGTTTTGAACACTGGCTTGATTTTATTGCAGCCTAGTCTGTTTGCAACTTGTCTCACTGCCCCTACTCCATTTCATCTTCTGCCCAGTTGCCAGTGGTTCATCTAAATAGCAAATATTGACCACGTTGCTACACTGTTTAAAACCTTCCAAGGCTGACCTAGCTCTGAGGGTGAACCAGCCCCAGATACGCCTTGATACGCTTTTCCTTGCACTAGTGAGCTGTTCACGAAGCCCCCAAAGGCTCTGGAGACACCTGTATGCCTCTGCTCTTTGTCCCTTTCCCTGGAAATTCTTCAACTTCCTGAGTTTATTTCCATATCAAGCTGGGTAGAAGCTCCATCTTCTGTGGTGCACACACCTCCAGCAAAAACACTCATCCAACAGTTTCACTTTGTAAGGTGCCAGGTACCGTAGGCAATAGTAAGTAATTACCTTTTAAAAAGATGGTATCCTCTATCAGTTTGGAGGTAGTTGTAGCCTGCTAACAGCAGATTTAGACATAAGTTTTCTTCGGGCAAGTGTGTATCAACTCTAGTCTTACATAATCCTGCTGCTGCTGCTGCTAAGTCGCTTAAGTCGTGTCCAACTCTGTGTGACCCCATAGACGGCAGCCCACCAGGCTCCCCCGTCCCTGGGATTCTCCAGGCAAGAACACTGGAGTGGGTTGCCATTGCCTTCTCCAATGCATGAAAGTGAAAAGTGAAAGTGAAGTCTCTCAGTCATGTCCAACTCTTAGCGACCCCGTGGACTGCAGCCTACCAGGCTCCTCCATCCATGGGATTCTCCAGGCAAGAGTACTGGAGTGGGTTGTCATTGCCTAGACACTTGTTTTTTTTCTTGTTTTGGAAGGTTCACTCAGTCGTGTCCAACTCTGCAACCCCATGGACTATACAGTCCATGGAATTCTCCAGGCCAGAATACTGGAGTGGGTAGCCTTTCCCTTCTCCAGGGGATCTTCTCAACCCAGGGATTGAACCCAGGTCTCCTGCACTGCAGGTGGATTCTTTACCAGCCAAGCCACAAGGGAAGCCTAAGAATACTGGAGTGGGTAGCCTATCCCTTCAGTGGATCTTCCCGATCCAGGAATTGAGCCAGGGTCTCCTGCATTGCAGGTGGATTCTTAACCAACTGAGCTATGAAGGAAGCCTTTGAAAGGTTAGGTCCTGACCTAATTTTCAAAGTAGGATGATCTTTACCTATTTGTTTGCTGGGTGTGGTCCCAGTCGGCACCATGTTGCAGCATGATTATTAAGAGTGCCCTCTTGCTCGGCATTTTCCAGGTTTTGCTGATAAATTATTTCAACTGAAATTCTGTTTCCCTCTAGCCAAAGTCAGTTTCCCTTCCCTGGGTCACCCCCCAACATACACACACCCCACTGTTCTTGGGAGCAGTGGGAGGGTTGGCATATTCTGTACAGCGCAAGCACTACATTGAGTAAATAAGCCAAGCATGCTGTTTTTGTGCTCACTAACCAATTCTCAAAAGGACAGAAAAGGAATTCTAAATTAACGTCGTCAGGATCTAGGTGGAAACAACCAGTATATTTCCTTCTCCACCCTCTTAGGTAGAGTTAGCTTTGGCCTACACGTCACAGTGCAATCCCTTTGTATTTCTAAGGTGTTTTCTTATAGCTCATTTAGCAGACACTAGGTTACTTGATAACTTTATCAGTGATAGATTAAATGGAGACTGATGGTCAAGCCTTCAAGCCTTAAAGAGACAGGCCAGTATTCACAAAAGGATGAGTTCCCTTGATTTCATCCTGTCGGTGATTGGATAGGAGCTGAATGACAACACAAGCTAACAGAAGAATTATTATCGTTTAGTCACTAAGTTGTGTCCAACTCTTATGAACCCATGGACTGCAGCCCGCCAGGCTCCTCTGTCCAAGGGAGTTCCCAGGCAAGAATACTGGAGTGGTTGCCATTTCCTTCTCCAGGGGATCTTCCCGACCCAGGGATCATATCCATATCTCCTGCATTGATAGAATTCTTTACCACTGAGCCACCTGGGAAGCCTGTAAGGAGCTAATAGAGGATTCCAAGGAGTTCCTCGGATGGTTACTGTTGGGATCATTTAACAAGCCATATCTGTGCTACTGGGTAGGATGGTAGTGCTGTGCTAAGTTGCTTCAGTTGTGTCCAACTCTGTGACCCTATGGACTGCCAGGCTCCTCTGTCCATGGAATTCTTCAGGAAAGAAAACCGGAGGGGATTGCCATTCTCTTCTCCAGGGGATCTTCCTGACCCAGGGAATCGAACTGGCGTCTCTTACGTCCAACCTGCATTGGCAGGCGGGTTCTTTTCCACTAGTGCCACCTGGGAATACCTAGTGGGTAAAAGAACTTCCTAAACAAATACTTGGTGCCAGGGTTTCAAAAATCTCACCAAAGGCTTCACTGAGGTTAATTTCATCTACTCCTTGGCCCTTACACCAACAGAAGTGCAAAGTTTGAAAAGTAACTTGCTATCCCAAAGAAAGCCTGAAACTCACACAGCTTTTGTGACTGTAAACTTGAAAAAACAGGCAAGGATCCTGTTTTTCTTTCTCAGGACTGTATCCTTACCTGTCATGTTGTCTGCAGGACTTGTCTAACGAATTATTTTTTAAGTATCAGTTTTGGGAGCTCTGAGCCCATAGCTCTATTGGGTGGTGTTAAACCCATACAGTCTTGGTGGCTTGGCTATGTTTTAACTCTGATCATGGCACTAAGATGAAGTTCTGTTTTATTGAATTTTTAATGACTACTGGCTTGGTTAATTCTGGCTGGAATTAGTCTGCCAAGAGCCTCATGTTGTTTTATGAGTCATGGCAATTCATCATATCATTCCAAAGGCTTCAGGTAAATTGCTACTATAATAATCTGACTTGACTAGAGCCCTATCATTTTATAGCCTTTAGCTCAGTCACCAGCCACTCATTAAAAAAGAAAAAGTCAACTTGATTTTGTAATAGATATACACACATATACAAAATATAGACATATACCATATTGAGACATATGCATATATGTACACATTAGATACACAATAGAAGCATCCTACACAAACCTTTTGCAAAAACTATAGCACCTTACAAAGGAGACAGGAATTTATGAATATCTCTTCCAGAAGTAGTATACATTCAAGTGGGTTCACTGGTCTGAGAAGCTGTCACCAGGGAGTCAAGACATACATGCTATAATCATTCTCAAAGCACAGTTCTACTGCCAACCCTTTCTAATTCTACACTCTGCTGTGCTTAACGGACAGGAGGTTCTTGGGCACTGTCAACTAATTGATTATCTGTAATTCACTGCCTGGAGCCCCTCTGATATGAAGCGGGTAGCGTCCTACCTAGTCCCATGTTACAGAGGAAGTGTCTGTGTCGTTCCTATTGTCACTTGATGACTTGCTTTTGGGGGGTCTTGGACCTCAGCAAGCTGTCCTTTTTCTCATGGATTTCAGATTAAGTTACTTGCATCGTCTTGAGGTTGTCGCTGTCTCAGCTTCCTCTCAGCTCACCTTATGGCGTCAGCAGATCTGCAGACTTAACTCCGGTGGGTGCACACTCATCAAATCTAAACTCTGGGGCTTCCCTAGCAGTCCACTGGTTAAGACTCTGTGCTTCCAATGCAAGGGGCATGGGTCTGATCCCTGGACAAAGAACTAAGATCCCACAAGTCAAATGGTGCTGCAAAAAAAAAAAAAAAAAAAATCTAAAATCTCCATGGCAGCCTTTCTACATTTGCCTTTTTCAATGAAAGTACAGAATAACTCCTCCTTTGTCACTATTATTCTGCTCTATTGACATTAAATGGGGAGGTATTCACGATACCTCCAAACTTCATGGGGACCAAATAGGCACTATTTTTTTGGTGTTTTGGTGGAAACAGGAATGAGGGGGTCAAGTGAATAGAAATTCTTCCTCTTCTTCATTCCCCTCCCTCTTACAGCTGAGTGTCACTGGCATCATGAGACTGGTATGAGACTTCTGGTATGGGCCTATTGCTATGTATACTATGATTATCTTGTATGATCCTCATGATTTTTTGAGCTATTCTGATAACTCCTCAAATAATTCTATATAATAAAGTACAGCATCATATTGGGAGAAGGAAGGAAAGAGGATACGGGACAGCGAGAGGGCGGTGAGGGTAGGGGAGAAAAGAACGCTTGTCTGGTCTCTGGAAAGGAATTTGCGATATATTAGGAGCTGAATTGAGAGGCAGTATAGTAGGAGAATCCACTTCCCCAGGGCTTTCTTTACAAGTGAGGATCATAGAATGAATGTATGATCTGGGGGTCCCATGGTTAAGAATCCACCTTGCAGTGTGGGGGATACAGGTTTGATCCCTAGTCCAGGAAGATCCCACGTGCCTGGGAGCAACTAAGCCCATGCACTGCAAGCACTGAAGCCCGTGTGCTCTGGAGCCTTCACACTGCAACTAGACAGAGTCTGTGTGCCGCAACGAAAGATCCATAACAAGATCCTGTGTGCCACGACTAAGACTCGATGCAGGCAAATTAATACATTTTTTTAAAAATAAAAAAGTGAATGTACTGGGTTCTTCCTCCCCAAACAGCCTATCTCCAGACTCATTCCTAGGTAGGCTTAGGAATCAGAAACTCCCACCCTATTAACATCTTTACATAAGTGCATTCTGGCCTAGTCTACTTAGGGCACAAGCTTTTGGTAAATGTTTGTTGAAATAACAGAAAGGTCATTGCCAGTGTCAGTCAGTAGCTAAAAGAAGTGGGGTGGAGGGTGACTGTGGGGGTGGGAGGGCATTAAGCTTAGATGTTAATAATTTGTGTATGAGCTTCCTCACTCATGCAGTTAACCCCTAATTACCTGGTCCAGAAATATTCTCCTCTCCCTGATTCCAAAGGCAGGCCTTCAAGGATGATCATCTGTATCCTGGAAGCAGCTAAGGGTTGCAGGCTCCTCCCTTCCCTAAGAAGGGAACAGTTGGGAACATCAGATCAGATCAGATCAAATCAGTCACTCAGTAGTGTCCAACTCTTTGTGACCCCATGAATCGCAGCACGCCAGGCCTCCCTGTCCATCACCAACTCCCGGAGTTCACCCAGACTCACGTCCATCAAGTCAGTGATGCCATCCAGCCATCTCATCCTCTGTCATCCCCTTCTCCTCTTGCCCCCAATCCCTCCCAGCATCAGAGTCTTTTCCAATGAGTCTACTCTTCGCATGAGGTGGCCAAAGTATTGGAGTTTCAGCTTTAGCATCATTCCTTCCAAAGAAATCCCAGGGCTGATCTCCTTCAGAATGGACTGGTTGGATCTCCTTGCAGTCCAAAGGACTCTCCAGAGTCTTCTCCAACACCACAGTTTAAAAGCATCAATTCCATCACCTCCACTAGCTTTGTTCGTAGTTGGGAACATACCTAGACTCAGTTCAGTCACTCAGTCGTGTCCGACTCTCTGCGACCCCATGGACTGCAGCACACCAGGCCTCCCTGTCTATCACCAACTCCCGGAGTTTATCCAAACTCATGTCCATCGAGTCAGTGATGCCATCCAGCCATCTCATCCTCTGTTGTCCCCTTCTCCTCCCACCTTCAATCATTCCCAGCATCAAGATCTTTGCAAATAAGTCAGCTCTTCGCATCAGGTGGCCAAAGTATTGGAGTTTCAGCTTCAACATCAGTCCTTCCAATGAACACTTAGGACTGATCTCCTTTAGGATAGACTGGTTGGATCTCCTTGCAGTCCAAGGGACTCTCAAGAGTCTTCTCCAGCACCACAGTTTAAAAGCATCAATTCTTTGGCACTCAGCTTTCTTTATAGTCCAACTCTCACATCCATACATGACTACTGGAAAAACCATAGCCTTGACTAGATGGACCTTTGTTGGCAAAGTAATGTCTCTGCTTTTTATTATGCTGTCTAGGTTGGTCATAACTTTGCTTCCAAGGAGTAAGCGTCTTTTAATTTCATGGCTACAGTCACCATCTGCTGTGATTTTGGAGCCCAAAAAAATAAAGTCTGCCACTATTTCCACTGTTTCCCCATCTATTTGGCATGAAGTGATGGGATCGGATGCCATGATCTTAGTTTTCTGAATGTTGAGCTTTAAGCCAACTTTTTCACTCTCCTCTCTCACTTTCATCAAAAGCCTTTTTAGTTCTTCACTTTCTGCCATAAGGGTGGTGTCATTTGCATATCTGAGGTTATTGATATTTCTCCTGGCAATCTTGATTCCAGCTTGTGCTTCATCCAGCCCAGTGTTTCTCATGATGTACTCTGCATAGAAGTAAGCAGGGTGACAATATACAGCTTTGACGTACTCCTTTTCCTATTTGGAACCAGTCTGTTGTTCCATGTCCAGTTCTAACTATTGTTTCCTGACCTGCATACAGATTTCTCAAGAGGCAGGTCAGGTGGTCTGTTATTCCCATCTCTTTCAGAATTTCCCACAATTTATTGTGATCCACAGAGTCAAAGGCTTTGGCATAGTCAATAAAGCAGAAATATATGTTTTTCTGGAACTTTCTTGCTTTTTCGATCATCTAATGGATGTTGGCAATTTGATCTCTAGACTATCTGGCATTAAATGATTCATTTGTACATAAATTGGCACCATCCTAATAGAATCGGCCTGAGATAAGCTATGCACAACCCTGAAATTCCTTTTGGATTTCTCACTTTGTGCAGTAAACCATGTCCAACAATGACATGAAGCAGTCAAGGGCTGAATTTGCTTTCTTGGGAGACAAGTGATTTCAACTGACAGTTATTTGTTTGTGATCAACGTTCACAGCTGAATTTAAAAAGTTAGGGATGTTGGAGAAGTCTGAAAGAAATGAACAAGTCATACCTTGACATAGCATTTCTTTGGGGGGGAAATATATGACAATGTTTTAGTATGAGTAATAATAGGAATATTTAACCTATTTAAAACTCATTTCTTCTAGGTTCAAAAATTTCTCTCTGTTTGAAGACTCTGGCTTATGGGTAGGAGTCTTAAAGCAGATGACAATCTTCCCCAGGGAGATCAGCCCAGTACTCTCCACCCCTGAGGGACTCTCCACTTTGAAAGCATTGACGTGTATTACCCATCACTGTCTCAATAGCTTCCCAGGTGGCTAAGTGGTACAGAATCCACCTGCCAAGCAGGGGATGCACGGGTTTGATCCCTGGGTTGGGAAGATCTCCTGGAAAAGGAAATGTCAACCCACTCCAGTATTCTTGCCTGGGAAATCCCATGGACAGAGGAGCCTGGCGGGCTGCAGTCCATGGGGTTGCAAAGAATAGGACATGACTTAGTGACTAAACAACAAGAAGTTTCCTGGGGTCAGAAATCTGGGAGTGACTTAGCTGGGTGGTTCTGCCTCAGAGTTTCTTGGGAGGCTAAGTCAAGCTGTCAGGGCTGCAGTATGTGAAGATCTGACTGCGCTGTAGGATCTGCTCCCAAACTCAGTCACATGACTGGGCAGGAGGCTGCAGTTCCTTCTCACATGGGCCTCTCCACAGTGCCACTCATGACATGTTGTTCTTCACAGTGAGTAAAGCAAAAAAGAAAGTGAAAGAGAGAGGGAGATGGGAGACACACTCTTTCTATAACCTAATCTTGGAAGTGACATTCCATCACTTTTGCCATGCTCTGTATGCCAGAAGTGAATCACTACAATTGTTCCACACTTGGGACTTCCCTGGTGGTCCAGTGGCTTGGATGCCCAATGCAGGGGACCCAAGTTGGAGCCCTGGTTGGGAAACTGGATCCCACCTTCCACAGCTAAGGATTCTGTATGTAGCACCTGAGACCTGGCACAGCCAAATAAATATATAAAATAAAACATAAAATAAATTTGGTCCACACTTAGAAGGAAAAGCTCTGCCTCTTGAGGGGAGGAGTATCAGAGACTTTGTGGGCAAATCCTTAAATATATCAGGATGGGCAGCTTTGGCCCTGAGACAATAGTAAGTATTACCTGGGGAGCAAGTGTTTTATTTATGGTGTTTTGTTTCCTTCCTTTGATTCCTGTTTTTAATTATTCCCACTTGTCTGTCACAGAGTGGAATTAGGGATTTCCCATTCAGTGTCTGCACTCAATTGGGCGTGAAGGGTGATATGGTCACTTCCTTCCCTTTCTCCATCCCCAACAGCACACAGGTACTCTGGGAGCCATACAGGGAACCCGGAGCAGGCAAGAAGATAGAAGCAACATTTCCAGGGACCAAAAAAGCCCCAGAGTGTGTATGTGCATATAAAATGAATTCCCAGACTGGGCTCCTATAGGCTTTCTAAAGCCAAGTGCAACCCCTGCATTCATATTAGCTCCACTACAAGTCCAAATCTTCATGCTCCTCTGTGAGAGGTTTCCTTCCTGTCAAAGATGCCCTTGATGGTCATTGTAATCCATATTTCACCTGGGTTAAAATGTTTGGAGAAGATATATACACAATAAGATGGGTTCCCACTAAACCTAGTTCCTGTCTAATCCTAAAAATTGATATTATAGATCATCCCTTCTCCCGATCGATACTTAGGGAAAAAAAAGCAAATCCTAAGCAGAACAAATACAGACTGAGAACCCCCCCAAAACCTCTCTGTTCTTACCACAGCATTTCCAGGAGAGACCCCTGTGGTGTTGCATTAATATTTCTGCCTGAATAATCAAGATCTGGGAGCCAGGGACATCTCCCAGGGGATAAGGTTAACGTCAGTCGCTTCTGGGAGCTTGAAACTATTGATATGGTCCTGCTGTTTGTCTACACAACTATTGAGAAACCAATAAATGCTTCTAGGGGCTACTAAGCTAGTGTAGATTGTGCAGTTTTCAGTAGAAATTATTCCAGACGTGACTTATTCTGGAGGTGGTGACAGAGCATGGAAAGAATGGAAGGTTCTCATCTCAGATCTCACATGTATCTAATCACTGAGTCTCTTTGCCACCACTCACTCCACCCCCACTGTCCCTGGTCTCTGACCTGTTCTTCTCTGCCTTTAAACAGACTGGAAAGCTCCAAGACCTGACTGAGTTCATCTCAAGAGACAGATGTCTGGTGCCCTCAGAACATGTCAGCCCTTTTCTACTTAAGTGCAAGTGAAAGTCGCTCAGTTGCGTCCTACTCTTTGTGACCCCAGGGACTGTACAGTCCATGGAATTCTCCAGGTCAGAATACTGGAGTGGGTAGCCTTTCCCTTCTCCAGGGGATCTTCCTGACCCAGGGATCAAACCCAGGTGTCCCACATTACAGGCGGATTCTTTACTAGCTGAGCCACAAGGGAAGCCCAGGAATACTGGAGTGAGTAGCCTATCCCTTCTCCAGCTGATCTTCCTGACCCAGGAATCAAACTGGGGTCTCCTGCTTTGCAGGCAGATTCTTGTAGAAGACCCCAGGTCGATTTCTGGGTCGGGAAGATACCGTGGAGAAAGGAAAGACTCCAGTATTCTTGCCTGGAGTATTCCATGGACAGTCCATGGGGTTGCCAAAAGTCGGGCACGACTCAGCGACTTTCATTTCCCTCTCTCTCTAGTGATTTCTGCTTATCCTCCTGGCAAAGAGTCCAAGAAAGCTCAGAAGCACTGAGCACCGGCTGTTTTCCTTCCATCTGAGTTTCACCCAGCACAGCGTGGCAGGCAGCAGGGTTATTTTGCTTTCATGAGCCATATCATGTAACTAAAATTTTGAACAGCAATGCTGAGCTAACTGAGACATCACAACAGAAGGGTAAGGGAAGAGCAATCAAAAACATGGAGAGATGAGACCTCCCCAGTGGTCCAGTGGTTAAGACTCCACACTCCCAAAGCAGGGTGCAGGCATTCAACCCCTGGTTGGGGAATTAGGGTCCTGCTTGGTGCCAAAGAAAAGAGAAGAAGAAGTAGAGCAAGAATATAGAAAGAGGGCAAGAAGGAAGGAGGGGAAAAGTGGGAGGAAAAATGGAGTGTCAAGTGGAGGTGATGTTGTTTAGTCGCTAAGTCTTGTCCAATGTGGAGATAGGGAGACTATTTATTTCTCTTGCTTGTTCATATATTCTTGATCTCCAGAGATGAGATATGCTACCTACAAAGTTCTCTTCCCCTCCTTTGAGCTGGGTTGGAGGCTTCCTTCGGGTCACCATTTTTGGAGGAGCCTGCTGAGTGCCAGCTGCCTGCAGGTATCACCCAGGACCCACTGGTGTCCTAAGAGGCTGCAGTGGTATAGCACAGAGTGCTCTCAGTGGCATACAAACCGGCATGACACTGCCTCCATTCATTCGGCCTCCAACACAATTCCACGCTGACCGCATGGGTCAGGGGCTGGTGAGTGGGAAAGCCCCAGAGGGCTCTAGAGACCTGAGGCCTTCTCTTCTGCTGTATTTCAGAAGATTAGAGCCCAGTCTTACCTACTTCCTCACCCACTTGCAGGAACTTGAGTAGTCATCAGGGACAGGTGCCAAAGACAGGGGGAAGGGTTCTGAGTTTGTACCCACAAAGTGTCACTTGGTTTCATTTACTTCAGTCGAATGAAAGCTGAAGCCAAAAGCAGTGGTACTGAAGCAGGGATGACCCCTCTATGTCCCAGGCCAGATGTTGCACTGACCTTTGGTATCAAAGATGTTGGTGCAGGAATGTGAATCCTAGAATATCTGAACTTGGAAGTCAGCCTAGGGCAGTCACCTAAACTTTGTTTTGGGTTATTCCTCTCTTGGACACTCTGGTTAAAACATACAAACAGAAGGAGTTATGGACAGTTACGGATACCCTTCTCAAATATGCTTTATTTATCATTTCAGTGTGTTCAAAGTCTTCCTGAAGCCCAACGAGGGAATCAGGTTTAAAAATTCCTTCCCAACAGGTCGTTTTGTGCAGAATTCCAAGTTCAGGAACTGTTTTTAGAGCATCCATTAAAGGCGATCATGCAATTTATGCTCAAGCTCTATAAGGCAGGGAGGTCATTCTATCATAAGAAAGCCCTTTCTGTTTATGAAATGCTTTATGCTTTTCTTCATGATGAGGAAAAATTTGCTTCTTTGCAGTTGTTATCTTTTCTTTTCTCTTTTCATCTTTATCCTCATTCCGCCCTCTGAAATTACACAGGACTCATGTCTACATTGAGTCATTTCTTTTTCACATTGAGCATTCCCAGTTACTTTTGTTCTATAATGACTTCTAGATCTTTCCCCAGCCTGTTCTGATTCCTCTAGATATTTTCTGGATCATTGATCCATTTCTAAAAGGTTGATTCCCTAGGACCATTCTAATAGGTGTAATTTTACAGTAGGTGCCTGCTTCTTCCTTCTTCTAGACATTAAACTTCTAATTAATGTAAGAAAAATTTTGCTGACTTTTTGAAAGTCTTATCACACCTGTTACTTTGCAGTCTATTAAAACCCTTGACAGGAGGAATGCATTGCTCTTAAACCAACATATACTGTGCTCCTGATTTTCAGGTTAGGTCTTCATAAGAATATAACATTTATCCTAAGTCAGAGAAATAGAAATATCATATGATATCGCTTACATAAAGGAATCTAAAAAATGATATAAATGAACTTTTACAAAACATAAACAGACTCTCAGACTTAGAGGACAAACTTATGGTTAACAAAGGGGAAAGACAGGTGGAGGAAGGATAAATTGGGAATTTAGGATTCACATGTACACACTGCTATATTTAAAGTAGATAACCAACAAGGACCAACTGTGTAGCACAGGGACTCTGCTCAGTATTATGTAATGGCCTGAATGGAAGAAAATCTGGAAAAGAATAGATACATGTATATGAATAAATGAATCACTTTGTTATACACAGGAAACTGGCACAACATTGTAAATCAAGTATAATCCAATAGAAAATAAACTGTTAATAAATAAATAAATACAATAGATAATCAACAAGGACCCATGTACAGCACAGGGAACTCTGCTCAACATTGTATAATAACCTAACTGAGAAAAGAATTTCTATATGTATATGTATAACTGAATCATTCTATTGTATGGCTGAAACTAACACAACATTAAAATGAACTATAATCCAATATAAAATAAATTTTTTTTAAAGTTTATCCTTGTTACAAATCACCTTATTGATTTTGGTACAAATTTTTCAAGTCACTGTTACCTTTTTGAATTCATCTTGTTTCTCCTTTCTGAGTCACTAGCAAATTATATAACTGTGTTACTATAAATTCTTCAATCAAATAAATGACAAAAAACAGAATGGAGGCAGATATAAGTAGAATATTTCGCTGTAAAACTATGAAAAATCTTCCTTTCAGGTTGGAATCAATTCATCAATTAACACTGAATATTCATTGTTTCACCAGATACCAATCCATTTAACCTTCATTTATCCAGTTTACATTATTTTCGATTTGTTTAGTTTACTCACAAGAGACTTTTTTCTTACTGGAATCGAGACAAATTTTGTTCTTATCTACTAGTTTAATGACACTATTTTAAAAAAGAAGAAGAAAATAAAGGAAGGAAGAAAGAAAGAAAGAAAAGAAAAGTGGCCAGGTTGCCATGACTTGTTCTTAGTCTATTTGTTGTGATCAGACCTTTTGTTTCTAATTACCACATGATAATTTGCTTTCATGACTTTTCTAAAATTTTGTTGGCATTAAAAAGCTTACCAGTCTCAAGAAATTGTTTAATTCTTAGAAAGGTAGTCTCCCCAGACTGAAACAGGAAGAAATAGAAAATATGAATAGACCAGACACAAGCACTGAAATTGAAACTGTGATTTAAAAACTCCCAACAAACTAAAGTCCAGGACCTGATGACCTCACAGGCGAATTCTATCAAACATTTAGGGAAGAGTTAACACCTATCGTTCTGAAACTATTCCAAAAAATTGCAGAGGAAGGAAAACTTCCAAACTCAGTCTATAAGACTATCCTCACTCTGATAGCAAAACCAGACAAAGACACCACAAAAAAAGAAAATTACAGGCCAATATCACTGATGAACATAGATGCAAAAATCCTCAACAAAATACTAGCAATCCAAATCTAACAACACATTAAAAAATCATATACCATGATTAAGCCTTTGACTGTATGAATCCTAACAAACCATGAAAAATTCTTAAATAGATGGAGTAGCAGACCACCTTACCTGTCTCCTGAGAAACCTGTATGTGGGTCAAGAAGCAACATTTAAAATCAGACATGGAACAATGGACTGGCTCCAAATTGGGAAAGGAGTACAACAAGGTTATATATTGCCACCATGCTTATTTAACTTATATGCTGAGTACACCATGTGAAATGCCAGACTGGAATCAAGATTGTCATGAAAAATATCCAACAATCTCAGATATGCAGATAATATCACTCTAATGGCAGAAAGTGATGAGGAATTAAAGAGCCTCTTGATGAGGGTGAAAGAGGAGAATGAAAAAGCTGGCTTAAAACTCAACATTCAAAAAACTAATATCATGGCATCTGGCTCCATCACTTCTTGGTAAATAGAAGAGGAAAGAGTGGAAGCAGTGACAAATTTTATTTTCTTAGGCTCCAAAATCATTGCGGACAGAGACTATAGTCATGAAATTAAAAGATGCTTGCTTCTTGGGAAAAAAACCTATGATAAACCTAGACAGCATATTAAAAGTCAGAGATATCACTTTGCCTACAAAGGTCTATATAGCCAAAGCTATGGTCTTTCCAGTAGTCATGTATGGATGTGAGAGCTGCACCATAGGACGGCTGAGAACTGAAGAACTGATGCTTTTGAATTGTGGTGCTAGAGAAGACTCCTGAGCATCCCTTGAGCTGCAAGATCAAACCTGCCGCTGCTGCTGCTGCTAAGTCGCTTCAGTCATGTCCGACTCTGTGTGACCCCAGAGACGGCAGCCCACCAGGCTCCACCGTCCCTGGGATTCTCCAGGCAAGAACACTGGAGTGGGTTGCCATTTCCTTCTCCAATGCAGGAAAGTGAAAAGTGAAAGTGAATTCACTCAGTCGTGTCCGACTCCTAGCGACCCCATGGACTGCAGCCCACCAGGCTCTTCCGTCCATGGGATTTTCCAGGCAAGAGTACTGGAGTTGGGTGCCATTGCCTTCTCCAAGATCAAACCTAGAGGAAATCAATCCCGAACATTCACTGGAAGGACTGATGCTGAAGCTGAAGCTCCAATAATTTAGCCACCTGATGCAAAGAGCTGGCTCATTGGAAAAGATCCTGATGCTGGGAAAGACTAAAGGAAAAGGAAGAGATGGTTAGATAGCATCACTGACCCAATGGACATAAATTTTCACAAACTCCAAGAGAGAGTGGAAGACAGAGCAACCTGGTGTGCTGCAGTCCATGAGGCTGCAAAGAGTCAGATCCATCTTAGTGACTGAACAACAACAACATGATCAAGTGGGATTCATCCCAGGGATGCAAGGAGTTTTCAGTATCCACTGATCAACAAATGTGATACACCACATCAACAAATTGAAGAGTAAAAATGATACGATCATCTCAGTAGATGCAGTAAAAGCTTTTGGCATAATTCAGTATCAGTTTATGATAAAAACTCTCCAGAAAGTGGGCATAGAGGGAACTTACCTCAATATAATAAAGGCCATATATGACAAACCTACAGCTAACATCCTACTCAATGGTGAAAAGCTGAAAGCATTTCCTGTAAGATCAGGAGCAAGACAAGATGTCCACTCTTGCCACATTTATTCAACATAGTTTTGGAAGTCCTAGCTATAGCGATCAGAGAAGAAAAAGAAGTAAAGAGAATTCTTGGAAAAGAAGTTAAACTGTCACTGTTTGTAGATGACATGATACTATATACAGAAAGATTCTAAAGATCTACCAGAAAACTACTAGAGCTCATCAATGAAAATGGTAAAGTTGCAAGTTACAAAGTTAATATACAGAAACTTGTTGCATTTCTCTACACTAACAATGAAAGATCAGAAAGAGAAATTCAAGAAACAATTCCAGTTCCATCACATCAAAAAGAATAAAATACCTATGAATAAACTTACCTAAAAAGACAAAAGACCTGTACTCCAAAAACTATAAGATGATGATGAAATAAATCAAAGAAGACACAAACAAATGGAAAGATATACCATGTTTGTGGACTGGAAGAATCAATATTATCAAAATGCTATACCATCCAAGACAATCTACAGATTTAATGCAGTCCCTAAAAATTACCAATGGCATTTTTTCATAGAACTAGAACAAAAAAAAAACACCTCAAAATTTTTATGGAGATACAAAAGACCCTGAATAGCCAAATCAACTCTGAGAAAGCAAAACAGAGCTGGAAGAATCAGGTTCCCTGACTTCAGACTATACTACAAAGTTACAGTCATCAAAACAGTATGGTACTTACTCAAAAATAGAAATATAGATCAATGGAACAGGATAGAAAACCCAGAAATAAACCCATGTACCTATGGTGAATTAAGCTATGAAAAGGAGGCAAGACTACACAATGTTGGAAAGACAGTCTCTTCAACAAATGGTGCTGGGAAAACTAGACAGGTACATGTGAAAAAAAAAGAAACTAGATTATTCTTTAACACAGTACAGAAAAATAAGCTCAAAATGGATTAAAGACCTAAATGTGAAACCAGACACTATAAAACTCCTAAAGGAAAACAAAGGCAGAATATTCTCTGACATAAATCACAGCAATATCTTTTTTTTTAAAAAAATCTGTCTCCTAGAATAATGGAAATAAAAGCAAAAATAAACAAATGGGACCTACTTAAACTCAAAATCTTTTGCACACCAAAGGAAACAATATACAAAATGAAAAGACAACCCCAGGTTGGGAGAAAATATTTGCAAATGATGCAATGGACAAGGGATTAGTCTCCAAAATTTATTAATACAAACAGCTCATGATGCTTAACAGCATCAAAGCAAACAACCACTCAAAAAATGGGCAGAAGACCTAAATAGACATTTCTTTGAATACATTCAGATGGCCAATAGGCACATGAAAAGATGTTCAACATTGCTAATTATTAGAGAAATGCAAAATCAAAACTACAATGAGATACTACCTCATACCAGTCAGAATGGCTATTATCAAAAAATCCACAAACAATAAATGCTAGAAAGGGTGGGGAGAGAAAGGAACCTTCCTACACCACTGGTGGGAATGTAAATTGGTACAGTTCTATGGAGAACATATGAAGGTTCCTTCAAAAACTAAAAATAGAGCTACCACATGACCCTACAAGCCCACTCATGGGTATATATCTGGAGGAAAACATGATCTGAAAGGATACATGCACCCCAATGTTCATTCCAGCACTATTTACAACAGTCAAAACATGGAAGTAACCTAAATGTCCATCAACAGAGAAATGGATAAAGAAGATGTGATACATACATACAATGGAATAGTACTCAGCCGTTAAAAATGAAATAATGCCATTTGCAGCAACATGGATGAACCTAGAGATTGTCATATTGAATGAAATTAGCCAGAGGAGAAATATCATATAACATCCCCTATATGTGGAATCTAAAAAGAAATTCGACAGTTGAACTTACAGAACAAAAAGAGACTCAGAGAATGAACTTATTTATGGTTGTCTGTACACACTGCTATGTCTAAAATGAATAACCCACCAGGACCTACTGTACAGCACATGACACTCTGCCCAGTGTTATGTGGCAGCCTGGATGGGAGGGGAGTAGGGGAAAATGAATACATGTATATGTACGATTGAGTCCCTTCACTGTTCACCTGAAACTGTCACACAACATTGTTAATCGGCTATACTCCAATATAAAATGAAAAGTTTTTTTAGAAAAAGGATTTGGGGAAAAAAAAAATGTAGCCCTCCCAGTACAGCCTCTGCCCCATTGCTTCACCTTCCCCCTTTAATTGCAGCCTAAATTTCGCATTACTCAGTCCTTTGCTTCACTTTATGGCTTGGCACACGTGTAATTCTAAACAATAGAGTGTTTGATTTCTAAATTAACTTGTTCAACACCTCTCTTCCCACTTAAGTCTGAGAAGAGGAATTGTGTGGTTTCTGGTCTCTGGCCTTTAGCACATAGCAGGGACTTAGATGTTTACAGATTTTATGTCTATTCTTATAAAAAAAAAATGCTTACCAGCCTCTTTGTTGTACGGCAGAAACCAACATAGCATTGTAAAGCAATTATCCTCCGACTGAGAATAAATTTAAAAGAAAAAAAGCTTACCAGTCTCACTACTAAAATTTGTGTTTTAAAAACTTAGGGCAGCAATCAGCCAGTGTACAGTATCCTGGCTTCTACCGTGCTCAGGTTACTGAGAGTGGTTCCAAGAGCACTGTAGCAGGTAGTCCTCCCCTCCCCCGCCCCCAGCTGGCCCCACTTGGCAGGTGGTTAGCTGGGATTTTTGCCTCAGGGGAAGGTTGGGTTGCTGGCTGGAAACTGAAGCTGGGTGGAAATCTGAAGCTACTGGAAGCCTAGCAGTCCTCAAGTGAAAGCTCAAACACTTTAAATCGTACAGGGAACGGGCTCCCCAAGAAAGGGAACGTCTGAAAAGATTTAAAGGAAGTACTCTTCAAGACAGAAGAGACATGGATATTGTTTTAGGGCCCAGGAAGGAGACAGGATTCACCTGAAGAGGCTGGGCCAGAGCAGTGAGCCGGCCATGTGCTTCCAGGGACTGCAAGCATTGACATCACCTGCAGCAGCTGCTTGCCACTTTTTCCTTCTGTTGGGCACCAGGTAATTCTTCTGAATTTCTTTCCAGCTCTGGGCAGGCCAGGGACCCAGCAACCCAGGCTCGGAGTGCACCAAGAGCACCACTTAGAGGAGGCGAGGAGGGCAGCTTTTGAGTTGTCAGTGCAGCCAGACGACTCACCCTGGAGATGCGTTTGCAGAGCAAGGACACCTTTTACTTAGCTTGTAAATCTATTTGGAGTGGCTGAGTAGGGATTCTGATGGGGAGTATGAGGTTGCTGAAGCTACCAGGGCACCTCAGGATCACTACTATTGGCTTCAGATTTCATTTAATTAAAGCAGATGAAGTAAAATAGCATTTTATGTGTGTAAATTCAGAGTTCTCTACCCTATCTTTGGCATCTCCTGACATCTATCCAAGTTCCTAGTAGATACTCAATAAGTGTTGAATGAGTGGATGAATTCTTAATAGAGCTGAGTTACTCATTTATATTCTTTTATCTTTTAGGCATGTGCTTTAAAAAAAAGTATAAACAAAAGTCTCTAGAATAAAAGACTGTGCAAAGTTTTTGTATTTTTTTTTAATTCTCCTCCTGGCATCAGTAATTACTGCATACTAGGTGTTGTTTTCTGTTTGTTTTGGTTTTTTTGTTTGTTTTTATTAGAACAGTTATTTTATAATGCTGTGTTAGTTTTTGCTGTACAACAATGTGAATCAGCTCTATGTATACATATATCCCCGCCCTCTTGAGCCTCGCTCTGCTAGGTGCTGTGGATCCATTTAACTCCACAAGAATCCTCTGAGCTACAGTTACTATTGTTATTTCCATTTTACAGACAAAGCTGAGGCACATAAAGATTAAGCCACTTGCCAAAGGCCACACGTGAGTAAAGGCATAGTTGGGATCTGATCCCAGGCAGTCCAGTTCCACAGGTTCCTGGAACTCTGTGGTCTGTCATCCTTAAAAATGGCAATGGCAGTGATAACTGTCCTGAGCCTACCACTGCTGCTTCGGGGACATAGTAAATGAAAGTGCTTTGTAACTCGCGCAACGTGACACTGTCGTACGTTAATTTTAGTTACTTACAAGTGTAACAGAGCCCTTTCTCTTGTTTTAACTTTTTGTGATGTGGCCAGTTTTATTTTGCGTCCTTGGCTCCTACTCCTTTGTCTTTTATGTTTCAGAAACGGAACGTTTCTAACTCAGGTTAAGTTTGACTTCTCGGTTCCTCAGCGTGTTCCTCTGAAACCTCTCCTAACTCGAAATGGCGTAAATCTAAGACGCGATCACCTCGCTACACGTCTTGCTAATGGGGGCACAAAGTAAACTGAGATAAAGCGTAAGTGCTCACAGACACAGTTCAAAATTATGGCGGCTTGTGGACGGAAGGGATGGTTAAGAGAGTTTGGGTTAGACATGTACACATTGCTATATTTAAAATGGATAACCATGACTTCCCTGGTGGTCCAGTGGTTAAGAATCTGCCTGCCAATGCAGGGGACATGGGTTTGATGCCTGGTATGGGAAGATTCCACATGCTGCAGAGCAGCTAAGCCTATCAGCCACAACTCCTGAAGCCTGTGCACTCTAGAGCCTGTGCTCTGCAACGAGTGAGAAGCCCACACACCGCAACTAGAGTGTAGCCCCCGCAGCAAGACACCCAATGCAGCCAAAAATAAATGAATAAAAAATAAATTAAAAAATGTAAATACGTAACCAACAAGGACATACTGTTAGCACAGGGTAATCTGCTCAATGTTATGTGGTAGCCTAGATGGGAGGGGAGTCTGGGGGAGAATGGATTCATGTGTATGTATGGCTGGGTCATGGTGCTGTGGACCTGAAACTATCACAGCATGCTCCAATATAAAATAAAAAGTTTAAACAAAAATAAAACAGACAAAAGGGATAGAGCGGCTTGATGCTGAGATGAGGAGTGTGGCTCCCTGGGAAGGAGCCTGGCATTGCCACTCTGCTTGGGTGTGGGGGGTACGTGCTGTTTCTACCAAGTCTCCTGCAAAACAAACACTGAACGCTACTCTCAATTGTCGACTTTTTTTTGTAAAAGCAAAAATCCTCTTTGGATTTGTTACCAAAACAAGTACTAGGTCTTTAGGTCTTTCCTGAAATCAAAGGCAAACAAATAGAGGAAAACAACAGAATGGGAAAGACAAGAGATCTCTTCAAGAAAATCAGAGATACCAAAGGAACATTTCAGGCAAAGATGGGCTCGATAAAGGACAGAAATGGTATGGACCTAACAGAAGCAGAAGATATTAAGAAGAGGTGGCAAGAATAAACAGAAGAACTGTACAAAAAAGATCTTCACAACCCAGATAATCACGATGGTGTTATCACTGACCTAGAGCCAGACATCCTGGAACGTGAAGTCAAGTGGGCCTTAGGAAGCATCACTACGAACAAAGCTAATGGAGGTGATGGAATTCCAGTTGAGCTATTCCAAATCCTGAAAGATGATGCTGTGAAAGTGCTGCACTCAATATGCCAGCAAATTTGGAAAACTCAGCAGTGGCCACAGGACTGGAAAAGGCCACTTTTCATCCCAATCCCAAAGAAAGGCAATGCTAAAGAATGCTCAAACTACCGCACGATTGCACTCATCTCACACGCTAGTAAAGTAATGCTCAAAATTCTCCAAGCCAGGCTTCAGCAATACGTGAACCGTGAACTTCTTGATGTTCAAGCTGGTTTTAGAAAAGGCAGAGGAACCAGAGATCAAATTGCCAACATCCACTGGATCATGGAAAAAGGAAGAGAGTTCCAGAAAAGCATCTATTTCTGCTTTATTGACTATGCCAAAGCCTTTGACTGTGTGGATCACAATAAACTGTGGAAAATTCTTCAAGAGATGGGAATACCAGGCCACCTGACCTGCCTCTTGAGAAATTGGTATGCAGGTCAGGAAGCAACAGTTAGAACTGAACATGGAACAACAGACTGGTTCCAAATAGGAAAAGGAGTACGTCAAGGCTGTATATTGTCACCGTGTTTATTTAACTTCTATGCAGAGTACATCATGAGAAACGTTGGACTGGAAGAAACACAAGCTGGAATCAAGATTGCCAAGAGAAATATCAATAACCTCAGATATGCAAATGACACCACCCTTATGGCAGAAAGTGAAGAGGAATTCAAAAGCCTCTTGATGAAAGTGAAAGTGGAGAGTGAAAAAGTTGGCTTAAAGCTCAACATTCAGAAAACGAAGATCATGGCATCCGGTCCCATCACTTCATGGGAAATAGATGGGGAAACAGTGGAAACAGTGTCAGACTTTATTTTTCTGGGCTCCAAAATACAGATGGTGACTGTAGCCATGAAATTAAAAGACGCTTACTTCTTGGGAGGAAAGTTATGACCAACCTAGATAGCATATTCAAAAGCAGAGACATTACTTTGCCAACAAAGGTTCGTCTAGTCAAGGCTATGGTTTTTCCTGTAGTCATGTATGGATGTGAGAGTTGGACTGTGAAGAAGGCTGAGTGCCAAAGATTGATGCTTTTGAATTGTGGTGTTGGAGAAGACTCTCGAGAGTCCTTTGGACTGCAAGCAGATCCAACCAGTCCATTCTGAAGGAGATCAGCCCTGGGATTTCTTTGGAAGGAATGATGCTAAAGCTGAAACTCCAGTACTTTGGCCACCTCATGTGAAGAATTGACTCATTGGAAAAGACTCTGATGGTGGGAGGGATTGGGGGCAAGAGGAGAAGGGGACGACAGAGGATGAGATGGCTGGATGGCATCACTGACTTGATGGACGTGAGTCTGAGTGAACTCCGGGAGTTGGTGATGGACAGGGAGGCCTGGCGTGCTGTGATTCATGGGGTCACAAAGAGTTGGACACGACTGAGCGATTGATCTGATCTGATCTGATCTGATAAAGGAACATAGAATAAGGTGAACTTCTAAAAAGTGGGGGATACCTGTATGTCAAATCCATTTGACATAATTTCGTTATCACTTTCCTTTTGTGATACGAAAAGACTAAGTGTAACGATAATTATTCTATTCTTTAAAAAAATTTTATATATGTATGTGTATATGTATTTGTGCTGATTCTTCATTGCTACGCACGGGCTTCTCACTGCAGTGGCTTCTCTTGTCGCAGAGCACGGGTTCTGGGTGTCTGGGCTTCAGTAGCTGTGGCACATGCAATCCTTCTGGACCAAGGATCAAAGCCATGTCCCCTGCATTGGCAAACATGACTCTCAACACTGGACTTACCAGGGAAGTCCAGATTGTATCATATTCTGAAAGAACTGCCACAAGAGCTAACATGACCAGATGAATGAAGAAGAAAAACAACCATCTTGAACTTTCCACTATGATTCTCAGTTTCCTGGGCTCTTCACACCTAAGTACATACTAGCAACCTAAGAGGCAACCTATTTCGCCTTCGTGCTTAATTGCTCAGTTGTGTCTGACTCTTTGCATGTCTGGCTCCGTGTCTCAGTCGTGTCTGACTCATGGACTGTAGCCCACCACATTCCTCTGTCCATGGGGTTCTCCAGGCAAGAATACCGGAGTGGGTGGCCATTTCCTTCTCCGGGGGATCTTCCTGACCCAAGGCTTGAACCCGGTCTCCTGCACTGCAGGTGGATTCTCTACCATCTGAGCTACCAGGGAAGCCATAGAGTTAGTGCATTCCTTGACCATAGAATTTTTGCTTTCAAAACGCAATGGACTTATTTGTATGCTGTTTGTTTTTAACTTGTAGGGATATATTAGACTAAACTAGTAATAAGCTTCAGAGAAGGCAATGGCACCCCACTCCAGTATTCTTGCTGGAAAATCCCATGGACGGAGGAGCCTGGTGGGCTGCAGTCCATGGGGTCGCTAAAAGTCGGACACGACTGAGCGAGTTCACTTTCACTTTTCACTTTCCTGCGTTGGAGAAGGAAATGGTAACCCACTGCAGCGTTCTTGCCTGGAGAATCCCAGGGACGGGGGAGCCTGGTGAGCTGCCATCTATGGGGTCACACAGAGTCGGACATGAGTGAAGTGACTTAGCAGCAGCAGTAATAAGCTTTCACTTCCCCTCCACCTTTTCTTCAAACATCATGTTTCTTCAAACAATCATGTATATAAAAGATGGTCCTCTACAATTCCAAACTAACCGAAGAGTTCTGTGTTCCCAGCACTATCTTCTTTCTACAACTTCGCTAATAGGGCAAATTAGAAACTTGCAGAATCAGGGATGCCCACCTCTAGAGGAGGGAGAGAGTGAATACATATTTTTAAGAACCATCCCAAGGACTTCCCTGGTGGTCCAGTGGCTAACACACTGCACTCTCAGTGCAGGAAGCCCGGGTTCTATCCCTGGTCAGGGAACTAGATCCCACATGCTGCAACTGAAGATCCCACCTGCCACAACTAAGACTCGGCACAGCCAAAAAAGAAGAACCATCCCCTATAATTCTGGAAACACCTCTTAGCTTCAGAGTGTGGGCCAACTCCTGTTCTGGACTCAAAGGATCTCGCTCACTCTCCATCTGGCATCAATTTACATAAGTTCATCAAGAGTAATTCCCTATACTTATAAAGTGGGACTCATAACACCCCAAGCTGCCCAAGGAGCCTGTTGCTACAAAGCCTAGTCTCCTCACTTAGGAATTAGGAATATTCTGGACTGCATTTTGAATGGACCACCCAATACTAATTCCATCAAGTCCCCATCCCTCTTTTTCCCAATCCAGCCAGAGCTCCAAACCTCAGCCTTTATCACAGGGTCTCTCATATCCCTGTATTCCACATATCCCCTAACGTGGACCAATTTATTCCTCCCTTCCCCACAACTGACCTCTCCACTGTGCTCTCTAGAACTCCTGGCTTGTAATCAGCAGACTTTCTTTTTTTTTTTTTTTTTAATTTTTTATTGGAGTATAGCTGCTTTACAATGTTGTGTTAGTTTCTGCTGTTCAGCAAAATGAATCAGTTATATATAAATACACACACATATCCATTTTTTTTTTAGATTTCCTTCCCATTTAGGTCACCACAGATCATTGAGCAGACTTTCCTGTGCTATACGGTAGCTTCTGATTAAGTTTATTTAGCCCCGCTGAGCATGTGGGATCTATCTAGTTCCCTGACCAGGGATTGAACCTATGTCCCCTGCACTGGGAGCATCGTGTCTTAGCCACTGGACCACATGGGAAGTCCCCTGGACCAAGTGAAAAAGCAAGGTGGGTGCACACAAAAAGCAGACGCACGAAAAACACACACACTTCCAAATACATTTATATGCTTATATTCATAGACTATTCCTGGTAAAATTTACAAGTACTGATAGTGACTTACTTGAGACAGGGATAAGAGAGAATTGTTTGTGGTTGTTTTTCTCTACAGTTTGGAGTTTAAAAAAAAAGCATGCATTTATCATCTTTTCCGGGGGAAAAAAGTGCCTACATTTTTTAAGCACATGGGTCTAAGTCTTCAGCACTGAGTCAGTGAAGGAGCAATGTCTGATCTTCTTGCCTTTGGGCAAGTCATTTAATCCGGCTGAGATTTTCCATCACCTACAACATGGTTACAATGATATACAGCCCTCAGGATTAAGTAAGGTCACTCTGTGGATGTGCCAAAGCACATGCGTAGGGAACACAGCCGGTATCAAACGAATGCTCGGTAGCCTCCGTTTCTGTTCCTTGCAACCATAGGTAGCGCCCTGGGTACATCATCTATTGCGGCTTGGGTTTCCTTTCTTATGCCAGGAAAGTTGCTGTGAGTGCCACAGCTATTTAAATCAACTGACCTTTCCAGTTAAGGTTCTGGACAACCTCTATCTTAGGCTGGAGATGACTAAAGCTGCTGATGACGGAGGCAACTGGTGGTGTATTGGGAGGTGTGGCAGGGGTGGGGCTGAGCCTTCCTCGGAACCTATGACCTACTGGCTCTCACGGTCTACAAATTTCTCTTGTTAGATATGCCTGCCAGCCGCACACTGTAATCTCTGAGAAGACAGAAATAGCAGGGCTCATGGTTCCAACTCCCATTCTTTGGGAATGGGACTTGGGCCTGAAGTTTTTTTCTACCTTTGCCAGAATTTTAATTCCCTTTATTGCCTCGGCCGCCTCAAGCCTTCTCCTGTGGGTGACGGAGCTTTGTCGAAGTAGTAGGGTTGGGCTGGCAGGCTTTCCAGAGGACACGAACTAGAGAAACACGCAAGAACACTGTCTCCTTAAGAAGCACCATCAGGCTATCACTGTCTCACCTGGTTCATTCAAGCCACGTGACCTCACTAAGGAAAGTCATGTGCTTTAAGCACCTCCTACCCAATTTCCATCAGCTCCACGTATTCCTGTCTTCATCATATAATCTAAACAAAAGCAATGAGCTTGCTGACTGCAGATAGTAAAATCACTCCACACACACAGCTGTTATAAAACTCTTCCTTGAATTAAGCTAAACTTGCTCAGAGTTCAACAGCTGCCATGGTTTCCACAAAGTTTTACGCAAATACCTTTATAATATGAGAAGCAGCTTATACAGAGCTCCATTCGACCCTCAGGGCTTTCATTTATAAAAAGGTGTTACAAAGGGTTAATTTTATATGTCAACTAGGCTGGCCCATGGTGCCCACCCATGGTTTCTGTTTCTGTGAAGGCATTTTTGTGTTATATCTTTTTCTTTTTAAAAACCTTGGCTGTACTGGATCTTCACTGGGGTGCGAGGGCTTTCTCAGAGGACGGGCTGTAGAGCTCTAGGGCTCAGCAGTTGCAACTCACAGGCTTAGTTGCCCCGAGGCATGTGGGATCTTAGTGTCCTGACCAGGGATAGAACCCACATCCTCTGCATTGCAGGCCAGATTTTTAATCACTGGACCACCAAGGAAGTCCCTCTGTGAAGGTGTTTTTGGATGAGATTGACATTTAAACTGATAGACTTTGAGAATTTCCTGGAAGTCCAGCGATTGGGACTCTGTGTGGCCACTTCAAGGGACACAGGTTCCATTCCTGGTTGGGGAACTAAGATCCTACAGGTCTTGGGGCATGGCCAAATAAAATAAAATAAATTGATGGACTTTGAGAAACAATGTGGATGGGCCTCATCTAATCTGTTGCAGAACTTAATGAAAAAAAGAGTGACTTTCCCTGAGCAAGAAGGGATTCTATTGTGACTCAAATTGCAACTCTTCTGTGAATCTCTACCTCTTTTGTACATGCCAAGCCTCTGCAATTGCATGAGCCAACTCCTTAAAATAAACCTCTGTCTCTCCCTCTCTTTCCCTATCTCTTTCTCTCTCTATCTCACCTCATATATATATATATATTTATTTATAGACAAGCATATATATATTTACAAATTTTGTCCTAGGAGAAAATAGAACCTAATTAATTTTTACCAGCATCTTTACCAAGGTCAAAAAAAAAAAAAAAAAAAGCACACATTGAAAAAAACTAGAAAAAATATGTTAAATGTTAAAATTAAATACTAGAACTATGGTTGATTTTCCTACATTTAAAAATGTTTAGTAAGGTGAGAATGTATTACATTATGATGAAAATGTTTAAAATTAATTTCTTAATAGGGAACTTTATATTATGAAATGGTAGAGCTTTTAAGTAAAACAAAACAAAAACAGTGTGTTTGCTATGCAAATATAGCTTCAAGTCAACTAGCCCAGGGCTCTCTTTCAACCGGATGCTGCCACTAAGACCCTCTAGGAATCCAGCTCAGAGAGTGGAGCTGCCCATCTCCCCAAATTCAGATGTGACCAACAGTCTATGAAGGCCAACTTCATGCAAAGCTTGATCTGGGTGCACTTGCTCTCAGCACACATTCATCTGATTCTCACAACTCCTGTAGGTGTGCTCAGTGGCTTCAGTTGCATCTGACTCTTTGTGACCCCCATGGACTGTAGCCCGTCAGCCTCCTCTGTCCATGGGATTATCCTGACAAGAATACTGGAGTGGGTTGCCACTTCCTCCTCTAGGTGACAGGTACACTATTCTCAATTAGCAGATGAAGAGACTGAAGTTCCAAGAAATGATGTGATTTGCTTAAGAGGCAGAGCCAGGATTTGAAACCTAATTTCCTAACTCCAGTCCCTATCATGGTTCCCTTTGCTGAAATCCCAGAAGATGTGAGAGAGGGTAATACCCAGAGTCTGGTTCATTCTACATCAGCTTTTGTATTGGAGCAGGTATCACGTGAAAAACAAATGCTTATGGTCAAACTTTTGTGTATCAGTTCCAGGACTTGAGCCACCGCCCATTTTTTGGCCTTTTATAGTTGGCCTCGGAACTGTCACGGCACTGCTGGCTGTGCCATTTAGCTTGTTGTTGTTCAGTTGCTAAGTGCTGTCTGACTCTGTGCAGCCCCATGGACTATAGCATGCCAGGCTTCCCTGCCCTTCACTACCTCCCAGAGTTTGCTCATATTCATGTCCATTGAGTTGGTGATGCTATCTAACCATCTCATCCTCTGCTGCCCTTTTCTCCTTTTGCCTTCAATACTTCCCAGCATCAGGGTCTTTTCCAAAGAGTTGGCTCTTCAAATCAGGTGGCCAAAGTATTGGAGCTTCAGCTTTAGCATCAGTCCTTCCAGTGAATATTCAGGGTTGATTTCCTTTAGGATTGACTGGTTTGATCACCTTGCAGTTCAAGGGACTCTCAAGAGTCTTCTCCAGCACCACAACTCAAAAACATCAATTCTTTGGTACTCAGCCTTCTTGATGGTCCAACTCTCACATCTATACATGACTACTGGAAAAAACTATAGCTTTGATTAGTAAGCCCTTTGTTGGCAAAGTGATGTCTTTGCTTTTTAATAGCTGTCTAGGTTTGTCATAGCTTTTCTTTGAAGGAGCACGCTTCTTATAATTTTATGGCTGCAGTCACCACCTGCAGTGATTTTGGAGCCCAAGAAAATAAAGTCTGTCACTGCTTCTACTTTCTCCCCTTCTATTTGCCAGGAAGTGATGGGGCGATCTTGAATGTTGAGTTTTAAGTTTTAGTTTGTATGTGTATAACAATGAACATATAATGAGGCTCAAGGTCCACTGGAAGTTGAACCTTGTGCCATCTTGGACTCAGTTTTTTATCATGTCCTATGGTTCTGTCATTGTTTTAAAGGTTGTGCTCTGCCCGCTTCCCTCCTATATCATGGAAATCCCATCAGGGGAGATTTGGCTTATCTGAAAGGAGAAAGATTGCCTTGGAGAACATAATCCATTTCCAGGGTGTGTGCCATTCTTTTCCCTTCTCCTAAGTTCTTTTGGGAACTCCTGAAATGTCCCCATCTTTTGCCTGCTTTTGAAACAAGTGTTCAGGGAGCTGCCCAGGCAGGTTCAAACAAACAGCTGCCAAAGCCCCAGCCCTTCCCCTGCCACACTTGCTGCTGCTGTGTGTAGAGTGGGATCTATGGCCGTAAACACTGGAGTCAAGTTGCAGACACGCAGCTTTCTAGCAGACTGTCCTTCTGTGTTTTTGGTTAGGGGGATTTGAAGCCCCGTGCACGCCCCCTCCCTCCATTCCATGTTTCTCTGAGTCTTTGAGGGCTGTGGCTCCGTCCGATTCCCGGTGTGTCTGGCACATGCTCTGGACCTGGTGGTCCCAAGGGACCTTGGAGTGCAGGAGCAATTCCTTTACATTTTCAAAGCCAGACTTGGCTAAGGCCTTTCTGGCATCTCTATTCTTTCCCCAAAGTGAACCTCTCTAGAGTCCTGTGTGATTGTTAGATCACATTTGTCAGCAAGGAACCTGACTGTGGCCTTAACCGAAAGAGGTTTATTTTTCTCAGACAAGAAGAAGTCAGAGGTGAGACTTCCATGCTGCTCCAGTGGCTAAGACTCTGCACTCCCAATGCCAGGAGGCCCAGGTTTGATCCTTGGTCAGGGAACTAGATCCCACATGTCACAACTAAGACCCAACACAGCCAAATAAATAAGTAAAAAAAAAAAAAATTTTTTTTAAGAGAGAGAGAGAATATTCAAGTTAACAAAGAAATATGTCTCTTTAAAAAAAATTTAAAAAGGAAGAAGTCAGAGGTAACTGCCCAGGCTGTGCAGCAGTGCTAGGATATAATCAAGGTACCAAACTGCTCAGAAGATGTTTTTGCTCCATGATCCTTAGTATGTGGCTCTTCTTGTAGTCTAAAGATGGCTTTTGCATCTCTTAGCATTACTGAGAAAGGATGCTGCCTTCTCTTTTTTGCTTTTAAGTATGGGGCTTCCCAGGTGGTGCTAATGGTAAAGAACCCACCTGCCAATGAAGGAGACGTAAGAGATGCAGGTTCGATCCCTGGGTCAGTAAGATCCCCTGGAGTAGGAAAATGGAAACCCATTCCAGTACTCTTGCCTGGAGAATCCCATGGACAGAGGAGCCAGGTGGGCGATGGTCCATAGGGTTGCAAAGAGTCAGACACGACTGAAGCAACTTAGCACACACATGAAAGCAATTATTTTAATTAAATGAATGATCCATAAACTCACTGGCCTTGTAAAAATTTAGAACATTACAGAGAAGGCTAAAGGCATCCTTTCACCATTTCTTTTCCCAGTCCCTGGAAGTGAACATTGTTATCACTTTTTTCTTTTCCTTCAGAACTTTTCCTGCATATTTCATACATTTACATATGCCCATGGAAAATATAAAGCTTTTTAAAAATTTCATTTGTATTGTATGGATGGTCCTTCAACCTTTTTCTTCCCTTTCCAATTCAACTGTATATTTTGGCAATTTATTCTTTTATTACATGTAGCTTTCTCAAGTTGTCTTCTACTTTCTATTTCTAAACTGCTTCCTGATATTTCCTAATATGAATATATTACTCTAGCTTCTTTAGCCAGTCAATCCCCTATTAATTGAGACATAGGTCATTTCCAATTTAGGATACCGAAGAAACATGATCCACAGATCATTCTTATATACATGCCTCTTTTGTATATATAGATACCATAATATGAAATTTCTGGGTTTTAGGAGGCAGGCAATTTAAATCTTTACAGGTATTACCAGGTAACCCTCTCCTCCCATGCAGAGATAACCATATCGAAGAATGTGGTTTGTTCATCTTTAACTCCATTCTACCTTTAGGTCTAGCACAATCTAAGCTCAGTAAATGCCTGCTGAATTGCACACTCCACCAAGATTTTATATAGAGATGACCCAGTCATTTGCTATTTCTAAGGCCTCCCGTAGACTGGTTTTTGTCCTAAAGGTTCATCCTGTTGAGTCTAATGTTCTCTCTCTGTCTCTCTGAGAGATCTTAGTTCCCCAGCCAGGGATTGAACCCGTGCCCTTGCCAGAAAAAGCATGAAGTCCTAACCATTGGACCACCAGGGAATTATCCTCTCTTTATCCTTATACTTTGGTTCTTTTCTATTTTGAAGATCCAGGGAGAACAAACCTAATTCCAGTTTCATGTGATCTGTGCAACTTATATCAGACTGATGATTGCTGCTCTACCCCCATTTCCATGCCCATTTAAAATTTTTCAGGGTTTTTGTGAAGATAAATGAGATAATCTTTGTGAAAGTAGTCTGAGTTCTTTTCAAGAGTAGAATGTAATACGGCAACAACATGTCCCCAGTTTTTGAGGACAGGATTCATTTCTATCTTATGAACTCTTATTTCATACCATTTAAGGTTTTCTTTTTTTTTTTTCTTTCACTAGTGTATTTTTATTTGTAAAAAAAAAAAAAAAAAAAAACTAGCACAAGAAATCATTTTAATCTCACATGGAATGAGCAAAATTTGTTTTTTTTTTTATAAGATATTGTACATGTTTTAATGCCATTCTCCCAAATCATCCCACCCTCCCTCTCCCACAGAGTCCAAAAGACTGTTCTATACATCTGTGTCTCTTTTGCTGTCTCGCATACAGGGTTGTCATTACCATCTTTCTAAATTCCATATATATGCATTAGTATACTGTATTGGTGTTTTTCTTTCTGGCTTACTTCACTTTGTATAATAGGCTCCAGTTTCATCCACCTCATTAGAACTGATTCAAATGTATTCTTTTTAATGGCTGAGTAATACTCCATTGTGTATATGTACCACAGCTTTCTTATCCATTCATCTGCTGATGGACATCTAGGTTGCTTCCATGTCCTCGCTATTATAAACAGGGCTGCGATGAACATTGGGGTACATGTGTCTCTTTCAATTCTGGTTTCCTCGGTGTATATGCCCAGCAGTGGGATTGCTGGGTCATAAGGCAGTTCTATTTCCAGTTTTTTAAGGAATCTCCACACTGTTCTCCATAGTGGCTGTACGAGCTTGCATTCCCACCAATAGTGTAAGAGGGTTCCCTTTTCTCCACATCCTCTCCAGCATTTATTGCTTGTAGACTTTTGGATCACAGCCATTCTGACTGGCAGGAAATGGTACCTCATTGTGGTTTTGATTTGCATTTCTCTGATAATGAGTGATGTTGAGCATCTTTTCATGTGTTTTTTAGCCATCTGTATGTCTTCTTTGGAGAAATGTCTATTTAGTTCTTTGGCCCATTTTTTTGATTGGGTCGTTTATTTTTCTGGAATTGAGCTGCAGGAGTTAAAGCAACTTATTTTTCATTTGTTCAGATCTTTTTATATGGCAATTATACATATTTTAATACCTGCTCTATTTTCCAGAATGTAGAATGTAGAATGTAATATGGCAACAACATGTCCCCAGTTTTTGAGGACAGGATTCATTTCTATCTTATGAACTCTTATTTCATACCATTTAAGGTTTTAAATGTGTAGTATTTTCATAGGGCTCAAAAATTTACAAAAGGTATACACTGAAAAGTCTTGTTCCCATTCTTATTCCCCATCCTTTTAGTTCCTGACTCATCTTTCCAGGTCCCCACATAACAACTTTAATTCATTTTTGGGTAGCATTCCATAACTTCCTTATTTAAACACTTACAGATACTTAAATAAATTTTTGTGTTTCCTCACTCTGCCCCCCACCCCTATTCCTCACTTCTTTCTATTCACATTATATCTTTCTTTAAATTAATTTTTATTGGAGTATAGTTGCTTTACCGTGTTGCATTAGTTTCTGCTGTATAGCAAAGTGAATCAGCTATATGTATACATATATTCCCTCTTTTTTGGATTTCCTTCCCATTTAGGTCCCTGCTCACATTATATCTTGATATTTCTAAATGAAAACACATAGTGCTTCCCATAATTACTTTTGACTTTTTCTATTAATAGAAACTTAAAACAGCATATGGAAAATTTAATCTTTCAAATAACCTCCATCAAGCCTCAACAATTATTGCTAACTTGTCAATTTTTAAACCTATTCTTCTTTTAAAATTTTTGTTATAGAATCTTAAAGCATATCATATTTCTATATTCATCTTTCTTATTTTTAATGGATATACAAATACTCTGATATAAAGACATGTACCATAATTTATTTTAGCAGTCCTTCATCAACATATGTTTCCACAGTATAATTCTTTTTAATAAATGGAATTATATCCATAAATGTATATATGTGTATGTGTGTGTGCATGCTCAGTCGCTCAGTTGTGTCTGACTCTTTACAACCCCATGGACTATAGCCTGCCAGGCTCCTCTGTCTATGGAATTTTCCAGGTAAGAAAACTGGATCGGGTTGCCATTTCCTACTTCAGGGGATCTTCTTGACCTGGAGATCAAACCCGAGTCTCCTGCCTCTCTTGCACTGGCAGATTCTTTACCACTGAGCTACCTGGGAAGCCTGTGTGTGTGTATGTGTACACACAGATACAGATAAACACAAACATACACATGTAGTATACTATTTTTTATCATTTAAAATTTTCACATAAACAAATTCACTACTTAGAAAAGGAAAATATCTACCAAACCATGGTTTCAGTTTGGAGTTAATAAAATGGAATCACTGCAGAACCTGAACAACAACTGTGGAGCTTCTGATCTGCTCTCCTCAAAATGCTGTAGAATCTTTGATATTAAGTACCTGCCCATATTAACACTCTTCTCACAATTTCATCATTAAGAAAGCTATGGATTTTCTGAATTTTATCTTCTCTTTTTTCTCTGCAAAGCCTTTCTCAATTTACCCAGACTTTATCCAGTTTCTCAACCCCAGCACTACTGACATATCAGACTGGATCCACCCCCTGCCTTTTTTTTTTTTTTTTTTTGCTTTGGGGGACTGTTCTGTGCACGGCAAGATGTTTAGCATCATCCCTGGTCTCTGCCCACTAGATGCCAGTGACACTTCCCACCCCCCTCCATTCTGACAATCAAAAATGTTCCCAGACATTGCCAAATGTCCTCAGGGGAGCAATTTCCTATTGCTTCAGACTTACAGCAAACGGAGGAGAACTGGACAAGATGGCCAGCAGTAGACATGGAAACACTTCATGCTCTACTAGCTGATATCCAAGTACGAACAAGCAAACTGAATTATGCTTGTTTCATTTTCCATTCAGAGCCAATTACTTGTTTATTTAATAAAAAGTTCTAACTTACTAGTTTAAACAAGGCTTGAGAATCTTAGTAGAAGCAGAAGGCTAATGAATGAATTTGCTAATTCCCCTTTCAAGCCAATGACCTTGGTTAATATTTCTTAGCAGTGACAGGTCTTAAGTACTGTTTATTTTTTTACCTCTGAAAAGTCATATTTTGTGTATTTATTTTGTGATTTAATGCTGTGTTTTCTATTAAGTGTCTCAAAGTGAATTCAATGGAGTTGAGACATTTTTCATAGGTGACTTGAATTTATATCCAAGTCTTGATTAATTTCCACACCAAAAGTTCTGTGTTTTGGTCTAGGTTGGCTCTCAAGGTGCATTTTCAGTTTTAGAATTGGAAATTGATCTCAGATGAAAAAATGGAAGAGGAGTATGCAGTCTCCTTTATCTTTCTTTTTGAGAAACAACTTGTCTTCTTTACAGAGGGAAGAATGGAGCCAAACTTTGCCAACCTAGACTAAACATGCTGTCAGGTGCTTAGAAACCTAGCTCTCCAGGGTTTGTTCACGTTCCTACTCTTCTATGAGATTCTGCACCGGCTAAGCCAGAATGGTCTATCTCATTCCCTTTGCTCTGACAGTGTTTTAAAACTCTGCCTAGGACTTTCCTGGTGGTACAGTGGATAGGAATCCATCTGCCAAGCCAGGGGACGTGGGTTCAATCCCTGGTCTGGAAACATCCCACATGCCACAGAGCAACCAGACCTGAGAGCCACAACTACTGAAGCCCGAGTGCCTAGAATCTGTACTCTGAAACAAGAGAAGCCGCCCCAATGGGAAGCCTGCTCACTGCAACTAGAGAAAGCCAGTGCACACCAACAAGGACCCAGTGCAGCCAAAAAAAAAGAACCCTGAACCCTGCCTGACAACATGGTGAGGTGTGGACACATGTTCCCCTTTTTTTTTTTTTTGAAATGAAACTGTGTGACTTTATTTATTTACTTACTTAGTGTTTGGCAGTGCTTCAAGCGGAGAAGGCAATGGCACCCCACTCCCCCATAGATGGAGGAGCCTGGTAGGCTGCAGTTCATGGGGTTGCTCCGAGTCAGACACGACTGAGCGACTTCACTTTCATTTTCACTTTCATGCATTGGAGAAGGAAATGGCAACCCACTCCATTATTCTTGCCTGGAGAATCCCAGAGATGGGGGAGCCTGGTGGGCTGCCGTCTATGGGGTCCCACAGAGTCGGACATGACTGAAGTGACTTAGCAGCAGCAGCAGTGCTTCAAGATTAGTAGTATCTCAGTTCCCCAATCAGAGACTGAACCTGGGTCACAGTAGTGAAAGCACTGAATCTGAATTACTAGATCACCAGGGAACTCTCCACATGGCCCCTCTCTTATTTATTTTTAAGAGTTTATGAATTTTGTATCAACACACACCTGAAGAATATGAGTGGGAATGGATCTTAAAGATGAAAGCAATCAAAAACTGCAAGAGGCCAGATAGAACAATATGGTACATGGCCCCTCCTCCATTTGACTGTGAGCAGCTTAAGGGCATGAACTCATTCATTTCTATCCCTGAAATCTCCAGTATCCATTATCTTACATGGCACGGGACCCTGCCAGGCTTCTCTGTCCATTTTTTCCAGGCAAGAATACTGGAGCAGGCTGCCAGCTCCTACTCCAGGGGCTCTTTCCAACCCAAGGACTGAACTCACGTCTCTTGCGTTTCCTGCATTGGTAGGCAGATTCCTTACCATGGTGCCATCTGGGAAGCATCTGAGTCTCTTATCTGCCATATATTTTACACATAATCTTATCTGATATTTACTTTGCAAAGTGTATTCTTATACCCATTTTTCAGATGAATTAGAAAGCTGAAGTTCAAAGAGGCTGAGAAACTTACTCAAGGTTACCAAACTCAGAAGCGGGCATGCTAGAATACAGACTCAGAGGTCTGATTTCTACATATTTGTTCTTTCCATGTATCATTTCACTATGTGATGGAGGAGAATCTCTCGGGAAGCTCCTATGTGGAGTAAAAGCTTTAGTCAAACATTCTTATTTTTTCCTCCACAGGACATTCAAAACCTTGGTAGCGTCTTAGATTTCTCCTTTACAGGAGAGAGTCCTTTCTGTTAGAATTGGAAGGACATGTGTCTCCTGCCTAGAGAAGAAGTTTGTTCATAGTAAGACAGAGATCCATTGGAAGGGTCATCTGGGGTGGTAAGAACCCTCTGGCATGTTCCAGCCTCATTTCCTCCCTGGCACTGCACAACGAGGGTACGAGCGGTTTTGGACAAGTGCCTCTGAGACAAAGCCTGTGGAAAAAGCCGGGGTGGGGAAGACCTTGAGAACATCAAAGCCCTAATGAGGCCTTTCCACGCCTGGTGTTCAGTGACTTCTCGACCAATTCTTTTTGTAGTTTTTTCCTACTTCTTTGCTCCTGGTCTATCTCGCATAGGGTAACTATGTAACACTGTCCAAAAGACAATTTTGAAAGGAGAACAATATTAATAATAACTCTAGGATAACAGAATCTCCTGGGGAAACCAGTATGCAGGGTTTCTCTCTTTTTTGGCCATGCCTCATGACTTGTGGGATCTTAGTTTTCCCAACCAGGAACCAACCTGGGTCCCCTGCATTGGAAGGCAGATTCTCAACCACTGGACCATGAGGGAAGTCCCCCTGGTCTCTCTGTTTTAGTAGTCTTATTTCCGTAACATTTCAGAAACCTTTCAGAGGTCAATGGGCTTGACGTCCTTGAACACAGGGAATATATGTGTACAGGTGAGATAGGACATATCATAAGGCAGAAAAAATTATGGGGCCTTTTCCAATCTGCATGACCTTGGATAAGCCACTCAGCCTCACTGAACTCAGTTTCCTCATGTACATAAGAGCAAATGGTATTCCTCTCAGGGCAGCTTATATGGAATAAGTAAGAATATCACAGGTACTAAGTCTGCATACTAATCTCTTTCTCAGCTGGGCTGGGGACCCTTGTGGCTGTTGGGGTGGTGGTGGGAACCACTAAATATTTGGTTGCAAGGTCAGAAGATCTCTAGAAATGCTGAGAGATGATCTGAGTTTCAGGTTCCTGTGATCTGAGGATTCTTGGCCCACTATAAGTTAATGAAAGTGGGGCCCATTCATTTTTATTGGTTAAAGAATATCCATCTACCAGTTGGCAATAAGAAGGGGAAAAAAGAAGAGAGAAAAAAGCACTTCAAAACATACTTCCTGTACTGCCCTGCAAACGGGCAGAGAAGGGCTTGTGGGAGGATCTGACATGAACCCACCCATGACAATGTGGAGAGAGGATGAGACGTCATCTTGGTTGCTGTGTTCACAGGTTCCATGTAAATAGGAACCGAATAAATATGAAGTGAAGGAAAGAGCTGAGATGCTAAGCTTAAGGCTGGAAATAACCTCAATTTTGGCCTTTTACCTGTTTTCTTGGCCCTGGCAATAGGCTTGCAATCTCCTGACTGGACAATGATCCCTTAGGCATCCAAGCTCAGTGAGCATTTCCTAAGACTAATTAGTGTTTAGGAGAGACTTTTCCTGTTAAGACAGCCTCTGCCTTAGGCTTCCTTGTTCTGAGAGGAGGTCAGTACCTGCTTGCCTGAGACCTACTAGCTTTGATTAGAAGGTAAGACTGTTGAGCTGATGCTTTCTTGATCGGTACTGACTTCATTAGTTGTGCTGGAACAGCCATAAGATAGGCCAGTGATAGGCCTTGTCTATACCCTGAGACTAAGCTGAGAACACCCTGTAAATAATGGTCAGGAATTCCATCCAGAGAGACAAGGACACAACTGACTCTAGTTACTGGGTTTCTAAACAGCACACAGCTGGGCCTGGGCTGGCTCATCTTCCCTACCTTTGCGCTCCTTCTCGAGGCCTGGGGCTGTCTCTCTGTTTTCAGGAGCCCTCCAGGCTCCTCTGCTCTTTCAGGGCAATGAGCGGCAGATGTGCTCAACTGCTAGAAGGCACATGGCTGGGGTGCTATTTCTGGCTTGGGCTGAACTCAGAAGTCCTAGAAAGAATGTTTGTGACACTACTCTTCTGAGAATTCATAATGCTCTGCCTGGCTGTTCCTGATAGTCATTCAGACAATAGGCTTGTGGACCATGGCATCCACAGCGGGGCCAGGGAGGAAGGGTGATGGAAGTGGTGACACAAAGCAGCTCTCTAGTGGCTGGTTCAGAGCAAACCACATCCTTGGCTGCTTCATTTATTTATTCATTTGTGCATTTATTTATTTTTTACTTATTTTTGGCCATGCCATGTGGCATGTGGGATCTTGGTTCCCCAAACAGGGATTGAACCCACGCAATGTGCAGTGGAAGCACAGATTTTTAATTTTTTTTTTTTTAAGCAGGAGAAGGAATGATTATTACTAGCAGCAAGTAAGGAAAACACGTTTCCAAAGTAGAGTCTCCTTAACAGCAAAATTGGGCAAATTTTAAGCTGAAGGTACATGCATATTCATGAGGGGGCTTGAACAGAGAAGAATTCAGCAGAGAATTGGGGCAAAGGTTGACAGAGTCCAAGCTTTAGTTGACTGAAGTCGGGAGGGTCAACATCATCATTCCATCCTCCACCTGGTGGCGGCCTTAGTTCCTGGTCTCAGGACTTAATGAAGCTCACGTTCTTGATGTCTCATTGCAGAAAGGATTCAGCAAGACAAAGTAATAGACAGGAAGTGGAGTTATTTAGAGAGAAACACACTTCACAGACCGTGGGCCATCTCAGAAGGTGAGAGCGACCAGAAGCGCAGATTCTTAACCACAGGGCCACTGGGAAAGTCCTGTGAATTCACTAAACAGCTGCACCTGGGAACTTCATGCACATAAGAGAACAAATTCGACTTAACATTCCTGCTTTCGTGGATTTTATATTCTAGCAAGGGGGATACAGATAATAAATAATAAGCATATTAAATAAAGTGTTTAATGTTAGAAGATGTTAAATGCAATGAAAAAAGAAACGAGCAGAGCAAAGGAGACCAGGAGTGCCAGCGGGGAGGATACAGTGTTAGACAGGGAGGTCATTCTAGATGTCATTGAGAAAGAGATTTCGAAGACTTGAAGGAAGTGGTTAACTCAGCTCTTTTCTGAGGGAAGAGTGATCAAGGCAGAGGTAACTTCTAGAGGAAAGGTGCAAAATGGGAAGATGTCTGGCCTGTTCAAGGAGCTGCAAGGAAGCCAGAGTAGCTGGAGGGGAAAGAGCTAAGAAGAAGGCTTCAGGGAAGTGAGGAGTGTGGGGGAGGCGCTGAAACAACAGGGCCTTGTATGCTGCTGTGAAGACCGTGGCTTCCACCTTAAATGAGATTGGAAGTCACTTTCAGGATTTTTGAGAAGTGGCATATCTGACATTCAACAGGATCATTTTGGAAAGATGGCGGCAGCAGTGGAGGCGTACTTTTGGGACATTTCTGAATCTCCCTGTAACAACAGGCGGAGAAACGAGAATGAAAACTAAAAACCCTGGGACAACATTTAGCTCAAAATTAGGTGACAAAGTGTCTTCACAAAAAAGACATGGACAGAAACACATCAGCAAAAGCCATAAGACCTGCATGGTATCAGCTTCTCTGTGTCATGGTATCAAACATGCAAATTTGAGAAGATCATTCTGCAGGCAGGTGACTGTGGGGCCTGAGGTCAGGTCCTGGGGCTGGAGCACACCAGTCCCTCTGAACTTTTGAAACTGCCCATTGCAGGCTCCTTTCCTGGACACAGTGCTATTGAGGAGAAATTGCTGGGGATGTATTCAAAATACAACAAAATAGGACAAAAGAGATGCATAAAGAAGCAAAAAGTAATGAAGATGACAAGGATTTGAGAGAACGTGACAAATATGTTAGATTGGCAAAAATATATAAATTATATCTTATATAATTTATATATATTAATATATAATTATTAGTATTATATATTAATTAATGGGAGTCCTGAAGAAGAAAACCAAAGCAAGGAAACAAAAACTAAACACTGTAACTTAAGAAAATTTGCCTAAATTTCAAAAAGAAAAAGGAAAGAGATTTTAAACTATATATTGGAAGAGCATATAAAGTGCTGGAGAACAAACATGTATTAGTAAAACTTTTAGATTGTAAAGGAAGTGAAATGAGCATGTTACTTATAAGAGAAAGAAAATTTGTTTATCATCAGACTTTGTCACAGCAATACTTTATGCCAGGATCAAATGGAGTACCATTTTTAAGTTACTCAAGGAAAGATGAACTGAGGACTTTATTTAAGGTTGGGACTTCTTTAAGAAAAAAAAAGTATTTATATGGATGCTTTGGGTCTTAGTTGTAGCACATGGGATCTTTACTTGCAGCATCCAGGATCTTTTTTTTTTTTTAGTTGCAGCAATGTGAACTCTTAGTTGTGGCCTGTGGGATAGAACCCCAGCCCACTGCTTTGGGAGCATGGTGTCTTAACTACTGGACTGCCAGGGAAGTCCTGAACTGAGGATTTTAAATCCAGCAAAATTTACCTTTAAAGTAGAAATGGCCCTGACAAATTTATCAACAAGCAAGAGCTCAAGGAATATTGTTCCATGAGCCCTTCGTAAAGAATGTTGTGAAAAATGTGCTTCGGACAAGCTGAACAATTTAGGAATAATTAGTACAAAGACTATTGTGAAAGTCGCTCAGTCATGTCTGACTCTTTTCGACCACATGTACTATAGTCCATGGAATTCTCCAGGCCAGAGTACTGGAGTGGGTAGTTGTTCCCTTCTCCAGGAGGTCTTCCCAAGCCAGGGATCGAACCCAGGTCTCTTGCATCGCAGGCAGATTCTTTACCAGCTGAACCACCAGGGAAGTCCATGAGGACTGTTGGTGAATATTAAATACATGGCTCCTTGTAGAATTAGATTAAATGAGAGTTAGCAGTAGGGCATTGGAGAAGGCAATGGCACCCCACTCCAGTACTCTTGCATGGAAAATCCCATGGACGGAGGAGCTTGGTGGGTTGCCGTCTATGGGGTTGCAACAGAGTCGGACACGACTGAAGCGGTTTAGCAGCAGCAGCAGCAGCAGCATTAAGGCATAGCGTATGTAATAACAGCAATATGCTCTGACAATGTAAATTTAGTATAGCCATTAACAGATAAAGAACAGGAATGGCATACACAAAAGCGATCTGAAGGGCTGGGGTGGAAAAAATATTCTTACAAAGGAAAATATGTC
Source organism: Bos indicus (assembly GCF_029378745.1). NCBI lineage: Eukaryota > Metazoa > Chordata > Mammalia > Artiodactyla > Bovidae > Bos > Bos indicus. The sequence goes on along the minus strand of NC_091775.1, from coordinate 64,235,118 downwards.
CTTTCGACCAGTTCTCAGGAATGCCTCCTGCCCTAGCCAGTCTATTTTCATCTACAAAGGCTCCTGACTGAAAGGAGCTTTGCAGTGAAGTTCAAACAGCCACCCACTCGCATTTTTCTAGCCCACAGGCTGTTTCCCTGCCCAACAAACACCATCCCATGTCACTGCAGGCCTATCTGTGGCGCTAACAATATCCTGCAGACAAGACGGTTCAGGAGTTCACATTTTTATGAAGTTCCTCTTTTGCCACCTGTGTTCTTTTTGGACTGGCTTAACATTCCCCAGCCCTGGAGAACAGGCTGCAAGGGAATCGAGCCGGACTGACTGAAAGCTGGAGGCCCTGGTTCTTGTTGTTCTCTTTAATCTGGGTCTGTAATCCCCAGGAATCCGGCCGTGGCATACGCCTTCTCACGGTTTCCTGGGTCCTCAGCGACTTCCTGGCACCGATAGACTCGGGGTCCCCAGGAGTACCACCCCCCAGCCCTCCCGCTGCCCTCCGCCTTGCCTTTCTTTCTTTCCTGCCTGGAGCTTGAGCCTGATGTGCAAACACACACAATCCGTCTCTTATGTAAGTTTCCTGGTCCCTGAGCTGGGTGACTCAGCACGGGGTGGTGCCTCGCACTTTCCCAGCCTGGGGCAGCACGCTAGCAAGCTGTCATGGAACACAGAACTGCCGATGGGGTCCAGCCCAGCAGCCTTCCCCAGTGTGTCTGCTGAGCCCGTGAAATCCGTGGGAACCACCTGAGGGCTTAGCGCACCGACCCATGGGGGTGGAATTCTCCATCTCCCTGCCCACTCCCTGTTTCTTCCTCTCTCACCTTTGGCACGGGAGCTTTACATTTGGTTCTCCTCTGCCCGGAGGCTGCCACTTTTTGGGTCCCAGCTAAGAGCTGAATGTTTGTGTCCCTCCAAAATTCGTATGGTGAAACTCTAACCTCCCCCACCCCTAGTGGGTTGGTGTTAGGAGGTGTGCCTTTGAGAGGTGATTGGTTTGCTTACTTATTTACCTGCTGCACTGGGTCTTCCTTGTGGTGTGAGGACTCTTTGGTCGGGCAGGCAGGCTTTCTCTAATTGTGGGGCACAGGGGCTGGCCTAATTGTTGCGTGCATGATTGTCTTGTGGAACACTGGCTCTGGAGAACACAGACTCAGTAGCTGCAACATGCGGGCTTCTCTACTTGCAGTGCGTGGGCTTAGTCGCTCCATGGTATGTGAGATCTTGAAATTCCCTGGTAGCTCAGTTGGTAAAGAATCTGCCTGCAGAAGTAGAATCTTTGCTCCCGAGCAGGGATGGAACCCATATTCCCCGCATGGGAAGGTGGATTCCAGGGAAGTCCTGAGAGGTGGTTGGTTTAGATGAGGTATCAACGGTTGAGAATCCCCCTCTCTCTGCTGTGTAAGGACACAGAAAGCAGGTGGCCATCTGAGAACCAGGAAGAGGGTCCTAACCAGAACCCCAGCAGGCTGACACCCTGATCTTGGACTTCTAGCCTCCAGAACTGTGAGATTAATTTCTGTTTCACCCACAGAGTGTCTGTGGTATTTTGTTATAGCAGCCCAGCAGCCTGAGCCGTCAGTCCCACAGACCTGAGTGAGCCCCCCATGTCTGGGTTCTACCAAAGCTCTCAGGCAGACAGCAAATTGGTGTGGGAGGACACACCCTTGGTGTGGCTTGCTGGGACCCAGACTCACTCTTACTCTCTCCTCTGTCCCCAAGCACAAAGGAAGTCTACTGAGAACACTGGGCATAGAGAGGACAGACTTCAGCTGGTTCTGTTAGCGGAAGCACACTGACTGAAACTGCCCACCCTGGTCAGGCACCACAGAAACCATTTACATGAGTTGTTTTACGACAGGAGGTCCTGGTAAGGAACACAGAACTAATAAGCCACCACCAACCAGAAGAGTTCGGGAAAGGTCAAAAGGAGACACCACATGTCCGACCACCTCCCAGAACCCTTCTCTCTGGCATCCATCTTGGCTGAACAAGGAGTACACCACCAGGAAGGACTCTGAGTCAGAATGATTGGCTAAAGGCAATCAGAAACTAATCCCATCATCATGAAACCCGAGACTGCAAGCCAGGTGGCAGAAAGTTCTCCTGGGTTCCCTTAACCTCCTGTTCTCCATCCAGGTGCCCTTTCCCAATAAAATCTCTTGCTTTGTCAGCACATGTGTCTCCTCAGACAATTCATTTCCGAGTGTTAGACAAGAGCCCAGTTTCAGGCCCTGGAAGGGGTCCCCATCCCTGCAACAGCTCTGTTCTTGGGTCTGGTTCTCTCTCATTTCCCTCTGCTGCAGGCATGTTATTGAGTTTCCTTTCCTTTCCAGGACAGGGACAGGTGCTGGCATCCTGCTGATTGCTGGACTAGGAGCCAGAGACCTCAGATTCTAGTACAGGTCTTGTCACTAATCAGGTGCTCACAGTTAAGCAGCTTGCTTTTTCCCTTTGTGCCCCAGGCATGCATCTGAGCAACACCTGCCTTAGAACTGTTACTTGGTCATTAATAAAAGCTGTGTGCTGGCTCCTCCAGGGTTGCAATATGGTGCTTAACCAGACAGCTTCGATTGCTGCCCTCCTGGAGCCTGCATTCCAGAGTGAGGAGGCAACAGAAGAAATAGGTAAATAAGACAATTACTGATTGTGACAACTGCTCTGAGGTTCAGAGGATGAGGAAACAGCCCCTGGGAGGATGTGATATTTATTTCAAAGCCTCCACCTGCAAACTGAGAAGGGGCCAGCCCTTCAACCTGGGAAGAGCATTCCAGGCAGATCTCTGAGCTAATAAAAGTAAAAATGCTCTATGAACTATATAGTGCAATGCAGTCATCAAGTTTAATAGGAGTTAAATTGTCTTCAGCCTCTGTGGCTTTGCCGCGCACTCCTTGATCAGAGCCTGGAGCGGGCTTCACTGGCCAGTGTCTGGAAGGCGGCGTAAGGACAATGAAGTCCCAGGGTGTGGTGGGAAGAAGGGTGGTGAGTTCTGCTCTCTCTGAGGACGTGATGATCCAGCCTCTCTAGGCAGACCCATTTCCTCCCAGTGTTTTGGGTCTTTGTCACCATGCTTGCAACATGCAGCTGGCATTTATGGGAGCATCTGTTGAGAGATGGGACTCTCCCCTCCTCTGAACAGGAACTCAGGCTTGGGAAGGCCCCCTCTCCCAGCCTGTTCATGTGTGGGTCCATGTTCCCTGCTATCCATTTGGTTGTTATTTTGCTGTCTGGCTAGATCCTTTTGGGGAGCCAGTGGGGCTCCAAGCATGCCTCGACTGTGAACTGATGCAGTTTACCTCAGTAAAGAGGGGCCGCTCAAGGGCCGGAATGTTTCCACGTGTCTTCTTGGACAAATATCCAGGGGCCTGTGGAGCGGTCATGCAGTGTATCTACCTTAGCAAACTCCAGCAGCCAAGTTCTCCAGTTGACCGAGTGAGCAGCCCCAGCTCAAGGGACATAGGAGGGCCGCTGCTTCACGTCCCCTCAGAGCTAGGGACGCTGGACAGAGAGCCACAATGCCGGAGTCCCTGCCTGTTAAGCCTGCAGCCCACTCTATTTTATGTTCCTTCCTTTGGTGCTAACATTCTCTAGCTATGTGACTTTACGAAGATGGTAGTTTTCAAACTTCAACAGGCATCAGAAATCTCTGAGAGCTTGTGGAAGCACAGCTCCTTGAACTTGCTGAATCAGTAGCTCTTTGAGTTAGGGGTGCAGGAGTTTTTGTTTTTAACAGGCATTGAAGAGTGATTCTGACTGCATGTAAACCGCAGCTGGGGAAACCTGGCTGTTTAAAGTCATGATTTAGGTCACACGTCCCTTAAAGGACTGATGGTTCCTCAGGGAGCCCTGAAGCCAGGCTGCCAGGCAGAGCTCCTGGAGGCACCATGAGAAAAAATGCCTCCTCCAAGGTGGCCCGAAGCTTCCCAGAGTGTGGGGCCCAGGGCGTGTGCTCAGTAATGCTGACTATACGGATGAAGACTTGAGACTTGGAGAGATGGAAAGGGCGGTTGGGGGTGGGCTGTTAATTACATATGTGCTGCCAGAATGCAAGTTCTAGAAAAGTAGGGGCTTATTCTTAATTATTCCCAGGACCTGATCCATAAAATGCTAAATGAATTAATGACACCACCCACTTCTCTCTCCCTTGGGAAAGACAGAATATCTGAAAGCCCAGTGAAATAGACCCACCGTGTCTGACAAAATTCCCTAATTCCTCAAATATCTGATTTAAATGGACTCAAACAGGGTCAACGTTGTGTGATTAAAAAATAAACTCAGGACATCAAGGTATTTTTTGATACCAAGTGACAGGCAAACACATCAACGGGGTGTAGCAAAGTGAGTCATGCAATTTCTATTGTAATGAGGAGGGTGGAATAAGTGATTTCCCTTTCTTCCCCTTAAATATCAGGCCCAGAGCAGTTAACCCATCAGGAAAAGTTACTAAATAACAAACTTCATTATAAGCAAAGATAAAACAAATTAAACTCATATTGGAAAACCATTTTAGACCCACCAGGTGGGCAAATATACAGTCTGACAATAGTGAGTGTTGGCCAGGATGTGGTAGAAAAAAACTCTAGTTGGCTGCAAGTGGTCAAGCACTTAGGAGAAAGAAATGGACAACCTCAAGCAAAGTTGCAAATGTGCCTGGCTGTTTCATCACTCAGCATTCCCACTTCTAGGGAGTTACTCAATTCTTTTCTCCGCCCAAATGTCTCTTTATCTCTTTTGTCACTGTGCAATCGAAGAATTGATGCTTTTGAACTGTGGTGTTGGAGAAGTCTCTTGAGAGTCCCTTGAACTGCAAGGAGATCCAACCAGTCCATTCTGAAGGAGATCAGCCCTTGGATTTCTTTGGAAGGAATGATGCTAAAGCTGAAACTCCAGTACTTTGGCCACCTCATGCGAAGAGTTGACTCATTGGGAAAGACTATGATGCTGGGAGGGATTGGGGGCAGGAGGAGAAGGGGACGACAGAGGATGAGATGGCTGGATGGCATCACTGACTCGATGGACATGAGTCTGAGTGAACTCCGGGAGTTGGTGATGGACAGGGAGGCCTGGCGTGCTGCGATTCATGGGGTCGCAAAGAGTCAGACACGACTGAGCGACTTAACTGAACTGAACTGAATCTAGAAATCATTTTTTAAGTGAGGATAAAAACAGTTTCTTCTTCTATTTATACTCACTAAAAGAGAAACCTGGAGCCAGGTTTCCTAACTCCAAAATGTTAATAAATGAGTAAAAGGAGTTCACATTTGCATCTCACCGAACACTCAGCTCGACGGGGCAAGGACAGTGGCCTCCCCTCTGCTCTCAGCTGTGTGTTGTACCTGCGATCACCCACTGCCCTGAAATCTGGAGGGCGTGGGTCGCATCACAATCAGGCTGGACTTCTCTTGGCTCATGACTGTTACTGTGAGCTGTCCTTGGTGTGCATGCTCAGTTGCGACCTCTGCGACCCTGTGGTCTGTAGCCAGCCAGGCTGCTCCATCCGTGGGATTCTCCAGGCAAGAATACTGGACTGGGGTGCCATGTCCTCCTCTAGGGGATCTTCCCGACCCAGGGAGTGAGCCCACGTCCCTTGCGTCTCCTGCAGTGGCAGGTGGGTCCTTTACCACTAGTGCCACTTGGGAAGCCTGTGCTGTCCTTTAAGATGTGCTGTGCTTGAGAGGAGTCCAGCCCTGACCACTGGATATGCATTTATAGTTCTGACCATCACTTACGCTCAGAATCTCAATTCTACTTTTATTTCCTGGTGAGAACTCCTTAATCTATATTCAAGTTAGTGTACTTAGTTAAGGTATGTGGGCAGGGGCTTGGTCCGCATCCAAATAGATGCAGAAGAGAACGAACCCTGAAATCTCAACCCATCAGCAACATCGGTTATTACATATTATGTGTTCATCAGACAATATGTATGGTATTGAGTGGTTCTTTTCTTACTGTTATAAATGTGAAGCCCGTGTCTTTTGAAAGGCTGTTGAAAGTAAATGCATTGCCTGTCACCATTATCCAAGACTTTGATTCCATATAATAAAAAGGGACTTAGGACAGAGCAGTGGTAACTTAACTTTCTTGGGAAGATGAGGAAAGAACAGAGGGGAAGTTAATCTGTAAAAGATACTCCATTCTTGCACAGGTTTCCACGTGCTGCTGGACCATAGTTTGAGACTACACACCCCCATCTGGACCCTATTAAAATGCATCTCTTGACCAGTCACAGGAGGAGCCTGGGAAGGGGAGGAGAAGTCAAGGGAGAGGAGAAGTCAAGACAAGTTGACCTCAAAGGTACCACAGAAAAGGTAAGGGGCTCCAAGACAATGGTCAGGTCTCTTTCTACTCAGAGAGCCTGGGTTTCAGAGATAAAAGTCTGCTCTTCCAACGAGGAAGCCACGGTGGATAAACAGATCTCTTTCCTTAGCTGCCAGAACAAGCACAGCTAGATAACAGTTCGTAGTCTCCCAAACTAAACATTCATCATACCTGTGACTTGCAGTAGCGATTTGTGTTCTAAATCAATTCTACCTTCAGTGTTGAAAATCTCCAAAGATCTAAACCAGAGGTTAAAGCGGGGGGGGGGGGGGGGGGGGGGGGGCGGCAGTGGGGGGGGGGGACGGGAGGGGATTCTCATTTTCCTCCAAAGTCAGCTTTTCCCAAAGTGTATTCTGAAGAATATTTGTTTGATCAAGTCACGCCGTGACAAAGCATTTCATAGTCAAATGAAACAGGATGCTGAAAGTCATATCCTCTTCTCAGAGATCCACAGGAACGTGTCTGAGAAGTCTTGTGGCCAAGAAATCAAGTTTAGATTTTTTTTAAATTGGAGTATAATTGCTTTCAGGAGAAAGGAATGGCTACCCACTCCAGTATTCTTGCCTGGAGAATCCCATGGACAGAGGACAGCCTGGCGGGCTACAGTCCATGGGGTCGCAAAGAGCCAGACACGACTAAGCAAGTCATACATAATTGTTTTACAATATTGTATTAGTTTCTGCTGTACAACAAAATGAATCAGCTATGTACATACATATACCCCCTTCCTCCTGAGCTTTCCTCCCACCCCACCTCCCCATTAATTTAAGATTGTTAAGCTCAGTGTTTAGAAATAGGACCAAAGAACATTTGTGCTTATAACACAAGTGCTGTGGCACATATTTAGAGAAGCCCTGCTTTTGAATACCTTCTTTCTTCAAAGGGAGGAATTTTGTTTTGTTTGTGATGGAAACTTCATGTAGGCACGCAAGAACAAGCTGATAAACACACAGACACACACAGAAACACCCTAGGCTGCCTCCAGCCTCAATCCCCAGATAGGCAGAAGAGGAAGCATCTGAAATGACCGTTTAGGTTCTCTTCCCCTCCAGATGTGAAGCTGGCCTGAGGTATGACAGTAATTGCTGCCTGGGTGGGACACAGGGGCTGCTCTTTTTATGGGGGGAGGGGGACTGCTGCTCTTTAATGAGGCAGTTAGGATGGGTGGAGGAGGAGGAAGCTCTGGGAATAGGTGATAGGCAGCCAGGAAAGCGCTGGCCTAGGGAACACCAAGTGGAATTTTCCTCTGGAAATCCTTTTGAACTAAGTGGATTTGACTGTTGCACCCCTGGTTGCCTAGATCCCATGGCTAAGTGATTTTGTCTTCATTTTCCAGTAATGATTAACACTGCTGCAGTCTGGGAACAGTTTATTCAACTGCGGTGACGGAAACAAGGAGAAAGCCCTTCCTCAAACCCCTCGGCAAAATCTGCTTTCCACTTCTGACTGATGGTGGGAAGAAGAAAGACGCTGCATTTGGAAGGACTGTCAGAATCAAATATGTCTGAAATCTTAAATGCTTCTCAGTGTCTGTTTTGTGATTTTTAAAATTTTGTTTACAAAAGCTTTTCTCTTTCCTCCCCCTCTCTCCTTCTCTCTCCTTCCTCCCTTCCTTCCTTCCTTTCAGTGAAAAGAGGAAAGGATAACAAAATATTGCTCATTTGGGAGAGGTAACAATAGAAAGCCAGCAAAAACTGCATCTGGATCCACCTTCCAATGCAGGGGATGTGGGTTTGATCCCTGGTTGGGGACCTAAGATCCCTCATGCCACGGAGCACCTGAACCAGCACGCTGCAACCACGGAGACTGCATGCCACAACTAGAGAGTCTGTGCGCAGCAAGGAGTATCTCGAGGGCTGCAACTGAGATCTGACACAGCCAAATAAACAAATAAATAATTAAAAGGAGAGAAGACTCTGCACATGGGAGTAAGGGGAGAGCTTCCCCTTCCATGACCGAGTGGAAGCCTAGAATGTCAAAATAAGGAGGGGCCTCAGGGATCGTCCTGACTCATCTTCTCAAAGAAGATGGACCCAAAGGTTGATCTCTCGCACAGGACTCTTCATCACAGCACTGCCGCTTCCTCTGCTCCAGGCTGGAAGCAGGCTGGGCAGAGCTTGTTAGGCAATGTCATGAGTTTTGCTGCAGCTCTCTCTGAAGCAGGGGTGACATGACACGTTTGAACCTCTGAGCTAGAGCATCCTCTGGATCATGCTGAGACTTGGTCAGCTTGGGCGGACAGGGTGGTTGAGGTAAGGAAGAGATGTGTTGTTGTTGTTGCTGCTGTTTAGTTGCTCAATCGTGTCTGACTTTCGTGACCCCACAGTCTGTAGCCCAACAGGCTCCTCTGTCCATGGGATTTCCCAGGCAAGAATACTGGAGTAGGTTGCCATTTACTTCTCCAGGTGATCTTCCCAACCCAGGGATCAAATTCACGTCTCCTGCACTGGCAGATAGGTTCTTTACCACTGAGCCACCAGGGAAGCCAAGGCTGAGATAACCAGCCTGCAAAGAAAGGCTCCTTATCCTAAAAACCAAGGATATTGAAAACATGCTTGATGCACTTCTAAGTACTCAGCCAAAGTAAGTTTGCCAAAATCACAATGTTTAAGGCTTCTATGATGGAGTAAGAGGGACACAGAGCAAGATGTGGAATACACCAGGCTCAGGGAAACCCACCAGAACTCTTACATCATCTGAAACCCCTGTGTAACCCCATCTTTAATGAGGTGATGGCTGAGCTTAAATGCTGGGCCTCTCAGCCATGCTGTGAAAAGTAGTCTCCTACAAAGGATGATCACCATGTAATTTGAGCTCTCTAGCTAAAACAAACCCTACCTAGCTGAATCCTCCTTCAAGGGGAACTCTTCCTGTTCACAGTTTCATGTCATTCAGTGCTATGGAACCACTGGTACAGAACATGGCAGTGTTTGTTCTAGATACTTTATCCCTTATTTTTGTGACAGATGGATATTCTGTTATGTGAACTTTTTTGTGGTTGGCAGTAGTATCAAGTATCAGTTATTTGTTAACCACATTCCTAAAGTTAATATGCAATGACAGAAATTGTTAATTATACCTGTGACTACGGTCATAAAAATCATTTTTAAGGCAGAATATAGAGATTAAGTGATGAAGAGGCAGGGATGATAAGAGCAAGGAAAGGGGAAGAGACAGTTTTGCAGGTGACAGAGGGTGGTGGTGGGGGTCTCTAAAAATCTTGGCCAAGACCTAATCTAATCATGAATGTTGTTTTCTCTGAATCTGAAGTAATAATGTGATGTATGAGCAAGAACTAAAAAGCATGGGAAAAGTGCATTTCAAAGAGTAGGGGTATTAGCATGAGGTTTACAGCCTCAAAATGAATTCCTATGATGGAACTGACTCACACTGGATACAACACGACTTGACATGCTCCTCAGTTACAGCCACAAAGAAGGGGCCGTCAGGAAAGGAAGCTAAGATTGCTAAGGACATACAGGCCACCAAATGCTAGGGCTGGGAGGACTCCGGAGGTCATCTAGTCCCTTCTCCTGCCTTATAGTTCTCAGACAATGAGTCAGCTGGTGGAAGGCGGGCAAGAATGGGGAAACTCCTGTCTCTGATTTTGTCCTAAATATCTCAGAAATGAGAATGATGTCTTGGCCACCACGATGCTATCGATCTGTTCTAGTATTTAAAGGAACATAGTGCATGGATAAGAGTGACTCATATTACTGAGGGTACATAATGTTGTATCTGGCACCATGCTGAGGATATGCAATGCATCCTACCCCATTCAGCACTCACACCAGCCCTAATAAGGCAGGTACTTTGTTATACAGATCAAGAGGTCAAAACATAGAAAGAGTGAATAACTTACTCTAGATCTAGCAAGTGGCCGAGCTAGAGCCCAGAACCAAGTTTGCCTGATTTTACCCTTCAAACTCTTAACAGTCCTATTTGACTCCCCATTGGCAAGGAAGTCTCACTGATATGAAATGATTCTTTTTATACACTGAAAAATTGGTTTTGATTGATGGGTCAAAAGACACTTCCCTTACAAGTAATAAGAAGTTCATTATTAGGGTTGCCAGATTTAGCAAATAAAAACATAGAATGATACATTTGAATTTCTGATAGAGAATTTTTTAGTTTACATATTTTTAGTATAAGTGTGTCCCAAATATTACAATGGAACAGACTTCACACTAAAAGACTATTCTTTGTTTATTTGAAATTCAAATTTACTGGGCATCCTGTGTCTTATCTGGCCTCCATGTTCATAATGAACGAGAAAGTTGGTGAGTTTAGTCTCTCTGTGGGCCACTTCATGCTGCTCTCTTCCATGGCTGACCCCCTTCTACTGGGAACCTTTTCATCCAAGGCTGCTATAAAGCCCTTCAGTGCTATAGTCTCTTGGTATCTATGTTTTTATTGTTATTTAATTGCTAAGTAGGGTCCAACTCTTTTGTGACCCCATGGACTGCAGCCCACCAGGCTCCTCTGTTCATGGGATTCTCCAGGCAAGAATACTGGAGTGGGTTGCCATGCCCTCCTCCGGGGATCTTCCCAACCCAGGGATCAAATCTGTGTCTCCTACGTTGGGAGGTAGATTCTTTACCACTGAACCACCAGGGAAGCCCTGTCTATGTATATCATAGACTAATTTATTAATTTTTAAATGTTTTTATTAGTAAATGGTTACAGAAGAATATATGTAACCATTCTACTTAACAATCACTGAGTCAATGGTTATAAGGCCTGTTCAGTATTTTAAGATATGGCCAATTGTTTTCCAACATGATAGTATAACAATTACTCTTCCACACTGGCACACTAGTTCCCTGGGTTTATAACCTCACTGCACATGGGATATTGTCAAACTTTTGCCTTCGTAGTGGGTGTAAAGTGCCCTCTCACTGTGATTTCCATTTCCCTGATTTCTAATGAGGTTGAGCATCTTTTCACAAATTCATTGTCTCCTCCTCTTCTTGTTTTCAGAGTTTTGCACTCCAACTATGTGCTGGGGTCTAAAAGTCCACTGTTTTATGGAAGAGACTTGGAGACAGTAACTCAGGGGAAGACCAAACAGAGAAGACTCTAGGTACGGAGTGCACACTGGCCCTCTGTGAGCAGAACGAGGGGACTGTGCTTTGCACACGGCACTACCTACAGGCCTGGAAATACTGCTGTTGCTCCACCAGCACTTAGCTCCTCTCCACTGGCAGCCCAGTGTTGGAGAAAGTATTTCCAAGCCACACAGACCTGTTTCCTAGCTATGTGACAGAGAGTTGCTTTCTTCCTCTGAGTCTCAGTTTTCTTATCTATAAAAACATGCCTTGCAGGGTTATTCCAGGGTTAAACAAGACAGGAAGTGGAAAGGACCGCCAGGGAGGGCCTCAACCCATGATGCCTTCTACCAGGCTTCTTTAAGAACCAACCAGAAGAAAAACATCTCAAGACAACCAGTATCCTGTTCCAAAGAATTAGAACAGATCACCAGGAATTTTGCACTTAAGATCTTATTTGTGGCAAAGGTAAGCCTAGGGTTCTTCTTAGAATCAAGAGATTGAGTGGATTTTGGAGACAATCTGACCTGATGACTCCTTTCCATGCATTACTGGGAGTAGATCATTGGAGAGCTGAGTGTCAGCCATTATTCCGAGGCGCCTTCAGAGGGAGATTCCACCCAGCTGCCCGACTCAGTGTCCCACAGTCTCTGTAGTTCAGAGTTCTTCCCAGTGTCTTACTTAAAACCTCTCCTGCTTCAGCATAAGTTGTTCCGTCTTCTCAGAGTGAGGGAGCCCTGCCATGAGACAGATGGCTTGAACTACAAAGCAAGTCTGCTAGCTGCTTCACTGGCCTGACTCACAAGTTACTATTATGGAATAGGCTTCCCTGGTAGCTTAGTGGTGAAGAACCCGCCTGCCAGTGAGGGAGACACAGGTTCGATCCCTGGGTCAAGAAGATTCTCTGGGGAAGGAAATGGCAACCCCCTCCAGTATTCTTGCCTGGGAAATCCCATGGACAGAGTAGCCTGGTGGGCTACAGTCCATGGGGTGGCAGAGAGTCAGACATGACTTAGTGACTCTGCACGCTCCCATATTATGGAATGTTGGGCCTAGGCTGCACCACTTAATTCACATGAGAAAACCAAGGCCCAGAGAGGTCTGTCTACCCGGATATGATACTACAGCTAGTAAGGGGCAAGAGCTGGGTTTCAACTCCAGTTTTCAGAGTCAAAAATTCAGGATTATTTTGTTCCCCATCACTGAGGGTCTGTTTTTATTGAGTGTATGTCCAGAGGTGACCCAGAATCCTTGGGCCATCTGAGGACCAAGTTCAGACATTGTACTCCAGGAGTCAGGAGACCCCAGTCCCAATCCTGGTCCTCTTCAGAACTGCTCCTCTGGAGAATGTAGTGACAAAAGAGCTTTTGTTTATGTGATCATTTGGAGGCTAGAATTCTGCACTGGAAGAGATATATATATATATGCGCCACGCCAAGTCACTCCATTCACGTCCGACTCTTTGCGACCGCATGAACTGTGGCCCACCAGGCTCCTCTGTCAGTGAGATTCTCCAAGCAAGATACTGGAGTGGATTGCCATGCCCTCCTCCAGAGGATCTTACCGACTCAGGGATCGAACCCTGGTCTCTTACGTCTCCTGCAATGGCAGATGGGTTCTTTACCATTACAGCCACCTGGGAAGCACCCCCCCACCCATATATATACAATTTTTTAAATGGAGAGTTATTGTAACTTTCATCCAACTTTAAAAAAGGAGTCCAGGACCTTAAAAAAAGCCAAGTAATGCATTCATTTATCACTCATTCAGCAAATGTTTTTCAAGAGCCTACTGTGTGTGAGATACCCTACTAGGCCCAGAGAATATAGTAGAAGTACAATAAACGTGAGCCCCACCTCACGGCACCTGCATTCTAGTGAGAGGGGCAAATGATAAATAATAAGCAAACAATAACATGAAATACCATCAGATAGGTTCAGAACTACTGGTCCAGCTAGACTTTGCCTTCCTCTCTGGACTCAAATATGCCGTTTTCCTCTGCTAAGAAAGCCAAACCCCAGTGGAAACGGACTCAGTTTAACTTCTCAGTTGCAATTTGAAAGGATGTAGCAAAGTCCCTCAGAGAAGGCAATGGCACCCCACTCCAGTACTCTTGCCTGGAGAATCCCATGGATGGAGGGCCTGGTAGGCTACAGTCCCTGGGGGTCGCTAAGAGTCGGACACGACTGAGCGAATTCACTTTTACTTTTCCCTTTCATGCATTGGAGAAGGAAATGGCAACCCACTCCAGTGTTCTTGCCTGGAGAATCCCACGGACAGGGGAGCCTGGTGGGCTGCCATCTATGGGGTCGCACAGAGTCGGACACAACTGAAGCGACTTAGCAGCAGCAGCATCAGCAGTAAAGTCCCTAAGCCTCCTGACCCTGTTCCACGTACCCAGGGTTGTCTTGTGCAGTCAGGCTGATTAGATTAACCCTTCATTCCTCTCTGCCCCCCAGGCAGGCAGCATAATTCCAGATCTCTAGAAATGAAAGGCAAGTCTGTTTGGCCAGGATCAGCAATGCACTTTCCCCTTGCAGAATCTCCCTGCTGATTACAACTGCTGCTTGTGCAACACCAAATGATCTGAAAGCCCCAGAAAGACAAACCACCAAGAAGCATGGGTGAATGTTTAAACTGTGTGGATTCTCATAATAAGGATATTGTTCAGAATTTTTATCTCAGATCAGCTTTTTGTGCAGCTGCTGAGTGGGTTTTTCATATGTGCACCTCTACGGTTTAATAATGCAAGTGAGCTGGACTTCCCTGGTGGTCCAGCGGTTAAGACTTTGGGTTTCCGCTGCAGGTGGCAGGGGTGCTATCCTGGTCGGGGAAATTCCTCGTGCTGTGCAGTGCAGACAAAAAGGAAAAAAAAAAAAAAAGGCAAGTGTGTCGATTCCCACCCCACCCCCACCCCCTGCCCCGCCTCCATTTCCAATCCACGACAAACTCCGAATTGTTGCTATTTTTGATTTGGTGTTTCCCTAAGTTCAGCTTTGCGGTGTGGCAGTAGCAAGAAGGAATGACCTGTTGAAAGTGACATAACTCTGCAGTCTGACTCTAGGACACCTGATTTCTGGGTTTCTGCTCTCCAGGTACTAGATTAGATCCAGGGGCCTTGCTAAGATTATACATGCATGCGCACACAATTATTATCGGAATGCTGTGCGGCTCCGTTGATTAGAATGTTTAGTCCTTACTAATTCTAGGGACAGCGTCACACCACCAACTGAAAGGCCAGTTCTGGTTTAAAGAAAAACAGACTCTGTCAATGAAACTGAAATGTGTGTTTGTTACAGTTTGAAAACACAAGTAAATGAAAATTTTAAAAGAGGTTGGGGAAGGTCATGGATATCCATCACTTGGAGGGTGAATAAGAAAAGATTAATGACGATGTACAATTCACGTTACCAGGTCAGGATGGGAAATCCTGCTGGTTGTCCAAAAAGGGTGAGAATTGGTTCGAACTCCATTGATGGCTTCTCTCTTCCTTTAGCTTTCTTCCCATCTCCATCCTCCACTCCATGTCTCCCTGCCATCCATTCATATCTTGGATCTGGTGGGGAAGTGACAGTCTCTTTTCCTGAGAGTCTCTCTGGGGATAGGCTTCAAGTCATGGTATTACTAGCCTTGGAAATCACCCTCCTTAATCCTCTACTGAAAGCATGAGAGAGTGTCAGAAAAGAAAATATACCTGAACTAGACGGAAAGTCAGGCTTCCTGCCCAAGGAGCTACTGGTTATTTCTGGAGAACCAGGCCTAGGATTTGTGCCCATTGCTAAGAAGGTGTCATGGAGCAGACTGAAATAATCATGTACTGTGTCCTCCCATCTCTTAAATCCATGCAGGACTGGTTCTTGGACTGGGGTGTGGGTGTGTATGTGTCTGTGTATGTCTGTGTGTGTGCATGTGTGTGTGTCTGTGTGTGTGCGTGTGAGTGTGCGTGTGTGTGGTGGGATGGGGTGGGGTGGCGGGGACAGCCTGAAAGGTTTGTGTGTGTGTGGACTATGGGGTGGTGGAGGGGGAGGCTGAAAGATAAACTGAACAGGGACTCTCTTTTTCATTGCTATTGTGACTCAGCCAATTCCAGGATTTAAGGTCAGGCTCATTATCCATTATGCCTCCAATTCATTTCTCCCAGGAAATGCCATCTGTTGGGGGTACTTATTTCTGGGCAGCACAAATGCTACTAGTTGGGTTTTGGTGTAGCTGCTGCTTGGCACGCCTCCTGCTAGTCTTGTCCCAGGTGGCAGGGAGCAAGGGTAGGGCTCAGGCATTTGCTGTCATCCAGTTCACCCTCTTTTTGCATGTTCTGCCTATTTTCTCAGCTTTCTGTAAACACCCCTCATCCCCTTGACCCCGCACATACACAGCAACACCCTCCCTTAGTTTTCAAGCCACAACACGATTTCAATGCTTCTGTGCTTCTGTGAATTCCGTATCAGGTGTACTAAGGCTCAACTTTGCCTGGAGTAAATAAGGAAGTGCTGTTAGGAAATTCTTCCCTTAGGATTTTACTTATGTCTTAACTAGACCAGCACCTTTTGTTATTACAGCTGTTCCTCACAGCGGTGCCCACAGGCTTGCCTTTCTGACTCCCTATTGTGAATGCATTGTTGGTTGACATTCACCCCTAGAAGAAATCGCTACCTTTTCTCCAGTTGGTAGGATAAATTCACGTGCCGGTTTAGGCTGGTTCACCTGTTCTGTACTAAGTGACCTGAATGGGGCTGCCTTCTCAGCACCTCACTGGTCCCAATGCATAGACACACTCCACTCAGGAAGGCAGTCCTGACAGGGGAACTCGGGAATTCCTGGAAGATTTCGGGAGTGATGAGCACAGTTCGACAGAGAAGCAGGATGCATATGCTGGCTTGAAACTCTGGAGACAAGTTCCTGTTCAACACCCAGGGAAGCTGGTTTTCTGGCTGAAGTCTTATAGTTAGGAAATTCTGGGGATGTGGGTTACAGAGGGCAGAGCTAGGGATGTGAAGGGGAAGGAAGTCATGTGCTCCAGACAGTTAAAGGAGACATTCTTGACTTTTCTTTCCTTCTCACCGCTCATAACCAGTCTATTAGCAACTCAGGCAGTCCCACCTTCAAAGTTTGTCCTGAAGTCACTTCTCTCTGTTAACCCTCACTGCCATCACCCTAACTGAGCCTCTGCTGTCTCTCACTGAGTCAACCAGATTACCTCCTCCAACTAGTTTTTGTGAAGCTCTCTTGCTAATTTCTCAACTTTTAAAGAAAATTTTTTAAATTTTTGGCTGCACTGGGTAGCATGTGGGATCTTAGTTCCCTGACCAGAGACTGAATCTGTGCCCCCTGCATTGGAAGCGCAGAGTCTTAACCACTGGAGAGCCTGGGAAGTCCACTCTCACTAATTTCTAATTAATTCTCTATGTGCATTGCAGGCAGATTTTTTTTACTCACTGAGCCACCATGGCTGCTGCTAAGTCATGTAAGTCGTGTCCGACTCTGTGTGACCCTGGACTGTAGCCTGTCAGGCTTCTCTGTCCATGGGATTCTTCAGGCAAGAATACTGGAGTGGATTGCTGTGCCCTCCTCCAGGGGATCTTTCTGACCCAGGGACTGAACCTGGCAGCAGGTTCTTTACCACCAGTGCCACCTATACTAGGTTAAATAACATGTTATAAAAATAACATCTTATAAACATTAACATAGCTATTTTTTAAAATCTTTTTAATGTGGCATTCATGACTCACATTATATTTCTATTGGCCAGGACTAATTTGGATCACCAAAACACTCCTCAATGTGCATTAAATTCTTGTTTACTGATGGTTGTTTATTTGCTTCTAATCTGTCTTTGAAGTTTACCAAAGATAAGTCAAATGTTTTTCATTTCCTTGTTCCATCTGTTCCAGATTAGGAGAAAGCCAAAACAAAGCTCAACACCAACACCACCACCATCAACAGAAGAAATCTCCTGAGCCATGCAGGCCCCAGCAGCAAGCCAAGGAAGGCAAACTGGGATTGGGGGGCCAGAGGGTAACCCAGGATGGTGGCTAGATGGGGTGAGTGGCTTCAGCAGCCAGAGGTCTTCCCTTAGGCCTAGGAGGTGACACAAGCAATTCTCCCAGGATCACCTTGATGAAGCAATAAATAAAGGTGACAAGGCGGAAGGTCACTGAAACCTGGTCTCAGCCAGTCCCAGGACACTCTCTCCTACCATGTAAGCCAAGGGGCTGGCAGAGAAGTCTCCTCATTCATTCAGTTCAGTTCAGTCACTCAGTTGTGTCCAACTCTTTGCAACCTCACGGACTGTAGCACACCAGGCTTTCCTGTCCTTCACCATCTACCAGTTTGCTCAGGCTCACGTCCATCGAGTTGGTGATGCCATCCAACCATGTCATCCTCTGTCGTCCCCCTTTCCTCCTGCCTTCTATCTTTCCCAGCATTAGATCTTTCCCACTGAGTCAGTTCTTCGCATCAGATGGCCGAAGTATTGGAGCTTCAGCTTCAGCCTCAGTCCTTCCAATGAATATTCAGGACTGGTTTCCTTTAGGATTGACTGGTTTGACCTCCTTGCAGCCCAAGGGACTCTCAAGAGTCTTCTCCAACACCACAATTCAAAAGCATTGATTCTTCAGTGCTCAGCTTTCTTTATAGTCCAACTGTCACATCCATACATAACTATTGAAAAAACCATAGACTTGACTAGATGGACCTTTATTGCAAAGTAATGTCTCTGCCTTTTAATATGCTGTCTAGGTTGGCCATAGCTTTTTTTCCAAGGAGCAAGTGTCTTTTAATTTCATGTCTGCAGTCACCATCTGTAGTGATTTTGGAGCCCAAGAAAATAAAGTCTGTCACTGTTTCCATTGTTTCCCCATCTATTTGCCATGAAGTGAAGGGACCAGATGCCATGATCTTAGTTTTTTGAATGTTGAGTTTTAAGTCATCTTTTTTACTCTCCTCTTTCACTTTCATAAAGAGGCTCTTTAGTTCTTCTTCACTTTCTGCCATAAGGGTGGTGTCATCTGTGTATCTGAGGTTATTGATATTTCTCCCTGCAATCTTGATTCCAGCTTGTGCTTCATCCAGCCCAGCATTTTGCATGATGTACTCAGCATAAAAGTTCATTGGCCCAGCTCAAAAATATATCCTTCTGCTTGTATGGTGGGGGGGGAGTTGCAGAATTTAGAGAGTCACAGTGGCATGGTGGAAGGGAAATAACTATAGGGATAGCAAAAGCCCTAGTGATTTTTTCCAGCTCTCCTTTCAAGGGCTTCTGGAGACAAAAGGGATTAAAATTTCAAGCTAGGGAGGAGTAAAAACTCTTAGCTAACTGATTGGCTAGGTTTATCTGATTAATCCTGGGGTGTCTGTGTCACAATTCAATGCAACAACATTTACTGAAGTATGGCAAGCTAAAAAAGCTTTGAAGTCAGCAGCCAAGGGAACGGGTGGGAGAAGGTGGGAAAGGATGAGATAGGGTCAGGAACTGCTTTGTTTTGGGAAGAAAAAAAACTGAAAAAGGCCCCAGGCAAGGTGGAGTTAGACTAAAACAACTTTGTCTTTACTTTCTTTCAATTCCAGTTATTCATTCACTCCACAAATATTGAGTGCCTACTGTGTGTTAGGCCTTGGCCAGCACTATGATAGGACTTCTGGAGTTGTTGACTATTCTTGAAGAAATCACAAATACTACCTTAAGACCTTTAAGCAGGTAATAAAATGCTTTTTAGTTGCTCGGTCATGTCCAACTCTTTGCGACCCCGTGAACAGCAGCACACCAGGCCTCCCTGTCCATCACCAACTCCTGGAGTCCACCCAAACCCATGTCGATTGAGTCGGTGATGCCATCCAACCATCTCATCCTCTGTCATCCCCTTCTTCTCCTGCCCTCAATCTTTCCCAGCATCAGGGTCTTTTCAAATGAGCCAGATCTTGGCATCAGGTGGTCAAAGTATTGGAGTTTTAGCTTCAGCATCAGTCCTACTGTTATAGGTAGAATAGGGAAAAGGAGTCCAAAATGGCGGTGGCTAAAAGACAAGGAAGGTCCGAGGACCACAGTGAAGACTTCAGGCAGAACAAACAGAACAAACCGCACTCCTGGCTAAGCCCAATTTGCATAGGGCAGGCCCAGGTGGAGGAAAAAAACATATAAAAGGAGGAGCCAAAGCGCTTTCTCACGGACTCTCTCTCCCACGTGCGTGCGCTCTTTTCTCTCTCTCTCTTTCTCTCTCTCTCTCTCACTCTCCTGCTATCTTCTAAATAAAATAGAGCTGTAACACTGATTTGCCTAAGAGCTGCAGCATGGTTTGTCCAAGACCCGAGAGCTGTGACCCGCGGAGGGCTTTAATGTCCGTCGCTCCAAATCTTTGTTGTGACGAGACAAAGAACCGAGGAACATACACTCGCGTGACACTACCAATGAATATTCAGGACTGATTTCCTTTAGGATGGACTGGTTGGATCTCTTTGCAGTCCAAGGGACTCTCAAGAGTCTTCTCGAACACCACAGTTCAAAAGCATCAATTCTTCTGTGTTCAGCTTTCTTTATAGTCCAACTCTCACATCCATACATGAACACAGGAAAAACCATAGCCTTGACTGGATGGACCTTTGTGGACAAAGTAATGTCTCTGCTTTTCAATATGCTGTCTAGGTTGGTCATAACTTTCCTTCCAAGGAGTAAGCGTCTTTTAATTTTATGGCTGCAATCACCATCTGCAGTGATTTTGGAGCCCAGAAAAATAGTCAGCCACTGTTTCCACTGTTTCCCCATCTATTTGCCACTGCCTTTGCTGACACACAAACCCTTCCTGGTGAGGGTTCTGCCCACTTCCTTTAGCTCTGTTTCCACCTGTGACTCAGTCACACCACAAGTCTGCTGTCCCATACTTCTGTATCTTCCCAGGTGCTGTAATTGTTCCTGAATGCTTTTCCCTCGCCTACCTTCCTAACCCTACACCTACCCTTCAGGATGGTGCACATATCATTTCTTCTTTGAAGCCTTGCCTGACTTCCCCCAGCTGGTTTAACTGCTCCTCTTTTGTGTTCCCAGTGTACTTTACAATGCATGCATTTGTTATTACTGCCTCCTAATTGTGTTAGATTCAACTCCTAGCCTGGCTTCTTCCTAACCACTTACTTGACCTTATGCAAGTTATTTAATGCTTTGATACTTCAGTTTACTCATCTATAAAAGGGAACAAAAAATGACATTTCTCATAAATGTGCTCTGAAGATTTAAGATATTTAAAACATGAAAATGTATTATAACATATGTTAAATATATTATACATCAGAGTATTTGATTTATGTTAAATATATGATTTGGAGAAGGAAATGGCAATCCACTCTAGTATTCTTGCCTGGAGAATCTCATGGACAGAAGAGCCTGGTGGGCTACAGTCCACAGGGTCGCAAGAGTCAGACACGACCTAGCAACTAAACCACCACCACCAAATATATGATTATATATATCAAAACATATATTAAAATTCTTTGTATAGTGTAAGCACTAAATAAATGTCACTGTTATTCTAGCTGTTATTATTGTTCATCCATACTAGACTATAAGTGACTTGAGGGCAAAGATGTGTTTAATATCTAGTATACAGCTTAGCATCTGGTAGGTGTTCAGGGGATATTTGGGTTTTGTATCTTTCTCCTGTTTTCAGTGTTGCGTCTGTCACTTCAGGTTCTCAATTCAATATTTTTTTTTTAATTGAGTAAGATGAGAAGAAAAAGGAGGAAAAAGATATTTGCATTTATTTATAGAGATTTCCTAACTCTGGCTGTAGTCCAGCCCCTAGGGACTGCAGAGATGTTATTTCTGTAGATAAGAGAACTTTGGCGCCTACCCTAGTCTTTCTCCCCATCCACCTCCCTCCTTGCAGAGATGCCTTACTGCTTTTACTGACTTCTCTGCCCATTCCTGGCACTCTGAAGATTTTCAAAGAATGTGGTGATAGTGGTGGTGGTATGGGGAGAAAGGGAGTTTGTATGCAGTTTGGGGAAAACAATACCAGGAGAGATGAAAAAGGTGAGATTGCACATGTTTCTTAAAGGCCCAAAGGCTTGGAGTGCTTTATCTGAACTTGAGCTTTTTCTGAATCTGACCCTGTAAGGCAGAGGGGCAATCATTCTTTTCCATGTTTTTGCTGAGCATCTTTAAGTCCTGAAAATAGGGAGATCATTCACCAGATAAGGGCTCAGGGTAGGCAGGGAACTGGACCAGATGAAGTAATCATTGTGATCAGATTTTTAAAACCAATATAATAGTATAAACTATGGCACAAAAGAATTCTTTACATTCTGATGTGATTTTTTTATGTAAAAGATCGTGCAAAGATATAAAATAATGAGACTGCACTGAATGAACAGCCTTTATTAAACACTATAATTATACAAAAGAAAAAGTACAGTCAAAAATATTTTAATGTTTGTAACATTTCACAATTGTTGTTCAGTTGCTCAGTCATGTCCGACTCTGCGACCCCATGGACTACAGCACACCAGGCTTCCCTGTCCTTCACCATTTCCTGGAGTTTGCTCAAATTCTTGTCCACTGAGTCGGTGACACCATCCAGCCATCTCATCCTCTGTTATCCCCTTCTCCTCCTGCCTTCAGTCTTTCCCAGCATCAGGGTCTTTTCCAATGAGTTGGTTCTTTATATCAGGTGGTCAAAGTATTTGAGCTTCAGCATCAGTCCTTCCAATGAATATTCAGGGTTGATTTCCCATAGGATTGACTGGTTTGATCTCCTTGCAGTCCAAGGGATTCTCAAGAGTCTTCTTCAGCACCACAGTTCAAAGGCATCAATTCTTCCACGCTCAGCCTTTTTTATTGTCCAACTCTCACATCCATACATGACTCTGGATATTTCACAATAAAGGTTTAATTCATGTCTTTTGCTCACTTTTGCATTGAGGCATGTGTTTTTTTTCCTAACTGATTGCCAAGAGTTCTTTAAGAATTGTGGCTATGATTGAAAATATATTTTCTCATTCAGTAACTTGCTTTTCCATGCTTTTAATGATGTCCTTTGATGAACAGAATATTTAAATTTTAAGGGAGTCTGCATTATCACTCTTTTCCTTTAGGGATGATCTTCTATGTTTCCTATTTGAGAAGTCTTTGCCTGTCCCAAGGTCATGACAAATTATATGTCTTATTCTAGAAGTTGTATATAAATGAGAGTGTCCATATGGCTATAAGCATGTGAAAAGATGCTTGACATCACTATTCACCAGGGAAATACAGTT
Source organism: Bos indicus (assembly GCF_029378745.1). NCBI lineage: Eukaryota > Metazoa > Chordata > Mammalia > Artiodactyla > Bovidae > Bos > Bos indicus. Next base: position 64,212,514 of record NC_091775.1, on the reverse strand, counting down.
CTTTGTCCTGATGGATACCTAATATTCTAGGAGGAAAGACTGACCTGAAGCAAGCTTTGGGATGGAGATGCTAGGAAAGGGACATACAGTCTGAAGTAGGAAGTCTAACCTAGTCTTGGGAATTGCAAAGAGCCTCATGAAGCACCTTCAGACTCTAGAGAAGCTGGTGCTCATTGCAACTATGGAGGCTGTGCCCTCTAGAGCCTGCTCACCACAAGAGAAGCCAGCTTGCTGCAACTAGAGAAGGCCTCCATGCAGCAACAAAGACCCAGTGCAGCCAAAATATATTTTAAAAATTAAAAATAAATAAAAGAGAGTCAAAATAGAAAAGGGACAACTGTCTCCTTTTGGTAAGATCTGTGGATAAGAAGTAGAGCTGGAACTAGATAGCAGCTCTCCAGGGGCCTAGTCTCTTACTACCCTATATTCTATGCTCTTTTTTTGGTCTCAGACTAAAGTGAAAAGGGGGCCTTGGCTTAGAAGTGAAATTTAAGAGAAGAGCTACCCCCCTTTCCTGGAACCATGGCAAAAGCTGGAGAAAAAGGAGGGCTGATGGCTTGCATGGACTCATGGCTGAGTCCTTTACAAGAACCTATCTTTGTAAGGGATGCCCTCACAACAAGACTTTTTAATCCTTTTCATTGATTTTACCTAGAAATATTTTTGAGGCAAAAGCCAAAATCCCTCAAATAATGGGTTTCCACAAGGCCCACCAGGAATTCTGTGAAAGGATAAATGCCACCTAGGAGAGTTATAAAAGTCACTTGGTCCTTTCCCAGAACACAGTGCCCAGGATTAGTAAATTGGAAAGCAGAGAGGTTTTCCAGGACAGACAATTGTTTTTTGAGATGGAAGAAAAAAGAAGAGTTCTAAAACGATCACTTCTTGAAAGTCCACTGTATACTCCTTGCCCTCATTTCTCCAGATTCACTCTCAGCCCCCGGGAATTTGCCTTCTGTACTACTACTCTATGGAAACTGCCCCTGTCCAGCTCATCAATGACTACCTTTGTTTTTGGCAAACCCAGCAGCTTCTTTTTGGTGCTCATCCAAAACCAAGGATCTGTCCTGAAAAATACCTCTGCTTTTAAAATTACCAATCCTGGGCACTGAGCTACGGAAACAGACAGACTGATGTTCACAACTCTCTGTGGTGACACTCAGTGTTTCACAGAATTCCAAGCGCGTCTTGTGGGAACCCATTATATGAGGATTGTTTGCTCTGTTCATTTTCATTCTATTGACCTTCCTCTCCTCTACAAGAGAAACTTTCAGAGTTCTCTTCTCCATGGCTTTGGTGATGTTCCGCATTCCAGGTGCTCCTTTTATTTTCCCATGTCTAATTGGCTTCTCTTGCTTTGCATCCCATTAAACACTGAAAAATTCTTGAAGAGATGGGAATACCAGACCACCTGACCTGCCTCTTGAGAAATCTGTATGCAGGTCAGGAAGCAACAGTTAGAACTGGACATGGTACAACAGACTGGTTCCAAATAGGGAAAGGAGTTCGTCAAGGCTGTATATTGTCACCCTGTTTATTTAACTTATATGCAGAGTACATCATGAGAAACACTGGGCTGGAGGAAGCACAAGCTGGAATCAAGATTGCCAAGAGAAATATCAATAACCTCAGATATGCAGATGACACCACCCTTATGGCAGAAAGTGAAGAAGCACTAAAGAGCCTATTGATGAAAGTGAAAGGGGAGAGTGAAAAAGTTGGCTTAAAACTCAACATTCAGAAAGCTAAGGTCATGGCATCTGGTCCCATCACTTCATGGCAAACAGATGGGGAAAGAGTGTAAACAGTGACAGACTTTATTTTCTTGGGCTCCAAAATCACTACAGACAGTGATTGCAGCCATGAAATTAAAAGACGCTTGCTCCTTGGAAGAAAAGTTATGACCAACCTAGATAGCATATTAAAAAGCAGAGACATTACTTTCCCAACAAAGGTCCGTCTAGTCAAGGCTATGGTTTTTCCAGTAGTCATAGTGCCGAAGCGTTGGTGCTTTTGAAGTGTGGTGTTGGAGAAGATTCTTGAGAGTCGCTTGGACTGCAAGGAGATCCAACCAATCCATCCTAATGGATTCAGGAAATCAGTCCTGAATATTCACTGAAGGACTGATGCTGAAGCTGAAACTCGAATACTTTGGCCACCTCATGCGAAGAACTGACTCGTTGGAAAAGACCTTGATGCCAGGAAAGATTGAAGGCGGGAGGAGAAAGGGATGACAGAGGATGAGATGGTTGGATGGCATCACCAACTCAATGGACATGGGTTTGAGTAGGCTCCAGGGACTGGCGATGGACAGGGAGGCCTGGTGTGCTGCAGTCCATGGGGTCACACAGTCAGACACAACTGAGCAACTGAACTGAACCGAAACACTAGTACTCTCCAGGGTTCTAACTAATTTTTTCTTTCCCTTTCATATTTGCTGAATAATGTCCTCTACCCCCATGCATCATAGACTGATGATTTTTTTTCCTTTGGCCACATTGAAAAGAATGTGGGATCTAGTTCCCTAAATTAGGGATCGAATCCACAACTCCTGCATTGGAAGTGTGGAGTCTTAACCACTGGACCTCCAGGGAAGTGCCATTGACTGATAACTCTTAAACACCTATTTCTAAGCCCCTACATCTTCCGGGCTCTCAGCTTATAGTGTCAGTGATTGCCTACTGGACATTTCTTCACCTGGATGACCCAAAACTGTGCCATCTTCTACAAGTTAATCATGCCCAAGGATTGACACAACAGACTGGTTCCAAATAGGAAAAGGAGTACATTAAGGCTGTATATTGTCACCCTGCTTATTTAACTTATATGCAGAGTACATCATGAGAAACGCTGGGCTAGAAGAAGCACAAGCTGGAATCAAGATTGCCAGGAGAAATATCAATAACCTCAGATATGCAGATGACACCACCCTTATGGCAGAAAGTGAAGAGGAACTAAAAAGCCTCTTGATGAAAGTGAAAGTGGAGAGTGAAAAAGTTGGCTTCAAGCTCAACATTCAGAAAACGAAGATCATGGCATCTGGTCCCTTCACTTCATGGTAAATAGATGGGGAAACAGTGGAAACAGTGTCAGACTTTATTTTGGGGGGCTCTCAAATCACTGCAGATGGTGACTGCAGCCATGAAATTAAAAGACGCTTACTCCTTGGAAGGAAAGTTATGACCAACCTAGTGGCTAAGTCACATCAGTCGTGTCTGACTCTGTGTGACCCCATAGACGGCAGCCCACCAGGTTCCCCCGTCCCTGGGATTCTCCAGGCAAGAACACTGGAGTGGGTTGCCATTTCCTTCTCCAATGCATGAAAGTGAAAAGTGAAAGGGAAGTCGCTCAGTCGTGTCTGACTCTTGGCGACCCCATGGACTGCAGCCTACCAGGCTCCTCCGTCCATGGGATTTGCCAGGCAAGAGTACTGGAGTGGGATGCCATCGCCAACCTAGATAGCATATTAAAAAGCAGAAACATTACTTGGCCAACAAAGGTCCATCTAGTCAAGGCTATGGTTTTTCCAGCATTCATGAATGGATGTGAGAGTTGGACTGTGAAGAAAGCTGAGTGCCAAAGAATTGATGCTTTTGAACTGTGGTGTTGGAGAAGACTCTTCAGAGTCCCTTGGACTGCAAGGAGATCCAACCAGTCCATTCTAAAGGAGAGCAGCCCTGGGTGTTCATTGGAAGGACTGATGCTAAAGCTGAAACTCCAATACTTTGGCCACCTCACGTCAAGAGTTGACTCATTGGAAAAGACTCTGATGCTGGGAGGGATTGGGGGGCAGGAGGAGAAGGGGATGACAGAGGATGAGATGGCTGGATGGCATCACTGACTTGATGGACATGAGTTTGAGAAAACTCCAGGAGTTGGTGATGGACAGGGAAGCCTGGCATGCTGCGATTCATGGGGTCACAAAGAGTTGGACACAAGTGAGCGACTGAACTGAACTGAAGGATTACCTTCAGCCCAAGTAGAACTGCTATTTCTCCAGCATTTTCTGCTTCAGTTAATGGCACTAATATCTAAGTACCACTCCAGAATCCCTGGATTCATTCTTTAACTCTTTTCTCTCCTTTACCTAAGAACTCAACATGTCATCAAGTCCTGTTACGTCTATATCCAAGATTTCTCTTCCTGACACACTTCTGTATCACCCAGGACTTACTTTTAACCCAAGACTTACTCTATGCCAGCGCATAGCTCTCTGTTGCTATCAGTAATCACTTTTAATGCACAAATCTATGATCTTGCGCCCCTCTTTTAGGTCTATGAAGTCTCTGAAGGCTACCCATGTAGAATAAAAGTGTTACCCCCTGACTAGGGTACATAGGCTCACCCATACACTAGTGCCAGCTCATTTCCCCTGCGTCACCCCTCTGCTTGAACATGCCCTGGGTACCCTATCTCTACTTTTGCCCTTACTGTTCTACCGTACTTTCACGACGTCACCCTCTCTTCATATCTAACAAAGTCTTCCCCGCTCTTCTACGCTGTCACCTCCCTGTGACTGTTCCTCCAGCTTCTTGTCAATATCCCAATAAACTAAGTCATTTTCTTTGCTCCCTCAGTACTTTGTACATGCCTCAATTATAGCAGCTTTTGCACTGTTTTAGAACTGTTTGCCTTACTGTTTCTCTCTTCCTCTCTCAGGGATCTTTCTTTACTCACACTCTAATCCCCAAAGTGCCTGGCATATAGCAAGCACTCAATAATGTATTCGTTTTAAGGCTTTTTCTCTTTTACTTTTGGTTTCTGACTTCTTTCCAGTAAACTGATTAAAGGTATAGGCAAAGCCCAACTCATATTTTCCCAGCTGAGCTAGTGCTCACAGACACAGCAGCCCTGAGAAATAGTAATAAGAGTGAAAGATCAAGGGCTGGGAGAACAAAGAACACATTGAATCTTTTCAGTAGGGCTGACTGGGGCTGCACCACCCCCAAGTGCTTGCTCAGAAAATAACAGTAATGCTTTATTGCCAAGTCCTGTCTTACACTTTTCAATGTGTAGGCCAGCTGGTGTCAACAACAACATGGTGAATGAGCCAATGGTGTGCGTGGACTCTGCTGGTGGGCATGTTTGTGGTGACAAAGGGCAAAGTATTATCTCGGTAATAGGTGGGAAGCACGGCTGGAATCGGGCTACTGATCCTCTAATTCAGGGTTGGCCGTTTTTTTTTTTTTTGCAAGGGTCAGAAAGTATTATAGTCTCTATAATCTATAGACTATAGTCTCTATAGAGACTATATAATATTATAGTCTCTATAATCTCTATAGACTATAGTCTCTATAGTCTATAGAAAAAGCAGCTATAGAAGATACAGAGCAAATGACTGTGGTTGTGTTCCAAAAGGGGCTTTGTATTCCAGAAAAAGCTTTACTCATGGGCACTATAATGTGAGTTTCATATACTTTTCACCTGTTGTAAAATATTCTTCTTCTTGATTTTTTCCCAATCATTAAAAAAAAAAAAAAAAAAAAAAAACTATCCAGTAGTTAAGAATTCGCCATCCAATGCAGGGGACGAGGGTTCAATCCCTGATTGGGGAACTAAGATCCTACATGCCATGGGGCAACTAAGTTGGCTAAGTATTGAAACCCATGAGCTCTAGAGACCGTGCTCTGCAACAAGAGAAGCCATTGCATGGGAACAAGAAGCCCTTGTGTCGCAACTAGAGATGCCCTTGTGTCGCAACTAGAGATGCACAGTCAAAATTTAAAATAAAAAAAAAAGGAAAAACATTCTTAGCTCTCAGGCCAAACAAAAGTAGGTGTCAGGTTGGATGTGGCCCACAGGCCACAGTGTGCTACCCTTTTTCTGGTGCCGAGTCTATTGCTAACTACCCGGAATAGCTTTACTGGGGGCAAAGCCACATGGAGAGTGCTGACCGGATGACACGACCATAGCAGTCTCACCGAGTGCTGGGTTCTATGCTTCAGTGCAACACGTATGGTCTCATTATTTCTTACAACAACCCCGTGAGGGAGGAACTAGGATCATCCCTGCTTTACAGATGCTCAATCTGGTCACCCAGCTTGCCATGGTCAGAATTAGGCTTTTCAAGTTCTGTCTGGTTCTGTGGTGCATATCCTGACCACTGTGTCAGACTGTCTCCTGTGGCAAATTCTCAGTGTCGTGGAAATCATAAGTGATGGCTTATGTTTTTCAAGAACACAGATTTTTTAAATATATATACAAAAAAGAAGTCAGGTTTCCAAACGAAAAAAACTGGGGGCAATGAGGTCTGAAGGACAGATGTGGGCATATCTGGATGTGGGAAGATTGGCTCCAAATCCCCCAAGACTTAGTGATTTTTCTGAACTTGTTATCCAGTTCTTCCCCCAGAAGTTTGGAGGAATGCAGAAGTCATCTCACTCTCCAGAGGGACCCTCCCATCATTGCCTCCCATGAGTCCCCACTAACCTCCCCAAAACACACACACAGACACACACAGACACACGTGAGCATCTTAGGTGTGCATGTTAAACTACTGTCAAGCAATCTATTTGGCACTGGGATGTAAAGAACAGATGTCAACCTACGGCTGCTGCTTCCAGTGGGCCTTGCCAGGTGAGTGCAAAGGTGGGCCTCGCCCAGCAGTGCCTGCTCTTTCCTGCCCTCTGCTTCCATAGTTTCTCTTTCTTGGACACCCACCCACTGGGAAGCCAACATGGAGGGCCGCTCAAGGGTGGGCCACAGTGACAGCATAATGGGGCGGGGTGGCGTGGAGCTGGATGCCCTCAGCTGCCCTCGCCACACTTCTGTAAAGTCCACTCGCAGCTTTTCTCCTCTGCACCCAGCCCCACCCACCACTTCCTCCCTGAGCTCACAAGCTACTTCCCTCTGCAAGCACTGGGTGACTGTCACCCCCACAGCAGGAATTGCAGGTCCTGGAGAGACAAGCTCACGAGGTCAGGTGGGGATGGAGTTAAGTTGGGGGTGGGGGTGGGAGCTAGAGCTTGGGTAAGGGAGATAAGAGAAGCACAAAAGGGGATTTAAGAGAGGTGACAGTGAGTGGAGGGGGTTGGAGCCAGAGGAGGAGGTGGCGTGTCCTGGAGCTCAGATGAACCTTGCTCCTGCCTCTGGTTTTTTTCCAGGCCTTCTCTTCCCATCCACCCATAGAAATCCTCGGAAACCTGCCTGCTCCTGAACAGGGTGGTTTCAATTCTTTGGTAGAAATCCCCTACTTGGTTCCTTTGTCTCATTCCTCTCCTATATCTGATCTCCTCCCTCTTCCATTCTGCTAGCAGATCTTTTTGGAGCAAGCTGGGGGTGGGGGGAGGGGGGGTGGGGTGGGGGGCCGGGTGTGCTGGGGGTTAGGGCACAGCTATGGAGCCTTAGGTGGCCGCTTGGCCTCCCTCTGAACGCGGTTCCCTGTGTGCTGCACTACCCTCTTCGTGTGGTTTCACTCACCCTCTGCCCTCAGATAAGGCTGAGGGCCTTTGCTGGATGCTGTGCTGGACAACAGGAAGGTGGGCTGAGCTGTGAGGTAGGAAGATCTGAAGTCTCTGGACTCAGATCACTCAGCTTTCAGTGAGGCTTGGTGATGAAGCTGCGTCAAGGCAAGGCGATCTACATTTGAAAAACAAATTTTAAAATGTATTCATCCCACCCACCATTACAGAGTCATATATGTTCATGGTAAAAACAAAAAACAAAAACCAAAAAACTCGGACAGTACAGAACCCTACAGAAAAAAAAGGAAGCAAAAGCACCCGTAATTCACAACCCTGGGAAAACTTCCAGCATTTGATCTTTTTCTTTCTACTCCTTGCTCAGTGTGTATCTCTGTCTCGATCTCTACCTATAACAAGTAATATCTACCACTTGAAAGCCTGCTTTTTTTTTCTATTGGCATTCTTTTTTGAGTATTTCCCCATTTAAAATTCTTTTCAAGCAATGACTGACATGTAATGAATACATATTTGCCTTCCAATACTAGACAATGTTCATATGTAGGAAATCGTTTTGAATTATTATTGAGGACATTACCATCCCCACTCAATACTACACACACACACACACACACACACATCTGTCTGAGAGTTTATCAGGAAGCCAGGAGGACCAAATACTCCTCACTACAGGGGCAGGCTCTCCAAATGGGATCTGTGGGCCTGGGGTGGGGTGGAAGCCAGGGGTGGGGAAGTGGGGGTGGGGAAGGGGTGGAAGGTAGGCATGCACTGCAGGGGGATTGTTTACAGCTGTGCATTCCTTATCTTGAAAGCTCCACCCCTTGACCAGAGAACATCTGGGCTGGAGTGTGCTGGGACCAGGGCTCAGAACTATGTGGGTATATGTTGTGAGGCTCAGGCAAGAAAAGTGATTCAGCATGAACTGTGCCAAATAAAACCAGACCAGACAAGGGAGTTCTATCTGTCTTCCTGGGAGTGTTGACATTCTCCACATTGTGGTTTATTTTCCTGCTTCTGTGGCCTGCCTTTAATCTGGAGATGGTGGCCAGCACAGCCCAAAGTCTCCTGGCACGGCCAATGTGTCCAGTACCCTAGCACATAGTTCTCGGGAATATTTTGGATTTGGGGGGAGTGAGCATGGAGTAGGAGAATGGGGGTTTAAGTGGGAATTATGGCCAACAGTAGCTGTGAACCTATCTGCAAGAAACCTGACACAGTCAGCCGGTGAGAGTTCCTGAGGAAGGGTTCTCAGGGCCACGTTTCTCAGTGTGGAGTATCAGCAGCGGCTCTAGGGTCAGTGTGGAGGGTCAGCAGGATTCGACCCTACTAGCAGTTGGAAAGAAGTGAGAGGAAAAATGAGAGTAAAGGTGAAGGAATAGCAACAGAGCTTGATCACCAAGAAGCCAACTATCATGCTTGGGCATCCAAAAAACAAGGGAGCCCAATATTTAATGTGTCGTAAGGAATATTCATGTATTGACTGCAGGGAAGGTGGACAAGGGGAAGGTGATTAAGGCCTTAATACTCTCCAGTTATTAGGGCCTCAACGGGTCCTTGGAGAAGGCAATGGCACCCCACTCCAGTACTCTTGCCTGGAAAATCCCATGGGCGGAGGAGCCTGGTAGGCTGCAGTCCATGGGGTCACTAAGAGTTGGACATGACTGAGAGACTTCACTTTCACTTTTCACTTTCATGCATTGGAGAAGGAAATGGTGACCCACTCCAGTGTTCTTGCCTGGAGAATCCCAGGGACAGCGGAGCCTGGTGGGCTGCCGTCTATGGGGTCGTACAGAGCTGGACACGACTGAAGTGACTTAGCAGCAGCAACGGGTCCTAATGGACAGAAAGGAGATGGGAAAGGAGGAAAAAGAGAAGATCGGAGGATAAAAGAAGAGAAAGTAAGAATGGTTTCCATCTATGAATATGTATAAAGTGTCAGCCATAGTGCAGACTTTTTGCTAGAAACTAGGAAGATGTAATGAAAAGTTTCAAGCTGTGAAACTGTTGAACAGCACACCACAGAAAATGTGTTCCTAAACCTCTGCCGAGTGATTGCTTCCAAAGACCTTCGTTGTTTGGTTTACCCAGGTGGCCTGAGGCTGGGTCATACGGAGTCAGAGGTTGTGTACAGATTTCTGGGCTGCAGATACCATGCTGGTCATATTCACTGGGTTGGCTCCCTAATCAGAATTCCTTTATGGCACCTGCACTTCAGGAGGAAACCCAATTTCCATCTTTAGGTGGAATATGCTCTAGAACCTTGGGGAAGGGCTGTGACTCTATAAGGAAGATCAAACAAACGTCATATGTCTTCATTTAAAAGGGGTCTGATATGTTCACCACTCATTCTTTCATTTGTTCATTTTTCAAGCCTAAGGGTTACACCTTATTCCTAAAGGTGAGGTTAAAAAGAATATCTAGAGCCATTTATTTTCCATAGTACATTAAAACACTGAGAAAACTGCCATGACAGCCTCTCCCTGTGGCATTAACTATCTTGAAAACAAGTTGGACCTTAGAGCAGATTTAGAAGGGAGGGAGGACCATCCCTGAATTGCTGAACACTGGGGACTGTATAGCCTCAAAGTGAAAGCCCTCAAGGTTGAGAGTTGGGGACAGGCTGGGAAATCTGCTTGGAACTTCTTTAAAAAAAAATTACTATTTTTATTTTTTTATTTGGCCACACCAGGTCTTAGTTGTGGCACACAAGACCTTTAGTTGCAGCACGTGGGATCGAGTTCCCTGACCAGGGATTGAACCCTGGCTTCCCGTACTGGGAGCTTGGAGTCTTAGCCACTGGACCACAAGGGAAGCCCCCGCTTGGAGATTCTTATTCTTGGCTCTGATTGGTATCCAGTGGCTCATTATCCGGGCAGAATCATTGAAGGTACAGGTGATGCCACTGAATCCATGCTCAGAACCAACAACCACCTTTACTATCAAAGACTCTTAGGAGACCCGGCTGCTTTCATGCAAGGCCCGAGTTACAGAGATGAAGAGGATGCATTCCATGCCCTTGGGTTAGAGCCTAAGAGAAGACTCAGGAAGGTAAACAACTGATTGGAATTTGAAGCAGAATAAAGTGAGTTACACACTGTGGAAGAGGCAGTGGGTTGTGGGGGTTCAGATGTAAAGGCATTTAATTTTATTGTCATGCACGATTATAGAAAACTTTACAGAGACAATATTCATTTCAGGTGGACCTTTAGGATAAGCAAGATTTGACAAGTAGAAAAGATGGGAGGACGTTTTCCAGGTTAAGGGAGTTACAAGGAAATATGCAAGCCTGCAATGGGTTCCAGGAAAAGCAACTCTGGGGAGGTAGCTTGAAGGGAGGGGGAAAAGCGTGGAGCCATGGAGTGAAAAGTCATGGGCAGAGCACCCAAGACCCACCCAAGAACGCCAGCAACCTTCCATTGGATGTTGGGGGGACGCAGGGCAGGACCACTGGAAGAGCATGGTATTCTAAGTCAGGCACACCACGGTTTGCTCTCAGCTCTAACTACTTTAATCCTGACCGACACGAAACAAGCTATCTCAAAACTCTGATCATTTTCCTAATGTATAAATTGAAGATGACACTCTTTCTTCTCAGAGTGACGGGAAGTTTAAATATGTTCAGAAAGTGCCAAACAGGCGCAGATGATAGACCCTCATTAAATGTATCCCCTTCGTTTACTTCCTCGGGTGGAATAAATTAGGAAGTATAAGCTGTGCATCAAAAAGCGATAATGTCATTCATTTTACAAATTATTGACCACCTACTATGTGTTAGGTCCTGTGCTGGGTGATGCAGGGTATCCGAGATGCAAGCTCTCAAAGGGAGAATAATACAGCTAGGGGAGATGATACACAAAGAGTCAAAAGTTAGGGACTTCCTTGGCTGCCCAGTGGTTAAGAATGCGGCTACAACACAGGGGACACAGATTTGATCCCTGGTCCAGGAAGATTCCACACGTGGTGGGGCAACTAAGCCTTGGGCCATAACTACTGAAGCCCCACTCTCTAGAGCCCATGCTCCGAAACAAGAGAAGCCATCCCAGTGGGAGGCCCATGCATTGCACCTAGAGAGTAGACCCCACTCACCGCAACTAGAGAAAGCCCATGTACAGTAACAAAGACACAGAGCAGCAACCCCCCCAAAAAGTCAAAGAATAGGTAATAGTCTGAGTTAACTAACTCAGAGTCATCCTAAGCTGTCTGGAGAGCTGGACAAGCATCCAGATAGTGAACACTGAGAGTGAAATACAGGTGGACAAAGGGCAGGGTGAGGTCACTGAGGGCTGGGGGGCTGGGTGGCTGGAGTGATGTCAAGGAAGAGAAGAAATGTGAGCCAGACCTCAAACACGGTTAGTATTTGGAAAAACAGAGGGAAGGAAGACTTGTGCTAAGGGGTGAAAAACCACCCATGGTGCAGTCAGGCTGGACGGTTAAAGAGGGGTCCTGGGAGGTAAGGCTGACAGGCAGGTGGAGGCCAGATTGTAAAGCTCTGGAGGTCAGGCTAGGGACTTCAATATCCATTACAGACAATGTCTTTTTATCATGTGCTTGAGGCCACACTGTCTGATCTGCCCGCCATATGCATTCTGATGTGTCCCCAGCCACACTTTGAATTTTTTATGCCACTTATTCTCTAGTATTTATATATTGCTTTATCTTATTTTTTCTGTTGGATACATGTATTACACTGCACCCTAAGCAAGACTGTCAGTTTCACAGGACAGGTCACACAAGGATGTCCTAACTTGGTATGACTCAGTACAGCTTAAGCTGAGTCTAAGGGGATACCCATGGAAAAGCTGAGGTCATACCGTGGTGACGATCTGGAGGAAATGCCAGTTGCTGCACAGATACCATAATCAGCACATTTGTTGTCTCTTCAATGTTGATCTTAATGTTCTTGCTCCTGCGTTGATGGTTTGGTCCTCCAGTTTGAGCAGTGTTTCCATGGACCATATTTAATGTACTCCCCATCCATTAATACAGAATCCTCAAATACAAGGGGACAATTTTCTGATGAAGGGTCTTAGGTCTTCCAGGTTCTTTTGTGTTTTTGCCTGGTTGAGCTCCCTGACTTTCCTAGTAAAAACCAACCAATCATTTAACAAGAGAACTTCCAAATGTCCCTAACTCTCTTACCCTCTAGAAACCCTTGTCCTTTGAGATTCCCAGCTGCCCCAGTCTCAGCTTATTCCCGAGGAGGAGATCAACCAGGAACCTTGGGAATTGGATAACCCAGGGCAGAACACAGAACTCCAGAGCAAACATGGACTGCCCTGCTGTTTGCTTTGGTTTAAAGAGTTACTGGGCATAGTGTACTAACCTTTTGTTTTGCAGGAGCTTTACTTTCCTGGTAAATAGCTGTTTTTTTAATAGCAATTTCTTCATGTGACCAGTTGAACAAAGTCTTAAAATAGAACTGACTCACTTATCTGTGGACCAGCCAAGATGGCAACGGTGACACCAGGGTCACTGGTCCCATCCTCTTGCCAGAACAATGGCCAATCAGGAGTGCGTGGGTTCCTCATCTACGCAGGGCACAGCTGTTCCTTCATCTCATTACCTCCTGAAGACGTAGTCTTCCATAGCCCTGATCATCACCAAGTGGTAGAGTCCTCAGATGAGTGTTTGGCGCCCCAGACACTACTAGAGACCCTTACCATGATGCATGCTCATGAATTTCTCTGGAGTAGACTACTTTGGTTCTACAGACACTTCTTAAACTTGGTTTTCCACGAAACAAGGGCAGCTAAACTGGAGTGTGGGTGGATACGAGACCGGAAAGAGGCCATTCTAGTTGTTCCTGTAAGGAGCAAGGACAAAATCTCCCTTTCCCAGCTGGAGCTCGTTTATGCCATTGGGAGGTTGGAGTGCGCAGCGGTGGGGGCAGGTCTGCAGCTGGTTGGTTGAGTGGGTCAAAGCCTAGCACCCAAGGCCCAACAGATAGTGACTAACCTCAGCCCACTTTTTCTTTCTTCCTTTCCTTATACGTATTTTCACTGGACAAACACTAGCTCTTTGTGAACACCCGCGAGTCACATACACACATGTGCCCTGCGCCAGTTCTCTCCTCTGGTCTATGCTTTCTATGTTTGCACTGTGTTTTCCCCCTAACAAGTCCTTCCCTCTCCACTGTATCTATTCAAATCTTTCCCATCCTTTAAGATCCAACGCAAACCTACTCAATGTGATCCATGAGCTTTATTTTGGACCCTTGAAAATGAGGTGTCTAACACTATGGCCTTGGGATACATTTCTCTTCCATTTAGTGGCTGACCAAGGGAGTCTGGGGACTTCCCTGATAGCTCAGTAGGTAAAGAATCTGCCTGAAATGCAGGAGACCATGGTTCAATTCCTAGGTCGGGAAGATCTGCTGGAGAAGGGATAGGCTACTCACTTCAGTATTCTTTGGTTTCCCTAGTGGCTCAGCTGGTAAAAACTCTGCCTGCAATGTGGGAGACCTGGGTTTGATCCCTGGGTTGGGAAATCCCCTGGAGAAGGAAATAGCAACCCACTCCAGTACTCTGGCCTGGAAAACCCCATGGACGGAGGAGCCTGGTAGGCTGCAGTCCATGGGGTCCCAAAAAGTCGGACACGACTGAGCAACTTCACTCACTCACAAGGAAGTTTGAGTCTAGCCTCTTTGTTGTTTAGTTAGAAGAGCTAGTGTTTGTCCAGTGAAAATACATATAAGCATTAAATGAGCATCTGCTCAGTATACTTCTCTCTGCTGGATCCTGGTAATGGAACCTGAGGTTTCTGCTTCTGGAGAAGAGAGCCAAGAAGCCTAGTTGTTTTCTCAGCCCTAATGGGAAGTGACCATGATAGCTAAGAGCAGTAGCCACAGGCTGTTCAGAGCAAGAAGAAAAACAGGGAAGGAGTTCCAAGGGGTCAGAAGCAGGAATGAAGGACTTCAGCTTCCAAGAGCACAAACTGGTTGGTTCTCAAACTGGGTGGCCTGAGGTGACTCAGATGACCAATTATGCAGGTGACACAGCAGTCAACAGAACAAGATGAGATCTCCAAGTGAGGCGAGTCAGCCCCAAATCTTTCTGGGAAGCAGTCAAACCTTCAGCAGTCATGGAACCAAGTCAGCAGAAGTTCCTGAGAAGAGTTAAATTTATCTAAGTTGCTGGAGGTGCTTGCGGGCATGAACTTCAGGGAAAGAAATACAAATGAGGAACTACTTATATGCCAGAAAGAGAGACCAGAAAAGATGGTACCCATGGTTGGTGAGTCACAGCAGCAAAATAGGGAAATCTCATCAATGCTGACAAGTAGCAGCAGCTTGAAAGTGAAGTGAAGTCGCTCAGTCGTGTCCGACTCTCTGTGACCCCGTGGACTATAGCCCACCAGGTTCCTCCATCTGTGGCATTCTCCAGGCAAGAATATTGGAGTGGGTTGCTATTTCCTTCTCCAGGGGATCTTCCTGACCCAGGGATTGAACCCAGGCCTCCCGCATTGCAGGTAGCTGCTTTAACCTTTGAGCCACGTGGGAAACCCTAGCTGTGTGAATTACAGTGTGTGTGGGGTGGGGATGGGAGAGATTCTCTTTAATTGAGGCACTTGAGCCATCCTGGGAATTTAAAGATGATGGAAAACAAGGCCTCTTATCACACTTCCACTACCTCTAATGATAGACAGAAATGCAATGCTTTCTCAAAGAACAGAGTGAACAGCTGAGAGTTTCCAAAGCATGTTGGCTCACATCCAATGACTGATGCATGCAGTGCTCAGGATGCAATAGGTTGTTGACATGACGGTAACATCCTGAGATTGTTGACTATCTGGAAAATGTGTCTAAATTGCAAGGAATTGAAGGGAAGCCAAGATTATTAAGAGTTATCTTGCCCAATCAAGGGTAGCTTTCAAGGGGAAATGAACAGTAGGATGTAGGAGGTAAAGAAGCACTGGTTGAGTACCCACTGGTTCAGTTCAGTTCAGTGTCTTTCTGAAGACTTTCTACTATCTCACTAGATCCTTTGAGGTAAGTGCCATTCCCATTTTCAGATGAAAAAACCAAGACCCATGGACTTTACATATATCTCACAAGGCCACATTGATCCATTATTAAAGTCAGGGTTAAAACTTAGGCTGCAAAGCTCTAAAACCTGGCTCTTTCTTCTCCACTGCAGTGTTTTCCAGCTCTCTCAATTCCCTTTGGGTAGGAAGGCCCAGCAAGGGAGAGCCTCCAGGGAGGGCCTATGTAATTAGGACATAGGAGAGGAGATCTGGAACTTCTTGCTCATAAAATCTCCTGGATCTTGGCCTAATCAAAAACTAACAACCAATACCCCTTTTAGGCCAACTCAACACTTTCCTACTTAGAATCCCTATTTTTTTCTAAAATGACATTTCTCTGAGAAATACACTTAACTAGATGAAAGGTGCATGTCTAGGCCTTTTCCCCTTTGTTTTCAGCATATGATAACCTTTCTGGTCATGTCCAGTCTCCTTGGTCCTTGTCCTCATCACAGAGCAAGCACATGTTTATGCAACCTTTATACCACATGGCTCTGAGCAGCACATGCGCTGGTCTGGACCAGGCCCATCTGGACGAGGGGGGATGGCCTTCCACTGACCCTTCCAGGAAACACCTGTCCTCCCCAGGTTTCCCCAGGGCTCATGCTCGTGGCAGCAGTGCGAGGACCGGGGCAGAGTGGGCTGAAGCTTACTCCTCCACAGGAAGTCCAGAACTGGTTCCACTAACTTCTCCAGGTTCATGAATGTCTTTGTTCACTCTTAAATCCTCCCAAGTCCTTCCTTCTATCGTTTCAAGCCTTGGCTACACATACTTATGACACAAATTTAACACTCAGGAGAAAAACAAGCAACCAGTTAAGGCATGTAAGACACAAAAACCTACACTCAGAGATAGGCGGAGGCTCCAGGTACTCCTTGTTTACTCCTTTACTCTTTCTGTCCTCGGGCTGGTTGTTCCTTAGGATCCTGTCTTGGGCATCTTCTCTCTTCAGTGTTCTCATTCTCCCCAGGCAATCTCATTCTTCAGCGTGACAGTGATCGCCACCTAACTTGTCGATGACTCTGAAATCTCTCACCTCAAACCCCAGCATCCACCTGTCCACTAGCCACCTCTATCTGGAAACCACTCAGGACACAGTAAGTGCTCAATAAGTCATTGTTGAATGAATGGACCGCTTAAACCCTAAAAGCTGGCAGTTCAGGCACAGAGATAAGCTGCTGATTTGTTGGGGTTTTATAGCTCTCCTTTTATTGTTGTTGCTCTGTGAGGCAGTTTGGAGTGGCAGAAAGATCCCAAGTTTTAGAATTACAATCGTATTTGGATCCCGACCTTGCTCTACAATCTGTATCTATTTATCTATCTGAAGGCTACAAGTCAAACTCTGAGGTAGGCAGTATGGAGTCTCATAGAGGGTTCTGGATCTTGTTTTCAAACAAGTAAGCTGGGTAGCTTTGGACAATCTCTGCCTCTCTGAGTCTCCGGGGATAGCTGAGTTGGATGATTTCTAAGTTCCTTTCTAACACTTAACTTTTCAGTGTGAAGCATTCTAACACCTCGGGTAGAGTGTTTTTTTCTGACTAGCAACCTGACAGTTTTTACTCGAAAAGGATACTATAAATTTCAGCAACTTGGCATATTTCATTCTGTTTCTCTCTATATTGGCCTGGATATCTCAGAAAGAGGCTGGGAACCAGTTGTTGGCTTCAATACTGTTCAACATTCAGTCTTCTGTCATAGTAGCTGTACACGGAGCAGGCTTAAAGATGAAGGTAAAAATATCTCTTCCCACACAGACAGCTATTTTTGTCTAACTCATCCACTTTCCTTCTTCCCAAAACAAGGACTAGCAGGAGCAGCTGTTGCCTAAGCACACTGGGCAAGTGTTTGCATGGGGGACTGTGCATGAAGCTGTAACTCCAGGCTGCTAACTGTTCGATAAGACGCACAACTGATGCATCTAAGTGAGTCATTATTTTCCCAAGCACTCATCTTGGTAGGTGCACAGCTATTCTAAAACTGTCTTAGGGCTACTATTTATTTCCCATAGTAATTTAAAATTTAATCAAAGCAACATAGGCAGACCCTGAGTTGAAACAAGTCAAACATGCTAGATACTTATCAACCCAGCAGTCCAGTGGCCTCCTGACCACCTCCCCCACATCCGGCTCCCTAGAGGCAATTGCATTCAAGCCTTTCAGCTCTTTCTTATGATATGTACTTCTTAATTTTAATGTAGTACGCTAATTCTGCTGTCACTTGATTAATGATTTATTTTTAAAATTTTACAGTACATGAGGTATTAGATCTCTCATACCCTCTTTTCTTTCTCTAGTGTGTCCAATTCTTCCAACAGAGAATTTAAAAAAAAAACAATATTCAGGGTTTAGGTTATTATCATCACTGAAAGATTGTGCATGCCAAGCCTAAGGACTATGATTTCAACCTTTTGCTTTTTCAGGTAACTTATTATAGCCTACTTCCTCCTCCTCCTCTTCTTCCTCTTTCCTCCTTCTCCACTTCCTCTTCCTCTCCTCCTTCTTCAATTATATTTGTATCTATGGCTAAATTTCCCTACACCATTCAACATTCACTGTACATAAATTTCCATGTGGTCAAACCAGGTGTCGGTGGAGGAGGGAGATAATTCCGCATTCGTCTTTTTTTTTTTTCCGCATTCGTCTTGAAGCCTGCCATGTGTCTAACTTCATTTTTTCCTGTCGCTCTTCCTCCAAGAGTCTCTGTCCTCCAGCTCCTCTTTGGGCTTGTTTCCAGGCTCACTGCAAAATTGACCACAAGGGAATTCCTTCATAGTCATTCCAAAAATTCCCTTCATCTTTCTCTTCTGTTGCATCTCCTGTTTCCTGGATCCCATGCCTTCCTTTCTTGGTTTACACCCTCCTTTTGGTGGGGCACATTCACCAAGAATTCCTATGTATAGGAATTCTATAGGCAGTGCTTTGAAATCATGCTCATATGAAAATGTCTATTCTGTGTTCACATTTAATTAAGACCTTTAGTTGGGAATAGTTGAAAATCATTTTCCTTCAAAAAAAAATTTTTTTTTTGTCTACTAGCTTTGTCTAGTGTGATGTTGAAAAGTTTATTGCTATTCTTATTTCCCATTTCTTTGTAACTTTTTTACATATAAGCTTTTCTTTATTCCTCTATTTCTTATAACATGTCTTTGATAATTTCTTCTCTATTATTTTTCCTTTTTTTTTCTTTCTGGAACTATAATTGTTCAGAAAAATAACTGCCTGGATTGATTCCCTAACTTAAAAAAAAAATCTTCTTATCCATCACTGTACACTTTTTACACTTTTTCTCTTACCTTTTGGAAGTTGGTTTTCCTTTTTTTTACATTTTCCAAGGAGTTTACTGTATCTTTAGTTCTCTAGCACTTTTTCTTATTTTCATGATTTTTTTTTTTTTTTTTTTTTTGCTGTTGTTTTTGCATCTTAATCTTGTTTCATGGATATAAACTTTCCCTCACGTCTCTGAAGGCACTGATTATATATTCATGGTAATTTTCTGCTTTCTGCACTGCCTCTGCTTCTCCAAGTTGCTTTATTACTGTTGTTATCTTTATCTTTCATGTCGGAGGGCTTCCTTAAGCATCTGATTGTCTGCTCTTATTTAAGAGTGAGGTTTGTCAATTTGGTAGGCTACATTTTATGGTCATCAAGTGACAAGCAGGCTTTTTCACACACAGCTGGTCATATTCAGAATGCAGAAAATTCAGTGCAAAGGCCAGATCCTTGAAACAAGGGTCACTGAAGTAGCATGATTCAGTGCTTTTCCCTTTGATTTAGGGTGACTTTTCTTTCTTTCATTCTTAAACTTTAGAAATCATCAAAGGGATTAATAAGTGATTATCCTTTTGAGGTCGTTTCAAATGCTGTCCAAAACTTGAAACTGGATGCAAGGTTGGAACTGCGGCTCACTGAGCCTGAAGAGCACCCTCTCTGGGGGTGGGCATAAACAATGGAAAAGATTAAAAGAAAGGTGATTTGGATGTTACGACTACCCAGGGAACTGAGACTGAAGCAACTGTGCCAAGCAAGAGTGGACTATATAGATGTAAAATCCTAATGTTACATGACCTTTCTGTTTAACTTTCAAGTGAGCAGCACACTGCAATATCATGACAGGATCATCGCTGTTGACCAGGAAGCTGTCTACAAGGAGTCAGATGAGAATGGAGAAATTACAGATACCACTGTCTTCAATTAAAATTTCTTCTTCCTGCTCTGAAAATAAGTTTTCATATTTTAAAGGAAAAGTGCCAGATCTGTGCTCCCTCAGTTCCAGCTACGGCACGCCATGCACATGCACCAAGTCCATCCTGGAACCCAAGGGAAATGCTTTGCTCTCTTTCATCCAACCAATCATTTATTCATCAACCACCTATTTTTATCCTACATACCTGTCAAGACCAAATCTGAGAAGCTTTGCTTAATTATTTAATTCTACTTATTTCTTCCTTTCCTGAATACCTGTAACACAGCTATTGGCCTCAGGCATTCTAGCATGTAGTGATTCAGGCATGACTTGGGTTGTCCTCAGGGGCAGTCACAAACACAAATGACTCCCAAGGGCTAGGCAGATAATGTAAATGAAGTCTTCTCCATGAGTCAGCTAATAAAGCGTCCTAAGCAAGGGAGGGAACTAGAGAATGGGTGTTCTCAGTAAGGGGCAGTCACACCTTCACTCCAGTCAACCATTGCCTGGCAGTAATGCAGGTTAAGGGTCATATATCTTCTAGTTTTTTGAGAGGAGCCAGATATCCAGCTTTGTATATGATCTTTTAAAATGATGGTTTGATATTACAAAAATACTACGTAGGACAAATAGAATAGGTGCTTCACACTATAGGTTACAGCCTCTGACGTAGTTTTCTCTCCCCAGAAGGCGATGAGCTTCTTGAGCTCACTGTTTCTGAATCCCCCACAGCAGCTCATGTAACTAACATGTGTAATAAATGCCTGACAAACGACTGTCCAACTTTGCAGAATGCCACATTCAAGCCACGCAAAATCATTGCCTCAGCTGATGCTCTGTAGCCCATAGGTGATGAAAAGAAAAGTCTTCCCCTAGAATTCATTTATGTATTAAGGCTTCCCACTCTGCCCCTGAATCTGGTGGGTCTTGATGTATTTGTCTGACAGGTATAAATATGGTTTTAATATGTTCTCTGCCATCTTTTCAGAAAATCCTGTCTCAACCTCAACCTTCCATTTTTCTATTGCTACCACTAATAGGGTAAACTCATTACCTCTTTTCTATCATTTCATTCGCTTCTCACACATCCTTCCACATATACCACTCCTTAGGAATCACCCTCAATGATAAGGCCAACAGTGACCTCTTTTTATTTTTATTGGAGTATAATTGCTTTACAATGTTGTGTTACTTTCTGCTGTACAACAAAGTGAATCAACTTTATGTATACATATATCCTTTCCCTCTTGGACCTCCCTCCCACCGCCCCCCACCTACCCCACCCCTCTAGGTCATCACAGAGCACTGAGTTGAGCTCCCTGTGCTATACAGCAGGTTCCCACTAGCTAGCTACTTTACACATGGTACTGTGTACATGTCAATCCTAATCTCCCACCGTCCCCTCTGTCTGTTCTCTATGTCCGCCTTGCTATTCCTGTCCTGCTAATAGGTTCATCAGCACCATTTCTCTAGATTCCACATATATGTATTAATATACATATTAATTTCCTTTTTACGGCTGAGTAACACCCCACTGTATATATGTATCACACACAACGGTACAGCGTAGAAAGCTCAGAGATAAATCCACACACCTATGGTCACTAATTTATGACAAAGAGGGAAAGAATATACATGGAGAAAAGACAATCTCTTCAATAAGCGGTGCTGGGATAGCTACACATAAAAGAAAGAAATCAGAATACTATCTGACACTATACACAAAAACAAACTTTAAATGGATTAAAGACCTAAATGTAAGACCACACACTATGAAACTCAGAGAGGAAAACATACGAAAAACACTCTGACATAAATTATAACAACCTCTTTTTTGACCCACCTCCCAGAGTAATGAAAATAAACAAATGGGACCTAATTAAACAGGGACCTCTTTGATGTTACATGCAGTGATGCTAATCAGTGCTTTCATCCTCCTATCTGACTTGTATCAGGCTACAGCATTTGATGCTATTGATTATTTCTTACTTCTTGAATCTATTTTGTTCCTTAGCCTTTTGAGGCTCTACTGCCTCCTGAATTTTCTTTCATCTTCCTAGATACTCCTCATCAGACTCCTTTTCCTGCACAATTCCTAAAATGCCAGTTTCTTGCAGGTTTTATTCCAGGCTCTCTTCCCTCTCTCTCCACACATTCACCCTGAATGACCTTACCCTCTCCCATGACTCTGCCCCAACCTCTGCCCCATGAGTGCTGATGACGCCCAGTTCTACCATCTCCGCTCCAGACTCATCTAATCAGCTGCCTTCTGGCAGTGTCTGTCTCCATTGATACTTCACACTCACAAGCCCAAGGCTGAGCTCATCAGCCCCACTCTGCTCCTGCTTCTCCTCTTCCTGCTTCACTGTTCTTTGTGAGAGGCGTGCCATCCACCTAGTGGCCCAAACATGAATTTCGCAACTCTCTCCCATGTTGGCTTGTCCAACAAGCATGAAAAGGTACGTGCTTGAAATACCAAGAAAACAGGGTGCCAAAGAATTATTTGGAAAGTGTTCAGTGCTTTTAAAAAAGTGTCAAGTAAGCCATTCTAGAATAAAACAAACTTCTTGAAATTCCTTACACTTACTTTAAAAACATTTTTTAATTAATTTTTATTGAAGTATAGTTGCTTCCGGTGACTCGGTGGTAAAGAATCCACCGAGGAGGATTCTCCAGTGCAGGAGACAGATGTGGGTTCTATCCCTGGGTCAGGAAGCTCCCCTGGAGAAGGGAATAGCAACCCACTCTAGTATTCTTGCCTGGAGAATCCCATGGACGGAGGAGCCTGGTGGGCTACAGTCCATGGGGTCACAAAGAGTTGGACATGACTTAGTCACAAAATAACAACAGAACAGTTGCTTTAAAATGTTGTGTTGCT
This sequence comes from Bos indicus, assembly GCF_029378745.1. Lineage (NCBI taxonomy): Eukaryota > Metazoa > Chordata > Mammalia > Artiodactyla > Bovidae > Bos > Bos indicus. The sequence continues at coordinate 64,190,010 of NC_091775.1, read as the reverse complement.
TTACAATGCTGTATCAGCTTCTGCTGTACAACAAAGTCAATCAGCTATATGTATATGTATATCCCCTTCTTTTTTGAATTTCCTTTCCATTTAGGTCACCACAGAGCACTGAATAGGGTTCCCTGAGCTATATCAGTTCTCATTAGTTATTTATTTTATGTTGCTGTTGTTTAGTCGCTAAGTCATGTCCGACTCCCATGGACCACAGCCTGCCAATCTCCTCCATTCATGAGATTTCTCAGGCAAGAATACTGGAGTGGGTTGCCATTTCCTTCTCTGGGGGATCTTCCTGACCTAGGGATCAAACCCACATCTCCTGCATTGGCAGGTGGATTCTTCACCACTGAGCCACCTGGGAAGCCCAACTACTTTATACACAATATCAATAGTGTATATATGTCGATCCCAATCTCCCAATTTATCCCAACTTTCCTTCCCCTCTTCCTTGCTGTTGTTCAGTCACTAAGTTGTGTTCAACTCTTTGCGACCCTATGGACTATAGCCCGCCAAGCTCTGTGATGGGATTTCCCAGGCAAGAATACTGGAGTGGGTAGTCATTTCCTTCTCCATCCCACTTCCTTACATCTACTTTATTTTGAATGATGTATACAGGAGGCTGGATGGGCATAACCTTTTCAGGGCTGAGAACCAGTACATTCTCACTATAACCATAGTCATCCTCAGCCATCCCCTCTCCTCAGCCATCCCTTCTCTACACCCAATTGGTTCCTAAGCCCTGTTGATTTCACCTCATTGACAACAGCTGAGCCAACTCTAATGGAATCTTGGGGTCTTTGCTGTCTGCTACCCAGATTCTTAGAGCAACCTCTTAACCAGATCTTCCTTCCCATCCATCCTTCACAGAGGAAATATCTGCTTCCTGTACATCACTCTCTTGTCAAAAATCTGTTCATTGCCATTTAGTAACTTCAAGGAAGTTCCAACTACTTAGCCTGGTCGTCATGGCCCTGCACACCTTTTTGCCCCGTACTTGGCCTCCTCAATTTCATGCCCTCCTTCATCTCTAGGCTTGGCCCTCAATAGTCCATGTTTATTCCACCCCTGCACCCCACCATGTCCCTGAACCTGAGGAAATGGCCTACAAAAGAATGAAAAAAAAAAAAAATCAGAAGACTGTAAACCTCTAGTCTCCAGAAAAGAAATGGTTCAGGTCCCTCCACCTCTTAGAAGTTTCTAAAGGAGAAATGAGCAGACACAGAGATAGACCTCAGCTAGGAAATCATTTCCTTGGGATTGTCTTTTGGGCACAGCTTTTGCTCATCAAATGCAGGTAGATGGGTTACTGGGGCTACACGTAGAAGAGGGTCATTGTCTTCTTTCTCTCAATGCCCTGCTCAGTGTGAGTATCTTCACGTCACCAGCCACGAGCCAGCCTCTCAGCTGATTGAACTCGTGTCTGCTGTAAACAGGGCCAGGCAGAACGCTCTGTGCGCCTCCGGCTGGGGCTCAGCCTTGGCTGGGGAGGATGGCATTACTCACTTGGAGCCCCATCCTCGCCTCCCCCCAACAACTGTTTGCCCATTTTCACCAGGGAACTAAAATGGGGATGGAGGGGGAGGTGGGAGAACACAGAGGAGCGGGGCTGTTTGTTCTCTTCTTGGTGTTAACAATACAACATCTGTTCCCCAGCCTGGCAGCTGGACCAAAGTGAAATGATGTGAGCATTTGTTGGCCTCTGGATCAGGGGGTGGAGTGGGAGAAGGCAGGAGGGAGGGTGCACTGAGGGCTGAAGCCTCCCTGAACAATAACAACGGCAACACTAATGAGAACATCTTCAATACTACTCGGCAGGCAGGTCGGTGGAACACACAGAGCTGAGTAACTTGTTCTGGCTGATCCACATAGTATAACTAATGCACCTAAGAGCGATCTGTGTGCCTTTTAAAAAGAATCACCCAATTAAAAGGATAGGGTTTAGCTGGTGAATATCTGTTTTGCCTTGTGCACTCTGATAGAAAACGTCTTTGTTAGTATCTAAGAGTGAGGCTGAAGGACGTGAGGCTAAAGGAGGTAAGGCTGAGAGAGATGGAAAGTGAAGAAGGAGAGTGAGAGCTGGAGGGAGAGAAGCAAGGGGGAACGAAGGACCCACAGCCTCCAGGCTTCTCTCCTCCCTGCCTCCTGCTCCTTCTAGTTCTCTGCTGCCGAATGGCTCAGGCAGTGGGCCACGTCTCTCTTCCCTCCACACTCGCACTTAGAGTTTTCATCCAGTCTAGTGACTATGGTCTTTGTAGAAAATGAAAGTCGCTCAGTCATGTTTGCCTCTTCGCAATGCTATGGGCTGTGGCCCACCAGGCTCCTCTGCCCATGGGATTCTCCAGTCAAAATGGAGAATCTACCTACTGCAGTGGGTAGCCATTCCCTTCTCCAGAGGATCTTCCCAACCCAGGGATCGAACCCAGGTTTCCAACACCACAGGCATTTAACTTACCATCTAAATACTGACCTATTCCCAATTTATACCTCTGGCAACAACATGTTTTCCAGCCTTTTATATCCGACTGCCTGCTTGTCACCTCCAACTGGATATCTAAGGCAGAGGTCCCCAACCTTTTTGGCACTGGAGATCAGCTTCCTGGAAGATAGTTTTTCCATGGAGCTTGGAGGATGATCTATGGGATGATTCAAGTGCTCCTATGAGAATCTAATGCCACCCCTAATCTTACAGGAGGCAGAGCTCAGGCGGTAATGTGAGTGCTGGGGAGAGGTTGTAAATACAGATGAAACTTATCTCACTTGCCTACCGCTCACCTCCAGCTGTGTCGTCAGTTCCTAACATGCCACAGGTTTGTGGCCTGAGTGTGGGGGACCCCTGACCTAAGGCATATCCAGCCAAGCATCCCGCAGTGAGATTCTGACAGCCTCCATCTCCCAAACTTTCTCTCCCACAGCCTATTTTCCTCTCTCAGTGAATGGCAACTTCACCCTTCCTTGACACTCCTCTTCCTCTCACATCCCACAAAAAATCTATTAGAAAAACCTGTTAACTTGACCTTCAAAATGGAACCCAGAACCCAATCACTTCTCCCCATTTCAACCACTGTCCCTGTGCTCTGAGTCATCATTAGCTCTTACCCAGATCATGACAACAGTCTTCTGACTGCTCCTCTTCTGCTTATGACGTCCCTTCCCAGTTCATCCAATCTATTCTCAATGCAGCAGTCAGAGTGCTCCTATTAAACTGTAGTTTAGATCGGGTCACTCTTCTCTCAAATTCCATCAGATCCTCTTCGCACTGGTAGAAGTCAAAGTTCCTACAATAGCCTGCAAGTTTCTCTGTGACTTCTCATGCTTTTAACTCTGCCTGGAACATGCCAGGCACACTTCCAGGACTCTTCCTGAACTGCTCGTCTCTCTGATCTTTGCTTATTTTACTATCTCATTTTTAGGCCTCTATCTCAGCATCTCCTAATCTCCTTTCTTAGTTTATTTTTCTCTGTAATACTTGCTTCATCTAACAAGTTATATCTCTACTTATTTATTTTGCTTGTTGCCTGTTCCCAATGATGATGCAAATGGTATGAGACTGTAAGACAGCTACCACACAGAACCACAATCAGTCCCCATTCCAGGTATAACAAGGGTTTTGGTTTTGTTTAAAAGAAGAATAATGTTCTGTATTTAGTTTCTGGTTCATGATGATGTTCAACATTTTTGTTTTTGACTTTTTTTCTGTGTGGGGGTTCAGAATTAGAAAAATTCATGAGCAGACTGAACAGACACACAATAGTGAGAATGTGTAATTAATGCCTTCATCACAATCAGGATATGAAAATCAGTGTCTGCAAGATTCTTTTCATTGGGTTTTATCATTGTACTTTTTGTAGCCTTTTAGTATTTCTTTCTTCTTAAATTTCTGTCTCAACTTCATTGCAGTGTATAAGCTAATATGAACTGAAGAGGTATCAATATAATCTTGCAGTATTAAATCCATCTTCTTTTCCCTACATAAATCAGGAGAAATTGGAAAAGTGCTGTGCTCCCATGTTTGCTAGTCAAGGCAAAAATAAAACTTCTTGGTTCCATGTGAAAGGCTGACAGAACTCTGAGTTATAGATCTTATATCTTAAAAGCTCTTTTGACAGTGGCAGGAGGAAATACTTGAAAGTGGCGGTAATAAAGTGGAGAGTCCTTAAAATTAGTGACAGTTTCAAATCAAATGAAATTAACAGTTAAGACTCAGGTAGGAGACCGTTTTGATGTTCCAGATTTATTCTGCTTCTGTTGTTTTAAAAAATCAGAAATCTTAGCATGGCTAAACGGCTTCTCTTAGTGTTCTTTAAAAGTATTTCTGGCATTTTGTGAAGAGAAAGTGTAAGTTCATTGCAGCTAAGGGATGTCAAAGATTCATCTAAATTTGATTGCCAAATGACAGTCTGTCAAGTATTTGAAGACACATGTTATGTCTCACGGAGGTCTGCAGTTTTCTTGGGTAGATAAATTAGCCTCCTTCTACTATTTCTTATATGACAGGGCTGCCCCATTCTGGATATTTTGGTCTGGCTCTCATTCAGTGTGGTTGTCAATCTGGAAGTGTGATACCCAGAACTGGACTTCCAGCTTCAGATGTGGACTGACCTGAACATAAGAGACTGGTATTTCTACAATCCCTCTTCGGAAATGTTTTACTTCTTTTCATCCTAACTGCATCAGCATTAGTTCGTCACCCACATCACAGCACTGATTCACAATACCTTGTAGTCAACTCAAACCTCTAAAGTATCTGTTGTTGTTTCTTTCTCTTGAACAAGGGTAACTTTAAAAACTTTTTATTTTGAAATAATGATTGATTTCAGGAAATTGCAAAGATAATACAGAGATCTCAAGTACCACTCTTCCAGTGTCTCCCAAAGGTACTTCTTACTTAACTATAATATAATATCAAAACCAAGAAATGAAATTTGTGCAATGCATGGGCATAGTTCTTTGCCATTCTAACTTTTTTTGACTTAAAAAATCTGAGTTTGTTAAATAACAAACTCTGTACCTGCATGAGCTTCTTCAGATGCCATCCTCTTTCTTCTACACTGGAATAACTTATACTGTTAGAGTTGGATTTTTTTAGAGCTTCTCACTTATCTTCCCTCTTTAACACTTCTTAACACCTCTCCTGACAAAAAAAAACAACAACCAAAGAACAAAACAATAGCAACAACAATAAAAACAAAACAAAACAAAAAACAAAAAAAAAACCCAACCCTCCTTTTTCAGCATCCTACATCAGCAAAATGGTACCACCTTTCACTCAATGACTCAAACTAAAATTCTTGGGAGACATTGTTCCTCCCCGCTTCGCGTATATCCTATATCCAATTCATTAGCAAATCCTATCAATTTTAAGCATTTCTTTTTGTCCCCACTGTAGCCACATTGGTCTAAGCCACCATCACTCTGGCCTCCACTATGGCCTCCCAACTGACCTCTCAGTCCAATGCTTGCACCTGGAGTCTATTTTCCACAGAAAGCACACAGATCCCTTAAAGAACTAATCTGAGTCATTAACACTACTCTGCTCGACACTTCCATGCAAATTTGTAGAATTTTTCGCATTTATAAAAATGACTTTTGGGGGGCAGAAAATGGCAGCCAACTCTTATCTGAATCTATTGAGGATGGCATAATGGTCTTTGGTTGCAGCAAGTGAGATTGCAGTCAGAGAGAAAGGAGAACTGATAAACTATTCCTGGAGTAGTTTTATCAGTTCTATCAGTAGAAGGGAGTACAGATAAAACTACTCCTGGTGAGTTCCCCTTCTTCCTTGCTCCGAGCTGACCTGATACTAATTAAGAGTCTGTGGAGATGGGGCTCTCTAGTGGTCCAGTAGTTAAGAATCCACCTGCCAATTCAGGCGACATGGGTTCAACCCCTGCTCCGGGAAGATCCCACATGATGCAGGGCAACTTAGCCTGTGTGACACGACTATTGAGCCTATGCTCTAGAGCCCATGAGCCACAACTACTGAGCCCACAGGCCACAAACACTGACGCCTAGAGCCTGTGCTCTGCAACAAGAGAAGCCACTGCAATGAGAAGCCCATGCCCCACACCTAGAGAGCAGCGCCCACTTATCATATGTAGAGAAAGCCCGTGTGTACCAATGAAGAGCCGGTGCAGCCACGTATAAAGTGAAATAAAGAAATAAATCTTAAAAAAGAAGAGAGTCTGCGGAGATGCCTCGCAGTGACTGTTGTAAGGATGCTGCTCAGAATACACCTGTTACGCTGCTCTGTGTCCCTTGTATAAGGACCCTTCAGAAAAAGCTTTCCCCAGTTTTAGTATCAGCCTTCGTTCAATTATTCAGCCAATATTCACCGAGACTCCTCTCAACTGCTAGACTCTCTCTTAAGGGGTACAGCCTAGGTCTTGCGCTCATGACCTTTTGTAATGGGAGAGACACACAATAACTATGTTATCAAATAAATGAGTTAAATTTTTTTATGCGGTGATTAGGTGCTATGAGAAAAAACAAGCAGAGTGAAGCAATCTCACCATAGGCTTGTAGGGAAGAGGAATCGCTTTTGAGTCGGCAGTCAGAAACCACTTCTCCAAGGATGGGACTTTGAGCTGAGGTCCAAATGACAAGAACAAGTCAGACGTGTGAAGATCTGAGGAAAGAGGAAAAATGAAGCCAGAAATGACCTTGATGTTTGCAAGAAACAAAAAGGAGACCAGGTGGCTGACACGCGATGAGGAAACAGTCAGGGTGTGAGCTGTGAGACCAAAGGCCCAGAAGGACCTGTGCATTGAGCATGCTAGGGGAAGGGGAAGCTGCTGGAGTTGAGAAACATACCTGGGCTCTCTGCCATGCATATCTCTGGGCCCCATGAATAGATATGCTCACCTGCTTCCCCCTTTCTCATCTCCTGCTCAACAGTTCGGGGCCAGATTCACAACCTTTGCTAGGTGCCTGGGAGCTGCATTGTGTATTAACTTCATCCCTGGCACTATCTTGTGCCCAACTCTGTGTGTGCTTTTTCTTTTTAATACTTCTTACCGTAGCTAGCTTTGATTTATATTCTCTTTCAAGTAAGTCACTTCCTGTTTTGTTTCAGATGAAGGCAGGTAGACAATGCGTACACTCGGGGACAAGGTGAACACAGAGAAGCAATGGCAGAGGAATGGGGAGAGTGACATCTCCATCACGGAGTCTTCAGAATGGGATGGCATGGCTTTTTATCTATCCAGCTAAACTTAGAGGCTGGCTCCCCTGTCTTTGACTTTCTGCTTCTTGGGTTCTTGCGTGAGAAATGTGTTTGGAGAGGACTACTCTTTATTAGTGAGAGACTTTATTTTGGGGGGCTCCAAAATCACTGCAGATGGTGACTGCAGCCATGAAATTAAAAGACGCTTGCTCCTTGGAAGAAAAGTTATGACCAACCTAGGTAGCATATTAAAAAGCAGAGACATTACTTTATCAACAAAGGTCCGTCTAGTCAAAGCTATGGTTTTTCTAGCAGTCATGTATGAATGTGAGAGTTGGATATAAAGAAAGCTGAGCGCCGAAGAATTGATGCTTTTGAACTGTGGTGTTGGAGAAGACTCTTGAGAGTCCCTTGGACTGCAAGGAGGTCCAACCAGTCCATCCTAAAGGAAATCAGTCCTGAATATTCATTGGAAGGACTGATGCTGAACCTGAACTCCAATACTCTGTCCACCTGATGCAAAGAACTGACTCACTGGAAAAGACCCTGATACCGGGAAAGATTGAAGGCAGGAGGAGAAGGGGAGGATGACAGAGGATGAGATGGTTGGATGGTAGCACCAATGCAATGGACATTTGTTTAAGTAGGCTCCAGGAGTTGGTGATGGACAGGGAAGCCTAGTGTGCTGCAGTCCATGGGGTTGCAAAGAGTCGGACACAAGTGAGTGACCGAAATTAAGAGGTATAAGATGGGTCCAGATGAAAATGGGGAATGTATTCCAGATACCAGATACCTAAGAGACCACAGACCATTCAGATAGATCCAAGGAAGTTAATCCCATAACTCTCTGGAATGAAGGGACAAAAAGGATTGGGAATGTCAGGTATTTCCCTCAAGAGTTATCTAGAATTCTGTGGACATCTCAGGGTGCTGTGATCTCCACAGGCTTTTGGCTCAGGGGTGATTCCAAGTGTAGCAGAGCCATCCCAGGTTGACCACTGACCCCTGGCCATCTCTAGCTCTTGGCTGAACCAGACTTGAGGCTTTGAGAATATACATAGGCCAGGGGTCTTGTCATGTTGTGGTAACTACCCTGTTCTTCCCTGTCAATCTATCATCTTAAAAAAAAAAGGTAGGCACTCAGAGTGGCTGTGTGGTTGGGGTGAGGCAGGGGAGAGTCACTCACAGGTTCTCTCTAGGATAAGGGACAAGACAAGGACAAGACAAAGGCCTGAGATCATGCTACAGGCAATGAAATAGCACATCTCATTTGCTTTAAAACACCGCGTTATGTGTATTAGTCACACGGTCAGACTCATTTGTGATCCCATGGACTGTAGCTCATCAGGTTCCTCATGAAACTCTCCACGCAAGAATATTGGAGTGGGTTGCTATTTCCTTCTCCAGGGGATCTTCCTGACTCGGGGATCAAACCAGAGCATCCCCTTCAGCTTTTGCATTGGCAGGCGGATTCTTTACCACTGAACCACCTAGGAAGACCTTACATGAGCTTACATGTAATTTTTTCAAGCCATCATCTCTTTTGCCTGTACTCTCCCCCCGCCCCATGAAAAAAAGGTAGAGGGTACATTTCTTCATGATTTTGCTTTTTCACATTCCTCTTTAATCTGGCCTCTGCCACAACTGGCAGCAGAAGTGCTGATCTGTCATGAGAAGGTCTTTCTCAGGGAAGCGTGGCCAAGGCAGCAGCAGGAAGTACAGGAAATCTCATGAGACAGTCTGTTCTTGAACACTTGCCTGTCTTCTTCTGCAGACTTACGAGGTAAAGAGAAACGTCTGAGACACAGGGGAGGTGGCGGGAGCAGAGGCCCAGTTCTTAACTGTTTGAGGTTCACCCACAACGGGCAAAATAACCGCAGGGCACAACTGTTAGACTCCAGTCAGGCCTGCGGCCATGGTGCTATATGTTGAGATACTTTTGTTTCTAACGGGTTCTAAGCACCCAGGGAGCCCAGCAGTTAGAAGCAGCAGTGAAAGGCTGCTGCTTTGTCTGCAGGCGCTATAATATGCTGGCTCATGGTAAGATGCTGCTAGGGTGGTCCTGGAGTGGTCATGTGAGAGGGGAGGCATGGTGGTCTGGTCTCATGAGGCAACGAGATAGCTGCTTCCAAGGGGAAGTCTGGGTCATAGATCAGAGCCAACTTCTTTGGAAGACTCAGGCTGGGGCCCTGTGACTGCTCTTGCACTTTTGGGCAATTCAGTTAACTGATCACACACAAATGTGAGCTCCGGGATGAAGACACTGGCCCCAAGCCCCAAACTTGTGAAAGTTTCATCACTTGTTATTAAGACAAAGGGAGAGAGAGAGTGAAAGAGTGAGAAAGGAAACAAGACAAGACAGAGAGAGAGAGAAAGAAGGAAAATAAAAAGAAAGCTTTCTCTGGCACATCTTTGGCAAGTGTTGCTTCCTGATACAGCAAGGTCCATTCTTAGAATGGGCTTCACTGCCAGGGTTAGATGAAAGCCAGTACAGGGAGACTGGCCCCAGGCTGAATGCTCTGACCCAACCCAATCCACCCAGGCACATGCCCAACCTCCGCACCCTGTCTTTTGTTTTCCACCACATCTGATCCTCCAGTGCACACCTCAAGAGCTGGAAATTCTGGGGTGATTTGCCTCCACCATATATATACCAAAACCACCAAGCCAGTCATAGCAGCTTCTTTAGAGACAACATCTAATGAACCCAGTGGATGACTTCTTCAAGCAAGTTGGCAGGTCAACCTAGTTTGAAGGAAGAAAGGGAAGCGGGTCAAAATATGGCCAGAGATCAGAGATGGACCCTGGACCAGCCATCACAAATCTAGGATTCTAAAACCCTCTCTCTGCTACTTCTCTTGCCTGAAGGGGAACTCCGCCCTAGGCTGAAAACGTGAAGAACAGAGCTGGGTATTGTCAGGGTCTGAGTGGATGGATTAGAGCCTGAAACAGGGTCTGCCAGTCAGGAGAACAGGGCTGAGGTCCGACCAGCGTGGTCCAGTGAAGATTATCATCTGACTTGTCCACTGGCCATGCTGATGAGGCCCCTGACCTGCTGTGGCCTGTCCTAATTTAAATGGAAGGCCTCTCAGGCGGTGCAGCAGTAAAGAATCTGCCTGCCAATGCGGAGACGCAAGAGGCACAGGTTCGATCCCTGTGTTGGGAAGATCCCCTGGAGAAGGAAATGGCAACCTGCTCCAGTATTCTTGTCTGGGAAATCCTGGGGGAGGATTTCCGAGTAGCCTGGTGGGCTACAGTCCATGGGATGGCAAAGAGTTGGGCAGGACGGAGCACAAACATGATCGAATAACTGGTTTAGAAAATGCAATTGATGATATATATGATCCAAACACTTAATTTGTCTTTCTAAGCTCAGATATGATTATTTATTTTAAAATGGATGTTCTCCTCCCAGTTCCCCACTGCCCATAGGTAACTTGGTGATTGAACTTCTGACCACAATTTTTAAATCTAAATACAATCAAGCTCTAAAGGTGAACATTTCTTTAATAGATGTATAATGCTGACAGTGAAATTAAAGGTGAGAGAGGCTGCTGAACTCCTGCTGGGCAGGGATGGAGGATACAGGGATTTTATCACTACCTCTCTCAGAGAAAAGACAAAATATCAGCTCTCCGTGCCACCACCCCACCACCCAAAACATAAAAACACACAAGAAACTTTGGTCACACAAACTGCTTCCAGGCTGACCAGATATTTTCTCAGTTCAGTTCAGTTTAGTTGCTCAGTCGTGTCCGACTCTTTGTGACCCCACGAATCACAGCATGACAGGCCTCCCTGTCCATCACCAACTCCTGGAGTCTACCCAAACCCATGTCCATCAAGTTGGTGATGCCATCAAGCCATCTCATCCTCTGTCATCCCCTTCTCCTCCTGTCCCCAATCCCTCCCAGCATCAGGGTCTTTTCCAATGAGTTAACTTTTCACATGAGGTGGCCAAAGTATTGGAGTTTCAGCTTCAGCATCAGTCCTACCAATGAACACCCAGGACTGATCTCCTTTAGAATGGACTGGTTGGACCTCCTTGCAGTCCAAGGGACTCTCAAGAGTCTTCTCCAACACCACAGTTCAAAAGCATCAATTCTTTGGTGCTCAGCTTTCTTCACAGTCCAACTCTCACATCCATACATGACCACAAGAAAAACCATAGCCTTGACTAGATGGACCTTTGTTGGCAAAGTAATGTCTCTGCTTTTGAATATGCTATCTAGGTTGGTCATAAATTTCCTTCCAAGGTGTAAATATCTTTTAATTTCATGGTTGCAATCATCATCTGCAGTGATTTTGGAGCCCCCAAAAATAAAGTCTGACACTGTTTCCACTGTTTCCCCATCTATTTGCCATGAAGTGATGGGACCAGATGCCATGATCTTCATTTTCTGAATGTTGAGCTTTAAGCCAACTTTTCCACTCTCCTCTTTCACTTTCATCAACAGGCTTTTTAGTTCCTCTTCACTTTCTGCCATAAGGGTGGTGTCATCTGCATATCTGAGGTTATTGATATTTCTCCCGGCAATCTTGATTCCAGCTTGTGCTTCTTCCAGCCCAGCGTTTCTCATGATGTACTCTGCATAGAAGTTAAATAAGCAGATGACAATATACAGCCTTGACGTACTCCTTTCCCTATTTGGAACTAGTCTGTTGTTCCATGTCCAGTTCTAACTGTTGCTTCCTGACCTGCATACAGGTTTCTCAAGAGGCAGGTCAGGTGTCTGGTATTCCCATCTCTTTCAGAATTTTCCACACAGTCAAAGGCTTTGGCATAGTCAATAAAGCAGAAATAGATGTTCTTCTCTTGCTTTTTCCATGATCCAGCTGATGTAGGCAATTTGATCTCTGGTTCCTCTGCCTTTTCTAAAACCAGCTTGAACATCTGGAAGTTCATGGTTCACGTATTGCTGAAACCTGGCTTGGAGAATTTTGAGCATTACTTTACTAGTGTGTGAGATGAGTGCAATTGTGCGGTAGTATGAGCATTCTTTGGCATTGCCTTTCTTTGGGATTGGAATGAAAACTGACTTTTTCCAGTTGTGTGGCCACTTCTGAGTTTTTCAAATTTGCTGTCATATTGAGTGCAGCACTTTCACAGCATCACCTTTCAGGATTTGAAATAGCTTAACTGGAATTCCATCACCTCCACTAGCTTTGTTTGTAGTGATGCTTCCTAAGGCCCACTTGACTTCACATTCCAGGATGTCTGGCTCTAGGTGAGTGATCACACCATTGTGATTATCTGGGTCGTGAAGATCTTTTTTGTACAGTTCTTCTGTTTATTCTTGCCACCTCTTCTTAATATCTTCTGCTTCTCTTAGATCCATACCATTTCTCTCCTTTATTGAATCCATCTTTGCATGAAATTTTCCCTTGGTATCTCTAATTTTCTTGAAGAGATCCCTAGTCTTTCCCATTCTGTTGTTTCCCTCTATTTCTTTGCATTGATCACTGTGGAAGGCTTTCTTATCTCTACTTGCTATTCTTTGGAACTCTGCATTCAAATGGGAATATCTTTCCTTTTCTCCTTTGCTTTTCGCTTCTCTTCTTTTCACAGCTATTTGTAATGCCTCCCCAGACAGCCACTTTGCTTTTTTGCATTTCTTTTCCATGGGGATCATCTTGACCCCTGTCTCCTGTACAATGTCACAAACCTCCGTCCATAGTTCATCAGGCACTCTGTCTATCAGATCTAGTCCCTTAAATCTATTTCTCACTCCCACTATCTAATCATAAGGGATTTGATTTAGGTCATACCTGAATGGTCTAGTGGTTTTCCCTACTTTCTTTAATTTCAGTCTGAATTTGGCAATAAAGAGTTCATGATCTGAGTCACAGTCAGCTCCCGGTCTTTTTTTTTTTTTTTTTTTTGATTGTATAGAGTTTCCCCATCTTTGGCTGCAAGGAATATAATCAATCTGATTTCGGTGTTGACCATCTGGTGATGTCCATGTGTAGAGTCTTCTCTTGTGTTGCTGGAAGAGGGTGTTTGCTATGACCAGTGTGTTCTCTTGGCAAAACTCTATTAGCCTTTGCCCTGCTTCATTCCGTATTCCAAGGCCAAATTTGCCTGTTACTCCAGGTGTTTCTTGACTTCCTACTTTTGCATTCCAGTCCCCTATAATGAAAAGGACATCTTTTTTGGGTGTTAGTTCTAAAAGGTCTTGTAGGTCTTCATAGAACCGTTCAGCTTCAGCTTCTTCAGCATTGGGGTTGGGGCATAGACTTGTATTACTGTGATATTGAATGGTTTGCCTTGGAAATGAACAGAGATCATTCTGTCATTTTTGAGATGGCATCCAAGTACTGCATTTCAGACTCTCTTGTTGACCATGATGGCTACTCCATTTCTTCTAAGGGATTCCTGCCTAGATATAATGGTCACCTGAGTTAAAGTCACCCATTCCAGTCCATTTTAGTTTGCTGATTCCTAGAATGTCGACGCTCACTCTTGCCATCTCCTGTTTGATCACTTCCAATTTGCCTTGATTCATGGACCTGACATTCCAGGTTCCTATGCAATATTGCTCTTTACAGCATCGGACCTTGCTTCTATCACCGGTCACATCCACAGCTGGCTATTGTTTTTGCTTTGGCTCCATCCCTTCATTCTTTCTGGAGTTATTTCTCCACTGATCTCCAGTAGCATATTGGGTATCTGCTGACCTGGGAAGTTCCTCTTTCAGTATCCTATCATTTTGCCTTTTCATACTGTTCATGGGGTTCTCAAGGCAAGAATACTGAAGTGGTTTGCCATTCCTTTCTCAAGTGGACCACATTCTGTCAGATCTCTCCACCATGACCCATCCGTCTTGGGTGGCCCCACATGGCATGGCTTAGTTTCATTGAGTTAGACAAGGCTGTGGTCTGTGTGATCAGATTGGCTAGTTTTCTGTGATTATGGTTTCAGTGTGTCTGCCCACTGATGCCCGCTCGCAACACCTACCGTCTTACTTGGGTTTCTCTTACCTTGGACGTGGGGTATCTCTTCACAGCTGCTCCAGCAAAGTGCTGCTGCTGATTCTTACCTTGGACGAGGGGTGTCTCCTCACCGCCGCCCCTCCTGACCTTGAACACGGAGTAGCACCTCTCGGCCCTCCTGCGCCTGTGCAGCTGCTGCTCCTTGGACGTGGGATTGCTCCTCGTGGACGTGGGATTACTTATCTTCTTGCTCAGTGGGTCAGCCCAATGTGACAATATCACTCACGCTGATCTACCAAGGGTCCTTCCCTGAGACTTTTGAACATGGCAGGGAATGTGTCCATCCAAGGATGAACACTGTGAGAAGTGAGGCTCTGGACCTGCTGGCGGCTGCTGTTTGGAAATCTGCTCTGCTGGGTGAGATGATAATCCTGCTCAGAGGCACACAGTAGTGAGGTAGAGCTGGGCTTTGGCCGATCTGTCTGCTTCCAGAGCTCCTAGTCTTCAGTCACTCTGTGGTTCACGCCTTTGTTTTCACAGGGAAGTAACTGGGAAATGGGTCTGCAGGAACCCCCAGGCCACTACCTGGGGAAGAGCTTTGGTTTCTGAAGATGGTGAAGAAAGAAAACGGGGCCAGTATTACTAGTCTCTCAAACCTTGGCTCAGACTGAGATATTTTCTAATCAGCATCTATTAATATTATCCCTAAGGATCACAGAAAACACAAGAGAATTCCAGAAAAACATCTACTGCTTCATTGACTATGCTAAAGCCTTTGACTGTGTGGATCATAACAAACTGTGGAAAATTCTTCAAGATTTGGGAATATCAGACCACCTTACTGCCTCCAGAGAAATCTGTATGCAGGTCCAGTTCTAAGCAATAGTTAGAACTGGACATGGAACAATGGACTGGTTCCAAATTGGGAAAGGAGTACATCAAGGCCATATATTATCACCTTGCTGATTTAACTCAGATGCAGAGCACATCATGTGAAATGCTGGGCTGGATGAAGCACAAGGTGGAATCAAAATTGCTAGGAAAAAGTATCAATAATCTCAGATATGTAGTTGACACCATCCTTATGGCAGAAAGCAAAGAGGAACTAAAGAGCCTCTTGATGAAAGTGAAAGAGGACAGTGAAAAAAAAGCTGGCTTAAAACTCAACAGTCAAAAAACGAAGATCATAGGTTCTGGTCCCATCACTTCGTGGCAAATAGATGGGGAAACAATGGAAACAGTGACAGACTGTATTTTGGGGGGCTCCAAAATCACTGCAGATGGTGACTGCAGCCATGAAATTAAGACGCTTACTCCTTGAAAGAAAAGCTATGACAAACTTAGACAGCATATTAAAAAGCAGAGACATTACTTTCCCGACAAAGGTCCATCTAGTCAAAGCTATGGTTTTTCCAGTAGTCATGTATGGATGTAAGAGTTGGATATAAAGAAATCTGAGGTCTTTTTTAGCGCCATCTGCTCGCGGCGCCGCCTCCTGCTCCTCCCGCCGCCGCCCTGAGTCACTGCCTGCGCAGCTGGGGCCGCTCGGCTCCCCGCGCTCGCCACCGATATTTGGCATTTGTACAACATGGCAGAGATCGACAACAAAGAACAGTCTGAACTTGATCAAGATTTGGATGATGTTGAAGAAGTAGAAGAAGAAGAAACTGGTGAAGAAACAAAAATCAAAGCGCGTCAGCTGACTGTTCAGGTGATGCAAAATCCTCAGATTCTTGCAGCCCTTCAAGAAAGACTTGATGGTCTGGTAGAAACACCAACAGGATACATTGAAAGCTTGCCTAGGGTAGTTAAAAGACGGGTGAATGCTCTCAAAAACCTTCAAGTTAAATGTGCACAGATAGAAGCCAAATTCTATGAGGAAGTTCATGATCTTGAAAGAAAGTATGCTGTTCTTTATCAGCCTCTGTTTGATAAGCGATTTGAGATCATTAATGCCATTTATGAACCTACAGAAGAAGAGTGTGAATGGAAACCAGATGAGGAAGATGAAATTTCGGAGGAGCTAAAAGAAAAGGCCAAGGTTGAAGATGAGAAAAAGGATGAAGAAAAAGAAGATCCCAAGGGAATTCCTGAGTTTTGGTTGACCATTTTTAAGAATGTTGACTTGCTCAGTGATATGGTTCAGGAACATGATGAGCCTATTCTGAAGCACTTGAAAGATATTAAAGTGAAGTTCTCAGATGCTGGTCAGCCTATGAGTTTTGCCTTAGAATTTCACTTTGAACCCAATGAATATTTCACAAATGAAGTGTTGACAAAGACATATAGGATGAGGTCAGAACCAGATGATTCTGATCCCTTTTCTTTTGATGGACCAGAAATTATGGGTTGTACAGGGTGCCAGATAGATTGGAAAAAAGGGAAGAATGTCACTTTGAAAACGATTAAGAAGAAGCAGAAACACAAGGGACGTGGGACAGTTCGTACTGTGACCAAAACAGTTTCTAATGACTCTTTCTTTAATTTTTTTGCCCCTCCTGAAGTTCCTGAGAGTGGAGATCTGGATGATGATTCTGAAGCTATCCTCGCTGCAGACTTTGAAATTGGTCACTTTTTACGTGAGCGTATAATCCCAAGATCAGTGTTATACTTTACTGGAGAAGCTATTGAAGACGATGACGATGATTATGATGAAGAAGGTGAAGAAGCGGATGAGGGTTATCAGCTCTTTGAAGAAGTCAAAAGCTGCAGTAAACTTTTTCAACGTTGGCTGCAGTAAATCTTTTCAATAAAACCTGTCTGGATGTCTCAAAAAAAAAAAAAAAAAAAAAAGAAATCTGAGCACTGAAGAATTGATGCTTTTGAATTGTGGTATTGGAGAAGACTCTTGAGAGTCCCTTGGACTGCAAGGAGATCCAACCAGGTCCTGAGTATTCATCGCAAGTACTGATGCTGAAGCTGAAGCTCCAATACTCTGGCCACCTGATTCAAAGAACTGACCCATTAGAAAAGACCCTGATGCTGGGAAAGATTAAAGGCAGGAGGATGGCATCACCGACTCAATGGACATGAGTTTGAGCAAACTTCAGGAGTTGGTGATGGACAGGGAAGCCTGGTGTGATGCAGTCGACAGGGTTGCAAAGAGTCAGACACGACTGAACTGAACTGAACTGAGGATTTTATTAAAAGTTGCTTTTTTAAATTTTAAAGTAAAATCTCTTATAAGTAATACATCATCATCATAAAAGATTAGAGTAAGAGGGTAGGGACAGATTGGGAGTTTGAGAGTGACATGTACACACTGCTATATTTAAAATAGATAGCCAACAAGGATCTACTGTATAGCACAGGGAATGATGCTCAATACGTTATAATTTAGATGGGGAAAGAATTTGAAAAGTAATAGATCTATGTATACGTACAACTGAATCACTATGATGTACACTTGGAACTAACACTGTTAATCAACTATATATCATTGTAAAATAAAAGCAGTTTTTAAAAGGTGAGAATAAAATTGAAAGTTTCAACTCCCGCTGATAGCCAATCTATTTCTTTTTTTTCAATTTTAATGGTATTTCTTTAATGAATGCATATCATTTTTTAAAGATGTAACTGACATATAGTCTGTGTGAGTTTAAGGTATACAATATGTATATATTACAATATGATTTCCACTATAGCTTTAGATAACATTTTCATTATGTCACATAATTATCATTTCTTTCTGTGGTGAGATTTATGACCCAGTCTTCTAGAAATTTTGAAGTACATGAAACAGTTATTGTCAACTATAATCACAACTCTGTGCTTTTGATCTCCAGAGCTTATTCATCTTCCAGCTGCAAGTTTCTACCCTTTGACCAACATGTCCTAGTTCCCCCAATCGCCAGCCCCTGGCAACCACCACTCTACTCTTGTTTCTATACGTTCAGCTTTTTTACAGTCCACGTGTAAGTGGTATCATACAGTATTTCTATCTTTCTCTAATTTAACTTAGTATAATGACCTTGGGGTCCATTCACGTTGTTGCAAAGGCCAATATATTTCTAAGTAACATCCAAAGTACAATATTCCTACCAAAATGTTGGCACTGTATAATACTTTCACCTTATCTTATCTGCTCCTTGTGATCACGTGAGTAAATTGGTCCCACTTTACCGTCCCCTCTTTACACCGTGGAGGAGTGGTGGACTTGGAGACTCATCTCTCAGGCCCTTCCCACCAGCCAAGGGGCGTGCAGCCAGTCAGCAGGCAGCCTCTCACTGTCAGCTCCTTCAGGGTTGCCCCACCCCACCTGAGTCACACCCTTTTCAGGGCTGATTTAACGAGGAGGGGTAGAAAGGCCCAGCACTTCAGCTGATGGCACGATGACCACAGTGGGCACCACTCACTCTAGATCTCCCCACAGTTCTGTCGGGTCTGCATTGTAAGTTGACTGCTTCCTTGCCCAGTCCTACTTCTGCCCCTCATCCTTTCACAGGTATTCATCTCTAAAAAATATCTGCACCCTAAACTTCATCTTAACATCTTCCAAAGAACCCAGCCTTTGAGCATGGATGTATGCCAAAAAAGCAAGGGGGTGAAGTGGGATTTCACTGGCTGGACCCCTCGCTGCCAAGCTGGCAGACAGGTACCCGTCCTGGTGGTGGCTGAAGCAGACAGCCCTTGGCACTGGGTGGTTATTTAGCTTGTTCGAACTCTCACTTCTGTGATCTGGGAGGGTGTGTTGGTGGCAGGGGATGCACCAGCCTGTGTAGATACCCCAGGTGTTTGTGGTATGCGGAGGGAAGGATGACGGTGTTGGATGGCTATTACTAACTGCCGCTGGTGCTCCGCATGAAGATGAGGATTGGGTGAAAGTCACAGGCAATTAGAAGCCAGGTGTGGAGGCCAGAGGGCCTCTTTGGTTGCTCTGCAGTGGAAGAATGGAGAAAGCCTAGGACCAAGCTCATGACTTACGAGTCACTGAACTTCAAACACAGTTACAGTTAAACGCTGAGTGTGCAGACCCACCTGTGTGACTTCCTTGACCCTGGAGTGGAAAATCAGAATTAACATATTTGTTCCAACTCCCATACTGGGTCCTTAGCTTATGGGGTAAGAGTTATGATAGTGAGAGGGCCAATGGGAACATCGGAAACTGCCTCTCTCTCCTCCCCAGGGGGAGATGGTGGAGGTTGGTGTCATCCTTAAGTGTCCAAAGGATTCAGGAGTAGTGGTTCCTGTAATATCTCCACGTGAGTCACCAATCTGGCCACTGCAAAAACTACATGAATCCTGGAGGATAACTGCAGGTTATTACAAGCTCAAATAAGGAGTAGGCAGATTACAGCTGCTGTTCCAGATCAGGTATTTATTTGCAAGAATAGATTAATATGGCCTCAGGTTCATGGTACATCATCATTAATCTGGTGAATGCTTTCTTTTTAAACCCAATTTAAAAAGAGGATCAGAAGCAGTTTTCAAGTTGCTCCAGGGCTATGGTAACACTTCTGACAAAGAGTCTGAACAAAGTCTACAGAGAGCTAGGCTGTCTGGACATTCTGCAGTACTGATCTATCATATTGATATTGATGATATTATGTTAATCAGGCCAGATGAGCAACTGATGGCTAGCCCACGGGCACTCCAGAGAGTGGAAAAATAAACCCTACTTAGATTCAGGGGCCTGCCATTTCTGTACAATTTTTAGAGGCCTACTAGTTAGGAGCATGCTGGGAAAACCCTTTCAAAAAAAAAAAAAAAAACCCAACCCATAAATTATTACACTGCTTGCTTGCATGAGTGCTCAGTCATGTCCAACTCTTTGCGACCCCATGGACTATAGCCCACCAGGCTCCTCTGCCTATGGGATTTTCCAGGCAAGAATACTGGAGTGGGTTGCCATTTCCTATTCCAGGGGATCTTCCCAGCCCAGAGGTTGTCTCCTGTGTCTCCTGCATTGGCAAGTGGATTCTTTACTGTAGAGCTACCAAGGAAGCCCAATTATTGCATTATATATTTCCTAGTACAAAAAAGGAAGCACAACACCTGAGGGCCTTTGGGGGTCTGGAGGCAGCATGTGCTACTCCGAGGAATGGAGGACATGAAAGGCTGCCAGGTCTGAGTGAGGCACAGAGCAGACAAATGCCCCTTGGCAGGTCCAGTCAGCAATACGGGTATTCCTGCTACTTGGACCATATGATCCAACAGACCCAGTGGTGTCAGAGGCATCAGTGATAAGAAAAGCTGCTCTGTGGAATGTGTGGAAAGTCCTAGAAGGAGAGTCCCATGGACCTAGGCCATGCAGTTGGCAAGCAGATGAATAATGTGCCTTTTGAAAAAACAACTCCAGCTATGGTACTGGGCCCTGAAAGAAACAGAATGCTTGGCCATGTGAGACCAAGTGACCATGAGTCCAGGACTATTCATCTTGAACTGAATCCTGTTATATCCATGAAGTCATAAGGCCAAACGGGCCCCCAAATAATTCATGACAAAAAAGAAGTGGCACCTCTGGGATTGAGCACAAGCAGGCTGCATCACAGAAGCCCCCTCTCCCATATACACACACCCATCACTGCTGCATCCACGCCCTCCCTCAGCTCACACCCGGGGAGGTGCAGGGGACTGTTAACAACTAACTGAAGGAGGATCAAAAATCGCAAGCTTGCATATGAATGGATCGACTTGGTATTTGTGTGAAAGTTGAACGGCTGAATGTTGATGACAGCTGCAGGACAGTGTCTCTCAGACCTGGCCCTGAAAATGACAGGGACAAGAGAAGGTCCTCCCAGTGAACAGAGCTCCGCACAGTCCTATGGTCATTCACTTTGTGGCAGAGAAGGGGTCTGAGGCTAGAATACACATGGACTAACGTGCTGCTGCTGCTAAGTTGCTTCAGTTGTGTCTGACTCTGTGTGACCTCATAGACGGCAGCCCACCAGGCTCCCCCGTCCCTGGGATTCTCCAGGCAAGAACACTGGAGTGGGTCACCATTTCCTTCTCCAATGCATGAAAGTGAAAGGGGAAAGTGAAGTCGCTCAGTCATGTCCGACCCTTAGCGACCCCATGGACTGCAGCCTACCAGGTTCCTCCATCCATGGGAGTTTCCAGGCAAAAGTACTGGAGTGGGTTGCCATGGACTACCGTACTGGAGTGTAATTCTAGTGGGAATGATTCCTGATGGCTCACCCAGCCTCACAAGTGAGAGGATAGAATTTTATTTTCCAAAGATCAGCTTCCTTCTTTTGGGGGGAGCCTTCCTTTGTCCCAAGACTGACCTGGCTCCTTTTCAGAACCTTCCCCAAACTCAGAGGGTTCCTCATAGGTTTGGGAGGCCCACTCTCTCCTTTTAAGGTGTTGCTGGTCCCGCATGGCAGAGAGTGCATAGCACACATAGAGAACATGTCAAAAACAAATAGCTCTTGAAACTCTATCCCCAGCTTTGGGTTAGGGCCCCTCCTGGCACAGACTTCTGAGACCTGAACAGGGCTGTGTGTTTTCTGTACCAGGATTAGCTAAGAATAACACAGATCTAATGTAAACATACTTAGGGATATGTGGAAAGTACACTTAAATTTGCATTTATAGCAGCCCAGTCAACGTTTGGGAGGACAGAGGGGGAAGGATGATATTTTTTTCAATTAGCCACTTGATTGTTGATTAACTTTTGTATTTCAGATTCTGATTCGTCCACAAGGAAAGGCAAGAGTACTGGAGTGGGTTGCCGTGGACTACCGTACTGGAGTGTAATTCTAGTGGGAGTGATCCCTGATGGTTCACCCAGCCTCACAAGTGAGACGATAGAATTTTATTTTCCAAAGATCAGCTTCCTTCTTTTGCGGGGAGCTGGAGAAGGCAATGGCAACCCACTCCAGTACTCTTGCCTGGAAAATCCCATGGACAGAGGAGCCTGGTAGGCTGCAGTCCATGGGGTCTCGAAGAGTCGGACACAACTGAGAGACTTCACTTTCACTTTTCACTTTCATGCATTGGAGAAGGAAATGGCGACCCACTCCAGTGTTCTTGCCTGGAGAATCCCAAGGACAGGGGAGCCTGGTGGGCTGCCGTCTATGGGGTCGCACAGAGTTGGACACGACTGATGTGACTTAGCAGCAGTAGCAGCAGCAGCACAAGCAAATAGGGGAAAATGAAAAACTAGGCAGAGATTGTTCCAAGAAACTTATTTAACCAGCAAATACCATTCCGTTATCATGGAAAGAAAGACTGGTCTACAGAAGCTTTGGCCCTCATCCTCTTCTGGTTCTGCAGCTACCACAAAATCCCCCCAAATCCTGGAAAACACAGTCAAAAAGGACTGAGGGACCCAGAAGAGAATGCCTCTGTTGCACACATTCTTATAAAATTAAGCTGGCTTGTAAATATGCAAGAATAATGATGAGAATATAGCAATAATATTTAAAATAATAAAGTAAAACTGTTATCTTCAATCTTTAGATGAGAAACACTTGTGAGGGAGGTCTTTAAAAGACATGTGGGGTCTATTCTCTGAGGCTCTGATGCAGTTGTTCTGGGTCGGGGGGCAAAAGCTTCCTGGAGATCAAATGTGCAGCTTGGGTGAGTAAACATCAAACAAGACCTTGATCTAACCTAGCATCAGGTGATTTTTATTCCCAGAGAAGAATATGTTTGGCACGGGTAGGGATGGCGAGAGGAAGACTTATTAATAAAAGAAAAGAGCTCATTGAAAAGAACTCTACAAAAACCAGTAAACCAAAGTGCATTTTAAAATGATAACTCATGAACCTATTGTATTCCACAAGGATCCAGTGGCTCTTTTAAAACATACTATTTTTCTCATTTTTACTTTTTTAATTGGAATATAGTGGCTTTACCCTGCTATGTCAGCTTCTCCTGTACAGCAAAGTGAATCAGCCACACGAATACATATATCCCCTCTTTTTGGATTTCCTTCTCATTTAGATCACCACAGAGCACTGAGTGAGTTCCCTGTGCCATACAGTAGTTATATTCTCCTTAGTTTTCTGTTTTATAGATGGTAGTGTATATGTGGTACGGTGCATGCCTGCTCAGTCATGTCTCTTTGCCAAACCCATGGACTGTAGCCTGCCAGGCTCCTCTGTTTGTGGAATTTTCCAGGCAAGAATACTGGAGTGGGCTGCCATTTCCTCCTCCAGGGGATCTTCCTGACCCAGGGATCAAACCCATGTCTCTGGCATCTACTACA
This sequence comes from Bos indicus, assembly GCF_029378745.1. Classification (NCBI taxonomy): domain Eukaryota; kingdom Metazoa; phylum Chordata; class Mammalia; order Artiodactyla; family Bovidae; genus Bos; species Bos indicus. The sequence continues at coordinate 64,166,764 of NC_091775.1, read as the reverse complement.
TTGGCAGGCAAATTCTTTACCACTGAGCGACCTGGGAAGCCCAGTAGTGTATATATGTTAATCCCAATCTCCTAATTTATCCCATCAACCCCATCATGTTTGTTCCCTATGTCTGTGTCTCTATTTCTGCTTTGCAATTAATCATGCTATTATATTGAATCCACATTTCATGTATTAAAACCAAATTATTTGCTAATAATTAGAGACAATAAAAAGTAATGTTATTATTTTATAATGTCTTTGATTTGGGTTCTGTAAATGGGCAAGCAAATTCCTACTGAGTGTGCCAATCAGAAAAAGCAGTCTATCGTTCTGTTGATTCATTCCCTCCTGGGGGGCTTCTGAGAAAGCCCAGGCTGCCAATGGGGAACTACACCTTAGCAGCCCAGTACAGGTATGCATGTTAGTCCAGGAGCTAGGTGACCTGGATCTTTGTCCATTTCTGATACCAAGTTAGTGAGCTATTTAACTAAGATCCTTTTTCATCTGTAAAATGGAGATAGTAATGATTATTTTACTAACCTGAAAGGTAGTTGTGAGGTAAAATTAGAAAAAAGAACTGAACATATATATATATAAGAACCAATGTTATTCAGTATGATTTTTATTATTACATTATTATCATTCCGCATGTAACTTGACCTAGGGGAGCTTAGTCTTGTTTTACAAAAGGACAGCTTGGGAAATTATTCTTCTTATCATAATCTTCATGACCAATGTCTGTATTTTTATTTTGGCTGGTATCATTATTTCTGCAGCAAAAAAACCCAGGAGAGGTGACAAATAGGTGACGCCAGCAAAATGGACTCAAAGACACAATTATCTAAAAGGTCCTTCTCTCCCAGGTTATACAATAGTAGACATTATGACCTTGTCTCTACTCTTATGCTTCCCTCATGGCTCAGATGGTAAAGCGTCTGCTTGCAATGCAGGAGACCCGGGTTTGATCCCTGGGTTGGGAAGATCCCATGGAGAAGGAAATGGAAACCCACTCCAGTACTCTTGCCTGGAAAATTCCACAGACTGAGGAGCCTGGTAGGCTACAGTCCATGGGGTCGCAGAGTCGGACACGACTGAGCGACTCCACTTTCACTTTTTCTACTCTTACACCATGAAAATACCCATCTCAAGGCCTAAGGAAAAGCCAGTGATTTCAGCATTCATAACTCCAACTGCAGAATGTCCTTAGAGGGCTGTTGTTAGCATGGGTAAGAGTGCACAGGAAGGCACTTTGTAAGCTATGAGGCACTGGACATGTGTGGGTGATGGTGATGTCAGTGACAGTTATAGAGATGATGATATGATACTGATACAGACCAACTTGTTAACCTATAAATAGGAAAAGACATGAACTGCTGGTCCCAACTGGAGTAGTAAATGCACTAAGGGAGACCAGGCAGCCTATGGAAAAAGGATAAGTCATGCAGAATGAAACCTAGGGCAGGCTGTTTAAAAGCCTTATAGTTTTAAAACTCCAGCCCATCCTTTTCAAATCTGAGAAATACCAAACAATTCCCTGGTAGTCTTTATCGGGTTTTCTTCCCCTGCGTGCTTCTTTCTATCTAGATAGTTCACTTGAGGCTCCATCATCCACACCTCCTGTTCAGCAAGGTTCCTCCCCCTACACAGTCTCAGTGGGTACTACTCTCTGGACCATAGGATGGGTGTCAACACTATTAAAGGGCAGAGAGTAGAAAGGAAGGGGCAGGGCAGTGAGGAAGGGTTGTCTGTTCATCCCCAGGAAAGCTTCATGAAGTTTCTGTGCTTACAACCCACTGACTGCTCTTTCTAATGGCTAAACTCTCTTTCAGGAGCAACACAGAACCTTCCACTTTGGTGGAGAAGGCAGACATGGTAAAGAATTATAAAAGTACACATAAGTACCCCAGGTGCTCAAAGCGGGCTGCTACAATTCCATCTTATTTATTTATTCATGGCCGCGCTGGGTCTTCATTGCTGTATGCGGGCTTTCTCTAGTGGTGTGCTGGCTTTTCATTGTGGTGGCTTCTCTTATTTCAGAGCACAGGCTCTAGGCATGCAGGCTTCAGTAGCTGCAGCTCCCGGGCTCTAGAGCACAGCCTCAGTAGTTGTGGCACAGGGGCTTAGATGCTCAGAGGCACGTGGGATCTTCCCAGATCAAGAATCAAACCCATGTCTCCTGCATTGGCAGGCGGATTCTTTACCACTGGACCACCAGGGGAAGCCCTACAATTCCATTTTAATTGGAAGATTAAAGAAAGACTCTGTGGAGGAATAAGAGTGGGGACAAATTGAAAAAAACTAGAATGAAAAGTAAACAAATGTGAGAGGTTTACCTTCCAAGAAGGTTCACTGCCCTTCCCACGCCCCCAACAAATAGAAGAAAAGGATCACTATCCTTATCCAGGTGCTTTTTCCAAATCTTTTGGGCCCCTTATTCTGGCATTGAAAACTTCTTGCTCTAACAGTTGGGGACTTTTTCTTCCAGAGAGCCATTCCATCTGCGTGATACTGGTCGATGTGTTTTTGACCAAAAGAACTGAGTATAGGACGGGATCTCAGTCCTCCAGGATCAGGGCAGGCGATCAGAGGTAAAAAGATAGATGAATCTGCCCTCTCCTAAGCATGAGCTATCTCCTTGGATTAGCCCAGAGCAGTGAAGGGCCATGGGGGCATGTCTATTGGGTCATCCCAGGATTGTGGAACTTGATCAGTGACAAAACTCTGCTCTGTTGCTGACAATGCCTCTCTTCAGAAAGACAATGGGGTGGTTAGGAGAACTCTTACAACTTGCTGTGGGACTACAGGGTAGATAACACCCTATCTGCCTTCATCACAACACAACTCTCAATCCTGCAGTGATGCCTTTATCAGAGATTTTTTTTTTTTTTTTATTCTCTAGAGCCTCTCACAAAATCTATTGAGTGCTGTACTCAATATGCCAGCAAATTTGGAAAACTCAGAAGTGGCCACACGACTGGAAAAAGTCAGTTTTCATTCCAATCCCAAAGAAAGGCAATGCCGAAGAATGTTCAAACTACCGCACAATTGCACTCATCTCACACGCTAGTAAAGTAATGCTCAAAATTCTCCAAGCCAGACTTCAGCAATACATGAACCATGAACTTCCAGATGTTCAAGCTGGTGTTAGAAAAGGCAGAGGAACCAGAGATCAAATTGCCAATATCCACTGGATCATGGAAAAAGCAAGAGAGTTCCAGAAGAACATCTATTTCTGCTTTATTGACTATGCCAAAGCTTTTGACTGTGTGGATCACAATACACTGTGGAAAATTCTGAAAGAGATGAGAATACCAGACCACCTGACCTGCCTCCTGAGAAACCTGTATGCAGGTCAGGAAGCAACAGTTAGAACTGGACATGGAACAACAGACTGGTTCCAAATAGGGAAAGGAGTATGTCAAGGCTGTATATTGTCACCCAGAAGTTAAATATTTAACTTCTATACAGAGTACATCATGAGAAACGCTGGGCTGGAAGAAGCACAAGCTGGAATTAAGATTGCTGGGAGAAATATCAATAACCTCAGACATGCAGATGACACCACCCTTATGGCAGAAAGTGAAGAGGAACTAAAAAGTCTCTTGATGAAAGTGAAAGAGGAGAGTGAAAAAGTTGGCTTAAAGCTCAACATTCAGAAAATGAAGATCATGGCATCTGGTCCCATCACTTCATGGGAAATAGATGGCGAAACAGTGGAAATAATGTCAGACTTTATCTTTTTGGGCTCCAAAATCACTGCAGATGGTGATTGCAGCCATGAAATTAAAAGATGCTTACTCCTCAGAAGGAAAGTTATGACCAACCTAGATAGCATATTGAAAAGCAGAGATATTACTTTGCCAACAAAGGTCCATCTAGTCAAGGCTATGGTTTTTCTTGTAGTCATGTATGGATGTGAGAGTTGGACTGTGAAGAAAGCTGAGTGCCGAAGAATTGATGCTTTTGAACTGTGGTGTTGGAGAAGACTCTTGAGAGTCCCTTGGACTGCAAGGAGATCCAACCAGTCCATTCTAAAGGAGATCAGTCCTGGGTATTCATTGGAAGGACTGATGCTGAAGCTGAACCTCCAATACTTTGGCCACCTCATGTGAAAAGTTGACTCATTGGAAAAGACCCTGATGCTGGAAGGGATTGGGGACAGGAGAAGGGGACGACAGAGGATAAGATGGCGATGGCTGGATGGCATCACCGACTCGATGGACACGAGTTTGAGTGAACTCCGGGAGTTGTTGATGGACAGGGAGGCCTGGTGTGGTGTGATTCATGGGGTCACAAAGAGTCGGACATGACTGAGCGACTGAACTGAACTGTACTGAACTGAGTTCCATCTTGCTGGCTTCATCTCAACCTGTGTGTTTTAGCCATTAGTGTCTAGCACGTCTCTTAGAGCAAACTATCTCATAAGAGTTTTGTGGGGGAAGATAGACATTCTTCAGATTGACCCATTTTTCTAGGGAGATAGGCAGAAGTCTAAGAATGTAAATAGATCGGCCCAAGAGAATGCTTTGTGTATTAGTGGATCCCAAGGTGTTGTGGGCTGCAATGGGTGGGGATAGAGCTTGACCAGAAAGCTGGTGGAGGTTCACTCTCCCCTTAAGCACCCCAGACTCACTGCACAATGAAATGATGGCTCCAAAGAGTCTGTCTCCCGCTCGGTCAATATGGCCTCTCTCAGCCGACTACTGTGGCTTTGCAGATGCAGCCTTTGTGTGAGGCCGTGACTTAGTCACCAGAAGTCAAAAACAAGCTCTCATTCGATTATGGCGCAGGCACTTGTGAAGGCAAACCAAGGGATGTGGGGTAATAAAGGGCACCCTGATGAGGTCAGGGAGTGAGAGGGAAAGAAAGAGAAGTAAACTGTATCTGAGACTTATCAGGGCCCATTCACAAGACTGCTATGAGCTGCAGAGATGGGTGTCTGCATGACTTAAAATGGGCTCGGGTGGCCATTGGTTTATTCTACATCCAAATTTCGCCATCCACAGAAAAGAGCTGTACTTTTATTCCATGTATATTTTTAAATACATGTGTACTTTTAAGTTAAAGATGTGTAATTTTTCTTTTTTGGTTGTGCTGGGTCTTAGTTGCTATATTCAGGTTTTCCTCTAGTTGTGGTGAGAGGGGGCTACTCTTCCTCGCAGTGCCTAGGCTCCTCATTGCAGGGGCTTCTCTTGTTGTGGAGCATAGGCTCTAGGCACACACACTTCAATAGTGGCAGCATTTGGGCACAGTAGATGTGGCTCGCTGGCTCTAGAGCACAGGCTCAGTAGCTGTGGTGCATGGGCTTAGTTGCTCTGAGGCATATAGGATCTTCCCAAGCCAGGGATCGAATCTATGTCCCCTGCACTGGATAGGATTTCTATCCACTGTATCACCGGGGAAGTCCTGTGCATGCATTTTTAAAATTAAGTTTTAAATTCCCCAGCAGAGTGACATGAATCTTTGCTAAGTCAAAATACATATCCTGGGTGTCTCGGGGTGCACTAAATTTAGCAGGGTCTATTAATACTATAATAAAGGTGAATCACTAAAAATGAATGCTATGAGGTATGGAAAGTTGGGTCTTCTCCACAGCTTCTGGAACATTCCATAACAAGAGACTAACTTGGTCTCAGATTCCTAAGGGCCAGTGGATAAAGGAGTTGGGCTATTTCACCCTAGAAGACTAAAGGGCAGCCAGATTTCACGCTGTGTTGTGCTCAGCCGTTCAGTCGTGTCTGATTCTTTGCAGCCCCATGGACTGTATGTAGTCTGCCAAGCTCCTCTGTCCATGGGATTTTTCAGGCAAGAATACTGGAGTGCCACTTTCTACTCCAGGGTATCTTCTCCACCCAGGGATCGAACTTGCATCTCCTGTACTGGCAGGTGGATTCTTTACCACTGCGTCACCTGGGAAGCCCTGGCCAGATTTCATGAATAAATATCAAACAACAATAACATTGCTTCAGATCTGCTCAGGACAAATCAAGAGTAAATGACCTGAAACAGTAGAAGGGAGAATTTTGATTAAAAAAAAAAAAAAAAAACCCTCACTGATGCAAAAAAAAAAAAAAATGTGTTTCATTGCCCTAGCAGGTGACTCTAGACCCTGTGGGTTGACCTACTGTTGAATAGGAAAAGCTTCTGTCTGTGAGGATGTGGGTATAGTTAGGTGAATGGACTGAACATCAGTGTTCTGTTTCTATTAGGCTACTTTCTGTTTCTAGGAGGCTACTTTTCTCTTTCTATGAGGTTCCTTTCTGACCTTACCAAGCCACAGTTGGGGCAGCACCTTTTTGTGGTTAGTGCTAGCAGAACTCCACCTCTTAGGGTCCTCCTACACAGAATCCCCCACCACAGAGTCCATTTGACTTCAGGCATCCTGGACTTTCCTCAAAGTCACGGGCACCAAGATCACACTTCCTTCCCACAGACACAGCAGAAGCCCTCGATGCCCTACACACATTTCTGGATTGTCAGGAGTCCATTGAGTGTCAAAGGCTGGGACTTGGAAGAACTAGGTCCAACCCTGGTTATGCTGTTAACTGGCTGTGAAACAAGGGCAAGTCTCTTAATTCTCTGGGCCTCATTTTCATCACCTGTGTCACGAGGACTTTTTGTGCAAATTACACTTTTTATTTTGAGATAATTATAGATTTCCATGCAGTTGGAAGGAATGATACAGAGGGGTCCCATTTTCCCTTTTCCCAGTTTTCCCCATGGTTATCCCCTGTAAAACTATAGCAAAATATCACAACCAGGGCACTTCCCTGGTGTTTGTGGTTAAGACTCCAAGCTTTCAATGCAAGGGTTGCAGGTTCAATCCCTGGTTAAGGAACTAAGATCCCACACGCCATGTGGTGTGGCAAAAAAAAAAAAAATCCCAACCAGGGTATTGACATAGGTACAGTCAAGGTCGGAACAAAGATTCCTCATATTGCTCCCCCTGCCCTTCTTCTGGTTTTATAATATTACACAAGTTTTGTGTGTAAAACACTATTTCTAATTCTATATGTCCTACAGTGTGCTAACCACCACAAATTTAGTTTCCATCCACCACCATGCAGTTGATCCCCTTCACCCATTTCCCCTCCCTTCCACCCATTCCTATGTGGTAACTACTACTCTGTTCTCTGTAACTGCTTCCCAGGTGGCACCAGCAGTAAAGAACCTGCCTGCCTACGTAGGAGACATAAGAGATGCAGGTTCAATCCCTGGGTGGGGAAGATCCCCTGTAGGAGGGCATGGTACCCCACTCCAGTATTCTTGCCTGGAGAATCTCATTGACAGAGGAACCTGGCTGGCTGCAGTCCACACAGCTGCACAGAGTGGGACACGACTGAAGTGACTTAGTGCACAGGCGTGCACTCTGTTCTCTGTAACTACATGTTTATTTTTGCTTGGTTTGTTCATTTAATACGTCTTTCTGTTTTCTATATTCCACATACAAGTAAAATCATACAGTTTATTTGTTTCATCTGACTTATTTTACTTAGCACAATACTCTCAAGGTCCTCCATGTATATATACAATGGAATACTACTCATAAAAATACTACCCCATAAAAATGAAATCTTGCCATTTGTGACATCATGAAGAAATCTGGCTAGATAATCTCTAAGGTCCTTCCTAGTACTGACATTTATAATTGTATTGTAACCTGACTGTGTTTTCTCCATGCTATATCCAACTGTGAGTCCAAATAGGGTCATATCTGCTTTTCCAGAGAAGACATACAGATGGCCAACAGGCACATGAAAAGATGCTCAACATCACTGACCATCAGGGAACTGCAAATCAAACCCACTATGAAGTATCACTTCACACCTGTCAGAATGACTACTGTCAAAGAGATCACAAAGAACAAATGTTGAGGATGTGAAGAAAAGGAAACCCTTGTGCACTACTGGTAGGAATGAAAACTGGTGCAGCCACCATTGGAAACAGTACGGAGGTTCCTTAAAAATCTAAGAGCAGAACTACCATACGATCTACCAATTCCACCCCTGGGTATATATCCAAAGAAAATGGAAACACTAATTTGAAAAGATACATGAATCCCAATGTTCAGCATTTATTATTTATCATAGCCAGCATTATTATTTATCAGCATTATTTATCAGAGCCAAGACATGGCCTTCCATGTAGCTCAAACAGTAAAGAATCTGCCTGCAGTGTAGGAGACCAGGGCTGGATCCCTGAGTTGGGAGGATCCTCGGAGAAGGGAATGGCAACCCACTCCAGTATTCTTGCCTGGAGAATCCCATGGACAGAAACACCTGGCAGGCTACAGTCCATGGGGTTGAAAAGAGTCAGACACGACTGAGCCACTAACACACACAAGATATGGAACCACCCTAAGTGTCCATCAACAGATGAATGGATAAGAAAGATGTGATACACACACACACACACACACATATATATACACACACATAAGCAGAATGCCACACACACACACACATATATATATACACACACATAAGCAGAATGCCACACACACACACACATATATATATACACACACATAAGCAGAATGCCACACACACACACACACACACATATATATATACACACACATACAGCAGAATGCCACTCAACCGTACAAAGAATGAAATTTTGCCATTTGCAACAACACAGATGGACTTAGAGGGTACTATGCTTAGTGAAATAAGGCAGAAAAAAAATACTCTGTTATCACTTATATGTGGAATCTAAAACATAAAACAAATTAATATAACAAAATAGAAATAGATTCAGTTATAGAGAACAAACTAGTGGTTACCAGTGGGGAGAGGGAAGTGGGGAGAAGCAATTGAAGGGCGGGGGATTAAAAGGTAAAAAGATGGCTGGATGGCATCACTGGGAATTGGTGATGGACAGGGTGGCCTGGCGTGCTGCGATTCATGGGGTCGCAAAGAGTCGGACACGACTGAGCGACTGATCTGATCTGACTATGTATAAAATAAATAAGATACAAAGATGTATTGTACAAATGGAATACAGCCGATATTTTATAAAACTTTAAATGGAATATGATCTATAAAAACACTGAATCACCACATTGTACACCCGAAATTAATACTGTAAATCACCTATAATTAAAAAAACAAAAACTGAAACAAGAAAATAAACATTACATTCACAACAGTGACTGCACTTCACTGGCTCCTCCCTCCACTCCCTCTTTTCCCAGTTTTGTTTCTGGGACTCCCCAGGGACCCTTTGCACACGAGCATGTGCTCCCACACCCTGTCCGCCATGTGCTTCCTCCTCTCCCACGGACTCATCGGGGGTTCAAGGCCTGAGAAGCCGCTTGAGGCCCCCTCCACACCACAGCTGCCAGTGCTTCCACCGCAGTGCTGATGTCTGTGGGGTGCTCTCCCCCATCCTCCTGCCCCCACCCACTGTCCCCAAAGCTGTGTGGACCAAGGAGCCGTTAGTCTTGGAAGACTGCAGTCCTCACTGTGTCTGAAACGCTGCAGCTTCAACACAGGAGCAAACAGAATGCTCTCCCTTCCCACCTTCAGTCACAACAGCAGCAGAATCCTGCTTTTTACATCCCCTCCAACATTGAAAACTGCCTGTTGTAGCTTCAGCTTGTAGCTTCTCTTTCCCTGGGGCCAAGGACGAGATGTCTGAGATAACCATCCCTACTCCTGCCTCAGAAATCCCTTCCAGAGTGACTTTTGCCCACCAGTCTGTGACACACATAACTTTAAATGGAGTATGGTCAGGCAGGTCTGAAGCCCTGAAACAGGCACTATTTAGGCTGCAGTGGGGGACCCTGTAAGCTATTTAAAGAAACAAACCAAAAAAGAAACAAACAAACAAAAAAAGAAAAAGAAAAGCTATTCATCTTAAAGACTATTCGTGGAAGTAGGGGAATTAAACATGGCATCCTTGAATATATACCCTCCACAGCACAGCTTGGTCTATTGTTCCCGTCATAATGACAATTTACCTCTGGGAGGTTGAGAATGGGGCACTCGCTGCTGGATCAGGTACTGGGGAGGAAACAAGAACAAAGCTATATTGTCAGGAAGCCTAAGGGCTGACCCAAACACAGCAGCACTCCAGAATATTACTGTGGAACGTGTTTCCTCCATAGAGACCCAATCTTCAGGCAGACTGGACTGGGAGAGGGAAACTACTTCTGTGTTGTATTCCATTAAGGAGAGAAACGTACACACATACATAGCAAGAGTGGTGTGAGCCATTCTCAGGAGAAACCCACCGTTCCACCTTCCCTCTCTGCTCCTTCCTCAAAGTCACCTTCCAATACCCAGGTGTTCTCTTAGCTCTGATGTCATCAGAAGAAAACACTGATTTGACTTATATGTCTTCCTTTATGAAGCTCCTGCCTGTTCACTTGCTTGATTACCTGGGAGCCTGATGAGAGTAGAAGATCCCAGATACAAAATCCCAAGATGGAGAACCCAGAATCTTTAGTAGCAAATTGTTGGGCTGGAAAATCTGTCAAGGTGGAATCTAAACTGGGCTCTGTCATCAGTAAGATCCCTTAGCCCTTGTGCGTCTCTTGATAATCACATGGATACCCCAAAGTAGACTTAAATGCCCAACTAGAGGACACAGGGATGTGTGGATGTGGTAGCCTCAGTGTAAGCAAGATGAAGTTTCTCTAAAATTATGGTCTGTCAGGACTTCTGGTTGAATTATTTTTGTGGCAGCTGTAAATAAAATTCCTTTCTTAAAAGGGTAGGAGAAGCTGTGAAGAAATCCTGCAAACAAAGAGTGAAGATGAAACTAATTTTGGAAGGAGCAAAGGGACAGAAGTGCTCCTAATGAGTTAGTCATGACAGTGGGCTGGGGGGATCATTCATTCATCTACCCAGTCACTCAACACATATTACAGAACCCTTCATTGTGTGGTAAGCACTATAGGGTTAGGGGCAGATCAGTGAATCAAAAAGAAGAGACAGCTGCTTTCTTACAGCTTTTGCTAGGTAAGGGAGACAGACTAACATGACACAAATAAATTATGCCACTGTAATTGGGGTAAGTGTTAGGAAGGAGAAGAGCTGGGTACTATGAAAGCAAATAGAAGGGTGGCAATGGTTCAGAAAAATTTCCATGAGGAAAGCTGAGCCCTGGAGGATTAGCCAGAGGAAAGAGAGGCGAGTTTGGGGAAATGACCTAATCAGGAAATAATAGCATGAAAGAAGGAAGAGTCAGGTGAAAAATGAATATCAAAAAATGAAGTCATCTATAAAAGCAAAACTCAATGAATAGAAGGCAAAACAAAGCTAAACCACAGTGGGGCAAAAATCTACTCCAAAAAGCTGCAGTGGTGGGAGGTGTGTGGGTTCAGGGCTTCCTCCATCCAGGTGGCCTCCATCTTTTCCAGCAAAAGGCTGGAAAAGGCCTTTTGTGGAAGCACAAAGTCATGTCCTTTACCACCGCATCCCTAAGATGTTACCCTAAGGCAGATAGATGCCATGAATTCTTTGTAAAATTAACAGCACTGCGTGGTGGATAGCACACATTTTATACTCTAAAGAGAACTGCATTCTGGAGAAGGCAAGTGACTTGCTCAAAGACTTAAAGATGGAGATGAACCTACTCCAGGTGGTCTGACTCTTTATGTCTGACCACAGGCTTATTCTTCTTTGCAACCTAACTGGAACCCATAGAGCTTATTTGGTCCCAGCCTGTTGTTTTGTAGGGGAAGCTGGAGCTCACAAAGGTTCAGAAACTCATGTGAGACCATGGGAGTAGAGGCCAGTGTAGGATTAGACTTCTGGTTCCCATTGCTAATCCATACATCTTCCCCATTTCTTGCTGTTTAGTGAAACGTAGTAAAAACACACAGTTGAGAATTAATTATGATAAGATGCCAAAACTACACATAAATTGATCATTTTTCTTGAGTTACATGCCTTTCTCCCTTGAAAACTTCAGTGTTGAAATATGTAGTGGAAACTTATTATTTAAAAAAAAACAGTAAATGATATATCTTGTGATGAAGGAATCACACTTTTGAGTTCCTGAATTTTGAACTATTTCAAAGCAGGATATGCTTGCATTAAACAACTGATTTATGACTTTTTATAATATTCTTCTACATTCATCTAATAAAATGGAAAGTCTTAAAGTATATTTAATTGGTTAGTTTCTCTAATAAAATCTTGAATATAGAATAGTATCTTGGCACCTACACTGAATAATGAATACAGGGGAACAGGAAGATAAAAATGGTAATCATTTGCTCCATCAGAAAGGACGGGGCATCTCTTATTATAAAGTTGCTTCTAATTAGTCTTAATAAACACATCACTCACCCTTCTGGCCTTGGATTCTACCTCTGAGAAATGTAGGGATTACACCTGATGGTATGTATGATCCCTTTTAGATGTGAACTTCAGTGAGACAATGGGTCTCGGAGGTATATTTACAACCAGCCCACTTTCTCAACGACCCTCAGCCATCATTCCCATCAGCAGGCCCTTAACTTTGGGACTTCAGCCCTTCCCTACTGGGTCTTAGAAATAACTAGAGGGAACTTCTGACATTTTCAATTCCTGGACCTGAGCGCCCCCTAGGCACACAAAGATAAACTGTAGCTCTGGGGGAATCAGGACTATGGGAAGCTGGTGTCTCACTAAGGTCAAAAATCCCTGAACTTCCCTATTTGTTTGCTGTGTCAAGGAAGGCCAGAAGCAGGGAGGGAGCTGGGAAGGACAAGAGGGAGTGTGTGGCAAGAGGGAGTGTGTGGCAAGAGGGAGTGTGTGGCAAGAGGGAGTGGGTGGCCAGCTCTGTTGTCAACCAGACACTACAGGGGCTCTGGGTGACTGTCCCCCTAACAACAGATACACTCAGAATGGGAGGGGGTGGGCTAGAAGCCAAGCAGACCCTACCCCATGGAGATATCACTGGCCACATAGTGAATATATTGGGCTAAAGAGTAGTCACTGGAAAAACTTTATTGTTCAACTAAATCCATTAGTAGTAAACTATTCAAAGTTTACTAAACATAAATTATTTGTGTTGCTTACATTGTCTTCCTGTCCCTATGCCTACCAGGCACACATATCACTGGGTTTCATCTTAGTATCTGCCATTCTGTTGCCTTTTTCATTTCTGATACTGTTTTGCATACATACCTCCCACATTCGTAGTCCACATAACTATTACCTTAAACCTTTTGTAATATGACTAAACCACGATGAGGCACTTTTTCAGAAGCTCATGCCTGTGAATTACATATGTGGCATATGTGTTCACTGTGTATGTTTGTGAGTGTATATTTGGGTTGTGTGCATTATATGTGAGCGTGTGCGTACTGTGCACGTGTGGTGCATGTTCATGCGTGTGGTGTAGTATGTGTATTTGTATCTACTTGTGGTATGTATATTTGTGTCTGTGTGTGTATGTGTAGTGTATGTGAATGTCTATGTTTTTGTGTGGTGAGGTGCATGGAGGGTTGTGTGATGGGTATGGTGTGTGTGTGTTTATGTGTGTGATGTGTAGTGTGTGTTTGTGTACCTGGTGAACCTCTGCATGTGCAGGGGTGTGTGGTATATGTGTGTAGGCTTGTGTATGTGTTGTGTACCTCTGTGTGTATATATGTATTTGTGGTGTGCATGTCTGTTTCTGTGTGTGTGATGTTGGGTGTGCATGTGTATGTCCCTCTGTGTGTGTGATTGTGTTTCTATGTGTGTGTGTTCACTCCTGCATGGGGACTGCAGCCCCGCAGGTCTAGGTCCGCGGCCCTCCTCTCAGACCTCGGCATCCCTGCCAGAACACAGAGCCTTCCTGGGCGCCCACATGGACTGCGGTCTGTGTCTGGAGAGAGTGGGGAAGCGCCTCCTGTGGCAAGTGTTTACAAGTCTGCACAGTTGTGTACCTGGGTGTGTGATATGCCAACTGCTTCCGCAGAGGACAGGTGTCTGTGGTTACCAGCCTCTCAGGGCCTCAGGAAGTCATTATCACAGGCACCAGAGTGCTTGAGTTCATGGGAAAGTGTTTTTCCTCTAAGACCATACTTTCATTCTTCATTAAAAGAAAAAAATACCTTGGGTGACTCCATCAGTCATTCTTATTAGGCCATTCCATCTCAACAACCTTTGATCCTCAGATCAGATCAGTCGCTCAGTTGTGTCCGACTCTTTGCGACCCCATGAATCGCAGCACGCCAGGCCTCCCTGTCCATCACCAGCTCCTGGAGTTCACTCAGACTGACGTCCATGGAGTCAGTGATGCCATCCAGCCATCTCATCCTCTGTCGTTCCCTTCTCCTCCTGCCCCCAATCCCTCCCAGCATCAGAGTCTTTTCCAATGAGTCTACTCTTCACATGAGGTGGCCAAAGTACTGGAGTTTCAGCTTTAGCATCATTCCTTCCAAAGAAATCCCAGGGCTGATCTCCTTCAGAATGGACTGGTTGGATCTCCTTGCAGTCCAAGGGACTCTCAAGAGTCTTCTCCAACACCGCAGTTCAAAAACATCAAACCTTCGGCGCTCAGCCTTCTTCACAGTCCAACTCTCACATCCATACATGACCACAGGAAAAACCATAGCCTTGACTAGACAAACCTTTGTTGGCAAAGAAGCATTCAAATCCATCATACAGCCTGTCCCCCATTTTCCAGCCCCTGTTCCCTGCTGGACTCACACACACGCTCAGCCCCCCTCCACCAGGTGGGGCACCTCTTTTGTCCCCTCATCATCATTGGTCTCCTGCCTTCCTGACCAGGAGTCAGAGCCAGAAGGTGAAGAAGCGTTAGGCCAGGGTATCTAGGTTTAATTTTCTGTTTAAATCCCTGATAATGAACTCCTCCAATGTTCATTGAGTAGGTGTGGCCACATGCCGGGTTAGGCATGCAAGACACAGAAACGGGTAGAATAATACGGTGGTTCTGAGCAAGGGCTCCAGAATAAGACAGCACCTGTTCACCCCCCATCCTCACCACTTACTCTGTGGTCTCTGACAAGACAACTTCCTTAAGGCTCTGCTGCCTCATTTGTGAAATAAGTACATACATAGCTCACTGCGTGGCTGTGAGGTTAACTTGGCGTGAAGTACCTAGCAGAGTGCCCGGAATGCATAGTCCACACATGTTATCTCTTGTGAGGACTGGCTCACAGGCCTTCATTCCAGCCTGCTAGGTAGAGGGAGACGTTAGAAGGCTGAGCACCATGTTTTCCAGGCGTCTTTGCCATCTTTCATCAAGTAGGTGTACTCAGCACAAGAAGTGCAAGGCAGAATCTGCTCCCTTTTGTAAAATTAAAAATACAGTGAAGTCACTTATGTCAATCAGTTATGTCAAGAGGTCTTAAAATGGAGCTGAAGCTGAGCCTTACACATGTCCTCACTGGGTGGAACCATGAAGGCTGAACTGGGTCAAATCACAAGAATTCCAAGGACTCTGTAAGAACACCTGAAAATTGTTACAGTAACAAACTTCTACCTTCCTCTAGTGATACACTTTGCATGTAATCATGTGTAGCCAAGACAAGCTTTTGTCTCAGAGAAGGCAATGGCACCCAACTCCAGTACTCCTGCCTGGAAAATCCCATGGATGGAGGAGCTTGGTGGGCTGTAGTCCATGGGGTTGCAAAGAGTCGGACACGACTGAGCGACTTCACTTTCACTTTTCACTTTCATGCATTGGAGAAGGAAATGGCAACCCACTCCAGTGTTCTTGCCTAGAGAATCCTAGGGACAGGGGAGCCTGGTGGGCTGCCGTCTATGGGGTCGCACAGAGTTGGACACGACTGAAG
This sequence comes from Bos indicus, assembly GCF_029378745.1. Classification (NCBI taxonomy): domain Eukaryota; kingdom Metazoa; phylum Chordata; class Mammalia; order Artiodactyla; family Bovidae; genus Bos; species Bos indicus. The sequence continues at coordinate 64,151,040 of NC_091775.1, read as the reverse complement.
CTACTTACCAGCAGCAGCAGCAGCTTTTGTCTGGGCTTCCCTGGTGGCTCAGTGGTAAAGACTCTGCCTGCAACATAGGAGACCAGGGTTCGATCCCTGGGTTGGGAAGATCTCCTGAAGGAAGGTACGGCAACCCATTCTAGTACTTTTGCCTAGAGAATCCCATGGACAGAGGAGCCTGGCAGGCTGTAGTCCACAGGGTCACAGAGTCCGACACGAATGAAGTGATGAAGTAGCAGCAGCAGCTTTTCCAACTCTAATTAAGGCTTTGTAATGCAAATCTTCCTTCTTTGCTTTTTTTTTTTATTTTTTTCCTTTGAATATCCAGCTTTTAACTTCTTTCAAAAAAATATTTTTATACTGAACCAGTTGGTTTTTGAGATTGCATCCAAGTACTGCATTTCAGATTCTTTTGTTGCCATGATGGCTACTCCATTTCTTCTAAGGGATTCCTGCCTAGATATAAATGGTCACCTGAGTTAAAGTCACCCATTCCAGTCCATTTTAGTTTGCTGAGTCCTAGAATGTCGACGTTCACTCTTACCATCTCCTGTTTGACCACTTCCAATTCGCCTTGATTCATGGACCTGACATTCCAGGTTCCTATGCAATATTGCTCTTTACAGCATCGGACCTTGCTTCTATTACCAGTCACATCCACAACTGGGTATTGTTTTTGGTTTGGCTCCATCCCTTCATTCTTTCTGGAGTTATTTCTCCACTGATCTCCAGTAGCATATTGGGCACCTACCGACCCGGGGAGTTCCCCTTTCAGTATCCTATCATTTTGCCTTTTCATACTGTCCATGGGGTTCCTCAAGGCAAAAATACTGAAGTAGTTTGCCATTCCCTTCTCCAGTGGACCACATTCAAATCCTGAAAGATGATGCTGTCAAAGTGCTGCACTCAATATGCCAGCAAATTTGGAAAACTCAGCAGTGGCCACAGGACTGGAAAAGGTCAGTTTTCATTCCAATCCCAAAGAAAGGCAATCCCAAAGAATGCTCAAACCACCGCACAATTGCACTCATCTCACACACTAGTAAAGTAATGCTCAAAATTCTCCAAGCCAGGCTTCATCAATATGTGAACCGTGAACTTCCAGATGTTCAAGCTAGTTTTAGAAAAGGCAGAGGAACCAGAGATCAAATTGCCAACATCTGCTGAATCATGAAAAAAGCAAGAGAGTTCCAGAAAAACATCTATTTCTGCTTTATTGACTATGCCAAAGCCTTTGTGTGGATCACAATAAACTGTGGAAAATTCTGAAAGAGATGGGAATACCAGACCACCTGATCTGCCTCTTGAGAAACCTGTATGCAGGTCAGGAAGCAACAGTTAGAACTGGACATGGAACAACAGACTGGTTCCAAATAGGAAAAGGAGTACGTCAAGGCTGTATATTGTCACCCTGCTTATTTAACTTCTATGCAGAGTACATCATAAGAAATGCTGGGCTGGAAGAAGCACAAGCTGGAATCAAGATTGCCGGGAGAAATATCAATAACCTCAGATATGCAGATGACACCACCCTTATGGCAGAAAGTGAAGAGGAACTAAAAAGCCTGTTGATGAAAGTGAAAGAGGAGAGTGAAAAAGTTGGCTTAAAGCTCAACATTCAGAAAACAAAGATCATGGCATCTGGTCTCATCACTTCATGGGAAACAGATGGGGAAACAGTGGACACGGTGTCAGACTTTATTTTTTTTTGGCTCCAAAATCACTGTAGATGGTGGCTGTAGCCATGAAATTAAAAGACACTTACTCCTTGAAAGGAAGTTATGACCAACCGAGATAGCGTATTGAAAAGCAGAGATATTATTTTGCCAACAAAGGTCCATCTAGTCAAGGTTATGGTTTTTCCAGTGGTCATGTATGGATGTGAGAGTTGGACTGTGAAGAAAGCTGAGTGCCAAAGAGTTGATGCTTTTGAGCTATGGTGTTGGAGAAGACTCTTGAGAGTCCCTTGGACTGCAAGGAGATCCAACCAGTCCATCCTAAAGGAGATCAGTCCTGGGTGTTCATTGGTAGGACTGATGCTAAAGCTGAAACTCCAGTACTTTGGCCACCTCATGCGAAGAGTTGACTCATTGGAAAAGACTCTGATGCTGGGAGGGATTGGGGGCAGGAGAAGAAGGGGACGACAGAGGATGAGATGGCTGGATGGCATCACCAACTCGATGGACATGAGTTTGAGTGAACTCCAGTAGTTGGTGATGGACAGGGAGGCCTGGCGTGCTGCAATTCATGGGGTTGCAAAGAGTCAGACACGACTGAGCGACTGAACTGATAGTTGATTTACAAGTTGTGTTAGTTTCAAGTGTATAACACAGTGATTTAGTTATATATATTTTTCTTTTTCAGATTCTTTTCCCTTATAGGTTATTGCAAAGTATTGAGTATAGTTCCCTGTGCTATACAGTAGGTCTTTGCTGGTTATCTATTTCAGTGTGTATATGTTAATCCCAAACTCCTAATTTATCACCCCTTCCCTTCCCCCTGTGGTAACCATAGGTTTGTTTTCTATGTCTATGTGTTTCTTTGTTTTGCATATAAGTTAATTTGTATCTTTTTAGGTGCCACATATAAGCATATCACATATTTGTCTCTGTGGCTTATTTCACTTGGCATGATAATCTCTAGGTCCACCCATCTTGCTGCAAACAGCTTTATTTCATTCTCTTTATGGCCAAGTAATACTGCTTGTTTAGGTAGACCACATCTTCTTCACCATTCATCTGTCCATGGACATTTAGGCCGCTTCCATGTCTTGTCTGTTCCGTTCTGTTCTACATACTGCTCGCCATAGTGGTTGTACCAATTCAGATTCCCTCCAACAGTGTAGGAGGGTTCCTTTTCCTCCACACCCTCTCCAGCATTTATTATTTGCAGACTTTTTGATGATGGCCATTGTGATGTGATACCTCATTGTGGTTTTGATTTGCAGTTCTCTAATCATTAGCAACGTTGAGCATCTTTTCATGTGCCTTTTGGCCATCTGTACGTCTTCTTTGGAGAAATGTCTATTTAGGTCTTCTGCCTTTCTTTGCCTTTAAAAGCCCCTGAATTCCATCCCCCACCCTGTGTCCACAAGCTTGTTCTCTATGTCTACAACTCCACTGCTGCCCTGCAGATAGGTTCATCAGCACCATCTTTCTAGATTCCATATATAGGCATTAATATATGACATTAGTCTTTCTATTTCTGACCTACTTCCCTCTGTATAATAGGCCCTAGGTTGATCCACCTTATTAGAATGAAGTTAAATGCATCCCTTTTTATGGCTGAGTAATATTCCACCGTGTATATGTACCACAGCTTCTTTATCAGGGAAGTGGGACAAATTGATAGAGTAGCATTGAAACATATACATTACCATATTTAAAATTAGATAGGCAGTGGAAGTTTACTGTAGGATGCAGGGAATTCAAATCTGATGCTTTGTGATAACCTAGAGGGAGAGGATGGGATGGGTAGTGGGAGAGAGGTTCAGGAGGGAGGGGACATACATATACCTATGGCTGATTCATGTTGATATAGGGCAGAAACCACACAAAATTGTAAAGCAATTACCCTCAAATTAAAAACAAATAAATACATAAGCCTCTTAAATTTACTCAGTGTCCCCACTAGGGCCACTGTTTGGGTTGTTACTCAAATCTGTGTGCTCAATCTGCAATTCTTTGGTCACAAATAATCAAGCTTTTTGCTTCATTATTGCCTCTTAGATTTATTTAGGCTGATCCTCTTTTAGCCGTTTTTGCTGGCAACCAAAATTGTGGAAACGTGAGGCTTTTCTGGAATGGTGCTCTGGAGTTCATTTTCCAGCTTCTTGGGCACTGAGCAGCAAGGGCTGGAGCAGAGGCAGCCCCAACATCAGGGTTCCAGCGCAGCTCCCAAGGTGCCCCAGAGGTGGACTCCTGGCTGGTCATTTCTGTGTTGTTTTGGAAGCTGTTTCAGGAGCCCCAGCCTAGAATCAGTTCCTTCAATCCTTCTACTAACTTTGCCATCACATTGCTCCTTTATAAAGTTCATTTCCAATCATTAAATTAAATCCTATTTAATATAAATAAAGCAATTTCTATTTCTTGCCCTGAATTCTGATGGATATATCTATTATTAGGATGTTATTAATATTAATATATTATAATAATTAATGTATTATAATATTGTCGTAGACATATTATATATTGTATACATTAATAGATATTCTTTGTATATATTAATATATAATTTGTATATATTAAATAATATTAAAATAATAGCAGCTATTATACCAAATATATTGGCTTCCCAGGTGGCCCAGTGGTAAAGAATCTACCTGCCAGTGCAAGAGATGCAAGAGATGCTGCTTCCATCCCTGGGTGGAAAGATCCCCTGGAGGAGGAAATGGCAACCCATTCCAGTATTCTTGCCTGGAAAATTCCAAGGACTGAGGAGCCTAGAGGGCTACAGTCCATTGGGTCAAAAAGAGTCAGACACGACTCTCAATTATACCAAATGGGTGAACTCTGGGAGTTGGTGATGGACAAGGAGGCCTGGCGTGCTGCGATTCATGGGGTCACAAAGAGTCGGACATGACTGAGTGACTGAACTGAACTGAACTGAACTGAGGCTATACTGTAGGGCCAAATTTTTACAGATATTATCTAACTCCATCCTTGCAGCAAAATTACACAGTCTTTAAGGAAACCAATCAAGGTGTGAACCTAGATCTTTTTGCCACCTAGATCATGTGCCTAACTACTATACTCTACTGTTCCTTCCCTTCTCCAGAGGAGTCTTGCACAATGAGGATGGCTACCATGTAGTGTAAGAAATGCTGGAAAGAACCATGGGCCCAGGACTGTGGGAGCCCCGAAGAGAAAAGGTCTAATTCTCTCCGGACCTTAGAAGTTCAAGATGGTGTCTGCTTTCCACCTTAGCAGGGGATCATGACCTCTGGCTTCCTAATTACGTTGGGGAACCTGGCCTCAAAGATCTAGTGGCCTGTTTCTCATGTCTGCAAAGGCAACTGTCTAGTCTTTCATCCGGGTGAGTCATTGAAGGCCCTGGGACATTCAAATTCCTTTGTGGGACTGGTTTCAGCTGGCAGCTGGTGAAGCTCCTGAGCAGAGGGTTTGGTCAGCCGGGGCAGATGTGTGCCCTGGGGCAGATGTGCGCACTCATCTTCAGGGTGTCTTTCTCCCTGTTTCTCACAAGATTTCTCTGTAGCAACACTTTCTTGCTGGGATTACCTCAGGATCAGAGACCTTGCCGTATTCAGGTCTGTACCTCTGGCATTGAGCACACTGCAGATACTTACAGGATGAAGGAAGGAAGGAAGAAACCCCAGCTTGCTGCTAAGCCAGGCTACCTGGAGAGCTGGAGCCTTTGCACTCTCTTCTCAGCTCTTTTCCACTCCTGCTTCTGGCTGCTATGGTTCACTCACATGCCTGGCCTTGTATGGACTGCCCTACTCTCATCCTCTTCCCAGTATCTGAAAAGCTGGTGTTTACTTGGTGCTTCTCTCTTAATGTCAATCTTCATTAGATAGAAGCTGCAGTAATTTTCCTTTGCTCCAATTTAGAAGTTTAGGCTACAGTCCATGGGGTCACGAAGGGTTGGGCACGACTGAGCGACTTCACTTTCACTTTTCATTTTCATGCATTGGAGAAGGAAATGGCAAGCCACTCCAATATTCTTGCCTGGAGAATCCCAGGGACGGAGGAACCTGGTAGGTTGACGTCTATGGGGTCGCACAGAGTCAGATACAACTGATGCGACTTAGCAGCAGCAGCAGCATGCAAAAATTTAGGACTTCGAATGTGTGTCTGAAAGGTCTCTTGATCCAGAAACAAATAAGATCTTTTTTCAGCTGAAGGACTGGTGAAAGTTTCTACCTCTAAGTGGAAGTTTCAGCCTTGTAGCCAGTTATAGCCGACCTTCCCTCTTTGAAGGTCTGGAGACCCTAGGATATACAAATCTTTGCATCTGAATGTTTCACAATAGGTTTTTTTTTTTTTTCAATTAAAAAACAAAAGCTCCCACTGATCAAGATATGCAGAGCAGGTCATTGTCCTTGTTTCAAAAGTGTAGCTTTTGAAGACAGAGCCGCAGAGCTTTAAGTGGCTGAGACAATCCATGATTCTCCATTGGTACATTTTCCAGCTTTTTTTGGAACTCTTTCCCAGAGTTACTGGAACACAGGGCACGGATACTCTTTTTGCTCTTTCCTTGTTTACCTCAAACGTGATTCAGGAGTCCCTGTTTGCCCAGTTGGACACAGCAGCAGGAGGTACAAGACCAACCTGCAGCATCAGCCCTGGAAGGAATGGAAGCTGAGTTCCATTGAGTGAATGGGGGCCAGACATAGGGAGCCTGACTTTCTGGCTTTTGCCTCCCTCATTTCCAGGATTCACTACTATCCCTCAATTTCCAGGTTATGGGTCTCATAAAATGTTGTAAATTGGATGATCAGCAGCCTAATTCTGGAACACATTTTCTAATTTCTAGCCCATGGTTAATTTGCTCCACTGTCTCCACATTTAGCCAACACCCATGACCACACCCTCAGAGAAGCCCTGGGCAGAGATGCAGGGAACTGTGGGAGATTCTGGTCTCAGGACAATTTTCAAGTCTTGCAAGAGAGACAAAGACCACCACAGATGCACACTTCAAATAGTCTTGGGTCACAAGGACCTAAAACACCATAGTATTTTATAGGTATAATAAAAAGGGGACTAAGAAATTATGTACCTTCTACATCATTTTCAGAAAGTTTTAAAAATTTACTAGTCATATATGAGATGGAAGAAGAGCTGGAGATAGGAACAATCTCTCATTTCCTTGCTGTATCATCTTCCTCTCCATTATCTGGAAAATTGAAGCAGATAATGGAGTGTGTATGAATGATGAGAGTGTCTGACGGAATGAGATAGCATCTACTTGGTTATCGATATTGGACTTGAGATGCTAAAGAAAACTGAAAGGAGTAGCAATACTATTTGCGGATATCCTATTTAATCACTTATTCATCCATTCAATAACTTGATTATCAAACAAGTATGACCCATAAGGTAATGGTCAAGGTATTGGGAATAAAGAAGTACACAAAATAAACAAAATTCCTTTATTGGAGCTGCTTACAATCCATATCGGAAGATAAATGATAAAAATATATATTTATATATAATATAGTTTATGCTAGATGTTACTGAATAATAAAGAGAAAAAAAAGTGGGAAAAATATAGGAAGTGCCTGGGTAAAATTGGGAATATTTTTATTTCATTTTGAGCCATCTTTCATCTGTGAAAGATGATCTCTATGAATCACAAGCACTTGGGGTAAAAGAGGCAAAGACATAAGGATGAATAAATTGTATGAGTTAGTCCTGATGGTGTCAGAGATGGGGTAGTGTTTTGGCCAGGAGCATCAGAGCCCAGGGCTGTTTTACTCTTGCTGACCTAAGGCCAGAGGGTGGAGAACACCCATCTCCAGGGACCCAGATCACTCTGAGAATGAGTAAAATTGCGTGACCTCCTCTCACTTATTCAGTTCAAATTCCTGCTAACTATGAATGTGAAGATGTTAGCATTTTTTAAGTGGAAATAAGTCTTGAATCTACATTCTCACCATGCTTGATACTAAGCAAGCCACTGCATGAGTTATATACCTGGTAAACATGTCTGCATGAAGATGGTAGCTCTTCAGAAGGTATAAACTGTTTGGACACATTTCAGACCATGCTCTAAAGATAATTTTTGGCAGCTTTGTTTGGGCCACATCTAAGTTTAATTAAACTTACTGCAGCAATCATTTTGCAATATATGTATGAGAGGTCATTATGTGGTAAACCTTAAACCTATACAAAGCTGTGTTAATTATATCGCCATTAAATAGAAAAAAAAAAATAACAGACAATTAAGAAAACAAAAAACAGATCTGAGGAAATAGCTGCCTGTATGGAGATGGCACAGCAGCAGGTCATTTGGCCTCCTTAAGCTGAGAGCAGTGGGACATACAGACCACCTATCCTGGATCTGAGGGTGGAAGTCAGAGTATTTTCATGCACAGCAATGGAAGTTAAACTAAAGTTGCAAAGCCATGAGAGCAAAGGTGTGTTTTTGTTGCTGTTATTGTTGTTTGCATATTTTTTCCTTTCTCAGTACTTCATTGTTTACAAATACTTCAGGGTTTAAAAAATAAAACAAGCAGCGGGAGACTCTGGAGCGATGTCTCACACCATCTTGCTGGTGCAGCCTACCAAGAGGCCAGAAGGCAGAACTTACGCTGACTATGAATCTGTGAATGAGTGTATGGAAGGTGTTTGTAAAATGGATGAAGAACATCTGAAGAGAATGAATCCCAACCGCCCCTCTATCACATATGATATCAGTCAGTCGTTTGATTTTATTGATGACCTGGCAGACCTCAGCTGCCTTGTTTACTGAGCTGATAGCCAGATATACCAACCTTATAACAAAGATTGGATTAAAGAGAAGATCTATGTGCTCCTTCATCTACAGGCCCAACAGGCTGGGAAATAGTTGAGTTTGCAAGCATTAGGGGGACGGGGGTGGGCTTGGAACACAGGTGTGTGCAGTGTGCTATAGTGGAAGTTTTGTATTATAGTTATCCTGTTTCCATTTTGGTATACCCTAGCCGGAATTGAATGTATTAGATAAAATGTGATAATCTTGTTCAATCTGAAAACCCCTTTGCCTCCGTTTTTTTTACTTAAACATTTTTATGATTTAGATGGAAGTTGGTTTTTGTCAGTTAATGTTGGTTCCAGTCCCTCAAACTGTTCATACCTGCTTTATAACATCCACTGTACTAATCCTTCTTCAAGTTGGGGTGGGGAGTGGAGGCACAGTTTAGTTACGTCCTCAAGATAAAGTCTTGGTGAAAAACAAATTAATGTTCTTTAGTTATAAAAAAATAAAAAATAAAACAATATGCCCTGATTCACAAGACTAATTTTTGGATATCCTCAAGCTCTTTTGCTTAAAAAGATATATAGTCTATATGTACATTATACTTTAAAGTAAAAAACTTTGGAACAGAAGAAAATAAATAATAAACCAAGTTTACAAATATAAAAATAAAGAAATTACACAGTATTTAGAAGATGAGATGATAGGAATTTACAGTGGAGTTGACAAAGCACCATAATGATACCAAGTACTGCAGGCATACAGTGCTTGACAATAAAAGCTTTCTTATATATATCATTTCATATAATTCTCAGAATAATTGTCTTATCAAGTAGGCAGAGCAGACATTATCATGCCAGTTTAAGAAACTGAAACTGAAGCTTGGCGTTGAGGTTTTCTGATTCCAAATCCAACTCCCTTCTGAAAATCAGGATGAATATGATATAAGGTTATACCAATTTTTTAAAAAAAGATCTGTAGTCCAAGCTACCTGATTCTGGCTCCCACCAGTGTATAGGGGACTTCAATCTCCTGCAAATTACCCCTTACTTAGTTCTGGGAGTCCCTAACAGGTTTCTTACATGAGTTCAAGAACAAGGCCACTCACAGAAGTTTCACTGCTGGTGGCTGTCCCCATCTGGCTGGGCCCTATGAAAGTTACAGCACTGTGGGCTACTGTGATCAGGACCAACCCCAACATGTTTGTGGCCTCTCTAGAGCTATGCTCTTTCCTGAGACTCCACCAGCTCCAGCAGTTTCTCTTAGGAGTCATTTCAAGTCCTCAGGCTGTCAAGGACATCTGTGGCAGAAGAGGGGATAGTGGCAGCTTCTTCATGGGATCATATTTTGTCAGCGGCTCCCAAAGCAGTGTTATCATGACTCAGTGATGCAAGGGTTAACTGAGCAGCTATGTCAGTTTTTGTGTATCTGGGGTGACCCTGGGGCAGGTGCATTTAACAGCCACAGAGCTCTGCTTGGTTCCACTGAGTGTCCCCTGAAAGTTCAGTCAGTCTGAACTTTGGAACCAAGTGGAGTGAAGGGTACTTTTCAGTTAAACCTTTTGGTTCAAAACTGATGACTCAAGCAGATTTGGGTTGCCTGTCATTCTTCAATACCTAAGTGCTCTTATTTGGAGAGAGGGGAACCCTTGCCATAAGCCCTCTGATACGTCAGGCTGTGTTGTCACAAGTCGGAGAAGGCAATGGCACCCCACTCCAGTACTCCTACCTGGAAAATCCCATGGACGGAAGAGCCTTGTAGGCTGCAGTCCATGGGGTCGCTAAGAGTCAGACATGACTGAGCGCCTTCACTTTCACTTTTCACTTTCATGCATTGGAGAAGGAAATGGCAACCTGCTCCAGTGTTCCTGCCTGGAGAATCCCAGGGACGGGGGAGCCTGGTGGGCTGCCATCTATGGGGTCGCACAGAGTCGGACACGACTGAAGAGACTTAGCAGCAGCAGCAGCAGCATTGTCACAAGTGACCCAGGGACAAGTGACAGGCACAAGTGATCCAGCGACAAACATGGTGGACACAAGTCCTGCTCTGTTGGATCTTACATTCTGTAAGGTCAACGTTATCACAGCAACTTCTTTGTTTATCTAGGACGAGTTCTTTCCTGGGAGACTTATCTGGATTGTTCACTCCCTCCTACACCCCTCCCCACCATCTCACCTTCCCAATCTGCAAGTCCACATTTTTTAAATTAAATTTTTATTCTAGGACTTCCCTGGTGGTACAGTGGATAGGAATCCACCTGGCAATGCAACGAACATGGGTTCGGTCCCTTGTCTAGGAAGATTCCACATGCCGAGAAGCAACTAACCCTGTGTGCCACAACTACTGAGCCTGCGTGCTGCAACTGCTGAAGGCCACGCGCCTAGAGCCCATGCTCTGCAACAGGAGAAGGCACGGCAATGAGAAGCCTGTGCGCCACAATGAAGAGTAGCCTCTGCTCGCCGCAACTAGAGACAGCCTTTGCGTGATAGCACAGACCCAGCACAACTGAAAATAAATAAATAAATAATTAAAAATTTTATTCTGAGATGACTGTAGATTCATTAGCAGCTGTAATAAATAAGTCTCTTCACAGTCTCTTTGACTGTGAAGAGATCCTATGTACCATCTACCCAGTTTCTCCCATCTTGCAAAATGATAATAATAATTATTATATAATAATATATAATATTTTATATATATAATATATATTATTATAATATCACTGTCAAAACTGACACAACACAACCAGACAGAACATCTCACATCCACCACTACAAGATTCCCTGATATCACCCTGCCTCATCCCCCCATTTCTGATCCCTGGCAATCACTATTCTCCATCCTTACTTTGTCATTGTGAGACTATTTTTATAAATGGAATCATACAGTGTGTGCCTTTTGGGAACTGAATTTTTTTCCACTCAGCCCAAGACCCTAATTATCTGGAGGTTCACTGAAGTTGTTTTATTTATCAACAGTCCTTTCCTTTTTATCACTGACCAGTATTCCACGGTATAGATGTACCAGTTTGTTTACCTAGTCACCTACTGAAGGACATCTGAGTTGTTTCCAATTTTTGATTATTATGAATAAAACTGTTCTTTATAGATTTGTATGTGAATATAGAATTCCACTTCTCTCGGACAAGTGCCCAGAGGTGCAACTGCTAGGTTGTATGGTAGGTGCACGTTTAGCGTCATAAGAAATTCCTGAAAGGTTTTCTAGAATGGCTGGAGCACGGTCTACCACCACCAGCAATGGGGGAGGAACCCAGTCTCTCCACATCTTCCCCACAAAGTGTACTTTAACTGACTCCCCGTCAACTCACCAGACCCACCCATACAGAGTGAAAGTCATCCAGGAGGTACTGCTTGAGATCGTTTTTTTGGTTTTTTCCAACAGGCTCTTTGTCTGTGAAAACCTGACTTCTACCCAGCATGTCCCGCCATTTCTCTGGATGTGTCCAGACATGCCCAAAGCCTCAGCAGGGTCAGCAAAAGCCTTGGGCTCAAGCAACAAATCCCTCTGCATATAGTGAGATGTTTGGCGGTTTTATCCCCACAGCCTCTTCTAAAGGCCCCATCCTGTATCTTCCTCTGCTGAAAGGTGGGCCCCAGAGACCAGTGTGTCCCCACCCACTGGAGCCAAGGGAGTCTGTCTGTGACTTGTGGAGAGACAATCCCAGTCTTTCCCTTGGTGTCTACTATGGGGCAGGCATAGGAGATAAAATAGTGAACCATCAGTCAAGGCCCCTCCTCTTGTGAACCTTACATTATAAGAAGGGGTAATAAATAATAAGGGGCTTCCCAGGGGGCTCAGTGGTAAAAGAATTTATTTGCTAAAGCAGGAGTCCCAGGAGATGCCGCTTCAGTTCCCCTGGAGGAAGAAACGGCAACTCACTTCAGTATTCTTGCCTGGAAAATTCCATGGGCAGAGGGGCCTGGTGGGCTACAGTCCCTGGGGTTGCAAAGAGTCTGGACAGGCATACAATAAACAATAAAGAGGCAGGGGGATTTCAGATGATGAGAAACACTACAAAGCCTATAGCCAGGGAAATGTGATAAAGTGAGTCTCCATGGAACTCAGCTTTTTCAGTACTAGAATTTCTACTTTTTTTTCCAAAGTTAATTACTTCCATTTCTCTACCATTTTTTCTGTAATATGTCTGCTGATTCCAAGATCCCACAGTTGACTTCTGCTATCAACAAGCCCTTTTATTCGTTAAAGATGATTTTATAATTTGGTTTTTTGAATTAAAGAATACTTCTCCAAATAGGGAATGGGCACTACAGACACAGTGCAAATACTCTCTTTAATTTCAACACCATGTTTTTATGAATACAGCCAAAGACTGCAGCTTTTGCAAAAGTTGTGTTCTTGTCCATTCCTTGTTCATTCACCATATGAATTAACATTCCCAGGTCCTTTTCAAGGAAATTCTGTAAAGTCAAACCCTTCACCTTCTGTACTGCTGCTGCTGCTGCTGCTAAGTTGCTTCAGTCGTGTCTGACTCTGTGAGACCCCATAGACAGCAGCCCACCAGGCTCCCCCGTCCCTGGGATTCTCCAGGCAAGAACACTGGAGTGGGTTGCCATTTCCTTCTCCAAGGCAGGAAAGTGAAAAGGAAAAGTGAAGTCGCTCAGTCGTGTCCAACTCCTAGCGACCCCATGGACTGCAGCCCACCAGGCTCCTCTGTCCATGGGATTTTCCAGGCAAGAGTACTGGAGTGGGGTGCCATTGCCTTCTCCTCACCTTCTGTACTAACTAGTTCCAAACAGTTAGCCTAACTTTTTTCTGGTTCTTTCTGCTCAGAACACAACTGAGACAAAAATCTTTGCTGTCCTTAGGCTTCTTAAAACCTCAGCTTCTTCTGACATTGGTCTTTGGAGCCCTTATGTTTCACCTTTTGTACTTGTAACAGCTGAGTGCCCTAAGCAGCCAAATTGTTAACTTCTAAGTGTTATTTTTGGCATATTTATGCATACATGCACAGAAGGCTGGAAGACTTAGGACTGACTATATTAATAAAATGTTATTTTTTAATAATCTTCCAAGTTCCTTGAGATAGCCTGCCTTCTGGAATCATTAACCACAGGATATTTTCCCTTTTCCATTTATTTTATGATATCCACTTTCCTAAGGTTTATGTATGTGGTTGATTCTTCACAGACTTCTCTTTCTTAACTATATGGTCTTTCCAATGGCATGGTTCTCTTTCACCAATTTTAAGAGGCTTGGTTAACAATATGGGCTTTGGAGTCAGGTAGATCTGGGTTGGATTCTCAGGTCCTTTATTGTTAGCTGAGTAATCTGGCACCCGTCAACCTCTTTAACCTTCAGGTTCCTCATCTATAACATGAGGATAGTTTCACAGGTTGTGAAACACGTAGTGAGCACCCGAAAAAAGATGTTAAGGGCATAATAAATGTAAGCTATTGTTATTTTTATTACCCTTGTACACTAAGATTGCATCTGGAGGGTCATTTCCTCAAAATGTTACTTCTGCTTTCTGCAGGAAGGAAAAAATTTACCAGATTCTTTGTTTTTGGAGCATAAATCTTCCTGGTGTTTGGACAGACTTCCTTCTCTGCTGCTATTAGGTCTCTTCCTATGCAAGTTTTCTAATCTGATTTGCTAAATATCCTCCACATCCTTAAAGGCATCTGCAGTTTTGATCATTTCATTCCTCTGTTCTTTAATCCTCATCTAAAAGCATCTGTTCTGCTTTATAAATGTCCCTAAACAGAAATAATTCTATTATATGTTGCAGTTTTCCCACCCTGCAATTAGTCGTCGTCCTTTTGAGCAGTGGATGCTGGCGCATCATATACGCCCTAATAGGGCAGAGAATATACTTCCGCCTGGAGTCACTTTGTAAAAAGCCAAATTCTTCTTTATAAAGGTGTGATTTCCTTTTGATATGAATTATCACATTGGTTTTCATCATCTATGCTCAGCTCACGTCTGAGATCATACGTTTGGCTGCCACATCTTTCCCCTCGTGTTTCTCCTGAGATCAGCTGCGAATCTTCACCACTGTTGTTCTTTCCATTTAACACCTGAGTTGTCAGTTTATCTGAATCTTTTTCTCCCTCCTCATGAAATGTTAATATAAAACCCTCTTGGTCAGTTTATGAACTACCTGCCAAACTCTCCCTTCCTGTTCTGTCTCTTGCCAAGATTCTATCGCTCTATTGTTAGAATAGGAAAATCAAACCTGTTTTTCAACTTGTTTATGAAGCTATCAGTTCCCTTCCAATATCTCCTTTTCTTTTTCAAGGTCATTAATTTCAACTGGAATATGGGCTTAAATGATCTTCATTGCTCCCAAATGCCTATTTCCTGTTAAAGATTTTGCAGCCATCTGAGATACACCACCATTTATCTTTATGCTGTATTTTCTCTTTCCATGCAGACTGGTGGGAGTAGGTAGTGGTCAACAGGCTTGGTGATCCTTGGCAAGCTCTCTTACATTTCAGGTGCCTGTGTCAAACAACAAACCTCCAGAGTTTCCTATTGAAACTCCTGGTTCAATTACATTTCAACAACACTGGCCTCCTTACTAGACCTTAAATACACTGGGTATGGTTATCTCCCAGACATCCCCAAGGCTCACTGCCTCACCTCTTCTATGTCCCTCTGCCCTCTGTTTCAGTGAGGCCTACCTTGACTACCCTATTTAAAGTCACAGGGGCTTCCCAGGCAGTCCAGTGGTTAAGACTCAGTGGGTTCAATCTCTGGCCAGGGAATTAAGATCCCACATGCCTTGCAGCACAGCCAACAAATGAAATGAAATAAAATCACTTCTTAAAGTAGATAACCAATAAGGACCTACTGTATAGCACAGGGAACTCTGCTCAATGTTATGTAGCATTGATGGGAGTCTGGATGGGAGGGGATTTGGGGGGAGAATGGATACATGGCCCAGTCCCTTTGTTGTTCACCTGAAACTATCATATTCCCTATCTTCCTTATGCAGCTCCATTTTTTCCCACAGTATACATCACCTCTGAATATATCAGATAATGTGTTAACTTATAATGGGCATTATGTTCTTAGTCGTTCACTCGTGTCCAACTCTTTGTGACCCTGTGGACTGTAGCCCACCAGGCTCCCTTGTCTATGGGATTTTTCAGGTGAGAATACTGGAGTGTATTGACATTTCCTCCTCCAGGGGATCTTCCTGACCCAGGATCAAACCCACATTTCTTCTGTCTCCTGCATTGCAGGCAGATTCTTTACCCGCTGAGCCATAGTTATTGTGATTGTCTGATAACCCCAGCGTCTCCCCTTCCCACTGGAATGTAAGCTCCACAGAACAGAGACTTATACATTCTGAAAACTTACAGCAGCGCTTGATACATACAGATATTCAGTAAATACCTGCCATATTTACAGAGTGTAAATACACTCAAGATCTAATGCCAAATTACAGTTCAAATCCACCACCTGCGTTTTATCATTCGTTTGTTTTTTTCTATTATTTAAAATAAAAAAGTAATATTAAAATTTGGAAGCAAAAAAAGAAAATCACAAATAGTAAAAATAATGCTAAACCACCCACAGGTAAATGTTGATAATGATCATTAACACTGAAAATTTTTTCCAGCTTCTTTAAAATTGGATGTGCATTTACATATAATCAAAACATGCTATTGTACATGTTATACAAGTAATACTGTATACAATATTTATATTTACACAGTAGTAGTAGTGTAGTTGCTCAGTTGTGTCTGACTCTTTGCGACCCCATGAACTGTAGCCTGCCTGGCTCCTCCATCCATGGGATTCTCCAGGCAAGAATACTGCAGTGGGTTGCCATTCCCTTCAGTATTTACATATAATATATTTATACATATATTCCTATATAAGCATTACTGTACAGAGAGTTTGGTACTCTGATATTAGAGTGAATGTGTTTTTTCCCTGTTTTCTTGGCACTCTGCATGCTCTCAGAACAAAGTTACCCCATTTCTCTGTCTTCAGTACAGAAGGCCTAACCTTAATTTAACCCTAACCCTAATCCTTAACTGTACTCCTAGACATCTTACCATTGAGTCTTGGGGGGAACATGTTGCTGTTGTTGCTCAGTCACTAAGTCATGTCCAGCTCTTTGTGACCCCATGGACTATAGCACACCAGGCTTCCCTGTTCTTCACTATCTCCCAGAGTTTGCTCCAACTCATATCCATTTGAGTCGGTGATGCCATCCAAACATCTCATCCCCTATTGCCCCCTTCTTCTCCTGCCCTCAATCTTTCCCAGCATCAGGGTCTTTTCCAATGAGTCGGCTCTTCACATTAGGTGGCTGAAGTATTGGAGCTTCAGCATCAGTCCTTTCAATGGATATTCACTGTTGATTTCATTTAGGAATGACTGGTCTGATCGCCCTGCTATCCAATGGGCTCTCAAGAGTCTTCTCCAACACCACAGTTTGAAAGCATCAATTCTTTGGAGCTCAGCCTTCTTTATGGTCCAACTCTCACATCCATACATGACTACTGGAAAAACCATAGATTTGACTATACAGACCTTGGTTGGCAAAGTGATGTCTCTGTTTTTTTAGCACATTGTCTGGGTTTGTCATAGCTTTTCTTCCAAGAAGCAATTGTCTTTTAATTTCATGACTGCAGTCAACCACCCAGAGTGATTTTGGAGCCCAAGAAAATAAAATCTGTCACTTTTTTCCCATCTATTTGCCATAAAGTAATGGGACCAGATGCCATGATCTTAGTTTTCTGAATGTTGAGTTTTAAGCAGCTTTTTCACTCTCCTCTTCCACCCTCATTGGGAGTCTCTTTAGTTTCTCTTCACTTTCTATCATTAGAGTGGTATTATCTGCATATCTGTGATTGTTGATATTTCTCCCAGCAATCTTGATTCCAGCTTGTGAGTCATCCAGACCTGCATTTCACAAGATGCACTATACATATAAATTAAATAAGCAGGGTGACAATATACAGCCTTGACGTACTTCTTTCCCAATTTTAAACCAGTCCATTGTTTCATGTCCGGTTCTGTTTCTTCTTGTCCTGCATACAGGTTTCTCAGGAGACAGGTATGGTTCTATTTGCAAAAAATTAAGATATATATTAATGCCAAGTGTTGATGGGCTTCCCTGGTGGTTCAAACAGTAAAGAATCTGTCTGCAATGAAAGAGACCCAAGGTTTGATCCCTGGATCAGGAAGACCCCCTGGAGAAGGGAAAGGCAACCCACTTCAGTATTCTCGCCTGTAAAAGTCTATGGACAGAGGAGTCTGGCAGGCTACAGTCCATGAGGTCGCAAGGAGCCAGACATGACTGAGCAACTAACTTTATTTTCTTTTTTTTAAATCTTGGTGGGAATGTAGGACAAAGGGAAAGTTTAGACATTGCTGTTGGGAGTTTAAAGTGATATAACTGAACTTTCCTGGTGGTGCAGTGGATCCGCTGCCAATGCAGGGGACATGGGTTTGAGCCTTGGTCTGGGGCGATTCCATATGCTGTGGAGCAACTAAACCTATGTGCCACAATCCCTGAGCCCATGCTCTAGAGCCTTCGAGCCACAACGACTGAGCGTGTGTGCCTCAACTACTGAAGTCCACGTGCCCTAGGCCCACACACTGCAATGACTGAGCCTGAGTACTGCATCTACTGAAGCCCACGCACCCAGAGCCTGTGCTCCAAAACAAAAAAAGCCATGCAATTAGAAGCCTTTGCAACACAACAAAGAGTAGCCCTTGCTTATCCCAACTAGAGAAAGCCCATGCAGAGCACCAAAGACCCAAAACAGCCAAAGATAAGAGTAAATAAATAAAATTAATTTTAAAAAGTAAGTGATACGACCATTTTGCAAACAGTTTCTCACACCCTGCTGCTGCTAAGTCGCTTCAGTCGTGGCCGACTCTGTGCGACCCCATAGACGGCAGCCCACCAGGCTCCCCCGTCCCTGGGATTCTCCAGGCAAGAACACTGGAGTGGGTTGCCACGTCCTTCTCCAACGTGTCAAAGTGAAAAGTGAAAGTGAAGGCGCTCAGTCATGTCTGACTCTTAGTGACCCTATGGACTGCAGCCTACCAGGCTCCTCCATCCATGGGATTTTCCAGGCAATGCAGTGGGGTGCCATTGCCTTCTCCATTCCCACACCCTATGGCTCAGCAATCCATTCCTAACTATATGCCCTAGAAACCCTCATGCACTTGTACACCAGGGGTCATGTTACAAGAACATACATCTTAGTATTGCTTGTAATAGCCAAAATGTCTAAAGGAAAACAAATAAATGCACCGTAGTGTATTCACACCTTGGATTACTATATAACATGAAAAAAAAAATTCCCACTCCACACCATAATATGAATTTTAGAAACTTGATGTTTAAGAGAAAGCAAATGCCAGATACTAACACATACTATGCTTCTCCCCACAGTTTTTTTCATATTTAAAGATTTAATTTTTTTAGAGAAGTTTTAGGTTCACAGCAAAAATAAGGTGAAGATATAGGGATTTTCCATACACTCCTTCATGTGTAGCCTTTTGCATTAACAACATCCCAGAATAGTACCTTTGGTACAACTGATGAACCTACACTAAAACATCAAAATCACACAAAGTCAACAGGTTACATTAGGATTCATCTTGATATCATACATTCTGTGGTTTGGACATGGGGATTAATGTAAGATTTAATTAATATATATATATAAAGCTTACCTCAAGAAAAAAATCAACATTAGCTGAAAGCAAGCAGATGGAATAAACAATGAAGATAGAGTAAACATTAATGAGTCAGAAATAGAAAATAAGAACTAATAATTTAATAATGCTGGTTCTTAACTAAATGAAATAGGTAAACCATTAGCTGATCCAATAAAAAACTGGAAAACATAAGATAAATAAAGATGAAGCTTTCTAAAAATGGCATTAACTTGAAAAAGTCTAAGCAAAAAAAATTTGGAAATCCAGATAACAGAGACAATTTCTTAGGAAAATACTTGAAATTGGCCCAAAATTGACCCCCATAAACAGAGAAACCTTAAATAGACACATTTCCATAGGAGAAATAAAGCTATCAAGACACTACCCTACAAAAAATGAATAAGATCCTGATTATCTCACAGGAGAACTTTTATCAACACTCTATTTCTAGTTTAGCTCCCACATGTAAAGAGCTGTTGAAAGTGAAAAGTGTTAGCCATTCAGTTCAGTTAAGTTCAGTTGCTCAGTCTTTTCTGACTCTTTGCGACCCCATGCACTGCAGCATGCCGGGCTTCCCTGTCTGTCACCAACTCCCAGAGCTTGCTCAAACTCATGTCCATTGAGTTGGTGATACCATTCAACCATCTCATCCTCTGTTGTCCCCTTCTCCTCCTGTCTTCAATCTTTCCCAGCATCAGGGTCTTTTCCAATGAGTCAGTTCTTCACATCTGGTGGCCAAAGTATTGGAGCTTCAGCATCTAATGAATATTCTAATTTCTAATGAATATTCAGGTCTGATTTCCTTTAGGATTGACTGGTTTGATCTCCTTGCTGTCCGATGGACTCTCAAGAGTCTTTCTTCTACAACACCATAGTTCAAAGCATCAATTCTCTGGCACTCAGCTTTCTTTATGGTCCAACTCTCACATCCATACATGACTGCTGGAAAAATCACAGCTTTGACTAGATGGACCTTTGTTGGCAAAGGAAAGTCTCTGCTTTTTAATATGCTGTCTAGGTTTGTCATAGCTTTTCTTCCAAGGAGAAAGTGTCTTTTAATGTCACGGCTGCATTCACCATCTGCAGTGACTTTGAGTCTAAGAAAATAAAGTCTGTCACTGTTTCCATTGTTTCCCCATCTATTTACCATGAAGTGATGGGACCGGATGCCATGACCTTAGTTTTCTTTCTTTTTTTTTCTTAGTTTTCTGAATGTTGAGTTTTAAGCCAACTTTTTCACTCTTCTCTTTCACTTTCACCAAGAAGCTCTTTAGTTCTTCTTCAATTTCTGCCATAAGGGTGGTGTCATCTGCATATCTGAGGTTATTGATATTTCTCTCTGCAATCTTGAATCGAGCTTGTGCCTCATTAGGTCCAGCATTTCTCATGATGTACTCTGTATATAAGTTAAATAAGCATGGTGACAATATATAGCCTTGACAGACTCCTTTCCCAATGTGGAACCAGTCCATTGTTCCATGTCCAGATCTAAATATTGCTTCCTGACCTGCATACAGATTTCTCAGGAGGCTGGTAAGGTGGTCTAGTATTCCCATCTCTTGAAGAATTTTCCACAGTTTGTTGTGATCCACACAACCAGAGGCCTTAGCATAGTCAATGAAGCAGATGTTTTTCTGGAATTTTCTTCCTTTTTCTATGATCCAATGGACGTTGGCAATTTGATCTCTGGTTCCTGTGCCTTTTCTAAATCCAGCTTGAACATCTGGAATTTCTCAGTTCATATACTATTGAAGCCTAGCTTGGCGAATTTTGAGCATTACTTTGCTAGCGTGTGAGATGAGTACAATTGTGTGGTAGTCTGAACATTCTTTGGCATTGCCTTTCTTTGAGACTGGAATAAAAACTGACCTTTTCCAGTCCTGTGGCCATTGCTGAGTTTTCCAGATTTGCTGGCATATTGACTGCAGCACTTTAACAGCATCATCTTTTAGAATTTGAAATAGTTCAGCCATAATTCCATCACCTCCACTAGCTTTGTTCGTAGTGATGCTTCCTAAAGCCCACTTGACTTCGCACTTCAGGATGTCTGGCTCTAGGTGAGTGATCTAGATAACCATTGTGGTTATCTGGGTCATGAAGATCTTTTTTTGTATAGTTTTTCTGTGTATTCTTGCCACCTCTTCTTAATATCTTCTGCTTCTGTTAAGTCCACACCGTTTCTGTCCCTTATTGTGCCCATCTTTGAAATGTTCCCTTGGTATCTCTAATTTTCTTGAAGAGATCTCTAGTCTTTCCCATTCTATTGTTTTCCTCTATTTCTTTGCACTGATCACTGAGGAAGCCCTTCTTATTTTGCCTTGCTATTCTTTGGAACTCTGCATTCAAATGGGTATATATTTCCTTTTCTCCTCTGCCTTTAGCTTCTCTTCTTTTCTCAGCTATGCGTAAGACCTCCTCAGACCACCATTTTGCCTTTTTGCATTTCTTTTTCTTGGGGATGGTATTAATCACCACCTCCTGTACAATGTTATGAACTTCCATCCATAGTTCCTCAGGCACTCTATCAGATCTAATCCCTTGAATCTATTTGTCACTTCCATTGTATAATTGTAAGGGTTTTGAGTTAGGTTATATCTGAACGGTCTAGTGGTTTTTCCTACTTCCTTCAATTTAAGTCTGAATTTGGCAATAAGGAGTTCGTGATCTGAGCCACAGTCAGCTCCTAGTCTTGGTTTTGCTGACTGTACAGAGCTTCTCCAATCTTTGGCTGCAAAGAATATAATCAATCTGATTTCTGTATTGACCATCTGGTGATGTCCACGTGTAGAGTTGTCTCCTGTGTTGCTGGAGAGGGTGTTTTCTATGACCAGTGCATTCTCTTGCAAAACTCTGTTAGCATTTGTGCTGCTTCATTTTGTACTCCAAGGCCCAACTTGCCTGTTATTCCAGGTATCTCTTGACTTCCTACTTTTCATTCCTGTCCCCTATGATGAAAAGGATGTCTTTTTTTTAATGGTGTTAGTTGTAGAAGGTCTTGTGGGTCTTCATAGAACTGTTCAATTTTAGCTTCATCGGCATTAGTGGTTGGGGCATAGATTTGGATTACTGTGATACTGAATGGTTTGCCTTGGAAATGAACAGAGATCATTCTGTTGTTTTTGAGATTGTACCCAAGTATTGCATTCCAGACTCTTTTTGTTGACTATGAGGGCTACTGCATTTCTTCTAAGGGATTCTTGCCCACAGAAATGGATGTTATCTGAATTAAATTCACCCATTCCAGTCCATTTTAGTTCACTGATTTCTAAAATGTCGATGTTCATTCTTGCCATCTCCTGTTTGACCACTTCCAATGTACCTTGATTCATGGATCTAACATTCCAGGTTCCTATGCAATACTGTTCTTATAGCTTCAGACTTTACTTCCATCTCTAGTCACATCCACAACTGGGCATTGTTTTCGCTTTGGCTCAGCCTCTTCATTCTTTATAGAAATTCTTCTCCACTCTTCTCCAGTAGCATATTGGGCACCTACCACCCTGGGGAGTTCATCTTTAAGTGTGTTATCTTTTTGCTTTTTCATACTGTTCATGGGGTTCTCAAGGCAAAAATAATGAAGTGGTTTGCCATTCCCTTCTCCAGTGGACCTTCTCCAGTGGACCCTCCTATGATCCATCCATGTAAGCTGCTCAGTTGTGTCCATCTCTTTGCAACCCCATGTACTGTAGCCCACCAGGCTCCTCTGTCCATGGGATTCTCCAGGCCAGAATACTGGAGTGAGTTGCCATTCTCTCCTCCACCCTCCTTACAAAAGAAAAATGCTGAATGCAGTAACTAAAAATGGATTTTCTTAGTTCCATCAGAGAAGAGAAGTCACAGGGCAAATGTCCACCCTGTAATTTGGAGAGACATGAAAGTATAGATATCACAGGCAAGATCAAAGTCACTCAAGCCATTAACTGGTAGAACCATTTCATGGTGATTTTGACTAATTTCTGGGGGCTGAGCATAGACTAGCTTGAGAGTTAAAACATTCCTAAGCCTAATTCCCAGGCTTAGGGAGGATCCATATTTTTGAAGGGTTTATACCTCCAGGTTTTCACATTGAAGAGTGAAGAAAAATATCCTGGGGTTTCTAGTAGGGGGAAAGAGAAAATAATCATTTACAAGTGTGCCCAGAGTAAAAGAAAACTTTTTGAAATATGTCCAGAGAGCATTCTTCACAACAAAATCCTGCCCTCCAGGGGAAACTACTTTCCCTTATCTCACTGGAACAGGGGTCAGCTCCAGCACTCCCTCCTCTTTTTGTCTAAGGAAAAGAAAAAAAAAAAAAAAAAAAAATGATGAGACACATTTCTGAAGGTCACAGCCCAGGGACCTAGGCTTGTTAAAAATCGAAATTAATCATAAGATTAAAGAACACATCCTCTCCAGCACCTCACCAACCACACCATCAGGGCTCCAGTATAACAGTGGATTACAACTGAGAGAGCTGTAAGACAGAGTCTTAATTTAAGAAGGAGTTCTTAATGAAACCCAAAGACAATCGGGGAGGGGAAAAATAAAAGAAAAAAATAAAGATCAGGAATTCTCAGTGCTAAATTCCAAAATGCAAGAAAAAAAAAAGGAAAAAAGCCCACATTATATAGACCTATACCTAAACTAAAGCAAAAATTCTGAAATAAAGTATTAGTGAGCAGAATCTTTTAGCACATTAAGAAAATAATTCATATTCATCAGATGGAATTTCTTTTAGGAATACAAAAAAGGGTGGTTCAGTGTTATGAAATTCATCAACAGAATTGATTATACTATTTGTTACAGGGGTTCTCAGATGGAGCTAGTGGTAAAGAATCCCGCTGCTGACGAAGGAGACACAGGAGACATGGGCTTGATCCCTGGGTTGGGAAGATCCCCTGGAGTAAGAAATGGCACCCACTCCAGTATTCTTGCCTGGAAAATTCCATGGACAGAGGAGCTTGGAGGGCTACAGTCCATGGGGCCATAGACAGTCAGACATGACTGAGTGACTAAGCAGCAGCATTTGTTATAAGTTAAATATTATTTTAGCATCTTTGGAGATTATTAAAAAGACTTTTGACAAACTTCAACACCCATTCCTCATGAAAACTTAAAATAACATAGAAATTGATAGAACCTTAACATGATAAAACATAAAACGCACACCTAAAGTTAAACTGTTCTGTGATCACGAACTGGAAGCCTTAACATTGTTAAATTCCATTGTAGGAAACACTATGGAGTTTCCTCAAAAAACTAAAAATAGAAATACCATATGATCCAGCAATTCCACTCCTGGGTATATATCTGAAGAAAATTAAAACACTAATTTGAAAAGACATATGTACCCCAATGTTCATAGCAGCATTAACTACAGTTGCCAAGACATGGAAGAAACCTAAATGTTTAACAACAGATGAATGGATAAAAAATACGATACACACAAACACACACAAAATGGAATACTACTCAGCAATAAAAAGAATGAAATTTTGCCATCTGCAGCAACATGGGTGGGCTTGGAGGGTATTACATTAAGGGAAATGTCAGACAGAGACAAATAGTGTATGATAGCACTTACATGTAGAATCTAAGAAATATAACAAACTAGTGATCATAACAAAAAAGAAACAGATTCAGAGCTATAGAGAAAAAACTACTGGTTACCAGAAGGGAGAGGGAAGGGGGAAGGGGCAGTAAAGGGGAAGGGGATTAGGAGGCACAAATTATTAGGTATAAAATAAACAAGGATATATTGTACAACATAGGGAATATAGCCAAAATTTTGTAATAACTATAAATGGAGTATAACCTTTAAAAATTGTGAATCACTATGTTGTACACCTGGAAGATATGTAATACTGTACATGAACTACACAAAAAGCAATTAGGTTCAGGAGATTTTTAAAAAGAGAATATAAACTTATACCTAGTGCTATGAATTGAACTGGCTTCCCGGGTGGCACTAGTGGTAAAGAACCTACCTGCCAACTCAGGAGACATAAGAGTCATGGGTTCGATCCCTGGGTTGGGAAGATCCCCCGGAGGAAGGCATGGCACCCCACTCCAGTACTCTTGCCTGGAAATCCTATGGACAGAGGAGCCTGGTAGGCTGCAGTCCATGGGGTCGCTAAGAGTCGGACACGACTGAACGACTTCACTTTCACTTTTCACTTTCATGCATTGGAGAAGGAAATGGCAACCCACTCCAGTGTTCTTGCCTGGAGAATCCCAGGGATGGGGGAGCCTGATGGGCTGCCATCTACAGGGTCACACAGAGTCGGACACGACTGAAGCGACTTAGCAGTAGCAGTGCTATGAATTGAACTGGCTTCCCAGGTGGCACTAGTGGTAAAGTGCCGGGGTCCAGCCCCGGTGGATCCAGGGAATTTGAAGCGGGGACCTCGTCCGCGAAAATCAGGAAACAACTGCTTAATTAAATGTTAATTAAGGATATAAAGAGTAATAGAATAAGGATAGCTCAGTAGGAAAATTCAGTGAAGAAAAGAGGCTGAAATAAGGATAGCTCAGTGAGGAAATTCAGTGGAGAAAAGAGGCTGAATAATTCAGCCAGAAGGTAAGAGAAAGAACGACATGGTGAGACCAAGTTTCGGTGAACAAGGCCCGCACTTTATTTTTCAAAGTAGTTTTATACCTTAAGTTATGCATAGAGGATAATGGGGGAAGGGGTAGAGTCATGCAGCAAGCCAGGCTTTCTTCCTGCAAACTTATCATATGCAAAAGCTTAGGTGATTTACATCATCTTCTGGCCTGGAGGCCTGTTAACATTTTAAGACCCTTTCTTCAGAAAACTTATTTTTCTCTAAAGGTGATTGGTCAGGAGCCACCCTCCAAAAGCATTAGATAAAGTTGCATTCCTACAGAGCAAAGGTGTGGTGGGCTATAACAAGAAAAAGAATTAACTCAAGGGTCCCAGTTACAAACATTAAAGTTACTACTTACACCAATTATATTAATCAATACACTGCCAGGGACACAGCAGGTAAGGGATATGGAAACTTAGCAGCAAACATTGGCCCAACAAGTGAAAATCCCTTCACCAATACAATTTCTAATCAATCTTTTAACTACTCAAAAGAATCTGTGTTTAGACAGTTTAGAACATCTCCTGCCTCTCACAGTTGGGAGGCTCTGAACAATCACATGTGGCCAGAAAAACCTATTCAGGCAGGCTAGAGGATTTCCATAGGAGTTTGTAGGTTGAAACACTGTCACACCCAGGAATTATTAACTGGAGCTGTAAGCTAACTCTTTTTTCAGAGAGGTAGTGGGGGACAGCCCCCGGTAAAGTCAGAGGTGTAGGTGAAAGCACAAAGCAGAAAGTAGCCAGACTCTGGTTTTGGGGGTAGATGCTCGAGAATTTCCAGGGAGACTCCTGAGGCTTGATCCCGCCTTTGCGTATGCCAAGCCTCCTTCCTCAAGACCTTTGCCAGGGGCAGAGCTCGCTCCCCGCAGTAAAGAACCTACCTGTCAGCTCAGGAGACATAAGAGTCATGGGTTCGATCCCTGGGTTGGGAAGATCCCCTGGAGGAAGGCATGGCAATCCACTCCAGTATTCTTGCCTGGAGAATCCCATGGACAGAGGAGCCTGGCGAGCTACAGTCCATGGGGTTGCAAAGAGTCAGACATGACTGAAGTGACCTAGCACTTTAGTTTTTTAAAAAGATATGCCCTAATCCCCAGTAGTTCTGAATGTGACCTTATTTGCAAATAGGGTCCTTGTAGATGTAACTAACTGAGCTTCCTTAATGGCTCAGTGGTAAAGAATCTGCCTGCCAATGCAGGAGACACAGGTTCAATTCCTGGGTCCCGAAGAGCCCCCAGAGAAGGAAATGGCAACCCATTCAAATATTCTTGCCTGGAAATCTCATGGAGAGAAGAGCCTATGGGCTACAGTCCATGGGGTCACAAAAGAGTTGATGACTTAGTGACAAAACAACAGATGTCATTAATTAGGTTAAATGAGGTCATATTGGAGTAGCTGTTGTTTAGAAAAACCATAGCTTTGACTGGATGGACCTTGGACTGCCAAGTGATGCCTCTGCTTTTTAATACCCTGTCTAGGTTTGTCATAGCTTTTCTTCCAAGGAGCAACCAACCATTTTATCATTTTGTGGCTGCGGTCACCATCTGGAGTGGTTTTGGAGCCCAAGAAAATGAAATCTGTCGCTGTTTCCACATTTCCCCTTTCTATTTGCCATGAAGTGATGGGACCAGATGCCATGATCTTAGTTTTTTTGAACCATCACTCTTAGTTGAAATCTAGAGTCCCTGATGTGACCACTTCAGTGTGTGTGATCTGGCTGTGCTTCCTCACCAGCCACTGCCTCTGTTCACCATATTCCTGGCAGACCACACTCTCTCATCTTCTTTATTATGGGTAGGTTTTTACCCCAGGTATTCCTGCTGACCAGAATGTTCCACATCTGGCTGATTCTTCCCTGCCTTCCAGGTCTTAGGTTCAGTGTCCCCTCCCAACCTCCCATTCCAAAATAGACTTTCTAGTTATACCCTCCCATAGTGTCCTGGACTTTTCCTTTATTGCATTTACCATAGGTTGTCATGACGGCATTTATTGGAATGATAAATAATTAGTTGATGGCAATTCCCCAGTCAGAGGCCTGTTTGTTTTGCTCAGTTCTGAATGCCCAGGTGACAGGAATTCAGTAAATATTTACAGAATGGGCGAAGGCTTATAGCGTCATGGTATTAGCTCCCATTACTGTGATTGCTCCATTAAGCCTTGTACTTAAAATACTTTTTTGTTTGTTTTATAGAGTGCATTCTTGATCATTATTTTAAGATAAAAGCTATAGCAAACGTTTTTCTTTTTTTCCATCCTTTGCTCTAGTCTGCCATGTAGCTCAGCTGCAGAAAAAAGTACCTTCTTCCATGGTGCGTGTGCTTAGTCGCTCAGTCGTGTCCTTAGAGTCAGTCATGACACTTTTGTGACCCCATGGACTGTAGCTCTCCAGGATCTTCTGTTCATGGGATTTTTCAGGCAGGAAAACTGGAGTGGGTTGCCATTTTCTTCTCCAGGGGATCTTCCGACCCACAGATTGAACCCAAGTCTCCTGCATTGAAGGCGGATTCTTTACCTGCTGAACCACCACAGAAGTCCAACTTCTTCCATGGACAGTGGGTAACAGGCAGATGGGAGCCCAGGTATAAGAACCAGGGCAGCATCTTGTTAGCTCAGTAGAGGAGCTAGAGCATGTCGGAAGGCCAGGGATGGGGAGGCTAGGAGACAACAGGCAGGGACCTTCACATCCAGGTGCCACGCAAACCTGGAGGAGTCAGCAGCAGCCAACTGCTTAGGGCAGCTGTGAAAGTGAAAGTGAAGTCGCTCAGTCGTGTCCGACTCTTAGCGACCCCATGGACTGCAGCATACCAGGCTCGTCCATCCATGGGATTTTCCAGGCAAGAGTACTGGAGTGGGGTGCCATCGCCTTCTCCTCCCAGGTGGCACTAGTGGTAAAGAAATCTCCTGCCAATACAGGAGATGCAATAAACACAGATTCGTTCTGTGGGTTGGGAAGATCCCTTGGAGTAGGAAATGGCAACCCGCTCCAGTATTCTTACCTGTAAAATTCCATGGACAGAGGAGCCTGGAGGGCTACAGTTCATGGGGTGGCAATGAGTCGGACACGACTGAGCGCGTGCACGCACGCACACACACACACACACGTACACATATATATGTCAATGGACATACATTTGTCTGTCAATGAACACTTAGATTGCATCCATATCTTAGCTATTGTAAATAATGGTACAATGAACATTGGGTGCACATATATTTTCAACTTAGTGTTTTTGTTCTCTGTGGTTAAAGACCCAGCAGTAGAACTGATGGATTAAATGGCAGTTCTAGTTCTAATTTTTTGAGGAATCTCCATAATGGTTTCCATAGTAGTTATATTAATTTACATTCCCATCAACAGTGCACAAGGTTTTCCTTCTCTCCATATCCTCACCAACACTTGTTATTTCTTGTCTTCTTGGTGACAGCCTTTCTAACAGATGTGGTGTGATATCTCATTGAAGTTTTTATTTGCATTTCCCTTATGACTAGCGATCTGGGGCATCTTTTCAGGTACCTACTGACCATCTGTGTCTTCTATGGAAAAACGTCTATCCAAGTCCTGGGCCCATTTTTTTAATCTGGTTGTTAGATTTTCTGATGTTGAGTTGTACGAGTTCTTTTTATATTTTGGTTATTAACCCTTTATTGGATATATTATTTGCCAATATCTTCTCCCGTTCAGTAGGCTGCCTTGTTGATAGTGTCCTTTGCGCTGCAAAACCTTATAGTCTAATGTAGTAACATTTATTTATTTTTGCTTTTGTTTCCCTTGACTGAAATCTAAAAAAAAAAAAAAAAAAAATGCTGCTAAAACTGATGTCAAAGAGTGTACTGCCTATGTACTCTTCTAGGAGTTTTATGATTTCAGGTCTTACATTTAATACTTTAACCTATTTCAAGTATATAAAGACCACTCAGCTAGTAAAGAAATCGCCTGCAATGAGGGAGACCTGGGTTCGATCCCTGGATTGAGAAGACTCCCCTAGAGAAGGGAAAGGCTACCCACTCCAGTATTCTGGCCTGGAGAATTCCATGGACTGTATAGGCCATGGGGTTGCAAAGAGTCAGATACAACTGAGTGACTTTCACAAATATACATGGTGTGAGGAAAAAGTCCAGTTTGATTCTTTTGCATGTAACTTTACAGTTTCCCATCATAATTTACTGAGAAACTATTTCTTTCCTATTGCATATTCTTTCTTCCTGTGTCGTAGACTAACTGATCATAAAAGTATGAGTTTATTTCTGGGGTCTCTATTCTATTCCACTGACCTATGTGTCTGTTTTAGTGACAGTACTATACAGTTTTGATTAATGAAGATTTATAGTATGGTATCAAATTAGGGAGCATATTACCTCCAGCTTTGTTCTTCTTTCTCAAGATTGTTTTGGCTATTCAAGGTTTTTAGGCTTCCACATAAATTTAAGAATTATTTGTTCTACTTCTGTGAAAAATGCCATTGATATTTTGATAGGGATTGCATTGAGTATGTAGATTTCTTGGGGTAGTATGGTCATTTTAACAATATTAATTCATCCAATCCCCGAGCATGACATATCTTTCTGTCTGTGTCATCTTCAATTTTTCCCAGCAATGTCTCATAGTTTTCCAAGTAAAAGTCTCTTACTTCCTTGGTTAGATATATTCTGAGGTATTTTATTCATTTTGATGCAATTGTAAACAAACTGTTTCCTTAATGTCTCTGATAGTTTGCTATTTGTGTATAGAAACAGATTTCTGCATATTAAGTTTGGATCCTGCTTTACTGAATTTATTAGTACTAATGATTTTTTAGTACTTCCCTTGTGGCTTCCCTTGTGGGCTTCCTTTGTGGGCTTCCCTGGTGGCCCAGCTGGTAAAGAATCTGCCTGCAATGCGGGAGACCTGGGTTCGATCCCTGGGTTGGGAAGATCCCTTGAAGAAGGGAAAGGCTACCCACTCCAGTATTCTGGCCTGGATAATTCCATGGACTGTATAGCCTATGGGGTCACCAAGAGTCGGACGTGACTGAGCGACTTTCATTTTCAATGATTTTTTGGTGTCCTTAAGATTTCCTGAGCTTCCCTGGTGGTTCAAATGGTAAAGCATCTGCCTGCAATGCGGGAGACCCGGGTTTGATCCCTGGGTTGGGAAGAGCTCCTGGAGAAGGAAATGGCAACCCATTCCAGTACTCTTGCCTAGAAAATCCCACGGACAGAGGAGCCTGGTAGGCTATAGTCCATGGGGTTGCAAAGAGTCGGACACGACTGAGCGACTTCGCTTTCACTTTCAGGATTTCCTACATATAGTATTATGTCATCTGGAAACTGACTATTTTAATTCTTCTCTTCTGGTTTGGATTCTTTTTATTTATATGTCTGGTCTGACTGTGGAGAGAGGACATCCTTGACTTGTTCCTGATCTCAGAGGAAATGCTTTTAGTTTTTGACCACTGAGTATGATGTTAGTTGCGGGCTTATCCTCTGTGGCCTTTATTATGTTGAGGTATATTCCTTCTATGCCCACTTTGTTTGGAGCTTTTATCATAAATGGATATTTAATTTTGTCAAAAGTTTTTTCGGCATCTATTGAGATAATCATATGATTTTTTTCTTCAATTTGTTAATGTGGTGTATCAAATTGATTTGAATCATCTTTGCATTCAGGAGATAAATCTCATGTAACCACGGTGTATGATTCTTTTACTGTATTGTTGAATTTTGTTTGTCAAGGATTTTTGCATCAATGTTCACTGAAAATATGTTCATTAGGGATATTTTCTTTTCTGTGGTTTCTTTGGTTTTGCTAATAAGGTGATGCTGATCTCATAGAATGAGTTTGGAAGTATTCCTTTCTCTTCAGTTTTTGCAGAATAGTTGGAGAATGATAGGTATTAACTGCTCTACATATGCTTGAGAGAATTCATCTATGAAGCCATCTGGCCCTGGATGTTTTTGGGGAGGGGGGATGTTTTTTAGAGGGGGAAGTTTTTAAACTACTGATTCAATTTCATTATTGGTAACTGGATTGTTCATATTTTCTTTCTGATTCAGTCTTGGGAGATTGCGTGTTTCGAGGAATTTATCCATTTCTTCTACACTGTCCATTTTATTGGTATATTGTTCATAGTAACCTCTTTTGATACTTTGTATTTCTGTAGTGTCAGTTGTAACTTCTCTTTTATTTCTGATCTTATTTATTTGGGCCCTCTTTTTTCTTGATGAGTATGGGTAAAGGTTTATCCGGTTTTTTTTTTTTTTTAATCTTTTCAAAGAACCAACCCTTAGTTTCATTGATCTTTTCCATTTTTTTCGTGTTTACTTCATTTATTTCTGCTCTGATTCTATTGTTCCTTTCATTCTAATAACTTTGTGTGTTCTTCTAGTTCTTTTAGATGTAAGGTTAGATTGTTTGAGATTTGTCTTGTTTCTTGAGGTAGGCTTGTATTGCTATAAACTTCCCTCTTAGAACTGCTTTTACTGCATCCTGTAGATTTTGGATCATTGTGTTTGCCTATGTCCATCCATTCTTCTCTGGAGTTCCTTGAACATTTTCATAATTATTATTCAGGACCCCGATGTTCAAATCAGATCCAACTGTTATAGAGAATTACTATACTATGCTGGAGGCCCAGAATCTTAGGACTGCTAAAAATCCTAATGATTATTAGTTATACCCCAAAGATCTTGAAACCATCTCTACAGTTCCTGCTGCGTGACTACTGCTTAAATACTTTGTATGCTGGTGAACTCACTATCTTCTAAGGCAGCCAAGCCATTATTTCATTTAAATATTTATGGAATGTGTTCCCTCTGGCAGGCACTAGGACTACAGGTGACAAGAACATAGGCCCAATACTTAAGAAGTTTATAGTTTGAGAACAAATTTCTCTGCTGTGTTTGCTCACTTGCTTGCTTGTTAAACTGGGCCATATACTTTGCTTGCACTGAGGGTAATCATCACTACTCTCCCTTCCACAGGTCACCCAGCATTTGGGTGAATTACAAGCACAAGGCCACAGTCCTCTCTCAGACTCAATCAATCTTACCCTAATTATCCCTAGAAAAGGAAAGGAAAGTGAAGTCGCTCAGTCGTGTCCAACTCTTTGCAACCCCATGGACTGTAGCCTACCAGGCTCCTCCGTCCATGGGATTTTCCAGGCAATAGTACTGGAGTGGATGGCCATTTCCTCCTCCAGGGGATCTTCCCAACCCAGGGATTGAACCTGGGTCTCCCACGTTGTAGACAGACGCTTTACCGTCTGAGCCACCAGGGAAGTCCGGGCATTTAGAAATGGCTTACACAACATTTTCCAAACCTTTTTCTCCCCAGAGGACTTCTAGAGTCAGTCATTTGTCTGGTTGCAAAATTGCTTCTCCTCTGCCTTTCCATTTTAAGTTTCCAAATTCTGCCCCTGGGTCCATTTCAAAACCTGTAATCGGATCACTCAGGGGTTGAGCTTCTGTGGAGTATCTATGTTCTTCTCCATATTCATCTTGGAACAAACCCACACCAGAACTCACTTTTCATTCCAAAACTTGCCTTGTGCTCCCTATTCCAAAACCATTGCATCTGAAAAATTGCCACCCATCTCAAAGCCACCCCCTACTTTGTGTTACCAATTCAAAATACAATTTGTGTCTAAAAACCAGGATGCTTTCAAAATTGTTTTGGAAGATATTCTACAAGATCAGTTTAAAGTCCTCAAGATTATCTTCCCTGATGACTCTCCTCCACTCCAGCCCCAGCTCTCTTCATTCTCCCTCATTTAGAGTCCTAGGTCAGACCACAGATCATCTTCTCAGTCTTTGCTCTCAGCCTCATCAGAGGAGATTCCTGTCTGATTAATGCATCCCACTTTCTGTAAAGTGGACATTTGCAGATTGATAAGCAAGTTATTTTCAATGTCCCAATTTCAACTTTCAGGCAGAGCTCATTGTGTTTCCAAGCTCCATTTTGCACTCACTCCCTTCTACCAGGCTGTACTGTAATAATTGGCCCTGGAATGCTCTAATGATGTGTGGGGAACCAAGCAGCTAGTGCCCACTGGGTACATGATCTATACCAGCCTGCTAAATCCTCTCCACAATCCTGGGAGACTGGCTCTACTAACTCATTGTCAAAGATGAGGAAATGAGGCAGAATCAGGTCAAGTCACTTGTCTAAGACCTCTTAGCTGGCAAGTGGAAAACAAATTCACGTGTCTGATTCCAAAGCCAAAGCTTTTTCTCCTGCTTTATCTACTTAACTCCCTTATATGAAGATTGGAACTATTCAGGCAAATAACCTTGGACAAGCCAATTAACCTTCTCTGAACATGAGGTTCCTTCCCAACTGAAGAAGTTGAACTAGATGCCTGCTGCTGCTGCTGCTGCTGCTGCTGCTAAGTCACTTCAGTCATGTCCGACTCTGTGCGACCCCATAGATGGCCGCCCACCAGGCTCCCCCGTCCCTGGGATTCTCCAGGCAAGAACACTGGAGTGGGTTGCCATTTCCTTCTCCAATGCATGAAAGTGAAAAGTGAAAGTGAAGTCACTCAGTCATGTCAGACTCTTAGCGACCCCACGGACTGCAGCCTACCAGGCTCCTCTGTCCATGGGATTTTCCAGGCAAGAGTACTGGAGTGGGGTGCCATCACCTTCTCCGAGATGGATGCTAGAGCCCTTTTATCTCTTACATGCTCTCTGTTCCTACTGCACTTGAGCCGGAGGATTCTGGAGGAAGAACTTATGCCAACCTCAAGCCATAGCAACAGCAGTAATATAAACACTAATCATTTGTTGAATGCTTACCCTATAACAGGTGAATAATAACTTTACTTATTTTAATCCTTCTAGTAGGTTCTACTTATCATCCTCATTTTATGGATGAGGATTACAAACAAAAGTTAGAACACGCCCAAAGTCACACAGCCAATAGATGCAAACCCAGGGGTATCTGATTTCCAAGCCCATGCTCATGGGCACATTATGCTATATTTTGAAAGAGGCAGGGGAAGGGAAGGAAGTCAGGCACTGTGAGAAATGGTCTTTTAGGGCTAGAGAAACATATACACCTGGCAGAATGATCAGAGGTAAGTCACTTGGGATGAGGAAGGACATTCAGAACTTCAGGTAATTAGTCTATCCTAGTCTCCACCACCTTGATCCCAGCTCTAAGCAGATGTGTTCCCTGCTTCCATGCACAGAATGCTGCCCTGGCAGGTGCCTGGCCTGGGAGACCTTTGCTTGCTACTGAGTCTTGCTCCTAGAGGAGACTTAGACCCAAAGTCACTACACCTTTCATCTCACTGGTGTTGTTTTTAATCTAATCTTATTACCGGGTCTGAGATGTTCTGACCTCTCTGAACTTTAGCCAAAACTGCCAGACCCCCAGCCCACGTGCTATCACACCCAGTACTTTTCTGGGGCTGCCAGAGTCTTGACGTGCAGTAAGTAGGGCTGGCAGGACTACGAAATCATCACCAAACATAATGGAAAAGAAAGAAAAATGGGTCTCTGAAGAATAAGCAAGTGTCCATCAGGGGGTTATTCTAAGCTGGCCAATTATGAGAGAGGGCCTCAGCATTGTATGAAGGCTGCCATCGAAAGAGTCTATAGGTCCCACGGTCCCTGGGAAAGAAGTCAAGTCAGATTTGCAAAGGCAGGTACATAGATGGCCTGGTGGAGCACAGGTAAATCTGGATTTGGATACGACTTGACTGGGGCTTCCCAGATGGCACTAGTGGTAAACAATTCACCTGCCAATACAGGAGACCCCAGAGACTTGGGTTCGATCCCTGGGTCAGGAAGATGCCCTGAAGAAGGAAATGTGACTCCACTCCAGTATTCTTGCCCGGAAAATTCCATGAGCAGAGGAGCTTGGCAGGTGAGACCCCATGGGGTCACAAAGAGTCGGACACAACTGAGCAGCACATACACTATTTGCCGGCTTCCTTTCTCTGGCTTCAGTGTACAGCCCTGGTCAATAAAATGAGGATAATTAGAACTTCACAGAGTGGCTATAAACATTAGAAATAATCCGCACACACTAGAGAAACAGAAAGGGGGCTGAGCCTACTATCCTCATTCTGAAGGAAAGAGTATGAGAAAGGCTTTTTTTCCTGCCATGAGTAGTCAAGACATCATTGCTGTTTTTCATGTTGTTCTGCTTGTCTGAAAACTGGGGCGTGACCATTTGGTGAGTAAAAGCTGACAATACTCACTGGGCACTAAAATCCAGAATGAAGTAAGTCTCTGGAATAGAAAACCAGCTTCTGGAGATTGCTGGAAAACACCACCCAGACCTTCAGTGGAGGAGTCATATAGCTTTTCATATGGGGAATTTTTTAAACCTGACTTTTCCCCACTTCAACACAAGATCTAATGATCACCTCAAGATCACTGTTATCCGAGAAGATAAAGGAATAGTTGGTCAAAAACCAGGAAAGGGAAAGGACAAATTGGCCACAATAAAAATGTAATTTGTGACGTGAGGTGGGATGGTGACATGTAGGATGAGAAATGAACCCACCAGTCATGCAGGTGACCATATGTCCCGGGTAAGGGCTTTGTCCCAAAAGTTTCAATAGCGCCCACCCCCTCTAATTCTCAGAGAAGTCCCAGTGTGGACAATAAATGATTTGGTCACCTAGCAGTCATGTGGAATCCAAAATATCACTCACACATTTATGTGATGGGAGGGGGAACCTATCTATGCTAATAAGTCTACAAAGCCCCAGGCAGATGGACACTTAGAGAAGGAACTTCCAGAACCTTGCTCTCTAAACCCAAGTACTCTTCCTCATATTTTTACTAAGTCCCTCTGATTTCTACTTAAGCCCATTCACTGGCTGGTGAAATGAAGTGAAGAAAACAGGCGTGAGACAGGGAGGGGTGAGGCAGGGAGGGTAGGAAAAAAACCCAAGGAATCATAGGATCATCAGTCAGTTGCTTTGTACCATGAAATCAAATGGGGAAATGGACTGACTGACTGTGCTTGTCTGCAGTAGGTCTGTCTTTCTGGAAGGCAGAAGTATTGCTTAGGGAGTGGACAGTATTAGTCAGTAGCCTGAATTGGCATGACTCAGGGGCCCCTTTGAAGACTTCTGTTTTGGGGTTCCTGGGAGGCGTCCTAAAGGAGTTCACTAGTTTCTGACCATTGCAGATTAGACCCACTGAGAATTTGATATTTGTCCAAGTTCCACTGGAAGTCAGGATGTGTACGTGTGTCTGGTGGGTGGTGTGGGTGTACCGCTCTGATCCAGGAAATGCACAAGGGCAACCCCCCTCAACTCCGACCACACCCAGCTAGCCCCCTGTGCTCTATTTTAAAAGCCTCAGCGTAGCCTGATCTGAGGTCTGTGCCGTCCATCCCCCCTTGTTTACTGGAACATTGGGTCACGGCAGTACAGCTGGAACGCAATCTCTGGGCGACTCAGCAAGGCCGAGGCAAGCCCTCCCAGGCGTCATGTCATTGCACTGTTTTTCCTCCCTCCCACTGAGTTTTCTTGGAAGTTCTGAGCCAGGCTCAGCATGTATCTCCAGAGATGCATTCCAAATTCCCAGCTGCTTGCAACTCAGCAAGTCTCACTGCCCCTCCTTTTAACATCCAGGTGCCCTGAAAGGTTAGAAATGAAGAAGCTCACACCAAAGCGTGTCCCAGACTCTTTGATGTATTTGCTACTGCCTGCTGTCACACAGAGTTCAGACACTGTGTCCCCCCCTTCAAAAGCAAAGAGGAAAATCATCTTTGTTGAGATGCCTTTGTGACTTGGCAAACTTGCCTCTAACCTGTACATCTGTCCTAGCTGAGGGGAATGGGCCAGGGTGGGGGGTATTGCTGCTCTTTTTCTTTCTGAGTACCGGTTTCATGTGATTCTCCACCACCCTGAATTCCCAGTGATCTGTCGCAGTCCTTCTCCTTATTTCCCTCCAGCTTTCCCACCCCCCTTAATTTCTTCCCTTCAGTGTTGTCTCTTCTCATCATGATCACGTTATCCCTTCCTGGACTAGAGGAAATAATGGGAGGCAGGGAAAAAACAGTCAAACACATCAGTGATGTAAAAATCATATTGATCTCATTAAGGGTGAAAATGGTACCTGTGTCTTTTAGATTTGTTCTTGCTCTTGAATTATTTATTGATTCTTTAGGATTGGGTGCTGGTTCTCAAAGTGTGGTCCCTGGACCTGCAGCAGCAGCAGCACCTGGGAACTTACTGCAAATGCACATTCACAGGCCCTAGACCAGACTCCCTGAATCAGTAACTCTTGGGCTAAAGTCCAGCAATCTGAGTTTTAACAAGCCCTCCAGGTGACTGTGATGTGTGCAAAAGTCTGTGAAACACTAGGATAAAGGATTCTCCATAGGTTTGGGGGGCAGGGGAGGTTTGAGGTTTCCCTCTGCTCTTCAGATATAAGAATCAATGTATGAAGAACAGAGCCTGTGCCATGCTCCTGAGGGCTGACTATGCACCTTGCCTCTCATGCTGGGGCAGGTGTGAGAGCGAATGTGAGGACTGAGAGCTGATGGTGACCCAACTGGATGCCCTCGGTGAGCTGGCTTCATGGGTCACCCTTTGGATACCCTTTGGATAGGGTCTGGGACTTCCTGATTTTCTGTGTTAAGCATCCCTCTAAGAGAATGTCATGTAATGGCGTAGACTCATCACTCAGCTTCTCATCTGCTCTCAGGCAAATATGACTATAGTTGTAGATGGAAATTGTAGAGTTTATTCCTTTTATTCTTTTCTTGTACTAAATCAAGCAAATAATTAGAAACTTGCTCTTTCTTTCTTTCTTGTTCTCTAAAGAGCACCTAAGATTATTATGAGGATTGAGATCTCTGCATCGAGATTGGCAAAGTCCAACTCAGTAGCTCTAGCCACACTGACCAATTAAAATGTGGGTACAGTCCTAACTGAGAGGTTCTGAAAGTGTAATTATACAACATATTCTGAAGGAATAGTACAAAAGTGAAAATTATTTCATTAATAATTTTTACATTGATTACATGTTCAAATTATAACACTTTGGATGTACTGGGTTACATAAAACATATTAACATTAATTTCATCTACTTATTTTTACCTTTGAAAATGTGGCTACTGGAAAGTTAAAATTAACAAACGTGGCTCATATTTGTGACTCACATTTTATTTCCAAGGGACAGCACTCACTGGTCCAGTTAGCTGGGGGCTCTGGTCAAACACAGGATTTTGAGTAAGACTACAGGAAGTCTTTGCCAAGAGCAAATACAAGGAAGCAGGTGTAAACTACAGCACATATAACGTGTTAGGTAAGGCAATGGAGCCTAAAGCGTGGCAGCTGATCTCCTGAACCATGAAGCTAGACATACTAGGGTTGTCTAGATTCTGCCACTTAACTCAGTCAAGTAACTTAAACCTCTCTGAATTTCAGTTTTCTCATCTGTAAAATGACTTGCTGGTTCTTAACTCAAAGTGCTTTGGGGAGAATTAGTGAAGACAATGACTATAAAAGCCTGAATACTATTCCCAGCTATTAATTAGTACTCAAGAAATACTCATTCTCCTTAAATAAGAAGAAATTCTATTACTAGATGGTGTCAGATACTCACTGTGAAACCTTCATTCTGGAGGGTCCTTAACATTTAGATGGATTCTCCTCTATCTGGAATGGCTTGTGTATTATCCTATTCAAAATATGAGGTTTTGTAATATGGGGTTATGTTACCTTTTCAGTGCTTCCTCAGCTGGAAATCTACAGCTGGCTATGAACCCCTCCCCACCACCTCCTACTATGGTACTTAAGGTCCTCGCAGTGAAAAACTGAGTTACACAGAGGATTGCTCCTGGCCAAAGACCCTAGTATATTATGCTTACAAGACCTGACAGTTTATTTGGCACAGATTGGATGGACTCTGACAGGAAAATTAGATGGTGTCCCCCTGAATGAGGGAAATGAATCTCTTCACTAGCAAATACAGTACTCAAGGTAAGCAAAGTCAGGGTTGGATGGAAAATGGAAAGGAAATGTTAAGAGTCTAGCTTTTAAGATTTATGAATGAGCCCCAAAAGAATAGTTTTAGTTCTTCTGTTCATTAAAGCACAGAATGCCTAGTTAAGGTTTTCCTAAAGAGAAGCCATAGCTCTCACAAGTTTACATGGAGGCAAGAATGAGATAGAAGGGGGATAGTAAGGCAAAAGACAGTTGAAAAAACAAACAACAAACAAACGGAAAAAGGTGTTGCCTGGCTCCACTTTGAAAGACCCTGAGTGTCCAGTCATACTAGCATATATCCAGGTGCAAAATCTCTGACATCCCAAAGCACTGACACTGTGATAAACATGTTAACTGTTTTTAGCCATTAAAAAAAAAAAAAAAAAAAACTTGGTCTTCCTTGAAAGTAGTATACATTGCAATATCTAAACATTCAAGCACAAAGAGATCATCAGATACTGCCACCTATATATAGCATCACCATGGAAACCACAGCTACAAATGCTGACAACGCAAATACCACAAGTAGCGCTGATATTGGTGATATGATTGTCTGACAAGGTAAGCAACTCCTAGTAAATTTCTAAATAAAGCAAAATTTTACCTTGATTTAAATGCTGATTACATTCCAGGAAAATTCTGTGTGTGTGAATTAAAAACATGCAAATAATACTTTGTGTTTATTTGTAAGGTAGAGTTAAGTTCCAGGTCATATAATTTTTTCAACCATATTGATATCCAGTAGGACATTCAAAAGGTGGGGCCATTTTTTTATTGGGAAGGAATTGTCCTAGGCATTATAAGACATTACAACATCTCATCCATATCTCTGCTAAGAAAAATGCCAGTAATAACCTCTGTCCCAATTATTGGGACAATAGAGACATCTTGTAAATTTCCAAAACACCTTAGAACAATAATTCTTAACCCTGGCTGCATACAGAATTACACAGAGCTTTAACTTAATACTGACATTTGGGCAGCATCTGCAGAGCTTCTGATATGTTAATAGTTGGTCAGGACCGATTCCTGGTCATTCGGGGTTTTAAAAACTGTTCAGTTGATTCTATGCAGTAGCCAAGGCTGAGAACCATGCCGTAAGGGAGCTTCTGCCCTTTTGAGCACCATTGCCTTAGCTGAGTCAGATTACCAGAACATTGACCTGACAGGTTTTCTTTCTGCCTCATGGAGCTATTTCCTGTCAGATGGAGCTCAAGGGCCTCCTAACCTAGAACAACCCCTCTAATTATAAAATGAGATGGCAGGTATGTGGCTCTAGGCTTGAAAAGTCAAAGACCTACTTTCAAGAAATCCCAAGAGTTGGGTAAATGATCAATCACTTATTTTTGAATTTAGAACGAACAGAACACAGTTTAACTAAATAAAAAGTCAACCAGTGACTGATTATTTAGGATATAAACTTGTAGTATATTGTGGCCAAGCACCTTCTAGAACCCCTAGTCATCCCTTGTTAGGCTTAACTTGGGTCTTTGTAAGCAAAATAAATTTATAGTCATTCTTCAGTTGTCTACTGAACCCTTCAGTTAGGAATGGCAGATACATTTATCTCCAGTGCTAACTAACTGGAGAACTGTCTGCCTGGAGAGGACTTTAAAGCCTGATCTAGGCTAATTGAAGAGTGCTGTGGTGGGTTGGTTAGTGATACCTGTCATGCACACAGGATGGGGAGAGGAAAGGAAGTGCCCCAATCCTCCCGTAAACCCTAGGGGAGCAGGCATATTTCTCAAAATTAACAGGTGACTTTTTCAGTCTGGTCAACTTTTGGAAACTGATTGGATTTTATTATGATCATCACTGTCATCAACCAGTGAGTTTCCTTTTACTGAGGTATAGTTATGCACTGCGCATTTATTACCTCATTAATCCTTACAACAACTCTACAAGCTAGGCATTTTCATCACAATCTAAGACCCCACAGCTCACGGCAGGAACTAATCATCTAACCCGTGGTTACCTAATTCTCAAGTCCCAAAGCACAATACACAATCTGGAGTGAAATGTGGCCTCAGAGCATCCTCCAAAGCTCTAATGTTCTTTATCCTGCACCTACATCCCTAGGATTCTTGCTCAAATGATACAAGATTCA
This sequence comes from Bos indicus, assembly GCF_029378745.1. Classification (NCBI taxonomy): domain Eukaryota; kingdom Metazoa; phylum Chordata; class Mammalia; order Artiodactyla; family Bovidae; genus Bos; species Bos indicus. The sequence continues at coordinate 64,109,311 of NC_091775.1, read as the reverse complement.
ACAAATACCAAATGATAATACATATACTTGTTTCTCAGTATTTTCCCATTATTTCCTGGTATTGCATCCTGTCCATGTACTTAAAAAACTTAAAAACATATAGCAGGGATGCTTGTGTTAATAAACTTTTCTTTGCTTCGTATTTTTCGTTTGTTGAAAACCTTTTAAAGATTTTCATTTTTCTGCAAGTCCAGTGTAATAGAGGGAATCCAGCTCTTTGCCATAATTCAACACCTAAAAGGGTGTTGGCACATCAGACATTTAATAACTATTTAAAATGAATTAATCAATGCAGTTGACATTTTTGTGCAAGAGCAAATGATTAATTTTGATGAAATTAAAATGTTTAATTTTTATGACATGCAATTTATCAATTTTTCCTTTAATTTTTTTTCAGTTGAATTTTTAATTTTTATTTAAAGTTTTGTTTGTTTATTTAGTTTTTGGTCTCACAGCTTGTGAGATCTTAGTTCCCCACCAGGGATAGAACCAGGAAAACTCAGCAGTGAGTGTGCTAAGCCCTAACCTCTGAACTGCCAGAGAATTCCCCTTTCATGGCTAATTTTTTGTGTGCTAAATCTAAGAAATCTTGGCCTTACCTAATTTTGGTCACAAAATTTCTCTATGCTTTCTTCTAGAAGTTGTATAGTATTATAGAAGTTTTTATAGTATTAACTTTTACATTTAGGCCTATGATCCATTTAATTGACATTGTTTTTTATTATTAAGATTTGTGTAGAGATTAGGGTCAGCTCTCTAAATGCATCTTCAGGGGCTCCGCAATGAAGAAGCAGGTGAAACCGTTTATAAGAGTATGGTTATAGAGACTTTCATGGCGGTCCTCTGGTTTAGACTGGCAGCCCGTTCCAAGGCAAGAGGTGTGTGTTGAATCTCTGGTCCAGTAGCTAAGATCCCACATGCAGCAGAAGCAATACTGTCGCAAATTCAATAAAGACTTTTTTTTTAAGGTTGCTTAAATGTATAAGAGAGGAGAGAGAGTTGGAAGATAAAGGAGGGGAGCACCCTTTCTTAGGGGAAAGACTGAAATGATAACTATGACATTGGCATGAGAGATTATGGTCTAAAGGTTGTTGTTCCAGGATAATCTCTCATGCCAATGTCATAGTTATCATTTCAGTCTTTCCCCTAAGAAAGGGTGCTCCCCTCCTTTATCTTCTAACTCTCTCTCCTCTCTTATACATAAGTCCAGAAAAAGAAAACTCCAGTGTCTCTGTTTCAGAAGAACAACGTCAAAAACCAGAAAAGGAAGTATGAGTCGATACTTTGCACGCTTCATCTACTTAACCAGATAACAGCCCTGAGCAGCAGTCTTTCAAGTAAAACCTCGAGCGGCTTCACAGGCGGGTGGTGGCGACCCCGCTTGCCAAGGGAGTCACCGAGCTACCTCAGGGAGTCACGGAGCGACCGTAAGGGAGGGGAGCAACTATCGGGCGAGCGGGCGCCTGGGCCGCTGCCTGCAGCACCAGCCTGGCCCCGCCGCCGCCCTGACGTCCCGACGCCCAGCCGAGACAGCGCCCAACAGAGCCGGATCCACCAGGGCCAGGCTGCTCACCGTATACTGTGTGCAGAGGGTCTTCCTCGAGGTGACATTTTCCCTCCAGGTCGACGCCGACTTGCAGCTGCACACCTCCTGCGCTGTGCGGGCGGAATCCGACGTCCTTGCAGCTGAGAGACAGACCGTCTCCGCTAAAGACCTCACAGACCACCACAGGTCATGGGCTGCTTAAGGCTTACAAGATGGCGGCGCTGGGGTTTCATGGCAGAAGGAGAAAGCAGACCCTGGACCTCCGGTGCAGTTCCCGAACTTACCCAACAGACTCCATCGTCTGTCAATACGCTTTCTTCAAAAGAATACAACGGGATACTTTCAGTCAACAATACTTCCTAGAGTGAGAGGTGTGAAGAGAGAGGTGGGTATGGGGAGGTATGCTAAGAGCCATTTTATTTTGAGGTACTTGTTTTTTATAGCCTATTTTACTTACATGGATGAAAGACTCACCTCTTAAAATAAAATCAACCTTCAAGGAAAAAAAATTAAAACCCCAAACCCCAAATTCCCATAGCGCCAGCTACAAGGAGCCCAGCAGTCCCACTCATCTCTTAGAGAAATAGCTTCAGGGCTTGGGCAATCCAGCCTTGCTCTGAGACCTGTTGCTTGCCAATCCCCTCTGAGCTGTCTTTGCTGAAGCAACACAATCCACCCCTGGCAGATGCTCTGCTCAGAGAAGATCTTGAGAAATTTTCTAGGGTCCTAATGGAGCCACAAGGAGAGAGCAAGAAAGGATTTGTCTCTTTTCTGTGGACCCTTATAATTTTGAAACTCAGGCAGAAATAGAAGATACAAGGTAATAGCACATTGAAGAAAACATGGCAATAACTATGGAAGAGGCTCTGGAAAGTTTGGGCTGAGTAATGATGCTTTGTATTAACTGCGAAGTGAATGGACATCCTGTGAAATTGTTGGTTGACTCAGGTGGCCAGATGATTATGACGGACCAAGCTCCTGCAGAAAGCTGTAATATAATGAGGCTGGTGGACTATTGGTGGGCAGGGATGGCCAAAGGAATGGGCTCCCAGAAGATTATTGGAACGGTACATCTAGTTCAGGTTCAAAAGGAAGCAGATTTCCTGGCTTGTTCCTTCTCTATACTTTAGGAAGAGCCTGTAGACATGCTTCCAGGACTGGATATGTTGAAATGGCATTGATGTTCCATTGACCTCAAGAAAAATGTACTCATGATGAGGACTACAGGCTCACAGACCATCTTCCTTCCTGAGGGAGAGTTACCAGAGTGTACCCCGTTGGCATATGGGGCCAGGTAAGAGGCCAGAGGAGATTGCAGACCAAGAATTAGCAGAAGCCCTTCAGAAATCCATAGAAGATGCAGAGTGTCAGAAACCATAATGCATAAATATAGTATGTGTGAACTGCAGCTGGAGTGGGCCCCAGACCAGAGGAAAAAAGCAGTAAAGGAACTCACTGGGAATATCAATGCATTTAACCATCAAGCCCATCCTCCCCGACAGAGACTTGTGACCGGTAATTCTTAAGTCTTACTGATTCTGTCTCTGCCTTAGTCTGCGCCCCCCCATCAAGCCCAGTGACCCAGACAGCATTGAACCTAAAGTTGTGAAGACATTGAAGGCCTCAGCTGAATTCCAGATAACCCTCAGAAATGAAAGAACATCTTCCTCTACAGGACCTTACTGATTGTGCTTCTTCATCAGACAGTGCTCCAGCAAACCAGAGTACAGCTATTCCTTTTCAGAATTTACTCAAAAGAAGCCGTTGGTGCAGATGACCTAGAGAAATCTGCCGAAAGCAGCATGTGTGTGGTCACTCACTCAGTTGTGTTTGGCTTTTTGTGACCCCATGGACTGTAGCCGACCATGCTCCTCTGTCCACCGGATTATCCCATTAGAATACCAGAGTGGGGTTTCCTCCTTCAGTTGATCTTCCAGACCTAGAGAACGAACCCACATCTCCTGCAGATTCTATACCCGGAGCCACCTGGGAAGCTGAAGAAACACCCAGGGCCTCATCATCTCCACACAAGACAGAAAGCTAGTTTATCTGTCACAACTACTAGGAAGCAAGAACTCCAGAGGCTTATAGGTGAAAACGATTGGCATCCAGAATATCAGTACCTGAGTCACGTAAATAGCCTTCAGCCCCATGAAGAACCAAGGAATGAACAGCATGGGGTACACAACAAGATGTTTCACATGATGGAGAACATCTTTGTAACACAGAAGACCTCGAACTTCTTGAAGAAAGGTAACAGAATCAACAAGAAGTGTTTGTTTGGAAACTACAGTGAAAGGAGACAGGCTAAGAGAAAAGAATTTTAGCAGCAGGATGCTTTGGCTCCTCAAATTCAGAAACTCTTATGTAAATAGATACAGTAGAACAATCCCTAGTTGCTATGCTTAATTCAGCAGGCAATCAGAATACTAATGTCAAGAACATTGGTGTATCTGATCTCACCTTAGATAGTCCCTTGATGGAAGTAGAAATGTAACCCTTCCTCTGAAACTTTGAGTAAGTTCATTTCCATTCAGGATGTACAGCTTCCAGAAAATAATGTTGAACAAATGAATATAAGTCTCTTTAAGTCCCTGTGGCAGTTAGCCCTCTGTGGAGTCAACGAGGGCTATCTATAACAGCAGCCTTGAAGGAACTAAATGAATGTTTGGTCTTTTGTAGTAAACCAGCTTCAGAAAATGCATCTGAAGATGTTATCTGTCAATCAGAGACAGTAACTGAGGGCCACACAGGTATTAAAGACCTTTCTGAAAGATGGTCCCCAAATGAGCATCTTATAGCTACCCAGAGTGATCAGTGTTCACAAGTCTCCTTTCATTAGGCCATATCTGTGAAGACAGAAGAATTAACAGACACTTCAGCTGGAGTAGAAGATGTAGAAAATATTAACTTCAGGGGTCCAGGTGATGACCTGGTAACTGATAAGGAAGGTGTCCCCAAGTCTAGGGAATTGATAAATGAGAGCAGTTCTGTCACTCTGAAAGTGAAAGTGAAGTTGCTCAGTCATGTCTGACTCTTTGTGACCCCGTGGACTGTAGCCCACCAGGCTCCTCCCTCCACGGGATTCTCCAGGCAAGAATACTGGAGTGGGTTGCCATTTCCTTTTCCAGGGGACCTTCCTGACCCAGGGATCGAACCCAGGTCTCCTGAATTGCAGGCAGACACTTTAACCTCTGAGCCACCAGGGAAGCCCTCTGTCACTCTAGCCTTAGCTAAAATATCTAATCAGCTACACTGCATCTTAGGGATAGAAATTTCACCCAGAGTTTTAGCAAGTGAGGAGGATGCCCTCAATCAAGCTCTTGAGCAAACTGAGTCATCATCCAGGTTCATATTGGTTAAAGATTTAGATCAGGGCACACAGAATCCAGTGGCAGACAGGCCTGAGACCAGAGAAAATGTTCTGAAGCTGCAGAGCCACTTCTGAAATTTGAACCTCCTCCCAGTCATGCATCACGTCCTTCCTTTCTTGCACCATTAATTTTTCCTGCTGCAGACGTTGACCAGATTCTCTGTGCTGGCTATCTTTTGCAGGAAGTTCTTGGTGCTTTGCTCTCAGATGGTGGAAATGCAGACTTTGCACTTCTTGTTTGCTGTCAGAGAGTATTGTAGTTTCTGCATAACCTTGGAAAAGTGAGCTAGACATTACTTCATTCCCTTAAAAAAGCTATAACATTCACATCCATATTCACTGTTTATACAGTATATGTAAAACCAGCAAGCAGAATGTTGAGCCAGATTTCTTTATTTTTTGGCCCAAGTACTCTGATTTCTTGTCTTATGAATTTGTCTATTCTATTTGTTAAAATCTGGGTCTTCAAAAATGTATTGGCACTTATGTGCATACAAAAGCTTTTTATTATCATTAAGATGATGTATTCTGGAATAAAACTGATGCAAAACTGATGAAAATATTATATATTTTCCTTTGCAGGGTAGCACTGTGGTAGAGAATCTGGCTGCCAATGCAGGAGACACAAGAGATGCAAATTTGATCCCTGGTTCAGGAAGATTCCTCTGGAGAAGGAAATGGCAACCCACTCCAGTATGCTTGCCTGGAGAATTCCATGGACCAAGGAAGCTGGTAGGTTACGGTCCATAGCGTTGCAAAGAGTCAGACATGACTGAACACACACACACACACACACATATATAGCATAAAAAGTAAAAATAAAATAAACCCTATCTTGTCTGAAAAATGATCTACCCAGTGCTCAAGAAACAGATGGACCACCAATAGGAAGTTGAAGCCTATGGCTGGGAAGGGCAGAGAGGTCAAGGACCGCTATTCTGGTCAGCCTCTAACTGTTTTGACTTTGAGCTGTGATACCTACCTGAACAAGATCTCTCTGTTTAGGGACTTTATTGGAGGTGGGGGGAAGTCATGGGAAGGGGATGTGCTGAGAAGGATCTTGTCCTCTGAATTCATACAGCTCCTGAGAAGACTTGATTTCATGGCCAGAATGGCAACCAAGGTTTCTGTCTGCTCACAATTCCAGTTGCACATTTATACCATATTTTTAGTGGTGCTAGTAGTAAATAACCCACCTGCCAACGCAGGTGTAAGAGATGCAGGTTCCATTCCTGGGTCGGGACGATTCCCTGGAGGAGGGCACAACAACCCACTCCAGTATCCTTGCTTGGAGAGGGTGGGCCACGTTCCATAGGGTCACAAAGAATCGGACACAGTTGGAGTATCTTAGCATGCATGCACCATATTTTTATTTCTCTGATATTCTGGAAAAGACTCAACAAAAGGATATGGACTTTGTTAGATCTTCATTAGATATATGGGGAAACATTTGCTTCTCACACTTGGGCTTGTATTCTTTATTGTTTGTTTCACATATTCATGCTCAGGATCACTCTACTGGCAGGAAGGACATCCCCTGACTTCAAATCCCACTTACCTGTTGGCCAGAATCCAATCCAAGTGTTCATCTGTGAATCCAACTACTCAGGCATTCTTAGTGATCTCTTTTTTTCCTAGTCAATAAAGAGCTCTAATAACCAGAAGTAACCAGGAGCTCTAATAACCAGAAATAACCAGGAGTTGGAGAGATGCTGTGTGTATATAGAAAAATGTGACACAACTCATACCTATCAAGGAGCTTCCAGCCTAGTGAAGGAGTCAGATGCATCAACAGCTTATTATAACACTGCTGTGAGAAAGATGTGCACAGGCAACTGTGGAAGCACCAAGGTTGGGCATCTGTACAGACTAGGCATGTACAGGGAAGACCAGAGTATGTAGTATGGAGTCATGGAAGATTTTCTGGAGGAGGTAATAGCTTTTGTTGAGTTTTGAGATTAACTTGGTCTAGACTATCAATGGGGTGGTTTCAAGCAAAACTGTTAAAATCACAGAGTTGTGAGATGGCATGGGAAATCCAGAGAACTTCAGATAGTTTTGCAGCCATACACAGCCCCTCTTAGCTCAGTTTTTCAAAAAAGGTTTTTAAAATTTCTTTTTTTGGCTGCGCTAGGTCTTCTTTGCAGTACACAGGCTCCTTTAGTTTTGGAGCTCAGGCTCTCGAGTGTGCAGGCTCAGTAGTTGCGATGCCTATGCTTAGTTGTCCTGTGGCATATGGGACCTTAGTTCCCGTACCAAGGATCAAACCCACCACCCCTGCACTGGGAGACAGATTCTTAACCACTGGACCACCAGGGAAGTTCCCTAAATTAAAAAAAAAAAATTTTTTTTTACAACAGGTCTTTGTTGGTTATCTATTTTAAATACAGCAGTGTGTACATGTCAATTCCAAACTCCCAAACTATCCCTCTCTCTCACCCTTCTCCCCTGGGAATCATAAATTCGTTTGCTAAGTCTGCGAGTGTTTCTGTTTTGTAAATAAGTTCATTTGTATCATTTTTTTAGATTCCTCAAATAAGCTATGTCATATGCTATTTGTCTTTCTTTGTCTTTCTTACCTCACTTACTATGATAATCTCCAGGTTCATCCATGTTGCTACAGATGGCATCAGTTCATTCTTTTTAATGGCTGAGTAATATTCCACTGTGTATATATACCACATCTTCTTTATTCATTCATCTGTAAATGGGCATTTAGGTTTCAGCTCATTTGTAACTGCTTTCCTTCAACTTTCTTCAGAGGAAACTAGGAGGGCTCTCTGATGGCAACATGCAATTCCTCATCTCAATTGTCCCAAGCAAGTCTATTTCTTGGCCCCTGACTCAGTTCAACAAAATTGTGCAGAAATTTAGAAATCTACTGTTACTTACACAGCTCCCTCTGTGTGTGTGTGTGTGTGTGTGTGTGTGTGTGTGTAGGGGGGGATATTACTCCCTCTTCTTAGCAATTTATCATAGGGTCTCACATAATGTCCACTCCTTGAGGACTTCGGACAATTCTATTCTCTATACTTGGCTTGATTTATAGTGATGTGTTAGAAAGCCTTACAGCTTAGCTCCCTAAGGGGACTAGTCACCCTTAAGACAGCTCCAAGAGTGACTGGGATGTAAAATATAAGAGAGGTGGCATGAAATGTAACTAGATGGAATATGAGTGGGAAATCTTTGACAGTAGACAGAGCGGCAAAAGGAATATCAGGCTGTTGCCATATAAACTGAGCCACACAGATAAAAATTTGCTTATTCTTTGAGCAATTATCCCTAATTGCTCTAGGGTACAAGCCGTTCCATCCTACTGAATGATACATACATTATCTGAGGGCAAAAAAAGTGAAAGTGTTAGTTGCTCAGTCATGTCTGACTCTGCGACCCCATGAACTATAGCCCACAGTCCTGCCTAATTTAATTTCCATGGTGTCCACTATGATTCCACACACATGTTGAAGCACAAAGAAAGTAGTACAAAATATGCTGGTTGGTGGATTTGTATGGGCTACCAAGAAAGGTTGCATAGACTTTTAGAAAGGGATCTCTTGCATTGTATAGAGTCAGATTCTTAAATGGCAGGGAGGAGTAGAGATTGTATATTTATCTGGAGTCTAAGATCCTCTCCACTTACTCCAGCCTATTCAAAATGGCTGGATTTCTCTCAGTTTTCCACTCTCTGCCACTGGAAGGCAGCATCATTTCCGTTTGCCTCTGGGACAAGGATTCTCTCTGTATCCATCCCATCATACATAGTATGGTCATAAATACATAATACGCACAAAAATATGTATTCTACCAGCACAAACAGGCACCTGAAGCTTTGACCTCGATTGACTGGGAAAATGTTACCTGGTGTTCCGGCCAACTGGCCCCAAAGCTCATACAATGCTTTGACCTCCAGTGCTCCCTGAAGGAGCTGCCCAGATGGAAACTGCTTTCTGTGAAGCTGAATGGTAGATTAATTCTGAAAGCCACAGTTGGAAAGCTCAAACATTACAGAATCCTATATTGAATACACAGGGTTTAGATGGGGTTGATGGTCTTTTCCTGTTGAGTTTTATGCAACCCTGGGCCCCTAGGGAATTTCCACAGAACATCAGTTCAGAGCATGCTGGCCCCGTGTGTTGTAGCTTTCTGTTTATTTCTTAGTGGTTGCAATATAATGGCACTTGTGCTTATGCCAGTAGTCTGAAACCCTTTAGAAAACTAGAAATATAATGCCCTATCCTGCATTGCAGGCAGATTCTTTACCATCTGAGCCACCAGGGAAGCCCAGATTAAGAAGCCAAAGTATTTTCCAAGCATATTTTTCTCAAGGCCCATGTTTTCAAGTTTGCCTCTGCCTTTGGTGATGGTGAAACTCAAGGAAAGCTGTTTAATTTGATCATTATTGTCAGTGTGCCAATTAAGCAGTGTCAGGGTGTCTCGGGCTGTCCTGGAAAAGATTTGTCAATCAGTTTAGCAGAACTTCTCAAAGCTTGTGACATCAGAGGAGTTCAGCTTATTTCTGAGTCACAAGATGGGATGGCCAAGACCAAGGACATGGTCAGCCTCACTCAGACATACAGCTTCCATCAAAGTCAAGTCTTGGGCTGGCCTCTTGCTTAAGCGTCTTTTCTTTTTTATTTTCAGGGGGCAATCTTATTTCCCTTATTTTACTTATGATTTTAATTGAAACATAGTGGATTCACAATATTATATTAGTTTCAGGTTACAGTATAGTGATTCAATATTTTATACTCCTTTTAAAGTTATTACAAATTAATGGCTACATATCCCTGTCCTGAACAATATATCTTTGTTGCTGCTTAAGCTTCTTTAAGGAAGATTTGCTTTGACAGGTGACTAGTGTGAAGACCAAGGTTATAAACTACTACATATAAGTAGGGAGCACAGACCATGCAAAGTTATATAGGAAGGTATTCAGCTTTTCTTCCTTTTAGCTTTACTGAAGGCTCTCCAGCATTTTCAAAGGCAAAGTCAGCACTGTTCCTTTCACAAACATGTATTGAGCCTGAACTCTGGCCAGGGCCAGGACACAAGGGAATATGAGAGCTGGAGAGAGGATTTGGCCATCACACCTGTTGCAGATGGGCTTGCACTGGGCTAAGGGTCATGGCCAAAGACAAGTCTTTACCATGTGACATGTTCATGAGAATAAATAATAAAAAGTAAGTGAAATATTACTTTTAAAAAGGAAATAAACATTAAACAAATGGAAACTTTGACTGATTTTTGAGCTACTATTATAATGGAAGAGTCACAATGTGTATCATAAAAGACATGATTATAATGTACACAGTTACCACCCAAATAATATAGGTATTTTCTAATTTCCTATGAGAATGCAGAAGAAGGAGTTATTGACAAGAGTTTAACTTTCTTCCTGCAGAGAATTTGCAACACTAAAGATAGAGAAAGCCTGGTGGAATCACCAACCAGAAAGACAATGGCCTTGATTCATTCACTCAGCAAATATTTAGAGTACTTACCATATGTTGACTAGATGGACCTTTGTTGGCAAAGTAATGTCTCTGCTCTTTAATATGCTATCTAGGTTGGTCATAATTTTTCTTCCAAGGAGCAAGCATCTTTTAATTTCATGGCTGCAATCACTATCTGCAGTGATTTTTGGAGCCCCCCAAAATAAAGTCTATCACTGTTTCCATTGTTTCCCCATCTATTTGCCATGAAGTGATGGGACCAGATGCCATGACCTTCGTTTTCTGAATGTTGAATTTTAAGCCAACTTTTTGACTCTCCTCTTTCACTTTCATCAAGAGGCTCTTTAGTTCTTCTTCGCTTTCTGTTGTAAGAGTGGTGTCGTCTGCCTATCTGAGGTTATTGATATTTCTCCTGGCAGTCTTCATTCCAGCTTGTGCTTCATCCAGTTTAGTATTTCTCATGGTGTACTCTGTATATAAGTTAAATAAGCAGGGTGACAATATACAGCCTTGACGTACTCCTTTCCCAATTTGGAACCAGTCAGTTGTTCCATGTCCGGTTCTAACTGTTGCTTCCTGACCTGCATACAGATTTCTCAAGAGACAGGTCAGGTGGTCTGGTATTCCCACTCTTTAAGAATTTTCCACAGTTTGTTGTGATCCATGCAGTCAAAGGCTTTGGCATAGTCAATAAAGCAAAAGTTGATGTTTTTCTGGAACTCTCTTTCTTTTTCGATGATCCATTGGATGTTGGCAATTTGATCTCTGGTTCCTCTGCCTTTTCTAAATCCAGCTTGAACATCTGGAAGTTCACTGTTCACATACTGTTGAAGTCTGGCTTGGAGAAGTTTGAGCATTACTTTACAAGTGTGTGAGATGAGTGCAGTTGTACAGTACTTTGAGCATTCTTTGCATTGTCTTTCTTTGGGATTGGAATGAAAACTGACCTTTTCCAGTTCTGTGGCCATTGCTGAGTTTTCCAAATTTGCTGGCATATTGAGTGAAGCACTTTCACAGCATCGTCTTTTAGGATTTGAAATAGCTCAACTGGAAATCCATCACCTCTACTAGCTTTGTTCGTATTGATGTTTCCTAAGGCCCACTTGACTTCACCTTCCAGGATGTCTGGTTCTAGGTGAGTGATCACACCATCGCAGTTATCTGGGTCATTAAGATCTTTTTTGTATAATTCTTCTGTGTATTCTCGCCACCTCTTCTTAATATCTTCTGCTTCTGTTAGATCCATACAATTTCTGCCCTTTATTGAGCTCATCTTTGCATGAAATATCCCCTTGGTATCTCTAATTTTCTTGAAGAGATTTCTAGTCTTTCCCATTCTATTGTTTTCATCTATTTTTTTGCATTGATCACCAAGGAAGCCTTTCTTATCTCTCCTTGCTATTCTTTGAAACTCTGCTTTCAAATGGATATATCTTTCCTTTTCTCCTTTGCCTTTCACTTCTCTTCTTTTCACAGCTATTTGCAAGGCCTCCTCAGACAACCATTTTGCCTTTTTGCATTTCTTTTTCTTGGGGATGGTCTTGATCACTGCCTCCTGTACAATGTCACGAACCTCCATCCATAGTTCTTCAGGCACTCTGTAAGATCTAATCCCTTGAATCTACTTGTCACTTCCACTGTATAATCGCAAAGGTTTTGATTTAGGTCATACCTGAATGGTCTAGTGGTTTTTCCTACTTTCTTCAATTTAAGTCTGAATTTGGCAATAAGGAGTTCATGATCTGAGCCACAGTCAGCTCCCGGTCTTGTTTTTGCTGACTGTATAGAGCTTCTCCATCTTCAGCTGCAAAGAATATAATCAATCTGATTTCTGCATTAACCATCTGGTGATGTCCATGTGTAGAGTTTTCTCTTGTGTTGTTGGAAGAAGGTGTTTGCTATTACCAGTACATTCTCTTGGCAAAACTCTATTAGCCTCTGCCCTGCTTCATTTTGTACTCCAAGGCCAAATTTGCCTGTTACTTCAGATATTTGTTGAGTTCCTACTTTTGCATTCCAGTCCCCTATAATGAAAAGGACATCTTTTTTGGGGTGTTAGTTCTAGAAGGTCTTATAGGTCTTCATAGAACGATTCAGCTTCAGCTTCTTCAGCATTACTGGTCAGGGCATTGACTTGGATTACTGTGATATTGAATGGTTTGCCTTGGAAATGAACAGAGATCATCCTGTCGTTTTTGGGTTACATCAATTAACAAAAGAGAAGAAGATTCCTACCCTTATATTCTAGCAAAGAAAACAGACAATGATCAATAAAAGCACTTCCTCTCTTTAATCTTTTTATTTATTTACTAAATTTTTTAATCGAAAAAATAATTGATTTACAGTGTATTAATTTCTGCTGTACAGTAAAGTGATTCAGTTATATTTATATGTGTGTGTGTGTATTACACACACTCTTTTTTCATATTCTTTTCCATTATGGTTTATCACAGCATGTTGAATATAGTCACCTGTGCTATACGATAGGACCTTCTTGTTTGTCCATTCTATACATAATAGTTTGCATTTGCTGATTTCCACCTCCACTCCATCCCTCCTCCAAGCCCCTCCCCATTGGCATTCACAAGTCTATTCTCTCTGAGAATCTTTTGAGTCTTTTTCTGTTTCATAGATAGGCTCATTTGTGTCGTATTTTAGATTCCACATATAAGTGAAATAATATGATATTTGCCACCCTTTTTCTGACTGACTTCACTTAGTATGATCATCTCTAGTTCCATCCAGGTTGCTGCAAATGGCATTATTTCCTTCTTTTTTATGGCTGAATGGAATTCCATATGTGGCGCACCCTCCTTATCTACTCATCTGTCAACGAACATTCAGGTTGTTTCCTTGGCTATTGTGAACAGTGCAAAAATACTTCCTCTTAAGTAACAGGGAGAAATCTAATTGGTTTTTTGTTGCCATCAGCTACTAGAAACCATAAGACATTATAGCTCTTGATCCTGAAGTCTCACCAAAATAGTAGAATCCAACAATGTGTTACAATGATAATTGCCCCAAATAGATCCTAGAGACAGTTTTAAAATCAATGTGGGCCAGTGGTGTGCTGGTAAATGCTTAACAATCGGCTCTCAGAAATAAATAATAAAAGCAATTAAGTCCCCATTTGTAGCATTTTTCATTTTTTAATTTTTGTGGTAGAAATACTCTAACTATAACCATTTCAAATTAACATGATATATCACTAAACACAGCTTTGGGGGAAAAAAATATGTACAATGACCCTTAAAAACCAGTGCAACCTTGCTCCAGCACACCACTGATTGCAGGCTCATAGGGTAATGAAAGGGACCTCAAAGTCTATGAATAAATATTTCTTGCTCGTGGTGTATTGCCATCAATTCTGACAGAGGTGTCACAAGTGAATTGCTACAAATACCGTATTTCCTTAAATCGCCTCATTGACTCAACAAAATCTTTTGAGGGGGACAGAAATAGAAACATTAAACATATTTGTTTTATTTACTAACTAGAGCACATACAGTACTTAAAGTTTCTTTTTATTTATTTTGACCATGGGCAGTTATGCAGAGCATTGTAGTGAGAAGCTGCTATTTTGGGAGATCTTTACTGCTTTTGCAGATTTAATATTGACCTTGAACTTGAGATACATTAAAGAGTATCTGGGTTTGGTCTATATTTCTTATTGGGTTAAGCATATATTTTGTTTTCTTAATTAAGTTATGTATTGAGGATCATTAAACAGTTCCTCTCGAAAATCAGCCAGATTTTGTCAGACCCATGTCTGAGTCCTTTCATGAAGGGTAAGTCATTTACACCAAATTATTCCACCTGGGTGTTTGTTGTCTCTGATTTCACTGTGTGTGTTTATCCAACAAAATGAAACCCTACTCGGGTCTAAAGCACACTTGGTTGTTCCTTTAATAAAAACTGTGCAAGAGTGCTCACTCCTCTTCTGACAAAATTTGATTCACTTCTGAAGGTGTCTGCCTGAACTTATACACGAGGAACTTTTTCATTTCAAGGCTGAAATGTGAGGTAACATCTTGGTGAAATTTTCAACAATTTTTAGACAACCATATTAAGTAAAATTCAAAAAAGCACCTAATATAGTATAACTTTGGAATTGTGGGATAAAAGTAAAAATATGAAGACATAATACAGCTACAAAAACAACCTTTGACTAGTAAAAAATTAATATTCATTGAGTTAGGTGTCAACGTTTATGAGAGATGCATTGTTGTTGGCTGTCAAGATGGAAGAAGACAGCCACAAGCCAAGGAATGTGGGTAGCATCTAGACACTAGGAAAGGTAAGGAAACAGTCTCCCTTCAAGCCTCTGGAAGGATCGCAGGCCTGGTGACAGCTTGATCTTAGCCCGGTGAGACCCATATCTGATTTCTAACCTATGGAACTGCAAGATAATAAATTTATGTTGTTTTAAGCCACTAGTTTTGTGGCAACTCATTACAGCTGCCATAGGAAACGAATGCCCATGTGCTTCTCTACACTTTCCAACCTCTCTCGCAGAGAGAGTGTAGGTGGGGCTGTGAGACTAGTTCCGGCTCTTAGAATAGGAGTAGATGTGTGATTTGCACCCTAACTAGGCAACATGCCACAATCTCTCTTTCTGCTGGTTGGACAGCCAAATCCAGAGAGCCAAATATTTAGGGTTCCAAGGAAGCTCCAACGGAGGGCAGAGCCATTGTTTGCAAGGAACCTTCAATCTGAAGTTAGCATATGGAAGAGTATTTGTTATCTAAGAGGGCTGACCTAACCAAGCACATGAGGGCTGATTCCCCAGAGTCCCCAGAGATCATTCTTCTTGCAGCAGAGCTTCTCCTAATCTAACTCCAGAATCTCCAAGTCAGAGATTCTGGAATTTTTTTTAAAGAATTTGATACTTGAGTTTTTTTTTTTTTTTTTTAAGATTGAACTCTTCTAAGTGGGCAGTCAGAACCTTGTTGGGCATCCTTAAGCTTTTTTTGTGATTTAGTGTTTTAAAAATTTCACATAGCACCTGCTGCTGCTAAGTCACTTCAGTCGTGTCCGACTCTGTGCGACCCCATAGACGGCAGCCCACCAGGCTCCCCCGTCCCTGGGATTCTCCAGGCAAGAAAATTGGAGTGGGTTGCCATTTCCTTCTCCAATGCATGAAAGTGAAAAGTGAAAGTGAAGTCACTCAGTTGTATCTGACTCTTAGCAACCCCATGGACTGCAGCCTACCAGGCTCCTCCATCCATGGGATTTTCCAGGCAAGAGTACGGGAGTGGGGTGCCATTGCCTTCTCCGTCACATAGTACCTGGAGAGCCTTATAATAAAATTTCCACACCTAGGGCTTGTGAAGGTCTTAAACCTGTTCTGCTTTCTAGGCCATGGAGGCACCCACAGCCTCACAGTATGGACAGACAGATCACTGGTCTCTTACAGGTTCTTCTTGCCCTTTCCAAAATATGCTCTCTATTCCTATGAATTTCTACTTTTGTTCAGAGATTTTTTTATTTCTTAGAATATGTACCTCACCCCCTCCTTCAAGCTCAGCTCAATCCTTTTTGTTGCAAGAAGGCTTTCTAGATTCTCCAAGGAATATGAATTTTCTTCTTCTACGATTCCCTGTATTCTTTCATCAAACTTATTACATTTGTACCTGTCCTCTCTCCCTCCGTACACACACTAGCACATAATAAAATGTTGAAGGAGGAAACAGAACAAGCTCTATCTTGAAAGCAGGACTCCATCTTGGGGATGACTGGACTTTGAGCTGCTAAGTCACTTCAGTGTTAGTGACTTCAGTCTGACTCTGTGCGACCCCATAGATGGCAGCCCACCGGGCTCCCCCATCCCTGGGATTTTCCAGGCAAGAACACTGGAGTGGGTTGCCATTTCCTTCTCCAATGCGTGAAAGTGAAAAGTGAAAGTGAAGTTGCTCAGTCATGTCCGACCCTCAGCGACCCCATGGACTGCAGCCTACCAGGCTCCTCCATCCATGGGATTTTCCAGACAAGAATACTGGAGTGAGGTGCCATTACCTTCTCTGGGACTTTGAGCTATATGCCCAGTATCTATGGAAACAACATACCAACTGGAAAACCAGGCCCCCAGAAGGGAGAGCCCCAGGGCTCTCCATCCCTAAAAGAATACCCTAATTATCTGTGTAACCGAATAGAATCATATGCTTATTGGGGTATGGCCACAAGTCTATTGACAATTGTCCACTGTTAACTACCTAGGCTTAAGGCTTATGAGTCATGGGTTAACTTTGATTGTATCTTTCTTTTTCCTTTGTTCAGACTAGTTTCAGGGAATTTGGGGGAGGGGGGTTTGGGCACGTTCGCTTAGGGTATATAAGGTTTTCACAAAACTGGTCGGGGTCCTTGGCTAAGAGGAGACTCTGCCTTGGGCCTGCCCATGTAATAAACTGCACTCCACTATTTTCATTGTCCTTCTGAGTGAGTTTGTTTCCCAGAACATGTGGCTACAACAATGTAGCTTCTAGAAGGCAGGTAGTATCCCATACTTCCTGTTGTCACCATAACAGTGCTCTAAATGTTAGTGCACAGTGCAGTAAATGTTCAGTGCATTTATAAATTTTAGCAAAACCATCTGTGGCCGGTGGGACAGATTTGTTTTGTTTGTTTGTTTACCAGACTAGATCATGTAGTGTGTTTTAAATTATCCTGTAGGATTGCTCCATTTATATGAGGCAAAGTCTCCATGGTGTACCTTGTTCATCCACCAAAAAATAATCTGAATGCTTACTCTAAACCAGGCACTGTGTGTGCAGGCTGGGCACCATGTACTCTGTGTCACTATCATATGTCATCAGCTAGGACAGCTGCAAACCACATACAGAGTGGTACCTACTACATGCCAGACTTTGTACAGCTGACCTACATCAGCCTGAGCCTCCAGCCAATCCTTCTCTTTCCAGGACTTCTTCCTTTTCAGGGAAGTCTAGCCTCCCAGCATCTGGGGATCAAACTGTTCTTTTGCTCATGTTTGTTTGCACATCAGGAATTTTTAATTTTAGGAACAGTTTGTCTCTCTGGCTCAGATCTCTGTGTTCCCATACCATTATTTATGATGTAACTAAGAATCTATTGTATAGAATTAAACTCAATTTCCATTTTGAAATTGTACAAGAGATCTATTCTTCCTAATATCTTATTATTTAAAATGCAAGAGGGATATGTAGGAGCTATTTAGGCCCTGGAACTAATCCCGGTCTATTATTTCTCCATTTCTTTACAGCTCACTGAGAAGGGTGGAGGAGAATAGGAAAGGGGAGACTATTCTTTCATGAGTAATTGTTTGGCCAAGCTACACCATTGGGGAAGTAGCATTCAGAGGGTCCCCCCAGGGGCAGGGCTGGCTGTGTCCGGTTGTGATGAATGGTGCACACTGGGAGGTGGAATTTGTCCAACAACAGGAAAAGCCTAATAGGAGACGATGATTGTTAGAACATTTAGACACAGAGAATAGGATCCATGTCTGTCGTGTGTATTCTGTGTGCCAACACAATGCCTTGGCTTAGTAACTGCCGCATAATATTTAAATGATGTTCAGTGAATGATTGAATGAATGAATGCCATATTCTTGCTTTATTCTCCAAACACTCTATAAAAATGCATCTCATTCATGTCTTCTCTATAAATCAGAAACTTGATCGGGTATGCAGTTTATTCTTTTGGAATCATTTTGCTTAATTACAAAGACCTCAGGGTCTTGGGTAAGAAAAAAAGCACCGGTAATGCAGGTTAAATATAAGATACATGGGTTCAATCCCTGGGTTGGGAAGATCCCCTGGAGGAAGCCAGAGAAACTCACTTCAGTATCCTTGCCTGGAGAATCCCACAGACAGAGAAGCCTGGCGGACTGCAGACCATGGAGTCGCACAGAGTCAGACACAACTGAAGTGACTTAGCACAAGGGAAAGAGAATAGGATAGGATCTTTCTAGAGACTTTTCAAATAGTCTAGAGCCCCACTTCCCTGTATGGTTAGTTTCACTCTTCTAAGCCACCCTTCCAACATGTTGAAAGGTCTTATGAGGACCAGGATCAGCAGTATATGACAGTAGCTAAATGCTCTGCAGTCTACAACTCTGGGGTCTAGTCATTTAAGCACCCTGCCTTCAATTTCTCATCTGTAATGTGGGGGTGATAATAGTACCTATCTCATGAGATTACTATGAAGATCAGTTTGTGTATTATTCACATGAAATACTCAGCCCAGCCCAGGGACAGAGTAAGGTCTGAACTGTAATTAGCTTAACACACAGCACACAGAACATCACAGACATTTTTAAAAAACTTAATATTGGGGTATAGCAGAATAATAATGTTGTGATAGTCTCAGGTGAACAGCAAAGGCACTCAGCCAAACACATATGTATCCATTCTCCCCCAAAGTCCCTTCCCATCTAGGCTGCCACATAACACTGAGCAGAGTTCCGTGTGCTATACAGTAGGTCCTTGTTGGTTATCCATTTTAAATGCAGCGGTGTGTACATGTCCATCCCAAACTCCCTAACTGTCCCTACCCCGTGGCAACCGTAAGTTCATTCTCTAAGTCTGTGAGTCTCTTTCTGTTTTGTAAGTTCATTTGTATCATTTCTTTTTAGATTTCATATATAAGGGATGAGAACATAACAGACATTTTTTGATTGCCTGACTGAAATGGGCTCTAGCTTGGAGAAAGTGGAACAAATTAGTATCAGACAGCTCATCAGGATTCCTTCTAAATCTGTAGTTCAAGCTTTTCTCTTGCCTTGGTTATTTCTCCAAATATGAGCAATTCAGGACTCTGCAACGAGGAAAATGGGTCTGTTTGCAGGAATAAGTTATAATTTAGGGAAGCTCTGTAAAGGGATAGTTTTCAGGGTTTGGCTCATTTTTGGCTAAATGCCTTAAAGAATTTGAAGAGTGTCTATGAGCTATTATTCCTCTTCATTGAGGCCCAGGTAAGAGGAGATGAGACTAAATGGCAGCTGACACACCCCTGCTAGACAGGAAGAAATTCCTGGAAGCAATTTAGTTTCCTAAGGAGGGCAAGTGATACCCTTCTATGAAAAAAAATTAATGAACTTTATTGAGGTGTATTTTATATACAATAAAATGCATTCATCTATTGAGTGGAGCTCAATGAGTTTTAACAGATGAATGCATTCATATAACTAGCCACAATCCAAATATAACACATTTCCATTGCTCCAAAAAGTTCCCTCATTTCTTTTTTAGGGCCAGCTTTCCTGCATTTTGAGTCTCAGGCAATCACTGGTCCATTTTCTTTCACTATTTTGCCTGTTTTGGGATTTCACATGGAAGGAGTCACACAGTATGTACTCTTCTGTGTTTGGTGTCTTTTGTTCATCCATGTGTTTGTAATACCTGCCACTTATTCATTTTTGTTACTCAGAAATATTCTATTGTATGGATAGCTTCCTTCATCTATCTATTCACATGCAGGTGAACATTTGCATTGTTTCCAGGTTGTGATCATGATAAAGTTGCACTTGTGTACAAGTCTTTGTGTGTGTTTTCCAAAACGGCTGTGCCAATTTATAAATTTATATTCCCACCAACAGAGTATGAGAGTTTCAGTTTCTCCACATCCTCACCAGTGATTGGAATTTGTGGAAGACAAAATAATGGCCTCCCAAAGGTGTCCATGTCCTAATCCCCCAAACCTGTGAATATGACACCTTCCATGGTAAAAGGGACTTTGTAGCTAAGATGACTAAGTTAAGGATCTTGAGATAAGAAGGCCAGTGTAATCATAAGAATCATTTAAAGATGGAAGACAGGTAGAAGCATGAACTGGCAGATACAGAGGGAGAGCTAATATCTTCCGTTGCTTTGTCTTAAACACGTGGTTTATCCCACTCATTGGTGGTTGAGCTGAGCCTTTAAGCCAGGTTTGCCTAATTTATATGTACATTCACTCTGCCGCTCAATCTTCTCAAAGCAAGACACTCTCAGGACCCGTTTCAGCAGAGAGATGATTGTGGGGTTTGCTGGATGACCTTGGGAAACTGGGGAGAGGGTGACAGAGGGAGCTGAGAAAGGAATTCTGGGGAACTTCCGGGATAACCAAGTTGAGTCATGCAAACCATCCCATGTAGCAAACCCTGGAAACCTCTTTCCATGTATTATTCTCAAAAGCAGCAGGGTGTACCATCCACGGGACAGCTCAAACATTACTCAGGAGTCTTCCGGCACTAAAATTGCTTGTGCAACTCAATTTTGCATTACTTTCAGTTGTAATTCAGAGACTTAGTATATGGCTTCCCTGATGGCTCAGACAGTAAAGAATCTGCCTGCAGGAGAACCTTTGTCTGATCCCTGGGTCAGAAAGATCCCCTGGAGAAGGGAATGGCCAGTATTCTTGCCTGGAGAATTCTGTGGGCAGAGGAGACTGGTGGGCTACAGTCCATGAGGTTGCAAAGAGTCGGATGTGACTGAGCGACTAATGCTTTCACTTTACTTCAATGTTCATTTACTTTCTTTTCCTTCTTTCAGAAGATTAGAGGAGTGCTTATCATTTCAGTTTTGACCAATGGTTTAATGAGTAAAAAGGGGTAAACAAGTTAATTAAAAAAAAAAAACTCTGAACAGAAATGCAAGGTGATGAATTTTTCAAGCATTGGAACATAGATGACAGTTAGTGCTGGGTCTGGATTCCATTTAAATGAAAAGGAATAAAGTTGAAAAAAAAAAATCCTTCAGTAGTTGTATGCCAAGGATTTCAGCAAAGACAAAACAGCCTGAAAGCACAGGATGAGTCATCAAATGTGTTTGTCAAGGCTTTTCCAGATAGTAAGGGCTGTACTTTTGTGCAGGGAGAATTTCTGTTTGCAGCTTGCTAGTAGCAGTCACCACACCAGTAGTTTTGTATTAGCTGCTCACCATCGAAAGCACTATGGACAAATGAGAATAACCATGGGGCAAAATTATTTTTAGCTGATTTACAGACATCCAGAAGGACCTGGAACCCCAAAGTTCACGGCTCTTCTGCCTGCCTCACTACGTCCATGGTCCTTGCACCAAAAATCCATTCTCTCCTGCCTCAGCTCAACATCCATCTCACTGCTGCTGCTGCTGCTGCTAAGTCGCTTCGGTAGTGTCCGACTCTGTGCAACCCCACAGACGGCAGCCCACCAGGCTCCCCCGTCCCTAGGATTCTCCAGGCAAGAACACTGGAGTGGGTTGCCATTTCCTTCCCCAATGCATGAAAGTGAAAAGTGAAAGTGAAGTTGCTCAGTCGTGTCCGACTCTTAGCAACCCCATGGACTGCAGCCTACCAGGCTCCTCTGTCCATGGGATTTTCCAGGCAAGAGTACTGGAGTAGGGTGCCATTGCCTTCTCCCATCTCTTACTGGTTTTATCATTATCAGAAATCCTTTCCAGAGACAATGCTAATTTTTCTCCAACATGCAAATTCCCACAGGTATTTGGAGGAGAAAAGCAGCTTTCCATGAGAGTATATGTGTGTGTGTGTGTGTGTGTGTACACAGGGCAGAAGACAGGCAGGTGCACTGAGATGGGCAGATGAGCCACCACCCAGGAGCTCATTATATTTATTATGTAATTATTTATCAAGCATTTACCTCTGTACCAGGCACTATGCTAGGTGATATGGAAACCGTGGAGAATAAAATAGATGAGTCATCTTTTTTCTGGACAATACCATTTAAAAACATTTTTTGTGAAAGTTAAAAAGTTAATTTGTGTCTATGAGAGCTTGATCTGAAATCGTGTGTTTGGAAAATGGTGTGACATATTTATTCCTATTTTTCACGTTTCACACGCCCTCATCTCCACCCTATTGCAGTCCTTATCTGACTTTGGTAGATCAGTCTGTCAGTAGATTAGAGAGCAGGGACCTGTGCATCATTTTCTATTTCCTTAAAATTTTTTGTCATTGACTTTTGCAGAGACAAGACTGAGGGCAGCCATGTCCCCAGTGGCAGAAACTGCAGAAACATCAGTCATAATATCTTATGGCCTGTATCATCTCTCATGTCTTTTTCAATAGGCTCAGGTTGTAAATTTTCTTAGACAATGCCATCTATTTATTTTAAAAACTTGAAAAAAAAAATCTCCAAATAATAGAGAGAGTGATGTGGATTCATGTAGGACAGAAGCTCTCAAAGCATCTCAGACCAGTGGTTTCCCTGAATCCGAGCGATCCCCATGTTATTCCATTTTCACTCAGATGTTCCCTAACTCCATGGACTTGGTGCCAACAGTTGGGTCTTTTCCTGAGGTTCTAGCAGAGTCCAGATGAATATTCAATTAAATATGTCTTCCAGCCTCAGCCAGACCCTAAGTGCATCCAACCTTGTTCCACAAGCTAAGTGTCTCTCCTTTTCTCTCAAGATAATGCTTTCACACCTTCTCCATGCTCCTCATGGGGTTGAACCCTCAGTTTCCCCTTCACTCCCACATAACAGAAGGTGCGCTGAAGTAGTGGTAGTGTTAGTCACTCAGTCATGTTCGACTCTTTGTGACCCTGTGGACTGTAGCCCACTGGGGCCCTCTGTCCATGGGATTTCCCAGGCAAGAATACTGGGGTGGGTTGCCAGAAGGCGCACTGAAGTAGTCAGGTGAAAATGCCTTCAGCTTCCTGCCTGCCTTATGCCTTCCCTTTCCCTTTCCTTCCTATTCTGATGGAAGAGGTACCCGCTCAGTCTGAGAGAAGCTGTGCCTGGGTCCCACCCCCTCTGGTATGCTCAGGGACCTTGCACTGATCAGCCTCCTCTCTGCTGGCTTCTTTCCACTGGTTTTTACACATACTCTATATATTTCTCCCATTAAAAAAAAAAAAAAAAATCTCTGTCTACCCCACATAATCCTCCAGCTGCTGCCTTTTCTCTCTCCTCCTATTCATGCATTTACATTCTCAGCTCCTTCTAGCTCAGCCATGGGTCCCCAACCCCTAAGCCTGTGGCCTCTTAGGAACCCCACCACCACCCTACTCACTTCCTGGGCCAGCACAGCAGATGAGTGGAGGTGCTTCTCTCCATGGCTCGCTCACATTATTGCCTGAACCAACCCCTCCCCAACCCCTCCACCTCCTCACCCTATCCATGGAAAAATTGCCTTCCACAAAACTGCTCCCTGGTGCCAAAAAGGTTGGGGACTGCTGGCAGCCTATTGCAGTTTGACTTCTGTCTCCATTATTCCACTGAAACTGTTTTAGGTGTTAATCATACAAGGATGCAACTAATCTCTTCTTCCTCTGACACCTGGCTGCCCTTCAATCCTGCTCTCTGGGGCTAGGTTTTGGTTTTGTGTTTTTTTAAAAAATACCTTTTGGATGAATCTAGAATAGGTCCCTGGCTTTTCTGACCGCTCTTAAGTAATAAGAAACCCTCTTGTCACGCTGAGTTTCACAAACAACTCCATTTCCAATATTTAAATGCCGGGCCCAACTTTTATTTAAGGTTACATCTTGTTCCCTCCCTGAGTTCAGGGCAGCTCCAGGTGAGAAGCCACTTTGAGCAAGGGGACCATGTTTGGCTGTCCTTCTCTTCCTCTCCATCCCTTACTCCCAGACTTGAAAGCTACAGGCCCTAATCTCTGGAAGATTGGAGTGGGGAAGGAGGGAAGAGGTCAGGCTCAGGAAAGGTCTCAATTGGCTGACGATGATGGATCGCACTTGGTTTCCTTTGCACGCAGCATGTATGTATTTCAATCCGACTCTGTGTCAGGGCACTTGGTGGATTCTTTGAAGTCTTCATTGCAGGACTCTTTCTCCTGCTATTCCCTTGAATGGACAGGTACATCCTTTGGCTGGTCACTTAGTATCCCCAGCTCCTCTCCCCTCCAACAGGCTGTCCCAGGTGGAGTTTAAGAAACCCAGCAGGCTCTCTCTGATGGCCCACATTTGGTTCAGGGAAGCCCTGATCAAGCCTTGGCTGTCACAAATCCTTGGAGTGCAAAGAGTCAAACGCAGCTGCTTCTCCTGGCCCTTCCCACAGACCAGGATGCTCACAACCACAGCTTCTCTGCCTCAGGCATGTGACAGAGTCCTCTGTGCCCTACAAACTGCAGAAAACACATAATGAGCTTTCCAGGTGGTTCCATGCAAGTTCCTCTCGCTTGATTTAAATAAAACAAGGGGAAAGGACTTCCTTTTATCTCTCTACCTCCCTGTGACTGGCAGGACACAGATGACTCTTCAAAAAACTATCCCCTCTCTTAGCCTCTTTAAACATCTTGTATAAAGTGATCAGCTAATGGTCTAAAAAAATATCCGGACACCTCCTTCATACATCCAGTATAGGTATTTAGTGCACCATGGTGGAAAATGGTAGTCCCCTTTAACATTCTCTTGCAACCACATCTCGCCTTTATCTTATCTACCTGTAACCAGATCATATCTCCTGAAATTCAGAGGGAATAACATGAGCAAAGTAGACGCTGAAAATCCAGAGCACCTGAGTAGATGTCTAGAATTGACTGTGACCGAAATCTAGGGCAGAGGAGAAGCCATCTTAGAGTGAACCTTTTGTTGAAATACTGCTTGGTGGCTTTTAACTCTGACACAGACTCATTTCTTGGATCCTCTGAGGCTTGCTCCTCCTCCAAGGCGACATGCTCCAGCCAGGGTGTGGTGACAGTTGCTGGAGAAGAAGCTCCACTGTGGGCTGTGTCAGGCTGGGCAGGGGCTAGGTGAGCCATGCAAAGGACTCCAATTTTGTCCTGTAGGACTCAGGGACTCTGGGGAGGTTTTTAAGCAGAGGAGCATTATAATCTGACCTGTGTGTAAGAAGGATGGTCCTGGCTGTGATGGCTTTACCTTTGCTTTATTAAGCCTGGGCACTTTTGTTTTTAACATTTGCTTGTGGGGACTGCAACAATCCCAGCGGACATTTTTTCTGTCCCCGACATGTCTTAGTTTGCATAACAAAGTTCCACAGACTGAGTGACTTAAAAACAGAAACTTATCTTCTCATAGTTTTGGAGACTGGAAGTTCAAGATCAGGGTGCCAGTATGGTTGGTTCATGGTGAGGGCTCTTTTTCTGGTTTGTAGACAAGTTACTTTCTCACCGTGTCCTCATGTAACCTTTGTTCGCTGCGTGCACGCAGAGAGAGAGCGCGTGCTCTGGTCTCGCATCCTCTTCTTTTAAGGACACTAATTATACCACTACTTTTGTGCCCTTATTTAACCTTAATTACTTCTGTCAAGGCCCTTTCTCCAAATACAGTTATACTGTTGGTGGGGGGTAGGGCTTCAACAAATGAAATTTGGAGGAGAAACAATCAGTCCATCACAATACCCAATAGATTTTTTAAAATAATTGGGAATATCCAGCTTTTAAAATGTTCCAGGGGCTTAAATGCAGTGCAGCCCCATGACATCAGTCAAGGTGCAATAATTAATCAGCAGATAAACGCAAGATCTCTTTTAGTCCAGCTGTTGACCAACTTTGATTTTCTCCTTTAACCTGTCTTGACTATCAGTTTATCCCAGTTAAATCTGTGCTACTTGAATTTCCCCAGAAATTCCTATTTACTCCCCTCCATCTGACTCTGGGAGCTTAAGGTTTTTCCAGTGGTCATGTATGGATGTGAGAGTTGGACTGTGAAGAAAGCTGAACACCAAAGAATTGATGCTTTTGAACTGTGGTGTTGGAGAAGACTCTTGAGAGTCCCTTGGACGACAAGGAGATCCAACCAGTCCATTCTAAAGGAGAGCAGCCCTGGGTGTTTTTTGGAAGGAATGATGCTAAAGCTGAAACTCCAGTACTTTGGCCACCTCATGCGAAGAGTTGACTCACTGGAAAAGACTCTGATGCTGGGAGGGATTGGGGACAGGAGGAAAAGGGGACGACAGAGGATGAGGTGGCTGGATGGCATCACTGACTCGATGGACATGAGTTTGAGTGAACTCTGGGAGATGGTGATGGACAGGGAGGCCTGGCATGCTGTGATTCATGGGGTCACAAAGAGTCGGACATGACTGAGCAACTGATCTGATCTGATCTGATCTGACTCTGGGAGCTTATCAGGCCCAGAGTTCAAATTCTGACTTTGCAAGTGATCCCTATGAGTCCTGTGTCCTTTCCATCCCTGCTCCTGGAGCATCCCAAATTGCATCAGATGACCCTGTGCCTGGTCTATGGACATGAAATCTGTGAGAAAGTTGGCTGTCCTGTTCTGATGGGAAACAATTACTCATGAGTCTCTGTTCCCTGGTTGGCATATGCCACCTCAGAGGAGGAGCTACCCTATAGGACTCAAGAAAATTGAGTCTGTGTCAAAGTAAAAATAGCCAACCAGCATTTCCAACAGAATGTCATTATGAAGTGGATACATGTGAAAGTTAAGTAAGCAAGGGTGAAATAAATATTTTATAAATATTTTCATTTCAGTTATGTTAGTATATCCTGTTGGCTTTTTTCTTTCTTATTCCCACCTTCTTCATTCATTCCCTCTCTTTCTCTTCCTTCCTTCCTTTCTTTCTTCTCTCTTTTTTTCTTTAAAAAAAATAGTTTTGGTGGACTTTAAAAATAAGTTGCAATCTCTGCAATTTTTTTTTTAAATTTTCTTATTTTTTGGCCACACCACACAGCATGTGGGATCTTAGTTCCCAGACCAGGGCTTGAACCCAGGACCCCTGCAGTGGAAGCACAGAGTCTTAACCACTGGACCATCAGGTAAGTCCTAATCTCTGCAATTTCAATAGCAAACACTGGCTATGAATTATGAAGTACACTTGACCCATAATGAATTCTAAGATTTAGTCCTCCTGTCATTTTTTGTAAAATTTATTGAAAACAATAAATCATATGGCTATCATAAATAGCCATATGATTACACAAGCATACATTTCTATGGTAAGAAATTTGAAAAATTCAAATAAGCATAAAGATAAACTCACTTATAAACGGAAATAACCGTGGTGAACATAAACATTTGCCTGCCTTGTTTTTGGTCCATACATATAACGCATTCACCATTCGCTCATATTTCCAACAATTATTTATTGACCTCTCTCAAGGAACTTACCTTCTAGTGGGAAACTAGACAAAAAATAAAGTCTCAGGTAGTGATGAATTCTATTATAAAGATAAGACAGAATGATATGATAGAATTCATAATAAGAAGACTTGTGAAGACCTAAGGAAAAAACACTTTAAGCAAAAGGAACAGCTGGTACAAAGCCTTAAAAACACAAGTACCCCTTAACCAGTCATTTCACCTGAGATTTTGCATAGTATAGAAAAATATTATGTGTGTATATATATGTATGTGGATATATATGTGTGTGCACTGTTGTTTATAGTAACAGATGGCTATATTCAAGCTAATTGTCAATAGGAACTAGTTAAATATTCATGGTGCTTCTATGAGATGAAACACTTTATAGTTGCTAAAAGTTGAGTGGATCTCTCTTTATATACTGATATGGAAAGCTCTCTAAATATGCGTGTTTATTAAAATGGGGTTGTAGTATATACACATCTTAGAAACTTTTCAAGTAATACCTGAAAAACCTTTTTCCATGTAATTAAATACTCTTCAGTAATGTCATATGTAATACTGCATGGTCTCCTCAACTTTGGATGGACCATGGTTTAATTGTCAGTCCAATATTGGGGGTGGGAGTCCTACAAGGGGAACTCAGGACACAAATAAGAAAATCATGGTCTCAATGGGAGTGTGTGGTAAATTATTCAATGAAAATATGAAGAAGATATTTAGGAAGCATGCTCATCCTCAGTCGCTTAGTCGTGTCTGCCTCTGCAACCCCATGGACTGTAGCCGGCCAGGCTCCTCTGTCCGTGGGATTTTCCAGGCAAGAACACTGGAGTGGGTTGCCATTTCCTTCTCCACTAGGAAGCATAGAGGAACACTGAACTCTGCCCTGGGATGCCTGGCAGAAGGCTCAGGGACAAGTTCCCAAAACGATGCCGCTCAGTTGAGGGGATTTCCCTTGACCTGACCTGTTTATCTACCACTCCGCAAATGGTAGCCATCCTTCTGCCCCTAAAGCACTGAAATAATCCTTCCCCATTTTTTAATAAAGCCAAGCCTTAGTTACCGCCTAAGTAGGCTGACCCTAAATCCCAGTTTATCCAGGGTTGTTCCATTTACACCTATTGTCCCTATGTAATAGCATTCCTTTGCATTCTCAGACATGTCCCAGCTTGGTTGATAAATGACAAGGCACCCCATCTATTCCTCTTCCTCCCAGCCTTAATCAATCAAAGTTCAGTCAAAGGAAACTTTATGAAAGAACTGAATTTTAAAAGCAGATAATAATAATTATCAGCAGCTTCATATATCCCATGCCTCATTCCTCTGTACCCTGTCTTTTTGCCCCAGGGTCAATCTCTTCTAACTCTTAGCTATTTCTTATGTTTACCACCATTTCTCTAAATAATAGGCTACTTAATTTTACCGTTTCATATCTCCTGTTGACTTCTGCTGCAGAATGATTTGTTTCCCTCTAAAATGTATGTGTTGAAGTACCAACTCCTAATGTGACTATGTTTGGAAATAGAATCTTTATACAGTAATTAAGGTTAAATAAGGTCATATGGGTGGAGCCTGATCTGATAGGATTAGTGCTTGTGTAAGATGAGGAAGAGACACGAGAGTGCTTTCTAAGAGTATTCACAGAGGAAATGCCACAGGAGATCACAGTGACAAGGTGGCTGTCCTCAAGCCAACCAGGAACCGAACCGGCCCACACCTTGATCTGGGACTTCTCGGTCTCCAGAACTGTCAGAAATAAATGTCTGCCATTTAAGCCAGCCAGTCTGTGGGGTTTTGTTATGGCTGCCTGAGCAGACTAAGAACCTCCTACTGTGAAGAGACCTTAGCTTCTTCCTACAATTTCCCTCCACACACACACACACACACACCCATCATACATACACAAAACATCTCATGCACAAACACACCCCCCCATATATATGAATAATGCACACACTTGTACACATTCACTCACACCTCACAAACACCCCCCCACACACACAGCCCTTATATACGCATACATTCAGACATGCTTCACACTCATGCACACTCACTTTTCACACACATCACGTATATACCTCACATACGCACACATGCATCTCATGCACACACACCCCTCACCCAGCGCATGTTCTCACGTTCACACATACCCTCGTCTCCTTCCCAGCTCCTGTTTCTTATGTAGTGTTGGCCTCTGTCCCATTCTCTTTGTCCTCGAGAGTTTATGTGTAACG
Source organism: Bos indicus (assembly GCF_029378745.1). Lineage (NCBI taxonomy): Eukaryota > Metazoa > Chordata > Mammalia > Artiodactyla > Bovidae > Bos > Bos indicus. The sequence continues at coordinate 64,079,728 of NC_091775.1, read as the reverse complement.
TGCTTCTTAAATCTTTTCCCTGACGTATTAGTGGCATTTCAGGATGGTGATCATGTCTTCAACCCACCATGCTTAACCAGAAGCTGAAGTCACTTATCTTTACCACCACATGTGCCCCTAATCCACTCTCCGCTCATCGCCTCTGCTGATTTGCCAAGAAATGTTCCTGAAGGAACACTTGTGTCACCACTGTCCTGGCACGCAAGCCCTTATGACCATAAGCTGGCTTCCTCAACCTTGGTGATTTCCAGCCCTTGAACTCTGGCCAATCTGTGTGGCCTAAGTTCTCCTTCAGGACTCCTTAAGCTCAGCTTCTGTAGATAAAATATCTTTATGATATGGGTTCACTCCCAGGTATCATTTCAGAGAGGCATGTGAAAGTGCTTTTTAAAACTGTATGGGGGCACTGTTCAAATATAAGGATTATTATTATTAACATTAACAAGGTGAAAAATGCATAAACTTTTAAATTATTCCACCAAGATACTACCCTTAGCACTTAAATAAAATATTTACTTACTTATTTGGTTGCACCGGGTCTTAGCTCTGAACTCTATGGCATGTGCGATCTAATTCCCTGACCAGGGATCAAACCTGGGCTCCCTGCATGGGGAGCACGGAGTCTTAGCCACTGGACCAACAGGGAACTCCCAACCCTCAGCATTTTTAATCATTGGCCTTCAGACTGCTTTCCCTCCACAGCATTCAGCTAAGGAAATATTCTCAACATTGGTTTCCAGGACACAGTGCAGAGAAGACCCACTCCGTGTGTTAAATGACTGAATCATCAGGTCCATCTAAGGCCGCTGATTCCTCCTAGCTCACTCTTCTCATTCTGTAATGACCATGCTAATTCTGCTCGGCACCAGGTTTTACCTTTATGCATATAACAAGGAATAACATTACCTTCTGTTGGGAACACAAGGTTTCTTCTCAAGTGAAGAAATTAAATGCCCCACAAACTCAGAGTGCAATCCCAACTTCAGAAATTTTTAGGAGGAATGGCATTACAGAATACTATTTCGCTGAACTACATCAGTGTTTCACAGATTGAAATGACTCTTTAACTGCATTTATTATTTCATTCAGAAAATATTTATTGAGTACGTCCTGCCTTCCAGTCACTAGAAGTAATGGATAAAGGTAATAGCAAACATTTAAATAGTGCTGACTCTACTCTATATCGTTAAATAAACTGATATTTTTAAAAGTAATTTTACTTATTTATTTTTGGCTGCGCTGGGTCTTCGCTGCTGCACAGACTTTTCTGTAGTTGCAGTGAGAGGGGGCTGCTCTTCGTTACAGTGTGTGGGCTTCTCACCGTGGTAGGTTCTCTTGTTGCAGAGCATGGGCTCTGTTGCACAGGCTCAATAGTTGTGGAGCCCAGGCTTAGTTGCTCCAAGACATGTGGGATCTTCCCAGACCAGGAAATTGAACCTGTGTCTCCTGCTTTGGCCAGCAGATTCTTTACCACTGAACCACCAGGCTTAATAAATTAACTAATTTAATAAATTAATCAATAAATTAACTAATTTAATTCTCATAATGATCATGGTGGTAGTGGTTTAGTCGCTAAGTTGTGTCTGACTCTTGCGATCCCTTGGACTATAGCCTGCCAGGCTCTCTGTCCATGGGCTTTTCCAGGCAAGAATACTGGAGTGGATTGCCATTTCCTTCTCCAAGGGATCTTCCAAACCCAGGAATCGAACCCAGGTATCCTGCATTGCAGGCAAATTCTTTACTGACTGAGCTATGAGGGAAGCCCATATGAGAGAGCTACTGTTATAATTCATATTTTACAGATGAGAAACTGAGGCACAGAGCCAATAAGTGGCTTGATTGGTCTATATCAGTGATTCTTACCCAGGAGTGATTACCCCATCACCCCCACCCTTTGGCAATGTCTGGAGATATTTTTAATTCTCATGACTTGTGCTGCTGCTGCTAAGTTGCTTCAGTCATGTCCAACTCTGTGCGACTCCAGAGATGGCAGCCCACCAGGCTCTGCCATCCCTGGGATTCTCCAGGCAAGAACACTGGAGTGGGTTGCCTTTTCCTTCTACAATGCATAAAAGTGAAAAGTGAAAGTGAAGTCGCTCAGTCGTGTCCAACTCTCAGCGACCCCATGGACTGCAGCCCACCAGACTTCTCCATCCATGGGATTTTCCAGGCAAGAGTACTGGAGTGGGGTGCCATTGCCTTCTCCGCTCATGACTTGTAGTGATAGGGAATTATAAAGCCCAAGAGTGATGCTAAATATCCTATAATGTATAGAATGGCTTGACAGCAAAGAACAACCCATCCAAAATATCAATAATCCTGCTACATAGAAGCCTCGATTTACACCAACTAGCATATAGCATTCCTCTGACAACTGTCATTGAGCCAGTGATGGACACATGACTTACTCTGGCCCAATAAGACTAAAGGAATGGGCTTTGGGGAGAAGCTACTTTCATTCCTTTCTCTCCTGCTGGGCCTGATATCTGCTGCTGCTGCTGCTGCTAAGTCGCTTCAGTCATGTCTAACTCTGTGCGACCCCATAGATGGCAGCCCACCAGGCTCCCCCATCCCTGGGATTCTCCAGGCAAGAACACTGGAGTGGGTTGCCATTTCCTTCTCCAATGCATGAAAGGGAAAAGTGAAAGTGAAGTTGCTCAGTCGTGTCCGACTCTTAGCGACCCCATGGACTGCAGCCTACCAGGCTCCTCCATCCGTGGAATTTTCCAGCCAAGAGTACTGGAGTGGGGTGCCGTCGCCTTCTCTGGGGCCTGATATCTAGGGGCAGCCATATTGTTGTATTGAGAATAACCAATCTTGCAGTGAAGCCGATGCTAAAGACAGCAGAATGGAAGGGCTGGAGTAACCCTTGTCCTTAATGACATTACTGAGCAGCACTGAACCGTTTCTCTCCTGGAAACCAAGCCATCTCTGGATTTTAAGTTATGTGAAGGAATACATTCATTAAGCCTTCTTGAGTGCGCAGTTTCTGTTTCAGGCAGCTCAAGGTGCCATAATCCACACACTTTGCTAATTACAGGCAATATCTTGGAATATTCAGCAAAGTCTCCTTCACATAGTCAGATAGGAATCTGAAATTCACACTTTTGGCTGAACTTTGTCTTAGGAGAAGATTCAGCCACACCTTCCACAGCGTATTCTCCTGTCTGAATGAACATGTACTAAGTAGAGATTTTGTGGGGTCAGTCGACAAACAGAGTCCAATGCTGTGTGCTGGGGAGAAAGAGGGGGAAGGCCAGAGATGTAATGTAAGTGGAAACATGGCATGCTGTCCACATGGAGAAAACAGAGAGAAATGATGAGTGGAACTCTGTGGTGAGGACCACCTGTTTATTGGGATTTAGAAAATGGAAAGGATGAGTTGAATTGATTTGGAGGAGGTAAGCTTGGAAGTCAAGTCCATTCCCATGTATTCCAAGTGACTTGGGATGATGTATTGAGGGAATTGGAAAAAGATGATCTTTAAACATTGTTCCAGTGGGACATTCCATCACTGAAACTAAAGGAGATGATAACCTGAATTGTTTGGTATCCATAATGTATCCTACAGACTCTGATCGTGGCAGTTTTCTTTACACTACGGAAGCCACAGTCTTGTTATTACCCAAGAGAGGCAATGCATGAGGTAGCAGAGAGGGGCCCACGTCCCTTCATATTAGGCACATCTTTGAGAAGTGAGTGAAGTGAAAGTCGTTCAGGCATGTCTGACTGTTTGTGATTCCACGGACTATACAGTCCATGGACTTCAGGGCGGAATACTGGAGTGGGTAGCTGTTCCTTTCTCCAGGGGAATCTTCCCAACCCGGGTATCAAACCAGGTCTCCTGCGTTGCAGGTGAATTCTTTAGCAGCCGAACCACAAGGGAAGCACAGGAATACTGGAGTGGGTAGCCTATCTCTTCTCCAGCAGATCTTCCCAACCCAGGAATTGAACTGGGATCTTCTGCATTGCAGGTAGATTCTTTACCAGCTGAGTTACTAGGGAAGCCCCTAGTAGGAAAGGATATAGAAGCTGACTTTAGAAGCCTGAGAATGCCCTAAACAAAGTGTGTCAGATGCTGGATGACTTTTTTTTTTTCAATTGGAGGATAATTATATTACAATGTTGTGTTGGTTTCTGCTCTGAATGACTTTCTTAAACATCTATAATCTATATCACATTAGAGAGTATTCTGGGGTCTGTTTAGATAGGCTTTGCTCTGTTTTGGTTTCGTTTTTTTTGAGGGGGAAACAAATTCTTAGTTTAGTTTCTGAGCCCTGGAAAATGAATCATCTCAACATATCTGGCAAAAATAATAGGTGTTTTTATGGTGCATGCAGTACTTTATTATCACAACATGTGCTTTCCCATATGATCTCAATGGATGTTAATTCCGCTCATCTCAGATTGGGCTGTGAGTGGCCGGTAAGCCAGTAAGCACACACTCCCATAGTGGGGCTACCTTCCTTCAGAACTCTCTCACATGCACAGAAAAATCCACCAAAACAGAAAACAGGCACAAGTTTTCAAGATTCTCTTTCCCAGGTCCCTATACAACATGGCAAGAAAGATGGGCCCAGAAATGAGATAGTAATTGAGTCTTGGAGGCTTTTAAAAATCCAAGTGACACCACATGTGCCCTCAAACTTTACCTGACTTTTAATTTCCCTCTGAAAAAATGGCATGTAGTCTGTGGACTCCTTACTGCAAGGCTCAGCAAGACTCCAGGGTTTCCTGTTCTTGCCTTTTCCCTAATCACCCGAATTAGATTTGATTTGATAATTGTTTTCGGTGGTGTCAGAGAAGGGGAGACTTTGCTGACACCCATATTCACTGTTTCTGCTCAAGGGCAGACTCATGATCCAAACCTCTCCTGCTGAGCCTTGCCTGTGGCTCCTACACACTTATTTTGCAATCAGTTCCTGCGTCACATCAGGCTTTTTCCCTCTGAAACTGAAAAGAAACTGACCTGAAGACTCCTCTTGCTAGCTGAGAGTCTTGCCTATAGTCAGCTCCCTGGAAGAAGCCATTTCATATTAACCCAATGGCTAGAGAGGCAGATACGTGTGCATGCCTGCTGAGTTGTTTCATTTGTGTCTGACTCTTTGCGACCCCACAGACTAACCCACCAGGCTCCTATGCCCATGGGATTCTCCAGGCAAGAATACTGGAGTGGATTGCCATGCCCTCCTCCAGGGGATCTTCCAGACCCAGGGACTGAACCCATTGTTGTCTCCTGCCCACCCTGGGAAGCCCAAAGAGGCAGATATAATACAGTATTTTCTGAGCTGTAGATAAAGATGCATTAGAGATCAAGATGTAGATCAAGATGCGTTAGAGGGTTCCGAACAAATTTAATGCAGTACAACTAGCACTTTAAAGGGAAATTTACATAAAACCGTCCTAGTTCTACAATTTATTTTTTTTTAATTATGATTTTTTATCATCATTGTGAAACTGCCCAGGGGCTTTAAAGACCGTGTTCCTTTGTGGTGAAATAGCCTCCTGATAGTTTGAGAAATTGCCAAGAAGAAGCCAAAAGCAAACCCCCAGTAGCAGAGCATGGATTCTGTGTCGTTTTCCATTGTTATTACTGCTGCTGCTGCTGCTAAGTCGCGTCAGTCGTTTCCGACTCTGTGCGACCCCAGAGATGGCAGCCCACCAGGCTTCCCCGTCCCTGGGATTCTCCAGGCAAGAACACTGGAGTGGGTTGCCATTTCCTTCTCCAATGCATGAAAGGGAAAAGTGAAAGTGAAGTTGCTCAGTCGTATCTGACTCTTAGCGACCCCATGGACTGCAGCCTACCAGGCTCCTCTGTCCATGGGATTTTCCAGGCAAGAGTACTGGAGTGGGTTGCCATTGCCTTCTCCATTTATTACTGCATCATTCAATAAATAGTTAACAATGTCACAACAACAACATCAAAAAATGCAACACAATAGAAAAGAACTGAGGAGAGAAGGCTCAACATTCCAGTCTCCCACATGTAACGAGGGCAAGAATTATTTGGCAAAACTGTTGTTTCAGTTATATAAATTCTACAGTTTGAAAGCACACATTGTGTCTTGATGTAAAATGCATTTCTTACTGTGGGGTGGCAATCAAAATAATTTGAAAGCTACTGAAATGTAAAATTGAAGTTTGGTTTTACTGTGTTCAAAACTTGCTGTTGGGCAGTGACAAGTGTATTGTTTATTTAAGGAACTGAAGAGAAATACTTCTTGTTACCCACTGCATAAATCCCATGACTCTAAGAACCTACATTTCTCTTAGGAAGTCCACTATGCTATGCAAGAAAACGCCTGAGCATCAGTCATGTTTTCTTCCTTCTGTTCCCTCCACCATCTTAATAGAACCCTCAAGAGGAGCAGGTATCAGAACTAGTGAGGCAAACCAGAAGGTGAGAGCAGATTCTGCATCCCTCCGATGATGACATCCACTGAAAAACATCTGCTGTGACATCTGCCTGCAAGACTGGAAACTGGAAACCTTCACATAACAGGGTTGGAGCAGAAACTTCAGCCACAACTTGGACCTCATTTCTCTTCCTGCTTCGTGTGGTTTCTTAACATCAAATTTACCATTTTAACCATTTTGAATTGCACAGTTCAGTGGCATTAAGCAGATTTGCATTGTTGGGCAACCATCACCACCATCCATCTCCAGAATCTTTTCATCATCTCAAACAGAAACTCTGTACTCAAACAACAGCTTCTCATTCATCCCTCCCTCCAGTTCCTGGCAACCACCATTCTACTTTTTTGTCTGTGAGTTTAACTATTTCATGCAAGTGTACTTTTGTTCTTTTGAGACTGGCTTATTCCACTTAGCATGTTTTCAAGGTTCATCCATCTTGTAGCCTATGTCAGAATTACCTTCCTTTTTAAGGCTTCATGATATTTCATTGTATGTATATATTCAGATGGGGCTTTCCTCGTGGCTCAGATGATAAAGAATCTGCCTGCAATGCATGTGGGGAAGATCCCCTGGAGAAGGAAATGACAACCTACTCCAGTATTCTTGCCTGGAGAATTCCATGGGCAGAGGATCCTGGTGGGCTATAGTCCCTGGGGTTGCAGAGAGTCGGATACGACTGAAGCAACAGAGCATATATTCAGATGCTATTTTATTTTATTTTGAGATTTTTATATGGACAATATCTAAAGTCTTTATTGAGTTTATTACAACGTTGCTCCTGTTTTATGTTTTGGTTTTTTGGCTGAGAGACATGTGGGATCTTAGTTCCTTGACCAGGAATTGAACCAGCATCCCCTACATTGAAAAGGCTTAACCACCAGACCCCAGGGAAGTCTTGATGTTATTTTAAATGTATATAAACACTTATGCTTCTCCCCTGGCATTTACTGTGTAACATTCACTTTGGACCAGCAGCAGAGGGAAGAAAGCTATGAGGCTACTGTAAAAGACCTGGAGACAACGGTTCAAAAATCCTATGGCTAAAACTGTGTGGTGGCTGACTTCTCTGGCTCTCTTTTGCTGGCTCTGAAAGTTTTCAAAGTTTAGAACAACGTTCTAAGAGTGCTAGACTTCAAAACCTGTTGAGATGTTCCCTTCGATCCTTACTCCTAGGAACAGGACTCAGCTTCCCTTAGAAACTAGCTGACTCCTCTCTCTGAGGGCTACATTTTAGCATCTGTTAGTGGAAAACAGAAGAGATTTGTTCTGATTTCTTTGTTTCCCTCATTCAAAAGCCCTCATTTGCATTCACGTTACTTAACTGTGATTTCCAGAGCAGACATTTTGCTATGTGCCACTCCCCTCTTTTCCTTCCTTATTCAGGTTCTAGAAGATCTAGAGGCTCAGTAAGAATGTGGACAGGACATTTGAACAGAATGGAATTGTTAGAAACTGAGACTGAAACAGAAACAAGGGCAAAGAATCCTCATATTTGGGCATCTGATATCATTATATTCCATGATTCAGTGACAAATTCAGGTGTATAAAGTAGCCCGGGTAGGAGACACAGATAAGGCAGAATCTCGCCTGTCTCTGAGGGGTCTGAGCTGTGGCTCTAGTCCTGAGCCTTTGTTTTGAGCCGATCCAGTTCTGATCATTGCTCGATAATACTAATAATAGCTAATGTTATTGAATTCTTACTATGCATCAAGCTATTTTCTAAACGCTTTTTAAGTGTGTTCTCTCATTTAATCCTCAACAGTAACCCTATGATATTCTATTACAATTCCCATTTTACAGATGAGGACTGGTTGAGTAGTTTGTATGATGTCATGCAGTTAATAAATGGTAGTGCTGGGATTCCAGCTGAGGGAGTGGGGGTCCAGAACCTTCTTCGGTCTTTAGCACTCTTCTGTACCTCTCTTATTTAATTATTCAACTCAGAAGCCTAACTTGTGATCAAACACAGTCTTACAGATGCCTCTGAAGGCTCATAGTGGGCCAGTCTCTCTGGAGAGTTACCAATACTGCAAGGTCACAGAAACACTCAGAAGAAGCACTGCGGTTCTCTTCCTTTGTTAACTCAACCCCAGGGCATTATCCAGCAGACGTAGCCTGAAGATAACCTGATCAGGCGTTAGAACCATCAAAATTACTTCTTTTTTTTTTTAAGATGGAAAGAAACATTTCATCACATGTCCTACTAACAATGTATAGACATATCACAACATAAGTATCTCCTGCATTCACAGCAAGAACACTGTAGAGAATGCAGCTAGAAATTAGCTTCCAAAAAACATTTACTTATGAGTCTTGTTAAACACTTCACTATATGCATTGCGGAATGCATATTGCTCCATCAAAATTACCTCGTAAAGTCCACAAATTAACATTGACTTTTTGAATACCTACTAGTTAGCCAACATCATGCTGAATACTATAATGGATACAAAAAAATGTGGCATGATATTACGCTTTTAAAAAACACATCCAGGGTAATTTTAGTTCTCTGACACATGAACATTGAGCAGTGGATGGTCCATTGTGGGAAATCTTTATATGCTAACTTTTACTATATGAAGCTGGCACATTTCCTCCACAAGTCACCACTCATCTTTGTCTCTAGAGCAGAGATTCAATCACCTCCCACTTCTTCCTTACTCTGTATTTCTTGTCTGTCAGTTTCTTTAAGAATTTCCTTAATTTCTTTGCCTTAAATGGCAGAGAAACCAAGGGCTAGGAGAGGTTCAAAGCAAAATATATTCACAAAAATAAAAACAACCCCACTTAAAACTAATCAGCACTGGAGAGGAAAGCAAGGTCAACACAAACATTTCCTCCATTTCCAACATGAGAGGAATTCCTCCCAGGGTTTTGGTCATGCTCATTTCTGTTCATTTTCTGGTTCACTTCATGTGACTTCCCCTGGGTCTTATTTGGGTCATTTGAATCAGAAATGACAGCCAGTGAACCCACTTAAATCTAAGTCAAGCATGGCATGAACTAGGCTATTCTTAGAGACTCTGGAATCATTTTGAAAGAGGGAATGGAACACACATTTCACCACGTGATGACCTAGAACCTCCTTCTTTTGAAAAGTTGTATAGTGTCAGCTTAAAGATGCTGAAGGATACTGAGCAGCTCCGAATGGCCTGGGGAGATTACACCCTATAGCCTAAATCCAACTATACGCTTGGAAGTCTGTTTATCCCATGGCTTGGGCTATATTCCAATCTAGGTGATCCCTGAGAGCAGTGTTTTTTTGTTTTTGTTTTTTTTTGCTGTATGTTCAGCACACATCAAAATCTGCATAGATTAGGGTTCTTGTGAAAAGAGCAGATTCTAAAATTCCACCCAAGGCGTAATGACTCCTAAACTTGGAGGTGGAGCCCAGGAGTCAACTTTCTTTAACATTCTCAGGGTCCCTTTCCCTTAATCTGTCAGCCACTGAAAAGAGGCAGAGGGACTTTAGCCAGCTTGGGCTTGGGAACAATATTGGCTTCAGAGTGGCCCTTCCAGCAGGCAAGAGTGATGGCTAGGGAAGGGCCAAGAGGAAGCAGTGACCAGTGGCCTTTGGCTATAAAAAAGCCTCAGGCAAGTGCCAGAGCTGGAAGCAAAGTCAGGCTCAAAAAACCCCCCAAACACAGCCTGATTACATCTCTGCCTAGACTTCCACTGGCTTTTAATTCTCAGACTTAATAGGAAAACCTGATTTCTTCTTCCCATACTCAACACCACCTTCCGTACCCACTGCACCTCTTATCCAACCTGTACTTTACTCAAAGTGATCCAATGCAAAGTTTAATCCAGGAAGGGAAGGAATGGGTAGCTGCTGGGGGAAACCAGTTGGTTGCCATGGAAACCCCGCCTGCTGCAAGGTCTGAATGGTTTTCTGTTTGCTGACGTCCATTTCTTTAGGGGGCAGGCCCTGGCATCAGGAGGGGCCTGGGCACTGCATCCTGTGTGTCCCGTTTCCGGCATCCGGCCCAGTGACATCCACCCCAACAGGTCTCCCGGGAGCAGGCAGGGTGTCCGGGACTGAAAGCTTCCTCCTGACCTCTTGTCCTGCTGCTGCTACCCTCCCCAGCTGGGAAGTGAAGGGAAGCAGAGGGTGTTTCCCAGCTCTTTGAAGAGAGGGTCCTTGTTTTCTCTTGCATTTTATTCTTCCTTTCCTCGTCATCCAAACACGAACCGTTGGCCATTTGCCTGTCTCCCTGCTGGCCAGCTGTCCTTGCCATTCTCCGTTTCTGAATTTCTATTTATCTCCCAGGGACTGCAGAGTTTGTTTTCATCCCCCTTGGTACACTGGGTGAGCTGCTGTCTCTAGTTTGCTCTCTGAAATTGTGCCTCCAGCAGCTGATGAGAAAGGCTGGACCGAAGCCATTCAAATGATCCAGGGAGATGATCAATGGCTTTAGTCTGTTCAAAAGGTTTATAAGACCCAGATTAGGAATGACCAAGGCTTCTAGGTACCCAGCTCATGCTGTGCATGGATTGTATGCCTCTATGCTCTAGGCTACCATGCTCACATACCAGTTCCTCCAACTGTCAACTGTTTTTACATTTGTAGGCTTTTACATGGGCTACTCCTGCTTGGAGAGTCCCTGCTGCCCATTTTTACTTTGGCCTACCAAGCCCTGAATGTACTAGCCCCCGCTTTTCTCCCCAGAGTGTATCATGCATCTTTGCTTTTCATAGTACCTTGCATCAGACACAAAGGCCTTTTTGCAGTTACTATACAGTCTTGGCCAGAGAAGGCAGTGGCACCCCACTCCAGTACTCTTGCCTGGAGAATCCCACGGACAGAGGAGCCTGGAAGGCTGCAGTCCATGGGGTCGCTAAGAGTCGGCCATGACTGAGTGACTTCACTTTCACTTTTCACTTTCATGCATTGGAGAAGGAAATGGCAACCCACTCCAGTGTTCTTGCCTGGAGAATCCCACGGACAGAGGAGCCTGGTGGGCTGCCATCTATGGGGTCGCATAGAGTCGGCCACGACTGAAGCGACTTAGCAGCAGCAGCAGCATACAGTCTTGGCAGTTTTCTGCCCCAGTTTTGTGCCCTCCATGCCCACCCCACCCCTCACTTTCCATGCTCTTACCTGTCTTCCCACGGTTAATTCCTTCTTATCTTTCCGGTCTTACCTAACATAGGCTTCTCAGAGGCCGATCATTCTAATGTGCCCCCTCCTTGTCCTCTATATTAACACTCTTCTTATTTCCTCTGTTTGTAATATTTGTGTATTTCTTATTGCCTTATCGCACTGCCTGGTGCAATATTTATTGAATAAATGAAAGAGTAGCTCATTTCTAACTGTCCTTCCACCTAGAAGTCAGTCGCCTCCTTGTGTAAATCATTCCTGACTACCCCGCCATGGGCTTACCTCCCAGGTCTTGGGGTGTCTGCTCTGAGTGTTCCCCCACACCCCGGGCTTACCTCTCAGGCTATATAACAGTGCCTGCTGGTGTATCCTTTCCTTCAAGCAGATGGTAAGCTTTGTAAGGGGAGGATTTATGGGGAGCATTACAACTTTCATTTCTAGAAAAATATCTGACACATAGAGATGGCCTAACCAATGTTAGTTAAATGAGTAAATCAATGAACAAATGATTAGGTAACATTTCAGAAATGTACAGAAAACTTAAAGAGTGAAGCTACTATCTACTTCAACAAGATACAGAGATAAATTGCAGAAGAAAAATTTTGTATAGTTTGGTTCTCATGTTTCCTTGTCCTTCCTGGTCTGATAATATTCCAGGAATCTAGGCAAGCAACAATCTGGTGAGGTCTTAAACATGGGAGTCCAAATTCTTACCACTGAAATGTCCCTATCATTACAAGATTTTATGATGCTCATTTCTGAATCTTAAAACACAGAGTTGAGGGGTGGATTTCACACCTCTTTGGGCCTCAGTTTTCTCACCTATAAAGAAAAGGGTGGATGACAGAATGTCTGAAGTATCTTCCAACTCTATAATTTATGATTTTAAAAAATCAAGGTAACTAACATTGACCTTTGAACGTGTTGAAAAATTTCCAGCATTTTGGGGGTGCTTTAGAGCTGAAGAGAACCCTGGCTAGAAACCTCACCTCTGGGCATCTCGGGTTTGATCTTCTCTCTCAGGGCAGACAAGAGTTATCTTCTTTCCCATATCATCTAGTGTGTTGTGGCTCAAAAGATTGTGGGATAAGAACATAAAGTAAGACCAAGGACATGAAGGGCAGAGAGGAACTCTCAATAATGTGGTCCCATTGACACAGCAAAGAGTGATGCTGAGGGGGCCAGAGATGAGTGTGGCTGCTTCAGTGAACATGTGTTGTAAATGTGCCTGCGAGGGAGGAAGAGGCTGGAGGTGGAGAAGGTATAGACTGAAGTCAGAATGAGTTGAGAGGAAGGATTATTAAGACAAGGAAAGAAGAGTGTAAGAATAACAGGCAGCCAGTAAAATGGTGCAGAAAGACCATGAATCCAGTCAAAAGACTTTATATTTAGCTCAAGTTGGACACTAACTAGCTGTGTAACAAGATTTGCTTGACATCTCTGGGCTTCAGTTTCTGCATCTGCAAAAATGGAACAAATACAATAGCACCCTCCCTACAACACAGTACTATTTCTTGGACTAAAATAAGCTGATGGAAAAGAAAGCACTTAAAAGAATGTTTTAAAAAATGAATGAAAGCAGAAATGATTGGATCAAAAGGGTTAAGAGAGTAATTATGGAATAATACAGCAAAAAATGCTACCACATTAAAGAAATACTACCAGGAATTTGTAACTCACAAGGAAATGGATCAAAGAGGTCAGGGAAAGGTTTTCCCCCCCTCAAAGGCTTGGTCATATTTTTCCAATTGTTTAAAAGAAAAAAATTAATAAATGTTATCTTTATTTTACCCAAAGGTGACTTACAGGAACTGAAAGGGTTGGGCCAGGATGAGGGGTTGATGGATCAAAACAGGCCTTTGATGGAGCTACATCCCAGGTAATTACAGTCATGGAAAGGTCCCCTAAACTCAAGGCCCTGGGCTAGACTGCCCCTCAATCATCCACATACCCAGCCAGGGCAAGAGGAAAAACAACTAACCAACCAACAAAATCCAAATCCAGAGCCTGAGATGACAGGCAAGGGAGGATGCAGGTTAAGTAATGGACTTAGAGGTTAAATAAGCTCACCTCCAGGTAATAGCAGACCTTTAAGGGTGAGAAAGCAGCAAATAGGAGCAAATAGTCACTGTTTTATGTCCTTATTTCACTTACGGCCCAAATCCAATTCTTTCCACAGTAGGGACTTCCCTGGTGGTCCATTGTTTAAGACACCATGCCTCCATTGTGGAGGAGTTTGCTCCAAGGAGCAGGAGTTTGCTCCAAGGAGCAGGAGTTTGATCCTTGGTCAGGGAACTAAGATACTGTATGCCATGCAACACAGCCAAAAACTAGAAGAAAGCCATCTCTTCCATAGGAAAATGGATCAGTCGTCTGAAGTTGGCCAAGCCCATTTGAGAACCCTTTCTTGCATGGGGTACCCCTTCCAATCCTGGTCCTGTCTAGTATCCTGCCTCTAGAAGGTCTCACTTTGTTCCAAGCCCTTGTTCTAGGCCTGCCTGACTTTCCTTTCTGTTCCAGCATCTCCATCCATACTCTGCTCTGTTGGCCACCTCCCTGTGCCTCTACTGTCCAGCCCTTCTCTTTGTTTTGTCATTTATTCATTTGGCTGCACCAGGTCTTAGTTGAGGCTTGTGGGATCTTTGTCTTCATTGTGGCACGCAGGTTCTTTTAGTTATGGCATGTAATCTAGTTCCCTGACCAGGGATCAAACCCAGGCCCCCTGCTTTGGGAGTTTAGCTCAGAGTCTTAGCCACTGGACCACCAGGGAGGTCCCCTGCCCAAATCACTTTGGATTGAAGCTTGCTAAATCAACTCAGCCAAACTTCAGCTAAGCCCTGCTGATATGCAAATGGCACAGAGCCAGAGGCAGCCAGTCCTCCAGGGCCAGCTCTCACGCTTCCTCTTTGGGGCCTGTAAACTTTTCCTATAATGAACCAGAGAGTAAATATTCAAGCTTTGCAGGCCAAATGGTCTCTGTCACAACCACTCAACTCTGCTGTTGTTCAAAAATAGCCTTAGGCAACATGTAAACGAATGGGCAGGACTATGTTCCAATAAACCTTTATTTGTGGATCTGAAACTTAAATTTCATATAGTTTTCATGTGTCATAAAAATTTTTTTTCAGTAATTAAACATATAAAAATCATTCTTAGTTAATGAGCCATACAAAACACAGATTGGCAGCAACACAGATGGACCTAGAGATCATCATACATAGAATTAAGTCAGAAGGAAAAGATAAACACCACATGATATCACTTATATGTGGATTCTAAAATATGACACAAAGGATCTTATCTGTGAAACAGAAACAGACTCACAGACATTGAGACCAGATCTGTGATTGCTAAGTGGGAGGGGGCGTGAGAGAGGAGTGGAATTGGAGTTTAGGGTTAGCAGATGCAAACTATTATGTAGAGAATGGATAAACAACAAGAACCTACTGTATAGCACAGGGAACCGTTAGGTAGGTAGAACAGGGAAAAGGAGTCCAAAATGGCGGTGGCTAAAAGACAAGGAAGGTCAAAGGAAGGTCCGAGGACCAGAGTGAAGACTTCAGGCAGAACAAACAGAACAAACAGCACTCCTGGCTAAGCCCAATTTGCATAGGGCAGGCCCAGGTGGAGGAAAAAACATATAAAAGGAGGAGCCAAAGCGCTTTCTCACGGACGTGCACACACACACTCTCTCGCTTGCTCTCTCTCTCTCTTTCTCTCTCCCTCCCCACGCACTCCTCCACTCTCTTCTCTTTGAGTCTTGGATTCTCCTGCTATCTTCTAAATAAAATGGAGCTGTAACACTGATTTGCCTAAGAGCTGTAGCACGGTTTGTCCAAGACCTGAGAGCTGTGATGCGCCGAGGGCTTTAATGTCCCTCGCTCCAAATCTTTGTTGTGACAAGACAAAGAACCGAGGAACATACACTTGAGTGACAGAACTATATTCACTATCCTGTGATAAACCATCATGGAAAAGAATATGAAAATGGATGTGTGTATATATAATCACTTTGCTGTACAGTAGAAATTAACACAACATTGTGAATCAACTGTACTTCAATTAAATATTAATAAATTAAAAAAAAAACAGGCAGAAGACCAGATTTGGTCTAGGGACATAGCTTGTAAGCCCCTGCTTTATAGCTCCATGTTCAATGGTTGGCTACTGAGTAATCAGGATGTGGCTGGTGGGAAATGAAATATCTCCTGTCATATCAATAAACAAGAAATGTCATAGCCATCGGTGATTTCTGGCCTCCAAATGTGAATGTGGGCTCCCAAAACTGCGATCCGAGAGAGGCTGCCACCCCACCACGGTGTTTGCTGAGGAGCTAGGGGAAGGCAAGAAGTAGCCACCTGCCACTCCTTAAGTGAACCAGGAAACAGAATTTGGCCCCAGATAGCTGAGGTGCATATGAAAGGAATGAATTCGGAAATGGTAAAGGGAGAAAGACTGTGGGTGAGTTGTCCAGAGCCATGGAGATAATCAGGCCCACCTCTCAGTTCATGAATGATGATCTGTAAGGTAAAGAACTTCCCTAAAATCTCACAGCTGGCTGGACAGGGACCCTGGTCTTTTTGTGCCTGTGGCATTTCCATTACACATTTTGACCCAGGCAAGGAGATCAGATGCTGAGCAGGGGTGCAGATGACCCCACAACTCACAGGAAGTAAGTGCCTTTCTATTCTGTTGGCCCTGGATATTGGGACAACTCCCCCACAATTTTTCTCCCTTTACCATTTCCGACTTTTTCTCAAAGTCTGTGGACCCAGGAGAGTTAATGGGAATCACAAAAGGGCATTTAAAAAATACATTATAGTCCACACCCCCAGGGATGCTGAATTAGTGGGTCTGAGGTGGGGCTTGCACGTCTGTAATAGGCCAAGGAGCCCCCTAGGCAGTTACCAAGGCACATTAACCTTTAAATTCTGCTGCTCCTGGAGTGGCTTTGGAATCCCGATCTACATGACACAGGGAAAACTGTTTATATGGTGGCAAAATATATTAGAAATTAAAATGGGTTGAAAGCCTTCATTTTGCAAGTGCTATGATGACTGAAGTGACTTAGCATGCATGATCGCCTCAGAAGAAGGTATTCACATAGGTTCACATAATATGGTTGCAGCAATTACTATTAGATAATCATGATTTCTTTTTATTCTTGGCATACCCTCAGATCTCGCTAAAGGAACAACTTTTGATCTCAGAGGCAGCTCTACGGCTCTAAAACTCTTGCAAACTGTGCCTTTCAATTTTCTGTACATCAGTTGCACAAGGGTAAACAATACATTTTGAATGCTGTTTGTCAAAATACTCATGGTATGTGTGCAGGGAATGAGAGTATAGCCAGTTACTCAGCAGAGTTCTGCCTTTCAGTGTCGGCCAGAAATTCAGGCCAACTCACTGCAGACTTTACATTTTAGGAGAAATGAATTAAGATGCTCATTTCCTTTGGCCACAAAAGTGTCTATCATTTTGAGATTTTACAGGTGGTAAAGGCACAAGGAGCAAATGATGATATCTGCATAAGACATAGAATTTGAAAGAGTGCCCAGTGCAATATTCAACTTGCATGTAAGATATTTTCAGATTAAAGTTAAGCAAAGTAATGTATTTATGCGGGAAATAGCCACACTCCATTCTGCAAAGACAAGTACAGAGCTCCTTGTTCTAATCCAGGAAAGGTCTCAGTCTTTTCAAGAACACTTCAATTCAAGGTACTCCTGAATTTTTAGTTATTTAATTTAAAAAACTTTATACAGTTTTAAAGGTTACACTTCATTTAGTTACTAGAAAATATTGGTTATATTCCCCTGTGTATACAGTATATCCTTGAGCCTGTCTTACACTCAACAGTTCATACACCCCTGGCCTCATGTCTATATGGCTCCTCCAACCCCCATGCTAATAACCACTAGTTTGTTCTCTGTATCTGTGAGTCTTGTTTTTTTGTTATATTCACCAGTTTATTGTATTTCTTACAATTCTATATATATATGTGATATCATACAATATTTGTCTTTCACTTACTTTGCCCATCAATATGCTCCTGCAGTTTTAAATGACTAATAAAATGTTTGAAATTGTCAGATACAAACTATAGAATGTTATCTTGCTGCTGCTGCTAAGTCGCTTCAGTCATGTCCGACTCTGTGCGACCCCATAGACAGCAGCCCACCAGGCTCCCCCGTCCCTGTTATCTTAGCCTAATGTAAATCTTCACTAATATATCACAGGGAATGCTCCCAGCAGTAGTACATGTATGCTTAATCGCTCAGTTATGTCCAATTCCTTGCGACCCCATGGACTGTAGGCTGCCAAACTCCTCTCTTCATGGGATTTCCCAGGCAAGAATATTGGAGTGGGTTGCCATTTCCTTGTCCAAGAGATCTTCTTGACCCAGGGATTGAACCCACACCTTCTGCACTGGCAGGCGGATTCTATACCATTGCACCACCTGGGAAGCCCTGCCCAGCAGCTAGAACCATCTAATTCTGATAAAGAAAGAGAAATGTTCCAGAAAAAAATCAAGCAAAACTGTTAATGTATATATTCATTCATGCATTGAACCGATACATGAGTATCTAATTTAATACAAGTCCCTAGAAAGGAGATACAGACTCTGCCCTCAAGCAATAATCTAAAAGGAGAAATATGAAAGATTTTGCGTAACTAAAATTCAATAGTGAAACTCTATACCCTACAAAGGATTGAAGGGTATAGAGTCCTGTGGTTATTTCACACGAGAGTGAAATCACTTCCATCTGGGAGCTTAAAAAAGGCTTCAAGGAGGGGGTCATCCTTGAGCCAGTACTCAAGTGTAGATTTTGGCTTTGAGGAAATAAGGAATAGGTGGGAAAAGGGGAAGGCTGTTTCAGTTTGAAAGGTCATGGGAAACTGAAGGCATAGACAAGGAACAGTCTAGAACTGTTGATTTGCCTGGAGCAAGGGGTCAGGAAGGGACACATAAGAGTTGCCTTACAAAAACACTGAAAACATGACTTTTGGCCTGGAAGGCATGAGGCCTTAGAGCATGATATAATAAATCTAAAGAAAAGCAGAAGTTTCTGTGAGGGGAAATTAGAATTTACAAATCTTGGAGATCAGAATTAAGCACTGTTCTTTAAAGACTGGTGATAGTTCAAGTAAGAGGAAGAACTTGGATACCAATATGATTAAAACCAGTTTATTCAAGACACTGCAAGCAGAAGGTTAAAGTTCAAGGGGAACTTAATTAACTTAGAAAAATAACATTGTCATGGTTGTTCTGAGAACTAAACAGTGTTTTAGGGAGTCCAATCCCAATCTTATGTGGTTAGTTCCTTTCATAGAATATAATTATCCCTTAAAAAGCCTCAGTTCCAGAGTGCAGTTGGTTAAAAGCTTGGGTCTGGGCTTCCCTGGGTTCAAGTCCTTTCCTGTAGCATGCAAGGTACATGACTTTGGGCAAACTAAGTTTGTCTTCCCAAGTTCTAGATTTACCTATAAAATGATAATAGTTGATTGTTACAAGAACAATCATACTAAATAAGAAAACACTTGAGAAGTGCTTAACAGAATGCCGGTACTTTAGAGTAGATACTGGCTGTTATAGTTACGACCTGACTTGAATGCACCATGGGTCCAATTAGGGGTGACCTTTCCTATGGTCTGAATTTAAGGATTCAAAGGAGTAAGTAAATGTGTCAGAGCTCGCCTTCAAAGGGCACCTAACAGGTGTGTGTTTTGCATGTAACATGTTCAGCAACACACCCAGGGGCTGTCACTACATGTCCTTGTAGTGTTGAGAGCCCTGGATCACATGTGAATTTGGTTTTAGATATCTCAAGTCTTCAACTGTCAAACTCAAAAATCCATACAAGACCCATCCTGTCTTGTGCCCAGGGCTGGGCTGAGAGTTCGAGGTGAGAGATGAATAAATTAGTTATGAGAGTGTCAGGGCCAGGTTACAAAAACACAGCTTGAGTGAGTGTGATTGAGCTGAGATGGACATAACAAGGAGCCACGGCTGGCCAGGACAGAAAGACAGTGTTGAAATTGCTTGCGTGGAATAGCATCAAAGTACACATCTCTCAGGAGTCAAGAAAAACAGAGTAGTGAGTCAGTAGGAGAGATGGTCAAAACTGGAGGCCACATGATCCTATCAGGAGACACTGTATTCAATGTTGAATTCTATAACTTAAAACATTCTCAGAGAGGGACTGTGAGGAACAGTCCTGAGACTCTCTAAAGAAATGTAACGGACAAACAGCAAAAAAGTGAACTGCAGTGACTAAGTAGGGCTGGAGCCAACTCTTCCTTCCCCTTCTCAGAGCTCTGTTGTCATAAGTTAGATGACATCTGAGGAAATCTGTTGTCTTGTAGCAATGAGACTCTCCATGGCAATGTGAAGTTGAAGCCCCTCAGGGCTCTCTGGGGGCCATCGGGAACTCATTTCTTAGATGAGTATCCACCCTCCCTGGATGTGTTGCCCCATAAGGACCTCTGTCACTTGGGGAGCACCTCCATAAACACCTCCTTCCCTCCCCACGTGCTCCCAGCAAAGACAGCTCCCTTCCCCTCCTACATTCCTCTCACACTGAATCCAGTCCCCCTCAGAAGCTTCCTCCAAGTTTCCCTTGACTTTCCATATCTCAGTTGTTTTAATAAGGAACACCAGCCCTCAGGAATAGTCAAGATGTAAAAGACTGCTCCTTTGTGCCAAACATTCGATAACTGAGACTCTTTGAGACCTGCTCTGGGCTAGGCACTATTCCAGGTTCTAGTAAGATAAATTAAAGTTCTTACCCTAGAGGGACTGACAATAAAAGAAATTTCCAATTATATTCATCATTTATACATGCATGTCTTAGAGACCTGCTGCTGCTAAGTCGCTTCAGTCGTGTCTGACTCTGTGCGACCCCATAGACGGCAGCCCACCAGGCCCCACCGTCCCTGGGATCTCCAGGCAAGAACACTGCAGTGGGTTGCCATTTCCTTCTCCAGTGCATTAAAGTGAAAAGTGAAAGTGAAGTCGCTCAGTCGTGTCTGACTCTTAGTGACCCCATGGACTGCACCCTACCAGGCTCCTCCATCCATGGGATTTTCCAGGCAAAATACTGGAGTGGGGTGCCATTGCCTTCTCCAGGGGTAGGGAGCAGCTGCAGGCAAAGGAAAAGGCACTGTGGTTTCTCTGTGGGCTCTGGGGCCACTGGTTAGCCCTGCTCACACTGTTATGCACACTCATGCCCAAGTGCCCAAGGCTTCTTTGGTTTCCAGGTAGGACTGGGCCAGCAGGAATCTACAGGGGGCAGACCATCCCACCTTGGTGCCCTGTTCTGAGACCCAGGTTCATGGGTAAGGCTAAGGCAGAGCTGTAACCTCGAATGACATTATAGCTCCCACTGAAGCAGGAAAGCATGGGATGCAAGCCCTGGAACAGACCTGAATCCCAGTCCTGAAACCACGGTTAGTCATTTGCTCCTAAGTCACTTGACTTCTCTGAGCCTCGGTTCTCTCAGCTGTAAAATGGAGACAATATGTATGTCATTGCGGGTATTATGAGAATTAAATAATTTAATCTTGCGTAGCACACTGTTAATCCTCAGTAAATGGTAGCTGACATCAGATAGTAAACCAAGGACTCAGGGATGTGTCTGCTAAGCTGATTCAAGCATTCGATTCGTTTTAAATATCAGAAAATATTTTTATTATCTGAACCATATAGTTATGAACTTATCAGAATAACTAGCTGAAAATTGTTTTGAATATTATATAGGGATCTTTAGAAAAGGAAATAAAATATAGAGGGGGATGCAGTAGGTAGTAGATGAGGAACCCATTTTCCTTCATTTTCTAAACATTACAAGGTGACTCAACACATTCTAAGACTAAGATTGTAGAGATTGCTTTGGAATCTTTATAAAAAGGAGAAATTTGGGTGGCCACAGTCACTTTCATCATTTTGGTTAGAAACTGACTTTTAGTAACCAGTCTCACTGAGGAAGATAGTTAAAAGAATTTTTTTCCATCTTTCAAACTAAATACTTCAGTAAGCAGGAATTTTAAATCCATGAATCTTGCTAATGCTAATACTGGGACTACTAATTATTATGATAGCTAGCATTCATTGAGAGCTTACTAAGTGCCAGGCCAGGCCGTGTCATAATTGTTTTGCATGTATAACATTAACTCATGCAGTCATCAGAAACAGCTCTGAGATCAGTGCTATTATTAGTCCTCCCTGACAAACAAGGAACTAAGGCCCAGGGGTGTGGAGAAACTGGCCCTCAGCGGCCGTCCAGCTCCTCTCCTAAGTGGTGAGCCGGAACTCAGATCCAGGAGGTCTGGTTGCTGTGCCTGCGTAACTGTGCTTAACAGATGGCACGTTTCATCATCCTCGAAAACGTAACACATGGAATCAAATATTCCCTTTTTTTTTTTTTTTTTTACAGGAAGATTAGAAAGTGGTTTTTTTTTCTTGCAGAGGAACTTATTTGTATACACTGACTAGATTTATTGCTACTTGCAAGGTATCTGAAATATCACTGTTCTGTCTCCATGACTTCATGCTGTCATTTCTCTATTTTTATGCTTCCTTTTTATTTACAGAAGTGATCTTGACTTTGCATGTATAGTGAAACTATGAAATTTTTTCCTTAAGCAAACTGTTTTCAGTAAAAAGAAAAAATCCTCTTTCAGCAAAGTGATGAAGCATTCTGTGTCACCCGTGTGCATGGCATGGTCTCAATGGGCTGGTGGACTTGGGGCTTGCTGGGCACCCCGCAAGCCACAGCCATCTCTGGTCAGCAAGCCAGCGTTTGCCTGGACAAGTCCAAACAGCAAATGACACGGGACAGAGGCTGAAGTACCAGAGGCAAACTCACCCTCCGGTGACCTCATGATCCTCTGAGAGGCCAGCCTCACATCTCACATTCCTAATCACCTCGGAAAATTTAATGCGGCCAGAAGGAACTCTGACCCCTTCTAGGGATAAGCATGCTCATGCTTTAGTTATTAACTGTTTAATATTTTTGTTGAAAATATTTATTTTAATACTGATCTAAAAGGGTGAATATTTTTAAAGGTATTGCCCCACTGCTGATTTCTGATCTGAATGCTGCCAAGAACAAGAAAGGAGAGAATACAATTGAAGAAGGTATCAGAGTCAATAAACATTGTATTCAATCGTTCTTTGATTTGAACCTTGCCCTTATCATTGAGGTTGCCACTTCTCTCATTTTTCGAGAAACTGCATGTTGGAAGAAAACAAGAGAAGGGAGCAATAGCGTGGCCTGAGAAACTAGGGTGTTTACTGCCTAGAGGAACCAGAAGTTCACAGGGGCCTGACTGGACTAAGAAATGACAGCTCAGCATAGGGAAGGAAAAAAAAAGAAAAGAAAAGAAAACCCGACAGCAGCAGCAAAGCAAAAACAAAACATGTTAAGAGATCTGGCCAGCGCAAATTCCTTTCCCTCCCTCCTCTTCCACTCTCCCCGCAGCCATAGCAATCCTGTCTCCCCTAGAAAACCTGCGGACTGCTCACACGCACTCCTGGAGTCCCCTGCACGCGCGTGCATTTCACCGCGGACCTCTCCCCCAACCCGCAGCAGAAAGCAGACCACGTGTGAGGCGGGGCTGGAGAATGGAGTAAGAAAAAGACCGCTCAGCTGGCTGGCCCTGGCGCCTGAAGGAAACAAGCGGAGGCAGGGAGGAAAACATACTGTTCCCTGCAATCTGATCACCTCCGTGTGAGCCTCCGGGTTACACACCCTGGGACACTGAGGCCCAGAGGCGAAGCTGATTACACCGGGCAGGAAAACCGAGCGTGGTGGACTGTTCCTGGGCAGATTAGAAACACATTGTTGGAGAAGCGGGGCCAGGCGACCCGGAGTGTGCAGGGCAGGGGGTCTGGAAGCTGGGTGTGGGGCCAGGGCCAGCAAGGTGGGTGTGGAAGGGGCAGAAGGCCTGTGTGGAGCTCTCTGTGAGCTGAGATTTCAGCTCCCGGGGTGGCTCCTGGCAGCTGCCCAGGCTGGCCTCACAGTGAGAAATCTGGAACAAGGAAGACGCTGGGACCAAAAGGGTCTCTGGCCAGAGGGGCCACAGGCTTTATGAGACCTTTTTCAGTTCTGAGGGGGCACTGAGCAACCTGGGCGTGACGCTGGAGGCAGATTGCCAGATGGACAGGGCTTACTTAGGAGGAGAGCGAGTGTTTCTTGGGCACTTACCAGGAACTGAACCTGGGTCTCAGGTCAGAGCCACCTGAGCCAACAGGGAATATATTAACGGGGCACTGGGCTACGCTCTTTTTACATATTTTGTGAAGTTTGGGATCACAGTATGGAATTCTCACTGAACTGGAAAATGGGAGGGAAATGGCATTTTTTCCCCCCAGGTGACCAGCACCCTAGAGTTGTCCAGAATCACACCAGTGCAGTTATTTGAAATAGTACCTAGAGGCCATGCTGGGGATTTTGTCACTAGGAAATCAGTAGAGCATGGCCCCCCTTTTAGCTTCCAGCTTAGGCAAGGGCAGTCAAGAGTGAGAAGACCAAGGTGTGTTTCACATCGTCCCCCGGGGGCGCCACCCCGGGACTGCGGGACCCTCAGCCTCTCAAGTCCCCAAGTCTTCCTTTGCTCACAGCTGAGCCCTCGCCAAAGTTCGCTACTCTATCGCCACCTGGTGGCCCTGGCGGCCAATCCTCCGCGTACTTGGCTGGAATTCCTGGTTTACAGCAACTAAATGAATGTCCTGCTGCAGTCCCTGGGGTCGCAAAGAGAGGGACACGACTTAGCGACTGAACAACAAATGAATGTCACCTGGCTCAGCTTTGAGGCCCACCTGTCCTTTCGCTCTGCCACTTAGATCAACGTTATTATCACTCTTTCCTCGTTTCCATAATCTTTAGGTTCTCTGCCACTTCATCTCACTAAGGCACCTCCAGTGTTATTTTCATGGGACCCCAAATCAGGGATATCTTGCTTCTATTCTTAGGATTTTGATAATGGACCAAAGTTTCATTTGAATAATTTTCAGTTTTCTAGGGAATCCTTCTCTCCCTCTCCTTCCACGGGTTTGGGACATGGACAATATCTCTGAGAGTTTGGTTTCACTCTGTGTGGATGGTACAATGCTGTATCCCACCTGAATTGTCCCTACCACCAATACTCAATCAGCTGAGACTGGGGACAGTAGCTCTGTCCAGTCCCAGGGTGGCCCCCTGCCCACCTGGAAGCCCTCTCTGAGGATGCAGGTGAAAGACTTTGCTCTGGTTTTGACCAGGAGGCTCAGTCTGGTGTCTGAATCTGATCCATGAAGCCTGATCAAGCACGGTGGGAAAATCAGCCTTGTGGGCAATTGATGTGGAGGCTAAGCTTGAGTTGCTGCTGCTGCTAAGTCACTTCAGTCATGTCTAACTCTGTGTGACCCCATAGACGGCAGTCCACCAGGCTCCCCCATCCCTGGGATTCTCCAGGCAAGAACACTGGAGTGGGTTGCCATTTCCTTCTCCAATGCATGAAAATGAAAAGTGAAAGTGAAGTTGCTCAGTCGTGTCCGACTCTTAGCGACCCCATGGACTGCAGCCTACCAGGCTCCTCCGTCCATAGGATTTTCCAGGCAAGAGTACTGGAGTGGGGTGCCATTGCCTTCTCCGGAGCTTGAGTTAGAAGGGAGTTTGTCCAGAGTGGCAACCATAGGTGCAGTCTGCAGGGTTAATGCCCATTGCAAAACAGGAAGACAGCCAAGGTCGGAACCAGAGAGGAAGGGTCAGGCCAAGAATGTAGGGGAGAGGAAGCCAGATGAGATGTGGGAGGAGATTGTCAAGGAGTCCCGCAGAGGCTCTTATCAGAGGCTCGCTGCGTGGGGTGGCTGGGGGGCAGCGGGGAGGGGTTTCAGGGGAGCAAAATGGACGTTTGCAGCACTGGCCCAGATCCACAGGGCTGAGCACACCCTCTAGATGTCTGGTTACCATTCCTTCAAGGAGATCCTTTGTAAAGGGAACCCCTGTTAGCCACCCTGGTGATACAATGCCCACCATGAATATAGAACACAGGTATCTCTGGGGCCTATGTCACACTGATGTAGTAGGTTGATCAACTGGGCCTTCATTTATATAGAGCTTCATTCAAATGTTGAATTTTTTTTAAAGAATCATTTATTCATTTTCATTCAGCTGTCTACTGATGTGCTAGGTACAGTGCTGGGTGACGGGGCAGAAGACAAATCTGGTACAGTCTTGACTGTAGTAACTTACAGACTGAGGAGAGGAACATATACCTAGGGTAATCAGGGCATCAGTATCTCCTGATAGTTTCACAATAACCCTGTGAAGTACCCAGGGCTGGCATCACCACTATGATCACTGAGCAGAAGTGGCTGACTTTGGAGACTCAGTTTTCTGTGCAATGGTACTTTGGGAACCTTAGAGCCAATGACATCAGTCAAGCCCTTAGCATCGTACCTGGCATATAGTAATGTTTCTTGTGTCTCCTGCATTGGCAGGGAGGTTCTTTAGCACTAGCACCACCTGGGAAGCCCAATTGCCTCATGAAAATGGAAGTGTTAGTTGCTTAGTCATGTCTAACTCTTTGTGACCCCATAGACTGTAGCCCACCAGCCTCTTCTATCCATGGGATTCTCCAGGCAAGAATACTGCAGTGGGTATTTTCTCCAGGGTATCTTCCTGATCCAGGGTTCAAACTTGGGTCTTCTGCATTGCAGGCAGATTCTTTACTATATGAGCCACCAGGGAAGCCCCAGTTGCCTCATAAATGTTAGCTTAGTGACGGTTGTGGTAAATTTGGAGTTCAGAAGGATGATCCACTAATAATGGAGGAGGTATAGACTTAACACCTGGATCTTCTGGCTCAAAATTCAGTGTACTTCCATTATTCTGTACTACCTGGTAAGATGCTATCTTCAAGATAGATGCAGTAGCTGGGCAGTTAAATGCTTTCAATCACTTTTCTACTGTAGAGTTGGTAGCAAAAAACTATGATTTAGGAGGAAGAGAGGCAAATGGCTGTTGGCTGAGTATTAGTCACAGCTTTGACTCTCTCTCTGTACTCTTGCACCTGAATCAAAGATCACATGCAGTATTCATTTCCAGGGATGAAAGGTAGCTGTGAATTCAGCCTACAGAAGGAGGATTCTCCTTGGTCCAGGCTAACTGAGGTGGGTGTCAGTTTGGATGAGAAATTTGGCAGATGAGTGGGGACACACACCCGCAGAGGTTCTCATTCAGTAAATCCCCTTCAAGAAATCTGTGTCTTTAAGACTCTGATGATGAGCAGGCTTGGGAAGGACTGGACTAGCTACTCCTCAGGGGTCTCTGTTGTTCTCCGGCTTGGCTGCTCGCAGAGAGGAAGGGTCTAATTAGTTTAAAACATGGCTAGGAATGAAAGGCAACTGAACCACAGAGGATGAAATTCATCAGGAATCCATGAACTCAGAGAAATGACTTGAATTCTAGCCCTGGGAAGGGCATGGCCAATCTGAGCCCTCCGATGGTGGAGCCCTCCTTGACCTGCTCACAAATGCCAGCAAAAGACCAGTTCTCATGATAAAATAAGCCAAAAAGTAGGTTTATATCTGTCTTCTAAGTTCTCCACTAGGTCTGGGTGGAGCTGATGTGGGTAACTCTCGATAGCAAGTCAGCAAGATCAACCATGACCAGACTCATCGAGAGCCCAGACATCCCCAGATTGGCTCATTTCTGACATTCTGCTTCAGGATCCCTTTATTCGCTTGCCTTGTCCTTTCAGCCAGATCTTTTGTCCCACGGTGAGGCAGTGCAAGGATAACAGCACATGGATTCCCTGAAGTTAGGCAGGTCAACAGGTAGGCCCAGGCCAGGCCCTGAGATGACCTCACCCCCTCTGGGTCACAGTCTCTTGATAAGTAAGCAACAGCTGAGTGTGGTATCCCCGGCTCAGAGGATTCTCCAGGCTCTGCTTCCTGAACTCAGTTATAAACCCTACCCGCTCTGTGCTGTTTTCCCTGGATCTCCTTCCTGAATTCTCCTTGCCTTGATCCTCTGTTTTGATGATGACTCTCTGAAAGGTTCTCCCTGGATTGAATTCTGCTTTCCCTTTGAGCCCCTCCCCTCTCCTCATATCCTGTGTCCCTCTGTGAGATTCCCGGAGCCCCAGCACCACTGGCTTCCAGGTGTCCTGCTGGACACCTGCCTGTGTCCTGCTCCTGTGGTTCCTCCTTGCGTGGAGCAGAGGACAAGGATTGGGTTTCAAAGCCTGAGGGGAAACTGGGTGTTTCTGTCCCAGGCAGCACAGGCGCTGAGGTCCAAGAGGAATAAGAACAACAACAACAAAAAAGTGAGAAACAGGCAAGGAAGGAACTGAGCCAGATTGCCTCCCTGGGCCAGCAGGCCTGAGTGCTTTAGACTAACTTAAAGGGCCAGGAACAAGGAAAATTGATGGTTCTCAGCCCTGCTTGCACCTTAGAATCACTCGGAGAGCTTCTAAAGAAAAACACCAATGTCTAGATCCTATCACAGAGCAATTACAGAATCTCTGGGGATAGTCCTGACATGTGTGTGCTCACACGTGTGTGTGTGCTCACACGTGTGTGTGTGCTCACACGTGTGTGTGTGTGTGTGCTTTAAACCTTCCCAGAAGGGTTTGATGTGTAGCCAGGGTTAAAAATTCCTGAGATGATGAAAGACTCAGATCCCATTTGCCTGGTCTTCAGTGTTCTCTCCTCTGTCTTTCCCAGAAGTGCATGGGCAGGTCCTCCCAGAAGCAGCTTGATGAGATAGAGAGAGAGCCAGGGCTTTTGAGAAATGCATGAACTCAAATCTTGTGCAGATCATCAACTAGTTGTGATCTTTGGCAGGTCTTAACATTTCTAAAGTTGGTTTAGAGGCAGAGGAACCAGAGATCAAATTGCTAACATCCATTGTATCATTGAAAAAGCAAGAGAATTCCAGAAAAACATCTACTTCTGCTTTATTGACTATGCCAAAGCCTTTGACTCTGTGGATCACAACAAACTGTGGGAAATTCTTAAAGAGATGGGAATACCAGACCACCTTACCTGCCTTCTGAGAAATCTGTATGCCTGTCAAGAAGCAACAGTTAGAACTGGACATGGAACAATGGACTGGTTCCAAATTGGGAAAGGAGTATGTCAAGGGTATATATTGTCACCCTGCTTGTTTAACTTATATGCAGAGTACATCATGCCAAATGCCAGGCTGGATGAAGCACAAGCTGGAATCAAGATTGCTGGGAGAAATATCAATAACCTCAGATACGCAGATGACACCACCCTTATGGCAGAAAGGAACTAAATAGCCTCTTGGTGAAAGTGAAAGAGGAGAGTGAAAAAGCTGGCTTAAAACTCAACAGTCAAAAAATGAAGATCATGGCATCTGGTCCCATCACTTCATGGTAAATATATGGGGAAACAATGGAAACAGTGAGAGACTTTATTTTTTTTGGCTCCAAAATCACTGCAGATGGTAACTGCAGCCATGAATTAAAAGATGCTTGGTCCTTGGAAGAAGAGCTACGACCAACCTAGACAGCATATTAAAAGGCAGAGACATTAATTTGCTGACAAAGGTGCATTTAGTCAAAGCTATGGTTTTTCCAGTAGTCATGTATCAATGTGAGAGTTGGACCATAATGAAAGCTGAGCACCAAAGAATTGATGCCTTTGAACTGTGGTGTTGGAGAAGACTCTTGAGAATCCCTTGGACTGCAAGGAGATCAAACAGTCAATCCTAAAGGAAATCAGTCCTGACTGATCCTGAAGCTGAAGCTCCAATACTTTGGCCACCTGATGTGAAGAACTGACTCACTGGAAAAGACCTTGATGCTGGGAATGACTGAAGACAGGAGAAGAAGGGGACGACAGAGGATGAGATGGTTGGATGGCATCATCAACTCAATAGACATGAGTTTGAGCAAACTCTGGGAGTTGGTGATGGACAGGGAAGCCAGGTTGCTGCAGTCCATAGGGTCACAAAGAATCTGACATGACTGAGCGACTGAACTGAATTGAACATTTCTAAGGGCTTCCCAGGAGGTGCTCATGGTAAAGAATCCACCTGGCAATGCAGGAGATGCAGGAGACGTGGGTTCAGTCCCTGGGTTGGGAAGATTCCCTGGAGGAGGATATGGCAACCCACTCCAGTATTCTTGCCTGGAGAATCCCCAGGGACGGAGAAGCCTGGTAGGCTGCAGTCCATGGGGTCGCACAGAGTCGGACACGACTGAAGCGACACAGCAACAGCAAAAAGACACCTTTTAAATGCATTTGCAGAAGTTGTTGGAACTTCTTTGTTCTTAGGATACTAGCAAGAGGATTTCAGTTGATGTTGGTATAGATATGATAGGTACATTTTTTTCCTCCCTAAGTATTAAGTGGGGGCTTCCCTGGTGGTTCAGATGGTAAAGAATCTGTCTGCAATGCAGGAGACCTGGGTTCGATCCCTGGGTCAGGAAGATCCCCTGGAGAAAGGAATGCCTACCAACTCCAGTATTCTTGCCTGGGAAACCCCATGGACAGAGGAGCCTGTCAGGCTACTGTCCATGGGGTCACAAAGCACCAGACACGACTGAGCAACTAACACTTTGGGACCACCTAGTAGCACAGACCTTCATTGTAGGCATATACAAATCTGATCTGACCTTCTAATTGGATTCTAATTGCTTGTAGGACAAAACAAAATATCAGAATGGCTTAAAAAGACTTACACCTGCCTGATTTTCCAGCCCCTGCTTCTCTCCGGTACATCTCCTGAGCTCCAGCTATACTGAGCCACTAGTTTCCAAAATCTGTTGTATTAGATGATCACAGCTGTGATTTTCAGCAGCGCCTACTCCAACTTCAGAGGGAGGCTGTAATGTTTTACTATTAATCAGCATTATCTGACAGCCAACTTATACTGACCGTCAAAGTCTCCCTTTACTTATTTTTTTTGGCTAGTTTTATTTTAGTAAAGAGAATCCTTTATTCAAAGAAGATGTATTATGTCACAGAAATCAAGCAAGTGTTATTTATTTATTGACAGTGACTTCTTGAATTTTTAATTCATTTATTTTTGGCTGTGTGGGTCTTAGTGGCAGCATGCGGACCCTTCCCTGCTGCATGTGGGATTTTTCCGTGCAGCATGAAGGCTCTTCATTGCGGCACACGGGCTCCAGAGTGCACATGCTCAGTAGTTGTGGTGCGCTGGCTTAGTTGCCCCATTGCATGAGGGATTTTAATTCCCTGACCAGGGATCGAATTCACATTCCCTACACTGGAGGCAGATTCTTAACCACTGGACCGCCAAGGAAGTCCCTGATGCTGACTTCTTGAGGCCTAAATGCCCTTCCAGCCTTTTCCCCAAGCCAGGTTGACTGTTGCAGGAATGCCTGGCTCAGAGCAGCACTTCTCAGGAGCACCCCCTCTCACGCCAGCTGGGCTTTGGGTCACCAAATCCATGTTTGCAGGGAACTTGGGATGCCTGAAATTAAGATCATTCTCATGTCTGGTGCTCTCTAAGGCATCATCAGGTTGATTGCCCAGCAGCCTGCGGGTCTGCACACAATGCTGGCCTGGTGGTGGCGTTCGAGGAAGGCTTCGTAAGCTTGAGAAGTAGGGTGTCATTCATGTTACTGCAGTTAGAATGGCTTTGGGGGCTGCTAACCAGAAGGGGAAAAGTGCCAAATTTCATATCTCCACCGAGTTAGACTTTAGTCATTCAGCTGCTCTGTCCTCTGATGATCTCCTTGTAGAGTTTAAACTCCATGGAACAAGATCTGTGCTATTGCACTGTAGCTCAGAGGTGTTCTGCAGTGTCACCAGAGAAAGGGAGAGAGATTGTGGTCCAGACGAGGAGGAGCACGTGGGGTGGGGGCAGGGAACAGCTCCTAGGACAGAACAATCCATGTCCAGCTAAATAAAAGTCTCCAAGAGTCTTAAACTGTCCAACGGTCAGCTGAGAACAAAAGCAGCAAAACAAAATTGGGTTAAACTTCAAGGTTAACCAAGTGAAAAGAAAGCACATACATAAGATAATCTTTTAAGTCAACTGGCAAGTTTTACAGGAACTAGGTAGTGGTTGGGAAACATTATACCAAGGCCAAGGGTGGGGCTAAAGTCAGGCACCCTGGTGGGTTACTGGGGAGGCCACTTCTCTGGCCTGATGGGAGACCAAGAGCTGAAGGGCGGTGGCAACTGTGCAATTGGCTTCACAATCCGAATTGTTTTCTAAAGTATCCCCCTGTTTCCTTCCAACTTCGTGTGAAATTACACCTAGGTATGGCAACACACACCAGGATTGCAGTACTAGAGCAAACCTCAGAGGTCCTAGCTGTGACTTTCTCTACTTTTGGACAGCGTAAGCTAGAGAAGCTGAGAGAGTTAACCAAGGCCATATATCTGTGAGCAGCAGATTCACAAGAGCCCAGGCCAACCGGGCCTGAACCCCAGGCCTGGTTCAGTGCTTTTACTAGTACCCAGTCTGATTCCTGATGTCTGACCTCTGGGACTTCTTATTTTCCAACAGCAGCATGTTTTATGTGTGCTTTTGTTATAAATTGTATTTATAGCTAATAGCAGCAGTATTAGAAACTCTTCTGGTGGTAAGAACTGCCTCACTCGATTTTATTTTGCAGGTTGAACACTGACTATAGGAGATTAAAATGAGTTTTCCATCTTCTCTTTTGATTAAAGGAGATTCCTAATGCAATCTTATTTCCTGAAGCTGCCACTGGGGGGTGGTGGGCAGCACTTAGGATATTTATACAATGGCAACAAGAAAATGGTTTTCTCATACTCAAAATCAAGAAGTTTCCTGAAGAGCTCAGGAGCTGAAACTGGCCCATATGGAGAAGCAGTGATGCTGTAAAACAGAGTAGATATGTGAGCTAAAAGGGTACACTCTGGGGACTTCCCTGGTGGTCCAGTGGTTAAGAATATGCTTTGCAGTGCAGGGGACACGGGTTTGATCCCTGGACAGGGAACTAAGATCCCACACGTGCCGTGGAGCAACTAAGGCCGTGTACCACAACTAGAGAGTCTGTCCACTGGAATGAGAGATTTCACATGATGCAACTGAGACCCAGTGCAGCCAAATAAGTAATACATAAATAAACGAAAACTTAATGACATGTTTTTTTTTTTTTTTAAGTATACACTCTGTGAAGTCCCTGGAAGAGGAATCAGTGAGGGAAGACTTGGTGTGGAAGATGGGACATGTGTTAGTCTTGGGATGGAATGGGACAGATTTATGAATGGGGGCCTCTATGCCAGGGGAAGGAAATGCCAAGAGTCAGTGCAGAGACAAAGGAAGAAGCAGAACATCTTCATGAAGAGTCAACTGGGCTGGGGTGGAAGAGGATATAGGGTGGCAGGAAAGGAGGCTGGATAATATAGTTCCTAGTAACCCAACAAGAGGATTGTAAGTGTGCCACCATGGGAAATGGGGAGCCATAGAGGGTTTGAGCAAAGAAGTGACGTGAATGAAGTTCTAAGAGATGATTGGCTTGTCTGGCATTGCAAGACAAGTTGGAGGACACTTAGACTAGAATTAGAAAAACTAGCCATTACAACTATATTGTAAGATGTGAGTAAGAAATGTCAAGAACCAGGGTGTACCAGTTCAAATGGAAAGGAAGCTACAAGTGTGATAGACATTTGAAAGGAAAATATTGACCACATGCCATCTGCTCATATTGGCCTAAGTAGTCCTTGTTCATGCCTCAAAGTGTTAAAACATCAAATAGCTTTGCTGATGAAATATTGTATCATGTAAATGTCTATATATCAATATTTATAAATTTCTCATTATTTACTTAATTTTACAAATATTTAATTGCTTCAGATAAGGGTTAAAACATTAGATGCACTTTGTAGGGTGGAATTATTCAGAATAGTTTACGGTTTTCAAAAAACATGTCAAAAAACCTTTGAAATCTTTCAATGCTCTGAATTTCACAACAGATGGTATGTTATTCAGTCTCTTTCAGATTAAAAGAAAGAGTCATACCTAAATTGTAAATGATGAAGGTTTGAGGTTGGCATTTACAGGGAAGTAAGGAAGTGGGCTGAGTGCTCAGTAGTTCCATAATCATTGTGGCTCCCACATACTGGTCCAAGACTTTCACAGTGGGATGCACAGTAGGTCTAGATTGAATCTAGGGAAGCAATAAATCAGTTTGGCATGATTCAGGATTTTGTAGTGGGTCTTGTGACCTGTCTTCTCTGTGAGCATCTCTTATGCTCCCCAAGAGCAGCATGTCAACCATCATCATTATCCATATGTGGAGCTGTTTTGCATCCAAGTCGTCCCACACTGGATGGCCCTTGACCGGGGCTCCATTCCTGCTGTAATCAGATAGAATAGGGTGGCTATCTCTTATCACAAATGACATACCATAGCCATTCAGGCAGAAAGAAAAGCCTGGGGTCACTTTCCTCAGCAGGGGTCCATAACAGAGCCTCAAAGCTTCCCATCTGTTTAGATGAGGAAGACAATTATACAGATGTATGTTTGGAGGCAAAAGGAGAAATTCTCTCTTTATCAGAGAGTCATATAGCTTTCTGAATTTCTAAACTTAGAAATACAACTTTCAAATGGAAAGGGTTTGCATATATCTCAAATAATCACTAACTTCTGTTTACATCAAAAATTTCTCTTCTTTTTCACTGATGAGACAGGAAATACAGTCAGACATAGCACATTGGAGAATGTGAGACTTTTCCATATTTTATTGTGTCTTTTATTGGAAATGAGGTATCAGAGAAGGTTGGCTGCTGTTTTTCCCCTGGAGTCCAGAGTTTGTCTAAACTATTTTGCCCCAGGTTATTATCAGTGATTAGCCAGTGACTATATGGTGAGTACCTACTTTATTCATTAGCTCTGAGATGACATATCGTGATTTCATCTCATATACTCCCTATTGGAGTGGTTCCTGGAATGTTCAGGGTTGAAAAGGATTCTATGTTTTGATCTTTTTTCGAAAGGAAAGAAAGCCAACACTGATTAGTGACAATGAGTATAGGAGGAAGGAAAAGGAACATAGGCATTATATGCACCATTATACCATCATCACACCATCACATTATTCTCAATAATGTGCCAGTTCTTTACCCACATCCCAGTTTGCTGCTCCTGAAACTTGGTGATTTCACTGATACCTGATTTTTTTTGCTTCTTCACTTCCACTCCAATGTTTGTTATCAACAAGGCCTTCCTGAAATTTCTCTCTCCCTTTTCATTCCTCCAGACATAACCTTGGTCCAGTTGGCTTTGAAGGCTTTCAAAGCTGTTTTCGTTTAGAGAGGAGTGATATAGTTCTGGAAATACCAGTAGGTGCCCAGAAAGTGTCCACATTGACAGACCCTTGGGGATCTGAGATCTAGTTTTCCCTTAGCCTCCTAGGTCTAAAAACTCAATTGTGTCAGGGCCCCAAATTGGACCCAGAGGGAAATGGTTTATATGAATCGGTCATAGGAGACTGACAGATAAGCAATTATAGGGAAAAAATGTATTGGCCTTACAGAAAGTTGTAAAGTTCTATGATCTGTGCATTTGTTCCTGGTGAGAAATCTCCATGCAAGTCAGGACATGATCAGAAGGGGGTTTGGTGAACATGAATGCAAGGTCAGGCACTAGCTGTGGGGTCTAAAAGGAACGAAGCCACAACGGCCCACCTCTCGTAGGGATGTCTCATTACCATTTCTCCAGGACAGTGTGGGTAAGTGCTGCCATGTGCCACTCTTTCCTGGTCTTCATGCTGTGGCTGAGCCTTTGTTAACACGCTCTGTAACAATATTGATGTTAAGTTGCTCCATTCAGTTCATCTCAGACAACCTGCCTTTTAAATACAGAAGATTGATTTTGTTAGCAGACCCCTCTAAGTTTAGGGGGTGTTCCTCACTTTCATCACCTACTAGCCCATTCCGTAGCTATTCTCCAGATTTCTAACGAATTATTTTGCCTAAAAGACCTTTCATTATCCGCAACACCTCACATTTGATGAGCCCGAGTTGACAAAGCCCTTCCACAGGCAGTGTCTCCCAGAGTCCTTATCTTCTTGGGCAGAAGGTAAAGCGTGGGTTTGCACATAAGGGAGAGGAGGCTAACAGAAAACTCCAGCAAGTTCCTGCAGGGCCCCCACCCCAGCGCCAGGTTGGGGACCAGGGTGGCTGACTTGGGGGGCCCATGTTTTTTCTGCGCTCACCATCTCCTCTGCTCTTTTTTCTATTAAAAAAACCTCATAAACGTTCCCAATCCCTGCCCTTGTGGGTAGAGTGAAGTTCCTAACGATGGGTTTTCAGGGCCCCACTCTGCATCTGGTGTCTGACTTCCTGCTCCCGGTCCCCCAGACTTTGCTTTCTGCCCAGTCACGTGGGCCCTGTTCCCCTTTCCACTTGCTCCCACGCTCCAGCCCCTGCTTTCGCTGCTGCTGAGCAGAGAGAAAAGAAGTTCAGAGAGTGCTTCTGGGTCCCCTAGGCGTGCCCTTCCCCAAGTTACCCCGGGTATCAGTTTGGCAGGTCACCTTCTGCTGGCACTGGGCTCTGGGATCTGGAGGGGCTGAGGCTGGGGGAGGGAGCACGGGCTGAGAACGGGGAATGTTCAATGCATGTTTGATTCTCGTCCGCATTCAGGGCTCCTCATTAAAGCCACAGACGCGGCGCGGGGGATCTGCTCTTCATTTCAGAGTTGGCAACGCCTGAAGCCCCATTAGCGGTAATATGCACCAGCGGGATCCAGGGAGAGGAAGAAGGCTGAAAGGACTAGAATTTCTGGCCCAATTTTTAAAGAAAAGAAGAGAATGAGAGACCCATAAAACTCAGAAGCACTCTTTTCCCCTGGGCTCATTCACATGGAAATGCAAGTCCGCTGATGGCGGACAGGGCAGTGATGGCGCAGGAGCAGGGGTCTCCGTGACCCTCCAGCTCCTTCGCGGCCGCCGCGTGCGCCAGCGGGACTTCCCTCCTGAGCCACCAGTGCCAAACGGAAAGACTTTAACGTCACATCTTTGGGCACTTGGCAGGAAACACCACGAATGTTCCAATTATTAAACTAATAAGCACTCAAGACCCCAAACAGCCCTTCGTGGTGCACGTACACCCCAGCGTTGGGTGCTGGGAAAACTCCTCGTCAAGCACAAGGCTCTTTGGTTGCTGTGCTGACGATATGGAGCAGAAAGACAGCGGTCATGACATTGGCAGTGGCTGTCTAAGGTTCCTCTGAGGCCTGCGGTGGGTGTTCTGGATCTGAGGCTCAGGCCTAGTGGGGGTCAGGGTTCATGTGGGGAAAGGAAACAGTGGATCCCGTTCCTTGAAACTTAAGGAAACAGGTACTAACATAAGATCTACGTTTTGCAGCCTGATCTCTTGCTGACAGATGTAGAGAGTAGCACCGCCTTTGCTGTAATCACAGCTGCTGCTTACTTAACCTCTAAGAACGCTGCCTTGAGCACAGCGCTGAGGATGGGAGAAAAGCCAGTCTGGATTCCAGTGGCCCAACCCAGAACTTTGGTTACTGGATTCTCAGCCCATCTTCAGAGCCACTCAGGGAGGCATGCAAGGTAGTGTTTATCTACTCATTTTTGTTGTTCAGTCACTCAGTCTTGTCAGACTCTTCGTGACCCCGTGGACTGCAGCACGCCAGGCTTCCCTGTCCTTCACCATCTCCTGGAGCTTGCTCAAACTCAGTGAGGAAATTGAATCTCTGTGTGCGAATGATCTGTTTGTGATCTGCAGGATGAAGACTCAAACCCAGACCTTCTCAGCAACTTCAGTATTTTCAGTACTTTTTCCAGGAATCTACTTACTAGAAAGATCACCTCAAGCTAACCTGTGAAATGAGGATTGGGAAGAGTCATCAGATTTGGGACTGTGAATCGCTCTGTTTGAAGACAAGTCTCATGACATGGACTTCCTGAAGATCCACCAATTGCCAGACTCTCTTTAAGAGGCCTGAGCTGATTCTTGTTTCAAGGAGCAGCCTAACATTAACATCATCAAGAAAGATCTACTGTGCCCTTCAGTTTACGAAGTTGACTTCCTGTACTTAACTTCACGTTCTGCTTTCTGGCTGGCTTCTGGTTTCACATTCCTCTTGTCAAGCACTAGCTCTTCCTTCTATGACTGCTGATCTTTTTCTTTTCTGGCCTTGGGTTTACTGCCCTGTTTCCTGCCTTCTTCACTGTGCTATTTGAGGATGCCTGTTGTCAGAGACTAGAAAATTCGTGTCCATTGGAGGAAAGAAAATAGAGAAAGCCCTTCAATGAAACTGCAAACATGTAGGACAACAAGCTACAGACATGCATCAGGACGTCTCAGGCATCACAGATTGTGTGTCTGGAGTGCACATATCTATCACATGCTGTAGAGTGAGGTTAGCCTTCCAGAGTTCTGCTTAGGGAACAGATGGGTTTGAAAGAGATTGTCTCATTATACAAGTGAGAGATGACTTCCCCCAAATGACACAACTAGTCAGTGGCAAATAAAGGCTCATGTGTACTTGTGTAATTCTCTCTGCCCTCCCCCCCGCCCCCGCCCCGTAATTTGTAGGACTGAAGGATTGAAAGGAATCTCCATCACCTTTTTAGAAGAGAAAATAACTCATATGAGCCTACAATGCTTTCTTATGGTTCTTCTGTAAGTTCTAAGGGTGGGATAAAAAGATCTTGCCAAGAGGTAAGAACTGAGGGAACGATTTTTTATTTTTTGCCAGTGATGGATCTTAGTTATAGGACTTGGGAACTAGTTCCCTGACCAGGGATTGAACCCAGGCCCCCTGCATTAGGAACTTGAAGTCTTAGCTACTGGACTACTAGGGAGGTCCTAAGGGAAGGATCTTAAAGAAAGAGATCAACCTGTCCTCTTTTAGACTCTTGGACTTTCCATCCATTCATTAAAGGTATGAGTAGGAAGTTGGAAATGTGATTATATTATCCTCAATGCGTAGGCACTAGCTCACCTGGAGCGAAGAATTGAAAACAGGGTTTTTCCATGTGAGATGCCTCAGGTGGAAGCTTTTTTGCAATCTTAAATTTGAATCCTAGATTACGAAACATGTTGTTCAGTCATTCAGTCATGTCTGACTCTTTGCGACCCCATGGACTGCAACACACCAGGCTTCATAAACTGCTTCCATAAAGCACTTCTCTATAAAGAAAAGCTTACTGTGAATCCTTGTGTCTTTGTTCACATCTGTAGCTTAAAGGACTTCCCTTCTTTTGTTTTCCCTGACAGTGACCTTATTTTCTGATTTCAAACCTGAGATTCCAAGTCTTGCAAAGTCTTGCTTTATATTGTGAGTTATCTTATACAGATAATATTATAAAGGTGTAAAAACCAAAGTGCATTTAATCAATGTACTTAGCTAAACATAGATATGAAAAAGAACAAAAATACTTGAAACCAAGACTATTCCCATTAATGTTTTTCATGGGGAGTTTTAAAAAAATATTAAGTTTATTAACATTTTAAGATATATTTGGTTACATTTTTTACTGTTATTTTATTTTAAATATTTTATTCTTCCATGTAGACCAAAAGTCTCTATTGAATTTGTTACAATATTGCTTATTGTATTTTTTGTTCTCAAGGCTTGTGGAATCTTAGCTCTTTGACCACGGATCAAACCTACACCACCTGCATTGGAAGGCAAAGTCTTAACCACTGGACTACCAGGGAAATCCCACAATCAGCACCATCATATCCCCTTAACTCCCCAAGGGGCTCTTCTTGCATTTATTTTCACCTTCTATATTGACCTTCAGTAGAGAATAAAAATGAGAGAGAGGTGAGGAGTTGCACATGGTTTGTCCTGGGTTCTATGACCCACATCTTCTATCCTGCCCTCATTCATCATGGCTGGTCCCAGCGCATTGTTAATAAATAGAGAGAGGAGGGCTGGTGAAGACATGAGAGAAAAGATTTCAGCACAATCCCTGGAAGACTGGTGTGGGCTGTCCTGCACATACGTCAGCAGAGACACATTCCCTTTGTTACCTGAGACCAGATTAACGCTGTTGGTTTCTGTGCCATTCATCAGTTTCAAAATCATGAGCATAATAACTTCCTCAAGTGACACACATCATAGCCCAAGTACCACAAAGCTTTCTTTAGCGTGTGAGGCAATGATAATTTAGTACTAGTAATGTAAACCATGGATGGTCACAAGGTTTATAAAAAATGTCCTCAAATTTCTTATTCTAAGCATCTGACTTTGAGAAAACAAACACCCGCCCCCCCAAACCTAGCTCATCAATTTCTCATCCCAATTTAAATGTAGCCATTTATGAAAAATGGCTACTTCCACATTAGCTAGCTTGGGCTACTTTGGAGCAATTTTGGTTTTCTACTACAACCTCTTTCCTTCTTAAGATGCCTTGCTAAATGACCCTGTTTTAGATGCCTGATTTTGGCTGCTGGTGAGAAGTACCAAGTGATGGACTCAGCATCTCTATCTTCTACCTGCAGGTCTGGACAGCGGCCCTCCTCCACTCAGTGACCTTCTTGGATATGGCGCCTGCATTCCATTCCCAGCACAGAGCTGGCTCCAAGGACGGGAGCCCTTTGCAAAGCACTGTTTCCCATAGTTCCTGATGCCTTTGTTCTGAGATAAAGTAAGCCTGTGCTCCATCCCCTCTGCCAAGCTTCTGCTTATCACTAGGCAAGGCAAATATCATTGGAATGTTTCAGTGCACTATTAGCCAAATTCCAATGCAATCCCAATCACTTGATTAAGTGTTTTGAGGACTCACTAGTCCTGGCATTGACAAGTCCTTGTAAGAGATCAACAGTGTCAATGGGAATAAATATTAGCTTGTCCTTTCACATTTAATATGTCAAGCTGACCTACAAGGATGTAAGCACGCCAAGGGCTGCAATTTCTGTTTGTTTTGTCTCCAATATATCCCCTAATACACCTGGAATGCTACCAGAACAGTTCCCTGAAATAGTGCCCGGGACATAGTTGGTGCTTAATAAATGACTTTTTAAAAATTATGTTAAAGTTTCCTTACAGTGAAAAATCTGTTCTTGACCTTCATATGAATTCAATCACTTAGTATGAGCTCTTTTACATGAGTCAGAGTTTTAAATTCAACATCTTTAGAGATTTATCCATGTTTGCATATATTAGTAGTTTGTTTCTTTTTATGGCTGTGTAGTATTCCATGCATAAATATTCCACAACGTATTTATCCATTCTCTTGTTGATGGATATTTGGTTGTTTTCAGTTTGGGGCTGCTGTGACTAAAGTTTCCATAAATATTCTTGTATGTCTTCTTGTGGATGTATATTGTTATTTCTCTTGGGTAAGTATTCAGGGATGAAAATCCAGAATTACAAGGTAGGGGTAACTTAATAAGATTGTGCCAAAATAGTAGTAAATATTTATTAAGTCCTTTGAAACATATCCAGTTAAGTTGTCTTTCCAATTTGAAATATCCTTTCCCTTTCTCAATCAATTGTCATAAAAATTCCTTTTTCAAGTTTTTGCTGCATAAGGATTATTCTCTGATTATTGCAATATGTCTTCAGTAAGGTGAATGTTTTGTTGTCGTTTAGTCGCTAAGTCATGTCTGACTCTGCAACCCCATGGACTGTAGCCTGCCAAGCTCCTCTGTCCATGGGATTTCCCAGGCAAGAATACTAAAGCAGGTTGCCATTTCCTACTCCAGGGGATCTTCCCAATTCAGGGAACCCTTGTCTCCTGTGTCTCCTGCATTGGTGGGTGGATTCTTAACCACTGAGCCACCAGGGAAGTCCAAGTTTAATGTTAACCCAAGATTAAAATTAATAGATATTTATTGTATAATATACACTAGTTTCCTTATATTTTATTGTTTTCTGAGGCTGCAGAGATGGAAATCACTCCTTGGCCCCAGGAAGCTCACAGTCTAGTCAAGAACACAGACAGCTGTGATGGGGACAGTGAGGCATACACACGGTGGTAAGGGGCTAAGAAGACCAAACACATAACTCAGTCTGAGAGGTCTTTCTGGGACTGGAAGCCTCAACTGAATCCAATCAGATCAGATCAGTCGCTCAGTCATGTCCGACTCTTTGTGACCTCATGAATCGCAGCATGCCAGGCCTCCCTGTCCATCACCAACTCCCGGAGTTCACTCAGACTCACATCCATCGAGTCAGTGACGCCATCCAGCCATCTCATCCTCTGTCGTCCCCTTCTCCTCTTGCCCCCAATCCCTCCCAGCATCAGAGTCTTTTCCAATGAGTCAACTCTTCGCATGAGGTGGCCAAAGTACTGGAGTTTCAGCTTTAGCATCATTCCTTCCAAAGAAATCCCAGGGCTGATCTCCTTTAGAATGGACTGGTTGGATCTCCTTGCAGTCCAAGGGACTCTCAAGAGTCTTCTCCAACACCACAGTTCAAAAGCATCAATTCTTCGGTGCTCAGCCTTCTTCACAGTCCAACTCTCACATCCATACATGTTTGTATTAAAAAGAAGAGAGCATTCTAAGCAAAGAAAACTGAAGATATAAAGAGAGATGAAGGGGAGCATGCTTCATTTGGGGGTAGATGGGTCCCCATAGCTGGAGCACTGGGCTTGAATGTGGGTTGGCGAGATACCAAGGAGACGAAGGGGGCTGGGGAACAGCCAAGACCTGGACACAGAAGACCTTGGACACCCTGTGAAGGCATCTAGACTTTACCTGCAACTCTGGGGAACCACTGAATGGTCTTAAGCAGGGATGACATTATAGGATTCATAGCATCTCCTACTTTTCCACAGAAACTGATTTAACTTTTATTCCACTACTTGTTTCGATTTGTCTCTTGCTGTTGTGATTTGTCCGTGTGTCTCCTCTCCATCTGGCCTGCAAGGTAATCCTTATGAATGTCTTTGGGATCTCCATGACTCCAAAGCACTTCTCAGCTGGCACATCCCTGGTGGCTCAGATGGTAAAGAATCTGCCTGCAATGCAGAATACATGGGTTTGATCCCTGGAGAAGGGATTGGCAACCCACTGCAGTATTCTTGCCTGGAGAATCCCATGGACAGAGGAGCCTGATGGCCTGTGGTCCATGGAGTTGCAAAGAGATGGACATGACTGAGCAACTCAGCACGCACATACAGTAGGCATAAGTGCTTTGTGGGTGTTTGATCAATGGGCTTGAGCCATGAATACCTAGAGGCTACCCATACCCTTGGGGGCTGCTAGACTGAGGTTTAAGGAGGATGTTCATTTTCCTTGGGGTATAAATCCCATTGAAATGGACCTGAGAGAAAAGTTCTGAATTCTGACACGGAAGGAAGGGAAGGAAAATCACACAAAAACTAAGAATCCTCAGGTGTTCCTGTCATAACCTTATCGGCCTCCCACACGGAATCCCACTGAGGTATTTTGGGGCTGTTCTGTGGCAAAAACCTGGTTGCTTTTCTGAAGCATTCTGGAATTTCCATCCAGTGAACAGATGGCATTGTTTTCATACAAAGAGCAAAAGAATCTCATGTACTCAAACACTGGGAGCTTGAAAAAATACACAGAGGCTGGGTAGTAATTACAATGGGGAAAGAATATAATATGTCAATAGACAGCTAGACTCCACAAAGCAAGCATCCAGTTGGTTCCTTGGCCAGTAAGATGGCCTCTGCGGGCAGTGTCAGGGCTGAGGGCGTGAGTACACTGATGTGGTGCTAACACCGGCTCTGGGCCAGGCTATGGTCTCACCTACCAACACAGCTGAACTGCTCTCTCGATATATAAATAAAGTTCCTATTATGTGCTTGGCGCTGAGAATCCAGCAGTGAAAAGACATAGTTCTGATCACAGGAGCTGTCAGCATGGAGGAGAGAACAGACTGATGAAAGATGTGCACAGAAATTGAGAACAAGAAGTAGAAACCTCTACCCCAGGCTGGAGAGATCAGGAGAGGTTCCCGGGGGAGGTGACATGTGAACTCAGTCTTATGAGCTGCCTGGGAGCTGGCCAGGAGGTTTGGTAAGGAGGCAAAGTAAAGGATAACATTGAGGGCCTTCTGGATTGAGGGGACAGTGTGAGCAAGGGCATGGAGGTCCCAGGAGTGAAGTGGATTCAGGGACATCATATAAACAGTACTGCCTGTTTGGATAGGGTAGGGAGTGGCATAAAATGAGGCTAGAGATGCAACCTGGAAACTAGAAATATCTGAGCAAAGCATTACACAAGTTCATGCAAATGACTTGCATAACCAGGTGCACCCTATCAGGAAGCCTGCTTGTAAGGTTGAGAGCCTGGGAATATTTGGTAACAAAACTCTAATGCCAAGATCAACAGGTCTCACAGGGAAGAAGTAGTCATTTATCCATTTAATCGAGACACATGTAGAGAGCAAGTGCGAAGTATCAGGTACTAGAAGTCCACGATGAGTGGTATATTCCTGACAAAATGACCAGCACTTGCTAATCTGCCCCAGGTGAGGATTCCCGAGATAGTTGTCCAATAAATCCTGTTGGGTGAATCAGAGAAGTGAGCAGACAAGTATGATATCAAAGGGTTACAATTAAGAGAGCAGGAAACTCATCCTGAAAATGTCTGCATGAATCCAGAGAAGTAAAATACGTAAGTGAAGAGACCTCCAGGTGAAGGACAACAGGGCCTCATGGGGATGATGGCCAGTAGAGTGTGTGCTTATTCACAAGGGGATAGTTGCTACTCAACTCCAGGTAAATTAGAATCAAAAGAAGCTGGAAATTTGTGTTTTTTTATCCAGTGAAACATTACTTGCAAACTGGTTGCTCCCACATGCTCAGGGTTCCAGCATAATCAGCCTTGTACCTACATGGAGGTGATGGCATAGAGAAACAGACACTGGTTACCAAGATCTGAGGCTTGGATACCTGCCTTTCTGGAGGAACATAGCACAGGACAGACACCTGCATGATCAGAGTAGGAGACCACAGCCCTCGGAGCCAAGAGGGCGAACAGAGTCAGGCGCTCCCAGGGACCCCAGGCTCACATGCATGTGGTGAGCGCCTGACTTCAGGTCAATCTCCGGCTTCTCACCCAGGAGCCACGGGCTGCAGTGCAGCTCCTCCCCCAGAGAGGACCTGTGTAGCCCTTGCTAATTTGCTGGCCACTGGGATCTGTTTGGGGCTGTTTGTTTTGCAGAAGGAAACAGAAGATTGCAGTGTGTCAGAATTCTGCTCCTCCTTCTGCGCTGCTGCCTCCCCCACATTAAAAACTGCTGAACAAACAGAGAAATCAGAGATGATTATACGCTGCTGGAAACCCGCGTGCTTCCGCCGGGCCACATCCCCCTGCCAAGCTGTTATGTAAGCCATCAGGACTGGAACCAAGCGGAGTTACCATTGACAGCCCGTCCATGACCTGCTCATCACCTACCGCTTTCCGCAGATCCCGTCTCACCTGGTGGGAACCTGCCCTGGGGAAGAGAGGGCCA
Organism: Bos indicus; assembly: GCF_029378745.1. Classification (NCBI taxonomy): domain Eukaryota; kingdom Metazoa; phylum Chordata; class Mammalia; order Artiodactyla; family Bovidae; genus Bos; species Bos indicus. The sequence continues at coordinate 64,034,839 of NC_091775.1, read as the reverse complement.
GGGCACACACGGACAGGCTGCTTGTTTTTACATTTGTTTTGGGATTTCCCTCTCTCCCTTCCCAGCCAGTTCAGAGGTATGGGTGGGTCAGGATTAGGAGTTTACTTTGGCTAGCTTCCCAGTGACTAACACATTTTATACTGGCAAACTCCATCTGACAATCCGGGGGAGTTGAGTGTTTTTCACCCTCTGAAGTGAATAAGTCATTTTGGATGTTTAGAGAGCAGAGTTGAACAAGCCTGGAGCCTGGGGTGACCTCTAGGCCAGACCACACTGCTCTGATGACCAATACTTATTTCTATTTAGGGATTCTGGGCATGTTTCCCAGTCCTAAACCACCTAAATGGACTTAGAAGAGCTTTTCCTTTGATGTGTCAATGATTTGAGTAAATGAGCTAAATTCTCAGGCTTTTCTTTCTTTTTCTTCTGCATCACAAGGTTAGGAATACTTAATGGCTCCTACAGCAAGTGCACTAAGGGTTTTATTACAACTTTCGGGCCAGGTTATAATTATGTCTGAAGTGAGCTCCCATCTATTTACAGTTGACAATATATATTCAGGATATATATGGCCAGATCTTATAGGTGATACAGATACCCCTTCCCATATCTATGCAACACTGGGATTCCATTCCTCTCCCTTTTTCAGCCTTAACTGACCTTACCCCACATGAGAGGTTTACATCTCAAGTAGAAGGTCCTGAATGCTGGAGTCAGATAAAACCTGTGTTGGAGACACCACTTGGTCATTCAGAGTCTCTGTGACCTTGTGCTATAGCCTCAACCTTGCTAAGTCCCTGGATCTGCTGGTTCCCTTTAATTTTCCTACATCACTTTAGAAAGATGCAGGCTTCCAAGGGTCATTCCTGGCTTTGGAGAATGACTAACCATGTCCACCTCTCACCTGTCCCATCATGGCGGGTGAGCAGGTCAGCACGGTGAACCCTTCATCAGCTGATGAGACTGCCCTAGGAGTGAGGAGCTGGACTGAAACCTCAGGCTCAGTCCCCACTCCTGGCCCTCATCTTTTTTCCTAGTAACCTTGGAGGGAGCGCCTCACAAGCCAAGGGCCTGGGGTGGTTGGTCAACTCCAAGTCTTGGTGACATAGGTGCCACCTCTTATAGCTGATACAGATACCTCTTCCCAGGAAGATGGCCAGCAAATTCTTATTCCTTGCACAGGCATTTTAAAAAAAGCTCACACCAAAGAAGAAATTGCCCTTTCTAGATCTCAATTCATAGGAGGGCTAGTCAGTAAGCCCCCGAATCCTAATAATAGAAGGGATTTATGCAGGGGGTGGGGTTGGGTACCACATAAATGTTATGGCAGGGAGAGAGAGCCAACTTAATGTACTGAGAACTAATTTTATTAAGTGAAACTATTTTGCACAGAGTGACAGCAATCAACTGCCCTCCCACTGTCTGAATGTAAATAGGGAAACCAAATTCAGATCCTAACCTTCTTACAGGGAAGCTTTGCTTCCCACTCTGCTTCAAGATGACCTTTGGCTGGAAAACAAAATGTGGGTCTGAATTTAGTAAAGCTTGAGTTTGACTCAACTCTTCCAGTTCAGAGAAAATAAAAATCCTTATTTCCGGAATCCAGTAGCCTCTTTAATTGAGTTCATCCAGCCTTTGATGGTTTTCTGGATAATAATTAAACTCATGTTGACCAACCTCCTTACGTTGTTATCTTAAAAAAAGAGAGAAGTGGTGTGGTTTGGATGGGGCCGTGGGAAGCAAACCTTTTTGAGTATCTTTCTCCCTCTGTCCAGACTCTGGCTTTCTGCTTGGCTGCATAAACATCATTAGGAAGCCTCCCTCCTCAGACCCGTCAGATCTCCACCTGGAGAAAGAGGGTAAGGGTTATAAGAAGTTGAGTAATCTTGATTGAGGGAGTTGGTTTCTTCATAAAACATGCTCTCCTTAATCTGGCTGGGCAGGGTAGATGACAGGGAAGAGCAGCCAGTGAAAGTGTTGAGCCCACATCAACCATGCCCCCAAGATGGGCACAACTAGAATGGGACGGAGAAGGCAATGGCACCCAACTCCAGCACTCTTGCCTGGAAAATCCTATGGACAGAGGAGCCTGGTAGGCTGCAGTCCATGGGGTAGCTACAAGTCAGACACGACTGAGCGACTTCACTTTCACTTTTCATTTTCATATATTGGAGAAGGAAATGGCAGCCCACTCCAGAGTTCTTGCCTGGAGAATCCCAGGGATGGGGGAGCCTGGTGGCTGCTGTCTATGGGGTCACCCAGAATCAGACACGACTTAAGTGACTTAGCAGCAGCAGCAGCACCAGGGAACACTTCACGTGCCTGCCAGTTTGAATTCATGAGATCCAGTTTGAATTCACGAGATCAGTTCTTTGAAAGACTTCTCTTCAACCCCAGGCAGTTTGACTAATGCAATAGCTCTTAAGGGATGGATAGAGAGGCCTGGGTAGCAACATTCAGTTCCAATGACCCCAATTCCCAAAGATACAGATAATGAAGTAAAACAGCATGTGACATATTTTATTTTGTCAATCATGCTTTGTTTACAAAATAAAGAGCAATGGGAATCACTGAAATATATATATATATATATATATGTATGTTAGTCTCTCAGTCGTGTCCAGCTCTTTGTGAGTCCATGGACTGCAGCCTCCCAGGCTCCTTTGTCCATGGAATTCTCCAGTCAAGAACACTGGAGTGGGTTTCCATTCCCTTCTCGGGGATTTTCGCAACCCAGGGATTGCACCCAGGTCTCCTGCATTGCCAGCAGGTTCTTTACCATCTGAGCCACCAGGGAAGCTCTCTCTCTCTCTCTAAACACACACACACACACACACACACAGATTTAGAGATACATAAACACTCCAGTGTACAATTTTGGGACTTCTGCTATAAACTTTCAGTTCAGTTCAGTCGCTCAGTCACGTCTGACTCTTTGTGACCCCATGAATCGCAGCACACCAGGCCTCCCTGTCCATCACCAACTCTCAGAGTTCACTCAAACTCATGTCCATTGAGTCGGTGATGCCATCCAGCCATCTCATCCTCTGTCGTCCCCTTTTCCTCCTGTCCCCAATCTGTCCCAGCATCAGTCTTTTCCAATGAGTCAACTCTTCGCATGAGGTGGCCAAAGTACTGGAGTTTCAGCTTTAGCATCATTCCTTCCAAAGAACACCCAGGGCTGATCTCCTTTAGAATGGACTGGTTGTATCTCCTTGCAGTCCAAAGGACTCTCAAGAGTCTTCTCCAACACCACAGTTCAAAAGCATCAATTCTTCGGCGCTCAGCTTTCTTCGCAGTCCAACTCTCACATTCATACATGACCACAGGAAAAACCATAACCTTGACTAGACAGACCTTTGTTGGCAAAGGAATGTTTCTGGTTTTTAATATGCTGTCTAGGTTGGTCGTAACTTTTCTTCCAAGGAGCAAGCATCTTTTAATTTCATGGCTGCAGTCACCATCTGCAGTGATTTTGGAGCCCCAAAAAATAAAGTCTGACACTATTTCCACTGTTTCCCCATCTATTTGCCATGAAGTGATGGGACCAGATGCCATGATCTTCGTTTTCTGAATGTTGAGCTTTAAGCCAACTCTTTCACTCTCCACTTTCACTTTCATCAAGAGGCTTTTTAGTTCCTCTTCACTTTCTGCCATAAGGGTGGTGTCATCTGCATATCTAAGGTTATTGATATTTCTCCCGGCAATCTTGATTCCAGCTTGTGCTTCTTCCAGCCCAGTGTTTCTCATGATGTACTCTGCATATACATTAAATAAGCAGGGTGACAATATACAGCCTTGACGTACTCCTTTTCCTATTTGGAACCAGTCTGTTGTTCCATGTATACAGGTTTCTCAAGAGGCAGGTCAGGTGGTCTGGTATTCCCATCTCTTTCAGAATTTTCCACAGTTTATTGTGATCCACACAGTCAAAGGCTTTGGCATAGTCAATAAAGCAGAAATCGATGTTTTTTCTGGAACTCTCTTGCTTTTTCCATGATCCAGCGGATGTTGGCAATTTGATCTCTGGTTTCTCTGCCTTTTCTAAAACCAGCTTGAACATCTAGAAGTTCACGGTTCACGTATTGCTGAAGCCTGGCTTGGAGAATTTTGAGCATTACTAGTGTGTGAGATGAGTGCAATTGTGCGATAGTTTGAGCATTTTTTGGCATTGCCTTTCTTTGGGATTGGAATGAAAAGTGACCTTTTCAGTCCTGTGGCCACCGCTGAGTTTTCCAAATTTGCTGGCATATTGAGTGCAGCACTTTCACAGCATCATCCTTCAGGATTTAATCATTAATAATTACTGCACATTCCTGGTGGCTCAGATGGTAAAGAATCTGCCTGCAGTGCAGAAGAACTGGGTTCTATCCCTGAGTTGGGAAGTTCCCCTGGGGAAGGAAATGGCAACCCACTTCAGTTTTCTTGTCTGGAGAATCCCATGAACAGCAGAGCTGGCAGGCCACAGTCTGTGGGGTCACGAAGAGTCAGACACGACTGAGCGACTAAGCACAATTCTAATCTGGGCGAAGATCTTAGCAAATCAATTGTTTCTGGATGTGTCTAAGAATAGAAGGTCTTCTGGAATATGTATGTGGCTTTGGAGAATGAGGTTTTTAAAAACAAACTGTATTTTTTATAATAGTTTTAGACTTGCAGAAAAATTGCAAAGATAGTACAGTGTTCTCATGTACTTCTTGCCTAGTTTGCCCTATGAATAACATCTTACATGAGCGTGGTACATTTATTACAACTAATGAGTTGATAGATACATTGTTATTAACTAACTAAAGTCCATACTTTAAAGAATGAGAGTTTTACAGAAAATTGCCATTGAAATTCTTCAGAGGTATCCTAACTCGGGTTTTCACATCACAGAGAGTTCTTTTCTGACCTCCTGTCTCCCCCCATTGTGGGCTTCCCTGGTGACCCAGTGGTAAAGAATCTCCCCCATCACTTCTTAGAATATTCACCGATTGTTTGCTGCTTTGCTGATGTATGGTCCGGCCACTCAAGATGGCTGTTCTCTTGTCCTCTGTGTTTCCTGTCTGATCAGTGCCTGCTTCACTATACCCTATGCATGTGACTGACCTTCCTATGTACTTGTCCCAAACCCCAGCTAGTGATTGTTCTTATTTAAGGGGTGGTGAGGGGCATGCCCCTCTACCGGTTTCCCTGGTAACTAATAAGCACGCCTGATGTCAATTCATCTATAACTGGTAATCTCCCTTTCTTGCCCTCCTTTCCAGGAGCGAAGACTATCATCTTGTCCTGCCCTTCATTGCTCCAGGACTTTGCTTCAGATGTGTAAGTTCCCTCATCCATTAAACCACTGATGTCTCTGTTGCTGACTCTGGGCTCTTTCTTCAGTGTTGAAGCTGGGCAAGCACAGGGTTTGTAGGCATGCGGAAGGCAGCCCAACAGCTACCTTTTATCTGCAAAGGAAAAAAAAAAATGTTTTCTGGTTTAAGAACTTGACTATCCACTAGTAAGGAACTCTCATACACCTTGTTTTAAGTTGTTCTCCTCAAAAGTGTTTTACAATAGCAGTGGAGTGAATTGGTGAAGAGTAGAGATTTTGGAATCAAACAGATGGAATCCCAGTTCTGCAGTTTTAAGCTATTACTTTTTCAAGCTTCATTTTTTTTTTCACCTGAAAAATGGAAATAATAACAGTATCACAAATACAGGAATACAATAGTGGTTTGTTACTAGTGGGGAGAAGGGAGTGGGGGGGGAAAGCTAGGGATAGGATATTAAGAGGTACAAACTACTATGTATAAAGTAAATAAGCTAAAAGGATATACTGTATCACATAGGGAACACAGCCAATATTTTATAACTACAGGTGGAATATAATCTTTAAAATTGTGAGTCACTATTTTGTACTCCTGAAACTTATATAATCTTACAAATCAACTACATTTCAAAAATGAATGAGATATAAAATAAATAAAAATATATCATATATGTTCACTTCAGTTCAGTCACTCAGTTGTGTCCAACTCTTTGGGACCCCATGAACTGCAACACGCCAGGCCTCCCTGTCTATCACCAACTGTCCAAAGTTGGAGTCCACCCAAACCCATGTCCACTGAGTCAGTGATGCCATCCAACCATCTCATCCTCTGTCGTCCCCTTCTCCTCCTGCCTTCAATCTTTCCCAGCATCAGGGTCTTTTCAAATGAGTCAGCCCTTCATATCAGGTGGCCAAAGTATTGGCATTTCAGCTTCAACATCAGTCCTTCCAATGAACACCCAGGACTGATCTCCTTTAGGATGGACTGGTTGGATCTCCTTGCAGTCCGAGGGACTCTCAAGAGTCTTCTCCAACACCACAGTTCAAAAGCATCAATTCTTCAGTGCTCAGCTTTCTTTATAGTCCAACTCTCACATCCATACATGACCAGTGGAAAAACCATAATATGTGTAACTGAGACATAAAAAAGAAATAATAATAGTGTCTTCCACACTGATTTGCTCTGAGAATTGAATAAAAATATTTCAAAGCACTTAGTACAGTGCCAGGCACACGATAATAGCCCAGTAATCGTAGCTATCATTAAACTTAAAAGGTGAGGCCCTTTGGAAAGGCAACTGTGGTCAATAGACTAATCAATGAGTAATCTAGATCAATTTGGTCAAAAATAGCTTTTCAACAAAGATCTATTTCAAAGATCAGTAGAGAGAAAATAAATAGTTATAGAAGCGTAAACTAAATGGCCTGAAGAATTCTTTTCAAATTGGAAAGAAAAAGGTCATTAAAGGGACTGCTGATGTGAAAACATGTGAAACATTACCCAGTGTCTTCCTCTGCTTTACCATTCCACTTGAAGGATTAAACTATCTAGTAAATGCTTAGGGCAGCCAACATCCCCATCGAAGGTATTCCCTGGGGAGAAATGATGTCTCAGGGCTAATTGGGAATATTATGGAGATCTGGCCATAATGCATCTCTGGCTCCTATTGGCCACATCCCATCTCACCACATTCCAGTACTCCAGCCACATGGAAACTACTGCAGTGTATCACACATGCATGCTCTCCTGCCTTCCCTGCTCTTGCATGCTTGGCTCCTTTTGCCTGCTACACCTCCCCACCCCTTCACCTGGCTGACATATTCTCCAAAACTCAGCTGAGGTGTTGCCTCCTCTGGAAAATCTTCCCCCATCACTGCTATTGTGGTTACCAGAGGCTTCCAGTCGTGTAGCATTTAACCCACTTCCTCATCTTCGTCTCCCACTCTGTTGTAAGTACCATCAGTAACTCCAGTGTAGCATGTCTGTAGTCTATGGGCTATGACTCTTCTCTCAAGAATAGTGGGAGTAGTTAGGGGAGGCCCATGGATTTGGTGGAAGCTGTAGTTTCATATCTGAAGCATAAATGAGAAAACTTGGAAGGTTACTCTTTAAAGAATATCATTAAAGTCACTGTAGGATTAAATCATAGCAGATCATTTGTGCAATGGTTTCCAAGCCCAAGTGCATGACACAATATTGGTCTCTGTGAAGTTTTCCCAAGTCAATGAGGATTCTTTTCAAAAAATTGCCACCATGAGGCTGCCCAGTCCTGTGTATGGCCTAAGACAAGGGGGGTGACTTATAGTCCATATCCTCCAGTTCTCCCTGGACGGATGTCTGGTCTACCCCTTCCCCACCTTCCTATAAATGGTGACCATTCTGATTTGTACAGTTGAAGAAACAAAAGCAAAGTAATTTCTTAAAGGTCTCATAGTTACCAAGTTTTAAAATTAGGATCCAAAAAAAAAAAAAATAAATAAATAAATAAAATTAGGATCCAGGTCCATCTGTCTGATTCCAGAGCATTTAACTGTGATTTTCTTTAGTTGGTACCTGCTCATGTCATAGGCTTAGTGCCCAGAAAAATAGAGCCTTCTCATATGGGGCTGAGCTGACTAACTCAAGTCTATGTCACTATACTTGTATCCCAGACCAGACTGCACTAGTGCCCTTGAATCATTCTGGAAGTATCGTACACCTACTGACTCTCTTTTCCTCTTCCTCCTGTGAGTCCTCTGGTACTGGGTAGGAAGACAACTGGGTAGGAAGACAACCTAGATAAAAAAGGACCTTCACATCTCATACTATTATATTTCCTTACCCCATAGCAGGATCCACTCTACTATGGGATTACAGTGGAGTTCCTAGTTGTAGGGAGAGTGCCACGGGTCCAATCATTCTACAATAGATTCCAAAATCCCTTTATTTATTATTTTTTTTATTTTTTCCAAAATCCCTTTAAACAGTTAACTTCGACAAGAGCTTTGTACCAAGATAAGTAGGTCTTTGGTGGGGTTTGGGACTTTTCTTTAATATATAAGATTATTTGTTATAATTTTGACACCTTCCTGGCGTGAAGTTTAGCCCTATATGAAACACTAGAGGACACACATAACTTTTAAGTTAAATTTTTGGCATTTTTGTGGTTTATAAGTCAAAGCAGCAAAATTCCTACAGTACAGATTCTCATTCAAAGGGGCCTTGGGCCCAGCTGCTAAATATTTTCTGGATGTGACACCAGACAAAGGCCTGGAGCAATGGCCACTGTGTCCTCAGGCTAGAGTGTCTGAGAACAGGTGAGCTGGCTGGCTGTGTGGAGGAAGATGCAGCCTATTTTGTACTCAAAGAAGATATTGTTATTTCTGTGTCAGAGTAATCATCTTCACCTACAACATTCTTTCTCTGCAAAGGGAGCTGATGCAGAAGTAAAACATGAGTGATTTGGAAATGACAACCCATAGAGTAATGATGAAACAGACAGAAGCAGAAGGCCGACCCATACATACCCGCTGGCTTCTGCCTTTTGGGCCCACCTTTTTGGTTTTTGCCTTCTACCTTTTTGGGGCTTCCCTGATAGCTCAGTTGGTAAAGAATCCACCTGCACTGTAGGAGACCATGGTTCGATTCCTGGGTTGAGAAGATCTGCCGGAGAAGGGATAAGCTACCCACTCCAGTATTCTTGGGCTTCCCTTGTGGCTCAGCTGGTAAAGAATCTGCCTGCAATGCGGGAGACCTGGGTTCGATCCGTGGGTTGGGAAGATCCCCTGGAGAAGGGAAAGGTTACCCACTCCAGTATTCTGGCCTGGAGAATTCCATGGACTTATACAGTCCGTGGGGTCGCAAAGAGTCAGACAAAACTGAGTGACTTTCACTTTTCACTTTCAAGTCAGCTTTGCCATTTCCTTGCTGGGAGATTATTCTGTGGTTTTGGCACAAGACAACGACCTGGGAGAGAGGCAAAGACTATGGATATGGTTGCCTTTTCTCCGCGAAGCCAACTAGCGCCTTGTTTTTTTGTGAGCCTGCCACTGTGGGAAAATTGCGAGAGTGTAAAGTTTCCTTCTTTGTCCTGAGCGCACTTCATTTACCAGCGAGCCAAGCTGGGAACAGAGCCGCCTCTCACAGGCCTCGTGAATGACTCCATTTTCTCAGGGCAGCTCTGCCCGCCCATTGTCTGACTGTCATGCCCTCTTGTCTAGGTGTTCCCTGCAGGCTGGCTGTTATGTAACGTCTGTGCAGGGAACATTGCGTGAGAGCAAGAAGATCAGAGAGAGGAAAAACCCCGAGGGTAACCAAGACCAAAATGTCTTCCTGAGAAGGAAAAAAAAAAGAAGAAAAGACTAACTATTTGTCAGCTGTTTTCCTAGGCTTCTCTGCCTGAGTGATAAACTTTGGTTGCTGACATACAAAGCCCTGTGGCTGACTCACGTGAGCGTTTCTGATTATCTTATATGTAAGATGGAATGTGCTGCACCCTCAGACCCATGCCAGGGCAGCTGCCACCCAGGTCCTCCTGTAAGACTGTGACATGAAACCCTGCCCCCTCTCTCATGGTGGAAGGAAAGGCCCTACGCCCTTCTTACCACTTTCTACACCTCCTTCTCTTACTACATCATCGCCCAGTGAGTCTCTCAGTCCTGCTTAGGGGATCATACGCCCCTTCAGACTTTCCTCTGACAACTCCCAGGTGGTCTTGACTCTCTGTCAGAGTTCTGTGTGGACAGGTACCATCATTTAATGGTCACAGCGGGGACCCCTATTCCACTATTCCCCCATTTCCATCACCTGGATGCCAAGTCCTGGGCCTAAATGTTACCCATCATCTCTTTGGGTCACATTACCAACACGGTGCTGACATGAAGGAAGGTGGAATGGGGTGGGTCCTTCTTTCTCTGCCTCCCCCAGCATTCCTCTCAAGCTTGTTCTACAGAACACCAGCCCTGGAGCCACAGGGAGAGGCTTTCTGGCAAATAAAATAGGATTGCATGGCTAGGATATTTTATAGACTCTGTACCCTTTTTTTGCATAGAGTTTACCCTGCATGCTCTGTCCTCCTCTTGCACAGATGAAGTGCATGCATCATAAAACCTTGAAATGTTTGCAGTAAAGAAACCTACCTACAAACATAGAAATGTTTGGTATAACATCTCCCAAATTTACTTGACTGCTAGTCTATAAGCTCAGGAGGACAGGGACCTTTCCTGTATTTCTCATGGTTGAATTTGTAGTTCACAGCCCTTCTGTGGGTCTTCAATAAATGTCTTTTAAGTTGTAGAAAATTACCTGACCCTTTTTTCTAAGTCATATCCATGAATATCTTACAGAACTCCAACACGCCCTGGAATGTGCTGTGGTGAATGTTGGTCTATGCCATTCACTGATTCTATTAATTACAAAGAAAAGAGGAGAAAAAGAGCACAAGTAGACCCAAGATCAAGACTTTCTGGTCCTCACCAAATAAGAGGCTGCAGGAGGCTGCTTGGTCCACAGCCCTTTCAATACATCCGGCTCACCCACAAGCCATTCTAGAGGGAGGGTGCTGTATGCCCCCGTCTTTGCAGATCACCTGGTCTACTCTGACTTGGCCTGCCACCCTGTTTCATTCACCCTGGTTCTGTGAACCTTTGGCTTTGGTAACTGCCTCTTGGTAGGTTTTTCTGACTCTCCTTCTTGTTATAAAAATTCATTAAACAAAATAAAACCTTTTCTCTCTCTTCCTGTCTGGGACTTTGAAGTCTGAAAAATCTAGATTTGAATCCATCTTCTGCCATTTACTGGATGTGAGGTTTTTAGAAATTTCTTGTATCTATCAGAACCTGTTCTCCTCTATAAGTGAGGATAATAGCCCTCATTGTATAGAGTTGTCCTGAGAAGTAAATGCACATATAAGGCCTCAGCACAGTCCTGGTATTTAGCCAGTGCCAGGCACATGGCTGCCACTGTTCAATTGCTCTCCCCTCTTACCTGCTGCCTCAGTTTGGGCACACTCATGACTCCAGATGAGCCTCTACTTTTCCTCTACTGGTTTAGACCCAGCTGGCAGGAACTCTGGCCCAGATATTCTCTGTCTGTGGGGATGTCTCTCCTCTCTTCCCCTCTGTCCCCTCATTGCTGCTGCCTTCAGCAGCCCCATAGACTCACCCCTTCATCACTTCTCATGTCTTCACTAGCAGACATAGTCATTCATTAGAATGTTTCATAGTTCACAAAATTCTAATACATCATCTCACTTAGTCTTCAATGACCCCACTCTTCAGGCTGAGTTATCTTTCTACAGATGAGAAAAAAAAAGTGACTCAGTGACTGATTTGAGGTTTCACGGCAACCGAACGTTGGAGGCTGGATCTGAACACTGGTCTGCCTTCAGATGCAGAGCTCCCCCTCCCTACCCCACTCAGCTGCCACCTGGGTAACTATGAAGCACAATGTGGGTAGGGGGCAGAAGCCTATTCACCCAGCCCCCACAGGAACTCATCATTAACAGTTTTGGATCCACCAGTTGCATGTCCCAGATTCTGGGACCCAAGAGTTCTCAGCCACCCCTTCCCAGGGCAGTGGTGCACGGAATGCCTATGTCCACGTCCAGTAAAAGCAAACAAAGATGTTAGGTGAAAGATGCAAAAGAAAATTCTGATTAACCTACTTGAGATTCCAGTATGAGTAATGTTATTACATTGTCAATGAATAAAATGCTTCACATCTTCTAAGAGAGCTTGTTTAGTCCTTGTTTTGTTGAGTATGTATACTACAACCCCACTCCCTCCAGCCCAACACACAGAGGCATCTTCATGGTGCTAAAGCAAAGAAATGAACAAATGGTGGTCTTCCTTTTTAGGTTGGTCTTTATATCACATCCTAAAACTAAATATCTGAAACCTAGTGACAAATCCTTGATCATCTTGGGATCTAGAATGCCTTTGTCACTGCAAGTCAAGCTCCTGTGAAGGATCAAAACGTGTCAGGAACAGGAGGCATTCAAAAGGCGTGGGCACCCTCTGCCAGCACCATGGATAGTCACCCACCTTTCTCCTGATCCCTGAGGTCAAATGCCCTAAAAACGTAAGTGGCAATTAAGAAAAAAGAGACAGGTCTGCTTTCTCTGTAGGAAGAGTCATGCATTAGGAAAAGTAAGGCTCTGTGTTCTTCTCTAGGGCAGCAGACACTATTGGGGAACTGGGATTGTAACACATGACACGGAGAAAGAAAAGGTGGTCTCACAGCCCCTGACTGGAGGTACCAGGAATAGCCTATCACCTGTTTCTCTTCCTTCTGGTCCACTTTAATTCCTCTGTCTTTCCTCCAGCCTCCAAAGGGTCTTGAAAAAGTATCTCCAGTGTTATTTTCACAAAGAAGTCTCAACACAAAAAAGTTTAAAACCCTCTAACTTATCATTCCAGTCTGCCATCTAAGGGCACATCTAGAATCACAAATTTCCACCTTTACAGAAAAGGCATCAAATCAGAGTCTCTTAACTTTGGTGATGAGGTATGTTCCACCCTTATATTTCTGCATGACAAACCACTCTAAAACCTAGCGACTAAGAACAACAATATTTATTTTGCTCATAAATCTGCAATTTGGGAAAGACATGAAGGTAACTTCTGGTCCCCCCTCATATGATGGGAGCTGGAATCCTTGGAATGCTTGCTTACTCACATCTCTGTTACTTGGGTGAGAAGTTGCAAAACTAGAGGCTGAAAGAGCTGGGGTTCCTTGGGCATCTCTTTCTGTCTCGGTGTGATAGCTCCACACGGCCTTTCCAGCATGCAGTTTCAGGGCGAGTGGATTCACAGGTTGAATCAATGTTCCCAAAGTGCAGACTGCCTTCTATAACCTAATCTCAGAAGTTACCCATTGTTACTTCTGTTACATTATACTTATCTAGGGTGTCACAGGACCCATCCAGGTTTGGAGCAGAGGAGATAAGCCTCACTTCTGATGCGGGGGTGGGGGTGGGGGGCGGAATGACAAGGTCCTGGAAAAGCATGTAAGTTGAGAAATATAGCTGCAGCCATTTTTGGAAAGATTAACCCACCACACAGAGTAAGTCAATGAAGGGAACACTGGTCTGAAGGGCTGCTAGTTTCTGAACTGTCAGACACTGTGACAATATACTTTTCTACTGCCTTTCAAAGAAGCTGTAAGAGAATAAAGCAATAAAGCGTCATACAGGCCAAGTCTGTTGTAGAAAGCATCCATTCCCTTCATGTCCTTTTTACCTCTTCAAACCACTGGTGGTAGGTATTGAAGCAGGCACCACCATCACTGTCAGTCGGCAAATCAAAAAAAGCTAGGATTTTTTACATCGCAGGCAAGAAGGTTGAGAGTGAGCCTAGGCTTGATGGCAGGATGAGGAGAATGAAATTAAATATTGTTCCTGTAACTAGAATAACCAAAAGCGAGTTCTTCATTTTTGTTGAAGGAACAGTTTTACTCTGAGGAATCAGAGGTTTCCAGGACATAGATAGAAGGAATTGGTTAGCAGGTGGAATGAATGAAGACATAAAACAAAGTAGTCCCAATCCGACTAGAAGTAAGGTAATAAATTAATAAAGGTAATGTATTAAGATATAAGGGGCTTCTTAGGTGGCACAGTGGTATAAAGAATCCGCCTGCCAAGCCAAAGACTCCAGTTTGATCCCTGGGTTGGGAAGATCCCCTGGAGAAGGAAATGGCAACCACTCCAGTAACTTGCCTGGGAAATCCCATGGATAGGGGATCCTGGCGGGCTACAGTCCACGGGGTCACAAAGAGTCAGACATGACTAAGCCACTGCACAGCAGCAGCCACAGCAGCATTATGATATAAAGCTCCATGCTGTGGAGTAAAAAAAAAAAAAAAAAATGAGTCTCTGAAACTAACACAACATTGTAAATCAACTATACTCCAATAAAAAATTTTAAAAAATGAGTCTCTTTTCATGACAAAGAAGGATGAAAAAAAAAAACCAAAAAAATGTAAAAGCTCTGAAAGGAGAAAATGAGATTTCTCTCTCAGTATGCCCATCCAGCTATGTAAAAATAAAACCTTTTCAGATAATAAAATAAAGATTAATAAGGTAGATAGTCAACAAAGACCCACTGTATGGCACAAGGAACTATACTCAGTATTATGTAGCACCTATAAGGGAAAAGAATTTTTCAGATTGAAAAGACATTACATTTATCACTTTCACTAGTCTATAATAAACTAGAAGGGGCTCCTTCAAATATAATATTGTGCTGTGTGCTATGCTTAGTTGCTCAGTCATGTCTGACTCTTTGTGACCCCATAGACTGTAGCCCACCAGGCTCCTCTGCTGATGAAATCCTCCAGGCGAGAACACTGGAGTGAGTAGCCATTTCCTCCTCCAGGGATTTTCCCAACCTAGGGATTGAACCCAGGTCTCCTGCATTGCCAGCAGATTCTTTACTATCTGAGCCACCAGGGCAGCCCAAGAATACTGGAGTGGGTAGCCTATCCCTTCTCCAGGGGAGCTTCCTGACCCAGGAATCAAACCGGGATCTCCTGCATTGCAGGCGGATTCTTTACCAGCTGAGCTACCTGGGAAGACCAAATATAATATTAATGTTTAGTAGTAGTAATACAAATTAAGAGAAAAAAATGAAAAAAAAAAAACATAACAAATCACCTCTTGAAATGACCAGATACTTGGACGATATGCATTCTAATTTCAATTCATCTTAAAGATTGTTTTTCCATTAAATTCTTCAAACTGGAGAATGAGGACTTGGAGGTTCAGTTCAGTTCAGTTCAGTAGCTCAGTTGTGTCCGACTCTCTGTGACCCCATGAACCGTAGCATGCCAGGCCTCCCTGTCCATCACCAACTGCCGGAGTCCACCCAAACCCATGTCCATTGAGTCGGTGATGCCATCCAACCATCTCATCCTCTGTCATCCCCTTCTCCTCCTGCCCGAAATCTTTCCCAGCATCAGGATCTTTTCCAATGAGTCAGCTCGTCACATGAGGTAGCCAAAGTATTAGAGTTTCAGCTTCAACATCAGTCCTTCCAATGAACACCCAGGACTGATCTCCTTTAGGATGGACTCCTCCTAAAGGAGGAGTTGGATCTCCTTGCAGTCCAAGGGACTCTCAAGAGTCTTCTCCAACACCACAGTTCAAAAGCATCAATTCTTTGGTGCTCAGCTTTCTTTATGGTCCAACTCTCACATCCATACATGACCACTGGAAAAACCATAGCCTTGACTAGATGGACCTTTGTTGACAAAGTAATGTCTGCCTTTTAATATGCGGTCTGCTGCTGCTGCTAAGTCGCTTCAGTCGTGTCTGACTCTGTGGGACCCCATAGACGGCTGCCCACCAGGCCCTCCTGTCCCTGGGATTCTCCAGGCAAGAACACTGGAGTGGATTGCCATTTCCTCCTCCAATGCATGAAAGTGAAAAGTGAAAGTGAAGTTGATCAGTCGTGTCCGACTCGTAGCGACCCCATGGACTGCAGCCCACCAGGCTCCTCCGTCCATGGGATTTTCCAGGCAGGAGTACTAGAGTGGGGTGCCATTGCCTTCTCCAAATATGCGGTCTAGGTTGGTCATAACTTTCCTTCCAAGGAGTGTCTTTTAATTTCTTGGAGGTTATTAATGGCTTATTAAGTGCCACTACTAAGCTGGAGCCCCTTCTAGTTTATTATAGATTAGTGAAAGTGATAAATGTAATGCCTTTTCAACCTGAAAAATTCTTTTCCCTTATAGGTGCTACATAATACTGAGTATAGTTCCTTGTGCCCTACAGTGGGTCTTTGTTGACTATCTATCTTATGCATAGTAGTGTGGATATGTTACGGTGCTTGATTTGTATTACCAAATTATTTATGAACATCAGTATTCTATGGCACATGTTTAGTCACAACCAGTCTTACCAACAATGGATTTCAATGTTTTAAAATTAATATATTTCCAGTTTAACAGTTAAAAAAAGAATGCAGTACAGTGTCTGATCACTCTGTGGAAGAAGGTCCAGGTGGGCATCAAAGAGAGCCCATGTTAAAGCAATCAGAGTGGAAATGTCCAGGAGAAGGACAAATATGAGGAATATTTAAGTTATAAACTCATTAAGGTTGGTAATTTGGGGTAGGATGAAATGAGGAAAGACCACTAGGATACCAGTACAGGCAACTTGGAAGAAGCAGTGGCACCAATTGCAGCGGTAAACAAAATGAAGGAGAAGCAATTATAAAGGGGAGAAGAGACGTTGAATTTTCTTTAGGGCACCAAGAAGCTGGATTGACGGGGGATCCATCTGGCAGCCCACCTTCTGGTAGCCCACCTGATAGCTCTTTACAGCCCTAGAGCCTCCTGGAAAGCAGCTAGACCAGTCTTGAATTTGAAGATCCCTCATGAGATGTTAAGGAGCTGAAATTGGAGTTCCTGAATTTATAGGCCTTTTCTCCTCATACCATTTAAAAACTTTACCTTGAAAAGGAAACTTGGACAGAGAAGATAATCTGTAATACACTGGATGGGAGTTCTGTAAATTGAGGAGTCTAGTGGTCCATAGGGCGCCTGGTGCACTAAGCGCGGTGGCGGCTGTGACCGGTGCACTAAGCGTGGCAGAGAGAAGCTACCCCATGTCCAAGGTCAGGGGCAGAAGCCTGGAGGACCCCATGCCCGAAGGGCGGTGGCCAAGGGGAGTTACCCCACGTCCGAGGTCAGGGGCAGTGGCCGAGAGTGCCAGGCTGCGACGGCGCAGGAACGGCGGAGAAGAGCTACCCAAGTCCGAGGTCAGGGGCGCGGCCGAGAGGAGATACCCCGCAAACGAGGTCAGGGGCGGTGGCCAGGAGGAGCTACCCCACGCCCTTAAGCCTGAGGTCAGGGTCGGCGGCCGGGAGGACCAACCCCACGTCCAAGGAGCAGTGGCTCCGTGGGGGCAGGAGGGCCTAGAGGAGCTAGCCCACGCTGAAGGTCAGGAAGGGTGGCAGTGAGGAGATACCCCTCGTCCAAGGTACGGAGCAGCGGCTGCGCTTTGCTAGAGCAGCTGTGAAGAAATACCCCACGCCCAAGGTAAGAGAAACCCAAGTAAGATGGTAGGTGTTGCAAGAGAGCATCAGAGGGCAGACACACTGAAACCATACTCACAGAAAGCTAGTCAATCTAATCACACTAGGACCACAGCCTTGTCTAACTCAATGAAACTAAGCCATGCCTGTGGGGCAACCCAAGACGGGCGGGTCATGGTGGAGAGATCTGACAGAATGTGGTCCACTGGAGAAGGGAATGGCAAACCACTTCAGTATTCTTGCCTTGAGAACCCCATGAACAGTATGAAAAGGCAAAATGATAGGATACTGAAAGAGGAACTCCCCAGGTCAGTAGGTGCCCAATATGCTACTGGAGATCAGTGGAGAAATAACTCCAGAAAGAATGAAGGGATGGAGCCAAAGCAAAAACAATACCCAGTTGTGGATGTGACTGGTGATAGAAGCAAGGTCTGATGCTATAAAGAGCAATATTGCATAGGAACCTGTAATGGCAGGTCCACGAATCAAGACTAATTGGAAGTGGTCAAATGAGAGATGGCAAGAGTGAATGTCAACATTCTAGGAATCAGCAAACTAAAATGAACTGGATTTTACTCAGATGACCATTATATCTACTACTGTGGGCAGGAATCCCTCAGAAGAAATGGAGTAGCCATCATGCTCAACAAAAGAGCCCGAAATGCAGTACTTGGATGCAATCTCAAAAATGACAGAATGATCTCTGTTCGTTTCCAAGGCAAACCATTCAATATCACAGTAATCCAAGTCTATGCCCCAACCAGTAACGCTGAAGAAGCTGAAGCTGAATGGTTCTATGAAGACCTACAAGAACTTTCAGAACTAACTCCCAAAAAATATGTCCTTTTCATTATAGGGGACTGGAATGCAAAAGTAGGAAGTCAAGAAACACCTGGAGTAACAGGCAAATTTGGCCTTGGAATACGCAATGAAGCAGGGCAAAGACTAATAGAGTTTTGCCAAGAAAATGCACTGGTCATAGCAAACATCCTCTTCCAACAACACAAGAGAAGACTCTATACATGGACATCACCAGATGGTCAATACTGAAATCAGATTGATTATATTCTTTGCAGCCAAAGATGGAGAAGCTCTATACAGTCAACCAAAACAAGACCAGGAGCTGACTGTGGCTCAGATCATGAACTTCTTATTGCCAAATTCAGACTGAAATTGAAGAAAGTAGGGAAAACCACTAGACCATTCAGGTATGACCTAAATCAAATCCCTTATGATTATACAGTGGAAGTGAGAAATAGATTTAAGGGCCTAGATCTGATAGATAGAGTGCCTAATGAACTAAGGAATGAGGTTCGTGACCTTGTACAGGAGACAGGGATCAAGAGCATCCCCATAGAAAAGAAAAGCAAAAAAGCAAAATGGCTGTCTGGGCAGGCCTTACAAATAGCTGTGAAAAGAAGAGAAGTGAAGAGCAAAGGAGAAAAGGAAAGATACAAGCATCTGAACGCAGAGTTCCAAAGAATAGCAAGAAGAGATAAGAAAGCCTTCCTCAGCGATCAGTGCAAAGAAATAGAGGAAAACAACAGAATGGGAAAGACTAGAGATCTCTTCAAGAAAATTAGAGATACCAAGGGGACATTTCATGCAAAGATGGGCTCAATAAAGGACAGAAATGGTATGGACCTAACAGAAGCAGAAGATATTAAGAAGAGGTGGCAAGAATACACAGAAGAACTGTACAAAAAAGATCTTCATGACCCAGATAATCATGATGGTGTGATCACTCATCTAGAGCCAGACATTGTGGAATGTGAAGTCAAGTGGGCCTTAGAAAGGATCACTACGAACAAAGCTAGTGGAGGTGATGGAATTCCAGTTGAGCTATTCCAAATCCTGAAAGGTGATGCTGTGAAAGTGCTGCACTCAATATGCCAGCAAATTTGGAAAACTCAGCAGTGGCCACAGGACTGGAAAAGGTCAGTTTTCATTCCAATTCCAAAGAAAGGCAATGCCAAAGAATGCTCAAACTACCACACAATTGCACTCATCTCACACGCTAGTAAAGTAATGCTCAAAATTCTCCAAGCCAGGCTTCAGCAATACGTGAACCGTGAACTTCCTGATGTTCAAGCTGGTTTTAGAAAAGGCAGAGGAACCAGAGATCAAATTGCCAACATCTGCTGAATCATGGAAAAAGCAAGAGAGTTCCAGAAAAGCATCTATTTCTGCTTTATTGACTATGCCAAAGCCTTTGACTGTGTCGATCACAATCAACTGTAGAAAATTCTGAAAGAGATGGGACTACCAGACCACCTGACCTGCCTCTTGAGAAATCTGTATGCAGGTCAGGAAGCAACAGTTAGAACTGGACATGGAACAACAGACTGGTTCCAAAGAGGAAAAGGAGTACATCAAGGCTATATATTATCACCCTGCTTATTTAACTTATATGCAGAGTACATCATGAGAAACACTGGACTGGGAGAAACACTGGACTGGAAAAAACACAAGCTGGAATCAAGATTGCCGGGAGAAATATCAATAACCTCAGATATGCAGATGACACCACCCTTATGGCGGAAAGTGAAGAGGAACTCAAAAGCCTCTTGATGAAAGTGAAAGTGGAGAGTCAAAAAGGTGGCTTAAAGCTCAACATTCAGAAAACGAAGATCATGGCATCCGGTCCCATCACTTCATGGGAAATGGATGGGGAAACAGTGGAAACAGTGTCAGACTTTATGTTTTTGGGCTTCAAAATCACTGCAGATGGTGATGGCAGCCATGAAATTAAAAGACGCTTACTCCTTGGAAGGAAAGTTATGACCAACCTAGATAGCATATTCAAAAGCAGAGACATTACTTTGCCAACAAAGGTCAGTCTAGTCAAGGCTATGGTTTTTCCTGTGGTCATGTATGGATGTGAGAGTTGGACTGTGAAGAAGGCTGAGCACCGAAGAATTGATGCTTTTGAACTGTGGTGTTGGAGAAGACTCTTGAGAGTCCCTTGGACTGCAAGGAGATCCAACCAGTCCATTCTGAAGGAGATCAGCCCTGGGATTTCTTTGGAGGGAATGATGCTGAAGCTGAAACTCCAGTACTTTGGCCACCTCATGGGAAGAGTTGACTCATTGGAAAAGACTCTGATGCTGGGAGGGATTGGGGGCAAGAGGAGAAGGGGACGACAGAGGATGAGATGGCTGGATGGCATCACTGACTCGATGGACGTGAGTCTGAGTGAACTCCTGGAGTTGGTGATGGACAGGGAGGCCTGGTGTGCTGCAATTCATGGGGTCGCCAAGAGTCGGACACGACTGAGCGACTGAACTGAATTGACTGGTCCATATAGAGAGAACCTTCATTAGCAATTGTGTATTTCACCACATTACCTATTCCTTCTTTTTTTTTTTTTTATGTTGTTGTTGTTGTTTTTAATGTGGACCATTTTTAAAGTCTTTACTGAATTTGTTACAATATTGCTTCTGTTCTATATTTTGGTGTTTTGGCCACACGACATGTGGGATCTTGGTTCCCTGACCAGGGATCAAACCCACACACCCCACACTGAAAGGAGAAGTCTTAACCACCAGACCCCCAGGGAAGTTACTCCTTCTTTCTTTTACTCAATGCACATTGTCCGAATAATTACTCTGCTAGGGGCTGAGACTACAAAGATGAACAAAATTTAGAGAACATATGAGACTCACAATTAAGTGTTCAGAGATTATTATGACTTCTGTAGCTGACCGTGTAAAACTCTGGTTCAATTTGAAATGCTCTGGTGTTTTCCTTTTTTCTTTTTCGGTTAGGGTAAGGATAGTTTAATGTAATTGGTGAATATGTTAGCCTGTCCAAGTCTGAAAATGGCAAACTAGATATTTCGGACCAATTTTCCTATTGAGGATAACCAGAAAAGCCTAAAAAAAATTGAGAGCTACCAAGAGGGTGAAGAATTACTGGGCCAGTTCGGAGGCCCAGAGTAGGCCCGGGTCTGCTTTAGCTTAAGAGCATTTGGTAGTTCCTGAGGGGTTGGAGAGAAGCTAAGTGGCTGAATTAACAGAACAGATTGCTGTCCAGGGGTGAAAAGTCTCCATGGCGGATCTTGTTACTTTCAGCTGAGATCCTGAAGAAGTAAGGAAGAATTCGTAGACAAGCCCTCCCAAGTGCTTCACATTAGAATTATCCCAGTTGCCTGGCAGAAGCAAATGTAAATCCTCTTTCAAGAAAGAACACATGTCTACTAACAGTTTTGTACACACAATTAGCTGAACATCTTTGTTTTGTATACTCTTTGGTAGTGAGTTGTAGTTCACAATAAAAGGGCTTTATACACATTCCTACTTATTTCACACGATATATATGCTAAGCACCTAGCCTCATGCCTGGCACATACTAGAGAAATGAGATTGCTTCCTGTCCCCCATTCCTTTTTTTCTTTCTAGCAGAGAAAAGAGAAAAAGAGGAAAATGTGAATGTTCCCAAACATCTCTCTTCCCAAGTACAGGCACCATCATTCTCTTTCATTCTCTTACAACTTCATCCCCATGGCAACTGCAATCAGAGGTTGGGCCTGTGAAGAAAAGGAGGGATGTGGGCACGGCAGCCTGAACTTGATTACCTCCTCGCATGAGAGGACATCCTTGCTAATGACTAAATTGCTGGAGTCCTAAGCTGAAAGTGCCCATTAACGGATAATATGGTCGTTTGTTCTATATTTTCTTTTCCCTTGCAAAACACCAAAGCAAAACCTTTGTTTAAAGGCTTACCTTTGCTGCAGGTTGCAGTTAATCCTATAATCAGTGCATGAATAGCTATGAAGCCAGACATTCTTTGTGTGCCAGAGAAGCAAGAGGCCTGTAATGGAGGCATTTCTGCAGGGGGATTGCGATGCCTGGGGAGGCTGGGGTTGTGGGGCGGGCGCAGCTGGCCGTGGGCAGCAGAGAACAACTAGCTGCTTGTCTGTTCACCTGCTCCCACTCGGCCAGCCCGTCTCAGCCTGCACCCGCTGGACGGGTGCTTGCATCCACCCGCTTTCATGCCTCAGCTTGTTAGGAACAGCCATTTGACATGTTTACAACACAAGAAAAGGCTAATGATACTTGGGAACAACAACGAAACTCTATCAGATGAAAAATCAGACATCTGAAAATCAAAGAGGTGCCATGGACCACTTATAGATGACACCCTACCTTCCTTCAAGCCTTATCCCACCACCCCCACCCCCGTATCCAAACCCCTACCCCCAATAATTCACTTGAAAAGTACCAGTCTTAGGAAGAGATTTAAAAAAAGAGAGAGATTTTTAGGCCTGGAGGTGAGCAACAAGTTCAAAGGGCCAAACACTGAAATCACAAAGGGAGGCTTATTTTTAGCTGATGGTGAAATTCTTTCTAGTGACCTCAAAGAAAATTCTGCCTTTAGCAGAGATTTGTTCTGCAAGGAGGATCAGTTTGGAATTCTTTGCGGACCAGGAAGGTGGTGGGGGTCAGGGGAAAGGGGTCAGGAGAGGACATTTGGACTTCATTTCTGCGGAATTCGGCAAGAGGCATTCTTCTGGCAGAAGTGAGCACCACTGAAGACTAGATTAGTGAGCAATTAACTCAGCAAATATTTATTGAGGACCTAGAGTGTCCCTGTGCTGTGCTGGGTTCAGGAGTCACTCTGGCCAACCAGAGAGACTGTGTCCCTCCCCCCATGGAGTATAAGGAGGCAAGGGCAATGTGGTTCCAAACCAGGTTCCAAGTGGGTTAGACACCTGTAACACATGGGCCTTGCAGGCTGACCGGCCTTAAAAAAGAAAGGAAAAACAGCTGGAGAATTTTCATGCCAGAATAACCACCAACTCCTTCATTCCGCATCTGTAGAAGTCTGGCAGGAGGGCAAGGTGTGAGGATGAGGGTGGCATAGGAGGCTGTCATAGATGACTTGCAAACACAAAGACCCCACCTGAAAATGGATGGTCAAGATGGGCCTGGGGAAAGGGGAACTCAGGGATGTAGTTGGGGAGACTGATCATCTACATAAATAGTGTCAAGAACCAGAGAAATTAACTGGAGGCCAGAACAGTGCTGTCTTGCAAAACAGCAAAAACTGTCAGAGGAACACCACCGATACTTCTCTGAGCATCTTCTTCCAGGGAGCCCAGAACTCGAGGGAGGAGAAAATGGGATTGACAGGTGGTAGACTGACTACCCAGAGGTCGGCTAAGAAGGACACACACTGCCCATCTGCTCATGGGTGGGAAGCTGGAGGTACAATGTCCCATCTTTCTGGGGAAAGTATGAGATTCACCCAGAGATGGTTTGGTCGTGCTCTGATTTCCAGAGCATGTATGGTATGGAGGCAGCAGAAAGATCTGACAGGGGAGAACTTTCTAGTCTTTTTTTTAAATTAATTTTTATTGGAGTATAGTTGCTTTACAATATTGTGTTAGTTTCTACTGTACAGCAAAGTGAATCAGCTATACATACACATACGTGCATGCTCAGTTGCTTCAGTCTATCTGACTCTTTGCGACCCTATGGACTGCAGCCCACCAGCTCCTCTGTCCATGGAATACTCCAGGCAAGAATATTGGAGTCGGTTGCCATTTCCTTCTCCACGAAATCGTCCTGACCCAGGGATCACACTCAAGTCAATCTTGAGTCTCCTGCATTGGCAGGTGGATTCTTTACCCACTGAGCCACCTGGAAAGCCCATGTATACGTATATAATCTCTTTTTTGGAGAACTTCCTAGTCTTGATTTTGCTCTGGGTTCCTCTACATGACCCTTGGCAAGCTTCCTTCCTTAACAATTTCTTTGTTTGCAAAGCATCAAAAACACTCATTACAGCATTCCAATCCATTACCTTCATCATGCTCACTGCCAAAATTAAGTAGTGTAATACCAACATATCCTCTGTAATCCTTCCCTATGACACCATCTCTGATGTTTACAAAGTGTTTCCAGCCAAATTAGAGAAGGGAGGATTGGACCTTAATATCCAGAGAGAGGGGGATGTAGCCATATCCTTCTACGGGATGAAGTCATGGCCCCTGCGTAGTTACTGCAGTTGGCCCTGGGACACCATGGACCCCACCAACTTGGAGAGCTGAGCAAAGCAGAGCATCCCTCAGCCTTCAGAGCCAGCAGGACCGTAATGCACAGATGTGCCCTAGTCATAGACTGCCATGTGGTGAGATTTTACTCTTCAAATATGGAAGTCTTTCCTCCACATTTGGAGGACCGTGGAGGACTGGGACTCGTCACTTTTCTTTCTCTCTCCCTCAGTATCCAGAACTAATGCTCGGTGTTTTTTAAATTCTTGTTGATAGAACAAATTCAGCAGACATCTACCAAAGTTTATTGAATGGATCCTATGACAGGCACTGACCTACAACAAAGAGATGTTGTTTTTGTCAAGGACCAAGCCACTCTCTGGGTAGATGCTTACAGTTACAAGATTGCTTTCAAAAAAATAACCCATCAGATTTGCATTTCTCCCTAGAATAGCAGCCTCCCAGTTTTGAGAGGGCCAGTTCCACCCCAGGGTCCACAGTGGGCTGGGGCCAGTCCTTATCCAAGTGAGCCGAGACCTCCCCTGAGAGTGACAGGCAAGTCGAGGATGCAAGCTTTAGTAGTCGCTAAGGCTCCCAGATTCACTCCAAAGATGAGCAAGGGGACTCGGCCTGAGTTTTACTAGTTTATTGTGAGGCGAATTGTTTTCTGAGATTCTTGGAATGGGATGGAGGAGGGCAGTGGTGTGGTGGGAGGGACAGGGTGTTAGGAAAGCAGGCGGAGAGAGTCAAGCAATTGGGGAACATTTCAGAGTGACACCAGAATCGGCAAATGTCATCTTAGCTGGTTGTAAAGGGGACAGTGGCACTTACAAGCTTTTCCCCTTTGATAAGATGAATGGAACAGAAAACCTGAGCGCTGTTATCTTATCATGTCTTCTTAGGAAACAAACCTAGAAATGTTCCCTGTTAGCCAGCCTTAGCTGACACTGAGTGTGCTTAGCTCACACTCAGAACCCAGACCTGCAGACCCCTGACAGAACCAAGCAGGCTCAATACAGAGAGAAAAAGGCAGGCCTTCAGGGACAAGGGACTGTGTCCTCCGAACCTTTATCAATGTCCTGAAAGCTGAGGCTACCCCAAGCTCTTGCTATGCTGACCCACAGACTTCCTGGAAACCTCATCTCCTGACTGAACAAGGCCAGCAGAGAGGGTCTGTGGACCTATTCCAACTCCCACTCCACCCAGGTCCCAGGACCAAAGTGGTCCTGCAGCTGAGAGTCACAGGGACATCCGGTCTTTGCCATGACCCTTCTCTCCTCCACACTGATGACCTCCTGCTAGACCCCATGAGAATTCAGACCTGCCCTAAGCCTGCATGGATCGTGGCATTGGCACACGGTCAATTCTCTTCACCCCAAATACAGGGAGACAGAGCTCTGCTGTGCAGTGGTCAGGGATCCCTGGACCAGACTGGCTTTGGAGAGAGCCTGCAGGGCTGGGCTGCAGGGAGCCACTCCCCTTTTCTCCCCATAAGGTCTGGGGGTAGATTAGAAATTTCTCCCTTGACCTCTCTGCAGTCCCAGAGGGTGACTGTCTCACTTATTCTCATCCACAATCTACCTGCTACAATGGTAGCCACACTTCTTCCAAGCACTTTCCTGGGACCACTTAGCCAGATGCAAGAATGTCCCTTCAGTGACACGGCAGCTCTGAGCCACAGAGTTCAGAGTCACAAAGTCCCAGAGTTGGAAGAGACTGGAGAGCTATCCACATTTACCCCTCACAGAGGTGAGTTACCACTGCAACACCAAGACCCAAGAGCCATCTATTGTTTTTTTTTTTTAATCTCTCAATTAAAAAAATCCTATTTCTCCTTTCCTAGTGCTGTATGATCTCAGTTGCTATAGTCAGTCCTCATAAGATATGGTATCAGATACTGGTATGTGATCCACCACTGTCCTGGGCATACAAAGGTGATTAAGAAAGAGTAGCTATACAACACACGGAGCCCAGCCTGGTGCTTTGTGATGACCTAGAGGGGTAGGATGGGGGGAGGGGAGGGAGGCTCAAGAGGAAGGGGAGATATGTATACTTATGGCTGATTCATGTTGTTATGTGGCAGAAACCAACACAACATTGTAAAGCAATTTTCCACCCATTAAAAAAGAAAAACAAAAGAGTAACCAGGTAGGCACATAAGTACAAGCTCCCGAGTACAAGGCAGCACGTGCCAAGTGCTGCAGGAAGGGTTCTTGAGATGCCTGACACCTGAGCCGGCGGCTTCAGAGAATGAATGGGATTTACCAGATGGACAAATAGGAAGGGAGGGGGCATTTGAGGCAGAAAAACCAGCACTGACTCATTTATTTCCCCTTTCATTCATTCAACTCATATCTACTGAATACCTGCTTGGTGGCAAGTAAGCTCTAAGACAAGTGATAAAAGAAACATTGCCCTCAGGTAGTTTACAGCCTAGTTTAGGCTACAGGTAAGAAAAAGACAACAATGACATAGTGAGTTAAGGCAAGAACACGGGGTGGGGGGTGATTTAAGAGCCCATGGGAGGGCACGAAATGAGAGAAAGCAGGAAGCGAGAACCAGCTTGGTAAGCTCAGGGAACAGGTGGCCAGAGTGGCAAGCCCACTGAAATAATAGAGGGAAAATGTAGCTGTGGAGATAGGGTGAGAATGCAGAAGGTCCTAGGTTTTGCTCTATAGGCGATGGGACGAAGAGCTCTGGGGATGTTAAACAAGTGAGTGATGTGATCCTAGGTACATCCAAGGGAAGCCACTCTGGGAGAGGTGTGGAGAGCCAGCAGGGAAGGTGCAGAGGTTTCCGTGGGTCCTGCTATTCTCCTCTCTATGCAGCCTACTGTGTCAATTTCCCTCTCAAAGTGTGATGCCAGAATGGAACAAAATACTGTAGGTGTTTGTAGGTGACTGACCAGCATAGACATTTTGAGATAAGTTATTATTGTAAATACTACTCTTCTGTTAATTGCTGCCTAGGATGACAATAAGTTTTGGTAACATTATTCTGCTGCTTCAGTTCAGTTCAGTTGCTCAGTCATGTCCAACTCTTTGTGACCCCAGCAAAGAGTTGCACACCAGCAGCACGCCAGGCCTCCCTGTCCATCACCAACTCCCGGAGTCCACCCAAACCCGTGTCCATTGAGTAGGTGATGCCATCCAACCATCTCATCCTCTGTCGTCCCCTTCTCTTCCTGCCCTCAATCTTTCCCAGCATCAGGGTCTTTTCAAATGAATCAGCTCTTTACATCAGGTGGCCAAAATATTGGCGTTTCAGCTTCAACATCAGTCTTTCCAATGAACACCCATGACTGATCTCCTTTAGGATGGACTGGTTGGATCTCCTTACAGTCCAAGGGACTCTCAAGAGTCTTCTCCAACACCACAGTTCAAAAGCATCAATTCTTCAGTGCTCAGCTTTCTTTATAGTCCAAGTCTCACATCCATTCATGACCACTAGAAAAACCATAGCTTTGACTAGATGGACCTTTGTTGACAAAGTAATGTCTCTGCTTTTTAATATGCTGTCTAGGTTGGTCATAGCTTTTCTTCCAAGGAGTAAGCGTCTTTTAATTTCATGGCTGCAATCACCATCTGCAGTGATTTTGGAGCCCAGAAAAATAAAGTCAGCCACTGTTTCCACTGTTTCCCCATCTATTTGCCTTGAAGTGATGGGACCAGATGCCATGATCTTCGTTTTCTGAATGTTGAGCTTTAAGCCAACTTTTTCACTCTCTTCTTTCACTTTCATCAAGAGGTTCTTCAGTTCTTCTTCACTTTCTGCTATAAGGGAGGTTATTGATATTTCTCCCAGCAATCTTGATTCCAGCTTGTGCTTCTTCCAGCCCAGCGTTTCTCATGATGTACTCTGCATATAAGTTAAATAAGCAGGATGACAATATATAGCCTTGACATACTCCTTTTCCTATTTGGAACCAGTCTGTTGTTCCATGTCCAGTTCTAACTGTTGCTTCTTGACCTGTATACAGGTTTCTCAAGAGGCAGGTCAGGTGGTCTGGTATTTCCACCTCTTTAAGAATTTTCCACAGTTTATTGTGATCCACATAGTCAAAGGCTTTGGCATAGTCAATAAAGCAAAAATAGACATTTTTCTGAAACTCTCTTGCTTTTTCAATGATCCAGCAGATGTTGGCAATTTGCATGTGGAGCTTATTACCAACATTAAATTTTGGATCACTTTCTAATTTACTATGACCCAACACTGGTTCCTCATGGATACTGAGATATTCAACTCCTGCTACCAAAATGCAGGAATTCCCATTCATCCTAGTTAGATGTTATTTTGTAAACTCTGTCCATTCATCTAGCCCAACAGAATTATTTGGGATCCTATGTGTTCTATCACTGTATTCTTATCTTGCCTAGCTTTACAGCATCTTTTGGGCTGATTGGGCTCAAAGCCTTGACACTGACCTCTCTTTTCCCTCTCATCCTCATTCAATGTATTAACAAAATTCAATTGTTTCTGTCTAGAATTTGACTACCTCTTAGACAGCATCTCAGCAACTCCTTCGGCTGCCAGCCTGATTCAGCCATCATGACTGCACAGTTTATTACAAGAACCCGGTAACTTGTCTCCTTGTTTCCAATGAAGCTCCCTTCAGTTCCATGACTCCATAAAGGGAGCTTTGCAAACCAGAGCATGTCACTCTCCAGGTCAGTGGCTGTGTAATTACCATCCCTGGTTCTTAGAGGACCTGCAAAATCCTGCCCCAGCCGGCCTCCTGCTGTTTCTCTAGCCCCACCCTCTATCATTCTCCCCCAAAGTCCCTTCACTGCAGCCACACTGGATGCCCTACCAGGCTCTTTGCAGTTGCTGTTCCATCTCTAGAGAGGGACACGCCTCTGGGTTTTACTAAAAGTTCTTCCTGTGTCCAAGATCTTGCCTGACTCTCCTTTTTAATATTGAAACCTTCTCCCTCTAACATCCTGTATCTTCTTGTATCACTTTCTCTCCACACCACCTATCAGCAACCAACATGTTATATATTTACTTATTTTTATTTTATGAAAGTAAAGTGAAAAGCACTCAGTCTTGTCTGACTCTTTGCGACCCCATGGACTGTACAGTCTATGGAATTCTCCAGGCCAGAGGTTTGGACTGGGTAGCCTATCCCTTCTCCAGCAGATCTTCCTGACTCAGGAATCGAACTGGGATCTCCTGCATTGCAGGCAGATTCTTTACCAGCTGAGCTACCAGGGAAGTCCTTTGATTATTTTTTACTGTTTATTTATTTGGGTCTAAGTTGTGGCATGTGAGACCTTTAGCTGCAGTGTGTGGGATCTTAGTCCCCTGACCGGGGATTGAACCCAGGCCCCCTGTGTTGGGAGCATGGAGTCTTACCCACTGGCCTATCTGGGCAGGCCCTGTTTACTTATTTTTAAAAATTGTAAGTCTCTCCTGCTAGATTTACCGCACCAAAGAAGTCATGGATTTCTATTTGTTTTGTTCGCTGCCCTAATCCCAAGGCCCAACACATAGTGGGAATGTAATATTTGTTGAATAACTATACAGCCAGAAATTTTGTCTGGCGCTGACAGCACTGAGAAAATTCACTTCTTTCATTTTCAAAACTGGAACGTATTTGCTCATCTCTGTCTTCTAGACTTTTCTCTGATTGCCGTGGGTTGTTTCCTAGGAGATGTTTCACAGGAGATCAGCTATAGAGCAGCAGCAACAGCAGCTAAGTTTTTGAGCACTGAATGGGTGCCAGGCTGAGTGCTGAGAATAAACAGAATCTTATCCTTTAATCCTTCAGCAGCCCTATGAAGCAGATATTGTTGGTTTACCTCATGTAAAAGTGGAAAAACTAAGACAGAGATTGATTAGGTAATTTCTCCAGGGTCATACAGCTAGCAGTGACAGAGCCAAGATTCAAACCCAGGCAGTCTAGCTCCAAGGTCTGTGCTGTTCATTATTCTTCTGGAGCTACAGCAATCCCTTCTTGAAATGTTCTCAGAATTTGGGGATGTAATTGGCTCAGGCCAGGTTATGTCAATTAACTTGAGGATGCACACGCTTCATTCTTTGAGGATGTCAGTGTCTTCTGCTCTTTTTGATCTTGAAATCATTCACTTTGACAAAGAAGTTGGAAGCACAATAGATGGATAGGAGTGTTTTTCTGTCATTCAGTAACACCCCATCACTGTCCCCTAGGAGAGACCTAAGTCTCCTGTGTTTGTCTGCTCAAACAATGCCTTAAAAAGCTTTGCTAACATTTTTCAGATAGCCCACATTCCCGGCGTGACTCTCACAGCTCCATACCAGTCTTTTATACTTAATGTTGTTTTTGGTCAACAGCCACCCTTCCACCTTTAATTCATGTTCTTTTTTAAGACTAGGCTCATCTGGGTGTTTCCTGGGTAGCCACATCTGCCTTTCTATTTCCTGGCCCATGTTTATTAAGATGACCCTTTTAGAGCCTCCCTGCTCTCTTTCCACTTCAGAAGTAATTGAGATCTCATCGGTAGCATCTCATGGCAGAACTCCCATCCTGATTCCGCTGGAGTCGTGTTCTCTATCCACAGTGTGGAGTTGGTGCTGGGAGGGCCTCTCCAGCAGGGGCTACCTTTCCCAGCCCCACTTTGGACACGGGACCCAGTAATTGAGCTCTGGCCAGTGGCAGGAAGGCAGACATGATCAACACCACTGTCAGGGCTGACCCAGAAAGGCTCCTCCCTGGCTCTTCACGGCCTTTTCCCCACCTGAAGCTGGATGTCTCCAGTCTAGCTGACTTCGGAAGCCACGTGTTAAACGAGTAGTGCCTCTGCCAGCCAGGGTGCTGAGGGATCCCTTTCCCCATCAGGTTTTGTGAGAGTACAAATTAATCGTGTTAAACCACTGAGATTTGAGAATTTGTATTAGTACAGTACAATAGCTGGAATCATCTTAACTAAAACCGTATCTGTGTTTCTCCATGAGCCTTTGAGGTCTTCTCTCTATACAATCTGGAAAAGTGCGCTGAGCCTGTAGCGTGGGTTTCTCTCTTCAGGCATCACAAGCTTCACAGGGAAATGGGTGCATTCTCCCCCACGATCCCATTGCTGCCACTCCACAAGCTACTCTTCTCCATCACGGAGAAGTCCATGCCGCATGGACTTCATCCTGTTTTCTCCTCATCATGTTTTCCACCATCTGGGAGAAAACACTGGAGGCAGCTCTCTAAACAGTTGGTTTGGGTAAGGGGCCACCTGGATCCTATTAAGAAAGGCAGGAGAATAAGAAGTCTTTGAGGGTTCAGGGGGAAGGCAGCATTTGGTTCTTCCCATCAGGAAGCCTGGAATAAGCTTCAGGCCATGTAAGAAAATTCACCCTCAGCCCTCAGAGCCAAGCCAAGGTCAACAGCAGACACTTGTCCACCCTCCGTGTGTGGCAGCTGTGACCCCAAGGGGCTTGATGTGTTCTTCATGGAGCCTTCCCGCTGCAGGGACAACCAAGTGTCCCCAGCACAGACGGGTGGGTGAGCACGGAGCAGGCCTTAGGGAGAACACACAACCAGGCTGGACTCCTTAGGCAGAGAAACGAGTTCCCAAGAAGGCCTGGTCCAGGCGCTCTGGTCCCTCCTGGGCATAAGGAGGCCCCCCGGGAGAAGCTTCAGAGCACCCAACTCAGCAAGAGGTGCCAACCGAGACCCCAGGTTCACAGAACCTCTTGGCTGTTTGGCTTGATTGTTTGTGCTTTGTTTTCTATGTGAAATGGGAATAAGGCCACTAATTTGCCCCATTTGGAAGAAATATGAAGTATTGAAAATCACCTTTGTGAACAACAGTAATAGATACTTAGGGAACATTTACTATTAACCACTATTGTAAGCACTTTACACAAAGTAATTCAGTTCACCCCAAAACAAACGCTAGGAGGCAGTGCTACTATAGCCTGGTTTTGTAGATGAGGGAACTGAGGTCTAGAGATGAGACACATCTAGTCTGACATCACATGGGTAGTCGTGGCCGTGCATGGGATTTAAACACAGGCAGTTCAGCTCGTGAGTCCGTGTTCTTGACCAACAGGTCAGGCCTCCTGGGAACACTGCTGGTCCCTGTCCATGGGAGGCCGAGGGCACGTGGAGGAAAGGGTCCACGGCAAAGCGCTGGTTTTACCTTGCTCCCTCTCTTCCTGCCTTGTGTCCATGCTGAAGGGAGAGGATAAGTGGCCCCATTCCAGGTTCAAACGAAACAAATTAAGATGGAAGAAAAAAAATGAGATCCAATGCACATCCAATAAGTTCAAGAAGAAGCAGACTGAGAAAACAGGAGAGGCAACATTGGAGAGACAGAGAAATTTTCAGCCTTAATGAAAGAAATGAATCCTTAGATCAAAGAATCACACTAACTCCTAAATAAGACAAATCTTCAAAAATCTATACATAGACACTATGTTTGGGAAGCTGATTAACAGCAAATATAGAGAAAAAATTGAAATCAACCAGAGAGAAAGGAAAGATTACCTGCAAAGGAAAGATAATTGGACTTTCAGACAGATTTCTCAGCAATACGAGACTCTAGAAAATAAGGAGATATTTTCTAAGCACTGAGGGAAAATATCAAACCACAATTCTATATCCCTTTAAACTATCCAAAAATACAAACATTTGGTATTAAAAACAAAACAAACAAACGAAGAAGGCAAAGGTGGCAGTTTTTGTGTAGGGGCAAAACACTGAAACAGGAATCAGAAGACCACTTAGCTCTGTGATCTTAGGCAAGACATTGAAACCATCAGTTTCTGATTTATAGAAGGAAAATGTGCCCCTTGCAGGGCTGTTATGAATTCTAACATGAAAAGGCCTATTACCATGCCCAGCATTTAGTGGCACCTGGATGAGTTAGCTAAGATTGAATCCAGGATTCAGTTCCAAGAAGATGGGCACTATGGGGCAGGCAGGGGGCTGTGAGCAGGAGAAGCCCTGCTGCACTAATGTTACTTCAAGGGCAGGTGTCCACAGAAGTCATCACACTTGGGATACTGCTTCAGTCTCTAAGAACAAAAATCTCATTATCCCTGAGCAGACTGCAGCATGAGGACAGAGCAGATGGCCAGGCAGATACATCTTCCTGGGTAGAGCCTACTTGCACTGAAAGGTACGAGCCAGCCTAGAAGCCCATCTCTCAGCAGGTGAATTGGAGCAAGCTGGGCTGTGGCAAACGCATGGTCCTGGGTGAGTGAGTAACTGTGGCTGCAAGACTGATCCCCCCAGAAAGCTGCTCTCATCCCCTATCCCCCTGCATCTCTGAGCAGTCCCTATTCAAACCAGCATGGAAACCGACAAGGTTGGATTGGGTTTGGGTTTGGGTATTGTTACTTTTGCTGCTTGCTGCTGGGATAAGGGATTAGACAATGGGCTTCTAGGCTAGACAGATAAGATGGAGCTCTAGGTTGGCACTGGGGCTCTTCATGGGATTTTCATGAATCCATGCTCCCATGTCAGTTGGGCTCTGATCCTAGGGGTGACTTTATCCCCAATCAGGCCACCATCTGTCTAATGGACTGTCACAGTTCTCAGAGTCCCAACTCTATTGATATGATTCATGCAAAACACACCCATGTTCTACTTTCTGAGCCTAGAAGGCCCGATCATTAGGTGTATTTGCTCCACAGGTGCTGTGTGTACAGCCAGGACCACAGGGCTTAGAGAGGAGGTGTGTGTGTGTGACAGACGTAGGAGGTTTCACACGTCAGCCAGTGCTCATGTAAGCAGATGTTTGGAACTAGATAGAGCAGGAAACCGTATGTGTCTGCCGTGCCTGGCCTGGGTGGTTTCCTGTTCCTTTACACGAACAAGTCCATTCCTGAGTCAGAGGTGGACCTTGCCTTCAGTGGGGCTCAAGATACCACGTGTAAGATGCAGATTCAGAATCCAGCATCTGCAGAGTCAGTGGGCTTCTCTGAGGGGATCTGGGCTCCTGGCAGTAGCGGGGAGATACATTTCTTTTGTACATGTCCCAGGTCCTTAAGTGACCAAGAGGCCTTGGTTAGCATGATGGATTTGACACTCCATCCTCTGTGACTGGAGAGGATACAGTATGCTGGGCAGTTTGGGTCAAACATGAGAAGCCAGTTCGACATTTTTCCTGAGAGTTTCTCAAGCCTCTATCACACAGGATGTGTTCTTTCTCCTCCACCCATCAGAGCAACTTAGAAATATTGTTTCTGTGTGTGAGGGGCTTGCCGGGGCTGCAGGGGCCCCAGGGAGCCACAGGTAGCCTCTGGGGTAGATACTGGGGGAGGGGGGAGTGAGAAGAGGACCCATCACTGGGGCTCCTGTCCCAGGATGTGCAGGGAAGGGGTGGGTCAATACACTACACAAACAGCTGCCTTATGCCATGATGGGCAGCAACAGCCCCAGGCGCAGGTGTGGGGAAGCACACACTTCATTTAGCAGGCATTTGCTAGGTTCTTGGCATGAGCAGGCTCTGTGTTAGAATTCAAAACAAAGTGAGACCCGGATACACTGCCCAGGAAAGTGAAGTCTCTCATTCGTGTCCGACTCTTTGCGACCCCATGGACTGTAGCCTATCAGGCTCCTTAGTTCATGGAATTTTCCAGGCAAGAGTACTGGAGTGGGTTGCCATTTCCTTTTCCATACACTGCCCAGGAGGCATAGTCAAAGGTGGGGGAGTAGCACCACAAAGATCGCAGACAGAACCAGGCTGATTTACCCACCTGAGGGTGGGCCTGCTCTTGCAAGGTTAGTGACTCAGAGGATGCAACCTCCAGCCATAGAATCCCTCCCCTTACTTTCAGAGCAGCACCCAAATCAGCACCCCGATCTCAGCAGTTCAGGAGCTCTGTCATCAGAGACACTTCAGCACAATGGGGTGGGGCTCCATGGAAGTGAAGCGTTCATTCATTACCTCGAGAGATGTCCGCTGAGTGGTCACCAGGGGTGAGCACTGCACTCACTGTTCAGAGTCAGGGAACTCAGGGCTCCCCACTGGGGAGGACAGACCCATAAACAAATCCCATGTCTTAAAATGAAGAAACAAATCAGAGATACGGATGCAGAGAAAGGAGATGTGCTTGGGAGGAGCCAGGAGGGAAGAGCTGCAGCTTGTTTACCAACAGGCATAGGTCAGAGTGATGGGCTGAGCACTCAGCTTCTATCAGATTCACCCAGCACCATTCTGATCATTACCTCTGCCCTTCCTGGTTCCTACCCCATGAAAGGGCATCGGAAGATGCTGACGTCAGAAGCGGCAAGTCAGGACACCCCAGGCTGGGTTCCAAGATGCTTTTCCTGCCTCTCCCCATCCCAGTGTCTCTGTGCAGCCTCTTTCTGCTGCCCCAGGGACCTGCCTGACCCCTGTGGACTGCAAGTAATGTCCCAGCTTTACTCTGCCCTGGGTGGGGACTGTCCTCTAGGGCAACGAAGGTGATTGTTTTCCTCTGTCATTGCCCCCCTCCTTACCTGGGTGAATCATCGAGGTGGCAGCCGAGCCTGGGGCTCAGAGGTGGGGTGCTCCCAGATCTACAGGATGTCACAAGGGAGAAGCCTGCTCCCACATGGACATAACTTTTCTGTTTTTCTAAGCTCAGCCATGACCTGATAAAGGATATAGTGAGGTCCGCAAGGAGGAAGAAAGGAAGTCAGGGAGATAGACATTTTTTGGCCAGAGCTCCATCAGATAGGAGAGAAACAGCCCATTCTCCCAGGGGAACGAAAGGCATGCATGCTCTGTCCTTGGGTGCTGTTTCCCAAACAACATGCTGTCCCTGACTGAACCACGGAGGGTGGGGTGCTGGTCGCGACACGGGCCTCCAGCGCCCCACCCAGTCCATGACACCCACACCCACTCTCAGGGGCCCATGGGGTGGCCAAGGTGGCGAGTCCCTGCTGGACTCCCTTTCTTTGTCTTAGGCAAACTCGGAAGGAAGAATGGTGAACGTGGGTAATACATTCAGGGTGGGGCCACAAAGGTGGAGTACAAGGTTTTACCCATCCCATGGGCCCCCCTTCTCCACCCTGCCTGCTGTCCCCTCCAAACACCCGACCCCCACTAAGCAAAGACAAGCTAGTCACTGAAGAGGAGAAGCCCTCGAAGTCTCACAGCATGTACCCTAGGGGCAGGAGAGGAGAAGGTGAGGAGGTCCTTGAGGGTGCGGAAGTCCCCAGAGACGGGCCTTCCACCTCTCAGGCTGGTCCTCCTTTGATTTCAGGATGTGGCTTTGCCAGGGTGGTGCCAAGCATGGCCACACCATAAGCCCAAGGACCGGATTTGGGAGTGCTGTGCCTGCTTGACAGCAGGTCAGCCTCCAGCCCTCTCTCTGGTCTGGGGTTTGATGTTCCTTTCTAGGTCTGAATTGGGTCCAGGGAGGAAGCCAGGGCCCCCAATTCCATGCATCCTCACTCCTGGGCAGTTCCATACACTCCAGCAAGTTGTCCTGGGGATGAACCAGGAGCATCAACAAGACCTCCTGTTGATTGTTGATTGGCCCATGGCCAGCATGGACCCTTTCCTCCCACCCAGAATATCCCAGGATTGACTTGAAGAAAGTTCTGATACCATGCTGGTGACTTTTTACCTAATCCCTCCTCAGGGCTCAGATCCATTCCCACCTCCATCGTGAAGCCTTCCTTGTCAACGGCAACTTGCCACCATCTTCTCCTGCCCCTTCTGCGTTTGCAAGAGTTCGCCACCACATCTCTTCTCGGGCTTTCTTCATCACTTCCTGTGCTCCTCTTCTTGTCAGATCCTTCTCAGACCCTGCACGAGGGGTTGGGAGCCGATGTCACATTGTATGCCTATTCCTGGTTTCCAACGCAATCAGGAAGATGTACACAAATGGCCATTTCACTCGGCGCCATAAGGGAGAGTCAGAGAATGTGCTCCAGGGGGTGGAGGAGGAAGACAGACCACAGGGAGGCTGGACGGGGGACCTCATAAGCGACGTCTGAGAGTGACTTGTTTTCTTTTTTAATTTTTTGCACATACCACAGGGCATGTGAGATATTAGCTTCCAATCAGGGATCGAACCCAGGTCTCCTGAATTGATAGTGTGGAATCTTAACCATTGGACCACCAGGGACGTCCTTGAAACACATTGGATTTGGGTGGCAGGGGCCAGTCTAGGGGGAGACAGAGGGAGAGGCAGGAATGCATGGAGGCAAGAAGTGTTGGATGGCAATGTGGGGCACCATCAGGGTGGGTCTCCCCCAGGCCAGCTCTTTCAGGTTGGCTGATTGACACCTGAGCTCCCCTCCTCGAGGGTTTCCCCACACTAGCAGCTTTGTGCCCAGGGCCATCTGGGAGCAGTGACTT
Source organism: Bos indicus (assembly GCF_029378745.1). Classification (NCBI taxonomy): domain Eukaryota; kingdom Metazoa; phylum Chordata; class Mammalia; order Artiodactyla; family Bovidae; genus Bos; species Bos indicus. The sequence goes on along the minus strand of NC_091775.1, from coordinate 63,997,257 downwards.
GCAGGGGATGAGGGGTGCTGGGAACAGCTGCAGGAAGGAGTGGGGGCAACAGTGTGGTCTCCTGCTGTGAACACCCAAAGTCAGCACCGCCCCCACAGCCCAGAATTTCCATGCAACGTGGGCCCCCGATCAATACCAGGACGCCCTCCATGGGCCTCAGCTTCCCGGAGTGTGCTGGAAATGACCGCCTACCTGAGAGGCGATGGAGCTGGCCGCTAAACCGTTTGTTTCTGCAGACTTGTCAACAAGCCCTGCAGTGGGGGTAACGTTTAGCTGGTGGTGAGAGGGCTGGGTTCTGGCTGCAGCCTGAGCCAAGGTGGGTGGAAGAAGAAGGTGGGTGGCAGGGAGAGGGGTACAGTGGGAGCGCAAGGCTGTGCCGAAGGCGCTGCTCATCCTTCACCAACAGCCAGCTCCTGGACACATCTGCTCAGTCTTCCCTGATGAAGTTCGTGCCTCGGGCAGAGAGGTGGGCAGTGAGCTGAGGTGGGTTTTCCTAACCGATAGTCAATTTTGTGACTGAAGGGCTGGCCTATGGAATCAAATCAGGCAAATGAGAATGTGGTCTGCTGACAGCAAAATCACCTGGGGTTTCCCAGGGAACATCCATGTATTCTGATTTAGTGGTTTTGGGTGACACCTGTGTGTCTTTTTTTTTAAATAAGCATGCAAGACCTGTAGATCCAAGAAAGTGTGGAATAAGATTGGATCCACAGATGGTTACAGATCCTACTGCATGTAAAGCTGCTGGCATCCTGGCCTTGTCTGTGCCTCAAATCACCCTGAGACTGGCCTAGAGAAGGCCCTCTGGAGGCTGCCTCCCACAGCAAGATGTTCTGTAGCTTAATCTGGGGAAAGGAGTCCCTCATCTGAGGGGCAAGGCTGCCACCTGCTGATCCATTCTAGAAATGTCTCCTAGTCTCAGATGCCTGGTGTAAATAAAGGTGGGGAGGCCAGGGGACGTGGGCATGCCCTCCGTTTCCTGTTCTGCCTTTGAATGTCCTGTTCTGAGAACTAGTGTCCCTCAATCTTGCACCTCTTCTGGTGCCTCTCATCTAAGCCCATCTTCTCTGGGCAACCACCAGTCAACAGGCAGATCCTGCGGACCCACCTTTTTGCCCAGAATTCAGTTCAGTTTAGTACCTACTTGATATGAGCCAGTTGCGGGCTGGCCAGACAGGGGCAAGTAATGCAGAGGGTTTGAGAAGTAAGGACGATTCATGAATATGCACCATTTCTATCTGAGGTGACATCTGAGCTAAGAGTAAGTGGGAGACAGGCAGGTGGAAAACAGGAGAGGAGATTCAAGGCAACTGGACTAGCAAGCTAGGCTATTTGAATATAGAAACTGCTGCTGCTGCTTCTGTTAAGTCTCATCAGTCGTGTCTGACTCTGTGCGACCCCATCCCTGGGATTCTCCAGGCAAGAACACTGGAGTGGGTTGCCATTTCCTTCTCCAAAGCATGAAAGTGAAAAGTGAAAGTGAAGTCGCTCAGTCGTGTCCGACTCCTAGCGACCCCATGGACTGCAGCCCACCAGGCTCCTCCATCCATGGGATTTTCCAGGCAAGAGTACTGGAGTGGGGTGCCATTGCCTTCTCCATAGAAACTGAATTGTCTTATTTTTAATCCACTTCCTGGCTGCCCCCCAAAGGATGGAATGCTAGCATTTCTCCTCAATTTCTTGGCAAATTTAAAGATTATGAGACAGGGAAACAAGTTTTTCAGTTACTAAGATTAGATTTGGAGTTTTAGGGGCCTCTAGGTTTGGTGTGAAAGGACAAGAGAGAGGCCTGGGTTTGAGGGAAGAAGCTGTGTAACCAGAGCAAGCAGAGAAAGCCTCTCCTCTCTGCAGAGTCCTCCTGGTCCGATGTGATAAGGGCTCCAAGCACCCACTCCTAACCTGGCCCTGCAACACCCCAGGGACTCACTTGCCCCAGAGGGAAGCGGCGGAGGCTCTAGGATGTGCTGCCCACCCAGCCTTGCAAAGAAGTTTCAGGTCCCGAGAATGGCAGTGAAGCATCCCTGAACCTGCAGACCTGTCAGCCCCGGCTGTCTCCATGGTAACCTGTAGAGACAAGTGTCCAAGGACCAGATCCATTGGTCCCATGAAGGACTCTTGGACCTTGTCATAGATCAGAAATAGAGAGATATGCATTCAAACCACAGTGAGAAAACAAAGGAACTCAGTGTTCCTGCACACCAGGCTCTGTAGCAGATGCTACTGATAATAGTACAAAGAAGGTCAAGATACGGCACCAGAATCAAATGGAGAAGGTGGACCTTTTGAAGAGCTGGTTAATAAAGCCATCTGGGTGGTGGGTGGGAGGCCAGCTGTCCAGGACGTTCTGTGGCTCTGTGGTTGCAGGATCCCAGCCAAATGTTTTTCCCCAGGACAGCACTTGGCCTTGTTTTGTGCCCCAGAAGGTTGGGGTCATCTGGCTCCTGCGTGCCAGCTCTGAACTTGTCCTGGGGTGAAACACAGTGTGGGCTACATTTGATCATGTTCTGTTTCTGCTCATAATCCTTGAGCAAAAGAATCATATACCTTCTAAAGGCAAAATAATCATCCTTAGCATGTCCCACAGGCCCTGCATCTTCGTCTCTGCAGCATCAGCCCCTCTCACCTTCTCTCACTCAGCCATCGGAAGAGCTCCCAGCTCCCTACTTTCTCTCAATAGCCTCCCACCCTCTCTCAGCTGACTCCCGCTCAGCCTTTAGACTTGTTTAGTCATTTTCTGAACCACCCCGCCACCAACCACCACCACCACCACCATGGTTGAGTTGTATGCCCTCATGTACTTTGGATTTGCCCCATTGTGGCTCTTAGCAAACTCACACCACCTGCTCACTTCCTGATATGTGTCAGGAGGCTGGACTCCTTGGCCACAGAAAGTGTGTTTGTGGAATACTGGCACCAGCACTCACACCCTGATTTAAGAAGGGTGTTCAGCAAGGTTTCTTAGAGGAAATAATACTCAACATGAGATCTAAAGGATTGGGGTAAGGGCAGAGGTGTGATTCAAGCATATGCCAAGGCCCTGAGGTTGCAAAGAGCTTGGCATGTTTGAGAAACATTCCAAAGACTCTGGCTGGAGTGCAGAGAGGGAGTGAGCAGGTGGTCTAACCATCACCGATAGAAACATTATTTTCTATCTTCACCTCTCTTTCCATCTTTGCTCTCTTCTGGAGCAGTTCCATGCAGCCTACTCAAGGGGTGAGTTATTTTTCTTTCTACATCCCTCCTACCAATGGGTAGGGCAGGTGTCTTCTTCATCTCTTCCTGCCATTTCAGGCCATTCTTGTAAGAACTTCTTGGCTTTGAAGATCAAATCATCATGCTGCAGCACCCACCACCCCTCCTTGGCATAGTCTCCCACAAACCCAGGCCACTTTCTTGCACTCATTTTTTGGGCAGGGGGTGGGAGGGGGCTGCACTAGATCTTGCTGCGTGTGGGCTTCTCTTGCTGTGGAGCATAGACTCTAGAGAGCGTGGGCTCAGTAGTTGCAGCACGCAAGTGTAGTTGCCTTGTGAAATGTGGGATCTTAGTTACCTAACCAGGGATCAAATCCACGTCCCCTGCGTTGGCTTGGCTTGGATTGGATTCCTAACCACTGGACTACCAGGGAAGTTCCTCTTTCATTCTGTGTGTAGATCTTAGCACTTGGCTCACTGTCACTCTTACCAACACCATCATGTCCTAATTCCTGGGACTACAGCTCCACCTATCTGGCCTTTGGGTTCCCTGAGCTCCTTTCCTCCAATCATCTAGTCCTCCATCCTATTCAGTTCAGTTCAGTTCAGTTCAGTTGCTCAGTCGTGTCCGACTCTTTGTGACCCTGTGGACTGCAGCACGCCTGGCTTCCCTGTCCATCACCAACTCCCAGAGCTTGCTCAGACTCATGTCCATCGAGTCAGTGATGCCATCCAACCATCTCATCCTCTGTCGTCCCCTTGTCCTTCTGCCTTCAATCTTTCTCAGCATCAGGGTCTTTCCCAATGAATGAGTTCTTTGCATCAGGTGGCCAAAGTATTGGAGCTTCAGCTTTAGCATCAGTCCTTCCAAAGAATATTCAGGACTGATTTCCTCTGGGATTGATGGGTTGAATCTCTTTGCTGTCCAAGGGACTCTCAAGAGTCTTCTCCAACACCATAGTTCAAAAGTGTCAATTCTTTGGCGCTCAGCTTTCTTTATGGTCCAACCCTCACATTCATACATGACTACTGGAAAAACCATAGCTTTGATGAGATGGACCTCTGTCAGCAATGTAATATCTCTGCTTTTCAATATGCTAAGTTGGTCATAGCTTTTATTCCAAGGAGCAAGCGTCTTTTAATTTCATGGCTGCAGTTACCACCTGCAGTGATTGCCAAAAAATAAAGTCTCTGTTTCCATTGTTTCCCCATCTATTTGCCATGAAGTGATGGGACTGGGTGCCATGATCTTAGTTTTCTGAATGTTGAGTTTTAAGCCTACTTTTTCACTCTCCTCTTTCACTTTCATCAGGAGCCTCTTTAGTTCTTCTTTGCTTTCTTCCACAAGGGTGGAAACTCCACTTCTGAGCCTACTCCATTCTTGTGCCCACACAGCTGACCATGGCTGGAAGAAAGCACACCACCTTCCCAACCAGTGTAACTTTAGTTCTTGACCACCAACCTCAAGTGGGCTTTAAATGCTGCCTGGCAATCATGGCCCCATTCACTTACCTACTCTCCTAGTTGGACATTTCCGACCTCTCTCTCTTCAGGCCTCCCACACCTCCTTCCCCACCTTCCGTCTCAGTCAATGATCTGCTTCCTATTACAGTGAGAAAAACAGCCTTAGAAAGAGCACTTTCTCAAGCTCCGCCTCTCCCCACACCCCTGCATCTGAGTCCCTGTCCTTAAGCTTTTCTCCTGTTCTTGGGGATGAACTGTGCAGAGGCCAACATCTGCAAGTGTCCTGGATCCAGTCCCCTCTTTCTTTCTCAAGGACATCTCCCGAGGAATTTCCTCCACTCCTACCTCATCAATTTCTCCTTCTCTAATGGGTCACTTCCTTCAGCATGCAAACATACTCTTCCCATGTTCCAGCTCCCTCTTACAGGAAAATTCCTTGAAGGAGCTGTCTATGCTCACTGACTACAATTCCTTTCCTTTCTTAAATCTACTCCAATCAGCTTCTAATGTGCATGTGGCTAAATCAATGGCCATTTCTCATTGTTTAGTCTCTTAGTCATGTCCAAGTCTTTGCGACCCCACGGACTGCAGCATGCCAGGCTTCCCTGTCCTTTACCATCTCCCTCAGTTTGCTCAAATTCATGTGCATTGAGTCGGCAATGCCATCCAACCATCTCATCCTCTGTCGCATCCTTCTCCTCCTGCCCTCAATCTTTCCCAGTATCAGGGTCTTTTCCAAAGAGTTGGCTTTTTACATCAGGTGACCAAAGTATTGGAGCTTCAGCATAGGTCCTTCCAATAGTCATTTCTTAGTGATCATTTTAACTTGAGCTCTCAGCACCATTTGGTATAACAGATCACTTCCTACTCTTGGAGTCATTTCTTCCCTTGATCTCCAGAATATCACATCCTTCTGATTTCCTTTCAAATTTTTGTTCTCTTCTTTTCAACTCTTTGGCTGAAGGTATCTTCTCTTCTCTCTCATCTCCCACACTGATTAACACTATATCTGTTTAAGGTTCCTCTTCTGTTTACTATGTACACTCTCTTGGTGATTCAGAAAATGATGTGGCTTTAAATGCAGTTCATACATTGGTAACTCTTAAACTGTACATTCTACCAAGACCTCCATCTTGACATCCAGCAGCTTATACCCAATCTAATGCCAATATTCAATTATCTCTTCAATGTTTCCGCTTGGAAACAAACAGAAACTCAATCTTCTCTAAAACCTGTTTCCCACATTCTTTCTTAACTCAGTTAAGGGCAACTCTATTCTTGCAGTTGCTTGGACCAAAAATCTTAAGAGTTGCCCCTGACTCTTGTCTGTCCTTCACTTTCATATCCAGTCTGTAATCAAATCATTTTAGCTCAAGCTTCAAAATACACCAAAAAGTTGACCATTTCTCACCATTTGTGGCCATTCCAGTCCAAATGACCATCATGTCCCACCCAGACGACTGCCAAGCCTCTTAACTTATCTTCCTAAGTCTACCATTGGTCCCATCAGCTTCCTGCATCTGGAGACCAAGTGAGGAGAAGGTGGAAAGACTCAGCCTCTGGACCTGGAGCTTTGTTTGTGTGCTGATTTTTAACTATAAGTTCAGTCTCTTTAAAAGGTACATCGCTATCGACATTACCTATTTATTCTTGGGTAAGCTTTGGCAGTACGTTTCTTTCAAGGAATTTTTCTGTTCTAAGTTGTCAAATCTATTGGGATGATGTTGTCCATAACATCCCCTTCTGATTCTTTTAATATCTGTAGAATCTGTAAATGTGTTATATCTTTCATTCTTGATATTACCAACTGGTATTTTCTCTCTCTCTCTTTTTTTGGCCTGGTAAGTCTGACTAGAGGATTATCCATTTTATTGAGCCTCTCAAAGAATCAGCTTTAGGTTTCATTGGGCTTCTTTTATAACAAAGACCTGGTAGCTTAGACCTTTATACAGCCACATAACAGAGAAGCCTGGAAGGTTACGGTCTATGGGTCTCAAAGAGTTGGACACTACCTAGCAACTAAACAGCAACAGCAAAAGGAGCCAAAGTAGCTAAGGGAAGGATAGAAGGAAAGGAGGCCAGAGAAGTAGCTGGGGGCCAGCTGCGTACAGGCCTTAAAGATCATGTGAGGAACTGGCTTCATTTGGAATAAAATGGGAACTCTCTGAGGGCTGTGGGAAAATAAGGAGTTATCAGTTTATTAATTTGACAAATATTTAGTACCCCCTATGTGCCAATTACTGTTTTAGACTTTAGGGTTTTATCAGTGAACAGAACAGACACAAATGCCAGCCACAACAAACTTGTAACACTGAAAGTCTTTGTTATAAATGAAAGATCTCAAGTAATGATGTCAGTTTCCACCCTCAGAAACCAAAAAAAGAAGATCAAAGTAAACTTGATGTTTGTAGAATACAGGAAATGATAAAGATCAGAGCAGAAATAAATAAAATAGGAAAGAAATACAGTAGGGAAAAAAATCCAATGAAACCTAAAGCTGATTCTACAAGAGGCTCAATAAAACGGATAATCCTCTAGTCAGACTTAGCAGGTAAGACCTTCTATTCTGAATGCAAGTTTAATTTTATTTTCATCTGTGCAAGGATATAACTTGTCTCATTGTTATTTTCAAATGCAATGACATGAAACTGCAAAGTATGCCTGTGTATGTTTATAACCACTTTCAATTTTGCTGTGTTTTGATCTCCATCCTCTGCCCACATCCTCTACCTAGATTTGTCCCAGGTTTTCACAGTCTTTGCAGAGAACAGGCATGCACACTGCCGGGCTAGGAGGGAGGACCAGTCCTCAGCTCACCCTGGCTCAGAGAATCCACACGCAGAGTAGTTTCACATCCCAGGAGCCCTAAAGGGAACTCCTTTCAAGAATCTCGGCTTCACATTCTGGGCCAGAGCGTTCTGAAGACAGGTCCTCTCTAGTTATGTTCAGGGCAGCCGCTGAAAATGGGAAGGGAAGGTGTGTTTTTATGGAAACCTCAGACGCCTCTCTTCATCTCCTGTGAATGACCTCTGTGTTCAGGCAGCCGAGCTAGACAGCTGTGAGGAAAGGCGTGTGTGATCGGTGGGGGCTTTGGAAAGAAAAGGCCCCTTTCACCCTGGCCAGCACTGTAGGTGGTGGGGCCCACAAAGGGCCCAGGCAAGAGCTCCTCAGCTGCAGGTAGAAGTCAGAATCCTGGTGGCAGTGCTCAAGTGAGCCAGAGGGGGAGCCAGAGAGCTGGGAAGCCGGTCCTTAGGCAGAGAAAGGGCAGAGCAAAGCCAAGGAACGTGACGTGAAATGCTTGATGGTCCTGTAGCCGGGTCCTTCCCCTTCTTTACTTAGCAAAGTCAAGTTTATCTTTCAAGGCATCTTGAAAAAAAGGCATCTCTTTTGGAAAGACCTCTCTGAAGTCCGGGCAAGGCCAATTTCTCCTTTTCTGACTACCCACAGCATGCCTCAGAGTTACGTGGGGGCTTGTTGAAATGTTGATTCTAGGGTCCTCCGACACCTGAAGAACCTCTGGGGTGTGGCCCTCGAATCACCATATTTAACCAGATCCCTGTTTATCTTACGCAGAGCAAGACTTATGCCAAGCATGTTTTTCAAATGTTCTGACCAGGAATCAAAGCAAACCCAACTAACAAATACAGTTTTCATTACAACTCCACACATATGTCTGCATATAAAAGTAAAAAAAAATAGTACTTGCAATTAAACTTTTATTATGTGTAAGACACTCTGATCCATTCTACTCTGTTCAAACAGAAGTGTCGGTTATGGTTCATGAAAGTGATTTCTTGTCCTATTCACAAATTGAGTCCTACAGTTTGAAAACTCCAGCCAGAGTTGTGCCCAACACATGTTTGATGAATGAATAAGTGAAAGATGGAATACTTAAATGCATCCTTGTATCTCAACAGCTGGAAAGCAGCAGGCTGCATGAGATCATTTCTAACATCTCTTCATTTAAAATTCTGAGTCCTGATGCCTCCCCCCACCCAGTTTTCAACAGCTTCATCACACCTAGGGCTCTAGTAATCTTTAGTTAAAAGGATCTCCAATGATGGAAGAGTTTAGAGGGTTCTGTTTCAGTTTCTTCATTAACTACAGATACGCAGTGTCTTCCAATCTCCCCAGACCAGCCAGAAGGACCAGCAGAGGCAGCAGGTAAGTGTATAGAACAGGAGACTCCCAGGAATTGTGTTTGTGGTGTTCTTTCTTTGTCTTCTACGAGGTCCCAAGGCCGAGTAAATGAGGAAGAATCTGTAGCCTGGAAGGGGGTGCCATTCTCAGGGCCAAGGAAATCTTCTGTTGTGTCAGTAGAGTGAGTGAGTGAGTGTTTGACCTTCACCATGAACTTCAGAGATTCCCATCCTGTTGCCTGTAGCTTATCCTCCGGAGGTGGGGACCAGGGGCTTCAGTAGTCATCTGGGAGGGTAACTACAGCTCAATGTGGGCCTCGAGGAGCTAAGAGGGGGGTGGTCTGCTTGAAGCTCACCCAAGGGACTCTGGTGATCACTCTAGCTCTAGTTCATACATAGGGGAGGCCTTGGGCCTGCTCAGGAGAGGGTTCTGATGGAGACTAGAGGTGGAGTTCTCTGTTGTTTGGACTGCAAGTACCTCTCTCCTGAAATCATTCATATATTACTATCGATCATTAGGGCTTCCCTGGTGGCTCAGACGGTAAAGAATCTACCTGCAATATGGGAGTCCTGGGTTCAATCCCTGGGTTGGGAAGATCCCCTGGAGAAGGGAAAGGCTACCCACTCCAGTATTCTTGCCTGGAAAATCCCATGGACAGAGGAACCTGGTGAGCTGCAGTCCATGGGATCGCAAAGACTCCGACATGACTGAGCAACTAACACACACACACATTGGCTATTATGGATTGAGTGCTTGCCTATCGCTTGCACTGTGCAAAGTACATCACCTCACTTAAACCCCGTAACAACCCTGGAAGGTACACACTATCATTAACCATAATTTACAGAAAGAAACTGAGGCCCAGAAAGGTTAAGTAACTTGCCCACAGTCACACAGCAAGTGGGGGAAACAGGATGGTTGGAGTTATCACCACGTTCTGACATCCTGTCTAGAACACAAACCTCCCAGTCCTGGCATCGATTGCCACGTGTGTGAAGTGTAATACACAATGAAAAGCCCTGATATCACTGCTCTGGGAGTATCACTGGCCTTGAGAAGATCTCCTTGGCTGGCCTCTGAGTGGGAACGCTTTGGGGCAAGGAGACCAGAGTAGGAAAGAGAAGACGGTGCTCTTCTGGTGCCAGAGTAACAAAGGACAAGCATTCTGGAAGGACGGGCACGGGGGAAAGACATCAGCAAGGTCCCATCAGCTCTAGGCTAAAAATAACAATTTATTTAAAAACCACTACATTGGGCTAAATACTTCAAAAATATTGTTTCATGAAATTTTCATAACAACCTTATAACAAAGGTTGTAATTAATTCTTATTCCCATTCTATAGACAGAGGGCCTGAGGCTCAGGGAAGTTAAGGATCAAACAAGTCAAGGTCATCAAACAAATAGACCTGGGATTCAAAGCCAGGTCTGTCCAACCCGAGGCTGTGTACCAAGTTCCTGTTCCACTCACAATTCTGCTTGCCACATGTGTTCTGTTACCTAGTAAAGTTTGATGCCTGCGAGGAAAACAACAAATATTTGAAGTCTCTCCCATGCTAGGGCCACTTAAGTGGCTCCATTAATCTTCCTCAAGGATGACACAGGCCTCGGGCAAGAAAGCAGGCTGGATGGTTGATTTCTCATCCAGAGTTCCCACTGTTGGAGAGCAGCTCAGCTAGATCACCATGCTGACAGCTAAAAGCAGAGCAAGGCGGGGTCGGTGGGCCAGGATTGGGGGAGCTGCATGGGTGGGGGTCCCGGAGCCTCCTCAGTGGAACTGGGCAGTTTCTCAGGGTCTCTCAGAATCACAGTCAGACCCAATGTCCAGGCTCAGCCATGGTTCATGAACTCAGCGGGGTGCCCACGTGTTCTCCAGGATGGAACGCCAGTCTGTTCCATTGTCCACTTAAGTCACTCAGCCCAGCCGGTCCAGTCTGTGCGGTTCACAGGCACCACTGAGCTCCGGCATCTTGCCTGGCAGGAGCCAGTGCCCTTCCATACAGGCTTCTCTCAATCTCTCTTTTCTCCCCTTCCCAAACAGTCAAGGGGATCCCTGTTTTCACCACTGCCAGTCAGGAGATCTCAAAGGGAATGCCTGATTTTGAAGGCAGCCTTGCAAGTAATAACAAACAAAAACAACACCTCCCTTGTCTCCATACCTAAGGGACTGGGCAGAATGATAGAGATTCCAAAAGCTCTAAAAAGAAGGAAAAAGATGGGGCCTTCCCGTCAGCCCTCATGCCTAGTGGTACTCAGAGTGACTGTTGGGGAGATTCAATAGGAGTGACTGTGTTTGTGCTGTCGAAAAGGTCCTTGTGCCCTCGGGTCCGAGCAGGCTGACCAGGGCTGAGCGAGACCTGGGATTCCGTTCTGAGGCCGGCTCAGCTCCCTGCTTGCAGCTCCTGAGGATGGAGAAGTTCCACACACAGTAAAGGTGCAAAATGGGATGTCAGAGGGGGCCCAGGGGACCTCTCAGGGAGATGACTTGGGAAAAGGGCCTCCTGTTACGTCTTGCTGTTGTGAGTATCCGGGCCGCTTATCCCATTTCTCAATCATGGAGTGGCCTGGCCCACAGTGCGGTGGCCACATCAGGGTGTTTTGAAAACCAAGGAGGAGGCAATGTGGGCGAGTTAACATGAAAGTCCCATGGCCTGTGGGCTTTTGTTCTACAGTCAGTCGCTGGGTTTCTAGAAATAAAGCATGATGAGAGACAAGCTATGCCAGCTGGACAATAATGAGTTGGGCCTTTAGGGGACCCCTTGTCTCCTTGGGGAGCTGTTCTGAGGGCAAAGAAGGTCTTCTTCCTCTGGGGGTGGGGGTGCACTGCAGGGACCACACACACACAGAGTCATGCAGCCTTGGGTGGACGGACTGAGGGTTTCCAGGAGGAAGGGAGGGTGGAGCTAGACCAAGGCCAAACATGCAGGCTCTGCGGTGACCGTGTCTGGGCAGTCTGTGGTTAAAGTCCGAGACCCTGGGACCTTGGAACCGGAGCTGCACTCAGTAGTGGTCATGGGGCTCTGCACCTGGAAAAGGCACTAGGCTGTCTGTGTCTTGCACACTCAGCCTGTGGGCCAGAGAGTAACACTGACCATAGCAGGCACTCCCTGGAACGCGGCAAGGATGGTGGAGGCACTGCACACGGTGGCCACGTAGCGTGGTCCTGAGGAAGAGCTCTGTGCGTGGGCACCAGCGCTGTGGCACTGGGAGTGGGGAGGGACACACGCACCCCCTCCCCAGCTCCGGCTCTGACCTCCGCCGGCCCCTCTGAGGACTCTAGTCACTTTTCTGCCAAAGGGACCTGAAGGGCAACCTGTATGATAGGGTCGCTTGGGAAATTTTGAACAACAGTGTTGGGGTGTGGATTGGTGGCAACGCCATCAGATAAGTTGCCATGGGAGATATTTTAAGCATCAACTCTTCCTATCCTGCCCCCTTGCCCCTCAACACCAATGATTCTTATCCTTTTTTTGGACCACAGCCCCTTCAGGAAATGGGTCCTTTTGCCCAAACAGTGTACATCCACATATCTGTAGCATTCTGCACTTTACTTCAGGGATGTGTGGATTAGAAGCCTTGTTCCGGACTTGCAGGCTCAAAGACTTAGAAGCTTCCCTGCTGCCTGGCTTCCCCCTCTGAGGCCACACCCACAATACTCCAAGGGGCAGAGGGACCTGCTTCTCTCTATCCCATTCTGAAGTTTACTGTTCAGAAAAATGTGTCAGGTGTCACTATCCCTCTTAAGGCCCTGGACATACAAAAGGAACCCCATGAGCCACATGTTCCCCAGAAACAAGGATATCAATAATAACAAGGAGGGCAGCTGACTTCGCTGGGCACTTAACTATGTTCCGGACACGGTGCTAAGCTCTTTATGTGCATGATCTCATTTAACCTTCCCAAGACCCCTGTGATGAGGATGCTGCCACGATCCCCATTTTACAGATATGAAGCTAAGGCACAGAGAGGTCAAGTAACTTGTCCAAGGTCACACAGGGCGTGAGTTAAGGTTCAAATGCACCAGAACCCTGAGTGTATTTTTGGCCACCTGGGGACATCACATTCTATCCCCTATTTTAGTGTCCTGAGCACTCACCCTAATAAAGGCACCCTAGACTTGAGTGGGTACCAATTCTAGACATACTGAGTCTCAACCCTGGGCCAATTTGCTCTGCAAAATGAACCTGCCTGGACAGCAATGCTGAAAGATGGTGAGACAGGCCTGGTTTGTGCATGAATTAGGAAAGAAAATTATCTTCCTGTACCTCACCCCTAGCTAAATGGTCACGGGCATCTTTGAGCCAATGATAACTACAAAACATTCCGGAAATACCCCTGTTCAAACCATAGTGCTGCAAAAGGTGGGTACGAGAATGGGGGAGGTAGGGGTACAGACCAAATACCCGGTCCTGCCTCCCAGGAAGAAAAAACACGCTTCCTCATGAAGCTCACAGTGCGACCAGAGGCTCAAGGACATATCGGGGCAGGATGGAAAAATGGAGTGCTTGCTGTAGTGGAAGAAGGGGTGAGAGTGCACAGAAGGGACAGGGCCACCTGCAGGACTGAGTAACCTTCCTGAGGGCGGGAGGAAAGGAGAGAGCGAGGAAGACTGGAGGGGAGGCGGGCTCAGAGGAAGCAGCCGGAATTGGTTCAGGCTGTGAGACAGGGCAGCCCCCCTGGACTTCCCAGGCTGCCCTCTGGGCTGCAGGCAGGAAGGCTGAGTGTCTTACACCAGCCCCACCTCCCGAAGCTCTCTCTGCAGCTGCTGGACTGGACACAAAAGTGTGAGGGACCGAGACACCGTCTCCGCTGATTCGTACCCAGCTCTGCTCCCTGTTGCCAAGAAGCCACACAGAGCAGAGAAGCTGGGCTGGGGGCCTCCTTGGCTGTCTGCATTGCCCAGGTAAGTGAGTATTCATGTGTGAGCCAGAATTGAGCCAGGTCTGAAGGTGGTGGGAAGGGGAGAAGAAGGGAGGTGGTTGCCCTGGAGTGCACTGGGTACCATCTATGCAAGGAAAGAGGGGGCTGGGGCCAGGAGCTGGAGCAAGCCGTGAGGCCAGGTTTCTGCAATGCATCACATCCACGGGTGAATTGGGTGTGCTGGAGCTGCACCTGGACAGTAAGTGTGGAGGAAGGTCCAGGAAAGGACTGCATGCTGCCTGCCTCTGGGGTCAGCGCATCTGGAAAGCAGAGGGGCTAGCCGCACCGTGGCATCAGGGTTCCTCTTCCAGACCGGGAATATTCGTGTCAACTTGGCCAAAAAACCCCCTCCTGAGCCCCTGCCTTCCTCTCGGTCTTCTTGGTGGTCAAGAGAGCACCTTTGGCCACTTCAGGAAGAAGTGAGCAGGGGACGTGGCTGCAGATAGGGGAGGAGTTTCCCATTTGGAAGGCAGCCCCCTGTCAGCGATGAGCTAGCAGAGGGCTGGGTGCCACCCTGAGGAGGCTCACTTCTGGCCTGAAGGACGGGGATGAGACGTGTGTTGTGTAGAAATGGGGACACGTGCCAGAGGAAGGGTGGGGAGTAGGTGGGATGTGGTCTGTGAAACACTCCCCATGAACCTGCATGGCACGTTGTCCCACAGAAAGAAAGAATCTGCTTCACTCAAATCCAGCACTTTCTTGCCGTCTGACTGGTAGACCACAGTCTGGATCAGGCATGCTGGCCAGTGCTGTGTTCCTCTACATACACACACACACACAGGCACAGCTACTCTCTAAGAACCACTGAAAATACATCCAACCTGGTTTCCTGCCAAGAGGTATGTCAGCTCAACTCTAACACATTACAGGGACAGAGCAGGATGGTCAGAGGGAGGCAGTGGCCCCTGGGCTTCGGGCACAAAGGGACAGGAGAGGCTGGACCCCAGTCATCACTGCCCTGTGTCCTCCCTTCATCTATGGCTTCTGTGTCCAAGGAGAGAGTGAGGATTCCTCCTCTTTGCTGCACCTCCACACATTTTCACAGTACCTGGGCTTATGATCAGGCAAAAGCTGGGAGAAGGGCAGCTTGATGGCACAGGGGCTAATAAATCAGGACATGACCTTACTGTGTGAACCTCGAGCACCAAACTGCGAGGATCGTCCACCTAGACACCTCCCAGAGGAGTGAGCAGCTCGAGTAACAATGCCCCAGTCACTGAGTGCCAGCCGCGTGTGTGCAGGAGCATCCCACGGAGTATACAGTAGGGGCAGTATCTCCATCCTGCAGATGAAGAGGACCAGGCTCAGAGATGTTTGTTGATACAGGCATATGATTTTAACCATTTGCTCCACATCTGTCCAACGAATGAATCTGTGTTGCTGAGCAAAGATGGAACGCCTCCACCCTGAAGAGGAGTGCAGAGCCGATCCCTCTGAGAGGTGGTGGAAGGTGGGCGGAGGAGAAGCGCAGCAGCTTTCGGAAAGTAAACACTCAATGACTCATACTCCTGACCGCCCCGGGCAACAGTCTCTGTAGCGGGCAATCTGGCCTCTCTCTCCTGCCGAGGGCAATCTGGGTCAACAGGGGCAGGGAGGAGCCCAGCCACGAGGCCCCATAGCCAAGGTGCCTTGGCCCAGTAAACACAAGGGGCTTTGATGCCTCAGAAAGCAGTGGCTCTCCCCCTAGGATGCTGTGGCCATTCTTGGGCAGGGCCCGGCCTCTAGGCAGGGCCTTCGTGGGGAGGCCACATCTGGGAGCCAGGACAACTCCTTGAAGGCAGAAACCCCAGGGCTGCTGCCTATGAGTTGTGTGACCTTAGGCAGGTGAGTAATCTCTTGAAGCCTCAGTTTTCTGGTCTATGAAATGGAAAGGTTACTCTAACAGTAACAGTGTCTATATTAAAGGTTGCTGGGAGGAATAAAGAAAGTCAGGCTTGTGAAGTATGCAGCACACTGTCTGGCTCGTAACATTTGCCCAGAAAATGGAACTGGTAGTACTACTGATCTCTGGGATTCTCAGAAGCTTCCCTCCAGACCAAACTCAGTTAGAGTTAGAAATTGCTTGGGTTAGAAATTGCTCCTCCCCCTCACTCCCTACCCCAGCCCCACAGAGACCCTCAGTAGCCTGCCTCTCACTCAGGCAACCCCTGTAAAACTCATACAAACAATCCTTATTAGCCAACCTCAGCAGGTCTCTGTGTCTTCAAGCTAAAATAAAATCAATCGGAAAATGCATCTCAAAGGCTCCCTTGTCGTGCCTTGCTGTCAAAACCCTAAGTCTACACTTTTCAAGTTGGGGTATAGGCACCCCTGGGATATATGGGGGTATGCCAGGAATCCATGAGGCCACAGGCTAAATATAACACACTGGGGGAAAGTTAAAACATTTAAACCAAAACTAACTTAAAACACTCTTTTCAAGTTAAAATAAACAGGACATAGAATGTACATTCCCATGAATGTTTAAGATGAAGCAGTATTTCGGGGGTAGTTCAAGCTTTCAGTGGGCACCCCTTTCTCCCTGGTTGGATGTGTTTTACCCTGCCCACCAGCAAGGGGTGCTTTGCTACAAAGGCCTGAGAAGCCCCACTTAAGCAGGGAGGGGCAGCTGGGTTTCTTCTTGGGAACACCGTAGTGTCTTCCTGACTCACCCCCATGCTCCCAGGAGCTGGTCCGTGTCCTTGGAAGAGGTGGCCCACACAGCCCAGTGTGTGGGAGGCAGCCTCGCTGCCACCATCAAAACACGGCAGGCTTGCTCTCCTGGCAGGAACAGCAAGAGCCAGCCTGGTTTCCAGCTTCCCGGCTGCGCCGAAGGTGTAAGAGGTCCAAGGACAACCAGACCTTGCTTTCTGCCCTTCGTCTATTCTTCCTCAGCTCACAGAGAACCCACCCGGCTAGCAGTTGGTGTTTGAGCCCCAGGGTGGGACAGAGCACAGATGCTACTCAGCAAATGCTCACACTGGCCATCCTGACAGCACTGTCTCCTGGGGCTTCCAGCAAGGGGGACCTCCACAGGACTAAGGGCGACTGGGGAGTTTTCACAGGTTCCAGGTCCTCCTTCACCTGTGAGGGACCAACAGTGGCTGGTGTGGCTGCCAGCTGCATACAGACCTGTAGTGAGAACTCAGTTCCTGTGGCTGTGAAGGTGACGAAGTCTGTTCTTTGGGATCTTCCTTTTTGCAGGTTTCCTGAGCCAAGTGAAGGTCTGTCTTGGAGAAGCAAGAGTAGAAGGGCCTGCACGTAATGGCACAGGGGGACCCCCAGGATGGGTGGGGAGATGCATCTCCCCTCTGCAGCTTGACTGGGGAGGCTTATGACCCCGGGATGCTGAGCGTCAACTTGGAGAGTGAGGATGAGGCTCCTGGAAAGGCAGGAGACCAAGGGGCCACTGGTGACCCTGATCAGCAGGCCCGACCAAGGGGCAGCTCCCAAGTGACCGAGGACAATCCTGACTTGCTCTGGAAGCATCCAGCCTGCAGGAAGGAAGAGAAATTCTCTGACTCCTTTAGTGCCGCAGGCGTGGGGAAGAAACCCATGGCACCACTGCGGAAGAAGGCCAGTTGGGAAAGAGATGCGTCAAAGATCACCCCAACCGAGGCCTCCCCCAGAGCAAGCGTGACTCCCAGTGCCCTCCCCAGGGGCCTCGCGCGCAAGTGGTTCGGGGAGACGCAACCTCCTAGGGCCTCATTACCTGCTGGTGATGAGGCAGACTCAAGGGCAAATCTGGACGCCACCCTCGGGGTCCCATCCAACTTCCTTGGTTCTGCAAGGTACTTCCGTGCACAGAAGGATGGAGACAAGTCCCCAGACAACTCCTCTGCGGGGGCGTGTGTCCCCAAAGCAGGGGGCAGTTGGGACCTCTCCACGCAAGAGACACACACACCAGCCCAGGAGTCGGCTACCCAGGCCTGCCTGGCAGTGGAGGAGGCTCTGGCCAAAGCGCGGAAGGGCTCTAAGGACCCGAACCCGGCGGGCTCCGGGGAGGGCAGGCAGGGCGAGGCACGTCCCTACAAGTGCCTGCGGGGCGGGAGGGCCGTCCAGAAGTCGCTGGGCGCTAAGCCTTACGCGTGCGAGCTGTGCGGGAAGGCGTACTCCCACCGGGCCACGCTCCAGCAGCACCAGCGCCTGCACACAGGCGAGCGGCCCTACCAGTGCCCCTTCTGCGACAAGACCTACACCTGGTCCTCCGATCACCGCAAGCACATCCGCACGCACACGGGCGAGAAACCCTACCCGTGCCCGGACTGCGGGAAGGCCTTCGTGCGCTCCTCGGACCTGCGCAAACACCAGCGCAACATGCACAGCAACGACAAGCCCTTCCCGTGCGCCGAGTGCGGCCTGACCTTCAACAAGCCGCTGTCGCTGCTGCGCCACCAGCGCACGCACCTGGGCGAGAAGCCCTTCCGCTGCCCCACCTGCGACAGGGAGTTCGCAGTGGCCAGCCGGATGATGGAGCACCAGCGCGTGCACTCGGGCGAGCGGCCCTTCCCCTGCCCAACCTGCGGCAAGTGCTTCACCAAATCCTCCAACCTGCTGGAGCACCAGACGCTGCACACCGGCCAGAGGCCCTTCAAGTGCGCCGACTGCGGCGTGGCCTTCGCGCAGCCCTCGCGCCTGGCGCGCCACCAGCGCATCCACACCGGCGAGCGGCCCTTTCCTTGCGCGCAGTGCGGCCAGGCCTTCGCGCGCTCCTCCACCCTGAAGCGGCACCAACAGATCCACTCCGGGGAGAAGGGCTTCCTCTGCGCCGAGTGTGGCCGGGCCTTCCGCGTGGCCTCGGAGCTGGCCCAGCACATTCGGGTGCACAACGGCGAGAGGCCCTACCAGTGCGCGGACTGCGGCCAGGCCTTCACCCGGTCCAATCACCTCCGACGACACCAAGCCAAGCACCACAGCTGCAAGAAGGAGCCCACCACCCCGTCCTCCGACGACGAGTGAGGGCACCCTCGGCTGGCCCTCAGGGAAGGTGAAGAAGACACAGCCGACCTCGGATGCGGTGACAAAAAAGATTAGCCGCCTCCTGCCCTCAAAACCATCTGCAAATACCGAGAAAGCATCAGGGCTGATCCTCTCTAGAGAAAGGTCCTCTTCTGTTTTAACGTGAATAAAGAAATCCCCAGAAGCTTGGTCTCCTTGAGGGAATCCTCCAAAGCGAAAGTTAATCGAAGTTAATCGAAGAGCTTTGTATAATAAAGTTTTATTAAAGTATAAAGGAGACAGAGAAAGCTTCTGACATAGGCATCAGAAGGGGGGCAGAAAGAGTACCCCCTTGCTAGTGTTAGCAGTGGAGTTATACACTCTCCAATGAATCAAAAGAACGTCTGGAGGTTGTAAAGACCTCACTAGACCTACTCCCATAATTTACATTTTAAGGTAACAGGATTAGCCAGGAGGTTTAATCCAGAGACTGTCCTCAGTCAGGATACATTATTGTTATATAATCCTAAGGAATGTAGAGGGAAAAAAAGTTTGTCCTTTCTTCCTCCTTGAGAATTCCAGACCCCTCTCTTGTTAGGGACCCCTAGACTTCTTATCAACCTGCCTAGGAAATGACTCTCTCAAAACCCCACCAGATGGCTCAGCCTTTCAGTTTCCTGACAGATGACTTTACCCTGGGCAATGTCTTTATGAGTTGTGGCTTTGAATTAGAGAAGGCCTTTATCTTAGAGGGGCTTCCCTGGTGGCTCAGACTGTAAAGAATCTGCCCACAATGCAGGAGACCTGGTTCCATCCCGGGGTCCCCAAGATCCCCTGGAGAAAGGAATGGCAACCCACTCCAGTGTTCTTGCCTGGAGAATCCCATGAACAGAGGAGCCTGGCGGGTTGCAATCCATGGGGTCTCAAACAGTTGGACATGACTGAGCAACTAAAACATACTCTTTATCTTAGAGAGAGGGGTGTTTATGTTCTGTTTTGTTGTTATTCAGTGGCTAAGTTGTGTCATGCTCTTTGCATCCCATGGACTGCAGCAGGCAAGGCCTCCCCGTCCCTCACTATCTCCCCAGAGTTTGCCCAAGTTTATGTCCATTGAATCGGTGATGCTTTCCAATCTTCTTATCCTCTGCTGCCCTCTTCTCCTTTTGCCTTCAATGTCCTATGTTTAGGGACCAGTTATCCTAGAAATCCACAACAGCCTTAGCATCTGGAAAAGAAGTCTATGCTCTCACAGTGGAGCTTAGTACCTGGAGCTAACCCCCAAGTCTCACCCACAAAATTCACACGTGCCTCCTCTCTGGACACCTCTCTTCTTGTTTCCACCCTGGGAGCTTCAGTTACATTTACAGAGGAATCTGCCCATTTATAGCGATATATACAAAATTTCTCCATATGAGCCTGCCCACGGTTCAGGGAAACTTTAAGGTTCATTTAAACTTATTGGGTCATGAGTTCCAATTTGAAGTAAATAAAATAAAGCACCCCTTGCCCAAATGCCAATCAGCTTGTGTTTCACCATAATTAAAACCAGGTTTGAAAACCTACCTGACTCACAGCTGTTCTCTAACAAGGTTAGAGTCATGTAAATTGAAATTTACATGACTAACAGCCAATCTTGAAGATTACTGACCCATTGATTTTGGCATAGTAGTTAGTTCTGGACCTCAACTGGGAGGAATCCATGACGTCACAGAGTTCGTTGATGCATGGGGGCCGATAACACTTCTGATCTTGCCAAAGTTAAAGACACTCCGCAGAAAAGGTAGTGTACTCTCCTTTTGAGGACATTTTTAGTATATTTCTAAAATCACCCCCAAAGCCTGCCAAATCTGAATTTCTCTTGTCCTTCACTTGATTTGGACCCAGGAGTGACTGCTAAATGGTCTTCTCATGCTTGACAGATGGGGGCCAAGTAGAAGTGACATATGTCGTCAGACCTTGTTTGAAAAAGGTATCTTAGAGCTCTGACTGTATGCCTGGAGGTTTTGTGCGTGGATTCCCTTAGGTACATCTGCATGTCCAAACGACAGAGTTAGCTGGTTCTGGGTCTGGACGAAAGCTGGTGATTGGGTTCCTAGTCCGTCTCCATATTTACCAGTGATATGATCTTGAATTCAGCCTCTGTGTCTGAAATGGCAAAATAGAAATGATAATAATGGGGTAACAAAAGTGAACTTCATACTCCCAGGAGAAGGATGCAAAAGGGTTAGACTGGTAGAGAAGTCATAAAAACCAGCCATAACCTGGTGACTATGAACAGAATAGAGTCTAGTGTTTGTTTGTTTGTTTGTTTGTTTCCTGGGTAATCAGTGAAATATTTGAAAACTGAAGTTACTATTTCTTTTCTTTGTATTCTTTTTAAGATGGTTGGTAGTAGAGTTATTTTCTCCTAATTAAAAATTTTGCTTTGGCCTATAATTTCTTAAGGTGGTTGTTTCCCAAACCAGTTCTTAGAATGGCTGTATAGACATCACCTGGGATGTTTGTTAAATGCACACACTTGCTGAATCCTGGCCTTGAATATTGACACAGGTCTGTAATGCATCTTATAGTCTAATTTATAAAGCTTCCCTGGTGTTCTGGTGCACAGCTCAGTTGGGACCACTACTGGCATAATTAATACATTGGTGATGCTCAAATTTTATTTAGTAAACAGATAATGGAGGAATAAGAAATGGGTGATATGGATGAGAGCATAGTAGAACTAGACTAAACATAGGCACGAACTACTAGAACATCTCCTTACTTGGCCATGGTGGACTCAAACTAGCAAGCAGGTTTCGAAGTGTTCCATAATTTCATTTCTGAGATGAGATGATGCAACAGCTGGGTATGGCTTCCAGATGGTTACACTTTGGGGGAGAGAGTGAGTTAACAGGCCAACTAGACAGGCTTGTTCTTTGTACTTTTGGAGCTCTATACTGAGTTTCTATAGGAGTATATAGTGTACTGAATATTATGTAATATACTGAAGAGAACTTCATTAATCTTCAGTGCCTATTACCTGGGCTACCCTTGCGGGACAGACAGTAAAGAATTTGCCTACTATGCAGGAGATCCGGGTTCAATCCCTGGGTCAGGAGGAACAAAGAAGTCACTTTTTTTTTTTTAAAGGAAAGTTGTCCCAGTCTTTTCTCACATCAGCTGCAGGGGTCACGTTGAGTAGGTATTGTAGGGAGAAGCAATCCTGTGGCCATAGTTACAGGACCATTCCATGGTGCACAGTAGAAGGCAGCAATATGTGGAGAGGATGACAGAAAAATCAACCAGCTGCAAGTTGGCTTGGCACACATCCTGCCCAATAGCCTGTCTTTCCAAATTAGAGGCAGTTGAATCCTCTATTTGCAGAAGAATCAGTGCTAAAATATTGGTTATTCTTGCTCAGATGGCTGCCCTCAAGTGATGTGAGCTATTTTCTAGCTTTCTATATATCCCCTGCACCTCATATCTTATTTCCCTAATATTTAATTTAAAGTTGGAGCAGGGCCCTCTTTGTGATGGAAGAAATTTAAAGCTTCTCCCTAGAATAGCCCCTGTGGCCACCATTTAGTCTGGGAAAGTTAGCTTGGATATGCCTGGTAAAAATGTTCATTTATAAGTTTTCAATTAATAAGAAGTTCTGCTGTATTTACCAGAGTCTACAGCCAACGTGATCCACCTCCTTTGGATAATAATGATAAGAGTTGGCGCTGACTTTTTACTTAGTGTGCCAAGAACTCTTCTGAGTGTTTCTCATGTGTTAACTATTTCATTTTTAAACTAAACCAATTTCCCCATTCTATTCTCAAGATGAAGAAATCAAGAGACAAGAAAATTATATTGCCCAAGATATTATAGCTAGAAAGTAGTATAATAATGATTTGGCATCCTGGCTCCAGAGACTGTGTTCTTAACCACAGAGCTAACTGCTTGCTTCATATAGAGGAATGTCCTGAAATTCTTGATGACATGCATTTTCAAAATGGATGATTATAAAATCAAAAGAAGATAAAGGTTCAAACACAGCATAGCAGAGACCATGGTGTGACTCAGTGAGGAAGACCTGTGAATTACTTAAGAATGGGTCTGGGAGAGCCTGGATTGGCAGCTGTTAATCATTAAGTTCTTGGAAAAGCTGTCAGTAAGCTGGCCAGAGGGAAGGAATTGGGTTTAAGGGAATGATGGTTCCTTGAAGACCTACCATTACTTCATCTCACTGAGGAAAGAAACATTCTGTGCCCTTATTGGACACAGAAAAATACACCAGCAATGAATCTTGGCACTCAACATTTCCACGACATTTAATAAACCAAATGCATGCACATTGAACAGCTATATTACCCCTAATCCAAACACAATAGACCACCCAGGATTTCCAACTAGGCCTTAAAAAATCTCACTTGGAAGGAAGTGTTGTGTAAAGCATCAATTAATTGCTGGAATACTCAAGCAGATGTCATCACTAGCCTCAAAACTAGACTCTGAACTGCAAACTCAATGACCCATGAAAATATTGCCAAAGAGAGAATGACTCAATGTTTCATCAAACCAGGAAAGAGCATCTTTTTAAAGTTGAGAGGGAAGCTCATTTTTGATATGAATTGCCCTCTTTCCATTCTGTATATACCATGCCAGTACGATGAATATTTTTCCAGTATGGCTGGACAGTAATTTTAAATCTTTCTCCCCCTTGTTTTCTCCTTATCAGTCAAATTGGCTCTGAGTTTCACTGTCTCAGGAGTGTCAGGCACTCGGTAGATCGGTTCAGTGAATGAAGGAGTATCTATAAAACATAAGCTGTGATTAGAATTTAAAGAGAAACAGGAGGAAAGCAAGGATATTATCTGATAGTTCAGATGATATCAAGGACAAGTGGGGATAATAGGTTAAATGAGGAGATGCCTGAGCTTTCAGAGTCAATTAGGCTTGTTGACAGGATAGTAATAGCTACCACAGTTTTTAGGGGTCAGACACTACATTCATTATCCCAATTAGTCCTTACCACAATCTGTTATGGGGGACCCTGGAGAAATATCCCCATGTGAGATCTGCAACAGTTTTCCTGCCCAGGAAAGCAGGTGAGATTAACAGAGCTTAGTTATTGTCTGTTACTGTTAAGCAGAGTCACTAAATCACTAGTGTCTGTGTTACCCCTTCCAATAGGTCATATACTCATGACAAGGAGAATGTACAGAATATGTGCCTTTGAGTTTAGAAATCATGCTTGCTTCATTTTTATTTTCCATAACTGTGGCGGTTTAAGAAATACACTCACATAAGTGTCCCTCAACGGGTGAATTGGTAAAGAACGTGTGGTTTATCCATACAATGGAATATTATTTCAGCTACGACAGTGAAGGAAATCCTGCTTTTTTCAACAGCATAGATGGACACGTGGAGAACCTTATGCTAAGTGAGGTAAGTCAGACAGAGAGAGATAAACACTGTATGATATCCTTATATGTGGAATCTAAAAAACTTGAGCTCAAAGAAACAGAGAGTAGAGCAGGGGACTAAGGGAGAATTAAGCCTCTTGATGAGTGTGAAAGAGGAGAGTGAAAAAGTTGGCTTAAAGCTCAACATTCAGAAAACGAAGATCATGGCATCTGGTCCCATCACTTCATGGGAAATAGTTGGGGAAACAGTGGAAACAGTGTCTTTATTTTTTGGGGCTCCAAAATCACTGCAGATGGTGATTACAGCCATGAAATTAAAAGACGCTTGCTCCTTGGAAGGAAAGTTATGACCAACCTAGATAACATGTTCAAAAGCAGAGACATTACTTTGCCAACAAAGGTTTGTCTAGTCAAGGCTATGGTTTTTCCAGTGATCATGTATGAATGTGAGAGTTGGACTGTGAAGAAGGCTGAGTGCCGAAGAATTGATGCTTTTGAACTGTGGTGTTGGAGAAGACTCTTGAGAGTCCCTTGGACTGCAAGGAAATCCAACCAGTCAGACACAACTGAGTAACTGAACTGAACTGAAGGAAGAATTAGAGAGATGTTGGTCAAATGTACAGACTTTCAGCTATAAAATGAATGAGGTCTGAGAATCTAATGTAAAACATGATGACTATAGTTGATAATGTTATGTAGTATAATTGGAATATGCTGAGAGTAGAAATTGAATGTTTTCACCCAAAAGAAAAATAAATATGTGAGGTGAAGTGTAGTGAAAGTCACTTAGTCGTGTCCAACTCTTTGCGAGTCCATGGGCTACACGTGGAATTTGCCAGGTCAGAATACTGGAGTGGATCAGATCAGATCAGATCAGTCACTCAGTCATGTCTGACTCTTTGCGACCCCATGAATCACAGCACGCCAGGCCTCCCTGTCCATCACCAACTCCCGGAGTTCACTCAGACTCACGTCCATCGAGTCAGTGATGCCATCCAGCCATCTCATCCTCTGTCGTCCCCTTCTCCTCTTGCCCCCAATCCCTCCCAGCATCAGAGTCTTTTCCAATGAGTCAACTTTTCGCATGAGGTGGCCAAAGTACTGGAGTTTCAGCTTTAGCATCATTCCTTCCAAAGAAATCCCAGGGCTGATCTCCTTCAGAATGGACTGGTTGGATCTCCTTGCAGTCCAAGGGACTCTCAAGAGTCTTCTCCAACACCACAGTTCAAAAGCATCAATTCTTCAGCACTCAGCCTTCTTCACAGTCCAACTCTCACATCCATACATGACCACAGGAAAAACCATAGCCTTGACTAGACAAACCTTTGTTGGCAAAGTAATGTCTCTGCTTTTGAATATGCTCTCTAGGTTGGTCATAACTTTCCTTCCAAGGAGTAAGTGTCTTTTAATTTCATGGCTGCAATCACCATCTGCAGTGATTTTGGAGCCCAGAAAAATAAAGTCTGACACTGTTTCCACTGTTTCCCCATCTATTTCCCATGAAGTGATGGGACCAGATGCCATGATCTTCATTTTCTGAATGTTGAGCTTTAAGCCACCTTTTTCACTCTCCACTTTCACTTTCATCAAGAGGCTTTTGAGTTCCTCTTCACTTTCTGCCATAAGGGTGGTATCATCTGCATATCTGAGGTTATTGATATTTCTCCCGACAATCTTGATTCCAGCTTGTGTTTCTTCCAGTCCAGCGTTTCTCATGATGTACTCTGCATATAAGTTAAATAAACAGGGTGACATAGCCGTTCCCTTCTCCAGGGGATCTTCACAACCCAGGGATTGAACCCAGGTCTCCCACATTGCAGGCGGATTCTTTACCATCTGAGCCACCAGGGAAGCCCATGTGAGGTGATGTCTATGTTAATTGGATGAAGGGAATCCTTTTACAATGTATGTATATATTAAATCACCACAATGTACAGTGTAAGTATCTTATAATTTTATATGTCAATTATACCTTGATAAAGCTAAAGTTTAAGAAATGAATGTAGAATATTTTACTAAAGAATTTGCCCCCAAGTCTTGGCCATTCCTCCCTTCAAGAAGTTCAGTTCAGTTCAGTTGCTCAGTCGTGTCTGACTCTTTGCAACCCCGTGGACTGCAGCACGCCAGGCCTCCCTGTCCATCACCAACTCCTGGAGTTTACCCAAACTCATATCCATTGAGTTGGTGATGCCATCCAACCATCTCATCCTCTGTCATCTTCTTCTCTTCCTGCCCTCAATCTTTCCCAGCATCAAGGTCTTTTCCAATGAGTCAGCTCTTCGCATCAGGTGGCCAAAGTATTGGAGTTTCAGCTTCAGCTTCAAAGCAGAGGCTAGTATTTCCTCCTTTGTGTGGGGGAGACTCAGTGACTCAGTTCTAGTGAATAGAATAAAGCCGAAATGTTAGTGCACAGTTTCTGAGGCTGCATCACAAAAAGCACTCTGGCTTCTATAGCCCTCTCTCTTCTCTCTCTGTCTCTCCATCTCTCTCTCTCTAGAAGAGCCCATGTGTCCAGGGACAGAACTCTTCTGCTAATAGCTGCATCGATGAGTTAGTAGGGGATCCTCTAGCCCAGTTGAGATAGTTCAGATGACTGCAGACCTCTTTACTGCTTGACTGAAACCTCATGAGAGATCTGAAGTCAAAACCACCTAGCTAAGCAGCTCCCAAATTCCTGACTCTTGGAAACTTTGTGAAATAATCAGTGCTTGTGCTGTTTTAAGATGCTAAGTTTTCTTGGGCAATTTGTCACAAACAATAGATCACAGCAATAAGTCACAAACAATAGAAAACAACTTGCCCCTAGTGAGTAAGAGGGCTGTCACTAGATGTCACCATGAGCCCTGATTTCTGCCCTAAGAAAATGGACAGAGGGGTTGGAAAGCATCTCTATTTCCCGTCATACCTCCCCACAGTGGTCACCGTTAAAGTTGGCAGAAATTCAGCTGGTGTCCATCTCTGTCACAAACTCCACAGCCAAGTGAGCTGTCCTAATTCTAGGGCCGAGCAAGAGAGACCCTCTGGGAAGGGGACAGAGCATGGTGCATGGTATGTGTACACCAGTACTGCGTCTGATGGAGAACGCTGAGAATAATACCCGTTTGCTTGCCCTCCTTTCTGGAATCCTGCAATTCCTAATCCATGGAGATAAATGGATCAGCGCATGGTCTTCCTCAGAACGGGGGGAAAATCTTGAATTCTCTAGAGTGTAGAACACAACTCTATAAAGGAAATATTATTAGTTCCATTTTGCAAATAAGGAAACAAAGGAGTGGGAAGATTAAGCAACACATTCAAGGTCACAGAGGTAGTAAGCACAGAACCAGAAGACCAAGTCAGATCTGTGGAGCTGTCTTGCCTCCACCTTTCAGTGGGCGAGGGTGTGGGAACCAAGGCTTAGCCCCAGGTTTCTCCCTGGGCTTACTGGATACTCAGTGTTCCTTCCACTATAACCGCTGGATCTTACTCCTACTGTCTTTATTTCTTTATTCCTTTCTTTAGTTTTAAAATGTTTTTTATTGCAGTAAAAGTCACATAATATAAAACATACTATTTTAACCGTTTTAAGTGTCCATTTCAGTGGCACTGCGTGCATTCACATTTTGCACAGCTCTCACCATCATCCATCTCTCAATTTTTTCACTTTCCTAAATGGAAATTCTCCCACTTCCCTGCCCTAGGCTTTCTGTAAGTCCCGCAGTGGGCCTTTTCCCATTTCTCTTTCTCACTCCTCACTTTCAAACCCCTATCTCCAATGAATAAGAGGTCAACGAGGAAGGGGAGTTTAATAAGATGATGATGTGGGCACATATGGGCACACTTTCGTTCTTCCTCTCTTTATAAGGACATTATGATGGCATTTAGGGCCCACATGGATAATCCAGGAAATCTCCACATCTCCAAATCCTTAATCACACATGCGAAGATCCTTTTCCCTCAGACGCTAACATCTACGAGCTCCATGTGATACCATTTTTTGTTGTTTAGTTGCTAAGTCATGTCTGACTCTTTTCGCCCCCATAGACTGTAGCCCACCAGGCTCCTCTGTCCATGGTATTTCCCAGGCAGGAATACTGGAGCAGGTTGCCATTTCCTTCTCCAGGGTATCTTCCTGATCCAGGGATCGAACCCACATCTCCTGCATTATCAGGTGGATTCTTTACCACTGAGCTACCTGGGAAGCCCAGTGATATCTTTAGATGGCCGTTATTCAGCTTCCTACACTAATGCACAACAAACCTCTAATGTATCAGATGTCAGAGGTCTTACAACTATGAACTTAACATAGTTTTTTCTTTTGGCCGTGCTGGGTTTTCTTTGCGGCACATGGGCTCTTCGTTGCAGTGAACGGACTCACTAGTTGTGGGGTGCAGGCGTAGTTTCCTGACCAGGAATCAACCCTACATCTCCTGCTATTGGAAGGCAGATTCTTAACCACTCTGCCACCAGGGAAGTTTCCACAACTATGAATATTAAGTCATAAACACTTTTGCATTTAAGATAGCTAAAAGGTCAGCAGACGTATACTTTTCCTATCACTTAAACAAAGAAATTTTGGAACTGCAGAGAGCCTTGGGCTGCGCTTGGTTTCTCAGTCATGTCAGATTCTGTGACCCCATGGACTATAGCCAGCCAGGTTCCTCTGTCCCTGGGGATTCTCCAGGCAAAAATACTGGAGTGGGTTGCCATGCCCTCGTCTAGGGGATCTTCCCCACCCAGGGATGGAACCCAGGTCTCCTGCTTTGCAGGCAGATTCTTTTCCCTGAGCCACCACCACAGAGAAGTTTAGAGATCGCTTATTTTGCAAGTTCAAAAGCTGCAAATTGCTCAGCTTTCACTGGCAGTCCACAGCTCTTTTCATTTTACCAGATCCTCTTTTTTTTGTTTTTGTGTGAAGTTTGATTTCTAATCTTTAAATTCATTAATAGTCATAACTTTAGCTCTATTAATTTCAGCAGTTATGATAGATTTAAATAAAATACTTGAAATAGATATCAGAACATTTTAACATTTTCTTTTTATACTAACATTGTTTTAATTTTAGAATTGCTTCTAATTCTCAATCTATACCTTTTTCTACCTTCTAAGGGCCATTCACAATTCCCATTTCCATTGCAATGAAACGATCTACCTAAGCTTTCAAGTTATTCCATCACTGTTATTCCTTATTTTAACATGTTTTCTACCATCATCACTTAATATCTAGGCAAAAAATATTTTCAATTTTAGCATGAAATTGTATGAATTTTCCTTCCATCAAAACTTAAAATATCTTAAAACACACACCATATGAAGAGATTACTGCCAATATAATCACATAGAAAAGAACGCATTTATTAGAGGCATATTAAGAATGATGCTTTTGTAATGATACACCAGCCCTTAAGAAAAGTGGGAAAGAACTAAAGAGGAAACCAGAGTAATAAGTCTGGAAGTCAGTCCCTAAATCTTGTTTTTTTGTTGTTGTTAATTGGAGGTTAATTACTTTACAATATTGTGGTGGTTTTTGTCATACATTGACGTGAATCAGCCATGGGTGTACATGTATTCCCCCCATCCTAAACCCCACTTCCCACCTTCCTCCCCATCCCATCCCTCTGGGTGGTACCAATGCACCAGCTTTGAGTGCCCTGTTTCATGTATCGAAGTTGGACTGGTCATCTATTTCACAATCTTTTAAAGCACTTCTGAACCTTTTCTTGAATCAGACTCTTGGAGAATCCAAAGAAAGCTATGGATCCTATCTAAATAAAAAACCCACATTATTGATGTTTTGTGTTAGGAGTTCAGAGAGTCACAGACTTTGTAAAGCCCATCAGTTTGCCCAGAATTAAGAATTTCTGTTAAATTCCTCTTCCAAATGTGTGCCCAGCACCAAAATCCAGGGCCTTGAGACAGTTATAATAGCAAAGGCCTACAAAAGACTTACAAAGTAAGCCTTATCAAAGACAACCTTTTAGCAGATTTTAAAAAAGGAGAATCAAACAGAAGATGGCTGAGGTAAGTCATACTCCAAAGGGATAAACAGATTTCTTCAAATACTGAAATGAATTTATTACTAATATGATAAATTAGTCATATTCTCTCATAAAGGTAACAATTATTCTTGTAATGTATAAAATGGTACATGTAGTTTGAAAAAGGTACTAGTTCACCTAGCTAAAGTATTGTCATAGCTTTTAAGAAAAACAATTTTTTTTGAAAAAAAAAAATGCAATTATTGACAAAGCTAAACCAAATTATTGTACTCTAGGCGAGAGAGTATCTTTGCATCCCAAACTGCGTGCAAACCTGTCCAGGGCTTACGACTATGGAAAACCCCACCAAGGACTAGTCCTACAAGGACCACACAGAGCACCACATTATGAAAAGAGCCAAGGCTTCTTGATAAGGAGTCTGCCAACCGAAAATTTCATTTACTTCTGTCATTAAGAGCAGTGTTATCTGCACCTGTAAATATCTACTTCTTTATTCTGGCTAGAAATGGCTGTAGGATTTCTAAGTGGGGGAAAATAAACACCCACATTCTTAGATTTATTTTAAGCCATCGTGAGGACGCAGGGTCTGAGAAAAAAAGCCTGGACTAAGTTAATGACTATATTAGAAAACTTGCTACTTTAGCTCTTTTTAAAAAATTATGGTTTATTTTCTATTTTTAGCTGCTCTGGGTCTTTGCTGCTGTGCACAGGCTTTCTCTAGTTGCGGTGTTCAGGCTTCTCTCTGTGGTGGCTTCTCTTGCTGCAAAGCACAGACCATAGAGCACGCAGGCTCAGCGGTTGTGGCGCACAGGCTCTGTGGCATGTGGACACTGGGAACATCTTCTGACTGCCATGCTACCTCTAAATCCAGCTTGAGGTTCTGGTCCTTTGATCTAACATATTTCCTAAGCAGATTTTCTAAACAGATATAGCTTCATTTTAGTTTTTAAACATTCTAAGGGGGAAAAAAGAGATGTTTTATCCATAGAATTAGTTAAATTTACTCAAGGAATTACAAAGATATTTGTTTTTCTAAACAGTTAAATAGTCTTTAATTCTGAAAAGGATTAGTGCAACAATTGCCTGATTTTAGTCAAGAGGGTACTGTGAGTTTCCTTTAACTACCACTTCCAAAATACACGGCAATACAGAGACAGAGGAACTATTAATATCGCAAGAGAAAAAAAATCAAAATATACTCAAAAGCAAGATAAAAATCCTCATGAACCATAACCGAATAAAAATCAAATGCAGCAGTTGGGGCTAAAGGTATACCCTTGTTGGGTTCTGGGTCAGAGAATCAGCAGAAGTGGCCGGGTGTATGATTTTCAAAGTGTAAGTGAAATAAAAATGGAGTTGAGTTGGGAGAACATGAGATCACAGCCTATGAGATGGCTCATGTAAAACTGTATACCTAGAATAGTAGCAGCAGATACAGTCACTAAGCCAGGATATGATCCAGATAGGGGAAAATTAAAATCTAGAGAACAGAGGAAAAATCATGATGAGAAACACTAAGCATTGGTTCTTTGAAAACACTAAGCAGAGAGACAGCACTAGCAAGACAGACAAAGGGGAAAGGAAGGAGAGCAGACAGATTTTAGAAACGAAAGAGAAGGCAAGATGACGTCTCGGTAGGAAATGTAAAAGCTAGACTAGAATAACGCTGCAGATCTGAAACTAGTATAACATTATAAACCAACTATACTGCAGCTGAAAAAATTCCAGAAGAGAAAGTCAGTGGGTTTGATGAGTTTTGTAAGAGCCATTTGATATCAGAGAACATAGGAATTATGAACCTAATTTCAACAAAAGTCTGTGCATAATTGGTGGTTGGGATTAAAAATTCATAATGTTGAAAATTCTGCCAATGATGTAGCTTTTTCTTTTCCATTTGGCCCTATTGTCATTATGACTTAGGTTTTCAGCTGTGTAGCAAAATTAAAACCAACTGTTATATATGAACATAAAAAACTAGACTAGAATAAGTATTTCAAAAAAATTTACTTGATGCCCATATATTTAAAAACTGAAGTGAAATGGAAAATTTTCTAGAAGAATGTAAGTCATCAAAATGGCCTCAAGAAAATGAAAACTTAAAATAATAACCAGTTACATTTAATATATTATTTCAAGTCTTTCTTTCCCTCAAACTAAAGAAAAGGCCTTAGGCTTATGTGGGTTTACATTAAATTGACTAAATATTCAAAGAATATATAATTATTTTCTAATATAAGTCATCCGAGAGAATAAAAGAAAGAAGGTGACTTTTATACCAAGACTGGATTAGGATAATACAAAGAAAGGGAAGTATGGCTAAATCTCACAAAAACAAATTCAAAAATTCTAAATAAATATCAGAAAATCAAATCCAGCATGAAAACAGAAAATCCAAACAGCAAGAAACCAACAATGAAATGAACATATTTTGACTGGGAAGGTTTTTATTCCCCCAAATGGTGTTTCCACATAAAAAATTTTATTGAAGTAATTGACCACATTACTTAAACAAAAAATGTATAGGATCATCTCAGCAGATGTGATAGAAAGTATATTCAATAAAATTCACTAGAAATTCATGATAAAATCTACAAAATAGAGAAATACTCTTTTAGGTTCCCTTGAAAACAGAGCTTCAGACAAGGACTAAAGTATTGTGTACTTTATTTGGGAGGCGATTCCAGGCAATAGCAGTGAGGTCGCAGAGAGAATGAAACCAGAAAGCAAGGTAAATCAATATAAATGTGTGTTATCAATATAGCTGTTTTAGGCAACAAGTTACCAGTACCACTGAGACCCCTAGGAGCACAGGAGGAATTGTCCACCAGAGGAAAGAAAGACTAGAGGCCAGGGTATCCATCTGTGAGCTCCCATTCACCATCAATTCATGGGTGACCTCTAACCCAGCACTTTGTAATATTCCCACACAAGGACCTGATAGGCTCCTCTGGTTTTTGAAAAGGCCTACTATTTCAGAAAAGGCATTGAGGGAAACTAAAGAAAACAAAAACAAAGATCCAGAGATATGTGGCATATGCTTGAGGTGAGATACTGTTAGCATGAGTCAACAATGTTCACTATAGATGTGGCTGAACTATAGTGAGCTTTATTGGGTACCAAAAATGTCTGCTATAGTTACCCAAACAGAATATACAGCCAACATTATAATGGTGGAGGTGAAGCTCTTTAAAGTCAGCAACAAGATGCCTCTCATTGTTACTATTCAACACTATTTGAGGATGTGATGCTATAAATAGAGAAAAGTAAAAAATCTGAAAGAAACAGACAAAACTACCTTTATTTGTAGGTGATAAATCTGTCTACAAAAAAATCTGAAAAATGGACAGACAAGTCATTGAAACTCAGTACAAGATTAGCCTATAAAAATTAATAGATTTCCATACACCAGCAATAATTTTTAAAATGTAACAAAACTGTATAACATTAACTGCCGGGGTCCAGCCCCGGTGGATCCAGGGAATTCTAAGCGGGGACGGCGTAGGCAAGGATCAGGAAACAACTGCTTAATTAAACTTTAATTAAGGATATAAAGAGTAATAGAATAAGGATAGCTTAGTGAGGAAATTCAGTGGAGAAAAGAGGCTGAATAATTCAGCCAGAAGGTGAGAGAAAGAACGACATGGGGAGACCAAGTTTCAGTGAACAAGGCCCGCACTTTATTTTTCAAAGTAGTTTTTATACCTTAAGTTATGCATAGAGGATAATGGGGGAAGGGGTAGAGTCATGCAGCAAGCCAGGCTTTCTTCCTGCAAACTTATCATATGCAAAAGCTTAGGTGATTTGCATCATCTTCTGGCCCGGAGGCCTGTTAACATTTTAAGACCCTTTTTTCAGAAAACTTATTTTTCTCTAAAGGTGATAAGTCAAGCGCCACCCTCCAAAAGCATTAGACAGCAAAGGTGTGGTGGGCTATAACAAGAAAAAGAATTAACTCAAGGGTCCCAGGTTACAAACATTAAAGCTACTATTTACACCAATTATATTAATCAGTACACTGCCAGGGACACAGCAGGTAAGGGATATGGAGACTTAGCAGCAAACATTGGCCCAACAAGTGAAAATCCCTTCACCAATACAATTTCTAATCAATCTTTTAACTGCTCAAAGGAATCTGTATTTAGACAGTTTAGAACATCTCCTGCCTCTCACAGTTGGGAGGCTCTGAGCAATCAAATGTGGCCGGAAAAACCTATTCAGGCAGGCTAGAGGACTTCCAAAGGAGTTTGTAGGTTGAAACACTGTCACACCCAGAAATTATTAGCTGGAGCTGTAAGCTAACTCTTTTTTCAGAGAGAGGTAGTGGGGGACAGCCCCCCGTAAAGTCAGAGGTGTAGGTGAAAGCACAAAGCAGAAAGTAGGCAGACTCTGGTTTTGGGGGTAGATGCTCGAGAATTTCCAGGGAGACTCCTGAGGCTTGATCCCGCCTTTGCGTATGCCAAGCCTCCTTCCTCAAGACCTTTGCCAGGGGTGGAGCTCGCTCCCCGCAATTAACATTAGCAATAAAACCTCTATGATCTCTAGGACTAAAGTCCAATAACATATAAGCAGAACGTATGGAGACAATTATAAAATGTTATTGAAGAGCATAACATAGGAACTGACTAAGTACAAGATAGATCAAATTCATGCTTATGTATGGAAGGACTCAAGATCATAAAGATTAAATTACATGTAACTTAATTCACAAAGTTGATGCACTTCCAATAAAAACCTCAGTATGAATGTTTTACAGGTCTTGAAAACTGCTTTGGAAACTTAGATGGAAGAGTTAAGAGCCATGAATAGCCACAATAATTTGGGGGAAGGGACTGGATGAAAAGAAGCAAGAGGAAAAGGAGTAGCCTGAGTAGTTAGTGAGACACCTACACAGCAGGTCATTTTAGAGTGCTTAAGTCAGTTTTGTATTGATGTAAGGATTGACAAATACATTAATACAACAAAATAGAGAGTCCACAAAAAGATCCACGCTTATATAGATTCCTGGTGTATGATAGAGCTGGCATCACGAATCAGTGGCAAAAAAACAAGGTAGTCAATAATAGCATTGGGATAGTAAGATATACATATTATAAAAATAGATTTTTATTATAAAAATATAATAGATAAAATATACTTTATCTATTATAAAAAATAGATATATATTATAAAAATTTCTTCCTTGTGTCATAAATGATTAAATACCCAAATAGGAAAAATAAATATTAAAATTGTGAAGAGTAAATGTAAGATATATTTACAGCATAAGAGAGTTTTTGTTTTTAACAAGAGACCCAAAGGAATCTTGGTAGAATTGGTAGGATTCTTGGTAGAATTAGACTGCATTGAGACTTTAAAGATCTGTTTAAAAATAAAAGGGGTAGTATAAATGAATATAAAAGACAAGTGACTGTTTGGAAGAATATTTATGACATATGACTGCCAAATGACTAAGATGAATCATTAAAAAAGGATTATAAAGGATTTTTCAAAAGAAAAATAAGCAAAGATGATTAAAAAAAAAAAAAAAACAACTCTAAAGGAAGAAACTTGAATTGCCAAGGAAAAGATGCTCAACCTTGTGAGTAATCAAGGAAATGAAAATAAAATAAAAAGGATTTTCATTTCTTGTCCATTATATCTGCATAACTTAAGATAATCTGACAACCTCCTGATGTGATTCACTGAGAAGAACACAACATCACTTACATAATATTCCTGCCAAAAATATATAACCTGATCTAATCATGTGTAAACCATCAGGCAAATCCAAATTTAGGAACAGAAAACAAAATAACTGGCCTGTACTCTTCAAATATATCAGTGTCATGAAAAAGAAAGACTATCCGAGGAGCTGTTCTAGATTGCTGCTGCTGCTGCTAAGTCGCTTCAGTCGTGTCCGACTCTGTGCGACCCCATAGATGGCAGCCCACCAGGCTCCCCCGTCCCTGGGATTCTCCAGGCAAGAACACTGGAGTGGGTTGCCATTTCCTTCTCCAATGCATGAAAGTGAAAAGTGAAAGTGAAGTCGCTCAGTCGCATCCAATTCTTAGCGACCCCATGGACTGTAGCCCACCAGGCTCCTCCATCCATGGGATTTTCCAGGCAAGAGTACTGGAGTGGGGTGCCATTGCCTTCTCCAAGTTCTAGATTAAAGGAGGCTAAAGAGAAACAACAATTAAAGGCGACAACTAAAGTGATTTTTAGGAAAAAATTGCTAAAAAGGACTTAATTGGGGACTTCCTTGGTGGTCCAGGGGGTAAGAATTCACCTGGTCTGGGAAGATTCCACATGCCACAGAGCACCTAAGCTCATGGGCCACAACTGCTGAGTCCGTCTGCCTAGAGCCTGTGCTTGGCACAAAGAGTAGGTCCCACTTGCCACAACTAGGGAAAGCCCACGCGAAACAGTGAAGACCCAGCGAAGCCTAAAATAAATAAATAATAAGTTTGGATGTTAAGAGATTATGCTTCTTAAAAAAGGACTTAGTTCTTTTTAAAATTTATTTATTTTTAATTGGAGGATAATTGCTTTATAGTATTGTGTTGGTTTCTACCAAACATCAACATGAATTAGCTGTCCCCTCCCATCTGAACATCTATCCCACCTCCCTCCCCGTCCCACCCCTCTAGGTTGTTACCGAGCTCCAGTAAAAGCTAAAATAAGTAAATACAAAGTTCTATTATTTACCTATTTCTTAATTGGGACTTCATTCTTCATTGGGAAAATTGGTGAAATGCTATAGTTCACCAAAAAAAAAAAAAGAGAGAGAGAGAGACTTAATTCTTAATTGGGAAAATTGGTGAAATGTTATACTCTTTTTCAGTGTTAAGTTTCCTGAATTTGATCATTGTGCCATGGTTATATAAGAAATGTCTTTGTTCTTAGGAGTTACATGTGGGAGTACTTGGGACTAACAGGTCATACTTTCTGCAACTTATTTTTAAATAGCTCAGGAAAAACATTATGGAAATTAAAATGATAAAGACATATGAAGGGAAGAAGAGGAGGGAGGAAAGAAGAGAAAGACAGAGAAAGAAAGTAAATGTAACAAAGTATTAGTAAATGTAACAAAGTATTAGTAATTGATGAATCTAGGTGAAGCTTATACAGGAAGTCATTGTAACATTCTATCAACTTTTCTACTGGTTTGAAATTTTTTTCAAAATAAAATGTTTGAACCATCTGTTCATATCAAGTACTAGTAAGGTACTTAACACTCAAAAAAATCAACAAAATTAAAAAATTCAACTAAAAATTCAAAAAGCTCATGCTAAAACTCAACATTCAAAGAACTAAGATCATGGCATCTGGTCCCATCACTTCATGGCAAATAGATGGGGAAACAATGGAAACAGTGACAGACTTTATCTTCTTGTTCTCCAAAATCACTGAAGATGGTGACTGCAGCCATGAAATTAAAAGATGCTTGCTCTTTGGAAGAAAAGCTATGACCAACGTAGATAGCATATTAAAAAGCAGAGACATTATCTTGCCAACAAAGGTCCATCTAGTCACAGCTATGGTTTTTTCCAGTAGTCATGTATGGATGTGAGTGCTGAAGAATTGATGCTTTTGTACTGTGGTGTTGGAGAAGACTCCTGAGAGTCCCTTGGACTGTAAGGAGATCAAATGAGTCAATCCTAAAGGAAATCAGTCCTGAATGTTCATTGGAAGGACTGATGCTGAAGCTGAAACTCCAATACTTTGGCCACTTGATGTGAAGAACTGACTCATTAGAAAAGACCCTGATGCTGGGAGAGACTGAAGGCAGGAGGAGAAGGGGATGACAGAGGATGAGATGGCTGGATGGCATCACCGACTCGATGGATGTGAGTTTGAGAAGCTCCAGGAGTTGGTGATGGACAGGGAAGCCTGGTGTGCTGCAGTCCATGGGGTCACAAAGAGTCGGACATGACTGAGCAACTGAACCGACTAGTAAGGTTGTAGGAAAAGAAATTTTCATACTCCATTAGAAAGGATACAAATTAGTACAGTTCTTTGGATAATAACATAATAATAATAATAATATATTAAAGGGTAGATACATAATAATATAATATGATAATAATATGATAGTAATATAAGTAAAGTTAAATATGTTTATATCCTGCACCCCAGCAATTCAAATGGGATGTGGAGTGAAAATAAAGGAACTTTGTATTTACTTATTTTATCTTTTAAGAAAAAAATTTACATTTCAGAGTGGATATTGTATACTGGTATGATAGTACATGAATATAAAATGAATATAGAAATACTGTGGATAGGCAGTTAAATGTTTTCTTCTTAGGGCAGCCTGATGAACAAAGTAGGAGACCACTGCTCTTAAGAAATTCAAATATATCTATCCTCATGCATATATATATGCATATATTGAATCTATATATATATATACACACATATATGAATATTAACTGCAAATTGTTTGGTAATGGCAAAAATGGCAAAACAGAAACATCCTGAATGTTCCTCAGTAAGAGAAAAGAGAAGTTGTGTTCTAGTCATAATATGGGATACTATATATCAGTTAAAATGAATGAAACAGAGCTATAAGTATCTACATGGGCAGATTTAGAAAATGTTGAGTGAAAAAAGGAAGTTGCAAAACAATAAAGACACAATACTATTATTTATAGATATTTAATCTGTCCTGGAGAAGGCAATGGCACCCCACTCCAATACTCTTGCCTGGAAAATCCCATGGACGGAGGAGCCTGGTAGGCTGCAGTCCATGGGGTCTCTAAGAGTAGGACACGACTGAGCGACTTCACTTTCACTTTTCACTTTCATGCACTGGAGAAGGAAATGGCAACCCACTCTAGTGTTCTTGCCTGGAGAATCCCAGGGACGGGGGAGCCCGGTGGGCTGCCGTCTATGGGATCGCACAGAGTCAGACACAACTGAAGTGACTTGGCAAAATCTGTCCTAAAAACAAAAGCACTGCCTAGACAATAAGTTCCTGGTGCTTGCCTCCGGGAGGGATGAAGAAGACAAGCACCAGAAAAGACATTATACAGAGCTTAAACTTAACTTGTAGAATTTTATTTCTTTGTTTTTTCCCCTCCAAACATAGATCGAGAGATATGAAGAAAATATTACTAAAAGTTAATTTTGGTTAGTCCTGGCTATCAGATAGGTGGATGTTTACTGTATTACTCTTGGTACATTCTTGTATCTTTTGCTTTGCCCAGAAGCAAAACATGAAGTTTTTCATTTTTCTGATGAATTCCAGGTTCCACACAGGAAGCACCCGATAAGTCAGATCTGTGTCTATAACTCTGCGCATGTCTCAGCTTCTGAACACACCAAAGCAACTTTAAATCAGAGCTTCTAAAAAATACTTATCAGCAGAAAAATAATTTTTCCTATTTTCATAATGCTGTGCTGTGCTCAGTCTCTCAGTCTGTATCCAACTCTTTGTAGCCCACCAGACTCTTCTGCCCATAACATTTTCCAGGCAAGAATACTGGAGTGAGTTGCCATTTCCTACTCCAAGAGATCTTCCCGACCCAGGGATCAAACCCATGTCTCTTGCATCTCCTGTTTTGGTAGGTAGATTCTTTACCCCTAGTGCCACCTTGGAAGCCCTATTTTCATAACAGGTGTTCCTAATATTACAGCACAATTGCACTCATCTCACACGCTAGTAAAGTAATGCTCAAAATTCTCCAAGCCAGGCTTCAGCAATATGTGAACCGTGAACTTCCTGATGTTCAAGCTGGTTTTAGAAAAGGCAGAGGAATCAGAGATCAAATTGCCAACATCCGCTGGATCATGGAAAAAGCAAGAGAGTTCCAGAAAAGCATCTATTTCTGCTTTATTGACCATGCCAAAGCCTTTGACTGTGTGGATCACAATAAACTGTGGAAAATTCTGAACGAGATGGGAATACCAGACCACCTGACCTGCCTCTTGAGAAACCTATATGCAAGTCAGGAAGCAACAGTTAGAACTGGACATGGAACAACAGACTGGTTCCAAATAGGAGAAGGAGTACATCAAGGCTGTATATTGTCACCCTGCTTATTTAACTTATATGCAGAGTACATCATGAGAAACGATAGGCTGGCAGAAGCACAAGCTGGAATCAAGATTGCCAGGAGAAATATCAATAACCTCAGATATGCAGATGACACCACCCTTATGGCAGAAAGTGAAGAGGGACTAAAAAGCCTCTTGATGAAAGTGAAAGAGGAGAGTGAAAAAGTTGGCCTAAAGCTCAACATTCAGATAACTAAGATCATGGCATCTGGTCCCATTACTTCATGGAAGATAGATGGGGAAACAGTGTCAGACTTTATTTTGGGGAGCTCCAAAATCACTGCAGATGGTGATTGCAGCCATGAAATTAAAAGACGTTTACTCCTTGGAAGGAAAGTTATGACCAACCTAGACAGATACTAAAAAGCAGAGACGTTACTTTGTAAACAAAGGTCTGTCTAGTCAAGGCTATGGTTTTTCCCGTGGTCGCGTATGGATGTGAGAGTTGGACTGTGAAGAAAGCTGAGCGCCAAAGAATTGATGCTTTTGAACTGTGGTGCAGGAGAAGACTCTTGAGAGTCCCTTGGACTGCAAGGAGATCCAACTAGTCCATCCTAAAGGAGACCAGTCCTGGGTGTTCATTGGAAGGACTGATGCTAAAGCTGAAACTCCAGTACTTTGGCCACCTCATGCGAAGAGTTGACTCATTGGAAAAGAGCCTGATGCTGGGAGGGATTGGGGGCAGGAGGAGAAGGGGACGACAGAGGATGAGATGGCTGGATGGCATCACTGACTCGATGCACATGAGTTTGGGTAAACCTCGGGAGTTGGTGATGGACAGGGAGGCCTGGCGTGCTGCGATTCATGGGGTCACAAAGAGTCGGACACAACTGAGTGACTGAACTTAACTGAATCTTACAGAAATGTTACTCTAGTAAGGAGCATGTAGAAACACAGTGATGCCTTGTGGAACCCAAATATTCTGAAGTGTTAAGTAACACTGGCTGTTATCTTGTTATATGCAAAGATAAAACTGGAAATTCAAAGGTTAGAAAGTAATTTAACAATACAAAAGTTGCATATTGCTAGGTAATATATGTTAAAGTTCATTGAAGTGAAAGTTGCTCAGTCGTGTCTGACTCTTTGTGACCCCATGGACTGTACATGGAATTCTCCAGGCCAGAATACTGGAGAGGGTAGCCTTTCCCTTCTCCAGGGTATATTCCCAACCCAGAGATCGAACCCAGGTCTCCCACTTTGCAAGCAGACTCTTTACCAGCTAAGCCACAAGGGAAGCATTACCCCTTCTATATAAAATTACCAGCCTCTTGCTCATGGCTCCCTTAGTTCAGTATTTCAAGTTATGCTCATATAACAAAAGAATTTTAATTACTCAGAGACAAATTAATTTATATTTCTCTACCATTTGGCTTCCTAATGGCATTTTTGTTTGCACCTTGTGCTGACTTCACCTCCACTAGAAAGAGAGTGAAACTTAAAACATTGGTCTATTTTACTATGTGTTGGGATAACTAGTTACATTCTAGTGAGGGAAAAAAGATACCATTGCTTTAAAGGAGCCTTAAGGATTACTCCCAAAATTTAATTGTAGGAACTTCCTGTGGCCCTTACCTGCATTAATAATTAGGAGATGGCTCCCATATTATTGCTGCCAAGAAATCTATAGGATAAATGTTTCCTGGATCTATTCAATAATCCACTTATTTTAAGCAGTAATTTGGGCAGTCCCTCAAAGCTGGGAAGTGGGGATAATAAAACATTAAGAATATCTGAATAACTTTCTTAGCTTTTCCTCTTAGCATGTGTGCACAGAATTTGTAGTGTGGTCTATTTTCTAATGCCTTATATTGGATATTTGTATTGTCATTTTTTTTAAAGTCTCACCAGAAGCTTTTAAATTTTATTAGTCTTTAAACTTTTTGTTTTCTTTTATTGATTCTCTATCATATATGTTTCTATTTAATTAATTTATGTTCTTTACTATTTCATTTTTTCTACTGTTTGGTACTTATTTTTTAGTCCTTTTATAACCTCTCTAGAGGTAGAATGCTTGCTGATTAATTATCAGTCTTCTTTCCTACTGTATGGCTTAAAGGCTATAAATTTCCTTCTAAGGATTTTTTAAAGCTAAACTGTACAAAATTTGATTATACATTTTGATATTGTTCAATTCAAAATATTTTCTAATTCTGTTATGATTTATTTCCTCTTTGACCATGACTTGTGAGAATATGTGCTAAATTTCCAAATACATGAAAAATTTCTGATTACTTTTCATTATTCCTTTCTAGATTATGTGTATTAGGGTCAATAATATACTCTCTCTGGTCTTTATGATTTCATTCATTTGAACTTTGATGAGATTTGCTTCATGGGCCAGTTTATAGTTAATTTCTGTAAATGCTTTGTGTGTGCTTGAAAAGAAAGTATGTTCTGATGTCTTGGGTAGAATGTTCTATATTTGTTCATTAAGTACAGTTTCTTGCTTATTCTTTCCTGGTATTATACTTTTAAGTTTTATCTGTTTGCTCTGTAAATTACTAAAAGAAGTATGTATAAAAAGTTCCCACTATGATTATGGACTTGCCTATTTCTTTCTGGTTTTGAGTACTTTTACTTTATGTATTTTGAGACCATGTTATCTTCTCTGCTTAAAATGTAGGGAAAAATAAAGAAGAAAAATAGGTTACAAAGGTAATTCCTTCTCTTTTTAACAAATCAAAAATATTGCTAAAAACATTGCTGGACAAGTAACTCACATGGTAAGACATTTTCCATGATGACATTTGTTCTGGGTTGTAACGTGTCAGTCAAAAGAGGTAATGTTGGAGTCTTAATCCCCAGTACCTCAGAATGTGACTTTACTTGGAGATAGGGTCTTTACAGAGTTAAATTTCAAATGAAGCCATTAGAGTGGGTCCTAATCCAATATGACTGATGTCTTTATAATAAGGGGGAAATGAACACAGAGTTAGACATCTATAGGGAAGAGTTGGCCTTCTACAAGCCAAGGAGAGAGGCCTGTAACAGATTTCCTTCCATGTACCTCAGAAGAACCAACCTTGCTCTCACCTTGATCTCAACTTTCAACCTCTGGAATTGTGAGACAAAAAATTTCTATTGTTTAAGCCACCTAATTT
Organism: Bos indicus; assembly: GCF_029378745.1. NCBI lineage: Eukaryota > Metazoa > Chordata > Mammalia > Artiodactyla > Bovidae > Bos > Bos indicus. Next base: position 63,954,113 of record NC_091775.1, on the reverse strand, counting down.
GTGGGATTTTCTTATAGTAGTCCTGGCACACTAATAGGACATTTATAACCTTACAACACAATTTTGTTGTTTAAAAAGAAAAGTATGTTTTTTAGCAGAGGGGGAAAAAAATAGAACCCTTTTTGCCCCTGATAAGGTAAAATGAGGAACCAAGAGTTGAGAAAAGCTGATTTGCTATTTTATAGAATATCATTTTATATTTTAATAGTAAAGTTAAAGCTTTTTATCTGGTATCAGGAGACATTTTTGTTTAATAAACTCAATGGGTCAGTCTTATTGAGTGAAGGAAAACAGTTGCCATGTTCTCAGAATTGCATTTTATGATTTCCTAATTAAGGATGAGAAAGACAATTCCCAAGTTTCCTTCAGAGAGGAATGGTGCAATAAGCATAATTAACTCTAAGAAGTTTAATAATAAATCACTAAATCTCATGAGCATAGTAAATACAACCAGGGAATTATGTTCATATAAACTCAGTGGAATAACCACAAATTCAACTTCCAAGAAGCATGAATTACAAATATAGTACACATACATTAAACTTTTCTGGAAGTCAAATTTTAAAGAAGTAATTTTCTTAGCATAGATCTTGGGCCATGCCATTTTTGAGGTCATTTCTTGTCGGAAAAAGAGTGGTATGACAATGTATAGCCTTAGCTGTTCTAAGACAATGACAACAAAAATAACAGTGTCCTCCTACAAACCCTTCATAAAAGTTTGCTAAAGAGAAAATATTAAGCTGCAATAAGCACTGGATATGAATATGGATCAAGTGATAACTTCTTTAAGATTACCTATAGAATTTCACAATCACATACACAGGTTGTCTTATTAGGAATATGCTGGTCCCTCTAATTCCCTAAAGTATTGGGTTAGCCTTAAAACTCAACATTCAGAAAACTAAGATCATGGCATCTGGTCCCATCACTTCATGGCGAATAGATGGGGAAACAGTGGAAACAGTGATAGACTTTATTTTTATGGGCTCCAAAATCACTGCAGATGGTGACTGCAGCCATGAAATTAAAAGACGTTTGCTCCTTGGAAAAGTGATGACCAACCTAGACCACATATTAAAAAGCAGAGACATTACTTTGCCAACAAAGGTCCATCTAGTCAAAGCTATGGCTTTTCCAGTAGTCATGTATGGATGTGAGAGTTGGACTATAAAGAAAGCTGAGCACCGAAGAATTGATGCTTTTGAACTGTGGTGTTGGAGAAGACTCTTGAGAGTCCCTTGGTCTGCAAGGAGATCCAACCAGTCTATCCCAAAGGAGATTAGTCCTGGGTGTTCACTAGAAGGGCTGATGTTGAAGCTGAAACTCCAATACTTTGGCCACCTGATGTGAAGAACTGACTCACTGAAAAAGACCCTGATGCTGGGAATGATTGAAGGTGGGAGGAGAAGGGTATGACAGAAGATGAGATGGCTGGATGGCATCACTGACTCAATGGACATGAGTTTGAATAAACTCCAGGAGTTGGTGATAGACAGGGAGGCCTGGTGTGCTGCAGTCCATGGAGTCACAAAGAGTTGGACACAACTGAGCGACTGAACTGAACTGAACTGAATTGGGTTGGCCAAAAGTTTGTTTGGGTTTTTCAATAAGATGTTAAACGACCTTTTTTTTTTTTTTTGACCTTTTGTAAGGTTTTTTAAAAATGTTATTATTGGAGTGTAATATTGCTTTACAATGCTGTATTAGTTTCTGCTGTATTACAAAGTGAATCACCTGTATGTATAAATATATACATATATATATATATATATACCATATATATATATATATATATATACATACATCTCATGCCACCCCTATAGGTCATCGCTGAGCACTGAGCTGAGATCCCTGTGCTATACACTGAACAAACTCTTTGGCCAACACAACATATCCTGTTCTGATATTGTGAGCCTTTTGAGGCTCTTGCTCTTATGTTTGGACAAATGCCTACAATAGCATTTGAAGATTGTCAACTGATGAATTATACAAGAGAAACAGTTTGATAAAGCTCCATCTTTATTAGAGCTCATAAACCCAGAACAAGCTTACTGACAGTAAGAAATATACCTGTCAGTCGCAAGCCCTTGACTATGACATTCAATCTGATATGACAGATATGTAGACAATTTTGGCTGGATCAATGAAAGTCTGATTTAAAGTCCTTGGATTTAAGTATCACCGAGTCAAAATTTTGATAAAGGGCCACTGTATGCAGGAAACTCATACAGGTGCTCACCTAGCCTCTTCCTTGACACTTTGAGTGACTCGAATGGTAGAAATCTCTCCTATTCAAAAGTATTCCATCCTACTATCTAACTGCTCTAGTTATTAGAAATGCTTTCCCTAGAGTAGCCTCAAATTGGCCTGTAGTTAAGTCTACTCACAAAGCTTAATTTTGCCTTAGGGGGATATAAACAGGAGTTTATCTTAGAAATGACAGCTTTTCAGATATCTAAAGAGAACAATCATGTCTCCACCAAGTCTATTTCATTTACAAAATAAATACATTTCTGTATTTCAATAAACACAGAGGATACAATTAATTTTCAGTAATGGGGCTTGTGATTAGTGGGGGCTGGAGAGAATGATTTAATGATAGAACTGCTTCTTTAAAGGACTTTTTGACACTGCCTTCAAGCTTGTAATAACCTCTCTACTAATTTGTGTTTGAGCTAAGTTTCTCATTCAGGGAGTCCAAGAAATACTTCAGCAGGAAGCCAGGAAGATACTTGGAGAGAAAGAAATAGTGATCTGGGATAAAGGAACTTTCAGAGGACATACAGAAGGAAAGATGTTAGATGATTTTATAGATTCTTCATGTTGTCTGTTATCTCTTTTCTCATTCTTCTATTTCTGGCCTTCTAAATTATAGGCAAGAAAGATCATTATGAAAAGGTTATTAAGACTAAAACACGGTGAGATACCTCAATTTAGCCATGAATTCCTTTACATTATGATAAACAGGATTTAAACATTGTCCAGCAAATCTATTCTTCCCAAACTTGGTTCCTTTGAAGACTCCTTGGAAAAAAGGATGCATATTAGCTTCCATTAATTTGCAGTTTCTGAAAAATATGATTTTTAATCCTTTAAATCTGGGTGCCTAAATTTTGAAAGACAAATGTCTGATGTATAGAACAGTCTTATGGACTCTGTGGGAGAGGGAGAGGGAGAGGGTGGGAAGATTTGGGAGAATGGCATTGAAACATGTAAAATATCATGTATGAAACGAGATGCCAGTCCAGGTTCGATGCACGATACTGGATGCTTGGGGCTAGTGCACTGGGACGACCCAGAGGGATGGTATGGGGAGGGAGGAGGGAGGAGGGTTCAGGATGGGGAACACATGTATACCTGTGGTGGATTCATTTCGATATTTGGCAAAACTAATACAATTATGTAAAGTTTAAAAATAAAATTAAAAACAAAACAAAACAAAAAAGAAAATGTACCTGAAAAACAGTAAATGGAAAAAAAAAAAAGAAAGATAACTGGAATGGTGCTTAACAGTGAATTTAATAAATAAAAATCATCTTTCATTGTTCTGACTTCCAGTAATAGCTACCTCTCCCTGTGTGAACACAATATGAAACAGTCTCTTCAACCCACAGATTTTAGGTCCAAGCATTTTACATCCATATTGTATAATAATATAAGTGAAGTGAAAGTTGCTCAGCCGTGTCTGACTCTTTGTGACCCCATGGACTCCTTTGTCCATGGAATTCTCCAGGCAAGAATACTGGAGTGGGTTGCCATTTCCTTCTTCAGGGAATCTTCCTGACCCAGGGATTGAACCCAGGTCTCTTACATTGCAGGCGGATTCTTAACTGTCTGAGCCACCAGGGAAGTCCAATAGTACATAAACAGACTTCTATAATATTTATTTTTGCGTGTGATATGGATACAAGTTATCGTAGAGGCCAAAAAAGAGATGATAGCAGGGAATCAGTAGAAGTAAATCAAGACCACATTCCAAGTGGCGTAAAAACCAATGCACGTTTGTCCCTGTTCTTGCCTTGCCTTTTCCTGCTGGCCCAGCTTCTCTACTGAAGCTGTTACTGTTCATTCCTCCAGTCTGTCACCTGTGTACAGCCTCAAACATGTAGTATAAATCTTTCCCATTTTTTCCTCTCTTGTTTGCAGTTATCCTACTTTTTACTAGGGCTTCTTTGGCGGCTCAGACGGTAAAGAATTGGCCTACAATGCAGGAGACCCAGGTTTGATCCCTGGGTTAAGAAGATCCCCTGAAGAAGGGAATAGCTACCCACTCCAGTATTCTTACCTGGAGAATACCATGGACAGGGGAGCCCAGCGGGCTACAGTCCATGGGGTCACAAAGAGTCAGACATGACTGAACAACTAACACTTTCATTTTCACTCACTTTTGCTAACCAGCCTCAGCTAGCCAGTCTAAGCCAATTTAATTATGTTGTTATTAGCATCAGCCCCTCTAACGCCTCTTGTAGAACATGGGATTGCCAAAGCTTTAATTGTGTAGAAATGATTATATTGCACAATGTGGTAGGGACATTCCTGATGGATGGTTATTACAGAAACAAAATTATTATTCAAAGAGCAAAGGTAGAAAAAGAAAAATAATGGCTCAGAAAAAATACCTATTGATTATCAGATGCTAAAAGTTCTTCTTGAGAAATAAATTTTTGATAAAGTATATCATTCATGAGGTCTAGAGACATGACATATTAGTGTGAATTCTATGAATATATTTAAATCTCTCCATAAACATACAAAGCTCAGAATAAAAATACGTGCAGCACTGAGAAGCTCATACAAACAGCAAATATATGGATTGAAATAAACAGTAAAAATTTTGTGGGGTGATGGTCATGCTCTATATCTTATATAGGAGTGTCTGTTTAGCAAAAATGTATCAAATGATATATGTAAGATTTGTATATTACATAAACATTTTACCTCAAAAGAAAAAATTCATAAGCAGATATTGATATTTAAAGATGTACAAGTTGAAGTGTTTAGGGTTAAAGTGTACTGATGCCTGACACTTACTTACAATACTTTAGGAAATAAGATGGATTGTTCGATGGATACACAGATATGTGAATAAACAAGTACTGTAAAATGTTAAATAGTATACATCGGTTTAAGTTAAATGGGATTTGTGTGACCGGATGCCATGTGCATCTAAGTATTCTAAGTTGCCAGCTAGAATTGGATACTTCTATTTAATTCCCAAGTGACATTTATTTCTAGGCCTTATTTTGATTATCTTAAAGTTGTAAATTGTCATCCATAATATTAAAGTTAGAAAAACAACTCTTAAATGTTATTTAATACCAAAAAAAGGTGAAGAAAATACAATCAGTAATCTTTCCATCAGTCTGGGCTATGTGGAAACAAAGAAATCACGATCTTAGGGGCTCACAACAAAGGTTAATTCTCATATCTATACTGGGGTGAGGTTTGAGTCTGTTACATGCCTTTCTCATTCTAAAACCCAGGATAAAAAAGCAGCCCTTATTAAAACATAATAGTTTCATGTCAGAAGGAAAAAGAGCTGGTGGTTACGGGCCACAAAACTTCTCTGTTCAGAGGTGAGACTGTCAGTTCCAGTCATATTCCAATGATCAAAGCAAGTCACACAACCATGCCTGCCACGAGCAGAGATATATCATCCTCTCATAGCCAGGGGCATATGGAAGAGGCAGTGAATATTTAGAGTGAAAATGCCATCTATTACAAACCAGTAATGTTTCAAATTTCATCATAAATATATTTATTATGTTTCAGTTCTTCAGTATTTTTATATTAATAGTAAGATAATTAGTATGGAATAGGTAGTCAACAAATGTTTGCTGAAGAATGAGTTTTTCCATATTATATCTTTTCAAATTTAAAAAGCAATCACAAATTATTCAACGGGATCCAGGAAAAGAGTGTAGATAAGCAAAGTATAGCAAGGCCTGAAGTGGACCGTGGGGAATATGTGCCCTAACGGTACCTTCTTGCGCTGGCCTGGTACATTTGCCACAAGTGATGAACCAATATTGCCACATTACGATGAATGAACAACTCCAAGGTCCTGAACCTCAGAACAAACAAATCAAAGTTGGAGAGGTCAGGGCCCATGCAGTAAATAAACCTGAAGCTCTGAAAATCATTAGGCTTGTAGTCTAAGCAGAATGTAAGCTCCTACAGTGGAGGGCGGAGGGGAAGAGTGTAAGTCAAGATCTGGCCAATGAAAAAGGTAACATTTCTGTGAAAAACCAGAAGTAAGTATTTCAGGCTTTGTGGGCCTACCTCTGTCACAATTCCTCAGCTCTGCCGTGGTAACACAAAAGTTGCCATAGACAATACACTAACAAATGGACGTGGCGATCTTTCAATAAAACTTTACGTAGAAACACAGTCAGTAGCCTGGGTTTGGCTCCTGGGTCATAGTTTTCTGATCCCTTTTCTAGACCATGGCTTCTAGATTTTGAGTGCTTCGTGGGATGATGGGTTGATCCTAGAGTACAAACCACTTCAGAAAACCACAGAGGTGGTTGCAGGTCTCCTCTGTACCTCTCTACCTGGTATAACGTCAAACATACAGTAAGTGCTTAGTAAATATGGGATCAAGGTCACCCTTGAATGCAATATGAAAGGGTCACGGAACCTGGTAAGACCTGTCCACCAAGATTTCTTGACAAATAGCTCAGAGGGAATCAGACAGTGACAACCAAAATACAGTTTTGATGACTGGCTTTGACTTGTCTTCACTTTTCTCAATTACTCTGCTTTAGATATTACGCTAGACATTTTTTCACAAGTTCATACAGGATTCTCATAACAGCCTTGCAAGGAAGGTACCTTTTTTCATACTTAATTAGATATTTATTTATTGAAAGAAAGATTCTTTAAATTCCTGAGTGGCTTTACAATTTTACAATTTTCAAATTTTCACACGCATGATTTCATATGATCCCCTAATAATCCTTTCCCCTTACCCAAATAATGCTCCTTCCCTCTTCCCTCTTCCAACTGGTAACCATTAGATTGTTCTCTTTATCTGTGAGTCTGCTTCTTTTTTGTTTTATTCACTAGTTTGTTGTATTTTTTAGATCCCCCATTTAAGTGACATCATACAGTATTTGTCTTTTTCTGTCTTACTTGTTTCAGTTAGCATAATGCCCTCCAAATCCATTCATGTTGCTGCAAATGGTATTTTGTTCTTTTTTATGGCCGAGTAGTATTCCATTGTATATCCATACTCTATCTTCTTTATTCATCTGTTGATGGACACTCAGTTTACTTCCATACCTTTGCAATGGCAAAAATGCTGCTATGAATATTGGGGTGCATGTATCTTTTCAAATTAGTGTTTGTTTCTTTCAGATGTATGTCCAGGAATGGAACTGCTGGGTCCTACGGGAGTTCTAGTTTTATTTTTTTGAGGAAACTCTATACTGTTTTCCACAGTGACTGCGCCAATTTACATTCCCACCAACAGTGTAGGAGGGTTTCACAAGGAGTGTGCTTTTATTCTCACCTAAAGAATGAAGATCCTGAGTCTTACTGGTTGAATTATGTCTCCTCCAAATATGGTGAAGTTTTAGCCCTCAGTAGCTCAGATATGTGACCGTATATTTGGAAATAGGGTCACTGCAGTTATAATTACTTAACAGTCTTTGTAGCTATAATTATTTAGGGTGAGTTTATACTGGAGTAATAGAGTAGGAAATGGCAACCCACTCCAATATTCTGGCCTAGAAAAATTCCATGAACAGGAGAGCCTGGTGGGCTGCAGTTCATGGGGTCACAAAGAGTCAGACACGATTGAACTACTGAGCACATTTGCATGCTGGAGCATACTGGAGTCCATGGAATTCTCCAGGCCTTTCCCATCTCCAGGGGATCTTCCCAACCCAGGGATTGAACCCACGTCTCCCACATGAGAGGCGAATTCTTTACCAGCTGAGGAGTCTTTACTGGAGTAGAGTCGGTTCCTAACCAAGTGACTGGAGGCCTTGAAAGAAGACTCAGAAACACAGGGAGAATGCCTTATGAAGAGAGAGGATTGGAGTGATGTATCTACAAGCCAAGAAATACCTGAGGCTTCTAATACCAGACATTAGAAGAAGGCATGAAACAGATCCTCCCCTAGTCTTTAAGAGTGCATCACCTTGCTTACAACTTGATTGTTACAGTCTCCTTGGAGTTACCACCTCCAGAATTATGAGACAATAAGTTTCTGTTGTTTTAAGCCATCCAGTTTTGGGTACTTTGTTATGGCAGCCTAGGAAACTAATACACTGAGACTCAAGGAATTTGTCACTTGTCTAAGACCACTCAGCTAGTGTGAAACAAAGTCAATATTAAAACTCATGGTTGTCTGTCTCCCAGATCCATGCTCTTTGATTACACTGAGGTGAATCCATCTTTATTCTACTTTTCTGTGATGAAATGATGTAAAATCAAATACTGACTCATACTAGAAAAGTGATTCCCTCTCTTCTGTTCTCACTCTACAGTATTCCCTATGAATAACCAATATTATCTTTAAAAGTAGTATTTATTATACTATCTTTTACAGTTACAAGCTAAAGCGCTGTTCAAGTTTTGCTTTTCTTCCTATTCTGGCCTCAGGCTGTTCATATTTTTACTGTTTTTTTTTTTTCAAAGTGAACCATCTTTATCTACATATGGCATATTTCTTTTAAAAACTTTTCCAGCACACACCTTATTGAAGATCTCTTAAATTTAATCAACAAATGTCTCCAGGAGATATTTCCTGGCGGCTTCTCATTGCGGTGACTTCTCTTGTTGCGGAGCACAGGCTTGAGGGCACGTGGGCTCAGTAGCTGTGGCTCCCGGGCTCTAGAGCACAGGCTCAGTAGTTGTGATGCATGGGCTTAGTCACTCTGCGGCACGTGGGATCTTCCCTGATCAGAGATTGAACCCACGTCTCCTACATTGGCAGGCAGATTTTTTTACCACTGAACACCCAGGGAAGCCCACCCTATTTTCTAAAGGAGAAACTCAAGTTCAGAGAAGGTTAAGAAATTACTTAAGATCAAAGCTATTAGTGGGAAGACACAGGGTCTCAAAGCCCAGGGACTGGTGTGGCCAGAGCTGTGGGATGAGGCATTGACAGAGGCTCCAGAAGTGAATCTCTGAAGATCTGTGCATGCTCTCATGATCCAAGTCCTGTAAGTGTTGGATGTGACAGAGAGAATGAGAGGTAAGGATTTTTTCCTTAAAGTAGAGACGATGGAAAGACAAGTATTAGTGACATGATTGTGGGTAAGTTGGAGGCAAGAGCCTGGGTACCAAGCATTGTATAGTTTCAAATGTGTGGACACTGTATTTTGACATAAGTTTACACAGTAAAATATAGTGGTAATAACTTTTAAGAAAAAAGATCAAAGCTGGTGTGTGGTAGAGCCAACATTCCCCCCAGGTCCATATGACTCCAAAGACTATGCCTTGCATCCTCAGTTCATCCTCATCCCGTTTTCCATATTCACTGCTGCTGCTAAGTCACTTCAGTCGTGTCCGACTCTGTGAGACCCCATAGACGGCAGCCCACCAGGCTCCCCCGTCCCTGGGATTCTCCAGGCAAGAACACTGGAGTGGGTTGCCAGTTCCTTCTCCAATGCATGAAAGTGAAAAGTGAAAGTGAAGTCACTCAGTTGTGTCCGACTCTTAGCGACCCTATAGACTGCAGCCTACCAGGCTCCTCCATCCATGGATTTTCCAGGCAAGAGTACTGGAGTGGGGTATCACTAAATCCTTGCCTCTTATTTTCAAAATTGGCCAGATGTATTATTGTGAAGTATGCAGAACTCCCGTCCAGGATCCTTTTGTCTTTTGATCATTTGGCAAGTGGAGAAGGCAATGGCACCCCACTCCAGTCCTCTTGCCTGGAAAATCCCATGGGTGGAGGAGCCTGGTAGGCTGCAGTCCATGGGGTCTCTAAGAGTCGGACACGACTGAGCAACTTCACTTTCACTTTTCACTTTCATGCATTGGAGAAGGAAATGGCAACCCACTCCAGTGTTCTTGCCTGGAGAATCCCAGGGATAGAAGAGCCTGGTGGGCTGCCGTCTTTGGGGTTGCACAGAGTCGGACATGACTGAAGCGACAGCAGCAGCAGCGACAACAGCAACAAGACCTTGTGCGAAGTTTCTCTTTTCCTACATTCTTTAAAACTGCAATGTCCCTTCTCCTACATGAGACCTAGGCCTCCATTTGGGCTCTCGATCACGCTCCTTTCAGTCTCTTCAGGGATATTTCTCTGTCTCGGATCTCTAGCTTTCATCACTCCCTCCTCCTTTGCTGTATCCTCTCTGCTCACTAACATTCTCTCTTGTGAAACACCTATCCCTTATCCTCCTATCTACCCCTCAAGTCACCACCCAAAGGCCACCTTTCCATTTTTTATTCCCAGCCATGGACAGGAAAGTGCAGTTTACGCTTGTCCGCTCCATTTCCTGAAAGCTCTGCAGTCAGACTTTGCCCCCACCTTCCACTGAAACTGCTTAAGATTACAAAAGCCTTTTCAATATCAGAGCCAATGCATGCTGCTGCTGCTGCTGCTGCTGCTGCTGCTAAATCGCTCCAGTTGTATCCGACTCTGTGCGACCCCACAGACGGAAGCCCACCAGGCTCCCCCGTCCCTGGGATTCTCCAGGCAAGAGTACTGGAGTGGGGTGCCATTGCCTTCTCCACAATGCATGCTATGAGGTCATTATCCTACTCCATTTCTCTGCTGCTTGGACAGTTTTTGTCATACCATTATGCTAAAAACCCTCCCCTCCCTTGGTTTCTGAAATATTGCATTCATGTACACTCCTTTCTCCCCCCTTATTCTGTCTTCTAACATGGCCCACTGCTTGTCTCTCATTTCATTCTGTCCTGAGAATTCTTCCTCTCTGAAAATTTCAACCAACACTCTAATGCAGAACTATGCAGCAGAACTCTATAGCTGAGCCTGTCCCCATCTGACCTCCTCTTCAATATTTTCAAAGGACTTATTTTCTATTAAGATGAGTTTGGAAGAAAAAGTAGAAATTTGCTGTCAGACTCACAAAGTAGAGAGAGAGTATTCCGGGGAGGCAGCTGTAAAATGATATTCAGAAAGAAGGAAGGGAAACGTTAGTACAAATTGAGAGGACCATCATCAGTTCAGTCACGATGCAGTTTGCAGGGAACTGCTGGGGGCAGGGCTGGGAGGAGAGAACAGAGGAGGCCAGGCAGTAGGCAGAGGTCAAACGAAAGGAAGGATCTTATATGCCATGCACATTGTTTCAGATTTTGCCCGTGTGGATGGTGAACTGTTGTATTTGGAGCAGAAGAGTTCCATGATTGGCTCTGAATTCTAAAAAGCTCATTTTGTTAGGAGAGTGGAACCAGGATGAGATTAGAGACAGGAGACCAAAGAAGCTGTGCTAATAATCCGATGAGAGATGATAATGGAGTGAACTAGGGCCATAGAGATATTTTGGAAAAGTTGGGACAATGGTCTTTTCTAAAGTGAAATCAAGAGAATTTAGTGATTAATCAATTAAGATTACCTAGAAGGTAGACTATAGGATAATGAGGTTTCTAGTTTAGATGAGAAAATATTTATCATGATGGATTATAGGAAGTAAAGTAGATTTATTGGACAGCACTCATGTACCAAACAGATTTATATTTTCCCCATGCTAGGCACTTGCAAAGCTTTAGAATGATTTTCATTTTGAATATTTTTGAGATACTTTGAAACATGCAGATTTGAAGTGTCCAGGAAACAGAGAGAAAGACATCTAAAGCTCAGGAGGCAGATCTCCACTGTGTTGCTCTTATTAACAGTGTTGTGACATAGGTTCCTGTGGGTAGATTTTTGTCCTGATGCCTAATTAGCTTCCCCAATAGCTCAGTGGGTAAAGCATACACCTGCAATGCAGGAAACACAGGAGATGCAGGTTCAATCCCTGGGTTAGAAAGATCCCCTGGGGAAGGAAATGTCAACCCACTCCAGTATTCTTGCCTGAAAAATCCCATGGACAGAGCAGCCTGGTGAGCTACACTCCAAAGGGTCACAAAGAGTCGGACATGACTGAGCAACTGAGCATGCACGCCTAATTAGCTATACAGTATGAAAGATATTCGTGAAATGAGAATTAGTTGAAATCTACCATAATCCTATGCCATGTTATTCATATTACTTAAAAAATAATACCCTGTCAATTTGCTTTCTTGTATGTTTAACATAATTTCCCAAGAAACAACACATGCAGTTGCATAATTGAGCCATGCAGGACTGATTTCTGCGAAACTGATATAGAATCAAAGGTTAAAAAATCCTCTTTATAAGCATTTTTATCAGTCTCAAAGAAATTGCTGTCCTCACCATACTTTAGTGGTGTCCTTTGACTTTACAAGAATATTTTATATATGATGACTACATTTATATTGATGACAACCTTATGAATAAGTACAATCCTTTTGGGAAATGGGAAAAATTTAGAAAGAGCTTAAATATATGCATATCTTTTAACCCAGTAATTCAACATTTGGAAAATTATAAGGAAATAGTTCAAGCAATAGAAAAAAAGCTATATACATCATGATGTTTGTCACAGTTTTATTTATAATTTTTAAAGAAAAAGAAGCAACCTTGGTGTCCTTGGGTTTATTTACATGTGACCATTAAAATTATGCTTAGAAACATGATAGACATTCAAAATGCATATAATAGAATGGTAAGAGGAAAAAAAATTGGGAGAAAAATTTTAAATAAACTATAATTACAATTATGTAAAAAATACACAGAAAAAATAATGGGAGTAAATTTGCCAAAATACCAACAATAGTTATATTTGAATGAGGAAATTAGGGATTATTATTTCTATTTTCCAATTTATCTGTGTATCAGAGATTGATCATTTTTGCTTTCCTAGTAACCACTTGCCCTTTTTCTGGTTCCATGTGCCCTGAATCTTCTTAGGGAATCACTCGTTCCTTCTCTGAGTTTAAGTGGTTTCAGTGAGGTTGCAGTGAGGTTGATGCCACAGGAATATAGCCCAAGCCAAGATCATCAGAAGCAAATAGATTAAATTCTAGAAGGGTTTTTTTTTTTTTTTTTTAGACCCTTTGAAAAAGATGCAGGTCCCTTCCATTGCGAATTGCTAAGAGGATAGGAAGTAATCTGGAGTTGTGGACAGCTATTCTGTCACCAGGAAGTAGAAGAGATCCAGGGAAGGGGTTTCAAATTACCAGCCACCTACACGGACTTCCCAGCTGGAGCTAGAGGTAAATAACCTGTTTGCCAATGCAGGAGACTTCAGAGACACGGGTTTGATACCTGGGTCGGGAAGATCCCCTGGAGGAGGACACAGCAACACACTCCAATATTCCTGCCTGGAGAATCCCATGCACAGAGGAGCCTGGCTGGCTATAGTCCATAGGTTGCAAAGAGCTGGACTTGACTGATGAGACTTAGTATGTACATGGCACAGAGAGGAGGAAGAAAAAAACCACTAAAAATGTTTCAACTAATGACTTTGAACCCAACTTGATTAATAGTACCTTCTCTCTTGGGCAAGGGTAAAGAGCCAAAAAAAAAAAAAAGTGGTAGAAGAGAGACCAGGAGGGTAGACAATCAGCCAGAAGTTGCCTTTTCCCTAATCACATGTGCTGTTGAGCATTTGAAATATGGCTAGGACATCTAAGAAACCGAATTGTTAAATTTATTTAATTTTAATTTAAATTTTAAAGCTATACTATTTTTCCATGAAACACAGTTTTATTGTTTTGATAAGATCATATTTCACTTTAAACACTGTGTTGTCTCCTATATTATTGTATTAGAGTGTATCAGGCATGTGCATCTTTTAATATACATAAGCACGTCACTGATCTAGTTGGTGCTGAACTGTTGATTCAGTTTGAATGATTTTTGTTTATGTAGTGTAACATTATAATGCATTTATTTTAATATTTTTATGCAGCTTGAGTTCTGGTAGTATATATGTAAATTATTATCGTTCAGTTCAGTCGCTCAGTCGTGTCTGACTCTTTGCGACCCCGTGAATCGCAGCACGCCAGGCCTCCCTGTCCATCACAAACTCCTGGAGTTCACTCAAACTCGAGTCCATGGAGTCGGTGATGCCATCCAGCCATCTCATCCCCTGTCGTCCCCTTCTCCTCCAGCCCCCAATCCCTCCCAGCATCAGAGTCTTTTCCAGTGAGTCAACTCTTCGCATGAGGTGGCCAAAGTACTGGAGTTTCAGCTTTAGCATCATTCCTTCCAAAGCAATCCCAGGACTGATCTCCTTTAGAATGGACTGGTTGGATCTCCTTGCAGTCCAAGGGACTCTCAAGAGTCTTCTCCAACACCACAGTTCAAAAGCATCAATTCTTCAGTGCTCAGCTTTCTTCACAGTCCAACTCTCACATCCATACATACATGACCACTGGAAAAACCATAGCCTTGACTAGATGGACCTTTGTTGGCAAAGTAACGTCTCTGCTTTTGAATATGCTATCTGGGTTGGTCATAACTTTCCTTCCAAGGAGTAAGTGTCTTTTAATTTCATGGCTGCAGTCACCATCTGCAGTGATTTTGGAGCCTCCAAAAATAAAGTCTGATGCTGTTTCCACTGTTTCCCCAATTATTATTGTTAACTAAATAGAAATACATATTATGTTCATTATAATGTGACTAAATTATTTTTACAAGTTAAAAAATAAGCATGGGCAGATTTTTAAGTTAAGAATGAAGGCAGAATAGTAATGTAGAGGTGAATGGAAATGTAGAAGCTAAGACTGCATCCAGGACAGTGAGAAAAAATGCTGAAAGAAGGTGTGTTTACATGAATTGCGATTTGCTGAACAAATTTTTTTAAAAAGTATTTGTTATATAAAAAAATTAAGATAATAAAATGGATATTTTCACCAAGCATATAATAAATTTGATCAATAGTCAAAAGGGATTCAATGAACTTACTTGCTTAAAATCAAAATTAAATGACCTATCAAAATGTTTTTAATGATTTTTGATAGGACTTGAGCTTGTAGTGTTGGTCAGTTATAAGACAACTTGGCACTCCCCCCCCCCACACACACCTAGATGGAGAGATGGTAGGTAAAAGAAGTTATTATTTGTTATGGAAATTTTGTGAGAAAATTATTAATAAAAGAATAAAATGTATTTTACAAAAAGTAAAATATCTACAGTTAAGCCAGCAACAATTTTCCATAAAATACAAAACCTTTTTAACAATATCAAAGATCAATTGATTCAAAATTGGGAAAATTGCCAGAGGAAAAACTGTTAATTGCTCTGTTCCTCTGTGCGATATATATTGAAAATATCTGTAGTTAGTTTTCAGAAGCAAACGATGTAACGTATCATGGTAAAATTAATGTTTTTCAATGTATATGAGCAAATGCTTATCATTTATTGCCAATTTATGGAATGTTGAAAGAAATAGAAGATAATAAAGGTAATGATTTTTATGTTCTTTGCATATTTGTTGAGGGACAGAGAGTTTCATAAAAATTTACTGTACCACTGGGCTTCCCAGGTGGCACAGTGGTAAAGAGTCTGCCTGCCAATTCAGGATATGCAAGAGACGTGGTTTCCATGCCTGGGTCAGGAAGACCCTCTGGAATAGGAAATGGCTACCCACTCCAGTATTCTTGCCTGGAAATTTCCATGGACAGAGGAGCCTGGTGGGCCACCATCCATGGGGTCGCAAAGAGTCAGACAAAACTGAGCAATGAGTGTGTGTGCACACATGCACACACACACATAACCATTACTCCAATTTTTCTGGAAACCAAAGGAATGCTTGACAAATATTCAGTAATAAAAGGTAAACATGGCAGTGCATTACTCACAGTGTCTCACTATTTTACTTCTCATGCTGCTGCCGCTGCTGCTGCTAAGTCGCTTCAGTCGTGTCCAGGCTCCCCCGTCCCTGGGATTCTCCAGGCAAGAACACTGGAGTGGGTTGCCATTTCCTTCTCCAATGCATGAAAGTGAAAAGTGAAAGTGAAGTCGCTCAGTCATGTCCGACTCTTTGCGACCCCATGGACTGCAGCCCACCAGGCTCCTCCGTCCATGGGATTTTCCAAGCAAGAGTACTGGAGTGGGGTGCCATTGCCTTCTCCATACTTCTCATAGAAACATCTAAATTTGAAGCTCTAAGGAAAAGAGAAATACACAAAAGTCCTAGATAGTCAGGTATTGAGGTTGAAATTTAAACTTTTCATAGCACAAATGGATAATACTGACTCTTTAGTCATGATTGGCAGTGTTGTATGTTAGCTACAAAAATTACTGGGAAAATTTGAATAATGGTTTGTTAATATTTATATATTTACGCTGCTTTTCAATTTACTTAAAATTTCTTTGAATCTGATATTAATAATACAAGAATTAGTGAGTTTGCTTAACTTGGACAAACATAGTTTTGAACCTGAAATGCATTTGTTTCAAAGTCAAAGCAATTCTTCACAAAAGGATGAAAAAGTTTTAAAAATATGAATGAAGGTTTGAAAGGGATATGACTTTTTGATACTCGATTCAGCTAGTAGAAAACTTTAAAATATGTTCCAAACATTTTGGGTGTATAAATGGAGTTTCTCAACTGTAAATTTTATGAAGTCTAACTATAAACCAAGGGTTTGTGATGAAAATTTAGCGTGTGTATTGAGATATGTTGTACATGTAAAATACACATCAGATCTCAAAGACTTCATAGGATAAGAAGAATGAAAGATATTTCAATGTTTTAAAATATTAATTATGTGTTGACATGGTTATTTGAAATATATTGGCCAAATAAAATATTATTAAAGTTAATTTATACACGTTTATTTTACTTATTTAATGTGACTACTAGATAGTTTAAAGTTACATAAGTGGATTGCATTAAATTTCTGTTGGGCAGTGCTGGGCTGGAATGTCAGGTGTATGGATGTCTGTTTCTCCCATGGAGCAATAGCTCTTTGAAGGTGGATACTGCAGCTTGCTGATCCTTTGCTTGCTATACATTATCTTCATGTAATGCTGTACTTTCATATAGTGGATAATCAAATAAACGTTTGCTAAATTTAATTTCATTTGGAACAAGACACTACATTTTGTTATGAGAAACTACTCTCATCTTATGGATTTTTAGAACATTACTAGCAATGACTATTAAATTTAGGTTTTATTTTTTTAACCAGAGGGATCTAGCGTATTTCACATTTTTCTCTCTTCCCTTATGTGCCAGTTCTTTGAAGCATTTCTATTTGCTTCTGAGTTCACCCCAGTGCCAATTACTTGAGGATACCAGATGATTTTGCTGTTTCTATACTCATTACTTCTGTCATCACCAAGATAAACTTGCAAAGCTAAAATATCAAGAAAAAAACCCTGAGGGAAAAGAGAGGAAAGAAAGTGGGAAGAGAAGAGAGATCTTAAAAACAGAAATGGGGAAGATCTTTGAAAAAAATCTAGTTTGTGAAGCGAGAAATGGGATTGAGAGTCTGGTTATAAATCCCAAGTAACTACCTTGAGGAGAAGGACCTTGACAGAACAAGACAAATACAAAGAGCCAAGTGTCAGACATTGTTCCAATCAGTGAACAAGAAATTGAGATTTGGAGGCTAAGATGTGGAATGACTGTGTCTGCTGGTTGCTCAGTCATGTCCAACTCTTTGCGACCCCGTGGACTGTAGCCTGCCAGACTTCTCTGTCCATGGAATTTTCTAGGCAAGAATACTGGAGTGGGTTGCCGTTCCCTTCTCCAGGGATCTTCCTCACTCAGGGATCGAACCTGAGTCTCCTGCACTGCAGCAGATTCTTTACCATCTGAGCCACCAGGGTGGACGTGGAATGATTAGTTCAAATCAATAGTCCAAAGCAGCAGTTACATGTAATTCTGAAGACCTGGATCTGGAAGGCACCCAGGAAAATGTTTTTGTCTGTCTTGAGTGAGTTTGACATATGACTATCTTTATGACCTGTTAAGTTCTTTTGATTCTGCTAGATGGAAGGAAGTGCACCAGAGATGCTGCGCACCATTGCGGTGGAGCCATCACCACTCAAGGAAGAACAGGGAAGGGAAAAGAGTTCCCAGTGATACACTCCTTCCCCTAACTGGTCCCGCATTTTTGACAGAAAGTGAAGAAGCAGGATGGGTTTCTGTGGCTCTTTCAAGATTGGAGGAATGTGTGAAGCGTGCTCAGCTGCAGTGTGGGGCAATGAATGCCAACACTCAGAAGGCCATAAGTCAAATGCCACTGGAGAGACCATTGTATGCAAAGAGGCTCCTGAATGCCTGTGGAATATCTCCTTGGCTGGTGTGTGCAGTGCTGTGCTCAGTCGCTCCAGTTGAGTCCCAGTCTTTGCAACCCCATGGACTGTAGGCCGCCAGGATCCTCTGTCCATGGGATTTCCCAGGCAAGAATACTGCAGTGGGTTGCCATTTTATTCCTCATATGTCTTGCCTTGTAAGTTAAATTCTCTCCCCTGGACATTCAAGTCAGCTGTGCCCTTAACTAAGTATGCAAGCGCCTTTTTATAAGGATGAGCTACCAATTCCAGCCTGAATTCAAGGAAATTGCCTGGGAATTCTCAGCCTTTGTTCTTTCCTGACCTTCTGGCACTCTAATCCTGCTCCAGCTCCCAGCTTAGTGGCCTGACCTTCTCTCTGGAGACCTGTCTGTACACATCCTACCAAAAAATTGGGTCCTAGCTTGATTCTTTGGAGTTCCTCTAGTTCATTCCTTTGGCTCCCAAGGCACTGGCGACCCCAGGCTCAGTCCTAAGGAATCTAATCTGGCCACAGCCATTCAGCGGACTGCACTAGCCGTCAGGAGCCAGGGTGTAAAGGCCAACATTTGTCTAAACATTGTGAGGGACTCTCCATGCTCCTCCAGCAAAAATTAATTCACCCCTTGGCATGTTCCACTTTCAGTTTATGGGAAATGGGATGTATGGGAAAACAGAGTATTCCAGAAGCAACTGCCCACATCATTGGCTCAATTACCAGAAGTGATGAAGGAATGTGATCACTGCCTACAAGCCTTATGGACTTGTACTCAGCCTGTCACTTTCTCTTGGGTGTTCTAAGTAAGTATGCTGCTTTGCGGGAAGTGTTTTTGGTCTGGGCAAGACAACACTCAGCCCAAGACCAGAAAGAAATTATAGACGTATACAGCAGAGCTCCAGACTTCAGGACAAGAGCCTTTGTCCGCACCACAACACACATTTACTTTGTCAAGTGCGGCTGCTCCCCTTCACAGTGCTATCACATGAACTTCCAGAAGGTTCACTTGACCCTCAACTTTTCCCTGGGTGGCGGGGGTGGGGGGAAGGCATCTTCATCCTAAGAGTTAGTGGGACCATATATAAGTGACCGAGTCTCCCTGTACCATAGTGTCTTCTTCAGTAATATGGAGACAATAACAGTCTCTACTTGAAAATTGTGAGAATTAAATGAGCGAATGCGTGCAAAGAACTCAGAAGGCAGCTGGCACGTAATAACCACTCAGTCTAGGTTAGGTGCTGCTGCTGCTCTGCTCCTTCAAGAATAAACAGTAAAGGCCTTTCACCTGTTAACTCTTCTCAAGGGGATGATGGTAGACAGTCAGTTTCCGCTCCTGTATCCCCAAGTAGCTTCCTCCAGTGGTCTTAGAGCATGGTACATTTGGATTTTCTATTGCTGGCTTTTCTTTTTTTAAAAAATTTTATTTATTTTTGGCTGTGCTTGTCTTCATTGCTGCATATGGGCTTTCTCTATTTGTGGTGAGCACGGGTTACTCTTCGTTGCTGTGCAGGCTTCTCACTGCAGTGGCTCCTCTTGGGGAGCAAAGGCTCCAGGCCTGCAGGCTTCAGTAGCTGTAGTTTGTAGGCTCAGCAGTTGTGGCCCCCCAGCCCCTAGAACACAGGCTCAGTGGTTGTGGTACATGGGCTTATTTGCCCCGTGGCATATGGCATCTTCCCAGACCAGGGATTGAACCTGTGTCCCCTACATTGGCAGGTGGTTTCTTAATCGCTGGACCACCAGGAAAGCCCTATTGATGGCTTTTCTGTAAAGAAAGACACTGGTGTTTTACACACACTGAAGTGATGTGTAAAGAGACCCCAAAGTGGAGCTCCTCCCCTCACTCCAGAAGGAAAGTGGACGTTTGTCTCCTTATCGGTGGTGAAAGCTGCATGTTTCTAGGGAAGGGAGGCCTGTCACATTTATAAAATCTTCTGAGTGGCTTGCAATGCCATCTTGTGGAAGAAAGGACCCTTCTAGTCAGATTTTAGACCTCAGTCTAAAACCCGGAAATTATATTTTACCTTGGAAAAAATCACTGATGTATCTATGCCTTTTTTTTATCACTTGAAAATTGGGCATTAAAATGCATGAGCTTCAAAGTCCCTTCCAGGTCTAACATTCTAAAATTATGTAATTTGTGAATCACCATGGTTTAGAAAAAACATAAGGAAATAGATCTCTACTTTATGGGGACACACACTCATAATTTCTGAACATTTTATTAAATACTGGATGGAAAAACCTAACAGGCCTTTTGGCTATTCCAAGGCCCCATTAACAAAGTTTCATGAGGCATTTTGATACCTGACTCTTGCTGTAATTCCACGGCTCTAAGTTCAAGAGTGTTTTCATACCGAACTGTGCTAACCTTGGAGAGCGGGTGGCTGAGGGAGAAAATGAGTCTGTGTCCACATGTCAGTACATGGTACAAAACCCTACAGCTACATCACACATTGTTTAAGACGGAAGAGATGCACCCGACTCAGATGAGGACCTTCTCAGCACATTTCCTGCTTGGCCATTAGAAACAACCCAAATGCCTATCAACAGGAAAACATAAAAAATAATGGAATATTCATGACTGAGTTCTATAGAGCAATGACAAGGAATGAAATACTGCCACATGCAACAACATGAATAAATATCACAAACATGAGAGTGATCAAAAGACATCACAAAAAACACAAACTATGTGAGTCCACTTGTCAGTGCATTTCAGTTGCTCAGTCATGTCTGACTCTTTGTGACCCCATGGACTGCTGCATGCCAGGCTTCCCTGTTCATCACCAACTCCGGGAGCTTACTCAAACGCCTGTCCATTGAGTCAGTGATGCCATCCAACCATCTCATCCTCTGTCGTCCCCTTCTCCTCCCGTCTTCAATCTTTCCCAGCATCAGGGTCTTTTCCAATGAGTCAGTTCTTTGCATCAGGTGGCCAAAGTATTGGAATTTCAGCTTCAGCATCAGTCCTTCCAAAGAATATTCAGGACTGATTTCCTTTAGGATGAGTCCACTTATATAAAGTTTAAAAAAAGGAAAACGCTAATACATGATGTTAGATATCACGATAGCAGCTACCTTTGCAGAAGAGGGTGAAAATTATGAAAAGGCATTGTGGGCAGATAAACTAGGGAGTTCCTAGAGGAAGAGAACCAGATGTAACATTTTTAAATACAGTTTTTAAAGGCTACACTCCCTTTTCAGTTATTACAAATATTGGCTATAATCTCCGTGTTGTACAATACATTCTTGTAGCCTGTCTTACACCCAAGAGTTTGTACCTCCCACTCCCCACCCCTATATTGCTCTCCCCGCCATCTCTCCAGTGGTACCCACTAGTTAGTTTTCCATACCAGAGAGTCTACTTCTTGTTATATTAACTAGTTTATTGTATTTGTAAGATTCCATGTGTAAGTGACATCATAGATTATTAATCTTTCTCTAGACATAACTTTCTTGACCTAAGAGAAGCCATTTTAGGCCTAAGCCAATTTGTGATCTCAAGCTGACCACAGTGCTTGCTCTTGACCAGGTCAGGGGAATGTATCCATTGTAAAGACTCCCAGCTCTGTTTCAAAGGTAAAGATTAGCCTGAGCACATTCCTGAGCTATTTTGCAAGATTTAAACCCTCTCAACCACCAGACTAACCAGAACCTAAGGAATGATGAGGCTGACCTCTGCTGACCCTAGTGACTTCAATCAAGCAGAGCCAAGACTCTTGCCAACCTGTGTCCAGTGCTATGCTAAATTCTTCTTGGCTCAAGCCCCTCCATGAATATGCATATGCCATACCCAAGTCCCTTCTTCTATACAGGCGCAACCCTGAGCTAAAACTTCCCGTTTTGCTATTTGAGATGATACTATTTCAGAAAATCTCTGCAGTGTTCTGCTAACTTGCTGGAGTAATAAATCCTTCCTTCTTCAATCACGGTTTCCTCAGGGTATATGCCCCATAGTGGGATTGCTGGGTCATATGGTAGTTTTATTCCTAGTTTTTAAGGACTCTCCATTCTGTTCTCCATAGTGGTTGTTATCAATTTGTTTTACCACCCACAGTGCAAGAGGGTGTCCTTTTCTCCACACCCTCTCCAGCATTTACTGTTTGTAGACTTTTGATGATGGCTACTCTGACTGGTGTGAGATGATACCTCATTGTAGCTTTGATTTGCAGTTCTCTAAGACTGAGCAGTCAAGTGGGCCTTGGAAAGCATCACTACAAACAAAGCTAGTGGAGGTGATGGAATTCCAGTTGAGCTATTCCAAATCCTGAAAGATGATGCTGTGAAAGTGCTGCACTCGATATGCCAGCAGCAAATCCTGAAAGATGATGCTGTGAAAGTGCTGCACTAAATATGCCAGCAAATTTGGAAAACTCAGCAGTGGCCACAGGACTGGAAAAGGTCAGTTTTCATTCCAATCCCAAAGAAAGGTAATGCCAAAGAATGCTCAAACTACCGCACAATTGCACTCATCTCACATGCTAGTAAAGTAATGCTCAAAATTCTCCAAGCCAGGTTTCAGCAATATGTGAACCGTGAACTTCCTGATGTTCAAGCTGGTTTTAGAAAAGGCAGAGGAACCAGAGATCAAATTGCCAACATCCACTGAATCATGGAAAAAGCAAGAGAGTTCCAGAAAAACATCTATTTCTACTTTATTGACTATGCCAAAGCCTTTGACTGTGTGGATCACAATCAACTGTGGAAAATTCTGAAAGAGATGGGAATACCAGACCACCTGATCTGCCTCTTGAGAAATTTGTATGCAGGTCAGGAAGCAACAGTTAGAACTGGACATGGAACAACAGACTGGTTCCAAACAGGAAAAGGAGTACATCAAGGCTGTATATTGTCACCCTGTTTATTTAACTTATATGCAGAGTACATCATGAGAAACACTGGACTGGAAGAAACACAAGCTGGAATCAAGATTGCCGGGAGAAATATCAATAACCTCAGATATGCAGATGACACCACCCTTATGGCAGAAAGTGAAGAGGAACTCAAAAGCCTCTTGATGAAAGTGAAAGTGGAGAGTCAAAAAGGTGGCTTAAAGCTCAACATTCAGAAAACGAAGATCATGGCATCCGGTCCCACCACTTCATGGGAAATAGATGGGGAAACAGTGGAAACAGTGTCAGACTTTATTTTTCTGGGCTCCAAAAATCACTGCAGATGGTGACTGCAGCCATGAAATTAAAAGACGCTTACTCCTTGGAAGGAAAGTTATGACCAACCTAGATAGCATATTCAAAAGCAGAGACATTACTTTGCCAACAAAGGTTCGTCTAGTCAAGGCTATGGTTTTTCCTGTGGTCATGTATGGATGTGAGAGTTGGACTGTGAAGACAGCTGAGCGCCGAAGAATTGATGCTTTTGAGCTATGGTGTTGGAGAAGACTCTTTCGAGTCCCTTGGACTGCAAGAAGATCCAACCAGTCCATTCTGAAGGAGATCAGCCCTGGGATTTCTTTGGAAGGAATGATGCTAAAGCTGAAACTGCAGTACTTTGGCCACTTCATGTGAAGAGTTGACTCATTGGAAAAGACTCTGATGGGAGGGATTGGGGGCAGGAGGAGAAGGGGACGACAGAGGATGAGATGGCTGGATGGCATCGCTGACTTGATGGACGTGAGTCTCAGTGAACTCTGGGAGTTGGTGATGGACAGGGAGGCCTGGCATGCTGCGATTCATGGGGTCGAAAAGAGTCGGACACGACTGAGTGACTGATCTGATCTGATCTGATCTGAAGAATGAGCAATGTTGAGCATCTTATCATGTATTTATTAGCCATCTGTATGTCTTCTTTGGAGAAATGTCTGTTTCGGTCTTCTGCTACTTTTTGTATGACTCAGGGTGCTCAAACTGGTGCTCTCTGAAAAATCTAGATGGGTGGGATGGGGTGAGAGGTGCTAGGGAGGTTCAAGAAGGAGGGGGCAAATGTATACCTATGACTGATTCATGTTGATGTATGGCAGAAACTAACACAAAATTATAAATCAATTATCCCTCAATGAAAAAAAGTAAATTAAAAAAAAAGTCCTTCCTTCTGCTCTCTGGCTCGGTTGTATCTTGGCTAGACATCCACCAAGAGGCAAACCCAGTTTTCAGGTAACAGCTTGAGAGAGGCTACCTGGATATTTATATTCTATTTTTTGATCCAGGAGGTATTTACACGGGTGTGTGCACTTCATGAAAATCCATCAAGTTGTACACTTAAAATACATGGCTTGATAACATCAAGGAATATTTATAAAACTCAAGTTTTAGCCACAACAAATGATAAAATACACTGAAGGAATGGAATACTCACAGTTTCCATAATTTACTGAAATTTGATTTGCATAGAATTTCCATGCATTTTGAGACCAAAGTTATGGATAAGATTTTGGCAAAATTAGGAGAGGCAAGGGATTTCCTTGGAGGTCCAGTGGTTAAGATTCCACCTTCCAATACAGTGGGTGCAGGGTCAATCCCTGGTTGGGGAACTAAGGCCCTACGTGCTGCAGGGTGTGGCCAAAAAGTAAAAAAAAAAAAAAAACAAATTGGGAGAGGCTAGTACAAGTAGGCAATGGCACCCCACTCCAGTACTCTTGCCTGGAAAATCCCATGGATGGAGGAGCCTGGTAGGCTGCAGTCCATGGGGTGGCTAAGAGTCGGACACGACTGAGTGACTTCACTTTCACTTTTTACTTTCATGCATTGGAGAAGGAAATGGCAACCCACTCCAGTGTTCTTGCCTGGAGAATCCCAGGGACGGGGGAGCCTGGTGGGCTGCCGTCTATGGGGTCGCACAGAGTCGGACACGACTGAAGCAACTTAGCAGCAGCAGCAGCAGCAGTACAAGTAGACAGAGGGACATGAGAACAGCATAAAGGTAAACAAATGCAGATAATGTTCAGTGACTAGTGAGAAGGGGGATATCATGGGAAAGGCGAATGGGAAGGGAACTGGGGATCATACTGTGGAAGATTTTGAATACAAGACAGGGTTTGTTCTTAATCTCATAGGCCATAGACAGCCAATAAGAGTTTTGAACTGGGAAAATTCTTTCCCTAATTCTTTCTGCTTTTAATAGAGTGAGGTAGAGAGAAGGTGGGCTTCCCTGGTGGCTCAGTGGTGAAGAATATACCTGCCAATGCAGGAGACACGAGTTCAATTCCTGGGTCAGGAAGATCCCTTGGAGAAGGAAATGGCAACCCACTCCAGTATTCTTGCCTGGGAAATTCTGTGGACAGAGGAACCTGGCTGGCTACAGTCCATGGGGTTGCAGGGACATGACTTCGTGACTAAACAACAACAACCATAGGGAAGGTATCTGAATGTATTCAGAAATATTTTGTCCTAGGCTTGCACACACACACACACACACAATGTCCTTATGCATAAAATAAATATATCCCCCACAACAATCCAAAAGAAAGTGATACCTAGAAAGGTTAAGTTGTCTAAGAAAAACAGAAGAGGCCTTCTGCCAGTACTAGAATTTTGTTTCCTTTGGAAAGTGACCTGAGGTAACAGAGCCCAGAGGGATACAACAGGGGATTTATTCATTGAGGGTAGGGGTTGGTGAGGAGGGAGAGGAAGCAAAGAAGACTTCAATAACCTTCCGCAGAGGCCACCATCCAGGGCAAGTTTGGCTGGTATAGTTTCCATGGTGATGGAGGTAGCCACTCCTGTCACAAAACCTTATCCTCCTCTGGGCCAGAGAACCTGATTTGATCATTTCACCCCAGCTGTGGAATCAGGGCCACTCATCCTGTGTCAGCTCAGGGCACTGGCTCTAGAAAAATACTTTTTATTTTAGCAGGTCATTATTAATGATTCTTCTTTCTTGTCTTGGAATTGTTCTCCTGCTTCAGTGATATGCTGAGTGAATGAGTGTTTTCTGAAATTTTCCATCTCCTTTGTAGCTTTCAGATTTGGCTCATGTGAAAAAAGAGTTGAAAGGGTGGGGAATTTCCTTTATACTGAAAATCTGCATCACTGGTTGTCTCTCTATAGGTGAATCTATGATGTGCCATTTTCTCCTTAGTGTCCAATAGTAGTTTTGATGTCAGATGGTGATTTTGGTTCAATTCCCAGACCTATCCCTTCCTAGTTCTGTGATTTGGGAAAAGTTAATAAACCTCCCAGAGTTTCCGTTTTCTTATCTATATTATTGTATAGGCTACTAGTACCTGTTTTATAATGAGAAAATGGACATAAAGTAAACCCACAGTCAAAAGCCAAGTAAATTATTAATTGCATATCTAGACTATTTTCTGGCTTTTCCATCACTTAATGGATAATTTCTTAGTAATTTTTAACACATTATCCTAAGGGCCTGGGAAATGTAGTATTTCAACTAATTTATTACGAGTTACTAAGTTTATATATATACACACATATACAAACAAAAGTAACATATGAGATCAAGAATATTTAGGGAATAAGAATCACAATTTTATTCAAGAGGCAGTATTACTGAAAGCACTAAAATTTAGGATTTGAATCCAATTGGCTCACTCCAGGATCTCCACTTTCCAAAGATATGATTCTAAATGAGTTCTGTGTGTATCCATTTTACAAGTACATAAGCTGAGGCATTTTCTTTTTATCTACAAATTTATTACACCTGAAAACATGATGCCTCATTTTGTAATCATCAGAAAGTCACTTAAACTCTGAAGGTTCATTTTCCTTGAGAAAATGTATGGAGACAGTATTAACACCTCCCTTTTGGAGTTGTGAAATTTAAATAAGACAGTCAATAAAAAAGAATTTAACGTAAGGTGGCTCAGTGGTAAAGGATCCGTCTGCCAATGCAGGAGACAGGGGTTCGATTCCCCAGTCAGGAAGATCCCCTGAAGAAGGAAATGGCCACCTACTCCAGTATTCTTGCTGGGAAATCCCATGGAGAGAGAAGCCTGTCGGGCTATATAGTCCATGGGGTCGCGAAGAGTCAGACAGGACTGGGTGACTGAGGTCGCACGCAAGTATATACCCATTAGATGTTCGTGTAATGGCTTCTCTTTTTCTCCTAGTGCACCCCCTGTATCCTGTTGACAGGCAGCACGCCCATCCTCAGGCTGCTGGTGCTAATGATTGAAAACATTTCACAGCTGCCTCTTACCCCTGAAAATAGTCCTCAGCCAAACAGATGTCTCCTTGCCCAGGAGGCAACGCCCACTCCCACCCAGGGCAGAGCTCAGCCAATGGAAGCTGACTTGGTGGTACAAAAGGCTGCCTCCCACACCGCCTCACCCCATCCCCCCTTCACCTTTTTGCGGTGTAACCTGTCCTTCTGTGGAGTGCACTGAAACTAGTCTTCAGCAAGTACCGCACTCCTATTCAAGCTTTCTACTCCCGTCCCACTCTGCTTTTTACCACTCCTCTTACCCTGAGAGCACTTTCTCAATCACTTTTACGAATCTTCATTTCAGCCCCCGCTACTCAGGAACCTGATGCGAAGAGCTGACTCATTTGAAAAGACCCTGATGCTGGGAAAGATTGAGGACAGGAGAAGAAGAGAACTGCGGAGGATGAGATGGCTGGATGGCATCACTGACTCAATGGACATGGATTTGGGTGGACTCCAGGAGTTGGTGATGCACAGGGAGGCCTGGTGTGTGCGGTTCATGGGGTCGCAAAGAGTCGGACACGACTGAGCAACTGAACTGACTGATCTCAGGAACCCAATTTAAGAGCACTGGCTTCAGAGGTGAACTTTAGAAACCCCCTGTGAGGCTGGGATTCTGGAGCTGGCTTGCTTGCCCTATGGATGGCCGTAAGGTGAGTGGTGAATTGATAATTCCTGCTATGTTGCACAGTGTGACTGCTAAGATTTCCATGTGGAATGAGCTGGAGTGGAATTCAGGTGGAAGGCGATGTGCTAATTGATGCAGTGAGTCAGCATTTGAGACTTATTTGTGGGAAATTAATGGCTGTAAGGTCTCTTCAATTGGATGAGCACTTGAAGGGAGAAAATTACAGACTAGGATTTGTTGGTCAAAATTTTATAGCAAAATATGGGAGTCAGAAGGCCTTACGTCTTGAAGCTGGGGTGGGGGTGGGGCAGAAACAGCTAAAAATCAGGTTGCAGGACTTAATTGCAATGGTGGGAAGCTCTAAGAAGGCTGAGTTCTCAGCCTTCACAAGCCGTTTAAGTCAAAGTTAGTGCCTTAATGGGCAGAGTGCAACTTTGAGATAAAGACATCTCTGTGTAGATGTACATTGAACTCTGATTCCCATGAACTCTGATTCTGAAGAAGCCGTCTATTTGTCTATTGAGGAGAGGGCCTCCTACCCCCATCTTTCCTGAAGACTATCAAGAGATTTCAAATAAGGCCTTGTGAAACAGTGCAGAGTCCTCTTCAAGATATGTTTCCATTTCTCCTCCTAACCACCAGATTCATAACTAGCATCAGATCTAAGTAGAGTTCAATCAGAAAGTGCTGGACCAGGCCCAGGGAGTTTCTATTATATACTGAAGGAGCCTCGGGGTCTAGAGAGAGTTTATTGGCTGAACCTGGGAGAGTGTGTCTGAGAGAGGCCCCTGAGAGTGCTTGACCAAGGAAGAAGAGAGTATAAAGTTTAAGAGTAAGTTTGTGGATATGGGAGCCTTCCTTCAAAGCAAAGGCCTAGCAGATGACTCTAAGTTTTTGCTGGCATACCTCCCAGAAGATGGGAAGAGCAATGACCTACACAGAATAAGGCAATGGCTACCCACTCCAGTACTCTTGCCTGGAAAATCCCATGGATGGAGGAGCCTGGTGGGCTGCAGTCCATGGGGTCCCAAAGAGTCGGACACGACTGAGCGACTTCACTTTCACTTTTCCCTTTCATGCGTTGGAGAAGAAAATGGCAACCCACTCCAGTCTTCTTGCCTAGAGAATCCCAGGGATGGCGGAGCCTGGTGGGCTGCTGTCTATGGGATCGCACAGAGTCGGACACGACTGAAGTGACTTAGCAGCAGCAGCAGCACACAGAATAAAGTAAAAATGCAAAATAGCTGTTGAAAATAGTGGAGGAAACAATCAGGGAGCTCAGAGAAGTGACTTTACTGAATTGGATCTGCTGTATAACACCAGAAAACCCATCAGCTGACAAAATTTTCAGGAGGAATCCAAGGTCACTCTATTTAGGAAGGCAAACAAAATTGTACAAAGGTTCCCTTTTTTCCACGTCCTCACCAACGTATTTCTTGGTTTTTTTTTTTTGGATAATAGACATTCTGACAGGTGTGAGGTGATGTCTCATTGTGGGTTTGATTGCTTTAATGATTAAGATATTGAACATCTTTTCATATACCTGTTGCCCACCTGTATATCTTCTTTGGAAAAATGTCTGTCTGGATCTTGTGACCATTTTTTAAATTGGATTTTTTGTTGCTTTGCTATTGAATTACATGAGTTCCTTGTGTGTTTTAGATATTAATCCTTTATCAGGTATGAGTTGTAAATATTTTCTCCCACTCTTTAGATGGCCTTTTAATTTTCTTTCGCTCTGTAGAAGGTTTTTTTAGTTTTAGTTTCACTTGTTTGTTCTTGCTTTCATTGACAGACCCAAAAGATCATTACTAAGACCAAAATCAAGGGGCTTATCACCTCTATTTTCTACTGGTAGTTTTATAGTTCTTACATTCAAGTCTTTAATCTATCTTGAGTTAATTTTGCGATATGGTATAAGATAGTGGGCCAGCTTCATTTTTATGCATGTGACTGTCCAGTTTTCCCAGCACCATTCACTGAAGAGACTCCCCTTTCCCCCATTGTATATATATTCTCGGCTTGTCATAAATTAATTGAACATATATGAATATGTTTATTATCTGGGTGCTCTAGTCTGTTCCATTGATCTACGTGTCTGTTTTTATGCCAATATAATACTGTTTTGATTACTATCGATATAATATAATTTGAAATCTGGGGCTATGATGCTTCCAGTTATGTTCCTCTTTCTCAAGATTGCTTTGATTATTCAGGGTTTTTTAGGGTTGCTTGTTCTAGTTTTGTGGAAAATGCCACTGGGATTTTTGACAGAATATATTTACATATAAGAATTTGTGGCACATGAAACATCAATGGGAAAAGAAAACATTCTGTGTAGTAGCAGTGCTGGGACTGTCTAAGAATTTGTAGGAAACATCAGTTCTGTAAACTGGTGGAAGGCAGGGACTTCTGTTTATCTTGAACCTCCAGCGTGTAGAACATAAGCACACATTGGACTTATAAAAAATTAATCATAGTAAAACAATAAGAAATTAAGTGGTTATCAACTTTCTGCAGAAATATGTGCTTATAAGTAATAGATCATCAAGAAGAGAATTAACAGATTTGTTTACATAAAGATTTTTAAAATTTCAGTATATTATTAAACTAAACACAAGTAACTGACCAAAGGTTAATAGAGAGAAGTCCTATAAAGTAATAAGCAAAACGCTAAATAGATTAACAAACTTTATGGAGAGTTGATTTATTAAAATGAAATTATTATAAATAATTATACAGAAAAATACCTACAAGGCCATTTCCTCCTCCTAAGTTAGCAAAAAAACTTTCAGTAAAAATGTACAGTGCTGGTGAGTGTGTGGCTAAACATATACATGCAGGTGTGCCTGGATACATTGTGTACTGGTGTAATTGTGGAAGTCAGTTTTGTTTTAATTTTATTGTTTTGGCTGTTTGGCTGTGCTGGGTTTTCATTGCTGTGTGGACTACGCTCTAGTTGTGATGCTCAGGCTTCTCACTGCAGTGGCTTCTGTTGTTGCAGAGTACAGGTTCTAGAGCTCGTGGGCTTCAGTAGTCATGGCTCCCGGAATCTAGGCACAGGCTCAATA
The DNA here is from genome assembly GCF_029378745.1 of Bos indicus. Classification (NCBI taxonomy): domain Eukaryota; kingdom Metazoa; phylum Chordata; class Mammalia; order Artiodactyla; family Bovidae; genus Bos; species Bos indicus. The sequence continues at coordinate 63,923,016 of NC_091775.1, read as the reverse complement.
GTTGTAGCTCATAGGCTAAGTTACTCCTCGGCATGTGGGATCTTCCTGGATCAGAGATCGATCCTGTGTCTCCAGCATTCGCAGGCAGATTCTTTACCATCGAGCCACTAGGGAAGCCTGGAAGTTGATTTTTTTTTTTAATCTACCAACAATCATGAAAAAAGAAATAAGATTTGCTCTTGCCTTTACAATTTTGGAGATAATCCTAAAGAAATATCCATCCTAGGGAAAGAATCCAAATTTAAATTACAATTTAGACAACTAGATATCCACGACGATCTTATTTATAACAGTAGAAGATTGGAAACATAAGTCTGATTGAAAATGTAAGTCTAAGTATAGTGGAAGGGTTAAGTAAAATATGGTATATGTGTTCCATAGGATGTTTATAATCACTAAGTGTGACAGCCATGAAAATAACGGTGCATGGAAATACAATTATTACATAACGTTAAGTGATAAACACAAAACACAACACTGTTGTTGAATGGAGCAGACTCCGCGAGATGCTTGCTAGTTATACTGCTCCCTCTTGTCAGACTAAGTGCTGGCCTTGCTTCTGAGGGGCCTTATTTTACCCACAGTTTGTTGGGCCTTATAAGACTCCTGATCATAGTTTTTTAGCACAACCAAGGTGAATGCCTGTGTCAGTGGATCTTTTAATCTTTAGAGTTGTAGATTATAGTCTATGAGTAACTTCTGGTATTACTTCATAGAAAAATTCCTCCCTTTCTTTTTTCTCTGTACTCTTGGTGGAGTTCCTAACAATCGGATCAATTATAGATTTAATTTCTCTGTCTTTTACAAAATTAATTCCTGATTTCCTCAACTGTATCCTCTAAATTCTCTATGGAGATGTAAATTTTAGCTTTCATATTAATTTTCAAGAGCTGTTTCTTACTCTGGTAGTTCTCGTTGCAGGGATATTAGACTCAACAAACATTCCACATGCTTCTCTTTCCCAACCTCAGTTAGATTTGGACTAGTTTTGGCCACTGGTCAGGAGTGACAAATGTCATTCCTGGGCTGAAGCTGTTAAAATTAAAATCTGTGCCTCAGTCCATCAGTCTTTCTTCCTGCTGCGATATCCTTGTAAGCTACGTGCAAAGATGGTGATGTCATGAAGTAGTGGGAACCTGGATCTCAGAGTTCCAGATAAAAAAGAACAACTTTTAATTGATTTGGACTTGGCATAAATAAGAAATAAACTTTTGTGGTTCTAAGTCATTGAAAATGGAGTGTTTGTTACTATAGCAACACAGTTCTTTTTCCATAGTACTGTCTTGTTTCATGAGTGCAATATTTTTTTCTCAGGATACTGAAATTATTCTTCTGTTCTTTGTATAATCTTTGTTTCTCCTCTTATTCACTTTCCCTGTTTGTTGTCTGTCTTTAATGTTTGAGGCTTTCCTAAAAAGTCTTAGGGCTTTTGAGTATTTCGTTTGAAAATAATGTACTAAAATCTGATGTGAAACCTTGTATGCATGCACAGGTCTTATAAGTCATGGGATTTCACCATGGCATTGGGTTGGCCAAAAATTTGTTCAGGTATTTTGTAAAATGTTATAGAAAAACCCAAACCAACTTTTTGGTCAATGAAGTAGAGTCAAGGGTTAACTCTTGATTGGGGTACTCACGTATGTCAGTATGTTTCTCTGGGGTTATCTATTATAGTAGAAGAATCCTTCAATATCATGTCTGGGAAATTGGATGGCACATGTGCTTGACTATGTTCTAAGAGCAAGGCTGGGAAAGGAAATGAAAGGTTTTCTTGTTTAAAGTGCAGATTTTCACTAAATTCCCATTTTCAGTGCCTGGTGTTTTCATATCTGCAACCCTTTTATTCAGTTTTACTGGAGACTCAGCTTCTGATCTTTTTCAGGGCCCTGTCATGTGGCTGGGCCACATGATCCCCCTTTTAGAAGGGGGATCTGGGAGGATTCAATTCTTTGTTATATAGATTCCAAACAAGCCCTTTATTTCCAGTCTTCCACTTCACTTTCATCTTTGGTACTGCCTCTTAGGCAAGTTCCCTTTGTCTCTGCAGGCATGTGAACTGGAGCTTACTCTGCTGTGCCTGTCTCCATCCAGTATTTTAAACTCGGTAGAAATGAGATCTTCCCAAACTGCTCAGTCTTCTTATCTATGGTTTCCTTCTGTGGTCTCTTGTTCCTTGTGCACTTACATATTTTTATTCTTTCATTTTGCCTTTATTGCATTTATGGACAAAGAAGAAATTCTTTTGAAGTAAATGGTAAACCACCTCATTTGCCTGGGAGATACATTGCTATTGTAATGGAAAACTCTGAAAAAAAAAAAAAAAATAGGAAAATGCCAGCACAGCTAATAACAGAAGTCTGCAGAAGTACAGCAAGGTGACCAGCATACATGATTTATTTGACCTTTCTCTACTTTCCTCCATCTAACATCAGCAAAGTTTTCACAGAGTTGCATAGGTCCTTGTGCAGTTTTGGAATATTAAAGTTTAGTAATTCGATTTCACAAATATTTATTGATGAGAAAATCAGATCATTGGAACTTCTTTTCCCGAATTGTTTTCTTGCAAGTTGACATGAATGAGGCAAGCAGGAATTAATATTTTAGCTTTTTACTGTTTTGTTCTTTGGTTATTTCTCTGAGCAAAACTGTAAACATAAAAAAAAATGACTTTTTTGGAGAAGGGAATGGATACAAATGTTATCATTTGAATGGACTATATTGTAACATATAACTTCAGACATATTTTCCAAATGCCATTGATTTTCTTTATTGTGCCGTCTATGGGGTCGCACAGAGTTGGACACGACTGAAGCGACTTAGCAGCAGCAGTTCTATTAAAGTTTATAACTAAGTTCTATTACTGTTTCATAACATTAATTTTCTTTCCTCTTATCCGACAGTGAGTCAGAAGCTGTTTGTTCCTTGAACCATCCTCCATCTACTATAAGGTTATAGGGAATCATCTATTCCCTATAACCATCCCTTCCCTATAACCATCCATTATACTTCACTGGGGAAATATAGATAAAGTTGGTCCCCATCATTATACATTTTGGGAATCCATTCTAAGAAAAACCTCCAAATTAAAGGCATTAAGATATTCATGACGTTCTTATTCACAATAGGAATAGATGAGGGGGGAAAAACCTGCCACCCATCCCTCAAACACACAATTTACCCACCTAATCAGGCATTAACTGCTCACGGGAGAAGCTGGCTGGCTTTAGAGAGGTGTGTTAAAAAGCCCACCTTTTATAACAGGAAGAAGGCAGCATATCTGGGTGCAGATGGTTGGAGGTGGTAAATGACGTAGTGGGAGTTTGTGGAATTCTCTTTTGCCTCAATTTTATGAGGAAAGTAAGAGGCAAGATTGTCAGCTAAGAGTGGTCATGGGGGCAGAGGTATTGGACTTGGAGGAAAAAGAAGTTGTGAACTAATCATCTTAGAGTGGGAGGGCAAAGACTCTATAGGAATCTGATGTAGCCACTGGGTGGCATCAAGGGTCCCCTTGAGGTTAGGGGCAGAAATTTAAAGCACATAAGTCAGCAGAGAGAGAGAGAGAGAGAGTGTGTGTGTGTTTCTAGTCACTTCGAGCTGTGTTGAATTGGTAGGCCAACGTGGCTGGCAGAAATGCTCAAGTTTGGAGTTTAGCCAAGTGAATACAATGAATCAAGGAATATGGAAAATGATATGCACATAGAAGTTACTAAGGAATGACTATGGAATACAAGCTGACTAAGGAGGGGAACGGGGCAGGAACAGTAAAAAGACAGAATCACTGGAATATACATTCAAGTAAGGTCAGAATTTTTTGGATCTGGGGTGCTAGGGGGAGATAGCTGAAGTTTAGGGGAGAGGGCTCAAGGGGAGCCTACGTGGGACTTATATCCTAGAACAGTTGCAAATGGCAACCCACTCCAGTGTTCTTGCCTGGAGAATCCCATGGACGGAGAAGCTTGGTAGGCTACAGTCCATGGGGTTGCACAGAGTCGGACATGACTGAAGAGACTTAGCAGCAGCAGCAGCAGGACATCACCATGGGGGTAGAGAAAGGGTGGAGGGCAAGGTCATCAAGATAGGCACATTTGTTGACGTGAGTGGCTGGGATGCGTGATGTTTCACTTTTCTTGTATGGTGGCTCAGACAGTAAAGCATCTGCCTACAATGCGGGAGACCTGGGTTTGATCCCTGGGTCGGAAAGATCCCCTGCAGAAGGAAGTGGCAACCCACTCCAGTACTCTTGCCTGGAAAATCCCATGGACAGAGGAGCCTGGTAGGCTGCAGTCCATGGGGTCGCAAACAGTCAGACACGACTGAGCGACTTCACTTTCAGTTTTCAAAATCACCAAAAATTAAGACAGAAGTGAAGCAAATGTCAGTGAGTTATATCTACAGTGAAGGGTAGTGAGTGGGCTAGTCTGATGACATATGACTCAAAGCTGGGGTGTTTTGGGAGGAGAGAGAAAGAGCAGGGTCTGAAAGTGGCAAAGAAGAGCAAGGAGGACCTCATCCTCCTTCAAGCCCAGAGTCAGGGCTGTTGGAGGAAACACAGCCCCTACTCTCCTGCAGGCAGTAACCTCTGGGGAGAGCCTCCTTAGAGCAAGAAAGTGAAAGGACTGTTCAGAGAAGAGATTGGGGACCTAGGGGATGTTTGCTAATGACAGACGTGGATTCCAGAGAGCACAGTGGGTGGTTTGGGGAGCTTGGAAAGAATGAGGTATTGAACAGAATTGGGGTTACATGGAGCCATAAGGGGGCTTCCTGGTGGTCAGACGGTAAAGAATCTGCCTGCAATACAGGAGACTTGGGTTCGATCCCTGAGTGGGGAAGATCCTCTGGAGGTGGGAATGGCAGCCCTCTCCAGTACTCTTGCCTGGAGAATCCCATGGACGGAGAAGCTTGCTAGGCTACAGTCCATGGGGTTGCAGAGTCAGACTCACTGAGCAACTAAGTGCTTGCACAGAGCCATGAGGGATGAGAAGACAGACATGGGGGTTACCTGGGAGTCTGAAGCTTTTGTGGTGACCGAGAGAAACCAGGATAAAAGCCATAGTGGACTTTTATCCAAAAGTCTGCCTTCAGTGGACTGAAGGCAGAGTTTTAATTTTTTAACAACTGTTTTGGAAAGCCTGCGCATTTTAAATTTTTATTTTTGGTCGTGCTGGGTCACTGTTGCTGTGCTCAAGCTTCCTCTAATTGCAGGGAGGGACTGGGGGCTACTCTTGGCTGTGTTCACAGCTTCTCATTTCACTGGCTTCTCTTGTTGGAGAGCACAGGCTCTTGGTACCCGGGCTTAGTTGCCCTGAGGCATGTGGGATCTTCCCGGTTCAAACCTGCGTCCTCTGCATTGGCAGATGGACTCTCATCCACCGTACCATCAGGGCAGTCACATACATGTCAAACATACACTATTAGTAGGTCAAATTTGATGCCTTTTCCAGCTTTATCGAGATACAATTGACCTATAATATTATCTAAGTTTAAGGTATACTATGTGCTGATTTGATCTCTGGTTCTCTGGTTCTTGAGATCAAATTGCTAACATCTGCTGGATCATCAAAAAAGCAAGAGAAGTCCAAAAAAAATCTACTTTTGCTTTATTGATTACATCAAAGCCTTTGACTTATGTAGATCACAACAAACTGTGGAAAATTCTTAAAAAGATGGGACTACCAGACAACCTGATCTGTCTCCTGAGAAATCTGTATGCAGGTCAAGAAACAACAGTTAGAACTGGACATGGAACAACAGACTTTTTCCAAATCAGGAAAGGAGTATGTCAAGGCTGTATATTGTCACCCTGCTTATTTAACTTTTATGCAGAGTACATCATGTGAAATGCTGGGCTGGATAAAACACAAGCTGGAATCAAGATTGCTGGGAGAAATATCAATAACCTCAGATATGCAGGTGACACCACCCTTATGGCAGAAAGTGAATAAAAACTAAAGAGCCTCTTGATGAAAGTGAAAGAGGAGACTGAAAAAGTTGGCTTAAAACTCAACATTCAGAAAACTAAGATCATGGCATCTGGTCCCATCACTTCATGGCAAATAGATGGGAAGCAATGGAAACAGTGTCAGGCTTTATTTTGGGGGGCTCCAAAATCACTGCAGATGGTGACCGCAGCCATGAAATTAAAAGATTCTTGCTCCTTGGAAGAAAAGCTATGACCAACCTAGATAGCATATTAAAAAGCAGAGACATTACTTTGCCAACAAAGGTCCATCTAGTCAAAGCTATGGTTTTTCCAGTAGCCATGTATGGATGTGAGAGTTGGACCATAAAGAAAGCTGAGCGCCGAAGAATTGATGCTTTTGAACTGTGGTGTTGGAGAAGACTCTTGAGAGTCCCTTGGACTACAAGGAGATCCAACCAGTCCATCCTAAAGGAAATCAGTTCTGAATATTCATTGGAAGGACTGATGTTGAAGCTGAAACTCCAGCACTTTAGCCACCTGATATGAAGAACTGACTCATTGGAAAAGACCCTGATGCTGGGAAGGATCAAAGATGGGAGGAGAAGGGGACGACAGAGGATGAGATGGTTGGATGGCATCACTGACGCCATGGACATGAGTTTGAGTAGGCTCTGGGAGTTGGTGATGGACAGGGAGGCCTGGAGTGCTGTAGCCCATGAGGTAACAAAGAGTTTTCATGACTGAGTGACTAAACTGAACTGATGTGTTGATTTGATATACTTGTGTACTGCAAAATGATTGCCACCACAGTGTCAGCTAACACCTATCATGTCACATAATTGCCATGTTCTTTTGGTGAGAACATTTAAGATCTACCCTCTCAGCAACTTTCGAGTATGTAACACAGTATTGTTAACTACAGTCACTGAGCTGTACATTACATTCCCAGAACCTATTTGCCTATTACTGGACATTTGTACCCTTTAACCCACATCTCCTCACTTCCCCACCCTTGCTGTTTTGATGTATGTATATTAAAAAAAGCATTGTGAGAAGATCACCGCAGTCAAGCTCAATAACTTATCATCTGTACATAGTTAGGGTGTGTTTGTGTGCTGAGATGATTTAAGATCTATTCTTTTAGCACATGTCAAGTATATAGTACAGTTTTGTTAGTTTTTATCACTAAGTTGTACATGGTGACCTCCAGAACTCATTCATCATGTGTAACTGAAACTTATTGGCTGACTTATCCTTGTTCTTCTGTCTTATCCCCTCCCCTCAGACGCGTGGCAACCACTTTTCTACTCTCTGCTTCTGTAAGCTCATTTTTTTTTACATTTTGCATACAAGTGAGAGCATTCAGTATTTCTGTGTCTGCTTTTTTTCACTTATCATACTGCCCTCAAGTTCCATCAATGTTGTCGCAAATGGCAGCATTTCCCTCTTTCTCATGGCTGGATAATACCCACTGTATATATGTTTACACACTTTTTAATCCATCTGTCAGTGGACATTTGGGTTATTTCCTTATCTGGCTATTATGAATAATACTGCAATAAACATGGGAGTGTACGTATCTCTTGGAGATCCAAATTTCATTTCCTTTGGTTACATACCAGAAAATGAGCTTTCTGGATCATATAGTAGTTCTGTTTTTAACCTGAGAAATCTCTAAACTTTTCATAATGATTTTGCATAGTGATTGTTATCAATTTACATTCCCAGAAACAATGCACAAGTATACATTTTTCTCCACGTTGTCGCGAACACTTGTTATATTTTCCTTTTGATAATAGACATCCTGGCAGGTGTGCGGGGATCTCGGTGGTTTTGACTCACATTTCCCTGATGGTGAGTGGGGTTGAGCACCTTTTCATGTACTGTTGGCCGATTGTCTTCTTTTAAGGAATGTTTTTCAGATCCTTTGTGTTTTTCTAAAAATATTAGGTTACTTGGTTTTCTCTTATGAATTGTATACAATCTCTCTGTTTTGGATATTAATCCTTCAAGACAGACATTGATAGGAGGCTTCAAGTGCCAGGCCACAAGCATTTCGGGTATGGATGTGTGGGTGTCTGGGACTCTCTTGGCACCTGTCGTTTGGCAGCTAGGAGGTCTTAGTGCAGGTACAGAACTTAATCTCTCTCTTAGGGAAGGATGACCCTGCTTTGAAATCGTGGGGTTCCCTTTCTTACCCTTCTAACGGAGTTGGGAGTATCTGGGGCAGTTTGGACTTAATTTAAGCATGCAGGACCCTCTTGACATCCCAGGGAGGTGTGTTCCATTCCTGTTCATATCCCTGGTGAAAGTCCTGGCACATAGTAAGCACTCCAGTAAGTGTTTATTGACCTAAAGAGGTAGGATTTGGGGAAAAAAAAAAAAATGAAAGTAGTGCTTAGGAGAGAGCTCTTGCTCAGAGAAATAATTATTTTAAAGTCATTCGCGTGGGTAGTGGCTAAAGGGTTAGTGGTGAATAAGAATTCCCAGGATGATAATATAGAGAATGAATTTGTAAAGGGCACAGTGGATCTCTAGGTGGGAGAGGGGTTACAACCTTTAAAAGGCCGTGAAAAGAAACTGACAATGGTATTCTATATAGTCTCCACCCCAAAACTATTAGAACTAGTATATAAACTCAGCGAATTTGTAGGATACAAGATTAACATACAGAAATCTGTTGCTTTTCTATACTTGTACACTAAGAAAAACTACCAGAGAAAAAATTCTGTTTAAAATGGTATCAAAGTGAATCAAATACCTAGGACTTAACCAAAGAGGTGAAATACCTATATGCTGAAAACTGTAAAGAATTGATAAAACTGAAGATAATGCAAAGAAATGGAAAGATATCCCATGCTCTCAGCTCGGAAGAATTAACATTGTTAAAATGGCCATACTCCCCAAAGAAATACCCATCAAAATGTCCATGACATTTTTTCACAGTACTAGAAGAAATAATCCTAAAATTCATATGGAAACACAAAAGACAAAGCTGGAGGTAGTACCCTCCCAGACTTCAGACTGCAATGTGGCAGTAATCAAAAGAATGGTTCTCTAATAGAAACAGACATGCGTATCAGTGGAACAGAATAGGGAGCCCAGAAATAAACCCACATGCATGTGGTCAATCTATGGCAAAGGGGGCAAGAATATATAATGGACCAAAGACTGTCTCTTCAAGTGATGCTGGGAAAACTGGGCAATTATATGTAAAATAATCAGAACACTCCTTCACACCATATACAAAAATAAACTCAAAATGATTACACACATGAATGTAAGGCATGAAACCATAAAACTCCTAGAAGAGAACATAGGTAGAAAACTTTGATATAAATTGTAGCAATCCTTTTTTTGGATTTGTCTCCTAAGGCAGAAGAAATGAAAGCAAAAATAAATGAAAGGGATCTAATTAAACTTAAGAGCTTTTGCACAGCAAAGGAAACGTTGGTAAAACAAAAAGAAAACCTATGAAATGGGAGAATGTGTTTGCAAATGATACGACTGAAAATGGGTTTATAGACAAACAGCTCATACAACTCATTGTCAGAAAAACAACCCAATCAAAATGGGCAGAAGACCTGAAGAGACATTTTTCCCAAGAAGTTATACAAATGGTTAACAGACACATGAAAAGATGTTCAACTTCACTACTCATTGAGAAAACAAAAATGAGACATCACCTCACACCTGTTAGAATGGCTATCATCAAAAAGAATATAAATAACAAATGTTGGCAAGGATGTGGAGGAAAGGGAACCCTTGTACACTGTTGGTGTGAATGTAAATTGGGGTAGCCACTATGGAAAACAGTATAGAGGTCACTCAAAAAACTAAAAATAGAACCACCATATGATCCAACGATTCCACTCCTGGGTATATACCCAGAAAAGATGCGAACACTAATCCAGAAAAATACATGCACCCAGATGTTCACAGCAGTACTACTCACAATAGCCAAGATATGAAAGCAACCCAAGTGCCCATCAGCAGATGAATGACTAAGGATAACGTGGTATCGATACCCAATGGGAGATTACTCAGCCATAAAGAAGAATGAAGTTCTGCCATTTGCAGCGACATGGATGGACTCCATGAATATTAGGCTTAGTGAAATGTCGACAGTAAAAGGCTCTGTATGACATTGTTTACATGTGGAACCTAAACAATATCGATAATATACACATAAACAGACTCATGGATACAGAGAACAAACTAGTGGTTACCAAAGGGGACAGAGAAGAGGGGAGAGGAAAATTAGGGGTATGAGATTAAGAGACACAAACTACTCTGCATGAAACATATAAGCAACAGTAATATGTTACATAGCACAGCGAATTACAGCCATTATCTTGTAATAACTGTTAATGGAGTATAAGCTGTAAAAATATTGAATCATTGTGCTGTACACCTGAAACCAGTATAACACTGTAAAATGAACTATAAATCAATTTTAAAAAGACAGAGGAGGAACAAAATAGTGGCCTAGCAGCTGAAGGTAGGAGTGGTCCACGTCTCAAAAGGAAGGGGGAGTGATCTTAGTGGCAAATGGCACTGCAGTCGAGTAAAAAGAGGCTGCATGGAATTCTCTGGGTCTGACCATTTTGAAGGTCAAACTAAGGGGACTTTCATGAATTGGTAGGGCAGAGTCAGAGGGCAGTGAATTGGGGATGCAGGCACTGAGGAAGTAGATGTGACTGAGATGGTTATATCACGAGTTTTTACCTTGGAGAAGAGAAGCAGGGAAATAGAAAACACAAGTCTTATAAGAGCAGGGTTTTTTTTTTGGCTGTGTCACCCAAGGTATGTGGGATCTTAGTCCCCTAACCAGGGATCAAACCCGTGCCCCCTGCAGTGGAAGCACAGAGAAGTCCCAAGAGTAAGTTTTAAATATATGTATGTGAAGATACAAAGAGAATAAGAAAATAGAAAAATGATGAATGATTGATGGAACAACCTCAAAGAGGAGATGAAGGAATAGGATCAAGGTGGAAGTTAGGAGGAAGAACTGATATTTACTGAGTGCTTTCTGTGTGCCAAGGACTCTGGAGTTGCTTTCATATCCAGTCATTTTACATGGCTGAGCGACTGAACAACAGTTGTTTCTCAGTGTCTGTGGGGGATTGGTTCCAGGACCTCTGCCCCATAGATGCCAAAATCCACAAGTGTTTATGCTATCCCTTTCTGTATATCATATCATTTAAATATAACAACCCCAGAAGTGTTATATCCCTTCTGCTGCAGATGAGAAAGCTGACTATGACTCAGAGAGGTTGAGCAATTTGCTCAAAGCCACACAGCTAGTAAGGTTAGAGTCGAGATTCAAAAACCAAGTCTACTTGACACTGAGATTCCTTCTTTCTCTACCACATCACACTTCTACCTCTTCCTTGAGATGAGTGAAGCTGACGTTAGGTAGGGCTGGAGATATGTTTGTAGAATGGGGGCCAAGTTGAAGACACTCGGGAAGATACATTTGTTGTTGTTTAATCCAAATACTCATTCATGGGATCCTTTCTGCCCCTCTAAACTGATACTGCCTAAATATCATTCCAAACTTTGTAAAAGTCTCCCAGCCTTCCACAGATCTGTGCAGCGTTCCAGGGGCTGGCATCTCCCCAGGCTCCTCTGACCTCGATCATGGCTTCCCCTGAATTGGCTGAGAGAGACTCTTGTATCCTCTGGGCACTCTGAGGTCTCTGCCTCCAATTCTGCAATGTGGTATTCTCACAAAGCACTTTTATTTGTGGTAGACTTTACAGAGGTTTTTTTTAATATTTTTAAACTTTTTATTTTATATTGAAGTATAGCTGATTAACCATATTGTGATAGTTTCACATGGACAGCAAAGGGACTCAGCCATACATGTACATGTATCCATTCTCCCCCAAACTCCCCTCCCATTCAGACTGCCACATTGCATTGAGCAGAGTTCCCTGTGCTGTACAATAGGTCCTTGTTGGTTATTCGTTTTAAATATAGCAGTGTCAAAAGAGGGATATTTATCCTAGCAACACAAACAGTTTCCAATTGACCATAACCCAACTCTTGTTCTTAAAATCTTAGTTTTTGCCATTGGAGTTTTTCACTGGCTTCTTCACCAAAGGGTGTCAGTCTGCTTCAGCCATTCCTGTGTTAGCCTTCTTTTTCCTCTCCTTTTCTCTCTCTTCTTTGCCCCTTCTCTCCTGTGATAGCCTTGAGAATGCTAACATTTTCTCATTCTATTATTCTGAGCAACTGTCCCTAGTCCCTACTCCCCTCTGCTGGTCTGAGCCTTCCCATGCAAATCCAAGTTCATCAAGGTACTCCTCTGATTAAAGAGTTCCCACGGAACAAGATCCGGCTGCCTGTTTCTGGTTTTTATATTGTCCTGTGTGCAGAGAGAAGCAAGGCCATCTGCTGTGGTGGGGAGCTGGGCGGGGAAGAGCAGGAGTAAGAAAGGGTTTGAAAAGGGAGTGAAAATGTCAGGTAGCCACTGAGGGCAGAAAACGCCAGGGATGACAAATGAGTCAGCTGAAGCAGAAATCTTTTGGACTTTTCTCTAGTAAATAGCCATCCAAGCAGGAAAAAAAAAAAAAATGGTGAAAGATGGTGGTTTCTCCGGGCTAGAAATCTGCCAAGTGATAAAGGATAAATACAAAGGACAAAGGTGGATAAAGTGATGGCGAGACAGTCACTGATGAGATAGGCTGTGGCTCTGGTGGGGGGAGGGTAGTGTGGAAGTAGGATCAAGAGGGGAAGAAGAGAGAAGAGAGAAAAATGAGTTCAACAAGATAGGCAAACAAGGGTTGTGAGAGGAAAGGCGAAACGGGGGAAGGCAGTGGTCAGAAGGGGTTCTGAAGTTACATCTTTACAACTGGTTGGTCCTCCTGGCCCTTGGGGATCACCCAGTGTGCTGGGGCTGGCTCTGAGCAGCAGATCACTGCCTCCCAGCTCTCCCATCTTCTCCCTGAGAGGCAAGGCTGCAGTGGCATAAAGCAGCCCACCTCACCGGTCCCTGACATGAAATGAGAAGGGCTAATTGGGAAATCAGGAACCCCTTTACCCCAGCTCCCTCTGAGTGTCTCCAAACAGTCGTCCAGTCTAGAAAAAAGCACAGTGGCACAATAGCTGCTGTTTCTCTCTCCCACTCCTCTCCCTGACATCCCACTCTCTTTGTAGGGAACATTGTTCTCTTTTGTCTGCTGCTTCTCATATAGGGGGGTGGAGGAAACGGGCATTTGGTTTCCCTAGAGTTGAAATTGAGCACATTTCTGCTCCTGAAATTCTGTGCAATTTACATCTGCTCCATTTCATCATCTTGGGGTCCTTTTTTCATAAGTTGTCTTCCTCCCCTCCATAGGCTCCCACATCTTCATTTCAGTTTTTGCATTTTCATTTTCTGTTCTTCCAATCACATGGCATTTCTGTTAACGCTGTATCAGAAGACGAGCAGAGATGGCCTGGCTTTGAGTGATCGTTAAAGGTGAGCTGTTGTTTAGGAGGTGTTTCACGTGCCATAGACAAGCCATCTGTCCTCTGTGTACCCTGCAACAGCCTCTTTCCTGCCCGTGTCTTCTCTCTGTACTTCTGCCCCAAGTCGTATCACTAATAACTTGATATTCTGTACTGTTGTGCCTATGGCACAGTTAGGGGCCATTTTAACGTGATAACAAATGTCCTTAGTCATGGGGCCATATGGAGACTCAGTGGGTGGTACCATTAGCTGTAAAGCTTGAGGCAGATTTGGAGTTGCCTTGTCCAGAAGAGAATCCTAAATCCAAGAAATGTTTTAATAAAATGTACTGGAATAGATTTTAAGCTGCTCTACCATCAAACAGAAATCTTCCTCTTAATTTAATTGTATTTCCCCCAAATAATTTCAGACGTGACAGGAATGGGCAGAAATTCCTGACACTCTTTGCTTCATCCTCAATAACCATTTTGTTATCCTATAATGGCCACACTTAAAGAGATGCAGATTCAATCCCTGGGTCAGGAAGATCTCCTGGAGAAGGGCATGGCAACCCACTCCAGTGTTCTTGCCTGGAGAATCCCATGGACAGAGGAGCCTGGTGGGCTACAGTCCATGGGGTCACAAAGAGTTGAACAAGACTGAGGGATGAGCACACAATCATGGTTCTCCCCATAGCCAGGATGGAGTGCTCTTAGCTCGTTGTTCAGCTAAGGATTAGGTGGGAAGCTGGTGACAGTTTTCCATCAATATTTCACCATGAATCTACATCTTTCTAATAAACTGACAAGTAAACAACAGTGGACTTAGGGCAAGCTCTTTATCAGCTGATGAATTATAAGTAACCTTTGACTTTTGATGGGGAAGGAAATGACAACTCATTCCAGTATTCTTGTCTGGAAAATCCCATGGACAGAAGAGCCTGGTGGGCTGTGGTCCACGGGGTTGCAGAGAGTCGGACATGACTGAGTGACTTTTGAAGCAACATGCTCAGCCTTCAAAGTGATATCATCAACTTTTCACCAAAAGCAACCTGCTTTTCAATCATATGGACCGAAATAGAGCATGACTGTAAGCGGCTCACAGGCAGGGTCCATGTCTCTCATCACTGCACTTAGAACATGTTAGGCAAGAAGTAGGTCCTCATGGCAGAAATGAGCTGAATGTGGAGCCTACAAGGTCATCCACAAGATCATCTAGTTCAGGATTTCCTAAGACAGTTTCCTTAGAACATTAAGGCTCACTGGAATGGAGGTGAAAATGTTGGTGGGGGGAGAAGGGGTAGGATAAGAGAAGGCTACCAGGACTGTTTCATGGCCAAGTTAGTTTGAAAACTGTGATTCACAGAGTTTTCATTGTTTGTGGAGGTGGCATGTGTTTATTACAGGACATACCTAGTCTTCAAAGTGCTTCTGAACCTTGTGAAAGACCAGAAAAGGGGTAAAATGGGATTGTGTCTTTCCCACTAGAGTGCTGTGTATCAGTTTGGAAAAGGATGATCCAGTCCAACTGTCTCATTTTATAGAAAAGAAAATGATGCTGAAAGAGGCAATGACATCTCAGAAACATTTGACTTACTAGTCACACATCTGGAATTAGCATCTAGACCTCTCCTTACTGTGCATTTTCCACAGTGTGGGAATGGGAAGGGGGTCACCACACAGCCTTCTGCACCCAGGTAATAGGGAAAGAAACAAATGAATGAGCCAGTCACAGGAATCTGATGTCAAGTGCTTATTTTCAGCCTGACATTTCAAAGCTTGATGCCCTTCGACTGTCAAGAATTCCTCCAGACCTCCGCAGCCCCTTGGAGGAGGAATGCATGCATTTTCCCTCAGGAACTGCACAGTCCCTGAATTTCTGATCCGTGTGAAGAGATGTCATGCCCTGCTTTATATTTTATTCATCTTGGTCCAAGTCATTACTTCACCAAAAAAAGGGCAAAATGATCCTTACAAAAAGAATCTTATGGACAAATGCAACAAGGCCCTTTGCTGAAACTAGATAAAAAAAATAAAATGCCAAGAAGAACAGCTAAACGTGCATGGAACACTAGGCAGAGGGGTGTGCATGTGATGGAGTGGGGGTGTCTTCTGAATCACTTCCCTAAATTTAGCAATGCAGTTTAAAAAAATAAGCCTTTAAGATCTGCTTCCCAGAAATCCTGTTATTTCTTTGCACATGTCTTACGTAAGTCTGTGCCACAGGCTTGCAGAATAATGCGATGGGAAGGGCACAGCCCTATTTTGCAAGAACCAACAAGAGAAATCCAAGGGAATTTGAGAGGATAAGAAACTCAGGAGAATCCCCCCTTTGCCTTCTCTAGCCGTGCAGCTGTGAATGGTGCCATCTAAGGAAGTGATGTCTGTTAAGTGCTTCCCACCTAGATGTTGTGGGGCGATTCGAAGATGCATTCGTCTCCCCTCCAGAACAGAGCTGTCATTGTTGTCATTCATCATTTCCAAAAGCCTTTGTTATTGTTCTTATTTAACCCCTAAAGGAACATCTCTGCCGCACGCCCTCACTGCCTGATCACATCACTCTGCTCACCTGCTTTCCTTTCTCGAGTCTCCCCCTGTGAGTGGATCCAGAAAGTCAGGCCTCTAGAGCTCTTAGGAGTTCATTTTTTGGTTCCTCTTCCAGCTAACATCTAGTGGGTTCGTATGCAGTTTCTCTGAATCTCCTCTTCACAAGTGGTACATTTGAAGAGAATCCTGAAGGCAGGGTTATATGCTTCACAGATGATGTCATTGAAAGTCACATTTAAGTGGAAACAAATGCCCTACGTGTTTTCCAGTTCCTGTCTGCCTGCCTTTGTAAATGTCACATTTGGGGTCAGCTTTGAGCTGGCAGGCTACAGTTTATGGGGCTGCAAAGAGTTGGTCACGACTGAGCACACATACTCACAGGGAGCACTCTGAAACCCATAAGAAGTTTGAAATTTATGTAATTGCAGTGCGATGCCAGTGAAGAGAGTGAAAGAGGTTATGATGGCAGACTCATCTCTTTTCCAGAAGCCTCTTCAGCTTTTCATCAAAAGCTTTACTTACCTGGACCCTCTTTCAAACCATGCCTCCCCTGTCCTGAGACTTCTTTCTCTACCTTCCCTGATAAAACCTTTTCACCAATCTGCAATCCAATTTAATCCTCTTTTGTTTCCCCGCTGAGCTGTAAGAGATAGTCATGAATCCCTGCTAGCTAATGCTCTGGAAAGAGGCTGATAAACAAATTCACAATCACCTATAAGTTCACATATTGTTTGCCTAAGATACTTTACATTTTAACAGAAGTATGCTTGTGAATTCATAAAGTTATTGGAATGCCTAAAACAAGGCCTAGGGATGAATTCAAGCAAGATTACTGCTTATGCTCAAGCGGGAGAGACAAACAATAAGTAAACAAACCAGTAAGATCATTTGGGGGGTGGGGAGTGGGTAGCAATAAGTTCTATGAGGAAAATAAAGCAAGATAATGGGGAGCTGGAGTGAACAGGGTCTTCACTGAGGAATTGACATTTGAGTCTTCACCTGAGTGAAGAAAAGCAGAGAAAGATCTCAGGCAGGATGTTCCAGGTAAGGGAAAAGGCAGGGTAGAGTTCCTGATGTAGGAGCAACCTGGATGGGAACAGAAAGAGAGAGTGTATGTGTAGTGAGTAGGGGCAGAAAGGAGGGGATAGCTCTGAAGGGGTGAGCTGGGGTAGGTCATGGAGCACTTTGGTGGGAAAGACCCCCTGGAATAGTAAATGGCACCCCACTCCAGAATTCTTGCCTGGAAAATTCCATGGACGGGATCCTGGAAGGCTACAGTCCCTGGGGCTGCAAAGAGTTGGACATGACTGAGCATACACAAGTACACATGGAGAATTTTGAAACCCGTAGGAAGTTTAGAATTCATGCAATTGCAATGGGATGCCTCTGGGTTTTAAGAAGGGAATTGATATGATCTAATGTAAATCTTCAGAGAAGGCAATGGCAACCCACTCCAGTACTCTTGCCTGGAAACTCCCATGGATGGAGGAGCCTGGTGGGCTACAGTCCATGGGGTCACTAAGAGTTGGACATGACTGAACAACTTCACTTTCACTTTTCACTTTCATACATTGGAGAAGGAAATGGCAACCCACTCCAGTGTTCTTGCCTGGAGAATCCCAGGGATGGCGGAGCCTGGTGGGCTGCCATCTATGGGGTCGCACAGAGTCGGACGCGACTGAAGCAACTTAGCAGCAGCAGCAGCAATGTAAATCTTAATAGACCAGCCCCTAACTTAATAGAATCTCTGTATTTGTAGAGAACTTTAAAGCCAGTGGAGGAAGAACTAAAATATGGTGGGTTGAGAAGTGGATTCAGGAGGCATCAGTTGCAGTTCTAATTCTGTCCAAAATGACTGACCAAGCTACAGCATTTCATTGTCTTAGGCTTTCCAGTAAGAGAAGATGAGGTTGGACCAATGAATGTTCCTAGTGCTTTTCACATCAAAACAAACATAGACAATGATAGCTGTGTAGCACCCCTAGAAATAAGGCCTCTCCAGGCTGTACCAGTGGCTGAGGCACTCACAACACACAGGGAGTTTCTAGGCTAGATGATCTTGAAGTTTCCTGTAGTTGTGCTATCTTAAGATTTCATGGCATTTCCCTATGAAGGCCCTCAAACCATACCACCCAATTATCTGTTTTAACTAAAGTAAAGACAATATTAATCTAGGTCATAATGACTAGTTTGGCCTGTTGTTTCACATTTGCCACACATCAAAATTGAAAGTGTTAGTTGCTTGGTCATGTCTAACTCTTTTTGACCCCAGAGACTATAGCCCACCAGGCTCCTCTGTCCATGGGCTCTTCCAGGTGAGAATACTGGAGTGGGTTGCCATTCCCTTCTCCAGGGCATCTTTCCAACCCAGGGATTGAACCCAGATCTCCTGCATTGCAGGCAGATTCTTTACCATCTGAGCCACCAAGGAAGCCTCCCCCAGTCCCACAAACATCAAACCTCATCCTGTTAGGTATTTAGAATAGGAAAAAGGAGTCCAAGATGGCAGTGGCTAAAAGACAAAGAAAGGAAAAAGCCGGCAAAAACAGAACTAAAGAAAAATCCATGGACAGGGAGTAAGAACTTCAGGTGAAACAAACACGCCTCCTTCTTGACTAGCCCAATTTGCATAGGGCAGGCTCAAGGAGGGGAGGAGACAAACATATAAAAGGAGGAAGCCAAGACGGACTGGGGCCCCTCCTTTGGGGCCAACCTGCCCTTACGCCTTGAGGGTATACTTTCTTTTGCTTGCGGAATAAAACTTAGCTGTAACAGAGCTGTAACACCGGTCCACATTTCGAATTTTTGCTGTGGTGAGACACAACTGAGGGAGTTATACACTCCCCTGAGAATCCTAAATAACCCAGCATTGGCATCTGTGCTTTGTGCTGCCAACCATGCAAATGTCCCAGACACGCTGGGTCTCAAGACCTCCTCCTTTGCCACTTGGGTGGTCAAATTCCTTCCTGAAGCAATCTGCCCAGCTCAGAACTAGTGGTGTTTCAGAATGTTCTAGTATTCTGAAACAGCTTATCTGGATCTCATGACAAGTGCCAAGACAGTCTACCACAGTCGCTTATTGAAGTAGAAATTTGTATTGTTTCCTTTCCTCTTTTCCATACTCCAAAAGAAATTTCTTAAAGCAGGGGTCCCCAGCTTTAAGAATCGAATGCCTATGATCTGAGGTGGAGCTGATGTAATAATAATAGAAATAAAGTGAGCAATAAGTGTAATGTGCTTGAATCATCCCCAAACCATCCCTCCCTCCACCTGCAGTCCATGGAAAAATTGTTTTCCACAAAATCAGTCCCTGGCGCCAAAAAGGTTGGGGACCATTGTCTTATAGAATGAAAAAGCAATAGCTACAGTTGATGTAATAGATAAGACATGGAGACTGGAGGTATTTTGTATCGGGGGATCAGAAATCACTCTACTGCAATAAATGGCAAATGTGTAAAGATGGCAGAACTCAACCTCCATCTCAGGGCGTGTTATCTGTCTCATACGTTCAATAGTGCAGATGCACTGGGATATACCCATCTTTATTTTCCAGTATCCTTTGAGACCTAGCTGAATATATACAAGCTGATTAAACTCTACATCACTCACATTTATTCCAACTCTATACTTCAGATCCCTTTTAACCTTAAATTTTTTTTAGCCTCTTCTACATTTACCTTTGATCTGTGCCTCCTCATGACCTCAGTTCTCTGACCACCCTAGTTCTATCAGCCCATCTTTCCTATCCCCAGCCTCACTTATCCCCCTTCTCACTGTATACCACGTGTTCACCACGATCCCTTGTGACCCTGACCTTCTATCTTATCGGTTCTCAACCATTGTAACTCCCTGAATTCTTCAACATTACCAGAATTACAGAACCCTGACAGCTAACTGGGCATTGATTGTGAAAGGCTCAACTGGTGGCCTTCTCTGGTTAACACTGGGCCCCACTTAGCTGGGCACAGGCTCCTCCATAAGTATTCATGCCTTTGCAGAAGGCTTTCTTTTGTGTTTCATGGAAGCGGTTCCAATGGAGGAAAAAAATAAAACTTGAGGAAATAAAAATGGGTTCCTCAAACTCTTATATAACCAGTCTTTTGCTCATATTTCATTTTTTCCTTCTATTTGCTGTAGTCATCCTCTCATGTCCCTGACTTCAAGTAACAGCTAAATATTTCTTCCTTTGTCCCATTAGTGAACACACATTATAATCCTTTATTTTCACGTCTCCTCTATTTCTAGATAATGGGCTTCTTTCAACACTAAAAATATTTCTCTCCACTCTTATCTCATGGCTTCTATAGAGAACTCCAGTATAATTCTTATCCTTCTTCCTCTATAAGTAAAATGTTCTCCCTCCTCACTTCTTACAAGACTTTCTTTGTCTTTGATTTTCTGTAGTTTGAATATAGTATACATAGGTACAGGTTTCTTAAATTTATCCTGTTTCGTGTTCTCTAAGCTGCTTCAATCTGTGATTTGGTGTCTATCATTAATTTTGGAAAAGTCTCAGCCATAATTACTTCAACTATTTTGATTCTTTCTACTCTTGTATTCATATGTTATACCTTTTATAACTGTTCCTCAGTTCTTAGAAATACTGTTCAGTTTTTCATTTTTTTCTCTTTGCTTTTCATTTTGAAAAGTTTTTATTTAAAAAATTTTCCCTCGCTGGCTGCATGACATGCAGGATTTTAGTTCCCTGACCAAGAATCAAGCCCATAACCCCTTCAGTAGAAGCACAGAGTCCAAAGCACTGCACTGCCATGGACGTCCACTGAAAAGTTTTTATTGACATAATTTTAAACTCACTCATTCTTTCCTTGGCATGTCTAGTTTACTGATGATCAACAAAGGTGTTTTTTATTTCTCATATAGTTCTTTTTATTCCTAGCATTTAAAAATTATTTTGCAGAGTTTTTATCTCTCTGCTTACATTACCAATCTGCTCTTGCATGAGGTCAGGTTTTTCCATTTTTAACACTAATCATGGTTATTTTAAATTTCCAGTTTAATAATTCCAAACTCTCTGCTACATCTGAGTTTGGTTTGATGGTTCCCTGATGGCTCAGATGCTAAAGAATCTGCCTTCAATGCAGTAGACCTGGGTTCGATCCCCAGGTCGGAAAGATCCCCTGGAGAAAGGAATGGCAACCCACTCTAGTATTCTTGCCTGGAGAATTCCATGGACAGAGGAGCTTGGTGGGCTACAGGACATGGACCAAAGAGTTGGACATGACTGAGTGACAAACACTTTCACTTTCACTTATTGCTTCATGCCAGAAGCATGGGAGCATTTTTCTTGAATATTCACCCTCAAACCTGGTGGGGCTCCTGGAGGCAAAACTCATGAGAGTATGGGGACTCTCTCCCCTTACAGCTAGGCTCCCAGGAGTTTTATCTTTCAAGTTAGTCTTAGTTCACTTTCTAGCAATTAGTGATTTACTCTTAAATGTTCCTAACTGGTCCCTGCAACAGCTTCTGTTCCAAGCAAGCTGTGATTCTTTGCATTTACGTGTCTTTTCAGGTGAAAAGGTTGGCAGTGTGCCCTGTGACCTCTATTGAGTGATTGTTCTAAGAAGAGTGTTTGATACTGTTTTTTTTCCATTTTTTCTTATGAGGATAGGAGCCACCACTTCCAAGATCTTGCTATGTTCGACTGGCAACTGTGGACTTCTTATTCATCTTTGAGGTCTGTTATAAAGATACGATACCTAGAAAAGTAGCAAATATCTCAATAGTTGCTAGGTCAGAGTTTAAAAGAACTAAAAAGGAGGGACCATCCCCCTAAAGATATAAGGCTTGTTTTTAGCTGTATTGTGAGAGAAGGAGCTTTACTCCTTGGTCTTGAACTGGTTTTGTTCAGAATTAAGTGCTTGCCCAAACCCTCCAACCCATGATCAGATCCCAGCCCCCAGTTTACTCCTTACTCACCCTGTCTTCACTAGTCACCAGATTTGTGATTCTTACTGACCCTAACTTATTCTCAGAGTTTCCTAAACCTCAACTTGGATAATCGAGACCTTGTATTTTACCGTCATCTACTATGAGTGCCCGGAATTCCCTTTCTCCCAATTTTAACATTTATTCTTTTTTTTTTTTTTTTTTTTTAAGAAGGTAGCATTTATTGAGCAGATTAGTAACACTGGGTACTGTTTCAGTTGCTTTTTGAAGATTATCTCATTGACTCCTCATAACAAATATGATGTGTAGTTTCTACTTTTGGGTGGTAGGAAGTTCTGGCTGAAAGGTGACAAGCTGCCTAATTCCCATAGCTCGTAAGTGACACAGTCGGGAGATTTTCAGTCTTGTCTCTTTGTCCAGTCTCAGTGTGTCCATCCATCTATCCTGCAAGCAAATACATGTCACAGGCACAGAACTAGATGCTTTGCTGAAACAAAGATAAATTACATCTTGCCCTCAAGAGTTACAATACCCTACTTGGAGGAGGGATAGAAGAGGATGAAGAATTGGCAAAAAGGGTAATAGAATGGGGAAATGAGAGAGAACTCATTTTTCCATAGACATCTTTACAGCACTTCAATGCAAATAGCTTTTCTTTCTCCCCTTCAATAATAGACAAATCTGGGACTTAGCCCTTTGATTCTTGAGAATTTCAACCCAAGTTAGAATATCAGGAACATCTTTGAAAGATGCTAATAAAAATATTTGTTGTTTAGTCACGAAGTCATGTCTGACTCTTTGCAACCCCGTGGACTACAACATGTCAGGCTTCCTTGTCCCTCACTATATCCCAGAGTTTGCTCAAACTTATGTGCATGGAGTCAGTGATGCCATCCAACCATCTCATCTTCTGTCACCCTTTTCTCTTCCTGCCCTCAATCTTTCCCAGCATCAGGGTCTTTTCCAGTGAGTTGGCTCTTTGCATCAGGTAGCCAAAATATTGTAACTTCAACTTTACCATCAGTCCTTCCAATGAATTCTTACCCCTCAATATGCCTCCCAAACTAGTCAAAAAACAGAAAGGCCAAAGCTGGAAGAGGATATCTTAGAGCTGTAATGCCAATGTACCTCCTCCTACCAGTCATATCCCCAGGAAGAGTCACTAGCCTATGATCAACTCTGTAAAAGTAACCCCTAAAGATACCATTTTTGCAGCCTGTGGACCTGTATTAAACTTGGGTTGGGGCAGACCAAGTAAGAGACCTGCCTGTTTGGGCACTCAATCCAGAAATTGTTATATGCTCTGTCAGTTTAAGTATAATATGTATTAGTCAGTTCAGTTCAGTTTAGTTCAGTTGCTCAGTCGTGTCCGACTCTTTGCGACCCCATGAATCGCAGCACGCCAGGCCTCCCTGTCCATCACCAACTCCTGGAGTTCACTCGGACTCACGTCCATCGAGTTGGTGATGCCATCCAGCCATCTCATCCTCTGTCGTCCCCTTCTCCTCCTGCCCCCAATCCCTCCCAGCATCAGAGTCTTTCCAATATGTATTAGTACAATGCTCTGAAGTTCTACCTGATCTTAGCTTTTTAAAGCTTCACAAATGTCCAATTCTGGGTTGTGCAGTGATTTTGGTGTGGGAACCATCTCCAGAGATGACTGTGAATGATAGAATAGGTAGATGGATCCAAGAGAACACAGGCAACACGGGAGAAGAGGGAATGATGAGACCTTGAGGCAGGAAGGAAACTTAGAGGTCATTCAGAGTCACAGCCATCAATGCTGAGGAGCTGAGTGCACCTACCAGTTCTCAGGAATTGTCAGGGCACTGGAACCTTGTTCTGTTCTGCAAGTGTGATAATAAGTAGTGTGCTTATTATACGACTCTGAGAGTGGATGGTAAGTGTGATAATAAATAGCAGCTGGCTTTCCGAGCTATTAATCCCTCTGACCAGATGAATCACATGTCCCCCAGGAACAGTTTCTATCTTTCATTATCTTAAAAAACTGATGTGAAAAGAGACAAAGAAGGTCACTACATAATGATCAAAGGATCAATCCAAGAAGAAGATATAACAATTATAAATATATATCCACCCAACATGGGAGCACCACAGTATGTAAGACAAATCCTAACAAGTATGAAAGGAGAAATTAACAATAACACAATAATAGTGGGAGACTTTAATACCCCACTCACACTTATGGATAGATCAACTAAACAGAAAATTAACACGGAAAAAAAAAAAACATGTATCTATAAAGTTCACTAAAGCAAAGCACAGTAAAATGAGGTATGGCAATAAAAGGCGTTAAATTTATCAAATTAAAAAAAAACTGAGCAAATATGACACCTATCAGCTAGTTAAAAAAAAAATGTTTCTGTATGAAAACACATCTCATGGAGTATCCTGATATGAGATTTATTTTGTAAGCCATGTATTTTCCTTCTACCTCCCATACAGAACTTGCTTCCTGTCTTCCTACTTGTAAACTTCTCTCTGCTTCTCCTGATGTCTTTCCCATTTCTTTACAGTCTATTTCCCTTTTCTCTGAAGACTAAGAGCAGACAGACCCCCTCTGATGCCCCTGAGATGTTTACAATTGGACTTGTTACTTAACCTCTCTAAAACTCAGTTTTCTCCCCTGAAAAATGGGGATAATGGTGGTTATTTCATAGTTACTGCAAGGTTAAATGAGATACGATAGGTAAGGACTGTAGCTCGGTGTCCAGGCTGTAATGAGAACATCACTATTGCCGCTCTTCTCTTTAGCCATTGCTGCTCTTGTCTATGGGGTTGCACAGAGTCGGACACGACTGAAGCGACTTAGCAGCAGCAGCAGCAGCTGCTCTTGCTCTCACTTTTATTCATGTTTCCTATTCTTCCTATTTCTTTTTTCCTACATGGGAAAGCCATGTCTGGATTTTCTCAGATTTCCTATGTAAGGAGCTCCTTTTAAAAAATCCAGACGTTTGCTTATGCATCACAGTGTTTTCAACCCAGCATTGAAATATCTATGATGAAGATATGACTGTCACGTTTACTCTAGCTGGCAAGGCCTGGGATTTCCTTTTCAACTTATCCTAGTATGAGATCTATACACAGTAGCTTCCAGTGAAAAAATTGTGGCCTAAGGACTGAGAAGCATCTTATAGCCCTCTTCTATCCCAGACTCCATGGAAGTATCCTGACGACTTCAGTTAATCAGTGGACTCCAGTTATTACAAAGTTACTAGCTGACAATGGCAATCCAGAATGGCAGTAGGAAGGCGGAGTCTCTCTCCCCACCACCGCTGACTCCTCACCTGCCCGCCCCCCTCCCCGCCCCATATAAGTCTTACCTCTTCATTCTCTCCTGGGACTCAGTTCCACCTGGCTCCCTGGAGCCACACCCAGAACAGGAACAAAGAGGCCTGGGAGACCTTCCTGCCAAGCCAGGCTCTCAGATGGCCCTGAGGGTTCCTGCTGAAATATGTATAACCTCAGTCACTTAGAAATACATCTCATTAAATGAGATATTTTTTAAAGAATGGGAAATAATTTATAAAGGTAAAAATAACTCAGCCTTGCCATGAGAGTGCAGAAATAAATTCTGTACCTTCTCTGCCTGATTTGGGGAGGGAGGGAAGAGATGGGGGAGTGGGGAGAGAGGATATGAGAGAGAGAGTGAGCACAAGAATATGGTGAGAGAGAACGCATTCTGGCTGAAGCTAAGCGAGAATAAAAGCTTGACCAACCGGCAGTGGTGCTCTGAGGCCCAGGGATCTTGGTCAGGATAGTGGAGTGGAATTGAATTTTTAAAAAATCTATTCCTTACTTCAGAGCTCCTGAGTCTTTCCCAGCATGGTGCTTTGTTTTAGACAGTGGCACACCCCAGGGGTATGCATCCATCCAGCCCCAGTTCCTCTCCCTCCCCGTCACCTTTTAATTGCAGGGCTCTGAAAGCAGAAAACGGGGAGTTCTCCAAAGGTCCTTTCTTTCAGTGTTTTTAAAATATACTGCTTGGCGCTTGCTTTGGCAGATTCTTTATCAACTGAGCCACCTGAAAAGCCCAACATATAGATCACCTGGAGGCAAATAGACACCTCAACAATGTTGACCATTCTAATTTGTGAATATGGTATATTCCTCTGTTCGTTTATGTATTCTTTGATTTTTCTCAGCAATGTTTTGTATTTTCAGTGCCAATATTTAAAGTGCTATACTTAATCCTCTGAACATCCCTAAGAGACAGGTGCTATTATACCTATTCTTGCAGAAAAGAAAACTAAGGCTTATGGACGTTAAATGTCTTTTGCAGGGTCATGTAGCTGGGGGAATGACTGTGTGGATAAAATAACATTATGCAGGGACAAGATATGTATCAGTTGTAAAGTGCCACTCCAATGCCAGCTATGATTATGGCTGCATCCTTTTGAGCACATGGGCCCCATAGTGAGTGAAAGTTGCTCAGTCATGTCCTACTTTTTGCGACTCCATGGACTGTAAAGTCCATTGAATTCTCCAGGCCACAATACCGGAGTGGGCAGACTTTCCCTTCTCCAGGGGATCTTCCCAACCCAGGGATCGAACCCAGATCTCCTGCATTGCAGACGGATTCTTTACCAACTGAGCTATCTGGGAAGCCCAAAGTCATGGTCTTTTGTTAACTCAGTGGCAACTAGGTTGCCAGAGTTATTACACTGCAGGGAGTCCAAGAGCCCCAGTTCCTGTACCAGTCAGGCTGCCATGGAATTCTCCAGGACAGAATACTGGAGTGGGTAGCCTTTCCCTTCTCCAGATCTTCCCAACCTAGAGATTGAACCCAAGTCTCCTGCATTGCAGGCAGATTCTTTACCAGCTGAACCACAAGAGAAGCCCATGGGCCCCATTCTTGAATGCAATTGTTCAGAGCCTGGCTCCTCTGTGAACCCAGGGTCCTTAACATCTTGGCTTGGAGGGTTGTCTTCTAGACTTTAAATTTCCCCTTCTGACTAAAATTTGATGTCCTGAGAAAAACTGTTGGTGCAAGAGCCATGTCTTTCTCATTCCTCTCATCCTGCATTGTCTGGCATGATGTTTGACACGTAGTGTGTGCAGTAGGTGTTTGCTGAAATGATGGTCTAGCCATGAGGGTGAATTTTGTTAGCACTTATCATCTTTCTCAAAATAATTCCTTGAGCAAAGATCACCATGGCACAGTAGAAATTTAGGGGCCAGTGGTTGGAATTCAAGAGATAACTAAATTGTCTATTCCAGATTTTCAAGGGAAGTAAGAGCTGAGGATGTGGGCAAATGAGAAGCCTCTTCTTCTCTCACATATTTTTGAGTTGCTGCAATACTGTACTTCTGTTTTAGTAGTTTAATCAGTAGACATGCAACTTAGTAAACACTAGGTCATAGATTAGAAGGTAAATCGTTTCAAGTCTCTGAACTCAAGACTGTTTTCTATGTTAAAATATTCAAAACATGCAATTATAGAGACAATTTGCTTCAGAAAATGAACCATAAAACTCAGAGCCAGTAGCTCATGGGGAGAGCTCTTTGTGCACCTTTTTAAGGGGGGAGAAGGGTCAGGGTTTGAAATGAAAAAGAAAAATTTCCACCTGATCTCCACTACTATAAAATTGAAAATGCGAAGTGTGAGACACATGATCTTTTACTATCCTGTCAAAGGCATATCATCTAAGCAAGGGAAAGCTACAAAACCGTTGTCACAGTGATTTTTTCATTATCACATATTCGTGGGTTGACCATATAGAACCTAAGGAGGAAACTAAGATTTTTTAAGGGAAGAAGTCGTCTCAACAGTTCTGACCTTGCATGCAACCACTGGATACCCCCAAAACATGAGTTATAATTACATCGTATGTTCTCACAGGCAGTCTTGGGCATCGCTGTTTGCCAAAATACAAAATAATATCTAATGATGGGACCAGCAGAGAATCAAATGCAGAAAAAAAATTTTGTATGATTAGAAACAGTGAGGCACAAAATGTAAACATAAAGAAATAACAAATCTCTTTAATTTAGAAATTTTATTCATGAGAAAATCATTTAAGTATCAAATATCAGCTGTTTTCTTTTTTTTTCTCATTCAAGGGAATACCAAGAAGTATAGGGAAAATGTATCTATTTTATGTTCAGGTGTACAGGTTGTGTTCTGCATTAGTCCACATAGATTCTTCTCTGTGACTTTTTCTCATCGGTCCTCTGAAGTTAATAGACTATTGACCTAGAGAAGCACAGAAGAGAATAATAATTATAGTGAAAATTATAGCATTGATAACGTGTCCTTGAAGTGAAACAAGGACTTCCTTGTATTAAATGCAAGGCATCTCTTGTATCTTCACATTAGTGCTCACATAAAATTTAGGCAACTTAGCTGAAACAATTAGTGCTGGTAGCTCAGACGGTAAAGCGTCTGCCTACAATGCGGCACACCCAGGTTTGATCCCTGGGTCAGGAAGATCCCCTGGAGAAGGAAAAGGCAACCCACTCCAGTATTCATGCCTGGAAAACCCCATGGACCTAGGAGCCTGGTGGGCTACAATCCATGGGGTCGCAAAGAGTCGGACACGACTGAGCAACTTCTCTTCACTTCACGGTTGGGATTAGGTTCAAATAAATCAGTTGTCTTTCTTTACAGTATACTTAGTTTCTCTGGATGAAATAGGTCGAATAATTCCCAATTTCCTCCTCAAACCTCTTTCAGTACCTTTCTAAAGTATTAATGGGGTATTAATTTGTCCATTAATACTTTTCCCCTTTTCCTCACTAACATTATATGAAATTAAGATACATGCCCTTTTGTATTGTGTTCCCTTTATTATAACTGCAGGGCATTAATAAATGGTGAACAAGTAATAGAAACTAAAATGTGCTGCTGGCATTAAGGTAGTTTTGAGTTACAAAAATTTAAAGAAATAGAAATGCAGCTTTGGGGGCCATTTAACTATTGAAGATTTCAGAATATAATGTAATCACCCAATTTCATTCTTGTTTTATTCGATCCAGGTTTTCTAATGGTGACCCTAAGAGTTATTTATAAATTTGGGGACTCAAGGTACTCCCTATTTATATACATTTAAAATGATTCCTCTAGTAGAAGTTACAGGTGTGCAAACTGAATCTCTCTAAAGAAAAGTTATCTAATAGCATCTGGAAGACTCAAAGGATGAACATATATTCGAGAATGATCTATTGCAGGATTTAGATTATTTCAAGATTATCCACCAGCCTCAAAAAGTTAAGAGATATAAAGTCTATGAGTTAAGAGGAAAAAATTACAAAGGGAGACTAAGCTGAGATGGAAATCATAAAATGAGATTGAAAATGGACATAAAACTTGCAGGGAAATTGCAATACAAATATTACAAAATTGAATATTGAAAATTTGCTGTAACAGACATAAAGAGCAGGCTAAAGATTGTAGAGAATTAAAACAGTGGGGAAAAAATGGGAAGATATTCAGAATTCAGATTGAAAGGATAAATAGAGGAAAATGCTGATCAGGAAGATGATGTATATGGATGATAGAAGATGGAGAACCCAATACATGAATATGATAGATATTCTTGGATTAAAGTTCAGAGTAAATGGAACCAACATAATTGTCCAAGAAATATGATAAAAGCGTTTCCATTACCTGAAAAAAAAAAAAAAAAAAAAACCCTGTGTTTGCATTCAGGCTTTAGATAAAATTAATAACTTTAAGAGGAAACCTATAGCTAGATAGCCTATCAAATTTTTTTAATTAAAAATCATCCTACGGACATTAAAAAAAACAAAAACAGAATTAACAGCAAAGAAAAGTTTTTTGTTTTTTTTTTTTAAATCAGGCTGGGCTTACATTTCTAGCCATGGTAGTCTGGGTTACTTTCTTGATGAGAGTTAGAAAATCTAGAAAATTCATCTGTTTGAAAGCATTGGAGAGCTTTCAAAGCAGTGAGAATCTGTGGGGCTAAGATCGTAAGAATAAAAGAAAGCAAAGGAGAAAAGCCTAGCATTTTGTGTATTTGCCAAGGCACTGCCAAGTTCAAAGGCAACTACTGAGAGAATAAAATGCTGAGCAGAGCTGTAGACATAGAGGGATGCGGGAAGGAACAGGGAGTTAGGAATGGTCCAGGTTTTCAGCTGGGACTCTTGAAAGGTTATAGCCTAGGAATAAGCACGAATCAAGAATAGATCTGCTCCCCAGGGACAGAAAGCTACCTTCAAATCATCTAAATTTCTAATGGTGTTAAGCAATCTGGTATGCCTAGTGCTCCTAGCCCAGTGGCCCAGGAGAAGAAAACATAAACTGTCTCTGTAGGAAGGGAATATAATCCAGTGCCTCAACTATCTGCACAGTTTTGCATTTCACATCCAGCCCTCTGTCAAACATCCTCAGTCTATGAAAATGTAAGATTTGACTGCAAACCAAGAAAAAGTTAAAATAGACAATAGAAACAGATTCATGGGAAATTCAGAGAAGAAAGTTACAAGGACAGTCATTATGGACTTTAAAATACTTATGATTACTACATTGAAGGAATTAAGCAAGCAGAAAAATTTGGGCAGAAAAGCTAGAGATGTGAAAAATCAAATGGAAATTCTAAAATTGAGAGAGACAACTGTAATTAAAACTGAATAGGTTTGTTTTTACATTTTTACTGGAGTATAGTTGCTTTACAATGTTGTGTAAATTTTTACTGTAGAGCAAAGTGAATCAGCTGTACATATACATATACCCCCTTTTTTGGATTTTCTTCCCATTCAGATCCCCACGGAGCACTGAGTAGAGCTCCCTGTGCTAGGTGGTAGGTTCTCACTGGTTATCTATTTTATACATAGGATCAATAGTATATATTTGTCAACCCCCAATCTCCCAGTTCATCCCACCTTGAATAAGTCTAGATATAGCTGAAATGGAAGATAACATACAGAAGAAAAGGTAAGAATCAATAAGGGAAGATGATTAAATCAGAGACAAAACACTTTGAGATACATGTTATAGTGAAAAGATCTAAAATACGTATGATTTTAAACTCAAGGAGAAGATAGGGAAACAGAGAGCACAAACAGCATTTGAAGAGATGATGGCTGATAATTTTCTTAAACTGAACAGATCTTGAGCCACACGTTGAGGGAATACTATGAACTTCAAGCAAGCTAAATACAGGGAAAATTACACCCAGGATCTTTAACTTTGGCCAAGAGTCTACAATAAGAAAATCTTCAACCAGTGTGGGGGGGAAATCAGACTGGATCACAGCAAAAAAAAGTAAAGGAAGAAACCAATAGATTTTATTACATTAAAATTGAAAACTATATTATGATCAGAGTATATCAGAATGTCAATGGGAAATTGGGAATCTATTTTTTAACGGAGATAATACAGTATCAGTATCAATACTTTACACATTGGTACTTCACACGTACAATAGTATTTCAACTCAGTAGAAAATAAAGAACTTATGAAAATGTTCAAACTTGCTAGACATCAAAACAATAAGATTTCATTTTTGCCCAGCAGACCTACCATTTAAAAATGATAAAACAAATTTTGGCAAGAACATAGGGGAATATACACTCTCATTTCTGGTCAGGAAAGTAAATTCAGACAAATTTTCTAGACAGCAATTTGACAATGCATATTGAAAGCTTTAAATGTTCCTTTCACTCATTGCCTAATGATCTTTTAGGACTTTTATTTGAAGGATATGTTTGCTGCTGCTGCTAAGTCACTTCAGTCGTGTCCGACTCTGTATGACCCCAGAGATGGCAGCCCATCAGGCTCCCCCATCCCTGGGATTCTCCAGGCAAGAACACTGGAGTGGGTTGCCATTTCCTTCTCCAATGCGTGAAAGTGAAAATTTGTTTAGACAAGTATAAAAAGGTATATACAAAATCCTAATTGTAAGCTTTAAAAAAAATGGCCAAAAGTCAACTGGTTGTTTATAATCTTTTTCCTGAAGGTAATGACATTTTTATCTTTTGAGATCAAATGCATGTGCAGTTGATATTGAAAGACAGTCTACAGTTGTCAGGTAGAACAATAAATCATGGTGTGGTTGTCCATGCTTTTCCCAGTGCGAGCTGAACTGCAAAGTGTAATTTACAACTGAAAGGGCAATTCCATGTAGGTATTTGCATCAGTATAACACTATCCATCTCTAGTCCCTTGACCTTTTATCTTGTTTGAGATGCCTGTTTATGGTGACAGGTTTCAGGGCATAGAACCCCACAATATGCCATGTTGAGTATTTCAAGCTGAAGGAATTAGTGCAGATGTAGGAAGGATTTTCTCATCTTTCTCTGAAGCAGCTCATAAGACCCCCATGTGAGAGGTGGCCTCCCCATACCTGGAAGAAAGGGCCTTCCATATTTCCTCAGACAAGAATACAGAGAGGAATATGAATTAACAGGCAGGTCATTCTATTTCCCTCAGTTTACTATACTTAGTTCATACCTTTTTTTTTCCCTATCGCATTTTCCCTTGACTTTCTAGTCTTCATCAAACCTAGCATGGAAACACTCAGGATTAACCACTTCTTTGGGACCTCATGTCCTTATGAAGGCCTGTGTTTTCACATAAAACATATTAAATAAATGTGTGTGCTTTTCTCTTGTTAATCTCACTTTTATTACAGGCCAAGAGCTTAGATAGGTTGAGGAAAAAGATTTTTTCCTTTTCTATAGTTGTGTAAAATGTCTTAAAAAGATATCTAAATGATGACAGCACTGAAATAAAAAGCTATCATATAAATAGAAGACTGGGTATCATATACTAGGCAATACAATAAAAATAATACTATGGAATCCCTCCTACTAAATAAAATTTTCAAAACCAGAAGAGTAAGGTATGGGCAATTCATGTACTTGGAAGAACTAGTATCACTTGCTGCTGCTGCTAAGTCGCTTCAGTCGTGTCCGACTCTGTTCGACCCCACAGACGGCAGCCCACCAGGCTGCCCCGTCCCTGGGATTCTCCAGGCAAGAACACTGGAGTGGGCTGCCATTTCCTTCTCCAATGCATGAAAGTGAAAAGTGAAAGTGAAGTCGCTCAGTCGTGTCCGACCCTCAGCGACCCCATGGACTGCAGTCTTCCAGGCTCCTCCATCCATGGGGTCCTGTCAAATAATATCATTTTTAAAATGATAAAAATTTCCAAATAGGAAATGTAAACAGAATCCTGGCATTCCTTGATGTGCTTTTAAACTATGCTATCAATCTTAATTTGTATGCAGGTCAGGAAGCAACAGTTAGAACTTGACATGGAACAACAGACTGGTTCCAAATAGGAAAAGGAGTACGTCAAGGCTGTATATTGTCACCCTGCTTATTTAACTTCTATGCAGAGTACATCATGAGAAACGCTGGGCTGGAAGAAACACAAGCTGGACTCAAGATTGCCGGGAGAAATCTCAATAACCTCAGATATGCAGATGACACCACCCTTATGGCAGAAAGTGAAGAGGAACTCAAAAGCCTCTTGATGAAAGTGAAAGTGGAGAGTGAAAGAGTTGGCTTAAAGCTCAACATTCAGAAAACAAAGATCATGGCATCCGGTCTCATCACTTCATGGGAAATAAGGGAAATAGATGGGGAAACAGTGGAAATAGTGTCAGACTTTATTTTTCTGGGCTCCAAAATCACTGCAGATGGTGACTGCAGCCATGAAATTAAAAGACACTTACTCCTTGGAAGGAAAGTTATGACCAACCTAGACAGCATATTCAAAAGCAGAGACATTCCTTTGCCAACAAAGGTCCGTCTAGTCAAGGCTATGGTTTTTCCTGTGGTCATGTATGGATGTGAGAGTTGGACTGTGAAGAAGGCTGAGTGCCGAAGAATTGATGCTTTTGAACTGTGGTGTTGGAGAAGGCTCTTGAGAGTCCCTTGGACTGCAAGGAGATCCAACCAGTCCATTCTGAAGGAGATCAGCCCTGGGATTTCTTTGGAAGGAATGATGCTAAAGCTGAAACTGCAGTACTTTGGCCACTTCATGCGAAGAGTTGACTCATTGGAAAAGACTCTGATGCTGGGAGGGATTGGGGGCAGGAGGAGAAGGGGACGACAGAGGATGAGATGGCTGGATGGCATCCCTGACTCAATGGACGTGAGTCTCAGTGAACTCCGGGAGTTGGTGATGGACAGCGAGGCCTGGCGTGCTGCGATTCACGGGGTCGGGCACGACTGAGCGACTGATCTGATCTGATCTGATCAATCTTAATGGTGCCAAAAAAGATCAATGTTATGAGCATAGGTTTAAAAGTATAAAGTCACCATAATTTTATGATTGTTAATAGCTAAAATGTTTTATAACAATTTTTAAACCTTAGGTGAGAGGACTTAGATGAAAGCTCTGATTTTAATATCAACATTAAAGTATGATATAATATTTAGGATATTAAAGCAACTTTCATATCCTTTCATGTCTTTTCCCCAAGAAACTGTTATTAAATTAATGGTGTATATCACCATCAGTGTCACCTGATAAATAAAAATATCGTAGACATAAAATAATCAGAAAATGGTAATATCCAAAGCATTCAGTTCAGTTCAGTCGCTCAGTCGTGTCCGACTCTTTGCGACCCCATGAATTGCAGCACGCCAGGCCTCGCTGTCCATCACCAACTCCCGGAGTTCACTCAGACTCACGTCCATCGAGTCAGTGATGCCATCCAGCCATCTCATCCTCTGTTGTCCCCTTCTCCTCCTGCCCCCAATCCCTCCCATCAGAGTCTTTTCCAATGAGTCAACTCTTCGCATGAGGTGGCCAAAGTACTGGAGTTTCAGCTTTAGCATCATTCCTTCCAGAAAAATATCCAAAGCATTAGGCATGTTTATTGCTGGGTAGTATTTTTGTGTTATCTTATTTCACTTTGCCTTGTAAAACAGATTAATCATTGTGCTTTTTCTTTATAATCATAAATTCTAGAAAATGATGGAACACATCTAGAAAATTCTGTAATCTAGAATTTTGTACACAGCCAAGCGTTCTTGTATTAATCAGCATAATAAGAATAGTCTCAGATATTTAGGCATTTAGAAAAGGTCCTACACGTGTATATTTCTTTTAATAGTAATTTGGGTTTGCCTCAAATGAATGACGGAGCAAAACTAAAGTTTAAGTTGGGGAAATCAGGACAGGAATGGAATACAATGACTTCTTAGTCCACATAATATAGAGCTATTTAAATGTCTGTTCTACTTCTGATTGTAAAGTTTTACGAAAATGTAAAATGATTTAAAAAAACATAAAAATATAAAATAGCATAACAGTACTCTACAAAAGATGCCACAGTTACTATAACAAAGATTTAGAAATTGGTGCTGGTTGAAGGATAGAGTGGAGAAAAATAGAGTGAAATGAGAGGACTTCAAAAATACTATTGGGTTCACTCTAATTTTAAAGAAATATAAGTGAACAGAATGCTGTCAAAAAATTTGTTTAACACCAAAGATATAGTTAGGAACTGTTTATATAATTAGGAACTGCTTATATGCTTTAAAAACTATCATAAATGCAAAGAAAATGTATTTTATCAAAGGGCTGAAAACAAATAGCAAGAAAACGTTTTCTAAAGGTTCAGTTCAGTTGCCCAGTCATGTCTGACTGTTTGCGACCTCATGAACTGCAGCACGCCAGGCCTCCCTGTCCATCACCTGCTCCTGGAGTTACCCAAACTCATGTCCATTGAGTCGGGGATGCCATCCAACCATCTCATCCTCTGTCGTCCCCTTCTCCTCCTGCCCTCAATCTTTCCCAGCATCAAGGTCTTTTCCAGTGAGTCAGCTCTTCTCATCAGGTGGACAAAGAATTGGAGTTTCAGCTTCAACATCAGTCCTTCCAATGAACACCCAGGTCCAGTGTCCTTTAGGATGGACTGGTTGGATCTGCTTGTAGTCCAAGGGACTATCAAGAGTCTTCTCTGACACCACAGTTCGAAAGCATCAAGTTTTGTTTTAAATCAGACTGATTTGAAGCTAAGTGGTATTAAAATGTATAATAAGGCATGACAGATATTTTATGTAAATGCAACTAACAGGAAACAATATCAGTACCAGTGGTACTTGCATGCTGTGTGGACAGTGGAGGAAGCCGTGCACGATGGGGGTACAGGCTATGTGCAAACTACTCATACTTTCTGCTCAATTTTGCTGTGAATCTAAAAGTGTTCTAAAATATAGTCTATATGAAAAGCATAAAATCCCATTACACTATATTGATGATGAACATTGTCAATATTAGTCAAAACTTATTTTTTTGCAAATATTTTTACACAAAAGTTTAGAATGATTTTATTGTCTAATAAACCTTTAAACTGTCTCATAAACCTTTAAGTGACAACATTACCTCAGTGTATTTAAGGGAAAGGTGATAGAAGAAGCAGAAATGTAATAGCAGTAAAAGATTTTGATACATTTTGAGCCTTTAACAAACTAAACAAGTAAATAATAAGTAAGGACAAAATTAAATATGTATATAAAAATATTTAGTGTTCTCCAGAGAAAACAAACCAGCATGTCTTACAAAAGAACATAGTTTTTTTTTTTTTTTTT
Source organism: Bos indicus (assembly GCF_029378745.1). Lineage (NCBI taxonomy): Eukaryota > Metazoa > Chordata > Mammalia > Artiodactyla > Bovidae > Bos > Bos indicus. Next base: position 63,886,673 of record NC_091775.1, on the reverse strand, counting down.
TTTTGCCTTGTGTAATTCAAGGAACATTTTGTTGATCACATGTTAAAATGCAAAGAAAAACCACATTGTAAAATCTGGTCACAATTGCTCTGACCAAAGTGCAATGGCCTCAGCATCATTAGTCACTAGTGAAATGCTAACCAAAACCATGGTGATTCCCTTCATATCCTCATATCCACTAGGATGACTAAAATTAAAAAAAAAAGATGATAAATGTTGATAAAGATAGGAAGAAATGTTGGTGGGGTGGTAAAATTATGCAGCTACTTTAGAACAGACTTTGGCAATGTCTTAAGATGTTAAAAATAGAATTGCAGTATATCACAGCAACTCTACTCGTAAGTATATACCAAACAAAAATTTATTTAAAAATCTACACAAAAACTTACACACAAAGATTCATAGCAGGTTTATTAATAATAACCTCAAAGTGGAAACAACCCAAATGCCCACCAAGATAAATGTGATGTAGGCACACAATGGCATATCATTCAGCCATAAGCAGGAATGAGTACTGATCTGTACTGCGACATGGATAAACCTTAGACATTATGCTAAGTGAAAGGAGCCTGAGACAAAAGGCCACCAATTGTATGACTGGTCACATGCATGTCCAGTATATGTAAGACCAATTGGACGTGTATGCATGACCAATATATATGATTTCTTTTGTATGTGTCCTCAATGAGAGACTCTATAGGGTTAGAAAGTAGGTTAAGGGTTGCTAGAGCTGGGCTGGGCAGGAATGTTGTGGTTTGGGGTGGTGAAATGATATAGTGATTCTTTTCCGGGTGATAAAAATGTTCTACAATTAGATTGTTGTGATTATTATCTAACTCTGAATATAGTAAAAACCACTATACACTTTAAAAGGGTAAATTTTATAGTATGTGAATTTTATCTCAGTAAAGCTATCATAAGGGCTTCCCTGGTGGCTCAGACGGTCAAGAATCTTCCCTGGGTTTGATTCCTGGGTCAGGAAGATCCCCTGGAGAAGCAAATGGCTACCCACTCCAGTATTCTTGCCTGGAGATTTCCATGGACAGAGGAGCCTGGCGGGCTACAGTCCATGGGGTCTCAAGGAGTCAGATATGACTGAGCAGCTAACACTTTCACTTTCAAAGTTATTATTATTTTTTTTTATATCTATCTTTTTTTGGCTGTATTGGGTCTTAGTTGTGGCACTTGGGATCTTTTTGCAGCATGAAGACTCTTAGTTGCAACATGCTGACTTCTTAGTTGTAGCATGTGGGATCCAGTTCCCCGACCAAGGATCGAACCAGGCCCCTTCATTGGGAGTGTGGAGTCTTAGCAACTAAATCACCAGGGAAGTCTGGAGACCTCATTCTTAATCAGACGTTCATGAGCCATTCATCGATCCCACGTTTTCATTGTCCTCCAGGCAGTGAGAGTCCATGGGGAACAAGATTCTGGAGAGGGGCTATCTGTACTCTTAATTTGAGGTTGTCATCAATGGCAGAGCTCCTAGTAGCCAGGTCTTTGTGGAGGACTTCTCTTCTGACCAGGTAATCCATTCCACAGGCAATCTGACCTTGTGGACCAGGTCCTGGGGCAGGTCCACGAAACTGTCTACCTGGAAACCTGCTTATATTCAACTTGGACTCTGCAGGCCAAGTGAAAGGCAGGACATCTGTTTCGCTGGGTACGAAGACGTTAAAGGATAGACGTAGTGTCCCACAAGATCACTTCTCTAATAAAAAAAAGTTCTGCGTCTAGACCAATGAGCCAGGGCACCTGGTCCCTGATCAGGAAAAGGCTCACACCCGCCTCCGGGGTCGGGGATAACTTTCAAAGTTATTATAAGGAACTAGACATTAATAATGAAGTATTTATGTTAAGAAAATAGGGAATTAAAGAGCCTCAAACAATTTTTAGATGAAAGAAAACTCCAGTCATAGATAATTTAGAGTTTTCCTAAAATTAAATCATCTTATATAAAAATAGGATATAGCCAAAGCTATGGTTAAAGGGAAAAATAGTGTTAAATGATTTATTCTTAAAAACTAATAAAATGTTTAAAACAGTCAACCAAGGGAAACAGTCAACTAGAAAATGAAAATAAAAGGCAATAATATTGATCAATAAATCCAGTAATCTGAACTTTGATTGAAAGGTCAATAGCATATAGCAATGTTTGGAAAAGCATTTTAATTTCAGGCTTGTGTCCTATTGTTACCCCAGGATGTACATTATGTTTTTCTTATTAGTTAAGTCCTTTTATGGACAAGGCAAGGTATAAATCACCCTTTAAAAGATCATGAAAGATTGCTTCTTTAACTGGAAAGAAAAGGAAGATTTATCTGATTTCTCTATAGTTCCTACATGGTTCAGAATGATCCTGTATCCACCTCTTCTTTCTTGAAATCACAAGTAGATTAGGATGAGAACTCCAAGCCTAGGCTTAACGTCCACTTTCAAATGGCTCCTACCCTTTGTGGAGGCAGACTGTGTCAGATATCTTTGAAAGCCAATGAAAGATAAATACCTCCTCCCCAGAAAAATATACCATGTACATTGTGCCCTACCATCGGAGAAGTCACGGGTCTCCCCATGTACCATTCTGTCCAGCAATGGTGACAGTAACACAGCTTAACATTTCAACAAGCCTCCAAATCAGTGGTTCTTAAACCTTTTTAGTTAGTGCCCCTTCACATTCTTCAAATTATAGAGGACCCCCCAAACTCTGGGCTTCCCAGGTGGCACTAGCTGTAAAGAACCCATTTGTCAATGCAGGAGAGTTAAGAGACACAGGTTTGATCCCTGGGTCAGGAAGATCCCCTGGAGGAGAGCATGGCAACCCACTCCAGTATTCTTGCCTGGAGAATCCCATGGACAGAGGAGCCTGGATGTCTAAGTCCGTAGGGTCGCAAAGAGTTGGACACGACTGATGCAACTTAGCACATGCATCCAGAAGCTTTTGTTCCTGTGAATAGGTAAGATCTCTCAATACTTAAACCATTTTCACAATTAAAACAGAAACTTTAAAAAGTAATTTAAAATAACAATAATAAACCCATTATATGTTCATATAAATAACTTTTTTTAAGAAAAATAACTTCCAAAACAAAAAAGTGAGATTGCTTTTGTAACTTCACAAGTCTCTTTAACATCTGCCTTAATAGCTCAGTTCTAGCTCAATACTCATATCTGCCTCTGCTTGTCATAGGTCATATAGCCAGCCCCTGGAAAAATACACTGTACACTCATGAAAGAATAAGAATAAAAAGGCCAATAATGTCTTAGTATTACTAAGTTATCTTCACCTTGCAGAACTCCTAAAAGGCTCTTGAGAATCTATAGTGGTTCCTGGACCACACTTTGAGTTAATTTTTTTTCTCCAAGAAATTCTATAAAATATTGATCCGTCAAAAGGTCAACAGATGTTAAACCAAGGGAGAGAAATGTCAGCATATCCAAATGATTTGGGGAAGACATGTTTCTGTAATAAGCAGGAACAGGCAGGAGCTGCTGCATTCCACAAGATGGCCACTAGATGGCACTGCTGTCCCACTCAGAGCATCTGCATTAGGAAATGGCCTCTGGCTTTTGGAAGCCTAAAATCCCTGGAAAGCTGAGATTTACACAGTGCTTTCTGTTTTGTGGCTCAACTGGTAAAGAATCCACCTGTAATGTGGGACACCTGGGTTCCATCTCTAGGTTGGGAAGATCCCCTGGAAAAAGGAACGGCTACTCACTCCAGTATTCTGGCCTAGAGAATTCCATGGCTATATAGTCCATGGGGTCAAAAAGAGTCAGACACGACTGAGCAGCTTTCACTTTTCTCTTTTAAAAATTTTAAAAATAAAGTAGTGATGAAAAGTTGCCATAGAGGGTCATATAATCTCATTTCTTCTCAGTGAGAAGTACATCTTTCATTTCACCCCAGACTGGGGTCTTCCAGCTTATCAAAATCAGCAGTGAGGTTTGGGAAGTTACTCCCAAGTTCATGACTCTGAGTGAAGAATCTGAGGGTCTGGGATGTGGAGATGACAGAGTCTCTGACCTCAGAGAGCTCATTTAGAATGTAATAGAAATTAGGATGTTCTTGGCCAATATCCCCAGGTCTAGTCAGTGTTGATTTAGCTTTACAGTAGTCCAAAATTAACTGGACTAATTGGGTGTGTCTCCATTGAGAAGGGGTAGGGGCACACTGCAAAAGCGGTCTTGGAGGGCCGACCACTCCGTCGGGTGAGGGGTCCCTTATGTGCCACTAGGCTCCTTGGGAAGGCAGTGGAGTGAAGGAAGATCCTGATGGTGTTTGAGGGGTGGCACATGTCCTGGTCCACAGTGACGAACCCACCTTCGCTCTCCTCCAAGCTGCCTCTCGGTGCACGTGGCTCTGTTGCTATTCGGAGGGGACAGAATGGCCCAGAGCAAAGGTCTGGAGGAGGTCGATGCCGAGATCTTTTGGGCACCAGAAGCTCCTTTTGCAGACTGGCGTGTAGGATCTGAGGGGTGTGGAGGGGAGGGTAGAGGCTTGTGAGGTAGTAGGCAGGTTGGGAATTGAGGTGTTTTCCTGGGCGCCGTGGAGAGTTAAGAAGGGGTTTGAAGTAGGTGTCTGGCTATGTGCCCTATCCTGCCTGGAGTGCTGCAATGCAGAGATGAAGATGACAGGGTGGTCACTGGCTGTTACATAATTGACAGATGTATATAAAAACAGCTAATATTCACTGTGCTAGTCATTAATAGCAACTCATTTAATCCTCGTGACTAGCCTGTAAGGTAGGAACTACCACCCTTTCTTGCTAGAGGGAAAAAGAGAGGCCCGCAGAAGTTAAGGGATTTAGTCAGCAACACACAGCCCATGAGCAGTGGAACCAGCTTCCAGCCACTATTTAACGACCTCGTCATACGTCCTCACTCATGAAAGGGAGCAAATGGTCCTAGTGTGCTACCGCTACTCTGACAGACAGCAACTGGGTCCAGTGGGAGCCCAAAGAGGGGATGCCAAACTCCACTGGGACTGAGAAAGAGAAACTGTAGGGACTTCCCTGGGAGTCCAGCGGTTAAGACTCCTCACTTGCACTGCCGGGGGTGCAGGTTTGATTCCTGGCCAGGGAACTAAGATCCTGCATGTTGCGTGGGGTGACCCATAAAATAAAAATAAGTTGTAGTAAGAAAGAAATGTATAGAGGACTCCAGCCAAATCTGACGGTTGAGTTTGTGTTGAATAAGCATAGAAGTGGGAAGGGGAGGGGAGGGACATTTCAAATAACAGAAGCAAGGCCAGTTTGCAAAGATACAGAGGGGACCCATGTCAAAATGGGAAGTTGTTATCTTTGCCCAGAGTCTAAGAAACTTGTGGCTACAAGTCAAACTGGGCAGGTAATGTGAATAAATACACCTTGTTCCTATTAAGCTTAGATTGTAAATTCAGTCCATTTTTCAAGCATCTCAAGATCATTTAGGAGACTGCTCCTTCCACCCTCAACTATTAATCTACCTTCTCAGGTTATAACATGTAAGAACTTGATTAAAAAAAAAAAAAAGCCCCCATCTAATCCATAGTTGAAAACATTGATTTGGGACAAGAAATGTTTAGGACGAAGATAACTACTCACAGTTTTGACACAGGTCTCCTCTGTGTCTTTGCACTGGCCTTGATTATTCTGAATTCTTAAGCAAATGATATACACTCTTGCGTGTAATTAGTCAGGCAGTTAAATAGTGACCCCACTGTACTGTCACCTGGCCCACAGGCCTTCTCCACAGGGACAGCAACAAGATCAATATTAATATTTAATTGAAATTAAGAGTCCCTGTGTGCATGGCTTTTTGTTGGTCTCTCAATCTCATACCCAGGCTGGATAAAGGTGAGAGATCATTCTGGCATGACTTCCTCTTGAACTCATGTTGGTTTCTTATTGTTATTCTTTTCTTTCCGAAAACCGTCTATTTGAAAGTCCATTATAGAATTTAACTAATGAGCCATTATTCTCTGGCGTCAAACTCCCCTTTCTGGAAATCAGACTCACATCTGTTTGTTTTATGACCCTGGCAGCTCTTCCATTATCCGCGGTTCATCAGTCTAATGCCATGTTTCCTCCAGCCCCCTGGGAAGCATTCTGTCTGGATTCATGGCAGATAAAGCCCTTCATGGCCTGGATTCTGCTTCCCTGTCCCACCTCCTAAGTCCCTTCTGCATTTCAGGGCAATTCTTATCATCACGTATCTGTGTATTTTATGTAGTATTTCCTCAACCTTGAATATGGCTTCCTCCTCTCCACCCAGAGAACTCTCACTGACACTCTTTTTTTAATTGGAAGATAATTGCTTTACAATATTGTGTTGGCTTCCCTGGTGGCTCAGACGGTAAAGCATCTGCCTACAATGTGGAAGACCCAGGTTTGATCCCTGGGTGGGGAAGTTCCCCTGGAGAAGGAAATGGCAACCTATTCCAGTATTCTTACCTGGAAAATCCCATGGATGGAGGAGCCCGGTAGGCTAAAGTCCATGGGGTCGCAAAGAGTCAGACACGACTGAGCTACTTCACTTCACTTCACTTCTGCCATACTCACTTGTACTTTTTCTTAAAAGAGTCATCTGAGTTATCCATATTCTAAAGTCAAATAGTTATAAACATGATTATAAAAAACAGCAGTTTTCTGACCTTCCCCTTCTCCATCCTTCATTCTTCTCCAAGGTAACCGTTAGTGGTTGCTCTTTAGGTATTTACTTTCACATTGCTAAATAACACATTTCTGCTCCCAACCTCTTGATTTTCAATTTTAGGAATTACCTATTGAATTCTAACTCTGAAAGATGAAGATTTAGCTCCCTTTAGCACCTCCCTCACCCACCTCCACAGTTTTCCTCTCTTTGGCCTCCCAATAGACTTATATCATCGTTTTTAGTTAGATCAGTAGTCAGTGTTTACATAATTATGACTATATTCACAGCATGCCCGTGTAGGAAAGCATGATTGCATTTCCTTTCTTGTACAACTTTTAATTTTCCCTGGAGTTAATAATTGTCTTGTTCCTTCATTCACCTAGTTTTCTGTTCACCTACCACTAATTCCTAGCTAGATGTTCTTCCATAGAGGTAAATTTCTCCTTAATATATTCACACAATCAACTATTTCATCAGGTTCATCTTCTTGGATCTGTTTCTTCCCCAATTTTTACTACCTATACTTTAGGACTGATGAGCGGCTGTCTTCCTTATTCCTCTTCCTCTTCATCCTAGAAATGTTTTTTTCCCTCTCTCCTGTGCTGAGTTCCTTGTTTCATGGATCCTATGTCGTCCTGTCTTCAGTTTTTATTTTTAAAGATGTAACTTTATTTATTTATTCTGAGCTGCATCTTCCTTGCCACACGGGCTTCCCTTTTTGCAGAGCCCCGGCACGTGGGCTTGTCTAGGGCTTCTCTAGTTCACGTTTGCCAGCCTAGTTGCCCTGTGGCTTGTGGGGGTCTTAATTCCCCCATCAGGCGTGGCACCTGCACCACCTGTGTTGAAAGGTGGCCTCTCAACCACTGGACCACCAGGAAAGGCTCCGTCTTGTCTTTAATTACTCCTTCTCTTTGCCAGACCATTTCCTGAAGTAGCTTCCTAAGAAACCATGTATGCTGCTGCTGCTGCTGCTAAGTCACTTCAGTCGTGTCCGACTCTGTGCGACCCCAGAGACGGCAGCCCACCAGGCTCCCCCGTCCCTGGGATTCTCCAGGCAAGAACACTGGAGTGGGTTGCCATTTCCTTCTCCAATGCATGAAAGTGAAAAGTGAAAGTGAAGTGGCTCAGTCGTGTCTGACCCTCAGTGACCCCATGGACTGCAGCCTACCAGGCTCCTCCATCCGTGGGATTTTCCAGGCAAGAGTACTGGACTGGGGTGTCATTGCCTTCTCCAAGAAACCGTGTATGGAGGAGGTTAATATTTTGAAAAACATACCTGTCTGGAAATGTGTGTGTTCTTCTCTCACATTTGCTCTACAGTTTGGCTGTGTATAAAATTCTGGGCTGGAAGTGATTTTCCTTTAGTGTTTTGAAGTCATTGCTTCATGTTTTCTAGCTTCCAGTGCTGTTGCAAGTGGATTATTGGTAAACACAAAGAAGAAAATGAGGCAAGTCTTATGCCATTCCAGTTCTTGATCCTTTGTATATGGCTTCCTGAAAACATTCGCGGTCATCTATCCCTGGTGTTCTGACGTTTCACAATGATGTGCTTTTGGGTGACTCTGTGTTCTTCTTTTGTGCTGGACAATGGGGTACTTTTATAATACAGACGTTCATGTCCTTCAGGTCTGAGAAATTTTCTTGAATTTATTTGATAACTGCTGTTTTTGCCATTTTTTCTTTTTGGAATTCCTGAGTATGTCTGTGCTATTTCTCTAATTTCATTCTTTTTATCTTGTATCTTTTTATATTTTTGTTCTGTTCTCATGGAGATTTCTTCAACTTATCTTCCCAATGTTTTTGAGTCTTCATGCTTTTTTTGCTTGTTGTTCAGTTGCTCAGTCATGTCTAACTCTTTGCGATCCCACAGACTGCAGCATGCCAGGCTTCCCTGTTCTTCACCAGAGCTTGCTCATACTCATGTCCACTGAATTGGTGATGCCATCCAACCATCTTATCCTCTGTCCTCCACTTCTCCTCCTGCCTTCAATATTTCCCAGCATCAGGGTCTTTTCTAATGAGTCAGTTCTTCAAATCAGGTGGCCAAAGTACTGGGGCTTCAGCTTCAGTCCTTCCAGGGAATATTCAGGGTTGATTTCCTTTAGGATTGACTGGTTTGATTTCCTTGCAGTCCAAGGGATTCTCAAGAGTCTTCTCCAACACCACAGTTGGAAAGCATCAATTCTTCGGCGCTCAGCCTTCTTTATGGTCCAACTCTCACATCCATACACGACTACTGGAAAAACCATAGCTTTGACTAGATGGGCCTTTGCTGGCAAAGTGATGTCTCTGCTTTTTAATATGCAGCTAGGTTTGTCATAGCTTTTCTCCCAAGGAGCAAGCGTCTTTTAATTTCATGGCTGAAGTCACCATCCACAGTGATTTTGGAACCTAAGAAAATAAAGTCTGTCACTGTTTTCTTTGTTTCCCCATCTATTTGCCATGAAGTGATGGGACCAGATGCCATGATCTTAGTTTTTTGAATATTGAATTTTAAGCCAGCTTTTAAGTGGGGTTTATTGACCAGAAACAGCTTCACTGTTGGGTGACCTGGCTCAGTTGTTCCACTGTGGAACATTTTTAGTCTTGTCTCTCAGACTAGTCAGTTTTTTGGTTTTTATTTTCAGAATAAACAGAACACCCTTTCATTCTTTTCTTGGAGGGGAGGAGCCTGGTGCTGATATCCTGGTTGTACTGAGTAGAAGGCTCTCCCAGTTCTGCGTGCATACTTCCCGTGAATGCTGCTGCCTTCAGGACAGCCCCTCTGCCTTTAGCTGCGCCCTGTGTCTCTGATCCAGCATCCCTCCAGCCCACCCTCTCTAGTCTCCTGCCAATGGGAAAGGGTGGTGGTGGAAGGTATCTGGGGGTCTTACTGCTTCTTAAAGCAGCCTTCAACCTTTCCGCTGTCACCTCTTCCATCACCTTCTTTGTTGGAGACATAACTTTCGTGGGTTCTACAGTACAGTTACTTACACTGCCAGCTAGGATTTCAGCCTTCTCAGCTCTGTTGAGTCTGTTATCAAATGCCCCATCTGCTTTCCACTTCAAAATTATATGTTTGGTGTTCTTATTCTCTTTGTCCCTAAAGATTTATTCCCTTAAAAAAAAATCCCTGTATTACCATTTTTAGTAGGGTTTCAGGAGGTAGTAGAGATAATCTGTGTTCACTCCACCGGTTGTAACAGGCAGCACACAAATATGTTCCCAATCCTTGTGGTGTAGGACCTCCTGTTAAGATCTTCCCTGACAGCCCCCACACTTACAGAACCAATGCTTCCTTCTTTATAACACTTCTGTGTCTCAACCTTATACACACTTCTTGCATAGATAATATGATTATGTAAAAAGATTGGATCTTCCTACTATAAACTGCTTGAGTGGAAGAGTCCTCTTACCTATTTTTACATCCTCAAGATCGAGCACAGAACCAGGTACCTAGATGCTGAATGAATTTTGCTGAATTGAGTAGAAATTGGATTGCATTTTTTATAAATGAACTCAACTGCGGAGAGATGAATGGCCCAATTGTCCTGGCAACCGAAAGCCCCTAAATGAGGATATTTTTCTAAATCCTATTTCATCATTCCTGGGGATGGTGAGCAATGGAAATGCAGATTAATCTTTCTTAAGGAATTTCCTTCAAACCTGGGACATGCAGTGGGTTTGGTTCCCTCCCTCAAGAACAGAGAATCAGGGTCTGGAACTAAGGGTGGCCTTGGGATGGGGAATAAGTTGGATTGTTTTTGTCAGTGAGTCAAGGTAAGCATGGTGTCATGGTTCTGGAAGGATGGGTGTTTATGACTACCATCTCTTTTTGGGGGAAAGAGATGTGATCAAGAATGAGTGTTGTATCCTCTCAAACCTCTTTCCTTGGCTCTAGAACACATTTTGGAGAAGGCAATGGCAACCCACTGCAGTACTCTTGCCTGGAAAATCCCATGGATGGAGGAGCCTGGTAGGCTGCAGTCCATGGGGTCACTAAGAGTCGGACTTGACTGAGCGATTTCACTTTCACTTTTCACTTTAATGCATTGGAAAAGGAAATGGCAGCCCACTCCAGTGTTCTTGCCTGGAGAATCCCAGGGACGGGGGAGCCTGGTGGGCTGCTGTCTCTGGGGTCGCCCAGAGTCGGACACGACTGAAGTGACTTAGCAGCAGCAGAATACATTTACCTAGCTTGTTCTAATAGAGGCAGAGTCACCCAAAGCTGGCTGCACTGTGGGTCCTCCAGCAGGGCTCGTAGCATCTTCAGGGACATCGAGTTTTGATTCAGATGTCCCGGCTGGGAATCCAGCTCATAGTGATTGTGTAGGACGCCCTCCTTGTACTGAGTTGGTCAGTAAATCAGACTCTTCCCCACGAGACTGGAAATCAAGAAGCACAACTCATACAGGTGACCAAGAAGCCAGCCAGTAGCTACCTTAATACATTGAAACTGTGGCCTTTTAGTTAGAGAGGCTGGATTGTGGAAGGTCAGCCTAGGATAGCAGGCTAACCCACTGGAAGGTCCACTAATTGGAAGGGTCTTTGGAAGCAAGGGAAGGTGGGAGGGACATGAGTTCAGGCAGTGTGAACAGGTCACAGGCTCTGCAGTAGAGTAAAAAGAACAGGTACCAAAATCACACCTGGGCCCAATTATGTGCATCTGTTCTGATAGGTGAGATAAGGATGAAATGATTTGGAGTTAAAGGAGCTGGTCTGGACCAAACACCTAGGCTTAGCAGTATTTCTCTCTACTTGGCTATTCTGGCTTCAGAAGGGTTGCTTCTTAACATCTCAGGCTCTTGTTAGCAGCTGGAGCCCCCAGCAGCATGATGCTTCACTGTGCATGACAGCTCACGATGCGCTGTGGTGACAGTGTTTGGGCAGGACCTGTCCAGGGCAAGAGAGAGAACGTACAAGAGAACAAGTGAAGGAAAAATGATACCCTTTTCTTAGGAGTGGATGGGGATTATACATCCGTCTGAGGCAAATAGACCTGTCAGGAACCTGTTGGCCTATTCGAGCACTGACATGATGTGGAATGCTGACACGGAAGCCAGGCAGCCTTGTGAGCCTGGGTGATTGACCGTTTTGACATCATCTGATATGCACATGTTGAAGGGAACTAGACTCTCATAGCCCCAGAATGGCAACATTGGGAGGGAAAAAAACTGCAGCTCTGGAATGAACAGACACAAATCCTTTCCCTTTTTCTCTTTGGCCTTTGCTTATTTTGCTTCTTATAATAGATTTAAACAATAAGTGAAATTTGGGCATGGATCTGAATGTTACCAAACTGCAAATACTTAAGAACATCCAAAGATCTTATAGAAAAGGCCAGGAATTTTCCAAGTGACCTGTGCAATGGCCTGAGCTTTTGTTCTTTTTTGGGTGAAGAAGATCCTTGAAGGTCTTGGAGGAAAACATGGGTGCAGAAGTCAGGCACGCCGGAGTCAAGTCCCAGTTCTGCCTGTTCTTAGTTGTCACCTGGGTGGGTGAATCGACCTCTTGAAGTTTTAGTTAATACACTTGGAAAAGAGGAAAAATAGTCATTTCTCTCTCATGGGCTGGTTGTGAATGTTACTCAAGATCAGTTGACTAGCAAGGTTCACAGAGCCTGGCACATGAGTGTCCAACACACGCTCCAAAGAGAGTGTTGGTTTTGTTAGCACTTTCATGGCTATATGTTGGGGGCCAGAGTGAGGCACTCCGCCCGTGGCAAAGGTCATGAGGAAGGAGGCTCGACATACGCAAAGGCGGGATCGAGCCTCAGGAGTCCCCCTGGAAATCCTCGAGTGTCTACCCCCATAACCAGAGCCTGCCTACTTTACTACTTTGTGCTCTTACCTACACCTCTGACTTTACGGGGGGCTGTCCCCCACCACCTCTTTCGGAGAAGGAGTTAACCTAGAGCTCCAGTCAATAAAAACTCTTGGGTGTGACAAGAGTGTTTTAACCTACAAACTCCTCTGAAAGTTCTCTAGCCTGCCTGACAGGCTCATCCGGCCACACGTGATTGCTCACAGCCTCCCAACCGTGAGAGGCACGAGATGCTTTAAACCCTCTAAAAACAGGTTCTTTAGAGAAGTTAGAAAACTATAAGTATAGTGGGCTAATTAGAAATTGTGTTGGTGAAGGGTTTTTCATTTGTTGAGCCAATGTTTGTTGCTACGTCTCCACATCCCCTGCCCTTACACACATTAATGAATATATAGAAGAAATAAGTATTAACCTTTGATATTAATCACGTTAGACCTTAGGCTAAGTAAATTCTTTCCTTAACTAAAACCCACTACACCGTCACCCTGTAGGAATGTAACTTTATTTGGGTGGTGTCTGTTTTGAGAATAATCAACCCTGGAGAAATAAGTGTCCCGATTGACTGACCGCTGTCACAAGGAGAGGGTCGTAAATTGTCAGCAGGCCCCCCTGGCCAGAAGATGATGTAACACCCCTAAGACCTCTGTATACATTTGTATGAAGCACCTGACTTTGATAAAAGTCAGGACTGCTGACCCCGTGTGACTTTTGCATAACATCTCAGTGTATAAAAACAGACTCTGGAAAATAAAGAATTGGGATCAGTTTCTCGAAATACTGGTCTCCCCATGTCGCTCTCTCTCTCACTCTGGCTGAGTCTCCATCTGGAGCGCGGAACCCACCATGCTTACTAATTATGCCTGGGCTTCTAAGATCCGACCGGGGAGGCCTCAGTGTGTCCTCTCCTTCGGGAGAACGGAAGGACGCCTGCGGCCTACGTAAGTGGTGCAAACTTCTTGTCTTGAAGTTTTATTGGTCTCCCGCGTAAACCAAGCTACTCAGCCTCTTTTCTCCACTGAATTTTCCTACTGAGCTATCCTCATTCTATCACTCTTTATATCCCTAATTAACGTTCAATTAAGCAATTGTTTCCTGATCTTCGCCTACGCCGTCTCTCCTTCGAATACCCTGGATCAGCCGGGGCTGGTCCCCGGCAGCTATATGCAGCAGTGGTCCACCAGGGTGGCATTACACCTCATGGTCAGACAGTGTTGGCCATTCTTTGGTCACTCCAAGGAGATTATCTAAATTTAGCTGAAGAAATAAGTCTTCCAAAGAGAGTTGATGTTATCGTTCAGTTGCCCAGTCATGTCCGACTCTTTGCGACCCTGTGGACTGAAGCACGCCAGGCTTCCCTGTCCTTCACTATCTCTTAGATTTTGCTCAAACTCATGTCCATTGAGTCAGTGATGCCATCCAACCATCTCAGCCTCTGTCGCCACTTCTCCTCCTACCTTCAGTCTTTCCCAGTCTTTTCTAATGAGTCAGCTTTTTGCGTCAGATGGCCAAAGTATTGGAGCTTCAGCTTCAGCATCAGTCCTTCCAATGAATATTCAGGACTGATTTTCTTTAGAATTGACTGATTTGATCTCCTTACAGCCAAAGGGACTCTCAAGGGTCTTCTCCAACAGCACAGTTCAAAAGCATTAATTCTTTAATGCTCAGCCTTCCTTATGGTCCAACTCTCACATCGATACATGACTACTGGAAAAACCATAGCTTTGACTAGATGGACCTTTGCTGGCAAAGTAATGTCTCTGCTTTTTAATATGCTCCAAAGAGAGTAGGGAAATAGAAATCAAGTTGTAAGCATCCCAAGAGGAAGTAACTATGCAAGAATTCTATGCACACTAATGTTAGTGATTAGTAATATTTTATGGGAAGCAAAGGTGTACAAGAACATATACTTAAGACTCAGACAGATGTAGGCTACAATTCCAGGTCCACTTGATTTTGGAGAAATTCTTTAATTCCCTGAAGCACCAGAAAGTCCCCACCTGTTAAAATGGTACTGTCAACATTTTCCTTGCAGGTTGTTACTAGGATTAAAGGAGGCAATATATATCAAAATATCTTGCTTAATACCTTATGCATAGAAGGCATTCCCCAGTGCACATTGGCTTCTTTCCTTCCCATGGTTCCTCTTCTATTGCTTCCTGAAGAATCTCTGATGCATAATTCAGAACCCAGATGTCAAAGAAGAAAAAACAAAACATTGAGAGATGACAGAATCAAGATTAAATAACATTTCAATATGTTGGAGTATTGAGACTGGAAAAAAATGGACAAAAATTATTAAGGATATGTGAAAACTGGCACTTGCCTCAATATCCACATGAATGATCAGATCAGATCAGATCAGTCGCTCAGTCATGTCCGACTCTTTGCGACCCCATGAATCGCAGCACGCCAGGCCTCCCTGTCCATCACCAACTCCCGGAGTTCACTCAGACTCACATCCATCGAGTCAGTGATGCCATCCAGCCATCTCATCCTCTGTCGTCCCCTTCTCCTCTTGCCCCCAATCCCTCCCAGCATCAGAGTCTTTTCAAATGAGTCAACTCTTTGCATGAGGTAGCCAAAGTACTGGAGTTTCAGCTTTAGCATCATTCCTTCCAAAGAAATCCCAGGGCTGATCTCCTTCAGAATGGACTGGTTGGATCTCCTTGCAGTCCAAGGGACTCTCAAGAGTCTTCTCCAACACCACAGTTCAAAAGCATCAATTCTTCGGTGCTCAGCCTTCTTCACAGTCCAACTCTCACATCCATACATGCCCACAGGAAAAACCATAGCCTTGACTAGACGGACCTTTGTTGGCAAAGGAATGTCTCTGCTTTTGAATATGCTATCTAGGTTGGTCATAACTTTCCTTCCAAAGAGTAAGCGTCTTTTAATTTCATGGCTGCAATCACCATCTGCAGTGATTTTGGAGCCCAGAAAAATAAAGTCTGACACTATTCCCACTGTTTCCCCATATATTTCCCATGAAGTGGTGGGACTGGATGCCATGATCTTCGTTTTCTGAATGTTGAGCTTTAAGCCACCTTTTTCACTCTCCACTTTCACTTTCATCAAGAGGCTTTTGAGTTCCTCTTCACTTTCTGCCATAAGGGTGTCATCTGCATATCTGAGGTTATTGATATTTCTCCCGGCAATCTTTATTCCAGCTTGTGTTTCTTCCAGTCCAGCGTTTCTCATGATGTACTCTGCATGTAAGTTAAATAAACAGGGTAACAATATACAGCCTTGACGTACTCCTTTTCCTATTTGGAACCAGTCTGTTGTTCCATGTCCAGTTCTAACTGTTGCTTCCTGACCTGCATACAAATTTCTCAAGAGGCAGATCAGGTGGTCTGGTATTCCCATCTCTTTCAGAATTTTCCACAGTTTATTGTGATCCACACAGTCAAAGGCTTTGGCATAGTCAATAAAGCAGAAATAGATGCTTTTCTGGAACTCTCTTGCTTTTTCCACGATCCAGCGGATGTTGGCAATTTGATCTCTGGTTCCTCTGCCTTTTCTAAAACCAGCTTGAACATCAGGAAGTTCACGGTTCACGTATTGCTGAAGCCTGCTTGGAGAATTTTGAGCATTACTTTACTAGCGTGTGACATGAGTGCAATTGTGCGGTAGTTTGAGCATTCTTTGGCATTGCCTTTCTTTGGGATTGGAAGTAAAAACTGACCTTTTCCAGTCCTGTGGCCACTGCTGAGTTTTCCAAATTTGCTGGCATATTGAGTGCAGCACTTTCACAGCATCATCTTTCAGGATTTGGAATAGCTCAACTGGAATTCCATCACCTCCACTAGCTTTGTTCGTAGTGATGCTTTCTAAGGCCCACTTGACTTCACATTCCAGGATGTCTGGCTCTAGGTCAGTGATCACACCATCGTGATTATCTGGGTCATGAAGA
The DNA here is from genome assembly GCF_029378745.1 of Bos indicus. Taxonomy (NCBI): domain Eukaryota; kingdom Metazoa; phylum Chordata; class Mammalia; order Artiodactyla; family Bovidae; genus Bos; species Bos indicus. Next base: position 63,870,325 of record NC_091775.1, on the reverse strand, counting down.
TCTTTTTTGTACAGGTTTATGCACATGTGTGTGGGAGAGCTTACAGCTTACATCTTGGGCTTCTGTGGTGAAACACCACACACCAGTTACTGGAAGTGATGGTGGCATTGTGGCCAGCACTGGTCAGACCATTCCGAGAGCGTTGTGTCGCATCCGGGAGCCACAGGTTTTGAAAAAGAACCCTCATATACCATTACTTCTCTAGGGACATCACCAGTATGGTGAGTGCCCTGATGCATGGCTTCAGATCGAGGAACTTTGGTGTGAAAAGTAGAAGACTAAGGTAAAGCATGATAGCTATTTAAGACCTTTTTTTTTTTTTGTATGAAAGAGAGAATATGTGGGAAAAGTATTGTACAAGAAACATAAAGTTGGAAATTTCAAGAAAACTTGGACTCTTGAAACTTATTCGCTCACACATTCATTCTCTCATTCAACAAACATTGATAAAGCTGAATGAATACTGGGTGTTAGATGTGTTTCCCCGTAGGCAATGGTATGCTGGCCAATGTTTAATAATAATGAGCTCTTCCCCCAGAATCCTGACATACAGCATGTGCTCCCACCACGGCCAGTTACAAACAACCAATGTAAATGTAGAAGTGGGAAAAGATGCACGCAATTGACCCTCTCAAGCTGAAGCAAGTTGGCTCCAGCACACCCCTGCTTATAGGTTCTGAGGATGCCTAGAGTTTAGTGGAAGGACCCCCTCTGACTCAGCTTATGCTTGGTTCTGAGTGAGGACCTAAACTTGATGAGGATGAGAGTACTTGGGGTTTGTCTAGGGAGAAAACCAGAGAGAAGCACATTCTGACAGAGGAGCAGCAGCTAAAGACCGGCAAGGCTAGGAGGGGAGGTGGTTAGCATGGGGTTGTGCACATTGTCTGGCTTAGTTGCAGTAGAGAGGATAAGGTTTGCTCAAGAAGGCTGGCACTGGAGAAATGTGGTAGCTGGAACACAGTAATGAATTTGAGCTTAATTTCAAAGGCAATGAGAAATGGATCAAAGGTTGTTAAGAGGGGAGTGCTGTTGTGATGTTTGCATTTCGGAAAGTTCAATCTCAGGGAAGCATGGAAAAATGGATTGTATTAGGTCAAGACTGAAAGTCGAGATATCAATTAGGTATTTGATTCCTAGGTAACTGGCAAAGTGTGACGGTAGTGATATTGACAAATACAGTGCAGCAGATACGCATCTAAGTGATGTCAAAAACGTGGAATAGATGGGACAAGATGACAAGGAGAAGGGGGAAAAGGGCATGCCTACAACAGATCTGCAAGGTAAGAGGAAGGTTAGGAAGTTAGGGAGTTTGTGCAGGTTCATGGGCCAGTGGTAGTGATGTTTATCTTGTTAGGAAATTGGTCTTATAAGAACTAACTTAGAGAACTCTGTAAAATGCTAATTTCTGGACACCATGCCTCCATGTGTGCATGCTAAGTTGCTTCAGTCATGTCCAACTTTACACGACCCTATAGACTGTAGCCTGCCAGGCTCCTCTGTCCATGGGATTCCTGAGGCAAAAATACTGGAGTGGGTTGCTATGCCCCCCTCCAAGGGATCTTCCTGACCCAGAGATTGAACCTGTGACTCTTATATCTCCTGCATTGGCAGGTGGGTTCTTTACCACTTTGCCACCTGGAAAGCCCAGACGCCATACCTAGAGATGCTGATTTAAGAGGTGAAGCTGGGCCCATGCATCTGCGTTTTCAAGGCACCCCAGGGGATGTTCATTCATTTTCTCAACACATATTTACTATGTGCCGGATGTTTTTCTAGGCACTGGAGATGCTTCAGTGAACGAGACCAGCTCCCTGCCTTTGTAGAGCCTTTAAGTAGATGGGCTAGAATGAGAGTAAACCAAACATATATAATAAACAATGTCTAGGTAGCAATACAGTCTATGAAAAAAAAGTAAGATAAGGGGCTGGCATTTCATGGAAGGTGGCATAGGATTGCTGTTTTAGGTAAAGTAGTTGGAGAACCTTCTCTGAAAAAGTGACATATATGCCAGGATTTAAAAATAAATGTTAAATTTAGAGAAACAGTGAGTTACAAAATACAGGGAAAGTTAAAGAATGTGAGGTAAAAGTGGCCGAGATGAAGTGGTGAATTCTGTCTTAGACCTGCATCAAAGTCTCTGTTGGCTTCCCAAGTGGCTCAGCGGTAAAGAATCCACCTGCAATGTAGCAGACACGGGTTCAATCCTCGGGTCAGGAGGATTCCCTGGAGAAGGAAGTGGCAACCCACTCCAGTATTCTTGCCTGGAAAATCCCACGGACAGAGGAGTCTGGTGGGTTATAGCCCATGGAGTTGCAAAGAGTCAACGACTTAGCGACTAAACAACAGCAAAATCTCTGTTACGCATCTGAGTGGAAATAGCCAATATACCAGATAGAACAGAGTTTGTGGAGCAGTTCTGGGCTCAGAAACCTGATTAGGGAGCCATCAGGACAGGGATGGTGGTTGAAGCCATAAGAGTTGTGGAGTAAGGGTGGAACCTAGGGAAAGAGTGCCTATTTGAGGCTGATAAAGAGAGGACTGTGGGAAGGAAAATGAGAGGCAGGAATCAAAGAGATGGGAAGAAAACCAGTAGGCGGTGTGACTGGAGAAGAAGATAGTATCAAGGAAGGTGATCTGATTAGGTTTAAGAACTGCCCAGAGACCAAGTGAGGTAAGGAGAGAAATGTGTCAGTGGTACTGGACAACAGAACATACTTTTCTCTCTTGATGAGAGCAAGTTCAGAAAGATAGTGGTGGGAATGGGGGAGCTGGAATCTAACAAACAGGAGGTGAAAAGTGGAGATGGGTAAGGTAAACCCATTCATTCAAAAAGTTGGTGAAGAGAAGTCCTAGATGGTGAAAGGGCATAGGATTGAGGGAGAATTTTTAAGATGGAGAGACTTGGGCTTGAATAAGTGTTAATGGGAAACAGCCAATGAGGAAAAGATGAGAGAGAAGAGTCATGGTGATAACTGCTCTCAGTGACTGAGGTCTCTTCCCCTGAGACCAGAAGGAGGGGTGGATGCTTGTGCAGGTAAGTTTCTAGGTGGCTTTGGGAAAGAGAGGATGGTCAACTTCAGGACCTTTATTTTGCTGTAAAGTGGAAGTTAACAGCTTTTGCAAAGAGTGGGGTGGCCAGGTGGTCACGGTAGAGGGGGGGAAAGTGGCAAAGGGGGCTGTAAAATCTGTCCTCAGGTGAGTTAGAAGCCCTGCCTTTGGGGACCACTGGCCTGCCCAGGTGTGTATGTGTTTATCCAGTAGCACTACAGAGTCCAGGGAGGAGTGAACTGGATAAATCTGGGGTTCTGCCTCATGAGTTTAGAGAGAAGAGTTTAATGAGTTTAGCAGCATTATCCAAGGAGGCAATCAGTGCCACTGGAGGGGAACCCTCTTGGCACGGGATGGCCATTTTGTCCTGTCTCCCTCTAAGTGTTGGAGTGAGGTCTGCTTGCGTCAGCATCTCTGTAGAGCTTATAACATGAACCCCTGATGGGCGGCATCTAGGGATTTGTATTTTCACAAGCTTCCTTGATGATCTTAATTATACAGAAGTTTAAAACCCTCTCCTTTCTGAGGCTTAAAATCCCCTCTAGCATCCTGAAACATCGCTAGCCCCATCAGAATACATCCAAATGGAGCAAGAGGCTGGACCCAGATCATGCTGCGGAGGGGAAGCCTCCTCGCCTGTCTCCCGCCACCAGTGTAGATATGTTGTGTCAGACCCTCCACCCCACCTAGCAATGCAGAACAGCCTGGAGTGCGACTGTATTGATGATGATCAACAGCAAGAAGACAAGCCTCAGCCTCTGGCATCCTTTCCCAGGCCTCCCCAGCAAGGCAGCAGAAAAGTCAGCCACCCCCCAGCACGTTCCCTTTAGGGCCAGGAGGGCTCCAGCTGCCTACCCCTCTCCTGGAGGAGCCCCTTGCTGGCTGCCTGGCTGTTGCCAGCCCTGGAATGTTCACCTGGAGCTCCAGGCTCCCACACCCCCACCTTCATGGATGAGAGAGCAGGAATTTAAGAGCCAGAATTAATTAGACAAATGTCAGGTGGGCATGAGTCACAGCATCCCTGAGTATTTTAGTCCATTACAAGCGCGAGCCCTCCCAGCATAGAGGAGCCTGGGGCACCATCCACTGCCCCCATGGGTGCTGATGTAGGAGCTGCGCTAAGGCGCGTCTTTCCTCGACCAGGCAGACTCCAGCCAGGCCTCTGCAAGCCTGTCTGTGTGGGTAGTGGGGTATGTGACCCTAATCCTCCAAGGGAATCCTGATAAGTCTGTTCAGTTAACTGGACACTGAATAAACAACCCAAGCCAAGTTAAAGGCTGGTGTAGGCTGTAAATTGGAAGCATCCTCATTTACAAGAAGGGGCAGAGTGGAAGAAAAAAATCCTCAGGGGCTTTACGGGAATCAGCAACCTGTCCGTTCTGAGTGTCCTTTTTTCCAGATCCAATGGGCCAGTCGCTCGCTCTGTTATTCTCCAAACTGGGGCAACTTAAGGGAAGTGGTCGAAATTTCTTGAAGGATGCTCTGGTTTATAAGAAAACCTTGGCTGAGTCCTTTTCCCCCAGAAATTTGCCCTCTGCTCCTTCCCTTGCCACCAGGTTCATCCCCTAGGTCAGGCAGTGACTGTCCGATAAACGTAAAAACTAGAGGTCTTCAAGATCCATTTTTCTACTTCTTAATGTTTCATTCATTCAGCAGAATTATTTAAAATGGTATCTTGCTTCATACTGTTGGTAAAGGCATTTACCATGAATCCCACTCCAGGTAGTTTTAATCTATGAGGGGATGTGAACATCCTGAAATATAATAAAAAGGGGAGAGTGATGAAAAGACCATGAGAAAGTACCATGAGAGGGTGATGAGTGGGGAGATACTATGAATATCTGAAGAAGTGGGGATTAATCAAAAGGGGAGGTCAGGGAAAACTTCTGGGAGGAGGTGGCATTTGAAGCATTTAGGTTTGCAAGCAAGGCTGTCCAGGTAGAGAGGCTGGACCACTTCTGAGTTCATAGAGTGAGTGAGTGTCAGAATAGAGCCACTGGTAGAACTCAGTTCTGAATCTCACCCTGGTGATGTTTAGCCATTGGATGGTGGGTTTTCCCCCATCAGATAATTCAAGCTAACATAGTTTATGAGGTGTTTATGACTTGCCCTACCAAGCTGCATCTAATGAGGTGTCTTTTCTCAAAAAGATAGTAACAATAAGCCAATCAGACTCCTCAGACTTTACTAGTAATGGCACCATCTTCCCAGCCATGGAAGCGAGGTCTTTGGAGTCCTTCTAAATTCCTCCTTTCCTCCACGCTCCCCATATAGAATTGATCACCAATTCTTGTTGGTTCTGCCTCATTAAAAATTCAATCAATACGTATTTATTGGACAATTCTATTAAGTTCTGGGAAACAAAGATGAATAAGGCAGTCTCAAGAAACCCATGATTAATGATGGAAACAGCCTTGTAAACCAAATATATGGTGAAATGTGATACGTGAACAATATGTTATGCCAGCAGGGCTGTGGGAGTGAAAAAGGGGACAGGAACGCAGCCTGGGGGAGGAAGGTTGTCAGGGTGGGTACCAACCAAGCTTTCTAGTTCCTGCCTCTTGTCCATCCCCAGTGGGACATGTTCCGTCAAGCTCTAAGTGTTAACAACTGGACTCTTACAAAGCCTCTTAATGGTCTCCTTGTCTCCAAACTCGGCCTTTATCCTTGTATTTTCCATTCTCCTGCTGCTGGCTCTTTTGAAAATGCAAATCAGTTACATACACACTTGACCCCACTTAAAGCTCATCAGTGGTTTCCCTCGGGGTGGAATAAAACCTGACTCCAGGTCTAGCATACAAGGCTTGTAACAATATGGTACCTGCTTAACTTTTTACCCCTTCAACAGATCCTCCCCTTCCCCTAAACAGTCCTATTTACTAACTTGTGATTAGCTTTCCACATGTTATTCTCTTGCTCTAGAATCCTTTCCCCATGTGTCTCCCTGAGGAAACATCACATTTCTGTCCAGACTCTGTAAAAGCTTACTTCCTGGGCCCTGCCCTCTGATCCTTGGGCACAATTACTGTTCCTATTCTTGACCTCTTTTTTTTGGTAATTGGAATATCCCATTACCCTCACCTCTGTTCTTGACTGCAGTGGGTAGACACTTAACACCAGACAGAAAACATCCTCCAGACAGAAAACATCCTGCAGACAGGGGCTATGTCTTATTTATCTTTGCATCTGTGCTGCCCAGAACTGTATCTGACATGTAATAGGCACTTGGTAAACATTGGTCACATGAATATAAGTAAATAAGCTGAAAGTAGGTGCATTCTCAGAGACAGCAGCTTCAAAGAAAGCACATACAAATTGAGAAGGAATTTCTGTTGAAAGCAGTGAGGCAAAGAGACGTATATAGAGGTGGTTTGGTATTGACATGTGTGCTCACTGTGTCTGTTTGCGACCCCATGGACAGTAGCCTGCCAGGCTCCTCTTTCCATGGGGATTCTCCAGGCATGAATACTAGACTGGGTTGCCATGTCCTCCTCCAGGGGATCTTCCTGACCCAGGGATCGAACCTGTGTCTCTGGCATTTCTTTCATTAGCTGGCAGATTCTTTACCACTGAGCCACCTGGGAAGCCCCTTGGTGTTGACATTACCTGTGGTCAAAGATGTTTCTTTCGTCTATAGTTAACAGTCAGCACCTAAGTTGGGATACCCCTTCTAGCTTGAGCAGGTAGCTGAGAGTCCTGATGCCTCAGAGCATCCCCAGAGATGTGGCTTGCCAAGTCCTTGCTCAGTTCTGGCACTTTTACCACTAGCTCTGTGATTTGGATAATTTAACCTCATGGGACGTCAACGCAGTGAGAATAATTTCAGCTTATAATGAGTTCAGTAATGGCCTCTAAAATACATGTCTACTTGGAACCTCAGAATATGACTTTATTTGGACAAGGTCTTTGCAAATCTAGTAATTAAGGTAAGGATCTCAAGATGATTAGGTGGGCCCTAAATCCAGTGGTGACTGCCCTATAAGAGATAGTAAAGGAGACATAGAAATAGAGAGAAACCCAGAGAGAAGGCCATGTGAAGATAGAGGTAAAGATTGCACTGATACGTGTATTAGCTGAGGAATGCGAGGAGTTGCCAGCAGCTACCAGGAGCTTGGAGAAAAGCATGGAGTATATTCTCTCTGAGTTCAGAAGGAATCAACTCTGCCAACATCTTGATTTCAGACTTCTGTCCTCCAGAACTGTGAAAGAATAAATTTCTATGAAGACACACAGTTTGTGGTCATTCATTATGGCAAACCCTAGGAAATGAATGTACAGCCTGACCACTGGGGTTCTGAGAAGGTCGAATGGCACAGTGTCAAAAGAGGTGCTTTGTGAAGCTCTGTAAAAAGCACAGGGCTGCAGAGCTGAGGCACGAAGGGGCCGAGCTCCTAGTGCAGCATGTCAGACAGGCGGCTCACTCCCCGCATCTGAAGGCGTGGACCTGGTTTCAGTTCCAGGCGGACCTTCCTCTGCAGGTGCCACTGTGCAGCCTTGAGAGGTAACTGCCCTTTTCAAAGTACTGCAAAAGCCCCAGGCCACAAGTACCATGAAGACAGAGGTCTGCAGGCTCTAATCTATCAGGTTACTTCTTGAGGGTGTTTCTCTTTAAAAAAAAAAAAAAATTACTGAAATACAGTTGATGTATGATAGTATATGAATTACAGGAATACGATATAGTGATTCACAATTTTTAAAGGTTCTGTTCCATTTATAATTATTATAAAGTACTGGCTATATTCCCCATGTCATACAATATATCCTTGTAGCTTATTTTATACGTAAGCTTACACCTCGTAGTCTGTGCTTAGTTGCTCCGTCGTGTCCGACTCTTTGCACCCTCATAGACTGTAGCGCACCAAGCTCGTCTGTCCATGGGGATTCTTCTGGCAAGAATATTGGAGTGGGTTGCCATGCCCTCCTCCAGGGGATCTTCCCAATCCAGGGATTGAACCAGGTCTCCTGCATTGCAGGCGGATTCTTTACTCTCTGAGCCACCAGGGAAGCCCACATCTCTTGGACCTCTGACCCTATATTCCCTCTCCCCCTGGGAACCTCCTCTTTGTTCTCTATACCTGTAAGTCGTTACATTTCGTTACATTCATTAGTTTGTTGTATTTATTTATTGTTGTATTTTTCAGGTTCCACATACACGTGATTTCATACAGTGTTTGTCTTTCTCTGACTCAATAAAATTAGCCTAATACCTGCACTGCACCCATGTCGCTGCAAATGGCAACATTTCTTTCTTTTTTATTGAGGGTGTTTCTTACATAGTCAACCTCTGGCCCTTGGATGTAGGTTGAATTTATTCTCTATTTATCATTTTTTGCCTAGATGCTCATTTGTGCCCATCTGAACACTTTGGTCTGGGATGATAAGGAACCTGGCTGCCTCCATCTCTTGGGCTGATTGAGTTTTCACTGTTACACAGAGCATCCCATACTCAGGGAGCAGACAGGCCCTCTATAAATCAGCACAGGTATTTTCTTTAAATTTTATCCATTTGTTTTTGACTGTGCTGGGCCTGTGTTGCTGGGTGGGCTTTTCTCTGGTTGTGAGCAGGAGCTTCTCTCTATTTGCAGTGCGTGAGTTTCTCATCATGGTAGCTTCTCTCGTTGCAGAGCACAGGTTCGAGAGCTCACGGGCTTCAGTAGTTGCAGCTCCTGGGCTCTAGAGCTCAGGCTCAATAGTTGTGGTGCACGAGCTTAGCTGCTCCCTGGCATGCATGTGGGATCTTCCCCGACCAGGGACTGAACCTGTGTCTTCTGCAGTGGCAGGTGGATTCTTTACCACTGAGCCACTAGAGAAGCCCAGCAGCACAGGTGTTATGTTGGCTCCCAATGTCCTGCAAAAGCCTGCCCCCCACCTCCGGGCCTGGCCTTGAGGGTCAAACTGGGGAGAACTGTTTGCAGAGCTGTCACTTCCAGCATCGTCCTGTTGAGATAGTATGTCACTACCTTCTTCCAGTAGGGCTTGTAGAGCCCCCTGGCCATTCACCCTCTGAAGCAGAGAGAGGGCCTATATCAGGAGCAAACCCGAGGATCTGCATTCAGATGAGTAAGGAAGACATACCCATTGTAAAGATCTGAATCCTACCTCTATGGTACCCAACTTATATAGTTGTTTTGAAGGATTAAATGATGTAATAAATATGATGTGCTTAGTATCCCGTATAGTAAGCACATTTAGTAAGTGCTCTAGAAAATGTTAGAAATGTTGCTCTTGGGGCAGATGGTGGACAGGGCAGGAGCCTAGAGCACGTATCCTAATGAGTAGGGGGAGACCTGATGAAGTCTAAGGAGGTCAGCTGGGACATCTCTTTCTTAGTAACAGGATATGAGCTTCCCTGTGGACTTGGGTGCAGGTCTTGATTCCCCAAGAGGGTCTGGCAAGGGGAGGCAGGGCCTGTTGCTCATAGGAGGGACTGAGGGCACAGGCAGCTTCCTGGAACAGGAATCTGGGTTGGGGCTGAAGCACTGTGCTATATATATGTTTTATATTTTCCATATGTTATGGTGCTTTGATGTCTTATGAACCTTTCTCCCAAGGCTATCAATTCTTAGAGACAACAAAGGGTTCAGCCAGGAGCAGGCCTTTGATTGTAAACTAACTACTCCAGAGCCACACTTGCTGTATCTGATCTGTACACCCTAGGGGGCGATATCCCTCCTCCTCAATCGTCCTAGGGCCAGGCACCAGGCAACTGAAGACCACCCCGATAGCCTCAAGCCTGCCAAAATGGTTCAAACTAGCCCATCCTAAACTGTTTGCCCTCTCTTGCCTTTCCTGCAAGAACTCGATTCTTGAAGAGTCAAGAGTCTGGCCTAAGTTCTCCCCTGGCCCTGTCTACTGGCAATGACCCAAACATGGCTCTCCCCCCATCCCCCTTCATGGCATGTGGTAACCTCCTCTCTAGGACCCATGGGGATCACACACACTTTGCTTATCTGAGCCTCTCCTGTGTTTCCTCTTGTGGCTACTTCTGATTGACAATCTCTTAAAAAAAACACAGAACAAGCATAACCCAGTCATCCAAACTGGAGCCTACAGTATATAGGTTGGGATAGGGATACAGTAGGTCTCAGGACCCCTGATCTTAGATGGGGGACTGGTACAGAGGAACAGCACACCGGCCCTGTGCTGAGCACTGACTGCATCGTGGCTGCCAGAGGAGTGATCTGAAGCCCAATGCAGAAGCCCAGAGGTTGCAGTCAGGGTGGGAGTGTTGTCGCCGAGGATGACAGTTTCTAAGCCATACCAGATGGAGGTAAACTGACAGTGCTTGAACAGTCAATTGAGCTGATAGTTTGTTATTCAAATGATGTTTTCCCTCAGCATGAATTGTCTAGGGAAAATGGAGAACCTACAGAAGAGGATACAGGGAGAACTGTTAGGAGGAAAAATGGCTTGAACTATGATCAGATTAGATCAGTCACTCAGTCGTGTCCGACTCTTTTCCACCCCATGAATTGCAGCACGCCAGGCCTCCCTGTCCATCACCAACTCCCGGAGTTCACTCAGACTCATGTCCATCGAGTCAGTGATGCCATCTCATCCTCTGTCGTCCCCTTCTCCTCCTGCCCCCAATCCCTCCCAGCATCAGAGTCTTTTCCAATGAGTCAACTCTTCGCATGAGGTGGCCAAAGTACCGGAGCTTCAGCTTTAGCATCATTCCTTCCAAAGAAATCCCAGGGCTGATCTCCTTCAGAATGGACTGGTTGGATCTCCTTGCAGTCCAAGGAACTCGCAAGAGTCTTCTCCAACACCACAGTTCAAAAGCATCAATTCTTCGGTGCTCAGCCTTCTTCACAGTCCAACTCTCACATCCATACATGCCCACAGGAAAAACCATAGCCTTGACTAGACGGACCTTTGTTGGCAAAGGAATGTCTCTGCTTTTGAATATGCTATCTAGGTTGGTCATAACTTTCCTTCCAAGGAGTAAGCGTCTTTTAATTTCATGGCTGCAGTCACCATCTGCAGTGATTTTGGAGCCCAAAAAAATAGTCTGACACTGTTTCCACTGTTTCCCCATCTATTTGCCATGAAGTGATGGGACCAGATGCCATGATCTTCGTTTTCTGAATGTTGAGCTTTGAGCCAACTTTTTCACTCTCCACTTTCACTTTCATCAAGAGGCTTTTGAGTTCCTCTTCACTTTCTGCCATAAGGGTGGTGTCATCTGCATATTTGAGGTTATTGATATTTCTCCCAGCAATCTTGATTCCAGCTTGTGTTTCTTCCAGTCCAGCGTTTCTCATGATGTACTCTGCATATAAGTTAAATAAACAGGGTGACAATATACAGCCTTGACGTACTCCTTTTCCTATTTGGAACCAGCCTGTCGTTCCATGTCCAGTTCTAACTGTTGCTTCCTGACCTGCATACAGATTTCTCAAGAGGCAGATCAATGGTAGCTGTGAAATTGGGATAGAGAGTCATACTTGGGATATTCTTGGAGGGTAGGGCTGTTGAGATTTGTTGGAGGATTGATTATGGAGCCTGAGAGTAAGAGGGGCCGACTCCAAGGGTTTTGGCTTAAGCCCATGGGTGAATGTTGGCCTATTGGTTGAGACAAGAGACACTGGGGTAGAGAAGGTAGGCCTGCAGGGAGAGAACTCAAGAGTTTGCTTTTGTGCATGTTACATGTAAGTTACCTGTTAGACATCCAAGGGCAAAGGAACAATAGGCATTATATATATATGAGACCGTGTGTGAGAGAGGGTGAGGACTGACATAAAAATTGGGAAGCCCTTGGTGGACAGATGGGACTGGGTGATATAATTTATGAAGTAAGGGTGGGTAGAGGAGATCCCAGGACAAGAACTCTTCTACATTTAGAGATCTGGAAGGACAGAGGATACAGAAAAACAGAGTTTTATGTTATACCTGGCTTTCCCCTTTTTATATCACTTGCCAGGCCCTTTATAGACATTTGGATGGTTAACATTACCAGCTGTGGAGCCAGACTCGCCCAAGTTAGAGTCCTCAGTTCAGTTCAGTCACTCAGTCGTGTCCGACTCTTTGCAACCCGATGGACTGTAGCCTACCAGGCTCCTCTGTCCGTGGGATTTTCCAGGCAAGAATGCTGGAGTGGGCTGCCATTTCCTTCTCCAGCCAGGTTATTAACCTCTCTTCAATTAACTTCCTTTCTTTCCTGTCTTGTCTTTCTTTCTTTCCTCCATCCCTCTCCTGCTGTTTCTTTCCTTCTGGTTTTCCTCTCGTTCTTCCTCCTGTCCTCTCTCCCTTTTGAAAGTAGGGATAGTAGCACCTACTTCCATAAAGTTTTGTGAAAATTAAAAGTGAAAATTCATGTAAATGGCTCAACACCCAGCACATAATAAGCTCTCATTAAAATTTAGCTGTCATAAACAATGCTATGAAAAATATGCTGGAGCCTATTATACAGAGTGAAGTAAGCCAGAAAGAAAAACACCAATACAGTATACTAACGCATATATATGGAATTTAGAAAGATGGTAACAATAACCCTGTATACGAGACAGCAAAAGAGACACTGATGTATAGAACAGTCTTTTGGACTCAGTGGGAGGGGAAGAGGGTGGGATGATTTGGGAGAATGGCATTGAAATACGTATAATATCATAAAAAAAAAGAAAAAGATGCTTTATAAATCATGATATGTTGAGGGATTACTATTAGGACTATCATTATTTTACAGATTCTCAAGATCATATATATATATAGGTTCTAGAATCATTGAGATCATCACTCATATATTGTTGTTCTGTCGCTAAATCATGTCTGACTCTTTGTGACTCCATGACTGCAGCATGCTAGGCTTCTCTGTCCTTCACTATCTACCAGAGTTTGCTCAAACTCATGTCCATTGAGTTATTGATACCATCCAATCATCTCATCCTCTTTTGCCCCATTCTCCTCTTGCTGTCAATCTCTCTCAGCATCAGGGTCTTTTCCAGTGAGTTGGCTGTTTGCACCAAATGGTTAAAGTATTGGAGTTTCAGCTTTAGCATCATCCTTCTAATGAATATTCAGGGTAATTTCCCTTAGGATTGACTGGTTTGATCTCCTTGCTGTCCAAGGGATTCGCAAGAGTCTTCTCCAGCACCACAGTTCAAAAGCATCAATTCTTAGGCACTAAGCCTTCTTTATGGCCCAACTCTCACATCCATACATGACCACTGGAAAAACCATAGCTTTGACTAGACAGACCTTTGTCGGCTGAATGATGTTTCTGCTTTTTAATATGCTGTCTGTGTTTGTCATAGCTTTTCTTCTAAGGAGCAAGCATCTTTGAATTTCGTGGCTTCAATCACCATCCAAAGTGGTTTTGGAGCCCAAGAAAATAAAATCTGTCACTGTTTCCACTTTTTCTCCATCTATTTGTCATGAAGTGATGGGACCAAATACCATGATCTGAGTTTTTTGAATGTTGAATTTTAAGTCAGCTTTTTCACTCTCCTCTTTTACTTTCAAGAAGGTCTTTAGTTCCTCTTCACTTTTTGCCATTAAAATGGTATCATCTGCATATCTGAGGTTGTTGATATTTCTCCCAGAAATCTTGATTCCAGCTTGTGATCATCCAGCCTGGCATTTTGCATGATGTACTCTACACAGAAGTTAAATAAACAGGGTGACAGTATACAGCCTTGATGTACCCCTTTCCCAGTTTGGAACCAGTCTGTTGTTCTGTGTCCAGTTCTAATTGTTGCTTCTTGTCCTGAACACAGATTTCTCAGGAGACTGGTAAGGTGGTCTGATAGTCCCATCTCTTGAAGAATTTTCCAGTTTGTTGTGATCCACACAGTCAAAGGCTTTAGCATAGTCACTGAAGCAGAAGGGGATTTTTTTGGGAATTCCCTAGCTTTTTCTATGATCCAGCAGATGTTAGCAATTTGATCTTTGGTTTTCTAAATCCAGCTTATATATCTGGAATTTCTCAGTTTATGTACTGCTGAGACCTCACTTGAAGGATTTTGAGTATAATCTTGCTAGCATGTGAAATGAGTGCATTGTATGATATTTTGAACATTCTTTGGCATTACCTTTATTCGGGATAGGAATGAAAGCTGACCTTTTTCAGTCCTGTGGCCACTGCTGAGTTTTCCAAATTTGCTGGCATACTGAGTGCAGCACTTTAACAGCATCATCTTTTAGGATTTGAAATTGCTCAGCAGGAATTCTGTCACCTCCACTGACTTTATTCATAGAAATGCTTTCTAAGGTGCACTTGACTTCACAGTCCAGGATGTCTGTCTCTAGGTGAGTGACCACACCATCATGGTTATCTGGGTCATTAAGACCTTTTTTGTATAGTTCTTCTGTGTATTCTTGCCACCTCTTCTTAATATTTTCTGCTTCTATTAGGTCCTTGCTGTTTCTGTCCTTTATCATGCCTGTCTTTGCATGAAATATTCCCTTGATATCTCCAATTTTCTTAAAGAGAGAATCGCCAATTTTCTCTAGTTTTTCCCATTCTATTGTTTTCCTTTATTTCTTTGTGTTGTTCACTTAAGCCTTTCTTGTTTCTCCTTGCCGTTCTCTGGAACTCTGCATTCAGTTGGGCATGTCTTTCCCTTTCTCCTTTACCTTTCACTTCTCTTCTTTTCCCAGCTATTTGTAAGGCCTTCTCAGACAACCGCTTTGCCTTCTTTCATTTCTTTTTCTTGGGGATGGTTTTGCTCTCCACCTCCTGTACAATATTACACACCTCTGTCCATAGTTCTTTAGGAACTCTATCAGATTTAAACCCTTGAATCTATTTCTCACCTGCACTGTAAGTCATAAGGTATTTGATTTAGGTCATACCTGAATGGCCTAGTGGTTTTCCCTGCTTTATTCAATTTGAGCCTGAATTTTGCAATAAGGAGCTCATGATCTGAGCCACAGTCAGCTCCCAGTCTTGTTTTTGCTGACTGTATAGAGCTTCTCTATCTTTGGCTGCAAAGAATATAATCAATCTGATTTTGGCATTGACCATCTGGTGATGTCCAAGGGTAGAGTCATCTCTTGTTGGAAGAGAGTGTCGGCTATGACCATACTCATTCATATGATACCTTATGTAAGAGAATCTGAACATGGCCTCTCAATGACACTGAGAAAACCTGTTTAGTTCATGCCTGGCTACTTCTGTTTCCCCAGTAAAATGAGTATTTCAGTTTCTTAAGGCAAGAGAAAGCTGCAGTATTCAGAAGGGGGTTGGTATAATCAGTCTCTAAACATCCAGCCAAAATAAGGTTTCACACTGTTTTAATGATGGGATCTCTGAAACAGAAGATTCTTAAAGAAAGATTGGCTAAGACACCTTGGCAGCCAAGTTTAGAGGCCCTTGGACACCACCCTCCCCTCCCCAGGATTTTATGGAAACCACAAGGATTCTTGAAGGACCTTCTCTTCTTGGTACTTAACGAGACACAAACTGCTGCAGGATTGAGCTGGTTTGGGTAAATTGCTCTGCTGCTGCTTCTCTCAAAAATTGGAGTACACAGAGCCTTGCCAGGGATGTGGGAAAACAGACATCAAAGGCATCCTGGCCTGAAGTCAGATGCTTCAGTCCCTTCTTGGCATTGCATTCAGGCTCCATCAGCAGCTGAGACATGTCTCATGGCTGGAGGGTAGGTCTTCAGTTTCCTACCCAAATGGCAATGGGAGGCAAAAACATGCCTCTTGGAATCTACTAGAGCCTCCAATGATCTTTTGTTTTCATAGGGTAAAGCGATAATAGGATCAATGTTTCTTTCAGTCCAGTCTGGTTAGTCCAACGAGGTAGCACAGGGGAAAGGTAGCATAGAGTTTCTAGAAGCAGGAAGAAGCAGATACTGAGTGCCTGAGACCCTTCTCTTTTAGGGCAAGAACTCCAAGTCACAAAATCAAGATGGTTCCAAATTAACCCAATTAATTTTATAGCATCCGTTAATAAACTATTCTAATGAGCCATTGTCCTGTTGTTTAATAATTCAGTTAGCTATAGAACAACTGGTTTTTCAATGCTGGCTGAACATTAGAATCACATTGAGAATTTCTGATGAATATGGTTACCCAGGCTATATACCTTCAAAGATTCTGATTTAATTAATCTGCTGCAGGGTGCAAATACTGGTAGGTTTTAAAAACTCCCCTGGTGATACTAATTTGCAGCTTGGGCTGAGAGCTACTATGAAGAATACCTGCCCTTCCCCTCATTGTGGTAGCCATTCAGGTGACTGGTGTGGACTGGCTGCTGTTGTGTTTGACTGATTTCTCAGTCATTGACCCACAATTGGTTGAACCAGTTGGCTATTCATAGCTGACCTTGGGATCCACCACTCCATTTTCAGTAGTTTAGAGAGACTTAACAATCTTTCTTCGAAAGAGGAAGCTGTGTTTGATCCAGGGAAACCAGCCTCACATACGAAGATGTGTGAATTCCAAATCCACTGCTGAATTTGGATATTTTAATTTTTAGATGCAAATTAGAGAAAATGGAGTGTTACCAGGATGAGTCAGAACACCTCTCAATGTGGTAAAAGCCACCTAAGGCAGGACCTTGGAGAGAGCTGACAGAGGAGAATCTGGCAGCTTCTGTAAATAGCGCGTTCTCCAGTTTCCGTATTTCATGCTTTGACATCTTGGGGCCTTGCTGACCCTAGGAGGGACTGTCCTGCCCCAGGCTGTTGCTGTTCAGTTGCTCAGTTGTGTCAACTCTTTTTGACCTCACAGACTTCAGCACTCCAGACTTCCCTGTCCTTCACTATCTCCCAGAGCTTGCTCAAACTCATGTCCATCGAGTCGGTGATACCATCCAATTATCTCATCCTGTGTCACCCTCTTCTCTTCCTGCCCTCAATCTTTGCAGCATCAGGGTCTTTTCCAATGAGTTGGCTCTTTACATCATTGGCTCTTTACATTGGCTCTTTCCAATACGGAAGTATTGGAACTTCATCGTCAGTCCTACCAATGAATATTCAGGGTTAATTTCTTTTAGGATTGACTGGTTGATCTCCTTGCTGTCCAAGGGACTCTCAAGAGTCTTCTCCAGAACCACAGTTAGAAAACATCAGTTCTTCAGTGCTCAGCCTTCTTTATGGTTCAACTCTTATATCTGTACATGACTATTGAAAAAAAAAAAACCCATAGCTTTGACTATATGGACCTTTGTTTAACCCACATGGCCCCAGGATAGCCAATTCCAAGAAACAGTAAAAGATTGGCCTTTAAGCATGGCTTACATATTCAGATAAACCAATCTGGAGCCCTGACCTCCAACCACCTCCTCAGTGGGCTCTCATCACTCCAAAGCCAGGTACCAGGCAAATAGGTTTATGCTCCAGAACTTGCTGAAATTACTGCAACTAGCCAGTGCTAAACCTGCTTTCCCTGCCTCGCATGCTTGTCTCCCTTGTGTTCCCTGTCCCCTCTGCCTTCTAACTTCCCTTGGTGCTTCTCCAAGTGCCCCCACCCCCACCATGGTGTGGCACGCCCCCTTCTATTGTGGTCTCTGAGTATAACAAACTGTCTTTTCAATGGCAATCACTTTCTGGTCTGTTTGCCTTGATGATAAAACTTACCATTTTAAAATACCTTTCTGGGGCTGGGGAAAGAAGGAAAACAGGAGTCAAGTCAGAGGCAATGAAGAAGGAATTAACATTCTTGTCTCTATTGGTGGAGGGGAGATGTTGAAAACCCCCGTGGATGTATATGAGTTTTAAACCCTGAAAATGATTCCAACAGTCAGAATTCGATCTGTGACTGTTTACCTAGCAGAACACTGCCCGCTCTTGCAGAAGCTTCAGGGCTCCCTATAGATGGAAGTCAATGAGTCGAGAAGCCTTTACTTACACTAAAAGTAGTGTGCCCAGGACCGAGTAGAAAATGGCAACTCACTCCAGTATTCTTGCCTGGGAAATCCCATGGACAGAGGAGCCTGGCATGCTGGAGTCCATGGGATCACGCATGCACACACACACACGCACACACACACACACACACACACTGTACCCAGGAAAGGATGTCCAATGAGTGCAAAACACCAGTCATATCAAAGCCCTCCTCAGGGGAATTTGTGGCACGTGGAGTAGATTGCTCTTCGTTGATTTCAATGGCTATTAAGGGAAACCCTGAAGGTGTGAAAAAGGCAGAAAGTTTCCGAAAGGATGACCATCCACCTAGCGGGGTATATGTGGCAGGAGAGTGGGGTTACACTACCAGAGATCTCCCATTCTCTTGACAGTCAAGGGCAGCTAAGTGTAGCTATGTGTAAGTCATATATAATACCTTGTCTTTCTGGGTTATTCCCTCTAAACTACTTGAACTTGCAATTAGGGAGTTTTATAGTCACAGGATTTGAAAAATGAGAGTCTTTGCCCAAACTTGGTGCATAACTCTGATTCAGATGATGTGCTGAGAGGTTCCTCATCATTTTTAGAGCTTCTTGTAGCTTAACAGATTTGGTTCTGGGTCTTGAAAAATGGGTCAGTAAGTATATATCTCAGTAAGTAGCTGTGTCCATACAAGATCAACTGGACTTCTCTGTGCCTTATTCTATTTTGATAGACTTCTCATCTATCAAGTGGGGAAAATATCTAATTACCTAAACACATAGAGGATGAGATGGTTGGATGCCATCACTGACTCAGTGGACATCAGTTTGAGCAAACTCCGGGAGATAGTGAAGGACAGGGAAGCCTGGCATGCTGCAGTTCATGGGGTCGCAAAGAGTCAGACAGGACCTAGCAACTGAAAACAACAAATATATAGAATGAGTTTATATATGTAAAAATTAAGAACAATACTTAGTAAGCACTCAATGGGATTCCCAGGTGGCGCTAGTGGTAAAGAACCCACCTGCCCCTGCAGGAGACCTAAAAGATGCTTCTTCAGACCCTGGGTTGGGAAGATCCGCTGGAGGAGGGCATGGCAATCCACTCCAGTATTCTTGCCTGGAGAACCCCATGGACAGAGGAGCTTGGTGGGCTATAGTCACAAAGACTTGCATACTACTGAAGCAGCTTAGCATGCACACAAGCACTCAGTAAATACTAGCTCTCATCAACCACTAAGAAAACCACCAGATGTTAAGAAGTCACTCATTTGCTTTTGTGAGGAGTAAATTACTCTTGATTCTCCCATGAAAGATGGACATGATTGAATTTCTTTGTCTTAGTTTCAGGGATGCTTAGGATCTGCCCCACAAGTCTCAGAAGCTAAGGAGTAACAATCATCTGCCAATTTAGGAGTGTAGTTAAAACAGGATCATCAGAGCTTCACCTGCCTCCTATAAGCCTGATCCTCCACCCAGACTGGAGGCATCCCCGCTCTCTCAGAGACAGACAGGTTCTGGGACTTCAGGAGCCTCTGAGGCTGGGACCCTAGTAGCTGGTGGGGCAGAAAGACAAAGACTTGCCAATCAGAGCCAGGCTCCAGTTCCATTCTGAGATGTAGTAGCATAGAACTCTGGAAAATGCTTTTCCTCTCTTTGCCTGGTTAATTTCTTTGCCCTTCAGAACCTGATTCAAGGTCGCTGCCTATGAGAAGCCTTCCACAACTGGTTCGGTCCAAATCCGCTGTTCCTTTGTTTAGTCTTATTTCTGTCGTAACACTGCACTGCCGCTCAGATTGAATGAGACTAAAACAACATTTGTAGAGCAGTATTTTGTAATTTTGCTGCTGACATGTCTGACCCCATGAATCGGGCTACTTTGACCAGGGACTGTGTCTCATTCATCTTTGTATCCCCAGGGGATGTCAGAGTGCTGACACATAGAAGCTGTTCAGTAAGTTAGGGTAAGTGAATGAATTAAGGAAACTCCTTTGAGCATCAGTTTTGAAGTGGGGGAAAGATGCCTACTTCCCAGCGTTGCACTTTGGATGAGGTGAGATGGTACCTGTAGCTTGTGCAGGATAATCGCAGCTCAGGTTCCTCCCAGTGCTCATTGTCTGGCACTGGTTGGCTGTCAATCAAATTTTATTTACTTCCTTCCCACAGTACTCCTCATGGAGGTGACTTTCCCATGAGCATCTCCAAGCCTTGCTTCCCAAGTTCTTTGGGAGGTCCACAGCCCGGTGACCAAAAGCCCAACGGGTCATCTTACCTTAAGTCCTCCAAGTCTGCAGAGATTAGCCTTCTTTCACCCACGGCACCTTTCTTAGACTCTCCAGCCCTTCTTCCTCTGGAATGATTATCTGGAAACTTCACATCCTATGGTTTTTTGGCAAGGATTCTCTCAGAGTCTGCAAAGTTTTTTCTTCCAAAAAGCCGAGTGCCCCTGCTACCTCCTCAAATTCAGTTAAATATTGTAGTGGAAACCTCCGGGATTAGGTGGAAATGTACCAGATATATGGCCTTGTGAAACACCTTTTGGACTCCAAGACTACTTTCTGGACAGAAAGAGAGTTCCTTGTTCCCACTGAAGAAGTTACACTGTCACTATTGTGGTTGGTCAGAAATATGGGTCTTATTCCGTTTCCCTCTCCGCCAACCCTCTTCCAAGCTGGTAATTTCCACAATATATGCATTCTGGTCACCTATAATCCAGGAAAACAGAGGTGATGATTCCCTGGCTGTGGGAAACTGTTACTCATTCAAGACATCAGTTTTCCACCCTAGGAGGGAAAATAGGCTCTTGTGAGGGATGGAAGTCTGAGAAACTCTATTCAGTACTCTGTAATGACCTATACAAAAAAAAGATTCTAAAAATGAGTGGATATATGTGTGTGTATAACTGACTCACTTTGCTGTACACTTGAAACCAACACAGTATTGCTAGTCAGCTATACTCCAATAAAAATTTAGAAAAAAATAGACAAAATAGCGCCCCTGGGCATTTCCAGACAGTCAAGTACATTGTGGATGACACTGAAAACAGGATGCATTCTCCCTTTACGGACCGCCCCACAGCATGGACTACACTTGCCACAGCCTCTGGGGAAACCCCAGGCCTCGGTCACCCTGCAGGGAGACCTTCCGTGGAGAGCATTCTGCCTGTAACTTTATGCTGGCTGCTGGCGGCGGAGATGGTGGTGTTGATTGGCAGTGGCACTCCACCCAGGGCGCTGCACCTCACCACAGGATACTGCAAGGTGCTGAGTATGCACTGAGCTTTCCTGTTTGCTTCCAGGGGAGGGTGGAATGCTTGACTGTAACACGGCCAGGCACCCCCTGTACCTGCTAAACCTCTGGGTGCTCCGCAGTGGGGGGCACTGCTGACAGTCCTCGTCATCAGGAGTCTAATGAAAACACCATCCATGATCCCATGGTGCAGGGGCAGCATGCAGCTCCCGAGTTTTTGCTGCATTGGTCCAGTGTGTGCCCGTGGTAACCTGAGAGTTAACACCGTCTAACTCCCTTGATTCTATTAATACCCGAGAACCCCAGCAACAGAGCCTCTGTTCTGCTCCTCCAAGAAACGAACCTACCACACTGCCAACAATGCCCAGCGTGTTACTGAGATGGGCGTCTCAGGATCACTTAAAGTCATCAACACAGATTTCAGGTCAATCTTGGCTGAATGCTTTTAGGAATGCCAAAAAGGGCCATGTTTTGCACATGAGTGTTCTGAATACAAACTAACCTTTTGAATGTCTGTTGAGAAGAAAGCAGGGAGAAAACTGGGAAAAGAAAACCTAAGCAAACAATAAGACCAATTGGATGTGACAACACTAGCCAGAAATGCTGTTTGGAAACATTTTCATCTCTTCTAGAAAGTGCTTAAATAGCTGTGTGTGTGTCCCACAGAATAAAAGCTTTGTAATAATCTCTTTAGAACAAGGCTTGCTAGCTACAGCCAAATTGCTGGCTAATTTTAGTATTTCCATTTTCCTCCCTTATCTCCCACTTCTCTTTATTTTCCCCAGTTTCCTACTTTAAGTTATAGGTTTCTAAAGTTTCAAAATGTCTAGTGTCAAAAGCATGACCCATAAAATAACAGTGAATTGGACTTCACCAAAATTTAAAAACTGCTCTTTGAAGGACTACTAAGACCACAAGAAAAGCCATGCATTGGGGAAATGCATTTGCAAAGCACATATCTGAAAATGGACTTGTACTTAGAATATGTAAAGAATTCTCAAAATTCAATAAGAAAATAGCCAAATCCTAAAGAGAAAAATATTTGCCCAGACACTACACCAAAAAGTGTATACACATGGCACTTAGGCACATGAAAAGATACTACACATCATTAATTAGGGAAATGTGAGTTAAAACTAAATGAAATACCACTGCATAGCTTTTCACGGTGGAAAAAATGAATAAGACTGAGCATATAAAGCATTGGTAAAGATATAGAGGAAGTAGAACTCTCAGACACTTCTGATGGCAATGTAAAATGATAATCACCTTGAAAAACAATACAGTGGTTTCTGAAAAAGCCAAACATATACCTATCATATGATCCTACTATTCTGCTCCTATTTGCCCCAAGAAATAAAAGCATATGTCCATACTGCAGCTTATTCACTGATCATATTTAATTAATTTTCCATAGCCCCAAACTGGAAACAACCCAATTGTCCATCAGCAGGTGAATGGATGAATAAACTGTGGCATATCCATATAATAGAATGCTACTCAGCAATTAAAAGGAGTGAACCATTAACATACATAGCAGTCAAAATAACTCTGCTGAGTGACGGAAGCCAGGAACAAAGGAGTACACACTGATTGCATTTGTATAAAATTGGAGATAAAGGTGGGGAGACGGGATTACAAAGAGGCAGGAGGAAACTTTGGGGAATGAAGCACATGTTTGCTGTCTTGATTGTGGTGATAGCTTCACTTCTTTTCTTTCTTTTTGGTTTATATTGAAGTATAGTTGGTTTACAAAATTAGGTTAGTATCTGGTATATAGAAGAGTGATTCAGTCATATAGGTGTGATTTTATATATATATACATGATTCAGCTATATATATGAATCAGTTATATATATATGATTCAGTTATATATATACACACAATATATACACTTTTTCAGATTCTTTTCGCTTATAGATTATTGTAAGATGTTGAGTATAGTTTCCTGTGCTATATGGTAGGTTTTTATTGGTTATCTTTTATATATAATAGTGTATATATAAAAATCCCAAATTACTAATTTATCCCTCCTCCCTTTCCTCTTTGGTAATCATAAGTTTGTTTTCTCTGTGAACCTATTTCTGTTTGGTAAATAAGTTTGTGTCATTTGTTTTTAGATTCTATATTTAAGCGATGTCATGCTATATTTGTCTTTGTCTGGCTTACTTCGTTAGTATAATAATCTCTAGGTTCATCCATGTTGCTGCAAGTGACATTATTTCATTGTGTAAATGTGTGTGTGTGTATATGTGTGTGTGTATATATGTGTATATGTGTGTATATATATATATATATATGCCATATCTTCTGTAGTCATCTGTCAGTGGGTATTGAGGCTGCTTCTGTGTCTTGGCTATTGTAAATAGTGCTGCAGTGAAAATTGGGGTGCACTTCTCCTTTTGAATTATGGTTTTCTCTGGATATATGCCCAGGAATGAGATCACTGGACCACGTGGTAAGTATTTTTAGTTTTTTACGAAACGCTATGCTGTTCTCCATAGCAGCTGTACCAGTTTACAGTTCTTCTGACAGCACAGTAGAGTTCCTTTTCTCCATGCCCTCTTTAGCATTTAATATTTGTAGACTTTTTGGATGATGGTCACTCTGACCAGTGTGAGGTGATACCTTATTATAGTTTTAATTTGCATTTCTGTAATAATTAGTGATGTTGAGCATCTTTTCATGTGCCTAATAGATATCTGTATGTCTTCCTTGGAGAAACGTTTATTTAGATCTCCTGCCCATTTCTTGATTGGATTGTTTGCTTTTTCTAATATTGAGCTATATGAGCTGTTTGTATATTTTGGAAATTAATCTCTTTTTGGTCTTGTCATTTGCAAATATTTTATCCCATTCTGTAGGTGGTCTTTTCATTTCATTTATGGTTTCCTTTGCTGTGCAAAACCTTTTAAGTTTAATTGGTTCCATTTGTTTACTTTTGTTTTTATTTCCATTACTCTAGGAGATAGATCCAAAAAATATTGCTGTAATTTATGTCAAAGAGTGTTCTCCCTAAGTTTTCCTCTAGGAGTTTTAGAGTATCCAGTTTTGTATTTCATTTTTTAATTGAGTTTATTTGTATTGATGGGTTCACTTCTCAATTGTGATGATGGCTTGTGTAGTGGTAGTATTTAAATGTTAAAATAGGAAACTATGCCCTGTAAATATGTATAGTTTATAGTATGTTAATTATACCTCAATAAAACTTTTACAAATGCCTGAGACAGGCATCCCATGGGATACTTTTTCTATGCACAGTTAGAAATGGTGATGGTCTGAATATTATCCCTGTACTTGAGTTCAGTACTTGGGGTGATTCATGAACTGGATTCATGAGCTGGATTCATGGAACATCACATGGGGATATGTCCAGACATTCTGAACCTATAGTTTGGGATTGTCTCTGAAGTGAGGAAAGCATCTGTGAGATCATCTATTGACAGGCCCGGTCACCTTGACACATATGTATCTAGCCCTTTGCTCGGTGCTCATCGTCCAAAGTCAGGGATAGTCTAGTCCTTGGAGGAACTTATGAATCTAATGGGAAAAGCAAGTCATCCTCAGCATATAGTGATTCAGCATGAAAATTATATAGCAGGCTTAGGTCTTAGTTCTGTTCTATGGCCTGATTTGGAATTATTTCATCATTTATAAAACAGGATGGTAATACTTACCTTGTCCCTTTTGGAGGTGCTGCAAGCATTAAATAATTAAATAATTGTGGGAAATGATTTGATATCTACTGGAATGTCAGATGTTATTAGATGCACACAAGCTGAGATAGGAGGTGAAGACTGTATGATTAAGGGTTGGTGGGCGTATCAGGCAGAAACTCCCAGAGCAAGAAAGGAACACAGGAGATTAAAGGGGTTCCAGAAGGCATATTAGCTGGAGAATTATGCTAGTAATAGCTAAGAACAGAAACTAGGGGCCAGCTTATTGATGTGGAACCTAATTATTGAGATCAAATAAGTGGTAGTTTTTGATCATTTTTTGACTATCCATAAACTACTCCATCTTCCTAAAAACTCTTGAGTTTTCTTTGGGGGCATCAGTTCTCCCCTACAGTAGATATTCTTGGTGGAAAGGAATCCAGTTGTGTCTTGAACCCATTTCTAAGGAGCTGAGATTGTTGACCATTGTGTCTGTCCACCAGCTTTTCCTTCTCAGGAGACCATCACATCTCCCCTTACTCTTACAACTGTTTCTTCTCCAGGTGTTCGTGTGGTTATAAGGAACTTCTGTGTGTTCACATCTTCCACATCCACTGTCTCTGGCCCAAGCCAAGCCCATCAGGGTGCTTTCCTGGTCCTCTTTGATTACTCCCAAAATGAAAGATGTGGACCTTCTCTGGAAGTAAAATCTATGAAATACGAACCATGGCATCTATACTGTCATGTGGAGGAAATTGAACTGTAGTAAGACAACAGAAAAGGCAGGAGAAGAGAACCCCGATGGCATTTCAGGCTCTCCCTGCCTGATGCATTCTGGTTTGGTTATTCAGTTCTTCTTTTGCTTACATAATTTATTTTGTATTCTTACTAATGGGCTTCCCTGGTGGCTCAGCTGGTAAAGAATCCACCTGCAGTGTGGAAGACCTGGGTTCAATCCCTGGGTTGGGAAGATCCCCTGGAGAAGGGAATGGCTACCCACTCCAGTATCCTGGCCTGGAGAATTCCACTGACGGTATAGTCCAACTCACCTTTTTGCCTTGCCATTTCAAATTGGGTTTATATCACTTGCAACAAAATTTTCTACCTGACAGAAAGAGAGGAAGAGAATACGAATTTTGGAGATTTAGTTAACTGTTAAGCATATACTATTTGCCTACTGATTTTCCATATCTCTAATGAGATCTTATTAGAATGGTGGAACTATTTTACTTTACAGATGAGAAAAACTGAAACTGATGAAGATTAATAGAGCCAGTAACAGATAATAGAACTAATATTATAATAATCAGATTCAAGATGCTAATCAAATTCATCAATTCAAAAGGCATCCACACTCTTCCTACTATGCATATTACCTTCCTATAAACATGAGCTTTTATGGGACCAAGTCTTATCTTTGCTGGTATTAACATTTTCAGCACCTTGAACACTTCTGGTCACCTAAGGACCATCTTGTTCATGTCCATTGAATAACTGTTAAGTTTAATTAAAATAGTCTGAATTCAAAGAACTAGAAGAATAGGATCAAGCAAGATTTGGTAGTCTCTGCAAATAAGGTGTTTTATATAATTGATGTATTATTCAAAAATGAGTCTAGAATTAAGCTTTCCTATACCTAGTAATATTTTAAATACAGAGAAGAACTTGTTCTCTAAGGAAAACTGTGATGAGTCTTTTTAAAACAATAATTATGCTTTCTTTTTAACACCTGCTTAAATCTATATTTTCCCATAATAGGTTTATTTAAAGCAGGAGTTGTGGACCTGTGGGCTACATATTTGGACTTCAGATAAGTTCTGTTTAGTTGGCACAGTGTTAAAAAATTGAAACAATTGCCAACATTTGTAAGCAAGAAATTTTACATAAAATTTGGAGGTTTGGGTTTCTTTTTTAACATGGGATAATGTGGTAACATAGAGCCTTTGTCAACATGTGGCCATAATCAGCTGAACAAAGGAATGACTCCCCACTCTGATCAGAAGAAGGGTCCAGAATCCTCTTCTGATACCTTCATGCTACTTACCTTTCTGTGTGTATTCATGTTAGCAGAACTGGTTTAAGATGTTTTATCTCTCTTTTTAAATTTTATATTGGAGTATAGTTGATATACAATGTATTAGTTTCAGGTGTACAGCAAAGTGATTCAGATAATGAAAGTGTTAATCTCTCAGTCATGTCCAACTCTTTGTGATCCGTGGACTGTAGCCCTCCAGGCTCCTCTGTCCATGGAATTCTCCAGGAAAGAATACTGGAGTGGGTAACCATTCCAGGGAATGGAATTATACATAATATATGAAATGGAATAATACATGTATATTCTTTCTCAATTCTTTCCTCATTTGATTATCACAGAAAATTGAGTAGAGTTCCCTGTGCTATATAGTAGGTCCATGTTGGTTATTTATTTTAAATATCAGTTCAGTTCAGTCAGTCATGTCTGAGTCTTTACGACCCCATGGACTGCAGCTCACCAGGCTTCCCTGTCCATCACCAGTTCTAGAGCTTGCTCAAGCTCATGTCCATCAAGTTGGTGATGCCATTCAACCATCTCATCTTCTGTCAGCCCCTTCTCCTCCTGCCTTCAATCTTTCCCAGCATCAGGGTCTTTTCCAATGAGTCAGTTCTTCGCATCAGGTGGCCAAAGTATTGGAGCTTCAGCTTCAGCAGCAGTCCTTCCAGTGAATATTCAGGACTGATTTCCCTTATGATTGACTGGTTGGATCTTCTTGCAGTCCAAGGGACTCTCACGAGTCATCCAGTGCCACAGCTATAGTCGTGTGTGTGTGTCAATCCTAACCTCCTAATTTATCCCTATCCCCCCACCCCACCTTTTCCCTTTGATAACTGCAAGTTTGTTTTCTAAGTCTGTGAGTCTGTTCCTGTTTTATAGATAAGTTAATTTGTATCATTTTTTAGATTCCACATGGAAGAGATATCATATATTTGTCTTTTGCTGACTTCTTCACTTAGTATGATCATCTCTAGGGGCATCCATGTTGCTGCAAGTGGCATTATTTCATTCTTTTTATGGCCAAGTAATATTCCATTGTATGTATATGTAGCATATCTTCTTTATCCGTTCACTGGTCAATGAACATTTAAGTTACTTTCATGTCTTGGCTATTGTAAACAGTGCTGCATGAATGTTGGGGTGCATGTAGTTTTTTGAGTTATGGTTTTCTCTGGATATATGCCCAGGAGTGAGATTGCAGAGTCATATGATAGTTTTATTTTTAGTTTTTTAAGGAACCTCGACACTGTTCTCCATATTGTAGGAGGGTTTCTTTTTCTCCACACCCTCTCCAGCAGTTATTGTTGGTAGACTTTTTGATTATGATCATTCTGATCAGTGTGAGGTGATACTTCAAGACTTTTACTCAATAAAAACATCTTTGAAAAAAATGAAAAAGTGAGTCACTGAGGATAAAATGTTCAAAAATATAACAAAAGACTTGTATTCAGAATAATAAAGATTTCCTATGAATGAAGAAAAGGATGCATTTTCTCTCTCTAGGTCAGATGGAGCATGGGAAGAGCACATACAGAGAATGGGAAGATTCTGCTCCATTCTCTTCCCAAAGAAGTCCAAAATTTGGGGGTTAACGGGCATATTTTTAAAGGCGTGTGCTTCCCAACTACCTAGAAATCTCTATCTGGTAAATGCCAATACATCACTTCCTGCACTGATTCACTTGGTTAAGTAACAAACTTGGCTTTGTCACTGGCATATGTACCAGCAGTGGACTCATCCTCTAAATTATTTTCCAGTAATCTTCCCTAATGGCATTGAAGTGCAAATCAGAATGAATGCAAAACCAAGAGTTTGGAACTCTGGGCAATTAGCGAGCTCATTTGTTGACTTGGCAAAGGAGAAAATGCTGATGTAGAAGAGAAAAAGACTTTGTCACTTTTATGGTGTCTGGACTGTCTTTTTGCTTTGTTCCATTCCCTTGGTTTGGTTTCTCATGATGTAACTCGAATGGAGTTAGCAAAAAAAGATGAGAAGAATGAAGATTTATTTTAATTCTTCTCTATCCCATTTTTAGTCACCTCCTTTAGACCATACAGTACCTATAAATGATATACAGAAGGACACAGGTGTTCTGAACATGGGGCCAGAGCCAGAATAACCAGGTCCTTACACTTACTAGAGCAGGGTCTTATTAGTGAAGTCATTTAACTTTCATACTGTCTTACCCTTCTTAGAAAAAAGTTCATAAGTATGTAAACTCTAATATCATACTGCCTGGATTTTCATCCTGACTCTATGACCTGCTGTCTGTGTGTCCTTGGGCAAGTAATTACCTCCTCTGTGTCCCAGTTTCCTCAGCTTTATATAGGGATAATGACTATAGCAAATGTTTCACAGGATCACTAAGAGTACTTTTGTGGTTCAGTCACTAAGTCAGTCTGACTCTTTGCAACCCCATGGATTGGAGCAGCACCCTAGGCTTCTCTGTCCTCCAGTATCTCCTGGAGTTTGCCCAAATTCATGCCCATTGAGTTGGTGATGCTATCTAACCATCTCCTCCTCTGTTTCCCTCTTCTTTTGCCTCAGTCTTTCTTACCATCAGAGTCTTTTCCAGTGAGTCAGCTCTTCATATCAGATGGCCAAAGTATTGGAGCTTCAGCATCAGTCCTTCCGATGACTGTTCAGGGTTGATTTCCTTTAAGATTGACTGGTTTGATCTCCTTACAGTCCAAAGGACTCGCTTGTCAAAGTATAATGTCCAAAAGGTTAAAAACATTCATATATATATATATACATATATATATATAAAGGATTGTATCAAAGGTTTATTTGACATGGAACCAGGAGGATGACAAAACTGGTTTAAAGGAGGATAAATGAACAGATACATAATCATCAGGAGAGAGAATGCTGCAATAAGATCACAACATTTGATACAAAACTGGTTAATATTCTATAAGCAAAACTATGGCTTTTGGGGTTATCTTTTTTATCAGACAAAAAAGATTTACAAAAATTTGTAACATGTAAATTTCCTAATAGTTAAACACTACCTACGTAAGTAATGGGCCTCAGCAATAGTAAATGGTACGTTGGAGTTACCTCCTCTAGAAAATTATAAGACCTTTAGGCTGGTTGTTAGACACTACTGTGTAAAACTTTGAAAAATCATGATGGAGCCTTTTTACCTTTTTTCCAACCTTTAGATCATTTTACTTAAAGGGCTTAAATGAAATAAGCCTCAAAAAGCCCTTAGAATGGCTCCTACTAACTGTTCAGTAAATGTTACGTGTTTTCATCACTACTTGTGAAATGGGAGAAAGTTCTTTTTTACTCTATGTTGTTGCTACAATAATTAAGACTATATAAGCTCTTACCACCACTCATGCCTGGCACAGAGTAAGCCTTCAGCAAATATGAGCTGTTTTTATCTTGCCTGGAGAATCCCAAGGACAGGGGAGCCTTGTGGGCTACAGTCTGCGGGGTCGCAAAGAGTCGGACACGACTGAGCGACTTCACTTCCTTCCTTCACTTCATTTCCTTCCCAATAATGAAGCCTATCCTTTTCCATTCACCTGCACGCATGCTCAGTCGCTCAGTCACGTCCAACTCTTTGAGACCCCATGGACTGTAGCCCACCAGACTTCTCTGTCCATGGGATTTTCCAGGCAAGAATACAGGAGTGGGTTGCCATTTCCTTCTCCAGGAGATCTTCCTCACCCAGGGATTGAACCTGTGCCTCCTGTGTCTCCTGCATTGGCAGGCAGACTCTTTACCACTGAGCCACCTGAAAAGCCACATTCCATTCACGCTTGACTATTATTGAGCACCTACTCAGTGTACTTTGGCCACCTGATGTGAAGAACCAACTTATTGGAAAAGACCCTGATGCTGGGAAAGACTGAGGGCAGGAGAAGAAGGGGGCAACAGACGATGAGATAGTTGGATAGCATCACTGACTTGATGGACATGTGTTTGAGCAAGCTCCAGGAGATAGTGAAGGACAGGGAAGCCTGGCACACAGCAGTTCATAGGGTCACAAAGAGTCGGACACAACTGAGTGACTGAACAACAACAACTCAATGTAATACTGCACTACCTCTGTTATCTCATTTACTTTACCCTAAGGGAGAAGGCAATGGCACCCCATTCCAGTACTCTTGTCTGGAAAATCCCATGGATGGAGGAGCCTGGTAGGCTGCAGTCCATAGGGTTGCTAAGAGTCAGACACAACTGAGCGACTTCACTTTTACTTTTCACTTTCATGCATTGGAGAAGGAAATGGCAACCCACTCCAGTACTCTTACCTGGAGAATCCCAGGGACGGAAGAGTCTGTTGGGCTGCCATCTATGGGGTCCACAGAGTTGGACACTAAAGCGACTTAGCAGCAGCAGCAGCAGCAGCAAGGGCAGAAATCATGCCTTGAGTGAACTGTTTCAGACCTAGCACAGTTATAGGACTGAGAATACTGCCAGGATGGAAAATCCTTTCCTCTACTCTCTTAGGTTCAGGCATGTGAATTAAACCAGCAAAAGATAGATTAATAGAAGAAAAGGCACACAGTTTTTATTAATATTTATTTCCACAGGAGTTCACAAAAAAGTGAAATTCAAAGAAGTGGTTAGACTCAGGGACTGATGTACCATTTCAACAAAGGAAAAGGGATTTGTTCTCTGAGGGATGATAAATAGTGAGGGAGGGACTAGGAAATATTGGTGGGAACTAATGGGAGAGAAGAGTTATTTTTTAAGGTCTGCTCATGCAAACTCACTTCATTGTTAACTCTCCATCTTTGATCATAAGAGTACGCCTTTCCTTTGGGAGGTGATGGGGGGCAACTTCCTGAAAGGGAAATGTATGTCCTGCTTTTAAGCAGATAAGGAGAGAGCAGAAAATTCTTTCTTTGCATCTGTTGATGTTCAGTTGCCTTCAGCTCAAAATAATCCTTGTGCCAAAGTGGCATATTTTGGGGTGGTATATTCTGGACCACTTCAATAACCACTGGACATGCAAATGTTGACTCTTAGAGGCATTCAGAAAACTTCACAATGAAAGGAAAGAAGAAATAGGCCATAGGAGCTACTTTGAACAGCTTTACGTAAGCTGGTTATAGCTATCAAGGACCATAAAGCTTGGACTCTCACACCTATTTAGAGAGACTAGAAGGTAATTAAACACCCTTGCACCTAATCTACTTTTTCAAAGGAGAGTGGAGAAGCCAAATTGCTCAAATCTGGAGAGTCCTCACTTTTCCACTGTAGGACTCCAAGGCATTGAGAAAAACAGAAAATCAGTATTTAGTATATAAAATTATGCAATATAACAGGAATGGAAAAACCATATCTAAAGTCTGTGACAGTGATGGAAATAAAAAAACCACTCAGCCTTTTTAAGAAATGAGCTCCAATTAATTGCTAAAGTCCATGGTCAATCAGCAAATATATTTGAGGCCTATTGTTTTTCATCACTCTCTTAGGCATCCCAATTTTAGATTAATAAACCTAAGTGTCACAATTGTAGAAACTCTGGATTGGAAGAAATCATCTCTGTTCCAAAGCAGTATTCTTCTCTTCAGCCTTTGGTAGTTTGTTAATTCACATGTGTAGGGGAAGACTTCTCTCTGTCCTCTTAGTTTCTGTATTGGGGGCCTATAAATTAAACAGACAAAAAGATTAGCAGGAGAAAAAGCATATGAATTTTATTTGATGTTAATATTTTTATGTGGCACGGGGTGGGGGAGGCTTCATGGAAAGAAGTGAAAACCTCAAAGAAGCAGTTAGACCCAGGGCCTTAGATATCATTTGAACAAAGAGTGATACATTGTGAAGCCATGCTAAGACAAAGAAAAAGGTGTTTGGGCTAGAGAGGTGGTATATTGTAGGAACGTGACTGGAAATTAATTGGGAAATCTAATGGAAGTTAAATGTTATGTTAGTAAGATTGGTACAGAGTCAGACTCAGCTTGGTGTCAACTTCCTATCTCTGTTGACAAGAATATTCTTGTCTTCATGATACAAGACTGACATCTTTTTCATGGAAAATTTATGACCTGCTTTTAGACAGAAGGGGGAGGTCAGAGAACCCTTTCTGCATCTGCTGTTTCTCGGTTGCCTTCACCTGAAAATCAATTGCCTTCATGTAAAAATAATCAATAGGTCCATGGGGTCAAAAAGAGTCACACATGACACACAAACGCAAATCAATATGCCAGTATGCCACCCCAAGTATATTTGGGGTGGTATGTTCTGATGCCCTTTGATTTTGGACACACAGGAGACAGACACAGCACTGAGCAGTAGCTTGAAGCAAGATCTTAACTCCCTGACCAGGGATCAAACCCTGGTCTTTGGTGGTGAGAACCACAAGTCCTAACCACTTGGCCAATGGCTAGAGTTTGGGTCCTGGGTCCTTGTCTGCCTTGAAAAGAAAAAAATCGTCAGAGGTGGAAGGTAGAGAGGAAAGTAGAGCATTTGTTAGAAAAGCAGAGTATGTGTGGACAGAGGCTGGGGTGAACTCAGTGACAGAGCTACTCCTTTGGGAAGTTTAAATCTTTTCTAAAGGGGCAGTCTTCTGGCTCTTTGTTTTCCCTCTGTCCAATCATCTTGCTTTGACCCCACAGATGATTTGCCTCTGTGTGCATGCACACCCCTCAGCCAAGATGGAGTTTAGCACAGTGGTCTCTGGGGGAGGATTGACA
Organism: Bos indicus; assembly: GCF_029378745.1. Taxonomy (NCBI): domain Eukaryota; kingdom Metazoa; phylum Chordata; class Mammalia; order Artiodactyla; family Bovidae; genus Bos; species Bos indicus. Next base: position 63,836,899 of record NC_091775.1, on the reverse strand, counting down.
TGACTTATTATGGTCTGGTGGCCCCTTTTTACACCTGGGGAGGCTTTCTGCACACGTGTAGCATCTCCCTTGCCCCATGGATGAGAAATACGTGACTTCTTGATCTTTTACTCAAACAGGGTTTGCTGACTCTCTGTCCCTGCCCTGTTATCTTAGAGTGTCCACAGGAAACAAAGTCCATCTATTTACCCTGTTCCCCTTGTTATTTCTATCTCAAAGTGCAGACTTGCGAGGCTGTTCATAAATATCTAGTCTGGAGCCCACTTCCCTCCTGCCCCAAGAAATGTGAACAGGAGTCGAGTTGTAAATGTCTGGCCTGTAGCTCATCTGTTTCCTGGCTCATCCTTCACTTGGTTTCAACTTTTAAAAATAAGCTATGGGGAATATGACTGAAAGAGAGATGCTTTTCTATATTGGCCTGCTTTTAAAATAATGTGTATTTTTAAAAATTGAGATATAATTGACTTATAACATTGTTATTAGTTTTAGGTGTTACAACATAATGATCAATATTTTTCTATTTTATGAAGTGACCACTACAGTGTCTGAAAGTGAAAGTTGCTTAGTCATGTCTGACTCTTTGCTATCCCATGGACTATACAGTCCATGGAATTCTCCAGGCCAGAACACTGAAGTGGGCAGTCTTTCCCTTCTCCAGGGTATCTTCCCAACCTAGGGATGGAACCCAGGTCTCCTGCATTGCAGGCGGATTCTTTACCAGCTGAGCTATCAGGGAAGCCTAGGTAACATTATTAATTTTCACCATACATATTTACCAACTTTTTTTCTTTTTATGAGAATTTTTAAAATGTACTCTCTCAGCAGTTTTCAAATAAGCAACATAATTGTATTAACTATAATCACCGTATTCTAATTACATGCCCATGACTGTTTATTTTATAAATGGAAGTTTATACCTTTTGACCCTTTACCCATGTTGCTCGCTCCCTATCCCCCACCTCTGACAACCTCCAATCCGTCGTCTGTATCTATGAATTTTGAGTTGTTTTTTATTTCACGTGTATATGAGATGATATGGGGCTTCCCAGGTGGTGGTAGTGGTAAAGAACCCACCTGCCAATGTGGGAGACATAGATGTAGGTTCAGTCCCTGGGTTGGGAAGATCCCATGGAGGAGGGCATGGCAAGCCACTCCAGTATACTTTCCTGGAGAACCCCAAGGGCAGGAGCCTGGCAGGCTATGGTCCACAGGGTCTCAAAGAGTTGGACGCTACTAAAGCACACACACCCGCGTGAGATGACACCGCGTTTGTCTTTCTGTGTCTGACTCATTTGACTAACGCAGTGCCCTCAAGGTCTATCCATGTTGTCACAAATGCAAAAAGCTCACGTTTTTAATAACTGAATAATATTCCACTATATTTATATGCCACATTTTCTTAATGTGTTTATCCATAGGTGGACACTTAGGTTGTTTTCATGACTTGGTTATTGTAACTAAAGCTGCAGGGAACATGGGGTTGCATATATTTTTTGAAGTTAATGTTTTTCTTTTTTTTGAATAAATACTCAGAAGATTGCTGGATCACACAGTAGCTCTATTTTCAGTTTTTTGAGGAAACTCCTAACAGTTTTGTGTAGCGGTTGCACCGATTTACATTCCAACAATCAGTGCACAAAGTTTCCCTTTTCTCCACATCCTCACTCAGTTCAGTTCAGTTCAGTCACTCAGTCGTGTCCAATTCTTTGCAACCCCATGAATTGCAGCATGCCAGGCCTCCCTGTCCATCACCAACTCCTGGAGTTTACCCAAACTCATGTGCATCGAGTCAGTGATGCCATCCAGCCATCTCATCCTCTGTTGTCCCCTTCTCCTCCTGCTCTCAATCCCTCCCAGCATCAGGGTCTTTTCCAGTGAGTCAACTCTTCGCATGAGGTGGCCAAAGTATTGGAGTTTCAGCCTCAGCATCAGTCCTTCCAATGAACACCCAGGACTGGTCTCCTTTAGGATGGACTGGTTGGATCTCCTTGCAGTCCAGGGGACTCTTAAGAGTCTTCTCCAACACCACAGTTCAAAAGCATCAATTCTTCGGTGCTCAGCCTTCTTCACAGTCCAACTCTCACATCCATACATGACCACTGGAAAAACCATAGCCCTAACTAGATGGACCTTTGTTGGCAAAGTAATGTCTCTGGTTTTTAATATGCTATCTAGGTTGGTCATAACTTTCCTTCCAAGGAGTAAGTGTCTTTTAATTTCATGGCTGCAGTCACCATCTGCAGTGATTTTGGAGCCCCCCAAAATAAAGTCTGACACTATTTCCACTGTTTCCCCATCTATTTCCCATGAAGTGATGGGACCGGATGCCATGATCTTAGTTTTCTGAATGTTGAGTTTTAAGCCAACTTTTTCACTCTCCTCTTTCACTTTCATCAAGAGGCTTTTGAGTTCCTCTTCACTTTCTGCCATAAGGGTTGTGTCATCTGCATATCTGAGGTTATTGATATTTCTCCTGGCAATCTTGATTCCAGCTTGTGCTTCTTCTGGCCCAGCGTTTCTCATGATGTACTCTACATAGAAGTTAAATAAGCAGGGTGACCATATACAGCCTTGACGTACTCCTTTTCCTATTTGGAACCAGTCTGTTGTTCCATGTCCAGTTCTAACTGTTGCTTCCTGACCTGCATATAGGTTTCTCAAGAGGCAAGTCAGGTGGTCTGGTATGCCCATCTCTTTCAGAATTTTCCACAGTTTATTGTGATCCACACAGTCAAAGGCTTTGGCATAGTCCATAAAGCAGAAATAGATGTTTTTCTGGAACTCTCTTGCTTTTTCGATGATCCAGTAGATGTTGGCAATTTGATCTCTGGTTCCTCTGCCTTTTCTAAATCCAGCTTGAACATCCTCACTACCGTTTGTTATTTCTCATTTTTGGATATTAGTCTTTATAACAGGTGTTAGGTAGTATCCCCCTGTGGTTTTGGTTTTCATTTTCTTGATGATTAGTGATATTGAGCATCTTTTCATGTACTTGTTTGCCATCTTTGTATGTCTTCTTTGGAAAAATGTGTATTCAGATCTTCTGCCCATTTTCAAATTGGATTGTTTTCTTTTTTTGCTATTGAGTTGTATGAATTTTAAAATATATATATACTTTGGATATAATCCCTTACATATATGACTTGCAAATATTTTCTCGCATTCTGTTGGTGGCCTTTTCATCCTTTGATGGTTTCCTCTGCAGAAGGTTTTCAGTTTGATGTAGTCTCACTTGTTTATTTTTGCTTTTGTTGCCTTTGCTTTTGATGTCAGATCCAAAACACCATGGCCAAAAGGAAAGTCAAGGAGTTTACTGCTTATGTTTTCCCCTAGAAGTCTTAGAGTTTGAAGTCTTACATTCAAGTCTTTAATCCATTTTGAGTTAATTTTTGTATGGTATAAGAGAGTGTCCTGGTTTTTTTCTTTTGCATATGACTGTCCAGTTTTCCCAACACTGTTTACTGAAGAAACTGTTCTTTTCCATTGTGTATTCTTGGCTCCTTTGTCATAAATTAATTGACCATGTATACATAGGTTTATTTCTGGACACTATTCTGTGTGTGTGTGTGTGTGTGTATGTTTTATGTCAATATCATACTGTTTTGATTACTATTACTTTGTAATATAATTTGAAACCTGGGAATGTAATGCCTTTGTTACTCCAACTTTGTTATTCTTTCTCAAGATTGCTTTGACTGTTAGGGTCTCTGTGATTACATAGAAATTTTAGAATTTCTTGTTCTATTTTTATGAAAAGTGCCATTGGAATTTTGATAGGGATTGCACTGAATCTATAGATTGCTTTGGGTAGTATAGACATTTTAAAAATAGTCTCTCAATCCATGAAGATAAATACCTTTTTGTCTTTAGTTTCTTTCATTAATATCTTATAGTTTTCCGTGAAGTTTCATCTTTCTAGTCACTTCCTTACTGTCTCCTACTTGTCTTTATCACACCCAAAACCCAGTGTCCAGAAGTGATCACAAAGCTCCAGTTATGCTATAATTTGAGTGTAGAAAAGCCATTGCTACCATCTTTCAAATACCATAGTTCATGTAAGTGCTGCCCAAGTTGAATCCGTTTTTTGGCTGCCACAGAGTATTGACTCATCCTCAGCCTTTCACTACACAATTCCTAATCTCTCTCACATGTGCTATTTATTGCTAAGCTCCTTCTCTTTTACCTGGCTTATGCAGATGCTTTTTTGGAATAAGAGCCAATCCTGGCATTTAGATGGGTATTCTTAGGAGTGGACTCTTTATTAACTTGTTCATTCATCCAAACAATTTTTATGACTCTTGCTATTCTGCAGTCATTCTGGGATTATACATTGATGAATATAGTAGACACAGTCCTTGAATCTTTCAATTCAATAAGGAATAGAAACGATTACTCCAATGAGTATGATTGGGTAAGATAAGCGCTTTAACAGAAAGTACAGGATGCTATGACAGAGTCTCTAACTCAGGTTTGGGGAATTAAGAAAGATTTCATGGAAGAAGGGGTATTTTATTTCATTTGTTTGTTTGTTTGTTTTATTTTTTTTTAAAGAAGGGGTATTTTAGCTGAAGAGTGACAGAGGTGTAGATGTTGGTTGAGCAAAAAGAAAGGAATAATCTCCTTCCCCAAACCAAACAGCTTAAAGAAGAGAGAAGCTGCACGGAGGCATTGAATCAGGTTAGCAGTATAGGATCAGGAAGCAGCAGTAGAGAACAAGGCTATAGAGGTAAGCCAAGTTGGAGTTTAAACATGATCCTAAAAGAAATAAAGAGCTATTAATATAAATAGGGTAGTGGCGTCGTATCTTTACTTTATAAATATCACTCTGGCCTCACAATTAAGAATGGACTGAAGAGAGAAACAATGCTGAAGGCAGGGAGACCAGTTAGGCTGTTGCAGTATTCCGGGTGAGTGATGGTGGTGGTCTGAAAGACGTTAGCAGCAGTGGCAATGGAGAGAAGGTGAACAAGATATTTAGAGGTAGAAATATCAGAATCCCTTGAAAGATTAGAGGGGGTAAAGGATAAAGGTGGTAAAAATAACACGTGAGATTTTGACTCGAATACCTGGATGAACAACTGGCATATTCACTGAGAAAGAGAATCTAGGTAGAGGAGCAGGTGTTTCCTTGGCTTTGCTGCTTGTTTAGTTAGGTGCAGGGTGAGTAATAAGTTCTGTTTGCACATCATGAGCTTCACTTGACAGGGGAGATGTCACATAGGCTGTTGAATACAAGAATGTCAATCTGAATGACAGATTGATGATCTAATTAAAGATTTGGAAATCATCAGTGTACTGATGGACTTCCTGGTGGCTCAGGGGGTAAAGAATGACAGTAAAGAATCCACCTGCAATGTGGGAGAGCTGGGTTAGGAAGATTCCCCTGGAGAAGTGTGTGGCAACCCACTCCAGTATTCTTGCCTGGGGAATCCCACAGACAGAAGAGCCTGGCAGACTACAGTCCATGGGGCCGCAGAGTCGGACACGACTGAAGTGACTGAGTATGCACACACGGTGTACTGATAGGAAGTGAATACAAAGAGGAGTTGAGAGGTTCAGTGGTAAGAAGATGGTAAGAAGAGATAAGAATGTAAGAAACCCAACCATTTAAATTTTGGAAGAGGAAGAGGACTCCACAAAAGGGGAAGAAATGGGATGCCCAGAGTTACAGATGGCAAACCAGCAAGGAACTCTCAAGGAGGAAGGAGTTATCCATTGTATCACATACTGCTGTGAGGTCATCCAATGTATTTTAATTTGTTTATTACAGTTCTATTATCCAGTCTTCAAGTATGTCACTACATTCATGCATTAAACAGCATTTATTGAGCAATTACTATATGCCAGGTATTGTTCGAGGTTCTAGAGCTATATGGTTAATAAAACAAAGACTGTATGTAAGGCAGACTAAAATATTAAGTCAAATTAAGAAAAAGACAGAGTCCTTTCTTACTTTCTGTAATTTGGAAGTCAGCATCCTTGTAGTTCAACTAACTTTGACCATCTAATGACATCTAATTTATATTTTGTTTTCTTCCCCAAAGGGATATCATGAGAGACATTGTCAAGTGGCATGTCAAATACCATACTGAAATCCAAATACAGTATGTTTCATGCATTTTCCTGATCCCCTGGTATAGAAATAAGTGTGATTAATTTTTTTCTACTTCCTTGGAAATAGAATTGTCAGAAAATCAAGTTTGAAATTTGTTAGATGCTTGGATTCCAGCCAGTTAATTCAGCCCACAGGTCATTAAATATCTACTGAGTACCTGCCTGTGCCAGGCACTGTTTTACCTGAATACCATGGTGGACAAAATAGACAAGGTCCCCAGCTTCTCACAGAAGATTGGGTAGGGTAGTACTTAAAGCATGGGCTTGTTTAGAGCCCTTCTCTGCCACTTAATAGTAATCTTTCTTGCTCCAACTTCATCACTGACTAGGTCCCAGTTTCATCATTAGCAAAATAGGGATAATTACAGTAAACCTATCACCTAGTTGTTAAAAGATAAGCTTTTCAAAGGATTTATTAATAGATGCAAAACTAGTCAACAATAACAGGTTGATAATCAATTGCACTGTACTGAACATGAGAGGTGACATCTGAACCAGGTAGGGATGAACCAGATGATGATAGGAGAGAATAGGAAGGGGAAAGAGAACTGCATGCAAGTCTGAAACATTTGGGGGACTGAATTTAGCCTAGTCTGATGGACTACAGTCACTAGGACTGCAGTGAAGGGAGAGAATGGTCAGAAAGAGGTTGAAGTGAAAGATCTTAAAACCCTTGAATGCCATGCCTAGGAACTTGGATTTTAAGAAAAGGATGAAATGTTGAACAGTTTGGTACAGGGAACTCATGAGAATTGATTTGCCTTGTAGCAGGGTCTTATGGATGCAGTCAAAGTGCTGTGTGGAAAGAAACAAGACTGAAAGAAAGGAAATGAATTAGGCATTTTTATAATAATCCAGACAAAAGATGGTGGCAGCCTCAACCAGAGACTGAAAGTAATGATAGAAATAGAATCAAAATTATTTATAGAGGACATCTGACTTAATGAATGATGGGTTGTAAAGGGTAAGACGAAGAAATGAAGGTTCAACTCAAGTTATAACTTGAGCTTCTGAAAAGATGGTTCAGTCATTCACTGGGATAGTGAACACAGAACAGGAAATGAGTGTTCGAGGGGAAGACAGCAAATTTAGTTTTGGGCACGCATGCGTGTCTAGTTTGAGCAGTCAGTGGGGCATTAAATGGAGATGTTCAAGGTAGTTAGATGTGAACCATAGCGGGTAGATGTGGAGTCATTGAATATAGGAAGAAACTAAAGCTTGGTTTAGGATACCTCACCCAAGGAAAGTAAGGAGAGAAGACTTAAGAACCCTGGGAACACCACCACTTTCAGAATGGGCAGAGAAAGAGCAGCTACCAAGGAGACAAGAGGGAGCAATTACATAAGTAGATGGAAAACTGGAGAAGCACAGAAAGGCAGAAAAGAGTGTTTCAGGAACATGAGAGGGGGAGGTCAAAAATAGTAACAGGAGACTTCCCTGGTGGTCCAGTGGTTAAGATTCTGTGCTCCCCATGCAGAGGGCACAGGTTTGATCCCTAGTTGGGGAACTAAGATCTTGCATGCCACATAGCAAGGCCAAAAAAAAAAGAGTGCTCACCACGTAATAGGCACTGTTCTAAGTGTTGCATGTATACAGCTCATCACATCCTCTGAACCGTTCCATCCGGTGAATATTTTCATCCTCATAGATAAGGGAACTGTTGACTGAAAAAAATGCACAATCTAAAGTTGAGTTGCTGCTGCTGCTAAGTCGCTTCAGTCGTGTCCGACTCTGTGCGACCCCATAGATGGCAGCCCACCAGGCTCCCCTGTCCCTGAGATTCTCCGGGCAAGAACACTGGAGTGGGTTGCCATTTCCTTCTCCAATGCATGAAAGGGAAAAGTGAAAGTGAAGTCGCTCAGTCGTTACATTTTATTTAATCTGAGAGGTTAAGCTTGGGACATAGCATCTCAGTTAACTCTGAGAGACTGCTCCAAAGAGGTAGTGAAGAAGGAGGAGCAAGGATACATAGGAGTTGTTACAACAAAGACTAAGTCGTCAGAACATCTAAAGACGACTGTTAATTAAAGAAAACCGCATTATCTCAAGTTAAGGAATTTAGCACTTTTCTTTGTATTGAAAGATGCAAGAGTCTGCGCTTATTGAAACCATTCGTTTCATATGCATGGCAGCTCTCAGAGGCCAGCATCCTGTGCTTTCTCGCCCTGAGTCTCCTCAGGGTGCACTGGTGGGGGTGGCCGCAGCGGTTGACCACTGGATAGTGGGCATCCTGTTTCTATCCTGAGGTCCCTCAGGGAGCACTGTCAGTGTGGCTTTAATATGATGACTTGACAGATGCAACATCTTTTGTGTACTGACATGGCAGGCAACATTGTTGTTCACAAAGCCAAACCCAAGTTAGATAACCTGCTCAAAGTTAGTGTGAGGATGAGTCACGATTCAGATTTAGACTCTCATGACCAAACAGTTCATGCTCTTAACCAGTCTACTTAACTGTGTTGTCACACACTACGGAGGTTTGGTCTGCAGACTCTAAGAAGTGCTCATTAGATTTAACAAGACAGTTATTAGCAACCTTGGTAAGAGGAGTTTTAGTTGTTGGTGTAGAGAGGTGTATTTGAGTTGAAGAGTGAATAAGAGACTGTTATTTGAGCAGTTTAATTATGAAGGGGAGATGAAAGGATAGCAGCTTAATGAGAAGGGATAAAGGGAGAGTGTGTTATGTTTCTTTGTTAAGATGGAAAAGATTTGACCTCATTTAAATATGAACAACAAGAAATTCAATAGAAACGAGTGGTTTAAGATACAGGGAAAGGAAGAAGTAACGAACAGGGGCAAATTTCTGAGAGGGAGGTCACATACGACCCAGAGATCCCTCCCCATTGATTATAGCATGAGAAAGGTAGGAAAGAACGAATAAGGCAGGTCCCCTTGCAAGTCTGGGGGCCAGAATTAAAGAGAGTTCCCATCTGATAGAGATAGACATTTATATATTGTTAGCAGGGTTGTAGGATGTGAGAAGCGCATTTGGGGTTCCAGTTATGGCTGGAGATTCAAATCAGAAGGTCCAGCCAGATCCCAATTAGTACAGTATGAATACGGCTGACCGGTCACTTGTCAGGCCTTATCTTATCCAAAGCTCTCTTTACAGTCTCCTTGGGCCTTCAGCTTCTTGCTCAAGAATTTCACAAAGCCTCAAATATGGTCCCTAGGTTCTCCCCGGTAGAGTCATTCCTGTGATCATTCATCACAGGCTCTTTTATCACTCCTGAACACACTTCACAAAGATAGGACATTCCTCCTACAATCATTTTTTGTGGACAACTTACTGGAGGACAAATATTAGTCTTAACTGCTTTGAAATAAAAAAGTGCCTACATCTCTACCGTGAGGTGGTTAAACTGTCTTTGTCTTATTTCTACTGAAGAAACAAACCAACCATATTCATTTCGCTGGAAAATGTGCCTGAGGACTGGGAGGATGCCTCACCTACCTTATGGTCTTACAGGACTTCCCACAAAATTCTTTTGCAGTTTTGCAATTCTAAATGTGTTGTCATCTGTTCCAGTGGGTATGTTTAGAGGACAGATGATAGCCAGCTAGGTAACTAAGCAACTGTTCCATGACAGACTAAAATTGGGGAGCTACAAGTGAGATCATAAGCATGGAAACATTATGCTAAAAAAATTACAAGACCAAACAGCATTGCCAGGGGTTCCAGGCAAGGGTATACAGCTGAGCATCAGAGCTGCATTGGAGACAGGACACTGCCAGGCTGCCAGTGCAGTGTGGTTGTCAAGGGAACTCAGGTCAACTCTCTTGGAGGATCATCATTTCTCCTTTTCCAGCCTTCCCATCTTAAGTCAGTAGTTCTCTCCTCTCATTTATATAAAATTTAAATATATATCTATATGAATATATGTACACACAATGTTATACACCTGAAACTAATATCATAAATCAACTATAACTTAATATAAAAGAATAAAATATGTATACCTGGACCTCCATCCCAGAGATTCTCTTTTTTAACTAAACAGTTACTGATACTTAGTTGACATACAGTGAGCTAAACCTACTTTAAAAATGTACTGTTTGGTAAGTTTTGTCATAAAACCATCACCACAATAAAGAAAATGAACACATTCATCACTCCTAAGAATTTCCTCCTGCCTCTTGGCAATTCCCCTTCCACTGCTCTAACCCCCTTATCAGATAACTACAGATATGATTTCTGTCACAACATATTAATCATTTCCTGAAGTTTCGTGTAAATAATATCGGTATGTATTCTTTTTTGTCTTGTATCACTTGCATAAATTTTTTGAGATTCAACCATGTTCTTTGATCAATGGTTTATTACTTTTTATCACTGAATAGTGTTTCATTGAATGAATATGCAACAGTTTGTTTAACCATTCAGCTGTTGATGGACATTTGGGTTGTTTCAAGTTTGGGACAATTACAAATTAAACTTCTATGAAAATTCATGTGTAAGTCATGATATAGACATATGTTTTTCATTTCTCTTGGCTAAATATCCAGTGGTCATGCATGTATGTGAGAGTTGGACTATAAAGAAAGCTGAGTGCCGAAGAATTGATGCTTTTGAACTGTGGTGTTGGAGAAGACTCTTGAGAGTCCCTTGGACAGGAAGGAAATCCAACCAATCCATTCTAAAGGAAATCAGTCCTGAATATTCATTGGAAAGACTGATGCTGAAACTGAAACTCGAATACTTTGGCCACCTGAATGCGAAGAACTGACTCATTTGAAAAGACCCTGTTGCTGGGAAAGATTGAAGGCAGGAAGAGAAGGGGACAGTAGAGGATGAGATGGCTGGATGGCATCACAGACTCAATGGACATGAGTTTGGGTAAACTCTGGGAGTTGGTGATGGACAGGGAGGCCTGGTGTGCTGCAGTCCATGGGGTCACAAGGAGTCAGACGTGACTGAGTGACTGGACTGAACTGGGTAAATATCTAACAGTGGAATAGCTTAATTATGGGCTTTCCCTGCAGCTCAGTGGTAAAGAATCCACCTGCAATGCAGGAGCCAAAGGAGACCCAGGTTTGATCCCTGGGTCAAGAAGATCCCCTGGAGGAGGGCATGGTAACCCACTCCAGTATTCTTGCCTGAAAAATCCCCATAGACAGAGAAGCCTGGCAGGCTTTGGTCCATAGGGTTGCAAAGAGTTGAACACGGCTGAAGTGACTTAGCATGCACACACATGGCTGTTATATTTTTAGCTTAAGAACCTGTCAAACTGTTTTCCAAAGTGGCTGCACCATTTAACATTCCCACCAGCAGTCTGTAAGAGTTCCAGATCCTCTACATCTTTGACTTCTACCTTACTTGGTATGGTAAATCCTTTTTTAAAGCCATTTAAAAAGGTATGTAATGATATCTCATTACAGATTTAACTTGCATTTCCCTAATCATTAATGATATGTGTTTCTCTGACCTTACTATAATGGTTTGATCATCCAGAACAATGTTGAATACAAGCAATGACAGCAGATATCCTTATCTTGTTATTAATCTTAGGCATTAATATTCATTCTTTCATCATTAGGAGTAGGTTTTTTGTAGATGCCCTTTATTAGATTGAGAAAGAATTTCTTGTTTTCTAGTTGTTTTATTAAGAAATGGGTGATGGATTTTATTGATATTTTTGTTTGCATTTATTGATATAATTATATAGGTTTTCTTTATTAGTCTGTTAATATAGTGAATGGAGAAATACACTAATTTTCTAAATAATTTTACTTGTTTACTTTTGGCCCTCTGGGTCTTTGTTGCTCTGGGGACTTTTCTCTAGTTGCAGCAAGCAGGAGTTACTCTCTAATTGCGGTGGGTGGGCTTCTCACTGCAGTGGCTTTCCTTGTGGAGCACAGGCTCGAGGGCATGCAGGATTTAGTTGAGAGTCACCGACTCTAGAGCGCAGGCTCAGTAGTTGTGGCACACAGGCTTAGCTGCTCCCAGCATGTGAGATCTTCCCGGATGAAGGATCAAACCCACGTCTTCTGCACGGGAAGGTGGCTTTAGCACTGAGCCACCAGGGACGCCCACTGACTCATTTTGAAATGTTAAAATACAACCTTGCATTCCTGGGAAATGCCAATTGATCGTGAGGTATTGTCTTTTTATGTATCATTGGATTTAATTTGCTAAAATTTTGTTTAGAATTTTTGCATTTGTGCTTATGAAAGATAGTCAGTCTTAGTGTTCTTTTCTTGTATTTTCTTTATCTGGTTTTGATTAGTATATTAATGGCCTTCTAGAATGAACTGGGAAATATCAGCCCCTCTTCAATTTTCTGGAACAGTTAGTATATCATAAGTATTATTTCTTCCTTAAAGGTTTGAAACAATTCACAAGTGAAGCCATTGGTACTCAGAGCTTTTTCTTCTGTAACTTTATTGAGATGTAGTCAACAGATAAAAATAGTATATATTTGATTTGATTTGATATACATATACATTGTAAAATAATCATCAAAATCAAGCTAATTAACATATCCATCACCTCACATAGTTACCTTTTTTTCCTTTTCTCTTCCTTTTTCTTTTTTGTTTGTGTGTGGTAAGAACACTGAAGATCTACCCTGTTATTGAATCTCAAGTATGCAATACAATCACTGTCCTAAAGTCACATTGTATACATTAGCTCTTCAGAGCTTGCTCATCTTACATAACTGAAACTTTGACCAGCATCTCATTTCTACCTCCCTTAGCTCTTGGCAGCAGCATTCTATTCTCTAGTTCTATGAAGTTAGCCTGTTTTAGATTCCCCGTATAAGTGAGACCATGCCGTATTTGTTTTCATTCACCTAGTATAATGTCCTCCAGGTTCATTATGTTGTCACAGTGGCAGAATTCCCTTTTTAAGACTGACAAATCTTCCTTCATGTGGGGCGTGTGTGTGTGTGCACGTGCATGTGTGCGTCTGGACCTATATGTGTTCGATTGATTGATAGGTAGGTAGATGGATGGATGGATAGATAGTTAATCACATCTTTATCAGTTCATCTATGACTGACATTTAACTTGAACTGACATTTCCATATCTCAGTTATTGTAAGCAATGCTGATATGATTATGTGGAGTACAGATGTTTCTTCAGGACATATCTGATTTCATTTCCTTTGGATATATACCCAGAAGTAGTGGGATGACTGAATCATCAGATAGTTCTTATTTTTGGTTTTTAACTTTTTGAGCAACTTTCATACTTTTTTCCATAGTGGCTATACCAATTTACATTCTTCCCAGCAGTGTACAAGGGCTCCTTTTTCTCTACATCCTCATCAATTCTCGATGTCTTCTATATTTTTGTTAATAGCCAGGTGTGAGATAGCTCACAGTGGTTTTGATTTGCATTTGCCTGATAATCAGTGAAGTTAAACACCTTTTCATGTACTTGTTGGCCATGTATATGTCTTCTTTTGAGACCTCTGTCCAGGTCTTCTGCCCATTTTTTTTCCTTTTGGTTGTGTGTATTTTTCAGTGCTATTCTCTCAGATCACCCCACCCTCTCTCTCTCTCACTGAGTCCAAAAGTCTATTCTTTATGTCTGTGTCTCCTCTGTTGCCCTGCAGGTAGGATCATCAGTACCATCTTACTAGATTCCATATAAATACATTAATATACAATATTTGTCTTTCTCTTTCTGACTTACTTCACTCTGTATAATAAGCTCTAGGTTCATCCACCTCATTAGAACTGACTCAGATGTGTTCCTTTCTATAGCTGAGTAATATTCCATTGTGTATATGTACACAGCTTCCTTATCCATTCATCTGCCGATGGACATCTAGGTTGCTTCCATGTTCTAGCTATTGTAAATACTGCTGCAATGAACATTTGGGTACATGTGTCTTTTTCAGTTCTGGTTTCCTCAGGGTTTATGACTCATAGTGGGATTGCTGGGTCATATGGTTGTTTCGCTCCTGGTTTTTTAAGGAATCTCCATACTGTTCTCCATAGTGGTTCTATCAGTGTGCATTCCCACCAATAGTATAAGAGCCTTCCTGTTTCTCCACACCCTCTCTGGCATTTTTAAATTGGATTATTTGGGTTTGGCTATTGAGTTGCATGGGTGCCTTATATATGTTTTGGATATTAACCGCTTATCAGATACAGGGTTGATGTATATTTTCTCCCACTCTATAGGTTGCCTTTTTACTCTGTTGATTATTTATTTCACTTTACAGAAACTTTCTGATTTAATGAAGTGGCATCCCCACTTATTTATTTTTGATTTTGTTGCTTATGCTTTTAGTGCTAAATATAAAATAACCATCACCTAGACCAAAGTCGGAGAAGGCAATGGCACCCCACTCCAGTACTCTTGCCTGGAAAATCCTATGGACGGAGGAGCCTGGAAGGCTGCAGTCCATGGGGTCGCTGAGGGTCGGACAGGACTGAGCAACTTCACTTTCACTTTTCACTTTCCCGCATTGGAGAAGGAAATGGCAACCCACTCCAGTGTTCTTTCCTGGAGAATCCCAGGGACGGGGGAGCCTGGTGGGCTGCCGTCTACGGGGTTGCACAGAGTCGGACACGACTGAAGTGACTTAGCAGCAGCAGACCAAAGTCAAGATTTCCTCCTATGTTTTCTTCTAGTAGATTTACAGTTTCCAGTCTTATGTAAGTCTTTACACTGTTTTGATTTATTTTGGTAAATGGTGTGAAATGAGGGTCCAGTTTCATTCTGCATGTGGATATACACTTTTCCCAATACCATTAATTGAAGAAACTATACTTCACCACTGTGTGTTCTTAGCACACATGTCAAAAATCATTTGACTATATAAGAGCTGGTTCTTTGAAAAAGTAAACAAGATTGATAAGCCTTTAGCCAGACACATCAAAAAAAGAGAAAGAGTGCTCAAATTAATAAAATCAGAAATGAAAACAAGTTACAACCAACACCACAGAAATAAGAAGAACATAGAGATTTCTATGAACAACTATATACCAATAAAATGGATAACCTAGAAGAAATGGACAAATTATTAGAAATGTACAATCTCCCAAGACTCAACTAGGAAGAAATAGAAAATGTGAGCAGATCAATTACTACCATTACCAAAGTATTCCAAAAAAATTACAGAGAAAGGAATGTTTCTGCACTCATTCTATGAGTCCGACAAAATGTGTTTCCAAGATGAGACAAAGACATAACAAAAAAGAAAATTACAGGGCAGATCACTGATGAGTATGCAAAACTCCTAAAGAAAATATTAGCAAACTGAACCCGACAACACATTGAAAAGATCATATACCATGATCAAATGGGATTTATCCTATGGGTGCCAGTGAGTTTAGTCGCTCAGTGGTGTCCGACTCTTTGTGACCTCATGGACTGCAGCATGCCAGGCCTCCCTGTCCATCACTGACTCCTGGAGTTTACTTAAACTTGTGTCCATTGAGTTGGTGGTGCCATCCAACCATCTCGTCCTCTGTTGTCCCCTTCTCCTCCTGCCCTCAATCTTTCCCAGCATCAGGGTTTTTTTCAAATGAGCCAGTTCTTCACATTAGGTGGCCAAAGTATTGGAGTTTAAGCTTCAGCATCAGTCTTTCCAATGAATATTCAGGACTGGTTTCCTTTAGGATTGACTGGTTGGATCTCCTTGAAGTCCAAGGAACTCTCAAGAGTCTTCTCCAACACCACACTTCAAAAGCATCAATTTTTTGGTGTTCAGTTTTCTTTATAGTCCAACTCTCACATCCATACATGACCACTGGAAAAACCATAGCTTTGACTAGATGGACCTTTGTTGGCAAAGTAAATATCTCTGTTTTTTAATGTGCTGTCTAGGTTGATCATAGCTTTTCTGCCAAGGAACAAGCGTCATTTAATTTCATGGCTGCAGTCACCATCTGCAATGATTTTGGAGCCCAAGAAAAATAATCTGTCACTGTTTTCATTGTTTCCTCATATATTTGCAATGAAGTGATGGGAATGGATGCCATGATCTTCGTTTTCTGAATGTTGAGCTTTAAGCCAACTTTTTCACTCTCCTCTTTCACTTTCATCAAGAGTATCTTTAGTTCCTCTTCACTTTCTGCCATAAGGGTGGTGTCATCTGTGTATCTGAGGTTTTGATATTTCTCCCAGCAATCTAGATTCCAGCTTGTGCTTCATCCAGCCGGGCATTTTGCATGATGTACTCTGCATATAAATTAAAAAAGCAGAGGGACAATATACAGCCTTGACATACTCCTTTCCCAATTTGGAACCAGTCTGTTATTCCTTGTCTGGTTCTAACTGTTGCTTGTGCATATGTGTGAAAAACCTGCATACAGATTTCTCAGGTCAGGTGGTCTGGTATTCCCATCTCTTGAAGAATTTTCCACAGTTTATTGTGATCTATATAGTCAAAGGCTTTGGCATAATCAAGAAAGCAGAAGTATATGTTTTTCTGGAATTTTCTTGCTTTTTCTATGATCCAATGGATGTTGGCAATTTGATCTCTGGTTCCTTTGCCTTTTCTAAATCCAGCCTGAACATCTGGAAGTTCATGGTTCATGTACTGTTGAAGCCATGTTCGGAGAATTTTGAGCATTACTTTGCTAGTGTGTGAGATGAGTACAATTTTGTGGTAGTTTGAACATTCTTTCACATTGCCCTTTTTGGGGATTGGAATGAAAACTGACCTTTTCCAGTCCTGTGGCCACTGCTGAGTTGTCCAAATTTGCTGGCATATTGGGTGCAGCACTTTCACAGCATCATTTTTCAGATTTCACCTCCACTAGCTTTGTTCGTAGTGATATTTCCTAAGGCCCTCTTGATTTTGCATTCCATGATGTCTGGCTCTAGGTGAGTGATCACACCATCATGATTATCTGGGTCATGAAGATCTTTTTGGTATAGTTCTGTGTATTCTTGCCTCTCTTCTTAATATCTTCTGCTTCTGTTAAGTCCTTACCATTTCTGTCCTTTTTTGAGCCCATCTTTGCATGAAATGCTCCCTTGGTATCTCTAATTTTCATGAAGAGATCTTTAGTCTTTCCCATTCTATTGTGTTCCTCTATTTCTTTGCACTGATCACTGAGGAAGACTTTCTCATCTCTCCTTGCTATTCTTCGGAACTCTGCATTCAAATGGATATATCTTTCCTTTTCTTCTTTGCCTTTAGCTTCTCTTCTTTCCTCAGCTTTTTGTAAGGCCACCTCAGACAGCTATTTTGCCTTTTTGCATTTCTTTTTCTTGGGGATGGCCTTGATCACTGCCTCCTGTACAATGTCACGAACCTACATCCATAGTTCTTCAGGCGCTCTATCAGATCTAATTCCTTGAATCTATTTGTCACTTCCACTGTATAGTTATAAGGGATTTGATTTAGGTCATACCTGAATGGTCTAGTGGTTTTTCCTACTCTTCAATTTCAGTCTGAATTTGGCAATAAGGAGTTCATGATCTGAGCTGCAGTCAGCTCCCAGTCTTGTTTTTGCTGATTATATAGAGCTTCTCCATCTTTGGCTGCAAAGAATATAATCAACCTGATTTAGGTATTGTCCATCTGGTGATGTCCATGTGTAGAGTTGTCTCTTGTGTTGTTGGAAGAGGGTGTTTGGTATGACCCATGTGTTCTCTTGGCAAAACTCTGTTAGTCTTTGCCCTGCTTCATTTTGTACTCCAAGGCCAAATTTGCCTGTTACTCCAGGTATCCCTTGACTTTCTAGTTTTATGTTCCAGTCCCCTATAATGAAAAGGATATCTTTTTTTTGGGTGTTAGTTCTAAAAGGTCTTGTAGGTCTTCATAGAACCACTCGACTTCAGCTTCTTCAGCATTACTGGTTGGGGCATAGAGTTGGTTTACTCTGATATTGGTTTGCCAATATTGAATGGTTTGCCTTGGAAACGAACAGAGATCATTCTGTCATTTTGACATTGCACCCAAGTACTGCATTTTGGGCTCTCTTGTTGACTATGAGGACTATTCCATTTCTTCTAAGGGATTTTTGCCCACAGTAGTATATAGAATGGTCATCTGAATTAAATTAGTCCATTCCAGTCCATTTTAGTTCACTGGTTCCTAAAATGTCAATGTTCACTCTTGCCATCTCCTGTTTGTAGTGCCATCTCCACTTCTAAATTTACCTTGATTCAAGGACCTAACATTTCAGGTTCCTATGTAGTATTGCTCTTTACAGCATTGGACTTTACTTTCATCAACAGTCACATCCACAACTGGGCATTGTTTTCACTTTGGCTCCATTTCTTCATTCTTTCTGGAGTTATTTCTCCACTCTTCTCTAGTAGCATACTAGGCACCTAACAACTTGGGGTGTTCATCTTTCAGTGTCTTTTTTTTTTTTTTTTGCCTTTTCATACTGTTCATGTGCTTCTCAAGGCAAGAATACTGAAGGGGTTTGCCATTTCCTTCTCCAGTGGACCACATTTTGTCAAAACTCTCCACCATGACCTGTCCGTCTTGGGTGGCCCTACATGGCATGGCTCATGGTTTCATTGAGTTAGACAAGGCTGTGGTCCATGTGATCAGTTTGCTTAGTTTTTTGTGATTGTGGTTTTCAGTCTGTCTGCCCTCTGATGGAGAAGGATCCAAGGTTTATGGAAGCTTCCTGATGGGAGAGACTGACTGTGGGGGAAACTCCATCTTGTACTGATAGGCAGGACCATGCTCAGTAAATCTTTAATCCAGTTTTCTGTTGATGGGTGGGGCTATGTTCCCTCTCTGTTGTTTGACCTGAGACCGAACAATGGTGGAGATAATGAATGGTGAACTCCTTCAAAAGATCCCATGCAAACACTACTGTGCTCAGTGTCCCCTGACCAAAAATGATGGTTTAATATCTGCAGATCAATCACTCGAATATACTACATTAACAATTGTGAAGTAAAAACCATATGATCATCACAATAGGTACAGAAAAAGTTTTTGGCAAAATTCAATATAAACTTATGATAAAAAGAACTCTTTGGAAAGTAGGGATAGAAGGAAGATACCTCAACATAATAAAGGCCATATATGACAGGCTCACAGCTAACATCATACTCAATATGAAAAGTTAAAAACATTTCCTCTAAGATCAAGAACAAGATAAGGATGCTGACTCTAACTACTTTTATTCAACCTAGTATTGGAAGTCCTAGCCCAAGTAATTATATAAGAAAAAGAAATAAAAAGAATCTGAATTGGAAAGAAAGAAGTAAAACTGTTGCTGTTTGCAGATGACATAATGCTACATGTAGAAAATCCTAATGATGCCACCAAAAATTACTAGAGCTCATCAATGAAGTTGGTAAAGTTGCAGGATATAAAATTAACATACAGAAATCCATTGCATATCTATATGCTGACAAAGAACTATCAGAAAGAGAAATTAAATAAACAGTCCCATTTACCATCAGAATAAAAGGAGTAAGATTATAATACCTAGGAATAAACTTATTGAAGGAGGTAAAAGACCTATACTCAGAAAATTATAAGACGCTGATGAAAGAAACTGAAGATGACACAAATAGAAAGATATACCATGTTCTTGGATTGGAAGAACTAATATTATTTAAATGGCCATATTAATACTATCCAAAATAATCTCAGTAGATTCAATGCAATCCCTATCAAAATAACAATGGAATTTTTCACACAACTAGAACAAGTAATTTTAAAATTTCTATGGGAACACCAAAGACATGAATAGCCAAAACAATCCTGGTTATGAAGAATAGAGCTGGAGGTATTGCTCTCGCTGACTTTAGACTATACTACAAAGCTACCAGAATCAAAACAGTACAGCACTGGCACAAAAACAGACACATACATCAATATAACAGAAAGAAGGAAACCTATGCTAAATTAATCTATGACAAAGGAGGTAAGAATATACAATGGAGAAAGGAATGTCTTCAATAAGTGGTTCTGGGAAACCTGATATATAGAAGAATTAGTTTAGGACATTTTTATCATACATATACAAAAATAAACTCAAAATGACTGAAGACCATTTAATCAGAAATGTAATATCAGAAACCATAAATTTCCCAGAAGAAAACAGGTAGAATACTCTTTGACATAAACTGAGCAATATTTTTTTGGATCTCCTTCCCAAAGCAAAAGAAACAAAAGCAAACATAAACATATGGGACCTCATTAAATTTAAAAGCTTTTGGACAACAAAGGAAATCATAAACATAATTAAAAGGCAATGCACTGAATGGGAGAAAATATTTGCAAATGATATAGTTAAGCCTCACGTTTGTACATTCACACATTTTGCCTTTCAGTTGTCTTATTTTGACCATTCTGTTTATTGTGATTATTGATATGATTGGATTTTTCTGTCTTGTTGTTTGTTTAATATTCGTTCCCTGTGCTCTTTCCTGTTCTGCTTTCCCTCTTTTTCTGCTTTCTTTTGGGAATACTTGAATGGATGTTATGATTCTGCTTTATTGCTTTTATTAGCTGATTATTTATAACTCTTTGCTTTATTATTTTAGTGTTTGCTTAAGAATATATAGTACACTACTTTAACTTATCAAACTCCATATTTGAGTGCTGTTTTACCACTCATGTATACTAGAACTGCACAATAGTATATTTCTGCTTACCTCAACTTTGTACTTTGTCAAATATTTTACCTTTACATAATGTATAAAACCACAATAAATTAAGCACCATATTGTTATCATTTGTGTTTAAAAGGATGATTGTCTTTTTAAGTGATTTAAAGAGTTGGAGAAAATCATAAATATTTATCCATATATTTTCCATTTCCACTGTTCTTCATACATTTTTATAGACCATATTTCCATCTGATATCACCTTTCTTTTGCCTGAAGGACTTCCTTTAGCATTTATGATAGCATAGATTTGGCAAAAAAAAAAAAAAAAAAAAGTCTTTCTAGTTTCTTAGTCTGAAAAAGCATTTTGCCTTCATTTTTAAAAGATATTTTCTCTGGGCCTAAAATTCTAGGTTGACAGTTGTTTTATTTTAGTCCTTTAAAGTGTGATTCCACTGTCTTCTCACTTGCATTGTTTCCAATGAGACATCTGTTTCATTCCTTATCTTTATTCTTCTGCAAATAATATGTCTTTTATTCATTTGACTGCTCTTAAGATTTTCTCCTTATCACTGGTTTTGAAGTTTTATTTAATGTATCTTGATGTGATTTTATTAATGTTTCTGTGATAAACATTTTACTGAAATCCTTGCATCTGTATTTTTATTGTATTCATCAAATTTGGGGACATCTTAGTCATTATTCCTTCAAATATTTATTATGACATCCTCTTGCACTTCGGATTTTCCAATTAAAAATATATCAGGCAGCTCAAAGGTATTCCACAGCTCATTAATGCTTTGATCATTTTTAAAAATTATCTTTGCATGTTTCATTTGGATAGTTTGTATTGCTGTGTCTTCATAATTTGCTGATCTTTTATTTTGTCATGTCTAATCTGCTATTATTCCCAACCAGTGAATTTTTATCTCAGACATTGTAGTTTTTTTTATTTTTTAAATTTTTTGGAGGCTAATTACTTTACAATATTGTATTGGTTTTGTCATACATTGACATGAATCCGCCATGGGTGCACATGACATTGTAGTTTTTATTTCTGTAGGTTTCCTTTAGCTCTTTTAAAATATCTTCCGTGTCTCTAACTTTCAAATTAAGTAAAATCAGTGTATAAATGCAGTCCTTATCTACTAATTCTAGTATTTGTGTCAGTTCTAGGTTGTTTTCAATTATTTGATTTATCTCATTATGGATTTCATTTTCTTCCTTCTCTTTATGCCTGGTAGCTTTTTTTTTTTTTTTTTTTCAAATTAGATGCTTGAACATTTTGAATTTTACCCTGTTGAGTGCTGGATATTTCTGTATGCTTAGGCTTCTGGAACAAAATTAAGTTATCTGGAAACACTTTCATTCTTTCCGATTTGCTCTTAAGATTTGTTAGGCAGGACTGAAGCAGTTATCAGTTAGGGGCTAATTATTCCCTATGACTGAAAACTTCTGTTTAACCTACCCTTGAATCTTAAGGTTTTCCATTCTGGGCATTGAGAATAGACACTGTTCTTGGCCCTGTATGAATGCTGGACACTGTCACCGTTAATCCTCATAGATTTTTTTCACCCTAGTTTTAGGTCGTTTTTTTTATTTTAATATAAATTTATTTATTTTAATTGTAGGCTAATTGTTTTACAGTATTGTATTGGTTTTGTCATACATCAACATGAATCCGCCACAGGTATACATGTGTTCCCCATCCTGAACCCCCCACCACTTCCCTCCCCATACCATCCCTCTGGGTCATCCCAGTGTACCAGTCCCAAGCGTCCTGTATCATGCATTGAACCTGGACTGGCGATTTGTTTCATAGAGAGGGAGAGGGTGGGATGATTAGGTAGTTTTTTTAATACATATGTGAGTGAGTGAGTGAAAGTTGCTTAGTCATGCCTGACTCTTTGAACTATACAGTCCACTGAATTCTGCAGGCCAGAATACTGGAGTGGGTAGCCTTTTCCTTATCCAGGGGATTGTCCCAACCCAGGGATCAAACCCAGGTCTCCCACATTGCAGGCAGAGTATTTGCCAGCTGAGCTGCAAGGGAAGCCCTGATCAATATTAAGATGAATACTCAAGGGGTACTCTGCAAATGGGCTTCCCAGGTGGCTTGCTGGTAATGAATCTTCTTGCAATGCAGAAGATGCGGGAGATTCAGGTTCAATCCCTGGGTGGGGAAGATCTCCTGGAGGAGGAAATGGCAACCCACTCCAGTATTCTTTCCTGGAGAATCCCCATAGACAGAGGAGCCTGGCAGGCTATAGCCCATGGGGTCACAAAGGGTCGGACACGACTGAAGCAACTTAGCACACGCACTCTGCAAATATTCAAGGCACACACACACTCTTTTTATTACATTTTTCTCTCTGATACTTTGTCCTGAGAATTCTACCAACTTAATTTCACCAAAATTTTGGCTTTCCCTCTTCAGTTCAAGCAGTCCACAGTGCTCCAACCTGTACTAGAAACTGGCAACAACCTGGCTGCAAGCTGAGCTAATCAACAGACTTACCTTGTTTCTTTCCTGGGACTCAGAGATCACTGTCCTTTGTTTGCTTATGCCCGAGGTCTTGGAAACTATTGCTTTATATGTTTTGGCTGTGTTTTGGCTGTTTCCAGTGGGAGAATAAACATGATCCCTGTTAGTCTTAAGTGGAAATCCTAGAGATTCTTTCTTAAGCAGTATTGAATTAGGCTTAACAGATGACTCTGAGAAGCAACCAAACTTAAGAGCTTCTGCTCTGGGCTAAAGAATACCATCAGGAAAAAGTAATATCTTTATTTTCCATAGTCAGATAAGCAATACAATGTAGGGAATCTGTTTTTTCCTTCCTCCATAATCCAAAATTAGAAAATATTCCTGGGACTTCCTTGGCAATCCAGTGGTTAAGATTTTGCTTTCCCATGCCAGGGGTGTGGATTTGATCCCTGGTTCGGGAGCTAAGATCCCACATGCCTGTGGCCAAAAAGCCAAAACATAAAAGTTCAATAAAGCCTTTAAAACTGGTTCACATAAATAATAAACAATAATAAAATGTTTTTTAAAAATAAATAAAAAGAAAACTTAAAAAAAAAAGAAGGTATTTCCTTCCTACTTTTATGGCCCTTTGTCTAACCTAGAGAACAGTTAATTTTATATCCTTCTCCTTCAATGTTAAGATTCCAGGAAGTACTTCCTGCAATTGCCCACTCTGTTCTGGTAAAGCTCACCATTAACCTTGGAAGATGATAGGTTGGTTAAATTGTATGTTGTTCTAGTTTGCAGCCTGAACAGTTGAGGGCCAGTGAATGGTGTAAGGCACCAACTAACCAGAGGCAGATCTAACAAGGAAATCCCTGGGTTTCCTGAGGCGTCCATAGATTTTAACAGAGAAATTAAGGCACCCCGTGGGGGAGGACCCAAGATTGCCAGTCTGCAGCCTGAGTCCTAGAGACTGACGTCCCTTGTAATTTTGCCCAGAAGGGTGCTTCTGCAAATGCTATTCTTGTTATCAGGACTCTAATTTGGCATGAACACACAGCAGCTTGTCTCACTATCTCAGTACTTTAGTTATCACTTTCCCATCTAGAATTCCAGTTAAAAATTTTTTCACCTTCATTGAACTTGTGGGGAAAATGGATACCCGCACCCAGCCCCCCACCCCCCGCCCATGATTCCTCATTGCCTCATGGACCCAGATTCAGAAGAATCTACCAGAGAAAACTTCACTCACTCAGACTCCCAAGGCAAGTTGAAATTATATATTATCCTCATTTTATAAGTGAGGGAGCTGAGACCCCAATCAATTATATGGCCATGGACAAATACAGAGACAGGTCTGGGTTAAGGAAAAGTTAGTGAGTACGTAGGACCTTAAAAACACCAAACTTCAGCCTCTGGCTTCACAGTAGAATACAACACAAAGTAAAATAGACACACCTTCTCCTGGGCATTTCAAGAGTATCATGTAATGGCTAAAGTGGTTATCAATCTTTGCCCACTTGTGAAAGGCACTCATTGACTGCTGGTCAGGTCAACTGGAGTACAGTAAGTTTAGCCAAGCTCAGCAGTGCTTAGGATAACAGCCAATCACAGAGTTGGTAGGTGGTGGTGCTATATATATATATATATATATATATATATATTAAAAAATAAAGTAATTTTTATATATATTCACTTATTTATTAAGAAAAGTAAAGTATCTATAAGGTAAAGCTTAGTAAAACAAGCCTATTTTTATCCCCAAAATGTCTAAAAATAGAAAAAAAAATGTGACAAGAGCAGAAAATTTTATCTAGTTATACAAAAACTCAAAGAAGGAAAGAGATTCTTTAGAAGATGGTTTTGCCCCCTGTATGACCTTTGCCTGGGGTCATAGGTCACTGCTACTTCAAGTTGCCTCTAATCATGGGAATGGAAAATGTAGAGCCAGAATTATCAGGGGGGTTGGCACTTAGTTGGGTGGCTGGCAAATGTGCAAAAGATTAATTAACAAGAGAAGAAATGAAACTCCTTGTCTGGCTTCCTCGATTCTTCATGATCTGGCTTCCTCGATTCTTCATGATCTGGCTTCCACCTGTCTCCCGGTCTCCTCACCTATTGTTCTCTCCCCTCCAGTTTCCTTGACTTTCTTGTCCTTTCTGAAGCACAACCTGCTCATTTTTGCCTTAAGGTCTTTGCACAAGCTGTTTCCTTCAGCTAATCAGCTCTCTCCAGATCTCAACATGGTGGACACTCTCTTATAGACATTTCCTGATTCCTGATCTAAAATAGCTCCTTGGTCATCACGTCACATCCTCCTCCTGACTTTCACCTTAGTATGATTGCCACCTGTTTGGTGTATCCTATTTCTCTCTCTTCTTCACTAAAATGCAAGGTCTGTAATAACCAGCATTTATACAGACCATGTGCCTTGCACCATTGTAGGAGCTCTTCCCGTATAATAAGGTGGTTAATCCTCATAAGCACCCTTTGAGTTGAGTTTATTATTATTTCCCTTATTTTACAAGTGATGACACTGAATCTAAGTCTGTAATGAAACTGAGGTGGGGGAGGTGAAATAGCTTCCTAATAAGTGGTAAGACCAGTCTCTGACTCCAGAGGGCATGCTCCCTCTGCCCCTTCCTGCAGGGAGTTGGGGACTTTATTAGTCAAGGTTTTCCAAGAAGCAGACACCAAGGTGGGATTAAAGAAATAGAGACACAGATGGAGAGAACAAATGTGTGGATACCAAGGGGGAAGGAAGATGAAGTGGGAGATTGAGGTTGACACTATTGATACCATGTATAAAAGAGATGACTTCGAGAACCTACTGTATAGCACAGGGAACTCTACTTAATGCATTGCGGTAACCTGAATGGGACGGGAATCCAAAAAAATAAAAGATTGGATATATGTATACGAATAGCTGATTTACTTCGCTATACAGCAGAAACTAACACAACATTGTATATAAAGCAACTATAATCCAATAAAAATTAAAACAAAAACAAAATGGAATTCTCCAGACAAGAATACTGAAGTGTGGGTAGCCATTCTCTTCCTCAGGGGATCTTCCCCACCCAGCGATTGAACGCCAGTCTGCCAAATTGCAGGCAGATTCTTTACTGTCTGAGCCATCACGGGAGCACCAATAAAAATGAAAAACAAAAACCTGAAAAAAAGCCATAGGATCAGACATGCAAGAAATTTATTGGGGGATACCCCAGTCAGAGAATATGGGGAAAGAACCAGAGGAAACTGGTAGAGAGGGTGGATCATGATGGAGTTCTGACCCTGGTGAAGGAGGTGGGGTGGAAGGCAGAAGGAAGGACCCCTCAGTTTGCAGTATAACTTTAAGAATGTTTCAAGAAAAAAGTCAAAGATTGTACATCAAAGGAATCGTGTCTTCCAGGACCTGGTTGGCCTTCTTTCTTCTGCCAAGTTCAGTCGTTAACTGGGAGGAGTCTTTGGAAGTGTACCCTTGGCAGGAATATAGTGATGGATTTCAGAGCACAGAAGCTGGGGCTGTCAGTAAATGGCCTTCCCTGAGATGCGCATTTTCATGGCAGCCACAAGGATGCTGTCTTGTCCCCTACTGTATCTCTGATACCTGTACTAGCACATGGCAGACGCTCGATCAATGTTTGTCAACTGAGTAAATTACCCCTCAGCACATATAAGGTACTTAATGGTTGACTGTTGAATATGAGCAGGTAAGTGAAAAAGTGAACACACACAGAAAATAGAAAGAAGTCTCATAACTCCTTTACCATTTGCCCTCCACCATTGCTACTTTCAGGTGGTGCTAGTGGTAAGCAATCTGCCTGCCAGTAGATGAGACATAAGAGACGGGGGTTCGATCCCTGGGCTGGGAAGATTGCCTGGAGAAGGGCATGGCAATTCGCTCCGGTATTCTTGCCTGGAGAATATCATGGACAGTGGAGCCTGGTAGGCAACAGTCCATAGGGTCCTAAAGAGTCAGACACAACTGAGCAACTAACACGTTCACTTTGATTGCTGTTTGGGTGAAAAGTGGGAGTGGGACGATGGAGAAGGGAACGGCAACCCGCTCCAGTATTCTTCCTGGGAAATCCCATGGACAGAGGAGCTTGGAGGGCTACAGTCCATGGGATCGCAAAGAGTCGGACACAACTTAGTGACTGAACGGCGACGAGAAGAGTAGGAGGAACTGCAAACAGGGTCACAGGAGACAAAGGTCTGCTTCACCCTTTCCTCTTGGTAATGCGGTGTTCAGGCAATGATTTACAAAGTATACTCCACCAGGGAAAAGAATGCTGCTTGACTGTTGTTTGGGCAGATGTACTTCCAGACGCTTAAGACTTGCACATTTCCAGAACTTCATCCACGTGAAGTAGTGATCATTTACTCTCCTGAATCGGTTCCAAGTGGACTAGATAAGTCACATTGTATGTTGTATCACAGACAGACTCTCTCAGGCTCACAGTTTCCTTTTTTCTTCTTTCTTTTCCTCTCTCTTCTTTCCCTCCCTCCCTCTTCCTTTTGACCTTCCTCTTCCCTCCTCCCTTCCCTTCCCCTCTCTCCCTCCTTTCCTTTCTTCTGACCTTTCCTTTAGACAACAAAATTGTATTCTCTCACTGTTCTGAAAGCTAGACATCTGAAATCAAGGTGTGTCGTAAGACAGAGTTCCCTCTTGGGACTCTTGGGAGAATCCTTCCTTGGCTTTTCTTAGCCTCTGGGGTCTCCTGACCACCCTTGGTTTATAGCTGCCTCACTCCAGTTTCTGCCTCTATCATTCTATGATGCCCACCTGTGCCTCCTGTCTCTATATCCAAAATCCCCTCTCCTTTATTTTTATTTTTAATTCTGACCAAATATACATATCTTGAAACTTATTTTAAGCATTTTTAAGTGTATAGTTCAATGACATTAGTAGAGGGCTTCCTTGGTGGCTCAGCTGGTAGAGAATCTGCCTGCAATGCGGTAGACTTGGGTTCAATCCCTGGGTTGGGAAGATCCCCTGGAGAAGGGAAAGGCTACCCACTCCAGTACTCTGGCCTGGAGAATTCCATGGACTGTACAGTCCATGGGGTTGCAAGAGCTGGACACGACTGAGCGCCATTCACTCAGTGACATGAAGTACATTCATGTTGCTGCAACCCATCACAAAGAGGTCTCCAGAACTCTCTTCATCTTGCATTACTAAAACTCTGTACCCATTAAATACCAACTCCCCAGCCCCTCTTCTCCCAGTCCCTG
Source organism: Bos indicus (assembly GCF_029378745.1). Lineage (NCBI taxonomy): Eukaryota > Metazoa > Chordata > Mammalia > Artiodactyla > Bovidae > Bos > Bos indicus. The sequence goes on along the minus strand of NC_091775.1, from coordinate 63,808,583 downwards.
GCCCCCATTCTACTCTGTCTCTCTAAATAGTTATCAAGACAGTATGGTACTGGCACAAAGACAGAAATATAGATCAATGGAACAAAATAGAAAGCCCAGAGATAAATCCACGCACATATGGACACCTTATCTTTGACAAAGGAGGCAAGAATATACAATGGATTAAAGACAATCTCTTTAACAAGTGGTGCTGGGAAATCTGGTCAACCACTTGTAAAAGAATGAAACTAGAACACTTTCTAACACCATATACAAAAATAAACTCAAAATGGATTAAAGATCTCAACATAAGACCAGAAACTATAAAACTCCTAGAGGAGAACATAGGCAAAACACTCTCTGACATACATCACAGCAGGATCCTCTATGATCCACCTCCCAGAATATTGGAAATAAAAGTAAAAATAAACAAATGGGACCTAATTAAACTTAAAAGCTTCTGCACATCAAAGGAAACTATTAGCAAGGTGAAAAGACAGCCTTCAGAATGGGAGAAAATAATAGCAAGTGAAGCAACCAACAAACAACTAATCTCAAAAATATACAAGCAACTCCTACAGTTCAACTCCAGAAAAATAAATGACCCAATCAAAAAATGGGCCAAAGATCTAAATAGACATTTCTCCAAAGAAGACATACAGATGGCTAACAAACACATGAAAAGATGCTCAACATCACTCATTATCAGAGAAATGCAAATCAAAACCACTATAAGGTACCATTTCACACCAGTCAGAATGGCTGCGATCCAAAAGTCTACAAATAATAAATGCTGGAGAGGGTGTGGAGAAAAGGGAACCCTCTTACACTGTTGGTGGGAATGCAAACTAGTACAGCCACTATGGAGAACAGTGTGGAGATTCCTTAAAAAACTGGAAATAGAACTGCCTTATGATCCAGCAATCCCACTGCTGGGCATACACACTGAGGAAACCAGAAGGGAAAGAGACACGTGTACCCCAATGTTCATCGCAACACTGTTTATAATAGCCAGGACATGGAAGCAACCTATATGTCCATCAGCAGATGAATGGATAAGAAAGCAGTGGTACATATACACAATGGAGTATTACTCAGCCATTAAAAAGAATACATTTGAATCAGTTCTAATGAGGTGGATGAAACTGGAGCCTATTATACAGAGTGAAGTAAGCCAGAAGGAAAAACACCAATACAGTATACTAACGCATATATATGGAATTTAGAAAGATGGTAACGATAACCCTGTATACGAGACAGCAAAAGAGACACTGATGTATAGAACAGTCTTATGGACTCTGTGGGAGAGGGAGAGGGTGGGAAGATTTGGGAGAATGGCATTGAAACATGTGAAACGTCATGTATGAAACGAGATGCCAGTCCAGGTTCAATGCACGATGCTGGATGCTTGGGGCTGGTGCACTGGGATGACCCAGAGGGATGGTATGGGGAGGGAGGAGGGTTCAGGATGGGGAACACATGTATACTAATTAAATAATTTTCTATTAAAGAAAAAAAAAAAGAAGAAAAAAAAAATAAATGTGACTACTCTAGGTACTTCGTATAAGTGGACTCAGGCAGTTTTTGCCCTTTTGTGATTGCCTTGTTTCATTTACCATAATGTCTTCAAGGTTCATCATGTTCTCACATGTGGTCAAAATTTCCTCCTTTTTTAAGACTGAATGATACTTCATTGTTCACTGTATTAGTTTTCTAGGGCTGCCATTATAAAATACTGTAGACCAGGTGGCTGAAACAAAAGAAATCTGTTTTCACAGAGCTCTGGAAATGAGAATTCCATGATCAAGGTGTCATCATGTTTAGGCTTTTCTTGAGTCCCCTCTCCTTGGCTTGCAGACAGCCACTTTCTCACTGTGTCCCAACATAGTCATCTCTCTGTTGCAGTTTGCCAGTCTCCTCTTTTTACAAAGACATCAATCATGTGGGATTAGGGCCTACCCACAAGACCTTGTTTTACCTTAATCACCTCTTTAAAAGCCCTACCTCCAAATTGTCACATTCTGAGATAATGGAGTGAGTACTTCAACACACGAGTTTGAGGGGAAGGGCACAATTCAGCCCATAACACCCATGGTACAGTTATCAAAAGCAGAAGATTAGCACTGATACCATTATATAATGTATTCTACAGACTTTGTTCACATTTTGCCAGTTATTCCAGGAGTGCCATTTTTCTGAATGAGATCTAGTCTAGGATCACACACTGCATCTTTCTCCTTTGGTAAAGGTGGTATCTGCCAGGCTCCTTCGCTGTATTATTTTTCCTTGTAATGAATAAGTATCTTATGGGGAGATACTCTGAAAACATGTAAATAGCTTGTTTCTCATACTTTTGTCTACGAATTTTGGCTTCCATTAATAAGTCTTGACTGAGTAATTGTTACTCAGATGTTTACTAAATGCTGATTTCCTAGTAAGATTTCTACATTATCAATTGGAATCTAAGTCAAGGAGGAGCTTTCCTTTCTCCACCATTTATGTATCTCTTCAATTATTTATATCTCTGTGGACTTATGGATTTTTATTTCACTCTATTTTGCTCAAATTGTTCTGGATTTGTTCATTGTAGCTTATTCAGTTGGCTTTGGTGTCTTTTTGACATGGCTCCATCATTTTTCAAGCATTTCCTAATCTCTGTCCCCATAAAATGTTCCAGGTTCATCTTATATTCTCCCTGCCCAAGCTTTGAACATCTTTACTGGTGGCTCAGACAGTGAAGAATCCGCCTGCAAGGCGGGAGACCCAGATTTATTCCTGGGTTGGGAAGATCCGCTGGAGAAGGGAATGGCAACTCACTCCAGTATTCTTGCCTGGAAATTTTCATGACAGAGGAGCCTGGTGGGCTACAGTCCATGGGGTCACAAAGAGTCAGACATGACTGAGCAACTAACACACAGAAGCCTTGAGATATGTCCCTGCAAGGAGTCCTGGTTCCTTTTATTAAGAATGACACTTTATTGAAACAGTTACTTTTATTAGAGGATAGGATTCAAGTATGCTTACTAATGTAGAGATATAATTGACTGTAGTCCTCTTCAGTAGACAGAACTATAATGTGTGGGCACTCTTGCCCACACACACACACACCCCTATAACTATTTTTATTTGTATGTATTCTTAAGTCCTTGAATTTATATTAATTCCTCCAATTTCAGTTCAGCTCCTCAAGGCTTATTCTAGCCTTCCCCTCCTCCTGATTTGCAACTTTTTTCTCTAAGAGCAACTAGCTCTTATTATTCATAATATATATGCTGATTCACACACTATTCATGAAGTAGTTTCAGAATTGCTAACCCATAACCCTGTAGAAAACAAACCTACCAACTAAAAGTACAGTATTTGTATAGTTTTTTTCTTTTCTAATTAGTCTTAGGTTATGTAGTCAAACCACTGTTTATCGAAGTTACATTGGTTAGTTATCCACCACCATCACATCATCAGTGTGGTTTTGTTATTGGTAACAGAGTTTGCCTCATCCTTTTTCTGTTAATATTCCTTTTGGCATCTCCTTCCTCACCATTCATTTTAGTTAAATATCTGTATTTTGATTATGTGAGATATTAAATAGTTCTAAGTTACAACTGTGTAATTTTCTTACTCAGGGAATGTTATCTCCCAATTCCTACCACATTCCTGTTTTTCATCCTGTTTCTACCCCCTATCTGTGGGTAACCAAAATTGTTAGTTTTCAGTTCATCCTACTTTTTAAAATAAGTACATTTGTATATATTTTCTTATTTTTCCTGTCTTATACTCAAAGTAGCATACAGTAGACACTCTGGAATATATTGCTTCTATTCACCTAACATTATACCCTAAAAATTACTCTATATTAGTTCATAGATAATGTCCTCATTGTTTTTATAGATACATGGTAGTACTTCATTGTGTACATGTACCGTAATTTATTCAATCACTTTGCTGCATTTGTTTCCAATACTGTACTATTACAAACAATTCTGCAGTGAATAATCTTGCATGTGTATCTATTGCTAAGGGTATGTCTTTGGGTAAATTTCTACAACTACTTATAGCAATTGCTTTAACTCTTTGGCTGGGTCAATAGTATCACTGAATCTGGACTTGGATCTGCTTGCCTTTGAGCAGTAAAATCAGTCTGCTGACACCAGGTTGTCGTGAAGGCAAGTGCAGCATTTACTAGATGGTGCTGAGCAAGGAGAATGAGCAGTCCATGCTCCAAAGACTCAAACCCCCTGATGGCTTTCGGGGAAATTTTTTTAAAGACAGTGTGAGGGAGGGGCCTGCAGGTGTGTGATCAACTCATGCACAATTCTTAGATGGGTTGGCATCAAAGTGAAGTCTCAAGTATCTCCAGTCTTCTGGTTTCAGCCTGCCTGGTGTCTAAGTGCTCGTGGCCAACAGTTTTCATTTGTTTCCTGTAAAAACAACTCAGGAATGTGTGTAAGAGCTTTATCTACATCTTCAGGGAACTGGGAGCTCTGTGATTCTGCTATGCAACTGGTTTATAATTTAAATTGTTACCTGTTTCTCAGCCCAGTAAGTATTCTTTGTTTCTACCTCTTCACATTTTATACTCATTAACTCTTAAGCGCACCTTTTGAAACTCAGGGGAGGCCTGGGAGACTAAAGCAAAAGCCTTTTACTGCAAAGGAAAGGACACAGGGCCTTGTAGGCAGTTTCAGTATACCCTTTTCTTTGATATTTCTCATTCTTGAGGGAAAGAGGTTCAGGACAAAAAAGGGAATAAAATTTTGAGTAGAGAGGTTAATGATAAACTCAGCAGAGGAACTGTGTTTCAACAGGTAACTGCATATGTATTTTTTTTAATTATGTAAACCCAAATTCTTCTCCAGAAGACTGGCTCTAGTTTATATTCCCATCAGCAGTGTATGAGAGTGCCTCTTTCTACAGAGCAACACCAACAAAATGTCTCTTTTGTTGTTTCTTTTTTTTTTTTACTTGTATGCTGGATGAGAGTGATATATTCAGTGTAATTTAATTTTCATTAACTTGTATTTCATAAAATCTAATTATGAGTGAGATTGAGCATCTTTTCATTTACTTGAGGATCATTATATATTTTTTGTCAATTGTTTATTCATATCTTGCCAATATTTTAATCAGAGTTTTGTGCCTCTCCTTAATTTGTATGAGTCACTTACATGTTATCAATAGAAATACTAGCTTTAATCTGTTGTATATCTGATGTATTCCCTCTTGACTTTGGTTGTTGTGGCTTTTACCATGAAATTTCTGTTTTAAGTACTCAAATTTATAAGAAAGGTAGATGATTTCAAAAGTATGTCTTATAGGATAGTGAAAAGAGTTTCTGGAGAAGAAAAGCTTGAGGAAGAACATAATCATTAACTTTCACTTATTTGGATTACTGTCATGAGAAACAGGGAGCAGACTTATTCTGTTTCTCCAAGGGAAAGAATTACCTTAAATGACTTAAAGTTGCTGCTGCTGCTGCTAAGTCGCTTCAATCGTGTCTGACTCTGTGTGACCCCAGAGACGGTAGCCCACTAGGCTCTGCCATCCCTGGGTTTCTCCAGGCAAGAACACTGGAGTGGGTTGCCATTTCCTTCTCCAATGCATGAAAGTGAAAAGTGAAAGTGAAGTCGCTCAGCCGTGTCCGACTCTTAGCGACCCCGTGGACTGCAGGCTACCAGGCTCCTCCATCCATGGGATTTTCCGGACAAGAGTACTGGAGTGGGTTGTCATTGCCTTCTCCATAAATAACTTGAGGGCAGCAACGTTTGCCATAATGCAATGAAAAGCTTCCTAGTGGTGTATGCACCTCGCTTTTATTAGTAGCTTATTCTGTATCACCAGAAGATTTAAATTAAAGGTTGCTGTCATAATGTGTGATATTCCAAGGGTCAAATATTAACCTTTGGTATAAAGTAAGTTGCTGGCTAAGCTGGGGTGGTGAGCTCAAAATGGATTATCAAAGACAGGAGTGGTTAGAGCAAATTTAACATCAAGTGACTGAGCCAAACTAAGGTTAAAAAAAACCAAGGAAGTCAAGAACTATACAAAGCAAACCAGAATGGGTAACAGAAAATGGATCAGTTTTAGAAATATGAGTTAATATCGTCTATGATTTTTATGAGTTTTTTCTGCATATTTACCAAAGTAAATTGGGTCAACATAAACTATACTAAGAGACATCTTGATAAATTTGCATTTTCTATAAATATTTATTGAGTTATGGCCCTGACACTGTCTAGGTATTCTAAATATAGCAGAACAAAAAAAAAAGACATTTTTCTGATTTTGCAAGGCATGCACTCTTGACAGTTGCTATTTGCCCTCTGTGAATCTGCTTACTAGAACTTTGCTCCAGGTCAAATTATTTCACCTAACACATAAGAATATGAAAAAATATGATCTTGCTGAAATTTGGATGACTTACCTGGAAGGGCTGAACTGAACCAATTATATTGCCCATACCTTTTATTCTACATATATACTTAGAACATCTTATACATCTTAATCATGATTGTTCTAGGAGAGGGGCTTCCCCAGTGGCTCAGTGTAAAGAATCCACCTGCCAATGCAGGAGATGTGAGTTCGATCCCTGGGTCAGGAAGATCCCCTGGAGAAGGAAATGGCAACCCACTCCAGTATTCTTGCTTAGGAAATCCCATGGACAGAGGAGCCTGGCGGACTACAGTCCATGAGGTCACAAAAGAGTCAGATACAACCTAGCGACTAAACCACAACAATTCTAAGAGAAGCATTTTCAGGACACCCATGAGAGTTCAGAAGGATGAATGGAACCGATAAGGTGGAAATTAATAACCATCTGGGTAAGTCAGCAACAGACCCAAAGCAGGACTAATGACCTCCTATTCTCAGGATCTCCACTTCATGACTAGACCACACAGCATGACAATTTGACGTCCTTGTCTTGTGTTGAGACATCCATAAAATTCATGGAATAGTAAAAAATTGCTTGAGACATCAGGCTATATTTACCCTAAATAGCTGCATGTCTCTCAACCCTTGAATTTAAGCTAGTTAACTTCTGAGACATAGACCAATTAGATATCACAGACCTTTCAACCTTTGAGCTAGAAGATTCTGTGCAGTCCCTCTACTGTAACCTCCTGTAGCGCAGTGGCCTGGAGAGGTGAATCTCCGAGGTCCTGAGATCACAGCTGGTTAATTACTTCAGCGTCTCCCACACTGTGGTTCCTGGGTACCTCATCTTCATCTCAGGCTATTTCCCCCTGTTCTCTGTACTCTGGCTGGTTACAGCCTCCCTTATTTCCATATACCCATGATGCTTTCCTTTGCCTCTAAGCCTTTGCACGTGCCTTCCCCACTGCTTGGATTAATTCTCCTTTATCTCCCTCTGGACAACTCTCACTTAATTTTCTGATCTCAGCTTATCCCTTAGACTTAGTAAAGTCTTCTCTTCTGTGTTCCCATAGTACCGTCTATATCTCCCTTGGAAATTTTTATCACACTTGGAATTGCGTGTTTAATGCTTATCTTTCCCCCCTGCCTGAGTTAGTAAGCATTTTCTGTCTTATTCCCCACTATATCCCCAAATCCTAGCCCAACAGTTTTGGATGTAGTGACTACTCAATAAATGTTTTTCATTGAATGGAAACTCAAAAGATTGAATGGAAACTTTCTGAATGAAATTGAGATTTAGTTTTCCTGGTTTCCAATGTGACACTATTTCCACATTATAGTCCTGTCTCCTGACTAAAAATTCTTTTCCTCTGGAGGTATTAAGGGACACTGACAAGGATCAAGTATTTTCTCTGAGGTCATATGATCATTTGTGTTACTTAAAAAGAATCTGATGGAAGAAGCTATTTGAGAGATTAGAGTGACTCAAAGTTAGATGGATGAAGCCTCACATGAGATAACAATGTCAGCAGGACAATTTTTCAATTTATAGGACAAAAATACACATTTGGTTTGGTCAAATTCTGTATCGCAGCAAATGTCATCCTAGATTATCCAGCCAGCAAGATCAGTCCATCAATCCTGATATTTACTGGTTTGAGAGTTTACCCTTATAGCCAAAGTTTCTGTGAATTTAAGAATACTTAGGTAAAGTCAAAGAAACTTTAATTTGTTTACAGAGATGAATAAATAAATAAGTCAAATATTCTTCCCTAAATCTCATAAATGTTTAAACTGGAAAATGAAATTTTAAGTAGAATATTTCTTGATATATTTTTCTATTTGGTTTTACTTTGCATTAAAGTCATAAGTAAGGAGAGTTAAAAAGAATGGATCTTAGAGATTATTCCATTCTTGAGTGCATTTTAGAGTGAAACAGGTCCTAAAAAATTAAGTGACTGTGCCTTTGGTCGCATAGATACTGGTAGAATCATGTTATTTGTCTTTCCCCTCAAAATGCTGCTGCTACTGGTGTGATATGTTTGTGTGTGTGTAGGAGCATGCCTGGATTTAGATGTCCAGGAAGGCAATATCCTAAAAAGGAAGGTGTATAATTTATTTATAGGTTCATATAGACATATACTCATGAATGGAAAAAGAAATAAACAAACAACACCTGTGGCTCCAGACTAACATGAGCCATTTGACCTTGTCGGAAGCATCAGAGAGAAAGCTAAGGTCGTGAAGGATGCTTGTAACCCATTAGTTTCTTTTGGTGAAATGTTAAAAAAACCAAATCAGGAAAGAGAGTATGTCATGTTGGAAATTATCCTACATTTTCTTTAGAAAAAAATCCACTTCATTTTGTTTTCACAGAGTGCCCTGTTAACTTGATTCTGTTGGGTGGAGGGGTGGGAAGAATTTTTATGGTTGTTGTTCAGGCGCCAAGTTGTATCTCACTCTTTGTGACCCCATGAAGTACAGCACACCAGGCTTCCCTGTCCTTCACTATCTGCTGGAGTTTGCTCAAACTCAAGTCCATAGAGTTGGTGATGCCATCCAGCCAACTCATCCTCTGCCGCCCCCTTCTCCTCCTGCCCTTAATCTTTCCCAGCATCAGGGACTTTTCCAACGAGTCAGCTTTTCACACCAGGTGGCCAAAGTATTGGAGCTTCGGTTTCAGCATTAGTCTTTCCAATGAATATTCAGGGTTGATTTCCTTTAGGATTGACTGGTTTGATCTCCTTGCAGTACAAGGGACTCTCAAGAGTCTTCTCCAGCACCACACATTTGAAAGCATTAATTCTCTGGCACTCAGCCTTCTTTATGGTCCAACTCTTACATTCATACATGACTACTGAACAAACCATAGCTTTGACTATACGGACCTTTGTTGGTAAAATGATGTCTCTGCTTTTAGACCTACACTGTCCAGGTTTGTCATAAGGAATCTTTCATACAAGCAGCCATTGGCCCTAATCATAATTTAGATAATATTCAATTTTCTAAAAGCACTTTTGCAGTCATCGCAGGACTTTATTGATTTGGAATGTGTTTTAGCAAGCCCTGAGGTTTCCCTTTGATTTACAAACTCTTCCTTGGTAGAGAGCATAATTCAAGTGTGGTAATAAGATTTCTGAGGGGATCATCAGTCTAGAAGTCAGGATAATCTGTTGGCTTATTTACGTAGCACTTTGCAAATACGATAAGCAGATAAAGGATACTAACATCTTCAGTGTTGATAACATTGTTATTAAAGCAGCAAACATTATTCCCCTTGTCCCCAGTTATCTGCTGCAGGCACAAATAGGACTGTTTTATCCACTGATCACTTGTTTAACTAGAGGTACATTTTCATTCTAATTGAAACTTAAATCTATAAAATTTGTCTGAATCATGAGAGTCACCATTCTCCCCATTGTTTGGGCCTTCTGAGCCTTCATCTCATTTAGAAAATGACTGCCAAGGCCACTGCAGCAGGACTCGAGCAGCACTGCTGAATAGAACTTCTGTGATGAAGGAAACATGTGGTTCCTGCACCAGCCGGTATGGTACAGATCCCACTAGACATGTGGGACGAGCGCTTGAAATGTATTGTTGCTGAGAAATTCAACTTTTTATTTTATTTAAACTTAAATTTAGTGACCACCTTATTAGATGGTACAGGGACTAAGTATGATCATTTCTATCAACATCCCACTGGCCAGAAGCCATTCTTGTTGTTCCAACCTAACTATAAAGTATACTGGGAAATGTAGTCTTTTGTGTCAAGAAGAGGGAAACAGGATTGGTGAGTATCTAGCAAGCCTCTGCCGTAGGCTGCCAATCTGACCATGGAAGTCTTTTTCACTCCTACTTTCACACACAGGACATGCACACCAAGGGGCCACTCAAAGCCCCACCCAGTCCCTGCTCTCTGCTTGAAGCTCAGGAACCCAATTTTATGTATCCATTTCCAACAAGTCCACATGCTGGTTTTCTTAGCTTGGCAATTGATGAGATAAGAAAGTTATATGCTTTTCCCCATTCCCTATCCCTCCACACACAAACAGAACACACTGATGGGACTGGACTGGGATAACCACGATAAACAGCCCTTCAGAACCAACAAGGACCTATTGTACAGCACATGGAACTCTGCTCAGTGTTATGTAGCAGCCTGGATGGGAGGGGAGTTTGGGGGAGAATGGGCACATGTATATGTATGGCTAGTCCTTTTGCTGTCTGTCTGAAACAGCCACAACTTTGTTAATTGGCTATCAGTTCAGTTCAGTCGCTCAGTTGTGTCTGACTCTTTGTGACCCCATGAACTGCAATATGCCAGGCCTCCCTGTCCATCACCAACTCCCGGAGCTTACTCAAACTCATGTCCATCAAATCGGTGATAATGTCATCCAACCATCTCATCCTCTGTTGTCCCCTTCTCCTCCTGCCTTCAATCCCCAATACAAAATAAGAAGTTTAAAAAAAAAGTAGTGGGGGTGGGGGAGAGTGGAGCAATTCTGAGACATATTGGGTAGGTGTCATTAAGTCACCCGTCCTTGGGGTGGGGTGGTTCCTTTATTATATTGATTCTGGGAACAATTCTTTTATTCGTTGTTCTCAGTGGCTCCTGGTTCTTTGAGATGGCTCACTGGTCTGCAGTGTTTCTTAATATATAAAATGCTCTTTAGGGGAATTGTGTAGCTTATAAAGCATGTTTGTTTATTGAAGTCTTAAAGATTGTTTTTAAGTTTTGAACAATCAAATACTTTTTAAAATCCACATTCATGATTTCTTAGGAAACATAATTCCCTCAAAAACATAGTAGGCTTCTAATCTGTTTCAAATCCATCTCTTATATGAGTAAACATACCCAGATTTCTCCGGAAACGTAGTTCTCAGATATGGTTTTGAAAATCATTATTTCTTCACCTCCATGCCTCTCTGTCTCAACTTAAATATGGCTAAAATATGACTATAATGAAACCACTTGGAACTTTTAATCTGATCTTTTCCCTAGTCATGTTTATCAGTTGAGAAGTTATACAAGGGTTTTGTCTTCAGAGGCTTCAAAAATCCCATCTCTAACAGTTCAGAGTTAGAAGCAACCAGATTTTACAATCCTGCAAAGCCCTGGATTTCTAGACTTTCTATTCATTTTATTTCTGCTTGCAAACAAGCTGATTCTTTTATGAATTCATCTCTTTTTTTTTTTTTGTAATACCTCATCAAAAGCAACCAAGAGTGTCCAATAAATACTGGTAGCATCCTGTTTTCCAAATTCTTCCCTAAAGCTATGAGGTTGTTCGACACGTGATCTGACATCCAGGTTATAGCACTGTATTTCAAGTTCTAGTGTTTCATCAAGAGTATGACACTTGTTTAATATAATCTTTTTAGCCTCCAACAATGGTTTGCTTGTCACTCAATGCTGATTTTTTAGGGTCTGGCACAAATTCTGGGCTTTTGCTTTTAGTAGCATCCCAATTCAAGATACCAATTTCTGTGTTAGAGGAGTTCATGCTATCTACTCTAAGAACCACAAGATTCATTTCTTCCTTATACCCTTATCTAGTGAAGGTCAGTTGGTAAATGAAGTTGGTGAAGAATCTGCCTGCGTAGGAGACACAAGAGATGTGGGTTCGATCCCTGGGTCATGAAGATCCCCTGGAGGAGGAAGTAGCAACCCACTCCGGTATTCTTGCCTGGAAAACTCCACTGATAGAGGAGTCTGCGCTACAGTCCATGGGGTCACATAAACTCGGACATGACTGAGCACGCGGACACTATGAAGATCAGGGGCTCCCTGCTTGGCAGTGACCACAGGGCTCAGGGCCTTTGTGTCCCGTGAAACTGCTATTTAAGCATGTTGCTTCCAAGAGCACCATAGAAAGAGAGAAGGGTGGGGCAGGGGGTCACAGATTGTGTAGGGACTTTACAGCCAACCTGGAAGTGATGTGCATCACTTATATCCACATCCTATTAACCAGAATCTGGTGGCCTCCATCAATTTCAGAGGAGGCTGGGAAATGTAACATTTCTCTGTGCATAAAAAGTTGGATTGGTGAGCTCCCAGATTTCCAAACTAATCTGCCATGCTAAGGATGTACCAGGCTCATTATCACTGTTACCTTTTCAGTTCTCACAACAACCTTATGTAGAAGGTATTATCCCCATTTTATAGGTAGGAACTAGAAAGAACTTACGATATTAGGCCTCCCACAAATTTGTTGCCTAAAATCAAGAGTTCCCATCGCAAGATCAGGTAGCATCAGAGAAGACCAGCTGACTGGCTGCCACTTCCCAGGTGACTTCACCTCAGTCCAGATTTTGGTCATCAGTTTTGGCACCTGAAAATGGTTTGGGGTTTCTGAGAATGAGTTGAATACTCAGGAGTAGCTTTATATTAACTACACCTACAGGAATAACTGTGTACATCAGTATTTGTTAACTTATGAAAAGAAATACAGTTGTCCCTTGAACACCATGGGGTTAAACTGCAAGAGTCCCCTTCCACGTGGATTCTTCTCAGTACTGAATATTGCAGTACTACGTGATCCCCGGTTGGTTGAATCTGCAGATATGGAGGAACCATTGCTTTGGGGGGACAGCTGTAATTTATAAGAATTTTCAACTGTGCAGAGAGTCAGCACCCCTAAATCCCACACTGTTTAAGGGTCAACTGTATAATTGTCACATGGGCTAGAATTTCATGTGGCTGTGATGTGCTCTTTTTTCTAAAGTCTGTTGATACTCAGGAATGAGTGATGGAGGGATGTCAGGATCATTTGGAGAGCACTTCAACATATATATATATGGTTTCTTGCCTTCTCTATTACGATGTTCCCGTACTTCCTGCAAAGCTTCCTAGATGATTTTCAGACAACCTTCCTATTCTCTTTCTTTCTCCACTTTGACCCCATCCACAATAAATAGCCAAATCTTTAGGAAAACTACATTCTCCATGAACAGGCAAACAGAACAAAGGTATATATTTAGATGAGATTCTGCTCCCCAAATAGAAATAATAGGAAAATTGCAAAAATTATTTTAAGACACCAAAGAAATGTGGAAGCAGTAGGGACTCAATAGCGTAAAATTCTGGAAGGAGAAAGACCAGTACCTATATGAGCTGAAGTTGGCATCATTTTATTTCCTGGAGGCGTTTGACAAATCTGGAAAAGGACTAGATAACAGACTTGGCCCAGGCAGGGCTGGCTACTGGGGAAAATTGGAATTAGCAGTTCTTATTTTTGTCTTTGGTTTTCAACAGGCTAACTATACGTGCTTTGGTTGGCTTTCTTTGTATTCATCCTCTTGGGAGATTGCTGACTATTTTTAATCATTCAAAAGATTCTGATCCTTTATCTCTTCAGTTGTTAGGTCTACCCTAGTCTTTCTCCTTTCCTTCTGGGCTTATATCTATGATGTGTGTGTGTGTGCGCGTGCATGTGTGCACACACGCTCAGTCACGTCTGACTCTGCAACTCCATGAACTGTAGCCCATCAAGCTTCTTTGTCCATAATTTTCCAGGCAAGAATACCGGAGCAGGTTGCCATTTCCTCCACCAGGGGATCTTCCTGACTCAAGGATCGAACCCCCATCTCTTGTGTCTCTTGCATTGCCAGGCAGATTTTTTACCACTGACCACCTGGGAAGCATATCTATGATAGACTATTTATTTTTACTGTGTTCAATACATTATACTTCCCTGGTGGCTCAGATGGTAAAGCGCCTGCCTGCAATGCAGGAGACCTGGGTTCGATCCCTGGGTCAGGAAGATCCCCTGGAGAAGGAAATGGCAACCCACTCCAGTACTCTTGCTAGAAAATCCCATGGACAGAGGAGGCTTGCTGGTTATAGTCCATGGGGTCGCAACGAGTCGGACATGATTGATGACTTCACTTTAATGCATGTATTACTCTCTTCTGTTTTCTTTTTTTTTAAACTTTTTCATTCTCTTCTTCGATTTTTCAATTTGAGTGTTTTCTCTTGCTGCATCTATTCTACCTTCTCCTGTGTCTAGTCTGCTGTTGAAATAAAAAAAACTCATTGGATAGTTTCAATGAGGCTGAGGGGAAATCAGAGAGAAGTCTTTTACAGTTTGGTGGTAAAATACATAAAGTTTACTATGTTAATAATTTTTAAGTTTACACTTGGTGGCATTAAGTAGGTTCTTATTGTGGTACAACCATTTATATTAATACCATCCATCTAGAACACTATTTACCTTACAAAACTCAAAGTCTGTACCTATTAAACAAGAACTGTCCATTTTTCTTTCCCCCCAGCCTCTGCCAACCATCATTCTATACTTTCTGTAGCCTCATCTAAGTGAAATCATACAGTATTTCTGTATGATTATTTCACTGTATGGCTTATTTCATTTAGGATAATATACTCAAGGTTCATTTATATTGAACTGTATGTTAGAATTTCCTTAATTTTTAAGGCTGAATAATATTCTGTTATATGTATATATCCATTCATCTATCAATGGACATTTAGGTTGCTTCTACTTTCTAGCTATTGTGAATAATGTTGCTATAAAGATAGTGCATAAATAGCTCTTTGAGACTGTGCTTTTAATTCTTTTGAATGTATACCCAGTGGTGGAATTGCTGGATCTTATGGTAAATCTATTTTTAACTCTTTGCGGTACCACCTTAGTGTTTTCCACAGTGACTGCACCATTTTACATTTCAACGAACAGTCCACAAGTGTTCTAATTCTTCCACGTGGTGTTTTTGTTGTTGCAAAGTCACTTCGGTCATGTCCGACTCTGCATGACCCCATTGTAGCCCACCAGGCTCCTCTGTCTATGGGATTCTCCAGGCAAGAATACTGGAGGGGGTTGCCATGCCCTCCTGCAGGGGATCTTCCTAACCCAGGGGTCGAACCCACATCTCTTATGTCTCCTGCATTGGCAGGAGGGTTCTTTACCACTGGCACCACCTGGAAAGTTTCTGTTTACTATGTCTGCCTTTCCTGATGAGTATGAGGTGCTATCACATTGTAGTTTTTATTTACATCACCCTAACGATTAGTGATGTTGAGTATCTTTAATTGTGCTTATTGGTTGTTTGTTTATCTTCTTTGGATAAATGCATATTCAAGTACCTTACCTATTTTTAATTGGTTTTTTAGTTATTGTTATTGAGTTTTAGGAATTCTCTATAAATTCTGGACACTGATCCCTTATCAGATATTTGATTTTCAAATATTTCCTCCCAATCTGTAGATTGCCTTTTTACCCTGTTGATAGTACCTTTTAATGTATATATATATTTTTTTTAATTACAATATTCAGTTTGTCTGTTTTTTCTTTTCTTGCCTGTGTCTTTGTTGTCATATGTTAGATCATGGCTAAATTAGTTTTTGAAGATTTTGTCCTATGTTTTCTTTCAAGAATTTTAGAGTTCAGGGCCTGTGTTCTGGTCATGAATCCATTTTGAGTTAACTTGAGTTTATGAAATTAGTTAAGGATCTAACTATATTCTGCATGTGGATATTCAGTTTTTCCAGAACCATTTGTTGAAAAGACTGTATTTTCACCCATTGAGTGGTCTTGACACCTTTGTTGAAACTCACTTGACCACATACATATACCAGGATGTTTTTTCTGGATTCTGTTCTATTCCGTAAGTCTGTGTGTCTGAATTTATGTCAGTATCACACCATTGTGGTTACTCTAGCTTTGTGGTAAGTTGTGAAATCAGGAGCTGGGAGTCACTTTCTTTGTTGTTCTTTTTCAGGATTGTTTTGGCTCTTTGGGGGTCCCTTAAGTTTCCATATAAATTTTAGGATTTCTTTATTTCTGCATAAAAGATAATTGGGATTTTAATAAGAATTCCATTAAATTTGTAGATCACTTTGCGTAGTAGTAACATCTTAATATTTAGTCTTCCAGTCAACAAACATGGAATGTCTTACCATTTATTTATATCTTCTTTAATTTCTTTTAGAAATTTTTTTCATTGTACAAGCCTTTGATTCCTTAGTTAATTCATATTTTTTTTGTACCATAAGTTATAGTAAATGGAATTGTTTTCTTAATTTCCTTTTCAGATTGTTGTTAGTGTATAGAAATGCAGCTGATATTTGTATGTTGACTTTGTGTCCTGCTACTTTGCTGAATTTGTTTATTAGTTCTAACAGGGTGTTTTTTTTGGAGGGGAGAATCTGTAGGATTTTCTGTGTATGAGACTATATTATCTGACCAGAAATTATTTTACTCCTTCCTTTCCAATTTGGATGCATTTTATTTCCTTTTCTCACCTCATTGATCTGACAAAAACTTCCAGTATTATGTTGAATAGAGTGAAGAAAGTGGGAGTCCTTGCCTTATTCTGATCTTAGAAGAAAAGCTCTTGGTTTTACATCATTCAGTATGAAATTCACTGTGGATTTTTCATATGTGCTTCTATTACATGGAGCTATGTTCCTTTGGTTCCTAATTTGTGTTTTTTCAATCATGAAAAACAGTTTTGAATTTTGCCAAATGCTTTTTCTGCAGCAGCTGAGATGATCATGTAGTTTTTTCCCCCTTCATTATGTTAACATGGTGTATTACACTGAGATTTTCTTCTGTTTGAACCATCTTTACAGTCCAGAAATAAGTCCCACTTGGTCATGGTGTATAATACTTTTAATATACTGCTGGATTTGGTTTGCTTAATAGTTTGTTAAGGATTTTTGCACAAATTTTCATAAGGAATATTGGCCTATAGTTTTCTTTTTTTGTAGTGTGTCTTGCATTGCTGTCAGGTTAATACTGGCCTTTGTAAAGAAGTTAGGGAGTATTTCTTCCTCTTTAATTTTTTTGGGAAAGCTTGAGGAGTATTGCTGTTAATGCTACCTTAAATATTTTGTGGAATTCATCATTGAAACCATTAGGTTCAGAGTTTGCTTGGTTGGAAAGTTTTGATTCCTGGTTCAGTCCCCTTACTAGTTATAGGTATACTATACTAATATACTAGGATATATACTAGTTATATATATATACTGGTTTTATATATATATGTTCTATTTATATATATTTATTCTGTTTATATATCTATTCTATTTCTTAGTGATTTATTCTGGATCTAATTTGTGTTTCTAAGAATATTCCATTTCATGTATTTATTCAATTAGTTTGCATACAATTGCTCATAGTACTGTCTCATGATTATTTTTATTTCTATAGAATTGGTGGTAATATCTCCATTTGCATTCCAGATTTTAGTAATTTGACTCTTCTCTCTTTTTTTTTCTCAGTACATCTAGCTGAAGTTTGTTAACTTTGTTGGTCTTTTTGAAGAGTCAACTTTTGGTTTCATTGATTTTTTTTCTATTATTTTTCTATTCTCAATTTAGTTAATCTCCTCTCTAATTTTTATTATTTAATTCTACTACCTCTGGGTTGTTTTTTCTTCCTTTTCTACTTCCCTAGCTTGTAAAGTTAGGTTGTTTGAGATATTTCTTGTTTTCTAATGTAAACATAGATCTTCCTGGTGGCTCAGACGGTAAAGTATCTGCCTGCAATGTGGGAGACCCGGGTTCGATTCCTGGGTCGGGAAGATCCCCTGGAGAAGAAATGGCAATCCATATTTATATTTATAATGTATAAATATCCCCTTTAGTACTGCTTTCATGTGTTCTGTACCCTTGGGTTTGTTGTGCTTTTGTTTTCACTCAATTCCAAGTTCTAACTTCTCTTGTGATTTCTTCTCTCATACATTGATTATTTAAAAATGTGTTGTTTGATTTCTACAAATTTGTAGAGTTTTTTCTTTTGTTATTGATTGCCAGCTTCATCCTGTTGTAGTCAGAAAAGATATTTTGTATGAGTCTTATCTTTTAAAATCTATTGAGACTTAACCTGTGGCCTGACCTATGGTCTGTCCTGGAAAATATTCCACGTGCACTCTAGAAGAATGTGTATTCTGTTCTTGGGTAGAGGCTGTATATGTTAGATCTAATTGATTTATTGTGTTGTAAAGTCCTCTATTTTCTTTCTTATTTTCTGTTTGGTTGCTGTATCCATTATTGAGAGTAGGGTGTCGAAGTCTCCACCTATTATTGTACAACAGTCTATTTCTCCCTTTAATTCTGTCAGTTTTTGCATGTGTTTGACAACCTGTTATTTACTATATAAATGTTTATAATCATTATATTTTTGCTACATTGAAACTTTTATTAATGTATAACATTCTTTGTCTCTTATATACTTCTTTCCAAGAGTTATTTATTTACGGCTATGCTGGGTCTTTGTTGCTGCACAGGCTTTTCCTATTGTGGCAGGTGGGGGCTACCTCTAGCTGCATATGCAAGCTTCTCATTGCAGTGGCTTCTTTTGTGGAGCATGGGCTCTAAGGTATGCAGGCTTCAGTAGCTGCAGCCTGTGGGCTCAGTAGTTACTGCTCACAAGCTCTTGAGTACTGGCTCAGTAGTTGTGGCTCATGGGTTTAGTTGCTCCTCGGAATGTGGGATCTTCCCAAACCAGGGATCAAACTGGTTGCAAGATTTTTAACTACTAAACTATCAGGGAAGCCCTTGTATACGTTTTTTGATTTAAAGTGTATTTTATCTGATATTATTATAACCACTCCTGCTTTCTTTTGACTATAATATTTGCACAGAATATCCTTTTCTAGCCTTTCAAGCTATTTGTATCATTTATCTAAAATAAGTCTGTTGCAGATGGCATATGCTTGGGGCATGTTTTTTATTCACTCTGGTAATCTATGTCTTTTGATAGAGTTTAGTCTATTTACATTTACAGTAATTATCCCTAATATTTTCTAATATGCCTTATAGCTTTTTTTGTCCCCAGTCGCCTGCTTTACTGTGTTCTTTTATTTAGTTGATTTTTTTTTGTAGTGAAACATTTAATTTACTGTTTCATTTTTCTTGTGTGTATAGTCTTAGTATCTTTTCATTTCAACCTGTAAGACTCCCTTTAACATCCTTTTATTTTTTCCAGGCAAAAATACGGTGGTTATAAACTCAGATTTTGTTCATCTGAATGTCTTTATTTCCCCTTCACTTTTGAAAAACAGTTTTGCCAGCTATAAGATACTTGTTTGATACTTTTAGTCCTTTGACTATATCAGCCCACTGCCTTCTGGCCTCCAAATTTTCAGATGAGAACTACGCTGATAATATAATTGAGGATCCCTTGTATGTAACAAGTTGTTCCTTTCCTCTGGCTGCTTTAAAAATTCTGCCTTTGGCTTTTGACAGTTTGATTAAAATATATCTTTGTATGGGTCTCTTTAAGTTCATTCTACTTAGAGTTTGTTGAGCTTCTTGATGGATGTATTCACGTCTTTCATAAAATTTGGGGCCACTATTTCTTCACATATTCTCTCTGCCCCTTTCTCTGTCTCTTCCACAATGTATATGTTGGTTCATTTCATTTGATAGTGTCTCAAAGGTTTCTCAGGCTCTGTTCACATTCCTTCTATCCCTTTTCTTTCCATTCCTCAGATCCAGTAATTTTATAATCCTATAGTCAACTAAGGTTCATTCTTTCTCCAGTCTGCTCAAATCTGCCTTTGAATCCCTCTAGTAAATTTTTCATTTCGGTTATTTTATGTCTCAGTTCTAAATTATAATTTTTTATTTTTTGGTTAGATTTCATATCTCTTTATTGATCTTTCCATTTTGCTCGTTATTTTATTGACTGTCTTGTCTTAATGTAGTTCTTTGAGTATTTTTAGAACAGTTTAAAAGTTTTTGTCTAGTAGATGCAGGATCAGTTCCTTTTCAGAGACAATTCTGTTGGTTTACTTTTTTAATTTGAGTGGGTTATATTTTCCTGTCTCTTTGTATGCCTGTGATGCTGTAGTTGGAAACTGGACATTTGAATCTAATAGTGCAGTATTTCTCAAAACGATTCTCTGCCTTTCCCATGGTTTGCTGTTTTTGTTGGTTTGGTTTCTTTCTTTTATTGTTCTAGACTATTTCTGTGTGACAAATCACCTTCGATATAAACGCAAAGTCTTCTCAGGTCTTTTCTGAGCCTGTGCCCTCCCTGGGAGTACACAGTGACTTTCTAATTTCCCCTTAAATATTGTTGCTTCAATATCTGCCTCACAAAGGGTAAAACAAAGACAAAGGAAGGAAAAATGGCACGGACTCTTTATAAATCCCATTGAGTCACTTTAGTCAGAGGAGGAGAGCTTGCAAAAATGGGGGGATATACAACAATTTAAGCTATGACTTCTTTATTTGCAAATCTCTGATCAGAATCTGCAGTCAGAAGAGCTACCTCACATTTAGAGGACTGAGTTCTTTTTGCCCACCCTGGCTCCTGCAAACTGTATGCAAGTGACTCCAAGGGAAAAAAATGGATGCCTGCCATGAGTTGGAGGAGCGGGGAATGGATAGCTGCTACTGTGTCAAGAACTGAAGTTGACTGAAACTAACTGCAATTGACCATCAAAGACTTTTCCTGTAAGTGGCAAGCCTTCAGTCTATACTTCAGTGTCCCACAGTAGTTGCAACACACAGATTCTGCCAATGCTGTTATTGTCTAGGTAAGGTTACAGATTTCTGGTGCTTCCTACTCTGCCATCTTCCCAGAATCCTCCTATACTTATTGATTTCTGCATGTTAAACCAACCTCGCATTCCTGGAACACCTCACTTGGCCATGATGTATTATCTTTTTTTGCATATTGTATTTGATTTGTTAAAATTTTGCTTAGAACGTTTGCATCTATGTTTATGAGGGATATTGATAGGTAGTTCACTTCTTATCATTGTTTTGTTTTGGTTTACAGTAAATGCTGAACTCATAGAATGACTTGGAGAGTATTCCCTTCTTTTCAATTTTCTGAAAGAATTTGTGTAGACTTTTTCACTGTTTATTTTATATTGGAATATGGTTGATTAGCAATCAAGTGGGCAACAAAGTGATTCAGCTATACATATACATGTATCTGTTCTTTTTCAAATGCTTTTCCCATTTAGATTGTTACATAATATTGAGCAGAGTTTCTTGTGCTATACAGTAGGTCCTTGTTGCTTACCCATTTTAAATTAAGCAGTGTATACATGTCAATTCCAAGCTTCCTAACTATCCCTCCCTCCCATCCTTCTCCTCTGGTAACCATAATTTTTTTTTCTCTAAGTAGTTTGTGAATTTTTGTCTGTTTTGTAAATAAGTTCATTTTATCATTTTTTAAAAAAACGATTCTGTGTATAAGTGATACCATTCAAAATTCCTCTTTGTTTAATTTACTTCACTTAGTATGATAATCTCTGGCTCTATCCATGTTGCTGCAAATGGCACGATCTCATTCTTTCTAATGGTTGAGTAATAGTCCATTATGTACGTACCAGATCTTCTTTATCCATTCCTCTGTTGATAGACATTAAGGTTGCTTAATATCTTGGCTCTTGTAAACAGTACTGTAGTGAAGATTGGGGAGCACGTATCTTTTCAGACCATGTTTTTCTCTGGATGTGTGCCCTGGAGTGGGATTGAATAATCATATGGCAGCTCTATTTCTAGTTTTTAAAGGAACCTCCATATTGTTCTCCACAGTGGCTGCACGAATTTACATCCTCATCAACAGTGTAAGAAAGTTCCCTCTCTCCATACCCTCATCAGCATTTATTTTTTTGTAGATTTTTTTGATGATGTCCATTCTGACTGGTGTGAAGTAATATCTAATTGTAGTTTTGATTTGCATTTCTGTAATAACTGACAATGTTGAACATCTTTTCACGTGCCTTCTGGATATCTGTATGACTTTGGAGAAATTTCTATTTAGGTCTTCTGCCCATTTTTTGATTGAGCCCTTTATTTTGATAATATTGAATGTTTTTGTGCCGCTACCATGCTATTTTGATGACTATGCTTTGTAGTGTAGTCTGAAGTCAAGGAGCCTGGTTCCTCCAGCTCCATTTTTCTTTCTTAAGATTGCCTTGGCTATTCAGGGCATTTTATGCCTCCATACAAATGTTATCTTCTATCTCACTTATTCTGCTATTGATTCCTTCTAGTATATTTTTCATTTCGGTTATTATATTGTTCATTTCTTTCTTTGTTCTTTAGTTCTTCCAGGTCTTTTTAAATCATATCTTGCATTTTCTTGATGGTTGTCTCCATTCTTTTCCCAATACCTTGCATTATCTTCACTATCATAATTTTGAATTCTTTTTTTCTGATAGGTTGACTATATCCCCTTCACTTAGTTATTCTTCTGGGGCTTCATTTTGTTCCTTCATCTGGAACATATTTCTCTGCCATCTCATTTTTTCTGACTTTGTCGTTGTGGTTTCCATTCTTCAGGATTGAGGTTCTTACCTCTGCTGTCTGCTCTCTGGTGTATGAGGCTGTCTAAAGGTTTGTGAAGGCTTTTTGATGGAAGAGGCTGGTTCCTACCCAGGGCTGGTTGGAGCTAGGTCTTGTCTCTCTAGTGGGCAGGGCCATACTCAGTTCAGTTCAGTCACTCAGTTGTGTCCGACTCTTTGCTATCCCATGAATCGCAGCACGCCAGGCCTGCCTGTCCATCACCAACTCCTGGAGTTCACCCAAACTCATGTCCATTGAGTCGGTGATGTCATCCTGCCATCTCATCCTCTGTCGTCCCCTTCTCCTCCTGCCCTCAATCCCTCCCAGCATCAGAGTCTTTTCCAATGAGTGAGTCAACACTTCGCATGAGGTGGCCAAAGTACTGCAGTTTCAGCTTCAGCATCAGTCCTTCCAATGAACATCCAGGACTGATCTCCTTTAGAATGGACTGGTTGGATCTCCTTGAAGTCCAAGGGATTCTCAGAGTCTTCTCCAACACCACAGTTCAAAAGCATCAATTCTTCGGCTTTCTTCACAGTCCAACTCTCACATCCATACGCGACCACCGGAAAAACCATAGCCTTGACTAGACAGACCTTTGTTGACAAAGTAACGTCTCTGCTTTTTAGTATCTGTCTAGGTTGGTCATAACTTTCCTTCCAAGGAGTAAACATCTTTTAATTTCATGGCTGCAATCACCATCTGCAGTGATTTTGGAGCTCCCCAAAATAAAGTCTGACACTGTTTCCCCATCTATCTTCCATGAAGTAATGGGACCAGATGCCATGATCTTAGTTTTCTGAATGTTGAGCTTTAGGCCAACTTTTTCACTCTCCTCTTTCACTTTCATCAAGAGGCTTTTTAGTTCCTCTTCACTTTCTGCCATAAGGGTGGTGTCATCTGCATATCTGCATGTAATTGGCAATCTTGATTCCAGCTTGTGCTTCTTCCAGCCCAGCGTTTCTCATGAGGTACTCTGCATATAGGTTAAATAAGCAGGGTGTCAATATACAGACTTGACATACCCCTTTTCCTATTTGGAACCAGTCTGTTGTTCCATGTCCAGTTCTAACTGTTGCTTCCTGACCTGCATATAGGTTTCTCAAGAGGCAGGTCAGGTGGTCTGGTATTCCCATCTCAGAATTTTCCACAGTTTATTGTGATCCACACAGTCAAAAGCTTTGGCATAGTCAATAAAACAGAAATAGATGTTTTTCTGGAACTCTCTTGCTTTTTTGATGATCCAGCGGATGTTGGCAATTTGATCTCTGGTTCCTCTGCCTTTTCTAAAACCAGCTTGAACATCTGGAAGTTCACAGTTCACATATTGCTGAAGCCTGGCTTGGAGAATTTTGAACATTACTTTACTAGTGTGTGAGATGAGTGCAATTGTGTGGTAGTTTGAGCATTCTTTGGCATTGCCTTTCTTTGGGATTGGAATGAAAACTGACCTTTTCCAGTCCTGTGGCCACTGCTCAGTTTTCCAAATTTGCTGGCATATTGAGTGCAGCACTTTCACAGCATCATCTTTCAGGAATTGAAATAGCTCAACTGGAATTCCATCACTTCCACTAGCTTTGTTCGTAGTGATGCTTTCTAAGGCCCACTTGACTTCACATTCCAGGATGTCTGGCTCTAGGTCAGTGATCACACCGTGATTATCTGGGTCATGAAGATCTTTTTTGTACAGTTCTTCTGTGTATTCTTGCCACCTCTTCTTAATATCTTCTGCTTCTGTTAGGTCCATACCATTTCTGTCCTTTATCGAGCCCATCTTTGCATGAAATGTCCCCTTGGTATATCTGATTTTCTTGAAGAGATCTCTAGTCTTTCCCATTCTGTTGTTTTCCTCTATTTCTTTGCATTGATTGCTGAGGAAGGCTTTCTTATCTCTCCTTGCTGTTCTTTGGAGCTCTGCATTCAGATGCTTATATCTTTCCTTTTCTCCTTTGCTTTTCACTTCTCTTCTTTTTACAGCTATTTGTAAGGCCTCCTCAGATAGCCATTTTGCTTTTTTGCATTTCTTTTCCATGGGGATGGTCTTGATCCCTGTCTCCTGTACAATGTCACAAACCTCTGTCCATAGTTCATCACGCACTCTATCAGATCTAGTCCCTTAAATCTATTTCTCACTTCCACTGTATAATCATAAGGAATTTGATTTAGGTCATACCTGAATGGTCTACTGGTT
This sequence comes from Bos indicus, assembly GCF_029378745.1. Lineage (NCBI taxonomy): Eukaryota > Metazoa > Chordata > Mammalia > Artiodactyla > Bovidae > Bos > Bos indicus. The sequence continues at coordinate 63,783,768 of NC_091775.1, read as the reverse complement.
TTCCCTACTTTCTTCAATTTAAGTCTGAATTTGGCAATAAGGAGTTCATGATATACTCAGGGAGAGTTCATGGCCATACTCAGGGAGACTTTAAGCCACAAGTCTGCTAATGGGTGGGGTTGCTGTGTTCCTGCCCTGTTGGTTTGGCCTGAGGTGATCCAGCACTGGAGCCTACAGGCTGTTTGGTGGGACTGCTTCCCAGAACTGCTGTTGCCAGTGACTCTGTCCCTGCAGAGAGTGACAACCAACCCCCACCCCACCTCCATCAGAGTCCCTGTGGTACTAGCAGATAAGTCTGGCCCAGTCTCTTCTGGGGTCACTGCTTTTTTTGTCCTGAGTTCTGGTGTATGTGAGACTTTTGTGTACCGTCCAAGAATGGAGTTTCTGTTTCCCCCAGTCGTATGGAAGTCTTGCAGTCAGACTGCTGGCTTCCAAAGCCAAGTTCTTTGGGGACTCCTCCTCCTGTTGCCATACTCGTAGACTGCAAAGCCTGATGTAGGGCTCAGCACTTTCACTCCTGTGAGATAACTTCTGGGGTATAATTTTTTCTAGTTTGTGGGTTGCCCACCTGGTGGGTATGGGTTTTGACTTTACTGCAGTTGTGCCCCTCCTACTGTCTCATTGAGCTTCCCTCGTGGCTCAAATGGTGAAGAGTTGGCCTGCAATGTGGGAGACCAGGGTGCGATCCCTGGGTTAGGAAAATTCCCTGGAGAAGGAAGTAGCAACCCACTCCAGTATTCTTGCCTGGAAAATCCCATGGATGGAGGAGCTTGGCAGACTACAGACCATGGGGTCGCAAAGAGCTGGACACGACTGAGTGACAATACTTCACTAGTGTCTCACTGTGGCTTCTTTGTCCTTGGATCTGGGGTATCTTTTTTTGAGTAGGTTTCAGTGGGGTTTTTTTGGTGGTTGTTGAGAAGTTAGCTGTGATTTTGGTGTTTTCATAAGAAAAGAGTTAGCTCATGTCCTTCTACTCTATCTATCTTCAACTAATCTCTCTGTTTACATTTTAAAATTCTCATTTCTCTGTGGGTATGGTTTTAAAATTTTTTCTTTGATTGTATCTTGAAGTTTTCTAATCTTCCTTCTAAGCTTAACCTGCTATTCATTTCATATGGTTTATTTTTTTTACCTATTTAATTTTTTACCTATTTAATTTCCATCTCTAGAAGCTCAGTTTTAGTCATTTGTATATTTTCCATGTCTCTTCTTAAGTTTTGAGCATTTGGTACCCAGGTACAATAATTGCTTTAATGTTTTGGTATGCTAATGCTAACATCTATATCAATTTAGAGTCAATTTCATTTGATTAATTTATTTCCTAACTGTGGGTTGCATTTGTCCCACTTCTTTTCATTCTGGCAGTTTCTTACTAGATGTCAGATGTTTTGAATTTTACTTTGTGGGATGCTGGATATTTTTATAGTCCCATAAATATTCTTGAGCTTTGTTATGGGTTGTAGTTATGTTACATGAAAATTGTTTGATCTTTTCAAGTTTGTTGTTAAGATTTATAAGGAAAGACTGGAGCAGTTATCAATGCATGGCTAATTATTCCCTATTAATGATGCAAGAGACTTGTGTCTACAAAGCATCCTTAATTTTTGCTTTTTCAGTCTGGCCATTGTGAATAGACATTATTCCAAGCCCTGTCTGATCACCAGACACCTTGATCCCTAATTATTTCAAATAGGTTTGCCAAGCCTTGAGTAGTTTCCTCATATGCATGTGCTAATCAGTATTCAGCTAAATACTCAAGAGTAAATCTTTGTGTATCTCTCGAGTTCTCTCTCTGTGTAGCACTTTCCTTTCTGGTACTCTCTTTTTACCAAGTTGAGTTGCCATGGTTTCCTACAAACTCTCCTTGCCTTCTCCTCAGTTCAGGGAGTTCATGATTGCCCTCACATCCCTCCACCCTGCACCACGGCCATCACCTCTCGTAGGAATATGATGTTTCCTGTATCTCAAGGATCACTTGCCTTCATTGTCTGATATGTAGTGTCTTGCAAACCTTTGTTTCATATGTTTAGTTCTTTCTTAATTGTTTCAGATGTAAGGTTAGATATGGTTCCTGTTATTCCATCTTACAGGGAAGCCAAAGTCCCTATAGCTTCATTTTTTTTTTTTTAAAGAGTAGAAACAGTTTTGCATTGAAAGAAAGAAGAGGAATGGAATTCTAGAAGTCATACTGCCTGTCCTAGAGGAGTTCGCATTCCTCTAGCATGTCTCAGCATCATAAATTAATTTGGTTTCTCTTTTTCTAGTATATTCTTTAGTATCCAGGCTGAATCTGCCATCTGCCTTTATGTAATGCTTCAGCTTTCTGGGACCATTCTTCCTGGGCATATACTGTAGGTAGAGAGCAAAATGTACCTAATACTGATAACTGTTGGACTGTGAAGAAAGCTGAGCGCTGAAGAATTGATGCTTTTGAAGTGTGGTGTTGGAGAAGACTCTTGAGAGTCCCTTGGACTGCAAGGAGATCCAACCAGTCCATTCTGAAGGAGATCAGCCCTGGGTGTTCTTTGGAAGGAATGATGCTACAGCTGAAACTCCAGAACTTTGGCCACCTCATGTGAAGAGTTGACTCACTGGAAAAGACTCTGATGCTGGGAGGGATTGGGGGCAGGAGGAGAAGGGGATGACAGAGGATGACATGGCTGGATGGCATCACTGACATGATGGACGTGAGTCTGAGTGAACTCTGGGAGTTGGTGATGGACAGGGAGGCCTGGCATGCTGCAATTCATGGGGTCACAAAGAGTCGGACACTACTGAGCGACTGATCTGAACTGAAATGATCTGATAACTGATGACATACCAACACAGTATTTCACTGTGACATAACTCCCGGAGAAAATACTTAGAAAAATTATTTAGAAATATCTCTTTCTGATATTTCTGGACTACACAGGTCTGAATCATGAATGAAAGATCAGATTATCTTATGAGTGTTTTTTTAGTCCCCAGTCTTTGTTCCCTTCCAAATAATAGTTTATGCAATGATGATAGTATTTAAGATAGATGATCAGAGAAATATATTCCTCATTTATTTACCCACAGATTTGAGCACCTGTTATGTGCCAGGCACCTCCACTCCCATGGGTTGTATGTGTGTCACTCCTTAGCACTTTATACCTTCTTATTCTTTGCTTTCTGTTAGAATTACGTACATTGTGATCTCTCTTCTGACTTGTGAACTTACTTCATTCAAAGTTCATGCCTTATTTAACATCTGTATATCCCTTATAGTACTTAACACAGTTTCCAGAATTTAGAAAAACTCAATAAAGGATTTCCATTTGGAATGAACTTTTAAATATGCATGTACATTTGAGTTTTTGAGAATATAGACATATACTCTGTCTGTGTATTCCCTACTTACTGACTTGGCAGACTTTCAGACAGAAAACAATTTTGAATAGATAATATTTTTCTTTCTAAAAGTCGTTCCTTCTCAGCAGTAACTGCTATGGCTCTGCAAGTTAGATCAAAGCAAGGCACGAGTCCCCCAAGAGGCCCTGGTTATTAAATTTAGATGAAAAAATGTTTTCTTTCTTATGAATACTTGTAAGAAGACTGTGCTTGGGAATGATGGTGCTAATCATTTACATCTATGGGACATAATCATTCCTATGGATGAGCTACAGCTCCAGTCTGAGAGGTAGTAACAGAAGTCCGGATATATATAGATATTACCTGTTTCTCCTAGTAGCTTTTAGTTCAGACTAAATGATAACATATGAGGACTTTTAAAAGAAAGTTTTCAGCAGAGGTTATTTTCAGCTTTATTTAGACACTATTTACTTATCTACTTAGTTATTTTATAAATCTTACCAGGGCTGCGAACTTTTGGTTTCTGTCTTTATATACTCTGCTGCACACATTTAGGGATGTATCGATGGATATTTACTGTCCTGTCAGGCTCACAGGGAAGTCTGGTTTGTATTAAGGTAGAAAGGACTTTGGGAACACCAGGATGGGTTTATTTCTCATAACTAATTTTAAATATATGCAGTTTACAGGTCATATCAGAACCTCGCTCAAGGCATGTAACCCCTTTTGCTTACTGCTGCTGCTGCTGCTAAGTCACTTCAGTCATGTCTGACTCTGTGCGACCCCATAGATGGCAGCCTACCAGGCTCCTCCGTCCCTGGGATTCTCCAGGCAAGAACACTGGAGTGGGCTGCCATTTTCTTCTCCAAAGCATGAAAGTGAAAAGTGAAAGTGAAGTCGTTCAGTCATGTCTGACTCTTCACAACCCCATGGACTGCAGCCTACCAGGCTCCTCCATCCATGGGAATTTCCAAGCAAGAGTACTGGAGTGGGTTGCCATTAGGTTAGCATAATTATTTTTAGAATAGGTGCTATTTATCTATAGGTCAATGAGACAAACTCTTGCTAAAATATCTAATTTTTTATACTTTCAAACCAATACTAAAGATGAACAAAGATTTGGGGTAAAAGTTGAGGTGGACGTGCAGTGCAGAATTTCAGAAAAATGTGAGCAGGGAAAGAACTCCTGAAACCTAAAAAAGGATTCTCATGAGTCTTTGCTGAGCATAAGGCTGCATATTCATAGAGGAAACCATACAAAGTCAGGTAAAGAATACTAAAGAGAATTGTAATCAGAATAATCCCCAGAGGTCAATGAAATGTTTAAGCTGTGATGATGTCTTCAAACTATGACTGGTCAAATTGGAGAGCCTGTGGTGATCACACCAGGGCATTCATGGTAGACCCCACACTTTAGCACTAGGGCTGTGCTATTATAGAGTGAAAACTACTCTAGGCCTGCTCTAGAAAAGCTTAAAGACAGACCTTAAAGAGATCAAACTGATCTATAAATTACCTAACTCCCTGACCAACACTTAAAGAAAGACAGCACAATCCAGACACTCAACAACAAGTATTCACAAAGTTCGGCATTCCATAAAAATTACTGGATGCTCCAAGAAACAGGAAAACAACTCACGATTAGAGAAAAATCAGTCAACAGGAACAGAAATGATAGCATTAGAGGGGAAAAAAGGATGTAAAATAGTTGCTGCAACCATCTTCTAATTTTTAAAGGAAATCAGTGAAGATATAAAAAATATCAGTGGAGCTTCAGATAAGAAAAATAAAATATTTGCAACTAAAATCTCACTGACTGGGATTAACAGAAGACAACAGAGCCTCAGTGTCCTGTGGAAAATAATTAGTAGTCTAACGTATGTATAAATGGAGAAAGAGTATGTGAGAAGGAAAGGTAGAAAAAATACTTGAAAAAATAGATGAATAATCATGTAAATAATTATATTGAGTAGAAATGATACAAATAACTGAATTGAAACACAGAGATTGTCAGATTTGATTTTAAAAAACAAAGCAAGACCCAACTATATGCTTTTTACAAAATATTCATTTTTAATAAAAAGACATGGATATGTTAAGGAAGAGATGTGAACTCAACACAAAACTTTTCAGAAGACGGTGAAGGAAGGCATGCTTCCTAATTCATTTTATAAGATTTGCATTAATCTCATTCCAAAATACTACCAAAAGGGCGAGCTTAGGGAGGGCATGGAAGCTCTGTGCCCTTCCTCATACCTTACCCTACACATCTCTTCCATCTGGCTGTTACTGAGTTAAATCCTTGCATGATATACTGGTGGTCTAGTATATTAAAATGTTTTTTTTTGAGTTCTGTGAATCACTCTAGTGAATTAATCAAACCCAAGGAGGAGGTCACTGGAATCTCTCATGTAAATTTCTTTGTGTTCATGAAATAAGACTACACTGTCTGATTTTTCTCCCAGGTAAACTGCCCAATAACCATTAATTTCACAGGGACTTTCTTTCTAACCACAGACTTTCAATGCATACTGAACTGCTAACAAATTAGATATACATGCAAAATCTCACAACGCATAGTGTCACAAAGGGTTACCCTGGTCAGTATCCATAAGAGTAAAGTATATATACAATAATTAGATTAGCACCAGTGATGCAGAGCCAGATTCTTTTCTACATGCTTTCTATGTTAATCTGTGTAATCTTTATAAGAACCATATGAGGTAAGAACAATTATCCTCATTTTATGGATGGAGCTGGAGAAGGCAATGGCACCCCACTCCAGTACTCTTGCCTGGAAAATCCCATGGATGGAGGAGCCTGGTGGGCTGCAGTCCATGGGGTCCCTAAGAGTTGGACATGACTGAGCGACTTCACTTTCACTTTTCACTTTCCTGCATTGGAGAAGGAAATGGCAACCCACTCCAGTGTTCTTGCCTGGAGAATCCCAGGGACGGGGGAGCCTGGTGGGCTGCCGTCTATGGGGTCGCACAGAGTCGGACACGACTGAAGCGACTTAGCAGCAGACTCTCCCAAGGTCAGTAAGTGGTGAGCCAGAATTTGAACGTGACCAACTTTGCCCCAGAGTCCTTGTTCTTAGCCTCTAGGAAACTGTGAAATACTTACTAGTTAATGTTGCACAACAGGGTCATATAGTCTCTAAGAAGTGCATTGCCTTGCTCTGTTCTTTTCCTCATGCTTTCATACTGAGTGTTTAAGTATCAGTGTATAGTGTGAAGGTCTTATAAATGATGATCAATAATTAGGAAATAAATTTATTAAGATATTATTTAAAATTTGATTATATGTTGGAGGATGATGAAAATGTTGTCAAATTAATTGTGATAGTTGCACAACTCTGAATCTAATTTTTAAAAATACTGAGTTATAACTGTAAATCGATGTACCATGCAATATGTGAACTATATCTAAAGCTATTTTGTTTTTTTGTTTTTAATTATTTATTTATTTGGCTGCACTGGGTCTTATTTGCATTATGCAGGATCTTTAGCTGTGACATGCAAACTCTTAGTTGTAACAAGTGGGATTTAGTTCCCTGACCAAGTACTGAACCTGGGTCGCCTGCATTGGGAGCATGGAGTCTTAGCCATGGACTACCAGGGAAGTCCCTGTAAATTGATTAATTGAGACAAATCCACATGACTTCAGTTTATTGTCAGCACTGCTAAAGCAATCCCTAGTCCTTACCTGGCGGAGAAGGCAATGGCACCCCACTCCAGTACTCTTGCCTGGAAAATCCCATGGATAGAGGAGCCTGGAAGACTGCAGTCCATGGGGTCACTGAGCGGGGGACACGACTGAGTGACTTCCCTTTCACTTTTCACTTTCACGCATTGGAGAAGGAAATGGCAACCCACTCCAGTGTTCTTGCCTGGAGAATCCCAGGGACGGAGAAGCCTGGTGGGTTGGCGTCTATGGGGTCACACAGAGTCGGACACGACTGAAGCAACTTAGCAGCAGCAGCAGTCCTTACCTGGCTTGTGGGAGGCATGGATGCTCTCTCCCTCCATGCTTGGGGTGGGCCCCTTTTCATAAACTCTTTTCAGTCTTGAAAATCTTCAAGTCTCCATGTGAAACATGTCACCTCTGTTCACCTCTCTCCCCCAGTTCTAATGATGGATGCTGATGTGAGGGGAGAGGGTGGGACCTAGGAATTGGGCTCAGGTCTGCATGACACACTTTGACAAGACAGCAGAAAGAAGATCACACCCTGAGGAGGAAGAGGAATTTGGAAAGAGGACACCTGGGTGAATTAGGGATGTTTACCCTGGGTGTCTTGGTAACAGTCTTTAAACATTTGATGACCTGTCTTCTGGATGAGGAATTAGCTCCAGAGGACAGGTCTATGTGTGGTAGATGTAAGTTACACAGATGGGGAATAAAACAGCAGCAAATGGGGTCCATCTCAGATGGCCACCTATTTAGTCAGAGCCGCCTTAAAATACTAGGCCTTCCCTGGTGACACAGTGGTAGGAGTCTGCCTGCCAATACAGAAGACACAGAACATGCTGGATTCGATTCGTGGATCAGGAAGATCCCCTGGAGTAGGAAATGGCAACCCATTCCAATATTCTTGCCTGGAGAATTCCTTGGACAGAAGAGCCTGGTGGGCTACAGTCCATGGGGGATCTCAAAGAGTAGCACACAATTGAGCAACTGAGCATACATACCTTCAACACTACTTTCAAAAGCTTGCTGTTGGATATTTGAAGACTGGCTCTACATGGTATGGGCAAACCAGAGAAGAGTCACATGGACAGGAAATGCCCTGGGTCCAGTTTCACAAAGGACAAATTTTAGAGCATGAATTAAGCATTTTGTGACTGTGTCTTAATCCTGTGTGTGCTAGTTACTCAGTCGTGTCTGACTCTTTGTGACCTCATGGACTGTAGCATACCAGGCTCCTCTGTGCATGGGATTCTCCAGGCAAGGATACTGGAGTGTGTTGCCATTTTCTTTTCCAGGGGACCTTCCCAACCCAGGGATCAAACCCAGGTCTCATGCCTTGCAGGTGGATTCTTTACCGTCTGAGCCACCAGGAAGTTCTGTTTTAATCCTAGATACCTTTATAATTAACATCACTTATCCTGGCTGAGTCGGTGTGAGGTCTCAAACCTTTTATATAAGAGCAGACTGGCTCAAAGCAGCTGATGTTCCTAAGAAACCCTTCAAGAAGGAAAACAAAGCATTATAACTTCTTTTTCTTTGAACCTGACATCAGCTACTAACAGAAAAGAAAGCCCAAGCCCTATAAATGTGCTTACATCCAATAAGTCTCAGTTCCTTTCTGTTAAATATTTTCTCAGGCAGATGATATTTTCTGGAGGGACAATATAAACAGACGTCTTCAAAAAGGAAGGCTCACGTAGCCCCTAAATGCTCGAAATGGAAATAACTGAACTTGGAAGAGAATGTGTATTTGAGTTTGTATTTTAGATCAGGCTGTAATTGGCCTATTATGTGGCCTTATGCAGGATAGATTTGTTCTTTAGAATTTTTTATATTATATTGAAATAAAGTTGATTAATAATGTAGTGTTAGTTTCTGGTATACAGCAAAGTGATTCAGTTCAGGATAGATTTCTTATCAGTAAAATGAGGGGCTAGAATTAAATTCCTGTTTCTCAAACATGGCCTCTTGGACCATTTTAATCTGAATCATCCAGGATGCTTTTAAAATGGCAAAATATGGAGCCCACCAAGACTTATTTTATCAGTGTTTCTGGAGGTAGCACTCAGGAATCTGCATTTTCAGTAAATAGCCTAGGGGATTCTGGTGTACACTATGGTTTAGAATTACTAGATCAGATATTCACTAATATCCCTTTCATCTTGAAGATTATTTCATACACTGTGGAGAACCTGGAATATCTTTCAAGTAGAGATTTGGCCCTGCATCTTATCCTTTCTGAAGAGCTCTAGACTGACCAATGATTGGTTTACCCAGGATGCAAACCTTTCAGGCAAGCTGAAACAAGTTGATCACCCCATGAGAACCCAACTGGAGTGATTATTTATTCCACTAGAGAGACATGCCTGTCTATCAGGATGCCAGGACCTTCTCTGTGCCAGTCACAACTACATAGCTAGCTGAGATATAATTCCTGGCATTCTGATAGCAGAGGATTAAGAAACTGTTGTGCCCCGCAGCATGAGGGTCAGTTTAGAAACCACGGTTGCCCACCTGCAGTCTATTTATTTGCATGGCTTGAAGTAGGGGTGGTGGGAGGGTGGGCTTCGGTCTTGGGGGAGTTGGCAGGGCAGCTTCCATCAGCCGCTCCCAGCCATCTGTGTAGCTTATAGCAGCAGCGAACGTGAGTCATTTCTGCTGCATCACTGCAAACCACCCAGGGGGAGTTCGACCTCCGCCTACTTCTAGAGAGGCATTTAACGAAGACTGACCTAATTCAAGCAAAAATAGGTCTCGATTAGTATGTGACTAACCCGCTGAGTTTTCTAATTACAAAAGAACCTTTCTGCCATGTTTGGTGACTCGATGGTGATGCTTGGTAATGGTAAAATTGTACTTTGGTTGTATTAATACTTCTTCCTTTTCCTTCCTCTCATATCCCAGCTTTCTCGCTCCCTGTCTCAAGGGAAGTTACAGCTGATGGCCAATCATGGTGCCTGAAAATCCTCTCCAAGTACCTCTATCTGGCAGAGCAGCTCCCATTTTGTCGTGAAATGAATATGGAAATTAGAAATGAAAAGTAAGCCAATTGGGACTTGTCTTTGAGACAAGAGTGGGAGAATTATTTAAAAATTATTGTTACTGTTTAGTCGCTTCAGTCGTGTCCAACTCTTTTGAGACCCCATGGACTGTAGCCCACCAGACTCCTCTGTCCATGGAATTTTCCAGGCAAGAAGACTGGAGTGGGTTGCCATTTCCTCCTCCAGGGGATCTTCCTGACCCAAGGAACAAACATGTCTCCCGTAGGTGGATTGGCAGGCAGATTCTTTACCACTGAGCCACTAGGGAAGCCCTATTTAAGAATAGGCTTACAATAACCTGTAAGGACTGATGTAATTGCAACATTTTTTAGGAGTGAGGGGTTGCCTTCTGAGAGGAGAAGGTACTGTGATGCTCAGAGTGATACAGTTTGAAGATGGAGCAAGGGTCCAGATGCTAAAGGATACGGGTGGCCACTAGAAGCAGAAAAAAGCAGGCAAGGAATTCTCCCTTAGAGGCTTCAGAAAGGAATTCTCCCTTAGAGGCTTCAGAAAGGAATTCTCCCTTAGAGGCTTCAGAAAGAACCAGCCCTGCAAACGTCTTGACTTCAGTCCTGTGAAAGTGATTTTGGACTTTTGACCTCCAGATCTATAAGAGAATAAATTTGCATGGTTTCAGGCCACTTGTTTGCATAATTTGTTGCAGCAGCAAAAAGAAACTGACACACCATCTTAACTAACGTGCTGGCTCACTCATTGGAAACTACAGATTCATGTGTCCATGTGCCACACCAGCCAGTCCTCAGATCCTGCCTAATCCTCTTAAACGGACTCCTCAGTTCTGCCCACTGCTTTCCACCTCTGCTGTCTTTATCCTTGTCCGGGATAATGGATCTCTCCCCTTTGAACCCAGTTCGTCTCATTTCAGCCACAGTGTTTTTGTTTGTACAGATCAGACCGTGTCTTTCCTCTGCTTCTAACCACCTCAGTGGCTGCTCACTGACTTCAGGATGAAGTCCTGGGGACAAACAGAATCAAGGTCAGAGGATGTGTTACACCACGGCTCCCACCGTCTCCTGAGAAACGGGCTCCTCTTGGGTTTCTCAGCACTAAACTCGGGGACTGCTGTGGGCTGGACTGTGGTAGGAGGGAGGGGGTAGGGCCCAGTGTGATAAACGGGAACTGCCCTCCAGCCTGGGTGTTCTGCCCTGTGCAAGCCTTGTCATCACAGTGAGATTTCAAGACTGATATGGTGCAGCAGCGGGAGGCATCCCTTGGCACTGCTCCAGATAACCCACACAGAGAACAGCTTTGGCGTCGTGCTGGGGAATGGAAAACCTGGAGGAGATGGTGAAGCCTCCAAAGGGTTTGATGTGACCCTCGCTCACTCACATTATCGTCTTCAGCTGTGTATTCCCAGGACAGAACGTGGTAGCCAGAAGAGTGTGTCTGTGCCTTGGAGAACACTTATTTCTCTTTGGTGTATACTGACTGTCCCGGCTTTCTTCTTTATCCTTCAAGCAAGCAAGCCTGCTCTGGCTCGCCCATGTGGTATCTGTGTCTAGTCTTCTGATAATTCAAAGCTTGCCATTGACTCACATGGTGGTTGCGTGAAGACTAAGCTCTGAACCCAGTTGAAGTTCTCTCCCTTCAGGCTCCAGACTTATCCCTTCACACATCCTGTCAGAGCTCTGCCCTTGAACCACAGCAGACTACTTTCTCCCACACCTTCACTTGGCACACTCTTCCCCATTCTTGTGGCCCAACTAACCTCTGCCACCCCTCAGCCCTCAGTTCAAATACTGGCTCTTCCAGGAGGCTATTTTTGACTCCTCAGCCCCTCATAGGGGCTTCCATATTACCCTGAAACTTCCCTACCCTATAAGAACAACAAGTCTAAAATTTCATTAGATGGTGGACAGCTCAAAGCCACTGCTTCATCTGGCTTTTCATTACCAAAACCCTAGTGCTGTGCACGACACTGCATGGTTAATAAATACATTTGATGAATGGGTGAGTGAACTAAGAATAACAGCAATCATGTTTTATAGAATGCCTGTTAAGTGATAAGCAACTGAGTACTCTGTGCATGTCTGTGTGTATACGTGTATGCAGTTGATCCTTGGACAACACTGGTTTGAACTGCCTGGTTCTACTTATAGGCAGATTTTTTTCAATAAATATATAATAGTACCTGTATTTTCATTTTACAGATCATTAAGTGTGGGGAAAAATTTGTATTCAAGTAGAGATCACAGTATGTGGAATCAAAAGAACTAAGGTTTAAATCCTTATTCTATCCAAACTGTTGCAGCTTCCTACCCTGGGTTGAGGCATCTATCAGTTTCTCTATTTTTGAGGGAGAGATAGTAGTATGCAGATTTTTAGTGGCTCAGGGAGTTGGGGCCCCTAACCCCTGCATTGCTCAAAGATCAGCTTTTATCTCTAATCCTAAATACAACGGTGCAAGGTTGGTCTTGTTATCCTAATTCCATATTGGGAAAACTAAGGATTCTGTTGTGCAGTTGCTCAGTCGTGTCTGACTCTTTGAGACCCCATGGACTGCAGCACACCAGGTTCCCTGTCCTTCACTGTCTCTCAGAGTTTGCTCAAACTTATGTCCATTGAGTTGGTGATGCCATCCAACCATCTCATCCTCTCTCACCCCCTTCTCCTGCCCTCAATCTTTTCCAGCATCAGGGTATTTTTCAGTGAGTCAGCTCTTTGCATCAGGAGGCCAAGGATTGGAGCTCAGCTTCAGCATCAGTCCTTTCATAGAATATTCAGGGTTGATTTCCTTTAGGATTGACTGGTTTGATTTCCTAGCTGTCCAAGGGGCTCTCAAGGGTCTTCTCCAGCACCACAGTTTAAAAGCACCAATTCTTGGGCACTCAGCCTTCTTTATGGTCCAACTCAAACCATAGCTTTGGCTATACAGACATTTGTCGGCCAATTAATGTCTCTGCTTTCTAGTATGCTGTCTAGGTTTGTCTTAGCTTTTCTTTCAAGAAACAAGGGTCTTTTAATTTCATGGCTGCAGTCACCATCCACAGTGATTTTGGAGCACAAGAAAATAAAGTCTGTCACTCTTTCTGTTTTTTCCCCATCTATTTGCCATGAAGTGATGGGACCAGATGCCATGATCTTAGTTTTTTGAATGTTGAGTTTTAAGTCAGCTTTTTCACTCCTCTTTCACCTTTATCAAGAGGCTCTTTAGTTCCTCTTCACTTTCTACCATTAGGGTGGTATCATCTGCGTATCTAAGGTTGTTGATATTTCTCCCAGCAATCTTGATTCCAGCTTGTGTTTCATCCAGCCTGGCATTTCACATGATGTAGTCTGCATGTAAGTTAAATAAGCAGGGTGACAATATATAGCCTTGATGTACTCCTTTCCCAATTTTGAACCAGTCTGTTGTTCCATGTCTTGTTCTAGCAGTTGCTTCTTGACCTTCTTATGATTTCTCAGGAGGCAGGTAAGGTGTTCTGATATTCCCATCTCTTTAAGAATTTTCCACTGTTTGTTGTGATCCACACTGTCAAAGGCTTTAGTGTAGTTAGTGAAGGAGAAGTAGGTGTTTTTCTAGAATTCCCTTGCTTTTTCTGTGATCCAGGAGATGTTGGCAATTTGACCTCTGGTTCCTCTGCCTTTTCTAAATCAAACTTGTACATGTGGAAGTTGTCAGTTCATGTACTGTTGAAGCCTAACTTGAAGGATTTTGAGCATTACCTCACTAGGATGTGAAATGAGCACAATTGTGCAATAGTTTAACATTCTTTGACATTGCCCTTCTTTGGAATTGGAATGAACACTGACCTTTTCCAGTCCTGTGGCCCCTGTTGAGTTTTCCAAAGTTGCTGGCATATTGAGTGCAGCACTTTCACAGCATTATCTTTTAGGATTTTAAATAGTTCAGTTGGAATTCCTTCACCTCCACTAACTTTGTTCTTAGTAATGTTTCCTAAGGCCTACTTGACTTTACACTCCAGGATGTCTGGCTGTAGGTGAGTGACCACACCATCGTGCTTATATGGTTCATTAAGATATTTTTTGTACAATTCTTCTGTGTATTCTTGCCATGTCTTCTTAATATTTTCTGCTTCTGTTAGCTCCTTACTGTTTCTGTCCTTTATTGTGCTCATCTTTACATGAAACATTTCCTTGGTATCTCATGTTCTTGAGATCTCTAGTCTTTCCCATTCTATTGTGTTCATCTATTTCTTTGCATTGTTCACTGAGGAAGGCTTTCTTATCTCTCCTTGCTATTCTTTGGAACTCTGTATTCAAATGAGTATATCTCCTTCTCTCAGTTGCCTTTCACTTCTCTTCTTTTCTCAGCTATTCATAAGACCTCCTCAGACAACCTTTTTACATTGTTGCATTTGTTTTTCTTGGTCACCACCTCCTGTACAATGTTATGAACCTCCATTCCTAGTTCGTTAGGCACTCGGTCTATCATATCTAATCCCTTGAATCTATTTGTCACTTCCGTTGCATAATCATAAGGGATTTGATTTAGGTCATACCTGAATGGCCTGGTAGTTTTCCCTACTTTCTTCAAATAAAGTCTGAATTTTGCAAAGAGTAGTTCATAATCTGAGCCACAGTCAGCTCCCAATCTTGATTTGGCTGACTGTATAGAGCTTCTCCATCTTTGGCTGGAAAGAATATAATCAATCTGATTTTGGTATTGTCCATCTGGTGATGTTCACTTGCAGAGTCTTCTCTTATGTTGTTGAAGAGGGTGTTTGCTATGACCAGTTCTCTTGGCAAAACTCTGTTAGCCTTTACCCTGTTTCATTTTGTACTCCAAGGCCAAATTTGCCTATTACTCCAAGTATCTCTTGACTTCCTACTTTTGCATTCCAGTCCTCTGTGATGAAAAGGACATCTTTTTTTGGTGTTAGTCCTAGAAGTTCTTGTAGGTCTTCATATAACCATTCATCTTCTCTGGCATTTGTGGTTGGGGCATAGACTTGGATTATTGTGATGTTGAATCGTTTGCCTTGAAAATGAACTGAGATCATTCTGTCATTTTTCAGATTGCACTCAAGTACTGCATTTTGGATTCTTCTGTTGAAGAAATTCCATTTCTTCTAAGGGATTCTTGCCCATAGTAATAGATATAATAGTCATCTGAATTGAATTCGCCCATTCCTGTCCATTTTAGTTCACTGATTCCTAAAATGTCAATGTTCAATCTTGTCATCTCTTGTTTGACCGCTTCCAATTTACTTTTATTCATGGACCTTATATTCCAGTTTCCTATGCAATATTGTTCTTTATGTCATCAGACTTTACTTTCACCACCAGACACATCCACAACTGGGTGTCATTTCTGGGTTGGCTCAGCCTCTTCATTCTTTCTGGAGCTATTTCTCTGCTCTTTTCCAGTAGCATATTGGACACCTACTGACCTGGGAGAGGGGTTCATCTTTCAGTGTCACATCAAGTAACATGGCTGCAGGAATTATTCGATGTATAACTGGAATTTGGGTCCAGATCTCTTGCTTTGTGTCAGTGTGTTGACTGAGTTGTGTTTACATAAGGCACCCTTTCCCCCTCTCAAAACTTTCCCAGCCCACACTGTACTCCCATCCAAGTCAAGCCATCAGATCTCAGATTCTAAGGGTGAGGAAAGCAGTATTTCCAGTATGCCTGGGAACTGGGCCTGGATTCTATCCTTTATTTCTGGGTCCAAATAGTTTGATGTCACAGCTCTTCCTTTGAATTCCTTTGATGCAGGTAGCTCTGTTTTGTGCTTGGTCTTTCCCTAATACCTCCTGGGACTGTTGCAGGGGAGTTAGAAATAGGCTCTGGGATGGGATTGAGGGATGTGAAGACTCAGATATTTTGTGCTTTTATCAAGGAAGATAGTCCATAGCTTCCATTAGATTATCAAAGGAGTCTTCTGGACATGTGAGCAAGAGGGCCTCCTCAGTATTTCTCCGCTGTTTTCTTCTTTTTTGAAAGTTGTGCTAGGGTGGCTGGAGCCTCGTGTGGTTTTCCAGATTCACAGGAGACCTCCTTAATCTCTGGAAAAACCCTGTTAGAGTTTTTCTAAATCTTACATCCCTCATGTATGAACTGGCTTGGGCCAGAATTGACACCTAAGCTCCTTCCTCCGTTAACATTCTGGTTCTATGATTTCCATATGTTACAGAATCACTTAAATATCAGCAGCTTGAGGCTATAGGTATTTTATGTACATATGTGGTCCGGCATGCAGAAGCAGTTGTTTAGTCTCCAAGTCCTGTCTGACACTCTGCGACCCCATGGACTGCAGCATGCCAGGCTTCCCTGTCCTTCACTATCTCCCAGAGTTGCTCAAACTCATGTCCATTGAGTTGATGATCCCATTTAGCCATCTTGTCCTCTGTCGCCCCTTCTCCTGTCTTAACCTTTCCCAGAATCAGGGTCTGTTCCAATGAGTTTGCTCTTTAATTAGGTGGCCAAGGTATTGGAGCTTCAGCTTCAGAATCAGTCCTTCCAGTGAATATTCAGGGTTGATTTCCTTTATGATAGATTGGTTTGATCTCCTTGCCATCCAAGGGACTCTCAATAATCTTCTAGAGCATCACAGTTTGAAAACATCAGACCACAGATTTGGAAACAAGGCCCTGAGGCATGAGAATCTCCTTCCTGGATGGACTCAGTTGTTAACGCATGTACCATTAATTCCTGAGTTGCTTCTTATTTCCAATTGCCTTGAATATTGCTACGTTCATGTGTATGAAGTATTTTTAATGTTGCCATTTACTTTATTGCTACTTTTACAATTACTATCTCCCACTAATGTTTCTCCCATTTTGTTATTAAATGAAAATGGAAATAGAAGTGAAGAATAAGCAAATTAGGGCTTGTTTCTCAAACAAAACTGGAGGCATTATTTAAAAATATGTAATAATGATTTGCTTACTTTTTAAAGTTTAATTTATTTCCTTCTCATTAGAAAGCTATGGATCAGATTGTCCTCTGTGTTTCACTGACAGAAGGGGAATGCCCACCCAGCATACTCTTCTGTAGGACTTCCCTGTAGCTCAAACGATAAAGAACCTGCCTGCTGTGCAGGAGACCAGGGTTGGATCCCTCAGTTGGGAAAATCCTCTGGAGAAGGAAATGGCAACCCACTCCAGTATTCTGGCCTGGAGAATTCCATGGCCAGAGAAGCCTGGAGGGCTACAGTTCGTGGTGTCTCAAAGAGTCAGACACGACTGAGCGACTAACACACACACTGAAGGGTTAGGTTTCTTGGGTTTAGGGGAGCTGGGGAGTGTACTTTTATGTGACAGTGATGACAGGGATAGTGTTCCCAGACTTTTATCAAGTGCCTATCATGGGGCAGGCCCTGGCTATTCTTTCTTTCCTTTTTGGGGCTAGGGGTGGACACGAAGGTGTGTGGGATCTTAGTTCCCTGACCAGGGATTGGCCACACACCCCCTTTATTAGAAGCACTGTGTCCTAACGACTAGACTTCCTGGGAAGTCCTGGCTATTCTCTTTATATGCAGTAACTAGTCTGGTCTATACAACTACCTATGAGGTAGTTGTTATATTTTTTCCATTTTATTTTTCTAAGATTTTTTTTTTGATGTGGATCATTTTTAAAGTCTTTATTAAATGTGTTACAATATTGCTTCTGGTTTATGTTTTGGGTTTTTGGACAGAAGGCATGTAGGATTCTAGTTCCCTGGCCAGGGATTGAACTCGCACCCCCTGCATTGGAAGGTGAAGTCTTAACCACTGGACCACTGGGGAAGTTCTTATTGTTCCATTTTAAAGATGAAGAAAGTGTTAGGTTAAGTGGCTTGCTCAAGGACCCACAGGTCATGAATGGTGGTGCACGTTTGAACTCAGTTGGGTCTGACTCCAGTACCTGCTTTTACAGCCTCTCTTCTTTCTCTGTGTTGCTTCATATGCTTGAGGTGTTCTAGAGCTACTACACCTGTGACTCATCCAAATATTTTGTGTTTAAGGAACTGACATCTTGGTATTTGGTTTGGGAGTTTTCCTAGCTTATCAGCAAAGGAACTTGGTATACAAGTAAAGACATGTTTTTAATATTGTAGAAAATTTAGGTTAAAGATCATGTGTTAGGGTAACCAAGAGATGCTCAGAATCATAATACAGAAGCACCAGAGAGAAGTTCAGAATAGTGTCTGTCTTTGTTTATATATGTTCCCTAGTGCCATTACCCTGTGAAATACTATGGACCTAAGCTCTAGATGAGAAGGGAACCAAACAAACCCTGTGGAAATTCCTTGCAAACCACCCTTTGCCTGAACAAACCAACTGGTAATACCATAAAGAATGCAGGTAAGGAAGACTGTGGCTGACATTCACTCTTCCCAGCTCCCACAGTGATAGAAACCATGGGAAAGACATTGTGACCGGAAAACACACAAAATTTGAGTTGGACAAGAATTTAGAGGTTTCCACTCCAGCCTCCAAGGACCTAGGCCGTTTTCTCACAGTTGAAACTATCCAAAAATGTGATGCAATAATGCTCACTTAACAAAATTATGTTTCTTAGGGCTTCAGAGTTTATTTTTGATGGAACTGCAAAAATGGGGGGCTTACTCTAGAATTTTGGGTTTTATTTAATTGATAAAAGAATTATTCCAATTAACATACTAAACTCAATACTAGGAGTAAGAGATGATGATGCGGAGAATGAGACAAAAAGTTGTTCTCAGCATGGAAACTCAAAGGGATCACTGAACCCAGGGACTGATTCTTTGTATTAAAGGAGCCATGATGTTAGATAAGGAATGATATAAGTGGAAGGGAAGAATGGACAGCATTTCCTGAAAATCTTGGGGAGTCTGCTCCCTCTTGAACTTGGAAGGGAGTTGGTATCCCATCATCTTCCCTCCCTTTCGGGAGGCAAGTTGATTATAGTTTTATTCATGAAGCCCTGTGTTCCATAAAGAGATTCTCTGCCTTCTTTTAGATAAGAGTGTGCGGGTGTGTATTATATGTGTGTGTATATATATATATATAATTTTATTTGGCTGTGTTGGGTCTTCATTGCTGCACAGGCATTTCTCTAGTTGCAGTGAGCAGGGCTACTCTCTCTAGTTGTGGCACGTGGGCTTCTCACTGCAGTGGCTTCTCTTCTGATCTGTAGTTGGATGCGTTATTCATTACACCACTCGCCCTGTGCAGTGGCTTCTCTTGTGACGCACAGGCTCTAGAGCGTTCAGGCTTCTGTAGTCATGGCATATGGGCTCAGTAGTTGTGGTACCCAGGTTCTAGAACACAGACTCAGTAGTTGTGGTGCATGGGCTTAGTTACCCCCGTGGGCATTTGGGATCTTCCTGGACCAGGGATCAAACCTGTGTCTCCTGCACTGGCAGGTAAACTCTTTACCACTGAGCCACCAGAGAAGCCCTCTGCCTGTTTTAAAATTCTTCCCCCAGAAATGGTATTTTTTTGATCAGAAAAATCTGCCCAACTTTTTCAGCTTCAGGGAACTAGTTTGTCTGGTTATTTATTTTTTATTTCCTCTAAGACGAACATTTATAATACAAGAAAATCTTCTAGGACAGGATGTCCTGGAACTTTGGGAAATCCTGGAATTCCTCATAACCAGATGGGTTGAGCAGACATCCACATCTGGAAGCTGTTGCCACTCCCATCCCCCCTTTCCTACTGAGCATCCCTGAGAACAAAGTTTCACTCCCATGATCTACTTTTTGAGTGGGAGCAAAGAAAACACATGGTTTCTCTGGTGGCTCAGACGGTAAAGTGTCTGCCTGCAATGTGGGAGACCCTAGTTCTATCCCTGGGTCGGGAAGATCCCCTGGAGAAGGAAATGGCAACCCTCTCTAGTACTCTTGCCTGGAAAATCCCATGGACAGAGGATCCTGGTAGGTTACAGTCCATGGGGTCGCAAGGAGTCAGAGACGACTGAGCGACTTCACTTTCAAAGAAACACATTGAATGAGAGAAGGAAATCAGGCTGATGAATTCTTTACAACAAGGTTTTATTTATTTTCTTGGACCACACCCCCCCAAAGAAACATGAAAGTTGTTTGTCTTTCTTTAATTTTTAATGGTTTTCCTTTTGGATCCAAACGAGCATCTATGTTACAGGATATCCACCTGGTCAACATGCAGTGCTGAACTCTGGCTTTGGGTGAGATGCACCGATACTGTGGGCGGGCCAGCACTGGCTGCCAGTCACGCACGTCACTGAAGGGGCATCAGGCTGGCACGCCACACCGCAGTGGATGCTGCCCGTAAGGAAGCATCTGGAGTGCCTTGACTCGCACGTGTTTTCTAACACAGGTGGCAGCGTTTTAACAGCCTAAGGCAGAGCACCCAGTTTCCCGTTCGATCCTATCTGAAGTGCGCATCCTGTAAGAGCAAACCAAGGGGTGGAATGTCCTGACCTTGGATCCCAAAGGACAGAGGGTATGACCTGGACACCCTGTTGTCCATTTCCTTGCAATGTAATCCTCCGAGGCTACTAGCAGAGTGCCATGTGGAGTCTGACATTTATTCATGATGAAACTCCTCTCCTGTGCCACTCTCCGCCCCTCTTCCCTTTACCCTCCCCTCCTCCCTCTCCCCTCCCACAACACTTGTGCCACACGGAAGGTCAACAAAATCTGTCCACTGTTGGCACTACTTTATCAAAGAGCAGCTAAAGTCACTGAGGTTGTCTTCAGGCTGCTTGAAAGCAAGAACCTCCCTTCTCTCCATCTCCCAAGTCTGGAAAATTTTTTTCAGGGCTCTATGAATCCTCTGAGGCCTTTAAATCCACCACGTAGAGTGGAAAGAGGCCGTCTCTAGTACCATGCTAACAAGCTGGTCCGTGATCTGGCAAAAATGAGGATCCCAGGTCACATGCCTTCCTCTTTCTGGGACCAGCTGGTATTTCCCACCTTAACCTTGTCTTTGTTCTAGAGTTTGTTTTTCTCACCTCTACCCAACTCGTCCCAGCTATGAGATGCTCCACATACTAACTTTTTTAGATTTTTCTCCTGTTTGTTTTTATGTGTGAGTTCTAAATCATGGACTCAGTTTGAGTGGAGCTGGCTGGACAGCTCTCTAATGCCACCAAGAGGGAGGTTCCTCTGCAATCAACAGCACTTAGGGTGGCTTTGTATAAATTTTGGCTTGGTGACAAAACCCCAGGATAGAAAAACACTGATTGATGTTTGGCCTGCAGGCTAAGTATATATCTCCATTGGTAGCCATTAAAATACAATACCTATGTTTTTAATAAATCTGTTGGAATCTGCTTAACACTATATAGCTCCGTATCAAATGTAACTAAGACCAGACTACTGTAGACTTTAGTTGGCAGTTAGGTTACATTGTTTAGCCCTCATTTCCTGTTACCTTTATTTTTAAAAGTTGATTAATGGCACTTTGAAGTTTTGGAGTGTGTTTTTTCCTGCTCATCCCTTATCAAGGTATCTAATAGGCTTGCTTTGAGTGGCGGTTCTTGGTGTGATGCAGGCCAACGCTAGAAGAAATTAGAGTATTGGAAAGAAAACTGAGTCACCAGAGAAGGTCAAAGTTGAATTTGGTAGCTTTGACTTAGTCCCCTTGCAGGTTGGGGGGTCTTCCTCTGAGTGAACCAAGAAGGAAGTGGTACTGCCTGGTATACATTCTAGAAACATTCTAGAATCTGGTCCAGAACACAGAGAATAATCCATTCTTATCTCTGACAAACTGGCAGAACACACACACACACACACACACACACACACACACAGCTCCAGAACACAGAGAATAATCCATTCTTATCTCTGACAAACTGGCAGAACACACACACACACACACACACACACACACACACACACACACACACACACAGCTCCTTCCAGATTTCCAGTGCTGAGTAGGAGAATGTGTCTCAGGAGGATCCTACATGTTGTGAGCATCTGACCTAAGACTGGCTCAGTGTCCACAAAGATGGCACTGGGAAGCTCTGAGCATGAACACTCAGCTGCCTTCCTGGATTAAAAACAGAAAGTCTGGATTTCTGTTGTCATTAGAAAGCTAAAAAAAGGAGGAAGGGGAAGATGGGAAAAAATAGAGGGTGAAATTAAAGCAAATCCTGGATTCAGGTTTCACTAAACATAAAGTTTCTTTAAAAAAAAAAATGCTTAGAGCAATGCCAAGACTAAATGGAATATAGGGAGTGAAGACTTTTCTAAAGTGATTTGTAGAGAATAAGTGCTTTATTAAAATGCTGAGTTATTAACTTACTTCCAAATACTTAACACATCCACGAACTAGCCAAGCATTAGTACTTTAATTTTCCCAATAAGGGAAAACTTATGCTGAAGGCATAAGTTACTACAGAAGGCTGGGGTAGCATTTATTATTTTTGACTCCCAATAATTTTCATTTCCCAAATTACTATGCCCTTAAAAGTTTTTTTTTTAATCTTTTCATAAAGACATAAATTTTGTATTTATTAAAGATGTCCTATAAAAATCCCACATCCATTTTATTATTTCCTGGGCTTCCCCTATGTTTTCATAGTTCTTCAGTATTCTAGATGGCATATTAAGTCCCTAAAAGGAAAAGAAACAAGAGACAAAAGCTGACTTAGAAGGAAAAAGAAGATAAAAAGGAACCCAGAGAGAGAAGCTAGATTTGGTACTGTGTAACCTCAGATTTTTGACTTAAGTATCACATCATTAAACTGGACAGAAATTAATTCCTAAAGAGAAGTTAATTTAGAAACACTGCAGAGCACGTACTTATCCCTCCCTGCTGTTCTAGAGTAGGTCTTGTACCAAAAAATGCAACTAGCCAAACCAAACCAAAATCCAAATTAAAATAAACACAAATCCCCTTTTCTCTTTTTACCTGATCTACTCAACTCTTTCAAACCCCCAGAAATAAGAATTCAAACTCAGTAATTTACATAATAACACAGCTTATTATAAAATCCCTTCTTGCATTTAGAAGGTCAAGATACTAGCCATGTTTTTGGCATGGGGTGGGGAGGGAATAGAAGGAAACAAGCCTATAAAAATAGGCAGTTTGGGGACACTCCAGCAACGTGATGAGACTTTAATCTGAGTTCCATTCCTGCTTCTTAACTGGTGTGAATTTTAAGGGCAGCGTTCCAGGCCCTTGGGTAGGATGGGAGAATCTATGAATCTGTTCTCTTTGGCTTGGAGTGATCTAAGATGCATAAGCTTCAGAGGCTCAAAGCAGAACGGACTCAAGAGAAGAAAAAGACGGCCATCGGATACCAAGGATGCTTCTGTCTTTTCCTAGTCTTTTGTCCCCCTGCCCCACGAGTGGTATGTCTGTGTTCTCTGAGCGGGTGAACTGCAGCACAGGGCAGCTGACAATCACCGTGGCAGGCTGGAGGTGAGCCCACCCCTGGAGTCGGCAGAGAACCATTGGCTGCTGCTCTGTAGGGTTATTAGACCTGGCTACGATGTACTGGGTGGTTCAGAGAGGAAAAAACAACAATCAAAATGTCCACACGGCTGACAGGGGCAGTGTTTATTCATGTAGGATCTCCTCTGATCACCTCGTGGAAAGGTTGGGTCATAGCTCCTGAGTTAATCTCATTTGGCTTTTGTTAAAATAAGAGCCTCTAGTGTGGATATACAGTTATCCAAATCTGGACCTGGCTCCTTCTGGGTGGCTGGAGTTAAACCATCATGCCCTGACTGTCCACTTGCAGGGGGCCCACGTCATCCTCCTTTCTGACAGCATAAAGTCCCCTTCTGAAACTCCAGAACAGTGCTCGGTGTTCTGGAATTCAGGAGAGAAATATGAACAGGATAGAAGAAAAGCAAGTGAAGAACAATCTACCCCAAGGCATGGACATGTCTCTCCTCACCCTGATTTTTTGCATACACTGGCATTGGGCCTTTGAGGATCACAAAACATTAACAGACATGAAACTGGTACGAATAGCAGCGAAAGTTCCTTAATCTTCAGGTCTCATAAAATCCCTGCAAAATAGGTGACTTTCTGCTCCCCTCCTGTGATACATATGCCCTTTTCCAATACAACCTTAAAAGATGAGGTAAGAAATTAAAGAATTTCTCAATTTATCCCTGGCATGACCCACTAAAGAAATAGTCTGTCCAAAAATGAGACATCCAGAGCAGGCTTTAGAAATAAGGATGGAGTTAAGAAAAAAATTGCAAACTTTCTTAAAACATCAGATTATTCAATTTTGTTTCGTTATTCCAGGAGAGACCTCATTTTCCTGCAATAGGCGTTCATCGAGTATGTGGACATTTTATACACACCAGCAGCAGTTCTACAGCTTATACTGTTTCTGATCATCTCATGAATAATCACCAGGTGAGTCCCTGACTGTATTTCATGAGATTCAGGCATGCCCGAAAGGGCAGAGAGCACAGCAGATAAGCTTGGACTGGGTGGACTTAACATGATCCCCTGGAGAAGGGAATGGCTACCCACTCCAGTTTTCCTGCTTAGAGAATTCCGTGGACAGAGGAGCCTGGTGGGCTACAGTTCATGGGGTCACAAAGAGTCTGACATGAACACAAAACCTTCTCAGGAGCTGTGTCACTGCTAATATGTGGCAAGATGAGGGCTCTGCTGGGAGGGCATCCAGGCTCATCACAAAGCCCGTGCTAAAGAGGATGGGTATGGAGGATGCGTGCCGGCCAGGTGGTGGAACATGGGGTCTTCTTGTGATCCCTGTGTCAAGGGAAGGCAAAACCAGAAGATCTGGAGTTCAGCTTCAGAGAACTGGTGGTATCAGGGATCTCGGAACCTCATAGGAACGCTGAATGGGGAGAAGCAAACCCCAGAATAGAAACAGATTCCTCAGCTAGAAGAGGACACAGCCCCACATTGGGCAGCTGTTTCACGGTTTACATTGAGCGTGGGGGACCCTCAAGGGTACCGTCCCTTCACAGTGTAGGTGATTCTATCCTGACCCCAGCTCACAGCGCACCTTGGCCTAGAGCTCTACCCCCTTGTCTGAAGGTCTGCTGGCACTTGGCCCCCTCAGTGACTGAGACTGGCAGAGGGACAAGTATATCTATAAAGAGAGAAGAATTTCCCACCAGAAGTCTGTCTGGAGCCTTAAGTGAAGAGAGGAGTATCTATATACCAAGCTAGTTAGAATCTCTCTCTGCCTTGGTTTCTTTTCCTTCTCTTTCCTCCCCCCCCCCTTCTTTTCCCCATCACCTCCCTTCTTATTTTGAGGGGATCCTGAAGACTCATATTAGCAAAGGAAACTGGACACGTAGCCGGAGACTCTTCTGAGGGGACCTACAGTGCTAAGCTTGATCATGCTGTGTGCCTCAAGCAAGGTGGTGGTCCACCTGGAATTTTTCAAGATGCTGCCATACTTTTTAATGCAAAGAGAAGCAGAGGTTTTGCGATTCAAAGGGGGCCTCTTCCCAAGGGAAAGAGGCAGAATCTGCTACCAAGGAATGGATCTCCTGGTTGGCTGTGACAGGCAAGGTTTGGGTTCATATTTATTCAGAGGTGGAAGGAAACCATTATAAGATTATGCTAATGTGTTCCGTGACTTAACAGAAAATTGCCTTTTATTTTCTGGTCTTAATAGAAGGGCAAATGCAGGCTAAAGGATAAGGAACCTGATTTCTCGGTCAGGGGAAGTGGAATAAGAGATGAGTTGGTAAGTTCATGTGTACTTTAAAAAAAAAAAAAAAAGCCCAGGGGGCTGGCCAGGGACCTGCATCTATGGTGCGTGATACCCCCTCTCTGGGACCAGGTGCTCGTGTGGATGTGAGTTGAAGGAGTTCAGGTGTCCAGGAAGGCTTCCCGGCACAGCACACTGAGTGTCTGTAATGTCGTGTGCAGGCAAATCCCACTTCTGGTAATTTTGCCAGCCTCCATGTCTCCTGTCACCACGGCGTAGGGGTCATTTCAATGCCTTTTCTCAAAACACAGAGCGACGGGCTAACTGGGAAAGCTGCATTGCCAAGGTGGAAGCAAGCAGTTTTGTGCAAAGCAGCCCATAATAGCAGCACTTGGGCAGGAAATGACACTGAGCGGAGGAAACCTTTAAGACAGCACAAGGCCCCACGTCTTGAGTCTCAGGTCACAACTCCGCTTCTTAGGGTCTGGGTGCTACAGGGTCCCGATCCCAGTGACCCCCGGGGCACACGGGTGTGCTGAGCCGGAGAGGAAAGGGGAAACAGTGCTTCAGAGCCGGCGGCCTATGTGTCTGCCTCACTGGTCTCCTGCGGGGGACGACTTTGGTTGTGGGCTGACTGTGGCCAGGAAGCGCCATCCCTGTCTAGGGCAGAAGGCAGGGCCATTACAAATGATTTTGCAGCCACAGGGTTGAATCTGGCTTTTCAGAGCTGATACAATGATACCTTCTTTCTATTTCAACAACAAAACAAAGCAAAAAAAAAAGCCCCAATTTCATAAGAAAAATAACAGCCACTGACTGCTCTACCTAAGAGGTGAAGTCTGCCAGGGCTGGAGGAGGATAGAGTATTTATCTGCTATAATCTCAGCCAGGGAGCCTCTGAATCTCCCCAGGGAGAGCCCCAGAAGGCAGGCTCCATCCACTCCTGGCTGGGGGAGGAGGGCCCTGCCTAGTAACCCGCCTCCAGGAAATCCTTCCACCTAATGGTGATGGTGCTGGGGAACTGGAGAGGGGTGTAAAGGGATGGTCCCCGAATGGATAATTGATACAGTGAAAGGAGCACTGATCGGCCTAGAAAGGACTCTCTTTCTCAATGCTTCTGAGTTTGGGGGGTTAGGAACAAGGTCCTGAGGTTGTCTTCTGCTGAGCTCCTACTCCGGGAAGGGGTCACACCCAGGGGAGTATTCAGGGCCACTGGGGCTCCACGCATATCACTTTGTATTCTGAGGCCCCACCGGAGCCTGCTTTGCTAGAAGCAGCAGCCCAGGTCTAAGCTGAGGTATATTTTCTCATCACCTTAAAGAATCCTGACTGATCCTCAATCACACACCAGCTGCAGAAGCTGCCCGTCCGAGGGTCCCTCCCTCACAGGAACGCCTCGGTAAACTCAGATTCATCGAAGCGTCTCTGGTTTCGGCCTTTCTCATCTCTACGGAAGCCCCTAGCAGGTGAGGTGTAGCCCACCTTGTATAGGTGTGTGTGGCCCTCTTGGGGGGTGGCCAGGCCCCTGGCACTGGGTTCACTGGCCTTGGCACGGCAATGGGCCTGCTCATGGACCAAAGTCTGGGCTGACACTCAGCCAGTATGTGCGAGACAGTGCCGCCCCACTCCACATACCAAAATACCTCCATACTGGTTGGAAAACTGACCCTTGCTGAATCCCTGAAGTGCCCCCGCCACAGGGCTCCCCTGTGCCTGGCATCTCCCAGGCTGAAGCCTGTTGTGGCATGGGGCACCAGCGCTAAGGCTGAACTCTGTTATCATCTGGTGTCCTGGCCACACCGATTGTTACATACTCTGAGAATATCACCCTCACCAGAGCGCCTCAGGCACCTCCCTGGACTAGGAGGGCCTGTTAGCCTATCCTAATGAACACAGCACCTCCTGAGCGGGTGACAGGCTCAGACAGGACTGTAGCGACCAGCACCCCAGCTCTCCGCGTCTCCGCCCCTGCCTCTACAGTGAGGGCTGCCAGACTATGGCTTGGCTCATTCAGACCAGCCCTTGCTGCTGCCACCACGGCACCCCGACCCCTTCCCCTTTGCTGCTCTCCTCCCTCTCTGCCTCCCGCCCTTGACATCCGATGCTCCTGAACTTGGCCTGTGCTCTTTGCGGGGAAGCAAGCCACAGGGAAACGCGTGAGATGCTGTCGCAGTGGCCCTGGTGGCCCTGGTGCTGGCTGAGGAGGAGGAGCTGGTGAGGGAGGCGATTCCTCTCCCGGGGTCTCCACGACTCCCCCAGGGAAGAGCCAGAATGTCTCCCAGGCTTCCTGGGGCAATGGGCACAGACACAGGCCGGCTCGATTTCCCCCCAACGGCTGCATAAAACTGGGAAGGGGGCAAGGGGAGGCAAAGCCATCCCGTGTCCCTTCTCCCCTGGGAACAACCCTCCGTCATTCTTGTGTTTTCTTTCCCCAGCAAAGAGGCAGAACTATGGCAGTGCCCATCTTGCAAAGGGAAATAGAGCGATTTGGTGGGTTTGAGTGGTTTGCCTTCTGTCCTTCCCCTCCTCTCCTCTGATAACTGCGCGGTGTCCTTCCAGCTCCTTCCTCCCTCCTCCTCCCCCCCGGGCCGCACTGGCTTCCCAATTCGGGTCTTGGTTTTTCTCCGTTTGAGAGAAGAGCATGCATCGGAGGGGGGAGCAGCCTCTAGCATTTGTCGTCTTCTTCCGTGTCACTCAGGAGGTCGCTGACAGCTCCGCACGTCGTGCCCGGTCCAGGCCCCCCGCGCCTCCGCCGCCGATAGTGCCCATTGGGCATCTGCCAGCTGTGCCGCAGGGGCGGGGCCGAGCCGATGGTGTTGGACCGGCCCAGGCTGGTGGCCACGGCTGCTTCAAAGGTGAGCGTCTCCTCCTCGCCGCAGTCCGAGGCGTGGGAGTCTTCGTGCAGGGCCAGGTAGGGCTCGGAGATGTAGCGCTGTGGGGAGGGGTGGCCCTGCCGGGGGTTGGAAGACTCGGGCAGGCCGGCGTTGTTGCTCTCCAGAGCTTGGGAGGTCAGTGGGGAGCCACCCTCGCTCCCATCAGCTGGTGGGGAGATGCTCCCAGCGTGTCTGATCAGAGAGCTGTAGGAAAGGAGGGGCCGAGGCTTGGGAGGGACTGGGGGGAGCTGCCGCCGACTTCGTCGTGGGGTGCTGGAGTCGGAGACAGAGGGGATGGAGCTCTCACTCAGGGACCCCGTGCCCTGTGTGGCAGGAGACACATGGCATGTTAGCCTGGGTTTGGCATCCTCCCTACTTGACACCTGGTTAAGCTCTCTAACCCCTCCTACCAAGAGCCACTGGAATCCCCCTCCACCCCCCGCCCTGCCCCGTCATTGGGTTGGCCAAGAAGGTCGTCCAGGGTTTTCAGTACCATGTAACAGAACGCCTGAACGAACTTTTTGGCCAATGCAATACCAGTCACAGCCACTCAGGGATGCAGAGATGAAAGGAGACTGAGGAGCCAGTACTACTGGGCACGTCAACTTTCATTATGCTTACACATCTCTGTGCTTCCCTAATGGCTCAGCGGGTAAAGAATCTGCCTGCAATGAAGGAGACACAGGTTCAATCCCTGGGTTCGGAAGATCCCCTGGAGGAGGAAATGGCAACCCACTCCAGTATTCTTGCCTGGAGAATCCCATGGATAGAGGAGCCTGGCGGGCTATAGTCCATGGGGTCGCAAAGAGACACAACTGAGCAATAAGCACATGTGCCTCTCTGGCATCAGAAGGTCTGGCTGGGGCCTGAGCTCCTTCATTTCTACTAATAACAAGCTCTTAGATGTTTGTTCCATGGAATAAAAACATTGAGTAGCAAAGATTCAGAAAGCTCTATCACGTGGCACACTAAAAGAAAATCTTGCAGTTTTAGGAAAGACAACTCCATGGAAGGTGAATGAGTGCCCTAGAGTTGCTCTGTCTGGGGTAAGTTCTTGGGAATTGGGTCTCAGGACATGGCAAATACCTTCCCTCATCTCCTTCTGCATCTGTGTTTTCATTGGTGTGCTGATGTTAGCTTGGCTTGTACACCCAGCTACTCATCTGCTGGTTCAGGCCTGACTTGACCTACTCACCTAGTCCCCAAGGTCCCTGAGATGGTAAACAGACCTCCAGGGAGGCATTTCTCAAGGTGTGTGTGACCTAGGAACCATCTGCTCGAGATCTTCTGGGAGATTCTTGGGTCGTTCCAAGTGCAGATTTCTGGGTTCTCCTTTCTGGTGAGTGTCACTGGTGAAGCAGAAGGGCTCAGGAATGTGCAGTTATAACAAGCCCAGGTGATTCCATTCTGCACTGAAACTCACCAGCACTGCTCTAGAAGTACCCTTCTCAACAGCCTCTAAAAGCTGTCTATGGAAGCCCTTCCTCTTCCCCATTGCCACTGAGTGGGTCTGCCATCTGGCCTCTGACAGCCTTGGAGTGGGGTAAGGCAGGGAGCCAGGGATGGCGGTGAGGAGGAAAACAGGGCCAGGGAATGTTTTCACACAGCTCCAGTAGCTATTTCTTAAGACTGGGCTTTGTTTCAGTAACAGGGCAGAAGGAGAGATGGTCTTCCTCTTGGGATAGCTGGAAGCTAGATAAGTGAAATTGGATTGATCTTTTGTATCCTGTGTTGAGAGAGGAATCACCGTTCCAACCAATACTAAGAATCATGCAATTAGCCAAAGACATTTTTTTTGCCTTAAAAAATGTTCCTTTCCTCTGAAATCTGCCTGAGATATTTATGAACTTACTTGTTGTGACTTTGATTTCTGAGGACCCAGTCAGACTGACCCCTAGACACCACTGTCTTTCTTGGGGTACTCTCTGATTTTCTGTGAATTTATATCATTTCTGAATACATAAGCATTAAGTAGCTAACTTCTGTGCACAATGGATATCGTTTCCTGTGAAGGCGAGGTCTGTGTGAGTGCTGGATGCACACATTTTGCATCCAGTGTTAAAAGCCTGCCCTTCCCTGTCTTCCTGCAGAGGCTTGGCTTCCTCTCCATGCTCACCTGTCTGTTGGGGGTCTGTGACCTGCCTTCACTGGGAGACCGGGACTGATGGCGCTCTGGGGACTCCCAGTCGGCCTGGGTCCCTCGCTCCTCGGAGTTGCAGCGGGAGACGTCAGGAGAGAGAAGATGCTTTCGCTCTTTCGATCGTCCCCGCTCTCTGCCCCCTGAGCGGTGGGTGTCGGACTTGTGGCCTATGAGAGATGAAAAAGCAGTGAATCATAACTCTGCCATCCTGGCTGCTGAACAACTCTTACAGCCTGAGACCAAGCCTCTCAAGGACCCTGACTTCTGTAGGCATGTCAACAGGTGATCTGAAAGGGAGGCAGAAGAGAAAGGCTGGAAAATTAACTTTGTGAAAAGGTAAGTATGCAAGTTGTCACTGGAAAGACTTACAAATCCAAGGATGCAACTGTTCTCTTCTGCTTCTGTTTGTGCTAGATATAATTAAGGTAGAATCTTTGCCAGCAGTGTGGCCCAAGAATCCTCTAAACTTTTTAGGGGGAAAATGGCATTAGGGGAAGGGAATTAAGAAGCTGCTATGAATGAAATAATGGATAGTTACTACAATGTCCTGAGACTGAAGTCAAAGGATTTCACTTCTACTCAGGAAGATCTCCGGGAGGAGAAAATGGCAACCCCCTCCAGTATTCTTGCCTGAGAAATCCTATGGACAGAAGAGTCTGGCAGGTTACAGTCCATGGGGTCGAAAAGAGGGACTGAGCATACACGCTCCTTTTCTGCCACTTACCTGCCCCGTGATATGGCGCAGGTCATTGGTTTTTTATCTTTCTTTCTTCGTTTAGTAAAATGAAGAAACAGCTTGAATAGCTATATGGCTGAAGAACAGCTTGAACCAAACTAGTGATTTTCTGTTTTTATCAATATGACCCCTTCCCTTAAGACACAAAACTCAAATACATAAACCGATTCCAGGTAGCATTGTCCGGGTTGAAATGGAGTTGGTGGGTGAAACCCAGAGCCTGCCAGGGGGTCTCTAATACATACCTAAGGCAGAGGAGTGGTTTGTAGAAGCCCCTTGAGAAACCTCCACTTTCATGATTTCTACAGCCTGGTCTGGCAGAAAGAAATCTCATTAGCCTTTGTGATGACTAGGGAGAGTTTTGTTGCTGTGTTTCATGATGTGAGTCAGATAGGGAACCCTTTTGATTAAGAAGCATTCTTCCTTCACTCCTATAACCCTGTCTTTTGTCTGGATTCTGTTGCCATGATTTTTCAGTCCTCATCAGGAGCAGCCCTTCGAGAGCAGGAGTACCGCAGAGTGAAGACCTTCTCACCTGAGTCCGAGTTCAGACGGTGGGCTGACAGCCTCAGGGAGGAGTGGTAACTCCGGCGCCGGGACTTGTAGGTGTTTTCGCTGCTTCGCTCCATGGAGAATTCCTCCAGCCACGAGGAATTTGAACGCTTATCGCGAATGGTGGAAAATGAACGTCTCATGGAGCTGGGGTCTGTCACCACCTGGAAACATGAGCCCCCGCCCCGCCCAGGAACACAAGGTATGGATTAATTACTGAAATAGTCTAAAAGTAAAGAAGATAGAAGACTGAGAGGGTTGAAGATTGCCAACTGTCACCTCCCACGACCCCCTCTTGTTCAGAGCTTATGCTGGAGGAGGCTGTTCCAGAAAGCATCTTTACGTTAGCATGGTCACCAGGCTGTTGCAGGGCTCCTTGTTATGCTCAGGGGAGCAGGGAGCTAAGCGTCCTCTGCAAGCTGCCCAGAGCCATCTACCCCAGGGACCCAGCCAGGACCTGCCGTGAACCTTGAGCTGCTTTGAAATAAGTGAGGGCTACTGTCAGAAAGTCTCCACGATGCAAGAGGCATGGCTTTGCCTTTTTGTATCTTGCCCTCCTCAGAGAAGGTGCTGCCCTACAGTACTAGAGCTTAGGAGAGCTGGTAACTGAATAGATACCGCAAGGCTCCTGAGAATGCATTGCTCTCTCCATCAGTCCCACCCCAGCTCCACATTAAACTCGGGCAGTCTGATTTGCCACAGATATTAAAACAGATCCACAAAAATTTCTTGTCGCTGTCAAAACTTTGATGTAAGACAGACAGACAGAAAAAAAGAAGCCAGGAAAACAGACAAAGGAATGAGGTGTGGTCTGTGCTGGTTAGGACAGACAGTCCTGACACAGAGCTGTGTGTAAGTAACTGCATATGTGCTAGAAGAGCCAGGAACAGAGAAAAGGAAGGAAAAACCCATGGGGAACATCCTGGAGAGTACTTCTTGCCTAGCCAGTGGAGTCGTGAGGATGTGGAGCCCATCCAGAGGCCCCGCCCTTTTGCTGGCTGGCCTGTTGTGGCTAGACTGTCATTGGAAACACAGTGTGGAGGAGCATGGTCCGCAGAGAAGGCCCATGATCCAGCTCTTAGAGAGGCGTGGGAGCAAGTCAAGGGCTCACCTGAAGATGTCAGATGTGTTTTCATAACCCACCTATTCAATATAGCCCAGGATGCCACTGAACACAGCAGTGGTGGTTGCCTTTTACCTGGGGATCCACAGTCAGGCGTGGCATAGAGGATGCCTTCCCAGAGCCCGCATGCTCCTGGGTGTCCGAAGGAAGGTAGATGCCATGGTTAGAGGGCTGCACGCTTTTTAATTCACTAACCTCTGGCTCCTAGAAATAAACACACAGCCAAGCTTGTGGGAATTGGTTCCATCCCATAGCTTCTCACTTTCAGTGGATGATTCTGCCTCCTCCATAAGAAGAATGGCTTTCAGAAGAGAGACATCCATCTCTAAGGTCTCAGATGTAGGCATACATAGGTTTGTTTCTGTGTGCACATATGTGGTATACCAGATGTCCCAAAACAGAAAGTTCTAACTAGGATTCAGAGGTAAAGATCACCTTTTCTAGTTAAGGACCATCTTAATTATTACTAAACAATGCATCAGATCTTACCACTTTATGAAATTTACTTTCTGTAAGTTGCTAGTGTTGGGTTTATTCTTTTAATCTGAAGAATTTGTCAATTAAATAGAAAGCAGTGTTTTAAGGAAAGTCACCAATTTCTGAAATCTTAAGACATGCTTTTAAGAGCTTTCTTATGATTAAAACCAAAAAAAGGGTGTGGGTAGCCATCTTTCAAGAATGCTCTAGACTGGTGCAGTCCAATAGAAATATACTGCAAACCACTTATGTAATTTAAAATTTCCTAGTAATTACATTTTAAAAAGCAAAAATAAATATCAAACAATAGATTTTGTTTAACCCAATATATACAGATATTCTCACGGCAATATATAATCAATATAAAAATAAGGTATTTTACATTTTTTGGCACCAAGCCTTTGACATGGTGTGTATTTTTACACTTATGACATATCTCAGTTTAGACTAATCACATTGTAAGTGTTCAGTTACCACATGTGGGCAGTAGCTATTGTACTGGACTATGAGAGCATTTGAGAGCTTTAAGAAGTTGGATTGGAAATCTCTAGATTCCTGCCCAAATCATTTAATTTTCCTGGTTAAGGAATGTTAGTTTGGCAAATGTACATGCTCTATATAGACAGCTAGTATCACTGCATAAAGAGTAGAGCTGCTTTAAAAATGTTTATCCTGGCTACCCAACAAAGAGAGCTAGGAATATTTTGGACATCTGGAGATTATACCAGAAAAAGAGCATTTTATATTTAGGAAATGACACCCTGAAGGCATGGGTGTATGAGTAGGGTACTGTTAAAGTTAAGGGTGTCTAAGACACCCCCTTGGCCTCCATGACTGTTTGGCCGAGGGGTCCCTGGTGTGAATGGGAAGCACTGCCTTCACGGGACAGGATATGTGCACTTGAGTTATGGTGTTTGCAGTGTATGCTTTATATAGTACACATGTCCCACCTGAAACATGTGATAATGCTGCGGTCTGTGTGGTAACGATACTGCGCTCTATGGGTGTCAGAGGTGGTGCAAGACACACACAGATCACAGCCATGCCCCAGGACGTGGAGCAGGAGCACACAGTGGTGAGTGTGTAGCACGGGCTGACACCTGAACTGGACTACAGACACTAGGACTGACAACGAGATGAACATAGATCCAGAAGGTGCTGGCGCTACAGCTCAGCCCTGGGGAGCCTGCAGGGAGGATGATGCAATAAAGCCTCCCTGTGAAAGAAAGAACACATGATTGAGATTTTTCTTAGCAGGCAAGCCATAAAATGATGAGAGGTCCCTTTAAACTGTCTGTACCAATTAGGCCAGGGCCTTGGTGCCAATTTCCTCAGAGAGGAAGGCAGGGAATGACTCCAGGTATTTTTACCTACCTTACCAAGAACACTTTCAGGCTGCCACTCACACACTGAGGGGAGGGGAGGCTCTGGTCTGGTGGTCTCCCCAGTACAGCCATCCATAATTCCAGGTTTCCTCAGTCCCAGGAAATGGAATCACTCATTTGCTGGTGCTACTGAAGTATCTCTTCCCTTCCAAAGGGTACCCATCCCATCAGACATGCCACTCACAAGCAGGCCATACCCACATTCCACCCACACATCCATTCGCGAAGCCCTGGGGTATGCAGAGGCATATCCTGGGAGCGGTCAGAAGAACACAGGGATGAGAAGGGGTGAGAAGAACACAGGTGCATCAGAATCTACGTGACATGGAACTCACTTAAAACAAACTGTCTATATAGACTGTTGCAGGGGTCAGGTCTCACCCCTTTTTCTCTCCAGACCAATCAACACCTGGGCTTTAATTCAAAGCTCCAGAGGGAACTTGACCTCACGGCTTCTGAACTAATAATAGTAAAGTCTGTCATCTCTGGGAATCCTATTTTAGCTTTGTATTAGTAAAATCCAAAATTCCATCTGCTCTCTTATCTCTAAGTTTAAACTCTATTCAATAGAGTTCTTAGAAATTTTGCCCATTTCTGCTGATGAAAATCTTTAGGTTCACGAGCGTGATCTTAGAGACCTCTTTGAATGTATTTGATCTTGTAGAATTGTGACCACAAGGGCCAATTTTTCTGAACCCACACAGAGCAGAGGCATGAGATTCTCCTGTATCTCCCAGCAGACAGCTAGTCACTGGTACAGACCACCCCCGAGTTCTCCAGGAGGCAGGTGGCCTTCCTAGGCCACATGACTCTGCCTGGTTGGTGCCAGTCATTCTTATGATGACTCATCCTAAGGCTCCCAATCAAAGGCAAGATTTAATTTGTTACTTCTGTTTCTCCATGTGACGCCCAGGGACACAAACTGAGAGAGCTTGGCCTGAAGCATTGTAAGTTCCTGCAGCAGGTAAGGGGCCTCTGGGGTTTTAAAACCCGAAGAGGGAGCATTTGTCAGAGAACATGAGAAACTCATCCAGGAAAGTGGAGATGGCAGGAAACTCCCAGGGTAATTGGTTGGACTATCAGAAAGGTGTTTCTTTCTTTTTTTTTCTGATGGATCATGGTTATGGAATAGAACGTGAAAAAAAAAAAAAAGAGTGGGAGGGATTAGGAAACCAAGGAAGTAATTTTTGAATTCATTCACCAGAGATTGTCGTTCCTGGAACTGTCCATCATCAGCTGGGTCCATACAGGCCAACTGGAATATTTCCTGCGGGGAGAGTGGACTCATCGAAGGGTATGCACTCCGGCCACTCCTGCAAAGCAATGCCACGTTCAGAGGTAATGTGTGCATGAGAGAGAAACAGTCATGACATAACTGCCGTTACTAATTCCCACCCAGACAAGACTTTCTTCCCAGCAAAGGCAATACCCTTTAGCCTTGGCTAGGTTGTAAGCCTGTCAACTTACAGGTGGCTAGCCTTGGGGGGGCGGGGGGCGGGGGTGCAGAACACTGGAAAAGAGAAACCACTGTTTTCAACCTGCATTTGGAATGATTCGTCATTTTGCTGGCGACTGGCATATCTGTGACAAATGACATCATTTGTCACACTCAGCCATATGGAAGACCAATGCTAGATTGTAAACCTGTTTCTGCTCAGCTTCTCCATTCGGCAGAAACATGCCATAGTTTAAACAGTGAACAGTTTGTTTAAATATTAAGCAGTCACGGTCTTTTAAGAAATTTCCTCCACTCTCAGTAAGAGTATGGTTCTATTGTGCCAACATCCATGGCCAAATGAAACAACTGAATGCCATGAACATTTACTGAAGGACTGCTCTGTACCAGATACTGTGTCGAATGATGTCGGAGGCGATGCTGAAGATGTGACAACATCTGGGTCGATGGCTATGTAGGAGGATGCTTCGGTGGTGATGAGGTAAAAGGACAGAGACAAAGTTGGCCAGGTGTTTAGGGTCCTCTGAATGAAAAGTGCAGAGACCTTTTGCCGTGTGCCTATGAGTAAACCACCGTTTGGTACCTGCAGACACTGTCAGCCAATAAGATCCACCCAGCTAGTTAGGGAAAAAAAAAAAAAGGCAGCCAAGAACCTGTCCTGAGAATATGGCCACTGCTGCGAACCCCCTTTGCCCTAAGCAAGCACGCAGCCTGAGCTTCCTCATCTCGAGAAGAGGGACACAGTGATGCGGCAGCGGCTCGCAGTGGGGTCAGAAGGGAGAGATGAGATGGGAAGAGCTGCTGCAGGGTCTGTTGCTATATGACTCTTGAACCCACTGGAAAATCTGAGGCCTGAGCAAGGACTGCAATTACTTAGAAGTAATTCATTAGACTGGGAGCACAGGGGAAGATTTGAAGAGCAGGTTTTTCACCCGACCTGTCCCCTTGCTGCTGGTGAGGGCTTCTGCTGAATTTTCACAACTGCTAGAGAGCCATCTGCTATTGAAACAACCGCTGAAATGTCAATCCTCCTCCTCCTCCTCCTCGGGCCTTGGCTTGAGAAACACAGGGAACAGATGAGCACAGCTCTACAGGAAATGGGCCCCTTTCTGTCCTATAGAAAATGAGTAACTGCAGGGTCCCCAATGGGTAGAGAGGACCCTTAAAATCACTGAACAACATTCTAGACTTGACTAATCTGAACGCTGAGTGACCTCTTACTTTGAAAACCTTGTCCAGCTCCTCAGTGTTGATAGGGAAGAGTCCAGAGGCCTGACCATCCTCCTCTTGCATGGTTTAGTCACTCAGTTGTGTAGCTTTGGCAGGCTTCTCAGTCCATGGGATTCTCCAGGCAAGAATACTGGAGTGGGTTGCCATTTCCTTCTCCAGGGGATCTTCCTGACCCAGGAATTGAACCTGGGTCTCCTATACTGCAGGAGGATTCTCTTTTTTTCCTTCTGTTGTGAATGTTTCCTTTTTATTTTAAAATTTATTTAATTGGAGGCTAATTACTTCAGAATATTGTGGTTTTTGCCATACATTGACATGAATCAGCCACGGGTTGTACGTGTGTTCCCCCATCCCAAACCCCACTCCCACTTCCCTCCCCATCCCATCCCTCCGGGCTGGGTCAGCACACTGACTTTGAGTGCCCTGTTTCATGCATCAAACTTGGACTGGTGGTCTATTTCACATATGGTAATATACATGTTTCAATGGCAGGTAGATTCTTTACCAATTGAGCTACAAGGGAAGCCCCTCCTCTTGCATAACTTTCCCTTATTCCCTGAAGTCCAACATGCTGGGCTCTCTCAACCACATTTGGTTGAATGTGTCAGACTCCTTTTCTGCCTCAGGACTTTAAGAAAGGCTGTTCCCAGCATACAGCATGCTTCTCACACACCCAGTCCCTTGCAAGCCATTTTTTAATTTATCCTTCAAAATTTTTCTTAGAAGTCACTTCCTTGAGGAAATCTTATCTGATAAACTGGTCAGAGCCCTCTCTCACATGCACTCAGATCATAATGCACTTTTTTCCATCCTCATACTTACTAGGATTGTGAGTAAATCATCAGAAATGACGTGTTGTTGTTTTTTTTTCTTTCTGATAATTCTGTTTCATGTCTGTTTTTCTACCAGGTGTAAACTCAGTGAGAGAGGAGCCCAGTCATGTTCACCACGCTGCCCCCAGAGCAGTCACTGCTTGAACCCTACAGGGCTTGAGAAACACAGCTGGTCCTGAGGAACACCAGCGCTCCTCCTTTCAGGAGATGGGCCATCATCTGCCTAAAGCTCAAACCAGAAACCCAAAGGTCATCTTTGATTCCTTCCCCTTCTGCATGCCATGTAGCCAGTCAGTCACCAAATCTGACCCATTCTGTGTATGAATTACCTCTCCAGTCTGGCGCGCTCTCTCTCCATTTCCTATTAATCCAAGCCACAATCTTGAATAATTCACACAATTGCAGCCATGTACTAGGTGATATTCCATCTCTCAAACTGCCTCCCTCCAATCCACTGAGCCCACACCAGACTAAAGAATGACCTTTGGAAAGCTGAAACCTGATCACATCACTCTGATGACTGTGTCTCCCATTACCCTTGGATGAAACTAGACTTCACTTCTGTCTCCTAGCCCTGCCAAATCTGTCAGCTGCCACTTGCCCTGACCTCTCTGTGCACCATCCATCACGACCCTTTTTAGGTTCCTTAAACTTAACCTGATTTTTATTTCATCTCTTGAAGTACTTGCTTCTGAGTCTTACTCAAATGTTGCTTCCTCAGGAAGTTTCCTCAAACCCTCAAACTACATGCGCTGCTTCCTTTACACAGCATCACAATAGCCGACCCCCCACCCCGCCCCCCTGCCACACACGCACATTTTACCTGTTACCACTCTTGTAATTTCTATTTCAAGGACTGTGTCCATGGAAACTGTGATCATGTTGACTGAATCCCCAGCGACTAAACCAGTTTTTGGGTTACATTGACTCTCAGTAAATATTGGTCAAATCAATGAATGAATGAATCAATAAACATATGGGAGAGAGGCTGGGATGATCCAATGGTGGGAGTTATAGTTTGCACAGCAAATCGTCGTGGCAAAACAGATCTAGATGAGGGATGGCTTCCTCCATTTCTAAGCCAAAGACCCTTGAAAAACACCATAAACTCTTCCAAGAAGATAGTACTAGTGCTCTAATCATACCTCTTGACCTTTCTGCACAGACCAGAGAGAAACATGAACTTGCTTTCTGTAGACAGGAGAATCCACACCTGCTACTTCAACACATCACGTGTTTTTGTAAAAATGACCAACGGCCCTGGTCATCTTTCTTCACTTTCAAATGTGGATTGTGACCTATGAAAAGTGCTTTTCAAAAACAGATCTCCGACACCACAGGGAGAAGGAAATTCATGGTGTGAGAGGTTCCAAATGGTGTTCTGACAGAGGTCTCGTTCCCAAGCCTGGGATTTCACTCCTCTGATAATTACTGAAGATGTGATGATATTTAGTGATTTATTGGTTCCATAAAAGCTAGACTGGAAAAAAAATTCACTAACCACGTGCACACTAAATTGCTTCAGTCGTGTCCAACTCTGCGACCCTGTGGCGTGTAGCCTTCCAGGCTCCTCTGTCTATGGGATTCTCCAGGCAAGAATATTGGAGTGGGTTGCCATGCCCTCCTCCAGGGGATCTTCCCCACCCAGGGATTGAACCCATGTCTCTTATGTCTCCTGCATTGGCAAGTGGATTCTTTACCACTAGCACAACCAACTACAAAATGCCATTTACGTTGGGAAGATGGACTCTTGCCCCTTGAGTACTCACTACATGCGTGTGATGAGACAGTGTTATAATGAGGTGTGTATATAATAATACATCCTTTATGACTCATGGCCACATTGGGGCTAAGGCTTACAACTCAGAAGAACTGGTACATTCCTCAATTAGCGTTTTGTTTCTGCTTTCAATATAGAAAATTAAAAAAAAAAAGTTTTGTCCAATAAAAGGTTCTTTTCAGATAACATAGTGTAAAGGGAAGACTCTGGGCTTGGAAATAAGGGACTTAAATTCCAGTTCAGTGTCCTACCAGCCATGTGGCTTTGGATAACTTAATGAATCTCTCTGAGCCACCAGTTTCTTCTCTGTAAAGTGGTGATACTAACACAGCCCCTTCTTCCTTTGTCCGTTCACAGGGCCCTCTACCTCTTGAGCTGGCCACGGCACCAATATGTTCTCAGTCTGCTTTTCTGTTACTCCCCGCTGAATAGCCATTTTAAGATACAACATGTTGGACTTCTCTGCTGGTCCAGTGGTTAAGAACCCACTTGACAATGCATGAGTTTGATCCCTGGTCAGGAAAGATTTTACATGTCGTGGGGCAACTAAGCCCACGCTCCCTAGAGCCCATGCTCTGCAACCAGAGAAGCCACCTCAATGAGAAACCCATGCACTGCAACTAGAGACAGCCTGACAACAGCAATGAACACCCAGCTCAACCAATACTAAGTAAATAAAAATTTCAAAGATATTAAAAGAGCTGCCGTAAGAAGTTAAAAAAAAAAGATACAACATGTTGCCTTCTCAGTTTCAGAGGGGGCGCATCCACTCATCTCAGTCAGTATTACTTCTCGGGCACTCCTAGGCGATGAATCTGTGGGTCTGCCTGATGACACGAGTCACAATGCAAGCGGGGGGTTGTGGGCTTTCTGGTTATACTCACAGGCCTGGAACGGGGTCCTGCTGGAGATAAGGCAGGGCTTTGGCATTAGCGATGATCTCCTGAGGCAGAGACGAGGGCTCCATGCGCTGGAACATGGGTGCGTTTTTCTGTGTTAAAAGTGGAGAGGAGGAAAAGGGAACTCAAATGACTATGAGGGAAATACCAGCGACTTGAGTGAAACGGGAATATGACTGGTACTCTGTGTGACTGCCTGAACCTCTGCCCCACTGGGGTTCTAATCCCCCGATCCTAGGCAGCTCCTGGGCCCTGCAAGGCCTGGCCTCTGCTTCTGTGCACTTGCGGGGCAAGGTCCCCCAGGGATGCACTGGTCTGCCCCCTCAGGGGTCCACCCACCCACCCACCGCACGGCCTGTCCTTGCCCTTCACCTGTTCCTCCAGCTGCTGCCTCTGCTTCTTCACCTTGCTCTGTTTGTAGTAGTCCATGATCATCATTGCTGCATAGATTTTGCCCACAGTCAGGTCAGAGGCTGAGGACACCAGTGTGGCATGGAGGGAAACAGGAGAAGATGGGGAGAGAGTGAGGACGCCTGGGAAGCAGGTTTGCCCCTTCCACTACCCAGCCATCCAGCCTTTATGGAGGGCTCCTTCCGCGCCAGGCACTGAGGACACAGTAAACAGGCCCCCAGAGCTATCCTCAGGGGACTGCCATGGCCACCCAGGGAGGGCCATGTTACTAATGATAAGAAACATATTAGTAAGCACCACTCCCCCACCCCCTGGAACGGTCTTGATTTCCATCTCTTAGTAATAGCACCTTTTCCCCAACTGCTTGAAGGTCTGCTGAACTGTGTTATGTGGGAGGATAGAGCTGTGCACCCAAGAAGTTTCACCCACAACCACAGTGACCTATCTTAAGAAACTATTTTCCAGGATGGAGCTTCCTCAGAAAACTGACAACAGAACTACCGTATGATCCCACAGTCCCACTCCTGACCATATATCCAGACAAAACTATGCTTCAAAAATAAAACATGCACCCCTACGTTCATAACAGCACTATTCACAGTAGCCGAGACATGGAAATAACCTAAATGTCTATCCGCAGATAAATGGATAAAGTTAATGGTACATTTACACAGTGGAATATTACAGAGCCATAAAAAGAATGGAATAATGCCATTTGCAGCAACACGGATACAACTAGAAATGATCACACTTAAGTGAAATTATTCAGAAAAGAAAAGACAAATATCATATGATATCACTTTATATGAATTCTAAAAATGTTACAAGTGAACCTGTCTAAGAAAACAAAGCAGACCCATGAACACAGTACAGACTGTGGCTGCCAAAGGGGAGCGAAGGTTGGGAGTTTGGGGTTAGTATTGTTTGTCTATACACGATAGATAAATGACAAGGTTAGTATAGCACAGCGGTGGAAAAGAATATAAAAAAGAAAATATGTATAACTGAATCACTTTTCTATATAGCAGAAATTAACAACGTAAATCAACTATACTTCAATAAGCAAAAAGAAACTGCTTTCAGTTAATGACAATTGAGAAGTGAGGGATTTCTATTTCCTAAGAATAAAAGGGCACCCTTCCCTTATCTCCTTGATCACTCCACGCTCCCCCCAAAGATGTGGTCTTGGCGTTCTGGGCCCACAGTGACAAGGACAGCCAGGAGAGCCCGCACCTTTGGGCATGGGCACGAGCAGATCCAGCATCTTCTGGGACAGGTGAGGCCAGATGGCCAGGGTCTCCTTCTGGAGCTCTGAGTCTAGCTGCTGCCTGTCTGCACCGCCTGGGAGAAGATACATTCATTAACAACGAAAACAGACACAGAAGTAACAAGGACAGAGGGAGGAGACGGGACAGAGGCTGCATCAGCATGGCCCCTCGGATTCTTGGAGGAAACCTTGGCACTTCGTGACTGTGGATCTTGCAATCCTGGGTCTTTCTGCTGAAGAAGCGCAACGCATTCTGGCTCCTGTTTTCAGTGACTCAGGGATATCCCGCCACAGAGAGCTGAGGCCCTGGGGACCAAGATCAGCTTCCTCGTTCATTTGCGGAGCCTCCCAGCTGCTCAGTATATCAGAAGGGGAAATGCAGAGCGCCACAAGCCCGCCTCCTCTGCCTCATTATACGTGTATCAGTTCTTCCAGTGATCTAACCCCAGAGTCTGAGGGAACCAATTTTAAAAAGGACTTGGATCAGGTAAGAGCAGGAAAACTGGAGGCCCTGCTGAAGTAGCAAACCCTTCTTTCCTAAATCACTAAAGGATAGCACTGGCCACAGAAGCCTTCCAAGACGTTAAAAACACCATGTAAGAAAAAAAAAAAAAACAGAAAGGAAATTCACTTGTTCATTCAACAAATATTACTAAAATGTCTACTATTAGACACTTTAGAGGAGAAGGCAATGGCACCCCACTCCAGTACTGTTGCCTGGAAAATCCCATGGACGGAGGAGCCTGGTGGGCTACAGTCCATGGGGTCGCTAGGAGTCAGACAGGACTCAGGGACTTCACTTTCACTTTTCATTTTCATGCATTGGAGAAGGAAATGGCAACCCACTCCAGTGTTCTTGCTTGGAGAATCCCAGGGACGGAGGACCCTGGTGGGCTGCCGTCTATGGGGTCGCATAGAGTCGACTGAAGCAACTTAGCAGCAGACATTTTAGATGGTAGATGGTAGATAGTAGACATTTTACATAGTACAGACATCGAAGATCACATACTCTTAAAGCTCAAAGGAGCCTTAACGAATATCAAGTCATTCATTAAGAGGAAAGGGCAAAAGTTAAATAGTACAGTAACAGTTACTGTATCTCAGAGGTGAAAACTGGGAGGTGAAAACTACTTGACCTCCAGGTTACTTCATGGTTGGATGAAGTTCAAATATCTCTGTCCTGCATCACTCCGGGTGAGTTGTTCCAGAATCTTCTTCCTTCCTAAGGTTACTGACCTTTGGCGATTTTAATGTCCAGAGCTGTCCGGATTAGAGCCATCAGCGTGGAAGTGAAGTGGACGGTCATGTCCTCGGCCACTGGCATGTTCATCAAGACCAACCTCTGTGTGAAAAAGAGAAAAGAAACAGCAGGAGAAAACATATATCGAAAGAAACCTTGGCAACAAGGGAAGAAAAGAGCAGAGGTCAGATGCAGAGACGAAAAAGAAGGGCAAGGATTCCCCCGTCCCCTCCCAGTCCTGTCCTGCCCTGCTTCTCACTGAAGGCTCATTGGCTGCTGTTTTTTCTTTTTTTTCCCCTAGGGAATGATGCCAAATTCCAAGGGAAGAGGGTCTCATCATTCTGTAGGACTCCTCCAGGGTCCTAAGAATGTCTTTAATCAGGATTCCTAAAAACAATGTCTCAGGGAAAGGAGTCAGCTCAGGGAGGTGGCTCCATTCCCTGCTTCAGGGCTGTTCTACAATCCCACTTGTCCCATGAAGACCCCCCAAAACTAGGTGAAAAG
Organism: Bos indicus; assembly: GCF_029378745.1. Lineage (NCBI taxonomy): Eukaryota > Metazoa > Chordata > Mammalia > Artiodactyla > Bovidae > Bos > Bos indicus. The sequence continues at coordinate 63,739,252 of NC_091775.1, read as the reverse complement.
ACAGTGATGGGGGGGTAGATTTTACTTTGCTTATCTGAGTTGAAAGATGCATCCTGATGCCCCCTTTTTGAGTCTTTAAATTGCCAGCACATGGTTCAACATGCAGAAGTCCAGCTTATCCAAAGGATGAGGTGGAGCAGAATGGAAAAGTGAGAGAATGCAAACAGGGTCCAGGGGAAGAGGGCTGGGGAGAGCAGAGAAAACAGGAGAGAAGGGTGACTGAGGCAGGAGCAGAGTGGGCAGGCCTTGTCCCCTTCACCCAGAGGAAGGGGATCAAACGGAAATGGCCAAATCCACTTTCCAGAGAGTATCTTGCTTTTGGAATGAATTTTTCCTCTGATTCCGGCAACCCTTGGTGCCCCCGTCCCAAGCTTCACCCCAGAAATTCAAAGAACTCATGGCCATATAGTCCATCACCTGTTAGATGTGGAATCATGAGCATAAAGGATGTCGGCTCCTAAGCTGCACAGGAGGAGCCATGTAGTGGGGTGGATGAGGGTCCCTAATAGATGCCCCCTGTTCCAATGAGATGCTCTCTGGAGCTTTAAACTTGGAGGGAGCAGCAGGAGAAGGTCCTCCAGCAGAACCACCAGCCTAGCAGGAAGTCAAGTGTCTCTTTCCAAGGCAGGGTTTCTAACACTCCATCGAAACATCTCGCTTAATATGACACCACAAATATGGGATCTTAGAGTGTAAGGCCAGTTTCCGGTTTCTATCTGAGTTCCACCTCTCTCCCACTGCTTTAGGCGCTTCCAGGCACCATTGCTAGGGCATACTGCTCGGTGAATGAAAGAGCTCCAGAGTTCTGAGTCAGTCTAAATAGCAATGGGGGATTAACAGTAACTATTACTGAATGTGAAGTAGGAAATGGCAACCCACTCCAGTAGTCTTGCCTGGAAAATCCCACGGACAGAGAAGACTGGCGGGCTATAGTTCATGGGGTTGCAAGAGTCGGACATGACTAAATGACTGAGTACACACAGTACTGAACGTGGAGGAAAAGTTCAGGCCTTGAGGCTCTGAGCACCCTGATGGCTGGGGACTCCTAATGTACAACGCTGCTCTAAGCAGACTGAGGGGAGTCCATCCATATCTCGGTCATGCCAAGAAGGCAGGTCTAAGGCTGAATGCAACCTGTGCCCATCATCACCCTTTCCTTTGATACTGTCAGGAAAAATGGGTAGTTGGGCTAATGGCGGAAGGGAGCTGCATTCTTCATCATGTATCAAGGGATGGAGGTCGTGTTCCTTTTTTTTTTCCTGATACCTAGAAGAAACCATACCATTGTTCCTTCCTATGTCATGGAGGAAGAAATTTGTTAAGAGTTTTCCTCTCTCCTAAAAATTTCTTTTTGGACCATATTTAGTGGAATTTATGCATATTTCCTATTTCTTAGTTTATCTGATGGAAGATCTTTTTATAAGCTCTGACTGCTGTCCTTCTTGCCCAAATATGCTATTCTGCAGGCCACCACTCTGCTTCCTCTTAAAGGAAACATGCTACTTACTTCTTTTCTAGTAACCCACTCACAAGAAGTCACACACTTGTAGAAACAGAATAACACATTGAAAGTCTTACAAACCACCTTATGTATCATCCTTCCGGGAACCTTCCTGACCTTTGCATCGCATCATTTCTTTTCTCCTTGGTTCCCTCCTCCCACCGTTCCCAGCCCAGCTTCCTCCCCCACGTTCTGACCTCCCCACAGCGGGATCCCATTTCCTGCTGGTCACTAGCCCAGAACAAAGGAAGGAGTGGTCTACCTTATATGCCACCTTGGAGGGACATCTCTTGCCGAGGCCTAGCGGCGGTGACATGAGAGTCAGCATTTCATACATCTCAGTGTAATGGATGCGGCCACTGCTCATGGTGGGGGTGGGGGTCGAGGGTCGGCGGGCAGGGCAGGGAGGGTGGCAGGGAAGAATGCAGACAGGGAGGAGAGGAGAACAGGCATTCCCGGGGGGAGCCAAAACAAACAAAAGAGTACAGAAAACAGGAGAAAAGAAACGAAACAAAATGGACAAACAGGAAAAGAATAGGAAACCTGTTAATCAAGGCAAATCATACACGTGTCTCCATCCTGGTGCGGATTTATATCACGCCCCACACAGACCCGGGAACGTGGCAGCAACCTTAGGTCCCTCTGCCGCACGCTGTCCTAGGGACTGGTGTTCCCCTCCGGGAGGAGCATCACCCCATCTCCCTATTCACACCAGCCATGCCCCCTACAACACAAGCTGGTCTTCACTTCCCAGGGCTGTGTGCGAGCGGTATAAACCAGATAGACGGTGCTCCAGCCCTGGGTTAGGGGTTTCTGGCCCCCTCTCCTTGGCCTGGAAGTCAGGCCCTTCTCCTGCTCTGAACCCATAGGCGGGGGCATCGTGTATCCCGCTCTGAGGTGTGAGTGCTGCAGGAGGCGGCGGCTGGCGCTGAAAGTGGTGGATGGAGGCTGCTGCTCAGTTGGCCCGTTGCTTCCACCTGGCTCTGTGGGTAAGAGTGCTCTTTGTGTGCCGGCATGCTGGGGCCAGAAGAAACAAAACCAGGAGGAGGAGGAGCATCTCGCATGCCATGCTGCCTTCCCGGGCTCTCCCACATGCGGCCGCGATGGGTTCACCAGGGTGGAGTTTAAAGAGTCTCTGCAGAGGCAGCTGTTCGGCCTGCCCGAGTACAGGAATCACTTGCCGCCATCCCTGGCCAGTTCCTCCCCCATCGCCCAGGCTGGCATCTTTCTGGGCCTAAGTTATCTTCCAGCTGCCGGACTGCGCTGCGCCCCAGGGAGCCTGTGCATCCCTCACGGCATACCAGGAAAGGCTTCCTTATCTCGGGGGCCTGGCCTTGGCCCGGGGCTGGGTGGAGCCACTGTGTTAGCTGGAGAGGGAGGTCACCTGTGTGCCCCTGAACCATATTCCTGGTCTCACAAATAAGCAGTGACCGGGCAGTCACAACAGACCCCTCAACGATATACAGCAGGACCTTCAGGCAAGAACTCTGCTCTGGAGCCCTCTGGGCTCTACTGAGACCTTCCCAGACCCTCTGAACTATGAAATTTTCCCACACCCCATAGACTATCCTCTTCACCTTCTTTACTTATCCTCACCTCCTGCCCTCATTTTTTTTTTTAATTGTTTCTCAGCTTTCTGTCCTATAGCTTTCATTGGGTTGGCCAAATGTTTTGTTCAGGGTTTTCTGTTAGACCTTATGGAAAAAAATCCGAGCAAACTTTTTGGCCAACTAACCTAAAATAATTGCTTGGGACCAAACTGTCCAGAATGGGGCAGGGGTAAGTGTGGTTAGCATCACACTTTTCTACTTTCTCTATGGGAGGATACTACTCAAGTGTGAGAAAGAGGCGCTCTATCTCTAAGGGAAAGAAACCAGAACTCCTTGCTGAATTAAAAAGATTTCTGCCTTCTGTGGAGGAGGGAGAGGTTCCTCTGAATTGAGGTTCCTCTAAATCCACAGAATAAGGTGGAGTGAGAAAGAGAGAGAGGTGAATGAGTGTGTGTGAAGAAAACAGAGGTCAAAGCAGCCTCTGTTATTAAGTCCTCAGCTCTTTTTTTTATCCTCGTCCCTCCCCCATCCCCCAAAATGCCCTTCTTCCTTGTGTAACAGCTGCTGGTTCTGGAAGGGTTTGGACCTCTTTAAACTCAAAGGAAAGCAACATGAAGGTTCCCTCATGTGGCGCAGTGGTGGTGGAGCAAAACGGAGGGCGGGGGTTGGAGGCTGCACCCCGCTGCCGGCCACGGTCATGGTCACGGTCATGGCTGGGGACCGGAGGCAAACCTTGCAAGCCACCCTGTAGGGGCAGTTCTCTCCCAGGCCCAGAGGCGGCGAGATCACCCGCACTAATTTGTACATATCCTTATACGGGATCCTGCCGCTGTAAAGGAAGCACAGGTGGGTTAATAGGACACTCAGAGAAGGGGAGGAGAGACACGACAGCCTAGCCATGAAAGGGACGGCCGGAGGGGGATGGGTGGCTTCTTTCCTGGGGCCTGGCAAAGCCAGACCAGGAGAGGTGGAGGACGGTTAGCATCAGAGAACCAGCACCTTGCAAACGGCATGGACCATCACTCTGCGAACTACACTGCCTCCGATTTTCCAAGGAAATCAATCCCTAGTGACCATGAGCACCCCATGATGTGTCTGGCCCGTACCTGGCCAGCTGCGGCAAATGGAGTTTGGCTCCAGCTAGGCCTCTAAGAACCAAGTCCACCAGTTCACAAATGCCTCCGACCGCCATCAGGAGCAGATGCCAGGCTGCTGTGAAGCAGACTGCAGAGCCCTTTGCTTTTCACAGACACTGCTTACAGGCAGCTACTCAGACCCGCGTGTCAGGTGGTGGGAAGTCAGCGTCTTTCTCCAGAGTGTGAGAGAGAAATTTCCCATTAGGCTAATTAGCAAGGTTCCCAGTTGGCAGGAGGGAACCTGTGAAGGACTTTGCTTCTCTTTGTGGCAGATTTTCCCCCGAATGCCACTTGGGCAAACGCTTCTCAATGTGGTAGGAGCTTGCCGGGATCTGTGCCCAAAAAGCAGCCTGCGAGGGAGCCACAGGGCTCTCCCTCCAGTCCTGCTCCTGCCACCCCACCCATAGACAGCCTGGTCAGATCCAGTTAGAATTCCAGGACCACAGTGGCCCTTTCACAGAGCCTGCTAGAGACTTCTGGCTTCCTGTGGAAAGAAGAGAATCGACAGTTGATTCATTTTCAGAGGCTAAAGCATCTGCTCCGTGAGGGGTCAGAACCAGTCAGCAACGGCCAGAGATCTGTGGGTCTGGACACACCCTGGTTTAGATCCAGGTTTCCACCGCAAACCATAAGCGCACACCTCCACCTCCAAACATCCAGTCCTCACCAGCCATGTCAAGACGACAACTTTGCCCCAGCTCTGCTCTTCTTAATCTTTTCTTGATTTTGCTGTTGATTCTTCCTCTTCTTCCAAGTAGCTCAGCAGTACTTCCAAGTCTCTTGACTCTTGAGAGGAGGTTCATTTTACCACGTGTTCTTTGGTTCTTATGGTGGTTGAGGCGTGAGTCCATTGGCTCTGTGGTCCATAGGCTGATGTACTTTGCAACCCGTCTATCTCCTTTTTGAAGACACTGGCCCACTGCACCTTGGTTAGTTTCCCTCTCATCTCCTAGAGAAGGCCAGGGAAACTAACCAGGACAAGTCACGCTGGGAATTTCAAAGCAGATGCAAGAGGTTTTCCTTGGTCTTTCACAGCTCATGTGTCTGAGTCTCATGATTAGTCCTCATGGAACTGCTCTTCCCAGCAGATGGAAGAACTGGGGAGCAGCATGTTTAATGAACAAGGGACTTGGGTCCCCACATAATGTGAAACCACAGGAAGTGGAAGTTTTTGAGAGCCAAGGGCTCTCACCTGAGTGAGGCTAGGTAAGCAAAGAACACCTTTGCTGGCAAATAGTTTCTTCTCTTTCAGGTGAGGGCTAGAGGTCCCTTCTTGGTGTCCTGATCCCACGGCCATCCAGCTTTACAGACACCAATGTCTCATACTTTCTACTTCCTTTCCCATATGCTTATTAATGATAACAAAAGTTACATACATGATTTAATATAATCCTCACAACCAGCCTTCATGGAGGGGGATCATTACCACTATTATACAGCAGATATGGGAGCTCAGAGTGGTGGAGCGACTCGTCCAAGGCCACATAGCTGACAAGATGCAGGCCTGGCTCCCTTCGCCTGTAACACACTGCCCATGGCCTTCTAACCATCCTGTCCTACTAGAAAGCAGGCCCAGAAAGTAACCACCATTGCTCAGCTACTGTAACAATAATGGATTTAAAGAACTCTGTGCTCTAAGGTGTTAATAATTACTGAGGGGATGAGGAATTCCTATGTGCTCTTCCAACGCCTAAAGAAGTGACCCAAATACAACAGCCTCACAGGACGACAGGTTTGGGGAAGAGTCTCAGACTATGAAATGGTTCCAGGTGGAAGCAACGTGGTCCGCTCCTATGAAGGATGGCATTTCTTATAATATTTTCAGAGGGGGGCCAGAATGGGTAGATTTGTGAGATAAGATCCTAAAACTAAAATGAGTTGGGACAAAGGTCCCATGGAATGCGTGCTCACAGCACTCTCACTTTGCCTTCCACTGTGAGGACCAAAAAGGTTGCCTTTGAACTTGAAGCAGGGATTTGCAAACTTTTCCAGTAAAGGGTCAGATAATAAATGTATTATTTTTAATTTGAGGATCATACTGTCTTTATCACAATATACAAAAACAGCCATAAACAATAGAGAAATGGGCATAGCTGTGCTCCAATAATACTTTATTTCCAGATAAAGTGAGCCACACTGAGCCTATGGGTTATAGTTTTCCAGCCTCTGCTTTAAAGTCCAGAAGGCACAATTTCACTTGAGAACTATTGGAAAGTGAAAAAGATCCGGGGAGGTCATCTCTGCAAATTTCTGCCATTTAACTCAGTTCCATGTAATAAAAACCCACATGTGTTTAAACCATCATTTTGAAGAAGAACTTGCTTGGTTGTCTCTATAATTTCAGAGTTATCTGAAATTGTACTTTTGAGAGGGATGAGAGAGAGAAAGGACTAAGGTGGCCAGATGTCCAGCTGACCCAGAGAACCCTTGTCAACCCCTCTGTGACTCAGAGGAGTCTACTAACCATTCTGGAAGCTCCTTTGGAGATTGAACTCAAACACTCTGAGTCGCAGACTGTCTATTGAGATTGTCAAAGGAAAATGCCTGTTACAGAAGGAAAGAACAGGGAAACGAAAACGCAGAAGCTAAGTGGTCCATGGCATGCTTGATCCCAGAGCCAGTCTGAGGACCTGGCCTCTTCCCCGGACCACAGCCAGGAGGACTCTCCTCTCCTTCTGCAACAGGCAAGAATGGGGTGGCTCCCACCCCAACCTCCTCGAGAACCCCAGGGCCCTTGATACGGGCCCCAGAGGGGGTGGCCAAGAGGCCTACGCACCATGCTGCTCTGTCATACTCTGCCCAGACTCGGACAAACTCGTCCAGATGGTGAGGCCCCAGGATGGACGAGTCCCGAGTCAGGTACTCAAAGTTGTCCATGATGACGGCCACGAACAGGTTGAGCATCTGGAGGGCGAGGGGGAGAAGGGGAGTTAGGGGAGACCCAGAGCAGAAAAACAAACTGCGAGGCAAGTAAAGAATTCACAAGTTTGTAAGTCTAAAAGTTCCTAACCATAGCCCAGTTGATCCTGCTGGAGGCAATGCATTTTCACAACTGAACCACACATCTCACGGTGCGAGTGCTATGAATCCCTTTGCTATGCCACTTCATATTTGCATAGTACTCCTCAGTCACTTTTGTTATCTGTTCAATTTCTTTCTTTGTTACTGCAGCAGCAGAGGGAGCAGCAGTAGCAACACATTCTCAAAGGCCAGAGGAAGTCAAGGCCCAACACCAAGCCTCTCTTCCAGTCTCCCTTCCCTACCTGCGCTCACCACAGCTGCTTATCAGAGACCTGGTGGGATGCCTTACAGTGGATGCTGGGCTTACTGTGCAGCAACCTGAAGCTGTTCACGGCTCTCAAGTGCTTCCGAGACCCTGTTCTCCTGCTTACTTGTTCAACAACATTTATTGTGCACCTTCTGTGTTCCAGACAGAGCTCCAGGTGCCAGGGGTGGGAGGTAAGAAAGTTCGGGTCTGAGATATATTTCCATGACTAGCACATTCCTTAAAGCACAGCAGGTGTTCACTAGATGCTGTTACTTGAATATTCTTAAAGACATTTAGTATTCTGCAGAGACGACTGGCAACATACAAATGTTACAGATTTTAAATATATATTTATATATATATTTGGCTGCACCGAGTCTTACTTGCAACACGCAGGCTCTCTTTGCTGCCACACTCCAGCTTCTCTCCAGGTACAGCAAGTGGGCTTAGTTACCCTGTAGCATGCAGGATTTCCCCCAACCAGGGATCGAACTCACATCCCCTGCACTGGAAGGCAGATTCTTAACCACTGGACCCCAAGGGAAGTTCCCATAGACTTCTTTGAGAGCCATGAGAGAAACATGCACAACAGGGACCGAAAAGTGTATGGGTTTGAATTTCACGTAATCTTCATGTCAGGATATATCGTTCATCTTTTTTGTCTGAACTACTGATGAAGGCAAAAATCATTGCGAGCTCACAGGCCATACAAAAACAGCTGGCAAACTGGATTTAGCTTGTGGTCCACGACTCGCTGGGCTCTCATTTAGATTATGCAAGAGGCAACAGGAACCACTAAAGAGGCTGACCTAGGAGAAAGAGAAAAGCTATGTGCATTCAGGCTGCATCGGTATCAGGGTGGACGGTGGCTGGCAGTCCAGGCAGAGAGTTGTGAGGTGCTCCTGAACCAGGCCAGTGGCAGGACAGCAGCCTGGATACAGAGCTAAAGGAGGTGGACTCAACAGGCCTTGGCCACAGTGAACAGTAGCACCCAGCACTATTTCCAGCTTCCCAGGGACACACCCCTTGCCTAGTCTCAGTTAATACAGTTTAGTGGGGCACTACCATGACCCAGGCCTCAACCAGCCACTGAATCCTGTCCCCTGGGCTACAGTGCTGGTGATCCAATTAAGGCCAAGAAAATGGCATTGAGTCTTCTGAGCAAGAGAACTTGTTTTTCCTTATTGGCCTTGAATATGTCAGGATTGAGGTCTAGAGCTGCTGCTGCTGTTGCCATCTTGGAACCACGGGCTGGGGTTGTTGGAGGAGAGAGCTCGTGTGGAAAAACCTGGGGAAGAGATCTGTCAACAGAGAAGGAAACCTAATCCTGGGGATGATGTCATCTGAGCCTCAGAGCAAGCTCACTTAAGCCTGTCCTGCCCAACTCTTCATTTATATAAGCCGATAAAATCCCTTTCTGTTCATGTCGGATGCAGCTGGACTTGCTGTCACTTGCAAAGGAAAGAATCTTGCCTGACAGAAATGAATCGCCTGTGGGGGGTGAGCAAATGGAGCCTCTGCTGCTGATTCCCAGGTGAAGCGGCTGGGTGGGTGGAAGTGCCCAACAGACAGGATATGCAGACAGGATACTTAGGATCAAGAGAAAGTCTGCAGCCAGGGCCTGCTGGGAGTCTCCTCTGCAATACAGAGATGGCTGGTTGCATCCTAATAACCAGTCTCCTCCCTCCCTCCCTTCTCCATTCCACTGCCTAGAATGGAAGCGGATCCCTGGAATCCAGTTGTCTTCTTACCACAAAGCTGAGGGACTCTCGGTGGAGGTGAGGAAGCAGAAGGAGGGAAAGAGTCTGGGGTACCAGACACTCTGTGACGTCACCATAACCAGCCCGCACTGCCTTCCTCCAGGCTTCACTGACATGCCAGGAAAATAAACAACATCCCCCCTGGTAAAACCACTGTTATTTGAGGAGTTCCGTTTCAAGCAGCTGAATCTAATCCTAACATGGACTTTTCTTTCTGTCACTGTGACTGGAGCCACAGTGAAATTTATTTAATCACTGTCCAGGTTATAGAGGGTTTTCCATATACAACTGGCTTCCCAGGTGGATTAGTGGCAAAGAATCCACCTGCCAATGCAGGAAATGGAGGAGACACGGGTTCTATCCCTGGGTCAGGAAGATCCCCTTGGAGGAAGAAATGGCAACTCACTCCAGTATTCTTGCCTGGAAAATTCCATGGACAGAGGAGTCTGGTGGGCTACAGTCCATGGGGTTGCAAAAGAGTTGAACATGACTGAGAGACTGAGTACACAGCACCATTATCCCTTGGCATCTGCTGAGAATTAGTTCCAGGACCTTCCTGGATAACAAAATCTGTAAGTGCTCAAGTCCCTTATGTAAGCTGGTAAAGTACCAGGAATTCCCTTGTGGTCCAGTGGTTAGGACTTGATGCTTTCAGTGTGGGGGCCCAGGTTTGATCCCTGGTCCGGAACTAAGATTCCACATGCCATGCACAGTGTGGCCAAAAAAAAAAAAAAAAAAATGGTGTAGTATTTGCACATAACCTATGCACAGCCTTCTGTACACTTTAAATTATCTCTAAATTGCTTATGATTCCTAACACAATGTAAATGCAATGGACATTTGCTGGTATGTAGCAAATTCAACTTTTGGATTTTGGAACTTTCTGGAGTTTTTTTTTTTTTTAACATTTTCAGTCTGAGGTTGGTTGAACTCATGGAGCCAGAACCCGCAGAAAGGGCCGACTGTATCCACACATTTTCTTTACACTCCTTTCCAGACTCTATTATTAATGTTAGCAAAAACTATCTATTTGTATTGTTATTCCTTTACATTGGCATAGTCTTTTATAGCGCTGTATATATATTCAATGGCACCCGACTCCAGTACTCTTGCCTGGAAAATCCCATGGACGGAGGAGCTTGGTGGGCTGCAGTCCACAGGGTCGCTAGGAGTCGGACACGACTGAGAGACTTCACTTTCACTTTTCACTTTCATGCGTTGGAGAAGGAAATGGCAACCCACTCCAGTGTTCTTGCCTGGAGAATCCCAGGGACGGGGGAGCCTGGTGGGCTGCCGTCTCTAGGGTCGCACAGAGTCGGACACGACTGAAGTGACTGAGCAGCAGCAGTAGTATATATTCACACCTATCATACGTTTTAATGCTTGTTCTAACCTTTTGTGAGGCAGGTTTAATTACCATCAGCCCTTCAAGGACACAAGCACTTCCTATACACATTTGTATTCTTTAGCTCCAAGCACACAGCCGGCTACATCCCAGCGCATCGGTAAATCTTTCCAGAGTGGTTGGTTTGTCTTGAGGAAGCTGTGTGACTTGCCCAAGGTCATGAAGTCAGTGTAGGGCTGAGATTTGCAAGCCTATCATCTCATACTGAATATAGCCTCTTTAAAAATAACATTAATGTGAATTATGCAGTAGCCTCTAACTCAAAATTCTAAAAGTACTTTATAGTCTCTAATTAATTTTCCAGTTATATCTTTGGTTTCTTTTAAAATATTTATTATTAAACATTTAAATGATGGAAGATAAAATGGAGATGTCTGCATGGCCTTCTCTATGCTCCCCTTCCCTCATGATGGGCACTAATATTCCTGTATGACTGTCACCTTTCAATCCTAGGTAACAGAGGGACTGGATGGCTTCACCCCAGTGCCTAGCTCAATGTGAACCTTTTAATGGCCATTCAGTAAAAATGAGCTAAATACAGGAATGAATAAATGAAAACTCTAATTTATATCATCATTCTAAATTTCCTTGCAGTCATTTTCATTATAATTTCCTATTTATAAATAATGTTTTTCTTTTTTTCATTAAAAAATGTTGCACATCCACACGTATCAGTTCACTGTACAGATACCAGTCTTATCACTGAGTACTTTTTCTTTCTATTTTACAGAAGCTACAAAAGGGAAGGTGCCTTGGCTAAAGCTAGAAAGCAACATGACCAATGTGGGCTCCCCACATCTCCAATTAGTTCATCCCCTGCTACACCAACCTGCTTGACACCCTTACTAGTCTGTCTGTCAGCCACTTCACACATGGACATGTGCCAAGTCCCTTATGGGTCACTTGAAAGAGGTAGAAACGCCTGAACACCAGGCAAGTCACTTCGGGATGCCCAGCCATGAAGCTGGCCGCTTTTAAATGGCAGCACTTTAGTTTGAGACATTTTTTGTGCAGCTGGTGGCATTAGCAGGGGAGCTGAGCTGAGGGATGTCAGGGTGGCCAGAAACACGGCACTAACCCTTTGAGTGACCTGGTAGCACCTTGCCCATCAGTCTATCACCACTTATCTGACGGTGCAGGGAAGAGATTTCTGGAAGCTGCTGTGCCAAGTCAGGCTTTCTCCCAAAAACAGAATTCAGAAGGCACCTGGGGCTTCTCACCATTTTCTAGATGGGTGTGCTTCATACATTACTCAATATTTACCAGTGCTAGAGCAATTGTATCCTTTCACATCTATCAAGTTGGCCAAGTGCCATCAAACATAGCAACCTATGAAAGAACCACACCTATTCCATTGTACATTGTCATTTATCCTGCTTCGATTAATGCTGTCCCCTTAGAGTTTCACGGTACATTTTCTCAAAGGGTCCAAAGGTCTCCGAAAGAGAGATGGGATTCTCAGCTCTGCTTGTAAGATAAAACACCGGAGATACAGAAGAGAAAGATTTACTCTGGGTCACCACCAATTCAATGTGACATTTAATACTATGTTTGCTGAACCCCATCCACCCCCTCATCACCTCTCCTCACGCAGTCCTACCCTAGAAGGAGCAAAGACGTTTCTCAGCCAACAAAAGCGACCCACCCGGGTGTCTGACAAGCACCCTGGCCTCCAAGAGCTCTCTTGAGGAGGACCTATTTCTCAACACGGGCTAGAGCATGTGACTGAATGTACACAGGAGGAAACCTCTCGTCTGTTTATCAGACAGGTGGGCTGGACCCCTCTTGAGCTGATAGCACACGGTTGCTCACCAGGAAGGAGCAGAAGAAGATGAAGGAGACGAAGTACACGTAGGCCAGGTCGGTGCCACAGCGCTCGCTCTCGCTCTGCCCCGACGGCGCAGTGGTGTCGGGCTCACAGCCCTTCTCCCCGAGACACGACAGCATTATCTCCTGCCAGGCCTCACCCGTGGCACTCCTGAATGCAAAAACAACTCGGTTAGTAGTAGCAGGTCTGCACAGCCCATCCTCTCCTTGGCCATCTTCCCAGTTCCGGCATCCCTTCTTTCCTCCCTAGGTTCCTTTTTCGCCCAGTTAGCCTCTGCCTGTGCTCTCCATCCTGTGATGGAGAGTGCCAGGGAGGGCTCCTGGGGCTCTGCAACCTCACACACTGCTTCTCTGTCTTCTGTTGACAGTGGTAGAGAGGGCTGTGAGACTCCCAGACCCCATGTAAACCTGGCCATCCATGTTTCAGCCTTTTAATGGACTCTGTCCAAAGATTCCCCCTCTTTGAGCCCTAGAGGAGGTGCAGAAGTTGCCATTTGCATACGGAGTCAAAGATGCAGAGGAAACTTCCTGAAGTCAGCAGGGCGGTCTTCTGGAGGCCCCGCCACCATCCCACCCCCATCTATCCTCACAGGAGCAGAGCAGGCAGACAAAGGGGAACAGGCAGAAAAGGTGGGTGACTGTCTCTCTCTCTCTCAGGAGCGCTCCAGCCACCGCAGGGACGGATCCAGGTACCTGAAGAGCAGCATGAGGGACCCAAAGAAACTCCGGAAGTTGTTGTGCCGGTTGATGTGACTCTCCTCATCTAACTTTATGTTTCCAAAGACCTGGATGAGAAAAACAGCAGAAAGCCCTGAGCATCAGTGAGCAGTGGGACCTGCAGGGTCAGTGGCGTCATGGTAAAGAAGCCGTTTGCCAATGCAGGAGATGCAAGAGACGTGGGTTCGATCCCTGGGTCTGGAACATCCTGTGCAGGAAGAAATGGCAAACCCACTCCAATATTCTTGCCTGGGAAATCCCATGGACAGAGGAGCCTGGCAGGCTACAGTCCATGGGGTCGCAAAGAGTCCGACCTGACCGAGCACATACTGGCAGGGGCGGTAACTTCACCTACATGGCTCCTCCTGATGGCCTAACCCTGAAGCAGACAACTCAAAACCCAGGAAGGCTGGCAGACCCCACGTTCTTGGCCTGATATGTGTGAAGAGTTATATTCTCCTGGGAAGCGAGGAGGAATGCTTGCAAGGACCATAGAAGGCAAGATCTCTGGAAGTCATTCTGCTTAGATGTAGTTCCTCCCACACCTAATTTGGTCTTTTAATTTCTATGATACCTATTCACCATGGCATTCAAGCTGTCTGTCAACAAGATTACCCCATGATAGGCGTGCAGGGAACACGTTACCCACCTCTCTTCCTGTCTCAGCTGGTAATGATCAGAGCATATGTATTTGCAGAAGATGTGGTTTATTCTTTATAAAAAAGAAATAGGCAGATGCTACCCTGAAATTTGCAAGCAGTGTAAGTCAGAGAGGGGCATGCTTATCTCCCTGGGATGTGCTCCCATCCAAAGAGTCACACCTTGGAAGTGTGATACGTCTATAACCCAGGCCCATCAGATGAAGAAAGTCTGGAAAACTTGATACTTGGAAAAGGAAAAAGAAAATAGGTTTGGGCAGATCTGGCTACAGAGTGAGTTTTCTAATCTGCCGTTGCTCATTGGGCTTAGAATGTGGTTACTGTGTAAATTCATATGGAAATAAGAGGCACACACAAGACCTCTGGCCACAGAGAATAAGGATGAACTCCTAGACACAGTGCTGCCTGGAGCCAAGGTGTATCCCACATCTCTTTAGATGGGAAGTGAAGTAATGTGAAAGTCGCTCAGTCGTGTCTGACTCTTTGCGACCCCATGGACTATACAGTCCATGGAATTCTCCAGGCCAGAATATTGGAATGGGTAGCCCTTCCCTTCTCCAGGGGATCTTCCCAACCCAGAGATTGCAGGCAGATTCTTTACCAGCTGAGCCACAAGGGAAGCCCAAGAATACTGGAGTGTGTAGCCTATGCCTTCTCCAGAGGATCTTCCTGATCCAGGAATCTAACTGGGGTCTCCTGCACTGCAGGCAGATTCTTTACCAACTGAGCCAGCTATCAGGGAAGCCCTCTCTAGATGGGAAGGGTATCCTTACACATGTACACATGATTCAGATCTATCTCAGGGTCTGCTCTCACAAGGCAATGTTTGTGCAACTGAAGGCTTACAGGTCACTTTTCCAGCCTTTTGGGATAATTTTCAGCCTGTATTTAACATGCTTCAGCTTATCTAATATGTGCTAAATGGAACACACTTTCCTCCTAACAGTGTCTGGAATGTGCGATTGAGGAACAGTCTCTGCTATTTTGCTCAAATAACTCCCACTGACACCTGCTTGCGGAATTTGTTCTCATAGCTGATTTTCAAAACCTAAATACTACTTCTCTCTCAGGGAGAATGGAGGTGGCAAGCTAGGTGGCACTGGGGAAGGAGGGAAGGGAGATAAGAAGGCTGAGGGCTCCCAATCAGACAAATAGTAGCACTGAAAAAAAATCCCAGCCAAACAATCAAACCTAGTTCTGGATGCCCCAGGAGGAAACTGTCACATATCCTTGCCCATGTTCATGTCTCCTTCTGTCTTTCTTTTCATCCTCTTAAAACACAATCCACGACTTATCCCTGATTTTCACACACACAACTTGGTGTTTTTTCTCCCTATGACTCTCCTGAAGACTTCATTAGTTGTCCTCTCTACGATTTTCTCAAACACCTTACCAATCATGAACTGGCCAGAGGGCACACTGTTATTTTATAAAAGTTATGTGTATAATAGTCAAGGAGCTATTGTTAAGCTTAAAGTGCATATTTATTACAAAGGTGGCCTTTAAACTTTTTCACCTTTTTTTAAAGCTTGTCACTTAGTCCTTGTCATTAACCCAAATCTCCTATATCATAAGGAAAGGCTATGGAAGAGAAAGAAGGTTTGCTGAGACCCATCTGAACACTTAATGAAATTATAGGCTTAACTCTTGTTTTCACTTGGGATTCGGGTTTCCCAGGTGGCACAGTGGTAAAGAATCCACCTGGCAACGCAGGAGATACAGGGGACAAGGTTTCAATCCCTGGATCAGAAAGATCCCCTGGAGTAGGAAATGGAAACTTGCCCCAGTATTCTTGCCTGGAAAATTTCATGAGCGGAGAAGCTTAATGGGCTACAGTCCATGGGGTCGCAAACAGTCAACCATGCCTGAGCAACTGAGCACATACATACAGAATTTTAGAACTAGAAGGGATCCATAAAGCTATCTATCCAACTCCTCTGCTGCACTGGTGGTGATGATGTCCAAGAGAGGTTCAGTGATCTAAGTTTGCACAGCTGGTCAGCAGTGGAGCTGAGACCTACAAGCCACACCTCCTGACTACTAGCAGCCCCAGGGTTCTTTCCCAAACCCAGCACCTTACTCCTTTTTACCCTCAGGTTTGTCTGCAAAGCTCTCTTCTTCCAAGAAGCCCTTGAGAATTCAGAATAACAATACTTCTCAGAGATACATCCTGTTGCTATCTCTGTCTTTCCAATGCTTCTCTACTCTCCTTTTGCTTTTCTGTTGGTATGGATCCCCCTGCTTTGTTACGGCTATACGAGAAATCTTTCTAGTAACAAGCTAGGTGTCTGGTTTTTTTTTTTTTTTTTTTGAGTCTTCTTTATTCACGGTGTGGGTTCTCTATCAAGGGCCACGATGAAGACAGCCAGCTAAAGGTATGTCAAAATGGGGATGCCATTCCTGTCTCGGTAGAATGGGAACAGTGCTTTTATTTTTTGGAAATAGGTCTACAGGCAATAAATTATTACACATTATGGCTACTGTAAATATCACAATGTCACAACTGAAGAACTTTCCACCTACCACTGAAGAGTCAAAGAAATACTTGTGTTTCCTTGTTGGTGGGAGGAGAGACAGCACAGAGAAGGTGCAGACATGGGCTGTGGAGCAGACGGAGCTGAGATTTAAACTCATCTCTCCCACTTACTATCTAAGATCTGGAGTGTGTTGCAAGTTCCTTACCATGCTAAGCAATAATGGAAACAGTGAAACCCACCTGTAAACATTTTCACATCATTCCTGAATACATTAGTTATGTATCTTGTGTGTCCTGTATTTATGTGTTTGTGTATAATATATACATATAGAAGGGAGAGAGAGAGGAAGAAAGAGAGGAAGGGAGAGGCAGGAGTAGGTAAGAGCACACATTCAGCACAGTGTCTAAAACACTTAGGAATTCAAGTGATAGTAAATGGTATTCATCATTATCAGTAGTATCACTAACAGGTATTAGAGATGGTGTTATTCTAGTTTATTTTGCTTGAAGATGAAAAGGGATAAGAACTATTTTGAAAGTGTTAGTTGCTCAGTCCTGTCCAACTCTTTGCAACTCCATGGACTGGGGGCCTCCAGGCTCCTCTATCCATGGAATCCTCCAGGCAGGAATACCAGAGTGGGTTGCCATTCCCTTCTCCAGGGGATCTTCCCCCTTAAGTGTGGACAAAAAACAACAACAACAACAACAACCTAATTTAATTAAGTTTCATTTGGCTATTAAAGAACATTTAAATTCTAGAATCAAATGCTTCCGAGTTAGAAAGGACTTAACAGAAGTCAGCAAGACAAGCTTCAGCTGGGATTCAGCTTGCAACACACCCCTGACATCATCATTAAAGCTCTACTGAAATATCCTTTGTGAAGAACTCATTACTTTTCAACCAAGTCTCACATTTTCTGACATCTGACATTCTATTGTATTTTTGGAGAACAAAACTCTCCAGTAATGGGATTAAAAGATGAACAAAATTAGGAAGTGCAGGCAAGAGAGAGGAGCAAAAAGACGACATTTCAGATAAGCTCTAGAAAGGGCTGCCGACATGGCAAGTCTGGGGGATGTGAGCAGTGGCTCCAGGTGGCAGCCACCACTGAGAAGGCAGCTGGCCATCCAAAGGCAGCCAGACTGCCTGACTGCAGGAGACGGCCACGTGGCTGAGGTCTTACACCAGGGTGTAGCCTCCATATCTCCAAGTCAGAAAGTTGGCCTCTTGGAGCCCAGCAGAGCCTGTGTACCCAACCGGACAGGTGCTGGGATGTGCGGCAGGGTGTTTATGGTTCACCCACCACAAATGACCACTGCCTGTTGAAAGATCTTTCGGCCCCTTCTGCTCAGTGGGCCTCTGGCTACCTGCATGAGTACCCAGGGTGGGAACCTCATCCATGTCTCAATCTTGAAACCAGAAAGGATGTGCTAACCCAGGAGAACCATCTGGCAGGCTGCATGGTCCTTTGAGAGGTATCAGTTGGAATGTGGCCCATGGGTTTCCCAAGGACTGGGCTCACTGCCAGGGATTCTGAGTTGTTCCCAATCTCAGCTGTTTGGGGTGTAACTCACATACATTTTGTGTCTGTGTCTATAAGAGAGCAACCACCAAATCTTCTTCTAGGTCTGGTTCAAATATGGGAGGCTCCTGAGATATGGACGATCAGGAGTCTCACCCTCTCCTTAGTTTCAGGGGGCACCCTCTGGCCAAGAACAACAGCATTATCTTCAGTGGAGTCCAACTGCTTGTGAGAAAGCACCAGGACCTGACAACCACAGACCAAGCCCCTGTATCAGACCACTCTGATCACCTGGGCAACCTGAGTGGGGAACTGCGTGTGTGACTTCCCAAGGTCATGCTGCAACAAGATATTAAAGTCAGCCTCTGGGTAAGAGGCTTCCCTGGTGGCTTAGTGGTAAAGAAAGCGCCTGCAATGAAGGAGATCCAGGTTCAATCCCTGGGTCGGGAAGATCACCTGGAGAAGGAAATGACAACCTACTCCAGTATTCTTGCCTGAAGAATCCCATGGACAGAGCAGCCTGGAGGGCTACAGTCCATGGGGGTGCAAAGAGTCGGACACGACTGAGCTACTAACACTTCAACCTCTGGGTAAGAAGGGATTCTTTAAAGCACCTTGAATCCTGCAGGCTCAGGCTGGAAAGTCAGAGACAACATGGGCAACAGCTATCCCCCATCAGGTTCCCAAGGCACCCACTCACCTGCATCCCAATGATGGCATAGATGAAGAAAAGCATGGCGATCAGAAGGCAGACATAGGGAAGGGCCTGGAAGGAAGCAGAGACACAACCATGAATTTCAAGGCAGGCAGCTCCGGGGTCAACAAACTGCACCCCAGGCAGTGCAAGTCTCAGTCTCGCCCTGATACTGACTTAAACACAGGGCAGCGGCTCTCTGATCCCCTGGAATGTTCTATTTTGGAGTTCTGTGTTTTTGCAGATGTCCACATTGTCTGATAGGTATGCAAGCTGTTGGCCCCAGAGAGGTTTGTAATTTCCTTCCTCACCAAGAATATTCTCAGACCCAGAAAAGTGTATGGCCGGGTCTCTGAGGGAGAGCTGGGAAAAATTCCTGGGTCTGGGCTTCATCCCACTCTGTATGCAGAATATTAATAACCTGGGCAATTATGATGCCAATTACACAGCAAGCATTCAGCTTTGACTCCCAAATCCCCGTATTACCCTTCCCACTCCTTCACTCAACACGAGGCTCCTAATGGAGCACTGGAAGCAGAATGAATCGGCTGGGGTCTCAGGCATTGGTCAGTTCCTAGAAGGCGCCTTCAAGCTCTGATGAAACATCTTTTTCCAATGTTTAAGCCTGCTGACCTTTCAGTCTGTTTTGTATAAAATTCCAAAAAACCTTTCAAAGTGTGAGTGACCACAAAACCCTGCTGGGAAGCTACGTAGCACAAGTTTCCATCTTGTGCAAGCTACCTGCCCCTCAGGGATGACAACTCTTTAAAGGTGGAGGTGAAGCGGTAAGTGGAGGAAAAGGCAGGCAGGGAGCTACCCCTGGTGGCTGGGGGAGGGTGAAGACATAGGGCAGTTTGGTTTGATGGTCAGGGTGGGCACTACAATTCTGGGGGATCTTGGTGCTGACAATGGAAGCCCCTTGTTTTCACCACCCAGGAAGCCTCCCTGGCAGTTCGTGCAACTCCGGGTCTTCATTCTCTCAAGTGTGTACAGCACGACTCCCAGGAGGGCAATTGAAGGCTTTCAGACTGCATGAGCCAGGCAGAGCTTCTCAACGGTGCTAACTAAATGAAGAGTCCTGGGAGACTTTTTACAATTTGAATAAAGAATAAACATGAAAATGAAATTGAGAGTTGGTGGGAGAACCCTTTCTCCAATGGAGTGCTGATTCTCATAGTCTATGAGGAGTGGCTACATTCCCCAGGGGCATGTAAAGACACCTTCTGCTGAAAGGAGAGAGCAGGGAGGCAGGTTTCTGGCCTCTTCCCATCACCTTCTATGTCGTGCTTCCTGCCTTTACGCTGCCTTCCCCATCCCATCATCTCTAGTTCCTGGTACCTCTCTCCCATCCTGATCTCCCTTCTTGTCATGGCATACATTCCAACACAAAATAAGGAAAAGAGGGGCTTCCTTGGTGATCCAGTGGTTAAGACTCCACACTCCCAATGCAGGGGCGTGGTTTTGATGCCTGGTCAGGGAACTAAGACCCCACATGTGGAGTGGCACATCCAAAAATTTTGTTTTCAAAAAGGATTGTAAAACACCTGGAGAAAGAAAAGACAGGACACATTCACAGAACAAAGAATAACAACATACTTCCGGTCAGAAAATATGCAAACCGGAAGACAGCCGAATGTCATCGTTAAATTATGAAAGGAAAAAAAAAATAAGGAAGAGAGAGAAGCACTGAGTAGGAGTCAGTGGCAGACAATGAGGTGATGCTCAGGGGGAGGGAGGGGGAGGCAGAGACGGGACAATGCTGTCTACACGGTGTGACTCTCTGCTGTGTGTGTGCAGAGGCAGCCTTTGTTAAACCAACTTCAAGAAAACAACTTCTACACTGTGTCCCAGAGTGGCTCCCAAAGCAAACACCCATCCATCACAGTGTCACCTGGAGACAGATACAACTGCCTCCAATCTTCTCTATTCACTGGAATAAGCCAACCATTTGGCCATCAGTTTATGACACGCTTTTCTGTGCCCTCAATAGTACACACTTTCACAGAGAATTGGTGATCGCGAGACTATGACAGGCTGACACATATTTCTTAAGAGACTAACAGCTGTAACTTGTTGGGCAGGCCTCTACAAAGAGGTTTTAAGAGCATCTTGTGTTTCAAATTCTAAATCCAGCTCCATTCAAGACTCAAACGGTTAAATTCTTGCTAAGGGTTTTGATTTCTCCTCTGTCATTCAGTTTTGGAGAAACAGTTTTCACTGAGGTGAGGCCTCTGTGGGAATTATCACAACATACAATTATGATGAATACAATAAAGATGTCAAGGTTGCTCGTGGGAACCTGAACATCCTTACAACTGGTCTCACATTTCAGATGCACAGGAACTTGATGGAGAAGTAATTCAGTCATGACGGTGTGGGGTGAAGTCCCTTTCAAATAACGAGAAACCACGGATTCACTGACAAGCTCTCTTCAGTTCAGTTTGGAATTAAAATATACAAATAATTGGACTCCCTGGTGGTCTGGTGGTTAAGAATCCACTTACCAACACAGGGGACATGGGTTTGAGCCCTGGTCTAGGAAGATTCCACATGCCTTGGAGCAACCAAGCCCGCGCACCAGAATTACTAAGCCTGAGCTCCAGAGCCTGAAAGCAGCAATTACTGAAGCCCATGTGTCTAGAGCCTGTGCTCAGCAACAAGAGAAGCCACTGGAATGAGAAGCCCAAGCACCGCAATGAAGAGAAGCCCCTTCTCTCTGCAACTAGAGAAAGCCCACATGCAGCAATGAAGACCCAGTGCAGCCAAACATCAAATAATAAAATTAAAATGTACAAATAATTAAAGAAGGCAATTATTGAATTCATGATTTTTCATCTTTGAATCAATTTCATCAGATTTTAAAAATACATTTATTGAAAAACTCTATTTTTTTGAAGAAAATAGTACGTTTTTGAACAGCATCAACACTCCCCAAACTTCAAAAACTAATTATATTTGCTACAGCATGCAAATATTTAAATATGGAAAATTTCTTTTACTGCAAGTCTCTGCCATTTACATGGGTCTCAGGTTTCAATTTTTAACTTGTTTATTACACATATACCTCTGTACAACTCCATGAGGTCATTCAACAGATGCTCACCATATTAACCTTGCCCAGATGTCCTATTCATTTGCAGGACGCAGAGGTGGCCATTAGCATGCCATATACTCAGTGGTTCAGGAATTACATACTAATGATGACATATGTGGGAATGGTATGAATCATCTCATTACAAAACACAACCCAAGGAGTCCTTTGAAAAACTGTTGGGTGAAATAAAGCCACGGACGAACCTCTGAAAATGCAGAGGGTATGTGACTACAGGTGGTTGGCTCTGCCCATGGATAGGATTGCTCCGGGCATTCTGGAATACTTGGGAGGGAACACACCTCATAAGACAAGCCCCCTGCCTCAGCGAACAGAGACGATAACTCAGTTTCAAAGTTGGGATGCTTTCTAGAATGAGATCCTAACCAATCAGTCATAAGCTAACCACCTCCTGGCCGAGTTGTACTGTAGCTGAGGACTGCTGTGTTCATCTGATGCTTCTGACAAACACCCATTCCCAGAGGCGAGGGGACCTGCAGAATAATGCTGTGTTGCCCAGTGTTCTGTCTGATGTGACAGGAGCCCCTCAAGCCTCAGAGGAGGAGCTGGTAAGGCCTTTTACCTTAAAGGACTGCACGAAGGTCCACAGTAAAATGCGGATGGTGTAGCCCTGACGCAGCAGCTTGATGAGGCGGGCCGCTCGGAAGAGCTTCAGAAAGCTCATGTTGAAGCCACTAGTGTTCACCAGCTGGTGGACCAGAAGGAAACATATCATTAGTGACATTTGGGTCATTTAGGAAAGTTAAGCACTGCCATTTGTGCCTTTATCCCTCATTCAGATCATTAAATAGAACATGAATGGTGTCTTTCATTTTTAACCCTGTCTCCAGCTGGCTGGCCAGAGAGGACCATCTCTCCGAGCCTCCCCAGGCCCACCCTCTGTTCCCAGGCAGGAGGGTATAGAAGTTCCCCAGATGGGTGCCCGGAAAACAGTTGGCAAAACTGGCCTCCCCAGTCTTCTCTGAGTGGTCCTGACTCTGCACGTGGGTGTCAGAGAGCAGACCTCATAATCCCTCTAGAACATGCTGGTTTTGTGATGAGCTCTCCAAGTTTTGTTTGGGATGAACCATCTCAGGGAACCACTTCAGATCTAACAACTTTGAGGGCAAAGATCCTGTGCCTAGATTCTTGGTATCTCCTGAAGAATCCAGCAGAACACGGTGACATGGCCTCTCCTGGGCCCTCTATCCCACTCACCTATTTGAGTCGTGCAAACGGGCCCACACCTTCCATGAGATCCAGTGCCATCCAATGGTCCCATTTTCTGGGGAAAGCTCAGGACTGAGGAAGTGAATAGGGGGCTGCACATTGGGTTCGAGGAGTTAAAAATGGACTGAATGTGCTGAGGATTGTTTTAATGCTACTCCAGGGCCGAGCTTAAAGAGAAAGACGGAAGAGCTATTTACCTTGCTGTCCGTCAGAATAATTTCTGTGATACTGCCAATCACAGTGATGAAGTCAAAGATATTCCAGGTGTCTCGGAAATAGTTCTGCCAAGTGAATTCAGCCATGAGCATTGGGGGTGGGGGCGGGGAGGAAAAGAAAACAAGGGGGAAAAATGAAGAAAATATATCTTTCATGATATAATTCTTTCACTTGGAATTAAAGCTTTTCAATTCCAAGACAAGTTCATTTTAACTTTGGCTTTAGTTTCCTATTTCTAACCAAAAATGCAGTTTCTCCTTCACTAATTTGAGAATTTCTCATTTGGGAAGCAGTTTCATCACTATTTGAAGACCTTGTTTTTTGAAGCTGTCACTAAAAAGCTATATAAAGAACACATAAGATTTTTTAATGTAATACTACATAAAAATATGCAAGAAAGTGATTTGTAGCCTAGAACATGTTGACCTCCAAGAAAAGAAAGATCATCATTGTTACCCACAAGACAATAAAATGATTTACAGTATTAGTCTAAGGTTTTCTATAACTACAACTTTTAAACTATTTAAATAGTATAATGGGACCCTATAAATACACCATTCTGATTTTCAACTAACAATAAAAGTCAGAGATGTCCTAAGTGCCTAAAGATCAAAGATGTGCCAAAAATCTCTTCCTAACTTCATTGAACATTTTCAAACCAACTTCTGATTGGCATAGGATGAACGAAATCATCTTTCCCATCTTTCTCGGCTCTGTTACACCTTTCGAGGAAGTGTGAATAAATAAAATATAAGGAAGCAGTAATGAGATGAGAAGGTTAAAGGAGACGAAGGCGTAAAGGACCTGGAAAATGCACCAACCAGAAAACATTCAGCTCTGGAACGTTAAAGCAAAGTGGGCTCTGCTCTCATCTCCAGGGCTCAGGTGAACACAGACCTTGAACTATATTCCTTAAAAGAAAGAGAATACCTGGGTCTCCAAAACATTACCCACTTACCCGTGGGTGACAGCTCCTGTAAGTGACCCTTGAGACTGTGCAACTATACCTTCTCCCACCCCCACGGCTGGCATTCAAGAATCCTTACTATACATGCCAGATTCTGTGCCAGACCCTTCCTCAGCATTCTTTCAGTTCATTTATTCCTCCCATGGATGCTCTAAGTAGGTAGTGATAAATACTTCACAAATTACCGATTGGTAGGGCTGGCATGAAGAGTAGGGAGGGAGATGTGATGGAGAGAAATGGTGTGGGGAGAGAGAAGGTAGATTTACGAGCACCTACTCAGGACCAGACATCTTAGGCATGTTCCCTGATTGGACACACACACAGGATCTACGGCTGTTCATGACAGTTCTTGTTATCCTCCTTTAATGCATGAGAAAACTGAGGCTTGGAAAGGTCTGTCTGATTCAAAAGTCACAGGCACCTGCCAGGCATGTAGATAAACCAGACATCCAGCCTCACAAACTCACCTGTTAAGGGTGCCTACTCCTTCAGGACTGGGGCCAAGTTGAGTCTCTGAGTTCCTCACATCTCAGGGCTCTCCTATTTCCAACCTGGGGTGAGCTTCCTAATTCTTAGATGTGAGTGAGCAATAGTCGCTCAATCATGTCCAACTCTTTGCAACCCCAAGGACTGTAGCCTGCCAGGCTCCTCTGGCCATGGAATTCTCCAGGTAAGAATACTGGAGTGGGTTGCCATTTCCTTCTCTAGGGGATCTTCCCAACCCAAGGATTGAATATGGGTCTCCTGTGTTGCATTCTTAGATAGTTCCCATATATGAGCTAGAATACAAATCTAAATCTCGGGGAACAGAAGCACTAGATTCCAGTAGAGGAGGCTTTACAATACAGCATGGTAAAGCACAGAGGCATACACTAGGAGATTATGGAGGACAAAGTGTGGGCTTCTGAAGCCAGATAGACCAGGATCTGATCACAGGCTCTGCCTTTTAGTAAACTTATGCGAAGTACTGAATCTTGTTGAGCCCCAGCTCATCC
Source organism: Bos indicus (assembly GCF_029378745.1). Taxonomy (NCBI): domain Eukaryota; kingdom Metazoa; phylum Chordata; class Mammalia; order Artiodactyla; family Bovidae; genus Bos; species Bos indicus. The sequence continues at coordinate 63,714,237 of NC_091775.1, read as the reverse complement.
ATATAAGAAGAAAACCATAATGCCCGATCTAATAAAATAGTTCTTATGAAGGTAAAATGAATAATATGTAAAGCTTTTTTCCCTGGTGGCTCAGATGGTAAAGAATCTGCTTGCAATGCAGGAGACCTGAGTTCAATCCCTGGGTCAGGAAGATCCTCTGAGCAGGGAATGGCTATCTACTCTAGTTTTCTTGCTTGGAGAATCCCATGGACAGAGGAGCCTGGTGGGCTACGGTCCATGGGGTCACAAAGAGTCGAACATGACTGAGCAACTAACACTTACTTTCACTTTTCTTTTTCCAGACAACCAATGTATTTTAATTCTCTCCCTTTCTTTCTTCTTCTTCCTTCCTTTTTTATTCCCATTTCACTATCCAATTCTACTGCCTTTTAGTTTGTAACCTTCGAAAAGCAACATAATTTTTCTGAACTTCAATTTCCTCATTTAAAATAACAACAACAACAAGGATAGTTTCTGCCATGTCTATTTCAGAGTCATTGCGAAGATCTGACAAAACAGTACATATTAGGGAATTCTGAAAACCCACAGTACCATATCAATGAAAAGACTGATTTGGGGCTAGTGGTGCCTTTTATAGTGTTCAGAATGCTTCTAGACCTTGAATGAAAATATGAGGGTGAGGGTGGGAAGGAGGCAGGCTTTGGGGCTGAATCACCTAGTTAAGCTTATAAGTAGGTATTCAGTATTCCCTACAATTTGACACATAATTGGGGGCTTAAGCAGAGACAGTATCAATCCAACATGCAAGTAATCAAGATGCGGAGGAAAACTTTTCCTGTTGTTGTATAAGCTTCCCCCGCCCCTTGCTCCCCCTGCCCAGGGCTAGACTGTATAATAAAGGCATTTTTGTGGCTGGTAGTTTACTTTTTGATTTCTCTAAGACTCAAAGGGAGTCCAACAACCAACAATACAGCCGCCTGCCATGGGTTCCCTTCAACTCTCCTCCCTACACCATCAAATCAATGACTTTGCAAAGAACCACTAGGAAGCCAGAAGCAACCCCCAGCGTTAACACTCACAACCACCACGTTGAGGTCAGAGTCCCTGCCCAAGCTGCCAGCAGTCAAACCCACATGCAGATAATAAGCTAAGTTTCTCTTCTTTCAGGGAATGCCATATACACATATAATTTGAAATGGTAGCTCACACACAAAATAAGTGTGAAACAGCTGTCAGGTGGGTTTATCTGTATCCCACTGATCTTACTTGTAAACACTGAGCCAAGGGTGGGGTGGCAGAGAGAACTGTTTTGTTTATAGGACACTGAAGCAAAGGGCTAGGTTTGCTTAACACGCTTGATGGCAGATGTGAGAATCTGCCAAAACTATAATTAGCAGTTGAAAAAAAGTAAAAGGAAGACTCATGCCAGAAAAACTCATCCCAATGCTCCCCAAACCTATTCCAGAATGCCCACCTCTCTCTCTCTCACATACAGACACTTTAAAGGTCACTAGTCTTTGTAAGCTTTAGTACTAAACATTTATTTTTGTTGGCAAAAGTTACTCTTCACGTAACTAAAGGGAGGAGGACAATTAGGTATTAATAAAATCTATTATTTTCTATGTTGGAGGCTAAGAGGGACAGATATCTTTCCATTTGAGTTATAAGAGTTTAAGCCTTCCATCAGTAAGCACTTGGGTTTACTAGTCCAATCCTTGCTTGGCTCCTCCTCAACAGGTAAATCTTACTAAGTTCCAGTAAGACCCAATATTGGTGGCCTCTTGACCACTGATAGAATTTGAAAGGAACGGGGCTGAAGTCTCTGTGAGGGCTTTGGTGCCCTTTGCCTCTTCTCCTAACACCCTCACACAGCATCTTGTCTCTATGACCTTTTATTGAGCAGTCCAAACAAACTTACAGTTAGGTGGGTGGGTGTGTGAACCATTTCTGGAATAGCAGCGACCACCCCTCCCTTCCAACAGAGGCTGGGAATGAGCCCAAAGAGAAGGGAAGATAAGCATGAGGCCAGGATAAATCCTACGACATACCAAGAAGCCAAATGCAATGATCTTCAGGACACATTCCAGGGAAAACACCATGGTGAAGGCGATATTTAGGTACTTCAGGGCCAGCTCATAGGTACAGGGAGCAGAGTAGTACTGCCAGGAAGAGAAAACAGGGAAGGTGAGAGGCATATCCAGGTCACAGAGGTTGGCCATCTGGCATCCCTGCCCTAGGGAGACATTCTGCTGCATGATGTAGAAGGAAAGATGGTCATTTAGGGCCAGAGAGGAGAAGTGTACATCCTATGTAGCAAAAGGATACAGAGAAGAACACAAATCTTATTAGCAAAATGGCCAGTCTTCCCAAAACTGAAGGCGTGAAGAGCAGAAACATTTCCTAGAGTTAATTACTTTACCATTTAGTATTAAATAACATCAAACCTCTTCTGACTCTTAGAACTCCACGATCACCCACAGCTGACATTTCCACCCTCACCTGCATCTGACTGCATCACCAGCCTTTGTTTTCAGAGTTCCATGACTGCCGCTATGTATTACACTGCATTTTACCCCAAGGACCTAGAGGCTGGTTTGCTGATGGAGACAAGATCAAAGAGAGATTCCACAATGGAAAAGTAGGTAAGGAGGCAACAGACTGGTAAGCCGTTTTTTTTTTTTTTTTTTTTGGCCATGGTACATAGTTTGTGGCATCCCAGTTCTCTGAGCAGGGATTGAACCTGTGCCCCCTGCAATAGAAGTGAGGCGTTCGAACCACTGGACTGCCAGAGTTCCCAATCTTGAATTTTTTTTTAATGTTTTTTATTGTGGCAAAAGTCACATCATACAAAGCACACAATTTTAGCCATATTTAACTGTAAAGTTCAGTGGCACTAAGTACATTCACCATTACCATCTTCCAAATTTTTCACCTTCCTAAACAGAAACTCTGTTCCCATTAAACACCAAGTCCCCATTCGTCCTCCCTACCTCCCCCCCCTCACTCTCCTGGAGGGTTTTCTCAGTGTCTTGGGCACACACACAAGTGCCCTGGGAGGGGGCAGTCTCCGAGGCTCAGCTCCCCACAGCGCCTCCCAGCCACCACCCTCTCACCTTCATCATCAGCACGACGGTGTTCAGGGCGATCATGGCCATGATGGTGTACTCAAAGGATGGAGACACCACGAAGTGCCAGACGCGGTACTGGAAGGTGTGCCTGTTCTGGGGCATGTAGCGGGTGAGCGGTTTGGCGCTGATGGCGAAGTCGATGCATGCCCTCTGCGGGAGGGTCACACTGGTTAGCCAGGCTCAGATCCCCCAAACCTCGCACCCTGGGGGGCTCTCTGTTAGATGCTTAGGAGAAGAGGACAGTGTAGAAGAGGCTAGGACTGGGCAAGCAGAGGTGAAAGTAGCAAAAGAAATTATCCGGACAAAGCTACAGGTGGGATGCCATACGGTAAGGACTTCGTACTGTCATACAGCAAGTCCCATATAGTAAGGACTTCATATTTTTATTGATAATAGTGGTCTCTTACACAGCACATGGCTGAGATGACTAGGCAGGAAGCTGTACCTGGTGCCTGCAGTCAGAAGTAAAAATCTATCTCCCTGTGCATTTCCACAGCACTTTCTTTGCATTTGTCTTATAGACTCTTAATGATTTCTAGGGCAGTTCCAGGATAAAAACAATGAACTCGACAATGTGCCAGAACCACACTTGTTACTACAAAAGCAGTAACAAGTCAGACTTATTCCCTACCCTTACAGCAAATACACACCATTGAGGGACACTGCCAGGGAAGCAGATGTCTTAATGTTACAATGTTAGCACATGTCTTTCACCCCCAACCTCTAGACTACATGCTGCATAAAAGTAAGGACTGCAACCCCATGGACTACAGCCCACCAGGCTCCTCTGTCCATGGGATTCTCCAGGCAAGAATACTGGAGTGGGTTGCCATGCCCTCCTCCAAGGGATCTTTCCAACCGAGGGACTGAACTCAGGTCTCCCCCTTTGCAGGCAGATTCTTTATCATCTGAGCCACCAGGGAAGCCCATTCCTATGACTTATCCTTGGGCTTTAAACACAGCAGATGCTCCAAAGATGTTTATTTGATGACCAACTAAAACATTTCCCCCCAATTCTCTAATTCATAAGAGAGTAGAGAACATTCTGTCTTCCTCCTAACGCTGCTGGTCTGACAGTCCTTTCTGGAGCCCCTGCTGCCCCATGCTCCAGACCCCCTTGCTTCACCTCATTCTTCTCCAGGCTGCACTCTTCCATCATCTTGTCCCCTTGCTCCTGGAAGGTGATGATGATGAGAGCCACAAAGATGTTGACAAAGAAGAAGGGGAAGACCACAAAGTAGACCACATAAAAGATGGACATCTCCATCCGGTTGCTGCGGCTTGGGCCTCGGTCTTCCTCTGTCACATCGACCGAGTGCTGCAAGACCCTGGGGACAGAAAGAGGAGGCAGGCGTGGTGGGGGCGGTCCTGGCAGCTGCTCTGACTCAAGGCTTCATTAGTTGATATGCCCCCTATTAAATACATATACTCTTAAAGATTTTTTTTTTTTTTTTGGATGTGGACCATTTTTAAAGTCTTCATTGAATTCATGACAATACTGCTTCTGTTTTATGTTTTGGTTTTGTGGCCACTACACTTGTGGGTTCTTAATTCCCCAGTGAGGGACTGAGCCCACTCATGCTGCATTGGAAGGAAAACTCTTAACCAATGGATCACCAGGGAAGCCCCCAGCATTTTCTTATTTGACTCTTTAAACTTCATTGGTCTTCCATGAATTTGGGGCTCCACAACCAAGTTGGTGGCAATCTGGTGACCCCCAAGCCACTGCTGTTTCTAGCCCCTGTGCCATCATGGATCCAACTCCTAAGCACCAGAGTGACATTATTTTACAGTTGAGGTTGTTATAAAATAGCAAGATTCCACAATTCCCCTTTGGCATTTTGCTGCCAACAGAGTATGCTGCCACCAAAAAGTGGTGTCTTGGTTATTGCCAAGTCTCTGAAAAAAATCAGCCTGCAGCTATGTGCTAAGTCATTTCAGTCATGTTTGACTCTTTTCAACCCTATGGACTGTAGCCTGCCAGGCTTCTTCGTCCATGGGATTCTCCAGGCAAGAATACTGGAGTGGGTTGCCATTTCCTTCTCCAGGAGATCTTCCCGACCCAGGGATCGAACTAGCGTCTCTCACGTCTCCTGTATTGGCAGGTGGGTTCTTTACCACTAGTGCCATGAGCAGCATAAAAAAACTGCATTCTGTTACTTTTGCCATATAAGGTATGATCACAGAAAGCGTCCCTGGGTTCTTCCAGCTCATCCTTAACCCGCAACCCTCTCTCATGTCCAGGGTCAACGTGGATGATAAATGTGTCTAAAACAGTCCTCAGGGACTCTTCTAAGGTGTGGAGAGCTGTTCAAAGTTCATTTGTTCTGTAAGAGTCAGATGGCTCCACTCAACTCCTTGATAATCAGCGAAAACATGAAGTGCACCAGATATTTCCCTGACTTCATCAGATCCCGCTTGATTCCTGTCTGAGGGATTTTCATTCTTCCTCTCTCCTGCCTGTCTCACCTACTCATAACCACTTACCTTCCTTGGTACAATACCCAAGGGTTAGCCTTGTTTATCCTAAATCAGCTTCTCAAGGCAAACATCTGGTCCCAGCCCAGCTTATAGACAAGCACGCCAAGTCAAACCCATTACTCACTGAGGCCACCCTTCCCCTGTGGAGACAGTGAAGAGGGTCAGCAGAGCCCAGATGATGTTGTCATAATGGAATTCATGGCGCTTCCACTCTCGGCCTTTCACCTCCATCTTGTTTTTCTCGTGATCTACATAGTTGCCTCTAAAACCAGAGCAGAAATGGACCAGAACCTTGTCACTATAGCTCACAGAAGAGCAAAGAAATCCTAGGGACTACAGTAACGTACCCTAGTAATTATTGAATTATTGGCATTCAAATGCAAGGAAGGAGGGATTTTATTATAACAGCATATTATCATGGAACAAAAATGAGATTTCGTGCCCAACAGACATGGAAGATTAAATCTTAATCTTTTCATTAGTTGCTGGGTGAAAGTGAAAGTTGCTCAGTCATGTCTGATTCTTTGTGACCCCATGGACCATATAGTCCATGGAATTCTCCAGGTATTAGAGTGGGTAGCCTTTCCCTTCTCCAGGGGATCTTTTCAACCCAGGGATCGAACCCAGGTCTTCTGCATTGCAGGCAGATTCTTTACCAGTTAAGCCACAAGGGAAGCCCAGTTGCTGGGTAATCTTGAGCAACTTAAACTTTCTGTGCTTCAACTTCCACATCTATACTGTGCAAGGAAGACTTATCTCAGAAGGTCATGAGAAAGATTTAAAATTTAAACCTGATGTGAAATGTCCATGCTTGACACAAAAGAGGTACTCGATCAAAATGTAGCAACTTCATATTTTGACTTTTGTTTCCCCCCAAAGTGGAATGGACTTAAGTAAGAGAGAAAGAAATGACCTATCTATAAAGGGAGGAGTGGACCTTATCAAAACACACTTGAGCAGAAAGTGAGTGGTGCATGCCAGTGGCACTTACATGCACTCCTTCTCTGTGTCCTTGGAACTGTCCGTGCAGTAGAAGAACTTGCCCTTGAAAAGCTGAACTGCGATGACAGCAAAGATGAACATGAAGAGCTTGTAGACAATGAGTATGTTGAAGACGTTTTTCAAGGAGGTGACCACACAGTCAAAGACAGCCTGAGAACAGAAGAAGAGAGCCCTGGTGTGTGAGTCCCTGGAATGGCCTGTGGATCTGCCTGAAGCTGTATGGGACCCACACAACTGGCAGCGGGTGCTCGGAGAAGGTGCCCCAGAAGATACCACCCTACTAAGAAGCGACACTCACAGGATTCAGACCTGGCCTCTAACCTGGTCATGACTACAGGAACCTGCCACTTGGGAGGGGAACGCATGCTCTGAATCTGAAAGGAAACCCGAAGCAGAAGAGACCAGATGGCAGCAGGCAGTGAAGGGAGTCCTCTGTGGAATTCTATTACGTGCACTTCACTTAGTGTGAAACAGAAATGCATTGCAGAGAAGGGATCCTCGAAATCATTTAGCCCGTTTTAGGCATTCGATAGGCTAAATGATTTTAAGGATCCCTTTTCTGCAATACATTAAATAGCTTATCTATAAACCTCCTTTATTTGGGGCACATTCTTAGATTTGCTTTGTATATTGAATATGTATTGTTTTCCCTTTGCCTTTCTAAATGGAGCAGGGAGTGATAAACTATCATCTTTGTTCACTTTAATGATATTCTGTAATAAGTTCATAGATTTACCCCCAATTGCATTCCACACTTCAGATAAAGTTTCTCTAGTTTAAAGCTAGCTGTGCTGGGTTTAAAGATTCAACAGGTGATGTGGGAAGGGGTGAGAGCTGCCTTCTTAGAGACAGGAGGACTGAAGGTCAGAACCAGAAACTTGCACTTCAGTTCAAGGCACTGAATCTCCCTCTGGAGAATGCCTTCTAGGCCCTACGCCATGAAGAGCTACATGGGAATTCAACGTATTTCAAACCATTTTGGGGTTGTTTTCTAGGTTTGCAGGTTTGGCGCACTGGCGAGACTAGCCCCACAGTGGCCCTGCGTTTGAGCGGTTGCCTCTTCACAGTGCTGGGTGAACACTGCTGGTTTAATTAGTTCAGCACTGCAGGGAATGGGAGCGACACGCAGACTCATGGAATTATCAGATCCACCTACATTTCCCTCAGGTTATGGAACTGCAGAGCGAAGAGCCAGCCCTTCCTAATTAATTGGAATTAGCCAAGGTTGGGGGCGCCTTCTCCAGCCTGGTGAGTAATACCATCCGCCTGTCTGAGCTCTTCTCTGGACCACAACATAGCTCAGAGGAGATGAGACCAGTGGACCTGGGCTGTGGCTAATGACAGTGGTTGTCGGGCCCCAGGGCTCCTGGCCATATTTTGCTGGGGGTGAGGCAGAAAGGAATGAATATTCACGGGTGCTGAGCCAGGCCAGGCCCTGTGCTGGGCCCATCACCATGGGAGGCGCTCATCCAGGAGGGGAGGCCGGGCAGTGGAGGAGGGGAGCAGGCAGTGAGGACACTTCCTGTGAGGCATGAGCCTCTCTCCTCAGGAACCCATACAAGTGGCCAGGGCCCCGGGTTCTGAGAGGAAGCCATGTCTCAGTCAGTTAGGGGTCTTTCAAAAGAGACCTTCCTGTGATCCGAAGCCTCTGATCAACCTGGTTGGCTTACCATCTCCCCTCAGAGCCAGAGGGCTGAAAGGGAAGCAGCTGCGGTGGTGCTGGTGGAGGATGGGTGGGGAATATTCGAGGTGATGTAAATTCAATGGGACAGAGGAATGGGGGGTATGGGGGTTCCCAGTTCCCTGTCCAGTGGTGACTGGCTCTCATTCACAGGAATACAGGGAGGAAGAACTTCTATCCAATAAGGCTTCGGCTTCCGTAACAGCAGTGGATGTGTGTAGGAGAGGCAGGTTCCACATGTCAGCAACCTGAGGGCAGGAAGCCTCGGGGAAGGAGCTCAGGATGGGCCATCAGGCCAGGGGGCAGGGGAAGCCAGACTCAGACCTATGCAGACACAGGTCTTGGCAACAGGGAGAACTCAGCTGCGGAAGCTCACTTCCCCATTTCTTCTCTGCTGATGCCGAAAATGACTCTGTCCTTGGGCAAGTTATTGACCTATTCATGCCTCAAAAATATGAAGCATCAAGGCTAGAAGGTCCTTTGTTTCTCTAGAATCACAAGGAAAGAAACCATCCCAGGTTACTTTGCCCGACCAAATATACAGACCATGACATACAGGGCTCTTGCTGTTTCCATTCTGGTGCCTGACCCACCTTAACCACACGGGAGGCCCCAGGACAAAGCCACACAAGGTTCTTCCTATGACTCGCCACAGTGGGTAGAAAATACCTCCTAGATTTGGAGTCAAGTGGTGAAAGCCTCCTTGGAGAGTTCTTAGGACGTTGGTTATTTTCCTTTGAGACTAAGACCCTTAGTTTTAGCAGACAAAAAGAATCCTAGTCCTCATGGGAGCAACAGGAATATTTCCAGAAATAATTCTCCCAAAGCAGGCCAGTGGTGGCTAGAAAGGGAAAACGGACAAAGGGGAGATGAAGGGAAGAGGCTGGTGAACATCACCTTGAGCTTGGGCAGGCGCTTGATGGTCTTCAGCGGCCTCAGGACACGGAGAACCCTCAGGGACTTGATGGTCTTAATATCCCGGCCCTTGTTAGTTCTGCAGAGAAGCCCCAGGGAATCACAGGACAGGGGAGAATTAAAGAGATTGTCACACTACTGCATTAACAAAGCAGGGGGAAAGGGGAGAGAGGTGGGCAAGAGGCTAGAAACTGGGTCAGAGTAGACTCCTTCAGGGAGACCCCCAAGAAACATGCTCTGGGAAAACTTCCCAATCACTCCCCAGGGTGTACACACTCATATGCATGCATGTACACACACACACACCCCCATGTATACTCATGCAGAGGGAGACATGGGGACACCACAGAGGCACCCATGCACATATGTTAATCAACACTTCTCCCCCTCCCAACAGCCAGAGTCACGCTGCTCATGACCACACTGGCCAAATGGAAATGGATGATCCATCGACTAAGGAACAGGGCCATAGCCTACTGTGGATGGGCACCGTGCCTAGCCTAGAAGTCTTCAGTAGAAGACTCTAATAATATTGGGTTGGCCAGAAAGTTCATTTGGGTTTTTCCATACCTTAACAGAAACACCCAAACAAACTTTTTTGGCCAACCTAATATTTGTTGAATAGGGAGCCCCAGTTGAGAACAAGTCTTATCAGAACCTAGTCCTTTCTTTTGGTTTATAGGTTGGTCACCTCTGCACAGTTCCAGGGAGAGCAAGGTGAGGAGGGCTGGTGGGGACACGATGCCCTTGCTGTGCTAGGCTGCCTGCTCCAGAGACAGCATGTCATGCAGGCTTCCAGCCAGGACCTTGGCTCACACCCCCATTCTCTCTGTGCAGCTGGCTCTTCCTGCAGTCCTTCCCATTTCAAGCCCTCTGCATCCAGCACAAACTGTGGACAGCCTACAGTTGGGGGAGGCCCAAACTGCAGCCCCCGCCCACCTTAATCCTTGCCTTACAGCTTATGACCCTCCCCCTTCAGCCTCTCAAAAATGCTTGCTCCTAGTAGACAAAATACATCTATTTTTAGGAAGGAAATGAATAAGTCAACCTGCATTTCTCTCTCCACCCCACTCATCCCCTGAGATCTTTGCATTCAAGTCAAACAAGTGCAATTTGTAAAACACACAGATGGTAGGAAATGAGACTCTAAATAGTGAGCTCAGGCTTTGGTTCTTCCCTCACACTGGCCCAGATTACCATGACACCGACAATCAGAAGAAATGGGATCCATCTAGAACATCAGATGGAAACTCCATGGCTTCTGCCTGTTTTCCACCCTGTCTTCCCTGCCATACCCATCCTCCCAAACAGGAAGATCAAAGGCCATCTATTTTTTCATACAAGGGAAGGTAGGAAGACATTTAATGGAATACTGACTGGCTAGAATGTATATTTTGAGACCCTCTTAAATGGTTATAATCCATGACCTATAAGTCACTTTTACTGAACTGTAGATCTGAATGTAGATAACCCAAAGTATTACATTGATAGCAATGGCCTTTTGCATCCATGGGTTTTGTCTATTTGATAAACTCTTTTACTTTATTAGGTTGGTCAATAAAACTATCTAAGAAGGCAACATAAAGCCCAAATACACATCCAAACCAGTAAGAATGATCATTTTCCAAGAAAGCTTGGTGACTCCTAGTTTTGGTTTTCTTAGAAGTCAGTGAGGACACACCACTCACATAAACTCCCCACCGCTTTCTCGGTGAGTCAGCTCCTTACCTCCCAATCATACATTCTCCTTCCTCCACCCCACTTCAAAGAAAACTGAAGAAAAAAATATTTACCCCAAAGCATTCCTATGGAGGATCCAGCCAGAAAGCAGTTAAAAAAAAAAAGAGGGGAGGGGAATGGAGAGAAGGCAGACAGTCAGTAAACTTCAGGGAGAAAGGAGAATTTAGGGTGATGGGAAATCGGAGAAGTCCAGACCCAGGTGATCCCGCTTACAGCCTTGGCACTTGCAGAGTCCACACGCTTTGTGAAAGGAAGGGCCAGCTCACCATGGCTCCATACCCACCTCTCTACCCTGGAAAGGCCAAGGCCCTCTGCAGGCATTAGTGACACTGCCTCTAACCTGACGGCATTCCCCAAGTTGCACATTATTTCATGGAGTCTTGCTGAACTCAGGTTTTCTAAATGTAGCTTTCATGTCCTCTTCCTTAGTAGTCTTCAGTCAAACTCTGTTCCCAGTGAATGTATAAGATTTCAGACTAGAGGAAAAATGCCTACTCTGGGCCAGGAACTATGTGTTGGGAAAGGTGTTTCAAAGCATCGTGGCATATTTATGTTTATGAAGGATTTCATTTGGAGAGGGACACGCAATGTCCAGGAGAGGGCTACTCTGACATCTCTCAAAAGCACAGAAGAGCCACATTACAAAGCCAGCTTGAATTATAGGGGAAGGCACTGTCTATCAAGGTCCCGATGTCACACAAAGAGATGCCTTTTGATAAATTAAATGACCACCTGTCCTTTGTGAGCTTTTTACTGTGCAGCTGGAAGACAAATCACCCCTGCTCTAGCGGTGGGGTTTAACAATGACACACATCACGATGGAGAGCATGAATACAAAACATATGAGATATGAGGACTAACTTTAATATTTATTCTTGGCCAGACTCAGTGTTAAGCACTTTTAGTGCAATTCTTTATGTGGACATCCTAATCACTTTAGCACAAAGGTATTATTGTCTCTGTTTCACAGATGAGATGCTGAGAGGTCGAGTGCTCGGCACTGGCAGGGTGAGCTGGGACTTGAACCCAAGTCTGCGTGACGTTCAGAGCCCTCGCTCTGCGCCACTAGCTTCTGCGCCAGCAGGTTTCAGTTCCAGGCTCTGTCAAATGGCTCACCAAATTCTAGAGCTGGAAGAGATCCCTGAAATCCTCTTAACTGCAAACAAAACTGCAGCCTGGGGAAGATGTGCCTTGCATAAGATCTCAGTGAGTGAGCCCCAGCGCCATGGGTGAACAGGCCTGCTGCTATGGAGAAGTGTCTAGAATTCAGCCTTTGCTTCTTGGTTGACAGTCTGCTGTGAAGGGTACTTTTTCTTCCTTTAATTTTTTTGTGTACTATAAACCTGTGTTACACCACCATATGCCATAAGCAAAGACTTCTAGTGACGATTTTATTCAGGGAATGGCCCCATATTGGAAAGTATATTACTTTGCACTGTAAATGTCAAATTAATGGTTGTTTGAGAATTAAACCCCAGGGCCTTATAAACCTTAAATCTCTCACGTGATAATCTCCAAATTCTCAGAAGGCAGAGGTAATGTCTTCTCCTGAGTTGTAACAGTGTCTTCTCATGCATGAGACTGGACACGTGGTAGGTCAGCCAAATATACCTCTAATCCACTCATTTGACAGCACTGATGGAGTCTTTAATAAATGTCTGGCACTATCCTAAGTACTGGCTACATGGTTGTGAACAAAACAAACAAGGTCCCTACCCTCTTGGAGCCCACCTAATCTAGGAGAGAAGACAGGTCTCAAATAAACAAGCAAGCAAATGAAGGTAAAACTGCAAGCTAAATGCTGTGGGAAAAACAGAATCATTTGATTGACAATTCTGCCAAAACAACTACATGGGTCACCATCTCTCTCCTAGGCCGCATGCATCTCGAGGAGAAGCTAAAGGAGAATCTCCCATATCCCTGAAGTGAGAGAAGAGTGGGATCAATGGATGGGCAGGAGGTCCAGGCTTTCACCTTCCTCTTAGCTCAGGACTTTAACCCTAAGAACTTGAGATCCAGTAGAGTCTAAACGGGTTCATTCTCACAGATACCCATCGTATGAAGGAAGATTCAATAATTTTTGTTCCTCTCACACACTCAGATAAAGGGTAGAATTTGCTTTCTACAATTAATACTATCCCAAGATCTTCGTAAAATATCGTGCTATGGAAAAAGGGGATCTCTGACCAGTGTGCTTGTGTGTCCCTTGTTTCGGGAAGTGGAATTCTTTGACGGTGCACTCTGATCTGAACAGCTGACTGTGACCGCCCAAGTCCTGGCTGGAGGGCTATTTGTCCCATTCTGACTCCCACAGAGTGGAGCCAGGGCTGGTAATTAGACACAGGCCAAAAGTGAAATGAAGATTAGTCATTGCTCTGCACATCTTTCACACAGGTCTCTCGCTGCAGAGGAGCCACTGAAAAGCTATACTCTTGAGTGGCTGTGAAAAAGCACGCTTGCGTTCTCAGTTTTGTTAAGATACATTCCAGTACAGTTTGAAAATTTTCACTGAAATGAAAGGAATACTTGCCAATGAAGCCACAGAGTCAGGAAAAGTGTCAATCAACAATGTAGCCCCCATTAATTAAAATATATCATAAATTTACACAAGGGCTAGGCCAAACTGCCTCTCCCAAATCCTTGCATAGAAGAAGCATTTAAGCCATTTTCCAAGTCAACAAGATTGCAAGGGAAGACATTATCAAACTAAGAGGACAACCTCTTCAAGTACTTCAACTGAGGCACATTGTTTTAGAAAAAAATTCATGAGCTTTTTACAGATCATCTAAATATAATCATTTGATAACACTTTGCTAGTTTTTGCTACTAGATGTATAATCAGAATTTTTTTTTACACTGCCTAGCTAATTAGTGAAATTTTCTCAGTTTTAAAAATTGACTCTAACGTGAGGATAATTTCACATGTGAGGATGTACTGGCTCCACTTTAACAGGGGCTCAGTTGGGCTCCCCATTTCCCCATTTACTGTATTTCCTACTTATTTGTTAAGTTCATGGCTGCTCTCCAGAAAATAACTGCCACATTTCTCTTCTGTCTCATCAGTAAAAGATGAGAATTTTCCAGCTCAACTGTCAATCTGCCCTCCAGATTTTCCATGTGTAATCATTCATCATTCACCGTACTCTTGCTTTCCAGCTTCACCGCCCCACACCCCTCCCCCTACCACATACTTTCTCAAAGGACTTAAATCGATTTCTGCTAGGAACTGACTCTTCTTTCATAGGAGGGTGCTTGGGGGTGGGGGAGAGAGCCAGGACACTGGGTTCTGAAGAGCCCCTCTGTCTTTTAAGTGGAATGGTCCTCTGCCCTCCTCTGAGCCCAGCAGGGAACAGTAATGGGATTTTAAGGAATCTCTTGTGTTAGGGGAATGGACAGGGTACTGGAATGTAAGGGGGTAAGGGGGTTATGCTGTGAGAAACCCTGAACCTTCCTCAAGTGTCTGGTTATTATTAAGTAGTCAATAATAACACCTAACTAATATAATACAAAGTATTTGGCACTATACTGGACACAATATATTTTACCTTACTTAATTCTCACATGACCAAAATAGTTATTTTTAATTTCTACTTATAGAAGAGTAAATATAAGTTCAGAGAGCAAAGGTGGGTTAATAATTAACAACGCAAAGTTTATTTAACACCTGACTCTGAAACCTAGGCTCTTATTTACGGTGTTGTGATTTACGATGTTACAATGCCTTTTCACACAGGAACCAATGGAGGGTTTTAACCAAAGAAGCAAACAGCAAAAGAAACCAGCAGTTCATGAGCTCAAATACAGAGCTGTCTATCCTAGTATCCTTCATCAGCCTAGGGCCTGTGAGGATTCACGGGAAGAAAAAGATAAAGATGAAACAGCAAGATGGACAAGGTCAGGAATGCTTTCTCCATCTGGTCCACCAGGTCTTGTCTGTTTCCAGGCAGAGACAGAGGATCCATGGGACGAGGAGAAATCCATACCAAGCCACCACTTTGACTTTACAGAGGTTAATGGCTTGGAACAAAGTAGAACTACTTAGAACTACCTTCTAAGAGGTAGAAGGGAGCTTAATGTAATGCAGAAAGCCCTGAACTCGAAATCAAAATGATCAGTTGTTTAAGAACTGGTTTTGCTATTATTACTCAAATGAGTCAAACTAGCCAAACCTCAGGCAATCCATTTTTCAACTGTGAAACAGGACTGTAGAGTGACAAATGAAATAGAAAGTGTGAAAGCACTTGAAAAATTCTAAAGCCCCATGGAAGCGAGGAAGAAGTTGCCCCTTTGCATTGGCCACGCCTGCCTCTGGAAACAGAACTCTCTAGTATTCAGTAGCAAGGCTAGGTCCTCTATGTGCGGCATCTGAATCGGGCACTTTGACCTTGTCACTGACCAGCTGCTGCCCTTTGGGGGTTATTTTCATTCTTGACCCATACCTCAGCATCTCTTGGGATCACCCAGGACTCTAAATCCTTTGGGTCCCTGCCAGCTTTCTTTGTTCTGTGAGCAGAGCACTAGCTCTACACTAAGTGGTTAGTGCGTAACTCTTTTCTTCTGGCATATGAACCTCATGAGCTCCCTGTGTACACTGATTATTGCCTTTGCAAACTTTCTCCTTTGCAAACACCAGCACTATACTCTCGATGGAAGGTATTTCTGTCTAAGCACTGGGAAGCAGCAAGAGATAGCAAAGCATCTAACTGTGTGTGTATTAGGTTGTTTCAGTCATGTCTGACTCTTGCGACCCCATGGACTGTAGCCCACCAGGCTCCTCTGTCCATGGGATTTTCCAGGCAAGATACTGGAGTGAGTTGCCATGCCTTCCTCCAGGGGATCTTCCTGACCCAGGGATTGAACCCACATCCCTGATGTCTCTTGTATTGGCAGGTGGGTTCTTTACCACTAGTACCACCAAAGGCTTGCCTAGTGATTTTGTTATTCATTCTGATGAGCAGTGGCCTGATTTATCTTGCTTCTTAGTCTTCATAATCTGAACATACCCAAAGACCCCTCATCTGTTGATCTTTCTTCAAAGGCACTGGTGCCAGCTAAAGTCCAGCCCATACACTCCCTTCAGCTGGAGACTAATTCATAATGCTAGGCTGTGCCTCTATGGGTGTGGATGAAGCAGATGGCTGGCAGGTCATATGATCTGAGCTGATACTTTCCAAGTCTCATCATGAAATCTTCTGACCCAAATTACTCTGAAACCTACTTTTAAATATGGAGGGCACTGTGATGAGTTTCCACTAATCCTGCAGAAGTGGGCTCTTCCCATAGCTGTGATGCCTCATTTTCTTGTGCTGGGTACTCTGGGACCAGAGTTTGGTTAGTCAAACTGTTGGGTACCACGTGGATTGGACCATTTCATTTTGCTTGGTTCTGTGACCACAAGCTGAGATCCTATTTACAAACAACCAACTCTCCAATTTGTGCTTGCTAATAAAGAGAGATATTTAGGTGTTCACACTCATTGTCTCCATATGATAAAAGTCCCCAAGCACACATTCTACAGAGGGTTCCCCAGCAGCACCAACGGCACTTGTAACAGACAATGCATATTCCAATGTTTATTAAAAAACATGCATGCTGGGGCTTAAAGACAACAGCAGGTAGACTGGGAACTTATCTCCTTCTTTCAGACACTTCCTCCATGTGCTACCACCATGACCCTCCTTTTTCCCTCCCCAACCCAGTACTCAAGGCTGCCAGGGTATAAAATAGAGCAGTGGGAACCCCAAGAGCCCATGGCCATTAATCATCTTCAGAGTCCCTGCTGGGGCACAAAGTCAGAAAAAGTCAATCTTGAGGTGGCTCCTAAGGCTGGAGTCTCAAGCAACGACATCCTTCTATCTGTTCATGGCTGGAAATTTCCAATTCAAGCTCAGCTGACATCCTAAATCCACAGTTAATGGGCTACCTGACGGCTAAATTTAATTTTAATCCTTCATTCTCTTCCACAGAGAACTGGAACTGGATGAACTGTCTGGCTCAGTGGTAAATGGGTCTTCCTGGCATGGAGTAGGACTTTGTCCACCTTTCTCCCTCCTCCAAGATTAATGTGTAGTCATAGCTTTCTGTGGGAGACATCCCTTTCACGGTTATAAGAATGAGGGCTGTCAAGAAACAAGCCCCGAAGGCAAAGCTTGAGGGTGGAGAGGACTGCCTTAGACAAAGCAGACTGCAAAGGACAGGAGAAAAGGTCAGGCAGGTGTGAGGTGAAATGTCAGTTCTATTGTTACCAAGCTCTGCCAAGTGTGAGCACGTACCAGCATTTCAGTTCTAAATAGTCACGCCTTTCTCATGTGTGCACATGCCCACCTTCACAAACACAAAACCTCAAATGCAAAACCAGAAGCAGAGTGCCATTTCCAAGTCTAAAATGGTCTGTGCTTGTATACTTCGTTGAAAGGATTCAGAACCAGCTCTGCTGCTGTGGCTGGTTCGGAATGCATTCAAAAGACCTTATCCATCTGAGAGACTAGGGCAGAGGGTTAAGTGTCAGAAAGTGACATACTTCAATGAAAAGAATGTAATAAAAGCTAATATGGGAATTCCGTTCTTTCTGGCATCAAGAGGCAGATTGACTCATGTTTTACTTTCCTGGCTAAGCACTGAATAATGAAAGGCCAAGCGCGGCTGTGATCCAGAGCCTCTGCGTGCCAGGAAGTCCTGACCTTACCTCGTGCCCTGCTATGATGGAAAATGGTAATGGGAAGCTTTCAGCTGCCCACGAGCCTGCATGACTCTGACTGATGTAAAGACCTGTATCCAGGAGCAGAATTCTGGTCATTTTTAAACTGTGTTGAGAAGCCATCATAAGCCTCAGACTTACTATTTAGAATCCAACCCAGGACAGCTTGCTTGGTGACTTGAGCTGGTCAAGCAACATGTTGTAGAGCAATAGCCATGACAAGGGGGAGGCACCCGGGCTGGGGTGCAGGATCACACCTTCCCGTCCTCCCCTGCGGTCACTCCTGCGAGGCGTGGTGGGCCACGCCCACCGCCTGCCCAGGAAGCCCTTGGCTGAACATGGATGACAGGAAGCCTGGGGGCCAGACAGCAGGGCCATTACTGGGCAGGATCCCACAAGGCTCGTGAACTCAACCTGCATAGTGGACACAAGACCCCCCTACCAGGCAGCTGACTCTGGGTGTGGCACCCCAAAGTGAGGGGACCAATGTGCAGATACCCAGAAATGCCAAGGCTGGAACCATCTCTGCTTTCCCACCCAGCAAGTTGGGAAGCAGAAGCGATGGCAACAGGGTGTGAGAAGACTGGGAAAAGCAGTTTCCGGTCTTTTGGTGGACAATAAACCATCAAACAGGGAAAAAAAAAAAAAAAAAAAGCCCTCTTTTTCAAATAGAAAAAGATAAAAAGAGAATGGTTTCAGAGACCTAGTCATTCACCAGACTTTTCTTGAAACCACAGGGAGGAAAAGGCACAGTCAGGACATTTATAGTCGCAAACACTCTGTCTTCACAGGGCCAAGAAGGCGCGGTGCTGTGAGGGCAGTGGGATGAGGGCGCCACCCTTGGCCAGAAGCCCGCCTGCCTCTACACAGGTCATCCGGCTTAGGGAGGGAGACCTGAGTGTTCTTATAAATGCTTTATAATGTAAAAGTGGACGGGGAAAAACGGAAAAGGCGCTATCACAGGTATCTTTCCGTTTATTTTCTTGTCCCCTGCTATGCCCACATGCAGAAAATAAACCCCTGTCCCCTCCTCCTCAAAAGTCAATAAAGTCCCCACGTGGAATTTGTCGCGTTTACATTATAAAGAATCGCTTTGCTTGATGTGCGTGGCTACAGAGAAGAGAGATTCCTTTTGGCCACTGCAGAAACAGCGCATGTGTCCAGAAAACATACATGGCGACAGGTGCAGACCTCTGCCGCAGAAGGGCTCAGCTCTCTCTGAGAATTCAGCTAGAGGCCATTCTCTCCCCTTGGTTTGGGGTGTTGCTCTTGGAACTTGGGCTGGGTTCTGAGAAGGCTCTGGCTGCCAGTGGTGGAAGGGATACCAAGTCACTTCTGACTTCTGAGGAGCCATGGGAAGCTGTTACCATGGCAATCACCATCGGTTCTGCTCAAATTGAGCCTTTGTAGAAGCCTTAGTATGGTGAGGTTCAAGGGCACGGGGCCGGGGGAGAGAGAGGGCAGGAGTAATGTTATGTGAATGGTGGACATTCCTAGGGGAAAAAATATGGGAAGTGACAATAAAAGCTGTATCCACAGGGAGGGAGGTCTTTGACAAGCCTACAGAAAGACTCACATGTGGTTCCTGCTGGCCTGAGCCCCTGACCCCGCCATGCAGTGGGACATAGGACTTATTTCAATGTCAACTTACCCCAGGCGAGGCCCTCACTCTGCTGGCAGGGGAAACTCTGGCTAGCCCTACTGAAATGATGAGATAGCTGAATTCTCTGGGCCCTTAATGAGTAAAGGGAGGGAACAGAATTAGTAAGAGCGAGCACACAAGCAAGAGACAGCATTACCTGGATCCCAGCAAGCGTGATGAAGGCCAGAGGAGATGGGGAGTGTCCCATAAGCAGGAGAAAGGGGAGAGGAGCTATGCACGGCAAGCTTAGAAGGATGCTAACAAAAGAGAGAGTGTGAGCCAGTTCCATTTATACTTTGGAGAGAAATGAAAAAAAATTCGAGAAGTGACATCACTAAAAGCAAGTGATGGATCAAAACGCTCAATCCATCACATACGTGTGGATTCCAGAACTGAGGAATCCTGGGGTCCCCTGCACTGTACCTGGTCTGAGGACCAACAGAGGCTTCGGCTCCAGGGCTGTTAAGGCTTCCCCCTGCCGCCAGCACCAAAGCTACCACCGCCATGTTTCAAAGAGGCAGAGAGAAAGAACAAGACAGATGACACCCCTCCAGCCCATCGTCACTGCTCTGGATCGGAGAAGAGACTGCTGCACTGCGGAGACGAGGCTGGCATGCAGAGAGCCTTCCTTTAACACACACATCCTCCCCACTGGCACCAACACAGACCAAGTGTGTGTGGACGATAACCAAGTCTGGGAAAGCGGACGGTGTTCATCTTCAACTATTTGCATCCGTTACACACCAACGTATTTTGCTGCGTATTCACACTTCATGACGTGATGGAGAATGGAAGCATAAGAAAGGGAATTCACATTTACTGATCGCTTTGGGTCAGGCCCTGGACTAAGTGCTTGAAACACATCATTCTGTTTCCTTGTCAGAGATGAGAAACAAAAGTTAAATGGGTTAATACCTTGCTATGTTACTCTAGGTCATGAAGCTGGTAATGGAGGAGCTAGGCCTTCCTGACTCCACAGCCCACCCCCTTCCTCCCACTCTGCCCTGTGACCCCAGGGAGCTCTGTTCTTCAAGACGAGGTGGCCTCCTTTCTATATGCTTTTCTCTCTTTGTCCCTTATTTCTTCAAAGCGAAAACTTATCTTTACTGAGATCAAAACGAGAGAGAGCAATATGATGAATAATGTACACAAATGAATTGGTAAAATGAGATGGGAGCTTGACTTTAAAAACTGAGGGCTAAGATTTACCTCTAACAAAAACAGTGGATCTCCTTAGGACAAAGGCAGTCTTTGGTATTTTTTTCCATGAAGGAGGAGGAAGAGGAGCTAGGAGTCCCCTTAGCAGAGCCAGAGTTGCCTTTATTTTTATCTTGCTCTGACAGTCCACACAGGGACCAGATTGTTGGGAAAATACTTTTGTGAAATCTCCTTGGGAACAGTTCAGTTCAGTCGTACAATCTTGTCCAACTCTCTGCAACCCCATGGACTGCAGCGTGCCAGGCTTCCCTGTCCATCACCAACTCCTGGAGCTAGCTCAAACTCATGGCCATCAAGTTGGTGATGCCATCCAACCATCTCATCCTCTGTCATCCCCTTTTCCTCCTGTCTTCAATCTTTTGCTTCCTTGTGAAGGGTATGAGTGACTCCATGTGAGTCTAATGGGGTTAATACACTGGTGCACATGAGGACAAGGGACACTGGAGTTGTCCTGATGGCCAGCCCAGCTCAGGGCACAAGTCACATTCAGCCTGGTTCTCCTTTGGGAGAACCTGGCTGGGGCAGCAATGGACACAGCCTACTTCCAGGTTCTGGGAGGTCTCAAATTCTTAGCACACCTGGGGACCTTTCATCTCTCCTACAGACAGAGCACTCCCCAATTTCAGTCACTTGAGGAACATTCTTAACTCTTCTCCCATTTCTTTCTCTGCCAGAATGGATAGGGATGAAAGCTGGCAGTGTCTGGGGAGAAGGTAGGACAGATGATCCAAACTTGACCATTTGGACCAGGAAGGTCAAGTCTATGGAGATGCCTTGTTCCTTCCCTTTTGCAGCTGCCATCAATGACAGCAGGTCCCACATGCTTTCTTTGTGCCCCATCACACTGTATAGCTCGTCTTGCCTAGAAGACTTGGCTTTTTCTTGTACTCAGACAGGCTGGAGGGAATTCCACTGCCCCAGTGGGAGAGGGTGAAGCTGCTCTGACAGTGGAACAGATCCAGACAGAGCCCAGAAGGCTGTCAACTCATCTTCTGGGGCCCTCTACCCACCAGCTGAAGGAAAAGGCACTGACAGTAAGCCTACTTCCTAGCTATACCCTGGAGGGCTAGGAGAGTCCTTTCCTGAATCAGTGTTCCAAAAAAAAAAAAAAAAAAAAAAATCCCCTAATGTAATGAATATAGTTAGCTACCTGGATGGTTTCAGACTATTTTCCTAAGTATGCTACCAAGGAAGGTTTGAAAAGTCTTTCCTTCAGGAGTTTCACATATTAACATGGTTCTTAAGTCCCTGGAATAGCTCTGCGGGACCCCTGCTCATGAGCAGAGAATCTCCCCACACCCAGGATTCTGTGGTCCCCAACTCTGGTCTACCTGCCTCATTTTTCTTTCAAGTGGATCCTTTAATGACAGAATTAAGAAACACAAGGATACACCAGTTGTCCCTGGTCCCACCCTGAATCCATGGGGGAACACAGGTGACTGCTGTCCAGGCTCATTCATCTCAGCTCAAAGGGAGAAACGCCAGGGCCTTTGACTTCTCCCTGCTTTCCGTTTGCCAGTGCTCCTCATTCAGGGCAGGTTAGCTGAAGCTGTAAGGCTCTTGGGAGCTCTGTCGAGGGGCAACTGGGAAGCAGACTCCCAGGGCAGTATTCTCGGGCACCACTGAGTGAACCAGCCCTGGAGAAGCCCTCAGATCAGTCAGTCTCAGGAAAGAAGGAGGGAAGGAAAACGGACAGGAAAAAGAGTTACTTACGCCAGAGCAAAGGCCACCAATGCGCCAACCACCACCACGAAGTCCAGGATGTTCCACAGGTCTCGGAAGTAGGAGCCGTCCTGCAGAATCAAGCCCTGGTCTATCATCTGTAGGAGAAGGATGGGAACGGCCACCGATGAGCCCCAAGGTGCTAGTCATTCGGGCCCTGAGCTCTGGGCTCCGCACGGCAGTGTCTCCACTGCCATTGCCTCTAACCCAACCCCGCACAAGGATCCAAAGAGCAGGAGGACAGGCCCCACGGGCTCTCTCCACTGAACTGTGAGGCCCGAGGCCCTTTTCAGAGCCACCAAGGTTCCCTTAGACTCCTTGGCTCCCAGCACCCCACCAGCCCTCCCTTTCATTAGTGGCTCAGAGCACCAGGCATTACCGCATATGCACAGATGGGAACAATCCCAGATGGGTGAGGATGGGAACAAGATATAAGTGCAGGTTGTGAGGGTGGCAGGGAACAGAGTGGAGGGCAGTGAGTATGGCTGGGACTATACAAGGCCAGGAAGATTCATCCCTACCCAAGCCTTGGCCGGGACACTGGCTCAAACCAGGAAGCGCGATGACAAGGTGAGAACAGTCCCCACTCCTGCGGGACTCCCACTGCCTGCCTGGGAGGGACCTGACCCCTCCCCCCAGGCCATTCCCACAGGTCTGTGCCAGTCTAAGGAGAGCCACGTGGTCATGTCCTGCCACAACAGACCTCTCCAGGATCTGAGGCTGGAGGAGGGGTCAGCAGAGGCCTTACTGAGCTTCTGTCATTGGCCAGGAGGTGACAGCCCTGGGGAAGGCACTGTCCTAGAGGCGCAGATGGGTGACCCCTCCAGCCCCAGAGTCCAGGTGCACTCCAGTTGCTCTTACCTTTATAACCATCTCAAAGGTGAACACGCCAGTGAACACATAGTCAAAATACCTCAGCACCTGCAGGACACATAACATGGAAACCATCAGGCTACATACAGTCCTCAAACACAGGCTCTCCTGCATGCCCACCCCAAGGCCCACTCATTTCAACCTCAGAACAGAAGCCTGGAGTTATAACTGCTAATTGATGCAGGGAGGAGAGGAGCCATGGATGTTGCTGGGGCCGCATGATCTGGTGGCCAGTCCTCGGCCTTTCCCTCCCCGTGGTCAGAACTTAACATCTTGGGTCTGAATTGCCCCACAGATTTCTCCCCTGCTGGGATCCTTGTCAGTTCCAATCCTCCCTGCCCCCTCATCCCTCCTAATATCCATCCTGGGCCTCCACAAGTTGTTTTAGCTCCCCATGTAGAGCTGCAGGGCCCCACCTTCACCCATGCCCCTAGGTCAGACTCCACATCCAGCCCATGGATGGCGGCAGCTGTGGTTGAGTCAATCAGTCGTGCTCAACTCTTTGCAACCCCATGGAATGTAGCCTGCCAGGCTCTTCCATCCATGGGATTTCCCAGGCAAGAATACTGGAGTGCATTGTCATCTCCTGATCCAGGGGATCTTCCTGACCCAGGGATTGAACCTGCATCGGCAGAATTCTTTACCACTGAGCAACCATGGAAGCCCCTTTCAAAGCCCTGGCCGGCTCTCAGGGTAACGCTCCACTGATGAGCATAAAGGTAAGCAAGTATGGTTGGGGAGTTAGGGTTCGGGTGGGGGCTGGTCGTGAAATGGTTCATACTTTGCTCCGAGGAACAGGACTGGGCAATTTCTTAAGCCCTTCCCGTCCTCTAGGAAGCTTCTTTAGCTCACTGTAATGTTGGAATGGTAGGCTCTGGGAGAAGAGAGCACCAGGGTACCGTGGAGGCTGGCAGACAGCCCCCGTGCACGCACTTTGTTGCGCTCTGAGTTGGTCAGGACGGGGTCCTCGGCCGCCAGGGCGATGCTGCTGGCTGCGATCACCAGGAGGATGCACATCTCGAAGTAGCGCAGGTTCACGATGTAGTGGCAGGCCCTGCGGATCCTGTGGGCAGCGAACGAGCTCACTGAGCCGGCCCAGCTTCCCTCCCACCCCATCCTTCTGCCCCACCCCCATACACATCAGCCTCCTCCAGACAGCCAGGCCTTGGCCAGAGGAGGCCGTGGGGAGAGCAATTTAATTTCTCAGGCACCACCCTTGATTTAAAACCCCAGTGGGGGAAAGTAATCAGATTGGTTAGAGGCTGCAGCATGCAAGCCAAGATACATTATCTGCGTGCGCATCTGAGCCACCGTGGGGAGCAGCAGCCAGCATCCAAAGATACACGCTTGGGTGGCTACACATTGCCTTCCACTGTGCCTCAGTGTCTACTCCCCCACTGTACAGAGACTAGGGCAGAGCAAGAAAATCCTAAGAACTCTGAAACATAAAAACAGACCTTGATTCTAAGATTCCTGATGAAAGCAGCAACTGGTTTTCCTGAGCCACGGGTATTCCAATCAAAGTGATTATTCTATCGACTGACTGCATCCTGGCCTCGGTTGGCCTGACACCTCTTAGCCCAGGTTCCTTCCTTCCCAGGGCCATGCTGGAATACTGCCCACTTGGTCACTGAAAGCCTTCTTGTCTTCCGAGACCCCGAAGCTGGTCTACATATATATCTTGCTGACTTCCTGGGCAGAATGCGGCTTCTCTTTCAACATCCCATCTTTTCTGAATCTAACCTTCCAGATTCTTCCTTGCCCATCCTACCTGTGGTCTGAGGAACACACCCACTTCAAAACTGATGAGCAGGGCATTCAATGGATGACCCAGTTATCCTAAGCTTCCTATTCTCAGCTCTGTCCATCTCTGGAATATTTGGTAACACATCCCAAATAGATGTCCTCCCTTCCCAACTTCCCCCGCAACCTACTAACCAAAGACTAGATGAAGGGTCCTTTCCTCTGACATTGCCCATGTTGTTCTATCCTAAATGACTCTTTAGACTATGGGCATAGAGTTCAGAGGCTTCTCATTAATTCCATGACCCACCTCAACTAGTGAGCACCCTGGAGGCTTTCAGATATCTGGCCATACTCCACCAGGAAGGCTCAGGAGGAAGACTGGACTCTCATCCCTCCTTCCCATCACCCTGCCCTGGCTCAAATCTTGGCTCAAAACCTCTAGCACCAAAGGGAGGTGGCAATGGAGGGTGTCTTACGGGTTGGTGGTGCTGAAGATGAACATCGAGCTGTGGGGCACCATGGCCTTGCCCGTCTCACGCTTCTCCTTCTTCTGCTGCTTCTTCTCCACCTCCTCCTCATCCTCTCTGATCTCTGCCTCTTTCAAGGGACTGGCTTCTCCATCAGTCTTGTTGCTGACTATAAGAAGAACATGTGGAACTCTTGAGAAACCTTGCTACATGCAGAATGGTGCCCTTCACTTTCCACTGGGGATGGGACGAGAAGGTGGGAGAGGGAGCTAGGTAACTGCCCAGCAAGGTGCCTGTGAAGGTCAGGGTGTCTGTTAAATTGCACTGAGTGAAGCCCAGGCTCTCTTCCTAGCCCTACCCCTTCCCTAATTTCAGGTGTAGAGCCTTTTGTGCCACATAAATAACAATCATGTTTCCCTAGGTAAGAGAGAATGTTTGTTTCTCTTGTAAAATTTACAAACTTACCTCTATCTAAAATCTGTATTCTTTGTATATATTTACTTAGGGCATTTTTCATGTTGGTACACCTGAACAGGAGAAGGCAATGGCACCCCACTCCAGTACTCTTGCCTGGAAAATCCCATGGACGGAGGAGCCTGGTAGGCTGCAGTCCATGGGGTCGCTAAGAGTCGGACACGACTGAGCGACTTCACTTTCACTTTTCACTTTCATGCATTGGAGAAGGAAATGGCAACCCATTCCAGTGTTCTTGCCTAGAGAATCCCAGGGACAGGGGAGCCTGGTGGGCTGCCGTCTATGGGGTCGAACAGAGTCGGACACGACTAAAGCGACTTAGCAGTAGCACACCTGAACAACATATATTATTATTCCCCTTCTACAGGTGGGAAAACTGAAGTTCAGGGAATTCAAGGACCTATCCTAAGCTCATACAGCTGGTGCTGTGCTTAATGGCTCAGTCGTGGAGGATTCTTTGTGACTCCATGGACTGTAGCCCACCAGGCTCCTTGTCCATGGGGATTCTCCAAGCAAAAATACTAGAGTGGGTTGCCATGCCCTCTTCCAGGGGATTTTCCCAACCCAGGGATTGAACCCAGATCTCCCGCATTGCAGGTGGATGCTTTACCATCTGAGCCACCACGGGAAGCCCAAGAATACCAGAGTGGGTAGCCTATCCCTTCTACAGGGAATCTTCCTAACCCAGGAATCAAACCGGCGTCTCCCACATTGCAGGCAGAGTCTTAACCAGCTGAGCTATCAGAGAAGCCCCTTACAGCTGGTATACATTCCCAATGTAGAATTCTATCTCCTTTCAGTGAAACCACACCACAGTGGAAGATTTTAAGAAGCCATGACTCTGTCTGTGGCTGCCCTTCTGGCTGTTCGTGTTCCAGTCCTGATTAACGCAGAAATGAAACTGCAGTATTCATGCAAAGATGGGTCTATGACTTCTCCCAGGATTGAGAGGATGAAGAAGCAGAGACCAAGTGCGGCTGCTGGGCTTCTGCTCTGAGTTTCCACATGGAAGGTCCAGTGTGGGGTGAGTGGCAGAGAGGACGAGGCCATCCAAGCAGGGCAGGGGCACCTCTCCCACATTCCCATTCAGTGAACGGTTCTGCCCTGGAGCCCTGTGTAAGTAGCAAACCTCCAAAGTCCCGACCCCTTTCAGGTCTTTCCCAAAGGTGAGTCATCCAAAGCGTCCAAAACCCCTCTGATAACACGCTCTAACCTACGGCCAAGGGCAGGGACCAACCCCAGAATGAGAACAGAAGAGGGTCAAACTTTCTTAATGTTGTGTCTCATAAGAGTATGTGTCAGCTGCTCAGTCGTGTCTGACTCTTTGTGACCCCACGGACTGTAGCTAGCCTGCCAGGTTCCTCTGTCCATGGAATTCTGCAGGCAAGAGTACTGGAGTGGGCTGCCATCCCCTACTCCAGGGGATCTTCTCGACCCAGGGATGGAACCCAGGTCTCCTGCATTGCAGGCAGATTCTTCCCTGAGTCACCAAGGAAGCCCAACCCTCTTTTATGAGACATACACCACTATGACCCTCATAAAAGAGGGTCCAAAAACACTTCCTTATTAGTGCACAAAATTAAACAAGACAGCAGGGGTTACTGGACATGTGAGATTATAAAGTAGTACCGGCATTCCAAAGAATACTTTGAGAGGTATTTCAGTTGAGAAGGTGAAGAAATGGAGACAGAGCAGTGAGAGAAAGAAAAACGGGGAGAGAGGACTGCTTTGTGAAAAGAAAAAAATACAGGAGGAAAAAAGCAAGAGTGGAATCCTGTGGTCACAATTCAGTGCCAAGGGGACAGATGGTGGTGGGGTTATGTAGAGATGCGTATGGGGTTGGGGCAGGGATGGGGATGGGGTAAGTGCTTTTGGGTTGTGTTTCCCTTTAAGGTCTCACAGATGAATATCCACCACCTCTGGGAACTGTGAGATAAAGTGTGACTAAAAGCTCCTAGGAGAAAGAGAGTCAATAAGAATAAAAGATTCAAGAAATGTTAGCACAGAGGAAGGTCTCAGAGGTCATCTGGTTCAACGCTCTCACTTCACAGATGATAAATTGAGGCCTCAAGACAGAGAGGGTTTTTGGAGGCCACGTGCTGAGCAGAACCAGGGCCAACATGGGCCCGCCTGCCAGTAATGGTCCCCTAACTTATCAGGTGGCCAAGCACCTGGGGGAGGGGCGGCCCAGAGAATATGCCATCAGATATCCACAAGATAAATTAAGTAGCTGAATAGACAAAGGGGTACAGAATCACATGTGATCTCTCTGAAGACTCTGGGGGGGCCACGGGCTGAACGACATTTTATGGATAAAATTTAAGATTGAGAAAATTCTAGCTTAGTTCTCTTGCTGCTGCTGCTGCTGCTACGTCACTTCAGTCGTGTCCGACTCTGTGCGACCCCATAGACGGGAGCCCACCAGGCTCCCTTGTCCCTGGGATTCTCCAGGCAAGAACACTGGAGTGGGTTGCCATTTCCTTCTCCAATGCATGAAAGTGAAAAGTGAAAGTGAAGTCCCTCAGTCATGTCCGACTCTTAGCGACCCCATGGACTGCAGCCTACCAGGCTCCTCTGTCCACGGGATTTTCCAGGCAAGAGTACTGGAGTGGGGTGCCATTGCGTTCTCCAATGCATGAAAGTGAAAAGTGAAAGTGAAGTTGCTCAGTCGTGTCCGACTCTTAGCAACCCCATGGACTGCAGCCTACCAGGCTCCTCCGTCCATGGGATTTTCCAGGCAAGAGTACTGGAGTGGGGTGCCATGGGGCTAAAACTGCTGCTATTCTTTCATATGTTGAAGAAGGGTTCCATCCCACTGGTGGGGTTTTCCCTGCAGCTTTCCTGGGATGACTCCAGAACCATGCCTCCCCCAGCCTCGGGGGGTGGGGATGTGTGGGGGAAGCATGCCTCCCCCAGCCCTGGGCGGGGAGGGGGCGGTGTGTGGAAGGGGGCGGGCCCTGTGTTCTCACTGTGCACCACGGTTGAGTCCACCAAGGGGCCCACGTCGGGGATGGTGACAGTGACGCTGGTGCTCTCGGTGGTGGCCTTGTCCGTGTTGGCCGTGACGCAGGAGAGGTCGGGCTCGCTCTGGCTGACCCGGCCCATGTCCAGCTTCACGTCCCCCAGCAGAGCCTGCTCACTGCTGCCCTCCGGCTCCTGCTCCGTCAGGGCTGCGTCCTTCCCCACTTCCAGCTCCGGCTGGGGTGGGACAAGGGGTGTGTCGGCCTCATCCAGGGCTCCTGCCAGCCCGGAGCCTCTGGGCACCATCAGACTGTTGGTCCTGTGAGGAGAGAGGAGAAGACAGCTGCTGCTCACATCGGGAAGCGATTCTGAAACGGCTTCTGTGCCTGGCGAGAGGGAAAGGTGGGGGGAGTCCACATGGCCCTGCTGGAGAGCACGTGGCACCTGCTGTCTCCCTCCTCACCAGGCAGAGGAGCTGAGGTCTACCGGAGCGGCATCCATTGGCTGACTCCTGCACATCATGTCCTCCCCACTCCCAACAGGGGATGCCCTGGTTTCCAGGGGAACAGATCTCACTGCTATTGTATTGACACATACTTCGTAAAAGATGCATTATACAAAAGGGAAAAGTGAGGTTCAGAAAGGCTTACATTGAAGAATCCCTAACGCGGGCCACACTATCTGTCTCCAGGGCACTCCTATGTTGCATTTACCTCCGTAAGTCCTGGCATCGCTCTCGCTCTTCCTCCTGGATCATGGGTTCTTTGCCCCCATGGCCAGCCCTGGGCTCACGGTCCCTCTCCCCCTCGCTGGGCACAGCTTCGTCCAGACTCCGCTCCTGGCTGGCAGACCTGCTTCTGGAGGTGGAGGAGGGCTCCCTGCCCTCGGTCCTGACGCGGCGGTGCCGGCTGCGCCGCTGGCTCTGCCTGTGCCGGGCCCGGTCCCCGAAGGTCACCACCGTCTCCCCACTGCCCGCCTCCGGCTGGGTCGGGTCACAGTTCCCGTGACAGGGCCGGGCCAGCCAGGGTGGCTCCCGTTTGCCCAGGGCCAGGGGGCTCCTCTGGCTGTCCAGGGCGCTCGCCAAGTCCCCTCCATCCCCTTTGAGGGACCCCCCACGGCTGACGCGCTCTTCCTCACACTTCTCCAGCCCCAGGCCCAGGGCTAGCCCCTCGATGGCCCGGGGTCTCCGGTAGAGGCTGGGGTGCGCGCTGAGCGGGTTGAGGGGGCTCAGCGGGTTGAGGGGGTTGAGGGGGTTCATGGGCGGGGCCTCCTCCTTGTTGAGGGCCTCCTGGCTGGACATCTGCATGTGCCTCCTCAACTGGCTGGTTCGCTGCTCCCACACGGACATGTGATGCCGGCGCCTCCGCTCCCTCCTGCCAAAGGGGAGAAGGTGAGGGCGAGGTCAGAACAGCTGGCCAAGGGCTGGGGAGGGCGGCCACGGGGGCCCAGACCAGCCTGCAGCGGCCAGGGCACAGGGTCAGGGGGAAACACACGGTGGGGAGCAAACGGGAGAGCCCAGGACCTGCAGACAGGAAGCACAGAAAAATGTGAGGGGCCGAGTGGGTGGTTGGACCAGTGCCCCCCAGTTTTGTGGGGTCTCCCACTCTGATCCCTGCCCTGAAGTAGCTGAGGAGGGGCGAGGGCAGCCCAGGACTGAGTCCCGGTGGCCAGGGCCTGCAGACAGTAGTACGAAGGTTGCCAGGTCTTCACTCCCTGCTCCCCTTTGCTTTAAGGGCATCAACCTGTACTCTCTCTATGCATGGCAATGGCCCTTAGTTCAAGGTCAGAGGCCTTTATTCCTCCTCCTCTCCCTCTCTTTCCCTTTCCCATGCCAGCCTGGGAGAGCTAAGGCTGAGAAATACAAGGGCAGGTCCTATTAAAGGGAGACTGACGACAGCAGGGAGCAGACCCATGTTACAAAAAGTTTGGGCATGACCCTCGCAGCGATGTGGTGGGGTCTCTTCCACAACCACTGATAAAATCCAAGGGTCTCTATGTCCAGGGCCCACGAGCAGCTCATACTCAAAACCACCGCTGAACAGTTCAGCTTGGAGGCCTAGCTGACCATTCACGTGGCAGCAGGAACACTCAAACACGATACAGGGTGGGCTTCCACGGGTGGTGGAAGGTGGACGCTTACACCTGCACGCCCGTGTGCCCGTGGGCGCACCTCTAGAGCCCGTGCAGGGGATGCTCACAGGTGCCCACGCACATCCTCACTGGGGCCCACACGAGCTGTCCACAAGCGCCCGCATGAAAGGCACCCCACTGGCACAAACAACCCACGCCGACACATGTCCACTCACAGGCCACACGGAAGAGCAAACTGCACACGGGGTCACATACCTGAGACGCACACTGAGAAAGGCACACGGTGGGTGGGGCGGAGGGGTGGATCCACAAACCACGTGCACGGAACGCACACACACACACGCCACGGCCCACACGGACGCGTGCACGCCCACTCCACTCAGTCCCCGGCAAGGACAAAGACATGGTGTCCCCGCACCCACACGTAACCACTCACAAACACGCAGACCGGTACACACATACAGGTGGCTGCTGCGTGGCTCCCACATCGACATGTGGTGTCTTCTCCTTCTGTCTCTTCTGGGGAAGAAAAACGGACAGGTTCAGTTCACCCCCACCTCTAGGACCCGCCAGCCCCACGGCCACCAGCCGATCTCCAGGGAGAGGCACAGAATCCCCTAGGTGCCTGCTGCCCTCTGTACATGCCCAGCCATCAACTCTCCAAGGGACTGGCCTTGGTTCCTTGCTGTGTGCAAACATAATGATCTAATATATTGAAGCGAACATGCAGGCACGCATGTTCAGGGTTTCTCAGTTCGTAGAAGCTTTGGACGCTCAGTCATCAAGCCCTGCTGGCACTCAGGTTTCACCTAAGTGTCCTTCAGAGACCTATTCTGGAAACCCTGTAAACTTGGATGAAGTTCATTTACTCCTGATCATATCTAGGATATTCACAAAGGTATGACTCCCCAGCTCATCCCTCTCATCTCACACAACATGCAGGGAACAAATGGTCTAGCGTGCACGCCATTGGCCCGTGGCCAAAGGCAGGGCCATCGCGCTGTGGGCTGCCATCCACATACCTCAGGATGTGAGTGGTGTCCCCTGCACGTGTGCACTGTGCTGGCCCTGGCCGAAGGCCTTGAACACTCTGTCTATTCAGCTGGGTAAAGCACGTATTACCCTTCCTGGCCTTGTGCAGGGAAAAATCTCTTCTACACACACACACACGTGCTATGTCCTTTCGACCACAAGGTCAATGGAAAGTCAATGGTAGGGTGAGGGCATCACCCACAAAGGCAAACAGGAAAAATGGAGCTGTCAGCACAGGGTCAGTGCTCAGGTGGAGAAAGACATGTCTGGGACACTTGTGGAATGAGCCTGCCCCAGTTCCTGGGGTGACAAAACCAGTCTGGCCCAACGGACCCTGCCTGGACCTGGGAGGTTGGCAAATGTGGCTTCTTTCCTGATGAAACTGACACCCACCCATGGAAAACATGCAGGCAAACTAGTGTTGCTCAATCGCCATGTCCACATCCACAGAGCAGCCTGGTCCAGTGGGCAGGGGGAACAGAGGCAGCTGGTCTGAGCCTGGAGAGGCACAGGGCACAGGAGCACCCCTGGGCTGGATGTGGCCAAGACTGTGGAGACGCCTGTGACTAGATCTCCAGCATCCCTCAGCATCAGTGGCTGCCATGCACGTGGGGCAGCCATGCCAAGGGGCATGGCGGCAGAGAGAAAGAGAAGCACACACTCTAGACAGGCAGCATGCACGCCCACCAGGAAAGCACCTTCCACCAGCTGTGCAGGGATACCTATGCAGTGATAGCTCTACAGCTATGCCTGAGACCTGGGTTTAATCCCCGGGTCAGGAAGATTCCCTGGAGAAGGAAATGGCAACCCACTCCAGTCTTCTTGCCTGGAGAATTCCATGGACAGATGACCCTGGCAGGCTACAGTCCATGGAGTCCGACATGACTGAGCGATTAACGCTTACACCAGCTATTTGCAAATTCTCAAGTCGTCACACACTGGCCCTCCAGAAGCACGTGTGGAAGAGGGTAAATACGTGGAAGAATTCTCTGCATGCTCACAAGTGTGCGTGCACACATACACATGCACACAGAGGCCAGGCCAAAGAGAAAACCAACCTCTCATTTCCACACAAATCAGATCCACACTTCAAACTTTACTTCCCCACTTACACATACAAAGATCCAGATTCACATCCCATCACAACCATTAGTACATCTTCAACATTCCTACAATCACACAGAGAAGCATCTCCCCAATTCACACGCATGTGACCTCACACACACCCTACAAGAACCATGTGGACCAGGACAGGTGGCTGGTATTCCTCATTTCAAAGATGGAGAAACAGGGACTCTGAGATGCTAAGAGGTTCTCGCTCTAATGTCACAGCACTGAGCGACAGAGCTAGGTCTAGCCCTCGGGTTTTTTGGGTTGTAATAACGTTCTAGCCGCCACATTCACACTCAGTCATATAGTCCGGAAGTCAGGGGTCTGGGCCTGCATGTCCAAACACACTCTGTTGTTCAGCCAGCAGCACACTCATCACATCCAAAGCCTGTATCTCTACTCACCTGGGACGGTCACAAAGTCCCTCCCACCTCACTGTGCCCGGATACGCACGCAGCTCACTCCCTACGGCCTGTGCCTACCAGCATCTCATTCATTCTTTCATTCCACAAATAGCGAGTTTCCACTCTGGGCCAAGCGTGCTTCCCCCTCATATCTCCAAACC
Organism: Bos indicus; assembly: GCF_029378745.1. Classification (NCBI taxonomy): domain Eukaryota; kingdom Metazoa; phylum Chordata; class Mammalia; order Artiodactyla; family Bovidae; genus Bos; species Bos indicus. The sequence continues at coordinate 63,680,731 of NC_091775.1, read as the reverse complement.
CACTCCTCCTCCAGATTTCCTCATCTCAGGAAATAGCACCACCCACTCCTAAAGTGGCAGCCAGCTCCACCCACTAGCATGTTTGGATACCTGCATGTATTTATTTTTAGCCCAAACTCACGAGTGCAGGGAAAGTGGGGTAGAAACTGCTCGAGGCGCAGAGAAAATTCTAGGGAAGAAGGAGTCGTTTCATCTTTATCGATCTTTAATGAATTTTGGAGCGGGTTTTTTTCTCACTCACAGAGGAGAGGCCCAGAGGCCAGGCCTGCCTTCAATTTTGAAAGGCGAGAACAAGAGGACAGCCGTGCAGGGGAGGCCCCACACATAACTCTGGAATGTCCCTACAGGGCGAGGCCGAGGACACTGAGAGCCTTTCGCACGAGCTCTGGGAAGGGAAGGGCACCTCGCTGATCAGTTTCAAGTAACAGATGACAGGGTCTGGGTCCAGCTGGACACAGGTCCAGCTGCCAGGTGCCTCAGACCCTCCCCAGACATACCGCAGGGCCCCGCACAGTCCTCATGTGGGCCCAGAAGCCCCAACAGGAATTCCGTGGTTCTGTGGTCAGCCTCTCCCCAAGGTCCTCCCCCAGTGCCACGCAGAGGTCAGCCGCCCAAAGGGCCCCACGGTCTGCTAGTTCCACCAGCAGCCACCAGGGCCAGGCTGGATCCTCAAAGAGGGTCTACACTGGCTGCTCTAATGTATCACCCCCCGCCCCCCATTCTCTCTCTAATGCACTCCAACTGGATTTTGTTCCCACTGGGCCACTTACATGGCTCTCGTGAAGTTCACTAACAGTGTGCATTTTGCCAAATTCAATGCTCCCTTTTCTGTCCTCATCTCATGGGATCTTTCAGTAGTCCTGAGCTCTTCCGTCCACTTCTTCCTTCCAGAAGCATGTTCTTCTCCATGTCCCCAGGACACCCTGCTCACCTGCTCTCCTCGTGGGTTTCTCCTTGAACACAGGGTGCTCTCTGGCCCCTGGCCTCAGCCTCTCAGCCCACCTCTACCTGGGTCAGCTCTCCTGGGATGACAGCCTAAATGCCATCCAAATGCAAATGCTATACCCCCAATCCTTATTTCTAACCCTGACTTCTGAGCTTCAGACACACGTGGCCAATAGCCCATTCGGAATCTTTACTTGCTCATCTTATATGCACTTCAGATTTAATGCCATCAAAAGGAACATTGGATTTCCACCATCTTCAAGTGAGCCATAAATACCACCACCACCTCTCCAGTTACACAGGCATCAAACCTTAATACCTGGCAGAAATGTTTGTTTCTCCTTTTTTTTTTTTTCATCTCTACTTCCATCACATTTATTCCATCAGCTCATCCTATTGTCCTCTCTCCAAATACAGACTGAATGAGATGAACTCTCATCTGCTCTGTTGCTACTATCATGCTCTAAACCACCACTAACTCTCACTGCTTTACTCAGAGCCAATCTCTGTCTTCCTGCCTCCAGTCCATTCTCCACAGAGCAGAGTGACCTTTTCAAGTATAAATCAAATCCTACCCATCCTTCCCCTCTAGACCCTCCTACAGTTGCAATCAGAACAAAAGCAAAGTCCTTCACTTGAGCCTTTAGGACCTCCCCGGCCGTACTTCCTTCTCTTTCCCCTTGCTCCCTCCACACCAGCCACACTGGGACCTTACTGGGAATGTTCCATCTTCATAACATCACACAACCATCTTCTACACATTTCGGTCTCTGCTTAAACATCCTCTCTTCAGAGAACTCCTCCCAAATTGCCCAAAGGTACTGCACCCAATTCCTATTCCTCTGCCTTAGTACCCTGTTTTACTTATTTTATAGAAGTTCTATCTACAATTATTTCTGTGCATTTATCAGCTATCTTGCTCACTGAAATACAAGTTCTGTGAAAAGAGAGACCCTGACCCTGTCTTGCTCAGTACTGTATTCACAGGACGCTTCCTGGCACAGAGCAGGCTCCCTCCAAGGGTCAACAGCTGTGGAGCTGAGCACTGGGCTGTCGACACAGGAGCCCAGGGGTCTGTGACGTGGGGACAGCGACTCACTCGATGGAAGGCATGTTGGGTGCAGACATCGGGCTGACCTCCTTGGCCTTCTGCAGTGCATGCTTCTGGTTGAAGGCCTCCTCTTCTTCTTGTTCATCCTAGACACAAAGTAGAGATGGTGTTGTCTGGGATCCCCATGAAGGAGAGTAGCTTCCTCGGCCCTGCCCAGAAGGGCTGAGGGAGCTTCTGGAGACCTGGAGAAGCGAGGAAAGCAGAGCAAGAGGTGAAACAGGCAGAGTGAGGTCATGTTGGCTCACAGACCTCCAGAAACTAGCAGTCAGGCCTCCTGAGACAGCAGCCTCCACAGCCCTGGTGTGGCCAGCTGTTCTGGCCCCCATCCTGCCCCACAGGCCCCCCATGTTTCCTCAGGAGAGACTTGAAGGTCTACCCCAAACCCCAGTCCTTGGTGGAGGTGGCCAGGGCTGTAAAGGTCAGAGGCCAGAGCTGACACTTCTCGGATGCTCTTCAGTGTCCGGGCGTGATGGAGAAGGACCTTCCAGGCAGAGCTCCTGAGATGAACGCCACAGCCCTCATCACACCCTCTTCCCTGCACAGCTAAGTGACCCCTACCCTGGTGCTCGGGCAGGGATCTCAGCCCCTCACCCACACTCCAGCTTATAAATGTCTTTCTATGTGATGACGGCACGGAAACCCGGTTCAGGTAAAATGACTAGGGCTACTAAGATTGCATATGTTTTCAAAGACTGCTCTGGTTTTTACACACGTCCTTTTGCTTCATCCTTGCTGTCCTCCTAAGAGGTATGCAAGGCAGATATAGCATTCCCCCCCCCCCTTTTTTTTTAACAGATGAAGGAAGCAACACTAATAGAGACCAGGGGTCATGCCTAAGCTAAAAGGGCCAGTAAGGGACAGATGTGTGACTCACAGCCAGCTTTTCAGCTACAAGAGCTTACCCTGTCTGCAGGTAAGAAGACCCTTGAGAATGCAGAGAAGAGCAGGTAACCCTCAAGGAATACACGGAAAAAGCTCATAAACATCACTAGGATGCTATGGATTTTGCCTTAAACCAAATTTGTATTATGCGGGGAGAAGGTTTCACTCATCTCCCCAGACAATCCCACTGCAATTGTATTGCCTCTACCCCTGAAGACATGACTCAGAGGAAAGAAAGGAACTGTACTTTGAGAAATATGGTGTCTGGCTTCTTTGAAACTCACGGAAACTTCCCCCAAGATGAAGTGAGCACTGGAATACCCCAACAGCCACAGTCCTGGACCCTCTCACCCTCAAACCCAGAAGGGTGAAGGCACATGATTGAGGTCACACAGCCACAGGTCACAGGAGCAGAGGTGGAACTTAAATCCAAGACTCTGGTGTTTTCTCTATTTCCCAAGTCACAAGCCTGCAAAGGCTATCTTTGAGAGTCTGCAGTGACTAAGTGATCATCCTCAATATCCAATGAGAGACCCCATCTGGTCCAAGGCTCAGCAAACTCAGTGAGAGTGAACCAGGCTCCCTTCGTGGACACATGTAGCTCTCCGGGTGTCCATGAGCTCCCAGAAGGGGCCTTCCCTGCAGGCCCGAGACAGGCAGTGCAGGCTTCTGGATGTAGCCCCAAAGCCTAGTGGGCACCCAGTGGCCCAGAGAACCATTAGATCCCTGGAGAATAAGGCTCACCTTGGTCAGCTCCTGGGCATTGGCCAGATTGTCCACAGCGATGGCCAAGAACACATTCAGCAGTGTGTCTGGGGCAATGAGTTAAGGATGGGCAAGTAAGAAAAGCAAAAGGAGACCCAGCAAGGCTGAGAAGGCATCTCCATGCCTTTCCTGTCTGGAACACCAGCAGGGACAGTCACCCCAAAGAGTCACTTAAGCAGGGACTGTGAGCGTGGTGGGGGAGAGATATTATGCAGCTCTGTTTGAAGGATAATACGTCTTCTCTCCTTCCACATATCATCTCTTTGCACCGGACAAAGAAATATACCTGAATCAAACCCCCCAGGGAAGGGGGAGATGGAGGGAGGAGGCCTTTGCACAGTTACAGCCTCTAATTACAGCAACATCGAATAGAGAACCACTGAACAAGACGGGTAGAGAACAAGAGGTAGGAGTTCATCTCTCCTTTCCAGGAGGCTAGAATTGAAGCCCAGTCATGCTAGTCTGACCTTAAAGATGAACAACAACAAAAAAAGAGATTCTACAGACTCATTACTATCTCTCAGTAATGGGATGCTAACATTTCTCAATCTTCTTGTCCTGGGAGGCGCCCATATTTCATTTAACAAAATGTCTCAGGGCACACAAGATCATTATGGAGCCCATTTCTATTCCACGCTCTAACCTCAGACGTCCCAATTTTCCAATTATCCTCGAGGCTCATGTGTTATGGAACATACATCTGTTTTAGCACAAATGTCCAGGTCTGATTACCCTTAGAGTAACAGGAAAATTAAGGTGCTGCTATTACGGCAAACTGGCCTACCATTTCTGTGACTCACTGCCTAGCTTTCTGTATATGGGTTTCTCGTGTTTGTTTATAGTCTGCTCTGACCCTTAGAAGTTTTCAGAGCATAAAACTTAGAGGAACATCTATGCTCCGTGAGACTGTGCAAAAGGCAAAAAATACATCTGCAACACATGGCTGTCCCCTTTTCACTTGAGTGATCTCAATTCAAGACAAGTCCCACTTGCCCAAAACATCATGTAGAAGTTTCTGGTCTGTGGAATATTCAAGTAAACTATCTCATTTTACTATTTACAACTAATGAAGGACATAGATATTGTTTCCTCTTTTCAGATGTGAAAACTAGAAGTTCAGAGAGGTTAAGTGACTTTCCCAAGGCCACACAGCTGGTAAGCAGAGCTGCTGGGATTAAAACCTAAATCTTCCTTGTCTAGATCCCAAGACTAGTCATGGGTTTGGGAATTAAATGCACTTTTTTTCTAGTCTCCCATTATAATTTAGTAATTGACTTTGATCAACTTATTTCCTCTAAGATTTGTAAGGTAAGGATTAGTTGAAATAGTGCCAAAAACCATTTAGTATGAGGTTTTATGAATAGCACAAGTATGATAAACGCTAGCTATGCTCAGCAGTATGAGCATTAATCACAGTACTGAGAAGAGAAGCGAAAAGCAAAGGAGAAAAGGAAAGATATAAGCATCTGAATGCAGAGTTCCAAAGAATAGCAAGAAGAGATAAGAAAGCCTTCCCCAGTGATCAATGCAAAGAAATAGAGGAAAACAACAGAATGGGAAAGACTAGAGATCTCTTCAAGAAAATTAGAGATACCAAGGGGACATTTCATGCAAAGATGGGCTCGATAAAGGACAGAAATGGTATGGACCTAACAGAAGCAGAAGATATTAAGAAGAGGTGGCAAGAGTACACAGAAGAACTGTACAAAAAAGATCTTCACAGCCCAGATAATCACGATGGTGTGATCAATGACCTAGAGCCAGACACCCTGGAATGTGAAGTCAAGTGGGCCTTAGAAAGCATCACTATGAACAAAGCTACTGGAGGTGATGGAATTCCAGTTGAGCTATTTCAAATCCTGAAAGAGGAGGCTGTGAAAGTGCTGCACTCAATATGCCAGCAAATTTGGAAAACTCAGCAGTGGCCACAGGATTAGAAAAGGTCAGTTTTCATTCCGATCCCAAAGAAAGGCAATGCCAAAGAATGCTCAAACTACCACACAATTGCACTCATCTCACATGCTAGTAAAGTAATGCTCAAAATTCTCCAAGCCAGGCTTCACCAATATGTGAACTGTGAACTTCCTGATGTTCAAGCTGGTTTTAGAAAAGGCAGAGGAACCAGAGATCAAATTGCCAACATCCGCAGGATCATGGAAAAAGCAAGAGAGTTTCAGAAAAACATCTATTTCTGCTTTATTGACTATGCCAAAGCCTTTGACTGTGTGGATCACAATAAACTATGGGAAATTCTGAAAGAGATGGGAATACCAGACCACCTGACCTGCCTCTTGAGAAATCTGTATGCAGGTCAGGAAGCAACAGTTAGAACTGGACATGGAACAACAGACTGGTTCCAAATAGGAAAAGGAGTATGTCAAGGCTGTATACTGTCACCCTGCTTATTTAACTTATATGCAGAGTACATCATGAGAAACTCTGGACTGGAAGCAACTAAGCTGGAATCAAGATTGCCAGGAGAAATATCAATAACCTCAGATATGCAGATGACACCACCCTTATGGCAGAAAGTGAAGAGGAACTCAAAAGCCTCTTGATGAAAGTGAAAGTGGAGAGTGAAAAAGGTGGCTTAAAGCTCAACATTCAAAAAACGAAGATCATGGCATCCGGTCCCATCACTTCATGGGAAATAGATGGGGAAACAGTGGAAACAGTGTCAGACTTTATTTTTTGAGGCTCCAAAAATCACTGCAGATGGTGACTGAAGCCATGAAATTAAAAGACGCTTACTCCTTGGAAGGAAAGTTATGACCAACCTAGATAGCATATTCAAAAGCAGAGACATTACTTTGCCAACAAAGGTTTGTCTGGTCAAGGCTATGGTTTTTCCTGTGGTCATGTATGGATGTGAGAGTTGGACTGTGAAGAAGGCTGAGCGCCGAAGAATTGATGCTTTTGAACTGTGGTGTTGGAGAAGACTCTTGAGAGTCCCTTGGACTGCAAGGAGATCCAACCAGTCCATTCTGAAGGAGATCAGCCCTGGGATTTCTTTGGAAGGAATGATGCTGAAGCTTAAACTCCAGTACTTTGGCCACCTCATGTGAAGAGTTGACTCATTGGAAAAGACTCTAGTGCTGGAGGGATTGGGGGCAGGAGGAGAAGGGTATGACAGAGGATGAGATGGCTGGATGGCATCACTGACTCGATGGACATGAGTCTGAGTGAACTCCAGGAGTTGGTGATGGACAGGGAGGCCTGGTGTGCTGCGATTCATGGGGTCACAAAGAGTCGGACACAACTGAGCGACTGAACTGAACTGAATATTTTTGAGAACTTATTAGGTGGAAGGCTCTGTTCTCTGTTAACATAGAGAACTACCATATGATCCAGAAATCCCACTCCTGGACACATATCTGGAGAAAACCATAATTTGAAAAGATACATGCACCCTGACGTTCATTGCAGCACTATTTACAATAACCAAGACATGGAAGCAACCTAAACGTCCATCAACAGATGAATGGATAAAGAAGACATGGGACATTTATACAGTGGAATATCAGTCAGCCATAAGAAATAATGAACTAATGACGTGCAGCAATGTGGATAGACCGACAGAACATCATCCTAAGTGAAGTGAGCCAGACAAAGGCAATGCTGTCGCCTATATGTGGAATCTTAAAAAAAACGATACAAATGAAGTTATACACAGAAAAAAAGTAGACCCATGGACATAGAAAACAAACTTACGGTTACTATTATTAAAAGGGAAAGAGGGGAAGGTATAAATTAGGAGTTTGGGATTAACATACATCCATTACTATAAATAAAACAGAAAACCAACAAAGACCTACTGTATAGCACCCACAACCATATTTGATATTTTGTAATAACCTATAAAAGAAAAGAGTCTGAAAAAGAATATATATATATATATGTATAATTGAAACATTTTTCTGTAACCTAAAATGAATACAACATTGTAGATCTACTATACTTAAACAAAAATAAATGTTTAAGTAAAAAAAAAAACATATAATTAATTCATTAATATTATAATCCGGTTATTACTATTTCAGCCCATAGTGATCTCTGTCCTCTCTTATTTTCCCCAGTTCATAGTCCCTCCAATTATTTACTGTAACAGACTCACATGATTTTATCTGTGATGATAATCTGATAACCTGGATGTTATGATATATGATAACTGGGATGATACTCTATCTTATTTATACTCATCTTTTACCCAAATAGCAAATGTTCCTTAAGAGCGGGATCCTGGTTTCTCTTAGTACACCTAACACTGTCTACCCCGTTGCTACCCACCCTCTACTATCACCAGCATCACCACCACCACCACCACCACCACCACCTCCTCCTCCTCACATGCTGGTCTAGGCCAGCAGAATAGAGAAGCATTTTAAAAAGGATACAGTTTCCAAACAAGGTGAGCACAATGAAATAGATCGCAGACCACATGCCCGAGCTGACCCCACCCTGGGAGCGGATCCCGTTGTACATCACCTCATTCCAGTCCTCACCCGTCAGGATCTACACAAAGCACACAACAGGCAAATTAGAGCCCTGGGTTGGATGAGAAAATGGGGTCAATGGAAAGGGGAAAATTCTGAGTCTGGGTCTTTTCCATTTACCCTCTTGTCAGGGAGGAAAAAAGTCACACCCATGAATAATCCTCAATTGCCTTCTGATATGTAAGAGAATTTTAGCCATTGAAAATGGAAGCAGAATATCAAAAGGAAAAGTTCTATTCCTCAAAACGTAGAATCTCCGGTCTCCCATCCCACACCTCAGCTTTGCCAAGCCTACGGGAACCACACAGATCAGGTGGTTCAGGCACTGATGGATCATCTTCTGGAGCTGCCAAGATACAGCTCCTGAGGCAGCAGCACTGCTGGAAAGAGCCTCAAGGGCTCCAGTTCCAGAAAACTGAGTTCTGGTTCAGTCTCATATTCTGGCTAAATAGAGTTCTCCTTTAGCTCTTAAGCATCACCAGTTTTAAGTTTCCTCCCATGATTAAAAAAAAAAAAAAGAAAAAAGGATTGGATGGGGGTGGAAAAGATTCTTCATTAAATGGACATGTAAGTTAGAAAGTACTTCAAATTTCATAAAACCAGAAATGTGATGTTACTGAATGTCTTTGACTTAACATCTCTTGCAAACTCACAAATGTAGGGAGAAGGCCAATGAGATCATCACAAGAGAGCTCTCTTATTATTCGTTAACAGAGCTATAGAAATCCTAGGAATTACAGTGGTGATGACTACTCAATAAGCAAAAGTAGTAAGTACTGCCTGAGAGGAGCCTGGAGAGGAAAGGGAGGATTCTTTTACAACATCATCACCTTGAAGGATGTGCAACAAGGGATCCCAAGTAACATTTTTAACATCCTCATACCTGGAATACAGTCATGATGGCTGCAGGGAAGGTGTCAAAGTTTGCGGAAGGAGTCCCATCATTAAAGTTGAACCTGAAAAGGAGATTCAGAGAGAATGAAATGAAAATCTCACACCAAGTTTTCCCTTCCCAAAATTATGCCATTTTCATCACCCCTTTCCCCTTTCTTCACATCCCTGTCTTCCCAACTCTCCTCCCATTCCAGTAACTTACGAAGATGGTTTTAGTGATTACTACCGGGAACTGTGCACTTGAAGGGCACTGGTGATGGGATCTGGATTTATCTTGACTCACAAGACCCCAAGCTGCTCCTTTCAGGGGCAGCTCCAAAGGGAGAGGTACCCTCAATAAGAACCCCGTATGGTATGGAAGGATTAAAAACAGAGACATTCGTTTCACACATAAGGTGCATGGTTGATTTGGGCCATGGACAAGAACAAACACATGGTAATATGGTGAACAAACTGGTGACCCCAGAGCTCACAGGATGAAGATGAGGTTTTGAGGCTGCTTTGGCTGGAAACTTCATTGGTGCTTACCTGCCCCCAAACAGTTGCATTCCTAGCAGAGCAAAGACAACAATGAAGAGGAAAAGGAGGAAGAGTAAACTGATGATAGACTTCATGGAACTCATCAAGGAGACCACCAAATTCCGGAGGGATGCCCAATACCTACAAAAACCCAGACAGCGTTATGGCAGTGAACCGGATACCAAATTACCCCCAGGCCCAGTTGGGCATCTGCCTGGAGACCTATGAGTTAAGCTGCATCTGGATACTTGTAGGAAGGCGAGATGGAGCAATAATGTGGCTTCCCTTGGGGAGGTGGCACAGGAGCTGGCACTCAGGCATTTTCCCGGGTTTGGTCTTTGGAGACGGAAGAGAAGCTGAAGCGTGGAGTAGAAAGTGGGGTGAGGAAAGGGATCCTGTGGTGAGGATGTAACGCAATATAATGTGGCAGAGAGGAGCTTCCACGCCCAGGGGTGGTTGGGAAGAGTCTAGCTTCTAATCACTTACTTGGTTATTTTAAATATTCTTAGAAGCCGGAGAGCTCGCAGGACACTGATTCCGAAAGATGTACCAGGTCTGAAGATGGCCCAGACTACTTCAAAGATGCTGCCCACTGTGACCTAAAGAGCCAAAGCCAGCCACAGTGAGAAGAAAAGGCAAAGGGGGGAGGAGGGGGAGGGGGAGGAGGGATTCCTCAATCAACAGTTCTCATTGGGCTATTCTGAAGTTAAACCTTTCCCTCCCCACTCTTCCTCCCTCCAATCTTCTTCAAAAGTCGCTCAGTCCTGTCTGACTCTTTGCAACCCCGTGAACTATACAGTCCATGGAATTTCCCAGGCCACAATACTGGAGTGGGTAGCCGTGCCCTTTTCCAGGGGATCTTCCTAATCCAGGGATTGAGCCCAGGTCTCCCACACTGCAGGCAGATTCTTTACCAGTGGAGCCACCAGGGAAACCCACCTCCAACAGGACCACCTATTTGTGAAGGCTGCCAAGGAAAAATGAGACTCTACCACTTCTCTCCCCACTCTCCTCGCTAAACTTCCTCCTTCATACTGTAGATTGTTTTACCAACTGCTCTGTCTTTCCTGAAAACTACAAGTCATTCACCACTTCTGCATAGATTTGACAGCTGTACTGTTCTTATTAAAACACCTTGAACAGACAGACAAAAGAGCAGTCCTCAAACAAGAAAACAAATTTAAATGAATACAGGTTGCTTTCCAATAGAAAAACTTCTGAGAAGGTCCACATTCTCTCACTGGCCTAGAATTTAGTGCTAACAAGAATATTTCAGTCACCTGTGCATGAAATGCCTTTCAGTCACTCAGGCCCCACACACCTGGATGTGATGGTACTAATTAGTGGCATAGACTCTGATTGCTATAGGAAGCAGCAATGTCAAATTAGCCATTCAATTTGTTTTATGTTTTAATTATATGTTTATTGAAGGTCTAATACATTCCCCACATTGCACTAGGAGAAATAACAGAATTTAATCCTCGCAGCAATGCTGAAAAGTATGTACATAAGGGAACTAAGATAAAAATGGTCTTTCACTAGTTCTTATGCCTGAAAATTGCCTCTACCCAGAAGCATATGTTCCAAGTTAAAATGCAGGTTGGCAAGTGCTCAAAATCGTTAGCACCTAACTGGAGATTTGGCAGAAAAAGAAGCGGGTTTGGCAGAAGGAGAGGTGGTTCAGGAACCCAAAGTTTTGCAACCTAGTTCTGCTGCTAGCTGGCTGTGTGAACTTGCACACGAGGTCCCCTGTTGACTCATGTGTAAATGGGTAGCCTAATTCCCAATGCTTCACATCGTGGGCAGGACTGAAAGTGACAGAGGAGAAAAATGCATGTGAAAGCACCTTGAAGAGCATTGATAATGCACACATTTATGTGTCATTATTATTTAGGAATGTGGACACTGGGTGAAGTCTATGTGGGGACTTGCTAATATAAGAGGGTGTGTGTGCATATAAGTATGAATGTTTAAGGGTATATCTAGATAATTTTCTCAATTTTAAACTGAACTAAAAAATAAATATATTTGTTTCTCAGTTTTGATCAAACCACTTTCCGGAAACAAGTCTTTTGTTCTTCTCTCCCAGGCTTCCTCCAAGGTAATAAGCAGTTCAAAATTCTGGCTATGGGGAGCTTTGTAAAATTTACTGAGCTATATACACTGAAGTGTTTACTCTCTGGTGTGCGTGTTACACATTTCAGTAAAAACATTAAAAATAAAAGAGCATTTCAAAAACCCAAACAAATCCTCGTACGGCAAGTGTTCACTCATTCCTGACCTCCCTTTGGCTAATCCTATCTATCCTCCTTTAATAAATTCTGATTTCAAGGCTCCATGCTGAGCCCCGGAGCAAGGTGCTTATCTCAAACCACAGCATAGCAACCCCAGGCAGAAAGATGGGCGGCTCCAGGGCACTTACCCCAAAGTCAAAGCAGTTGAAGGAAGAGTGAAAATAAAGGCGAGGCCCCATGCCGTACATCTTCAGGGACATCTCTAGAAGGAAGAGCCCCAGAAACAGAAACTCTGCATAGTCTGAAAGCATTAAAGGCAGAAGCATTGGTTGCATGGACAGCATGGGTTCCTGTCCTCCCCGACCCCTCCCCACCACCTACGGAGGAGCCCTCAAGAGCAGCGGGACCCACACGGGCAGGACAGTCAGTGACCACGGACCAGGTCAGTGCCAGGCAAAACCTCTCCTTGTCTGAACACACTCAGGCCCAGACTGAGTCCCAGCACACTCCACAGGTCAGCTCTGCTCTCTTCTGACAGGTGGGTTTGTCACTGCCATTTATGTGGCAGATGGCTTTCAGGAGACAGAAAGGGCTTAAGCATGGCTTTGATGAAAGAGCTGGATTTAGTCTTCACACACCCAGCTGTGACAGCCTCCAGGAGACTCACCCGCACCCTGGGGCAGCCTTACCAAGGGCTGACCTGTACAGGTTTCCTTTCTGGTCTGCTGAAAGTATCCATTTCCCTAAGAACTTGCCCCTAGGACTTGGGTGACCAAGACTCCCTAATCCCTGAGCCTCCTGAAGGCACTAAGTGAAGGCCCTGGATTATGCAAGGTGTAACACTATGTTGTTGACTCATCACTGAAGATTTATTTATCCGATTCAATAATGAATGACAGCTGGAAACAGTCATGGGATAATCCCTGAGGACAACTCTGGCCTCGGCCACAACGTGGCAGAGAGGCAGAACTCTGGGCGGGCAGAACCACTGCCAAGCCCACGTGACACCTTGCTCTCTTGACATTCACACACCAATCGAGCGGCAGCCGTGAGAGCCAGCAGTCAGCATCCACTTACAGAGAAGGTGGGTGAGCCACTGGGGCTGGTTGTGGTGGACAATGGCCACACAGGCGGTGTTGAGAGCCACCAGGCTCAGCACGATCCAGTAGAAGACCTGGGACTTAACCATGTGGCGGATAGAGATCCGCAAAAGTCGCTCCTTGTGCCGGAAATAGGAGGCCCCGTCCACCTTGGCGCTCTTGATGCTGGCTCGGGCGAGAGGTGTGCCTAGCAAGGAAGAAGGAAGGAGGAAGAATGAGGCTGCAAAAGAGGTCACCCTCCATGACAAAGGGGCATTCATAGGTCCAGGTGGGCAGCTCTGGTCCCAGGGCTAGGGGACTGCCCCGTTGCAGACCCTGGGGCAGCCCCATGTTACGAGCTAAGAGTTTCCACAGCGCAGCAGGGAATTCTGCTTTTCCTCTGGGCACTCTTGGTCATAGGAAATGGAAGGATGCCCCGGGGCAGGATAGCAGGCATCCAGCCGGTATCTTGAATTCTAATAGGATCCTGTTTATGTTTGTAACAGATTGAGCTTTTCTTTTTAAATATGCTTCAGGCACTGGAATCATTCTGCTGCATTTGTGATTTTTCTACCCCTGGCAACCTGAAGCAGTGATGAGCTCTGTACGCCTCTTCCGCCTTTCAGGATGAAGTCAAGACCCTTCCCTTTTTTTCTGAAGAAGAAAAGTCTGCTATCGGCCAGGTTAAGAGAACCTCGGATGGAACAGCAGGCAAGTTATAGGGTTGTCAGTGGGAATCTGTTTAAGCATCACATGGAAGCAGGTGATGCAAGTAGGTAGATGTTACTATGATTAAGCAAATGATTGCAGTTTCTCATATGGGCCTCCTCAGTGAACAATATCCCAAAGTGGGTGCTCATTAGCACATCCAGGAGAGAGGATACACACGCTGAAGAGATACATCTGCCACACTTGAAGAATCTGGGTTGGATTCTTGGCCCCAAACCCCGTGTTTCACATAAACATTATCCCTTGGTCCATTTTTTTTTTCTTCTTCTTTAAGTCACTGTTGATGAGATTAGATTCCAGTGCCTTTCCCTAATTACATCCCAAAGTTCTGGATTCTCTGGGCTCCCCTCCTCCTTGTGGCGTTTCTCCTAAGATAGGATGCTCCCTTTCACGGGAGGTTCAGAGCAGTGAAAGATGATCCGACAACCTCCACTCACCCACAGAGGAGATGTCCACGCAGTGCTCATCGCTGGAGTCCCGTGCCATGGCCTCGGTCCGGCTCCTTTTGATGGTTGCCCTCCGAAGCACTACACCAGGGAAGCGAGAGGCAGAGAGAGGACATGAGAACCACCGGATCAGTTTGGTCAAAACAGGACTGTGGCCTAGAGGCACCTGTGACACAGGCGCCTGCCTTTAAATACCCGAATCAGGGTGAGAGAAGTGGCAAACGTCTACAGAAATGCGGCTCCCCTGCTCAGCAGCGCCTCTGACACACGAGGCTCTTGAATCCCATGCAACAAGGCTCCTGACTCCTTGCGGGAGCTCTTCTAAACGCAGTAGGTAAACAGGCACCCTGTATCTATTTGTTCTGGCTCTTCATAAACAATGTCACTTCTTGCCAGTGAAAGTGGTCCCAAGATGCCCCCCGCAAACTGTCAAAGAAGATCCGTTTCTGAACCACTGGTTGTATGATGGCCTTTTCATTGCCCATTATCAATCACACGCCCTGGAACAAAACAACTCTTGGATTTCATTTTCATCACTTTAAAAAGCATTTAAACTCATGACTCAATTCCCTTCCTTTTAAAGCATGAGGGATTTTATGACAGAGAGACTCGCATTTCAAATCCCAAAGCACCCCTCTTTTCTTTCTTTCTCCTCTTTTGATCAAGACACATAGCCGCCGCAGATGAGGGGGCAGATGAGAGAGCAATGAGGCCTTGGAGCACTTCCTTACCTTCTAAGGCTGACGTTCCAGCATTTTTGTTTTCTTCAGCAAGCATGACTTCCTCTATATGGAAACAAATGGTTTAGTAAATTATGGGTAAATGCCAAATTATTTTGCGAGATGAAAATCCCTGAGGAACAGCTCTGGCTCCAGGGCAATGTGGAGAGAGAGTGGAGTTCAGAGCTGGTTGCAGGCACCAGCATCAGAAAGACATCAAGGGTCACAGACGAGCATCAAAACAGAAAGGAAGGTCTTTGGTGAAGGGAGCACCAGGGGTGATGGGTTAAGACTCAGCTCTTTGTCTGATACACCGTTTAGGAGAATAAACAGCTCTGAGAGCGAGAGTTGATCTTTTTAACTAAAATCCTCCTAAACTGAAAAAAATGAAAATTTCCATTTCTGTTTTCTTTTATGCAGGTTCCTTAAAGCTATTCTGGCAACAGGAGTTCCTTAATTTTGCTTGTTTGCAGTAGCCCCCAGGTCATAACACCTCCCCCTCACTCAGAAGATGAGACCACGTTTATGGGGTCCAGCCTACTTCTTTCAGGAAAGAAGCGTAGGAAGATGCTCACCGCCCCTCAAAGAGAGGAGCAGGCTCGTGGGCTTGCTTCTTCTCCCCCCACCATGTCCATCCTGCTTTGTTGAGCAAAGCCTGAGTTGAAGAGGCTTAAGCCCATCATGAAACTGTCCCTGTGACATAATAAACTATAAATATTTGGTTTTTGTTCGCCATTCAGGCACAGAGCTTCCAAAGCCCGTGGGACACACTGTCTTTTGTATGCTAATGAGATGACTCACCGAGGAAGAGGCCTAGATAGTGTAAGGAGGGGGGATGGTCACTCAAAAGACACCACCACATGATTAGAAGGTTGTAGCTTTCAGGAGGGGAGAGGGGCTTGACACTATCAGACACCAATGGTCGATGATCCAATCAATCAGGTCTGCACAAGGAAACCTCCATTTAAAACCCTACATGGGACTTCTCTGGTGGTACAGTGGACAGGAATCTGCCTGCCAATGCAGGACAAGTTCAATCCCTGGTCGGGGAAGATTCCACATGTCATGGAGTAACTAAAGCCCATGTGCCCCAACTACTGAAGTCCGAAAGACTAGAGCCCGTGCTCCTCAACAAGAGAAGCCACTGCTATGAGAAGCTCACACACCACAAAGCGAGTAGCCGCCACTCACTGCAACTAGAAAAAGCCCGAACACAGGAACAAAGACCCAGCACAATCAAAGACAAATAAACAAGTCGTTTTTAAAAAATCAACCAAAACATACCCCTATATGATGGGGCCCAGGTTGCTGATAGGTTGCCCATCAGGGTGCTAGGAGGGTGATGTGCCTGGATGTGTATGTAGGCTCTGTCGTTCACCCATTATCCCTACCCCCTATATCATACCCTGTGTATCTCTTGAATTTGGCTGTTACTGACTTGTATTCTTCGTAATAAACTGGTGATAGTTTTTTCCTGAGTTCTGTAAGTCATGCTAATGAATTAGCAAATCTGGAACCCTTTGAATTTGTCCTCAGCCAGGAAGAAGTACAGGTCACCTGGGGACCTACTGTGGCTGGTGTGTGAAGGAGAGAGAGGCACATTCGGTGGAGCCCTTCGCTTGTGGGGTCTGCACTCACTTTGGGTGGTGTTTAGTGTCAGAACTGAATTGAATGGCTGGATACTCCACTGGTAATAGAGAGGGAAAGGGCTGGTTGGCGTCAGGATGGCATTATTTGGTTGTTGGCACTTGTAAAACCACCACTCAGTTCCCTGGACTCCCCTCTTGACCTCCCCAGGAGCAGTCCTGTACTCCACAGAGGTGTCATCATGGGTGAGACACTATTTTCTGCCAAGACTTATTAGAATATGCCTCACTAAAGAAGAGAAGCAAAAGGCAAAGGAGAAAGAGAAAGATATCCAATTGAATGCAAAGTTCCAGAGAATAGCAAGGAGAGATAAGAAAGCCTTCTTAAGCAAACAATGAGAAGAAATAGAAGAAAACAATAGAATGGGAAAGACTAGGGATCTCTTCAAGAAAACTGGAGATACCAAGGGAAGTTTCTTTTTTGCATTTCTTGCAAAGATAGGCACAATAAAGGACAAAAATTACAAGACCTAATAGAAGCAGAAGAGATTATGAAGAGGTGGCAAGAATACACAAAAAAGGTCTTAATGACCTGGATAACCATGATGGTATGGTCACTCATCTAGAGTCAAACATCCTAGAATGTGAAGTGAAGTGGGCCATAGGAACCATCACTATGAACAAAGCTAGTGGAGGTGATGGAATTCTGGCATGAGTTATTTCAAACCATAAAAGATGATGCTGTTAAAATACTGTACTCAATATGCCAGCAAATTTTGAAAACTCAACAGCAGCCATAAGACTGGAAAAGATCAGCTTTCATTCCAATACCAAAGAAAGGGAATGTCAAAGAATATTCAAACTACCATACAATTACACTCATTTCTCTTGTTAGCAAGGTAATGCTCAAAATCCTTCAAGCTAGGCTTTAGCAGTACTTGAACTGAGAACTTCCAGATGTACATGCTGAATTTAGAAAAGGCAGAGGAACCAGAGATCAGGTTGCCAACATTCATTGGATCACAGAAAAAGCAAGGGAATTCCAGAAAAACAGCTACCTCTGCTTCACTGAATACATTAAAACCTTTGACTGTGTGGATCACAACAAACTGGAAAATTCTTAAAGAGATGGTAATGCCAAACCACCTTACTGTCTCCTGAGAAACCTATAGGCAGGACAAAAAGCAACAGTTAAAACTGGACATGTAACAATGAACTGGTTCCAAATTGGGAAAGCAGTACATCAAAGCTGTGTACTGTCCCCCTGCTTATTTAACTTCTATGCAGAGTACATCATGTGAAATGCCGGGCTGGATGAAGCACAGGCTGGAATCAAGATTGCTAGGAGAAATACCATAACCTCAGATATGCAGATAACACCACTCTAATAGCAGAAAGCAAAGATAAACTAAAGAGCCTCTTGAAGAAGGTCAAAGAGGAGAGCAAAACAGCTGGCTTAAAACTCAACATTCAAAAAACTAAGATCACGGGAACTGCTCCCATCATGACAAATAGATAGGGAAAAAAATGGAAACAGTGACAGACTTTATTTTCTTGGGCTCCAAAATCACTGAAGATAGTGACTGCAGCCATGAAATTAAAAACTCTTGGTCCTTGAAAGAAAAGCTGTGACAAACCTAGACAGCATATTAAAAAGCAGAGACATCACTTTGCCAACAAAGGTCCATATAGTTAAAGCCATGGTTTTTCCAGGAGTCATGTATGGATGTGAGAGTTGGACCACAATGAAGGCTGAGTGCAGAAGAACTGATGCTTTTGAACTGTGGTGCTGGAGAAGACTCAAGAGTCTTTTGGACTGCAAGAAGATCAAACCAGTCAATCCTAAAGGACATCAACCCTGAATATACATTGGAAGGACTAATGCTGAAGCTCCAGCACTTTGGCCACCTGATGCAAAGAGCCGACTCATTGGAAAAGACCCTGATGCTTGGAAAGATGGAAGGCAGGAGAAAGGGGAGATGAGATGGTTGGATGGTATCATTGACTCAATGGACATGAATTTGAGCAAACTCCAGGAGATAATGGAGGATAGCGAAGCCTGGTGTGCTGCAGTCCATAGGGTTGCAAAGAGTTGGGCACGACTTAGTGACCGAACAACAAGAACAACATCCCTCAAATGTATCAACAAAACAGACCTTCTGTCGCACAAATAGTGGGATTCTGAGCCCAGTATTGAGAGTGGTGTGGATGAGTTTTTGATCCCTGCTCCTATCTCAGCCATAAGCGAGGGGAGCTGGAAGTGCCAGCAATCATTCCCTAAGATCCCAGCTGCTGGGGATAAGCCTGCAGCAGTTCTATTAAGCAATGGTTTAATTTAAGCACTTCTAACAAGTACAAAGACAAGCATAAAAGGGTAAAGTTATTACCATAATTCCACCTGCATATAAAACTGAGAGTATGTAATGTATTTCCCAGGGAGGGGAACATGATGAGGCTCGGAACGTACCACGCAGGGTGGCCATTATAAAGTCATAACATTTAGTCTTCTTTTTTAAGTACAGCCCTCTAGCAAAACTAAGTTAACAGGTTAAGTGTTATTGGTGGGATGCTCCTTGATGTGCACACAGAAGGTTTGAAAGTCACTGACAGCACTGGCTTTTGGAGGCCATCCTTTTAAAATTAGGTACTTGTTAAATACCTCATAGCCACATGAATGACCTCAGCCAGAGAGTCTTTTTCACTCTGCTCAGTGTCTGGGGCTTTGGGGTGGGCAGATTCAAGGACCCCCGAGGCAGGAGGAGGGTGGATGGTGCCATTGAGTACCTCTGGGGAGCGCTCGAGGGCTCCTGATAGGCTGGCACCACCCCCTCCCCCAATGTCTTTTGCCAAGTTCGCTTTGGAACTTGCGAGTGTCTTTCCAGGGAAACGTAACCCATATGTCTCTGAATCACTCACGCTCCATTTGTAAAGGAAAGGGCCAGGAAGCACAATTTGACGTCGCAGTGCATCTTTTTTTCTTAGAAGGAGAAGAGAGAAGGCTTTGCCAACTGGAATAAAGTGGAGCCTTGGAATTCTGCATTATTTTGAAAAGCAGAGCCGCAAAGAGCAATATCCTGAGCCCCCTGACCCTGAAGGGGGCTGTGAGAAGGGCGTGGAGGGTTCTCTTTGGGGTTTGCTGCCAGCCTGCTCACTAGGGTGGTCTGTCAGATGGCTCCCTTGCCCAGGAAGCCAAGGGCAGTTGGGAGGTTTAAGCTGCCAGGCTGGCCTGGAGGCAAATCTGTTGAGTTACTGTTCCCAGAAGAGGGAGAGAAGATTCAAGTCCATGTCCACACAAGAGTCTCAGAGGAGCAAGGATGAAATGGCAGTACAGTCACCACTCCATGGCTCTTGCTTCCAGAAGCAGCAAAGAAATGCAGATAGTCCCAAATGAAGAGTGGCTTTTATTTGGCTTTGGCATGGCACTTCGCATCATACTTGCTCTCTCACCAGATAGATGATCAAATGTTGACTCCTGAGCTGAGACAGCCTGCATGTGTTGTGGTCAGAACAGGAGTCATAACATCCATCATTCCAAAGCTTAGAGAAGAATAAGGGTCAGGCCACTAAGTACCCAATCCTATTCCAAATTCTTCCCGAGAGATCTCTTTGTGCTCTGCTTTTCTATCAGGAACAGAGCAAAGATGCTGTCATGCTTTTTTTTTTTTTTTAATTAAAAAAAAATGTACTCTTTGTTCAGTAAGAAAATGAAGATATATAACACCAATGCAATGCAACTTTTAAAATAACAAGGAAAGCAAATGTATCCTCTTTACTGACAGATATGGGGTGATTGACGCCCCTCATAAACAGCAGAGCCGCAGTCACTCTTGAGTTTGGAGGCTCTCTGTGGGTTCATAAAATCAGGATAAACCTGGACCTTTCCTCAGGGCTGGGCAACAATTATTCCCAAGGCTGAGCCATGAGCGAGGAGCTGATGACAGCAAGGAACAGGGAAAACCAGTTCTCAGCATCATCTCTTAGCTGCCCTACTGCAGTAGTCTCACTATCGGTCTCCCTGCTCAGGCCTGGGTCTTCCTACTGTCTGTTCTCAATGCAGCAACCACATCTTAAACAGAGCATGTCCCTTCTCTGCTCAAGATCCCCCTGTGGCTCTCACTTGAGTCGCAGGAAAGCTCTGAACTTTACAAGGACCGGTAAAGGTCCTACAGGCTCTGCCGCCTGCTCCCACCATGAGAATGCCTTCATCCCAGCTCCTACCCTCCACTGCTCACACCTCAGGCAGTTTCTGGAGCCCTCTGGGTCTCCTCCCACATTACAGCCAGGACACTGGGTATGCTTCCTTCAGGGCTCCCTGTGGCTCACCCTCTCATCTCCTTCACATCCCTCCCCAAACAGGTCTACCCTGACTCTCCATTTAAAACTGAAACTCACCCTAAACCCCTAACCCTATCTTGATCTGTTTTCATTGTACTTGAAAGTGGAAACTTTTGTCACTCAGTCGTATCCAACTCTTGTGACCCCATGGACTGTATGTAGCTGCCAGGTGCCTCTATTCAGGGGATTTCCCAGGCAAGGATACTGGAGTGGGTAGCCATTTCCTTCTTCAGGGGATCTTCCCAGCTAAGGGATTGAACCCAGGTCTCCTGCATTGCTGGTGGATTCTTTACCATCTAAGCCACCAGGAAAGCGCTTCATTGTACTTATTACCCTATGAAAAATTACTCCTTATTTTGTTCATCACTGCCTTCCCAGCTATAGGGTAATTGAGCTCCACAAGAGTAGAGCTCTGGCTCACTGCTTTACCACAAATGCCTAGAACAGGACGTGGCACAAAGTATGCTCTCAATAAATATCTGTGGACTGAACGGACTATTGTTAGTAGTAACGGTAGTGTGTGAAATGGCATCAGCCCAAACTTAGCTCACGCACTCGGTTATGCGAACTTTTACTCAGTTCACCTTGCTAAAATATCTGTCTCCTGAAAGATGTTTGGTAGAAGAACAAGACTTCAAAGGGAGAAAATGGGACCAGTTGGGAACCCCGAAAGCCAACGAGTCATTTCCAGCTTCTCTCTGCCCTGTTTTAGACTGGCCCTTTGAGCGGAAGTACTGGGAATGGGTACTGGGTAGGTTCCGGATGTCTGTGCAGCCCATCAGCAGCCTCCTCCAGCCCCCAGGTCTTACCTGCTTTGTCTATCCAGGCGCGGTACCCGTTAAGCTCACGCTCGATCTGCTGCTGGCGCCGCAGTTTCATGAAGGCTCTCCGGTTCTCCACTCTCTCTCTCTCTTTGGCAAATTCCCTGCAGACAAAGCAGATAAGATTCACTAGGTTTGGGCAGTGCCATGATCAAAAGAAAGAGTGAAGCAAGCAGGTGAGAGAGTGTTTGAGCAGGCACTGTGTAGACCCCATTCCCTTTGTCCCTGCCTGCAACTATAATCTTAAAATGTTGTACAGAAATGAACTTCGTTCAGCCTCTTGCAGGAAGTCTTCTTGGATCAGTTTCATTTCAGTCAGCACTAAAACTTTCTGCTTGCTCTGTTTTTCTCTTTTTTTTTTTTCAATATAAATTATCTTCTTGAAATAAAATGCAATAAAGCTAGAAATCAATATAACAAAAAGACAGCTAGAAAACACTCATATATTTGGAAATGAATGAATACACCATTAAGAAATCCATCAAAGAAAAAAATTAAATAGAAATTAGAAAATAACAATCATACATATAAAACTTGTACTATACATATATAAGGTTCTTGGAAAGAAACATACTAGAATACTATTTTAAAAAGCTGAAATTAATAACATTTGCATTAATTTCCTTTTTTGTACTTATAAAGGTGAGATTTGGTTTTTAAATTTTACTGGAATATGGTTGCTTTACAATGTTTTTTGCTGTATAGCAAAGTGCCTGATCTCATCTGCTTGCTCTGTTTTGAAAGCTACTGACTTAGTAATGGGACGAGCTAGGTTCCAGAATGCTATATATTATGTGGCTCTGGCTACAACAGAAACTCAGCCCTCTGAGGGGTCAAACTATCCTTTATGCTTTTAATAACAACAGTGACTACTGTCTGTTGATTGATGATTATATGCCAGTCCTATATGAAGTTTTTCATATCCATTAATTCATTTGATCTTCACAATCACCCCATGATGTAAGCACTATTAAAACCCTATTTAACAGATAGGGAAACCAAGGCTTAGGGGAGGGGGGGTCACTTGTCACTTACTGGGATCTGAACGCTACCCATCAAGCTGGTGGCCTGACCCACTGAGCTTGGTGCTTAGTATGTGCTGCCACTGAAGACCATGACACTGATGCCTTGAAGGGTTGAAATGCTGTTTGATGATGGCTGGTCAAGGTTGGATAAGAAAGGAGAGGGCACACAGCTCCAGAAGAAAGTGGGAGGATGGGGTGGGGTGGAGGGGAAAACAAGACAGGGGGATAAAACCAGCATAAGGGTCAGACGGAAGACACAGCCCCTAACAGGGGACAGAGCCACTCTGTGGCAAAAGACAATTAAAACAAAACAACCCACTAAAGACCCATGGGAAAAAGAAGAGAGAAGAGGAATGAGGACTCCCTGGCAGAGAGGAAGATGGTGAGATTCAACGAGTGAGCAAATGGGGATCATGAAATAGTCACTGGCCCCTCCGGATGCCACATTCGCACCAATGCCCTTCTCATCATCAAACACCTGTCCAGCCAGAACACCCCTTGCTAGCACAGTGCCTCCCAGCCACGGCTCATGCACTCTCCTACTCCCCTGAAGGCTGTTCCACTTATTCTCAGGCTCTCCATCAACAAAGAGCAGCAACCTGAAGATAACAGAGCTCAGCACCCACTGAGGGTCCGGCTACCTACTCCCTCATGTCCAGGGAGGAGGAGGGGAACCAGGGGCTAAGGGACATGCCCCAGCCCCAGTGCAGGAGAGGGAGAGGTGCCAGTCTACCGTGAGGCAGGGGGATACCAGTTCGTGCCTGATCTGGCCTCTCCTTCCAAGACAGAGGGGATTCCTTGGGCACAGGCACCTTACAGAGGTCACAATCAGGCTAAAGACACCGGACAAGGCAGACTAGAAGAAGAAATTCTCCTGGACTTGGTGTCAGGTTCAGTGGGTTCTACCAAGGGTGTCTTGGGGGAAGGAAGAGTTGACTAGGAACTGTGACAGTCAGACTTCCTTGGTGGCTCAGATGGTAAAGCGTCTGCCTACAATGTAGGAGACCTGGGTTTGATCCCTGGGTCAGGAAGATCCTTTGGAGGAGGAAATGGCAACCCACTCCAGTTCTCTTGCCTGGAAAATCCCATGGATGGAGGAGAGTGGTAGGCTACAGTCCATGGGGTCGCAAAGAGTAGGACATGACTGAAAGACTTCACTTCCTTTCACACTTTCAGTGAGAGTCAGGGTAACAGAATTTAAGCCCTGGAGCACCTCTTTTTTCCACCTCCTCTTTTGGATTTCAGCAAGTAAGAAAGCAACAAGGAGCTCTCTTGGTTCATGGTGTTACCATCTACCAAAGTTCTTACCTTTGGTTCTTAGTCTTTCTATCTCTGTCATCGTTCTGTTGGTTCTATCTTCAAAATGGCACTTGGATCCACCCTCCCTCTTCATTCTTGCTGCCTTGGTCTAGGACCTCACCTTTTCCTGCCGGGACTACTGAAATAGCATATACCTAGTCTCTTGGCCACCTGCCTCTCTTCCCTTCATTTCATCCACCTCACAGCAATTAGAATTATCTTTCTAAAATATGCACTGGATCTTACTATGTCCAAACCTAAAATAACAACCACAGTGAGTGCCATTGGAGGAGCACTTTCTAATTTCCAAGTACCTTCATCCATTTCGGACATTTAATCTTTGCAACCAAAATGAGAAGGCAGCAAAACAGGTATTTTCAGCCTCAACATAAAAGTTAAACAACTCATTCAAGTTTAAGTAAGAGATGGAGCCAGGTTTAGAACCCTAGGCCTCTCTGCTCTAAGAGCCCAGCTTCCCCACATATCTGCCCAGCCCAATGGCATATTTATATGCAGCTTTTTACCTTTTCATATGTGTGTGCCTTCATTTTTCAACTATGCTCTAAGGGAATTCAGGAGGGTTTAGCAGGATGCAGTATTTTGAGCAAGACCTTGAAACAGGAGAATTTAAGCACACTATGGGGCTTTCCAGGTGGCTCAGTGGTAAAGAGCCCGCCTGCCAATACAGGAGACATGGCTTCAGTCCCTGGGTCAGGAAGATCCCCTGGAGGAGGCAATGGCAACCCACTCCAGTATTCTTGCCTGGAGAATCCCATGGACCGGGGTGCCTGATGGGCTACAGTTCATGGGGTCGCAAAGAGTTGGACACAACTGAGCACACACATACATATGTGAGCTATGAGCAGAGAAACACGATAATCCTTTAGCATCTGCATTATTACCAACATCTCCATTTTCCAGCTCAGAAAACTGAATCTAATGGGCGTTAAGTGGTCATTTGAAAGGGCAAGTGTCCTAAGACACAGTGCCACTAAGAAGAACCATGACCTTCAGATCCTATACATTCCCTCTTCTATCTTTTCCTTCACATCTGCTCCACCTGCTGCTAAATACCTAACAGACCTTTCAAAGTCCTTCATGGTCCTTTCTTTCAAACCTCACCCCCCATCAATCCGATCTACCTCGTGCCGACCTGCAGCCCCACTCCAGCCAAGCTCCAGCCACAGCACACTTCCCACGGTTCCTGAAAGAGCAGTGAGGGATCTAAAGGTTTAATTCACACTGGCCTAGAACCCAGACTTACCTGCCTGAGTCTGTTAAAATCCTTCAAGGCCAGTTTGAAATGTCACCTCTGACGTTTAGCTTGCCCCTCTCCCTTGCCACACGTCCTCTGACCTCTGCTCTATACTTTCTCCCTGTCTCTTCATAGCTCATCTTACAGCCAGACGTCTATGGCGGCGAGCTATACGTATGACTGTCTCTCTCCCTCTCTGTGAGCTTTTTGTGGAAACATTCTGTCTTACTCAACTTTGCATCCTCCAGGACTAGACTAGGCCTGGTGTGTGGTACTTGTTTAATAGATTTTTTTTAAAATTACAATATCTAGACTGACTTGAAAACCATACTGATAGATCTGCCCTGAATTCCAAAGGCTTAAATGAAGGGACGTAGCATCTCTGCACGGACCCAAGCAGAGCCAGGTGAACTAACAAGAACAGAGCAGTTGCCAGGTAACTCCTGGACACGGCCACCTCTATGTTTGTTTGGCTCCACTAAAATCTCTGCAGCATTAGCCTATGCAGTGTGCAGCGTGTCACCTCTACCCAAGCCCCAGAAGGACCACGTGGCTTCATTTCCGGTAGGAGAGGCAAGTCATCCCAGCCTCATCTCTCTTTATCTTTGGAAGTTTCCTGGCTCCAGTCTCACCAGCTGGTTTCCCTGCTCTCCTCTGCCACTGCAGGCCCCCGTTTCCTCCCACCCTCCCACCTGGCATCCTACAGGCCCAGAGCCCAACAAATCTGGCTTGGACTTTTTAAGAAGCCTCTTGGCTAAAAGAAACAGAGTGTGCACCAACAGGGAAACTTTCTAAGCAGCTCTCTGCACGTCAGTGGAGGGGAAGAAGGGCTGTGTTTGGAGGCCTTCTGTATGATGTTTATCAATCAGCTTGTTTTGTTTTTCAGTTGGGAGCCCAGGGCACAAAGTGTGGCACCATATTGTTCATGATACTTCCCACTCCTCCCTTGCTGCCCCAGTGTTTGTGCCAAGGCTTCTCTCTCTGACAGGTCTGAAGGTTCCATGAGGCCAAGTAGAGTCGGAGTCACACCACATTCCAACAAGGACCTGGGAAGTTTAATCCACAGCCGAGTATTATAGCTGATACCACAGATTACAAAAATAAAATATTAAGGACAGCTAATGTTCATAAGCTACATTTGTAAAAGTCTCATTTTCTAAATTACTTTCATGTAAATTATTTCACGTAGATTTGCGGAAACCCTGGGAGAATCAGAAAGGTTACTTGCTCAAAATGACCAAGTTAGCAGGAGACAGAGCCGAAATTTAAACGAATGTCTTTTGATTCCAGATTAAGTGCTGTTTCTACAAGGCCTGAGCTGTCTTCCATGTGTCTAGCAGTCACATTTAAAACCCACAAAAGGGATTTATTCTTCAGCCAGAGGTTGAGGAAAATAAAGACATAAAAACAAAATTTTGTGTTTTTTCTAAAAAGACTATCTTTTAAATTGAAAGAGCAGCATATACTCCGTTGTTCTGTGTTGGGTTAATAAGGACCTATTATAAAACTTGTATCATTAGTCATGTTAGTGAGGCACTGCTTGAATTTGTGTATCCTAGTCACCATTTATATGTATATTGCATTCTGGAGAAAGCAGGGACAAACAGGATTTAGCTCCATTACCTGCCCAAAATAAGTGATTCTTCTAACCTTAGATACAACACGCTTGCCAATCTCATGAGCATATATGTAGCCAGACTGAGGAAAGGGACGTGTGTTCCTCCTTCTGGTTCCTCTCTTCCCTGAGGACCTGAATACTCTCTCCTCTTCATAGAGGATTATCCTGGAGTTATTCAGATGATGATGCTTTTGCAAAGATAAAACATATGGCTGTTACCTTACTTAGCCATCCACTGCCAAACTTCTTAATGAAACGTGCCTCAAGGAATGGCCCTATGAATATCTCATTTTATTCAGTTTCTTTGGATTAAGCCACAGGAAGTTCCAAAGGAGAAAATCTGACATGAGAAGAGTGTTCATGTCCCATAAGTCCACCTGGCATTAACCTACGGTTCAAGGAAAGAGGATGGGTAATCAGCTCCTTTTCATTTGCTCCATCCAGTGTTTCTATGCCCTAGATGTAACAGAATTCAGACTAGGATGCATCTAGACTTCAGAATTTCAAACCAGGCAAACAAAAATAAACCCCCACGTGATGCAGCATAAATACAACCAAGTCTACTCTTGCAGCGAGGTACTCCAGTAACCGCTGGTGCTAAAAAACTGAGCAGTAAACCTCTCTGTCTCAGCTTCCTCTTCAGACAAGGCTGACATTAGAAAAACACAAAATAAGCTCTGCTCATAACCAGAGTAGGAATTAATATGTTTTAGTCTGAGAGTCCTGAACGGATTCTTGCAAGAGATTGTAAAATGATAAAAATTCAATGAGATGGCAAGCTACGGAATGAAAAGGCAACCTATGGAAATGAAGAAAATATGTGCAAACCATATATCTGATAAGGGGTTAATAGTCAAAATATATCAAGAACTCACATAATTCAATAGCAAAACAAAACAAAACCATTATAAAATACGCAGAGAAACTAAAATACACAGAGGAACCAAAATACGCAGAGGAACTAAAATACGCAGAGGAACTAAATTTTTTCCAAAGAAGACATACAAATGACCAACAGGTACATGAAAAGGTACTCAATATTACTAATCATCGGGGAAATGCAAATCAAAACTACACGTGTTACAAGAGTTCTTCTCCAAAAGATGAGAGACAACTGCTGGGGAGAATGTGGAGAAAATGGAACCCTTTTGCACTATTGGCACAAATATAAATTCGTGCAGCCACTACGGAAAACAGCACGAAGGTTCCTCAAAATATTGAAAATAGAATTACCATATGGTTTAGCAATACCTCTTCTGGGTATATATTCAAAGGAATTGAAATTATTCTCTCAAAGAGATTCTGTATCCCATGTTTATTGCAGCATTATTTACAACAGCTAGAACAGGGAAACAATGGAAATCTCCATCTATGTACACGTGCACCCACAGAGACACCACAGGATATTACGCAGCCATGATAAAGAAGGAAATCCTGCCATTTGGGACAGTATAGATGGACCTTGAAGGCATTATGCTAAGTAAAATGTGTCAGACAGAGAAAGCCAAGTACTGTACGATCTCATTTATATGTGTAACTTAAAGAAAACAACTCAGAAACAGAATATTTAGGTGGTTGCCAGAGGTGGGGGTAGGGGCTGGGGGAAACGGGTGAAGGGGGTCAGTAGGTACCCATTTCCAGTTATAAGATAAGCAAGTTCTGAAGATGTAACACATAGCATAGAGACAACAGTTAACAGTATTGTGCATACTTTAAAGTTGCTAAGAGAGTAAATCTTGAAAGTTCTCATCATAACAAAAAAATGTAACCATGTGATGCGATGGATGTTAACTAAACCTATTGTGGTGATCATTTTACAATACCTACAAATACTGAAGCATTTTATACATCTTAAACTAATGCAGTGTTATATGTCAATTATATCACAATAAAACTGGTGGTGGGGGGGATAATCTATCACATTTCATTGGAATACTTCTTAACTAATTCTGTTACTCATAATTTTTGGTTGTCTTTTTCTTTCCCCTGGGAAGATAACCTACAGTTACCACATAGAGGGAGGATGGTGTGAAGAGGAGCAGAGCTGAGCCTCTATTCTGGTTGTCACATGTGCATGCGAGGTTTGGGTTTCTAAACTTCAGCTACTGGAACTAGGGAGTAGGCTGATCTCACCACACTGCATGGTTAAGTACACTTTTCTTCTTACATCCAAGTTAGTAAATTTACACTGTGACTGCTTTTGTTTTTTAGCAGTTTATATGAGAGGCATAATTTGTACAAATCAACTATTCATACATAGCCAATTACATATTATTCATGATTAAAGTGGAAGAATGATAAAGATAATCTCAGACGAGGTGTGTTTATCCATGTGTTTATCATATGTGACTAGGAGGTATGTGAAGTCATATTTAGGTTAATATTAAATTGATTTCTATTTGATGAACTTCTAGACTTACAGAGGAGCCCCAGATAATTCACACAGCGGCTCTTCTGCCTATTAATAAACTAAAGTGATTGGTATGGATCCACAGGGGGATGGGAGGGACTTTGGCCTTTCACGTTGCTAGAATTCTCGGTGAGATGACTAACTGTTGGGGGTTAGAGTGAGCTTCACTGAAGCCTTGCTCCAGCTGGAAATTCCTGCCCACGTTATGTCACCTCAGAGTCTCGGGGTATCTGGACAGGCATCTCTGTCTTCACCTAATGGGGAAGATGTTCTGGTAGGTCTGCTCTAACAACACTCTACCGGACGACTACATGGCTCTCAGTTCTGGCTTCTAGCTCCAGACCCCTCCTCCGGGTTCAGTCCAAGCAGGGAGCCTTGTTTACTGATGCAGAGGCCCTTGCTGTTGTCATGGCAACCAAAAGGAAGATAAAGCCTGCCCGGAGGGGCTGGCCCCTGTGACTCAAAGATCTGTTTACCCTCACTTCTGTACACACTTGTACGCTTCATCACACACACACTGGCATGAACACGCACATGCTCAAGCTGGCATGCAGAAGCGTATGTGGACGACGGACTCTGCCAAGCTCACAAATGACCACGTGGTCATATTCCTATTAATATTCAAAGCCCACATTTCTAAAGTGCTTCACTGCATGAGGGGAACCTTGCCAGTCCTCCTATAACATGTTTGCTTTAGGAAAGAGGACTTAGGTTAGACATAAAAGAAAAAAAAAAAAAAAAAAAAAAACCTCTTTGACCCTACCTGTTCTGAAATTAACAAAGAAACTGGGGAAGGTCATACAGACAATTGTGTGTTGGCAGTGTTTTCATTTCAATTTCACTGGAGGATGGCACGAGTGGGGGTTTGAGTGGCCTGAGTTTCATGGCCCGTAAAACAATTTTTCAGTGTGCTAGGAGCCGGGGAACCTTTTCCCCCATTTTTCAGAGGAGCAAACATAGCCCAGAGAAGGTAAATAGCTTACTGAAGGTCACACGGTTCAGCTGTATTACAGTTATTTACACCTTATCCCTTGATTTGTTCCAGAAAGGATTTAAGGAGACTTAGGATGTCAATAAATAAAGGCCAAAACAGCAGCCGATCCTCTAAATCCCATCCAGTGTTGACTCTAATAAGCAGAATGGATGGGCATGCTGGAGGATGAGGAATGCACGAACTGAGTCACTGCATCACACTATGTCACTTCTCCTTAGAGATCAGGGCCTTTTGAAGAGCTCCTCCAATGAGCAGAAGTCCTTCCCTAAAGCAGAGAAGGCAAATAAATAGCCTTGCACAGAGTGTGATGGTCCACCCTGACTCTGCCATACTACTCCCACAGTGATGAAAGAAAGGCCATGAGTCTCACAGGCCAGAATATCAAGTGGGAGGACCTGACGAGTCACATTCCCGAGTCTTGCCTTTTACAGCCAAGGAACTTGAGGTGCAGAGAGGTCAGGGGGCTTGCTGGCCCAAGGCCGACAGTGCATGTGGCGGCTGATCTACAGCATCACTTTCATCTCCAGGTTCAAAGTCAATGCCATTCACATCTTCATGATGTTGCAGTCATGAGACCTCAGGAGGCAGATGATTTTAAGATGCTGGGGAATTTTTCATGATCTTTTTCTTTCTTGTTCTTCTTGACACTGAGATCTCATTTATTTGAGATAAATAAATCTTAAATAAAAATAAAAAATAAAGGCCTGGCAATTAGCATAAAGGAGATCACAAAGGAGCTATGTTTCCCTGTTTTGCTTTTTGACCTTGGAGTTGGTATAATCCAGACCGTTATAGCACAATGATGAGAAGTCCTGAAACATGACTGAACTGGGCTTGAATCATGGCTCCATCAGGGTGGGACCTGTTCTGAAGCCTCTCTGAGTGTTTCCTCACTTGTAAAGTAGCAATAAACACCACACCTCTTTCAAAGCATTTTGAGGATTAATTTAAATAAGAGATGGAAAGTGCAAAGTATAGTATCTAGCACAGAATAGGTATTGCAAGTGCCTATTTTAAGTATGTCTGACATTCCTAAGAATGTATGACAGTATACACAACCTACTATTAAGGCCCCTATCTATCTATCTATCTACTAATTGTGCTTCCAAAATAAAATTTATTGAGTGCCTACTACCTGGTTAGCATTGCTTTAGCACATGGGGATATAGTACCAAACATAAAAGCAAAAACCCTTAGCCTCATGAAGCTTACATTCTAGTAAAGGAGACAGACAATAACCAGGGTAATAAGCACAAATATAAAGTATGTTCAATACTGAAAAGGTGGAAAAACAAAGCATAGAAGAATAGTAAGTATGAGGAGAGGGTCTGGGATTTAGGGGTCGAGTGGCTGGGAAAGGCCTCCCTGAGAAGACTTGAGAACTGAGCCACACAGATATCTGAAGAAGAGTATTCCAGAAGAGGTGGCCAGGGCAAGCTGTGGGCCAGGAACACCCTGGAGGAGCTTCAACAGAACATAAAGGAGCCCATATGGCTGGAGTGGATGGAATAAATGAAAAATCTAATAAGGTGAGCTCAGAGAGGGTAACAGGCCACACCGAGGTAGGGGGCTAGACCATGTAGACCATGGATAATAACCTGACTTTCACTTGGTGTCATCTGGAAACCATGGGGCAGGGGGTTTGCAGCAGAGGAGTCACAGGATCTGATTCACGGTTTCACAGACTGTCTCTGACTGCCTTTTGAGAACAGACTGATGAAGGCTACAGATGAAGGCAGGGAGACCTCCCAGGTTATTTCCAGATCATGGCAGCTGCCTTAGCCAGAGTGGCGGGAGTAGCGGCATTGAGAAATCCTGGGATTCTGGGTATACTGCGATGTAGAGCTAGGAAAACTTGCTGACACCTTAAACGCAGACTATAAGAGAGATGTGAGACAAAGAAGACCCTCAAGGTTTTCTCCTTGAGCAACTAGAAGCATGGAGTTCAAGAAACTGAGATGGAAAAGATACCGTGAGGAGTCGTTTCTAGAGGGCAGACCAGGAGTTCAGCTGTGTATTAAGTCAGCTGGATATCCTGACACATTTATGTTGAACATCATTGGGCCCAAGAGCATCAATTCTGTTATCTACAAGAAATGCGCCAGTCACTTCAAACGTCATCTGCTGTGACTGAAACAGTGGCTGAAGACTATCTCCACACCCTTCTTTCTCCTCCCCTGCCAGCAAGTGTTAGAAAGATGCTAACTGATTTTTCTGCAAGATGGAATCAAGAAATTGTTGCTATTGCTGCAAATACAATTCAAAACAAAACAAAAACCCACAAATACTCTTGAATGCTGCACTACTTCACACCAATAAGCTTTATCATTTCCTTGTATTAGCAAAGATGACCATGGAACAGCAGGAACTATGAATCCTGTGACAAGTTTTGAGTTCTCACAAGCTTGTCCTTATACCTTTCAGGAAGGGAATTAAGGGATCATCACTTTTTTACGCCCACTTTGCAGATTGGGAAAATAAAGGCCTGAAGATGCAACACTCTTCAGTTCAGTTCAGTCGCTCGGTCGTGTCCGACTCTTTGTGACCCCATGAATTGCTAGGCATATATTATTCGTATCAATGTTTTCAGATGTGAACATAAACATATTGCCAGAATTTATTTTGAAGAATCTGTTCATTCTTCTTTAAAACTCAGGATGCAGGCTACATCAGTCCAGTGTGACTTTTGCAGTGACACAGGTTACAAGGTGGGATTCTGATCTCCTTCCTGCCCTGCTGCCCTGCCCCCATCCCAAGCTGCCCCTCCTCGCTTTAGCACACAGACACTTTGGAGGCACAAAAGCGGGACACACATGTTGCTTTCTCCCTCTCTGTGCATATAACAGTGTGTTTTTCAGTCGCAGTATTTCAGTGAGTTCAAGGCCCTGCGGTGCAGGAAGAAAAAGCCATGAGGGAAGTCAGAGCATTTCACGTTCCTCCTCCTCCCCCATTTCGCCCCCTCCACAGCACTCTAATTACAGTATGAAAGAGGCATCTTGACAGAGAACAAATGGCTGTGTTCTTTTCAGAGACACTTTCTGCACTCCTTTGAGAAGCTGCTGCAATCGGTACCCTCCCTGAAAGGTTTTGAGGTATGTGAGGAGTGGGTGTGGCTGGGTTTAAGGGTGTGGCTGAGAGTTTATTACCAAGCTCAGCCATTGTACACAGAACACTGTGTGGGCACTTGGTACTCTGTGTAAAGAGCCTTGAATTTCCCAGAATCCTTTGTTTCACTTTCCCAGATTATTTAAACATTAAAGGTTCCTCGTATTGGGTTGACCAAAATGTTTGAGTTTTTCTGTAACATCTTATGGAAAATCATGAATGAAGTTTTTGGCCACCCATCTTCCTGGTTCAATATCAAAAGATTCTTCTCTGTTAAAACCAGCCCTTTCTTCTGCTTTGGGATAGACAAATAGAACCAAAGAGAAGACCCAGGGCAGACAGAATAGGAATAGTGAAGGGTGAGGAGAAGAGCAGGCATCTGAAGGAAAAACCAGAGACTTGCTGTAGGCTAACACACCATGTGTCGACTCCCCACACAGAGACGCTGACCAGGCCTCCCCACTCACTGTCTTTTTAGATGTTCCATGAGGGGCTAGATAGGAGTTTTCATTTGCTCATCCATCCATCACAGCCTCAGGGTACATCAGAGAGCCTGTCATACTTATTTCCATTCCCTCAAATGGGAAATTTAGGCTTACAACAGCAATTATACTAGCTATGACAAACCCAGACAGCATATTAAAAAGCAGACACATTACTTTGTCAACAAAGGTCCATCTAGTCGAGGCTATGTCTTTCCAGTGGTCATGTATGGATGTGAGAATTGGACCATAAAGAAAACTGAGCGCCAAAGTATTGATGCTTTTGAACTGTGTGTTGGAGAAGACTCTTGAGAGTCCCTTGGACTGCAAGGAAATCCAAACAGTCAATCCTAAAGGAAATCAGTCCTGAATAGTCACTGGAAGGACTGATGCTGAAGCTCCAATACTTTGGCCACCTGATGTGAAGAACTGACTCATTTGAAAGGATCCTGATGCTGGGAAAGATTGAAACCGGGAGGAGAAGGGGACGACAGAGGATGAGATGGTTGGATGACATCACCAACTCAAAGGACATGAGTGTGAGCAAGCTGTGGGAGTTGGTGATGGACAAGGAAGCCTGGCATGCTGCACTCCATAGGGGTGGCAAAGACTTGGACACAACTGAATGACTGAACTGAACTAAATACTTGCCTGGGTCACACAGTCTATACTAAAACAGCCATACCTCCACCATTTCTGTTCATTGTAATCGTCCACTTGCTGGTGACCCTGAGGGCAGGGTCTGTGCCGAACCATTCTTGCTGAGCATTATACTCATGGTCTCAGTGCAAATAAGCTGCTCAACAAAGGTTTACTAAATGAATGAAGGGCACCTCACAGGAGGGGCAACCATTGGACACACAGCAGGCTTGCATTCTGGAACAAGAGGTGAGACTGGGCCCAGTGGAGTGAGTGGGGCCTGGGCTGTGTCTCAGTCCTGGACCCTGGATGTGCAAGGTCAACAAGGGGCAGGGGGAACATGTGGGTGTGCAACACCAGCTTATTCTTTAAGGAGAAAGAAACTTCTTAGGTTCCTCTGCTTTGCTTCTTCTCTATCTCCTTGCTTCTACTCAACGTATGGGAGTGCCCCAGTGTCCAGGCCTAGGTCTTCTCCGCTAGCCGTGTTCCCCTAAGATGATCCCATCGGGCCCACAGAGTCAACATCATCTCTATACTATCAAACCTATGACTCCAGCCCCAATTCTCCAATGAGCTCCAAACCCATTTACACAACTGGCTTCTGTGTTCAGCAACCTGGGTGTCCAACAGGCATCTTAAACTTAACATGGCCAAAATCGAATTTATTTCTCCCCCAAATCACTCCTCCTCTAGACTCTCCCACCTCAGTAAAGAATATCACCCACCCTAGGAGTCATTATCCGAGAAGGCAATGGCACCCCACTCCAGTACTCTTGCCTGGAAAATCCCATGGACAGAGGAGCCTGGTGCCCTGCAGTCCATGGGGTCACGAAGAGTCGGACATGACTGAGTGACTTCACTTTCACTTTTCACTTTCACACATTGGAGAAGGAAACGGCAACCCACTCCAGTGTTCTTGCCTGGAGAATCCCAGGGATGGGGGAGCCTGGTGGGCTGCCGTCTCTGGGGTCGCACAGAGTTGGACATGACTGAAGTGATTTAGCAGCAGCAGCAGCAGCAGCAGGAGTCATTATCAATTCTTTCTTTTCTCTCGCTGCAGCCCTAGTCCAGTGAAACAGCAATTCCTACCCTCCTACTCTCTCCCTTAAACTTTTGGCCCCTGAGCCCAAGCAGCCCCAGTTTCTAACTAAATGTTCTCCACCTTCAGTGTCCTGCAGTAACCTCTCTAACTTACTTCCTGTTTCTACTCTTTCCCCAATCCCCCTATTTCCCTCACAACAGAAAACGAAGGAGCAGCTTTTTAAATACAAATTAGCCATGTTACCCTCCTGCTTC
Organism: Bos indicus; assembly: GCF_029378745.1. Taxonomy (NCBI): domain Eukaryota; kingdom Metazoa; phylum Chordata; class Mammalia; order Artiodactyla; family Bovidae; genus Bos; species Bos indicus. The sequence continues at coordinate 63,645,050 of NC_091775.1, read as the reverse complement.
AGACTCTCCCCTGGCATCCCACAGTTGTCTGCAAGACCCCACATGAGTCTGACTCTCTCGTCTGTATCCTTGACTTTAGGGGATCTTTCTGATTCAGAGAACTAAAATTAGTAATCCCACTACCTGTTTACACTCGATTACAGTCATCTGCTTTGTTAACAACATTTGTTGCTAAAAGATTACCTTGTTCAACTATTTGGTTTTCTGTCCTTCTATAAGATTCTCTGGTGGCTTAGACAGTAAAGAATCTGCCCACAACAAGGGAGACCTGGGTTCAATCCCTGGGTCAGGAAGATCCATCAGAGAAGGGAATGGCAGCCCACTCCAGTATTCTTGCCTGGAGAATTCCACGGACACAGGAGCCTGGCAGACTACAGTCCGTGGGGTCGCAAAGTGTCGGACATGACTGAGTAACTCATATACACACACGCATAAGAATGAACAAGTAGGGGACTTCCCTGGTGGTCCAGTGGCTAAGATTCTGAGCTCCCAATGCAGGGGGCCCAGGTTCAAGCCCTGGTCAGGGAACTAGATCCCACATGCCGCAACTAAGAGTTTGCATGCCACAACTAAAAAGATCCCACAGGGGACAACTAAGACCCAGTGCAGCCAAATAAATAAACACACAAGAAAAGAACACAGATGCAATAGATACTTGTTGAATGAATAAAAGTAACCAAACATGCAGAATTATATATTTTTTTCTGGATGTAAGTTACTGTTATGAGTCATGACCAATGCAGATCCTATCTAGTGGTAGTGTGATCAATCCGTCTACCTTCAAGAACTAATTCTCCATCCAATCTAAGAGTAAAATCTACACTGTGTCTTAGAACATGAACTTTCAAAACCACTCCAAAGCTGTAAAGCATCATCAGGGCAGGCAATTCTTTAGTGTATTCTACTTAAATATTTTCTGTTGCAGTTGAGACCTTATCCTTCTGCAGTCTCACTTATGTTTAGGATATCATCTTTTATTTAGAAATCTTTCTCAAGCTATGCTGCGTGCTTAGTCTCAGTCATGTCCAACCCTCAGACCTCATGGACTGAGGGTTGGACTCAGTTGGACTAGACTGTAGCCAGCCAGGTTCCTCTGTACATGGGATTTCCCAGGCAAAAAACTGGAGCGGGTATCATTCCCTTTTCTAGGGGATCTTCCGTACCCAGAGATTGCAGGTGGATTCTTTACTGTCTGAGCCACCAGGAATAGTTAATAAATCACCACATTTTTTAGCTTGTCTTACAGTTAACTGGAGTTCTTCATTAAAATGTAACTCACTATTACTTTATTGAAAATTTCAATATCTATTAGAAACAAATGCTACAAAAACAGGTGGTGTATAAGGAAAGATGTTCTCCTGAAAGGCTGAATGTGGTGGACATTACTGTTTAGGACCACTGTTGGCTACTATACAATTTCCAGTGAGGACTCTGTAGTAATACCTAATACACCCAAAGAAATAAGATGTTAATTAAATAGATAATTAAACATGTACTATAGTATAAAAGAACTATATTTGGATGCAGCACACCTAAGTTTGAATCATAGACCATGGGAACGTCATTCAACATTTCTGAGGCTTGATTTTCTAATAAACGGCACTGATAAAAATACCAATCTCACTGAGCTGTTGTGTCAGTGGGCTCAAAAGATCAAAAGGTATCCATCATGGTGCAGAGCATGGTACATCTTAAATGTACACAAGTTGAATTTGAATCTGAAGCTCCACAGTAGCTAGTTCACTTACATTATAAAGTACAGTGAGTGGATGACTCTTGCTATTTTATCACCCTGGGATAGTAACGCAAAACATTTGGGTGTTACTATTTGTATTTGGGTGAAGGATAATATAAATCAACACTAGAAAAGAAGGAATATCAGTGAAGTTCAGCAAGGACAAAAATACATCTTTTGACAAAGTCTGTATTACCAAAATATTAGTAAACTATTAGTAAACAGTAAGCTGTTTCTCAATTCTAACTGTTCAGCTCATAAATTTCTAGAGAACTAGTTCTCTTAAAGAAAATTAGAGATACCAAGGGAACATTTCATGCAAAGATGGGCACAATAAAGGGCAGAAACAGTAAGAACCTAACAGAAGCAGAAGAGATTAAGAAGAGGTAGCAAGAATACACAGAAGAACTGTACAAAAAAGGTTTTAACGACTCAGATAACCATGATGATATGGTCACTCACTTAGAGTCAGACATTCTGGAGTGTGAAGTCAAGTGGACCTTAGGAAGCATTACTATGATCAAAGCTAGTGGAGGTGAAGGAATTCCAGCTGAGTTATTCCAAATCCTAAAAGACGATGCTGTGGAAGTGGTGCACTCAATATGACAGCAAATTTGAAAAAACTTAGTGGCCACCAGACTGGAAAATGTCAGTTTTCACTCCAACTCCAAAGAAGGGCAATGCCAAACTGTGTTTAAACCACTGCACAATTGCACTCATTTCATATGCTAGCAAGGTAAGGCTTAAAATCCTTCAAGCTAGGTTTCAGCATTATGTGAACCGAGAACTTCCAGATGTACAAGTTGGATTTAGAAAGACAGAAGAACCAGAGATCAAATTGCATCTTCTGGATCATAGAAAAAGCAAGAGAATTCCAGAAAAACAGCTACTTCTGTTTCACTGACTGTGCTAAAGACTCTGACTGTGTGGATCACAACAAACCATGGAAAATTCTTAAAGAGATGAGAGGCACCTTACCTGCCTCCTGAGAAATCTGTATGCAGGTCAAGAAGCAACATTTAGAACCAGACATGGAACAGGGACTGGTTCCAAATTGGGAAAGGAGTACATCAAGGCTGTATATTGTCACCTTGCTTATGTAACTTATATGCAGAGCACATCATGCAAAATGCCAGGCTGGATGAAGCACAAGCTAGAATCAAGACTGCTGGGAGAAATATCAATAACCTCAGATAGGCAGATGATACCACCCTAACAACAGAAAATGAAGAGGAACTAAAGAACCTCTTGATGAAGGTGAAAGAGGAGAGTGAAAAAGATGGCTTAAAACTCATTCAGAAAACTAAAATCATGGCATCTGGTCCCATCACTTCATGGCAAATAGATGGGTAAAACATGGAAACAGTGATAGAATTTTCTTGGGCTCCAAAATCACTGTGGATGGTGACTGCAGCCATGGGAGTAAAAGATGCTTGCTCCTTGGAAGAAAAGCTATGACAAACCTAGACAGCATATTAAAAAGCAGAGACATAACTTTCCTGACAAAGGTCCATATAGTCAAAGCTATGGTTTTTCCAGTAGTCGTGTATGGATGTCAGAGTTGGACCATAAAGAAGGCTGAGGGCCAAAGAATTGATGCTTTTGAACTATGGTGTTGGAGAAGACTCTTGAGATTCCCTTGGACTGCAAGGAGATCCAACCTGTCAATCCTAAAGGAAATCAGTCATGAATATTCATTGGAAGGACTAATGCTGAAGCTCCAATACTTTGGCCACCTGATGTGAAAAACTGACTCATTTGAAAAGACCCTGATGCTGAGAAAGATTGAAGGCAGGAGGAGAAAGGGATGATAGAGTATGAGATGGTTGGACAGCATCACTGACTCAATGGACATGGGTTTGAGCAAATTCCAGGTGATAGTGAAGGACAGGGAGGCCTGGCGTGCTGTAGTCCATGGGGTTTCAAAGAGTTGTACACTACTTAGTGACTGAACAACAACAACAGGCCACCTGCAGAAGAAATCACTCTTGCATAGGACTTTTTGATGGGAATTTCTAGAGAAAATTTTTCCAGAGTTTGAAACAATGAGGGACATGTGTGCTAATGAATGCATTAGAGGGAGAGCTGCCAGCTTAGGCCATAACCCCTCACCCCAACACAGACTTGTAAGAACTTCCAAGCCCTTCTCTTAGCAAAGTTTATCCTAAATGTATATAAAGCCATCATAGGTCTGCTCTTCACAGATCAGTGGTACTCAAAGTATAGTCCATGGACCAATGCCAATCTGTACACTGTACAGTGCTACTAGAACATGATAAAATAAATTCAGAAATTAAAAGTGCTTAGTAACTTCTATAATAACTTATAGATATTTAATGTAAATTTAATTTTAGAATAAAAGTTGAATGCTTATATTTATGGCTCTGTATTTTCATTTTATTATTGTAGCAATCCATTTTTGTTACAATTGCATTTTACAAAACTGTCAACACACACTAGACTGGGAATGTGAAAAAGTGATTTTTCACTACAGATAGTTGGAGAAGTATTGTCCAGAGCAGAACTGATTTGTGTGTGTGTGTGTATGTGTGTGTGTGTGTGTGTGTGTGTCTAGAAGATGTGGTATGGAGATCATCATATTAATTACCATTTATTTTGTGTTTATGATGTCCCAGAAACTCTGTTAAGTGCTTTAAAAACACTATATCATTTAGTTTTCATAAAGACACAAAATACATGCTATCATCTCATTTTTAAAGAAGCCAAAGGATATTTAAAAACCTGTTTGAAGTCCATAAGGTGAAGCAGTGACAGAACCAAGATTCTTTTGACCACAAATAGCTCTAGAGAGGCAGATTGGCAGCTAGGAGGTCAGTGTCACTTGATGCCCTTATGATTATATTGGTAGCATTCAGTCACATCTTTTCAATGTATCTTACTCGTTTTTTTTTTTTTGGTGCTGTCCTCCTCTGCTTTTTTTTCTTCTTTTTCATTCTTTGTTTTCTGTCTTCCCTTCCATCTCTCATCCCTGAGGTCACAAAAACTCCTGGACTCCACTACAGGATATCTTTGCCCTTCTCTGCTCTGTGAAGTTGAATGGTTGAAGCCATAAATGAGGAGGCATGAAATTCACATTCTTAGCATGTACAGGGAGTAGTAAATTTACATTACTCTTTTATTATCAAATGATAGTTACGAGAAATGAATTCTCATTAAAAGCACCAATTTTCAATGGCATAAATCATGGCCATATCCTTTTTGTAAGTTAAATACACTCTGCTCGTAAACACTAATCATTTTTTCACATGTCTGGCATACAAATATTACCATGGCTTCTAAGTTTAAGTTAAAATATGACTTGTTTTCAAATCTTCACTCTTATCTTTTCTGAAAACGTTATCTTTGCATACCTGTGGCTATATCCACAATCATGAAAAGGCACACATATATGATGGATCGACACAAAACGCATGTATAGACAGAGCCCCACTTAAAGGAAAGCTGACACATACCAGGCCGACAGTGTTCCAGAGGTTAACCTACTGCTTTGCAGGCATGCTTCCTGTCTGGGAAGCAGTAAGCACAGGCTTTATGTCTCAAGGGGGAGCCTGATAGGTTTTGACTCAACAATTTTGCTTAAGTGTGAAGTAAGATAGTCACTATCATGCTAGAACTTATTTCCACCTAAAGCTGCTCAAAAACTGTTGTATCTCACAGGTATTCTGCAGAATCAAAAAAAAACTGACTTCAACTTCAAGCAGAACCATGCAATAATGTTCTGAAATACGTTTTACACAAAATAGCCAGATACTGGGTAAATTAGAAGATGCATGCTAATTAATACATTCTGAATTTTACAGGAAAGTAATAGAAATCTCTAAGGTTAAAAAGATAAAAACAGATACACATTATGCAAATATGGTGCCTGGTCTTATCTTTTGTCAGATTAATTCCTAGATGTTTGAATTTTTTAACATTAGAAAATTTTAATTCACTTACATTGAAATGGATCACTGCCAGTATATTTAACCCAATTAAATTTTTGTATATGAGCTATATCCTATGATCTTGCTAAGTTTGCTTATTAGCTTAAGTAGTTTGTAGATTCTATTGCTAGATTTTCAAAATATGCAATCATATTGTCTGTGAAAAAAATTAGTTTTACTTCTTCATTTCTGATCTGTGTGCCCTTTATTTTTGTTTCCTATTGTTATTAAAATAGCTCAGATCTACAGGACAATGTTGAACAGAAAGGTGAAAGCTCTTGCCGATTTCCATATCACAGGGGAAAAAGGAGTTAATATTTCACCTTGAACTATGATACCAACTCAGCTGTAGGCTTTAAGATGCTGTTTGATCAGATTGAGAAAGTTCTGTGAGTTTTTAATCATAAAAGAATATTAGATTTTGTTATCTTTTTTTCGGGCATCTATTGAGTTATTACATGTGTTTTTTCCCCTTTAATACTGTTAATGTGTTACACTGATTGATACTCAAATGCCAAGCCAACCTCAAGCTCATGGGTTAAATATCATTATCCTTTATAGTCTGCCAAATTTGATTGATGATGTTATGTTAAGGAATTTCCCACCTATGTTCATGACAAGTATGACTCTGCAATCTTCTTTTCTAATTACATGTTTGTCAGATTTAAGGAAATCAACCTTGAATATTCATTGGAAGGACTGATGCTGAAGCTCCAATACTTTGGCCACCTGATGCTGACTCACTGGAAAAGATCCTGATGCTGGGAAAGACTGAGGGTAGGAATATAAGGAGGAGACAGAGAGTGAGATAGTTGGATGGCATCACCAACTCAATGGACATGAGTTTGAGCAAACTCTAGGAGATAGTGAAGGACAGGGAAGTCTGGCGTGTTGCAATCCATGGGACACAACTTAGCAACTGAACAACAATAGATTTAACTTATATGTACAGTACACGATGAGAAATGCCAGGCTGGATGAATCACAAGCTGGAATCAAGATGGCCAGGAGAAATATCAACAACCTCAGATATGCAGATGATACTACTTTAATGGCAGAAAGTGAAGAGGAACTGAAGAGCCTGTTAATGAAGGTGAAAGAGGAGAGTGTAAAAACTGGCTTAAAACTCAAGATTCAAAAAACTAAGATCATGGCATCTGGTCCTATCATTTCATGGCAAATAGATGGGGAAAATGTGGAAACGATGTCAGATTTCATTTTCTTGGGCTCCAAAATCAATGCAAACGGTGACTGCAGCCACAAAATTATAAGAAGTTTGCTCCTTGGAAAAACAGCTATGTCAAACCTAGACAGTGTTTTAAAAAGCAGAGACACTACTTAGCTGACAAAGGTCCATATAGTCAAAGCCATGGTTTTTCCAGTAGTCATGTATGGATGTGAGAACCGGACCATAAAAATGGCTAAGCACTGAAGAATTGACCCTTTTGAACTGTGGTGTTGGAGAAGACTCTCGAGATCCCCTTGGACAGTAAGGAGATCAAACCAGTCAATCCTAAAGGAAATCAACCCTGAATATTCATTGGAAGGACTAATACTAAAGCTCCAACACTTTGGCACCTGATATGAAGAGCCAACTCATTGGAAAAAACCCTGATGCTTGGAAAGATGGAAGGCAGGAGAAGGGGGCGATGAGATGGTTGGATGGTATCACTGACTCAGTGGGTATGAGTTTGAAGAGACTTAGGGAGATAGTGATGGACAGAGAAGCCTGGCATGCTGCAGTTCCTGGGGTTGCAAACAGTCAGACACAATTCGGTGACTGAACAACAACAATAACAATTTAAGTATTAGGGTAATGCTGTCCACATTAAATGAGCTGAGACGTTTTCTATTCTCTCCATAGTCTAAAGAGTTCATGAAGGTTTGGTATAATGTTTGACAGAACTTATTGAGGAAGCCATGTGGGCTGGAGTTTGCTTTGTGAGAAAATGTTAGATTATTCATTAAATTTAAGAGATACAGGTTTAATTAAAATTTCAATTTCTTGTATAAATTTTGGCAAATTATGTTTTCAAGGAACTTACCATTTTCTCTAAGTTGCTGAATTTACTGGTATAGATTTACTCATGCTTTATCCCTATTTTCTAATATATGTAGGATCTATAGTCATGATCTCCTTTTCATTCCTAATGTTGATCACTTGTGTTTTTTATTTCTTTGAAATTTAATTTCAAAGATAAGTTACACAGATAAATAGACAGCACTGAAAAAATATGTCAGTAAACTGTGAGATTTATTTTTTTTAATGCAGCCCAATAAAATAAAGAGATAGGAAAGACGAAAGGGAGGTTAATACAAATGTTAGATTGGGTAAAGATCTTAAATAGATCAAGTCAGAGTTCCATAAAGAGAGGGGAGATAGAAGGAGAGGAAATATTTGAAAAGACACCTGAATTGTCTCTGAATTGATGAAACACTCAAATAAATATAGTAAGCACAACACATCAAAAGTAGGATAAATAAAAAGAAACCCATAACTAGTGCCATTAGACTAAAACCATATAATACCAAAGGCAAAGTATTTAATGAATCCTGCTGCTGCTGCTGCTGCTGCTGCTAAGTCACTTCAGTTGTGTCCAACTCTGTGCAATCCCATAGACAGCAGCCCACCAGGCTCCTCTGTCCCTGGGATTCTCCAGGCAAGAATACTGGAGTGGGTCGCCATTGCCTTCTCCAATGCATGAAAGTGAAAAGTGAAAGTGAAGTTGCTCAGTTGTGCCCAACTCTTAGCGACCCCATGGACTGCAGCCTACCAGGCTCCTCTGTCCATGGGAGTTTCCAGGCAAGAGTACTGAATCCTAAGAGATTTTTAAGTATCATCATTTATTAAGGGATATCATTTAGATCTCATCAGTAATTTTGGAAGCCAAGATACAGGTATTATACCTTTAGAATGCTAAGATAAAATAATTTCCACCTTTGAATTATGAATCCTGACAAACTTTAAGAATGAGGTCAAAATAAAGATATTTTCAGATAAATAAAAACTGAAGGAACTGCATCAACAGATCTGTGCCAAAGAAAACTCTGAAGGATGTACTTTAGAAAGAAAGAAAACAATTAAAAAAAAAAAGTTTCTTCCATTACAATGGAAGAAAGAATGGTAATCGAATAAAGTGATAGGCATGTTAAGTATTACATACAATAAATCTAACAAATATATTTGTTTAAAATTGTAATGTTTATTTCTAAATTGTTGATTTAAAAGATTCGAGGGAATTCCCTGGCGATCCAGGGCTCTGGACTCTGTGCTTTCACCTCTGAGGACCCAGGTTCAATCCCTGGTTGGGAAACTAGAATCCAGTAAGCCACATGGTGCGGCCAGGAAAAAGAAAAAAAAGCAAAACCCTAGAGTTTCACATTGACCAATAATGGCTTAGAAACCAAAAATTAGGCAATATAAGTAATTAAGTTTTTATATGACAAGGCAAGAGAATTAAGGTATTGAGATTACAAAAATTTCATTAATTTGAAATGCATGGAAAAAATTAAAATTTAGCCACGGAAAGAAAATAAACAGAATGCAAATTCATATCTGATAGAGGGCATAAGTAGACTAAGTGGAAAAAAACAATTAAAAAGCTATGTGATCCTTGGATGATAAGACTATACAATGAAAACCTCAAAAAATCTATGTATAATTTAGTAGAATTAAGAAAGCGTAACAACATTAATGAACACAAATTGTCAATTTCCAAAATCAATGGAAACTGTAGATACCAGAGCAATTACAAAATGAATAATAAAAAGATACCATTTGTAATAGCAACATGAATCATAAGGTACCTAGGAATAAACCAAATAAAAGATATGTAAGACATTTCTTGAGTTATGAAAGTATATTGAAAGACATTAAAGAAGGCACCAACAATGAAGATATTTATATGTTCATGGATAGACTTATTGTAAATACCAGTTTCCCTAAATCATGCTAGAGGATGAGAAGCATTCCAATAAAAATCCTAACAGATATTTTCTTGGAACCTGATAAAGATGCTAAAATTCTATGGAAAAGAAAAACACCAAGAAGAGTTAGCTGTTTTTTCCTTTAAGTGGTGCTGGGCAATTCACTGTCTATATGGAAAATAAATGAAAATAGGTCCCTTTTCCAAATCATTCACACACACACACACACACACACACACAGAAATCCAAGTAGGTTAAAGACTTACATATAAAAAGCAAAATTTTACAAAATTTTTAGAAGAGCATATAAGAATATCTTTATAACTTTGAAGTAGAGAGTGAAAGTCGCTCAGTCATGTCCGACTCTTTGCAACTCCATGGACTATACAGTTCACGGAATTTTCCAGGCCAGATTACTGGAGTGGGTAGCTGTTCCCTTCTCCAGGGGATCTTTCCAACCCAGGGATCGAACCCATGTCTCCCACACTGCAGGTGGATTCTTTACCAGCTGAGCCACCAGGGAAGCCCTTAAGTAGAGAAGGATTTTTCAAAACAAGATTTAAAAAAACATAAAAATAAGATAAACATGAGTAAATTAAAATTTCAAATTTCTGTTCAGTTAGGACACCCTAGAACACAATAATGACATGCTACTAACTGTGAAGAGTTACTGATACTTCAAGACAAAAACAAACAAGAAAAGTAATGTTTACCTAGAGTATATAAAGAACTCAGAAAAAGAGCAACAATCCAGAAGAAATAGAGACAAAAGCTGGAAACAGGTAAAATACAAATGGGCAATGAACATTTGAAAGCACAGTCAACCTCATTAGGAATCTAGAAAATGCAAATTAAAACCATGAGATGCTGTTTATACACTTCAAGTTCACACAAAATCAGAGGCCAAAAGGTTTGCGTTAACAAGGATGGGGAACAACAGAATCTCTTACAAACTGCGGGTGAAATTATAAATTGGTACAATCACTTTAAAAAAATAATTGGTATTACCTCATGGAGTTGAATGTGCATATGCTCTGTAACTCCAGAAAACTACTTCCAGAATTTTCATGGCAACATATTCACATCAGCAAAAAAAGAAGAAGGATCCATTGAGGAGAAGGGATAAACAACTTGCAGCACATTTATACAGTGGAATTCTACACAGCAATGACCCCAGGTGAATAAAAACACACACGTTATATTCCAATTCCTATAACCAAGCTGATTTATTTTGTAAGGAAACAGACATAGGTATTCATAGTAAAACTAATGAAAAGCAAAGGAATAGTAAGTGCTACCCCTTGAGGAGAGGGGGGAGCAGCAGTTGGAAAAAGGCCACTGGACCCCACTGGTTCCAGTAATAACGCTCCCTCTCCAGCTTTATTGTGAATAACCAGATACTCATGGCACTCGTGTTTATAGCACATATATGGTACAAACCTTATACAAAATCACATACATATTTGTTCTTTTGTGTATACGAAATATTGCAGACAGAAGGGTTTTTGTGAGTCAATGAAACATGAGTCATGAAAACACATTGCTTCATGGTTATGAGGGTGTTGAGTTACTCTGAATAATAAGAAAAAAAGCACTGACTAGAAGCAGAAGAGCTGGCTTCCAGCCCTGGCTCCAACATCGCCTAGCTATGTGACCCTGGCTAAGCCACCAGTCAACCTCTATTTCTTATAGAACAGGGATAATAATTTCTCTTGAAGTTATGATGTGAATAAAGGAATATATATGCAAAGGTGTTCTGGAAAAGGTAATAAGCCGTATGTGTGTGTGTATATATATATATGTATATATAGAGAGAGAGACCCTAAAACATAAGCAGGAAATAATTTTTCTTCCAGTTCAAGAAACTGTGCCTGTCAGCTACATTCTTCTATAGTTGACCCAAAGCCCCTTTTTACAAGAATTTATTAAACTCTCAGAAACCACTTTAATATTTACCCTCACCAAGTTCAGAGGTGAGCCTCTGGGCTCTCAGACTCAGCTGTCTGCATTCATTTAAACAGACCCTCTGTCATGCCTTCCTCCCAAGCCTGCAGTTGACCACCTTCTCAAAGGGCCAGGCCTCAGGCAACTGAGGGGTGGGCTTAACAAGCCAGAGGAGTTATGAGGAACCCCTAGACCATTTAAGTTCCTAAGTAGCAAACCGGGCTTCTCAGTGTATCACCCTGAGTGACTTTCCAAAGCATATTGCCATTGAATCCAGAGCTCATTAAAGGAACGCTAAAGATTAAGACAGAAAAGAAGAAAATCCCAAAAGAAGACTGTGAAGAGTGGTGCAAAAGTGCCATCTGTTCTCCCTGCCCTGGCACCTGCTGCCCTGATAACTCCAGGGTCTCCACTGCCATCTGGCTAGTGGGGGTTAGATGTTATACTTCTTCCTTCAAGAGGGCCCTTCTGTACCTCCAACAACTGCCTCTCTTGAAATCTGTAAATTAATTGGAGCTTGCTAAAAATTCCCCCATCCCCATCTCATGTTCCCAATCAAGCCAATCACATTTCCCTTGCCAAGGAGACGGCAAAAGAAACCCAACCGTAGCACCAGCAGAGAGAGAGAGAGAGAGAGTGCATGTGTGTGTGAGTTGCTCAATTGAGTCAGACTCTTTTCGACCCCATGGACTGTAGCCTGCCAGGCTCCTCTGTCCATGGAATTCTCCAGGCAAAAAGACTGGAGTGGGTTGCTATTTCCCTTCAGAACAATACAAATTAGGACTACAAGGTTCCCAGGATCTCCATTCCTCTTTGAGAGGAGCTAGAGGAAAGTCCACTGGAGAGTCTTTTTAGAATTCTTTGTCCCTGCCCCACAAGCCTGCTTCCTAAACACCTCCACATAAGAGAATTCTCCACAGAAAAGCCCTTCTAGTAACCCCATCTTGGCCTATCCTGTGGACATGAACTCCCTGGGTTCAGAGGATCTTATCATTCCTACTAGCTGCAATCCAAGCTGCAGTATCTGGGTAGCAATAAGGATTAAAAGAAGCTCATCAACTTGGTATAAGCCATAGCACATCAGCCTGAAAGGACATCACTCAGAGACCTGAGGCCACTGCTTGGAAATGCAGGTTGTTATTGGCCTCCAAGACTCTCTAATGGATCTAATAAGGGGCAAGAACTGTGGTCCTCAGCACCAAATCAAGAGCAAGGGATAACAAGGATGGAAGTGAAAAAACAAAAAGCTCACTGACAAGGGCGGATAAACAATGAACACTGAGTAGGAGTCAAGGGCCCTCGATTCCAGTCTAACTGCCACCTGCCACTCCGAGGTCTTAGTCAAGACAATCTGTGGGACAGAGATGACTCTAGCTCAGCTGTGAAATATTTTCTAAGGCCCTTGCTAGCCTGAGAATTCTTAGGTTATAACTCAAATGAAGACCAGCATTAGTCACATCTGATGGTCCCAGGAAGTGAAATTTATAGAACTAGGCTGCAAGGGTGAAGCATATGAAGAAACGGTCCATGTTGTATAAAAAGCAAAATAATCAGGGTACAAAATTCATAAATTCTGGACACCAAGGATAATAAGATGAGGAGATATAGGTGAATTATTCTAAACAGTCCTGGAGACAAAGTTTGAGAGGGTCTCTTAAAAGTAGGTCTAGTCACGCTTTTCCCATAGAACTTAACATAGCACCTGGCTCATAGTAGGAACTACATTTATATATTGAATGAATGAGACTAGGATGGAAAACACCTGTTGGGGAGGGCTTTGCTGATACGATCTTCACAACTGGAAACACCTACCCCAAACAGGGCACTTTAGAACATAAGGAAAAGACTTGTGATCCTTCTGGAAGTCAAAAAAAAAAAAAGAGGTAGCCAAGAGAGTCTGAGTTAATACGGATAAGGGGACTGACCCCCAAGGAGGAATATGGTGTGGTGGGCTGCTGTTGGTAGAAAGTAGACTGCACTGATCCTTTATACTTTGCTGTTCACAGGGTCCAGGTTGCTTCCCCCGGAGACTTGTACAAGGCTGTCAGAACACAGCACTGACTGACTCGCAGGGTACGGTTTGTGGTTGCAAAACAGCTTGTCGTGAGGACAACATGAAATAATAGATATAAAAACAATTTGAAAAGTTAAAAACAAGCTTTGTGCAACCCAGCTAGGTAAGGAAACATTTTCTTTGCAAACATACACCTAGAGGAAAAAAGGTCTTAGTTTGCTCATCGAATTCTCATTCAGCATCTGTTATACACCAGACATGATGCTGGATATTAAGTATAATATTTGTAACATAACAGTATGATCCTTTATAGTTTGCAAAAAAACTTCAAGTATCTCAAGAGTAACTAATGTTGTATGGCAGAAACCAACACAATATCGTAAAGCAATTAAAAGGAAAAAAAATAAAAGCGTAACTTTGCAAAATATTAAACCCCCCAAACAATATAGAGTCTTTTTATTCAGGCTATCAAACTGCAAATTAGAATTAATCTGTTTATTTCCTGTAACATGATAATAAAATGGCAAAAAAACAAAAACTCAAAATCTTTTGTTTAGGGAGTATATCCATCTAGAATGCAAAGCGGTATTATTACCAAATGAGGAACAAAGCAAATCAGCAAACCCTAATGAACAATAGAGGGAAAAAATCTGACAAGAAACAGCCTCTTATACCCAAGAATAAGAGCATGGAACACAATTTTGTAAGTGACTGAAAAATTACAAGCTGAATAAAAGTCAATAGTAAGTGGGAACAAGAATCTGGAGTCTTGGGTTTCAGTACCAGCTCTGCCTGTTTGCATGGTTGAGGGAATTGTTTTTGTTTCCAATCACTCAGACGTAGAATCTTATCCAGTAGCACTGGATAAAGTGCTGCCTGCTAGATTGGAAAATACAACAATGTGTGAGATACCATTCTGGTACTCAAGTAAATCCAATCTTCCCAGGAGACGGACAAGTGAAACAATAAAAAATGGCATATGCTATAAACAAGACATGGATAAAACAGCGGAGATAGAGGCTCCAATTCTGAGAGAGGAATAAGGGAAGGTGTCCAGGGAAGAAGACGTGTTTTGAAAGACAAGTGGAAAATAAATGGTAACAACAGCCACTGAGAAAACACGGGCTGCATGGTGGGATTTGCTGGCAGCAATAATGAGGGCTCAGGATGGACATGCTGAGACTAAGATGCTAGGGAGCTGGAGGTGGGGGGGTCCTGCCCTTCTTGGTCCTTTGGTTTCCTCATCAGTGATGAGGAGAAGTGACTCAAAGATAGTTCACATCCCTTCTAATCAGAGCATCTTTGAGGGTTAGTGCTTATTGTAAAGTCCTTGACATACTTAAAACTATTGTGTCCCTCTTTGGAAGAAAGCTAAGGAAAATCTGCCAAGGTTGACTGACTAGTGGTCTCCGTGTCAGACCTTGATCAGGCAAGGAGGTGACCCCGAGGGCGAAGGTCTGCAGTGACTGCTGTGGGATATTGGAGCAGTCATTCATGCTGCTCACATAGTATTTTTGGCTCTCAGCCTTCTCAGCTCCTCAGGCTAGATACGGCCATACAGCCAGCTCTGGCAAATAAGGACAAACACTTCACTACTAGGATTAGAGCCTCCAGAACACTCTTCCCCCTTGTTGTGGTGTGAGTCAGTGGCTGAAGTACAATTGGCAATGGGGAAGGAGGAGGTCAGAGAGAGGCTACTCTATCAGCCCAGGTTCAAGATGAAGCATAATAACCAGCCCCCAGTCAACTGGATGATAGACACGAAGGCAAACAAAAAAAAGCAACCCATGAGATAGGTATTATTTTCTTTTTATAGATTAGAAAGTTGAGAGTCAATGAGATTACATAGCTTACTCACAGCTAGTAGGCGGAAGACCAGGATTCAGGTTCTTGTCTGTCTCTGTTCAAACACAACCCTGTTCTCCCCAAGGAGTTGACGTGATTTACTTTATTCTGTGGGTTGGAGGAAATTCTCAAAGGTTTTTACATAAGGGAGCAACACGATTAGATCTATTTTGGGGAAAATCGCTGTATTTTTGCCAAAGACTAAAAATGAAGAAGAAACACTATTTGGTAGACTGCGGTGAGAATCTGGGCCTGGCATGATCAAGGGCATTGACAATGGAAAGGAGGATAAACAGACCAACACACATTTCACAGAATAAAAAGGAATTTGTAGACCGGATAAGCCAGAAATTTCAAAGGCCCCCAAGATGGCTAAGCATGTGTATTAGGAGAGAAAGGAGGTATGGGATTTTGGTACCAGAAGTTCATTTGGTTTGCAGTATGACGAGCTTGAAGGGTTGAAGGCGGGAGGAGAAGGGATGACAGGATGAGATGGTTGGATGGCATCACGGACTCAATGGACATGAGTTCGAGCAAACTCCGGGAGTTGGTGATGGACAGGGAGGCCTGGCGTGCTGCACTCCATGGGGTTGTAGAGTCAGACACAACTGAGTGACTGAACTGAACTGATGATGAGCTTAAAGTAATTTATTCAGATTTATCACACAATTGGGGATATGGTTTTGCAGCAGAGGAGAGAAGTAAAAGTCAGGGATGGGGATTCAGAGTCAGAAGGACATGGAAGGCTTATAGCTGTAGGAGTAAATGAGACTTCCCAGGAAGGGCAGGGACACGTGGCTCAGAATGGCTCCCCATGGGGAACCAATGTTTCACGAGGACACAGGGGAAGAGAGACCAGCAAACAGAATGAGGGAGACATTACTGATAGTTCTCCTTGACTTCCGAGCACATGCAGGACTGCTCTTTTCCAACTTTGACATTAGGCAAGGTTAATGACAGGTTCTGACCAATGAAATGTGAGAACTGCTATGTTAGGTGGCACTTCTGTACCAGAATATGGAACTGTCAGCCCTAGTCTCTAAGAGGTATCTATGATATGCAGCTCTGACCTTGCAGTGTGAGTTAAAAATAACATCTACTGCTCTGAGCTACTGAGATTGGGGGTTGTTTCAGTCACATAACTTAATCAACTTGTGCTGTGTGCTCAGTCGCTCAGTCATTTTGCAACCCCATGGACTGCAGCCCACCAGGCTCTTCTGTCCATGGGATTTCCAGGCAAGAATATTGGAGCAGGTTGCCATTTTCTACTACAGGGGATCTTCCTGCCCCAGGGTTCGAACAGGAGTCTCTTGCATCTCTTGAATTGGCAGGTGGGTTCTTTACCACTGAGCCACCTGGGAAGCCCCTTAATCAATCTACAGTACACAGATACTAAGAGGGAGTGACCAGAAATCAAGAAAGCAAAAAAGAGAAACCTAAGAGAGGAGGAAAGGTCTCCATGAAGTCATCAACATTTTCAAACACTGCAAAGATATAGAAGAGTTTCAAGACTGAAGAGACTGTTGACCTGGCAACAGGGATTCCCGGGGGATAACTAGAGACAAGTACTAGGTGTGGTGAAGTTTGCCACCAAGTAGACCTATATCTGGAAAATTGTAGAACCCACTGTCAGGGGGTTTTCTTCCCTTTCCTTTTTTTTTGACTCTTCATTGCTTGAGACAGAGAGCCTGGGAGGCAGGATGGCCTGGGCTGCTTTGCGTGTGAATTAGAGAACACACAGTTCCTTGACTTGCCTTGGCCCTGCTGGTTGGCAGCCTGCACGTTTCTTAGTGTGGCAGCTTTCATTCACTCAAGCCCATTGGGTTGACACATCTTTGGTGTGCGTCATACATCCCTCCTCCCACACCCCGTCCCCTGCCCCTGGGGTTGGATCTTCAGTTTTGTACATTCCAGCACTTCTGACCTGGCTGCTTACAAAGTTCCCAGCCTGCTTTCACAAGAAAGTCAGAGAAACCACACTAAAAGCCCACCTTCTGCCCAGGGATCCTTCCAGGGCCATCTCCCCATCCCATGTCCGTGTTGATTTTCCTTGCTCAGTGACTCCTCCTGCCCACTGGGTCCTCCAGCCTGTATCCCAATTCCTGTTCTCTCTGTAGCCCCTTAGATGGGGACCCACCTTTAGAACACCAGTCCTCACTCTGACATCGGTCCCCTTCTGGGCATGGATGTTTGTCAATTCTATACACTGTTATGCTAAATAACCAATGGCCTGCCTATCCTAAGCTCCCCAGGCCACTGCCCAGTCTGGCCTGCTCCCTGCCTAGCCACTGAGAAGGGACAGATGTTGAGTAGCCCCAACCCTGTTGTACTGTCCTGATAGGCACTGTCTGGGGAGTGTAGTCAGGGCCTCAGTCTCTCTCTCCCAGACCAAGCCAGCCCTAAAGAACACTGGCAGTTGTGAAAGTGGATCGTCCCTCCACTTTTCCCCCACTTCCCTGTTAACATGTTCACTTCTTTCATATCTCTACACTGGGCCCTTTGGCCTTACACCCTTAAGCCTCTCCCTGGCTCTCTTAGGGCCTTTGGCCCCCAGAATTTGCCTTCCTCCAACAGGCATCATTGCTCTGTGCATTTCCCCAGGGCCAACACAGTAGAGGACAAAACACACAGGCTTTGGATTAAGAGAGCCCTGTGTTCAAATCCTGATCCCTCCATTGATTAGCAGAGAGTCTTCAGGCAAATGATTTCACCTCCTGTAGTCTCATTACCTCATCTGTAATATAATGAGAACAGCCTATCTTACTGAGTTGACATGAGAATGAAATAGATAATATATAAAAATTTCCTATCATATTGTGATTACTCAACACGTCTGGTTTTGAACAAGATGTTTGGCTTTTTCCAGACTCCTTTATCTTTTACAGCTCCATTCCTTAGCTATTAAAAAGATTCTGTCCTGCCTGGCTACCACTCTTCTGAGGCTCTGGTATTCTAAGGTGCTAATAAATGAGTCATGCAAAGGTGTTAAAGGAGCCTGAGGGAGAAAACATGTAACTCTCACCATATATTGCATTTTAGTTATTTAGAGGCTCTTATGAAGCCTCAACTCAAAGATACAGTAGATAATAGAAAAATTGTGTTTCCACAGGAAGTTAGTTAAGAACGACCTTAATAATAATAGCTATATGTTACTGAATATCCACTACGTGCCAGACACTGTGCAAAGTTCATTCCATTAATTATCTCATTTAACTGACATCAAAAATATTCTAAGAACTATTACCATTCCCACTTCAAAGACTGGGGAACTGAAGCTCACTGAGGCTAGAAAATTTGTCTGTAATCATACTGTAGTAAAATGAAGAGTTAGGATTTAAACCTGAACTCTCCAATTCCAAAACCACTATGCTAGACTCTCTCCGACTTTCAGTAAGAGACTCTTCCAAAACCTTCACATCTGAGGTTGCCTTTTTTTTCTTTTCTATATTTATCCCCAGCACTGTAAAATCCTAATGACTGTTTAGTATGTCCTTGTTAAAGACATATGTTACAGATGCCCAAACACAGTAAGAAAAGCCCTAACACTAAGCAATCACTTTACAAACAGAGGCTTTATTATTGCTATTGTTATGATGTACAGTCCCTTGCTACAGCTTCTAGATGAGTGTGTTTATAGGGGAATGCTGACTATTATTTCTGATTTTTCACATATCTGAAAAAAAGGCCTTTCTTTTGAAACATTCTCATGCCTAACTTCAAACCTCACAGCCATGTTCTCGGTGGAATGAAAGCTCTTTCAGTCCTTTCAGAAGCCGCCTAGCCTACCTTCTATACCAGGCATGTCTGCCACAGTTCCGAGTGACAGAGGGACACAGCCACAGTCCTCATGTAGGGGTAGCTCAGAGCTCCCAGAAGATGAAAGAGTTGGGAGGCGACAAAAGAACCAGATAAGCAGGTGTCTTTGCCCACAGGACAAGTCTGTGAGTCCACTGCCTTCCATAACACTGTGTGGAAAAACCAAAATGAACTTTTTGGCCAACCCAATAAAATACCATATCCTACATGGTCATCCTGTATCCTCCATCCAGCTCGCAAGATGACTCACCCACCTGCAGGGTCCAGCCAAAGCTCACAAGGGCTCTTTTGTAATCCCTCCCATCATCTGGCCACACTCAATGAAGCCAGCCTTGGTTGTAACACTGTCAAATGCACTGTCCTCTCTATCCCACAAATAAATTAGGGCCTCAAAGGTGAGGTTCATCCTGTTCCTCCAGCCTGAAATGTTCCTCTCCCTTAATCCTATTCCAAGCCATTCCTGGCTTATCTACATCTTAGCCACCCTTCAAAGCCCAGCTCAAACCCTCCTTCTTTCCACAAAGCTGCTCTTCTGCTAGAAGCCACGGTTGATCCACAGCCACAGAACACCTGTTGCAGTGATGGCCAATATGAAAGAACGGCAGGTTTAAGCTTCCTAGGGAAGACATAAGCCCTAAGAGGAAGAACCAGTTCTCAGACTGCTCTTTCATTCTCCTATTTCTGGTGATCAGAAGGTCATACACTAGTGTGGTGTGCTATCAATGTAATTTCTGCTCTGTACCTATGCTTTCCTGACTGACCTTCAACATAAATATCTAAGGCATGCACACTAAAATTTCTGGATTCCTTGGATGTGACAGAAATCATACCTGAGATTATACTGTATCATTTTAAATTGCACGTTTAAGGGGAAAAATGACTTTCTAATCAAGCCTAACAGTACTGTGGGGATCAATATACTACTTTTCCTCTTCCTGATTATAGAGCCAACTGAGATAAACAGAATATGTAGGAGTCTGATACAAGAAGACAAAAACATCAGCTTTATTTCTGATCCAGCCCAGTGGAGACCATGGCTCCACTCCATCCCTTCACCCTATGACTTTTAAGACACCCAGTCATAGGTATGACCTATGAGTCCAAGCCATCCCTATTACAGGGCACTCTCCCTAAGCTAAGAGCCAGAGGAGGTAAGGATCCCTACACCTGGAGACAGGCCAGCTCTAAAAAGGAGAAAGAAGCTGAGGGAACCACACTCAGTTCTTCTAAGCTTACCAGATATGAGTCAGGAGGAATGAATGAAGGGTAGGGAAAGAGACGGACTATTTTCTAGAGGAACTTCCTCCACATGGACACATGAAGCCAGAGAAAAAGAAGGTGCCCTCACTAAAAAATGGGTCTAAAATATAGAAGTGAGTGAAGTGAAGTCACTCAGTTGTGTCTGACTCTTTGCAACCCCATGGACTGTGTCCATGGGATTTTCCAGGCAAGAGTACTGGAGTGGGTTGCCAAAATATAGAAAGTGTAATGCAAATACTAACAACATAACTGCTTAATATCTGAAGGGGTGATTAGTAGATTATTCTCTGCTGACCCAAAGAACTCACTCAATGATTTGCTAATTTCAGTGGCACTGCTATCCTCCTTAGGAGTACAGGGGCTCACTCATACATCATCCGCAGAGCTTGATGTAGATTATGGCCAAACAGTCCTTTGTTAGAGTCTGGTCAGAGCACACATAATAACAAGGGCCGGATGCTTGAACTGGAATCAAGCACTCATTCATTCATTCAACAAGCATGTATCAAGTAATTATTGTGTGCCAGCTACTGTGCTTGGCGGTTGAGATGTAACAGCGTACAGACTAACGGGTATCGATATCAAGCAAGCACAAGGTGGCAGCAGGATCCCCGATTTCAGTTGTAAGAACATGCATGTTAATTTGTGGATTCGTTCAAAATGCCGTAAGATAAAAGCTGGTTATATGAGGGGAGGATATGTATTGCAATGCTCACAGTTTATTCTGATGAGAAAAAAACGAATGATCTGACAAGACAGCACCGAGAGATTTCTTCATTAAATACACTTTTTTTTTTTAATTGGAGGGTAATTGCTTTACAATAAACCTTTTTAAAGAGTAAACAATTCTAAGATGCTTCAGGTATGTTTCCAACTTGAGAATGGTAGACAGACAAACCATGACTTACAAGTCCTTCTCAGCCCTCACATTTATGTTTCCCAGTGTTGCCTTCCTTTGTCTGAATCCCACACATTCTGGGGCACTGGGCTGAAGAAAAGAGCCATCTAGTTACAATGAGTGCCCCATGATGGAGACCTTCTGGGCTGACCTGCTGTGGTGAGACAGGTGCAGCACACACTGCCATTTGGGTGCCAGAGTACCCACTGCAAGCAGGAACGCTGGGCAGGGGGTTGGGGAGGCGAGGAAGGGGCAGGAGAGGACGCGAGCCTGGCTTTCAGAGGCTTCTCCCCCACAGCACGCTGCACACACAATGCACTTTCCTTTGTCAGAATCTCTCAGCCTCGCATTGTCCACAGCCCAGGAGGTTGCAAGAAGCATTGTACACGACAGAGCAACCACGCACTCCCTGCCACGGTCAGACAGCAGCAAGCATCTTCCACGGCCCACATCCCCAGAGAGTGCTAAGAGCCTCTTCAGAGGTGTCCTTGGCCTCATGATCGCTGCTTTATTATTTGTATTATTTTAATTCTTTCCTTCTGGGCTCCCCTGCCTCCCCATGCAAAACTAGTTCAGAGATGCCACTTTGGGAGCTCATTATGTTGTCATGGCAACCAGAATTCTCAAAGTTTATTTCTCCCCCTCTTCTCCCTTCCGTGAACTCCCTCTCCCATCTCTCGCTACGTTTATGTTTTGCACAAGAAACAAAACAGGGAAGAAAATACGATCAATATTTTGTAAATTTTCTCACACACTTTCTACTTAGCACAGCATGTCCCCAGTGGGTATTTGAAATCGCCCCTGTTCTCACAACATGCAATTAAGATTCTCAGACTTCAAATCCCTGTGGTGTTTGGGAGTAAGGCCTCGGGTGACAGTTATCAGTCTGCCCCTCTCTCCTCTCTTCCTGCAGAGAGAAGCTGATATATCCCTTCCTGCTTATATAAACCACGCACATGCTGTGTCTTATTTATCATTTGTTAGCCCTTGAAAACAGCATTAAAAAAAAAAAAAAAAGGCCACAACTACACATGAGAGAAAGCGAAAACACCGCGGATGTACTTAACAGGGGATCTCTGGAAATCAGAGGAGATCCAGTTGCCAAAAGGAAAGGCAAGGAAATCCCCAAAGAAAATTTGCTAAATTGATTGTTTAATTATAACATTAACCTTTGCTATCAAAAACCAGATGCAGACAGAGAGGGAAAAGAAACCAAAACAGAGGAGAGAGCCTGAACTCCCACACTGCACACAAGCCATCACGAGAGGCTGGCCCCTGCTCCCACGCGCTTCATTCACTCGTTGGGGGAGGAAGTGATGAGCCCCAGAAGGCTGGGGCTTCTGTAGGTGAAATGGTTGTCTGGGCCCCACAGCTGCTAAAGGGGCTGACACCCTAAGAATCTCAGCTCTGGTTTTGTGGGCTGGGATCCGAGAGACCCAAGAGAGGTGGTCAAGACAAGCATATTCCCTCCATCCATCCTCCTGACAGCCCCATGTCTCTGCTGGCCTGCCCGCTATGGGGAGGGAAGACGACTGGGCCAGAGAATATAGGAATTTGGGGCTGAGGGGGGTGTGAAACTGACGGAGTCCGACCCAGATTATGGGACAGTGTCCTGAGGCTCTAAGACTGGATGACCCTCTGGCTACCAAGGCCCAATATTTTTAATTTACAGACCTACTGAGTTTGAGATTAGACTCTGTGACATCAACCACGATGGATGAGTATTTTAATTGAGACTCTGCTTACTTATTATATCATTCATCACTGCTAACAGAAGGAGATCCCCAATTGCTGAAGTCATAAAAGCTCCAGACTCTAGCACTGCTTAAACTGGCCCATAACAGGATTAGCTGTGAAGAAGAGGGAACTAAATAATGATAAAGGGAATGCCGTACTTCACGGTGAGGGGAGGGTTAAAAGGGCAGGAAGCTGAGCAGGACAAGTGCACACTGGGATTCTAAGCAGACACCTATGCCCAGAGCACCTGCCTCCTGGCCCCACTGAAGGATGCTCACATTCTAGGCAATGGACCACCTGCTCCTCCAGCCCACTCCAGAGCTCAGCTTCTAGTTCCACTCTGCTTCTTTTAACTAACCTGAGAACACAGATTCCTGGCACACAGTAGGTACTCAACAAATCCTGGATGAGTGAAATATGTCTTAGACGGGCAGCAAGCAGTATATGCTCTGGACAGCCCACCCCACACCCCTTCAGTCACCTCTGAGTTGTCCCGAAGCTGCGGTGGATGGAGCCTGTGCACCTTGACAAATGTGACAGCCCCCACATGTTTCTCTGCCTGAGAGACTTCTCCAGTCCCCTACAGGCTTGATCAGCTCACAAGCAGGGCAGCCCCAAAGTGTCAGCACTCAAGGAGGGATGGGAATTAAAGGAGATTTTATGTAAATATACATTGCCATGGCTCAGTCCTCAGTGGAGCAATGCTGAAATGTATCTTATATGTTTCCTTGGAAGGTTCCCAGTGGGTTAAGCTTCAGCAACCTATACTAGTAAGCCTCTCGATTAATACATGTTATTTTGCTTTTCCCCTTCCGTCTGAATTTCCCCCATTCTCTCCCTTTTGCAGCTAGACATCACTTCCCAAATAAACTACCTAGACTCAATCCCTTTCTTAGGATCTTCTTTCAGGGGAACTCAGTCCAAAACACTATCTGTGAACTAGTCAGTTAAATAATTTTCCTCCCTGACAAAAGGATGGAGGAAATGGAAGGGGTGCCATTAAACTGGGGAGAGCAAAGGTATGTCATCTGAAGCATCAATGCCTACTTTTCAAATTTTGTGAGGACCAAATCTTGACCAGGATTAAAAGGCTAATATTATGGACCAGAAATTCCTAGAAAGAAGGAATGATTTTTGCTTGTCTGGAAAAATGACCAACCCAGATACAGCTTTTTGTTACTGCTTCTGAGGACAGTCCTGAGAAAAGGGGCCAGAAACGAGTGACTGAATGAATACCATCCCTCCTCCTCTCCAGGGGGTAGACAATCTGGGACACAACCTGGCCTTGACTGTTTTACTTTTTCTTTCCTGCTCATTGGTATATGCAGAGGGAATGAAGAGGTGGAGTTATCGATAAAAGCATAGTCCTGAATGCCGGTTCATTATCTCTGAAAAGAATATTAAGTTGCCTGATCCCCTGGGGCATCTTTCACTGCTGGTTAACACAGAGGCACCCTTTTTAACCCCACAAATACAGAACAGGGGGTACCCCACACAGGTTAATTAACACATTCAAGATACTATTGTTTGGTCATTTTTGTAGCCCCACTGGTTGGAAAGTGACATTTTCAGAATAACAGACACTGTCCCTCTAGAGCAAAACACAGATAGTTTTTCTAGCGAGGAGCCCTTGCTTCAGCTCAGGAAAGTACATCCAGAGATTTGACACCTAGCTAACCCATGTTGCTCTCTCCAGTCTGATGTTTTTCATCCTAAGATGAGAGTTAGAGCTGCTATTCAAAGCCTGTTCACTTTCTTCATAACAAGTACTATTAATACAGGGATATCGGCCTGTTTCCTGTCACAGCCATTAGACTACAGAGTGAAAATGGTACAGATGAATTTATGCAAAGCAGAAATAGAGACACAAACATAGAGAACAAACGTATGGACATCAAGGAGGTTAAGGGGAGGTGGCATGAATCGGAAGATTGGGACTGACATGAATACACTATTGATTTTTTTGTTGTTGTTGTTCAGTCACTAAGTCATGTTCGACTCTTTATGACTCCATGGACTACAGCACACCAGGCTTCCCTGTCCTTCACTATCTCTCGGAGTTTGCTCAAATTCATGTCCATTGAGTTGGTGATGCTATCTCATTCTCTACCACCCTCTTTTCCTTCGGCCTTCAATCTTTCCCAGCATCAGGGTCTTTTCAATGAACACTATTGATACTACATATAAAACAGATAACTAAATGAGAGCCTACTGCATAGCATAGGGAACTCTACTCAATGCTCATGGTGACCTAAATGGGAAGGAAATACAAAAAGATGGGATATATGTATACATATGGCTGATGCACTTTGCTGTACAAAAGAAAATAACACAACATTGTAAAGCGACTATATTCCAACAAAAATTAGAAAAAAACAAAAAAGATGATCTCCTTTCCTCAGTTCTGAATCTCAGACATTTACTGGCTGAGGCACTGATGTCCACTAGTAAGATCACTCCTCTCTTGTATGGTATCTGATTATTGGGTATTGATCTAAAGGAAGAGCATGATGTGAAAAAGTAGGGGTCAGGTGATGGAGGAGGTACTTCTCTGTGTGCAGCACACAAGGTTGGGGGAGCAGGAAAGAACCGTGTCTCATTTTACTGCCATTTCTGCCAACTCTGGTGAGGGTTAAGGGCTCTCCTCTCTCTGTTCTGATCATCTTGAGCTTAGGGATCTCTCAGCTGGCAAGTGAATTGGTTACCAAGGTTAGTTTAGTATGGGTTAGAGCAGTGTGGCCCCTTTAACAAGCTTTGGGGTCCCTCCTGCCCTCTCACGGCTCTCAGTGGCTGTTCATTTCCCGGGTCCTCTGTGGAACACACCATCTCTGTGTTCTCCCTGCATAACAGAGTTTGCTTCTTCACCAGGAAAGAATAATTTAAATATTTTTGCTAAATGAGGAATATTTTGGGATGCGATAATAATTAAGTGTTGAGAATGTAGTGATGCACTTGACACTGAGGGGAAAATAAAGAATTTTTAATTCAGCTACAACTCTAATGGCTTTGCAACTTAACAGCCAGACATGCCAAGCACCCAGTATATAACCAAGTTGTAAAAGCTGTGATTATCAACCGGGGAAATTGGGAGGTATTATTTCAGCCACCTCAGTGTGCACATGTCTGCAAGAGCACAGAAAACATGTCTAATTATAGGGGCTTGACTGTGGGCTATAAGCTCAGAATGAAGTGAGGCTCTGATACTATTATGAATTTCCACATGGCAAAATCAATTACTATGAGATTCCACAGATCAGAAAAAGAGCCATAGGTTCAAGCAAAAAAAATATTTCTAATCTTGAAAAGACTAAGATTTTGGCATAAAAGCCACAGTGAAATGAGCATATGGGATAAATTTTGTAAGCAAAAAAAAATCCATTAAAAACCCTCAAACAGCAGTGATTTGATACACTGGCTTATGTCCATCAATCTGATAATGACAAATGTTCCCTCCTTCTCCCTGCAATAGAGAAAGTCTAAGCACAATTTTTAGAGTTGTCCCTTGACACCAGCAAAATAACGGAGTTCTGCTACAGTCATCTGTGCTCTGCTCTTCAACTAATGTTAAACTTGGGTTTCGGGGGAATTATATCCATTGAAAATGGTGCCCAAAATTTCAGGAAAATTTCTGAAGAATGTAGACATCCCATAAACAGGAAGATTGCTTTTGATTCGCTCACTGGAGGGCATCTACTGGGAGCCCACTGAGTGCCTGTTAGGTCTGCCAAGTGAGGGAGAAAAAAGAACTCACCCTGGTGCTTGCCATCACAATGCTATGAAAGGGGCAAAAAAGTGTTCATCAGTCATGTCTGACTCTTTGTGACCCCATGGACTGTAGCCTGCCAGGCTCCTCTGTCCATGGGATTCTCCAAGCAAGAATACTAGAGTAGGTAGCCATTGCCTTCTTCAGGGGGTCTTTCCGACCCAAGGATTGAACTTGGGTCTCCCTCATTGCAGGCAGATTCTGTACTATCTGAGCCATCAGGGAAGCCCAGGAAAGGGGCAAAGGTCTCCACAAATAACTTCAAGACAAGGGCTCTAATAGAGGATTACCTATAGTGCAAGTAGAGGAAACTTAAGGGGAATTTGACCTTCAAAGATGAGTCAGAGCTCCCAAGTCAAACAAGTCAGGTATGTGAAAGGGGATATGGTGGTTCTTTCTAAGTAAAAGGAACAAAGGAACAAAGCTGTGTGCTCCTGGGGAATCCAGCAACAGTGAGTGTGTGGCAGGGCCAAAGGAGACGGAGCATAGCATTGAGGCTGGAAACGTAGGCTGAGCTAAGCTTTGAGAGGTCTTGGAAGACAAGAACCATTTCTTTGGACTTTTAAATAAATTGATGGTTAAAGAAGCTGTGTTTGTGATCGTGTTGTGCTTAGTCCCTCCGTCGTGTCCGACTCTTTTCGACCCCATAAACTGCAGCCCGCCAGGCTCCTGGAATGAGTTGCCATGTCCTCCTCCAGGAGATCTTCCCAATCTAGGGATCGAACCTAGGTCTCCTTTACTGTGAGCAGAATCTTAACCATCTGAGCCAATGTTTGTGATTATCCCCTCTTAAAGCCTTTAACTGTTAAAATGAAAAGTTATTAACTCCATATTCATCTTTCCAACCCACCCAGTGTTGGTTTTGTCATTATTTATCCTTTTTCTGAGAATTTACTAGTCAAAAATGTTTAAAAATGTGATCTACCTAATAATCACTGGTTTACATTATTTATATTACCTTAAAACTTCCACATTGATTGTGATAATTTTTAGCTTTGATTGTAAATTATCATTTAATTTTTAAAACAAGCTGATGAGAACAAGGAAAAACCAGAACTCTCACTTTTGCTAGCAGGCACATAACTCTGGAAAGCAGATTGGCAGTTTCTTATAAAACTAATCATGCACTTACCCTATGACCCAGCAATTACACTCTCGGGCATTTATCTCAGAGAAAATAAAACTTACGTTCACACAAAAGCATGTACACAAATGTTCATAACAGCTTTATCTGTAATAGCTCAAAACTCAAAACAACTCAAATGTCTTCCCAAGGGGTGAATGAATAAACAAACTGCGGTACAGCCACACCATGAAAAGCTATTCAGAAGCAAACAGGAATGCGTTATTAACATGTGCAAAGATCTAGATGGATTTCAAGGAAATTATGCTGAGTAGAAAAAAAGGTCAATTTAAAAAAGTTATGTACTGTATGATTTCATTTCTATAACACTCTTAAAATGACAAAATTAGAGAGATGGAGAACAACAGATTACCAGGGGATGAGGGGGTAGTGGGTGGAGGACAGTGGATGTGATTATAAAGGGGTAGCGTGAGGAAGTCTCATGGTAATGAAATAGTTCTGTGTCTTGATTACGGTGGTGGTTACACAAATCTACACTTGATAAACCTGCATGGAAACCGACACACACACACACGGACACACATACACATGGACACACACATAATAATGCACGTTAAAAAAAAAAACAGTTAAACCTGAATAAACATTTTGGACTGCACCAAAGTCAGTTTCCTAGTTGTGGTATTATACTACAGTCATGCAAGATGTTATCAGAGCAGGTATAGGGGATACAAGTCTACTTTTTTCCCCAACTTTCTGTGACTCTATAATTGTTTCAAAATTAAAAAAAAAAATCAAACAAACAAAAAAAACCTTTTGAAAAAAGTTAGCCAGGTGCTCCACGTTGACAACTTCAACAGTTATTTTTTAGTCATCTCTGTATTGAGTCACTACGACACATTCAGCATTTGGGATTTCCTCATTCCTTTTAGAAATCCTATATTTCTTTGTCTTCTACCATGTGATGCTTTTGTGATACCCTTTCGACCGATCTTGATATTCTAATACATTAACAGTGTTACTAGAAAGCTCTATCCTTGGTTCTGTTTTTTCTTCTCTACATGCCATCCATGGATAACCTTATCTATTTGTGCCATTTTCTCTACTATGTTCCGATAGTGGGTCGTATCTGTTCTCCCTCTGTCCTTAAAACACAGATATTGGCCGATCCTATCTACTTGTTTGGCTCTCCTGAACTTCAGACTCACTGTCTGGAATTGAATGCATCTTCCTGCCAGAACAGAGCTGTTTTTCTTCCTATATTATTCAACTTAGTAAGTGGAAAACAAAAGTTATCCAAGGTATTTGCAAGTGAATCTTGGGATGTATGGGCTTCCCTGGGGTCTCAGCGGCAAAGAATCTGCCTGCAACGCAGGAGCTGCAGAAGACTTGGGTTCAATCCCCGAGTTGGGAAGATCCCCTGGAGAAGGAAATGGCAACCCACTCCAGTATTCTTGCCTGGAGAATCCCAAGACAGAGGGGCCAGTGGGCTGCAGCCCATAGGGTTGCAAAGAGTCGGACATGACTGAACTGACGGCACACCTGGGAGATATGCCAGACGACCTCCCCTCACCCATTACAGCCAACCATTTACCTTGTCCTGACTATTTTACCACCTGAATCCTTCACCTCTGTTTTCCCTTTACATTTCACCCATCAGTGCCTGAGATTCTCACTTTCCATCTACAACTAGAGCTTTCCACAGAATTATTACTAACCAATCATTTTTTAACCCCCTTCCCTAATCCTCAATCTAAAATTCAAAACTAACTCAAGTTTTGTTTCTTGATCTTATTAATGAATTGTGATAGTACATTTTAATTTTTACAAATTCAACTTATCAACTGTTTCCTTAATGGCTTACTGCTTTGTATCACACTCAGAAATGCTTTCCCCCTTAAAGATTTTTGAGCTGTCCAAACCTTTTGAATATTTATAGCTTAATTTTCAAAACATAGATACTTGCTCCACCTGCAATTTATTTTGCTATACATTATGAGAAAGGGAGCCAATTAAGCCTTTTCTTTCCAAGTGACTGGCCAGTTATCAACACCATTCATGGAATCATTTCACTAATTTGAAATGAAACATATACTGTAAATTCATGTATGCATAGTTGAATCTGTTTTGATCCTCCTATTCGTACATCAGGCCACCCTATTTCAATTACTTCAGTTTAGAATACATTTTACTACTTGGAGAAAACTCCCTGTTCCTCACTGTTTTAAGAAATGTCCTGAATATTCTTATATACTTAAGTTTTCATATAAATTTCTATTCAGTAAAAATCTTATTTGCATTTATTAACATTCATGTTAATGATGAAACAAGGGAAAATAGACATCTTTGCAATCTGAAGAATTCCCTTACATGAACAATGTTTGTATTCTCATTTACCTAAATGAGAAAAACAACTCAGAATCTCCCCGTGTTGGAATTCAAACTTCCCAAGTGCAAGACTTTCTGTTTGTTTAATTCTATGCTACATTCGCAGTTTCTAGAACACTTTTTAGCACAGGAGAAGCACAATACCTATTTGTTGAAAAACTGAACAAATAAACATATAAATTATTCTATTATTTAGGCAATAGAAACCCATTATAAATAATTATACATAAATCATACAATTAGATGTCTAGCTAGGAAAGGTTGTTTTGATCATGGAGAGCTGGCTGGATTAGAGTAAGGAGAACATTTAAAGAAGCAATCGCTACAGTTCAGGATACAGCTCATGAAAAGCTTCAAACGTAGAATCAGTAGGTTTTGATGAGTAAGTAGATGCAGAGAATAGGTGAAAAGGACGGACCGTGGTTAACTAGTGTTA
Organism: Bos indicus; assembly: GCF_029378745.1. Lineage (NCBI taxonomy): Eukaryota > Metazoa > Chordata > Mammalia > Artiodactyla > Bovidae > Bos > Bos indicus. The sequence goes on along the minus strand of NC_091775.1, from coordinate 63,614,256 downwards.
CTACCTTGAATTACCAAAGTGATAAAAGATAACAGAGGAAGAGTATGGAAGAGTAACACGTGTGTTTAGTGTTGGGGTAGTGCAAGGAGCCAATGAAATGAATTTAGTTTAGAACATCCTAAATTTGAGATATGTAAGGGATGTCCCAAGTGAAAATATCTCTTTTCAACCTTAGTAGCAGATTGGTCGGAGAAGGCAATGGCACCCCACTCCAGCACCCTTGCCTGGAAAATCCCATAGACAGAGGAGCCTGGTGGGCCGCAGTCCATGGGGTCACTAAGAGTCGGACAAGACTCAGCGACTTCACTTTCATTTTTCGGTTTCATGCACTGGAGAAGGAAATGGCAACCCACTCCAGTGTTCTTGCCTGGAGAATCCCAGGGACGGGGGAGCCTTGTGGGCTGCCATCTATGGGGTCACACAGAGTCGGACACGACTGAAGCGACTTAGCAGCAGCAGATTGGTCGGAGAAGGTGATGGCACCCTACTCCAGTACTCTTGCCTGGAAAATCCCATGGACAGAGGATCCTGGTGGGCTGCAGTCCATGGGGTCTCGAAGAATCGGACACGACTGAGCAACTTCACTTTCACTTTTCACTTTCATGCACTGGAGAAGGAAATGGCAACCCACTCCAGTGTTCTTGCCCAGAGAATCCCAGGGACGGGGGAGCCTGGTGGGCTGCCGTCTATGGGGTAGCACAGAGTCGGACACAACTGAAGCGGCTTAGCAGCAGCAGATTGGTAAATTAAATCTAGGTTGGCCTGGTAATAAAGTCAACTTCTTAAATATTATTTCGTATTATATTATTTTACTAAACACAAATTAGTTCCTCCTCTGAAAAACAGATAACTAAAATGGGGTTTTAGGATGGAAACGATCTTTAAGGAGGCTTGAATATAGTGTGCAAGAGTGCAACACAGCGTACACCATATAAGGCAAATTCAGAGAACGGTACAGTCACCTATTGGGTTAAGTCCCTCCCTTCATGGAGGGACAGAGACTGGAGTATAACATGTATACAGAGTTTAAGCATGAATATAAGCATAATGTACTATGGAAATTTGTGTGTGTGTGTATGTACACAAATGTGTGTGTATACATGTATATGAACAGATGTAGATGCTTGCTCCTTGGAAGGAATGCTATGACAAACCTAGACAGTGTATTAAAAAGCTGAGACATCACTTTGCTGAGCAAGGTCCCTATAGTCAAGGCTATGGCTTGTAGTCATGTACAGATATGAGAGTTGGACCATAAAGAAGGCTAAGCACCAAAGAATTGATGCTTTAAAATTGTGCTGCTGGAGAAGACTCTTGAGAGTCCCTTGGACTGCAAGGAGATCAAACCAGTCAATCCTAAAGGAAATCAACCCTGAATATTTACTGAAGGACTGATGCTGAAGCTGAAGTTCCAATACCCTGGCCACCTGATGCAAAGAGCCAACTCACTGGAAAAGACCCTGATGCTGGGAAAGATTGAAGGCAAAAGGAGAAGGGGGTGGCAGAGGATAAGATGGTTAGATAGCATCACCAATGCAATCGACTTGAATTTGAGCAAATTCTGGGAGATAGTGGAGGACAGAGGAGCCTGGTGTACTGCAGTCTATGGGGTCACAAAGAGTCGGACACAACTTGGTGATTGAACAACATCATCAGAGTATTACAGGGTGAATCTACAGTAAGTTATTTAGATTATGGCAGAGGAGGTAAGTTTTGTTTCAGTCACCTAAGAATCTGGCCAACCAAGAATTTCATGCATGAAAAATCTTTCAACAGAGAGTGGAATCATTTTTTACATTTAGCTCTAGTCTTCATCACCAAAAAAGGTATGTAATGAATTCCCAGTCTAATTGTTCAAAATTCTCTGTAAGGATGAGTCCATATAAAACTTGCTTTGATGATTTATCTTGACTGTCCTCCTCACCAATTTCTCTATTGCTTTTCTCTTACCATTTTGACCCTACCTCTCAGAGCTGACCTTTTTAGATATGATTACTCGCTTCCACAAGATATGACTTCACCACTCTATCCCCACCACACATCTTCAGACAATGACCCTCCCACCTTGGCCCAGGTCCCCAGAACTATCAATTCTAGTATATTCTCTGCTTGTCCAGATAAATAATAGAGCACATTAGAGCTTGATTTTTGAAATGAAACTGAGTTTTAAACAATAAAAGAGACCTGGAGTCTTTTTCTTTCCAAAGCATTACATTTCACAGTCACAATCTCAATCCACAAATTTATCGACAAAGGCAATTTCAGGGTATTAGTACCGATCGTACTTCTTCCTTGTAGTTCAAACGGTAAAGAATCTGCCTGCAATGCAAGAGACCAGGGTTCAATCCCCAAGTCGGTAAGATCCTCTGGAGAAAGGCAATGATAATCCACTCTAGTAATCTTGCCTAGAGAATCCCATGGATGCAGAAGCCTAGCATGCTACAGTTCTTGGGGTTGCAAAGAGTCGGACACGACTGAGCCACTAACACACACACACACACTTCTCCCTAACAGTACAACTTGAAATGGGGGGTAATATTCGAGAAAATAAAGATTATATGTGCAACACAGGAATACAAGCTCTATGAGGGGAGGGATTTTTCAATTCCATCTAGAACAGTGTTTGGCACAGAGTGAGCGCTCCGTAAATATTTGCTGCCCTAATAACTAAATTCAGATGAGCATTTTGTTGTGTTAGAGTGTATACATAAATTGTATGTCTATGCTCTGAATAGAAGCTGAGCAGCAAAGATTTCACTGGAAGCACCCAACTCCATATGGGAAACAGTGCTGTGTGAAACCAGGAACAGTGGACTAAGGGTCAGAACACCACTCCCTTAGGTTTATGACACAGAGCATGTTGCCTGTTCACCTTTGAGCTCCAAGCTCCTTATTTGTAATATAACAACCCACTCCCTAGGATTGCTGTGAGAACTAAACAAATGAATACACATGAAATGCTTTCCAAATGAAGTGCTCTACAGTGAAAAAAAAAAAAGAAAGAAAGAAAAAGAACAACTGCTTTAGTCTTTTGTGTTTCCAACAGAGTTAGCTGCCCACAATTCCCACTAGGATGACAGCTTTATCCTTAAGTGACTGTTCCCTAAATATTTGCCACATATGATATAAATGGATTATTTTCCTCTCTATACAAATAGATCTTTTACGTTCATTTGAAAAAATAAATATGGCTAGAGGAAAATGGGCAAAGGACATGAGAAAATAGCTAAAAGAAAAAAAACAATAGGTGTGAAAAAAATGTTCAACATGTGACAATTTCATGTCTGTAACACCTCTGCAAAGTAAACAGCTCTTTGGAGCTTCTGCCGGGATCTCCCGTGTGACTGATTATGCTCCAGGGTTTTAAGATCCTACCAGCCTCTTCCTCAGTCCTCTGCCATATTATTCTCTAGAAGGTCACAACGGGGTAAGGAATCCCCTAAGAGGGGGCTGGCGTTACTGGGTTTCCCTTCAATTCAGCATTTACGTACGGAGCACAAGAACAAGGCACTGAGATGTTAAGAGAGGTCCAACTATGTGGAAAGTCATCTCCAGCACTAGGAACAAAATCTAACAGGTGACAGAGACATTCAGCACTCCAGTACAAGCAAGACAGTGCACCCTGAGGAGGAGACAGGAGGGCTCGGGCCCTTGTCAACCGTGCAGTCTTAGGCAAGACTCTCAAACTCTCTCAGCCTCCATTTCCTCATTTATTATAACATGGGACTAACAATAGTGACTTATTCATGAGGCTGTTATAAAATCAGTCAGAATAAAGTATTCAGCAGGATACCAAGAAGATAACGAACTTTCAGTAAAAGTTAACTCTTTTCTTTAGCATTATTATTATTAAATGACATAACAAAATTGCATAATCTTATGAGTAATGCTTCCCTGATGGTTCAGTCGGTAAAGAATCCACCTGCAACACGAGAGACCTAGGTTCAATTCTCTGGGTTGGGAAGATCCCCTGGAGGAGGACATGGCAACCCACTCCAGTATTCTTGCCTGGAGAATCCCCATGGACAGAGGAGCCTGGCGGGCTACAGTCCATGGGGTCGCAAAGAGTTGGACATGACTGAGCGACTAAGCACAGCACATAATGAGCGGTAGGTTCTAATGGAGGGGAGCACAGTGTGACAGGAGAATATGGAAGAAAGATTTTAGTCCTAACTGCAGCATGGGAGTAGGGGCATGGATCTAGAAGGATCTCATGAAGGAAGTCAAAGCTGAAATAGGCCCTGAGGGAGGAGCAGGAATTCAGCAAGAAAAGCTAACAGGGCAGGGCTCATTCCTGACCACAGGAGGAGAGAGCGTTGCTAAGAAACTGCAAGAAGTATAGCGTTCAAGGTGATGGTCATGCGCGGAGGCACAGGGGTGTAACACAGTGGTCTGCCGTTACTGTTTCCTCCAGGGAACAGGCTGCGGTGGATGGTCAGCCCTACCAGTGACATCTGAAAACATCCAAGTTCATGCTCAATAGGGCAACTAGGTAAGTAAAAATGACTCTTTCCCAGCCCCAACTACTGAGGTATAACCCAAGATCTGGAGGGAAGAATTCTGCCACTCAGAACTAACGCTGATTAAATATTTACTATCTCCCAGGTACTAAACACTTAGCATGAATGATCAGGTTTAGTTTCCCCAACAATCCAGTATGGTGGATTCTAAAGTCCTCATTTGCAATTGGGTAACTGAGGGTATAAATATGTGCAGCTACTTGCCTAAGGTCACGCAGATGACAAGTGATGGACGTGGGATTCAAACCCATGTACACCGTACAGAGTCTGCACGTTACTACTAAGCTATCCCCCTCATGCAGAGGAGATAAGTACTCTGGATAGAGAGCCAGAAGACTAGGTTCTAGTCAACATCTATCCCTAAATAGCTGCGTATGACTTGAGGAAGCTGCTTCACTCTCTGGTCTGGTTTTCCCAGTTATAATATGAACAGCAGGGATAAACTACACTTATAGTCCTTTCTGCCTCAAATAATTTTTATCACACTGAAAGATATGACTCTGACAATTGACACATAAAACAGCATCTTGGGAAAATGCAGATTCTTTCCACAACCTCTCATACTTTATACTGTATATAAAGTATACACAGTATACTTTATACTGTGTATAAAGCACTAGTGTGCGACTCAGCACAGGACACACAGTTCCTGCACTATCCAGTAGGTCCCTGTTGAAAGTGGAAGGTGCTCAGTCATGTGTGACTCTTTGCAACCCCGTGGACTATACAGTCCATGGAATTCTCCAGGCCAGAATACTGGAGTGGGTAGCCTTTCCCTTCTCCAGGGGATCTTCCCAACCCAGGAATCAAACCAGGATTGCCTGCATTGCAGGAGGATTCTTTACCAACTGTGCTATGAGGGAAGCCCCAGGTCCCTGTTGGTTATCTATGTTACACATAGTAGTGTGTATACATTTGGAGAAGGAAATGGCAGCCCACTCCAGTATTCTTGTCTGGAGAATTTCATGGGCAGAGGAGCCTGGCGGGCTGCAATCCATGTAGTTACAAAGAGTCAGACACGACTGAGCGACTTACACACAGTGTGTATATGGTAATTCCAGCCTCCTAATTTATCCCTTCCATAACCCTTATTTTCCCATTTTCACCTTATTTTCTGTCTGCAAGTCTCTTTTGTTCTGAATTGAGCCACTAGGTGGCTAGGGAGAACATAGGATGAAGAGGTATAGGGGGAAGAGTCAATATTATACAATAACTTGTAAGGGAAAAAAAATCTGGAAAAGTCTATGTGTATGTGTCTGTCCACATACATAACTGAATCGCTATGCTGTACACCTGAAACTTACATGATACTGTCAATCAACTATACTTCAACAAAAAAATTAAAAAAAAGAAAAGAAAGAAATCAAGGGGCTTTCCTGGTGGCTCAGTGGTAAAGAATCCACCTACCAATGCAGGAAACACAGGTTCAGTTCCTGATCTGGGAACATCCCACACGCCAAGGAACATCAAACCCAGGCACCGTAACTATTAAGCCTGTGCTCTAGAGCCTGGGAGCTGCAGCTACAGAGCCCATGTGCCACAACTATTGCACTGGATTGTCCTAGACCCTGTGTCCTGCAACGAGAGGCCATCACAGAGGCCGTTGCAATGAGAAGCCCACGCACCACAACTAGAGTAGCCCCAGCTCACCACAACTAGAGAAAAGCCCACGCAGCAACGAAGACCCAAGTACAACCAAAAAAAAAAAGAAGAAGAAGGAAGATACTAGAAGCAGTCCAAGAGACTTCCCTCTTATTTCCACCCCCAGTACACTCAGACACACTCATACAGTCACCAAGTCATGCAGATCCCATCCCACCAACATCTCCTGGATCTGGTCCACCTTCTCCATCACTACTCCACTGCACTCTCTGCTGCCTCACTGTTTCACTGCTTCTTTCTTCAACTGTCACTCCAAAGATGCCTCTTTGTCTCCAATCTCACTCCTCCAGGGCAATCACCTTCAAATGCAAACTAGTTGTCTTCCTTGCCTAAAGCTTGAGAACCAACCCTGCATCATGAGCTCCAGGGGTCAGGTCAGAACTCAGGTTTAGCTTAGCCCATAGGAGGAGCCCCTCACGATGAGCCTCTCACCTCTAGTTTCACCTCCTCTACATCCCCCTCAATGTATTTCACTAGAGAGTCTCAGAACAGCCTTTTACACGTTCCTGACAGCCAACCTGATGGAAAGCTCTTCTCCCTTCTTCTGGCTGGCCATTACTCATTCTTCAAAGAGTGTGTCAGTCTCAGGTTCTTCAAGTGGCCCTGCCCGATCCTTGCCCCCATCGAATATAAATATTCACCTATGCTATCTCTCTACATAGACTACAAGCTCCTTGAGGACAGCAGCTCCCTGTCCCTGTTTGATCTCATTCCCAGCCCCGAGCAGCAAGAGACGTGGAGCAAGCACCCAGGAACTGCTTGCTGAGTTTCTCCCAGGGATTCCAGGGTCAGAATCCTGGAAGGAGAATTACCCTGTGGTTCCTGCACAGGTGCATCTTAGCCAGTCTCCTCTGATGTCAGCTTGCCTCTGGAACATGACACACAGGCCAAACTAATACCCACCAACTCCAAGATGAGCAGTTGCGTATTCATCTGAACCACTGAGCTGGACAAGAATAACTTCCTTCCTAAGACCACCAGCTATTCCTACCTCAAGTCAGGCCTGAGAAATACTTAGGTGCCAACTCCTAACATACAGAGGGAAGAAATGGCAGGTCGCTCAGGAGATCCAAGGTTTAATACTGAAGATACATTCTTTAGCCTTTTCCTTGTGGATAGGTCCTATTCACCTTTGTACACTCAACAATGCCTTGCAAGATAGTAGGTGCCCGAAATATACAACACATGAATCAAACTTTTGATAGGGCCAGAATTCTGGATCTATTGAATTTAGACACCATTACATGTAATTTTGAATGATTTCCTTAACTAATCTACAATCTTTTTATTTTATTCATCTTTGTAATCTCAGTGTCTGAGATTTCCTTCTGGAGAAGGAAATGGCAACCCACTCCAGTATTCTTGCCTGGAAAATCGCATGAACTGAGGAGCCTTGTAGGCTACAGTCCATGGGGTTGCAAAGAGCTGGACACGACTGAGTGACTTCACTTCAACCTCAGTGTCTAGTACACTGTCTTAAGCACAGTAGCCATACAATCAGCTTTTGTTGAATTGCCCTGAACTTATCAAAGCTATCCAGCAAATGAGTTAGTGGCAAGACAAACTTCACCAGTTAACTGGTGACAGTTATCTCACCAGTAACAAGAGCCACTCCACTCACTCAAGAGATACAACCAGAGGAATCCCTCCTCATATACAGAGAGTCCACCACTTCCTACCAGACCTGAGGGTAAAAGAACCTGGACAGCAGGTCTTAGCATCTTCTATCTTGTATGTCAGTCAGTTCAGTCACTTAGCCATGTCCAACTCTTTGTGACCCCACGGACTGCAGCACGCCAAGCTTCCCTGACCATCACCAACTACTGGAGCCTACTCAAACTCATGTCCATCGCGCCGGTGATGTCATCCAACCATCTCATCCTCTGTTGTTCCCTTCTCCTCCTGCCTTCAATCCTTCCCAGCATCAGAGTCTTTTTCAGTGAGTCAGTTCTTTGCATCAGGTGGCCAAAGTATTGGAGTTTTATCTTCAGAACCAGTTCTTCCAGTGAATATTCAGGACTGATTTCCTTTAGGATGGACTGGTTGGATCTCCTTGCAGTCCAAGGGACTTTCTATGTTCCAGGTCACATTGCGTATATGAAGACCAATGTGTGTGAATAAGTATGTGCATCAATGTATGGACAGCTTAAAACTGGCACCAACATCTGTATGGTCAGGATGCTATTCTGTATTAACCACTGGCTGGCTTTCTCTAGTTGTGCCATGTTGGGAGCCCATATTCCTGGATATGGGCCACGTGGCGTAGGTGTATCAGAACAAGTCTCTAACCACAGGTGGGAAATTACAACCTCTGACCATACCTCTGCCAGTAACTAGTTGGGGCTCAGAACCTCTAAACCCTCTTCTTTCCATCTGTAAATAAATAAATAAAAAGTATCTATCTACTGCACATAGCTGTTACAAGGAACAAATAAGAGCACGGAAGCAAAGGTGCTCTGAAAACTATGCCATACTTTATACACACGCTCCCTGTATATGCATGTGTCAGCAGTTCCTGGCTTGGCTATCCCTGCCCTGGTTTGGAGACAGCACAATGGCTCCCCCAAGACTCTCTCCCTCTCTCCAGAAACCCTGGGAGCAGAGGGTAGAGGTGATGGGATAAGGGTCACTTTCTGTTTGCATGAGCCTTCTGCCCTGTCACCCCTGACTGCACCTCAGGACATGCTTCTGCAGCCCTGGTTCGTTTCCATGGAGACAGGAAGCTCTGCTTCTCTTCAAGCCTAAGCTAATAGTTTTCATCAAATCCCATTTCCTCTGAGACAAGTAAAAATGTGACAAGTATCCATCTTGTCCTTCTATCCACAGTTCCTGTTTAAATACACTGAGACTCTCAAACATACCTCTGAGCCCTCTACCCACCTAGGCCCGTGCCTCTAGGATGGGTGCCACAGTCACTTTCACACCTGGTGGGCCATGAGCACTCGTGTGGGCTACCTGCCCTCCCTTACCAGACTCTTATCATTTGCCTGACAGGGGCTCCTCCTTCCACAGCTCTTTTTCTGCTTTAGGAAGCCTTGGGGCATAACATTACACTGCCTGCAGGTCATGGGGAACATATGCCCCAGAGACAAAACCTTCAGAGCTTCTCCCTGGTTTATACATGTAACTCCCAACCAACCCCTTACTCCAAGCAGAACACCTACATCCCCATTCAAGGGCATGTGAGAACCAGACAAAGCAAGAGACAGAGCCCACACCCCCACCACCCTGTACATGGAACTAGCTGCTGCTGAACTGTCTGTAGACACACCAGTGAAACCACATAGGTGTTGAGCATCAGAAGGAGAAAAAGAAACCAGGACAGAGCTATTCCAGCTCCAGCCCATAAGGCCCCTATTGTTAACACTCTTTTAAATGTCAGCATTTCTTCACACCAGCTGTTCCCAGCTGCTGCTGTCACTTCCTAACCTTCTCCAGAAGTGCTAAGGAGGTACGTCCCATGCTACTTCTGTTTCATCTCCCAACCTGAGGAGGCCGCCTTCTGGTCTGAGAGGAGCTCCTAGTCTCACAGTGGGTTCAAGCCCAGTATCATAGGCTGCTACTTGGATGATAGCCACCTGCAGCTAACAGTGAGAGAAAATGAGCATCAATATTATCAGAGAGGGTAAGAGCTGACGGCTACTCCATGCCACACCTAGGCCTCAGCCTGGGAGAGCGATATTGCTATCCCATTTCACAGGGGAGGAAGCAGGCCCAGAGTAACATGTCCAAATGCACAACACTAATAAGCAGCAGGGTTAGGATTTCACCCATGGAAGAAAAAACCATGACAAACCTAGACCACATATTTAAAAGCAGAGACATCACTTTGCCAACAAAGGTCCACAGAATCAAAGCTATGATTTTTCCAGTAGCCGTGTATGGATGTGTGAGTTGGACCATAAAGAAAGCTGAGCACCAAAGAACCGGTGCTTTCAAACTGCAGTGGTGGAGACGACTCTTTAGAGACCCGTGGACAGCAAGGGAGACCAAACCAGTCAACCCTAAAGGAAATCAACACTGAATATTCATTGCAAGGACTGAGGCTGAAGCTCCAATACTTCAGCCACCTGATGCAAAGAGCTAACTCACTGGAAAAGACCTTGATGCTGGGAAAGATTGAGGGCAGGAGGAGAAGGGGACAACAGAGGATGAGATGGTTGGGTAGCATCATCGACTCAATGGACATGAGTTTGAGCAACCTCTGGGAGATGGTGAAGGACAGAGAAGCCTGGCGTGCTGCAGTCCATGGGGTTGCAGAGTCGGACACAACTTAGTAACTAAACAACATGACTGTCAGATGCCAAAGCTTGCGCTTCTCCCAACCTACCATGCTTTCGTGCCAGGAGCCAGCGTGAAGAACTCCGCCTGTGGCAAAGGTCATGAGGAAGGAGGCTCGGCATACGCAAAGGTGGGATCAAGCCTCAGGAGTCCCCCTGGAAATTCCCGAGCATCTACCCCCAAAACCAGAGTCTGCCTACTTTACTGCTTTGTGCTCTCACCTACACCTCTGACTTTATGGGGGGCTGTCCCCCACCACCATCTCTCTCTCTGAAAAAGAGTTAACTTACAGCTCCAGTTAATAAAGTTCCTTGGCGTGACAAGAGTGTTTTAGATCACAAACTCCTTTGGGAGTTCTCTAGCCTGCCTGAACAGGTTCTTCTGGCCACATGTGTTTGTTCAGAGCCTCCCAACCGTGAGAGGCATGAGATGTTCTGCTGCTGCTGCTGCTAAGCCGCTTCAGTCGTGTCCGACTCTGTGAGACCCCATAGACGGCAGCCCACCAGACTTCCCCGTCCCTGGGATTCTCCAGGCAAGAGTACTGGAGTGGGTTGCCATTTCCTTCTCCTGAGATGTTCTAAAACTGTCTAAATACAGATTCCTTTGAGAAGTTAAAAGATTGATTAGAAATTGTATTGGTGAAGGGTTTTTCAGTTGTTGGGCCAATGTTTGCTGCTAAGTTTCCATATCCCTTACCTACTGTGTCCCTGGGAATGTATTGATTAATATAATTGGTATATAGGAATGTAAGTAATAGCTTTAATGTCTGTAACCTTGGACCCTTGAGTTAATTGTTTTCTTGTTATAGCCCACCACACCTTTGCCCTATAGGAATGCAACTTTATCTAATGCTTTTGGAGGGTGGCACCTGACTTTAGAATAATCACCTTTAGAGAAAAATAAGTTTTCTGAAGAAAGGGTCATAAAATGTTAACAGGCCTCCTGGCCAGAAGATGATGTTAATCACCTAAACTTTTGCATATGATAAGTTTGAAAGCCTGGCTTCAATAGGGATCAAGGACTGCTGTCCTTGCATGACTCCACCCCTTCCCCCATTATCCTCTATGCACAACTTAAGGTATAAAAACTACTTTGGAAAATAAATTGCAGGCCTTGTTCACCGAAGCTTGGTCTCCCCATGTTGTTCTTTCTCTCACCTTCTGGCTGAATTCCCATCTGGAGCGTGGAGGCTCGTCAAGCCTACTAATTTTGCCTGGGCTTCTAAGATCTGACTGGGGAGGCCTTAGTGTCTTCTCTCCTTCGGGAGAACAGGAGGACGCCTGCAGCCTACGTAGGTGACGCAAATTCCTTGTCTTGGAATTTTATTGGCTTTCCACGTAAACCAAGTTATTCAGCCTCTTTTCCTCACTGAATTTTCTCACTGAGCTATCCCTATTTAATCACTCTTTATATCTCTAATTAATACTTAATCAAGCTATTGTCTCCTGATCGCCAAAGCCGTCTCCCCTTCGAATCCTCTGAATCCACCGGGGCTGGACCCCGGCACCTTCCAACCAGGATACATATGTAGAATTCAAAGAGGCAATTCCAAACTAGAGCTAGTGCATCAGAGAGGACACAGTCAGACACAGGATTGTTTTTCTGTGCCAGTGTTCTTTCCCTTTCCAGCTCTGTTAAGACACATTCCCAACCCAAAGTGGAACTTTATCTGGAACATCACTGACTTGTTATTCAAAAGTGAGAATCTGACTTGAATCTTTCCAACTAAAACATGGACACACTTAGGAAATAAGTAAGAACAAAATGTAGCAGATAAGATTATACAAATGGGAGATTATCCCCTCAGTAGAAATACAAGAAGAAAGAAGTCTGTGGTCAGACCCATCCTGGGCAGCCATTGAAATAGAGTAGTTGAGTTGCAGCTACAGGATATGTGGAAATAATTACCTATTGAGCATAAAGGCTGTCAATGAATGCTCACTGAATGAGCACCTACTTAAGAAATCCTATTACATCTGTGACTCTCCACTCCAGACACACACTATTAAGAACTTCTTCATACTGTCTGCTGTTTTTCCTTCATAACCATTTCACAAGTCACCCAAGGCTCTTAGTACTACAAAGTTGACTAATACATCAGAGTTTTCTCTTAATCTTCCTGTATCTGGTCTCTCCCCAGGCCAATCCTCTTCCTGGGGAAGAGAGATTGGTCTCTTTCTCAGGTCAATGTCTTATACACACCTTTTGTCCTATACTTTTTGTGGGTGTGCAATCATTATAAAATTTAATTTCTATTTTTTTTCAAAGTGATGCATGTTGTGCTTTAAGGTCAAATATTTTTTAAAGCTTATAGTGAAAAACCAGCAGCCCACAGCCTCACCCTTTCTCACCCCTGAATCTGACGCCCCATAGGCAACCACTTGTAATTCTTTTACCTGCTTCTTCTAGTACTCATTTCCAATTTTCTAAATATTATACAACTGCTGTTTCTTTATCTTTCAGTTTTAGGTATTGCTTAAGGACTTTCCCACTGTGGAACCTAAGATTTTAGTCTCTGACATTCCCTTCTCCTCCCCCTACTTATTCTCTCCTATGCTCTCAAGGCAACCATAGCACCATAGGGGTTATCTCAAAATCCAGTGTGAACAATCCACATCCGACTGACAGTTGAGCTGTATGGAGTACCTACTTTGCTTATATTCCTTTGGTGATAACACTTCTGTATTCTGTGGAATTCTTTGCTTAGATTGATGTATGTGTGTGAAAATACATACAAATATCTATATATTCACATATATATAGTTTTGGAAAAAACATTAAACTCTTCTAACTATACTAATACATATTGGGAATTATTAATTCCATTTTTTCTTAAAGATATCATTTTTACAGCCTTCTGTCATCCTACTCAAGTCTGAACTTGGTGTTCCCTAGACTTTCAGACAGTTAGCATCCTAGACTTCCCTTCATCATTATCCTGGAAAACTTTCTTCCTCTCCAATGAATCTCTTGTTTCCATAAGTCACATGTCCTTTTCCCTCTTCAATGAATTCCTTATTTTTAGCGACTCACATTCTCCAGTAGCTTCTTCAGAAAGAGTGTCTCAAAATATTGCAATTTCATCCTCACAAATAATTGCTATTTTTGCTAGGTATGGAATTCTATCTTGGAAATTTTTTTCCTTCAGAAAGTTTTAGGAGGTTTTCTATTGGTTCCTAACTTTCAATATCATCAAGAAATCCAAAGCCATCCTAACTCCAAGATTCTGTATAAATAAAATTCATCCCCTTAATAATCACCAGAAGCTTACAGAATATTATCTTACTCAGATGCTCTGAAATGTCATGATTTATCTTGGTGTGGTCTTTTCTCTTTCATTGTGTTGAGTTATCAGTGGGCATTTTTCTTATTAATTCATCTGTTCTCAGTTATCTCCGTGCCCACCTCCTATTTCCTTGCCATATAAATAACTGTTACATTATATTCAGTGTATACTTTTTAATGAATTTTTACAAACTGTGCACATTTTTTATTTATGTGGATGATACTATACTGTTTCCATCTTGTTTTCACTAAACTCTGCTTTCATTGTGTACATGGTCTTTGTTGCTCCTAACTGCCACATAATATGTCATGGTCTGCATCCAAGAGACAGCTAACTGCTCTCTTAGTTATGGATACCCAGATTTTCGCTAAGTCTGCACTATAAAAACCTAATGATAGAAAGAATATCTTTGCACATGTATCATCAGATGTTTTAAATTTGGCAATGTGAGTTTACTAGTTCTAAGAACATTTTTAGTATTTTTTTTTAGATAGTAATTTTTTTCTATCCATTTCCCTATTTTCTTTATGGAATTTTTATTAGTTCAATGTTGAAACAAATCTTTGATTTTCTTATTTTTGTTCCACTTTCTGTGTGATTTCAACTTTATAGTCCTACCATTTACTGTTTATTACATTTTTATACTTTTACATTAATTCATTGTACATTAATATAAGTTTTACATTAATTATTTTAATTTCCAAATGCTCTTAACTGCTCAGTGTTCTTTTTCATAGCAATCAACTATCTTGTAGATAATCTCTTCTATCTCTGCTGATGTCAATTATGCTTTTAAAAAATTACCTTCTGCTCCCTTCATTATTCATATTCCCTCAAGTTCCTTCTACCTATTTATTATTTTGATTTGTCTTTGTGTTGGACCTTTTCTTTGAATGCTGATGACCCCTAATTTAAGATCAAGATACAAAAGGCTTGTTGGAAGCTCCTATGAATGGTTGGGCCTTATAGAATGGGGGAGTGTAGTGGTTTGACTGGTCCTTGCCTCTCCCAAAGATGTGTCCACATTCTAATTCCTAGAATCTGTGAATGCTCCCTTATTTGGAAAAAGGTAATGTAATTAAGGATCTGGAGATGAAGAGGTCATCCTGAATCATCCAGATGACACTAAATCCAACAACAAGTGTCCTCATAAGAGACAGACAGAAGGAGATTTTAGACGGAATAGGAGGCAATGCAGCCACAGAGGCAGAGACTGGAGTGATATAGTCACAAGGCTAGGAATGCCTGGGGCCAACAGAGGCTGGAAGAAGGAAAGAAATTCTCCCCAAGATCCCTTGGAGGTAGCATCACCCTGCCAGATTTTGGCCCTCTAACCTCCAAAATTTTGAGACAATTTCTCTCACTCTTTTAAACCACCTGGTTTGTGATAATTTGTTGGGGTGGCCAAAGGAAACTAATAAGTGGAACTCACCAAAAGTGATGGGTCAGACCATTTTTCTGGTCACCATCAAATATCAGGATACAGAGGTCTTTTCTCTTCAGATGGATGGTTTTCCACAGAGGACTGCTGTGAAACCCTCTCCCCCTCCTTCCCTAGACTGCTACAGTTCTGAGAGCGAAGCAGTAGAATTGGGCTGGAAACATGACATCCAGTTTGTGGACTTTCATATAATACTCCTGTTTCACTGTTTTCTCTTGATCAACCCCATTCTAATATTAAACTCTGTTTAAACATGGTGGATTGAACCAAGTCGGTCATTTTCTGTGTGTCCACAAATCCAAGCTTTTCTGATTCAGCTTTGACAGAGAGGAAATCTTCTAACCAGGGCGGTGTGGGGTTTGTTGGGGCAGGCACCTGTGAGCATTGTTTGTTTGAGGGGAGGACATATCTTAATGTTCCTTACAAGGATTTATGAAAAATCTTGTTTTAGTATCCCCCGTAAGTCCATTCTGAAGGAGATCAGCCCTGGGATTTCTTTGGAAGGAACAATGCTAAAGCTGAAACTCCAGTACTTTGGCCACCTCATGCGAAGAGTTGACTCATTGGAAAAGACTCTGATGCTGGGAGGGATTGGGGGCAGGAGGAGAAGGGGACGACAGAGGATGAGATGGCTGGATGGCATCACTGACGCGATGGATGTGAGTCTCAGTGAACTCCGGGAGTTGGTCATGGACAGGGAGGCCTGGCGTGCTGCGATTCATGGGGTCGCAAAGAGTCGGACACGACTGAGCGACTGACCTGATCTGATCTGATAACCCAGCTTTACATGATGCTTCAATTCCTGACCCTTTCTTGGCTCTCGTTTTTTATCGGCATTCCTCATTGTAGTTAACAGAGCCTCAGCTTTCATGCCACTAGATTAGTTATCATTTACTCTCCATCTTCAAACATTTTGTTGGCAACTCTCATTTGTTTTCATACCCTCTCCTAATCTCTCTGTCACCGTGTCCTTCTCAAAATTTATTTCCTGTGTTTGTGGATGTATAAGAGATGACCAACTTGGTTCAATCCACCATGCTTAAACAGAAGCACCACTTTATATAAATTTCCATTTCAAGAACATTTGCCATTCAGACAAGAAATCATGTTCAGTTTTGCTCAGAAAATAGAAGGCCCTCTTCAACCTTGCCTTTGCCCTTCTGTTTTCTCCTTTCAATTCCCAAAGTGAAATTTCCACGCAGGTTAAATTAGGTCACATCATAGTCTTCTCACTCTCCATAACAAATCCCATTTCTTCATGTTGGCTTATGGGATGGTGCTTCCCTTTCTGGAATATTCATTCCCATGTATTCTATCTTATTCTATTACATATTTTGCATCCCAAGCAAAATCCCAACCCTTTATGAAACCATTCCTGATAACTTCAGACTATATAGGTTTGTCTCTTCCCCAGACAAATGAACTATATCTTATATTAGCCAGTAAACAAACTCCTGCTCCCTAACTGTTTCAAGTGTTGGTGTTGTCTTTTCAGCAAAACATAAGAGTTTTAAGGCCAAAAACCATGCCTTAAACTTTATGCGCTCCTTGTAACGCTTATCATGGCATTGAACACTGAATGTTTGTTAACTGATGTACAGTAATTCAAGCCACAAATATGAAATTTGATGCCCAATACAAGATAGAGTAAGAACCTTTTGAGGATAAAGCCTGCATCTTATTAAACATTATATGCCTAACAACCAGCACAGCATTTGACATAAATGGTCTCTCTTGAATGATGGAATGAAAGGATGGATAAATGGACTCTCACTACATATCATATTCAATGTTGTACCAATTTAAGATTTTTAATTCCTAAGAATACTAAAGATGATTAAAATGCTGTACTCCCAGCATCTAGGGCAGCTTTTGGCCCAAAGCGGCTGCTCAGTAAATGAGGGCTGCACGAACGAATTTGTCAGAAGTCCAGAGCATTACGTTTATAGTCAGAAAGAAGAGAAGAGAGAAACATCTGGCTTACCCGGAAAGCACTCCCAAGACAAGGTTGAGAACAAAGAAGGATCCAATGATGATGAGGGGGATGAAGTACAGCCAATTCCAGGTGGCTCCTAAGGCATCATTGGTCTGAAAGAAAGAAAAATGGTTCTTTAGTATTATACTTCATCAAAACCATCTGCCAGGTGAAGGCCTCCATTCCGCAGCTTCACACTTAGGGTTATGCAACAAGCACAGTGCAATACAGATAAACATGCGTTGCTTCACTCCCGATTTGATGTGATTGTAGATTAACTCATTTTCCCGTGTATACTGTGTGGGGCACCATGTCACTCTGACACAACATCCTGCATTTGAATGGTCTAACATCCTCACCCAATGGATAACAGTCCAGAAAGGTCAAATATTTTTCTAAGATCACACAAATAATCACTAGTGTTATGGTGTGTGGTGATGTAGGTTCTAAGCCTTTCTACTCTAAATTAGGCAAATTCTCAAAAGACAGAGGCAAGGTACATCCATCATTTTAGTCCAGGGATTCTGGTAAAGACCTTGACAAGTTGCTTGGGAGAGATGAGTGTTATCCACGTCCCGCTCAGCTCCTGACCCTGGGCTCTGGCTTCCTTTCTTCCATCACATCATGGTCCAACGTACACAGTTAGACCAGGCCAGGCCCTGGGAAGGCTCTGGAAAAACAAGGAATAAATCTAGATTTGAAAAGGGATCCCTTGTTCTCTCTGTAATGCTGACACATCGTGAACTAAAACCCGCATGGAAATCTACATTCTGGATTCTAATACCACAAGTGTGATGCCAGGCCTCTGAATGGTAGGGCTTGAGGGAGGATCATATCACGTGGCTCAGTCAACTCCCCAACTCACCAAAAAAAAAAAAAAATCAACTCTTGGTAGGATTTCTCATTAAGCATCTTGAAACTGTTCAGTTTTGGAACATTTTGAAAGTCCTATCTAATACTTGGATCTCTCAATTAAACTTGACTCTCTCTCCGCATGATATCAATCCCATATCTCCCTAATTAGTCCACTTGAACTACATTTTGCACACACAGGGCTTTGAAATCCCTCCCAATCCCATCCTACTCTCTCACACACAAACTTTAATACTTGTTTGAAACTCAACAGTTTATGGAAAGATATTTTATTCCCAATTCACTGGAGAAACAAGGCCAGGCCATACAAATCAAACGCCATACCTAAAATTTGCACACTAAATTAGCAAAATGAAGATCCGAACTCAGAATTTCTATGGCAAAGTGTTTCTTGTCCCTGATGTACCTTTTTCTCCCTCTCACTTTGCCAACATATTTTGATTCATCATCTTCCTGCTTCCTGTGGACTTCTATGACATTCTGTTTTCCCCCCAAATTATCTCATTTTCCTTCTGCTTCCCAATCAAATATGTCAGCCTATAAAATACAGCCTCCCACTGATGATGGCAACTATCACTGCACAATAGATTTTTCCATTAAAAAACAGCTTCTAAAGCAATCTCTTTCACCAAACTTGTCTCTTGGTCTTGCCCCTACACTATTGAGAGAGGTATGTTTGCAAATGAAGCTGAATAAGAGTTAAAAACAAACACCTTCTGAACTAAATGAACAGAAGCAGAGACCTGCCAATTTCAGTATTCAAGAGCCAGTGTTTTGGTTTAACAGGTCTGGTGAGTCAAATGCAAACAAAGAAGATGAGGGCCAGACCTTAGAGGAAACCGCTCCTGGTATCAGAAGGAAGATGCAAAAGAACTAGATGCCAAGGGCTACAGGGGGTTTGAACGGACATCAGTTCAATTCAGTTACTCAGTCGTGTCCGACTCTTTGCAACCCCATGGACTGCAGTACACCAGGTCTCCCTGTCCATCACCAACTCCTAGAGTTCACTCAAACTCATGTCCAGCAAGTCGGTGATGCCATCCAAACATCTCATCCCTTGTCATCCCCTTCTCCTCCCACCTTCCATCTTTCCCAGCATCAGGGTCTTTTCAAATGAGTCAGATCTTCACATCAGGTGGCCAAAGTATTGGAGTTTCAGCTTCAGCATCAGTCCTTCCAATGAATATTCAGGACTGATTTCCTTTAGGATGGACTGGTAGGATCTCCTTGCAGTCCAAGGGACTCTCAAGAGTCTTCTTCAATACCACAGTTCAAAAGCATCAATTTTTCAGTGCTAAGCTTTCTTTATAGTCCAACTCTCATGTCCATACATGACTACTGGAAAAACCATAGCTTTGACTAGATGGTCCTTTGTTGGCAAAGTAATGTCTCTGTTTTTTAATATGCTGTCTAGGCTGGTCATAACTTTTCTTCCAAGGAGCAAGTGTCTTTTCAACAACTCTGTGGCTTAGACAGTCACCCCCATCCTTAGTACTCTTTGGCAGCAAGAACTCAGTCTGCTCCTAGTACCCTAATCAGGGCTCAAGTGCCAATAAGCATTAGTTGGTGTCAGCAATAGCAATGATGAAATTGTGGCTTTTAAGCTCTCTTTGGTCCCAGGAGTGACTGTGCTATATCTTGAGAATGGTGAGAGCAATTTCAGTCAGGTAACTATTTGCCAAAGATGTTGCAGAGTGAAGAATAATTTTCAAATTGTGGTCTTATAGCTAGTGATCTGTATGATGCTCACATGTTTGGAGGAAAATGAGCTTCTGAATCAAAGAAACTCAGGAAACACAGCAGATTTTATTTTTGCATTAGCCTGAGAGAAGACCCACCCCAAAGAAACAGTATTCAAGTTGTTTCCTCCATCATTTCATATGCTTCCTTGATTACAAACCTCCTTTTCAACAGAAACCTACTAAGATATCAGACAATACAGCCCATGAAATACAGGGATAGAAGGACTCCCCTTCACAGGCCCAGAGTCTGGGATATGCTTTCTAACTCTTCTCTAAAATACTCAGTGTGTTGTGAGAATGTTTTGGTTTTGCTTTAACCTACAGTAAGGCAAGAGCCTTCACTGTCCACTCATTTCTGTACCTGGCACCTGACAAAGTGTTTGGCACACATAGGTGCTCAGCTAACCAGTAAATGACCACGATTTGAGTAAAATGATTCTCGGGTTTAAAATATGCCAAAAATAAATTCATTCTGATATTCTCCCCAAGCTTTATCTGAATTGCATTTGAAAAAGTCATCCACCATGGTATTGGAGTCTGTGGGATGAGAAGAGGAGGAGAAAGAAAAGAGAAGGAGAAAATGAATATCTGGGAGGACCCCAGCACCATGCCCTAGGGGCTTATTAAGGATGACTGACAGCTTAAAAGGTTCTTCTGGAGAAAGCAGCCCGACAGCTCCCCTAGATTATTCACAAACCTTTTAATAGACCCGCTGCACCCTCGCTACACCTTCCTCCTCTCCCTCGTTTCCTCTTAGCTCTTCCCCTCCCATCATTCCTGTCCAGGTGGCCTCACAATCTCACCTCCCCTGCTTGTCAGTGGACCGATGACAGGTCCACGAGGGCAAGGGAACAAACCTCAGCAGGAAGTGGGCAAGCTTAGGACTTCACGCCTCCCTCCTCCAAAATGGCAAGGTTCTTTCTGATGCTAATTAGAGTTTCAATCTCTTTCTGATTCATCATTATTACAACCTTAAAATTGTCCAGTGTAGGAGAGACAACTACTGCAATATCTTTTGAGATGGAAGAAGAAAAAAGCACTCGATAACTCTGAAGGCAGCAAGTGCCCTCTCACCATACGAGGTGGGAGTCAGGAGCACCGAGCACAAAGTTGCCAGTTCAGCTCCAGAGTTGTGACTGTGCTCCCTCTCGGGGTGGGCATGCCTGTCTGTGGCACAGCAGGCGGTGGGAGAGCGGAGGGGCTGCCTACGTCAGAGGAAGCATCTCCCCTTCCCTTCTGTCCCCCAGTACCCACCTCCCCCACCCGCCCAGCTTCTGTGATCCCAAGCACCTTGGGTGTGGAGCATCACTTCATTCTCCCTACCGATTCTTCCCTCAGGGACCGAACAGTCACCCTAAGTACTCCATGCAAGACTGAGAGAAAGAAGACCTTTCCCAACACGGTCCACCCATTTCTGGTTCCAGGCGAGTCTCATGGTGGAAGCTTCCCTGCCCAGCCTAGTATTGTGGAGCAGCTAAAGTATAAACCAGCCCCTCCTTGAAAAGAAGGCTTGACAGTGCATTCCAGCCTCCTCCTTCCCCACCATTCATGGAACACCTACTCTGTGGCAGGCAGTACCGAAGAGAGCTTTTCTTTGGAGCAATGTCCTCTTATTTAAGATGTTGAGTCTCCTCCCACTGACCCAGTCAAGCCCCTAGACTCGACAGGCTGGCCGGCCTCCATCTCTCTCACCTCCCGTTTCCCTGAGTGACACACACACGCACACATGTGCAGGGCGGGGGTGATGACAGACAGAGAAAGCACTGGGGGTGGCGGCCCACCTGCACAGGGAGCGCTCAGCGGGTAGCAGGTGGGAATGTGTTCCTTTGGGAACCTGCCTGACTGGGGGTGGTGAGCCCACCCACTCCCTGGGTAAACAGGCACACATGGCAATTATCACATTAATCTCCCCGGGGGATGGGGGAGATGGTGGAGGGCAGAGGTGGGAGAAGCCAGACTGGGGAGAAAGATGGGATGAGATGGCAGGAGGCAGGGGATCCCATGGTTTTCCTGGTGCAAGGCCGAAGGCAGGGCTAGCCTCCATAGTTGGAAGCAGGTCTCCATCAGGGTTCCACAGGGCTCTGTGGAAAACAGGCTGAAGAGCCCCCTCTTGGACGGCCACACCTTTCACAGAGCAGCTTCCACCAGGGAGGCTGAATGACACATGGCGGCAGAGTTGGGAGGCTGATGAGTTGGGACTGGGAAAATATGGGGTTTTTTTCAGGGGACAAAAGGGTCCTTTCAGGAGGGAAAAAAAAAAGGGTCTCTCGGATACACCTGCTTCCCAGGCTGGAGGCGCCAGCAGGCAAGCCCCAGCCTGGCCCCCAGCAGGGTTTCTTAGCCAGTGTGTCACTAGTATCTTGGGCTGGATGAGTCAAGGCTGGGTTGGGGAGGAGGAGGCTGTGCCGTGCACTATGTTTGCAGGATCCCTGGTTTCTACCTATTAGATGCCAACAACATTTTTCCCAGTTGTGGCAGTACAAAGTGGCTCCAGAACTGCCAAACATCCCAGGGGGCCAAAACGGCTTGCTATTGAGAACTGCTGGCTGAGAGACTCTGGCCTTTGGAATTACCAACTGAACTCAAGTCAAGGGATGGCTGCAGCAGCAGTCCTGGGCTGTCAAAGAGGCCAAGCCATTCATCTCAGCAAAAACATCTGGCCAAGGGGACTTCCCCGGTGGTCCAGTGGTGAAGACGCCACACTTCCACTGCAGGGACCACAAGTTCAATCCCTTGTCAGGGAACTAAGATCTTGCATGCCACATGGTGAGGCCAAATAAAAAAGTCCAAGGCCTCTGCTGACCACAACAGGGAGAGAAAATTCAGAGAGGGCAAGAGGGGAGTAAAGGAAAGGGGCAGAGATCAAAGAAAATTCCACAATTCCACCTTCCCTGATGGTATGATACCTGGGCACCCAGCACTGCCAGCTTGCTGGTCTCCTCTGGGCCCGCACTTCATTCCAGCACCAAGTGAACACCTCCTTTTCATCCCGAGAGACTTGAAGTCCACGTTTCAGCGCCAGAAGTCGTGTGTTGTATGACAAATGTGTGGATCATGTATTAATACTGCACGACAGATACTCTCCTAGATACTGGGGATGAATGATGGACAGAACAGTACCAGGTCCTGATCCACATGAAGTAGTATAATGGGGAGACCCCTATTAAATAAGTGAGCTCACACGGCCTGTTCAACTTTAAACTGAGGGGAGGGTGATGAAGGACCACACCAGCAGCTGATCTGCAGGTGTGTCTGATCTGGTTCAGGAAGTCAGCAAAGGATTTGCTGAAGCTTTCAGAGTAAAGCATCACATGAGTCTAAGAAACTACCTTGGCAAAGGCAGTGGAGGTTAGAAAGGCAGAGGAAAGGTTTATCATGGAGGGGAAAGGGAGAGGAGGAGAAGGTTTAAATTAAGAAGTGCTCACAGTCATAATAAATCAGCTTATGCTTACCAAAGGGGAAAGGGGGATAGTGGGATAAATTAGAAGCTTCAGATTACCATATACACATTACTACATATAAAATAATATATAAAATAGATAACTGACAGGGACCTACTATATAGCAAAGGGAACTCTATTCAATGTTTTGTGATAACCTGTAAGGAAAAAGAATCTGAAAAAGAATGGATAGATGTGTGTGTGTGTAACCGAACTGCTGTGTTGTGGACCTGAAACTAACATGTTGTAAATCAGCTACACTTCAATTAAAAAAAAAAAAAAAAGATTATGAAGTGCCAAGAGGTAGGGGACACAAGAGAAGAAAAATGAGGGCAGGGAACGCTGATACCGAACTCCTGCCTCTTTGCAGCAGCAGCCCCCAGGCACCTGGGTGGATGTTGTACTGAAACATTCATAAATCATAAGGGCACCATCCTTAGTGGATTTTTTCAAAGTGTATATAACTGTGCAGCCAGCATCCAGATAAAACCAGGCTTCCCTCACATCCCTTCCTAGGAACCATCTCCTCCTCAAATGTAATGTTCTCCTGACTTCTATACCCATCAATTACACTGGCCTAGTTAAGAAATCATATCTCACATTTCTCTCAATGTCCTGAGCCATCCACATTCCCTCACAGGGACTTACATTTGGAAGAACCCTCTCCCTGCTGAGCTCTCACTGGCCTGGACGTGGCAGAGTCTGTGCTGTCCCCAGTGGTCTCCTTTAGAGCAGATGGACCAGCGTCCTCAGCAGCTCTGAGTTTTGGCTGCTAATGGCTCACACCTGGATCCTCCTGAGACATCGGCCCCCGGCTGACAGACCCTCCTCATCTGGGAGTTTGTGCCTATCCATGGGGGCTGTGACCTGGAACCAACAGCTCACTGATGCGGGGATGTCACGGGCCCAACCCCTTCCCCTCTGCATGGGACAGCCTCTGTGGTGCAGTTCACTCCAGAGCTGCCTTGGGGATCAGACTCAGGCTAAAACGTGTACAACCACATCTCTGTCTAGTATTTTCTCCTGACCTATTCACCTTCCCTCCTACCAGTTCGGGGTCTCCCTGCAAGAAGTCCATCAGTAAAATCATTGCCACAAAAATCTCTGTCCCAAAGACAGTTTATAGGGAATCTGATTTAAGGCATTAAATCGTTATCTCATCAGGGTTTGACCAACCTCACAAAGCAGTAACACTCTGCCCCTGAGCCACCCAGATGGATAGTAGATGATGTTTCTAAAGGCAGAGCCACTGCCCCTTGACCACAGTCACGTTTTAGGGAAAGGAAGTACAATGTACAGCGTACGACCACTAAGCAAGGTAAGGCCTGTGGACCACGTGTACCAGGAATTCTAGCCACCATCTAAGTAGATTACAGGAACACACTACCCAATCCATCATTTGGCAGAGGAGGAAGGTAACAAAGGTCTGGACAAGCAAAGTAACGGGGACACAATCTAGAGCCACATAGGGTCAACTTCTTGAGGATGCCTGACTGTCCATTATCTCACTTGGTCTCTTGATAGCAATCCTACCCACTCTATCACCACCTTCTAGGGCAGAGCCACAATAAAGAAGAACGCCAACGCTAGGGCCTGGCAGCCAGAAGGTAAGAGCTGTATCTCTCAGACCCCAGGCAAGAAAGCAGGGTCGGGGGAGCAGGTGGAAAGAGTGAGGACAGAGAGCCCGAGTGAAACTCAGCCACCTGCTGCCACCCAGCAGGGAGGCGGAACCTGTCAGTCCTGGAGGCAAAGCATTTCATTATGTGTCAGACCCCTGAGTGTATTTAATAAATATGCTAAGCCTCCCCATACAAACAAGCTCCAAAGGCAGCATCTGGCTGAGCCAAGGGCCTGAGATTAGTAATCAAGGCTTTCCACGCATTCTGGTCCTTTTCAGACCCCCAGATTTGATGGCCAGCGGCCACTTTCTCCTCTTGCCTGGACTGCCAGCGCCTGTCACTGAGAATTCGGCAGTGCCTTAGCCCACATGCAAAAGTACCTCCAGGGGGACTTCCTACTGGGCATTTCACCACTTATTCTTCCTCTTCTCTGACCAGTGGAAAAACAGAGCAGGACCAGTGGGCCCAGGAGGACAGCCAGAAAAATCCACTCTCCCACCCATGTTCACAGGCAGCAGTATGATGCCAGCAAGGCCACCCTCGGGAGCTCTGCGTAGTATCACCGACCAGCAAGCACTGCCCCACCCTGGACGTGGGTGGTGATCACCACTGGGGCTGGGCAGACAGGTATGGACGTATTTGTGAAAATCCATCCACACGCCTGGGAAGAGGACGCAAGTAAATGTCAAAGTGAGGGCGGATGAGCAGTGCTGCATCTGACCAGGAAGGCTGCCATGACCTTGTCCACGCAAGTGAGCGCCTTCACACCCACACTGCTCGGGGCCGGCTGTGCTGAAGAACGCTTCGGTAAATCCTAATGATTCCAATACCATTGTTATGTGAGGTTTGTTGTCTCCTCCCTTTCTGATCACTGGCCCAAAAGCCCAAAATGGAGAGAACAGATCTGTTCAAGATCTTGTATTGGTTGAAGCCGGGATTGGGTTCCACGGGGGCTCAATATCCTGTTCTTTCTACTTGTGTGTACACATGAAATTTTCTATAATAAAGAGTTTTTAGATTTTCCCCAAATAAAACTGTATAGGTTGTTTATACGGTTCAGGGTCATATATGGGTTTTTAGAGAAACCTTTGTGGCAAAACACTGGAAAATGGTAACTGGGCAGGGGTAGAAATCAGTGATTTTATTTTAAAATATTTTTATCCTTTTCTATACTTTGCAGCTTTTTCTGCAGTAACTAGTGGGTTTTGCTTTGTATTCATGGTCAGAGAAAACATAAAGAGTACTGTAGGGAAATAGCCAGAGAGAAGGGAAGGTCCTCCTGCCAGGCAACTGCAGCAGGGTGCTGGGGAGGTCAGCTTCCCTGGGGTCACTGGGAGCTGGGCAGTTGACCACACAGTGAGCCATCCAGGTTGAGATGCTGCTCACCTCTGAGAAAAGGTGAGTATGCTTTTCTGATGCTGCCATATGTACGTTGGCCAAGTCAGCCACTCAGAGAGGAAATGAATGAGGATACTTCCCTCGTGGTCCACTGGTTAAGACTCTGAGCTTCCAGTGCAGGGGGTACAGGGATCGATCCCTGGTTGGAAAGCTAAGATCCCACATGCTGCATGCAGCACAGCCAAAAATAAACAAATGAATAAAGAGGTTGTTTCTTATGATGATCAGCTAACACACATCACCCTTCTACCCAGTATACACGGCTGGTTGACCAGAGACTGAATGTATTCTTGCAAGAAACTCAAGCACTAGAAGAGCTCAGAGAATGAGAGAAGACGTGAGTCTCAGCAGACCCTCCCTTTAAAGCCCAGGGACAAAGGGTGCATGAGGCTTGACAGACCCTCTGCATTGTGAGAGTTTTGTGTAGTTTAGAAAGACTATACTGATGACACAGGGCAACAGGTCTTCAACCAGTCCCTGGCTGGTTCTCTGATCTATCCCACAGTCCTCAGAGGTCAGTCCTTCTGGTTACAATCATTTGCTGCATTTCCATGAGTCCCCTGTCCCCTCCAGTTAAACATCTCTATTTCCCATTCGTCTAACATGAATTCTGTACCTTTCATCATCTTGAAGTTTAGAAGGAAGAACAGCATCTTGTACAAGCCCCTTACTTTATGAATGAAGAACCAAATATCAAAAAGCTGATTTCTGAAAGATACTCCCCAGTTGATTACAGAAGCACAGCTAGGACTTCTGACCCCCAGGCTACCTGGCACAGCCCTTCTATTCTCCCCCACATCATTGAGTATTGAGATTAAATATATGGTCCTACTCCCTCTGGTCATTTGTACGTAGGTAGTCTAGCCTCCTGCTCTCCCTTGGAAGCTCCCTGAAGTTGGACACCATTGATGATATCTTACTTCTGAAGGTTCAGAGAATGGAGCTATGAACATGGCTATCAGATTTCATGAAAAGGAGTGAGGCTGGAGATGTCCTGAAAGGCATCCTGGGGCTGTGCCTTCACCTGGACTTGAAGTAGGACAAGGATGTAGATTGGCCCATCAATGGAGGAAGACAGTCCAAGAGAGGGAAACAAGTGGGAATGATGATGCCGCAAAGAGTAGTTGTGGGGAGCAGCGAGTAAGGCAAGATGGACAGGAGCAGGTCCAGGCTTCCCTGGCAGACCAGTGGTTAAGAATCCATCTCGCAAAGCAGGGGCTGCTGCTGCTGCTAAGTCGCTTCAGTCGTGTCCGACTCTGTGCGACCCCATAGATGGCAGCCCACCAGGCTCCCCCATCCCTGGGATTCTCCAGGCAAGAACACTGGAGTGGGTTGCCATTTCCTCCTCCAATGCATATAAGTGAAAAATGAAAGTGAAGTCGCTCAGTCATGTCTGACTTATAGCAACCCCATGGACTTCAGCCCACCAGGCTCCTCCATCCATGGGATTTTCCAGGCAAGAGTACTGGAGTGGGGTACCATTGCCTTCTCCGGCAAAGTAGGGGACACAGGTTCAATCCCTGGTCCGGGAAGATCTCACATGCCGTGGGGCAACGAAGCCTGTGCTCCGCAACAAGAGAAGATGCCACAATGAGAAGTCTATGCACCACAATGAGAGAGTAGCCGCCACTCATTGCAAATAGAGAAAAGCCCAAGTGTAACAGTGAAGACTCAGCATGGCCAAAAATAAGTAAATAAATATTTTTTTTTAAAAAAAAAAAAAAAAGAGAAAGAAGCAGGTCCTGGAAGACCCTGAATGGGGGTGTAAACGTTTGGATTTGCTCACTACCCTAGAGCTTTTCCTTCCTTCTACCTTCCCTCTCTGCCAAGTCATGCGTTCCCTCATACTAAGCCCGCTCAGTCTCCAGAAGGATTCCCTGAAGCACATCACTCGACTTTTCTCTAGAATTTCCCAGCACTTAGGTGCACCCTGTAGCAGCATGCATATTCATTCAAAATTTTTGAGTGTGTACTCTGTACATGATGAATGAGAAAGGAAAACAGTCCTTGAGGGCCTTGGTATCCATAAGGAGGCTAAGTCATGAGCATAAATGCCTATAATTGAAAATAGAGCATTAAGGGCTGCACTTGGGTTTTATTTGCACTTGTTTACAGACCCTCTTTATATGTGTTCTGTTTCTCTCACATATTAGTCTTCCCTTTCCATTAGGGTTGACTGGTTCTTATCGACAGAACTACATCCTTTATCCACTCTACTAATGCCTACAAACAAAGAGATTCTCAGTAACGCTATTACCTAGCAGATTTTAACACTACTACCATTCTTCTGCCTCATGGGCCTATATGAGTTTCCTTTTCTGGAAATAAATATATCACCTGTAAAATGGCATCTCTGTTGACACATAGCAAGTACACTTAGCTAACTCAAATATTCAGTACAGCACATAAGAGCAGACACTCAAGCAAAGAGCTTCAAGCATAATCATTTTTAGTGGTTTTCATTCCCTCCATAATGCCTTCTGAGCAGGTAAATTAATTTATCATCCAACATCCATGTTTTAATTAACGACTGCGTGTCAAACACTATGTAAGGCTGGTAAGCCCAGCTGGTTCCCTGAAGAAGCCCCAGGCCAGTTACTTTCATTTATTTTGTGGCCACAGGAACCACTCTTAGTCCTTGGTAAGAACGGCTTGAAAGCAAGATATCATAGCTTTGATGTCTTCTATCTTCTGACTTCAAGACATAGCTCTTAAAAACATGCTCAATGGCTCTGCACTGGTGCTGGTAATGGGGATAATGAAATGCTCAGTCCCTTGATTTATTTATCGTGGGATAAATATGCCTATTTATTACCCAGGGGTCTGAGAGTATGTAGGTGAGGTTCTTAAGTCTGATCTGTCCTGCTCGATCAGAGTTTCTCCAAGAATGCTGGGCTGCACGTGGCCCCAAAACATCACCCCACTCACCTCCCATGGCCATTGGCAGAGCCTGGCTCAGCCTGAGTCCCCAGGGCTGGTCCCCTCCACTTGTGAGCAGCTTTGTCCACTCACCCCAGTGTTAGACAAATGTTATTTTCTATGTGTGCCATGATGTGAAAAAGAATAGGAATCACTGTGCCAGACACCATCTGTCAGGGACACTGAGGAGGGAATTCCTCACTTGAGTAGGTGCCTACATCAGACAACAGATGTGGGGTCCCTTCCCACTCAGACCCAGATTCCTCACTGTGGTTCTCCTCTATCTGATGGACTTGAATTCTCTGGTCTTTTCCCTGAAACCTTCCCTTTTCTCATCTTTTGATTGCTACTGCCCTCCTAGGACTCATCTTAGCGGTTCTTCTCTTTCCCCAGAGATACACAGGGTGCACTCCAACTGAGCATTCCTACTGGCTTAGGGGAGTAACAAGGTTGAAACAGAATACAGATAATAAAGCAATAATGTTCACTGCTTCCCCAATCTGGTAACCACTGGAAAAAAAAAATCTCTTTTGGTCTTTACCATTCTTTGCACAACTTTCATTGCTGTACATTAGGGTGGAATGTACTGAAATCAACCACGTTGGGTGACTCATACAAGACTGCATATAAGCTGTTGGATGGCAAATCCAACATGGACCCAATGAAACCTATTTCTGGAGGTACTAAGTATATACCAAGAAGACCCGATTAAAACACTTTTATCTCCACATTTTCCTGTGACTTATACCCTAAGGCTCCAATGTAATTGAGAAAGAAAAAGAATCAAGGCTTCCATTCATTAAGCATCTAGTCTACCCTGAACACTGAGCCAGGTGCATACCAACCACATGTAAGAGAGCTGCAACTGTAATGTCATGTTTTAGAAACAAAACAAAATCCAGGCTCATAAAACCCGAGGACTCGCCCAAGGCCCCATTGTCAGTATATTATAGAACCAAAATCCAAACCCACGTTTGACTTCCTCTTAAGACATGACATGGTGTTGCCTCTTGTATGGTGGGGCAGGGGGAGAGAAAGAGAAATAAAAAATTTTAACATGGAACATATCAGAACAAAGCTATGAATTCAGGTATTTACAACAGCAGTGCCAGCAAAAAAAAAAAAAAAAAGTTTCTCATCAATTGCATAGTGAAATCCTATCTGAATATTATATTGTTTCCACAACTTTGAAAAACACCTTAATGTGATGATTTCTTCTCTGCCCTAGCTGTCTGATAAGGTTGGAAGACTGTCAGAGAGAGTTCCCTGGCCAGTAGTGCAACAGTCACTCTGTTGCCAGGGTGATCTTGTTAAGAAGGACAAGTGACTGCCAGCCACGGCTGGCTTCAGTCTTCAGAGGAGGGCAAAGTCGTCATTTCTAACCAACATCTCTCATCTGTCAACATCTCTCCAACCTGTCTTTCTTCTGCTTAAAACCCTCCAAAGGCTGCCCATGCCAAATCTCCCACCACGAGAGACCCCAGCCCAACCTCTCTGGCTCATCTCACAGCCCCCGCCTCCTTGTATAACCAAGTCACATGGCCACACCGAGATTCTTACAATTATCTCACATGCCACTTTCTTTCACAGCTCTGTGCTTTTGGTCATATAGTTCCCACTGAGTAGGATACCTTCTCTGCCTTTTCCTCCTGGAAAGCCTCTGTTTAAAGGTTACCTTCCCCCAGAAACCCTCCCAGAGTCAGTCATTCTCTTCACTCTCTGCACACAAGGCTACCACGTCACTCAACTCTGTCCCATACTCATGGCTTGCTGGTATGCCTTTCTCTACAAGAATTGACACTCCCCAAGAACAAGGAGAAGGTCTTCTTTTTCTGTCTATCTGCCTCAGAACCCAAGTTAGTTCCCAGTGGGTACTTTATTCAGAGTGAATAAAAAATGAGTAAGTTAATACGCTGAATGTGTCACGACTGAGCGACTAAGCACAGCACAGCACACGACTCTGATTAAATCTAAGACAAGCAAAAGAGAGAAAAGAAAAGGTGATGAGAAAGAGGATTTCTTAAAGAGTTAATTAAATGTCCAGAGGTTTCTTTTATCACTAAGAGGGCAGAGTCACAGGTTGCCTAGAGCGGGTTTATCAGGGATTATCACTTAATAAGCCCTTCCCAGGTATATCTGGCTACTGAAGGACTTCATCCTCCAATACTCTTCAGAAGAAGAAAGGCTCTATCACTCTCATCTCTGATGAACTCAGGAAAGAATTAAAAACAAAACTGGCAGATCTGCCATCACATCCAGCTATAGTTTCAGCTGTAAAACTGGGTTTGAGGGAGGTGGAAAATAGAGACTTGAATGTGGACTGTGGTTCCTACAGGACCCCAGGCAGAGATTAGGGGAACTCTTCCTGATTGGGAAACTATCGGGTTGGCCAAAAAGTTTGTTTGGGTTTTCCGTAACACTTTGTGGAATAACCCAAAAGAACGTTTGGCCAACTTAATGGAAGAGAGAAACACATCTCTCAGTAGATGGTGAGGGGGTTGAGGGGGAGGGAACTAAGAGGGGAGAGAGCAGCCTCTTTGGGAAAGCAGCAAAAAAACACAGTCTCTCTGCAGTGGCCAGAGGGTATGAAGGTGACGGGGAAGAGAGCATGTCTCAGGGAAGGTGGCCCTGGTTCTCTCAGTGTGAAAGCTAAGCTTGAAACTCTCTAGATCCCACATGGGGAGTTCTGTGTTCTGTCCTCCTAAGCTTTGTCGGGTAGAGATGCTTTTTCAGCTGGAAATTCATTACGCCTCCACCTGAAACCCCCCACTCATCTTTTCAAAGATGAAGAAATACATTGTGAAAAATTTCGGCCATCCTTCAAGGCCCTTCTCTTACCCTTTCTGGATGAACCAATACCCTGATCACCCAGACAGGGCCCTCCAGTGCCCCAAGGGCTTTTCCAACTAGTTCTGAGATCCTCTAATTTGCATATTCAGAGCTAGCCCCAAACCAACTGCTTGGCTTAAACCCTGGCCATGTATTTAGTCTGAAGAGTATACATTTCCTAAGACAAACTCTCTTGATATTCAACGTGAGGTCCCACAACATCAATAATAAGAGTCAACACTTTTGGGAGCAATTTCAATGTAATGTTTTGCCCAAAGGTGCACACTTAATTTTTTCAAGAATCTTTTGAAGCAGATACTAGTAGCATAGCCTTTTTCTCTGATAAGGAAACTGAGGCACAGAGCTGTTGGCTAACCTGCCTGAGGCTGCACAGTAAGTGAGGGGAGGACCACACCAGCTGTCTGAAAACTGAAACACAGAAAATGCTCCACACTCACTACGTATTAATGTTATTTAAATAGGTTAAGTTCCGTTCCCTTTAACCCTTGAAAATGGGGGGAGAAGAATGAATGAATCACTATTATTTATATCTGTCTCATCTAAATATTTTACTTGCCTTGTACAAGGAGACTGGTGCCTACTTCTAAGCCTCTTATCATTTGCAGGGGATTGTAATATTTTTCACACCACATAATGATTATTTACTTGTCAGTCCCCTGTACAAATCTGTGAAATCCTGGAGGACAGAGTTTTGTGGTTCAATGTATAGCATACCTGCTACAGGACTCTGACTACTGCTCAATCCGTATCTGTTGTATGAGTGGGTGAATGAGCTAATCAAATCTTTTAGAATAGAAATGTAAAGGAATATTCCAGCTACAACTAACTCAAATTGGACAAACACAGTCAGAACAGTGGTTCTCAAGGGTGGTCCCTGGTCCTCCAGCATCAGCAGCTTTGGGGGGCCTTGCTGGAAATGCATGTTCTTGTGTTCCAGGGCAGACCTTCAGATCAGAACCCTCCAAATGAAGCTCAGCACTCGGCCATTTGTATTTTAACAAGCTTTTCAGACTATGCCTCTAAAGTTTGAAAACTAATGGTCTAGAGAAAAAAAAAGAAGAAGTCTGCCATGGGTAGCCTCAGTTGCTATGCTGCTGTATCCAGGAGTGGAAAAGAAAAAAAAAAAAAAGAGAGAGAGAGATCTGAGGAAAGTCTGAGGTTGAGTGGGGAGGAGGGAAGATGACAGAAGGGTGTGGGGAGAGATGAAGAGGGAGGAGAAAGAAGGTGGGTGAGAAGGAGAGACTGATTCATGCCAAAATCTGCTGGGGATGAAATGGGTTCATGATCACAGCCACGTGTTGCCACAGCAACAGGTCCAGCACCTTCCCAACCCTCCCCTCCCCAGGATGACCAGGCAGCAGACACGCCTACGCTGAGGCCTGAGCCCTGCAGAAGGGCTTCAGCAAGCTGGAAAAACACAGTGAGGAGAAAGCTTATGGAAGTAGCTCCCCACATAGGCTCTGGCCCCCAGCTGGACTCCTGCAAAGGCTCATTCTTCCTAAGGGCAATGATCAGCCCAACAGGAAGTGAAGACACAACCGTGTGGGTTTGCTCCTCCGCACCCTGGCTCACAGCGTCACACAGCCTGGCTAGGATGGCTCTGCCGCCCTGCAGGACTCACTGTGAAAAATGATGAGTAGCTTAAGAGGAGAGGGAGAGAGCCCGCCATGCTGCAGGTGCAGAAGCAGAGGAGGGCATGAGGAAACAGGGCTCACAGACCAGGGAAGGATTACTCCAGAAGCCAGGGCAGGAGACCAAAAGCGGAAGGAGACATGGAACAGAGTTCATATGAAGACACAAGGCCAGGGGTTCAGGAGGGAGAGCAAGGGGCTAGTCAGGAGCAGAGGCTCTCAGGAGCATCTCAGCACTTTGCTGGGAACAGCTGGAGCTGCCAGCGCACCCGCAAGGCAATCATACATCCAACTGACTTCACTAATAAAGGCAAGACAGGGGCTGCAGGAGGACACTGAGACAGGCAAAACGCACAACACTCCATACGCTAGATGGAAATAACTCCGGGAGAGCGAGTTTACAGCCAATTAGACATTAAAAGTAAGATATAATTGCTGTTGCTATGTTTGTTTCCAAGAAGAACTGTGTTATGATTAGACTAACAGCTAGTGTTAGAATTCTGAGCAAATTGCATGGAAGACTTAGCCTCACTTTGTCTCTGCATGAGAGAAAAAAGCAGGTGAGAAAATGCTGAATCAATAGACCACCACTATTGTTCAAGGTATCTGCCCTCTGAAAACCCCTGTGCAGCCCCTGAACCCTTTTCAGGAGGGAGAGTAGGGAGAAATATGCCGAGATATCTCCCATCCAACTCCTTCTAATCCTCATAACGACCCAACTAAGGCATCACTACAACATCCATTTTTATGGATGAGAACACCGAGCCCAGAGAAATTGAGGAACACGCAGGTCATAAAGCACTGGGTTTTGAACTCACCTCTGCCTGACTTCAAAGACCATGCTCCTTTACAGACAACAAAAGGCACAAATCTGTCCACAAAAATGGAGAGGGGAGAACTGGTGGTCCATAAGTTACTCAAGGGCTGTGTACCTATTCCAGCCAGAATTGGGCATCTCTCACTGGACAGGTTAGCCCTGTGAGATGCTATAGTGTAATGGGAAGACCCTAGCCTCACCTCTTCTTAGTTCTGTGACACTGGGCAAATCATTTAAACTCCCAGTGCCTCAGCTTCTCAACCTGCATAGTGGGGGTGATAACCCCTCTCATGAAGCAGTGCTGGGAAGATTAAGTGAGAAGCATAGTCTGATAGGTAACACACACCCCACCAGGTATTAGCTGTGGGATTGTAGGCACGTTACTTAGCTTTTCTGCCCTTTGGCTGCCTCATCTCTAAAATGGCTGGATTAGAAGCCATGTGGCTAAGACACTCAGCTCAAGGGATGGCAGGCAGAAAGCATGTGAAACGCAGATGCCCTGTGGTCCAGACCAGGGGTCCTCAGACTCCAGAATCTAATGCCTGATGATCTGAGGTGGAGTTGATGTTATAAGAATAGAAATAAAGCACACAATAAATGTAATGCACTTGAATCATCCTGAAACCATCCCCCCAACCCTGGTCTGTGGAAAAATTGTCTTCCCTGGTGCCAAAAAAGGTTGGGGACCTCTGTTCTAGCCAGCTCCCCTCCTCGGAGAGGACAAGCCCATCCCACAGCTGCCAGGATCACCCTTTCCTGAGAACTCACAGCTGCATCCATCGCTGGACACTGCCCTGCACCTCCGAAGGGGCACCTAGCTCAGCTGGTGTGGGCCAGCCTCTCCTCTGCCCGCCTTTGGACTCCTCCCTTCCTCAGCTGTTATCTCCCAAAAGCACACCCCGATCAACATTCTGCCTGCAATCCAGTGCAGAGTTGCCTTCCAGAAACCCCAGTCTGAGACAGGATCTCTATCGCAGTGCTCAGTAAGGAAGAACTGATAACAGCATTTATGAAGTCTTCAAACTCAAAAGGCTATGAAAGCATCCATGTGACTCCTGGAAGCTTTATAGAATTAGTGGCATTCTTTCAGAAACGGGACTGTGACTTGAATGTCTTTGTTTCCTTCAAGCACCTTCAAGACAGAAGATTCTCTAGAAACATATTTGACTTGTACAGACTACATTTCTATTGAGCCTTAAATCAAATCTATCTGCCTGGGTCCAGGGGGTAGGAATTTCATTTCCACAATGTTGACATACATGGTTCATAACCAGAGCACAGAGTCTCACCAGTAAGGAACTTGAGAAAAAGAAATCCCTCTGACAGAATAACTCTGTAAAAACAGGCCACACAAATCAAACTGGGGAAGTAGGTTATATGAACTATTACTATTATTAGTTCTTTAAATATTAAACATTAAACAAAGCTCACATCTGTAAAGAGTTGCTGACCTGACCTTCCAGCCTCCCTGGGAGTGAGGCATGAGCTCCTGGGGGACAGCCAATCCCAGAAGAAGGCTCCCTCCAGCCCATCTACTAAGGTGACAGAGAACGTCAGTGACAGTGCTTGGAATAGAAACTAGCTCCCTTATTCCCAATCCTGTATTCCTGAGTTACACTATACCCACTCTAATTGGCTCCTCTGGAAACTTAGGTACAAGAGAAAGAGGAAACGCACAAACACGCTCTTTCCATGCCATGACACAGGTTAGCTCTGTGCTATTGATAGTCCTCAGTGACATCCCTGTATTGGCTGCAGGGTGGAGAGAGGCTGAGAAAGGACGTCTCTGGTGGAGAACGCGGAACTTCCAACACTGCATCAGCTCACTCAGTTCAAGGCGACTCTGGTTCAGTCTGAAGTCCATGGGGCTACATGGAAATGAGCTCTTTCCTCAGGACTCCCAGACAGATATGCTGCTATTGACATCTGTCTGAGTTCCGGTGGGGTCCTGAGATCCACGGAGCAGTCTTCTATCACCGCATGAAGCCTGGGCTGAATCTCATCTCCCTGGGTTTTGGGGAGCCAGACAGGAGGCCCTAGGAAAGGCTGTGTGGATTGGGTGCCTCCCCCGAGGCCTGGCCAGAGCCACTCATCAGAAAAAGCGGTCAAACTGAGGGTTCCTCAACAATCCACATTCAGCTTGCCGTGAGAGACAATAAAAGGGCATTTTAACAGGTAAGCTCTCAGCATGCTTGCTGGAGGCCGAGGAGCCAGCTTCTCCTTCTCTTCTTCCCCCGGGATGTGTGTGTGTTGCAGGGTAGTGGGGGAGGTGTTCCCTCTTCCCCTAAGCTACTCAGGGGTTCCCTTCACTCTGAGGGGCAGCATCCAGATGAGGGGCCGGCAGGAGGTCCTGCGATGAAAGGTCCCTCCCCACCGCCCTGCCGCTGGGACGGGCCCTGGGAACACAGCTCCACATGCTCCCCAGAGGCCACATACACTCCAGGCAACTCTGGTCTCACTGAGCACTGCCCAGGCCCAAAGCACGAGGCTGGGTGAGGAAACTGTTATAGGGGCACTCCTGGACCTCAGGCAGCTTAAGATGCAGTCAGGGAGACTGGAAAGTGCAACGAATCAAGACAAAACAAATAATACACCAGAAGGAAAAAAAAAACCACTGAGAAGGGAGATAGCGTCTGAGGGTTCGAGTGGTCTATAAGACATTCTCAAAAGAACCGTCATCCTGGGGCCTGAAACATGAGCGATCTCTGCAGAGGACATCCACTCTCAGCCAGAGGTCTGTCTCCGAGACAGCCCAGACTCATGAGCACCCAGCTTGGGCCGTGGGACAGCCGCTAATCACCTAATTAACCAAGCGTCACGCACCTGGCTGGCAGCTCTCTGCCACCCTGGGCACCGAGCCTGAGAAAGTGCCCCTGTGATGTGGTTTCGGGTGGAGTTTGTTCGTTCTTGGACAGCAGGCCTCCAAAGAGCACAGCCCAGCTGAGGGTGACCAACTGGGCTCCTTCCAGTCAGGCCTTCCAGTTACCCGAGGACAATTCTAGAAGATGCTAGCCTGCCTGGCCTGAGAGGACTCAGGTCAGAACTGGAAAAAGCCACACTGACACTTGGAACATGAGCAGGGCTCAGAGCCAGGATAGGCGTAAAGTCTGACACAGAGCAGGCAATTGTGCGTGCGTGTGTGTGTCTCTAAATGATAACTAAGAAATCGTGAATGAGTGGATGAATGATAGGGCCTCGAAGCGGAGAGGCTAAAATAAAACAGATAGTAAGTAGTGTCAATACTGCTCTATTCTAGGTCTGATACTAAAGGCCTGGGGAGGAGGCAGGGCCTTCACCTCACTTGGCCTCATGGAACCGTTTTCTAGCTGGTTTGAACAGCAATATGGCCAGACAGGAGGAGGACAAGTGCCCTCATCAGTTCTTCATCTTTAGTACTTGTGAAATTTGAAATTACAAAAGCAATGAGCATTAGGAATAAGTAACAGTCCAACAAGACAAAAATGCATGAAGAAAGCGTTGAGTTTCCCCTCACCTCCACCGCCACCCCGCTGCGTTTACACCGTGTTCATGGCCTCCCTCGTGTGTGTACCTGCCTGCCGCTCTCCATGCACTTGCAAACTGACATACAGCACTTTGCTATTTTTTTTTAATGGGATCACACTATATGCATTACTCTGTAGCTTGCTTATCTTATGTAAAAAACATTAGGAATTCCCCCCCAGGACAAATACATAGATCAAATTCATTAAAACACACAACCACATGGGCACAGGCTTATACAGAACCTCAACTATGCAATACTCCACAGATCTCCCCACTGCCATTTGCTTTTGTGCTGTAAAACAGGGCTGAATACTCTCTTGCCTATGATATTCTTATTAACTGATCTTTTAATTTCAATAGGTGAGCATCTTAAAAATGGGCTTACAGAGTCAAAAGGAATACATATTTTTGGTATTGATTCTCCTAAAGGTTGCGGCAATGCACTAAATCCTCCACTGAAATCTCATGAATGCCTCCTCCTCCACATTCTTACAGGTATTGGATGCTATGACCCTTAAAAGTTGGCCAATCTGATGGATGAAAAATGGGATTTAGGGCTTTATTCTGCATTTTTCTGGGTTATTAGCATCATTTCAGGTGTTGATTAGTCATTTGGATTATCTTTTCTTTGAACTGCTTACTTATGTCCTTTTTCTTTTTTTTCCCATGTGGTTGTTTATCTTTCCCTTATAAATTTGATGAAATTCTTTATATATCAGTTATACCAGAATTTGTTTTCTGTGTCATTTTTCTCAGTCTATCAATTGTCCTTTGAAGTGAAGTGAAGTGAAAATCACTCAGTCATGTCCAACTCTTCTCCACCCCGACAGTTCATGGGATTCCCCAGGCCAGAATACTAGAATGGGTAGCCTTTCCCTTCTCCAGGGCATCTTCCCAACCCAGGGATTGAACCCAGGCCTCCCCCATTGCAGGCGGATTCTTTACCAGCTGAGCCACAAGGGAAGCCCATCAACTGTCCTTTGACATTACATATAGTGTCCTTTGCCATGGAAAATTTGTAATTTCTTAAGGTTGAGCAAGCTCCGGGAGTTGGTGATGGACAGGGAAGCCTGGTGTGCTGCAGTCCATGGGATGGCAAAGAGTCGGACACGACTGAGCGACTGAACTGAAAGTTGCTAGTCAAATATTAAGGGTTCCCACTGGAGATTAAAATATTCATGTTCTTTTTCTCTGTTTTGTTTCAGGGTTCCCTGCTTCATGAAAAATAGGTTCCAGTCTTATAGACTGAACCTGAAACAAGGCAGTTCATATAACAAACTCCACAAGTGTACTTCACAGGAAATTTGAGAGAAAAATACTTTCCTGATGATTAGGGAAACAAAGCTTTGTGAACTTTCCACCAATATTCACTCCATGTAGAAGGAAAGACCATCAACTGACACTTGAACCATTCAACACCAAAGTCCACCAAGGCTCTGATGCTAGTTATCTTGAGGAACCATGGTGTGGCAGGGCACAGCACGCATTACAGCAAGCTCTCCCTCACATCTTCATCTCCTTGAGCGCTCAGCTCGAGTAACATCTATGCCTTCCCCTCACCGCCCCAGACAGGGACACTCTGCTCAAATGGGCCTCCCCGCACTCCTTGGTATATTACACTTACCTCTTGCTTGGTAATTATTTACCTGCCATTCTTATTTACATTCCCAACACCTATTATTACTGTGCCTAACTCACAGTTATTTGCTCCTTAAGTAGCTGGTGAAAGAAAGGGAGCAAAGAGAAAGCACGAAACTGAGGAAGAAGCATTAAAATCTGAGGCTGAATGTTCACGGTTAACTGCCACCTCAAGATCAATCAGGAATGAACGTTAAACATTGCTGAAATTATAGAGTAAGTTAATGGAAAAAAAAAAAGATTCCATTTACAAAAAGCTGATTGACACACACAATTTCAAGAACATGCCTGGTTCATAAAGAAAGACCCGCCTACACTTCAGGCTTGCTGAGCAGTCATTCCTCAGCTACCATGTTTCACTATGGGACAAATGGGTTTTGGTCAAGGATAAAGTCTAAACATTCATTTTTCAGACTCTTAATGAGTTTTTAGAATGATCACTATCATTCAGCCCTAACTGCAGCCAATTTTCTCTGAGTTAATCTTGACATCAATACCCCACCTAAAGACTTTTCTATGATAAAAAATGATTCATGTGTTCACACAATCAAGAACGCATTTACCAGAAGCGACACATTTTTGAACTGACTATCAGACTACAAAGAAAGCCACCAGCAATGAACTCTGGGAGAAAGGACTTCAAGTTTTTAATACAAGAAAGATAATCTTGTTATCAGATTCCTCCTTTAGCAGTAGAGTCCTGGCTTCCTCTCTGTAAGTGCTAATGGACACTGACTTTCTGATTTGGCCTCACATAAGCCCTGTGAGTGAGTGTTTCCAATCCTGGGGAATGCTAAAGAAGCTCAGAAAAGGGAAGACTCCTGAGACGCCCCCAGTGATCAGAAATGGACACATACATTTGCAATAAGACAAGTTGTGCTTTTCACCTAGGATGGGGTTTAAAGGTTACTGACTGACCATTTAAAGAACACATAGCCCATCTCAACTTATCATGCCATCTAGTTTCTTGGTGTTTTTTTTCTTCCTTAAAAATATGACTTAACCAGCCCCATGATACTAGCTTACAGCATTACAGAACATTTCTAATGATCTCAAATGTGAGTTTCATAATATAGAAGTAATTTAGTTCACTTGAGAACTAAAATGAACATGAACTAAATGTCAATAACGGAGTAGAAAAAAGCTAGACAGAGAAAGCAGAGGTGGGTTAACAAGACACCACATTAAAACAGTAAAATTGTCATCTCACTCCAAAAAGCCTAGCAACCTTTATCCTCACCCACTGGACATACTCAATTGTACTCAGTCATGTCTGACTCTTTGTGACCCTATGGACTGTAGCCCACCAGGCTCCTCTATCTATGGGGTTCTCTAAGCATGAATATTGGAGTGGGCTGTCATTTCCTCCTCCAGGGAGTCTTCCCAGCCCAGGGACTGAACCTTTGTCTTTTGTGTCTCTGGTGTTGGCAGACAAATTCTTTACCATTCTGCCACCTGGGAAGTCCCATGTTAGTGACATAGCTTAAACCTTATTCTCCCTAAGCCACCTGGGAAACCGCTCGTTGTCCCTAACCTATAACAGTTAAGAAAAGCGGGTGACATAAACACACTACTACATAATATAGATAACAATAAGAACTTGCTGTATAGCGCAGGGAACTCTACTTAATACTCTGTAATGGCCTATATGGGAGAGGAATCTTAAAAAAAAAGAGTGGATGTGTATATACAAAAATATATATACATACACACACACACGCGCGCGCGCACACACACACACACACACACGGGCTTCCCTGGTGGCTCAGTGGTAAAAAAATCTGCCTGCCAATGCAGGAGACACAGGTTCAACCCCTCATCCAGGAAGAGCCCCTTAAGAAGGAAATGGCAACCGACTCCAGTATTCTTGCCTAGAATATTGTCCACAGGGGTATGGACAGAGGAGCCTGGTGTGGTACAGTCCATGTGGTTGCAAAGAGTTGGACGTGACTTAGCAACTGAACAACAACATGTGCATATGTCTAACTGATTCACTGTGCTGTACACCTGAAAATAACAGCATTGTAAATCAACTCTACTCCAAAAAAAGAACAGTGGAGAGAAGTCTGGTGCCCACAGAAGTATCCACCATCTTGAAAGGCCTTTCTCAAAACCTAGGATCCCTAGACAACATTCTCTTATAGCTAAACTACTGTGCTAGCCTGATGAGTTTCCTCCAACCCAACCAGAAGCCAATACACTGCCTTATGACACTGCTCAGAACTCTGCACTGGCTATACTCTGTTCACCAAATAGAGGCCATGAGCACAGCAAGCTGGGCCCAATCTGTCCATTGGAATCATCTCCCTCCTCTCCCAGACAGGATCCCTCCCACCATCTAAACTTGACCTTCCATAGTTCCTTGATAACACACTACGTTTCCCAGATACAGGTACTGTTTGCTTTGACAGAAAGGTCTATTTCCCATATTCCATCAGTTGCTAACTCTTTCTATAAAGCCTAGTTCAACAGCTTTCTCTTCTGTGAAACATTCATCCCGTGAACAGATCGCCATCTTGATCATCATTATTCATAACCCTCACAGTGCTTGTATTATAAAGGTTAAATAAATGTTTGTGGAATAATAGGGGTGTGTGTTGAAATGAATTGAACTTTGAAATTTTTCATTGTTCTTTCACCCTGCTGGGATGTTATTTTTTTTTAATAAAATTTTGTTCTTCTGCTTATGAAAGCAATACATGAACATTTGAAAAGTACAAAAAAGCATAAACGGGAAAGTAAAACTTATCCATAATCATCACCTAGAGACAATCACTCTCATTACCCTCTTAATTGCACATTTTACATCAATGCAATTTAACAAATTTACGTATGGAAGTCCTACGCCCTGTACGTGTTTTCCTGAATTTAGATCAAGTCGCATACTATGTACTCAGCCAGCATTTGGTTGACCAGAAGTCTCTGCCAGTGAGCACTCCTACATATCAACAGTATAATGCAAGCAAATGTTCTTGGTGATGACTATGGAGCCTTGCAAGTTTCTGAAGTACTTTCTCCCAAATCACAAATTCAAAGAACTTTACTGCTCAGAGTGACCTCAAAAAACATCCCCATTGATACCACCTCTCCTCCTTCATGTGCATTTGGTAGACATGGCTAATTATTCAAGATACTCTTCAAAGATGGATGTGGACATGATCTCAGATTCCTCTAGGAAATCATATCCACTGGCTGAAAACTGCATGCAATGTGAAACCTAATTGTCATTTGAGACTCCATCCCCTCATTCTGCCAATGGCAAAAGATCCTGAGAGAGGCTGAGTAACTTCCCAAGGACCAAAAGCCCATGAGAGGCAGAGCAGGAAGCAGAACTCTGCAACTTGGCTCTAGTGTCCTTTATCTAAGAAAGATGAGATTTGATGTATAGTGTCTGAATTTGAAATGTATTTTATTGCAAGTTGATTCTTTTCAAAATTCATAACCTGAAAATCTATACTCTATTAGGTACTACATTTGATTAAACAGATATTTCTAAGTGGATGGACTTAAAGAAATACCTCTGCTTCACATGTCCTCTAATCACGTAATCATCCTGCAAAATCTGAGAACCTATTCTGTGTCTTACTCTGTGCTAAACTCTGGCAGAAAACATAATAC
This sequence comes from Bos indicus, assembly GCF_029378745.1. Taxonomy (NCBI): domain Eukaryota; kingdom Metazoa; phylum Chordata; class Mammalia; order Artiodactyla; family Bovidae; genus Bos; species Bos indicus. The sequence continues at coordinate 63,571,042 of NC_091775.1, read as the reverse complement.
AAGGAATGATCCTTGTCCTGGAGGAACTTATCATGTGGGGTTTTTAAGCAACCACTTCAGATCCCACCCTTTTAATTTCTGGAAACAGCCCAAATGGACTTCCAGAAAAGGTATTGCAAGAAGTGGAGATAACAGACAGATGAAGGGTGAAGTAAAGAAGAACTTTCCCATTTTTATTGACTGTGCTGTGCCCTCCAAAATTTCTGTGTGGAATTCTGAAATTTTTAACTAACTCCCAGTAATGTGACTATACTTAGAGAGAGAGCGTTTAAAGGTGTGATTACCTTAAAATGAAACCATTAGGGTGGGCTCTAATTAAGTCTGATGGATGTCGTCCCAAGAGGAGGAAATCCGAAAACATGAAGCTATACCAAGGATGCACACATGGAGGAAAAACCACGGCACAGCACGAAGGTGACCGTGTGTAAGCCAAGGAAGAAGCCTCAGGAGAAACCAAACTGCTGACACCTTGGTCTTGGACTTCCAAATCTCAGAACTGTGGGAAAATAGATTTCTGTTATTTGAACCACTCAGCCTATGGTATATTTTGGCTTTCCCAGCAAACTAATACACCATCAACTACTCTAACATTGCCGTCCTAATCAGAGAAGGTTAAACAATGAAACTTGACTCCTTGAAAGAGAGCAGCCCTCTACTAAACCAAGAGCTGGCTTTCAGAAAGATCTATGTGATTGTGGAAGGAAATAGAGGAGCTCACCTTGCATATACTGAGGATAACCTGAGAAGCCTGACATGCTACAGTCTATGGGGTCACAAAGGGTCAGATACAACTTAGAGACTGAACAACAACTGAGAACAGAAATGGACCAGAGGCAGCTCTGATGGATCATTCCTAAGGAGAAGTGGTCGAATCCTGGTTGACCTAACTCATCCAGGAGAAAGGAGTAGGGACTCTGCTACTCAAGGACACTGCAATTAGGGCAGGGACTTTCTGGGCAGTGAGACAGGCTTTGTACTGGATGTCTTGGCTGGGGAGGGTCTTGTACACCCTTTAAGGAAGGGATACACTCATGGCGGGGCTGGACGTGACCCCTATCTCAGCTGACTGGTACTGTGAGTAGACAGTTCCTCACCTATGCATTGTAGGAACACTAAGCTTGATACAGGCAAAAGCTCTGGCCAGTAATAGAGAAAGAGTAATGAAGAAAGTCCACCTCCCCTCCTCACACACATACAATCCTACCACACTCTCTGCGGGGTCTTCCAGGCTGCAAAAGAGATACACAAAATGCAAAACAAGGCAACATGGGAGTAGAAAAAACATTTCTGGGGTCAGCCGTCCAGAGCTTGAGACATGCCCTGCCACTGCCAGGCTGGGTGACACAATAGGTCACTCAGCCTCTCAGCATCCTGGTTTCCTTCCCATCAGATAGGGATGATAATACCAATCTCATAGGTTGTAGTGAGAGTCAGACGTGATAATATATGGTCATGTTTTAAGCCATTATGGAGCTCTATAAATGCCAGCTGAACAGACAATGATTCAATTTCCTTTCCATAGCTCTTTCTGCTTATCTAAGTTCTGTCCTCTTTTATTGGCAGGTTGACTTGCAATGTGGACATGCATTTTATATTCAGTTAGACTTTGAGCAACTGAGGGGGAGAGCCATATGTTCAATTTTTTCCCCTGTGTCTCCTTTACATGTATTAGAAAACTACAGACCTAGTAGGTACTTACCATGCACCTATTTGGCTAATGTACAGGCATCCCTGTAGCACAGGCTTGGCAGTGGTTCCATGCCTTTCTGTTGACCCTAATGGCATTGTTTCAACACTCTCAGTTCTTCTTCTAGCCGACTCTCTTCACTTCTCCACCACCAGGCATCTCACGACCTAAGCCTGCCTGTGTTCAGCTACTGAGATATCTGTCCAAAACACTATTTTTAAAACATTCTATCTCTTATCCAAAAACTTCTAGTCAGTAACTGCCAGAATGAAGTTCTAATTCCTCAGCTTGACTGTCAAGGCCTCACATAATGAGCACCAACCACACACGTATGGCAACACTTTGCTACACGAACCTCCCATGGTGGTCAATGTGGCCTGTTCATGCATGCCAGGCAATAAATATCTACTGCCTAAGCAGATGGATGCTTGACTAGAATCAAACAAATGACCATATCATGGCTGATTCTACCTCCTCGTTTTTGCCCATGTTCTGTTTTCCTCCTGGAATGTCTGTTTTGGGACCACCGAAGATGTGTGTGATTAGGATAAATACGGTGCCGTATGAAGTTGCGTAGGTATTTCCTGCAAAACCACAGACAGGAGTCCCCCCTCCCACCCTTTCTTTTTTTTAACTTAAATCCCTCCATTTCTCAAAGGCTGGTTCCAGCCCCAACTGCTGTGAAAATGAGCCTTTTCTGACTCCATGGTCCCCAAGAGTCTCTCTCTTCTCTGCGTCCCTCACAACATGTATTGCCTTCACATGCCTTGCCTTCCAGCACCCTCCACCTTGCATTATTATTTGAACGATATGGTGGATGTAACTTCACCAGATAAGTCCCTTCGGGAAACTCTCCAAGTCTTCCACCTATGTGCACCCACCACACTGCTATGAATGTAGCACAATCCACTGGGGACTCTCAGGAAGAGGACAACAACCTGGGAACAGATGTCTTCTCAGACTCTCAGGCTGTCCAGTGCTGACCAGTCCTAAGCACGCGCTGATCCATGTTATCTCTGGCCTGTTTGTCAACACTACGTCAAAGGTGCACCCTGAGATGAATGAACCCTAAGAAAAAACAGAAATGAATTCAACTGCACATGTCAGCCCATGACTCAACCTGTGGATGAGGGGTGTCAGCATGGTGAAATGACATTCTCCAGGTGACTTGCGTCTGCACATCTGTCATAGAAATCAGGATGAGCTCCCCTTCACAGCAAGAATGCTGACATAGCTGACTCACCCCATGAGGCTGCTTTTCCAGTAGTGAAGCTGGCTGATGCTGATCTATCCCTTTTCTTCCCCCAGGCTCACTTGTAGAATTGATGTGTACATGTGCTATACACTAGCTTGGGTTAGTGGCTCTGAAACTAATCAATGACCCCTGCCCCCTCACTGCCCGCCCCACACCACCAATAGGAAGATCTATCTGGGCCATACACTAATGGAACATCAAACTTCATTCTCATCAAATTTTCATGGCCACCTATATGTTACAATAATAATGCAATATAATACCAAATACAAAATATGCATAAATAAAATAAAACAAAATAACAAAAAAATTATAAAAATGTTTTATTATATATTCCAACCCATAAATATAAACGGTCACCACAAACCTCTCCTCTGAACTATAGAGTCACATGTCCAGCTGCCTATTCCAGATATTTTGTGGAGATTCAATAGTCATCTCAAATTTCACGTCTAAAACTGAGCTCAATATGCCTCTCACAAGTTTGTTTCTCCCATAGTTTTCCCAACTTTTATTTAATGATAATGCCATTCTACTAGCTGTTTGGCCCAAAGCTTCAAATTACCCTTAACTGCCCTCTCTCTCTCATATCCAACTTCTGGTCCATCATAAATCTATCAGCCTTTCCTTCAAAAAAAGTGGTAAGTGAAAGTGAAGTCTCTCAGTCGTGTCCAACTCTGCGACCCCATGGACTGTAGCCTACCAGGCTTCTCCGTCCATGGAATTTTCCAGGCAAGAATAGTTCACTCCTTCTCTTCCATTCTGTGACCACACTGGATTAAGCCACCACCATGTCTTACTGGGATTATCGCCTCTTTTGGTCTGTTCTCAACACAGCAGCCAGGGTGACCCTGTTAAAATGTAAGCTGAATCATGTGGCATTGCCTTCTTCTAGGTTCTCCCTCCAAGCTCAGCCCAGGTAAAAATCAAAGCCTCATCATGTCCCACAAGGACCCTCCATGGCCTGGCTCCCCAGATCACACCCCATTTCCATTAGCCCTCTTGTTGCTAAGCTCCATCCACACTGTCCTCTTCGCTCTTCCTCAACTTCTGCAGACCTACTCCAGCCGCGGGGCTTTCACATGTACTATCCTTAAAAACAAGACCAGGAGCTGACTGTGGCTCAGACCATGAACTCCTTATTGCCAAATTTAGACTGAAATTGAAGAAAGTAAGGGAAACCACTAGACCATTCAGTATGACCTAAATCAAATCCCTTATGATTATACAGTGGAAGTGAGAAATAGATTTAAGGGCCTAGATCTGATAGATAGAGTGCCTGATGAACTATGGAATGAGGTTTGTGACATTGTACAGGAGACAGGGATCAAGACCATTCCCATTGAAAAGAAATGCAAAAAAGCAAAATGGCTGTCTGGGGAGGCCTTACAAATAGCTGTGAAAAGAAGAGAAGCGAAAAGCAAAGGAGAAAAGGAAAGATATAACCATCTGAATGCAGAGTTCCAAAGAATAGCAAGAAGAGATAAGAAAGCCTTCTTCAGTGATCAATGCAAAGAAATAGAGGAAAACAACAGAATGGGAAAGACTAGGGATCTCTTCAAGAAAATCAGAGATACCAAAGGAACATTTCATGCAAAGATGGGCTCGATAAAGGACAGAAATGGTATGGACCTAACAGAAGCAGAAGATATTAAGAAGAAATGGCAAGAATACACAGAAGAACTGTACAAAAAAGATCTTCACAGCCCAGATAATCACGATGGTGTGATCACTCACCTAGAGCCAGACATCCTGGAATGTGAAGTCAAGTGGGCCTTAGAAAGCATCACTACGAACAAAGCTAGTGGAGGTGATGGAATTCCAGTTGAGCTATTCCAAATCCTGAAAGATGATGCTGTGGAAGTGCTGCACTCAATATGCCAGCAAATTTGGAAAACTCAGCAGTGGCCACAGCACTGGAAAAGGTTAGTTTTCATTCCAATCCCAAAGAAAGGCAATGCCGAAGAATGCTCAAACTACCACACAATTGCACTCATCTCACACACTAGTAAAGTAATGCTCAAAATTCTCCAAGCCAGGCTTCAGCAATATGTGAACCATGAACTTCCTGATGTTCAAGCTGGTTTTAGAAAAGGCAGAGGAACCAGGGATCAAATTGCCAACACCTGCTGGATCATAGAAAAAGCAAGAGAATTCCGGAAAAACATCTATTTCTGCTTTATTGACTATGCCAAAGCCTTTGACTGTGTGGATCACAATAAACTGTGGAAAATTCTGAAAGAGATGGGAATACCAGACCACCTGATCTGCCTCTTGAGAAATTTTTATGCAGGTTAGGAAGCAACAGTTAGAACTGGACATGGAACAATAGACTGGTTCCAAATAGGAAAAGGAGTTCATCAAGGCTGTATATTGTCACCCTGTTTATTTAACTTATATGCAGAGTACATCATGAGAAACACTAGACTGAAACACAAACTGGAATCAAGATTGCCAGGAGAAATATCAATAACCTCAGATATGCAGATGATACCACCCTTATGGCAGAAAGTGAAGAGGAACTCAAAAGCCTCTTGATGAAAGTGAAAGAGGAGAGTGAAAAAGTTGGCTTAAAGCTCAACATTCAGAAAACGAAGATCACGGCATCTGGTCCCATCACCTCATGGGAAATAGATGGGGAAACAGTGGAAACAGTGTCAGACTTTATTTTTCTGGGCTCCAAAATCACTACAGATGGTGACTGCAGCCATGAAATTAAAAGATGCTTACTCCTTGGAAGGAAAGTTATGACCAACCTAGATAGCATATTCAAAAGCAGAGACATTACTTTGCCAACAAAGGTTCGTCTAGTCAAGGCTATGGTTTTTCCTGTGGTCATGTATGGATGTGAGAGTTGGACTGTGAAGAAGGCTGAGCGCCGAAGAATTGATGCTGTTGAGCTGTGGTGTTGGAGAAGACTCTTGAGAGTCCCTTGGACTGCAAGGAGATCCAACCAGTCCATTCTGAAGGAGATCAGCCCTGGGATTTCTTTGGAAGGAATGATGCTGAAGCTTAAACTCCAGTACTTTGGCCACCTCATGTGAAGAGATGACTCATTGGAAAAGACTCTGATGCTGGGAGGGATTGGGGGCAGGAGGAGAAGGGGACGACAGAGGATAAGATGGCTGGATGGCATCACTGACTCGATGGATGTGAGTCTGAGTGAACTCCGGGAGTTGGTGATGGACAGGGAGGCCTGGCGTGCTGCGATTCATGGGGTCACAAAGAGTCGGACACGACTGAGCGACTGATCTGATCTGATCCTTTTTCAGAGTGCTTGCTCCCCAGATAGCCATGTGGTGGAATTTCTAGCTTTCTTCAGGTCTTTATTCAAAAGCCAACTTCTCTGAGGCCTTTTCTAGTCTACATAAAATGACACCCACAAGCCCTCCTACCAAAACTGCCTGTGCCCCCTCAGAGTGCACCCCTTTCTATCACACTATGTATTAATTAATACTAATATGACTAATATTATTTATTTTCCTTTTTAAACTGTTTAGAATCTAAGTTCCATGATGGTAGGGATTTGGAGTCTTTTGCTCCTTGTCATCCTCTCATTACAGGCTCTCCTGGTGGCTAGGTGGTGGAGAATCCATCTGCCATGCACAAGATCCAGGTTTGATCCCTGGGTTGGGAAGATCTCCTGGAGAAGGAAATGGCAACCCACTTCAGCATCCTAGCTTGGGAAATCCCATGGACAAAGGATCCTGGCCAGCTCTAGTCCATGGGGTGGCAAAAGAATCGGATGCAATATAGCGCCTAAACAACAACAACAATCCTCCCATTACCTAGAGCAGTGCCTGGTACATAACAGATGCTTAATAAAAATGCACTATATAATTCTATGAAAAGTGCCATCACCAGTTGCATTGAATATGTAAATTGATTTGGGTACTATAGTCATTTCCACAATATTGATTCTTCCAAACCAAGAACATGGTATCTCTCTCCATCAGTTTCTGTTGTCTTTGATTTTTTTCATCAGTATCTTATAGTTTTCTGAGTATAGGACTTTTGTCTCCTTAGGTAGGCTTATTCTTAGATATTTTATTCTTTTTGCTGTGATGGTAAATGGGATTGTTTCCTTCTCTTTCTGATCTTTTGTTGTTAGTGTATAGGAATGCTGTATACCTGAAAATAATACAATGTTGTAAATCAACTATATATTTTAAATTTTTTAAAAAATCAGAGTGTAAAAAAGTGATATATAATTTAATAAATCAAATTTAATAAACCAAAATCCATTTATCTGTTACTAATGTGTATCTATGAATCAAAAAGTTTGATAATCTTTGAGGTAAGTACTTTAGGACCAGATTAATCAGATACTCTGAAGAATATCTTGAAGAGTAGCCTTGAAGGAATTTTTACGAGCAGCAGCTACGTATTTAGTGTTCAGTCAACCTTTATTGGGCACCTGCCACGTGCTAGGTATTGAAACAAGTACTAGAGACACAACAGTGATCAAGGCAAATATAGTCTTTGACCTTTGGAATTTATAATCTAACAGAATCAAATTTTAACTTCTTTACAAGTGAAGAAACAACTCTGAACGTCAACTGTGTTGTCTATTAAAATTGGATGAGAATACTTCACCTATCCAAGGACAGAAGATTCGACCAGATGATTTTTGATGTCCCCTCCACTATTATGAATCTAATCTGCCACGCCCACTGTCATCCCTTCTCTGGCATCTTCCTACTCTTGGCAAGCATGTTTCCCTCTGGTTCATCTAGTTTCCTATCTCACACAACCACATAAATATAGACACACAGTCAATTCATAGTTGATTTATCTATAACATTCAAAACACCACTGTAGGCAAATTAAATGTCATATAGAGACTCACTGTCTATAACTTTGGGTCTCTGGAGCAAGGCAGGGGGGAAAGTTATATCAAATTTGGAGTCTTTAAAAAAAAAAAAGGAGCTGCCATACAGATCCAAGAAGCTTTTCTTCCCACACTGAAAATAAACTCCCTCAGTTCTGGGACTCACCCAGCTAAACGTGGACAAAGCAGCAGTCACCCAGATGACGTGAAAAGCCCTAATGGCACTTCCAACAGAGTCGCTGTGCTGACACCACATCGCTCTGTCGCTGTCACAACGCTGTGCCCCTTAAAATACCCAGCGTCATCTGGGCTCTTCTGTCATGGAGGGAGGTGTGGGAGGCAATCTTTCCTTGGGAGAACACTGAAAAGGAGGGACCGTCAGGAACGCTGGCAAGCAGCATGCAGTATACCTCAGCCTGCAGCACTTCTCACCGCTTTAATTGTTAGTGATGAGGGTGCAGGAGAAGGAAAGAAGAAGTCCTTGATAGGGGGACTGGTATGAAACGGAGTAGCATGAAAACTGCCCAAATCAGAGGGGCAACTAAACAGATGATAAAGGTGCCGAAGGGAGTTACACTAATTCACTCACAGCTGGACAGACTCAGATTTCCAACTACCTCTGTCCCAGTCACCTGCTCTCAACCAAGAATCAGGGCTTATTCACTCATCTGTTCAACATTTTCTGGTGGAACACTTAGAACACGCCAGGTGCTATCCAGGTGCAACTGACCCTGGTGAACAAAACAGACACTGAAGTCGCCAATTAAAAGACAAAAATTGCTTATAAAAAACACACACCTTAGCACAGAAAGGTGGAAACAGAATAGCATAGTAAACCCTCCCCAAATTAGAAAAAAATAACAGAAATTGAAGCAAAAATAAAATGCATTTCTCCGATAATGAGTGATATTGAACATCTTTTCTTGTGTTTGTTAGCCACCTGTATGTCTTCTTTGGAAAAATGTCTTTCTAGTTCTTTGGCTCACTTTTTGATTAGGTCATTTATTTTTCTGGTATTGAGCTGCATGAGCTGCTTGTATATTTCGGAAATTAATTCTTTGTCAGTTGTTTCATTTGCTACCATCTCACGCCGGTCAGAATGGCTGCCATCAAAAAGTCTACAAATAATAAATGCTGGAGAGGTTGTGGAGAAAAGGGAACCCTCTTACACTGTTGGTGGAAATGCAAACTAGTACAGCCACTATGGAGAACAGTGTGGAGATTCCTTAAAAAAATGGAAACAACTGCCATACGACCCAGCAATCCCACTGCTGGGCATATACACCAAGGAAACCAGAATTGAAAGAGATACATGTACCCTAATGTTCATTGCAGCACTGTTTATAATAGCGAGGACATGGAAGCAACCTAGATGTCCATTGGCAGACGAATGGATAAGGAAGTGTGGTACGTATAAACTATGGAATATTACTCAGCTATAAAAAAAGAATGCATTTGAGTCAGTTCTAATGAGGTGGATGAAACTGGAGCCTATTATACAGAGTGAAGTAAGTCAGAAAGAGAAACACCAAATACAGTATATTAATGCATATATATGGAATTTAGAAAGACGGTAATGATGACCCTATATGCAAGACAGCAAAAGGGACAAAGATGTAAAGAACAGACTTTTGGACTATGTGGGAGAAGGTGAGGGTAGGATGATTCAAGAGAATAGCACTGAAACATGTATATTACCATATGTAAAATAGATGACCAGTGCAAGTTCCATGAATGAAGCAGGGCACTCAAAGCCAGTACTCTGGGACAACCTAGAGGGACGGGGTGGGGACGGAGGTGGGATGGGGGTTCAGGATCAGGGGACACATGTACACGGTGGCTGATTCATGTCAATATATGGCAAAAACCACAAGATTGTAAAGTAATTAGCCTCCAATTAAATTAATTAATTTAAAAAATAAAATGTAATACAGAAAATCAACACAACAAGAATTGGATCTTTGAGAAGGTGAATAAAATTGATGGTGTGTGTTAGTCACTCAGTTGTGTCAGACTCTTTGCAACCCCATGGACTGTAGCCCGCCAGGCTCCTGTGTCCATGGAATTCTCCAGGAAAGAATACTGGAGTGGATCACCATTCCCTTCTCCAGGGAGTCTTTCCAACCCAGGGATTGAACCTGAGTCTCCTGCTTTGCAGGTGGATTCTCTACCATCTAAGCCACCACAAAACTGATTTAAAAAAAAGAAGTAAATAGAGAAAGCAGAGATTGTCTATATCAGGAATGAAAAAAAAGACATTACTACAGATCCTATGAACATCAAATAACATAATAATATATGACTAACAACTTCATGCAATGAAATTTTAAAATTAAGACGCAATGGATAAATTGTTTTAAAAACACAACTTAAAATAACTGATACAAGAATAAGTAGGAAACCTTATAGTCTGATGTCTAGTAAAGAAATTAAATCTGTAATTTAAAAATCACTAAACAAAATAAAACTTGAACTTTACTAAATTATTTTTCTACATTGATTATGTTTGCACTGATGACAAGTTTTCTCCATCCTTTTAATATAGTGAATTACACTGATTGATTTCTCCACTGTTAAAAGAGCTTACAAGTTGGATAAAGTCAAAATTACAACTTAGATAAAGCCAAAATAGAAGTTTAAAAAGAAAAAAAAAAAAGAAAGAAAAAAACAAACTGCCAGGTCCAGATGACTTCATGAATAAATTCGAAGGAAAGAAATAACTTCAGTCCAATGACTGAATCTTACAATAACTTCAATCTTACAAATTCTACCCAAAAATAAAAAGAGAGAATATATCTTGTTTCAAAAGGGAAACCTAACCTTGATATCAAAACCTAAGTACGACATTTTAAGAAAAGGAAAATTACAAGCTAATCTGTATTGTGAAGATAGATAATAAAATCATAAACTAGAATATAGCAAATCAAATTCAGTGATATTAAAAAAGTATACATAACAAAACTGGTGTTAAACTTTCAGCCCTAGACTAACACTGGAAAATTGGTGTAATTACGATATTAAAAGAATATAGGAGAAAATTAATGTGATGACTGCTGTAAGTAGAAAATGAAGTTCAGGAAGTTCAAGCTCTGTTCATGATAAAACAAGAAACAAAACAAAATGTTAGCAATTTAGGAATAAAGCTTTCCTAGCTGAAAAGTGGTATATATGAAAAACCTACAGCAATCATATTTAATGAGGAAATATTGAAAGCTTTTCCACTGAGACTGTAACTAAAAAAAAACATTTTTATCATTTCTATTTGTACTATAGGTCCTAGCCAGTACAGTAAGACAAGAAACAAAAGGTAAAAGGATCAGAAAGGAAAAAAATAAAACTATCATTATTTGCAGATGAAATGAGTATTTATGTAGAAAATCCAGAAGGACCTTCAGATACACTATTAAAATAAAGTGAAGTTTGCAAGACAGCTGGACATAACCTCAATAAACAAAATTCATTTGTATGTTGATATACTAGCAACAGAATATCAGAAAACAAACTATAAAAATAATACCAATTACAAACCAAACATCAAAAACATTACTTAATAAAAGTGCATCAGACACAACATACTATAAAACATTACTGAGAAAAATTAGATATAATAAATATTAAGCTCATGAATGAGATAGCTCAGTATTAAAAAGATATAAATCCTTCCCAGAAATCTACAGACTTAATTCAGTCTCAGTCAAAACCTTAGCAAAAAAATTTTTTTTGAAAATTGATAATTCTAAAATATATATGGAAATGCTAGAAGAAAAAAATAATAGCTAAGACAAACCTAAAAAAAGAGAACAAATTTGGAGAAATTATATTACCACATACTGAAGTTTATTATAAAGCAATAGAGACACTGTGGAACAGAATAGTGTCCAGAAACAAATGCATAGGTATATGGTCACTTGACTTATGATAAAAGTGACAAACAGCAACAAGTAAGGATTGTTCAGTTGCTAAGTAGCGTCCGACGCTCTGTGATCCCGGGGCCTGCAGCACACCAGGATTCCCTGTCCTTTACTATCTCCTGGAGTTTGCTCAAGTTCATGTCCAGGAAGGATAGTCTTTTCAGTAAATAGCGCTAGGTCAACTGTATGTCCATAGGCAAAAAAATGAATCAACTCCCACTCACAACATACCTAAAAATCAATTCTGAATGAGATGAAAGCTAAATATGGAAAATAAACCAAAAAGGCCTCCAGAAAATAAGACAGGAAAACATCTCCATGACTTCAAGGTTGGAAAAGTTCCTCAGTTAATCTGGCAGTCTTGTGGATACTCAAGAAGTGAATGAGGATGTATCTTACTTGGCACTGTAGATTATTGTAACTATGGATCAAGAATTTTTCACTCTGCTGCAAAGAATGATTAAGAATATTTGGCATGCCAAACCTAAAAACCTTAGATGCATAATACTGTGCTCTGAGCCTGGCTCTATTACAGCACGAGCAAGGTATCAAAAGAAAAGTGCTGTATAAAAAGATAAGCTCTTGGGTATCTCCCAGCAACTCCTCACATACACTTTGCTGATTCCCCAATTATACAAAGATGCGTTTGGAAGGAGACTTCTCAAGGTTATATGCTAAGGTTACTGGTATACGATTTGGGATGGGATAAGAAGAATGGCTGGAGAAGTTTTCCAACTGGTTCTACGTGTGGAAACTCAAAGAGGACTAGCCTTCATGACGTCTGCGCAGGCCGTGGACCCTCTCTGTAGTGCTGGAGGCAAAAAGGTTTGCCCCCTTTTTCTTGTACAACATGGGGAACAAACGACCATGGCTTTTAGACTAAGACGATCCACTGTGGTTCAGAAAGGTGCCTGCTACACACCATATTGATCGGGCTTTACCCAGCCTTTCTTGACCATCCCTCAAATGAACACTTGGTATGTCTGGGCCAGCTCCCAGCACACGGGGGAGGGGTGGGGTAAGGGTGGAGATGAGCTCTGTCCTGGCAACGCTTCCCTAACTCCATCCCCCTCAGCTAAGAGTTCTTGCCAGGGACTCATGTCCAGGTGGAACAATCCCTCAACAATCGTGGTTTTTGTCCCCTTGAGTCTGAGATCCACCTGTGCTCTTAGCAGCTGTGTGATCTTAGGCAAGCTACTCACTCTCAGCCTTGTCATCTATAAACTGAAGCTAATAGTAGCTCTATCTCATAGAGCTGCTGTGAGAATTAAACAAGATTATGCATAAAGGAGCTAAATACAGTGCTTAATGACATGATGAATAAATGATGATGATGATTTGTATTGGCTCATTAGCAATTTTTCTTACAACTTGCACACAAGCAACCAGGCAAATCTCTCACTGACTCCCCACCCTGACCCAGAGCTCCTCCCGCCACACTGAGCTCTAGATTCCATAAACATGTGCTAATGTTCAGCCACACTTGGGGCTCTCACTCCTAAGGCTTGCTTTCCTATGACACCAGGCTGTTTTCTGCTTAACACCACCCCTGTAAGAATGCCCAGCTAACCTCCATTCTCTTATCATTGACCAAACAAACCCAAATAAAGGGGAAAAAAATCACAAACATCTTTTAAATAAGAAGTTTTTAAAGGAAGAGAGAGTAGAAGAGGCAGGAAGACAACCAGAAAGCAAGCCAGAGCGCCCCACGGCCATTCTCTCTCCTAAGACCCTCAGCTCCTGGGCTGAGGCTTTATTTTCTTGTTTGTCTGATTTCAGGTCTAAGCTCAGGGGCATCACCAGCATTTCACTTTGTTTCCATGTGGCCCTGATGCACCTTTTGTGCTTGGCAGATGTTAAGTAAGAACTGGCATTATACACAGAAATGCCAGCAGATAAGACAGGAGGGGGCCCTGCTGGGTAAAGCACTCATTCATTCAAGTGCTAAGGAAAAAGCTAGGGAGGAAAACATCCTCTCTCCATTTCTTCTTCCCAAGCTTAATGTCATTTGCAGACCCTGGGGTCTCCTCGGAGGCTAAAGCTGCTAGTGACTCAGGCTGTGGTTGAAGGGTTGAAACCCAGTTGGGGACACCCCTGCCTGAGCCCTACAGGCTCAGAAACCTTGGTCCCTCATTCCTGAGTTTTACAGTAAGAACACACCACTGGGACTCAGGAATGTGGAAGAGGTCTTCAGAAACAAGCAAGTGGTCAACTGCAGCAGAGATGCCCCAAGGAAGAGAAGACCCCAGGCGTGGGAATAGAGGGGAGGGAGGTACCAGGGGAAGCAAAGGGATCCTGCCCAGAAATGGCAGGACTGGGGGCTTCTCTGGGCCCCGGGTCTCCAGTGGACATGCCTGGTGACAACCTCCAGATCCAGGTCTCATCCAGTCCCAAGGGTCCTCGTGTTCATCCAGCGCTTTACATTCTCACTTGGTTGCCATTCAGTCCAGACCCCCTCTCCCCTTGCAACAGCCTTTCAGTCACTCACAGCTTCCCTCCAACCACATACCTCTGCCTAAAACATTTGTCCAAATTCAGGTTTCACAATAGGGCTTCTCTACTGAAACATCTTCTACAACTTCCCTTGTTGGCAGGATAAAAACCCAACCTTCCAAGCCTAATAATCAACAGTGGTTTGGTCAATGCTATGGACCTCTTGAATATTTCCTGTTGATTCCTTCAGCTGATCCCTAAATATTTTCCAGCCTTTCTGCTTTGTTTTTCTTACACCATTACCTTCAACTGGACATCTTGGCTGCTCCTTGTGCTTGTCTTCTCAAATTATACAACCTGTGCTGGTTATTTTCTATTTGTTTGCCCTTTAAGGCCCGTCCAGTCAAAGCTACAGTTTTTCCAGTAGTCATGTACAGATATGAGAGTTGGACCATAAAGAAAGCTGAGTGCAGAAGAATTGATGCTTTCGAACTGTGGTATTGGAGAACACTCTTGAGAGTCCCTTGGATGGCAAGGAGATCAAGCCAGTCAATCCTAAAGGAAATCAAGCCTGACTATTCACTGGAAGGACTGATGCTGAAGCTCCAATACTTTGGCCACTTGATGCAAAGAGCTGACTCACTGGAGAAGACCCCGATGTTGGAAAAGACTGAAGGCAGGAGGAGAAGAGGATGACAGAGGACAAGATGGTTGGATGGCATCACTGGCTCAAAGGACATGAGCATGAGCAAGCTCCAGGAGATAGTGAATGACAGGGAAGCCTGGCATGCTGCAGTCTATGGGGTGGCAGAGAGTTGGACACAACTTAGTGACTGAACAACCACCAGCACCCCCGTGCATCCCCTGCCCTTCTCTGTGCCCTGAGAGCTAGCCTCTTTGCACTTCATTACCCGGCTCCCTAGCCGTCTCACTTCTCCCAGGAGGCACCAGTAGGAGGAGAGAGCTGGTGGTCTATTTTTCTCAATTCCCTTGCACTTTGTTGTGGCAATTCTGGTTGGACCAGGTCCCTCCGTGATGGCAGGCCCTTTGCCTGCTCCCAGCTCTCACTGGGCTCCAATCACTCCCCCATCCCCACCTTGCTCCTCTAGACCTCGCAGTGGAAATGACCTTTCACAGAAGCTGTCCCCAGGGTCTAAATATCACCCACTGGCTCTGACCACATCTCTTAAATACGCCATTAAATCTCTTCCAACTCCAGCTGAAGGTACCTTCTGTTTTCTATCAGTATCCTGCCTGAAACACCATCTACCCAGGCTCATTCTCAACCCCACCCCTCCAAGAAACCTTCTTTTCCACTGCAGTTAGGAGTGATGGCTCATCTCTCATCACTCCCCAACGTCCTTACTTAATTCCAACACTCTTAAGAAGCTGCGTGGTTTTCAAAGTATTTGGCATAAATGAACTCATCTTTTCCTCACAACAACCCTGAAAGATAGACAAGGTATTATTACCATTAATAATCTCATTCGCATTTTGCAGAGAGCTGAATCTTCTAGAGAATAAGAGCCATGTCTGGGAACACACAGCTATTAGGTTGTCTTACTGCAGGCGGCTTGTACCACAGGACACACTCGGAACCCGGGGTACAGGCCAATGGGGAAGGGAAGGAAGACACATCTAGGGAGACAACAGTCCAGAAAATAAAACCCAATGAAAGGGTTTCCACTGAGTTTAAGGCACAGTCCTCAAGGAGTACATAACCTCTCTTTGGAAATATGCACATGTGTGCAAGCAGATAACGTAAAACAGATTAGGGCCAAGTAGGAAGGGGCCTTAGGCCAAGGACACTTGGTAACATCTTTCTGAAGGTCCTGCCTCACCTCCCACTCCCCGTGCCTCGAGCTTGAATCAAAGCCCCAGACACAGAGGTGCTCAGGGCAGATTCACTCACTGGTTCAGCCTCTATAATGGGCCAGGCCAGCCGGGTGCCATATCTTGGACACACCACAGTGAGCAGGACAGACGGGGCCCTATTCTCAGGGAACTTACACTCAGGAGGAAGAACGCATGCTTAGTCATCTGATTCTGTGTGACTCAGTGGACTATAACCCCCCCAGGTTCCTCTGTCCATAGGATTCTTCAGGCAAGAATATTGGAGTGGGTAGCCATTTCCTTCTGCAGGGGATCTTCCTGACCCAGTAATCGAACCCTCATCTCCTGTGGCTCCTTCACTGGCAGGCAGATTCTTTACCATTGAGCCAGCTGGGAAGCCTCGGTAGGAGTAATGGCATTACTTAAAACACTACAAAATGACTGTAATAGTACAATGGGGGTAAGCGCTCTGGAGAAAACAGAGAAGGGTCGTGAGTGAGATTTCTGGAGCGAGCTAACATTGCTTAGGGTCGTGCCGAGGGAACAGTTCCCTGAGACTGTGTCCTTCCGTGTAGATTGTTGTTGTTTAGTCGCTAAGTCATATCCCACTCTTCTGTGAACCAATGGACTGTAGCCCACCAGGCTCTTCTGACCATGGAATTTCCCAGGCAAGAATACTGGAGTGGGTTGCCATTTCCTTCTCCAGGGGATCTTCCCCACCCAGAGATCAGACTCAAGTCTCCTGCATTATAGGCAAATTCCTTACCACTGAACCACCAGGGAAGCCCTTAAACTGAGATCTAAAAGACAAGCAGGGGTTGACCAGAAAGGGAAGGGGCTCCAAGGGAAGAAATTCCATTATGTGCAGAATGGCATGCCCACAGGTCCTGCGGTTGGTGCACTGGGGGCTGTGTGATTCTGACAAAGGCCAGCATGGCCCCAGTACAAAAGGTAAGGGCCACCAAGGTTTGCAGGGGCCACATGCCTCACAGATCACATTAAAGGTTTTTGTCTTATTTCCAAAGCAACAGGAACAAATAAAAGGTTTGGAAAGGAAAGTGCTATGGGACATGCACATTGTTTAAAAATCATTCTGGGTTTGCTGGCAGTCCAGTGGTTAAGACTCCATGCTCCCAATGTAGAGGGCACAGGTTCAATCCCTGCTCAGGGAACTAGGATCCTGCATGTCATATGATGTGGCCAACACACACACACACACACAACACTATTCAGCTGTGGAGCAGAGAACAGACTGAAGAAACACAAGAGAAAAACCTGGGGAGACCGTCAGGAGGGGACAGCAGCAGCAGGGAAAGAAGACAGCCGCTGGACAAGAGGAGCTGTCGTGGAGATGGAGGACTGGGATGCGTTTGGAGGGTAGCATATGGGTTTGGTGGGAGACAGAAGGTGAAGAAATGGGAGGAAATGAGGGAGACAGGAGACTTTTGCATGTGCCACTAAACAGGTGGTGGGGCTTTGGTACTTGGATGGGGAGACTGGGACAAGAGGAGGGTGGGGGAACCACGTCTTCAGTTTAAGCCTTGTTAATCTAAGCCATTTCAGGATGGTGCTGGCAATAGGTAATTAGATATATATGCCTGGAGCGCAAAAGAGAGTTCTGAGCTAGAAATATAAATTCGAGTCATCAAGAATCATCCAGGGACTTTCAATGATATCCCCTAGGGAAAGAGTGTGTGAGAAGAAATGAGGGCCCAAAGCAAAAGAAGCAACCAGAAAGATGGAAAGAAACAGGATGGTGTGATGACCTTAAAGTCATACGGAAGGAGCATCCTACAAACTGGGATATACTCGTCCATATCTACACACCAAAGGCAATATGATTGGGCTGTAAATGCTCAAATGACCTCACATTTATATCTAGTACCGCAGGAAGAAAGTCTACACTAAAATCCCCATGTACATAAATACCTTAGGTAAACCTGCAACCTCCCTCTCTACTCGAAGTTTCCCAAGACCACCATCTCTTCTCCCACCCATGACAGAGACCAGGACAATGAGCCCCAGGCACTGTCTTCCAGGCTCGGGCACTAACGGGTGCTGCTCCCAGGGGCCCTGAGAGGTGACAGAAATAGCTGCCTGGATAATAAGATCTGTGCCTGCTCCTGAACGGCCAAGAACACTGGGTGTTGATTAAATTTTCATACCTCCATGACAGATCTTCTTTCCCCTGTCTCTTTTTTCCCCCTTGTGTTTCTTTTTTGGTGGTTGTTCCTCTTTCTAAAATGTAAAGAAAACACTATAAAAGGGGTTCTTCGCCTGCACGTGTTTTGCTTGTGGTTTGAGCGCTGCCTGAGGCATCACACTAGCTTCCAGGGCAAGTTGTCAGCATCTGGGAAACATGGTGCAGCCTCCCCCGCCCCAGCCCCGTCTGCCTTCTGCCTCATTCCCCACTCCCTCCCTGACCTCTTCCTTCCAACTGCTTCTTCAGCAGCCTCTTCTCCACCCTCCTGTCCACGTTATGCCTCCTTCTTCCTGTCTGTTCTAATTTCTGTTCCCCCCCCCCAAATGCCTCCTAAGTTAAATCCACAAACACGATGCGTGCACGCACACACTCAAATGAGGTCCTTTCCCTCCGTTTCCTCCCTCACTTGCTTCATCTCTAGCCGGCTCTCCTTAGCTCCATCCTCAGACAAGGGCTGGATGAGAGAAGGCTCTCGCAGCTCTCTGAGAGAAGACAGATAATGTCTGTGCCTTCCTCCATGCTCAGGATGACAAACGGGGCCATTCTCATCTCTCCCACGCCAGGAGGGGTTCAGGATCACCGTCCTCCCCTTGTTCAACAAATTGGACTTAGATAAAGAGAAAGGATTCGCTCTGACTCTGTTAAGAAACTCTGCGCTAGGTGAAGGGAGGCGGGCAGGGGCAAGTCCCACCCCAGAGGAGCCCTGGGAGGTCTCCTCGCCTCCCTCCAGCCGAGATGACAGACCAGACCCAGCTGGAGGTTAAAGCAGGGCAAGGTGTATAGTAAGCACAGTTCTGCCTCGTCCCGCAGGAATCATGACAGGCGACCCAATTTCATCTCCAGTGACTTGGGAGCAGCCTCACCTGTGTCAGGAGCAAGTGGCATCAAGAGCCTAACTATCTGAGTGTGAGGCCAGGGCTGTGCAGAGAGAAGCCACTGGTCTGATGTAGCTACTGCCTCCGGGGCCATGCCCAGCGGTCCATCCCTTCCCCGTTCCCAGTCTCAGCCCAAGGAAAGGGTAGCCAACCAACCTCGGCTCCTCTTCCCAACAATGCCATGGTTGCTCACTCAGCTAGAGGCGTTACTCAAGCCTGCCTGGAAGATGGGTGGGAAGTTCTTATGTAATGTTGAAGGCAGTGGGGTTTTAGGGTCCTGATTACTCCCCACCAAAAGGAAGACTGACCAAGGTGGGGTGGGGTCCTCAAAGACCCACACTCTGGTGGGGCAGATGGGACCTCGGTCTGAGACAGGGTCAAGGTGGAACTCTGCACCTGCTCAGGGCTCAGAAGGCAATGAGACTTGAAGGCTGGACATCATAGGGTCCCACTCATGGGAGTCACAAGGACCTTCCTTTCAAACCAGGATGAGTCCAGCAAACACAAGAGGCACAGCCATTCTCTTCAAATCAGTGCTTCCGGAATAAAAATAGCTGGCTAGATCTGTCACCCACAGGGCAGGGCAAAGTTGGGGGCAGGGGGGTGGACAGCAATCCCCAAACTTCATATCCACCAAGTGTTGCTGGTCTTCTATTGTCGCTCTCTGCCTGAAGTGCCCCTGGACCTGACCGTCTGGCCCTGGGCACCTGATGATTGGAGCCAGCACACATCCATCACCAGGGATGGAGGCCAGGCAGACAGAGGCAAAAGCAGGAGAGGACTGGAAGCTAACTTCTCTAATCACCAGGGAATTCTTGCTGGGCAATCAGGAATTCCTTAGTACAGAGGATCAAAGGTGAAAAATACTTAATAGCATCTGACCAGCCTTCAAGGGTCCCAAACCCTCCAGAACTTTCATCAAAAGGACAGCCCTACTTTAACATTCTCTCTTATGAAAATTCAAAAACAAAAATGTGTCATAAGCAAAGTCTCCAGCTAGGCACAGTGGTGAAATTTAAAAAAAAAAAAAAAAATCTGTTCTCTCTTGGAAATAGTAATTACAGTGTTCACACATGCATGCCTCACAAAAACATCAGTTTTCACACATAGCTACTCCCCACAACAATATCACAAATCAAAACATAACATGTAAGCATATTAAACAATCTCTGTATTCTCCTAAACAGCCCACTAGCCACACTTATTTTGAGACAACTGTAATGAAATGGTTAAGGGCAGAGACTCTGGGAACAGATGGCCTTGATCTTCTCAACTGCAAAATGGGGGTGTAACAGTCCTATCTGAAAGGCTTGTTGAGGATATCAAATGTATTTCTATCTATAAAGTACACTGAACAGTGCCTGGCAAACAATCTATACTATATAAATGTTGGCTATGATGCCTCACACTGGCCTTTCACAACACTAAACACTCCTAAAGATATAAGCAAGAGGTCTCCCAGTACTCAAGGCCAGAAGGTTTTCCTTCCCAGTTTTAAGGGTCACTGACCTTCACTTCATTCACAGAGTCAAACTCTGCTCAGTGGTGCTGGATGCTTGCTGTGGCACCCGGATGAAGATGTCATGAGGACCCCCTTGGGAATTCTGATCTCTCTACCCACCCACCCCCAAAACTGCTGTCTCCCAGCCAGGGATCCCACAGTTATCTTCATGGATAAAAACAGATCTTGTGAGCCATCAAAAGAGGGACTTGCTTTTGTGAATATGCCCTCAATAAGCCCTTTTGTGGATTTATCTAACTTCAAACACAGGATGGTGAGTGCTAATAATACCGAGGATACCTGGGCGAATGGCTCTCTCCCATGGCAGCCAGTTGGCTTCTGCAACAGGAGTGCTCCTTCCTGGCCACAGACTAGGTCTCAATGGCAGCCAACCCTCTCACTACAGCACTCCACCCTTCAGCAGAGGTTCTGGTGAAATGGTCAAAGGGGAAACAGTAACTGTAACAGATGCAGAGCACTGACCACACCCCCTTCCGAAATGGACTCCTGTCATTTATTCATTCAGCAATCTGAGCAGCAACTATTCAAAGCAGTGAGTAATACAAAATTCCTGCCTCCTGAGGCTTATTGTAATGGGTAAGTTAGTCTTCAGACAAATAAATGGGAAAAATACATTCTGTGGTAAAAGATGAAGTTCTCTGGATAGAAAGAAAGCATGAAGAGTAGGTAGAGACTACCAGGAATGGAAAATTCAACCTTAAATAGGATGGTCATGAAAAGAGTCACTGGGTAAAGATCCGAGGAGGGGAGAGGGTGAGTGCACTCTGACCTCTGGGGAAGGACACCCCAGCAACACAGCACAATGGCCAGGCTCCGAGGCAGGTATGTGCTCGACGCGTCTGCAGCAAGAAGACTGCTATGGCTGGAGGAGATGAGGGAGGGGAGAAGGGGGAAGAGTGGAAGAGGAGAGGAGCAGATTGTATAGGGTCCTGTGGCTCCCTTGCAAGAGCTCTGGCTTCCACTCAGTGAGAGGAGGAGCCCCTGGAGGGCTCCCCGCAGGAGAGACTTGCCCTGATTTACCTGCGCCAGGGCAGTGATACACTCAGGGAGACACTGCAGTAACTTCCACATGACTTGTGGGGGCGTGGGCCAGAGTGCGGTCAGGACTGGAGATCAGAATCTGGATAAATAGGGACTGCAGAGCCAACAGGGATTATCGCTGAATTAAGTGTGGGCTGTAAGGAAAAATGAAACAGAAGAATGCTTAAGAGATTTAGTAGCTGCTGTAACTAATAATCAGCGATGTAACGGGTATGAATAATGATGTACAGGTGAATAAAGTAACGAGTGTAAGCAAACTGAGACCAACCGGGAAAGCGCAAATGCCTGAGGGCAGCAAAGAAACTGTCAGGGAGCCCTGCGTTGGAAAAGGAGCCTTCCAGCACCTGGCCCGTGTCTAACACACAGTGAAGTGACACACAGTGGGCCCTCAATAAAAGTCTGCTGGATGAAAAGGCGTTCAGCTACAGAAACAAAAACCCAGCTTTACAAGCAACATCATCTTGATGGAAAACATACTTTTTACAGGAAAAGAGGAGCAGACAGAAGGAAAAAGAACCAAACCAGGACAGACTTGAAGAGCTTTCTCTACACCTGGAACTGTTATCTGTCCTACACCAGTTCACTGGCTGGTCCTGGTAACTCCTGTTTGCCTTCTCTACAGTAAAGAAGTCCCTGCCATAATCAATAAACTGGCCCTAGAGCATGCTATTATCTTGGTAACTTCCTAGGAGAAGTAATAATATTAAATTTGGGCTAAATTCCAAAAGAAATGGCTCCAAGAGAAAACCCTGACGTTCTTAAGGTCTCAGTAATAGGCCCACTGCTGGGCTAATACACGTTGAGCTACAGTTCCTCAGAGCTCAGTCCTTAATCGTCTTCTCTAGCTGTACCTTCTCCCTGTGGGGCACTGGCCAATCAATCCCATAACTCTAAAACCATTAATAAGTCAATGCTTCTCAAATGAGTATCTCCGGTTCTGCCCCTCTCCTCTCTGCTCCGGGCTTATGTATCTAACCACTCACTCATCGTGACATCAGTAACTTGGATACCAAAGATGCATCAAACAGACATCTCCAATTTAACATACCCCAGCTGAACTCTTGACACTGGGTCAATCAACCCACCCCTTCTCTAAGCCTCCCTGTCTCAGGAAACTGTATCACTGTTAATTCACTAATTCATAGCTGAGGAGTCATCACTGGTCCCTGCCTTTCTCTCTCACCTTACATTCAACCCATCAGCAAGGACTGCCAGCTCTTACCTTCAAAATCCATCCCAGTCTGATAAGCACCAGCTTGACCATCCAAGACTTCACCATCGTTCTAACACCTCCACCTCTGCCCACCACAGCCGGTTCTCCACACAGCAGCCAGAGTGATCTTTCAACATATATCAAATTGTCTCACCCATCGGCTGAAAATACTTCAAAGACCCCTCCCATCAAGTGTGAAATAAAACCCATCGGGGCCCAGTGGGATCCAGTCCCAGTGACTCTCTGATCCCTTCTCACTGAAATGCTCTAGCCTCCCTGCTGTCCCTTGAACCCACCGAACAATCACTTTGCCAAGCAAGCCACTACGAGGTTTCTCTGCAAAGCCTTTCTTGATGCCCTCAAACAGAACATGACCATTGTCTATACACCCCCACGACACTCAGCTGACATGACTGGAAGGAATGATAACACCTCATCAGGACAACCACTGAACACAAGTCTGTCTTTGCTCCTCAAAAGCAGGCACACTATCTTCTAACATCCTGGCAATAAGGAGGCTGTCTAAAGCCTGTTGTGTAAATTAAGGTGAACTGAACGGTCCAATCACCCACCACCTCCTCTGCCAGCCTGCTCTAACTGATGGTGGCAGGGAACAGTGGAGAGAGTGGGCTTTTCCAGTGATGTAACACTAGGTTCCAATCCAGGCTTTCTACCTGAATAGCTGGACAGCTCTGGGCAGGTCACTTAACCTCTCTGTGTCTCAGCTGCCTCATTTGTAAAACAAAGAACGATCAGTCAACTTCAAGGCTACTGTAAGAATTACAGGCTATGTAGGTAAAGGGCCTGGCACACAGTAGATATATGATAAATGGTAGCTAGTATATATTTTTTTAATATTTATTCATTTATTTATTTGGCTGCAGTGGATCTTAGTTGCGGCACATGAGCTCAGTATTTGCAAGGTTAGTAGTTGCAGTGCATGGGCTCAGTTGCCCTGTGGCAGGCATGGGGATCTTACCTCCCTGACCAGGGATCGAACCCATGCCCCCCGCTTTTAGATGGCAGATTCTTAACCACTGGACCATCAGCAAAGTCCTGGTAGCTAGTCATTTTATCCACATGTTTGTTTTTCATCTCTCTTTTCAGCATTACTGAGTGTCCAGTGGTAGTTTAAGTCTCTAAGTTGTGTCCCATTCTTGCGACCCCACGGACTGTAGCCCACCAGGCTCCTCTGCCATGGGATTCTCCAGGCAAGAATACTGGAGTTGGTAGCCATTCCCTTCTCCAGGAGATCTTTCCAATCCAGGAATCAAATCCTGCACTGCAGGCAGATTCTTTACCAACTGAGCTACAAGGGAAATTCACCAGAGGCTGACGGATGAGTATCCAGAGATTCCAACAAAGTGTGTTTTGTCCTTCAAGAGTAGAAGTAAGGAATGAGAAAGATGTCAAGACATACGGATGGGAGGAGAGGTTTCACTCCAGGTGGTGTCAGGGGATGTGGCACAGACTGTGGCCACGGGAAACAAGATGACTGACAACAGCAAGATAACCCCCTTCTCTCAAGCCAACCTCTGCTCATCACTGAGCTGACCAAGACCACAAAAGCCACAAAAGCCACAAGTCCCCACAGAGGTCACAGCTCCCAAGTGCCGGGTGGGTCTCATAAAAGAGATTGGTTGCTACAGCAGAAAAGGATATGCAAGCTCTTCCAAATTAGAACAGGAATTTAATTAAACCAGGAGAGGAATGAGAGATAGGGAGATGATTAAGGCCCCAGGATATCTCCTTCCTTAGAGGCGAGGGGAAGAGGCAGGGCAGGGCTGGAATTCGCCCCCACTCACAATCTGCCCCTTTCCTCCTTAGCCCTCACCCACCTCCTCCACACCCCCTCCTTCTGAGTCCTGAGCAGCCTTCTTCCTCCATCTCGGAACCCCTGGGCCCCCACCCCAAACCTAGCTCTGTGCAACGCTTTCCTTCAAGACATATGTGCTGCTGACTCATTCTCCCAGCTTGTAACAAAGCTGAAAACTTTTAATTCCCCAATTATTATCTTTTCTCGCTCTTTCTACTTCATCTCGTTTCATGTTATGAATTATGTACAGTATTTCTGGTACTCAAGAAAAGACCCTTTATCAAATCTCCGCAAAAGAGAATTCATGAGTGATTTTGATGGACCAAGAGTCTCTGGAAATGACACAGAACTCCCCGGGCCTGCAGGGTGTTGGGAGCTTGACAGGCACACAGACAGGCATGTGCTGGCGGGAGGGACACTGCTCTGTGGAGATGAGACCCCCTGAGACCTCATTTAGATTGAGTGGCTATAATATGTTCTAAGGACATGTTCTCCCTTATGCATCTCCCTTCTATGAGGCTGCTTAAGATCAGGGCACATAGGGAAGAGATGTGATCAGGTCAGGTAGGTGAAGAGGTGGGGTGCTATCTTTCCAGGTGGGGTAAGATCACAGCAGACTTCGTGAAAAGTGCAGGGCATGTCTTACATTTTTTATCCATAAATGGTAACTCAAGATATGTCCCCAGGAGGCTGCTTCCCAAATGCCTGAGACAGAGAAAGCGTTTCAAAGTCCTCCGGCAAAAGGGCACCCCGCGGACAAGACACAGCACACCCATGCCTCACCCATCTGAAAAGCGGAGAAAGCCACGTCTGGTTCCTCTTGGCCCCTTTCTCTGAATCTCCTCTGCCCAGCCTTCCATCACTCTTCCTCCTCACCGCCCACTTCCCCACTTGCTGAAGACATCCAAGATCCAGCTTAAATAACCTACTTTGCAGTTTATTTAGCTCTAAATGGAAGTCGTAAGACAAATGCAATAAATAACTTGGGTACAAAAGAGAGGCATGCACCCTCCCTTCTCGATCGGTCACACACATGCACACAGACCAAATACGGGAGATTACTCTCTGCGGTAACCTCTCCCAGGCTCGGCGGGCCAACAGTAACAGCTGCTTCTAGTAGCACAGAATGACAGGCAAGGCTCATGCTCCCAGGGAGACTGAGGCTGGAGGGTGGACCAAGACTGCCAGCCCACTGAGACCGCGGGGTCAGGAGTGCCAACACTGGAGCCCCGATGCCCAATTTGGTGATTCAGCTAGCCATGGGGGCCTCTCTGCTCTTCCCAACCTGCTCTGGTGGCATGCTCCCTGAGGGGTTGTGTCATGCCACTCCGAGGCCACCTGCTAAGGAAGGGGGACTTGTCACAGAAGAGAGGAGAGTGGGAGACCTCGGGAAGTAGGGGGGAGGTGAAGAGAGGAGCAAGTCCCCAATTGGAAGCCCTGTGAGAAAGGGAGACTGTGACAGCCAGCCTGGCTGACGACCCCAGCCCCACCTGGGTTTGGGGGGACACGCGCTGCCCAGAACTTGAATGTGATCACGACTGGCAGTGAGAGAGGCGTGACCACCTGGATGCATGATTTCCTGCTGCCCTTTGAGTCCTGCCTTTCCTTCCAAACCAGGAAGGGCGGTCTGTCTGATTTCAGTGGCACAGCTGTAAGTAGCAGCACTTCCCTGGCCCCCCTTAGGCAGGTGGCGGTACACCTCGGCCATTCAGATCAAAGTGGGATCCCTCAGGAAAGGACTCACACTCCCACACTCCCTTTCTTTCCTGCTTTATCTAGAAATCTGCTCTTTTCATACAAATGACTCAGGGAACGGTGGCTCTGTTTTACATCATCAAGAAAACAGTCAGAAAAGGTCATGGTACCATGACGCTTTGTGCACAAAAGAGAAAGATTCTAACAATATTTTGAATATATATTCTGCCTTACTTCCAAGGGATCCCATTGACCATATCTGTCAAAACACATTTAAAAATGATATGTGAAAAATCTGCATTGTGAAACTCAATAATAGAAATCTTCTAAACATCACTGTTCATAACCTTGAAGTATTTTAACAATACCTTAAATTTATAAAGCATATCTCGGTGCACAAAGCCCTTTCACACATACATTCTGATTTAATTCTTACAACTATAAAATGAACTGAGTGTTCCAATTTAACAGAACAGGAAAAGGCGTCTCACTGAGGTCATGTGACTTGCCTAAGATCATGATGTGGTGGAGGGGGAGAGTTGACAGAAAATAAAGCCACACTTGAACCCAGTTCTTCTGAGTACAATCCAGTGTTGAACATTGGATACCTATTCCTTATGGCATTTGCTGTGTCGATCTAATTGGGTTTCTAAAACATTCATTCTTTGATGACAAGTCACAAAAGCAACTACTAATTCCTATTAAGATTAATGTAAAAAGCTCATTGTCACCAGAATGGAAAAAGAAAACTCACATGCCAAGCTGCTAATAGCAATATTGTACATTCACAAGTAAATTATTTATATCGATGTAATTATATTAATAGATTAATCTATTATATAGATAAAATCTATATTACCATAGTTTTTTGTCAGCTTTTACAGATCAGAGACTTTTCACAAAGCAAGTAGAAAAGAATATGGGCTTGCTATGGGGTTGTTAACTTTTTCTTCTGTCAAGAAAAGACATTAACTTTGAAAATTCACTTTTAAGTTGAACAAATTTAGTTTCAAAAAAAACTATATTGCTATTATTTTCTCATTATGCCAGAAACTTTATCAAGGGCTCAGTCCCAGCCCATGTAGGATCACCACTGGATATAAAAGTCAGGCCTGCCCTCACACGAAGCGCAGAAGGTCCCAAAGTAACTGTGTTTGAATTCAAGGGCAGCTTTAACGTCAGCATTTTGCCAGTTATCCAGAGGTAATTCAAGTTATTAAGAACTGGAATGAACTTAAGATGTGTTCAGAAGCCATTTTAGCATCAAATATATGTATGTTTTTCAACATGGACATAATATAAACACTGTACTTTGAAACAAAAAGCAAAGGTCATGAGAGCTCCCAATACACAGAGCTAATGAAAGCTAAGGAACAAGAAACTCGGTGGGAAAATTTGCCTTACATGCCCCTGACAGCAACCAGATACTCTCTTTGAATGAGCGGAAAAAAAAAGAAAAAGCTCACTTAGCAAAATCAAGTTTATACGTATACAAGTCTTATAAGCAAAAAGGCATTTAAAAGAAGCAAAGAATGAGGGGCTTTTTCAAAGCACTTTCCTATGTTTCATCTCATGTAATTGCTACAAGACTCGACGTTAGGGACAGCTGGTGGTAGGTATTAGCCGCATATTACTAATAAAAAGACTAACACACATTTATTTATTCATCTAGCTGACATTACAAAGAGACATGAGTGTTCTGACTGCGATCACAGGGCTCATGGCAGGAAGGGGTCCAGCGGCTGTCCCCCTATCCTCAGTGTAAGGATCAAACAAGCTGATGTTCACAAAAGTGAAAAAACAGACCTTGTAAAAAGTGGATTCAGCAGCAGAAAACGATCTCAGAAATGGTGCATGCTTGTGTGTGTGTGTGTGTGTGTGTGTGTGTGTGTGTGTGTACAGGGAGTATTCAATTTGGGGGCTGTTACTGGTCACATTTCATCACAGAAAACAGGGCATACTTTCTGTTCGTTCTGTTCCCAAATCCTAACCATCTCTCAGATTGCCATCTCTTAGATCTGGGTTTCTTTAAGAGCATTTCAGAGCCAGATTCCAAGCCAGGAAGGCCAACTGTGTCACAGAAATTAACTACTAATTACACACCAACCCTGTGTAAACATTCCAATAAATTAGTACAGTCCCCCTGCTTCTCACTCGTTGGTTTGTGTATTGCTACCTGTCACCGGAGAAGGGAACAGGGCGCTGAACTGGAGCCCAGCAGAGACAGCGGACTGCGGGAACCATGGTGACAGCCCACTGCCCAGCATTAGTGGCGTCCCTCCCGACAGCAGCTCCCTCATCTGAACACAGACCTCATGCTGCATATGCTGACAGCTGGGTGGTCTGGGAGCCCACGTGCCCTGGGTGAGATCACAGAGCTTCCCTGTGAAATGAGCCTGTCGATGGGTATTTACTGAATTTCACGTCTGTGAAATTTCACGAACTGTGGTTGTTGCCAGAAGACAGAATGGGCCTTCCAAAAGGCAAAAGGGGCAGAGGCACCTAAAAGACAACTTCTGATGCGGGCATCTTCAAAAAGCACCAAATGAATGCTACTGACATTAAGGTCAAGGATGAGGGCTTAGAAAAAAAGACCTCTCATCTTTTGAGTTTTCAGGGATAGTCAGAGAAGGCTCTGTGGGGGAGGTAGCCAACATTTTGGAGGAAAAACTAATTTCAAAGAATGTGAACGTATTATTGGCAAAGAGGCACATGACAGATATTAATTGGCTAGACTAAAAGACGGGAAGGGACCAGTCAGTGAGGAGCAGATCTGTAGAGCGGATGGGCAGTGGAAGAAGACGCTCTGCTTGTCTTCCCCATATGAGTGGTCTGTCCAAGATGTTCTAAATAATTATTTAACACTGCTAGTGCTTCTTATGTGCTAGGCACATGCCAAGGGTTTTACCCAAGTTACCTCCTTTAATTCTTACTACAATTCTACTGGGGGGTAACATAATTACCCTCACATTATAGAAAAGGACAACAGAGATTAAGTTGCCCAGGTCCCACAGGTAGTAAACGTGGGACCAGGATTCATAACCACTGTTACACCACCTCTATTAACAGACATTCCGTCCAACAAGATCTACATCAGAACATCAATGCAGAAAACACAGAGAGGACCACTTTGGCATAAATATATTTTTGCAACTTAATACATATGTATTTATAATATAAAACATATATGTAATGCCAAATCATTCACTCAAAACATGAGGTGGTTTTGGGGAAGACGAGTCCTGAAGCTCGGGTGAGGATGACTGCTGCAGTCTCGAATCAGCTTTGGTATCCAGTTTATTTCCATATTTTGTTTTAGTTTCACAGGACTGAGAAAATCCTGAATCATACATAAAAGGAATAGCGTGCTCATTTATATCCCTTTCTGTAAGCAAACAAGCTCAGACTTGAATTTTTTAAAAAGACTAACACAGAACTACAAGCCTTCTAATCAACAGTGCATTTACACGAAGTTCAAACAAACACAGAGATGGCAAAGACAGCTTTCTTCCAGGGTCTGTACAAATAAGCCAGGTGTCCACAGGTAGTCTCCAAGAATGAACATTTGGTTTCAAGCACATTGATTATGCTTTTTTTAGCTTTTTGTGTGTGTGATTTTATACTTCCTTAATTTGAAGATACACCTTTCTTCACAGACAAGAGTTTACAACTCTAAATATATGAACATGTAACATATAGAATGTAGTAGGGGTCCCCCCCTTTAAAAACTATTATTAAGTTTTTAGTAGATCTTCTAATCAATAATATATATCTTGGATTCAAGGAAGCATGACTGTTAAAAGATATATTTTAACTGAAAACAAAATGAAAGACAATCTATGGAATGGGAAAAAATATCTGTAAATGATGCAATTGACAAGGGGTTAGTTTTTAAACAACAAAGCTTATACAGCTCAATATAAAAAAAAAAAAAACTTAATCAAAAAATGGACAGAAGATCTAGATAGACATTTCTCCAAAGACATACGGATGGTCAACAGGCACGTGAAAAGATGCTCAACATCACTAATTATTAGATAAATGCCAATCAAAACTACAATGATTTGACCACCTCACACTGGTCAGAATGGCCATCATCAAAAGTTTACAAATAACAAATGCTGGAAAAGGTGCAGAGAAAAAGGAACCCTCCTACACTGTTGGTGGGAATGCAAACTGGTGCAGCCAATATGGAGAACAGTATGGAGGCTCCCTAAACAACTAAAAATAGAATTACCATACGATCTAGCAATTCCACTTCCAGAAAAAACAAAAACTCTAATTCAAAAAGATACACGCACCTCAATATTCACAGCAGCACTATTTACAATAGCCAAGACACGGAAGCAAACTAAGTGTACTTCATCTCATGAATGGATAAAGACGATGTGGTGTAACACACACACACACACATAATGGAATATGACTCGGCCATAACAAAGGATGAAATAGTGCCATTTGCAGCAACATGGATGAACCTAGTTCAGTTCAGCTGCTCAGTCGTGTATGACTCTGCGACCCCATGGACTGCAGCACACCAGGCCTCCCTGTCCATCACCAACTCCTGGGGTTTACTCAAACTCATGTCCATTGAGTCGCTGATGCCATCCAACCATCTCATCCTCTGTCATCCCCCTCTCCTCCTGCCTTCAATCTTTCCCAGCATCAGGGTCTTTTCAAATGAGTCAGTTCTTCGCATCAGGTGGCCAAAGTGTTGGAGTTTCAGCTTCAGCATCAGTCCTTCCAATGAATATTCAGGACTGATTTCCTTTAGGATGAACTGGTTGGATCTCCTTGCTGTTCAAGGGACTCTCAAGAGTCTTCTCCAACACCACAGTTCAAAAGCATCAATTCTTCAGCACTCAGCCTTCTTTATGGTCCAACTCTCAAATCTATACATGACTACTGGAAAAACCATAATTTGACTAGATGGACCTTTGTTGGCAAAGTAATGTCTCTGCTTTTTAATATGCTGTCTAGGTTGGTCATAACTTTTCTTCTAAGGAACAAGCATCTTTTAATTTCATGGCTGCAAATTGCCAACATCCGTTGGATCATCAAAAAAGCAAGAGAGTTCCAGAAAAATATCTACTTATGCTTTATTGACTATGCCAAAGCCTTTGACTGTGTGGATCACAACAAACTGTGGAAAATTCTGAAAGAGATGGGAATACCAGACCACCTGACCTGCCTCTTGAGAAATCTGTATGCAGGTCAGGAAACAACAGTTAGAACTGGACATAGAACAGACTGGTTCCAAATAGGGAAAGGAGTATGTCAAGGCTGTATACTGTCACACTGCTTATTTCACTTATATGTAGACTATATCATGAGAAACACTGGGCTGGATGAAGCACAAGCTGGAATCAAGATTGCCAGGAGATAAATCAATAACCTCAGATATGTAGATGACACCACCCTTATGGCAGAAAGTGAATAAGAACGAAAGAGCCTCTTGATAAAAGTGAAAGAGGAGAGTGAAAAACTCAGCTTAAAACTCAACATTCAGACAACTAAGATCATGGCATCTGGTCCCATCACTTCATGGCAAATAGATGTGGAAACAGTGGAAATAGTGACAGAGTTTTTTGGGGATGAGCCTAGAGATTACCACGGGAGAAGGCAATGGCACCCCACTCCAGTACTCTTGCCTGGAAAACCCATGGATGGAGGAGCCTGGAAGGCTACAGTCCATTGGAGTCGCTGAGGGTCAGACACAACTGAGCAACTTAACTTTCACTTTCATGCATTGGAGAAGGAAATGGCAACCCACTCCAGTGGTCTTGTCTGGAGAATACCAGGGACGGGGGAGCCTGGTGGGCTGCTGTCTATGGGGCTGCACAGAGTCGGACATGACTGAAGTAACTTAGCAGCAGCAGCAGAGATTACCACATTAAGAGATTATCATACTAAGTAAAGTCAGACTGAGAAAGACAAATATTATATATCACATCACCTATATGTGGAATATAAATAATTGATAAAAATGAACTTACATGCAAAACAGACTCACAGAAAAGAAACTTACAGTTACCAAAGGGGAAAGCAGGGGAGAGATAAATTAGAAATCTGGGAATAAGAGATACACACTATTATATAAAAAACAAACAACAAGGATCTACTGGATAGCACAGGGAGCTATATCTAACCTATAATTAAAAAGGATATATATATACAATTGAATCACTTTGCTGTATACCTGAGATACTGTAAATCAACTATACTTCAACTATTAAAAAAAATTTTTTTAAGGTATTTTAAAAACAAAATGAGACAATACTGTGAAGCCACCAGAGTCCACCTACAGACTTCAGCTAACAAGTTCCTGATTCTGGCCAAGGGCAGAGGCCGAGGGACGGGAGAGGGAGGAGGAGACCAGCACGCATGGGAGGAGGGCAGCCAGCAAAGTGCCCTCACATGCATGTGCGCTCAGCTGCTAAGTGATGCCTGAGTCTGTGTGATGGACTGTAGCCCATCAGGGCTCCTCTGCTCATGGGATTTTCCAGGCAAGAATACTGGAATGGGTTGCCATTTCCTTCTGCAGGGGATCTTCCCTACTCAGTGACTGAACCTGAGTCGTCTGCTTGGCAGGTGGATTCTCTACCACTGAGCCACCAGGGAAACTCCAAAGTGTCCTCAGGAGGATGGAAGCGCCAGTGGTCCTTGTTCTCCTTCCTGAGAGCCCACTGTGTGTCAGTTCGTTTGTATTAGACAAATATTGATTAAAGTAGGACCTCATGGAAACGCATGTAGTGGGAGAGACAGGCTGAAGGCTTCTCTTCAGTAAGCCCCCGCTATGCAGACCACCTCACACCCTCCCCAGGCCAAGTCATCACTGTCGCACGGAACTGTCATTCTCAAACCTCACTGCAGCCTCAGAATCACAAGGGAGCACGTGAAAAATACATATTCCTTCCTCCTGCCTCTGCAGCTGCCGAGTCGTTAGATCCAGGCAGAGCCCAGGAATCTGTAATTATATTAATTGCCCCTCAGCCGATTCTAAGATGGACCACACTCTGAGGGGCACTGAAAGAAAGTCCTCAATAAATACTTTTCTAGAGAATGATAAATTGAGGGAAAAATGAAGACAGGCCATTTTGGCTTGCCTAGTGCCAGAGGCTGGCACTGTGCCATCCCTGTCTAGCTGGGATTCCATTAAGGATTTGGCCTCCAAGGGGGATCCAGTGGAAAGTACCTGAAACAGCCACTGAGTCACCAAGGCACCACCCCAGTTAATTTGTGCCCCTTAGTCCTCAGGCATGGGGTCGCCTCAGAACAGAGAGATCATAGCCTAAGGCTGCATGACACACCAGGCACCTGAGGCCTCTGGCCAGGGATCAGAAATTAAACTGTGTATTAGAGTGGGCTAAAAGAAAGGCCAAGAGCCCTGAGCCAGCCTAATGGGGCCGCGGAGACAAAAGATCTGGAGACTGGCCTGGTGAGTGGTGTGAAATCCAGGCGCCCGATCAGGAGGCAAACTTAGCATATTTGGAATCAATCTCAAACAGAAGGACATCTCTGGTTTGACAAATTATTAAGAAATCAAAATGGATATGAAAGAGTGGGAATAATTTCAGGATGGAAGCAGCTATGGATGGAAATATGTGCAAGGGAGAAAGAAAAATCACAGGGTTTTTTGTTTTTGTTTTTTCCCCCCCCACAGAGGGAGCCAAGGACTGGAAACAGTGGACCCTGGACTCTGGCCCAACAGGCAGGATGCAGGCGGAAGGCATTGCAGGGTTTAGAGAGAGGACAAGTGATTCAAACGAGAGCAGGCTGCCAAAGGCAGCAGCAGAAGCTACAAACATAAATGTGTTTTTTTAAAAAGAGACACTCCGAGGAGGAAAACAAGATGACGGAGTACAATGCAAGTGAGGAAGGGGGCCAGGCCTGGTAGGTTTCAGTCCCCAAAAGTTCCCTAAGTCCACGCTCTGAACTGGGCTGAAGCGGGGCCAGGCGCCCAGGAGTGAAGGCTGGGAGGGCCCACGAGGTGAGCCACGCCTTCTGGTCACAGCTTCCTCTGCACGTGTGTGTGCACACACACCCTTCCCTCCCGCCCTCACTCTCCCTCTATTGCGGGCAGTTCAAGCACCAAATTAGAAATCAGAACATTTGGCTTTAAAACTCACTTCCTACTTCCTCCATGCAATGAGGCAGGCTTCTCAACTCATTCCACACACTGAATTTATCCAGCAGATTCCAGAGTAACATTTGAAAAAGGGCCTATAATACATTTACTCCCTTTTCACTGTCTCTCCCCCACCTCCTTCCTTTCTTTGTTGTTGTTCACTCAGTCATGTCGGATTCTTTGAGACCCCATGGACTGCAGCACGCTCGCCAGGCTTCTCTGTCCTCCACTATCTCCTGGAGCTTGCAAAAACTCGTGTCCACCGAGTGGGTGACACCATCCAACCATCTCATCCTCTGTCACCCGCTTCTCTTTCCTTCCTACCCAGGTCAAATTTCACTGCTCTGCTAAGGTCAGTCTCCTAATGCTCATTTCATTAGGCTCACCTGGCAAAACTACTCTGGTAAAAGTCAGCTCTGTACCCTACTCCCAGCTCCGTACCTACTTCCTGCCTGAACCTCAGGGGCCAAATGTGACCAGAGGTAAAAAAAACAGCACATTCACTGGTCTCACCTTCACCCCAGCAACACGAACCCCAAGTGGGTCCCGAATGCAGCCTAGCAGTTACATCTCCACTCCACTCATTTCTTCGTTCCTGGAAAACTATTTCCACCTTCCCTCAAACTTCCAGCATTTCCCTTTTCCCACCCTCTGCTAAATGACCTGGCTTCCAATTTCACTGAGAAAATAGAAGCAATAGGAGAATTTCCACAAGCTCCTGCCACCCTACCCACATCCCAGCCTCTGCAGCCTCCCTCCTAGGACTATTGATGAACCCTAAAGTTGGGCGCCAAGCCCAGTCCTCCACCTGGGCTCTGCCAGGCTAGGAGCCCATCCCCTCTCACCTGCTTTAGAAGGCTGCTCCACCAACTGTCCTCTCTCTCCACCAGCAATGATTTTCATCTTGAAAGATTCATTCTCATAAGAAAGCAAATGGTATTTCATCTACCTTTCCTGTTTTCTCTGCTTCTCTTTCAACAAAACTCACCACAATGAGTATGGTCATATCTCCAACCTTCTCTTAAACCTTCCCCAATCAGGCTTTTGCCCCTCCCACTGCCCTCTCCTAACCTCTGATGATGAATTCTTAGCACTTACTTAACCCATCCCTAGGCATCATTGGACTCAGCTGATCACTGCTACTTCCTCCTCTCTGCAACAATCTTCTCCCTTGGCCTCCAGGACACCATCCCTCCCCGACCCCCTTCACTGCAACTTCTCAGTCTTCTTGCTGATAACTTCTTAACTCACCCACATCTCAACACTGGAACTCAGTTCTGGAACCTCTTCCCTATGGTTAGATATTCCCTTCCTTGATGGTTTATCCAATCTTAGGGCTTTAAATACCATCTATTAACTGAAAACTCCCAATTTATATCTCCAGTCTAGGCTTCTACCCTAAATTCGTTTATCCAACTCTCTCCTTACACCACCATTTAAGCATCGCAAATTCCTCATTCATGTCCCAACTCAATTCTTCATCTTCTTCCCAATCTACTTCACCCCTCAGCCTGCATGGGACAGGGAAAGACTAACTTCCAGGATACACTTATCAATCCCTTTGTATATTATACAAGTCATATGTGAACAGACACTGATGTCAGATTCCAGGTGTCATCTGTATTGGGTCTCAGACTCCTGCAAGACACGGGAACAGGGTCATGCAGACAAGGATGCAGAGAGAAAAACAGCCTATTCCAGAGCATGAGTTACTGGTTACAGAAATCCACAAATTTTACCTACTGGATACCTTATCCTAGGTTAATTGGTACACCTTATCACTCTGACACCAGGAGATGGTGGTAGGTTCCTGGCCCCTATCTGTCAAATGAGTTTTGAGTATGTTCTGTTCCCAGGGCATGTGGAGGAGGTGGTGATGAAAACTAAAGCAGAGATGAGTAGACACATTCCCCAGTCACATGGAAGTCAGCACCAAACACATTCTCTGTAGATACCATAAAATCAGAGAAGCTTCAGGAAGCTGAAGATGGCAGTTTTCCACCAACCCTCGGATATGGTTTTATTCTTTCAACATGCTTATGCATAACACACATAAGCTAAATGCCAACGGGGTAAAAAGTGAGTAGCTGTTAACTATTCAGAAACTATTAACTATATGCAGGTGGGAGAAGGCAACTTAAAAGCGAGTTATAGGACCAAAGGACTTCTGAGAATGAGGGAGACTCTCCTCTTCTCGCCAAAACCCAGGAAAGAGTATTTCCTTTCCAGGAAAGGAATTTGTGATAGCTATATGGTGATGTAAGGAGAGAGTTGGATACATGAATTCAGAGTAGAAGTTTAAGCTGGAGACATAAATTTGGAATTTTCAGGGTATAGATTGTATTTAAAGTCCTAAGACTGGATACATTATCAAAAAATCTCTCCCGTGGCAGCACAGAGTGCTGAAGCAGTCATAACAGATAAAGCTGGAGTGTACCTGCAAAGTCAGAGAAGAGCATGCCTCCAAGAACTATGCACATCTGCATGAGTTATAGATACCAAGTGAGAAGAAAAATAGCTCTGTGAAAAACACAGATGAAATACAGATCAAAATACTGGACTTGGGACTTCCTGGGTGGTCCAGTGGCTAAGACTCTGCTCTCTCAACATAGGGGGAATTGGATTCAATCCCTGATGAGGGAACTAGATTCCACATGCTTCAACTAAAGATCTCACATGCCCCAACTAAGACCTGCTACAGCCAAATAAATATTTCAAAAAACTGGACTTGAAGAGCACAGGTTGGAATAATTGCAGACACAGACTGGGAACCCCTGTAGTCGGTATATTAGTCCTGATAACCACAAACAGCAGAGAACACAAAACCAGAGTCACAACAGAGAAACCCAACTCAGACCAGAATCAGCAGAAAGCCGGATCTGCCACATCTCATTCAGGTGAAGGTTAGAAGTTAATCCTGGAACCACACTCATATTTGCAGAATGGACTGCACTGAGCCAAGAGAGAAGAAGGCACTGTCCTGGAGAATGAACACCCATCCAGAAACAGTTCAGGTCAGTTGCTCAGTGGTATCTGACTCTTTGTGACTCCATAGACTGCAGCATGCCAAGCCTCCCTGTCCATCACCAGCTCCCGGAGCTTGCTCAAACTCATGTCCATCAAGTCGGTGATGCCATCCAACCAGCTCATCCTCTGTCGCCCCCTTCTCCTCCTGCCCTCAATCTTTCCCAGCATCAAGATCTTTTGTAATGAGTCAGTTCTTCACATCAGGCGGCTGAAGTATTGGAGCTTCAGCTTCAACATCAGTCCTTCCAATGAATATTCAGGACTGATTTCCTTTAGGATGGACTGGTTTGATCTCCTTGCAGTCCAAGGGATTCCCAAGAGTCGTCTCCAGATTAGGAGACATGAAACAAACTAAACCAGTAAGAAGAGGGGAGAGTCTGCAAGTGGCGGAGACCTTTGCAGAAACAGTCAAAACAGGGAGAAGCAGCCAGCGGAACTGTAGACTGCTTTGCATCTTTCTACCACAAGAGGGAGGGAAGCCAAGAATACAGTTGGAGGGTGACCAAACCAACTTGAAATTCTGGAAGACTAAATAGAGTTCAGCATGCAGGACTCCAGGTTGCCCTGACAATGGGAACTCTTCCCTACCCTTACAGTCAAGCAGGATAATGAGAAAGGCTGCACGCAAATGATGCTAACCAAAATCAATGGCGGAGCCATACAATGTCACAGGAAGCATTTAGGAAGGGTTTGTGCAGCAGAAAAGGAATGCTAACACCAGGGAAGCATTTACAGAATACAGAAAAAGGTTAAACCGAGTCCACATGTTTGAGAGAGGTTCTGTATACAGTGTCAACCTGAAGGCACTCCTAATGGTTCGAGCGTAACTGGTGCCAATAAATCTTACATATTTGTTGTGGCCATTAAATAGAGGAGACATTGGAATGGGAAAAAGGGACTCCCTTTTCTTTGTGGTCTTTGTGAGGAAATACGGCAGCTGGGTGAATTGGGCCTTTCCGGAATGAGTGGTAGAAAGGGAAATCAACCAGTTATATCTGCAACCTCTGAACAGTGGTGATAATAAAAGGCACCAGGGCTGATTTTTCTCTATGGCGAAACATACATACATACATGCATGTATTCAGAGTAGGGGCTTCCCAGGTGGCACTAGTGGTAAAGAACCCACCTGCCAATGAGGAGACGTAAGAGAGCTGGGTTCGATCCCTGGGCTGGGAAGATTCCTTGGAGGAGGGCATGGCAACCCAATCCAGTATTCTTGCCTGGAGAATCCCACGGACAGAGGAGCCTGGTGGGCTACAGTCCACGGGATTGCAAAGAGGCAGACATGACTGTAGGGACTTAGCATTCGCACAAGGTGACTTAGTGTTCACAGTTAATCCAGTAGTGTGTAACCAGTTCTAATACATATGTAAACTTTTTCATTTTCAAAATCTTAAGTTGAAATTAAGAGAAGAAAATAAATACTCAGGTATTGTTAGCATGGGCTACCAGAATCTGCAATGTTTCAGCCCAGATCCTAGGTACCTCTGATCTCACACTCTTAATGGGCATAAACAGGAGAGGAGTGGTAGGTGAATTAGTCCCCACTGTTTAAATGTTCTTTTCCCCATACCCTAGATCCTTTTTTAAATTTATTCTTTAATTGTAGGAAAATTGTTTTATAATGTTGTGTTAGTGTATGCTGTACAACAAAACAAATCAGCCATAATTATATATACATATATCACCTCCCTCTTGAGCCTCCCTCCCCTGCCCCTAACCCACACATCAAGGTCATCACAGAGCACAGGCTGGGATTCCAGTGTGATACAACAACTTCTCATCAGCTATCTATTTTACTCATGGTGGGATATATATGTCAAAGTTACTTTCTCCATTCATCCCATTCTCTCCTTCCCCTATTGTGTCTACAAGTTCTGAATCCCCTTTCTGGTCCAAGCTGAATAGTTGAATTTGGGTAAATTAACAGTGTTAAAAAAACAAGACAACAGGTCCAAAACAGAGTCACTTGTACTAAGCCCCATGTCACCAAATCAAAACTTTATTACAGTGTCAGTCTCTCCCACAAATGGGCTCTTAAACCAGGCAATCAGGAATCACCTGGTCAGTGTGCATGAGGTCATCTGCCTGATACAACCCTGCCATCCCCTAAAGCAGTGGTTCCCAACATTTTTGGCACCAGAGAGCAGTTTCATGGGAGACAATTTTTCCCCAGGCTGGGGGTGGCAGTGGGGTGGTTAGGGGATGATTCAAGGACACTACATTTGTTGTGCACTTTATTTCTCTTATTATTACATAAGTTCCACCTGAGATCATCAGGCATTAGATCCTAGAGGTTGGGGACCCTTGCCTTAAAGGAAAGTGACCTTGCCACAACCAATCCACTTTTTAATAACTTCCTGGTCCAGTGCCCTTCTGCCTATAAAAGCCTTTCATTTTGTATAGCTCCTCAGCGCTCCCTTCCAGATGTGAGATGGGATGCTGCCTCATTCATGAATGGTTGAATAATGTCAATAACACCTTTAAAATTCACTCTGTTGAATTTTTTTTTAAACAATGTGATGTGATTCCACCATATATTGTAAGCCCCACGCCCACCAGTATGAACACATCTGGCTCTGAACCTTCCTCCAGCAGAAGACAATCCTAACTCCAGGATGTGTCCAGTTCCTATAGGAGAGCTCCACCTGGGCCATGCTTCACACCCCAGTTCCCTGCTCAAGGGAAGCTGGACTTGGCTGACTTCCTCTCTTCCTAGGGAGCCAGACTTTGTCCTTGCTCTCCTGGCTGAAAATGGGATGCCTTTTCCATCCAACTTCTCCTGAATCAAGGGGGAGTTATTAGCCTCACTATGACCATCATCTCTGCCTATGGCCTCTTGGCTCCACGCCCTCCCCCTAGATCCAAAGCTTTGGAAAGTGACGTCACTTCAAAGTGGGCACGAGTTCATTCTGCCCAATGAGCAGCCAGCCACTTTTTGGAAGCCAGTCCTACAGTTCAATGAGTTCTCTCAAGCCTGGATCCAGCCGCAGGGGGAGCAGGAGGCCTTCAGTAAGCTGAAGTTCAATGACTGATGGCCTGGAAGTCAGAGGTACTGTGTGTCTGAGGTCCTGGGAGCCCATGCAATGAAAGGTTTCAGAGGATCTGCCATCTGACCTCTTCTCCCTGCTTCCTCAGTAGGGCACATCTAGACAGGAGAGCAAGTTCACTGTCTGTGTGACCTCCAAACCTATGCTGGACAGACAGCCGGAGAGGGGCTGGAATCTGAAGAGAGCACCAGGAGCACAGCGGTCATGACACTTTTTCTCCCTGTTTCCCCAGTGCCTAGCACAGTGCTTGACACATCACAGATGCTCACAAATACATGTTGAAAGAATGAATGAATGAATGAACAAAGGAACGAAACCAAGTGATGAGTGACTCCTGCTTATCTCAGTACCTTCTGAGTCTTGGCCCTGGAGGACCAATAGATCTTGCCTGTATCTTCAAATGCAACACTTCTGCTTTGGGGCTTTCAGAGCATTTATCACATCACTCAGGTGAGTCTACACATATAATTGAAAGCCATCCTGCACAAAGCCCCGCAAATGATATCAGCCACTGCGGGGCCCAATGCTGTCATTTCCAGAGGCGCCTGGTTAATCTGAGTGACATGGCCTCAAGACAACCTTCATATCTCAAATGAGGAGTGACTGGCCCCATCAACCTTGTCTCCCTTCCCTCCTCCCTGCCACCCCCACAACTGGTAAGAATCCCAGAGTGTTCTCAAGGTTTTTCTAGGTCACACATAACCCCTGGGCTTGCCAGGCATACGCTGGTCCTTGGGACTTCTTCACACCTCTCCCAGATCTTTGGCGTGAACAGCCTGCAGCTGTTTTCTGCAAAGCCCCACCTGCCTTGCTCATGTGGCACAGGGATGGGTCCAAGTTAATGATGAACATTTACTAGGCACCTACTTGTATGGCCTTATGCAGACCCTGGCTCTTTCTTCATGACAATCTGGTTGAGTCTCTCATGAGACAGCACTTCTTTTCCTTCCAGTACAGATAATGTCCTCAAATCATTCTAAAGGGGGCTTTTTGTAAATGACCCCATGTCCCACCCATTACGTTTATATGTATAGAAGAATCAGGTTAGAAGGAATCTGAGGGTGCCTTAGGGTAAAGAAGCCTAGGGGAGGGCAAGTGAGACAATGATGTGCCCTAGGGTGGGATGGCTGGGAGGCACAGGAGAGTACAGACCTTTATGAGCATCTGTTTACAAAGACAATTGGCCCAAATTGCTTTGCCTCCCTAGGCTCCCCTAAACATCAAACCACACAACTCCCTACTCTTTCATTTTAGAACTGAGACTCTGCACTATACCTTTCATAACTTATTAAGATCAGACTCTGGGAGGTAAAAGAGATTTCAGTAGTCACCCTAACTTCTGTCCTCATGCAGGGATCCCCAAACATCCCAGACAGGCAGCTAGACACCCTTGTCTTATGCATCAGCTTAGCTCCTTCCCAGTGTGGCTGATCATAGGAATCAGCAGAAGCGCGTGAAAAACATGTAGCTCGGTTCACCCATACCACATGAAATCAAATCTCCAAAGGGCCTGTGATCAGAATTTCTAATAAGCATCCCGAGTGAATCTTACAACTAAGCACGTTTCTTACATGCCTGTAATGCAATGGTTCTTGAGAGTGACTACATATTAGAATCAGCTGCTGCTAAGTCGCTTCAGTCATGTCCAACTCTGTGTGACCCCAGAGATGACAGCCCACCAGGCTCCCCCGTCCTTGGGATTCTCCAGGCAAGAACACTGGAGTGGGTTGCCGTTTCCTTCTCCAATGCATGAAAGTGAAAAGTGAAAATGAAGTCGCTCAGTCGTGTCTGACTCTTAGCAACCCCATGGACTGCAGCCTACCAGGCTCCTCCGTCCATGGGATTTTCCAGGCAAGAGTACTGGAGTGGGGTGCCATTGGCTTCTCCTTAGAATCAGCTAGGAAGCTTCAAAAAAAAAAAAAAAAATCAATGACAGGTCTTTACCCCTAGCTGCTGCTGCTGCTAAGTCACTTCAGTCGTGTCCGACTCTGTGCGACCCCATAGATGGCAGCCCACCAGGCTCCCCCGTCCCTGGGATTCTCCAGGCAAGAACACTGGAGTGGGTTAGGGCTATTCCTACTTACTTAATCTGGAGTACAGCCCAGGCAGTGTAAATTGTTAAAGCTCCCTCCCAGCTAATTCCAGTGGGCAGCCAAGATTGAGAACTACTGGAATATCTTTCCAGACCAATGGTAAGTTCTTTAAAGACAGCAACCAAGAAATCTGTAACTCTTGGTACCCCTTACTTGGTACCCCTTACTTACCTTAGACTCCTACCACCACGTCAAACCAGTAGCAAAACATACTTTATAATGACTGAGCTGAGCTGCTTTAACTAGCATTGTTCACCCACCAAATATGGCATGTAATTTCCTAACTCTATTAAGAAGCTGTGTGCTTAGCAAGAGGCCAAAAACAGAGGCATGGAAACTCCTAAGCCTTACCATGGTTGAGTCCACACACACACATGCACACCCCCATACACATTTCCAATCTTCCCTTTCCCCCGGCTGACCAACCCCAACCAAGCCAGGAGCCTAATTCCACGATCCTTCCCTTCTGCTCGGGCCCCTCGCCAGCTCTACTCACATTGTACAGCACGGTGGTCCACCCTTCCATGGTGATACACTGGAAGACGGTCAGCACGGCAAAAAGGATGTTATCAAACTGGGTGATCCCATCATTGGGGCCGATCCAGTCCCGGCATTCATAACCAGCTGGGCAGCCCTGCACGCCACATGGGTGAGGGGGGTCAAATCCTTCTAGAATACCTGCAGACACATTTGGAGGGTGGGGGATAAACCATGTGATGCTTCGCATGAGCTGAAAATAACCCCTGGAGACCACAAGCATGCATTTCTATCTCCCACAAGAAGGTTTATCCTCTCTGTCACCACTTCCTACCCATCTCTGGCATCGCTACACCTCATAGCTCACAAGCTGTAATGTGTTCAACCCAGTGTTTCCCAACCTGCTCTGAAAATGAAGCCTCCTCCACACGTCCCCCACCCCTACTTTCTGCAGGTCACATCTTCTACCATCTCCTGAGCCCCACAGGAATTTACAGGACTGGGTATCACCCAGAAAGGTCTGAGCTGAAGGCAGAATCTTAACTGATTTTCTATCTTTAGACTTCAGGATAGCCCCTCAGTTGTTTTGGGGTTCCCTGGGAACAATTATAAACTACAGTCCCTTTCGTGGGTCTTAACTCATTTTTTTGGCCTAAATTCCTCATTTGGAATAAGACAAAAATTAAAACAAATCCAACATGGACTGTGTCCTTTAAAGATTCTTTTCATAAAAACATCATGCCTGATTGGGCTCATTCCACCTCTCCCCTTCATCCTTCCTCCTAAAGCACTCTACTCAACTTGAACAAACAAGATACAGAGACAAGAATGTGAGATCTCTTCAGTCAATTCAGTCAGTTCAGTCCCTCAGTCAGTTCAGTCACTCAGTCGTGTCCGACT
The DNA here is from genome assembly GCF_029378745.1 of Bos indicus. Taxonomy (NCBI): domain Eukaryota; kingdom Metazoa; phylum Chordata; class Mammalia; order Artiodactyla; family Bovidae; genus Bos; species Bos indicus. Next base: position 63,527,052 of record NC_091775.1, on the reverse strand, counting down.
CTTTGCGACCCCATGAATTGCAGCACGCCAGGCCTCCATGTCCATCACCAACTCCCAGAGTTCATTCAATCTCATGTCCATCAAGTAGGGGATGCCATCCACCATCTCATCCTCTGTTGTCCCCTTCTCCTCCTGCCCCCAATCCCTCCCAGCATCAGGGTCTTTTCCAGTGAGTCAACTCTTCACATGAGGTGGCCAAAGTACTGGAGTTTCAGCTTTAGCATCAGTCCTTCCAATGAACACCCAGGACTGATCTCCTTTAGGATGGACTGGTTGGATCTCCTTGCAGTCCAAGGGACTCTCAAGAGTCTTCTCCAACACCACAGTTCAAAAGCATCAATTCTTCGGCGGTATACCTCGCTCATTTAACCACTGCCAAGTCATGCTCAGAACTCCCTCAATTCTTCCATACTATGCATGGATGACAGCAGAAGGGGGGAATGTCATGAGCTTGAGCATGGAGGGAAAATGTCCCCAAGATCTGGAGGGCCCCAGGTCTGACTTCAGACTCCTGAGGTCTTTCTGGCTGTGGGCCAAAGAGTACAATTACCCTGTACAAAGGGTAATTTTTCAGGCAAATGGTTTTTGACATGCCTTCTGATAGCCTTCTACCAAGGAATGGGGCAGCTGAGACCTTCTATTTGAAACAGACTATAAACCTAAGAAGTTATTTGCTTTGCAATATCAGTGTGCAACGGGGATCTTTAGGCTGGTTGTACCTCATAAAGCTGATGACTAGGAAGCCTCTGCTTCTAATTCTAGGGTTGAGATAGGACACACTTTGTTTTCCAATTAGCCTCCAAATGCCCTGAAATGACCCCCATGACCATAGGAGAGAGGAAGGGAAGGAGGAGAAGCCAGAAAATAGTGAGCCTACCTGAATTGTTCATGAAGCACGCTCGGTGCAACTTCCCACTGTAGAACTCCAAGCCGATGATAGCAAACATCAGGATGGCAAAGAAGAGCAGAAGGCCAATCTGCAGGAGAGGCACCATGGCCTTCATGATGGATTTCAACACAATCTGTAGGCCTGGAAGGAAAGAAAAAGAATGATGAACAGAGCCCTCACTTAGCACCCCCTGACAGGGCAGGCTGTGTACCCTCTCCTAGGAGAAAGGGCCAAGTCTTTGAGGAAAAAGGACCACTGGTCCTGAGATGAGAAAATGATTCACCAAGGGATAACCAAGACACATCAAGCCAAAGACTGCCATCACCCCTCCCCTGAGGAATCAACCCCTTGCTTCTCTTCACTTATTCCCTGATCACATACATGCCTATTACCCTTCCCTTATTCGTTTCACCCACATTGTCTTCTGGATTCTTCTTAGAGATGAAACCTACTAGAATGTGTTTCTTTCCCAAAGGGAATTAGGCCTTGTCTTACTAGGTTGTAAGTCTGGAAGAACAAAGTTCATCTTCCCCATGACTCTTATCTCAGACCCAGCTCTCCCATTCATTGTCCTGGAAGCACAATTAGTACAACCACTATTCATAAAATACTGTATCCTTGGACCCAAAACTTGCACTTCTAGGATTCTAGTCTAAGAAAATAATTAGAGATCTGAATAATATTTAAGTCAAAAGATGTTTGTTACCAAGCTATTTCTTTTTTTAGGATAAAAAATAAAGAAAAAGAAAAGCTGGAAATACCCTAAATGAATAGTAACGCAGAAAGGACTACCCAAGTCATGGATGGTATAAGAAAGAATATAAGACAGATTTCAAAGTCATATTTTTGAAGAATTATTAGTGTCAGGAAAGTCAAATGTGCATGATGGGATCCAAAATCAAAAATACAGTATGAGCCCACATATATTAAAATGCACAGGAAAAAAAATGAATGAAAAAATATGCTAAAATGTTAACAAAATTGATTTCTGAGTGACAGGATAATGGGTACTCTTCATTTTCAATTTTGTATTGTTTCCTTTCCACATTTTCTGTAAAGATCTTTCATTATCTTTTAAATGTGAAAAAATTTGCTAAATTTTAAAATGGAAGATAATGCCAGATTGCTGCAGGTCCTCTATTTATTACTGCAGGGGCTTCCTCTCTGGGGAAATTACTTCTTGCTTATCCCTGGATCTGGTTGAGGACACAACAGTAAAGTTCTTAGCAGAGGAGAAAGAGGAAAGATGGATGCTCACTAGGTATCCCCGACACGAGCTTCAGGGGCCTCAGGACACGCACGGCCCGGAGGGTCCTCAGGTCCACATGGGTGTTGAAGTGGGTTCCCGCAGTAGCCAGGATGCTGCAGATAGAGACACAGAGGGTCAAGGTTACCACAGTCTGGCTTTCTCCCCTAGCTCAATGTGGGGGAAGCTGGGTTAGAGAAGGATCAGCCTGGAAAGCACACAGAGCTGATGCCAGCTGCGTGTGGGCGCACCTGAGCTTGAGTGAATCACCAGTGATTCCAAGCAAGATTAAATTTAGTTGCATCAGGGTTTCACTCTGCAAAGGAGGAAAACTGATCATCACATTGGAATCTTAGTTTCAAGTCATTAGTAAAACACGAGGTCCCCAGCATCTGTCTCATTCTTGCCCCCAAACCATGTTCCCAACCCTCCTCTGACTCTTACCAATTACTTTCCCCTCTTTCCAGACCCTGATGCTGGGAAAGACTGAAGGCAAAAGGAGAAGGGGGCAGCACAGGATGAGATGGTTAGATAGCATCACCGACTCAATGAACATGAATCTGAGCAAACTCTGGGAGATAGCAGAGGACAGAGAAGCCTGGTGTGCTGCAGTCCATGGGGCTGCAAAGAGTCAGACACGACTTAGCGACTGAATAACAGCAACTTTCCAATCTATCAAAGCCCTCACATTTTTTATTTAAATTTTTTTTAGATTTCCCTGTTTCCTATCTCCTTCGGGAAATTTCTCTTGATTAACTGCAGTAAAGGAGTAACTCATTCTTCTTTACCTTGACACTTAGAATTTTTTCCAAACAAAATCAATCATACTGATGCTTATACTTAGCGTCACTGGTCCCCATAGAGTATTTTTATAATTGCTCCCAAATCACTGCCTGAGCTGAATTTGCTTTCTTTGTTTCCACTTTTCTACTTCCACAGCCATATGCAGAAACAGACACACACAAAACAAAAATCCATAACAATCCTGTTAGATTGTGTACACCAAGTACCTTGTCTTGAGGAGACAATTTATTTCATATAATCCCATGACATTGCAGGTACTTTGGAGAGACAAAGACACTTAAGTATTCATGACAGACACAGCAGAAGACTAAGAATCAGAAGAACTGGGATTCAGTCCTGACTCATGCACTTGAGAACTGGGTGCCCTGAGGCCAGTCAATCTCTATGAGCCTCACTACCCTCATCTACAAACTAGGGGAGTTCATGGCCTACTTACAAAAATAAATGGCATGGAATATTATGAGTGTTCTCTAAACTAAGAATCTTCCCTGGTGGCTCAGACAGTAAATGCGTCTGCCTACAATGCAGGAGACCTGGGTTCAATCCCTGGGTCGGGAAGATCCCCTGGAGAAGGAAATGGCACCCCACTCCAGTACTCTTGCCTGGAAAATCCCATGGACGGAGAAGCCTGGTAGGCTACAATCTGTGGGGTCACAAAGAATCGGACACAACTGAGCGACTTCACTTTCACTTTCTCTAAACTATAATGTGCAAAGTATACATTATATCTAACAAACTAGACATTATATCTAGTACAAATGTTACTAATATTGCTTTTACAATTTTGTCTAATTTTAGTGTTCCTTGTATAGGATAGTTCTTTTTCTTCCTTACAACTTCCAGGACAATTTCAGCTATATGGAACTACTGGGGAATGAGTCATTCAGAAAACTGACTTTTCTATACAGTAAAAGGGTGACAAGAATGGTTTATTTCATTTAATTATTTTTGGTGGAATCTCTCCAAACTATTTCAAGGACTGAAGAAGATACCTTTAAGTTCCTTTAATATGTGAACAAAAGGCTTACATTGTATTACCTTCAGAATGCACATATGAGATCAACAGGCACAGATCCAGATTATAGTCATGAGTAGTAACTTTGAAACAGGCAGTGCTAGCCAACAAGTGGGCTGCTTTATGTGGTAATGACTTCCTAATATTAAAAGTATTCAAGGACAGAGCAGAAGAACCCTCTTAATGAAGGAAAGAGGGTTCCAACATTGGGTTGAAGGTTATTTAAATAGCCAATAGAGATTTCTTTTAAGATTCTATAACTATGTTGATCCAGTCTCAAAATTAGAACTAGAAAGAAAGCTTAGTCTCGAAAGCGTCTTAGGAGCTAGGCAAGCTTCACACGTTTTCTCTGTCTTTTCCAACCCAAACTTCCATCAACTCATCTGAAAATAAGGAGCTTTTGATTCTATCTTCCAAAGCAAAAGAGAGACACAAAGCAGGGGACTGATGTAATTTCTAATAAGTAGGGGAAAAAAAAAAAAAACTAGAGAGAGAACACGGAGAAACATGGAAAATAGAACTGAAAATCAGGACAGAAATTTTAAAAAAATGAAAGGAGAGAAAGAGAAGCTTCAGGGATGGGTACAGTTACAGAGAATCAGAATCCCATGAAAATGGGGTCAATGCTGCCCTGATCCTGCTCACAGGGAAAGCCCACTGTACTCTCAGTCTTTGGAGGGCCACACACGGAGGCTGCTTTTCCTCTGGTTTGCTGCCTTACAAACACAGTGAGTAATCTGCCCCGTTCAGAAACCAGGATTCTGTTTCCCAGGATACCCAGATACACAGGAGATGCTCTTTCACATCATAAGAAAGGCCACTGAAAATGAAAGTCTCCTCCCCAACTCTGAGACAAACAAGGGACATGTTGGAACACGGAGGTAGGGAGTCAAGAACACTATTAAAAGGCAAGAAGGCACAGGTGTAGAAAGGAAGAAAAAGTGGCAGAGGGAAAGGAGAATGGGAGGATGGGGGCGGTGAGCAGTCGAAGAACACATGGAGGTGAAAGCAAGAAAGGCGATGAGAAGAAATAAGAGCTGGTGGAGAAGCAACCATCAGAGAAACAGGGAAGATGACATGGGAATGGGGAGAAAAGTAAAGCTAATGTCAAAGGGAGAAGCAGCCGGCCATGAGATGTGTCCAGGCCCCCTTTACCAAGTGCAGCCCTTGGCTCAACCAACCTCTCCCCAGGCCTCCGAAACCCTTCATTCTTCAGGCAAGGTCGTGCACCCGTGGCCCTGTGCCCCCCGGCCCTTGAAACTTCCTTCTCTTTCATCCAGTGAAGCAGGGCTTTCAACTGAACCTCTGGCTCATGCACGTTTGCCACTGGCTTTCTCCTAGTATTCAAACCATCCCTGAGGGCAGGGATCACAATCTGGCTCCCCCATCCGTCAGTCAGGAACACAGCAATGGGCTCCAAAAGATAACTAAGGAAAAGGGCCCTACTCTGAACTCCCACAAAATTCTGTCCCCACTTCTGTCACTGTCCTTACCACATCCTAGAGGAAGCGTCTGTTTTCTCACTTGCCTCCCCTCTGAGATCCAGAATACCTGAGCTGGAGACACTGTCTTCCTCATCTCAACATGGCCAACACCCAGCCCAGGGTCTAGCAATGAAAACATGCTCAAAAAATGCTCTAGGAATTGAACTGCACTGAGGAAATCAATAACCGTGTTAAAACTGAGATCAAATGAACAGAAATACCACAGAAACCCTAGAAGTTATCAATGAAGAGATCAGAGCCAGTTTGCTACGCAAACCCGTGCCTGTTTGAGCATACAGGAGAGCACTGGAAACCTGTCCTCGAGCATTTTAGAGACTAATGACAAGCTTCCAACATACTGCTAAGATGCCTGCTCTCAAACAGACCCCACAGGATAGGATCGGCCCGGCCCTCAGTGGGAGAGCCAGAGATGGAGGGAGCCAGGGAGGAAGACTCAAAAGTTCAAAGACCTGTCTTCTAGCAAAACCCAAGTTCTGAAGGTTACTCAGCTCAACTCTGAGCCTCATCCAGAGGAGGCCTACATGAGAGGCTCCAGGAAAGTGAATCATAGGAAAAACGTCCTGGCCCTCAGTCTAGTGGAAGGAGACACACAGAAATGTACTGACTATAATTCACTGCAAAGAGTGTCATAACACAGGTGTTTACAAAGCACCAAGAGAATGGGAAACACTGCGGTGACCAATACAGAGCTTACCCTCTGCAAGCACTTTCCAATATGTTATCTCATTAAACCCTCCAAAATATCCTGATGTTACTATCTACTCCATTTCACAGGGGAGGCAACTGAGGCTCAGAAGAAAATTAAATTGTTAATAAAAGGCAAGACCAGGCATTAAAGTCAGTTCTCTTGTGAGATCAAAGCTAATAGTTTTCCCTCTCTGCCATTATGCCGGCAGCATCTTCTGGGTCCCTGGCAGCTCCACTGTTCTGTAGTCCAGTGCTTTGCTAAAAATACCAAGGTCACAGAGTTTGGCCCCCAAGCAAGCCAGAGAACTTGGCTTCCTTCATTCCAAGGCCACACACTGCTAACTCACACAGGCTTGACTGCATCACTCTCGGGACCAGCAGGGTATGAGGCTCCTTGAGCCCTAGGTGGTGACCGCCGCAGCATCTACACAAACAGACAGGACGGGACAGGTGCTTCACAAGGTCAGAGCGAGGCCCCTGAGGAGGACAGTTCCAAATTAATAAAGCTAAGCTCTCCGCCGTCCTAAGAGGCACAGGTGCGCGCTCTTCAGGAGCAGAGACGGCGTTCTTCACTTCTTTTGTCACCATGAGCGCAGAACCTGGTGGGGAACTCTGGACACAGAGGGAGTCTTAATTACTACTTGATCTCCAAGGCTGAGGACAGTCAGTGAGCAGACAAACCCCTGACCAGCATCAGCACACACACTGCTCTACACGCTATAAATGTGCCAAAACTGTTTCCTGATGAATGTCAGGGCTCAGCCCTACCTCGAACATTTTCACTTGTAGGCGTCAGCAGGTAAGAAGAGAGTGGAGGCTGATTCGACCCTGAGGGTGTGGTCTGACCCTCACCCAGTGGCACAGCGCAGCAGATGATGGAATGATGCTCCGGACAATTACAACCAAAGGCCCCTTCCCAAGTCATCACCGGAAGATTTCTGCAACCCTGCCTTCCTTGTGGCCATGGGGTCTGTCTCAGTCTCCTGGTCAATCCAAGTCTAGCAGTCTCTTTGCACATGCGTATTTCACTGTACCCTCCCTGGTGGCTCAGATGATAAAGAGTCTGCCTGTAATGAGGGAGACGTGGGTTCTGTCCCTGGGTAGAGAAAATCCCCTAGAGAAAGGAATGGCAACCCACTCCAGTATTCTTGCCTGGAGAATCCCATGGCCAGAGGATTCTGGAGGGCTGGAGGGCTACATACAGTCCATAGGGTTGCAAAGAGTCAGACACAACTGAGTGACTGATATTTTCACTTTCAGTCTCCCATAGCCAAAAGTGCTCCAAGTGAAGTGGAAGTTGCTCTGTTGTGTCCAACTCTTTGTGACCCCATGGACTATATAGTCCATGGAATTCTCCAGGCCAGAATACTGGAGTGGGTAGACTTTCCCTTCTCCAATGGATCTTCCTGACCCAGGAATCGAACCAGGGTCTCCTGTATTGCAGGCGGATTAAAATGCCCCAAAGCGCTGTGCAAATATTACACTAAAAATGACTCACTGCCTCTCTGAAATTCAAATTCAGGTAGGCATCTCATGTACCTCCCTACTTCAGTGGTGGCGTGAAATGACCAAGTGTGGAGCGTCCTTCTTCAGGTTTGCCTCATCCCTAAACAAACATTCAAGCTCTCTTCTGAGAAGAAACACAAGTGGCAGAGTGTTAGCACCAGGCAGAGAATTCCCTCCTCAGCTCCAGAAATCCCTGGTTTGGGCTCTGACCATATAAGTCCCAAGGGAGAACCTCATTAGCATTTGAAAGCCAAGTTGTTCACATGTAGGCAAAAAGACTGATAAATAGTAGCAAAAGGGATTCATATTTATCCAGCCCCTATTAAGGGGAGACCTGGAGGAGGCCAGAAGGCACAGATCTTAAGTTGGATTCCAACCCAGAGTTGAGTCAGGATATCATTTCCTTGGGAAGTCAATAGAAATGAGTTGCTTTGCTCACTTAAAAGTGTTCCCTGGGGTGTTGGCTCCTCTGTTTTTACTATTTTACCTCCAATGAGGCATCAAAGCCCACCCTATCCTTCCTCTTCTGCATCTCTTGGATATACCTTTTACTCTCCAGCTTCCCTCTTGCCTAGACTGACTTTCTCATGCCATCTCTCCCCTGCTGCAATAATAAGACCCAGACTTCAGGGCCCAGATGAAATCCTGCCCGTCCTTGGAAAAGGTCCACCATCAAAAGAGACTTGAACTAGGATTCTGAGAAAGTTGAGCACATGCTCTCCAGTCATACTGGCTGGTTTTAAATACCAGTTCTCTCACTCACACCAGCTGTCTGGCCTTATGCAATTGTCTCTCTGAGCTTTGGCTTCCTTATCTGTAAAATGGGGCCAGTGCCTCTCTAAGAAGGTTGATGTTTAAAAGAGGCTGCTTGTAGTTCTTCACACAGTGCTGATTTACCTGTAGGGTTCCTGGTTGTAAGCAACAGAAACAAACGTTAGCTTTCTTAAGCAAACAAATCCCAAACAAGTATACTGAGAAGATATCAGGACCCTACAGAACTGAAGGAATATTGGAAGATCAGGGTGGGAACACAGAGAAGCAGAAATCTTTGTGTTGTTGGCTGAATAATGCTTCCCAAAGACAACCAGGTCTTAATACCTGAAAGTGGTGAATGTTAATAGTACCTGATATGACAAGACGGTTTTGCAGATGTGATGAAAGGATTTGGAGATGGGAAGATTATTCTGGATTATCTAAGTAGACCCTAAAAGCAATCATAAGTGCCTTTAAAAGGAGGGAGGCGCAGGAAGACTTGACTAGAAAGAAGGCAATACGCTGAGTGAAGCCAGATGGAAAAAGGGCCTACCAGTCAAAGAGCACAGGAAGTGCAGTTCTAGAAGCTCAGAAAGACAAAGAAATGGATTTTCTCCAAAAGCTTATGATGGGAGCACAGTCCTGCTGATACCATAATTTCAGCCCAGATGATGGGGCCGATCCATGATTTTGGATTTCTGACCTCTGGAACTAAGATTTCTGACCTCTGGAGTAAGAAAATTAATGTTTTTTTAAGTCACTAAGTTTGCAGTAACTTGTTACAGCAGCAATAGGAAACTAAAGCACTGGGCAAAGATCAGAGAGTCCAGGACATCTGATTCCTAAGCCACTGTGGATATTCCTAGCAATACATTAATATCCACCAGTGAAAACTAATGTCATAAAGTTGCTAGCTTAAAAGCCATGTGGAAAAAGCAAGTGGTTGAGCTTAAGTCACATGTCCCCTTACACTTTATCTGGCTGCGCAGGCACAGTCCTCCACCACATTCAGGGTGAGAAAGAACCCTAGAAAGAGCACATACAATAACATATTCTCCCAAAAGGGAGATGCGGGACCATGGGGAAAGCTGGATATAGGATAACTAAAAAACAATATAATGTCCACTACGGCCTGCTCATAGAATGTATTTAATAGGTGGTATGGAGGAAGAAGAGAAGAAATCTGTTTTCTTATCTATAAAATGAGATAGTCAGATAGAGAGCCCTCTTGGACCCCTTCTTGCTCTAAAACTCTATGAGTCAAAGCCAACCACAAGGTGATATACCCCTGCAGTTCACACCAATCTCCCCTTTCGCTGACCATCCAGAAGCCTGCACAACATTTAACACTTAATTGCATACCATTCTTGCATCTTAGAACAAAAGTCTGACCATGAATGATAATGAGCTGGATCCTCAAAATTCATTTCAAAGCCAGCTCCTTGATGGCAGGAACTGCCTTTCATGTTGCCATCTACTATCGCCCTTACCCTAACAATACGCAAGAGTGGTACCCAAGAAACACCCTTGACTCAGGGATGAAGTGAAAGTGAAAGTCACTCAGTTGTGGCCAACTCTTTGCAACCCCATGGACTCTACAGTCCATGGAATTCTCTAGGCCAGAATACTGAAGTAGGTTGCCATTTCCTTCTCCAGGGCATCTTCCCAACCCAGGGATCGAACCCATTGCTGGTGGATTCTTTATCAGCTGAGCTACCAGGGAAGCCCTGACTCAGGGATAAATGATTCAGGGATGAATTTTTCTTTTTTTTCTTAAATCGTTTATCATAGCATTTTTTTTCCTTTTTTTTTTTTTTTTTTTTTTGACTCAGGGATAAATGAGTACAAATACATCCCCATTGGGACAGATTGGCTGAACTTGCCCATGGAGCTGTGAATGAGTCCACAGGCACTCGTATGTGTAACTGGACATCCATTTAACCACATGTACACACAATGATGATTTATGAAAATCTACTGAGTTACACCTGATGTTTGGCTCTCCATTACTTTTAAATGAATTACTGAAAGGTGTGATTTGATCTGGGAATCAATTTCTAAACATTTTATTTTTTCAAAAACAAAAAGTCAATGTATATTAAATTACTCACATAGAGACAAGTCTCCCCTCTCCAAAATTCAACTTGACCAAAATGTATTTGCGGGAGAAGAGTGAGGTTGGGAAAGAGAAAACAGGTGTCAGGCTCAGCCCAGTTCCCAAACACCACAAGCTGCCTCTTCTTCCTTCCCAGCCCTTATGCTGGGACCCCTTGATCCCATTTAGGCTAAGCTCCACCCCAGAGCCCAGAACCCATCTACAATCTACCAACATGTATTGAGTGTATACTGGCATTACAATGGAGGACAGGATAAAGATGGTGCTTGTCTTTGTGAAACTTAATGAAAGAGATAGGCACTAAATAAATCACAATTATGGGGAGGAAAGGGAAAAAGACTTTCCTGCGGAAATGGCATATGAGCTCAGAGGTGAAGTATGAGTAGGTCAGAGGAAGCAATGGGGGGAGAACACCCAGATACAGGAAAAGGCACATGCAGAAGGCCCAGGGGGAAACAGGAGATCATTATACTTGAAAAGCTCAAGCAAGGGCTGTTATGGCTGGAACCTAGTGGTCTGGGTTAGAATGGAGAGTGGAGAGGCTACAGAGACGGGGAAAAATGTCAAATAAAAAACTTTAAATGGGCTTCCCAGTGGCTCAGCAGTAAAGAATCCACCTACAGTGCAGGAGATATGGGTTCAGTCCCTGGGTTGGGAAGATCCCCTGGAAAATGAAATAGCAACCCACTCTAGTATTCTTGCCTGGGAAATCCCATGGACAGAGGAGCCTGGTGGGGTCCATGGGGTCACAAAGAGTCAGACACAACTTAATGACTAAACCACCACCAAACAAGACTTTCTAGGCTATTAAAAGTTTGGACCAAGCCTGTCAGTGCTCAAAAGTTCCAAGTTTACAGTCGGTGATGGGACATCACTGCTACTCTGAGCTCCAAAGAACTTAATTTAACCACTGATTCCTCGCCTTCTCCCCAGCCCCAGCTACTGTAATTGAGTGTCTGCCTTGGTCTTTGTACCTGCATGAATGCCACCTTCTAGCCCCAGAGGCTTTCCTGGTGGTTCAGACAGTAAAGAATCCACCTGCAATGCAGGAGACCCAGGTTTGATCCCTGGGTCAGGAAGAAGCCCCAGAGGCCCTTCCCAGGCAGCAGCTACTATGTGTCTCCCCTATAATAATCTCCCCAGATAACAGAGATATCCTTAGTTATACTCTGTTCATGCCAGCTAAAGAGGCCAGGCCCCTCTCCTGCCCTAGAGAGTGTACAGAGATTAGTCTAAGTAAATTATCCACTGTCCTGAGTAGCAACTGGTTCCGGAATGGATGCGGGAGGGAACTCAGGCCTTCAGTGTAAGGGAAAACATGCTGTGGGGCTTCATCTGACCCAAGTTCTTAGAACAGAAGTAAAAGCGTAAACAGCAATGAGTTTCAAATCTTTTTTGCCACAGCCTACAGTCGGAAATAGATTTTACATCACAAGCCAGGAGGCATATACATTATATAATTATATAATGCTTCATAAAATAATACTTATTCTTTCCATGTGTAATACACTCATATTTTCTCTTCCATTCTTCCTTTCTCCCTTTGGTTTAATGCTGGTTACAATCAACTATCTTGCTTTCATGAAACGCATGGGGTTTGGCCCACAGTTTTGAAAAATCCAGATGTAGAGACCAGCCAATACACACGCTCCTTCTCTCTAAGGAGAGGACAAGGTGGACCAACGTGAATTGCTGCTTCAATGGCTTTTGGTGTTTTCCCAGAACAATGAAATAGTGTGCCTTGAAAGGCTGAGTGCTTTCCAAGAACTGCAGACACGGCATTCTAGAAGAGACTCTGCTCCTTCCGATGGTCCCTGAAGTAGCACAAGCATCTTGCTGTCCCAAGGAATGGCAGTCATAAAGAGATCACATACATATGTTAACCTCAGAATCATCTTGAGGCAGCCATTTGTTTTGTTTTGTTTTGTTTTAATTTGGTTGTTCATTTGGGTTGTTTTTGGCTTAGGTCAGAGTGGAGCATGGATTTTCTTCTAAGTGTGCAGATAATAAATCATACCCCAGAGCCCTAACATTTCTTAGGAGAATGGGAAGAAGGGCAAGGTCAAGCAGCTTCTTAGCAGTAGAGACGGAGGAACGAGTAGTTCTGTATTTAATAAAAAGAAGACAGTGTTTTCTGCATTTTAAAATAGGATTCCCAATTAAGTTTCATAAGAATCTTAGTAGATATGGAGGAGTCTGAAAATATGCCTTCTGATGAACAATAAACTCATAGCCTAAAAATCCTCTTTCCTTTCCCACCAAAGAAAGTTCAACAGTCAAACCATGTCACACCAAGGAGACGATGGTGTATTGACATCTGAGATCAGATGTCTCAGGGAGTATGCTTTAGGATCAGGTCAGTTCAGTCACTCAGTCGTGTCTGACTCTTTGCAGTCCCATTGACTGCAGCACGCCAGGCCTCCCTGTCCATCACCAGCTCCCAAAGCTTGCTCAAACTCATGTCCATCAAATTGGTGATGCCATCCAACCATCTCATCCTCTATCATCCCATTCTCTTCCTGCCTTCAATCTTTCCCAGCATCAGGGTCCTTTCTAATGAGTCAGTTCTTCACATCAGATGGTCAAATACTGGAGCTTCAGCTTCAGCAACAGTCCATCCAATGAACATTCAGGACTTATTTCCTTTAGGATTGACTGGTTGGATCTCCCTGCAGTTCAAGGGACTCTCAAAAGTCTTCTCCAACACCACAATTCAAAAGCATCAATTCCTCAGTACTTAGCCTAATGACTCCTGGAAAAACCATAGCTTTGACTATACAGACCTCTGTCAGCAAAGTGATGTCTCTGCTTTTTAATATGCTATCTAGGTTTGTCATAGCTTTTCTTCCAAGGAGCAAGCGTCTTTTAATTTCATGGCTACTGTCACCATCTACAGTGATTTTGGAGCCCAAGAAAATAGTCTGTCACTGTTTCCATCTTTTCCCCATCTATTTGCCATGAAGTGATGGGACAGATGCCATGATCTTAGTTTTTTGAATGTTGAGTTTTAAGCCAGCTTTTTCACTCTTCTCTTTCACTTTCATCAAAAGGCTCTTTAGTTCCTCTTTGCTTTCTGCTGTAAGGGTGGTATCATCTTTATATCTGAGGTTATTGATATTTTCCTGTCAATCCTGATTTCAGCTTGAGCTCCATCCAGCCCAGCATTTCACATGATGTACTCTGCATATAAGTTAAATAAACAGGGTGACAGTATACAGCCTTGATGGACTCCTTTCCCAATTTGGAACCAGTCCATTGTTCCATGCCTGGTTCTAAATGTTGCTTCTTGACCTGCATATAGATTTCTCAGACAGCAGGTAAGGTGGTCTGGTATTCCCATCTCTTTAAGAATTGTCCACAGTTTGCTGTGATCCACACAGTCAAAAGCACTGGTCACAGCAAATACCCTATTTCAACAATGCAAGAAATGGCCCTCATGGACATCACCAAAATGGTCAATACCAAAATCAGATTGATTATATTCTTTGCAGCCAAAGATGGAGAAGCTCTATACAGTCAGCAAAAACAAGACTAGGAGCTCCTAGTCTGTGGCTCAGATCATGAATTCCTTATTGCAAAATTCAGACTTAAATTGAAGAAAGTAGGGAAAACCACTAGACCATTAAGGTATAACCTAAACCAAATCCTGTACTATTATACAATGGAAGTGACAAATAGATTCAAGGGATTAGATCTGACAGACAGAGTGCCTGAAGAACTATGGTCAGAAGTTCATAACATTGTACAGGAGGCGGTGATCAAAACTATCCCCAAGAAAAAGAAATTCAAAGAGGCAAAATGGTTGTTTGAGGAGGCCCTAAAAATAGCTGAGAAAAGAAGAGAAGCAAAAGGCAAAAGAGAAAAAGATATATCCGTCTAAATGCAGTATTCCAAAGAAGAGCAAGGAGAGACAAGAAAGCCTTTCTAAGTGATCAAAGCAAAGAAATAGAGGAAAACAATAGACTGGGAAAGACTAGAGATCCCTTCAAGAAAATTAGAGATATCAAGGGAACATTTCATGCAAAGATGGGCACCATAAAGGACAGAAACAGTATGGACCTAACAGAAGCAGAAGATATTAAGAAGAGGTGGCAAGAATACACAGAACTATACAAAAAAGATCTTAATGACCCAGACTACACTGTAGGATGCTGAGCAACATTCCTGGCCTCTACTCACTAGATGTTTGTAGATTCCCCTACTCTATCTCCTCTCCTCATATTGTGACAACTACGAATGTCTCTAAACATCAACAAATGTCTACTGAAGGCAGCCCTACCTCGGTAGGGCAGTTGAGAACCAGAACCATAAGAGAAACTCTCAGCTAAGCGATATCCTGGCCAAAGACAATGCATGTGCTTCACAACTAATCTCCACCCACTCTGGGAGAAGTACACACAGGGACCTCCAGCAGTGATGAAAATTCCTTTCTGCTTTCTTCTTAAAACATCTTCAGTGCTTAGTTGCTCAGTTGTGTCTGACTCTTTGAAACCCCATGGACTACAAGGCTCCTTTGTCCATGGGGATTCTCTAGGCAAGAATACTGGAGTGGGTTGCCATGCCCTCCTCCAGGAGATCTTCCCAACCAGGGATCAAACCCATGTCTCTCACATTGCAGGTGGATTCTTTACTGTCTGAGCCACCAGGGAAGTCCAAAAACATCTCCGAGGGGATGCATAAAACTTACCCCCTGTGGTGTCTCCAAAGGAAGCCTTAATCCATAAGAAAAATTTCCCCAAATGATGCAAGATGAAGAACACAGTAATGTACAAAGGAGAGTTTTATCTCCTTAACCTTACAGTAGTGGAAACAAAGGTCAAGTTTCTACCAACGGTCCCAAGTTTCTTCCTTTTTTGTGAGAAAGTCCCTGATTTTCACTCAGACACAGCAAGGAGACATGCCAAGCGATAGGCAGTAACTATATGACTGTCATTTAGGACTAGGTGATGACGATGATGGTAAAAGAAAACTACCTCAGTTTTGTTTCATAGCTTACATAGTCCTGCTCCATAGCAATACCATTATGTCCTATTTTATAAGTGTGAGAATTAAGGCTCACAGAGAGAAACTGGCTAGCTCAAGGTTACTAAGGTAGTATTGTGAATGGTCAAATTGAGACTCAAACCCAGAAATTTAGATTCCAAATTTGGAGAGCTTTCAGTAGCTACAAAAAATAAGGGCTAATCGCTAGAAATAGATCCCAAAGGCACATATATTTGACAAATGTCTTCTCTTGGATGACCACAGAGCTGCCTCTCTGCAGAGCCTTATGGTGCCCTGTGATTGCACCATCATATGAATGTTACCAAAACTGTGCTTCAGAGAGCTGGCAAAGGAGGAGAATTGCTGGAGAGGGAAATCCCACATTATAAGAACTCACTAACATAAATACTTGTTCTTTGAGTTGTTTGGCTAGTAGTGGTGAGGGATTTCTGTGGATACACCACCCACACACTTTCTCTCACCAGGTCTCCCGTAGGACCAGGAATAAGCATCTGTAAGATGGTTAGCCAGAGAGAGAGCCCAGCTGAGGAGCAGAACCGAGCTCATTATCCATGCAGGGGCCAAGCCTCTAACGTTGGCCTCAGCAGAAGAATGCTCTAGCAAACTCCAGTGCTGGGTTACAGACGCCAGCTGTAAAATCCAGCACTGTCCGTACAGAGTGGCTGCCTGTGGTCTTAATGCCTTTCCTTCAACACCATCACTCTATACCTGTCATTCTTTTCGGAAACAACAATGTTCTTATGTGACATTGCTGGTCGGCTGACAGGGACAGGGAGGCTACAGAGATGTTTTAGACTCAGGGCCAGAGTTTGGATGAACTCTTCTGAAGCAGCTATGAAATAAAATATAAGACATAGAATACAAGGCTGTCCTCATCCGTATTTGCTCTCACAGAACAAAGCTGGCTCCAGTGAGAGAGAATACGTTAAGAGGAGGGAGGGAATTCTATTGGAGATGGCACCCTGTTCTTGCAGTTTCTGAGTCCCAACTGTTCCTAATGGTTCTGCAGCGTGGTGGTCCTGTGAGATTTTTTTTTTTTTGAAAAGCCTCTCCTTGCTTACAGCAGTCCAAGTTTGGTTTCTGTCACTCACCATGACCCACCCACCTATTCTGTCCAGATTCATACCATCTGGATAAGAAACCAAAGTGAATATCTGGCATGGTCAGACAAGAGCCAAGTCATCTATATGAGAAACAAGGAAAAACTCAGAAACATATCCCTGGCATGAGGTCAATATAGCAATTAGAGGATGCACAGTTGCTTTCTTGAATGTCATCTTAGCAGGTGGCTTAATCCCTAAGATACTGAAACTCTGCTCTCTCTCCAGCTTTGAAAAGACTGAAAAATTATGCACATTCATGATCCTGGAAAGACTCAGAAGCCTCTTCTCAAGACATCAAATGCTGATGAGTACAGGTTAACCCCAGGTAGAGGGCTGGCTGAAGGATCCTTCAAAGTAGGAGGAAAAGAAAAGCCTAAGTAATAAAACTCTATTTCCTCATAGAGTGTTGGGGTAAGGAGCTTTTTTTTTTTTTTTTTTTTTTGGATGTCCAGGAAGTATCTAGCTGAAAGAATCTGAATTTATGAAATATTCTCAAATCAATGACTCTTTCAGACAAAGCATGGATCCATAAATTTTAGGGAAAAAAATATATATTTGTCCATTGTTCCACTTTTCTAGTTCTGCCTGCAATGTGTAAGAGACGACTTTGCATGACAGGCACAGGCTTTCTGTCTTCTAGGATGACAAGTATTAAAAAAAATACCTAGATAATTTCCTGTACTTGCATGGAAGACAAACCTACAATTATAGTGCATGATGAAGAGGCAGCCATAAAGTTATTCTGAAATATCAACTGTCTGTAGAGCACCAAATGAACTAAGCTATTTGTCAGAGGAAACAAAATGCTTTTTACTTTTTAGAGTCATTAAACCAAAATTCATTCCAGTACTTCTGACTCATACCACATCCCATACCACCTATTTGGAATACAATAAAATACAAGCAATTTTAATAATTAAAAAGAAGTGTGCTTATATACAGGAACTCTTTTAATTGTTACCCAAATCTATTTGATAGGGTATGTAAGCACAAACAATATAAGTGGTTTTAACTGCACTTTCATTGTGAATAAATAAAATGCTGAGTTGTTAGAGGAATCAAGAGGTTGCTCTCCTAGCTGAAGAACTAAGTGGCATGGGCATTTTCTCAGAAAGGAATTTAAAAGAGCACCTTTTTCTATTTATAAGTAACAGTGGAGTGTGTTCATTAATAATGGAGTCTAGACGAAAGAACTGCTGCCCCTTGTACAAGTGCTGACACCCAGGTCCAAATTTAACTCGATGGCAATGCTCTTTCTTTTCAGCTCTGAAGTTATTTTTACCTTGCCAGCTATGCAAATCAGCTCATGGCCTCCAAGCATGAAAGAAACCGGGCTGAGATTGGTTAATATTTTATGAAAAATGAAAATACTGTAAATCACCATTCCTGGCACTGAGGTTCACATACTCTGTCACTGACCTTATGAAGACAGAGCCATGAAAAATTTCTGTGCTACTCTAGCAATAAAAATGGCAAGGATTGAGACAGTTTACAGAAGAAGAAACAGAATGTTTAATGATTATATGAAAAAGTTCCATGGCATTATAGTCAAATTCAAATTAAAACAACTTGATAGCCTGTTCCACCTATCAACTGCCACCACTTTGAGAAAGACAGTAAATTGGTTCAACCACTTTGAGAAGCTCGTGAACAATGCATACAGAAGGACATTGAAGATGTTCTCTCTTTGATCCAGTGGTTTTAGGAAATTATTTCAAGTACACGCTCCAAACTGAGGGCAAAATTTTATATATAATGTTCATTGAAGCACTTTTTATGATAATAAAATATTTAAAAATCACCCACAATTAAATACAAATTTTAAAAATTAAATAAAAATTTAATTAGAAAATTTTAAAATGGTCAAAAGAAGTGAACAGACACTTCACCAAATGGAGATGTAGATGGAAAATAAGCACACGAAAAGATGCACTAGGGAAACGCCAATTAAAACCACAATAGTTATTGCTACACACCTATTAGAAGGCTAAAATAGAACAAAACAAAACAATAAAAAGCCTGGCAGTAGCAAAAGCTGGTAAGAATCTAGAGCAACTGGAACTCTTGTATACTGCTATAGTCTATACAGACTATAGGTGTTTTGTAAAACAGTTTGGCAACTACTTAGAGATAAACATACACTTGCTATCTAACCCAGCAATGAAAGGTTACTTATCATAGTCAGATTCATAACTGCCCAAACTGGGAACATTACACATGTCCCTCAACTGGTAAATAAATAAATTGTGATGTATTCATACAATTGAAAAGTAGGCGAATAATAAAAAGGAATAAACTCTTAGCATATCCAACAACATGGATAAATCTCAAAAGTATTCTGCTAAATACAAGAACCAAGAGTGAAAGGCAACATATGAAATGATTGCATTTATATTATATTTTGGAAAGGCAAAACTATAAGGACACAACAGAGCACTAATTGTTATGAGCTGGGGATGGGGAGAGAGGATTGACTATAAACAGGCTTAAGGGAAATTTCAGAGAAAAACAAATATTCTATATCTTGATTGTGGTGGTGGTTAGCTGACGACATACATTTGTCAAAACACACAAAACTGTCCACCTAAAAAGGATAGATTTTACTGTATGTAAATTATACCTCAGTAAACCTGACTTCAAAATATCTCAGATTCCTTAGTGGCTTTTTTTTTTTTTAATTCTGGTAAAACATACCACAAATCCTAAAAGATGATGTTAAAGTGCTGCATTCAATATACCAGCAAATTTAGAAATCTCAGCAGTGGCCACAGGACTGGAAAAGGTCAGTGTTCATTCCAATCCCAAAGAAGGACAATGCCAAAGAATGTCCTAACTACTGTACAATTGCGCTCATCCCACGTGCTAGCAAAGTAATACTCAAAATCCTTCAAGCTAGGCTTCAACAGTGCATGAACCAAGAACTTCCAGATGCACAAGATGGATTTAGAAAAGGCAGAGAAACCAGAGATCAAATTGCCAAAATCCGTTGGATCATAGAAAAAGCTAGATAATCCCAGAAAAACATCTACTTCTGCTTCACTGATTATGCTAAAGCCTTTGACTGTGTAGGTCACAACAAACTGTGGAAGATTCTAAGAGACAGGAATATCAGACCACCTTACTTGACTCCTGAGAAACCTGTATCCAGGACAAGAAGCAACAGCTAGAACCAAATATGGAATAATGGACCGGTTCCAAATTGGGAAAGGAGTACATCAAGGCAGTATATTGTCATCCTGCTTATTTAACTTATATGCAGAGTATATCATGTAAAATGCCAGGCTGGATGAAGCTCAAGCTGGAATCAAGATTTCCAGGAGAAATATCAATAACCTCAGAAATTCAGATGACACCACCCTTATGGCAGAAAGTGAAGAGGAATTAAAAGAGCCTCTTGATGAAGGTGAAAGAGGAGAGTGAAAAAGCTGACTTAAAACTCAAGATTCAAAATACTAAGAACATGGCATCTGTTCCCATCACTTCATGGCAAATAGATGGGGAAAAGATGGAAGCAATGACAGACTTTATTTTATTGGGCTCCAGAATCACTGCAGATGGTGACTGCAGCCATGAAATTAAAAGATGCTTGCTCCTGAGAAGAAATGCTATGACCAACCTAGACAGCATATTAAAAAGCAGAGACATTACTTTGCCAACAAAGGTCCATCTAGTCAAAGCTGTGGTTTTTCCAGTAGTCATGTACTACTGTGAGAGTTGGACCATAAAGAAGGCTGAGCACCAAAGAATTAATGCTTTTAAACTGTGGTGCTGGAAAAGACTCTTGAGAGTCCCTTGGACAGCAAGGAGATCCAACCAGTCAATCCTAAAGGAAATCAACCCTGAATATTTACTGGAAAGACTGATGCTTAAGCCCCAATACTTTGGCCACCTGATGTGAAGAAGAACTGACTCATTAGAAAAGACCCTGATGCTGGGAAAGATTGAAGGACAACAGAGGACGAGATGGTTGGATGGCATCACTGACTCGATGGACATGAGTTTGAGCAAACTCCAGGAGACAGTGAAGGATGGGGAAGCCTGGCATACTGCAGTCCATGTGGTCACTAAGAATCAGACACAATGAAGTGACTGAACAACAAAACATACATAGTGTGAAATTTACCATCTTAACCATTTTTAAGTGCACAATTCTGTGCATCAAGTACATTCACATTGCTGTGCAACCATCAGCACCATCCACCCTCATAATTCTTTTTATAAACCTGAAACTGTGCCCGTTAGACACCAAATCCCCAGTCCCTCTTTCCCCCAATCCCTGCTACCACAATTCTTATTTCTATTTCTACAAAATTGATTACTCTAGATACCTCAAATAAGTGAAATCACAATATTTGTCCTTTTGTGACTGGCTTATTTCATTCAGCACAATGTCTTCAAAGTTCGTCTGTTTTGTGGCATGTATTAGGATTTCCTTTCTTTTTAAAGCTGAATAATATTCCACTGCAGGTCTATGCCACATTTTGTTTATCCATTCATCTGTCAATGGACACCTGGATTGCTTCCACTGTTTGGCAACTGTAAATAATGCTGCTGTGAACATTAGGGTACAAATACCTGTTCAAGTTCCTTCTTCCAATTATTGTGAATATATACCCAGAAGTGGAACTGCTAAATAATAAAGTAATGTTATGCTTAATTTTTGAGGAACCACCATATCATTTTCCATAGTTGAGTATAGTTCACTCAATGAAATAGCAGACTTTAAAATGCTATTTCTAACAGAAACAGACTCATAGAATTTGAGAACAAACTTACGATTGCTGGAAGGAAAGAATAGTTAGGGAGTCTGAGATGGGGACATGTACATACTGATATATTTAAAATGGACAACCAGTAAGGACCTCCTGTACATCACAGGGAGCTCTGCTCAATGCTGTGCGGCAGCCTGGATGGGAGGGGAGTTTGGGGGAGAACAGACACATGTATAAGAATGGCTGAGTCCCTTCGCTGTTCACCTGAAACCATCACAAACACTGTTAATCGGCTAACCCCCAATACAAAAATAAAAGTTTTTAAAAAAGAATGGAGAAAACTCGTAGAGATATTATCCTCAAATTGATTGACTGGTGGTGGTGTTCAGTAGCTAAGTCATGTCCAACTCTTTGTGATCTCATGGTCTGTAGCCCGCCAGGCTCCTCTGTCCACAGGATTTCCCAGGCAAGAATACTGAAGTGGGTTGCCATTTTCTTCTCCAGGGGATCTTCCTGCAGGATTGAATCTGGCAGGAGGATTCTTTACCACTGAGCCACCAGGGAAGCCCAAGAGATTTATTTCTGTTTCAAGGGCTTTGCTGGTCATTTGGTTTGGAACTCTCTTCAGTCCACGGTTTCATGTAACCACTTTCTTTCCATCATTCAGGTGTCAACCCAAGTGTCACCTCTTTCGTCTTTCTCTAGATATTGTCTTCTAGTGATTCCTGCAGCTTTGTCTCCATTAGTATCTTGCTTTCTCTCTATCCTCACTGCCAATGTGCTTATCATTTCCCCCATCACGACGCAGTGGTCTCTCTGCCTTCCTATCCCCTTCTCCCACAATGTTATCTCCAGACCATCGCTAGAACGATCTTTCTAAAACTCAAGTCTAATAGGCATCTTCCCCTTTTAAATCCTCCAATACCTCCACATGGGACTTTCAAATATCACCATGATCTGAAGCTTAGCCTGCTCCCACACCTCCCCCATGCCATCCTCCAATCACCTGAACTAATTATGGTTTCTACAGGTGTTCAGGTGCTCACACGTCAGTGCCTCTGCATGTACTTTGCCTTATCTGAATCTAACCTGCTCCTCCAAAACATTTCCCTCAACAATCTGTTTAGCATGAACTTCCTTTAGGTCGTCTTCCCAAATCACCTTTCCCCCCATCTTCTCTCTAATAATTCATTGTTCTTATCTATCTTCCCTATTGGACTGAGTTCCCCAAGGGCAAGGCCTAAGAGAACATTGTTCCCATACAATACGGAATAAAGTATGTCAGTCTGTTTGGGCTGCTTTGACGTACTACCACAGACTGGGTGGCTCAAAGAACAGAAATTTATTTTTCTCAGTTCTGCAGGCTGGGAAGTCCAAGATCAAGGTGGCAGTTAATTTGGTATCCAGTGAAACACGCTTCCTGGTTTATAGACTGCCATCTTCTGTGCTGTGTCCCCACGTAGAGGAAGGGGACAAGGAAGCTTTCTGGGCCTCTTAATAGGATACTAATCCCATTAGCTAGTCACCTCCAAAGGCTCACTTCCAAACATCATCACCTTTGAAATTAGGCTTCAATATATGAATTGGTGTGGGGGGAGAGGGATGAACATTCAATCTATGACACAGTACTTGGCATACAGTAAGTTCTCCACAGGGGCCTTCCCAGATGACTCAGTGGTAAAGAATCTGCCTGCCAATGCAGGAGACACAGGAGATATGGATCCCTGGGCCAGGAACATCCCCTGGAGGAGGGAATGGCAACCCACTCCGGTATTCTTGCCTGGAAAATTCCATGGACAGGGGAGTCTTGTAGGCTACAGTCCATGAGTTTCGAAGAGTCGGACATGACTTAGCGACTGAGCACAAGTTCCATAAAGGTATGTTGTAGGGAATAGAATTAGATCAACCTCAGGTTGGAAAAGATCTTGGAAAACATCAAGCCCAAACTCTAAGCCACTATATATGTTCCTGGGCTAGGATCACTCCAGCCTCTGTTTGGACCGACAGAGAAGGGCAGCAATGATCTTCCAAGGCAGCTCATCCCTGTCCTTGTGCTTATGCAAAGGAAACCCCTCTTATTGGAGCTGTAAGACTGTCCTTCAAGTGTGCAAAGATAAGCACTCCTGGAATTAACCTCTTCTCCAAGCTAACATCCTTATTTCTTCTCTCATGTCCTGTAACTTTTTTTGAAGGATGCTGCTAAGCTAAGTCACTTCAGTCGTGTCCGACTCTGTGTGACCCCATAGATGGCAGCCCACCAGGCTCCCCTGTCCCTGGGATTCTCCAAGCAAGAACACTGGAGTGGGTTGCCATTTCCTTCTCCAATGCATGAAAGTAAAAAGTGAAAGTGAAGTCGCTCAGTCGTGTCCGACCTTCAGCATGGACTGCAGCCTACCAGGCTCCTCCGTCAAACCCTAGTTATTCTGGACAATTTTATCGGGAACCACTCCTTTTTTGCCACTTTAAAGGGAGTGCCCATTTCAAAAACCAGGACTGAGGGTAAAAGTGGGACCAGTCTGAACCTTGTTTGGGACCTTAAATTCTGGTTACAGCAGGCCCTAGTTAGCTCCGTGCCCTTCTCTCCTGAGACTGGGGAGCCAAGGGTGGTTCTTGAGCAGGGAGACCATGTGAGCAAAGCTAGTCTTTGGAAGGCTGTGCAGCAGGACTTGAGAGAGCAGCCCGAGTAAGCAGGGATGTCTGGACAGGGGAGCAAGGGGGAGCTCTATTTCCCTACCATGGGAGGTACAGAGGCTCTGACTTTGGTGACAGTAACCAGGGTGAAAATGAAGTTCGTTATCTCCATCTTCCCAGAATACTCAGTGTGCCGACAGGATGCGCCTGTTCCACATAGTTGTCAGAAAAAGGACTGTTAAAATGCCCAGAGCTGTCAAAAAGAATGGAGGCAGCCACTGCATGGCCAAGGGTGACCCCAGAAAGATTAGAGGTGCTGGTGTCACCTTCCAGAGGGGAAAATGAGGGCTCTATAGAAAAGTCAGGAGGTGTTCCTGGGCCAAATACAGAGGTTCCCTGACCGTATCTCTCAACTGACCCCACCACACTTGCCATCTGCTCTCTCAACAACCACGTCATTGGAGGAGCCTGTATGACATCATCAAAGAAAGCCCTGCTGAAGGAAGATGGGCTGGACTTCAGCAACCAGGGTCACAGGGAGGAGAGCAGTGGGAATGCCGATCCCAATTCCCCCTGAGCTGACCCCACACACCCCCCAGCCCTCGCCAGAGCCCCTGCTCCCAGAGCTGAGGAGGGGCGCCCACGGCTCCCAGCCTTATGTCACGTGAGGCTTTTACTTACTGATCTCACCATCTCTGAGATATTTAAAAGAAGAGCCATGGGCATAGGGGTGGCAAGACTGAAAACTCTGTGTGAACTGTGAGAAAGGCTGTGAATTAGCAAATTATCTCTGCTTCTCCCTCCAAACTCTCGTTTTACACCTCTTGGTAGCGGCAGTGATGCTGCATGCATTCTGGTCTCCATCCTAGCAATTAGAGACCTGAGTCTGTCTGGACTGGAAGCTTCAACATCTTGTTTCCTCAATATGATGGCCACAGAGCCTCCCCACCCCACTCCACCCTGACTTCTGCCCACCAGCCCCACAGTGTGGCCTGGGGTCATGCATCCTGCAAGCACATGTCTTATGGAAAATGGATCTGAACTTTAAGGTGACTCCTCTTTGGGGGAGAAGGTTCTGATACTATTATAAGAAGAAGTGCATTCAAAAGACCAGTGCCTTCAGGGTTTCTCTGGGGATGAGCCATCGTCCACTCCACCCACACTCACCCTTTCTGTCCCTTCTGGCGGTTCAAATCTGCTGTGATTGTGGAGAAAGCCTGACTTTTTTGCATCTTATTTATATTCCTGTTTAGAGATGGCTATTACAGGGGCATGAGAAAACAAGAATCTCTTCCAGGGATATTGTGGAACAAAAATGGAGAATTCACTGTCTTGGGAATTTAGCATTCAATGTAAACCAGGCATGAAGGTACACTACACCCCTTCTGCCCTAGGCAGATGAGGGGTGTTGATGCCACCCTGCAAGACATCCAGTAAGAAGACACCCAGGAACACTCCAGTACATCCAATCCATCCTGTACTTGACTCCTGCAGTGCCCTTCATTCATGACAGCAGCTGCAGGCTCCAGCACTCCTACGCCAGTTGCTCACCCAGGCCCATGTTTCCAACAATCTCAGAACATCTCCATCCTTTTTGACAAGATTTAAAGATAAGATGGTTGGAGCTTTTCTTTCTAATATTTATTTATTTGACTGCATCAGATCTTGGCTGTGGCACTCAGGATCTTTGCAGCATCACCTGGGGTCCTGCCTTGCGACCTAAGGATTCTTTAGTTGCAGTACACAGGCTCCGGAGCTGCAACTCATGGGCTTAGTTGCTCTGCAGCATGTGGGATCTTGGTTCCCCAACCAGGGAAAGAATCTGTGTCCCCTACATTGAAAGCGTTTTCTTAACCACTGGACCAAAAGGGGTTTGTGATGAACTCCTTTCTGGGATTCCTCATCACAAAGCTTAAGAAAGGTCGCATGTCACGGCGGGAGCCACAGATTCCAAGGAAAAGAATTCCCCCTTCATTCCTTTGTTCATTCCTTCCTGCATGAATGTACACTGACATTTCATGTGTACCAAGCACCAGTGTGAGGAGCCAGGATGCAATGGCAAGCAAGATGCTCATGAGCTTAGAGCTTACAATCTAGGGAAATGCATCTTCTAAGAGCTAAGACCAGGGACAGAACACAGCAGCTCCTGGCTCTGCTGGGATGGTGGCACCAGGTAAGCCCATTCATTTGTGCCTCAGTTTTCCCAATGAGAAAACCAGGCTGCTGATCCCATAGGGGAAAAAAGCTGGTTGCTCTCTCTATGCAGCCTTCCTTCTCATGAGAACACCCGAAGAAACTGCAAGGGGTGACCAGATTACCCTGGGGAGGGTGGAAGGAAAAAGAAAAATTAAAATCTACACATATAGATCCTCCTTCCAGGATCAATGAGATTTGCTTCTTTGAGGACTGCTGCTGGTTAGGGACAGGCAGAAGCTTTACTCTGGATGAGAGAATTCCTCAAGGATACCCTTTTTCCTCCTTGAGTCTGCAACCCCATTCCTGACACCTCAAGCCAAATTAGTGGGGAAGACGGCTTGTGGGTACCTCTTTCTGGGTCTGGTGACTAACATTCAACCATACTTCTATGCATCTTTTAAGTACATAAAATAATTTTAAAAAGCGTAGGACAAATTTTGTTAAGAGAAACATGAAACCCAGATGGGAGATAATATAAGAGAGAAGCCCTAACCATTTTAAATAATAATAACTCCAATATGTCTGGAATTTTGAATTTTAAGAAGCATAAACATTCTCCAATACAAGTATTACAAAGTCCCTAGAAATATTCTGCCTAGGATTATCGTCCCCATTTTAAGGATGAGGAGACCAAGCTCAAGAAGGCTAAGTGCTCTGCTGTTAGAGCCACAGATAAAAAGCACTGGTGAGACTGGTCTTGAACCCAGTCCCCAGCTCCCAAGTTCAATGTTCATTCAGACTCAGCACAGAAAGAACATCAAAGCTGCTTGTGAGAAACTGAGGATAAAAACAGAGGCCTTAGAATCCCAAACAAATCTTTTGATTTCCAAAAAGAAGATTCTAGAATGGTAGCAAGGAAGCCCACTGTCAACCCCAGGGGAATTCAGCATTATACTGGTAAATAGTTTGTGAGCAATGAGAAAGCAAGATGATCAAATACTATATAGAAAGCTTAGCTCAGCTCCAGGCAGAGGTGAGCAGGGTTCGGTAAGTGTGAGAAGTCTTCCTATCACTACCATCATTGCTTCTCATTAATATAATTAGGAATTAGCATGGGCCTGGAACACATTGAACTAAGCTAACCTTGTTTCTTTTTTTAATAGGTTGTTGGATAAATAAATCAGGAAAATGCTGAAGATTTGGTATCCCTGTATTTCAGTATGCCCTCTGACAAAATCTCTTATTACGCTATCAGAATAGTGGGGAATACCACTGGGCAAGTTGCTGATATTTGAAAAATCTTGCCTAAGTTATACAGTGAATAAAATACCGACTTTGCTATTTCAAGCCTATGAGACCTTAGGTAACTTATTTAACCTTTCTGTGGTTCCACATCCTCATCAGAAAAATATTATCATTAAACAATAGCAACCAACTCAGAAGACCAGCAAGGGTTGATGAGATGGACAGATAAGTAACAGATAGGCAGTAAATATTAGCTATTAATATAATTATATTACTAACTTCAACCTATAGGGAGGTCTCCAGAGGTGTGCTACTATGTTCTATCATCATTCAGTTCAGTTCAGTTCAGTTCAGTCGCTCAGTCGTGTCCGAGTCTTTGCGACCCCATGAATCGCAGCACGCCAGGCCTCCCTGTCCATCACCAACTCCTGGAGATTACCCAGACTCACGTCCATTGAGTCAGTGATGCCATCCAGCCATCTCATCCTCTGTCGTCCCCTTCTCCTCCTGCCCCCAATCCCTCCCAGCATCAGAGTCTTTTCCAATGAGTCAACTCTTCGCATGAGGCGGCCAAAGTACTGGAATTTCAGCTTTAGCATCATTCCTTCCAAAGAAATCCCAGGGCTGATCTCCTTCAGAATGGACTGGTTGGATCTCCTTGCAGTCCAAGGGACTCTCAAGAGTCTTCTCCAACACCACAGTTCAACAGCATCAATTCTTCGGCGCTCAGCCTTCTTCACAGTCCAACTCTCACATCCATACATGACCACAGGAAAAGCCATAGCCTTGACTAGATGAACCTTTGTTGGCAAAGGAATGTCTCTGCTTTTGAATATGCTATCTAGGTTGGTCATAACTTTCCTTCCAAGGAGTAAGCGTCTTTTAATTTCATGGCTGCAGTCACCATCTGCAGTGATTTTGGAGCCCAAAAAAATAAAGTCTGACACTGTTTCCACTGTTTCCCCATCTATTTCCCATTTTCTGTCCATTTCGACATATTCATCAACAGCTTAGATGTCAACAGCAAAAACAGTAGAAAATTCAAGGACAATGATGGATGTTCATATGTAAAAGACCTGAGAATGACAGACAATCAGCCAACAGTGCGATAAGGGGGCTGAAAAGTAAACCCCTACTGTGCGCACTAACGTGTGGTACCATCTGCAAGTTGGCTACATGGGTCAGACCAGTGGGTACAATGTTTAGTTCTGGGTATCATATTTTAAGAGCAATACTGGGAAACATAGGGGATGGGGGTAGCACAGGGGGTCGTGAAATGTCAAGGAGAAGCAGTTGAGAAAAGCATGAATGTTCTGTTTGGTAGCAAGTGGCTATCACTTGGGTAAAGACTTATACTCTGCTTCTTCTTGGCCTAACTTGGGCCAATGGATCAAATTAGAAGGAGCCAGGTTTTACCAAGACAGACAGACCGAAAGGAATGAAGGAAGAGAGGGAGGGCAGATGAGTATGGGGTGGGGTACCTAGGAGCTGTCCAACAATAGAAAAGTATGCCCTGCCAGTAGTGAGCTCTTCATCATAGGGAGAGTCCAAGTAGGGGCTTAGTGCCCAGAAATCAGGGATGTGAAGAGTCTGACGAACTAGATAATCTGAAAGGCCATTTTCAATTCTCAGAGGCTACAACCTCACCCCCTGTGCCCTGCTCAGAGCTCTCTTCCACACATCCCTTCTTCCATCAAAGTCACTCTGGAGGTCCTAATCCCAGGAACACCTGCCAAAATCTGGCCTGTGAGATGCATATTCAGTAGTGATGGATTCAGCCAGCTGAACTGGCTGGCCTGTCTGGAGATTTTGACACTGCAGCAAGTGACCCACTGGAATCCCAAATGAATTGTGGAGAGCCTCAGAGCCTGGGCTTCAAGCAGGCTGCGCTGGGGACCTCAGCCACACAGGCCAAATACTGCAACACTCCCTCCCTCCACCACCCACCGTCACCATAGCAACCACAGAGGCGGACTACCTCACAAGGCATTTCAATTCAGGCAGAGTGAGGCCCAGTTTCTCCTGCAATTTCCCAAAGCAGTGAGCCCCAAGGGAACACAGGGAGGAGGACTGGAGAGGGACACAGTTTCTCCCATCCTTCCCCAACAGGCTGCCCTGGGGCCACCTGGAGACACAGCCCACCATCCATAACTTGACCTTGGCATCCTCCTAGTCTAGCCAGAAAAACGGGAGAGACAGCCACTGGGAATTTCCTTATTTTTAGCAGCACAATCACTTAGCAACCTAAACGTCCCATTCTTCCCCACCCCTCCAGAAGCCCAAAGAAATAAATACAGTATTGAGGACTCCAGTGCTTGGCTCTGATACAACATGAGGCTGTAATAATAATAATACTTTC
Organism: Bos indicus; assembly: GCF_029378745.1. Lineage (NCBI taxonomy): Eukaryota > Metazoa > Chordata > Mammalia > Artiodactyla > Bovidae > Bos > Bos indicus. The sequence goes on along the minus strand of NC_091775.1, from coordinate 63,497,341 downwards.
TATTTATATAGAAATTAGCTTGCCTTCCAAGGAGCTTAGAGAGTCTTGATAAATTTAAGGTACTAATCCCTCACACCCAGCCCCCTCTGTCTCTCAGCACAAACTTCCCAGCCTAGAACGAGAACGGACTTTATGTATGGACTCTAAGACATGGAACAATAACAATCCACTCCAGAGGGCAGGGGTCCTGTATATTACTGCCTGCTACAAAAAAAAAAAAAAGAAGAAGAAGGCATTTATCTCCAGCGAGGAAGCAGAAAAAGGTCAGTGTTTCTCCAGGAAATGCCAGCAGTGATTTCCTTCTTCGCATTTCACCTTGTTAACCATTTGCTTCTTCTGGAAACTCCTCCCTGCGATGGTTCCCACTAATCTGTCTCCCACTGCCTGCCTGCTTCTCCTTTTGCCTTCCATCTTTCCCAGCATCAAGGTCTTCTCCAAAAGGAGAAGAGGGGGCAGAGGGTCAGATGGTTAGAGAGCATCACCAACTCAAAGGACATGAATCTGAGCAAACTCTGGGAGATAGTGAGGGACAGGAAAGCCTGGTGCGCTGCAAAGAGTCGGACACGACTTAGCCACTGAACAGCCTGGCCTGCTGCCTCTCAGCCTCCCTTCTGGGTCACCCATGTCTTCAGCACCTGTTTAATGCAGGGTCTGCTGGAGTCCATCCTCAGCCATCTTCTCTCTCTGCTGCTTTCCTAGGATAATCTGACTCATTTCTATGGTTACAAATGTCGTCCACACACCGCTGAACTGCAGATGTCTATGCCAAGCCTGAGTTGACCTCCAGCCTTCCAACCAGAGTGCCACATCCAAGGGTCCAAAAGGCATACCCAACCCAACAAACACAGAGTCACCCTCATCTCCCACTCTGACTGCTCTGCATTCAGGGTGTTACCTCTCAAGGAAGGAACCCCCACCCCCGCCTCCACCAAACACGGGACTCATTTTTGCTTATTCCCTCTCCCTCATAGCCCCAGTTTAAAGATCTGTAAATCACACCTGTCCCCTTCTGATCTCACTGACACAGTTCAGATCCATACTTGCATTTTGCTCTAGACAGTAACACACGTAAAGGATGGCTCTCTATCTGGTCCTCTGGGCTCGAGTCTTAGTATTCCTCCCTAGCCATCACCACCCACTTTCATGCACCACAACAAGAATCTGAGCCTTGGAGAGTTGGAAGGTTTATCTACTCAGGAATTCTTTCTCTTGCTTTAAACCCTTTCATGACCCTCTCCTGCCTTCTTAATAAAATCCCAACAGGTCATCACAACACACAAGACCCTAATGTTCCCACCTGCCGGTAGGGCTACCTCAGGAACCAGCACGCTCACCCTGCCTACTACCCAGCCCCTGCCCACCCCATGAACGCTATTCTCCAAACACAGCAAGCTTGCTCCCATTTCCGTACCTTGGTATGCATTCCCTCTTTGGTTTTCTTCCCCTGCCCCACCACACAGCTGAGGAGCCCCTTCTGAATAAATCTCCACTCAAACAACAGCTCCTCTCTGCGGCCTCTTTTGCTGACTCTCCCAAGCACAGCTAGATGCAGCCTCTGTCTCACTCCCCGAGCACCTTGTACATCCCTCTCTTACAGATACACCACCTTTATTGCAATAGTTGGGTCCAGATCTAATTTCCCAAGATACCTGGACTCCTGCAGGACGGGGCTGTGTCCCCTGAACTCACAACAGGGTTTGCCATTTACTAAACATTTTAAAACACCTGTCAGAAAGGTGCTCTGGTTTCCAGAGCTTCACACTCTTCCACCAGGCTGCTCTGAGGGGATTCCAGACAGTCAGCATCTCTTACACAGTATAAAATAAACAGTATATACATTGAACACTATGTATCTTGAATTAATACATCATTATACACTATGATTATACACCAGAATATTAAAAAGCAAAGACATCACCTTGCTGACAAAGGTCCACATACTCAAAGCTATGGTTTTTCCAGTAGTCGTGTACGAATGTTGAGAGTTGGTCCATAAAAAAGGCTGACTGCTAAGGAATTGATGCTTTTGAACTGTGATGCTAGAGAAGACTCTTGAGAATCCCTTGGACTGCAAGGGATCAAGCCAGTCAATCCTAAAGGAAATCAACCCTGAATATTCACTGGAAGGGCTGTTGTTGAAGCGAAAGCTCTAATACTTTGGCCACCTGATAGAAAGAGGTGATTCATTGGAAAAGATCTTGATGCTAGGAAATATTGAAGGCAAAAGGAGAAGCGGGTGGCAGAGGATGAGAAGGCTAGATAGCAACACCAGCTCAATGGACATGAATTTCAGCAAACTCCAGGAGAGAGTGGAGGACAGGGCGAGCCTGGTGTGCTACAGTTCATGGGGTTGCAAAGAAGTGGACTCAGCAACTGAACAACAACAAGACACTATGTACCTTGAATGAAAGCATCATTTATGTGCAGAGTGAATTCAAGAGAGCCTATTGCTGCCTTTCCTCTGGGCCCTGTATTTCTACTAATGCAAATTCAGGTAACATTCATTAAACCAGAAAACACCAGTCTTTTTCATGTGCACTGCTGGAAAGCCATAGCTCTGCTATCTGGTACTTAAGCTATCCAATTATGAAATCCAAATTCAGGACTTTACAATTCTCCCTTTCCATGTCATTTATGTAGGGCTTTGGAGCTACTTAATTCAGGATATTTGGAAATCTAATCATTAGTATCTACCCTTCACCCACCAGAAGATACATGTCCAGTCTAGCCCCACGCTTCTCTACTCACCAACAGTTCCTTCTGCTGAGACCCCCTGCTCCAGCAAGAATGATGGGAACCCAAGGGTAATTCCTCCTCTTCCCTCCTCCCTCTTGGGCAGATTCACTCCCCAGAAGTTTCTGGAAAGCTCTACAGCTGAGGCAATATCATTATAAGGGAAAAAGATAGGTGAACACAGAAGCAGCCTGGTGGTGAGCTGCTGGAATCACGTCTACACCTCCCACCCTGATACGGGGCAGCTTGATCCTGCCTCTCATTCTCTTACATGCTCCTCTCTCCAGAGGAGGGAAGTATCCTGAATCAGAAGTACACACCGCTCGCCGCTCTCTCTTCAGCCCTTCTTCCTTCCCTTCTCCCCAGCCCCTCTGTGATCCCCTGCATGCCTATTCTAATCCATTCACCTCTATTCCTTCTTCACGTCCTCAAAGCACAAGACCATGCAGAGGTGTGCCATTTCTGCTAGCAACCCGAGAGGGCTACGATGTCAGGGAAATGGATACCTGATCGCCAGGGCAGGGGTCCGAGAGTGCAAGCTCTCTCCTACCTCCACCCCTGGGACTCTGGGCTGGCTCTGCTTCTCCGGACCTCCATTTCTTCATCTGTAAACTGATGTTAGACCTTCCAGCCCTTGGGGCTGGAATCCTCTTTCTACCTCGCTTTCCCTTTCTGGTTCCCCTAGACACCTCTCCTTTCCAGACCATGTGGGTACTTAGAAAATGCTGCCTGTGCCCTGTTACCTGGGAACTCGCTTTATCCTCGGTGCCACAGAGTAAACAATAAAAATGTCATCTCTTCATTATCTGGGCTGATGGACGAAGAGACTTAGCCAACTCATCGTGATGGATAAAACCAAAGTAATTTATTGTGTATTTGACTTTCAGAGGTGGTTAGAGACACACTCAGAGACATACAACTACCTCTGCCCATCTGGAAATCAGCCCAAACCTTCCCAGACTGGCCTGCATCCCAGCCTGGGGTTTGGCTGCGGTATGGGAAGAGGCCTGGGCTGTGCAGAAAGACCACAAGTAGATAAGATGGTGTTAATTGTGTCATTATTCATAATATTCACCAACCAGGTGTGGGGCATAACTTCCTAATGTCCCTGGACACACAGAATCCAGGAGAAGGGAGGGCTTTTTCATAATTATCCCCACATTTTGAGCCGCAGTCAAGGAACTAATCAGATGCCAGGAGAACGCAGGGTAGGGTGCTACCTGATTCTAATCAGGTGGTTCTGGGAAGCCGCAGATGTAGAGTTCAGGCAAAGCCAACGGTGATACAGGGACCCCTCACAACTAACAGCCTCAATATGAACCTTGCCTGGAATTGTCCATGAAACCCAGTGAATCCCCAGATTGAGACTGAGTTCCGCTCCATGCGTGGAACTGTGCGAGATGTTCAGGCGACAAAAGATATTTAAGGCAGTTTTGACTTCCAAGCATGAAGTAATTAGTGAATAAGGCAGTGTTGTATTCTGATATAAAAAAGGGCTCAATGTGTGGAACTTACAATATGAAGGAGATCAGGCTATAAAAAAGTGCTAATTTCATGGAAAAGGCAGTGAATAAGAAATCCTCCATAAACATTGTTATTTACTTCCCCTGCATCTCTGTGGCTGTCAATAACAACATCCCAGCGAGCTGTGGGTGAGAACACTTCATCTCCATCTGTAGGCGGGCAGCGTGTGCTGGACCAGGAAGGGGAGGCCTGGTCCTGGAATAACCTGGTGTGCATCACAGGCAGGTTACTTCCCCTCTCGAGATTTCGGGAGAGGAGCAGGACTCAAGGCTCTGTGAAGTCCCTTCCAGTTTGAATGCAGTGTGGTTTTGAATGCAGAAGAACCAGATGACATCATGGTGGGAGGTGCCGAGGAGAGACTGGAAGGATGCAGAGGAGATGAAGGAGGAGGGATGACAGAGGGATTTCTGATGTGGGCAGGTGCTGGCCAGGGCTGAGATGGTCAGGGATGCAGAAGAGAACAGGGCTGAGCAGGTGGCAGCGGTGCATGGGCAGGAGTGGGAACAGCATCACCAACTGAGAACAGCTTCACGGGTCACGCAGAAGAGGTCAGGTCAGACCTGGGATGCCAAGGGAGTGCCTTGCCATGGAAGGAGCTGTAGGGAGAATCTCGTGGCGGTCAACAGACTGAAACTGGGGACAAAATGAAGGCAAGGAGCCAATCAAGGAGAGGTTAAATCACCCACGATATTGAGATGAGGAGGATGTGGGCTGCTGTCAGGGAGGATGACATTGAAGGGAGGAATAGATCACATATTTTGAAAGGACAGATAAGGTTTGGGAAACTCAGGTATGAAGGATACAGAAAAGGGATGAGTCCAGTACCTACCTCACCACCTCGGACCCCAGGTGAACATCTGACTCCAAATCCCCAGAGTCTGAAAGAGACGAACACCTGGGACCAGAGCATCTCACAGCCTGTAAGATGGGCCATGGGGATGAAGAGGCAGAACAGGAGTTGAGTGTGCACTGACCACGCAGACTCTTCCCCAGGACCAGAGCATCTCACAGCCTGTAAGATGGGCCATGGGGAGGAAGAGGCAGAACAGGAGCTGAGTGTGCACTGACCATGCAGACTCTTCCCCAGGACCAGAGCATCTCACAGCCTGTAAGATGGGCCATGGGGAGGAAGAGGCAGAACAGGAGCTGAGTGTGCACTGACCATGCAGACTCTTTCCTATGGTGAACAAGCCCTGTTTAACTTTGCATCTCCCATGGCAGCTGCCACAGTGCTTGGCCAGGAACAACGATCAGCACTTGTCTGTTCACTAAGAGCCACTCCGAACCTTAAATAATCCCCCACGTAACCTCTGAAACCTCAAGAGGCATCAAACCCAGAGGAGCACAGATCTTGGAGAGGGCCATTTGAGATAGAAAACAGAGGGCACAGCCCTAGCAGGACTGATGTGGGCAGACCAAGGGCAGCAGGGAATTGGGAGGGAGGGCAGAAGAGTGGTAGATGATACGTTTTGCAGCAACTATCAGATTATAAACCAGCCATCTTCCAAACGCCTAACTGATTCTCATCACCCCCACGAGGTAGATGGAGAAGAGCTCTGCCTGCTTTCAGGGAAGAGGGCAGAGGTTCGGGGAAAGAAGAAGCTGGCAAGAGCCCAAGTCTCTTCATTCTCGGGCCAGAACGCTCTGCCAGACCTCTCTCTTCCTCGGGCATGGCACACGCTGGCAGGCTTCCTGACTGGCCCGAGATCGCTTTAAAACTTGATGACTTGGCATTCATCCCCTCTCAAACCAAGCTCTGCGTCTGCTGGATGTAGCCTCTACATTAACCAAAGTGTCAAAGGCCAGCAGGCTGCCTCCCATCACTCACATCCTTCCCCCGGAGCCCCAGCTCCCCTCTCCACGAGGCTAGCCATCCCAGCACCCCTATAGCCCCTCCCCAACCCCCTCCCACAGCCCAAGACGAAGGTTCAGAGCTCAGGGTCCCACTCCCCTGCAGGCAGCCAGGCTAGAGCCCTATCTGATGACCTCCTCTGCACCTCCCTGCCCAGCCACATAAAAGGGGGATCACGGGAAAAAATCCACTTGATGAAAACAGCAAAGAAAGAAATTAGACGTGGGGTGGGGGGGAGGGGTGTGGTGCTGTGTGGCCTGAGGTAACCTTTGACAAAGAAACAAACATCCCTCCCTCCTGGAGACAGGGAGAAAGGCAGGGGTCTTAAAACCTAGGAGGGAAATGGAAAAAAATAAAGTGACAACTATTGTGATCCAAATATGGCATCCTCCCAAACTCCCGGAACAGATGTCTCCCGGGACCAAGCTGGCAGGCTGCGGTTTCCTCATTCCTCCTGTTTTCTGCTCTGTCAGTAGAAATTCTATCCTGGGGCTTCTAGAGTTCCTGTGTCCTGCCCTGATGGAGACCCTGTGGAGCCAGGGGACCCTCCCTGAAGAGGGGCTGCTGTGGGAGGAGACGAGACCTGCAGGGTAGGGCACAGCCTCTATCACCTACGGCCCCACAGGAAACACAGAGCCCAATCTAAAATTCCACAGATGATAAAGTACTCTGGAATATTTCTTATTATGAGATATTTCAGATATTCAGAACATAAAACAATGTACAGTCATACAAAGTCCCATATTTAACAGGGGTTACCATTTGCTGAGATTTGCTTCAAATCATTGTTTTTTAAATGAACATTTCAAACACAGACCAAACTCCATCCCACCCTGTTTTCTCCCTCACCTCCCTAGAGTAACCACTGTCTGGAACTGCACATTAGCAGTCACATGCAGATTTATACACTTTCCTAATATATATAGTTTAGGTGCTTATCTAACTAAATGTTTTCAATGGGGTCCTTGAACCACCAGGGGTATCTGGGTGCCTCCTTCACATCTGCTAGCATATGATTGTGAATGCTAGCATTCTCCATTCGCTCAGGGTTAAAGGCCAAAGTTCAGCTTTTTAAGCAAGAGCCCCGGGTGATTTTCATGCACACCAAAGATCCAAGAGCCTCTCTTCTAGCTTAGAACTTTAAACTTTTCTAAGTGCAAAACAAATAACAACAATGACTAAAACCAACCAATCGCAAAAAGGGTAACCCCTCAAATTGTTGTCATTTATTGCCCCATGCTGAAGCTACAACTCCAATACTTTGGCTACCTGATGTGAAGAATGGACTCACTGGAAAAGACCCTGATGCTGGGCAAGATTGAAGGCAGGAGGAGAAGGGGGCGACACAGGATGAAATGGTTGGATGGCATCCCCAGCTTGATGGACATGAGTTTGAGTAAACTCTGGAAAATAATGAAGGACAGGGAAACCTGGCATGCTGCAGTCCATGGGGTGGCCAAGAGTTGGACACGACTGAGTGACTGAACAACAACACTGCCCCACGTGAAATGTCAAACTTTCTCCAATCTGTCTGGGGTCATCCTGCTGTTTCCCCATCACTTCCACATCTTACTCAGAGCCACAATGAGACAACAGTAGCACCTATTATCTTTATGGGGGGAAGGAGGAAGAGTAGCAAGGTAAAGGGGCATGTATATCTAACGTCCTCTCTATATCAGCCCACCACTCTCTCTATTTGTAGCACCTTATAAATTATGATAGACTTACAATATATGCTGTAATTGGATATCTGTATTTTTATTGGTATCTTAATTTAGAAGCTATGTACATTCTTTCTTACAGTTTTAATTTGAAATCACAAGAGTCACCCATTTAAAGTGTACAAGTCAGTGGGTTTTTAGTGTAGTCACAGAGTCATCCAACTAATGTGTGTGCTCAGTCGCTCAGTCATGTCTGACTTTTTGTGACCCCATTGACTGTAGTCTGCCAGGCTCCTCTGTCCATGGAATTTTTCAGACAAGAATACTGGAATGGGTTGCCATTCCCTTCTCCAGGGCATTTTCCCAAGCCAGGGATTGAACCCACATCTCCTGCATTAGCAGGCTGATTCTTTATCACTAAGCCACCTGGGAAGCCAACCAATAGCACTATCTAATTCCAGGACATGTTCATCTTTGGAAAAAAAAATTCCATACCTATTAGCAGCCTCTCCCCACCCTCCTCCCATCAACGTTTGCTAACCACTATTCTACTTTCTGCTCCTATGGACTTGCCTATTCTGAACTTCTCGTCTAACAATACACGGCCTTTTTGTGAAGGACTTCTTACACTTAGCATATTTTCAAGGATCATCCATGCTGTAGCATGACTCAGTACTTCATTCCTTTTCATAGTTCAGTAGTATTCCATTGTGTAATAGATCACATTTTGTTTACCCATTCATCAGCTCTTGGACACTTGGGTGATGACCATTTTTGACTATGAATAATGCTGTTACAGGCATTCATGTACCGCTTCGTGTATGGCACACATCTTCATTTCTCTTAAGACTATGTGTAAGGCTGACACAGCTGGATCATATGGTAACTTTATTTTGAGGCACTGACATGTTGTTCTCCAAACTGGTTATACCATTTTACATTCCTACCAGCAATGTTTAAGGGCACTAATTTATCCATATTCCTGTCCAACACTAGTCACTGTCTTCTTTTTGGGTGTAAAGAGTATCTCATTGTGGTTTTGATTTGCATTTACTTAATGGCTAAGAAGAATGGTTGAACGTTCTTTCCTGTGTTTACTAGCCATTTCCATACTCCTCCTTCAAGGCTTTTAGTAAGGAGCCTGGAATCCACTGTTTACAATGGTTCTCAAAGTATGGTCTCTTCCCTCCCCTCACACACACAGACACACACACACACACACACCCAGCAGTATCACCATCACCAGAGATCTTATTAGAAAATCAAGTTCTCAGGCCCTATCCCAGGTCACCTGAATCAGAAATTCTAAAAATAGGGCCCAGAAATCTGTGCTTCAACAAGCTCTCCAAGTGACTCCAAACTCTCTTAAGTACAGGCGTTTGTCTCAGAATCAATGGCACAGAATACTATTTCTTTCAGGATGTTTTCACAGCATTCTATCAAGTAATATTTGATCAAGTAATTTCTTAGCAATACACATTTGAGAAACATCGGGCTATACAAAAAAATTCTTTAATCAGAACTTCTCAGATCCTTTAATATATGAACATCCAAAAGGGATACACAGTGCATAGCATTTCAAAACCTTATATGAGCATCAAATCCCTTTTATATGGAACATATGGTAGGACTTAATGTTCCACAGAAGTTACTGATACTTTGGCAAGTGTTACTTTTTAAGCATTCTGTAAAAAGAAAGTAAAAGAATGGACCACTATTTTATCAAATCACATCTGTTGTTAACAACAGCCTTTAAAGGAGTTCTGTACAAAGCCTTTTGCTTCATTTGTCTCCTACTGCACAGCAAAACTAGGTGGCTTTCAACATCAACGTGTATTATCTCGCACAGTGGGTTGGGAACCTGAGAGTGGCTGAGCTGCCTGGTTCTGGAGCGGGATCTCTCATGGTCTTGCAGTCAAGATGTCAGCAAGGACTGCAGTTACCTGAGGCTTGACTATTCTGGGTTTCCAAGATGGCTCATTCACCAGACTTTGACCACATGACTTCCACAGGGCTCCTTGAGTGTCCTCATAATATGGAAGCTGGCTGTCCCCAGAGCAAGTCATCCAAGACAGCAAAGCAGAAGTTGCAGCATCTTTTATAACTGAGCCTCTAAAGGTACACTCTCCCTTCTGACTATGCAAGGGGATGAGGCCAGGATGTGAGGCTTTCTCTGATAGTAAGTGACTGGGCTGCAATTGACCCCAGACAGTCCAGAGTCCAGGCTGCTGAGTCCTGCTGCCTCTCTGTTAACTTTACTAAACAAACATGCTCTCTGTTCTCTGATATTCCTTTAAGAATGGGTAACTCAAAAAGATCAGCCTTTGCAGGTCAGAACTCAGCATGGGCTCCTCTGCTTGGTGTTCGTGTGTCCATACGCTTTTGCAGCTGCTGCTGAGCACTGCAGCTTGCCCAGAGACTGAGCTTTTCAGAACACAGGACTGGAACTGTTCATTAGCTAATTAGCCTGTTCTTAACTAATCTGGGAGATGAGCATCAATTTACTTCTGTTTATGCTCTCAATGATCCTGCTACTACTAAACTAGAAATCATGCTCCTCTCCTCCTTTCTTTTTTCCTTCACTGTCCACCTAACTAACTGGGAGATCACAGTTCCTCCAACCTCTAGCTTCTAAAATCCTATTCCTTAGAAATTCCCTCCATCTTTTTTTTTAGGTGTATCTTTAATTATTATTATGGCAATAGAATATAAAGTATAACACCTCAGCTCCTTTCAAAATGAAATGTATGATATTTTTGACAAACCATGTTAAATCTTAGGACCTTAAAAACATTCCTGAAATATTTGCCTGCCTTCCTAAACTCTCCCCTTTTTCATATCTGCCACTCAATCATTAGCTTGTTCAATATGCATCAGATATTGCCGAATGACTTCTAAGTCCTACATGCACAAGGAATTAAAGTGGTTCTATAAAAGACCATGTAACACACAGTGCGCCAGAGTATGGAGACCACAGCGGTAAACAGGAGATCAGATGAGACTATACAAATCCCTGAAGATGAAGCATCCAGTCCAAGACCTCTGATGTTGATTGTGTGTATGTGCATGAGCATGTATTAGCCCCTCGCCCATGTCCAACTCTTTGCAACCCCATGGACTGTAGCCTGGCAGGCTCCTCTATCCATGGGATTCTCCAGGCAAGAACACTGGAGTGGACAGCCGTTCCCTTCTCCAGGGGATCTTCCTGACCCAAGGACCAAACCCAGGTCTCCCTCACTGCAGGCAGATTCTTTACCATCTGAGCCACCAGGAGAGACTGTGTATGTGCATAATTATGACCAACTCCACCAGGCATATAGGAAACGTATTTATATTAATGTGGGTTTCATGAAGATCCTCCATTTCCCTCATCATAAACAGTCCCTAACTGTGCATATCGTGTCACCAGCACACAACAGGACATCATAACCATACGGCAGGTACTCACTGAGTGTTGGTGATCATCATGGAGAGGATGGAGGCCAGAGACTAAATAGACAACATTTATATGTGCTGTAAGACTGGGGCTCTGAAATCACAAGTCCGGGTTTCTACTTTCACCTCTGTCCTATTTTAACTTGGGACCCTGGTCAAATAACACAGTTTCACCACATACCACTTCTTATATATGGCAACTAAGAGCAAAGACTAAAGTCCCCATCTGTCTTCTATGGAGAAAAGGTAAATTTTAACAGCAGCTTTGTCCATTAAGTAATGTAATGGTTTTATGTCTAACATTCAGAGGTTATTGCCCTGAGGAAGGATTTCTATTAACTAAGAAGAAAGCTTATCAGTTTTTTGTTTTTTTTCAGGCTGCTTCTAGGCTCAAGGAAAGCGTCAGTGGGACTCAGATACAATAGGACACATGAGACGGAGAGGCTCCTGCAGCATTAGTAACGTTCAAGGACCTTAGAGAAGAAGGATGAGACCGGGAACGATATATTCTTCCTCCCATAAATGTAATCCCTGGACAAAGGTTGGATCAACTCAGCATTTCTTCATTGGGCCTGAAGAGCATCCTTGAAACCTTTGCCTGTCTTCTTAAATTCTTCCCCATTTCCTTACCTGCCATTCAGTAATTTACTCATTAGCGTCTCCCATCATTCATTTGTTTTTCAGAGATACTTGCTGAATAACTAAGTGCCAGGGACACAAGAGTTCTGATACGGATAAGATATAACCCCCTGGACTTTCCTGGTGGTCCAGTGGTTAAGAATCTGCCTGCCAAGGGAGGGGACATGGGTTTGATCCCTGGCTGGGGAAGATCCCACATGTCACAGAGCAAATAAGCCCGTGTGCCACACTACTGAGACCACACGTACTGCAGCTACTGAAGCCTCCACGCCTGGAGACCATGCTCCTCAACAAGAGAAGCCACCGCAATGAGAAGCCTGTGCACTGCGATGAAGAGTAGCTCCTGATCGCCACAACTAGAGAAAGCCAATGGGCAACCAAAAGAAAGAAAGAAATATTTTTCAAAAGATATAATCCCTGCCCCCCTGACATCCTCCACTTTCCTGGCTATATACCCTTTCCCACGTTCTCTATGGCAACCCCTTTTTCATCTTCAGCAACAACCTAAAACAAACATCACCTCCCAATGATTTTCTTTCCCCCAAACACAGTCACCTTCTCTTTCCTCCATGCTCCTAGGATACTTTCTATATAGCATGACTGCACTGCTACATCCCAGTTAACTTCTTACAAGTCTCTCTCTTCCTAGCCTCTGGGTCCCATGAAGGCAGACACTTAACATTTAATTTACATATACTACAAGCTCATTTTCTCAGCAGCACTTATTGAACACCTGGTCTGTGCCAAACACTGTTCTGGACGCTGGTTTCATATCATACTACTAAATGAGGGACATTTTCTTATGCAGCTTACGTAAATGTATATGTGGTGTGTATCTATAAGGAAATTAAACTGTAAGTTCCCTTAAAGCAAAATTTACTATCTTTTTCAGTACTCTCAACATGAGAAATTACAAACAACTGATTAAAAAAAAACTTATTAAACAAGTTATGTATTTGTGATTATACCCTATGACAAAGCAGAGAAGATTAAAATGGTCTTAAGCACCAAGAGCTCAATACCTACAAATTTAAAATGTTGAGCTGGTCGAGTGGGAATCAAGTGGCCAATGACCAGAAACCTACAATTTTTTTTTTTTAATTACAAAAGAAAACACTCGGAGAGAGTTTTCTGTTCAATGACTTCTACATGATCTTCTGCAGACTAAGAAGAATATGATTTTTTGGTATCTTTCCATTCATTCACCATATACTTATTGCTGCCTGTTATCAGTCAGTTCTGTTATTTTATCTTTGAGAAAAATAATAATTTCCATTTTCCCATTTGTTATGGATTTAGATGAACTACCATGTTAAGTGCTTTATATGTATTAACTCAAAATTCCTCAAACTAGTCCTGTGAAGTAGGCAGCCACTTGTTTGGGTAAATTACTTAACCTCCCTGTGCCTCAGTTTCTTCATCTATAAAATGGTAATAATAGTATGTATCACAGAGTTGTTGAGCAATTCGATGAGTTACATATGGAGAGTGTGAGCCTAGAATAATGCCTGACACATCGTATACTTTCAAATAGCAATTATCACCACCATCACCACCTGGTTGTAAACATAAGAAAACTGAGACTCAGCGAGGCTAGAAAAAGCTGCCCCAGCTTCTGTTTCTCAGACAGGCAGACAGAGCGCACACTGTGGTTTCTTCTTCCTTCCAATTCCTAGAAATCATTTACAAACACACATAATAACCACACTGGAAAGCAAGAAGGAAAACTGACCCTTGGTCGAACAGAAATTGTAACAAACACCCTTAGGACAGAAAATAGATGCAATTTGATTTTTAAAAGGAAACCACAGTTCCCAGCCCCGGAGGAGGATGCCACCGCCATCAGTGCAGGCTGGCTCCCTGAGGGCTCCTGTCTGCCGACGGTAGACACTGGAGTTGGAGGGATCCAGGGGTGACTGACAGGGTGACGGGTAGAGTAGCAATAAGATCAAGTAAGCATTTTACTCTCTCATTCTCACCCTATTTTCCCTTCCTTACCTCCTTGGACCAGGCAGAAGTAAAGAAATATCTGCCTATAAGCCAGGGCAATGGACAGGGATGTTGGGTGAGAAAGTGGGGGTCAGCCCTCCGTGCCTTTCCATGCCTGAAAGGAACAGGCAGCTGGCCATCAAAGTGACCGACCCAGCAGCAGGTCACATCTCCCCCACTCTCAAAAGACTGTTAGTCTCATAGTCTAAAGTCTCTACAGTCTGCACAAACAAATATGTCGGGTGACATTGCAATCAAGAACCACAAAATACTTGAGGAAATTCAATGCCATAGAGCAAGGAAACAAACTCAACAATCAAAGAACGTACACTCAATGAGAATAAATACATATAATTACTAGCTTAGGGGAAAGGGAGAGAATATTACAAGGGCTTTTTATAATTGCTAGAGATAGGTCAAATGAAAATCTCAGTAACTGAAAAAATTTTTGAATGACTGAATAAACTGAATGGCAAAACAGAGAGCTGAATTAGAGACCTGGAAAATAAAATTGAGCAATGCTTCCAGAAATCAACACAGCAATAAAAAGATGGAAAAAAGCAAAGTTAAGAGATACAGAGGATATATAGAACAAGTCCCAGTGTTTTATATAATGAATGCTAGAAATAAAGAATAGATAAACCATAGAGAAGATACTATTAAAAAGAGAAAAGGAAGGAGCAAGTTGAAGGAACGAAAAACAATTCAGAAGTGCCTCCCAGAATTAAACAGTAAAGATTATGAATCTCTGGATTGAAAGGATCCCCAAAACTGGCATGAAAGATAAAAATAAGTAAAATCCACCACATAAAGCACATATCAGTAAAATATTACAATGCCCAAAATAAGGGGAAAATGCTAACAGTCTATAAAGAAATAATCAAGTTGATATTAGATCTGTCAAAGGATAAAAGACAGTGGTACGATAGCTTAAAATTTTAAAGGTAATCGTGTGTGTGTGTGTTGGGATGGATTTGAACTCTTTTGTAAGGAAGAAATTTTGGTTGCATTTTGTTCAAAACCATCTGAAAATCTCTTTAGTAGCTACCCTGAATATTTAACAGACATTTATGCTGATGACACATAAAGACGGAACTTTCACATCTTCTTAAATGATTTTCCTTTTGTCAGAATGGAACAGTCATCACTGTCCCCTTTAATGCTTTTTAAAAACTGTTATATTTTTTTCATTGAAGCTTTCCTTATTGACATTGCCTAGCATATCTTTTACCAGTCCTTCTATTTTTAATTTCTAATATTTGTATTTAGCTAAGTCTTTTAAACATAAGGTTAAAATTTAATTACACTCTATTAAGTCTAATCTATTTACATTTGTTCTGATTGCTATTAAGCTGAGACGTATTTCTAGATTCATTCATATTTTCTATTTGTCTTACTGATTATTTCATTTCCCTCCTTTCTCACTTTTTGATGGACTTTCTGGATTTTCTTTGCTACCTTTTTTTGTTACTGGTTCTATTTGCCTATAGCTTCTATTTCAACACAGAGAATACCAGACCTTGCTGGCTGTGACTAATAATTGTGCGTACATCACAACTCCATGAATTTCCATTACATAGGTTTCTGAATTTAGCAAAAGCTTTTTATACAATGGCACTAAATTACACCAAAATTGTATGCATATTTTCACTCTAAAATAAATACTTATTGTTAACACTGTTTATAATTAATTTTCAATAGCATTCACAATAATTTCAATGGTTAACCTTCTACAAAATGAACTTTCAAAATCTTTGAGTTTATATATTAAATGAAAATATTGAGCTTTAGGTGAAATTAATTTAACCATTACTCTTTATTTACTTTATAAAGGGTATCCACAATAACACTATAACAAATACCTGTCTTGATGGTGAAGCTTTAAAAAAATTACCTTTAATATCAGTAATAAGATATGAAAGTCTTCTATCACTGCCATAATTCAACATTTTCCTATAAGTTCTAGCTAGCTAATATAATAAGGGAAAACATATATAGACTGAGAGAAATGGAAAGAAAAGTATATAATAAAACTTATTTGCAGTTGATATAATTTTCTACATAATCTAAAAGAATGTACAAGAGTATATTTCAATTAATGAAAAGGTTTGACAAAATTGATAAATACAATATGTGTGTGTGCTCAGTTGTGTCCAACTTTTGTGACCTCATGGACTGTAGCCCACCAAGCTCCTGTGTCCATGGAATTCTGCAGGCAAGAACACTGGAGTGGGTTGCCATTTCCCACTCCAGGGGATCTTTTCTGACCCAAAAATCAAACTCATGCCTCTTGCGATGGCAGGCGGATTCTTTACTACTGTGCCACCTGGGAAGCCCTCAGTGGGTATAATAACAACAAAGAAAAATAATAACATTCCTAGACACTAGCAATATTTGATTAGAAATGCAAAAAATATTAATTCATTCATAAGAACAATAAAATTATAAGATAACACAAATAACTATAATAAGAGATGTACAAGTCCTAAATGGAGAACTCTCTAAAACTCTTGCTGATGCTGCTGCTAAGTCACTCCAGTCGTGTCCGACTCTGTGTGACCCCATAGACGGCAGCCCACCAGGCTCCCCCATCCCTGGGATTCTCCAGGCAAGAACACTGGAGTGGGTTGCCATTTCCTTCTCCAATGCATGAAAGTGAAAAGTGAAGTCGCTCAGTTGTGTTTGACTCTTAGTGATCCCATGGACTGCAGCCCACCAGGCTCCTCCGCCCATGGGATTTTCCAGGCAAGAGCACTGGAGTGGGGTGCCATTTACCTTTTAATAGTCTGTGCCATGATGTTCTGTGGGAACCAGCTCAAGACTTGACTCCTCAGGAAGACAGACCCCCTTCTCCGGACCCCCTGAGCATTTTGCTGCATTTTCCCTTCATCAGCAGATGCTGCCCTGCCTCCTCTTTTGTTATTCCTGTGGCCCTCTGGTCTCTCCGTTGAGATTGAGGGTGGGGGCATGGCTTCTTCCTTCTTCTCTAGAGTAACTTAGATTTTCTCAGACTCATAATATTAATAGATGCCCAACAAAGGATGGGTGAATAAGGAGGTGAAAAGCAAGGGCCTGTTAGTATCTGCCCACGGGGCTGAGTGCGGAGGGAGAGACAGGAATCAGGGACCCAGCTTAAGCCTTGAACTCTAGCTTCATAGTCTGCCCTTGTGTGTTTCCTCATCCTGAGCCCACATAGCAGGAATAAAAATGCAGACCACGACTGAACCTTAGGCCCCGTAGCGGTGTGTGTGGTTCTGAGCACCCCGCCCAGCTGAGGGTGGGCAACAGGCGGAGAACAGGGCGCCATGGAGTGGAGTGCTTTGATTAGGACTCTGGGGGTGGGGGCAGAGGTTCCTCCCCTTCTCTATCAGCCCCTATCCCATTAGTTACCCAGTTAACTTAGAGAAAGTGATTTTCTTTCTCTTGGTTCTTTATGGTGGTTGTTTTTGTTTTCATTTAAAATAAATGAAGTGTTAATACTGCCAATTGTCAGACTGACTCAGATTCCTTTTCCTTCAGTCAGTCTCCTTTCCCTCTTCACCCCTCCTGCCTGGACAATTAGCAAAGTGTTTGGTCTTTGGTTTGTATGAATAATTGATTCTGAAGCTTTGTGAATCATTCATGGCCCATATGGTGAGGCAACAGGGTGTATGTGTGCATGTGTGTGTGTGTGTGTCTGTGTGTGTCCAGAATCTCATACAAAAGGTCAGAGGCTTCTCCCTGGATGAGGGGAGGGGCTGGTACAGCTTATCCCCTGGGACACTGGAGCGGTATGCGTATGGTTCTTCTCTCTGTGTTCTATCAAAGGTGAGAGGGTTGGAGCTTCCCCCAAGACAGCAAGGTTCTCTATGGGTATATGCATTTCATCCTTCTAGATCATGGGTTCTGGTTTTGATCAGGCTTATTAGTGAACTGGAGTTTATCCCCTTTAAATTCACCAGCTATTCACTCTTCCCAAGATGAATGGTTAATTTGATTTTCAGAGCATTTGAGAAAAGGGCATGCATATGATGCTTTTCTTCCTTTGCATTACAGTGTTTCAGATTCTCGTAGTCAAGAGACATTTTTTTTCTCAACCCGGAGTTTTACCATAGTTTTACCTCTCCTACCACACTAATTTGGTTTCCTCATATATCTTCTTTGCTGGAGACAGAGAACCCCTGGTTATCATTCATTTTATAGCTCTTCCTTATCTCTGAAAGCTGTCATTGGATATTTGTGTACATGAGACAACAGGACTGATGGCCTAGCTTGTAGAAGAGTGACATTCCTTATCTACAAACCCTCTTCGTTTTAGTCATTTTATAGGGAACAAATGGGACTCCTGAATATGCCCTGACCTTTGGAAACCAGCTAAGAAAAAATAATTTTGTTACCTATGCAGAGTTCATTTTTCTCTTAGGTAATCAGACTCCCCATTTTATTGTAGGGAGCTGAGACAGAGGCAGTGTATAAGTGAAATGCAAGACTGTGATGAAGATATGGCGGTTTATCGGTCATTTGGGCTTTTTTCAGGAAGGTCATAATGATTTTGTTGAGGTTCAGTCACTCAGTCCTGTCTGATTCTTTGCGACCCCATGGACTGCAGCACATCAGGCTTCCCTGTCCTTCACCACCTCCCAGAGTTTGCTCAAATTCAGGTCTGTTGAGTTGGTGATATTCCATAATGCTATTCCAGTCATAATGATATTCCCCTATATTTTCTAGTACTATTTTAAAATCATACTTGTCATATTTATGTTCTAATCCTTGAATTTATTTTTGTGTTACTCTGTGAAGTACGTGCTGTGCTCAGTCGCTCAGTCGTATCTGACTCTGCAACCCCATGGACTGAAGCCCGCCAGGTTCCTCTGTCCATGGGGATTCTCCAGGCAAGAATACTGGAGTGGGTTGCTATGCCCTCCTCCAGGGCATATTCCCAACCCAGGTATCAAACCCAGGTCTCCTGCACTGCAGGCGGATTCTTTACCATTTGAGCCGCCAGGGAAGCCCTATGTGAAGTATGACTGTACCTATATGTTTTTCCATAGGTTCCCAACTTCATTTGGTGAAAGTACATCTTTTGCCCTGGGCTTCCCAGGTGGCGCTAGTGGTAAAGAACCTGCCTGCCAATGTAGGAGACATAAGAGATGTGGGTTCAATCCTTGGGTCTGGAAGATCCCCTGGAGGAGAGCATAGGAACCTGCTCCAGTATTCTTGCCTGGAGAATCCCATGGACAGAGGAGCCTGGCGGGTTGTGGCCCATAGGGTTGCGGCCCATAGGGTTGCAGAGTCGGACACAGCTGAAGTGTCTTAGCGCGCGTGCACACACTGAGGTCTGATGCCACTTCTATTTATGTGCTAGGTTCCTATGTATGCATTGCTTGCTTTTAGGCGCTCTGTTCTAGCCCATCAGTTATTTTTTGTATGTCCTATTCATGACTGTGTATTTGTAACGCTTTTTGATAACTGATAGTGCTAATCATCTCTTCTCCATCTGGCCTTTAAAATAAGCCAATCTTGGGCATTATAGTTTCATACAAATTTAAAGTAAATTGTGAAAAATATCAAGGTTTTGTTTGGAAATGCAGTGACTGACTAAGTTGGGGAAAATTGATATTTTTACAATATTGAGTCTTACCAATATGTCTTTGTTTATTTGGGATATGTTTGAAGTCTTATAAGAGTCGGACACGACCTGAGCGACTTCACTTTGACTTTTCACTTTCATGCATTGGAGAAGGAAATGGCAACCCACTCCAGTGTTCTTGCCTGGAGAATCCCAGGGACGGGGGAGCCTGGTGGGCTGCCGTCTCTGGGATCACACAGAGTCGGACATGACTGAAGCAACTTAGCAGCAGTAGCAGCAGGAAATAAACAAAGCAGAATGACAGCATGTGAAGGAATATAGGACGAAGCTCGGAGATGAGAAAGGTACCTCCAAGTCTGGCCCTACTGGGGTGAGAAAGCTCTCAGTGACAGTAATGACACAAGAGGGGCAGTGGACACAAGGCAGGAAAGAGATCAAGCTGATGGATGTCCAGGACACGATGCTAAAAAGCTTAAGGATGGTATGGGGAGGGAGGTGGGAGGGGGGTTCAGGATGGGGAACACGTGTACACCCATGGCAGATGCATGCTGATGTACGGCAAAACCAATACAATATTGTAAAGTAAAATAATAATAATAAATAAATAAATAAAAAGAAAAAGAAAGAAAAATCTGTCCAAAGATCCTGATCAGGACAGAGGTATATATAAGGAAATGATTCAATTGCATATGTGATGACAGAGGAGAGCTAGAGTCAAGTTATGATGGCTTCTCTGGTGGCTCAGAGGTTAAAGCATCTCCCTGCAATGTGGGAGACCTGGGTTCAATCCCTGGGTTGGGAAGATCCCCTGGAGAAGGAAATGGCAACCCACTCCAGTATTCTTGCCTGGAGAATCCCACGGAGGGAGGAGTCTGGTAGGCTACAGTCCACGGGGTTGCAAAGAGTCGGACACGACTGAGCTACTTCAATTTCACTATAGTGAATGCACCCGTTGACAACAATCCCAATGAGGAGAGAGATGACAGAAACAGGAGGAAAGTAAGATCATGGATTGATGAAGGCATCAAACATAACAGAAATATATATATGACAGGAAGGATAATAAATTCCCCCAAATTCTCAAGCCTGTAGGTTCCTTAGAGATCATTTAATAAAATGGTCCTAAATGTGGGTCACAGGTTCCTTTGATAAAAGCTATGGACCCTTTTCCTGGGGGGGAAATGCTCATATATGCTAACTTACCATATGATTCTAGGTGATTCAAGATTCCCTAAAGCCCATCCATCCAGTTCTTCTAGGCTGCAGCTGGGGTTGTCACAAGGAACTGGAGGTATCTTGGAGAAGATCCTGGTAGTATTCCTGACACACATCAAGGTCATTTCCTTGTAATCACATGGACCACTGACACCACTGATAGAAATAGTGATGTTGGAAACGGCATCATTTTGTAGCAAAGAATTTAATCAAACAGAAAAATCAAGGAGGTAGTACCCTGCTGTGCTAAGTCACTTCAGTCATGTCTGACTCTGTGAGACTCTATGGACTGTAGCCCACCAGGCTCCTCTGTCCATGGGATTCTCCAGGCAAGACTACTGGAGTGGGTAGCCATTCCCTTCTCCAGGGGATCTTCCTGATCCAGGGATCAAACCTGCATCTCTGAAGTCTCCTGCATTGGCAGGCGGGTTCATTACCACTAGCAACACCTGGGAAGAAAAAAAGTTACCCTTTCTGGAAAATCTCTGAACTCAGTTGAAAAAAACAAACCACCCTTTTCACAAATCCCTTGATCTTTGTTTTTGTTCTTAATACACAACTAAATTTGGAGGAGATCTGCCCTTCAGAAAATCACCAAACAGGCTTTTCTTCCTCCCTCCTTTCACATAAATAAAGAGAAGATAATCTCATTGAAAAATGGGTCTGCCTCAAATAACAGGGCAGAATCATGAGTGAAATAAGGGCTGAGTCGCTGTTCGTGTGACAAATTCATTACCAAATGCCCAGGATCTGCATTCCAGAAATGATGACCTGGGGGAGTTTACTCCCAGAAAATTCCTAGGGTAAAGTCCTCCTGGCAAAGACAAGACCAAACCAGTCAGGGTCAGGGGCTGGGAAAGCTACTCAGCTGTGGAGAAAGAAAGAGTTATCCCTTGGAGCAGTTTACAGAAAGGCAGGGGGATCCAGCCCTAGAATAATTCATAGAAACAAGCTATGGCAATATTATAAATTAATGCTACATCAATTAAAAATATTTCTTTAAAAAAAGGAAAGAAAGGCTTTAAAATCCTTTCAATGAAATCTCTGATAAAGAAAGCAAGCTGCTACGAGGACACAACTGCCATGCTGTTTACATTCAAGAGTTCTCCTTAGGATAATACATGAGGCGGAGGCTACGGATGAAAGCATAGGTGCAGATGTACTCTGTTGTAACCTCAGGCAAGAATATATATGGCACGTCGGCAGGCACCCATATGGACAGATCATAAACCATAAGCCTGTGCACATCTTCTGAAAAGCTGCATAATTTCTTATTCTTTCTCTTCTCTTCCATCTCACCTCTCCAGCCCCGCAGTGCCCAGGAGCACCATCAAACTTTAATGGGCTCCCTCCTCCGCAGCACCACGGCCCGAATATAGATAAACTGCATAGGGGCCTCCAGGACTCCTCCTACTGATGCGCGGAAGGCATGGAGGAAGGTAGACAGGAAAAGGCAGCAACAGCTAGGAAGGTAGCAGACACTCTCACATATGTCATTCCATTTAATCTCCTCAACACTTCTGCAAGGCTAGTACTGCTCTCTTTGTAGAGCAGAAAATTTAGACTCAGGATGGTTACAAGCTAGCCCTGCCGTCATACTGGAAACAAGGACGAG
This sequence comes from Bos indicus, assembly GCF_029378745.1. Lineage (NCBI taxonomy): Eukaryota > Metazoa > Chordata > Mammalia > Artiodactyla > Bovidae > Bos > Bos indicus. Next base: position 63,475,109 of record NC_091775.1, on the reverse strand, counting down.
TACCAGGCCTGGATCAATTTTTATCTGGATGGGCTTCCCACTACAACACATGATTTCTCACTGGCACTGACTGCACTTGACTGTCAAACTGTAGGTGCTACAGTAAGTCTTAAAAATCAACTGTAAGTTCAGCATCAAGTTTAGTAATACATGTGGATTCCTGCTTATAGCCTGCAAAAGTGGGGGACGTGATGGGGAATAAAAGAAAAAAGATAAAAAGTCGTATCTCCACTATAAGAACTTAATTTGGTTGATAATTATAAGAAACTGATTATAAGATTCTGATCAATACAGGAAAAAAAAGAAGGAAAAGAAACATGAAAAAGAATAAGGTCTAATGAATAGAAAATACTGCATAAATGAAAGCAAACAAATCATTTATTGTAATGTGAATGTCTGTGTTCTTTCAAAAGAGGAAGAGCAACCCCGAGTGGTGGGATGGGTTAGTGGGGGCAGGAGGGAGGCTCATGAGGGAGCGGATATATACTCATGGTTGATTCTTGATGTTGTAAGGCAGAAACCAACACAGCTCTGTAAAGCAATTATGCTCCAATTAAAAATAACAAAATAAAATAAAAAAACAAAAGAGGACAACTCAGATGTGTAATCAGAATGCAACACACACACACACACAAACACAAACCTATCGTGAGATTTTGATTGTATAAATATGAAGGGAAGGGAAGAAAATAAGATATTAGAGAGGAAATAAAATGGACTGATGTCATGGAGTAAATGTAAAACCAGAGCTGGAAAGAGAATTTTTAAAAAGAGGGTTAAGGAAATAAAAAGAAGACCATACACATCAGGCAAGCATTGCTATTACGTGTAGCCAGCTGATACTTTGCTGTATTAGGTACTATTAGGGGCAGACCGGCTTTACTATTATTAGATAAATACAGTTGTTCAACTATAATTTGAAACCCCGTATCCTAGGTAAAGAAGAGCTGTGAGTACGGATAAAATACAAAGTGATTCGGAACTCTGAAGTCCACCCAAGATTTATTACATTCTAGAAGCTAATATGACCCAGTACAAGTAGCATCAGACTGAAAATACAGGACACTGACTTCATCATGGCTATATCAAGAACTTCTGCAGGGCTCAGAGTAACTCAAGGAATGTACTTGTTAATTTTATGCTTCCCTTTCCTCATTAATAAATTAGTAAATGGCAAGAGATGCTATTTATCAAAATCTACTGAGTACAAAGCACTGTGCCAAGTGTTTGATATATATCATATCACGAAAGTATGTTAGTCACTCAGTTGTGTCTAACTCTTTGCGACCCCATGGACTGTAGCCTCTGTCCATGGAATTCTCCAGGCCAGAATACTGGAATGGGTAGCCATTCCCTTCTCCAGGGGATCTTCCTGACCCAGGGATTGAACCCAGGTCTCCTGCACTGTCGGCAGATTATTTACCATCTGAGCCACCAGGGAAGCCTGCCACATCATATCATGATGCTCATCAAATATTCATCAATATTCACAAATACCCTGAACCATTAACTTCCCAATGAGGAAACTGAGGGTCAGTTCAGTTCAGTCGCACAGTCATGTCCAACTCTTTACGACCCCATGAATCGCAGCACGCCAGGCCTCCATGTCCATCACCAACTCCTGGAGTTCACTCAAACTCATGTCCGTCGAGTCGGTGATGCCATCCAGCCATCTCATCCTCTGTCGTCCCCTTCTCCTCCTGCCCCCAATCCCTCCCAGCATCAGAATCTTTTCCAGTGAGTCAACTCTTCACATGAGGTGGCCAAAGTATTGGAGTTTCAGCTTTAGCATCATTCCTTCCAAAGAACACCCAGGACTGATCTCCTTTAGAATGGACTGGTTGGATATCCTTGCAGTCCAAGGGACTCTCAAGAGTCTTCTCCAACACCACAGTTCAAAAACTTCAATTCTTCAGCACTCAGCTTTCTTCACAGTCCAACTCTCAAATCCATACATGACCACTGGAAAAACCATAGCCTTGAGTACACGGACCTTTGTTGGCAAAGTAATGTCTCTGCTTTTGAATATGCTCTCTAGGTTGGTCATAACTGTCCTTCCAAGGAGTAAGCGTCTTTTAATTTCATGGCTGCAGTCAACATCTGCAGTGACTTTGGAGCCCAAAAAGATAAAGTCTGATACTGTTTCCACTGTTTCCCCATCTATTTCCCATGAAGTGATGGGACCGGATGCCATGATCTTAGTTTTCTGAATGCTGAGCTGGATCATGGTGGAGAGGTCTGACAGAATGTGGTCCACTGGAGAAGGGAATGGCAATCACTTCAGTATTCTTGCCTTGAGAACCCCATGAACAGTATGAAAAGGCAAAATGATAGGATACTGAAAGAGGAACTCCCCAGGTCGGTAGGTGCCCAATATGCTACTGGAGATCAGTGGAGAAATAACTCCAGAAAGAATGAAGGGATGGAGCCAAAGCAAAAACAACACTCAGTTGTGGATGTGACTGGTGATAGAAGCAAAGTCTGATGCTGTAAAGAGCAATATTGCATAGGAACCTGGAATGTTAGGTCCATGAATCAAGGCAAATTAGAAGTGGTCAAACAGGAGATGGCAAGAGTGAACATCAACATTCTAGGAATCAGCGAACTAAAATGGACTGGAATGGGTGAATTTAACTCAGATGACCATTATATCTACTACTGTGGGCAGGAATCCCTTAGAAGAAATGGAGTAGCCATCATGGTCAACAAAAGAGTCCGAAATGCAGTACTTGGATGCAATCTCAAAAATGACAGAATGATCTCTGTTCATTTCCAAGGCAAACCATTCAATATCACACTAATCCAAGCCTATGCCCCAACCAGTAACACTGAAGAAGCTGAAGTTGAATGGTTCTATGAAGACCTACAAGACCTTTTAGAACTAACATCCAAAAAAGATGTCTTTTTCATTATAGGGGACTGGAATGCAAAAGTAGGAAGTCAAGAAAACTGAGGATAACAGGTTACAAAACTTGCTCAGGGTCACAGAGCCACATTCAGACTTTACATGCAAAACAGTGTAATTCCATAGCCTTTGTTCTGTCCATCCTGCCAGGCTGTGTCCTGTATTATAACATTAACTGACTTTAAAGGGCTAAATGGATAATATGTCTGAAATGATTTCAAGATTAAAGTGATAGAGAAAATCCAATAATCTATTGTTCTTTTAATCCTCTTCAATAAAAGACATCTTCCCAGTAACCAAAACCATATTCCAATGAATGGATTTTGACCTATCACAGATAAATCCCTTTACTCTTGTCAGTTAAAGTGCATCAGGAGGGAAACAAAATCAGAGTCGACAGTCACTGTGATATATACGCTAGGAAGGCAGTGCAGCATCATGGTTAAAAACCCAGCTTCTGGACATAGAGGCCAGACTTGAGGCTGCCACGAGGGAGGTGGGGTGGGGAAGGGAAGTCTTGGAGTTTGGGATCAGCAGATGCAAACCAGTATATACAGGCTAGATAAACAATCAGATGGTGCTGTATAACACAGGGAACTCTAGTCAATATCCTATGATCAACCATAATGGAACAGAAAATGAAAAAGAATATATATATTTGTAACTAAGTCACTTTGCTATACAGCAGAAATTATTGAAATCATAATTTATTTTGAAATTTATTTTAAAATTCAAAAAATTTATTAAAATCAACTATATTTCAATAAAATTTAAAAAAATAAAACAAATTCAAAAAAGCATAAGTTCTGGGATTGGGCAATTTCATTTGAATCCCTGCCCCATTGACCACTAGCAGTGTGACTGGGGAAAACTCCTGAACCAGCTAAGCCCTACTTTCCTCATCCAGTGGTAATAATAATAGTATCTACCTCATAGGGTTGTTGTGAAAACTAAAGGAGAAAACCCTTCAAAATGTTTAATGCAGTGCTTCACACTGACCATCAGCTGTTAACTAAGCCAGCACTCCTGAATAAGCAGGTAATTACAATTCTCCATCCATTCTTCCCCTCCCTGCCTCCTGACCTGGCATTGCTATGACAAGGGCCAGTGGCTGAAATGAAGGAACCCTTTTCCAGAGTTGGACATAGTGAGTATCAATAAATAAAGCTAAATAATTTGGGTAACTCCTTTCTGAAACTCATTTCATTAGGGTCTTGAACTTGAAGCCAAACCAGCCTCTTCCCTTCAAAAAAGCTCTCCTAGATCTAATGACATAACCCCCATACAGAAGGCATGTGAGAAGCTGCAGCAAGGAGCAATGTAATTGACATCCCTAAGGACCATTCAAACACTCTGGCCGCAATAATAAATCCTCCTCCAAAGACCTACAACAATCATTTATTTGCTACTGACTCCAATTTATTTGTTGTAGTCACACACAGTTCACTAGTAAATATCTGACTTCTCAACCTTTTTTGTGCAAACCTAGGACAGAAAAAACATTAGCAAGGAAGAAGCTGGTTTTCCCTTTGACACTGGCTCCTGATCCTCTGTCCTCCTGGCCACGGAGTTTGCAGTTTGCCAAATGTTAACCAGCAGTGATATCCAGGCAAACATGAACGTTTTATAAATAGCCTCAACTGGTTTCTTAAAGAGGAAAAAGCAACACAAAAATAAAATGAAATGAAACAGTCTACTTTCTTCTCATTCTTACTTTCAAAGCCTGATCAAACTAGGGGGCAAAAGTGTTAAGGGCTGCTGATACCAGCTTCTAGTAGAGGTGTCAACAGTTGCATGATTTCCCAGTGACCTTCCGTCTCTTCCTCATTTAACTCTATTACTGTCCCTCTTGCTATCCACAACTAGACCTTGTACACAGAAAGCATTTAATAAAAAGCGGATAGATGGAAAGCTGAATGGATAGAACAGATTTGCAAACTTTCCTCCTGATCAAACAGTTAAAATTATCTGTATATGGATGTTATCTCTATATCAGACTGAAAGCTCCTTGAGGGCAGATATCTTCCTATTTACCTTTTTCATCCCAATACTCAGTAAAGTGTTTTGTATATGCATAGGAAATATTCCTTGAATCGATGGGTATTATTAATAACTAGAAGAAAGTATTTATTATATACCTACCATACATCCAACAATTTACATTTTCTTTTTTAACCCTTATACTCATACAGACAATGATGAGGAAAAATGCACAAGCAATCACCAAAAAAGACTTAACTATCCAAGTTACCTGGGATCAACAGTGGAAGACAAAGAACCCAAAGGCTAACTATGGATTACCTAACCTTGGATCGAGATCTGGGTGTCCCTGGCCTGGCTTATATCTTTCCCTCTTCTAACCACTACTAGAGACTGAACCACCAACCAGAACAAAGCTGTGTCCTGATCACATTGTGCTGAGATGTCTTATGGACAGATACACACACATATATATATTCTACTCCAACCAAACCATTCCGTTCGTGAGTGCAAGTACTTAAGGTATTTTAGACTTAAAAAAAAAAAAAAAAGGGTCCAACATTGACGATGGTCTAACAATGGTTAGACGATGATCTAACTTCCATGTCTACCTCACCTCCCGGCCAAAATCGGGTATTAGCTGCTGGCAAGTGACCTTCCACCCAGACACAAGAGTACCAGGACTACACTAGAGTTCAAGTTCTCAAAGCCCTCTCTGGGCCTCAGCCCCTTCGTCTGTAATAACGGGTCACACTGAATCATCCGTTCTTACCCTTTCAAGTGCAAGGTTCATTTTTTTAATGTCAAAAATCCCAGATTCACTTCACCCTCCCAGAGGAGTTATTTCATTAATACAACTCCACAGCAACTCTGTTAGGTATTACTATCCATCACCACCTCCCGTCTTTTTCAGAGATGAAGACGCCGCGGCTCAAAGAAGCTGGACTATCCATCACTACCTCCCGTCTTTTCACAGAGATGAAGACGCCGAGGCTCAAAGAAGCTGGACCGCTTGCCCACAACCACAGAGCTAGTAAACAGCAGAGCAGAAACAGGAGCTCCAGTCTGCTTATCTACAGAGCCCAAACTGCTAACCACTGTGCTATACTAGCTAAAAGAGAAGCACAACACCAGTATTTAGTCCAAGTGTGTTTATATCTGATAAATTACAATGGCACCCACACACATCTTAGAAAAATGATACTGTGGTACGGAGTTGTGAGAAACACTATTCAGGAAACAGCCAATGCTGGGTGCAGCCATGAATCTGCATGTCCACTGCAATAATTCCAGGGGTCTCTTCAGGTACATTCTTTGTTCCTTTATTTAAAAACAGATTTATTGAAGTATTGTTTACATACTACAGAATTCACCCATTTTTTTTTAAGTTGGAAGATAATTGCTTTGCAATGTTGTGTTGGTTTCTGCTGCACAACAATGAAAATCAGTCATAATTATACACACACACACACACACACATATCCCCTCCCATCCCATCTCTCTAGGTGGTCACAGAGTGCCAGGCTGGGCTCCCTGTGTTATACAGCAAATTCCCGCTAGTTTTCTGTTTCATACATGAAAGTATATATATATATATACTGGAGAAGGCAATGGCACCCCACTCCAGTACTCTTGCCTGGAAAATCCCATGGACAGAGGAGCCTGGTAGGCTGCAGTCCATGGGGTCACTAAGAGTTGGACACGACTGAGCGACTTCACTTTCATTTTTCCCTTTCATCATTGGAGAAGGAAATGGCAACCCACTCCAGTGTTCTTGCCTAGAGAATCCCAGGGACGGGGGAGCCTGGTGGGCTGCCGTCTATGGGGTCGCTAAGAGTCGGACACGATTGAGCAACTTCACTTTCACTTTTTACTTTCATGCATTGGACAAGGAGATGGCAACCCACTCCAGTGTTCTTGCATGAAGAATCCCGGGGATGGGGAAGCCTGATGGGCTGCCATCTGTGGGGTCACACAGAGTTGGACACGACTGGAGCGACTTAGCAGCAGCATACCATATTTGTTTTTCTCTTTTTGACTTACTTCACTCTCTATAACAGGCTGTAGGTTCATCCACCTCCCTACAACTGACTAAAATCCATTGGTGTATTCTTAAAGTATATACATGCTTTTATTTTCTATCTGTGGTCCTAAAATGTTAATTCCTGGGTGACTTGCTAGTGCTCAGCTTTAGTTTGTTTTCAGATCAGTCACAACTGGGGGGAGTTAAAGTAATCATGGAAGTCCTCCTTTGTTTGCAGTAGAAGCTGGTCAAACTTTGAGCTATCAGATTCCCAGTAAGGAGAACCCACCTCATACGTGGATCTGTTTGCTGGAGAAGAGGGGTTGAATGTCAAAGTCATTCTGTAGACAGAGCTCTAAGAAGGTGTCTGTCGGAACTAGCATCACATGCATAAGCACATACACAAATACATCACTCTCCATAGCACCTGTCCCCAACTCACCTAGTCTTTTATTTTGAACTACAGTGAAAAATGAAAACAGAAAGGTTAGGGAGAGTAAGAGAAGAACAAAGCAAGAGCAAGGAGGAAGAAGCCAGAACATTAAAGAGCTGGCTGCACTCATGTGAAGAGAGGATGTGAATTTAAGCACTCAGTGGGGAAGCCTGGGGTAAGAAGTGAACACCTCCCACCTCGACATCAGAGCCCAGCTGAGAAGCCTCCATCTGGGTGACCTGTCTCTAGAAGAGAGAACACAGCACTTACTCAGAAAGGGAGCTGAGAGGGGAGGCCTCTGTTTCCTTTCCCGACGTGAGAAGTGGGAAGAGGATGAATTACAGAGCATTTTAAGCTCCCCCTAGAAGGGGCCCCTAGATCACAAAATGGTATATTTATGGTGGCTATTAACCAGAGTTCAATTCAGATCCAGATTCGGCATCATGATGTGTCACGGGCTAAGAGAGCAGGAGGAAGAGAAACATCTCATCAACAAGCATGTGGGTTGGCTTGATCTTTTGACTATTGTTCTATCAGAAAAATAAAAATCCTAATAATCATATAGCAATGTTCTCAGAAAAGCATTTTTTAAATAATTTCTCTGCTGAACATCAAAAATAAAAGCCCACACACTCATCAATTCTAACCCATTATTTGAATCAGTAGGAGACACTCAGAGTGTGAATCCAGAAGGCAGGACTATGTCTCTACTCCAGGCAGGGTTAACAGATCTTTAGCGTAGAACGGGTTAGATTATAAGGTCTAGAGACTGGGTTTTGGTACAGTTCCAATAGGTTAAGCAAAATTATAGTTGAGGGCCACTGTTGGATGGAGGAGGCAAGGGAGAGGGAGGGACTCTTTAAAGACATTAATTCTATCTTAACACTGAGCAGACTTGGAATCATTCAGGGAAGTTCTATTTTCTCAGCGAACATCACCCATCCCCATTCATCTTCTGCAAATATGTCGACTTCCCTGCTTCCAACCAGCCAACGGCCTCCCACTGAACATCCCTGGTGGTGCCAAGCAGACCCTGAATGATGTGGCCCCTCCACTTCTCCAACTCCCCTCAGGTTACCATCACCTTAGTCACTACAGGCTGGGCTCCACCGGCCTTCTTCTGTTCCCCAGGGCTGCCCTCTCCCACCTCCAGCCCTTCACATTTGCCCCAACCTCCACCTAAACCCTCCTCATCCTTCCCTTCCCTCTTCTCTCTGTTCCTAGAGAAAGGTTCACTCCATCTCTGGGTTTCGACACCAACTTCTTGACCTTCTTCCCCTCAGATTAGGTTAGGGTCCCAGTATAAAATCCTCCTAGCACTGTAACACGTCTTCTCTGCAACCCTGATACACCTTTAAAGTTTAATTTAGTATCTGTCTCCTCTGCTAGACAGCTAGCTCCAAGACAACAGAAACTAGACCCCCACCCAGGACTGCATCCCTCTTAGTCAGCACAACATCTGGAACATAAGAGGCCCAAGACGAATACTGGCTGCTTCTATCCTTCCCTCCCCCAGGTCTTCTCCTGGCCCTTCCTCCTCCTATGTCTTTCCCCATAACTCAAAGTTTCAGATATGGGGGCAAGGGTAACCCTGAGTGGGAGGCCCAGGAGATAAATCCTTCTGGTTTACCCGCCCATCATCCAGAGTTTTGATCAAGACTGCACGGCAAAGATACCCTAAATCAGTTCTAGCTCAGCTTCAACTTCCCGTGGCCACGCCTGTGGTTCTGGACTAAGAATGACTCCTCCAGGACTAGTCCGGACCTAGAGGGTTGGTGGGGGAAGAGGTGAGATGTACAGAACCCCCACAGGGATGTAAACCGTGAGACATCACCACAAATGCCATCTCAAGTGTGAAACAGTCACACCTGTCACTCTGCCTTCCATTCACTGTCCCAGAGCTTGAGGCCAGGGAGAAAAGCCACGACCTTGAGCTCCTCTCCTAACCATCCTGTCACCAAGGCCCAGGCTCCTGACAGAAGAGTGGCAGCCGAGACGGGAGGAGATGAAAGGCAAGGGGGAGGACATCAGAATTCAGCCTCTCCTGTCAGCTCTCCTCAGAGAGAGAACTGGAATGGTCCTCCTGACTGGACATTCCTCCCAGGCAGAAGGGCACTCTCCTCAACCCTCCTTTCTAACGTCCAGAGCCCTCTGACTTGTGTATGTTTGTGTGCTGCGGAGAACCAGAAGACAAAGAGAATATTTTCTTAAAAAAAGAATCTGGAAAACAGCGTTGATGAGGTTAAAAATGAAGGCCTTTGTTTCCACTTTTACTTGGAATTTCTTTATTGTTGTTGATAATAACCACAGGAGGATTTGGCTAGTTCAAATAAAATTAGATACTTCTAAGAAGAAATAAGATATACCTCATATCAACTTGGAGGAAACTTCTGTCTTTGAGCAAAATGACAACTAAGGGGAAATTTTAAATCAGCCATAGTCATGGAATCTGCAATAGGTTGCGGTGAAACTTGTCTGTGTGGTTGTTAGTTTAATGGAGATAAATGACGATTCTGAATGAGGCCTACAGAACTATAGTATTTGCAATGTTTTCGATTTTAAACATCTTTTTTAAAAGGCGCTCAAGGTGCTTTGCTGCTGCTGCTGCTGCTGCTGCTAAGTCACTTCAGTCGTGTCCGACTCTGTGCGACCCCATAGACGGCAGCCCACCAGGTTCCCCTGTCTCTGGGATTCTCCAGGCAAGAACACTGGAGTGGGTTGCCATTTCCTTCTCCAGTGCATGAAACTGAAAAGTGAAAGTGAAGTCGCTCAGTCGAGTCCGACTCTTAGCGACTCCATGGACTGCAGCCTACCAGGCTCCTCCATCCATGGGATTTTCCAGGCAAGAGTACTGGAGTGGGGTGCCATTGCCTTCTCCGCGAGGTGCTTTAGGTGTATTTTAACATTTATCTTCGTAACATCACTGACCTAGGGGGATAGTATTTCTCCTCACCGATTTCATATTTTGCTTCACTGTCTTTCAAAACACTCTGGCTGAGACAGCTGTGTTGTACAGGAGACACTGCATGGGGTTTAGACGGCTGATAGTATAATGCAATGAAAATGCCGACCCCTCCTTTAGTAAGTGTTTGGCCTTGAGCTCGTGACTTAGTCTCTTTGAGTTTTGGTTTCCTCATCTTAAAACAGAGATAATATCTGCCTCGCTTTGTGTTTCTATGCATAAAATGATGTATGCAAATGCTGAGATAGTGTATGAGGGCTTCCACATTTGAGATAAGACATGCAAGCTATAGGTAAAATGTGAGCCCACATCACCAGCAGCAGCATGGTCATTACTGAATTTTCTTGTTGTGAGACCTGGTGAGGTAGGCAGTGGAAGTCCTACCTTTATTTCATAATTGAGATTTCATAAAGGAAAGCTGAGATGGTTTAGGTATCACCTAGTACCATACTGAAGGACCAGAGAGGGAAGGTATACTAGGGTGAGGACCAGGACCCAAAACCCTGAATCATGTAGTCCACTATATTAAATTCTGTTTCCATATAAGTTGCACATATATTCCAGCCAAGTAATTTTTAAAAATCTGATTTATTTCTTAACACCCCAGTGGCCTGAATATAATCTGGAAGTAACAGATTCTCACTGCCAGAGAGAGTGGAGTATAGCTTCAGTTGAGCCTGAATCCAGAGTTGACCAACCAGGAGCCAACTCAGCACATTCCAGCTCTAAAACCATGGACAGGTGGCTTACCTATGTGGGTCTCAGTTTTTTCTCCTGTTAAAAATAATAAACAAGGAAAGCTGGACAGATTTATCATTCCCCCAGGTCTAAAATTCAGTGGCTAAGTCTTAGCAACCTCAGACTTAGCCTTCCTTTGTACGTTCTCCTGAAGCCCAGCACACCCTCTTGTTCCTTCCAGCATCTGCCCTGCTCCCTTTGGCGATCTCTCTTCACTCCTCGTATCTGTTACTTTCTGATTCAGGGAAACATACACTGAACAGTACTGTTGCATCTCACATTTCACACAGACCTGTACACTACACTGACAGTAACAGACAGAAGCACACAAAAGCCCTACCCAAGGGAGGAGACGTACATCACGCACAGAATGGAAATGTAGACCCGCCCTTTAATTCTCGAGTCTCTCTTGTAAATCTGGAGAATGAACATTAATGCCATGGCCACCTCTGCGTTGTAGTCCTGCCTCAGACTTTTCACCCCCCGCTGCCCTCTTTCACACACACTCATGCACCTGCCTAAGACTGGATGCATTTAACTGCCTTCCAATGGGAGCTCCAGACCCAGGGTGGTGGTCTAGCTTAGAGAGTACCTGGTCATCGTGTCTTTCCCTCTGTTACCCTGAATGAATATAAAGCCAGAAAAATGCTCCCAAACCAAACCACCCGAGCATTCTGAGCTTCCTCCACTCCCCCTGGCTTTCCTTCCTCCTTGTTGACACCAAGACCAACTCAGGACCCCATGAGCTCTCTCCGGTTTGAGCTTCTGTCAATCTGTGGAGGTGACATGAAGCAACGCTCAGGAAAGAGAAACGAGCCCAACGGCAGCGTCATACACCAGAACATAGTAAGTAGGTACTTACATAGTAAATACCTACTCTAATCATGCAATAAATATCTGTAGAAAGAATTAATGATGAGTCTCGATAGAGAAAAGGGATCAAGGGTCTATGTAATAAGAAATGATCTCCCACCCAAGGAGCAACTGCAGCTCAACCGCCTGTCAATTACTAGCTGGGACTCTCATCTGAAGTCTCCCCAAAAGAAAGTTTACATTGTCAAAGAGCAAAGAAGAGACCTCCAAAAGCTCCACGTTTTGCCTTCTGCCCATCTCCTCCCTGAATCCAAATTCCATATCCTAACTATCTTTTCCAACATGAACCCATCTGGAGGGAAATGCAATTAAGACAGAGAACTAATGTTCTGACGAAAGGAGAAGCTGCAAGCAGCAGCTGTGTTCCCCCAAAGTGGAGCTAGAAACGAACAAGGAGCCGGTGAGGAGGTGGAGGTCTTTCAGACGAGCAGCCCAACTCCACTGGGAGAGAGAACTTGAGAATCAGTCTAGCTTAGGGCTAGCGGAGCACCCCAACATCAGGATGAAGGCACCCGAGATCTCATCTGCTTCTACTGCCTCAGTTCCTTTGAGTAGCTCCTAGCCCCCATCACGTTGCCTCACTTGGCCTCAGTTTCCCCATCTCTGAAACAACAAGCTCCAATGACTCCTCCCTGTACCCAGCCCTTTCCTGCTCCCCACCCCCCACTTGCTTCACCCACTTAGAGTGAAGAGAATGAGTAAAAGACAGGTCTGTAAAAGCTCACCAGGCTCACTGGCACGGAGACGCTATATAATCCCAAGTGCTATCATTCTAGTACCACAGAGATTTAAATTGGGCTGGGGGCCCCGAGACTGCGTTATCAACACCTCCCCCACATTCTCAGCACTGGGGAGACGGTGCTGGGGAAGGAAATCTGTGCTTTCCTCGATCTTTAACTGCTCGGGAAACGCGTGTATTAGGGCGGCCTCCTTACAGAAACCCTCTAAAAATACCTATCGATGTATATTTAGCTTCAGATAGCGTCCTCCTACCAACAGGCTCCAGGCTGAACCACTCTGCTTGTGCCATGGTGAGAAGCTGGGCACCTCCAATGGCAGCTCCCAGCTCTTCTGCGGCATCTCCTAGGGCTCTTCTCCTCCCCCTTCCCTTTTCCCTTCTTTCTTCTTCCCTCTGCACGGTGAGGCACCTCCTCCCAAACTGCAGCTCAGGGTATGGCAATGGTTCCCCCCTCTCTTTTCCATTTCCTTTACTCAAAGTGAATTCCAGGATGAAAAAAGACCTGCACGGCGTCGAGCACAGGGTTAGAACCAATCACTGCTCTAACCGGTCCCTGCTCCAAGCCTTCAGTGGGTCCCTCTGCCTCTGGCTCCACTACGAGCTCCTCCCAGCTGGCCTGAACTGGCCCCTGCTGCCCTCTCTGGGAGCGTTGCTCACTGTTCCCCTGGCCACCTTCCTGGAAGCACCCTGTGTGCTCTCTCTCAGCTTCAAGGATTTGAATTCTTGAAGGATTTGAATTCGCAAAATTCTCCTACCCAGAAAAGCTCTTCCACTTCCTTGTCTAAGTCCTATCAGCCTGCCCTGACACCCCAATTTCAATGCTCCTTGCTTCAGGAAGTCTTCCCCAGTACCCAGAGCTAGACGGGGTACCCTTCCTCTGGACCATGACACATGGTCCCCTGCTGGGGACACTCAGCCCTGCACCACCCACATGCAGCACACTGCCTGGCCCATTGTGGGTCCTCAACAATATCTCCTGAAGGATTTGAAGGAAGACAGAGGGGTGGGGACAGGTGGTCACCTGGGCCCTGGAATGATGGTCTTGGTGGAGGAAGGAGGCTCAGACACATCTGCCCACTCTTCAGAGTTAGTACTCACGTTTCTGCAGCTAACAGAATAGCCAAGAGAGGTCATCTCCCACAGAAAAGCTAGAAAAACTGATCATAAAGCATGTTCTGAGCAATAAAGATATAGACACAAATGTAATTTTTGCAATACAGGTCAATAGATGGCAGCTTTCATTACATGGCAAATGCTGGGTGAGCCAATAGTGCCCTTCTCTCCATATCCCTCCATCGGCCAATACACCTCTAGGAAGTTGGGTTGTCAGTATTCAGCTCTGACGCCACCCCTTGCACTTATCACCCAGGAAGCAATCCCAAAAGGTAACCCTGAGAGTCCAGTAAAAGGCCAAACAACAGGAAGTTCAGTATCTCTTACTCACCTAGAGACTCAGTTCCCAGTCTTCATTTCTCTAATGGAGTGATCAGGATTCGGGCAGCTAGGCTGGGTCATAGCTACCTGAGAGAGCTGCAGGTAAGGCTTGGCTTGGACCGACCAAGGGAAGGACTGGGAATAGGCGACCCCTCCATACTGACAGTCTCAGGGTGCCCCCAGCACTCTCTTTCACATCCAACCGGTGACAAGAGAATCTGGCATGGACCAAGTGATTCCATTCTACTAGCATTTATTAAGTGTCTACTCTAACCACGCACAGACATGAACAGGGTTCAAAGACACAATCCTGGCCCTCACTTTCCTATTCCTACCCATGGGTTAGGAGTGCCTCTGAGTTCTCATCCTCCCCTATCATCACCCATCTATTCTAGGGGCTGTGACCTGTTTTTAAGGCTAATCTGTAATAATGACTTCAAATAATTTAGAATTATCCAGGAGACCTAACAAATATTTAGAAATAGCATCTCTTGAATTGTTACCAATATAAGAGAGATCCAAAGTTATGTAAGGTAATAATTTGTTAAGAAAGTGAAAGTGAAGTAAAAGTATTATTCGCTCAGTCAGGTCCAACTCTTTGCAATGTCGTGGACTATAAGCCCACCAGGCTCTTCTGTCCATGGAATTCTAGGGAAGAATTCTAGAGGGGGTAGCCATTCCCTTCTCCAAAGGATCTCCCTGACCCAGGGATTAAAGCAGGGTCTCCTCCATTACAGGCAGATTCTTTACCATCTAAGCCACCATAATTTGTTAAAAGAATGGCAAATTCACTGTCTTTTAGAAGAAATGAGAATACATTAACCTTGGTATTTCTCAGTCCCAGAATTTGAGTGTTCAACAACATATAGTTTGTTAAATAAATGGGTGGATGGATGGATGAACAAGCCAACTTATGAAACAAGGTGGAACTTCTGGTTCAGTTTTTACAGATGAAACCATGAGAGTTAAGTAACGTGCCTTCTTAACCACTGAGCAGGGAGTTGGCTGTATTCCAAGCCCATGGATAGAAGTCTTAGGATGGACACAGGGGGCTCTAGTCCTCTTCAAGTCACATGTGAAGCTTCAGCTCTAGCTCCGGGACATCTGCCTGATTATACTGAGCCCGTCCCACATGGCTTCAAGGGGACCGAAGAAACACCCAAGCACAGAGCTGCAGAGCCTGTGAGGTGGTGAGGTCACTGACAGCATAAGGAAATGACTGTTGACAAAGGAACTTGGAGCCAGAAAATGTGGGCTCATGTCCGGCTCCAGCACCTCCTAGCACCCTCTCTGAACCTTGGTTGCTTCATCTATAAAATGGGGATAACAAGATCCCATTTGGGGGATTATGAGGAGTCTATGAATAATGTACATAAATTACCTCTGAACCATGAATTGCCTCAGCTTACAGACCTAAGAATTCTGAAAGTTAGCAGGTCTGGGGTTCAGGCAAAAGACAGTGGCCCAGGCCCCCCAAACCCCTGTCTCTGAAAAAGGACATTGATGGTAGGTCCTTGGTTGAGCCAGCTGTCTGGCACCTCAGCTCCCTCCCTACCTCCCATCACACACTGAGAGCTGAGAAGCCGGACAGCCTCAGCCGAGGCGATGTCCTATTCCAGCAGTGTCATTCCTCCTCTGCACAGGAGGCGGATGCAGGTGATACCTGGGGCTGAGATGAGAAGTCAGAGTGGCCAGCGTGGGCTGCTCATGGGACAGGTGTCAGGAAGCCTGGAGAAGGGGTTGCACCAGTAGGGGCGACACACCAGCCCTGGGTCAAAGGACACGTTCCAACTCTGGATCTGCTGTCAAGCTGCTGGCGGTCCTGGGCTGAGCACTTACCCGCTCTGACTACTGGATGACTCTGATCTCAAATCTGATCTACCTGCTTCTCTGGGCTGGTATGACAACATACTCACTGTAGCTAAGACCCCAAGAGTTGTAGGTGCCCTGTGGTTTTACTCACCACCAAAAGAGACGAATGCTGTCAATTAAACTATATCATGCCATTATTGTAAGACGCAGGCTGTATATTTTAGACATGCACCTGCAGGAGAAAAATGCATTTTAGAAGCAATGTGACATGGTAGATGAAAGCACTGTCTGAACAGAAGACAAAATTTGATTATCCATTCCCATGGGATAGAATCACAACTCTGAGCTTGGATCTCAAGAGTGCCATGCCCCTTCCCTGGAAAGAAAGAAAGAGTACGTTCAGGAAGAACAGGGGCAAAGTCCTATTGGTTCGGATGGCCAGCAGTGGCCTTTCAGCAAAGTCTGAGGAGCTGCCAACAATGGCAGATACCGGGGCTGGTGGAAGAGAAAGCAGAGAGGACAAGTGGCTTGGCCAAGGGCTCAGCACCCATGCCCACTCGTGCGCACCCCACACAAGGGGACACAGAGGGCCTTACTGGTTACACTGATGAAGGATTCTGTTGACCTCTACAAATCTGCCCCTTCAATCATGTGGCAACCCTCATTTGAAGGCCAAGCTTATGGCTCCCACTAGCTTCTCTTGTCTTTCAATGCCAATTTCTACATCTTCCCTCACACATCCTACTTCCTAGGCCCCACCCCAGCAAGCAGAGTCTCTTCTAAAAGAACTTCAACCTGTCACAATGCCTCTTAAAATGTGACACCCAAAAGATGTACACTGGAGCATCTTTAATAATTATTCATAACAGCCAAACCCAGAAAGCAACCTAGGTCTCAGATAAGTACAAAAATGGATACAGAAGCTGAGTACATCTACTTCATAAACTGCTGATCAGTCTTTACTGCTTTTTACCAAAATATGGAGTAACATGTACTATGCCCATAATATACTGAGAAAAGGCAGCAAAATTACAAGCATTGAAAAGAGAGCTTGCTAAGCATCAAAAAGGCCGGAAGAAAATACCACAAAATAATCAGGAATTTTTCTTAGTGACTTTTTTCTTTTTTTCCATATTTTCCAAATTTTCCTTATTAAACATAGAATAGTTTGAAATGAAAATAAATGGACTAGACAAGAAATTTCAAATGGCCTCTGACACATATAAGATTTGGTGAGACTAAGAATTCACATAATTTTAACATTTAACCCACACATTACAGTAGTCTTCTTTTAAACAGATCATATTTCTAAAATGACTCAGATTCATTTAAGGCCTTTTACTGTATAGATCTTCCATGACTTATGATGAGGTTACACCCCAATAAACTCAACATAAGCTGAAAACACATTTAATACACCTAACCTAATGAACAATGGAAACAGTGAGAGACTTTTATTTACTTGAGCTCCAAAATCACTGCAGATGGTGACTGCAGCATGAAATTAAAAGACGTTTACTCCTTGGAAGAAAAGCTATAACCAACCTAGATAGCATATTATAAAGCAGAGACATTACTTTGCCAAGAAAGGTCCCTAATGAACATCAGAGCTGAGCCTAGTTACCTTGTATCTTCTTAGAACACTTGCATTAGACTACACTTAGGTAAAATCATGCAACACAAAGCTAATTTTTTAAATAAGTGTTGAATATCTCATGTAATTTATTGAATACTATACTGAAAGTAAAAAACACAACAATAACCCTCATGATCTCAGGGCTGACTGGGAGCTGTATCTGCCACTGCCCAGCATCATAAGACAGTACCATCCTGCCTACGGAAAACATCAAAATTCAAAGTTCAGTTGCTACTGGAGGAATATTGCTTTTGCATCATCAGAAACTCAAAAAAACTGTAAGGTAAACCATCATAAGTTGGGGACTGTTTATATAGTATATATTATTTTAGGGACATTTAAATCATCCCCAAGCTATTAATATTAGCAAAAGTCAAAAGATAACAACTGTTGGTGAGGATGTGGAGAAAAAAGAATTCTTGTGCATTGTTGGTAGAAATGTAAATTGGCCCAGTCACTGTAGAAAATAGTACGGAAATTCCTCAGAAGAATTAAAAATAGAGCTACCATATAATCCAGTAATTTCACTTCTGGGTATTGTGTCCAGAGAAAATGAAATAGAGACATTTCATGTTCAAAGAAAATGAAATCATTACCTCAGACAGATGTCTAAGGACCCCTGTGCACTGCAGTATTATTCACAATAGCCAGATACGGACGCAACCTACATTTCCATCAGTGAATGAGTGGATAAAGAAACTGTGATCCAGATATACATGCACACACACACACACACACACGTAAGAACATTATTCAGTCTTTAAAAAGGAATTCCTGCCATTTGTAACAGCATGGATGAACCTAAAGGGCACTATGCAAAGTAAAGACAAACACTGCACAATCTCAGTTATATTGACTATACTAATTTTTTAGAAGTGGAAGTCATAGTAACAATGGAAGGAAAGGTGGTTATGAGGGACTGGGGGTAGGGGAAAGGAGAAGATATTGATCAAAGGGTAGAAACTTTCAGCTACAGATGTATACATTCTGCAGACCTAGTATTCATCATGGTAAATAATAATACCTATATTATTATATTATTACTATATGATCATATAGTAAATAATAATGTATAACATACTTGAAGTTTGCTAAAAGTGAGTTTTCAAGTGTTCTAACCACCATAAATAAAATTACGTGAGGTGATGGATATGTTAATCAGTTTGATTGCAGTAATCATTTTACAATGTATCAAATCATCACATTGTATACCTTAAATATAGACAATTTTCATTTGTCAATCACAGTTTAATTAAATGGGGATAAAACCCACAAGACATCACCCAGGTGTACTACAGTCTACACTGTGTACTTCTGAAACACTACGCAGAAGCTGTATCTTTACACACTAAATCACACTTTAAATGCAGTAGTAGCATTTTCTTTTAGAAAAATAACCAGAAGATCCTTTTGTAAGACAACAGATGTTTTTAAACATAAAGAGTCATCTCTACTACTTATCTGTTCCCTATACTAAGGGGGTCAATGCTCACTAGTTTCTATTTATACATTCTAGTCTATTACACCTTCAACTTTTCCCCTTTCACTTAATCATAGTTGACATGAAGATTAAACGTATGACAATTCTGTCTGTTGCACAAGACAATGAAAAGATGCAAGTGTTTCTAAACTCTCATTCTTGTCAGATTTTACCTGCCCAAGTCCTCTGAAAAAAAAGAAAAAGGTCTTCTTTGCTCCCCTCTGTCTTTGGTCAATAGTAATGGTAGCTCATCTCTCCCCGCTCCTCACTTTTCCACCCAGCTCTTAACTTGTCCTCACAGGTTTCAACTTCCGGGCAGCGGGTAAAGGAATTTCCATGCTACACTTTTTGCAGCCACGCCCACAGAGGACCCACAGACTGCCCCCTCGCCTGCAGGTACCAAGAGCAGCCTGATACAGAGACACACGAGAAGCCACAAAAGCCTGAGGAGGCATGCTCACCAACACCAGTCCCAAGACCCATCACATATGCTGACAACAGCACCGGACCGGCCCAGTAGAGGCACACTATATTCATTTTCAAAAGCAGAATTACCAAATATTTAAATAAAAGTGCTGCCATCACATATACCACCTTAACACAACGTAATGTTACCATGTCAATTTCCAAAGGGATGTGTTATCAAACAGTTTCACATGATTCAGTTTTCCAGCTTCTCATATTATAAACATGCATAAATCTATAAATAAATAAATCTGTAAATCATTTTTTTTTAAATCCTCTTTTGTCAAGACACGAGTCCCAACTATCATTTCAGAGAATATACTTAAAAGAGTCTTTCCCAACCTCCTAAAGAAAACTGCACCCTATAGCATCCTTTGGCCCATTACAGGGGTTTTCCCTCATGCCAGGGCAAGCTGCTTGCTTTAGTGAAAAGACTCATTTGGAAACATGTGTTCAGCACTAGCAGAGCATAGAACGGGAAACCAGAAGCAGCAGCAGCCAGACCTTGGGTCCACAGCCTCTAATGCCATGTGCGTCTCCAGAACACTTGCACTCCCCTGCAGCTGGCTCAGCCATGGCTCAGAACCATGGGAATCTTATCCTTGAACTTCTTCCTCCTCCTCTCCTCCACAGAATTGTCTCCCCCCACCCCCGCCACTCCCAGGTTCTTTGCACCAGCCACTTCATGACCCTACAGGCACCTCCAAGTGCAAAGAAGAGACGGGAAGAGGACTCACCCACTGAGGACCACGATGAAGTCCATGACATTCCAACCATTGCGGAGGTATGATCCCTTATGGAAGATGAACCCCAGGGCCACGATTTTGATCCCAGCTTCAAAGCAAAAGATCCCAATGAAATAGGGTTCTGTCTTCTCCTGCGGGATGAAGAACAGAGGTGTTGGTAAGAGGAGGACTGTTTCAACCAAGGCACTCCCTGCCTAGCTACCCCTCTGCTCTGACTTTTCCTGTCTCCTACAGGACACCAGGCTGCCTGTGCTGAGCCAGGCCCATGTACAGCTGGGAAGTGAGGGTGCTGCAGGACTCACAGAGTGCACAAGAGCAAGGGAAGCCAGCTGCAGAAGTGGGTGGATGTGGGGCTCACACCCAGGACCAGCTGTCTTCCCAAGGCAAATACTGATGGTGCTGGCTTTGCCTTGAAGGGGCTAGCATTCCCACAGATGGTCATCACTTATACTGGAAGCTTAAGAGTCCTTTCTCATCCATGGGTAATCAGACTGGAACCACTTACCCATTTGTTTGGATTTTAAGCATTTTCTTTGTTCTCTTTGGGAGGGGTACTTTAGACACATGGATAATTTCTTTACAGAGAATATGGACAAACATTTAGGAAGTTCAGAACCATGAAGGCACACAGGCTTTGAGCATCCTTCATGCTCTCTCCTTTACTCTCCCTTTTTCCTCTCATTCTCAAAGTCCCCCAGGAAGAAGAGAGAAGAAAGCGGACCCTGGGCCTTTCCTTTCTTCTTGCCTGGCTGCCATGTGCTGTAGACACAGAACTTCCTGGGAGCAGAAATTTAAAAGGTCAGTCCTCTTTATGAATCCCAGTGGGACTTGTCACCAACCTGTTCCTCAGCAAAGAACAAATTCACAGAAGTGTAGAGTAGGAAAAGAGAGAAGGGGGCCAGGTGATGAAGCAAAGGAGAAGGAAACCAGGGAAGAAGAGGAACAGGGGGAAAGAAAGATGAGAAGGAGAGAGGCACCTACCAGTCTGCGGGACATTGGGGTCTTGTCATCCTCAGGAAGATGTTGCTCCAGGGCCAAGACGATGCAATTGGCAATGATGGTGGCCAAGATCATGTACTCAAACGGCGTGGGAAAGGAGGAGTTAAGAAACAGAATCACCAAAGAGAGAAGGACAGCCTCCAAGATGGCTATGTACATCCATACACAAACTTCATCAACCCACATCATGCCTGTGCAGTCAGCATGATTGACAGGAGCAGACCGGAAGGCAGAACAGTGGCTGGTCCTTAGCACACGGAACTAGAACCGTTTCTGATCAGACTCTGAAGACAAAGCATGTTCTCAAGGAAAGGAAGAATGCAGTCAGTAAATAATGTATTAGACATATGGTAGACATTCCAGATTCTTAGTGATTTCACTGACATATCTGGGAATTAACCAGGACCGAAAAAGGAAGTGGGACAAAGAGAGGAAGAAACAATGATGCTGTTGCAGGCTCCATGTTCTTTATCTTCAAACCACTGATGCTCCAGCAAGGATCCAGCTGCGGCTGTTTGTGGCTGTCTCTGGCAATCACATCTGGAGTGCCCTTCTCTTGAAGCTCTGCTCAACTGAATAGAAGAAGGGCCCTTAGAAAAGGAGCCATTCTCTCCATGAGCTCCCTTTTATGTTAATATCCAGTTCAGGATAATATTTAATGGGTCCAGGAGAAACTAGCTTTGTCCCATTTTATTTTCTCCTAAGCGTCTACATCTAAAGGAAGCAGAGATACAGATCATGAGCTTGCATCCAGGGCACCGAAGTCGGGGCCTCTAGGAATCAAACTACAAATGAGAGGATAATGAATTCAGGCTTTGTTTTCTGTTGCATTTTTCTGAAGAGAGGTGAGTGGGCTCCCTGCGACTTTTAGAAAAACAGGACTGTGATTCCAGTGCCAGCATCCTGGCTCCCGCAGAAAGGTTGTGCTGTAAAACCAGGAGGAGGCGGGAGTGGGGAACTTCTAGAAAAAAGGAGAGGGAATCACCAGCTCCAGAGTCATTCTGCACATGGGATTTCATTCTATAACTACTATTGCGACAAACAGGAGTGAGCTGCTGCCGCTAGTCTTGCTGAACAACCTGTGATCTGGCAGCATCTGGAATCCAGGCGGGAGCAACAGGTAGTAAGTGCAGTGAAGTGGAGGGAGAGGAAGGGATCTTGTCTCCCTCCTACCCCCATTCAGGCTGGCTGTGCAGGACATAGGGCCCAGAGCCCTCCCTAGGTGGCACAGGAGGAGGACAAACCATAAACACGTCCCCCGATGCTTCGTCATCCCCACCAGGTTATATGTGGCTGTGAACATCCATGGTCAAAGGGCACTCACACATCCCTGACAGACGGAGGAGAGGGGGGTCCGTGCAGGATGCAACTTGCCCGCCAGTTGCTCTGGTCCTGATGCTAGAATGGTAGGTTGCAGGGGGTGAGATGGCCAGCTTGCATCCGAGCCTCCAGAACTTTTCATTTTCATTTAGCAGCACCTCCTCCCTGCCCCCATCCATCCCTGAGTCACAGCCCCAGCAGCTGGCTGTCTTCCTTTCCCACACACCCAACACTCGCCCAGGACTCATACCCTCAGGACAGTTCTGCCAGCTTCTGCTGTCCTGCAGGGCAAAGCAGCCAGATCTGAAAACGAGATGGGCCTCAGAGAACCTCAGCACCAGCCTCCTGCCTCCACACCCCACTGTGCTCACTGAAACCCACTCAGTCAGAGGAGAGAGCCTCACCGCACCACAAAGAAAGCCCCCCAGCCATCTCGCCATCCCTTCTGCTTCGGTCTCTCTGTGTACCAAGCTAGGCCCCTGAGAGCCAAACACTCTAGCAAACACACCTCAGAGATGCTCATCTCACTTAACGTGCCTACGTTCTTGTGACGAGTTCCCCCACACAGCTAGTCCACAGACAAACTGAATTCCCATAGTTTTATCTTTGCTTCTGCACTGTAATTTCACCCCAGAGTGCCCCAGACGTGAATTCATCCTGAGGTCGGGGCGCTCTACAAGGCCTAAAGGAACATCCCTCTCAAGGATGCATGTATTTGACATTTTCAAAATTTTAAGCCAAAGGATCACTGCTCTGAGTGGGCCCTTAGACATAAGACTGCAGGCAGAGGGTTTGGGTTGGGAGGATGTGGAAACAGGGTCTTCTCAGAACCTATGAATTACCAAACTCTCACTTTTAGATTCTAGCCACCTAGGCCTTGGGTGGTGCCATTTATTGAGCCCTCGTGAATTCTCAGCCATCCAGATACCTGACCAGTCACAGGAAATCTGACTTGTCAGCCTCTCTCCTGCTGTAAGCATCCTGTATGGTGATGGCCACACCTTGCTGAGGAGGCTAGCCCTGTGTCTACCACAAGGCTGATCTGTCTGCACCTGGACATTCTGGGCTAGGTGAGCTTACTGGTCTGAACAGAGAGTTCTGTGCTTAGGTTATCTGACTGGGACGCAGAGGTGTGAAGTGGGTGTGAGGATGGGTGGCAGAGGGGGTCCAGAAGCCCAAGTGGACTAGGTGAAAGAGAGAAGGGGGCCAGGGAAATCTTAGGAGAGAAGACCAGGAAAGAACACCCAACCCTACCCAGGCCCCAGCCACTCCCCCTTGTAGCTCTTCCCTTCAACCTCCCATCTGCTTCTCTTTCTGAAGAAAGTACAAAGAACGGGCCCTTACATGTCAGTGCTTTTGCTTCCTCCTGCAATGGCCTTTCTCCTCTCTTCTTGGTCATATATCAAGATCAAGGTGAAATATCACCTGGCCTGTAAAGGTTTCTCCCTGTGCCCCCCAGCTCTCCACAGGGTGCAATTTCATCATCACATTGATCTCCCCAAGAAACTCTACCTGGAAAGCAGGGCCAGGGTTTGTTCACGTCTCTACCGGCGGGGCTCAGCAGAGCTCCAGACACAGAGAAGAAATTCACTCAGTGTTAAGCGCAGGCTGAGTGAAAGGGAGGCGTCCCCGCCTGTGAGCTGCAGCTCCGCTGAGGAGCCATCATAATGACCAGGCTGTAGTCACTCCTGCTGGCTTGGACCCCCACCTGGGAGCTGACTCAGGGGCACTGCTCCCAGTCTTCCCAAGACAGAACTTCAGGCCCTTAGCAACGGCTCTGATGTACCTCCCAGGGAAAGAGCCTGGGCTGCAAGGAAGGGCCTGCAGGGCACAAGGATGCACCTCACAGGACAGACAAAGACGTGCTCAGAAAGGTCAAAGGCAACTCTGCGTCGCCAAGGCCTCAAAGAGCAACACCCATCATGAAACAGAACAGGCTTGCCTGTCCTTTACCATCTCCCAGAGATTGCTCAAACTCTTGTCCCTTGAATCGATGATGCCATCCAACCACCTTATTCTCTGTCATTCCCTTCTCCTCCTCCCTTCAATCTTTCCCAGCATCAGAGTATTTTTCAACGAGTCGGCTCTTCACATCAGGTGGCCAAAGTATTGAAGATTCAGCATCAGTCCTTCCAATGAGTATTCAGGGTTGATTTCCTTTCAGATTGACTGGTTTGATCTCCTTGCTGTCAAAGTGACTTTCAAGAGTTTTCTCCAGGACCTCAGTTTGAAAGCATCAATTCTTCTGCGCTCTCTATGGTCCAACTCTCACATCCGTACATGACTACTGGAAAAATCACAGCTTTGACTATACGGACCCTTGTCAGCCAAGTGATGTACACATATCAACTCTTCAAAAAAAGAAACCAGCATGCATAGAAGATCCCTTTAATGAAAAAAAGATTTTATCAGAGCAAAGGAAAAAAATCTGTCTTGTTAGAAGGATAATGAGTTTTCTTGGGGTAGTAGGATTTCTTCTTTGCTCCTTAATGCAGTGTGTTATAATGAGCATGTATTCATATACAGCTGTGAAATCAATTAAAGCTAGATTTATTCTGAAACAAACAAGTAAACAAACCAACATAAAAACCTATACCAACCTGAGGGTCATGGAAATTATTAGATCAAGATTTCTGAGAGGATCAAATGCAGAAGAACAAAGAGACTGGACCAAATGAGGAAATGGCCATGGAAGTTCTTTGAAACCTGCAAAGCTGCCTCCTCTGCATCTGTCTCGCTGTCTGCTTGCTAGGGGCCTCATTTTATAAACTTTCTTGGCAAGCTCCCCGAACACCCTTTACTCCTTTCTCCCTCTGAGCCCGTTAATGAGGACCTGTGTCACTCCAACTCTCCCTTCCCCGTCTCACAGCTTCAAGACAATCATTAGGGAAATGATAAAAATAGGTTTCCTTATTGATTTATCTCTGTTACCCAATGCTCCTTCCTTCAAATGGTTGACTTGTTTCCTTAGCAACACAGCTAATTCAAGCAGCACGACTTGGCCTGCACACCTGCTATTTGTTCATCTCCTTTCCTGAAGCCCAGAGAGCTGGGGCAGGGGACAGGGAGGGCTGCCCTCCCGGCGAGCCACTGGCTACCATGGTAGTGCTGGCTCTGCCTGTCCACAGAGCCCTGGTGGCCGGGCCTGGGCACTGCCTTCCCTCTGCCCACCCTGCAGGGACTGATGTGAAGGTACAGGACTGAGCAGGACTTGGGGCCCATGCAGCAAACCTGGGTGCCCCCAGGGAGACAAGCATCTCTGTACCACCTGGTGCTGATCCTAGGTCCCTTCTACTCTCAGCAGCTTCATCTCAGAGCCGTGAGGCTGGGACTCCGGGGAGACTGAACGAGCTCAGAGGGGCCGAGGGCTCACCAGAGGCACGGCAGGCCGAGGGAATGCTGTGCTCCCTTCCAACCCCAGGGCTGGTGGAGCACGTGCTGTCATCGGGGGCAGCCTGTGGGCTGTGCTCCCTTCCAACCCCAGGGCTGGTGCAGCATGCGCTGTTGTCGGGGGCAGCCTGTGGGTGCCTAGGCCGTTCCTGTAAACTCCTGGGGGAGTCCAGAATAGCACAGTCTCAGGATAGCAGGCCTCAGGACCCATCTTCATCCCTCACCCCAGGACCAAAGCACGCTCCCTATGGGCAAGTCTGTCTCCTTTCCTCCTGTCCACCCTTGACTCCTGTGTGGGGATGCCCAATTCTAAGAGATGGAAGTCAGAAGACAGCCTGGGCATCATTATGCACAATCTTCTACTCACAGCTGCACAGACACATTCTAACAAGTGGAATGTTGGCTCAAAGACAGTCTTGGGGCAGGGGGTGCTGCCAAGTCTGTGATTTCTTCAACACCAAAGGGATAGTTTAAAAATGAATGATAGTGAAATCTAGCTATCCAAGACCTTCGGGCTGCCTTTTTAATATGAGAAGAATCAGAATTTCCCTCGTGACCTGGAATGCGATGGAGAATATGTAGTTTGGCAATGGAAACCAGAGCCACGGTTTTCCACAAGTCACCCCAACATGGTACTCAAGTCAGGGAAAACCACCACCACCCATTCCTCCAGAGCCAAAGAAGGACAATGTGAGGATCAAAGTCTAAGATGACACGCGAATATGCACACACTACTATGTATAAAATAGATGATCAACAAAGGCTTACTGTATATATAGCATAGCAGTCTGCTCAATACTCTGTAATGAATGACCTATAATGGAAAAGAATCTGAAAAAGAACAGCTACATGTATATGCATAACTGAATCATTTTGTTGTACACCTGAAATGAACACAACATTGTACATCAACCATACTCCAATATAAAATAAATATTTTTAAAAAGAAACCTTTGAAACCGCAAGGTGCTACACACATGCGCAGTCATTTTTATTCTCCTACTAAATCCATCTTTAAGCATCAGCTGTGGCTTGAAGCTTTGGGGGAAGCATCTGTGAGTGGTCACAGCCGCCGGGAGTGGGCTGGCTGGCTGCAGCCAGGGGCTGACATTGAAGAGACCCACAGCAATAAAGGATTGAAAAGAAAATTATGGTAATGAGTCTCCGGGAAGAGAGCAAAGACATTTGGCCCAGAACCTCCTGGGAATATGGAAAGCACATCCAAACAGCAGTCCCCAGAGGAGGATTTATGAAGCTGATGGCTCTGATGCAATCTTTCCCAGTGATTAGAAGGAACATTCATCACACCCAAGGCCAGGGCTAAGAATGGGAGGGGTTGAACCATCATAGAGGTCCGGCTCTGGCTCCTACAGACCCTGATGGAAATGCAGTGAGATAATGCTGGTGAGATCATAGCCCCTGCCTGGGCCATGGAGAACGACACATCTGCCCTAGAGGGACCAGAAGTAGGGCAGAGACGGGACCTCATGCCTAAACCCCAGACATGGACAGGGCCACCACCATCGTCTCCACGGACACTGTCTGCACCCCTCCCAGAGGCCAGTATGCTCACAGGAAAAGTCGTCTCCCAGCCTTTCCACACACGCCGTGTGTACAGTTCTTCAATGCCTCCCAGACTGAAAAGAAAATCCAAACCAGCCCTGGTAGGCCTGGGGCCAGCTCTCCTTCCTGGAAAGATGTTTCACCTTCTCTCCAGATCATGAGATGAAATAGGAGTGACTATGAGATAAAAAGATGATGAGCCAAGAGGGCTTTCTAACAGTCTCAGCAAGCCTTCGCAGCTCTGCCTGACCCAGGTTCAGAGGTTAGAGGTCAGGTTCAGAGGTAAGTCATGGTCCAAGGGAGCCTAGGCCCAGAGGCTAACATGCTCCTGGATAGGCTCCTCCTGGACTTCTTTGAACCTGCTTCTGTGGCTGACCCAGCAGGACAGAGTATCCAAAGAAGTCTCATTCAGAAAAGGAAATAAAGAGAGACATTGCATTCGTTGGGGTTCTCAGGGGTTACTGATAAATTTTTCAATTTCCTGAAAGACAACGTTAAGCATCTGAATTTATCAATGTATGAACCACTCTCATGTCTGGGGCAGGTCACACCCTCAACTCCACCCCCAACTCTTTTCTCAGTCCTTATTTTTAGGTTCCCAGTCTCTGTCCCAATGGGGTGGACGACACACAGCCACTGAAGGGCAGGAGGGCTAAACCCCAGCGTTTGCTCTTGTGATAGAACAACCAGTACACAATTCTGACTGCAATTCTGGAAATCCATCCTGGATCTGTCCTGCCTTTCCCATCCCCATTCATCCTGCTAACAAGCAGGAAAATGAGGTGCAAGGCTCTGCATACTTCGCGTTGTCCCATTTCATTATCTCATCGCTTCCTTATTGGAATTTTTCTCACCACCCAACGCGCCTTAAAAAAAAAAAAAAAAAAAAAAAACAGATTGAAAAACCAAACTCCTTTCTCTTTTTTTAAAACAAAACAAAACAAAAATGTGTCATGTGACTTCCAGCCTTAACATCAGTTTTTTAACTTTGGTTTCCATGGTGGTGGGATGCAACCTACCATCACCATGACAACAGCTGCCTCTGTTCAAATTCACCATCTGACAGGCAGTCCTGAACACACCTCTCTCCCTCTCTCTGTCAAGAAGATGGAAATGCCATTACACCTACTCCTAAAGACTGAAATCCTAATGAATGAAAGACAAAGGAAGCAATGTTGAAAATAGAGCAAAGAGGCAGAGAACCTCCCCAAAAGGCTTTCTGTTTGCCCATACGGCCCTCTGCTCTCTTAGGGAGGTCAATGGACTCAGTTACTCAAAACAAAAGATCCCCAGCACTAACCCTGCGATGTTGGCTGTGTAGCTGCATTGAACTTTTCATTGCTTTTAGACCAAACAACTCCCATCTCACTCCCATGTCCCTGCCCTCTATATAAAAAGACTGAAAGGAAGTTCACATCATTGCCAACATGGTTAACCAGTGCTCAGTCTCAGCTGAGCCCCAGTTCCAAAAGGATGGGAAGTGGTAATTCTGCGAAACTCAGCCAGCACCGGCTTCCCTCTCTCTCCTCTCACTAACAGACAGCTGGATAAGCCTTGACAAATTCCCTTTCTGTGTGTCACGCTGAATCCTGGACTCAAAACGCTGTCATTCGACACAGAGTTTTGGTGATCAGGAGACAAATGATTGAATGCTACAGAAAAGGGAAGAAAGAAAGGGGAAATATTAAAAGCCTCTGGAAGGAAAACAAAACAGTGGTGGGAAAATTACCTGTTTCAGAAGCCAGAATCTGTGTTTTGATGACACTCTGATGAATTCAAGCCCATCAAGCCTTTCTGGCAGCAACGTGTGTTTTAGGCAAAGAACGTGGGCTGCCATCAGCAACCACACCCAAGACTGTAGCCTACTCCACATCCCCACTGACTCTGTGGGGCTCAGATGGTACTCTGAATTGCAGAAAGAAAAGGAAAAGCCTTCTGTGAAAGAGTCCACAGATCATCTCTGGCAGAAGTTTTTGTTTTCCTCAAAAAACCCTGCTATTGCACCCCAACATTCAAAGACACCTATGAGCCTCCAAACCACATGAGACAATGTTGACAGCACTAAGGATTCTCAGCTTATAAAAAGAAGACTGGAGAGAGACATCATAGCTCTTAGCAAATATCTGAAGGGCTAGCTTGTCAGAGGGGACGCTGAAACTGTCTAAGTTCTTCCGAAGGGCAAGGCTGAGACCACTGGATGGAGCGGCCACCCAAAGGCAAATCTGGGGCAATTCAGAGAAGTTCCACAAGCAAATGGACTATATTGTTAAGTAGTAAACTAAGTGTTGCAAGAATAAATGTTTAAAAACCATCCTCCCTGAAAGAGAGAAAAGCCCTGGTGCGTAGCAAGTGTCAATTTCTGGAGTGTAAACCTGTCTCCATGGCAAACTCAAGCTACCAACTTGACACCCATACACATGGAGTTGGGAAGAGATACACACAATTGAAACCCACAAGCTGTGACTAGCCAGTTCCACACATCACTCACTGCAAGCACCATGTCCCTAGGAAACCATCAAGGATACTAGAGATGCCTAAATTTGACAGCAGTTGAGCTGGACAACCCTCCGACACACACGGAGTTAACAAACAGGAAGGAAGAATGTCAATGAATCTTCAGTCACTTGCTCAAGGGCCTCCTGGGTCAGCAAGACACTCTGCCCCTTAGACTTGAGATGCTCCCCTAGCAGACCTGCCTTCTGGAAGTCTGAAGCTTCACCCTTAGCACAGAAGGCTAGGGACCTGTGCAGCCAGACGTGTGCAAGAAGCAGCCACAAGTGAACCGTCTGCCAACACCATGAAAAAGAAGAATCAATCACCCCATTCTCTCAGGCTGAATTCTGGGAGGCCCCTCCACTATATCACTGTGGCTATAAGACAACTGAGAGGAAGCAACCAAGACACGTGATTAAAAGCATATTTCAAAGAAACATATCAGGTAAAGGCTCTCCTCTTCTTCTAGATCATCAGTGGATCTCAGCCTGTCTACACAGCGGAATCACCTTGGAGGCTTTTAAAAATTAAAGATGCACGGATTCCATCTTTAGAAATTCTAATTTAATTCATTTCAGCTACTGTCTGGGCATCAGAATATCCAGAAGGACTCAGGCTGATTTTCACGTGCATTCAGGGAGAAGAACACTGCCTTCCATGGTGAAGGCAGTGACAGTCAAAGGTGCCCTCAAGTCACGAGAGATAACAAATGAGGAAACTAGAATCCCAGGGGCACCTCGGTAAGAAATGAGAAGTGCCTTAGAGTTCCGTTAGCTAATCCAGCACACTCATTTTATAGACGTAGAAACTGAAATCACAGAAGGAATAAGATTTTTCCAGAGCCAGGACTAGAAACCTCTTTGGATTCCTGAAAAGCTTAGGAACCTATTATCAGAGCAATCAAATCAAACTCCCTTGGCTTCCTGGCTTGAATGGAGGCTTCTAAAAGAAAGGGATCTTTTTATTGAGTTTACTTCTCCATCCCTACTTGACTGTTCTCAAGAGCGTCTCTCTTAAGGTTAGGGTCTGGATGGTTTACTCTCTCAGGATCACTGAAGAGTCCAGAAAACACTGTGAGATAAGTACATGCTGGAGCATCCAATCTCCCATCTACTGAGACGTGACCCTTGCGCTGGGTAGAAGCTCAGTGCCTGTTAACTACTACCCCTTCATAACATTCTCAAGCAACATTTTGGGAGAAGGAAATATTAGCCATTGTTCTGAACCACTGCCTCCCATTCTCATAATCCATTCTCATGGATTGCCTCCCAGTCCCATTCACAGATTCAACTGGATCCGTGCTGGTTGGCTTCTCCTGAATTTTCTTCTCTGGTCCATTCCTCCTTTTTCTTAAGTCCTTTCTTATTAATCATGACCCCCGCCTTCAATGCCCAACCTAGAAAAACACTAAAAATATGTACCTGCTAACTAAAAATGGGAGGAAAACATCCCAGAAAGAGGATGAAGGGACAGAAGGATGATGAGTACACAAAGACTGAAGAAAGCACAGAGGAAATGTGATCAACAAAGTCCTGAACCGAGAGTCAGGAGCACTGGATTCCAGCCCAGCCTCAGTCACTTACTGAGAGACCAGCGGTGGTCACTTACCCTCTCTGACCCTTGGCTTTGATGCGCATTTCTCTAGGTCCCTGTAAGTCTAATATCCTATTAGTCTGTGGTGCTAATAGGTAACATGATGGTAAGGGAAGTAAGACAGAAAGGAGGAGCCTCCATTATTACAATGGAGAGAAGCCACCTTTGGAGAAGCTACTGACATCCAACAATAACAACCAAAGCAGAGTCCTGGCACACCCAGGCATGCCTCTCAAGTGTCTACAGTGGAAATATTTCTAAACTTTCAATAACAGAAGCTCCATGACAATTGGCTAGAAATACCTCCATGAGACAGTTAAAGAAAAGTCAGAATCCTCAAAATGGGGGCCTGGGGGTGAACTTAAGGCTGCTTTTATAAACCTACCGGAACCCTTTCCTACACTCTCTACTGAGATAGTAAAGTCGTTCCTGCACCCCCTCTGTCCCCACAACCCCCATTTTCCTCAACTAGCCACAAAGCCAGAAGCATTCAGTAAAAGATGAAACTCCAGAAAAAAAGTCATAAAAGTTACTTCCTCCCACTATCACTCACACTATGGGTGCCCTGGAAAAGGGAAGGCTGAGAATAGACTTTTTGAGAGCTGGAAAACAGAAAATGGACTTTCTATGCTAATATTAAAGAGAAAAGGAGAATTGGCACTTCCAAATCAAAAGTCCCTGCAGAGTGAGGAAGAGAGTCTGACAATGGAGCTTTTGGTGAAGAAAGGAGACAAAAATAGCAAAGAGCCCCAATTCCAAATGATGCTCACATTCCAATGACACAGAGCAAATTGTCACACACCCATTTCGTGGTGCTGGGGAAGAGATCTTTGCTCTTTTCCCATCTACTGATTCCTTACCCCTCCATTGGTTTAGCCTCATACCCAGCAGGTGCTACTGATGCAGGCAAGCAATTCAGGGTCATCCTAAAAGGATGCTCTGTTAGAGAAGAGTACTTGCTACTCTTCTGGTCTGATCCGAGGCAGTGTAGTACAGTGGAAAGAGAAGAGTCAATGGAGTTGGCCAGACACGTCTTCCTGTGACCCTGGGCTAATCATCTGTCAGAAGAGACAATAATATCTATTTCCCTCAGGACTGGGTAAAGTGATGGATGTCTCTAATGCACACTGTAGAGTGCTGGCCACCCAGTAAGTAATTATTAAAGGTTAGTTTCCTCTGAGGGGTTTCCCCAGTGGCTCAGCAGTAAAGAATCCACCTGCAATGCAGGAGATGTGGGTTCAATCCCTGGGTTGGGAAGATCCCTTGGAGAAGGAAATGGCAACCCACTCTAGTATTCTTGCCTGGAAAATTCCATGGACAGAGGAGCTTGGTGGGTACAGTTTACGGGGTCGCAAAGAGTCAGACATGATTTAGCAACTAAAATGATACAATACTTTCCTCTCAACATTGCCAGGGATGTAAACTGAGGCACGGAAAACTCTCCGGGCCCAGATCATCATCCCCACATAGTGCTGGTAAATGATACAAAAATAAGTACATGAAAATAAAAAGCAATGAAGGTTAAGAGAAGAGAAAGAGATGATACAACTTTACAACTGTTCTGAAGCCAGTGTCCTTCACGGTGGAAGTGTGGAGAGCTGTCGGACCATTCTCATTTCCTAGAATCTATTCCTTCGCTTTGCTCCTCTGAGCCTGCCTACTGATATTTGTGACATAAGTGAGCTCAGTCTTTCTGAGCCTGTACATTCAGGGGTGGGAATTTGTTGTTTACTCTCTAATCATCACCAGGGAAAGAGGTTATCCAGAGAAGACAGAACAACTTTATCCACAAAACTCTGGGGGAGGAAGGGCAGATGGCAACCTCAAAAATAAATAAATACATACATAACGATCTATGAGAAAGGAACAGTAGGTTGCCAAAATGCCCAGATCCTCTGAATTTACATGGGCTCATATTCCACATGCTGCCCCCTCCTGATGTTACCACATCCGCCTACTTGCCCCACCTCCAGACAAGCCCACGCCCTTCAACTGCTCTCGTATCAACAGACCAGGAGAACACATGCATCCTTGTACATCCATATGGCTCAGCTATCTCATAAATACAAACTCCCTTGCAAACACAATCCAAAGTTAGCAGAAAGAAGAGGCAGTTCCTTTCACTTTTTGTAAGCCCACTCCCTAATTTCCTTTGAGTCTTCTGCCTGGCTTCCAGACACCCTACATCTGAGTTCTCCATTCACGTTCACATCTGCACCCAGTTCCCGCAGGTAAAAGGCCCTCTGGTATCCTGGCTGGATGACCTTCCCCAGGCTCATGAGGCAAATGGCTGTGGGCTTCAAGCCATGTAGGTTCCCCCTTCCTGTCACATCCGTCTTGCCCTTTCAGAAGCTTCCTCCAGAGTTCATGGAATCCAATCCTGACTCCCTTTTCCGACAGGACAAAGATGGAGACTCTAAGTACTCAGAAGCCTGAAAAGAGATGAAGAGGAGGCAGCTAGAAGACCCAGAACCCCTGAGAAGAAAACCTGCCCAGAGGTCAAGCCAGGGCTCTAGGACAGACCCTTCCACATGCCTTCAATCAGGCCACCTGAAACCTGCAACTATCATTTATGTACAAAAACAAAGCAGAATGCCTTGGTCTACGGCTGATGGTTTTGAGTATCTTATCTGCTTTCATCAAAAGTTTGCTAGGAAAATTCTGCAATGTTATTGCTCCTAAAGATATTTTTCTCTGAGTTGTAAATCCAAACATGTCCTCAGAGATAATGTTGGTATAAAATTGGCATTAGAGATGCATGAAAAAAGGCAGGTTTGGATGTAGGTGTTTTTTAATGCAACATTAAAAATGTAAACCCAATAACTCTGAGAAGAAAAACAAAAAGGGCTGGTGGGCAGACCACCTCATTGAGGTGGTTGAGAGCACGGGCTCTGATCCAGGTCTCCAGCTCTCGCGTATTGTGTAATCTTGGGCAAATGAGTTAACCTCTCCATGTAATCCTCCCAACTGTGAAATGCAGAAAACAAGCATGCATATCTCTGTAGGACCGTCACGGGGAATAAATGCAGTAATCCATGGGACACCCTTAGCACAAGAATCTGGCACATAGTAAATACTTAATAAAATGTTAGCAGTAGTAGTACTGTTAGTCGTTCAGTCGTGTCCTAGTCTTTGCGACCCCATGGGCTATAGCCTGCCAGGGTCCTCTGTCCATGGGATTCTCCAGGCAAGAATAATGGAGTGGGTTGCCATTCCTTCTCCAGAGGATCTTTCCGACACAGGGATCAAACCCGAGTCTCCTGCATTGCAGGCAGATTCTTTACAGTCTGAACTACAAGCAAGTCCCCAATATCTAACATCTTTACAAAGGACTTTGCCACATATTAGCTGATGTTAGCCTTACAACAGTCTTGGAAGGGAGGCAAAGCAGGGCAGGTGACCTATACCTCACGCCTAAAGACACTGAGGCTCAGCGAGGTTACGAAACCAACTTGAGGCCACATAAACATCTGGCAGTGCTCCGGTTAGAGAGCCAGCAAGTCAGTAGAAAGCAAATGGTATTGTTAGAAGGGGAAAATTGATCTGTAGAAATTTAATGGTGATTCATCTGAAATTAACCAGACACTAACAACTAAGATGTACTCATGGCTTGCTATGAGCCAGACATTATTCTTACGTTTTACATGTGTTATCTCATCTGATCGTCACGAAAATCCCATAAGATACACACTGTGGGTAAAATTTCTATTTCCATTTTATGGTTGAGGATTCTGAACACACCAAGGTCAAATAACTCCCAAGGCACACAGCTAGAAGTGGTGAAGGTGGTATCAAGACTTGAATCTAAAGGCCATGTTTTTAACTGACACACTAACGCTTCCAAGCAGAGACTGGTAAATCCTAACCTCTAAGGTGAAGCTTTCCTCAACTGGGCAGTGGACCAGCTGATGTCTAATATCACTTCAACTCCTGGGATTCTAGACTTCAAAACTTCTACTGTCTAGTAAAGAAATAAAATGCTGTCTAGGTGAGTCTCTGAAAATAACACCCAGTATGGACCTCGGAGAAAGCAAGATGTTATTTCCTAGCCTAATACAGGTATGGTGGTTTAGAGGCTAAGTTGTGTCCGATTCTTTGTGACCCCATGGGCTGTAGCCCTCCAGGCTCCTCTGTCCATGGGATTTCCCCAGCAAGAATACTGGAGTGGGTTGCTATGTCCTTCTCCAGGGGATCTTCCTGACCCAGGGACTGAATGCAGAACTCCTGCATTACAGGTGGATTCTTTGCACAGGCATGAAATAGATAAAAAAGTGTGTATGGATTTCAGCAAAGCCTATGACAAGGATATGACAAGGATATCTTGCCCAATATCCTTACAGATGAGATAGAGGGCTATCAGCTGGTTAAAGTTGAGAAAATGTGAGAAAAGCTGAACAGTCGATGAACACTGACCAATGTACTAGTGGTAAGCAGAAGGGAGGGTCCCAATTCTAACCATATTTTCATCAATTACTTGAATGAAAGGATAAAGCACGAACCTGTCCTGTCTGCAGTTGACAAAGCGCTCACATTAAGAGTGCTCACTATCCTGAAAAGAGTCTAGAAACAATGTGTCATGAACACCACCTAAGCTTTGGATTCAGACCAGCAGGGTTCACGTTCACTGGTGATGACGTGGGGCAACTGACTTAATCTTCTTTAGCCTGTTTTCCTATATATAAAATGTGGATAATAATATGCATGGGGTCTGAAGTTCATGGATGCTCAAAGAATGTTAGTTCCCTGTCCCCACTTGAAAAGGATCTCTACAGGATGGACTGTTGCCCAAAAGCAAGGAAATAAAATGAAATAAACAGAGTACCGAACTTACATTCAAAAATTAAATTGAATGGGAACAGTGTGAGGGAAAATTAACTCTGCCATCAATTCATAGCAAAAGATCCAAGGTTTTCAGTTGACTACAACCTCAAATCATCAGAGCTAGAATGCAATTTCTTCACACAAAGAAACCTTAAAAAATTATTTTAATTTAAATAAACATGTTTAATGCCAATGTTAATAAGCACTGTTCTATGTCCCGGTCATTTAAAACTTAAAGATAATGAGCTCTCACTTACAGGGATTTAAAACCAATACTAAAACTATGGGGTAAGTACTACAATAAAGTAATAAACCAGGTATCATCTGGAAGCCAGGAGGAGGGAGTTGGTCTTACTCTGCCGAGAGAAATTAAAGAAGGCTTCCTGGAGGAAATGACCTCAAGTAGAGTCTTAAAGCTGAGCAGTCAGGGGAAGAGAGAGACAATGTTCTAGGCATAGAGAGCAGCAAGGGCTCAAGCACAGAAGCCTGGGAAAGGACGGTCCCTTCAGGCAGCCCGTGGACACAGAGGGAGAGGAGGACACTACAGCAGGCTGGTGCCACGTGCAGACTGGATCACAGGAAGGCCTTTGCACCAAGCTAGGGAAACCCTGTCCAGTTACAAAGCGAACGACAGACAGATCCCAGATAGCAACTCAGCCTTTCTGACTCTATGTAGCCTTTCTACCTCTGCTGCCCCGTACTGTGGCTACTGGCCGCATGTGGCTATTTAAATTTGAATTAATTCAAATGAAATAAAATTTAACACTTGGTCACGACAGCCATGTGTCAAGTGCTCAGAAGCCACATGTGGCTAGCTGCTACAGCATTAGACTGCACAAATAGAAACATAAACCATCACAGAAAGTTCTAGCCAACAGCACTGCTCCGTGCTATAGTACTGTGTTCACAGCACAAGTGAACAAGAAGGAGATTTGGGTCCGTGTTGCTTTATAGAACAGAAGAGGAGGGGAAAATAACTAACAGGTGGAAACTATAAGGAAGAGTATTTCAACTTGCTATCCTTTAAGTTTCTAATAACGGGAGAGCACTCTGACACTGGAAGCCTGATGGTCATCTATCAGGGTGATACAGCAAGAGTTCCTATACTACTCTAGTGCTCGCTGCTTAGAATGTGCATGCTTCATCATGGCAGCGTGCTGATGTACTCACACCAACACAGACCTGTAGTTCTTCCCTGTGGAGTTCCCGTCATACTTGCATCTATAGGCTACGATGGCCCAGGATCCCAACATCCCAAAATGTGGGGATTTTCTAGCACAGTCAGCATTTTTAAATTGTGATCCACGGACCATCCCCCCACTCCCAAATGAAATGTAAGCAAAACTGTATTACATTTTGGAAATAAGGGGCCACAGGATCACTTAAAATGCAGTAGGATTTGTGATTTCAAGATAGAAAGCAAGAAAACACTGTACCAAAGGGATATAACTGTCCCCATACTCCAGAAACAATCATCTAGATGTCATCAAGACAGTCATTCTGGTCAATCTAAAGTTCCAACTAAGTTCCGACTCTAAAGTTCCATAGCCTTAAGCATCTAAAGACCATCACCCTGCAATGAACAGTTTCAGGCCAAATATCCTCTAATCTTGATCGAGCAGAAATGAGACAAGAGTATAACAGAGCACAGAATAGTCCAAGGTACAAAAGTTAGGTGAGTCAGCCAACTTGGGAGAAGTATCACCTGCCAACTTCTTGTGCTGTGCTAAGTCGCTCCAGTCATGTCTGACTCTTTGCTACACTATGGACTACAGCCCACCAGGGTCCTCTGTCCTTAGGATTGCTGCTGCTGCTGCTGCTAAGTCGCTTCAGTCGTGTCCAACTCTGTGTGACCCCACAGACGGCAGCCCACCAGGCTCCCCCGTCCCTGGGATTCTCCAGGCAAGAACACTGGAGTGGGTTGCCATTGCCTTCTCCAATGCATGAAAGTGAAAAAGTGAAAGTGAAGTCACTCAGTCGTGTTTGACTCTTCGCTACACTATGGACTATAGCCCACCAGGGTCCTCTGTCCTTAGGATTATCCTGTCAAGAATACTGAAATGGGTTGCCATGCCCTCCTCCAGGGGATCTTCCCTGGTCCCTCTGGTACAGTGTTTTCTTGCTTTCTATCTTGAAATCACAAATCCTATTGCATTTTAAGTGATCCTGTGGCCCCTTATTTCCAAAATGTAATACAGTTTTTTTGCTTACATTTCATTTGGGAGTGGGGGGATGGTCCACGGATCACAATTTAAAAATGCTGACTGTGCTAGAAAATTCCCACATTCTGGGATGTTGGGATCCTGGGCCATCGTACCCAGGGACCAAACCCACATCTCTCGGGTCTCCTGCTCTGGCAGGCGGGTTCTTTACCACCAGTGTCACCTCTTGCTGAGATGCTTATTAGAGACTCTCTTGGAAATTCAGGGGGTTCATTTCCAACATAAGCCCACAGAACCAAGCATACCCTGTTAGATGCAAGGCCAGCTTGTCAGCTGGAAAACTCGCCCAGTAAATCTAAAGCCTGCTGAGACAACAATCCATTTAAAAAATAATGACTTTGTTCTAACCACCATCTGACATTACGACAATCGTACGAGGATCCATCTCTAGGTCCCACAGCGTTGCTAGAGTAAAAAGGACTCATTTTTAGAACAATGCCAAAATTCCTCTGTTATCCGGTATAACTAGAGAAGAAGGTTTTAATTTAATGAAAAAAAAAAGTGATAATGAGCCACTTTATATAATCAGTATGGATTATATATTTGCAAAAGCTCCAGATACAATAAAGTACACACACCATTCAAACCATGTTGAACATAATGTAATGAATGCTTTGTTGATAATATTCAGAAAGCACCACAGCATATTGTGGTACCTAGGGACCATCAGTACAAATCTCAATTGTTATTAAACCATAGATCTCCGGGTGCCAATTAATAAAGAGTTCTGTACAAGCAAATGCCAGATAACAACAGACACAGTGTACTTTTTGCACAGCCTGTGGTGAATGTCGCAGAAACTACAGCGACCCTGACCAACCTTCTGAATTAGGTGAAGCTACTTTTTACAACCTCCAACTTCCTATGGAATGACCTTCCAATCCCCTGCCAGCTATCCAGTGCCCTGACCACCTCCTACCATCCTCCTCTCCCCCTACTCAGGCTACACCAGGTCCTATAGGACCTGGTCAGTGCACCAGTAGACACTATTAGGCACTTCAGTTATGCTTGTGTCTAATCAACAGTAACTGATGAATTCGATCATTCAACAACAGATTACCGAATGCTCACTGAGTGCCAACATTGTGCTAGGTGCTGGAATTAAAGGGGGCATGTCCTTTGCCTGTTCTCAGACAAGACTGCTCTCAA
Source organism: Bos indicus (assembly GCF_029378745.1). Classification (NCBI taxonomy): domain Eukaryota; kingdom Metazoa; phylum Chordata; class Mammalia; order Artiodactyla; family Bovidae; genus Bos; species Bos indicus. Next base: position 63,435,333 of record NC_091775.1, on the reverse strand, counting down.
TCATAAGCCCAGAAAGAAGAAGAACCAAGTTGATAATATCATACACTAGCTTACTATGTCCCTGCTCCCAAGATCATCTGCATTTTGGCAAAGAAAGTCTCAAAGACTCATGACCCGAACCCAAAAGAACCCGTTAACAACAAGGCTTCAGGCTGTTAAATGAGACAGAGATTTTCGACGAGTGATTTGTAAGACTAGTCTTCTCTAAAGGCATCACCAGGCATAGCAGTTGTTCTCAAAGTACAGTTCCAAGGCCAGCAGCATCAGTGTTACCTGAAAACTTGTGACAAATGCAAATTTTTAGTTTCTAGAGGGAATCGGAAACTCCAGGACTGAGATCCAGTCATCGGTATTTTAACAAGCCCTTCAGAAAATTCTGAGACACGGTGAAGTTTGAAGACCAATGGTAGAGATGAAACTGACAGCCTGCATACATATGACTTCCACACAAAGAGGCTAAATGAGGAATTAGCCTTGATGCTGATAGAAATCACCTGCTGAAAAGAAACATCCCTGATGGAGCTGGAGTGAGACAGTTTCCAATAGCACACAGCTGGAAATGGCCAGGACGTCAATGACTGACTGCTAAAAATCCATTTCATGCTTTTTGACTCTGACCAGCCCCATGAGACAATAGTGTGGAAACTGACAAAAGAGGCACAGAAAGTTTGAAACACTTCAAACCTAAAACTGAGCTGAAGGCTGGGAAAGACTTGAGAGGAGGAACTTCCTCTCGCTGGTTTGCAGAGGCTCTTCTCTGGGTCCCGGAAGCCACTAAGAGCCCCTTGTGTCTTGGCTACGGAAATGACACCTGAGTCTAATCACTGACAAACCTCACCACCACAGCACCTCTCCCCTCTAACCTGTTACCTACTGTTTGGTCACACCTTTTTCATCTTTCCCAAATGGGGAGGAGGAAAAAAAAAAGTGACATCCCACCCCCCTGCCACCGTCTGGCTTTATTGACACAAGCCTTCAGAAAGCCAGTGCATACTTCTGAGACAGGCTTTCCAAATTCTCCAGCGATTGGGGTAAACAGATGCAGCAAAAATGCAGCAGGACCAAATGCAGCCCAAAAAAGCCTCAAAATTATGCAGTTGCAACAGCAATTCAAATCAACCACCCACAGGCAATAAGACCACACTTGGCACAGGAGGGCCCCACCCTGAAGCCATTCACTCATCTGGACCACAGGAGCCTAGAGCTGGAGCCTAGCCCGGAGTTACATCCTCAACCCCTGCCCACCTGCCTCTGGGATGAACTGCTTTACGAATGCATCCATTGCAGGCCTTTAAAAAAGTCCGAAAAGGCTGAGAGTGGAACTGGTCAGTCCAACAAACTTAGAACTCAAAATTCCAATACAATAATACGTCCCTAAGGGGTAAACTACTGCAACGCCAGGGACAGGGTGGATGATGGACTGGATACAGACACATGTCAAGTCATTTAGTGCTCTGCTCCTTAATCTGGCCCGTTTCTGCCTCTTAAGGATATACCTTCTGGCTGCTCCTTGCTTTCCAGAGATGGGGACACAGGGGCTCATATATAGGGTTAAGAGTCCGTAGCCGACTGTTGGTCAAAGATGTAGAGAACAGAAAATTCCATAAACATTCTTTGTGTGTGTGTGTGCGCGCACGTGCACACACTCAGTCACTCAGTTGTGTCTGACTCTTGTGACCCCATGGATTATAACCTGCCAGACTCCTCTGGAATTTTCCAGACAAGAATACTGGAGTGGGTTGCCTGCCATTTCCTAGTTCAGGGACTCTTCCCAACCCAGGAATCCAACCAGTAACTCTTGCGTTTCCTGCTTTGGCAGGCAGCTTCTTTACCACTGTACCACCTGGGAAGCCCCACACATTCTCTGGGTACTCAGCAGTCAAAAATACACCACAGACAGCATTCTGAAGTAAGCTTAGCACATAAAAGACCACTCGGTTGGAGGAGCCTAAACATAAACACTTTGTGCTATACTTTCTGTCCCTAATTAAGGCTGATGACACCCCCACCCCCGCACTCCACCACCCCTCTCTGTGTAGGTTTGGAATGTTTGCAAGGAGAAACCTTGATAGAGGTCCCTGGCATTTTTATCCCTCTTTGAAAGAGACTGTTTTAGAAGACATGTACTGATGGGAGTGGAGGGGAGCACGATACACTAATTTCAGTGTCTGCTCCCCACTCCAATCCTATGTGAATCCACACCGGAATTTAAAAAGCAGCAGCTACAGAAGCTTGCTTCTTAGCTCAGTGGCTCAGCATTTATCAGCGTGAAGACCTAGGAGGATGAGAGGATTCAGAGTGACTAGTGTTTGGGGACATAAATATCTTCTCGTTAACCACATTCTCTGAATACAGGAGGGGAATGGCTGCATACTGATGGGGCACCCCAGTGAAACAGGACTGGAGAGGAGGCGATCATTACAAAAACTGCAAGAAAAAACCTATTTAAAGAGATATTCCCCCCAGTTACCTTTCTCACATGTCCCAGTCCCACTGCAAAAATACAGAAGACTTAGAGGGAAAAGCTGATTTGTGAAGCTGGCCCTCTGCAAGGGATCTTGCTCATAACCAAGAGGAAGACAAATAACCTTCCTTTTCTAAAAAGCCTAGGAAAAACCCACACATATAATGAATTATTCACAAAGGCTGAACCTAAAAATGAGAGGGAGAAATATAGAAAGATGAAAAGGGCGGAGAACTGGGCAGAAAGAGAAAGTGAAGGAAAGGACCTGGTCTCTCTCTCCTTGAATAAAAGGGTATTAATTACAGTCACGTGTGAGTTCCCCCTTTCATGTCTTTGTGGTCAGTGATAAACAAAATTAGATCAGTATAGTTGCCTCTCATGGGCTGGACCACATGGCTGGGCTTGAGGAGCTGCAGTTTCCCAGGCAGCCCTGCAGATGACAAGAGGGAGGCTCCTGATGAGCTGATGGAACACACAGAGCCAAAGAGTCTGTGAGAGTTCTCAGAGTTTAGCACATCTTGACTGCATTTTATTTCAACCAAGAATATGAAGATGGAAAGAAACCAGATGTTCCTATAAAGAGAATAAAATGCAGTAGAGTTTGAGGGAAAAAGAAAAAAACACCTACATTTTTTACAGCAGCAGCTAAAAAGAGATAAGCAGTTTTGGCTCCAGCTACTAATCCCAGAGTCTGGATCTTTCAGAATAAGATAAAAAAGAAGGCCTGTTCTCCTTTTTTCCTCCTCCTCCTCTAATTCATTGGGTATACTGCACCTAGCGCAGGGAAAACAAGTGGAGGAAAGTGGGGAAATGACACGCAAAACAACAGATAAAACCATCACAGCCAGGATATTATTGTCTCCATCTTCAAGTCATTTCATTTCTGTCAAACTCCTTCATTCCAACTTGCTTTCCAGGCTACCTCCCAACTACAAATAGTCCCCTCGACAAGACCCAGCCTAGTTTCCAGAGGAGGTATTTCTCACACCTTATTTCAAGGGCAAAGTCACAGGGCAATGTGGAGATGGTCCTCGGAGCTTCAGCAAATGAAGACCTTTATCCCGTAGCCTCAGTGCCTCCTTGTCCAGGTACACAGAAGATGTGAAGCCTCTCCTCATTATCTGATCATAGCCTACAATTACAGACTCTGTTCTTGTTAACTGCCAGCCTCTGCCCTAATCAAGGTGATCTGACTCATGAGCCACTGGAGTTACATCCAACCTGAAATTCTTGCCAGGATTACAGTCTACTATCTTTCAAGGTGCAATATATTTATAGGCAACAAAGCAGGAGAAAGGTATACGCCATAATGGGAGATCGGGGAACTAAAGCTCTCAGTAATCTTCACCAAAATCCTCCAAAAATAATGGACAATTGACAGTGGGAAATTCTCCATAATACAGCATATAATCTCAGACTCAAAGCCAGAGTCCTTTGGGGCTATAATGAAGTTCTCTACAATAAGAAATCATGAGTGAATATCCGCAGGTTCATTACAATGAGCTTCGTTAGCTCAGTGGCTAAAAACACATTTGATCTTCCTACTTTAAACCATGTTCATTTCCACATAAAACATGTGCTCCCCTGCTGAGATGACCCACGCAATCAGTGGGGAAGAAGTACCCCACTGCTCCTCAATGACAAAGTCAGACATGCCATTTCTTTCTTTCCTCTTTGAACCTAGAAAAGCGCAAATGTGGGGGAGCATCTCACAAACCATGAGGGAGACCCTGTAGGTCTACAGGGCAACTGGCCCTGGCACAGAAGGGTTAGCACCAATAAGCACACAACATAGTAAATGCAGGGTGACATTCAGAGCAGCCAATTCCCTGAGAAAAAGAGAACCCTTTGTTAGATCTATTAGATGAGCAAGAAAGAAAAGAAGAATCATGTAAAATGTAATACCACATTTTAAATCAGATTAACATTTTCAAAAAGGTTATGGTATCCACTGCAGAAGAGAGTGCCATAAGAAAATAAAATTATCTCCCTATGCAGATGTAGCTTCCAAGAAAAATGAAACATATTCAGAGTGGGCTGTTGACCTGCCACCACTTTTCATGCCAAATCTGGTTATCCTAGGCATTTTTTCCCACAAGTACAAGACCTTCCTTATTAATAACTGGATAAGGTTATCACCCTCCATCCAAATCAGAGAATCCCCCAAGTATAAGTTACATCATTCCTTATATTTAACTTTTCAGGCCAATGTGATTAAAGACCAGTAAAATGTAGTGGTCAGAAACCACTAACACAGCACACAGAATTATACATTATCCTCCTAGCAGGAGTAAAAGGGGACAACAGAAGGTGAGACGGCTGGATGGCATCACCGATTCAACAGACATGAGTCTGGGCAAACTCCAGGAGATACTGAAGGACAGGGAAGCCTGGCATACTGTAGTCCATGGGGTCACAGAGTTGGACATGACTGACCGACTGAACAACTCCTGGTTCTCCAGTGACTTTCTGCAGCCAAAAACAGATGTATTTATCTTAGAAGGTGCACTGCATGAATACTCAAAATCCTCAAGCATGTTGCATGTGAATATGACAGTTCAAAACAGGTCTTGACATGGGTCCTGAATCTTACATTCTGTGAAATTCTGGCCCTTAAGTAGAGCACAAAAGCATTTCCCAAACAAATGGGCATACTAATCACCTGAGGATCTTATTAAAATGCAAATTCTGATTCAGTAACTCTGTAGTGTGGCTTGGGATTCCGAACTGTTTTTAAGTGAGGCATAGTTGATTTACAATAATAGCTTCAGGTGTACAACAGAGCAATTTGATATTTTTATAGATAACATGCTGTACAGTTATTATAAAATATGTTGCTGTTTAGTTGCTAAGTTGTGTCCAACTCTTCTGCAACCCTGGACTGTAACCCACCAGGCTCCTTTGTCCATGGGATTTCCCAGGCAAGAATACTGAAGTGGGTTGCCATTTCCTTCTCCAGAGCATCTTCCCCACCCAGGGATCAAACCCATGTCTCCTGCATTGGTAGATTCTTTATCATTGAGCCCCCAGGGAAGTCCCATTATAAAATATAGACTATATTTTATATATTTCCCTGTCTTGTACATTACACCCCTGTGTCTTATTTATAACCCATAGTTTGAACCTCTTAATCCCCTTCACCTATTTTACCCCTCCTTCTGCCCCTCTTCCCTGTGATAACCACTGGTTTCTTCTCTGCATCTGGAATTCTGAATTTTTAAAAAGCCCCTAGGTGATGAGGATGATGCCCCTTGCTGTCTGTGGGAGGCAAAAACCTAGAAGACTTAGTTTACCAAGAACTAAGGTCCCTCCCTTCAGTATGCTAAAATTTCTTAAGGACTCTATTAATATTTATTGGGTAATTAGGCAGTGCTCTAGGAACCTGACATATATTAATTCATTTAATTCTCCCAGTAACTCATTATTTTCACGGTCACTTCACAGATAAGGAAACTGAGTCACAGAGAAATAAAGTAACTTTTCAAGGTCGCAGGGCTGGTAAAGGAACTGAGATTTGAACCCAGACAGCTGAGCTCCAAAGCTTTGCTGGAAAACCAGTGCCCAGACTCCCAGTAAGAAGAAGGAACATAATTTCGGAAAGGAATTAGAAAGAAGAGGGGTGAGACCAGGAACTTAGATGCCCTATTAGAGCACACGCAGAACCCCCAGAAGTGCAATGTTTCCACATGGTCACCACCAGAGGGAATATATATTAGTCAATTACATTGTACAGCCAGGAATAAAAAGCAAACATGGTGTATTTTAAATTTGCCAACAGGGCTCCTCTACACACCTTAGCAAATGTTCTCAGAACACTGTTACAAACAGCCTACATGCTGTAGAACCACCTCGAAACTTCCAACAATGGGCTGGAAGGGCCCACTGGGACGGGGCTCAGGGCCAAGGCACTGAGTAGGATGCTGAAATTAACTCCCTACTGTCTCTTTTGACTTTTTGGCGCATTCTGGCCGAAGACATGGAAAGAGCGCAGTGAAACCCACGGTCACACCTTGCGCCGCTCGCAATGCCTGCTAGAAAGGCGGCGTCTTTGCGGCGGAAAAGAAAACGTGAAAAGCAACGACCTCGTGGTGTAGGCGACGTGCTTAATTTCCCAGCCCGGGAGCCTGGGCCGGGCCGGAAGTGCCCGAGGTGCTAAACCTGGAGGAACGGTGGAGCCCAGGCCTCGAGGGGAATTACGGGGGTGCCGTCCGAGGTGCCAACGCTGGCCACGGGCACACACTGCCACCCGCGGGGCGGCTGGGCGGCTTTGTCTACCGCCTGGCAACGGGAGGGCGCCTGTCTGGGTAAACACGCCCCTAAGAGAGGCACGCTGTAAAGCAGCACAAGGTGGGTGGGAAATTTTGGAGAATTGTAGAAGATGGGCGGGCGGGGAACGGGGTGCCTGCTGGGAAAATCTGTAGGGACCTGGCTCGCGGAGTGTTCGCAGCCAGCCGCAGCACGAAACACAATGAGAGCTGTCGCTTTGTGCAGCGGACCGGCCGGGCGGGACTGCAGGGGCCGGACCCTTCCCCCTTGCCCGTCCCCCCTCACCCCAGATAGGTTTAACTCTGGAACCGGCTGGCCCCAGGATCTCTGTGGGGGTGGGAGGGAGAGGGGAGTGAAGGGAGAAGGGGGGCGGGGGGGGGGTGGTAGTGCGAGCTGCAGCAGTAAGAGTATCTGCTTAGAGATGCTCCCGCGTTTCTAATGAGGGGTGCGCCCTAGAAGCCCCACACGCCAGCCAATCGCGGTGCGGCTGAGGCAGAGAACTAGGGAGGAAGGAAGGGAAGGCCAGAGGCTGGGGTGGGGGTAGCAGCGAGATGCCTAGGCCCCAAGGCGGGTCAAGCCAGGAGCTTCCAGGATACTGGAGACCCAAGGTGGCTCCAGCTGCCTCCCCATGCACACCTGGAGGTTGGGGGTGAGGGGAGGCAGGCGAAGGAAGACGAGGAGTGGCCTCTTTTTGCAGGTACATCCCTCCCAAGAAATCTCTCCACAAGCATCAAAGTCCCATGTCTCCAAGCCTACACCCGTATATAATCCACCCCCTCCTCCGGCTTGCTCCCTACTCATTCCCTCACCATCCAGCAGCCCCTGATTCCTAAAGACCTTGCCAGATGCCCATATTCTTAGTGAAGAACGAGGCTGTGAGATGCCTCATCAGCAGCCTGCATCGGGTGCACTTAACTAAACCTGCCAAGGAGCTCCTTCTCTGCCCGTTCACCCTAACACTGCCACCACCAGTTCTTTGTGGAGAGCAGTTCCTATGGAGCTAGAGAGAGACGAGAGACGGATTGCTTGCACACCTCTGGCCTCAGCTGATGCAGCCCTCCGCTGATGAATTCAGGCCCAGCAGGTCTGCCTGGATCCTGGGAATGGGGAAGGCACTCAGCTGGTCAAGCTTGAAGAGGCAGGAGAACCCAATCCGGACTAAGGAAAGGATGGGCCCTGATGAGCTGCTCTGCCATGACCGAGAAAAGCACCCGAACTCTGAGCTGTTGGGTTGTGTCATTGGAGACTGCCTCCTGGGACACACTCACTCACTCCTCTTCCAGCAGAACTTAAACTCAATCCCCAGCAGTTAGCTGGGTCCCAGGCCAAACGCTTGTGTTATTTATCCATTTGTCAATGTATCTACAGCGTTTGGGCTCCTAGCTTTGAAGCTTCTGAGCTGATAAATCCTCTCACAGAGCTTCGACTTTCCTCCAGGCAGACAGTGTCGATGTCTTCCCAGCTGGTGGGGATGGAGGCAAAGGGGATGGCTTCAAGGGACGTAAGAGGGGGCTGAGTATGAAAGAAAATCCTGAGATTAGCAGCAACCCATTCTATGCAGCTTGTGAAGGGACCAGGGGGCCGAGAATCCAATCAAGCCCAGCCCCAAAAGAGGCAAACACCGCAACACCATGCACCCAGGAATGCTGGAGACTTTCACGGAGGAAAAATCAGAAACCAAAAGTCTTACCTTGAAAAACACTAGTGCCCACATCGGTTTCTACGGCACCATGCTTGCCTCTTAGATGCACCAAAGTACAGAGTGCACTTCAGCGAAGGGGCAAATCGGCACCAGGAAAGGGATGGGGGGCAAATTCCACGCTAGGTTTCCCCCCTTACCCGAAGAAATGCAAAGGGGAGAGGGGAGTAATGGTGGGCAAGAAAGGATATGGCCAATCGATGAGCTTCTTGGCGTATTTCCTGACAATGTTATCTTCTCCGAAGATGAACAGGGATCTGTTGACGGTGAAACAGTTCTGCCGGACGGGAATAGGGTTGTACAAAGCCATAGTCCGCGCCCTCTGCGCTTTCGACTGCTTGTAGGCGGCCGCCGGCCCGGAGGCCGGCACGGGGGTTCCTTGCCGGTTCCTGCTCTGGTCCGAGTCTCCATCGCCCGACCCCGGCCTGCCGACCACCGCCTCCCCGAAGCGAGCCATCCTGAAGTTTAAACAGACAGAAGACACACAAAGGTGATCGTGGCCGAACACCCGCACACAGCAACAAGCAGAAAGACACACGGAGTCTCAGAGCCGCATCCAGACGGGCACGGGGACCACCGCCTCCGGGGAGCCTCGCGAGCTCTTCGGAGAGGCGGCAGCAGCAACCCCGCCGCTCTGAACTGTTGAATCTAAATGCAACCTCTGCGAAGCTCCATTCCTCAAGGAGGAAAAAAAAGGGGGGGAGAGCTTGGGGGTGCTCCGTTTCTGGAGACAATTTTTTTTTTTTTTCAAAATGCCAGTGTGTGGTGGCGTTCAGGGACTGGAGAGAAGAGGGGTGGAGTAGGCTGCTCTTCAAACATAGCTCCTCTTCTGGCAGACGCACCACCTAGTTCTGGGAGAGAGGCAGGCACCGGCCCGCTAGGTAACAGTTTGGTAATTTATTGATGGTGGGGGGAGGGGAAAAATGAAAACAAAAGAACTTTTCAAAAAAAAAAAAGACAAGGACAAGGTTACGGTGACATGCTTTATAACGCCGGCCCCTGCAAGTCCATCTAAGAAATTCCACAACCAAGACTTGGGTCTTTAAACCTGCCAGCACAGACGCATCCAAAGGTGGAGGAGACAGGGAGGGAGGGAGGAGAGCTGTATTGAGGTTCCTGCATAAACCGCAACGCCCAAAATATCAAAATAAGAAGTCGATCCAACCGGAGAGGGACAAATGACTTCAAAGCTCCTGCGCTTGGGAGAGAAGTTGAAAAGCATCCAGAGAGCGGCGAAGCCCGAGTGCCAGCATCCTCCCGGAGCGCTCGCCGCCGCCGCCGCCGCCGCCTCCCCGGATCAGCATGCAACAGCGATCCGCGGCTGCGCCGGGGAGAGGGCGGGAGCGAGCGGGCGGGCGGGAGAGCTCTTGGGCGAGGGAGGAACAGGTTGCAGCCGAGCCCAGCGGTGGCCTGGCACGCGAGTTGTCCAGGGACCGAACTTGCTCACTGATGACTCGGTCTTCCTCTTCCACCCCGGCAGCTCTCCCCTCGATGGAGCAGAGAAGAAGATAGGGAACGGGGAGACCGGGAAAGGCGAGGAGGGGGAGAGCGAGGCGAGCGCAGAGGCGCAGCGAGGCGCGCACGGGAGCGCCCGGAGAAGCGGGGGCGGGGCCGGCGAGCGCGGGCTGGGCGAGATGGAGCCGGAAGGACCCCGGCCCACGTCGGCCGGAGGGCTCCCGGAACGCGGGGCTAGTGTGGCTCATTGATCGGTTTTGCCGGAGGGAAGGGGCCTCCTCTGCCAAAGACCGGGCTAGAGTAGCCTCTCCCCAAGTCCTGCAGAGAGGAGACAGACCGGCGCAGCTGGCCGCGCGGCAAAGTCTCCGCTGGAGAGCCGAGGCCCGGCGGGGGCGCACACGCACGCGCGCACGCTCTCGCGCCGTCAGTGCCCGCCGGGGCTGTGCCCCGCGCACTACCCGGCGCGCGGCCGCCCGGACCTTTGCGCTCTGCGTGCCCTGTCCCGGGGCCCGGTCGCCGCGTCTCCGCACCTCCCGGGCTCCGAGAGTACTGCCCTAGCATTCCCCGCGGAGAAGGCAGCACTCCCTTCTGCCCCTGTCCCTACTTAGCAGCCTGGAGGCCCCGTGAGCGACGCTAGGACCTCCGGGGTCTCCGCACTCTCGGGTTGGAGCCAGCTCTGGTGGGAGCTTTTTGCATTTAGAGAGCCGCCCCCTCTCTAAACGCAATCTGGGATGGCCTCTTGGATTTGGCTCTAGGAGACCCCTGCATTTCTGGAAAGGTGGTCTAGACACCGGGTCCCCAGTAGTGAGTTCTACTCACTAAGATTTCAAAAAGGCTAAAACCACTTTTTTGAAATCTTAACAATCGGGGGATCCGCCCATCCCTACCTCTTACCCTCAGGTCAGCTCCACTGACTTCCTCGAACCCACTCCAGAAATGGAGAAAAAGTAGAATTAATGTTTGAGCTGCAGACGAGGGGAAAGGTGGACTTCAGGTCCCAGAGAAAGTTCCCGGGTTTAGCAACCACGCCCTTCCCTTCGTGAGTCAGTGGTCTGATCTGAAGACAGGTATCAGCTGCCACTGCTTTGCCTGAATGCAGGGTCCCTTCCAAGTTGTTCCCACCTGAGCGGTGGAAGAGAAGGCGGGGTGGGGCAGAGGAGGAAAACAAAAGAGTGACCAGAGGCTGGAAATCCTGGGTGAGTGTTCCCTCGCAGATGTGAAAGGCAGTGCCTGTGTGTGAGATAACTGGTGAGAAGGGAGACAACGTGATGTCTGAGTGAGAAGCAGTGTGTTCCTCCGTGGACGTGGCGGGGCAGCAAGGCCATGTGAGCAGTGACACAGGTCTGCTGTGTGAGAATGTCTGTGTGAAGGGAAAGTCTCTGGTGGTGGAAAACCCCCACCCGCGGCAGGCACTGCTCCCTTTGGGCATGGCAGGTTGACCTTTTGCTTCAGGGGAGCCCATTTTGGGTCCAATTATGATTTGAGGTGAGTCAGCTCTAATTAGTATTTTGCTTTCCTTACCCCCTTACCCTGTCGTCTAGCTCCCTTAATCGGAGGGTCCTTTTCTGTCTGAACACCTATTCAGAGTGAAAGGGAAGGTTGTACTATGAACCCAAAGCCCCATCAGCTGTCAGTTGTTTGGACCCAGTCACAAGTGACTCTCTCAATAGCTCTGTAAACTACACAGGGTTAGAAAAGGCTCTCAGAGAAGACCAAATCCATGCTTTCAGAGGTAGGACCATAACCCATAGCACAAAATTCATTCAAATCACTGGACAAATATTTTTAAGCCCAAGGCATTGTTTCAGGAACTGAGCACACACTCCTGAACAAAATTGTGTTGTCAGTCTTGTTAAGTCGCGTTGGACTCTTTACAACCCCACAGACTGCAGCACATCAGGCTTCCCCATCCTTCACCATCTCCTGGAGTTTGCTTAAACTCATGTCCACTGAATCGGTGATGCCATCCAACCATCTCATCCTCTGTAGCCCCCTTCTCCTCCTGCCCTCAATCTTTCCCAGGTTCAGAGTGTTTTCCAGTGAGCTGGCCCTTCCCATCAGGTGGCCAAAGTATTGGGCAAAATAGATGATGACAAAAATAAAGCATCTGCTTCTGTGATTAAATTGTATAACCTTACTGGCTGGAATGCATGATGGATCTCACTCTCATACTGCAGTATCACCCCCTTTGCTCCTTGTCTTGGCCTTTAAAGGCTGGAAGGTGGCATGCCTAATTGTTAATGCTCAGAGAAGCAAGGCTCACCAACATATTACTTCCAGGAAGAGGTTTTGGGAAGACCAGGAACCCTTGACTTGTGTCTTCAATGTCGCCCATACAGCAGAGATCCAGATTCCTTTGCTCTCTCTACAATATCCTCTGTGCTCTGTGGCTGTTATAATTCTTTAGGGACCTAGAATTCCCACTGCTGCTGCTGCTGCTGCTAAGTCACTTCAGTTGTGTCCGACTCTGTGCAACCCCATAGACGGCAGCCCACCAGCCTCCCCTGTCCCTGGGATTCTCCAGGCAAGAACACTGGAGTGGGTTGCCATTTCTTTCTCCAACGCATGAAAGTGAAAAGTGAAAGTGAAGTTGCTCAGTCGTGTCCGATTCTTTGTGACCCCATGGACTGCAGCCTACCAGGCTCCTCAGTCCATGAGATTTTCCAAGCAAGAGTACTGGAGTGGGGTGCCATTGCCTTCTCCGAGAATTCCCACAGCAGGATATTATTCATAGAAATGAGAGGGCCCCCTGGAGTTGAGGCTTCCTTCCCGCCTTCCACCTTCCGAGGAGGCACGAATCACAAATGTATGGCTGGGGATGATGTAAAGTCTGCAGGGGAGCAGGAGTGCCTCTGTAGGGGGTTAAAACTGCGACTTCCTGGAGGGTGCAGCCCAGGAGCACAGAGGCAAATATGATGGCGTGAATAGCTTTCGGAATGGACTTGGCCTAAGGACAGTAATACTGGGAGGAAGGCACTCTCACATATTCACCCCCACCTGGCTTCACAGCCCTCTGAGATCTGTGGACTGCTTTCATGCTCTCCCATGCCTCCATTCTCCCAGCCCTCAGATGGCTACAGTTTTAACGGCTGAATAATAGTTTATATGTCCTTAATAATTTTCAATTTATATAAACCACACTCCAAACCTCTGAGGTCAGCCTGGCAAACATGTATTATGACCCTGATTTGGTGGACAAATCAGAGTTTCATAAATGTTAAGTGGTTTGTCCACATCTAATGAGAGGCAAAGCTGAGACTTGTAACAGCTCTTCTGACTTTCACTTGATGGTTCTTTCTAATATCCAGGCTAATTTCTTCTGGGCAGTAATAGTGTAGTTCCAAATTGTTCACAATCAAGAGAAGAAACTATCCAGTCACACTAAGCCTATGGGAATACTGTGCTTACCATCCTCAAATTGAATGTGATCAGTGACCAAATGCTCCTGGGACTATGCTAGGAAGATGCTTAACTGGGAACACAACTACTGCCCTCAAGATCTGGGAGGATCCTTAGGGAAAAAAAAAACCTGAGATTAGGTCACTGCCATAATGCTCTTTGTAAGGGAACTTGGTGGGCATTCTCCTTCCTGTGTCCCTAGTTCCACTGTCCTCTTAAAGAGACCACAAATGGAAATGTAAAAAATCAGATAACTCGGATTGGAAACTGGTTTCCTAAAATCCCTTTCCAGCTCCGGAGGGCTATTAGCCATATTTTTATGTTGTTAGAGCACCATCTACCGGTCATGTGTGAGCACTTCGCTGTGACCTCAGATACTTGGCTGCCTCACACCTCATACCTCAGGGTCTAGACATTCCTAAAGAGGTGACCTCTGGTCACCAGACCTCTATTCCCCTGTCATACTTTCTTGAAGCCTAAGCCCAAAATTTTACCATCAATGCAACCAGGCATCTCATGGTACTTGAAACATGCAGTCCCCCACACTGGACATAGTGGTATGAGGTCAAAACACACACACACATGAGCTAAGACGGTGCAGCCGAAAGGTCTACGTGTATTTTCTGCACAAAGTGACCTGCAAACTATAAACCCAAAAGGATCTAAGAAAGCAAGTGAAAACCTTTCCTAGCATACGAATCCAATGCAGACAGTAACCCTAACCCCTCAGCCCCTCTGTTCCAATGCACCATTCAGAGTGCAAGCAGAAGAGGACTTAACTGGTAGAGGGTCCCTCCAGCTTCCCTGGAAAGGAAGGCAACAATGTGGCCACACTCCTCCTGAACCAGGCAGGCCATGGGAGTTTGTACCAAGATGGAGAGACGCAAGTGGCAAGGATGGAAAAGCACTTAGCCTCTTTCCCTCATTCATAAAGCTCTTCCCGGATCCGTCAGGCCATGGGCCATCTTCACAGGAGATTTCAGCCAGTCACTGAGGAGTCTGCAAACCTTGCCTCATCCAAAACCACTGTTCCCTCCCACCAGCCCCTCCCCCCTCTCCATTCCCAGCTCTATCCAGATAGCTTATGCTTGCTTAAGTGATCAGAGCCCCTTTTGTTCTATTTTTCCCCTGCAGAGCCTTTCCAAGAAATAGACTCTTATGCAAAGCAGTGCTCTAAGGAACATAATGCAGAGAGGATTTGGGAGTGGGTTTTAAGAAAAAAGTTGGCAGGAGACCATGTGCACATTCACAGAAGAGCAGGAGAGCATTATGGCGATGCAGACATCTTGGGAGTCTGGTGGCTTCCACAATACCTTACAGCCCTGACTTGGGTAAAAACATAACTTCACGTCCTTATGTAATGTCTGTGCCTAGAACCAGCATTTCTCAAACCTATGCCCGAGAAACCCCACAGCACCAACACTCTATCAACTAACTATAGATGTGCAGATTTTGCTAAAATATGTTTTTCAAACCATTCATTTATGACAACTCAATATTTCCTGGGTGCCAACCATGGTGATATTATCTCACTGCATCTTTGCTGCAGGACTGTGAGACACACTATTATCTGGGGCCCAGAGCTTCAGGGATGTGTCCAAGTGCACAGAGAGAGGAAACAGAGCTGCAGCTCCTGATAATAAGGTCAGGGTTCCTTACAGTGCGCAACCACTCTTAACATACTGCATGTCAGGATGTTTTCCTTGCTTAAGAGTCTGGTCATAGGTACAGTCTTAGACTTTGGAGAATAAGCCATGGCCTTGAGCCAGAGAGTCTCACTGAGGGTTAAATTTCTAAGAATACCCATCACCTGTCCCATAGGGATGTTACGAAGTTAGCTAAGCTCTTAGATCAGTACCTGGCACACAATTGGTGCTATATATGTATTTGTTAAATACACTTCAGCTACGGTAGCTGTGACCACCGTACATACAGCAAACACTGCACATCTGGCTGTGTCCTGCTTCTAAAAGCAGACTTCAGAAGCACAGCCCAGCAGTGTGTCTGTGGTGTGTGCAGAGTAGACAGAGGCACGAAGAAATGTGCCTGAAATTTGGTCAGAAAGACCATGAGGGAAAAAGAGAAAAGAAAGCAAAAGATTAGAGACCAGAGTCTAAAGAGCCCAAAGGCCTTGATACCTGGTGAAAAGGTGCCTCCTTAATTCATAAGCCCATGGAACGAATAAGAATTAACCCCTTTTAATGTGCCAGGCATTATTCTCAAGGGTTTGGAGGCTCAAGGGAAAATTAGACACAGTCATGGCCCCTAAGAGCTTACAGTTTTAAAGAGGAAAAGGGGAAAACATCCTTATGAAGAACACTGATAGCAGTCAGAATGTGGCGAGCACTCTAAGAGAGCACAGGTGGGGTAAGACCCAAGGAGGGAGACATTCCCTCAGGCTGGAGGCAGCTCGGGAAAAGAGAAGAATCAGCATGGCACTGGGGGCCCAGAAGCCCTGGGGGACAGGACGGCCTGAGCTGGGATGTGGTGATTAATGATAGGGAATTCCTGAACCAGTCAGCACTTCATTCTCTTTCCATGCATCTAGGATCACAAAGAGTCTAGCATTACCACTTCAATCCTTTGTTTTCCATAAGATGAGTCACTTTTCAGCCCAGACAAAAGTCAACCTTAAGAGAAATTAACCCCCTGGTGACTCAGATGATAAGGAATCTGCCCTCAATATGGGAGACCCTGGTTCAATCCCTGGGTTGGGAAGATCCCCTGGAGTAGGGAGTGGCTACCCACTCCAGTGTTCTTGTCTGGAGAATTTCATGGACAGAGCAGCTTGGCAGGCTACAGTCATGGGGTCGCAAAGAGTCGGATACTAAGCAACTATGACTTGGGTTTCTCCAATGGCTCAATGGGTAGACAATCCACCTACAATGTAGGAGACACAGGAGATGCAGGTTTGATCCCTGGGTAGGGAAGATCCCTCGGAGAAGGACATGGCAACCTACTCCAGTAAGTATTCTTGCCTGGAGAATCCCATGGACAGAGGGGCCTGGGGGCTACAGTCCAAAGGGTCACAAAGAGACACAAAGAGTCAGACACAACTGACTAATCACGCACCATGCATGTACCATCTATTGGGAAAGTCAGTTTGGAGGTCCAGTGTCTAGCCCCAGACAACCAAGGATGCCTGCCCGATCACCTCAGCACCTGCTGTCAGTGTCTAGTCCGGCTGCCCAGTCAAGATAGAAGGCGGCAGGACCACTCCACAGAGCTCCAGCTCTGACTGACGGGAATGAGCCAAGAGTGCATTGTCATCTTACATCATTGTTGTAAGAACAACGGACAGAAACACGCCTCTCCGTCCACCCCCTTGGCCTCTTGACTCAGAAAAAAAAATACAGCCCACACACACTGCAGAGCTCACTAAGCCTGGTGGGCTAGGGCTGATTCATTCATTCAGCAAACAGAAAATGAGCGCCTTTCACATGTCAGGCGTGGCCTCGGGGACCGGAGTCAAGGGGACAGTGAGGAGACTGAGAGGGTGCCAGGCTGCATCCTGCATTGACCAGCCAGTCTTGATCCACTCACTCCCCACATTTCACTCTTGAAGACGATGTCCAACAGGGAAAGTGGCTCACAGCCCAAGGATAGCCTAGGGGAGCTCTGACCGCCCAGAGAAGAGAACGCGTGCCCATCCCACCCACCAGGCTTGCCTCTCACAGGACTCTGGGTTGGAATCATCACAGATTAAGCCACCACCTGTCCATCACCACACCCTTTCTCTCCCACTCTCTCCTCCGCTGAGCAGCTGCTTACACCCACCTGGTATAAAATAATCAGAGTGAATAAGGCATTCCCATATGATATGGACTTGAGGCCAGCTTTGAAACGTGCATCTAGGCAGACCAGGCTGGCTCTGTCCCCTTCCAAGCCCCCGGAAATGGTACAAAGACCCCACTGACCTCATGTGGTCCTTGTTCTCCCCTCCTCCTCCTTGACCACACTAGAGTCTGGCACCACTGACCGCCTCTTGTCCCTCACTTAGCATCTCAGTTTCCACTCGTCCCACCTCACCACCTGGTCCTCTTCCTCCTCTTCCTCCTCTTCCTCCTCTCCCTTTATCAGGGGAGCCCCTCATGGATCTGCCCTCAACCTCCTGACCTTCTCCCTCTGACTCCTCTCCCTTTGGGGTCACGTCCTTACCCACAGTTTCAGCTACCCCTCTATTTCCCCATCCAGCCTCTGTCCCGTACCTTTCACCTCATTTCCATATGCAAATACACAATTAAGCAATGGGTATCTCCATGAGCACTGGGCTATCCATCATCATCTCAATGCATTTAAAAGTGAATTCATTATAATTCCTTCAAAGCAAGTTCCCCATCCAAAAATTACACCTTCTACCAGGTGACATGATTCTCCCTGTCAGTCGCTTGACTGCAGCCATAGGTCCTCACTACCTAAAACAGGGCCAAACTCCTTAGTCTGACAAGTCAAGACAATCTGAATCCATACCTTGCCAACACCATCTCCGTGTTCCAGAGTATTAACATAGTTATAAAACTTTAAAACTCTTGCTCACAGCACCTGCTTCAGACTGACCCAAGCACAGTCTTCTTTTCTGCTTCTCTGACTCCTAGGTGTCCTGTGGTGGTTTAGTCACTAAGTCGTGTCCAATTCTTGGGATCCATGGACTGCAGCCTACCAGGCTCCTCTGTCCATGGGATTCTCCAGGCAAGAATACTGGAGTGAGTTGCCATTTCCTTCTCCAGATGTGTGGTTCAGTTCAATTCTGCCTTTTCCATGAAGCCTTCCATAACCTCTCCAACTCTAGGGAGCTTTCTGCCACCTCTCCAATTCAATCTATGATCTCTACCTCCTGCAAACTCATAAAACTTTTGTATCACTCATGGATAGTAACGTGTTTACTCACTGTCATTGTTGCCATGGATATAAGTTCACCAGTACATTTCTATTTAATTTTACAGTTAGGTATGCTGTGTCTCCTCCACTGTGGTATAAGCTTCTTAAATGCAGAAGACATATCTTCCCCTTCTTTATTCCCTGGTGTGCCTGCATCATTCTCCATGCACGTGTGTGTGCTAAGTCGATTGAGTCGTGTCCGCCTCTTTACAATCCTATGGACTGTAGCCCGCCAGGCTCCTCTGTCCAAGGGATGCTCCAGGCAAGAACACTGGAGTGGGTTGCCATGCCCTCCTCCAGAGGATCTTCCCAATCCAGGGATCGAACCCACACCTCTTACATCTCCTGCATTGGCAGGCGAGTTCTTTACCACTAGCACCACCTGGGAAGCCTTTACTTTAGCAGGCCTTTACTAAATACATAGTCAAAGAATGAATGATTGAATCTCCTGCAACTCTTTTTGGTGAAAAAGAGCTTTGGCATCAACCAGGTAGCTGGTCCCTGTCTGAGGGACTGCCCTTCTCCTAATACATTCTGCCACTGAGTCTGTTGTTAAGTATTTCCAGTTGTTCCTTCTGGGTTGAGTGTTCGTTCTCACCTTAATAAGAAAGCATGCTTAGCACTCATGTAGGAGATCAGGTGACTCTAATTCAGGGGAGCTTTTCTATCACAATAACAACCTCACCCTCATTTTATCCATCATAAATTATAGGGTTCATTCCCCTATGAGGAACAGCTCCTGCTCTTTAAAAACATAATTGAATTAAGATTTGGGATATCAGTTATTTAAAAAGAGACATCCAGATCTCTACACAGAGAATATTTTCAGTTCCCTTTTCACAGAACATAAAACAAAGAATAAAATTCTGCTTCAAAAAAAAATCAACTACAGTCTTAATCGGTTCTATCTCTTCTCTCTACCAAAAAAGGCAAATGTCATCACCATACCTCTTTCCCTTATGAAGAACTGCATGTGAAAGAGATATACCACTTTTGATCGTATGCAGATACATGCACTGGCTTCTAATCTGATCTCAAGTTCTGCCAGGCCGTGTCCAGACATACACAAGGAATCTTCCTATGCTGTTCAGAACTTTCAAACAGGCTTAACACAGTACAATCAAAGGTGAAGAATTATAAGCTTTTTTGAAGTTTTCTAAATACTCGTAATATGTCATTTAAAAATGGGAAAGGTGGAAATGTAATTCTCAATCAAAAGAGAGAATTTATGAAATACTTCTCTCTAATACATCGCACAGAGTCGGATATGACTGAAGCAACTTAGCAGTAGCAGCAGCAGCAGCAATACCCTTAATAAGCCTGTCCTTTGGACACACACATAGACATACTACACAGCCCTTTCCATTAAAGACTTTTTGTGTTTTTTTTTTTCTTCACATAATCCCCCACCATTCAATCACATTCTTCAAAGAAATTCTGCCAGATATAAAGTGGTCAATGTATTAATATAATCACCCAAAGCTTCCTATCATGCATGCTGTTTTCCCTTTGTTAAAATAATCTATATTTTCCAGTAAGTCATAATTTCATATTGCAGATTCCAGAACTATTAAAAAAATGGACATGCATCAAGCAAACAAAGAATAATTACAAAGAAAAGTACTAATTAATGGGCTTCCCATTCAAGATAGCAGAGTAGAAGGACATGTGCTCATCTCCTCCTGCGAGAGCACCAAAATCACAACTAGTTGTTGAACAGCCATTGACAGGAGATGCTGGAACCCACCAAAAAAGCATACCCCGTGTCCAAAGACAAAGAAGAAGCTATAGTGAGGCAGTACGAGGGGCACAAACACAATCAAATCAAATCCCATAGCCATGGGAGAGAACAATAATACCACACACTGGAGAACAATAATACCAAAGAAATCCTTCTCTTGTTGTGAAGGTTCTGAGCCTCACATCAGGCTTCCAATCCTGGGGATACAGCAAAAGGACTAGGAATCCCCAGGGAACCTGACTGGGAAGGTCAGTGGGATTTGATTACAAGATTCCCACAAGACTGAGGGAAATCAATTCCACTGTTGGAAGGCACAAACAAAATTATGCATGCACCAAGACCCAGGGTAAAGGAGCAGTGACCCCACAGGAGACAGAACCATATCCACCTGCTAGTGTTGGAGGGTCATCTGGGTAGGTGTGGGTTGACAGTGGCTCACCACGGGGACGGGGGCACTGGCAACAGCAGTCCTGGAAGGTCTCCTCGGCTTAAGTCCCCCTGGAGGTCACCATTAACCCTACCTTAGAGCCCACTGACCCCAGGGCTGGGTCACCTCAGGCCAAACAACTAGTGGGGAAGGAGTGCAACCCCACCCATCAGTACATAATTGGACTACAGCTTTACTGAGCAAGCCCTGCCCACCAGAGCAAGACCTAGTTTTTCCCATAGCCAATCCCCCCCAACAAGAAGCTTACACAAGCCTCAGCCTCATCCACCAAAAGGCAGACAGAAGTAAGAAGAACCACAATTTTGCAGCAGCTAAAATGAAAACCACATTACAGAAAGCTTATCAGAATGAGAAAGCAGAAAGTTATGTCCCAATGAAGGGACAAGATGAAACCCCCAAAAAACAACTAAATGAAGTGGAGATAGGCAACCTTCCAAAAAAGAATTCAGAATAACAGAATGGAGAAGATGCAAGAAATGTTTACTGAAGACCTAGAAGAACTAAAGAACAAACAGAGATGAACAGACTAGAAGGAATCAATAGAAGAACGGAGACAGAAGAACAGACAAGTGACCTGGAGGGCAGAATGGTGGAAATCACTGCCGCAGAACAGAATATAGAAAAAAGGATTGGAAAACAAAAAAATGAAGACAGTCTGAGAGATCTCTGGGATGTTAAATGCACCAACATTCGCATTACAGGTGTCCCAGAAGGAGAAGAGAGAAAAGACCCAAGAAAACATTTGAAGAGATAATAGGTGAAAATTTCCCTAACATGGGAAAGGAAATAGTCAACCAAGTTCAGGAAGCACAGAGAGTCACAGGCAGGACAAACCAAGGAGGAACACATCAAGACATATAGTAATCAAAATGACAAAAATTAAAGACAAAGATAAAATATTAAAAGCAACAAGGGAAAAATGACAGATAATATACAAAGGAACTCCCATAAGGTTATCAGCTGATTTCTCAACAGAAACTCTACAAGTTAGAAGGGAATGGCATGATATAGTTCAAGTGATGGAATGGAAGAACCTACAACCAAGAATACTCCACCCAGCAAGACCCTCAGGCAGATTTGACAGAGAATCAAAAGCTTTCCAGACAAGCAAAAGTTAAAAGAATTTAGCACCACCAAACCAGCTTTACAACAAATGGTAAAGGAACTTCTCTAGGCAGGAAACACAAGAGAAGGAAAAGACCTACACAAATTAAACCCAAAACAATTAAGAAAATGGTAATAGAATCATACATATTAATAATTACCTTAAGTGTAAAATGGATTAAATGCAGCAACCAAAAGACATAGATTGGCTGGGCAGATGAAAACATGTACATGTATGCACTTCTACTTGCCACATCACTCTACTTAACCCTCCAAATTATATGTAATTATTTTATATTGTTAGGTTAATCATGTTTCCATTATGGCTTGCAATTGCAATTATCTTTTATTTTTGTCTACTGATTGTGAAAACTGATAAATATCTTTTACTATTGTGATATGTAACAATTATTCACTTAAAACCATTGTGTCACAATTGGCCAACAGAAAATAATAGAATTCTATATCACTAAAATTACCACTTAATAGAAAAACCTGTAATCACTTTTTAAAATCCAGATGCATATCAGAATTGTCTTGGAATTTTTTTTTGAAAAATACAAATGCCCAGGTATTGCTTTTTTTCTCCAAACTCCGGAAGTGTTTCTAATGAGCAGTCATGTTTAAAAACAACTAGACTATACAATGCTGTTTTACTTTTATCAAGTTTATTTCACTTTCTATTTCATATTCAGTGCCCCCTTTTCATTTAGTTTATGTTTTCCAATTTCTCCATCTCTTTTTTTGTTGTTGTTCTTTCTCAAGCCTTTATCAAACATAGTAGAAAGCTTTTGTATACATATATATATAATATGTATAATGTAATATATTTTAGAAAAATTATGAATTTTTGCCTAGTTAAAAAATTTATACATTTTTATTCCTCTTGTTTGACTTAGTAGGAATAGAATGCT
Source organism: Bos indicus (assembly GCF_029378745.1). NCBI lineage: Eukaryota > Metazoa > Chordata > Mammalia > Artiodactyla > Bovidae > Bos > Bos indicus. The sequence goes on along the minus strand of NC_091775.1, from coordinate 63,412,965 downwards.
AGATTGTTAGGTTTCTAATTTACATTCACTCAAAACTTTGATATAGTTCCATGTATTTTGGCATCCAGTACTACTGCTAAAAGTCTAGAAAATTTATTATCTTAGTGATTTTTTTATATATATGGAATTTAGAAAGATGGTAATGATAACCCTGTATGTGAGACAGCAAAAGAGACACAGATGTATAGAACAGTCTTTTGGACTCTGTGGGAGAGGGAGAGGGTGGGATGATTTGGGAGAATGGCATTGAAACATGTATAATTTCAAATATGAAACGAATCACCAGTCTAGGTTCGATGCATGATACAGGATGCTTGGGGCTAGTGCACTGGGATGACCCAGAGGGATGGTACAGGGAGGGAGGTGGGAAGGGGGTTCAGGAAGGGGAACATGTGTACACCCGTGGTGGATTCATGTTGACGTATGGCAAAACCAATACAATATTGTAAAGTAATTAGCCTCCAATTAAAATAAATAAATTTATATTTTAAAAAGAATTTTTTGAATGAGGCTTGAAACTTCTAATCCAATTCTGAGAATATAAAGAAATACAACGTTGTAAAGAAACACAGGAAATTAACACGGGATACAGAACTATTAACTAAAGTACAGATTTTGTTCAAATTTCACAAAAATCTATGCTAGCGTCCATTATTTATTTTCATACCTTATTCAAGACTCCACATTGTATTCAACTGCACTGAGCAGCTTCAACTGCATGCAACAAAGTCTGGTAAATTCTCTTTTCATTTTTATTCTATTACAAATATTTTCTAATTTTCCATGTTAGGGCTTCTTAGATACACCCATCATTTAAAAAGAATCATACAAAAGATGTTTAATTACCAAATACATGGGATTTTTAAAGTATCTTTAGATATTAATTTCTCATTTTGATATTAATGTATCATTTAAATGCTTTCTTCTCTGCAATCACTCTCTGTTTTTTTCAGTCTTCTAACTATTGAGGCTTTCAATGCTAAATCAAAGATCTGTCTCGGTAAATGTCACATTGCACTTGAAAATATGTGGGTTATTTTCAAATATCTTTTGATATTGATTTCTAACACAATTCCACAGTGATAAGAGAACAAACTCTGTGTGACTTCAATACTTTTAGGCCATGAAATATTTGCACTTTGTTTTATGTCCCTGAATATGTTCCAGTGTCTCCTAGCTTATAGCCTAAGGGAACTTGAATAGAATTTGTATCCTATTGTTGTCTGAAAATTGTATAATCTTAATTGTGTTGAATTGGTTCATGGTGCTCTTCAGGTCTACTATATCCCTCTACTTCTCTGTATATTAATTTCTGAGAGTTTGATATTGAAACTCCAACTAAAAATCTTAATTTATCTACTTAAAAAATAACTGCAATATAGATTGGAACTATACATAACCTTGTTCTGTATTTTCCATTCCTCTTGAAAATGTATCCTTGCATAATTTAAATGTATATTTGCATAATTAAAAAAATTTAAATTATAGATTATTAAAAAAGAAAAATACTAATTAGTAATAATACTAATACTTATTATGTGCAAGGCACTGTCCCAAGTCCTTTACTTTCTTTATTTCTCAGAATAATTCTATGTGGTGGGTACTGTTATAATCTGCATTTTACACATAAGAAAAGCAAAACTGAAAGAGAAGAAATAATTTCCCTTAAGATCAGATAGTTGGTGAATGACATCACAGAAAGTCAATCCTAAGTCTGTTTGACTCCAAAATCCATTATCTTAACCACCACACTGTATAGCCTCTCATGATATCATTAATAGAAATGGGGTAGTCACTTACTTTCATGATGATCCTACAATTCTGAGGCAAGAAAATGTGCAGACACTACAGCAGGTGCTGAAGGACCCCAGAATAAGCAAGTCATGTTTGTGTAAGACAAGACAGACTTATCCCCCAGTCCCGGTTGGGCTTATTACCCCCAGGTACAGAACCGAGAGCAGTACTACCCACCCAGATGAATCTAAGGAGACTATCAACAGACCAGCTGTGACAACGGATTGTCAAGTGCATTGTACTTCAAGCCATGCTGCTATTATTAGACTGACCTGCCTTGGTTCTGCATTGTTACATCTTCAGACATAAGCCATGCAAGAACTGAGCCCTCTTTCAAACACTATTGAAATTCTTCAAAACTTCTCAAAATCCAGAGTGTACATTACTGTACACAGTTTACTCATGATGAACATAATTTTCCATCTACCTACTTATTATCTGATGAATGGCCAAATCTACCCCAAATGCCCCAACCTCTGAGCTCCTTGGCAGGTCAATCCAGGTAGTAACCTGGAAAAATTTTCAGTCTAACTCTGGAGGGGTCACTAAGGGAGTGAGAAATAGAATATTTCCTACCATATCAGTAAACAAAGGATGGCACAGACACCAGAAATTGCAGCCGCCATGCAAGGTGAGCTGGTGAGCCCTGAGGGAACTCAAGAAGGAAAGAATATCTGCCATCTAGTAGCCATCAGACTGCAGCTACTCCCTACGGTGATCCCTGAGGAAAACTCAGGATGTAAAAAAAGAATACTGGCCACACAGCTGAGGTGCATATCAAAAGAATGACTGGAGGGAGCCCAGACTCTTGCATCTTCCCATACATAGAAAAGCACTAAACTCCTTAACTTGCGATATCTGGTTTTCCTTTAATTAATAATAATCTTTGGATGTTCAGACTACCTGCCCTTTGTTGCAAAACTTCTATATAACCTGGATCCCCTCACCTCGCCACTTGAGATGCTGTCTCCCAGGCTTGAAGTCCTAAAAATTCCCACCAAATAAAACAAAACTCTCAACTTTTAGGTTATGAATACTCTTTAAGTCAACAGGAGGGAAGGAAGGAAGGAGAGGAGATGTTGTCCAGCCACAGAGAAGGGTCTGCTGCACTGCAGACCCAAGTATTAGTCAGTGCTCTGCATTCAGGAAATTCAAGGGTAGTGCCATTCTGACCATTCAGGAATATCGATCCTGATCATTCAGTATGGCTTTAATTTCTTTTCTATGAATACTTCTGCTGCCAACGCGTGCCACTAAAGGATTCAGCACATTTAAATCCTCATGCCTCTCAACTTGTTGTTTTCCTGCCTGCACTCCAGCAGGTAAGACACCCACAGACTCGCAGTGCTCCGGGCTGTAGAATTCACAGGAGTCTATAATGTTCAGGTTATTTTTAAACTTTCAGGCCACTTTCCCTCCCCATGAACAGCAGGCCTGCCATTTAGAACAGTGTTTAACCCACACCCCACCTGCTTGGAAACTTTAGCTTTTTGTGTTAAAAGAAAAGAAGCAATCCTTTGAGCTCACACACACACACACACATACACACCCCTAAAAACTGAAGACAGTCACTAGCTCTCTGGGGTGAAAGACCCTGCTCCCAAAATGATGTTGAGTTTGTTGAGATGATGCATGTGAAAATGCTTTGTAAACTTAGAGTGCCATATTACAGTGAGTGATAGTATTGTGATATTTGCAAGGACAGACATCAGGCATTAGAAAGTGATGCCAAAAGACAGTTGCCTACTTCCAAAAGGGTATTATACCAGAACAATCAAAGCATTCAAGGCCCTTCATTTGCCTAGGGAGTCAGACAGGAGCTGGCTAAGGGGTGTTAGGTTATAATTTTCTTCAAATTAATTGCTTTTTTTAAGTGGCAAATATTGGAAGAGAGGGAAAGAAATTCTGAAAACAATTCAACAAAGAGAACGAAGCAGAAGAATGAAAGAAAAAGCTTCAAAGCAGTAACAATCCCTACCATTTGTGGAAGGTCTAACACTGTGTATGTGCTACATCATTTGATCTGCATAAGACTCCTTGGGGGCTTCAACAGTTTTTCAGATGAGATCAGAGAAACAATGTCCCTTGAGAAATGGAATATTTCCTACCATATCAGTTGTCAACTTAAAAAAAATAGTTACTGCCTTAAAGTTGAGAGCTATGGTTCGTTCGATGGAAATTTTTTGGACTTAAGCCTGGGAGGCATGATCTCAAGTAACCCTGAGAGAACTGCTCCCAGGGGGAAGAGTCAGGATATATAGAAGTTTATAACAAAGGGTAAGTAGCCTGAATATCAAGAGATTATTGGGATTTAAAGAAAACCAGGTATCTCAAGTTAAGGAATTTAGTGCTTTCCTATGAATGGGAAGATGCAAGAGTCTGGGCTCACTGAAATCATATTCAGATGAATATGAAATCCTTTCATATTCATCTCAGCTATCTGGGGCCAGTATCCTGTGATTTTTCACATCCTGAGTTCTTCAGTTCTCCCCGTAGGGAGTAGCTACAGCCTGATGATTGCCAGATCATGCAGATATTCTCCTTCCTGGCTGCCCTGGAGGGCTGGAATCACTGATGATGGTGACATCCTTGTTTACTGATACTGCAGGAAATACTGCATTTCTCAGAGTAAGCACAGTATGTCAAATTCATCAGTGACTGTAGCTGGTGAGCCCTGAGGGAACTCAGGAAGGAAAGGATATCTGCCATCTCACAGCCATCAGACTGCAGCCACTCCCTACAGTGAGCCCTGAGGGAAACTCAGGATGTGAAAATAGAATACCGGCCCCAGATAGCTGAGGTGCGTATCAAAAGAATGAGGGAGCCCAGACTCTTGCATCTCCCCATACATAGACAAGCACTAAACTCCTTAACTTGAGATATCTGGTTTTCCTTTAATTAACAATAATCTTTGGGTGTTCAGACTACCTGCCCTTTGTTGCAAAACTTCTGTATAACCTGGTTCCCCTCACCTTGCCTCCTCAGAGCAGTTCTCTCAGGGTTACTTGAGATGCTGCCTCCCAGGCTTGAAGTACAAAAAATACCTGCAGAATAAAAGATAACTCTCAACTTTTAGGTTGTGAATATTTTTTAAGTTGACACCCTAAACTAAGATTGCACAGTGAGTATGCAATGGAGCCAAAATTGGAGCTGGACCTGCCTGATGCCAGAGGACACATCCCACCCCTTCCCCCACTGTGAAAGCCACGTGGGAAGGAGCGAGTGTGGCCTGAATGGTGAGGCTGGGCAAAAATGGTTTCAAGGGCCTGTAGTGGAAGAGCTCAGGGTCACTGTCGAGTCATTGAGGGTCAGGCAGTGAGCACAGAGCCTTCTCCACCAGAAATAAAAAAGTTTATTTTCCTGGAGGAAAAACGTAGATCTTGCATGAGCTACAGAAACCCACATAGCCATGCAGGCCCTGGGGAACAGGCCTGGACAAAATCCATCACAGACACTCCCCAAACGTCTTCCCGATGAGGGGATACCTCTCGGGCCAAAGGCTGTAGCTTCTGAAGTCCCGTTGTTGCCACACTGGGACCTACCCCAAAACAAATCAAGCAGCTTTCCCTCGCAGCAAACCTCTTCCCCACAACTCCACACCCAGGACGGATGACTCACTGGAGAGCCTCCTCCTCCCACTCTCCCCACTCCCCTTCTGGCTGAGGGCCCAAGAAGTGATAAAATGATCAGGTGGTTCAACACTTCTACTGCTAAATACATTCGGGGGTGGGGGCGGGGGGGATGGTTAGAACCAGAGTCTGTTTCCCTGGAGGCTACCAGGGTGTGTACATATTCTGCTGTATCCGGGGCTCAGTAGGAACTGGCTTCCCCATTTCCCTGCTTCCCCTGCCTCTTGGGAGCATCTCCAATCTACTGTTCTCCTGCCACTTCCCTTGCTGCCCCTTCATCTTCTTCACTTTTTATTCTTTCTTCTTTATTCTAAAGGCATGCATCCCTCAGAGCCTGTTTCCCACCCTCTTCTCTATGTAGACCCTCTTTCTGGGTAATATCATCCATCTAGAAGGCTTCAGCCACAGTTAATATCTGGAAGACTCCCCCATCTTTTCCTCTGGTGTGTTCTTTTAAAAGTCTGATACCACATTCACAACTGCTCTAAGGCTCCTCCACCTGGATGGCCTGACAGGGCCGTCAATCAACTGGTTTAAAAACCCACTCAATAGTGTTTTTCCCTCTAAACCAGCTCCTCTCTGGGTCTCTCATTCTGATTGCAGCACCACACTTGCCCTCTAACTCAGGCATGAAACTTTGGAATGAGAGATGATTCTTCCTCTTGCCCACATCCTTCACCAATCTTTCCCCAAATCCTGTCACTCTTTTTTTCCTGTTCCCCTTTCACAGGTTTCCTCTCTATTTGCACAACTATCTCTCAAGTTTAGACCTGTATGCCCCCTCCTTGGAAGCTGGGAAGAGCTTCCCAACCCATCTTCTTCCAGATTTGCAGCAAAATCCAAGCGTATGAACAACGCTGTACCCTCCCCATGCCAAGCACCATGTCTGCTAAAAATATATTATATTTATTTATTGAATGAATAGATGAGTTTTCTAGTGCTTATCAAATAAAACTATGAAATCATGAGATCTTATCATCTTAGGGTGGAAAGCAAACTTAAACATCACCTCATGTAAGTCCTTGTTTCAAAGACCAGGACTGAACAAATGGCCCACCCCACTCCATCCATGTTCCCAGCAATATCTGCTTTGACTGTGCTGCTCTCACTGCCTGCTCCAGTGAAGCAGGACTCTCACCAGTCTACAAATAGATAAATACACTACTTCCACAAATGCAAATCCTCCTGCATATAATTTCCCACTTTCTTCCTCCCTTCTGTCCCCTTGCTCCTTTATCTTGCTGTCAAAAAACTAGACTTCAAAACCCAACTCATACCATACCTCCTCTGTGTAGCATTTTGTGATCATGACACAAACATGATCTCTTTCTTCTCTGAGAAAGAGGCACTTTGTCCTCCTACCTCACGTACTGTGGTGTATGGATCTCTTCTCCCCCACTGCACTACAGGGGCTTCATTTACACATCCTTTCATTCTTCACACCACAAATGCATGGCCGCTACACATGGAGGGTACTAAATACATGTTTACTGAATGCACGAATGAATGGTCACTGTATGCAAAGCTAAATGGATACAACCAACTCATGGACTTCTCACAATCTGTGTCAGGTTGGGCAGGTTGCTTGGGAATAGCTAGAAGTGATAAACCTGTTTTGGAGACAACTGGTTCAGCTCAAAGAAGACAAGTCTTCGAGTCTCACTTCACAGGGACAAGGGCAACTTGCAAGCACAACATGTCAAGATGAATGTTGCATTGGGCAGAGGCAAACACAGTGGTCACAGTGAGCTTGCAAAGCTCAGAGCATTCTGAGTCCACAATTGCATTCTTTGGTAAGAAAGGGGCAATGTTTTTAACCCACTTCATTTGATTCATGCTTCTATGGACGTGATGTGGGTAGAAGTGGTCTGAGTTAGATGAGTAAGTTGAACAGAGCTTCCCTAATCTAGCCACACATATGATCAACCTCCTCTTCCAGCCTCTCCTTTTTACAGATGAGAAAAGACATGTAAGAGTGGGGTTTCTCAACCTCGGTACTAATGACATTTTTGAGTCAGATAATTCTTTGTCACGGGAGGCGGTTCTGTGCATCGTAGGATGTTTAGTGGCATTGCTGGCTCCTTACCACTAGTGGCCCTATGCACCTCCTAGCTGTGACAAGCAAAAATGTTTCCAATTCCCAAATGTCTCTTGGTGGGGGTGGGGGGGTGACAAAACTGCTTGAGACCACGGGTGTAGAATAATTGAGGTTCTCAAGGTCACGTGATTCCCCAGCACTGTAACTAGGAACGCAATAGGATGCTCTTGCCACACCAACACTCTCTTTCACTTTTCTCCCTCTTCTCTGACAAGACACAGCCTTTGGCTGCTGGAGTGAACTCAGAGCTGCATGTCTGGTTTTCTAATGGCCTCATAGCCCTACAGGGGTTCCACACCTCAATATGAACGAGACATATTCCTAGCAGAGACTGAAGGGAGAACTCGGGGTGGAGGAAACAGTGATCACAATCCAATATCATCTGCTTAAGGCTTAGCAACCGGATCTCAGACAAGTGGCGTTCCTCCTCATACTTCAGATGCTAAGAAATGCAGTTACCAGGCCCCATGGAGAATAGGTTTCCCCCACAAATTGGCTTTGTCTTCAGTGAAAACTCCTACACTCATGCTTTCAACTCAATCCTTTACACCCTCACCCCTGCTTCTCCTTCTGTTTGCTTCCTCTTCTAATGTTTAAATTTAGAGGAGAGCTTGAGTCCTTCAATCTCTCCTTTCACCAACACCTTCTGTGGCTCCCACTTCGCTTTTAGAATTTACCTTCAGTAGAACTGGAGACCCATCTCCTTGCTTCCAGACTCTGATCTTTTATTTCCTAAAAAGACTCAATCACTTCAGGCAAGATATTTTTAGACGCTGCTTACCAGGACTTATCAATGACTGCTTTTCTAAGTGAACTGCTATTAGCTAAACACTCAGGTGCCATCTATCCGAGGGGGCAGAAAGTAACTGTTCATTAAATGCATCGCTGTTCCTCCCCCACTGCCTTCCTCAAATCTTCTTCTGAAGAGAAGTCCAGCATTGAGTAACTTCTCCGTTAGGAACATCACACTTACAAGTCTTGGAGGATGCTGTGTATGCCCCCAGGAAATAGCTTATGCTTTCCTATTTTAGAGAATTCTCTTTGTAAAAGTCATTCAAGGATCCAGTACTAGTGAAATAGCAGAATAAAAAAAGCCTCTTGCTAAAAATGTTTGGAAAACTCGATAAAGTACAGAAATACATTTTCAAATTTATTTTAAAACATATATTGCTGAACTTGCAAAATATAAAAGGAAATTCCAAGGGGGAAATGAAAAACGTAGGACTAAGCATATACACCAAGACTGCAGCTACCGCACAGACAGCGATTAGTCCTGGGAAACAATAGGTGGGCTTTAATGCCCATTCAAGAGCAAGAGATAAAGTGTTAAGAGCACATGTGAATAGAAGTTGACACTAAGATTCTGCATTAAGCTGGAACACTTGAAGGACTGTACTCTCAGTTAAACAATACACTGCATAAAAATCCACTCTGCAGCAAAAGGAGATGATGCGGAAGCTTTTATCTCTGCGTGAGAAAAGCAAAACCTGAGAAAGCAAAACCCAAGACTGTATATAGTACACGGATTTATAAGGTGAATTCATACCACATGTTCAGGAGGGTTCAGGAATCCTTAAGTTAAAGTAAAAACTAGTCCCAATAACCTTCCTGGGTTAAACAAGAGAACTAAAAAAACCATTCTATAAGACTCCTCTACAACTCTGACTCTACTGCATTTGCATAGGAAAAACAAGCATCATTAGACATGAGCTTGCAATCAAAAACTTTTAATCACACAAGGAAACAATCTACTATAAGGGAAAGTTAGTTGATATAATAAGAGAATTAGCACACTAGAGCTTGAAACAACAGAAAAGGTACATAGAGAAAGACAATAACAGAATACAATGAAAAAAGTTTTAACTGGTAAATACAATTTCTTGTAATGAAAAATCTAATCTTTGAAATTAAATATAGTAGACAAGTTAACTATTAGGTTAGACACACTAAGAAAAGTATTAATGGACATGTAGACAGCTAAGGAGAAGGCGATGGCACCCCACTCCAGTACCCTTGCCTGGAAAATCCCATGGACCGAGGAGCCTGGAAGGCTACAGTCCATGGGGTCTCGAAGAGTCGGACATGACTGAGCGACTTCACTTTCACTTTTCACTTTCATGCATTGGAGAAGGAAATGGCAACCCACTCCAGTGTTCTTGCCTGGAGAATCCCAGGGACGGGGGAGCCTGATGGGCTGCCGTCTCTGGGGTCGCACAGAGTCAGACACAACTGAAGCTACTTAGCAGCAGCAGCAGCAGATAGCTAAGAAAACTCCTAGGTATACAGCACAGAGAGATAAACACTTGGGAAATATGATTAAAGTTAACAGAAAGGGAGAACAGATGAAAAAGATCGAAAATATATCTAATGGGAGTTCTAGAAAGAGATAATGGGGGAAAGACAGTATTTGAAGAGCTAAAGATTAAATTTTACAGTATTAGTGAAAGATATAAATCCTTAGAGTCAAGTATTTCAGTAAGTTCTAAGCAGAATGAACAAAAATAAATCCAACCTTATACACATTTTAGTGAAATATCAAAAGTTATAAAATTATGAAGAGAAAAATCTTAAAAGCATCCTGAGAAAAAAAAAAAGATTACCTAAAGAAACAATATTATTAATAGGTTACAGTCTGTATAGTCAAAGCTATGGTTTTTCCAGTACTCGTGTGCAGATGTGAAAGTTGAATCATAAAGAAGGCTGAATGCCGAAGAATTGATGCTTTCTAACTGGTGCTGCAGAAGACTCTTGAGAGTCCATTGGACAGCAAGGAGATCAGACCAGTCAATCCTAAAGAAAATCAACCCTGAATATTCACTGGAAGGACTGAGGCTAAAGCTCAAACTCCAATACTTTGGCCACCTGATGCAAAGAGCTGATCCATTGGAAAAGATCCTGATGTTGGGAAACATTGAAGCAGGAAGAGAAGAGGGTGCCAGAGGATGAGACGGCTGGATGGCATCACCAACTCAACGGACATGAGTTTGAGCAAACTCTGGGAGATAGTGAACGACAGGGAAGCTTGGCATACTGCTATTATGGGATCACAAAGAGTCGGACACGACTGAGCGATTGAACAACAATCAGCTATAATACTAGGGGCTAGAAAGTGATGGAATAATACCTTCAAGTTCAAAAAATACTCAGTAAATTGTTACTCAAAACTGAGATTTAAATAAAGTCTTTCTCAGAGCAATGAAGATTTTACCACTCAAGTTCAGATGAAATAAGTACTACACAATATTCCTCAAGAAGGAAATTTAAACGGAAGAAAAGACTGCCATGCAAGAAAATGACATGATAAGCAAAAGATAATGGTAAATATGAGGCCAAATCTAAAGATAGATAGACAGATGACAGATAAGAGAGAGAGTATAACTTGTGACCACACAGACGCAAGACAAAGCCATATCACTAGTCAATAGTGCCGTGTAAGTTGGGAAGGGTGACCAGAGGTGAGGTATTGTTCAGACTTGAAGGCGTACAGACTTGAAGCCAAGCCATATATTTGAAGTGAGGTATGTGACTAGGACACCCACTAAAAATATTTCTATTCACTGTTGTACTTAAAGTACTAGTCAGTGTAATAAGTAAAGAAAAAGAAAGAAATGGCATATGGATTTTAAAGGAAAAAACAAAGCTGTCATTATTCATAATTGATACCGCCTACATAAAAAATATGACTGCAATGGGGGGAAATCATTCAAAGTAATAAGAGAGTTCTGTGAGCATGCTGGATATGAAACAGGTATACAAAAATACCAGTTCCGGTAAAACTACAACAAAGAACCAGAAGATACAATAATAAAAAGGCATCATGCAATATCATCAAAACTGTTAAGCAAGTAACAGATGTGCAGTAAAAAATGTAAAAAAACCTTTAAATCCTTTGAGGGACTTTAAGGAAGATCTAAGCATAGGAAGAAACATCATGTTCAGGGTTGGAAAAATAGCTTAAAGATTCCAACTGTCCCTCAAATAAAACTATAAATTCAGTTTCAGTCAAAATCCCATTTTTAAAATGAAATACAACAATCTTATCCTAAAAGTTTTATTAATGAATAAAGATCAATATCCAAGACGATTTGGCAGGGGTATGGGAGGGAACTTGGGCAAACTCCAGGAGATGGTGAAGGACAGCGAGGCCTGGTGTGCTGCAGTCCATGGGGTCACAAACAGTCGGACACAACTGGGCAACTGAACAACAGCAACGCAATGGGAAGGATTTACCCTAAAATATCAAAACTACAAGCTATAAAAACTAGATTAGTGAGACAGAGATAAAATGCATATACCGTTAGGCCAGTGGAAAAAAATAAGATGCTCAGAAACAGTGCAAACAAATGAACTAGCCACTAAATGGTGACTAATGGGACAAAGGACAAACCATGGGGGCAGGGGGAGGAATAAAAGACAAAATTAGAACTTACCTCTATACATGAAAATTGACTCTAGGTGAAGTAAAAGAGCCAAATGTGATAAGCAAAAACTAAAAATTTTAGTTTTTAAAAAAGTACAAATGACTTCTTTTTAACCTAAATACGTAGAAGGAATTTTTTAAATGACAAAATGAACAAAAATCACAAAGAACAAAGCAGATATCTTTGACCACACTAATATTAACAACTCTGTATGACAAAAAACACCATAAACAACATGAAAAAGACAAGCCATGTGATGGAGAAGATATTTACAGCCCACAAATCATATCTATCTGTAAGAACTCTCACAAATCATAAGAAGCAAACACAAACTATGTGATAGAAATATGGGGAAAGGATATGAACCTACAATTCACCTAAGAAGAAACTCAAATGGCTAATAAACATACATGAAAAGCTCAATTTCATTGGGGGGGGGGGATGCAATTAATGGAATAATTCAATTTCATTTTACACCCAGATTCATCAAATTTTAATAATTCTCATCATCTCAGGTGTTGTGGGCAATATACAGAAACGGGAACTCTGCATATGGTGGGAAAGTAAATGACACAGTCACTCTGGAAAGCAATGTGGTAACACCTAATAAAGTTGGACATCTGCATTCCAAACCTCAGTAATTCCACTGTTAGGCACCAACCTTAGAGAAAAATCTCACCTCTGCCCAAGGAAACATGGACAAGGTTGATCATTTTCACATTGCTTGTAACAGCAAAAGCATTGGAGCAACCTAACTCCCCTCAGAAGGGGAGTAAATTAACCACCTGTGATTTATTTATACAGTGCAGTGGTGAGCAGAAAGTTAAAAAATGAACTAAGTGTGTGTGTAATAACACTAGTAAATCCTAAAAATAAATGTTCACTTTGCTGCAAAAGGGCAGATTCCATACATCATTTATATAAAACTTTAAAACTCACAGAAATTCACATGCATATTTTATGAATACACACACCAGCAGTAAAATTGCAAATGCACATGGTAAGGAAATATCAACTCAGAAAATTGACTTCTGGAGTGAGGGATAAGGATAAGGGTACATATATGCATCTGTAACATTATATTTCTTTAAAAATGGAAGAAAGAAGAAGAAAATATGGCAAATATCATTATCTATTTAATCTTCATGTTAAATATATTTCTGTTGTTCAGTCACGAAGTTGTGTCTGACTCTTTGCAACCCCACAGACTGCAGCATGCCAGACTTCCCTGTCCTTCATTATTTCCCAGAGTTTCCTCAAACTCATGTTCATTGAGTTGGTGATGCCATCCAACCAACGCATCCTATGTCACCCCCTTCTCTTCCTGCCTCAATCTTTCCCAGCATCAGGGTCTTTTCCAATGAGTCAGCTCTTTGCACCAAGTAGGCAAAGTATTGGAGCTTCAGCTTAAGCATCAGTCCTCCCAGTGAATGTTCAGAGTTGATTTTCTTTAGGATTGACTGATTAAATACATGGATGTTTTTTAACTGCTTTCTATACTAAATATTTGAAATATATTATAATTCAAATAAATGTTTAAGAGAAGTTCAGGAGATATTCTTAATTAAAATACAGACTGATGGCAAAGATCTGGGCAATCTTATGCACTCCTGACAGGGGTATAATTAGTACAAACTCTCTTGGGGGAGACTGGACAATATTTCTCTAGCATCATAAATATATGCATTGCCACTCACTGGTTTGAGCAAACTCTGGGAGATAGTAAAGGATAGGGAAGGCTGGCGTGCTGCAGTCCATGGGGGTCACGAAGTCAGACACAACTAAGCGACTGAACAAAAAATGCCCCCAATAATTGCAATTTTAAGAATTTATCTTTATGAGATCACTGAACTTGCATGAAAATAGGCATTTGTAAAATTGCCCATTGGATTGTTAATTTGAATATAAGAAACTACAACCTAAAATAAGGACAATAAGAAACTGGTTAACATATTATAATACAGTCATATAATGAAGTATTTGACAATCATTAAAAACCATAGGCTAAAATAAATCATATGGTAAAATAATATATAATGACATAGGAAACTACTCACAGTATATTATTAGTCAGGAAAGCAGGTTATAAAAGCAATATGCAGGCACTATAATCCCCACTGAGTATAATAAATTGTACATGATGAGATTATAGATAACTTAAATTTTCTTCTCTATGCTCTCCCATACTTTCTAAAATAAACATAAAGTCCTCTTGTAATTTCAAAAAAGCTACATTATTTTATCTAAGAAGGGTCTAATATTCATATGAGTTGTTCATATCAGCCACTGTTAGTGACTGGTGATTTATCCTATAAGCGCCAGGGTTATTTTTGATTGAACAAGGGAAGACGAGAACACAGAGGGGTAAATGCCTTACAGTCTGATTGCAAAGTGAGAAGCCACAACTGCCTGAAGTATTACAATCTTCCATCTATAAAATGGATTGAACAACACTTGTCTCAAATTATCTCACAGGGGCACCATCACAGTAATTCATAGATGGATGCTGCCTGGTGCCTCTCAGAAGAAAGGGCTGGATTCTAGCCTCCTGAATATCACTAAAGGAATGTTTTGTAAGGATCTATTACCTACTTCCCTTGGGGCTTCCCTTGTGGCTCAGATGGTAAAGAATCTGCCTGCAATGTGGGAGGAGCAGGTTCAATCCCTGGGTTGGGAAGATCTCCTGGAGAAGGGAATGACAACCCACTCCAGTATTCTTGCCTGCAGAATTCCATGGACAGAGGAGCCTGGAAGGCTACAGTCCATGGGATCATAGAGAGTCAGACATGACTGAGTAACACACACACACACACACACACACACACACACACACACACACACACACACATACACACACATTACCTCCTTAATGACACAAACTGCAGAACCTCCAGACTAAACCCTAGAGAGAGATCTGCTAGATGAGGGCCAAGGCTGAACCCATCTCACCTTAACCCCACTGAACTGCACCCTCCACAGGACTAATTGATTATAAATGCAGAGAGGGGAGAGAATGAGCATGGGTCAGGCAGGTTACACACCAAAACCATTCAACCCCCACAACAACTCCAGGCAGTTGGTGTTATTAATCTCCATATTGCAGGTAAGAAACTTCAACTGAGGACATATAACTAGGAACTGGTCAAGCTGGAATCGAAGCCTAGGGCTCTCAGCATCCAAGACTCAGTCTGGTCTTATTTTGCTAAATTACTACTCATCAATAGAAGTATTTCCTTACATTTTTTTAGCCATGGATCCCTTTCTGTAAAAGAAATAACCACTCAAAGCATAAATAAAAGAAACAAATGTAAGTGAAGGACTACTCTGTTTCAAGAGTAGAAAATCCAAAGACCTTCCCCCTGAGCAAGGAGCAATTTGAATAATGCCATCCTGAGGTGACTGTTAAAATTAAAAGATGCTTGCTCCTTGGAAGAAATGTTATGACCAACCTAGACAGAATATTAAAAAGCAGAGACATTACTTTGCCAACAAAGGTCTATCTAGTCAAAGCTGTGCTTTTTCCAGTAGTCATGTATGGATGTGAGAGTTGGACTATAAAGAAAGCTGAGCACTGAAGAATTTATGCTTTTGAACTATGGTGTTGGAGAAGATTCTTTAGAGTCCCTTGGACTGCAAGGAGATCCAACCAGTCCATCCTAAAGGAGATCAGTCCTGGGTGTTCATTGAAAGGACTGATGTTGAAGCTGAAACTCCAACACTTTGGCCACCTGATGCGAAGAACTGACTCATTTGAAAAGACTGATGCTGGAAAGACTGAAGGTGGGAGAAGAAGGGGACGACAGAGGATGAGATGGTTGGATGGCATCACTGACTCAAAGGACATGAGTTTGAGTAAACTCTGGGAGTTGGTGATGGACAGGGAGGCCTGGCGTGCTGCAAGTCCATGAGGTCCCAAAGAGTCAGACATCAGTGAGCGACTGAACTGAGGAAACTGTAAAGGTCTTCAGTTCTCCAGAGCAGTGTGCCCCAAGGGTGAAACTCACTACACTCAACATAGATGAATGTCCACAGGAGGATGTAATTTGTCATCTTGCTGAACCACATATGTGAATGCCAAGCATAAAGGCTGCTGTGTAGAGGTGAGTCCGTTACTGAGAGTGATCTGACCCACAACCCAGCACACATCTTAGTGCAGCCTTGCCTTATGATCACCCTTGTCACAGACACACACGCCCATGTCCTCCACAGCCCCCACTCGTTTGGGTCATCGTCCATCTCTTACCTGAACTATGACAACAGCTTCCCCACTGCTCAGCTTGCTTCCACTCCTACCTCCTTTCAATTGATTCTCCTAACTACATCAGAGTCATCTTTTTAATAAACCAGATCATCATTACCCTGTTCAATATTCTTTAACTACTTCTCCTAATTCTCAGAATGAAATACAACTCCTTACCATGTCCTGCAAAGCCCTCCATCAGCTAACGCCTGCCCGTCTGTCTCAGCTCAGTTTAGAAAGCAGAACCTGAGACAAGGGTTTACATGCAATCACATGAAGTAGGAGTGATGCAACAGGGAGGGAAGACACCCAGGCAGTCAATACGAGGCTGTATTACCAAGCTGCTGCTGCTGCTGCTGCTAAGTCGCTTCAGTCATGTCCAACTCTGTTCGACCCCATAGACGGCAGCCCACCAGACTCCCCTGTCCCTGGGATTCTCCAGGCAAGAACACTGGAGTGGGTTGCCATTTCCTTCTCCAATGCATGAAAGGGAAAAGGGAAAGTGACACGACTCTTAGCAACCCCATGGACTGCAGCCTACTAGACTTCTCCGTCCATGGGATTTTCCAGGCAAGAGTACTGGAGTGGGGTGCCAGTGCTAAAAGCCCAAGGAACTGCATCTTGGGAGAGTCCATCAGAGAAAAATTCATCTGCTGGGTATCCTACTGGTCAAAAGTTAATCATCCAGTGAGTTAATTTCTTTCTTCAACTTGCAGTTGCCCAAGAGAATCCTGAATATCTCACAGGTCAGCATCAACAGAGAAATTCCAGGGTAAGAAGTAGGAGGTACATAGCATGTGGTGAAGGGCACCGAATTTAAATGCAGAGAGTCGGCCAACCACTACAGTGGCATCTGGGTTAGAAAAAGCAGCCAAAGGTCCCAGAAATGAGTGAGGCCAAGAGGCTCTGATGTGGGCCCCGTAAGGTGTCTGAGACGACTCTCTGACCTGACCTTTCCTCATACCTCCCTCTCCCTCACTCATTCCATTCACAGTGAGGTTTTTTGATATTTCTAAGCACATGGGCTTGCACTGCCCCGGGGCATCAAGGCAGTCATTCCATGCTGGCAATGCTCTTTCCTCAGTCTCCCATGGTGACTACTTCCTGGTGCTACAATCTCAGCTTACATGTTATCTTCTTAGAGGCCTTCTGGGACCATCCACCCAGAGAGCCTCTATGACATCACTCTATGTTAATCTTCCACTTTTTACCATCTGCTGTTTTCTTTTATTTGTTGTTGATCTGTATTAGAAGAATGTAAATTACTTGAGAACAGAAACTGTCAATCTTGTTTACTACTATATCCACATAGTTGGAACAGTACATAGTTGTAATAGGTATTCAATAATTATTTCTCCCATATTTGTTGGAGAGATGGATGATCAGGTGGATAAATGCATAGATGGAGGGGTAAATAAATGATTTTAAATGTATCTGTGTACACCAGCCATGATGTGATAGGAAATCCAAGTGAACGATGAAAAGGCTAACATGTAGTGATGCAATGCACCAAAAATACAGGAACCTCAACAGGGAAGTCAAGAGCCTATATTAAAAACTTGCATATTCCTGGGCTCTGAGATTCCCAGCTAGAGGCCAAGAGCCCACAGCACATCAAATGATGCACGTTTCCTGGAAGTGGTTTCCACAGGCTGAATTCAGCTCCCTCTCTACTGCCTTCGTTTCTCTTCCTACTTGTGGATGGGACAGTAGAACCATGTGTTTGGAGATGTGTTTCCCTGGGGCTCTTCCCCTAAGCAGCATCCCATCTTCGCTCTTCTGTAGCTCTACCCTGAAAGAGGCAGCCCATGCCTTGCCAGAACCAAAGAAAACTGCAGCTACTGTCTCCTTCTCTTGCTTTTGCTTCTCTTGCTTCTCTTTCTCTTTGCTTCTCTCAAGCAAAGGTTGTGGGACCTGCAGGGAGATGGGGGCAGAGCAGACCCAAAGGGGGCTTTGTAGCGCCAGGAGCTGCAGAAGTGCCATCCCAGGATCACCTGTGTCTTCTGCCTCCATGCCCTGCCAGCAAGACACCCCCAGCCACTGGAGACCCCTAGCCAGCTACCATGGCAACGAGATGACAAATTGGGGTGAGTGAAAATCATTAAACACAGCTCAAAAGAACAGACTGAAGAATAGAAACAGGCTTTCTGGTGAACGGCTAGAGAGGCAGGAAAAGGCAGCTAGAGGAGTTGAGAGGAGGAGGAGTGCTGATCCACTGCGGGGAGACACCAGGTGGACCCATACCACGCCCAGAATCTACAGCGGTGACATCCCCACCCTCCCACTCCCAATTAAGAGAGTCCTCTTTTCATCCCTACCCCATCTCCCCTCCACATCCCTTCCTCCAGCATCCCTGGGGAACCTCCTTTCCATGGCAGGAATGTATCACGGTCTTAGAACATCACCAGTTACTCATCTTTCTGTCATACACAAACCACGTTGAGTTGAGACATTCCTCCTATTCCTGCTCTCAGACATTTGTTCAACGTATTATATATGTTTGAGTCCTGATAGGTGAGCAGGTGAATACTCAGGCTGAGTCAGTACCTGGCAGAGTCCCCAGGGGAAGGGAATAGTCCGGTACCTAGCCATGGGAAATCTGCTCAGTCTCCTCATAAAGGTGGTCCACGTCAGCCAGCACCAACTGAGACCATCACAGTAATGCCTCAGATTCTGTCACGAAGGCCCTGTAGTTCCCAACCCTGGAATACCTCACCTGTAAAAAATAAAATAAAATAAAATATCCATTGGCTGGCAGCTACTCCCCTTCCCAGGCTGCCCAGCAGATGACCCAATCTTTAGGGCATCTTCCCTCCTTGCCTTTTGGTAGAGAAGCTAATACAAGACCCCTGACACTCCCCAGCGATCTCTGAATTATCAACCAGGCAGTCCTGAAGATTGCAATTACATTTTTCCCCCTTTTCAAACCTCTAGAGAAAGACAGGTGGAGGAGGAAGAGAGAAAAAAAGTCTTCTCCACCTCCAGCTGTCACATCCCACAGCCCCAGAGCTAATGCAGCAGGTAAATATTAGCTCTGGTTGGAGTTGAGGAGCACCAGAGACAGAGAAAGAGAGAGAGAGAGAGTGAAAGAGCTCAGGGGGAGGGGGCATCTGAGTTTCTGCTGCTTAGCACCTTCCCAGGAGCGTGGGAAGCTGGTGGAACAAGCAAATCATGGGTTCTCAACTCCAAGCACATAAATAAGCTCAAATAGATGCCCTGCTTAGCAGCCCGGGACAGAGACCTAAAGGAGGATGGTCCCGTTAGCCACTACCCTCTCTGTACCTTACAGCCACTCAGTTCTCGGAAGCAAGGGCCGCCTTACCCTGAGGAGGAAAGGGAAAGGCGTGAAGACGCAAGCCAAGTGGGTGGGGGCTTGTGTCAAAGGAATACCTCAGATGACATGGAGGCAAGCATGCCTCTCCCTCACCCTCATGCTCCCCTACAGTGAGGGATGATTTTCAGCCCTTGCCAAGGATGGAAAGGGTGGCTCCTTGCCAAGACCCGGGTGAATGCTCTCTCAGTGGTGCCTCTTGCGTTGTTGCCTATGGGCTCCCCAGCCCAGTGCAGTCCACCTAGCCCTTCCTGCACTCTTTGCAGCCTTCACAGGGGGCTACACTCTTTCCAGTTCTTTCCTCCTCCATGTTCTCTGGACCTGCAGCAGTGGTGCCCTCTCCCTCCAGAAGCTCTCCATCATGAATCCTTCTGGCTCCGAATGGACCTGGTCCTCCTCCTCCAGCCTCCCTTTATCTCCCTTCTCAGTCTTGGGCTCAGCGACTTTGGAACCAAATTCTTTTTCCTCCTCTAATCAGGCTCTCTTCCTATTTTAATCAATGGTGAGCATCCCAGCCCCAGATCCCCAGGCTTCAGCCACTGGTTCCTCCCTCTTCACTTAGCCGTGGGTCCTACTGAGATGTTTCCTGTTCTCTTAGTCTGCCCGGCAATGCATCTTACATGCCCCTGCTCACTGGGCCCTCCTCAGGAGCTGGGGCTAACTCAGTAAGGGTGCTGCCCTCGAGGACACAGCCCAGGGTGTACATTTCTGGACAAGGCCAGAATGAACAAGTTCAGTCCATCTCATGAGTCCGAACCGTGCTCAGGGATGGAAGCAAGAGGTCAGAACTGGAAATGAGCGACTGCTGGCCATACGTGAGTGTTAAGGCAAGGTGAACAATCAGCGTTCAAAAGGATGGGCCAGAGCCAGAACACCAACGAGACTGGGTCATTGATTCAGTGACTGGTTAATTGAAGAGAGTTACAGATCTGTTGTTATTGTAGTAACAGCTGGGTAAACTTTTTGTGGACACAGCAGGTAAATAGACAAGGCCTCCCAACTCCTTCCTACAACCCCAATGGAACTCTCCAGTGTTATATCTAGAGTTCTTCTCACATTACTCCCTCAAGGGAAGATTGCCCACACCCTTCCAGTTTATCAAATCCTTTGTCAAACAAAATTGATATTTGTCCTTGTCCTGGGAGCTTCCCCTGGACACTCTATAGTGAAGTCGCTCAGTCGTGTCCGACTCTTTTCGACCCCGTGGACTGTAGCCTACCAGGCTTCTCCGTCCATGGGATTCTCCAGGCAAGGATACTTGAGTGGGGTGCCATTTCATTCTCCAGGGGAACTTCCCAACCCAGGGATCGAACCCGGGTCTCCCGCGTTGGAGGCAGATGCTTTAACCTCTGAGCCACCAGGGAAGCCCCCTGGACACTAGTACTCAGTAACTGTTCTCCCCTGGACTCTAGACATGTGTGCACACCAAAGATTCATTTCCTTTTGAATTTCAAGGATGAGCAATATTTTAAAAAGAAACATGCTAAGTAGCCAACTTTTTATTTTTCTAAGTATGGGCTTAAAAAAAAAAAAAAAACTACTGCTATTTATACCCCATCATTTTATAAAACAAAGAGCATTTTAATACTAAAATTTCAGAAGCATATAATCTCAGAAAATCCTGTAAAACAAATGCAGGTTTACCTCAGAGATATCATGGGTTCCATCATAACAAAATGATACAAAAAAATACTGCAGTAAAGCAAGTCACCCAAATTTGTTGGTCTCCCAATGCATATAGCAGTTACACTTACACTATACTATAGTCTATAAAGTGTACAATAGCATTATGTCTAAAAAAGCAATGTACATAGTTTAATTTTTTAAATACTTTATTTCTAAAAAATACCAACCATCCCCTGAGCCTTAGCAAGTCATAATCTTTCTGTTCGTGTAAGATTTGAAAGATGACAAGAATTTCTACCAAAATGGGACCCAATGACACAAAGTGAGAAAATGTTGTTGGAAAAAAATGGTGCCCATAGACTTGCTCAATGCAAGATTGTCATAAAGCTTCAACTCGTAAACAAAGCAGGACCTGCAAAGTGCAAAAAAGTGAAGTGCAATAATATGTTATCTTATGTAAACTGAGCCCTATAAAATAATCACTACTTGCCTTGTTTTCCTCATTTCACAGAAAGCTGATGAAAATGTTGTCATCAACAGGCACCAACCCATAAATTAGCATTGGAATCACAGAGATTTTTCACTTGACACTTAATCATACAGTGTGTTGCAGTTTTGCTCAGTTTTATTTTCTCTCACATCATTTATCCAACTTTTCAACTGTTCATATTTTCTCTAAGACTCTCAAATTTTGTTTATATTTCTTTGTATCCCCCATAGCACTCAGAAAGCCTTATTCATATGGCATACACTAAAGTCCCCTACCTACAAACCCTCAAGTTGCAAACTTTTAAAGAAGCGAATGGTCATCTGGTTCCAGC
Source organism: Bos indicus (assembly GCF_029378745.1). NCBI lineage: Eukaryota > Metazoa > Chordata > Mammalia > Artiodactyla > Bovidae > Bos > Bos indicus. The sequence goes on along the minus strand of NC_091775.1, from coordinate 63,391,005 downwards.
AGGGAACCAGAACTTGCACCATCAACATCACGCATGAGTGAAATTGCAACTTGCCCCCGTCTCCTATTGCTGGCGACCCTTCAGCTCGACCGTCTCCTACCTCCTCTCCCTCCTCCAGCCAGTAATTCTTCCTGCCTGTTCACTTGATGCCAGCCCCTGTACCCAGCTGTTGTGCTGTACTATTGTACTTTTCAAGGTCCTGTAATGTAAGATTTTAAATGCTTTCTTTACTTTTTGTGAATTTTTTTTTATGTATTATTTGTGTGAAAAGTATTGTAAGCCTATTACAGTGCAGTACTATATAACCAATTTCGTTAGTTGGGTACCTAGGCTAATTTTGATGAGCTTACAAATTGGACATACAAACATGCTCTAAGAAGGGAACTTGTTGATATGTTGGGGACTTACTGCAAATATCGAGAGAGTAAATGTCAGGTCAGAGCGGGAAACACTTCAGAAACCAAAAATAAAGAGGAAGCTAAGCAGGAAAAACAGAGGGAAAGCCAGCACTTTTCCACACCCACTTGATGCTACCTTTATGGTACAAGTCTTTGAATGATGCTGACTAAAACGGCATTTGTCGATGATAAATCTGACACGTGTGGGTGGTCCAGCCAAAGGGATCATTAGTTCATGACGCATGAACTAACCTCCCAGGCCTCCGAGCTGCCACCAGTTTTTAAAGCAGCTATATAGAAGAGGCGGAGAAGGCAATGGCAACCCACTCCAGTACTCTTGCCTGGAAAATCCCATGGACAGAGGAGCCTGGTAGGCTGCAGTCCATGGGGTCACTAAGTGTCGGACACGACTGAGCGACTTCACTTTCACTTTTCACTTTCATGCATTGGAGAAGGAAATGGCAACCCACTCCAGTGTTCTTGCCTGGAGAATCCCAGGGACGGGGGAGCCTGGTGGGCTGCCGTCTATGGGGTCACACAGAGTCGGACATGACTGAAGCGACTTAGCAGCAGCAGCAGCATAGAGGAGGAGCACTCTATCAGAGGCAAGGGCTACCTTCTCAACTTTGCCTTTGTGGGTGTCATTTCACCTCTTCCAGGCCTCAGCTGCCTCTCCTGTTCAATACCCTTATTTTAAGTTGTATCGAAAAATCCTCTCCAACTCTGAATGTGATTTTTGCACTCCCGCTTTATCAGCATATAAACAGGACTAACACAGAAAGAAGGTTTAGAGGCTCAGAGGAGGAGCCTGATCACTAGACCCTCCTTCCATCATGCATAGGTGAGACACTGATGAGAGGAGGTGTGACACCCGTGTAGGCCACCACACTCTGTGGCCTCCATACCACTCTGAAACCATTGGATCACAGTGATCTCTGTACCATCTTACGGACAAACCTGAATGAACTTTCTGGCCAACCCACTACTATTAATTTGAGGGCCTGCTATATACCAAGCACTTTCCCTGTACTGTCCCCCATCTTCCCAACAAGCCAGCAGGGCAGGCATTCTTTCTTTCTCCTTTGTACCATAAGGGAACTGAAGCCAAGACAAATTAAGCAACCAACACAGCAGAGTAGGAAAAGGGGGCAGGGACTTGAACCTGGGCCTCTGACTCCAGAGCCTGTGCTCTCTCAGAGGGAGATCTGGGGGACAAGCTATTCCAGGGTCATGTCTCCAACAATTCCAGTCTGGTCTATGGCTAAAAAGTCAAGAGCTACTCATGACCAATTCTTCAAAAACGCAGAGCTGAAATATTTTGAGTTTTTCTCTGCACAAGCATTTCACTTGAGTCCAGAACTCCCCACCATCGACCACACCACTTGGGAGTTGATTTATCAAGGTCACTGCTCTTTTGCTGGACTTCCCTGCCCTTGGACCCAGCAGAACTCTGCCATCAACCCCCATGCTTCTGGAATGGGACACAGTGGGTCACCCGTCAGAACATCAATGTTCTCCCTTGGAATCTTGAAATCATGTGATTACTTCCATTTTTCAGATCACCCTCAGTATTTATTTCATCCCTCCCTCCCTGCCTCTTTCTTGTATTATTTAAGTCCATGCTAGGACCAATAACTCCCTTGAAGGCAGAAATCATTTCTTAAAATCTTTGTATCCACCACAGAATCTAGCACTAAGCTTTACATCCATATGACAGGTGGTCAATAAGTATTTGAGCAGAAGAAAAAGGCTTAGGCCTTTGTTTCACAAATTATGAGTCAGAAAGTTGCCACTAAATTCTAAGGCAGTTCTCAGAAATGGAAATCACAGAAATATTAATTCTTACTCTCGCTGTATAATCAGGAAGCAAAATGATTTGTCTTTGCCTCTGGGTCTTTTCTCTTCAGTCTCTTAACTCATACCTACTGGTGCGTCAAGACAAACTGCAGCCTTTATTAAAAAAAAAAAAAAAAGTCAACAGAAAAGGATGGTCCGAATGCAGGTACAGTTTCCAAGGACAAAGGAGTTGGTAAATTGAAACGCGTGAGATGCAGTGGTTTTAGGAAAACACTGGCACTAAGTGTCCAAACAAAAGCCCAGCAAGATTTGAAGACACTAAAACTGCCCTGCCAATGGTCACAGAGTCAGGAACAATGCATGTCCGGGAAAGAATCCAAGCTGGTACATTTTTATATTCACTCCTCCAGTGTCTGGAGTGCCAGGAATCTCTAGGAGGGGGTGGAGGGACAGAAAGCAAACAGACATCCTGATAAGAAGAGCTGGAGCTACAGAGGATAGGAGGGTAGGTCCTGAGGGGACAGACCGGAGCAAAGGCTGAAGGCCTAAGGTCAGAACAGAGCCAGAGGCGTGCTACGTCTCGTTTGGGGGAAAAAGGACCATCACCAACCTTGGGCTTCCCAGATGGTGCTAGTGCTAAAGAACCTGCCTAAGAGACGCATGTTCAATCCCTGGATTGGGAAGATCCCCTGGAGGAGGGCCTGGCAACCCACTCCAGTATTCTTGCCTGGAGAGTCTCATGGACAGAGAAGCCTGGTGGGCTACAGTCCATAGGCTCACAAAGAGTCGGACAAGACTGAAACGACTTGGCATACACACACACACACCACCAACTTGGAGGATGACTGATAGACCGGCCTTGAGAAGTCTTGAAGGTTCTCCCCACTGGGAAATGCTTCCCTGGGGGAAAGCTTCCAAAGAAGGCTGATCTCAAAGGTTGACAACTGCCTGACAGCCTGGCTGAGATAGTCTGGGAATTGAGCACTGCTTCCTGGGTGCTTCCCAACACGTGCAACCCAACACAGTCCCTGCAGGGCCCCAAGGAACACAGTTTGCAAACCACTGGAGAAGTGTGAAAGAACCAGCCCTTGGATCTAAACACCCAGATTTAAGGTTGGCTCCATAATTTATTAACCTCAAATGTCTCTGACTCTCAGTTCCTGATCTCTGCAAGATCCTCTAAATTACCTGATGAAATGATAAAATGAGGTAATATACGCAAACCCATCTAACACCATTCCAAATAGAATAGCAACTGTCAAGGGCCACTATCAAGTCTCTTTGAAACCTCAAGAACTGGAAGATTACTGAAGGCAGGAAGTCACAGATTCTCAGGAAAACTACATCCTAGAGAAGCACAGCCAGCCCAGTTTCAACTGAGGACCAGAATAAATATGAACTCACCCCCCTTTCTCTTGTACCTTGTCCTTTAAACTCAATAACAAGTTTCAGACCTCAGCCCTCAGCCACTCTAGGCCTCTGTTCCCTTTCCTCTCTTGGAAAGTGAATAAAAACTTTTTTCTTCCCTTGTTAATACTTCTGTGAGTTCTTTCACAACCCTCATCGGCTCAGTTAACAACATAACTCAAAGGGTTTTGTAAACTGCAAAGTACAAAGGTTCTTATTCGTATGAAGAACCCTTTCCACTTATTCAAGAATCTAGGCTTTGAAAGGGAATTTAGAAATCATTTATTTCTGAAGCACTGTCTCTACTATTGAGGATTTCAACAAAGGCAAATGGACTGCCTAAGCACTCAGCCAACCTTAAGCATCAGGTGGAGGAGGGGCCTTCACACTAGGGGCTCCAGGATCTGTTGTAAGACAGAACTACCCACTGTGGGACGGGGCTGCTCACTTGCTACTTCATCATCACACATGGTGAGCCTCTTCCCTTTAAAGGGGAAGTCTTGATCTTCCCTACCCCAGTGTGAGCATAAGCTCCTTGATGAGTTTGCCAGAGAAGTCCTTGTCAGACTGTGGCTCTCGTCTTTGCCCTGGGGGTTACACTAGTTGGATCATGCCTCTACTTAAAAAACTTTATTGGTTCCTCACTTCCTGTAGGGTCAAGTCCAAATTCCTTAGCTCTAGGATGTCCCTCTTCTTACTCCGTACTCTTATTAAAGACTCTTATCCATTTCAAGGCTTCAACCTTAAGATTGATGATCTCAAATGAGTAGTCATCCCTTGGAATATGAGAGGCATAGGTTCCAGGACCTCCAGGAACCTACTATGGCTACCAAAAGCCATGGATGCTCAAGTCCCTTATATCAAATGGCAGAGTATTTGCAAATAACTTACACACATCTACCTGTATACTTTAACTCATTTCTAGACTACTTATAATACCTAATACCATGTAAATGCTATGTAAATACTTGTAAATACAATGTAAATGTCATGTAATAGCTGCCAGCAAGGCAAAGTCAAATTTTGCTTTTTGGAATGTTCTGGAAAAAATTCTTTTTAATATTTTCAATCTGCAGTTGGTTGAATCCAAGAATGCAAAACCCACAGACATGAAGGGGTCAACTGTACTCCTGGCCATGACCTCTCTTTCCTCAAAAAGTTGATCTTTTACAATCAACTGCCTGAAAGACATTAGCCATCTCCAAGGAGAGATATGCAAAATATTGAACAGCCCTAGCGAGAGCACTAACCAGTCAGAAGAGGAGACCTTCTGCCATGCTGCACATGATTCACATTATTGGTCTGTGGATCGATAGAAATCTATCAATAGAAATAGATAGAAGGTCCAAGTGACTGGTGAGCAAGGTTGTGGAAGGAGAACAGGGATGAGGGGCTGCTCGGGGTGGTGGCTCTTTATTGGCAGCACAGAAATATTTCATATTTCAATAACCAACCAGGCCTGGTGAGTCAACACCGACTGAAACTCCATCTTGGCCATCCTACAGCCCCTCACATTCAACATGTCCGTGCTGCACTCATCTCCACCCCAGATGCGCACATTTGCTCTGCCTTTCCAGTCCACCTAGTAGTGAACGGCTGTACTGTCCGTCCGGTTGAGACAGAAATCTGGTTAAATTCTTGTCACCACTTCCTCTCCCTGAACCCAACTTAATCAATCATCGAGACCAAGTCCTAGCCTTTGCAATTCCTAAATATTTCTCAAATTCATCCACTTCCTCCATCCCAACATTTAAGTCAGACTACTGCTTTCTTCACTTAAAACTACTGTAATGAGTCTCCTTGATTCTGATGCCGGTTCCTCCAAGCAACTCTCCACACTGCAGCCAAAATCGTCTTCTTTAAAGCCAAATTTGTTTGAAACTACTCTTCCTTAACAGGGCAGCAGCTCTCCATCTCCCTGAGGTTAAAACACAAATTTCTTTACTTGGTCTACAGATCGTCATAGTTTTTCAGTTCCCCTAATCTAATCTCTCTCCACTTTCCATCCATAATCCACCTCTGAATCCCACTCAACATCTCAGCTTCCAATTCTCTCATTTGCCTAATTCTCTCTGGCCTCTGGACCTTTGCCTGTGACATTATTCTGCCTAGAACTCTTCTTCACTTCTTCTTGAACCTCCTACCTACACACACACACACACACACACACACACACACACACATACATACACACACACACACACACACACACGCACACTCCTCTGACCCTGAAGAAAGGAGTTCTGGCTTGCTTTTAGGTCTCGCTTGTATGTCGATTCCTTAGGGGAGCGTGTCCTGCCCATCCACTGCCAAGATTGGGCTGGGCACTTTCCTATGCATCTCCATAACACCCTATACTTCTCTGTCTCATATAGTGTCTTCTCTGTCTCTATAGTGTTACAGATTTATAACACTCTATTGTATTTGCCTTTTTAACTGAGGGAGAGGTGTGTCACTGTTTGTCTTTGAATATCCAAAGTAGATGTTCAACCAGTATTTTCTAGAATGAAGCAAAGGAGCCCACAGCCCAGCACCTTCATATACAGGTGGTCTGTGGGAAGGAGTTGGTCATCAACAGAAAGAGGCCCAGGTGTCTCCTCCTCCCAGGCTCCTCCCACCCTCCTGGGTGGTGCAAACAGAAAGATGCCAACACTACTTCGTCACAATGCTTCAGACTCTCAGTGCAGAAGCTAAGAGGGAGAAGACATTAGGATAGACATTAGAAATTCCTCATCAGTCAGAACTCAGAAGCAAGTTAGCAACTTGCAATCCTTATCTGTCAGAGTTGCTTTAATCAACGTGCAAAGACAGAATCATGGTGCCCTGCCAGTCTGTCAGAGAAGTACCAAAATTGGAAGAAAAAGACAGAATACTGAAGCAGGACATAAGCTGATCACATTATTTAAAGTGTGTACGTGAGTGTACATATGTGTGTGTATATGAGACTGAAAATAGCTTCAGCCTTCCCAAGTCGTTACTCTGGCAGGCATCTCAGGAATGGGACTGCGTGTCTCTGGGAATCTTTCTAATTGAGGCACAAACCAAGTGTCTCTGGCTTGAACTGTGAGCTTCCAAAGGCCACTGCATCAACAGTCAACCCAGATCCAAAGCAGCTGCATCCACAGGAAATTAATGATCACACTACCTGGGGTTTCACACCAAACCTGGCATGCTCTCCTGCCCCACCCTGTGTCTTTGTCCCTGCAATTCCTACAGAGCTCCTCTAGTTCTGATGCAGGGGGCACAGCCACTCACAGCCACTCAGAGCAGGGGCCAGCCTGCTGCAGGGCCCCAGGCATCTGAGATGAGCAGAACAGAGGAAGGACTTCAACCAGCTTCCCAACCCTCAGGGTAGGACACTACAGGAACAAAATTCCTGGTTCCACTTTAAGCCACCCTTTAAAGATTTTGAGCTTGGCCCAACCAAAGGCTCTGAGAGGGAGGTTCCTCACTTCCTCAGTCGTCTTTCTTGTCCCAGGCCCAAGTGATATAAAATTGGTTCCCGCTGCTTATCAGAGACAGGAGTCAGAGAGAATGAGTAATCTACACTCTACCTCAAGCTCAGACCTCAACAGATTTTAATGGATCTAGAGGAAACATTTATATTTAAACAAGCCTAATTCTAAAGCTCTTGGTTGAGATCCCAGGAAAAGAACAGTATGGAATGATAGAAAGACAGTATTCAGACTTTGGAGTTTTACCTTTTAGGGCTCAAATCCTAGCTCTGTCATTTACTAGATTTTAGATCTTGGGCAAGTTGCATAATTCCCCCAAAACTCAGTTAACTCATCCCCAAATGAGGATGTGTGCATGCTAAGTCGCTTCAGTCATGTGCAACTCTTTGCAACCCCATGGACTGTAGCCTGCCAGGCTCCTCTGTCCAAAGAATTTTCCAGGAAAGAATACTGGAATGGGTTGCCATTCCCTTCTCCAGGGGATCTTTCCAACCCAGGGATTGAACCCATGTCTCTTATGTCTCCTCATTGGCAGGTGGGTTCTTTACCACTAGCACCACCTGGGAAGCCCCAAATGAGGATGCTGCTGCTGCTGCTAAGTCACTTCAGTCGTGTCCGACTCTGTGCGACCCCATGGACGGCAGCCCACCAGGCTCCCCCGTCCCTGGGATTCTCCAGGCAAGAACACTGGAGTGGGATGCCATTTCCTTCTCCAATGCACGAAAGTGAAAAGTGAAAGTGAAGTCGCTCTGTCGTGTCCTACTCTAGCGACCCCACGGACTGCAGCCTACCAGGCTCCTCTGTCCATGGGATTTTCCAGGCAAGAGTACTGGAGTGGGGTGCATGGTCCTTACCTAATTAATGCACAGAATGCATGTGCATGTCAAGCATGGTGCTTGGCATACTGTAGGTGCTCAATAGATGTTAGTTCCCCTCCTCCTGGCTGCAGTCTCTAGAACTGTAGGCATAATGGGCTTTGTGAAGAAACTACATATGGGGTAAGCAGAATAGTGGGCTTCTCACGTGGTGCTAGTGGTAAAGAACCCACCTGCCAATGCAGGAGATGTAAGAGATGCGGGTTTGATCCTGGGTAGGGAAGATCCCCTGGAGGAGGGCATGGCAACCCACTCCAGTATTCTCGCCTGAAGAATCCCATGGGCAGAGGACCCTGGCAGGCTCTGGACCATAGGGTTACAAAGAGTCAAACACAACTGAAGTGACTTAGCATGCAAGCAGAAAAATACCCGCCCCCCAAAGATGTCCACATCCTAATCCCCAGAACATGTAAGAGAATGAAGGCTGCAGATGGAATTAAGGTTGCTATCAGTTGACCCTAAAATGGAGAGATTAACCTAGATTATCATGGTCTCATTTAATTTAATTACACAATCTCTTGAAAGCAGCAGAGGAAGGAAAAAAGAAAAAACATGGATCAGAGAGATGTGATATGAGAAAGATTCAGCCCACTGGCTTGGAAGATGGAGGAAGAAGGTCACAAACCAGAAAAGGCAGCAGCCTCAAGAAGGAGACAGCACTCAGGTTACAGATAGCAAGAGACTGGAGTCTGAGATCCTGTAACTGCTAAGAAAAGACTCTTGCCAACAACCAGAATGAGCAGGAAACACACTTCTCTAGAAACTCCAGAAGGCAACATTCTGCTGACACCCTGATTTTAGCCTGGATAGACCAACACTAGCTCTGTCCACAGAGAACTGGAAGGTAATAAATCTGAGGGGTTTTTAAGCTGCTAAATTCATGGTAATTTGTTATGGCATCAGTAAAAAGACTAATACACTACACTAGGTATATACAGATTTAGCTTTTTAATAGAGTTCTATTTTGATAGGAAAAAAACTCTAAACTGGAATAGCAATCAAACATTCTTTTACTCAGTTAATGACTCCTAAGAGAAGGTTGGATATTCGGGATATTTGAACCCTGAGTGCTCTACCAGGCCTTTTCTGCCTGGTGTCTGCTGGTAAAATGAGGCATAACTTTTGGGAAGAACTTAAGTGCCTTGGGAGTAGAATCTAACCAGATCACCCTACGACACAGGATGACATCATGACACAGGATGACATCATGAGCCTAAAACTCAATGGCCCAGATTCTTCTGGGAGTAAGAAAAACTCGAACAAGTACGGATCTAAAGAACACTGTTGAAAGAAAGAAAGAACACTGTTAAGAATGGTGTGTTTGGAGAGAAAAAGCAAACCAGATGCCATTTATGCCAAACATGGTATCTGGAAATAACACAAGGTTCAAGGAGGAGCCGCAAGCCCATCAGTGACACAAACAGTACATTTCATATCTCTCCCATCAGTTAGAATCCACTCTGCAATCACATGGCAGGGGGCAAGAGTCTCCGAGGGCACATACTGTAGAAGAACGATGGGGTAAGCAGAGAGAGTGTGGGATCAAGACAGATTCTCAGTTTTCAGCCCCAAGTACTTCAAGAGTTAGACAGGCCAAGCCAAGAGGCTGTAAACATTAATTCAGCATGGCATTCAATCATCTTATTAAATGCCTCTGAATCTTCACAAAGTGCATTAGCCACCAAATGCCAGGAACAAGAAGAAGCTGATACCTGTAACTCCAAGCAATGGGTGCTGGGGAGCCACAGCCCCTGTAATGAAACAGCGGTCTGCTGTATTAATAAGAGCATCTGTGATAGCCTAATAGTCCATTAGGCCCACCATATTCTGAGGTGCTCAGGATGCAACACTTGGCACCATGCACGCCTGCGCCCTTTGGCTGAGATTCATTTCATCCTCTATTATAGGCAGAGGCAAAATCTAAGCTGTGGCCAGGTTAGCACCTGTGTGGTGAACTCACAGATGCTGAGAGACCCCAGACAGGCTCACAGGCCAGCAGCCCTAGTCACATCCCTCTTCTAGTCTGGAAGTCTCTCCAAAGAACACCAGTCTAACAAGGTAAATAAGGTTGCCCCAGACTCTGAGCTCAGCCCTGTTAGTAAGCAAGATAAGGAGCCAGTCCAGAAAAATGATGCTATTTTACCTTGAGAACCAACTGCTGGGTGGGCTCCAAGATGACTTAGTGACCATCATTGCAGGAAGAAGACTCAGCTGCATCCTTAATGCTCCTCCTCTTCTATGAATGTTGAGTGTGTCAGGCTCAGAGAGCAATCAGCTCCCCAGAGTAGGGCTGCTGCTGATTTTCTTTGAACCAACTCAGGAGTCACATACAAAGATGCAAAGATGCTTTCCCCATTATGATGGCTGGCTTTTTGGAAGCTGAATGATCCTGGCAGCATGAACCACCAATTTAGCAAGTGAGGTAAGTCTGGGACCAGATTTGTCAAATGCTGCAATTTTTAACTCTCTAACTTGGAATGTTCTCCAACTACTGACTGTGTCTTAGGCTTATGTCCCTCTGCTTCTTGAGGGCATGGCTCCTGTGTGGTGCATCAGCTGTTACACGTCACACCCCTGGTGTATGCCAAGCACAGGGCAAGTAGGCAATGCATACATGTGGGTGGGCTGGAAAAAGCTCATCAACCACTCAGCCAGCCACACTAGGCACTTGCTCCAGCCCAGAGAACCACTCCCACGCCTCATGCCCTCCACCCATCCTTCATCCCTGCTGCCATCCTTCATCTTCTCCATCCACCCTTTATCCCCACCATGCATCCTTCATCCTCTCTAGCCCTGAAGTCTAGAGTCTGGAGCAGGGGAAATAGCTTCAAGGCTTCAGGTCTTCTGCTGTGTTCATATTTTCCTTGCATTTGATTAAATCCATGCTAAACACAGAAGAGGCAAGGAAAAAAATATTGAGCTGGAAGATGATGTGCTGTATTTTTAAGTTTACAAAAGAAGTAAACATACAATTCCTCAAACATGAAGTTCCCCAGGGCATGTAAAAGAAGACTTGGTTAGCACTGAGAACAAAGAGATGAATAAGCCAGTTTTTCTGCTCTCAAGGAATTCAAAGTCCGAAGGGGAATAGGACACAAAACATATAATTATAGGAGAACTGATCAAGAGAGCAATCTAAGTACATGTCTCCTTTCCTTTCCATTTTGTTTTGTTTAAGAATATATCTATATAACTAGGACTGGAAAACAAGCTGTCATCAGTGAACCAGAGGGGTGAGAAAATTCTAAAAGATCAAAGGCCATGGGTACAAATTTACAGAGAGAGGACAGAGGAACAATGGCAGGAAAAAATGAAAGAGGAGACCCTAGAAAGTGAAAGTGGCTCAGTCGTGTCTGACTCTTTGCGACCTCATGGACTGTAGCCCACCAGGCTCCTCTGTCCATAGAATTCTCCAGGCAAGAGTACTGGAGTGGGTAGCCATTCCCATCTCCAGGGGATCTTCCACCCTAGGGATCAAACCTGGGTCTCAAGCATTGCAGGCAGGTTCTTCACTGTCTAAGCCACCAGGTAAGTCTTAAAGGTGGGAGCAATTCCAGCAGAACCAAGCAGAGTGGACTTCAAGGTGGTGAACTGGGGAACTGCCTTCCAGGCTCTGGGGCCCACTCCTTCCATCTCTCCCACCAGAGCTGAGCACTCCAGAAGATGACCCAAGGCTAAAGCCAGGACCACATGTGCTAGGGCCAAACAGGTGGGGCCCTAGGAGACGGTGCCTCAAGAAGATAGCAAGGCAGCCCTATGTTCAGGAAATATATTACCTTCCCTAAACTCTTCTCCCCCAACCCATCTCAAATCTGTTTCTCTTCCAGATGTCTCCATCTCATTCTGCCCTGTTGCTATAGCCAAGATCCTAAGTTAGTCTTTCCCTTTTCCTTCCCTGTCTCTGCAGGCAATCCCCAAGCCCTATAATTCCACCTTTCACTGTCTCACTGCAACCTCCTCCTCTCTTTCCCCACTGGCCATCCCTCTCTAATTACGTTCTTATTTATTTTTGGCTTCACTGGGTCTTCATTGCTGCAAGCAGGCTTTCTCTAGTCGCAGAGCAACCTGAACTACTCTACTAGAAGAGTAAGGCTACTCTTCGTGGCAGTATGTGGGCTTCTCATTGTGGTGGCTTCTCTTGTTGCAGAACACAGGCTCTAGGCACCTGGGCTCCAAGAGTTGCAGCTCAAGGGCTTTAGAGCAAAGGCTCAGCAGCTGCAATGCACAGGCTTAGCTGCCCCACGGCTTGTGGGATCTTAATTCCCCAACTAGAGAGTGAACCCATGTCCCCTGCATGATTAGCAGACAGATTCTTTATCACTGGACCACAAGGGAGATCCAAGCCTTCTCTTTTAACTTGCTCTCCTTCATGCTCTCCCATATGAAAAAAATAGAGAGCAAAATGCTAATTTTAAAAGCGTAGTCCTACCCTACCCTTGGAAGACACCAGCTCTGTTCGTTGAATACTCTGACAAGCCACTTGGGGACATGGCAGGAAATTACTGCAAACACTCTCTGGACTGTGATCAAAGCGAGTCAGCCCAACTCTGCAGAGATTCTGCTTGGCTGCCCTGTGCATGCTGCTCGGTGGGCACCAAGCTACTTGGAACAATGGAGCGGGTACCCAGGGGCCAAAGGAAAAAGAGTGAGAGAAGACAGATGAGCCAGCCCTGCAATGGAGCTGAGGGAAAGGCATCAAGGAGAACAGAGATGCTAAAAAGAATTTGAGGAATTCAAGAAAGTCTTCCGAAGCTGTGTGCAGTGTAAAACATCTTCCTCATCCGGCCCCACAAAATCTTCAGTCAACGTTCCCTCTCCCACCAATGTGCTGTGAAGCCAGCTTTATTCTGCAAATTCATCCAAGTGCTAAGTCCTGCTTAGTGCAGCGTGAGAGCTGCCATGTTGAGATCACGCATATAGTCAAGCGCACAGTGCTGCAATGGGAAGAAGGTAGATCCTGGTGTTTGACAGACCTGAGATCGAATCCTGGCTTCACCACTTACCGCTGCAGCGAGCTCTGTCTGCTCACAAAACCTCAGTTTTCTCACATCCACTGAAGGAGGAAGAATCTTGCTGGCACAGTGGTGACAGGACACCCCGTCTCAGAAGCTGCTGTCTTCATGAGCTTGTAGAGAGATGATAAGAGCAGTGGTCCTGCCTACAACAGGCTGTCTGCTTCCTTTTGAAACTGCAACACCCCTTGTACTTACTTTTTCTCGGCAGTGGACTGTAGATCAAAGCAGCAGGATTCAAAATGTGTCAAAGCCATTTTCATAGTCGTCTTCCACGACTATGAAGAAACAAGAGAAGCACATTTTCCCATCAACTGGGAAAATCCAGGGAGGAGACAAACTTTGAAGTGTGAGGTCAAGGACCATGGGGACAAACACCAAGATGATAGTGATGATGGAACAGTTGAGAAGCCTGAGCCAGTCCAGGCCTGTCCGGTCTTTCGTCTAGAATTTAATTTTTCACCAAGAGCTTTTGCACACTTTACGTATTAGTTCTGTGAGAAAGAGAAAGTAGAGATGTTTTGCAGCAAAAGAAGCTGTCTTTTGTTTAAAAAGTTATTTATCTTTGGGGCTTCCCCTGTGGCTCAGAAGGTAAAGAATCTGCCTGCAATATGGGAGACCTAGGTTCAATCCCTGGGTTGGGAAGATCCCCCTGGAGAAGGGAAAGGCTACCCACGCCAGTATTCTGGCCTGGAGAATTCCATGGACTGTATAGTCCCTGGGGTTGTAAAGAGTCAGATGCCTGAACAACTTTCACTTTCACTTATTTATCTTTGGCTGCACTGGGTCTTTGTTGCTTTGTGCTGGATTTCTCTACTGGGGCAGGTGGGGGCTACTCTCTATCTGCAATGCGCAGGCTTCTCGCTGCAGTGGCTTCTCTTGTCGTTGAGCATGAGGGTACGCCAGCTTCAGGAGTTGCAGCACACGGGCTTAGTCGCCCCAAGACATGTGGGATCTGAGTTTCTGGACCAGGCATCGAACCCACGTCCCCTGCATTGGCAGGTAGATTCTTTACCATTGGACCACCAGGGAAGTCCGTTAGATCTTAGAAAGCAAAATGATTCATGTAGACTAAAACAGTTTGCTAAGCCAGACGCAACACTCAAACGCAAGTCTGCTGTGTTTCCCATCACGTTAGGCTGCCCCTTGGCATGTGGCCCTTTTGCACGTGGTGGGCTCTTCCGTGTTTTTCTCCTCCTTGGTTTATAAGTATCCTGCTTTGCCCACTCTGGGCTGAGGGAAAGAAGAAAGGTCACCCTGAACCAGGCAGGACAGGCTGAAGAGGGTGCTCCCGGGACAGAGCAGGTCTGTAGAAACAGCTGTTCTGCAGAGGGAGTGGCCGGTGGATGGGACAGCTGGGCACAGCAGTGCTGAGACACTTGCTCTCATGTGGCGGGAAACCGTATTAACTGAACCCAGGATCCACCCCCCATTCAGCACAGGCTGGGAATGGAAGAAGGCAAGAGAATAGAAGCATGCTGAAGGACCGAGAATGAAGGGGTTTGAGTCTATCTGAAGACTGAGAACTAGGACATAATCATGTCTTCAAACTCTTGCTAGGATCTTCAAGAAACAGGACATTCAGAAGCTGCAAGAGGCCTCTGGGGGCCCTGCCATCTGGGTGATGGGCAGCCAGCCTGCTCACAACAGAGGATGTGAGAAGACAGACTACTGGGGAGAGAAGATACCAGAACAAAATGCGGAGTAACACAGGCCTCTGCCCTTCACAACCTAATCCCCACTCCCACATCCCCCAGTCAAGTAGAAAGCTGAGCTGCTATTCTTACAGCCAATTACAGCACCTGCCAGAGTCCAAGGTCCATGCGGGCTTTAAAATGCTGTGAGTGCACCGACTACATAACCTGTGAGGCATAGTTGTGGCCACTTCAGTGTCCAAGCTGCCAGACGTGGGGCATAAGGGCTTCCCTAACTCCCCCATCCTCCTTCTTCCATCACTTCTCCCAGTTGCCTCATGTTCCCCAAATGGAGGCGCCCCTGCTGCCAGCTATGCTCTCTGGCCCCTTTCCTACTGTACTGCGTAGAATCAAGCTAAGAACACACAATAGTTTGCCTCCAGCCCAAACACACTCAGTTGCAGCTGCCCACAAATCTCACTTCCCCGGCAAACCAGCAAGGCAGGGGAAGGAAGCAGAGGCGGCCCTCAACACATTCCTCTGAGGCCGTGTCGTCAATGAGTTCCTCCCCAGCTAATATGACGCACTTGAAGTTCCGAGAACACAGGGTGATCCATGTGTCTGTATTAACCAGATGCTACAATAGAGCAAGCCTAGCACTGCCAACTTGGGTAGGGAATGAAAAGATTGACCAATGCCATTGTGTTAAACCAGGCAGCCACCCAAGTGTTGTTCTTAATACTTGCCTGGGATCAATAAATAAATGCTAGAAGCACTGAATCATTTCACTTTGTCAACTGAAAATAATATTGGTAAACTGAGCCCTCACCACCCACTCTGCATCGCAGACTTGACATGCTCCCTGGGGGCTAGGAAGCCTGCTTTTCTAGGCTCTGGGAAGACCTGGGCATCTTACCAGCTGGGGCCCCAGTCAGAACATCTTGGGTTCAGAGTGTGGAGTCACCCAGTCATCCAACAAGTTATGTCAACTTTTTCAGTACCACCACCCCCTTTTGCCTCTGCCAAGCCCGCAGGTGTGAACACAGACCAATCACTCCCCCAAATTTGGGGGAGTTTCAGGTACCCATTGTTCTTAGGCTGATTGACAGCTTCTTTGACCACATACAACTTCCAGTCCACCTCCTCTGATCCATCCTGAATAGAAGCATTATGCCATACAGCATACGTGTGTGTTTTAAAAACTCAAGTGAGTGACTATTAACGCCTTTGAAGAATTTCAGGACACCCCTGGGGAATCGATGAGCGGAGTTAGTTTCACGGCTAGGGACAGGAAAGTCTTCAGTCTTGGCTCCTTCATCTCCTTCTGTGGAAGCATATGACAATCACCTCTGTCCCCCGCACACCCATGCAACCCCAAAAGGTATGTAGCCCAGTGCTGGAGACCATTTTCCAAAGCAAATATCTACCTGATCACAAGGACTGCCTGAGACTACGGTCGCCAAACCATGCTGAGATAATTGACAGGAAAATACTTTTGAAAGGTATAAAGCATTCTATAAATGTGAGTCCTTATTATTCCCTATTATTTCTATTACTGCATAAAGGACTGTAATCCATGTACCACACTCTAGTTCCCACTCATTCTAGAGCATTCTGGTCATCTCATTGGAACTGCCCCCAAATCTTCAACCCCGTTGCACTTAGTAGGCATTCAACGTGCATTTGTGAGATTGGGTGAACTTGAACAGAGCTCCACAAGGGTGTTCTCTGAATAGAAAAGATGCTGTCTCCTCGTGGGGGTGGACTTGGCCATCATTTTGAGGATATATATCTATGACCAGATGACATGCTATTCTCTTGGGAGACAGACAAAGCTGTCTCTGTGGGTGAGACCTGCCGTTTTGGTGGAGAAACACCTGCATAAGCCTCCTGCCAAGGCAAGCATATACACCAGAAAAGTCACCAATGAAGTGATACAGTTGAAAGTAGCTGGCAAGTGCTGAGAGCTCGCTCCTTACCCATCACTGCACTGGGGTGTGGGGACACCAGGTGAGAGCGTAGACCCACTGGGCGCTGGGGGCACCAGGCGAGGGTGTAGACCCACTGGGAGCTGGGGACACCAGGAGGGGTGTAGACCCACTGGGAGCTGGGGACACCAGGTGGGGTGTAGACCCACTGGGCGCTGGGGACACCAGGAGGGGTGTAGACCCACTGGGAGCTGGGGACACCAGGTGGGGTGTAGACCCACTGGGCGCTGGGGACACCAGGAGGGGTGTAGACCCACCAGGAGCTGGGGACACCAGGTGGGGTGTAGACCCAGTCCACTAGGCTCACCCTCTAAACACAGAGGGACTGACTGTGCATAGTGGTTTCACATCATCTGTAGATGAGAACAATTTGGGGACAGAAAAGGGCAAAAGTCCACCCCTACCCCCCATCAACAAAGGCCTGGCCCACTCATGCTGGTCATGGACTTGGGTTTTAAAGGTGGTTCACACACACACACACACAAATCAACAACAACAAAAAGACTACTTAGGAAATGTAAATCTAGCATTCTGAAATTCACGGGAGAAATGTTTTAAATCTGAACTTTCTAATTTCATGCATGCTGTCCTTCCCTCTCCCTGAAATGACTGAGGAGGCACCAGGGATTTTACATCTTCATCCTTAACTCCCACCTTCAAACCCCTCCTCCAGCATAAATATCTCTCAGACACACTTAGTGTATAATCTTAAGTATTTATCTTTACAAAATATGAGATTTTAGGAGGGAGGGATTTTTAAACATACCTATGTAAGGAATTTCATTGTTTCTCATTTTCTCCCTCAATACTGTTTGAAAACCTCATCTGTGTTGCAGTATATAGGCTCTTGCTTCCCTACTACATAGCCAGAGCTGCTTCCACTGCACTTGACTTATCTTTTCCCTAAGTTGCCATTAATGCCATAATACTACAAGCAATATGACAATGAAATCTTTGGACATGGCCTTTTGGATCTATGCAAAGCACTTCTCTAGGATCTATGTATCTGAGTGGGACTTCTGGGTCATAGGTCATACACATGTCATTTCACGAGAATCTACCAAATTACCTCCCAGAATCATTGTACCAGCTATCCTTTCACCAGCAGTCCATGAAAGTTCCCACTCCCCTCATGAGTGCCGACATGGGTATTAGCCACTTTTCTGAATTTTGTCATTCTGCTGGGCGTAAAGAAGTTTCTCATAATTATTTATATTTGTCTTTCTCTGGGAATTTCTAACTTAAAACCCCATCTGACTAACAGTCTTTGATTTAGACTTTCCCACTCTGCACCAAAATACCCATAATGATAAAGGGGAAAATGTACAAAAACAAATAACATTAAAAAAAAAAAACAACCTGATAATGGAATTGGAACAGAAAAAAACCTACTAGCCTGAAAGAATTTCCATCAATGCACCATCCCTCATCTGTAATTCCCGCTTCACATCACAGGGAGGCAGGAGCTCTACTACCCAGAAAACCAGGAAGCCAACCTTCTCCTACATGGATATAACTTGGGAGAATACAGAATACCATTATGCACGGTAGCCTTCAGTCCTCTGCTTCTAGGGTCATTACGAGACCAAAATTCCCAAGAAGGAACAGGAAGTGGGAGTGGAAAGGAAGGAGAACTGCCTGAAGACACTGGGTTCTGGGACATGTACCACAGAATGAGGAGGGTCAGATGGGAGAGAGGCCAGTCCTAGGAACAGTGCCCTCGGGGAAGTAGCTGTCACTCCCACCACAGGCCTTACACCGTAGATGGCGGCGTCACTTGTGGAGCAGAGAAGACATGGGGGAGGGAGAGACGTGGAAAAGAGGGTACGTGGAAAGTTCTGGTTTGGGTATGTGAAACTGAAGACGCCACTAGACCCCTGAGAGAAGGTGCAAAGGATGCAGCTGGATTAAGCCTCAGGAGCTCAGAGGAGAGATGAAGGCTGGAAGTCATCCACATACAGATTTCTGGAAGTCTGCAAGAATGGATGAGATCCTAGGGGGTGAGTAAAGACAGCAAAGATAAAAGGGTCAACACCCAGGTCTGAGGCACACCTACATTAGGCACACGGCACAGACGAAGAGCCAGTAACAGGCACTATAAGGAACAATCACAGAGCAAGGCAGGAAACAAGAGCAGGCTGTCACAAAAGCCAAGAGAAGTAAATGTTGCGATAGTGAGAGTCATCTGCGGTACCGAATACTCTTGAGAAGTCAAAGTAAAAGAAAAGCAGAGAAGGAACCCTGGGACTCAGTAACAAGGCTACCACTTTACAAGAGTGGCTTTAGCAGACAGAAGCCTATTAGAGTCAGCCAAGGAGGGAATAACAGATGAAAAAGTGGAGACAACTATTGACATCTCTTTCAAGCAGTTTTACTGTAAAGGAGAGCAGAGAAACAGGACAAAAGATAAAGGGGGGCACGACATCCCAGAGAGACACTTTTTTTCTTTTTTAATGGGAGATTACATAACATGTATTTACACTGGTAGAAATGATCTGTTAGATGGAAAGTGCAGGAAGATGAAGAGATGGGACTGAGAGCAAATGCAGAATTTTTTTTTAAAAGAGAATATTGAACTGTTGGACACACATGAGCTATATGGTGAGAAGGAAAGCCTGTGGTCTTCTGAGCTCCACAGGCACAACGTGATGGGGAAGTCTGGACTTGAGAACAACCAGTCAGAGACGCTGTCGGTAAGCGCTCACGGAGGTCCTGACAGTCCCATTTGAATCATGCATTAGTGAGAGTTCTTAGTGGTTGATGTTTTAATGGGTAACAAATGTTTAGCTGCATTTTATTTCATAATATATTGTTATCAACCACTGAGCTCTTTGGACTCAAGATACCTCAACCTCAGAAATATCATTTGAATAGAATAAACCAATCCAGGACAATCCAAGTAAAAGAACTTCTTCAACTGTATTATATTAATTTGAGAGCTCAGAAAGGTAGCCAGATGCACTGGCTCATTCCAATAATATATACTAGAGCCTATAATGTGACAGGGGGCTTCGCTGACGGTTCAGCGGTAAAGAATCCTCCTGTCAATGCAGGAAACGTGGGTTCGATCCCTGGGAGGAGAAGATTCCCCTGGAGAAGGAAATGGTAACCCATTCCAGTACTCTTGCCTGGGAAGTCCCATGGATGGAGAAGCCTGGCCAGCCTCAGTCCATAAGGTTGCAAAAGATTCAGACACGACTTAGCAACTAAAGAACAACCATGTGACAGATACTGTCTTAATCAGTGGAAACAACTTGATGAGTAAATGGCCAGGGTTCTTGCAAACAAGTAATTCCAGATTGAGAGAGTGGTCAGGAAAGTCCTCTGGGAAGAGAGGATGTATGTGCTCAGATCTGAAGGATAAAAAGCAATCAGCTGCATAATGAACAGAATGAGAAGTTCTAGATAAAAGGAGCAGACTGTGTGGTGAGACAAAAAGGTCAGGATGTTGGAGGAGGTAAGAAAAAGCCAGAGGGCCCAGAGGACAGAAAGAACAGAGAAGGTGTAGAGATAAAGCTGGAGGGGCAGACAGCCGGATCTGGCAGAACATTATAGGAGTCCAGATTTCAATGGGACACCAATATAAATGGTTAACGTCAATGTACACAAAAAATTATAGCTTGCCTGCATGCCAGCAATAACGTGTTAGAAAACAAGTATCTTGTTCATAATAGCAATAAAAACTATATCTTCAAAAAAGTTTAACAAGATATGTAGAAACATAATCTGTATAAAGGAAGGAAATTATATTTTACTGCAAAATGTAAGCGAAACCTTGAAAAAAACATCATGTTCCATGATGGAAAAAAGTATAAATGTTCTGGCTTTCCGAATCAACTGAAGATTTTCATAATTCCCAGCAAAATTGTAAATGTTTAATATTATGGCAAAGTGATTCTAAAGTATACTACAGGGGAATTTACTTTAGCAGATATTCTAATATATTATAAAGCTAAAAATCAAAACCACATGATAGTGAGGAAATAATAGACCAATGTAATTAAGCAGAGACAGAAACAGACTACACTATACCTGAGGTTGTAGATGATGATATAAGTAACATTAAAAATCAGTGGAGAAAGATTTACTCTATAAATAGTGCTGGGCTGGCAACTCTCTGCCTGGAATCTTTGCTGGGTAAGAAAGTGTACCAGGTCACACATGAGGCTGGCTGGAAGTTCCAAGGAGTTAACACCTCTGGGAGCAATCCTTAACCAATCTTGGGCAGAACTTGAGGATTCTTCACTCTCAGTGGGAACAACTAGGAGATGAGTTCAAGACAGACCCCCAAAGGTCACTTGGAATTGAGCCCTTAACTGCCCATGACACAGCCTGTATTGACTTTCTCCCTTTCGCTTTCTCACTTCTCCTACTGATGGCTCCTGGATCACTCCCAAATAAACTAATGATGCTTATTAATTCTTTATTTCCAGGTTAGCATATGGGAGACCCTAACCAAAGAAATATCAAAAATTTATCAAAAACCTACTGCATAGCACAGGGAAATCTACTCAGTATTCTGTGATGACCTAAATGGGAAGAAAATCCAAAAAAGAGGGGATATATGTATACATATAACTGATTCACTTCGCTGTACAGCAGAAACTAACACAACATTGTAAAGTAAATATACTCCAATAAAAATTAAAAAAAAAAAAGAAAGATGCTCATCACAGTGTCATCTGTACTACTGGAAAACTGGAAATATCATAAATTAATGATAATAATCAGTGCATTGGTATTGATAACATGATACAGTTGTTGTTATTTAGTCGTTGAGTTGTGTCCAAGTTTTTTGCAACTGAAGCCACCAAGCTCCTCTGTCCGTGGGATTTCCCAGGCAAGGATACTGGAGTGGATTGCCTTTTCTTTCTCCAGGGGATCTTCCCAACTCAGGAATCAAACTTGGGTCTCCTGCATTGGCAGATGGGTTCTTTACCATTGATCCACTAGGAAAGCCCCAATATGATACAGTATTAACCATTAAAATATGTTAGAATGGAGACTAGGGAGGGATAAATAGGCAGAGCACAGGGGATTTTTAGAGCAGTGAAAAATTTTCTGCATGATATTATTAATGATGGATACATCATTATACACTTGTCCAAACAAATAGAATGTACAATATCAAGAGCATGAAGAGTGAACGCTACGGTAAACTATGGATTTGGGGTGACTGTGATGTGTCAGTTACGTTCATCAAGTGTAACAAATTTGGTGGGGGATGATGATAACTGCAAGGAGATCAAATCAGTCAAGCCTAAAGGAAATCAGTCCCGAATATTCATTGGAAGGACTGATGCTGAAGCTGAAGCTCCAACACTTTGGCCACCTGATGAGAAGAACTGACTCATTGGAAAAGACCCTGATGCTGGAAAAGACTGAAGGCAGGAAGAGAAGGAGATGACAGAAGATGAGATGGTTGGATGGCATCACTGACTAGATGGACATGAGTTTGAGTAAGCTCCGGGAGTTGGTGATGGGCAGGGAAGCCTGGTGTGCTGCAGTCCATGGGGTCATGAAGAGTCAGACATGACAGACTGAACTGAACTGATGATAACTGATAACTGGGGAGGCTATACAGACGTGGAGCAGGGTGTGTATGGGAAAGCTCTGTACCTTTCCCTTTATTTGGTTCTGAACCTTAAACTGCTCTAAAAATAGTCCAAATAAAAATATGATAGGGGAATATATTTCAAAAATACCTATCACTGGGAAAGTTGGTTAACCATTTACAATAAAATGAAATTGAACATTACCTAAGAACTTAGTAAATTCCAGACGGATTAAAGATGTATTTTTAAAATATAATTAAAACATAAATGAATATTTCTCTGGCTGAAGAAACAATATGTCTTATTCCACAGAAATGTAAAACTTCAATATATTAAAAAATTAAAGGAATACATAAACTAAGGAAAAATATTTGTAACATAATGTCAGAAAATTAAAACTTTTCATGTATAGAGTTCTGACAAGTCAATAAGAAAAATGCAAACAGCCAATTTTTTTAAAGGAGAATAGAACATGAATAAATAATTCAATAAAGAAGATGAACAAATGGGCAATAAGTATCCAATCATTAATTATCAAGTAGGACACCATATTTTATCTAACAAATTTAATTTTTCTCTTTTCCCCCCTTCTTTTCTTGCTAATGATCAGCCTAAGTAAGGGTACAGAAAACGTGACTCTCAATGCTGGTGGAAGAATAAATTGGTGAAACCTTCCGTATGGGGCAATTAGGTAATTTTATGCAGTAATTTCACTTCTAGTAATTTCTCCTAAGGAAATACCCAGAACTACAGTCAAAATGATGTATTCAAGAATGTTCATTGCAGTATCACCTGCATATAATTCATTCTCCACACAGAAGCTCAAGAAGTGTTTTTAAAAGCCTGCATCAATCCATTCCAGTGGTGTACTGGTACTTGTTAACAACAGGCTCCCTGAAAGATGAAAGCCCTGATTCACAGCATTTGCTCCAAATTTCCGTGGTGTAAATCCTCTCACCATGGCCATTTAAATCACCAAATGCGTTGATGTCACCAAACAATTAGTTTGGAAGGAATGGGCATAAGCCCACATGGGCCAGGTCCAGCTCACACCACTGAACGTGTGTCTCTCCCCCTCACGAAACCCTCCAGTGGGGGATCTCTCACACTGTGCAATAAAGTCGATACTCCTTGCTCTGTCCCCCAAAGCGCTCCATGATGAGGTGGCCCCTGTCTACCTCCCGGACCCCTCCTCAAGCCCTCTTTGCTCACTCACTGCTTCTGAATTTTGATTGAACTTCCCAAGCTCACTCCCTTTTCAGAGCCTTCTGACTTGCCCTTTCCACATCTTTCCCTGTCACTCAGGTCACCTATTCAGGAAGGTCCTCCCTGTCCACCCTACCCAAAGTTGCCACCCTTTAATTCAGTACATTATCTTATTTTATTTATAACCCTTATTACCACCTGAACTTACCTTGTTTGTGTTTTCCCTCCACTAAAGTTTAAACTCCGTGAGATGACCTCTGTCTAGTCATGGTTACCCGTGCCCTTCCCAACATTTAGAAGAATCCTTGGCACCTAGGAAGATCTCAGTAAATATTTGCTGCATATTGATAAACTGATTCATTTACAACAGTGAAAAAAAAAAATTTAAGCACATAAATACCCCATGATAAGAAAAGGGTAAAACTAACATTTATTGACCATTATTTGCCAAGTATTGTAGCAAACATGTTATGTGTTCACCCCACTTAAACTGTACAAAACTCTAAGGGGTGCTATTGGCCCTTTTACAGATGAGGAAATACCCAGAGAGGTTAAGTCATCTGCCCAAAGCCACATAGAGCCAGGTAAGTAAGTTAAGCCAAAGTCAGCTCCACAGGCCCACTGAGATCATCTAAGATTCCAGGGATGGGGTTAGGAAACTTCACTTAGACCAATGAGCCCAGAAACATCCAAGAGCTGCTGCTCGCTGTGCTGAGATACAATTGAAATAGTTTCTTATTTCACAGTTGGCTGCTGCTCTCCTTATTTGCACTTCTCTTGGTCAAGAACTCTTTAGGGAGGAAGAATAAGCAGGAAGACAGGAACTAAGTTTCTATGAGTCTCTATCTTAACATCAGCATAAAAAGCCCCAAAGTCTTTCCCTGAACTTCAGCCATTAGCCATTACAAATCTAATTCTCAAATAATACTTAATGGTATTATTATATTACTCACAATATAATGAAAAGTGAAAGAAACAAGATAGAAAGCTATATTCTGCAGGAGCTCAATTTAGGGAGAAAAAAAAGAAATTAAAAACACATTTGTATGTATCTAAAATGTTTCCAAAAAGACCAGAGGGAAAAACACATCAAAATGCTGGCAGTGTTTAGATTGGAGTGATTGGATTATGAATGATTTTTATATTCTTCTTTATACCCAGGTGTTCCCAGTTGCTTTGCAATGATCATGTCCTTTTTAATGAGAGAAAAAAAAAAACTACATCATTATGTTTTTTAAACGGTTGAAGATTTTAAAGGCAATGAAAAATTGAGAGAATGTTAAAAAGCCCAGATAAGCAGGATTCAGTTCAGTTCAGTTCAGTCTCTCAGTCGTGACTCTTTGTGACCCCATGGACTGCAGCACTCCAGGCCTCCCTGTCCATCACCAACTCCCAGAGTTTACCCAAACTCATGTCCATTGAGTCGGTGATGCCATCCAACAATCTCATCCTCTGTCGTCCCCTTCTCCTCCCGCCTCCAATCTTTCCCAGCATCAGGGTCTTTTCAAATGAGTCAGCTCTTCACATTAGGTGGCCAAAGTATTGGAGTTTCAGCTTCAACATTAGTCCTTCCAATGAACACTCAGGACTGATTTCCTTTAGCATGGACTGGTTTGATCTCCTTGCAGTCCAAGGGACTCTAAAGAGTCTTCTCCAACACCACAGTTCAAAGCAGGATTGGGGGACTGCAAATATGGTTTCTCCAGGATCAGGCTGAGACGAGCCTTGTTGGGAGAGACCTCAGGTTCTTAAGCTGAGAAAAAGTAGCAAGGGAAGTCACAAAGGAGGTGATCACAGACAGAGAGGGGATGTGAGGGTCGGTGACAGGGCGGGGTATCCTCCAAGGGGGCTGGTCCTTTCCCCTGACACCAGAGGGAGGCTAAGCTCCAGGTCAGGGCAGAGTTTTAGGTTCCTGTTTCCCAATTCTATAGAGTGGGGATCCCCTACAATTCAACCCAATTCTGACACTATCCACCCAGAGACAGCCTAAGATTCTACAGGATAAGGGTCTCGTTCTACAAGACTGTACCCTACTCCCCAACTTCAGACACCAATCAGACACCCAGATTGTTACCTATGCTTCTGACCAACTTGCTACTGATAGAGGGTCCCATCACCCCCTCCTTGGACTTCAGATGCCAACTGCAAGCCCAGATGTTACCTGTACTTCATTAAAAAGCATGAAATATTGCCATTTTCAACACCATGGATGGACCTAGAGAATATCATACTAACTGAAGTAAGACAGAGAAAGACAAATATTATATATCACTTATACCTAAAAATAATGCAAATGAATCTATTTACAAAACAGAAACAAACTCACAGACAGAAGACAAACATATGGTTACCAAAGGGAAGACGGGGGAGAAGATAAATTAGGAGTATGGGATTAAAAGATATGCACTGCTGCTCCTGCTGCTGCTGCTGCTAAGTCACTTCAGTCGTGTCCAACTCTGTGCGACCCCATAGACAGCAGCCCACCAGGCTCCCCTATCCCTGGGAGTCTCCAGGCAAGAACACTGGAGTGGGTTGCCATTTCCTTCTCCAATGCATGAAAGTGAAAAGTGAAAGCGAAGTCGCTCAGTCATGTCTGACTCTTAGAGACCCCATGGACTACAGCCTACGAGGCTCCCCCGTCCATGGGATTTTCCAGGCAAGAGTACTGGAGTGGGGTGCCATTGCCTTCTCCAAAGATATGCACTACTATATATAAAAGAGACAGACAACAAGAAATCACTGTGCAGCACAGGGGACTATATTCAATATCTAGTAATGAACCTATTATGGTAAATAAATTGAAAAATAATATATATATTACAATCACTTTGCTGTATACCTGAAACTAACACAATTGAAGTGAAAGTCGCTCAGGCGTGTCCAACTCTTTGTGACCCCAAGGACTATATAGTCCATGAAATTCTCCAGGTCAGAACACTGGAGTGGGTAGTCTTTCCCTTCTCCAGGGATCTTCCCAACCCAGGTCTCCACATTGCAGATGGATTCTTTACCAGCTGAGCCACCAGGGAAGCCCAAGAATACTGGAGTGGGTAGCCTATCCCTTCTCCAGGGGATCTTCCTGACCCAGGAATTGAACCAGGGTTTCCTGCACTGCAGGCGGATTCTTTACCAACTGAGCTATCAGGGAAGGAATCAAATACACTTCAATTTTAAAAAGGAGTCATGATTTCTTCAAAATCATGGAATGACATATCTCTGAGATTCTGAGTATGTTATGATCAAAACCAAGGCTAGCAAACACTGTGTACCTCTGTACAATTTCAGTTCCTTATTCAAGGCCAACAATAATAATCTTCTATTCAAATTTAATTTTAAGCATAGTTTACCTTTTGTTTTACTTGTACAGTTTGAATCTTTTTTTTTTTTAGCAAATGGTCATTAATTTCTACATGAAAAACTGAGGAAGAGGCATATTCCTTTGGGGTATCATTTTTCTCTTTTATGTATGTAAAATAAATCACTTGTAATAATTTGCAGGCAAAAGTGTTCAGGCTGGTGTGTGTATATGAGTGTGTGTTTCTGGGTGAGAAGAGTTCCATAGCTTTCCTGGGATACTTGAAGGAGTCCATAACCTTGAAAAGTCACCACAGCTCCAGATCTAATGACGGCTGAAGCTAAAGAAAAGTGTCAGTGGCCTTCTTCCTCTGTGACAGTCTTAGTCCCTGAGCTCTCTGTTGTTGTTGCTATTTAGTCGCTCAGTTGTGTCTGACTCTTTGCAACCCCATGGACTGTAACCTTCCAGGCTCCTCTATCCATGGAATTCTCCAGGCCAGAATACCGGAGTGGGTAACCTTGATCCCAGACTTCCAGCCTCCAAACCTATGAGAAATAAATTTCCGTTGTTTAAAAGCCGCCCAGGCTATGGTGCCCTGTTACAGCAGCCCAAACTGACAAGCCCGAGACTGATAATAAACATTCGTGCAAATGAGATTTAGCACAGCACAAGGGCATGAGAAAATATTCAGCTTGTTGGTAACGGTAAACACACAGAAAACGACAGAAACAACCCTGAGACGCCACTGTCCTGAATCCCGGGAAGATGAAGGGACATGCCAGGCTGCTGGGTGACAGGCCCAGGTCTACCTGATCTCAAGGACTGTCAGCTCCCACCGAGCTCTGCGGCCAGAAGCTTCCAAGAGGACCCTGAGAGACGGCAGGGCCCAGCCTGGACGCCGGGCAGGTCATCCTGGCCAGACCCTCCACCAAGAGGCTCCAACCACATCCATAGGTATGGGGACAGGTCAGAACAGAGAGGCCAGCCCCCACAACAGACAAGCGCCCTGGAGAGATCAGGTCCTGGCTGGTGTTCTGGAAGGTCCTGGCCAGCCCCCATGTTCCCAGAACAGAGGCAAGAGGCTCTGTTCCCAGAACAGAGGCTCCAAGGCAAGTCGCTGTGTGGCTGGTGGGATACGGCGCCCTCCCTCTGAGGGCGCAGGAGGCCTTACAGCAGTCTAGTGGATGCTGTGACGCGTCCGTCTCCCATCAGGACTGCGGGTCCTTTCCTCCAGCTGCTCAGATGCTGTTGGCACATGGTGCACAATGTCAGCCCCCTCAGGGATTGCTTTAGCTGCGCTGTTGACCTGGACCTATGTCACGACACCTTCCAGGGGCTGGTCTGCATCTAGGGTCTGCCGAAGAGGGAAGAGAAAGGCCTGGCTTCTTCGCCGCAGCTCAGGATAACTCTGGAAGACCCTCCAAACTCTAGAGTCCTCCACCACCACCCCATGACGTCATCTAAGGCCTTTGTTGAGATGCATCACAGCCCAGCTTCTCTCTCTGCCCAATCCTGCTTCCTTCCCTTCCTTTCCCCAGGTGTTGATCCCAAGAGCACCCTCCCACCCTGGCATAAACATCCTGCACATTAATCCTTGTCTCCAAGTCTGTTTCTGGGAACCTGGTCTGCAGTGCGCAGCCTCTGCCACCCCTGCAGCAACGTGGGCGGCCCAAGAGCGATGTGGGAGGAAGGGCAGGTGTCCTGGGCACCAGGGGATGCAGGATGGGCTTGGAGAGCCTGGACCTCAGCCACACCAGGACCAAGGGCAGGAGGCGGCGAGGCCTGCAGCCCAGCCCAGAGGATGTGACTCTGTCTTGGTCACGTGGCCCCCAAGCGGCTCCACAGCTTACTTGGGAAGACAGGGAGCGGAGAGGAGCGGGAGGGAACAGGGCTGAGTCTCAGCCAGGTGGCCTCAGAGATTTCATCTCGAGTCCGTCTGTCAAACAGCATACAAACATGGGGGAAAAATTATTTTCATCAGATTGGAGTTTACATCAATACCACACTAAGACTGCTGCTGCTGCTGCTGCTGCTGCAAGTCGCTTTAGTCGTGTCCGACTCTGTGCGACCCCATAGACGGCAGCCCACCAGGCTCCCCCATCCCTGGGATTCTCCAGACAAGAACACTGGAGTGGGGTGCCATTGCCTTCTCCGACACTAAGACTAGCTCTATATAATAAAGGGAGGCGGGAACAGAGACCCAGAGAGGTGAAGTGACTTACCCAAAGCCACCCAGCTTCCAGGTGTGAGAGTCTGGATTGAAAACAGGATCTACAATCTACACTCTGAGTAATCTGGCCACACTGCCTCAGACAGCAAGCAAGGGCTGTTTCTAACCCATGTTACAAACAGAGCCCAGAGAGGTAAAGAGGATTAGCCAGGGTTACACAGCTTCTTGGTGACAGTCTCCTGTACAGAAGCATTTCCTTAGCAACCTTATACAAGCCTGGGACTGTGCCAGGGCCAGATTGAAGGTTACACATCCTAATCCTAAACACTAACCTCTTAGGAGAGTGGTGAGACACAACTGTGGAGTTAAAACAGTATTTATGTTGAGGCAATCTTCCTGGACCACCTCGCCCTAAAGGGAGCCTGTAGTTTGAAGACAAGGCTACTCCCTGAGACAGCTACCTCCAGCACAGCTCAGCAAGTGTCACCTGCCTGCAGCAGAACCAAGGTCACAAACCGGTCACCTGGACCAGCACACACCAGCCAGTAACACCTGGACAAGAACAGCCATCCCTGCCTCCATCCCCAGGCCCGTTTCCATCCCATCCCCAGGAGGTACACAGGGTTCCCAGGAGGAACTTCTGAATTCAGCCAGACTCCTGCAAGAAGGCACCCACTCCACCCAGGAAGGCACCTGGGCTCCCCACTCTGCGCCGGAGAGCCCATGCTGAGGCACAAACGTCTCCGAAGCTTGACCCTGGCTCTAGATGAAACCAAGGCTGTCAGCATGCTAATTAGTGAGCGGAGAGGCTGGGCACACAGACTGATGGCTAAGGAGCCCATCTCTCTGTTTCCTGCTGGCGTATTATTAATTCATTGCGCCTCTCCGCTGGGGCCAGAGAGATGACACAGACTGAGAAAGTTCACATTTCAGTTTGCAGCTGAGATGAGAGGAGGGGTTTGGGGAGAAGCGCTAGTCCTCAAGAGGCGAGGGCACAGTGTGGGAAAGCCTCCTCCACCCACCGACCATCTCCTACAGGAAGGAAAGCGCATGTTACAGCGGTCCAATCACGGAGGGTGGCAGGAGCGTGGCTCGGAATTGACAAGCGCCTGGAAACTGCCAGGAGAGGGGGCTGGGTGAACAAACTAGTTCTAAGGAAACCGCACCTAAGGAATACTGTGCAGCGTTAAAGAGACTTTGTGGTATTCTTTCATTAAAGAGACTTTGTGTATTCTTTCTAGAAACTGCCAAGGAAAGATACGCAAAATAGAGTGTTAATTTTTAAAACGCAAAATTAAAAGCAAAATGCAGACCCGTATGTTATATGATTACATTGTCACCACAGAAGGAAAGGAAGGGACAAATGTTCACAGCTTCAGCACAGAAATAAGGGGCAGAGAGTCACTACAATGGATGGCGGCCAGGGAGCACTGAGATGAGGGGGAGAAGGGGTGAAGACGGACTTGACCTCAGCACACGCATGCCAAGTACATCTGGCCGTCCTACCCCACACCAAAGAGCGTGCCAAGTATTTCTGTATGTTATTTCTGTACCCTAAGGACTCTAAGAAAGAGAGTTTACCCAACTCCTCCCTGTACTCTTTATAAATGTGGGGAGAGACACAGCTCTCCCATCACTGAGATCAGCAGGTGATGAGCAAACAGCGAGGCGCGTACAGTGTGCAGCGGGTCTGCACAGGTAAGAGGTGGAGTGAGGAAGAGAAGCAAAAGAGGGCCCCACTCTGTTTGTTCATTCCTCCTCCACCTTGGGCGCTGGAGAACAAAAGAGGAAGAGTGAGGCGGTGAGAGGGGCCAATGACCAAGAGAAACAAGGTGGGGTAGGGGAGCCGGCCTTTTGAGGGGCATCCTGTGCTGGGAGGAGGCATGGCCCCGAAAACAGCACAGAGGCCGAAGGCCACAATGGACTGGCCACAGGGCCGAGGGCGACGCGCTTCCTTCTCATTAAACAACAGTCTGAACTGGACAGGGAACAACAGACTAGTTCAAAGTTGGGAAAGGAGGATGTCAAGGCTGTATATTGTCACCCTGCTTATTTCACTTCTTTGCAGAGCATATCATGTGAAGCATCGAGCTGAATAAAGCTTAAGCTGCAATCAAGAATGGACACGAGTCTCCAGGAGATGGTGAAGGACAGGGAAGCCTGGTGTGCTGCAGTCCACAGGGTCGCAGAGGTAGACACGACTGAGTGGCTGAACAACTGCTGTCTCAACGCCTCACATAATTTCTCATTTAAGGCATTTAAGGTTTTTAACTGTCTTGCTTATCACAGTATCTGCAATCGTAAGTGCTCTGTGTGTGTGTGCACGTGTGCACGTGCGTGTGCATGTGTGTGAGGTCTTCAGCGCTGAGCATTTCCCGTTTTCCATGTGTCACTGCTAAGGAACATTTGTCCCTCCCTTTCCTTCTGTCATGACAGTGTAATCATATAACATACAGGTCTGCATATTGCTTTTAATTTTGCTTTTTAAAAATTAACACTCTATTTTGGATATCTTTCCTTGACGGTTTCTAGAAAGAATACCACAATGTCTCTTTAATACTGCATAGTATTCCTTAGGTGCAATTTCCTTAGAACTACAGTTTGTCCACCCAGCCCCTCTCCATGGCAGTTTCCAGTTGCTTGTCAATTCCGAGCCACGCCCCTGCCACCCTCCGTCACCCCTGTGACGTCAGGGGTGTCACTGCACCCCTGACTCATTTGCAGCCATGCAGCCAGGTCAGTGAAGCGCAGTGCAGGGCAGTAAGGGAGATGGGAGGCCTTGACAGAACCGAAGCCGGAATCCCTGCGTGCTCCCCCAGCTCTGCAGGCTCTCCATCTTCTTGCCTGGTTGTCCTTACCTGTGATATGATGGGTGACCCCTAGGCTGCTCCAGATTATTTCCGTAGCACTCTGTAAAAAGCTTCCAAGTGAGAGACCATGGCCGCACTACACAGAAATGACCACTAGAGGGCACCATAAAACAGTAAAAATTACCTTGAGAAGGGAAAAGCGTGATAAATTGTGCAGCTGACACTAGAGGGCACCCTTTTCCCCATTTTCTTCAAAAAAAAAAAAAGGGTCGGGATTGAATCCCTTTGTCTCTTGACATGTCCAGGATGCTGAACCTCTTCTGAAGGTAACCAGGCGAGGACCACGCTGGCTGGCTGGGTGGTGCGGAGGAGAGACTGGTTCACTTGCCCCTCAAAAGGGACAAGACCCTGATGGTGCCATCAAGGGACACCAGTCATGGACTCAACACCTGGGGCGCATCAGGACTGAGCGCTGGGCTACAGGGCCACACACTCTCCTCCCCTGCCTCCTCCTCCCTGGCTTGTCCTTGAGAGGACGACCAGGACAACAGAGGGTCACGTGACCCCACCGAGTGCTGGCTCCTGGCTCCATGCCCTAGAAAAGGTGACAAACTGCTGTCCCTTGGGGAAGCTGGTGGCTCAGAGAAGGAGCAGAGAGGTTATGGGGGGGTTGGAGGGGGAGTCACCAGACACGGCGGGAGGGGCTGGGTGCCTGCAAGGGGACCACACTGCTCAGGTTCCCCACAGCCTGCCCTCCGAGGGACACTTTCACAGAACTGCCGGAAGGTCTGAAGAACAAAAAAAAAATGCAGGGGAAGGGAAGTCACTAGAGAACAGACCTAGAAAGAAACTATTTTATTTTTTTAATCCCTAGAGGGGACAGGTTAAAAAAAAATAAATAAAGGATATGTGCTGAAGTTCCCCCAAAGGGCCATCGAAAAGCCAATCTCTAGGAGTCTCCAGAACTGTGTCAGTTCCTTGGGGGAGGCGGAATGCTCAGCATTCCAAGAAGGCAGGGCAGATGTTTGCAGGTCCCTTCTTGGCTCATGGTTTCCAAACGTGCTTTTGGCTAGTGATAAGGCAGTGTGTTGAAGGCTCATGGTTTCTGTGTTCCATTGGCATATGTTCTGGTTTCTGAAAGCCTGTTATATATACTACCACCCTAAGAGCCTGCAATGCTTCGTTTTGAGTGAGGGGGTGGGACTCGGCATAGCTGCATGCTCGGGTGCCTTCGGGGCCAAGCTGGACCTCTAAACGCAGGATGCCGCCCTGTCTGAGGCCATAGGGAGGGCTGGGGGTGGCAGTGACCTTACTGCCCCTCCTCAAAGCACACGGATTTAAACCGTATCAGATCATTCAACAAAGCACCTCTATTCAACTCAACAAAATGCTGCCCCTGTGCCCTTCTGGCAACAGCGTCCTACAGACTCTAGCATTCTAAGAACTAACCCCGAGGAGCCTGAATTTTGCCAGCAAGTGGCAGCATGTGGAAGGATGTCCCTACTTAGCCTGACTGGTTTCTCCATGGTTCTGTAAGAGTTCAGAAAAAAATTGGCCCCGTGACTTTAAAAATTCAGCCGGAAAGCTTCAAGGTTGAGACGTCTATTTTTTTTTAAACAGAATTCATCACGGATGTTGAGTGTGGTGTGAAAGCTGGTGAGAATGCTGGTGGTGTGTCTGAGTTACCGTTTCTCCCAATCTGGATGCCCAGCCCCGCCTCCCAGGATAGCACAGCTGCAGGGCTGTGGCTGGGATTTATAGGGCTGGGTTCTCCAAGCCTTTTCACTCACCACAGTCCACAGTCCATCTGAAGAATGGCTGATGGAAAGCACTGGCAGCCACCCAGCCCTCAGGACCTCGGTTTCCTCATCTGTAAATGAGGCAGCTGGAGCAGATGGTAATGACCACAACAATGACGATAAAATGGCTGGTGTGCACTGACTCTTTACCATGTACTGGACACTGTTTATTCACCACCTGAGAGCTGCTGGGGTCCACTGACGTATGTGGTTGATCCCAACCCTGACTGCACCTTCTGCGCCCCAGACTTCAGCAAGCTTCTATGCCCTGCTATAGACAGGGATGGCAAGACAAGGCTCTGGAAGGTGAGGAACCCGATGTTAGGAGGGAAACAGCCAAGCATGGGACTAAGTACTTTACATGCTCTTCATAACAACTCAAAAAAGGTCACTGTCCTCATCCACAACCTAACAAAGGAGGAGAATGAAGCTTTGAAAGCTAGAATATTTTTCCCAATATCCGATAACACACGATTCAGTGTGATCAAAGGAAGAAGGTGTGAAGGAGGATGGTTCCCAAATGACCTGCAGCTTAACCCACCTGGGTTTTCACAGCCCATGAGGCTCCACACCCCAGGGGCTGACCCCGCTCTAGACCCAGAGCCTCTGGCTCCGCAAGGTTCCTGGACTAGACCCCACATGTCTGGGGGCTGTGAGAGGCCAGGTGAGCATCGAGATCATAATTATAACCACATCGACTGCACATGGAGCAGTCATCCATTCATCCATTCACTCATATATTCATTGAGAGCCTGGGTGTCGGGCACTGCGGCCAGCACTGCGACTGTGCAGGGGACACCGCTGCATGGCACTGTCAGGGAGGCAGCGAACCACGTAGGGTGATGTGACCCAGAGTTACCAGATGTCTAGTCTAGACTGTGTGGTGAAGGTCAGCCTCTCTGAGGAGGTGTCATTTTAGCTAATGTCAAGATGACAAGAATGTACCGATAATGTAAGTTCTAGAGAAAGAACATTCCAGGCAGAGGGAGGAGCCAGGACAGAGAGATAAGCAGGCCCAGGCCTGGCCTGAAAGTGAGAAGTAAGTGAGACTACAGAGAGGAAGGAAGAGAGTCAGAGGGAGGGGGCCAGAAGGCACCCCAAAACCAGGCGGTGTGGGGCTCGGCGAGCCAGAGAAAGGAGCTCAGACTGTACTCTGACTACAAAGGGAAGTCATGGCACAGAACGCCGTGTGGGTTACACCTTTTATCAGTGTCCCCGTCTGCGGTGTGAACAGACACATTCCAGATCACTGGGAAGCAGAGACGGGGCAAAGGCCGATGGGGAGGCCGCTTCAGTGGCTGGAGTGACAGCGATGCAGAAGAGACTGGCGGCCGTGGGGATGGGAGAGTGTCAGGCTTGGAATATGTTTGGGAGGTGTCAGGACTCGCCAGTTGATTGGAAGCAAGAGAAAGGGGAAGAAGAAGAAAAAAAGGCTCATGAGAGTCTTTGGCTTGAGCCACTGCACAGATGTGGTGCCATCTACAGAAATGGGAGGGCTGAGGGGCTGTGGGGTCAGGAGAGGGTCGGGGGTTCTGTTTCAGCCATGTCAGTTCTTGATGCCAGTTAGACCACAGTATGGAGGTGTCAGGCTACCATTTGGCTGCAAGAGTCTTAGGGAATCTATATTCAGGAGTCATGGCTATACACATGGACCTGGTTGAGGTCATTCAAGGAGGCTGTGTAGGCAGATGTAACGCCCAAAATAACCCTGGGGCTCACCAACATTTCAAGGACCTACACCAGTATATGTGATAGAATAAATACGGCCAAAATTTACAACAGATCGGCAAATTAAATATTATGACTCTCCCGCACTCTACAAAATGCAGAGAGGTTGCCACCAGCCCCAGGTCCCACAGTTTACAAGTTGCATCGCAAGGATCAACCCTACAGTAAGCCCCCTACATATGAATGAGCTCCATGCCAACAGCACATTTGTGAGTCCACTTTGTTCCTAACTCCAACAAAGGTAGCCCAGGTATCCAACGAACACATCAGCTATACAGCGCTGTACTGTAACAGGTGTATGATACTTTTCACACAAATAAGATGTAAAAAACACACAAATATAAAATATTTTAATCTTATACTATAGTACCTTGAAAAGTACAGTAGTACAGCATAACAGCTGGCATAGAGGGGCTGGCCTCAGGCAGGAAGAGTTACTGACTGGAGGAGGGAGAGGAGGCAGCAGATGGCAGGGCTGGAGGACCGTCAGCAATAGGAGACGGAGGGCAAGCTGCAGTTTCACTCACGCCTGATGTTGATGGACCACAGGTTGCAATCTGCAACCTGTTGCAATTTGAAGATCCATATGTAGGGGAGTTACTGTAGTTTGAACGGGGTTCCTGTCACTTGCCTGTGCTTGTTGTCACTGCAGGAGACACTAAAGCAAGTGGAATGCGTCCGTGGAACAAGATGGGCTTCGCTGAAGTCAGAGGGCCTGGTGTGACACCTCATTAGCTGCAGGATCCGGACAACTAACATAACCTCATCAAATGGACTTTCCCAGAGTGCAAATCACTTCTCTTTTTTGTCATTTTGCAAATGTCTATTAAGAGTCTATTACATGCCAGGCACTGTGCTAAGTAATGGAGACACGATGGGCATCAGACAGACATCCCTGCTCTATACAGTCTGGTGGGGGAGACAGGCATGTAAACAGGCAATTGCAATATACTGCAATAAGACTATGATTACGGAAATACCTCTTCTGTCTTCATAGAATAAGTTGCAGCAATCTACGCAGACTTGAAACTTACACACAGTTTCCTTTCTTCCACCTCCATATGCAATAATAGTCCCATATGAAATGTTTCCACTCTTTATATTAGTACCTATGATTTCCATTGGAATAAATAACATGCACAGCATGTAGCCAGTGCTCCATCACTAGGGGCAGTGGCTATGAAGACTTGGGTTCTTTGACCTAACACCACCTCTGACTTTGCGGTTCGTTTTTCCCTTCTGTAAATCAGGAATAACAGTAGCTCATTCATAGGGTCATAATGAGGGTCAGATGAGATAGTATGTATGAAAACATCTTGGAAGCTCGAGGGAACTATATTAAGGCATTAGTAACATATGGTTTCACGCCCACTTGCTAGAGCTATAAAACAGTGTTAACCGAAAGGTCTCATAACCTGTACACTGGGCCCAAAGAAATTTTTTAATAGGTTCTTTGAGAAATAAAATTCTACACAAGAAAATCTGCTTCATCCAAATCACCTACAGTCTGTCCTCAGGAAAACGGATATCTTTTCCTTGAAGTCTCCTCCTACCCTTCCAACGTCCCCTCCCAGCATTTGGCTCCCCCAGGCAAGACCAAAAATGCATGCTGGAAACTGCCCAGGTTGGTTTCTAGTCAGGTTCGTGCATCACCTGAGTCCAGAGTCAGTGCCAAGAAGGCGGGACTGGTAAAAGCTGGCGGTGTGTGTGGTGTGGGCTGTCAGCTGTGCGGGCGGTGGCCAGGGCCTAGGAAGGGGCTGGAGCTGGGGGAGGAGCAGAAAGCTGGCAGGGCCACTGACAGAGAATCCTTCCTGATTTCCTACTACAGCAAATCTATGCCCTGCACACAGACCAGGCTGCCCTGTCCTGGTGCCAGCAGGAGCCTATCTGTGAAATATAAGTCAGGACAAGCCAGAAGAGAGAAGAGAAGGCTCCATCTCTCCAAGGTGCACCATGGACACAGGGTCCTGAGCAGCCCTGGGGGAGGGCAGGGAACAGACTCCCCACTTCCTCTGCCGATGGTTCAGCTGGAGGGCCTTGTACAGTCAACAACCTGCACAACCGCACTGCTGACCCAGAGAACCCAGCTGCCTCTCTCCCTGGAAGCTAGCTGATTAGAAGAGGTATCGATTCCTTTCGGTGCATTTCTCTCATCATTCATTCAACACACAGTTATTATGAGCCAACTACACAGGGGACATTATTCTATACTCTGAAAATAAACAGAGTCCCCACTTTCAAGAAGCTTACTTTTCAGTGCAGGGAGACAGACATACACAAATACGTGTGTGTGTGTGTGTGTGTGTCTGTGTGTGTGTGTGTGCATGTGTCTCTATGTGTTTGTATGTGCACTTATGTGCATAATGTGTGTGTTGGGAAAACAATAGTAAAGGCTATGATGAAAACTAAAGCATAATAAAGAGATAGGGTGACTCTGGGGAGGCAACTCTATAAATAGGGGTCAGGAAGGGCTCTCGGAGCAGAGTGCTCAGCGGAGTGGGGGCTGAATCGATCAGATCTGCAGGGAAAGAGTACTCCAGGCAGAGGGAACAGCCAGGGCGAGCACCTTGCAGTGAAGTAGGGTCAAGGAAAGGCCTGAGACAACACAGCTGGAGCAGATGAAGGGAGGACAGATTCAGAGATGAAGCCAAAGATGCCCATATGTCTTTGTTGGGGAGAAGTCAAGGTCAAGGTCTAGGAGGGAGGTTGGGCAGAGCCAGGCAGACTGTGCTAAGGACTGGGGTTTGCTCTGTGGGCTGAGAAGCCACGAGAAGGTTCTGAGCAGAGGACCAATGACTCTTCATGGAAACTCTACGCACTATCTTTCCAACTCCTTTGTAAATCATTTTTTTAAAGAACAAAAAGGACCCTTCACTGCAGTGGGGGTGACTCCAGCAGGAGTCACCTAGTCCACTAGGCTCCAGCAGGGAGGCTAGTTAAGAGGTGGTTGCAGTAATCGTCCTGGGAAGGTTACTCAAACTTTCTGTGGCTCAACAGCAAATCAGGGGCTATTAACAGTACCAGCCTTATTCAGTTAAAAAGTTTAAATGAATAAAGTGTTTAGAACACTGCTGGGTAGCTAGTAAGTACCACGTAAGTATTTATGGAATAAAAAGATTAAAATAAAATTTCAATTTTATTAAATTAATTTAACTAATAAATTAATGCTGGACCAGAGAGACAGTGGGAGACAGAAATGTGGCCTGCTACATTTTCCAGGGGAAGTCACCAGGGATTGGCAAGCATTGGGTCTCAGTGTGAGAGAAATCTAGATGACTCCGACATTTCTGGTCTCAGCCCCAGAGTGTAGGTTCCATTGACTGAGATAGGGAAGAACACAGGAGAAGCAGGCTTGGGGGAAAGTAGATATTTTGCCATTGGACGTCCTGGCCTTGAGATGCCTACAGACACATGAGAAGATGCTAAGTGGGTAGCATTTAAAATCAGGGAAGGAGGACTTCCCTGTTGGTCCAATGGTTAGGACTCCGCACTCCCAATGCAGAGGGCCTGGGTTTGATCCCTGGTTTCGGAACTAGATCCCACAAGCCACAACAAAAGATCCTGTGTGTCGCAACTGAGACCTGGCGCAGCCAAATAAATAAATATTTTTAAAGGTAAAAATAACTAAAAATAAATTTAAAAAATTCAGAGGAGGAGTCCTGGCTGCAGATAGACATTTGGGATTCACCAGTGTATTATGGTAACTAAGCGTGGGGGCTGGAAGAGATCACTAGGGAATAGTGTTGGGAAGGGGGACGGAGCCCTGGGCCCTTCACTGTTTAGAGACTGGGAAAAGGAAGAGGAAACTAGTCAAAGAGACTAAGGAGCAACTGGCCAAGGCAGAAAGAGAAAAGGGTGCAGAGAGAATGGCAATGGTCAAATGCTGCTTCTGCTGCCACTGTCATCAAATAAGACGGACATGGAGAATTGTCCACTGGATTTAGCAAAGTGGAGGATTTCCAGGGGAAGTCACCAGGGACTGGCAAGCTTCGGGTCTCAGTGTGAGAGAAATCTAGATGATTCCGACATTTCTGGTCTCAGCCACAGAAAGAGTGTAGGTTCCATTGACTGAGATAGGGAAGAATATAGGAGCAAAGTGGAGGACCACACAAGCATGGTAAGAGCTTTGTTTGGGACAAAAGCCTGATTGGAATGGGTTCCAGAGGGAACTAACTGTAGGAGAAAAATGAGAGGCAGAGCGTACTGACAAAGAGGCTCATCATGCTCAACGCGGGCACCGAACCCCCACGTGGAGCGTGACAGGGGTGAGTCCACAGAAACAAGAAGGACGGCCTGGACAGGGGCCTAGATGCAGTGTGTGTCACTGGGGACCAGAGCTCATGCCAGCCTCTTTGATTGCTGCTATTTTCCCAGTGAAGTGGGAGGTAATTGTGGTCATGAGCTAAGAATAAGCTGGCTTATAAGGAGATGTTGGGGTTTGAGTAAAAAGGAAAGTGTGTGAAATCGT
The DNA here is from genome assembly GCF_029378745.1 of Bos indicus. Classification (NCBI taxonomy): domain Eukaryota; kingdom Metazoa; phylum Chordata; class Mammalia; order Artiodactyla; family Bovidae; genus Bos; species Bos indicus. The sequence continues at coordinate 63,351,408 of NC_091775.1, read as the reverse complement.
CTCTAAAAGAGTATGAGGGTGGATAAAAAAGGAAAAGTAATGAGATTTCATAAAGGAAATCAGTCCTGAATATTCACTGGAAGGACTGATGCTGAAGCTCCAATACTGTGGCCACCTGATGCGAAGAACTAACTCATTGGAAAAGACCCTGATGCTGGGAAAGATTGAAGGCAGAAGGAGAAGAGAGTGACAGAGGATGAGACAGTTGGATGGCATCAGCGACTCTATGGGCATGAATTTGAGCAAGCTCCAGGAGTTGGTGACAGAGAGGGAAGCCTGGTGTGCTGTAGCCCATGGGGTTGCAAAAAGTCGGACACAACTAATAGACTGAACCGAACCGAGTGAGATTTCTGGGCAGGACTAAGGGTGGACTTGGTGAGGGGGTCACAAATTTACAGAAAAACCACTGAGCAAGGCTGTGAGTTACGCTATAGTAATGTTTGACTGTCCATGTGCAGGTGAAGAAGAGATGGCAAGCAAGATTTAAGCAGGGTTGGGGTTTTGCCAGACCCATATAATGGAACACCAGAGGGTAAAGGAAGTCGAGAGTGAAAACAAGGAAGTGATCATAACGATGGTGAAGCATGAAGTAGGCTACTGACCGGCTTGGGAGGCATCCAGCAACCTTGCCCTTGGCTGCTGATTGGCTCTACCTTGGAAGCTGGCAGGAGAAAGTCTTGAGAAGGTAAGCGACCTCAAGTGCAATGTCACTATTTTTCTCTGGAGAGTATTTTTGGTGCTTACAATGGAATTTGATTTGATAAGATGGGAAGTGAGGATATGGTTGGGGAAGGGGCAGTGACCAAATCATAGGATCAAATGTCTGTGGATGCCAGTGAGATTAAAGAATCTGGGGACTAGAGCACCAGAGGGAGGGAACCAGACAGAAGAGAGAGGGGAGTCCAGCAGTAGGACGCTTGAAATTGAGATCATGGAGCAGTGCAGTTACGACGTGGTCCACACTGACCAAGGAAATGAGGCCAGGCGACAGTTGTCGAGTTAAACCATCAAGTAGAAGAGGTTAAGGAACCAAGAGGCCAGCGTACAAGAAGGGTCATCTACTAACCAAGAACTCTGTCAGGAGAAAAGATGGGGAGAGAGGCAGTAAGCAAGAGTTAAAACCTTCCTGGGATGAAGGCGCGGGCCTAGGAGTCTGCAGATAGATGCACAGGGAAGGAGTAGCAGGTGGCGGTGTCTGAGGCCATGAGCTCCAAACTGGCATTTTAGTACAGGAGTGAGGAATAATAGTCTGGAAGCAACAATGGCAAGCAGGGAGACACCTATCCCACCTCCAGCCTCAAGAGTACCAAGCAGTATGGGAGGGAAGGCAGCCACCACATGACACAGCTGCAGATCGAGTAGCATTCTTGGGGGAGAGGCAGGGTCCAATCAGAACAGGAGGCAAAGGGAATGTCCAGAGAAGGCTCCTGTTGATGATGGAACATGAGTCCTAGCCAGCGTGATATCAGGGTTTGGGAAGTGGAGAAGGAACAGGAAGTGGGTCAGACTAAGGCATGCACAGGGCCTTTCAGGGAGGGAGTTTGTGGTGAGGACAAAGGCTTAGTGGTATTAATCATGGAGATCTCCCAGCAGACTGCAGTGGTGGCTGTGAGTGTTGGGGAGCAGGGAGTCTGGGGCCATGCCACTGTCTCTATCACCTCCCATTGTCTCTGCGACACACTCCAACTGGGTCCTGTCCCCATCATCCTCCTGAAACTGTTCCCATGAAGGCCACCTCTGTATTGCCAAAACCCACGATTCCTTCTCCATCTTCATTTTATTTGACCTTTTAGAAAATCTTGGATGATTTGGGAGAATGGCATTGAAACATGTATAATATCATACATGAAACGAATCGCCAGTCCAGGCTCGATGCAGGATACAGGATGCTTGGGGCTGGTGCACTGGGATGACCCAGAGGGATGGTATGGGGAGGGAGGTGGGAGGGGGATTCAGGATGGGGAACACGTGTACACCCGTGGAGGATTCATGTTGATATATGGCAAAACCAATACAATATTGTAAAGTAATTAGCCTCCAATTAAAATAATTTATATTAATAAAATAAAATAAATTAATTAAAAAAAAAGAAAATCTTGCACAGATGAAGACTCCTTCCTTCTGAAAACACTCTTCTTTCCACTTCTTTGTCCCTGTATCCTCTGGCTTTTTGCCTACCACCCTGGCCACTCTTTCTGACCTCTTTGGTGAGCTCCTCCTCTACCATTACTCTTAAAGGCTAATATGTCCCTAAGCTATTGGTGTGCTGCCCTATTTCACCTTTTCATGGGTTTGCCCTGATGAAAGCACAATCTTTCCTGACTCCCTCTGCCACTCCATCCTCCTACTACCAAACCTAAGACTTATTCACATATTCGCAGCCGTGGTGAAGTGACTTTTTCAGTGAGTATTGTAGGAATTCTTGAGTTAGGTCATATGGCAGGCATTGAGTGACATGTAGAACGTGCAAGACAAGTCTCTGCCCTCAAGCTGTTCAGCATCCCCCTAAGACGACACGACGGAGGTGCATAAAAGTATAGCACTTCTGATTATGAAAAAAATACCAACTAGCAGAGTTGGACCATATTCAAATGGTCATCTACTTCCTCCTACTCAATTTTCAAAGCCACGATGAGATGACTCACCACCTATAAGGCCACCCTGGGAATCAGACCCAAGTCTCTCAACCCCTAGGCCAGTGCTCTTGCCATGACACCTCAATGGCTGGTTGAGATCAGCAGTTAAGTACCATGAGACCTAAAATAAAAGGCACTGTGCCTTTGAAGTTAGAAGCATGTATTCTAAAACCAGACTTCCAGGGTACAAATCACTAATGAACCTCAAACCACAGTTCCAATGCCGTAATAATTATCTGCGGAGAATCACTTAACTTCCCTGTGCCTTGTCAGTTAAATGTGGACAATAATTGTACTACCTCATAGTAAGGATGATGAATCACATGAGTTAACACAGGTAAGGTGCTTAGAATGTCGCTGGCACTTAGAGGGCTATGTGAGGTTTTAAAGGCTAACACACTGGTAAGTGATCAACAGGAGAGAAGGTTTGTTAAGTGCTGGGTACCCACTTCCTCTCTGGACCCCAGGAGCCTGGCACATGTCACTGAATGAATGAGCTAACGAACATTAACATCTATAGGAAAACAACACCACGGATCACCTCCATCTGCCCCATTTGCACCATCCAGGATGTCCATCAAAACCAGGGAGGAAAATTCCACCATGACCAGCACTATCAAAAAAACACCTAGTCTAACATCTACTAACTCAATCCAAGGCAAGAGGAGATAAAGACATACAAACCTCAGGACATGTATTAATAAACAGGTGGAATAAACACTGGCATCAGAAGGACAAATCAAAGTCCCTGGGTGGGAGGTAAATCTGGTGCCACTGAGAATTAAATGCAATACTATCTTCCTTTAATTTATGACTCCAAGGAATAAAATCCAAGTTCTCAATAAGCATCAGTCAGGGTAAACATGGCCCAAGACAGAACATAAATCCTTTGACTCTACACAAAAAGAAACAAAGGCGGTGTGGGAAGGAGGGAGAGGTTGGAATCTTGGTCAATCCCTTCTATCCACTGAACACTTGCCCTCAAATAAAATCATTCACTCAATAATATACCAGAAAGAGGAGGGTTAGCAGCAATTCTGGAGGGAAAAACGAGATAGGTGCTTCACATTTTGATAGATTCTCCATGGTTTACAGAGCTCCTCTTTTCAGGAAAGCTTGGGATGTGAATCAGTCCCCAGGTCCTGATGCCCAGCCTCTTGGTAAACTAAATGCGCTTGGGAGGGGGAGTGGGAGTGGGAAGAGTGGGGAGCGGCTCTCGGGACGTCCTTAGACCTCCGTGAGGTTCCAGGAGCCTGTGGCTGGTTAGTGAGATGGATCGGGTCTGACCTCGGAGGCCTAGCTCGGAAGGTCAAGCCTCTCTTTTGGCCGCAGCAGAGATAGCTCCATCTGCTCCGCTGGGCCCATCATCTTTTCCCACGTGACCCCACATGCCCTCGGCTCCTCCCTGGCCCCATGCGCCCCTCTTCCACCCTGCCACCCCCGGTACTCACTCCCACTCCTTGCGCCGCGCCTGCGGGGTGCTCTGCATCTTGTGCGCCTCGTGGGCCTTGATGATGTCCCGCTGCTCGATGAGACCCCCGCGCCGCCGCTTCATCACCTCGGGGCTCACCGGCAGGAAGGGGCTGGAGCCGCCCTCCCAGCCCGGGCCCTCGCCCTCCTGCAACGGGAAGAAGTTGTCGAAGCCGCCGGCGGCGCGCGGGGAGGCCGGCAGCATGCCCGCCTCGTCGGAGGCGTAGGCCTCGAGCAGGGCGCACTGCTGGGGCCGCCATGCCTCCTCCTCGGGCAGGGCCAGGACGTGGCGGCAGCGGCGGCTCGCGGCGCCGGGCTCAGGGCTCCCGCCCGTGGCCGGGCAGAGGGCGGGCTCGGGCAGCCTGTGGCCGGGGCTCAGTCCACGCATCTCGGGCACCATCACAGAACATTGCTCTGCGCGGGGAGGTGGGAGAGAGATAAGGGGTGGGAGGGCAGGGAGGGGAGGGGTGGGCACGAGGGAGATAGAGAAGAGAAAGAGGTTAATGACGTTGTCCTCTGGGGCAAGGCTTCTGGCCTGGCCCAGAAACTGGCACACAGCTGGCTCTCAATAAATGATTGTGGCACTCTGGAGCACCCATCCTGGAGCAGGCTGTGTGCCAGGTGCTGTCAATAAATGATGGCTGAACTTGGGAGCATCCACTATGGACCACGCTGTGTGCCAAGTGCTGGGTGTTTAGAGTCAGGAGAAGCAGGTTTGATTTTTGCCCCATGAACTTCAATCTGGCACAGACAGCAGAAGTTAAAGCCATAATTATAGGCAACTGTGATCAATGTCTCACATTGATCCTTAGAAGGATGCCAAAGGCTGTCCTTCTCAGCCCCACCTTGACAGCTAGCTGGCCATCCCAGCCTGTCTATGGTGAAAGAATCTCCTTACCCCTCTCCCCAGGGACCCAGCTTTTCTGGGGAACCCACCCACCACCTGCTCCCCTAACTCTCATACTCTCTCTGGTGGTGCAAGTTATTGATGAAAACTGGGTCCCACACACAGTTCCTTCCTCACTTTCTTATGCTCATTCCAGCAGGGTCTGAGGAGCATGTGTGGAATCAGGTACCCTGGCTGGCTCCCTTGAGGCTGGTTTTCCTCTTCCATACCAAGGAAGAGGTAGCCGGATTTGCCCCTATGAGACACACTCATTCAATCAACTCTGACTGAAGCCTTAACCACGAGTCTGGCACTGGGCATGCCAAGATGAGCTGGATTTAGTCCACATCCTCCTCCTTGGAGGAACATGATGAACATGAATTTGACCACACAGCCTGATGTGCTGTGATTGAGGTGGGCCTGATAGCTATGTGAGCTCATGTGCGGGTCCCCTCAGCCCACTTGTGGGCTTTGTGGAGGAAGTGACCCTCAGGCTGGGTGTAAGCGGGGTTTGCCGGGTGAGGAAAAGGAGAAGATTACCAGCAAAAGGGAGAGCATGCACAGAGAGGATGCAGGTCAGGAAGCAACAGTTAGAACTGGACATGGAACAACAGACTGGTTCCAAATAGGAAAAGGAGTATGTCAAGGTTGTATATTGTCACCCTGCTTATTTAACTTATATGCAGAGTACATCATGAGAAATGCTGGGCTGGAAGAAGCACAAGCTGGAATCAAGATTGCCAGGAGAAATATCAATAACCTCAGATATGCAGATGACACCACCCTTATGGCAGAAAGTGAAGAGGAACTAAAAAGCTTCTTGATGAAAGTGAAAGAGGAGAGTGAAAAAGTTGGCTTAAAGCTCAACATTCAGAAAACGAAGATCATGGCATCCGGTCCCATCACTTCATGGGAAATAGATGGGGAAACAGTGGAAACAGTGTCAGACTTTATTTTTTTGGGCTCCAAAATCACTGCAGATGGTGACTGCAGCCATGAAATTAAAAGACACTTACTCCTTGGAAGAAAAGTTATGACCAACCTAGATAGCATATTCAAGAGCAGAGACATTACTTTGCCAACAAAGGTCCATCTAGTCAAGGCTATGGTTTTTCCAGTGGTCATGTATGGATGTGAGAGTTGGAGTGTGAAGAAGGCTGAGCGCCGAAGAATTGATGCTTTTGAACTGTGGTGTTGGAGAAGACTCTTGAGAGTCCCTTGGACTGCAAGAGGATCCAACCAGTCCATTCTGAAGGAGATCAGCCCTGGGATTTCTTTGGAAGGAATAATGCTGAAGCCGATACTCTAGTACTTTGGCCACCTCATGCGAAGAGTTGACTCATTGGAAAAGACTCTGATGCTGGGAGGGATTGGGGGCAGGAGAAGGGGATGACAGAGGATGAGATGGCTGGATGGCATCACTGACTCGATGGATGTGAGTCTGAGTGAACTCCAGGAGTTTGTGATGGACAGGGAGGCCTGGCATGCTGCGATTCACGGGGTCGCAAAGAGTCGGACACGACTGAGCAACTGAACTGAACTGAACTGAAGGACTTAGAAAGAGTTCCCATAGCAAGTGTGAGGTCTGGGGGACAGTCCTGAATTGAGAGAACCTAAACTTACCATCTTTTCCAGACCTCTACCTCCTATTTCCCTCCCAGCCAAGAGCCCAACACCCGTGATTCCCAGCCTCTTCTCCACCCGCGTTCCAAACCATGCCCCTAGTGACACAGCTGGCACAAACACGCCCCCGTGGCTCCAAAAAGTGCCGTTTGGTCTACATACTGGGAGGAGCCCAGGTATCCACATCACTAATCCAGGGCTTATTGAGCACCTATGATGAACTGAGGGCTAGGCTGGGCCCCCAGGGGAGGCATCTTCCCAAACCCTGCTCCGCCTTCCACAGTCTGGACTGCATACCAAATCACAAATCATAAAAACTTAGAATATTAAAATGGGCAGGAATCTTAAGTGTCGAGCCGTATCATTTTACAGGTGAGATCCAGAGAGATAAAGAGTCTTGCTCAGACTAGTCATACTAGAAATAAAAGAGCAGGAAAGGGCTCAGATTTTAAATTTAACTCACAGTTTTTTCCACTATATTGATCACACTGCCTCTAACCCATGAAGCAAAATCCATAAATGCCCCCTCAACCCCCTCCTCATTATATTAAGGAAGCAGGTAGAAAAGGCAGGATGGGGATTTCCCTGGCAGTCCAGTGGTTAAGACTCCTTGCTTCCACTGCGTGGGGCGGGGGGGGAGGGGGGTGTTCTATTCCTGGTTGGGGAACTAAGATCCCACATGCCTCAAGGTGCACCCCCCCCCCAAAAAAAAGGCAAGATGATTTTAGTGCATAGCTGATCAAGCCTGGTATGAGTGTCAAATAGACCCTGATCTCCCTGAGGAGTGGGCCAGACGTATCTTCCTTATTTGTCTCCCGCCTTTCAAGCACATGGACTGGTCATCCCAGCTGGCACAGCTCCACACCCAACGGCTCAGAGATACAGGGGAGGAGGCCCTGGGGATGCACTGACCAGCCTTAGGTATGCAGCCACCAAGCTGGATCAAGAGGGCAAAGGCGGGGGAGATAAAGGGTCCCAGATAAGCTTGCAGGAGAGGAGAAATGAAGGGGAAAATCCATTTCCAATCCTGCACACAGTTGGGTGGGTCCCTAGAAAGAGTGATTCATGTTCCTCACGTTGTCATCCTGTCTCAACTCTGCTTGATGGATTTTAAATTTATCCTGCGTTCCTACAATGTTTAAATGTCTCTCCCCCACCACACACATGCACACACCCCTCCCCGGCTGCTCCCTCTCTCTCCGCAGGATTTAGCACCACCAGAAACCCAAGCAGCCTCGGGTTCTCTGCAGCCGAGAGAACCTTCCTCATGTCCCCGCTTGGCAGAGGCTCCCGGACCACCCTCCGAGCTCCCACCAAGGACCTGGCTCCTTGTCTCTGATTCCTGGCCCACCCTCTCCCTCCTCACTGGATTCCCCCTTCCCAGACACTCTGCCAAGTTGAGTCACATCTTTTGCCAAAATTACAGCAGCAGTAATATGCACCACAGCACTCCTGCTTCAACAGAATCAATTTTACGAATATCAAAACATGAAATTATCTCATCTTTCCTTTAAGAATTCCTGTTAAACAACCCTTCTATTATTGATATAAATGTTCATCATGGGAATCTGTCGCCCCCACTGCCTGCCAAGCTGGCCAGTCCCCAGGTCTGGCTATCATCGAGCTGAGAAAACATCTTTCATCTCAGGAAATTTAGACGAGACGGAGTCTGCATCTTCCAGGGAAGGACATTTGAATCTCTCTATACTTAGCTTTTCTCCCAGCCCCCAAATTCTGGCATTCTTTGAATACCTGGAGATCAGAGATCTTTTCTGGATTTATCTTTCTATATCCAGACCCTAGGACTAAGTTCAACACGTAGGAGACTGTTGTGGTGGTCACTGATGAGGGCTTCCCTCATGGCTCAAACAGAAAAGAATCTGCCTGCAATGCAGGAGACCTGGGTTCAATCTCTGGGTCGGGAAGATTCTCTGGAGAAGAGAATGGCAACCCACTCCAGTATTCTTGCCTCAAGAATTCTGTGGACAGAGGAGCCTGGTGGGGGTCCACGGGGTCACATGGTGGTCACTGATAACTGTTAGTCATATAGTCTGGTTATCCCCATCCCGGGCACGTGGTAGGATATACACCCTGGCCCCCTGAGGTTCATGTGAGCTTGCTGACCTGTGAGTTGTGAGTGGAGGATGTACGTCATTTCGAGGCCAAGCACTTAAAACCAGTGTGAGGCCTCTAGATCTAGAGGGACAGGTACATTTTCTGTAAAAGGACCAGATAGTAATTATTTCAGACCTTGCAGGCCATGTAATCTTTCTGGCAAATACTCAAATTCTGCAGTTGTAGCCTGAAGCAACCAGACAATATGTAAATGAATGTGTGTGACTGGGTTCTGATAAAACTTTATTGATGAACTTTTGTAAACTTTGCCCTTTCAACTGGACCTTTGGACACCATCATGGCCACTTAGTCTGTGTCCACAAGTTCTATAGAGCAGCAGAAATAAAGACAGGATCAGATCAGATCAGATCAGTCGTTCAGTCGTGTCCGACTCTTTGCGACCCCATGAATCGCAGCAACAGAATGGAGGGTGGACACATCAAGTGAGAAGCTTCCTGAGGGCAAAGTTTCTGTCCTGTGCGCCCACCCCCAGTCTCTAGGGGAAGGAAAACAGGCCCTACTGCTCTGCGATAATGGCTCAAGAATGAGCTCATGAAAGCCCCAAGGACACCTATCTTACTCCTCTAAACTTGCCTTCCACTTACTTATCTTCTTTTTCTTTGTTGGTTTGTTTGACTAATACGCAAGGTGGTGGTGGTGGTGGTTTAGTCGCTAAGTTGTGTCCAACTCTTGCGATCCCGTGGATTGTAGCCTACCAGGCTCCTTTGTCCATGGGATTCTCCAGGCAAGAATACTGGAGTGGGCTGCCATTTCCTTCTCCAGGGGATCTTCCCGACCCAGGAAGGTATGCCAGGTACAGGATCTTAAATTATGGTGATCCTGAGGAGGAAGAAGGTTTAGGCACATTTGTAATCCAGCAGCCCCATTAAACTTGTCTCCCTTTGTTTGTCAGGCCACATAGGGAAGCAGAGTAAGGGCTCTCCTTTCCACTCTTACTCCCAAGCACCTTGCACTGATGAAGATGCTCAAGCCAGTGCTCCACACACCTGCCCGCCTCTGAAACCTTCTCTCCTCTCTCCCCTCAGAGCCAAAGTCAAGATCTTCCTCCCAAAAGGAACAAACTCTTTGGATCATCAAGAGTTTTAATTTTAGGGGCTTCCCTGTTGGTTCTGTGGTTAAGACTCCACACTTCCAATGCAGGGGGCAAAAGTTCAATCTCTGATCAGAGAAATAAGATGCCACATACTGAGTGGTATGGCAAAAATAATGTATATTAAAATATATATATACATATACTTTTTAAAAGAGTTTTAATTTTATCCATCTATCTTTGATTGCTTTAGTAATAATGGCCCATGCATCCCCTTGGCATGTCCTTGCCTCTCAGACCCAACAGGTGAGTCCACCATGTTGAAGACATGCGTCGTCCTCTCATTGGGTTCATACCCATTCCACTCCCACCCCTCATTTTCTGATTCTTCCAGAACGTGAACATCTTCCAGTCACCTTCTGAGAAACGGATACATCAAGAAGTCAACAAAGTCACAATGCTCTTATGAACGTACTGCCTTCAAACCCTGAAAGTTTTGAGTTGAGCAAGGAGGAAGAAGTCAGCCCTGGATGCCCCACCAAGCAGCACAGGCTGGGAGACAGCGAACAGAAGTGGAGCTGACGGGCAGTAAAAGGTGACTGGGAGGCTCACAAATGTCCCTCAGCTGGACCTGAGATACCCGAGCCCTGCACCTTTGACTGCCCTGGGCAGGGAGGGGGCAGAAGGGTCCCCATCCAACCATAAGGAATGAGAACTCACAAGAGGAAAACACTTTTTAAAAAGCTACTACACAACTGAGATACCATTCTGAGTTCTTTTCTAAAAATGATGCTCTAGAGAAGAGAATTGACATACTTAGTGGGCTTCCTGTCCAGCAAAACAAAAGGCAGGGAATGACCCTACTCCTCATCCTCACCCACCTACTCAGAGAGGAACATTCCTGGTACGGTGATAAATATTCATCCAGGGATTCTTATCTGAGCTACCTTGCTACCTGACCACAAAGGAGGAGTAAAAGCTGGATTGTTCACTTGGGGTAACCTCCCAGGGTTGTGAGTCTCAAGCTTTAGTGTCCATCAGAAGCATCTACATTGCTGATTTTAAAATGCAGCTTCCTGGGACCTTCCTCCAGAGATTCTCATGCAATAGATCTTAGGTGGGTTCAGGAATCTGCAGTTTTAATAAGCACCACCTCATCTCCACCACTCCCAGGAATCAAGTCTTGAGTAACACTGTCCTAAAGGCAGGAAATGTCCTGAGAGATTGTGCCAAGTGGATAAGAAGTAATATCTTGGATGAATTAGGATGTTAAAGGCCCATAGGTGGGACAGTGTCCCTTTTACTCATGTTCAGTCTGCATCATGAACTGAAGGTACCAAAAAACATCCAGGATGAGCTCCTTGACCCACCCCCACTCCTGCAAAACTCCATCCTCCCCTAGACTGACATCCGTTTTTGCCCATCCCACATCCCTCTCCATATGTCCATGTTGTTATGCTGACCGTTCAAGGATGGGCTAATGTCCAAGAGCATTTGACAGGTTGGTGTATTTTGAATGGAAACCGAGACCCAAGGAAGACACATAACTTCAAACTGGTGTCAGCAGCTCAGGGCTCAGGATATAGTTCTGCCATTTGCTAGTTAAGCAAGCTTTAGTAAGTCACTTCTTTAGGTCAGTTTCCTCTCCTGAACAATGATAATAATTATATAATTTCTACTATTTAATACAATATTTACTAATAAATATATTCTGTAATTATATTGTCAATAATAATATAACCTGTCTTTCAGAAGTCTGTGGTCAAACTCAAATAAGATAGACTCTCAGAAAAAACTTGGAGATGTGAATTATGTAAATATGAAGGAAAAAAGAGAGGCTTGGAGCCATAATGCTGAAGCCAAGCAGCCTAGGTATGAATTCCAGCTCCCCTCTGACCAAATGAATCCCTGGACAAATGACATAGTCTTTCATTTCCTCATTTTAAAACATCACTAAGAGCAGATTCTTCATAGGGTTGTTTTGAGAACAGAAACACATAGAATAGTAGAAACACATAGAACAGTACCTAATAAAAATGCCCAATAAATGTTAGCTCTTGTTTTTATTATATAAATGATATATTTTATTAGGTAAATAATGCTAGTAAAAAAAAAAACGCAAATATCGATGGTTTAACCCAAGTGCAAGTGCAAGGGTTATTCACTCAGTCATGTCTGACTCTTTGCCATCCAAGGACTGCAGCCCACCAGGCTCCTCTGTCCATGGAATTCTTCATGTAAGGATACTGGACTGGGTAGTCATTCCTTTCTCCAGGGGATCTTCCCAATTCGGAAATCAATTCTGGCCTCCCTCATTGCAGGCAGATCTGAGCCACCCAGGAAGCCAAATACAGCATGATGACAGTTGTTAATATGACTATATGCTACATGCGAAGGTTGTGGAGAGAGTTGAACCTAAGATGTCTCATCACATGGGAAAATATTTTTTCATTTTTCTTTTTTTTGATCTATATGAGATGATGAATGTTAACAAGGCTGATGGTGGTGGTCATTTCATTATGTATATAAGTAACTACCTTGAACTTATACACTGCTGTATGTCAATTGTATCTCAATAAAACTGGAAAAATAATTTTTTAAAAAAAGGTTTATTTCTCTCTCATGTCATAGTCAAATAATGCAAGTTGGCCTAGAAGATGGGAAAGACCCTGCACCCCATCATTCTGAGACCCAGACTGATCTCATTCATGGGCTCTGTCATCCCCTAAGGATGGCATTGTTTTTTAAGGGCTGGAAAGTAAATATTTTAGGCTTAGCAGGGTGTGAGTTTCAGCTGCAACTCCTCACCACAGCCTTTGTAGTATAAAAGTAGCCATAGATAACACATAGACAAATGAATGTGATTGCTTCAATAAAACTTTATTAACAAAAATAGGCAGCTAACAACTGAGCCTAGAGCCTCATCATCCTCCACTAGACTTTTTCTCTCCAGCCAGGAGACAAAGAAAAAGAAAAAGCACTTGGGGATTCTTACAAAAGGTCTAGAGGCCAGATCTGGAAGTGATGTATAGCATTTCCCCCCTCTTCCATTAGCCAGAACTGTCTCCTGGCCCTGCTTAATCAAAGGAGAGCAGAAATGCAATCTACCTGCATGTCAAGGATAGGAAGGAGAAACCTATAGAGATCATCTGCGTCACACAACTGTTATCTATATTATGATATAACCACAAAAGTGAATCAAATTGAATATTGGCCAATCCAGTGAGTTATTAATCAACTACTATAAATTAGCCACATCATAGTATACACAGAGAGAAACAGATATATTTTACACAAAAGAAAAAGGCTAAGTGGTGTGATACTCAATTCACCAAAGGATCCTGAGGACTTGGGAAACAAGACCTCAGCAACGCAAAGTGTTGGTGTTGGCCTTAATCAATTATGCAGCAGGCTCACACTACAGAATACCCCCTTCAAAACACATATAAACACACACACACACGCACATACACACACACTGGCCTTTAAGCTACATGAAGAGAGAGACCGTATGCCAGCAAATTTGGGAAACTCAGCAGTGGCCACAGGACTGGAAAAGGTCAGTTTTCATTCCAATCTCAAAGAAAGGCAATGCCAAAGAATGTTCAAACTATCGTATAATTGCACTCATTTCACATGCTAGAAAGATTATGTTCAAAATTCTTCAAGCTAGGCTTCAGCAGTATATGAGCCAAGAACCTTCAGATGTACAAGTTGGATTTAGAAAAGGCAGAGGAACCAGAGATCAAATTGCCAACATCTGCTGGATCATCGAAAAAGCAAGAGAATTCAGAAAAACATCTACTTCTGCTTCACTGACTACGCTAAAGCCTTTGACTGTGTGGATCACAAGAAACTGCAGAAAATTCTTAAAGAGATGGGAATATCAGAACACCTTACCTGCCTCCAGAGAAATCTGTATGCAGATCAAGAAGCAATGGTTAGAACCAGACATGGAACAACAAACTGGTTCCAAATTGGGAAAGGAGTACGTCAAGGCTGTATATTGTCACTCTGCTTATTTAACTTATATGCAGAGTACATCATGTGAAATGCCAGGCTGGATGAAGCACAAGCTGGAATCAAGATTTTGGGGAGAAATATGAATAACCTCAGATATGCAGATGACAACACCTTTATGGCAGAAAGTGAAGAGGAACCAAAGAGCCTCTTGATGAACGTGAAAGAGGAGAGTGAAAAAGGTGGCTTAAAACTTAACATTCAAAAAACAAAAATCATGGCATCTGGTTCTATCACTTCATGGCAAATAGATGGGGAAACAATGGAAACAATGACAGATTTTATTTTCTTGGACTACAAAATCACTGCAGATGGTGACTGGTCTTTTCATGAAATTAAAAGACGCTTGCTCCTTGAAATAAAAGCTATGATGAATCTAGACAGAGTACTAAAAAGCAGAGACATTACTTTGCTGATAAAGGTCCGTATAGTCAAAGCTATGATTTTTCCAGTAGTCATGTACGGATGTGAGAGTTGGACCATTAAGAAGGCTGAGAGCCAAAGAATTGATAGTTTCGAACTGTGGTGCTGGAGAAGATTCTTGAGAGTCCCTTGGACAGCAAGGAGATCAGACCAGTCAATCCTAAAGGAAATCAACTCTGAATATTCATTGGAAGGACTGTTGCTGAAGCTGAAGCTCCAGTATTTTGGCCATCTGATCTGAAGAGCCGACTCACTGGAAAAGACCCTGGATGCTGGGAATGATTGAGGGCAGGAGAAGGGGGCGACAAAAGGTGAGATGGTTGGATGGCATCACGGACTCAAAGCACGTGAGTTTGAGCAAACTCCGGGAGATAGTGAAGGACAGGGAAGCCTGGCGTGCTGCAGTCCATGGGGTCACGAAGAGTCAGACAGGACTTAGAGACTGAACAATGAGGCAGAGACCACAGCAGCTTTATCCACCGTTGTATCCCCAGCACCCAGCCCTAAAAACATTCAATACGTTTTTATAAAAGAAAGGAGTGGGGGAGGGAAAAGAGGAGGAAGGGGAAGTAGAGGGGAAGGAAGATATTCTGCAATTTCCCATACTATAATTTTGCTATTGTGATAAATTAGTCCTCTTAAAGTATTGGCTTCTGCAGAGATCCTTACCACTACATTTGAGTGGGCAGGAGTGGGCTTAAGGGGCTTTTGCTTGTAACTTTCCAATCTGCTTGAATATTTGCCTTTGCTGTTCTGCTTTAAGAACTTCTTACAATCTCCACAGGACCTGCCTGGCTCAGAGAGGGGAAGGGAAACGCTTTAACATGGGAGGGGAGGCTTAATTTCCATGCAGAAATGTCCATGGATTCATTCAACAAACATTTGTTGAGCACCTACCACGTGTCAGGGAATGATAAAGGCACGGGTAATTCTTTATGGTACCACAAAAAGAATCCAGGAAGAAACCTAAGGAGTTAGCCCAGCATTAAAAAAAAAAAAAAAATTCTGTGTTTTTTTAACCAAAAATTACTTCTACAAGAGTATCTTGAAATTCCTTGAGAATTTGTGACTTTTCCAGGATTTGTTACTTCTGTTATTCCTTCTACTTCCCTAAAGCACTCAGACATAAACAGACAAGACGGGCAAAGCTAAAAAGGAAGGCCTACTTTTTCTGAAGATCTTAGAGCAAGTAGAAACCTAAGGACAGAATAACATTCTCAGGATCTAGAAGGAATCAGTTATGATGACAGCTTTATGGAAAGAGAATTAAGGTGCCACAGTTGTCTGGCTTGGGATACAGAAGGGCTTGGGGGCCGACTTCCAGGAGACCACACCTATTCCCTGAAAGACATTTGTCCAAACCGCTGCAGCGTCGTCGGGCTCCGACAGCTGAACGCAGAGTGCTGCACAAACTCCCCCAGCACCTCTGTTTCCATCAAGTGCTTGTCAAGTGTCAATTTCAGGAGCACTGGGATCTCCACCTAGTGCCTGATAATAGCCCTCCTGCCCACACAGACCAAGATGACTTGAATTGGTTTGCCTGGAAGCTGTCTGTTAAAGAGGAATAAGTTACTGCCGCAGTAAAGGGGTGGGAGTCGGCACAAATGGCACCTCCTCTCTGAGCAGGATTCCAGTTCCAGTGCAGCTTCTCAGAGGCACTAGCCCACGAGTAGCCCCTTCCTCTGCAGCTCTAAGCAGGGAATCTGGTTTGCCTGGAGAGAGCCAGTCGGAGCCACCACCAGCCGAGAGAAACAAGTGCAGAGCCCCCCAGTCTGCATTTCAGGCTTCCAGGTGCGGCCACAGAAAGTAGGACAACCTTAAGGCCTCAAGGCCTTGCATTCTGGCCAGATGTGAGCCCCTGTGGTGGTGGCCGTCCCTTCCAGATACTGAACTCTGCCCCGCCTGTCTGCCAGTGGCCCCTCCTGGGGGTCAGACCCCACTGTCAGGCCTGTCTCAGAAGCCAGCCTTTGTCTGGACACCCTCTCGGCTATGATCAGACACATGGGAAGTTACAGCGAAGAGGGCCAGCAAGTGGAAAGTCATGGCTTCTGAGCTGGGTGCTCAGGTCCCCACAGAAATAAAAGGATGAACGGATGCCTTTCAAGCATACCTGGCCTCTGAGAGCTGTTCTAACTCTCTTCTTCATCCCACCCTCATCTCTGCTCTCTCTCACTGCTCATTTATGCCTTTTTTCTTTCTGGCCATCTATTGTGTATTTTACCACATAATTACTAATAATGATATTATAATTAACCTGTTTTTTAAGCCAACAAAACTTGCATTTCCAGAGATAAAATGACCTGAAGGATTTTATGCTCAGTACACACACACACACACACACACACACACAGCACACAATGTTGTTAGTTCAATGTGTGCAGCTCAGACTGGTGGAGTTGTAGACTAAGACATGGAGCACTTGTGTGACATTAGACAACAAAATACAACCACGTTGACAACGCCTGCACGCCTACAACAAGCTGAAAAAGAAAAACTGCAGTGGGCGTACGGTTATTTCATTCAGGACCTTCCATGCCCCCGCCCTCATGCACTTTCTGCTCAACCTGTGGGTTCTAGTTAGACCACACCAGTCAAGGTAATCCTAACCCTTTGCTGGTGATTAATTAAGAGAAGGGGCTTCCCTTGTGGATCAGCTGGTAAAGAATCTGCCTGCAATGCAGGAGACCTGGGTTCATTCCTGGGTTGGGAAGATCCCCTGGAAAAGGGAAAGGCTACCCACTCCAGGATTCTGGCCTGGAGAATCCCATGGACAGTGTAGTTAAGGGAAGGGCATGTGACTGACTTAAGGCCAGGAAAGGAAGAGGTCAAGCTTCCTGGGGCTGTGGGGAGAATTCTTCCAGATTTTAAGGAAAGCTTTTAAAGGAACTGTCTCTGGACGGTGTCCTACACAGATGTGAACTGTGGAAACGCCACCACCACCGCCTCATTGCCAACCTGAAGACCAAGCTGCCACATGGAGGAGGGCAGGCCTCAAGAATGGTGTCACCACGTCCTGTCAGCCTGCCCAGCCATCCACCACTAGACTCTAGCAGTTCGAGACATCACGGTTCCTTACAGCTGCAGCCCATACATTCGCGTTAGATTTTCTGTCACTTCATCCCAAAGCTCACTGACTAGAAGCCCCCATAGCCACCCACACCATGACAAGACATAACTATTCTATAAGCCTGAAAAGCCAGTGAGTCGCTTTGGCCACAACAGGGAGACATCCCCTCACGCTCCTCAACATGATTTTTTTGGTTGTCGTTTATCTTTTACACGTAAGACATTGGGACCTCAGTCTTACATAAAATTCTTGATAATGGGATACTAATTCTAAGAATCACTGGTTCATTCCAGTGGTCTTGCCTGGAGAATTCCCTGAACAGAGGAACCTGGAGGGCTACAGTCCATGGGGTTGCAAAGAGTCGGACTGAGCAACTAACACCTTCACTTCTTCTTGCTTCTTTGGCTGCTTCTGGGATTTTCATGAAAAGATGCTACATCTATCACAAAGGTTTCAGAGAACTATCCAGGCAGGTAGCCCTCCCCTCACCTTCCATCTCATGACTCTCCACAGTGAAACTTAAAAAAAAAAAAAAAAAAAAGGAATCACTGGTATAATGGGGAAATGATTTGAACTGAATAAAGTTAAATTCAATTGAGTAAAAGTTAAATTCAATTTAGGTGGGGAAGGGAACTGAATTACATGGAAAAGGACTTTCTGCAATTAAGTGTAGCATAAAAAGATTTAGTGGTCCTAGCAGACACTGTCATCATTATTACCATCAATAAATATAATGGTTAATATTTATTGAATTTTTATTTTATGCTCAGTACTGTATAAGGGGCGCTTGGTCTTCTTTGCCATGCACAGGTTTTCCTCTAGTTGAGGAGGAGTGGGGGCTTCTCATTGCAGTGGTTTCTCTTGTTGCAAAGCAGGGGCTCTAGGTGCCCAGGCTTCAGTAGCTGAGGCACATGGGCTTAGTTGCACCACAGCATGTGGGATCTTAGTTCCCAGACCAGGGATTGAACCCATGTCTTCTGCACTGGTAGGCGGATGCTTAACCACTGGACCACAGGGAAGCCCTGGCTTTGTGTCTTTACACAGGACTGTGGTAAAGAAGCAGAGCTATGGACAGCGGCACCTTCTAAACAAACACAGTATTGCATGCAGCAGAGCAAACTCTTGGCACAAGTGTCCCAGGCCTCCCCAGGCAGCACCATGCAGGATCATCACAGAGCAGGTCTGGGGCAGCCCAGAGATGTGGAAAAGAGGGAATGAGTTATCACCTGCGATCCTGTCTTCGCTTGACAAAAATCAAGTGACAGCTCTGCTTGGGATGAAATGTGGTGGGGAGGGAGCGGGGGGTTGGGATGGACAAAATGCGTCTTGGGATCTTTCCCCTCCTTTCCTGGCCCCTGGTCTCTCCCTTGCCACATTATACTCGCATCCTCCAGCTGCCATGGCTCTTCACTGTCCTCTGGCTGTTGTCAAATTCCTGACTGTCTTCACCATAATCTTGTCCAAAAAAATTCACCATGATTATGGCGACCTTACTTCTCAATTCAAAAATTAAAAGTGGTCTGAAAAAAATTTTTTTCTGACTTTAAAAATGACATATAAGAAACATCTCATATAGTTACCCATATTAGAAAAAATACAATTGTACAAAATTGGGAAGCATCAGAAAGCTGGACCATCTAGTCATCATACATACGCTCCAAGATAGGCTACCCTGCCTTTCTTCTACCTCTTTTTTCTACCTTAAACTTGAGATCCCCTAGCAAAGGAGGCTCTTCGAGGTAAAATGAAAATCACTTAAATACATTAGCACATTTCAAGATGCCTTGAAGCTGGGCTGCTGCAGTGATAACAGGAGATGAGGCAAGAAGAGGGTCTCTGCAAGTCACCTGTAAGACGATGCTGGAGAAACATAGGACTGCCCCTTCCATCCAACACACACTTTTCCAACATTTTGGTCTGATTTCTCCTGTATAAAAAGCAGTGCCATTTTCACTGAGACTAGCTGAATGACAGACAATACGGAAGCTCTGTGGCAAGAAGCCTTCCCTTATCATATAAATTATAATTACCTCTTTTTGAGCCAGGCACCATACTGAAGGCTTTACAAGCCTTCTAGCTAATTGCAACAATCTTTTTTTCTTTTTAATGAACTGATTCACTCATTCATCCAATCATTTATTTATTCCACACATGTATAATGAGCACCTATTATGTGCCAAGCACTGGGCTAGGCATCAGGGCTCAAAACAGGCTGATGAACAGATTCTGATATGACACTGTGCTAAGTGCTCAAATGAAAAAAAAAAAAAAAACACCTACTTTGGGAGTCCATAGAGAGCACTGGGGAATCAGGGAGGCTGCTTGGAGGATGGTATTTATTTAAGCTGAGAACTGTGCATTATAACAAAAGAGTTGGCCAAGTGTGGCGTGGGGTTGGGGGAGCTGGGGTGGGTTGTAATTTAAATAGCCCGGTCAGGGTAGAACTCATGGGGGAGGTGACATTTGAGCAAACTTGAAGGAATGGGGAAAAGTGAGCAATTGAGATCTCCAGAGAGACAGAGACGTAGTGCTAAGGCCTCACTGAGGGAGCAGGCCTAGAACATTCTAAGAGCAGGAAGGAGACCAGTGTGGCTAGAACAGGAATAGCAAGAAATAAACTCAGAGAAGTAATGTGGAAGGGCTGTACCATTGGCTCTGAGTGAAATGGGAATCCATTGGAGGGTTTTAAGCAGAGCTAGGACAATGGCACCCCACTCCAGTACGCTTGCCTGGAAAATCCCATGGATGGAGGAGCCTGGTAGGCTGCAGTCCATGGGGTCGCTAAGAGTCGGACACGACTGGGCGACTTCACTTTCACTTTTCACTTTCATGCATTGGAGGAGGAAATGGCAACCCACTCCAGTGTTCTGGCCTGGAGAATCCCAGGGACGGTGCGGCCTGGTGGGCTGCCATCTATGGGGTCACACAGAGTTGGACACGACTGAAGCGACTTGGCAACAGCAGCAGCAGGACACTATCCTACTTGGCTGGTGTTGAGAACAGACTCTAGGGAGCAGGGAAAGAGCATATTGGAAGCTGCTACAGCAATAATACAGTAAGTGTGCCTGCTTCCTCTCCAGAACCCTGGGCAGAGACGGTCACTCGAAGGGCCCTAACCATCAGGCGCTTAACATGTCACAAGGGAAATTGGAGGCAGGGCCGGGCTGGGGTGAGGCAGAGGGAGGGCCTGGGATAGCCACGTACATGCTAAGTCGCTTGAGTTGTGTCCAACTCTTTGTGACCCTATGGACTGTAGCCTGCCAGGCTCCACTGCCCATGGAATTTTCCAGGCAAGAATACTGGAGTGGGTAGCCATTTCCTTTTCCAGGGGAACTTCTTGACCCAGGGATCAAATCTGCGTCTCCTGCATTGCCGGCAGATTCTTGACTGTCTGAGCCACCCCTAAAGTTCCTGTGTCCTCCAAGTGGTGCAGGAGACTCTCTGCAGATTTCCTATCTTCAGCACACATTCCTGCCCACGGAGAGGGTTGAGGGGATCTAGCCACTGTCCTGAAGGGGCCTCAGGGTTCAGGCAAGGAAGAGACTGGCGACTAGAGGCATGGCGGGGCACACAGAGGGTCCAGCAGCTGATGCAGTCACACCCATGCCCACCCAGCAGAGGATATCTACACTCCAGTCACAGCCAGTCTGCGGCCACCCTCACAGGCCACATACCCCACGCCAATGTCAGGCCATGAAAGCACCAGGGAAGAAGGGATAGGAGACAGAATATTAGTTCACGATATATTTAATCAAAAGAATGATAAATTGTGCGTTAACTAGGAAATCTCTGGCTAGAACCAAGATAAAACATGAATTTGAAAATACCAAGTTGTTCACCATTACAGTGGCTGGGGATTCAGAAATCAAATAAGGTTCTGGAAATAATGAAAATCATATCTATTTCTGAGTTTTGTGGCCATGCAAATTCAAATCTGCTTCACAATGTATCCTTGAAAAGAGCACTGAGATACAGCATGGAAATACTGTAGATATGATTTCAAATCATTTACCTGGATTGTCTAAACTATTCAAGCTTTGCAACAGTCAGTGTCGAAATTCAGCAATGAAGGTTTTAAATGTTCAAGGTCATGTCTTAGGACCCCACCTGTAATTCGTGCAATCTTAGAGTGGGTTTCCATGGCATTGACTGTCTTAGCTTCAATGGCAATGATATCCATAAAATCATGATTTGATGTGCTAATTCTATTTTTACCTTTTTTTTCATTTTTTTTAAAAAAGACTTTAATTTTTTAGAGCAGTTTTAGGTTCAAAGCAAAGCTGAGAGTAAGGCACATAGAGTTCGCACTTACCTCTTGCCCTTACACATGCAAAGCCTCCCCTACTGTCCACACCCCACCAGAATGGTACACTTGTCACTACTGATGATCCTCCACTGACACATCATTATCAAAGCCGGGAGATTACATAGGTTTGAGCAAATGTACAATGACAGGTATCATAAAGAGTATTTTCACTGCCCTGTGCTCTGCCTCTTCACCCCGCCCCCACGCCCTTTTGACCCCTGGCAACCACAAATCTCCTTTTACAGTTGCCATGGTTTCGCCATTCCCAGAACATCATACAGGTGGAGCCCTACAGTATGTTGTCTGTTCAGATTGACTTCTTTCACTTAGCAACATGCCCTGAAGCTTCCTCCATGCCTTTTTATGGCTTGATAGTTCATTTCTTTCTAGTACTGAGTAATATCCCATTGTCTGATGTTGCAGTTCATCCATCATGTCCAAGATGTAGGACATCTTGCTTCTGAGTTTTGGCAATTATGACTAAGGCTGCTAGAAACGTCTGTGTGCAGGTTTCTTTATGAACATAAGTTTCCAACTCTTTCGCATAAATACCAATGAACACGATAGCCTGATCATATAGCAATAGTACATTTATTTTTGCAAGAAACAGCCAAACTATCGTCCAAAGTGGCTGCACCACTTTGTATTCCACTAGCAATGAATGAGAGCTCTTACTGCTTCCCATCCTTGCCAACATTTGGTGCTGTCATATTCTGAATTTTGGCCGTTCTAATAGGCATGGAATGGTATATTGTTGTTTTATAATTTTTCCTGCTTTTAATGATAAATCCATCACCAAAAAAACCCTCCAGCATACCACCATATTGGAAATACTGTCCTGGTTAAGATATAGGCTCTAGCTAAAGAGATTATGGAATTATTATGGAATTATTATTATTATGGATTATTATCTTGCTGGAATCAAGATTGCTGGGAGAAATATCAATAACCTCAGATATGCAGATGACACCACCCTTATGGCAGAAAGTGAAGAGGAACTAAAAAGCCTCTTGATGAAGGTGAAAGAGGAGAGTGAAAAAGTTGGCTTAAAGCTCAACATTCAGAAAACGAAGATCATGGCATCTGGTCCCATCACTTCATGGGAAATAGATGGGGAAACAGTGGAAACAGTGTCAGACTTTATTTTGGGGGGCTCCAAAATCACTACAGACGGTGACTGCAGCCATGAAATTAAAAGACACTTACTCCTTGGAAGAAAAGTTATGACCAACCTAGACAGCATATTGAAAAGCAGAGACATTACTTTGCCAACAAAGGTCCATCTAGTCAAGGTATGGTTTTTCCTGCGGTCACGTATTGATGTG
Source organism: Bos indicus (assembly GCF_029378745.1). NCBI lineage: Eukaryota > Metazoa > Chordata > Mammalia > Artiodactyla > Bovidae > Bos > Bos indicus. The sequence goes on along the minus strand of NC_091775.1, from coordinate 63,328,486 downwards.
AGAGTTGGACTGTGAAGAAAGCTGAGCGCCGAAGAATCGATGCTTTTGAACTGTGGTGTTGGAGAAGACTCTTGAGAGTCCCTTGGACTGCAAGGAGATCCAACCAGTCCATTCTGAAGGAGCTCAGCCCTGGGATTTCTTTGGAAGGAATGATGCTAAAGCTGAAACTCCAGTACTTTGGCCACCTCATGCGAAGAGTTGACTCATTGGAAAAGACTCTGATGCTGGGAGGGATTGGGGGCAGGAGGAGAAGGGGACGACAGAGGATGAGATGGCTGGATGGCATCACTGCCTTGATGGACGTGAGTCTGGGTGAACTCTGGGAGTTGGTGATGGACAGGGAGGCCTGGCGCGCTGTGATTCATGGGGTTGCAAAGAGTCGGACAGGACTGAGCGACTGAACTGAACTGAACTGAAAGAGATTAAGTCATCTCATAACGTTGAACATGAGATAGACATAGCGGACATTAAGGATTACCCAAGCTACCCTCCCAGTCATTGCTTGAGTCAGATCCAAATATTCCCTGCACAGTCACTCAGCCTGTTTGAACACCTCTATTGACACAGATATCTCTGCCCCCAAGGCAACTCTTCCAACTTAAGACAGCTCTATTAGGACTCTCTTTCTTCCTTATTCTGAGCTGAAATCAATGTGTGTCAACACAGAAATCAATGAACTATGAGGAAAAATAATTCATTCACCTCTACTCAACACTGACAATCTAGAAAAAGAGGATGTAATCAGCAATAAAAACAATGAAAAGAAGCCAAAAATCAATGTGTCTCCTGTTGGAACAGTTCTCCCCTGACATAGTTCAGTGTTTTCTCAACAGACTCAGAAGGCCACAAGATTTTTCAGTTGCTTCTTTTTTCTTTTTCCACCTCTTTTCTTTTTTTAAATAAAAACAAACAAAAAGCACCTCTTTGAGCTTTCTTCCCAGTGAAAAGCTAATTGTAACTTTCCTGAAAGCCATTATTTTTGATTCAGGTTATTTCAGGAACAGTTAGCACCAACAACTTCAGAAGAGGGGCAGAAAGGTCACAACAGGAGGACAAATCTTTCAGGGATTTGGGGGATGAGGAGGCTCGCTGAAGAATCAAGGTTCACCTAGAATCTGCAGAGGAGAATCTCTTAATATTTATGTCCTCTTGGTAGACAGCATTTCTGAAGTGCACAGTAGAACCTAGAAGAGGGGAAGGGAGTTTTTAGTTGACTTTTCCATTGTTTTTTTTTTTTTTGCCCTTTGACCAAGCTGAAGGGCTGATTTTTAGGGATGGGCTAAAGATTTCAAAGAGGTGCCTGGTTTTGTGAGGTGAAGTGAAACCTCTTGGAAACATACTAGAGTAGGCCCAGCAGTGCAGCTAAGGCATTTTCCTGAAAATGAGACAGAATGGAAAGCTGACACAGGATCCAGGTTAGGTGTGCGGGAGGCAGAGAGGTGTTGGTGGCCCCAGGAACCTCAGTCTCCTTCAGCAAGGTCCATGGAGAGCAAGCACTCTCCAAGCTGCTGGCTCCAGCTGCCAGGAGGGTTTCCTCCAGAGTTAACCTTTGCTTTGAATCACCCTCTTCTGGCCCTTCTCTCTGCTCTATTCCTAGCATTGTCATTTACCAGCTTAATGTCATTGAGCAAGTCAGCAGCGTCTCTGGGCCTCAGTTTTCTCATCTGTAAAACGGAGTTAATTGTCCTAGCCTCCAATAGATTTATTATGAGGATTAAATAGGATAAAGTGAGAAAGCACTTTCTAAGCTATAAAGCCTATGGAGGAAAAAGTTGTTTGTTGGTATTATCATCTAATTTAAAGCTTTAGCACATCTTTGTCCTATTTTTTAGAAAATAGAGAGAAGAAGAATAGCTGTTCCTCATATGGTGAAAACTGCATGAGAAATCTAGAGACTGTCATACAGCATGAAGTAAGTTAGAAAGAGAAAAACAAGTATCGTATAGTATTGCTTATATGTGGACTCCAGAAAAATGATGCGTTTGAGCTTATTTCCAAGAAAGAAATAAAGACATAGATATAAAAAACAGACATATGGATACTGGGGGTGGAGGGGCTAGGAGTGGGTAGGAGGGGGTGGGATGCATTTGGGAAGTGTGATTGACATATATACACTGTGTGTGTGTGTTTGTGTGTGTGTGTGTATTAATCATTCAGTCGTGTCCAGCTCCATGGACTAGCTTGCCAGGATCCTCTGTCCATGGGATTCTCCAGGCAAGAATACTGGCATGGGTTGCCATTCTCTTCTTCAGGTTATCTTCCCATCCCAGGGATCAAACTCAGGTCTCCTGCATTGCAGGCAGACTCTAAAGGGAGAAAAAATCAACCCACTACAGGAATCCTGTGGTCTGCGGAGCCTTCCAGAAGCCTGGGGCTGATGCTACAATGGAAAATTGAGTGCCAGAGCAGGGATGAGAGGAAGAGGCGACTTCTCTGAGCTACGTACCAGCTTGATAAGGTGGCATTAGCACATTAGCCTCAGGACGGGTCATTGATTTGTTCCTCTTACAGAAGAATCTGTCTCTGCAAAATTGAGGTGGCCACCAGGTCTGGTATGGTTGCTAGGAGAGCATTCAGGATCTCCAAGGTTACTTTCCATCCCAACCAATGGGGCGAGGGCTTTCTGGGAACCAGGAGAGCAACCATAGGAACTGCCTACTGCACAAGAGGAGCAAGGGCTGACCTCATGCTCAGGCCTGAACCTGGAGGTCCCAGGACTAATGAGCCAGGCAAGGGGAATAGAGGATGAGGAAGGAGGAGAGGGAGGGATGCTAGGTCTTAAAGCTGGAGTCTAAGCATCACAGGTGTGGCCCATTCAAAAACTTCTCTCACTGTCCTCCCCTTTCCTAGTGGTCAAGAGGAGACCAAGTAGCCTGACCCAGCTGGCAGTCTGGGCTGCTTATGGGTCCAAGACAGATTCCTAACCACTATTTATTCTAGTGAGACCTAAAAGAGGATAGGATTTAATAACATAAAGCCTGCTGGAAGCTTGCAGGGGTGGGGGGCACTGGGGTGAAGCTGATGCTTCTGCTTCTTCCAGAGACATTCTGAGAATGTCAACAGGTCCCTGTGATTTTCCTCTATGCTCTATAATTCCTTCATCTGGAGGCAGAGCCTTCTATCTTCAGGGATCTGAAAGCCCTAAAAGTCCAAGCCAATGATTTTTCATGTCAACTACAGAGACCCTGCAACCAGGCACCTTGATTGTTCTGACCAGATATGTTCTACTCTTGAAATAAAGAAACTCCAGTCTTCTTCCAATTCCAAGAAGAAAAAATAATTAATGAAAAGAACTTCCATTAATAGAAAGAACATTAAGATTTTTTCCTGTAATTTTTTTTTTCCCTTAAACTCTTGTGGTCTGGTAGCTCTTATCTATGTAAAAATAGGGTGGGTGATTTTAGGGCTTCCCTGGCGGCTCAGACGGTTAAGAATCTGCCTGCAATGCAGGAGACCTGGGTTGGGAAGATCCCCCGGAGGAGGACATGGCAACCCACTCCAGTATCGTTGCCTGGAGAACTCCATGGACAGAGGAGCTTGGCGGGCTACAGTCCATGGGGTCAGAGAGTCGGACATGACTGAGCACAGCACAGGTGATTTTATGTTTTTAGCATGGAGTTAAACAGATCTTTCTTTCTATGTTAATTCAAAAAGGGTACCATGACTTTGCAGATACCCCACATCTGGACAAGTTACAAGAATATAAGTCTACCTTTTAACTAAAAGTGAAAGGAATCATGACGGAGGGGTCTAACAGCAGCCATAGTTACCCACCATCATCAAAGTCATCAAAGGATCAAAACCATGGTTTTTAAAACATATCATAGACAGCCCAGCTGATAATTTTGCTTCCCCACTTCACTGAGGAAAAAGGAATGATCAGAAGACAACACCGCAAACTCCCGTAATCATATCTACCCCCACCACATGGTTTGTTTTCCTGATCCCAGCATGCGTCTAGCTGAGGTCCACTCCCCCTTGACACAGCACGTATCTTTCCTACTCAAGGACAATACTCCAGTAATTCTCTTTCTCTTCTCTTTTGAAAAAATGTATTTATTTATTTTCAGCTGTGTCGGGTCCTAGCTGCAGTACACGGGATCTTCCATTGCAGCAAGCAGGCTTCTCTCTAGTTGTGGCACAGTGAAGTGAGAGTGAAGTCGCTCAGATGTGTCTGACTCTTTGCGACCCCAGGGACTGTAGCCTACCAGGCTCCTCTGTCCATGGGATATTCCAGGCAAGAGTAGTGGAGTGGGGTGCCATTGCCTTCTCGGTGTGCAGGCTTAGTTGTCCTGCAGCGTGTAGGATCTTAGTCCCCCAACCAGGGATCAAACCCACATCCCCTGCATTGGAAGGCAGATTCTCAACCACTGGGCCACCAGGAAGTCCTTGTCTTTCTCTTCCCATCATCAGTTTTTCACTCTCTGGTTAAGTATTCTCAACTTGGTCTAGTAGTCAGCTTCTAAGATATCCCCACTTCCTGGTACTCTCTCACTTGTATAACCTCCTACACACTGAGCCAGGTTTGGGCTGTGAGACCAAGAGCGTCCAGAGGTGATGGTATGACAACTCCAAAATTAGGTTATAAAATACTGTGACTACCATCTTGGGAGGTCCCTTTCATGCCGTCTTTCTCTTGGATCAGTTGCTCTGGGAGAAGCTGCTGCCACGTCGTGAAGCCATTCAGACAGCTTATGGAAAAACCCACATGGTGAGAAAATGAGTTGTTCAGCCAAAAGCCAGTGAGGAACTGAGGACTGCCAAAGAACTGTAAGAGTGAGGCTGGCACAGAATTCTCTAGCCCCAGTTGAGCCTTGAGATGACTTCAGCCCCAGCTAACGGCTTGACGGCAACCCTGCAAGAGATCCTGAGTCAAAACCACTCAGCTTAGCCACTCCCAGATTCCTGACCCCCAGAAGCTTCGTGAGAAAATAAACACTGTTTTAAGCTACTAGGTTTTGGAGTGAGCCACAATAGATAATTAACACACTTGACCCACCACAGGCTCCTTCCTCCTGATACACTTTCTTCGCTTGACTCCCATTACAGCACACTCTCTTGGTTTTGCTTCTCCCAACTTCCTTTCAGCTTCCTCTGTTGGTTCTTCTACTTTCACTCAACTTTTCAAGCTGGAGGCCCTAAGACTTGGCCCTTGATCCTCTTCTCTTGTGTGTCTACACTCACTCCCTCGGTGACCTCATCCAGCCTCGTGTCTTTAATTAATTCCACCTCTGTGTTGTCAACTCCCAAATTTATCTCTCAGCCCCTATCAGTCTCTCAAACTTCTAATGAATGTAGCCAACTGTTAATGTGACTTTCCCATTTGGATATTTTCAATATACAACTCAAATTCAACATGATCAATGGTGAACTCTAATTTTTCCCATCAAAACCTGTTCCACATTCTTCTGAACTGATGGCAGTTCCATCTTCCCACTCAGACTATCCTTAACTCCTGTCTTTTTCTTATTCTTCACATACGGTCATCAGTGACACTTAATGACTCTACCTTCCAGAATATAAGAAGACCCAGTTCCTTCTCACCAACCACTGGTACCATCTTAATTCACGCTACCAGCATCTCTCACCTGGACACAGCAGTAACCTTCTAACTGGTCTCTTCGTTTCCATCCTTGCCTCTCTACAGTCAACTGTGGACAGAGTAGCCAGTGTGCAGTGTAATTCTCTTAAACAGGCAGATCTCACCACTCCTCTCTGCTCAGCACCCTGCAGTACATCTTCATTTCAGTTAGAGTAAAAGCCAAAGTCTCCCCAGCGTCAGCCCTACATGGTCTGGTTTCCCTGTTACTCCCTGACTTCATCTCCTTCTCTTCTCCCTTGACTCTGTTCTAGCCACACTGGCCTTCTTGCTATTCTTGGAACACTCTAGGCACAGTCTCACAGCATTTGAAGACATGTACTGTCACTTCTGCATGGAATGCTCTTCCCTAAATGCCATCATGACCAAGTCCCTCACCTTCTTCAAGTCTCTGTGCAAATACCACCGTGTCAACGAGGTCTGGTTTGGCCGTCTTGTTTAATACACACACCGCCCCCCGACCCCAGCACTCCCAAGGCCCCAGATCCTACTTAAGTTCTTTTTTCTCTGCAGCACTTAACGTCTTTTTACAAACTAGAAACTCTATTCGCCTCTGCTAGTTTAGTGTCTATCTTCCCTTGCTAAAATGTAAACCACAAAAGGGCCAGTATCTTTGCTATTTTATTTGCTGATACACCCTAAGCCCTTAAGGTAGCATCTGACACAGAGTGAATACTAAAAGAAAATCGTTGAATGAATGAATAACTACTATCTATAATTACGATAAACACTTCAGGTGATTTTTTTAATCCACATTTTACAGATGATGAAAATAAGGAAAAGGGAATTAACACTTCGCAGCCTTACTATGTGCCAGACTCTCTATCTACATTATCTTAGATATTCCTCCCATGTTCCGAGACAAAAAGAAGTTAAGTAGCTTTCTAAAGTCACATAAGAGGTAAGAAGCAACTACTACTACTACTACTAAGTCGCTTCAGTCGTGTCCGACTCTGTGCGACCCCATAGACAGCAGCTCACCAGGCTCTGCCATCCCTGGGATTCTCCAGGCAAGAGCACTGGAGTGGGTTTCCATCTCCTTCTCCAGTGCATGGAAGTGAAAAGTGAGAGTGAAGTGGCTCAGTCCTGTCCGACTTTTCACGACCCCATGGACTGCTGCCTACCAGGCTCCTCCGTCCATGGGATTTTCCAGGCAAGAGTACTGGAGTGGGGTGCCATCGCCTTCTCCGGTGAGAAGCAAAGCCTGATATAAATCCAGGTCTGGGGTCCCTGGAGGATATCCCACTCTCCCACTAAACACCCAGCACACCCTGCACCGGTCAGGGATCTGGGATCAGCTGAGACAACTGTCTGTGGCCCAGAGAACCCACCGCACCACATCGTCATGGCGTCCCTTAGGGTCCTGTCTGGATACCAGCAGCCAATATCCACCTTTCCTCACGTCCCCACATGGTAAAGTGTCTGCCTACAATGCTGGAGACCCAGGTTTGATCCCTGGGTGGGGAAGATCCCCTGGAGAAGGAAATGGCAACCCACTCCAGTATTCCTGCCTGGAAAATCCCATGGACTGAGGAGCCTGGTAGGCTACATGTGTCCATGGGGTCACAAAGAGTCAGACATGACTGAGCAACTTCACTTTCACTTTCCCGTCCCCAGGCACAGGCCTACTGGCAACACAAGGTGATGGACAGTCACACAAACAGCACCAGCCCCTTCAACCTGCAAGCCCAATAAGAGGTTCTTGGTATTCGCTTCTTGAATGTTGCAACCATTTTTGCAAATATTTGAAGTATCAGGGCTTTCAAAGCCTTTGAGGCTGAGTGACTACACATTGGTCCACAACTTCTCACTGCCTCCATCAGGAAAGAACACCAGCTTTTCCATCAGTCTCATCCTCAAATTCTTGAAGACACTGACAATTGATGGTAATAATAACTAATAGTATATTGGGTTCTGCAACACACTAGGCACTCCAGAATGTGTTACATAAATTACACCTCATTTAATCCTCACAGCACCATAAGGAATGTACTGTTATTAACCCAATTTACAGATGAGAAAAACTGAGGCACAGAGAGGTTCAGCAGCATTCCTGCAGTACTATAAGTGGTAAGTAAGCAAGCCACGATTTAAGCCCAGGCAGCCTACCCCCACAGCCTGTGTTTAACTGATGCACCATCCTTCAGCATGAAAGTGGGTGGAACATGTAAACAACACCAAGGGCTGTTTAAAGCTCCAGCAAGTCCATTCACAGCCACAGACGACATCGAGATGGGTAAACAAACTGACATTCTATCTTCCAACATAGCTACCCGCAGTTAACTTCCTTATCACTTCACAGACCCCGTTCTTACCTTCCTAAAGAGCCTGCCCTGCGTTTTCCACTAGATCAGTTATCCATTATTCATTGCTAAATGTAACATTTCAAAATTGTCAGCATCACACATCTTCACGCTAAGCCTTCTCAGCCTGCTTCCATCTCAGCCTCCCTTGCCGCTGTCTTTTCTTTTTCCAGCTACCCATTAATTAAGGGCAGCCAACCCTCTCCCCAACAGCCACAATTACAGATTTGCTGCCAATGACCATATTGATTGCTCTGTCTCGTTCCTGAAGCACTCTCTTTGGGGGCCTCATTCATCATTGATCACACACATTTCTACCTGCCCCGCTTTTTTTCCCCTTCTTCTTCTTTTTAAACACTGATTGCTTGATCTTTAGGATTGCATAAATTTCCACTCACCAGATGTTGGTAAGACATCTACACTGTGCCTGTGAACAGTGGTGACATCTCTGAAATAGCTCTCTTGGGAAGAGCTGATTCAACCACATAGTGAAAGCAACTTCAAACCTTTGAAGAATTCTGAAAAGGACAGACAGATCCCTGTGGCCTGAAGGAAACCAGGAAGGCTTCATGGAGGAGGTGAGGTTTGTGCTGTTCTTGAAGAATGGCTAGGTTTTGGCCAAAGGGACTCTTCTATACAAAGGCAAGGAGGTTGGAGTCAGTGTGGTCTAGTCATGTATCGGGAAAAAGATTTCAGTTGGAGAAACATGAGCAATAAGATTGGATGAAACCCTAAAAGGCTTTAATGCCACATGAAAATCTCTGAGATTATATTCTGGAAGGACCAGACTGCCTGTGTTTTACACTTTCTCTGCTGATTTGCCACATAATTCTCTTCAGAATAATATTCTCTGCTTATTCTCCCAGGGTCAACAAGAGGCCAATAAGAGGCTCTTCATCATTTACTCAGCCCCTGGTCCAGGAGATATCTATCCCTCTACAAGACACACACACACACACACACACAGAAATATGAATAGCTGAGCAGATTCCTGGGCTATGGTACTTTCTGATAAATTCAGCAATTTTCTGTTGCACCCAGGAGTCAGACCCAGTCTGCACAAATAGTTCAGCCAGTGCCTGATATTCCACAAGCCAGCAATTTATTGCACCTCCTCCTCCAGGATACAGCTCACATCCCGGGCCACCTGCCTTGGCCCCCAGCCCCAACCTGTGGCCTGACTTCTGTGGGGTGTTTCGGAATACCAGGGACAGCTTGATTCACCTGGGACTCAGCTTCTGAGAGGCAGAGTCTCCAGGGTCTCCTCAGTCTCCGTCTCCATGGTGATTCCTAAGTTTAGCCAGCTCTCACCCTGCAACCAGCCCTTGTCCCACCCCATGTGCATCCCAGACCTGGGTCAGGTGGGAATAAATCCACCCTGCTCTGCTATCCCAACCCTGCCTCCCTCCACTTCTCCCTACAAAGGGACAAACTGCCTTTGGAAGCAGGTCAGTGCTAGCTCCCAGCCGCAAACTTCCAAACTCTTCATCCCCATGCCTTGCCCTTGGCCTCTAGCCCTGCCCCAAGGAGAAGGAGCCAGCGGAGGAAGGGGGCAGAGGGAGAGGTGACTGCAAAAGAGAGACTAGAATGAGAAGCCTATAGAAACTGTCATTCCTGACAACATTTCTTGATTTTTTATCATTGTAGTAAAATACACATAATAAAAAATTCACCGTTCTAAAGTTTACAATTCATTTGCATTCAGTACATTTATAATGTCATGCAACCATCACCACTATCTAGTTCCAGAACTTTTTCATCATGCCAAAGGAAACTCATATATTGGGTTGGCCAAAAAGTTTGTCTGGATTTTTCCATAAGATGTTATAGACATACTCAAATAAACTTTTTGGCCAGTCCAATAAATACAATCATATTATATGTATCCTTCTGTCTTTGGCTTTCCTGATGAGGTTGTGAATCCATCCTAATGTGTGCTGAGCACCCTGAGGGTCTAGGCACTGAGACAAGAATGCACCTTTTCTGGTGGACCCAAAACACCAACCCTGTAGCGCCTTGGGAGACATGGTCCACCTGCCTCTCCACGTAGAAGGTGAGCACCTCATCCTGTGGACAGCGGGCCCACCTACTTAGTCAAGGCCCCATGAAGGCCCAAGAGATCTCGGGGCCATAGCTTCCCCAAGCAACCCAAATGAAGGGCTCCAACTTAGAGGAAATGACAGGAAGGCAAAGGAAATGCCTGGGGCAGTCAAGGAAGGCTTCATGGAAGAGGCGGCACTGACTCTGGTCCTGAAAAGGTGGTCAGGACTCACTGAAACGGCATTTAATTGCCATCTATATTCAGACACTCCCCTATGTCTATCTCCACCTTTGACTTCAGGTCTCCACATTTGACCTCACCCCTGAACTCCTGGCTCCTGCATCCAGCTGCCCACATGGTATCTCCACTTGGGGGTCTGACATGCTTCTCCAAATAAAAATTCTTCATTTCCCTGCTCTCTGCCCCCTGCTCAGTGTTTCTGTCAGTGTCTCCCATCTCAGTAAATAGCACCACCACATCACCCAGTTGCTCAAGTCACAAACATGGAGAGTGACTTCCCTGGTGGTCTAGTGATTAATTCTCCCTGAGTCCACTCCAGGGGGCATGGGTTCAATCCCTGGTCAGGGAACTAAGATCTTACATGCCATGGGGTGTGCCAGAAAACAATAAAACATTGGCAACCACTTGACTTCTCCACTTTCCTAACACCCCACATTCACTCCATCAGCAAATTATATTGACTCCATGCGCACAATATATGAAATCCGACCATTTCTCACCAACAGCACTGCTGTGCAGATGTCCCAAGCCACCATCGTCTCTCACCTGTACCATAGCAACTGTCTCCCAACCTGTCCCTCGGCTTCACCTGCCCCATTAGAGCCCCCTTCTCAGAAGCAGTCGATGCGATTCTAATACAATATAAGTCATGTTGCATCAGGCCCCAGCTCAAAATCCTCCAGTGACTCCTCATCACATTTAGAATAAAAGCTATCACTTTGTCTTCTGCTTAGAAGCCCACCAATGATTGCTCCTGACTTTCCCCTCCATTCCTGCCCCTCTGCCTTCACACACTGTACTCCAGCTTTCCTGTCCTCCTTGTCCTTCCTGGAACGTCTCCTGCCTCAGGACCTTTGCACCTGCCATTCCTTCAGCCGAAAACACTCTTCCCTATTATATTCACATGGCTTGCTCCTCACTTCCGACCTTTCTCATGTGTCACTTCCCACAGCACTAAAAGACCTTCCAGGACTTCCCAAGCTAAACAGAAACCCTCTCGAAGCACACTATAGTTCCTTATGAGTTTTGATTTTTCATAGAACTATTCATTAACTTGTCCAAAAAATATATATATAGTCAAAATATATATACACACACAAATATGTTTTCATAAAATTAAGAATGATGACAAAAATAAATATGCATACTTAATATGTGTATGTGTGTGTATATATATATATATATATGCATGCGTCTTTCCTGCTAGACAGCCTCTTTAGCTTATTTACCTCTATATCTTCAATGCATACAATAGTATGTGGCATATAACAGAAAGTTATTAAATATCTTTTTGGAAAGAAGGAACAAATGTGTGAAAATCAGGTGTGTCAGGGGCACAGAGACTTTCTCCTAAGAGCAGAAATCAGAGAGTGATAGGAAATAGTCTTCCTCTTCAACCTCCTTACATGGCGTAGAAGCGCCTTCAATCACTTGGCCCCCACCCCATCATTCCAACCTCTCACCGCTCACCACGTCCACAGTCCCCTGCTGATCCTCACCATCACCATAAACTCTGCCCACAGGGCCACTGCCTCCTGTTCTCAAGCAGCCTTGCTCTTGTAGCCCTTTGGATCGCATGCTGTCCGTCCACTTTCATTTCCCTTCACCTTCCGAGCAGGGCCTTGGATGTAAGCAACCTTTGTGACACCCCAGGAAGGGCTCCCTGCTTTGCACTAAGAGCTCAGTTAGCACAGATCACACTGCAATGCAGTCATCTGTCTACAGGTTTATCTCCCTTATTAGACAGTGAGCCCAAGGGGAGGGACCCTGGTTTCACATTTACATTAACATCCTGTTTTGCATTTAAATGTGTCTTCCCTTACACTAGCAGAACTTGGTTCTTATGAGGCACTCCAATCCTAGATGAATAAATGATTCAATTATTCAACTATTATTGAATTATTCAATGATTCAATCATTTATTCATCAATGATTCAATCATTTATTCATCAACCCTTGATGAATAAATGAATTCCTCTTAAGTTCACTTTGCTAATGGCATCCCTCTGTCTAAACCAGTTGTGACTAGGATAGCTACAAAATTTTCACTGGCATTAAAATGCAGGAACTCTTTGGATACTTTCTATGCATCCTTCAAAGTGCAGTTCTGAATATGGCATGATCCTGCTCAAAAACTTTCCATGGTTCCTTATTACCTAACTGAATAAACTTATTAGCATAGCCTCAACCTGCCTCTCTTCACATAACTCCTATTTACTACATATCACAGTCTGGCCTTTTTTTCATTATTAGTACTATTTGAGAATGTCCCTTCTTCTCTCCCGTCACTGCTTATGGAGATTCTACTCGATTTCAACACTATTGATTTATTCATGCCACAGATAGGCCAAGTGTGTACTATGTCTGGCATCATTCTAAGTACTGCGGATGGTCACAGCTGTTTGGTCTGCTGAATGGGGCGCACAAAACCCCTGCCTCTCTGGAGCTTTCCTTTCAAGAGAACAAGGTAAACAAGATGCTTTCATGTAGTTTATAGTCTAGTGGGGAAAATAAATGTGTGTGTGTGCATGCACACACACACCAAGTAATGACTAGCTCTATAAAATAATAATAATAATAAAACTGTGTAGTGAAATAAATCAAGAAGGGTGAGGGGCACTCCTTATCTTGGGTGGTCATGGAAGCCTCTCTGTAGAGGCAACATTTGAGCAGAGACCTGAATGAAGCAAGGGGAGACAGTAATAAGCAACAAACAAATAAAACAATTTTGCTGAAAACAAATGCCATATCAGGGTGACATATCAGGGTGATATTATAGAATAGCCATGAGTAAGGTGAGGGGAGCCAGTTTATACAGAGTGGGTGGTCAGGAAGGCCCCTCTGGGAAGGTGCCATTTGAGTTAAGACTGAGGATATAAAGAAGGAGCCAGCCAGGAGGATTGCCAAGGGATGCATATTCCAGAAAGAGAGGGCACTGTCCAAAGAGGTAGGGAAGGATGAGCCTGGGGAGCTGCAGGACTAGAAAGGAGACTGGAGAAGCAGGCCTGCTTGGAGGAAGGGCAGGCTGGCACAAGGCAAGGGTGGACAGGAAACCAGAGGCAGATGGTTTGGGTCCCCACAGACAATGGCAGAGAGTGGGGGGCACCAGACTTGGTCTGTTCGCTGTCAATTTGCTTCCACCCTTCAGCATTTCCCAGGCTCCCTGACAATGGGCTTTTGGCAGAGTTCAGCCATTGGGAGACCCTAGTGAGAGATCAGAAAATAGGGAGAAGCCAGAGTATTTCTCTCTCTCCTTCTTAGCACTGCTGCTGCTGCTAAGTTGCTTCAGTCGTGTCCAACTCTGTGCGACCCCATAGACGGCAGCCCACCAGGGCTGAGATCCCCTGTCCCTGGGATTCTCCAGGAAAGAACACTGGAGTGGGTTGCCATTTCCTTCTCCAATGCATGAAAGTGAAAAGTGAAAGTGAAGTCGCTCAATCATGTCCAACTCTTAGCAACCCCATGGACTGCAGCCTACCAGGCTCCTCCGTCCATGGGATTTTCCAGGCAAGAGTACTGGAGTGGGGTCCCACTGCCTTCTTAGCACTAGCTGACATTTATGGCAATGTCTCTTTTGTCATTGTAGCTTCCCACCAGACGGCCCCTTCCTCTGAGGCCCCAGCTTCCATCATGGAGGCAGGGGAGGTTGGTGGCCATCATGGTTGAGTAGCTTCTGGCTTCTCGGCTTGGGTCTCTCCAGCCTAGAGGTGGCAGTGGCTTCCTGCTCTGGGTTGCCTCCCATCCTCTATTTGTTTCTATGTAACGAAATCCTTTATTTCTATTCCCTGTGAAATACCTAAAGTTGTTTCACTGACTAATACAGGATGTTACAAAGGCTTTTGAGAATAAGAGTGGCAAGATCTTGAATTATACTTTGGAAAAATTACTCTGGCTGCTGCAAAAACTACTGAAAGGAGGGGAGGTTGGGTAGATTTTTAAACCAGCTAGGAAGCCCTTGCAACAGCCTCAGCAGCAGTGGGTTGTGCCCAGAGCTTGGGTGGTGACAATAAACAAAGAGAGCAATGGATAGACTCAAGTTCTATGCTAGAGATAGATGCTAAGCAAACTGGAGGTAGGCTGGATGTGGGGGATGAGGAAAAGAGAAGAATCAGTGATGAATCTTCTAGATGTTTGGCTTGAGCAACTGGGTGGGAAGCACAGAGATGGGACGATAAGGCAGGGGCAATTTGGGGGTCAAATAACATGTCAAATTGTCTCCAGCAGCCCTTCCAGTAGGGAGTAGTTTTTCCTTCTTTTGTAATCATATGATGGTGGGAAAACATTGTAACTCTACAGCTAAATGTCCATCTGACTTACTTTCCCTGCTAGACTGGCATTTGCTGTCGCTCATTGTATCTTTCACCGAAATCCCCGGCACCTAGGACTCTCAGAGGTGCAGCCACAGGGCAAAGCACTGAGCTGACAACCTAACAGAAGAGAATTGCCTCTATAGCAGGCCCCAGGTTCTGTCTCTTAGTACACAAAAGGGTATGAATTTCAGCAAGCACTGTGAGCCCATGCTAACAATCCTGGAAGTCCTTCCCTGACTCATAGATGAAGCCCACTCCCCTACTGATGGGCAGCTGCACCTGACCAGATTCTGTCTCTGTCCAGCCTGTGATTCCATCCTTTCTAGCAGAAAGGGCACACAGAGGCTCAGCCAGTGTCCATCGAACTAAACCAAACTGATACCATCAAACAGCATGAAGAGCATGTCTCCTTTTATAAGCTCTCTCAACTGCCTCCACTTTCCTAACTTCTCATTAAAAATAGATATGTAAAATGATGTCCTCTCATCTGTCCGTCATGGAATGCAGCTGAAGCCACTCCCTATGGTCAGGTCAACGAGGGTGGGAGCCCAGGTTCCAACCACGGACCCTGCTCCCTTGGGAAGATGGCTTAATCCCCTTCTCAGGCCCCTTGCTCATCTGAACAGTGGGCATAAGAGCCCAGCTGTCTCAGGGATCTGTCATGAAGAGCAGCCATCCTTTATGTGGAGGGAAGTCATGTTTTCAAGAAAGAAAGTCCTCCCAAGGAAGGAAATGGAAAACAACACACCTCTGCCTCTCCCCGGCCCCCCTTCCCAATACACAGAGTCTGCCTCGCCCAAGATCATCTTTCTGTGGCTCAGCCACTTCCGTTTCCTCCAGCAGGTCCTTCCACTACCTCTTCATATATGTTTTGAATTAGGCTTCGTGTACTCACTGTAAGCACTCCTCAGGTCCTGTGTGCATCCCTCGTCTCGTTTCATTCCCTCCCTCTGCTCTGAACCAGCATCAACAACATCCCCATAGCCCTCAGAGCGAACAGTCACCAAGTACTCACTCTGGGCCAGACGGTGCTGATGCAAATGACAGACATGTGCTCCCCAAGCTGAGTCCACCCAAGGACACAGGACAAAAAGTAAGACTCTCTCACTCTGTGGTCAGGACCAACACTTCAGACCTACACCTTCCAGCAATACACACTTGCCCAGGATGTCATACCCAGGCACTCACCCTCCACGTCTCTGCATAAAGCTTAACCTCCTTTTTTCGACTTTTTCCTCATGCTTTTGATACAATCAATCCTTATTCACAGACTACACACACACACACAGATTCACCTACTGACTAAAATTTATCTGTAATCCCCAAATCAATACTCGAGGCGCTCTGGCAATCATCCACAGACATGTAAGGGTGGCAAAAAAAATTGAGCCACCCCATGCACACTTTCCAGCCAAAGTCAAACAAGGTGATGCTCTGCCTTCTCATTTCAGCTCATTCCGAAAACAAGTCCTTTTCACTGTCTCCATAGAACCATGATTTTCGCATTTTCATGCTTGAAATGAAATATGTTTGGTAGATAAACTTTATTCAAGCATCAGTTTTTAGCACTGTTGGGTGTGATTTCAATGCTGATGAATTAAAAACATATATTAAATAAGGTGTCTTTAAAAAGAAATGCACATAAAACAAGGTTATGCATTGACTGGTTGATGAAAACATCATGACCAGAAGCTCGGGGCAACCCTAACCCTGTATTTCCCTTAGGAACAAGGCTCCAGTATTCACTAATTCCATCACTCTATATAACACAGCTACTGTAAATAACAGGGATGGACTGCTTTGGAGCTCTATAGTCTCCCAGGCTGTGTTAATGGAGGAGAGCATCTACCCCACGCGCTGTGCTGAGGTCAGCAGTGGACTGTGAAGTTTTAGCTTTGAGGAGAAACTAAAGATTGTCAGCCAAGATCACCAGGGGCTTGATACCTAGTCCTCCAAAGAACAGGGAGCCCACCGAGAGGAAAGACTCAGGCTGTCACCAAGCATCCGGGGGCATTCACGTGAAGGAGGGATGATCCGGCTGGGTTTATAGAGTCCCTTGGGGAAGGTCAGGATCCAGGCGTGAAAGCTACAAAGGGGCAGACTTAAGCTCAGTGAAATCTGTTCCCAGCGTCAGAAGCACCTACAGATGAGAGGGCAGCCTCATGTGGTACTGAGGTCCCTGTCACTGCAGGGAACAACCTGAGGGGACACAGAAAATGCAAGCACTGATGAAATGATATTTGAGAGTCTGTTACTCTATGAAAATAAATCCCCCAAGTGGGAATCAAGACTCTGTCAGGGCAAAATATCTGTGCCCTCACTAAAATCGCCATGTCTCCAGTCTCTGTGTACTCTGAAAAGGGGTGACACCATCTGCACTCCCAGAGAGAGGAGATGAGCCCCGGCCACCGTGTCATGAGGGCCTCCTGCTGCCGCACAGAGACCCGTGCTCAGGAACGGCTCTCCCTCAGGGCAGGCGCGCTACCATCTCTGGCTCTGAGGGTAGAGGGAGGCTAGAAAAGTGGCAGATCATTGATTATCCCCAGACTGATTGAAAGCAATTACCATAAGAACATTTCCTTTTATGCCTCAAGCTGAGCCGAAAACATAAGCATGGAAATAAGACTTTTTCCCAATCATTTTAAAACTGTAAATCTCAGTGGGAAAGTGATTTGACTGTCAAGAGTGAATGCAGGAATGGAAAGCAAGCTCCCTGTCACCACAAGGCTTTCAGAAGAGCAGCCTGACAGGTCTCCAGCGTAGAGACAAGGTGCCAGGAGGTGACGCCTCGCCTTTCCCTGAGGAAGCAGAGAACCCCTGCACCCCAGTGCACTCGCAGCCCTGCAAGTGAGAGAGTCTGGGGGCTCCCCAGAAAGGGGTCCCAATGGCTGTACAGTTCACAGGTAGATGCCTTCTGTGCACACTCTGGGAGAAAGGACACAGCTGGTATCTGCATCCTTAGAGCTTTCTATCCATCAGCTCATGAAGAAAAACAAGAGCCCGTGGAAACAAAATCTATTCAGTGAATACAGGCTATGTGGCCTGCGGTGGGGTGAAAATCGAAAGCAAGAGCAGCCCCCACCCTGACTCACTGAAGTAAAGACTCATTGAAGAGGAAGGGGGACACAAGTAGAAACTGGTAGAAAATGGTTACCCAGTTCGCTAGGAGATTAGACTGGTACAACAGGCCTCAGTGGCTGGGGAGCCTTGAGAGAAACAGAAGGGCCCACCCGGGGGTTTTAGGCAGAAGAGAATCCACTAGATGTCTGGATATAATGAGCCGACAATCCAGGTGTGTACTGTCAATATGGTGGCCTCAAGCCACACATGGCTACTTAAATGGAAATAAAATAAAAATCAAAACCCAGTTTTGAGGTCACACTAGTCACATTTCAAGTATGCAGTTGTTAATATGGTGGACATTGATGCTACTGGACATCCAGAGCAGGACATCCATCATCAAAGAAAGTTCAATTGGACAGCTCTGATTCAAACTGTCCTTATGCACTTCAGCATCCTCAGATGCCCTAGAAGTTCAAACTCACTACCGTGGCTTAGATGGCCCTTAGGGATCAGCCTCCACCTGGCTCTCAGGACTCTCGGGACATTTTTGCCACTCTGGACATGCCACATGCAGGAGCCACACTGAGTAAGTTTCTTTCTGTCCTTCTCACAAGCTGCTCCCTCCAGCAGCTAGCTGAACCACTTCCCCAACCCCTTTTGCCAACCTGATTTCTTCTCAACCTTCGCAGTCCCTCCTAAATGCTTAGATAAGACAAAGTCCCCTGCTTTGCCCATCACAGCCCTACTGTAAGTTGTTCACCAATGTATCCCAGCCTAGAACACTGCCTGGCTCACAGTAAACTCTTCCATGATTATTTGTTGAATGGATGAATGACTCTCTTTGTTAGGCTTCCTTGTTTCATTGTTTGTCAACCACCATAGCTGCAATTACAAGGAACCTTGTTTATTTCATTTACCACCTTCTCTCCAGTCTCTTCATTATTATAGACGATCAAAATTATTAAAGAATTTTCAATAAGAAAGGAAGAGACAGAGGGAGGGAAGGAACAAGAGAAAAAGACAGGAATAGAGACAAGGAGGAAGAAAGATACAAGTAAGAGAAACAAGAGGAAGAGGTAGTTGAATAAATGATGGATGTAGTTTCGCCATAGGAGACAGGGGAAATGATGGTGTTATTGAGTAACAGAATAGCCAGGAGCTAACAGCATCAAGTAACCAAACTTTGACTGTACAACGCTGCAACAATTATTTTCCCATCACCGACTAAAGGACAGGCTTATAAAGCCTCCCTGAATAGTCCCATTCTTGCCACCCCTACTGCCCAGCCCAGTGGAATGAGAAGCAGAGTGCAAATTAAGCTTCATACTACAATTAGCAGCCTAACACAGCCATCACCCGTCTTGCCAAAATGTGATATTTCATCTAAGACATTCATAATCATAGCCCAGTAGGGGAGACTGAATCAATTCACTGCCTATTTTTCAACAGCTTTATATGAAATGATTTTTATTCTTTATACTTGCTAGTTATTCCCAAGGAACTCAAGGCAATTTACAAACTTTTAATTCTCCTGACACCCAGGGAGTGTAGGAGGTGAGAGTCTGGAATGTATAGGTGGGGAGGAAGAGCCACATGACAGGATTAAGTGCCCAGACAAAAGAGACTCATCAGGTCCCCAGAGACCATCCTTTTGAAGCTGAACAGAGCATAATTACAGTGATATTCCCCAAAGCCACCTCAGTGAAGAAGTTTAGGCAGAAGCTGGGCTGGAGAAGCTGAAGATGAGTGAGGTGTGAGGCACAGGTGATCTCAGGCATGGACACAATTCATACAGAGGAAAAAAAATAAGCAGATGAAGCAAGTAAGAGTGCTAAGTGCTAAGGCTGAAACAGGGACATAGAACAGAATGTGGAAAGGCCTGGGGTGGGCAGGGTGGGGGTTGGAACTAGCTCTGGGAGTGAGAACGCTATCAAAGGAGGAGAAACAGAGAGGACAGAAAGAGAGCAGATATTTTTCTTTTTTTTTCTTTTTTGTGTGTGTTTATTTTTAATTGTGGCTTTAAAAAAATCACTGGTATCAAGTACGTTTAGTGCTTTGCAACCACCACACTATCTATTTCCAGACTTTTCTAACATCTCAAACTGAAAGCCCAGACATAAATGGTAATTCCCTTGCCTAACCCTGGGAACCTCTAGTCTACTTTCTGTTATATGGATTTGACAACTAGGGTACCTCATAACTGGAATCACACAGGATTTGACAGTCTGCAGCTCTTGTTTCATGCAGCCCAACTCTTTAGGGTCTATACACATGGTAGAGTGAGTCAGAATTTCCTTTCCTTTCAAGGCTGAATAATACTAGGCTGCTGTTTGTATGGACCAAATTTTGTTTATCCATCCATGTGAGAGCAAATATTGAAAAGAAGTGTTTTAGGGGAAAAAAGAGGGGGACTCAGAAATCACAGTTTTATGAGTGAGGAAGCCAATAACCAGAGAAGCAGTGCGACCTGCCTGAGGCCATGTGGTGAGCTAGGGTAGAGCAGTCTCTGCTACCCTGTGCAGCAAAAGAAGGTAGTATTTGCCTCCTGGGCTCCATTTATCCCCCAATAAAATAGGATGGGGCAAGACTAGGAGCTCAAGGGAGGTGAAAGGAGATTGGATTGTTCATTTAAGAATGACACTAGAGGGCTTCTGGTAAAGGATCTGCCTGCCAATGGAAAAGACAAGGGTTCAATCCCTGATCCAGGTAGCTCCCACAGGCCAGGGAGCAGCTAGGCCTGGGCACCACAACTGCACAGCCTGTGCTCTAGAGCCTGGGAGCCACAACTGCTGGGCCCACGTGCTGCAACTTCCAAAGCCTGTGCTCTGCAACAAGAGAAACCACCACAGTGAAAAGACCATACACTGCAGCCGGAGGAAAAACCCGCTCAGCGACGAAGACTCAGCACAGCCATAAATAAATAAATACTTTAAAAAAAAATGACACAGATAACTGGGTTTGATATTAGATATTGAGTTTGTGCATCCACATTGTTGCCCAGCTGAAGATGGATACTATACGTACTTTTAGTAGCTGAATGAGCCTAGGTATCCCTCACTTTATGGAAAAGACACTGTATCTCAGCACCTTAACACAGTAACTATTTCTCATACACTTTACCAGGCAATGCAAACAGGCTGGAATTCTGCTCCACCCAGTTATTCAGGGGCCAGACTCCTTCCATCTATCTAATGCTGTGCTATCCAGTATGGTAGCCGCAGCCCTCTGTGGCTATTTAAATTAATTAAAAGTAAATAAAATAAAAAATTCAGTTCCTCAGTCACACAAGCTACATTTCAAATGCTCAGTGAGCACATGGCTGCCATACTGGATAGCAGAGAGTTAGGACATTTCTTCATCGTAGAAAGTTCCACCAGATAGAGCCGCTCTCCATTGGAGCGCTGGCACGCAGCCAGCAGGCAAAGACAAGAAAGAGCTGGGCTGATGACGCAGGGGTCTCATCAGCCAGGCCTGAAGGTGCCACACAGCCCTTCTGCTCATATTCCACTGGCCAGAGCTCAGTCTCATGGCCACACATAACTGCACTCAAGCTGTGTGCCCAGGAGGAAGAGGAAATGGGTTTAGTGAGCATTTGCCAGCTCCTGCCTCAGATACATTCTAAAAACTTCCTAAAATGAAAATTCATTTCCCAACTACAGTTCTGTAATAAAATCAGACTGATGATCCTAAAACGAGAATATCTCCCCCTAGGCTGTTTTAAATTTTAAATGTTAGTGTTAAGATGGTGGTCAGGCTCGTGCTCTGAGCTGTGGTTCTCTAAAGGCATACACACACTTTCCTAATTCTAAGCACCTTCAATTGGTCCGTTTATGGCCTTTATTTCCTTTGCGCCCTCTACCCCCAACCCATCATTTATGGAGACATCTGAGTCAACATTCACAGG
Source organism: Bos indicus (assembly GCF_029378745.1). Taxonomy (NCBI): domain Eukaryota; kingdom Metazoa; phylum Chordata; class Mammalia; order Artiodactyla; family Bovidae; genus Bos; species Bos indicus. The sequence continues at coordinate 63,307,026 of NC_091775.1, read as the reverse complement.
AGAGGCAACAAAAGCAAAAATAAATAAGCAAGGATACGTCAAACTAAAGGGCTTCTGCACAGCAAAAGAAACCACCAACTGGATGAAAAGGCAACGTACCAAATGGGAGAAAGTATCTGCAAATCATATATCTGATAGGGGATTAATATCTAAAATATATAAGAACTCCTACAACTCAACAGGGAAAAAAATAAGTCTAATTTAAAAATGGGCCGAGGCTCTGAATAGATGTTTTTTCAGAGGAAACATACAAATGGCCAATAGGTTCAGGGAAAGGTGCTCAATCACTGATCGTCAGGGAAATGCAAATCAGCACCACAATAAGGCATCAGCTCACATCTGCTAGAAAATGGCTATAATCAAAAAATAAATAACAAGTGTTGGTAAGGATGAATAGAAAAGGAAACTCTTGTACCCTGTTGTTGAGACTATAAATTGATATCTCCACTAAGGAAAGCAGTTCACAGTTTCCTCAAAAAGCTAAAAATAGAGCTACTACATGATCTAGCAATTCCACTTCTGGGTATTTATTCCAAGGAAATGAAATCATGATTTCCAAAATATATGTACAGTCTCATGTTCGTTGCAGTGTTATTTACACTGGCCAAGACATGGAAACAATTACACATGAATCAATAAATAAGATGTGGTATATACAATGGAATATTATTCAGCCAGGAAAAAAGAAGGATATACTGCCATATACAACAACGTGGATAAAAATTGACAGCATTGTGCTAAATGAAAACAGCAATTCCACTATTACCCAGAGAAAAGCATAATTCAAAAAGATGCATGCACCCCAGTGTTCACAGCAGCACTGTTTACAATGGTCAGGACATGGAAGCAACCTAAGTGTCCACCAACAGAGGAATGGATAAAGAAGATGTGGTCCATACACATATATATAAAGGCATATTACCAGCCATAAAAAGGAATTAAATTAGGTCATTTGTAGATACATGGATGAACTAGAGAGTGTGATGCAAAGTGAAGTTAGAAAAACAAATATCATTTATTAATGTGTATATATGGAATCTAGAAAAATGGTATAGATGAGCTTATTTAGAAGCAGAAATATAGACACAGAGGCGGAGAACAAACACATGGATACCAAGGGGGAAAGGAGTGGGTGGGAGGTATTGGGAGATTGGGATGGACACATGTACACTATTGATACTACGTATGAAAGAGATAAGTAATGAGAAGTGCTGTGCAGCACGAGGAACTCTACCTGATACGCTGTGGTGACCTGAATGGGAGGCAAGGCCTAAAGGGAGAGGATGTATGTATGTGTATGGCTGATTCGTTTTGCTGTCCAGTAGAAACTAACATTGCAAAGCACCTACACTCCAATAAAAATTAAGGGGGGAAAAAGATAAATACTGTATGAACTCACCTGCATGTGAAATCTAAAAAAAGAAAAAATGAACTCATAGATACAGAGAATAGATTGTTGGTTGCTGGAGGTGGAAGAGGGATGGGAGGTGTGCAAAATTAGTAAAGACAACCAGAAGATATAAACTTCCAGTTATGAGATAAATAAGTTCTGGGGGTGTCCTTGAAGGAAACTCACTGCAACCTTCCAGCCTAACCAAGTCATACTTACTGCCTTCCTCCTTCTTGATTAACCCAAGCCACACTAGATGCTCAATATCACTAATCATCAGGGGAATGCAAATCAGCATACCTAGAGAAGATCATAGAGACTGAAGTCAGAAAAACAAGTATCATTTATTAACATGTATACGGAAACTAGAAAAATGGTATACAGATGATCTTACTTGCAAAGTAGAAACAGAGATGGCTGCAAAGATGAGAGGCAATGCTGGATATAAAGCAGAAGTCCCCAACCTCTGGGATCCAATGCCTAAGGATGTAAGGTGGAGCTTAATGAGGTCCTCCCTGGAGGGAAAACTGGAGACTGGGCAGCTTTGTCTGGTCCCAGTGTTAGTGATGGAGATGTGCAGGCGGGTGTGGGCCAGTGCACATGTGTGGAGAAGGAGAATTGACCCCACACCGGATGCAGAATCTTGCACATTCAAAGCAGAAAAGTTCTACAATGACACCCCATTGTGTGCGGTGGACAGGAGAAGGCAGTCATTTCTTTCTGACTGACCAGTCTTCCAAAAGAGCTCCTAGAACCCATCAAGGCCTTGCCCATCTCCAGGCCTCTGCAGATACGGCCCCCCAGCCTGGAAACTCTCTTCCTTTTGATTTCCACATGGCTGGCTCAGCTCAAATGTCACCGTTTCAGAACTCTAACTGCCCATCCCAACAGCCCCGGTCCCCAACTACTGCTATAGAATTTGCTGGGAGTGTCCCCAGACTTCCGCTTTTCCCTGCTCCCTGCTGCCCTTCCAGCCATCTCCTCCTCTCCCCAGCTTCCAGCTTGCCCTCTGAACCTGTCTGCACATAAGGTACCTCTACGCAGCTGCAGCTCTACATGTCCAAAGAGCTCCTGGTGTTCCCACCTACATGTCACATTGGGGAAAACAGAAATCACTGTCTTTTTTAAAATTTATTTTTAATTGGAGGATAATTGCTTTACAGTGTTGTGTTGGTTTCTGCCGTACAATCACATGAATCAGCCATAGGTATACACATGTCCCCTCACCTTTGAGACTCTCTTCCATCCCCCACCCCATCCCACCCCTCTAGGTTGTCACAGAACAGCAGGCTGGGCTCCCTGTGTTACACAGCCTTCCCACTAGCTGTCTGTTTTGCATATGGTAATTGATATGTTTCAGTGCTACTCTCTCAGTTCATCCCAGCCTCTCCCTCCTCTCACTGTCCACAAGTCTGTTCCCTCTGTCTGCATCTCTATTCCTGCCCTGCAAATAGGTTCATCAGAACCACTTTGCTAGATTTTATATATGTGCATAAATATATGATGAAGTAAGAAGTCTGACTTACTTCACTCTGTATAACAAACAGGCTCTAGGTTCATCCACCTCACTAGAACTGACTCAAATCCATTCCATGTTCTGGCTGAGTAATATTCCATTGTATATATGTACCACAACTTCTTTATCCATTCATCTGTCAATGGACTTCTAGGGTGCTTCCATGTCCGGGCAGTAAGTACTGCTGCAGTGAATACTGGGGTACATGTGTCTTTTTGAAATCACTATCTTTTGCAAACTAGTTCCTGTTTCTGTCTCCCTTATTTCTGCTACTTCTCCCATCACTCTTCTGATTTCCTAAGCTTGTAATCACATAGTCATCTTTAATTAAGTCCTTGTGTATAATTAATAATTCTCTGTAGTGTTATATAGTATATAAAGGGCTTTCACATGTCATCTTCTTAATCATTTAGATGGTCGTTATTATTATTAACAGCTTTATTGAAGTAGAATTGAATAAATAAGAAACCATTACCAAAATCAAGATAATGAACATATCCATTATCCCAAAATGCTCCCTTGAGCTCCTTAGTAATCTCTCCCTCATCCCTCCCCACTTCTCCATTCTCTCCAGGAAACCACTGATCTGTTTTGCAACACTACATTAATGTGCATTTCCTAAAAATTTTTTATGGAATCATACTATATATACTAATTTTTGCCTGACTTCTTTCACTTGCTCGGCATGATTGTTTAGAAATTCATCCTATCCTGCAGCTTGTGTCAATATTTCCTTTTTATCACTGAGTAGTATTGCATTGTATGGGCTTCCCTGATAGCTCAGTTGGTAAAGAATCTGCCTGCAATGCAGGAGACCCTAATTTGACTCCTGGGTTGGAAAGATCTGCTGGAGAAGAAATAGGCTACCCACTCCAGTATTCCTGGGCTTCCCTGGTGGCTCAGCTGGTAAAGAATCCACCTGCAATGCGGGAGACCTGGGTTCGATCCCTGGGTTGGGAAGATCCCTTGGAGATGGGAAAGGCTACCCACTCCAGTATTTTGGCCTAGAGAATTCCATGGACAGTATAGTCCTTGGGTTTGCAAAGAGTTGGACACAACTAAGCGATTTTCATTTTCACTTCATCCCACTGTATTGATGTATCAGTTTGTCCTTCACCTATAGATGAATATTGGGGGTTTCCAGGTTGGCATTATTACAAATAAAGATTCTATGAACATTTGTATGTAAATCAAAAGCCTTCAATGGTCTTGTGCAAATAACTAGGGGCAGACTGGCTGTATCATATTCTCAATATATGTTTAGCTTTTTTAAAAACCGGCTAAAATGCTTTCTAACATCGTGTACCACTTTATATTTCCACCATCAGCAATTAGAGTTCCAGGTCTTCCTCCTTCTCACAATACTTCATATCGTCAGTCTTTTTAATTTTAGACATTCCACTCGACACATAGTGGTACCTCCCAACAGTTTAAATTTGCTTTCTCTAACAACTGATGACATTCAGCATATTGTCATGGACTCGTGCCACTTTTTGAATTCAGTTTGCTAAAAGTTTGTTCAGAATTTTTGCAACTGTGTCCATGAAGGATATTGTTCTCTAGTTTTCTTCTCTTGTGATGTCTTTGGTTTTGGTATCAGTATCCTACTGGCTTCCTAAGACGAGTTGGGAAGTATCCCTTCCTCTTCAATCTTCCAGAAGAGTTTGCATGGAATTCTTATTTCAATGGGTGGTAGAAGTCACCAGTGAAGTTATCTGGGCCTGGAGTTATCTTTATGGAAATGTTTCTAACCAAAAATTATATTTTAACAACTATGCAGCTATTCAGGTTATCTATTTTTTTTTTTTTAATTCTCTCATGGGGTATACAGGTTTTTAAATTTTTTTACATTTTTTAACTAAGGGATAATTGCTCTACAGAATTTTGTTGTTTTCTGTCAAATCTCAACATGAATCTGCCATAGGTATACATATATCCCCTCCCTTTTGAACCTCCTTCCCATATCCCTCCCCATCCTACCCCTCTAGGTTGATACAGAGCCCCTGTTTGAGTTTCCTGAGCCATACAGCAACTTGTCTATTTCTTTTTAAATTATCTTTGACAGTTTGTATTTTTCAAATAATTTGCCAATTTTATCTAGGCTGTTGAATTTATTGACAGAAAATTGTTCATAATATTATCCTATTATCCTATTAATATCTGTAGAATCGATAGTGATGTCACCTTGCTCATTCCTGATACTGGTAATTTATATCTTTTCTCATTTTCTCCTGATCAGTCTGGCTAGAGGTTTATCAATTTTATTGACTTTCTCAAAGAACTAGCTTTTCATTTCATTAATTTTTCTCTGTTTTTCTGTTTTCAAGTTATTTGATTTCTGCTCTAATGTTTATTATTTATTTTCATCTACTTACTTTGGGTTTACCTAGCTCTTCTTTTTCGAGCATAAGATGGAAGCTGAAGCCGCTGATTTGAAACCATTATTTTCTCAGAGGCAAGTCTGTATCTTTATCTTCAGTGGACTTCTTGTAGTTAGGTCCTAACTTTTCATCTAGTCTGACAACCTTTGTCTTTTGACTGGGGTATTTATTGATATAGTTGTGTTTAAATCTATTATCTTGTTTCTATTTTTCTGTTTCCCATCTGTTCCTTGATTCTTTTTTCCTCTTTTTCTGCCTTCTTGTAAATAAACTGAAAATCTTGTATGATTCTATTTCTGTTACTAACTTATTAGTGCTAACTCTTTGTTTTATTGTTGTTTTGGTTGCTTGGAGATTCAAAATATACATATTTACCTTATGACAGGCTACCTTCAAGGGATACCACTCAGATAAAGTATAAGAACCACACAATAGTACGGTCTCCATTTCTCTCCTCTCAATCTTTATATTGTTGTGACTTTGATTTTTACATATATTAAATCCCACACTAGATTACTACTGTTGCTTAAACACTTTATTTTTTAAGAGATTTAAATAATAAATATTATATATTTATCCACATAAGTATCATTTCAGGTATTCTTCACTCCTGCCTTTAGATCCAGAATTCCACCTGGTAGCCTGCTCCTTCTGCCTGAAGAACTCGCTTTAACATTTCTTGTTGTGTGGTTCTGCTGGTGACGAATTCTTGCAGCTTTTGTATGTGTGAAAAAGTATTTTTCCTTCATTTTTTAAAAGGTTTTTGATGTGGACCATTTTTAAAGTCTTTATTGAACTTGTTACAATTGCTTCTGTTGTTTTTTTTCTTTTTTTTTCTTATGTTCTGGTGTTTTGGCCACTAGGCATGTGGGATCTTAGTTCCCAACCAGGAATCAAACCTGTACCCCCTGCACTGGAAGGTAAAGTCCAACCATTGGACCACTAGGGAAGTCCCTATCTTTCCTTCATTTTTGAAAGATACTTCCTCTGGGGACATCAGATTCTCAGTTGATAGGGTTATTTTCTTTCAAAGATGCGCCACAAGCTTCCATCTGCATTGTTTCCAGAAGAGATCTGCTGTCTTTCCTACCTTTGTTCTTTGGTATATAGCATGTCTGTTTCCTCTGGTAGTTTTAATACTTTGTCTCTATCAATGGTTTTGAGCAATTTGATTATGATGTGCCTTAGTTTAGTTTTCTTCAGGTTCCTTGTACTTGAGGTTTGTGAATTTCTTAGATTTCTGAATTTATCATTTTCATCAAATTTGAAAGCTTCACCCATTATTTCTTCAAATATTTTTTTCTGTCCCTTCTGCCTCTCCACTCCTTTGTAGACTCCAGTTACATGTAAGGCCACTTGAAGCTATTCATAGCTTACAAAACGTCCTGTTCTTTTTTAAAAAAATTCTCTCTGGTTCTTGTGCTTCACTCTGGATGTTTTCTAATGCTAGGACTTTAAATTCACAGTACTTTCCTTCTGCAAAGTCTAACTTATCTTTAGTCTATTCAGTGTATTTTCCATCTCACACACTGTAGTTTTCATTTTAAGAAGATGGATTTTTATATCTTCCATGTCTCTACTTAATTTTTTGAACATACAGAATACAGCTATTACTATTTTTAATGGCTTTGTCTGCTAATTCCAGCATCTGAATTAGTTGTAGGTCAATTTCAGTTGATAAATTTATCTTATTCAGTTCAGTTCAGTTCAGTCGCTCAGTCGTGTCTGACTCTTTGCAACCCCATGAATCGCAGCACACCAGGCCTCCCTGTCCATCACCAACTCCCGGAGTTCACTCAGACTCACGTCCATCAAGTCAGTGACGCCATCCAGCCATCTCATCCTCTGTCGTCCCCTTCTCCTCCTGCCCCTAGTCCCTCCCAGCATCAGAGTCTTTTCCAATGAGTCAACTCTTCGCATGAGGTGGCCAAAGTACTGGAGTTTCAGCTTTAGCATCATTCCTTCCAAAGAAATCCCAGGGCTGATCTCCTTCAGAATGGACTGGTTGGATCTCCTTGCAGTCCAAGGGACTCTCAAGAGTCTTCTCCAACACCACAGTTCAAAAGCATCAATTCTTTGGCACTCAGCTTTCTTCACAGTCCAACTCAAGAGGCAGGTCAGGTGGTCTGGTATTCCCATCTCTCTCAGAATTTTCCACAGTTTATTGTGATCCACACAGTCAAAGGCTTTGGCATAGTCAATAAAGCAGAAATAGATGTTTTTCTGGAACTCTCTTGCTTTTTCCATGATCCAGCGGATGTTGGCAATTTGATCTCTGGTTCCTCTGCCTTTTCTAAAACCAGCTTGAACATCTGGAAGTTCATGGTTCACGTATTTAGGCACTGTATTTTCCTGCTTATTTGCATGTCTAGTAATTTTTGCTTAGATGACTGATGTAAATTTTAGCTTATTGGATGTTGAAGAAATTTCCCTATTTGTGAGATTTGTTCCAGGATGCAGTTCTTGGGAACCATTTAATCATTTTGTGTCCTGCTTTTAAAATTTGTTACGCAGAACCAGAGCAATGCCCTTGACTCTTGAGGTTTCCTGACAGGCTACTGAGAACAGGTAGTATTTCCGGCCCCGTGTGACTGCTAGACACTGTTGCCTCTAATCCTTTCAGGTGAAGCCTTCCTCAGCTTTGGATAGTTTCCTCACACACATGCCCACAACATAGGTACTCAGTTGAAAGTTCAAAAGGGATTCTCTACAAACTCCTGGAGTCCTCTCTCCTTGCAACTTTCTCTTCTCTGTTACTCTGTCCTGAGCATTCGAACTGCCTTGGTCTCCCTGGACTATCAGCTTTGTCTCTTAAATTCAGGGAGTTGGCTGGGATTTGGCTGGGTTTCCCTTCCCTCTACGTGGCCTGGAAACTCTCTCAAGACAGTAAGCTGGGACAATGATAGAGTTCACCTCATGTGTTTCCTATCCCTCAAGAATTACTGTCTTTTTCTGCTTGATTTGCAGTTACTTGCAAACTATTGTTTCACATGTTGTTTCTGAATTTTAATGTTTCAAGTAGTTTAAATGTGGTTCCTTTTACTTCATTCATCTTGACCAGAAGCAAAATCTCTGTCATTGTTATTATACTCATATTACAAATGAGTAAATTAAAGAAAAGGTCAGCCCAAGATTGCAAATTATAAGTGTTCTTAAGTTTCACAGCACATCAAGCACAAGGTTCTGTCAATTATTCCTTTTATCCATTACCACCAGTCATAGTTCAAGATAATCATCGTAAGAACTATCAAAACATTTACATCTTAACCAAGTGATGAAGGACAAAATCATGTGTATTTTATTCACATTTATATGATGCTAGCAGCTCCTTGCACTTTGCTGGGGTTTAATACATCTAGGGAAATTTTATAGTACAGTATTAAGAGTATGTAATAGTGAAGTCAGACTACCTATGTTCAAATCCTGATGCTGCAAGTCACTGGCAATATGACCTCGGACAAGTCACTTAACTTCCTTATACATTAGTGTTCTTGCCTGTGACACAGAGATGATAAAATCAAACACAGAGGATTATTGTGAAGATTAAATGATTTAATATATGTGAAATGTATAGAACAATGCCTGGCACACTGTAAGCATTGTGTAAATGTTAGCTAGTATTATTGAACTGAATTGAACTGGTCTCCTTGCTTTCAATTTCTCCTCCCTTTCATCTATCCTCCAGAAGATACTGGGTGGGTCAAAAAGTTCGTTTGGGTTTTATTTCCCCCCAAAATCCTAATGAACTTTTTGGCCAACTCAATACTTCTTTTAGAAGAAGCTTCTTAAAATCCAAGGTTTATCCTAGTGTATCACTGCTGTAAAATCTTCAATGGTTCTCCATGTAAGCCCCCAAGTATCCCCACTGTCTAGCCCCAGTAGTCATCTCTAAATTCATTTCTCCAGGACCACTGCCACCACAGTAACTCTTTGCTCCATGAGTACTGATCCTTTTGCCAGACCCCAAATACATCTTCCTCCTAACCCTTGCTCACACAATCTCCTCCACTTGGAATTTCATTCTATAGCCTCTCTCTGCCCAAGTTGACTCTAACTGAGTCTTATCCATCCTTAAGGGCCTAACTCAAACTCCACCTTCCCATAAAGCCTATTCTCATCACTCTTAAAATATTCAATCTCTATATCTTCTCAACAGCCTCAGCAACACTTCCGATGATTTTCACAGGACCCCTATAGACTTCCTATGTTAGTAATTGTTATAGAGCTATTCACCTAGCCGTGACTCAATAAATATCCACTCAATGAACAGATAAATTACTTTGACTCAGAGAACTAAAGACCACATTGAAGGCAAAGAACTTTACAGTCAATTCTGTCTTTAGCCAGTTCTTCCTGAGAGAAGCTGAGCTCCTCATCATGCAAACGGCAGGAAGAACTGAGCCCAAAACAGACACTTCATCCCTGGCAGCCCCCTGGGGGTAACAGAAGTAACAAAGGCTAGGAAAATTCAGTTGCCAGTTTCCGGGCTCTAGAAGCTGTCTAATCAACCAGCCTCCCTGAGTCAAATGAACCAAAGAGAAGCAGAACATCCCACCAAATATAGACTCTGCTGCCATCCTCCCCCTGGAAATAGAAAGCAGGAGGCAGGAGACGCTCAGGACACAAAGCAAGAGTGACATGGTGTCACAGGACAGGAAACCGGCCCGTTCTTGCATCCCCACAGCAGCGAGAGAGAACCCACTCCCTGTCCCCTCCCACCCCAAGCTGGAGCTGGAAGCACCTTCCCAAAAGGTTGGGGAAGGAGGGAGCAAAGAAAGGCATGTCAAAAGCCACCTCTCAGCATGAGGCCCTTTCTGTCTCCGTCTCCTAGAGACTGAAGGAGGAAAGAAAATTATCAAAACATGGAATCTAAAAAAAATAATACAAATCAATTTATTTACAAAAAAGACCCACAGACAAAGAAGACAAATTTATGGTTACCAAAGCAGAAAGGGGAGGGGGAAGGATAAATTAGCAGTGTGGGATTAACAGATACATACCACTTTGGAAGGAATGATGCTAAAGCTGAAACCCCAGTACTTTGGCCACCTCATGCTAAGAGTTGACTCATTGGAAAAGACTCTGATGTTGGGAGGGATTGGGGGCAGGAGAAGAAGGGGATGACAGAGGATGGGATAGCTGGATGGCATCACTGAGTCGATGGACGTGAGTCTGAGTGGAACTCCGAGAGTTTGTGATGGACAGGGAGGCCTGGCGTGCTGCGATTCATGGGGTCGCAAAGAGTCGGACATGGCTGAGCGACTGATCTGATCTGATCTGACCACTATACATAAAATAGATAAATAATAAGGATTGACTGTGTAGCACATAGAACTATAGGGGCTTCCCCGATGGCTCAAGTGGTAAAGAATCTGCCTGCAATGCACGAGATGCAAGAGACGCAGGTTCAATCCCTGGTCGGGGAAGATGCCCTGGAGGAGAAAATGGCAACCCACTCCAGTATTCTTGCCTGGAAAATCTCATAGACAGAGGAGCCCGGCGGACTACAGTTCGTGGGGTCGCAAAGAGTCAGACATTACTGAGCACGTGGGAACACGTGGAACTATATTCAATATCTTGTAATAACCTATAATGGAAAATAACCTGTAAAAATATGATTATATAACTGAATCACTTTGTTATACAATTGAAACTAACACAATAGTGTAAATAACTATTGCTAAACAAATATTAAAAAAATAAAAGATATGAAAATCTGTTACTGCAGGTTTGTACATGCGTGCTCAGTTGCATCCTGCTCTTTGCGACCCCATGGACTGTAACCTGCCAGGTTCCTATGTCCATGGGATTGTCCAGGCAAGAATACTGGAGTGGGTTGCCACTGCCTCCTGCAGGGCATCTTCCCGACCCAGGGATCAAACCTGTGGCTCCTGTACTGGCAGGTGGCTTCTTTACCACTGAGCCACCCAGGTTCTGTGCCCTAACCTGGCTCAGGAAACATCCAGTAGGCCAAGGCTGTCAAAGAATGAAAATTGGCCCCATCCAAGCTTCTTCCCTATTTCTTATCTCTGCCCCAGCAGAGTAAACAGCTTACTTTCCTCAGTGGGTCATCCCAGCAGAGGTCTATTTTAAAGCAAGTGACAACAAAAGAGGCACTGGCATAGGTGATGGGTGTGATTTATAGGTTTGTCTCAAGTCTTAGCATCTCCATGGTTCACTCCCACCTCCCGTCACCTTGGGTTTTGACCATGCATTCTTCACGCAGCTCAGGCCCTTTCCTGGCTCTGCCCACTCAACAAGTATTTGCTGAGTGCTTTATGTGTGCCAAATTCTTGCACTAGAGATTAAATAGTTAAAAGATGTACACACAGTAATTCTGTAGATTGTGGTCTACAGGGAGAAGCAGACATTAAATAAATAAGTGCACAGATAAGTGTATAATTATGTAATGAGTTTTAAGAAAGAAGGAAAAGTACACAGTGCCATTACAGCCTGAAGCCAGGAAACCCAGGGGTCTCCTGGGGACTCAAGAGAAGTCACCCAGTGGAGACAAGAAAGATGAGGGGCTCCAGGCTTGAAGTCACTGCCCCGCAAGGAAATCTGCTTGCAGGGCAGAACAGTGCTTAGCTTCCGTGTTACATGGGTTTCCTTACTTGTGAAACAGGTGGGGATCATGACTGTACCTTCTTCATAGAGCCGTTCTGAGGAATAAAAGGAGTTAATCCTCAACACATTTTATACGCACAAGTGTTTGCTTTTGTTCTTTGAGTTGTTCCTGATCCTTCAACTGAAGGATCCTTCTCCTCTTGGTAGACCCCTCCTTGACTCCCCCTGGGAGAATCAGACGTCCCCAGAAATCTCAGCTCACACCTCTGTCATAGCACCCACCATAATCCACTCAATTTGCCTGTGTGTATTACCTTCATGGGAGGTTCCAAAAAGCCTTGACTCCACCTAATATTTACCTTTGTGTTCTCAGGGTCTCTCATCGTATGACAGAAAAAAAGTGCACATAAGCATTTATGGAACAAATAAATGAATTTCTTTTCAGCTTGACAGAGGTTTCTATCAAACTTGAATACCAGACAAGAGGAGCTGCAAATGCAACTGACATGAACTTGACCCCTAATAAAACCTCTCTTGTCAGAACTGTTTTTAACGTTTGTGCCTCCAGTCTGCACAGACAGACATACAGGAAACAAGCCCCTCAGACTCAGCCCAACTGTGAGCTCTGTGAGGGCAAGGCTTGAGTCCCATTCATTGTTCCATCCCCCTGGCATGGTGAGCATGTCGTGTGTGTTCTATAAGTACTTGTTGAGTGAACTAGCAAATGCCCATCATGGGACTTTCCTGGCAGCCTAGAGGTTAAGGCTCCGCACTTCCACCACAGGGAGCATGGGTTCAATCCCTGGTCGGGTAACTAAGATCCTGCATGCCACATGATGTGGCCAAAAATAATAATTTTTTAATTAACAAATGCCCGTCATATTGTTATTCATCCACTACATCACTTGGCACCTACAGGTCTTTACATCTTTGGTATCTGGAAAACTTCCAGAGCAATTATTTTTCTTTCATCTTATGAAAATGTGGTACCTGTGACTAATTATACTTCTCTTTTTATCCAGGCTTGTAGATACGATCAGAGACAAACTTGGAGTCCCCACTTTCTAAATGTGAAGGCATTTATGGTGGGCAGTGGACCAGCTTTCTGTTTGGTCTTAACTATGTTGTATTATTTTCCCTCCACTCCAGTCATTTTTTTGTTTTTCACCTTTACTGATTGATATACATACAGGTGCAAAGATTATATACACTTCCCAGATGTGTAAAAAATATACTTTTTAAATTTTAAAGCCAAATTCATTTTGATTATTGAGCCCCAATACATTGGGTAGTGGGGGAAATTTTTAGCATGGTATTTCCAGTTATTTTAGACTCTACTGACTTTAAAATGGTCTCTTTTAGGTTATCTCAGGCTTTTAGGGGCAAAATCTTAATCAATTCAGCATTGAATTTCCTACCAAAGCCATTTCTACTGATCCTATGATGTCTGAGATGGACAAGGTATTCAGGCATCTTTATGGCATTAAAGAAGGGATCCATGGTCTTCACAGGTCTCCAGTACAATGTGGCGGGTATGGCATGGCCCTGGGAAGCTGGAATTTTTTGGCTCTTTCAAGGTCATATTTCAAGCTGAAGGGGTCCCTCTAGGTGTGAAGGTCCCATCTCTGAGGCCTATGTATTATAACAAAAACATAGGGCAACTTCCATTCAACAAATTTAGCAGAGAGAGTTCTGTGATGTGGCTTTTTGAGCTTCATGTGACTTATGCAACCCAGAATGCCTCAGTTAATGTGTGGTGAATTCCATTTCCTCCGAGAGGAACTGTGACTGACAGTCAGAGCAAGGCTTGTGACATAACAGGCATCAGTTTTCTCCGGTGGCCCAGTCAGACCGGGAAACAGAGACTGGAGAATGCTGTCATTAAAAAGCCTTGGTTGCAAGCCAGGTAATTTCTCCAGTTTTCAACCCCCACAATGCATTCTGTGCAAGGCTGGAATTAGTGGAAATTTCCAAGCTAGAAATATCTTGGAGCCAGCTAACTTTGAAATGTTGACATGCAACTATTCACCGGTGTACTTGGAGGCCTGCATAATTTAGTGAGGAGTGTCCCGACCTGAACTAGGGAGTCATTTAGACAAAAGGATCCACTCTCTTCTACAGCATCTGATTCAACCTCTCTTCATGATGCTTCTTTCAGTATAGGGTTGGAATCCTGATAAGTCAGCATGACTACAAACCCTTGTGGTCACTGAAAAGGAACCTACTGTGTGCTGAGTACTTTACATTCATCATCTTTACTCCCTGAAGAATCCACACTCGGGGGTGTTATGAAATCCACTCTATGGATGTGGAACTAAGCAATTTGACTCTAAAGCTCATAATCATTCACACCGTTGCCTCCAAAATATTTTGATTCTCTCCCTCTTGGAAAGTTGGAAACAAATATAGTGTAAACAGAGACTGACCAAAAAACAGACTTTTTGTAATACAAAAATTTTAAATAAAATTTTAATTTTTTTTTTTTTTTACAAAATTAAAAAAAAATTGGTTCCATGGCCTCTTGTATTAGTTCTGACTGTGGGCAAAACAAGACCACTGTTATTGCTGGTTCCTCTCTGCCCCCATAGGCTCTTCTCTGTCTTCACAAGACATAAGAGGAAAACATCAGATGTAAATTGTAAAGAGCAGCTTTTACTGAAGCCCCATAAGCATGTCTGAATTGTTTTTGCCACACAACTGAAACACCTTTTTCTTGCTCAAACTGATATTCCTATTTTAGCTAATTTTGATTTTTAGCTAGCTTTTATTATTTCTAATTCAGATGTCTTTAATAACTTTTCAGAAATCTTTTCGACAATAAAATTTGTACCCCAGGTTCTCTGTGGAAATAGTTTTCATTTGTCACCTAGTTATAAATATCTCCTTTTCGGTTACTCGGGCAGATCTGTGATGCATTTTCTCTTTGCTAAGTGTTTCACATGGCTGTCTATCAAAGGCATCGGTAGGGATTTCTGAAAGCTCTATGAGAATTAAAGGACTATTTTCAAAGGAAGTAGAGTAAATTACAAATAAGTTGACCTATTTCTTGTGGTTCTGGAGCAGAACTATATTTACTGCATTTGCAAATAATTAAAATATAAAAGCTAATATACTATATCTTACCCATCCCTTATAAAGCAATCTATCTTTTCAGCAGTCAGCTAGTGACTGTTATTTTTACCTCTAACTAGTACCAACATAATTATTATCCCAAATCAAGTTCATCTGGAGAGCTTGAAACTTCGCTTCATTTTTTAATATTTTTATACAACTGCACATTCGGTACCCCTTTGAGGAGGCAAGTTTCTGAAATAGTTTTCAAGTCTGCAGTGCACAACAAAAATAAATGTCCAGGTGGTCCTGGAACAAACTAAGAGGCAAACTCTTAAAGCCCAATATGGGAAAGAGAAAATCTGAAAGGCAAGATGAGATGGTGCCAATTCAACTCAGAACAGAGTTTCTGAAGCAGCACTTCAGATCAGATACCAGGCCTAAGATCTTTGACAAAATCTGAAATTCTGCTAAGAATCTGCTTCGATGCTAAGCAGCAACAGGTTCTCCACGGCAGGAGGTGCTATCACAATACTCCCAAATGACAACTCTCCAGGGACAGGGGAGGCAGAAGATGAAGATCCATCCCCAGAAGTCAGGGTGTCCTGGTCCCAGGTGGGGCTCACCTGTGTGGTAGCCCCAAAGGAGCTAGCAGGATGTGTTAGGCAGAGGGGTGCCTCCTTCAGTACAGACACAGGATCACATAATGCAAAGAGGACGAAGTTGTTTTGTTTTTTTGCCAAGCTCTGTGGCATGTGGGATCTTAGTCTCCTGACCAGGATCGAACTCACGTCCCCCTGCAATGGAAGTGCAGAGTCTTAACCCCTGGGCCACCAGGGGTTAGAAAGTGGAAGTCCCAAAGAGGAAGAAGTTTTAAGGAATGTCAGCCTCCAAACTATCATCCTTTCACTTATAAATTGAACTAAAAGTACCTCCAACGGCTGTAGTGAGGATTACAGATGAGCAGGTAAGCACGTGCCACAGAGTAGGCCTTTAAGCAATGTGCCATGCTGCTGTGTGGACAGCAAGGAGATCAGACCAGTCAATCCTAAAGAAAATCAACCCTGAATATACATTGGAAGGACTGATGCTGAAGCGGAAGCTCCAACACTTTGGCCACCTGATGCGAACAGCCTATTCATTGGAAAAGACCCTGATGCTAGGAAAGATTGAAGGGAAAAGGAGAAGAGGGTGACTGAGGATGAGACGGCTGGATTGGCATCACCGATTCAATGGACATGAATTTGGACGAACTCCAGGAGATAGTGAGGAATGAGGAGGCCTGGCATGCTGCAGTCCATGGGGTCACAAAGAGTTTGACATGACTTAGTGACTGAACAACAACATCACCCTTGAGATAATTGGGTCTCATGCAACCAACAACCCAAGGGGATCCAATCAACTTACAGCAGAAAGCATGGCTCTGAGCCAGTGTCTGCTGGGACCACAGAACATCAGAGCCCCGTCGAGTAAGAAAAGTGGAGGGGGGAGGGAAGAGGTAAAACAGCAGCTGTAATGACTTGGACAGAGTCAGCCATGTCATTCATGCTCCAGAGCTCCCGGAGGGGCCAGGCTGAGGCTGGAACAGCACCTGGAACAGCACCCTGGCTTGTTGCCTTCCCTGCCCTCTTGTTCCACCCCTGGGCCCTTACTAGCTTCTCCTGGAAGCATTTTCTCCTTTTTTAAGGTATTTTATTTTACTTAATTGTTTAACTGAGGTACAGTTGACTTACAATATTTCATTCAGGTATAAAACATAGTGATTCACAATTTTTAAAGACCCATTTATAGTTCTTATAAAATATTGGCTATACATATATACATGTACACACACACATACACATATTCTCTGTGCTGTACAGCATAACCTCTCAGTTTAGTCCATGCACAGCAGTCTGTGCCTCTTCATTCTCTACCCCTGCCTTGCCCCTCGTCCCTTCCCTCTCCCCGCTGGTAACCACTGGTTTGTTCTCTATATCTGCAAGCCTATATCTTTTTTGTTATATTAACTGGCTTTTATTTTTAGATTCTACATGTATGATAACATATAGTATTTATCTTTCTCTGTCTGACTTATCTCACTGAACATAACACCCTCCAGCTCCATCCATGTTGCTGCAAATGGCAAAATCTCATTTTTTTTTGTGGCTGAGTAGTATTCCATGGGGCATGCGTGCACACATGCACACACACATATATACACATATATGTATGCACGTCTCACATCTTCTCTATTCAGTCCTCTGCTGATGGACACTTGGGTTACTTCTCTATCTTGACGACTGTAAATAATACTGCTATAAACACTGGGGTGTGTGTATCTTTTCAAATTAGTGTTTTCACTTTCTGCAGATATATACCGAGGAGTGGGATTGCTGGATCATATGGTAGCTCTATTTTTAGCTTTTGGAGGAACCTCCATACTGTTTTCCCTGAGGCTACACCAGTTTACATTCCCAACAGCAGTGTAGAAAGGTTCACTTTTCTCCACATCCTTGTCAACGCTTGTTATTTGTGTCTTTTTGGTGATAGCCATTCTAACAGCTGTGAGGAATCTCACCGTCACTTGCATACCCATCTTTAATTCAGGGTCTGTCTCCAGGGAAGTGACCTAAGATACTGTCTCAGTTTAGTTCCCACTACTTCCAAATATGGATTCTCTCCTTCCTTCCTAGGCCAGTCTAGCACCACTGTCTCTCCCTGAATTATAGCAACTGACATCTCACACACACGTTCTGGCAAGTATTCACAAAGGAGTGTTTTGTTTTCATTTTGTTATAGTTTCATATATCCATTTCCTGTCTCCCTAAAGAGATTTTGAGTGCCTTCAGAGCATTCTTCATAACCTTCAGCACCAGACCAGATACAAAATATACTCTAGGAACTTACTGAGTGAAACTTGGAATGATGGCAGGTCTGCTTGTCTCCAGTTCATGGCTGCTTTGAAGCAACCTGGCTTCAAAGAAAGCAATAAAAGTCAACCATGAGCACAACTCAGCTTGGAAACACAACTGTGCCCATGGGGCCTCTGGGGGCCTAGGGAAACTGGGAAACTGTGCCCATGGGGCCTTTGGGGGCCGATAAGAGGCCTGATGCCAAACCTGCGATGAGATAGTTAACCCCTGAAGTCTCCCCCTGGCCTCTCTGGTAAATTCATAATGTGGTATCTGAGGAGGCCTCAGGCAAGGGCTGGTTCAACTGAAGACAAAGTATACAATCAGAATCTTTGGGGGGATTTCTTGGTGGTCCAGTGATAAAGAATCTGCCTTGCAACACAAGGGACACTGGTTCAATCCCTGGTCCAGGAAGATCCTACGTGCTGTGGAGCAACAAAGCCCATGCACCACAGCTACTGAGCCAGCACACTGCAAACACTGAGCCCATGTGCTGCAACTACCAAAGCCCGGCTGCCTAGAACCTGTGCTCTGCAGGAAGAGAAGCCACAGCAATGAGAAACTCGTGAATGCAATGAAGCACAGCCCCCGCTCACTGCAACTAGAGAAAGCCCACGCAAAGCAATGAGAACCCAGAACAGACAATAAATAAACAAATAAATCTTTTTTTAAAAAGAGTCTTTGATTTCTCCTATCCATTCTTTCATATTCCTTCCCAGTTTCCCAGGGCTTCCCTGGTGGCTCAGATGGTAAAGAATCTGCCTGTAATGCAGGATACCCAGGTTCAATCCCTGGGTTGGGAAGACCCCTGGAGAAGGGAATGGCTAACCCACTCCAGTATTCTTGCCTGGGGAATTCCATGGAGAGAAGAGCCTGGCGGGCTACAGTCCATGGGTCACAGACTCAGACACAACTGAGCGATTGACACTGTTTGATACCCCCAGTTTCCCGGTTTCCCTTCCTAGATGGGCATTAAAGTCCTCTTTTCATGTTGCCTCTGCCCAAGGCCAGGCCCTCCTAATGACAATCCTTGAGGCTTCCTGGGGGTCCTGGGAAAATCTAGCAGCCGAATCTCCTGGCCCATGAAGCTCTGAAACCTTCCCATGGGGCAGGGCCCCACACAAAGTAGAAGACTAAACAGCATGCGGTAGGGTGATATTCATCTGAGACCTACTGAATGTCAGATGCTGGCATGCAACCAGCCTTCAAAACTGCCCTGTGAAATAGGTAATAGGAACTTTCTAAACCAAGCTCTGTGTCTCCCTGTACTGCCTTGTCCTTCCCTCACTGCTGAGGCAGTCTGTATGCACTGCCTCTAGAAGGAGAGCACAGAGAATCGCAGAGGAAGAAAGAGTTAGTTCCAGCTTTTGAGTTTTCAAAGCCCAGCCCTCAGGAAGGAGCAGACAGGATTCAGCACCTAGACCACAGACAGAAGAGAACTACACAGAAAAGCAGCTCAGAGCTTCCCACGCTGGGGGAGCCAGGGGTGAAGCAAGGGTGGAGAGATACAGTGGCCCCCAAGGAAGGGGAACGCTGTGCCCAGTCCTTCACCTCTCAAGGATCCTTGCACCACCCTCCCCACAACTTTATGGGATCTGAGAACATCAGGGGTCCTTGCCCCCTTATCCAGGTAGAGTCCTACAAGGTCTCAGAGAAGAAATAATTACATAGGGTACCCAGAGAGAGAGTGAAAAATTCACTCTCTTTTTTCTGTTTTTTTTGCAATCCTCAAAATAAAGATATCATTCACATAACATTTACCATTTAGCCTGACCTTATTTGGCTGAAAGAAACACATGAAAGATCTGTGGTTAAAAGGAAAGTGATGATGACTTTACAGAAAAAGCTTATCACTTCAGGCAGTGACTCGTGATAATTTGCTAAAGACGAAGAAGTAGAAAAAAAAAGATGCTTTAAGAATTTTGCTATTTCATTGAAACTGATGGTTTTTCTTAAGAAACAAATGGCTCAGGGCAATGATCCATTAAAAATTGCTACATGTTATGCCATAGAGATTTATTTTGCACACAATTATGCACTGATATCAGAAAATGTTATTAATATCTCTGGGATTTTTTTCATTATAACCTCAATTTAAAATGATGTGTCTCATGGAACTCTGCTCAATGTTATGCGGCAGGCTGGATGGGAGGAGAGTTTGGGGGAGAGTGGATACATGTATGTGTATGGCTGAGTCCCTTTGCTGCTCACCTGAAACCATCACAACATTGTTAATTGGCTATACCCCAACACAAAATAAAAAGGTTTTTAAAAATCTAAAAACAATAAAATGATGTGTCTGCATGCTTAAAAAAATCACCTACCATGTAAAATGTTACAGTTCAGTGGTTTTTAGCATGTTCACAATATTACACAACCGTCACCACTAATTCCAGAACGTTTCCATTCCCCTACCAAAATAAATCCTACACTGTCAGTAGTCACTCCAATACCCAATTGGAGATCCCCAATCCCCCATTCCCAATCCCCACCCCCACCCCACTGCACCCAGCCCCTAGCTACCACTCATCCATTCTCTGTCTCTAGGGATTTGCCTATTCTGGACAGCTCATAAAAATGGAATCATATACGACCTTTATGTCTGGCTTCCTTCATTTAACAAAATGTTTTCCAAGTTTATAGCCAGCCATAGCACGTATGAGTACTTCATTCCATTTTATGGCTGAACAGTATCTCATCCTATGAATAGGCCACCCTTTTGTTTAACCATTCATTAACTGATAGACATTTGTACATTTGTGTTGTTCTCCTTCTTTGGCTATCATGAATCACACAGCTATGAACATTCATGTACAAGTTTTTGTGGGTCCACAAAACACACGCATTCTGTTGGTTATATACCTAGGAGTGAAAGTGCTGAGTCATAAGTCTATATTTAACTTTCTGGGGAACTGCCAAGACTTTTTCTACAAAAGGCTTCAGCAGAGATAGGATTTTGGACAGCCTGTGGGGCTACCCATGGCCTAATGAGTCATGGAAGCAGCAGAACAACTATGATTCCTATGTGACAAGGGAGAGAGCCAGACATAAGGAGATCTTATCATTGAGAGAGGGAAAGTCAAAACCACTCAGCATTGGGCTGCAAGACTGATCAGCAGGGTCGCTATTTCAGCAACTACCAGGGTGAATGTTTACACCAGCTCCCCCCATGCAACTCACATTTAGCTATAACCCTAAGGAAAGGAGAGGGCTTCAAATTAAGTAAGATTAAGTTTCCTTTTCTAGCAGAATGAGAATTTATTATAGAAATTAAGGAAAATTATAGGGAAATAAATAAAATTACATTTCTGAAAGATTTTTTTTTATGACGACCATTTTTTAAGTCTTTATTGAATTTCCTAACCATATTGCCCTTGCTGTTTATGTTCTAGTTTTTTGGTCATGAGGCATGTGGGATCTTAGCTTCTCAACCAGGGATCGAACCCACAGTACGTGCATTGAAAGGTGAAGTCCTAACCACTGGACCTCCAGGGAATTCCCCAAATGACATTTCTTGCATACCTAAATTTGTGAATAGAGATATGTCACTACTGCGCAGCTTAATCTTGGAAGCATCTCAAAAAGGAAGCCAGGGAAGCCCACGAGGAGCTGTAAACCCTCCACCACCCAAGCTCTAGGTATTTACCCAAAAGGGAAGAGTAAGCACAGCTGTGCGGAACAGCAGAACTAGAAGGTGCTTAGTGGGAGTGCAAGCCCACATTCCTTAGAATGGCCCATTCGCCCAGCTTCCTCTCCAGCATCACCTCCCCCTTAGCCACAGTGACTGCCTGCTAGTCCCCACATCCATTATGTGTGTCTGAGCTTCTGTGCCTTTGCCCACACTATGCTTTCCCCTTGGATGCCTAAAAAAATAAAGTCCTACTTCAAGGCTAAGTGCAAATGTCTCTTCCTGCAGTGAGGCATTCGCTGTCCTTCTCAGGCAGAATTAAACCATTCCTCATCTATACCCTTCAGCATGCTACATACACCCTTGACATTGTACTTACTTGTTTATATGTCTCTATCTTCTATCCAAATAAAGCCCCTTCAACTACCACCACCCTCCCACCCAGACAAAGGGCAATTAGCTGTGCATTCTTTATTATTATCATTTGACTGTGTATCCTATGCATTTGGGCTTCCTAGGTGGTAAAGAATCTGCCTGCCAATGCAGGCGATGTCAGAGATGTGGGTTCAATCCCTGGGTTGGGAAGATCCTCTGGAGAAGGAAATGGCAATCCATTCCAGTATTCTCGCCTGGAAAATCCCACGGACAGAGGAGCCTGGCAGGTGGCAGTCCATGGGGTCACAAAGAGTCAGACACTACTGAGCACTCTCAATCCAGATCCATGCGTTTAGCACATAGCTGATGTTCCACAAACATCTGTTGAGTGAGTATTTGATTATAATTGTTCGTTAATCAACTATAATCAGGCCAAGCCTCTGTTATACAAATAAGGGACAAAGGCCAATAAAGCCAGAGGACTTATCAAGCATTCCAACAGAGCCAGTGCTCAAACCCAACACATCCAGGGTGATTTCCAAGGAACGGCCAGAAATTGCCTTCAAATAAATACTGCAGTATCAACCAAAACTTCTGTTGATTCCACAACTGCTTGCCTGAGTTTCTGATAAAATGATTAAAGTAAGGAAGTGTTATAAGTAGGAAACATTGTTGGCATATGCATTAGACTGGGATTTGAGGAAGAGACATATGGGGGAAAATGTTACAAGGACATGATGTAGTGCGCCGGGTGTACTTCTGAAGGAGGACAGTCTCTAGAAGCCTGCTTTACATTGATGTAAAATGATAGCTCATTATGAATAAATCAGATCTAACCCACAGCTTGGCAATAGCCAGATTCTCCTCTCACCACACTCTTTCTGCAAAACAGGACATTCACACTCATTTCAAAAACACAACTATAATATCAAGGCTTTTCCAAGAAATCTCCATGTAAGGATTAGCCTTAATGTTCCTTGGTTCACTGGATCACTAGCCCACAATCATAAAGCTCTTTCAAACATCTGAAATAAATCCCTTCTGCAACTTTATAAACTCTTAAAAGATTACACATTGCATACGATTTCACCAAGTTCAGTTCAGTTCAGTCGCTCAGTCATGTCCGACTCTTTTTGACCCCATAAATCGCAGCATGCCAGGCCTCCCTGTCCATCACCAGCTCCTGGAGTTCACCCAGACTCACATCCATTGAGTCACTGATGCCATCCAGCCCTCTCATCCTCTGTCGTCCCCTTCTCCTCCTGCCCCCAATCCCTCCCAGGATCAGAGTCTTTTCCAATGAGTCAACTCTTCGCATCAGGTGGCCAAAGTACTGGAGTTTCAGCTTTAGCATCATTTCTTCCAAAGAAATCCCAGGGCTGATCTCCTTCAGAATGGACTGGTTGGATCTCCTTGCAGTCCAAGGGACTCTCAAGAGTCTTCTCCAACACCACAGTTCAAAAGCATCAGTTTTTCAGCGCTCAGCCTTCTTCACAGTCCAACTCTCACAGCCATACATGACCACAGTAAAAACCATAGCCTTGACTAGACGAAACTTTGTTGGCAAAGTAATGTCTTTGCTTTTGAATATGCTATCTAGGTTGGACATAACTTTCCTTCCAAGGAGTAAGCGTCTTTTAATTTCATGACTGCAGTGATTTTGGAGCCCCAAAAAATAAAGTCTGACACTGTTTCCACTGTTTCCCCATCTATTTCCCATGAAGTGATGGGACCAGATGCCATGATCTTCGTTTTCTGAATGTTGAGCTTTAAGCCAACTTTTTCACTCTCCACTTTCACTTTCATCAAGAGGCTTTTGAGTTCCTCTTCACTTTCTGCCATAAGGGTGGTGTCATCTGCATATCTGAGGTTATTCATATTTCTCCCGGCAATCTTGATTCCAGCTTGTGTTTCTTCCAGTCCAGCATTTCTCATGATGTACTTTGCATATAAATTAAATAAGCAGGGTGACAATATACAGCCTTGACATACTCCTTTTCCTATTTGGAACCACTCTGTTGTTCCATGTCCAGTTCTAACTGTTGCTTCCTGACCTGCATAGAGGTTTCTCAAGAGGCAGGTCAGGTGGTCTGGTATTCCCATCTCTTGAAGAATTTCCCACAGTTTATTGTGATCCACACAGTCAAAGGCTTTGGCAAAGTCAATAAAGCAGAAATAGATGTTTTTCTGGAACTCTCTTGCTTTTTCCATGATCCAGCGGATGTTGGCAATTTGATCTCTGATTCCTCTGCCTTTTCTAAAACCAGCTTGAACATCAGGAAGTTCACGGTTCACATATTGCTGAAGCCGGGCTTGGAGAATTTTGAGCATTACTTTACTAGCGTGTGAGATGAGTGCAATTGTGCGGTAGTTTGAGCATTCTTTGGCATTGCCTGTCTTTGGGATTGGAATGAAAACTGACCTTTTCCAGTCCTGTGGCCACTGCTGAGTTTTCCACATTTGCTGGCATACTGAGTGCAGCACTTCCACAGCATCATCTTTCAGGATTTGGAATAGCTCAACTGGAATTCCATCACCTCCACTAGCTTTGTTCGTAGTGATGCTTTCTAAGGCCCACTTGACTTCACATTCCAGGATGTCTGGCTCTAGATGAGCGATCACACCATTGTGATTATCTGGGTCGTGAAGATCTTTTTTGTACAGTTCTTCTGTGTATTCTTGCCATCTCTTCTTAATATCTTCTGCTTCTGTTAGGTCCATACCATTTCTGTCCTTTATCGAGCCCATCTTTGCATGAAATGTTCCTTTGGTATCTCTAATTTTCTTGAAGGGATCTCTAGCCTTCCCCATTCTGTTGTTTTCCTCTATTTCTTTGCATTGATCACTGAAGAAGGCTTTCTTATCTCTTCTTGCTATTCTTTGGAACTCTGCACTCAGATGCTTATATCTTTCCTTTTCTCCTTTGCTTTTCACTTCTTTTCACAGCTGTTTGTAAGGCCTCCCCATACAGCCATTTTGCTTTTTTGCATTTCTTTTCCATGGGGATGGTCTTGATCCCTGTCTCCTGTACAATATCACGAACCTCATTCCATAGTTCATCAGGTACTCTATCTATCAGATCTAGGCCCTTAAATCTATTTCTCACTTCCACTGTATAATCATAAGGGATTTGATTTAGGTCATACCTGAATGGTCTAGTGGTTTTCCCTACTTTCTTCAATTTCAGTCTGAATTTGGCAATAAGTAGTTCATGATCTGAGCCACAGTCAGCTCCTGGTCTTGTTTTTGCTGACTGTATAGAGCTTCTCCATCTTTGGCTGCAAAGAATATAATCAATCTGATTTTGGTGTTGACCATCTGGTGATGTCCATGTGTAGAGTCTTCTCTTGTGTTGTTGGAAGAGGGTGTTTGTTATGACCAATGCATTTTCTCAGCAAAACTCTCTTAGTTTGCCCTGCTTCATTCCGTATTCCAAGGCCAAATTTGCCTGTTACTTCAGGTGTTTCTTGACTTCCTACTTTTGCATTCCAGTCCCCTATAATGAAAAGGACATCTTTGTTGGGTATTAGTTCTAAAAGGTCTTGTAGGTCTTCATAGAACCGTTCAACTTCAGCTTCTTCAGTGTTACTGGTTGGGGCATAGGCTTGGCTTACTGTGATATTCAATGATTTGCCTTGGAAACGAACAGAGATCATCCTGTCATTTTTGAGATTGCATCCAAGTACTGCATTTCGGACTCTCTTGTTGACCATGATGGCTACTCCATTTCTTCTGAGGGATTCCTGCCCGCAGTAGTAGATATAATGGTCATCTGAGTTAAATCCACCCATTCCAGTCCATTTTAGTTTGCTGATTCCTAGAATGTCGACATTCACTCTTGCCATCTCTTGTTTGACCAATTCCACGATTTTACCAAACCCTCTTTTAAATGTCCCTTTATACATGAGAAAAGAAATCATTACAACTGTTGCTTCTTGCAGCAAAACCAAACTGCATGTGTGGCCTTTAGCATTAATCTGCATGCTTGCAAGGTCTTAGCTAAGTCTCAAGAAATAGCTCCTGACCAAAAAACAGAAGGAATGAATAAAACTCACCCAATTCCAAACAAAAGAAAGGCTACTTCAGCCTGGTCCCTGCCAGATTTAAGGAATGTAAGATTGCTCATGTCATGCACTGAGAAGACATGACATGGCATCGTCCACGAGAGCCCCCTGTGGACAGATGCAATCCAATCTGGTTTTTTTTTTTTAATTTATTTATTTATTTTATGGGAGTATAGTTGCTTTACAGTGTTGTTAGTTTCTACTGTACAGCAAAATGAATCTGCCAGACATATACATAGATCACTGCCCTTTTGGACTTCCTTCCCATATAAGTCACCATAGTGGATTAAGTATTCTCTGCACCCTACAGCATTAGTTACCTATTTTATACATAGTATCAACAGTGTATATATGTCCTCCCAGTCTGTCTTTAGAGCGGGCACTGTCCTGTCCTCCTCCCCTCTACTTGCATCCCCTAACACTTGGCAGAACTCCCACTCTGTGACAGAGAGCCCTCTACCAGCAAATCTCTCACTCCCTTGCATGGCAGAGGCCCATAGCCCACCACCCTTTCCTCCTCTCACCATGAACGAACAGCAGGGGAAAGGAGTGCAATCAACTGTCTGCTGCCCTCTCTCTGTCCTGGGACTCACAACACCAAGGGTGCAGATTCCACCATCCCACACCATCCAATAAGGACACTCAGGGGCCGGGCATTCAAAGCATGTAGACTCCAAATGTCATTCAGAGTCTGGGGTTAAACAATATAGCCTTGAAATTCAGGAAAAACTAAATAGCCTCTCCTTTGCCTTAGATTGAAAGTGATGGATGAGGCAGGGCTGAAGTTCCCTGTAGAGCAGGGGGAGGCATCCTTTGGGTAATTCATAGGCAATCCTGCCTAAGAACTATCATTATCAGCCTACTCTAACTGGGCTCACACAGACTGCCTGGCAGCATCCCTTATTTCCAAACGAGGAAAAAATACACACAGGGAAACCAGAACAGAAGTGTTTCCCTGCCACGGGGGCTAACAGTCCTGAACAGGGCCAGAGGGACCAGCCCTGCTCACCAGGGACACTGGGAAGAATCACAAGTATGTGTCTGCTTCAGTTTTCTCATATAGAGATAGGAATAATGGTTCAGATGTTTAAAAGTGCCCAGAGGGCCTCACCAAGGACTTCTAAGCATGGCAATGGGAGGTCATGCCCATTCTGGGAACTCTGAGTCCAAGAAAAGAGAAGTGGGCGCCAGCTCCATCAGCCAGGGCTCCCCAAGACAAGCCCATCCTTTTGCTCTGCGAGCCTTTGGGGTTAATCTGGGAACAAGAACAAGTAAAGACTCCTTTCGAACAGTGGGTGGGCAAGGCCGAAACAGGTGGGAAGGGAGGAGGGGAGCCACTTCAATGGAAACAATTACATTTGCAGTTGAGAAAGAAGCAAAGAGGAAGCCTGGGAGAGGGCAGCTTCAATTATCGGTAAAATAATCGGAAACATAATCGGAAACAAACAGTTGCTTACCCAAGTACAACTTCTCCATCCCCTCTAGTGAGCCTCTTTGCTGTACTGGTTATATTTAGGACCAATTTGAGCAACCAGTTATTTGTCCACTGGAGACAGAGAAGCCTCTAAGGGCTCCCACCCAGGCCTTGGGAGTAAGGAGGAACAGAGGGCAGAGGGTCGGGATGCTAGCCTCTCCTTACCTGAAGCCCTGGGATAAGGAAACCCCTAGGATGCAGAAGGAGCCACCCTGGGAGGAACAGAGCCCATCAGTGGAGCCTGGAACAGCCTCGGAGACGAAGCTGCGGAGGAATCTAAACATAGCTGAGGCCTGCAGGACCTGGATATCTTCTCCTAGCCAGGCCTTGGGGGAGGCAATGCAAAGGCCAGAGCACGCAAGTCTTCTAGGGACCTCAGGCCTCTGGGGAGGGCCCAGCCACTAAGGGACCAAGTCAGACCAAGAGCCTACTGTGCATCTTTGTGTCCCAAGCACCAGGTAGAAAGTCACATGTTCAGCTAGAAGGGGAATTGGTGTGGATTAGATACAGAGCAAACAGATGATATAGGAATCACTGTCTCCAATGTAACAATCAACCTGGACACACACACACAACTGGAAGGCAACAGTCAGGCAATAAGACAATCCCACCAGCCTCCTCTATCCCTGCATCTTCATGCTTTACTCCCCAACAGTTCAAAGAAAAGTAAACTCTGTCAGGCTTCCCTGGTGGTGAGGAATCTGTCTGCCAACACAGGAGACACAGGTTCGATCCCTGGTCCAGGAAGATCCCACACGCGGCAGAGCAACACGGCCTGAGCACCACAACTACTGAGCCTGTGCTCTCGAGCCCAGGAACCACAACTACTGAGCCCACACGCTCCAGAGCCCAAGCTCCACAGCAAGAGAAGCCACTGCAACGAGAAGCCCGTGCACCGCAACCAGAGCATAGCCTCTGCTCGCCGCAACTGGAGAAAAGCCTGCACAGCAACAAAGACCCAGCACAGCCAAAAGTAGATAAATAAAAATAAATACATAAAACTTAAAGAGAAAGAACTCTACCACAAGCACTTCAGAGTCATCCTAGACATTCTTGATCGGTCTGTCCACAGGAGCATACCTGCACAGGGAAATTGCAGGCTGGTCAGTGAGTCAAGCATCACGACACAGTTTCAACACGCCTGCTGCCCCTGTGCACTGTGACAGCCCTGGAAACGCAAGGTGAGAAGAACTGCCTTTACCTCCTTTTGCTCATGGGCTACTGGATTGTCAGGTAAAAGCTGTCCTTGATTTCAGCAGAGTAGGGTCAACTGAGGTGCTCAACCTCACAAGAAATCACAAGAAATACCCACTCGCCCTCACCACTGTACTATTAAGTAACAGTCCCCACGAGGTGCCTTGTTTCATCAAAAAAAATGTGTTCCTGAAAAGTGGGCTGTGGGAGGCATTATGAAATCAGAAAAACAAGCAGCATAAAAAGTGTATATATGATGATCACCTTTTTATAAGACATGGACAAAAAACAAAACCCAATCTATACAACTTTCTGCTTTAAAAATGACAGCATCACAGAGAGAAGGGCACAAAAAGATGCATGTCAGGTGGCGAAAGTGGTGGGGGGGGGGTCCCAACGGTGCCAATAAAAATGTAGAAGAGGAAAGGGGGCATGAATCCCTTATACCAACTCGGCATATCTTGTACGAAATTTTGATCAAAAGTAGCATGCAAATTAATTGTCTTATGAAGTGGGTCTCCATGCCCTGTTGGTTTGCCTCATCATCTCAGAGACACTGCACCTTCGTTTCTGATGCCCCCACACTTGGCAATGCCTTCTGTCAATTTATCTTGAACACTCTCTATCCTCCGGCAACTGTCAATCAGTTACTGATCTGGAAACAAGCATTGTGGGGGAGAGCTCTCTTCTAAAGGAAGTCTTTCCAGATTTTTGGTTCTAATTATTATGAGTTGGCCAAAAAGTTCATTTGGGTTTTTCCTTATGATGTTACAGAAAAATCTGAAACTTTTAGGTCAATCCAATAAAATGAGCCCTTAGTCCATGGGATGCCCTGGGTTAAGAACTTGGTACACAATGTCTCATTTAAACCTCCCCTTCACTTGTGATGTATTTTTCCACATTTTCCAGATGATAAAACAGATATGCAAAGGATAATGATTTTATCTGATATCATCAGCTAGTGGGGCTTCTCTGGTAGCTCAGATGGTAACGAATCCACCTGCAATGCAGGAGACTCTGGTTTGATTCCTGGGTTGGGACAATCCGCTGGAGAAGGGATAGGCTACCTACTCCAGAATTTTTGGGCTTCCCTGGTGGCTCAGACGGTAAAGAATCCATCTGCAACATGGGAGACCTGGGTTTGATCCCTGAGTTGGGAAGATCCCCTGGAGAAGGGAACAGCTACCCACTTCAGTATTCTGGCCTGGAGAATCCCGTGGTCAGAGGAGCCTGGCAGGCTACAGTCCGTGGGGTTGCAAAGAGTCGGACACAACTGAGCGACTTTCACTTTCATCTTTTCATCCGCTAGTACAAGGTAGGGCCAGGATTCAAACCCAGGCAATGAGCTCAGGGCCTCACCCAGGTTAACCAACTCACTGGACCCTTTCCCCTGGGAACTGTTCTATTTGAAAAAGTCATGCCTTCCTTGGTGGGGTTCCTCCAAGCGAGGCTCAACTCTCCTCATGAAGCAGGGTCCCAGCAGACTCTGGCTGCTTCCATCTCCTCACACCATGGAACACAGCCGAAATTTCTGGAAGTCTTGGACAAGAGGTGGTAAGATTCCAAACCTTACTTCCTAACACCACTCACTAGGCTTGGAGCTGGCTCTCTCAATTTTTGTTTTGTTTTCTTCATGCACAAAACCCTCCTTCTGTCTCTTCCTCCCTTTCTTTTTCCACAGGAACCCAGCTCTCCTGCCCTCCCACACCACGCCCATAATGCTGTCTCCTTCCTAGAACACCCTGGGGTAGCCAGGGCCTCACTGCTCTGCCCCTTCTTCCTCAAGGAAAACCTACTCTTCCACATGAGCTACACAATCTTCTTCTAAAAGAACAAGGTAAGGTACAGACAACTCAAACTAAAGGAGGGAATCTCTACTTGTGACTTTTCTGACCCCAGGAAGCTGGCATGGATTTTGATAAAGTAGGTTCCCACTGCTCCCCAAAAAAACCATGTAAGCTCATTCATTCATTTCTCCAGTTGTTGTTGCCATTGTTCAGTTGCTAAGTCGTGTCCTACTCTTTGCAACCCCATGGACTGCAGTAGGTCAGGCTCCCCTGTCCTTCACTATCTCCCAGATTTTGCTCAAACTCATATCCATTGAGTTATCAATGCTATCTAACCACATCCTCTGCCGCCCCTTCTCCTTTTGCCTTCAATTTTTCCCATCCTCAGGATCTTTTCCAATGAGTTGGCTTTTCACATCAGGTGGCCAAAGTATTGGAGCTTCAGCTTCAGCATCAATCCTTCCAATGAATATTCAGGACTGATTTCCTTTAGAATTGACTAGTTTGATCTCCTTGCAGTCCAAAGGACTCTCAAGAGTCTTTCTCCTGCACCACAGTTTAAAAGCATCAATTCTTCAGTGCTCAGCTTTCTCTATGGTCCAACTCTCACATCTATACATGTCTACTGAAAAAACCATAGCTCTGACTATATAGACCTTTGTTGGCAAAGTAATGTCTCTGCTTTGTAATATGCTGCCTAGGTTTGTCTGCTTTTTAATACACTGTCCAGGTTTGTCATAGCTTTCCTTCCAAAGAGCAAGTATCTTTTATTTTCATGGCTAAAGTCACCATCCACAGTGATTTTGGAGCCCAAGAAAATAAAATCTGTCCCTGTTTCCACTTTTTCCCCTTCTATTTGCCATGAAGTGATGGGACCAGATGCTATGATCTTAGTTTTTGGAATGCTGAATTTTAAGCCAGCTTTTCCACTCTCCTCTTTCATCCTCATCAAGAGGCTCTTGAGTTCCTCTTCACTTTCTGCCATTAGAGTGGTATCATCTGCATATTTGAGGTTGTTGATTTCTTCAGATCTTCATGCAAGTCACCTCCTTATCAAGGTCTTCCTTGAGAGCTCTATTTGGAAGAGCAACTCTTCCCTGGCTCTCACCATTCTCCTGCCTGGATTTTCTCCATAGCACTTGTCAACATCTGACATATTATAGATCTCACTTCCCTATTTTATCATCTCTCTCACTATGTGACTAGCACACGGTAGATACATATCTCCACCTTCACAGATACTGCTTTCACTCATTTTTTTCCACTGAGCAATATTAACAATCATGTGGCAAGCACAATTACAACAGACATTATTTTTTAAGTCTATGCTCTTACTCAGCTACCAGTCGGATACAGAGATAAATCCTAAACTTGAATAATACACAAATACAGTAAAAGTGCAATTTGTGTGGACAGGAGAGAGACCAAGTCAGCCAAGGCAGTTAGCACTCAGGAGCTCAGCAAAGTGACTCTTTATCAAATATGTATGGAAATATTTCATTTTTAACAACCCTGAATAGCGTTACTAGTGCATCCCAATTAATTATCAATTTTAGTATTCAGGGAATCTCTTCAAATTCCTTACTCGTAAATAAAGGTAGCCTTGCCTTCTACAGCCTTTTATCACCTTTATTCCTCAGTATGGTGGCTACAAATTTGAAAATCTGACAGCCCTCCAATCAAGAAGCAGAGTTTATGCCCATACCTTGAACTTCAGTGAGTGGTTCTATGGCTGCTCTGATCAATGAAATACATTAAAAATAACTCTGCCAATTTCCAGTCCTGGGCCTTGAGAAACTTGACAGTTTATAATTCCTCTCATGGGATACACTCTCCGGGGATCCTGACCTTCCACGTAGGATGTACAGCTACCTTGAGGCTGCCTCACCAGAGAGTTCCAACCAAGCCTGACCTTCCAGCCATCTCCATGGTTTCAGACGTGTGAGTGAAGCCTCCTGTATCTCCAGACCAGCCCATATGCTGGCTGAATCCACCCCATGACCTGTGTCAGCCCCACATGGAAGAGAAGAACTGCCTAGCTGAGCCTTGCCCAAATTCCTGACCCACAAAACAGAGAGATATAATGAAATAGTTGTTGTATTCAGTTCCTAAATTTCTCTTTTTTATGTGGCAATAGATAACTCAGTGCTATTCCTGGAAGCTCTCACTGTCTCTCAGCTTCAGTTCCCATCCATGTGCTGAGGATCTGATTCTGCTTCTTATGTCCTGCTCTATCTCCTGCTTTCTAGACCAGTGTCATCTCTACTTGAATAGTTCACAAGCATGTCAGGTCTAGTATCTTTCCTTCAAAGTCTGCTACACTCTTGCATTTCCTATCTGAGCAAAATGAGACCATCATTTAGGTTTGCTGCTCAGAAAATGAAGCCTAAATGTCATCTATTCCTCCTTCTCTCTCACCCTCTACAACCCCAAAGCCCTGTCATTTATTCTCTATTAATATTCCAAATATTTGTGTTTTCTCACCATCCACTGTGCCTAGACCTTAGTCTATCCCACCAATGTCTTTTGTCCAAATGACCAACAGCACCTGAACTGGTGTCCCTACTAAATAGTCCTGTTCGTTCCTCAAGCCATTTTGCATACTACAGTCAGAATGATTTTTCTAAAATAATAGTAAGTGTAAGTCTGATCATGTCACCCCCATGCTTAAACCCTTTCATGGTCCATTGCCCTAACACCCCATTCAAAGAGTCGGCACCTGGTTCACCCTCAACTTTTCTGACCCTCACCCTGCACTCAACACTACATTCATGCCAAACCGCTTGTAATTCCCCAAACACATCATGTTCGCTCTCTCCAGAGCCTGGCCATATGTTATTCCCTCTGTCTGGAATGTTCTCCTCCACCTTTTACTTGGCTAACCCTGATTCTCTCTCAGACTTCAGTGTAGGCATGACTGCCTCCAGAAAGCCACCCTTGCCTTACAAGACCAGATCTGTGCTCTCAGATCACCCCGCACTCAGATCAGTAGCAACTTTTATCCTACTCTGATTTGGGTTACCTGTCTGTTTCTCCCATTCAGTTCAGTTGCTCAGTAGTGTCCAAATCTTTGCAACCCCATGAACTGCAGCACACCAGGCCTCCCTGTCCATCACCAACTCCCGGAGTTTATTCAAACTCATGTCCATTGAGTCAGTGATGCCATCCAACCATCTCATCCTCTGTTGTCCCCTTCTCCTCCTGCCCTCAATCTTTCCCAGCATCAGGGTCTTTTCAAATGAGTCAGCTCTTTGCATCAGGTGGCCAAAGTATTGGAGTCTCAGCTTCAACATCAGTCCTTCCAAAGAACACCCAGGACTGATCTCCTTTAGAATGGACTGGTTGGATCTCCTTGCAGTCCAAGGGACTCTCAAGAGTCTTCTCCAACACCACACTTCAAAAGCATCAATTCTTCGGCGCTCAGCTTTCTTTATAGTCCAACTCTCACATCCATACACAACTACTGGAAAAGCCATAGCTTTGACTAGATGGACCTTTGCTGGCAAAGTAACGTCTCTGCTTTCTAATATGCTGTCTAGGTTGGTCATAACTTTCCTTCCAAGGAGTAAGTGTCTTTTAATTTCATGGCTTCTCCCATTAGACAAAAGCTACTTGGGGGCCAAGCTTGTGCCGTGTCTTACAGTATCTCCAGAGCCTGACACAGAGTAGTAGACATATTAAATGCTTGTGGGATATAAACGAAAACCCCTCACAGGACCCCAGAGAGGTGATCTCCTGCAGGCCCCTCTAGATTAGCAGAGGAAGCCGTTATATCTTTAGAAGCCAAACATCTCCCACTAATTCCCAATATGTGTAGCTGGCAATGGTCTGTGATGGGGCAGTGGCACAGCCAACAACAAGCAGGTGTCCAGAAGCCAGGGCAGCATGACTGAAGCCCCAGAGACCACTCTGACGGGGGCACTGAGGTCAGTCTGAGTCCCTGTCCTGCTCTCCCTCGGGTCAGAGCAGTGCTCACTAGTCCTGCCTGGGGACAACCTCAGCCTGCACTTAGCCCCACTCTGTTCTTACCAATCAGAAAAGATGCCTATTCCAAAGGGCTCACCAAGCTGCAAGAAAGATTAATAGGAGCAGACACTGGCTTAGAGACGAGGACCCTCACCCTCCAGTCATAACCATCATCTCCACTCTCAAGTCTAAAGAGCAGTTTAGCCAATATCTACAAATTGCACTGCTACGTCTCTGATGTATTTCTTTCCTCTCAGCACCTTCAGATGATATAGATGCTAACAAGTGGCAGAGGAGGCGGTGAAGAGAGACCAATGTATTAATTATTCAAATTTATTCTTGTTTAACTTCAGAAATAATGAAAAGAAATTCAATATTTCTAGGAAGACTGTCTAGGTAGGAGACTTTAATGTTTCTTTGACAGAGCTAGGAAATACTGTGTTCTTCTGTTATTTACTTAATCATATCTCACATAATTGTTTAAGTCCATGAATTCTCAGAATCTAACAATAAAAACTCAGAACCGAAGGCAACAAAGCAACCCTCCCTGTAAATGCCAACAGAAGTCTCCACGTTCCTCCACCCTCCAGCATCCTTATCACCCCCACTTGCTTGAACACCATCAGTGCGCACTGCTCTGTTGCCTTTTATTCCATGTCAGGAGGCTTTTTATTTAAAACATAAAGAGTTGATGTAACTGAAAGGGTTCTTGCCACCCCAAACTTCTCATCCCTCTTTGCTGCTGGTCAAATCTTATCCTGGGAATGACAGGATTCAGATGTAATGAAAAATTAAAATATCACAGCTGGAGATGTAACCAAGTATTTTTGCCAGCACTCATCAGGGATTCCAACCAGATGCTGAGCATAGATTTCAGATATTGGTGCACAAATCCTTCCCTCACTCTCCCTATCTCCTCCTGCTCCTTTAAATCACATCTGGGGTCGGCTAAACAGTAGCTCCTAAATATAGACACATTCTAATATCCCAGAACCTGTGAATGTTGCCTCATAATACAAAAGAGACTTGGCAGATGTGATTGGGGATTTTGAAATGGGGGAATTTGCCTGGATTATCCTGGTAGGCCTAAATGCAATGGCAAGTGTCCTTAGAAGACAGAAGCAGAGAGAGATTTGACACAGAAGAAGAGACGGTCATGAGACCAGCAGGCAGAGATGGGAGGGGATGCAGCTACAAGCCAAGGGATGCCAGCAGCCACCAGAAGCTGGAAGAGACAAGAGGCAGCTCCTCCCCTAGAGCCTCTGGAGGGAGCTCAGCCATGCTCAACATTTGATTTCAGTCCAGTTATTCTGATGTATTACTTCTGTCCTGCACAGTTGCAACAGAACAGATTTCTGCTGCTCTAAGCCAACACCTGTTCTACAATTTGCCACAGCCATGGAAGAAAACTGATACAGCATTCAAATCACTCCTTCTCCATAGTAAAACCCAAAGTTCTACAGCTCCAGGACTGAGTCTATTCTCCTGAGTCTTGGAGAGTCCTGGACAAGACCATTCTTTACCTGCCATGCTCCATGGTACACCGTGGACCCTGAGCACTTCCTGTTGACCTTTAGCCCCAGAGGTGGATCCGGCTGACACTCAACACACTCCTGCCCTACTGTATGAACCTCCCACCCTCTCAGTCCCAACACTGCTCATGAGTGAGGAGATAGACACACCAGTCCTCCTTCAGCTATTCCAATGCTTCCAGCCGCTTCCTCCAACTGGAATTCTCCTCATCCTGCTTTTCAAATGCCTGGCCTTTCCTTGAATCCAAACTTAAATGTCACCTCTTAGAGAATCCTTTCTTGACTCAGCATCAAAAAGAGTTCTTCTCCTGGATGGCACTAGGCATCATCATGCTAAGTGAAGCAAGTCAGACAAAGACAAATATCCTATGATATCACTTATACATGGAATCTAAAGAATAATACAACGAACTTATTTACAAAGCAGACTTACAGACATAGAAAATGAACTTATGGTTACAAAGGGGAAGGTAGAGGAGAGGGATAAATTGAGAATATGCGATTAACAGATGCATACATATATAAAACAGATAAATAAGGATTTACTGTATGGCACAGGGAACTATATTCAATATCTCATAATAACCTATAATGGAAAAGAATCAAAAAAAGAATAAAGATATATATGTATAACCAAATCACTTTGCTGTACACCTGAAACTAACACAATATTGTAAATTAATTGTGTGTGTGTTAGTCGCTCAGTCATATCTGACTCTTTGTGACCCCATGGACTGTAGCTAGCCAGGCTCCTCTGTCCATGGGGATTCTCCAGGAAAGAATACTGGACTGGGTTGCTATTCCCTTCTCCAGGGGGTCTTCCCAACCCAGGGACTGAACCCAGGTCTCCCACATTGCAAGCAGATTCTTTACCATCTGAGCCACCAAGTGTGGTGGCAACCTACACCAAGAGGAAATCAACTATGTACTTCAATTAAAAAAAAAGTTTCCCTGCTGTTTTTCTCTTCCAGCTCCCTGTTTGTTTTTTTCATAGGACTTGCCATCATTTACAGCTATTTCATTCATTGATTTGTTTACTTGTTTTATTTTTATTGTTTGGTTGCTTCTCTCCCAAAGTACAGAAACTGCATTTACTTTGTTTTCTCTTGTATCCTCAGCACCATTAATATAGGTGCCTAAATGATACAGGCACTTAATACACATTGTAGAATTAATTAATCCCTTAACTGTGGAGGTTATGGATGAAATAACTGGGAACATATAAGGCAAAGGAGGTCAGGGGAGGGGACAGTATTTCTGATCATTTCCAGGTTTGAGACATGGAGAGTCATCTGTTGCGACTGAGACGTGGAGAGTCATCTTTTGCGACAGGAACCCAGTTCGGATGGTTAAAGCTGTGTGTGCTCCCTGACTCTTACCTCCATGCCCATTATAACTCTGTGCCTTTCTCCACTTTCCCTGAATCCTCTCCACCACTCTTCAAGGCCCATCAGCATCCAGCTCCCCCAGCCCCTTTAGCCTGTCTCCTATAGTCTCAACCTTGCCTAGACTATACAACAGAACAAAGAGGATCAGAGGAGCTTCAAAGAACAGGGCCGTTGTAAGAGCAACGACTGATAGCCCTGTACTGGCCTACAGGCTCTCTGGACTGGCACCTCCTCTCTTGCCTTGCTAGATTGGTATAATTTTTAAGGCTGCCGTCATTTCCTGACTTGCACTTTAGCCCCTGTGCTGCTCCAATCCAGACGGCTGACCACAGGAACCACAGCACTGCACACACTCACCCCTCTCACCACTTGCTGCAATGTCCCCACTCATCAGATGCTTTTGAACCTGGATCAGAATCAAGGTCTTCAGGCCCTTTGGACACTGTGATGTGGGACTGCTGGCCCCTCAGGACCCAAGCCAGCAAATTCCTTTTAGCCCAAATGACCCAATCCCAGTTTTCCCTCCTTCCCCACCAATCTGAACCCAGGGCACCACAGAGCTGAGTCACCATCATTACCTCTAAGCCACTAACAGAGGGCATCTGTTGCCACTGTGTGGCCAGCATCCTCTCTTCTTTAGAGGCACTTCTCCTCCCACCTGAGTCATGTGATTCTGATGGGAAAGGCGATCATAGAACCTACTGACCATGATCACAGGGTTGGCCATGTGATGGAGGCCCAGCCAAAATCGCTCATGCCTATACCAAGCCAGAGTGCTTCCCCCAGATTTTATTTACGGATACTGAAAGAGAAAAACTTTTTCTTTTGCCACATTCAGATTAAAGGGCCCGGAAATGCCAAGCTTCCCACTCGAAGACTATTTGTAATACAGAGGAAGAAGGTCAATACTCAAAAAGAAGTAGTAGAGCGCGTGTGCTCAGCAGTGCCTGACTCTGCGACCCTGTGGACTGTCGCCTGTCAGGCTCCTCTATGCGTGGAATTTTTCAGGCAAGAATACTGGAATGGGTTGCCATTTCCTACTCCAGGGAATCTTCCCTGACCCAAGGATCAAATCTGCGTCTCCTGGTTTTCCTTCATTGGCAGGCAGATTCTTTACCACTGAACCACCTGGAAAGCTCACTCAAAAAGAAGTATAGGAACAAGTGTATGCATACTGAGGGGGAAAGGGGTGGGTGGGAGGAATTGGGAAATTGGGATTGATACACAGACACTATTGGTACTTACTGTGTGTAAAACAGAAACTAACGAGAAACTCCTGTATAGCGCTGGGAACTCTACTTAATGCACTGAATGGAAAGGAAGTCCAGAAGGAGGGATACATGCATATGTACGGCCGATTCCTCCTGCTGCACAGCAGAAACTAATACAACATTGTAAAGCAACTATACTCCAATAAAAATGAATGTAAGGAAGAAAAAAAAAGCCGCAGAGGAGAAAACACAAGTGAGGGTGAGCGACCAAGGGGAAAATGGAGGCTGTTTGAACTGTTTAGTCCAGCTGAACCTGATCTAGATCCACCCCTCTTCTTCCCAGTTACATGAACTAAAACCTGCCTTTTTTACTGTCAGCCACCTGGAGCTGAATTTCTGTCTCTCTGAACTGAAAAAGCCCTAATACTTCACTGCCACGTCCACACTGATCTCTCTCCACATACACCTACTGGGCCACTTAATGCAACGCTGTGCCTTCTCGGTGGATAACTGCTTCGTGATAATCCTTGCTTCCTCCTCAGCTGGCTGCAAGTGCCTCTATGCAAGGCTGTTGTCCAAGAGCCACCTTCATGCCAGGAATCAGGGTCAGGGCAGGTGCATGACAGGTGTGCAGGCTCATTGGGTCTTATATTCTCTCAGTCCTGGGCAAGCTGAGGTTTATGGGCCATTATGAGGTTAGATCAGAGACACTGAGCCAGAGGACGTATCGACTCCCCCCTCCCCAACCCCACCTTGGATATAAAGGGAGGGATGAGGGCGGGGGAGCAAAGAGGTGGGTGCTAAAAGCCCCAGAGACCAGGGCTCCCCATATCTCTTCTTTCTGCCACAGGACACCCTGTCCTTGGGCAGTAGCTACAGGGGAGCTGCGCCCTCCCAGCACCAGGTAATGGAGGGCTCCAAGCCCCAGGAGCCATCACTTACGTCCTCTGCTGGGTCTCCAGGGAAGTGTTTGCAGCCTGACTGGTGACAGACCAAGAGAAGAAGAATATCACATACACCAGTTTCCCAAAATTAAAATGGAGAATGGGGCCTCAGGGAAGGCTGCCTGGATAATTAAGGCTTTAATTCAAGATCTGGTTTGCCTGATAGCAATGGGCTCCAGAGAGCACCACTAAATTTCTCCCAGTAAATATTGGCAACTTGAAGGCAGTCTCCTGGCCAGGGTGCAGGGTCATAAAAGACCCCCTTTCTCTCGGTCCCCTGCCTGTCATCCTCAGGGAAGGACTCAGAAGCAGTAAAGTCAGGGGGCTGAGGGTCTTTACTCAAAACGCCGCTGTTAAGAGCCAGGGCTGGATAAGGTCTGGAAAGGCAACTACAGCCCAGGAAACTGAAGAACAGAGAAGGAACGGGGTTTGCTCGAGGTGACAAGGCTGTTGGTAAGGAAGAGTGGGATCGAGAGTTCAAATGTCCTGATATCAGGATAACCCATTTCCAACTCAGTTCCATCACATGTATCTTGGAGCCTCATCTACAACATGCCAATACACATGCAAACACACACGTGTGCACAGGCATGCACATGCACACACATGAATCCATCCTTTCTACACAGGCCCATCTTCTCATTGTCACCCATAACTCTGTGCTTTTCTTAAAGACACTCCCCCGCCTGGCAGCCGGCATGCCTTCCCTCCTCTCCAGTTTCACCATCTGGGAGGCTTCAGTTCAAGGCTTCTCTTCTATCATCAACCCTCTTAATACCAGGGTTTCGTTCCCTTCTTTAAACAACCCCAGGCCTTGGCGTTTTCATACGACACACCTTAACCCTGAATCCTATGGTGCAGGGCTGCTATATCTCATCTTCCCAATAAGATGGCAGATTCCCTGTGGATTCCTCTCAGTGACCCCTGCCTCCTAACCCAGCCCAGCCCAGCTCACAGTGAGAGCTCCAACACTGCCCATTCCTTGGAAATCAGAGATTCAAGTCCTATCTGCATTGCGTTGACTCTCATGGCCTTGGATAAGCCTCAGGGTGCACCTGTGCCTCCATCCCCACCCAAAGGGCATCAACTCCACTGAGGGCCAAGCTGATGCCATACGGTGATGCCTCTCTGACCTTCTCTGCCCTGTAACAGCAGCCAGCCCAGATCTGCCACCTCTCTGCTCTCCCCACGGGTCCCCCAGAGCCTCCTAAGGATGCTGCCATCTGCAGAACTCTGTGAGGGAACATTCACCAACTGTTCTCCCCCCCCGCCCACTTTCAGGGTCCTCTCTGGACTCACCCTGTAGAGAAGAAGACCAGTGAGCCTGGTGGGAGGCATGGGCCCGGGAGCTCCAGGCTGGATCCTGGGTCCTGTCCCCCCAGCCCACTGCCTGCCCACCCAGTGCCCTCATGCACTCGCCACAGGCTCAGTTCTATTAGAGGATGTTACAGTTCCCTGCTGCTCCCTCAAGACTCAGCCCCAGGGAATTTCCCAGTGGCCCAGTGGTTAAGACTCCATGCTTCCACTTCAGGGGGCATGGGTTTGATCCCTGGGTAGGGAGTTAAGATCCTACATGCCATGCAATACAGCCAATAAAAGAAAAAAAAAGGATAAAAAAGATTCATGCCCCATACTTTTAAATGTCTTAAATAAACATCAGTGTCTCCATACACAAATGGCAAGCAGAGCAGCTGAAAGCATAGCCTTAAACATCCAGGGCATGTAAGAGGAGAAGGAAAAGTAGCCCTTTTCTTGGAAATCTGACTTGTATCTCCCAGAAGACCGTGTACAATAAACACCGGAAGACACAAAAACCTCTGAGACAACGACACACTCATCTGACTCATACACACACTCACCACCACCACGCAGGCCTTCCAGGAGCACAGCTATGGCTAATTAGACCTGGGGCCCAGCAGCTTAAAACAAGGCCCATCATTCAGATGATAACAAGCAGAACTGCCACTGAGCAAACCATACTGACTCCCCAGCTCAACTCCTCAGATCACTTACGTCTTCTTCAATCTGTGAAATGAGGGCTGGACTACATGTGACCCGACCTCCCACAGGCTAAGCAGACCTCAGGTTACATATGTTTTCTCTTTCCCCTGGGGACTGAGTACACTCAAGTGCAACCCTGCATCTCCACGGCAAGGCCATCCTGTCTACCTACACCCGATCTGAGCTAAGAAGATAGCTCAGTGCTGGGCACCACTGGCGTTTATATCCGCCCTCCCTGGAACCAGTGACTCCAGGGCAGGGACCGAGTCCATTATTGCAACTATCCGTGCCACTACTCACTATCGAGCCACAAGCCAGTGAGGTGGCAGGCACCTAGAGGTTTACCCTGCTCATCGCCCTCCCACACGCCAATCCCACCAACTTAAGTAGCAGTGACCGGATGGTGCCAGTCCAAAGAGGTGGCCCAGCAGAAAGTCTTAATAATGGCTAAGAGTCACCTGCTAGTTACCTGAGCAGGTGAGGGCGAGAGCCTAGCTCCTGTTCCCTGTCCGCCACCAGGCCTGGCCCTGGGTAGGTCCTCTCTGCGGGTCACCTTTTGCTTCCCAGCTGTAAAGTGAGCAGTGGTCTCTGGACCCGCACCCTGAGGTGAGCTGCTGTCCTACCACGTCAATAATTAACACTCTGCCAAATGCCTGTTAGGCCTTCAGCTGGGATTTTGTTGTTTTTTGACAAGAAGGGGAAATATTTACCATCATGGAGGACAATACCTAGGAAAGCCCTCTGTAGTAAAGTGGCCACTCCCTGCCCCACCCAGCAGGCTGTCGCCACTTGCTGTCACCAACTCCACCACCCAGGACAGCAGACACGGTCACTGAGTTTAGACACCATGAGCCCCACTAAAAGTGAGTGAAGGCCTGAGGCCTGAAGACCCAAAATCATGGATGGAGGAAGAATAGGTTCAGAGGGGGCTATGGATCATCTTATCTGACCCCCATCCCTGAATCTGTAGGGCCTTTAACTAGGAGACAGGGATATGAACAGGGCTCTGCAGCTCTTTGGGCAGGACCTTCTTAAGTAGGCACCTGTCTGCTTCACCCTACAAAACAAGCCACACATTGATTCAGGGGCCAAAATGCCAAACAACCATCTGGGGATGGGAAGAAAGGAAAGGCAGGGCAAGAAGAATATTCAGATATGATCTTATTCTTTCAATACTTATTTTGTATCTCTTCTGCTAGGGAAGATGCTCTCAGGACTTTCGGACTCTCTGGACAGACATGCTTTAGAGATAATTAGACCGATACTAAGAGGAAACAGGTTACAGCTAAAGTAAATCAGGCCATGAGTCAAGCCTGTGAGCTGCTTCATTTCCGTGACCCTGGTGAATGTACGTGAAAGTGATGGCCATTCTTCAAGTTCTGGAAGAAGGGATCTGAATAATGGAATCTGGTAAAGATTTCCTTGTGTTTAACTAGAAGGCAATGCTGGGAAGTCCCCATTAAGAGCTGTGGTCCTCGTTGATTGGCCCACATGCAGTCAGCAAGCGTGTCTTGGGTGCCTGGCTCTGTTCTCAGCAAGTCTGTA
Source organism: Bos indicus (assembly GCF_029378745.1). NCBI lineage: Eukaryota > Metazoa > Chordata > Mammalia > Artiodactyla > Bovidae > Bos > Bos indicus. The sequence goes on along the minus strand of NC_091775.1, from coordinate 63,264,118 downwards.
ATGAACTCCATACCCCAGGCGCAGGGCAGGCTGCTCTAAGAGTGTACTGCCCAGGGCCTGCTTCCACAGAATGGCTTTCAGGAAAATCTAAGCCATGGCCTTGCAGCAGGTGGGGTCAGCAGCCACTTCTTTGGAGGCCTGTGGGCAGGGAGGCCTTGCCTGTCCTTGACGGCTGTGCCTGGAATTCCCACCATCAGAGATCCAGCTCTTTGCATGAAAGCAACATGATCCCGAGAGCCTTCAATTAAAAGCCAGTAGAAGGTAAAGGCATAAACCCACACCTCAGACTGGCTGACTCCCTAGGGGGAACCATCCTGAGGAAATGGCACCCTGTCCGAAGAGCGGCAAGAAGGGAAAGACTAAAGTAACCTGCAGTCATTAGGAAGAACCAGGCCTACAATAGCAGCCCGTGGCAGGCTGTTACTGGTGACTCCCATCATGGCCCTCTCCCTTCAACCCGGGGCTCCAGGCAGTCTGGGCTCATAAAAAGCAACAAAGCAAAGATCCCCGACTTCCTATCATTCCTATCACCTGTATTCCAATGGAGGAAATAAATAATATAAAAAATGTTTAGGGATAACAAAGGGCATTTTAGATGATGATAAGGGGTCAGGAAGAAAAATTAGGCAGGGAGATGTAGTAGCCTAAAGTTTAGAAAGGATAACCAAGGAAGATCTTCTAGAGAAAGTTTCTTTTGAGTAAACATCTGAAGGGAGTCAAGGGTGGAACTATGTAGATATGTGAGGAAATACATTCCAGACAAAAGGGAAGAGCTAGTGCAGGTGCCCCAAGGTGAGAGCAGGCCTGGGAGACAGGAGCAGGAGGGGACTGCTGGCTGGAGCAGAGGGAGGGGCAGGAAGAGCTGGGTGATGGCACTCACGGCTCTCACTGACCTTCAATGCCGCCTCCTCCCAGCTTTCCTGTCTTCCCACTGCCTCTTCAGCCATTCTGGAGTCTCCATCACACACCCTACCAGAGCTTGCCCTACTTTGGGCAAAGCCCCAGGCTTAACCCTTTCATGGCTAATCACCCAGTGAAAAGAGAGATGTGAGCTATATAAGGACCAAGTGTATAGCACAGGGAACTTAACACTGTGTAACGACCTATATGGGAAAAAACCTGGAAAAGTATGGATATGTGTATATGTAGAACTGGCTCACTTTGTTGTACACCTGAAACTAACACAACATTATAAATCAACTATGCTTCAATTAAAATTTTTTAAAAAGAGAGAGAGATGTGAGGAGGAGACTGGCCTTGGATCCCATCAAGGGGAGGTAGAGTGACCCCTGCAGCCCCTACTTCCTGTGACCCTGCCCCCCGAGTAGCACTTGGTGGCCCCAGGACCCCAATCCTCCTGTCTAATGGAACCTGGTGGGTGTTGGGAGGAACCCTGGCTAGAAGGAAGATCTAGGCTCAGCCCTGGCTCAGCCACTCAAGAATCAAGGAGATGAAAACCTTATCTGACCTTCCTAGACCTCAGTTTGTTCACCTGTAAAAAGAAGATGCAGGGTAACTCCTCTCTGACATCTCTTTCAGCCCTTGGTGAGGACCCCACTCTGCCGACAGACCAGCCTCACCCATGTTTCCATGTATGTCTTGTCTCAGACCACGAGCTGAGGTTCTAACAGCGGCCCTGGAGTCACACACACAGCCAGTACTCTAGGGAGCCTTTGCAGCCAACAGACCCTGAATGGTTACTCTAGGCTCCAGACCTTCCCGGTGGCCCACTCACACCACAGGCTAGGCCACCTGGGCCACCGTCTCTCACGCGGCCATGCCCAACAGTGAGGATGAATGAAGCAATTCCCATCCCTCGGGCCCGCCATCAGTGGTATTTTCTATTGCCCAGGCTCACACCAACCACAAGAGATCCCAAGCTCAGGGTCTGCAGAGCACTTATAAAGAGGCTCTACAAGGAAATAAGCCACCAGTCCTCCAAGGTGACCATCATTAATCAGGATGGCAGATGGCTGCTCGCTCTTTAAGACAGCTGCTCTCCAGGAGCCCAGCAACTGAGGCTGCAGTCTGTCCTGGGACACCTCTGCTGAGGCAGGTAACAGGAATCTGGCTGGGACTATGGCAGTTCTGCCAACCCCAAGCCACTCTCTTTCATTCCGGGGTCTGGGTTGGCTCACCTTTTTCTTACAGGAATGAAATTCAGTTTCCCATCCTTTGGCCATCTAGGGACAGCAGGTATCAGTGGAGCAGGAGGAAAGGTGTGGCAAAATTGTAAGAATGACCTCATGTGTGCATGCTAAGTCATTTCAGTTGCGTCTGACCCTTTACAACCCTGGGGAGTGTAGCCCACCAGCTCCTCTGTCCATGGAGTTTTCCAGGCAAGAATACTGGAGTGGGTTGCCATTTCCTTCTCCAGGCATCTTCCTGACCCAGGGACCAAATCCGCGTCTCTTACGCCTCCTGCATTGCCAGGCAGTTCTTTATCACTAGCGCCATCTGTGAAGTCCAAGAATGACCTTTGATGTGGCTAAATCCCTAGACTAAGCTCACCAGTGTGAACCACAGAGGCATTCAGAGCTCTGTCAACAGATTCTTTAAAAACAAAAAAAAAGGAACTAAGGTCCCCAGGCAAACAGCACAGAAACCTCACCCCATCATAGTCCCACAAAGGCCACCCTCTACTGCACATTATGTGTGACTCCTCTACTTAATGACTCCTTGAGAATTCACACTGAATGGACGTGAGGGTGCTGGGCAGGGAAGACATACATAATGTCACTCCACCGGCCTTGCCAAGATGACTCGGAGGACAAACAGCATTTGCAGTCACTTAGACCCAGGGTTTCCCCCGAGGCAATTTTTGGATCATTTTGCCTGGGAGACACCAGAGAAGCTGATTTCCGCTCTCCCATCTCTTTCTGACAGCTGCTCCAATGACATCTTTGCCTCCTCCTTGGTGACCTTCCAAACCTTTAGGTAGAAAAACATCTGCACTCTCAGAAGATTTAAGGGGACACCACCAAGCACCCCAAGTCCTCTCTCCCTGAAGGTCTTGGAGCCTCAGCCCTGTGGCCTGAGACAGAATGCTTGTGAAAGGAGCAGTACAAAGTGTGCCTTTGGGGGGAGAGAGTCTAAGAGGAAGATATGCAGGTGAAAGAGCAAGAGCAAGTACCTAGAACGTGTATGGGAGAGGGTGTGTCATTAGTCATTCATCAAGAGATGTCTGTTGAGCATTTGCCTTAACAGCTGTGGCCAGCTGCAAGAGATGCAGTTATGAACCTGGCCACTGCCCTCAGATAATTCACAGTCAACGAAAAGAGATGGAAGTGAAGAGCTACTCCGGGCTGTGGGATGAGGGCTGATGCAAGAGCTAAATGAAGGAGGGGTTTGAGGGAGCACAGGATGGCACCCCACTGGGTCCTGGGGGCTAAGAAATGTGGAAAGGCTGCTTGCAGATATCCAAGGTGAGACTTGAAGAGTAGGCATAAGATGGTGAGGGCATAGATGAGGGAAGAAGCTGGAGACAAAGAGGACGGCATGTGTAAAAGTCCGTTGTCCTTCTATGTGGCCCTTCCAGGGTGATGGAGGAGCCACCAAGACAAAGTTGGAGAGGCAGGACCCAGTTGGGCATGGTGGCTTGAGGTCACAATGAGGAATTAAGCCTCTTCCTACTGGGCAATAGTCATTGGAAGGATCTGCAGAAGATCCTTCTCTACTGGGGAAACAACATCACCAGATTTATTCCTGAAACAAATCGCTTGAACCAGAAGGTCAAGAATGCAATGAAGGGAGCCAGACTGGAAGTGGACCAGCCAGTTAGGAAACTGTTGCCTATTTAATTTCTCCATTAAATACAAAATATGGAACTCAAATTTGACAGAACCAGTGTAGATTTCTTCATGTCCCCTTCAAGCCTGTCCCCCTTCCCAAGTTTTATTTCTCAGGAAATAGTACCAGACGCTCAAAGCAAATACCCAGGGCATCCAAACCGCTCTTTCCCTCATCACTACTGCTTACAACCCAATCTGCTGGCAAGCCCTGCGGACCTCACCTCCAAGCACAGCCCTAACCCATTCCATTGAAACCACCAGAGTCCCAGCACCCTCACCACTCACCTGGATGTCTACAGTCAGCTAAGTACTTACTAGTCCTCCTCTCACTCTTGGCTCCCTTAAATCCATTTGTCACACAGCAGCCAAACTGCAGTGTTTGCACATTTTTACTGTGAAATACAACACATAGGCAGAAAAGCACAAAAAAACAAAAATGTATAACTCTGTGGTTTGTGACCACATGAACATGCATGCTGTATCATCCCCAAGGTCAAGAAGTAAATCATCTCCAAGATCAAGAAGTAAAAACATTCCTAGTTCTGCCCCAAAAGCTCCCCTGGTGCTCTCTCCCAGTCACTGCCCCACCTGCCCTGCCAAAGATAACCCTTCTCCTAGCTTTAAGGTAATCACTTCTTCAACCCCTCTTACAGTTTACCACCTAACCCTGAATCTGTAAAAACTGTTGTTTTGATTTTGTCTGATATACACACTATAAAAAAGGAATCACACTGCATGCATTACTTCGTGTTGGACTTCTCTCACTCAGCATTTCATTTATGAGATTCCTCTGTGTTGTGTATCGAGCTCTAGTTTGTTTATTTTTATTGTTCTATGGCAGTCCATTATTTATCCATTCTACTGTTGCTGAGCATTTGGGTTGCTTCTAGTTCTTCAGCCAATATGAATAATGTTGCTATGAGCAGTTTGATATTTGTCTCCTGGTGCCAGAATAGCTTTAAAATATGGATCAGACCATGTCTCTCCTCTGCTTTAAACTCTCTAAAATCTCCCTGTTGTACTTAAAATCCAAAAGCCTTATCTTGGCTTCTAAGACCCTTGCTTCCTTCTCCTCCCTCCTCCTGTATCTCCCTCCCTTTACTCACAATTTTCCCACTTCCTTGGTGTGTTTGTTGCTGAAACTTGCCACGTGCACCTCTATCTCAGGACCCCTGTGCTTGCTCTCTCTTCTCCCTGACTACAGATGCTGGCATAGTTGGCTTATTGTTCAAGTTTCAAATCAAATAACACCTCTTCAGACAACTCCCTCTCCCAACTCTCATCATTTGGAAGAGACCCCCAAATCTCCCTCCTTCGCACCCCTTTGCTTGGTTTTCTTCATGGCACTCTTTGCTATGGGAAGCCATCTATTTGCCTGTCTGGTGACTTGCTTACTGTTTCTCTCTTCCCACCTCCCTGAGCTCAGGTCACTGTCTTGTCTGGTGCTGTATCCTCAGCTACTGCAACTGTTGAACAAGCATTGAACAAGCATTCAATAAAAGCTTGTTTGAATGAATGAATGAGTCTTCATGAAAGACAGCAGCATAACTGCTCTGGTGGCAGTTGGAGGAAGTGGGCAGATAGAAAGTAGTGAATACTTTTCAGAACGGTGGAGGAAGATAAAAGGAAAGAAGGGAGGCAGGAGGTGAACACACTGAAGCTGTGCTCTGTACCCTGGGCTGAGGGCCTCCCCTTTGGCCCTGCGGCTTGGTCTCACGTGTGCTGGTGGCCTGTGTGCCCCTTTCAGCCCCACTGATCCTGGAGCCCAGAAAAGATCCCCTGTGAGTGAAGGAACATGGAGCCCCCTTCAGAGCACAAGGCAACCCCTGCTGAAGCAGGAAAATAAGCGAGGCTGCCTTTAATCCTCATCTAAGCGACAGGAGAGGAAGGTGGGGGTGTTGCATTGTTCTCTCTGAGAAGTCAAGGCAGCAGGATGAAATGATTTGGGTTGTCAACCTGCCAGCACGACCTCCGGAAAGGACAAACATTCCCAACTACTGCCTCAGTAAACAAGGAGCAGCAGAGGCTGGCTTCAGACTCCATAGCTTGCAGCTGGGTGCTGGGTGTGCTCCAAGTGCTTGGGGGCCCATCCCTGCACAGACCCAGAGCAGCCAGCTGCAGGGAGAACTAGGATGGAGAGCAACCCTGAGAGAGGGACAGACAGGCTGCTCCTGGAGATGGGACAGGAGCCTGGGGCTGCCAGGCAAGGACAGGGACTGAAAAAACGTGGACAGGGATGCATGGCTCCAAACTACTGCACAGTTGGGCTCATTTCACATGCTAGCAAGGTCATGCTCAAGATCCTTCAAGACAGGCTTCAACAGTATGTGAACCAAGAACTTGCAGATGTACAAGCTGGATTTAGAAAAGGCAGAGGACTAGAGATTAAACTGCCAACATCTGTTGGGCCACCATAGAAAAAGCAAGGGAATTCCAGAAAAACTTCTGCTTCAATGACTAAGCTCAAGTCTTTGTGTGGATCCAACAAACCGCAGAAAATTCTCTAAGAAATGGGAATATCAGACCACCTGACTTGCCTCCTGAGAAACCTGTATGCAGGTCAGGAAGCAATAGTTAGAACTGGACATGGAACAACAAACTGGTTCCAAATTGGGAAAGGAGTACATCAAGGCTGTATATTGTCACTCGGTTTATTTAACTTATATGCAGAGTATATCATGTATAGAATGCCAGGCTGGATGAAGCACAAGTTGGAATCAAGATTGCCAGGAGAAATATTAATACCCTCAGACTTGCAGATGACACTACCCTAATGGCAAAAAGTAAAGAGGAACTGAAGAGCCTCTTGAAGGTGAAAGAGGAGAGTGAAAAATCTGCCTTAAAACTCAGCATTTAAAAGACTAGGATCATGGCATCCAGTCCCATCACTTCAGGGCAAATAGATGGAGAAAAAATGGAAACAGTGACAGATTTTATTTTCTTGGGCTTCAAAATCACTATGGATGGTGACTGCAGCCATGAAATTAAAAGATGCCTGCTCATTGGATGAAAAGCTATGACAAACCTGGACAGTGTATTAAAAAGCAGAGACATTACTTTTCCAACAACGGCCTGTATAGTCAAAGCTATGGATTTTCCAGTAGTCATATATGGATGTGAGAGCTGGACCATAAAGAAGCCTGAGTGCCGAAAAACTGATGCTTTCTAACTGTGGTGCTGGAGAAGACTCTTGAGAGTCCTTTGGACAGCTAGGAGATCAAACCAGTCAATCGTAAAGGAAATCAACCCTGAATATTCATTGGAAGGACTGGTGCTGAAGCAAAAGCTCCAAAATTTTGGCCATCTGATGCCAAGAGCCGACTCATTGGAAAAGACACAGATGCTGGGAAAGATTGAGACCAGGTGGAAAACAGGGTGACAGAGGATGATATGGTTGGATGGCATTGCTGACTCAATGCACGAGTCTGAGCAAACTCCGAGACAGTGATGGGCAAGGAAGCCTGGCGTGCTGCAGTCAGTGAGGTCACAGATAGACTAGACACGACTGAGCACCTGAACACAACAGTCAGCCCCACCCGTGTGAACTGGGAGAGCAACTTCTTCCCTCTCAAAATGAGCATGAATAAATATTCTCTTTGTTGATATCTCAAGATCATTGTAAGGATCAAGTGAAATCACATATACAAAGGGCTTTTTAGACAAATATAAGATGATAATAATGGACATGAAAGAGGCCCATTACTCAGAAAGTGAAAACAGTAAATCACAGGCCAGATTTGGAGAACTGGCAATGTCTGGGAGGATTATTTCCTTTAGGGACACTGTAGCACCCCAGGCCAGAAGAATGGGAAGCTTAAAGTGACTAAATTTCTAAAAGAACAGTGAGATCTCTAATAGTTAAGAGGATGGATCTTCATCAAAACAAATTAAAATAAAATTAAAGACAGAGGAATAAATTTAATATGAACTATGCAAGATGTATGAAGAAATATTTCATTTAAAATACTGCTTTAGGACAAAAAAACAAAGACTTGAACAAATGAAAAATCACAACACATTCATGGATAAAGAATTTAACATCTGAAAGATGTGAATTCTCCCTAAAGGTTATTTATAAATTAAACATATTCCCATCAAAATCACCAGTAAGTTTTGGAGAGAGCTAGATAAGTTTAATCTGAAGTTCATATGGAACAATAAGTAAGCAAGAATATTCAGGAAAATTCTAACACAGAAATGCTATTAAAGATAACTAGTCTGCACATATTAAGGCATATTATAAAATTGCTTTAATTAAAATATGCATTCTGGCATATGAATGTACAAATGGATCAATAGAACAGAATTTAAAATGCAGAAAGAGACCTAAATATCTATGAGAAATATTATATTCCAGATATACTGAGGGAGAGATGAATAGTTAATAAATGGTTTTGAGACAACTGAGTAGACATATGGGAAAAAATTAAGTAGGATCCTTCCCTCAAGTCTTATGCCAAAATAAATTATCTATGAATCAAAGATATAAATGTAACAAATGAAACCATAAAAATGCCAGAATTTTTTAATGTGTAATTTTGTAGTTGCAAAGGCCTCTATTAGCAATATAAAACCAAAATACAGCAATAAAAAGGCTGATACATTCAACTAAATAAAAATTGTCATAAAAATATAAACAACTACAAAAGGCAAACTACAAATTAGAAAATATTTTCTGCATCTACACTGCAAAGGACAAATTCTCTTAATATATTACTTCAGTTCAGTCGCTCAGTCATGTCTGACTCATTGCAACCCCATGGACTTGCAACCCCATGCATGCCAGGCCTCCCTATCCTTCACCAACTCCCAGAGTTTACTCAAATTTATGTCCTTGAGTCAGTGATGCCATCCAACCATCTCGTCCTCTGTTGTTCGTTCCCTTCTCCCCCCACCTTCAATCTTTCCCAGCATCAGGGTCTTTTCAAATGAGGTAGTTCTTCTCATCAGGTGGCCAAAATATTGGAATTTCAGCTTCAACATCAGTCCTTCCAATGAATACTCAGGACTGATTTCCTTTAGGAGGGACTGGTTGGATCTCCTTGCAGTCCAAGGGATTCTCAAGTCTTCTCCAACAACACAGTTCAAAAGCATCAATTCTTCGGCGCTCAGCTTTCTTTACAGTCCAACTCACATTCACACATGACCACTGGAAAAACCATAGCTTTGACTAGACGGACCTTTGCTGGCAAAGTAATGTCTCTGCTTTTTAATATGCTGTCTAGGTTGGTCATAACTTTTCTTCCAAGGAGCAAGCGTCTTTTAATTTCATGGCTGCACTCACCATCTGTAGTGATTTTGGAGCCCAAAAAAACAAAGTCAGCCACTGTTTCCACTGTTTCCCCATCTATTTGCCATGAAGTGATGGGACCAGATGCTATGATCTTAGTTTTCTGAATGTTGAGCTTGAAGCCAACTTCTTCACTCTCCTCTTTCACTTTCATCAAGAAGCTTTTTAGTTCCTCTTCACTTTCTGCCATAAGGGTGGTGTTATCTGCATATCTGAGGTTACTGATATTTCTCCCGGCAATCTTGATTCCAACTTGTGCTTCATCTAGCCCAGTGTTTCTCATGATGCACTCTGCATATAAGTTAAATAAGCAGGGTGACAATATACAGCCTTGACATACTCCTTTTCCTATTTGGAGTCTGTTGTTCCATGTCCAGTTCTAACTGTTGCTTCCTGACCTGCATACAGATTTCTCAAGAGGCAGGTCAGGTGGTCTGGTATTCCCATCTCTTGAAGAATTTTCCACAGTTTGTTGTCATCCATACAGTCAAAGGCTTTGGCATAGTCCGTAAAACAGAAGTAGATATTTTCTCTTAATATATAATGAATTACAAGGTAACATGAACATGTGCAAAGGATATGATCGATCAACTCACAAATTAGAAAATAGAAAAGGCTCATAATATTTGAAAAGTTGTTCACTATCACAACAAGAGAAAAACACATTTAAACTAGGAGATACCACTTTTCATCCCTTAAGATAGTCCAGGGCTAAAAATTGTTTGATAACACACTGTGCTGGCAAGGATACAGGGAAAAAGCCAGCAGGCTGGTAAGTGGATCAGTGGTACAACTTCCATGGGAGACTATTTGGGACTACAATGCAAAATTTTAAACTCACTCTTTGGCACAATTCTACTTTTAAGAAATAGCATTGAAACACGTATAATATCATGTATGAAACGAGTCACCAGTCCAGGTTCGATGCACGGTACTGGATGCTTGGGGCTGGTGCACTGGGACGACCCAGAGGGAGGGTAGGGGAGAGAGGAGGGAGGAGGGTTCAGGATGGGGAACGTGGGTATACCTGTGGTGGATTCATTTCGATATTTGGCAAAACTAATACAATATTGTAAAGTTTTAAAAATAAAATTTAAAAATAAAATAAAATAAAAATTTTCTTCATGTATATTTGCATGTGGGCAAATGACATCCTTATGCTTATTCATTGAAGCATTAATAGTAAAATATTACCAAAAAAAAAAAGAAATAAACCTGTATATCCATCAAAAGGGGACGAGTTAAATAAATTATGGGATGTATAAAGCTTTTTAAAAGAGAGACAGATTTCAGGGTCCTGATTTGGAAGAAACTCCAAGATCAGTTCTTAAGTGGAGAAATACACAGGTACAGAACAGTAAGTTATGTATGTTACTATTTGGTTTTGAGAAATTTATACATCAAAATTTTACTGATATATATGGAAATAGAAGGACACATGAGAAAATGAAAATAGTGGTTACTTTCTAGGAGGAAAACTTGGTGGTTGGGGAAATTTTTAAATAAAGAGAAAAGTTTTTTTCAAATAAAGACACCAAAAACTATGAAAAATTACTAAAAGATATTAAATAAGATAATAATAAATGAAAAGACATCTCATGTTCATGGATCAGAAGACTTAAGAGTCTTGAGATGCCAATACTACCCAAAGAGATTTAAGGCAGTCCCTATCAAAATCTCAACGTTTTTGCATAAACCAAAATGCGAAGTCTAAAATTCATGTGGAAATTCAAGAGTCCTTGAATAGCCAAATGATCTAGAAAAAAAGTTAGTGGTCTCACATGTCCTAATTTCAAAACTTACTTGAGAACCACAGGAATTGAGACAATGTGGTACTGACATACAGACAGACATAGAGATCAATGCAACAGACTAGAGGTCTAGAAATAAACCCTCCATACATGGTCAAATTATTTTCAACAGGGGATCCAAGACTATTCAGTGGGGAAAAGACAGTATTTTCCATAAATGGTGTAGGGAAAACTGGGATGTCCACAACTGAAAATTGAATGTGGACCCTTTACTGCTGCTGCTGCTAAGTCGCTTCAGTCATGTCCGACTCTGTGTGACCCCATAGATGGCAGCCCACCAGGTTCCACGGTCCCTGGGAGTCTCCAGGAAAGTACACTGGAGTGGGTTGCCATTTCCTTCTCCAATGCATGAAAGTGAAAAGTGAAAGGGAAGTCGCTCAGTCGTGTCCGACTCTTCGAGACCCCATGGACTGCAGCCCACCAGGCTCCTCCCTCCATGGGACTTTCCAGGCAAGAGTACTGGAGTGGGTTGCCATTGCCTTCTCCGTTTGGACCCTTTACCTTATACCATATACAAAAATTAACTCAAAACGGATCAAGACCTAAATGTAAGGCTTAAAGCCATAAAACTCTTAGAAAATATACGCAAATCATATATCTCATAAGGTTTAGTATCTAGAATATATAAAGGACCCCCATAACAACAAAACAAGGAACTTAATTTTTAAATGGGTAAAGTAAATGACTAGACACTTCTCCAAAGATAACAAATGATCAATAAGCACATGAAAAGATATTCATCATCATTAGTCATTAGGGAAATGTGAAATCAAAATCACAATGAGATGTACCACTTTATACCCACTAGGATGGCTATTATACAAAAAAAAAAAAAAAAGTAACAAATATTGATAAGGAAGTGTAGAATTGGAAGGAACCCTTGTACATTGCTGGTGGAAATATACAATAGTGCATCCATGTGAGAAACAATATAGCAGTTCCTCAAAAATAATTAAATTGAGAATTACCATGCATGTGTGTGTGCTAAATCACTTCAGTCATGTCCGATTCTTTGAGAACCCATGGACTGTAGCCCACCAGGCTCCTCTGTCCACGGGGATTCTCCAGGCAAGAATACCGGAGTGGGTTGCCATGCCCTCCTCCAGGGAATCTTCCCAACTCAAGGATCGAAACCATGTCTCTCACATCTGCACTGGCAGTTGGGTTCTTTTCCACTAGTGTCACCTGGGCAGCCCAAGAATTACCATGTGATCTAGCAATTTCATTCCTAGCTATATACCCAAAGGAACTGAAAATAGATATTCAAACAAATATTTGGATACCCATCTTCACAGCTGGATTACTCACAATAGCCAAAAGCAATCCAAGTTTCTATCAGTGAATGATAGGATAAACAACATGTGGTATGTACATACAATAGAATATCATCCGACCTTTAAAAAGAAAGAAGTCCTGACACATTTCTTCATATGGATGTATAGGGCTGCAATATGGATGAACTTTGAAGAAATTATGCTAAGTGAAATAAGCCAGTCACAAAAGAACAAATGGTATATGATTTCACTTGTATGAGGTGCCTTGTGTAGCCCAATCCCTAGAGAAAGAAAGTAGATTGGTGGTCACCAGGAGCTGGGGGAGGAAGGAATGTGTCTGGAGCTCTAGTTTGGGAAGATGAAAAAGTTACAGAGATGGAGGAAGGTGATTATAGCTGCACAGCATTGTGACTGTACTTAATGTGACTAAATGGTACACTTAGAAATGGTTAATATGGTAAACTTTATATTGCACATATTTTACCAAACTAATACAATGTGTAAAGTTTAAAAATAAAATAAAATTTAAAAAAATAAAAAATAAAAAAATAAAGAGAAAGAAAGAAACATGAAATATACAAAGGAGAGTGGATTAGAGAGTCCACACTTCTGGGTTTGAATCTTCACTACTCCCTTTCATGACGGCGTCACCTTAGAAAGGTACTTAGCATTTCTAAGATTTAGTTTCCTCATCAAAAAAACAAAAAAATGGTAATAAAAGCACTGCCTACTATACTAGGTTGTTCTGAAGCACATAAAGGGCTTAGAGGAGTGTCTGCCACATTTTAAATCCTCAATAAGTAGTTGTTCCTCATTCATTATTGCCTTAGACATTTACTGAGCATCTATTAGATTCAGATATTACGCCAAGTGCAGGGAATACAGAGAATAGGATGGATTCCTGCCTTTAAGAACCTCGCCACTTAGTAAATGGGATCTGAAAGGATTCTATCTTCAGGCAGCCTTCGCTGAAGGACCAAGTGTTGAAAAAGTCACTATGGAAGTATTCTTCAAGAGAATAAACAAGAGACTCAAATAGATTGAAGGTTTAAAGTGTTTTCCAATGATTGTGTTGTGTGCTTAGTCACTCAATCATGTATGACTCTTTGCCACCCCATGGACTATACCCTGCCAGGCTCCTGTGTCCATGGGATTTCCCAGCCAAGAAGACTGGAGTAGGTTGCCATTCCCTTCTCCAGGGGATCTTCCCAACCCAGGGATTGAACCTAGGTCTCCCCCATTGCAGGCGAATTCTTTACCAACTGAGCCACCAAGGAAGCCCAAGAATACTGAAGTGGGTAGCCTAACCCTTCTCCAGGGGATCTTCCTAACCCAGGAATCAAACCAGGGTTTCCTGCATTGCAGGCAGATTCTTTATCAGCTGAATTTCCAGGGAAGCCCTATCTAAAAGTAGAATGGATTACCTTGAAAAGTACTAAAGCAGCCTGTATAGCCACTTTTCAGACACATTGCAGAGGAGACACAGAGAGTTAGACTAGGTGGTCACTGGGGCTCCATCTGGCTCAGAGAGTTTCTGATGCTACAAAGAGAGGCCAAGAACTGGATGATGGCCTGGCTGGGGAAAAACTTCAGGGCATTAGCCTTGCAGGCATCACTATCTCATGATATCATCCAATTGCCACCCCAGCAGGGATCAGAAGTCTCCAGATGGCAGATGTAGATTCAAATTCAAAATGAGAGACGTTTTCACATAAATGAATGGAGAGGCACCAAGATGCGCTGACTCCGGGATGACAAACAAAAGGGAAGAAAGGCTTAAAGAGGAGGCCACCATAGCCTTTTTCTGGGCCAGCGTGAAAAGTGAAAGTGTCAGGCACTCACTCATGTCCGACTCCTTGCAACCCCATGGACTGTAGCCCACCAGGCTTCTCGGTCCATGGGATTCCCCAGGCAAGTATACTGGAATGGATTGCCATTCCCTTCTCCAGCGAATCTTCCTGACCCAGGGATTGAACCCAGGTCTCTTGCATTGCAGGCAGATTCTTTACCCTCTGAGCCACCAGGGAAGACTGAGCCAGTATGAGCTCCAGAACAAAACACTGAAGCAGATTCATGAGTGAAGACCTGGAAAAAATCATCCCAAGGCTTAGCTATGAATCCAACAGGGTCCCCCACGCCAGTCCCAGCTCTGGGACACCCCAGCTGGTCCAGCAACCCAGAGAGTCACAGAGCTTATGTTTCAAGGAAAGAGAAAAAGGGTCTCTTTCAGGGGGTGGTTTTGAGGGTATCCTGCATGGTTAGAGAGGGAAAGGCACAACTCCCCTCACCATCTTGGAGCTTCACCTACCATGTAGACCCACTGCAGTGCAAGTCAGGACAGGAAAAGGACTACAGGGAAATACTCCTGTGTGGTCTCTAGCTTCCCTATCAGGGTCTCAGTGAAAGACAGTCCGGCTTCTCTCTGCTGAGATCTGGACATTCTTCCTTCCTGGAGTGCAGAGGGGTAGAGGGAATAGTAGTGTGATCAGAGCAGGCCTCACTGAGAAAGACCTGAAGGTGGGGAGGGGCAAGCCACTCAAGTATCTATAAGAGAGCATCCCGGGCAGAAGGAACAGCAAGGGCAAAGAACCAGGGGCAAAGAGGCTGTTTAGCATAATGGGTACAGCAAGAGGCCTGTGTGCTGGAGCAGGGAGACACATGGGAAGAGTGAAAGGATATGGGGCCAGAAAGGCAAGGGGTCGGGCTGAGGTTCAGTCCGTGTAGGCTTCTGCAGGTCACTAATTTAAGGATTCTGGATTTGACTCTTAATGAGATGGGAAGCCATTGGAGAACTCTGAGAACAGTGAGTTACCCTGATTTCTGGTTTTTAAAGAGTCCCTTGGGCTGCTAGCTTGGGGATGTACTTCAGGTAGGGCAGATGACCACCTGCTCCAGTCAGTAGCAGGCAACAGTCTCGGAGATGGGGGACAATAGCTTGAACCAGACTTCTGTAGAAGCAGAGGTGGTGAGGAGTGGGTATATTTGAAGACGGAATCAAGATGATGTGCTGACAGGTTGGGTGTTCAGAGTGAAAGAAAAAGAGGTGTCAAGGGTGATGCTAAGATGTTTTTGATCTAGGCTTCTGGAAGGATGGAGTCCTCATTAACTGAGAAAGGAAAGACTGAAGAAGGAGCAGGTTTTATAGGGAATATTAAGCATTCATATTTGAAAATGTAAGATTTGACTTGTTTTTTAGACATCCCCATGGAAATGTCTCATGAGCAACTGAAGAGACATATGTAGTGTTCAGAAAGAAGACCAAGGGAGAGCTATATATTTCATATCATATGAAATATAATATCTAATATGCATATATGGTTAATTATATGCATATATACTTAGAAGTCATCTATGTCTAGAACCCTGAAGAAGTGACTATAGATAAAGAACAGAAGAAGTCCGAAGACTGAGCCAAGAGAATCCAAGACTCACAGATTGATTAGGAAAATTAAAAAGCCACTGAGAAGGAGTTACCATTGGCAAAGGAAGACCCTCAGGAGAGGGTGGTGAAACCTGAAAGCCACGAGAAGTATTTTACAGGGGAAAGAAGGATCGGTTATGTCAGATGCTGCCAGTAGGTCAAGTATCTTAAGATGAGAAATGGTTTAGCAACAGGACAGTCCTTGATGATCTTAGGACAATTTTGGTGGGGTTGGGGCAAAAGGAAGGATCAAAAGAATGAAGATAGCCAAATAGCGTGGGGGAAAATCTGTTTTTAAAAGTGATTCAAGGGACTTCCCTGGTGGTACAGTGGATAAGAATCTGCCTGCCAAGGCAGGAGACATGTGTTGGATCCCTGATCCAGGAAGATTCCACATGCCTCAAAGCAACGGAAGCCCATGCGCCACGACGACTAGATGCTCTAGAGCCTGGGAGCCACAGCGATTGAACTGCGTACAGCAGCTACCAAAGCCCATGCACCTAGAGCCTGTGCTCCACGACAAGAGAGGCCACCACAATGAGAAGCCTGTGCATCAGAACAAAAGTACTTCCCACTCTCTGCAACTATACCAAACCTGGGCAAAGCAATGAAGGCCCAGTGGAACCAGAAAAAAATAAAAGTGATTCCAACTAATAAATGAAGAAGGAATGATGGGATTAGGATATCAGCTTTGAGTAGCCCCCAAGGAAATAAACAATCCAGGCAGGGGTCAGCAAACTATGGCCCTTGGGCTATGCCTGGCCTGCTTGTTTTTGTAAATAAAGTTTTATTGGCACTCACCCATGCACATTCATTTTTGTGTTGACTCCTGCTGCTTCCACACTACCATGGTGGTGTTGACTAGTTGTGATAGAGACTGTGTGGCCTACAGACTAAAATATTTTCTATCTGGCCCTTTATAGAGAAAGTTTGCCAACTCTGATCCAGGCAATAATCTTCAGTGGCTGCTAATGTCACATGAAGGGAAACAAGCAGACATAAAATACATACCATCCCCTAGGAAGTGATCTTACAAAATTTAAAAAAAAAAGCAAATCTGAATCAGAAGGCACTAAACGCCAGTTTATAGGAAATACAGGGGAAAAAAACATTCAACAACATGACAGAGGGGCAACCAACAAACTCCAGAATGTGGGAAAATCTACCAAAAATATGAAAAGTTTCTTCAACAAATAAACCATTAGGCTAAAAGCCAAGTGGAGTAAAGGAACCTGCCGTTATGACTTAAGAAATCTTTCACCAAAATATGATGTGTGACCCTTATTTGGATTATGATTCAAATAAACTTCTTTAAAAAAAAGTGAACTGCTTTTAAAAAAAATGCTACAATTGGAGAAATTTGAATGCCAACTAGATATCGAAAATATTAAGAGTTTTACTTAATTACTGTTTTAATTAACAATTAATTAAAATTATTGTTAATTTGGAGAGTGTGGTAATGCTATTATGGTTATTTTTCTAATCCATTATCTTTTAGAGACCAGTATCAAAATATTTATGAATGGAATTATAATAACTGGGAATTGTTTCAAAATACTCCAATGGGAAGGTAAACTAGGGAGACTGAGGTGAAAAAATAATTTGTTATGAGTTGATAATTATTGAAACTGAGTGGTGGATGCCTAGAGGTTCATTAGATGATTTTCTCTACTTTAGTATATGTTTGAAATTTTCCACAATAAAAAGCTACTTTAAAAAAGAGAGAAAATAGGGTGAAAGTCTGGATGCAGTGAGCACAAACAAACAACTCTTCAGAGGAACCACACTGTGCTTTTCTGTTTTGGTTGTTTTTGTTTGTTTGTTTGTTTGAGTTGTACTTCACTAAGAAGCAAAATGGAGCAATTTCTGGAGGAGGAGAATCTTAAAACACAGTCTCAGTCATTTCCACCAGACCTTCCCTTCACAGTTCCTTCAGCTTTCACTGGGGCTTCCTTCCACTCCTGGCTGCTCTCCTAAATAACATATTTGGTTTCTTCTTAAACTTCCCACTCTGAGCTTCTAGGTAGACAGTCAGAAGTTGAGTCTCTAACTGTGAGAAGCTGCCTTCTAACTGCAAAGTGAAAGTTGCTCAGTCATGTCTGACTCTTTGCGACCCCATGGACTACACAGTCCATGGAATTCTCCAGGCCAGAATACTGAAGTGGGTAGCCTTTCCTTTCTCCAGGGAATTACAGCTGAAAGGTTAACTAAAAGACAAGGAGTGTGGGAAGAGCAGTAGCCCTGTGAGGGCCTTAAGGGTACTCCGGTTCATAGAAGAGTGAGGGGGCCAGGGCAAGGGCTAGAAATGATACCAAGGAAGATGGCTGGAGACGAGAGAGCATTTTAGGATGGAAAGTAATAGGAACAAAAGCTGTGGAAGAAAAGGCCCTTCCACAGACTTTTACAGAGTTCACGCTGGGAGAGGCCAGGAATGATGTCACCCATCCCCAAAGTCACCCTCTGATGTGTCCGTATGAATTGCTTCTTGTGGGCCACCATGACCCATGGCCAACTTTCTGGACATCAGGGCCCAAAGCTGTGGACAGAAGCCCCTGTCCCTGTGCAATGCAGGTGGCATCCTCAGAGAGGGCAATGAGAACAGAAACATCCTTGGGGAGTCATGACACCAGACTCAATCATAAAAGTAGGGACCAGGCCTGCCTCTTCACCTGGCATCTATGTCCTCTGAGTTCTGCCCAGTCCTCTCAAGGATGCCTCATGATTCTGAGGACATTCTCAATCTAGCATGATCCACTCAGACTCCAAGTAGGATAGGCTTCTTAAGGCTCTCGGGTCCCTGATACTGTAGGAATATTTGGAGCACCCATTTTCACCAGGTCAAGTCCACTGGCTTCATCAAATTTTCAACAAATTCTATGACTCTGAACGTTATGAATCACACTACTACTACTACTACTACTAAGTCGCTTCAGTCGTGTCCGACTCTGTGCAACCCCATAGATGGCAGCCAGGCTCCACTGTCCCTGGGATTCTCCAGGCAAGAACACTGGAGTGGGTTGCCATTTCCTTCTCTAATGCATGAAGTGAAAAGTGAAAGGGAAGTCGCTCAGTTGTGTCTGACTCTTAGCGACCCCATGGACTGCAGCCTACCAGGCTCCTCCGTCCGTGGGATTTTCCAGGCAAGAGTACTGGAGTGGGGTGCCATTGCCTTCTCCATGAATCACACTACTAGAGACTTAATCACTGTTTGATGTACTGGATTTGGGGTAAGGTCTGGGGTATAATTACATCTGTTGGGGCTCCTTCAAAGGTCCTCCTACCTCTCAAAATAGAAGATTGTTTCAGTATCAATGAAAATAAGAATTATAATTCTTCAATAGCAGGCTAATAGCAATGCAAACCTCAAGCACCCTCTACCTTTACAGGCCAAACAAAATAGCAAACATATCAGGAACTATTTCCCACATAACAGCTGACATTATGCATATTCCAAACCCTACAGTTTACAATGCAGATTATTTCATTGGTACTTTATATTTGGACTTTGAGGATTTTGCTCTGAAAACCTAAAAAGCAGAGTAAAGCAAGAAAATGGGGTGCAACTTATACTTTTCGCAGAATTGTGTTTGGTATTAATGATTTGAAGGGCTTCTATAAATTGACATTCCCCAAATCCTCACATCTTTACAACCCCATCAAAATCTGTGGGCCATCCCATAAAAGGATATGGGATCCAAGACAATCTTTAGTCATTGCCTCCCTCAAATATTCTATATGCTCATTTAATCAACTTTTAGTGTATGTCTAATGGGCTTGAGGTTCTGAGATGCCATAGGACAGACAGCAGAGGAAAAAGGTGGGCCACAGGTATGTTGGCAGTGCCCATAGAGACCTCTGCCTGCCATTCTGCCTTCTCTCCCCTCCCCACAGAGCTCAGCACCGTACCACCCCTTGATTCTAAACAAGTCTCAGTCATCTCCAGCTAATACGTGTTGATTGCTCTTATACTGATTCAGACTTCACACAAATCCTGTGAGATGGGTATACTTCTAGATACAATGAAGGAAGCTGAGATTCAGAGAAAGTAACTTACCTGCACAAAACCACTTAGGAAGGAATGGGGTGGGCAGGACCTGATGTAAAAGCTGCCTGACCCCAGGCTGGTGCTCCAAGCCCTCCACCATAGAACTGAGTCCCCACCCACTTGGTTACGACCCATCTGACACCCAAGGAAACCCTGTCACAGTGACCTGGGCAGTTCTATGTTTCGACAGCAGAGTTTCAACAATTTGAGGATGCCAGCAAGCCTTGCCCACCCCATAGGGGGAGAGAAGGACAGAAATAAGGGCCAGAGCTGCTGTATCCATGGTCGAATTCGGGCTGTCTGCCCAGTTCCCAGGCACCTTCCTCGGGCTGACCTGACCTCGTACTCTACTCTGCTTACTCCCTGGCTGGCCTGCCACAATGACTAACGCCTGCTGTGACATTTCATTTGAGATACCTCTGCCTTTCATTTCAGCCATAATGAGCTGGAGGCAGGCAGAGAAGAGGGGAAGCAGGAGGACTGGGAGGAGGTGGCCATGGCAGGGAGAGGGTGTGGGCAAAAGCCAGATATTATGGATTTGGTTCCAGACCACTGCAATAAAACAAATACTGCAGGGGAGGGATAAGTTACGAGTTTGGGATTAACATATACACGTTGCGTACCTGCGTGTGTGCTACCTCTTAGTCACATCTGACTCTTTGTGACCTTATGGACTGTAACCTGCCAGGTTCTTCTGTCCATGGGATTCTTCAGGCAAGAATACTGGAGTGGGTTGCCATTTCCTCCTCCCAAGGGATCTTCCTGACCCAGGAATCGAAACTGCATCTCCTGCAAGTCTCCTGCATTGCAGGTGTATTTTTTACTGCTGAGCCACCGGGGAAGCCTAACATATACACATTACTATATATAAAACAGATAACCAAGGAGAGTCTACTGTATGGCACAGGGAATTATATTCAACATCTTATAATAACCAATAATAGAAAATAATCTGAAAGAGAATACATATGTATATGTGTGAATATATATATATGTATGTGTGTGTGTGTGTGTGTGTGTGTGTGTGTGTATATAAATGAATCACTTTGCTGTATACCTGAAACTAATACAACACTGTAAATCAACTGGACTCCATTATACTTCAATTAAAAAAATAAACAGAAAAGGGAGGAAAAGCAAACATTGCAATAAAGCAATTGTGCAAATTTTTTGGTTTCTCAGTGTACATAAAAGGTATGTTTACCCTATACTATAGTCTATTAAGCATGCAGTAGTATTATTTCTAAAAAGCAATGTACATACCTTAATTAAAAAACACTTTATTGCTAAAAAAATGCTATCATCTGAGTCCTCAGTGAAGCATAATCTTTTTGTGACAGTAACATCAAAAATCACTGATCATATATATGCGTTAGTATAGTGTATTGGTGTTTTTCTTTCTGGCTTACTTCACTCTGTATAATAGGTTCCAGTTTCATCCATCTCATTAGAACTGATTCAAATGTATTCTTTTTAATGGCTGAGTAATACTCCATTGTGTATATGTACCACAGCTTTCTTATCCATTCATCTGCTGATGGGCATCTAGGTTGCTTCCATGTCCTGGCTATTATAAACAGTGCTGCAATGAACATTGGGATATGGAATTTAGAAAGATGGTAACAATAACCCTGTGTACGAGACAGCAAAAGAGACACTGATGTATAGATCAGTCTTATGGACTCTGTGGGAGAGGGAGAGGGTGGGGAGATTTGGGAGAATAGCATTGAAACATGTATAATATCATGTATGAAATGAGTCGCCAGTCCAGGTTTGATGCACGATACTGGATGCTTGGGGCTGGTGCACTGGGACGACCCAGAGGGAGGGTATGGGGAGGGAGGAGGGAGGAGGGTTCAGGATGGGGAACACAAGTATACCTGTGGCGGATTCATTTTGATATTTGGCAAAACTAATACAATATTGTAAAGTTTAAAAATAAAATAAAATTAATTATAAAAAAAATCACTGATCACAAGCCACTTTAACAAATATAACAAAATTGAAAAGTTTGAAATATTGCAAGAATTACCAAAATGTGATACAGAGACATGAATAAGCAAATGTTGTTGAAAAAATGGTGCCAAAAGACTTGCTTGACAGAAGGTTGCCACAAACCTTCAATTTGTAAAAAAAAAAAAAAAAGAAGAAAGAAAAAAGAAAAAAACACAATAAATCTGCAAAGCATAATAAAGCAAAGTGCCATAAAGCGAGGTATGCCTAGTGAGACTTGAGTTATGAGGCTGTTGTGTCACCTAAGTGAGAGACACTGGTGGCTTGGTCTAGGTGGGGGCCGCAGGTGTAAAAAAAGATGCAGATCAATACATCTTCAGGCAGTCAGACTGATGGGATTTCATAATAGATTGCCTAAGGGCATGCAGAAGTGCAAGCATCAACAGGGACCCTGGACTTGTGGCTGGATGAAGGTGCCATTCACCAAGACCAGAAAGCTGAAGGAGCAGACTTGGTGGTAGAGATCAAGAGTTCAGTCTGAAGACATTAAGCTTGAGATGCCGATGAGACAGCCAAGAGGAGACATGAAGAAAGCTGATGGATCTAAGAGGTCCAGATCTTAGAAGAGAAGTCTGACCTGGAGGCATAAATTTAAGAACTTATGATGAATTATTTGAGTAATGGCACTGTAGGTAGCCATGAGAATGTGCCTGGCAGACGTCTAACTTCAGGGTGCTTAATTGACCAAGAGCCCCAGCTGCTAGGCTCTGAAATCCATCACTGAATTTGCACAGAGGGAGCAGAGCAGGGATACTAAAGCAGGCCCACTCCTGGGAGACACAGGACCCTGCTGACGGCTGACTTGGGCTGGCCGGAAAACATCCCAGCACTTACTGAACATCTTTAGATTGCAGAGCAGGCTGGGACCCTGATACCAACCTTCTTCCCTCTACTCATCACTTAGGGTCAGACTTTCGAGGTGCTCTGATAGCTCTTCCAGCCTTTCCCTGCTCCCTCCCCCATTACCTTTCATAGGAGCTTTCCCCAATAAAATTTTCACACATTTAATCTGATCTTGGTGTCTGCTCTGTTGGAGGACCTGCCCACAATGAATCTCAGCTTGATTCTGCGGCTTGCTTTAGAGGGTGAAACAGAAGCAAATGTGATAAAAGCTGAGCACTGAAAAAGACTTGTGCATTGAGGATTGCCTTCTCTCTTGCTTCTGGAAACCCTTCCTCAACCATGTGAACAAGCCTTTCTGAGGATCAGTAATTGCGAGGAGAGAGGCTCCGGCCATTCCAGCTGTCTCACTGCCTCAGGGTTAAAGACCCAAATGTGTAAGTGAGGCTAACCTACACCATCCAACTCCAACCAAGCTGGCCCAGAACAAACCAACCTACCCAACCAACTCAGAGAATTGTGAGAAATACTAAATGGTTGCTGTTTTAGACTACTGAGTTTGGGGATGACTTATTTGGGGATCCTGAAAAAGTAAACTGACACAGGAGTCTGGGGCATAAAGATGGTGCTCACAGCCATGGGAATGGGTTGGTCTTATTATGGATTCATGGATCCTGCCCTCAGGCTCCTAACCCAAACCCTTTCACAGGGCTCTTCCCATTGGTTAAAGCCCTTCTGAAAGTTTATTTAGCATTTACTATGTTCCAGACAACATACTGAGGAGTCATGGCTATGCAGTTATAACTGAAACACATTATTTATCCTAAATAAAAAGTGGGAGAACCAAAGAAAACCCTTCTTCACTTTCTATATATTAAAAAATTACTGGATACAAAATTGGCAGGACTATAGCATCTGCCTGAATTCTCCTACTTCGGGTTTCATGAGAACACTTATGCACGCGTGCACACACACACACACACACACACACTCCACAGTATCACAGCTTTCAGTCAACTCATCACTGTCTCTGAGAGGAGTCGATAGGTTCTTGGTGATGACTACTCTGTTAAAGTCACAGTCGGTGAGTACAGCGTCCCCAGTCACAGGGACTAGGGTACCACAATAGAGGGAAGGAGAATCAGGATTGGTTGAAAGTTCTAGTGTGGCTTCTCTACTTGTTTACACATTCAAGAAATTTATTAGGCATGTGCTAAGTACAAAGCATCAAGGAGACATAGATAAGAGAAATAATTCCTGCTCTGGAAGATTTCACATGCTATGGACAAGGCTGGCAATGACGCTACAGCACAAGACACTGAGAGACTACAGAGGAAAAAGATGCAGGACAGTGTGGAGAGAACCAAGGAAACCTTCCTGGAAGAAGTACCTGACTTTGGTAGAATAAGCAACAATGAGCCAGGCCCTTGTGAGGAGGGGCTAGGAAAGGTCACCTTGAACTAGCACTACTGAACATATCAAGGCTCGACAGAGGAAGGCATGTCTAGGTAACTGCAGTCATTCAGAGGAGCAGAGAGTAAGGAGAAGGTGAGTGGAAATATCTGGAAACAAGGCTGGGGAGGCAGGCAGGGGGTTAGACCATGACAGACTTCACCCATCTTACCATATACACTTTATTCTGAAAAAAGTTCCCATGGAGTCATGTCAAAAAGAAGAAAGACATGCTCATATCTGCTCTGCAGAAAGGTAGCTATTGCCACAATCCGGAATATGGAGACAAGACAGGCGCAGTAGACCAGGGGCAAAACGATGACTGCAGTCGCAGTGAAGAAGGGATAAAGGCCAGAATTCCGTGGCATTTAGACACAACAGTCAGTAGAACATCCTCACTAACAAGATGTAGGTGAGGGGACAAGGCAACTAGAAGGAAGAAGAGTCACAGATGACACCCATATTTCTAGGACGAGCAACCGAATGGACGGTGGTACCACTTGCTGAAAGAGTCTCTATGAGAAGAAGACAAAATTTGGTAAATGATGATGGGTTTAGTTATGGACAAGGTAAGTCTGAGATACTATGAGGAGTTGAAATAGAAATGTCCAGCAGAGAGAAATTCCTGGGACAGAAAACAAATTTGTAAGTCATCATCGTATGGGTAACGGCTGATGCAAGGGAGGAGCTGGAGTCCCTCAAGGAGAGAGGGTACCCAAACAAGTGAAAAGGGCCAGGACTGGGACCAGGAAGCACCTACATTTAAGGATCAGTCACCCGGTTCCCAACGGGAGGAGGAACTCCGCCAGAGCTAGCCAGGAGAGAAATTACCAAAGCAGCGAAAGCACCCACGAGATGCTCGACCCAGACTATCAAGCAGTTCCAGCTCTCTTCTCAGAAGTCTATCATAAATGACCAGGACGGTAATTAGCACTAAGGTGCTAATGATTAGTAACAGATGTCTCCAGATATATTTGCATTTTAATTAGGCATCTAAACTTCATAGTGATTCTGGCTTTGGAGCTTATGCTTGATTCTCATCCAGGCTCCACCACCTACTGGGATCTTGGATTCTAGAATCCTTTGTTCACTCCTATAAATACAGGAATAACAATGTCTCTACCTCAAGAAGTGTAAGATGTACCAAGTTTCTGGCACATCCCTTAACCTAAGCCTCTAACAGTGATTCTCATTATGCATCACACGCATCCAGCCCTGGGTTCTGATTCAGGATGTTGGGATGGGGCTGATGCTGCTGGTCCAGGAACCACACCTGGGCACAGGATGTTCTCCCTGAAGGACTCCTCCCACACGAGTGAATGCCCATTCATATGTACTCCATAAACTGGTCTTCAGGCCCCAGAGAAGAACTGCGAGACAGGAGCTCTGGGTTCTCAGTGCAGGAAGCATGACAAAGCAATGGGAAGGTGAGGGACAGCGACAGGCACAGCCTCTCCCTCAGCTGTCACCCAAGACATCTCAAGGGCTACAAGTTGAGTGATTCACACCTGCCTGTTTGAAAAGCCATGACTCACAGGATTCAGGAGGTGGGCTGTATTGACTAAACCCTTAAGAAGGGTGGCAGGGAAGGGGAGCAGGGCTGCAGAGTCACAGGCATCAGGCAGCAGAATGGACTGAGGTCTCCAGGGCAGCTGATGAGCCAGGTCCTGGACTGGAGAGAAGAGAGAGATGCTGAGGGGCTGGAGGAAGACAAAGGTTTCAGAAGCATGGAAAGGGAAGCTTAGAGAGGGAGCCTGTGGGCCTCTCTTCACAATTTCAGACAAGTTACCCTCTGCTCTGGGTTAAGAAGACGCTGAAAAGCAAGAAAAGCAATCTGGAATTTCGTCAGGAAGTCTGCATCCACAGTATTGCCCATCCCGCTCCACCCCTCTGTGCCCGAGTGATGCCCTGGGAACCTTCTCTGCTTTCCCCAAGGCATCGTGGATAGAAATCACCAGAAAAGCCCAGTAGTGGCAAGAGTGTCTTCTTTCAACAAAGGCCTGGTACAGATCCACATCATCTTAACTTATTTCTTACAAAATCCCTTCTGAACTCCCTATTTTATACACATAATGTTTTTCAACCCTCATTCACTACCATGCGAGGTGCTGAAATTGCAAGCGTTAATTAATCACAATGCTTACCCTCAAGGAATTTTGCCTAATGAGATATAAAATGTGTGGCATTTATTATGCAGTCTATAAAACACTTTCATATACAATCGTGCTTATTCTTCACCATGGCCACATTATGAGAACTGGTGATATGGATCCTATTTCGTCTGTTGCCATTCTGATCTTCGGCTTAAACATCACCTCCTCAAAGCCTCCCTGAGGTCCAATCTAAAGAGCTACCCAATCAAGTGCCAGGCTTCACTGATGGCTCAGACGGTAAAAATTCTGCCTGCAATGCCGGAGACCTGAGTTGGGAAGATCTCCTGGAGAAGGGAATGGCTACCCACTCCAGTATTCTGGCCTGGAGCATCCCATGGAGAGAGGAGCCTTCGAGGCTACAGTCCACAGGGTCACAAAGAGTCGGATACGACTGAACGACTAACACACTCCACTCCCAAACAAGTGCCACGTCACCCTATATTAATTTTGAGAGTGACATGTATCACAGTGTGATTTTTTTTAAATAAATTTACTTGTCTATTTATTGTCTCTCTTTGCAGTGGAGCAAAAATTTCACAGAACTGGGAAAGGTCTGCATTGTTCACTGCTGTATTCCCAGTTCCCAAATAGTGCCTGGCCGGGAACAGGACTTAGGACACATCTGCAGGAGGAAGCAGGGTGGGAGCAGGGGAGGGAGAAGAGCAGCAGGGAGAGGCTCTGATTTTTCCACTCAGGAGCAGAGCTGGGCTCACAACTGGAGCTTTGCCCACCCCATCCCAGTCCAGGTTCCTTCCCCTCCTTGAGGACACTGCGGGCCACTCTAGGCCAGTGCCCAGGCCCTGAGATTGACAGGCTGGCTTTCCTTGCCTGGGCACAGAGGCAGACATCCCCAGGACTTTCAGACTTGAGCGCCGAACAGCTCGTTAACCCAGAGTCAGAGATCCGCCGGAGAGAGAAGCGGGGATAATGTGTGTTCACCTGTCACCACATCCCTTCTCTAAAGAAGGCCTGCAACTCTGTCTGTATTTAGGATCTTTTCACTCAAGAAAACAACAATCAAGGACCGAATAAGTCAAGAGAGATTTAATTTACTTTCTATTGAGAGGCAGAAATATAAAATGTTCTCCACCATTTTTAAAATTAAGAACGAAGAATAAAATTCCATTCAGTAAATAGAGCAAACAAAGAAAAATCTATTGCATGACTAGCTAAGCAGGGGAGACAAAGAATAAAGAGAGGGGGAGAAAGAAGGGGTGGAAAACGACACCACAGAAGAGGCATTGATCTTAGAACAGGATGGGGCCTCAGGCCACCAGCGGGTCCGGGCCCCTCCTCTCCAAGATGCACTGCTGGGCCTGTGTATTGATACCATAGCTGAGGCCCAAGGGGTTAATGATTTGCCATGGTCTGTGGCCAGGAAGGACTGGGGCAAGACCAGGTAACACGTAACTTGGTAAAAGAAATCAAAATTTCTTCAAAGGACTGTACTTAGAGCTAGAAATTAACTGAGAGTGGAAACTACGTCATTTTCATCTTTTTTTCCAATTTCTCCCAGCAAAAGGCCTTGTACACATTTGATTCAATTTGGGGAACCCCAAAAGATACATAAAGGAGGCATCAACGCAGATAGCTTATGCTGGAAAGACACAGAGAGCTGCGTCGTTACGTTTCTGCAACTGCAGTGATATTTCCATCATTAAGAGGTGTGCCCATGAATGTAGCCCTACATTTACTCAGGTTAGAAATCACGTAAAAGCCCACAAAGGGCTGGATGCCCTGCCCTGCCACAGGCTGCAGTGCCTGCCCCATGTCCAAGACAGCTTCATGCCTTCCTCTCACCGTGCCCAGCTCATGCCCTCTCACTCAGTGCCCATTGAGCTGTTCCTGCCACCACTAACCCTATGGCGAAAATCTGGAGCACTCTCTCTTTACCCCAATCCCAGGTTAGTATTTATAGGGGGAAAGTTCTTTTTTTTTTTTTCCAGGTGTAGTCAATGTAGTTATAAAGGCTCCGTGATTCCAGAGGATGTATCTTTCAAAGTAACACTATATGAACACAGACGGGAGGGCCTTTCCTCAGTAAAGCCCATTCTGTTCTAGAATCTCATTCACTGCCATTCCTGCAAGTCCACACATCTACAGCAGACAACAGAACCCTTTGGAATTCTTATGTCTCAGAAGAGGATTACATCCTTCACACCTTGTCCAGGTTACAGGGAAAGAGGTACTACTTATCTTTGCTTCTTTCAGGAAGTTTTTTGATTTGCATGTAACCACTCAGTACTTCCCAGGTGGCGCTAGTGATAAAGAATCCACCTGCCAATGCAGGAGACCCAAGAGATGCAGGCTTGATCCCTAGGCCGGGAAGTTCCCCTGGAGTGGGAAATGGCAACCTACACCAGTATTCTTGCCTGGAAGAGTCCATGGGCAGTGGAGCCTGGCAGGCTACAGTCCATGGGGCTGCAAAGAGTCAGACACAACTGAGCATGTGACATAACACTCTATGCTAAAACAAAGAGCTTTGTAGTGGGTTTTGGGTTCCAAATGGCTTTACAATTTGTTACTATAAAGTAACATCACTTTGCCAACAAAGGTCCTTACAGTCAAAGTTGTAGTTTTTCCAGTAGTCATACACAAATGTGAGAGCGGGACCATAAAGAAGGCTGAGCACCAAAGAATGGATGCTTTCGAACTATAGTGCTGGAGAAGACTCTTGAGAGGCCCTTGGACAGCAAGGAGATTAAACCAGTCAATCCTAAAGGAATATTCATTGGAAGGACTGATGCTGAAGCTCCAATACTCTGGCCACCTGATGCAGAGAGCCAACTCATTGGAAAAGACCCTGAGGCTGGGAAAAATTGAAGGCAGGAAGAGAAGGGAATGACAGAGGATGAAATGGTTGGATGCCATCAGTAACTCAATGGACATAAGTTTGAGTAAACTCCGGGAGATGGTGAAGGACAGGGAAGCCTGGCATGCTGCAGTCCATGGGGTCGCAAAGAGTCAGACACAACTGAGCAACTGAACAACAACTACAGAGTGGCCTAGTCCCAGCTCCCTACCACACTGCAAGGCCATGAGGATGAAGACCATGTCTCTTTTTCATTTTTTTCATAGACCACCTTCTCCCATCCTCCTGCCTACCACCCCTACCCCTCACCCAGCACTTAGCTCATCATTCAGGGAACACTGTAGATGTTGGTTAGCATAGTGGAACCTGCTCTTGCCAATTCTCTGTCACTTATTGTGGGTATAAGGATATACAACTCCTTGGGTTTGCAAGATAGCACAAGGCAGATGGGAGGAAAGGCCAAATAAACAATGCTATTTTTCCAGACTAGCACTAGGCTGAGGCGCCCAGAGGAGACCTGGGGCAGTCACTGCTTCTCCCTAGGACGACACTTTCGTAGCCCCTCCATCTACCTCCATCCTTCGTTCTCTGGGCTCCCCCACCCTCACCCAGGGAGGGGAAACCAGGAGAGGTTCTGCCTAGGATTTGTGGAGCCGGAGCTCAACACTGCCCTGAACTGTGGGATCTTTAACAGCTGGAGCAGGGAAATACCTGGGAAGTGTCTGCCCAATCTTCATTTTTAGGCAAGTTAAATGAGGTTCAGGGAAGCTTATGAATCACCCAAGGTCACAAGGTTCCTTAATGGGGTTTAATGAGTTGGGTCAGGTCTCCCAGGCCAATGGTCCTTTATCCACCCCACCCCTACCTGATAATGCCCTGTGGCCTCTGGGCATGCTGTTCTTTGTCTGGCAGATTACAGGGCTGCAGGATAAATAGGAAAGATGAACAGGTGGAAATAAAGTTCTAGGATTACCTATCTTAAGGCTCTATTTTTGCCTCAACGATAGAGAAAGGATCTAAAGGACTAACCAAGACACTGTCAATTGGAAATGGTCAGGTTCCCCTCCTAGTCAATAGAGTTGCTGCTGCTCTTTAGTCACTCAGTCATGTCCAACTCTTTTGTGGTCCCATGGACTGTCATCCCAGGCTCCACTGTGCATGGGATTCCCCAGGCAAGAATACTGGAGTGGGTTGCCATTTCCTTCTCCAGAGATCTTCCCAACCCAGGGATTGAACTTGGGTCAACTGCTTGCAAGGCAGATTCTTTACCACTGAGTCACCTGGGAAGCCCCGTCTATAGAGTTACTTCTGGGCAAACCAAGGGGTGGGGAGGCTTTCTCCAAATCAAAGCTATGGTCAGTCTCTGAGACAACTGGAGTCAGTCAACTGTGATCCTGAGAGAGGCAGACTTCAATAACTAAGGTGTAGACTGACCCTCAGTACCATATGCTGACACATGCTCTGCCCTTTCACGAGACAATCCTTCTACCCCAGGCATTCATCGACACACTGGAGTGAGTTCTAGAAGGGAGGGACTTCCAATGATGGCCCAGGTGACAGGGCAGAGAGTGGGGCACACAAATTTCATAGACACCAAGAAAGGACAATGTGGTTAATCCAAAGGAAAAGGCTTGGCAGGTCCATCTAAATTTTTTTTTTTTTTTTTTTACTGTTTGGCCATTTATCTCAATGCCATTTTTTTAAATCCATTTTTTTCTTCAAGATACAATAAACTGTTGTTATTATTATATCTTAAAAGAAAAGAAAGGACAACGCAGACAGAAAACACAGGGGCAATATAATCAAGAACCAGATGGGATGGACAAGTGGACTGTCCAATCCACCCTACTCTGAAACCCCCAGGGCCCTAAATAGGTTGTATCACATGTGTGAACCAAATTCTGATCAACTTCAGCACAAAAAGGTGCCCATTGCATGGAGAGAGTCAGTTAGCTTCTGGGTGAACTTGAGCAAGTTACTTAACTTCTCTGAGCTCCAGTTACCTCTATAAAATGGGGATACCTACTTAATAGGTTAGATAAGGATTCCCAGGCAGTGTTAGTGGTAAAGAACCCACCTGCTGAAACACAGGTTTGATCCCTCAGTGGGGAAGATCCCCTGGAGGAGAGGGCATGAGAACCCACTCCAGTATTCTTGCCTGGAGAATCCCATGGACAGAGAAGCCTGGCAGGCTGCAGTCCACAGGGTCGCGCAGGGTCGGACACGACTGAAGTAAACTAGCATGCATGCACTTAATAGGGCTGGGTAAGGATTAATTATGATAAAGTCTGGAAACTCCTCACTCTAGTATCTGGAAAATTATAAGCACTTAATAAGTGATAACTAAACTGCTGAAGCCCTGCAGCAATTTGACTTTCTGACAGACTCACGGGCTCCTAGCGGGCTGGAGGTGTGACTGACACATCCCCTGAGAATTCTCATCACTTCCTCACACAACCCAGGAAGTAAGAGCTGGGCACTTCCCTGCAATAGAATGCTTCTATTTGAAACTCAGAGAAGGCAATGGCAGCCCACTCCGGTACTCTTGCCTGGAAATTCTCATGGATGGAGGAGCCTGGTAGGCTGCAGTCCATGGGGTCGCTAAGGGTCAGACATGACTGAGTGACTTCATTTTCACTTTTCACTTTCATGCATTGGAGAAGGAAATGGCAACCCACTCCAGTGTTCTTGCCTGGAGAATCCCAGGGACGGGGGAGCCTGGTGGGCTGCCGTCTATGAAGTCGCACAGAGTTGGACACGACTGAAGCGACTTAGCAGCAGCAGCAGCAGTTTGAAACTCAGACACATACAGGTTTCTTTCCTCTCCCTCTCCTCTCTCACATCCAATACATACCCCACCAGAAGCCTCAGGACATCTGAGGAGGTATGCCAGCATCGATTCAATCACTCAACTGTGTGACTCTGAGGGTCACTGTATATCATCCTGCCATCAACGTAACATTCACAAGTCCTGGCAGAAGGATGGCCCCCTGGGAGCCCAAGCTCATAAATATCACAAGGAAACAGACAGAGAGATAGAAACATGTAAATCAGTTCCATGTAAATCACCCTCTCCTTGTAACTCCTGCAAAAAGCATGAAGGTCCATTCTGGAAGTGGGATTTGTGAAGGGTTTCATGGAATTGAGGAAAGAGGGGTTTGTCAAAGGGAAGAGATTTATAATCAGTGCTAGCTTCTCAGAGGGAACTGAAATAAAGCCCATTTGCAATTTGACTCAGGAAGAGCCACTCCAGGAAGGAAGGTGCAAGATTCAAATGATATGAGAGCATGGCACACTGTCTCATGAACTGTCCCTCACTCTGACTATACTCCCTCACTCCCAGGGCAATCATTCATCCTATCTGTCTAGACAGTCTCTCTTGTCCATGTCTAATTATTACTAATGTCTCTGTCTACTCTCAAAAGTGTCTCAGCTTGGACAATAAATTATATGATTACTCAGTACTACAAAGAGGTTAAAAAAAATCTTAGCTGGCTGGAGACAAATCATGTGAGAGAATAGTAGAGTGGAGTCAAACAAGAAAAAGGCATCTCTTTCTAGGCTCCAGAGATGGCTGCACAACCCAAAAGACCCACACATTTGGCAGGAAAGGAAGTTCTATTATTTTCCATTAATGATTCCTTTTGGAAGTGTCAACTGGGGAAGTTTTCCCCAGTATCTAACCCAGCTCCCAGCCCCAGTAAAGAAAACCACTTTTCTCTGGTGTCAATGGTGATAAAACGATGCTCTTATTTAAGTGTCAGAAACCTCTTTCCTTTCACGAAAACACTTCTCTGAGCGCAGGTCTCAAAGTCTCCTCTGGACTAAAGTGCTTGGCTCCTCCAGCCCATCTGTTGACTGTGATGTCTCTGAGACACCGTGGGGTTCTTGGCCCCCACCATAAGAAAGAATCAGTGCTCCAACACCATGGCCTCTAAAGGTAGAGAGAGAGGATCATTACAGTCACCCAGATCTAGGTCATGCACCCACCTACACAGCCTGAACCACCTGCTCTGAGCAGCCACAGAGTCAGACCCAGTGAGAAGAACAATTGTTCCTTGGGCAAGTGGCCAAACTATCACCTCAGGGCCCAGAGTGAGGCAGAAGCCTCGATCTCAGAGGAATGTGGGAGGGGGAGGGGGTGGCATCTCCCATCATTTTCTCCTGGGCACGGGCACAAAGCAAAGGGGCACAGTGAACTGGGTGCTCATCCCTGGAAAAGGACACAGCCACCATCTGGCTGGGAGACCCAAACGTAGTCAAAAGGCAAGTCACTCTAAATAGCTCGGCTTCTTCTTCGAACTCGCCTTCCTCCTGCAAGCGCCAGTTCCCAGCTCTCTCCCAGGATAGGGTCCACTCACTCTCCCACGGATCCACAACCCCAAGGCTCCAGAAACACCCCAGCAACGATGATCCCGGGATGCTTCCAAGGGCGCACACTGGAAGAAACTTCACTGGAAGCTCAGACCCTCCTCAGCCAGCCCTCCCCGGAGAGGTACCCCCCGCCCCCCGCAACCCACAGCACTTCCCCGAGGCTGGAACTGGCAGAGACACCGCAGCCCCGGCCGGCACCCCTTCCTCCGAGCTTGGCTGCGCTCCCGGGGCTGCACGAGCCTCCCTCGCTGCCGCCTGGCCGAGTGAACACGCAGGCACAAACGAGGTGCCAGTCCCCGGCGCCCTGGCAAGGGGCACATCACTCACACCCCGAAACACCCCACCGCGCGGGGGCTTTCCCACGCCTGGGAAATTAACACGGAAGTTACAAAGAAAAGGGCTGCGCGTGGAGAAGAACCGGCTTAGGGGAAGGTTTCAAACTAGGAAATCTCCACGGTCCATGCACCCCCAACAGGTAGCAGCACTGGGGGCTCGGAGCCAGGCGCCCTACACCAACACACCGGGGAGAGAAGCGAAGCCCCTCAGACAGCGGGCGCCAGGGCGAAGGCGACCATTTCCTGGGCAGCAGGAACCACCGGGGCTTACCTTGAATTAACGCAGAATCCCGCGCTCGGCTGAATGAGGAGAGTGTGCTAGTATTCCCGAGACATTACTGAATTATTTTTAAAAGGGCACAAAGGTAAGGGAAGGGGCACGGGGAGAGGGGGCAGGAGAGACGGTGAAATTGAAAGGGGAAGAAGGAGGTATCAGGGGGAAAAAAAAGGAGAGAGGGGAGGCAAGAGAAGGGAAAGGAGAGAAACGGAGAATAAAATAAAGGAGAGGGGAGACAGTTGCGGGGGGAACAAGCTGTCTCCTGCCCACACAGTGGAAAAGAAATTTCTGACAATCAGAAAGAGAACTCGCACACATGCCCCCAAGAGGGGTCAGAAGGAGATAAGAAGACTGGAGCTGTATCCAAACAGAGGAACAAACAGTCGGCTGGGCAGCACCACGCGGCGGGAGGGTGCGGAGAGAGATGCCGAAGGGAGCGGGAGCGCGCACACCGGCAGGCGGGGCCGGGGGCTGGATGGCGGGCGGGGCTCGGTGTAGAGAAAGGGCCTGGAGACCAGAAATTTCGGTCGGGGTGTCTGCAGAAAAGTTCCGTGACCTCAAACTTCCACAGTCTATTTCCACTCAAGTGGAACAGTGGAATACCGTCCCTGTTTCTGAACACCATCGGCACCTCCCAAGGTTCTGCCAGTGGACCTCACCCTGGTTCCAGGGTCCTGGCTGGTTGCCTTGTTGGGCTGGGAACAGCGATGGAAGTGTGATTACCTACTGATTACCTACTAAGGGAAGGGAAGCAGAAGTGAACGGGGGCTTTAAGCAGCAAGTTAAGAGAGAGGAGGAAGTGGGGAGGGGCCAGTGCTTGATCCTGATGGTGTCCAAGGAAGAGACCCCAGCCCAAGTGGGGAACATCTCTGCTGCCTCTGGAGGGATATAGAGGCTCCCTGGGGGTGGCCAGGGCCAAATGAGTGCTCGAAGGAAGACTCTGTTTCGCAGGTGTATTTGGTTGTTGTTATTCAGTTGCTCAGTCGTGTCTGACTCTTTGCCATCCCATGGACTGCAGCACACCAGATTTCTCTGTCCTTCACCAACTCCAAGAGCTTGCTTAAACTCATGTCCATTGAGTCGGTGATGCCATCCAACCATCTTGTCCTCTGTCGTCCCCTTCTCCTCCTGCCTTCAATCTTTCCCAGTATCAGGGTCTCTTCCAATGAGTCGGCTCTTTGCATCAGGTGGCCAGAGTATTGGAGCTTCGGCTTCAGTCTTTCCAGTGAATATTCAGGATTGATTTCCTTTTGACTAGTTTGATCTCCTTGCTGTCCAGGGGGCTCTCAAGAGGCTTATCTAACACCACAGTTCGAAAGCATCAATTCTTTGGCACTCAGCCTTCTTTAAGGCCCAACTCTCACATCTATACATGACTACTGGAAAAACCATAGCTTTGATTAGACGGACTTTGTTGGCAAAGTAATGTCTCTACTTTTTAACACACTGTCTAGGTTTGTCAGAGCTTTCCCTCCGAGGGCTCCGTCTCCTCTTATTTCTCTGGCTCTTTGCATATCTTTTCCTGGATAATAGAAATGCCTCCCAGGGCCCTTGCTGGTGAAGACCTCAGTTCCCACCAGCCCATCTCTTCAGTCCAAATAGATCCCCAGAGGGGCTGTGCCATTTGGCTATACTCAGCTGCCCACTTAACTACCGAAAACTCAGAATCAGAGGGCCCCATTGAGAGAGAAAGGAGAGGCAGTAGGATTGAATGGGCCGAGAAGAGAAACAGAAAGGAAGAAGGGGAGGAAGAGAAAGAGAAAGGAGAGGCTTCTCGCTCCTGCAGCTCTAGCTCCTTAGTCCTGGCCTTGGTGCAGAGAGATGGGGCAAGTCTTCTGAAGACTTCCTCTGGGGGTTGCCAGAGTTGAATGAAGACGTTGGGCCTTTCCTACTTAGCTGTGAGCTATGGCCAAGAGCAGGGATTTTATTTAGTCACCTTTATACGCTCCACACCCACCTACCCAAGGCCTGGCACATCTCAGAAAACATGCATTGAAGGGAATCAAATGGTCACAAAGCCAAAGGCTCCTCTCCCCTTCCTCTTAGCTTGGAATGGGGAGAGGAAGTGCAGCCTCCTTGGCTCGTGTCCATTTCACCCCCATGAGATCTCACTGGGAGGATTCAGAACTTCAGCCCCAGCATCAGGTAAATCCTAAAAATTATCATCAACCCTGAAAAGAAGTGAGTCTGGTCTCTATGAAATCAGCTTTTGGAAAATCAAGCCTGTAGCCCTGACATGGAAAACTGCTCCAGCTGAGCATCAGGGGAAAAAGTCAGGGCTATCCATCAGTTTTTCAGAGGCTGGCAGATTTCTGGGAAGACTTACAGATCTGGTTTCCCTTATTAAGAATTTTTTTTTTCTCAGTTCGAGCATCAGCAGGAGCCTCTCTCATACAGGAAAACATGGGGCCTGAACACAGGGGGATCAGAATCCTAGGACCTGGAGAGTCAACAGCCCTCCCCTCGAGAGAGAAGACAGAGTGGGGAGGACATGGGGAGAGATTTTCCCACTTTAGAAAACTGACCTCAGGATCTACTGAATCTATTAGAGGGAAGGAGAATGACTCCATTAACCTCAAAATGGACTCTTCATGCCCCCCACCGCCCCCTAACATACGTACCCACAGACACAGGACACTTATCAGCCACGGAGACCCTTCTTCCATCAGCCCACAAGCAGAAACAGTCACACTACAATGTTTGGGTTTCTTTTTTTAATGAAAAAGTTTAAAGAGCTGGGCTACCAGAAGGTTGATGGTTTTCCTGGCTTGGAATCTCCCTAAGAGAAGAGCATCCATACTCACCCCCCTCCACCATCAAAACAAACAACTACTGTGCCCACAAACAACCCTCCTTGACAGCCCCCTTCTTCTTGTAGGCAGAGGGCCACACCTACTGACCGGATGGCTCCACAACAGATTGCCTCCAACTATCCAAGAAAGAAATGCAATCCCAGATGGCCTAGTATGACCCCAGTGATACACCTGTCATTTTATTTCTTGCCTCTCTGGCAACAAGTAACAACTAACTTGAACAGTATGGTGCCCTTTCAGACATAACGAAAATATTGGTTTGGGTTCTTCTTCCATTCCAATGAGTTGCAGTTGTTGTCCAGTGCCTTTGCTGGAGCAGGTGAGGAGAGTTGGCTGGGAAGCTGGGGTCCAGTCCCTCCAACACTTCACCCCAGCAGCTGCCCCTCCCCCACTCCCAGGCCTCTGCTGTACTCAGCGAGGTGCTCGGGTGCTCAAGGCATACTCCAAGAGCCAGGCCAGCAAGGGAGCACCTTGGCCCACCCCGGTGTAGACCTGTGCCCCACGCTGCGCCCTGCGCCCCCTAGCGGGACTTCGTACTGGGGCCCTGGCTTCAAAGACCCTGGTTTAATAATTCAGCCTGCTTGAATGCCATTTAGTAGCCATGGCAACAAGCTCCCTGCCATCTAGTTGTAGGCAGGCTGTGGTGAGAAGGGGAAAGAGAGGGAGAAAAAGAGGAAAAGGGAATGGGAAAAGGAAAAGAAACCTGGCTCAGATTTCATCTAAACTTTCCCTGCTTTCCCTCCACACATAATCCTGACAGTGCGCCACCCACGAATCTCAGCTGTCCGCGCCTCTCCTCAGCTCCTGTCCCTCTGTCTCTGACTCCCCTCTCTCCCCATCATGTCCTGCTCTAGCTCTTTCTCTCTCAAACCTACTAGAAGCCTTGGGATCTTAGGTCTCTTACTCAGCATTTTTACTAAACACATGTGTAACTCTGGTAAATCCTTGGTAAATGCCTTTCTGTGCCTCAGTTTCCTTATCTATAAAATGGAGGGATTTTACATGTTCTCTCTGGTTCCTTCCAGCTCTCAAAGTCCACGATTCCCTGGTCCTTTCTCTATTCCTCCCATCTCTCCATCTTCCAGCCTTCCATTACTGTCCAATTGTCTGTGTCTATCTCTGCCTTTTCCACTATTTCCTGTGTTTCTCCATCTTTTTGTCCTCTGCTTGTTCTCTCTCTCTCTCTCACCATTTGCCATCAGGTTTTACCTGTTAGGCAGTTTAAAAAAAAAAAAATCAATTCCCTCTTGCTGGAAAGTATCCCATCACGTCCCTTTACCCAGCTAATTCCCCCTCATCTTTCAGGTTGCAGATCAGACATCAGTTCCCCTAAGAAGCCTCCACGGTCCCTTTTTAAGCTCCTGTAGGGCCCTGGATTGACCCCCTATTGGGGCCTCCCCAGTGGGTCAGTGGTAAAGAATCTGCCTGCAATGCAGGAGACCCAGGAGATTCGAGTTCAATCCCTGAATCAGGAAGATGCCCTGGAGGAAGACATGGCAATCCACTCCAGTATTCTTGCCTGGAGAATCCCATGATAGAGGAGCCTGGCAGGCTACAGTCCATGGGGTACCAAACAGTTGGACACGACTAAAGTGACTGAGCACACACATATCTTTTCTCACTGTATTGTTGGTACCTCAGCTGATGTGTGAACTCACAAGGGGCAAAAATAGCACCTCTTTCACTGCCGTACCCCCAGTGGCTGCCATTTGGGGGGCACATAAGAATTAGTGGTTGAATGAAAGGGTAAATCACCTCAAACCATGCATTTCTGAATCACTGCTTGTTAAAGACTCAAGGTGCACCCCAGAAATGGCATGAGGAAGCCCTGGTGGGAGCCCATGGGAGTCCCAGTCTTCCCTGGGTGTGCATGGGGCAAAGGAGACCTCCTCTCCAAACTGTTCTGATGAGATGGGAGCTGAGAGCAAGGGGTCCTTCCAGGCATTTTGGTGAGACAGTCCAGAATGGAAATAGGTCCTAGAGGGATTGAGAATGGGCTCCAGAGGGAATGGGGAAAGTGAACACCTCCAGACAGGTGATTCCCTTCTGCCCATCTCCAAGGCTGCTCGGGCACCATTTAGGCAAACTCAAAAGGTAACCGAATGCATGAGGTAACAGGAACTCCCTTCAAGGTGTCAGAGCTTCAGCAGCCACCTGACAGCAGATATCTTGCAGCCATTCAGCCTAACTGCTTTCTGCCAGGAGCAGGGTCATGAGGAAAGCAGAGGGAGGCTGGGATGGTGCTGCCAGAGGCCCACGGGTGATCGGCAGAGGAGTCAGGGAGAATGTGGGCAGTGTTTGAGGCCCCTGCTGGGAAATGTCAGTGTGGATTTCTGTCATCCAGGAAGTGACTGCTTTAAAAACAGAAAGGAAAATATTCTTTGGATAGCCATGTTTTGATGGACAAACAAGACCTACCCATTTAAGAAACTTTAGCTGTAAATATGAATGGAGGACAATGGTTTCTTCCTGAGACTTCCTAATGAATTCTCTTTCATTCATACATTACGTAGAGGAGGAGGGACAGAGCTGAGAAACACACAGACATACAGCCCTCAAATGCACAGAGCTCCCGTTAAGTTGAGAGTCAAGCACAGGGCCAGACTCTACAGTAAGGTGTGCTATCCCCATTCATAACCTAGAAACCCAGGCCTGCTGGTCTGAAGTCCCAGTCTTCATGTAGCTTTTCCCCCAAATTATCCTTAATCCAGATGGAGCTGCCTTGCTGTCAAAGATCTGCCAAGTGACACACAATCTTCTTGATATCATGTGCATGCTGAATGACACATTTCATTAGCAGACTTCCACGAGTTGTCCCCCCACTCTCTTCCCAAGTGCCACATTCTCACAGACCTCATGCCATAGGCAAGCTAGCCCAAGCCTCAGAAAAAGCGAAAGCTTTAAATCAGAAAGAGAACCATGAAAAA
The DNA here is from genome assembly GCF_029378745.1 of Bos indicus. NCBI lineage: Eukaryota > Metazoa > Chordata > Mammalia > Artiodactyla > Bovidae > Bos > Bos indicus. The sequence continues at coordinate 63,224,490 of NC_091775.1, read as the reverse complement.
AAGAGAAGACCAGCACAGTCCGTGAAAAAACAGACACTTCTTTGTAAAAATGATACCCCCAAACTGGATTTGCATCCACACTAGATCGTCTGAGCTCAATATGGATCCACACTGAGTTTTCCCATCCCAGGAGAATCAGACCTCCCAGCTGGTGAAATATCCCACACCTGTACACTTTTGTGCAATAGAAACCTGATGAAGGGAAAAATAAGTTACCATCCCTCTGGTGTGCTCAAACCATCCCACCACATCACTCTCCACTAAACTGAAAATGCACGTCCTCTCCCACATGCTCGAACCAGCTCCCAGTACAGCACCCAAACAGGACAAACCTACGCTCTTCATCACCCCAAGAGCATAACCGGAAAGCATTTGGTGGTGAACGCCCATGCTAATTCCATCTGATATACGCACACACAAACTGTCAAGGCACCACACAAACACACCCCACATTATACGATAACTGAAACATGGGCACATGCACACATATTCATACATATCATTGCCCTCCTGGGGCGTGTGTGTGTGTGTGTGTGTGTATTTTGTTCAGACTGATGATGCACTGGGTTATGAGGTTTCCATGGTTACCCTCTGTGGAGGGAACTGGGGTAACTGAACTCTTGGGGTTCACCATTCAACAGATGCAGCTTGCTCGCTCCTGCATGTGCACTCTCTAACTGGCTTCTTGTTCTATCTGCAGTTTATCACCCTCAATGTTTAGTTACAGTTTCAAGTCAAGTACACTTTAATAGCGTGGAATCTTTCTAGGGCTCTGGCTTTACCTTGGAAGGAGGTGTTGAAAACTCTGACTTCAGTATGTGGATTACCCTGGAGGAGTCTCAGACTAAGTGGGGTCTAAGGGCAGGCAAGGTCCTGTAGACCTGCCCTTTTCCCCTATGCAAAAAAGACAACCACCCCGAGTGTTGTGTTAGTCACTCAACTGTGTCCAGTTCTTTGTGATCCCATGGACTATAACCCACCAGGCTCCTCTGTCCAGGGGATTCTCCAGGCAAGAAAACTGGAGTGGGTTGTCATTCCCTTCTCCAGGGAACCACCCCAAAATCAGTGAGAAAAAATCATATTTACTAATTCATAAAATGCTCTAAGAGAATAAAACAAAGGACCCAGGCCAGCATAACCCACAGAGATGGGGACAGGGTGCCAATACCCATGTTTCCACAGCCCTTCAAGGACTTCTTTCTAAGTGGTTATCTTACGTCAATTTAGAGCAAAGTTCTCAGTATAGTGTTAGCATCAGACATGGTCCCACCTATATATATGAGAAACAGCCCAAACTGACTTGTCAGATAAAATACTTCAACACATATTACATGCTAATGTCTCATTTCCTCTGATGAATCTGACAAACAGAACTGGGAGCCTACTGGGAAATAATTGCCAGACTCTTCTTCAGACTTAGCTGACCTATAGGAGTAAAGAAATGAAAGAATTTCATTTGATTAATGAAGAAATATGGTAGAGGACTCAGTAGAGAATGGGACCAGGGAAACTCATTGCATTGAATTGTAAATAAGAGCCTGGAGACCTCTAGCAAGACCTTAGCTTTCTTCAGCCTCAGCATCTTGTTTATATGATTCTTGGATTCTTGGGGTTTCAAATTGTTTTCCACATACAGGAGAAACCTTTTGGCTTATTAATTCAATATATGGTACAGGACAAAAAGGACCCAGCACAAGCGGTTAAGATAGAATTATTATTTTTCAAATGTTCATACTCTTTTATTTTACCCTTTTATCTCTCCCATTGCTACACAAAATTTTCTCCTCCAACCCAGAATTGGTAATATATCTACAAACCAATAGAAGAAAAGAGAAAAATTAGATGTAAATGAACATAGTATGCTTTCAGTTTGGACCCAACCACTTACAAGGCAGAACATGAAATTCATGGGCAAAAGAACAGTGTAGATAATTAACTGACTGGAAAAGAAGAGCAGGGAAGCAAACAGCAGAGGTGGGACTATTTCCTCATTCAGAAGAGAAGACCAAGAGGCAATCTAATCATTGTGGGCTTCAATAGGACCTACATTCTCCATCACCCTGTGAGAATTCACAGGTGAGAATTGTACATGCTGGCTGAATTATATGTGCATGAGTGCATGATGAGTTGTGTCCAACTCTTTGAGATCCCACAAACTGTAGCCTGCCAGGCTCATCTTTCCATAGGGTTTTCCTGGCAAGAATGCCATGCCTCCTCCAGGGGATTTTAAATTCATATACTGAAAGTCATAAACTTCAGTATCTCAGGATTTGACTGTATTTGGAGACAGGGTCTTTCAAGAAGCAATTGAAAGCAATTGATGCAGCAATTAGAGCTCCATTTCTCGGAGAAGGCAATAGCACCCCACTCCAGTACCCTTACCTGGAAAATCCCACGGATGGAAGAGCCTGGTAGGCTGCAGTCCATGGGGTCGAGAAGAGTCGGACACGACTGAGTGACTTCACTCTCACTTTTCACTTTCATGCATTGGAGAAGGAAATGGCAACCCACTCCAGTGTTCTTGCCTGGAGAATCCCAGGGGCGGGGGAGCCTGGCGGGCTGCTGTCTCTGGGGTCCCACAGAGTCGGACATGACTGAAGCAACTTGGCAGCAGCAGGTGAGCTCTAATCCAATATGACCAGTGTCCTTATAAAAAGACAGTAGGACCTGGATGTACACAGAGGGAAGGCCATGTGAAGACAGAGGGAGAAGACAGCCATCTACGATCCAAGGAGAGAGGCCTCGGGAGAAGGAAACCAGCCCTGCCAACACCTTGATCTCTGAGTTCTAGCCTCCAAAACTGTGAGAAAATGTTTTTTGTGGTTTAAGCCACCCAGGCTATAGTACTTGGTTATGGAAGCCTGAGCAGACTTAGTCTGAGACCTGAAATGAGATGGTGAGGAGTAAGTGCCATTCATCAGGGGACTACAGTGGGGGCTCTGGCATCAGACTGCCTGGGGTTCACTGCCTGCTCAGCCACGAACTAAATAACATGTGAGCTTAGGCCAGATGCTTAACCCCTCTGTGCCTCAGTTTCCTCCTCTACATAATATGGATAATGGCAATACCTTTCTTTTTTATTTTTAAAAAACTTTCTTTGGCCATACTGCATGGCATGTAGAATCTTAGTTCCCTGACCAGGGATCAAACCCTCACACCCTGAATTGGGACCATGGAGTCTTAACCACTGGACCGCCAGAGAAGTCCCAACAATATCTTTCTTATAGGGCAATTGTGAGGAGTGAAGGAGATAATGCCTGTCAAGTACTTAGAACAATGCCTAGAATATAGAAAATCCTCAATAAATATTATTACAAGCCAAACAATTTCTTTCACTGAAGTTTTTTTTTTTTTTTTTAAGCTAGAATTGAGTCAGGTGTCTGGGTTGATCCTGCCCGCAGGCAAGGAAATGAGTAAGATAACTTCCCATGCACTTGTCTCACTCTGAACTTACCCAGATGTCTGAGAAAAACCTTGCTCCCTTTCAGGGAAGGCTACGAATTTGAATCATTCAGTCACACACAAATTGATTACTTTAGAAAAGATCAGTAAGTCAGGAATATCCATTTTTCAAAACCACCTGTCTGTGGACTCTTTCCCAGTTACTCTCGTTCCTCCGCAAGAGCCCACTGGAGGCATCTCAAGTTCTCACTTGCTGTCCTTGTGACCACATTGTCCCTGACAGACCTCTGAAGGAAGCCACCCCTTCACTCCAAGGACAACTGAACTGATTTGGCCTCCATCCTGCCCCTATTGGATGTCTAGAATCAGAGGAGGCAGGAACAGGGATCTAACCTAATGAACACCAGAATAGCACAAGCAGGAATTCATTTTCGTTGATCGAGGTTGGATGGTGGGTACAGGGTCCTGGAAACAAGAGTTGGTACTGCCTGAGCCTCATGGATGTTCTGATAACTCACCAAATACCCCTCACTTTCAGTCACCTAGACCCCTGGCCACCCAGTCAGTTGTCCACCTTAGGGCCTTTGATTTGGTTGTTCCTGCTTCTGCCCTGCAATCTCTTCAGTCTGTTGCCCTCAGGAACCCTGGCAGGAAACCCAGACCTCCAATTCTTGGGACTCTGGTAATACACAGCCTTCCATATTTGCCCAAGGAGAAGTCGAAGGCCAAAGAAACAACATTTATTTCCACATTTCCAGTGAATGCTGAAAACGGCAGCTTGTCCATTCACAGGGCCTAGTGGTACCCAAGTCACCCAGGCCCAGCATCCTTGAGCAAAGAGCAAATGTGTTATCAGAGGGAGAGTTGAAAATGGTCTCTTCCCACATCCAGAGCATGCACTTCCTTAGAGCCTGTCTAATCAGACAACCCACTGCTTCTCCAGCATGTGCCAACCCTGTCGCTCCAGGTGGACACTCTTAAAATGTATTACATGCAAAGATGATAATTTAAAATCCATGGCTTTCCAAGTCCGTGGAAGTTGAGCATGGGGGAGAGAGGAAGGAAAAAACAACAGAGGCATGAAACCTTTGTGCAAGAGGAGCCCTCCTTAGTTGTTCCTGTACAAGACAAACACCACCGTGCATCTCTCAGCACGCTGAGATGTCAATGGCATTGGCATATCTTCAAAGAACTTTTGGGGGAATGAAAAAAGGGAAGTACAAATATTGGAGCAGGTGACTCTAGGAATTCCTGAAGCATCCATTTGCTTTTTGTTCCCAGGGGAAAGAAACTAGGAACAGTCCAGTCATCACGATAGGAAGGTTTAGCACCTTTCCATCAGATCTTGACCTTCCTTCTCCCTGTCTCTTCAAGTTTTATAAAGCACTTGTTTGGGCTTTACTGGCTTTGCTGTGTCCAATACCTTACCCCTTGCATCAGCTGGCTCTGTTATGTTCATTTAATAAAAGGTGAGGGAAGAGACCCACACTCTCACCAACCCCCAAATTATCCTTATTTCCCTGGTCCTGAATCCTTCTAGTTCCCATGGCTTGTTGTATATAATACTGAGTCAATTTACACAAAGAAAACAAGCTTCTAGACTGATCAAATGGATTTAATTCTGCAAATAAAACTCCATTAGGACATTAAATTCAAATATTCCAGACTTCTGCTTTCTTCTCTCCCATCGAGACCCAGAGGCCTTCATACCAGAGACACCTCCTCAGCTCAGCATCTTTGATGCCCCCAGATCTTTCTAAAGATCTGATGACCAAGCCCAGCAACCACATCTCCCTCTCTCTCTTTTACTGTGGTAAAACATACATAACATAAAATGTACCCTTTTTCTCATGTTTAAGTCTACAATTCAGTGGCTTTAAGTACCTTCGTATTGTTGTGCAGCCATCATTACTATCCATCTACAGAACTTTTTATCTTCCCCAACTGAAACTCTGTACCCATTAAACAATAACTCTGCAGCCCCCCACCTCTAACTCTTAGTAACCTCTATTCTACATTCTGTATCTGTGAATATAACTACTCTATGTGCTTCCCAGGTCATGCTAGTGGTAAAGAACCCATCTGCCAATGCAGGAGATGTAAGAGACATGGATTCAATCCCTGGGTCGGGAAGATCCCCCGGAGGAGGAAATGGTAACCCACTCCAGTATTCTTGCCTGGAAAATCCTATGAACAGAGGAGCCTGGTGGGCTACAGTTCATGGCATCACAAAGAGTCGGACACGACTGAAGTGACTTAGCACTTATGTGCTTCACATAAGTGGAGTCCTACAATATTTGTCCTTTGTGACTGTTTATTTAACTTAGCACAATGTCCTCAGGCTTCATCCATTTGTAACAGGTGTCAAAATATCCTTCTTTCTTAAGACTAACATTCCATAGTATGTATATAACACGTTTTGTCTATCCATTTATCTCTTGATGGACATCTGTGTTGTTCCTACCTTTGGCTGTTATGAAAAAGGCTGCTGTGAACATTGGTGTACAAACTATCTACTTGAGTCCCTGCTTTTAATTCTTTTTTTTTAATTGAAATATAGATGATTTACAATGTTGTGTTAGTTTCAGATGTACAGCAGAATGATTAATACATATATATATATATTCACATATACATATTTTTCAGATTCTTTTCCCTCATAGATTACTCAGTATTACAAAACATTGAGTATATAGCAGGTCCTTGTTGGTTACCTCTTTTATATATAATAATGTATATATGTCAACCACAAACTCATAATTTATCCTCCCCTCCCTTTCCCCTTTGGTAACCATAAATTTGTTTTCTATATCCCTGGGTCTATTTCTGTTTACTTTCAGTTCTTTTGGATGTCTACCTAGGAGTGAAATTGCTGGATCATATGGTAATTCTATGTTTAACTTTTTGAGAACAACCAAACTGTTAACACATTCTCTTTTAAAAAGTCCTCATCTGCAGAACCTTCCCTGAGAACAACCAAACTGTTAACACATTCTCTTTTAAAAAGTCCTCATCTGCAGAACCTTCCCAGGGACATAAATAGCACCATGTTTCCAGGAATTCTGAATTGGGCCTGGGATAGACTGCCTTAATGTCCTCTGTCCTTCACTCTCCTAGACCCATGCCCTCTGTGGCCCCTCCCACAGGAGGGCTGGGAACTCTTCCAGCCTTTGACATTGGCTCAGTCATGTGACTTGCTCTGGCCAATACGATGTCCCAGACACGACACATCAGGGCTGTCTCTCTGACCCTCTGCCACCGACATGAACAGAGCATGCCCAGCTTGGCCCAGTGCTTCCAGGAGAAACAGGAGGGATTCATGACACAGAGCTAGCCTGGCCACTGCAACTGGAAGCAAAGCTCCCCCAGCTGACCTACTGCTCCTTGAGAAGAAATGATTATTGTTTTAAGCCTCTGAATTTGGGAGTAGCTTATGACCAAGTGTTATTGGGGCAAAAGTTGACATTACAGGGATTGGTATTTACCATTTACTATTTGGCCTAGATATCAATGAAAAAATAAAATTTCTGCAGAATGAATAAATGGCATAAGACTCTCATTGGTGTGAATTCTCTGGTGGTCCAGTAGTTAAAACTCATAGCTTTCATTGCTGTAGCCTGGGTTTGATCCTTGGTCACAGAACTAAGATCCTACAAGCCATGCATCTCAGCCACCCGAAAAAGAATCTCATTGGCTCCAGACTTTATTTTAACTCACCTGAACCTGAATTAGAAGCCAGACATCCCTACTATGTATAAAATAGATAACTAATGATAATCTACTATAGCACAGGGAACTCAGCTCAATGCTCTGTGGTAATCTAAATGGGAAGGAAATCTAAAGAAGAGGGGATATGTGTATACATATAGCTGATTCACTTTGCTGTACAGCAGAAACTAACACAACACTGTAAAGCAACTATACTCCAATAAAACTTAATTTGAAAAAAAAAAAGCCAGGCATTCCCTCTGTCTCTCAACTCTCTAGGACTGCCTGGGGGCCTTCTTAGTCTGTTCTCTACCTGACCTTGTCTTCAAGCCTTGTTAGTACTAAGCCTGGTCTGTGAAAGAATTTTAGCTTGACATAAAATGGGATGTGCCAAACAGAAAACATCAGTTAAGGAACTCTTTGGAAGGTGGTGATTAGTTGGAGCTTTCACAGTTCAAGAAATCTTCATAAATGGCCATGAGGGAGGGGGCTGCTGCTTAAGATGAGGCTCATCAGGCAGTCATTTCTCAGCAGAGTCATCACCGTTTAGCATCAGCAGGGCAGTTTCAGAAACTCAACTTTGTTAGTTCCCTTGAAATTAACCAATACCAGGGGAAAGTCACATAAACCAAAATATCTAGAGACTGGAAAACTGGAATGCCAGTTTATTAATTTACACACAGGAGGTTGTCCTTTCTGGGGCCTGAATAATGTACTTAAATTCTGTAGCCAGCACACCTCTTTCTTGCTAGCAGCACATCTGCAAGACCAAAGTATTCATCCGAGGCTGCTGCTCAGTGAGCACAGAGTCATAACAAAGGAAGGACGACAGTGTTGGTACATTTTAACCCAGGCTATGGAAAATCCTTGTAAGTATTGCCATTCCAAAATAGAACTCAATTCTAAGAACCAAATATTGGTATAGTGTTATCCACCTTAGGGGCTAATCCTCTAATCAAGCTAGTACTATCTTGATAAAAGTAAAAAGAATGATAAATAAATAAACCGTAAGCTCTAAGTATGAAGACCCGAGCCACCTCTGGATTTCTAAAGTGAGGACACATATTTTATCACCTTTATCAAATTCCACCCATCCCACCTCTAGAATGTCTCTGGAATCCAAGCCCTCTGCCACGCCTGATGCCAGGCCACTGCCATCTAGTCTGGGCAACTGCACTAGCCCCTCCCTGGTCTCCCTGCTTCCACTCTGTCCCCTCCATTCCATTCTAGAATCACACCAGACCCCCAGAGTGATTGTTCTAAATCACAGCCCAGGTCACACCCTTGCTTAAAATCCTTCAAGGTACGAATGATGGTGTATATATATACAATACAATATTATTCAGCCTTAAAAATTATAGAAAAAGAACTTTCTTGGCAGTGGTTAAAAATCTGCCTGCCAATGCAGGGGACCTGGGTTTGGTCCCTAGTCTGGAAAGATTCTACATGCCACAGGGCAACTAAATCCATGTGCCCCAATCACTAAGCCAGCGCCCCAACCACTGAACCAGGGCTCTAGAGCCCAAGCTCTGCAACATAAGAAGCCACCTCAATGAGAAGCCGGTGTACCACAACTAAAGACTAGTCCCCACCAACTGCAGCTAGAGAAAGCCCACACATAGCAACAAAGATCCAGCCCAGACAAAAATAAATAATTAATTTCAAAAAAGAATAGAAGCAAAGCATAAAGCATTACATGAAGTATCATATTATTATTGCTGCTGGTGCTGCTATTTTATGAAGTGTAAGCAGCGCCGTGCAGGTTGCAGTATATGAACTGTCAGCAAAGACTCAGATTCTCATCACAGTTTTGTCAATCAAACCACTCTGCAACATTGGGAAACGAACACGGCACTCTGGACCTGGGTTTTCTCAGGCTTAAGTTAGCATCAGAGTCAGAGTGACTTGAGTGTGTGGACTGTATGGACAATAACTGTTGGGAGTTCCACAAGAGGGAAAAATCAGTGAGGCTTATTCACAAGATCGGCAGAAGAAAAAGCACACGGAGTAAAACACAGCCAGTCGCTCTCCTGGCAAAACAATTTTAAGTATATATCCTGTTGGGTCAGGAAGCTGATGGACACAATGTCCAAAAACCACTTATGACCAGACTAACAATAATGTAACTATAGTTGCTGAGTTAGAGGCACCCAGCTTGAAAAAGCCTTGGACTCATCGAACTTTTGGGGTAAAAGTCAAGTTGACATTCAGAGTACAGGCTGAGAATAGTGTTGTTCTTATTTGATGTTGTGTCCTTACTTTATTTGGAGAAGGCAATGGCACCCCACTCCAGTACTCTTGCCTGGAAAATCCCATGGATGGAGGAGCCTGGTGGGCTGCAGTCCATGGGGTCGCTGAGGGTCGGACACAACTGAGCAACTTCACTTTCACTTTTCACTTTCATGCATTGGAGAAGGAAATGGCAACCCACTCCAGTGTTCTTGCCTGGAGAATCCCAGGGACGGGGGAGCCTGGTGGGCTTCCATCTATGGAGTCACACAGAGTCGGCCATGACTGAAGTGACTTAGCAGCAGCCTCACTTTATTGATGTTAAATTTTCATTTAAATTAAAGTGTCAGGATCATGCCTCAGAACTTAACTTGGTTAAACCCCTAAGCTGTTGAAATAGCCATGTTTACTTTCTCGATAATTCTGTTTTAAACCCTTCAACCTAAGTTGAAATCTTCAAACTCAGGTCTATTTTTCTTTCTTTTTTTTTTTAATCTTCACTCCTAATATCGGGCACTTCAGGCACTGCAGACTCTGGAGCCCTGAACTGGTAAAGCTGCCCCAGTCCTTCTCAGCATGCTCTCAGCATGATTTCTAAGACCACCCACTGTGAAATTTACAGACATTATTTTCTGCTGCAAAGCCAGAGCTCTGAGCTGTCAAAATTCATTCCTGGTTTCAAGTTCAACTCAACTCTACTTTGACAACATGTCCTGTGCTGGCACTGCTGGGTAGATAAATTGTGTGAGAAATAGGACTCAGACCCTCAAAATGATTACAGGCTGATAGCAAAGACAGAATACAGGTACATATAAAATTATTAGAAGACAACGCAGGGGGCAATATAGTTCACAGAGACACTCTGTTCCTGGAGAGATTTTAAAAGAATGTTATTAGTGACACTTAGAAAAGGCTTTACGAAAAAAGGTCAGAATTAGAGGACACCATATTCAAGAAATAGAGCTCCGTCCCTGATCCCCGTTCTCTGAGCTTTTGTGGACACACTATTTCCCTGACGAAGATGAGATGGTCATCTCACTGTCAGACAGAGGGACATCCTCTAACACAGGAGATTTAAAGAGATGTTGCTCGTGTTGGCTCTACCTTTGTGTGCTCAGAGGTGGCAGATATGACGCCTGACCTGTCCTGATTCCATCTACATCCCTGACATGTAAAGGAACAAAGTGTTGTGTTAGCCACTCAGTCGTGTCCAACTCTTTATGACCCCACAGTTTGTAGCCCACCAGGCCCCTCTGTCCATTGGATTTCCCAGGCAAGAATACTGGAGAGTTGCCATTTCCTCCTCCAGGAGATCTTCCCAACCCAGGGACTGAACCTGGGTCTCCTGCTTTGCAGGCAGATTCTTTACTGTCTGGGCCACCAGGGAAGCCCCAAAGGAACAAAAGGGGCAGGATATACCCCTTCAGAGTCATGCTTGTTAAACAGAAAGCCTCAACCAGGGCCTCAACCTACGAAAGGCAAATTTTGCTACAGATGGAATTGGGAAATCATCTCCATCCACAGCAGTTGACTCTTACAGCCAAAAATAATCCCCACTGGGCTTGCCCCAGGCCAGATGCCCCCATGAACTGCACACTTCTGGGGCCTTTTCAAGTACAAAAGAAGTTCTGCTTCTGGTATCAAGGAATAATCCCAACTCCACACCACATAACAGCTATAAACCTGGGGAAAAGTGCAACACAAAGCCCTTAAATGGGCTTACCATCTAAGCCCATAGGCAAGCAATTCAAAAATGAATTTTTTAAAAAACATTATGTGTATATTTGTTGATAAACCTAAGGTCAAATTACTGGCTTTCCTGGTGGCTCAAATGGTAAAGAATCTGCCTGCAATGCAGGAAATCTAGGTTTGACCCCTGGGTCAGGAAGATCCCCTGGAGAAGGAAATGGCAACCCACTCCAGTATTCTTGCCTGGAGAATTTCATGGACAGAGGAGCCTGCCGGGCTATAATCCATGGTATTGCAAAGGTCAGACGTGACTGAGTGACTAACACTTCATTTCACTTCACTTCAAGACCAAATTATAGTTACAAAGGAAAGTATGCAAGAATATGTAAGGTAATATGTTAGAACTTTATGTTCTGACAATTCCCATGCGGTAAAACCATTAAAATACAGAGGGAGCCTGGAAAGGATATAAGTAAAAAGTAAAATAAGCTCATTTATTGCCTTACAGGAATTAGCTATGTAAGGAAGTAAAAGGATATTACTTCAAAATAGCTTTAGTGGAGGGAAATGGAGGGAAAAGAAGAGATTATTAGATTGTTTCAGTGTTGAGTCAATAGAGAAAGAAACCCAGAGATAAAAATTCCAAATCTAGCATTTTACAAATGTGTGTGTGTGAATATGCACTCAGTCAGGTCCAACTCTTTGAAACCCCATGGACTGTAGCCCACCAGGTTCTTCTGCCCATGGAATTTTCCAGGCAAGCATACTGGAGTGGCTTGCCATTTCCTACTCCAGGGGATCTTCCCGACCCAGGGATTGAATCCACATCTCTTGTGTCTCCTGCACTGGCAGGTGGGTTCTTTACCACTGTGCCACCTGAATGAGGAAACACTGAAAGCTTTCCTGCTAAATTCAGAAACAAGACAAGCACTGTCTCCTCTTTTATTTAATCCTGTTTTGGAACTAATGCAATTAAATAAGAGAATGCATCTAGAGGAATAAGAATTGGAATGAAAGAGGAAAAACTATTTGCATGTGATATCATCTTGAAAATTGAAATGAATCTATGGAAAAACTACTACACATAATAAGAAAACTTAGTAAAGTAGTAGGTACTAAAATTATCTTATAAAAAGAAACCCAATTAGAAGTCTAATGAGAGAGAAAAAAACCCATTTCAGTGTAGCAGTATAAGATAAAGGGCCTAGATACAAACCTAAAAAAAAAATGCCCAAAATCTGTATCAGGAAAATTATAAAACAATCAGAAAGAAACAAAAGCAGACTGGAACAAATGAAATGACTCAACAGCCTAAAGATGTCAGTTTCTTTATAAGATAATTTGTAAGCATAATACAATCTCAATAAAAATACCTTTAGATAATTTTTTTATCTTGAGTCAACTGGAAGCAAGTTGATTATAAAGTTCATTTGGAAGAATAAACAAAGAAGGATCACCAGGAAAAATCTTAAATGAACAGCAATGGCTACATGGGTAGAAAGGGGCTAGTCACATCAGAATTCAACCCTACTCTAGTCACATCAGAATTCAACCCTACTCTAGTCACATCAGAGTTCAACCCTACTCTAGTCACATCAGAATTCAACCCTACTCTAAACTTCTATGACAGAATGTTTTGATATTGTTATGCATGGACAGAAAATGCATACCTGGAAAATGACCCAGATGTGAACATTTCATTACCTGAATATTTAGCATTTCAAAGTGGGGAAAACAGAGTATAAGATTACTGTATAACCACAGAGGAAAAGATAAAGATCAGATCCATTGCTCATATAGTATATTCCAGAATAAATTTCAAATGGATTCTGACATTTGATGAGCAACACATGTACACCCATGGCTGATTCAAATAAAAAGCAAAAAAATAAAAATTAAAAATAAATAAATAAATGTAAAAATTAAATCATATGGGTAACTGAAAAAACGATGGGTAAATTCCTCTACAGTCTTGGAATCAGAAAAACCTTTCTGTTACTTAAAACCCAGAAGCAAATATTGATAATTTTATTACATAAGAAATTTTTTAAAACATTTGCAGGGCAAAAAAAAAAAATTCTAAGAACAAAGGTAGATGACAAAGTAGGAAAAACTATCTGCAACTTATTCATAAACAAAGGTTTAATGTCCATAATATGCAGAGACTTTCTAGGAACGGAGGCCCACCGCACTTTAAAAGATTTAACATGTAATAAAGATAAGAACTGAGAGTTTATAGGAAAAAATGCAAATGGCTCCTAACCACAGGAGAAGCTGATTAGCCTGATTCATAACAAGAGCAGAGCAAACGAAAACTACACTGATACCACTCGGTCATAAAAAGAATGAAATTTTGCCATTTGCAACAAGATGGATGGACTTGAAGGGTATTCTGTTCAATGAAATAAGTCAGAGAAAGACAAATGCTACATGTTATCATTTACAGGTGGAATCTGAAAAACAAAACAAACTAGTGAATATACCGAGAAAAGAACAGACCTACAGATAATAGAAACAAACTAGTGGTTCCCAGTGGGGAGAGGAGAGTGAGGAGGGAGAATTTAGGGGAGGGGATTAAGAGGTACAAGCTTCTATGTATAAAATAAATGTAGTACAAGAATACATAGTATAACACGGGAAATACAGCCAATATTTTATAATAACCACAAATAGAGTATAATCTCTACAAATTGCGTTGTGCACCAGAAACTAATATAATATTGTAAATCAACTATACATCATTAAAAAAAAATTTTTTTTTATTTTAAACTATACAGTGAGGTACTATATCCCATCTGTCAGGTTGATAAAAATCCCAAGTGTGACATCATATTCTGTTAAAAAGCTAGTGGGAAGGCAAAACAATAGAACCTCTATGATGAAGAATATCTAGCAAAATTTCCAGAAATCAAGGAAGTTGTCAAAGACTGCTAGAGTCATGTCAAGTAGACGCAGAAGCCAACTTGAAGAGGCTCCTACTAGCCAAAGGTGGGATATCCAATTACCAATAAGAACAATTAGAGTTAATTGAAACACATTAATTAAGTTTACATCTACAATTTCATTACGATACTTTAAAAAAAAAACTTTATTGATCACACTTGGAAATCAACTCATTCTTTTAAAAATGGGTAATAAAAGGAAAGAGTCAAGCATTTATTTTGCTTTTCCTATAGTGACTCAGACAGTAAAGAATCTGCCTGCAATGCGGGAGACCCAGGTTCAATCCCTGGGTCAGGCAGATCCCCTGGAGAAGGAAATGGCAACCCACTCCAGTATTCTTGCCTGGAGAATCCCATGGATAGAGGAGCATGGCAGACTATAGTCCATGGGGTCACAAAGAGTCAGACACGACTGAGTGACTAACACTACACACTCCGATGAGGGGAAGTTGATAAGGGAAAGTCTATATATATTAAGGATATTAACTCTTCGTTTGCAAATCATTTGCAAATATTTTTCTTTTTCATTTTTCTTATAGTAACTTTTTGATATGCAAGTTTTTAGAATTTTTTATGTAACAAAACATCAATTTTTCGTATTACTTCTTGGTTTTAAGTCATTGTTACAAAGGTTTTCCCTACTCCAAAATTAGGAATTCACCCATTTAAAAAAATACTTGTATGGTTTAATTTTTTATATGTAAATCTCTGGTCTGTTTAGAATCTCTTATAGAGTCCGAGTCTCTACTGCTCTTGGAGCTCCTTTCAATCCATTTAGCAATTCAATTGCCCTTCCCTTCCATAATCCAGGCTTTCCCAGGCGGTGCTAGTGGCAAAGAACCTGCCTGCCAATGCAGGAGACTTAAGAGACATGGGTTCACTCCCTGGGTCAGGAAGATTTCCTGGAGGAGAACATGGCAACCCACATTAGTATTCTTGCCTGGAGAATCCTATGGACAGAGGAGCCTGGCAGGCTACAGTCCACAGGGTCACAAAGAGTCGGACACAGCTGAAGTGACTTAGCACACATGTACCCATAATTCACCCAGGAGATAGGGGCACTGAGATTTTTCACAGTAACTCCTATGTTCTAGCTTCTATGTTCCAGCAATAACCATGTGGCTTCCATCCTCCTCCCTTCCCCCAGCTGGTCACATTTTCATCTCCTTTTGAGTGGGAAATAAATTGTGTCATCTTGCCTTTTAAAACTTTAGCTCTCTAGACTTTGGCTCTTGATATTTAAAGCCAAGCAATATATATGTGTGTATATATACATATTTATATATATTTTTTTTTAATCTAAAGCTTCAGCTTTTAAGATTTTTGTTCATGTCGAGTAAGTTCAGATTTCATCAGAAATCCAGTGGACCTTTTTGTTCTAGCTCCATCAATCTGCTCCCTGAGAACACTGTAATAAAAGCTCTCAGTGTACTCTGAATGTGAGTGAGAAGAATGAGAAAAGGAAGTTTGGGGATAGAAGCAGGGACTCAAATTCTAAACATGTGAATTATTATATTCATCACTAGAACAACTTTGGCCCCTCCCTTCTCATGCTCAAGTCTGGCCCCATCCTGCTCCCTCTGAGGTTTTGTCTCACACACCAAGACACACACCACCTTCAGATCATTGCTGACAACCCAGTTCCTCCAGGGAATCTTCCCAGACTACCCCACTTCATATCATCAGCCCTCCCCACAGGATTGGTGTGTCCAGAGAAGGTTTCTCTGCAAAACCATTTCAGGCCTGTGGACTTCTGAGGCAGGCTGCAAGGTAACCTGTTTGCCTGTGGGCCCCTAGGCCAGCTGAGAGAAATCAAAAAGAAGGCTTTGGGACTGACAGGCTTTCTGAACATAGCAATATGAGAAGACTTAAGAAAAGAAGGAGTGAGGCTACTCCAATTTGTGTTAATGAAAAGTGTTACAGAACCAAGCTTGGGCACATGCCCACAGTAAAGCCAATCTACTGACATTGGCTTGTGGTGAAGGACATTCTAGCATTTATTGCTGGGCACCAGTCTAGAACTCCAGGCTTCCCTGGTGGCTAGACAGTAAAGAATCTGCCTGCAATATGGGAGACCTGGGTTCTATCCCTGGGTGGGGGAGATGCCCTGGATGAGGGCATGGCAACCCACTCCAGTATTCTTCCCTGAAGAATCCCTATGAACAGAGGACCTGGCGGGCTGCTGTCCGTGGGGTCACAAAGAGTAGGACTCAACTGAGTGACTAAGCCCATACAATCTAGAAGCTCAGTACTGCTGGTGCCCAAAACACCTGAACTCCCTGATGGGTTTCAGGAAAGCATTTTAAAGGCAAGGTGAAGGAGTGAAATCCCAGGTGTGTGATCAGTCATGCATGGTGCTCTGACTGGTTGATGGTGACGTAACAGGGGATGTCAAGGAGGTTAATATATCGATCCTTAGGTGCCAATAGGTTTGGGGTCGATAAGCTCATGGTCATCAGGTAGTTAATTTCTTCCATTTGTTGGTGGTTTAGCATATGTAAAACAACTTAGGATATGTGCATCAGATAATATTATCTAGGTGCTTCAGAGAGGAGTTAAAGCAGAGGGTATGAGGGAGAGGTCTGTCCGGGGAAGACCCCATAGGGTCCTTCTCAGTTACAAAAACAGATGGAAAGAAAGAAGAAACCTGAGAGGGGAAGGCTGACCCTGACCTGTTGCTCAAACCCTCCTCCTGTTCAGTCTCTCACATGCTCAATATTTCTGTCTTTATTTTCTATCTTGATATTAAAAATATGATTTAAAAAATATGTTTCTGTATAGCAAATGATAGCATGTTTATGTGACCCAGTTTTTATAGTTCTCTTCATGTACTTTTGACACTTCCATCATAACATCAACTATTATAATTCTGAGTTCTTTGGGGAAATTGAAAATGAATGCACTGTGAAGTCAAGGAGCAGGCGTGTATGGTCTCCTGCATCTCCCCAGAGGGAATGCTCTGTAAGTGCTATCAGCTCGTGAACTCACTAAATGCCAGCCTGAGATATTTGGGTTTAGCAAAATGAAGAACTTCAGAGATCGGCTAGGAACTGGGGCCAAATATGGAATTATTCCTTAGAGATCTTTTTTTAAAAAAGAGGACTGTCTTCTCTCTAAAATGAGTTTAGTATCATCCTTCTCCATTGTCCATTCATTTCCCCCTTCCTCAGTCTAAAGACTGTCAAGGCCATGGACTACTGCTGCTAAGTTTACCTTAAAGATCGAGAAAAGAGGCCCCATGCTTGAGGCCCACTTGCCATTTCCAATAATTCTATAATAGCAACACTTTGAAAAACCAGCTGTGCACCTTGGGATATGCTCAGCCGCTCCATGGGGCCCCACAAATTAGACCCTGAATTAGTCATTTAGCACCCCAGGTTCCCAAATCCTCCTGCTGATCCTTTCCAGATGATCCCAGACAAGGTTAGAAAGAAGACCATTCTAGGCTTGGGAGAATGAGTACAGGGCCCTGGAGTTAGCAATCAAGAGTTGATATTCCAAGAGAGAATTTCAAGAAGTATTTAAAGAGAACCATGGTGTCAGACCAGCCATTGTAAAAGATTTAACAGCAGGTAACTTGTTTCCTCCTTCAAAAGGCCCCATGCAGACACTGCTACACTTAGTGCCCCCAGCCCTGCAGCAGGCCACCACCGACCCACGCCTCCACCGGAGACTCCTGGACACTCCCGGGCAAGTCTGGGTCAGTCTCTTGTGGGGTCACTGCTCCTTTCTCCTGGGTCCTGGTGCACACAAGGTTCTGCTTGTGCCCTCCAAGAGTCTATTTCCCCAGCCCTGTGTAAGTTCTGACAGCTCTATGGTGGGGTTAATGGTGACCTCCTCCAAGAGGGCTTATGCCATACCCAGGTCTGCTGCACCCAGAGCCCTTGTCCCTGTGGCAGTCCACTGCTGACTCATACCTCCTCAGGAGACAGTCTCTGTGGGGTCTCTGGGTCCTGGTGCACAGATTTGTTTGAGCCCTCTGAGCGTCTCTGGCGGGTATGGGGTTTGATTCTAAATGCGATTTTGCCCCACCTATGGTCCTGCTGGGGCTTCTCCTTTGCCCCTGGATGTGGGATATTTCCTCAAAGTCTCTCCAGTGCTGCGCAGCCACCACCCCAGCACCGCGCAGCCAAGCAGCTCCCCACCCCCGCCCCCCATCAACAGAAAATTGGATTCAAGATTTACTGAGCATGGCCCTGCCAATCACAAGAAGACCGTTTCCTCCTCAGTCAGTCTCTCCCATCAGGAAGCTTCCATAAGCCTCTTATCCTTCTCCATCAGAGGGCAGACAGAATGAAAACCACAATCACAGAAAACTAACCAATCTGATCACGTGGACCACAGCCTTATCTAACTCAACAAAACTATGAGCCATGCCATGTAGGGCCACCCAAGATGGATGGGTCATAGTGGAGAGTTCTGGAAAAACATGGTCCTCTGGAGAAGGGAATGGCAAACCACTTCAGTATTCTTGCCTCTAGAACCCCATGAACAGTATGAAAAGGCAAAAAGATAGGACACTGAAAGATGAACTCCCCAGGTCAGTAGGTGCCCAATATGCTACTGGAGATCAGTGGAAAAATAACTCCAGAAAGAATGAAGGGATGGAGCCAAAGTAAAAACAGCACCCAGTTGTGGATGTGACTGGTGATGGAAGTAAAGTCCAATGCTGTAAAGAGCAATACTGCATAGGAACCTGGAATGTCAGGTCCATGAATCAAGGCAAATTGGAAGTGGTCAAACAGGAGATGGCAAGAATGAATGTCGACATTTTAGGAATCCGAACTAAAATGGACTGGAATAGGTGAATTTACCTCAGATGACCATTATATCTACTACTGTGGGCAAGAATCCCTTAGAAGAAATGGAGTAGCCATCATAGTTAACAAGAGAGTCCGAAATGCAGTACTTGGATGCAATCTCAAAAACAACAGAATAATCTCTGTTCTTTTCCAAGGCAAACCATTCAGTATCACAGTAATCTAACCAATAATGCTGAAGAAGCTGAAGTGGAATGGTTCTATGAAGACCTACAAGACCTTCTAGAACTAATACCCAAAAAAGATGTCCTTTTCATTATAGGGGACTGGAATGCAAAAGTAGGAAGTCAAGAAACACCTGGAATAACAGGCAAATTTGGTCTTGGAGTACAGAATGAAGCAGGGTAAAAGCTAATAGAGTTTTGCCAAGAGAACGCACTGGTCATAGCAAACACCCTCTTCCAACAATACAAGAGAAGACTCTACACATGGACATCACCAGATGGTCAATACTAAAATCAGATTGATTATATTCTTTGTAGCCAAAGATGGAGAAGCATGATACAGTCAGCAATAACAAGACCAGGAGTTGACTGTGGCTCAGACCATGAATTCCTTATTTCCAAATTCAGACTTCAGTTGAAGAAAGTAGGGAAAACCACTAGACCATTCAGGTATGACCTAAATCAAATCCCTTACAATTATACAGTGGAAGTGAGAAATAGAGTCAAAGGATTAGATCTGATAGACAGTGTACCTGATGAACTCTGGACAGAGGTTTGTGACATTGTACAAGAGACAGGGATCAAGACTATCCCCAAGAAAAAGAAATGCAAAAAGGCAAAATGGTTGTCTAAGGAGGCCTTACAAACAGCTGTGAAAAGAAAAGACATGAAAGGCAAAGGAGAAAAGGAAAGATACAACTACTTGAATGCAGAGTTCCAAAGAATAGCAAGGAGAGATAAGAAAGCCTTTCTCAGTGATCATTGCAAAGAAATATAGGAAAACAATAGAATGGGAAAGATTAGAGATCTCTTCAAGAAAATTAGAGATACCAAGGGAACATTTCATGTAAAGACTGGCACAATAAAGGACAGAAATGGTATAGACCTAACAATAGCAGAAGATATTAAGAAGAGGTGGCAAGAATACACAGAAGAACTGTACAAAAAAGATCTTCATGACCCAGATAATCACTATGGTGTGATCACTCACCTAGAGCCAGACATCTTGGAATGGGAAGTCAAGTGGGCCTTAGGAAGCATCACTATGAACAAAGCTAGTGGAGGTGATGGAATTCCAGTTGAGCTATTCCAAATCCTGAAAGATGATGCTGTGAAAGTGCTGCACTCAATATGCCAGCAAATTTGGAAAACTCAGCAGTGGCCACAGGACTGGAAAACGTCAGTTTTCATTCCAATCCCAAAGAAAGGCAATGCCAAAGAATGCTCAAACTACTGCACAATTGCACTCATCTCACACGCTAGTAAAGTAATGCTCAAAATTCTCCAAGCCAGGCTTCAGCAATACATGAACCGTGAACTTGCAGGTGTTCAAGCTGGATTTAGAAAAGGCAGAGGAACCGGAGGTCAAATTGCCAACATCTGTTGGATCGTCAAAAAAGCAAGAGAGTTCCAGAAAAACATCTACTTCTGTTTTATTGACTATGCCAAAGCCTTTGACTTTATGGATCACAACAAACTGTGCAAAATTCTAAAAGAGATGGGAATACCAGACCACCTGACCAGCCTGAGAAATCTGTATGCAGGTCAGAAAGCAACAGTTAGAACTGGACATGGAACAACAGACTGGTTCCAAATATGGAAAGGAGTACGTCAAGGCTGTATATTGTCACCCTGCATATTTAACTTATATGCAGAGTACATCATGAGGAACGCTGAGCTGGATGAAGCACAAGCTGGAATCAAGATTGCCTGGAGAAATATCAATAACCTCAGATATGCAGATGACACCACCCTTATGGCAGAAAGCAAAGAAGAACTAAAGAGCCTCTTGATGAAAGTGAAAGAGGAAAGTGAAAAAGTTGGCTTAAAGCTCAACATTCGGAAAACAAAGATCATGACATCTGGTCCCACCACTTCATGGCAAATAGATTGGGAAACAGTGGAAACAGTGAGAGATTTTATATTTTTGGACTCCAAAATCACTGCAGGTGGTGGCTGCAGCCATGAAATTAAAAGGTGCTTACTCCTTAGAAGAAGAGTTATGACCAACCTAGATAGCATGTTAAAAAGCAGAGATATTACCTTGACGACAAAGGTCTGACTAGTCAAAGCTATGGTTTTTCCAGTAGTCATGTATAGATATGAGAGTTGGACTATAAAGAAAGCTGAGTGCTGAATAATTGATGATTTTGAAGTCGTTGTTGGAGAAGACTCTTGAGAGTCTTTTGGACTGCAAGAAGATCCAACCAGTCCATCCTAAAGGAAAACAGTCCTGAATATTCATTGGAAGGACCAATGATAGAGCTGAAACTCCAATACTCTCGCCACCAAATGTGAAGAACTGACTCATGTGAAAAGACCCTGATGCTGGGAAAGATTGAAGGTGGGAGGAGAGGGGGATGACAGAGGATGAGATGGCTGGATGGCATCACTGACTCAATGGACATGAGTTTGAATAAACTCCAGGAGTTGGTGATGGACAGGGAGGCCTGGCATTGTGCAGTCCATGGGATTGCAAAGAGTCAGACATGACTGAGTGATTGAACTGAACTTGTTTCCTCACATATTTTGTGGTTTGGGGAGTGTGTGTGTGCATGTGTGTGTATGTTTTTGTTAATTTAATAAAAAGCTTATTCAGGGCTTTAAATAAATGTATTATTTTTGTTTTCATGTCTGATTAAAAACAATGGCATTGGTGGTTAAAATGATTAATGGTGTTGATAGTAATAATGATTAATATTAATATAAATAATAATACTAGCTCTATCTACCTCATGGTGCTGTTAAATCAGATAGGATTGTTATAAATTTAAAACATCAGAAAGATGTAAAATGTTATTATTCCAATTTCTGACACACTATTAAGAATATTTTTCTTGAAACTGAATGCAAATGGGTCTAATTTCATCAATAATGTACTCTGAAAGCACAAAAATAAGCCTAATTCTTCTTCAATGTGACAGTCCTTTACGTATTGGGAAATTGTTCCAATGCTACTCCCGATGTTTCTCCTTTCCAGGTTAAAGGTTCTTAGTATTCTTTGTTTCCCTAATCATATGTCATGTGTCACACTGTACCCTAGGCATTACTGGGCTTCTATTAAGATTCCTTTGGCTTCTCCACGTCTGTGGATTGTTCCAATGAAGGCTGAGGAGTGCTGCATGGCTCAGATACCTCTGCTGCCTCAGCGAGGCAAGTGGGCTCCATGTGCACTGTGCCCAGTGCCCGGCTACTGTCCCCCCGCCCCCATGGGACCTCCCATAGCCCTTTGGCCAGCTTTGGCCCTAGCTTGTTCCTTCTTCTTGTAGCCCAATTAAAAGGAGCCTTGAACAGTACAAAACCCAAAAGGGTGTGAAAAACTACACCCCAAGCCTGAATACCAATGAGCTCTCACTTTAGCCTGTAGAGAGCCTATAAATGAAAATGAGAGAAGAATCATTTCCATATTAGATTTCTATAGCTTTTTTCCTCTCAAATGCTCAGGGCACTGCACTGGGATGTTTTTGTGGGTTAAGGTATGATTTCTGCAGTGCTTCAGGGCCCAGCTCCTCAGGGCTTGGCAAAGCCCATTTCACTCACTCGGGCTGAGTTCTCACTCCCTTGAAATGCAACCAGGTCTTGTCTGTTGCATACCCAGTGCCCTGTGGTACAGAGTATGGGTGGAGAAAGCCAAGATGGAGCAGAAACACAGATGGAACCTCTAGAGACAATCCAATCCCCTCCTCCTGCAAAAAAAGATTCAAATTAACTTGTTTACAACACAGAAACAGACTCACAGATTCAGAAAACAAACTTACTTCCCAGTTATAGGGGTGGGAGGGAAAGGTGGAGATAGACTGGGAGTTTGGGACTGACCTATATACACTGCTATATTTAAAATGGACAACAAGGTCCTACTGTACAGCACAGGAAGCTCTGCTCAATATTCTGTAATTCCCTAAATGGGAAAAGAATTTGAAAAACTGATACATGTATAGGGAGAGAAAGAGAGAGAGAAAGAAAGGGCGGGAGGACAGAAAGAAATCCTGACACTGAGAAACGACTTCCTCAAAGTCACAGCTCGTTAGGGACACCGTTAGACATTTATTTTACTTCCTCTCATCTGGAAAACACAAGAAAGTTAGGTAAGGATGCTTGCCACTCAGAGAGAGAACTGCGAGCAACAGGACATTTCTTCACAGCTATCTTATTAGCTCTTGCTGCAAAAACCTGTGAGTTTCCTAAAGAACAACCATAATTACTAGGTGAGTACGAGGATCAACTGAAGACAGAATCAAAGGGCCGGAGTCAGCTGTCAGTCATGATTTAAAAGTGTGAGACAAACAATGGTTGGGTGTTTCACAGTTGTTATGTATCAAGGAGGAAAAACAATTTGAGTGGCACGAAGGGATGATAATTTGGCAACAGAGATGAACAAACTGAATCAAAGGAGGACAAATTAAGACTGAACATTCAAGAATGCTGCCCAGCACAGGCTCCTTAAGGACCCTGGGCACTTTATTGCAGACAACAATCCTTGTTCTGGCAGTAAAATGAGCTTGCCATGCTTCTGCTTCTTTAGTTTTCTTGGTGATTTATAGGCTACACACACACACACACACACACACACACACACACAAAGATAATGTTCAAACACTCCTACAGTCATGAAAATCCCTCCCTGAAAGCCTGTTATATCTTTTTAAAATTAATACCCAAAGCAATTAAATCATAGCATGCTCCCATTACCTGCCAAGTTTTGTTATTTTTAAAATACAACAACATGGTTTAGGATTCTATTATTTGGTCTATATGCAGCCTTTCAAAGATGGTTTCCTTGGTTCCTCCAGACATGAACTCTCATCCAGGCGGCAAAAGCAAACCTCCCTTGGAGATGGCTTGCTTTTGCTTGAGAAGGCTCTCTTTCAAGGGGTGTCACACTGTCTGCCCTCTACTAGAAGAGGAAAAGGAAAGGACCAAAGGGATGTAATGAGCAAAGTTGCCATCACACTGCAACCCACACATAAGTCAGCACTTGATAGCTGCCCTATATCTAGGCTAATTTTCCTTTTGGACACTGAAGGACTAATATGTATGTGTAGCTTCTAGAAAAACTTTTTATTGGTTGTGATAATAGAAGTAACAACCCAAATCATGAGGGGGTGAGCAGTGTATTGTTGACTTTGAGTAGATGCAAGTCATCAGCAACAGAATCCCTGAAACTCATTGTAACAATCAGATCCAATCAGACCTCAAAGGTGATTCCCAGTGCTGAGGCAGAAGAGACCTTAAAATTTCTGATATCTACTCCAACAGCAAGAATTTTCAAATGACATAAACCACCTGAAGGATTTTTTATAAAGATATGATATTCACTGATTAATGTTCATAATGAAGAGTCCACAAAATAAATAGATAACAACTAGCCAGCATCATCTCCTTTACAGAAAATCTACTTTGACTACTTTGACAAGTTGGCATTTATCCTTAATGCTTAAATAAGCACCTTCATCACACAGGGCATGAAGCTAAGTGCTATGGGGGACACACAAAAGTATAAGCCAATCTTTACCTCAGGACTGTTACCATTAATGGGAGAGAGAAGACAGGTGACTTCCCGGTGGCTCAGACAGTAAAGAATTTGCCTGCAGTGCAGGAGACGCAGGTTTGATCCTTGGGTCCGGAAACTCCCCTAGAGAAGGGAATGGCAATCCACTCCAGTATTCTTGCCTGGAGAATTCCATGGACAGAGGAGCCTGGCGGGCTATAGTCCATGTGATTGCAAAGAGTCGGAAACAACTGAGCAACTAACACCTTCACTTTTCAGAAGACAGGTACATGTGAAAAGAGAACCACCAAAGGCAGTTAAAAAAAAAAAAAAAGAAAAGGCTGCATTAATGTCAAGTGAGCAAAAGCGCCAACAGCAAACTCTGGGTAACTCACCTGTCCTGGTGATAAGGCCCTACATTCCAGAGAGCAGGAAAGTCCCCATAAGTCAAATGGAGAAAGAACAACTGAGACTATCAGGAAATATCAAATACAGCTTCTGAGTTAGTGTAAGCTCTGTCTCCTGTTACAACAAACCTATACTCACTTCACCCACCACCCAAGGGGCTAATTACTCCCCAGATGCTGGAGAGAGATTGTCAAAGACCAGCCTCCTGCCTTGGGAAGCACAGGCTGATAGAGGAACCGGGGCACCAGAGGATTCTCCCTGCTGTAGGGCTGCATCAAGCTGATGATGCTGTTTCAAATGTTTGCCAAGAGCAACAGAAGGTATTTTCCCTCTTGGAATTTTTTCTCTTCCTCCCTCCACCCTGCCTCTAAGGGTAGCTCAAAAACATGACTCACAACTAGGGCATCTGGCAGTCACTCTCTTTACCAACTCATCCACAGTTCCCTGGGTTCCTAGGAGCTCTTTCGAGCTCTATAAGCTCACCACTGAGAGGGCACTGACATGTGATGGGATTCATCACAGAGTACAGAATCATAGTGAACAATCCTACTGTCTTTCAGATACTAGAACGCTTCTACAACACTTCTCCCAGATGTACATCAAACTTATGCATTGTCAGCGAACTTACCACCCATGATGGACAAGCTGGCCCATATTGGAACTGTTCCAATTGACTTTTCTCTCCCACTTGAATTTCCTTGATACTTTTTTGAGTTGCTTCTAGTCCCATCCCTTAGGTTCCCCTAGATCCAGTTTACTTCCTGTTCTATAAGACAGCCCCTCAGATATTTGAAACTTCTCAAATCCTTTGAATCCTTTCTTCCACAGGATCAGCACAGAGATCTCTTTCAACAATTCCAGATATCACCTGGTTTCAATCCTTTTCATTTTCTCATCTAATTTCTTAATATTTTAAGAGGTCCATTTGCCTGTTTCTCTGTTTAAACCTAGCCCCTAAAAGGGAATAAAATGCTCTAGACATAAACCGGCCAATGGAAAGTAAAATGGGAACTTTTCATTTTAGACTCTTAGATACTATAATTAATACAAGCTAAGACTGCATTCAGCTCTAAGCTGTGGTCACATGGCATGGCACGTGCTTATTATAAACTAAAATCCCTTAGCTGCAAGTGCTTCCCATCTGTTACTGAAATCATTGACTTTCATTTATTATGCCTCCCTCACACAGCTGGGTATTATCCCCACAACTATATAAGAAAGTGACATCTTTCATGCTCTTTCCACCCTTTCTACTTGACCCCCAACTAAAGACTCAAATGACTATTTCGACAATCTAGGAAAATAAACTGTTACTCCCAAGAAATCTCTCTGGGAAGATGTCAACATGGAGTTCTGAGACATGAGAATAAAGGCTTCAGCAGCCTCAGAGAGCCCCCAAACTGTTCCTAACTTCCATTCTGAATCCTCCCCTCCTATGTCCCTAAACCAATCAGAAAGCCCTGAAGAGTGGCCCCGAGATTTGAATGAACTTCTGCTATAGCTGAGGGAGAAGAAAGGAAGGAGATTTGCTTCCTTTCAACCAGCTGTTTGTCCAGTCCCTTCTGATCATTATACTGTAAGATACTGAAGCCACGGACTATATCCTGTCAAGCGTCGTAAGATATTACCTGAGTGAGTGAATAAATAAACGCTTATGTTTTGTCTCTCTCTCAGTGTCTAGCATTATTTCTGGGAGTGAAAATGAGTTTGGTTACCATTTTAACACATTAACCCAATGGTTACAGTCTTAAAATTTTATTACAAGTTTTTATGGTGATGATCTATTTTATGGCTTGTTTAAATAATAAGATACAAGCAGAAAGCTTATTTTAAAAGCTTTTTAGTGTCAAAAGTAAATTTAAAATTAAGCTTACGTGAAAGTGAAAGAAAAAAAAGGGAAAAGAAAACACAGGGCAAAGTCTTCCATCACTTTGCTACACACAGATCAGATCAGATCAGTTCAGTCGCTCAGTCGTGTCCGACTCTTTGTGACCCCATGAATCGCAGCACGCCAGGCCTCCCTGTCCATCACCAACTCCTGGAGTTCACTGAGACTCACGTCCATCGAGTCAGGGATGCCATCCAGCCATCTCATCCTCTGTCGTCCCCTTCTCCTCCTGCCCCCAATCCCTCCCAGCATCAGAGTCTTTTCCAATGAGTCAACTCTTCTCATGAGGTGCCCAAAGTACTGGAGTTTCCGCTTTAGCAGGCAGGTCTGGAGTATACATTAGAGCTTCCAAAGAAATCCCAGGGCTGATCTCCTTTAGGATGGACTGGTTGGACCTCCCTGCAGTTCAAGGGACTCTCAAGAGTCTCTCCAACACCACAGTTCAAAAGCATCAATTCTTCAGCGCTCAGCCTTCTTCACAGTCCAACTCTTACATCCATACATGACCACAGGAGCCTCCCACATCTCTTTCTTTGATTGCTGCATCAAGTCCACATGCCTGGGACTGGCCTTCAAGATTTCTATTATCTGGGGTCCTCCTTTTCTCCAGTCATATTTCCCAAAGTCCAACTTCTACTTCAGTTGGGTCAGCCTGAACTCCTGTGATGGTTGCCAGGAGATTTCTGTAGTGCAAAGAAACCTCCACCTCTTCTTCAGCATATCTTTCAAGAAAACACACAAAACCTCCTCTGAAAGTCTTCTCTGGCTAACACCATCCCACACTGACTATCCTGTTTCTTTCCTTAAAGCATACGGACAATCTGTAAGACAGTATGTTGGTTATCTTTTTGACCAAAGAAGGTATGAGGATTCACTTTAAAAGAGAAAGATAATACTCAAATAATGAATTATTATTATGATTATATTTTACTTTATATGCTTGTCCCCCTTCCCCAAGGGGTTCATAAGCTGCTTAAGGGTAAGAGTAGTATACTTTATTTTGTATTCCTAGAAAATGCTGGACACAACGGTTAAATAAAACAGATGCTAGATGAATAAATGAATGAATATATTTCGGCGTTTGAGTCTTTGAAGATTTCTTCATCACTAGAGCTGTCCGATGCTTTAGTGCCGAGGATGTTAAGCTTGGGCACAACTCATAAGCAAATGACTAGTGACAAATTCTGCTGACCCCCAACCTTGAGAGAACACATCAATTGGTTAGCATAATAATCATTAAATAACCTTCTGTCTCTTGTCACCCTCCTGCATTTAGTCCTCTATACTTCAATGCCTAAATAACCATTTCATCATGTCAACTCCCTGCTCAAAAACCTGAATGTAAGGGCTCCCTATTGTCTGCAATAATTCTCAATCTGCACAGCCCTAATAGACTAGAAAGTGGGAGTTCTGTCACTTAGATCCTAAAACACATCTTAGCAGAATAGATATCACATAAGTTGGAAAAAAAATTACCATGAGGAAGTTAGAGGTATTTCTGAGGAATGTGTGCTATGGACTGAATTGCATCCCATCCCCCTACCCTTCACCACCAAGTTCATATGCTGAAACTCTAACCCCCAATGTGATGGTGTTTGGAAATGCAGTCTTTGGGAGGTAATTAAGTTTAATTAAGTTTAGATGAGATCATGAAGATAGGGCCCCCATGATGGGATTAGTGTGCTTATAAAGAGAGACACCAGAGCACAACCCTGTTGTCTCTCCCCCCTCTCCCTCTACCTTTCCCTCTCTCTGTCACATGTGAGTGTATAGTGAAAAGGAAGTCATCTGCAAGCCACAAAGAGTGCTCTCAAGAGAACCCAACCATGGTGGCACCCTGATAATGGACTTCCAGCCCCCACAACTGAGAAAGTAAATTTACACTGTTTAAGCACTCAGTCCATGGCATTTTGTTACAGTAGCCCAAGCCAACTAAGACAATATCTATGACCCATATTACCTATATGAAGGCATAAACAATACATGCATAACCTCATTACACAAACTCAAACACAGATTGATAAATACTGCTCTAGACTTCAGTTCCACCTATGAATAAGTAACTGCTATGGGAATTGTTCTCCTGACTAATAAATAAAATAATAAATAAATTAAAACCCAGACAAAACACATTAAGCAATATTTTCAGATATCAGATTATAAGCAATGCAAGATAATGACCCTTTAGAAAGTGAAAGTGAAGTGAAAGTGAAAGTCGCTCAGTGGTGTTCAACTGTTTGCTACCCAATGGACTATACAGTCCATCGAATTCTCCAGGCCAGAATACTGGAGTAGGTAGCCTTTCCCTTCTCCAGGGGATCTTCTCAACCCAGGGATCGAACTCAGGTCTCCTGCATTGAGAAAAGGGATTTAAATATGATGTTTTATATTCACCCTGACTATCCACCTGCACACAAATTCCAAATTGCAGCACAAGGAGGAGGAATCCAAACAAAGCCTAGTGGTCTTGCTAAATTGGGGAGACAGAGATTAAAATTTGAGAAAGCAGCCACAAGTTGCAGAGTAGAATACTGAAAATAAGGGAGCTATATGAAGCTATGTCCCTGGAAATTTGCATAGGGTTCCCTCAAATCTTTGCTTGAATATTAACCTGTATATGCATAGGGTCAAGCTCCATAATGACAGGAAAGAACAATCAGCAGAGAGCTGCAAGCCAGGAAATTCCCAGAACTCAAACAGATATGAAAATCACTTGTTTCCATAAGCCAGAGTAGACAGATCTCTCTTAGTTCATAAGGCATTCAGTAAAGTCACCAGAAGGACCATAGCTTAGTAATATGGTAAATAGAGCCTACTATACCAGAGCTCTAATGTATACTCCAGACCTGCCTTAAAAAAACTTAAAAGAAACCTCAAGAGGATCAATCTGGTCTTCAAATAACTTAAAGTAACTGCAAAAACTTTTGCCTACCAAAACAAAACCATCACTTTTTAAAGGAATACAACAAAATCAAACACTCAACAAAGGAAATTCATAATGCTCAGTTTCCACTGAAAATAATTAGTAAAAATGTAAAAAGGTAGAAAATTGTGACTCAAAACCATGAAGAAAATCAGTCAATGGACATAGAACTAGAAATGACATATTTGATGGGGAATTTTCAGACAAGGCATAACACAATTATAAATCTTACAACTATGTGTAAGTATTTAAAAGAAAACATGAACATAATGAAGAGAGGAATATATAAGTGGAATATATAAGTAAGATAACATAGATCATCTAGAGATTAAAATGAAATATTTGAAGTGAAAAGTTCACTGAATGGCTTCATGAATTAAGAGAGATCTGCCCAATATCTGCATATCTGATCTAAATTTTCCAGTTAAAGGGCAGACATGTATTCAGAGAAAACCATAATTCCAAAAGATACATGCATCTCAATAGTCACTGCAGCACTATTTACAATAGTCAGGACATGGAAGCAACCTAAATGTCCATCTACAGAGAAATGGATAAAGAAGATGTGGTACATATATAAAATGCAATGTTACTCCATCATTAAAAAAGAAAAAAATAATGCAGTTTGCAGCATTATGGCTGGATGCAGAGAATGTAATACTGAGTAAGTCAGACAGAGAAAGACAACAAAAATGGTTACAAATGAACTTATCTACAAAACAGAAATAGAGTTATAGATGTAGAAACCAAACTTATGATTACCAGAGAGTAACAGTAGGGGAAGGGATAAATTGGGAGGTTGGGATTGACACATAAGCACTACTATATACAAAATAGATAACTAATAAAGACCTACTGTATAGCACAGGAAACTACTCAGTACTCTGCAATGATCTATATGAAAAGAATCTTAAAAAAGAGTGGATATCTGCATATGTATAACTGATTCACTTTGCTGTACACTTGAAACTAACACAGCAATTTAAATCAACTATACTCCAATAACGTGACCACTCACCCAGAGCCAGATATCCTGGAATGCGAAGTCAAGTGGGCCTTAAGAAGCATCACTATGAACAAAGCTAGTGGAGGTGATGGAATTCCAGCTGAGCTACTTCAAATCCTAAAAGATGATGCTGTGAAAGTGCTACACTCAATATGTCAGCAAATTTGGAAAGCTCAGCAGTGATCACAGGACTGCAAAAGGTCAGTTTTCATCCCAATCCCAAAGAAGGGCAATGCCAAAGAATGTTCAGACTACCACACAATTGCACTCCTCTCACACGCTAGCAAAGTAATGCTCAAAATTCTCCAAGCCAGGCTTCAACAGTAGGTGAACCATGAACTTCCAGATGTTCAAGCTGGATTTAGAAAAGGCAGAGGAACCAGAGATCAAATCGCCAACATCCCTTGGATCATAGAGAAAGCAAGAGAATTCCAGAAAAACATCTACTTCTGCTTTATAGATTATGCCAAAGCCTTTGACTGTATAGGTCACAACAAACTGTGTAAAATTCCTAAAGAGTTTGGACCACCTTACCTGCCTCTTGAGAAACCTGTATGCAGGTCAGGAAGCAACAGTTAGAACTGGACATGGAAAAACAGACTGGTTCCAAATAGGAAAAGGAGTATGTCAAGGCTATATATTGTCACCCTGCTTATTTAACCTATATGTAGAGTACCTTATGCGAAATGCTGTACTGGATGAAGCACAAACTGGAATTAAGATTGCTGGGAGAAATATCAATAACCTCAGATATGCAGATGACACCACCCTAATGGCAGAAAGTGAAGGGGAACTAAAAAGCCTCTTGATGAAAGTGAAAGAGGAGAGTGAAAGAGCTGGCTTAAAACTCAATATTCAAAAAACAAAGATCATGGCATCCGGTCCCATCACTTCATGGCAAATAGATGGGGAAACAAAGGAAACAGTGACAGACAGATTTTCTTGGGCTCCAATATCACTGCAGATGGTGACTGCAGCCATGAAATTAGAAGACGCTTGCTCCTTAGAAGAAAACTTATGACCAACCTAGACAGCATATTAAAAAGCAGAGACATTACTTTGCTAACAAAGATCTGTCTAGTCAAAACTATGGTTTTTCCAGTAGTCATGTATGGATGTGAGAGTTGTACTGTAAAGAAAGCTGAGCACCAAAGAATTGATGCTTTTGAACTGTGGAGTTCGAGAAGACTCTTGAGAGTCCCTTGGACTGCAAAGTAATCAAACCAGTCAATTCTGAAGGAAATCAGTCCTGAATATTCATTGGAAGGACTGATGCTGAAGCTCCAATACTTTGGCCTCTTGATGCAAAGAATGGACTCATTAGAAAGGACTCTGATGTTGGGAAAGATTGAAGGTGGGAGGAGAAGGGGACGACAGAGGATGAGATGTTTGGATGGCATCACCAACTTGATGGACATGAGTTTGAAGGAGCTCCGGGAATTGGTAAGGGACAGGGAAGCCTGGAGTGCTGCAGTGCATGGGGTCACAAAGAGTCAGACAGGACTGAGCTACTGAACTGATACTCCAATGAATTTTTTAAAAATCTTAAAAAGGCAGATATTGTCACACTGAATATGAAAGCATAACCCAAGGGCATATGCCATTTAGAAGAAAACATTAAGTATAAAATCAAAGATAAGTTAAAACTAAAATGATATTTAAAAGATATATGATGTAAATACTAACAAAAAGAAAGAGTGCCTATGTTAACATCACAAGGAATATAACAAAGGATAAGGAGCCACATTTTATAATGATAGAAGGGTCACTTTCTCAAGAAGACATAATAATCCTAACTCCTAAAAGCAGAGTTTTGTAATACAGGAAGCAAAAGAAGAACAGAAAGGAAAAAATAGATAAGTAATTATAGGTGGAGATTTCAACAAACCTTTTTCAGTAATTGATAAAATAGACCAAAAAAATTCAGTAAAAATAAAAGCTGATGCTGCTAAGTCGCTTCAGTCGTGTCCGACTCTGTGCCACCCCATAGATGGCAACCCACCAGGCTCCTCCGTCTCTGGGAATCTTCAGGCAAGAATACTGGAGTGGGTTGCCAGTTCCTTCTCCAACGCATGCATGCATGCTAAGTCACTTCAGCCGTGTCTGACTCTGTGCAATCCCACGAACAGCAGCCCACCAGGCTCCTCCGTCCACAGGATTCTCCAGGCAAGAAAAAATAAGAGAGGACTTGACAAACACTTGAACCAACTTGAACTAATTGACATTTATAAGCAGCATGTAATTCAGAGAACTTATAATGTTCTCTGACCACAAAAAAATAAATCAATAATAAAAAATTAATAAATAAATTTCAAAATGTATTCAAATCAATCAAAATACTTATGAATAATCCACGGATCAAACAAAAATCATAACAAAATTTAAAATATCTTGAATGACAATGCAAACATATCAAAATACATGACATGCAACTAAAACACAATGCTAATTGAATTTATATTTTTAAGCACTTACATTAGAGGAGAAGAAAGGTGTAAAATAAATTATCTAAGCATCCCTCTTAAGGAGCTAGAATAAGAGCAAATTCAAACTAAACTAAGAAGAAAATAATAATAAAAACATAAACCAATGGCATAGAAAAAATGGATAAAAATAGAGAAAATCAATGAAAAAATAATTGTTTTAAAAATCATTAGCAGTAACATCAATCAGCATGAAATATTCAGGGAGAATTTAAATAAAATACATGCAAAACCTGTACACTGGGACGACCCAGAGGGATGGTATGGGGAGGGAGGAGGGAGGAGGGTTCAGGATGGGGAACACATGTATACCTGTGGTGGATTCATTTCGATATTTGGCAAAACTAATACAATATTGTAAAGTTTAAAAATAAAATAAAATTTTAAAAAATAAATAAATAAAATACATGCAAAACCTGTACACTGAAAAATACAAAACATTGTTGAGTAAATTAAAGTAGATTTAAATAATTGGAAAGATACACAATATTCATAGATTAGAAGACTCAGTATTTTTAAGATAATAATTCTTCTTAAATTGATATGTAGATACAGACTGGGATTCTGATGAAAATGCCAGCAGGCTTTCTTGTGGAAATTGGCAAGTTGACTTTAAAATTTATATGGGACCTAAAAGAACTTAAAATATCCAAAACAATTTTGAAAAGGGATTAGGTTGGAAAACTTATAGTACCTGATTTCGAGACTCACTATAAAGCTACAATAATCAAGACCATGCAGTGTGGGTATAAAAATAATCATATAAACCAGTGGAACTGAGTTGAGGACCTAGAAATAGATCCATACTTACATGGGTCAATAATCACTTTTGACAGAAGTATCAAGGGAATACAGTGGAGAAAAGAGAGTTGTTTCAACAAGCGCTACTGAAACAGCTGGATATCCACAGAGAAAAGCATGAACCTCAACCCTTCCCTCACACCATACCAAAAACTAACTTGATATGAATCATAGACTTATATGTAAAAGCTAAAACTATGAAATTTCTAGAATATACAGGAGAAAATTTCTGTGACCTCGGGATAGGCAAAGATTTCTTAGAGAGGGTACAAAACAGCATGAACCATCTTAAAAGAAGACAAATTGATCTTCATCAAAAATAAAAACTTCTGGGACTTCCCTGGGTAAGAATCTTCCTGCCAGCACTGTTTATAATAGCCAGGACATGGAAGCAACCTGGATGTCCTTTGGCAGACGAATGGATAAGAAAGCTGTGGTACATATACACAATGGAATATTACT
This sequence comes from Bos indicus, assembly GCF_029378745.1. Classification (NCBI taxonomy): domain Eukaryota; kingdom Metazoa; phylum Chordata; class Mammalia; order Artiodactyla; family Bovidae; genus Bos; species Bos indicus. The sequence continues at coordinate 63,190,077 of NC_091775.1, read as the reverse complement.
CAGCTATTAAAAAGAATGCATTTAATCAGTTCTAATGAGGTGGATGAAACTGGAGCCTATTATACAGAGTGAAGTAAGTCAGAAAGAAAAACACCAATACAGTATATTAATATATATATGGAATTTAGAAAGATGCTAACGATGACCCTATATGCAAGACAGCAAAAGAGACACAGATGTAAAGAACAGACTTTTGGACTCTGCGGGAAAAGGTGAGGGTGGGATGATTTGAGAGAATAGCATTGAAACATGTATATTATCATACGTGAAATAGATCGCCAGTCCAGGTTCAATGCATGAAGCAGGGTGCTCAGGGCTGGTGCACTGGGATGACCCTGAGGGATGGGATGGGGAAGGAGGTCGGAGGGGGATTCAGGATGGGGAGCACATGTACACCCATGACTGATTCATGTCAATGTATGGAAAAACCACTACAATATTGTAAAGTAATTAGCCTCCAATTAAAATACATAAATAAATTTTTTAAAAAAAGAATCCACCTGCCAATGCAGGGGACACAGTTTGGACCCCTGGTTTGGGAAGAACCCACGTGCCTCAGAGCAACGAAGTCTGTGTGCCACAACCGAAGCCCATGCTCCCCAGGGCCCACAGGCTGTAACTACTGAGCCCACATGATGCAACTACTGAACACGGGCTCTAGGCTCGTGCACCCAGAGCCATTGCTTTGCAACAAGAGAAGCCCCTGCAATAAGCCTGTGCTCCACACTGAAGAGAATGGCTGCTCGCCACTACCAGAGAAAGCCTGCGTACAGCACTGAAGACCCAGTGCAACCAAAAAGTAATTAATATAATAAATAAAATAAAAAATAAAAATTTCTCTTCAAAAGACACCATTACAAAAGAATAAAGGCAAGTCACACAAGAAAAAATTTCATAATACATATGTGTGACAAAGGACTAATATACAGAATATTTAAAGACTATCTCCCAGCCAATAAGACAATCTTTTAAACGGTAATATATTTGAACAGTTACTTCACAAAATGATATATAAAATCTCAAATACATGAAAATATGTTTAATAGCATTTGTCTTAAAGAAAATTTAAGTTAAAAATGCAAAGAGATTCCACACCCACTAAGATGGCAAAAATTTTAAAGACTAACTGTATTAGCTGTCAGGATATGGAGCGACTGGAATTCTCATATATGGCTGGGGTTATATAAAATGTTTTAACCACTTTGGAAATACTATAGCTTGGCAGTTTCTTAAAAAGTTAAACACACACTTATATGACCCAACAGTTATTACTCTTAGATATTTATCCAAGAAAAATGAGAACATATTTCCACAGAAAGAGTTGTACATAAATGGCCATAGCAATTTTATCTATAATAGCTCAAAACTTGAAACAACCGAAATATTGTAACAGGAAAATAGATAAGCAGATTTTTGTACATCCATAAAATGAACTATTGTTCTGCATTTTAAAAGAAACTATGCACTATATACAAAATGGATAAGTCTCAAAAACATTATGCTGAGCAAAAGAAGCCAGTCTCATTAGAATACTTAGTAGTTCATTTATCTATAATTCTGTAAGAGGCAAATTTATGCTATATATTTTTTCCTAGTATTATGAGTGAAAGGTGTATTGAGGAATATGAGAGAGCATTTTAGGGTTGTCAAAATATATTATATATATATATATATATATATCTTGATTGTGGTGGTTTTTAGTATACATTTGTCAGAGTTCATCAAACTATCAAACTAATGGGTGCATTGTATTACTGTATGGAAATTGTACTTCGGTAAAATTATTTTGTTTCTTTTTTAAACAACTGGTCTAAAGAAGAAACCCAGATCCTCTCGGACTAACATTCAGGACCCTCTATAACCTCACCCACACTATTTTTCTACTTTTATTTCTCATACGGCTCAGACTCAAAATCACCTTGAAATTCAAGCAAGCTGGCTTACAACCTCTCATCCCCAAACAAGACTACTGATCACCCTACTCTCAGCTTCCTGGGTCCACCTAAACTCTCTTCATTCTGCAGAGCCCAGACTTAAGACCACTGCTTTCACAAAGCCTTCCTCCATCTCACTCCGATTTGTCTTTGGTATTTACACCACTTTTGTCGTTTATGTTGTTCATTATCTGTTTTGTTCCTCTCACCTACCAGGGCAAACTGTCACCCTTTGATATGCAGTCAATTCTGGTTATTCCTGCTGGTTTGTTTCCTATAGTTGCTATGAATACCGAATTAGCAAACGCTAAAGCATTGCTCCCAGGGAAAACACAGGGTTAGATTTTTATGAGACTCTGGTCACATTTTCATCAACCAATCCATACATAACCTTGTTTTATGTGCGTTTCTGTCTAAAGATGCCTTATTTAATATATGTCGTTGGTTCCTTGAACTCACCGCCAATAGCATTATATTTCATGGCTGAATAAAGCTTACCTAACAAACACAAAGTCTCCCTAATGCACATCACAGCTTTCTTGTGCTTTGGAACCCTAGACAGCGCTTCAGTATTTAAACATGGAAATCACCAAGAAAAATTAAAAAACATGGCATTAAGTACATTACACAAAGACACTTATTTAGAGCATGAGAGATAAAATGGAGAAACACCTTGTTCTGCCTCCCCTGGGAATGTGCTTTTTGGGCAACTCAAATTTTCCCTATGCTACACATGTCCACAAATGACCATAAAAGAGCCACTGATTAAGATTACAGTAAATTTTAGCAAGCAAGCAGTCATAAATATGGAATCCATAAATAAGGAGGCTTGCCTGTACTTCACAGCATCTTGTACAACACAGGACACTTAGTAGGCATTCAATAATTTATCCAGACAATTGGAAGGACAAACAAAAAAAGGAACTAACTCATGACTTTACTTAAATTTCTATCAAGAACTATTGTTTAAAATTCATTTTAGGAGGCATGTCCAAGCTAGAAGACGCATTCTCCCAAGTAAAATTTTAAGACTCTTGCAGAGACAAACTGAGGGCCATTGCTAAGGAGAGCCTCAGGAGAAAAATCTCATATGACCATCTGCTATTTGCAATATCCATTAAAAAGAAGAGGTTTCTTGTTCTTTATTAGCAATCTACAAGTTTTCTACTGCTGATGAGAAGAATGTTTAAAAGAAAAGAAAATTGTCATATATCTAAAGCAAAGTGATATTTCCCATCTTACTTTCTGAAAAGAAAACGGACTAGAGAGAGAATACACACAATTTAATTTAGCCCATTAAAATTTTCTAAGAATCAGTTGTGTTTCTATACACTAACAACAAAATATCTGAAATAAAGAAAATAATTCCATTTGCAATAGCTTCAAAAACAACAAAATACTTAGAAATAATTTTAACCAAGGAGGTAAAATATCTGTATGCTGAAACCTATAAGACATTTGTGAAAGAAATAGAAAAAGACAATTAAATGGAAAGATATCCCATGTTCATGGGTTGGAAGAATTAATATAGTTAAAATTTCCAGTCTACCCAAAGTCATCTACAGATTCAATGCAATCACTATCAAAATTCCAATGGAATTTTTCACAGAAATAGAAGAAACAATCATACAATTTATCTGGAACCACAAAAGACTTTGAATAGCCAAAACAAATATGAGAAAAACAAAACAGGAAGCATCACACTTCCTGATGCCAAACTATATTATAAAGGTATAGTAATCAAAATAGTATATTGACATAAAAATAGATATAGACAAAAAGACAAATGGAATAGAAAAGAGAGCCCAGAAACAAACCTTCACATACACGGTCAACTGATATTTGACAAGAGAGCTAAAAATACTCAGTGGGGAAAGGACAGTCTTTTCAATAAAATGGTGCTGGAGAAATTGAATAATTACATGTAGAAGAATGAAATTGGATCCCTATCTTGCACCATTCACAAAAATTAACTCAAATGAATTAATGACTTCAACAAAAGACCTGAAACTGTGAAACTCCTAAAGGAAAACATAGGGGGAAAGTCCCTTACAATTGGTCTTGGCAACAATTTTTGGATATAACACCAGAAACATACACAACAAAAGCCAAAATAAATATATGGGACTACATCAAACTAAAAGGGCTTCCCCAGGTGGCTTGCTGGTAAAGAATCTGCCTGCAATGCAAGAGACATGGATTTGATCCCTGGGTTGTGAAGATGCCCTGGAAGGGGGCAGGGCAACACCTTCCAGTACTCTTGCCTGGAGGATCCCATGGACAGAAGAGCCTGGCAGGCTGCAGTCCATGAGGTCGCAAAGAATTGGACATGGCTGAAGTGACTGAGCATGCACAGATGCATGTCAAACTAAAAAGCTTCTGCAAAGCAGAAGAAGCAATCGATAAAATTAAAAGACAACCTACAGAATGGGAGAAAATATTTGCAAATCATATTTCTGATAAAGGGTTAATATCCCAAATATGTAAGAAAATCATACTCAATAGCAAAAGACCAAACAATCCTATTTTTCAAATGGGCAGAGGGCATGAATAGACAATTTTTCCAAAGAAGACACACAAAGCCAACAGGTACACAAAAAGATGTTCAATGTCACCCATCATCAGGGAACTCCAAATCAAAACCACAATGAGATGTCACCTCACGCCTGTCAGAATGGCTGTTATTGAAAAGACGAGAGCTAAGTGCTGGCAGGGGTATCAGTTCAGTTCAGTTCAGTCGCTCAGTTGTGTCTGACTCTTTGCAACCCCATGAATCGCAGTACGCCAGGCCTCCTTGTCTATCACCAACTCCCAGAGTTCACTCAGACTCATGTCCATTGAGTCAGTGATGCCATCCAGCCATCTCATCCTCTGTCGTCCCCTTCTCCTCCTGCCCCCAATCCCTCCCAGCATCAGAGTCTTTTCCAATGAGTCAACTCTTCGCATGAGGTGGCCAAAGTACTGGAGCTTCAGCTTCAGCATCATCCCTTCCAAAGAAATCCCAGGGCTGAGCTCCTTCAGAATGGACTGGTTGGATCTCCTTGCAGTCCAAGGGACTCTCAAGAGTCTTCTCCAACACCACAGTTCAAAAGCATCAATTCTTCAGTGCTCAGTTTTCTTCACAGTCCAACTCTCACATCCACACATGACCACTGGAAAAACCATAGCCTTGACTAGATGGACCTTTGTTGGCAAAGTAATATCTCTATTTTTCAATATGCTATCTAGGTATAGAGAAAAGGAAAACCTTGTACACTGTGGGTGTTGCTATTGTTCAGTCACTGAGTCATGTTCAATTCTTTGTGACCCCATGGAATGCAGCACGCCAGTCTTCCCTGTCCTTCACTATCTCCTGGAGTTTGTTCAGATCCATGTCCATTGAGTTGGTGATGCTATCTAACCGCCTCATCCTCTGCCACCCCCTTCTCCTTTGGCCTTCAATCTTTCCCAGCATCAGGGGAACGATGGGTATGGGAGTGGGATGAACTGAGAGATTGGGATTGACATATATACACTCCAGTGTATAAAATAGGTAACTAACAAGAACCTAGTATGTAGGACGGGGAACTCTACTCAGTGGCGACCTAAACGCGAAGGAAAGCCAAAAGGGAGGGGATATATGTATGCATATAGGTGATTCTCTTTGCTGTACAGCGGAAATTAACACAACATTGTAAAACAACTATACTCCAATAAAAATTAATTTTAAAAAAGGTTTATTTGTACCCCCATGTTCAATGTTCATCACAGCACTATTCATAACAGCCCAACTATGGGAACCTACATGGCCATCTATAGATGAATGGATAAAGAAGTTTTGATACATACACACACACTTAAACATAATGGAATATTATTTACACATGAGAAGGAAGGAAATTCTTCCATTTGCAGCAACATGGATGGATCCTGAAAGCATTATTCTAAGTGAAATAGGCAGAAAGAGAAAGACCCATACTATATGATATCAACTTATACGTGGAATCTATAAACCTGAACTTACAGAAAAAAGAGACCAGAATGGTGGTGGCCAGGGCTAGAGTATGGGGGAAATAGTGAGATGTTGGACAAAGAACATGACTTTCAGTTATAAGATGAATAAATTCTAGGGATCTAATGCACAGCATGGTGATTAAAGAATAGATGTTAAGTGTTCTCACCACAAAAGAAACAAATGATGATTATGCGAGGTTCTAGAGGTGCTAACTAACATTACTGTGGTAATCATTTAACAATATGTGTGTGTCAAGTCAATATAGGTGTCCACCTTTAACTTACATGATGTTATATGTCAATAATATCTCAACAAAGCTGGAAAAAAATTAATTCCAAGAGCATCCTAGACAGAGAGCAATCAAAGAGAAAGTAAGAAGAGAACCAAAAAAAAAAATTTTTTTAAGTTAAAATGCCCCATTTTAACTTAACAACAACATATAGGTTGTCAGACCTATATGTGGAAATGAGCAAATTAGTACACTGTGTAAATTGTTACAAATTTTCTAGGAAGGTGTGGTTAGTAATATAGGTCAAGTAATATATATATATCGCAAGGACTGCATGTAGCCCAGCCCGCCAGGCTTCTCTGCCCACGGGATTCTCCAGGCAAGAATATTGAGCAGGTAGCCATTCCCTTCGGAGAAGGCAGTGGCACCCCACTCCAGTACTCTTGCCTGGAAAATCCCATGGACGGAGGAGCCTGGAGGGCTGCAATCCATGGGGTTGCTGAGGGTCGGACACGACTGAGCGACTTCACTTTCACTTTCATGCATTGGAGAAGGGAATGGCAACCCACTCCAGTGTTCTTGCCTGGAGAATCCCAGGGATGGAGGAGCCTGGTGGGCTGCCATCTATGGGGTCACACAGAGTCAGACACAACTGAAGTGACTTGGCAACTTAGCAATAGCCATTCCCTTCTCCTGCAGATCTTCCTGACCCAGGGAACAAACCTGAGTCTCCCACACTGCAGGCAGATTGTTTACTATCTGAGCCACCAGGGAAGCCCCAACATATGTCAAGAGCCCTACAAACTCCTATCTTCTTTGATGCAGCAGTTCTACTTCTAGGAATTTATCCTAAGGAAATAATCCAAGATGTAGACTGGAATTTATACACGCATGGTCATATGACAGAAGGACCTTGAAACAAACCAAATGCCTCATAAAAGAGAAATGGTTCAATCAGTAAATAATAGCATATCCACGTGTAGCTAGGTGTTAGACTCTTGTTCTTCCCCAAACTACTCTACAGTTTTTTTTTAAGGTCACCTTAATTATATGATAGAAGGAGAGTATTTTATCCTAAGGATACTCACAGTGCTTGTCATGCCATTTCCCAGTCTGCTGTGGGCCATCATTAACATCACAGACAATCTCCAAATAGGCACAAAGATCTTCCTGCCCCTGCTGGGTCTGCCCCCTTTCCCCTTCCCCTGCAGAGGACTGAGCTCGTGCATAGGAAATAAATGTCTGCTCGTGAACTGATGTCAAGTGCTGGTCCAAGGAGATAAAGTTCCTGAAATAGGCTGCAGGATATGGTTTTCCTACTTAACAGATGTTTTCCTACTTATAAGCAGCCCATTGTTCCTCAAGTGATAAGCAATGATGCCAAGACTTGAGCCCAGGTCTGTCTGACCACAAATCAGAATCCTTTCTATTACAATATTCCCCTCTTCTGCACCTCTACCACTTCATTCCTCTTTCTTCAACTTTCCATGTGGAAATCTGTCCCTTTACTTCAAGGAATTCACCTTTCTGAATTGGCTGCAAGGAAACTAGCCTCTCCACTAACTTGCAACTTGTGAAAATTTATCCCAACCACAAATGTCCCCATATTCTCCCCACCTCCAAAAGTCAATTCTACACACACTCCCATGATACCGGAGTTTGCTGCAGTTTTATTTTTTCTTTTTTTGGTTGTCATAATTTTTAAAAAAATATTCTACCAAGTGGACTGGGGGTGGGGAAGTCAAATAGTTACTATATTTATACCGTGAATGGATTTAGGTGATAATAAAGGCAGATGTTGCTATAGCAACGAACATTCTAGGATCCCATACACATCTTTTTGCCTTTGTGCAAAGTGCACTGGATTGTAGCTAACATCTCTCCAAACAGTCTGTGCAGATCAGGGCACACTGACCATTGTGTGGTCAGGTCAGGGCCAGCTCACACACCTGGGGCTCCTCAGTTATCAAAACTCTGGCTGCAGCCTGCGGCTCCAGGTAAACCTGGAGGCCACACAGCCTCAGGGAGAACCATCTGGAAGCTGTGTTGTCTCCCTCCTGGGTAAACTCTCTCCCTAGTTCCCCTTTTCTTTCCCTCTTTTTCATGCTGGTACTAAATTATGCTGACTGGTTAATGACAGCCTGAGTTATTTTCTGAACACCAGTGGCAGGAGGAGAGTAGGGTGCTCACTGTAATAATAACCCACCTTGGTGTGAGGGAGGAAGCCCCAAGGCACACCCTGTGTGCCATGCGGTGAAAATAGCCCAGCACCCCTTTCCCTGGAAACCCTCCTCACTTAGCTGGGAGTTCTTGCCCAAGGATTTTCCCACAACTCTCCTGGCCCCAGGTACCCAGGACCTCTGAGCATCACACAAAGGGGAAAACACTAGGCTGGGATGTAAAGGGCGTGTGTCCTAGCCCCGGCTCTGCCACGTAAGAGCTGAAGGACTTCTCTGAGACATCGTCCCCTCCCTAGTAAAAGAAGACTGCATCTCTGGAGAAAGTGCTAACCTGGTATCTTCATTCACAAGTAGGTGAAAATGATAACACCTAGCAAAGGCACTGCCCACCAGCATTCATCATTTTTACACAAAATATGAGCCTTAAACCAAAAAGAGAAATGCCAAGTTGTAGAAATTTAGTCATCAGGTAGCAGGCAAGGGACTCATCTTTTGTTGTCATACCTTTTTGTCCACTGATACAATGGGCATGAACTTGGGCAAACTCCAGGAGATGGTAAGGGACCATCTTACCATCCAAGACTTGAGCCTGGATCTGTCTGGCTACAAATCAGAATCCTTTCTATTACAATATTCCCCTATTCTGCACCTCTACCACTTCATTCCTCTTTCTTCAACTTTTCATGTGGAAATTTGTCCCATTACTTCTAGAAATTCACCTTCCTAAATTGGCCACAAGGAAATTCAGGGAGGCCTGGCAAGCTGCAGTCCATGGGGTCACAAAGAGTCAGACGTGACTGAGAGGCTGAACAACAATAGGCCAGGGAAGTGCTCTCATGGCAATGGGCTCCCACGGTGACCACCTACACATAAGACGGTCATTTAATGACATGAACTCCATCTGCCCACCACGAAGCCACTGAGTGCTCAAGAGCCCTTGAGTTGGTATAGGAGGCAGGTAGCAAAATGGCAGTAGACACACAATGAGATGAATGCCATGGTGGGTGTGCACTTTGAAGAGAGTGAAAATGAAAGTGTTAATCGCTTAGTCGGGTCGACTCTTGGATACCTCGTGGACTGTAGCCCACTAGGCTCCTCTGTCCATGGTATTCTCCAGGCAAGAATATTGGAGTGGGTTGTCATTTCCTCCTCCAGGGGGATCAAACCCGGGTCTCCGGCATTGCAGGCAGATTCTTTAGCATCTGAGCCACCAGGGAAGCCCTTTGAAAGGGACACCAAAACCACAGGGAGGTGCTAGCTGTGTGAACTTGGCCAAGCTACCCAATTTCTCTGAGCCACAGTTTTCTCATCTGTGAATTGGGGTGGGGGGAGGGGGCGGGCGGGGAGTGACCCATGAGGCTGTTCCTGCTTATACTAGCCTTCAAAGCCCTGTTGGACTCCTGGACCTAGGAAGCCTTTGGATCAAAGCTCTTCCATAGGGGAGCACATGTAGGAGCTCTTCATACGACCCCACTTTACAGTAGCTTTGCAGTGTCCACAAAAGGTGGGAGGCTCATGAAAGACATGCTCCCTTTGCTCCAGGAGAACCTGAGCACACAGTGGCTCAACAGCTTTATAAGACGGCACAGTGGGATGGACTGTCAGGCATCTCATCTCCTCGGCCAGGACTCCCCAACAGACCAAGTCTGAAGTGTCAGTGATTTGAACTGATGAGAAGAAAATACTGAGGTAGGTTATTGAACCTGGCCAATTAACAAGTAAATAAACACGCAATTGCAAGCCAAAGTCCTGGCTAACCCAATGTACTCCTCTCATTTAATTTGACATGAGTCGTTTAGTTTTAATTAGGACAATGCTTCATGGTGTATTAGTAGGAGTCCTGTAGTATATGTTGTGGAAATAATGAAGGCTTAGCAACGAGACCTGTTTCAGTGCTCTGCTATTAAACCTTCACTGAGAAGGGAGGCGAGGCTGCCAGGCTCTTTATGGAAATGATTGGGTTTGGAAATTAGCACCGTTAGAAAGATCTAGGTGAGACAGAGTCTGGCAAAGCCTCCAAACTCCAGCAAACCCAAGAACGCTCAGCTCATGGGACTGAGGGCCAAGCCCACTGCTAAACCCCAGGATGATCCAGTTGCAGATCTCGTCAGAACTTGGTCACACTCGACTCCTCAAACCTGAACCCTCCTCAGCAGACCATTTGTTTCCCTAATGGGAGAGGAACCAAGATTCATACCTCGCTCTCACTGGTTGGATGAGAATGGGGCCTCTCTCCCTTTCTTGTACCTTTTCAATCTACTCAGTCAAGTTGCGCCATCGTGAGATGGTTCTATTCATTCTCAGCAGTAGGATAGCTAGTTTGTTCCCCTCCCTGTCCCCACCCAATTTCAGGGTTTCTTTTTTTTTAATTCTTTTTAAGAATTTTAAAAAATATTTATTTATTTGGCTGCAGTTGGTCTTAGTTGCAGCACGTGGGGTCTTCGATCTTCTTTGCAGTGTACCAGACCTTTTTTTATCACAGTTGAGGCATGTGGGTTCTCCCTTGCGGCATGTGGGATCTAGTTCCCTCATCAGGGATCAAACCCGGACCTCTTGCACTGAGAGTGTTGTCTTAGTCACTGGACCACCAGGGAAGTCCCCGAATTTCAGGTTGAATTCCTCACCTTTAGCCTTGCCTTCTTCTCTCTTTCTTTGCTCTCCTTCCAGCGGACACCAGGAGAGCACTCCCTTCCCAGACCCTCTAAGGAACTCCCATCCTTTGTGCCTTAGCAGAGAAGCGCCCCTGGCACTGTTCTCTCTGCATCATTTGCAATTTTAGCCTTTCTCCTTTCACCTGTGGAACAAGACGCTTGTCTTTGACAGCAGCTCCAGGTATCACTGAATAAGTAGAAGAAATATGCCTGGAAAAGGAAACACGTGTTCCTGACTCTAAGGTCACCACCATGTTAGAGAAAATTGCTCAAGGCTGATGCACTGGGATGACTCAGAGGGATGGGATGGGGAGGGAGGTGGAAGAAGGATTCAGGATGGGGAACACATGTACACCCATGGCTGATTCATGTCAATGTATGGCAAAACCACTACAATATTGTAAAGTAATTAGCATCCAATAAAAATAAATAAACTAAAAAATAATTATTATGTAAAAAGGAAAAAGAAAAGAAAATGTGCTGAACTGGCAGACACAAGCACACGGGTCTAGGCCAGCCCTGCCACACCACCAACGCTAAAACCTTGGATAAGCCATTTGCTTCTCAGGCTCAACTTCCCTTCTATAAAACAATGGAATTTCACGAAAGCATTTCTGAGATGCCAGAGAAGAAAAAGTTCCTTTCCTCAAGGCCACCTCTTTCATACATACCAGGCTCTCTCCCTCTCTCTCCTTTACTCCCCACCTCTCTCCCTCTCTCTTCCGCTCACCTCCTCCTCCCCATGGCTGTTTCTTTCTTAGGATTTAGTAAGTCGTCACCAAGGAAGACACTCTGTAAATCTATGTCTCCATGTTTCTGCAGCTCCATCCCATGGTACCCAGGTTGCTCAACCAGGAGAAATAGTCCCAGGAGCCCTTGGCATCATAAGGAGGAGGAACACTGGTGGGGTCCCAACTACTAAAATGGAAATGCTTAAAAGAAACTTGCAAATCTTCAGGCCCCTGCAAGGTGAAAAAAGTAAGAAACTTCAACTCTTGAGAATAAAATCTGGAGCTTTGGACAGTGAATGTACTGGAGGGGGATGAGCATGGACTGCACCTTGATTGACTCCTGGGTTTTTGTTTGTTGTTTTTAGTGAACTATTTTCAATGCACTGACCCAATGGACATGAGTTTGAGCAAATTCCAGGAGGAAGTGAAGGACAGGGAAGCCTGGCGTGCTGCAGTCCATGGGGTCACAAAGAGTCGGACACAACTGAGCAACTGAACAAAACATTTATCAACTTAACTCTACCAAGTTCTTGGCACTGGGTTCAGTGTGATTAATGAGTAAAGACACCATTCCTGCCCTCAAGAAGCTGTGTACAGTGGGGAAGATGGACTTGGCAGAAGGTAAATACAGTGTGGAGGAGACGCAGTGGTGTATAAGAGCATGTCACAAAGCTCCTGAGCCGCCAGGGGTTAGAACAGACTTCTTAGAAGAGGGCCAGTCAAGCTAAGACCTGAAAGGGTGTCTTCATCTAACGCAGTCTCTCAGCAGCATTGGGTGTAGTTAATACCCGCTTCTCCTACCTGGAAAGCTGGCTTCACGTAATTCTCTTCCTATTCAGCTAAACCTTCCTAATCTCTGCTGGAGCCTCCCTATCTTCTGAACTTTTAAATGTTAGAGCATCCTCCTTGGATCTTCAGACTTCTTCTCTTCCCCACTGCTCTCGTTCACTAGCAGAGCTCATCCATCTCTAGGCAGTAAGCACCACCTACCCCGGCTTCCCAAGTGGTGTAGTGGTAAAGAACCTGCCTGCCAGTGCAAGAGACGGAAGAGTTGTGGGTTCAGTCCCTGGGTCAGGAAGCTCCCCTGGAGGAGGGCATGGAAATCCACTCCAGCATTCTTGCCTGGAGAATCCCTGTGGATAGAGGAGCCTGGCAAGCCACACTCCATGGGGTCACAGAGTCAGACATGACTGAGTGACTTAGCATGCATGTACCACTGGTGATCATCAAATTTTTATTTCTAGCTCTGACCTCTCCCTCTCATCACTAACTTAACAGCTCCCCTTCAAGGTCTAACAGGTATCTTTAACTTAATATGATGGAAACTGACCATGATTTCCTCTCTCCCAAAGAGATGTATCCCCCTCAATTCTTTCCTCTCAGGCCAAAACCTGGAGTCTTTCTTAAGTTCTCCTTTACTCTCATGCCAACATTCAATCCATCAGCCAGTCTTGTGTCATCTCTACCTAGGTCCTAATTTGATCCCTTCTCACCACCCCCATGAAGCTTCCCAGATGGCACTAGTGGTAAAGAACCCACCTGCCAATGCAGGAGACACAAGAGACACGGGTTTGATCTCTGGGTCAGGAAGATTCTCTGCAGTAGGAAATGGCACCCCACACCAGTACTCTTGCCAGGAAATTCCATGAGCAGAGTAGCCTGGCAGGCTACAGTCCATGGACTCTCAAAGAATCAGACACGAGTGTGTACAAGCCTTAGCACACCACCTCCATGGCTCTCACCTTGGTCCAAGCCACCACATCTCACACCTCCCTCTGAGACTTCAGCATTGGCCTCCTAACACATCATCTCCACTTTGACCCTAAAATCAGAGTGAAACTTTAAAACTGTAAGTCAGGTCCTGTTGCTCACCCGCTCAACCTCTCCCCACCACCAGGGGTTTCCTATGGCACTTTGAATAAAACCACAAATCCCTCCCATCCCATCAAAGAGTCTGACATAATCTGGGCCTCCACCTCTCTGGCCTGGACTCCTCTCACTTCCCCACCACACTCACAGCCCTGAACCTGGCTCCCTGTCCCCTGTATGTGCCTAGTATCACCCTCCACTCCTCCCCTTGGTTTTCCCTGTCTGCTGCACCCTCTTATGCTAGATACCTGCTTGACTTTCTCCCTCACATCACACGTCATTTCCTCAGGGAGGCCTCTGTAGCATAGATATTTTTGCCAGATTCAGATGAAGCATTCATCTTTGAAGAGATCTTTTCAGGAAGGTACCATTCACAGAGGAAACCAAGAATAGGTTTTGAGCCTCAAATACCAGCCATGCTGGAAGGCTGACACTACCCTTCCTCACCCTCAGTCCTAAAGGAACAAGGCAAGGATGTTGTTGTTGTTCAGTCACTAAGTCATGTCCAACTCGTTGCGACCCCATGGACTGCAGCACACCAGGCTTCCCTGTCCTTCACTATCTCCCGGAGCTTGCTCAAACTCATGCTCATTGAGTCGGTGATGCCATCCAACCATCTCTTCCACTGTCGTCCCCTTCTCCTCCTAACCTCAGTCTTTCCCAGCATCAGGGTCTTGTCCAATGAGTCAGCTCTTTGCATCGGGTGGCCAAAGTAATGATGTTACCAGAGCCCATGTGAGAGCTGGAGCCGGGGTGTGAGAGTGCTGGTGGAGCTGTGGCTATAGAAGATCAGCCATGGCAGGGCAGGGAGCATCAAGAACACCAGCCTGCCCTTCCCCACCCTTGGCTCTCCTCTTGGTGCACTCTTTTGTCCAAATCCAAGTGGGAGTTAGAGGGCCAGGGAGCCCTGGTGATATGCATAGAGTTCAAGTACCAGATCATGAATAGGACAGAGAGCAGATCCAGGATAAATGAAGTTACTTAGCACATCAATATTTCTGGCTCCTCTCCTTCCAGGCACAAGGTAGGGCCCCACATTCCTGCCATCCTTGAAATCAAGTACAGCATGCAACTTACCCTGGCCAATGTCACTTCCAGATATGAGTCTTCTCGTTCCCCCTTTCACCTGCTCTCATGACCAGGGACAGTACAGAGGTTGAAGACAGTCAGCCTGGGTTGCAGGGGTGATAAAGATGTGGAGTAGAATCCGGGCTGACCCACAGTGAACAAGCAGCAGGAGCAAAAGGAAGCCCCAGAAACTGGGAGTTGCTCTGTTCCTGCTCTTTCGCCTAGTTTATCCTGACCCACTTCTGCTGAAAGAGCAGCCTCCCTCACCAGGACACCTTCCTCTGCCTCGGATTCCTCATGCAACTGACCACCGCCTGATAAACCGTGATGTGTGCTGGTTGTCTATCTCCCTGCTCTAACAGGCAAACCATGGGGGCAGGGCTTTGGTTCACTACCCATACTCAGCACCTAGAGCGATATCTGGTTGAGAGCAGATGCTGAAATTCATTGTCGATTGGATGAATGAATAAGTGAGTGCATAATAACATACATGTATGACTAATTATATCCCAGACCCCTTCTCAGAAATGATGTCTAAGTGATTCTGTGAAAGATCAAACAATTCACTAAGGTCACCAAGTTTAAGTCATGGAGCGGGTTGTAAAGGCATTTTGACTCCAGAGCCCAAGCCTGTAACAACTTTGCCACTTACCAGTATGAAGGGGGCTTGATGGGGAAGTGCAGAAGCCATTCTGAGCCCAGGGCAGAGGTTGGAGAGAGCCAGGCAGCCTACCTACACTGCAAAGTGTTAGTTACTGTTGGAGCTAAGAGTGACAACCAATAAACCATACAGGGTAACAGGGAAAATTAAAAACTACATTGGCTATGTAAAAATAATGCTAATTACAGTCATTTATGTGAATTGCTTACCATTTCTGCCTAATTACCAGGCAGCACAACAATTATGTAGATCTTTAACTAATGTCAACCTAACTTCGTTGCAAGTTTTATTTGATTATAACTATAAAAGCTAAAAACAAGAGCTTAGTCCAGCAGTGAGTTGGTTGCTCATGGAGACTGGTTCTCTGCCCAGAATTTAAAATTAGAGCGGAATTACCTTGTCCCTGGCGATTACTGCCTGTATTGTTAGTGATCTTCCAGGTACAAGCATTTCATCTGGACTAGAAGCTCCTTGAGGCTGGTACTATCTCATTTTTCCTGGTTTTGTTATCCCCTCCCTCCTCAGATCCCAGGTCAGCCCTGAATAGAGGGGGCCTCTTGTGCCTCTGTTCATCTGTTGCTTTCCTAACTCTGGAAGAAATGGGTCTGTCTCATGTGCCTCTGAGTCTCTTCTCACTGCCTGGAGGCTAAGAATGTGAGATTGGCTGAAGAAGGCCATGTCTGTACTGGTTATGACCATGGCAAGCCTGAGCCCTGTAACAGGCCTTCAGAAGAAGTAGGATAAGGGTGGGATAGAATGCTTAATGGTGTAGGGCTATGAGAAGAATCCATGAAATGCTATACAGAGAGTACCAGCTATCCCTCCAGTATCCTTTCCCTCCTTCAACAGTAAAAAGAGTTTTAGCTAGGCACATGGAAGCCCAGATAAAGGCCATATTCCCAAGATCCTTTGCAGTGAGGTGTGGCCAATGGGGTGTCAGCAAAAGTGATGTATGCAAATACACAACCGTGACTTGAAAAGGGAAGGAGTGAACCTTGCCCTTCTCTTTCCCCTCTTTCCTGTCTGGCTAGGGTACAGGATGGATGTTAGAACTTAAACAAGCCTCCCTGGAGCCAGGACAGAATGTAGGTGTTGAGATGTCAGAGCAGTAAGATCAAAGTAGCTTGGATCACCACACCACTGCAGAGCAGTACCCCTGTGCT
This sequence comes from Bos indicus, assembly GCF_029378745.1. Lineage (NCBI taxonomy): Eukaryota > Metazoa > Chordata > Mammalia > Artiodactyla > Bovidae > Bos > Bos indicus. The sequence continues at coordinate 63,173,597 of NC_091775.1, read as the reverse complement.
TGTATAATAGATGTACATCACTGTCAAAGCACAGCAAACAGGAAAATGTAGTAAAATAATTAGGAGATGATGAGTTTTGAGTATTCATTGCCCTGGTTTTTAGAATTGTGTATTGCCTTTTTTGAAGCACCCCTACTTATTATTTACTTATTTAACTGCACTGGGTCACAGTTGCAGCACTTGGTATCTTCGGCCTTCATTGTGGCATGCAAACTCTTAGTTGCAGCATGTGAGATCCAGTTCTTTGACCAGGGATCAACCCAGACCCCCTGCCTTAGCAGCTCAGAATGCCAGGGAAGTTCCAGTTTATTGCTTTTTAAATTTATATAATTAAAATTTTAGTGATGGCTATGCTTAACAACCAGCTCATAAGAATTTTGAAAATTTGTGCCAGCTCCAGCTTCAGGTCTTTATCAAAGCAGCAAAACCTGCATCCTAACTGATACAAAGATGATACAGGAAGTGGGAGGTAGGCCGAGATCATAGTCTCAGATGTATGTGATGTATAACTTCACCCATGGATGACCCAGGCTTGCCTGAAAAATTATGTTGCTCCAGGGATAACTTTGAACCAAAAATTCTAAAGCTTCTATCAGTTACTACTGAAAAACGTTCTTGTAATCTAGCCTGATTCCAACTTGAACACACCCATGTCTGTGGAGAGCTATGATTCTCGATAATGGCTAAGGCCCTTCCTGCCCAAAGCCTGGTCTTCTGCATGACCTAGCAGAGCATTCCTGCCTCTTTCCCACCTGCCCCTCTTGGGACTTCCTTTTCCCAGTTTAAGGGCAGAGAGGATATCTCTCTGGTGAGAGGCACAGGGCCTGATCTAAACTTTCACTTTTGCAGACACAGGATGAAAGTCAAGTTTAAGACTTGCATCCAATAAACCTACACAGATTACATGGAATAAGACACATCTCAGGATAAGAATAAGACACATCTCAGATTAAGTGGAATAAGACACATCTACTACATGTTTAGTAGAATCCCATATTGTTAACAGAAAGAAGGAAGGAAGGAAGGAAAAGAGAAAGAAAGGCATCTATATACACTGTATATATGCTTGTCTGAACCAAGAGAAAGTTGTAGAAGGACACCCACCAAACAGGTAATCTCCTGGCTTACCTCAGGACATAGAGGAGGCTGGGGAGAGGGTAACTTTTCTTTATATGCATCTGTATTATCCAAATTAATGAAGCAAGTATTACTTTTAATTTATTATTTTAAAACATTCAAAAATGATATGAATATATATGAGTTAAAGTGAATGAACTAGAGCTATAGTATATCAACATGAATAAATCTTAAATGGTAACTTTGAGCAAAAGAGTAATGAAAACCATACATAAAATATTAAAACAATATATTATATATTGTTTATGGATATGTATATACAAAGCAATAGTATACAAGAATATATATGGGGATATTAAGCCCAAATTCACATTAATAAGGGAATGAGAGCTGAAGGAATATATAGATTCTTTCAGTTGATCTGCAGTATATTTATGGTGTATGTTTTCATGTGTGTGTGTGTGTACTAAGTCACTTCAGTCAGGTCTGACTCTGTGTGACCCCATGGACTGTAGCCTACCAGGCTTCTTTGTCCATGGGATTCTCCAGGCAAGAGTACTGGAGTGGGTTCCCCTGCCTTCCTCCTGGGGATCTTCCCAATCCAGGGATTGAACCCGTGTCTCATGTCTCCTGCATTGGCAGGCAGGTTCTTTACCACTACCACCACCTAGGAAGCTGGTATGTTTTCATGTAACATGGCAAATGTTAAGATTTATAAAGTTAGGTGATAGATACACAATTGTTCCTTATATGTACATGCTTAAAATATTCCATAATAAAAATTACCTTAACTTTTCATTTTAAAAATGTATTCACATTTAAAAATGTATTTATTCACATGAATAAATGCAATTACAAGAAGAAAATGTGTACTGTATACATATATCCATTAAAGCAAGTATCTCATTGTGTTGTCATTACATAGCTGTATTTCCATATCACCATTAGATTATGTCTTTGAGAGCAGAGACTATATTTTTCAATCCATCCACAGAGCCTGTGCTATAGCCACTCATCCAACATCTTCTGTGCCCCTGTTATATACCAGATGCTTCTCCTAGGCTCTAGTACTACAAGTAGGTAATTCAGAATCACCCCCTGCTTTTAAGAATCTTATACCTTGGACTTCCCTGGTGGTACAGTGGCTAGGAATCCACTCCCACTCCCAATGCAGGAGATATGGGTTCAATCCCTCTTCCGGAAGATCCCACGTGACTCAAAGCAACTAGCCCACGTGCCTCAACTGCTGAACCTGTGCTCCGGAGCCCAAGATTGCAACTACTGGGCCTACATGCCACAGCTACTGAAGCCCTCACGCTCTAGGGTCCATGAGCCACAGCTACTGAGTCTGTGTGCTGCAGCTGCTGAAGCCCACTTGCCTAAAGCCTGTGCTCCACAACAAGAGAAGCCACCACAGTGGGAAGACCACACGCTGCAACTAGACAATAGCCCCGCTCTCGGGAGCTAGAGGAAGCCCGAGAGCAGCAACAGTAACTCAGCACAACCAAAAATAAATATATAAAAAGGAATCTGACACCTTGCAGGAGAGATGGATGAACAACTACCTAACTGTAATTCACCAGGTCTGCTCTATGGTACAGATACATGGGCCAGGCGGTGGGTCTTCTGCCCATCAAGTAGCACGCAGCCACGCAGAGGCAGCATGTGGGGGGAGGCAGACTTCTGCCCATCTCCCAGCTCCAGAGCTCACAGACATGGGACCTTGAATAAATTATACAACTTCTCTAAGTCCTATTCCCCACTGACAAACTCTCCCCCAGGTTGTAAGTAGTTAGATAATCTCACTGAAAACAACCTGGTACTTTGCCAGGGCAGCCAGTGCTCAGTAACGATTGCAACACGTGGGGAAACTGAGGCTTGGGAAAGGTGAATGATTCAGCCCAGATCAAGCTATAGTGGGTGACTGAGATTCTAAACCACGTGTGTGTTCCCCAAGGTGCCTCAAACACAGTAAGTTTCCTGGATGTTCAATGAGTGCTTATTGAAATGAGACAATGTCCAATTCAAAGTCAATTCTTTCATCACAGAATCATTTAGAGCTAAAAGAAAGTTAGAATAAATTACTTAATCACAATAGTTAGGAAGGTCAAGACTGAGAGGTCCACAAACTCCAAGCTCTCATGGCAGGTGGGGCCGCCTCCAGGTCTCCCTCCTCCCACACAGCACACCTCCCAAGTCCAGAGATACTCTCCTGCTCTCCCTGGATGGCACACCTCCCCTCTCACCAGCGCTTGACACTGAAGATAACTCCTGTCTCATCAAATCCATCCTTCTTGGACCTTCAAGACACCACTTGCCTGTGGGTTTCCTCCTACTTGACTATCATCTCCCTTCCATTTCCTGCCTGGGAAGCTCCTTCTCTACCTGTGGCTTTGGGAGAACTTTGGATGTTCTTGTGCCTGATCAGGCTAGTGTGGGGGTCCAGAGGGACCACCTGGAAGGGCTAGTTTATGTCACCAGAACAGAAGAGGCTCCCCTGATAGCAATGGGACATTATGTGTATCTAACAGTACCCTTGGCTTGTATCATTTCACTGAATTCTCTGAATAACCTTATGAGATGGACTTCATTATTCTACTTCACAGATGAGAAAACTACCACTAAGGCAAGTCAGAGTTCCAGCCCAGAGTCACACAGAGCAAGAGGCAGATCCAGGATTTGAACTCCTGAGACCAAGACTTACCCACTGTATAACCGCCTCTTTGGAACAGCATTAATGACAGTCCTCGGCTTGGCATAAACCTACAAAAGGGAGAAAATAAATCTGCACGTGCATTCACCTTCTTGCATTGCCATTCAAGTTCAATATTCCAGGCCTACACCATGAGCAGTTGGGTCTGGAGTCTACAGTCACATTCCCAACCCCTTCCTTCTTATCTTCATTTGAAGATTTACCATCTGCTTCCATGTCGCTACATACACCATTGATCATATTGAGCTTTCCATTTTTTTCTGGGTATTTTTCTCCACAGTCTGATGCCCCTTGAAAGTCTTCAAGATGGGTTTGGCAAGCATCCAGGCCCAAACCCACACTTCCTGGGTGTTCACTCCATCCTGTCAGCAGCCATCTCCCTAGTGTGTCAAGTCCACCGATTTCAGACTTCAGAACCCTCCCTGGAGCCAGCTGCTCTCATCTCACAGCCTCCTGTCTCCCCCAAAGTCACAACCTTCAACAGGAAGGAGGGAAGAAAACACATCATGGGCCCTCAAGTCCTTCTGTTTCCTGCTCAAAATGCCAAAGTCTGTGGAGACACATTCAAAGTTGTCTTTCGCCCTGCCTAGATCATCTCTCCTGTGTGAATCAGCAGAGGTGGGCCGTCATGGGAGACCTGAACAAGCAGGCTAATCCCTGTCACAGCCCAGATTAAAAGAAATGATGGAGATGAGCATACTGCAAGTGGCCGAACCCTGGTCAGATGTTACATGGTTGTGGTTATTTGGGATGAGTCATCCAGGAAGAGGGGGCACGTCTCCTTTTCAGTCCTGGCTGATCAGACACCTCTAACTTTGTATGTCACAACCCCACCTCCAGGGAGCCCACCAGGATGCCGCCTACATTTCAAACAGTGCCTAAGGATGCAGTTCTGGTACGGGAGCCTCTGTTCAGCCAGGCTGACTCAGTTGCTCTTGGACATGGCTTTGTCTGCTCTCATTTTTCACTCTGATGCCCTGGAGCTCCAGCACCGAAGACCTGCCCCTCCCATCACTGGCTATCTGGCTCAGACCTTCCCATCCAAAGGTTTCTTGCTTTTTGCTTTTCTTCACATGTTTGCAAAACAATAAATGCAATTAACATTTATTAAATAATGTTCATATTTTATCTCATTTGATCCTTGCACCTCTGTGGTAATATCATTAATACATTATGTTTTGGAAAATTGAGGCTGAGAAAGGTTAATTGCCTTTAATTTATTTATCCAGCCACGTGGCTTGTGGGATCTTAGTTCCCTGACCAGGGATTGAATCCATGCCCTCGCAGTGAAAACATGGGATCCTAAACACTGGACTGCAAGGAAATCCCCTAATTGCCTCTATTAAAGCCCCAGGCTAATATGTGGCAGAGCTGAGATTTGAACCTGTGGCTATATGCTGTAAAAGCCCATTCTCTTAATCATTTCAGTAGCCTCCCTCATCCTTACAACTTAAAAGCTAGGAAGCTGGAAACACAAACAGTTTATAACTAACTACAGTAAAAACTAAGCCCTTGCACTTTATTCTGGAACACTCGGAAGGGTAAGCTGCCCTGCTCACACTACAAGCCCCACTTAGGTAGCTCACAAAACATAGGATGTTTCTCAGACTGTCAAGGACATAGGAATCACCTGGGGCTCTGGTTCAAGGGCAGAATCTGAGTCTCGATTCAGGTGAGCCTGAGAGTCACCTGAGAGAAGGCCCCTGGCAATGCCATGCTACTAGTCTGAGGACCACCCTCCAAGTAGGAGGCCCTAGAAGTCTGGTGCTCTGACTCACCCCACTGTGAGTGACTGACCAGACCATCCCAAAGGCCAGCTGAGGAGGGGCTTTCTGGGCTAAAGAAATAACAAGAGCAAAGGCATTGAATCCGAACTATGATTGGTGCAAAGTATGCTAGGCAACCATTGGAGCTGGGACCCTGGGCACATGGGAGAATAAAGTAGAACATGCCTTAGAAAACAAGTCTGGAAGGAAAACTTGGAGTTAAACTGTGAAGATCCCTGAATATGATGCCAAGATGTTTAAGAGCCCAAATTTACATATCTTTTTAACCACATCTCTTTTATGGTGAAATGATCCATTTCTAGCTTAATACCTGTCCTCCTTATTAGAAACGAGTGCAATCTCTGAATCATCCTTTTATCCTGTAAAATGCCTTGCACCTGGCCACCTTCAGTAAAGAGCAGAGAATGGGGAACACGAGACTTCTCTGCAAGGAGGAGTGATGGAACTCAGCATGTGCCTCAGGCATTAGGCACGGTGGACTGGAGATTCAGAGACGTGTTGAGAGATTGTCCCAATATTCCAGGGGTGAGGTAATGAGGTTGGAACACAGTTGATGACTATGGGAGGGACAGAAAGGGGGGAGGCATTCTGGGAACCGTCTATCAGCCTGAGTGCTGCCCTTCCCTTCCCCCATCCCTCTGGCTCGCTTTGCCCTGTGCTCTTCTCCAGAAGACTGACCCTGCGGGCTGCACCATCCAGACCACCTCCCTCTCTGCTTCCGGTTGAGTTCAGCCAATGAGAGGGACCAGCAGGAGACTGTAGAAGGAAGAACTAGAGGACACAGGTGGAGGTCTTTCTTTCCACACCCCCTCTGCCCTCACTTCTTCCTTACCTCACCAAGGTCTTGGCGGGTTGTATTCATCCATGGCCAAAGCTTCAGCAGGGCAGTCCCTTTCCTATGGTGCTAGCTGGGGGCCACCCTCTGTAAGGCTGGGATGCTGTCCTACAAGGTGGGGTTCCATGGCCAATGTGTGGTGTTCTTCCCCCTTAAGTCAGATAACCCAGGTCCCAGAACCAAGGGACAGAGGAGAGAATGACTCCTCTTACTGCCCAACAGTCTAGTCAAGGCTATGGTTTTTCCAATAGTAATGTATGGATGTGAGAGTTGGACTGTAAAGAAAGCTGAGTGCCGAAGAATTGATGCTTTTGAACTGTGGTGTTGGAGAAGACTCTTGAGAGTCCCTTGGACTGCAGGGAGATCCAACCAGTCCATCCTAAAGGAGATCAGTCCTGAATATTCATTGGAAAGACTGATGCTGAAGCTGAAACTCTAATACTTTGGCCACCTGTTGCAAAGAACTGACTCATTTGAAAAGACCCTGATGCTGGGAAAGATTGAAGGTGGGAGGAGAAGGGGATGACAGAGGATGAGATGGTTGGACGGCATCACCGACTCAATGGACATGAGTCTGAGCAAGCTCTGGGAGTTGGTGATGGACAGGGAAGCATGGTGTGCTGCAGTCCATGGGGTTGCAAAGAGTCAGACACGACTGAGCAACTGAACTAACTGCCCAATAACCCCTTTAGGGAGGGTTTGCTTTCCTTGGGCTCAGTGATGATGACACACTGCTCAGGCCATGCCGCTGAGTCCCCCCCACAGCACAGCAGGCACGTCCTAGCACTCTACAAGAGCCAAGTGCAAGCCTCTCTCCTCCTCTGACAAAGAGCCTTCTCCAGCATTGTGGGAGCTTGTTCCACCACAGACAGAAGTCAAGGTCGAAACCCTCTACCAATAAGGGATAGTAGTCACAGCCCCAGCTTCCTTGTTCTCTGATAGGAGGACTCTGGAGGGTCCTATTCACACTATTTCTCAGAGTCTCCGGCAGGACCAAGCCCAGTGGCCCACAGTCATTTGATCATTAATTCACCTTTTATTGGCTCTTCTCCCTTCCATGTCTCATTTCCTCCCATTCGCACTTGTGTTTTCTGAGATCACTTCCCAAATGAACTACCTGCACCCAGGTCCTTATCCCAAGGTTGGAAGAACCCAAACTAAGATACCACACTGGAGCAAGTCTTCTACCAGAGAACACACTACAAGCTACGTTCAGCCATTTGGAGCTCCTGGTGGACAGTCAGAGAAGGGGATGATTAATGAATTAATTTAACTAAAACAGAGAAATTGGTTGCTGCTACACATGGGGGCAAAGGGGACCAAGACTGCAATTGAGAAGGTTTCCTGGGACATCTCTCAGTGCTTCCACGTCCAATAATAAGGGCTGATGGGAAGCCACGACAACCCAGTAAAGATGGGACCACTAAAAGCGTGGATCCTGCACAAACGAAGGTTTGGGTCATCCACCAGGTGCCCCAGTAATCAAAGTGCTGGCAGGGGGTTGGGGGAATACAAAATGAGTGGTGGAAAAAGAAAAGCTTTTTGTTGCTTCTTTTCCCGACATTTTTGCTGCTGCTTTATATGAAGAGCAGTGGCCGACAGGACAGTCGAGGGTCGAGATTGGAGTGTTACCATATCAGCATCACTCTGTGATGACAGAGGGGTTCATGGGACTTGGGGCTTTCCCAGTGTTGCAGAAACACATGTTACTTCACTAAATAAAGGACAAGAATAGATGCCAAGTGACAAAGAAGGTAGACTATGCTGATTATTTTCGATTTGTACCCCCTCCTCCAAATCCCTTCCCTACCCTCCGTCTTGCTCTGACCTCAGAGGCCAGCCTCCGTGGGCCACTACACTTGGCATCCTGCCCTCCCATTTCTGGTTCAGCCAATGCAAGGCCCGGCAGGAGACGAGAGGGCAGCCGGGAGAAATGCATGGGTCCTCATTTCTCTGCCCCCTCCACAACTTGCCACAGTCTGGGAATGCAGCGACTGTATTTCTCTAAGACTACATAGCGCCTGACCCCTCCTCCAAGCTCCAACTCTTCCGGGGCTCCGGCACTGTGGTTCCTTCGGGCACTGTGGGTGGGGACGGCCTCCAGGTCTCGTTTGTCCCTGATGGGCCACCATTCTGTGTGGATTCCCTGAACCCCACCCACACAGAAACAGAACCTTCACTAAACAAACTTGCCTTTAGTGAGGCCATCTCTTTCCCACTGAGTACTGGGCCAAGGGATGAGTGGTGGAAAGCGAGTGGAGAGAAAGAAGGAAGGGATGAAGATGGCCGAGGCTTCTCACCACCAGCTGGAGGGGGCGCTGCAGAGCAGGTTGTCTGATACACGCTTTCAGCCACATCCCATATTTCAGCTTTCCACTCTCCCTAAAACTTCTTTCTCTGCAGTCACTCAGGCAGGTCTGGGTCTTGCCTGAGAAGTCTTCTTAAAAGGGGTAGGTGGCACCTTAAGGCTAGCAAAAGTAAAAATGAACTAACCATTTTAAAAAAGGAAGAAGAGGCCAGCGGCTTCTAAAAGCAAGAAACAGAGCAGTAAAATGGAAGTACACGGGGTCACATTTACTTTATGATAACACAATCGAGGTTATCACAGAGGACTGAGGTTGCGGGGTCCATAGAAGGTACCTAAGTGGGTGACGCTGAGTTTCCTTCCCCTCCCAGATGATTGAGAGTGTCCACCCGCCAGTCCAGCTCCAAGCCTCAGTCTAGGGATAAGCAATAGCACATTAGACATGGCTTATTTAAGACCTTGGTGGCCGTGCCAGTTATGCATGTTTGTTCTTAGACCCATGCCTGGCTCTGGTCTGTATCACAGCAGTCTCATTTCCCAGGTTCCTTTGCCCTCAAGCAGGCTCAGCCAATGGGAGCATCTCTCCTCCTTATTCTCTGCTATGAATGGCATCTCCAGCCATGGCTCTGTCTCCCCTGTGATTCCAGCTCCCCCTGACATTCCCTACCTCCATGGCCCCAGCTCCTGGGAACGGCCTTGGCTTCTGAACTCTGGTAAGAAGACTGCCTCCCTGAGTCCCAGGGACAGCAGCTTCCCACTGTGCTGGTTCCCTATTCCCTACCCCCTGCTTATCTCTTTGACTCTTCCACTGCCTGTTTAACTCAAAACCCTCTATTAAAAGACTGGGTTTCCCAGGTGCCTCACTTCATTGCCTCACCAAAGAAGAAGAGAAGGAGACAAAGGTTCAATCCCTGGGTCAGGAAGATCCCCTGGAGGAGGAATGGCTACCCACTCCAGTATTCTTGCCTGGAGAATCCCATGGACAGAGGAGCCCAGGGGCTACATTTCACAGGGTTGCAAAGAGTCAGACATAACTGAGCATGCATGCATTGAAAGATAAAGAGGTGTTCTATTTTCCTGACTGGACCCTAATTGATACAGTGAACTGATACCACATGATTGGGAAGCAGCAGAACAGAGTCAAACCAGTTCTGCTGACCCCAAAGCCCCCACGGCCCCCACCCCACGCCGTCCTGTCACCCTTGCTGTCTCAGAGGGCTCCAGCCCCTGGCATCTCACCGAAGCTTCTGCTCCCCGCCACAGCCTTGTCCTGTCCTGGGAGTCAGGGCTTTTATACTTGGATTTGAAGGTTCTTGTGCTGGTGGCCTGACTTACCTAGTTCAAAGCCCACTCAGGACCTCAGTTAGCAGTTACCAGGCCTGGAAGGAAGGCCTCTCTTTGCTTTTATTTTCTTATTTTTGTATATTGGTGTGCAAGAAAACCTCAAGTGAATTCAGGAGTCCCCCCACTCAACCACATACAAATGTACTTCAAAATCTCCTGGGTTTGGAAGAGAACTCATGTACTCAAGACCTACTAAGTAAGGAACAGGCACTGCCTCGGCCAGTGCACCCACCAGAGGGGGCGAGGCCCGTTCCACCCCACTGCCCATGGGAGATTACACAACAACCCCGAAGGACCCCACAATAATTGGCTAGGGTGTAGTGCTCTCTCCCTGATTCCCTTGCTGAGTGGAAATGACGAGAAACAGCACGCTCCAGCTTCTCTCAGGTAACTCCACGGGAACCCAGACCTGGTGCACACCACACTGCGGAATAATGAGACCTCAACGAGCAGAGAGGAGGTTATGTAACTAGAAATCAGCCCATTAGCCATAATGAAACAATCAGGGAGCCTCGGAAAGACAGACAGCACCATTCTGAGCAAACTGTTCTAGTTCTGGGGGTGGGGGTAGCGGGGGATGAACAGAACCCACTAGAGATGCAGTTCTAAATTCTTCACCTTGACCATCCATCCCCTTAGCAGCGCTAGGAGCTGGAGGGCTCTAAGGAGGGGCTTTTCTTCCTCCACTTCTCAGAAGCTCTCCTGCTTTCCTCACACCGAGCTCAGGCCACATCTTTCTGCTTCCCTCTCTGACCTCCCAGAACAGTGATTGTCAGGACTGCTGGCCCTTGGATTTTTCTGCCTGACTCAGAAAGGGATGCAGGCAATGGTCAGAAAGGGCATCAGGCCACATACCTGCTGCAGACAGAGGGTGCTGAGGGTGGAGAACAGAAAAACTCGTTACATCTTGACCAGAACCAGTAATGAGCTTTATTCACCTACCTAACAATAGAATGAGCTTTAATACAAAAGCCTCACGTCCAAGCCTGCTGTTCCCATAACTCTGTCTGAGCAAGTGGATGACAAATGATTACCTCACACACATACGCACGCTTTCCACAGATAGAAGTAAGGATTAAACACAGGCAGAAAAGACAAGTCAATACTATCAGTGTGTCCCATTGCTAGTTAGGTACCAAAACCTCCCAGGAACCTTTCAGAAGTTCAGTCCCAGTTCCTGTCCCCTGACACTGGGCTGTAGTGGTCTGGGGTAGAGCCAGAGGCCATGTGTAGATGACCACTGACCTCTGGTGTCATCTGGAACCAGGAACATCTGGGACCCCTCTCTCCTTCGTTCACAAAAGGTGTGACCCTGAGTCATCAGCCCTTCAGTTCCGTTCACATCAGGTACAAGAAGATTCGAGAACTGAGAAAGAAATTCACAAGATGAGGAGACGTCATTGGAGATTTCAAGTTTCATGCCTTTTCTGCTGTTTTTGTTGTTCAGTCCCTAAGTCATTTCTGACTCTGCAACCCTGTGGACTGAAGGCTTCCCTGTCCTTCACCATCTCCTAGAGCTTGCTCAAACTCATGTCCATTGAGTCAGTGATGCCATCCAACCATCCTCTGTCATTCCCTTCTCCTCCTGCCCTCAGTCTTACCCAGCATCAGGGTCTTTTCCAATGAGTCAGTTCTTTGAATCTGGTGGCCAAAGCAGTAGAGCTTCAGCATCAGTCCTTCCAGTGAATATTCAAGGTTGATTTTCTTTAGAATCGACTGGCTTGATCTCCTAGCAGTCCAAGGGACTCTCAAGAGTCTTTCCCAGCACCACAGTCCAAACGCATCAATTCTTTGGTGCTCAGCTTTCTTTATCTGTTTCAGTTTCAGTTTAGTCACTCAGTCCTGAGTGACTGAAAGAGTCCTGGGACTCTTTGCAACCCCATGAACCACAGCACGCCAGGCCTCCCTGTCCATCACCAACTCCTGGAGTTTACCCAAACCCATGTCCATTGAGTTGGTGATGCCATCCAGCCATCTCATCCTCTGTCGTCCCCTTCTCTTCCTGCCCCCAATCTTTCCCAGCATCAGGGTCTTTTCCAATGAGGCAGCTCTTCGCATCAGGTGGCCAAAGTATTGGAGTTTCAGCTTCAACATCAGTCCTTCCAATGTACCATGCACTTATACAAGATACTTATATCCCAAGCACTGCTCTAAACACTTTACAAATTCATGTCATTAATGAGATCCTTCCGTGAGGCAGGCACTTGTACCACCCGCCCCCCATTTACAAAGAGGACGGTAAGGCAGGCCCAGGGTGTTCAGCAATTTGTATGATGTCACGCAAGTAAGTGCTGAAGTCAAGATCTCATCTCAGATTTTTTACTTGAGATCTTACACACACACGTACACACACACAAGTGTGCTTGTTGCACACAAGCTATTTCAAAACTCACATTGTACAAAATTGTAAACTCCTTGAGACAGAAATGAAGTGTTAGGCACTGGGTCCACCGAGCCAGTGCTCAGGAAACATGACCGGGTTCCGGGCCTGCTCCGTGTGAGGCGCAGGGCTAGGTGTTTTCACCTTGAGCTCCACATCAGCCCTCCCCAACCCTGCCTCCACATGCTCTGCATGCTCTCTCTCTGCTCTCTCTCTCCCCTCCTCCCCGCCCGCCTGGGAGTGCTGACAAGTCTCGGATATTCACAGTGCATCCCCGCTGTGCTTTTCAGGCTGCCTCTGCCTTCCCCGGCTCACAGCCATTGCCGCCTTCCCTTCTGGGGGAGCCAGGGACACATCTTTGTTGACAGGGAAAGAAGGGGTGACAGGAGGTGCTGGGATGAAGAAGGGATGGGGGCGCTGGCCTAAGCTCGCAGGCTCTCAGGCGTGTCACCTGCCCAGCCTGGCCCCCATATCCTCAGCAAACACAGACACAGAGCTCTCACCTCCACCCTGCCTCTCTGCCACGGGTAACCACAGTGCTTTCGACTCCTGGCAAATCCTCCGCAGGATGGGACAGAGGCTGCTGCAGAGCCTTTGTGCTTTGGCAAACCCAAAGTTACACTTGTCTCTAACTCAGGATGCTACTACCATGGCCCCTTCAAAGCCCAGGATCTCCAAACTTCCCCGGCGGTCCAGTGGTTAAGACTCTGTGTTTCCATTGTAGGGGTCACAAGTTTGATCCCTGGTTGGGGAGCTAAGATCCCACATGCTGCATGGTGTGGTCAAATTAAAAGAAAAAAAGAAAGCCCAGTATCCCCAGCTAGGCCTCCAGGCAGTTCCTGGCCAGGCAGCAGTCTCAACACACACTTCTCAGGCCTCTCCAGCTCAACACCCGATCAAGCCTCATAACTGGTCACCTTGTGTCCATATATGCTCCCCTCTCTATTGAGTCTATTCTTAATGCAGAACCATTGTGATCCTACTAAGACACAGGCCAGACCATGCCCCTCCCCACCTTGAAGTCCTCTGTGGTAGGCAGAATTCTAATATGGTCCCAAGATTCCTGTCCCTGATATGGGTGGGCCTGGTTTGATCAGGTGAGTCCTTTTAAAAGGGGGTTCAGAAGTCAGAGACAGAGGAAATCAGGGATTAATATGGGGCTTGGTCTAGAATAAACCCTCCATAAGTGTTATTACAGCTCTCTTAGTCAATCTTCCCTTACTGAATTCACTAGATCAACGAAAGCTTGCTGATCCCCATTTAATACTCAGCACTTTCAGCCACTATTTTTCATCTCTGGTTCCCTTGCCCTCTTCTACTCCTGACTGGTGTGTTGTCTCTGTTTTTATGTTCTCAAAACTGCAAATTTCAATCACACTTATTATTCTAATTACATACAATCAATGACATTTTATGTAAACACATGAAAGATGAATGGGAAAAGACAGTTGTACATCATTTCTCTGAAGGCTAAAATGATAGCCTTTGAAAGATTCATAAAAGCAGACCACTAGAAAAACATTAAGTGGGTCTGGAGGTCAGAAACAGAGGAAGTCAGAGAGATTGAAGCAGCAGAGGTGCCCTCCAAAACAGCCACGTTGTGGACAGGGCCACATAGCAGAGAATATTGGCCTCTGGGAGCTGAGAATAGCACCAAGCTAGCAGCCAGCAAGGGAGAAGGCAATGGCACCCCACTCCAGTACTCTTGCCTGGAAAATCCCATGGATGGAGGAGCCTGGTAGGCTGCAGTCCATGGGGTCGCTAAGAGTCAGATACGACTGAGCGACTTCAGTTTCACTGTTCACTTTCATGCATTGGAGAAGGAAATGGCAACCCACTCCAGTGTTCTTGCCTGGAGAATCCCAGGGACAGAGGAGCCTGGTGGGCTGCCATCTATGGGGTCACACAGAGTCGGACATGACTGAAGTGACTTAGCAGTAGCAGCAGCAGCCAGCAAGAAGCTGCAAAGAACTGAGTTCTACCAACCATCAGTGAGCTTGGGAAAGGGTCCCATGTCCCAAATGAGAGCGCAGTTCCACCTGAAACCTTGACAGTCTGGGGAGACCCTGAGCAGAGGACCCAGTGAAAGCATGCCAGACTCCTGACCTTTGGAAATGGTGAGACAATAAATGAGCTGGAATGGCCCGTGAGAGTTGTCCCACAGTGGGCCAAGAATGCCAGGCCTTTACATCTTTGTTGTAACCAATCATTGGATGTGGGCCACTCTTGGAAGGACACAATCTTGAGCAAGGTGGCTTTCTGCAGCTGAGACCTTTCATGACAGGGATGACAACTGACTGCTGCCTACTAACAGCACTCGCAGAAGCTGATACAACAGACCTGCTTTGAAGATGGCTCTCCAAGTCCACTATGACCCTGCCCCTTCTAAATAGCCAGTCTTACACTCTACAGAAAGAGATAAGAGGATTTCTTTATAGGGTAACTAGAAAAGACCTAGAGATACTGATATTTGGGGATCTTCAATGCAACTGGCTACAGGAAGGCCCACAAGTCAGCAAACTTCTTAGAAGTTCCAAATATACTGAATTGGTTCAGTTCAGTCGCTCAGTCATGTCCGACTCTGTGACCCCATGAACTGCAGCATGAATACCTCTCTCCTAAATATGAGCATTTAGCCAAGAACTGGTATACATTTTAAGAAATTCTTAAACATGACAGATAAAGGCCAAAATGAACAAACATACAAACACAAAGGAACTCAGAGATAAAAGAAACACTGAAAGAAGTAGAAGAAAACATCTTTCAAAAAACTATTATTGAATCCTCAGATAGATAATAGAAAATAGTATATTCACAAAACATGAATACAACACTAGAAAGAAAAGACTGATTCAGGGAAAAGAGAGAATTCTGGAAATTAAAATACAATCGAGTAAATAAAATTTTCAATAGAAGAGTTAGAAATTAACATTGAGAAGATCTTCCAGAAAAAAAAAAAAATCAGATCATTCCAGAAAGTCCAACATCTGAATAATGGGGACTTCTAGAGAGAACCAAAAAAAAATTGTTAAAAACAAATCGACAACCAGAAAAACTTTCCCCAAACAGAAGAACTTAAGTTTCAAAATTAGAGGAGCCCACTACATGCTTTGAACTCCCGTATAGCTCAGCTGGTAAAGAATCTACCTGCAATGCAAGAGATTTGGCTTCAATTCCTGGGTTGGGAAGATCTCCTGGAGAAGGGAAAGACTATCCACTCCAGTATTCTGGCCTGGAGAATTCCATGGACTGTATAGTCCATGTGGTCACCAAGAGTCAGACATGATTGAATGACTTTCACTCTCACTTTCTTTCCCTATATGCTTATCTGAACATATGAAAAAAAGCCCCACACCAAGGCATATGTTAAAGCATAAGCATACAGCAAATGAAAAGATCATCCTAAAATTTTTCAAAGGTAAAATCAGATCACTTACAAAGAAAAAACTTAAAGTAGTATTGGACTTATCTGTAGAAACCTGGAAAGGCAATGGAGGAATGCCTTAAAAATTCAGTGGGGAAAGCTCACCAACTTAGAATACTATTCTAAGTTGCTACTCAACCAAGCTATAAATTCAATAAATATTGGATATGAAACAAGAATATAAGTCAGACATACAAAATTTCTACAGTTTACCTGTCATGTAAACTTTTTTCATAGAAAGCTACTGGAAGATGTGTTACATCAAAGATTTGTTACAACAAAGACAAAATGCAGATAGGATCCAGAAAATGTGCTCCAACACAAGAGAGAAGCAAATAGAATTCCCTAAGAGGATAGTAAATGTTAATAGCTACATGTGGTGGATTAGTTGCTAAGTCCTGTCCGACTCTTTGCAATTCCATGGACTGTAGCCTGCCAGGCTCCTCTGTCCATGAAATTCTCCAGGCAAGAATACTGGAGTGGGTTGCCATTTCCTTCTCCAGGGGATCTTCCTGACCTAGGAATTGAACGTAGCTCTTAGCAGGTTTATATAAAGGTCCTCTGATTGTCTTGTGACTAGTAGGTAGAAAGCCACAGTGATGCTAACTCAGTCTGCTGGCTCAATCTCCGTCCTGACTGTGCCCCAGGCTGCCACCCATCCTGCTTGGAAACTGCTACTGTATCAAGTCTGGGGCTGGTCCTCTCATCAATACTAGTTGGCTGGTTGGTTGACAGATTGGATTCATACAGGTTATGTGTTTGGCTTGGGGATGTTACCCATAAAGAGTAACACCAATTTGACATCTCCTCCCCCAAGGACGGTGTGTTAGTTTCCTGTGGCTACTATAACAAATTACCATAAACTGCAATGCTAAAAACAACACACATTTATTCTCTCACAATTCTGAAGGACAGAAAACAAAAATTGGCTTCACGGGGCCAAAGTCAAAGTGCTGGCAAGGCTGCTGTCCCTGCGGTGCTCTAGAGAGAATCCATTCCCTGTCTCTTCTGGTTTCGGAGGCTGCAAACATCCCTTGACTTATGTCCACATCACTCCAATCTTCAAGGCCAACATCTTCAAATCTCTCTCTGTTCCATCTCCTACTGCCTTCTTCTCCATGTCTGTGCAACCTTTCTCTGCCCCTCTAATTACATCTAGAGCCAACTTGAATTATCCAGGATAAATTCCTCCGTTTAAAGGTTCTTAATTTAGTCACACCTACAAACTAAATAAGACAATATTTATGAGCTCCAGGGATTAGAACCTGATATCTTGCTGGCCATAATTCAGCCCACCACAGGTGGTGTCTTAACCCAGAGAACCGCCTCACCATCATATGCCCCTAAACAGCACTTGGCTGAAGTTCTCATGGGGGGCTCTTACAGATTCACCTCTGGAAGCAGTATGCTCCAATTCTGGCTGCATGTAAGGGTCACCTAGTGAGTTTTATAACAATACCTTGCTTGGGCCTTCACCTCCCTCATGAAAGATTCTGATCCTATCGTCAGAGGTGAAGGCTGGGCATGTGGGTATTTCTAAAACTCCTAGGTGATCTTAATGTGTAGCCAGACTGGAAATCATAGTGCAAAGTATGTTGGGGAACCGGATGGTAGCCCCATGTCCCCTTTTATCAGCCTGAGGGCAGCCTCTCTGTCCTGACCCATCAACAACCCCAGGAATCCCAGAGGCCTCTGCTGAAGCCTGAATGAAAGTAGGAACTAAGCAGAAGGCTCAGCAGGACTTGTTCTTTCTCAGTCTTGCTGCCTGGAGCCCCATACCTGCCTCCATTCCCATTACTGGGCTGGAATCTTGATTCTCCCAAACACAGATCTGACATTGCACGTCTAGCAGGGTGGGAATGAACAAGAGACAAGGTCAGTGAAGACCCTGGAACAGAAGAATTATAGAAAAGCATAAAGGATCATTAAACCCATCGTAGTCTACCCCAGAAGGAGAGCTTCACAGATCCCTGATCCTATACACCCCAGTCTCAGATCCCTCATTCACATGCACACATGTATACACATGTGTGAACTCACACCTGGATTTCTGGCAAGGGCTGGCCCACGTCTGGGAGAACACGTGTGCAAGTAGTGAAGCTGGCAGTGAGAGGGATAGAGTAAGATAATTAAATAGTTCAAAAATCCCACTAGGGGATTAAAGACAAAAAGGGAATTTTAAGGGAATTTGAGAGACTGTTGTAAACTAATGACCACTCAAGAAAAGAATCCAGTAACCTAGCAACAATCAACACTAACTACCTTGAAGGAAGACCAGGTGCATCCAAGCACCAGGCACACCCAAGCCACAAACCCTCATAGTTAAAATACAAGACAATACATATGGGGTCTGAATCTTGTTACATGCAGTCAAGGAGTTAAAAGTCCTTGAAGAGTAGTAGTTTTGCATGTAGCCAAGACAAAAATAGAGGTGAAAGGGGGAAAAAACTAGATGAAAGGGGATGTTGTACCAAAACTTGAGATGAATTACTATATTTTAATATAGGCTACTTAGGAGACACTGGTTCAGTCCCTGGTTGAGAAGATCCCCTAGAGGAGGGCATGGCAACCCACTCCAGTATTCTTGCCTGGAAAATCCTATGGGCCAAGGAGCCTGTCAGGCTATAGTCCATAGGGTCACAAAGAGTCAGACACAACTGAATCACCTTAGCGTGTATGTACCATCCTTCTACTAACACATGTATGATTTAAATAGCACCATGACAGTCCCTGTTAAACCATACACGGTCAAAGGGGAGGAACTAATGAAGTAAGCCTTGATGTTTGCCGAAGAATAGGGAAGAAGGTGGTCTTCTCCCTCTCCCCACTTTTCTTTTGTTTATAAAAATAAAGTCCTCTTAGTCATCAGGGCAGAGCCTTCTCGCCTGTCTGCCTGTATCTCTCACAAGCATCCCATGCTAATAAACTCAACTCTTTGCCTGCCATGTTGCCTCACACTGAGTCCTTTCTGTGATGAGACAAAAGAATCTGAGCTTCTATAAGTCCTGACACTAGGTGAGTGGTTTCAATGAAAAGATAGTGGGTTTGAGTCCCCTCCTACTCAGAGATAGTGGGATCAAGTCCCAGTTCGAGTTTTGACCGGGTTCCACTCCCACATGTGAAGGAGCTTGGTGGCAGCAGCACCAGGAGACACAAGCCAGTTAATTGCTCTTTACCATGCCTGGTATACAAAGGAGTGTTTCTCAACCTTCCAAGGCAGGGAAATACCCGTGTCTGTGGTGTAATCCAACTACCTGAGGCCACGTAGCAGTGTTCTGGCACAGGACCAATTAGGCATGTTGTTATTGTTGTCTTTAAGTCATGTCTGACTCTTTTGTGACCCCATAAACTGGAGCCAGGCTCCTCTATCCATGGGATTTCCCAGGCAAGAATACTGGAGTGGGTTGCCATTTCCTTCTCCAGGGGATCTTCCCAACCCAGAAATTAAACCCAGGTCTCCTGAGTTTCCTGCATTGCAGCAGGATTCTTTAACTGCTGAGCCACCAGGAAATCTCCCCAAAATACCCTAAATAAAGAGAGCCTTGTTTATTAATTCCAAGCTACGATTCATTTCTAAAGAGAACCACTGATAAATTATATACAAATATCATGGTTTACGTGCATGCTTCGTTGCCAGGGATCAAACCCACGTCTCCGGCTGCTCCTGCATTGGCAGGTGGATTCTTTAGCACTGAGCCACCTGGGAAGCCCAAGACAGAGCTCAAAAGTGACCTCTGGGGCTTAGTGGCTGAAAGAAGCAAGCAGCTGCCATTTGGAGTCATGAGACCACTACTGAAGACTGAGTGGTCACTCTGGGACTGGCCTTCTACTTCAAGGCTGTTTACTCAGTCTCAGACCCTGGGGCTGAGAGGCTGCAGTGTTCAGAGGTTAAGAGTGTGGCTGTAGAGCACACCCTACCCTTGACCTTCACCCACAAGCTCAGACCCACACCAGCCCAGTGTGCCTGTCTGAACTGTACAAGGAGGCAGATAGGTTGTAGGTAGGAGATTGAAAGAGCTTGGGCCTGGGAAATAGGACTCCTAGTCTCAACGCAGCCATGGGATCCAGAACAAGTTGCTTCACCTTTCTGGGACTCTTGATTATTCATCTGCAGGATGAAGCGATGGAACCCAACAGCCGCAAGTCCATACCTGAGATGAGGTCTGTTCAACCAAATTTCTTACTGTTTTTCTTTTTCCACATAATATATTGAGTTAGTTTTTCAGGTTCTGGTACTTTATTAGCTCTTCAAGTACCTCTGTCTGTGAGCTATGAAACCCCAGTGGCACACAAAATTCAACAGCTCTGGCTCACGTGGCAGTGCAGAGTGGCTGGTGTAGGCCAGTTCCCCAGGCATCTGTAGATCTGCTGGGAACTCTCTCTGCATGCTTGGCTGGTGCCTTTGCTAGGGCAGCTCTGCTCCACACATCTGTCATCTTTCTTCTCTCATCAACCAGCAGGCAAGCCCAGGCAGGTCCACCCCAGGGAGAGAGCAAGAGGGCAGGCCTTAACACGCAAGGTCTCTTGAGGTCCAGGCTGGAAATTATACTTCTGCCTTGTTCTACTGGCTAAAGCAAGTCACAAAACTAATCTCAGAGTCAGTCAGTTCAGTCACTCAGTCATATCCAACTCTTTGCGACCCCATGAATCGTAGCATGCCAGGCCTCCCTGTCCATCATCAACTCCCAGAGTTTACCCAAACTCATGTCCATTGAGTTGGTGATGCCATCCAGCCATCTCATCCTCTGTTGTCCCCTTCTCCTCCTGCCCCCAATCCCTCGCAGCACCAGAGTCTTTTCCAATGAGTCAACTCTTCGCATGAGGTGGCCAAAGTATTGGAGTTTCAGCTTTAGCATCAGTCCTTCCAAAGAACACCCAGGACTAATCTCCTTTAGAATGGACTGGTTGGATCTCCTTGCAGTCCAAGGGATTCTCAAGAGTTTCTCCAACACCACAGTTCAAAAGCATCAATTTTTTGGTGCTCAGCTTTCTTCACAGTCCAACTTTCACATCCATATATAACCACTGGAAAAACCATAGCCTTGACTAGATGGACCTTTGTTGGCAAAGTAATGTCTCTGCTTTTGAAGATGGGCTTGATAAAGGACAGAAATGGTATGGACCTAACAGAAGCAGACGATATTAAGAAGAGGTGGCAAGAATACACAGAAGAACTGTACAAAAAGATCTTCATGACCAAGATAATCACGATGGTGTGATCACTCACCTGGAGCCAGACATCCTGGAATGTGAAGTCAAGTGGGCCTTAGAAAGCATCACTACGAACAAAGCTAGTGGAGGTGATGGAATTCCAGTTGAGCTATTTCAAATCCTGGAAGATGATGCTGTGAAAGTGATGCTGCACTCAATATGCCAGCAAATTTGGAAAACTCAGTAGTGGCCACAGGACTGGAAAAGGTCAATTTTCATTCCAATCCCAAAGAAAGGCAATGCCAAAGAATGCTCAAACTACAGCACAATTGCACTCATCTCACATGCTAGTAAAGTAATCTCAGAGTCAAGACATAAGGAAATAGTATTCACAAAGTTACATGATAAAGGGCATGGAGAAGGAAAGAGGGAAGAATAGACGCCATTCTTGCAGTTGAAGAATAGGAGCATGAAAGCAATCTACCTCCCTGGGAAAAGGGAAATGCCATCCAAGTCAGGTCAGTGGGCCATCCAGAACCTGAATGAAGTTCTGGGGGTATCAGCCAATTCTGACAAAAATACAGGCTCTCCATCCCACTGATGGCAGAACCTGACAGGGCGCTTGACGCCAGAATCTGCCATCTTCCTCTGCCCCAAATCCCACAGTCTGGATCTCCTGGGGTGCTGCGTTCAGGGTGAGGAGGATCACCTCAGGGCAGGCTTGTACCTTCGAAAGCTCTTAGTACCTGATTTGATTGGAGCTGAGCAAGATCCAGCAAGGGAGGGTGGTCATGGCCTCCAGTGGGGGCTCCTGAGCTCACAAAACACTTCCCTGGCTTAGCAGAGAGGATCAGAGCTTGACTCTAGCCTCCGAAGGCCAACTTCCATCCTGCTTCTGCCACTCACTAGCCAGGAGCCTCAGGTAACCCATACAGGATCCCCAGGGCCTGTTTCCATAACTGGGAAACAGAGATGATTCATTCCTCATAGGCTCGACTTAGGCTGTCTACATGAAATGGGCTTTGCCAAGCACCACTAAATATCTTACCAAGTCGGATGACACCCACCCTGCTGTAGCAGCCCCAGGCATCGTTGCCCACCCTGCTCTGGGGTGGGAGTAATATTTCCATCCCCCTCCCCAGACACTGCTGGTCCTTCTGCTGTGCCCCACCAAAGCCCTCTGCATTCACTTGTCCCACTGCAAATATGTGATGGCTATTTTTTATTTTCCAGCTCTCTGGCCACCCTCCCCACCAGGCCACGTTCCCTGGATGTTCCACCCTTGGCTGGTTTAGATTTGCCATCAGCCTCTCTTAGCTTGATTCTTCTAGTCTGTCCCAGCAGGATGGCCTCGCACGCCCACATTAAAGGTCAGCTCTTGGACAGTATTATGGCTGAGCAGCTGGAGGAAGCCTCGGAAGCTGATTTCCCTTTCTCTAGCTACTAAATCATTCTTTTATCCATCAACTCCAAGCGAGACCTCGGGCCCTAAAATGAGCTGTTCTCTGTCACCCTAGACAATAGCATCTTTTAAAATCTCATCTAGACTCATCTGCCTGAGTGATCCCCACCTCCCTGGAGATGACAAACCACCAAATACGTTCTGACTCTAAGTGGCAACGCTCACACTTGGAGGCCTCATGAAAAGACGGGGCTGAGAGGGGCAGTAGGGGGTCTCCCTAACTGCATTTTTTTCAGCCATACAAGCAGCACCTGGTGCTCATCAGCTCCCTGCTGGCCTTCTCAGACCCGTTAGATGAGGCCAGGGAGATGGTGGGAGGAAGGCCTGTGATGCTGTCGAGACGGGGGCCAGAGCAGTGAGAGAGGAGGAGACCCTGACCTGCCAGACATGCCAACTGACTGCTCCCATCCAAAGATGGGCGCCTGTCATCAGATGGCTTCCCAGGCTCAGCTGAGCCTCTTATGACCAAACTCACAGCAGCGGGTCCTGTGTTCTCTTTTACCCAAGATCAATAAATTACATACTTCTTGCCTCCAGCTGACAAATATATACGGAATCCCTGCCATGTGATAAATAGAGGTGGGACTGGGGATCATGCAACAGCGAGTAAAAGAAACATGTACACACTACTATATTTAAAGTGGATAACTGACAAGGACCTACTGGATAGCACAAGGAACTCAGCTCAGTATTATGTGGCAGCTTGGATGGGAGGGAGTTTGGGAGAGAATGAATACATGTTTATGTATGGCTGAGTCCCTTTGCTGTCCACCTGAAACTATCACAACATTGTTAACCGGCTGTACTCCAACATAAAATAAAAATTTGCTTTAAAAAAAAAAAAAAAGACAGGGTCCTTGTCCTTGCAGAACTTACTCCTGGGAAAGAGAGATCCTAAACAGCTGATCAAATAATCAAAATAATTTCAGACTGTGAAAAATTCTGTGCAGGAAAAAAAGTACAGTGCTGTGACAGAGTCTAGAAGAACAGGGATGTCTTCATGATGAGTAATCAAAAGGTCCTTTGAAGGAGGAGCCTTTGATAGTTAGGCAGAGACTTGAAGGATAGAGCAGGCGGAGGGGCTGCAGGTGAAAAGGCCCTGAGGCAGGAAGCTCTTGGTGCGTCCGAGGGAGCGTAAGAAGGGCCGTGCGACTAGCGCAGAGAGAAGGAAAAGGAAGGCAGAAGGGCAGAGGAGGCAGGCCAGGCTGGCTCGCTTAAAATGGACAGTCACGCACATGCTGGTTTTCTTTCAACTTATTGGAGGAGTTTAAGCTGGGGGCTGACACAGTGTTTTGAAAAGACCTCTCCAGAGCTTTAAGGAAAATGCAAGTAAACTCTGAATCAGAAAAGAGGAGGTTTAACATAGCCAGAAGGAAAGGTTCTCTGATACACAGGAAAAACTGGAAAGAGACTTGCTGGAAATGTCTACTTTTTGGCAAAAACTTAAAAAAGAAGATGAAACTATCTATTTGAAATGATTTAAGATTGTCTTACCTTCGAACAACATTCATACACGAGCTATATCTCAGCTGAGTTGTTCAATTATATAAAGCAGAGAAAATATCTACCTGTTCTGCCTCTCCTAATTGAATGACAGTCAATTTTGAAAACACTGTAGGCATTATTACTTGAACAAGCTAACAAATGTGCATTGAGACATTTCCTCAGGGCCAAGCTCCATGGAAAACACAGTTCTTTTTGTGAAGGTGGCCCCCGGTCTTTAAGGAGCTTGCACTCTCATCTGGGGAGATATGACAAAATAACACAAAAAGTTAAATAACAACCTGGTACTCAACTTTCAATTCAAGACAAATGACAAAAGAAACACCATAAAGTTGTACATGAGTACTCACTAAATGGACTCTTAAAGAAAATGTCCAGAACTGTTGGAGGAGGGGAGAAACCACCCCTGGCCACATCTGGAGTGGCTGACCCTGATGTGGGCTCTGGAGCCCCCATAAAGATGCGGAAGTCACTCCAGAGGGGAACGGGCTGGGGCAAAGCACCCACAATGGAAAGTGCAGGGAATTTGTACATGCTCCTGTCTAGCTACACTGATGGTCATGAACATATCCCAAACACAAGCGTTAGCATAAGCAGTACCAGATCTGCGTGGGTTGTATGACACCTGAAGCTTAAACAAATTTTGTGCCCTCTGCAAGAAAAAGGACACAGAATAACTAATACAAAATTAGGTATGAAAGAGTATACTTAATTTGAATAAGATAAGAAATACTGGCAAGTTATTACTGGAAACTTAGAGAATCAGAACCTTTCCCCCAAAGTCTCTTCCACAGAAATTACCCTCTCCACGTAGAACACTCTTCATCCCCCAGTACCTCTCAGGGCCTGGAGCCTCAGCCTCATAAATCCAGGTAGATCTGCCCCAAGCAAACTAGCTGACTTGGATTCAAGTCCAAGAGAAGAGAAAGTGGCAGGCAGTCTGTGGAGCAGGCCCTAGAGGAGACCTTCGTGCTCTGCAGGCCAGTGACATGCAAAGAGGGACCACTGATGTGACCAGGCACATAAACACCTCCAACTCACGTGTGCATTTATGTCGGGGGTATGATCTCGCATGAACCTCACCTGAGCCTGGGCCCCTCTGTGGAGCCGGTGGCTCATTTCCTTTGTAGGAGCTGTACCTTCAGGCTGGAGAGTTCAGCTAGCCTGGCAAGTTGAACATATGAATTCACTGAGCATTTTCGGTTATCAGAGGATCGGCACTAGTCCAAGTCAGCCGGGAGTCAGACCCTCCAACCACGTATCTGGCTCTGCCGTTCCCAAGATCTCATGTGCACTGCATTCCAAATCTGTAGGACGACCCTGTTAGGCTCCCCAACCGTGGCTGAAACTCTACAGTTGCCACACAGATGCCATGTGCTGCCTGGTGTAGAACAGAGCTGGAGAGGATATAAGAGGATTTCTCCCAGTTTGAGACACTTACCGCCTTTGTTGTTGTTCAGTCGCTAACTCGTGTCTGACTTTTTCCAACCCCATGAATTGCAGCATGCCAGGCTTCCCTGTCCTTCACCTTCTCCTGGAGTTTGCTCAAACTCATGTCCCTTGAGTCAGTGATAAATCACCATTAAAACTCCAGTATCATAGACTGTCTGCTCCAGAAAGAACCTCAGAGGTCATTCAGTACAGTGGGTTGTAAATGTTTAGTCGCCTTTTCTCTAAAAGAACATTTATCCAGAAGGCTAACCAAGTAGGGCAGAGGATTCCCTCCACATCATTCATATTCCTTACTCTTCTAAAGTGAAAGTGAAGTCGTTCAGTCGTGTCCAACTCTTTGTGACCCCATAGATTGTAGTCTACCAGGCTTCTCAGTCCTTGGGATTTTCCAGGCAAGAGTACTGGAATGGGGTGCCATTTCCTTCTCCAGGGGACCTTTTCCTGACCCAGGGATTGAACCCGGGTCTCCTGCATTGTAGGCAGATGCTTTTACCATCTGAGCCACCAGGGAAGATTCTTCTAAAGTACACTACATTTTGGCACCAAGTTTCTTCTCACCATGGTAGCCAAGGAGTCCAGTATCAATAATAATCAGGCGCTGAAGCCTCCTCTCCCTCATTTCATCTCTTGCGTCCCTGGGCCCAGGCTTTGCCCTGCATCTCCACATCTACTGTTGCTCCTTGAACAGAGAAGACCACTCTCCACAACTCTCGTCTAATTTCATTCATCAAGACACACTTAACCACAGAGATCCATCCATGGCTCTTCTCAAGGCCAAAGCATTGGCCTCCAAAACCACACAGCAGACAACCAGCCACCAGTACCGTGACCTCGCAGGTGAGACAGTTTTCCACCCCTCCCTGGGCCCTGCCAGCCACGCTCTCCCAGGAAGGACCACCCCAAGTTCAGACTGACTCTCCCCTCCTCCCACACAACTCATCTCCAAACAAAACTAAGATTGGGGGAGAGTGATTCTCTTTGTGCATGACTTTTTGGTCCTGTATCTCAAAAGCTGTTAACAAACCCCTAGGGCCAGGAGGCCAGAATCTCAGGTAATAGGGAGGAAAAAAGCCTCACTTCATTCTTTGGAATCTTTCATGAGAGACAGAACAAAGATAGAGTAGTTAATACATCAATGGATTACCCCAACACAAATAAAATAAATAAAAGCAGGGCTTTTCTGGCAGAGAGAGTCAGGGTCCTATGCCTCCACTGCTCATCCCTGTGGTCCCTGAGTGTTGGTGGTTTGAAAACTACTAAATGCTGCATCGCCCCACCCCCACTCACACACTTTTCTTCACGGGTGAGGAAATGGGAGTGGTTTGCCCAAGCCCAGCCAGTTAGTCAGAGCCTGAGGAAAGTAAAATGTCCCTTCAGCCCTAATAGGATCTGTCGTTTGACAGCAGCAGCCCCCGTACCTCAGCTGAAGCCTCTTTCACCTCAGCAGCTACCCCAGAGAAGAGCCTCCCCTGTGAATGACTGTTCAGAGTATTTTTATTTTGTCTGCTTGAGGTCTGAGCCTTCTGAATAACCGGAGGTGATTGGGAGCTGAGTGGGACATGCTTTCTGCCCCAGCTTACCTGGAAGAGGTCAATTTGAAGGGTGTGCGAGACACTCCAGGGATCTGCCAAGCAGAACCTCTCTCCCATAAGCTGTCAGAAATGCCACCAAGGGCTGGAAGACATTTACTTAATATGAAACCTTGTTCCCGCAGGAAGGGAAAGAACCTGTATCAAGAGACCAAAATGACCAAGTGCTGACAGGATCTGTGGTATCTGAAAATCACTGGTGGATGTCCAGAATTCTTAATACAAATTCCAGAATGTCTGAAGGCAACTGGCTGGTAGGTATGAATTTGAAAGGAAAAAAAGTGTTTTTCTTTTGAGAAAACATAATCACGAGAATGGGACGACAAAGGATGAGATGGTTGGATGGCATCACTGACTTGATGGACATGAGTTTGAGCAAGCTCCAGGAGTTGGTGTTGGACAGGGAAGCCTGGCGTTCTGCAGTCCATGGGGTCGCAAAGAGTTGGACACAACTCAGCGACTGAACTGAATGAATCATGAGAAAGATTTAATGTGGTAAAAGGATATTAGGACAGTCTGTGCTATGCTGCAGTAACAAATAAATCCTGAATCTTAATAAGACTAATCTCAATCCTAAAGGTTTGCTGTAACAAAAATTTATTTCTCTTTCACAAAAAGTTGATTGCATGTTAGGAAACCCTTCTCCATCTTGCAACTATGTCCTATGGAAACAGTTTCTTCAACAGAAGAGAAGAAAGAGATGAAAAAGTCACGTGCATCTTAATTGCCTCCCCATGAAAATGCTTCCCATCACTTCCATGTGGTGCATTAGAAAGAAGCAGGCACACGGCCTCGAGGGAAGCCGTGTAGGGAACACATGGATATTTGATGAGCACTAACTATCTCAGCCACATCAAACTCCCAGCTTCTGCCCAAACATCTGATCTTTTGCCCAGAGCCTTGAGTCCTTTATCCCTAAATATCCCGTTCGTTGCCCTTTTGGCCAGGGAAATGTCCTGAGATATGTCCTGACAAGCTTGTCTCAGCCCAGGTTTCACAAAAGCACAAGCTAGAGAGTCATCAAAGGAGAGTGTGATTTCTGCTGCCTTGAGGTGCCCGGTGGTAACAGCATATCCAAGAAGACTGGGAAACTGACCCAGGATAGTTTGCTCATCCAACAAATGTTTTCAGAGCACTCACTATGCACCAGGTGTGGCGCTCATCCTGTAGTTGCAACAGTGACTCGACAGACACGGTTCCTGCTCTCAGAGAACTTGGAATCTATTGGGTGGCCAATGAAACCACCTCACAAATGTGACAATAAGCTGAGGTGTGTACTATGGAGGACAAGAACAGAGGGCTTTGGTAGTAAATAATCTCAACCGGGAGGGCCAAGGAAGATTTCTCTGAAGAAGTGATGCTTAAACTAAGCTAAGAAGCATGAGGAAGGGGAACCGAGGCAAAAGGGTATAAAGTGAAGGAAAAGTTCTCCAAGGGGAAGGCCCAGCGCATGCAATGACCCCAAGGGAGGGAGGGAACATGGAGTGTCTGAGGCGCTTCAAGGTGACCAGGGTGGCCGAAGCTTACAAGGCAGGAATGTCACTCACTGGTGTCACAACCCCAGGGGAAATAATTCATGTGGAAAAGTACATGTTTTATTTTTAAATGAGATTTTTGTTTCGAGATTGCCTCAGTGCAGAGTGGCTAGAGTTTGGCATTGGTTTTTAGGTCTGTGGGTCCTTCTCAGCGTTGGCTCTACATGGCTCATAATCAGTGCTCCCAGCTCCCACACGACCTTCTCACGAAAGTTTAGGGCCCAGCCAAACCTTCAGCACGGCTTCCAAAGACAGCATGCAGGGCGAGACACCAACTCACTGGGAAAAGAAAACTGTGCAGTTAGAAAAGGCCCCCTTCCTACCATCAAATGCCTTGGATGCCTCAAATCTCATAAACATCTCTTTGGGAAAATAAATGGTTAAAAGAAAGAAATTAGGGGTGAGCAGTTTCTCTGTAGAGGCCAAAAAGAAAGGGTGTTCCAATAGTCCAGAAGGCAAGAGGGCCTGAGTGAAAATCAAAGGGGAACTGGGCTACCTGAAGAAGACCCTGAACTTGGGAGTGCCACCCCAGATTAGGGTCTGGCCCTGGGGGCACCTCACTCTCTAAGGGGTCCCAGAGGCCCTGGGTCTCCCTGTCACCATCCAGACCTTGAGACCGATGGCTCTGGTGAACCGTCCCCTGCCTAGATCTCTGCTTCTCCCCTCTCTTCCACCTGCACCCCCCCCATGCTGCTCCTGTTTCCCAGCTCCTGCCACTTTAGACCTTTCCCAGTTCCTCACAGCTTCTCAGAGGCTCTTCCCTGGCCCAGAACCTCCCTCCCTCCCCTCCTCCTCCTCTTTCCTCTCAACCCAGCTTTCTCCTCTCAGGAAACTTTCCCTGACGCTCAGACAGAGGCAGGTCCACACACTGTGCCCCCCAGCATCCTAGCATCCTGCTCTTCACCCCATCACAACGTAGTCAGGACCCTTTGTTACGATCCCTTCTTCTCTCTTGGACTGCAAGCTCCCCCAAAGCAACACCCACTTCCACATGGGTCACCACTGTCTCCATAGTGCCCACATGCTGCCCAGCACAGAGTAGAGGCTCAACCACTATTTCCTGAATGAATGAACAATCCAGCTACAGAATGAGGATGTAAGTTTCTCGAAACCAGGAGTTTGACTGATTTACGGCTACATCCCCAGCACCTAGAATAGATACTGGTGGAATGAGTGAATGAATGACCTTCTGAGCTGGAAATGATGACTTAAATGCCTTCATTTTGTAAGTGAAGACGCGGAGGCCCAGAGAAACCAAAGACGGGCCCACGGTTCCCCAGCTCAAACAGCCGGGCTGGGTGCCCAGTGCCAAGAACTGAAACCATCTGTAACATTCTGACCATCCCCCCTTTTTTTTTTGAGGAAAATGCACAAAGGTATTGATCTTTTCCAGAAGCAGCTGCCCAAGAGTATGTGTGTGTGTGTATATGAATGCATTTATTTGTGTATTCCCTGCCCTGCTCCAAGAACTGGAGGCTGTTTGCCCACTGTAGCTCACAGCAAGGCTGTATTTTCCAAACTCAAGAATAAAACATGGATAAAAACAACCTGTTTGAGAAGGAGGGGCTGTATCACCTTTAGCAGAACCAGCTTCCTTGGCCAGAGCAGGAGAGCTCCAACAGAGAGGGTTTTCTCTGTAATCAAATTACCAAAATTGGTGACGAAGAGGAACAGAGCAGACATGAAAGATTTCAATTCTGCTGAAGGATTTGGCACAATGTCTCAAGGAACTGAATTTGCAAAATTCTTGCGTAAGGACAGCGTCACATGGAGGAAAACTCTAGCTACAGGACCACAGATGGGGGTGGGTGATGCTGACAACCAAACCCTCCAAGTGATGTCTCGGTCATTGACACAAATCTTATCCGCCTCCTAGTCTGTACGGGGCAGGAGCTGTACAGTGCCTTGAGGAAGCTGCAGCCACAGTAACAATTAAGCACCATCTATCTCTGCTGCTGCTGCTGCTGCTGCTAAGTCACCTCAGTCGTGTCCGACTCTGTGTGACCCCATAGATGGCAGCCCACCAGGCTGCCCTGTCCCTGGGATTCTCCAGGCAAGAACACTGCAGTGGGTTGCCATTTCCTTCTCCAGTGCATGAAAGTGAAAAGTGAAAGTGAAGTCGCTCAGTCGTGTCTGACTCTTAGCGGCCCCATGGACTGCAGCCTACCAGGCTCCTCCATCCATGGGATTTTCCAGGCAAGAGTACTGGAGTGGGGTGCCACCTATCTCTATATAGCAGTTAACTTTCTAAAGCCCTTTCAGCCACACCATCTTATCTGATCCTCACCATGCAAAGTAGAGGCTCAAAAGAGTCACATGACCTCCCAAGGTCCCCAAGCAAATGAGTGGCCGAAGCCCAGCTCTGCGGTGCACTGCTGCCCGCCCACTCATGGTTGTCATGAGGATCAAGAGAGCGGCTCATTGTGGGAAGGACATTTAATTCTTTCAGGACAAAAAGGCATCATATTTTTTAATGTCCACATGGCACTAACTGCTAACCTGCCAGATCAATTAGTCCCCCTAATGAGCATGTTTTCAGTGATCATTTTTTACAAGGGTTCAAGTGGACACAAGGTAAGGAGGAAAGAGATCACAGTGGCTCACCTCCGAATCAAACCACAGATGCTTCTAAGGGAGGAAGTGGGGTGTGGGATGAATTGGAGATTGGGACTGACATATACGCACTGCTATGTATAAAATAGATAACTAGTGAGAACTGGCTCTACAGCACAGGGAACTCTACTTAATGCTCTGTGGTGACTTAAATGAGAAGGAAATCCAAAACAGAGGGGATATACGTATACAAACCGCTGACTCACTTTGCTGTACGGCAGAAATGAAAGCAGCACTGTAAAGCAACGCTACTCCAATTAAAAAATAAAAGGCCCAAGGTTTCTTCTGAGCAATGTCCTTCCCACTAGTTCCAGGAAATAGGTGCAGTCATATACCAAACTGAACTCTTAATGTTCTCCCCACAAAACTGGCTCCCATCCATTGTTCTTCACCATAACAGATGCCGCCAACCAATTTTATAAACCAGAAACCTCAAGTCATCCTTGACACCTCCCTTTCACTCACCCACCAAACCCAATCCACTGCCAAGTGCATCTGACCTCCCAGCAACTGCCCA
Organism: Bos indicus; assembly: GCF_029378745.1. NCBI lineage: Eukaryota > Metazoa > Chordata > Mammalia > Artiodactyla > Bovidae > Bos > Bos indicus. Next base: position 63,141,910 of record NC_091775.1, on the reverse strand, counting down.
TATCTGCCTTCTTTGTGCCATTTCACTCCCTCCCCCTCAGTCCAAGTGATCACCAAGTTTCACTTGAGATGATTCCAGTAGTTTCCCCCTGCTCTCCTCAATTTCTCTCTCGGTCCCTCCAATCTGTCCTCCACACTGCAGCCAGAATGAGCATTTGAAAATGCACATTTGGACACGCCACTCCCCTGCTTAAAATGCTTCCATAACACCTATTGCACCAGTGTGGGCCATGAGGCCTGATGTGGCCCCACCTGCCTTTCTGGCCTCTCCATTGCCACCTCCTCGGCCACTTTCTAACCTCCAGATACACAGACCTTCTCCCTACCCCTCGTTGAGGCTGTCCTGTCTCCCACCACAGGGTCTCCATGCGTCCCATTTCCGCCATTCTCTGTCCCCATCTGCCTCTATCAACCAGATTCCTAGCTCTCCTCTAGAGCGCAGCTCACATGCCATGTTCCAAGGAAGTCGGCACTCCCCAGAACTCGAGGCTGAATTCAGATCCTCCTGACAGACAAAGTCATAGGACAGTGTGTTTAGCTTTTCTAGCTTAAATTATAGAGCTCCAAAACTTGGAGCTCTGTAAGGTCAAAGATTGTGCTTTTGATGCAGACATTCGGGTAGGAACATGGTTGTCCCTTAGAAAATGCTTAATGAACTAATGATGCTTTAGGGAGTCCTACAAACTGTATAATCAGAGCTATCACAATTTAAATCAAATCATACTCCATGACAATGGCCCATATTCATTCAATCATGACCTTATTCCTAGAAACCAGAACCTCACCTGGTACCTGATAAGAACTCAGTAGATATTTATCAGGAAAAAGTTGAATGAATGAAGCCACAGCATAGACACAGCAGATGGATAAAATGAGTTCCATTGGAATGAAACACTTCGACCAAGCATATGACCTGCCTGCCAGGATTAGGCAGACCACGGGCATCATCCAACCCCTGGAGATGGATCTGGGGATTATCACTGAAATGAAGTGAAACGTTTCTACTGAACAAGACTGAAATCTGGGGGAAGGAAACTTCAACACACACAATATCAGGCCTAGTGGTGAGAATGGCTGGCAAGGGAGGGCCCAGCTCACCATCTCTTCTCAATTATCCACCAAATTAAGGCTGGGTACGGAGAAGGTGATGGCACCCCACTCCAGTACTCTTGCCTAGAAAATCCCATGGACGGAGGAGCCTGGTAGACTGCAGTCCATGGGGCCGCTAAGAGTCAGACACACAGCTGAGAGACTTCACTTTCACTTTTCACTCTCATGCACTGGAGAAGGAAATGGCAACCCACTCCAGTGTTCTTGCCTGGAGAATCCCAGGGACTGGGGAGACTGGTGGGCTGTCTATGGGGTCGAACAGAGTCGGACACGACTGAAGCGACTTAGCAGCAGCAGCAGGGCTGGGTAGACCATGGAAGGGTCAGAAGTTGGAGCATTCAAGAAAGTAAAACTGCAGCTTTGGGCCTCCAGTGGCAAGGAGTGGGCAGGCAGGAGGACAACCCCATCCTGGTTATAGAGTTGGTAGGGCTCCCTACAACATCATCAGTTCATTAAACATTTACTAAGGCAATGGCACCCCACTCCAGTCCTCTTGCCTGGAAAATCCCATGGATGGAGGAGCCTGGTAGGTTGCAGTCCATGGGTTCCCTAAGAGTCAGACACGACTAAGCGACTTCACTTTTACTTTTCACTTTCCTGCATTGGAGAAGGAAATGGCAACCCACTCCAGTGTTCTTGCCTGGAGAATCCCAGGGACCAGGGAGACTGGTGGGCTGCCATCTATGGGGTCGCACAGAGTCGGACATGACTGAAGTGACTTAGCAGCAGCAGTAATGGCCAACCATGTTTCTAGCTGAATGTCTGCATGAAAAGCACAGTCTTTGACCTTACGGAGCTCCAAGTCTAGAGAAGAAAGAGATTTATAAACACTTTATTGCAACTTGAAGAAGGAAATGGCAATGCACTCCAGTATTCTTGCCTGGAGAATTTCATGGACAGAGAAGCCTGGCAGGCCCTAGTCCATGGGGTCCCAAAGAGTCAGACACGACTGAGCGACTAACACACATTTCGATTTAGTAATTAAGTGCCAGAACTGTTACCTAGTCAAAGCTCATACTGTTCATCACACCAACAGGCCAATAAATTGAGAGAAGAGTTGATGGGGAAAGAAATGGCAACTTTATCCAGAAAGCCATCAAAGAAGATGGTGGACTAGGGTCCCAAAGAAACATCCTGCCTGGGTTTGGATGTTTGTTTTCTTATAGAACAAAGAGGGAGAGGTGAGAGGGCAAAGCAAAAAAAAAAAAGGCAGTAAGTTGTTGCGAACATTTCCTAGTTCTGGCCAGCCACTGAAGTGTGTTAGTTGCTCAGTCATGTCTGACTCTTAGTGACCCCATGGACTAGGGCCTGCCAGGCTCCTCTATCCATGGAATTCTCCAGGCAGGAATACTGGAGTGGGTTGCCATTCCCTTCTTCAGGGAATATTCCCAACCCAGGAATCAAACCCTGGTCTCCTACACTGCAGGCAGGTTCTTTACCATCTGAGTCACCAGGGAAGCTTTAGCCACTGGAGGCGATGTGTTAATTTCTTCTTTCCTGCAACCATTCACAGGTAGTCCTGGTGAGGATGTCTCCTGAGAGCTAAACAAAAGTATTTTAGCTTAACACTCAGGCTTGAGAAGCAGGGTCCCCAGAGATGGCCCATTATGTATACTTAAAGCAGTAGGCCAGAGAAGGCAATGGCACCCCACTCCAGTACTCTTGCCTGGAAAATCCCATGGACAGAGGAGCCTGGTAGGCTGCAGTCCATGGGGTCACTGGGAGACGGACACAACTGAGCGACTTCACTTTCACTTTTCACTCTCATGCATTGGAGAAGAAAATGGCAACCCACTCCAGTGTTCTTGCCTGGAGAATCCCAGGGACAGGGGAGACTGGTGGGCTGCCGTCTATGGGGTCTCACAGAGTCGGACACGACTGAAGCGACTTAGCAGCAGCAGCAGCAGCAAAGCAGTAGGCAACATCCCTTTAGTGATTAACTTGTAGCAAAAGCAATAGAATGCAAAGGTCAAACAGATTAAAGATGGAGTCAGATATGTTATAGAGTAAAGGTATGTCTCAACTGCTGTGGGTACCCAGAAGAAGGACAGTTGCCCTCTGGGTAAATCAGAGAAGTGTAAATCAGAGAAGGGGCTGCTCAGGGGCAATGCTACTGAGAGCTGCAATGAACCCACACGAAAAAGTGCACCCCACACTCAGCATATGCCCACCACAGCCCAGGCAGCATCTGTTGTCCTGCAGCGACACATGGAAACAAAAAACCCAGGACAATGACTAGCCCTGAGGTGGCCTTTCAAGTGGTCAAACCAAGACCAGAAAACTGAGGTGCCACCTCTTCACATTGAGAGAGCTGAAGGAGGAGTGAAATACCACTGAGAGGAAGAAAGCTGGGGGCTAAGGTCAGGAGAGAGGCAAGTCGGAGGACATAAAGCCACTGGTCCAGGGTTGCCCGTCCGCATGCTGCACCGAGCTGGGTAGGGCCCCCACCCCCAAATTCATGTCCACCAGCAACCTCAGAATGTGACCTTATTTGGTAATAGGGTCCTGGCAGATGTGATCAAGTTAAGCTGTCACCATGCTGGATTAGGGTGGGCCCGAATCCAGTGACTAGAACACTTAGAAAGAAATACATGGATGCAGAGACAGAGATTGAAAAATGCAGCTACAAGTCAAGAGGTAGCTAGGGTTGCTGGGATCCACCAGGAGCTAGTCAGAGGCAAACAAAGACTCTCCCCTAGAGCCTACAGAGAGACCATGGTCCTGCCAACACCTTGACTTCAGACTTCGGCGTTCAGAGCGTAACTTTCTGTTGTTCTAAACCACTCAATTTATGGTAACGTGTAATGTTAGCTCTAGGAAATTAAACATGTAAAGAGACCAAACATGTAAAGCCATGAAGTGAGGCGGCCTGGCATGAGACGTGGGCCCCAAAGTGGACCCCACTGCAGGGCACGTACAACAAGGGGCAGCAGTTACTCAGGTCTAGACAACTGCTGCCAAGAGGTAGTGGTGGTGTCAAACATGTCCACTTTTTTAGGGAAGGGGAAAAAATCATACTTTTATATGAAAAATCTAAGTTTTATCTATTTATTTCTTTTCTCCAGTGGAAGCTTGGCATCTTAATCCCTGGACCACCAGGGAAGTCCTGATAATGGCTCTTTTATCAGTCTTCTAATTCAGATTCCCCTTTTTTGTTAGAGTCCTTGAGCAATCCTTAGAGCTGGCTTCAGTGAAAACCCTTAAGTTTTAAATATGAGCTCAAACAGTTTGATTATTTATTTCATTCTTAGTCTTTGTTTTTTTGAATTAGAGTAGGCCAGAGAAGTTCAAACCAACCTTCCCCATTTTGCAGGTAAAGGAACTGTGACCCATGAGACAAGGTGATTTATGCCTTAAGTGAGATTCAGGGGTGAAACCCACCCTTCCATCTACTGTGCTACAACCCCGCCGTCTGTCCCACCACTTCCTTTTCTCCCGTGGAGAAGCGGGCAGCAGCTCAAGATACATAGCCCTCATGAAACGGACCGACTCTGGGCTGGAGGGAATGGGCACCAAAAAAAAAAAGTCTTCATTTTCCCAGCTGCATGGTATCCAGCAGTTCCTCCCGGGATGAGTTGCCTGAAAAAAGTTACATGTGTTCATGGCCAAGTCCTCAGCCACAGAGACAGAAGGGAATAGATGGGGCCTGGAGGGCACAAGATGGTGAGGGCAACAGGAAGGGCGTTTTACAAGGGTGACATCTGTGGGAAGTGATTCAAAGAGCCTCACTTGGCAGCATCTGTGATGCTCCAGCAGTAGGAGTTTCCCACCAGGCTCTGGGGCAGGCCAGATAGACAGGGGGAGCTGTTTTCAGCAGTGAGCATGAAGACATCCAGGCAGCTACAGCCAGTTACCGCGGGAGGAGGAGGGTGGCAGCCAAACAGTGCTAATGAGATGCCAAGGCAGACAGCCTGGGAGCACATCACAAGTGTGTCTCTGACTCCCAAGAATGCCATACCTGTTTGGACTGATCATTGCTCTCCTATCCATGTTCCAAGAGCTGGGAAATGAGGCGAGAGGCCTGAAAAATTCTGTTTGGATAGTGCCTGGAATGGCACTGAATGTCACCAGCTGCAGCAAGGTGCTCCTCTGTGCCAGTGAAGAGGGCGTGCCAACACTAGCACTGCACACACAGCAGCCTCACACCCTCGCAGTCCAAGCAGCGTCTTCCCTGTGCGATGAGGAAGCTTCTTGGGAGAATGGCAGAGAAACAAAGACCCTGCTTTTGTGTTTTGTTGTCCTTGGACAAGATGCAAAGGAACGTTTGTGAAATTTTCTCATGAAGACCAGAAATGAAGTTCACAGCACCTCTTGGCTCTAGCAAGGCCATTATACCATGGAGTTCAACAGCCCTAGCCTACCACCCTGGCTGGTCTTCACAGAGTTCCATGAGGTCGGGCCTGAAGCAGACATGGGCAAGGAGAGGTCTGTGACCACGACCCCTAGGATCTCTGGCAGGTGTAGATCCCTTCATGCCAGGGTGGCTTGTTGAGACCGCCAAACTCACAGACACATCCACACGCACAAACACACTGGCCACACAATGACTGTTATAGACAGAAAACAGGGTTGGATCCAAAAGGACAGCAGTTGCTGCGCTAAAACCTAAGTGGTATTCAGAGGCACGCCTCTCTGCTAAGCCCTAATCCCCCTGGCATCTGGGGCCTGCGATTTGCATAAGTAAATGGCAGCTCATTAAGAACACATTACTTGCTCTGTAACCATGTAAGGAAACCAACCCACTGAACCCTAAGTCACTGGAGAGTTCTCTAATTCAGTTTCGCAGCCTTGGAGGCATGAAGCAGAGTCTGTCATCTGCCATCTGTCTGTCCAGCCAGAAGAGGAAGAATAGACCCTTATGGAAACACAGAAGAGACTTCATAAATATTTGTTGAAGAATGAAAGATGGTAGGCCAGCTTTGCAAAGGGCAGATCTTACTAAAAATAGAGTAATGTTTGAACCATACTGGTTTGGGGAAGCATTTAGCCCCATGTCTAGCCACCCACTGAAGGCTGGAGGACGGTGACTGCAAATCACCCGTTAGCTTTTCTGACATTTGTCCATGTGATGACTCTGATTCAGGGGGTCGCAGGTGGAGTGGAGGAATCTGGAGTTTTAAAATGCCTCCCGGGCATTCTTAGTTACTCCACTGTTTGAGAACCATTGCCTTTGAGACTTCTAGGAAGGAGCCTGTCAGAAATGCAGAATCTCAGGCCCTATGAAGCCCTGCTGGGTCAGAACCTGCATTTAACAAGCATGGCTTCCCGTGGCTCAGTGGTAAAGAATTTGCCTGCAATATGGGAGCTGCAGGAAATGTGGGTTCAAACCCTGGGTTGGGAAGATCCCTGGAGGAGGACATGGCAACCCACTCCACTATTCTTGCAGGAGAATCCCATGGACTGAGGAGCCTGATGTGCTACATTCCATAAGGTCAGAAAGAGTCAGAGCATGACTGAAGTGACTTAGCACGCAACTAGGTGTTCTTTGGCCTAGTTTGGGGAGGTTTGAGGAGCAGCAATCCAGAGGCTGTCCAGTGGCCTCTCAGTGACTTGTGGGGGCTCAGACAGCCAAGCAGACCCCGTCTGAGTGCTACCCAAGGCAGCCCGTTACCAGTGTGTGGCCACTTGGTCACAGACTCAAGCCTCCACATGCCCCTCTTACGGGGCACAGAGGCTGTATCGGTGGCCCACCTCAGAGGCTCTTGTTCATGGTGCAGACCTAAGTAATCCTCCTCTCTCACCACATGAAGACCCAGAAGCAGGGCTGCCCTCATAAGCACAGGCTGGAAGCCCGGGAATTGCAGGGCCTTGAGCTCACGTCTCTGCTTCCGTGTGTATCCCTGCCATGCGGAACAAAGAGCAGCAAGTCCCACAGCCAGCAAATTCCAGGATGCCTGATCCCAGGCCCAGCAGTGACCTGGGAGGGCCTCTTGCGCCCTCAGCAGTGACTCAGGGAGGGACGGCAGGCAGGCTCAGAGCATTTGGGCCTTTCTCCAGTGCCCTCCGGAGTCACCGATGGTTCGATGATTGCCAGTCAGCTGCCCAAGGGTGTTCAAGCCAATGACTTCCTTGCAGTCAAAGAAGACAGGCCCTGTGTCCGCCAGGACAACAGCAGCCCCCTGCTTCACACCAGCCCTAACTCACACCTGCCTCCACACAAGAGCTGTCAGGGTTATCATGGGTTCTCTCAAATGCCTGTCTTTCTCATCCCAGTCAGGGCCGCCCCGAACCTGGCAGATCAGAAAACAGTAGGGGAGCAAGACACACAAGGCAGAGACTCCCGAAGCCATGCAAGTGCCAATTGTGGGGGTATTTTTAGTCCTGATCCCTCTGGAAAAGCAGCTCATGAAACCCTCCTCTGTCAGCGCTGCCTCCCTCCCCTGGCTCTGGAGGGGTGGGTGTTGCCTTAGTAACCACGGTGTGGCTCTGCAGATTTGGGGACACCTGTAAAAGCCCACAGGTATCCGGCAGAGGGACCTAGGGCGGTCTCTGCTTCAGGCTCTGGCCTTCTCCCTCTATGCAGCATCCCCAGGGAATGGGGCCCCAATGACTCCAGGGCCCAGGAAGCCCCATGCAGACATCACAAGGGCCTCGGTGGGAAACCCTGAGACTTCGGGCTTTCAAAGATGTCCAAGCCACCATGAAGACAACACGCAGTGCCCGCCTCAGCTCCGGTCTTTAAATTTTCATGAAGTCTCAGCTCACTGGGAGGTTAATTATCCCTGGGAGGTGATGGTGCAGGAAGCAAGGGGCAGACAGGAGTAGGCCTTGCCTGTTTCTTCTACTCCTCACTCTGCTTTTTGAAGACCTTCTTACTGTTTCCTTGAAAGGGGCCAGGGATGAGGGGCCAAGTGTTGCTCTGAGGCCTAGAATTTTTCTCAGTATTTTTTCCTTCCTGATTGCATCTTTGCTTTCCAGCAGACGCCTGGAAAGGAAAGTCTGGCCCCAAATCTCCAGCCGTTCCCCTTAGGTACTGTCCCACCCCTCCACGGTAAAGAACTTGGGATAATCAGGTGGGCTGTTAGTTAACTTGTAGCACAGGGAGGCAATGCCTGACCCCGGAACAGAGAGGCAGGAATGCCACTGGGGCAAAGCAAGCAGGGGTTCCAACGTGGGTTTAGCCATGTGACCAGTGGAAGCAGAAATCGTCACCATTCCCATTCAGTTAGTTATAGCATGTTTTTGAGAGCCTGAGTCATAAAATGTACTAACAGAACAAATCACAGAATTTCCAGTAATCGTGTTCTTTTTTTTTTTTCCCCATGATGAAAATAGCTCTACTGGATTTTTTTTTCATGGTTATATAAACAATACCTGCTTTATTGCAAAAAAAAAAATTAAACAATACAGAAGTGTGTTGGGGAAAAATGTTAGGATGACTTGCCACCCAGACATTACTACCGCCTGCTTTTTTCCTGGTTCTTTTTTTCTTTGTCATTGCTGGTTGCTTTTTTTTTTTTTTTTTTTTTGGCCCCATCACAGCATCAGGGATCAGGGATCAAACCCATGTCCCCTGGAGTGGAAGTCCTAACCAGAGTCCTAAGCCCTGGACCCCAGGGATATCTCACCACTGTCTGCTTTTCATGAGCAGTTTTCACACTTCTTGCATACATACATGTGTAATTTTCCATCGATGGAATTGTGCCATGCACACTGCAATTTTCTTTATTTCTCTTTGCCACAGGGTTTTGTGAGTTTATCTCACCATCTCCTCGTCCAATCTCCCTCCTTAGGCACCTGATGCTAGTAGCCTATCTTATCAGCCAGGATCATATGTAAGCAAATCTCCATGTCTAACTCAAAGGCACCCTGTCCTACGCCCAGGAACCATCTCACCACACTCTCTGGGCCAAACACTATTTCAGTCTTTCTTCAATATCTCAAGGCTTCCCTGGTAGCTCAGATGGTAAAGAACTTGCCTTCAATTCAGGAGACCCAGGTCCAACCCCTGGGTTGGGAAGATTCCCTGGAGAAAGGAATGGTACACTCCAGTATTCTTGCCTGGAGAAGCCCATGGACAGAAGAGCCTGGCGGGCTACAAATCCATGGGGTCACAAAGAGCTGGACAGCCCTAAGCCACTAACACTTTTACTCTTCAATATCTCAGGGAAAGCAATCTTGTAAAACCCTAGGTTACTTCTGTGCTAGAAATGGTGCACCAGCTTCCCATCTCTCATTAAGATGTAAACAAAGGCTCTGAAGTGACCAACAAAGTCCTGCATGACCTGCCCCCTCTCTGAATCCTTTCCAACCAGTCTCCCTTTTGTAGCCTCTGGACTGGCCCTCCTGCCTCCCCTGCCACAGGGTCATGGCACCTGCCATTCCCTCTGCCTGATTCACTCATTTTCTACACCACCCGCAAGGCTCATTGCCTCCCTTCCTCCGGTCTTCAGTTTAATATCACCTTCTGAGTGAGGCCCTTATTGGACACTCCATTTAAAACTACATTTCCCCCCAGTGTTCCTTTCCTGCCCCTTGTTTTCCTCTGACACCTATCTCCAGCCAACATGCCATGTATTTTACTTACTTATGAGCTGGGTCACCCACCAGGAGGCAGACTGCAGACAGGGTGATTGATTCTTTCTGTGCACTGCTGTATCTCCAGCACCCAAAAAGCCCCTGCCACGGGCAATTGCTCAGTGAGTGTTAGTCGAATGCATGAACTGTGGGGTCTTCAGGAGACCGAGATAATCAGCAAGCGCTTGCTTAGTAGTTGCAAGTTCTTCCTACAGCTGTACTTTCAAGGTCAAATGGTTTCACAAGCCTTGCCACTTAGAAGACATATGCCTTTTGATTGCTGTAGTGTGCTCTCTGCTCCTCACACTCCAGAAACAACAGGTGGCTCCCCTCCAGCTGAGTTAATAGTCCAGATGCTCCAACATGGGCTCCACCCAGAATCTGGAGAGACCCCTGCCTCTGAGTCCTTGGAAGGGTCTTGCACTTCCCCAGCAGTGCTCCTTCACTGAACCCCTCCCTCCCTCCTCCCCTCCCATGGGTGTGGCTTGAAGCCACACCCACAGAAACCAATCTTTCAGTTCAGCCCTGGCTGTGAGCTGCAGGCTGATGGTCCCAAACACAGGCATCCTGGACTCTTGACCAGCATGGCAGCTCACTGATCCCCTCCTGTTCCCTGATTGCAGAGGCTGATCCAGAAATGCCAGCCTCCTTTCCAGGGCACTAGGGAGGTGATTCAGAGAAGGCAATGGCACCCCACTCCAGTACTCTTGCCTGGAAAATCCCATGGACAGAGGAGCCTGGTGTCCATGGGGTCGCTAAGAGTCGGGAACAACTGAGCGACTTCACTTTCACTTTTCACTTTCATGCATTGGAGAAGGAAATGGCAGCCCACTCCAGTGTTCTTGCCTGGAGAATCCCAGGGATGGGGAAGCCTGGTGGGCTGCCGTCTATGGTGTCGCACAGGGTCGGACATGACTGAAGCGACTTAGCAGCAGCAGCAGCAGCAGGGAGGTGATTGCAGCAGACAGCTTGAGCCTGTGGTTGGTTGGTTGGTCTTACATTTGGGTTTGTGTCTTTGTTTTACTATTGATGATTATTATGTCCAATGGGCTGTCTTTTAAAAGCTTATTACTTGGATGAAGATGTGAGACAATAAATGTATAAAAAATTCCACTTCTTTTGAATTGTAATGTGTTCTACATTTCACTTGTGGAAAATGGCAGAAATGGGAAATGGCTAAGGAGACAATTGATCAAGGACTCCCCTGTCCTTGGTTTGAGACCTTTTGACATCTGGCCAGAGAGTCTGCCTATGGAACACACATACACACAAAGACACACACACACACACAAAGCATTCACAACCCAGACGGCAGAAGCCTGAGTGCCAAGCTCTCTCTGGCAAAAGGTTGTCTACCTTCACTCTCCAGCCATCTCCAAGATCAGAATCACAGGTGACTAGAAATTTCTAAATGCTGGCCTTTATGGAAACCCTCTCTGGAAGGTAATACACACCCCAGATACCACTAAGGCCAGGCCACCCCAGCCCTTGCAGTATTATTCTTGATACTCACCCCTCCATCCCCTCCCTTGAAAAGCCCTTCTACCCTATTCTTTCAGGGAGAAGCAGCCCAGACTTGCCAATAGCAAGTTCAAAAAGGAAAGGAGACTGGGCCATCTCACTGGGCTCAAATCTCTCTCTGTCAGCCAAGAGGCAGATGGCTCCCACTGTCCAAAGGAGGGAGAGAGTGGCTAAGGCGAACATTGACTCCTTCATCAGTTCAACACTAGAAGGGTTATTTTTCCCTAGGATGCAACATGATTAGATTTTTATAAACTATCAGTGATATTAGTGAATCTTTAATTCTACCAGTTGTAGATGTTTTTTTCAGTGTAGTTACGTCTCTTTCAAGTACATAGAGTAATATGAATTCTAGGCTAGACATTGGACATAAAACAGCACATGTAATACTCGTGAGCAGTCTGAAAATGTTATAATGCCATTTTATTCTGGTGAATAAATCAAAGAGGTTAAGAGCTAACAGCTGGTAAATAGTATCTCTGTAATTATTTACATTGCATTGATCTTGGATGGATGGGATGGACAGATGAACAGATGGATGGATGGACAGATGGCTGAGTGCACAGATGAAGAGCAAAAAGGAAAAGCAACTAAACCACGTAACTTCTCAGTAAAACTAAAGAATGGGACTATTTAAAGGAATGAATTAGACTGATTAGTAATTAGCATCTCAGCAGTCAAAAAAAGAAAGGAGAGACAGGAGAAGTAGGAGCTACTATTATAAGAATCTGTGCTCTAGAGCCAGATTGACAAGGTTCAAATCTCAGTCCCACCACACACTAGCTGAATAACCTTTGGCTAGGTATTTAACCTCTCACTGCCTCTGTTTCCTCATCTGTAAAATGGGGATATTATAACATAAAGTTGTTGTGAGAATTAAATGTATTATATAAAATAATGTGTAAAGCATTTGGAACTTTGCCCAGCACATAGCAAATGCTCAATAAATGTGGCTGTTGTTATCCACATTTTGTAGAGGAAACGGAAGTCTAGGGAAAGAGATGGTGATTATTCTGTCATTTCTCCAATAATGCCACTTTTAATATTGATGGTCAGCGACACTTTTATTCAGGGACTGCAAGAACATTTGAACCAAGTCAAACCAATGATCTTCAGTTGTGGTGAGAATTTAGATTTTAAGGAAGATCTAGATTTTTAAACTTTTCAGATAACTTTTATAAGGTGATGAAACAAGGCAGACTTCACTTCTTCAGAGACCAATGCACACATGCTGTCACAAGAATTTAAAGAAACTCCACGGTGATTGAACAAAGATCGATGCTGTCTAGTCTCTCCCCTCTAGGAGAACGTACCCCTAGAGACAGTGGGCCAGCTACAAAGCAGGAAAGGAAGCAGGGATGAAAGGGAGCTTCAGGCCTGTGGGCAGCAGCAGGTGGTGCCAAGCTGGGCACTGCTGGCAGCAGCGAGTATCAAGGAGCACAGGAGATTCAGAGGGGGCCCAGCTCATACCAGTGGAAGTTCACAGGGAGGCTTTCCAGAGCAACAGAGCTAGAGTGGGCAAGACTGATGATAGATTTGATGCTTCCTGGGGAGAAGGCCAGAGTGGCTCCTTTTCCCATGTATAGACATGATTCTGAGGTTTGGGGTAGCAATGTTGTTACCTTGGTATTCCCTCTGCCCTGTTCCATAAACTTGGAGAGAGCTGGGGAGGAGCCAGGGGAACCTCATGGAAAGAGCTCCTTACAGCCCTGATCCAGCCCCCACAAGCCTCTAAGGCTATATTCCCTACAAGTGGCCCCCGGTAGCCCAAGAGAGACATTCAAGAGTGATCCTTCTGACAACCGTCTTTCAGACTTGTTCCACAGACCTTGGAAAGCTAAAATCCGATCAAGCAATGCTGGCTCCTTCAGAAAGATCCACACAGGAGTCAGCGGGTCAGCCCTTCCCAAACTTACAGAGAAAGCTCAGGCTGAGTAAGTGAGCAGCTCACCCAGAATCACAGAAAGAGCCAAAGAGCCCAGAGATGAACCCCAGGGAAGGGTGCTCTCTAGGAGTGGCTGTTATCCACAAAACATCCCCACCATATGATCTGCTCTCTCAGGGCCATACCTTTGGGTTTTAAAGGGACATTTTATTGAGCTTACTATGTGGTAGGCCTTATGCTGAATAGTGAGGATACAAAGATGAATGTGATTACTTGGGGTCCAAAATGGTTGTGTAGGAAGACTGTGAACTCACTTACTCCTATAGACACACCAAATCTACACCAATATACAGAGTAATTCTTCCTGAAAAATGAGGACTGATGGAACAGCTTCTACACACACACACAAGCACACAAAAAGCAATAGAAGAACCTATAGATGTGAGTAGTAGAGAGAGACACAGGATTGACGGAAACCTCACCCCCCACATGGCAACACGCAATTGGAGGGATATCTCGAAGGGGCCTGTGTGCATACTTGCTCACCCTATGGTGAAGGAAAAAAACAAAACAAACCAAAAAAAACTCAGCAGTTTAAAGAACATCTAGATTATCTGAGAAAGTCTATTTATTAACCTTAGCACTTATGCCAAATGTGTAGGGAATTGCTAGAACTCTCTCCAAGTGACAGACGCTGCACACCCCATCTTTTTGCATCCCCCATCTATCTCAATGGCATAGGTGGGAATATGGTCCAGGTGCTCTAGCCGGCCAGCCAGGGCTAACCCACTGAACTCAAGGCCCCTGGCTCAACCAGCTACAGCTGCCCTCTCCAGGTGGCTCTGGCATGGTGTGCTCTGTGTTCACCTCTGCTGGTGCTCACCCCAACTCCAGACATCCCATGAAGGCGGCCCAGGCACAGCCCCCCTCAGGACCTCCCTGGTCCGCACTCACTATAGCTCCACCAGCCTGCCAAAGCCAGCTGGTACATGCTGTCCACACGGGACATGCCTTCAAGACCAAGAGAGGGAGCTGTTCCATCTAACCCACAGAAACAAAGACAGAAAGTCAAACAAAATGAGGAGTCAGGAAACATGCTCCAAGTTAAAGAACAAGATAAAACCCCAGAAAAGCTTAATTAAATGGAGATAAATAATCTACCAATAAAGAAGTTATGGCTGTAAATAGGCTCACTGCACTCAGGAGAGGAGTGGAGGAAGACAGTGAGAACTTTAACAAAGGGAAAATATAAGAAAGAACCAATCAGTGCTGAAGAACCCAGTGACTGAGACAGAAGACACTCTAGAAGAAGTCAACAGGGGATGGATGAGGTGAAACAGAAGAACAAATAAGCAATCTGAAAGAATCAGAAATCATCTGAACAGGACAGCAAAAAGAAAAAGAATCTTTTTAAATGAGGACAGTTTAAGAGACCTCTGGGAACACATCAAGCATACTGGATACCAGCACACTAGCATTCACATTGTAGGGTGTCCCAAAAAGAGGAGAGAGAGAGAAAGCGATAGAAAAAACTTATTTGAAGAAATAATGACTGAAAACTTCCCTAACCTGGAGAAGGAACAAATATCCACGTCCATGAAACATAGAATCCCAAACCAGATGAACCCAAAGACATTTATACCAATATATGCCCTAATTAAAATAACAAAAGTTAAAGATAAAGAGAGAATTTTCAAGGCAGCAAGGGAAAAAGACAAGTCACATACAAGAGACCCCTCATAAGACTATCAGCTAATTTTTCAGCAGAAATTTCACAAGCCTAAAGGAACAGCTTAAAGTTCTGAAAGGAAAAATCAGTAACCAAGTATACTCTAGAAAGGCTATCATTTATAGTGAAGGAGAGAAAAAGACTTTCCCAGACAAGCAAAAATTAAAGGAGTTCATCACCACTGAACGAGCCTTACAGGAAATGTTAATGGTTTTCTTTAAGCAGGAAAGGTCATAACTAGAACTAAGAAAATATATGAAAGAAAAATATTACTGGTAGAGGCAAATAAATAGTAAAGGCAATGGATCAGTCACTTGAAAAGCTAATATGAAGGTTAAAAGGCAAAAATACAAATTTCAACTATTGTTGCTCCAGTGGCACAATTGATAAGCATGCGATACGTGCAAGAAATTTCAACTATAGTAAGTGAATTATAATGTCAAGAATAAAATATGCAAATTATCATTTCAAAACAACAAAATGTGGGAAGTAAAAATGTAGTGCTTTTAGAATGTATTCAAACTTAAGCAACTATCAACTCAAAAACTGCTATATAGATTATAGACATAACTAGATATATAGATATATATTAGTCTCATGGTAATCAGGAACCAAAACCCTACAATATGTAGAGAGTAGAGAAAGAGAAAGGAACACAAACATAAAACTAAGACAAGTATCAAACCATAAGGGAAGCCACCAAGAGAAGAATAAAGGAAGACAGAAGAACTACAAAAACAATCAGAAAGCAATACATGACAATACATACATAAATATGAATATTTTAAATGTAAATAGACGAAATGTTCTAGTCAAAAGACACAAGGTAACTAAATGGATTTTTTTTAAGTCCCATATATATGCTGCCTGGAGAGAATCACTTCAGATTTAAAGACACACACAGACTGAAAATTAAGGGAAAAGATAGTCGATGTAAATGGAAACAAAAAGAAAGCTAGAGTAGCAACACTCATACCAGGCAGGACAGACTTTAAAACAAAGGCTGTAAGAAAAGACAAAGAAAGTCATTACATAGTGATAAAGGTATCAATCCAAAAAGAAGATATAACATTCCTAAATATTTATGTACCAAACAAAAGAGTGCCTAAATATATAAAATAAATGTTGAGACATAAAGAAAAAATTTGACAATAATACAATAATAATAGGGGACTTGAATACCCCCCTTACTTCAGTGGAATCAGTAGACAGAACATCTAGACAGAAAATCAATAAGGAAACCTTGGTCTTAAAGGACACATTATATGACATGAACTTAATAGATATACAGAACATTTTACCCAAAATCTGCAGAATACACATTTTTCACAAGTACACATGGAACATTCTCCAGGACATCACAAGCTAAGCCACAAAATAAGCCTCAATAAATTTAAGAAGACTTAACTCATATCAAGCATCTTTTCCAAACACAATCAAACAGAAATAAACCTTAAGAATAAAATTGGGGGAAAAAATGATAAACACAGGAAACTAAGAACATGCTACTAAGCAACCAATGAGTGAATGAGGAAATCAAAAAAATATCTTGAGACAAATGAAAATGGAAACACAACTTCCCAAAAAACTTGGGACACAGTAAAACCAATTCCATTCTACGGTAAAGGATCTGCCTACCAATGTAGGAGATGCAGGTTCCACCCCTGGGTGGGGAAGATCCCGGGAGAAAGAAATGGCAACCCACCCTTTGTGCATAGTGACACGGGCCTACCTCAAGATGCAAGGAAAGCCTCAAATAATCTAAACTACCAGGTAAAGAAATTAGAAAAAGAAAACAAACAAAGCCCAACCTCAGCAGAAAGAAGGAAATAATAAAGAGTAAACCAAAAATAAATGAAATAGAGGTTTTAAAAATAGAAAAGATCAATGAAGCTAAGAGCTGGTTCTTTGAAAAGAATCTTCTTGCATCACAGGCAGATTCTTTACCAATTGAGCTATCAGGGAAGCCATTGAAAAGATAAACAAAATTGTCAAATCTTTAGCCAGATCATTAAGGGAAAAAGAGAGGGGATCCAAGTAAATAAAATCATAAATGAAATGGAAGAACTTATGACCAACACCAGAGAAATACAGGCTCATACGAGACCACTAGGAAAATTATACACCAACATATTGGACAACCTCAGTTCAGTTCAGTCTCTCAGTCGTGTCCGACTCTTTGTGACACGCCAGGCCTCCCTGTCCATCACCAACTCCTGGAGTTCACCCAAACCAATGTCCATCGAGTCGATGATGCCATCCAACCATCTCATCCTCTGTTGTCCCCTTCTCCTCCTGCCCTCAATCTTTCCCAGCATCAGGCTCTTTTCAAATAAGTCAGCTCTTCGCATCAGGTGGCCAAAGTATTGAAGTTTCAGCTTCAGTGAACACCCAGCTTGCAATGAACACCCAGGACTGATCTGCTTTAGGATGGACTGGTTGGATCTCCTTGCAGTCCAAGGGACTCTCAAGAGTCTTCTCCAACACCACAGTTCAAAAGGATCAATTCTTCAATGCTCAGCTTTCTTCATAGTCCAACTCTCACATCCATACATGACTACTGGAAAAACCATAGCCTTGACTAGATGGACCTTTGTTGGCAAAGTAATGTCTCTGCTTTTCAATATGCTATCTAAGTTGGTCATAACTTTCCTTCCAAGGAGCAAGCATCTTTTAATTTCATGGCTGCAATCACCATTTGCAGTGATTTTGGAGCCCAGAAAAATAAAGTCAGCCACTGTTTCCACTGTTTCCCCATCTATTTCCCATGAAGTGATGGGACCAGATGCCATGATCTTAGTTTTCTGACTGTTGAGCTTTAAGCCAACTTTTTCACTCTCTTCTTTCATCAAGAGGCTCTTTAGTTCTTCTTCGCTTTCTGCCATAAGAGTGGTGGCATCTGCATATCTGAGGTTATTGATATTTCTCCCGGCAATCTTGATTCCAGCTTGTGCTTCCTCCAGCCCAGGATTTCTCATGATGTACTCTGCATATAAGTTAAATAAGCAGGGTGACAATATACAGCCTTGACATACTCCTTTTCCTATTTGGAACCAGTCTGTTTTTCCATGTCCAGTTCTAACTGTTGCTTCCTGACCTGCATATAGGTTTCGGAAGAGGCAGGTCAGGTGGCCTGGTATTCCCATCTCTTTCAGAATTTTCCACAGTTTATTGTGATCCACACAGTCAAAGGCTTTGGCATAGTCAATAAAGCAGAAATAGACATTTTTCTGGAACTCTCTTGCTTTTTTGATGATCCAGCAGATGTTGGCAGTTTGATCTCTGGTTCCTCTGCCTTTTCTAAAATGACCTTGAACATCTGGAAGTTCACAGTTAGAAGAAAATAAATTCCTAGACATACAATCTTCCAAGACTGAATCAAGAAAAAATGGAAAATCTGAACAGATGTATTACTAGTTGTGAAGTTGAATCAAAAAAACTCCCAGAAAATCAAAGTCCAGGACCAGATGACTTCACAGGTGAATTCTACCAAATATTTAAAGAAGACTTAATACTATTCTTCTCAAAGTATTCCACAAATTTGGAGAGGAAGTCATGTTTCCAAACTCATTCTACAAGGCCAGCATTACCCTGATACTAAAACCACACAACTACAAAAAAAAAAAAAAAAAAAAATTACAGTCCAATATCTTTGATGTACATAGATACCAAAACCCTCAACAAAATATTAGCGAACTGAATTCAAAATACATTAGAAGGATCATACAGCATGATCAATGGATTTGTTCTAGGAATGCAAGGATTGTTCATGCATGCATGCTTGTTCTCTTGGTGTGTCTGACTCTTTGTGACCCAATGGGGTGTAGCCCAACAGGCTCCTCCTCTGTCCATGGAATTTGTCAGGCAAGAATACTGGAGCAGGTTGCCATTTCCTATAGCAGGGGATCTTCCCAACCCAGGGATCAAGCCTGTGTCTCCTGTATTGGCCAACAAATTCTGTACCACTGAGCCACCTGGGAAGCAAGAATTGTTCAGAATCTGCAAATAAGTCAATATGATACACCACATTAACAAAATAAAGGATAGAAACCATATAATTATCTCAATAGATGCAGAAAAAGCATTCAACAAAATTAAAATTCATTTATAATTTTTAAAAAAAACCTTCCTCAGAGTAAGTAAAGAGGGCATATGCATGCGTGCATGCTCAGTCGCTCAGTCATGTTTGACTCTTTGCAACTCCATGAACTATAGCCTCCCAGGATCCTCTGTCCCTGGGATTATTCTGGCAAGAATACTGGAGTGGGTTGGCATTTCCTCCTCTAGGGAATCTTCCTGACCCAGGGATCTAACCCACGTCTCCTACAGCTCCTTCATTGGCAGGTGGATTCTTTACCACTGAGTCACCTGAGAAGCCTGGGTATAGAGGGCATATCTCACATAATAAAGGCCATATATGACAAACCCAGAGCTAACCTCATATTCAATGGTGAAAAGCTGAAAGCTTTTCCTCTAAGATCAGAAATAAGACAAAAATGTCCACTGGCACCATTTTTATGCAATGTAGTGTCAAAAGTCCTGACCACAGCATCAGACAAGAAAAAAAATAATAAAAGGCATCCAAATTGGTAAGGAAAAAGTAAAACCGTCATTACCTGCAGATGACATGATACTACTGGGTTGGCCAAAGTGTTCATTCAGTTTTTCCCATAACATCTTCCAGAAAAACCTGAACAAAATTTTTTTGCCAACCCAACATAAAGAAAACCCTAAAGACTCCATTAAAAAAAATTAGAATATATAATTCAATAAATTTACAGGATACTAGGAAATTCCCTTGCAGTTCAGTGGTTAGGATTCCCATGCTTTCAATGACAAGGACATGGGCTCAATCTCTGGTCAGAAACTAAGATGCTGCAAGCTGCATGTCACAACCAAAAAATAAAAATTAAAAATAATTTAAAATAAATTTTCAGAATACTAAATTAATATATAGAAATATATTGCATTTCTATCCACTAATAATGAATTATCAGAAAGAGAAATTAATAAAATAATCCCACTTACAATCACATCAAAAAGAATAAAATACCTAAGAATAACTCTAGCCAGGGAGGTGAAAGACCTATTCTCTGAAAACTATAAGATGCTGATGCAAGAAATTGAAGACAACACAAATAATTGGGAAAATATACCATGTTCATAGGCTGAAAGAATTAATATTATTTAAATGTCTGGAGAAGGCAATGGCAACCCACTCCAGTACTCTTGCCTGGAAAATCCCATGGAGGGAGGGGCCTGGTGGGCTGCAGTCCATGGGGTCGCTAGGAGTTGGACACGACTGAGTGACTTCACTTTATTTTTTCACTTTCATGCATTGGAGAAGGAAATGGCAACCCACTCCAGTGTTCTTGCCTGGAGAATCCCAGGGACGGGGGAGCCTGGTGGGCTGCCGTCTATTGGGTCGCACAGAGTCGGACACGACTGAAGCGACTTAGCAGCAGCAGCAGCTATACAAAGCAATCTACAGATTCGACACAATCCCTATCAAAATACTAAAGGCATTTTTTTACAGAACCAGATCAAATAATCTTAAAAGTTTGTATGGAACTACAAAAGATCCCAAATAGTCAAAGCAATCTTGAATAAGAAGGAAAAAACTGGAGGTATCACAAATCCCTGGTTTCAAACTATATTACGAAGCTAAAGGAATCAAAACAGTATGGTACTGGCACACACACACACAAAAAAAACAGACACGTAGATGAATAGAGCAAAACAGAGAGCCCAGAAATAAACCCTTGCTTATTTGGCCAAGCATCTATGACAAAGAAAGCAGGAATATGTAATGGGAAAATGATAGTCTCCTCAAAAAATGGTAATCAGAAAACTTGACAGCTACAAGCAAAAGAATGAAACTAGAGCACTTTCTTGGATTAAAGGCTTAATTGTAAGACCTGAAACTTTAAAACTCCTAGAAGAAAACATAGGCAATATGCTCTTTGACACTGGTCTTAGAAACACTTTTTGGATCTGTCTCCAGAGGCAAGGACAACAAAAGGAAAAATAAACAAAAGAGACCTAATCAAAAAAATAAACACACACAAAAAAATGTGCATAGTGAAGGTAACCATCAATAAAATGAAAAGGCAATCTACTGAATACAAGAAGATATTTTCAAATCATACATTCAACATGGGGTTAATATCCAATATATAAACAACTCATACAACTCAATATAAAAGATTAATACCTGATAAAAACTTGGCAAAGGACTTGAGTAGACATTTTTCTAAAGAAGACATACAAATGACTAACAAGTATGTGAAAAGATGCTCAACATTACTAATAATCAAGGAAGAACAGTATGTTTCCTACAAACAATTGAGCTCCATTCTAAGAATGTATTCATAAGTCCATAAGTCCAACAAAGTTAGTCTAGGTATCCAACTAACACAATTGGCTACATAATACTGTACTGAAAAATGGACTTCCCTGGTGGCTCTGTGGTAACGAATCTGCCTACCAATCAATGCAGGAGACGCAGGTTCCACCCCTGGGTGGGGAAGATCCTGGGAGAAGGAAATGGCAACCCACTCTGGTATTCGTGCCCGGAAAATCCCATGGACAGAGGAGCCTCATGGGCTACAGTTCACGGGGTTGCAAAAGAGTCAAACGACTTAGCAGCTAAACAACAGCTTTACTGTAAGAGATTTATAATACTTTTCACACAAATACATTAAAAAAACCCCACAAAAATAAAACATTTTTAATCTTACAGTATAGTACCTTGAAAAGTACAGCAGTACATTATAGCAACTGGCATACAGGGGCTGGCATCGAGTGAAGAGGCAAGAAGAGTTACTGACTGGAAGAGGGATAGGATGGTAGAGCTGAAGGATTGTCAGCAACAGGAGACAGAGGACAAGCTATCTTTTCACCTTGCTCTACTCTCTCAATTATTGTCACTTGCTTCCATTGTTATCGCTTGGCACCTCTTAGCAGTGCCAGCTACGCCACTGCTGCTTTTACTTGCTTCAGGACTTCCTGGGCTTGAAGTAAAGACTCTGTGCCACTGTCCTCTACAAAGTATACAGTAAAGTACACAAAAGCACAAAAGCACAGCTTCCAGTGGAAGATACATGCACGTCACAACGTTCGCCAGATTTGGGAACCATCTTATGTGACTGGACATGTGAATGGATGTTCACATCTTTGAAATTTCGCAACTTGAAGGTTCTTATGTAGAGGACTTACTGTACAAACCAAAAAGACAATGAGATACGACCTCCCATCTGTCAGAATGGCTATCACCAAAGAGACATGTAACACGTGTTGGTCAGGATGTGGAGGAAAGGGAATCCTGTCACTGTTGAGTGGAATATAAACTGGTGTAGCCAGGATGGAACACATTATGAAAATCCTTTCCAAAAAACTAGAAATAGAACTACTATATGATCCAGCAATCCCACTTCTGGGTATTTCCCAAGAAAATGAAAACACTAAATAAAAAAGATATATGCACTCCAATGTTCACTGCAGCATTATTTACAATAACCAAGATATAGAAGTAACCTAAGTGTTCATCTGTAGGTGAAAGGATAAAGAAAATGTATATATATATACACACATACAGTAGAATATTAATCAGCCATAAAAAGAAGAAATATTACCATTTGCAGTAACATAAATGAACCTAGAAGGAATTATGCTAAGTGAAATAAATCAGACAAAAAAGACAAATACCGCATGATTTCAGTTATATGAAGAATCTAAACAACAAAGTAAATGAACAAACATAAGAAAACAGACTCGTGCATGCAGAGAACAAACTTGCGGTTGCCAGAGCAGAGGGGTTAGGAGGTTGACAACTACATGAAGGGGATTAAGCATGAATTTCCAGTTATAAAATAAAGGATATAGAGTATAGGAAATAGTCAATAATATTGTGATAACTTTGTATGATGACAAATGGTAACTAAACTTATCATGGTGATTATTTTTGTACTGTATAAAAATATTGAATCACTGCCATACACATGAAATTAATATGTCTATTATACTCTGATTTTTTTTAAAAGACAAAAAAGGACCAAACAACAACAAAACTATAATAACAAAAAGATGTGTGAATGGTCCCTACTTTTAAAGAGGTCATAGCTTATTGGAGAAACAAACATGAAACTAAGTAAACAGAATGAGTAAGTGCATCATAAGGATTCAATAAGATAGGTAAAAACAACAGTAAGTCACTTAACCTACATGCCAACACTTTGAGAGAGGTACTGTTAGCCCATTTTACAGATGAGGAAACTGAAGCTATGATGGTTACATCACTTGCCTCCGTTCAGACAAGTAGTGAGAGGCACCGCCACCAGCGCACTGGCGCATGCCCACACAGACTGTGAGAGTCAGATTTTTGTGCATCTCTTCCCAGCTCCTTATTTAGTGACATCACATCGGTAACTTGAAATCCACCAACAGATGGACCACAGAAATTGGCAAACACTACAAACCAGGTGACAGTCTGGATTCAAACCCAAGTCTGAAAGACTTTTTCCCAGTCTTGCCCAGAATTTTTTTCTGGATTGAAGCATCCTCTTCTAAAAGGCCTGCCTCCCTAGGAGAACCACGCCAACCCATTCTGGATAAGGCCAAACAAAATAACGCATGTGATCTCCCTTCTAAGTTACCAAAGGCTGTGCAACTAAGTCAAGTCACCATCTATCCTCTCAGCTCTGAGCGAGAGTCTTAGCGGACACATAGGGGCTCAGACATGCCAAGTGGGTCTGGGATGGGAGGGTATGGAGTAGGGCCAGGAAGAAAAGGGAGCTTTCTCTAGAACACTGATCTCTGTAAGTGTCACTGATGGGATTGATTAATCTCTGTCTCCCTAACTAGCTCCTGGGCTTCGCAAGTAGCTCCAGTGGTAAAGAACACACCTGCCATTGCAGGAGATGCAAGAGACATGGGTTCCATCCCGGGGTCCCCTGGAGGTTCCCTGGAGAAGGGAATGGCAACCCACTCCAGCACTCCTGTGCCTGGGAAATCCCACGGGCAGAGAAGCCTGGCAGGCTACAGTCCATGGAGTCACAAAGCTGGACATGGCTGAGCACTACTACTAATACAACTAGCTCCACAAGGATAAAGTCTCCACAAGGACAGGGATTGTGGCTGGTTTTGCTGACCACTGTAGTCCAAGTGCCAAGAAGCCCCACATCAACAGTGCCTGTAAGAATGAATTAAAGAAGCAGGAGGGCATCAGAGCTAAACTGTACACAGAAGCCCAGGCATGCCTCCCTCCCAGTGCCTTCTGTGAGGAAGGAGGTGGTCTGAAGTCCATCCCAGCCCTGAGAGGGCTGCAGGAGAGTCAGTCTGTCTGGGCGATACCCCAGTTATGCCACTTACATAACTGGGTGTCCTGACTGTAAAATAAGGTTGTGGGGTGGTTCTGAGAAGAAAAGGCGTTAACATTTGTAAAGCGCCTGGCATGTACAAGCGCTGTGTTTGTTAAGTAGGTAAGGAAACCCTCTTCCCCAAATCATGTGCATTGATATTTTCTCCGCTGCTCTTGGAATGCAATTTTCTGGCCTATTCTCAACCTGAGAGGGCTTGCCTGAGGGAAAAAAGGTTCCAGCAACCCCTCCTCTCTCCACGTTTCCCTACCCTATCCGGACCCACGGGAGGCAGGAAACCATCCACTTCTCTTTAAAGGTCCCCGAGTTTTGTTCAGCCCCACCTGGCCCCACAGCCTGGGAGCCGCCCCCCAGGCTTCCAGAAGACAGCCCCCTTCCGTTCCGCTCCTCTTTCTAGCGCCCCTAGGAGCCCAGTTCTCCCCTGGGGTTGGTGGAGATGGCGCGCCGGATGCGCCACTTGCACCCAGAGCCGCGCGACCCGAGCCCGCACGCCATGGGCGGCTGCGCCACCCAGTGGCGACCTGCAGAATCGGCGGTGGGGCACCTGGCGAAGTTGAGAAGTCAGGGGCTCTCGCTGCACAGGGCCGCTGCAGGGAGCAAAGGGAGAGAAAAGGCAAAAGAAACGGAAGGTTGGCGGGTAGAGAGACTAGCTCCGAAATAGCTGGTAGACTCTAGGCCACATGAAGTTAATTCAGTTAGGAGAGCAAGGCTGTTGGCAGGGTCCCTTTCCTCCCTTGTCTGTTACATACCTGGGTCCCCGGGCTTCTTCTCCCATAAGAGAATATTTGACTAGGGGCTGAGGCTCCTGTCCCCTGAAATCCTGACTTCTTGGCATTGCTCTGGGCTGATGAGGAGGCAAAGAGAGAGAGCATGTGCAGCTCTGAGGCAGAAGCAGCCTCCTTGCCCTGTGGGTGGCCCCTAGGGAACAGGATGCAGGGAGGGTCCAGATTCGACCCCCAGCTCTGACCTGGCTCCTTGCCCCCATACTAGTGGGTGCTTGGATTTCCCCACCTGGAAAAGACAGTGATAAAAATCAACACCAACCCAGCTGCCCTCCCAGAGGGGTTGTGAGACCCAAGGTAAGGCTGAGGAAGGCATTTGGAAGAACAAAAGCCTTCACTGTTCCAAGTCTCTGATCCTTAATGACTTCTGCATGTGACACGAGGCAAATACAAATACGCTTGCTTGAAGGTAAGACCCTTGATCCTGACCATCAAAAGCTTCTCAAAAGAGAGATTTTTTTTTTTTTAATTTGGCAGTGCAGGAAAGGAACATGTAGTTGAAATCCAAAATCACAAGGTTCCATATGGGAAATGTAAATGATCAAGGATGTCTCGGGAATTTTTCGGTATTGACTTTAGAAGCCAGCTTACTCTTTAGGAAACCTGTGGAATAGACAGTATGATTTTCCCCCTCCTCAAACCATTTGGAGGATGAAGAAACAGCCCAAAAAGTTATCTATTCAGAACCACAGCAAAGGCAGAATCCTAGAACCCCAGGCACTCATCTCGGCCTGGGACATCTCTGGCAGTCTCGGACGTCTGGTCAGGACTTGTGAGAACACCCCCACTGGATGGTGCAGAGGCATTGTCCTTCTGTGGGAACAAATCTACCTGCTGGTCCCATTCTGATCTCCTTGGACGTGGAGTCCAGGCCCCATGTCCATCAGCCCAGTATCATGAGAACAAAACTGCCCCCACCTCAGCATCCAGGACTGGGAGGAAACCCTCAAGAGGATGGAAGTTGGCATCAGAGTAAAGGAGAGAAATAAGAGGGAGCCCTGGCCCCAAATCCCACCCCAAAACAAAGCAGAGAGCCAACCAGCATCCCTCACAGCCCTTACCACGGGAGGCAGAGCCAGAAGACCTACTTTATACAAGAGGGTTGGGGCAAGCTGACCAAAGCCCCAGCACCTGGCAGGGCAGACACAAGTTTGGGGGTTCAGTTCCCTGGTTGATGCATCTCTTAATAGTTCCCTCTGATGAAGTAAGTCAGAAGGAGAAAAACAAATATTGTATATTAATGCATATATATGGAATCTAGAAAAATGGTACTCATGAACCTATTTGCAGAGCAGGAACAGAGATACAGAGAGAGTGGACTTGTGGACACAGCAGGGGAAGGAGACGGTGGGACGAACAGAGAGCGTAGCACTGACATTTATATACTACCATGTAAAATGGACAGCTAGCAGGGGGCTGCTTTACAGCACAGGGAGCGCAGCTCACGGCTCTGTGATGATCTAGAAGGGTGGGGGGGCGCAGTGGGAGGGAGGCTCAAGAGGGAGGGGTCGTATGTATACATATGGCTGATTTACACTATTGTTCAGCAGAAACTATTACAACATTGTAAAGCAATGGTACTCCAATTCAAAAGAATAAAATATGAAGCTCAAAAAAAAGCACCCTCTGATACAGGGTCCCTAAACAGGTCCCCATGGCCCCTTCCTCCCCTGAGTCCTCTCTTCCTAACCAGAGGGGGTCTGACAGCCTGTGTATTTCCACTGCCCAGTGGTTTTGCCCCGATACGTTCTGCTTCTCAGGCTTTCCTTCCTCTTGGATCCCATGTTGTCATGCAATATCTATTTCTCTTGTGATGGCCGCTCAAAAAGATCCAGGATCTTCAGGTGAAAACCTTCCTATACATCTCTTCTGACTCCTCTTAGCTCAGCAGGCCGTTGACATTTACTGAGCACCAGTGAGTGTGTAAGTGAGTGTGTACTCAATGGGAGGCAGGGAAAGGGTTCACTCTAATGTCACTGCATCCTGTCTAGAGATTGCAAGTCTGGACCTTGACATGAGGACAGACCCAGACCACCACTCATGCTGGAAGTGCTGGTTTCAAATTCATCCAACCAGTCCCTGTTGTTCTCACTGTCTCCATTGCTGTGCTGGGTGTTGAAGGAACTCCAGAAGTAGGAGGAGACATCTCAGGGCTCCATCTCCGCATACCTCCCCTGTTATTCTATCCCGAGGAGGGAGAATGTTCGTCCAGTTGGTCAGATGGCAGGTCACTGATTGGCCCGTATTTGCAAGTAGGTGTGGTTTCATGCATTGGAGAAGGAAGTGGCAACCCACTCCAGTGTTTTTGCCTGGAGAATCCCAGGGACGGGGGAGCCTGGTGGGCTACCATCTATGGGGTCACACAGAGTCAGACACGACTGAAGCGACTTAGCAGCAGCAGCAGCAGTGGTTACTGTTCCCAAAACACAGGCTTGGTGAGGGGTCAGGTGGAGTGGCTAGCCCATCCTTCTCCTCTCTTCTTGCAGCCGATCAGTTCAGTGGCCCAGGCTGATGCCCTCTCCCTTGTCCTTCCATATGGCTGCCCAGAGCAGAGGAAGAGCAGAGATCCAGGGAGAACACGGCCCCTAGGCTCAGCCTGGTTGACTCCAGTTTGGAGCCCGAGTCCAGCTGCCATCAAATGTGACTCTTCTTTCTTCTCTGCTCTTCCTCTGACTCTCCTGGGACTTTGTGGATAGTGGTTGCTAGGGCCTGGATCCCCCTGGGTCCTCCGGCCATAAGGCATGTATTAGCTCCTCACTGCTGCCAACCTTGTGACAAGCTCTCATGCCCAGGGAAGATTAGAACTATGCTGTGACATGAGGTAAGAGCTATGAAATAAAGTTTATCAGGGAGTGGGGAAAGGCTCACGGAGAGCAGAGATGGAGATTGGCCTTGAAAGAGGTATAGGACCCCATAGACATTTGGGGACATGGGAAAAGATAGTCCAGACAGCATGAACTCAAGTAAAGAGTCCAGTTTGATGCTGGCTGCATGAATGTGGACAATGGATGATTCTAGAAAGTTAGGTAGCCCTTCAGGTTGGAGTCCTGGCATGCGGAGTCAAGAATCTCTCACCTAATTTTGTAGACACCTCAGAGCCATTGAATGCTACCAAGCAAGGAGGGCTGTAGTCAGGATGGAACCCTAAAAAGAAGAATCTGCCAGAAGTGTATGGGGGTGCAGGGAGCCCAAGAAGACAAGGGCAGGAGGGCCAGTTGGGTGGCCTGCACAGGAACCAGGTCCGCAGAACATAAGGGCAGGGCAGTGGGACCAGAATGGAGGCTCCAGGGCAGGGAAGGGTGAGCACAAAACCCAGAGAACAAGAGTCCTGAGGAAGAGAGAGGATAGGATGCATAGGAAAGTCTCCAGGAGAACTGAGGTGGCTCCACAGAAACCGGGGGGTCAGGGAAGGCAGGGCTGGTCTGCAGAAAGGATGAGCTTGTCCACCTGCCTGGGCCTCCTACCCTCGCCTCCTTCTACTGCCCAGAATACACTGTTGCTCTGTCAGCTGGTGCCCTGGCCGCTCTGCTGGCATCTGGAATGGCCTTCTCCCCCATGCCCTGTCCTTTCTCCTATTTATTCTCAGTTCTCAGTTGCCTCCGCCTGCAAGCCATCCCTGAGCCCTACCCTGGGGACATAGTTAAATGCCCTCCTCCCACTACCCTCTACCCCAACATGTGTGCAGGGTGAACTCCACCTGTTGGTTCCCTTCTCTGCTTCCCCCAACACCCTGAAGCCTTTGGAAGACAGGTGTTGCATTCATTTGACATGTTGGCAACAATATTTTATTGAGCATCTAATATGTGCTAACTCGCAGGTGCTGAGAATACACTGGGGAGCAAATGCAGCCCTTGCCTTCAAGGAATGCTTGGTCCAGAGCAGGAAGGAGGAGGTAAGTTCAACAGAAACCCACCACGTGCTCAGAGCAACTGAGCCCGAGTGCCGCAACCACTGAACCAGCTCTCTAGGGCCCCCAAGCCCCTGCTACTCAGCCCACGTGCCTAGAGCCCGTGCTCCGCAGCAAGAGAAGCCATCGCAATGAGAAGCCCACACACCGCAAATGAGAGTAGCCCCTGCCGTCAAAGCTAGAGAAGCCTGCTGAAGCAACGAAGACTCTCCACAGCCAAAAAATAACATAAATAAATTTTTAAAAAGAGAGAGAGAGACCAGTCATGTGAAAGGGGGCCATCTTTTCTTTGACTCCCACCCCTAGCAGGGCTGGCATGGAGAAGACTCTAGAAATGATGACTGAGGGAAGGGACACACAGTGACTTTGAAATGTGGCAAGATATTCAGAAAGCAGCTGGGAACAGGGGCCTAGATCTCAGGACAGATGAGTGGAAGAGGGCCATTTTGGGAATCCTGCCCACTCACCTGTAAGTTACCTGTGAGTTTCACTACATCTGACAGGGCAAGTGTATGGGGGTCCCAGAGTTTACCTGGATTGGGAAGAAAGGAAGCGTCTGCACTCCAGACACAGCTTAGATTAACAAGGGACCTCTCCTTGAGCCCAGGGATATCCTTGAGCCCAGGGACATATCCCTGCTCCCACTCAGAACACATCCCGTTTAAGGAAGTGGAACATCAAGTCACCTGCACCCGAGGGTCAGACATTCATCAGCAAGAACACTTACACTATGGAACGTCCCTGCTCAGGGCAGCACTAATGTCAGTGGGGGAGGAAGGCAGGCTGCCTCCGTGCAGTGCCCCAGACAGTAAATCATATCTCCAGACTCCAGACCAACCGGTGAATAGTGTTTCCTCATTTAACACAAGACTTCAGCTCCACCTGAACGCCCGTGGAACCGAGCAAATCAAATGTTGATCCCAAAGTGACATCAGAAATGGAAAAGGCCTGTGTTTAAAATGGATAACCAAAAAAGACCTACTGCATAGCACACGGATCTCCGCTCAATGTTATGTGCCAGCCTGGCTGGGAGAGGGGTTTGGGGGAGAATGGGTACATGTTATGTATGGCTGAGTCCCTTAGTTCTCATCTAAAACTACCACAAAATTGTTAATCGGGGATACCCCAGTACAAAATGTTTTTGGTGCTAAAAAGGAAATAAATAAAGTGCCTTTTAAAAAAATAAATGGAAAGAGCCTGTTTTGGGCATGGTCTCTGCTGGTCCCAAAAAGAATTGTGCACATTTCCACTCAGGAGATCCCCTTCTGGCTCCCTGAGGGCAGTCAGTCCCCTAAGGCCTCATTCACTCCCTCCCTCCTCTCTGAAAAGCACTGTGACTGCTACAAGTGGACACAACTTAGCAACTCAGAAACACCAACTGCTTCTCTTCTGAAAACACTAGCAGGTAAACAAGCCCATCCCAGTCACGCTATATGGCTTGGCTTTGGAGCCTGCTGGACTCCCCATTCTGAATTTTTCCCCACCCCACCCCAAGTGTGGTGCCTGTGACCTCCGGCTGGTCCTCCAATGAAACACCCATCGTCTAGAATCCAGCCATGTCTTTCTACTCACTAGCACATTCACAGCATTCCTTGCCTGGCACACAGTAGGCCCTTTATAAGTATTTGATATATGGATTCAGTAAACTTTGACCAAGTATGTCTCCTCTAAAGATACCTTCAGACCTGTCCTTTTTCTCAGGACAAAGAGCAGAAACAGCAGTCAGTGCTCTTCCTACCCAAAGCCCTCCCTGCAGACAAGCCAACGTGCTCCAGGGAGCTTCAGAGTGAAACAGAGCAGGACCCTAAGGCCCTTGCCCCTCATGTCCTCTGCCTGCCTTTTGTCTGTGGAAAAACTTTAACCAAAGAAGAAGTTTAATCAGAGAAGTGAGAAAATGCAGAAACAAAGGCAAACAGTCCAGCAAGACTAAACAATAACCATTGAGTCATTAAGCAAAGTCAAGGATCTTTAGTTCCTCCTCAAGGGCTGTAAATAATATTCTGAGCCATATCCTGTGAGCTGTCTTACAGATACTGAAACCTTCACCAGTGGGAAAAGTTAGCTACGTGATGACCAGACTATAGCCATGACATAAGATGCCACAATTGCAAGAATTGGCCTCAAGGGAATGGGAACAAATCGACCCTGGAACTAAAGATTAACTGTACCTGAATTGATCAAGATGATGCTAGTCGGAGCACTGCGTGACCAGTCGCAAGATGACTGTCAGAGCTGACTGTGATGTTTCTGCATTCAGCCCCCTCCCTCAGCCTATAAAAGCTCTTGCCCCTTGATTGTTGGAAGTGGGGGCAGCAAGTCAGCCTTTGAACAGGAGTCCACTCCCCTTCCTACCCCCAAGCTCTGCCCAGGTTGCTGGCATCCAAAATAGAGCAAACTCCTTTCCACCAACCTGGCCCCTTTATTGGCTTTTGCGCTGCAAGCAGCTGGACCCCACTTTCAGTTAGAAGAACACCTGTCCAGCGCCTGTGACTCCCTCTGCCTGAGCACGGGTCTACACGGGACCTTCTCTAAACCTACGATGACCACAGGCTGGCTTCTCCATGCCCACTGTCTTCCTCCTCATCACCCCAGCAGTCCTGTTCCCTCCGGATGTTTCCAGGAACATTTGGTGCCCTTTCAGAGAATTCGAACAGCAACCTGAGACATTTAAACCACCCAAATTACTTCTGCCTTTCTTTCAGACAATTAGATAAGAGATCTGAATCCTGTTCTCATAAAAAAGGGCTGTTGCACACTCCAGAGAGACAGGCTTCATAGCCGACGTACCTGCACTCCCATCCCAGCTCGGCCATTAACTTTCAGGGAAATGTCCTCACCTACAAAGTGGGGATGACATTAATAGCTCCTACCTCACTGGGATATTATGAAGGTTAAGTGAGATAATCCATGTAAAGTTCTTAGAAAAGTGACTCTACAATAAAATTAACTTTATGATTATTATCTTTAACTACAATTCAGAAAGGGTCTTCCTAGAGGGTGTTGACTGCTATTTTTATACACACACTGGTTCCCTTTTCTCCTAGTTTTGAATTTTATACACACACTGATTCCCTCTTCTCCTAATTAAATCTTATCCCTCCGACACCATGAGGCTCCTTCCCACCTCCCCGTGGAAACACCTCTGCCAAATATCATTCTCTTGGCATGCCCCCAAAAGTGATCTTATCACATACACTCACGTATGCTCTGTATCAATCAGCATAGCCTGATTGCTCTAACAAACATCCTCAAAGCCAAGGGCTTGAACAACAAAGGCTTTTTTCGCTCACAGCCCAGTATCACCAAGGGAAGAAGATATTCCTCTCTGCAAAGTCACTGGGGTGCCCAGGCTTCTTCCCAGGGGCTCCACCAACTTGCATGGCTGCAGAGTCCCACCCTGGGTCCTCCGCATCCAACCAGCAGGTGGAAAGAAAGCATGTGGCCATAGCTGGCAGGTTTTAGGACCAAGCTGAGCAGGGGTGTTTATTCCTTTAGCCCCATCCGTTGGCCAGAAACTCAGTCCCATGACACCACGCTGCTGCAGTAGCAGCTCTGGAACAGTCTTTCTGTGTGTTCAGGAGGAAGATAAAATCAGTCCAATGATCACACTGTTGTTTTTCCTGCTACCTACTTCTAAGGCTTCTCTAAGAGAAGACTTGAATTAAATTTCCTGTAGGGCATCCTCTTAGAAAAGAGGCCCAAGGTATGCTCCACCCGTTTCTACTTAAATCCCGTAGCAACAGATTTGAGAGAAAGAAGGTGATCTTCGGAATGGGACAGAGCTGAGCCAAGTTCACAGCTTTGTCACTTCCTGGGACAGCTCAGCCCTCCGAGTCGGCTTCCTCTCTTACAAAGTAGAAATGGTAACATGAGGTGGTTACCAATTGCAAACAGCACTTCATAAAGGCAGCCATGAGTGGAATTTTCTTTAGCCCTCTTCCTCTTGTGCTCCCATCCCCCAGCCAACACCACACCATCCTCTCCAGGCTAATCAATGTTCCTTAAAGCCAACAAAGTGAGAGGCAGGGCCACCACCTGGGTGGGTGTCCTGGTTTGTTTTTCAGCTGGTCAACCTGGCTGACTCAGCCCTGGATAGAAGATGGAAGTCAGGACGGTCTGTGAATGTAGTTATGTGTGTGTGCTAAGTTGCTTCAGTCATATCCGACTCTTTGTGACCCCATGGACCATAATCCTCAAAGTGAATGCAAAATCTAGAAACCCAAATCCCTCTTGGCCCCAGCCAATGCCAGTTTGATGCTTTTGTGTTTAGACCCCACCCCCAATCCATCCTCACACTTTATGCTGTGATCCAGATGACCTATGGATGCTGAAAGCCAGACAGCATGTGGAATTGTTTGTTCCATGAGCTCCAACAGGCTGTCCCTAACTGCAAACCCATTTGGGACATTTTCTGAACCAAGAGGCTTCGCACTAACCACTAGCTCCTAAACAAACCAACCAACACTAGAGTTTGTGCTTTGCCCCTCTTTCTCCCACTCACCGGTTTCCTCCTGCACACCTTGCTGTAACACAATTACTGGGGACACAAGGGCACCGCCCCCCTGTGGCCCTAATACCACCTCAGTCAGGAGTCCCTGTTCTCCTAGCAACACGAACTGCCCCAGCTGTACGTACTTGGTGCTTGAATTACACCAGCCAGCAGCTGTGGGTGGGCATGTTGCTAGGAGAACCCGAACTTGAGTTTAAATCTGCAACCTTTCTTAACCGCTGCAGCTTTTTTCTCAGCTACAAATAGACACACACACTCAAGAGCAGGATCTATAGCCCTGGGCCCTCCCCGGGAAATCCCAGCTCAGATAAGATTGTCCTGGCTCTTTTTTCCCCCTGATTTTCAAGCTAAGCCAACAACCAATAAAGCCAACACCAAGCAAGCAAGAACTATCCACTGGACTATACAGATTGGGCTCCTCCGACTGCCAGGCACAGTTCTAGGCTCTGGGACACAGCTGTGAAGGAAACAGGCAAGACCCTGCCTCTGGGGGAGGAGATGGTATCTGTCTCTAGACAAACAGAACTCGCAGGAAATATACGAGTGACTATGTGTCTATGTATGTAGATGCATAGATGTAGATGTGAAAGAGATTTATTTCAAGGATTTGGTTCATTTGATTGTGGAGGCTGGAACATCTCAAGTCTGCAAGGCAGGCCAGCAGGCTAGAAATGCAGTCAGGAGTCAAGGTTGCTGTCTGGAGGCAGAATGTCTTCTCCCACAGGGAGACTTCAGTTTTGCAGAAAAGGCTTTTCCACTGATAAGATGCTATAGAGAGTAAGCTCCTTTTCTAAAAGTCAGCTAATTGTAGATGTTTACCACAACCTCAGAATACCTTCACAGCAGCACAAGGCTGGTGTGTAATTGAATAACTGGGTACTGTAGCCTAGCCCAGAGGACACAGAAATTAACCATGCAGCTGTGTATACCTGTAGGGGTGCATGGGTGGTGAGAAACAAGCACAGTGGGAAAGAAAAAAGCAGAGTGAGGGAATCAGGGAGCCCCAGGCAGGGGGACCACAGGAGACCTACACGTGCGAAATACAACATGTCATTCAATACAGCCCGCATGAAAAATAAATAAATGAACTACCTGGGCAGTGCGCCCACAAAGCACAATAAAAATCCTCACCTGGTTACAAATCTGTTTAATCACGACCGTGTTGCATGGTAACCGAGACCAGAGGGATGCTGTTTGTGTAACTCCCATTAGTATTACTTAACACAGCCAGAGCCAGCCTGCCAGTCTCCTCCACTTGTTCATTCTGCAGCCACAAACCCCTGCAGCCATAGACTCCTTCCCCTTCGGACCCTCTTGCCGCAGCTCCATCCTGCTGGCCTCCTGTGGTTCCCCCACCCTCCAGCCCACTCCTGCCTCAGGGTCTTGGTCCTTTCTGCTCCCTCTTCCTGAAAGAGTCCCCTCCCAGCCATCTCCTGGGCGTTCTCCCTCACATCCTGCTCAGAAAGGCCAACAGTGACCACCCTGGACAGTAGCACCTCCCTGTCAGTCTCTGTCCCCTGGCCTGTCTTGTTTTCACAGCTCTTATGTTAAATACGTATTTCTCTATTAATTGTCTGTCCCCTCTCACTTGAATGCAGAAAGGCAGAGACTCTGGGTTTTGTGTGTCTGTGTGGTACAATAACATAGAATTTACCATTTTAAAATGTACAACCTAGTGTCATTTAGTCCATGCACAGTGGTATGCACCCATCACTGTGACCTAGCTCCAGAAATTTTCATCACAAAAGGGAAAGCCCCATACCCGTCATGCAGTTCTTTCCTTTCGTCCCTCCTCCATCCCCCCGGCAGCCACTGGTGTGCTTTCTGTCTGCACAGATCTGCCTATTCCAGACATTTCATGTAAGTGCAGTCATACACTTCTGTCTGACTTCTTTCACTTACGTGATGTCTGTGCAGCTCATCCTGTCGCGGCAGGATTTCACTTCTTTTCTGGCTGAACAACATGTCATTGTTTGGATATGCCAGGTTTTGCTTGTCTCTTGGTCAGTCAATGGAAGTTTGGATTATTTGTATTGATACCTTTTGTTGTCATGAGTAAAGCTGCAGTGAACATTTGCGTACCAAAGATTGTTCGAGGAGGACACTGTTTTGATCATCCTGTCTCTGTGGTCCATGAACAGACCAGGAAAGGCTCAGCAATTCACGGTTATGGACAGTTTAATCCATATTTCAAGATGGCAGGGTAGAAGGATGTACACTCCTCTTCTCCTGCAAGAACTCCAAAATTACAACTCACTGCTGAACAACCGCTGACAGGAGAATGTTGGATCCCACCAAAAAAGATACCCCACGTCCAAGGGCAAAGGAAAAGCCCCAGCAAGATGGTAGGAGGGGTGAAATCATGTTTAGAATCAAACCCCATATCTGCCAGAGATGCTCAGAGGGCTCAAACAAACCCTGTGCGCACCACGACCCAGAGACCCCACAGAGACTGAGACAGAACTGTGTTTGACTGTCTCCTGCAGAGGTATGGGTCAGCAGGGGACTGCTGCAGGGCCAGGGGCTCTGGGTGCAGCAGACCTGGATATGGCATAAGCCCTCTTGGAGGAGGTCGCCATTAACCCTACCATAGAGCCACCAGAACTTACACAGGGCTGGGGAAACAGACTCTTGGAGGGCACAAACAAAACCTTGTATGCACCAGGACCCAGAAGAAAGGCACAGTGACCCCAAAAGAGACTGGCCAAGACTTGCCCGGGAGTGTCCAGGAGTCTCTGGCAGAGGCGTGGGTCAGGGCCAGCCTGCTGCAGGGTTGGGGGCAGGAGTGCAGCAGTGCCTGCATGGGGCCTTTTGAAGGAGATCGCCGTTATCTTCATTACCTCCACCGTAGCTTGCCTCAGGTCAGACAAGAGGGAAGGAACACAGCCCCACCATCAACAGAAAATTGGATTCAAGATTTACTGAGCATGGCCCCCAACAGAACAAGACCCAGTTCCCCCCTCAGTCAGTCTCTCCCATCAGGAAGCTTCCATAAGCCTCTTATCCTTATCCATCAGAGGGCAGACAGAATGAAACCACAATCACAGAGAACTAACCAATCTGATCACATGGACCACAGCCTTGTCTAACTCAACAAAACTATGAGCCATGCCATGTAGGGCCACCCAAGATGGATGGGTCATGGTGGAGAGTTCTGATAAAATGTGATCCACTGGGGAAGGGAATGGCAAACCACTTCAGTATTCTTGCCTCAAGAACCCCATGAACAGTATGAAAAGGCAAAAAGATAGGACACTGAAAGATGAACTTCCCAGGTCAGTAGGTGCCCAATATGCTACTGGAGATCAGTGGAGAAATAACTCCAGAAAGAATGAAAGGATGGAGCCAAAGCAAAAACAACACCCAGCTGTGGATGTGACTGGTGATAGAAGCAAGGTCCGATGCTGTAAAGAGCAATATTGCATAGGAACCTGGAATGTCAGTTCCATGAATCAAGGTAAATTGGAAGTGGTCAAACAGGAGATGGCAAGAGTGAATGTCAACATTCTAGGAATCAGCGAACTAAAATGGACTGGAATGGGTGAATTTAACTCAGATAACCATTATATCTACTACTGTGGGCAAGAATCCCTTAGAAGAAATGGAGTAGCCATCATAGTCAAAAAGAGAGTCCGAAATGCAGTACTTGGACGCAATCTCAAAAACAACAGAATGATCTCTGTTCATTTCCAAGGCAAACCATTCAATATCACAGTAATCCAAGTCTATACCCCAACCAATAATGCTGAAGAAGCTAAAGTGGAATGGTTCTGTGAAGACCTACAGACCTTCTAGAACTAACACCCATAAAAGATGTCCTTTTCATTATAGGGGACTGGAATCCAAAAGTAGGAAGTCAAGAAACACCTGGAGTAACAGGCAAATTTGGCCTTGGAATACAGAATGAAGCAGGGCAAAAGCTAATAGCGTTTTGCCAAGAGAACACACTGGTCATAGCAAACACCCTCTTCCAACAACACAAGAGAAGACTATACATGGACATCACCAGATGGTCAATACTGAAATCAGATTGATCATATTCTTTGCAGCCAAAGATGGAGAAGCTCTATAGAGTCAGCAAAAACTAGACTGGAGCTGACTGTGGCTCAGATCATGAACTCCTTATTGCCAAATTCAGACTGAAATTGAAGAAAGTAGGGAAAACCACTAGACCATTCAGGTATGACCTAAATCAAATCCATTATGATTATACAGTGGAAGTGAGAAATAGATAGAAGGGATTAGATCTGATAGAGTACCTGAAGAACTATGGATGGAGGTTCATGACATTGTATAGGAAGCAGTGATCAAGGCCATCCCCAAGAAAGAGAAATGCAAAAAGGCAAAATGGTTGTCCAAGGAGGCCTTACAAATAGCTGAGAAAAGAAAGGAGAAAAGGAAAGATATAACCATTTGAATGCAGAGTTCCAAAGAATAGCAAGGAGAGATAAGAAAGCCTTCCTCAGTGATCAGTACAAAGAAACAGAGGAAAACAATAGAATGGCAAAGACAAGATCTCTTCAAGAAAATTAGAGATACCAAAGGAACATTTCGTGCAAAGATGGGCTCAATAAAGTACAGAAATGGTAGGGACCTAACAGAGGCAGAAGACATTAAGAAGAGGTGGCAAGAATACACAGAAGAACTATACAAAAAGATCTTCATGACCCAGATAACCACAATGGTATGATCACTCACCTAGAGCCAGACATCCTGGAATACGAAGTCAAGTGGGCCTTAGGAAGCATCACTACGAAGAAAGCTCGTGGAGGTGATAGAATTCCAGTTGAGCTATTTCAAATCCTAAAAGATAATGCTGTGAAAGTGCTGCACTCAATATGCCAGCAAATTTGGAAAACTCAGCAGTGGCCACAGGACTGGAAAAAGTCAGTTTTCATTCCAATCCCAAGGAAAGGCAATGCACAGAATATTCAAACTCCTGCACAGTTGCACATATCTCACATGCTAGCAAAGTAATGATCAAATTTTTCCAAGCTAGGCTTCAACAGTACGTGAATTGTGAACTTCCAGATGTTCCAGGTGGATTTAGAAAAGGCAGAGGAACCAGAGCTCAAA
This sequence comes from Bos indicus, assembly GCF_029378745.1. NCBI lineage: Eukaryota > Metazoa > Chordata > Mammalia > Artiodactyla > Bovidae > Bos > Bos indicus. Next base: position 63,103,497 of record NC_091775.1, on the reverse strand, counting down.
TTGCCAACATCCATTAGATCATCGAAAAAGCAAGAGAGTTCCAGAAAAACATCTGCTGCTGCTGCTAAGTCACTTCAGTCGTGTCTGACTCTGTGCGACCCTATAGATGGCAGCCCACCAGGCTCCCCCATCCCTGGGATTCTCCAGGCAAGAAAAACATCTACTTCTGCTTTATTGGCTACCCAAAGCCTTTGATTGTGTGGATCACAACAGAATGTGAAAAATTCTTAAGAGATGGGAATACCAGACCACCTCAACTGCCTCCTGAGAAATCTGTATGCAGGTCAAGAAGCAACAGTTAGAACTGGACATGGAACAACAGACTGGTTCCAAATAGGAAAAGGAGTATGTCAAGGTTGTATATTGTCACCCTGCTTATTTAACTTACATGCAGAGTATATCATATGAAACGTTGGGCTGGATGAAGCACAAGCTGGAATTAAGATGGCCAGGAGAAATATCAATAACCTCAGATATGCAGATGACACCACTCTTACGGCAGAAAGTGAAGAAGAACTAAAGAGCCTCTTGATGAAAGTGAAAGAGGAGAGTGAAAAAGTTGGCTTAAAGCTCAACATTCAGAAAACTAAGATCATGGCATCCGGTCCCATCACTTCATGGCAAATAGATGTGGAAACAATGGAAACAGTGACAGACTGTTTTCTTGGGCTCCAAAATCACTGCAGATAGTGACTGCAGCCATGAAATTAAAAGACACTTGCTCCTTGGAAGAAAAGCTATGACCAACCTAGGCAGCATATTAAAAAGCAGAGATATTCCTTGGCTGACAAAGGTCCATCTAGTCAAAGTTATGGTTTTTCCAGTAATCATATATGGATGTGAGAGTTGGACTATAAAGAAAGCTGAGTGCCGAAGAATTGATGCTTTTGAACTGTGGTGTTGGAGGAGACTCTTGAGAGTCCCTTGGACTGCAAGGAGATCCAACCAGTCCATCCTAAAGGAAATCAATCCTGAACATCTATTGGAAGGACTGATGCTGTAGCTGAAGCTCTAATACTTTGGCCACCTGATGTAAAGAACTGACTCATTGGAAAAGACCCTGATGCTGGGAAAGATTGAAGGCGGAGGGAGAAGGGGACGACAGAGGATGAGATGGTTGGGTGGCATCATCGACTCAATGGACATGAGTTTGAGTGATCTCCAGGGGTTGGTGTACACAATAACCAGGGAATCCTGATGTGTGCAGTCCATGAGGTCACAAAGAGCTGGACACGACTGAGTGACTGGACTGAACTGATAGTTTAATCCTCAGATAAATAAACAGTAGCCAAGGTTTGAGCACCTAATGTCCTTGGGGTCCAGGCCCCCTTCATCTAGCCTCTGCCACAGCCCACACCTGAGACCCCCTTCATCTTCCTCTTCCCAAACCCACACTGTCAGTATCCAGGAGATACTCAGGTTCCACTCAGTTGGAGCCCTGCCCTACTCTCCAGTGATAAGGTGGAAAGAAACAGGCGCTTCTGAATTCTCATGCCGCCCCAGGATCCCTCCCCCAAAACGAAGCATTATAGTCTTCAGGGTACATCAGATTAGTAGGCCAATAGAATGTGGGAAATTTCTTTGACTAGGATAAAATCTTAAATTTCACAATTAGGAATAAGAGTCTTAACAAGATAATACCCCTGTATTAGTTTCCTAGGGCTGCCTCAACAAAGCACATTAAACTGGGCGGCTTAAGGCAAAGGAAACTTACCCTCTTACAATTCTGGAGTCTCAAAGACTAAAAGCAAAGTGTAGGGGAGGCCACTCGCCCTCTGAAGACTCTAGGGGAGGATCCTTCCTTGCTTCTTCCTGGCTTTGGGTGGTTTCCAGCCATCTTCAGCATTCCTCAGTGCACAGCTGCATCCCTCCAGTCTCTGCCTCTGTCTTCACCTGGCGTTCTTTCCTTGTGGCTTCACATCAATTTCTTACCCCACCAGTCATACTGGACTAAGGGCCCTCCCTGCTCCAGGATAACCGCATCTTCAGTAATCACACCTCTGTGTGTGTGAGTTGCCCAGTCATGTCCAACTCTTTGCAACCCCTACAATCACACCTGCTAAGTCACTTCAGTGGTATCCGACTCTGTGTGACCCCATAGACGTCAGCCCACGAGGCTCCCCCGTCCCTGGGATTCTCCAGGCAAGAACACTGGAGTGGGTTGCCATTTCCTTCTCCAATGCAGGAAAGTGAAAAGTGAGAGTGAAGTCGCTCAGTTGTGTCCAACTCTTAGCGACCCCATGAACTGCAGCCTACCAGGCTCCTCCGTCCATGGGATTCTCCAGGCAAGAGTACTGGAGTGGGTTGCCATTGCCTTCTCTAACAATCACACCTACAATGACCTTATTTCCAAATAAGGTCACATGCTGAGACACTGAAGATTAGGACTTGAGTACATCTTTTGGCGGGGACAGGAGTGGTACAATTCCATGGCTGGACGGCATCTCTGATGCAATGGATGTGAATTTGGGCAAACTTCAGAAGATGGTGAGGGACAGAGAGGCCTGGCGTGCTGCAGTCCATGGGGTTGCAAAGAGTCAGACCTGACTGGGTGTCTGAACAACAACAATAAAACGTACAATTCACTCCATGGACACTCAATGTCCTCATCTATCAAATGGGGATAGAGACTTCTCTGGTGGTCTAGCAGCTAAGACTCCACGCTCTCAATGCAGGGGACCTGAGTTCCATCCCTGGTCAGGGAACTAGAGCCCATATGCCTCAACTAAGACCCAGTGTAGCCAAATAGATAGATAAAATGGGGATCATAGTCCTTTTGAGATGGCCCGTCCATTCACAGTCCCCAAAATCCTGACATAACTTTACAAAATATCCCTGATGTGGAAGAAATGTTGTAACTATTGAAATGGACATTACGGCTGCAAGAACCTCAGGAGATTCGCTGGGCACCTGGTGTCTGAGTTCGGGGGATCCATGACATGCAGATGGAGCCTGGACCAGAACCAGCTCCGGCCATCACGATAACGCTAGCACCTGGCATAGTCCCAGGTGCCTCCCCATCCTCCCCTCCTCAGACCCCACCACAGCCCAGAGCGGCAACTGAAGGGGTCTCTAGAGCAATCCTATCTTGTTTCAACACACACTGGTAAACTCATCACCCTTCAAGGAAACAGCTTCCCCAGACACTCTAGCCAGCACCAGCTGGTTCTAATCAGGGCTGTGAAAAGCAGTAGGTATCTGATCACCTCCAAGTGGTTCTGTCTTAAGAAGCCAAGTAGAGAGACTGGGGAGATGAGGTGAGAAAAAAACACCCTTTCTATATTCAAAGCTATCTTAGTATAATGGTTCAGCAACTAATCCTCAGGTTGGTTCTGGGTTGGAGGGTCTTGAGATAATGTTAGCAAAGCACACATAAGGAGCCCTTGTTAATACTAGTTCACTCCCCACTCACTGCCTTTTGGGGGTGGGACCTTGTGCAGGTCCCCCCGAGGTCTCTGAACTTCAGTCTGGGGTCCATTGAGCTGCCTGCTCGCTTAACTACTTCAGGAGACCCAGAGGCAACACTCTGTGTGAGGGTCACCCTGAAATGACGGTTTTGTTGTGCTCAGTCATATCCCACTCTCTGCAACCCCATGGGCTGTAGCCCAGTTTACCACACATACAAATATGCTACGCAAAAGAACAATGAGGAATAAAGGAAACGAAACAATTGGTTAGGGTGTGTATTCCTTTCCTAGGCTGCCATCACACAGTCCCAAACTGAGGGACTTAAAACAGCAGAAGCAGACGGTGGCCATGGAAGTCCGAATCGCAAAGGAGCAGGTAACAACTCACCTGCCAAATCAATTAGCCCTGAAAATGGATGGCGCTGGCGTGCTGGGCCCATACCCGGCCGGCCTGGTGGTCAGAGAGGCATGAGAGGGCCAGGATCAGGCTTGGGGCGCTTGGTGCTCCCCCAGTAACCAGGGGCTAGTGACGCCAACCGAACCCCTCCTCCCCCACACTTCCCCACGAGGATAGGAGGGCCAGCCAGGTGTGAGCCTTGACGCCTAGGGCGTGGAGCCACCACAGGTGCAGATCTTTGTGTTAGCAGCTAGTATTCAAAGAAGAACTCTGGAGGCTAAAGTTCCATGTGAATCGCCATTGAATGTGGGTCAGTCCATCCTGAGAGATGGACAAAGGATGGTGATACTTCCGAAGGATGTGGAATCTAGAAAAATGGTACAGGTGAACTGATTTGTAAAGCAGAGATAGACACAGACATAGAGAACAAACATATGGATACAGAAGGGGGAATGGGGAGGTGGGATGGATTGGGAGATTGGGATCGACATATGTACCCTATTGTGTATAAAATAAATAACTAACGAGAACCAACTGCATAGGGGACTCAATACTCTGTAATGACCTATATGGGGAAAGAATCTAAAAAAGGGGGGGTATATGTGTACTGTACAGCTGACGCACTTTGCTATACAGCAGATACTAACACGACATTGTAAAGCAATTAGATTGCAATAAAAATAAAACAATAAATCCAGGCAGAGTCGATCAAATATTGTTCTCATGACCTCAAGATTTGTCCAATTCATCTTAAAGAATGTGCCATTACAAATCAAGAGCTTGACATCATTGTCATGATCCTTTTGCTGTTTTAAATAACTACAGCCACCTCTTGCATAATCCTCTCTGCGCTCAACTGCAGGACCACCACTAACCCACACAGCATGATGTACAAAATTAGAAGATGTCACTTTTTTTCATGCTTCTATCAATAAATTTTCATTTATGCTGAAAAAACCCAGAAATGTACTGTCTCGCCTTCTGAAAGCCAGAAGTCCAGAATCGAGGTGTCAGCAGGGCCCCGCTCCCCCGAAGGTACTCCGGGGGGACTGTTCTGGCCCCTCTTCTACCTTCTGCAGCTCCAGGAGTCCTGTGGCTTGTAAATACATCACTCCCGTCTCCCATTGTCACATGGCACTCCCTCTTCATCTTCACACTATTTTCCCTCTCTGTCTATCCCTGTGTTCTAAAATGCACCTGGGATTTCCGGTTTCTTCAGAGTTGAGAGGCCAACAGCTCAGAAGACAATTGCCATTGAAAAGAGAGTTCGTTACTTGCAGTTCTCCAGAGGAGGGTGGACAGGGAACCCTGTCACCCAGGAAAGCCCCAGGGTTGGTCAGGAGGCAGAAGGAAAGGATAAAGTGTCTTGTCAGGTAATCAAGTTGTTAAAATGAGGCTAGTAGAGTGAGCTCTAATCCAAAATAATTGTTGTCCTTATAGACCCTATTTCCAAACAAGGCCACATTCTGAGGTACCGTGGGTCAGGGCTTTATCATACCTTTTTCCCAAGACATAATTCAATCCACACAGACAAAAAACCCATAAGTGTTTTCCATTAAAGGCCAGACAGTGAATGTTTTAGACTGCGATTGTCGCAGGAGAGCAGCCACAGACAATATGTGAATGAATGAGCATGGCTATATTTCAATAAGACTTTATTTACAAATTAGGCAATGGGCCAGACATAGCTCACAGGCCATAGTTTGCCAACCTGTCGGTTAGGAGACAGATTTTCAAAATTTAAAAAAAAAAAGGGTTCAAGCTGCCTTTCAGAAAGAGGGAATTCAGCCAGGGAAATAAAGTGAAAGTCGCTCAGTCGTGTCTGACTCTTTGTGACCCCATGAACTGTATGGTCCATGAAATTCTCCAGGCTAGAATACTGGAGTGGGTAGCCTTTCCCTTCTCCAGGGGATCTTCCCAACCCAAGGATTGAACCCAGGCCTCCCTCATTGCAGGCGGATTCTTTACCAGCTGAGCCACAAGGGAAGCCTCTAGGGGAGTAAAAGCCATGATCAAATTTTGAGTCCCCAGAAGTGCTAGGGGTGGACTCAAGGCAGATCTAGACCAGAATCTGAGCTCAGGGACTTGGATTCAAAATGAGGCAAGACAGAGGGCCCTGGAAGATCCTTCATAGGCCCTAGAGGCATCATTCTTACACAAAAACCCAGTGATTTGCCAAAGGACTCAGAGCTACTAGAGGCAGGAGACAAACCAGGTGAGGCTGAGTTTATAACCACTAACTACGCGCCTCCCAGACTTCCCAGATGCCGCAGTGGTAAAGAATCCACCTGCCAGAGCAAGAGGCTAAGGGACTCAGTGTTCGACCCCTGGGTCAGGAAAACCCCTGGTGTAGGAAATGACGGCCCTCTCCAGTATTCTTGCCTGGAAAGTTCCATGGATGGAGGAGCCTGGCAGGATAGAGTCCACGGGGACACAAAGGGTCAGACACAACTGAGCAGGCGGGCACACTCCCCCAGGGTGGGGGCTCTGGCTACTCTAGATGACAAGGCTGTGGGGCTGGGTATCTAAAGGGCCAGAGAGCCTGGAAGGAGCCAGAGCCGGTGGAGAGCAAAAACAGGTGGGTCATCAGAGTCCACAGTCATCAGGTTCACCCTTGAAATGTCTTTCCCAAGGGGCCTTAGTAACGCCCCTCCAACAACAGCAGCTGAGATGGGACACTTGTACTCAGAATTAACACAGGCTCTGTGCATTCTAGTAAACATAAATGAATAACTAAACATCCAGGGAATCAGTTCACCGGGGTTGTGAGGAAATAAAAGCAGAAACAAAGTCAGAATACTAACGGCAAGACACTAATTGCGCTTGTTTAGCTGCACCATAAAATTTCACCCTTATTGGCCTGTCATCTTCACACCTCATTGAAAATCCATTAAAACAATGGCTGGGCCATTAACCCTGACTTTCAGGCAGAAGCTTCCCTTGGGCACAGTTTTTGATTAGGGTCCCTTCATTAATACTAGGGTAATTACTTGGAGCTGGATAATTGTGATTACATACCACCATTTAAATATGGAGGAGGAGCACTGAAGCCTCAGTCTTTTCTTTGCAACTTTTAAATTTCTTAATTCCAGTGGACTTACGTCCCTCAGGCAAGATATATTGAAACTTGAATTTTTAAAACAAGTAGAGGGCTGACAGCTCAATTTACAGAATTCACCCTAGGATTTCTTAAATAGTGAGCTCCCAGAGCAATCAAACTTATTGGATTTACAAATTTTCTATATGCTAGCATCTTTTCCATATTTTAAGTCGAGGGTAGAGGCTGTATTTGAAAAAGAAATACAAGTGCTAATGAGTACCCTCGTGACAGCTGAACAAAGACACGCATTTGTAACAGGGTGGCCAGAAAGCATATTTTAAGGACAATTTGAGGATGTCTCAAAGCCTGGGATAGGGCTGTGACCTGCTAAGACAGCAAGGCAGAGAAGGAGGAGCATCAGTCAGAAAAGGGGGGACCCAAAGACCGGACTGCAGTTTGGAGTTACTGCAATTAGACACTCTTTATGTGTGCACAGAGGGTCAAGCCCCTGGTTCCTGGAAAGGAGCTCTTAGCCCCCCATCCCTCAGCCACACGAAGTGAGACAAATTTACCCAGCACCACTTCAGATACTGTCTGTTATAAAGCCCGGGAGAATATTAATGTCCTTTCCCGTAAAACAGTGGCTTCTTTTCTAGTATTTCCACCACTTTCCACCACTCCACATTTAAAACCAGCCATGTGAAATTGCTTCACTGGTAGCTCAGTCAGTAGAGACTCTGCCAGCGGTGCAGGAGACCCAGGTTCAATCCCCAGATTGGGAAGATCCCCTGGAGAAAGAAATGGCAACCCACTCCAGTTTTCTTGCCTGGAAACTCCTATGGACAGAGGAGCCTGGTAGGCTAGAGTCCATGGGGTTGCAAGAGTCGGACATGACTTAGCAACTAAACCAACCAACGTGAAATTACAGTGCCACATGCCAGGTATGTGGCATCCAAGGCTGTAGACTCTGTTGAGTAGTAATGACTACTAATTACTGCTAAGAACTGAATTTTGCTAATTATTTACTCTCTCAGTTGTGGGTCTTGTAAATTCAAGGTCACCCCTGTATTCGCATCATGCTCACTTGCTTGCATGTCTTTATGTCTTTGTGAAGCAGAGAAAAAGGTGTAGAGTTGACACACCAAGAATTGGCCAGAGCCTTGCCACACAGACATGTGTTCCATTTGTGACCATCAATAGTCCAAGCTTGCTTGTAGGGTGGAGGGAAATGCTTAGCATGTGGCTCCCAGAATTTAATACGTCACACACCAGTAACATGTGCACACAAAGTCTGGGCCCCTGGAGAGTATGGAGAACGTTTTATTTACAAAATAGGGACACTTGGTCAATCATCTGCCATCTGCTATGACCATCATTCCATAAAAGAATGATTACATGAACAGCAACAGTCAGAAAGACATCCTCCAGGCATTCCCTTGGGCAAGACAGGTGATAATCTGACACTGACTTTATCTATTTAAAAGCACGATTCTTATTTTTCTCATTCTGCTGCACACTGGTGAAAACATTCCTCATGGACATACAAACATCAGTGCAATAACAAGGACAGAGTTTGGCAATCACTGCCCCAACCTTTTCTGTCCAACTCAGTGGCCACTAGTCACACATGGCTCGTGAGCACTTAGTGTGGCTGGTCTGAACTGAGATGTGCTGCAATTATAAAATTCACACCAAATTTCAGGAACTTAGTACAAGGAAAAAAAGGATATCTCTTGGTAATTTTTACACTGGATATGTGTGAAAATTATAATATCCTGGATATATTAATATATCATTAAAATGAATTTAACGTGTTTTTTATTTTTAAAAAATGAAGCTACTAGGAAATTTTTAGGAGAAGGCGATGGCACCCCACTCCAGTACTTTTCCCTGGAAAATCCCATGGATGGAGGAGCCTGGTGGGCTGCAGTCCATGGGGTTGCGAAGAGTCAGACATGACTGAGCGACTTCACTTTCACTTCCCACTTTCATCCACTGGAGAAGGAAATGGCAACCCACTCCGGTGTTCTTGCCTGGAGAATCCCAGGGGTGGGGGAGCCTGGTGGGCTCCCATCTATGGGGTCGCAAAGAGTCGGACACGACTGAAGTGACTTAGCAGCAGTATCAGCAGGAAATTTTTAATTACTTTGTGGCTCACGTTATGTTTCTACTGGACAGTACTGCCTAGATGAGCAGCATGAACTGGAAAATGTTAGATGCCATCAAGGTAGTTATTATAGCTTTTGATTATATTCATACATATCTTATATATTAGACATCAGTTCAGTCACTCAGTCGTGTCCGACTCTGCGACCCCATCGACTGCAGCATGCCAGGCTTCCCTGTCCATCACCAACTCCTGGAGCTTACTCAAACTCATGTCCTTTGAGTCGGAGATGCCATCCAACCATCTCATCCTCTGTTGTCCCCTTCTCCTCCTGCCTTCAATCTTTCCCAGCATCAGAGTCTTTTCCAGTGAGTCAGTTCTTCACATCAGGTGGCCAAAGTTTTGGAGTTTCAGCTTCAGCATCAATCCTTCCAATGAAAATTCAGGACTGATTTCCTTTAGGATGGACTGATTGGATCTTCCTGCAGTCCAAGGGGCTCTCAAGAGTCTTCTCCAACACCACAACTCAGAAGCATCATTTCTTCGGGGCTTAGCTTTCTTTATAGTCCAACTCTCACATCCATACATGACTACTGGAAAAACCATAGCTTTGACATTGGAATACCAAATAAATAGGACTTGAATTTATGTTTCGATGCAGGGAAGGAAAGTTATGACTATGAGAACCTTAATGATTTCAAGATGAACTGAGTAGTCTTGAATCATTCAGCAAGTTAAACGTGCTGTTCCAGACTATACGGTTGATGCATATTGTGACCACTAGAGGGCAGTAGCGTATATGAAAATGTGAGCTCCCGCACAAAACCATTACAAGGGAGGCATTCAGTAATTACTAGAGCTGATCCTCTTTCCCTTGCTTTTAAGTGCCAGATGCCTCAAGATGAAGGAGAGACCACAGGAGGACTGTGTAGATCCTGAGTTGGCCCTTAAACTGGGAGTGAGGTTCAGATAGGGCTGCAAAGCCAAAACACCATTCTGTATGGAAGAAATCCTATTCAAGGCCGGGTGTTCCAAACCCAGGCTGTAGAGTCAGGTTTACCTTCCCGGCTGTGATGTTAACAACGTGCGGAGCCCAAAGCAAGGCACTGGGCCTCGGTCTCCTCCTTTGTGAAATGAGAAGGCGGGGTGAGGTGATTTCAAGGCATCTTCCAACCTCAATGTTCATTCCACACTTTCAAGTGTAATAAACCCTGTGAGCCTGGTGTTGTCATAGGCCTGCTGGAGAGCCAAAACAGAGTAGTAATTATAAGACTTACAGGCACAACCGTCCTGTAAATTCATGCTTGAAAGTCCCCTGCTCCAAATGCTTAGCAATAACAGATAAAATACAAAAAAAAAAAAAAAATTAAAAGTAGAAGCCTTGCTCAAAAAGATCAGCGTCTCTGAGGATTACAGCAGAGACACAGGGCTGTAAGCTGGGGTCATGCTTGGTGTTGTGAGGTTCCAGGGCGAGGAGCAACCTGCGGTGGTGAGATTTCTCCTGTGATAAGATAGGGAACACCACACGAGGTGGTTATTGTTCAGTCACCCAGGCGTGTCCAACTCTGCAACCCCGAGGACTGCACCATGCCAGGCCTCCCTGTCCCTCATCATCTCCCGGAGTTTGCCCAAGTTCATGTTCATTGCATCGGTGATGCCATCCAGCCATCTCATCCTCTGACATCCTCTTCTCCTTCTGCCCTCAATCTTTCCCAGCATCAAGGGCTTTTCCAATGAGTCATCTGTTGGCATCAAATGACCAAAAGCTGGAGCTTCAGCATCGGTCCTTCCAGTAAATATTCAGTGTTGATCTTCCTTAAGATTGACTGGTTTGATCTCCTTGCTGTCCAAGGGACTTTCAGGAGTCTTCTCCAGCACCACAGGTCAAAGGCATCAATTCTTTAGCGTTCTGTCTTCTTTACCGTCCAGCTCTCACAACCGTTCGTGGCCCCTGGGAAGACCATAGCCTTGACTCTACAGACCTCTGTCGGCAGAGTAATGTCTCTGCTTTTCAACACACTGTCCAGGTTTGTCATCGCTTTCCTGCCAAGAAGCAGTCGTCTTCTGATTTCATGGCTGCAGTCACCGTCTGCAGTGATTCTGGAGCCCAAGAAAAGGAAATCTCTCACTACTTCCACCTTTTCCCCTTCTATTTGCCATGCAGTAATGGGGCCGGATGCCATGATCTTAGTTTTTTAATATTTAATCTTAAGTTGCCTATTTGCTGTCCTCCTTCACCCTCATCAAGAGGCTCTTTAGTTCCTCTTAGCTTTCTGCCATTAGAGTGATATCATCCGCATATCTGAGGTTGATGTTTCTCCCCCCATCTTGATTCCAGCTCGTAACTCATCCAGCCCAGCATTTCAGTTGTCCCCAAAACAGACTGTGTGGGGCTCCCACACAAACATCGGGGTTGGGCGGGGTGGTTATAAAGCCATAATAAAATGTGTCCAGGGCTGAAGTTTATACAAAGCTTCTTACCCCCAATTGTGAAGGAACCTGGTCCCTGGCCCAAGGACAGGATCTGCAATATCCCCAGATCATGACAACAGGAAATCAGGTTCTGAACTGGGGGCTATGGAGGCCAAGAGGAAGCAAAGAAAAGACCCCGTGGCTGACTCTGCACAAGACAGGGAACCAATGAAGCAAGGAAGGAGGTGCGGGTGGAGTTTTACTGACCCTTGGGAACAAGAATAGGGGCCTATGCCAGGTACAAAGAGTTATTGGACAGTGAGGAGGTAGATGACAATCTACGCAGCAGAATTTCATGCTGGTGATTACCCTTGGCCCTGCTCACCTTTCCCCAAGGCCCACTCTGAGTCTGCCTCACTACTGAACACTGTGACATCAGGAACACCTGCCCAGCTTTTAGCCAGACGGGGTTACAAGCTATAAATGAAGAAGCATTTATGGGAACCACAAACATGGATGGAGGTTCCCCTTGCACCCAGGAATCTCCCAGGAAGCTTTCAAGCATAGAGACGCCCTTCCCCAAGTCCTATACAGCTGATATCAGCTGCTACCTGGGTAACAGTACTTTTCTAAAACTCCTAAGGAAATCCCATTGTTCAATCACAGGTGAGAGCCACTGGCCCAGAACAGCATAAGAAAAAGGAAAACGTCCTTTCTGCCCCAACAGGCTGAATCTGGGGGCAGGGCCTGGTAGCCCCTCTCAACAGCCAGGACCAGCACTTGGGCAAACTTCAGAGGCAGCCCTTCTGACGGCTTTGGGAACTGGTTCTCCTTTCCCTGAAGGAAGAGTGTAACTCTTCTCTGAAATCATCAGAAAAGAGGAAGCATAGCATACTTGTCAGCAAAAGTGACAGTCCTCCCAGAGTGGAGGGGGGAAGATTCCTCTTTCCTTGATGTGGACAAAATCACAGGCCAGCCAAGGATCAAGCCAGGCTGCACAGAACAGGGGTTAATCCTACAGAATGGTGACGACAGAACTTACGGTTTTCTGTCAAGAAATGGCCTCCCCCACCCTCCTTTAGGAAAGTGATTTTTAGAAGGTCAGCGCCTCCCTTCCGAGACATGTTCAAGCAAGTGGGCCACTGGAATGAGAGGAAAGCCTGCCGTCTTGTCCCATCCCCAGAGATGGTCATCTCTGCTCCCAGCTCCGCACCGAGCCTCACGGGGCATCCCCTGGAAGGGAAGCAAGAAAGATGCCCCCTCCTCATAGAGCCAAGTTCCCTGAAAGTCCTCAATCACCACGCCTTCCCCCAGAGAGGGCGGAGGCCGTGTCCCAAGCCCAGCCCACCTGATCTGAATGCCCGCCCCCCACCTCAGGGTCCAGGAAGTTACCCAGCCTCCCAGAACTCCGCTGATGTGTGATGGGAACCTTTGGAGATCTCAGATCCAGGAGGTCAAAACGTAACACGCATCCGATGCACAGCAGCTGATGCTGTGGCTGCCGCAGGCCGTGGTGGCTATGCACGTGTGCGGTGGTTGCTGTTGTGTGGTCACTGCAGTTACCACAGTCGTGGCAGTTGTATGGTCACCTGGCTGTTGCAGTGCTGGTTGTCGCGGAGTTTGTGGTCATTATGGTTGTCATGCGCCTGAGGTCACTGCCCTTGGGGTCGTTGTGGTCGTGTGGTCATTCTGGCTCCTCCGGCCCCACAGTCTGAGGAGGAGGCTGGCTGCTGAGGAGAGGTGCCCTCCTGACCCATCTCATCACAGACGGTGCTGATAGCCTGGGGGGCAATGAGCAAGCAGACTGCCGCTGGGGATGGTGGGGGCGTCATGAGGATACCCACAGACCACAGCAGAGCCCCGAGCAGAGGGCCTGGCCTGACACCCACCTCCTTGATCCTGGAGCCAGTGGCCATGAGGCCCGGCGGGTAGGGTCAGGACACCAGTGGGCAAGACCTGGGCGTCTCCCACCTCACCTCCACCCACTGCTCTTACATGGACCCCCTGAGTGCATCAGAGCCAGGAGGAGGCCCCAGTTTCCCTGGCATGGTAGGCAGAGGCTCTGGGTTCCTGGTATCCAGGACAGAATTTTATACCTGCCTCAGGGGACCTGAGTCCTGTGTCATTTATCTGCTTCCAATCAGAAATATATGTTTGGCTTAAATATATTAATGGACGATACTTCACATGGTCGAAAAGTACAAAGGGAATATAGTGAAATACGCTCTCCCACAGCTTTCCCTCAGCCGCCCAGACATGCTCGTGAGTATGCAAGCAGGTGAACCCAAACTAAAGAACAGGGCATGGTGGGAAGAGTACAGACTCCGAGCCAGTCTACCCGAGCTCAAGACCCAGCACTGCCCCTTTCCAGCGGGTGACTTAGGGCTCCTCTCTGAGCCCTGGCTACCCCCATCCACAGAACATGATGTAATCATGGTACCTACCTTACACCAGGGACAAGGTTAAACACCACATATCTGCTCTCACTAATAGATGTTGTTTTCTTTCCCATTTTATAGAAATGATATTGCACTGTTTCACATATACTGTTCTGTATCTAAGTTCTTCCTCTTTCAAGTGTCTCTGGGAGCTCATTCAGTCTATTTTAGAGCTGCATGGTTTTCCATTTCCTCAATGCACCGTAATTTACTTAAGCCAGTCTTTTTTTAGTGGGCATTTTGGTGGTTTCCGGTCTTTTCTGAGCAATGCCACAACGCATAACTTTGTACATACTATTTAATTTTTTATACGTCTATCGTGCCACAGTATTACCTTTCTTTTTTGTGATAAGAACGACTAAGATCTAGTCTCTTAGCACCTTGGAAGTTTATTATACAATATCATTGTCTATAATCACTATGTTTTGCATTAGCTCTCCAGGACTTATTTATCTACTGGTTCTAAGTTTTTACCCTGAAATACCATCTCCCCAAGTAGATACACTATATTTTATCCAGAATGATTATGGTAAATCCCTAGAAATAGAAGGCTGGTCAACAGGTCATGTGCATTTGTTATTTTTTGCCATCCAGAGAGGTTGTACAGATATTCAACATTCCTTTGACAACATAAGACTTTCTGCTCCCTATACCTTTACCAACAGTTTATAAACAAATTTTTTATCTTTGTCAATTTGGTAAGTGAAAAGTGGTAAACGCTATCTCTCTGTAGTTTTATTTTGCAGTTTCTCTTATTATGAGCAATACGAAGCATCTTCATGTTTATAAATCATTTGTGCTTCCTATGCTGTGAACTCTCTGTTCATATCTTTTGCCAACTTTCTTATCATATAGTCATTTTTCTTATTGATTCATAAAAGGTCTCTGTGTTAGGAATATTACCATACATTCCCTGGTTTGATGATACTTTAGAAATTGCTTTTACTAGTTTTGCCATACATAATTTTAATGCAACAGAAGTTATAATTTTTTCTTGATGTCTTCTGTATTTTGTGTCATCTTTGAAAGTTCTTCCCCTTACAAAATAGTTGTTAGATTTGTTTTTAATCTGCCATAGTTTCTTCTAGCATTTTTAAAAATTTAAATCACTGATTTCTCCTGGTATGTATCTGATATAAAAAATGAGGTATGGATCCAACTTAATTTTTTTCCAGATGGCTGCCCAGTTGTCTCAACACCATTTTTTGAATAATTCATCTTTTTTTTCCCCAATGATTTGAAATGCCACCATTATCATAAGTTAAATTCCCAATAAGTTTTTCTCTATTTCTGGACTTCCTATTTGTTCCAACCACATAATGTCCTACACTATTTTAATTATTCAAGTTTTATAATATGCATAATATCTTATAGGGCTAGTTTACTATTCATTTTTCAGCTTCTTTTTCCATATGAGCTGTTAGTTTTGTTGGGATTTCTTTTAATTTATAGATTAACTAAGGCAAGCTGACCTTGAATATGTCATTGAATATGATGTTGGGTCAGTTTTTGGAAAATTACATTTCTCAGGAAAGTATGTTAGGTTTTGCAAATTTAGAGGGTTCCCAAGACTATCCTTGGATTCAAAAATCTGCTGGAAGGACCCACAGAGCTCACTAAAAGCTGCTGTAGTCTCAGTTATAGTTTATTACTGTGAAAGGATATGAATTAACACCAGCCAAGGAAAGAGAAGGCAGAGTCCAGGACTCGTCCAAGCACAGGGTTTCACTTGTCCTCTCCCACTGGAGCTGTGGACAGTGCTACTTTCCCCTACAATATGCAACGGTCTGTACCTGTATTGCCAAACAGGGAAGCTCAGCTAAGCAGTGGTGTCCAGAGATTCTGTTGGGGTTCAGTCACACAGACGTTGCTGCCCACATGGATGACTTTTAGTCTCCAGGTGCTCTAGAGAAAGAGCTAATATGGTATGGCCCAAAGTTTCCATCATAAATCATATTGTTAAACAGTGAGGTGTCACCTTAGGCCCCCAGGTAAACAAAAACACTCCTACAAGGCAGGACAATCAGAGGCCTAGAGATTACCTCTTGGGAGCCAAAGACCAGGGCTGGATCTCTCTTTCATGCTCGTGTTCAGTCACTTTAGTTGTTTCCAGCTCTTTGCAACCCTATGGACTGTAGCCTGCCAGGCTCCTCTGTCCATGGGGATTCTCCAGGCGAGAATACTGGAGTGTGTTGCCATGCTCTCCTCCAGGAGATCTTCCCCACCCAGGGATCGAACCTATGTCTCCAGTGTCTCCTGCCTTGCAAACAGATTCTTTACCCACTGAGCCACCTGGAAAGCCAGGGATCTCTCTTTGGATAAGGTTAATTGTTTTGCTACATAAGATTTTAAATTTGTTTTCATGGAGTTGACCAAATTGTCTCTAAGGATTCTTTTCATTCCCTCCATTTGTGTTTATTTTCTGCTTAGCATTTCTTATTTGTGCTTCATTATTTTCTCTTGACAAGGTTAGTCAACAATTGATCGGTCTTATTCTATTTTCAAAGAATTATATTTGAATTTATTATTTGCTTATAATTTACTAACTTTAAACCTGTTTGTTTTACAAGTCTTTCATTTCTGCTTTAACATTTCATAAGTCCTTCTGCCTTCTTTATATTTTCCTAACTACTTCAGTTGAATGCTTAGTTCATTTTTTTCATTCCTGTTTAATTTTTTATTAGCTCCTTATAAAACTGTCTATATTAGGGTTCTCCATAGAAGCAGAATCAATAGATATAAAAAGAAATTTATTATAAAGAAATGGCTCATTTGGTTACAGATGCTGAAGGGTCCCAAGATCTGCAGACAGCAAAAGAGTCAATGGTGAAAATTCTAATTCAAGGCTAAAGGCAGAAGAAGACCAATGTCCCAGCTCAAAGATGAACAGAGAAAAAGAAACTTTTTTCCTACTCAGCTTTTGTTCTATTCAGGCCTTCAACAGATTGGACGAGGTGTACCCACACTGGGAGGGCAATCTGCTTTACCCAGCCCGCCAAATGTTAATCCCATCCAGAAACATCTTCACAGACACACCCAGAATAATGTTTGACCAAGGATCTGGGCACCCTATGGGCCAGTCCAACTGACAATAAAATCTCACTCTGCTGTTTTCTCTGGGCACTGCTTTAACTGTATCTCCTAAATTCTGATAAGAAGTGTTTTTTTTTTATTTTTAAAGGAAATCATTCCATCCAGAAAGTGACTTGTGGCTTACCAAAAGAATGCTTTGCCACTAAGTTTTGTCCAGGTATAAGTACAATGAATTGCCTTTTCAAATAATGTTGATCTGATTCTCAAGGCTAATACAAAGGTGAACCAACGCCTCCTCAGGGCTCAAAAGTTGCTTTGAATGGATTCTCTCAAACTTGAAAAATAATTTAAATATCAATGGAACATGCATCTCTTGCCTAGATTAATCCTTAACAAATATGGAGAGTTCCTCTGTTAAATCTCAAATCTAAGAGAGAAAGAAAAAAAAGCTACAATCTCTCTACCATCTAACTGATTATAAATGTCATTAATAAAAATGATAGTAACTACCATAACGTATGTTTCCATATATGCCATCTTTGCTTCCCAGATGGCACAGTGTAAAGAACCGGTCTGCCAGAGCAGAAGACCAAGGAATGCTGTTTGATCCCTGGGTTGGGAAGATCTCCTGGAGGAGGAAATAGCAACGCACTCCAGTATTCTTTGCTGGGAAATCCCATGGACACAGGAACCTGGTGGGCTCAGACCACAGGATCACAAAGATTTGGACATGACTGAGTGACTGAGCGCGCACACACACATACACACACACACCATCATCATCTTTATATCCATGTATGTCAAACACCCTCTTCCAACAACACAAAAATGACTCTACACATGGACAGCGCCAGATGGTCAATACCGAAATCAGATTGACTATATTCTTTGCAGTCAAAGATGAAAAAGCTCTAAAAAACAAGACTGGGAGCTGACTGTGTCTCAGATCATGAACTCGTTATTGCAAAATTCAGACTTAAATTGAAGAAAGCAGGAAAAACCACTAGACCATTCAGGTATGACCTAAATCAAATCCCTTATGATTATACAGTGGAAGTGACAAATAGATTGAAGAGATTAGATCATATAGAGTACCTGAAGAACTATGGTTGGAGGTTCATGACATTGTACAGGAGGCAGTGATCAAGACCACCTTCAAGAAAAAGAAATGCAAAAAGGCAAAATGGTTATCCAAGGAGGCCTTACAAATAGCTGAGAAAAAAAAAGACATGAAAGGCAAAGGAGAGAAGGAAAGATATACCCACCTGAATACAGAGTTCCAAAGAATAGCAAGAAGAGATAAGAAAGCCTTCCTCAGTGATCAATACAAAGAAATAGAGGAAAATAATAGAATGGGAAAGACTAGAGATCTCTTCAAGAAAATTAGAGATACCAAGGGAATATTTCATGCAAAGATGGGCTCGATAAAGGACAGAAATGGTATGTATGGACCTAACAGAAGCAGAAGATATTAAAAAGAGATGGCAGGAATACACAGAAGAACTGTACAAAAAAGATCTTCATGACCCAGATAACCACAATGGTATGATCACTCACCTAGAGCCAGACATCCTGGAATGCGAAGTCAAGTGGGCCTTAGGAAGTATCATTACGAACAAAGCTATTGGAGGTGATGGAATTCTAGTTGAGTTATTTCAAATCCTAAAAGATAATGCTGTGAAAGTGCTGCAGTCAGTATGCCAGCAAATTTGGAAAACTCAGCAGTGGCCACAGGACTGGAAAAGATCAGTTTTCATTCCAATTCTAAAGAAAGGCAATGCCAAAGAATGTTCAAACTACCACACAATTGTACTCATCTCACACACTAGCCAAGTAATTCTCAAATTTCTCCAAGCTAGGCTTCAACAGTACGTGAACTGTGAACTTATAGATGTTCAAGCTGGATTTAGAAAAGGCTGAAGAACCAGAGATCAAATTGACAACATCAGTTGGATCATAGAAAAAGCGAGAGTTCCAGAAAAACATCTGTTTCTGCTTTATTGACTATGCCAAAGCCTTTGATTGTATGGATCACAACAAACTGTGGAAAATTCTTCAAAAGATGGGAATACCAGACCACTTTACCAGCGTCCTGAGAAATCTGTATGCAGGTCAAGAAGCAACAGTTAGAACCGGACATGGAACAACATACTTGGTTGTTGTTGGGACCACACATGGGTCCAAATTGGGAAAAGAGTACATCAAGGCTGTATATTGTCACCCTACTTATTTAATTTATATGCAGAGTACATCATATGAAATGCCAGGCTAGATGAAGCACAAGCTGGAATCAAGATTGCCAGGAGAAATACCCGATAACCTCAGATATGCAGATGCCACCACCCTTATGGCAGAAAGTGAAGAAGAACTAAAGAGCCTCTCGATGAAAATGAAAGAGGAGAGTGAAAAAGTTGGCTTAAAACTCAACATGCAAAAAATGAAGATCATGGCATCTAGTCCTATCACTTCATGGCAAATAGATGGGGAAACAATGGAAACAGCAACTGACTATTTTCTTGGGCTCCAAAATCACTGCAGATGGTGACTACAGCCATGAAATTAAAAGACGCTTGCTCCTTGGAACAAAAAAGCTATGACCAACCTAGACAGCATATTAAAAAGCAAAGACATTACTTTGCCAACAAAGGTCCATCTAGTCAAAGCTATGGTTTTTCCAGTAGTCATGTATGGATGTGAGAGTTGGACTGTAAGGAAAGCTGAGAGCTGAAGAATTGATGCTTTTGAACTGTGGTGTTGGAGAGGACTCTTGAGAGTCCCTTGGACTGCAAGGAGATCCAACCAGTCCATCCTAAAGGAAATCAACCCTGAATATTCATTGGAAGGACTGATGCTGAAGCTGAAACTCCACTATTTTGGCCACCTGATTCAAAGCACTGACTCACTAGAAAAGACCCTGATGCTGGAAAAGATTGAAGGCAGGAAGAAAAGGGGATGACAGAGGATGAGATGGTTGGATGGCATCACCTGTTCAATGGACATGAGTTTGAGTAAGCTCTGGTAGTTGGTGATGGACATGGAAGCCTGGCGTGCTGCAGTCCATGGGGTTGCAAAGGGTCAGACACGACTGAGCAACTAAACTGAACTGATGTCAGCTTTATATATGTTATCTTTTGCAATTTTTGGATGTGTTCTAAAATAGAGATGGCATTCTGTACATCTTAAAATGAGAACACTAAGCCTCACGCTGCTGCTGCTGCTGCTCAGTCACTTCAGTAGTCTCCGACTCTGTGTGACCCCATAGACGGCAGCCTACCAGGCTCCCCCATCCCTGGGATTCTCCAGGCAAGAACTGGAGTTGGTTGCCATTTCCTTCTCCAATGCATGAAAGAAAAGTGAAAGTGAAGTTGCTCAGTCATGTCTGACTTGGGGTAACATAACTTGCTAAGATCACACCTCTATTAGAGTGGAGGAACTAGGATCTCACAGTGGCTCTGCATGATTTAAGCCTTTGCATGTTTTTAGGACGCCTCTCTTATCTCTCTGCCCCAACTTGCAGCAATAAGGTCAGTCTGCCTCCTTTGGCAAAACTCCTCTTCTAGGCAGAGAGACTACATCTGCTACAGTCCACTGTCAATTAGGGAGGAGTACAGCCCAGAATTCTGGAACTGAGACGCAGCAGGCCACCAGCCACGGAAGGCCTTTGCCTGCCGACACCATATGGATGGAGACTGAGCCAAGCACTAAGGAAGAGAGAGGGGAGGGAAGTCGGGGTGGGGACTGAGGGAGTAGGGGGCAGGCACAGCAGAGTCAGGAGGAGGACTTGGACCATGGAGCCTGCGCAAGCCAGACACACCCATCCCCTGTGCCAGGCCCATCAGGTTCACCTCAGCTGTCTGACAGCTACCCTCTAATGATGCAAACAAAAGACTTCCTACAGGGAAGGTTTCGGTGTCGTTAGCCAAGGCTCAGTGGAAATCAGAGCAGACGACCCTGAGCGGGCTAGAGGCCCTTGTAGCAGCAGCCAGAGCCCACTGGCACATCTCCAAGCGCCTGCCAACTGGGCACATTATGAGAACCCTGCAGCCAAGAGATAAGGAACGCCTGATCTAGCCCCTAGAAAGGCAGGGCTTGATATAGCAGCCTGAGTAGGCTGCTAGGGAATGTCCTGGCTGAAGGCCCTTCTCTAGCCCAGAGGAGAGTGGGTGGGTGGGAAGCAGGGAGTTTATAAATAATCCCATGTGTACTGATCTGCTCAGCAGCGTTGTCTTCGCAAGCCCTGGGATCTCAGAAGGAGGGTCATTTATAGGTAATTTTAAGTTTTTTTATACTTCTGTTTTCCAAGTTTTCTACAGTGAACTTGAACTCCTTTTATAGTCAGTAAACATGACTACAATTTTAAGAAAGTGAAAAAGAGGCCCAAAAGGGGGACTGGCGGTCCACTGGTTAAAATTCCATGCTCCCTAGGCAAGGGGCAGGGGTTCAATCCTTAATCCAGGAACTAGGTCCCCAATGCCACATGGTGTGGCCAAAAAAGTAAAGTAAAATGAATAAAAAATTTTAAAGTAAAATGATCAATTAAAAAAAAAGAGAGAGGCACAAAAGGAAACCTTTCAGTTAGGAATCATCCCCCCTGCTCAGGGATGCCCCAGTCGTGGACCAATCCTCTCCTCGTTTTCTGGTCCCTCTCAGAGGAGCCTTCCTGTGCGCTGGCATTCACCTACATTGCAGGGAAGGGCCAGTTTTCTCAGCTCCTGTGTTCCTCAAGCTCTCCCTGCCCCCATTAGTTCAAGTGTCACAGTTCTTAGGTTTGATGTCATTAGATAAGGCATCCCAAGCCCTCCTCTTTGCTGGAGGGGCAGGAGGGTTACTCCCATATGTCTGTCCTGTGTGCTTCCGAACACTAGCTTGGTAATGGGGAAAAAGCGATGGAGTCCCTTATAGAGAGTGTGTTTGGCATTCTTTGGCCCTCAGGCTCCTTGTCTGTAAAGTGGGGATAATAATAGCACCTGCCTCCTAGAGATGATATTAAGATGAAAATAAAACAGTGAATGTAAAGTGCCCGACATATTGGAAATGCCAAATTAAATATTTACTGATCATCGTGCCTCTTGCTCTACACCCAGCTGCCCCTTGAATGACTACACCTACCAAATTTGGCCAAAATGACTTTCACTGTTTCCAAAAATAACTCCTCCCAGGAGGTGTGAGGATTCACCACCCAAAAACTCAATGCAGGAATTCCACAAATGCTTTGAGAGGTGACAGGCTCCTTGCAGTCCTTCAGAGAGCCTTATGAGGCACTGTCCTCGTTTGGATGTGTTTCAATGAAGGGCAGCTGGATAAACAGATAAATGAATAAACATGTTCCTTTGTACTAATGACCTTATGTAGGCTGAGTTCAGCTTAGGACTCTGGGGCAAGTTTTAGGAGATGAAAGTAGGTAGAATATCAACTGATTTCTATTTTTTGAGCAAGTGCTAGGTCCAAAAAGGCACTGTGCTAAGATTCCAAAATGGAACATTAAAAAAAGATGAAAGTCTCTGCTCTGTGAGAGATTACAGTCTAGTTGAGGAAGTAAACTGCAGATAAAGAAATAGAAAGCTTGCTCAGCAAAGTAGGATACGACCGAAGAAAGTGATGGGGTGGAGAGTTTAGGAGAGAGTTTCCTCTGGGTTCTGGAGGTCAGAGCAGGCCTTGTGAAGGAAATAAATATCACTGATAAGTGGGCACCAGGCCTGGTAGTATCTGATGCAATCAGGGTAGTCTGAGAAAGAGTCTCAGGTGTTCAGGTCAGCAAGGGAAGACATGGTGTTCTTACAGGCGGATGTACACCATCTTCTTTGATCCCGACAAAAGCATTGTGTGGTTGTTGTCATTTCCGTTTTACAGATGAACTCAGAGAAGCTCAGAGAGGTTAAGTTATATGCCTGAAGTCACACAACAGAGGCAGAATCCAAACCAAGTTCTACCTGCTCCAGAGTCCACGTTATTCTACCACCCGGCACTGAGAGACCTCCCTTAAATCCAGCTCCAAGAAAAGCCCTAGGCTGCCAGTGAGCAGTAATGGGGCTCCCATTCCCTGGCTGTGGGCCCTGCGGTAGAGAAGATGCTGCCCCGTGTGGCTGACAAATTCTTTGGGGATATATAGACCTTATACTGCCTGCGAGTATCATGGAATAAGAAGCAATGATTTCTAAAGCCTAGATCGAAGTAAAAAATTGACGTCTTGTAGTTTTAAATATTTAAGCCCCTCCTTCTACTCTATCATATTTTTCCCAGTTCAGCAGTGCGTGCTATGGGCATACGGCGGGCCTAAGCCAGCTGTGTCCAGGCCAGTCACCTGGCGTCATTTTTTACTTCCCTCATCCCTCAACCAGGCACCACTGGGGGACCCAGTCAACCACTAAGTCCTGACCTCCTATCCTGAATGCATCTGCACTCCCTCTGCTGCTTTTCATTCCCGTTGCCATTCCTTGGTCTCGGCCACCATGTTCTCGGCTTGAATTTCTGCAGCAACCAGCTAACTGCTTTCCCTGCTTCCAGACTTGCTCTCATTCAGTCTCACTGCCATACCACAGTACATAGAAATTTGGCCTTACTGAGAGAAATCTGACCTTTGTCTGGGCTCCTGGAATAACCTCCAAACTCTTGGAATTTCTGCATTGAGAGGAGTACCTTTGTTATTCAAGGTGGGACCCGCCCTTATGCTAATGAGATGATTCGGTTGGGGCTGGCCATGCAGAAAGACCAACATGACAGGAATGACTGTGGCTGGGGCTTTGGGCCACAAGGTACCAGCCCAACCACCAGGCAGGGGAGGGTACCTGGAGATGAGTTTAATCATGTGGGTAATTATTAAATTAATCATGCCTGGGTAATGAAGCCTCAGTAAAAACTCTGGACACTGAAGCACAGATGACCTTCCTTAGTTGCAAGACTCATGTTTATTGTCACAGAGATGCTGGGGAGGAAACGCATCCTAGGAATACAGACACTTACTGTTTGGAACCTTCTCAGGCTCCACCCTACTGTGCTTTGATTTCAGTTTATATATTTTATGTATTTTTATCTGTTTGATTATAATAAAACACTATTCCTAAGAATAACACTTTCTTAAATTCTATGAGTTGTTCTAGCAAATTATCAAATCTGAGGGTAGTCATGGGCACCCCTGAATTTATAGCTAGCTGCTCTCAAGAGAGGTTGATTCTGAGGACCCCCAAACTTGGGGCTGGTGTCTGAAGTGAGGGCAGGCTTGTGGGAAATGTGCCTTTAACCTTGAGTTGGGCTGACACCTTGTACACAGCAAGAGGGGTTTTCTAAAATAGGACTGCGATCTTCTCACACAACTGCCTAAGACACTCAAGCGGTGTCTTACTCTCCTAGGGTGAGGTCCAAATGCCTAGATTCGGCATCCAAGACCAGTGCTGATCCAGGGCTTCGTAGGTCTCCAGTCTCACATCCTCCCAAACCCCTTCAAATTTGCCATTCCAGCCACACTGAGCCACAAGCCACGCCCTGAGTGCTCCAGGTTCTCTCATTTCCCCAGGTCTTAGAGCATGTAGCCACTCATGCCACAATGTTCTCTGCTCTCTACTTTCTCCCATGCCACTTCTCTTGGCTGATTCCCACTATCCTGAAGCGTTGGCTTAGATGCCACCTCTTCTGGGAATCGTTTCCACGCATGCTGCCTCGGGTCAGGGCTGGACACTCCCTCCTCTCAAGGCACCAGATCGTGTATTGAAACAACCTGCTTACTTGGTCCGCACCTCCAACCAGACCATGAACCTTCTGCATATGAGGACAGTATTTTCTCCTCCATCATATCCCTTGAATGCTAACACATGATTTTAAAGAGAGACATGATAACTTTGCTTGGAAGAAACCCAGTGGACACCAACACAATTAGTGTTGAATTAATGAATGACAGCCTAGGGAGGTTTTGGAAGGCTCACCGGTCTGGTCTCCTCGATGGAAATTTGGAAAGCACCCTGGTTGTAGCTGGTAGCCAATTACAAGTCATCTTTCAAGATGCTTCCACCCCACAAGTAGTTAATGTCATTCACTTAAGCTGATTTTTATTGGTTTCAAACCTCAGAGAATGAATTCTTTGTAACTTTGCAAAATTCTGAGATGTGTCCCTGTTGTGAGGCATGTGCCCAACCCTGAATGGTCACTTAGACTTTCCTTTGATCCTATCACTGCTATTTTATATTTTCCACTCTACCCTACCTACAAGGTTCTACAGCATTTGTGAAGAGGACAACAGTGCATTATATTTTAAACATAAATAATCAGATAACTTATTAAAACAATATTAATTACCAATTCACACCTGCATGTGCATCTATCTATACTTTCTTATTAATCAATACTTGATAAAGCACTTACTGGGTTAGGTGAAATGGCATCTCCTTTTCCTTCCTTTTAGCTTTTAATTAAACCAATATGCACAGCCTTCTTCTCTCTTTCCTCTTCCCTTTCCTTTCCCTTCCCTTCCTGATATGGAAGAGTTGGCATCCGATCCCCATGGGATACTGACAGGAAGAGAGGGCTGACACATGGAGGCGCTTTGATACACCATGATGTGTACTGGTGCCCACGTACACAGGACGCTGGAAGGTAGGGGCAGGGTAGAAGTAAAAGGCACAGCTGGAGTGATCGGGAGAGTGGTCACATTAAGCCAATAAGAAAATTTATTGAACAGTTAGGTGCATATATTAAGAATAATGAGAGCCAAGTTGGAGAACAAAGTTGCAAATATGGAGAGGGGATGACTTATAAAGAACCTTGAATGTGGATTGGGATTTGGAGGTATGAGTATCAGCTTACGTTGTTTTAAAACATACAAACATAGGTAGATATAGAAAAGGCTTCCCAGGAGGCTCAATGGTAAAGAATCCGCCTGCCAAGGCAGGAGACACGGGTTCAATCCCTGGTTTGGGACGATGTCCTGGAGAAGGAAATGGCAACCCACGCCAGAATTCTTGCCTGGGAAATACCGTGGACAGAGGAGCCTGGCAGTCTACAGTCCATGGGATTGCAAAAGAGTCAGACACAACTTAGCAACTAAACAACAAAAATGGTTTAAGTATATGTATATGCTGGTGTGTTCAAATGAATATATATGTTTCCAAACTCTCTCCACTGAAAGGGCCTAGAAGCAATGACACCCCAGGAACAATAAACACACTAAATGCCCAGATCTTGATTTCTAAAAACCATCCTCCACCAAAAGAAAGCAGGGCTCCTTGAAGAAAGAGCTAATTCCAGCCTGCAGCAGAAAAAGTACAAGATGAAGCTGGGACAAATTGTGCCAAAAAGTAAGAACATGACGAGAATGAAGGAGACACGTCAGAGAGACACAAGGACCACCCTGAAGGGACCACTTAAATATACACACAAACCCAGAAAATGGAAAAGCTCTTATTAAAGTAGCCTGCCAACTAATGAAAGTAGAAGAAATGATGAAAATAGAAATTTGGCAACTGTCAGAGTGGTGTTTGCTTCCAGCAGGAGACATCAATGGAGGCTAAGATTGATACATGGAAGCTTATTAAAGAACAGGAATATCTCCCCTCAAAATGCCAATCAATATTAAAGGAGGAAATGGTAACTTTACGTGGGAGAAAACTGACAGACACCAACATAACTAGTGATCAAGATAAACATCGCCAAGTGGGTAAAGATAGTCAAGGGGCACTTTAAAAAATAAGTGAATTTCACAAGTTGGGGAATTCCCTGGCAGTCCAGTAGTTAGGACCCAGCACTTCCACTGTAGGGGGCATGGGTTCGATCCCTGGTCAGGGAACTAAGATCCTACAAGCAGCAAATAAATAATAAAATAAAAATCACCAGTTGTATGATTGGCTAACATCATATGTTTCCCCCAGCCCATGCCTAGATAATTCACTAAAAAAAAACACATTTCTGTGGTATTCTTTTAAGAAAGCATGACTATGCTTTTCATGTCTACTATATCCTTCTACTTTTCTGTATATTCATTCTATTAATTCTTGAAAGCTTTATATTGAAACTCCAAATAAAAAGGATGAGATGGCTTGATGGCATCACCAACTCAATGGACCTGAGACTGAGCAAGCTCTGGGAGATGGTGAAGGACAGGGAAGCCTGGTGTGCTGCAGTCTACGGGGTCTCAAAGAGTCAGACACCACTTAGCAACTGAACAACAACAACCGCAGTGTAACTCTGTTCTGTATTTTTCAAGTCCCCTGTAAATGTGCTGTCATACTTTCATAATTTAAAAAAGAAAAAAGCATGACCAAGTCTGATCATGAGAATATCCCAGAGAGACCCAGGGACATCCCACAGAATGAAAGGTCTGTACTCTTTAATTAAAAAGAATCGGTGACATGAAACACAAAGGAACTCTTCCAGGTTGGAGAAGACTAAAGAGTGGTGAGAACGATCCCACACATATTCCTGGATATAATCTTGGACCAGAGGGGAGAAAGAGTCATTGTTGGAATGGCCTGAAAATGTTGAGTGGGGGGAGGGGTCTACGAATTGGGCAGTCACGATGCGACAGTGTTCATTCTCTGATTTGGAGGGTCATATGGTGAGTCTGTAAACCCTGTTTGGAGGAAATAAACACTGGAATATTTAGAAGTGATGTGACATCCCTTCAACAGCTTGCACTCAAGTGGTTCAGACATATACATCCATGTACATATATGTCCATGTACACAGAGAAACAGAGAGAGAAGGTAATAGGGCAAATTTAGTGAAGTGTTAAGAGTTGGGTGTGGGATATAGGAATTCATTATACTGTTCTTGCAACTTTTCTGAAAGCTTGAAATTATTTCAAAATAAATTATTAAAAGTTACATGTATATATGTAAATTACAAATATAAATATGTATAGTGAACATGCACATCTCTCTCTTTCACATCCAGCTAGGGCATCCATTCAGACAGGTGGCTTTTTCTCCAGCAGTGAACCATTTTGGTTCCTGGAGGTTCTCTTCCTAATATCTCCAACCAAAATCTGAGGCTGCCTCTTCTCACAATCAGCATTTCTATCTACATTTGAGAGTTACTGAGGAAGCATTCTGCATTGGCTTGCCAGGGCCGCCATAGCAAATTGCCACAGGCTGAGAGGCTTAAACAACAGAAATCTATTTTCCCCATAGTCCAGGAGGCTGGAAGCGTAAGATCAAGGTGTCAGCAGGGCTGGCCTCTCCCGAGGCCTCTCTCCTGGGCTTGCACATGGCCCCTTCTCGCTGAGTCCTCACAGGATCTTCATGTACAGAGGTAAGATCCTCTGTACATGAAGATCCTCTGTACATGAAGATCCTGACGTCTCTTGTGTGTCCAAATTTCCTCATCTCACAAGGACACCAGTTAGGTTGGGTGGGGGCCTACCCTAACGGCCTCATTTTAACCCAACGGCTTCTTTAAAGTCCTGTCTCTAATACAGTCCCATTCTAAGGTGCTGGAGGTTAGGGTTTTCACATGATTCTGGGAGACACAACCTCAGCTCCTAATATGCTCTGTGCTGGACACCACATCGGTGTCTGGGTGTAAAGATGGCTGGACAAGGGCGCCATGCTCGTGTGGGTCACAGTCCAGGTGAGGCTGACCTGAGAACAACATGAATCCACAGATTGATGCACTGAGCAGAAGGCGGAGGAGACTGTTAACCCTGTTAGAAGAGTGGAGAAAGGGTTCATTCACAGGGTGGTGACATTTGAACCCGCCCTTGAAAGAAGAGTTTTTTACCAGACAGGGAAGGTCATTCTCTGCAGATCAGAATTGTAGGACTTTAGCTCTAGTTCTGTATTAAACTATGATCATGTTGCCAAGGTTCAAGGGTCCAGTTTCCTCCAACCATGAATATTCCCTGTGATATTCCATCATTTCACACAACAAGATTCTCTCCTTACATTCTTCCATGTAATGATATACAGTAGTTGAGATAGGTTCATCCTCTGCTTATTTTCTGATACTATCTGGAACTTCAACATCATGTTAGGGCTCCAGCATCCTCTTTCTCCTTTTGTCTTTCTATCTATCACTAAGAATTTATCTTCTTCCTGACCTACTTCTTCCTGTGTTCCTTTCTTCAGGGGCTTTTTGTTCATCAAGAGTGCAAGGCTTTAGTCTGCCTTGAAGCACTCTTCTTATTAGCTAGGGGATTTTTATTTATTTATTTATTTTTTGACAAGAAAGGTGTGTCTAAGCCCATTTTCTGTAAAATCTGTCAGTGCTTAAGTGGTACCCTGCTGCTTGAGTCCTCATTCGTCTCCATGGCAATGTTCTGAAATGATTCTGCTTGTGTGAATAAGTTCAAGGCCCATAAAATTATTTATCATAACAGAGTCGGTATACCCACCAAGGTGCACACATACACATTCGGTGCAGCATTTGTAAATGGAGCCATGGTTCAGTTTGCATTCATTTAAAAAAAAAAATAACAGCACTTCCTGTGAAATGAATGGATAGCCCACTCATCAGTTGACTTCATTTACTCATCCTTCATTCATTTATGCATCCAGGCTTAGTCAGAGAGACAGAGACTTAAATTTTTACCTCCTCCTTAGGAGATGGAGATGGAAATCCGGAATGGCTTCACTGAGGAGTGGTCAGTTGACCACCAAAGGGAAGGGCTTTTCTGACAAAACCAACACATGGGCAAAGGCATGGAGATGTGAAGGAAAATTCGAGATAACAAAGGAAAACTGTCTGCCAGTCAGGATGGGAAATGGGATGGAGAAGGGTGATGGAGGGAGGTACAGAGGGAGACAGAGCTAGGGCTAGAGAGAGGGGTCCCCAGGGACCTGTAATAAAAGATTAAGGAGTCGTACTCCTTGAGCGACGAGGAGGATCTTGAGAGGAAACGCGGCATTATCAGATTTACATTCCACCAATAGGAAGTCTTCCGGAGGAGGATCTTGAGGAAAAAACGCAGCATTATCAGATTTACATTCTACCAATAGGAAGTCTCGTAGAACAGTGAAGGCGGAGTTAGAAAGAAGTCAGGGACAGGCAGTCCAGTGCTTAGACTCTGAGTTTCCACTGCAGGGGGTCGGGTTTGAGCCCTGGTTGGGGAACTAGGATCCCATATACCATGCGGCCAAAAAAAAAGCTAGGGACAAGTTTATGGGGGCCTGAGAGGACCAGAGACTGGAGGTGTGCATGAGAAAGATTTAAGCACCACTTTAGAGACAAGCCAGGTGGGACTTCAGGACCAATTAGGTGGAGGAGTGAAGGAGAACCTGAAGATTGATGTCCAAGAAAGAATAGGGTTGGGGAGAAGATGAAGAATTTAATTTGGGATATCCTCAGTGTAGGGAATCTCTGGACATCCAGGAATACAATCAGACACCTCAGTCTGCCACTTTCCCCTCATCCTTAATTCTCCATCATAGGGATAAAGCAATCTGACAGCTAGTTCCCACGGATGTAGATTTACAATGTAAGGGTTAACATATGACTTTCCCTTAGGAACCATATTTCCAGTTAGCAAGAGAGTACCACCTAGCCAATGTTAATCAAGCGAATGGCTTTCCTATAGTGAGATTCCCAGCAATGGGAAGGGCAAGTGGGGTATTTCGCGGAGGCTACAACTAAAGCTCTTAGTGAAGAGACTGCTGTGAAAAGTTCACCTTCATCCCACAGAACCCTGTTCACACCATAGAAAAAGGGATCTTCCTCTTGGACAGGATTCTGCTCTCCTGGGCCGGGGTGATGGACAGCCAATGTCACAGAGCTCTGGGGTCACTGAGTTCAGGTACTGGCTCCAGCATTTACTGGATATATAACCTTGGGCACAGCGTTTTACCTTTCTAGGTCTGATTCTGACATTCATTAAACAAGGCCTTGGAACACTTGCTGCTCCTCTGGGGTGGTTGTGAGCTTGGATTTCAAGGAGATGGCTGCAGTAGACACGACTGCATCCGTCATCCTTACCATCGCCACCATTTATCTCAGTATCTTTCAACACCCAATTCACTTGGAGAAGCCTAATTTTCTCCCTGTTCATGGACTATTAGCTGCTCTGACAACTTTAGGTGATGAAAAGCCACCATTCGGTAGAGCTCTGAACTCAGGCTCGGAGCCTGCGAGCCCAGATGTGAGGGCTGTGCCCCTCAACAGCCTGCAGGGGGCAGCATCCGGCAGCGTAAGGTCTCGCCCGGCTCGCTCGTAAAACGTCGGAACGGGTCTGGGAAGGACCATAGAGGTGGCCTTGGAATTCAGACTCCAGCTGACAAAGGACCCGTGATACTCCACGTGGGTCTGACATGCAGCCTCCCGGGAAATCGGGTCTCCGGTGAACAAGGGACCAGGGAAAGGGTTTTCTGAAAGCATCCCCGGCCCTCACAAATTCTCCAGGTTTTTCCCAAGCCCACACCAGGCCTGACTGCCGTTACCTTTCGATTTAGCGCTGATCTGACCTCGAAGAAACAAGACTGAGCCTGCTTACCTCCCGACAGGGGCCCTGATGCAGATGTCTCAACCCCCATGAGGTAAAGGGAGGGAGCGCCTGACAAGGACAAGGTGGGGTGCCTGTCACCCCTACCCCACCCCCCGCCACCCCACCCCTGCAAAGCATTTTTAGTTTCCCACTCCCTGCAGAAGACAAAAGAAATAAAGGGACACAGCTCCAACTCTTCGGAGCTAGCAATGTTGAAAAGAGATGTAGACGGGAAACTGGAAGAAGACGCAAGGCTGCCCAGGATCCCATGTTCGGGTTTGATCCAGCCTGGTGATGCCGCGTTCCTAAAGCCCAGGAGGTATGCTCAGGCCTAATGATTTCCTCTCATTTGTGAGTGTGTTTACCTGGAAAAACAAAGAGGCAGAAGGCTTAGGATCAATCAAGACTGCCCCGAATATGGGGTCACTGTAGGGACAGACGATCCAAACTGTAGGAATCTGGAGAAGGGAGCCACCAGCAGAGGTGGCCAGCCAGGAGGGGAAGAACGTGGTCACTCCGAAGACAGCCCCAGGCATCGGTGCTGATGGGACACACTGGTCATTCACTCTCCTACTGACTTTTCTGGGGATGGCAACTGCTATGTCACCGTGACATCACCTCCTTCCAGGAACCACTGAGTCAGCTTGGGGCCTGAGGCTGGACCACTCACTTCCTCCAACCCAGCAGAGGCAGAGCATTCCCCCACACCGTGCACAGCTGGGCCTGTTCCTTCACCACTGTGCCCCAGGACTCAAGAGTGGGTCAGCTTGGCAAAAAGACACACCAGGTGGTGCCATCCGTGCCCACTTCCACTGGGATTCTCCTGCCGTGGAAGAGGAGCCCCCAGTGCAGAGTCACAGCTGGTTTGGGGCTGAAGGGCAAGCGTCCCTGGGAGAGGGAGCGTGTTTACCTTTGTCAGTCACATACAGCTCCCTGTGAGAGGGAAACTGACAGACGAATCAGGAGGGATTAAGTAAGAGGCAGGTGGGGGCTGGCTGAAGTGGGATGGTTCAGAGGAACTCTGTGCCCAGTCGCAGCTGCAGGCTGCCACAGATGGGGCCATACCAGTCATGGGTGTCTTATCCAAGTAACTACTTCCTCAAAAGGCTGGGGGTGGGGCGGTTACGCACACTGGCAGTCTCATCCTTAGCCAGGAACGGGGCCAGGGGGTGTCTCTCTGTAGCCCTCAGAAGATGACTTTCTCTTGCCCCTTCCCGAGCACAGTCTTAGGCACCTCCCCGCCTCCCTGTGTCGAACCCTTCCTTTCCCCGTTAAGAGGATTCAAGCCAGAATCTTTCCCACCACATCAGAGTCGATTTCATCTTGTCATTAAACCTGATGCTCTGTAAGGTGATCTTATGAAAAAGAAAATTAACCACGAGGCAGTAATGCGATTTTATAGCACTGTAAAGGTGCTAGCGTCTCCCTGTTCCCAGTAACATACACATACACACACACAGAGTCTGCTTTGATCTTTTCTTTTCCCACCTTTTATGATATTGTTTCACTTAATGCCAACAAAATCCTGCCAGGTAAGCATGGCCATCTTATACATGAGAAAAGGTGAGGGAACTCCTCCAGGGTCACAGAGCTAGTGACCGACACACAGCCAGTCTTGAAAATGAGGTTTGTCTGACACTGAGGAGCTGGGATCCTTCCACTCAGACACTGTGACCCAAAGTAAGAGCCTCTTCGGGGTCAGAAATTGTAAAATTAGAATTCTGTTTTGCAACCCGCAAAATCTTAAGGTTGGGAGATATTCTGAAGACTGTCCAGGCCTAAGTGGGAAGGGAAGCCAGGGTAGCCTGGCGTGCTGTAGTCCATGGGATCACAAAATCAGACACGACTTAGTGAGTGACTGAACAACAACCAGGTCTGTGACCCAGACAGATGTCTGAATCTCCTGCATGACGTCCTAGCCGCAGCCTAGATACAGCAGCTCCAGGAAAGACATTTTGTTCTGATTCAGACCATGCCAGCTGAGAATCACTGGACAGTTCTTTGCGGTTTCAGGCTGAAATCTCTCTCCCTACAATGTCCATACATCAGAACTCCCCTTGGGACCATGGGGGAACTAAGCAGTGAGTCACTCCTAGACTAGCTTTCTCCTGACTGCACATTCTCGATTCCTTCTAACCTGCTCTCACCTGGCAGTTTCTCACCACTCTCCTGGGAATGGTATCTGCTTTCTCTGTTCACTCTCAAGGTGGGACACCAGTGTGACCACAGTGCTCCAGAAGTGAACCAACCAGACCAAAGAAGAATGAGACCAGACTATCAGTTCAGTTCAGTCGCTCAGTCGTGTCTGACTTTGCAACCCCATGAACCGCAGTATGCCCGGCCTCCCTGTCCATCACCAACTCCCAGACTTTACCCAAACTCATGTCCATTGAGTAGGTGATGCCATCCAACCATCTCATCCTCTGTTGTCCCCTTCCCCTCCTGCCCTCAATCTTTCCAAGCATCAGGGTCTTTTCAAATGAGTCAGCTCTTCGCATCAGGTGGCCAAAGTATTGGAGTTTCAGCTTCAGCATCAGTCCTTCCAATGAATATTCAGGGTTGATCTCCTTTAGGATGGACTGGTTGGATCTCCTTGCAGTCCAAGGGACTCTCAAGAGCCTTCTCCAACACCACAGTTCAAAAGCATCAATTCTTCAGCACTCAGCTTTCTTTATAGTCCAATTCTCACATCCATACATGACTACTAGAAAAACCATAGCCTTGACTAGACAGACCTTTGTTGGCAAAGTAATGTCTCTGCTTTTTAATATGCTGTCTAGGTTGGTCATAACTTTCCTTCCAAGGAGTAAGACCAAATTATATAAACCTTTTATTTTTTTTTTTTTTCATGAGTCTTACTATTTCACACTGGGGACTCACTTTGATCTTATCATGAATGAAAACCCTAAGTGCCTTTCTCATGTACTGTCCCAAAGCCACATCCTCTCCTGCCCCTTGTCCCACTGGGTTTGGGGGTATTCATGTCCTGTTTCGTTCTTGTAGGCTAGGCCTAACAACTACCACGGGCAACCTGGCCATCTCCCTGCTTCCTGGACTCTTGCTCCATGCTCCCTGGCACCGCTGACCCACCGGGGCTCAGCCACATCCTCCCCCAGTCCCAGCTCTGGTTGTCCGCACCGAGACTCTGCCCAGAGGTCCCACTGACCCAGTGATTGGGATGAGACTCTTAATTCCCAGCTTCCTGATGCATCCCTAGGGGTCATCTGGGAGGTCCTGGACACACCCTTATGCACGGCTCCTAGAAGCAAGGGTCACTGTCTCAGGCCCTCCCTGTGCTGAAACCCAACAGTATTTCTACTGTGCTGTGATGGCCCTACACATTCTCCTCCCAGCAATCCACATGTGAAGTGGGCATAAGCCCCTCTCCTCCCTGCTTCCTGTCACCCAGTCTGGGCAGATTCTACCACCCCGCCCACTCCACCCTGAATCTGTGGGTAGTGGGTGGGTCACACAGCGTCTTACCCTACATCCTCATCCCGAGTCTCCTTCCAAGCTTCTCCCAGCATCAGATGGGCTGGCTTCTGTCTTGGGAGGCTAGTACTGCCTTTGTGTTGAGCCCTCTCTTCTATGCACCGCAGCTGGACATGTCACTCTATGCTTTAATCTCCATACTGTACTCTAGACACAGAAAAGGGATCTTCATGGAAAGTAGAAAACCTCCCTCTCAGCAACCTGGCTTTTTTTTTTTTTTTATGGCCATGCTCTGTGGTTGCAGGATCTTAGCTCCCCGACCAGAGATTGAACCTGGGCCCTCAGCAGTGAAAATGCGGAATCCTAACCAGTGGACCTGCAGGGGATTCCCAAGGCTTTCGGAATTATTGATTATTTGCTTCCTATGGACTTGGACTTGTAATATTCTAATTAGAAATGCAAAGCTGGTCAAGACTTTTTTGACCTATGATGGGTGAGTCTCCCCAGAAGCCACAAGCCCACTAATTCAGTGCGTCAGAGCATCTGCAATCCTGAGACTGAAGATCCATTATTCTAATATCTCAGAAATATCACTTTTTCTCATGACTCAAAACAAACATTTAAAAGAACTTAACTTCTTTTTGATTCCCCTACTCATACATTCAGTCTCTTCACCTCCAAATTCTTCACACGCCCCAAATTCTCTTCTCCCAGATCTGTACTTGACCCTTCATAAATATATCCTTAAGTTATCTGTGCGGCGTCTGCTTCATTCATCAGTCACCCCACCTAGTGGCATAAAGGTCACACCCCTGAAGGTGTGCTCTCATCGGCTCACATCAGTGTGTTTTCCACACAGGTGTTAGCATGTGTAAAACCAATTGAACTGTTGTTATTTTCACCCCAGCCTTATTAACACTCTCAGTCCACTTATTGTGGATGGGAGGTGGGGCTTGTTGTTTGTGTAACCCACATAGCCCAGTTTGTTATAAAAATAGATACAACAAGTTCCTAGGAAAAGAGAAAGGAGGTGAGAGGCAGGGAGGCCACGCAGGCCTGGCAGGGTCATGGTAGGGACTGGGTTTTACCATGTGCTGGGAGGTGACATGAACTGATGACAGCTGTCAACCATCACTCTGGTTGCTGTGTGGAAAAAGGCAGTGGGGATTGGGGCAGGAGAGGCAGTGGGAAGTAAAGTCAGAAGGCAACTATTGGGGAGTTTGGGGTTTTTGAGCATGAGTCACCCATTCCTCTTGCTGCTTGACCCAACGATAAAACTTTATTTACTCCAAAAAAAAAAAAAAAAAGGCAGTCAGACTATCCTGCTTGACTCCCTGAGAAGATGGAGGCCATGGAAGGATGGAGATTCGATCTGATGGGAGCTCTGTGTTGGAGGCAGGACTGATCTTTTTTCATATGGTTGTCGTCCGACTTTAGGGAAGTGCGTGAGGAAGCACCCCACACTGGGAGTCCGAGAGACAGACTGCGGTGAGGGGAGGCAGGGCGGGCACTGAGAGGTGTCCTACTTCGTGTGTGGAGGGGGGTGGGGGGCAGTGAGCACATGTGCACACGTGCAAATAATTTGGGAGTGAGCTGAAAGCCCTCTAGAAAGATCCAGTAGGGACAGGGGTAGGAAGAGGTGGAGGTGCACCAAACACTAACCAACCTGAAAATTGAAACAAGCTGCGCTTCTGGCCATGACATCATCGCTTCCCTTGTAAAGTATTTGATGGGGTATTTCCCAGCTATAACAAAGGAACTGTAAACATTAACTACCCATCCCAGCCGAATTCCTTTCTCCTGTTGTTTCATCGTAAGTAGGGAGTTTTGAAGCGACTTAGCACAGCACGCAGCGCGCTAAGTTTCAAGCCATAGGTGGGCCTTTCTAGACAGATCTGTGAGAGAAGCGGTTCTGAGTTCCTGCAAGTGACCTATAAATAGAACGGTGGAACACAACTCACTAGGAAGTTACCCCCCCAAAGGGAGGTTAACACAGACACGCACAGTGCCGCAATCAGCTTTTTCTCACCGATCAGTATCTCTGCTACTTACTCATGCTCAGTATGTGGCCAAGAGTGACACTCCAGGGTTTATTTTCTTCTGTAGTTTTGCCCAGAAGGGTTTAAGCTGTTAGTTTTTGTGCCAGTTCATAGCAGAATTGGCCAGAGGAATCATGGCAGGAAGCATTGTAAAGAGTCTTTTAAAGATAGCCATTCCTCCTTTATGAGCAAAGCCTAGAGATGGTGTTTTATTTTAGGGTCAAGGGTGAAAACAATTTTGTTTTTAAAGACCTATAAATGTAACTAATGCAAGATTTCCCAGACCCTGCCAGTCTGAGACACAAGAACAAGAGGAACCCATACTGGGCTGGTTCTGAGTCATACCTGCTCTAGTCTCCCCCCTGACACACCCCACCCCCAACCTAGTATTTCTGGACATCTTGAGAACTCAGGGTTTCAGAGAGGGCAGTGGTCAAGAGCGCTGACAGATGGGAGTTCCACTGGTGGCTGGACATATGAGCCTTGGTTTCCTCATCTGAAAACTGGGAAATGTAAAACCAGAAAGTGCACGTCTCATGTCAAGGTACTTTCTAAGGAGAAAATGATCTCACATCTATAAAGGACTGAGGTGCAGTACCCCGCACCTAGGAAGTGCTCAGTAATAATACCCATCTGTATCTACCACATCATCATCAGTACCCATCCCTCTTCCCCCAGAGTGGACCTCCCCACCTCCCCCCAACCCTGACTAAGACATTCTTTCCAGGTGGGGTTTAACCACACCTTGAGTCCAGTTGAGGTTCTCAAGAATCTCTGCAGTCTTCACACAATCATGCCCCAGCAGACCTGCCCAGGCATGTCCCCTCCCCCCTCAGCCTCAGGCTGAGCTGTGCCCACATAAACCCAGAGATCCAGGAACACACTAGCAGAAACACGCCACTAGCAACCCTGCCCATCCCCGTCCCTAGCTGCTCCGTCCTACAAGGGGTGCCACCCCTGGCCCCCAGGACAGGAGACCAAGGCTCTGAAGAAACTGGCTCCTGCCAGGGATGCCAATAAAGAGTGAGCTTTCTCGAAATCCTCTAAAGTTGTCAGTGGGCCTCCAGAGCCATTGATGGTGAGAGCCAGAGATAAATCATCTCTAATAAAATCAGGCAAATGGGAGGGAACAGCTGGAGGCACAAGGACACTCTGAGTAGCTGAGGAAAAGCCAAGGATGACCCAGCAGCTTCCCCCGTTTCTCCCCTACCAAAGCCCAGCACTGTCAACACAAAGCCAGAAGAACTCTGAGGCAGCACTCCCTAAACGGAGAGTTAAATGCCAACTCTGTCATTTGTAGAATGACCTTTGACAAGTTTCACATCTTCTGGGGGAACCACAATTTCCTCATTTAAAACCAGGAGAGCTGCCTGCATTGCATGTCCATCTTCAATGAGGCCATTCCCATTACTTTCACCTGGGCTATGCTCAGTGGGCTCACCCTTTGCCTCCTCTGAGCACCTGCTGTGTGCTGGGGGCCACTGGGCCTGGGGAGTAAAGGGCAGCAGAATACACCCCCCCCAAAACATGCCACTTCAGCATAAGGACTCTGTTGAGCAGAAAGCAATTAAGGTAAAAAAATAAGAAAAGCTCTCTGCCTTCTCCTTATTTGTCCAAAGTGTTAGTCGCTCAGTCGTGTCCGACTCTTTGCAACCCCAGGGACTGTAGCCTGCCAGGCTCCTCTGTCCATGGACTTCTCCAGGCAAGAACACTGGAGGGGGTTGCCATTTTCTTCTCCAGGGGATCTTCCCAATCCAGGAATTGAACCCAGGTCTCCTGCATTCCAGGCAGATTCTTTAAAGTCTGAGCCACCGGGAAGCCCAAAAGCAGAACATAAATTTATAAAGATGTTCCCCACCCCCAACCAGGAAGGTCAGGAGTTAATCACCAGAGACAACTCTAGACCCCCCCTTATCAGCCCAGAGAGGGCACCAGAGGAATCTCCATCAAAAGCTCCACTAACCAGCTCTTATCTTCCTTTAGTTTCCCCATGTATTTATGTTCCCACAGTTGGCCACCTTTGGAAACCTACAATCCTTTCCCTTTGTCTTCTCGATTTTCTACAAAGGCATTGTTCTTTGTTAAAATGCTTCTTAAGTCCAGGGTCCAACCACCCTTTGAGCTTCCCTTCCCTGACTTTTCCCATTATGTATGCATGAGGCCTCATAAACTTCCATTTATTTTTGTCTTGTTCATCTGTCTTCATAGGTCTAAACTGTGGGGCCCCAATGAACATAGCTAAGGCAGGTGGGAAAAGAAAGAAGAGTTCTTCCTCTTCTACAAGAGCAGAGGCCTGTGGGCAGGAGGGGTCTCATTTCCACGCCAGTCTGCAAAAAAACCAGTTGGTGGGTCAGTGGCCTTCAGCCCTGACTGCCAGTTTGAATCACCTGGGGAGGATTTAAGATGACAATGCCCAAGCCAATCTCTAGATCCACAGAATTAGAAACTCTGGGGGTGCTCCTGCTGTTCCCATTTCAGAGAAGTTTCCGTTCTCCCTTCACTGGACAGTTTCCTGCTCACCTCCCACCTGAGATGAAACATGCTTTCTCTGTGAGGACATCCTGATTTCCCTAAATCTGGGTTACAGGCCCCTCCTATGCTGTCCTTGCCCATGTCTGCATCTATACCCCCAACTCTAGCTCCTCAGGGGTGGGGCCTTTCACCTATCCATCCTTTATTTGATCCAGAATAGATACTAGGGCTTCCCTGTGGCTCAGATGGTAAAGAATCTGCCTGCAATGCTAGAGACCCGGGTTTGATCCCTGGACCGGCAAGATATCCTGGAGAAGGAAATGGCAACCCACTCCAGTATCCTTGCCTGGAAAAGTCCATGGACAGAAGAGCCTGGTGGGCTACAGTCCATGGGATTGCAAAGCATCAGACACGACTAACACTTTCACTTTCAGATACTAGATACCTACTTTCTGGCTGAAAAAAATGAATGGATCTTATTTCCATTATAATTTGCTTTTCCCAGAGCTCTACCTTCTCACTAAGAATTGGAATGAACCCAAATCCAAAATTTGATTTCATCTCACCCGTGCAGGTGGAGAGTATGAGAGGAGACCAAGAATTGCTGAAATGAGGGAACAGGAACAGTCAACAGCCAGGGGTCTGCTCCTTTCCCTCTCCTGCAGAGATAAAGCCAGCAGAAGGAAGCCATGTCTCTTCCCTCCTCACCCAGGCAGGGTCACTGCCATGGCCCCTGAGCCAAAGTGCCGCCCTGCCCCACTGCCAGCCTCTCCACTCCTGCAACAAGGTGGGCCAAGTCTCTCCTGGGAAAAACAGAGTGACTGGGCCCTGCAGGAACACCCCTCTAGGGAGATTCTTCATCTGTAACTTCCCTGAAGGTCCAAGGGGCCACATCTGGGGCAGGGACTGCGTGGCCTTGACCCTGAGCGCCAGCTGGTGACTGGGCCCCACGGCTCCCAGGGCATCGAGGGTTTGGTGGCACTGGGAGAACGCAAAATGTAAAGCCATTCTGTGAGCACAGCACCTCCGGGGAGAACCAAGAAGCTGAACAGTCAAGGTGAGGTTCTAGGGTTGATTATCTGGGCGCCCTTGCTGCTCACCATGGCCACCTGGACGTCCAGACAACAAATGACCTCACCAGGTTCAGAATCAACTCTCCTGTCCCCCTCCCCCACCCCCCAAAGCGCCTTCTCTCTGTGACTTCCCCATTTCTATAAATAACCCCACCATCCTCCCGGCTGACATTTCAGTCATTTTTTTTATTCCTCCCAGGCCCACAACTCTCTGGCCCACACATCTCCCCTCCCCTCTCCCAGCCTCCCCACTGCTCACACAGAAGTCTCCTACCTCGGCCCCTGCAGCTCTCTCAATGCCCCACTGTGACCACTGCCAGGACAACCCTGACCCTTCGATGCCCCTCATCAAAACTTTCACAGGACCCCCTCCCCCAGCCCTTCTCCTGAAGAAAACACAACCTCCACGGTGGCATTCAGACTCCCAATGGCCCCCACGTGCGTCCCTGCCCAGATGTGCTTCCACACTGTGCCCACACCCCCAGAAGAAGCATCAGCTTTCCAAATGTTTAAGTCCTGCTCATTCTTTGGGGCCATTTCAAAATCGTTTTCCACAGAGCGCCTCCTGACCCTGGTTAGGGGCTGGGGCTCGGCCCATGCTGGCCCCTGGCAGCAGCTTGCACAGAGGCTTTGCCCTGTACCAGCCAAGTGGGTGGGCAGGAGGCCTTGAGCCTCTTGGGGCCAGGCTTCCTCCCGGTCAGAGATGCTGTGAGGACAGCGCATCACGAGCACTCACTTAATAGCTGCGGATACAAAGCCCCTTCTCTTCTTTCTTCAGGGGGCTCAGCAGGGCCAGCGGGAGCCCGCCTGCAGACACACGTGAATGGGCACCTCCCGTAGAGCCCTGCTCGTTTCAGCTGTCTGTCGGCCACATCCGGTGACCTCCTGGATGGGGGCTTCCCCCAGAGGCACCAGCCTCTCTGGCATGCGTGCTCCCACCCTGCTCCTCACAGCCCCTCACTGAGCCTATTGGGGCCCAAGCAAGGTCAGCTCCATGACACCCACATCCGATCAGGGTACCCCCGCCACCCCCAGAGCTACAGAGTGCTTCCAGAACCACCAGTTGGTGATCTTCAAGCAACTTGAATAGAGAGAAAAAAAAACCCCCCACGTGTTGGTTGAAGTTAAATGGACCTCTTTGCACTAAATCAATCACACTTAGCTGTGTGCCTTCCCACTGTTTCAGTCATGCAGTAGCTCAGAGCAGATTTCCCTCCTCAAGGAGGTAACGGTGACTGGTCCCACTTTCCAGATGGGACAGGAAGACAGATGCTGGTAAGGCTGTGGGCAGATGACAGGATGGCTTTCTGGTAATGCAAGAGTGGGGATGCACATGCAGGGTCCACAGCCGGAGGCAGCACGGCCTGGAAGAAGCCCAGGAGGGGGACGCAAGCTGAATTCTGAGAGGGCTCCAGGAGCGGAGTCTGACAGGAGCAGTGCCAGGAGAGGAAGCCTTCCAACCCAGGGCCGGTTTGTATTGTCCGCAGGACAGAAAATAGACCATTCTCTGTGTCCTTCATGACTTCACCGAGGGAAGAATGCGAGTCTACTCTGTATCCTTCATGACTTCACCAAGGGAAGAATGCGAGTCTATAGGAACACCAGAGAGACACAAATCTGCACACTCATGGGTATTTCTGTCTGCTGCGTGTATGCCCTGCTGCCTGGGGCCTGCATGGAGGAGGAGGGATACTCTGCCACCTGACAGAAGACAGTTCTCTCAAAGCCCACTGTAAACCCCCAAATGTGAGGTTCTTTAAGTTCACTTTCCCTGAGGGCCCCAGGAACGCACGCTTTTACTCTCCGAGTGCACACATCAAAGCACATGCTTGTCAACACAACTTTTCTCCCCAACCCTAGAGACCAACCATCACACCCCCTTCCAGAAGTCTGCGGTTGGCAGTGGTTCTGACTGGGACCCCAACCTTCACAGCTGCTGGGCAGGGCGGGGCTGGACCCCAGGCTGCTGTGACCGGAAACCCAGCCTGCTCTCTCAGCCATCCCCCTCCCGTCACCTACAGCCCACAGGCTCTCACTTCCTCTTTCCTAGAACAGAAATACTCCGGCGAAACAGCTCCACATGTGGCATGTGGAGACGCTTCGTATACCTTTGCCTCCTCCTGGCCTCCATTCTTTCCTGCATAGTTACATCCCTGCTTCTAGCCCACTCAGGTCTTCCTCTCCACCTGGCTCTGTCTCCCGCTTTCTCTTTCCTTTTTAGCTTTCCTACCAAGACTCTGAGAGCACCCACTCCTTCTGCGTTTTCTTCCCTCTTCCCCTACCCCCTTTCAGGCTTCAGTCTCCCTCTGTCTCCTTCGTCCCCTTCTTCCACCTCCACTCCATTCCTTTCTCCCTAGTTCTGAAGCAAGTGGGCCAGAGAATCTGTCTCCTCCCCTTTGCCTCTCCTCTCCCCGCTCCTCCCCCAGACACACAAAAGGGGACAGAGGCACCAGATGGCCCTGGTGCTAGCAGCCGGGCTCAGGGGGCCTGCTGCCCACAGAGGTCCCCGCTGGGCCTGCAAGCTAGTCCAAGCTGCTGCCCGGCCCAGCCGCCCAGCTGGCAGAGAAGCAGGGCACGGGGCCAGCCTCCTCCACACGAGGCCAGTTCCCCCTGCCAGCTCCCCATGCCCGGCCTGCCCCTGGGCCAGCCCTCAAGTGGGGGCGGGGGGCGGCGGGCAGACTCACCAGCTGAAAAGCAGAGAGTGTCCCCAGGTGTCTGAGCCTCAGTACCAGAGTACAGGGCCCAGTGGCCTACAGGGATACTAGGATTTCCCAGGAGGGATAGGAGTGCCTGGCAATCTGCTCTTTCTATGTAACAGACTGTGCCAAGGAGGGGCCTCAGCGATGGGTGAGTGGGCCACAGAGGAGTTCACTGTCCCCCAACTCATCCTCCCCCCCGCCCACAAAAAAGCGTAGCTGATGCAGCAAATAGTGTTAATAGCTACCATTTATCCAATAGTTAGTTGAGTGAGCGAGTGAGAGTTGCTCAATCATGTCTGACTCTTTGCGACTCCATGGACTGTAGCCCACCAGGCTTCTCTGTCCATGGGATTGGATTCTCCAGGCAAGAATACTGGAGTGGGTTAGGGTATCCCAAGACCTTTAGTAATCCTGCAGGGTAAGTATTTGGATGTCCACTTTACAGACAAAGAAACTGAGGCTCAGAGAAGTTCAGGGACTCATCCCAAGCATAGCCAGAATGCCAGTTAGCACTGTTTAAAGTTTCTTTGCTAAGCTAATGTTCCAAACATGGGTACCTACTCTCTCTTTTTCTCCATTTGCCCCACTCAGGCCTTCAGGAAAGCCACGTGGTGCACGGCAGAAGTTTCCAATCCTGGCCATGACGAGTGCCTGAGGGACTTTTTAAAAACCAAGATCCCAAGACTTCTCCTCTGGAGATTCTGATGTGTACCCAGCCTCTCTGGGAGACACTTAATGCAAGAGCACCCTGTGAAAGAGGCAGCCTGGGTTTCCTTTGAGAAAAGATGCTTTGATCCCTCCCGGCCTCAGTTTCCTGGTACAAAAACATGAAGACGATGTTTACTTGACCAACACGTCACACGTATCGTATGGTGCCTGGCCTGGTGCCAGGAGTACTGTCGACGAGC
Organism: Bos indicus; assembly: GCF_029378745.1. Taxonomy (NCBI): domain Eukaryota; kingdom Metazoa; phylum Chordata; class Mammalia; order Artiodactyla; family Bovidae; genus Bos; species Bos indicus. The sequence continues at coordinate 63,059,642 of NC_091775.1, read as the reverse complement.
AGTTGATGTCAGCTCTCTTTCACTTCCCTCCAGACACTTGAGGTTCCAGAGTCCAGACTTCAGAAGGATCAAGAGAAAGGGGTGAGGTTAACGAATATTGTTCATGATACCCTGACCTTTGAATTGTGCCTGAAGAAAGGTTTGTGCACCCTGCCCCCAGGTCACCAGCTCCCCCAGGGCTGACAACGAGCCAGCATGGGCTAGGTGATTTCCAGGGGCGGGGCCTCTGCTCTCAGAACTTCCATGGAAAGGGCTCAAAAGTGATCTATTCCATCTGTGAAAGGTCAAAGCCCAGCTTTGCTGAGAGTTTCTGTCCAACTGTCAGTGTTCCCCCGCCTGCCTTCCCTTATCCACCAAAGCACACACATCCAGAGACACCCTTACCGGCTGCCCGCTCTGGAGAACAACAGGCTCAGCCCCAGGTCCAAGCCCTCCTGCCCTGTCCAGCCACCATCAGCCCCTCAGGACACTCTCTCCCGCCAGCCCGGGGCACCTCCTAGCCCCTGAGCTGAAATCCACTTGCCCACTTTGAAAGGCAACGATCCCGGAATTTTCTTAAGGCCATGCAAGGGTGGTTCTGCAGAGGCTCAACATAAGCAAACATGAAAACTTCTAGAAAAGAGAGGAACTGGAAGAATGTAGAGAACAAAGTGCTGTGAACTAAGATGGAAGAGGTTCCCCAGAGCTTGTGCTCACACGTGGGCATCCCTCACGTGATGTTCAGGGAGGCCTCCTTCCAGGACAGAAGACAAAAGAAGAGGAAGGAGCAAAAGGAGGGGAGGGGGAGGGGGAGAGGGAGGAGGAGGAGGGAGGGGGAGGGGGAGAGGGAGAAGGAGGAGGGAGGGGGAGGGGAGGAGAGGCAGGAACTGCAGTTGTAAACAAGGTAGCCCAGTGACCACAAAGTGGGAGTAGCCCATTTCCAGATGACCTTGGCTGTGAGGATCACGTGAGGAAGTCTGATCAGGCGCACCCTGACTTCAGAGAGTTGCCAGCTAGACCGTAAGAGGCGGAGGGTGGGCAGCAGCACAGGGCGGCTGCGAAATGCTCGAGTTCCTCCTCATCCAGCTCCTCCAACCGGGCCAAGCTCTTCCTGCTCTGAACTTGAGCGGGCTGTACCTCTCCACTACAGACTGTGTTCCTGCCCATCCTCGGTGCCTTGGGATAAATGTGGCACTTCTCTCTAGAGCATCGATTTTACTCAATTATTTGGTGGGAGGCACTATTTTGATTAAACGTTTAGGGGGGTTATTTTGCAATAGGTACAAGATGTATGTGAATTTTCTAAATAAGATGGGAATCTTTCAGAAATGTCCCACCTGTAGCCATCTTTATCAACAGCCCAAGGAGTGTCTACTCTCTCCCATTGCTCAGAGGTATCACCAGGAAGAGTAGAAGAGTGAGTGGTTCGATGCACAGGCTTGAGCACCAGACTGCCTGAGTTCACATCCAGGTACTGCTGGTATGACCTTGCACAAGTTGCTCAACCTCTCTGTGCCTCAGTTTCCCCACCTATGGAATTGGGCTGATAGTAATGGTACGTACTTCCTAGGACATGTGTGTGAAGTGCACAGGGTAAGCACCTATGTCACTGTTTTATTACCCAGGAAACTTGATTCCATGCCACCTGGAACTACCTTCTCTCCCCAGCAAGGGCACTGGTAACACTGGGAGGAAGGACAGGGAAGCCTGGCATGCTGCAGTCCATGGGGTCACAAGTGGGACACAACTGAGTGACTGAACAGCAACAACACTGGGAGAGGGACAGTGATCAGCGGGGTCCAAGCACCAGCAATTTCCCTCCCAACACCCAGCCCCCTGGGTGGCTCTGGGGGCTCTCACCTCAGGGCGCCGCCCCTTGCTGCCCACTTCCTTTATCTGCAAGGTGCTTTATTCACCATCACTATCTTCCCTTTCCTACTAACTCTGCGCATCCTCAGGGTCAGGGCTGGGAATAAAATGAGTCAAAGCTTAGGGCATAAAACTTAAGGAAACTTACTCTCAGCTTTGTGCAAGTGCTCCTGGCTCAGGTCAGGCGTCACCTCCTCCAAGAAGCCCTCTCTGAATCCCATTCATCCAAGTCTTCTTGGATGTCCCTCACCTCTGATCAAAATCCATGGCAACTTTCCGTTGACTAGCTGGCTCCCATACCAACCTGTGCTCCAGAACGTCAGGCACATAGCATCTTCCTTTCTCCTCCAGCGGAGCCTCATACTTGCTGAGCCAGGGAAGGAAGGCAATGAATGTCCAGTGGGTAAAGATAGAAAGAATCTTTCTAGAGGAGACCCTGAAGCCTGGCAAAAGTAAAGTAATATGCTAATTGCCCAGGTGGGGTAATGAGACTGGGGGGAGGAGGGGAGAAGGGGAGAGCAGAGGAAACAGGGATGGCTTATGGCAGAAATGGCCCCCATCTGAGGGGCAGACACCCAGGAAGGAGGGAGAATACTTCCTCCTTCCTGAAAGACATGGAACTCTGGAACTCACTCTGCTCCTTCATTCATACAACAATCCTTTACCAAGGACCTGCTGGCACGAGAGCACTAGAGCAAAGAGCCAGAGGGAGGCGGGCCCCACCACCACCTCCATGGACCCAGCTCTTTTTCTCCTTCTCTCCACACTGATATACACCACTCAGGCCTGGGCCCTCTGTGCCTGATGCTGACCTGAGTCACACTGACCTCAATCTTCAGAGCCACCTGTGACAATCCTACTGCAGGAACTGTGTTCCAGCACCATGAGATGTGCTGAACACACAGGAGAAAAACCAGGAGGTTGAGCTGTGGGGCCTTGGGCGTCCTCTCATCCCTGGTCCCCTATCCCTTATCCCCTTCCTTGCCACAGTCCTGATAAGCCCCTAAATGACCAAAAGACAATCCCCACAATGGAAAACCGGCCTCCCAACAGGAGAGGCCCCAGGACGCAGTGGGAGGAGCAGAGCCTTTGCCTGGATTTGAATCCCAGGTTTGGCAGGTAACTGCCAAGTGACTGTGGCTGTGCCATTCAGGCTGTCTGTGGCCCAGCCCAGACCTACTGGTTAGATGACATGACGTATATGAAGGCCCATCACTGTCCACTGGAGGCTTCAACAACTGCTAAACCTGTTCCTTTGAACAATGAACTCTATGATTTATCTGGATAGCTTTATAAATTTTCTTTTTGTAATGTTGCAGTGTCCCCACCCCAACTTAAAGCACTATATTCTAAGGTTGTTCTTCTGTCAGATAACCACTACAGTGGTCAAGCACCAGATCATTCCACTTCTGGTTAGCAGAGAGCCAAGCTCCATTCTGGAGACAGATAGCACAAAAGTTGGGGCAACCATCTCCACCCCAGGCATTTGGAAACATTAACCAAAAGGCGGGAAGCTCAGGTTAGGTCAGAAGACATATATGGGAGTTGGGATAGTGAGTGGTGATGACTGAGACAAAGGGCTGTCCAGGGAGAAAAGCCAGCTTGAGAAAACTCGCAGGCATGTGTAGCTCATGTGGGAACTGCATGCAGGTCACGGGCCTGGGGCCCTGGAGAGGAGATATGGCATCATGGGTGATCAAGGTCCAGTCCAAAAGAGCCTTTTATTTAAAATAATGGGTTTGTATTTATCGTGAAAACTACAGAGAGCTACTCTCCAGCAGAAGGTTGGATGAGCAAGGCGGGGGGTGGGGGGTGGGGGATGGCTCCAGGCAGAGGCCACTGTGATGAGCAGCCTCATGAATTACTAGAGCCTGGATTAGGACAATGACCCAGGAATGGGAAAGAGGAAGTGGAATCAAGAGATATTCAGACGGTAAGAAAAACAAATACAGAAAGCAGAGATGAGAGAAGGGGAGGTGTCTTGGATAACTTCCAGATTTCAGGCAGCTAGACCAATGGCCATTTACTTAGGCAGGGAACCCAGGAGGAGACGATAATAGTGAACTTAGTTTTGGATAAAAGAAGTTTGAAATATTTGAATGACATCTAAGTGGTGTCCTATAGAACTAGCAAGTGGCATTGAGTTCACTGAGTCTGATGAGTACTCTTACGGCCCCCAGGTTCTGTGTTCTCATCTGTAAAAGGGGGTGATACGTACTTCCTGATTGAGAGAATGCTGGCTAAATAAGAACCATGGGAAAGCGCCAACCCCTAGCTGGCACATGGTGGGAATTCCATGAATATTTGTTGAAACTGAAGGTGATGTTGACCATGGATGTTTCCTTGTTTGAATACCTTTACAGAACATGTTCATCATGGTCTCCTCAGGGCAGTTCTGGCTATATGGAGAGTATCATGGTCGGGGTTGCCAGGAGACCAGAGACAGCCGGCAGCTCTTTGCCTCCACCTCCTCAGCTCCCACACCAGGGATACACCTCACCTCTTCTCGCCTCCCTGCCCTGACAACATTCCAGAGACTAGGAGGTGATCTTCCACCTGACTCAGGCAAACTGACATGCAGAGGCCCCAAGGCACATCTTGCCCTGGGAAGATAAACAGGTTTTTATTACCTCCACCTTAGGACAAAGCCCCAACCTCGGGCTGCTGAAGGAGGCACATTCCCAGGAAGAAAAAGTGACCTCCAGTTGAAGTGTGCATGTGACACCTAGACTGTGAGCTCATTAAGGGGAGGAACCAAGTCCCTCAGGCCCCCTTTCCTCCTGGCACCCAGCACCTTCCCCATCTGAGTACACCATGGTCAAGGAAGGTTTGTTGAATTTTCATTCCTTTGTGATTTGTTTCTGTTTCTGAGCCAGGGGCTCCCTCCAGGTGAACAGAGTTAGACACACTCTGCAGAATTCAACAGGAAAATGCCATGCACACCAGGTCAAGGTTGACAGAGCTGGAAGCTAATAGGCTCCACTGCTGCCTCCTCCTCCTTCCCTGCTCTGCACCTGCCCCAGCCTGTGATGCTGAGGGTTCTGGGAGTACATTCCTGAAGCAGGCCAAAGACAATGCTGTAGGTTCTTTAAGAGAGAAAATTCAGTTCACCAGCCCCCAGATTATACCACCTTTAGCAAGAAATGAAAGCAGCTCCAAGGTCTTTCTCCTTCTCGATGATCTCAAATTCTGGTCTATGGAAGGACTTCCCTGGTGGTCCAGTGGTTAAGACTCTGAGCTTCCACTGCAGGGACCACAGGTTAGATTCCTGGTTGGCAAACTAAGATCCCACATGCCTCAAGCCACGGCCAAAACAAGCCAAAAAACCCTAAAACCTCTGGTTCTATGGAGCTCTGGAACAATACAAAAGGCACTAGGGTCTGCCTAACATATGCAAAGGGACCTGCCACTAAAACAAGCCAACTGACACGAACCCACCTTCCTCCTCTATCTTCTCTTCTGCTGGTCACCTCTTAGACCTCCCTGGCCAGTACCAGGCAACCACCCCAGAGCTGCTTCTCAACTAGCAACAGCAGTAACACAACTGAACTTGGCCCCACACCCTGAACAGCAGCTCTGGCATTTCAGCAAGAGGGTGGCCCCCAGACCAACCTCCCTTCCCCCATGCCCCTCTCCCCTGGGCTGACTGATTCTCTTATTCAGTGCCCAGCCTCTGACACCCCTCTCCTGACCTTCCCCCACCTCCACCAGGTGAGCAGTCAGTCATCCAAGGTCTACACGTGGAGAACAGCTGCTTCAGATTTCAGAGATTCGGGAGGCCTGGGGAGACTTTCCTAAATGAGATCCCCGCTTCCGGCACACACTCCCAGTTGCCTAGCAACTGCAGGACGCACTCTGGGAAATCTGAAGCTTCGCCCCCAGCCCCCTGTGCAGTGATGAGCTGGTGTGGCCCACCTCCGAGGGCATGCACTGCAGCTGATAATTATCGGGGTAACAATCATAATCCCGGACCTGCTATTACTGTGTTTACCGAGGAGCGATTGCCACAGGAGCTCACACCACTGGCCTTTCCCAGGCCCTCACCCTTCCCTCCCAGTGCTGACTAAGGGAGTAGAAATAGCCTCGGGCTGTTCCCAGGAGTAGAAGCCACAGCCTCAGAGAGCCCCGGGGCGCTCCTACACCGGTTCTACCACTTATGCTGCTCCCCAAAGCTGAGAGCGGCCCCCAAAGAAGCAGGAGGAAGGCTGGGAGTGAGGCTCAGGCCACACACCCTTGGCCTGGGTGGGGGCAGGGAGGATCCCAGGCGAAGAGAACCAGAGGTGATGTTTGGGGTGTGGGGGGGCGGAAGGCGGGGGCGCTGGTCTTGCTGGACTTTCTCAGAGAAGCCAGTGGCCTGCTGTCTGCCCTCTTTTCTGGCCCACTCAAGGCCTGGCTAAGGATGAGGAAGACTTGTGGAGTTAAGGATGTTCAGCACCCCACACCCACCCCACCCCACCCCACCCCCTGCCCCTTGTGGTCATGTCTGGAACTTTGTCAGCTGTGTCAGCTCAGTTCAGTCGCTCAGTCGTGTCCGACTCTGAGACCTCATGGACTGCAGCACGCCAGGCCTCCCTGTCTGTCGCCAACTCCCAGAGTTTACTCAAACTCATGTCCATTGAGTCGGTGATGCCATCCAACCATCTCATCCTCTGTCGTCCCCTTCTGTGTGTCAGCTGTGTGGGGAAGAGTAAAAGAAAATTCCATGCCTTGTCAGGAAGCCAATGATGAAGGAGGACAGAAGTCTATAACGCTAAAGCCAGCCCACTGCTTCTCTTCTGGGAACTCCCTTGTTTATGAAATCCCCACCTAGGCTTCGTGGGTGAAAACAAAAAACAAAAAAAAACAGGCTTTCAGAAAACTCTCTCTCTGAGAATGACATGGCACTTTCTGGAATGCCTGGAAGAGATGTCAGCGAGAAGAGCCCTCTCAGGATCCCCGGGTGCCTCTGGGGTTGTCATCAGTGGGCAGGGGCCTCCTGCACCTCTGCGTTCATGAGGAAGCCTGGCTTGTGACAGCAGTTAGCTGCTCCTGCCTGGACAAGGGTTGTCCCTCCTCCGGACAAGGCTTTCTCCATTTAGGCTGTTGCCAACATTATGATCAGACAGTGGTTCTCAAACTTCAGAGGACATCAGAATCACTTGGTGAGGCTCTGATAAGTTCAGACTCTTGAGCCCCATCCTGAGAGTTCTGTATTCAGTAGGTCTTGGCGGAACCTGGGAATTTGCATTTCAAGTTCCCAAGTGAGGCCAGGGCTGTTGGTCTGGAAACTACACTGAGAATCCCCATGATGAAGGCCACAACGGATACAATCTGTGGTCAGCTACATGGGTCCAGAGTATGGAGAGGATCAGAGAATACAGAAAGGAGGATTGCGGCTGGGAAGGCGTTTGACTGCGGACTAGCTGCCTGCGTTTGGAATTCGGGAAGTACAAGTGGTGTGCACAGGTTATGACGACTTAGATGCTTGTGCTGGGGTTAGGGTAGCAGTTTGGGAATGGGGAGACTAGAGGTGAAAGGCCCCGGCAACTTAGTCGACAATTCCGCTGTTATCAGTCTCCCTCTCCCCTCTACTATCAGTGGCTTCCCTCCAGAGAAAGTTCCCTGAGCTACGGCTCCCTGGTGACTCAGGTAGAGGGTGGGAAGGGAGGGCAGAGTGAGCTGAGCTGCGGGTCTCCAAGCACACCTGACCAATAAGGAGCTCACAGGGCAGGATTCTCTGGCTAGGTGGAGTGGGGTCCAAACGCTCAGGGACAGGGAGGAGTCAGGGACAGCACAGCCTGCCTTCTGCTGGCAATTGGCCCTCTCCCTTCCTGGGCTCCTCCAGAGGGTACCCCAGTCAGATGTGCACTAGATGTCTGGACCAGTGGGAATCTAGTCCCTTGGGAGGTGGCAGGGGTGGCTCTGGGAGAAGGGGCCACCTCTGGGCTGGGGAGTGACATCCAGATATTCACTCTGGCCCCCAGTCCCTTCAGGTCAGGAGACCTGGGAGTCAGACAATCCTTCTGGCCATCAAGCATGGCTGCCCAGAGCAGAAGAATGCCAGGGAGGGTGGGAAGCAGAGGCCTGGGCCTGAAAAGAGGTGATGACTAAATAGCAGGAAAGCCAACCCAGCCCTCCTGAGTCATTTCCTTGAGCTTCCTGGGAGCCAATGGGCTTAATGTGCCTGGCACCTGCCTCACCTGTAGGCTAAGGGGGCATATACTGTACAATTTAAGGGGCAGCCAGGGAGATTTTGTGCCCCCCCAAAACCGTCTCCCATCACCTATGGGAGGGCCAGAAATGAGTTTTCATTGCTTTGAGACTCAAGCTATTTTGGAGGGAAAACATGGGGTGGGGGCAGAGACAAAGGATGAAAAACACCAGAATTCTTCTTTGGAGCAGAAAGATGCCATCAGGAAAGGGCGCAAGGTTGACAGGAAGGCACGTGGGGGACAGCAAGAGAACTTGTGGAGTCACTGCCCCTCGCAGGAGGCCTCCACATGTGCCAGAGGAGCATCTGGGACATGCCAGCTACCTCTGGCCCCTTGAGCAACAGGCTGGGCCCCTCCTGGCCTCCACACCCTGCTTCTTCCCGCCTCCCACCTGTCAGGCATGTTGCAAGACTCCATTGACCAATGTTGACAGAATGCTCCAGAGAAGAATGATCCTGTTGCCAAATGGCTGAGTCATCTAGTCACGTCACCCTTCGCTCCTGCCGAGGAGCAGGGATCACGCGCAGTAACATTTCTTCATAAGGCCTCACCCCTTAGGTGGCCAAGCAGGCTTCCCAGGCCTGCCTTTTCACAAACACAGGAAAGGAACCTTTAGCGAGTGCCTGATGCATGCAAGGACTTAAGCAGACGCTCTCATATATTACATTATCCAGTATGACAAACCTCGGGTTGACATGATGGCACCCATTTTTTCAGCTGAGGCAACAGAAGCAGGGCAGCTAAGTGGTTTGACCCAAAGTTAGTAGGTAGCAGAACAAGGAGTGGACACTGGTTGTCTTCACCCAGGTTCCCCCAGAGCAGAGCCTGCTTATATGTGAGCAGTACATTTGAGAATGTGGTCCAAGGAGGCAGCAACAGGGCAGGAGGGAGCACCAATACAGACAGTAGTTATACAATGAAGCTGTCCATAAAGGTCAACTGGCTGACCAGTCCCATGGGACCATCTGAGGACACTTTGAAATGTATCTCAAAATCATACACCAGTGTAGAGACCAGACTTATGGGGGCCAGGGGGAAAGTGAGGAGGGATGAGTTGGGAGATTGGGATTGATTTATACATACTACTATACATAAAATAGATAACTAATAAGGACCTACTGGATAGCACAGGGAACTCTACTCAATATTCTCTAATGACCTAGGTGGGAAAAGGATCTAACAAAGACTGGAAATATATATATATATACAACTGATTCACTTTGCTATACACCTGAAACTAACACAACACTGTAAATCAACTATACTCCAATAAACATTATTTAAAAAATCATCCACCAGAAGAAAGGGGGAAAGCATTTATCCACTGGCTGTGGTTCCTCATTGGGCAAGAGTTGTCCCACAGGGTATTAACTCTTCTGCATTTCTGAGCTGCGAGTACACAAGTCTGGGAACTCTGCACACAACTGGCTGGAATAAGATCCAAGGCACTGAAGGCTTGAAGTGGTGCCTAAGGGCCGTGCTCTGGTCCACTGTCTGTCCCACCACACCATCACAGATATGCTGAGTAACTTGCACATGATCACCAGAGCACTCAGTGAACCACTGAAGTCACTCAGTCGTGTCCGACTCTTTGCGATCCCATGGACTATAGCCTACCAGGCTCCTCCATCCATGGAATTTTCCAGGCAAGAGTACTGGAGTGGGTTGCCATTTCCTTCTCCAGAGCACTCGGGGGAAGAGCCAAAATGTGAATCACAGGCCCTGACTCCCGTCCAATCATTCAACAAATATTTAGTGCAGACCTACTATGTGCTAGACCCTGGGGCATAGCAGTGAACCAGGAAAGCGAGACCCTTGCTCTTATGGAGGTTAAATTCTAGTGGGGGAAGGGAAGGGGCATGGGGGACACAGGCAGTTAGCAACTGAACAAATACACAAGTGCTGATTGTTATCAGGCACTGTGCTAAGCACTGGGAAATCCCAGAAGAAACTGTTTTCTTCTCAGGGAGACCCAGGAGCAAAGCACCACAATATAATATGGTAACTGCTGTAATTCGGGTAATGGTTAGGGTTTGGGTTAGGCACAACATCCTCTGGAGCACTTAGAAGGGGCAGCTTACTCTAGACTGGGGAGGGGTTGTGGGCATCGAAAAAGATGAGATGCAAGCTCTTTGGAAGGCCAGGCATCTCTGGAGTTGGGAAAGGGAAGGGTGTTCTTAGGGGGAGGGAACAGCATAGGCCAAGTTAGAGAGGATTGAGAAGATGCTATGCTCTGGAAAGCTGCAAATAATTCAGTGTGACTAGTTGGTGTCTATATGCAGGATAGTGTCAAAACATGAGGCAGAAATAGTAGGCAGGTGACGAACCACAAAGATTTGAGTCCCTAATACTGCAGCATTTGGATTTAATTCTGAAAGTGAAGGCAAACCTCTTTTAGTCCTCTAAGCCCAATTAGCTCCTGAACATCTCAGCTAAGAAGGGAGATAAAACCAATCAGTCAGCACAGAAATAGACCCCAGTGACCTTGAGCCCTGGAGGATGACTGACCTGTGTTGCCTGGGTTACAAGTCAACAACTAAGCCCTTGACACTTGAAAAAGCATGGGAGGCAGAGGGCTCTCTCTTGGCCACTCTGTCCAGTGTACTAGCCTCAAGATCAGTTCCTCTGGGGCTAAAGAGTCCACCTTCTGGTCCCCAGCTTTTTTGGCACCAGGGGCCAGATTCATGGAAGACAATTTTTCCACAGACGGGGAAGCGGGGGTGGTTTCAGGATGATTCAAGGCCATTACATTTATTATGTACTTTATTTCTAATCTAATGTTGCCACCAATCTCCCAGGGGATACCAGTCCATGGCTCAGAGGCTGGGGACCCCTGCTCTACCCCACGTTTCAGCTGCCAACTCAGCCCCTCCCCTTCTCAGCCTTGCCCACTGCAGGCAGAAATCCAAGGGCTGCCACCCACAGGTCTGTGACATTGAGGACTTTGAGCGCAGGTGTGGTGCCTCTGGCCCTCTCTCGGTTTGCATGAAAAACTTTCCAGGGCTTTCCTGCTGAACCCCAGCACTAAAAGCTAAACCCTGAAAAGCAACCAGCATCTGGCTGCCTCCTTCGCAGAGGCCCATCACATCCATCATCTGGGCAGGAGAAGAGCTTCCTGCAGCCCACAACAGCATCCCGCAATTTCCCTGCAGAGTCCATGTCAAACTGAGCTCCTGGCTTCCGTTCATTCATCAAAGCAAAGAACATGGCAATGATCTGAATGCAGACAAGAGCAAAACTCCCAGCAGCAACCTTTCTGTTCTCAGATTTAGAGCAGAATGAAATTCCATGACAGCATCCCCCTACCCCACAGAGATTCTGAGATGACTCAGGCCACAGTCGAGGGTGCACAGGCCCTAGAATTCAGAGATAGTTGAACACCTTGTGCCTGCAGACAGGACCTGCGTCAGTTTCAGAGTCCTTCTGCTCACAGGGATGGAGTGAAGGGAGCAAAAACAGCTCCTAACCCTAGCCCTGGTATTTGGGACTTTTTCCTTCCTTGTCTTGTGCCCATCCCCAGAAAAATTCCCTGGTCCTAGACCCCATTCCTTCAGATTTCTGGTCCATGCTGGGTGGCCCTCCTGTGCTTACCAGTCTGCTCCTTCCAGCAGATGGTGATCCAGGGCGGCACCATGCCCACAAAGGCAGCACTGGCATTTCAGTGAGAACTGAAGATTGTGCTTCAAAGTAGACCAATATCCCAAAAGAAGCTGTAGGCTAGTAGGGGTTGTGGTTAGGGACATAAAACTGCTCCCTTCCCCCCAGGAAGGCCCTTAAAATCATACTCCCAGGTCCTTCTGGAGCCACAAGACATGACCCCCTAAAGGACATTCTCAGCAATGGTATTCTGAGACTATCCCAGGCAATGGAAAAGGGACAGTATTTGGGACATACACAAATATACACCAACAAAGCAGAGGTTTCCACCCCCTAGGATGCCAAGGTCTCCAATTAAACTGACTCCTGGTTGTTCCCTTGAATAGAGAAGCAAATCAGAATCTTTGTGAGGGACTCCTCCCTTTCCCCAGACACTCACCATCCTATGGTGATCCCCTCCACCACCCCCCAACTCCACCCTACCCCAACACTCTCTCTGGCCTACAGGTGCCTGAACTCTTCCTGGGGAGGCTGCCAAAGGGGAGGGCGGCAGGGTGCTGAGCACTGGCCAGGGAAAGAGTTCTCAGGTCTTAGCAGGACTCCTCTTGCCAAAGATGGGAAAAGAAAAATGGGACCAGAGCTGATTCCAGGCTGCCCAAGAGCTGGGATATCATCGTCTTTCTCAGCAACCATAGCGAGCCCCCACCTGCTCACTCCCCAGGCTCCTGGTAGGAGCCAACAAAACAGATCTGTCTTCATAAATCCAGGCCCTCTCACTGACACATCTCATCTTTTAAAAAGACCGAGACAGACGAAACTCCCCGGTCTCTTCTTGGATCTCAGTGACAGATTTTTCTGATTCACCTCATTACCTCCTCCTACAGGGGCCCATTCATTTCCACCTCATTTTCCTCCCAGTTCTCATTCCTGTCCCCATCCCAGCATATCCTGATTTGGAGGGGGGGAGGGGGTGTTGTCTAATTTCACCCAGCTTTCAGCCTTCCAGACATGGCCTCACTCCCTCAGCACTTCTCTCTGGATTAATATAGGTTCTTTTTCCTGCCCCTCTCCTCGAGATGGAAAGCCCTGGAAATATTTCAATCTAGCATCTCAGGAAGAAACAAATCACGAGGCAAAGGTGTAAGAGGAGGCTGACCTCTGGGCTTTGATTGAGAAGTAATGGGAGACAAAACTTCTCACTCTGGCCCGGAACTCTTTCTGCTTCAGTTTGCTCTGTCGGTGGCCTTTGCAAAGATCTTAGACCCCACCATTCACATCTCTAAGTCCCCCACAGCATCTAGCAGAGCAGCAGCACGGAGCACACGTTCAATAAATAATTGATGAATGGACTCCCTATAAAGTTTGAATCGTTCATTGAACACTGCCTAGGATCATCAATATATTTCAAAATATCAGACCCTCCGAGTTAGAAAGAACTTATAGGGGTCATCAGGTCATCAAATTCACCTCCCACCCAGCACAAGAATATGCACTGCAGCGTTTCTGACAGGTGACTACCTAGTTTAGATGACCATCTCCATGACCACAGATACCTAAGGCGGCCCAGCCTCTGTCATAGTTGGGATCTCCAGTTACGAGAAAACCCTTTCTACTATTTACCATGAATCTCCCCTCCCCATTGCTTCATTCCGCACCCCTTCACACAGGAACTGTTTGCAGAGTTTGTGTTCTCTGCAAGAGTGTAAATTCCCTGAGGCAGTGCCCAGAGCAGACTGGTTTGCAGATTGGTTTGCTGATTAAAGGTGGTAGAAAATTCTCTCTAGAGCACTGTGTAAGTAAGACAGAAGGAAAGGAAGCCAAGCCCCATGGTTCTGCCCATACTTTTTCCAACTCTACACAGCCAGGCCTCCATCAAGAGACAGCAACTTAAAACCAAAAGATACACAAAAGGATTCTAGGGTTGCTGGGCTCTGTTCCTGACCCTCAGCCCCATCCCAGGCCATGGAAAAATGTTATTGATGACACTTTCCCCTCAGGAGGGTATGCCTACAGAGAATGCAGGGGTGAGCTTTCCCAGACCGAGAAAAACAAAACCCTACTCCTTCTGCCCTCTGCTCAGCGTTCAGGATACTGATAACGAATCCACAAGATGGGAAGACAAACCGCAGGATAAGTTATTAAATTTCAGGAAAGCTCTCCCAAAACACAAATCGATTGTTTTCACTCTGAGGCTTCCAAAGAACAAGATGCCGCCAAGCATTTGGATATTAAGTGAACAGAGATGCAAAGATACACTATGCAAATAATAGTCACATAACAAACCTCTTTAAATGTATAACTTAATACCTCTGGTACTGGACCATAGGCCAAAAATGGACCAAAGCACTTTCTTGTCTGTGTTCCTAGGGGCTGCAATTTGGGCCTTGGCCAGAAAAAGAGTAGAGGGAATATTAGAAAGCAATATGGATAAATATTTATTTCCTGAAAGGCTGAGTTTTAAAGTTAGTGGGTGAAAGGGACCAGGTAGGGGTAATAATAAAGAGTGAGATTAGGCAGAATTAAGAGATGGACCTTTATAAACTATAAATCCCATTAAATGTGAAGTATTACAGACTATAAGAGTAGATTCACAAAGGTCCTCATAAAAGTTTTCTTAGAGGAGGTATAGTTCTATCCTGGGGCTTTTTATAGGGGGGAAAAGTTGTTTTTTCTTTTAAAGCTGACTTTGTTGAACAGAAAAGAAACAAAAGGAAATGGATACACAAAAAATGTAAGTTTTTAGAATCTGCGGCATACATTGAACTCTGCCCACCTCTCTTTAATATGTCCCTGAAAGCTTCTGACAATCCCCTTCAGGTTCAGGCAGGCAACCACCCCCCCTGGGGTTCTGGGATGACCTTGGGCTTGACTTTGGAGAGCTAAAAATGAAAGGAGTTAAAACAATGCAAAGCCCTCCCACCGGATTCCACCTTCTTCTGTTGGCCACTTCCTTCCTTCCCTCCTTTTTCCTTCCCTTCCTGCACAAGCTACTCTGCCCCACCTTCCTTCCTGGGGAGGAGGACCTGCCCTTTCCTCTTCTATCCATGGTGCCAAAGGATGAACAATGTGATGTTGGGGGGTGGGGTGGGGCATGGACCTGGGTGAGGGAGTCTAGAGGTGGGAAGAGGCAGATGCTGTATGACCTGAAGCAAAGAGTGAGCAAGCAGAGACAGTTTACTCCTCCAGTTGCATTTCATGGGTCTTTGGTCAGTTCTCAGAAGTTTCCTTTACCTAAGCTTACAATCAAAGAGACGGGTAATGGTGACGGCAGCAGAATTCCCAAAAGCCCACCAGAATGTCACCTACACTACCCAAACAATGAGATTTCAGGGTCACAGAAAAAGGGTGGTGTCAGCAAAAGCTGAGTGGGGTTAGAATTGATGCCTTCGAACTGTGGTGCTGGAGAAGACTCTTTTGAATCCCTTGGACAGCAAGGAGATCAAACCAGTCAATCTAAAGGAAACCAACCCTTGAATACTAATTGGAAAGAGTGATGCTGAAGCTCAAGCTCCAATACTTTGGCCACCTGATGCGAAGAGTACACTCACTGGAAAAGACCCAGATACTGGGAAAGATTGAGTAAAAGGGGACGGAGGACAGAGGATCAGACGGTTGCATGGCATCACCGACTCAATGGACATGAGTTTGAGCAAGCTCCGGGAGATGGTGAAGGACAGGGAAGCCTGGCATGCTGCAGTCTATGGGGTCACAACGAGTCAGACAGGACTGAGCGACTGAACAACAGCAGCGAGAAACAAAAGAAAGCTCAATCTAGGTAGCCATTTGCAGTCTCCCTTCTGCTGTCCACAGTCCTCCGAGAGAAAAAGGTGGAAAGGAAACTGGGAAAGAGGCAGAGATGTCAAGAGGGTTTCGGGAAGTCTTCAAAAGGCTGAGAACAGAAAGTAGCTTGTGTTAGGTAGGGGAGCCAGCGGCTAACAGAAAAGGTAAGACAGAGCAGTCGCGAAACAAAAGCGTTAAACCAGCAAAGGATGACAGCGTGGGGGAGGGGCAAGGTCAAATGGAGTCGTTTTTTAAGGCAAAGCTCTGGGGTGAGGGCCAAACTTGAGCTGGCGAGCACAAAAGAGAAGGCACTCCGGGAGGCGGCTGTGAGAGGTGGAACGAGTCAGAGATGACGATGAGAATGGAAAGAAATCAAAGGGTCCGTCGAGTGAAGGGGGGCACGAAGGAAACGCGCCTGGGAGGGCCCCGCTTTGTTAGGCGAGGGCGGCGGCGGGGGCTGCACGTGCAGCCGGGAGCGCCCGGGGCCGCGGGGCTCCACGCCGGGGAGCGCCCGGGGGGAGGCGCGACGCGCGGGGGGCGGCCCTCCAGTTACCCGGGCCTCTTGCCCGCGGGCCCCGCGCTACAAAAGGGGCGCATTATCAAGTCCTAGGCCGCAGCAGATTGCGGCTGTCCTGCCATACCCTCGCACCCTGGCACCGCGCCACTGGCACCACCCGGGGGTTGGAAATAGCTGCGCCGTTCCCATGGCGACCAGGCAGCGACTCCCGCCGCTCGCCCCAGGCAGGTCCCGCCCCGCCCGCTGCGCAGGTCCGCCGGCCAGCGCCAAAGCAGCCTCCCTCCCACCTGGGCGCGCCCCGCCCCCGTAACCTTGGCAACTGTGGCCGCGGCCGGCGGTTGCGGGGGGCACGACTCAGAGGACACCGCCCGGCCGGGTCCCGCCCTCCCGCCAGCTGCGCAGCGGGCGGGGGCCAGACCAACTCTCGGGCGGGGCCCCCGAAAGGCTGGGCCGCAGGCGCCACGGGAGCCGGCGCAGGAAGCCTTCCCTCCCGGCCGCCGGCCTGCCCGGAAAGGCGGGGCAGGGGAGGAAGCTTCGCAGCGGCCGAGGCTGCGGTAGTACTACGCGGCTCGCGTTGTCTCTTCGAAGCCTCCCCCGACCCCGCCTGACCTCCAGCCCCTCGAAAGCCTCCCGAACCTCCCCGCCCTTCCTCCGGCGATGGGTGGAGGCTTTGGCCGAGGGTCCCCGGCCTGCGCGGCCAGGTGAATGGGGAGGCCGGGAAAATAAAGCTCTCTCTCCTGCCCGACCGCCTGTAAGAACGGGGAAGCGTAGGCCGAGGGGTCTGGGCTGGAGGGGGAATCGCCGTCGGGCGCCGGGGTCGTCCGTTCCAGGGAGCCCTCCCAAAGTGCATTGCACTTGTGAAAAGTCCCTCTAGGTCCTGGATGGGATCGACGCCCCCACCCCGCCCCTCCCAGAGGAAGATTACCACGGTGCGTCACCCTCCAGCTTTTGTTTGTTGATGTGGTGTGCTAAAGTATTGCGGATCCTCAAGTGTCTCAGCTTCCAGGTGATTGGCTCAGAATTGAGACTGACCGACCAAATCGGGTAGGGTGGGGGGAGAAAGTGAAAGTAGCTTAGTAGTGTCGGACTCTGCGACCCCCTGGACTGTATCCGTGTAATTCTGCAGGCCAGAATACGGGAGTGGGTAACCTTTCCCTTCTCCAGGGGATCTTCCCAACCCAGGGGGAGAAAGGGGCAGACCAAAGAATGTTCCTTCCGCCATCCCTCTTCAGGGGCGCAGCCTACCCCTGACTTCTTGGAAGGCGAACTCCTGCAGGGTAGAGACCTTGGCACTTAAAAGATTCTGAACAAAACGTTTAGTGAAGGGATATGATTAAAACCAGGTAGTGCTTACCTCATTCAGTTGTCCCGGGTGGGCAGGGCATCCGACGGGAATATACTTAAAGCATTCAAGGTTCGTTGAAATTTGGTCCCATATCAAAGGAACCTAATACAATAATTAATACTCTGCATTTGTAAAATCTTTTCCTCTTAAGAATGTTACCTCATTCCATATATATTTGCTGCTTCAAATTCCATAAAATTCCAAAGCAGAAGAAAGGATTCATATGGGGCAAATAAGTTTCCAGCTCTCCATGATCAGAGTGGAGCATGTAGAGTTGGCTTGGCTAGTTCTAAGAGCCCTAAGTTCTTTTTGAAGTGGTCTAGTGGGGTTACTTTAGTATGGTGGAAAGAGTTTGGGGATGTAAGTCAAAGGACCTAGGCATGAGACTTTCTGGGCCATTTAGGTGTAAATTTCCTCATCTGAGAAATGATTGTTGTGAAGATGAGATAATGTATAAAGTATTCTTCATAAGCCATAGGATATGCCACACAAGTTCTTTGGTTACTGGGACACCTATAAACTGATATACAAGTCATAATTCATATACTGTAGCTGCAAAATGCTTTCCCATTAACTTTAATGGTTATTTCCCCAGATATACTATAAGACACAGACAATCTCTTTTCCAGGCACCTCTGAATGGGGGAAGAAATTCAGTTATTTTTCCAGGGCCACTCCTCCTGTGTCCTTGGCTCAAATTGGCATCAAAACATCAGATGATTTCCTTTTTACTTCTTAGCCTATAAGATGGCTTCAACTACCACACAACCCCAGTGTAGACACCAAAACCCAAGCCCAGAAGAGCAGCCCCAATAAGAGACAGAAGTTATAAAAAGAATAAATGTTGACACAAGACCAGAAAGACAATCTGTTGTCCAGAGAACAAGAGGAAAGGGTCTGTGGACTCAGAGAGATGCCAGATCTGCAAGCTGGGGTGCCTAGGGGCGGGACTGAAGGGAGCTCTGTGTGCTCTTGAATCTCCTTTAATATTACTATGAACTGAATTGTGTTCCCAGCTCTTCCCTTGTGCATGTTGATGCCCTAACTCCCAATGTGACTGCAGGAGATAGGGTCTTTAGGAGGTAATTAAAATTAAGTGAGTGCACAAGGATTGTGGCTTTATAAGAAGAGGGAGAAGAGATTGCCCCATAACTATCACAGGTGTGTATACAATGAGAAAGCAACCATCTGCAAGCCAGGAAGAGAGCCCTCACTAGAACCCAACCATGCTGGCACACTAATCTCAGACTTCCATCCTCCAAAAGTACGAGAAAATAAATTTCTGTTGTGTAAGCCACCCAGTCTGCGACATTTTGTTACGGCAGCCTGAGCAGACTAAGACAAATATGTCTTGCTTGGAGCCGAGCACCCTTCCTACCACCTCTACCACCTGGCGTTTTGTTCAGCACTTCCACAGTTGTCTCATTTTTAATTCCTCACTGTGTGAGTTGGAATTGGCAGGATTTATTTTTAAATGAAAGAGCTAAAACTCAGAATGATTAAGTGACTGTGCTGAAAGTCACACAGACTGTGAATGGGCCAACCCAAAACTTAAGTCTCCCCAGTCGATAGCTAGTCAACTAATGCTAAGTACTTCCCATGTGCTTGATTCTGATGTGGATATTAGGACTAGAAAGATGATTTGTGATTTAGAGATGGGAAGGGCACAGTCTGGTCAGAAAGAGAAACACGTGAACAAACCATTACAGCAAGGAGGACTGTCTACAAGAATAATTGGCCCAGTAGGTTTGTGGGGAAAGCATTCCAGGCAGAGGAATCCTGGGAAAACATGGCTTCTCGGGGAGCTACAGTCTGCTGAGAGCTAAGCACACTGGAGGGAAGAAAGAGGCAGAGATGGTCCACATGCCATTGGAGATACTGTTCCTCTTCCTCCTGCCCAAGGACTCTGATTGCCTCCCCAGTTCAGTTCAGTTCAGTTCAGTCGCTCAGTTGTGTCCAACTCTTTGCAACCCCATGAATCGCAGCACACCAGGCCTCGTATGCATCACCAACTCCTGGAGTTCACTCAGACTCACGTCCATCAAGTCGGTGATGCCATCCAGCCATCTCATCCTCTGTCGTCCCCTTCTCCTCTTGCCCCCAATCCCTCCCAGCATCAGAGTCTTTTCCAATGAGTCAACTCTTCGCATGAGGTGGCTAAAGTACTGGAGTTTCAGCTTTAGCATCATTCCTTCCAAAGAAATCCCAGGGCTGAGCTCCTTCAGAATGGACTGGTTGGATCTCCTTGCAGTCCAAGGGACTCTCAAGAGTCTTCTCCAACACCACAGTTCAAAAGCATCAATTCTTCGGCGCTCAGCTTTCTTCACAGTCCAACTCTCACATCCATACATGACCACTGGAAAAACCATAGCCTGGACTAGACAGACCTTTCTTGGCAAAGTAATGTCTCTGCTTTTCAATATGCTGTCTAGGTTGGTCATACTTTTCTTCCAAGGAGTAAGCATCTTTTCATTTCATGGCTGCAGTCACCATCCGCAGTGATTTTGGAGCCCCCCAAAATAAAGTCAGCCACTGTTTCCACTGTTTCCCCATCTATTTCCCATGAAGTGATGGGACTGGATGCCATGATCTTAGTTTTCTGAATGTTGAGTTTTAAGCCAACTTTTTCACTCTCCTCTTTCACCTTCATCAAGAGGCTTTTTAGTTCCTCTTCACTTTCTGCCATAAGGGTGGTATCATCTGCATATCTGAGGTTATTGATATTTCTCCCAGCAATCTTGATTCCAGCTTGTGCTTCTTGCAGCCCAGCGTTTCAAGTGGGCCTTAGAAAGCATCACTACGAACAAAGCTAGTGGAGGTGATAGAATTCCAGTTGAGCTATTTCAAATCCTGAAAGATGATGCTGTTAAAGTGCTGCACTCAGTATGCCAGCAAATTTGGAAAACTCAGCAGTGGCCACAGGACTGGAAAAGGTCAGTTTTTATTCCAGTCCCGAAGAAAGGCAATGCCAAAGAATGCTCAAACTACCGCACAATTGCACTCATCTCACACGCTAGTAAAATAATGCTCAAAATTCTCCAAGCCAGGCTTCAGCAATATGTGAACCGTGAACTTCCAGTTGTTCAAGCTGGTTTTAGAAAAGGCAGAGGAACCAGAGACCAAATTGTCAACATCCGCTGGATCATGGAAAAAGCAAGAGAGTTCCAGAAAAACATCTATTTCTGCTTTATTGACTATGCCAAAGCCTTTGACTGTGTGGATCACAATAAACTGTGGAAAATTCTGAAAGAGATGGGAATACCAGACCACCTGACCTGCCTCTTGAGAAACCTATATGCAGGTCAGGAAGCAACAGTTAGAACTGGACATGGAACAACAAGACTGGTTCCAAATAGGAAAAGGAGTACGTCAAGGCTGTATATTGTCACCCTGACTCCCTAGATCAGATCAGATCAGATCACTCGCTCAGTCGTGTCTGACTCTTTGCGACCCCATGAATCACAGCACGCCAGGCCTCCCTGTCCATCACCAACTCCGGGAGTTCACCCAGACTCACGTCCATCAAGTCAGTGATGCCATCTAGCCATCTCATCCTCTGTCGTCCCCTTCTCCTCTTGCCCCCAATCCCTCCCAGCATCAGAGTCTTTTCCAATGAGTCAACTCTTCGCATGAGGTGGCTAAAGTACTGGAGTTTCAGCTTTAGCATCATTCCTTCCAAAGAAATCCCAGGGCTGAGCTCCTTCAGAATGGACTGGTTGGATCTCCTTGCAGTCCAAGGGACTCTCAAGAGTCTTCTCCAACACCACAGTTCAAAAGCATCAATTCTTCAGCGCTCAGCCTTCTTCACAGTCCAACTCTCACATCCATACATGACCACTGGAAAAACCATAGCCCTGACCAGACGAACATTTGTTGGCAAAGTAATGTCTCTGCTTTTGAATATGCTATCTAGGTTGGTCATAACTTTCCTTCCAAGGAGTAAGCATCTTTTCATTTCATGGCTGCAGTCACCATCTGCAGTGATTTTGGAGCCCAGAAAAATAAAGTCTGACACTGTTTCCCCATCTATTTCCCATGAAGTGATGGGACCGGATGCCATGATCTTCGTTTTCTGAATGTTGAGCTTTTTTTTTTTTTTTTTTGAATGTTGAGCTTTAAGCCAACTTTTTCACTCTCCACTTTCACTTTCATCAAGAGGCTTTTTAGTTCCTCTTCACTTTCTGCCATAAGGGTGGTGTCATCTGCATATCTGAGGTTATTGATATTTCTCCCGGCAATCTTGATTCCAGCTTGTGTTTCTTCCAGTCCAGCGTTTCTCATGATATACTCTGCATATAAGTTAAATAAGCAGGGTGACAATAAACAGCCTTGACGGACTCCTTTTCCTATTTGGAACCAGTCTTGTTGTTCCATGTCCAGTTCTAACTGTTGCTTCCTGACCTGCATACAGATTTCTCAAGAGGCAGATCAGGTGGTCTGGTATTCCCATCTCTTTCAGAATTTTCCACAGTTTATTGTGATCCACACAGTCAAAGGCTTTGGCATAGTCAATAAAGCAGAAATAGATGTTTTTCTGGAACTCTCTTGCTTTTTCCATGATCCAGCAGATATTGGCAATTTGATCTCTGGTTCCTCTTCTTTTTCTAAAACCAGCTTGAACATCAGGAAGTTCACGGTTCACGTATGCTGAAGCCTGGCTTGGAGAATTTTGAGCATTTCTTTACTAGCATGTGAGATGAGTGCAATTGTGCGGTAGTTTGAGCATTCTTTGGCATTGCCTTTCTTTGGGATTGGAATGAAAACTGACCTTTTCCAGTCCTGTGGCCACTGCTGAGTTTTCCAAATTTGCTGGCATATTGAGTGCAGCACTTTAACAGCATCATCTTTCAGGATTTGAAATAGCTCAACTGGAATTCTATCACCTCCACTAGCTTTGTTCGTAGTGATGCTTTCTAAAGCCCACTTGACTTCACATTCCAGGATGCCCTGGCCAAAGGGGAGAACCAAACATAACAGAAATCAAGGCAGTCCTTAAGGGACCTAATATCCTTAAGGAGATACAACAGTAAACTCTGCAGTTAGGTTCACATTGACATTCTATAGTAAATTAGGTTTGTTTGATTGTCTGAGCTGGGGGTCTCCTAAGGGTTAGTTTATTACAGCACTAGCCATTTTGTAAATAATCGAAAATGTGCTTTAATTAGGAAAAGACATGAATTGCATACCTATGACTTTTACCAGCAACTGTCAGTGTTCACAGAATGGCTAGCTTCCAGAGGAATAAAGTCCTAAACTAATAGAGGATCATCCCTCACAATAGAAATGCAGAATCTGTTCTGAGAGCATTAGCCCAAGTTCTTAACAGATATGAGGATTCACTGTCTACTGTTTCCTCTATGAATACAAGTTGCATGCTTGTGTTTATCACATCTTGAATCCACTCTTCCTTTCAGGGATTTATTAAATTGCAGCACTCAAACGCCATCTCTGGGGGACAAGACTGTATGTAGGTTGGGGAAGAAATGATCCCAGAAGGGCTACTTGCACTCTCCCAGAAGCCAAGTACCAGAGCTTTGCCCACCTCCCCAGGGCACTCAGGCCGCACACAGGCCAACAACCAATTTAGGGGCTGGTTCTGGGATTTCAACATCTCTCTGCCTGGGACCAAAGGAGGACTATCACCTCTGCCTCACTGGAGACCTCATTAGAACTTGAACTCTGGTCTTCGTTCTTTCCAAGCAGGTTCAGTACAGTGAGAAGTTGAGGGTAGAAGGGGGATCGGTAAACCCACAACTCCCAGAGCAGCACAAGTCCAACAGCCTCTGAGAACTGGACAGGAGTAAACAAGCAATTACCCACAAGACAGACTGGTAACTGGAGAGGTGGCTGGAAGGACTGATTCTGTTCACTGCCTGCAAGGATGGCTGCCTTCCCTCCAGCCCCCTCACCTCTTCCTAGCTTCTCAAGGCTAATTTCACCACCTTCTGCCTGCTTTCCAAGTGATAGTCCATCGCCCCAGGGCTGAGAGGCAGAAGGTTCTGTTCTGGCTACTATCTTGTTGGCCTGGCCATTGCCAGCATCACTGCTCTTTGTCTGTCCTGGGAAACGGGGAAAGAATCAGAAGGTGCTCCTACCCCTTCCCTACTCCAGTAACCCTACAGCCTTCAGAGCCTTTGGGGGAAGAGAATTTAGCAAGAAAGAGGTGACTCAGAATTTTCTTTGCAGAAACCAGAGTGGGAACCCAGCTGGGCTGCAGAAAGAATGGGGTCTGAGCAAAAGAAACCTCACATTCCTTTTTCTGTTTGGCTGTGAGCTCCCCCACTGACTACTGTTGTTAGGTCCCCATTCTTTTTTTCATTTTTTGTAGTCTGTGTGTGCATGCTCAGTCACATTGGAGCCTTTGAGACCCCATGGACTGTATCCCATGAGGCGCTTCTGTCCATGGGATTCTCCAGGCGAGAATACTGGAGTGAGTTGCCATGCCCTCCTTCAGGGGATCTTCCCGATCGAGGGACTGAACCTGCATTTCCTGTGTCTAATGCATTGAAGGCAGATTTTTCCCCTCCTCTGAACAACTGGGGAAGTCCCCATCGGTTCAGATCCTAACACTGAAAGGCCTCTACACAGATAAGATTAAGGGCCCACACTTATCTTCAAGGAATTTACAATCTGATGGGGAAGGGAGAAGGAAAGAATTTCAGGAAGTTACAAAACAAAACAAAAAACATGTACCTAAATAACAGTCAAGACAATGTCCCAGAGGTGTCTCGGGGCAGTGCCGCTGCAGCTGCTAGTCCAGTCATTTCTCACCGGAGTTATGGAACTGCTCTAACCAGCCCTGCCTCGTCCTACCTCCCGGCTTTCCTCTTCTTTCACTCTCAGTCTTTGGGAACTCAGTACAGAAATAACCTCCTCTTCCCAAGAACCCCTCCCTGATGCTCCAGTTAAGCACCCCTCATCAGTGTCCCCGAAGCCTGAATTCCAGGGAGTTTTTCATCCCCCTCCCCCGTAAACATCAAGTTCCTTGCTGTCTGTACCTAGAGCCCAGCACAGAGTAGACAATAAACATAAAAGGCTGCATGCCTGCAGAGGAGTTCACAGAGAGTATGGGAAGTCATTAGAGGCTTTTGACTCAGAGGCTGATAATATCACAAAAACTCTCTGGTAAACTGAGTAATCCATTAGTTATTCAGTGCTAGGGGGAGGGAGGCTGAGGGAAAGGGGAGAACGAATGAAGTAGTGAGGGCTGGAAGAATGACGAAGTGGGGACCGTAAAGGGGATGGAAAATGATCTTCATGGGGAGGAAGAGCTAGAAGCGTGAGCTAGATGTTTGAGCTAGATGTTTGGATATGTTGGCAAAAGGGCGAGGTGAAGCAAGGCGAGGCAAGGCGAGGTCAAGGTCTGTACCCTTGGTGCCGGAGAAGGAACTAGAGTAGAGGAAGCAGACTGCAGTCACGGGAAGGCACTGGAAGTGGCGGAAAGGGGCTGCGCAGGAACTCACGGGAGGAGATGCTGTTGTTTAGTCCCTAAGTCGTGTCTGACTCTTTGCGACCCCATGTACTGTAGCCTGCCAGGCTTCTCTGTCTATGGGATTCTCCAGGCAAGAATAGAGTGGGTTGCCATTTCCTTCTCTAGGGGCTCTTCTTGACCCACGGATGGAACTTGTGTCTCTGGCATTACAGACAGATTCTTTATCGCTCCGCCACCAGGGCTTCCCTGAGAGGAGATGATCTGTTTGTTTTTAGAAATAGCTTCATCTAATGAGGACAGAGAGCAGACCCACTGGAGGAATTCTGAGCTCTGCGTTGATTTTGTCTCTCAATGATGTAAGCGTGGAAAGCCTAGCAAGCTAGGGTCTTACCTTGACCTGTCAAAACTTGTGATGAAGATCCAGGAATAAGGTTCCTCTAGTCCTCCAGCTTTGGTAGAAAACGCAACCCCCCACCCCTATCCAGTAGAGCTATTCATTCTTTTCCATTTTCTCTGTGTTCCAGAGGACTTTGCTGGGGCATAATGCAGCTCTCCATCTGGACAGGGCTGTGTTTGATCAAATACACTGCAGCTCTCAGTTCATTACCTTTTCCTCCTTCTCACATTCTTCCTGTTTTCTGACTCTTGTTTTCGTCTTGTGTCTCTTGACATCATCACAGATATCTGTCACTCCTGCCTTCAACAGCTGTCCACCCCTCTCTCCTCTCCCATCTCCTTAAACCTCTCATCAGTTGCTTTAAGACACCTAAAACTGCTCAACTTCCCTCCCTCTTCTCAGCATCCAGAACCTCATTGTTGGACATGTCTCAACCTGTTCTTGGTCTCAGACGAATCCTCTGTAACACCGAGAATGACAGATGAGGTCAGACGTTCTTGGGAGGGGAGGAAAAGCAAAGTTCTTACCCAGGAACCCATGCTCATTCAAAACTAGCTTTCCAAATGAGAGCGTACTATGTGTGTGTGTATGTTTTCTGCTGACAAAACATCCAGTCCTGCTTTCCTCAGAGCACATGCATGTATTCTGATGCTTTAAACTCCTCATATCTAAAGAGGACAAAACATCAGAAATATATATCTTTCGATTAGCAGCTGGCAGTGCTAGGGTTTCAGGGAGTGATCCTTTATCCTCCGGGATCCTCTCGCCCTTTGTTACCTTGCCAACTGGTATACTGGGGCTGGAGCTGCAAGAGTCTTCATGAGCCGAGAGTGAGGAAGAGAATGCAGGGCGGCTGATATTAACAAGGTCCCTGGAGTGATTTATGAGCTTCTCCAGTCTCCTTTTATTTGACAGGAGAAGGAAAAGAAAGTGTTTATTCCTTCTGATAAGAGACCCTTACTTAGTAGCTTATGTATTCAAAACCCATTCATCTCAATATAGCTGTTTCAGTGCCCACTGGCTCTGTCTTAAGACACACGCACACCCTTTCAATCGACCCAGCATCCTCTCTAGCCATTATCTTGGTTCTCTTTTGCCTTTTATGTCAAATTTCTTGAGGAGGAAGCTACAGCTGGAGCCTCCACAGCCTCTCCACTCTCTTTATAATCAAAATTTCTGTCCCATCTTCTGCCTGAATCTCTCTCAAAATTCACCAAGAACCATGTTTAGTTCAGTGGTCCCAGTTTCCTTAACTTTTATGTTGCCCATCTCTCTGAGCACAAGCCTGACTCCCACCTCTCCACCAACCATGGTCCTGCCAACAGTACCCTCTTCCTACTCCAGCCCTACCTTCATGCTTCCCCTTCACTAGGTCCCTTCTCTCCTGCCTGCAGTTTCTTCCTGCTCTCAGCTTTAAGGACCATCTCTAAACCTGGCCTTGCTCCTCCTGGGAAGCAGCATATGAAAAGGCCCAGAAGCTTGCGGCTAGTCCCATGTGGAGGAAGGAGTGTGTGAAGGAAGGAATGACTAGAGGGAACTAGACTTGGGTGACCTCAAGTTGAGAAGTTCACGCTAGACAGCCCCTCCCCCCCCCCCCCCCCCCAGCCACGACCCTTCCCTCCAGATCACTGGAAATAACTTTTTTTTAAAATTGGAGTAGAGGTGATTAACAATACTGTGATAGTTAACAGGTGGATAGCAAAGGGACTCAGTTATACAGATACATGTATCCATTCTTCTCCAAACTCCCTTCCCATTTTTCCTTTCTTCCCTGGAAAGAACTCTGTATTTAATGTTCATGCAGGTCACCTAGGAATCTTGTTAAAAGCAGATGCAGTAGGTCTGGGGTGGGACCTGAGATTCTGCATGTCTGGTAGGCCCCCAGATGACCCAAGCTACTGGGTCAAAGACCATACTTTGAGGAGCAAGGGGCTAGATCACACTTAGCTATTGTCAGATTTTCTGGGGAGGGGCGGTAGTTTCTCTGTTGTTTTTGCATCTCATCTGGAGTGTAACCCACCCTACACGAGGGCCAGGATCCTGCTGTTTGCACTTCTGTATTTCCTATTGATGAGTTTCTCCTCGATGTTCCCGTAAATACTTAATTGATGGGACCCAGGGCTGAGTTGTTTATATCTTCGGACTTTGCTTTACAAACTAATTTATCTTTAAATCACAATTGTGAGGCAAGTAGATACTTTT
Organism: Bos indicus; assembly: GCF_029378745.1. Classification (NCBI taxonomy): domain Eukaryota; kingdom Metazoa; phylum Chordata; class Mammalia; order Artiodactyla; family Bovidae; genus Bos; species Bos indicus. The sequence continues at coordinate 63,032,333 of NC_091775.1, read as the reverse complement.
TTTTAAAGCTATAAATAGAAACTGAGAAAGATGAATGACTCTCCAAGTAGTGAGTCACATTTTCATCAGATTCTGACCTACAAGTCCCTGGCTCAGAGGGATCCCAGTCCAGGGGTGAATTCCAGCACGGCCTCTGCTTGTGTTCTCACCTGGTCACTCTCTGGACCTTGTTTCCTTTTTCCTGACAAGTAGGAGACCATTCCTGTCCGCCCTCCCCTCACAGAGGAGCTCAGGAGCTTTAAGAAGCGGCCAACTTCATGTTAGGCTGAGGCCAGATGCCTCATGCTGAGGTGACTAAAAGGTTGGGAAGCAGACAGCTGGGCCAGCCCACGCGCCGGAATCTCCCACACACCACATCTTTACAGCTGCCTTCCTTAGTGCAGACTAGGAGCGCCTGTTCAAAGACATTGTGAAAACCGAGGGAGTGGAATGCAGGGAGAAAACCACAGAAAGCACAGAGTAACAACGACCTCAGCATAGCGTCCCATGTACCCTAAGTTCAGCTTCTAAACGGAATCTCTGCTTTCAGGGATTTCTCCCACGGCCATAAACATAAAAGCAACTCTAGTCTAAAGTAGGTCATACACAGAGAGAAGGCTCGTGTTGATAAATGCACATGTCAAGGTGCTTCCACCCTTTTCCAAACCAAAAATAAAACTTGGAAATTGTCTGAAAAAAATGGAAGGTTGTGGCACAGTTTGAGAACAGCCAGGGAAGAGAAAGCCAGTGGGGTGCTGAAGTCCCTCAGCCCACAGCAGACCTTGACTGTGGGAGAACTTGACTCAGTGGTGATTCCCCCCACCATGATGACTGTCCTGGGCCGCACAGTCTCACCTCACAGTCTCCAGCTCACTTGCTGCCCATCACTTTTGTTGTGTGATTTCAGGAATTATGACTACTCCCACCCCTACTTCTAGTAACTCACTGTAAAAAGTTTCTATTAATCGATCAAAGTCTAAGAGAGGAAGACAAAGCAAAGAAGCACTTAAGAGATTTCTTGAGACTTCCCTGGCAGTCCAGTGGTTAAGACTGTGCTCCCAATGCAAGGGGCGCGTGTTTGATCCCTGGTGGGGGAGTAAGATTCCCCCACATGGCATGCAATGTGGCTAAAAAATTAAGGGAAAAAAAAAAGAGAGACTTCTCCATTAGAGGGGCCTGTGGATTCATTACCTGTTCAGAAAGTGGCAAAGGAAGAGGGAGCTATGTAGCCCATGGGCTTCCCAGGCTTTTCCTTTCCTTTCCCCCATCTGGTCACAAGCCAAGCTGCTTTTCAGTGGCTGTTCCTGTTTCTAGGATAAATACTCCCGTACCCAGCCCCTACTATGCTGGAATCTGGGATTGGATGACCAGTAATCACAGATGTGACTTGATCGCTGGTAGGTAGTCTCTAGAGACTGCAAGCCTCGAAGTCAAGAAATCCAGCTCTGCTCCTTAGTGGTAGCATTCCCAATCAAAGCTCTTCCCTGCTTCTCAGACCTTTCCCCAAACATTAATGTGAGCACACTCAGAAAAGGATGGAGGGCAGGAATCTTAGACTCAGCTTCGACAGAAAGGCAAAACAGCTACAGCACTGAAGCAAGTATCTATGGCTCAAAGGGCAGGATGACGCTAGAAAAAGTCATACACTTGTATATCAACTTGGAGAAAAACTCTTAACCGGTGGTGTCCTGGGTTCAGGAAGTGCATCAAGTGTGGGGAGTAGCCTAAGGAAATCCTGCCTTCAGAGACAACTTCAGTTCTCTGAGAGGGAACAGAATGGTTTTCTTTGACCTTAGAGAAAGCAAGTTTCCAGCAGCCTCCCTGCCCCAAGACTTGGGAGGTCAAATGAGTTGAAGAACAAACAGGTGGGAACACATAGCTTTGGCACACCCCTGAGTTCTAGAAAAACTGAAAGGAGTCTTGCCTTGGCATCTCAGGGAATGACTGGGCTGGGGTACCTGACAGAAGCCCAGTCCTGAAAGCCCAGGGAGAAAACAGAAGGCTGGGATTAGGGCTACCCTGGTGCCTAAAAGGGGCAAAAAAGAAAAGCTGTGCCTCACCATCATCCTGTAAGTTACGAATGTGGTTTATCACACAAAGACTTGTTGTGACCGGGTCCTAGAAAACTCGATTATATAAAATATCAACAGGCCTACTTAATGCCAGTCCCCAGAGAGACCTGCTGGGGAGACTTGGTGGTGATGACAGGGGCCAGCCCTTCTTCCTGCAGAGACCCAAAGCTGACAGCCAATACTGTTTCTCACCTACCCGGATGTAGCATCCAGAGGTGGAGGCTGCTGCTGGTCAGCAGAGCAGGCAGGGAGAGGCCCTTTCAGGAATCCAGTCCCAGGAGGCTTCTCCCTCCCTCCTTGTAGGATTCCAAAGGTCTGAGATAAACCCCAGGACACAACCCAGCAATATCCCAGCTGGGCTATATTCTCCCAAGAGAGAGCAACTGCTGGAGAGAGATCTTATTTTTAAAACCCTCCTTCCCACTTGGGCTAGAAGGGCGGTGGCAGGCATTGGGGAAAATTGTGTTTGAATCAGGAAGGGGAAATTCTACTAGATGTGTTTATCCTTTTAGACTTTTTGTTCTTAATCTCTTCTCTAGGGCACCCTCCAGAATTGCTACTGAAAAACTCCCAGGTCCACAAGTTAAGATCACAATGATTCCTAACATCAACTCTGCTTCTACTGTCTTTTTCCTCCCAAGGCTTTCCGCTGGGTGGAATTTTAAATGTGAACAATGGTTCAAAGGCTGAGAGACAAACTGCTCATTACTGGAAAGAGTGCCAGGAATCCTGGGAAGCAGACCTCACTCCCCACCCGAGTTCTGTACCTAATCGGAATGGCTTCTTTTATAGTCACGGGAGGGTTGGATCAGTGTTTCTTTTCATTCCTGTCTTCTTCAAGGAACTTGCTGGGATAAAAGCAAGCCTAGGAGAATAAAAAATTCACAAAACAGGACAAGAATAAAATATTTAGGGCAAGAGATCAGGAGTTCTTTGGTTATTCAGTGAACTGAACTAACTCTACTTAAAAAAAAAAAAAGTATAAGGAAATAAACGTCCATCAAACTGCATGTCACAGTGGGTATTACCCTCTTGACCTCATCTCACAGGCTCTAAGCCAAGTAGTTATGCCTAGCAAGTTGGAGACTCAGATTAATCCAATGATAAAAACAGAGTTTTGTCGTTATGAATTGTTCCTAATATTTATTATATCTTTATTCTGAGAAGCATTCTACCAAAATTGTTAGATGGGCCATCCGCTTCCACTTCTTATCCCCAGATCCAATCAGTGGTGAATGGTAGGAATACAAGGGTTATTATCACTACATTAGGTGCCTTAGGGCAAACGCAGTGATGTTGGAGGGGCAGTTCAAGCTTTCCAGCATTAGTTCCTTTCCGCAAATATAATCACTGGTTTCTGAGAGGGAATACAAGTTTAAACAGTCACAGTTGAGATGTTACTGAAACTGACCACCTCTATTCACTACTCATGTGATCTTCCTGGAGTCCTTGTCAGAAAGCACTTTAAATATCTGGAAAAAAATGTTTCCAGACCAGATCTGAGGTTAATTGATCAAAAAATTCCCTCCCTGAGTGGTTAAGAAGTGGTTCAGTACTAAAACTACGTTTCATTTCTGGTCACACTGAATCTGATAACCCCATCCTGGCATTGGGAAGGCTCTTTTCCAGGACCTATCAATTAACATGGCTTAAGAAACATTCTATGCCCAAGCAATTCAGGCTAAAAATAACTCTGTGGGCTATTTTTTTTTTTTTTTTCCCCTCTCTGGCTCATCCACAGAAAGCATTTGTATGTCAACAAGATCTCTGCTCCTTGAATGTTTTCACTCTTGCTTACTCCTCGCTGAAAATAGAGCTGTTTAATACAATCAGAAAAGTCACAGGGTTGGTGAGAGACACACAGAACAGCAAAACTGTTCTAAGCTTTGTGGACTGCCCAGTGTCCAGAGAAAAACAAGAATAAAAGAACCTGGAATTCACAGATTGGATTAATTTCAAAACAGACTCTCCTTTCCCCTCCTTTCTTACAAATATACACAATTCTTTTGACCATAGATCTGATTTATACACAGAACTCACTTCTACATTAACAACTACCAATTGTATGCTTACTTATCCTATGTATGATGTGCTTTTCTAAAAACTTTAGAGGCATTAATTTTCACAACCCTACAAGGTAGGCACAATTATCTCAATTTCATAACCGAGAAAAAATTAAGGCACAGAGAGATGAGGTAACTTGTTCAGGATCCCTCGGCTAGTAAGTGGCAGAGCCAAGATACACACTCAGGAAGTCTGGCTCCAGAGCCCAGCTCTAACCATGACATATACTGCTTCTACGATAAAAACTCATCTTTACTGATTTCTCCAAAGCTGTATTTCCCTATCAAATATATCCATTTACCGTTTCTAAACTAAGCAGACTCATGGTCCCATGGTTCATCTTAATGTGAAAATAAGGATCAATGGCGATTTTCATCTCAAGCAAAATGTATCAACTCAAACACACCAAATGTTCCCTTCTTTCAAATATAAAAATGCACTGAGTTGTTCAAGCATAATAATTACTTTCTAGCAACAGGAAATGTTTGCAAAATTAAGGCCCTAGACACCTCCAGTTTAAGCAGTCGCACTCAATGGATCTCTTGTGGCTGTAACTGAAGTAGCTAATCTCTGAAAGCAAAACAAGTCAATGTTAACAAGACCCTGATTACAGAATGTTTAATTTTATGAATATATTATTTATGGTGATGGAGCATAAAGTAGAAAATTCCTTTGACTTAACCAGTCACAGATAGATTTGCAAAAATACCAAAACATGGGGCCTACTGGCCTGACAGAAGTTTACACTGTCAGGACTTTAGGGAGCAAAGCACTCCCTTATGCTTCTGCTCAAAGGCAATAATCCCTTCTTAGAGGTTTGTCTCCTTTCCTCAATTTTTCCCACCTCATAAACACCCAGTTTATTCATAAGCTATTTTAGACCAGTTCCATCTTTTAAAGTACTAGCAACCATATTTTAAGACACCATTCTCTGATTTGCTTCTGAGAGATTACTGACTACCCTTCAAATACTGAACATTCTGCCTTAGACCCCCCAAAAATGTATCAATACATTGACTTGGCTGTCAAAGTATTTATTTACCATGACCCACAGCCAAAACACTGATGTCACCATTTGGGTGACAAAAACAAACAAATCAGGCTTTGCTAATTCATCTAGCCCTCCTTGGCCTCCAACCTTATCTAGTTTGACACAAGCTATTTCCTTTCACTGATGCATTTACTTTCTACAGACATAATTTAAAAAAAAATTTTTTAAAGCACTGAAATTTCCATCCTGACATCCACTGGAATGCAGAGGTGTAGACCTGACCAGCTGGCCATGTCAGTCTCAGCAGTTTCCCTCAGGTTTTATTAATAACAGGAAACTAAAAGTTTTAGTGAAAAACACTTTTGTGGATGGGAAGGGCCTCAGAAGTTGGCACTTAGGCTATTTAATATTGGACATTGTCAGATTGGGCTAAAAATCAAATTGCCTAAATTGACTTTAGAAAAGGGAGTTTTAGTGGCAGGTTTCAAGAAACTGGCAGACCACTGATATTAGTACCTAACAGCAGTCTTCTGATGTGAGGGAGAAAGCTTAAATGTGCCTCTCTCCATAATTAATGAAGTCAGCAAACAATGTCCCCAGTCTGCACAACCGGTATTAAGAACCACATCTTCAATTTTCCAGGAGGACCATAGGTGCCCTCCTCCCACTTCCCTCACAACCCGGACAGGCGATTTACACACAAGGAGGCAGTGAAGTTGCTTCAAAATATTTAATACGTGTTAGACACGTAAAGTTACATTTTTATACAAAAGTCAATACAACGAAGGAGAAAATACTGTACAAAAACCTTGTCAGTTCCCCCAACCTTTATACAACAAAGACTGGAGTCACTATCTACAAAACCATAGGACCTTTCCACTTAGGGCTTCTGTCTGTAAACTTTGTTTCCTTAAACACTTTTTAAAAGCACTGTGTAGTAGTTCTGATCTAGAGCTTTTAAAAAATAAATCTTTTCTCTATAAACTCCATTATTTCCAAGCTTGAACTCTTCTGTGAAGTTCATCAAGTTTTTTTTTCCCTCCGTGAGGAAGACAAGGGCCGCTAACACTCCCTTTCCCCGAGTAATCACAGGGTATAAACGTTTCTTCAGTGACAGAGAAAGGTGGGGAAGGAGAGAAATAATACAAGTCTCTACTCCAGACTAAATCCCTCTAGTCCGAGGAAATCCTGGGAGGAAACGCCGCTCCTGGCCTCGGTGCAGTTCTAGCTTTCATGTAAGAGGTGTGTGTAAAGTCCCTTCCTCCCCCGAGAGCGAACGGGGAACTCCCCGGCCCCGGCCTTTTTCGCCGCTTCCTTCTCGGCGCTGCCGGCAGAGGAAAGTCCCTGTCTGCCCCAATCTCCTAAACCGCGGGGAAGGGGTGACGCTCTCCAGAGGGGCAAAACAGCCTTAATTCAACGAGACAAACTGACATACACAGACACAGACACTAAAGTCCACGATCGCCGTCCTCTTCCAATAAGTCTCCCGCTCCGAAGTCTCCAGAGGAGACCCGAGAGGCTCGGCCCAGGCGGCCGCCAAGCCCAAGGGCAGTCTGTGCCGCCCGGCGGCACCCGCTCGCGCTCGGCGCCGACGACCTCGGGGGCGTCCTCGCCGCCGGGAGAGGCCCAGCCCTCACGTCGGGACGCCAGCTGCTCAACTTCCTCTCCGCACGGGGTCCGCGGGGGCTCAGAAGGCCACGATGGCAGTGCTCCAAGGGTTAATGTCTCTCAGCACCGGCTTATCGCAGCAGATCTGCCCGGGCTCGGCGGCTTCCGGACCGCTCTCCTCTCCCTCCGCTTCCTCCCGGCCGCCCCCGGGGCTTTTCCGTAAGAGTCCCGAGAAGCTGGAACCGAAGATGCTAATGAGGTTAGCCACGTTACCGGTCTCCATCTCCTCCTCCTCCTCCGCGGCCGCCGCCGCCCCGCCCGGCTGCTCCTCTGAGTTCCGGCGGGGTTTCTTGAGCGGGGTCGAGCCGGGCGCCGGGCAGTCCGCGGGGCCGCCGCCCACCCCCGCCGCGCCGCGCTTTCTGGCACAGACAGGGGGTGACGCGGGGGGCTCAGCCGCGGCGGGGCGCGGCGCGCGGCAGCCGTCCACGCGAGGGGCCGCGGTCAGCCTGTCCTCGTCCCCCGGGGGGCAGCCGCAGGGGCCGCGCGCTGCCTCGGGCCCCTGGGGGAAGACCCCCGAGACTTCGGCGGGACCCCCGGCTCCTCCGATCGCCGTCTCTCGCGGTCCCTCCACGCGGCGCCAGGCAGCTTCCGGCGCCTCCGCCTCTCCGCCCTGAAGAGTGTCCCCGGCGGCCGTCACTGTGGCCGCGGGCTGCGCGTCACCCGCCCTTGGCACTTCTGGGACGGCAGGGCGCTCCGGCTGAGGCTCGGGCTCCGGCCAGGCGGCACGGCCGGCCGGCGGAGGTGGCTCCCCCCAGCCCGCGGGTGGCCCGGCCGCCGACTCCTCGGGCTGCTGCGGCGGCGCCGGGGCCCCCGGGTGACCGGCCAGGTAGAGACCGGGGCACGGGTCGCTCAGGTAGACCTGGCGGGCGCTGCGGAGCACCAGCGAGACCAGGAGGTTCTTGTGCAGCTTGATGCCGCCGCGCTGGACCCGCGAGTTGTAGATCTTGCCCAGGGAGATGCTGACGATGCGGTGAGCCTCCAGTTTGAACTCCATCCTGCCTCCTCCTTCCCAGGGCTGGCGCGGAGGTGAGGGGGTGAGCCCCGGCCCACGTTCCGAAGCTGAGACGGGAACAAGAAGTACCAACAAGTCCGCCACGGGGGGTGGACCCTCGGTCTGTGAAGACTCTTGAAGAGAAAAGGCTCTGACGACGCGCTCACTAGCCTCCACGCCCTCCCCACTACAGTAACACAGCCAGTTTCCCGTCCGGTCGCTAACTGAAGGCAAGCTGGCCGCCCGGCCCCTTATAAAGGCCTCTCGACAGCCAATCGCGAGAGGCCGCCAACCGTTCCGGGGCCATCGGCGCGCCCTCGTGCGCCTCGAGCGGCCAATCAGAGACCGAGGAGGGGCGCCAGGGCTATTCGAACGTTAGTCCCGCGGAGAAGGTTCTTAAAGGGGGAGACGCGCGCGACCGCCTGCAGGCGGTTACCCCAGACAGTGCTGCGAGCGACGGTGATGCGGAGAGCGGGACAGCCACGGTGTTGTTTGGCCTTAAAGGTGCTGGCCTGTGCGCTGCTTCCCGGAACCAGAGCGAACTAAACCATTCGAACTTTCATCCGAGTATCGTGGTGGACTTTGTTCGGCAATAAAGCCTCGATCCTTCCTGGATCAGCTCTCCTCCCATTCCCACCCCGCACCTCCGTTTCCAAGGCGACATACACCTGTAAGCTCCGCGCAACCTAACAGAAATGGAGACGAAGGCAAAACGCGGCACAGGATTCGCCTAGATAACATACTTTTGCTACAAGATATTTAGCAGATATTAATCTTGGATAAGTCCCTTGCCTCCTAAAGTCACATACACTCTAGTACCTGTCAATTTTAACACCGAAGAAAGAAAACGGGGGTTCTAAACGTTCCAAAGTTTTTGTCTACTCAGGAAGGTTTTGTGTCTACCTACAAAGTTTTTGGTTTTCTATTTAAGCTAGTATTTATCACTTTGTTCTCTAGTTTCTAGAACCAATACAGTTGTAACATCAGTTACAGTGAACGGTGGTTCACGTTCTTGACAACGATTTTTCTTCAACACTAGGACTGACCAATCCACCCTTGGGGGAAAAAAATCTAACATGTTATAAAAGTACAAATAGAGAAGTCCTGTATTCCCATCATGATGTCATAATTTTATTTTGTGTCAAGGAAAAAATTTAGGGGAAGAGTGTTCCAGAATTTTCTGGTCAGTCGATGGCTTAGTCTATTTACTGATCCTTACACCAGAGGGTTGTCCAGGGTCCTAGACTGGGTTCCTGAGAGTAAATTTGAGTTAGTCCCAGCTAAGCTCCACCACAGACCTGCCTGATGCTGGGTAAATAACCTCAGGATGCTTCAATTTCTCCAAGTCTAAAAAGGAGAAATCACATACGCATCTGCTCTATTATGCAGTATCTTCCCATGAATGACAACTCTCATCCACAATCTGAGTCACCAAACTAAGCACAGTTTTCCTGAAGTCCATGTGGAACGCTAGCCTGATCTTGCATCAGGATTTGGCCAAGTAATGTATTTAGTTGGGAAAAGTACTAGTGAAAGGCAGGTTTGATTAAGCTAATTCATAATCAGGATGTGATAGCTCAGTAATTATCTATCCTCACAACTTAATGATGATTACAGACACTAGTCCATAAGACCCAGAGTTCCTCTTCTCTAGAAATTTTCAGCTCACCTAAAGAAGGAGATAAAAGGACAACACAAAGAATTGCAAAAGCAAGCCGTGTGTTTCATGTAATAATGAGCAATTTTTTTCTTCTATTTTCTCTTTCTTTGAGAGCTAGTCATCACTATAAAACACTAAGAACACAGGCTCTGAAGATAAGCTTCCTGAGTTGCAATCCCAGCTCTACTTTTTGCCTGCTGTGTGACCTTTGGAAAATTAATTCACTTCTCTGTGCCTTTGTCTTTTTTGTCTTAAAATAGAGATCATAGTAATAGTGCCTACCTCCTAGAGCTGTTGTGAAGAGAAAACAAGGTATCACATGCTAGCAATGGAAGTTTAGAGCATCACACCTTACATGACCTGGGGTGGAAAAAGACAAGGAAAGGAAGGATCCTAGATGGAACAAAGAATTTGTATTTGAGGAGGGTGTTGAAAATCCCAGAGGTAGGGTCCACAAGTTCCAAGCAGCAGGGGCCACTGAGTCCATTGTCAGGAACACTTCATTTGGCAGGGGTCCCAGGCACCTATAGTAAGTGGAAAGACTGGAAATAGAGGCTGGGGTTACATGATAGAGGGTTGTGGATACCTATGAGAAGATGAGGAATCTAACAAAGACTGTTTACTAAGGGAACCACAGAACGGATTCTAGAACGGTCAGCACCCTTAATTGCCACTCAATTATAAAGGGGACCACTTAATTATGAAGATCTAGGGGGACTTTAGGCAAAGAGTAGTAAAGGTTGAACCAGGTGGAGGTAGTAAGAATGAAAAAGGCAAGAGACAAAAGGAACTTTAGTGATGATCTGGATGCTCTCCCCGACCCACACTGGTCCCTGACACACCAAGCCTTCCTGACCCACCTGAGCGGGGAGTCCCCCCATCCTCCATACAGCTTCATCACTGTCCCTGGTACTTCTTCCCATCATGCCTAGGGCTGCTCCCCAACTGCCCTCTGATCATAGGCAGGAGCCCATCTCATGTTTGTAACCAGGAGATACTGAAAATATTTTACAACTGTAGGACACAGACACTGACCATCTGGTCCTGGAGGCCCTTCCAGTGCAGGGGTTTGGGGCAGGCACCTGCAGGAGGGGCTGTGTGTCCTGAAAGAGGGGCACTCAAGAGTTTCTGCCAACTGGTATGGCAGCATTTCAAGGTTATGACATCTGAGGTGGCCATACCAAGTGCATGGTGCTTTAATCACTAAGTCGTGTCTGGCTCTTGAGACCCCATGGACCGTATGTAGCCCACCAGGCTGCTCTGTCCATGGGGTTCTCCAGGCAAGAATACTGGAGTGGGTTGCCATTTCCTTCTCCAGGGGATCTTCCTGACCCAGGGATTGAACCCAGGTCTCCTGCACTGCAGGCAGTTTCTTTACCAACTGAGCTACCAGGGAAGCCCACCAAGTGCATACACACTTGGATTAATGAATTCCACTACAAACAAAGCTAGTGGAGGTGATGAATTCCAGTTGAGCTCTTTCAAATCCTGAAAAATGATGCTGTGAAAGTGCTGCACTCAATATGCCAGCATATTTGGAAAACTCAGCAGTGGCCACAGGACTGGAAAAGGTCAGTTTTCATTCCAATCCCAAAGAAAGGCAATGCCAAAGAATGCTCAAACTACTGCACAATTGCACTCATCTCACACGCTAGTAAAGTAATGCTCAAAATTCTCCAAGCCATGCTTCAGCAATATGTGAACCGTGAACTTCCTGATGTTCAAGCTGGTTTTAGAAAAGGCAGAGGAACCAGAGATCAAATTGCCAACATCCGCTGGATCATGGAAAAAGCAAGAGAGTTCCAGAAAAACATCTATTTCTGCTTTATGGACTATGCCAAAGCCTTTGACTGTGTGGATCACAATAAACTGTGGAAAATTCTGAAAGAGATGGGAATACCAGACCACCTGACCTGCCTCTTGAGAAACCTATATGCAGGTCAGGAAGCAACAGTTAGAACTGGACATGGAACAACAAGACTGGTTCCAAATAGGAAAAGGAGTCCGTCAAGGCTGTTTATTGTCACCCTGCTTATTTAACTTATATGCAGAGTACATCATGAGAAACGCTGGGCTGGAGGAAGCACAAGCTGGAATCAAGATTGCCGGGAGAAATATCAATAACCTCAGATATGCAGATGACACCACCCTTATGGCAGAAAGTGAAGAGGAACTAAAAAGCCTCTTGATGAAGGTGAAAGAGGAGAGTGAAAAAGTTGGCTTAAAGCTCAACATTCAGAAAACGAAGATCATGGCATCCGGTCTCATCACTTCATGGGAAATAGATGGGGAAACAGTGGAAACAGTGGCTGACTTTATTTTTCTGGGCTCCAAAATCACTGCAGATGGTGATTGCAGCCATGAAATGAAAAGATGCTTACTCCTTGGAAGGAAAGTTATGACCAACCTAGACAGCATATTGAAAAGCAGAGACATTACTTTGTCAACAAAGGTCAAGGCTATGGTTTTTCCTGTGGTCATGTATGGATGTGAGAGCTGGACTATAAAGAAAGCTGAGCACCGAAGACTTGATGCTTTTGAACTGTGGTGTTGGAGAAGACTCTTGAGAGTCCCTTGGACTCCAAGGAGACCCAACCAGTCCATCCTAAAGGAAATCAGTCCTGAATATTCATTGGAAGGACTGATGCTGAAGTTGAAACTCCAATACTTTGGCCACCTGATGCAAAGAGCTGACTCATTTGAAAAGACTGATGCTTGGAAAGATTGAGGGCAGGAGGAGAAGGGGACGACAGAGGATGAGATGGTTGGATGGCATCACCGACTCAATGGACATGGGTTTGGGTGAACTCCAGGAGCTGGTGATGGACAGGGAGACCTGGTGTGCTGCGGTTCATGGGGTCGCAAAGAGTCGGACACGACTGAATGACTGAACTGAACTGAATAATGATATTGTTGGCCAGGCCCTGAGCTCGCCACTGTAGAGGCATTATACATCATCCTTACAAAGTTCTGAAAGTAGATGTCTTTATCTCCATTTACAGGTGAGGAAACTAAGACGCTAAAAAGTTAAGTGATTTTCCAGAAGTCATACAGCTGTAGATGGAAGAGAGTGCACTTCAGCTCTGAATCTGTTTAATTCTAAAGGCTGGTGAGTTTGGGGCTCAGGGGCTAGATTACCCTTGTTTCACTTCTTACTGTTGCCTTTAGGAAAGTTATTTCACATCTAGGTGAAATAAGTAAATCATGGTTTGTAATGGGCAAGTTATTTCATCTTTCTGTGCCTCAGCCACCTATTGTATACAATGGGAATTATAAGCATACCTACAGTGTTTAATACAGTTCTGAGTACCACACAAGTATTTATTTCTCATAATTGTTATTATTATACTAGTGCCTAGCTCAGTACTAAGCACATAGTAGGTATACTGTTAGCACTTGTTGAATTTTGAATGCTTTTTTTATTATACCAACTAGTAGGTGCTCAATAAATGTCTGCTGCTGCTGCTGCTAAGTTGCTGCAGTCATGTCCGACTCTGTGCGACCCCACAGACGGCAGCCCACCAGGCTCCCCCATCCCTGGGATTCTCCAGGCAAGAACACTGGAGTGGGTTGCCATTTCCTTCTCCAATGCATCAAAGTGAAAAGTGAAAGTGAAGTCGCTCAGTCGTATCCTACTCTTAGCGACCCCATGGACTGCAGCCTACCAGGCTCCTCCATCCATGGGATTTTCCAGGCAAGAGTACTGGAGTGGGGTGCCATTAGCTTCTCCGCAATAAATGTCTACTGACTTCAAATTGAGCATGATCGCTGTTATTGTCAGGAGTTCCTCAATCTTGAGACAGTAAAACAGAACCTTGAGAACTCATATCCAGAGGACCTTAGCTCTCAGGATCAGCAAGCTTCATCTTCACCTGCCAAAAAAGTGGGAAAGTATAGAATGTATTCTTCTAAGCTTTAGAAAGCAGTTAGAATTTGCTGTCATCTTCAGGATTTTCTCAGTTAAAAAGAGTAATTGGTAGCATGATGAGACTGGGGGTATCAGAAGGACAGAGCAAGCAACTGCTTTAGAAGTGGCCAGAGGATGTCCATGAAGTCTGTCTTGCCCTTCCACCCCATTTATCCATTGGGCACAAGCAACTTAGTACACTGAGTGTAGTCACAGCTATCCCCACTCAAGTACTGTCTAAGCTCTGATCTGAGGATTCGTTTTAACACAAGGCCTGTCTGCCTACTTCTACTGACTTTATTTCTGGTTTGCATGACTAGGCATTATTATCAGATGATGACAGAGCTAATATTGCCTTAAATGGGGTCTAGTCAATATAAGAACAATGCAAACCCGCTAGGGATCATGGATACAATGTTGTTATGTAGTAGCTACGACATGTCTGACTCTCTTGCAATCCCACAGACTGTACCCTGCAGGCCCCTGTGTCTATGGGATTTCCCAGGCAGGAATACTGGAGTGGGTTGCCATTTCCTTTTCCAGGGGATCTTCCTAACCAAGGGATAGAACTCATTTCTCCTGCATTGGCAGGTGAATTCTTTAGCACTGAGCCACCAGGGAAGCCCCATGCATACAATAGCTCTGTGATAAGTAACCATGGTTAAGAAGTGGGCAAGTGAAATACAAATTATCTGCACTGTACCTACCTTTCAATGTTTGAAATTTGGAATTTGAAGTTGCTTTATGTAAATGAGTAATCATTTGTGTGACATCCCCGTTCTTTAGGAGGAAAACTCTGCAAAAGCATACTATAAGCACTTTTATGTAAATAATACTGCCCTTGCTCTTCTGAAACAGGCAATCCTCATTTCAACTTTCTCTCACTATCCACTATCCTGGCATATTTTACATCTTTTTTTTTTTTCCTTCTTGGCACCTTGACAACTATAAAATTTCTTTATCTTCAAATAGCATTCGACTAGGGGTGGACATCAAAACCTGACAGTCTTCTTTTTCCTCCTCAAAGTTCCCTTTCTGAAACTGTTACAGCCCCAGCCCCCATCTTGTCCTAAATTTTGTATGTTAGTTCAGAGAAACTTAGGTTGTTCTTATGATCACCTTTGTCATACCTTGTCTCCTTTAATACTCCAAAGAAAAACAAATTCCCTCAGTAAGTACAGCATTCAAACTCATTCAGATGACCGTGGTACCCTTTCAAGTCACAGAATGGGAAAACACCACTGTAGAAAACCCTAGTCCTGTGCTGTTCAATCCTGTAGCCCCTAGGCCAATGTGGCTAGTGCCACTGAGGAACTGAATTTTGAATTTTATTTCATTAGCATCTAAAAAATGAAATAGGATAAAATCCTTTTCCTGAAACCCAACTTGATTTTGCCATTTTAAAAAATACTTATTTATTTAGGCTGCCCTGGGCCTTACTCCTGCAACTCACAGTATTTTCACTGTGGCACGCATGTGGGATCTAGTTTCCCAATCAGGGGTGGAACCCAGGCCCCCTGAGTTGGGAGCACAGAGTCTTAGCCGCTGGACCACCAAGGAAGTCCTGACTGTGTCATATTTTCTTTTATTTGCTAGATTTTTTTGATGTGAACCATTTTTAAAGTCTTAATTGAATTTGTTACAATATTTTTCTTTTAATTATTTATTATATTTGGCTGCCCAGGGTCTTAGTTGTGGCATGTGGGATCTTTGTTGCAGCATTCGAGATTTTTAGTTGCAGCAGGCAAACTCTTAGTTGTGGCACATGGGCTCTAGTTCCCTGACCAGGGATTGAACCCAGGTCCCCTGCACTGGACGGCAAAGTCTTAACCACTGGACCACCAGGGAAGTCCCTGTGTCGTATTTTTGAAATTTGAACATTTAGCATCCAAATCGATGCTGTAATTGTAAAACACATAGCCGATTTCAAAGAGTTAGTATCGAAAAGAGAATGGTAACATGTTGAAATGATAAAATTTTGAATATCTGGGGTTAAATAAAATTATTAAAATTAACTTAACCTGTTTCTTTTTACATCTGTGGCTTAAACTATATTTCTATTGGACAACACTGCCCTATGGATAATAAAGGGATTGGGAGGTGTGGACATATAAATATGCATGAGCATATTGTGAGCAATTAACAAATGTCCTTGATTGGTGTAGGGGGAGAGCAGAGGAAAGATAAAATGAAAAGGAAATGAAACATGAAACACTTAGATGGTTGTAGAGGTGAGGAGAAAAATCAAAGAAAAATATAAAAACAACCGAGCTGACTGGCCAGAAGAAAGTTCTTTCTAGAACTGAGAAGTAGCCACAAAGTTAGTGAAGCCCAGTTCTCCTTATCTGAATATGATAATACATAAATTATCACAATATTATTTTAAAATTCAAAATACAACCATGCACACTTAAATTTCAGAGAGAAAATGTACTCACTTGGACAGCCTCATTTTTGTGCGTTTGTAGGGTGTATTGATTCTTTTCAATTCTGAAGTCCACCTGGAATTGCAGGACCATTTGTTTTTAATGTGCCACTTTCCTGCACAAAAACCTTCAGTGGTTCCCCATGACCTTTATGGCAAAAATCCAACCCTCTGGCCTGGTCCCCAGAGCACTACACAATACACTGTTAGAGACAAATAGCCTGGAGTGGAACAGGGGACAGAGCCTGGCTTCTTACCAGCTGTGCATGGGCAGATTTGCAGGTGGCCCTTGTCTTATAAAATTGGACAGTTGGACTAAAATCAGTGGTCCTCAAATGATGGCTGCATATTAGAATTACCTGGGGAGGCTTTAAATCTGGAGTCTTCCAGCCCTCACCCCAGATGACTCAAATCAGAATGTCTGGAGTGAGACCCAGGCAGTGGATTTTTTTAAAGCTCAGTGTGCAGCCATGTTTGAGAACCGGTGGCCTAGCTGATTCTTTTAGGATCATTTCAGGTTTAGAATTCTACGATTCTATGAATCTAGGCCGGAGAAGGCAATGGCACCCCACTCCAGTACTCTTGCCTGGAAAATCCCATGGGCAGAGGAGCCTGGTAGGCTGCAGTCCATGGGGTCGCGAAGAGTTGGACACGACTGAGTGACTTCCCTTTCACTTTTCACTTTCATGCATCGGAGAAGGAAATGGCAACCCACTCCAGTGTTCTTGCCAGGAGAATCCCAGGGACAGGGGGCTGCCGTCTGTGGGGTCGCACAGAGTCGGACACGACTGCAGCGACTTAGCAGCAGCAGCAGCAGCATGAATCAAGGCAAATCTTTCCAACCCTTCTCTTAACCTGAGCAATATAAATGACCCTCCTCTTCCTCAGCTAGACAGGTCTGATCAAAGGTATATATCTCATCTCCTACTTCCTCAACAGAATGCACTCTCTCTTGCCCAAATGCTGCACCATCACCTCCTCCAGGGAGCCTTCCATGCCCGCTGGTGTTTGCAGTGTGCTCACTTGGGCACGCGTACTCTCTCATAACCCAACATTCATTTGTTACTTAAAACCACAATAACCACTTGTTATCTTATGATATCTGTTTTTTTCTTTTTTTGTATTTTATTTACTCACATGTCATTTATTTAACTTTGATGTGGATATATTTATTTCCCAATAATATTATAAAGTGCTGAGAAATGCTACATTATACTTTTTTGCATCCTGTCTCCACAATACCCAGAAAACTGAGTATTGCTATGTACATATCAAGGGATCAGTAACCATCTGATAAACTAATTAATGGGTTCTCCAAATTTGAGACTAACATATTCAAACACAGCCAACTAGATTAGAGGGAAGAGTACCTGACAAATTATTCTAGTGGCAACATTAACCAAACTATCACTGTGAACACATTTTATCTTACCCTGGCTTACAATTATTCATGACCCTAAGCTCTACCATTTCCCTGGAAAAGCTATTTTTACATAAAATAAAGTGAGGTTTTTTTGATAGTTTGTTTTTTCTGCAATGCTATTTACAAGTGTGGGATATTATTACTGAGGAAGTAGTTACTTGCCTGCGTCCGTGAAAAGTCGCTTCAGTCCTGTCCAACTCTTTGTGACGCTATGGGGGGCTGTGGCACTAGGCTTCTCTGGCCATAGGATTTTCCAGGTGTGAATACTGGAGTAGATTGCCATGCCCTTCTCCAGGGGATCTTCCACAACCAAGGGATCAAACCCACATCTCTTGCATCTCCTGCACTGGCAGACAGGTCCTTGACCACTAGCGCCATCAAGGAAGCCCTAGTAGCTTTCCTGTTAGTCACTCAGTCATATCCAACTTTTTGAGACTCCATGGACTGTAGCCCACCAGACTCCTCTGTCCATGGAATTCTCCAGGCAAGACTACTGGAGTGGGTAACCACTCCCTTTTCCAGAGGATCTTCCCAACCCAGGAATGGAACCTGGGTCTCCTGCATTGCAGGCAGATTCTTTAGTGTCTGAGTCTGTTCTTAATTAAACATTACTGGTTACCAAAAAGCCTACTGGGTATCAGCACCTCGTTTAGGGGCAACATATATCTCTTTCAGCCAATAAGAAAGCCTTGCCTCATCTCCCTGCTGCCCTTCTAATTGCTGTAGCCAATGGAACAAATTCTAAATCACCAATCAAGTCCATTTTAGATCAACACAGCTGATCTAAATTTCAACATGAATGTTCATTCAGTTCAAAAACCCCAAATCACTAGCCCATCTCATGCTCATTTTGACTAAGCAAATTCTGAGTAAATTTATACAGACATATCCTCCAGTGTAAAAGAAAGTTTCAGATCTGCTCTCTAACCAGGAGCTAGTGTGTGGATTAGCATATTTATATTTATAAGGCAGCCTGAGTGCTTTTGAGGAAAAATGAATGTAAAATAGGAAGCATTCTCATACCCATCCCTGCACCATTATCACTTCTAAAGTTCTTGGAGTTCAACTCCTTTCATACTAAAAGATAATTCTTTTTGACATTCCTTGAAAATATAAAAAAAATCATTGTGTGTGTGTATGGGGGGAAGTGTTCTTTAAAAGTCAGGTAGGTCTAGACATCCTTCCCTTAGAATGGGTCAAGGAAGAAAAACCAGTTAGAAAATGTTTTGTGGCATTGCCCTTTTAAGAAGCGTAAGATTTTGGTTCCCTTTTGTTTGTAGGCTGACATAAAGCTTATGAAGTTTCAGAGTCACGTGGGGGGCCCCTGAGGTCAGAGTCCTGAGGAGCCGGTTCTCAATGTGGGTCATTTTCTGTTTGATTTTGAATTTGTCCATGCTGTGATGGACTGAGTGTGTGTCACCATGGATGTTCTGATTAGTGTGCCTGGGTAGAATTGTTTTCCAGTGTGTCAGTGGGTGTCGGCATGGGCAGGGGCGGGCAGAGCTGGGGGGGGCGGGCCGGAGGCGGGGTGGGACGGGTGGCGCGGGTATGCCAAGGGATCTGCTTAGTTTGGCCACAGCAGTTTGAATAAATGCTGCGGTCCCCCTGGATAACAGAGACCCTGATATTTCTTCCATCGTGACGGGATTTTTGTTTGTTTGGGATTTTTTGGTTGTTGTTGTTTGTTTTGAGGCTTATAAACAATTTTAAAATTACTTTGATTGGTTCTTGGGCCAATATTATGTTTCCAATTGGGCAGAAGAATTTTTTTTTAGACATTAGATTGTGTGCTTGTGCTTTTGAGGAGGAAAAGAAACCCCTTATTCCCAGCTTCTCCCTCCCCATCTCCCCCCCGCCCCACAGATGGGAGAGTAAAATAGAATGAAGGAAAGGGTATGGCTTTGCCCCCTCTTTTTTTTTCTTCCATGAGATCTAACTAGACTGGAAGGGTTTGACAAACAATTAACAATCCTTCCCACTCAGCTGCTGTTTCCCAAAATAGCATCTCCTTGGCTGCCAGGGTAGATGGGGGCCTTCCGGGGAGGAAGGCACAAAGGTGCCCTCTTTATGAAGCCTGCATCTCTATGAGATCTTGAAGGCAGAGGGAGAAGCCCAGGGGATTAAATTAGCAGGCAGCCCAGGCTCCACCTGGAAGGGAAACAGATAATAGGCTTTAAAGACAGGAAACAGCTTGTGCTCCAAAATAATAATTTTCGAAAGCAACACATGATGGATGCTGGGAAGGTTTTCTCCCCACCTCACACCCCCAGTTCATAATTTCGAAGCAAAATCTCTGTTTAAGATGCAATTCGTGGTGAGTGAGTCAAGTCCTCTGGTATTCCTGTAATTCTGCTCCACGTCGCCCCCATGTTGGGAAAGACCATTCCCGCCAGCTTTTTTCTAAACCTGACTCCCAGTGACAGAAATTGCTCAACACCAGGTCTGGAGAGATCTGATTAGAGCTGGGGTTGCTGTTTTTTTCTTTTTTCTTCCTCCTTCCTTCCCAGCCTTGTCCTCTTTCTTTCTTCTCTCTCTGATCTCTCAGCCTGCCATTTTTACCTCTTCCTCGTGCTTTTCTGTGAAAGATGACCTCTCCCGCTCCCACATGTCAACTTGCTCTGCCGGCCCGAGCTCGCTGGGGTCCTGAAATGTCTGCTGTCGTGAGAGGGGGTGTGGATGGGAAGGGAAAGCACAAGATGCCCTAAACAAAGGAAACAGACTAGCAACCTGCCTTCCACAAGGTCAGGAGCCTGAAGGTAAAGGAGAGAAGCGGAGAAACAGAAGGACCAAATACGCCCCCAAAGGATTAAACGTTTATACATATCAAATTGGATTCTAGGTTTTGCTGTTTCTAAATTTCCTTGAAAATATACCCAAAGGGAATTAAAACAGTTATCAAGAACTGTTCCATGAACTCACTCACAATCAGCCTCAGCTGCTGGAAGCCATGGGCTTCGTTCCTTTTGTGTTGAGTACTTGCTTCCACTCTAACAGTAATGTTCTGGCTCATGGTCTGATCATAAAACCGTGTCCCTCCGGACTGGAACTTCCTTGAGGTTGTTAGCAGATGGGTCTTTATCCTCAGTGCCTAGTACAGCATTTGGTCAAAAGAAGGCAACACAATGTTGGAAGTGCAGGGGTGAGTGGCTGGACAGATGGACGGACGGATGGATGGATGGAATACATAGTAGAGGAAGACACTTGGAACATTCAGAAATTATCCCTTTTTCTCCTGATATTTTAGAAAAGGGATTATACAATTGGCAAACTTTCTTCTAACATATAAACAAAATAGAAAAGTAATGTGAGTAACTTTGACCTTCCAGCAAGAGTTGTTCCTCATGCATACTCTTCAGCACCTAGCAGTGTACATGGCATGCACAGGGTTACACTAAGCATTTGTTGAATTAATGATTTAGGAGAAAGACGGGTATCCTCCCATGAGGAAAGTTTCCAGGGAAGAGGATGGAGGAGCAGTATATAGCTCCATAAATGTAAAGTGTTTTGTGACTTTATCTTTTTCAGGCTTGACTTTGTCAAACGTCTTAAAGAAGAAAAATACCTCATGGAGTGAAGGGATATTCTGGAGACCGGAGAAGGACTTTTAGAGTAAAGAGAGGAATATATGCTGTTATATTTCCAAAGGACCCTCCCACAAAGGCATCTGCGGCTGACTCAAATGTTAGATGTTAGGATCCAGAGATGCTTATGTTCTTTTTACCTTGGCAAGGACTCTGCCTGATACAGGGATGTTAATTAGAGAGCAAAGTTAGTGCCAGGATTAACAGTCAAAATAGAGTACTTGCATCTCAGAGAGCACTTCTGTCCTGACCCAAATTGGGTGGAGGGGAAGGCTGTATGAATCCATAAAGGACTGGGATGATGCTAAACAAATATGTGATTTTCTGATATGTAACCAGGGCTTCCTTGGTGCCTCAGATGGTAAAGAATCTGCCTGCAATGCAGGAGACCCAAGTTTGATCCCTGGATTCGGAAGATCCCCTTGAGAAGGAAATGGCAACCCACTCCAGTAATCTTCACTGGAGAATCCCATGGACAGAGGAGCCTGGCAGGCTATAGTCCATGGGGTCGCAGAGAGTCAGACACCATTGAAGCGAATTAGCACGCATGCAATCAGTATTTGGTATAACAACAAGATAGCTTAAATTGGGATTTGTCACTCAGCTAACTTTTCATTTTCTAACTCCTCTCCCATTCCCCAAGGCCTGCCAAAAAAAAAACAACAAAAACCATAGGAGAGCTGAGATTTACAAAGGCTAGGAGATTTACCAAGCTCTGAACACAGAATATGCCTGGGAGGTTTTAGAAAGAGCAGTTAATTGGTTGGCTCCCGAATGTGTTAATCCTGAGCAAAGCTGTGTTACTACCTCATTAGCACATTAATTCTACTGACTGTTCTCTGCAGTCCTGTATCACTTAATATCCTGGGCATTTCTGGAGGTGGTTTTACAAAATCAAGTTAAACCGACTATAACTGCAAACTAAGACTCTTGGCTCAAAAAAACTTCCTTTAGGAACATTGTAGATTAAGAAAAGATAAGGACGTAAGTATGTGCCTGAAATATTGAGCCTGCTTCTTTCTTCTCTGCTCAGAAAACCTGTGGTTGGCCTAGACATTGTCATGGTTCCTGGCCTCTCCTGTAAGAAGACAGTGAGAGGTGAGCAGCGTTCCAACCCCACCAGCTATGCTGGAAATGGTCTCTGGGGCCAGTGAAGGATTTGACGCCCCCACCTCCACACACCCTCAACCGCTCTCCCTGTGGAGCAGAGTGGGCACACTTAAGGTGTCACATTTGCTCCAAAGTCTTCTCTCATTCAAGTTGAAGTTCATTGCCACATGGATTTCCATGCAACTTATTTTTTGCGTATATTTTCTAGAATTTTCCTCAAATGTGTCTTTCTTCCCATTCATTTATAAAATTGTTCAAGGTAGGGACCTTTTTTCAATCTGTCTCTCCAGTGGAAACCACCAGCTTACTGTCTTATATCTAATTGTTGTTCAGCTGCCAAGTTGTATCCGACTCTTTTGAGACCCCATGGACTGTAGCCTGCTAGGCCCCTCTGTCCATGGGATTTTTCCAGGCAAGAATACTAGAGTGGGTTGCCATTTCCTTCTGCAAGGGATCTTCCCGACCCAGGGAGCAAACCCGAGTCTCCTGCACTGGCAGGTGGAGCATTTACCACTCAACCGCTGGGGAAGGCCTTGTATCTAATAGGTACCCCCCAGACACATCTGTTGTTTTGAATTTTTGAGAGAGAAAGACAGCAGTGGATTGTGGAGATATCACTGGGTGAGGAGTTAGATTCTCACAGGGTTCTGCCACTAGCTGGTCAGGTGACCCTGAGCAAGCCATCCTAGACTTCACAGTCTAGGATCCTAATCTATGAAGATGAAGTTCATCTAAGGTCCCTTCCAGCTCCAACACACTAGAAAAAGAGGAACAAAAAAGACTTTGCGTAGCCCAATTTTATTTGCTGAGTTAGTGGCAGTGGAGAAATATTTTAAGGAAAAAGGAGTTGAGATGTTTCCTAAATATTTCCAGCGTTTATTAAAACCCCGCAAGTTTGGGTTCCAAACTAACAAAATGTGAGAGAACAGAAAGAGCCAACGCAATATTCTAGTTAACTCTTAAAAATAATTATTGGACGCCATTCATCCAGTGAAGAGGCACGGTGACTCATGCTGGGCCACATGCTGGGCCCTGGGGCACCTGGTATGCACCATCAGCCGCATGCGATATATGACGTGAATTGACATCACTGAATACACTTTCTTCCTTGAAATTGCCTTTCTTGGCTCCTGTGATGCCACTCTGTAACACTCTGAACTGATGGAAAAGTAGTTAAGGATACAGCGATATAGAGGATGAGTTTTAATGTATTCTTTTTATTTGTTCATTCAACAACTATTTTTTTGAGCCAGCTACTGTCCTCGGTGCTAGAGATACCTCAGTGAACAACACAGACGCCTGTAGTTCCCTGTTTCCGGGGCAGATGTTGCTTTGTTAAGGGTTGGATAGTGGCTGGAACTCCCCTACTCACTCCTATCTTACTGTATATTACCTTCTTCTGTAACTACTAGAAGAAAAAGCAGCTCAAGCCTCTTTCTCTGACACCATGAGCCTTGGTCTCCAGTACTGCCCTTGCCCCCTCCTCAAAGAATTTGCCATCTTCAATCCTACCCTTGTCCTATTGTAGGACCAATCAGGATGAATTTCTATTGTACTCTTACCTGTCTGTCTCCCCTACAAGGAAATGAACTGCATCACACCTAACCACATATGCAGATCAATTCCACGAGGATCTGCCCCTTAAGGAACTATGCACTTAACTGGTTTATTCATTAGCTTGATCAGTACAGTCATAATGGAAAGCATTAGTCATAACTCTCAGGTCACTAAGAGCCACAGAAAATGGGTGATGTATTTGTAGACTCAAGGTACAGCTGTGAGCAACTAGAAAACAGCCACTGCAAGGGAACTAACTTGAGAACCCAACAGTTAGAATGGCTGAAGGATAATCAGTCTTAAGACTGTGCAAAAAGAGGCTTAACATTCAAATCATCTTGAGCTCCTCACCACCAAGTGTTTAGTATTGTTGGTCATATAAGTCAGTGATGCTTACCTTGCCTTGGGTGAGGGCGCTTTCAAATGGCAGCAAGATCCAAGCACCAAATACCTTACACTTCTTCTATTATGGGGTTTTAAAACAGTAGAAATGTTCCAAAGACTTCCCAAACAAATGATTTTAATGTTGTAATATGAAATTACCAAATTCTAATAAGACAGCTTTTTCAGATTACTCCATTGTTAATGGGTCTCCTTAAGTGTCTTAATTTTACAATCTTACTGATTGCAAACGAAATGGAATTTTTCGAAAAAGGGATCTGGGGGTAGCTATGATAACAGGCACAGATCACTTTAACAAGCTAGGAGTATCAGTCTATTATCTGGCTAATATCTATGTGGAACTTGTTTCAAAGAAGCCAAATAATTACAAGTATCATAATTACAAGTGGCTTTCATTTTAGAAATATTTTATTTTGAAATAATTATAGATTTACTGGAAAGCACAAAGCTAGTACAGAGAGGTCCCATGTACCTTTCACCAAGTTTCCTCCATGGTTACAGCTTACATAATTATGGTTAATATGGAAGCCAAGAAACCAGTACTTATACCATATGTGAGTATCAGTTCAGTTCAGTTCAGTCGCTCAGTTGTGTCTGACTCTTTGCAACCCCATGAATGGCAGCACACCAGGCCTCCCTGTCCATCACCAACTCCTGGAGTTCACTCAAGACTCATGTCCATCGAGTCAGTGATGCCATCCAGCCATCTCATCCTCTGTCGTCCCCTTCTCCTCCTGCCCCCAATCCCTCCCAGCATCAGAGTCTTTTCCAATGAGTCAACTCTTTGCACGAGGTGGCCAAAGTATTGGAGTTTCAGCTTTAGCATCATTCCTTCCAAAGAACACCCAGGACTGATCTCCTTTAGAATGGACTGGTTGGATCTCCTTGCAGTCCAAGGGACTCTCAAGAGTCTTCTCCAACACCACAGTTCAAAAGCATCAATTCTTCGGTGCTCAGCCTTCTTCACAGTCCAACTCTCACATCCATACGTGACCACAGGAAAAACCATAGCCTTGACTAGACAGACCTTTGTTGGCAAAGGAGTTGGTCATAACTTTCCTTCCAAGGAGTAAGTGTCTTTTAATTTCATGGCTGTAGTCACCATCTGCAGTGATTTTGGAGCCCAGAAAAATAAAGTCTGACACTGTTTCCACTGTTTCCCCATCTATCTGCCATGAAGTGATGGGACCAGATGCCATGATCTTCATTTTCTGAATGTTGAGCTTTAAGCCAACTTTTTCACTCTCCACTTTCACTTTCATCAAGAGGCTTTTTAATTCCTCTTCACTTTCTCCCATAAGGGTGGTGTCATCTACATATCTGAGGTTATTGATATTTCTCCCGGCAATCTTGATTCCAGCTTGTGTTTCTTCCAGTCCAGCGTTTCTCATGATGTACTCTGCATATAAGTTAAATAAGCAGGGTGACAATAAACAGCCTTGACGTACTCCTTTTCCTATTTGGAACCAGTCTGTTGTTCCATGTCCAGGTCTAACTGTTGCTTCCTGACCTGCATATAGGTTTTTCAAGAGGCAGGTCAGGTGGTCTGGTATTCCCATCTCTTTCAGAATTTTCCACACTTTATTATGTTATTTTATCACATGTGCAGATTTGTGTGACCGGCACTGTAGTCAAGACACAGGTCTACTATCTCTCACATGCCACCCCTTTATAGTCACATCCAGCCTCTTTTCTCCAACTACCCCTAACCTTGGCAACTACTAATCTGTTTTCCATCTCTCAAAATTTTGTCATTTCGAGAGTGTTGTAGAATGGAATTATGTAGTATGTAACCTTTTGAGATTGGCTTTCTTCATTTAGCATAATGCTCTTGAGGTTCATCCAAATCATTGCATGTATTAATAGTTTATTCTCTTTTTCTGCTGAGTAATATTACATGGCATGGATGGACAACTGTTTTATGGAGGGACCTTTTGGTTGTTTCCAGTTTCTGGCTATTACAAATAAAGCTGCAATGAGCAATGTGTACAGATTTCTATGTGCACATAGGTTTTCATTTCTCTGGAGTAAATTACTAGGAATTTCACTTCTGGATAAGTATTTTTAGTTTTTAAAGAAATGGCCAAACTATGTTGCTTTTACCGTTCTGTGCTCTGTAAACAACGGTGAGCGATCTGGTTTCTCTTTCTCTGCATCCTCACCAGCATTTGCTGTTGTCACTGCTTTTCATTCTTGTTCTTCTTATAGGTGTGTCCTGATAATCTGTGGTCTTAATTTGTATTTCCCTAATGACTAGTGATGTTATGTTATAAAGATATAAAGTTTGTGATTAGTTTTAGCATTTCTTTTGTCAAATCATTTTATTGTCTCTAAACCTCAACTTTCTCATCTGTAAAATGAGAGAATTTAACTGTATAACCTCTAACCTGACATCCCAGTTTGAAAATCCTTAGTATCCCTGGATCTACCTTGGATGAGTTTGTTTGCAAGTTGAAGAGCTTTCAGTTTTCCCTTTGTGCATCAGCTCTTCCCATCTGCCAACAATTGCCAAGGAATGAATCTTGTCCATGGCCTTCACTGACATTTCCATGAAACACATGACAATTCCCTATGTGCTTCATTTGGCCATATTCAGCATTTAAGTCACATCACCAAAGGCTGAGCAAAAAGATCCAGACTTTCACAAATTTATAAGGGACTTTATTAACTTTCTGATTCATTGTAAAGCTGCTTTGATTCCTTTGTTCCCAAGGTTCACTATGGAACATAGTTTTTGCTTTGTTAATTTTTATTTATTTTTGGCTGCAGTAGGTCTTGGTCATGGCTTTCTCTACTTGTGGCGGGTGGGGGTTCCTACCAGTCGTGGTGCTCGGGCTTCTCACTGCAGTGGCATCTCTTGTTACGGAGCACGGGCTCAGTAGCTGCAGCTCATGAGCTCTGTAGTTGTGGCACATGGGCTTAGTTGCCCGATGGCGTGCGGAATCTTCCCAGACCAGGGATCAAACCTATGTCCTGCATTGATGGCCAGATTCTTTTTTAAAAAAACTTTTTATTTTGTATTTGTGTATAGTTGATTAACGTGTGTGTGTGTGTGTGTATTTACATAGGTATTTACACAGGTATCCATGCTGGTAAAGAATCTGCTTGCAATGCAGAAGACCTGGCTTTGATCCCTGAGATGGAAAGATCCCCTGGAGAAGGGAAAGACTACCCACTCCAGTATTCTGGTCTAGAGAATTCCATGGACTGTATTGTATTAGTCCATGGAGTCACAAAGAGTTGGACATGACTTTCACAGGTACTCATTCTCTCTCATACATAGACATGTATCCGTTCTACCCCAAACTCCCTCCCATCCAGGTTGCCACATAACATTGAGCAGAGATCCCTGTGCTATTTCATAGGTCCTGTTGGTTATTCATTTTAAATGTAGAAAAATGTACATGTCAGTCCCAAACTTCCTATCCCTTCCTCATATTTTTCCCCTAACCCCGGCAACTTTAAGTTTCTTTCCTAAAGCTGTGAGTCTGTTTCATAAGTAAGTTCATTTGTATCATTTCTTTTTCTATTTCACATACGAGAGATGTGATATTTTCCTTCACTGACTTACTTCCCTCAGCAAGACAATCTCTAGGTCCATCTATGCCGCTGCAAGGGGCATTATGGAATTCTTTTTAATGGCTGAGTAATATTCCATTATGTATATATTTACCACATCTTCTTTGTCTATCCCTCTGTCGATGAACATCTAGATTGCTTCCATATCTTGGCTACTGTAAACAGTTCTGCAGTGAACACTGGTGTGCATCTATCTTTTTAGACTGTGTTTTTCTCTGGATATCTGCCCAGGAGAGGGATTGCAGGGCCATATGGGAGCTCTATTTTTAGTTTTTTAAGAAAACTCCATACTGTTCTCCATTGTGGCTGTACCAACTTACATTCCTACCAGCACTTTAGGAGGCTTCCGTTCTCTGCACATCCTCTCCAGCATTTATTGTTCGTGGATTTTTTGATGATAGCCATTTTGACTGGTGTGAGCTGTTACCTCATTGTAGTTTTGATTTTAATTTCTCTAATAATTAGTGATGTTGAGCATCTTTTCATGTGCCCTTTTTTTATGGCAGGTAGATTCTTAACCACTGGACCACCAGGGAAGTCCTAGAATATAGTTTAAAGTCAAAGTGAAGTCGCTCAGTCGTGTCCGATTCTTTGCAACCCCATGGACTGTAGCCTACCAGGCTCCTCCCTCCATGGGATTTTCCAGGCAAGAGTACTGGAGTGGGGTGCCATTGCCTTCTCCAGGGAATCTTCCCGACTCAGGGATCGAACCCGGGTCTCCTGCATTGTAGGCAGACGCTTTACCGTCTGAGCCACCAGAGGAGCCCTTAGAGTAAATGATACCTTATAATTTTCATCAAGTATCAGTTGAGTGCCTACTATGTGCAGATAGGGTGAGGTACTGAAAAGAGCACAGCTCTCTATGGAGAAGGACCTGGGTTCGAATCATGCATCTGTCATTTATGAACTCTGACCTCATCAAGAAATGTAACTTATCTGAATTTCAGTGACATGGAGATAAGACCTGCTGCTGAAATTATGATGAAAAGAGACCATACATGTAAAGTGCCTAGTTCACAGTAAGTATTCCGTAAATGGTAGCTATGATTATGTGGGGCACAAGGCGTAGTTCCTGGAGAAAACCTAGAGGAAGAGACACAGCATGTGGCACACACTGTGCCAAGTGCTTTCACACACACACACACATCTCCTATGACTCCCACACTAACACTAGGAAAGAGGTACTTAACTGTTTTTTTTTAAAACTGAGGCAAATGAGGTTGAATTCAGACTGTGTCCTTAAGCAGCTTCCAGGCTAGCCACAGAGATCAGCTGTGCAGAAACAGATAAATTTCAGCACAGAGTAGCCAGTGTCCTTTGAGGGGCAGAGCCAAAGGCACTGAGGGATTGAGAAAGGGAGTGGGTTCTGAGGACTGGCCAGCTGGGGAAGGCAGAAGGAAATTAGAGGATTAGAGCTTCCTCTGTCTCACTGGACATCTCTGAGTTCCTCGATGTCACCACCACAATTGCTGTTGACCTTGGAAGCCCAGCACAGCTGCTGCGGCAGGGGGAGGGTGGTTGAAGAGCGGGAGGGCAGCCCTGGGCTCTTCCAGCCCTCCCCTCTCTCTCTCCTCCCCTTCACTAAAGCAGTACTTATAAACAAGCCTTCCTATCTCCATTAGGCTCCGGAGTTCTATCCAACCTGTGTTTTTCGGCATTATCCCCAAAGGTCATTGTCAGAATTGTATTTCTTCTATTAACATGAAGCCCAGGGTCTATTTTACAGAAATACATTCCAGATTATCTTCCCTAGAATCATTCTCTATCATGTGAGCTTGACTTGCTTATAAGCACATGTCTGGGCCATTTCTGCACTTGATTTTCAAAACATCATTGGGTACCATTTTCTATATAGTCTGGCTCATAGTAGGTATTACAGAAAGTCTTTTAGTCAATATGCACAGTTATTGAATATCTATTATGTGCCAGGTACTGGCGTCTTGGGCCTCATGGAACATACATTCTATGAATGGCTGATTAACAAATGAAGGACATATGAATTTAACTTGAGTATCAATATCCGTGGCAGATTATTAATGAGAAATTGGAATAAATACACTCTGGCTTTAATCAAAGTATGGTGTATGCAGTGCCACACAAAGAAACGACTAATTCATTGTGGCAGAGGCCAATCCTTGAAAATGGCATCACTGGGCCTATAAACATGTCATCTTGTAGACGAATCACAGGTCTGTGAAGCTGGGCAAGTTTACAGATTTTTGAAATTTGATCTCAATTTCAGTTGCAAAGACCTAAATTGGGTTAGAGCAGCTTGCCTTTCATCCTCAACCCTCCTTGTTCCTCAGGGATCAATGACTAATTCAGCTTTTTAAAAGTCAGATGGCAGGCAGCCCAAGTTCTCAGCCTCTGGGGGTTACATCTGGTTTGGTGACTTCCGTGGTGCGTCACGCGGGGGCCACATATCTGCAGCCATTATGTGAGTGATATGCAGAGTATAAGCGTTGGAATCTTTTCAAGTACGTCAAAGGGCTGTATTTCAGCAGCTGATGAACTCCAAATGTTTTATTTTTTATTATTCCAGATTTTCCTGGAATTGTCTCACCTTTTGAGTTTGTGTCGTCTCTGTGTGTTCCCAGGATTCTTTATTTAGGCTACTGTCATCTTGCTGTTAAAAAAAAAAAAAATAGAGCTTTTACTCAGTTCAGTTAGCAATGTCACCTTAGAATCTACACTGATTCTTCAAAAAGGGAGAAAAGCAGACTGCTTTAGCTTGGGAGTGAAAGTCTCATTTCTTCCTTGGTTTCCTTTTCCATTCTGGTTTCCATTCCCATTTCCATTCCCATTTCATTCTGGAGTCTCCTGTTCCCTGAATTTAGTTTCCATTTAAGAAGCTATTTTCTCAGAACCTGTTTTTCTCCTTAGTTGTTGCCACTTTCTGGCCCTGGTTTTGCATCTTCAGAGGTCTGGCTGCTGCCACAGCACTTGCCTTAGCCCCAGCCTCGGCTTGCCAGGGCTCCAAGCCACCTCAGCTTTACTGCTGCCACTCAGCCGCTCACTCTGACTGTCCAGCTCCAATGGACTCAGAACCTTCTGGTCCCAAACATTCTCTCATACCCAACCCTCACCGCGGAACAAAGGCAGATGCTCCTACTGGGTGCTGCTGCTGCTGCTGCTGCTAAGTCGCTTCAGTCATATCTGACTCTGTGCGACCCCATAGATGGCAGCCCACCCGGCTGCCCCGTCCCTGGGATTCTCTAGGCAAGAACTCTGGAGTGGGTTGCTGTTTTCTTGTCCAATGCATGAAAGTGAAAAGTGAGAGTGAAGTCGCTCAGTGCAGCTAACCCTAAATGGGAGGAAGCAGGAGAGGAAAATATACACACGATCAATTCTCTCTAGCACTGTTTCCTATACTTCATAGGTGATGAGTAGGAATTGATGGAATTTGTATTTCAAGAATCTTCGTTGAGTTTCCCTGGTGGCTCAGTGGTAAAGAATCTGCCTGCCAATTCAGGAGACACGGGTTCAATCCCTGGTCTGGGAAGAACCCACTTGCCACAGATCCCACTTGTGTAATGTGTGTGCCACAACTGCTGGGCTTGTGCTCTAGAACATGGCCCTTGTGCCCTAAAGCTTGTGCTCCACAACAAGAGAAGCCGCCTCAATGAGAAGCCTGCACATTGCAACTGGAGAGTAGCCCCTGCTCACCACAACTAAAGAAAAGCCTGCACAGCAAGAAAGACCCAGCACAGCCAAAAATAAAAAATTAAATAATTTTTTAAACTTGCATTATTAACTAAATACTTCCAAGTGATGGTAGAAAGGAAATTTCAGAATCCTTAAGAATAAAAAAAACATATTAAGTATCAGATATTTGGGTCCCCAAGATGGCTGAGTGATAGCCACCGATTTTTTTGTTTAGTCACTAAGTCGTGTCTGACTCTCTGCGACTCTGTGGACTGTAGCCTGCCAGTCTCCTCTGTCCATGGGATTTCCTAGGCAAAACTACTGCAGTGGGTCACCATTTCCTTCTTCAGGGGATCTTCCTTACCCGGGGATTGAACCCATGGCTTCTGCATTGGCAGGCAGGTTCTTTACCACTGAGCTACCAGGGAAGCCCCCAAGATGGCTGAGAACTCTTTTCTCAGCACCTCTTCTCGGAACCTTCCAGAAAAAGGTGGCTGAAGGTAAGAACCTCTGAAATCTGTCCTGGTCCCTAATGTGTGTGTGTGGGAAGAGGAGTGTGGTTAGAATGTTTGGGATACCTAATCTCACAGACAAGGCAATAACAGGATAAAGTACTAAACAAAGAATGTTGATGCTGATGAAACCTTTGAAGAATTCAGATGAATCCTTGGAGTGCTCATCCTGGGCCCCTCGAACGTCATACGATCCTGAGTGGGATATTTCCCGTCTATGACTTCATTTGTAAGATGACACTGTTCTTTTGCACCAGTACATGTGGACCAGCTAATTAAAATACTGTACTGGTTCATTCAAGAAGTATTTACTGAGTTCCTACTACATACAAGGCATCGTGCAAATGGACTGTCTAATATGACATAGAAATTTAAAAATAGATCGCCATAAATAAACTCCATGATAGGGTTATGTAAAGCCTTTCAGATAATTTTAGCCATTTGTATACACAAATAGGACTTCTAATTCTACCATTTGAATGACTTAACCTGTATTTTTCCACCCTCACCCCTCCCTTCCAAACCAATTCATTTGTCTTAGTCTACAGCCAATTTCTATCTGTTTTCTGATGGTAGGATTAGAGCTGTCATGTAAGATTGTGCCCCCTACAAGGACATCTCACCAGAGGGGCAAACAGGGAAGAAAAACTCGACGTTCTGCTGGCTAAGCCATATGACCTGGCCTTGGTCAGCGTTCACCCAGAGGAAGGAAATAGTTTTCTAATTTGCATGAATGTCCCTTATATTTTAATTATGGCCCTCCTCAGTTGGTTCATGGGCCAGAGATGGAGTAAATGGACAGAGTTTAGTATTGTAATTAAATAAGATGTACAATAAAGATACATATAATGGCATAGATGGTGTCTGTCTAGCTACGTGGTAAGTCATTCATGTAGGTGGCTATATTTGGTGTTCTTTTTACTCAGCCAAGCCAACTATGGGGAAGCAAGAGAAAAGGAGAAGGACGCCACAGTGAAAGCTGGGTGAGTTCCTCTGGAACCCCAGTTTGAGCTTCTTCCTCAGCAGAGGGTCCCCATCAGCTAAGTGTTTCCAGAGATCTTGTGTCCAGGGGTCTGAAGGCATATTTAACCTACTGAAAGACACCAGCATCTTCCCTCTGAACCAAAGAGAGCAGGCATCAGAAGCTTCAGTCTCTAAAGGAGAAGCTGTTGGGCAAGTAGATCAATGAGAAGCTGCTTTCACCATCAGGGATGAAAGCTGGAGACCAAAAATACCTTTCCTTGTCAGGCAAAGGTTGGGGGGATGAGCATTATAAATGAAAGAAAACCAAGTGGTATGATTTAAAGAAAGGATTGCAGTCCCCCAAACTCTCCCAAAACCATATGCAAAATTCTGCCAGATTCATTTGACTTAACTCCTCTCGTGGCGAGTTAAGGTCAGGTGGACTGCTTACGAGTCAGTCTCACTCTGGGGAGAGTTCGTTTAATTATTTTGATTTCCTAAGTGCCGGCTGATTCACTGGAGCAAAACGAACTTTTGCTGGATTGAGAGGAGCCTGCAGAGGTTTGGCAGAGGTGTGCTATGGGTTAAACTGTGTATATCCCCAACTCAAGTCCTAGCCCCAGTACCTAAGAATGTGACCTTATTTGGAAATGGAATAGTTGCTAATGTAGTTAGTTAAGATGAGGTCCTATCAGAGTAGCATGGACCCCTAATCCAGTATGACTGCTATCCTCATAAAAAAGGAAAGCTGGATGCAGAGACCCACACACAGGGAGAACACCAGTGAGGACTGGAGTTACACAGCCACAAGCCAAGGCTCTACCAGCAGCTGGGAGAGAAGCCTGGCACAGACTTTTCCCTGGTGGCTTCAGAGGGAGCACAGCTCTGCCAACACCTTAACTTTGGACTTCTGGTCTCCAGAACAGTGAGATGGGAAATCTGTTGCTCCAGAGCCGCCCAGTCTGCAGTGGGTTGCTATGGCAGTCATTAGACACTAATGCACTGTGGGATGGGGAGAGAGGGGCGAGCCAGCGTGCTTCTGATGGGCTCTGGCTTTCCAAACACGACCACAGCCATACCTCCCACCCACATGTTCTTCCCACAACGTGACTTTGCCAATTTTCCCATTGAGTGTTGAGGTCTCTACACCCTCCCCTTGAACCTGAACAGGATTTTGTGACTTCTTTGACTAATTAGAGTATGGCGAAGGTGACATGGTGTGGCTTCCAAGGCTAGGCCACTTCTGCCCTTATCTCTTGGGACACTTGCTCTGAGGGAAGCCAGCTTCCGTGTAAGTGGTCTTGCTGCCCTGAGGCCACCATGCTGTGAGGAAGCCCAATCTTATCCACACAGAGAGACCACATGGAGAGCCCCAGGCTACACAGAGAAAAAGATGCCTGACCCTCCACCCTGAGTTGCTCCAGTCCTGCTCTGTTTTAGTTCCAGTCACTATTTGACTGCAACCCCAAGCCAAAACTGCCTACCCAAATCCCCAACCCACAGAAACTCTGAAAGATATTAATGATAAAAACAATTGCTGTTGTTTTAAGCCACTAGGGCTTGGGATTTGTTACACAGCCTGCAGGGGTAACTGGAAGATGAAAGGACTTTTGAGAAAGGGAGCCCAAAGGGAAAGAGAGATGCAAAGATGCTGCAGTGAGATCAAAGGCTAAAAGACGGCAAAAGTCCAAGGAAAGAGAGGTGCTGAAGGCATTTCAGGAAGGACAGTGGCGGCTTTTTCTCCAACAAGGGCAGTGCAGTCAAGTGGAAAACATCTGGGCTGGAAGACAAATGACCCCACACCCCTCCGGTGCTGCTGCCCACTGGCACTTTGAGCAAATGCCTTTCCCTCCCTGGAGAACGTTTTCTGAACTCATGGTGTGTGGAAGAACAGCTCACCCTGGAAATGTGGAGCTAAAGAGCAAGAATTGCACCCCACCCCCGCCACACACACATACCCGTGCATCAATTCTGGGGCCTCCAGGCACCCTCTGACTGTGAGGGGTTGTTCTCATGTAGACTCTGCTGCTGGGAGATACACCGACCAGCCGAGACAAGTATCTGACCACTTGGCAATCACAGTACATGAATCCAGTGACACTCCAGTTTATGCGCCCACAGGGATGCTTGACCTACACGTTAGGACAAAGACCCCAGACGCGGGCGATGAAAACAAGGTGTGACCACTCGGAGGGACCGTGCCCGAAAATGATCAACTGGCCTCCCTAGGGGACGACTATTCCTCAGGGCCACAACTGCGAAACCAATCTCTCCTTAGGTTAAAAATAGAAGAGGAAAAACTAAGTATGTAGTTCCTTGGAAATAAGGAATGAGCCAGAAGAACTTGAAAGTAGTGGGAGAAGCAGAGGAGGCCAGGTCTCTGATGGGACAGCTCATGCGTACGACAGAGGAGCCTGGGCCAGGAAAGCCTTGCCTGACTTTCTCTCTGCTCTTTAAACCGCTTTCCTGGCTTTCCTCATACACTGTTATTTAAGTATGTTATATCTTGGTCTGTATGTGCTTAACAAGAAAATATATAATAAATAGAGTTTAAAAAACAAGATGAATAAGAAGAGAGCTGAACATGTTTCTCATCCACTATTCTTAACTCAGATAGTAGCCCGCCAGGCTCCTCTGTCCATGGGATTCTCCAGGCAAGAATACTGAAGTAGGTTGCCATGCCCTCCTCCAGGGGATCTTCTCAACCCAGGGTTCAAACCCAGGTCTCCCACATTGAAGGCAGATTCTTTACTGTCTATGCTACCAGGGAAGCCCAAGAATACTGGAGTTGATAGTCTACTCCTTTTCCAGGGGAATTTCCTGACCCAGGAATTGAACCGGGGTCTCCTGCATTGCAGGTGGATTCTTTGCCAGCTGAGTTACAAAGGACACCCAAGTAAAGACAATCCAAAGTCAAAAGATGATTGTGGTGATAGCACAGTTGTTTTTAATGTTTAATTAGGTTATCAAATATTTCATAGATTCCAATAGCTGAGCATCTGTAATCAACAAATATGAGCTAATGAAGCAAGAGGTCCAAAATTATCAAGAAATAATGTAATCTTGAGCCACTTGTAAAACAAAGGTACAAAATCATCCCTTTATATTACATTTATATGATAACTCTCTTTATGTTATAAAATCCCCAAGGGATAAACAGAGATGCTGCTAGTGTGTTACTGGATGTCTCCTCACCACATCCTTGCCCTTGCCTCTGCCTTTTCCTCTTCATCCATACAGACATTTTTATTACATGTTAAGTGTCGGGCAAGGCTCTGGCAACACAAAAAGGCTTTGACTATTAACATCTTTGATGAGAGTACTGTGCAGTTGGAGAGACAAGACATTTATATAGGTATAGCACCTGAATCACTGTAAGTGTCCATTCAAAATATATTGAGTCCCTAACTATTCTAATTGTAAGAAGAAACCATTCCAGAAATAAAGCTGCTCTCTTCACAGTGCAACGCTGCTTAAAAGATGGTATGGAAATCGCCCATGGCAACCCTAAAAGCAAAATAAACAAACACAAATGTGCTCTTATGCAACTCGGCTGGTGCCAGGAAAGAAACGAGGGGTGGGAGCTTCATCCATGGAAGGAGGTGGGGACAGCGGAGCAAGGAATAGCCCTGGCACACTGAGAATGTCTGTACCTGTAACTGTGATGATTAAAGCCGGAGGCAAATGTCACAGTCGAGAAAGAGCAAAGGTCAAGTCTATGTACACGTTTAAAGTCAGCTGTCAAAGTTGGGTCCGCCAACCTCAGAGCTGAGGTGTGTGGTCGGACAGGGTCGGTGAAGTGGGACAGATGAATATTGAACTGACGGTCAACCAGAAGACCAGTGGCCACACAGGGGCAGGATGAGGGGTACGTGATGGTGAGGATTTTAAGAGGCTGGAAAGAGTAAGGAGGATCAAGGGAATCCTAATTCTCACAATGGGACTTCTGTTTATTCCCAGTGCAGATGTATAGAGAAAAAGCACATATATAAAGGTGAGTTGAGCCCATCTACAATAAACCTATAGAGGAACGGTAGAAATTAGAACTGAATCCTCTTCTGGGACATACTATCATTTTTACATTAAAAGATGGCAGTTGGGTTCATGTTTCTGTATTTCCACTGATGGTGATAATGTCTGATTATTATTTTTCTTACTTTCCCATATAAGACAGAAGGACAGATCTGACAAGGGATATTTCCAAGATGCCCAACTACCAGGCAGAACTGCCATAAGAACAGGGCCCTTCTGCTTCCTCTTAGGCCAGGAAAGGTGTAAAATGATCCCACCATTCACAAGCTGTTGTAGAAACTCACTGACTGTCCTCATGGAATGGTCCCACCTGTCTGTAGGGTCACAGTCATGGCACCCACAGCTTTTGCATAGTAAACATTTTCCTGAAAGAAGAGAAAAGCCTTTTATGATATAGTGAGGTGCCCATCATTGGTGGAATTCAAGTGGAGGCTAGATGCTCAAGGCAAAGGCACTGGAGAAAACATTTCTGGCCTTGGATTGAAGGTTTCTCCCAGCCCTGAGGTTCTCTAATCTACCTGCAAACCACTGTTGACAAGTGGGATGTAAGGAAATGTGTCAGAAGAGCAGATGTATTTAGAGGAAATGTGATAAAGGATACTAGTGGTAAAGAACCTGCCTGCCAATGCAGGAGATGTAAGAGAGGTAGGTTCAATCCCTGGGTGGGGAAGATCCCCTGTAGGAGAGCAGGGCAACCCACTCCAGTATTCTTGCCTGGAGAATCCTATGCACAGAGGAGCCTGGCAGGCTACAGTCCATAGGATGGCAAAGAGTCAGACACGACTGAAGCAACTTAGTATGCACATTCTAAAAGATTCCATCAAAAGAGCCTGATACCTGACAGTCTTTAATTTAGAGCCAAAGAATTTTGTAGCTCCTATTTTTCTGCCATGTGTAGAAATGTACATAGATTACAAATGCGTAATCCTGTAATATCCGTGTCTGTTGCAGCTGTTATCAAGAGCTTTAAGTGCTAGGCTTGAGTCCATATGGGACAGAGGAGGCCACGGTTCCTAGAGAAGAGACAGTTGGAAAGCAGCCATCTCCCATCAGTGTTCTGGTGTAGAAAGGCAGATGACTTTGTTTTTCCCTGAAAGAAAAAGAGTTTGTAGTCAGATATGTGTGCATTTTCCTTATAGCTCAAAAATAAATTATACAGTGCTCAGTAAACTCTGAGATTCAAGGGATTAGATCTGATAGACAGAATACCTGAAAAACTATGGACGGAGTTTCAGGATGTTGTACAGGAGGCAGTGATCAAGATCATCCCCAAGAAAAGGAAATGCAAAAAGGCAAAATGGTTGTCTGAGGAGGCCTTACAAATAGCTGTGAAAAGAAGAGAAGCAAAAGGCAAAGGAGAAAAGGAAAGATATAAGCATCTGAATGCAGAGTTTCAAAGAATAGCAAGAAGAGATAAGAAAGCCTTCCTCAGTGATCAATGCAAAGAAATAGAGGAACACAACATAATGGGAAAGATTAGAGATTTCTTTAAGAAAATCAGAAATACCAAGGGAACATTTCATGCAAAGGTGGGCACAATAAAGGACAGAAATGGTACAGAACTAACAGAAGCAAAAGATATTAAAAAGAGGTGGCAGGAATACACAGAAGAACTATACAGAAAAGATCTTCACGACCCAGATAATCATGATGGTGTGGTCACTCACCTAGAGCCAGATATCCTGGAATGTGAAGTCAAGTGGGCCTTAGGAAACATCACTATGAACAAAGCTAGTGGAGGTGATGGAATTCCAGTTGAGCTATTTCAAATCCTAAAAGATGATGCTGTGAAAGTGCTGCACTCAATATGCCAGCAAATTTGGAAAACTCAGCAGTGGCCACAGGACTGGAAAAGCTCAGTTTTCATTCCAGTCCCCAAGAAAGGCAATGCCAAAGAATGCTCAAACTACCGCACAATTGCACTCATTTCACATGCTAGTAAAGTAATGCTCAAAATTCTCCAAGCCAGGCTTCAACAGTACGTGAATTGTAAACTTCCAGATGTTCAAGCTGGATTTAGAAAAGGCAGAGGAACCAGAGATCAAATTGCCAACATCCGTTGGATCATAGAAAAAGCAAGAGTTCCAGAAAAAAAACATTTACTTCTGCTTTATTGACTATGCCAAAGCCTTTGACTGTGTGGATCACAACAATCTGTAGAAAATTCTTAAAGAGATGGGAATACCAGGCCACCTGACCTGCCTCTTGAGAAACCTGTATGCAGGTCAAGAAGCAACAGTTGGAACTGGACATGGAACAACACACTGGTTCCAAATCGGGAAAGGAGTGTGTCAAGGCTCTATAATGTCACCCTGCTTATTTAACTTATATGCAGAGTACATCATAAGAAATGGATGAAGCACAAGTTGGAATCAAGATTGCCGGGAGAAATATCAATAACCTCAGATATGCAGATGACACCACACTTATGGCAGAAAGTGAAGAAGAACTAAAGAGCCTCTTGATTAAAGTGAAAGAGGAGAGTGAAAAAGTTGGCTTAAAACCCAGCATTCAGAAAACTAAGATCATGGAATTTGGTACCATCACTTCATGGCAAATAGATGGGGAAACAGTGGAAACAGTGAGAGACTTTATTTGGGGGGGGCTCCAAAATCACTGCAGATGGTGATTGCAGCCATGAAATTAAAAGACACTTGCTCCTTGGCAGAAAAGCTATGATCAACCTAGACAGCATATTAAGAAGCAGAGACATTACTTTGCCAACAAAGATCCATTTAGTCAAAGCTATGGTTTTTCCAGTAGTCATGTATGGATGTTGTTGGACTATAAAGAAAGCTGAGCGCTGAAGAATTGATGCTTTTGAACTGTGGCGTTGGAGAAGACTCTTGAGAGTCCCTTGGACTGCAAGGAGATCCAACCAGGACATCCTAAAAGAAATCAGTCCTGAATATTCATTGGAAGGACTGATGCTGAAGCTGAATCTCCAATACTTTGGCCACCTGATGGGAAGAACTGGCTTGTTGGAAAAGACCTGATGCTGGTCAAGATTGAAGGTAGGAGGAGAAGGGGATGACAGAGGATGAGATGGTTGGATGGCATCACTGACTCAGTGGACATAAGATTGCATAAGCTCCAGGAGTTGGTGATGGATGGGTAGGCTTGGCGTGATTCAGTCCACAGGGTCGCAACAAGTCAGACACGACTGAGCGACTGAACTGAACTGAACTGAAACTCTGAGAAACATTTTTAGCCTACTTGTCAAGATTCTCTTACTACTTGAGAAACTTCAACTCAAATTCACAAACTCCACAAGATAAAAGAGCAGGAAATCACAGTGCATATCATCCTTGAGAGAGGTGTATCATTATAAGAAAAGAAGAAAAAAATTTTTTTTGCTTCAGCGGTTATCACTTGTTATATTCGGGTTAGAACTATACTTTTTATAAAGAAAACAATGATCCATTAACTCTGAGTTAATTTTCTTGTACAGGGTTGGTGTTTCGTTTAACTAATAGCACACTTTGAATAGTATCACCTGAATTGGGTAATACTATGGCTATGAAGTACAGCCAAATTCCTGGCCCACAACTGGGTTCAAACCCATAATCCAGGGCTCATCAATATTATGCTCTTATCAACTTGAGCACCTAGTGAACCCAGAGGTGGGAAATGACCTTTGCAAGACTAGACTGTAAGCTTTCTAACAGGGATTGTGTCTGTCTTTTGCATTGTGATAGCCCAGCATTTAATACAATCCCTAGAACACAGGAGGCATTTAATACATGTTTATGGAATGGATGAAGTTTTTCCCTGGGTACCAAGAACCTATATGTCTCATTTCTCCTTTTACTTTTTCTTACCCTGAGTTCCATTTTCTAAAGGTATCTACTCTTCCACATTTCATGGGTTGCAAGATGAATTAGAAGAAAAAGCAGGGATTTCCCTTGTGGTCCACTGATTAAAAATCCACCTCTCAATGCAGGGAATGCAGATTCAATCTCTGGTCGGGAAACGAGATCCCACATGCCACGGGGCAACTGAGCCCAAGTGCTGCAACCAGAGAAAGTCTGGGTGCTGCAGCAAAGACCCAGTGCAGACCAAAAAAGAAAAAAAAAAAAAGGAGAAGAAAAAGGACTTCCACGTGATTGTGACAGAATAATGTTTGTCAAGATGGGAAAAACAAAGGACAAAATCCTCTCAAAAGTCAGTAGTGTGGGATGATTTGAGAGATTAGCATTGAAACATGTATATTATCATATGTAAAATAGATGACTAGTGTCAGTTAGATGCATGAAGCAGGGCACTCAAAGCTGGTGCTCTGGGACAACCCAGAGGGATGGGGTGGGGAGGGAGAGGGGAGGGGGGTTCAGGACTGGGGGGATACATGTGCACCCATGGCTGATTCATGTCAATGTATGGCAAAAACCACTACAATATTGTAAAGTAATTAGCCTCCAATTCTAATAAATTATTTTTAAAAGGTCAGTAGTAATTAACAATAATGAGATCATTTGGAAAAAGACAAATCAATGTCACCATATCTTCTCTGAACCAACTGCACAAAGGACAGTCCACCCGGACAGGAACTGTACCACTTTGTTGACATCAGGCACCACTTAGGAAACAGACCACTCTCCTTGCAAGCATCATCCATGGTGTGTGTTCCCTATATGCTGAGAGAGGTGTTTCGGGTCCTATGGTACAAAATGAGGCCAAACCCAGTTCCAAAGGGAGCTTGGAGTAGCAGGTGCAGAAAATAAAACTCTGGAGCTGTGGAGAGACAGTCTTCATCCCCAGGATCCTTCCACGCGCCTCTTACCTCGGGGCCTCTTTCGCCAGGCTAGGATGCCAACTCCAGCCAGGGCAATGGCGAGGACAATGAACCCAACAGCTTTCACCACGAGAAGTATAGTTTCCGATTCTGAAAGTAAGCAAATAAGGGAGGAAAAAATCCACGTGTCCTCCTGCTCTTCTATGTTATCTTTTGGGGACTTTTTTCCTGTGATCATCAAGAAGCCCAATACTACTTTTCTTACTGTGACTTCTTCACAGCTCTGTGGAGAATAATCTGAAACAGGAACAGCTGTTCCCAAAGTATGGTCTGAATGCCCCAGGTGTCCTCAAGACCCAATCAGAGAGTCAATGAGATCTAACTCATGATTCCCCGCCCCCCCCCGCCTTTTTAAATCTCCATCTCTCACATGGGCACAGGGTAATTTTCTAGAGGCCACACAATATGAGATGACATTATCACTCTGACAGCAAATAGAATGCTATGTTTTCTAGTGTTTACTTAAAAAAAATTTTTTTTAATTTGCAATACAGTAAATATAAATAGATATAACTTATATAAACAAAAGCTCTTTGGGGTCCTCAATAATTTTTTGAGTATAAAGGAGCCCTAGGACCAAAAAGTTGAGAGAACCTCTGATTTAACAGACCTATTCTAAAGCACGCAGTGATCCACGGTTCCTGCTCACCACCTTTCCTCGGTCTCACTCCCCAGACAGCCACAACCCCAGCCTTACCCTGGAAACCCTGAAGAACCATGTGGACTCCGCCATGCTCCACGTGACAGGAGTAAATGTCACCATTCTGAGGATCCAGCTCAACAGACACCCAAGTCTGATAGGTCCCATCCCCACTGGGAAGAATGCCTCCATAATCGGTATCTTGGAAAATTTCTTCCCCGTTTTTCATCCAGTTAATGGAAATTTCTGGGGGGTAAAAGCCATAA
Source organism: Bos indicus (assembly GCF_029378745.1). Classification (NCBI taxonomy): domain Eukaryota; kingdom Metazoa; phylum Chordata; class Mammalia; order Artiodactyla; family Bovidae; genus Bos; species Bos indicus. The sequence goes on along the minus strand of NC_091775.1, from coordinate 62,990,074 downwards.
GCTCTGCAGTAAAGAGTTGTAATCCCTGGGAAAGTTTCTTTGTGATTGACTCTGACTTTGGGGGGCTCTAGAAAAAAAAGAAGTTCAAGTTAAAATAGAAGTATCTTATGTACTGAGTGCACAATACTAGAAAACAGCAACTGCATTTCCCAATTTTCTTCATTGCAAGAAACATATAAAAATAAGAATAACCCAGAACCCAGGTTCACCAATAACAAATTCTTTGATCTAAAGCCAATTTGAGCAGATTTCTGTTACCTGAAACCATTAAAATGAAAATGAGTATTCAGCTAGTGAGTGGGAGAATTGAAACAAACTCCAGTCAACTGCCTCCAAAACCGATGTGCTTGAACAGAGAGTCCATATTCATACCTGTAGTCCAGGTGCCTCCCCAAGGGACTGCCATAGCTCTGGAAAGCCCCACTATTAAACATCACTCCTGTGGGAAAAGGCACATCGTGTCTGGGAGTTTCCCACAGCATGATACAGACATAATTCATTTTGAATAATGAGATCATGCATGAAAAGTTCTTTGTTAACTAAAAGTTGACCAACTGAATCACATCTTTGATGTATAAGAGGAGTTTTTTACTGAAAGGAATCTTATCCTAACCTCTTAAGGTAAGCAAAGACCCTCTGTGTGTCTTTTTTCTAATTTCAGATTTTTACTCATCCTGGTGTTGTATGATCTCTTGGTTACTACAAAGCTTGAAGAATTGCATTACCTCCCAAAGTACTGGGCAGGGGGTGCCAAAAAAGTTCATTCAGGAAAACCCAGATGAACTTTTTGGCCAACCCAATATTACCCAACTTATCATTAACAGGAGATGGGAGGATTTATCTCACTGAATCCCCCAAAAGGAAGCGTCCCTGGACATACTCCACTCAAAACAAGTAGAATTGCTGAGTGTTGTTAAAATGCTGATAAAAAGGTAACTAGGGAAAGTTTTCATGAGGAAGTTACAGGTCACTGTAGCCCAACTAACAAAACAGACTTCAGAAAAGGATGGCTAAAAGCTAAATTAGAGGACTGTTACGTATGAAACTGCTAGTTCTGAGGATGTGGGGACAAGGAGTTCCCCCTCCTCTTTACCTGTTCTTTGTAAGGCATCTTTCCCATACTCCAGGAATCTCTTTAACCAAGCAATGCATTCTTCTTCCAGCCAATTCTTCTGATATTGTAACTCATGCCGATTGGCCTCCCATACCCGCCTGATGATGTCAGCCACATTATCCATGGCCATCCAGGACAGGGTATCTTTATTGAAGATAAGGAAATCCTGTCCATCATATGCATATTGGAGAAATCCCGTGATGCTTCCATCCTCCAGTAACTCACAGCCAATCATTCTCTGGTAAGTGTGAAACCCTGGAAGACACATGAATGGCAGGAAGGGAGGGGTTGACATGGGGATGTAAAGGTGGGTACCCGGATGATCTGACTAGGGGCATGGCTGGAAGCATCTTCTACCCCAGAATACATTACTGCACAGGCCTGGCATGGCATCACTGAGTCTCCAGAAAGTTCCTGTGATATAAGCCCACCTATACATAGGTATCTACAGAGTACCTACTGCATGTCAAAGGAGTATGATAATTCCTGCCTTGTGGAGTTATCCTATATTGGGGACAACTAACTGATAAACTTTTTACTGCAATGGAGGAGGGAGAGATACCCAGGAGCCAGAAATATCCCCAGGGAAAGTTAATGTAGTAAGTCATTGCCCATAAGCAAGCACCTCATTAGGCCTGGAAATAAGACACACAACGGCTAGATTTAGGAGGAGATGCAGGTCAGCAGCCTGAATGAAGATGGGACAGGGACATGGGGGCACATGGGGTCCTGGGGAAGAAACAGACAATGTGGAAGAGGCACAGGACAGATGGCAGGCACTGAACCCCAGTGACAAGATTGCCTGAGCTTTGCCAAAAGAATGTAGCTCAGCTCACAGCCACTGTCAGCCCAGGGGCCTCTACCGGGTTGGGGGCTAGGGATGGAATGTGCTCATCCCTGCTGCCTTCACCACCTGAGTGATTGTAGTGATGCTGCAGCTGCTTCAGTTCCACCTTGAACGCCTGCTGCCAGCCCCGCAGCAGCTGTGTGTACCTCTCCCAGTGATCAGGTGCCAGGTTTTCCTCCATCCACAGGGCCCGCGGCTCCTTCAGCTGGGACACACTGTTGTACATGGTGATGGGATGAGAATCCACATACCCGGCTGAAATAAATTCAGGGATCCCATAGCCAGGCTCTGAAATGCCCAGGCGAAAATATCTCAGAGAGTGAGTCCCTGCGAGAGAGGCAGAGAAGGCAGATATTTAGGGTCACGGCTGATCCAGATCCATAAGCTGCTAGATTCCGTCTAAACCTCATGATAGTCCTCCGTGTTCATTTGCACCCATTCCTTCGGGGACCCAGCTGCTACTTCCTCTTATGGAATCACAGAACCCCAGGAACTTCGACCTGGAAAGGACTTCAGAGCTTTAGCCAAGACTTGGAGCCTTTTTTGTTGAGGTTGAAAACCTCAGGTTGAACATTTTTACACGTAACTCAACTTGTAGATGAAGTAAAGTGCTCTGGTCTTTTGGGGAGGGGCCCAGGGCCACTCACTGGCCCCTCCAGGGAGATCTATCCCTGAGGGATTCTGAGGGTTTGAAAACCCTGACAACCAACGCCCAGGTTTCACCAGGAGAGGCTCTAGGGTGATAAAATAGGGCCCCTATCTCACTGCTGTGCATGCATATGCACGTGTACACACACACACACACACACACACACACACCAGGTTGGTTAGTCTGCTCGACAGACCCACAGTGAGAACCCACATAAAGACTCAGGCCTCCCAAGGAAAATTTTAAATTTTTTCTTAAAAAATTTAATTTTCAAATTTTAAAAAGCAAAATTTTAAAAATGCTTTGTCTATTATATCAAACCAACTCTGAAAACCATTTTCCTATTCTTTCTCTACTTTTTTCTTCTAGCCAAACCTCACTGTAAGAATTATCATAGTCCCTAATGGTCAAAAGCCGGCTAAGATGAAATAAAACTGCATGACTTTCTCTGCTGCTTTTGCACTGAACTTCTCTCGTGTCAACCAGGAAGCTCTGCGTCTAGTGGAGACAGCGCAGTCTGGAAGGAATGGGATGGTGTCATAATGGGGTCAGCGCAGGGCCTGGGCCTTCAGGGAAGACTTTCTAGAGAAGATACGTCTTAGGGGAGATCCTGGGACGGGGAGGAGGTGAGCAGGGAATGAGGCTGAGCAGGGACATAGGAGAGAGGACAGACAGTAGGAGCAGAACAGAAAACAATTTGTACAGACAGAGGCTGGGAGAGCGGGGCTCACTGCGGGAACCAGTGGCCTAGGATGCTGGAGCTCAGCAAGCATCACAGAGGAGAGGAGAAATGACACCTAAGAGGTAAGCAGAGCTGAGACCAAGGAAACCAAGGTCCTCCATGTCCTGCCAAAACCTGGCGGGGAGAAGACATGCAGCACAGTGGCTTTCTTCCCAGGCTCTGCTCAGTGTTGTCTGGAAATGCCCATCTCTAGGCCTTTTATCTTGTTATCTCCTGCCATCCTGACCCATCAACATCCTCCCCAGTCAGCAAAACGCATCTCTAAAGACAGCCCCCAAGACCAGCCCTGATATTTGCAAGGCTGTGTCAAGAGATCAGAGGAGGCCCACATGCCAGAGGCCCAAATATCTTACAGGGATAAATCAAGCTAACGAACTGTTTAGTATGTTCTACTCTCTCTACCTTGACAAATATCCCTTCGTATGACCTCAAAGCCCAAGTTCAAATTCAAAAATCTGACTTGGTGGTGGCACAGAGAAAGCTAGCCTCCATCCTCCAGCCCCTGGGCCTTAGCCTGAGACCCACCTCCTTCTCTACCTTCCCCAAGTCCCCCCAGCTCTGCTAAGGGCCTGGTGCTCTCTCATTCAGGCTCCATCTATAAACACTGCCTCTTTGCCACGTCTTGGACTTAGCAGAGGCCTTACCATCCTTAGGAGGATGGACCAAAGGAAGAGGCCCATGTAAATTCAAGCAGCCCTGAGTCATCTGGGCAGAGAGCTGCAGGTTCCAGATACCTGTGGTGAGGTGCAGACCCAGGGCAAGCACCTCCACTTGGCCTCATGGACGCTTGCTCTGTGGGGAAGGATGTGGATAAGGGAGTTGTTGGAGCAGGGCCCTCTAAAAGGTGGAGCCACATCCATGGCTTCTCTTGTATGTGTCTAAGAGCTGCCCTAGACACCATTTCCCCCAGTTTTTTCCAGGTAGCTCATCCCACTGTTGTCCCCTTTGTGAAGGCTCAGATCTTCAGGCACGGCCTTGGTCGCTGTGGAGAACCTCAGATGGGGGTCAGGCTGACCCCCAGGTTGAATGCAACTTAATGAAGTTTACTCCTTCCTCTTCATTTTAAATATATGTTTAAGAAAAAAGTCAAAACAAACAAACAAACAAAACAGTTCACAAAATGGTTGGGTTCATTTTTGTGCATGCACGTCTGGCTATAACTTTTTCTAAAGCTGTTTATGAAAGAATCCACACTGTGCAGACTGTCTTTTAGAACAGGCCTCCCCAAGGCCAGGGAACCCTCACCTCAATCCCAGGGACGGGGGAGCCTGGTGGGCTGCCGTCTATGGGGTCGCACAGAGTCGGACATGACTGAAGCGACTTAGCAGCAGCAGCAGCAGCAGCAGCAGGATTCCCTGAGGCCGAATCAGGCCTACTCAGCCCCGGCCCCTTCCAACCAATTGCACCAGTTCTGTAACCTGCAGGATCCTCCAGTTTTCTTTCTTTCTTTCTCAGTTTTCTTTCTCTCTGCTCCTCCAGCTGGGGTGGGAGCAGTTTTGGGCAGCACCCATGTCCCATGGGCCCCCTCCCTGGAGGTAGTATCCTGCATGTCAGCTGTGCTGCTGAGCAAGATGGAGGCTGTTCTCCCCCAGGCCTGGGCGGAGCATAAAGGCCCCATGGTCCCTCCGTACTGCTTTGACCTTTTATTCCCCACCCCTCTCCCTTCCCGTGGCGGTGGGGGCTGGAATGGGGAGGCAACCCAGTGAAAACCTCTGAGACTGGACATAAGACCATCACAAAAGTGTTGGTTCTTATGAAAACAAGAGTGAGGATAAGCAGAGGCATAAACTCTATCCCTGAAACAATAGTTCCATATTCTGCCTTCTATTCTCTTATCTTTGTTCACTTTCTACCCACTTCTCAGTCCTAAGATACTTAAGAACTGGGATTTAGCTTCTTCCTTCTGTATTTCCTACAAGGCCTAGCACAGGGAGCCTAGTGCATGGTTGGAACTTAAATATTTGTAGCTATTTGTAAATTGTTTGCAAAACACTATTTTTATGCTTCAAAATAATTAATTATGCTGGAATGAATGCGAATCAATTTAACTTCAAACTTATGCTTTATTTTAAAAACATTTTTGGCCTCACCACATGGGTATCTTAGTTCCCTGACCAGGGGTCCAACCCAGGACCCCAGCAGTGAGAGCTCCAAGTCCTAACCACTGGACTTAAACTTTAAAATAGAAATTTTAATAAAATAAAATAAAATTTTAGTTTTATAAAATTAAATTATAATTCCCAGGGAATTCCCAGGAACTTATACTTTAAAAAATACTTTTCATAAGGTGCAAGCTGGTGAATGGGAAGCAGAGCTGAAATCTAATTTACATCCAGCCTAGAGTCTGCAAAAGGTGTAATATGGTGGAATCTGCAACCGATTTTGCAAACGGTTCTATTTCTCCACATCTGGAAAGGTTTTGTGGTTCCTCTGCAGATTATGCAATTGCTCAAAGATGAAGGCAAAAGGAAGAGCAAGTCATGAACATTTTCTCACACTTTCTTAGTCTCCATCTGAGTACTCAACAAACATGTGAGTACCTTCTCCGTGCTAGGCGCTGTTCTGGACTCTGAACACATTACATACAAAACAGGTGAAAATGTCTGCCCTTCTGGAGCCTACATCCTAATGGGAGGACACAAGGAAGGCATACAATATAAAATAAATACATATAACCCGTCATTTAAAAAGTGCAGTGGATAAAAATAAAGGTGCAAAGAGGACTAAGCCATGTAATTCTAAACAGCGGAAGTTAGGGAAAGCTGGTCTGAGAAGACTTTGAACAAGTGCCTGCAGGGAACAAGGGAGCCAGGCAGATGTCTGGGGACTGCGGTCCAGGCAGGGGGATTTTGTACAAAGGCCCCAAGGAAAGGTCAACCTGGCACATTCTGGGAAAAGCAGTGAGGCCTGGGGCTGGAGCTGAGGGGGTGAGGGGAAAAGAAATAGGTAGGAATTGCTTCCACGCTTCCGATAGCAAAAAGCCTCATAGAAATCAAATCCCAGACAAAGAATGAGAGAGAGGGAGGAAGGATTTTAAAAAGAGACTATGTCATTGACATATAGAACTTCCCTCGGAAACTGGGTTTCCTTCTATGACATCTGGGGTCTGCGTGCCTGGTAGATGCCAACAAACAAACAAAAAAAATAGTATTACCAACTTGGGGTATTACTGCTCAATGGGGTTATTTATTCTAAATGAGTATCACTGACATCATCTCTATACATAATATCTACAATCCATGTAATTTCACTTTCTTACAAAAATGTAACTTCATAAAGATTTGCATAATCCAGAGTTTAGAGGTCAACCGAGAGACACATGGCCTGTTGCCAGCTGTCCAAGGACAGTGGAATGCCCTTTTCTCCAACCTCCGAGTCTTGTTCCTGGTTTGGAGCAGTTTTTGTCCACCAGCCAGCCCTGACTTCACAGGGTGCTCTGCCCCTAAAGGCTGGCCTCCATCTGCCAGTCGCCTGCCCATCCAGCCTCGTGCAGTCAAGCTGTGGCTCTGCTCCAGGACATCACAGCCTGGTCCCCTTCCTCTGCCACGCACCCAGTTACCCATCTGGCGTATCCATAGCTATGAGCCATGCTTGCTCCTTACTTGGGCTTCTAAAATGTTACCTCAGCTGTGATGGGAAGTTGGTTGACAGATGTTAAGTCAGTAACTCAGAACAGAAAAAACAGGAGAAAATTCATGGTACTCTTTCTCTCATGATACATTAGATCTTGTGATAGGTTATATTCCTATGGATATGCTGTCTGGATGATTAGATTTCCATATAACTATGAAGGTTGAATCATTTGAAAAGACCTCTATTGGACTAGTTTTGATCTACCAAAATGGCAATTTCATATGATTCATTCTGACCTTCTGATTCTTTCTTCTTGTTCCAATAATTACAAATTGGGTTTTTCTCTCCCTTTCCATGAACAGATTATCAGCATCAATCCACTTAGTGGACTGAAATCTACAATTTTGAATTTGGTCTTCTGTCTAGGCCAGTAAAGCTGCTTCTCAAAGAGGCAGCTCTGTCCCAACAGCCTCTGATAGACGTTGCTGAAAAGCCTGAACAACACAACTGAACAGCGATCAGACCAAATATAGTGGTGACTCTACATCTTAAATTATGTTCATTTTAGCCTGTAGATGAACTAGCTGGACCATTTTGACAAAAGGCTGTGGAAATGACAATAACTGCTAACGTATTTTCAGATAGTCATCCATGAGGGCAATTGATATTTGAGTTTCTACCATGTAAGAGGAATTGTGAGGCAATGTCAGGAAGGGAAAGACAGATCAGACACCAGTTCTTTTCCTCCAGGAATTTACAGTATTATTGCAGAGCCAAAGTGAAAATGAAAGTGAAAGGCGCTCAGTCGTGTCCAACTCTTTGCAACCCCATGGACTATACAGTCCATGGAATTCTCCAAGCCAGAATACTGGAGTGGGTAGCCCTTCCCTTCTCCAGGGGATCTTCCCAACCCAGGGATTGAACCCAGGTCTCCCATATTGCAGGCGGATTCTTTACCAGCTGAGACATCAGGGAAGCCTATTGGAGAGCCAAAGAATGTGACAAAAATAAATACAATACAGGGACATATGGCAGCAAGCAGTAAGTGCCACAAAAGAGGCACCAATGGAATGTTCCAGCAACTAAGAGAGACATGCTGGTCTTCCATGAAGGGATCCAGAAATGCCACAAGGAGGAGATGGAAAACCCGCTATGAAGTTAGGCCTTCCATGCACCATGGAGCACAGTGAAATCTGAGTCATAACCCTCAGAACCACGCTTATTTCTTGAGTGCAAACCATGTGATAGCTACCATGCTAAGTCTTGGATAAACATGAATTATATTTACTTCTCAATACAACCTTTTATGTGTGTGTGTGTGTGTGCTCAGTCACTCAGTTGTGCCCAACTCTTCATGATCCCATGAACTGTAGCCCACCAGGCTCCACTGTCCATGGAATTCTCCAGGCAAGAATACTGGAGTGGGTAGCCAGTCCATTCTCCAGGGGATCTTCTCAACCCAGGGATTGAAACAGGGCCTCCTGCATTGCAGGCAGATTCTTTACCATCTGAGCCACCTGAGAAGCCCTGCAACCCTTTGAGGTAGATCTTAAAATTCCCAGGGCTTCCCTGGTGGCTCAGACAGTGAAGAATCCGTGTGCAATGTGGGAAACCCGGATTTGATTCCTGGGTTGGAAGATCCCCTGGAGAAGGAATGGCTACCCACTCCAGTATTCTTGCCTGGAGAATCCCATGGACAGAGGAGCCTGGTGGGCTACAGTCTATGGGGCTGCAAAGAGTTGGACATAACTAACTGACTAACACTTTTCACTTTCTTAAAATTCCCATTTCACAGATAGGAATGGGTTCAGAGAGATGATGAAAATTGTCCAATATCATCCTTAGAATCCATAAGTAGAGGGCCCAAGAATTTCCCTCTGACCTGTCAAGCAGGAAGCCTCTCTGCCTTAGACTGCCCAGCTGTTCAGAAGCAGAGGCCCTTCCCCATCCCAGGCTCTGTTTCAGGCTCCTCACCAGGCTCACCATTGCTCTCTCCCGCCCTCTTGTGTCAAGGATGACTCACTAATCCCAGATTTTCCTGTCCCAGGGGAACCAGACTTGAGACCTTCCTACAACTGGCTGTGAGTCCTGACTGGATGACCAGTTCAACAAAGCCCCAATTATTTGTTGGCCCTCCCAAATGGCCCTATGTCTTAACACAGTCAAAATGATTATAATTCCTGGGAACTACTCTCTGGAATTTCAGGCATCGTGGGAATGAGAGGGAGAAGTGGAGGGTGATATTTTTAGTTAAGAGGGCCTTTGGACACTAGTCCAACTATGCAGTGATGTGGGTGGCTCTATACACTTCAAGAACTGCCAGTCTCTCCTAACAACTCCTCTCACTACAGAAACTTGTTGAGGGCCAGGAAGTGCTGAATGTGGCGGTTTGACTTTTAAGTTACTCTTTTAAGGCTACCCTTTGGAGGTTACCAGTGTCCCTTTTAAATTTTATGCTTTTCTGAACTTCCAGTAGGCACAGTCCTAACTGCTAGGAATACAGCAATGAACACATCAATGTCCCAGCTATCTGAACTCCTTTCTAGAAGGAAGACTGGCAGTAGCTAAGTGTATAACACAAGGGTTTTGAAGAGAAATAAAGAAAGGAAAGGAAATATACACAAAAATAAACAAAAATTTTTTAAATGGAGAAAAAGATACTGAAAAAAGAAAATTTAAAAAGAGAAAAACTAATTTAAAAAAAAGAAAAAAACAAGGAAAATAGAATGTGAAGAGGGATGATCTTATAGGTTAAAGGGACCAGGAAAGGCGATCTCAGCAGGTGGCACTTGAGCAGAGATGTGAATGGAGAAAGGAAGTCAGCTTAGGAGAACCTTCCAGGCAGAACAACAAGCCAAAGTCCTCCAGAAAGTTGCCCATTCCATGTGTTTGAGGAATAGCAAGGTCTACTGTGAGCCATATAAACCTTCAGAGAATGAATGAATGAGCCCTGATGGTTTTTTCCCCCAGTACTCTCTGTATACGATGATGACCACAGGTCTCCTATTTCCCAGAAGAATTACAATTTTATGAATTCTATTCTTATAAAATGATTCATTGAAGTTGTAACAAAATGTGATTTGGTACTCATACTCTCGAAAAGTTTTCCATAGTAAATATAAACTCGGCCATCAGAAAGAATGTCCTTTATCATCTGTCTCAATTTGGGTTTCATAAAGCAAGTATTTAAAAAGTCATGTGTTTTCTCTTTAACCTAGGCCCCTTCCTTTGAGACCTTGGGAATCCTCTAGTGAGGATGACCGAGGTCAATGGGTTTTAGTAAGAATAGACAAATATTCCCACTAGTCAGAAGAAAATCTACAAATTAGTTGAATTGCTCGGATTTAGATAGATTCAATGTCAACTAAGAAGAGGGCCTTAGGGGAGTAAAACAGTATCTTGGAGAAATTTCTACTGCATGTACCTTGGCAACAGCCCCATGGAAACAGACTGGAGTCTAATAAGGTCTATAGCAAGTGCCCATATTTTCTCATGTTAACTCTTGGAACTCAAGGTCATTTCTTAGCAGATAATTTGCAAGCCTGTCTCTTAACACTAGCCCAGTTGACAATTCCGGGGACTTATCTATCATCAGTCCTTATCTGTGGAGGACTTCATGAAGCAGATTGATATAGCATATTGAAATATCCATAGAGTTATGAATAACGTCAAGAGACTGACCTTGGTGTTTTTCAGGATCAACCATACAAACCACATATAGCTCTGCCAGAGAGATCCCATGCCTGCCCCACCTGATTACACCCACCCCTCACCAGCTCACAGTTTCCCACAGGCTGGAAACCTCTTTCTTTTTCATGCAAATTCTGCAACCAGAATAAACCACAGTCATGAATTTAGTCATTATTGCTGCCCAAGTTCTCTATGGCAGTTCTCTCCAACCCTAACCCCAACCTTTTTAGCACCACAGATTGGTTCCCTGGAAGACAACTTTTCCACAGCCTGGGTAATGACGAGGGGTGGGGGAGGGTTTCAGGATGATTCTCATAAAAACCTAGATCCCTCCCATGCATAGTTCGCAGCAGGTTCTTGAGCGTTCCTATGAGAATCTAATGCTGCAGCTGATCTCACAGGAGGTCAGCTCAGGTGGTAATTCAAGCTATGTGGAGCAGCTATAAATATGGATGAAGCTTTGCTTGCTTGCTCACCTGCCTGCTGCTTACCTTGGCCCCAGAAGTTGGGGACCCCTGCTCTATGGCATACAGTCAGATCACTTCAATTTCTTAGAAACATCACCTTGGAACATAAAACCCAGGAGGTGTTTATTAAGTGCCTATTGGTCACTAGAACATATGAGGGAAACGAGAAAAATGAGATCTCTCTCCCCGCTTTAAGGAGAACCTTGACTGAGAGATTTTGGTAGATAGAAAACTATAAAACTGGGAGCAGGAGCTATGGGAGTATAAAGGCAAGAGCAGGTTACTGAAGGCTAAGGAGTCAATGAGAACACCACACTGGAAGTGATGCTGGAGTGATCTTAACATTGCTCTGTGATCTCAAACGCTCTGGTATCTCCTCCCTGCATTTCCACCCCTAGAAGCTCCCACTCAGGGCCAGCATTAGGTCCAAATATCAACAAGACCAAGTCCTTTTTCATAACTCCATCTCCCCTCTGTTAGCACTCCTCAATGCTCAGCGTGCTCAGTCAGGGTCCTGGCAGGTAATAGCCTTCACTCTAGATGAGTCACATGAAGAAACTTCAGTGGAGGGACTCTACACAGAGCTGTGAGCAAGGTTACAGGAACAAATGAGGGATGTTAGGGAACCCAGAAGCTAGCAGTTATAAGAAGCCGTTACCAGCCCTAGTGTTGTAGCGATTAGAGGAGCAAATAGTGTTCCTGAAGCCCAGTGGTAGCTAGAACCATGAAAAAGGGGCTATTCATGGAAAACTATATTGTGGAGGGACACAGCTATTATACTACCAGAGGCACTAGAGAAAGAGGGAAAAGAAGAAGGTAATACCTCAACCTCGCTTCGCTCTCTGATTGCTTTCCCTCGGCGTCTCCTATTGGGTGAACCCAAACAGAAATCAGCCTGTGAGAGAGACCGGGTGATGTCGCCTGTAGCAGTCAACGCCCCGGGACACAACACAGGGCCGAGAAGGATGCAGCGGAAGAGAAGGAGAGCCAGCACAAGGTGACCTTACCTGCCCTTCATAGGCGACTGGTTCTATTTCTCATGCTGTCAGTTATCAAAGTGCGGAGCATCCACATCCAGAGACGCTACGATTTTGTGGGAAAGCCAGGGGCTGTGGGCGGGAAGACCTGCATGTGCTTCAGACTCTGTTCATTATGTGAGCTGAGTCCACCTCTCTCGGTCTGGATCTCCTCATCGGGAAATGGGGATATTGTCTCAGCCACAAGGGTTAGTTAGACCAACACATAAAAGATTATATTTAGGGGGTATTGTGGTCATATTATTGGAGAGTTCTTTGAGAATCAAATACAGGCAATATATAGGCTTTTTACCTTCTAGAAATATCACTCCTGCCCTCTTTTTATCCTCTGTCTCTTACCTTCACCTTCAATCTTTCCCATTTCTGACTTGAATGGTAGGACTTTTCTATAGAAGTTTCTATAGAATTAGGACCTATGTCTATCTCGTCCATGGTCATGTCCCCAAAAGTGCCATCACATAGTAGGCCATCAAGAAACACACAGATATTTTGAAAGAGCTCCTTCCCATCATGCTCATACATCGTTGTCTATGATGGTAGCCCAGATGTTGTCCAGCAACCCCCTGGGAGTGCTGAACTCTAGCTGAGAAAGCAGTTGCTTAGAGCAGAGAAGCCTGTTGCTTCCAGCCCACCAGTCTTCTTGTGTATTTGGGGCAACAGAAAGCAACTGCTTCCCTAGTAACACAGGTTCCCCATACAATGAAAATCTTTTTCTACTCAGTTGATAACTCTTACACTCAGTACACAAGTCCAGAACCATGGTTTTATCTTTCTGGGATCTTGTGTTACAGGTTGGGCTTATGGTGAGGAGGATAAACAAATAAATGTGAACAATGGATCTGCTCTACTCTTCAATGCCCCTGAAACCCTGACCACATCCTCATGAGACTCACCAAGCTAGTAGGGAGGAAAAACAAAAGTGAAAGAAAAGACATGAGCAGAAAAGACAGGGAACAACGTGCAGAAAGGAAATAGGAATGAGGAAGTTACCCAGAGGGTCTTTCCAGAATGGCTTTCAACCCCTCAGAAAAGGTGGGCAACATCAAGATCCTACGCACACAAACTGGAAAACTGTATAGCTTTCCGGTTCATCACTCCAACAAGTCCTGGGTTGAATAAACACACTTTTCTGCCCCTGGCTTCTTCACTTCACCAGGAGTTTCAGGAAGACAAACTGTTTCCCAGAGGCTCCCTCAGCTGGGGAGTTTAGAGTAAAGAGAACTTGGGGTACTCACGAGCATCGCTGAGCTTCATCATTAATACAATGATGAGAGGCAATAGGAGCATCATCAGCCCCTCTAAAATCCTTCTCTTCTGATTCTTTTAACAATAACACTGATAGGTCCCTGTTGATCTTTCAAGAACCTTGTACTGCTCTCTCCGTTTTTTGGTGATTCAGCAACTGTGACATTCAAGGTCTCTCTCCCAGTCAAAACAGTGGAAATGTTGGTGTCATCAGTTGCTAGGTAGCATAGAGAGCAAGAGAAAACTAAAGGACCGCCTTCCCCAGTGACCTTTAACCCTTTGTTGGTCTGAGACACTGATTGCTCCTTTTGCTGTTCCTATCTTGGTCCTGTTACCAACTTCTAAATATTTATGGAGCACAGCTATAAGAAAGACACAGGGAACACAAAGATGAATCAGTTCTGGTCCCCCAGGGAGCTCAAAAGAAAAAGAAGCCTTTGTTTATTCCCTGGAGCTTAGGTTTCACCCAAGATCCATGAGAAAGATTCACACAAAGTTCCCAGGACTTGCTCTGGCTTCCTATAATGCTGCAGTCCACATGTCTGATATAATATGTATCCCCTAGACTATCTTGTCATTTTTAGCTTACATCTATCTTCCATGCTGCTCTAGCACCCCCAGCCCAATAGCTCAAAAATGCTCATTGAGTAAAGGAGACCTGGGGCTTTACGAAGATTCTGAGGGGCAGATGGCTTGGCTTCCTAGATTAGCAAACCTCAGCACAAAGCCACAACTACCTGGTCATCAGGAGAACACAATGACCTGGGAAACAGAAGTGTAGCTTGTTCAGGGAGTTGGAGGACAGGCCCAGACAGGAGAGAGGATGTAGAGGTGAGCGGGAGAGATGAGTGGAGGCAAGGCCACCAGGCAGGCTGGCTTGAGCTTCTGCTCAGGGACCTGGGATGTTTGCATCCTAGCTACTTGACCTTGTGCAGAATCCCAAATTGTGTTGAGGCTCAGTTTCCTCGATTTATCTATTTTGCTTTGAAAACTTTTTCTTTTGTATTGGGGTACAGCTGATTAACAAGCTATGTTGTGATAGTTTCAGGTAAACAATGAAGGGACTCAGCCATACGTATTCATGTATCCATTCTCCCCCAAACTCCCCTCCCACCCCAGACTGCCACATAACATTTAGCAGAGTGCCCTGTGCTATATGGTACATCCTTGTTGGTCATTCATTTTAAATATAGCAGTATATACATGTCCACCCCAAACTCCCTAACTATCCCTTCTCCCCATCCTTCCCTACCAGCGTCAGTCTTCTCAACTTTAAAAGCAAATCCTGGCATATATTTCACAAGGCTTGTTGAAGATTTAGATGAGGTTATGTTTACAGCGTACAAGGTAGATAGTAGAACATACCAGTTTTCTTCTGCAGTAGGTGGAATAATACCCCCTTCCTCACCCCAAAGATACCTATATTCTAATTTCTAGAACCTGTGAATTTATTACCTAGCATGGCAAAAGGGACTCAGCGATAAAATTGACTTTAAAATATTGAGATGGGGAGATTATCCAGGATTATCTGGTGGGTCCAATCTCAAGGGTGTTATAAAATTGAGACAGTCTCTAGAATTGGAAAGAGAAGGAAGAGATTCTCTCCTAGAGCCTACAAAAGGAACACAACTCTGCCATCACTTTCATTTTAGCCCCAGAGACCCACTTTTGGACACCTGACCTCCAGAACTGTAAGAGAATAAATCTATGTTGTTTTAGGGCACTTAGTTTTGTAGTAATTTGTTCTAGGAGCAACAGAAAATTACATGTCCTCCATCTCCCAAAAGAAAAAAAAGAAGCCAAATAATGAAATAATAATGATATTTAACAACTCTCAGCATCTCCTAGCACCTTCTCTTCTCGGACCTTTGTATTTCTTCCTTTCCTTCCTCCTTCCCTTCTCTTTCTTTCCCTTAATTCTTCACTTAACAAATGCAGGGCACCCCTGTGCCTCTCACTCTCAGAGCCCCCAACAGTCCCCGGGATCTCTCACTAGCACTGATGTCCCACAGCAGGGAATTCATTTCTTCTTTTGAATTTCTGTTCCTATCTTGTTACAAAACTGCATACTGTACTGCAGTCTGCAGCATTTACATTAGAAAGTAGGTATGGTGACCGTGCTTTTCATTTTTAAGTCATTTTATCCTAAGTGCAAATCAACAAATTCAACGCAGAAAACTTGAAAGCACATTAAAAAATCAGAGTAATAAGATAAAAATCACTCTTCAGAGAAAGCCAATGTTAACATTTTAGTATATGTCTTTTTAGTACTTTGCTGTGACTATATATGAATGTATACAAACACACTTTGGGGGATTCATTTTACCAAAACAGAGTTTCACATCCTAATATTATTTTGTAATTTATTTTTCACTTAACAATTTCCCAGTACCAACATGCATTTTTATAGCATAGCCTTAATAGTCTTAAATTTTTTAAGTAAATGGATTTAATAAGTGTCAGTATCTTAAAGGACAAGTGAAGACTGCCCAACTAAGCTAGAAAGCATTGGAGTGAGAAGTGTCCTATTCATTCCCCTTGGGAACTAGCTCTACCTCTGAGCAAGTGTCTAATCCTTGAACCTCAAGCTGTATTTGTCACAATAGGTTGTGTTCACCTTGTTTACTATGGGTCTACGTCTTTGGTTTTTAAACACTGTTTTATTATATATATCTTGAGGCCCTTCTGAAGAATCTGACCCATTTGCAATGGGACAAGTCATCCTCAAAAACCAAAAGACAAATTATTAAGTTAGCAAAAAAGTCTAATTCATTAAATGTATTGTGAAAGGGAGGCCTGGCATGCTGCAGTCCATGGGGTCACAAAGAGTAAGACACAACTGAGCTACTGAACTGAACTGAACTGAATGGATTGTTTTCAATATACTGTAGTGTATTTTATTCCATTCAGTAAGTAGTTTCCTCTGGGGTGTTTTAAGAAGTTCAACAGGGGTGTGTGTGTGTGTGTGTGTGTGCATGTGCCTGCGTTATGTCTGTGAAATCTGATTTGAGCCATTTTCAGTGATTAGGTAAAATCCATTCACCAATTTTGGGACAAGGCTAGCCCTTGTACAAATGATCAGTAAAGTACTATAGCAAAGAACATGGATTTAGGAGTCAGACAAACTTATCTTCAAATGGGGCTCTGCCACTTCATACCTATGAGACCTTAGACAAATTATCAACCTCTCCAAGCCTCAGGTTTGTCTTGTGGAATATGGGGGTCATAACAATATCTACCTTATAGAGTTGTGTGGATTCAATGAAATCAGCAGTGATGGAACCAAGAGGTGATTTGTCACTTCTTGGGACTTCTGTTATTGTTGTTTAGTTGGTAAGTTGTGTCCAACTCTTTTGTGACCCCATGGACTGTAGCCCCAAGGCTTCTCTGCCATGGAATTTTCCAGGCAAGAATACTGGAATGGTTGCTATTTCCTTTTTCAGGGGATCTTCCTGACCAAGGGATCGAACCTGTGTCTCCTGCTTGGTGAATGTCTGCTAAGTCACTTCAGCTCAGTTCAGTTCAGTTCAGTTCAGTCGCTCAGTTGTGTCCAACTCTTTGCGACCCCATGAATTGCAGCACGCCAGGCCTCCCTGTCCATCACCAACTCCCGGAGTTCACTCACTCACATCCATCGAGTCAGTGATGCCATCCAGCCATCTCATCCTCTGTCGTCCCCTTCTCCTCCTGCCCCCAATCCCTCTCAGCATCAGAGTCTTTTCCAATGAGTCAACTCTTTGCATGAGGTGGCCAAAGTACTGGAGTTTCAGCTTTAGCATCATTCCTTCCAAAGAAATCCCAGGGCTGATCTTCAGAATGGACTGGTTGGATTTCCTTGCAGTCCAAGGGACTCTCAAGAGTCTTCTCCAACACCACAGTTCAAAAACATCAATTCTTCGGAGCTCAGCCTTCTTCACAGTCCAACTCTCACATCCATACATGACCACAGGAAAAACCATAGCCTTGACTAGACGAACCTTTGTTGGCAAAGGAATGTCTCTGCTTTTGAATATGCAATCTAGGTTGGACATAACTTTCCTTCCAAGGAGTAAGCGTCTTTTAATTTCATGGCTGCAGTCACCATCTGCAGTGATTTTGGAGCCCAGAAAAAATAAAGTCTGACACTGTTTCCACTGTTTCCCCATCTATTTCCCATGAAGTGATGGGACCGGATGCCATGATCTTCGTTTTCTGAATGTTGAGCTTTAAGCCAACTTTTTCACTCTCCACTTTCACTTTCATCAAGAGGCTTTTTAATTCCTCTTCACTTTCTCCCATAAGGGTGGTGTCATCTACATATCTGAGGTTATTGATATTTCTCCCGGCAATCTTGATTCCAGCTTGTGTTTCTTCCAGTCCAGCGTTTCTCATGATGTACTCTGCATATAAGTTAAATAAACAGGGTGACAATATACAGCCTTGACGTATTCCTTTTCCTATTTGGAACCAGTCTCTTGTTCCATGTCCAGTTCTAACTGTTGCTTCCTGACCTGCATACAGATATCTCAAGAGGCAGGTCAGGTGGTCTGGTATTCCCATCTCTTTCAGAATTTTCCACAGTTTATTGTGATCCACACAGTCAAAGGCTTTGGCATAGTCAATAAAGCAGAAATAGATGTTTTTCTGGAACTCTCTTGCTTTTTCCATGATCCAGAGGATGTTGGCAATTTGATCTCTGGTTCCTCTGCCTTTTCTAAAACCAGCTTGAACATCAGGATGTTCACGGTTCACGTATTGCTGAAGCCTGGCTTGAGGAACTTTGCGCATTACTTTACTAGCGTGTGAGATGAGTGCAATTGTGCGGTAGTTTGAGCATTCTTTGGCATTGCCTTTCTTGGGGACTGGAATGAAAACTGAGCTTTTCCAGTCCTGTGGCCACTGCTGAGTTTTCCAAATTTGCTGGCATATTGAGTGCAGCACTTTCACAGCATCATTTTTCAGGATTTGAAATAGCTCAACTGGAATTCCATCACCTCTACTAGCTTTGTTTGTAGTGATGCTTTCTAAGGCCCATTTAACTTCACATTCCAGGATGTCTGGCTCTAGGTCAGTGATCACACCATCATGATTATCTGGGTCGTGAAGATCTTTTTTGTACAGTTCTTCTGTGTATTCTTGCCACCTCTTCTTAATATTTTCTGCTTCTGTTAGGTCCATACCATTTCTGTCCTTTATTGAGCCCATCTTTGCATGAAATGTTCCCTTGGTATCTCTGATTTTCTTGAAAAGATCTCTAGTCTTTCCCATTCTGTTGTTTTCCTCTATTTCTTTGCATGATCGCTGAGGAAGGCTTTATCTCTTCTTGCATTCAGATGCTTATATCTTTCCTTTTCTCCTTTGCTTTTCGCTTCTCTTCTTTTCACAGCTATTTGTAAGGCCTCCCCAGACAGCCATTTTGCTTTTTTGCATTTCTTTTCCATGGGGATGGTCTTGATCCCTGTCTCCTGTACAATGTCACGAACCTCATTCCATAGTTCATCAGGCACATTATCTATCAGAGCTAGGCCCTTAAATCTATTTCTCACTTCCACTGTATAATCATAAGGGATTTGATTTAGGTCATACCTGAATGGTCTAGTGTGGTTTTCCCTACTTTCTTCAATTTAAGTCTGAATTTGGTAGTTGTGTCCAATTCTTTGTGACACTATGGACTGTAGCCCACCAGGCTGCTCTGTTCATGAGATTCTCCAGGCAAGAATACTGGAGTGGGTTGCCATTTCCTCCTCCAGGGAATCTTCCTGCCCCAGGGACTGAACACACGTCTCTTGCATCTCCTGCTTTAGCAGACAGGTTCTTCACCACTAGCACCACCTGGCAAGCCTCTCTTGGGACTTTAGAGCATCATTACCACACACACATAATTACCATCCCAAATAACCCATAATTTCAAAATATACACTGGGTCTGCCATCTAATGTCAGTTCAAGTCTCCTAGCCCTGTTGTCCAAAGAAGTTACATTCTAAACCTGCCCCATGTAGAAATTTTGGAGCCACTTCTGAAGAGTATGCATGTATATTATTTAGCACAATGTCTGGTCCATAGTAAGTAAATGTTAGCAATCGTTATAACTATTGTTGTGACTCACTAGTTTACCAAGCAAAACTGTAGTTTTTCCTTCCCTGTGCACTAGCAAATTCATAGAAAAGGGTAAATGTCATATCTGCCTCTCAACAATGGTTTGAATTCACTATTTTATCAAGTTCAGGGTTTCCCTTGTGACTCAGTGGTCAAGAATCTGCCTGCCAGTGCAGGAGGTGCAGGTTAGATCCCTGGCCCGGGAAGATCCTACATGCCTCGGAGCAGCGAAGCCCATGCACCACAACTATTGAGTCTGTGCTCGAGAGCCTGGGGAGCCACAACTACTGAGCCCACAAGCTCTAAAGCCTGTACTCCACAACAAGAGAAGCCATCACAATGAGAAACCCACGCACCACACCTAGAAAGTAGCTCTCGCTCGCTGCAACTAAAGAAAAGCCCACGCAGCACCAAGCAGCCAGCCACAAATAAATAACTGAATTTTAAAAGTTTGTTGAATTTCAATAGTATAAATTAACTTTGCGAACTCACTAATATCCTTTCATTCATACACTCTTAACCTGCCTTATTCTAAAAGGGATTTAAAACTGCTAACCCTTGTTATATTTTTGCATATGTGGTCACTTGGCTTTCTCACTTATCTTTCTTCAATTTTTCTTTCTTTTTTTACTTTTTATATTTCTGATTATCCAAGTATATACTCCATTGTAGAAAATGATCAAACTTTAAGTACATTTTCTTTTTTCTATGTGTAAAAGTGTTTCTTCATATAAAAATGAGCAGAATTGAAATCATATTATAAATATAATATTGTCTTGCTATTTTCAATATATATCATTATACAATTTTAAACAACCTTTTTGGTGACCATCAAATGGATGTTTCAGAAATTGTTAATCACTTTCTTGTGTTATATATATAAGGAAAGAAAACACAACTTGCATGTGGATATTCCCTATGGTTGGTGCTGGGAAATGTACACATAGCCAGGTCAATGGATGCCAACAAGAGCCAGTGTCTTCTGGAGTGCTCCAGAACAAGCACATGCATTTCAGGGCCTTTAAAAGATTGGGATGAAGATGAAGAGTATAATACCTAACGTCTACATAGCACTTTTCTCCCTTACTCAATCTTGTTTCAAAAATGAACGCAACAACAAAAAGACAAACACAATTTTTAAATGAGCAAAGGACTTGAATAGACACGTCTCTAAAGAAGATATGTGCTGTGCTTAGTCGCTCAGTCGTGTGCGACTCTTCCAACTCCACAGACTGTAGCCTCCCAGGCTCCTCTGTCCATGGGATTCTCCAGGCAAGAATACTGGACTGGGTTGCCATTCCCTTCTCCAAAAGAAGATATACAAATGGCCAATAAGCCATTTGTTTATTTATATAGAAAAACATGTATTTAAAGTTTGGCAAAGAAATGCTGCTCAATATTCTGTAATAACCTAAATGGGAAAACAATCTGAAAAAGAATAGATATATGTAAAACTGATTCACTTCGCTGTACACCTGAAACTAACACAGCATTGTAAATCAACTATACTCCAATATAAAATAAAAATTTAGAAAATTTTAAAAAATAAAAATTAAGTTTGGGAATTTTATACAATGAAATGTTTACATGAAATGATGTTCAACAGCACTAATTATTAGGGAAATGCAAATCAAAACCACAATGAGACATACTTCAAATCTATTAAGATGGCTACTACAGAAAAAAAACACACATAAACAAAATAACAAGTGTTGGCAAAGATGTGAATAAATTGAAACTCTTGTGCACTCATAGTGGGAATGGAAAATGGTGCAGCCACTATAACAGTCTGGAAGTTCTTCAAAAGATTATGATCCAGCAATTCCAATTCTGGGTATACACCCGAAACAATTTAAAACAGTATCTCAACTACATACTGGTACATCCATGTTCATAGCAGCATTATTCACAATTGTCAAAAGGTGGAAGCAATCCAAGTGTCCATCAATACAAGAATGAACAAAGAAAAGGTGATGTATACATGCAATAGAATGTCTGCCTCAAAAAGGAAGGAAATTCTGACACATGCCACAACATGATTGAACCTCGAATACCTTATGCTGAGTGAAAAGAGTCAATCACGAAGAGACAAATACGGTATGAGATACATGTGTTACAAATACTGTATGAGTGTATGAGAAGCGCTTATATGAGGTATCTAGAGAAGTTAAATTCATAGAGGTAGGAAGTAGAAGGGTGGTCAGGCAGGGGGAGCAGAGACTAAGGACATGTTTCAGAGTTTCAGTTTAGCAAATAAACATTCTGGAGGTTGGTAGAAAATGTGACTGTAAACACTACTGAACAGAGTACTTTAAAATGGTTAAGATGGAAAATTTTATGTTATGTGTATTTTACCACAATTAAAATTTCAAAACTATTTTTTAAAAAGACCTAGGGGGACACAGAGTATCTTAAACACTTTGCAAAATGTAGTCACATTTAACATCCCAATTGATCCTTAAAATGACCTAGTGAGGGAGTAGTTTAGACACCATTCCCATCTGAGAATGGAAGAGATCCCTTTGTTGGAGTGATATGGAACTCTCACAGCTTTTATGGGGTTGGAAGTGGCCCGGGTTTATTCTGGCATTCCTAGCAACAGGGTGTGATTTGATCCTTTCTGATGCTCATCCTCATGAGCTCGTGACCTGGTGGCCTGTGCCCTCTTTCTGCATTGGCATTTCCTATTTCAGCACAAGATGCCTTGCAGGATCCCAGTAGTATCCTCCACCACTCACTCTCCTAACTTTGGAGACTTGCTCAGAGACCCAAGGTTTTCACGGCTGACCATTCAAAATCTCAGAGTTGGAATGTTAGCCTTGTTCCAGCAAAATGGACAGAGTCTAAGTACGCTTGACAAGTCCTGACAAATTCACATACCTGTGTAACCTACAGTCCTGTCAAAATACAGAAAATCACTAGCCCCCAGAAAGTTTCCTTTCCTAATCATACTCCCCACCCAAAGGCAACTACTGTTTTGATTTTTTTGCTCCATGAAAATTTTTAACTCTTCTTTTTCGGGAGGTAGTGGAGGGTGGGGAGTGGGTAGAGGAGATGACTTTTTGCTGAGTGTTCTTCCTGAGTTATTATGTCTTTGTTTATGCCAGGATCTGAGGCCTGTTAAATTTAAAAGAATAGAAGAGAAAAAGAAAAGAAGAAAAAAAGAAGAGAAGAGGGAAAAGAAAGAGCTTCCTTTATTTTTCCTCCCATTTAAGCTATACTTCCCTTTCCCTGGGGTAGCAGAGGCCAAGGTCTGGGTTGGTTTGAGAAAGGATGACATATTAAAGAAAGAGACACCCCTTTCATGGAATAGATAACAAGACGCTATGCCAGGTATTGAGGTGGTAGTAACATTGGAAGTCTCCCTCCCTCTGTGAGTTTACAGTTTAGTGGGGAGAACTGACATACATGCTCGAATCCTCAGTTGTGTCCGAGTCTTCGCTGCCCCATGGACTGTAGCCCATCAGGTTCCTCTGTCCATGGAATTTTCCAGGCAAGAATACTGAAGTGGGTTGCCATTTCCTCCTCCAGGGGGTCTTCCCAACCCAGGGATCAAACTCATGTCTCTTGTGTCTCCTGCATTGGCAGGTGGATTCTTTACCAGTGTACCACCCG
Source organism: Bos indicus (assembly GCF_029378745.1). Lineage (NCBI taxonomy): Eukaryota > Metazoa > Chordata > Mammalia > Artiodactyla > Bovidae > Bos > Bos indicus. The sequence continues at coordinate 62,967,019 of NC_091775.1, read as the reverse complement.
GGAAGCCCCGGAAAATCAACCTGCTAGCAGTTAATTTATGTTCACCCTAATTCTAGTCCTCCTATGTTCTTTTTCTCAGTGATTGGAACTAACAACAATCCACTTCCAAGTCCAGAACACTCCTTCTTTCACCAGCTCTGAAAACGCTGAACGCTGAACCATTCACTCACCAAATCCCCGAATGTTGCCTCTAAAGTATTTCTCAAATATATCCCCCCTCTCCATCCTAGTTGCAGTGAGCCTATCTCAGGACACCCTCACCCCTTCTCTGGACCATGACTTCCCAGCTGACCTTTCAGCCACTGCTGCACCTACGTCAAATGCCAGAATTATCCTGTCAATTCCCTCAGCTGAGTCTTCACAGTTCTTAACATCACAATCAAGGGCCCCGAGAAACTGGCCCTGCCCATTTCCACCCTTGGCTCCTGCTGCCACAATCCTATTCTTTCCGTTCCAGCTATGCCCCCTGCCATGGCTCCTCCAAAGGCTGCCCTGCTGTCTCCTGGCTGCCTCTAGCCATTGTTCAGAAGTCCTCCCCACCTTCCCCCACACACAAATAGATTGGTGGCTTGTCTCCGTGTTTCTCTGGCAACATATGCCTTTCTTTCATTATGTAACTGGCCTTGCTCTCCTGCTAGTCTGAGAATTCCTTGAAGTCAAGGACCAAGCCGGTTCATTTCAGTGCCTAGCACATAGTAAGATGACAACGCATGCTAGTACTATTCTGAGCATTTCTCAGACACTGACTCATTTAATCCTGATGACACTCTATGCTGCTGCTGCTAAGTCACGTCAGTCGTGTCCGACTCTGTGTGACCCCATAGACAGCAGCCCACCAGGCTCCCATCCCTGGGATTCTCCAGGCAAGAATACTGGAGTGGGTTGCCATTTCCTTCTCCAATGCATGAAAGTGAAAAGTGAAAGTGAAGTCGCTCAGTCGTGTCCGGCTCTTCACGACCCCACGGACTGTAGCCTACCAGGCTCCTCTGTCCATGGGATTTCATTACTCTGTCCATGGCAAGAGTACTGGAGTGGGTTGCCATTACCTTCTCCGGACACTCTATGAGCAAGGTGCTATTATGATATTCATTTCTTAGTTGAGGACAGTGAGAGACTAAGCAGCTTGCCCAAGACACAATACTCAGGAAATAGCTGAATTAAGATTTGAACACAGATAATCCAGCTGCCCAGGTGGCAACAGGGCTAGAGAATCTGCCTGCCAGTGCAGGAGACACGGGAAACATGGGTTCAATCCCTAGGTCAGGCAGATCCCCTGGAGTAGGAAATGGCATCCCACTCCAGTATTTTTACCTGGAAAATTCCATGGGCAGAGAAGCCTGGTGGGCGACAGTCCATGGGGCTGCAAAGAGTCAGACACGAATGAGTGACTGAGCACAGTCCGGCTGCAACTATGGCTCTTAATCTTTATTCTCATCTTCTCTTCAACTTCCATGTGTTTGTTGAATGAATGAAAAATGATTGATCCCTTTTGAGTTCCCCATCTCAATATGTTCAGAACCCAAACAGTTCTCTTCCAACAGCTTCTTTTTCCCTACATCTGATCCCCTTCAGCTGCTCCTCCAGGGTCTCAGAGAAGCCTGGAGTCTGATATTCACCTCTCTCCCCTTTAACCCCATTCAGCCTTTCACCATATCTAGGTGTTTTGTTTTTCCTTGGAAACATCTATCAGATTGTCTGCTTCCTCTCCATTTATGATTGCTGCTGTCCTATTCTGGTCCTCAGCCCTTTAGGCTGGATGACCACAGCAGCTTCCAGACTAGATTCCCTGACTTCACTGCCTTACTTCCTTGGGGCCTTGGGGTTTCCATGCATTTTTACTTAACCCTCACAACAATCCACGAGCTAAATATTATTATACACACTTTATAGATGAGGGACTGAATAACAGAACTCAGGTTCAAACAGGATTTGTCTGGTTCAAAGGACTCTTCCATCTCCAAAAAGACTGGTACTTTAAGCAAGTCACTTAACCTGCAAAAGTCTCAGATTTCTCATTTGTAAAATGGGGATAACAACAGTAATTACCTCCTGACAGCAACTGAGGTTAACACTTAGCACAGTGCCTGACATACAGGAAGTGCTCGAAGATAATCAGCAATTAATGTTCACAGACCCCATAGCACATCTAACATATGAATTTGATAACTGTTCTGACCAAAATACTTTCTGGAAGTGCTTTTGAACCATTTAGCTCAGAAGAAGTTGCCATATCTGGCCCCTCCTTTGTCCCTCAAAAGTTCTTTCTCCTGGGAAGCATCACATGCTGTATGAAAAAATTATCTTACTGGTCACTTCGAGAAAGGCACACAGCAATAGAAAATACACCCGTCTGGTGGAAAGTGCACAGATTCTCTGATTGCCCTGTTCAGGTTGTATGAGAGCAGGAAATCTCGAAGCGTCTCTGAACTTTTCTCATCTACTAAATGGTAATAATAATACCTTCCCCCCAAGAATATTGAGATAATGTACATACAGCCTTCAGTGCATTGTTGGATATAGTAAGACCTATGTAAAGTTGTGCAATATAGTCAGATAATGTATACGAGCAGGCTTTATTGTAAGTGGAGGACGAGATGGATTTCTAAATCAATGTTATCAAAATCAAGTATCAAAAGTAGAGGAAAGGTGAAAGAATTGTGCAAAGGAGATACTAACGCATACCTAGGACTGACTGCAGCCATGAAATTAAAAGACGCTTACTCCTTGGAAGGAAAGTTATGTCCAACCTAGATAGCATATTCAAAAGCAGAGACATTCCTTTGCCAACAAAGGTCCAGCTAGTCAAGGCTATGGTTTTTCCCGGATCATGTATGGATGTGAGATTTGGACTGTGAAGAAGGTTCAGCGCCGAAGAATTGATGCTTTTGAACTGTGGTGTTGGAGAAGACTCTTGAGAGTCCCTTGGACTGCAAGGAAATCCAACCAGTCCATTCTGGAGCTCAGCCCTGGGATTTCTTTGGAAGGAATGATGCTAAAGCTGAAACTCCAGTACTTTGGCCACCTCATGCGAAGAGTTGACTCATTGGAAAAGACTCTGATGCTGGGAGGGATTGGGGGCAGGAGGAGAAGGGGACGACAGAGGATGAGATGGCTGGATGGCATCACTGACTCGATGGACGTGAGTCTGAGTGAACTCCGGGAGTTGGTGATGGACAGGGAGGCCTGGCGTGCTGCGATTCATGGGGTCGCAAAGAGTCGGACACAACTGAGCGACCGAACTGAACTGAGGACACCTGAATGCCTTTCCGGCGAAGGGACAAGCAGCTCCGGCCCCTGAATCCTGAGGGGCAAGTGGAGAGAAGACCCACCCTCTTCCACCGCCTCCAGAGCCCCGCCTCCAGGGTCGTGTGACAAGGTGCCCAGGGCCCGCCAACGAGGGGCGGGGTCGGCTGTGATCACGTGTGCACGGATGCGGAAGTGGTGCGGCGGGTGGCGTTCGTGATTGGCCGAGGCCGAGGAACCTGGGGGCGGAGCCAGGCGGCCGGACGCTCCGGGAGGAGTCGGGGGAGGGGACAGCCGCGGGGCCGGCTTCGGAGTCTGGATTTGGTCTGCAGTGCCCATCGAGTGCTGGACCAGCGGCTGGCCGGTGCACCCCGCCCTGCGCGCGCAGAGGCTTCGGGACCCCCAGGCCGAGGCGCGGGCCGCTACGAGAGGCGGGTAGGGTGGGCAGAGGGAAATTTGGAGGGCGCGGGCGCCCTGTGCGCGGAGCAAACGTGAGGCGGCCGGGGGCCGGGACGCCATGTCCATGGAGGACCCCTTCTTTGTGGTGAAAGGGTGAGTGTTGCCGAGGGCTCCACTGGAGGAGGCGGTGGCCGTGCTGCCTGCCCGCACCTCCCCGCCTCTCCTCGTTGTAGGGGGGATGGGAGGCAAGTAGAGGCTGGCGTGGGGACAGTGGGGACGGCTTAGCCTGGAGGGCCGTGATCAAGTGTCCAGAGACATCCCTTTCCCGTCCTACCTGGACTTTGAAACCCATGCCCCCAGTCAAGCCCCTGGGGGGGGGGTCCCCTTTGGCCTGTGCGCTGCCCTACAACTTATTTGGACGGGAGGAGGGGTTCAGCAGTTCTGCAGGTGGGAAGGGAGCTTAGGCGTCCCAGACCAAACTGGGGCTCTAGTGGAGCACGGGGCCCTGCTTCGAAGGGGGAAAAACAGCATCTGGGCAGGAAAAGGGAAATGGCCCTCCTGAGCTTTGTAGTTGGCGTGGACGGGGGTGAGCTCCTATTGTCCATTGAGTTCGGAGCGCTGGCCCCGCAGACGGGTGAGACCACAACATGCCCAGAGGCGTCTGAGCACGTTAGCAGGCTTGGAGGCGGGGGCGCCTGGCTCCGGAAGACGACTCAATTCAGTGGGGGAGTTTTTACTGAGTAATGGGAGGGGAGGAAAGCAGCCGTTCAAACTCAGTGATGATGTTGGAAGGAAAACAAAATGAAATCAGCCAAACTAAACTTTCCTTAGCTTTCTGTTAGCACCGGGTTTTTCCCACAGTGCTAAAGGAAATGAGCGCTTGGTTTTTAACTCCCTGATTTCATCCAGGCTGTTTGACAGGTTTCCCCCATTTCTTCCTCTGCCTTTCAGACTAGAACAGCCTTAAACTTATTTTTCCCTGTGAGCTGTCGTGACTCCATCTTTGATTGCTCAGTTGTTTGCAGATACCCAGAAACTTTAATGGCACTCTGTTATATAGGCTTTGTAGCCGTTAAACAAATTCAGGGAAGATGGATCCTGTTGTTACAACTTGTCAGCTTTTGTTTTAAATGTCAAACAAACGTTAAAAATTTGAGAACTGCAAAGTTCCTGAGAGATCAGTGCTAATCACCCTAAAGTACGGCTTTGCTTTCAACTAGTTCCTAGCTCCCTATTTCTATTTCTGTAGGGATAAAAGCTGACCAGTTACTTGAGGGTGTATGTGATTTTTTTTTTTTTAAGGTTCTTCTAAGAAAATTTAAGTGATATTCTAGGTGAAATACTTTATTATCCATGGTACAGTAAGATACATTTATATATATATTTAACATTTCCCTAAAAGGTTTTGCCTTCACCTGACTTTAGATAGGAAAATCTGAGTTTAGATGATTAATAATACATGGATCTCTACCTGGAAAATGTTATTAGAAGAATTGATTTTTTTTTTTAGGTGTTAATTTTTAAATGTGAAATCTGTGTGTTTTTCCTTTAAATGTTTTTAATTCTTAGGTTTCAAAGGTTATGTCTGGCAGTGGAGGCTGTAGATAATCAGAATTTTTTGTTTCATTTTTAAATGGAATTTGTGAAAATGCTAAATTGCTCTGCCATCTTGACTATTTTTCCTGATAGTACGATTTGCCAGGGCTTGCTCACTGATTAGATAGCACTGCTTTATTGAAACATTGGCCAGGAATCTTGTTTGACTTTTACATTGTTTGAGCGCATATCTTTTAAGATATCAAAACCTTTTGCTATGGAAAAGTAAAATTAGCTACATGAGTGTCTCCAGATAATGTGGTGAAATATATGGGGAGCCATGTACCTCTGTTTATTAAAAGTTTTGAAAATACACTCACTGCATGATGTGGAAAAATGAAAGAAGCCTAAATTGTGACCTTTAGCCTAGGAGCTGATAGTCTAATCTGAGAAACAAGTCACCCAATAATTAAGTAGAAATGACTGATGGAAATGATTAGTGCTGAAGTGAATCCAACAGATGGTAAGTCCCCTAGTAGTTCACAGAAAGGCATCCCATTAGGAAAGGTTACTATTGGAAAAGCTTTGAACATAGTAGCAGGTCTTGAATTGGGTTTTGAAGATGAGTATCACTTCGATGATTCAGTCCTGTGTGTCTTTTCTGGACTCGTCAAGAAGAGTCTCTAATTGGTCTTCCTGCTTCCAGTCTCTTTCCTCTTGCGTCTGCCTTGGTTTTGTCGGACGAGTGTTCTCCAGAATGCAGTGTGAGCCACACATGGCATTTTACATTTCCTAGTCGACACAGGGAAAGTGAAAAACATGTAAAGTGAATTTTAATGTCATCGATAACCTGGGATAGTCAAAATATTTCAACATGTGATAATTATAAAGATTATTAACGAAGACTCTCACCCTTTTTGTACTGTCTTCAAATCTGGTGTGTGTTTTACACTTACAGCACATCTCAATTTGGATGCTGAATTTTCATCAGAGACACTTGATCTGTTTTTAGAATTCATTAAACTTACAGTTGAAAAAGTAGATTCACATACCCAAATTGTTCCAAGTATATTTTTAAATTTTTTGGTAAGTGAATTGAGTGTCAGCTTTTAAATTTAAAGTAATTAAAATTTAAAACTTAGTCCCACAGTCACACTAGCATAGTTCGGCAGTCACATGTGGTGTCCATATTGGGCAGGACAGGTGTAGCTCTTCTAGAACCCAAGCAGGAGTTCCCTACTTAACATCATTTAGTGGCTGCCTGTTGCCTGGAGGAAAGTCTCAAGACTTCCTGGCCTTGTGATGCAGCCTTCCTTTACCCTTCTCTCACTGTGCCTGCCCAGAGCTCCAGGATCTCCAGACTCAGTACAGTGACTGTGACTGTGGGACTGGGTGCTCTGACCCCATATGCATGCATTCTGCCAGATGCGCGCACTCAGCTTGCAGGATTCAAAGTCAGCATCTCCACTGCCTCCAGAAAGCGCTTCCTTGACACCTGTAACACATTATCGCACCTCTTCCTCTGGCTCTCTGTCATTATTACCGTGAGCTCTGAGGGTTGGAACTGTTTGTTTTTCCTGTGTTTCCAGCCCGCCACCTTGAATATATAGCATAAATGTTGAAGAAGTTCTCTTTGGTGGTTGTGGTTGGTAAGGAATGGTGGTTCGTGGATGAGAACACGACCAGCAAAGGCCCTCAGATGGGCATGGTGTGTTTAGAAATCAAGGAGGGCATCCCAGGCGGAGTAGGAAGTTTATTTGGAGAAGTAATAATAATAATAACTGACATTTAAAGGATGCAACACCTATGCCAGGTGTTGCAAGCTCAGTAAGCACTTTATAAGAATTACCACTTTGTAAGAAGAGTTCTGTGGTGTGGGTATTAGCCCCACTTAACAGATGAGAAACAGCTACCACAGGGCGGTTGAGTTACTTCCACAGGGTCACAAAGCTAATAGGTGGTAGACCCAGGATTCAACATTCAGCTGCCTAGTTCTCCTCATACTGTTAACACTTCACAGAACAGGTAGAATAAAATCAAGAAGAGCTCATCTTGAGGCCATTGGAAGTTTTCAAAGCAGGGAGTTCAGTTCAGTTGCTCATTTGTGTCCTACCCTTTGGGACCCCATGGACTGCAGCATGCCAGGCATCCCTGTCCATCATCAACTCCCGGAGCTTGCTCAAACTCATGTCCATCGAGTAGGTAATGCCATCCAACCATCTCATCCTCTGTCATCCCCTTCTCCTGCCTTCAGTCTTTCCCAGCATCAGGGCCTTTTCCAATGAGTCAGTTCTTTGCATCAGGTGGCCAAGGTATTGGAGTTTCAGCTTCAGCATCAGTCCTTCCAATGAATATTCAGGACTAATATCCTTTAGGATGGACTGATTTGATCTTGCTGCCTAAGGAACTCTCAAGAGTCTTCCCCAACACCACAGTTCAAAAGCATCAATTCTTTGGCACTTAGCTTTTTTGAAACTCAGTGAAACTATGAGCCATGCCGTGTAGGGCCACCCAAGACAGATGGGTCATGGTGGAGAGTTCTGACAAAATGTGGTCCACTGGAGAATGGAATGGCAAAACACTTCAGTATTCTTGCCTTGAGAATCCCATGAATAGTTATGAAAAGCAGGGACATGACATGAAATTAGGGTCCTGAGAATATTGATTTGGTAGTAGTGTTGGGTGCATCAGTGTGAAGAAAGATTAAAAAGGAGACCAGTTAGAAAGCTATTTTAATTTAAATATTCAGTGATTGGTGTCTGAGTGTTTGAGGTTCACTTTGTGAGATTTTGATACTGTCGATGTCTTGTTCAGAGCAGAACACCAGAACATGGGGGAAAACCACCACAGTCGGGCAGCTGGGCTCTCTGGGCAGGTGGAGCTCTACTGGCCCATGTATTCACAGTGGTATTTTTGCTCCCAGAACGCTTAGCCCTACTGAGTAAACCGAGACCGGCCCTTCACTTGTAGTTTGAGTGGTTGACCCTCTTCAGGTGTGTTCTCACTAAGTAAGCTTGATTATTCCCATTGCATCAGGTGGTTCTGTACATCCCGCACCCTAGTCACTCTGACCCAACTCTCTCCCAAGTGTTCTTCTGTGTATTTTACTAATTGTTTGACATCCCCCATGCTGTGGGATGGGTATCTTACCGCCAATTCTTTTTCATTTCCTTCCCCCTACCTAAAAATCCCTTCCTCCTCTTAGCCCTATTCACTCCCGACTCCACACTCTGTATCAGTCCTATGTCCACTTGGTCATCAGGTCCTCGTAGTGCATCCCCGGGATATCTCTGGAATTCTCTTCCTCTCTGGTTTTGGTTCCTCCGCCCTCATTCACGTCCTTGTCCTCTCCCACCTGGACTCTTACAAGTGTCCTCTTCAGCAAGCTTCATTGGCACTGCTGCCAGATGTGGCCTTGGAGACATGGTCAGGTCACAGCTCTATCCAGAATCCTTCATTCTAAAACACTTACCGAGTGTTCTCTTTTCGTTTACCAGGGGCGAAAGGTCCAGCAGTGGGCAAACGACATTCCTGTCCTTATGAAGCTTATGTTCTAGGGACAGGTGGTAAACAAGTGAACAAATATATGGTATATCAGGTGGTGGTAGATTCTGTAAGAAAAACAAAGCTAGGTGCAAAGGGAAAGGAAATGCGTGCTCTGGATGTTATTTTTCTTTTTATGTGACTTCCAGAGGCAGTGAGATTTGGTGAAGGAAGTGAGCTGTGTAAATCAGGCTGATCTAAAGTTGGAATCTCACCTCTATCCATTATTTGATGTAACTTTTGGCATGTTAATTATCTTCTCTGAACTTGTTTCTTTAGGTACAAAATTGGCTTAACAATGCCTGCTTTATCAGTTATGAGGATTAAATGAGTTAAGGCATGTATGTTGTCTTGGCACAGTTTGGGGCATCCATCAAGTGCTCAGTAAACATTCTCTTTTAAATGTCTGTTGATGTGTCTCCTTCCAAACAGTCTGCCCTTTCTAAGACGAAAGACCATGTCTTACTGTTTTTTTGTTCTGTTTTTATTTTGGAGTAACATTTAAAGTAGCATATGCTCATTTTAGAAAACTTAGGAAATAAAAGTATTTTAGAAAAGGATTAAAGATTCATTGAAGGGACTTCCCTGGTGGTCCAGTGGCTAAGACTCTGAAGCTCCCAAGGCAGGGGGCCTGGGATCAATCCCTGGTCAGGGAACTAGATCCCACATGCTGCAACTAAGAGTTTGAACGCTGAAACTAAAGATCACGCGTGCCACGACGACGACCCGGTGCAGCCACGTGCATAAATGTTAAAAAAAAAAAAAAAAAAGCATTGAAATGCCATCATCCAGAAATAGTTAAAATTTTGGTGTCTTTCTTATCAGTTTCTGTTAATAGTTTTATGTAATACTACCCATCAGTTTTTGATCTCTTATCATATATCAGTCACTGTGCTGAGAACCTGCCAGGGGTTGTCGTTTTAATCCTTATGAACTAGGTACTAGTACTATTATTATTATTTTACAAATGAACAAAATTAGTTAAAAAAAACTTCCAAGTTCATAAGCTTGTAATTGGAAAGGCCAGGATTTATATAAATTGGTATTATTGTTATTATTAATCATGAAGAAATTGGGATCATACTGTCTTGAAATCATTTCATCTGTATATCTTTATATCCTTAGCATGTAGCATGCCTTTGGTGGGGAGGCTTTTTAATGACTGCCTTTGTATTTTGTCATATAAATGTAATACAATTTATCACCTGGGATGACATTTATGATGTTTCTAAATTTCTCATTATTACAATTATTGTAATGATAAGCCCTGCTTTTCATAGGTCTTCATTGCTGTTTCTGATTATTTCCAAAGCCTTGATTCCTCTAGCAGAATTGCTAATTCAGTGGGCCAGCACATTTTCAAAGCTTCTGATACATGTTACCAAATTGCCTTCCAGGATACACTCCTCTCTACTCTACTCCGCACTCCACCCCGCCAAAGTTTGATGGACCCATTTCCCTTGATCCCTTGCCAGTACTGAGATTCTCATTTGAAGAAACCTTGACTAATTTGCTAGGTGAAACATACCATATTTGAATCATGTTTTTTTCATCATTGTCTTCAGTAAGGTCCTACATAGTGTTTGTTGAATGAATGATCCCATTTTGAGTTTCGGGATCTGTAGTTTTTACCCCTCTTTTGTTTGCAGCTTGTAATCAAAATAAGCCATTAAGAAATTGAGTGGTGGAATATGAGAGTATTTTGTACCAAGTGAGCCTCTCCTGTAGGGAAAAGGCATAAATATTGTGTTCCTTTAATATTTTGCTGGTTTGGAGGCTTTGTGTGCCTAAAGGAGGATAGTTTTATTTCTATGTTCTTGGCTATGGATCCTGTTGAAATAATGGTGTAAGTAAGCAGATGAGCAAAACAATATGTTTTACATTGTATTATTCTCTCTCTTGTCTCTGTGTAGAACCTTTTATGAGCTCCTTGAAGGCAAGCATTGTGCACTTTATTCACAATGTTGAGAAAAGTTATCCTTATTTATGAATACTATTATCCAATAAAATGGAATATGTCAAGTCTCATTTTCTACTTTTTGAAAATCTATCAGATGTTTCAGATGTTTCTTTCTTTTTCTTTTTTTTTTGCCTTGCTGCATAGTTTGTGGGATTTTAGTTCCCCAACCAGGGCTGGAACCCACACCCTTGGCAGTGAGAGTGTGGAGGCCTAGGCAACTCCCCAATCAGATGTTTCATTGTAAAAATCACTTTGCAGACATTTGTTACACATTTATTGAATTCCTGATACTCTGTTTGGCTCCTGGTTTGAAGAACACTGTGCAGCTGTGTGAAGCAGTTTAGGTGATAGACGATAGGGATTGCATGTAAGATTTTGGAATAGAGCTGAGATGCTGTGGAGACAGAAAAGACTCCCCGGGGAATGTTGGTCAGGGACACTTGCATGAAGCAAGTAGGGCCTTAATCTGAGCCATGAAGGAAGTGTCTGCTTTTCATTTGCAGAGGTGTAAGGACTCTTCCAGATGGGGAAGCGGTGAGCGAAAGTCCAGAGCCAGAAATGAGGAAAGGGAGGATGAGAAGAAGAGCTGCCAACTGAAACAGATTTTGTTTCAGTGAGAAATCAGGTTGGAAATTAAAGTTGGCTCCTTTGTGGGGAGGAGGAGGCATGGAATACCCAGTTGAGGAGTTTAAATTTAATCTGTTTGCTTTTGTAAATTCTTAATGAGGAGGCGGTTTTAACAGTTGTTACCATGCCACTTGCCTGTGGTCAGACAACTTCTGAGGGCTCAAACCCAGGTCTTTTGATTCACTAAGAAAATAGATTTGTCAGGAGGCTTTGATGGGGTTGAAAAGTCTTGTTACTGGAAGGCGCCTCGTGCTCTGGGTCAGAAGAACTTGAGGTCTGAAACCAAGAAGTCTGAGCCCCTGTTCTCTTATTTGTTTAATGAAGGCAGACTTGTTATTGTGAAAGTTCCTTCTAGATCTAAAATCCAGTGACGCAGCTTAAGTAGAGGTTGTGCAAGGTGAGAAGTAAGAGGAAGAGTCAAAGATGATGCTTGTCTAGACTAGTTTCAAATCTTGGAGAATAGTGTCACTAAGAACTAGAATGAGGAAGTTAGAGAAGGAAGCAATTGTTGTTGTTTTCTGCTTTATTTTGTTGTTTGAATACTTGCTTTTTTGTAGGAAGAATATGATTAGTTTGGTTTTAGGCAAATGGAATGATCCTGGAGACAGCTAAAATATAAGATTTAGTCCTGGGTGACTGGTTAGGGTTGGGACGGCAGTTGGGGAGTCATCAACCTCAAGGGAGCGTTTGAATCTACTAGTGTTGTTGAGCACCTAGAAACTGTAAACGTAGTGCTGAGAAATACTGGGACCAGGTGGAAGAAGAGGAAAGAGAAAATTAGTAGAAGCTAAAATAGCATAATATCACAAAAACAAGGAAGTGAGAGTTCCAAGAAAATAGAAAGGCTGCGGTGTCAAGTACACTGAAAATGAGGGCGAGTTCAAGTCACCCGTGACTGGGACCTGCAGTGTCCCTGGGGCAGTAGTACTGTCCCGGGGAGCTGTGGAAGCGGTGCAGGTTGAGGTCAGAATTGTCTAGAACTGTAGGTAACTAAAGGCTTTTTTTTTTTTTTTTTTTCCGCCTCTAGGAGAATTATTGCAAAAGATATTATCACAGTGAAGTTGAATTTGGAAATGGCAGTAAGGGCAAGTGTCGCAGGTGTGTGTGTTTCCCCTTACAAAAGGCTTGAGTGTGCAAGTCAGGCGGTGAAAAGAGCGCCTCCTCACCTAGCCTGAGGGGTTGGTGGTGGGACAGGCCGATGGGGCCCAGGGTGGGAGAATGATGCAGAGGCTCGCACAGCCTAGGGTTTTCAGTTTCATCAGTAGAGTGGAAACCGTCTCCCTCAGCAGCCTCTCGGTGCGTTGGTGAACCAGGGACCCCGGTTTGGTACATACAGGATGACGTACACCATGGGTGCTGCTCCAGACACACGTGTTACAGCCTGTGTGTTTTTCCAAAGGTGGCCGTCCAATATCTGTCCTGTCCCATTTGCTTTTCTTAAATTGTGAAGCTGGCTTTCTTCTATCAAGCTGGGATCTTCGTTGCTTTTCTTTGAACCCAGGCAGACCTGTGTAACTGCCTTGACTGACAGAATGAGGCATAAATGACACTGCTTGACTCCTGAGGATTAAGTCACAAAAGACACCCAGTTCAGCTTCCAGTCACATCTTTGTGACTTGGGACGCAAGTCCAGCTCTACCGCAGCCCCTCTGCTCGAGCGCTCATGCGGCGAGACTACGAAGGCGCAGAGATGCTACTGAGGAGCGCCTCCTGCCCCGGCCCCCTGCCCAGGGAGTCTTTCAGCTGAGGCCCCAGACAGTGTGCAGCAGGGACAAGCCATCCCTTCTGTGTTTGGCACAAATTCCTGACCCAAAGAATCCATGCACGTTTATGATCCAGCAATCCCACTGCTGGGCATACACACTGAGGAAACCAGAATTGAAAGAGACACATGTACCCCAGTGTTCATCGCAGCACTGTTTATAATAGCCAGGACATGGAAGCAACCTAGATGTCCATCAGCAGATGAATGGGTAAGAAAGCTATGGTACATATACGCAATGGAGTATTACTCAGCCATTAAAAAGAATACATTTGAATCAGTTCTAATGAGGTGGATGAAACTGGAGCCTATTCTACAAAGTGAAGTAATCCAGAAAGAAAAACACCAATACAGTATACTAACGCATATATATGGAATTTAGAAAGATGGTAATAATAACCCTGTATACAAGACAGCAAAAGAGACACTGATGTATAGAACAGTCTTTTAGACTCTGTGGGAGAGGGAGAGGGTGGGATTATTTGGGAGAATGGCATTGTAACATGTATAATATTATATATGAAACAAGTCGCCAGTCCAGGTTCGATGCATGATACTGGATGCTTGGGGCTGGTGCACTGGGACGACCCAGAGGGATGGTATGGGGAGGGAGGAGGGAGGAGGTTTCAGGATGGGGAACACATGTATACTTGTCGTGGATTCATTTTGATATATGGCAAAACCAATACAATATTATAAAGTTAAAAAATAAAAAAATAAAAAAAAAGAATCCATGTACATAAGAAATGGTCATTTGTTGCCCCTGATTTTGGGGGTCATTGTTATACAACCAGAGTAACTGAAACAGATGCCACTTCAGAGCCTATCAGCATGGTCAGAGAAGAAAGGAGAAATCAAAAGGCTGGTGGAGGCTGCACCTATGATTATCCTGCAGTTTGTTGGCCCAACTGAATGACAGGTTCAGGGAAACTGAAGCTCCCTAATGGCTGAAACACTTCTTCCTTCCATCTTACCAACAAATTTGGTGAGATCCAGCTAAGAAATGATTTTATGGACATCTGAATGTATTGCCTGAAACCCAAACAAAGGGTTGGCTGGGATGGTGAACTTTTCTCCATGGTGGAACAGACTGGGATGTTGTATTGTCGTTCAATCGCTCAGTTATGTCTGACTCTTTGTGACCCCATGGATTGCAGCACACCAGGCTTCCTTGTCTTTCATCATTTCCTGGAGCTTGCTCAAACTCATGTCCATTGAGTCAGTGATGCCATCCCACCATCTCATCCTCTGTCGTCCCCTTCTGCCTTCAATCTTTTCCAGCATCAGGGTCTTTTCTAATGAATCAGTTTTTCACATCAGGTGGCCAAAGTATTGGAGCTTCAGCTTCATCATCAGTCCTTCCAATGAATATCCAGGATTGGTTTCCTTTAGGATTGACTGATTTGATCTCCTTGCAGTCCAAGAGACTCAAAGAGTTTTATCCAACACCACAATTGAAAAGCATCAATTCTTTGGCAGAATGTTGTGTGGTAGGGGCTTAACCAGCAGTGACTAGAGGTTAGTGCTCGCTAGCTTCAAACAAACAGGGGAACTTCCCTGGTGGTCCAGTAGTTAAGACTCCTCACTTCCAATACAGGGGACAAGGGTTCAATCCCTGGTCAGGGAACTAAGATAAGCACATGCCTCATGGTGTGGCCAAAAGGAAAAGGAAAAAAAAACAACAACAACAACAACCCACGGAAGAACTGGGTTGGTTTCATCCTGCCAATCTCAACTCTTTTTAAGGAATGGAAGAATCCAGTTTTGAAAGCTTGGATTACTTTATTTTTGCTTGAAAGATACATTCTTCAAAGACGCAGGCTGTGTTTTCGTTTTTGACATTTGCTTACTGGAAAGAAGCTCTGTGTTACAAGTGGTCGCATGGGCCCTGGTATGACTCTCAGTGAAGAGCCTTCATTCTCTTGGTCATAGAAGTTGTTATCCATGAGGATGTGATGGGGCTCATCATTTTGATGGGCCGTTTGGTGGACAGCAAGGGGAAAAGCCTCTTCCCTGGTATTTCCACGCTGTGACTCTTGTTATCCATGAAATGTGTGAGTCGAGACTGACTTCGAAGCATCTGCAGCAGATGTGGGAGTTAGCCATCTCTCTCCTTCAAGGGGCTGAAAAATATCTCCTGGTAAGGAGCTAACCCTGTAATGCCTAGGGAAGCAATTAGCAAGATTTTTGTTGAAATGGTGTCAGACATGATACCCAAAGCTGTCCATGAGCAGATTATTACTTATCAAGAAGATAGTTAAGCTGAAGTGAAGTGAGTGAAGTCGTTCAGTCCTGTGTGACCCCATGGACTCTAGCCTACCAGGCTCCTCCGTCCATGGGATTTTCCAGGCAAGAGTACTGGAGTGGGTTGCTGAAGATCTCCAGGGTATCTTCCTGACCCACAGATTGAACCCGGGTCTCCCGCATTGTGGGCAGACGCTTTATGGTCTGAGCCACCAGGGAAGCCTCTGTACCAAGAAGCTAAGCCGAAGAACTCCAGAAATTCAAGGTTTACATGGCCCCTCGTAGAAAGTTCTGAGTATCAGACTTTAATCATTCCCATTATGCACTTGGAAGAAAAACCTGAAAATAGCTAAAGCAGACTCTACAGGAAAAAGAGGCAATATCGTGTGATTCCTACCTTTCCAGAGACCGCAGATGAAAGTGGATCACCGTTGACTAAGGAGTCGGCAGCCTCAGAGCTCCCTACAGGGTGCAGCATGCTCACAGGGGCTCAATGTGTGGTGGGCGCTAACCATGAGCAGAGGATGGCGCACCTACACGTGTGGGAATGCACACAAGTTCATGCAGAAACAACCCCTGTACCTTTCCTGGAAAAGTAGGTGAAGAAAGCTCCACCAGCTCTTCTCTACTGAGATCCTCCCAAATACCAAACAGCTGGCCTGGTTGTATACTCCTGTGTCCTGTTCATCGGTTTACTTGGAATGACAGGTGCTTCTAAACATGTAGTCCCAGGTATTTACAAATGGTTCTGAGCTGAGTGTGTTGTGTCACTAGTTAGTGTCTTGTACTTCTTACGTGTGTCTTCAAACTGTTCAGGAATCCCAAGTTCTTTTGGATATTCTGGGTACCATTAATATTTGGTTTAAAAACAGGTTTTGTCTGTGACACACATTTTCTCTCCATGCTTTCTTTTTCAGGCTAATACTAAGCTGAAATGATATTAAAAGAAGAAAAATTGGGAGGTGTTATAAACTTTGAGGGACCCTGTTATAGATGCTATTAAGATGGGATTCCTTGACATACTACAGGTTCTTTGGCTTTTCAGATCAGAACCACTGCTGACCATTCCCACCTTTGTGATCCCTTAAAACACATCTCAGAAAAGTAAAATAAGACTACTTTGACTTTCTTATGTCTGTGCTACTACTCGAAGACTAAAAATGAACGAGATTGAGAGTGATATGAGCCAGGTCACTGGCCGGGCATGTGGGGTGTTGAATGTTATCCTGGGATCGCTTAGTAGCATTTTTCTAATTCCTGCCATTTCTTTCATTTCTTTTTTAGGACATGCTCAAGTTCTTGCATGCTTTAGGACTCTTTGATTTCACTCTGTGTTGCTAGAATTGAATCCACCCACCTGCTCCTCCTTCCTCTCAAGTCTGAGTCGTCAGCGTCTTTAAAGTTGTGGTGATGAAAGTATGGCCCTTGGCTCCCAGTGTGGGGGCCACCTCAAGATCCTTTCATAGCAGAGCCCCTCAGCTTCAGATGCTTTTGCTACTCAGATGTTATTTACTTTTTTCATCATGTTAACATTTAAACTGATGGTGCAAAGGCAGTGGCAGGTTAAACCACTCGTGTCTTTCCCTAAATCAAGGCAGCGGCACCAAAACCATTCCTCCCTCGTGGTGAAAAAGAAAAAGAATCACGTTCCCTTCAGATTGTTCTTCGTGAAACAGTAAAAGAAATATTAATTTTATCTAATCTTGATTCCCAATAACACTTTTCCTTTTCTAAAAAAAAAAAATAGTTGGTCTCTCTCTCTCTCTTTTTTTTCGCTGTTGTATGCACCCTGTGGGATCTTAGTTCCCTAACTAGGAATCAAACCTGGGCCCCCGGTGGAAGTGCAGAGTCCTAACCACTGGACTGCCTAGGAAGTCCCAACTTTTCCTCACTTTTTAAAAGTTATGATTAGCCAACAATAAAACTGACTCTTTTTAGTGTATACTTCTGTGAAATTTGACAAATGCATGTAGTCAGTAACCACCACTCCACAAGTAAGTTGTAGGACAGATCCATCACCCCTAGAAGTTTCTCTCTGTCCCCCTCCCGCCATGTCCAGCACCTGGCAACTACTGATGTGTTTTCTCTCCCTATAGTTCTGCCTCCTCCGTAATGTTACAGAAATGGAAGCATACATTGTGTGGCCATCTAACTTCTTACACTTTGCATGATACGTTTTGGGATTTGTCTTTATTGTTGCATGTAGGCATGGTTTGTTCCTTTTTATTGCTGAGTACTATTCCATTGTGAAGGTGTACCAGAGCCGTCCATTCCTTGGTTGAAGGACATTTGGCTTGTTTTCAGTTTTTGGCTATTATGACTAAAACCACTGTAAGAATTTGCAGGTTGTTGTGTGAGTGTGTGTGTTTTTGTGTCGTCTTGAAGTGGCGTTGTTGGGTCATATGGTAAATGTACGTTTTGTATGTTTAATTTTAAGAAACGACTACACTGTTTTCCAAAATGGCTGTACAAGTTTGTGTTGCCGCCAGCAATCCATGAGAGTTCCAGTTACTCCACCACCTGGTCAGCACTTGGCATTGTCGGTTGGTTGTGTGAGGCCATTCCAAGTTTGTAGTGGTATCTCATTATGGATTTACTTTGCATTTTTCTAATGACTAAAGGGATTGGGCATCATTTCATGTGCTTACTTGTCACTTGTATGTTATCTTTAGTGAAGTGACTGTGCAGATCTTTTGGCCTCCCCCCCCTTTTTTTTTTTTAAGAAATCAGCTCCGTTTTCTTTTTTAAAGATTTGTTTGTTTATTTTGGAATGTGCTGGGTCTTCACTGTGCCCATTTTTTTAATTGGGTTTGTTTAAGTTTTGAGAGTTTAATATATATATATATGTATATTGTAGATACAAGTTATTTAATCAGAAGTGTAACTCACAGTTGTTTTCTCCCAACCTCAGTACACACTTTAATATTCTTTGTGACAGCATGAGAGAGTGCATGGGGCACTTTTGCTGTATTGTAAGATGACTGACTCCATTGAAGGCACTTCCATGATGCAGTTACAAGCTGAAATAGCTCACTTTTTCCTCCACAGAATCTCATTTTTTTCTTCAAAAAATGACTTGCAGACTGGTTATTGAGACTTGCATATGCTCACAAGGATCAAAATTATCCATTAAAAACCTTGAGATTTTCTCAAAAATGAATGAGGTGAACCTGTCACTTCTTGGAAAACAACTGACAATATTTTTACGGATGATGAAATTAGAGCCTTTTTAAAAAAAAGAATTTGGGAAGCTTGATTCAACTTGTATCACGTTACAGATTCCAAGTAGTTAAAGTTTTTGTAGTGGGATTGGTGGTGATACTATTGTATGATTTTGGATGTTGTGTAATGAAATGAGTCGGCATTTGGAAGATCTTTGATGCTTGGTAAAATGCTTTGCAAATGAGCAGTACATGATGGGTGAAAGAGGCACTCACTGTAGAAGATGGAGCAGTGAGTTGCAGTGTACGAGGTGTTCACAGGGTCTTTGGTGCAGTTGCAGCTTCATATCGCCGCTAAGCTTTAAGAAACTGCCACTTGTCAAGTTTTCTTAGAGCGACAAAAAAGAATATCCACAATTATCTGAAAAGACTGTTAAAGTACTCCTCACTTTTCCAACTATATATCTGTATGAGGCTGGATTTCTGTCATATGCTTCAACCAAAACGTATGTAAACAGTCACTGTAAAAGCAGTTGTAAGAATATACCTGTCCTGCTGTTAAACCAGATATTTGCAAAATGTGCAAAATGTGAATCAAAGATTTGCAAAAATGTGAATCAGTGCCAGTCTTCTCACTAAATATTTTTGTTTTAGAAATTTTTTGCAAAACATTAACATACAGTAATTTCATTGTAATGTTTTATTAATTGGTAAATATTTAAAAATATGTTTGAATTTCTAATATGGTAAATGACAACAGATAAAGAGCCCACATCAAAATAAGTTCTTTGGGGGTCTTCAGTAATTTTGAAAAGTGCAGAAGAGCCCTGAGACTGAAAAAGTTTATGGATTAGCGCTTAAGAGTTTAATTCCAGCATCCTAGTTGTCTGGTAGTGGTAGAGAATGTGGTATGCTCCAGCCTGAGACTTCTAGTTTTCAAAAAGCGGATTCATTTCGATATTTGGCAAAACTAATACAATATTGTAAAGTTTAAAAATAAAATAAAAAAAATAAAGTGATTAACTTAAATCATTAAAAAAAAAAAACAAAAAGCAATTCAGAATTCAGATTTCCTTTACAGAACTGGTAATTTTTATGTCCTTTAGAATGAGATATATCGTCTTAGATAACTTTTTAACTCTGCCTTCTATTATCAGAGAAGGTATTCAACGCAATTCAACACAAACTTCCCTTCACCAAGTACTTCATATTATGGGAAAATGTATGCCCTTTTCTTTACCAGATCAGCCAGAAACCTCAATAAAGAGTAAAAATAGTAGATTTGCATCTCAGTTACTTAGTCCTTCCTCTTTCTGTCTCAGATAGAGTTTCTCTTTAGCACTGAAAGCATAGGGCTGATGTGAGAGGAGCAATGAGGGGACTTGTTGAACCCATGAAAAGTACTTGCTGAACATAGTAGACTGTTCCTGGTAGATTGATTGTGGGCCACAGAGCTCAGTGATTTATTCAGCTGGATCCAGTGTCTATAATTCTGTATTTAACATTCAGCTTTTTAGCTCTCATCAGTATTCACAGTCCAAGATATTATAAGGTACCTTTTTTCATTTTGTTAGTGCTGTCTCCTCTGACACCTGAAATGTCAGAGGGAATAGGATGCGTGCAGCTCCCTGTTTTAAAGCCATAGGCAACAAGCACACTGATTGAACACCCAGAAGAGTCGGTTAAGAAATCATGGAAGGATCATAACAGGTATCTTAGTTTAGGAGCATGAAGGTTATAATCTTTGTACACAAGAGACCATGATTATAAAATGACTCCTTTTTGGCTTTTATACATGGTAGTGTTAGATTATAACATTTAATGGTAGATATTGGCCCAATGGTGGGGAGAAAGGTTTTTAAGACCTTGTGGCTGTTATCTATAATCTAAAAGAAAACAGACCGTAGTACTTAATGGCCTAGTCTCACCCCCTGAACTTGAAGCACACTAATCTTCTGTGCAGAGTAGAAAGTACAATAGAGATATATAAAGCTAATACTGCTGGGGAATCTTCTAATGAGATTTTGAATTTTAAAATGTCTCAGGTTAAAATACTTACCTTCTAAAAGATGAGCTGTATAACAGTAACTCTTCTATCTACCCTTTTTTACCCCCCTTTCCCAGCAGTCTTCCTAAGGAAAAGAAAGTTGTTTTAGAATCTTCATCTGAATATAAATTACTTTGCACCAACTAGCAGCATGTGTGAATGTTAATGGTCCTTTAGTTAATTTGTATTATAGCTTCTTAGATTACTTTTAAGTATGGTCTGTTAGAAAAATTAAATTTTGTCCTTTACAAAATTTAAAGGACACCCTGGTGGCTCAGATGGTAAGGAACCCACCTGCCAATGCAGGAGACACAGGAGACGCGGGTTTGATCCCTGAGTTGGGAAGATCCCCTGGAGAAAGAAATGGCAACCCACTCCAGTATTTTTGCCTGGAAAATCCCACCGACAGAGCAACCTGGGGTTGCAAAGGATGAAACGACTGAGCGGCTAGCAGTTTCACTTTACGAACAAACTTGATGTTATAGCTGCTTAAGTTGTGGCTGTTTTATTTTGAAATCAACTGAAAACATAATACTCAGACTATTATTTTAAAATTTTGAATTTTGATATTTGTCCATGAAGAGCCTTCTGTAATAACGGAGAAACACTTTGGGGAATGGTGGTTCATTGCTGAGGGTGGGGTCTGATTGTAATGGTTAACATAAGTCTTGTGTTAACTTGTTCATAGTAAGCGTTGTCTCATTTCTCTCCTTTCCCTTTACCTGGTTACAGAGAGGTTCAGAAAGCAGTCAACACTGCACAGGGATTGTTTCAGAGATGGACAGAGCTCCTCCAGGACCCATCCACAGCCACGAGGGAAGAAATCGACTGGACCACCAACGAGCTGAGGAACAACCTCCGGAGCATAGAGTGGGACCTAGAGGACCTCGACGAAACCATCAATATCCTTTTCTGAGGCATCTGTGCCATGTGAGGCAGACAGGCAAATGGACAGGTTTTCATTCAGATGTCTCAAATACACAGATTAGATATTTCCTTTTATCATTGATTGATGTTGCTCTTATTTGTACCATGGCACACTTAAAATCATTGCCCAGGAGGCTAAGGTAGAGTAATCAAATTCTGCTTCAGTGCATGACAGATTCTGCAACATAGAGGCCGCGTAGCGCAGTGGCTTTGAGCTTGGACCCTGTAGTCAGACTGGGTGTTCAAGTCCTGCCTCTGCCAGTTGCTAACTGTGACTCTGGGCACTTTGCTTTTCAGTAGAACCTTAGGTAACAGTTGTACCTAGCTCATACGATTGTTGAAAGTTTATCAGGTAAAGAGCTTAGGATAGTGCCTGACCCAGTGAACTTTCTTTTTTGTTGTTGTTGAGTCATGCAGCCTGTGGGATCTTAGTTCCCCAACTAGGGATCAGACTGTGCCCCCTGCATGCCTGCTTTGGAAGCTCAAAGTCCTAACTACTGGACTTGCGTGAAGTCCCCACAGAGAGCTTCTGTGAGTGTTAGCTGTCATTATTTTGAGGAGGTGTATACAGACCAATATCGTACATTGTAATTAGAGATCAAAAGAAAATCTTTCCCCAGACTTTCCTGTTCAGTGCCAGTGAGCGTTAGAGAAGCATCTTGTCCCATGAAACTGCACTTATTAAAGCAGATCTATGTGCCAAGTCATGCTATTGATGTTAAGTAAGTTCGCTGATATGATGGATGAACCAGGGAACTGTAAAAGTTGGATTACATGGCCGTTTTTTCAACTGGAAATATTCAGTCATAACTTTAGATTGAAGATATGCCATTTGCATGTTCTGAGGCCTGTTTTGTTTTTTGAGTGTAACAAAACATAAAGGAAACCAGATTTTGTCCGGATCAGTCTATAGTCAGCACACAGGTTCATATAGAGTTGACTTGTGGAGTGGATAATTTCTTTTCATCAAAATGACCCTGGGGTACCTTTTAAATTATTAAAAGACAGATATGTTCTCTAAAACTAGTGGAAGAGAAATATGTGAAGGGGTGGGAGCAAAAGCACCCTTACAGGGAGATATGTCCTACCTCGAGATAGGAGGGAAGAGAAAAAGATTGGGGGAGATAGAGAAATTGTGAGATAAAGAGAACAAAAGTTTTAATAGATATCGTCATTCAGCAAATAGTCACTGAGTGTGCTATGTGCTGGACATCTTGCTAGTTCCTGAGATTGGATTGATAAGCAAAAGTGTACCGACCCTTGTAGAACTTATGGTGGGGGTAGAAGGGGGCTTGGAGGAGGAAGAACAGACATTAGTCAAATATTATTACAAACGCATCCTTGCGGACGATAAGAGATGAGTACAGAGAGCCATGGAGTGACCCAGGGTCGGGGTGAAAAGAGCAGGGAAGCCTCGGAGAAGAAGCCTCGATTTCTAGATTAAGAAGCAGAGTTAGCATCTTGACAGAAGTGGGATGGTTGGGAATGGCAAATGAAAACGGCTTGCAATCGCTGTCCTGGGAAAGATGATCTGGAGTCAAAACAGTGGTAGGCACGTGGAAGAGCCTAGCTCAGCTGTGGCCGGACACCTGTGGGTTTGTAGTGAACCCAGGCAGGTCACCTCTGCCTTGGGGCACAAGGAACCCTGTCTAGCTGTGGGCAGAGAAAGTTTGAGGATGATCAGTGTAAGTTGACTGTGTGTTCAGAAATTGGGCCAGATTTTATTGCTTGCTTGTGAGAGATCTGCGGTTTAACACTGATGTTGGCTGTTAGGTTTTGGCTGATGAAATTGCTTTACCTTGACTTTTTGACCCACGCATAGTTGAAGCAAATCCTAGGAAATTCAACCTTGATGCAACCGAATTGAGTATAAGAAAAGCCTTCATCACAAGTACTCGGCAGGTTGTCAGGGTAAGGAGTGAAATCTTATTGTGTTACTTGTGCAAGAAAAAGCCAGACTGTTCCAAACTCTTTCCCTTAATGTAAACTACTAGGTCAGCTATAAAACTCCTCCTTAAGTGAGTTAAATGACAGTTTCCACATATAATTTCTCTGATAGAAAAAAATCTATTGTTAATATCATCAGGCTTATTTCTCAGAGCAAAAATGAGGGGATAGACTGCTGGCTTTGGGAAGGTTATTGTGTCCTTCCTGTCCATCTGTCTCACTCTTCCAGACCAGTTGTCTTTTTTCCTCTTTATTTCTTAGTATGCTGTGTTCCTAGACAAAAAGAAGAACTATGGTAGAAACCATTTGGTTTCCTGATTGATTGGTAATCACTTTGCATTGTGAAGAGTGCTCTTACTGGGTTTGGATGGCGGCCTCTTCTACCATCTGAATTGCTTCTGGAACTCTTGCAACCCAGTTACTGACATTTCCATATACAACTGCTTGACAGCCTTTCGGGAGTTATCCAGAGCAAGCAAGCAATCATCAGCCTATAAGAAATCAATCCAAGGGAAAAAAATCTTTAGTCTCAGATTATTTTGATATTAACCTATTGTTAAAAAGACCTAAGAGAAAATAGCATGTAAGTGAAGTATCATTAAGATATGTTTGTATTTTGAAACTATATGGCTAAGCCAGTTGATTAGCATAACTAGATGTAAGAGAACCAGCTGTCTTTAACATATGTACTAGAAAGCAGCTTCCTTGAATAAAAAGACTTGGGATCATACCAGTGCTAACATATGGCTTTTTAAGAGTCATCTTAGGCAGGAACCTTGCTATGTGTTTGCCAAAGACTCCGTGTCATGTGATTTCCTTTTGAAATTATTTCAAATGGTAGGTTATCACTGAGCTTTAAACGATTCTTATTCCTTGTTTTACTCATTAGTTGCCTTTCTGTATCCATATACCTAAAAATTGTTTAGAAATAAACCCATGTTTATGGGGTGGTAACCTATTTAGATCTAGGAGCCCCATCTATGGGTTTCTCTGGTGGCTCAGTTATAAAGAATCTGCATACCAACACAGGAGACTCAGGAAATGTGGATTTGATCCCTGGGTTGAGAAGATCCTCTGGAGGAGGAAATGACAACCTGCTCATGTATTCTTGCCTGGAAAATCCCATGGACAGAGCAACCTGGGGGCTACAGTCCATGTGGGGTGGCAGAGACACTACTGAGTGACTGAGCACTCAAGCATGTATTGAGCATGTACACCCCATCTATACAGTGAACATTTGGGTTAGACATTCCTAGTCTCTAGCCAGTTCAGAGGATATTCTGATAAGGAAGCCCTGTTGTTAGGTGGTATATTGTTGGGTAGCGCAAACAATTTCCCAGTTACTTACTTTATAAATATAGTGTGTGCTTTTTAAATTTTTTGTGATAGGTTTTTCTGAAGATGACTTCTGTAGATGTTGATATTTAAATGATGCCTTGCAGTGATGCATATATTCTTGACTTTAATCATTATATTTATTCTTTCTGCAAGGTAGTACTTAGAAGTTCTGCACATTGAAATTCAGAGGTCAATACAGTAAACGTTAAGTGAGTTGGTATAATTGAAAGTGTAATCCAAAGTTCATTTTCTAGTATTTGAAAAGCTTTTTAAAGTATGTTCTTTGCAATAAGTATTCTAAATCATCTATACTTCACAATGTTGCAGAGTCCTTTTAGAGTTGAAAGCTAAAGTAGACTCAAAACGGTGTGATCCAACTGAATGTGTTAGAGTTTTTGGTCCGCCTTCTAATTTGGAAGCTGTTACTATTTGCCAGTGGTGGGTTAATAGTACCTAACTGATTTTTTGCTTCTCTGATTTTAATAAATTCTAGTTGAGGTTTTGTGGAAAAAAAGAAGTGGTAATTGACAGTAACTTGATTTTTTTTTTAAAAGCATTGTGTTGATTCAGTATTGTTATATTCAACTAGACAATATTTGTATCCAGAGCTCTCTGAGTTCCACTTCAAGGACACTGATAGCATGGGTTCAGAGAGTTAGCATTTTGGGTAAATGAAACACAAGGCCAGGCTCAGATTAGGACTTTGTACACCACAAGTTTATGCAAGCTCCTTGGTTACCAGTGTCAGTTCGATGTCATTCAGTCGCTTGAAGGACTGCATTTTGATGCATTTGTGCCAATTGTGCTTTCTCCTTCCTTGGGCAGGCAGTGGTACGTTACACATTTTTTGTAGCTGTTCTGTCTGAAGAACTAAACCTCTATCTCGGTTTCTTCTCAATTAATGTCCACTGTTTTTGCTTTTAAATAAGTCATTTTTATTTAAAGAGTCTTGTGTATGTTTTTCCAAGTGTCTTTTTAGTTTGTGCAGTTTTTATTAAGTCTTACCAGCAGTTTTTTACTAAAGAAAACAAAGTGAAGTGAATTCGCTCAGTCGTGTCCAACTCTTTACGACTCTATGGACTGTTTCCCCTCATGCTCCTCCGTCCATGGGGATTCTCCAGGCAAGAATACTGGAGTGGGTTGCCATTTCCTTCTCCAGGGGATCTTCCCAACCCAGGGATCGAACCCAGGTCTCCCACATTGCAGGCAGGCTCTTTACCCTCTGAGCCACCAGGGAAGCCCAAAGAAAGCAAACATTTGTGGAGTTGCCTATATATCAGAGATTTCACATGTGATATATTTGTGTTATGGAGATCTATTGCAGAAGTGACATTGGGTTAATTTAATAGTGAAAGGTTTTTGTAGTCAATGGCAAAATAATGAATAAGAAGTGAGAGGACATGAGTTCTAGGCTCCCCTGAGACCTCAGTAAATTTTCAGCATGGCAAGTCATGTAGCCTCTCTCGATCTCAGTTTTCTTTAACAAGTAAATGATCCTCACTAACTGCAACTTTCTGAACTTTCAAAGGCAATCAAAACTATAGCACCCTCTCCCCAAAATCCATCTCTTCAAATCTAAGAATTGTTTATAGTCAGTTATAAGTCATGATAGAAATGGCTTTGGTTAATCAAAAAGAGTGAGGCATACTGTGTCACTACAAATGACGCTGGGATGTGAGTCCTCTGCGCGGGAAGCACTGGGATTTCCAGCGTGTTATTCACTCAGCTTGGAAGATGGCGCAAAATGAGAACAGCATACACAGCAAGTTGTTTCATTTATTTGTTGTTTTTTTTGACAAGTGACCCATATTTTATCAGTACTAACTGCTTATTGACTGCTTATTCTAAAAGAAGATGAGTTTTAATTATGTTTTTGGCATGACAGGTGTTACAAAATACTCAAAACTGTTTAGCAATGTAACTTAAAATCCCAGATCCTAATAAGGTGATCTGTGGCATGGTATCTGGCAGTTTTTACCCTGCATAAAGAAAGGACCATCTTGAAAGTGAAAGCCACAGCTCTTTGCCTTTTGCAATGCCAAACACAGGATGCGCACCACACAGCTCTGAGGTTACTGACTGTCGGAGCTAACACACACTCACACATACACACACATTTTATTAAACGGAAAACTTAAAAATGGAAACCTTTAAATGTGTGTTTCATTAAAGTAATGCATGCCCATTTTAAGGGCTTCCCAGGTGTTGCTAGTGATAAAAAACCTGCCTGCTAATGCAGGAGACATGGGTTTGATCCATGGATTGGAAAGAGCCCCTGGAGGAGGGCATGGCAAACCACTCCAGTATTCCTGCCTGGAAAATCCTATGAACAGAGAAGCCTGGCGGGTACAGTCCATGGGGTCACCAAGAGTCAGACCCAACTGAAGCGACTGAGCACATGCACACACATGCTTTTAAAGAGAATTAGAAAAATTTTACAAAAACAAAAAATAGAAAAAGAAACCTAAACTCAAAATACAACACAAAAACAGAACTTTGTTTTATTTGTCCATATTTGTGATTATACTGTTATGTAATCATAAGCGTTTTTAAGTTTTAAAATTAAAAATAATCTGTACTTTAAAAAAAATGCAAATAATTTTGATGAATAAGAAAGGTGAAAATGTGCCTCCATTCTATAATTCCACTCTATAAAAATAATCAGTTTTATCTGTTTTTTCTAGGCATTTCTATAAAACGAAATTGAAATATATTTTTAAAAGAAATGATATATTAGTTTGTAATTTTATATGTAAAAATATTGTGGACATAGTTTTATATCAATACAGATACATGCTGTCTAATAGAAATACTAAAGTACAAGCTATCTTTAATTTTCTAGTAGTCATATTTAAAAAATAAAAAGAAACTGGTAAGGAGAAGGGGGCGACAGAGGATGAGATGGTTGGATGGCATCACCAGCTCAATGGACATGCTGCTGCTGCTGCTAAGTCACTTCAGTCATGTCCGACTCTGTGCGACCCCATAGACGGCAGCCCACCAGGCTCCTCTGTCCCTGGGATTCTCCAGTCAAGAACACTGGAGTAGGTTGCCATTTCCTTCTCCAATGCATGAAAGTGAAAAGTGAAAGTGAAGTCGCTCAGTCGTGTCCGACTCTTCGAGACCTCATGGATTTCAGCCTACCAGGCTCCTCTATCCATGGGATTTTCCAGGCAAGTGTACTGGAGTGGGATGCCATTGCCTTCTCCGTCAATAGACATAAGTTTGAGCAAAACTCCAGGAGATAGTGAAGGACAGGAAAGCCTGGTGTGCTGCAGTCTATGAGATCACAAAGAATCAGACACAACTTACCTAATGAACAACAACAAACTTAATATATTTTATTTAAATTAGTATACCCAGAAGACTGTTACTTAAACATGTAATCAATATTAAAAAAATTGAGATTTCTATAAAGTTTTAAAAAATTTTTTACTAAAACTTACAAATTTGGCATATATTTTATATTTAAGCATATCTCAATTCAGAACTGAGCTTTTCATTGGAGATACTTCATCTGTATTTAGAGTTTATAAAACTTACAGTTGAAAAGGTTGATTTACTGGAAAATAGCCAGATTTTCCAGACATATGTGAAAGTTTTCCCAGTAACTAAATTTAAATCTAAATTAATTAAAATTAAGTCAAAAGTTTAATTCCTCCGTTGTACTAACTCCATTTGACGTGCTCAGTGCATAACCGTAGTTGGCTGACAGCTATTGGACAGAGTAGATTTAGAGTATTCTTTTTCATAGTTGCATACTTTATTAATCCCCTACAATGACCCTATAAAATAGCATCTTATATGGAAGAAATAAACACTTTGAAAAATTGAGTAATTTGTCCAACCTTGCATATTTATTAAAAAGCATAACTAAGCTTGAACCCAGGTCTTTGACATGAGAGGCTATGCTCTCTTCTCTAACCTGTTTCTGTTATGATTTGTTTGATCATTGACCCTGTTGGTACGTATTTATGTGGTTAATTTTTGGCAATTACAAACCATACTTCAGGAACTATCTTTGTGAGTGTATCTTGGATATTTAAGTACTAAAAAGTTCAATGAAAATGCCCATTTTAAACACAGATAAATATTTTCAAAGTATCAAGACCTTATCAATGATATTTCTTAATAGCAGAGTGCATATTTTATATTTCCTAATACCTTTGGCAACACTAAGTAGTGTTCATATTTTTCATCTTTCCCACTCTAACCAGGAAAAATATTTCTTAGCTTGTACTTCTTTGATTATTAATGCATTAGTGCATCTTTTCATGTTTGATCATTTGTATTTTTCTGTGAATTGTTCACTGAACTCTCTTCCTAATTGTAATATCTGATACAGATATATCTGATACTATTCTCATGCTTGGATATGATGCTTATTTATTCTTTCACATTATAAATAAAACTGCAGTATACATCTTTGTATATCTGTTTTGGTATATATTTTATATTATTTCCTTAAAGTAAATCCTATTAGAATTACTAATTAATTAATTCTAATTAATATTAGAATTAGTAAAGTAATGCTCAAAATTCTCCAAGCCAGGCTTCAGCAATATGTGAACCGTGAACTTCCTGATGTTCAAGCTGGTTTTAGAAAAGGCAGAGGAACCAGAGATAAATTGCCAACATCTGCTGGATCATGGAAAAAGCAAGAGAGTTCCAGAAAAACATCTATTTCTGCTATATTGACTATGCCAAAACCTTTGACTGTGTGGATCACAATAAACTGTGGAAAATTCTGAAAGAGATGGGAATACCAGACCACCTGATCTGCCTCTTGAGAAATTTGTATGCAGGTCAGGAAACAACAGTTAGAACTGGACATGGAACAACAAGACTGATTCCAAATAGGAAAAGGAGTACGTCAAGGCTGTATATTGTCACCCTGCTTATTTAACTTATATGCAGAGTACATCATGAGAAATGCTGGACTGGAAGAAACACAAGTTGGAATCAAGATTGCCGGGAGAAATATCAATAACCTCAGATATGCAGATGACACCACCCTTATGGGAGAAAGTGAAGAGGAACTCAAAAGCCTCTTGATGAAAGTGAAAGTAGAGAGTGAAAAAGTTGGCTTAAAGCTCAACATTCAGAAAACGAAGATCATGGCATCTGGTCCCATCACTTCATGGGAAATAGATGGGGAAACAGTGGAAACAGTGTCAGACTTTATTTTTCTGGGCTCCAAAATCACTGCAGATGGTGACTGCAGCCATGAAATTAAAAGACGCTTACTCCTTGGAAGGAAAGTTATGACCAACCTAGATAGCATATTCAAAAGCAGAGACATTCCTTTGCCAACAAAGGTTCGTCTAGTCAAGGCTATGGTTTTTCCTGTGGTCATGTATGGCTGTGAGAGCTGGACTGTGAAGAAGGCTGAGCGCCGAAGAATTGATGCTTTTGAACTGTGGTGTTGGAGAAGACTCTTGAGAGTCCCTTGGACTGCAAGGAGATCCAACCAGTCCATTCTGAAGGAGCTCAGCCCTGGGATTTCTTTGGAAGGAATGATGCTAAAGCTGAAACTCCAGTACTTTGGCCACCTCATGCGAAGAGTTGACTCATTGGAAAAGACTCTGATGCTGGGAGGGATTGGGGGCAGGAGGAGAAGGGGACGACAGAGGATGAGATGGCTGGATGGCATCACTGACTCGATGGACGTGAGTCTGAGTGAACTCCGGGAGTTAGTGATGGACAGGGAGGCCTGGCGTGCTGTGATTCACGGGGTCGCAAAGAGTCGGACACGACTGAGCAACTGATCTGATATGATCTGATTAGAATTACTAGGTCAAGGCAGTGGATATTTGTTACAAATATCAAAACTGTTAATACAAAATGCCAAGTTTATTTTCAGAGGGTTGGTTTGCCTTCTAGCCATTGTTCAGGAGCAATAGTTCTTTTTTTTTTTTTTTTAAATACAAATAATTTAAAACTTTAATTCTCTCACAATTCATTTTGATGTCTGTCTTTTCTTTTTCATTTTTTGGCTTTTGTATGACATACATGCATACATGTACACACACACATATATATGTTTCATGTGTCCAGCATTACAATTCAACGTCTGTGTATACTACACAATGATTGCTGCCACTAGTCTAGTTATCATCTTTCACAATACAGTGGACCTTCTTCATTCATTTCACCTACCCACCCCCAACTGCCTCTTCCCTCTGGTAGCCATTAGTGTGTTCTCTGTATTCATCAGTTTGTTTTTGTTTTATTTTGTTCTCTTTTTTTTTTTTAGAATCCATATATGAGTGAAATCATATAATATTTGTCTTTCTCCACCAGAATTATTTCACATGGAGAAATATCTAAGAGGACTCTTGGCATGAGGACTCTTCTATCTAAGATAAAGATATCTTAGCATGATATCTTTAAAGTCTAGCCAGGTTATCATAAATGGCAACATTTTGTTTTTTATGGCTGAATAATGTTCTATTGTATGTATATGTGTATGTACATACTACATCTTCTTTATCTGTTCATCCATCAGTGGGCACTTAGGTTGTTGTCCTATTTTGGCTATTGTAAATGCTTCAGTGAACATAAAAAGGCATATATCTTTTTTAATTAGTATTTTCATGTTCTTCAGTTAAATACCAAGAAGTAGAATAACTTGGTCATATGATAGTTCTATTTTCAATTTTATGAGGCATCTCCGTACTGTTTTCTGTAGTGGTTGCACCAGTTTATATTCCCACTGACAGTGTACAGGGCTTCACCTTTCTCTGTGTACTCTCCAACATTTGTTGTTTCTTGTCCTTTCCATTATAACCATTCTAATGGGCATGAGGTGATATGTCATTGCATTTCCCTAATAATTAGACATGTCGAGCATCTTTTCATGTGTCTCTTGGCCATCTGTTTATCTTCTTTGGAACAGAAGAAATGTCTATTGGGCCTTTGAATGAAGTTTCTGAAAACCAAGCGAGGCCCCAGGGCGAGCTTAGCACGTAGGCTATAAGTAAATAATAAAACCTGCCCGCTTCCTCGCCAAGAACTCCAGGCAAATTTGCACTGAGATGCCACATGAAATGAACACATTTTCTGCCTCCTTGCGCCTGCCGCACCGTCCAGGTCACTCACCGCTGAGCTCTGGCTTTGACTCAAAGCAAGAGGGAAAAAAAGAATACACGGGACTGCATCAAACTAAAAAGTTTCTGCAAAGTGAAAGAAACCATCATCAAAATGAAAAAGTAGCCTACTCAATGGGAGAAGATATTTGCAAATCATGTATCTGATAAGAGGTTAATATTTAAAATATTAGTAAAGTACTCATGCTGCTGCTAAGTCGCTTCAGTCGTGTCCGACTCTGTGTGACCCCATAGACAGCAGCCCACCAGGCTCCCCCGTCCCTGGGATTCTCCAG
This sequence comes from Bos indicus, assembly GCF_029378745.1. Taxonomy (NCBI): domain Eukaryota; kingdom Metazoa; phylum Chordata; class Mammalia; order Artiodactyla; family Bovidae; genus Bos; species Bos indicus. Next base: position 62,934,901 of record NC_091775.1, on the reverse strand, counting down.
GCAGGAACACTGGAGTGGGTTGCCGTTTCCTTTTCCAATGCACGAAAATGAGAAGTGAAAGTGAAGTCGCTCAGTCGTGTCCGACCCTCAGCACCCCCATGGACTGCAGCCTCCCAGGCTCCTCTATCCATGGGATTTTCCAGGCAAGAGTACTGGAGTGGGATGCCATTGCCTTCTCCGAAAGTACTTATACAACTCAACAAAAAACAAACATTCTGATTAAAAAGTGGAAAGAGAATATGAATAGACATTTTGTATTCCAAATAGAAATGTGGACAATAGACTTTTTTTTTAACTTTTAATTATATAACAGTATAGAAAAGCGTATACACCTGTATAGAAAAGTATATACACCCCAAGTATACAGTTTGAAGAATTTGTAAACTGATCACAACCATGGAAGCAATACCTGGAAGCATTCCAGAACATTCCCAGCAACCCCCAGAAATCCTCTTGTGTACCTTTACAGTCATTACTCCCCCCTCACTGTCTTACCTTCTAAGAGCAAAAATGTATTCTACAGATAATGTTCAGAGTCCAACTAGAACTTCAAAGTTACTTTTCCCATACAGGTGTGCTGCTGTTTTTATTATGCAACTAATATTCAATAGGACGCTTCCCTGGTGGCTCAGATGGTAAGGAATCTGCCTGCAATGCAGGAGACCCGGGTTCCACCCGTGGGTTAGGAAGATCCCCTGGAGGAGGGCATGGCAACCCACTCCAGTATTCTTGCCTGGAGGATCCCATGGCCAGAGGAGCCTGGCAGGCTACATACAGTCCATGGGGTCACAAAGAATTGGACATGACTGAGTGATTAACACACACACAGTGTTCAGTACTTGTAAAAGGCTATTATAAAGTGTACTGAATGTGTTTTTTAAAATATATTTTTATTTATTGTGTTGGGTTTTAGTTTCATCACGCAGGATCTTTTGTTGGGGCACATGGACACTAGTCACGCTGTGCAGGCTCAGTAGCTCCAAGGTATACGGGATCCCAGTTCCCGGACCAGAGATTGAACCCACATTCCCAGCATTGCTGGACTACCATGGAAGTCCCCCTAAATGCATTTTTCAAAAGCGTGTATCATCCTAGCCAGGGAACAATTCTGATATACTAAATAAGTGAGATTATACTATTCATATTGTTTGATTGAAAATCAGAATGTCATCTTAAACTCTAATTGATAATTAGAAAAGGAATCCTGCAGTCCAGGAGGTAATAGCATAATGGTCTCCTTTGAAGGCTTCTAGAATTTGTGTGGACCAGAGCCTGTCAAACAGCTTCTCATCTGGGAGACTTGTTTTTAAACTGTTCCTTAAGTTTCATTTAGTAGTAGTTCTGAGTGGGGTCCAGGGACCTGCATTTTTAATAATACCTCAGGTGACTGACTCAGGTAAATCTCAAACATTCAAGAAATATGGCTTATGTCACTGTTTCTCTTGTTTTAAGTATGCCAGTATCTGGATCTTTATGGTGAATACTTTTTTTTTTACTAAGTACATTTTTTCTCAGTTTCTGTGGGTGGCATTCTTTTTTTTTCCTTTTGAGGTTTGTGAACAAATTAACTTAGGTAAAGATTCCTAGAATTTATGGGTTAACTGAGCACCCTCAGATGCCCTACCTCTTGCCCAATATCATGTCCAAGCGTTCCCGTGCCCTCTTGTTGAAGGCTCCCACCTTCAGGGCACTTCTTTCCCATCCTGGGCAGCACTTTAATGTGTGACAGTAAGATGATCTCTTCACTTCTGCTCTGCTTAATTGCCAGCATTTTTCCCAATGAATAACCAGAGTTAACACATGACCCAGAATACTCCACAGCCCTTCTCAGAATACTTTAAGGCTTCCCATTGCCTTAGAACAGGGGCCTGCACTCTGTGGCCCATGAGATCTAAGAATGGTTTTACATTTATTTTTAAAGGGTGGTTTAAAAAAAAACACGACAAAGGCGGAATATTCAATATCTACTTCTTTACAGGACTAGTGTGCCAATCACTGCCTCTGTATAAACTCTAAGCACCTTGATGGCCCTTGCCTGTTTTGGTCAGCCTTGTCCGACTCCCAGCACGCAGTGGCTCCTTCAGCAACGAGTCTTCTCAAAAGCTAAACCATTGAGCCGTTTTGCCTGCAGGCTTTTGAGCTTGCTGTTTCCTTTGTCTGGAATTCTCTGGCTTTGGGCTTGTTCTGTGGTGGGCTGCTTCTAGGCCCTCAGGTCTCGATCAGGTATCATCCCTGTCTTTCTAGAGTGGCGCTCACCCACTAGATTTCAGCCCCATTGACTCCCTTCCTTCTAGAATGGTCGTCACCTTATTGAAGTGTGTGTGTGTGATTGCCATTTGCTGCTGCTTGTCTACCATGATGTGAGCCATGTCAGGCAGGGGCCGTGTCCGTATCATCACTGCTGTGTGCAGGCACACATCGGTCAGTATCTGCTGAGTGAGGGACCGGGCAGACTGAAGGTTGCAGCGAGGTGGTTATCAAACTTCCCATAGTAGGAATTAGGAAATGTGGCACCCTCATCTACCATTCCCTTGTCATGCGTCCTGCAAGAAGTTTGTAAAAGCCTAATACATCAACATTTGTACCTCTAAAGTAGCCTATGAGCCAGCAGAAAAGAATATTTTGGCATCCCTTTTTTTTTTAAAAGAAGACTTATAGTAATCATATACTTAGCTGAAATCATTTTAAGGTATACTGGGTTGTAGTTAAATATGCAGCTGATGGCTCATATTTAATAAAGCGTTTTGCATTAGATTAAGTAATGGGTACATTCCTTTTTCTTTCCATACAAAAAAAATTTTGGTATCACTCTGGAAAATACTGGCATTAGAAATAGTCTATATGTCCCATGAATCCAACTCAGAAATAAAGTGACCTGTTCATCACTATTTGAAAGTATTCTCTGGTGTTTAATGGTAAGTATACTTTAAAGTATGTGGTTTTTTTTTTTTTTTAACATGTATTATACTTGAAGATCGGAGAAGGCAGTGGCACCCCACTCCAGTACTTTTGCCTGGAAAATCCCATGGACGGAGGAGCCTGGTAGACTGCAGTCCATGGGGTCTCTAAGAGTCGGACACGACTGAGCGACTGCACTTTTCACTCTTCACTTTCATGCATTGGAGAAGGAAATGGCAACCCACTCCAGTATTCTTGCCTTGAGAATCCCAGGGATGGGGGAGCCTGGTGGGCTGCTGTCTCTGGGGTCGCACAGAGTGAGACATGACTGAAGCAACTTAGCAGTAGCAGCAGCATACTTGAAGATGGGCTTCCCGTGTAGCTCAGCTGGTAAAGAATCCGCCTGCTATGCAGGAGACCCCAGTTCGATTCCTGGGTCAGGAAGTTCCCCTGCTGAGGGGATAGGCTATCCACTCCAGTATTCTTGGGCTTCCCTGGCGGCTCAAATGGTAAAGAATCCACCTGCAGTGTGGGAAACCTGGGTTCGATCCCTGGGTTGGGAAGATCCCCTGGTGCAGGGCATGGCAACCCACGGACAGAGAAGCCTGGTGGGCTACAGTGCATGGGGTCGCAAAGAGTCAGACACGACTGAGACTAAGCACAGCATATACTTGAAGATACAAGCATTGAACACAAGCTTTTGTGTGTATGCCCAGGATTGCCATTTACTGGCTGTGTGACCTTGAGAAAGTATCTTAATCTTTTTAGATCTTAGTCTTGTCAACTGTAAAATGAAGGTGATGCCAGCTTCATAGGGTCATTGTGGATAGATCACATAGTGATCTAATGTGTACATGTTTAACAGTGTTTTGGCCTGTGGTAGGTACCCAGGAAGTACTTTCTCTTTCCTCATATTTAAATTTAGTATCCAGGCTACCTCTTTTTAAGGGGATGTCCTTCTCTTTATTTCCTTTATTTTTGAGGCTGAAAATAGAAGGCAAAAAATACTGCCTTTTTGTTTAAAAAGTTAATAATGAATTATGTATATTTTACTAGTGTGCAGAATATCAACCACAGTTTTAAGGATGTTCATTTGTTTTCTGGTCTTCTGCTTATCTCGTTAGGACATGAAAGATCAGATGTCAGCTTCATCTGTGCAGGCGTTAGCTGAGAGGAAAAATAGACAGGTGAGTAAGCGTTGGAATATACAGTATCACAGAAAATACACAGATACGTGGACTTGCAAATTCTGACATCCGTGTATCATGTCTTCAAGCAGACGACCTTGGTGCTGAGCCCGTAGAGATGGCAACAGCCTTCTCCCTCCCCCGCCACACCCTCTGGTTCTCGCCTCTGGGCTCCCATTGCACCCTCTGTGTGCCTCATAGCCCTTGCCACAAGCCATTTATTCTGCACCTGTGGAGCACATTCTGTGTGCCAGGCGCTCTGTTAAGAGCTGTAATTGCTTGCTTTCTTGTCATTTTCTCTGCTGGACCTCAAGCTTCTTTGTGAGTGGGGAGGGATTGTGTCATGGTTTTTCTCTTCTTGTTTTTTAGATTTCTAGCTGCCCATGTGTAGAACGCTCTAGACATTTAATGATTGAAACTTTACATAAAGCATTTGAAGAAACTTAAATATGTGTTAAATCTTTCACTGTTTTATGTATCTTTTTTTTCTTTTTTGATGTGAGGTCCAGTTTTTGTAAGTTATTACAAATAAATTATGAAACCTAATAAATTTCAGAAACCAAAGCCCAGATACTGACACATCAAAAATAAAAGCTACAAGAGACCCAGTCCTTGAATTTAGTAGGCTGATAATTGAAGAACAGCTCACCATTTTTAATTAACTAGGAACCAGTGGTTTATGATATACTCTTCACTTTATACCTGTAGGTATTTCTTGACCCACTTAATTTTGAAAACAAGTATTCTAAAAGCTTGAAAAGGGAAGAGGACTCTCTAAATATCTTCCAGCTTAACTTCCCTGTTTCCTTCCCCACATGCCACTCTCCATCACTGTTGTTTCCCCATCCACCTTCCTTGCTTGTAACAGTGCAGACAGGAAAAGACACTAGCTAGCCATCCCATCTGGCACTGACTCTCAGAAAAGCTAGTGAGCTAACATAAATAAAATGTGCATTTATGCATAGCCTTTCTGACTGTGGCTGGGAATTTTGTTTTAGGCGATGAGTAAAATATCTTTGGGCTTCCCAGATGGCTCAGTGGTAAAGAATTCACCTGCCAATGCAGGAGACCTGGGTTCTATCCCTGGGACGGGAAGATCCCCTGGAATAGAAAATGGTAATCCACTCCAGTATTCTTGCCTGGGAAATCCCATGGACAGAAGAGCCTGGTGGGCCAGTCCATGGGGTCGCAAGAGTTGGACACAGTCCAAGTATAGGTCCCAGTATCCACCATAGAGTCATTAGAGTCTTTGTATCAAAACGAGCAGGATCCTTTCAATCAGCCCCATGACCAGATGGGGCAGAAGCATCCCCCAAAACCTTATGTCTGCTCTACACCCAAGACAGTCACCATCCAGACTCTTGACTAAGGCTCTGGGCTGTGGAAGTTCTCAGGCATCCTGGTCCTCTTCTCATATCTGCCTCAGAACTCAACATACATCCTGAACTTCCCTTAGCAACTAAACGACAACAAAATGTCTTCGAGTCACAGGCGTTCAAGGAATGGAAGGTGGGCAGAGTCCACCTCATAGCTGCTTCCAGCACCAGGTGCTGGGCTGATCCTCACAAAGCCAAGGCCTCCTGCTTTGGCACCTATACTTGGGCTGGTCCCCAGTGCTCTGGGCCCTCTCCGTCTTCTTTCTCACTAACTAACTCCTGGAGGTCAGACCAGGGGAATCTCAACAGCTTCACGGGTGACTCTTAACAGCATGTCATATGCCTACCCAAGTGTAGACCGTGGATAAGCTAGGAAAAAATAGCCATGACTGTGGCCGCAGGAGCTCTGGTTCTCTATTCATAGCCTAGTGATACACTGTAGACTTTTTCTGACCTTGAAAAAATTGTCACTAGGTCCCAGTATCCACCATAAAGTCATTAGAGTCTTTGTATCAAAATGAGCAGGATCCTTTCAATCAGCCCCATGACCAGATGGGGCAGAAGCATCCCCCCAAAACCTTATGTCTGCTCTACACCCGAGACAGTCATCATCCAGACTCTCGACTAAGGCTCTGGGCTGTGGAAGTTCTCAGGCATCTTGGTCCTCTTCTCATATCTGCCTCAGAACTCAACATACATCCTGAACTTCTCTGAATGTAGACTCTGAAATGTGGCCATTTGGCCGAATTCATGTCTCAAAGTCAGGCAAGGCTAGTGTGGGTATTGAGGGGCTTTGCAGAGAACCAAGGAATCAGTTAGACTTTTAACAGTTCCAGAGCTAAAGGGTACCTGGTAAGAAGTTTTGGCAGCTTTGCAAGACAGAAGAATCATAGTCACTAGCTTGGTCCAGTTCTTTGGTTAAAAAGGCTTGTGAGGATCCCAGGCAGGGTTAGCTCACTTTCCTGGCTGGCCTCTTCAATGAAGGAAGACATTCCCAAACTTAACCTTTTCTGACTACAGAATTCCTCAAATTCATACTAGAAAACACAACCCTGGCGTCTGGGGGCCCAGGCGGAGAACTGACATCAGGGCCAACCCTTGTTTGGGTTCTCAGGGTCAGGCCCCCACTGTGGCCATGCTGCCTGCCAAAGCAACCCCTATTCCATCTGGAAACCTCTAGCCTTTTAGTTCAGCTGAAGGGCATTGGGATGTATCTGTGGGTCACACTGAGCAGACATTGGTGGTTCTTGTGCCTTCACTGTATGAGGGACTATGACTTAATTTCTTGTCACTTTAGGGCACTATCTCCTCCCTCCTCTGAACACCAAAAATTTCCTTGGTCATACTTAAATAGAAAGGACTCTGGATGTCTGGAATCAGTTAGACTAGGACCTTCAACGGGTCTCCAGTGAAACTCCAAGGGTGCTAGGAAGAGCTGGTCCTGTGAGAACACGTGCCTTATGGTCCACAAAGCAGTGCACAGAGGGGCTTTAAGACTGCTTTAAAGTTGACTCTCACTTGCATTTTTAATGGGACAGAGCTCATTTGTGAGTCCATAGAAAGTGCCCTTCATGGCATTCTTTGATTTGTACTCCGCAGGCACCAACCTGCACCAATCCATAAAAAGCTGACCCCTGGAAAGACAGCTTATGAGCAGTGGGAGAACTCTTCATATCATGGTGATGAGGCCCTTGTTTAGTGAGAGTAACGGTTTGTCCCTCCTGCTCTGCTGCCCCCGGCCCCGCTCTCGCAGGCCCTGCTAGGAGACAGTGGTGGACAGAACTGGAGCAGTGGAACAACGGATAAATACGGGCGCCTCGACAGGGAGCTTCAGTTGGCCAACTCCCATTTCATCGAGGAGCAGCAGGCACAGCAGCAGGTACCTGAGTGGAGGACAGGGAGGTGGGAGGCCCAGCACCACCCTCCCCACTCCTCTGCCAGCCAGGGCTCTGTTGCTGATGACAGGCAGGATGGGCCAGAGCTAGCCTCACAGCTGCCAGAGTCTACCTGTGTGACGGTTGCTTTCATAAAGGGTGTTGCAGACACCCTTCAGAGCATGACAGTTTCAAGAGAACCAAGCTTGATTAGACCTCTTAGGACAAGCAGACCAGACCCCCGCAACTGACAGAGGAGGCCATTGACTTAAAAACACAGCAGCCTCTTCCCCAGCCTCTGCTTCTGTACTCAGCTTTTTGTTCATTTCAACAAAGGCACTTTGAGAAAAATTGAGTCCTTGTTTTTTCATCGAAAATTGTTGTTGGTTCCATTAGATGTAAAAATCGTTGCTCTGGTGGAGGTTAAGGGGTGGAAGGAAAGGTTGATTATATTTGTGTGGTTGCTTTTGATTTGTATTAATTAAAGGAAGCTAATAGTAAAGTGTCTGGGGATTTGAGCATTATCACCCCATCAAAACGATTGGTTCTTAAATACTGTGTTTTATATATACATGCTGATCTTTTTCCATTAGCACATCAGCTTAACCATTTGTCTACTTAAATTGCTATTAACCAAGCAAAAATTTTTTTTTTTTCAATGAAAAGTGAGGCTACTGCAGCACAATTAAAAGTAAGTTGTGCTCAGGAGTTGCCTGCAAGGTAGCTTACTGCCGCAGAGCCTCCTCTCACGTGTCCTTGAGCAGGGAGCAAAGGACTCCGTGTGTGTAGTTTTCCCATGTCCAGAGACCTGCTAGACTCTCTCCTACAGTTAAGTTGTGGCCGGCTGTTGCCAGTTGAGACCCTGACCCCGGCAGCGGGCTTCCTCTTCCTAAGCATCCCCACGTGTCCGTGGTCACTGCACAGGTGCTTTTGGCCATTGTCTGTCCCTTGCTGGACTTCAGCCAACCAGGGTAAATCTCTCTGGGTGGTTTCAAGCCCCGCTGACTGTTTCACAAGTTGGATCAGCAGGGGATATCAGTAGCTTGACAGCCTAGCCTTTTGAGCAGCGTGTTCTCTGAGGCGGACGGTCTGGTCCTTTGATTTCTGGGCTTTGCTTCTGAATGTGAATTGTCCCGAGTTGGCAAAGAAGCTAGCAGCTGCTCGAGTGCTGGGCTTGGAACCAGGTAAGATGGATTTTAATTGCTTATTTCCCATTTCTCTGGCACCAGCTGATCGTGGAACAGCAGGATGAGCAGTTGGAGCTGGTCTCTGGCAGCATCGGAGTGCTGAAGAACATGTCCCAGCGCATCGGAGGGGAGCTGGAGGAGCAGGCCGTGTGAGTACTGGGATGCCCCTCTCGCCTCAGAGAGGTGAAGGGAAGAGCCATCTTAGGAGACCCCTGAAGAGCCTGCGGGTTACATGGCCAGTAAAGCCAAAAGCTGTTTTGTTTCTAGCTGCATCTTTACTCTGTTTTACAGACTAGCCTCTCCAAAAAAGGCAAATCCATCAGATACAATTTTCAAGAAGGTTTAGGCAAAGTTATTAGTATTTTTAAACACTTGCAAAAGAGGTACCAATTCCTCTGAACAGCTGACTTCAAGTGTTGTAGTGAATAGGAATGTGAAACTGTTAGGGCTGTGTAAGCTCCATGGAGATTTTTTGTCCCAAAGAGGATAAGACATGGGCTAACTTAACTTCATCATTGCATGCCTTTCCTGCTATATTAAATGGAACTTTTTGCTCTGTATCTTAAATTTTTATTTTGTTGGAGGGGGGGAAGTATAAGTTTAATTCCAACTAATAAAAAAATCTCCTACAATGGAAAAGTCTTCTCCTAGAAAAAAAGCACAAGAAAACATACCTGGATTCGTTTTTCCTTAAGAAAAATCTCCGTTTGCACTCCTGAAGTATGACACCAAAAACAGAATTCTTAAAATATGCTACCTTTGCCATTTCACAAAATATTTTTTCTGGGGGGAAAAAAAAAATCTAGTAGGGTATTTCAGAAACTCTCCTACCTTGATTTTGTGTTCAACCTTATGGATTCATTTCTTACAAATTCAAACTGGGCATCTTGTTCTCGTGGGAGGCCCCAGGGTATCCACAAAGCAGCCAAAAGAATAGGCAGGGTCTCTGCCATCAAGGGTTCACTGCTTACTGGGTGGAATGGATATTATAGAAATGGTGCAAGTTGTGAAGGGTAACAGAAGTGGAGAGCTGCCAGTGTGGGGAGTGTGTGGTGCCTTGAGGGCCCTAACAGCCTGAACTGGAGAGCTGACTCAGTCTAAACTCCCTGAGAAGAGAAGAGAGGTTTAACTGGGACTGAAGAATGAGTAGAAGGTACCAGATGGGGTGGGAGGAAAGGGTGAGGGGAGGCTCTCCTGGAAGGAAGAGTCCTTATAATGACTTAGAGGTGATATGTGCACACAGCAGAGAGGTTTAGTGTGTCTAGAGCACCAGGGTTGAGAGGGAGGTTACAGGAGTCAAGTCAGGGAGGCAGAGAACAGATCAGGGAAGGCCCCAGAAGCCACAGTAAGGAGTTAGGACTTGTCATTCAAAGGGTGATGGGAAACACAACCCCAGGGAAGGTTGTGTTAGTAATGCCATGGTCAGGTTTATGTTTGGGGGAGATCCGTCCATCTTTGGTTTTGATGGTGAACCACAGTGGAAAAGACTGGAAGCAGGGAGGCCACGTAGGACGGTGGCAGAACAGGAGCTTAGGTATGCAGCTTAATTTGTCTGAAATGCATTCTTACCCTAAAATTCACTATGCGGATGGGAAAGAACTAATTATTTGAGCAGTTACATCGGTTGGGTAGATGATAGACCCTGGCAGACTTCCAAATAAAGACGGTGAACTGAACACAACCTCTTTATCTCCGTTCCTACTCTGAAGTCCACGAGAACAGTAACAGAGGTTTTTATTTGTATTTAATGGCATAAAATCTATGGGGACATAGAGCTTGGAATAAGAAACAGCGATCTTAACATTTTAGCTCCTGGAAAGCAGAAAGATAAATGGTGAACCTGAGAAAACAGGGTCCTTGGTGAGCAGAGGGGAGAGCCCAGAGCGGTGTGATTCAGGCCCCAGACCCCCAGCTGAGAAGAGCATGTCCTCACTCGTGACAGTGGGAGCCCTGGATGTCGACCTTATCCAACCAGGACACAGTTCTGTTGGAAGGAAGGAAGCGGGAAGAGAAGTGGGAAGGATGCAGAGGTGGGGAATGGAATGGGAGGGCGCTAAGCCCTAGGCTTTCACCGTGCAGAGTCAGCGGGATCCGGACACTGAGCTGCCAGCGTGTAGCTTCAGAAACTGGAGAATGCACCCAGAGAGTAGTGGAGGGGCTGAAAGCGCTGGCTGTCGGGGATGGGGGACAACTGTGGTTTTTTATAAAAGGACTGATTGGCTCTACAAACTATGTGTGTGTGTAATTCTAATAAAAATAGGTAAATTAAAAGGAAAAAGTGGGTCTTACACTTAGACCTGTGCTGTCTAGTACAATAGCCACCAGCCCCCACATGGCCATTGAGTACATGAAATATGGCCAGTCTAAACTAAGAAGGGCCCTGGGTATAAATGCACACCAGTTCTGAAGGCCTTAGTGTGAAAAAATATAAAATTGCATATTGAAATGATAGTTTTTTTTAGGTATATTGGGCTAAATAAAACAGGTTATTAAAATTAATTTCAGCTCCCTTTTTTAAAATGCGGCTACTGAAAAATATGAAGTGGCATAGGAGACTCACATTGCATTTCTTTTGGACAGCACAGAGGTAGGCTAGAAACTTGTTTTTTTTTTATTTTGTTGTCCTTTAGTCACTAAGTCATATCTCACTCTCTTTTGACCCCAAGAGCTGTAGCCCACTAGGCTCCTCTGTCCGTGGCATTTCCCAGCCAAGAATCCTGGAGTGGATTGCCATTCCTTCTCCAGGGGGATCTTCCTGGATCAGGGATTGAACCTGTGTCTCCTACATTGGTAGACAGGTTCTTTACCACTGAGCCACCTAAGAAATTTGGTTAGTGCATGGTTAATGAGTGTCCTTGGACTGGAGGTTGGATGACTTACCCGTTTTTGTCTTGAGTAAGAAAGATCTTACACAGCACACACAGGTAGCTCTTGTTTATCAGCATTTGCCCTGTGTGGATAGGTCTGCCAGCTGCGGGGCCAAGATGCTACCAGAATCTAAAATGAGCTAAAAAATGTTTTAATTTGAAAATTCAGGTAAGGGACAAAGGCTTGTTTGTGTAGTTGCCAACATGGGGGATATTTAATGACTGACTTAATGAGGAGTTGGTTGCCTGAATCCTGCAGGGCTCTCGGGTGCCTCTTGTGGGCCCAGACCCAAACCACTCGCTGCCCTTGGTGCTGCCAGAGGAATGAATAAAGCCTTGTTAAGAAGCCCTCTGGTTACTAATTAGTATGTCATATTCTAGCCTCAGGATAATCATATATTAATCCAAAGTTGAATAGTCTGGAATGCTTAGTAATTTATGAAATAAACACTGTTGGTATGAGTATTGTGTTTTCTTTCCTAGCCACACCTTGGGCAGCAAGCAGTGTGAGCCTCAGGGAGCTGGTTCTCTGTGCGTGTAGAGGAGGTGCACCGAGCTCAGTCCTGAGGCTGCCCAGCTTTATGGTAAAGCATGGGGTGGCTTAAAGCAGATGATGATTTGGTCAAAGTCCATTTCTTAACTCACGCTACTATAAAGTGCTTTGTGTGGGGCTTCCCTGGTGGCTCAGACAGTATAGAATCTGCCTGCAGTGCAGGAGACCTGGGTTTGATCCCTGAGTTGGGAAGATCTCCTGGAGAAGGGAATGGCAACCCACTCCAGTATTCTTGCCTGGAGAATTCCATGGACAGAGAAGCCTGGGGGGCTACAATCCATGGGGTCCCAAAGAGTCAGACATGACTGAGCAACAAACACTTTAACTTTCATGGGAACCCTGTTGATAGGATCGCCTGCTTTTACAGATAAGGGTCCCTTGTCCAGAGTAGCAAGTGGCAAAGCCTGGTTGTCTGATTCACACAGCCTTCTTTCTGCTACACTGCACTGCAGCTGAGTTTGTATTATTGTATGTTCAGGTCCCCATTGGCCTTGGCTGCAGTTCTGCAATCTAGAAAGCTCTAAAAAAATTTGCAGCAAGCTTTTGTTACAGAGGAACCTGACCTGAACTGACTGCAGCCATGACTCCTCATAGTTTTCTTTGCAGAAATATTAACTCAGGTGTTTGATGACAGCCCCAGACTCTGCTGGGGGTGTTGGCTAATACACAGTGTATGTAACTTACTACTTTTTCAGATTTCCAAAATTCCGAACTCAAAAACAGATCTTGTCCCTTGGATAAAAAGATTGGGGGGTCTGAATCCCAATGTTGTCTGTTTGGTGATTGTTAAGACTGAGGCCCAGATCCCAGTAATTTAACTCCATGGCCACTGTATCTGGAGCTGTGCTGAGCAACCTCCTCCTGTGTCTGCTTGTCTTTCTAGCATGCTGGACGATTTCTCTCACGAGTTGGAGAGCACTCAGTCTCGACTGGACAATGTGATGAAGAAACTTGCAAAAGTATCGCACATGACCAGTGGTATGTATGTGCTTAAAGCTCCAGAATTCTTAATTCTAGAGACACAGTCTAGGGGGTGTCTCCTGGGTGCGCTTGTTCAGATCCTCTGGCACATTTTTGTTAGACGTTGGGGTCAGGAGATGGAAGACTAGCACACACAGGCCTGGTCTTCGGCTTGTGGCCTTCGCCTGGGAAGAGCCTTCGTGGTCCCCACCATGCGAGGCTGGTGCTGACGTTTCTTCTGGTGGAGTAACTTTCTTTGCACTTACAAAATCATTCATTTTCCTTTTTTCCTATTTCCTTACCAAAAGAGGGAATTGGTTTCCCAATTCCCAACTAGTAAGAGCTAGTTACTGTTTCTCCTGGACTGACTTTTCACTGAAAGAAACACCTCTACATTTCAGAAGATGGCCTTGCAGATCTCATTTAAACTGTTTTTATTTGAATCTGTAGTGAACTATTCCAGCAAATTTACACCAGGCAAGGGATGAAGAAGTAACTTTTTTCAAATTAGTCACTGTGTAGGAAGATGAGTACCAGTGACTATTTTTTGGTACTACAACCTATCTTCTCTACGAGAAATAACATCTTTTTAAATCAGAGAAAATAGAGTATCTTTTTTCCCTCTATTTGGTGGGAGACTCTGGGTGAAGGGAGGGACTGAGACATCCTTCAAGGGCACCTAAGTGTTCTTGAACCAGAGCACCCCCTCCCCCATCAGAACGTCCCCTGTGTCTTGACAGCTTTCTTCAGTTGATTTCCTGTTGTTACATCTGTATGACATAGTCTAACTGTCCACTCTTGCCTTTTGAGGCAAAATTGAAATACAAGTGTGTATTTGCTTCTCAACTGTTTAACTCATAGTCAAGTTACATAAGACTTCTCTTGGGCTCTGTTTCTTTTATATATAAAAAAATTGGATGACACCTACCTCTCAAGGTCATTGTGAGAAATAAATGAAATAGTAATTAGTGTACAAATGTTTAACAGTGTCTCTCATGTATTAGTACATAGTAAGTGTTTGGGGAAAAAAAGGGGGGGGTAAGACAGGCCGAAGATGGCCCTGGGGGGCCAAGGACCTGTTACATCTAAGAAAAAGGGAAGCTCCTAGCCAGACTGGTTTCCTTCCTTCTCTCTAGGGCACATATGCTTCATGCTTCTAGTAGGCTCTTCATTGCCAGCGGCAGGCCCCAGCTCACTTCGTCTTCCACAGATCTAGAGGAGTTTTGTGAAGTCCTCTTCCTGCGTATCCCTGTTCTCTCTTCTTCCACCCCTTCCCTCCTCTTTTTTTCTCCTTTAAAAAAAAAAAAGCTTTTTACTGAAGTATTATATAACCAGTTTCAACCAGATCTTTCACTAGTGTCTGTATTAGTGGCAAAGTCAAGTAGCTACTTGAGCACCGGTTTTGTTTGGAGAGAACAGTGTAACAAAGATGCACTGTGTCCTTGTCTCCAGCGTTCTGGGAATGAGTAATTTAGAAAAGTACTTGCATTGTGATAAGCCGCTCCGTGTGTATAAATAGCACTGACGTCTGCTCACGCTGTCTTCTACTTAAGTCTGCTCACGCTGTCTTCTACTTTTTCTCCCCCAAAAAAAGTTTGGGGAGCAAGTAAGAACTTGAGGTATGTCCTGTCATACCTCAAGAAGGAGAGCCAGGAAACAGAGCATTTACACTGAAAGGCCCCTGGGTTTGGACAGCTTGCCTGTGGTGTTCATTGTAGTATCTGCTCCCCAAAGAGAGCGATTTCGGGGCCTCCTGCTTGGCTATGCTGGCTTTGATTTGATGACAGGGCAGTTTGGTGTTTGTCTCTGTTCTTCGTAACTTTTGGGAAAGTTCACTGCTTTTCGATCAAGCCTACATACAAAGAAAGAGTAGCGGGACACGCTGGAGTGTGTGATTAGGCAGTTCGTGAACGCCCACATTTCACAGGCCTGCAGAGGCGAGACCCCTGCCCTCCCCGTGCCTGGCTGCTTTCCTGGGCAGAAATCTGCCAGGGTGCCATACTTACTATTTTGAATGACCCAAGAGAGACACTGGTCTTGTCATTCTACCCAAAAGAAGTATGTTCTTTTGAGTGGATACCCAGGTTTTCTTCCCCTCACTTTCCAAAGTTCTGTTGTTCATCTTTTCTCTTTAGGGGAGGAGACTGTTGAGAGCAGGAAAATCCTGCAGAGTCACCTCTGGGGTTCTGCACCGCCCCCCCACCCCCCGCCCCCGCACCTGACTTTCTGAGACAGGTCCAAGCTTGCAAAAAGGCTGGTTAGGACCATTCACTTGGGGTCACAGAAACCCTTGTGGTTAGGACCCACCCCTTCTGGGAGAAGGCCGCTAGGATAACAGCTCCCTGGGTCACCCCGTTCATGCTTCCTAGGAGCAGCTTACACTTCAAAGGGAAGTGGATTTAAAAGCACATTCCTGGATTGTGCTGGCTTGTGTGCTCTTTGATGAAAGCCCCTGTTTAGTGCAGTTTCAGAAGAGAAAGTGATTGGAGGTGGGAGGAGGGCTGGGTAGAGGCTGATGGGAAGCTGGTTCACTGTTGGAAGTTCAGGTCTAAGATGGCAGGATGCCTTGGGCAAGGCAGCAAGGAGGTATTTACCTTGACTGTATCATCTTAGAAGAATATAGATTAATCACTTTAATGAGAGGATTTTTAAATTATTGTAAACATTTTTAAGTAGATGAAAGAAGGCTAGATACTTGAGTTTTCTGGACCATTGAAGTGATAGTTAAACAGGTGAATACTGTTATCTGGAGTAGGCAGACTCACCCTCCCCACGCCCTTTGGACTAGTCCTGTCTCAGAAAGGAACAGGTGGACTTGAGGTCTTGATTCTAATCCCACTTGCTAAGTGCGTTTCTAGCATGTGTGATGGGGAGCGCAGTGAGCCACTGGAAAGGTACTTGCTTTACTTACTGTTGGTCGGTGGCAGTTCTGTTGACCGGTTCTAAGACTTTGCTGTCTGCGACATTTACTTTAGTTACATGTTTTATGGACCCAGCATTGCTTTGTGGAAAGTTGCGTGGTCTATTTTCCTAGATTCAGACCTTTTTACAATGTGATTCTCAATAGTAGTGTTGTGCTAAAATCTTTCAAATAAACTTTTGATGAATTGGTAGGGGTACCTTTTTACTTCTACTTATACAGAACTCTTATCTTACTTCTAGCAGCTGAGCTCCAGTGTCACAGGCTTTAATCTCAGCTTGACCTTTTGTGCAGAATGGCAGGGGTTCTCTGTGGGGAGCCAGCTTGCTCTTCCTACATCTGCCCAAGCAAAGGGCGCATCCTGAGGACGACAGCATCCTGTGCCAAGTGTGGGCCCACAGAGTGTGCGGATACTCGTGTTGCGTGGTCCTCCGGCAGCCCTGTGAGTTAGGGGCGCTCAGCAAGGACTGTGGGGGCCCTGCTCTCATCCGTCCCTCGGGGCCACCGTGCTCTGGGGTCACTTAGATGGGCTCTGGCCACTTTGTTTCCTGCGCCTGTTGTAAATTATGAGTAGGGCAGAAAGCTTCAGAAAAGACATTCCACTTTGACGTAGAGATGTTCATGTCAGTTACTTTAATACTGGTTAAAGCGATCTTTCTTGCCCAGGATGGTATGAAGCCCGTCACACACCCATGATCAGTACAGCTTGCTTTTTCAGCTTTTTTGTTTCCTGAAGTGACCACCAGCAGCTTTCATCTCCTTTCTGTCCTCCCGTCGTGCTCCTTGAGAAAAGACCATGATTATTGTTTAAACGATGTGACTTTGGTGGGACATTAAAGCAGATGAGCTTTGACCTGTAACACCAATGCCAACACCTTTTCCAGGGATGTGATAACCGCCAGCGGAAAGCTGCAGCCCATAGATCTTAAGAGAGCTGGGACACAAAGCCAGTACTTCTTACGAGGCTGGCTTTCGGGGTACGGGCAGGCCAGGAACAGCAGCGGTCTAGTGCCAGGTGCCCGGGCAAATTGGGGCCTCTCTTTGCCATCATTTGCCCATTCTGTGCCCTTTGCGTGCCCAGGTGTTGCCTTAACTGTCCTGTAACTGTGTCCTGGGGAAGGTCAGGTCCTAGGAGCGCTGACCCTCGTGTCCTGCCTTCCAGATCGGCGCCAGTGGTGTGCCATCGCAGTCCTCTTCGTGGTCCTGCTCATCGTGCTGATCCTCTTCTTAGTGCTGTGACAGCGGGGCCCCGGCTCGCTTCCTGCTGCACACACACCCCGGGGGACAGGGAGAAGCAGCGCGCGGCGGCCCGCTCCTCGCGACCCTCTCCTGGAAGCACAGCCTGAGCTGACTTTTCTTTCCGTGACCCCACTGTGGAGACAGCGCCTCCAGCCCAGTGTGGGGAGGGCCGGTGGGCAGAGGAAGTCGAGGACTGCACGCTCCCGGCTCCCCGGCTCCCATTCTGAGGACAGCTGGCTCTGCTTTGCCTCCCCCGGAATTCACTCCCCCCGGAACTTGCTCCCCCTGGAGGGCCTTCGAGGAATCCAGAAAACTTCGCAGACTCGGCTCATGTTGGCTGACGCTTATTCCATCCATCTTTGGCAGCTCTTTTCTCGCGTTCAGACTCTTCGCCCCTCAGACGGCTCACGCTGGCCACTGCAGAAACACCTATGGGGGGTGTGGGTGCCTGGATAGGTCTCGCACCCTGTCGAGGCAGTGCTGTCTCACCCCAGAGAGCTGGTGGTTAGTGGGGACAGAGAGCTCAGAGCACTTTGTGACAGAAGATGCAGTGGTTGGTTTGCAGGGGTAAGTGCTGGGGTGAAAGTGCTTCTCTAGGCGCTGTTTTTGTGGTAGGAATAACCAGTGGAAAAGAGCGACAAGCACTGGGCTTTGCGGCTGCTGGCGACTTGTGGCTTGAATTAAAGGGAGGACGGAGCAGCAGGGCACAGCTGCGGAGGGCGGGTGAGGTCGCCGGGGTCAGGCCCTTGCTGGATTCATGCCACTGTCATACAGCCACCTCCCCAGAGGGGCAACTTGCATTCCTAGGGGACCCTGAAATGAGCGGCTCAGCGGCTCACGTGAGCGGCCTGAGGTCCCAGGATGGCGTCCGCGGCAGTTCTTTTATTCCAGCAGCACTCCGCCTTGAGGGCTGGGAGTGGTCAGTACATTAATGACACTTACCAGAAACCATAATGTCAAAAAAGGCTAGTTCTGGACCAGATTTTTCTTACCCTGTAATTGCAAGGATGGGTAGGTGAACATGGTTCCTTTTTCCCTGAGACGATGTGGTTTATCATCCATTCAAATAACTGAGCCCTTCCGGATTTAAATGACAGATGCTTTCATTGGGTTTTAGTTGCTGACCCTGCTGAGACACTATACACTCCAAGCTTCTGGTGACTTTTAAAATGCCTCCAGTGTACATGTGTATATATTTTTATAACTTCCCTGATGAAAACCTAGGATTGAAGTAGCAGCTGAGCCCAGAGCCAGCGTGTGGCCGTGGCAGCTGCCGGTCCCTCCCCACCATCTCTCTCTGCACTTGTGAAGCAGCATCTGGGCAGAATTCTGGCTTCGACTCCCGTCTCCTCATCTTTCGGGGTCCATTCCTCAGCACACTAACTTTTTTTTCCCCCTTGTTTTGTTTGTATCTTGTTTTTTTGTTTGTGTCGAGCTTCTGTTTTCCCTTTTTGGTGTGTGTGATTTGCAATGATGTACTTGCCCAGCTAACTCTTGAATTGCACTTTGGAATAAATTCTCATAACAATTTTTTTAAAGAAGGGTATTTTCTCATGTTTAGGATCATGGTAGGTCAGGAAATCTGCCTGTGGATGAAAAGCTGAAAGCAGGTTTATAGAATTAAAAGGGTGGTTGACATCCACGTTTACACTCCACTCTACTTGATATGTAAGTTATTTCTTTTCAAATTAGGGAAAAAAGTGATTTTTACAAATGGCTTCAGATATAGGGTACTAGATTACTTTTCCAAGTTTTGAGCTTGTTAAAATAGTCTCCTACAAGCCAAAGACACAGCTGGTCCTTAAAATGTCTTTGTTAAACATCCATGTGGACCTTGTCTCAGTACTGTGATTCCCCACCTTCCGTGTTACACAAAGCAACCCCTTCTTGATGAATTACACGATTGCCCTGTTTAAATGCCATACTGTTCTCCAGGTGTTACCAGATTGACCATGTCCTTCGAAACTGACATCATGTCTGCAGGGCCTGTTGGGAACACGCTGGTCATTAGTAAGATTCTCCCCAGGCTTCAGGGACCAAGTTTTGTGATACCGAGGCTTAACTACTAACTGTTTGGGGATATTAAGAGTTGGCAAACTTGCTCATTTAAGGTGTTTGCTAGACTGTGGCTGTTGCAGACCAGACTGAAGAGGAAAATATTTAGAAAGTTTACTTAAAATCCGGGCAGTGCAGCATTCTCCCTGTCTTTCTGACCTTGGAGGAGCTGTTCTCTGATAGGCCACCTCTTAATGTGTTTGTCGGACACACAGCCCCAGGTGACCTGATCCTGGGTCTGACCCTGGCTGTTATATATCAGGACTGGGCAGTCACTGCAGACCAATGTTCATTTGAAGGCTCCCCAGTGAAATTCCAGACTGTGGCAGACAGAGCATGCCAGGGGCTTAGATTCATTTCTAAGGATAAATGTTTCCTCATCAGTGACCTAATGCTGTGAGTTCCTTGCAGTGGTCCGCTGACCCTGAGTGGCAGAATGGGGGTGGAGCAGATGCCCACAATACCTCCATGAGGCTCAAAGGCACTTCCAGTAGCCATGGGGCCTTTCCCCTCCTCAGCATGTACTTCATCCGTACTCATCATTGCTAAAAAAGCTGGCAGGATATGATGGATAACAGAAAGAGCTCAATTTCTGTTTATTGGAAGAACATTTTACTGATCAATTGGTTGGGCAGGGTGGGTAGAATGGGGGAGTGATCCACTGAAAGAATTTGCCAGAGCAGGAATCCAGCTGGGAAACCAAAACACCTTTACTTCCTTGTCCTGGTTTTTGATCTTGTCTTTGTGTGAACTGTGAAAAATCACAAACGCGCTCTGTATGCTGCTACTGCGTGGCAATTGGATGTCACAGCATGTGTGTTACATGAGGCTCTTCACGCCAGAGCTGGGGGAGAAGCTTGGTAACTTGCCCATTATTCTCTGCTTTTAGCCAGAGTTAGACAGACTGATGGGTCTGGTAGCCAACGACTTGGCAACTTCCACTCCTTCTCACCTCGTGAGATTAAGGGCTGCGAAGAGAAACGCAGCCTTAACTCCAGCAGAAATCTGTCTCTCTGAAGCGTTTTACCTTCTGTAAGTGAAAGTGGCGGAGCCAAGATTTTTCTTTTGGTTATTTCCCTGGCTGTCAAGTGAGACCATTACCACCTTTCTCGAGAATTCATAGCATCCGAAGATCTAAAACCAAATGATAAATACGAGTTGCTTTTCCACGCTGGAATTTGAACCATTTGGTGTTACCTTGTACACAGGACAAATTTGTAAACAAAATTCGGACTGTCTAGAAAGCTAAAGTTCTAAAATATGGAACACAGTACTGCCAGTGCTTCCTCTTTGTCTTCCTCTCACTGGCATTTCTCCCCCTTCCAGGTTTTTTTAAGGAAAAAAAAAATTTTTTTTTAAGACTGTTCTTTGTCTATCAAGTGCAGAGAGAGGGTGAAGCCACAAGGCCCGTAGTCAGGCAGCCCCGTGCCTGAGCACAGTGCGTGAGTATGGGGCCCAGGGTAGGACCCTGCAGCCTCCCCCTCCCAGCCTTTACGTCTCTGGGGCAACAGGGGGTGGGCACTCCCGGCAGGAGGAGGTAGCCTTTCTGCCCCATCTGGTTACCTGTACCCAGCTCCCAGCCTGTGCTGAAACCAAGGAGCTCCTTTGGTCTGCCTGATAATGCTCCCAGGGAGACTGCTGACTGCTATCGGCTGTTGAGTCCAGAAACCCAGGAAAGTTCTGAGTCGAAGGAACAGCCTTCAGAACAGCCCTGCTGTGAACCTGGAGGCCAAAGCTCCAAGCTAGCCGACTTCTGGGATGTTAGCATCCTTAACAGTAGACTCAGAAGGACTTTGTCACTTAGCTCAGCCCTCATGTTTGGAGAGAGGACACACTTTCAGCTCCCTCAACAGACACAGGAGTCACTGGGTGGGTTGCAGTCCAGACTTGGCACAGGGAGCCCACCCACTGTCTGGGACAGGCTGACCTCAGTGATGGGACGTAGGCTTGTAGTGACCTGTGCTCCCCACTGAGCTCAGCCACTTGACATCTTTTGCTTTTGGGTGAACACGAGGCTCTGAATGTTACAGTGGCACTCTGGTCGTGTTGCTGTGATGTCCGTGGGTGGCAAGTTCTTTGTTAGGTGATATTACCGTCTCTTTACTAGGACAGACACTTGGGGAGGTGAGAAAAAAAGGACAAGAACTTGGCTTCCCTCTGATACAAGCTAACGTGTTGGTGCCGTTTTCCTTCGCATGTGACCTGTGTCCAGAAATGCCCTTCCCCGAGGCCGTGCGGGGAACTGTGCTTAGACAGCATCCAGGCGCCTGCCCTGCTGCTTGGGCTTCACACGAACATTTCATGGTCCTGACCCTTTGTGACAAAGTGTATTTTGCCTTTTTTCTTTTTTTCTTAAAAGTTACGACTTATCCAACCTGAAGCCACTTGATTATCCGGAGGGTATTAGAAACAAGACCACCCAGCTTCGTTGTCTGCTGTTGTCGCAGGCTTGTTCCCTGGCGGCAGCCCAGCGCCCTGCTCCAGCCCAGCTTTCTGGCAGCCCTGGGGGTGGGACCAAATTCAGGGAGGTTCTTTTCCTGCTCTGCAGAAAGTAGGTTTTGGCTGAGACTGGGCTACTGAATGGGAATTGTGACCCCACGGTTGGTCGGTTCCGGGACAGGCAGCTGTCCTAATCCTCAGGAAAACAGTGTGAGTGTACCCTGTTGTCTGTGCGGGGTGAGGGGAGGCCAGGCAGGTGTCCCACTAATAAGGCACTGGAACTGCTTGCGAGCATCACGTGATGACGTCCTGACTGACCCGGGCTGGGAGGCCGCCCAGGGCTGGGGGCGGCCTGGCAACCAGGAGAGGGCCAAAGCAAGCAAGCTGTAAATGATGATGGATTCGGGTTTTGTAAGTGGAAATATGCTTCCACTGGCTCACTTGTAATCAGAAATTAGTGTAATTAAAAGTTGTGTAATACATGGCAATGCTCAGCAGGACTAAACCGTTGTTTTTTTTTTTTCTTTAAAGGATAAATAACCTTAAAGCATTTTATTTTTAATTAGCTAGAGGTACAAATGAAAGAAGTGAGATCAGTGATTAGAAATGCAAAAGCCGTGGTGATTTCCAGATGGTGCTTCCGCCCCAGCTCCACCACCCCAGGAGAACAGTGTCAGAGCCCGGGGCCAGCAGTTCCAGCCTCGCTGTAGGTAGGTCTCGCTTCCTCTACGCAGTAGCTCAGCAAGTGTGGAGTGGGACCGGCAGGTTGCGTCCCCTGGGGACTTGCTTGAAATGCAGATTCTTGGGCCCCACCCCAGACCCACAGACTTGGATGGGGCCAGTGGGCTGTTCATCAAGCCCTCCAGGGGATTCTGATGCCCACCCAAGTGTGAGAACCACTGCTCCCTGCATTGTGGAATTTAGGCTGCAGTAAACCACCGCTGCTGTAAAATAAAACAGCTTCATGGCCTTGATTCTAATCCTGACCTTAAAATTTGATGACACAATAAACTTGAAAACTTTTGAAAAATACTTGTGTTTAAAAAAGCCTCCACTAGCCATCCTTAAAAGTGATATTTTTACACCCAGAAGTTTATCAGTAAAGTTTCTTACTTCTACTCTTGAAGTCATGTTACAGCTGTACAAAGAATACTGTTCAGTATTAAAGAGAAATGGAGAGACCATGAACTTTGTCCTGGTTTTTGATTTGGTTGGTTTTTATTTTTAGTTCTTTTCAGACCAAAACACAGCTGCCTCTCCTCCTCCTGCTCGCACTAATAAACATGAACCTGTGCATATGGCTGGGGTAGGAAAAGTTTGTGGCTGGTGTGAGATGTGAGTTCTAAATTGTTTTCTCTGGCTGAGTAAGTTATATATGAATTCTTAAACCCCCAGCCAGTCATACTGTGCATTCATACAGCACCGTTTCAGTTGGGATGAGGCACCTGGGGGTCAGAGAGACTATAACACAAAGGAATCGAGTCCCCGACTTGCCCTTCACTAAAGTGTTGGCATACAAAAATATTGCCCATGCCAGTTGGTAGTCAGAAGAGCTTGCCTTGAGCTCTGTGGGACAAGGTCAGGCTGTGTGAGCTCATGAAGGACGGGGTCTTCACTTCTTTTGCATCATCGTCCTCAGATTGAGCACGTTCTGTGTATGTGCCAGGCACTGTTCTAGTACCTTCTGTTAACGCATCTAGTACTGGAAATGCCTGTGTGAACTGGAGAAATTTCCTCATTTAGTCTTACCTCAAATCTGCACATGAGGAAATTTGGACACGAGTAGTCTCTCAAGGTCCGTCCACAGCTGGTGAGGGGCAGAGCCATGTACGTGTCCCCCACACCTTGCTCGGAAGTTGGCCCAGCAGTGCTTCCCGAGTCCTCAGCCTCATGACCCCCTGACCTGATAACTAGAAGGGGCAGAGGCGAGTCAACATACAGCCTTACTAGAGGAGTGCCTGCTTATTGACAGTTACAGCAACTGTTTCCCGGGGAGGAAATGGGTCTACGTATCTCCTGATAAAGCCGATCACCTCCCCACAGCTGGGGACAACATGGACCCCATGGCGTGGACCGAGGGGAGACACACATCCCCACGGCCGAGAGGTCCTCTTCCCCCAGCACCTTGACCCCACTCCCAGCTCTGCTGCTGTTCCAGAGGTCCCACTGGCCACAAGTCCTACACAAAACTCACACTGGGAATGTTAAAAGGCAACGCTAGAGGCACAAACGGAAGCCCCAGGAAGGGCAGACCATCTGTGCCACCACGGTGTCTTCACTGTCGAAGAGGACACATTTCAAAGTGTGCCCCATCCTCGGAACGTCCCGGGTGCCAGCTGTCTGGGAATAGGGTTCCCCTCCACCCCCCGCACAGGGTGCTGGCAGCCAGAACGCAGCAGTGGTTCCTGTTTGGTACAGGCAGAGCCTGAGCACAAACATCCCCACCACCACCTCTCAGGGAGGGAGTGATGGGCTCCAGCAGTCGCCCTGGACTGGAACGTGGACTCCCAAAGCCAGCCTCTCTGACCTCTGCAGGGCCACTTCCTCCCCCCCAGTCTCTGTCCACCCTGAAGTGCACCATTAAATGGCTCTGTCTCCATTCACAAAAGCTCACAAGATTGGGCAGCCTTCCGGGAGGATCATCAACTCTTCCAGGAGAGCAAACTTCCAAAATTTTTTATCTCATTAGTAGCTAATAAAGCTAATACTTTTGGCCAATATTTGATGATAATCTGGTACGCCAGCTGGTCTTTGACCAAGGCCTGAGGGACATGACCAAGGCCTGAGGGACTGTTTCTGTTTATTCTCACAACCCCATGAGGGAAATACTGTTGAGGCCCATTTTAATGTCTGAAAACTGTGGCATAGAGCAATTACGAATCTTCCCCAAGATTACAACCATTGTATGATAGAATGGGAATCAAGTTCTGACATGATGCAGCCTTTCTGAGGAGTCACTATCTAGGTTTCAGGGGTGGTGAGCAGATGTTTCTCTCACCAAGCCATTGTTCTAACTGGAGAAACAGGTAAAACTGAGGAGAGGAAAAAGGCTCAAATAAGTTGCAGCACAGGTAAGCAGCAGGTGAAAGCACTGGACTAGAAGTGCCGAAGATGGTGATGATGGACACCCGCCACCTTGAACTTGACCATAACTCAAACCCCATAAGCCTACTGCAGAGTTCAAGAAACCTGGTCAAGGACCTCAGGCAGGTCAGCCTTGCTGATAAAATGTTCTGAAGCTTTTGTTCCTTTGGCTGGAAATGTGTAAAAAAATAGGGGAGCCAAGCTCATTATATAAACTCAGAAAGGCCTGGAGACAGGCTGAGGAGCACAGGATGAGAAAGCTGTGGCATCCAAAGGTCACCATGAGCCCCATGGCTGCCAGCGCTCCTTGTTCCTGAGACAACACTGAGCTGGGAGGGAAGCTGGTGAGTCTGGGACTGCCTCTCCTGGGAGGTCTTTCTGCTCACCAGGTGCAATGGGGCCACCTGCCTGGGGCTACCATCGTAGCCCTTGGCACACTGGTTTGTCTCTAAGCACAGCTGTAGCTGCTTCCACCCTGGGCATCCCAAGGACAGGGAAGGCCTCTCCCCGGTGCCCGGCATTGGGCCAGACCCCTAAGGGCAGCTTCACACTGTGAGTCGGGGCCCGAGTCCAGATTGCAGAAGGGCAAGACAAAGGCAGGCCCAGCAGGCAGCTGGGCATCCACTGGAGAGCCCGGATACCCTCCAGGCCTGGCAGGACAGCTGTTAAGGCCTGGCTCTGTGGGCAGAGTGTCAGAGCCAATTGCAGCAGCCCCTTCCTCGGCACCCAGCACTGCGACCTGGCCAAACCCCAGCCTGAGAGCTGGGCAGAGCTGCCTGCCAAGGAAGGCTGTTGCCATTTTCAAGCAGGTGCTCTGGCTGTCTAGAAGAAAGGGAAACTTCAGAGAGGATGATGGAGAGGGAGGGAAGGAAGGGGATCAGGTGACAGCCTGTGGGGGGAAGTGGGCAGATGAACCAGGGAAGTCCAGTTGTTGCCAGGTAAGTTTGGTGGAGGATAAAGAAGCAGTTCCATGGGGAAAGAACCGCAAGGAAGAGCCCTTGAGATGAGATTCTACAGGAGTTAAGCAGAGGGGGCCATAGTCAGCATGCAGGGGTTGAAACTGAGCAGGACCTAGTGGGGCTCCTGGACATGGAAGCCTTTCTGTCCCCCTTTTCTTGTTTGTAGGGAACAGACTCCAGCCTCCATGCCCTTCCCTGAGTTCCAAAGGGCAGATTCGAATAGCTGGTAATCAGGGAAGAAATGGAAGAGACACAAGGAGAAACAGTCAAGAAACAGTTGTGCAGCCTTGCAGCAGGGTCCTGGTTCCTTCTCAAGGGATACACATAACAGTATCTTTGGCTAAGTGTGTGAGTCTCTTAGTCATGTCTGACTCTGTGATCTCATGGACTGTTGCTTGCCTGACTCCTTTTCCTTGCAATTCTCCAGGCAAGAATACTGGAGTGGGTAGCTATTCCCTTCTCTGGAGGATCTTTTTGACCCAGGGATCAAACCTGGGTCTCCCGCACTGCAGGTGGATCCTTTACTGACCGAGTGACCAGGGAAACCCATTTTGACTAAGACTCCCAACAAATGAAAGATGTTAGCATTCTTCATTCCAGAGAAGACCACCTGAGGCCGGATTGAAGGAACCAGAGAAGCTCATCCTGAGATTACCTGGGACCAGATTAAAGGAGTGCAGGCCCTGGACACACCCTAGTCTTATCAACAATCCCATCCTTGAGCCATTACTATAAAACTCCGCACCAGATCCTTCCAGGTTGGCACACACAGTTTTCAAAGAAAGAAGCCTGCTGTGTCTCCCATTGCTTAGCAAAGCAATAAAGCTATTCTTTTCTCAGTTCAGTTCAGTCCCTCAGTTGTGTCTGACTCTTTACGACCCCCTGGACTACAGCATTCTTTTCTACGTCACCCAAAAATTCTGTCTACAGATTTGACACTGGTGCACAAGTTTTCGGCATCAGTGTCATGGAATGCTTCTGCGGGTGGACACGTCTAACATATTTGAAGGCTGTCTGGGGTCCACGGGTGGACAGGGGGGAGACTGCCCCAACAAAGACACATAAATAAGATAAATGGGTGGATGTGAGTGTGTGGAGTTGGGATGCAGCGGAACCAAGAAACCAGCAACTGAAGTTTGAAGCTCAAGCCAAAAACTGCCCTTGTGGGAATCCTGCTGCCGGTGGTCAGCTTGGAGGACCAGGAAGCCCTGTCCCGTCACGGTGCCCCACCCCGGGTGCAGGCCTCCTCAAGGTGACAGATGTGGGAGCAAGGATGCCTCTGCTCTCAGGGGCCGGGCACATTCACACCCGCCCTCAGGCCAGGTTTCAGCAGCTCCTAAGTTGGGCAGCGCTGGGCCCTGAGGGCAGAATGGAGGGGCCAGCCTCCCAGCCTTAGCCCCAAAGATGGTTCTATGCCACCCTCAGAGCAGAACACGCTTCAGATTACAACTCTGGGACACACACGTCTTAAAGGCATTTTCCATACAGAACCTAACCTTGCCTTGTGTGAAGCACTGTTAATTATTTTTTAATGCTGGTCCTTCTTTAAAATATGACCCACTAGTAGAGGCCTGCAGTTCAGAAACACTGTTCTGTAAAATGATTTGCCCGCCCTACTCCCTTCCCCACACCAGGAGGTGGGAGCATCAGCTCCATTTCCCTGAAGGAAAACTGAAGCCAAACCCCCCAGGCCTGCCATAGTGAAGGTCATTGCAGCGCTGGGCCTCAAGAGCTGATCACAGGCTCCAGAGATTGGGGGTGGGGGTCTGGTGGGGTGGGAGGGTGGCTCGGGGACCTCCAGAGGTGAGCCTCATAGGATCGCAGAAGGGCAGACGCAGGCTGGGAGTTGCAGAGGGCCGGGTTCAAATCCTACCTCTGTTAATTACTTGCTGTGTGACCTTGGATAAGTAACTAAACCTCTGAGTCTGGGACTCCTAATTTGCAACTCGGAGATGAGTAGTCCCTCCCTCGCTGAGTCACTGTAGGGATTCAGGATTGTGACCTTCCTGTCCCCAGCAGAGCTCTGGGGTATTTGAGGAGCAGGCCGAACAGGGTGGCGGACGGCACAGTGACTGCACGTCCCTGGATTCCCAGGTCCACCTTGGTTTCCAAAATGCGACTGGGGCCTGCCGTTCCTCCACGTGAGAGCGCTTGAGGCACTGCGCGCACCGGGTCCCCACGCCCGCGCCCCGACACGCGTGCCGCCCGGCCTCACCTCGCTCCCCTCGCCACCGGCTCCAGCTCGTCCCCCTGCCGCGCCGCCAACGCCGGGCGCGGTCCCCGGGCAGCTCCCCAGGCTGCCCTCTTCCCCCTTCTCCCGTCCCTAAAGGTGCGCTCCTCGAGGATAAAGCGGGCACCAAGCCGAGCGTCCCAGCTGTGCGGGCTACGGGGCATGTAAAACCCCCAAGACCCCAGTCCCGTCAGACTCCAGGCTCCAGCCCTCCCGCGGTCTAAGCGCGCCCCGACCTGCTGGACCTCCCCGAGGGGACAGCGCCCGGGCCCTTCCCCGGCCCCACGGAGGCGAGGACCGGGCGGCGCCGGGACGCGGGAGGCGGGGGCGCTGACCGAGGCAGGCGGCCCGGAGAGCGGCCGGCCCCATCCTCCTGCCGGCGCGACCGGGGCCTCCGGGGCCGCCGAGGGGCGGGGAGGGCCGACCCGACTTGCCGGCGGCGCCGTAGGCTTCCCTCATGGCTCAGTCGGTGAAGAATCTGCCTGCAATGCAGGAGACCCGGGTTTGATTCCTGGGTCGGTAAGATCCCCTGGAGGAGGAAATGGCAACCCACTCCAGTATTCTTGCCTGGAGAATCCCATGGACAGAGGAGCCTGGCGGGCTACAGTCCATGGGGACGCAAGAGTCGGACACGACTGAGCGACTAAACCACCACCACCACCTGGAAAAAAGTAGCCAAGAGGGGAAGGCTTGGTGGGCGCCCTCCACAGACCTCGGACCTCAAGCCGGAGACACCCAGCAGCGCTCTGCCGAGGAGACGCGCTCTCGCCCCTCCAGTATCGAGGAAAGGCGATCCTAAAATAAAAAGTCCAAATCGGCATCCTTCCTCTACAGACCTGCCAGACCAGCTCAACACCCGCGGCTTTGGCGGGGGCTCCGAGGTTGCCATCGCACCTGAACAGGCTCCTGGCTGTCCTAAGGATATTGACACGCCCGAAGCCAAAGCCGGGGCCATTTTCTGTTCTGTGTGGTCGCAGTGTCAGATGCCCACCTGTACAAAGAGACGTCTGGACACACAGCTTACACAGCCACCGGAGGGACAGAGGGCAGATTCAGGAGAAATCCATACTTTTGAACATGCTGCTTATTTTCTGTGCCTGAACATCTTTTCCTTTACCTTCCTGGGAGTTCTTCCTCTTAAGAGCCTTTCCTCCCGCTTCTTAAGCAGGCCTCCCCTAGCCAATCTCAGATCATTGCCAGCCTCTCTACCCTAGGGCGAACCAGGTGCCTCCTCTCTGCACCATCAGGCCAGGTGGGGATGCCTGAGTCTTCCCCTAGCCTCTGGCCAGATAAGGTGGAGCCCATCTTTCTCATCTCTCGGAGCTCCTGCATGGCCCATGGCCTAGCTTCTAGTTAACACAAGGGCTTCCCTGGTGGTTCAGCTGGTAAAGAATCTGCCTGCAATTTAGGACACCCAAGTTCAATCCCTGGGTTGGGAAGATCCCCTGGAGAAGGGAATGGCAACCCCCTCCAGTATTCTTGCCTGGAGAATTCCATGCACAGAGGAGCCTGGCAGGCTACAGTCCATAGGGTCGCAATGAGTCAGACACGTCTGCGCGACTAACACTTTCTAAATAAGAAGGTTCTGATGGCCCTGTGGGAGGGGTGGATGCTGCAGCGCTGGACCTAGCTTTCCAGGTCAGCAGTTCCCCAGGCAGAGCAGAAGGGGAAGGTCAGACAGGAGGCCGGAGAATCCAAAGCCCCCTCCTACCCACACAAGTCGGGGCCCAGCATCGCTTTACTCCAGGAGGGAGCACCCTCAGCCTCCGTGGAATTACAGTAAAGCAGGTGTACTTCACACACAGCCCACAGAGCCTCCCTCCCTCCTCCTTCCATCCAGCCTTTTTTTGGCATGGGGGACGGGGGGAGGGGGCAGCAGTAGAAGAGTGGGTCCCCAGTCAGAGTACTAGGTCTGAACGGCCTGTCATCACTGCTGAACTTGGTTCTCCGTCTGTGTAAAAGAAGACACTAGATGGGACATCCCTGGCAGGACTAGTTTAAGGATGAAATAAGACGTGTTAGAAGCCTGACCCCGCATCTGGGATCTAACAGATGCAGCTGTTCAGGGCTCCTTAGAAACCTTCCCCTACTCAGTCCCAGCCCAAGCACCCTACTTCCCAGCTGGGGCTGAAGAGGCATGTTATTCTGGTTATCCTCACCAGACAGAGAAAACAGCGGGTCTTTTTGCCTCTAGAAGCATCTTTCAACGTGAAATTTCCTCAAAGTCTTATGAACACAAGGCCACGGGTTGGGGTGCAGGAGATGCCAGGGTTTCCCCACTCCTGTAGTTCCTGTTTTGGGGCCATTTCAGCTGTGGGGGGCCCTGGGCTGGTGTCTGAGTTATCCCAGGGCCCTCTTCACACCTGGAAGACCCCAGTAGTTGTTCCACTGATTCTGCTGCTCAATCCCATCACCCTGACCCCAGGCCAGCACAGCCTCCCCAGCCTGCAGTGCCGGGGGCTCTGGGAGCTGTCCTTCCCCGCTAGCCTCCAGGGAAGTAAAGAGGGGTTTTAACTGGCTGCTGCTGCTAAGGCCCTGGGAGAGGAGAACACTCACCGCCCCCACACATAGGACTGCCTGACCTCCCCTACAGCTGCCCGTCATCTTTCTCTCAGGCCACATGTCTCCTGGGAAAGAACACTCACCACACACACACACACACAGACTGCCTGACCTCCCCTCCACTGCCCGTCATCTTTCTCTCAGGCCACATGTCTCCTGGGAAAGCTCACCACACACACACACACACACACACACACACACACACACACATACACAGACTGCCTGACCTCCCCTCCACTGCCCGTCATCTTTCTCTCAGGCCACATATCTCCTGGGAAAGCTCACCACACACACACACACACACACACACACACACACACACACACACACTGCCTGCCTGACCTCCCCTCCACTGCCCGTCATCTTTCTCTTAGGCCTCAAGTCTCCTTCAGCAACCGTGCCTGCTAAGAGCTGCAGCCACACACATGGTAACCTGATTCTGCAGTGTTCTCACCACAGCCTGCCCCCAGCAGCCCGGGGCTGCCCATCCCAACTGATCCCATCTGAGGACCCTTAGCTCCAGTCTGTCTCCTGCTCCTAAATGCACCTTGCCCAGGGCTCCTCTTCCAGCCAAAGAGCGACCTCTGGAGGCTTCCACCTCAACCCTGGCATCACCCCAACCC
This sequence comes from Bos indicus, assembly GCF_029378745.1. Classification (NCBI taxonomy): domain Eukaryota; kingdom Metazoa; phylum Chordata; class Mammalia; order Artiodactyla; family Bovidae; genus Bos; species Bos indicus. The sequence goes on along the minus strand of NC_091775.1, from coordinate 62,903,888 downwards.
CAGAGGCCTCCCCGGCCCCTGCCGCTGGCATGCCAACACAGCCCACTGCCATGCCTGTGTTCTCCTTCCCCCTCCCCCCAGGCCCCTGCCAGGCTAGTGAAGGTCAAGTGAACACATCAGCCCAAAATTTAGCGACTCAAGAGTGGGAGACGTTTCGGTTTTGCTTTTTAATAATTTAAGACTACTTCCAGAGAGTCCCAACACTTTGGGCCATGGAAGAGCCAGATGGGATGGCCCCTCCCTCTGCTCGTATGCCCTGCCATCTCCCTGCCAGCGACCCACCCACAGCTGCCCTCAGGGAGTCTGGGCTGAGAGCTTGTGGCTGGAGACAGCCTGGCACCAGCTGCAGCCTTGTCCAAGGCCCCAGGAGAAGGAAGACAGAGCCCCTCACGGCCAGGCTGCAGCGGCTCCAGTCTCACTCTGGGCGGGAGCAGAGGTCAGGGCGGTGTGGGGCAGGGCTGCTCTGGTCAGTCCCACTGGCTACAGCTGCACTTCCCTGAAGTTGGTCTCGGTTTCATTTTGTCCCTTCAGCCTCGTATATCATAAAGATTTCCCAGAAATCCTTAATATTCTGACTACCAGATAACATCTCTCAGCTGTTCTCACACCAGACACATGTTGGTTTGGGATATATGGTCCATGGCTGTAAGGCTGTGACTCCCGGACACTTGGTCCATTTTTGGAAAAAGAGCAAAGGCGTCAGATGGGAGCTGGGAGAAATGAGACCAAAAAAGGCAGGCTCAAGGCCAATACGGCCAAGTACTTTCTTTGGCTCTGGAGTGAGAGGAGCTCGGGGAGCCCCTGACTGTGGGACGACGGGGCCTGGGGGTAAGGCGATGCTGCTTGGGGACCAACCGAAGGACCCACCGAATCTCTCTCCTCCTGCTGCCAGCAAAGGTGCCAGAAGACGGTGACCCCACCTCAGGCCCTTCAGGGTGGGAGACCCATCCCCTTCCCTGCTTCTGCATAAATTAACATCCTTAAACAAAACACACAAACAGCCTCCTTCCCTCTGCAAGGACGGTCAGTCACAGAAGCCCGACCGAGGCCCGAGGGGTTGCACGCCACCGTGTTCATTTTCAGTAGACAAAGCAGCTTTGTGTAGCACATTCCCAGCCACCCCCGGGAGCGGTTCGGGGTTTCCATCGGGCGGGGGTGGGGGGGTGGGGGGGCGGTGGTGTGGTAACAGGGAGAGGCAAGGCACCTCTGTGTCACCGTGGGACAGGCCTCTGCCTCAGCACCCGGATCGACAAGTTCTCCGCGTGGGCCAGGAGCTCCCTCACGTGAGCCAAGCCCAGCCCTGCAACCTTGGCCCCGTTCACCTCCAGGATCTCATCCCCCACCCCCAGCAGCCCCGAGTAGAGCTTGGCTGTGCTCTCGTCAGCCATCTCCTGCACGTAGAACCCTGCAAAGGAAAACAGGAGAGTTAACGCAGGAAATCCAAACCGAAGACACACAGCTCTGTGGAATGCCGACCAGGTGGGTGGCGTTGGGGGGTGCGTGGAGGGGAGGCAGGGGCTTATACAAGGTGCTTCACGCATGCACGCACACTCCCTCATTATTCCACTTCACAACCACAACTCCCTTTATAATAGATACAGCAGGCCCGCCTCCACTTCATTTTTCCTTTTTTCTCTTTTAAAATGCCCCTAATACAAATAATGCCTTAAGCTGTTATTATTCATGTATACCTCAGTGTGAATGAGCTAATCTTATCTTTTTCTGGGAGAAGCCTTGATTATAAAATAAGGAAAATGTTAAGACCTACAACATGCCCGGCACTGCTCTAGGTGGGGATTCACAAATAAGACCCACCTGCTCCCTTCAAGTAGCTGGGGGTGGATGGTATCACTGGAGCCGCAAACAAGTCAAAGTGTTAGTCACTCAGCCATGTCCAGCTCTTTCAAGCCCAGGAACTGGCCCGCCAGGCTCCTCTGTCCAAGGTTGCCATTCCCTTCTCCAGGGGATCTCCCTGACCCAGGGATCGAACCCATGTCTCCTGCCTTGGCAAGTAGGTTCTTAACCACTAGTGCCACCTGGGAAGCCCAGGGAGTTGCTGGGCTGAGGTCAAATCCAAACCTGGTTTGCTTCACCGGATTGTCTAGGGCCAGCCCTGGCTTCAGTCTTCCTCGGATATGGATCCTTAGAATTCAGAGGCATCTGGGCAAAAGCCCAGGAAACAGAAATTCTGGTCGGTTGGTTTAGTTGCTAAGTTGTCCGACTCTTGCGACCCCATGGGCTGTAGCCCATGGATTCCATGAGATTCTCCAGGCAAGAATACTGGAGTGGGTTGCCATTCCCTTCTCCAGGGGATGTTCCAGACTCAGGGATCAAACCTGGGTTTCCTGCATTGCAGGTGGATTCTTTACCAACTGAGCTACAAGGGAAGACCCCGTAGAAGTTCCAGCCCCCTATTTACAGTCATAGTGGCTTGCTTTTCCTTTCTGCGTACACTCTCCCCTCCAGTGCCCCCGAGGGGCCCCACCTGGCGGGGACCATTTCCTGGGTGTCTGAGGTGGGGTGAACCTCGGAAGGAGCTGCTTCTCCTTCTTTCCCCAGTTCAGTTTGAGGAACTCATGTCAGCGGAGCAGGCTCTGGGGGCCTCGGGTTGGCTGGGCTGGGCTCCCTGGCCACACAGTGTGGGACAGTCCAGCTGACTGAGCCCCTCTTGCCTCAACTTCCACGGAAAACCTTTCAAACCCTCTCCTTCGCTGTCTCTGCCTGAGGGAGCAAGGGAGCACAGGCTCTTCCAGGGAAGACTGGGTGTCCCACATCCATGGGTTCCCCCCACCCACCAAATCGCACTAAGTGAGCACAGGTGTGCAGAGCAGGAAGACTGCAGGCCGGGGAGCCTGTACAGTGACAGCCCCTGCAGGGTGCCCTGGGACACGCTGGTGTGGCTTTAAGCACCCTCGCTGCGCCCCAGCCTGAGCTCGGCTGGCTGATTAGAAACACTTAGCAGCTGTCCACGCCCGGCTCTCTACTTCCTCTTCTTAAAAATCAGTGTTCTTAGAAGGGACCTGAAAGAGCATCTCCTCTCTGGCTGGAAGCCTTTTAAGGGTGGGAAGTCATCTTTCCAGTTCACCCAGCATCGTAGGAGCTTCTGGTCCCAAGAGAAGTCAAGCTTTTCAAAGCTGGGGTTTGAATGTGCACTGAAATCTCCTCTAAGATACTCGAAGGTTTGCCGCTCTTGGGTTTAGCAAAGCCAATCTGTTGACATGTTCCTGCTTCCCGGTCTGAGCTGTGGAACTCGCTCTCAGTGCTTCTTGGCTGATCTGATCCTTTCCTGCAAGGCCGGCTCCCTCCTGGCAAGGCCTGTCTGTCATCTTGGCTGCACAAGGCTTTTCTCACAGCCCTTGCCCTAGCCTTCCCCTCTTCTTTTTGGGTTCTTTAACTGCTTGCCTGCCTTGTCTGCGTGCAGGCAATAGTCGGGGGAAGGCAGGTAAGGAGGCAGGGGAGGAACCTGCAGAAATGGCTGCTGTCCAGCAGAGCGTGTCAGTGGGGAGGGATGAGAAAACCCAAAAGAATGGAGTCGGAGGACCAGACACTGCTGTCACGCCTGCCATGTAGGGGGAAGACTCCGGGGTACGTTTCACAGTTCGAAGTCATGACACAAGTATGACAGAGAGGCTGTTGTAGACGTTTATTGTCTGCTGCCAACGGCCTTTGTTCAGGATGTATGATCTCTGTGTTGTTTTCAATGAGAAGCAGACGGTGAAGCCTGCCGTTCTCACGTGCTTGTACGGACTTAGATGTGACAGCCAGCAAGGAACACCCACATCATGATGTTTTAGTGAGGAATGAAAACCAGCCCCAATTCACAGCCTCTCTGAGGCCCAGGAGAAGTGACCCTGGGGGGCTGGAGCACGGCCTGAGGCTAGGACGCACCAGTACCAGCCGCATTCCAAGGGTGAGGGCATCTCTGCGGGACAGCTGACAGCCAACCGCAGTGGCCGGAGGAGGGTGCCACCTGGGCAGGACAGGGAAGAGCTGGCACCCACCCAGGCAAGGGGCGCCCACAGAGCAGGCCAAGGCAGAACCCAAGAAGCTCCTGGTCACTGGAGACCCCTGCCCATCAGCAGTCCGTGATGGGTGATCGGGGAGGGAGTCCCACTGCCGGCAAAGAGGCCTAAAGGGACTTGTGGGAAGGATGGGGGGCACAGGAGAATGCCTGGTTGGGCCTGAGCTCACACTGGCAGCTGGTGCAGATCATGTCTCGGCCCACTTCCCCCCGCCCTCTGTCTGGAGTTCTTCTCCCCAAATACACATTCTTTTTCTGAAGAGGGAAGGAACACATGTGCCAGGTACTTCCCTATATACCCCACTGAAATGACTTTTCCAGGCAGGGTTTCGTTAGCTTGATGTTACAGGTTAGGTGTTCTTTATATATGGGCTTCCCAGGCGGCACTAGTGGTAAAGAACCTGCTTGCGGATGCAGGAGACATAAGAGACGTGGGTTCGAGCCCTGGGTCGGGAAGATCCCCTGGAGGAGGAAACAGCAACTCACTCCAGTGTTCCTGCCTGGAGAATCCCATGGACAGAGAAGTTCTGTGGGCTATAGTCCATGGGGTCGAGCAGCAGCATTTACTTATTTATTGGATCACACTGCCTGGCATGTGGGATCTTAGTTCCCCAACCAGGGCTTGAACCTATAACCCCTATAAGGGAAGCACAGAGTCTTAACAGTTGGACCCCCAGGGAAGTCCCTCATTTTACAAATTAGAGACTAGAGGCTCAAAGAGGGTAAGTAACCTGCTCAAGGTCACACAGACAGCAGAGGCGCTGGAGTACAAACCATGCTCTGTCGTCTAACTACGCCTGCATGCTGCCTCTCTGGCAAGGCCTGACCCCCTCACTGAAGGGTAGAGGAAGCTGGAGGAAGGGGCAGAGTGGCTAACAGCCTGTGGAATGCTTTACGATGGTCAACACATGCTTAACACATCCCCCTGCGAGGACAGATGAGTATCCTCCTGAGGGCCAGAATGGGGAGACTCTTGTCCTCCCTTCCTCTCACACTCATGTAAAACCTACGAGCAAATAGTCAGAACTACCTTCAAGTCAGCCAGAACCCGGCCACTTCTTACCACCTCCACAGCCGTGCCAGTCTAAGCCGCTGCCACTATATCTATTCCAGACTATTGAAATAACCTTAAAACTGGGCTCCTTGGCTCCACTTGCATCCCACTAGGGTCTATTCTCAACACAGCAGCCAGGGACCCTGGTAAAAGCGTTAAATCAGAGCACGTCGGTCCTGGCTCCAAGCCCCTGTAACTCCTGTCTCATTTCAAGGAAGACGGCCCCGTCTGAGCTCAGCTCAGTCTCTCTCCCACATTTCGAGGCTCAGCTGTCCCCCAACCTTCCTGCCCTCAGCTTAGTCTCTCCCCCTCACCCCGCTTCTGTCCAGCTTGACCTCCTTGTAGTTCCTCCCATGGGCCAAGCTCATTTCCAGCCCTCAGGGCCCTGCATGGACTGTTCCCTCTGCTTGGAACTCAATGCCCCAGACACCACATGGGGCCACCCTCACGTCATGCCAGTGTCTGTCTGCTCAGGGGTCTCTTCTCAGAAAAGCTGCCCCATCAGGACTCCCAACTCACTGCCCTTGGGCCTTATCCTGCTATATATATATGTAGATGTGGATAGTCTAACTGCCTCATGAGAATGTATACTCCTGAGGACAAGGATTTCATCTGTTCCATTTACTGCTCTGTCCCCAGTATCTACAACACCTAGGAGATGCTCAGCATACATTGTTGAAAAACAAATGATGGAACACATGCAAGAACTCACTTCAGTCTGCAACTCCAGCAGCAGTAGTGTTCTGCCACCTAAATGGCTTTGACTCAGGAGATCAAAGCACAGGACTAAACCCACCACAGCACAACCCATCCAGGGCAGCTGTGAGTGTCTTTCTGTGTCTGCCTTTCTGTTTTTCCTCCTCTCTCTCCTCTCCTTCCCACTCCTGCATGTCTGTCTTCCTTCCCTACTCATCTCAGCTGAGAAATACCTCCCAAGGTCCCTTGCCCTGTGGTGGATCCCTAGTGGCTCAGCTGGTAAAGAATCCACCTGCAATGCGGGAGACCTGGGTTCGATCCCTGGGTTGGGAATATCCCCTGGAGAAGGAAATGGCTACCCACTCCAGTATTCTGGCCTGGAGAATTCCATGGACTGTATAGTCCATGAGGTTGCAAAGAGTCAAACACAACTGAATGATTTTCACTTTCACTTCACTTTCGCCTTGTGGTGGATCCTAGCTCACAGACCTCAGGTAAAGGCCTGAGCAAGTCATTTTTTCCCTGAAACATCCATGCGGCAGGGCTGAGAACTGGCCAGGGTGCAGAAGGACGTCCAGAGACCCTCCCTGATCCGGCCAGTGCTGAATCGCGACCTAGCAGGCCGCCCGGCCAGAGGCGTAGAGCCAGGATCCATGTGAACATCCCCAGCAGGAGCCCGCCCTGAGGGAGGGGCACAGACAGGCAGGCACGGTCCACGTGCCCGGACACACTCCGCAGCTAGAGGAAGGGAACCACACCAACCACATCAAAGAGATCTGGAGGGCCAGCCAACACAAACAACCTCCCTCTGATTCTCCCGTGAAGAGATGGGAGTCGGGATTCTGATTTCAAGATGGATGGAGGGACAATGGAGCAAGCCTGCCGTCCCCACCGCCTGGAGGGGAGAATTCCAGTCTCTTCATTGAGAGACTCTCTGAGTCCGGAGCTCTCGGAGCTCTCGGTGAAAACCCGAAAACAGATACGGCCACGGCCAGAAGGCACTGCTGCGGCCTGCTGATGCGCCGGGGGCCGTGGAGCCAGAACAGGGCGGCGGGGGCCTACCTGAGTCCCGGCGTCCATTCCCAGAGGCCACGTTGAAGCCGAAAGTGCCCTCCGGGGGGCGCTGTAGCTGCAGCTGGCTCGTGCCGTCGGGGAACACCTCCACCAGGCGGCCCACGGCACGCGCGGGGCCTGGGGCACTCACGTCCTCCACGCTGAGGGCGCGCCGGGCTGGCGCCTTGCCCAGCCTGTAAGGGGCGAGAGGCGAGGGAGGGCAAAGGGGGCGGGCACTGGGGCCTCTAGGCCTAGAGGAGGCCTCCAGCCAGGCCCGGGCCTGGCGGTGCCCACGGCTGTGTGAGGTTCCACAGAGCCCCCTCCCCCAGTGGTTTTTAATCATTTTAATTGGAGAGATCTCTTGAGAATGTGACGAAGTTTTTAATTTTACACAAGAAATTCCAGGAATTAATGGACCCCCTGAAGTCCCTCCGTGGAGCCCGCGGTAAGAGCAGCTAGCCTAGCGGGTCTCATCAGAGAGGGCGGTTTCTCTAGGCAGACCTGGTCAAGGGGCAAGGACCTCTTTGGGGACCCTGTCTCTGGATCTTTAATAAATCTTCAACTGGACCAAGGAAGCTCTCTGAACATTCAGATTTCAGGATGTCATTAGATAGTAAAGGGATGGAGGAATCAAACCTTCCAACTCTAGAGAACCCCCAACCCCTGTCCAGTTGCTCAGGACAAGGGCACTGAGGTGTGGGCTCTAAGACCCCTGAGGTACCTGAGGCACAGGGAGCTGGCCTCGGTTTCTCTTTTAAAGGGACCCTCCCCTGGGCCATGCTGCTAAGGCAGGAAGGAGTTAAGTGTATAACTCCACTGTTCATGCTCTGGGTCTCCCCTCCAAAACACCTGCCCACTCTTACCTGTCAGCTGCGCTGTGATCCCCTGGCTCCCCTACCAGGTAGAGGGTGGACCGGTCCACCTTGCCACTCAGCAGAGAATGGAGGTTCTGAAAGGAGGTGGCTTTCCGATGTTGGCGAGAGGGTGACACCTGGTGGAGAAGACCCAATATTGCAGGTAAGAAAAGCCATCTGATAGGGGGTTGACAGGGATTCCCTCATTAAGAATCTGCCTACAATACAGGAGACTGGGTTTGATTCCTGGTGTTGGGAAGATCCCTTGGAGAAGGAAATGACAACCTATTCCAGTATTCTTGCCTGGAGAACCCCATGGACAGAGGACCATGGCAGGCCACAGTCCATGCGGTTGTAAGAGTTGGACACAACTTAGTGACTAAACCACCACCAAGGGGTTGACAGAGAGGGAACCCCAACCATGAACTTGAGGGCCTGCTAAGAAAGTGCTTAACAGAATAACCATAACTCACTTAAAGAGATGGGCCTATGCAGGCACTCTGAAGCTTCAAATAATGAAAAAAATGTGCTGGTTGAAATAGCAACTGAATATGATAGTGCTAATTATCTCACTGACTAAGAAAAGCTAACTTTCTCCTTGATTAAGAAAAAAAGGTAGGACTTCCTTGGTGGTCCAGTGGTTAAGAATCCACTTGGCAGGAGACAGTTCGATATCTGGTCCGGGATGATTCCACACATCATAGGACAAATAAACCTGTGCACCACAGCTACTGAAGCCTGCATGCCTAGAGCCTGCATGCTGAAACAAGAGAAGCCACTGCAGTGAGAAGCCTGCCCACTGCAACTGGAGAGTAACCCCACTCACCACTAGAGAAAGCCCACGTGAGGCAGTGAAGACCCAGCACGGTCATAAATAAATACATTTTTAAAAAGGTAAAATCAAATAATTACAGAATAATGAACACAGTTTTAGAGTTGAAATCTTAGTTTATGATTCTTTAGTATCCCTTTTATGATCGTTGACATTAAAAATTTTATCAAGTATGCACCTTAAAACACTGTGCATGATGGATAAGACTGAAGTCCCTCAAGGAGCTCACCCCACGGTGGGGGTGGGGTGAGCATGGACAGGTCAGAAGCCCTAAATGTATATTGTAAGTGTGAGGCTAGAAGCATGGATGACGCTGTGCAGGGAAGCAGAGCGACTCAGCTCAGGAGGCCTCGGGGCCCTGGAGGAGCCGCTGCCTGCGCAGCACCTGAAGCAACAGCTCTCCAGATGAAGACAGGGGTGGGGAGTTCCAGGCATAAGAAACAGTAGAGGCAGACAGACAGAGATGGGAGAAAGCATGAATGTTCTGGAACATACTTGTGGTCTGGGGGGCTGGGCTGCAGAGGTGATGGGCGGTGGGCTGGAGCCAAGGGCCAGACCCGGAGAGACCTCATCTGACCTGCAGAGGAGCCACTGAGTGATAGTAATCAGAATAATTACAAGGTCCGATCTGTGTTCTAGAAACTGACCCACTGAGGAGGCTATTCTGAGGGAGCGGGTGGGAGGCAGGGAGAGGCAGACTTCTAAACAAATACTGCACACATTATTTATCACATTGGGAAGCCGTGCTCTCAGGAAGTTGTATTATCCAGAAGCTTACGAGGGGGCCTGAGCTTGCCTTGAAGTTCTGGAGGGCTTCCTGGAAGAAGTCATGTTCAACTCAAGAGTGGAAAGGCAAGGAGGAGGGGAAAAGGGAGGAACGAACGAGCCACAGCCACTAGAGGACGTGGGAGCCGCCCACGTGGTGAGGGTGCTCACTGCCTACTTAGAAGGGCAGAGTGGAAACCAAGCCCGTCTGCACTCTCACCATGCACACTTGGCAGCACAAGAGGAAGGGGTTCACCCTGAGATAGGTCATGAATATACCAGAGTGAGGCGGAGTCTTATTTTATGTTCTTTTTTTAGTTCTTGAACAATTCTTTCTGCTGCTCAGTCCTCCCGGCACTTGCTCCCACCCTTTCTCGGCCAGCTTACTTCCTAACTTGGCGCACTCGGATTACATGGCAGATGATGGGCTGTCATCTCCCTTGGGTACAGACTGAAGCTCTGATGGCCATACATCTGAGCACCATGGCTCAGACACACCGGGACAAATTTAACTTCAGGAGAAAAGCAGCGAATTCCTGGAGCACCATGTCACTCTAGGCTTTTGTCCCAAGCTTGAGATCATCTTGCTTTTGTTTCTCTGCCTTCCAACTTCATCCAACCAGCAAATATTTATACTCTACGTGATGCAAGACAACCAATGGAACGTTCATTCAGCCTGCATTCTCTTCCCTACTTCAGACTGAAAAATGAAAGGCTCCAATGCCCTGAACCGCAATCATCTGCTTTGTTCTGCCCAGGGGAGAGGGCGGGGAAGAGAACAGGCATGATACCTGGAAAACCTGGGCTAGAACAGCACTTTCAGAGACCTAGCTGAGAGTCAGGCGCTGCTACTGGTGTGCTGTTGGTATCCGCTAGCACACGAGAAGGGAACTTTTGCAGGCTGCCCGGTGTTCGCTCATTCATTCACTGCGTACTGCGTATGTCTACTATGCTAATTATCATACTAAATATGTAGACTCTAAAGATCAAGTAGTGTTCCGTCAGAGAATCACATTCCACTGAGGGGAGACAGACAAAAACCAACATACTACATGAGAAGTTCCGTGAAGGAGGAAAGCACAGGATGAGAAGGGAAGCCAGAGCAGAGGTGCCCAGCTCAGCCCAAGGAAGAATGAGAAGCGGTTTCCTGGAGGAAGCTGTGCCTTACGTATTGATGGATGAACAGCATTAGCAGGTGGAGAAGATGGGAAGAATATTTCAGGTGAAGGTTCAAACTGTGTGGCCTGATTTCAGAACTGCCAGGTCAAGGATACCTGGGGTTGAGTATTAGGGGAATGATCAGTCAGATTACAGAAGCGGTCAGATTATAGAAACCCTTTGGCAATGTTGAGTGGCCTCCAAGTGTTTTCCTGGGGGTGATAAGGGACCAGTGGTGGATGTTCCACAAGGGGGGGAGGCAAGACCAGATTTGCATGCAGGAAGGACCGTTCTGGAAGCCACATGGGGAAAGACAGGGCAGGGACGCCAGTGAGGAGGCTGTGGAGGCCATCCAGGTATGCAGTGATCTGTGCTAGATGAACAGAGTGGCTGTGGCCGCGGGGAAGCTTCCAGAATAATCAGGCAGCGGATGCCAGGCCTTGGCAGAGGTGGTGGAGTGAGGGAGGGGGAGGGGTCTAGGCTGAGCCCAGGCTGGGGCAGCGGGGTGGAAGAACAGAACTCGCTCATCGCACTGTGTCCAGGGAGTCCACGTCTTGCGGATGGACTGTGGGGATGCCAGGAGCGTCCCTTTCCCCACCCCGGGCTCCTCAGGAGCACCCCCTGGCACTTCTCTTCTCCTTCACCTTTCATCTCAGTGGTGGCTACCACCCCGCTGCCGTCACACACCCCTCGGCTGGGCCCTTGGGACTCTCACCAGATGCAGGGATTGTAAGGACGGGGCTCTCTTCACTTTGGGGGTGCCAGTGTGTGAAGCCGGGCCGGGCGCCGGGGGCTGCAGCTGCTCCACGCTGTAGCTGCGGGACTTGCCCATCCTGGGCCGCGTGCCCTGACTCAGCGTCGAGAAGAACTTCTTCAGCCCCAGGGCAGAGGCGATGCCTCCGCTGCTTTTCTTGTTCTTGTCAGAAGTGGTGGAAGGTGGGCTGGGGCCCGCATTGACCCCAGACAAGGCACTGAAATGCAAAGGTGGATGTGAGGTGGGTGGGAGAGGGCTGGGTGGAGGCAAGAACCTTAGGGTCCTGTGGGGCCCAGGTGGGCCAGCACCCCAGCCTCGAGGAGGAGGTGACAGCCAGGCTGCAGACAGAAAGGCCGAGTGGACTTCTGAAGGAGCCTCTGCTTGGGCAGCAGAGAAGACCCTCAGGGTCACAGCCAACTATGGGTTCACCAGTCATCTGTTCACCCAGTGATTCCTCAGAACCTCTGCAAGGCTTCCTGCCAGCATTGGCATGTGGCAAATAACGAGGGTATGGGATAAACCAGATGGAAAGACCCTTCCACTTGGGAGCTTATGAACAACAGGCCAGTAAACAATGGAGAAGCCCTCTGAGTGACCGATGAGCATGGTGAAGCAGAGGGTGACAGGGTGGCTGGGGAAGGCCTCTCTTACAAGACGACATTTAAACAGAGGACTGAATGGCAAGAAGGAGTCAATCTTGCCCAGCCTGGAGGTGAGAATTCCAGGGCTAGGGAGCAGCTGAAACCACAGGCCTACACAGGAAGAGACTCGCTGTGTGGTGGGTTCGAGAACATAACAGGGCCAGGCCTGTAGGACTTTGACGTAATGAGGAAAGAGGGATCAGCAGGGATCTGACAGGTGAGCGAAGCTGTCAGTGAGTGCTATGTCAGGGTAAGGGGTTTGCATCAGGGTAAGGTAAGTGAAGGCGAAGGCACCCCACTCCAGTACTCTTGCCTGGAAAATCCCATGGATGGAGGAGCCTGGTAGGCTGCAGTCCATGGGGTCGCGAAGAGTAGGACACGACTGAGTGACTTCCCTTTCACTTTTCACTTTCATGCATTGGAGAAGGAAACAGCAACCCACTCCAGTGTTCTTGCCTGGAGAATCCCAGGGATGGGGGAGCCTGGTGGGCTGCCGTCTATGGGGTCACACAGAGTCGGACACGACTGAAGTGACTTAGCAGCAGTAGCAGCGAGGTAAGTGAAAGAATAAACCACTGGGGTTTCAGTCAGAGAAATGACATCACTTAGTTAAGGTTTTCAAGAGACACTTCAGACCATTGAGTGGAGAAGGAATTGAAAGGGCAAGAGGAAGGCAGAGAGCAGAGAGGGAATGTTAGGGTTGCACAGAAAGAAGGGACACTCTGAGACCAGGAGAACGCCATGCAGGTGGCTGCAGGGGCCAGAGAGGACGTGCCAGTGGATGAGGGTGGGAGGGAACGGGGAGGAGGCAGCCAGGACGGCGGGGTGCGATCACCGTGGGGATGGCGGTGTGCTGTGTGTTTGCCCGGGGGAGGGCCCCAGGAAGCAGCTTTCATCAGAGGAGAGATCAAGAGTTCCACTAGGCCTTTCGGGCACCCTAGTGGGGATGTTGGGGGAACTGGGTGCACAAATCCGGAGTTCTGCGGCACACACGGGGCAGGAGGTGGCGATCTGGCTGCAGTCGCATGTGAAGCCCTGGGCCACGTCACCAGGGATGATGTGTAGTGGAGAACGGAGAGCCCGGCCAGAGGACCAGCTCACCAAGGTTCGGCAGCCCCAGAGTAAGGACTCAGAGCCTCGGGACTGAAGGAGAGCGTGGAACCGTGAGTGGCAGGCTGTTTCCCACCCCAGGGTCAGGAGCAAGTCCTCTGACAGAGAGCCCATCCTGGGAGCACCTGGAGGGCTGGGGCTGTATGCACAGCTGTGCCCAGCACAGTACCTGCAGCTTGAGGCCGTTCCGGGAAAGCTTGGGGAATGAATAAGCACGCACAATAGACTGGACAGGGCAGGGAACGGAGTGCTGGGGTGCCATGCTTGCACCTGATCTAGAAGCCTCCAAGGATCTGGGAGTAGTTAACTTATCCTGCTGCCACTCCGGGGGGCTCCTTCCCCACCCAGCACCCCAACCCCCAACCTCCCAAGTCAGGGCTGTCGCTCGCGTCACTCACCGGGATGACACGTGCCCTACAGAACTCGGCTCTGTCCTCTGCAGGCCTCCTTCTGCTTCCTGGCTGGACTTGGGCTCCTCTGAGGCCGGGGAGAAGGTGATGCCCACGGAGCTGATGGTGCCAACAGCTGCTGAGGCAAGACAGCCCTGGAGTCCTCTTACAACAACCACAGCATTCCTCCCGTGGCACTGATCCACCCCCACAGGTCATGGGGGTGAGGGGGGCAGTCCTAGCGACAGAGGCAGGAGAGCCAGAGGAAGATGCAGGGAAGCGGGAGCCCCACGAGAGCCACGGAGGCGGTGGTGAGACCCACACGCAGCAGGGAGGGATCCTGTTTCCCTGGGATGAAGCCCATCACCCCCAGCATAACGCCTGGTACGCAGCAGATGAGAAATAAACACCTATGAAATGAAGGCTGGACTTCCCTGGTGGTACAGTGGATAGGAGTCTGCCTGCCAAAGCAGGGAACACAGGTTCAACCCCGGGTCTGGGAAGATTCCACATGCCACAGAGCAGTTAAAGCTCATGTGCCCCAACTACCGAGCCCGCATGCTGCAACTTCTGAAACCCCTGTGCTAGAGCCAGTGCTTGGCGACAAGAAAAGCCATCGCCATGAGAAGCCCGTGCATAGCAACCGAGAGTAGCCCCCACTTGCTGCAGCTAGAGAAAGCCCACATGCAGCAGCGAAGACCCAGCACAACCAAAAATAAAAATAATAAATAATTTTTAAAAAGTGCAAGGCTGCTTATGATAAGTCATGTCGCTCCTGTATCAAGAGGTATATGAAAGGACATGTGGACCCCGTGGGGGAAGCAAAGAGTAGGAGGAATGGACAAAGTAGCATCAACATACATACACTAGCTGTTTTATGTGTGAAACATAGCTGATGAGAAATTGCTATATAACACAGGGAGCTCAGCCTGGCACTCTGTGATGACCTAGAGGGGTGGGATCAGGGTCTTGGAGGAGGCTCAAGAGGAAGGGGATATATGTATAATTATGGCTGACTTGCACTGCTGTATGGCAGAAACCAAGGGCTTCCCTGGTAACTCAGCGATAAAGAATCCACTGGCAATGCAGGAGACACGGGTTCCATCCTCGGGACAGGAAGATCTGCTGGAGGAGGGCAGGGCAACCCACTCTAGCATTCTTGCCTGGAGAATCCCATGGACAGAGAAGCCTGGTGGGTTACAGTCCATGGGGTCGCAAAAGAATCAGACACAACTTAGCGACTAAACCAACAACAACAACAATGGAAGAATCCAACACAACATTGTAAATCGATTTTCCTCCATTGAAAGAAAAGAGAGGGACATCTATGGCAGCGGGTGGGGGGTGCTGGGGGGGATTTGTGTTCCTGGGACAAGACCCACAATCTGGTTGGCTGTGATGTCTAACAGCTAAACGATAGCCACCATGTCTACAGCATCTGTGATACGCTAGGCAAGAGTTAAACCCTCTACGGAGATTACTGCCTGAGCTCCTAGGAGATGGGTTCTAATGATATCCTCAGGTTAGAGAGGAGAACTAGAGATAGAGGGGTGATGTGAAGAGCCCAGGACCTCGTGGTGAATGAGAGGAGGAGCCTCACCTGGCCCTCTGCTCCAGCAGGTGAAGGCCGGGCTGGCCAGAAAGGTCAGCAACTCTCACAATAGGAGCCCCACAGGAAGTGGGTAGGAGCAGCCAGCCCAGAGCCCACCCAAGGGAGGAAAACCACACTTGAGCACAGGGCAGGTGGGAACTCAGGGTGGGGCCTGCTTGCTCAAGGTTCCTGTGAGTACGAGAGGGATAGGGCAGCGTTGGCTCCCCATATGCAGTGGAGGGGTGGTGGCACCCCCCAGGTGGGGCGGGCGCTGGGCACTGGCATCCTCAGTAAGGTCAGCACGGCCCGTCACCTCTCTGGCCTCTCCCCCCTCACTGTTCCCAAGCCCTGGATTCCTCCCGAGCCATCACAGCACCAGGGCTGCCAGAGCCGCGGGCACGTGAAGGCAAGGCTACTACCTCTGCCTAAGAGCGGGTGGCCGAGTTGCTCACCTCAGATCATAGCATCAGGGAAGCTCACGATTTGCCCACGACATGAGGACCCCTTCCAAGGGCAGAGGGGATACCCTCCAGCCTTCAGCAGCCTTGCCTGCTGAAACCTACCAGCGTGCCCAGTAGGCTTGGGGCTCTAGGAGGGCTCAAGCACTAGAGAACAACCCCAGCACTCCTTGTAGGAGCTCTGCTTACTGGTCACTGTGTCATCAGGACAGCACACCTGCTTGGCCACCGAGGGTCTCAGGGGGTAGACTCCTGCTGAATTAATTCACTTATGCATCCCCTGCAGGGCCTAGGATGGTGCCTGGCCTGTAACGGGTGCTCAAACTGTATTGAATGAATGAGTATATGAAGTGACGCTGTTGAAGGGGAGGGACCTTAGCCGTGGGATTATCTGGCATTTGCTGCTCTAAGCAAGTAGTAAATCCTGGAGCTGCTGCCTCTTTCTGCTCTGTTGGTAGTAAAATTCCCTCAAAGCCCAGGCCTCCCACAGCCACAGAGCTTGGAGCTCCTTTAGCATCCCTACCACCGCCTCCCCGGGGGGAGCTGGCTAATCTGCCTCCAGGCTGATGTCGAATCCTGCACCCGCTCACAGACCCTGCCAACTTCCCCAACATCTGCCAGGCTCTGGGAGCTGCTAGGAGCAATGCACAGCTCTGTCATCTATTAAGATGAACAGTTAAGTGGCTGGTGGGCCACAAACCCAGCCCGTGATCTCTGGGCTAGCACCACCCTAGCCCCCGGGCCATCCCTTACCATCTCTGCGGTCCTCCAGCGGTGCTGTGGGGTCCTGGCTTCGGGCACCCGTCTCCCCCATGAGGATGGCTCCTTCCCAGGGCTCCTGCAGCCCCTGGGGCATGCTGCTGTTGCAATTGTTGGTGGACAGGGCCCGCAGGGGGTGCCTGCTGTGGGGACTGTGGGGCGGGGGCTGTGTCGAGGTGAGCTCGCAGGTCCTGGGAACTGCGCTTCTGGAAGCAGGCAGGGGGCTGTCCATGGGCTCTCTCTGGTTGCCCAGCCTGCGAAGCCCAGCCAGGGCTGCCTTCCTGTGAGACACGGGTGAGGTGGTTTTCTTTGAAGAGGGAGGGGTTGGCACCCAGCCGTCAGGGCAGAGGGAAGCAGTCGGCTGTCGGGCCTGGTGGTGGGCAGAGGGCTCTGCGCGGCTCTGTTGCGGGCAGTCAGTTCCCAGAGACTCCTGGCTTTCTATAACCGGGCCTTGTCTGCCTGGCCCCGAGGACCCCAGCTTCATGGGAGAGGCGATGGTGTAGGCTGTCCGAAAATCCCCGGGGTGAGCCCAGTGATTTTCCAGCCCTGGTCCAGACTGCCACGGGGACCCGGGGAAAGCCCTCTTCAAGTCCTGGACAGGAGGCTTAGACAAAGCATCTTCTCTGGGGAGCAGAGCCCCTGCCGTCGTCTGGCCCGCGTCTTCTGTCACCTCATCTGACACCTCCAGGAGCTCCAGCCCAGGCAGGTCGTGTGAGGCCTGAGGGCTCCGGGGCGGCTCCATCTCAGCCTTGTGCAACCACCTGTGGCCTCCCCGAGGCCTGGAGGCCCGCAGGCGGGTCTTGCTGGGCTGAGAGGTCCCGGCCTCCTCACTGTCGGTCCGGCAGCTGTCGGAGGTGTCGGTGCTGTCCAGGGCCGAGTCCGCCTCCTCGGGAAGCGCCTGCTCCCCGATGTGCGTCTCCCGGATCCACTCGGTGTGGAGCCGGGGCTCGGCGGCGGAGAGGAGCCGGAGCGGGACGCTCAGGCCCTGAGAGGGGAGGGGCTGCGCCGACGCCCCCTCCCTTCCGCAGGCGGGTTCGCGCTCCCGAAGGACCCTCGGGTCGGGGGCGATGCAGTGGCCGCAGGCTCGGCACCTCCTCTCGCTGCCCCGAGCGTGCGGCGGCGGCGCCGAGAGGCCCCCAGGCTGCAGCCCACCCAGCAAAGGGTGCAGAGCGCCCGCGCCCGCGTCCCGGCGCCGGCAGCCCCCCTGGATGTAGTCGGCGAGGTCGGGCTTGGAGCGCAGGGGGCCCTGGTCCGCCAGGCTGAGCACCTGCCGCTGACGTTGCTGCAGCCGTTCCAGGTAGCGGGACTCAGCGTCCCGGGCGGATTCATCCTCAAAGCGGACGTGGGACGGGGAGGTGCCCCGCTTTGGCCACTGCCCGCTGCTGGACTCCCCGCTGGAGGAGTCGCTCGTGTTCCCATTCTGGAGGTTGTCTCGGCAGGCAATGGTCATCCTCGGGTCCAGGGCTGGGCTTTTCCGCCCATCTCTGATGGGCAGGCAGGAGGAGAGAGGTCATGAGCAAGAGGAGGAGAGGAAGGTACAAGCCTCCTCGCTGGGCGCTAACCCGTCCACCCTGGGGCCCGGTCCTGCACAGCGCTCAGGCAAAACTACAACCCAAAGTTGCCCAAATCAGGTTCCTCAGGAGTCCAGCAGCAAAGCAGAAAAGCTTACAGGCCCATCCCCATCCTGAACACAGTGCTGAACAAAATGAATACGACCTTCTCTACTTTGGGCTTTGCCTCTGTTGCCTGCCTCCGTCTGAGTTAAGATGAAACGCTGTTAAACGCAGGACTGTAGGAAAGGATAATACCGAAGTCCTGGTGTGTGTTTAGAAGTGAGTCTGGCCATCACGGGCATCTGGTGAACTGTGATGAATTGTGGCAGTCCTGCATTAGTTATAAAGGTCTAATGGGAAGAGCAGACGTTTCCATGGAGACCGTGTGGGACCTGCAGCCGAGTTTCTAAGCATTCCTCCTCTCCGGATTCACTCACGGTTCCTAAGCATCTTGCTGGGACAAAATTTAGACAGAGTAACACTAGTGTTTCTCCTTGGTCTTGCCATCTAGTCTGTTCCAGCGCTGCCTCCTGTATCTGCCCCTCCCCAGCCCTCCTCACACACTCTGTTCCAAAACACTGTGACAACAATTACTATGCTAGGAAGAGTCCTCACATTGTCGTCAGCCTTTGCTCTGAGAGACACTGTAGCTGGTGGTCAAATCCTGCTCAGATTAAGAAAACACCTGCACAAACCTCACACCAGGCCTCCCGGAGCCAGGTGGCCTGAGTTTCAGATCCCTATAGGCCCTCGTCTACCAGAGGCCACCTAAGTAAGGACCATGCTTCTCCCTGCCTTTCCCAGCAGCACCTCGCCACCAATCTACTGATGAGCAGCTGGGACTCACATCCTTTCCTGCTTTTCTCACTCACCCTGGACCCCTGCGGTGGCCTCCTATTCATTGGTTCTCCTGGATCTCAGCTTCATCGCATCATCTCTCAAGAGGGCACAGGATCAAGTTCTCAGTCTTTGGGGTAAAGACACAGGCCTTCCACATTCCTCTCTGCCTTCCTTTCCTGCTGTGGCCCACTTGCAAGGCCTCCAGGCTTCTCACCCCATTTATCTTAGGCAACTCTCCTGCCACTGTTTCCTACACTCTCTCTTCTTAACCTGTCTGCCTTTGATTACCAGTCATTAAATCATACCTGTGTATAGATGCCATGTGTAATGTTTAATTTTATGTGTCAGCTTGGCTGGGCCATGGTGCCCAGGTTCTTGATGTTTTTGTGAAGGTTTTTTTTGGATAAGATTAACATTTAAACTGTGCTGTGCTTAGTCATCAGTTGTGTCCAACTCTTTGTGATTTCATGGACTGCAGCCGCCAGGCTCCTCTGTCCATGGAATTCTCCAGGCATGAATACTGGAGTGGTTTAGCACTTCCTTCTCCAGGGGGATCTTCCCAACCTAGGGATCAAACCCAGGTCTCCTGCATTGCAGGTGGATTCATTACCGTCTGAACCACAAGGGAAGCCCAAGAATACTGGAGTGGGTAGACTATTCCTTCACGCAGGATATTCCTGACCCAGGAATCGAACTGAAGTCTCCTGCATTATAGGCAGATTCTTTACCAGCTGAGCTACCAGGGAAGCCGACTTAAACTGGTAGACTTCAAATAAAGTTGATCATGGTATGGCGGACCTCATCTAATCAGTTGAAGGTCAGAATAGAACAAAGACTGCTCTTCCCTGAGCAAGAAGGACTTCTGCCAGCAGACTGCCTTTGGATTTGAGTAGCAACTCTTGCCTGGGTCTCAAGCCAGCCAACCTACTCTGCAGAATTTGGACTTACCAAGTTTCCTAGGTACCATGAGCCAATTTTTTAGAATAAAATTTTCTCTCTCTATAAGCACACATTATGTTGGTTCATTCTCTGGAGAACCCTGACTGATACAGCTTGATGCTGTCTCCTCCTCTGACTACCCATGCCACCCATTTGTCATCAAAGACTCAAGAGACGTCAGGGTTGGAAGGGACTAGCATGACCAAGTGACCCCTTGTTTCCATGAAGGAGAGGGCACACAAGACCAGTTTCTGGACGGACCAGCACCTGAACAGCTGGGAAAGGCAAGCTGCAGGGAGTTTTTCTCTTTAGAAGGAGCCATGAATACGGAACTAGTCTTTGACCATCGTCATGGTCAGGTTCTGACTGGAGACAGGGGCTTGGATTTTAGAGACCTGTTACTTCTTTCCTGCTATGTCATCTTATATGCTGGCAAAGTAATGCTCAAAATTCTCCAAACTAGGCTTCAGTAGTATGTGAACCGAGAAATTCCAGATGTTCAAGCTGGATTTAGAAAAGGCAGAGGAACCAGAGATCAAATTGTCAACATCCATTGGATCATCATAAAAAGCAAAAGAATTCCAGAAAAACATCTAACTTCTGTTTCACTGACTACGCTAAAGCCTTTGACGGTGTGGATCACAACAAACTGGAAAAATCTTAAAGAGATGGGAATACCAGACCACCTTACCTGCCTCCTGTGAAACCTGTATGCAGGTCAAGAAGCAACAGTTAGAACTGGACATGAAACAACGGACTGGTTCCAAATTGGGGAAGGAGTACGTCAAGGCTGTATATTGTCACACTACTTATTTAACTTACATGCAGAGTACATCATGCAAAATGCCAGACTGGATGAAGCATAAGCTGGAATCAAGATTGTAGGGAGAAATATCAATAACCTCAGATATGCAGATGACGCCGTCCTTATGACAGAAAGCAAAGAGGAACTAAAGAGGCTCTTGATGAAAGTGAAAGAGGAGAGTGAAAAAGTTGGCTTAAAACTCAACATCCAAAAAACTAAGATCATGGCATCCGGTCCCATCACTTCATGGCAAATAGATGGGGAAACAGTGGAAACATTGAGAGACTTTATTTTCTTGGGCTCCAAAATCACTGCAGATGGTGACTGCAGCCATGAAATTAAAATACGCGTGCTTGTTGGAACAAAAGCTATAACAAACCTAGACAGCATATTAAAAAGCAGAGACATTACTTTCCCAACAAAGGCTGTCTCTAGTCAAAGCTATGGTTTTTCCAGTAGTCTTGTATGGATGTGAGAGTTGGACTGTGAAGAAAGCTGAGCAGCGAAGAATTGATGCTTTTGAACTGTGGTGTTGGAGAAGACTTGAGAGTCCCTTGGACTGCAAGGAGATCCAACCAACCAAACTAAAGGAAATCAGTCCTGAATATTCAGTGGAAGGAGTGATGCTGAATCTGAAATTCCAATACTTTGGCCACTTGATGCCAAGAACTGTCTCATTTGAAAAGACCCTGATGCTGGGAAAGATTGAGGGCAGGAGAAGACGGGGACGACAGAGGATGAGATGGTTGGATGGCATCACTGACTTGATGGACATGAGTTTGAGCAAGCTCCAGGAGTTGGTGATGGACAGAGAAGCCTGGCAAGGTGTAGTCCATGGGGTCGTAGAGAGTCGGACATGACTGAGTGACTGAACTGAACTGAACTACTTTTGAATTACCGGAACAGTACACATGCAGTTATCTATGCTGGCATACTTTATGTGTTGTTACTGCTTTTAGTCCTCAAAGGCACTTACCAAGGCTTCCCTAACTATACCCTCCTCCTAGCACAACTCGTTCAAGCTTGTCTTGATACTCCAACAACTTATTCTAAGTGAAACGTATGTGAGTGACTGGCTGATTTTCTTATCCTTCCTCTAATTGGATGCTTCAGCGATTCTGGAGGAAAGATGTCAGTGCTCTCAAAAAGGCTGCCTTCACATGAGTTCCTTCTTCACCAAATTTACAGCTACCCAACAGAAAGACAGGTGTGGTTTGCAATTAAAAGGAAAGGAGTTCAATGTGGACACAGCACCGGTCAGGTCGCTAGTGCGAAGCCGCTGTATAGCACAAGGGGTTCGACTTGGTGCTCTGTGATGACCTAGAGGGGTGGGATGGAGGTGCGGTGGGAGGAGATGTAGTATACATATAGCTGATCCACTTTGTTAACACAACACTATAAAGCAATTATACTCCAATAAAAATTTTTTTAAAAGGAGGTCAGACAATGGCAGGAAGAAACCATCCATGCTTAACAATTACTGTTAAAACATGCCAACCAAGTGGGGAGAGTGGCCACTGAACTGGTTGACTTCCTTAACTATACATGGCACTGACTAGTCTGGACAGTGTATCCTTCCAGGCTGTGCTTTCTGTATGCATAAATGGCCTTGCCTGCCTGACTCAGGTGGACATGTGCTCACCTGGGCCCTGAGGGTATCCCTGACCATTCCAATTCATCCCTTTCCTGGGTGCCTTGACAGCCAGGCCACTGACTAATCTCAAGACCCTGATGGGTAGAATGGTCTGGATCACAGATGGCGTGGAGTATGGCACATAGATGCTACCCTTGGGGGTCCTGGGGTTGCCCGAGATGTCATAGTTAAATTGTCCAAGACTGATTCCCTGCAAAGCTCCATGGGAAACAGCTACAGCTGAGAGCTGATTCCCTCACTTGTGCCATGTCAGCTCACTACAACCTCAAATCTTGGACCTGGGGCCTCTGGTCACACCAAGAGAGGGGCTGGTGCTCACCCAGCCATGAATGCTGAGCCGGCACAATAAAGCTACAGCAAGGTCCTGCTGTGTCACACTGCATTGTACCTTAGCCCCCAGTTCACAACAAGGAGTGGCTGCTGCTGCTGCTGCTAAGTCGCTTTAGTCGTGTCCGACTCTGTGCGACCCCATAGATGGCAGCCCACCAGGCTCCCCCGTCCCTGGGATTCTCCAAGCAAGAACACTGGAGTGGGTTGCCATTTCCTTCTCCAAGGAGTGGGTGAGTACTTCCTAAACCAAGGAAGCTGCGAAGTGCCACGGTGCGAGTTCTGGGGCCTCCCTGAAGCCTGATGCTAGGTGTTCCCTAGGTGGTTACACTGCCCTGGATGCAGTGGGCAGGGGCAGCCTGCCCACCTGCCACCAACCCCGACTCCAGCATTTTCCCCAATTGGCGCTGCTCCAGGAGGATTAAAAAAAAAAAAAAAAGTACCACTGCTAAGTAAGTGGATCTGCCTGCTTTGAGATCTGAGCAGATTCTGACACTGTCAGTCATCCTGTTTCCTGGAATCCACATGCAAAAAGGGCCATCTTTTCCATCAGGCACAATAGCCACGATACCTGGGAACCACAATTCTCCTGGGGCCCATGAAAATGTTTTAGTTTCTTTTGAAGTCAAAAGAGAATACATAAATACACTTTTAAGTCAAAGAAAACATTCTCAGATATAATATTAATATATTTACCTTTTAGCCAGCATGGTCATAACATTTAAATTTTAACTTTGTTTATGGGGAAAGGGCTTCCCAGGTGGCTGAGTGGTAAAGAATCCGCCTGCCAGTGCAGGAGATCCAAGAGACATGTGTTTGATCCCTGGGTCGGGAAGATTCCCTTGAAAAAGAAATGGCAACACACTCGGGTATTCTTGCCTGGAAAATCCCATGGACAGAGGAGCCTAGTGGGCTACAGTCCATGGGGTCGCAAAGCACTAGACATGACTGAACACACACACACGTAGTATGGAGGAAGGAGTCACGAAGGCCAGAGTGCCTAGGGCCCCCCAGAGTCACTGTGGGCCTGCCTTTGGAGAGGGCTGTGAGGCTGAGATGTAAAGCTCCTGGGTAGAATCACCCCTGGTGAGGAGGTGCAGCGTCTCTCTCTGCTCGTCTCAGCATGGCCGGGAAGTCCCTCTGACCCCGCTTCTGGCGACCGTTCTCTTGAAGTGACTGTGAGGCGCTGCAGCCCTTGGCGCCCAGGATAAGGACCCCATCTGCAACTGCATCTCTTGAGCCTGTCAGGACCTGAGAAGGAGCGGTGAGACAATCCCTCTGGTGGGCTCACTGACAGTGTGGGGCTCCTGGGTCAGGTATCCAGAGCATTCCTGCCCAGAAAGGAAGGCTCTAGCCAGAGAAACAGCACCATCTCACCCTCTAGAAACAAGAGCAGCCCCGCTGAGCAGCTCTGCCCCTGCTGCACGGGCAGGGTGCCCTGGTTTGCCAGGCCTGCCCAGTGCAGGAGAGGCCCGCTGGACACTCAGCACGCCAGCTTAGATACAACACCCCACACCAGGCCCCGGGGGCAAGGCCCTGCTCTGCTGACAGCATATGAGCTACACTTTCTAAAAGGAAAAACACTCAGTTGTAGAGGTGGTATATTCCTAATCTAATAAGGAACTCCAGGTCCTCTCAGCCACATCAACGACCTTAAACTTTACAGTCAAGCGGGTGAACTCAGTCATCCTGAATTCGTGCCAAAGGTAGAAATCATATTTTTGTTCTAAAAGAAGAAATGGAGGGGCTTCCCTGGTGGTCCAATGATGAAGATTGTGCTTCCAATTCAGGGGTTGGGGCGTATGTTCCAATTCTGGTCAGAGAACCAAACTCCCACGTGCTATATAGCAGCATGCCCAAAACAAATAAGATAAAATTCTCAAACACTGCCTTCATTAAGAAGAAGAAATGGAGACATGCAGAACAGCTTAATCCCATGAGGTTTGCTGCTGTGTGGTCGCTCAGTTGTGTCCGACTCTGAGACCCCATGGACTGTATGTAGCCCACCAGCCTCCTCTGTCCGTGGAATTTTCCAAGCCAGAATACTAGAGTGGGGTGCCATTTCCTTCTCCAGGGAATCTTCCCAACCCAAGGAGCAAACCCATGTCTCTTGCGTCTCCTGCATTGGCAGGCAGATCCTTTACCACCACCTGGGAAGCCCCAGTCACATACCTTCAGCTCAGTTACTGAATCCCCGAGGTCCCTACCAGCAGTGCTGGGACCAGGGCATAAAGGTATGGCAAAGGTCTTAGAGACGAGGGGAGAGCGAATAAGGCACTCCAGCAGCAAGTAAACAGCAACCTTGTCAACATGAGGCACTACTGATGCCTCCACAACCATCCCTCTCCGAGAGGATCCTGTCTGCTCAGACGCTGGTGCCAAACGGCCTCTGTGTGGAGGCCCCTCTCTACCACAGTGCTGTCCTAGCCACACAAGCTCCAGGCAGCCCTACCCGGCCCCTGACACAGAACGCCAGCACTTACGGTGTCCCCTCCCAGGCTCTGCCTCTGGTGGGTGTGTTCTGCCCTCCTGGGATCAGGAACACCAACCCAGGTGCGCCTGTCTCCCCAGTAGCAAGAGCTTGCACTTCCAAGAGCTCTCCATTTCTACACCGATTCGCTTCCAGAAAATGCAGCTTCGGCTGGCCCCCTCTTCACCTCCTGCAAAAGCCTGTCTGTTCAGGATGGCCCCAGCCACCTCCAGCTAGACCTGAGATAAAGAAGACCTTCTGGGGGCTGCTGTGCCTGTCTGTCCCACTCTTCCATCAGCTTTCATCAGGCTGCTCTTTGGAACGAGTGATGTGTCTGGGCTCGGGGGTTGGAGGGGGTGGAGGAGGGGCTCCTGCATCTAATGAGGCCCCAGGCCTGTGTGGCATCGCCACGGTAGCTCAGCATGGCTCTCCAGGGTGATCTGACAAGCGTAACCTTTAGAAGCATCTGCAGCAAGCCATCTGGCGTTGATTTTTCAGCTATACCCTCTGAGGATTCACCAGTGCTGCCAAGTCAAAGTAATTCTTTTCTGGACACAGCAGCTGCTAAAGTGGGTCACCTTGCATTTCAATTGCATTTCTACTGCTGGAGAAGAGCCTGGTGAGAGGGAACCTACTTTAAAGTTAGTGGCTGGGGTCGTCGTTAGCGGTTGATGAGATTTGGGGAAGAGGAAGTGTCCCAAGGTACATTTACATCATCCGGTCTCCTTTGCAGATTTTTGTTGTTATCGTTCAGTCGCTCAGTCATGTCTGATGCTCTGTGACCCCATGGAATGCAGCACTCCAGGCCTCCATGTCCTTCACCATCTCCCAGAGTTTGCTCAAACTTATGTTCATTGAGTCAGTGATGCCATCCAACCATCTCATCCTCTGTTGCCCCCTTCTCCTCCTGCCTTCAATCTTTCCAGGCATCAGGGTCTTTTCTAATGAATCTGCTCTTCGCATCAGGTGGCCAAATTATTGGAGCTTTAGCTTCAGCATCAGTCCTTCCAATGAATATTCAAGGTTGATTTCCTTTAGGATTGACTGGTTTGATCTCCTTGCAGTCCAAGGGACTCTCAAGAATCTTGCCTGTTTTGCAGCTACCCAACTCAACCTTAGTACCTAAAGAAAGTGGAACAGGAGGGCTCCATGGAAGTCTAAGGCTCTGGGCCGCATATACATGCAGAGAAGAACAGTCAGGATGCTTCAAAGGAGGCACTGGCATTCCTAATTAGTGTCCTCCAGCCAGAAGAAACAAGGCACAAAATGCAGAGATAAAAGGGGAGCCGGGTGGGGACCTCTCGCCAGGATTTAGGGTCTCCTGAGCGCCTCTCCTAGAGGTCACCGTGACACTGACCCAGAGGCAAGCCTCAGCCCTCTGCTCTTGCTGAAGTCAGTCTCAAAGGTGTCCGGAAGTTCCTCAGCCTTTAATAAGCCAGTTCAGCATCCCCGTCAAAAAGCATGGTGTCCAGTTCCACCGAGAATCCTCGCTCCCTCTAGTACCCACTGCGCCAAAGAAGCCACAGGCCTGGTCAGCCACAGATGGTCCTGCTGGGGCCTGGGGCATTTGGACCTGAGCTGGCAGCCTCACTGCAGGTCAGATGCACCCGCCAGCTCCACCTGTAAGTGATTCCTTGGGGCGCGTGGTACACGGAACAGGCGCAGAGATGGGGATGGGATGTCATGCAAGGGGCGTCTACCTGTGTGGAGTGCTGAACGTCCTTGAACTTGTTCTTTTCTCATCTCTCCATCCCTGACGAGCTCACCTCCCTCATGGCCCCACCACTGTGAGATCGGGATGATGTCTACATCTGCAGTCTGACCTCTGTCCTCCTCCTCAGCTCCTGTATCCAACTGCCTGATAAGCACCTCCAGTGGGTGTTCCGTGGACAGTCCCTCCCAAGCTTAATCCTGCACCGAGGGTTCACTGAACCTCCAGACACCAAGTCAGAATCCTGGGCTCCATCCTGGATGCCCCCCTTCTCAGGCTCCCCTCATCCAGTTGATTCCATGATTCAGTCAGAGGTAACACTTGTAGGGTACTCACTACATGCCAGGGGCTGTTCTAAACACTTTCTATGAACTCACAGAACCCTCACAATTATCCTGAAAGATAGGGTCTGGTATAATTCCCATTGTGCAGAGGAGCAAACCAAGGCACAGGGGCTTCCCCAAGAGCACACAGCTAGGAAGTGGCAGAGCCAGAACTCAGCAGTCCACTTCCAGTCTTAACCACTTCTCTGCTGCCTCATTAAGCCTGTTGCTCTGGCTCTGGGCAACCTTGCGTCTCCACCCTCTCCTCCCATCACCACACACTGTCCCCCTGGTCCCCCAGATCCAACTGTCTCTGCAGCCAAAGCAGCTTTACTGGAATGCAAACGTGCTGGTGCTACCCAGCTGCTTGAAATCCTTTGGTGGCTCCTAGCTATTACAGGAGGCTTCCAAATTGTCCGTCAGTCCTGGAGGCCTCCATGACTGCCTCCACTGGGCCGTCTGGCCCAACTCCTGAGAATACTGCTTCTGTTCAGTTTCTGCCCGGGATGCTCACCCCTGCCTCCCTCAGCTGCCCAGTAAATATCTATGTTTCTCCTTCAAGCTCCAACTTAGAAGCCACCTCCTCCAAGCCTCCCCTTCCTTTCCAGATGGAGTTACAGTAGACTTCCAATCCTACACACACGTCTCTCCACACCACAGTCCACAGAACTGTACTGACCCATCTGCTGATCTTTCTCCCTGGAGATTGTGACACCAATGTTCCCCCAGGGAGACTCGGGTTATGTTCCCTAATACGCCATCAGTAGGCTCTCAGCGAAGATGTACTAACTGACTAAAATCATGAAAGCGGTGCCTGACAACGGGAAAAGCTCCCACACGGACCAGCAGGGAGGACTGAGAGCTGGCATTTTGGCTGGATCCCATCTCTTCTCCTGCCGCAGCCCATACCGGCCGGCCTGGCCCGGGCCCCACTCACCGGCTGCACAGGGCAAGGGTGGGCACGATGTCATGGCTGGCACGGACAGGCCGGGTCCTGGCCTTCATGCGGGCTCTCTGCAGCAGATGCTTGGCTTCTTCATGCCTGGGGCTCAGCACGGGCTGCGGCTTGGGACCGAAGGGCCTGCAGGGGGGTGTGTGGGCCAGAGCGGGTTGGGGGAGGGATTAGAAGAAAATAACACGGATTAGGAGGGCTTTAACAGTGTCGAGCTTGGCTGTGCCAGAAACAGCCCCGCATGGAAGCCTTCCTTGGCCAGCTCCCACACGGGAGGGCACCAGCCTGGGGCCTGGGGCCGGGGGCCTGCTGACTCTGGAAGGGACCGGCCCACCCCGGACAGCTGCTCAGAGACCAGAGGCAGAGACCCCAGGAGGATCTAGAAAAGGGTAGGGGAGTCTCCAGATTACTTCATTGTTCTTCCCTGGGCAGATAGCAGGAGTTATCTGGGAGGAGGGGAAGGAAAGGGCCCAGGGCTGCTGGGCTGCGACTGTGCCCAGCCAGATGGTCCCTACACGCATCACCTCCCTCTCTCCTTCTGTCTCTCGGCACCCACACACACCCACTCAAGCTCACAGCGCACCGTCCTAAGCTCTCACCGCAGACACAAGGCATCGGGGCCCTGCCCATCACTGCTCTGCTCCTCTGAGAGAATGACATTTTTATAAGTCCTGGTGATTTCTGGCCTCAGTTCCAATCCTAACCCAACAGACATCAGGTCAGGGCCAAGAGGAACTACGCTGGACCCACACCAAGTTAGCAAATGGCTCACTCCTCGTCATAACGAGGGTCTGCTTCCAGCAGCTCTCACCACCTCCCAGTTGTGCTGCCTCCCCAGCCAGGCTAGAGCTGCCGAAAATGACAGCAGCCTTTTTTCAAAGCCATCTCCCAGTGACACAGCGGCAGGTCGCAGGGATAACAGCCGCCCCACAGCCTCCCGCTGACCAGAGGGCCCTCTCCGCAGCCAGGCGGGCCTGGGGGCAGGTGCGCTCTCTGCCTGACAGATGAGGGTGTTCCTGAGCAGAGAGGGACATGTGACATGTCACTCAAGGTCGAACACCAAGTGAAGCGGAGCAGACAACAGCCAGCTCCACTGTCTCCAGCATCCTTGCCGCATCCTCCGGCTCCTCCCCGCCCCGGGGTCCCAGAGCAGGCTGAGCCGGCATGTGGCTGAAGCCAGACTCACTCTCTGATGCGATGTCTGCACTCCCCGCAGCTGCCCTTGTCCTTCCTCGCTGTCACATATGCTGGGCTGTCCCCACCAGGGAGGGTCTGCAGGGGGAGGACTTGGGCGGCTAGAGGCTCAGGCTGGCCTGCATCTCAGTCTGCAGACAGCCAAATCCCAGGCTTCCCCAGCCCATACATCACCTGGAGAAAGGGGCCTCGTCTTGACGGGGGATGGTACCAAGTCGTTTCCTAGGTGACGGATGATAGAGATGTGAGTGGAAAATGGCCCAACCCTGAGGCCTCCTTGGGACAACCTTGGACAAGCACTGGGCAGTCTATGATTTTTTTTTTCTTTCTTTTTATTTTCCCATTATTCGCACCTAATCCTGCTTTGGGGCCAAGATTAAAACTGAGAACTGCCAGAATAAAGGCACCATCTGTGCCTGTGGACCCTGGCAGGGCCCAGGCACGGTTCTGGAACCAGGAGGGCTTCCAGGAGAGAATGAAGAGTGAGGTCTCAAGGCCCGCTGCCCTGTGAGGCGAGGCAGCCCTCTGCACAGCTTCCCAAGCAGGCAGGGCCTCCAACGCACCGCTGAGAGCAGCTGTGCTCCCTGGGGCTCCAGCTCCGCCAGCAGAGATAATGAGGTTACCAGCCCGGAGAGACGCCTCTGCAGCCACGGGCCTCTGGCTGCCAGCCCGCGCGCTCAGAGCCTTCCGGTGACAGCTGTGGCCGCCCGGCTGTCGGAGGGCATTTGTCACAAGACCTGGTGGGCAGGCAGGAGGGCTCCAGGCAGCTGGCCAGATGCTGTCAGGAACAGCCTCGCCCCAGGTTTCGAAGCCATTTTCCAGCTTTGCTGTTTTTTTCTTTCTGCTCCCTCTACTTGGAGCTGTTATTTATTTTTTTTCCTTTTCATCAGCTGCCCTGCTTTGGTTTCTGGCAGACAAAGCTGGTTTCTCCACTGATTAGAAAAGCAGGGTTTTTTGGAGGTGCCTGGAGGCATCCACGCAGGAACAAACTGAGCAGGGAGGAGAGAGGCAGCCACCTTCACCAACCGCGGCCAAAGTCAGGAGGGCAGCCGGCTCTTGGTCATGGTGCGCTCTGGAGTGGGCAGGCCTGACAGCCCTGTGGCTGGAAAGGGGTCTTTCTCCCCAGTGGCAGGGAGCAAGCAGGTGCAGCCCCGTGAACCTGTCCTATTCTCACACCCACCTTGCCGCCCCCCAACTTCGCTGCATTGTCCTGGTCCACCCGAGGCCACCGACCTCGCCAGGCAGACAGGTTCAGACTCCGCTATCTGAGGCAGACCCTCCACTGTTATGTGACGACAGCCCTGGAGCCAACTCCTTCCCTTTGTGACTACAGCCCAAGGTCCCCGCTCCCACGGTCCCTCTGCAGATTGCCTGGCAGGGCTGGGGCAGTCCCTGTGTGGCTCGGCAAAGACTTTCCACCTGAGCACAGAGAGCTGTTGTCACTGCCGTGAGAGCTCGCACACCTAGGGCTTGTGAGCTCAGTGGGTGGGACACAGGGTCAAAGAGGCTGAGTGCTTCCCCCGGGCCTCAGTTTCCCCATCTGTAAATAGCTGGAGTTGTACAGAGAGAGAATCCACGTTGCTATCTCATGAACCTACATCTTAGGCCAGAAAGTCTGCAGTACCACAAGGCCGGGTGGGGAAACTTGAGGTCCTCTCCTAGGGGGCTCACAGATGCTTGGCCCCCAAGAAGCAGCAACACCTAAAAGAGCTAATTGTGGGGGACAACGGGAGATCCACGTGAGTACCCTGGCCCTTCCAACCACAGCGTCCTAAGCTGACCCCAGGACAAAGAGCAGCGGGAAAGCCCCTCCCACTCTGGTCTCTCCATCTAAGCCCCGCTTCCTGGTAGAGAGGCCAGCTGAGCCCTGCCTGCAGCTCCCCTCCCAGCCAGGCATAGCCAGCTCAAGATCTCCAGTCAGGACAACCACCATTTCCCCCCAGTCAGAGAGGTCAGGGAGACAGAGCAGCCTCCTTTAGCAGCCATCATAATCCTGGATTAAAATAATAAGCTCCAGCCAGTCTGGCTTTAACCCTTTTATCCTAAGAACAGGAATTAGGGAAACAATTTGGGATGGAAAGGGATCTGACATTTCCCAGAGTCCAGGATGCAGCAAGGAGAAGGAACATCTATTGTGACCAAAACACACCTTCCTTTCTGCCTAGCAACTGTGCCATTTTTGCACATTAGAGAGCTTTCAGATGGCCACGAATAGAGTGCCCTTACTGTCACACTGTGTGCAGCCCCCCGAGTGAGGGCAGCAGTGGGCTCGGAACCTATTCTGGACCGTGTATTCCATGTGGGCAGGGGCCTGTGGGCTCACTGTTATAGACGCCTGCTTCCCAGGGCTGCAGGACATGGACAGAACAAACCCTACAGTGAAGGTTAGAAGTGTGTTTCCGGGACAGCCTGTCTAACTCTGAGACCCCACGGACCGCAGCACACCAGGCTTCCCTGTCCCGCACTATCTCCCAGAGGCTGCCCAAATTCACGTCCACTGGGACAGGCTGCCCAGCTTCTCATCCTGGGCTGCCACTTACTAGCTGTGTCACCCTGGTAGGTTACTGAGGGGTTAAAGTTCGGCTTCCTCTTCTCCTAAAAAAGGGCTCAGTTGTTAAGTGAGACCGATCCCCTCAGAAGAGCTGAGCACAGAGCCAGGAACTTGATGAGATTCAATCAATATCAGCATGTATTATCATCACTGCTTTTATTATTTGCACAATTATTTTGTTAAGTTCCTCTCACCCTCTTGCTGAGCTTAAGATGGAATCCCTGAACGTGAACTAAAAGCACCTGCCAAAGAGATCCCCTGTCAACTTGGGGATGTCACACAAAGGCATGTTCAGAAGTGAGAGACTATTTTGAAGCTAGAGAGGGCTTGGTGGGTTTTGTTCTAGACCTTTGGAGCCCTGCACAGGGCTCCACAGAAAAGGCAATTTCCATTGAACAGGGAGCTGGAGGAGGCTATCTGGTAGCAGAAGGAAGCTGCTATCCAGAAAATAAATGGGCACTTCTCTCGAAATAGAAGGAGGAGCGGCATCCTTAAGAATGGCACATATCCAGAGAAAACTATAATTTGAAAAGATAACGTGCACCCCTATGTTCATTGCAACACTATTTACAACAGCCAAGACAGGGAAGCAAACTAAACACCCATCAACAGAGGAACAGAAAGAGAAGATGGAGTACATATATACAGTGGAATACTACTCAGCCATAAAAAAGAATGAGATCATGCCATCTGCAGCAACAAGGACGGACCTAGACTTTATCACACTAAGTCAGGTAAGTCGGAAAGAAAAAACAAATACCCTACAACATAACTTACACGTGAAGTCTAAAGCGCGACACAGATGAACCTACCTACAGAAGAGAAACAGAGTTACAGACACACAGAACAGACGTGTGGGCGTAAAGGAGCAGGGGGCGGGGGAGGGAGGGACTGGGAGTTTGGGATCAGCAGATGCAAACAACTGTATATAGAAAGGATAAACAACAAGGTCCTACTGTGTAGCAAAGGGACCTGCATTCCGTGTCCTATGATAAACTATAATGGAAGAGAAAATGAAAAAGAATATACGTGTATGTATAACAATCACTCTGCTGTACACAAGAAGGTAACACAACACCGTCAATCAACTACACGGCAACAAAATAAAACAAACAAAAACAGATGGCTGCGTGGGATCCACCGCATTGAACACCTTTGAAAAGATGTGTGTGGGGGCGTGCAGAGCTTCCCCAGGTCGTCGACTCCTTAGGGAGAGCAAAGTGGTTCTGTCCTTGCCTTCTTGAAGAAGGAAAAGGAGAACAAATTCCTGTGGGCTGTCCCCTTGGTCAGCACTGCATGGGTGGAGGCAGGTGACCAAGACACCCCCAGGTAGGGGGACAGTGGCCTATTCCCCTCTGAAGACCATGGAGGAAGGCTTCCTCTTGAATTTCAGCCCAGCTCCTCACAGATGAATGATCTTGAGCAAATTAACTTTCCTGAGCCCCTCTATTCATAAAGATTGGGACCACAATGAGATTTTCACGTGTGGGGTGTATGAGTGTGACAATGACATGGAGGAAAGTTGCAGGTGACACTCGCTGTGAGGGAGGGCTTGAAGGGATAGCATCCTTCCTTCTCCACGGGGTACTCAGAACCCTAGATGCTTCAGGAGTGTGTGTGTAGTTGGGAACACTGGTGAGCGGCTAAATGTAATTTTCTTCTTTTTAGTTTTAGTCTTTGCAGGTTTGAGAGTGGCAAGGGGTTTCCTCGAGTTCTCCTTCGTGTCTGTATATCTGAGTCAGGGGGAAGGATGGGGAATGACAGGGGGTAAGTATGCAGGACAGGTAGGGGCTCAGCTAGTCTTCATTACACCTTGAACCTGGGGGTGCCCTCAGGTATGCCTGCAGCCCTGCGACTCCTGGGAGGAGCAGGAGCTGCTTCTCTCACGCTCGCACCCAGGACTCCCTCCTGCCACCCCACACCCTCCCTGGTAGGAGGACCCCGTCTCCTGGCAGTGCTGGGATGCTGCCATGCCCGTGGCCTCGTACCCGGTAGCCTGGTAAGGGGGTCTGCAGGTCATTCTGGCTCCCCAGCCAGGTTCTGGACTTTCTGGTTCCCTAGACTCAGGGGGTCATGAGGAATCCTGGAGGTGAGCATGAGACCCTTAGGAGTCACAGGGCTGCAGGTATATCAGAGGAGACACCTAGGAAAGGGTGTAACCAAGACTAGCTGAGCCCCTGACCATCCTGCATACACCCGGCCATTCCCCATCCTGCCCACCGACTCAGGTGTGGGTGTGTTAGTCACTCAGTCGTGTCTGACTTTGTGTGACCTCCATGGACTCCTCTGTCCATGGGATTCTCCAGGCAAGAATGCTGGAGTGGATAGCCATTCCCTTCTCCAGGCAAACTTCCTGCTCCAGGAATTGAGCCCGGGTCTCCCACATTGCAGGCGGATTCTTTATCATCTGAGCCGCCAGGGAAGCCCACTGGCTCTGATACACAGACACAAAGAAAAACTGGAGGAAAGCCCTTGCCACTCCCAATCTTGTCAAGAGGAGAGAGACAGAAAATGTCTCTCCAGTTCCTCCTACCTTCAGTTCAGTTCAGTTCAGTCGCTCAGTCGTGTCCGACTCTTTTCGACCCCATGAATCGCAGCACGCCAGGCCTCCCTGTCCATCACCAACTCCCGGAGTTCACCCAGACTCACGTCCATCGAGTCAGTGATGCCATCCAGCCATCTCATCCTCTGTCGTCCCCTTCTCCTCCTGCCCCCAATCCCTCCCAGCATCAGAGTCTGACCTGGGGAGTTCCTCTTTCAGTATCCTATCATTTTGCCTTTTCATACTGTTCATGGGGTTCTCAAGGCAAGAAAACTGAAGTGGTTTGCCATTCCCTTCTCCAAAATCTAAATTCCCAGGCTCTCCAAAATGGCCTCAGCCCACACTCCCACCCTGTGTCCTGATAGTACCTTCCATGCAATCCCCTGCCTACCTCTCCCATGCGTGTCTGCAGGTCTTACCCATCTGGAATGTCCTCTACTGGCTCCAGTCAGATCCGATCAAGCCCACAGGGGCGTCCACCCCAGGTGAGCCCTCAGTTACAGTCATACACGCATGCTTCTGGCAAACACATTCTGAGTGCCGGTACCGTGCTGACACTTGGCAGGTCCCGGGTCCCAGAGAGAACAGCATGGTCCTCGCCCCTCAAGGAGCTCCCGAGGGAAGATCCACCAGCAACAGCCAAAGTTGGTGTAGGCAGAGTGGGCAGTGAGGGCAAAGTGGGAATTCCTTCTGAAATTACACACAGTGTAATGCTAGGGAATAAATTAAGTTTTAAAAGCCCAAGGTTTTCTCACAGTTGTGGGCCTGACCACTCGAGCCACAGCCCAGGCCTCTGAAATTCTTGAGGGTTCCCTGTCTGCCCCTCCTGTAAACTGGAGCCTGCAGACAGCTTCGGGGCAGGGAGTTTTGGCTGCTAGCTGTCTGCGTGGAGGCCTGAAAACCGGAACCAGACAACGTCTGCGCCTTCTTTTCTTGTGATGAAGTATACACGCTGAGACTGGGCTCCCTCCTCTGAGCCTCTATTTCTGCATCTAGAAATGGGCATAACTCTGCCACAGGGATGGGGGAAATCAACAACTCAGGATGTCCTCTGTGCTTTCATCATCATCACAGCACAAATTAAACGACCCCAGAGACCCTCTCCCCTCCATTGACCCCACAGCAGAGCAGGGGTTAAAGCGCCTGCAGACACGTGTCAGGGTCTGCCCCTCCGCCCCCCAAAGATGGCACACACGGAAGGCCCTGATTTGAAGCAGAGCAAGCCTGGGCCCCACAGCACCGCCTTCCCAACTAGCTTGCCAAGGCAGGCCCCGGGCCTCAGGGGGCCTCCCTGGTGCCTGCAGCGGCCCGAGGCTGAGTGCTTTTTTGGAAAGAATCGACTCCCTTCCGGTGCAGGGCCTGGGGTGAGGATCGCACTGACTGCAGCTGCTCCTCTGGTTTTATACACTTTTTGCACAAGCAGGGTTCAGCTGGGGTCCTAAGGCAATGTATAATCCTGCTGTGCCCTCCCAAGGCCTCAAGACAGTGGACAGACCGAGCGGGTCCTGGCCGTTTTACAGACAGCAGGGGCGCAACACCACAGGCTTCTAAGAATGGATGGGGGCAGAGCCCCCGAGCAGAGCGCCCTTCGATTCCCTCCTCTGACGAGTCCAGTGCTCACACATGGCTGTGAGCGAGGTCACGGCTGACAGTACTGACCCCACTGGGCTTCCCTGAAATGCTTTTGTTGAGTTGTTCAGTCACTCAGTCGTGTCTGATTCTTTGTGACCCCACGGGCTGAAGCATGCCAGACTTCTCTGTCCTGCATCAACTCCCAGAATTAGATCAAATTCATGTCCATTGAGTCAGTGATGCCATCCAACCATCTCGTCCTCTGTCGTCCTGAAGTGCTTACCCCTCCCCTTGTCTTCTCTCCACAAATCAAAACCCCATTTCCCAAATCATGTCAACGGCGACTTAGGAGAGAAACAAGCTTAGCCCGTGGAGCCTGCCACCTACCTTTCTTGGTCTATACTTGAGAATACCAGGCTGGGGGAGGGGGCCAAGGGCCCCCAGATCCCTAACCCAAGGCATGACCTGTGGGGACAGCTTGTAGCAGTGCAGCATAATGGTTAGAGAACAGCCCTTGGTGTTTTTGACTGTGAACCCTGACTCTAACACTTAATAGCTTTATCACCAGGCAAGTCACTTAGCCTCTGCCCAAGAGGGTCTCTGTCAGTGAAATGGGAACAGTCAATACGTTGTTATTAGGACACTGTCAGGATGCGGCACAGCACAAGGGCTGGAGCTGAGTGCCAGCATGGTCTTCTGGAAGGAAGGACCTCCAGGTGGTTCCTGTCCTCTGGGGTGGAGTCTCCTTTCGTCCCTCAGTAGAAGGGACAACCAATTAGCCCTGGGACATTTCTGGTGTTCCCTCAGCATCTCGGGGGTCTCGCCTCCACAGGTGACTCTCCTTGTGACCACCTGCAATGAGCTGGGCCGACCCCGCCAGTCAGACAGGGTCTGCTGTCTTGGGCTCTGCTGCTTCACCATCATTGTGGGGCTTCCTGTCTTACCATCATGCAGAACAGTAACAACCGAGGACATAAATACTTGCTGGGTTAACCAGGTCATTACTGACCAGACTAATGATCAGTCGTCAACCTGGTGATTATTTGGTTCTAACACTGAACTGCACTGACGCTAAACTTGACTGGGTGTGAAACCAGACCTTTTATGCCTCAAACGCTGAGATTTAAGGGGTTCACTGCCAGAACACATCCTGACTGATGTCCCGGCCCTTTCAGGATGACCATCATGACGGCTGCCATGGTCTCAGAGTCTACGCTGTCCAGGGTCCTCAGCCCCTCCATGTAGACCCTGTGGCCAGGGGTACAGGGCTGAGGGAAGTGTGCCTTACTTCAAAAGTCTCTCAGGAAGCTCAGACATAGAGAAGAAGCAGCAACAAAACCATCCTGCTTAGGGGAGAGACGGAATTGCAGGGTCTCAGGGATGCTTTAGTATCTGCCCGGAAGACTCAGGAATAGAGCCAAATGAGAAAGCCTGTCCCAAGGGGTCTCTGGACATGGATGAACTTTCTCCATGAAGTAGGCGTGCTTTCTGGCCCTTCAGCCTGGGTGTCTACTCAGCAGGGTGTAGATCACCAATAAAGGTCCATGGGGCACTGTGAACAACCTTCTAAACAAGCCAGGGGACAGTTTTCCCCAGGCCAACTCTGTGCCTGGATATATGCTGGGCACCCTCCTCATTCCACACATATACACACATGAGATCATCATACAATATACATATGCACACACCTACACAGCCTACACCTAGACACAGATACCTCGGGTGTGCGTTTAGTTGCTAAGTTGTGTCTGACACTTTGCGACCCCCTGGACTGTAGCTCACCAGGCTCCTCTGTCCATGGGATTCTCCAGGCAAGAATACAGGAATGGGTTGCCATTTCCTTCTCCAGGGGATCTTCCCGACCCAGGGATCGAACCCACATCTCCTGCATTGTAGGCGGAATCTTTACCGCTGAGCCACTGTAAACTGCAGACCCTAACCCACTGCAAATGGTCTGGTAGGTGAAACAATAGTTCAGAAATTCCTACCCTGAGCATTCTACACAAACGCCATCTCCTTGCAGGACTGGGGGAAAGCCCCTCCCGACCCCCCATGGTTGAGGTTCTTGTCCTTTAAGATGGTATTTTAATTACCTAGTACCCAACATGCAAGTCAGGAGCTTCGGCTTCTTTCAATAGTGACCTCTGGGCAAGCCCCCGTGGACATCTTGCAGTTGAGCCTTCCTCCCACCCAGGGAAGACAGAGTGCGAGCAGCGGGGAGCAGGGAGACATGTAGCTGCAGAAGAGGAGGCCCCGGCTCCTCTAGGCACAACTTGTGTCTGCCCAGGCAGGCTGTCTCCTTTATGGCTCCCCAGGAAGGACAAAGGGGCAGGGCAGGGGACAGGATGTCACAAGGACCAGTCACACGCCTCCACACTGTGGCTGGGCTAGGTGTGGATGTGAGGGGAGGCTGAACATGGCGGCCAGGGAGGCGGGAAGAGACCCCCGGAAGAAGGGGGGGCAGCTACGATTCCAAGTCGTAAATAATGAGGGATGAAGGAGCCAGACAGCCCCCTCTCCACCAGGCTCTCAGCCCAAGTCAGTGAGAAGGCCAGTGGCCAAGCAGAGGTTGAATCTCCTGAACCGGGGCAGCCCTCACTGTGTGAAAACGGAACTGGGGGTCCACATATTCTGGAGGGGAGGTCAAGCCAAGTGGAACTTAGCAGGCAGGGAATCTGCAGAAGTAACATTGCTGCCCTCTACCCTCAGCAGAAACCACGAGACCCACAGGAGGGTGACGTCACTGCACAGAAAGGGGAAATGCGGCTGCTCCCAAGTCCTGAGACTTCGCTCAGCTTCACGTGCCAGGCGTGCAGTGGATATGGAGGGTGAGGCCAAGCCCTGGGCAGCCACCGATGGATCCACAGATGGCCCCCCTGCCCTCCCGAAAGATACTCCTCTGGCCTACCTGGTCATGACACAGCCCCATGGCCACTCACCCCCACCCCAGGTGCCCAGCTTTCCTCAGACATCGATGGAGGGGCTGCAGCAAAGTCCGGGAGGCTGGGGGAGATGAAGACCTTTACACCAGTCAGCACACCCCTTGACTGGGAAAGGAACTGTCGGAGTAAAAGCCTTGCATTCACATGCTTTCCCAAAGGATTTTCACATCCATTGAGTAAACTCTGGGAGTTGGTGATGGACAGGGGGGCCTGGCGTGCTGCAGTCCACGGGGTCCCAAAGAGTTGGACACGACTGAGCGACTGAACTGAACTGATCTTGTGTTCAGTCCCACAACAGTCCGAAAGGTACATGACACAAGTTACTACTTGGCTCACTTGAAGGATAAAGCGACAGAGGCCGGGGCAGGGAAATGAGCCCCACGTCGCAGAGCAGGTGGTTTGCAGTGCTCCTTGCACCAGGCTCTGTACCCCGCAGTTTTGCACGGGGAGCAGGGGCCCCGCCTGGGCATCAGGGGGTGAGGGGTGCCTCCTAGGAGGCCTCCGGGAGGAGACCTGCCTGCAGGTGCAGCTGTTTGTCCCCTCCCCTCTCCGCATCTCCTACTCTCCTGCCGCAGAGGAAATGAAGGGACAGGGACAACTGTCCAGGAGAGACGCAGAGAAGATGTCTGCGCGCTTACCTGCTCTGGTCCGAGTCCTGAAGGGAGATGCCCGAGTCCCAGTCCACGTCGCCGGCTAGTCGCTCTAGGACCCAGAGCAGAAGCAGAGATTAGGGCAGAGCCAGGACCTGGGCTCTCAGCTGCTGCTTAATGAGCACAAGCTCAGAGGACAAAGTTTTCTCCAGCAGCCATTTACTCCCCCAGATAATTCCGACCCCCCCAGGTGGAGGCTCAGCCTGTCACAGTGACTGCTGGTGGGCACTGTCGTGAGCTGAGGGCCCACAGGGGTCTTCTCAAAGCTGGGTGTGGGAGGAAGGAAGGGCAAGAGCCGTGGCTAAGGCCTGAACACTTGCAGCAGTGCGACCACCTGAGCTCAGCCCGCCGGCCTGGAGGCTGGGTCTCTCTGTGGGGAGGGGCTCCTACCCAAGGACAATGAAGTCCACCGAGGGCTGAGGACGTGTCATCGTCAAAAAGCCACTGTTGAAAGAACCACAGGGAACAAACTGTGGAGGCTTCCCTGTGGTCTGGGACAGGGGTCTCCAACCTCTGGGATCTAATGCCTGATGATCAGAGGTGGAGCTGATATGGTAATAATAGAAATAAAGTGCTCAATAAACGTCACCTTTGAATCATCCTGAAACCATCCCCATCATCCCACCAGTCTGTGGAAAAATTGTCTTCCATGCAACCAGCCTCTGGTGCCAAAAGCTGGGGACTGCTGTTCTGGGGGGTTTGGGGGAGCCTTTAGCAGATGGGGCTGGCTGTGAGGTGATGCAGAATCTGTGTCAAAGCCCAGACTAAGAGACAACCTAGGAATCTGGTGATAAACAGCTGTGCTCTCCCACTTTCCCTCCCCTCCCCTCCGAGGTAACCCCCATCTCCTTTTCCCTCTCCTGGACTCCCCCCCTGCCCCCAGCCCCCAGACCCAGAGAGTGGGCCTTACCTGGCACAGCTCTATCCCAGCATGAAGTCCAGCCTGGGACTCCCACCTTGGAGGGGCCCTGCCCCCCAACACTTAGCATCTCCTGCAGCAGAAGGCGGTTCCTCTCCACGCGGTCAGACAGGGACAAGGTGCTGCCCCCAGTGCCCAGGGCCCCCAGGTCCCTGGTTCTCCAGAGCTCCCCCAGGAGAGCCGGCCTGGGGACGAAGTTTTCCTCTGAGGTCGGAGACAAGCTGTCCGGGTCTCCCCGGGTGCCGAGACCATCCTGCTGGGGGTGTGACCTTCCTTTCCGCAGGGTGAGCACGTGGGTGGTTTTGTTACAAGGACGAGAGCCCCCCGGCCGGCTGGGAGTGACCCTGTGGACGGGGCCCTCTTGCAGAGAGCTGGGCCCGGCCGGCAGAGCTCTGTCATGCTCAGGCTGTGTTTGAACAGCCTCTGGAGGCCACGGGCTCCTCCTGTTCCAGCACTCGAGTCCGGGAGCAGGCAACCTGGGAGGCCCGGGGTCCCCGTTCCTGGCGGGCTCCTCCTCGGTGACACTGCGGTCCAGCCGCCTGTCGTTTGGCTTCTGCGTGTGATGGACCACCACAGCCTCGGGTGGGGAAGGCCCCTCTGACGGAGGCTTGGACCCACCCACCTTGACTCGTCTGCACTTGGGTTTCTTGAGGGCCAGCCGCTGGTGGGAAGTGAGGCTGGGGCCTGCCCCCTGTCTGCCCGCTGTCATCCTCTCCTTCAAGGCCCTCACCTTGGACTCCAGCACGGAGGGCCCCTGGAGCTGTATCCCCGGTGCCCCGGGAGGCTGGGTGGCCTTCGGGCTGGGTGTTCCGTCTTCTCGAGGGCAGGGCCAGGGTCTTGGGAGGTGTCCGTTCTCCGGCTGTGGCTCGGGGTCACTTCTCTCCACAGCTGAGGTCACCTGCATGGAGCTGGCCGTTCTGCTCCCTATTTGGGGTTCTCTGGAGGAGAAAACAGACAGAGCTCCTTAGACCCACTACCTGGCCAGCTCCCACGACCTCCTGGGTCTCCATAGTGCCTTGGTATAGAGCCCTGTCTGGAGGAAACTTGGGGTCCGATCAGGGGGTGCCCCTAGACAATGTGAAAGCAGCCTGGGGAGCGCGAGCCTTTGGATGGTACGAATAAGTCATTACTGAGTTTTTTCTTCCAAGTCGGAGTAGTAGTCTTATTTTTCTATCCCCATTTTACAGGTGGGGACAGTGAAGCGTCAAGCAACAGCTAATCTTCTGCCTAGTGTGGACCAGAGGGGAAATGCGGGCTGCATTCCCAGTCCCTGGCTTCGTGTTTGGCTGACAGGTGTCAGGCCTCAGGGGAGGATGGCGATTTCTGTTCATGCCCACAAGCTCTTCCCTTTCCAAAGGGAACCAATGCAGAGGATGGGCTTCAGGAAGATACCACCCTGGATCTGACCCGCTGGTGGAAGGTGTCCCCCTCCCTGTGCCGAAACCTCAGGCGTGAGCAGAGCTGTGCCCACAGGGCAGCCAGGATCAGGCACCAAGGCCTTTCAGCCTCTGCTCGGTGCTGGGCAGGCCTGAAGGTACTTTCAGACGCTCTCTCTCAAATTCTCACACCATTCTGCCTGAACAGTTATGACCCTCATTTTTACAGACATTTTACAGAGAGACAGAGGCACAGAGCCATTAGGAGACACCAAAGCTGAGGGAGGCCTGGCTAGGAACTCAAAGCTTCTCCTCCCAAGGTCAGGGCTCTTCCAAAGCACCCAGTGACCAGGACCCCAACTCCCCTTAGTCCTAGACAGGTGACGTGCCCAGATGACCGCTCCTTGGTAGCACACTTGATGTCAATGTCTTCACAGGGAATAAAAGTGAGCTCGAGATTTTACTCGCCAAGCAGTTCTGTGCACACATAGAAGCCACAATGTCTTAATATTTATCCTGCTCTCTGAGAACATGCCCCTTCTACACCATACATCTAGGAATGTCCCACGGCATGCATAAAAATTCATATTTACATAAATTACAAACTAGGGGTTAATTATTCACCTAATACTGACTAAAGATTCACTACAGAATTCTCTTAAATGCCAAGCCTCTCTATAGTCATTTATTACAACTCCGTTTTTAATATATTTCATGAATACACATATTCCATAAAGCAAAATACATACACACGGTCTGTATGTTACATCAGTTTTTTTTTTTTTTGTTACATCAGTTTTAAGCCTGTGACATTTAAGGCCTGTCTTCGGGAGGACGAGATCAGTCTCTCTACCAGTTCATTTAGAATTGACGAACTCTGTCGTCACAGCCCAGCCACTGAGTCCTCTCTTCTAAGGTTCGATCCAGGAAGCAGGGGATTTGAAGGGTTTGGGTGCAATTTCCGTCACATTACAAGAGCCTTCAGGTAAAGTCTTGAACAGCATTCCAGAGATCACCCCTCTCTAGAGACCTGTTAGGATGGATGAGACTTTCCTCGGGGGAACAGTGGGTACCGATTTGTGCGGCTCGGGGCCGCTGAAGTCTAGGGCCGAGCGCTGTGCTCGTCTAACCCCAACCCTGAGACGCTGAAATGAAGACGGTCGTGACGGGCAGGGCTCCCCCCGCGACCCTTCCTTCTCGCTCCCCCGGTCCCGCCATCCCCGGCCCGCCCGGGGCCTCGCCTCCTCCGTACTCACTGAAGGCTGCCGCCGGCAGGTCTGGCCGCCGCCTCCATCCCCTCCATCCCCGGGGAGACCAGGCCCTCCTCTCGCCCCTCTCCCTCCCGGGCCCGCGGCGGGGAGCAGGGCGCGCGGGCTCCGGCCCGGGGCTCGGGGAGTGCGGCCCGCAGGCCTCGGCTCTCGGGGCGCGCCCGGCTCGGCTCCGGGCTCTGCTGGCCGCCCCGGGGTCCGGGTGGGGTCGGAACCGGGCAGCCGCCCCGCGGGCCGCGGCCTCCCTCCAGGTCCGGGGAGGGGACGCAGGGTCGGACGGGGAGGGCGCGGGAGGGCAGGAAGCGGCATGGGCGGCTACCTCAAGGCTCGGCCACGGAGAGGGTGAGAGGCCAAGCCCGGCGCCTCCCCCGGCTGGGACGGGAAGAGGGAGCGGGAGAGCAGAAAGGAGGCGCAGCGGAAGGGGCTGGAGGAGCAGCCCTCGCTCCCACCCCGCC
Organism: Bos indicus; assembly: GCF_029378745.1. Taxonomy (NCBI): domain Eukaryota; kingdom Metazoa; phylum Chordata; class Mammalia; order Artiodactyla; family Bovidae; genus Bos; species Bos indicus. The sequence continues at coordinate 62,860,710 of NC_091775.1, read as the reverse complement.
CCGCCGCCCCGCGCGCTCCCCGGGGCCCGGGGCCCAGTCCCCAGAGCCCTGCAGGGCCGCCCCTCCCGGGACCGTGCAGACGTCTAAGCCGCCGGCCCAGCCGCGAGCTCGGGGCCTCGGACGGGGCGGGGCGGCCTTCCGTACCGCCGGACCTCACCCCTCCCGGCCCGGGTCGCCCCGTCCGCCGGGAGGGCGCTCGCAGCCCAGGCTTCGGGGAGAGCGCGGCGGTGAGACGCGGCTCCACGTGAGCCAAAGCTGCGGAAACACCGCGCTCTCCCCCGAGCTTCGCGGCGAGGCGTGTAACCCTACACCCAGGGCGCGGGGGTGGAGGGGGGAGGCTCGGCCGGCGGCTGGCGGCTGTCGGGGTGGAAGCCGAGGAACGCCCTTTGTCTGGACAACTTTTCCGGAGGAGGCGCCCTCTCCGAGGGGCTGTCTCCTTGGAGGTCAAGGTCATTTGTTTCCGCTTTCTAGCAGCGCGAGGGGGCACACGTGGTGGACGCGAGTCCCCTCTTCTTGTGCAGCTAAGGGGAGAGCCAGGTGCCTGCATGGCCAGACGCCTTGGAAAGGGACCGGTTCTGGGGGGACTCTGGGGACTCCTGAAGGCCCCTTGTCACTTTTCCCAGACCTGGCAGGAAGTATTAATAGCTGCAAAGGACTTGACCTGCAGCGGTGGCCCCAACCAAGGGAGCACGCTTTCTCTTTCCACCCAGGGGGAGGGAACGGAGCCCCAACTATTTCCAAACCTATTTCTCCACAACAAACTATAAGAGAATTAGGACCCAGGAGATTCCGGAAATCTCTACAAAGGGAAAGTGCTAATCATCTTTCCGACTGCTAACAAGCTTCACTGTCCAGTGCCCGTTGCTCTCTGTTTGCACTGAGGCAGTAGAGTCACCATCTAGGTGACAGACCTAGCTGCCTACCATAAGGACCGCAGCGTGCGGACTGCTGCGCAGAGGGTATGGGGTGTCAGGGAAGGATGGGAAGGAGGCCTGCCCTTGAGTGAGTAAGAGTTACTCTGCACAAAGTGGGGAAGAGGGCATCTGGGCAGGACAAGGCATCCAGGCCTGAGAGCGGCTGTTTGGGGAGCTGTCTGTGGGTGGACTAACCTTTGCTAATTTAGGCACCTGGAAGATTATCTAGGGCACACCCTCAGTGTTACAGAACAGGCCCAAGGTCACACAGGTGGTCTCCAGGGTCCTGGGTTGTGCTCTTGCAGCTAGCCCCACCCTCCACCCCCATATTCCCACAGCAAGCAGTTCCTCCAACAGGGACTTACCATTCTGTGCTGTAGTACTGATCACTTCATAATACAGTAACTGGTACCATTTATGGAGGGCATTCTATCACCTGGCATTGCTGCAGCCTTAAGAGATGGATACTGTTTCCTGTCTTCTTTGTACAGATGAGGAAACTGTAGTTAGGTGATCTGTCCCAGGTCGCAGAGCTGATAAGTCCAAGACCCTCTCCATTAACCACCCAGAACAATGCTGTTGCCAGCATTCCGCATATTCAACATGAAAAGATTTTGTTTAATAACATAAAAAAAAATTGTGAAGTACTGTGATAGTCGGATTATGTTGCTGCTATGGTCTGGCCCTTCCTTTCTGGATCATCTCTGCCTCCTTCTTCTGCCAGCCCAGATAAAATCCTGTAAACCTCGAAAGACTCCTTCCTCACCTCCGTGCACAAAGTCAACCCTACAAACAACACTATTACTATTATTGGGGACCTGTTATGAGCCAGAGTCTGAACCCAGTTCTGTCCAGGTCCAAGACACTCTGCCTTGCTTCTTCCTTTCAGAGTCACTGCTTTGGAGCTCAGACTCTTAGAGATTTCAGTTCCACGACTTCTGCTCCCCGCCTCCCCCAGAAGTTAATGATCTGTAAGGTAAGTTTCTGGAAGTTCTAGGAAAGGCTTAGTATTTAAAGGAAACCTGCCCTCAGCCTGTTTAACATGCAAATATTCACCTTCAGTATACTCATTAAATTTGTTATTTTGCAATAAACAAGGGGATGAAGTGTCACAGCTATACAGAGGCTTTAACAGGCACCTGTAGGAGACGTAAGAGACACGAGTTTGATCCCTGGGTCGGGAAGATCCCCTGGAGAAGGAAATGACACCCACTCCAGTATTCTCGCTGGGAGAATCCCATGGACAGAGGAGCCTGATGGGCTACAGTCCATGGGTAGCAGAGAAGTTGACATGACTGAGTGTCTGAGCACACAGCACATAGGTCCTAAAAACACCATAAAGCCGATCCTAAGAATGCTCTTAAATGATCGTGGCACTCGCATGTCTCAGAGCATGTCCCATTCATCTGGATTCTGTTTGGCTCAGCAAATATTTCTTGAGCTCCTACCGTGTGCTAGGCGCTGGGGAGACAAAATGTAGTACCCACAAATCCTGCCTTTGAGGAATTTCTGGTCAACTCAGAGTGGGGCAGTGCCTAAACTGTGTATAAGTGGTCGCATCAAGGTGAGCACAGGGTGATGTGGATCGTTTACAGGAATAGCTAGACTGAGATGCGTGCTGGGTGGTCCGGGAGGTGTCAGGGCGAGCTGGGTCTTGCAGAACGAGCAGGAATTAGCCAGACAGAGGGGGAGGAGTGGGAGAGGCAAGTCAGAGGAGGAGGGATTAGCATAAACACTGGCACTGAGGTGCGAAACTGCCTGGTTTAAGTGTTAAATATAAAGGTTAATCTGGGAAAGTCTGGGGGTGGGGGTGAGGCTGCAGAACAAGGGTGGTGGGGCCTGGTTGAGGGCTCTAGGTCCCCGGTGAGGCGCTAGGACCCCGTCCTTTGAGGTGAGAGTCCCTGGAAGGTGGTCTAATCTGGGCCTTAGCCTTGAGCACCTTTCAGGGCTGGGGAACTGCCTTACCTCCTTGAGTATCAGAGTCTTTCATTACCACCCTTTGGAGAGGAATCTACGAGGAACCCAAATGTAGAGTAAATAGCAGTCACAGAGCCCCCCTCCTCCTTTTGGATCACCTAGGGAAGTCTCCCTCCCCCTTAGCCTGGATGAAAACACAAGCTTCACTCCTCCTCTCCACCCTCCCGCAATGGGCTCTGAACACTCAGTTTGAATAGGGAGCCTTGTGGGTTGTGGAAGTAGGGATTTCCCTTAGGATGGAGGGAAAGAGTGAGCTAGTCCTTCAAGGTCCCTCCCTTAAAGCAGGTGGAGTCGAGTGGGAAAGGGTGGGAGGGACGCCTCGGTCATCCCTCCCCTTACTGCCTGCAGGAGTGTGTCCAGCTGGAGATCTGCCTTTCCTGTCCTCATCAGGGGGCACTGGTCCAGGAGCACTAGGGCATCTGATCCTGGCGACCCCCCTCGTGATACTGTGCACAGTCCCAGGGCCTCCCCCTCGGACCCTGTTTTTCCTTCCAGCAGAGTGTCGGGACTGGTTTCCCATGTACCCGCCTCTCCCTTGATAGGAATCCTGCTGTTTCCCAGGGTCCAGTCTACCCAGAGCTCATGTAGACCCTCCCAGGACACTGCTGAAAAGGCTGATTCTGAGGTCTCACCCTTGGGGATTCTGATTCCTTAGTTGGAGTTAGGCCCAGGAATGTGTTCCCTAACAAGTTTCCTAGGTGATTTTGAGGCCAGTCAGTGTGAAGAAGCAGAAATCCTCAGCTTAAAACTCAGAGTCCTTTGTATGGTACAGCAGTCCCTCTAGCCCCAGTTCTCACCACCCCGAGAACCTGTCCAGCCCACCCACCATATTGGATTGCTTCTAGTTCCCCCGCCTGGCTCATGTCTCCTCGCCTTTGCCCAGTCTCTCCTTCAGCCTGAAACACGCTGCTTCACGCCACACACACATACACACATCCCAACCCAACTTGGCTGTCTCCTCCTAGACTGTCCACACTCAGCTCAACTGGAGCCTCTACAGAGACACCTTCCTCGACATCCTGTGCTGTCCTCCCGACCTGGATTAGTGCACCCCTGACCCACTTCTGCCCGAGCACTTATCACTCTAAGTGGTCAGCCTCTGACACCTCACAGTGCTTCCTCCTCCTCAACCTCGTTCCTGGCTCCAACACACTCCCAGCACATAAAAGCTACTGACTAGAGGCCACATAGTTAAAATGACAGAAAAAAAATCCCTGTCGGGTAAGGATGCCTAAGAGCAGAACAGGGGGCTGCTCCTGCTCAGTGGATCAAGGTCATCTCCAAAGGATGTGGTTCATTCCCTCAGTGTGGCCCATCCTGCCCCAGGGCCTACAAGATAGTTGGCCACGGGCAGGGTGAGGACCGGCCTCCGGCCTTCATGACTCCCACTTACACCTGATGCTCCTGCCCGCCTCGCTTTTCCCTCAAATGGCCACTGATCCCAGACAGTGGTGTGGCCCTTACACTTCAATTCTGAGTGAGCCTGGAAATTTGCAGATAAAATAGCTCTCAGAAGAAGAAATAGATGGGGAAGAGGAGAGGAGAAAAGCACGCGAGAGAAGCAGGTAAATCTAGGTGGAGAGAAGATGCCTGGTACAGTCAGGCAACATGACAGCTGGGCACCTCCAGAGAGCAACCACCTAGGTTTCTAGTCATGCCACTCCACACACACTAACACACACGTATACACACACATGGGAACACATGTATGCCATGTTCTCCTTTGCCACGCTTGCCTGAGTTGACTAAGACTCAGGAAGAGCAAAGGCGTGGTTCCTACCTGGTCAGCCCGCACCGCTCCCCAGGGCAGGCAGGCGGGGAGCTGCCGGGATGGGACGGGCCTGCCCTGGAGACACTGACGGCAGACTGCTCTGCCCTGGAGGCCCACTCGCCCTGCACCCACCCTGAGTCTGCCAGGCATCTGCTCCCATGCGAGAGACACTGTAGCTTTTCATTTCGTAATCCTAATCACCAGGAAATGATTGGGCTTAGGCAAATGTTCTAATACTCTCCCTCCGACTCCCCGACTCCCCATGCCTGCTCAGTGGGAGGCCGCCATCAATAAGAGGAGAGACCCCTAGCTCTCACCTGTCTGCCAATAGCCATGGTCATCGTGGCCACACTGATTTTTCTCGTTAACAAAATGAGAGCAGATGCAGGGGGAAAGATACTGGAGGTTGACCGAGCACTGGAGTCATGTCAGTGACAGCTTTTGATCTTGAGAAAAGACAGTGTTCAGTTCTATGTGATAATTCGATTAAGACATATGAGAGACTCTGAAAGCCTCACGGCTTTTCTGCTGCAGATGGAGCCCTTTCTAGCCCCCCAGGCTCTGCAGTCCCTCATCCTGTGGGGGTTCCTGTCCCCCGTCCCCTCCTGCCCCCACCAGCCTGGGAGGTTTTGCTGGAGACGCAAATGAGCCTCTAGAGAGCCTCTCTCTAAGCAAACACCCTCCGCTTCCGGGGTCCCTCGGAAAGTTTTTCCCCCTGTGTTAAACGAAGGTATGTGGTGGGTGAGGTGTAGAGGAAAAGGCCCAAATTTGCCAAGCCCAGGATTAGACTCCGGCGACCTGGGTTCCGGTCTGGACTAGATCCCCTTGTGGGTCTAAGCCTTGGTCACGCTGAGTTGTTTCCTTACCTGGAGTGTCAGGCTGGACTAACAGGTCCCCAACTAAACTTCTCAGAACCCCAGGGCCCCGTGAGACGTGAACAGGTCTCCCGTGAAAGAGATTTCAAGTCCAGTAAATCTGGGCAATAATGCATGCCATCTCACCCTCCTGGCAGTTCGTTAGGCCCAAAGGCATTTCACAGGCTCAGCCATGTCCTGAAAACAAAACAAGACTAAACCAGTTTACCTTTGCTTAACACTGCCTTTCTCAAAAGTAAATGACCACAGAAGCTGTTTCCCCACCCCACCCCCAACATAGCAATTAACATCCTGGGGAACACACTTTGGGACACCCTGGACCAGACAACGTCTCAGGTTCCTTCTTGTCGGGATGGTCTGGGCCTCTTGACCTGGAGGGGAGGAGCAGGCAGCTGCTATGCAGCAAATTCTAGGATCCTGTAGACAGGTCCAGGCTGCAAGTGGAAAAGGCTTACTCGGGGGGCAAGTGACAGCCCATCCCAACTTAATTTTACTTTATTTTTTAAGAAAGCCTAACGCTAAAAGGAGTTAGAGACCAAAAAAGGGGACACTTTCTTTTAAAAAATTCTCAATTTCCATTCCAATTCTTTGGCAGTTTAAGTAAGTCAGTTCACCTTAAAACTAACAGCCTCAGTTTGCCCATCTGAGAAAAGGGAGAGCAAGGGAGACTTGGCTGAACTCACTCAACATTAATCCTCAGAACAGAATTTCCCAACCTGGGTCCCCAGACACCTAATTGGGAGGGGAGCATAAGTTATCATCCATATTACTCTCTTTCTCTCTTTTCTCTCTCTTTAGTCACTAAGTCGTGTCCAGCTCTTGCAACCCCCTGTACTGTAGCCAGGCTCCTCTGTCCATGGGATTCTCCAGGCAAGAATACTGGAGTGGGTTGCCATTTCCTTCTCCAGGGGATCTTCCTGACCCAGGAATCGAACCCAGTCTCCTGCATTGCAGGCAGATTCTTTACCAACTGAGCCATGAGGGAACCTGGGGTCCCCAGACACCTAATGGGGAGGGGAGCATAAGTTATCACCCATATTTAAAGAAGTCTAATGGAAATGATACATTTACCATGAGAAGTGTCTTTGCTTTTGACTAGTATTGTATCAGTTGAGTATGACAGTGTGGGTTGCCAAGGGGACAAGGATTATTATGCAATAAATGTGGTTGGTTTGTTGGACAAAACTTTTATAGACTTAAGGATCACAGAAGTAATAAAAGGATTGGCTGGTAATCAAAGGGTTACAAGCTACTGACTTAAGAGATTGGGTCTAAAACCAGTTTTAAGAGCTGTGGTGGAGAGTGAAGGAGCGGACAGGATCTGGAGGAGGTTAGAGTGTTACTTTGTATAGAAGAACTATACAAAAAAGATCTTCATGATAACCACAATGGTGTGATCAGTCACCCAGAGCCAGACATCTTGGAATTCGAAGTCAAGTGGGCCTTAGGAAGCATCACTATGAACAAAGCTAGTGGAGGTGATGGAATTCCAGTTGAGCTCTTTCAAATCCTAAAAGATGATGCTGTGAAAGTGCAGCACTCAATACATCAGCAAATTTGGAAAACTCAGCAGTGGTCACAGGACTAGAAAAGGTCAATTTTCATTCCAATCCCAAAGAAAGGCAATGCCAAAGAATGTTCAAACTACTGCACAATTGCACTCATCTCACATGCTAGTAAAGTAATGCTCAAAATTCTCCAAGCCAGGCTTCAACAGTACATGGACTGAGAACTTCCAGATAATAAAGCTGGATTTAGAAAAGGCAGAGGAACCAGAGATCAAATTGCCAGCATCTGTTGGATCATCGAAAAAACAAGAGAGTTCCAGAAAAACATCTACTGCTTTATTGACTACGCCAAACCCTTTCACTGTGTGGATTATAAAAAACTGGAAAATTCTTTAAGAGATGGGAATACCAGGCCACCTTACCTGTCTCCTAAGAAATCTGTGTGCAGACCAAGAAGAAACAGTTAGAACCAGACATGGAACAACAGACTGGTTCCAAATCGGGAAAGGAGTACATCAAGGCTGTATAGTGCCACCCTGCTTATTTAACGTCTATGCAGAGTACATCATGTGAAATATCAGGTTGGATGAAGCACAAGCTGGAATCAAGATTGCCAGGAGAAATATCAATAACCTCAGACATGCAGATAACACCACCCTTATGGCAGAAAGCAAAGAGGAACCAAAAAGCCTCTTGATGAAAGGGAAAGAGGAAAGTGAAAAAACTTTCCTCAACATTCAAAAAACTAAGATCATGGAATCCGGTCCTATCACTTCATGGCAAATAGACGGAGAAACAATGGAAACAGTGACAGACTTTATTTTCTTGGGCTCCAAAATCACTGCAGATGGTGACTGCCGCCATAAAATTAAAAAGATGCTTGCTCCTTGGAAGGAAAGCTATGACCAACCTAGACAACATATTCAACAGCAGAGATATTACTTTGCTGACAAAGGTCTATCTAGTCAAAGTTGTGGCTTTTCCAGTAGTCATGTATGGATGTGAGAGTTGGACTATAAGGAAAGCTGAGCACTGAAGAATTGATGCTTTTGAACTGTGGTTTTGCAGAAGACTCTTGAGAGTCCCTTGGACTGCAAGGAGATCCAACCAGTCAACCCTAAAGGAAATCAGTCTTGAATATTCACTGGAAGAACTGATGCTGAAGCTCCAATACTTTGGCCACCTGATGTGAAAAACTGACTCATTAGAAAAGACCCTGATGCTGGGGAGGATTGAAGGTAGGAGGAGAAGGTGACAACGTAGGATGAGACGGTTGGATGGCATCACCGACTCAATGGACATGAGTTTGAGCAAGCTCCAGGAACTGGCAATGGACAGGGAAGCCTGGTATGCTGCAGTCCATGGGGTCAAAAGAGTCAGACATGACCAAGTGACTGAACTGAACTGAACTGACCTGAGGGTGTTCACAGGGAAGATGTCACCTCCAAGGAGCCCTGGGGGACATCTGGGGTTTGTGTGCAGAGGAGTGTTTAGTGTTTGTGTGTATGAGGGACTGTGACACAGTGGCCTCTTTCAGAGCTTGCTGGAGAAGAGTCTCAGTAGGCTGGGTCAGGGTGTGAGGTGCTACGTTTACTGAGCTGAGGAGAGAAGAGTGCCCACGTGGCCAGTGGGCTCAGGGATCAGGTCAAAGTGGATTCTGTATACATTCTTAGAAGGCCTTCATCAGTGCCAGTGTCTGAGGGTTTGCAGGCCCTTGAAAGCTCTGATTTTGTGTGTGTAAAGTCCTATCCCATTGGGCCCCTCACCGCCCTTTCATGAGCAGCCACATCTGGAAAGGTTCTCTGCTTGTTTCATGGCTGTTTACTTCCGCCCCGTAGATGCCCTCACCCAGAATCACCCCTCTACTCTCCTGCTCCCCTTTCTCCCCCTCGGACCTCTCAACCAACGTCTCTCCCACAAAGTCCGGCTCCATTTCTGCAGCAGGGTTGGGAACTGTGCTCTGGGACTCGTCTCCGCACCCAGGAAAGCGGTGGTGAAAATCATGGGTGGTAGGTCTCTGTATGTCATGAGAAAGCTGCTTAGCTTTTAAAACTTCTTCAGTATGGAACATCTAAGACAAAAACTTTCTCTTGCTAATATTGATATTGCTAATGATATCTCTCACCTAGAGTTTTGGCCATTTCTGTGAAGATTTAGATGAAACAAGGAGAACTGTGGTGGATTCCATTTGCCCCAGGATCTGAGCCCGGCTGCTGGCTTTAGCTAATTGGCCAAGCTGAACGGGAATTTTTTCTAGGGTGTTGAGAACAAAGCATTTTGGAGTGTGAGTGTGTGTGTGTGTGTGTGTGTGTGTGTGTAATTATGTCAAATGACCTGATAAATGAATGCATAATTTGGAATGGGGAAGTTAGTCATTAAAGTATAGGGGAAAACGTGAAAGACTTTGAAATGATCCCCGAACATCATTGGATGTACTGTCTATGCATCCTTTCAGGTTATCTGAGCTGTTTTATAATTCTATAAATTGTAGTAAAGTGGATAGTAATGCAAATGATTTTTGTCCTGAGAAGTGACGGTTGTATTTGTAGAACTGACTTATGAATATTGACCAATTTTGCTGGTTTTGCATTTGTTTATAAATTTTCCCCACATTCCAGATGTCTGTATATTTATCTGTGTTTTAGATTCTTCTTTGAACAGGTTATAACATTATACTGGTTTTCTGATTAATGACAAAATCTCTGACATGTTTGCATTTTATAACTCTATGAAAGACATGACTATCCCTCTTAAAAACTATCTTCGATGTGTCCACAGAGAAAGGGCCATGTGAGGATACAGTGACAAAGCCGCCATCTGCAAGCCAAGCAGACAGGCTTCCAGAGAAACCAAATCTGCTGACACCCTGATCTGTACTACCAGCTTCTAGAACAATGAGACATATATTTCTGTTATTTAAGCGCCCCAGTGTGTGGTATTTTGCTATGGGAGCCCTAGCAACCAAGACAGTTTACCCAAATTGTTTATCCATTCTCTTGTTAATGGACATTTGGTTGTTTCATTTTTTTTTTCAATTATGAATAAATAAAGCTGCTCTTAACATTTATGTACAAAAATTGTGCTTGTGTGCTAAGTCACTGCAGTTGTGTTCGACTCTTTGTGACCCTGTGCACTGTAGCCTGCCAGGCTCCTGTGTCCATGGGATTCTCCAGGCAAGAATACTGGATTTGGTTGCCGTGCCCTCCTCCGGGGGGTCTTCCCAACCCAGGAATCGAACTGGTACCTCTTATGTCTCCTGCATTGGCATGTGGGTTCTTTACCGCTAGCGCCACCTGGGAAGCCCATACAAAAATTATCCTTGGCCAAATTAATTCAATTCATGTTTTCAACTAATATTTCTTACTATAAGCCAGGCATTATGGTTGGATAATCAGGACAGAAAAACAGATGGCATCCTTGCCCTCAAGAACAGTCTAGAATGGAAAAATTTGTAATGGTGGGTGCGTCTGTGCTCAGTTGTGCCTGACTCGTTGTAACTCCAAAGACTGTAGCCCACCAGACTCCTCTGTCCATGGGATTTCCCAGGCAAGAATACGGGAGTCGGTTGCCATTTCCTTCTCTGGGAGATCTTCTCGACCTAGGGATTGAACCCACGTATCCTGCATTGCAGGCGCTGAGCCACTGGGGGACAAGAGAGCTGAGAGCTGCCAACCAGAGACATTGCTCACAGCACGCCCATACCTGTGCTCCACACCTGTGCCTTCACACCTGTGCCCCAGACCTGTGATGCAAACCTTTCCTTAGACCGGGATCTGGCTGGTGCACTTCTGTATCCCCCATAGTCCACCCTGCATGCCATTCAGCTCACTTTTCCACACGTGTTCAGACAGCTGTTCTTCCAGGACTGTGGTGAGCTTTTCTTCCTGAGGTTAGAAGGATGAGACAGCCCCTCACTGATGCAGCTGGTCTCTGCACCACAGCTAATGCTCTTTCCTTCTAGATACCCCTCATCATCAGTTTTCAGCTCTCCCAGCCTCAGAGGCTAGTCTGGTGATGTGACCCTGATCTTACCCCCAAGGAGCCTGGGCCCTGGTCACCATGTCCTTGGACTGAGGTTTCAGTATCTCTCCATTTACACCACAATTGAGCAAAGGAATAGCAAGGGTACTCAGATCACCTGTGTTAAAAAAAAAAAGACAAAAAAAACACTTTCTTTCCAGAAAAAGGACAAAAGTATGACAAGCAGATATAAAGATGAATGAAGGGACTCCTCAAGATGGGAGAGGCGTAGGTGGACATGGAGTCCATCTCTCTCCATGGATGCATCAGGAATATACCTTCAGACACAGAAGATCTTGCAGAACACTAGATGAGAGCGGGCAGGGGTCCCTGACCACTGGAAAGAAATATATATATATATATATATCCACGCAAGACTGGGTAGGACCAAGGAAGGAGGGGGAAAGAGGAGAATGAGCAGCTGGACCCGTGTCCAGGGACGGGAGAGCTGAAAGTGTGTCAGTCGCTCAGTTGGATCTGGCTCTTTGCAACTCTATGGACTGTAGCCCACCAGGCTCCTCTGTCCGTGTAATTTTCCAGGCAGCAATACTAGAATGGGTAGCCATTCCCTTCTGCAGGGGATCTCCCCAACCCAAGGATCGAACCTGGGTCTCTGGCATTGCAGAACATTCTTTACCGTCCCAGCCATCAGGAGGAACTGAAGCAGGGGTCAAATCCCCACATGGGACAAGGATCTGGGACAGCGGAAAAGGATTTGAGGCTGCTGGAAAGTGCAGCGGCTGATCTATATAACAGTCTGAATGGAAAGAAAACCACAGACAATCCTTGCCACAGCCCTATGTATCCTGGACAGGGATGCAAGTCCTCTGGAACCTGTTGTGGCTGGGAGCTTGAGTGCAGGGATTGGAGAGCAATCCTAGGATGAGGTCTGCAGTTGATTGTGGGAAAACGGCCCGAGGGGACATGAGGGAGGAGATCCCGGCGGGGAATACCTTTGGAGGAAAGCAGAGCAGCCAGGGAGGCAAGGTGATGCTGCTGAGTCGTGTGCATCACTGTAGCTTCTTTCTGCAGACCAGCGCTGATCGTTGACCAATAGAGAAAGACCCCAGGGAGGGTAGCCCTTCAAGTGCCCAATGCACTGAGCAATAGAGAAGGACCCCAGCCAGGGATTTGCCTTGGAAACAAACTGAACTCATTCTGTTGTTTTTAAGATTGCATCCAAGTATTGCATTTTGGACTCTTGTTGACTATGAGGGCTACTCCATTTCTTCTAAAGGATTCTTGCCCATAGTAGTAGATATACTGGTTATCTGAATTAAATTTGCCCATTCCCATCCATTTTAGTTCACCAATTCCTAAAATGTCGATGTTCATTCTTGCCATCTCCTTTTTGATCACTTCCAATGTACCTTGATTCATGGACCTAACATTCCAGATTCCTGTGCAATACTGTTCTTTACAGCATCGGACTTTACTTTCACCACCAGACACATCCACAACTGGGTATCATTTCCGCGCTGGCTCAGCCTCTTTGTTCCTTCTGGAGCTATTTCTCCACTCTTCTCTAGTAGCATATCGGGCACCTACTGACCTGGGGAGTTTATCTTTCAGTGTCATATCTTTTTGCCTTTTCATACTGTTCATGGGGTTCTCAAGGCAAGAATACTGAAGTGGTTGGCCATTCTCTTCTCCAGTGGACCACATTTTGTCAGAACTCTCCACCATGCCCTGTCCATCATGGTTGGCCCTGCATGGCACCTAGTTTCACTGAGCTACACAAAGTTGTGATCCATACGATCATTTTGGTTAGTTTTCTGTGACTGTGGTTTTCGCTCTGGAGGCCAAGGGATTGTAGTTCTTGCTTCTATCTGCCCTCTGATGGATGAGGCAAAAGTCCCTTAGAAGAAATGGAGTAGCCCTCATAGTCAACAAAAGTCTGAAGTGCAGTACCTGGGTTCAATCTCAAAAAGCTACAGAGTGATCTCTGTTCGTTTCTAAGACAAACCATTCAACATCACAGTAATCCAAGTCTATACCTTAACCAATAATGTCAAGGAAGCTAAGGTGGAATGATTCTATGCAGGCCTACAAGACTTTTTAGAACTAACACCAAAAAAAAGAGATGTTTTTTTCATCATAGGGGATTGGAAGCAAAAGTAGGAAGTCAAGAGATACCTGGAATAACAGGCAAGTTTGGCCTTGGAGTACAAAATGAAGCAGGACAAAGGCTAACAGAGTTTTGCCAAGAGAATGCTCTGGTCATAGCAAACATCCTCTTCCAACAACACAAGAGACAACTCTACTTATGAACATCACCAGATTATCAACACCAAAATCAGACTGATTATATTCTTTGCACCAAGCCAAAGATGGAGAAGCTCTAAATAGTCAGCAAAAACAAGACCTGGAGCTCAGATCATGAACTCCTTATTGCAAAATTCAGACTTAAATTGAAGAAAGTAGGGAAAGCCACTAGGCAATTCAGATATGACCTAAACCAAATCCCTTATGATTATACAGAAGTGACAAATAGATTCAAGGAATTAGACCTGATAGATAGAGCGCCTGAAGAACTATGGACAGAGGTTTGCAGCATCGTACAGGAGGTGGTGACCAAAACCATCCCAAAGTAAAAGACATGCACAAAGGCGAAATGGCTGTCTGAGGAGGCCTCACAAATAGCGGAGAAAAGAAGAGAAGCAAAAGGCAAAGGAAAAAAGGAAAGATATACTCAACTGAGTGAGAGTTCCAAAGAATAGCAAGGAGAGCTAAGAAAGTCTTCCTCAGCGATCAATGCAAATAAATAGAAGAAAACAGTAGAATAGGAAAGACTAGAGATCTTTTCAAGAAAATTAGAGATACCAAGGGCACATTTCATGCAAAGATTGCACAATAAAGGACAGAAACAGCAAGGACCTGACAGAAACAGCAAGGGCCTAACAGAAACAGAAGAGATTAAGAAGAGGTGGCAAGAATACACAGAAGAACTATACAAAAAAGATCTTAATGACCTGGATAAACACGATGGTGTGATCACTCACCTAGAGCCAGACATCCTGGAGTGTGAAGTCAAGTGGGCCTTAGGAAGCATTACTATGAATAAAGCTAGTGAAGGTGATGGAATTCCAGCTGGGCTATTTCAAATCCTAAAAGATGATGCTGTTAAAGTGCTGCACTCAATATGCCAGCAAATTTGGGAAACTCAGCACTGGCCACAGGACTGAAAAAGGTCAATTTTCATTCCAGTCCCAAAGAAGGACAATACCAAAGAATGTTCAGACTACCTCACAATTGCACTCATTTTACATGCTAGCAAGGTCATGCTCAAAATCCTTCAACCTAGGCTTCAACAATACACAAACCAAGAACTTGCAGATGTACCAGGTGGATTTAGAAAAGACAGAGGAAACAGGGATCAAACTGTCAACATCTGCTGGATCATAGAAAAAGCAAGTAGAAAACCATTTACTTCTGCTTCATTAGCTATCCTAAAGCTTTTGACTGTGCTGATCACAACAAACTGTGGAAAACTCTTAAAGAGATGGGAAAACCAGACCACTTTACCTGTCTCCTGAGAAACTTGTATGTAAGTCAAGAAGCAAAAGTTAGAACCAGACATGAAGAAATGGACTGGTTCAAAATTGGGAAAGGAGTACATCAAGGCTGTATATTGTCACCCTATTTATTTAACTTGTATGCAGAGTATATCATGAGAAGTGCTGGGCTGGATGAAGCACAAGCTGGAATCAAGATTGCCAGGAGAAATATCAATAACCTCAGATATAGAGATGACACCACCCTTTTGGTGGAAAGCAAAGAAGAACTAAAGAGCCTCTTGATGAAAGTGAAAAAGCTAGTTTAAAACTCAACAATTCAAAAAACTAAGATCATGACATCCAATCCATTCACTTCATGGCAAATAGATGGGGAAAAAGTAGAAATAGTGACAGACTTTATTTTCTTGGGCTCCAAAATCACTGCAGGTGGTGACTGCAGACATGAAATTAAAAGATGCTTGCTCTTTGGAAGAAAAGCTGTGACCAACCTAGACAGCATATTAAAAAGCAGAGATATCACTTTGCTGACAAAGGTCTGTCTAGTCAAAGCTATGTTTTTTTTTCCAGTAGTCTCGTACAGATGTGAGAGTTGGACCATGAAGGCTGAGAGCTGAAGAACTGATGCTTTTGAACTGTGGTGTTGGAGAAGACTCTTGAGAGTCCCTTGGATAGCAAGGAGATCAAACCAGTCAATCCTAAAGGAAATCAACCCTGAATATTCATTGGAAGGACTGATGCTGAAGCTGAAGCTCCAATACTTTGGCCACTTGATGCAAAGAGCCAACTCACTGGAAAAGACCTTGATGCTGGGAAAGCCGGAAGGCAGAAGGGGACAATAGAGGATGAGATGGGTGGATGGTATCACTGACTCAATGGACATGAGTTGGAGCAGACTCCGGGAGATAGTGAAAGACAGGGAAGCCTGGCGTCCACGGGGTCACGAAGAGTAGGACGTGACTTAGTGACTGAAGAACAGCAACGGGCATCTTGACCAACATTGGGTGGATTTGTGCTGCCAGCTGGCCTCTGGTTTTACAGAGTCCTACCACCCCAATGCTATTGCTGTCAGCTTTCACAGCTCTGGAATGGTGTCTTCATACAAGAGTCACCTCTGAACTTTTAGTGATGCTGGTGTACCTCTGACCAGTACATTCTCCATGACCTTTGTTCATGGTAAGTCCTCTTGGCTTTCCAGCCATAGCGTATCCAGCAAGCCCACTTCCCTAGCTTTGTGGACCCTGCCTTCACTGTCTGCTGTAGCAATTCTGGAATTTTAACTGCTGAACACGGACGATCACTTTTTCAATGTTTCTAGGAGCTATCCTAACACCCAGTTTTTTACCAACTTCTGGAATCCTTGCTAGGGAGTTAAATTCTGTATCTTGTGAAGCACTTCCAAGTCAAACATACTTCTCTATTCAATCTTATATTCTGGCCCCTTTCTTCAAGAACCCTCAGGATATCCTCCAGCTCCTACAAAATATGAAACAGGGGTGGGAGGGCTAGTGAGGATTATGGGGAGTTATGGCTACAGGCTCAGAGTGTTCTCAGGGGTTTGAGGAGTCAAAACCTATGCAAGGGATCCAACCAGATGTTGCATCTGACGTCTCAGGCTTTCCCAACAGGGGGTCCTGACCTAGCAACAATCTTGGTTGATTGTTTAACTGTCTTTGAGGGTCTGCTAGTCTGTTAAGTCCTTTGTCCTTCCTCTTGCCTCCCACAGTAGGAGATGAGAACGTCTTTGTATAGCAACAAAGAGGCCCTGATTCTACATCTGGCTTTCAATTGCCTGGTACTTGTCCTCAGCCGTTCTTGCTTCTTCTGTAGATATCAATGGCACTTAGCAATAGCCATCCAATCTCATTTCTCTATAGCTCTTTTCTCCTCTCCACATCAATGCCTGATTCATCACAAGTTCATGCCTTCTCCAGTATACCATCCTGATTCACCATGGATGAAACTTTTAAAAATTGCAGGGAAGAGCAGGAAAAAACGTGACTGACTCAAGGGAGAAGACTCCTGTGAAAAGCAGTTGATTAAGGAGCTCATTTGTTACTATTTAAGAGTCCCAAGAACTGTCATCCCTGGAGGGGCAGAAGATAAATTCTCACCAACAATCAGAGAACCCAGCTTGCTGAGGAACCTATAGTTTGTGTGTGTGTGTGTTTTGTAGGAAGAAAATGTTCTTTGATTTTCTTTAAGATGGTTACATTCTGATCAGGCATAGCTTTGGAAAGAAGCTGCTTCCTAGTTCCTGCTAAGAAAGAAATATGTTTTCTCCTTCTAAGGAACAGGGAGAATGTGGGCTCTCCAGCCAGTCAGATCTGCATCTTAATTGCAGGGTCAGTAGTTACTGCAGTGTCCACAGCCAGGCACTATGCACTTTCTCCTCTATAAATGGTGCTAATACTACATGATGTCACTGATGAGAGATGGTCCTTGCCTGTGCTGGGCAGTGAGGGTCAGCAGTGACTACTCTGCCCTTGGGGGACCTAATCTGTTCTCTGTGGAGTAGAATAGAAAGTTCATGGGATGAAGAAGCAGCTAATTATCAGGAAGGGAGCACCAGGATCAAGTTTTCACACAACTTGATTCAACACAGGATGACTGACCAGTTTGTCAGTAAGCAAGTGTTCCTAAGAGGCACAACCTCTGTAGCAATCGATGGGGGGAAAAAAGTCAATTACTTCCTAAATTTGCTCAATAGCTTATCTACTAATAATCTCTAGAAGTTACCTTTCACTTTAACAAATATTTATTAGGCCTCTACTATCGTCTAGGTACTTGACACATTTCAGTAAATATGATTTTGTATGACTTCCCACTGACAAAACACCTTTGGAAAAAGGACGTCTCCCCTCCCCTGATTTGTATTACTGCTAGAACTCCAGACTAGACTAAGATTGGGGCATTGCATGGAAGAAAGTCAGCGTATATCCTCGTGGTCACTGACCATAGCTGGCAGCAGGACACACACCCTACCCAGCAAGTTTTTTGACGAAGGCTGCCAGGGATGTGCTTAAAGATTTCTACAGGATCTGTGGAACTGCAGGCAAAAAAACGTCTGAATTCTAGTTGACAGGAACAATCTTTGACAAACAAGTTTCTAAACTATCTTTGATATTTCATTATCGAAGGGCTACAGAACACTTGATTGACTAAAATTAAAAATGTAAAACACTATAGTGTATGTATACGCCTACAGGCATACAAATGTTGAGCATGTTATTATTATCATCAGATTAGAGAGAGGTGCTGAGGATCCAATGAGTCATATATATCCACAGCTTATCCTGACTTTAATGTGGTAACTGCATGTTATCATATTCTGGTTTAGTCAATAAAATATTTTTCTCTTTTCGAGTATATTTATCCTGGGGTCAGTTAATTTGATAACTTTTTCTAGATAGATAAGAGTAATAATCCAGGAATTCCACAGAAAATTCTACGTTCCCACAGTGTCTGGGTATGGAATAATAACAGGTGTCCAGCTGTTCAGGATTTAACTGAAAAAAGATCGGCTGCATCAATCCCATTGCTTTAGGGTCACACTTCATATATTACCTAAAGAAAAAATGCTATTTTAGATTATTTTTCAATTTAGTAAAAGAGTTAAAAAATGTTCACCCGTGAAGTCTGTTTGCCCTAAACTCTTAACAAGTTAGTAGTCCTAAGAGGAATCATATTCAGGATCCAAGAAACCCAGAGAGAAAAACACACAGTCACACAAACCATTCACCAGTGACAAAGGAGGCAGTAAACTGTTGGAAAACAGTGAAGGCTTGTAATAATGAAAAAAGAACAGTTTTTTTTTAACCAATCACTTATTTTCTTTTAAAAACACATAACCACATTAACTTTTTGCTTTATACAACCATCAAGAAACTATAAAACAGTACCACATTGTGCATTAAACCTACTTTCAAGAAGGGAACGCCACACTTCATAAGAATTCTACCCATGTAAGAAGGAAGAAGGAGACAGTTAACAGCATAGTCACAGATACAACATGAGTCCAAGCAAGCATCAATTCTTCGACATCACCTTTTCCATTTACCAGAGTGGAGGGAGGAAGAAAGAAAGCAAGGGAGAAGAAGCAGGGGAAGAAGCACCCACAGAGGACTAATCACATTCCATGGTTACTTTCGACAACTATAGCTCAGTTTCATAGAATAGTATCACCTGACCAACACAGTGTGGTGGGGTGGGGTGGGGTGAAGGAAACATGAGTAAGAGGGAGAGGGTTCAAAGACAGGTACATTTTACACCCTATTGCCCTCCTAAATACTCTTCACTGATACAAGCTTCTGTGCTAATCTGGAAAACAGTAAGATATTAATCTTCACAATGTGATAAAGCTTAAGAGTTCTGCTCTTTCTGCAAGTGTGAGTGGCTCACAATTTTATAGTTCAAAAGAATAACAATGTCACAATCAGTTACTCCTTCGGGATTCCCCACAATCTTTCTCACTTCCACCATGCTGGTGTTGCAGCATGGACCATCAGGGAATTGTAGGGAGGGACTTCAGAGATAATGATAAAAGGAGAGTGAGATGAAATCCTTGCTCTTTCTTAGAAGTTCACATCTTTCTGGTAGTTAAGTCTTCCCTCTGTTTTGTGGTGGCACAGAGGAAAGGGCATAGGAAGAACTAAGGTGATATGGTGGACGTTTACTCAAGTAACGGGTCTGAAGGTATATAAGATGAGATGGTGTAATTAGCAGACACACTGAATCCAAGGCCAACAGTTGGTTATTTGATTGTCCTCCTTAGGTTGATGGCATAAAACAAAACAAACAAACAAACTGAAGGTGGCTTTGCTTTAGTAATAAAATAAAGGTCTGCTATAAGGAAGCATACTTTAGATGAAAAGCAGTATAATCATTTGCTTCTCTTCAGGGAAACTCATCTTGTCCCTCTGACTTCCTCTTCTGTAGTAAGTGTGTTCAAAGTGTTAGGCCAATGTGATAACCACTATACTCCATAGTAAGCAAGCAAATACATTCCGGAAGGTTGTTTTTAAAGGGGCAACTCAATATCACAGTTTTGCCAATTCATATTAGAAAGGCATGATGAACCATTCCAATCAGCAGGCTCCTCTCAATTCCCAGGCAAACTTCTCATATCATTTAAATTAAGCTCCGAACTTCTTTGAAGTCTTCATATTTGGTGAGTGGTGTGGCTTAACACTGGGTAATACTGGTTTATAGCGTTTATCAGCACAAATTTCTTACCATCTAATATAATAAACTCTAGACCACATTATGACTGTGCTGACATTGCATAGACTGAAAATATAATGCAGAAAGTTAGCTTTTAAGATTTGCTATCAAGATTGATACCTGAAATGCAGAAACATATGTGTGTTTAAGCAATTTGTAAAATCTCTTTAACCTTTCCTTGCTTCAGCTAATCATCAAAAGCAAGAAATAAGCCAGATGCATCATAAAAAGGAATGAATTAAGTTCAAAAATTTGATTTCTCTTAACTTTTCCTGAAGTTCTACTAGAACTTTTACTGTCTTAACTTAGTGACATAGATCATATCTATTATTGGCTTTTAAAATTAGATGTGTTAAAAGTTCGGTGATTTTGTAGTTGAGAAAGCCTTAGATTCAATGTAAGTTTTTTCAATCTGAGAAGCCACCTTAATTTTTAAAATTTCAATATGCTGTACAGCTCCTATTTCTTAATAACTAAAAGATTTCATGCAAACTATTACAGAAAATAATCTGAAATTCATTTACCAAATAAAGTGCAATCACATCAGAGAATCCTAAATATTTGAATAAAATAACACCATGGATAGTTATTTTCTAAATTACTTTCCTTAGACTAAAATTTTTTTTCTAGACATTGCTAATAAAATTGCTTTTGGGCATAAAGAACTATTTCCCGAGTAAAGGAAAGTAGTGGAGAAAGAGGGTAGCAAAACAGGCAGGTGTCTACCAGCAGTATAACCACCCAAAGGATGTGGTCAAGCTCACCTACTTTCCTCACTGCCCGGCTTCTGCTGCCAAGGTCCAACTTCCTCTTGCTCTTCTCTGCTACCTCCACAATTACCTTATTTCTCTTCAACTAAATGTCTGTTAATGCCTGTACACTCAATAGACTATTTTCTCCTATTCTTAACTTGCCTTAGTTAAGAAAGCATAAATTGCTTTCTCTAGTTATCATGAATATACTTTGGTCAAACCATGGTAGAAGGATATCATATACCAACAAGTTACTTCTAGCAAAATCTCAAGTTAAAATCTTCAAACTCTCCTGTTGGAATACTGGGATGTCACAGATCTGAGGGGCTGGGCTCTGTTTTCCTTCTCTAAGGGTTCACACATGCTACTGCTGGGGTGATTGGCATTCTCCTCCCACAGCACTGCTTCTGTATCTGAAATGAAGCAGCTTTTTTAAGGAGAAAAAGGGCTGATGCTGAAAAAGAAAGTTGCACACAGGTTTCCGACCTCTTTCCAATCTTAAAAATAACTATTATAACCTAATTAATGACAATTTGTGATCATTTTAATGTCTCTCTGTATAGTATGAAATCCTTAATTAATCCATTTTAAAGGTATAGGCAGCCTTAATTAGAGGTGCACATTTGTGCATGGAAAATAAGCCGCTTTTGTCTTTTACTTTCTCTACACACATCAATGCTTTCCATATTATCACAAAATGAAAAAGAAATTTTATCCTTTTTAAAAAATACTTTTTTCTTTCATTTGGGGGTATTTTAACTGATACCATCAATTGAGTGATTCTCAAATAAAATAAAACTAGACTTCCTAAACCTAAAATCAGATGACGTTTTTCCTTTGGTTAGTGCTGCTCCTTTAAAATAACTCTGTGATATTCATTTCCTAGGAGTTCTATTGAGAGTTTCAGTGTACAAGACGCTCCAGTAAAATTTTAGGTAGGACACAGCATTCACAACTAGAGCATATAAAAGTTAGGTGAGAAAAATGCACATTGCCTTTTCTGGAGGAAAAAATTATATATTCTGTCTTCCAAACTGTTTCCTCTTGATGAGGAAAAGCCTTCTTTTCTCTTTAGAGCTTCAGGAGGAACATAAAGCTGTTGTGTTTAAAAACATGTTTAAGCATCTGTCAAAGTAAGCTGAAAGTTACCTAAGCCCTACCATTCCTGAACAAACTATTCTGATAGGACCAACAGCAGAAAAAGAATATATTCAAACAATGCATTATCTATGAAAAAGTAATACTGATCAGGGTCAAGAATCGTAATAGTTGAAAAACGACCAAACTGGTCATAGGATACACTAAAGTAAAAACACTGGGGAATTAAAATACCAGAAGTCAACTGTAAGATTTTAAGTGTGTCATTATATAGGTTTACTAACAGAGAATGAAGTTGACAAGTCAAATTGCTCTGGATACACATTAGTACCATCAGTTTTATTTGTACAAGAAATGACTGGTCCACTGGACTTTTCTATATAACTCAGTAATAATGACTGCTCCTTCTGGACAGACCAGTGATATTTCCCCCATAGTTTTAACGTACAAAACCAGAGTAGTTAGAAAAAAAATCCCAAGTATAAATAATGCAACCTTTAATCTATTAAGGGTCACTAAATTGTTACCACTGATTATTAGAAATTATCCATTTTATTTAAACAAACAAAAAAAAATTAAATTTCTCTTCTTCAGTTTTGGGCCAAGGAATATGCTTGGCAAAACAAAAAAAGCTGTAAAGGCCACAGAGCTTAGTGATTTTTCAGGGGAAAAAAGTCTCAATTCAGGAAGGGACCAAATTTTGGAAGCTTGACAGAACAAAGACGAAAAAAACTCCTTTAAAAAGAAAATGTTAGTTAATTGGTAGAATTTTGGTAGTAATAGGAATTTTAATTAATCTCCTGGAATTATGACAGGGATGAGTGAAGACTTGTGATGCATGGAATAAGAGCTAATAACAAAAGGATATACTAAGGGGCAGTAATCATATGCTTTTATTACTAAGTAAATGATAATGCTAAATTTAATGCCAATCACATTCAAGGGAGAAAAATCCTTTAGGGTTTTTGGGCTTATCTGATGACTTGGGAAATAGGAAAGGAATTAGACAAAAGTGAAAATGAGCATTGTGTACAGACCATTATAGTCTGAAATTTCTAAGAAATACGCTTTTTGTGTATAACCAAGTTTAGGCCCCCCCCGATTTTGGCAGTTTTTCTGTCATAGGAGGGCATGAAATCTAATGTTCATCCTTTAAAACTGCTGGGAGACATGGCTGCCAATCTGTTTCATCACTGTCAAGTGAGAGAGGAAGGGCAACTTGTTCTATGCTCTCAAAAGCATGGTTTCCCCAAGACAGACTTTTAATTTGATCGACTTCTGGCTAAAGTAAGTGGGCCCAGAAGAAAGACTATCCAATGAGGGTGTAGAGAGTCTATGAAATAGCTGTGCCTTCTAATCCCAAGTTGGTAAAGGCTGTACTTCAATTACCCTACATGTTGAAGCTTAATAAGGCGTAACTTCAGTTACGGCTGGAATATGGGCAAATGTATTCCACATCTGTTCCTTAAAAAAATGTATCAGGCCTCTTCAATAAATTTCAGCTGGTTGTATGGGCGTGTTGTGAAGGCTTTGTTGCAGGAGACACGCTCAGGATTCTGAAGCAGCAGCAACTCAAAACATCAGTAATAAAACTTTGGCTTAAAATTAAAAAGAAAGGAAGAAAAAGTCAAACAGGTGCAAGTCGTCTCATGAAAGAGGTATTGTGGACTAAACCCTCAAATGCTGTTCAACATTAGTTTCCCCTGTCTTCACTGTTACCACCTTCATTGTACAGGAGTTATATCATTCTTTTATGGTTAAGTTTCATAAATAATGAGAAAACCATATGTAACAAATACATCATATTTCCCACCCACCCAGCAACCCTCCCCAAAATAAGAAAAGTTACATCAAATTAAAAAGTAGCTTCGTGAATGAAGGTACTGCTCTAAGTTGCACTTTCCCTGCAAGTGCGGCCAGTGCTTTTGCGCTGGGTATGAAGGAAAGGAAAAAATTCTCCACATAAACTGACAAAAAATTTAAAAATCAATGTCCGGTTTCAACCAGTCAAAACCGGGCCAAGCGGAAGCCGAGGTATCTCGGTACCGTCCCATCAGAGGGTCCTTGCAATGCCTGTTCTTCATCCTGGTAGGTATCTGTGTCCTTGTGATTGTAAACAATCCAGAAGATACTGTGTTTTTGTTCCTTAAAATGTCCTCTGATTGGCAAAATGAAGTAAATATTTGTTTTAAAAATAGAAAATGAAAATTAAACGAGAAGAAAAGAAAAGAAACACAGTGAGCTTGTTTGGAGTCCATAGGATCCGATCTGGAAGAGCTCGGAAAACGTGTTATATGTCTTCTGTTTTCGGCTGGAAAGGTACTAGAGGTTGCGTTGGTCGAGGAAAGAATTGTAGAGTAGGAAAACCAAGGATGTTAATCTAGACTTCAGAGGATTCAAGTGTTAGCTTCATCATCTGTGTCTTCTATCAATACCTTAGTGTCACGAGCCTTGGATCTAGTGGTAATGAACGGAAAGAAAAAATACTTAGTCCATTACTAAAATACAAACACGTCCAAAGTATTAGGTACATTTTCAATCTTACTACCGTTAAAAATACATAATAACCAGTCATGGACACTATGTACTACACCAGATAGACTGCTCCTAGAGCTTTGTATTCAATTTCAGATATTACTGGAAAAACACTAAGAAACTAGGTTGTAACCAGAGGAAGGAAGCAACAATGGTAGGTCATGTGTAATGTGCAATGGAGGGGTTTGGATTTTATGATGTATTTTTTTAACCTCTCCAAGATACCAATTTTCATCTCTGTAAAGCAGGAATAATGATACCTTTTTACATAATACTGCTTTCACTTCATGGAGACAGTATGAATATCAAGTGAGAGAACAGATATAAAAAGCATCAGTAAAGCATTAAACATTAATGCTTTACTGTTAAACGAAGAATTAAGATGAGGATGACAGAAAAATCATTTGAGGAACACATGAAAAACTAGGAGAGTTGGCCAGCAGATTACGACTAAAGGAGAGACATGACAGTTGTCTTCAAACAGTTGATGAAGTATACACAGAAGAGGGGATTCCCTGGTGGCTCAGACGGTAAAGAATCTGCCTGCAATGCGGGAGACCTGGGTTCAATCCCTGGGTTGGGAAGATCCACTGGAAGAGGGCATGGCAACTCACTCTAGTATTCTTGCTTGGAGAATCCCCATGGACAGAGGAGCCTGGTGGGCTACAGTCTATGGGGTCACAAAGAGTCGGACATGACTGAGTGACTATGCACAGCACACATAAGAGAGAATACTAAGTCATGTTAGAAAGCCCAACCAGGATCAACTGGTTGAAGTTATACTGAAGCATATTTCAACAAAAGCTATCTACCACAGTAACTAGCCAACAATAAAACCAGGTGCCTTGTATGGTTATAAACTTCACTGTCACTGATGACTGTCAATCAAAATAAGATAATCAACTATTCAGGATTCCATAAATGAGATTCTTGCACAGGATGAAAAATGGAGTATTAGATAACATCAAAATATTCTGCAACTCATGAGCTCCATGAGGTAAAGTAGGTATTATTATTACTCAACAGAGGTAGAAATAGACATTAAAAATGTTAAGGATGTGTTATATGGTTGCAAGAGTCTCAAAGTTAGCATTCAGTCTCAGATCTTATTTTAGATTCGCTGCTCTCTTCCTTTGCACAAAAGCTGCTCCATTGTTCTAAATGTCTTCCCCTGGAGGCAGTCTAATAAACTGGTGTTTTTCCACTGAACATCTGAAGCTGAACATAAAGATCTACTGCTTCCTTGTTTTTGAAGCAGAAAGAGTGTATGTCTGGATTGCCCTCTGCTGGTGACTGGCGAGGATTCGACTTTCAAATTTAGGAGCTCAGTGGGATGACCACCCATTGCACTGTCTTCCAGTCCTTTGTGGACCTCACCTTGCTAACTCTACCAGCCTCCACATGCCCTCCTCTTGCTTCTTCAAACTCTGCTTCCTGCTCTATGTAACAGCATCCTGCTTTGTTTTGACGTTCTTCCTACTGACCTCCCTGACCATTCCTTTCCTACCCCGTTTGTTTGTTCTTTTTTTTTTCTCTTGCTTGTGCTTGTTCTCCAAGACAGTTCCTTGCTCTGCTTTTCTCTACAATCTCTTCTTCAGAGAACTTACAAATTCTATCTGAAGCTCAGGCAATTTCTCCTCTGCTCCCTGTGGGTTATTACCATCTCTAATTTTTTTTTTTAAACTTCCTTTAAAATGTTTCCTTGTTTCTTTTTTGGCCTACTGTAAGCGCCCTAGTCCAAGTCTTTAACATTCCATACTTAAGAATACTGCAATGGTCTTTCAGTTGATCCGGCCTTCAGTTTTCCCTTTCCCAATATATGTTGCACAGTGCCACTGAAAGTTATGAATGTATTACTTTCATAACATTCTATGAAAAAATTCTCTGTGACTTCCTCCTGCCTACAAGATAAAGCTTTCAGCCTTTTACAATCATACTTCATTCAGCTAAATTTTGTTACTATTTGTTACAAGCTCTAGTCACATGGCTTTTCTTTCCATTCCTCATTTCCACCTTTATGTCTTTACTATGCCTCTAGCTTATCCAAACACTCCCTTATCCTTCAGAAAACTGCCCTGTCCCCTCTTTTATTCCAATCCTTTGTGATATCTACTGTTTCTAAATTTCAAATGTGGCCACATAAACCCTACACTTAGAGGGTACAGCTATCCTCCAAACAACTTTTAGGAATATACAAAGTCAATGACCGATAAAAATATTGCTGTAGGTATTTACTAAGAAAGTAAAAATAATAATAGTTTATACTTATTGAGCTCTTTCTGTGAGGAAACTGGTGTAAATTCCAAGTCATAACAAACAATCTACCTAGCCACCCTCTGAACAGGGACCATACTAATCCCAATTTCGAGATGAGCAATAATATAGAGAAACTAAGTGATTTGGCCAAGATGACACAGATGTCAAGTGGCAGAACCAGGGTTCTTAAAATTTACAACTTGAAAATGATTTTTATACAAGATATACTTAAGAGTCAAATAAAATATTCTCCAATAAGTTTTTCCCAGTGTACTTTTAATGCCAAATCAGTAGGTATTAATTAATACATTAATTAACATACTAATAATATTTTACACTATGTGTCCATTAAGACATTCTATACATAGGTTGTGAAAAATGGCTGAACACCAGCAATTTCATCAGGTTCAACATGACTGTTTCTTAACTTAAATGTTGTTGTTTAGTCGCTAAGTCAGGTGCAGACTCTTTTGTGACCCCATGGACTGTAGCTTGCCAGGCTCCTCTGTCCATCAGATTTCTCAAGGCAACAATACTATTTTCTCCTCCAAACTTAGACCTGAAGGGAATTCATCTCACAGAAGTGGCAGCCATACGTACTGAGAAGCGAGGCGAGGCCGGCGCAGGGATATGCTCTGGCTGTACTTCCACGGCCGATTCTTCTGGCGGTTCCGTACCCCATCTTCCTGGTCCATCATCTGCTCTAGGAGCGTCTGATCATCGGCATTCAGAGGGGCCACAGAGATGTCCCGCACAGCACGGAATTCACCACAGTTATTCAGATGTTCGTTCTCCAGGCGGAAGAAGTTCCACACAAATCGCCTTAGCAAAACGGGGTAGGAGTAGGTGAGTTACTTATAAAAGGCGAATATACTACTGCTATCACCTGTAGACCTCCAAGTACATCAACTTTCCACTCATGGAAATAAACACACACACACAAAAGAATTAAGGACTAGAATATTAGAATAGAAAAAGGTGGTGTGTGTGTTGAGGGGAAGGGGACAAAAATGGAATAGGAAAAGGAAAGGGACTCATGGAACACAGGTTCAGAGTGCTCATTCTTTCACTTTATTGAACAAATATTTATTGAATACCTACAGTATGACAGGAAAAGCCACAGTATGACAGAGACAAAGCCTATGCCTGTATAATTTCTAATAACAGAGACAGATATTAAGCAAATAAACAATTAGTTAACAGTATGTGCTCTGAAGAAAATAAAGCAGGGCAAGGGTACAGAACATGCTTCTTTGAGGAGATGATATCTAGCAATCTGAGTGATGTAAGGAAGCAAGTCAGGTAAAATTCTAAAGAAAAGGGTCCAAGGCAGAGGAAACAGCAAGTACAAAAGGTCCCACGCTGGAGAGGACTTTGGTGTGTTAAAACAACAGCAATGTCAGTGGGGCTGGAATGGAACAGGAAGGTAAAAAGGGCAGGAGATGAAAATAGAGAGGTAGAAAAGGGCCTGATCCACAGCCTTAAAATCTACAGTATAGAGTTTAGACTTACAGTGTGTCAGAAAACAAGGAGTTCTGAGCTGGAGAATAATGTGATTTAAGATCAATCTGCTGCACTGTGAAGAGATCAAAGACAGCTGAAGGGAGATCAATTAGAGATGACAGAGACTTAGATTCAGGTGGGGATAACAGAGGTGATGAGAAGCAGACTGATAGGATTTATTTACGAAGATGAGGCTTATTGGACATGGGATGTGGGTGGTCTCAGGTTTTTGTTTTCAGTGAATGGTGAGACCATTTACTAGAGATCTGAGTTATTTCTATTGCCATTAGGTACCCAAGAGGAAAATTCAGTAGCTAGATGGATATGAGTTTGCAGTTCAAGGGAGAGACTAGGACTATAGACAGCATAAGAACAGAATTTCAAGTCATGGGCTTAGGAATAAGTGGAGGAGAAGAGTAAAGAGGATCAAACCCTAGAGCACACCAACATTTACAATTTGGGAAGAGGAAAAAGAACCAGTAAACAAATCGAGATGGAACAGACCGTGAGACAGAAGAGAGTAGTTTCTGAGAAATCAAATGAAAAGCTTTGCTGAGAGGTAAAGTCAGATAAAAGAACCACTGGATTTAGACAGAGGATAAAGAGGCAATATGATCTAAGAGCACAGATTCTGGGAGACTGTCTAGATTCAGATTAGGGATCTGCTACTTACTAAGTGTAACAGCCTTGGATGATTTACTTAACTTATGCTTCATCAGTAAATGAGATAGTAACAGTACTTACCTGACAAGATTGTTGTAAGGATTCACTAAGTTAGTACATGTAAAGTGCTTGGAACAGTGCCAGGTATGTACAGGATAACACATTAGTGTTTGCTGCTGTTATTAATTTTTAACAAAAGCAATTTAGTTTGAGTACTGGGGAAAAGGACGAGATGAATTAAAGGGAGAATGGGGAAGGAGTCAGAGAGCAGAGATAGCAAGTAAAGTTATCTCTTGAAGAGTTTTGCTGTAAAAGAGAGCACAAAAATGGGTAGTAGTTGCAGAAGAAAAAAGATTCAAAGGATATTTTTTGCTTCTGCTTTAAATGGGTGATATAACATCTGATTCTATTAACCAAATAATTTTTTAAAAAGAAAAACTCAAGAATAAAAAAGTAATTGAGCTACCTCTTTTTTTTTTTTTTTTACTAGAAAAAAAATTAAAGCAGCATACATGAAAGAGAAAAAAGAGAATGGGGGGAGGTGGTGGTGATGGAGAATTTCAATGACATTTCTATTCAGAATTATTTTAAAATCTCCATTGCAATTTCAACTTCAACCCATGGATTATTTATATATATGCTGCTAAATTTCTAAATGTTTGTGAATTTTCAGGTATCTTTTTGTGATTTTATTCTAACACTTGTTAAGACTTCCTTTATACAGCCCAACACATGGTTAATTTTGGTAAATGTTACATGTGCATTTAAAAGCATTTGTATTTAGTAGCTAGGTTGTACGCAATGCTCTACATAGGTCATTTAGGTAAAGTTGGTTAATTGATCACTTGTTTTCTTAAAATTTTATTTATTTTTGTCTGTGCTGGGTCTTCATGTCTGTGTGGGCTTTTCTCTAGTTGTGGTGAGCAGGGGCTACTCTCTAGTTTCGGCGTGCAGACTTCTTGTTGCTGTGGCTTTTCCTGTTGCAGAGCACGGGCTCTAAGGTTCAGAGGCTTCAGTAATTGTGGCATGTGGGCTCAGTAGTTGTGGTCTTCAGGCTCTAGAGCACAGGCTCAATAGTTGTAGGGCACAAGTTTAATTGCTTCGTGGCATATGGCATCTCCCTGGATCAGGGATCGAACTCGTGTCTCCTGCTGCTGCTAAGTCACTTCAATCGTGTCCGACTCTGTGCGACCTCATAGACGGCAGCCCACCAGGCTCCCCCGTCCCTGGGATTCTCCAGGCAAGAACACTGGAGTAGGTTGCCATTTCCGTCTCCAAAGCATCAAAGTGAAAAGTGAAAGTGAAGACGCTCAGTCATGTCTGACTCTTAGCAACCCCATGGATTGCAGCCCACCAGGCTCCTCCGTCCATGGGATTTTCCAGGCAAGAGTACTGGAGTGGGGTGCCATTGCCTTCTCCCCTGCATTGGCAGGTGGAGTCTATACCAACTGAGGCACCAGGGAAGTTGTTACTTGATTACTTGTTTACACTGAGAAAAGTATGCTAACATTTTCCTCTAAAATTATAAATTTATCTACTTTTACTTTCTAGCAATGTCAACTTTCATTTTACTATTTTCAAGCTATGTATTAGGTGCATACAAATTTGAATTGGCTATCACAGATGAATCTCAAAGTCTTTTGGTTTGGCAAATTTCTTAAGTGCAAAATCAGCTTTAGTGTTCTGCTTATCATGGGGTACCTATCTTCACTTAAGAGTTTGGGCTATCATGTCAGATCATTGATGCTTTTAGGAAGATTAAAAAAACATTTTATCTGGCATTTTTATTGTTTCCACTGAGAAGGTGGGCTAAATAACCCAGGTTGCTAAATTGCAAAATATGATTCTCAAAAGATTTTAATTCTAATCTCTGTTCTAAGACTTTTTACCTCCCTGTTTCTACTCACAACCTTTCCATTGGAGCTCAATTATTTTTTTTAATTTAAAAACTTATTAAGTGTAACACACGCTCAGAGAAGTGAACAAGTATGATGGACACAGCATAATGAATTTTAGCAAATTGAACCCCCATTGTGTAATCAGCACACATTTCAAGAAACAGAACATTATTGCACCTTACTCCCCACTCAGGAGAAGGCAATGGCACCCCACTCCAGTACTCTTGCCTGGAAAATCCCATGGACGGAGGAGCCTGATAGGCTGCAGTCCATGGGGTCTCGAAGAGTCCGACACGACTGAGCAACTTCACTTTCACTTTTTACTTTCCTGCACTGAGGAAGGAAATGGCAACCCACTCCAGTGTTCTTGCCTGGAGAATCCCAGGGATGGGGGAGCCTGGTGGGCTGCCGTCTATGGGGTCACACAGAGTCGGACACAACTGAAGCGATTTAGCACTCCCCACTCAAGGAGGTTCTCTTGGTGCCACTTCCACTCACTGTCCCACAAGGGCAAATACTATTTTGACTTCTAATACCATAGATAAATTTAGCCTGCTTTTGAACTTCATAAATTTGAACTCATACAGGGACATACTCTTTTGTGGCTAACTTCTTTTGCTCAATACTTTGCCTTGTGAGATTCATTCATGTTTTTGTATTTAGTCTTTTGCTCATTACTGAATAGATTTGCATGTGTGTAAATATCACAATTTATCTATATGCTCTAGTATTGCTAAGCCCTTGTGTAGTCTCCACTTTGGTCTGCTGCAAATACTATTATTGTGAACATTCTTGTATGTGGATCTTGGTGGCCTTAAGTCAGTATTTCTGTTTGCTATATACCCAAGAGTTCATGCACAGCTTTGGTAGATACTGACAAAGAGTTTTCCAGAGTGTCTATTATACTGGTTTCCTCCTACTTGCAGTGTTTGTAAATTCCAATTGTTCTATATCCTTATCAATACTTGGTGTGTCTGTAGTTTTCATTTTAGCATTTACAGGTGAGCAGCTGTATCTCAAAAGTAGGTTTAAGTTGCATTTCCCTGGTGACTAATCATGTAAAGAACATTTCCATATGTTCATTAGTCATTTGGATATTCAAATGGAGTCCAATTCTTAAAAAAAGCTTCTAAAAAAGTCATCATCAGCATAACTTTGTAAGAATTAATCTCTTAGTCCTTCAGTCAGAATTTTCCAACACTGAGGCAGATAAGAAGTCTGAGAAAAGTTGGAAATTTTAAGCTTTTCAGGTATAAGTTTTTAATAAAATCTAATTTATAAGTACTGAGTAACATTTTAGGTAAAAAAAAAATATCTGATAAACTTTACAGTAGTCTGCTTACCGGAAAACCTCAAGGGGAGCAAAGACAGTAGCAATGATGTCCCCAGAATGAGGCAATGAAGTCATGGAGGTAATTGAGATCTGGATAGTCCAAGCAAAGCGCAGGATCACATCCTCTATGATGGCACTGTAATAGTAGGCCTGAGGGATAATAAGCAATGTGTTTCTTACAAATAAGCATACCTAGCACAGTAAACAAGAGTCACATATCATACTGACAGGCGTGAGTAAAAGAAATAAAGAGTTCCATATTTTAAAAGACTTCACCAATTTAGTTTTTTTTCATATATAGGACAATATTCAAAATGAAGTTTTACTGAATTTCAGTGATCCTTTAACAAACATATTAATACTTCATTCCCATACTGTATACTAGGCTCTCTTCTAGACCCCAGAAATACAAACCAGATGAGATTCTCGAGCTGACTGAGATGACATTCTAAAATGTATGTGATATACCAATGGCTCAATAGTTCAAATTAGAAAATATGAGATTTACTAACTCTGTTATTTGCACTTTTATTCTCAAATTGCCTTACCCTACATTTGAAAAAAGTTTTTCCTTCTTTTTTGATGTCAGAAAATAACACGAAGCTTGGATTTCACTAACAATTAAATTTAAGGGATGTCCCATTTCCACATGGGGAAGACAAGCACTCAACTAATTCTTTCAGTTTTAGCTACACAGTCTTAAGCACACAAACTGCCAACTGACTGGAACTATAATTCACGGATTTTCTATTCATCTCAAGATATCCAGCTCTTTAAAATATGTATTTAAAGGCTACAACATCTTATGGGAACTAGAACTGCTATGTATTAAATCATAGCATTTATTTTATTAAAAGAATGTCAGCAAAGGAACATCAGTCATGTTAGAAGGCTACTAAACAAAAGAAACAGCAGTCCTCTTCTTGTCCTATTCTTTAGGGGCAAACATCTTCAAATCTTGAGCATTATCTTCCACATTTCTAAATAATGTGTGTATATTGCTATATCTTGATTAATCAATTTTAGACATTATTCATTGCTTACTATGATTAATTTTATGAAGATTTTTAAAAACACATTAACTATCTCTCTGTCCCTTCCCCCAGCCATTCAATACATCAATAATGTAATTTTTGGATAAATCCACATGCAGTGAAATCATTATTAGGTGTTTTGATGAAAAGCTGCAATTTTGTATGTCTTTAAGAGCCAATCAAGCCGATCCACAGTTGACTGATGTGGGAGCTGATGTTACCAAAAATTAAAAGTCTTTTGGGAGGAATACACTTAACTTGAGGTCAAGAGATACAAAAAAGTTAAATTTTAATATGGAGATAACATAAATGCTTCCTGGACCTGGGTATGGTGCTCAACAGTATGCACTGTTAATGCCAAGGAACTTAGTTTAAGGTTCATATAGCTGTGTTCTTAATTTTTAAATGAACACCCACTGAACTGCACATATAGCTTCTTCCCTTTTTTAGCACAACAAATTTAACTCCAGTATTTGCCCTTTTAAAGCTGAGAGGGGTATGGTGATCTTCTAGGACATTTTTCTTATATATTTGTAAAGCCTAATGTACAAAAGCATACTATGACCCTAAAAATGGGTCATAAAAATATGTAATAACAAAGCAAGTGGAAGATTCTATTAACTAATTTTATTACATAGAAATAAAAAAGTACTTAAAGGATGAACAGGTTAACATTTATGTAAAGATATAAATAGTTCATCAAAGCAATCATCATAATAAGATAGAAATGCATTACATCTCTCAGTAAGGCAAGAACAGTACAAGGAGCAAAGCCACATGCATTTGGTGAACAAAAGGCCATCTTTTCTTGAACACATGTCTGCTATCTGACTTGTGCTTAATATTACTTTTTAAAATTTTCTTTTCAAATGAGACTTAAAAATCACTGTCAATGAATATCTCCTTTTCTGCCTTCATTTGTTTATATGAAGTTACCCTAACATATCATTCATCATATTCAGTCTATCATTTATTTTCAATCCTCACACTTGAAAACAGCCTTCCCTAAGCACCAGTTACATATTACACAGTCACACACTTTTCGAAGTTCAGTTCTGAAGTATTGATGACATTTTGACATAGTATAAAATATCAGTGGCCCAATTTATACTCTCCTCTGCATACAGAATTTTAGGATTGGGAAAGGATCAAGAGATAATCTAGTGTAACATCCTACCTTACGGAATACACTGCAGTCTGGTTGTCTAAAGTTATGTAGCTCATTAGTGAGAGAGCTGGGGTTAGAATTCACTTATAAGGATTCCCAATTCATTGTTTAGTTTCTTTCAATATCTGAGTAAAGATACTTTTGGTCTACTGACTTTTTAATTCAGTCCTTCTCATCCTTTCATTCATAATTTAGATAAGGTGCTCAAATGATTCTCAAGTAATTATCCATGTATTTTTGGATCAAATCGAAACTTTAAGAAAACTGATTGAAACAAATGACAGGAAAAGCCTTCTTGATGTACCCAGCAAAGTCAGGCACACCTCTTTCCTTTGTGCTTTCACAGCACTGCTCATTCAGTCAAGTATTTACTTATTTATTTATTTATTCATTCATTCATTCCACAAACATTGTCTACTGTATGCCTGGGACTATGCTGGATAGTAAGGGATACAGATACCTAAACAGGTAATTAAAATGCAATGTGATAACTGCCATAATTGGAAGTTTGTATCGTGTAAAATGGGACTAGGACGATTGGCTAATTATGCTTGGAGAGAAAGGAACAAACTGACTTTTAAAAAGAAGGAACAAGGGATTTCCATGGCAGTCCAATGATTAAGACTTTGAGCTTCTACTACAGGGGACATGGGTTTGATCTCTGGCCGGAGAACTAAGATCCCACATGCTATGTAGTGTGACCAAAAATAAATAAACAAATTTTAAAAATAAATAAGCAGCTTGATGTAGAATGCTAAAAAAATAAAATAAAAATAAAAAGAAGGAACAAGAATTTGCAAGGTAAACTAAGAGGAAACGGCATGTGAGACCTAAGGTAGGGCATAGTCGCTGAGTCGTGCCTGACTCTTTCACAACCCCATGCACTGCAGCCAACTCCATGGACTGCAGCCCACCCGGCTTCTCCCTAAGTCTCATGAGACACAGGGAACTGCATGTTAAAAAACAAATCATAAAAGATATTTAATTATTTATTCCTCTATTCTAGTCTTTATTACATTGTATTGCAATCTGTTTACTTATCTGTTTAGAACATAGATTATAGCGTCCTTGAGAACCAGAATTTTACTTTGTTTTATTTCCTACAGCACCCAGAATATAGTTAACATCTGGTACATTTTTACTGACTGAATGGATTAGCATTTTTTGGTAATTATTTTAAGTGGGCTGGTGTTGGGTATATACTGTAATATACCTGAGTGTTCTGTTTTTGTGTTTTTTCTTTTTTAAAAATAAATACAAGCACTCTTTGTACATACTTTTTGGGGGTATACAATCTCTTCCCGGAGGAAGGTGTTTTCTCCTGCATTCTTATCAAAAAGACCCCAGTCCATCTTCAGATCCCAGATGAGGGTATAACAGGAACTGATGATACAAAAGACGATCCACAGATAAAAGAACACCATGGTGTCTGAGTGACGTTGTTCTGAAGAAAGAAAAGGGAAAGAGAAAATTACTACATTCGAGTAAAATTCTTCATTAAGTAAAACTAATTAAAAAACAGATTCTTCCTCCAGCTCCATAAATAGATTTTAAGTAAATCTCCTTAGTAGGATCCCCATCTAAAAAAAGTTAAGTAATAAATCTGATTTATCTGAAATTCAAAATAATTATCAAACATTCAACAAATATACAAAACTTATACAAAAGTGCATTTAGAATTTAGGGGCTCAATGCTGAAAACATAATATTTCAAGTAATTGTGATGGAGGTTTAGAATATTACAAAAGTTGTCATTTTAATTTTTGCCATCAGGTGGCAGCTTTGGGTCAAAGATTTTTAAAAAATGTATGAAACACCATTAACAAGGGATGTGCTGCATTCACTTTGAGAAATTCTTGGATCGTTTTTACTTTAGAACAACATTTCCTTCCCATACTTAGATCTTATCAATATTTATTGTGAAAACAGGTAATTTTAATTCTAGATAAAATGCTACAAAGCGACAACTGATAAGGAATGTATCCTTAAGAACATATATGAAAGCAAATTTCTCTCAAACCACAAAGCAAAGCATGGTATTTTTGCTCCTTTTGGATTTTATTTAATGATGAAGTAAAAGTCGCTCAGTCATGTCTGATTCGTCACAACTCCATGGACTATACAGTTCCGTGGAATTCTCCAGGCCAGAATACTGGAGTGGGTAGCCTTTCTCTTCTCCAGAGGATCTTCCCAAACCAGGGATTGAATCCAGATCTCCCACATTGCAGGCAGATTCTTTACCAGCTGAGCCAAGGAAGCCCAAGAATACTAAAGTGGGTAGCCTATCCCTTCTCCAGGGGATCTTCGAACCGGTGTCTCCTGCATTGCAGGTAGATTCTTTACCAACTGAGCTATGAGGGTTTTAAGCTGACAGACAACATTATAAAGTGCACTAAATCAGAATAATACACAACTTTTATCTTTTTCACTCTTAAGTGCTTTGTATATTCTCCAATGAAACTCTTCTTTGATAAGTCTGAAAGTTATCATGATGTTATATCTGTTTTCTGGCTATAAGGCATAGGTATATAATTACTACTAAATGGTCCTCAATCATCAGGAAAAAAAAAAAAAAGGTGTCATCTAATTCAAAAAAAGTTTAGATTTCAATCAGTTTCCCAAAGGATCAGAAAGTAAAGGCTGTATCATGCATTATCCATAATCCTTCCTAGTAAAATAAACAAGTGCTGGAAATTCCCTGGTGGTCTAGTGATTAGGACTTGGTGCTTTCATTGCCAGGGCCTGGGTTCAGTCTCTGGTTAGGGAACCAAGATCCCACAAGGATCACAGTACGGCCAAGCAAGCAAACAAATAAAAAGTTCTTATTAATCATTTTATACATTAAGGTGTTAAG
Source organism: Bos indicus (assembly GCF_029378745.1). NCBI lineage: Eukaryota > Metazoa > Chordata > Mammalia > Artiodactyla > Bovidae > Bos > Bos indicus. The sequence goes on along the minus strand of NC_091775.1, from coordinate 62,823,813 downwards.
TACAGTATTATTCAAAGGTGCCTTTTAAACATCTATAATCTATTTAGTTGAAACGGCCATTTGTTATTGATGATAATTGGAGCTCAAAATAAAATAAGCAAAGTACTATGAGAACATCAAGGAGAATGGGACTGTTTCCAAAAGTATGAAATAAGAGGAAGCAGCATTTGAGTTATTTCTAGAAGGATAAATAAATAGTGTTGCAAAAGTCAGGCAGATGAGGCAAGGCTATTCAAGGCTAAAAGAAACTAATGAAAAGGCATGAGGGTGGGAAAGTGCAAGGCATGTTTTGAGAAGCTTCAAGTAATCTAAGTCTAGTGTGGGTGAAACAGAAGATGTGGGGGAGTGGGTATGCTTTGAAATGAGGCTAGAAGACATTCTGGGTCTGACTGTGGAATGCTTTCTTGTGACTTAGGATCAGATCCATATTTCAGAAAAATACCTGATTGGCAGGTTGTTTTCGTCAGAACTATTTAGTTGGTTAAACAAAGATACAGATATCTCTGAGCTCCAGTGTGTTGTTAGCAACAGTTTGTACCAGCTTTATGAGCTGATTAATAAATTTTCAAAACTTTGCAAACTGGTTGTTAAACACAGTCATTTTAAGTTAAATTACATAAACTTTATAATCTGCTATATTAAAAACAAAGGCAATGAAAACTCAGATTCATCACTTCCTAATTATTTTACTAAAATTTGATATTATTTGTTCTTTTAGGTTATATATGTTTATTGTATCTATATAATGGAAATACTATACATCATCTCCCAACATTCCACATGAATCATCTTAGTAGCTTGAAATTGGCTACGGTGGCAGTCTGTATTTACACCATGGAAATCAGCAAACACTGCAAATCAGTGCCCCATCCCCATTCCCGGATGAGAGCTACTATTTAAACATGCCAGGACACCACATTCTTCTCCTGGAAAGTCAGTGGTAGGGAACAGAAATACAAATTTTTAAAATGGCCCATAGCTGATTCTAATGAACAGTTAAGCTTGGATATAAACACATTTTAAGATTTAAACTATTTCCACAAAACTTTCCTCCATCAAAAGCAAACTGAGTTAATATTTGTACTATAACACGGTGCTATACAAAATATCAATTTACAAGATTTAACATAATATTTACTTACTACATAGGTTTAGTCAGGTATGTTCTGACATACCTGTTCACTTCATTCTATATACAGACATAGAGTCTAGCTGAGTAATATTTTCAATAATTAGCATCATGGTTGCATTAAAAAAAAATCTGTAACTCATCTACTAAGGTTTGTAAAGAATAAAGCAAATTTAGCAATGTAATACAATTCATTCATCATACATTCAAAATAAGAACAACAGAGAAAAAGACAGAAAAATGAATTCATAATGAAACTAAAAATAATGTGCTAATTTTCTGTTATTTCTTCTAGCTTTTAAATACAAGTTCTGTCTTTAGAATATGGGCTTCACTGGTGGCTCAGACAGTAAACAATCTTCCTGCAACATGGGAGACCTGGGTTTGAGATCTGGGTTTGATCCCTGGGTCGGGAAGAACCCCTGAAGAAGGAAATGGCTACCCACTCCAGAATTCCTGCCTGGAAAATTAAATGGACAGTGGAACCTAGCAGGCTACAGTCCATGGGCTTGCAAAGAGTCAGACACGACTAAGTGACTAACATTTTCATTTTTCACTTTTCCATCTTTAGAATATAATTCTTAAAATGGGACAATGGGCTGAATTGCCTTCCTTTAATCCCATATTATTTCTATGAAGTTTCTATGAAACATACATAAGGACTCACTGACTTAAAAATATTTTAATACAGTATTTTAGAATAAGTAATTTGTATCTTATGAACTTCTTCAAACAATGATTAACAGGCACCTGGTCTACAAATGCTGTATTTTTGGTCTCTTTTTAATTATCACCCTTACTTGATCTTTCCCATCTCCTAAATGAGGAGTGCGTCTCCCTGAAATTATCTGCCTTCATTGGTATTCAGGGATTGTATCAGGAAGATATTATCACTTTAGGCAAGCAATTACATCTAATTCTCTGTTGGCTAACTCTGGTAGCCCACTTTAGTAATGTTCAGAATCACAGAAAATCAAGTCATTGGTATTCTACCCTAAGCTTCTATTACACACCTGCCATATTAGAAGCATAATTAATACCAGACATATGGATGGTAATGGTATCCACTGAATCTAAAACGAATAAGCTTCTTAGAGTTTTGTACCTATTAGGCTTCATAGGAAGAATTAAGCAAAAGAGTATGTTAGGAAAACTGCTAAGAGAGAAAACAGAAAAAATCACATATGGACATCATCCTGAGCAATATTTCATGAAGGATATATTAAATAAGGCTTCCCTCATGGCTCAGACGGTAAAGATCTGCAATAAGACATGGGTTCAATCCCTGGCTGGGAACATCCCCTGGAGAAGGGAATGGATACCCATTCCAGCATTCTTGCCTGGAGAATTCCGTGGACAGAGAGCCTGGCGGGCTACAGTCCATGAGGTCTAAAGAGTCAGGCAGCGTGTTAAATATGAAAAAAGTGGCAATGTATGTAAAGTGAACAGTGTTCTTTCAACCAAAACCTTTCTACTCTGGTAATAGCTTACTAGTTTTTAATCTGAAATTAAACAAGGAAACAAAACAGACTGGGGACACTGTTTTCAAAGCCCAAGCCTATATAGGTAAGCTGAGTTATGAATGAGTTTGGCATCTAGCAAATTCCTAGTTCTATTCCTATAACCTAAAAGCATCAAAGCACTGAATTATGAGACTAACATGGTTCTCTGAAAATTAATGGATCAAAAACTTCTGTGATCTTTAAATACATTTCAGTTAATATCTGTGTTATTACACATCTGTGTCACATGTGTTATACCTCCTTAGGTGGTTATTAATTTATCCTAGAACAGGCAAGAGAGACATTATATTCCCATTTTAAAGTTAAGAAAGCTGAAGTTCAGCGAGACAGTCAGTAGGTGGAAAGATAGGTGGGTTTGATGTTAGAAGAAATGGGTTTGAATCTAGACTCTACCTCTTTTCAACTCTGTGATTATAGAAAATTCATAATCTTAAAATGACAGACAAAAATGATAATCACTAGGCCTAAGGATAAATAAGGAAGCTAGTAATAGGAATCCTAATCAAAGGAAGTTTTTTTTACTAGACAGCACCATTTCTCTAAGACCATCTCAACTCAAAAAAATAGCTCCATAAACTATTAAGAAATATTAAAAATATTTCCAAGGTATCTGGAAAGCAGAATTTAAAAACTACACACATATTACCATTTCATACTGTATATAACATTATGTTAATAGAAAAAGACAGAGGTAGCTATCCCTGATGAAGAAAGTAAGATTATTAAGGGGACTCATTTTTAACTTTATTTATGTATTATTTGAATTTTGTTTTTTACAGTGATATATACATATCCATGTTTTACTTGTATAATTAAACTAAAAGAAAAAGGAAGAAAGTGGGCTAAAGTGTATACCTGTGGCAGATTCATGTTGATATATGGCAAAACCAATACAATAAAGTTAAAAAATAAATATAAAATAAAACAACAACAAGAAAACAGTTACTAATAGGGTGATGATATTTTATAAATGATTTAAAGAAGTGTTTAATGTTGTTATATTGTTTTTATAAAGGACACAGGAATTCATCTACTCATTCAACAAATGTTTACTGAGTGTCTACTACTATAAGCTGTGTTTTATATACATATGTTAGATCAGCTGCAAAGAAAAATCTGTTGTCTATTGGGTAACCAGGTGTATTTTAGAGAACAGAAGTATACTGAAGAATTATTAAGGGTTAGGTGTGAAAGAGGATGTAAAATGAACAAAGGCACAGTGTGTAAGTGTATCTGCAGAACTGTGTACAGAGAGGGAATCAACAGGTTAAGACTTTCAGAAGCCAGGAAAGGCTTCCTGGAGGAAGTGCTACTTGAGTTGAGTCTTGAAAGTCAAGTCTTGAGTTAATCAGGTTTGTGAGGCAGAGAGAGCCATATCAAAGAGTAGAGATCATTCAGTCAACAAATGAACACCTACTTACTAAATGCGAGATATTATTCTAGACACCATGTACACAGTTATGAATCTAATTCACCAGTGGACAAACTTCCTACCCTAATGAAGTTTACTACTTACTTGGGGTAGACAATTATCAGATACACAAATAAACAAGATGATTTCGGATAGTGAAAAGTGCCATGAACAGAACATGGTGACATGAGTGATTGTGGTGGAATTCCTTTAAATAGATAGTGTAAATGCAGAGAAGATCTCCAAGAATATCTGGGTAGTGAAAAGGAGCCAGCTACATGAAAAGCTGGAGGAAGAGTTACATACATAATATTACATCTTCTAGTAACCATATTTTAAAAGCTAAAAAGAAACAGGTAAAAATAATTTTAATAATATATTTAATATACCTAAAATGTTATTTTAATGTATGACCAATAATAATATAATGTATACAACTCTTAGGGAGACCTTTTACACTCTTTTCCATACCAAGTCTACAAAATTCAGGTTGTATTTCACATATAAAACATATACCAATTTTGACTAGGCACATCTCAAGTGTTCAATAGCTCCATGTAGCTAGTAGCTACATTAGTGAATAATGCAGTGCTAGATACTATAAAGGAGATGACTATGAGGAGTGAAGACTGGAAGTGGTGTATTAATGAAAAGGCTCTTGTGGTAGCTCAGTGAGAAAAGATAAGGACTAGAATTGAGAGCAAATAGAAGGTATAGAGAGGTCAGGCAAAAACTGAGAAATATTTAGGAACCAAAATTGTCAGAATTTGGTGAAGTGTGAAGATGAGAAGGGTAGAGTCAAGGATGACTCCTAGCTACTGCTGTTGTTTTTTCCCTCTTTTTTTGCCCATGCTGCAAGGCATGTGGGATCTTGGTTCCCCAATCAGGGATCAAATTTGTGGCCCCTGCAGTGGAAGAGCAGTGTCTTAACCACTGGACCACAAGGAAGACCCAAAGGAGGACTCCTAGTTTTTAACCTGGCTGACTGGGTGGGACAGTGCCAAGAACTGAGGTAAAAAACACTGGTGAGTGTGGTGCTAAAGAAACCTTAGGGAATAAAAATGGTTAGCTTTGGAATACTGACTTTGAGATACCTATGAGACATCAAGGTGGAAGATGGCCAGAAAACAACTGGAAATAAAAATAAACAAACTTGAGATACATACTGGGGAGTCATATACATGTAGCCAGTGATTGAAACCATTTCGGAAGCACCAAAATAATACAAGCCTCTTCTGTGAAAAGGGCAATGACATAATCAGAAATAGAAGTCTTCTATCTGTACTGCATTTGGCTAAACTTGGTTGAGTTTATTCTCCCTGTGTTTCTTTATACCAAAGATCTGAAGAGATGAGAGCTCTTTCAAATGTTACAGACCTTCTCCTAGCTCTTTCAAAATAAATTTTAATTCTGTATTTGTAAACATTTCAAGGTTCATAAATATGTTTAAGTTATTATATAAAGTCATTATGACTATCAGAATAGAGACAATAAGGAAAGGCAGAGTACTGTTTTCAGAGGTAGGAATGAGAAAAGGAAACAGACTAGACCAGATGGCTTACTGAGATAAGGAAAATCTTTTTAGGGTGAGAGACTGTTGAGCATATATATAGGTTGAAGGAAAAGAGCCAATGATGATGAAAAGATTGAAGACTTAGGAAAGAAAACGGGTGAGTGCTGGAGCAACATCCTGAAAGAGATATGAGGAAATAAGGTCAGAGCACTAAGGTGGGAAACCTTGTTCCCCAGTCTGGGAAAAATATGATGAGAATAGGTTTTGATTAAAAAATTATGTATATAGGTAGAAGACAGCTGAAGGAAAATGACCTGATAGGTTCAATTTTTTCAGGGTAGCAGGAGACAAAGGTAATCTGTGAAAGTAAACGGAAAGACTGGGTTGGAGGTTTTGAGAAAAGGAATGAGCTAAATACTTTGTGCTTACATTGTCTTCTATTACTACATAAACATATTTTGGGGGCTTTCCCGGTGGCTCAGCGGTGAAGAATCTGGCTGCAGTGCAGGAGCCGCAGGAGACACCGGTTTGATCCCTGGGTCGGGAAGATCTCTTGGAGGAGGGCCTGGCAACCCACTCCAGTCTTGCCTGGAGAATCCCATGGACAGAGGAACCTGGCAGGCTAGAGTCCATAGGGTTGCAAACAGCTGGACACAACTGAAGTGACTTAGCATGCACACACGCAAACGTAGTTTTTCTCTCTTTCCTACAAGACTATACCCTATCTACTATTTTTAAAAGAATTTAACTTTAAAATGCAGTGAATTGCATATGTATATTCCATTAAATTGTAATGTCTTTTAGGGAAAGATCTCATGTCAGCATTTTTTCAGGGCCTATGTACTCCACTTCACACAGCAGGAACTCAACATTTGCCAAGTTGAATTGAGGGCAAGCACTGTGTTTTAATTACTCATTTTTAAACTTTCTGCACAATGCCTTACATTCCAACAAATATTTGGGGAAGGCAAATGGTTCCTGGCAGCCTACACATACAATGTGTCTCTAAAAACTTGTATATGCTGAATATGAAAAAGTCAAGTAACAGATGTACATCTTGTATGAGGATTTAGTTTCCTAAGAACTAAAAATAAAAAATAAAACCCTTTATTGTATCTTGTCTTTTAGACATACTATTTTATGACATCATTTCCAGCATCTTTGGAAAAGGCAATGGCACCCCACTCCAGTACTCTTGCCTGGCAAATCCCATGGACAGAAGAGCTTGGAAGGCTGCAGTCCATGGGGTCGCTAAGAGTCGGACACGACTGAGAGACTTCACTTTCACTTTTCACTTTCATGCATTGGAGAAGGAAATGGCAACCCACTCCAGTGTTCTTGCCTGGAGAATCCCAGGGACGGTGGAGCCTGGTGGGCTGCCGTCTATGGGGTCGCACAGAGTCGGACACGACTGAAGCGACTTAGCAGCAGCAGCAGCCAGCATCTTACAGACATTTTTCATTTTTACGCTTTATTAGAGAACCCAGATAATCTCTTTAAAACCAACGTGTTAGCACTGACACTTAAAAGTTGCTGCTTTCAGCATGCCTAATGATTTCCATCTTTGCTTTAGTTATATTAAATGAGACATTTCCTTTTTAATAAGGAAGTATACCATCATATATAATTTCTATTCATTTTAATAAAAATACATAAAATATCCAGCTTTCAATTGAAAATCACTAGTCATACCAAGAACAAGGAAGATAACAAATTGAAGGAAAAAAGTGTATCAGTAGATGCCAAAAATGAGATGATATGCTGGAATTACTTAATGAAAATGCTTTAATGAACAATTAAATAAATATTTGAAACAATAAAAAAATTAAAAGCCTCACCAAGGAAATACCTAGTCTCAGAAAACAGAAGACATAACAGCAGAGTAGAGAAGACAGAGGAAAGAGTCTGCAAACTGGAAAACAGAAGAATAGAAACTACCCATCTTAAACACTGGAAAGAAAATAAGATTTAAAAAAAGAAGAAAAGAGAAGAGGTTCAGTGCCGGGGTCCAGCCCCGGCTGATCCAGGGTATTCGAAGGAGAGACGGTGTCGGCGATTTATTTAAATATTAATTAGAGATATAAAGAGTAATAGAATGAGGATAGCTCAGTAGGAAAATTCAGTGGAGAAAAGAGGCTGAGTAGCTTGGTTTACGCGGAAAATCAATATAACCTGTGACACCAGGTTAGCTCTGACCACAGAGGCCGCAGGCACCCTCTCGAATAGCGGAAGGTGCCCCACCTTAGACACCTTCTCGAGTGGGTCTTAGAAGCCCAGGCAAATAAATGGTCGCAGAGGACCTCCGCGCTCCAGATGGAGACTCAGCCGGAATGTGAAAAGGAAGAATGACATGGGGAGACCAAGCTTAGGTGAGCAAGGCCCGTAGCTTTATTTTCAACAGGGTCTTTTATACCCTAAGTTACACATAGAGGATAATAGGGGATGTGAAATCATGCAAAGTGAGCAGTCTTTGATCCTTATCATAAACTAGGGTTTCTTTCCTGCAAATTTATCGTATACAAATGGTTTAGGTGATTTACATCATCTTCTGGCCAGAAGGCCTATTAACATTTTATGACTCTTGACAAAGGTTTGTCAACCGTTAAGACTTATTTTCTCTAAGAGTAATTATTTTAAGGTTTGGCACCATCTTCCGAAGGTGTTAGATAAAGTTGCATTCCTATAGGGCAGAGGTGTATTGGGTTTACAACAAAGGAAAGAATTTATTACCTTAAGGATCTAAAGTGGCTAATACCAAGGCCACTACTTATTTTTTCTACATACCAGCTATATTAATGAATACATATTCAAGGATACAATACAGGGGATGTGGAAACTTGGCAGCAAGCATTGGCTCATCAATGAAATCTTTTACTAGTTTTATTCCGACAGTTTCTAACTCTCTGAGAGGCTCTAAGCTATTCGAATATCTTAAGCTTCCCATGCCTCTTGAGGCTGAGAGACTGTAAACAATCGTATGCATAGCTGTAGGAGTCCGGGTAAACTTGTCAGGCGAGTTAGAGAGCTATCTGAGGGGTTTAGATTCAAACACTCCTAATGCCCAGGAACTTTATTAATTGGAGCTGTAAGTTAACTCTTTGTCAGAGGGAGCGAGATGGTGGTGGGGGACAGCCCCCACTAAAGTCAGAGGTGAGAGCACAAAGCAATAAAGTAGGCAGACTCTGGTTTTTTGGGGGTAGATGTTCCAGAATATTCAGGGAGCCTCCTGAGGCTCGATCCCGCCTTTGCCTATGCCGAGCCTCCTTCCTCATGATCTTTGCCATGAGTGGAGTGTCTCTCGCCGGCTCCCGGCAGTTCAGGACCCATGGAAACGTAAAAAATGATCTAGCATTTGTGTCATCAGAGCCCAGAAGGAAAGAATAGAGAGGGGCTGAAGAAACACTTAAAGAAATAATGGCTGATAACTCCTCAAACTTTTGGTAAGAGACTCAAAGCTACAGATTCAAGAAGTTGAGCAAACCTCAAATAAAATAAACCTAAAGCCAAGATACATTATAATTAAACTTCTCAAAACTAAAAGCAAAGTAATGATGACCACAAGAAGGCTATCAAATAAAGCAGATTTCAGACCAAAGAAAATTAGTGGAAACAGACAGGGCCATTATATAAGCATAACAGAATAAAGGCACAAAGAAGATGCAGCAAGCCTCATTGATTATGTCTACACCAACCAACCAGAATAGCAAAATGTGTGAAGCAAAAATGGACAGAATTGAATGGGAAAAAAAAGATAAATCTACAATTAGTTAGAGATTTCAACTCTCCTCATCAACAACTAATGGAACAAGCAGACAGAAAGTAAGTAAGGATACAGAACTCAACAACATCATTTGTTAATAGGATCTAATAAACATTCCAACCTACAACAGCAGAACAGAGATTCTTTTCAAGTGCCCAATGAACATACAGCAAGACCTGCCACAAAAGTCAATAGTAAAAAAAAAAAAAAGCAATTTAAATACTCGGAAACTAAACAACACACTACTAAATAATTCATGGATCAAAGACAAAGTCTCAATGGATATTTAAAGAATACACTGAACTAAATGAAAATATATCAAAATTTGGGAGATGTGGCTAAAGCAGTGCTGAGGGGAAAATGCATGGCATCATACATATAATTATACATACTACTACATACATTAGAAAACAGAAAAAAATAACAAATCAATAATCTAAGAACCCACCTCAAGAACCTAGAAAAAGAAAAGCAAAATAAATCCAAAGCAAGTAGAAGGAAGGAAATAATAAACACAGAAATCAATGAAATTGATGAGGAAAATAATCAATGAAAAAGGTGATTCCTTGAAAAGATCAATTAATAGCTGACAAAGTGAGTAGACACAAATTACCAACATCAGAAATAAAACAGGGGATTATCATTACCAACTCTGAAGACATCAAAAAGATAAGGGAATATTATATTTAACTCTACCCCCACAAATTTCAACAACTTAGATGACATAGACCAAATTCTTTAAAAGACAAAGAAACTGAATTTCTAATTTAAAAACTGCCCCAAAATACAACTCCAGGTCCAGACAGTTTCACTGGAGAATTCTACCAAACTATTAAAGAAGAAACCTTCCACAAATTAGAAGAAACAAAACCTCTCAATTTATGAAATTAGTTTTACACCTATGCCCAAATCAAAGACAGCACACAAAAAGAAAAATACAGACCAATATCCCTTGTGAACACAGATACAAAAATCTCTAACAAGATATTAGCAAACAGAATTTAGCAACATGTAAGAAAAATTATATACCATGACCAAGTAGGGTTTATCCCAGAGATGCTATGCTGTTTCAGTATTCAAAAATTAATATAATTCACCATTTTAATTGGTTAAAACTTAGAAGAAAAATGACAGGATCATATCAAAAGATCTAGGCAAAGCATTTGAAAAAAAATCCAACACCTATTCATGATTAAAAAAAATCTCACAGAAAAAGAGGAATAGAGAGGAACTTCCTCACCTTGATAAAGCTTCCTCAATAAAACCCTACAGCATTAGCTGAGGAAATTTTATTTATTGTATTTAATGGTAACAAACTAAATGCTTTCCCCTAAGATTAGAAACTCTGAGAAGGCAATGGCACCCCACTCCAGTACTCTCGTCTGGAAAATCCCATGGACGGAGGAGCCTGGAAGGCTGCAGTCCATGGGGTCGCTGAGGGTCGGACATGACTGAGCGACTTCACTTTCACTTTTCACTTTCATGCACTGGAGAAGGAAATGGCAACCCACTTCAGTGTTCTAGCCTGGAGAATCCCAGGGACAGAGGAGCCTGGTGGGCTGCCGTCTATATGGGGTCACACAGAGTCGGACACGACTGAAGTGACTTAGCAGCAGCAGCAGATTAGAAACATGGCAAGGATATCTGCTCTTACCATTCTTATTCAACAGTATTGGAAGTTCAAGTCTGTGCAATAAGGTGGGGGGGGGGGTGGATAAAAAAGAAGCAAAAAGCATAGAGATTGGAAAGAAAGTAATAAAACTGTCCCTTATTGCAGCTGACATTATTGCCTATGTGGATAATCCCAAGGAATGTACACTGGGATTATCCAGTGCTGTATACCTGGAACACTGGAACACTGTACATCAACTATACTTCAATTTAAAAAAATTAGTAAAAAAAGATATGTTATGTTCATCTATGCATGCCAGGCATCCAGCACAGCCTGACATACAATAGGTATTTTATAAATGTTTGCTGAATAAAATAGATGTGACAGATGTAATGAAAAAAAAAATTCAATTATTAAATTGTACTTAATGCAATTTATCATCTGTATAGATCCTTATTTACTGACTCTTTCATAACAAAATGATCTCTTCAGTGATTTTATTAAAGATTGACTTCTACATTTTCTCATTCCTTTAGTAATATAACAAAATAATATTTCTAGAATGTATAAAATTGTGTTTTCATCTTCTCTCCTGCAGAGAGAAAACAGTTTCATTTCTTGAACTAAATGGAATGCTACTGACCATAATTACTCTACAATATAAGGATCCCATAAGTTTTTGATACTCTCTCAAATGCTTACTTTATAAAGCTGTAAAATACCTTCAGGTACTACACTCATATGGGTAGGAACTTTTTTCTTAGTTAAACTGAAAAATATTAAGCAACAAACACATGTTAAAATTATAGACAACTAAAACTGGAAACAAGATTGTATAAGATTTAAGTAGTCATAATATCAGTAGTATACAGTAATAAGACGAGTAAAAATATAAAAATAAAATATAGATGTTAGAAAAATGACAATACTATACATTATGATTAACAGATCTAAGAAGGAGGTGAAAGGATATATAACAGGAGGTATGCACAGAGAAAGATGGTATGCTAAAATCTCTCCCACCATTTTCCACACAACTTGCCAATCAATATTCTAAACTTGTATAACATATCAGATCTAAAAGAGCCATGTGAAATAACTCAATCTCAGAGTCTAAGACTGTGATGCCTTTTTATAAAAACCTTCATTTGATGCCTTTTCTTTCAAATTGGGTATTAGAAATAAGAGTACAACCTGCACTATCCCAAACTTTACCAGTACTTCTGAAACATCTATTCAAATATTTAATCCAGAATCATCTCATCAATTACAGTATCAATTCACTTTGAAAGTGAAAAGTGAAAGTGTTAGTCACTCAGTCGTGTCCAACTCTTTATGACCCCATGGACTATAGCCCACCAGGCTCTTCTGTCCATAGAATTCTCTAGGCAAGAATACTGGAGTGGGTTGCCATTTCCTTCTCCAGGGCATCCTCCCGACCCAGGGACTGAACCTGGGTCTGCATTGCAGGCAGACTCTACCGAATGAGCCACCAGGGAAGACACAACTCACTTTGAGATTTAATTAAAAATTAAAAGTTTAAGCAATCTCTATCTCTAATGACTTGAAGCAAAAAAAAAAAAAAAAGTTGATAGGGAAACAAAATCTTTTGGTCAGTAAAGAACCCTTGGTACTTTGGGTTTTTTTTTTTGTATTTGTGCTGCAGCTTCCATTAGAGTTAACACTTCTAGTCTGTCTCTGCCCTTGCTCTCTCATTCCTCACTAAGGAACTTATTAACACATACTCTCTTAAAGCTTTCTTATGAAGTGGGAACTTTGTTATCAGGTAACATGCCCAAGGTGTATTTGATCCAAAGCCTATACTCTCATTCAGTATATTCTACTGGTTCTCTACTATTCACTGCTTGACTACTATCTAAGACTTTACAAATAGTACAGTGAGAGGAAGCAGTATGCAAACCAAGTTGTTTTCATATTTGCTTACTACTTTTCAGACCACCTGACCTGCCTCTTGAGAAATCTATATGCAGATCAGGAAGCAACAGTTAGGACTGGACATGGAACAACAGACTGGTTCCAATTAGGAAAAGGAGTACGTCAAGGCTGTATATTGTCACCCTGCTTATTTAACTTATATGCAGAGTACATCATGAGAAATGCTGGGCTGGAAGAAGCACAGGCTGGAATCAAGATTGCTGGGAGAAATATCACTAACTTCAGACACGCAGATGACACCACCATTATGCAGAAAGTGAAGAGGAACTAAAAAGTCTCTTGATGAAAGTCAAAGAGGAGAGTGAAAAAGTTGGCTTAAAGCTCAACATTCAGAAAACGAAGATCATGGCATCTGGTCCCATCACTTCATAGGAAATAGATGGGGAAACAGTGGAAACAGTGTCAGACTTTATTTTTTTGGGCTCCAAAATCACTGCAGATGGTGACTGCAGCCATGAAATTAAAAGACACTTACTCCTTGGAAGGAAAGTTATGACCAACCTAGACAGCATATTGAAAAGCAGAGATATTACTTTGCCAACAAAGGTCCGGCTAGTCAAGGCTATGGTTTTTCCAATGGTCATGTATGGATGTGAGAGTTAGACTGTGAAGAAAGCTGAGTGCCGAAGAATTGATGCTTTTGAAGTGTGGTGTTGGAGAAGACTCTTAAGAGTCCCTTGGACTGCAAGGAGATCCAACCAGTCCATCCTAAAGGAGATCAGTCCTGGGTGTTCACTGGAGGGACTGATGCTGAAGCTGAAACTCCAATACTTTGGCCACCTCATGCGAAGAGTTGACTCACTGGAAAAGACCCTGATGCTGGGAGGGATTGGGGGCAGGAGGAGAAGGGGACAACAGAGGATGAGATGGCTGGATAGCATCACCGACTTGATGGACATGAGTCTGAGTGAACTCTGGGAGTTGGTGATGGACAGGGAGGCCTGACGTGCTGTGATTCATGGGGTCGCAGAGAGTCGGACACGACTGAGCAACTGAACTGAACTGAATGTTTACTTAAGTGTGGTCAATGAATCACCTTTAACAGAATTACCATGAGGTACAGGTTAAAAATGTAAATTTCTGGATCATCACCCTAATCTTATGAATTAGACTACAGGTGGGCCCAATATTATGCATTTTTAAGTAATAATCCATGGTGAGTCACACATATACCAAAGTTTTAGAATCCCAGCATTACATCATGCTACCTTGTTGGAAATACTTTTTTAGAGTAGAAAAGGGAATGGATTCAGAGGCTGAGAATTATGGTTTTGCTACTTACTGCCATGTGACCCAGGGCAGGCCATTTAATCTTGCTGATATATGAAAACAATAACAACCACTACTTTCTCTCAGGGTTAATATCAGGTTCAAAATAAAATAATCTATGCCAAGATACTACATAATGGCAAATAGCTCTATGAGAATAATAGAATATAAAGAGCCAAAGGATCCTGTCTTAGATAGTCTAGGACAACTCTCTTAATTTTTTTAATGAAAATAACTACTTTCCTGTTTATAAAAGAATCATACACTTACAATAAAAAATTCATGAAAGGACAATGTGAGAGCACTGGACAGCCATATTACCCATAAATGTTATTTTATTCATCTGTTAAAAGTTTTAATATTCTTACTTTCTTTTCATTTTCTTATATAATAATTATAATCAGAAGAATGTTAAATAATAGTCATGACTGCAGATATCCTCATGTTAGTCGAGATTTTAGTGAGAAATGTCTTGAATACTTCACCTTTAAGTCATGATTCTAACTGTTGTCTGATTGACAGATTCTGTGTGTGCGCATGCGCGTGCATGCTGTATTTAAGACGGATCCTTATGTATATTTTTAATTAGTGAATGTCTCCGGCGTCTATCTAGATGATCAATCTCATGGCTTTTCTTCCTCAGTCTTCAGTAAAATATTCCTAAATTATCTTAGTCATGGTTACTCCAAAGCTCATGTTCTTTCTCTCAACATGAAATAGTGCTTTTCATTAAGATGATGCTTTTAAAATTCTTCCTGGCAGAGGATTTGATTAAATTGAGTAGAGAGAGGGATTTGGCTTTCTAAGGAGAGGACATTCCACTTTCTGCAACAGAAGGTTAAATGAAGGGTAAATTTTAAACACTGGTTTCAAATATCAAAGTTGTTTCAGTTGAGGAAAGAAATACAGTTGGTCATATATTCATAACTGAGAAGGAGGAAGAAGATTATACAACAGACCCTAGACTTTCAGCTTGTCCTTCTTCAGTGCCCTGGTCTTTTCTACGCCAGCTATGAAATGTTATTAAGCCTCAATATTCCATTTTGGTAGATGTTCATTTCTTTTGAGTAGACTTCCTGGTGAGATTAAAATAGTTGCAAGTAGTACAATTCTGCTTTTAAAAGAAATACACTCTTAAAAAAAATCAATTAAAAAAACAGAGATGCTCCAGGGTATTATTATTCATAGGCAAACAAAAGTATTTACAGAGAGCCCTGAGAATCCCACATGAGGAACAAAGAAACGCAACACATCAATGTGATATTTAAGCAGTAGGTAGATGCTTTATTTTCCCTCCTATTAAGCAGAAGCACTATTTTAATATGCGAAGAAAATACTACTTTTAACATAAGAAAAAATTCTTTTACTCTAAACATTTCAATTAAAACTCAATCTTGTACCTCATTCAAAATACCACCAAAGAGGGATCTCCCTGGTGGTGGTGAAGAGCCTGCACTTGCTAAGCAGAGGGCACAGGTTCAATCCCTGGTCAGGGAATTAAGATCCCACATGCTGCATAACATGGCCAAAAAAAAAAACTACCAATGAAACCGAGTATTAGTCACTGGTCTCTCTTTCCATATTTTGCTTGCTACATTCTAGGAAGCATCCTGGAATGTTTATTAACAATACGTATTAAGGATTTAGCCAGGCAGCTTTAACAAATACTTAATTATCTCTGGTATTTTTTTAAAGTGAATTTCAGGACCCTAACAAAAAATAAAACTCTAAGCAAATTGTTCATGTCAAACCATTCTCCCATCACTTGAAAGAACATTAATATGTTAGTTAGTTCTTCAATTCAAGAATGACTTTCAATTTTCTGGCAGAGAGAAATTATTTATATAGTTGGGCTGACTCCATAATGCTCTTATTAATAAAAGCATATGACTGTTAATGTGATATAGCCAGTTCCTGGTAATGTCTCTGGTTTTCCATGAATGTGGCCATTAGTACAAAAGGATCACAAAGAGGCCTTCTGACGTGGCCTATCCATGTAAAAGTACAGTTTAAATTACTCTCCCCCAATGTACCTCTGTTGGAGAAGGAAATGGCAGCCCACTCCAGTGTTCTTGCCTGGAGAATCCCAGGGACGGGGGAGCCTGGTGGGCTGCCGTCTATGGGGTCGCACAGAATTGGACACGACTGAAGCAACTTAGCAGCAGCAGCAATGTACCTCTGTGATTTCCCAAACACAAATTTATTTGGCACTGGCATAGGGACAGCACACTACCCTATCTGATCTTCCTATGTTTACCACAAGTTTAACATTTTACCTGTGAGATGAGCTCAGGTCATTCTGTAACATTAGAAGGGAGTTTAGAGTAGAGTATAAATAATCACAAGACCTGGGTGTGAATTCTAACTTTGTCACCTACTTGCTACTTGACTTTGGAGCTATATTGTTTGTATTCAGATTCATAACCTAGGTTCTTTCATTTCATAACTGTAGGACTTTGGCAAGTCCTTAACCTGTTTTCAATTTCTTCACCTAAAAATGACGATCAAGTGATTACTTCTATCAAAGACTCTTCTGTTTATTTCTTTGGTACACACAGAATTTATTCAGGCAAAGAGAAGCAGCCATATTCTCATGTTAGAGATACTTGAAGTTGCAGTTCTAGAGGTAACACAGGTGTCCAGCCAGGATCAGTAATGTTGCGCATATAAGCTGTGATATCTTCACTGTCTGTTGGGGATTCTGTAAGCTACCCAACATCCTCAAAATAAACCTTCCTTATTAAAATACGCAGAGGATTTCTGTTGGTTGTCATATGAATCTTGGGTATAGAGGGTTATTGGAAGGCAAAACCCCCAGAGTTTTGGAAATCTATCTTGAAGACTGAGGACTCAGAGTCTCTCTCTTTTCTGAAAGTGCCACTTGGTACATGTGTACTTCCAGAGCAAATGCATAATGGAGAGTGATAATGTCGAGACCCACAGTGTGGTGGCCATTCTCTAAAATGGCATCCGATGTTCCTTGCCCCTAGGTATTCACATCTGCAGGTAATTCCCTCCCACATTATTCCAGGGTTGGTCGGTAGCACATAGCGTAAGTGATAGAGGGACAAAAACTCTCCTTGATATAACTCTAGTCAGGCTCCTCTAAGTTCTCTACATCTAAAATTTGGTGTCCATCCTTGTCAAGCATGCATCTCCCAGTTGTAGCAAGAATCTTGCTAAGTCAGTTTAGAGAGAATCCTTTACCCTCAATATCTGATCACCCTCGAAATCTCATCAAATTCCTCATCCTCTACCCTTGGCATCTGATCACCCTGGTCTAATTTCAGCAAAAATCCTGTCAAGTCAGTTTAGCCAGAATTCTCCCTTACCATTGGTGTTTCCTTTTAGCAATTTCCACTCAGTGACCACCACCCTGCTCCTTGGCTATAAATCCCCACTTGTCCATTCTATATTCAGAATTGAGCCCAGTTCTATACTGAGATCTCTTTTCCTCTACTGTAACAGTTCCTGAATAAAATTTACTTTTGCCACGTTACCGTTCAGCTCTGATTCTAACGCCTCAAAATGTTAATGCTATGAAGATTAAATAAGTCAACACATGTTAAATGCTTAAAATTGCTTAAAAGGATGTTAGTGCATAGAAGTATTCAATAATTATTATCTTTAAATAATATCATTATTCTTCATTTTCAAGAACTGTGGGTCACTTTTTACAAGTCACCATATATATAATAATAAATATATATAATTTAATCACTATAATTAAATTATTCTCCTACTGCTGGACATTTATTAGACTACTTTCATTTTTTACTATGAAAATGTTTACAATGCTGTGAACATACATTCATATTCACCCATTTCTATAATCACTTCCTTAGAAAAAAGTTATGGAAAGGAACTTACTAGGTCAAAAGGTATGAATGATTTTAATACTCTTGACAGAATTACCAAATTGCTTACCAATTTACATTCAATCAACAGAATGAGTGTCTATCTCTCTACATACCTGCCAGCAAAGGGCATCATCACTTCTTTGATTAAATATGATTTCAATTAGCATTTCTTCTGCTATAAGTGAAGTAGAACATTTTTCATATGTTTATTAGTCACATTTATTTATTCTGAAAAATTATGTTTATATCCTTTCCAATTAAAAAAAGTCAGTTAAAATTGATTTCTGTTTTGTGGTGATTAGATTACATATTAAAAATTTCCACTCCCTTCTTCTGTGACTCTTACTGATGTTGCATTTAATAATTTGCTTTGGCTGTTAAGGATGGGCAGACTCCTTTAAGCTCAGCTATACAACTTGCTTTGACCAATGGGAGGCTAGCAGATGAGAGGAAAGCAAAGACTTAAAATGTGTTTGTTTGTGCAACAGAACTGTTTCTGTTAGTACCACTTGAAGAGATTTTCCTTGGATAATTGCTGTCCCCTTGGCTGGGGCCCCAAAATGAACAAACATGTAGCCAACTCAAACCCAACTTTCAGGGAAGCACCAAAACGCCAATGAAAACAGTGGTATGAAGCCGTGCAATCCAGCTGAGTCCAATCTAGTTCCAATTCAGCTGACCCACAGATAAAAAGGAGAATAACTATCTACACATACATAAAGAATAAATTACTGTTGTTTTAAGTTGCTGAAGTTTGGGGTGGTTTAACACACAGCAATATCTGATTAGTACACTTACGGTATTATACTATGAAACTCTGAAAGAAAGAGATCATATATAATCTACTACTTATATATACTGAGCAGGAACTTCAAGCCTTGTAACTCATTTGGTTCCTCACTTTTTCCTTTTCTTTCTGCTGAAAATACCTAAGAACAGTAACTTTTCTCGATGTTCATACTTTTTACTAATAATAGTCTCATATAAAATTATATATAACATAAATAATCTATAAATTAAAGTTAAAAATTTTATTTGCAAGTAATTGTCTTTAAATTCCTTTTAATTAGACAAATTGCTCCAGAAACTGAATTCATAGATAATTTTGACTTCTCTTTTAAACATCACAGATCCTCCACTAGTATCTAAACAATAACAGATACTGTTTTTAAACTTTAAATTTTTGTGCATGAGTGTTTCAAAGCAACACAATTTACACAGAAGTGCTAACAAATTACATTTATCAGTTAAAAGAGCAATCAAGAAAACAAAAATTAGAGAAAAGACAACAAAATGGCATCAAGGTGTAAGTGTTTTTCTAAAAAGCTTTTTCTTTTAAATGACAAAGATGATACAAAAATATAATCTATTCAAATCTATAATATTTTAAAAATAATTTAAGGTAAAAAGAGATTGTTAGTATAATATTTATAAAACCATTTAAAATCAGCACAAAGCCAAGTAGATGAAAGTTACTCAAGAAACTTTAAAGTCAATTTAATATTCTTAAAGTCAATTTAATAATCAGAAACAAACAATATCTCATATTTGATTTTATAGCATCCAGCAAGATTTAAGCCAATGCTGACAAATGGTGAATTCTAAAATAATCTGTCTCTTGTCAGCATTATTAGTTAGGCTAGAAAAACTACAGCAAAATGTATCCAATTTCAAAAGGGTTAAAGATTTGAGATACTTTCAACATTAAGTCCAAAATGAAAGCATTTTATTCAAATGAGATTTTTTTTAAAGTTTGTTTATGTCTTTAAAAAGTTAATGAAACAAAAGTTTCCCCAGAGATTAAAAACAATAACAACACTAAACTGTGTTTCTATTATAATGTAACAAGACTAAAATTTGGAAATTCTGGCATAGAAGTCTATTATTCACGGTAGAAACAGGGTAACCAACAGGCCATCCCCGGACAGAGGAAGCACTTCAGGACTATGTGTGCTCACCCAAAACAATGAAATGACTATTTGCACTGAAGGCACTGAACTACTGCTGAGGAATCCTCATTAGGGGCCACAGCACGCCTTACAGAATGTTAAAGACGACGAGATCTAGAAGATATGAGAGATCTGGGCACTGGAAAACAACAGAGCAAACAAATACAAATGAACTCAGCTTTTAAGTGAGTAGAGAATCTCTCTTTTCCAAGTATTTTAAAATGTCTTATAGTAAATGCTAACAAATGCTAACAAAAATGTCTGAAGTAAAATATGAAATATTTTTAAAAGAACTTTTTTTTAATCCTTCTATGTATTCAGAGAACAGCAAAGAGTAAAATCTACTAAGAATTTATAAATATTTTAGAATGTTAGAAACTGTAAATGAAAAACAGAAAATCTAATGAAGTACTCTCGCTGCATCAATGGATTAGAAATAACAACATAATGGCTTTTTCTATTATTGTACCTCCCACTGGCTTTTCCTAGCTAAGGCCAAGAAACCTCAAGAATACACAAAAACCATTTACAACACTTTGCTGTCTCCTCTACTACCAATTCCAACAAAAAAACTTGTAGGAATGGCTTTTAATTTAGGCTTGTAATGAAAAGTGGATTCTTAAAATAAGATTGGCTTTGAGCGTTTCTAAAATCAGTGATGGAAAATAAAATATATTGAAATATTTAAAGTGTGTTTCCTTCTTACTACAAGGGAGGGCTAGCTGCAGTATTATCATACTTAACTCCCCTCACTTGAAAAAAATGGCTTTAAGTATAGAGTTAATTCTTGTGCATCCATTTTTACAAACCATGCAGCATAGGCCATAACCTTTGGAACAATCTTGAAAATGCCCCCAATAATGCTGTTACTATGGTAACTCTTTTAGGCTAGTTCTCTGAAAGGACTCAGAATCCTGAGTCTGAACAAGGTTACCTCACCATTTTCTACACTTTCCCCTTCAAAAAATGCGTCCTTTGCAATAATACATACACATTCAATAGAAAAAGATCTACATCATTAACCATACAGAATCTGTTCTTTTAGATCAATCATCATTTCTAAAGTCTATGTTTTCTGATATCTTTTCTCTTGGAATACTGTCCAAGGAAACAAGAAAAATCAGATTCTACTTCTGATCATCATTAAATGTCAAATTTTCTGTCAAGGGTTACTTCCAATTGTCTGTTTGGTAAAAAGAAAAATTAGTGATAAAAACATTTAATATGTAGGAACTATAATGTTTTTTTTAATAGCAACTATAAAAAGTGTTCGGTACTGTTTTTTTAATTTAAGGGATATGGTTAGGCTATACAACCAATGTTCTCTCTAAAAAATGCTTGTGTGTTTAAAAATTTGTCTGTGGGCACATGAATCAAATTCAGTCAGTAAACAGCTGTTACTTGAACAAAAGACCAAACACATTCATAATTGATACCTGGTAAATACTCCCACCATACACATGCAAGGTGATCCTAAGTGTATCTTTTAAAAAATTTCCATAAAGGAAGACACATATAAACCAGCTCTAGGCAGTGAAAGTAAAAGTGTTATTCGCTCAGTTGCAACCCCATGAACTGCAGCCCGCCAGGCTCCTCTGTCCATGGAATTCTCCAGGCAAGAATACTGGAGTGAGTAGCCATTCCCTGTTTCAGGGGATCTTCCTGACCGAGGGATAGAACCCAGGTCTCCTGCATTGCAGGCAGATTCTTTACCATCTCAGCCACCAGGGAAGCCCCAATAAAACATACCTGCAAAGCACAATAAGTTGATGCACAACAACAACAAAAAGTTTTGACTGAAGTTAACATACTTATGTATACCCCTGTGTAAATACCTCACTTTTTAGTTTTAGTTCTGAATTAGGGCTTCCCTGGTAGCTCAGCTGGTAAAGAATCTGCCTGAAATGCAGAAGACCTGGGTTCGATACCTGGGTTGGGAAGATCCCCTGGAGGAGGCCATGGCAACCCACTCCAGTATTCTTGCCTGGAGAATCCCCATGGACAGAGGACTCTGGTGGGTTGCAAAGAGACAGACATGACTGAGCGACTAAGCACAGCACAGCACAGGTAAGAATTAGTAAATCCCTATTAACAGAGGAGCCTGGAGGGTTATAGTCTATGGGGTCGCAAAGAGTCAGACATGACTGAGAGACTAAGCATGCAAAATAAGGGTTAACATACAAAATACACAAATAACTCATACACCTCACCATCCAGAAAAACACACCTATTTAAAAAATGGGCAGAGGTCCTGAACAAATGTTTTTCCAAAGAAGACATCCAGGTGGATGTCAAGCACAAGAAAAGATGTTCAACATCACTAATCATCATGGAAATGCAATTCAAAAACCACAATGATTTATCACCTCACATTTTTCAGAATGACTATTACCCAAAAGACAACAAATAGCAAGTGCTGGAGAGGATGTGGAGAAAAGGGCATCCTTGAGCACTGTAAGTGGAACTTTAAATTGGTATAGCCACTATGGAAAACAGTATGGAGTTTCCTTAAAAAATTAAAAATAGGACTACCACACAACCCAGCAAGTTCATTTCTGGGAATTTTTCTGAGGAAAACAAAAGCACTAATTTGAAAAAACATATGCACCACTGTGTTCACTGCCTCAGTAGTAATAGCCAAGGTATGAAAGCAATCTAAGCATCCATCAATAGATGAATGGATAAAGATGTGGTATATGCGCAGAACGGAATATTATTCAGTCATAAAAAAGAATGAAATCTTGCCATTTCTCATGACACGAATGGTTGTAGAGGGTATTATGCTAAGTGAAATAAGTCAGATAGAGATAGGTAAATATTGTATGATTTCACTTATAAGTGGAACCTAAAAAAAAAAAAAAAAGAACAAATATAACAAAACAGAAGTAGACATATATACAGAGAACAAACTGGTGGTTGTTAAAGGGGAGGTAGGTTACGGGATGAATGAAATAGGTGTGGGAGACTAAGAGGTATAAACTTCCAGTTATAAAATAAGTCACAAGGATCTAATGTACAGCATAGGGAATACAGTCAGTAATATTATAACTTTATATGGTGATGGACAGTAACTGGACTTATTATGACCACTTTGTATAAAAATACTGAACCACTACAATATATACCTGAAACGAATATAATATTAAGTCAAGTAAAAAAAAAAGAATAACTATTAGAACATACTGGGAAGCCACCAAAAGCAGGCAAAAAGCCTGAGCTTACTTTGGAAAGACACTGGCAATAAAGAGTAAAACTTCTGAGTTTGTGGCTTTTTGCCTAAGGGTGCTCCCAATACCCCTTCTACTCCAATAACAGAAATATCAGTCTTACTGCCTACAGGACAGAGTCAGGGTTGATGGAATGGCTGGAAATTTACAAGAGTAATCCTTGAAGGAAGAGACCTTCACAAAGGCTAAAATACACAATTTGAATACACAATGTTAAGTATCCCAGGCCAACAAGTAAGCATGTACAATGGAGAGCCTGAGGAGCTAGCCAAACAGTAAGTACACATAAGAGAGGAGTTATAAAAGAAAAAAATTAAGGGAGCTTTAGGATGTGATTCCTTCACTAAGGTATTTAGTTAAATTATATCATTTAACAAGAGTGCTTCCTTAGTGGTAGAATTACTGGCTACATTATCAATGTTACTGCAATCGCAGAATCTACTGCAAAAAGTGGAAGTATCAATAAGGTGTTCTATTGGACCAAATCTCAAGCTTTTCAAAAGAAAAAAATCACCCTAATCTTTCAAGACCATCAGACACACAGCAGCACTAGGTAAGGCTCCTAAATACAGCATCTCAATTAAAAATCACCAGAAAAAATTTTATCAAGCTATCTAAAAATAACTGTAATAATTTCAACTGGTAACATTTCTTTAGATGAGAGTGCAGCTTCTAAGGTGTAGGCTGACACTGATTTAAACAAAGAAGGAAGGCATTTTAGTAAAAGCAAGTGAGATCTTTGATTGACAGTTCTTAGAAGAAGGTTAAAAATTCAAAAGGAGCGACTGCATGTGGCTCAGAACCTAAAAGCCTTTTTCTCCTCCCAACAGAAGAACAGTCTCAAGTAATAACTAGTTGCCATGGAGATAAGAAACTAGAGAGATCAGAGAACTCAATTTGCAGTTAAATAGGCTGGAAACAAACGTTACTACTTGGTGAAGGGAAACGATTAAAAATATACATGACTGCCAGAGGGAGTCTTTTTCACCTAGCATTTCCCAACCTCATTAATGAACAAGAAGTCTAAAAAACCAAATGAAAACCCAAAGTGTCTTGGACTGAACCCCTTAAATAAACATAATTCAGGATTTCAAACATTATCACAAATCCTTCCTATTCTGTATGACTTTGATTCTTTTCAATGTGTTAGTAAATTCTGGAATGAGGCTAAAATTGTGTTCAAGGACAAACTACTTACTATAACTGAGGGGGCTGGAAATTCAATGGGGAAAAAAAGCACGACAAATGGATAGGTAACCAGATTAAGAAACAGATTCACGTGGTAAAAATCAGGATTTTGAAAAATCTTTTCACATCCATTGAATACCTTTGTGAGTGCTGTAAAGGGCTGCAAATGTCACCGTGAAGAAAGTCGTGGAGTATTTCCCAGCATTAATTAAATGAGGAAAGGCTCTTTTTGTGTCTCGGTATCGGCGCAGGCACTGGATAAAGCGAAGCCAAGCAGGAATGCACTGAACAACAGCCCGCACACCATATGAATATTTGTGGCAAATTTCTGGTTCTGTGAAGATTTCAAAGAAGAAAAGATTACAATTAAAAAAAAAAAAAAACACTTGTTCACATCATTTAGTCATATACTGTAACCATTAGGAAGTCTTTAAGAGCAACGAACCTGCTTTTCAGAATCATTTTTTTCTTTGCAACTATTATATTAAACTTTTTAGTGATCAGAAGGCCGAGAGAGAAGGTGAAATACACAGTGGGAACTTATAAAAACCTACCCACTCAGATTTACAGTTTTGTAATCTATGCCTTTGTGTGCGTGGTCAGTCGTGTCCGACTCTTTGTGACCACAGACTGTAGCCTGGCCAGCTCCTCTGTCCATGGGATTGTCCAGGCAAAAATACTGGAGTGGGTCGCCATTTCCTTCTCCAGAGGGTCTTCCCAGCCCACGGACTGAACCCAGGTCTCCTGCATTGGCAGGGGGATTCTTTACTGTTGGAGCCACTTGGGAAGGCCCCTTTGTAATCAGTTTTGTGTAGTTTTACTACACTCCTTCTCTGGAGGAGTGTAGTAAAACTATAAGACAATTAGAGGTTGAGTACATTAATCAAAGAGGAAAAAAATTAGTGAGCTCTGTAACCTGAAACATCTGGAAAACCTAAAAATATCACTGTTGATGACAGTTTTATGAACTCCAAACCCCTACAACATATCCATTATAGGTTGTTCACATTCTTGTTCTTTGAAACAAAAGAAACAAACAACAACAGCAACAATAACAAAAAAACAAAGGGCAGAGTTTACATTTTTAAAATAAGAAGAACAGAGTTGGTAAATCAATTTTCTTCAAATTCTGGAAATGTATCATGGTGGCTCAACATATAACAGAATTGTGATTTGCTGGAAGTTAATGAAAATCTGTGTTGGCGCTGGCATCATTAACTTTCGTTAGTCACATGTTACATAATCTGTCTAAATTTGGTCTTCATCATTAAGGCAAAATTCCCTAATAACTAGAATACCTGGCATAAGCTATAGTAAGAGTGACAAAAAGAGCCAAAAGAAAAACAAGGTCTCCAATAAGAACTAAAAAAATCTCTAATGATTTGCTCAAAGCATGTGATCTAATTTCTAAATAATCAGTATTTTTGATCATCATAAAGCAATACTGTGATGGCAATTGTTGACAATAGAGCATCTGTGATATAATTACCAACCTACTAGAAGTTTTTTAGTTTTAGAATTCTTTAAATATAAGTTGTATATCTCCTGGCAAATGAGTGGCTAAAATTATAATATATAATTTAAGAGCCAAATTATATCAGATAAAGATATTGCTAAAACAGAGCCAAGTACATTTAATTAAGTTTGTAATATTATTGGATGAGCTTAAATTTCTCAGTTATCACTCCCAATATTTCTTGGTTTACACTGGCAGTTCAGTAGTGTGGATGCACATTCATACCCTACCTTGTGAATCTTTTGGCAACAGGCCCTCACTGTCCTCCCATTTGAGCTCAAAGCTGTAGAAGCAGATCATATATTCCAGGTCCATCAGTATCACTGACAGGCTGTTCAGCTGATCGGCCAGCCAGAAATCAGCAAAGCCTACCTTATGGAAGGGGGCTGTAAATACTCGAAACTAGGAGAAAGAAAAAAATCAGAAAACACAGAAACAAGAAAATTCATATTAAATTTATCTAATTTGTTTCTTACTCTACAGCATGATTTAGTTGATAAAATGGAAACCAATGAACCAATCACAAACACAGGGACTGGCAACAATAGTTAGGTTCAAAATTAATAATGAAAAGAATGAGTTGAATAGATCACTAAGAAAGAAATTAAAAGGGTGGGGCATGGGGAAGGCAGGAAGAGCAAGAGTTAAAAAACAGAAAGCAGAGAGGTGGGAAGAGCTGAAGTTGAAAGCAGAGAGAATGGCAGAAATGCACTGAGAGGACATTTACCATTAAGGTCTAAGATAAATTTACTGGAGACCCATGTGCTATGATTATTTCTGGAATATTCTCCCATCTTAGCTAAGTGAATACAAAGCTCTTCTTTGCCTACAAAAGGTAGGAAGGGAAGGATAGTACCTTGGCTGAAGTATGTCTCATTCCCTAACCAATGTCACTTTCATTTCGCTAGTGCCATGGCAATGATCATATCTGTGAAATTATGTCAAAAAAATCAGCCCACACCCCACTATTATGAAAACAATGATAAATAAAATTCAGGTTATATGTCTTGAACACTAATCCATGCTGCATATTTTTCTCATGATGCATTTCTTATAATCCATTAACTATAACAAATTCTATGTGCTAGGTGTTATCCATATCCCCATTTACAGAAGATAACGCCTTCTAACCTTATTTTGCGGAAGCCTGTTTACCACTGCAAAGGAAAATCCTGGCATTGCAGAGGGAGGAGTCAGATACTTATCACCAGAAAGAGGCTCAAACTGTACCAACTTGCCTTGAAAGGCCTTGAGTGAAGTGAAGATGGGATGAAGGCAGCTTTCCTTCTTACCCTGTTAGACCCTTTCTATCTCACATAGGTGAAAATGAACTCCTAAAACAAGGAATTCTAAGCAATTGTTTTGAGAAAATGAGTCTACAGCTCCCCTGCCATCAAGGTATTTACGGTTCTTTCTATCCTTTCTCTAAATAATTTCTTTGATTATTTCAGGGAAACAACAAACGGTTTTGTTACAACTCAATCCTGGGCGACAGCTATGCTGGAGCTTTAAAAATTAGAGCAGGGGTCTGCAGGACACAATATAGGCTTTAAAACGTAACTTTCCGAGCTGACATATTTTGAGTCCATGGTTCAATCTTTTGATCACTTGCTTACTTTTTCAGGAAGCCAGAAACTATATTATCATCTGCAACCACAAGCTCCAGATACAGCAAACTTTTTTTTTTTTTTTGGAGGGAAGGGTCAGATAGGAGGTGTTAGGGATTGCGATGTTAATCATTTATGCACAAAGAGGCTCTGGCACCAGTTTGTATAATATTTTAAGAAACTCTAGGTATAGAATGGATTTAAAGGATTCCAAGAGAGAGAAACAAGAGAACAAGTTATGACATAACAGCAAAGGATCAGGAAGTCTAACTCAGTCTCTAGTCATGGACTTTTGTGAAACTTCGTAGACTTCTGTGAAACTGGTAGCCTAGAGCAAATTTCTCATTTCTCACTGACATGAGACTACCATTACTGTCACAACCTGCCAAACCAAGCCTTATAACCTGGCTATTAGAGAAAACCTCTGTAAGAGCAAAAGAGTAGGAGAGTGTATTAAATAAGAAACAAAGAAACAGAGGGATGGACTAGAAAAGGAAAGGAGTAACATAAAATAGAAACTGAGAGGAAGGGAAAATTTACAGAAGGGAGAAGACGAAAAAATAAAGGAGGGAGTGGTTAATGTTTGTATAAGAGAACCAATGAACTTAATCATAGTCATTCATGCATTTAACAAAGATTCATTAAGTATTTATTATGAATTATTTATTATTTATTTACTCATTAAGTATTTATTATGTCAGGCATTGTGAAGATACTGAATAAATAAAACATGGCCTGTACCACCCACAATCCCTTTGGGCAAATAAACACCAAAAGAAATATTGACAGCACCATGTAGTAACTGCTATTACAGACAAGCAAACGAAATATCCCGGAAATATTTAAAAAGAAGTGAGCAAGTAGTTTGGTCAGAGGTGTAGGAGGAGAGATGAAGATAAAAATAAATAGAACATACTTAATTCCCTGATAAGTCAGGCCTTAACACATGGTCAAATTCATCTTAGATTTACCCGAATTCTCCCTTTTAAGTGAGAATTCTCCTTCCTTTCTGGCTAAGGTCTTTCAACTTCTACTTTGCTTTGATTTTAATTAAAATAACTGAGAAACTGTATTAAGAAAGCTAGAAACAATCTGGATATCTGATGTTTTACCCACATACACAAAAAGGCCACTAATTAGTTACTATAAAGAATATATGTTAACATCATCTTCTAATTAATGTAGACAAACAGTTAAGGAGATAAAGTCTTAATTTCTACTTATTGATAACCACATTCTTTCAAATCTGATTTTAAGATTCCATTAGTTGATCCAATAATCAAAGTTAAACATCTTACATAAAATGACTACCTTTAAAGGTCTGTTAAATGGTAGTGTTTAAAAACACAGGTTATGGAGCCAGAATGCCTGAGCTTACATCCCATCTCCATTACATCCTGGCTGCATGACCTTATTTAAGTTCTTTGAACTTTAGGTTTCCTCATTATAAAATGTGGATTAATAGTAGTTCCAGTCTCATGGTTTATTAAAAGGAATAAAATAATTGATGAGGAGGGCATGGCAACCCACTCCAGTACTCCTGCCTGGAGAATCCCATGGACAGAGGAACCTGACGGGCTACAGTCCATGGGGTCGCAAAGAGTCAGACACTACTGAGCGACTAACACACACAAAATAATTGATACACATAAAAATGCCCAGACAATGCATTATTAAATGAGAACATTTCTGCACTTATACCAGAGATATGTGTAAAAATTTGATTATACAACTAAAGAAAATATTAGAAAAACCAATTCCAAAATAATATAGAAAAATACTCTAACTTAGGAATTTTATGCAGCCCTCTATAAGAATAAGTTGATATTTTTGTTTAGTAAATCTGAGGCATTTTTTTATGCTTCCTAATTGGATTACAATGAGGACAAATACAGATCTGGATAGAGGATAAATGAACTGATGAATGCAAAGAAACTGTATCAGTTTGACATAAATACTAATATCAAAACAAATCAATTTCTTAAAAACTTTCTTCTAGCATCTATTGGGGAGAGAAATAACATATCAATTCAAATTAAAATATGAATATAAATGGTGCCCAGTGCCTACCACTATGGCCAGGTGACATGTTCTTTTTCCATGAAAAATTGAAGAAAAAGAAAGGGAAATGTAGTTCACTTTAGGATGAAGCTTTCAAAAGAGCTGTATCAGGGAAATTTAACTACAGTAGAAACATTCTTGTTAATTCACTAGAAATAAATCTAAGGGCAAATTTTTTCAGTGAGATTTGAATTAAAAATAAGTCAATAGGTCAATTAATATTAAAATACTCTATAAATAATTTTTTTTACTATTTACAATTATTACAAATACAACAAACCATAATGCTTACTGTATGTCACTGCTTCTGACAGTATATTTTACCGTTCTCTTATTTCTTCTCTTAATATTACTGCCAACCTATTCCATCAACAAGTTCTCATTTATTAACACAACAGATGCACAGATAAATATCGACTCAATGGGGAATCATTCTGCTAATAAGAATAATTGGTCATGCATGAATCATAGCAGCTTTCTATTTAAACAAAGAAGGATGCACTTGGGAAATGCTCACTTAGCACATAATGTACACAACTGTACTATTTTGTTATTGTAATGATGCAATCATATTAACACCTGAATTTTCTAAGTCTTCCAAATCTCATCTGAAATAACTTTATAGAGGTTTCATAGTAATTTAGGGCGGAAAAATAGGTGTTTATAATTTTGAAGTTATTTCCTTGTAATCAGAAGAATATTACATTTTATGAAAATAACACAAAATCCAGAAATAAAATGACAACCTCAAAATAAGAAAGGTAATGTAATATTGTAGTAACTGGAAATGATTTATTTTTAGTACAAATTTCAAAAGAGAAAAAAAAAATGGCCCAAATTTTTATCTTAAAAAAAATTCTCTAAAAAGCATGTTTTTCTAGATGATGACAAAACACATTAAAGGTGATGATGATATGACTTCTTACACACCTCAGCAGCTAAGTCCCACACTCAGAATACAAACTTGAAATTAGGCCCAGTGGTATACTTACAGGGAATGATTTGCTATTTAGTTATTTATATTCAATAAAGTTTGTGGAAAAGAGGTAGACTCTTAATTTGTGATATACAAATAAATACAGATAAATGAACAATCAACTGGGGAGAAGGGAAATCAAGATCTGGGCCATTTTCTTTTCCATATTGCTATATATATTGGAACATAGGTTGCTTTTAATTTGTTTAGTGCTTACTATGTTTTTTTAAGAGAAAGGTCATATTTTGTATCTTTAGATTTTATTAAAACATTCTTAACTGATTTTCAAAACAGAGATGGTTAAATTTGAGAGTAAGCAGGAGTTCCTTCCCAGGGCAATCTTTACAATATCCCAAAATGTACAATATAGCTACCATTTTTGCAGGAAATTTCATGTCCTAATGCTAAGACTGCTTGATTTTGAGAGTAAGAAATAGGTAAAATGGAATTTAAAAAGTTAATTTCTCAAACTAAACTTGGAGATCTAACAAGATAATCCTACTGCTTTTAGAGACCCAGTACTTCACAAAATAAAAATATTTGACTATTTATGGTAACTTAACAGGTATATAATAGTTTAACCACCTTAAAAAAAGGAAACAAAGTTCTACATGTTATCACAGTTGATTAAATAATCTGTATAGTAATTAATTATGAATTATTATCATTTTCCAAAATCACTGTAATATCTCGACACTACTCCATTATGAAGGAAAAAAAAATGCATGAGTGCTTTTCTTGGGGCCAGTGTACTCCATAACATCAAGTGTACCAGTTACACTGTGTTCTTTGCTCCTGGAGCTGGGGTACCACTCATTTAAACTACAATGTGAACATGACTTCTGAAGTGGGGCAATACAGGAGTTTTGTTTTCATTCTAGAGAAAGCCAATGATCAATATATCACTCTACAAATGATACAAAATTTCTGGACTTACCAGCAGTTTAAGCAGCCAAAACCGGGATTTATAATAGAAAGTTTTGGTGGGGTTGATGAGAAAGAAAACCATAAATCCATAAAGGGCAAGTGGGTACACATATGTGGGGATGACACTAATTGGAGCAAAGAAGCATGCCAGAAGGCTCAGGCACCACAATATCCCAAGGAATCCAGCAATCTGATAAAGGATGGGAAAGACAAAAACAAAGAAAATTATTTTTATTTTTACCATTACATAGAAAATCTTTAATAAAACAAAGATAAGAAAAATGGTTTAATTATTATCAACAATCCCCTTCAAGTAGAAAATAGAGTCTAGTACCCACTAAACCAGCCACATAGCTAATGAAAACTGTATTCATAGGATATTATATCTGGTTTGATTACCTCAAAGAGATGCTGATGAGACAAATTGCTTCTTGGATTAAGTTCAAAGATGAGCACATGATTTACTCCAGCCTGTCTCCAACCATACGTGTTGATGCCCAGTAGAAAAAGGAATTCAATCAGAAGAAAGCCACCCCGATAGATTCTTATCAAGGGCCATATATTTCTACCTGCTTCAAGTTTAAATATAGCTGAAAGAATATCAATTAACTGGTTAGTCAGGAAATCTGCAACATGTCCTTTAACTGTCTTTTCTCTTCTCAATGATATAGCCCTGGCAGAGGAATTTTTAATATTCAAAATGCGATCCTAGGTTATTTCAAGAGCCTGATAAACTTGCTTCAAGGTTCTTCTCTTCATTTCACTCTGCAAAATTCTACCAGAATAATTTTCCGGAAAATTTGACTTTCAGCCTACTTGTCCATAGTGAAATAGCTTAGAACCATCAGCTCAGCTGAGAATTTCTGGCATGACAAAACTTCTTTGGCTTTGATTTGGCCGTCACTGAGCTGGATATAGTAATGTCTACCTCAGAATTACTATGGAAATTATAAGAAACACTATACAAGAAAGCAATGTGAAAGTTGAAATGTCACATAAATGACAACAATATTTATATAATGTTTATGTACTACATCCTAAGGATTGTATCTTTACATATAACAATTTATCTAATCTTCACAATGGCTCTGTGAGTTAAAAACTATTATCTCCATTTGCCTGACAAGGAAACTACAGCACAGAGACGTTAAACACTTTGCTCAGGGTTACCAAGCTAGTATACGGCAGTGCCAGGATTTTAACTCAGTTTGCTTCAAAGCCCAAACTCTTAAATTACTACATTCAACTGCCCATATGCCCATACAAATGTTCAGTTATCACTACTATCCTATAGCTCTCCAATAATTATCATGTTCAAACATGTGAGCCTCACGATTCAAGTTCCTCACAATCTGATCTCCAACTCACTTCTCCCAAACTTATCCCATAATGCCCCTAAATTAATTCTTATCGCCTGATAAATTTTATTTTGTTTGAACAAATTCACTTTTCATATCTACTTAAGTTGCTCCCTGTACTTGAATGGCCTTGTTCCTTCTTTTGACCAATTCTATTTCTACATTATTTAAAAGTCAGATTCTCATCTGTTCATAAATTGACTGAATCAGTATGTTTCATTTTGAGCCTATGTGCCAAAAATTTCAGTTTGGCAACTAATTTCTCAATTTTCCAAATAACTATATAATTTAGGGTTAGTACTCACTTGAAATTTTATACTTGGAGTCAAATACTATAGACCAGATTTCAAGTCCTAAATTTACTAGGGCATATTTAATTTTTCTAACTCTTAGTTTCCTTGTTGGTCAATGGGGGAGAGTATCTATTCTCATCAGTTTAAGAAGATTAAATCTGAACAACAAAAATGGCTAAAACAATGTTTGGCCCATTATGAGTACTCAGTATGTATCAGTTTCTTTTTCTTTTTACTTGATGAAAATTCATGTTTTCATTAATTTGACAAATGTTTATGGGGTGCCATTATGTATGGCATAATTCTAAAACCTGGAGATTCAATAATGAGCAACAGACAAAATAACTGTCTTCAGGAAAGTTCTATTCTATATAGTATCAGATAAGAATTTTGAAGAAAAAAGTAAAGGCATAGAGACTGTTAGGTGTATTTCAGGTAGGGTAGTTAGAAGATGATATTTGCAGGAATCTTAAGGAAATAGAGACTGGCTTGTGTGAAGGAAATAGAGACTGACTCATGTGAAGGAAATAAAGACTAACTTGTATGAGTATTTGGAGGAACGGAGGCTCCAAGTAGAGGGAAGGACAAAGAACCCTAAGATATGTATAAGCCTCATTTAGTCCAGGAATAGGAAGAAGACCAGGGCCACTATGACTGGAATGAATGAGAGGTAAAGTGGCAAAAAGTTATCTAAAGGCATATGAGGAAGGATTTGCTGTACTTTGTCAAGATTTAAGCTTTTACTCAGATGTTATGAAGCCAATGAAAGGTTCTGCATATAAGTGATACAACCAGACTAATAATTTTAAAGGGCTACTCTGTCATGTGAAGAACAGACTGCAAAGGAATAAGTATGGTAACAAGATTAGTTAGGTGGTTAAAAAAATTTTTTTAATGTGTATATAGTTTTATATACTGATTCCCAAGCTAAGAACACATATACATTACAATAGTCAGGAAACAAAAATAAGTACAAATCCCAAAGAATACACAGTTAAACTACTAGAATTAATAAATGCAGTAAAATTGCAGTCTACAAGATCAACACACAAAATTCAGTTGCCCTTACATATACCAGCAATGAACAATCAAATGAAATTAAGAAAATAATTTCAATTACAAGAGCAAACAAAAGAATAAAACATCAAGGAATAAATCGAACCAAGGAGGTGAAAGACTTGGACACTGAAAACTACAAAACACTACTGAAAGAAATCCCATATTCATGGATTGGAAGACACGAGACTGTTCAAATGGCAGTGTTACAGATTCCATACAATCTGTATCAAAATTCTAATGGCTCTTTTTTTCTTTTGGCAGAAATGAAAAATTGATACTCAAATTCATAAGGAATTACAAGAGGTCCCCAGATAACAGCCAAAACAATACTGAATAAAAAAGGTGGAGGACTCACAATTCACGATTTCAAATTTTCCTCCCAAATAGTACTGGTGTAAACACAGACATACAGACAAATGAAATACAGTGAGAGCTCAGAAAAAAAATTTATGCATCTATGGTTGATTGATTTTCAATAAGAGAGCCAAGACTGTTCAATGAAAAAGAATATTCTCTTCAACAAATAGTACAGAGACAATTGGTTATTCACCAACTGGTTATTCACATGCAAAAGAATGAAGCTGACCCCATTCTTCACAGCATGTACAAAAATTAGTTCAAAATGGATGAATGAGCTAAATATAAGAGCTAAAACTATAGAACTCTTAGAAGAAAATATATGGGTAAACTTGTAGAACTTTGGTTGGATTCAGCAATGGCTTCTTAGATATGACATCAAAAGCATGAGTAACACAACATCAAAAACAGATAAATTGGACTTCATCAAAATTAAAAAATTTGTATATCAAAGGACATTATCAAGAAAAGAAAAAGATAATCTAAAAAATGGGAGAAAATACTTGCAAATTATGTATCTGATAAGGGTCTAGTATCCAGAATATATAAAGAACTGTAGCAAATTAGCAATAAGAAGACAACTCAATTAAAAAATGGACAAAGGACTTGGACAGATTTTTTTTTCAAAGAAAATATACAAACAGCCAATAAGCACATGAAAAGATGTTCAATATCATTAGTCATTGAAAGTGAAAGAAACAGTCAGCTGCTCAGTTGTATCTGACTCTTTATGACCCCATGGACTGTAGCCTACCAGGCTCTTCTGTCCATGGAATCCTCCAGGCAAGAATACTGGAGTGGGTAGCCACTTCCTTCTCCAGGGGCTCTTTCTGACTCAGGGAATCAAACTTGGGTCTCCTGCATTGCAATCAGACTCTTTATTGTCTGAGCCACCAAAATGACTTGAACAGACATTTTTCCAAAGAAAATACATAAACAGTCAATAAACACATGAAAAGATGATTTATATCATTAGTCATTAGAAAAATGCAAATCAAAACCATGTAAGTATACTACTTCAAACCCACTAGGATGGCTATAATTAAAAAAAAACAAACAGGAAATTCCCAAGTATTGATGAGAATGTGTAGAAAACAGAATCCTCATAAATCGCTGGTGGAAACAGAAAATGGTGGAGCCTCTGTAGAAAATAATTTGGTGGCAACTAAGAAGGTTAAAAAGCATTATCATATAATTAAGCAATTCCACTCCTAGATATATATTCAAAAAATTGAAAACTGGTACCCAAACAAATCCATGTATACACATGTTCAAAGCAGCAAAATTCACATTAGCCAAAAGGGAGAAAGAACCCAGTATAGCATATATTCAGTTTTGGTAGATACTGCCAAGCAGTTCTCCAAAGTACTCTACCCATTTCCATTCATTCACTTTAATATCTTCATGGTATTCCACTGTATAGGAATAATGTCATATATTTTTTTTAAACAGTTCCTGATAGATATCTGAGACACTCTTAGAATTTTGCTGTTATAAACAAAACGGCAGTGAATACCCTCCTTTCATACACGTCTTTGCACTCAGGTACAAGTATGTTTATAAGATAAACTTATAGGAATAATATGTTTAATCAAACTGACTGTATTATAAATTTTTTTATACATACTGCCATATTTCTAAAGAGACGGCATCAATACTCTTACCACTAGTATGCAAGTGCTTGCTATTTCACACTCATATGCACTTAAAACATTTTTTTTATTGGAGCATAGTTGACACAAAATGTTGTGTTACTTTCTGCTATACAGCAAAGTGAATCAGTCATACGTATATTCATTCTTTTTTAGATTCTTTTCTCATATAGGTTACTAGACAGTATTGAAGAGTTCCTTGTGCTATACAGTAGGTCTTTATCAGTTATCTATTTTATATATAGTAGTATATATATGTCAATCTCAATTTCCCAATTTATCCTTGTCTCCCATCCCCTCCAGTAACCATAAGATTGTTTACATGTATAACTTTTTGTTTCATAAATAACTTTGTTTATACAATTTTTTTAGATTCGACATATAAGTGGTATCATATGATATTTGTCCTTCTTTGTCTGACTTACTTCACTCAGTATGACAATTTCTAGGTCCTTCCCTGTTGCTGCAAATGGCATTACTTCATTCTTTTTATGGCTGAGTACTATTCCATTGTATATATGTACCACATCTTTTTACCCATTCCTCTGTCAATGAACATTTAGGTTGCTTCCACGTCTTGGCTATTGTAAACAGTGCTGCAACGAACACTGAGGTACATGTACCTTTTTGAATTATGGTTTTCTCCAGGTTTATGCCCAGGAGTGGGACTGCTAGGTCATATGGTAGCTCTGTTTTTAGTTTTTAACCAACTTCCATACTGTTCTCCATAGTGGCTATACCAATTTACATTCCCACCAACAGTGTAGAAGGTTTCCCTCACGCACTTTTAATGGTCAAACTTAATTCTGTTCAACCAAAAAGTGAAATGTGACATATTATTATTATATCAATTAAGTATAGGTTACTAGCAAACTATAAGGAAGTTTTAAAAAAATCTGAGCAGGTAACTTTTCATCTTCATAACACTAACTATCTGGAATATGTGAGTTTCAGATAAATTATTAAATATTAGGTCATGTCCCCTTGAGGAACAGCAGCAATTATGCACGCTATTGTTTTATGTCAATGTTTGAAAAAAGAATCATGCTTGTACATGCATTACTACTGCTGAGTTTCTCTCTCAATTCTCAACTCTGTTATCTTTCAAGCAACCGCTGGGAGATAAATAAGGACAGACAGCTGGCTTTAACTGTATATATCTCACAGACACACAAAGATTAAACAAAGAAGGGTTCTGAGGGGAGAGAACATAAATGTACAATACTAAATGCATAAAGCACACATTAGAAAACAAATCGGACTGTCTCACAAGAACACAGGCTACATATATGAAAGAAAACAAACCCCCAAAATGTCCCTGAATTTAAGAAAACAACATAAACACATAAAAAGAATGAAGTTTATTTATCTATTCTTATGTCTTATTTAATGATGATAATAATGGTAACACCATGCTCATCTTGGAAAGGAAAGAAAAAATTTCACACACAGATGAGTAAAGCTTTTTCCTATAGAAAGAACAACTTACATCTCATATGACATACTTCATGTTGATATAGTACTTCACACCTATAAATGCTTTCTTATACCTCTTAGCTGATGTCTATGAACTGGTTTCAAGGTATCTTTTCATTTGTATCATCTAATACTCTTCTTCACCTTAGGTGAATTTACCACTTCTCTCCTTCAAAACTTATTCCCTCCTCTTATGCTTCACCCTCTAGAATGGCCAACTAAATCTCTGCTCATCTGTCTCTTTCTCTTGGAATGCCTTTTATTCCATCAATGCCCAGGATAAATACCATTTCTTTCATAAAGTCTTCCCTGAAGCTCTCATTTGAAAGTAATCACTTGTTCCCTTGACCTGTTTACAAAATACTTTCTATTTGGTAGTGTATTATTATTGTTTTAATATGTCTCAAGCTCTCTTATGTAACAATAAGCTTCATGAGGAAAGTAATTCTCTTATTTAAGACTCAGGTAGCAAGCCTAATCATAGATACATAAAATTTATTTGTTGAATGAATTCTAATACAACGCTGTAAATTTAAGGTATTAAACTCATTTAACAAGTTAGGAAATTGCTTCAGAGAAAAGTGATGTCCTTAAAGCCAATTAACAAATTAATAATTAACAAATAGTTGAGCTGGGACTGCAATCCAGGCAAGGCCTTTTGAAAATAAGTCTGTGTGTTTCCCATAACAGTTAGCTTGATAATCAATCTAGGACTAAGTTCTTTTTTATTGTAGCATTTCCATACATTCTATGTAAGTAAACTGCTGCTGCTGCTAAGTCGCTTCAGTCGTGTCCGACTCTGTGCGACCCCAGAGACGGAAGCCCACCAGGCTCCCCCGTCCCTGGGATTCTCCAGGCAAGAACACTGGAGTGGGTTGCCATCTCCTTCTCCATTCATCCCTAAAGACAGAGAACTAGATTTCACCTGCATTGAAAAAAAAAAAAAGCCACAAAAAGACACTGGTAACTATAAGGAGGCAAGAGTGGTTGCATAGAGACAAGTTCAGAAGGTTGCTGCAGTGTACTAAACAAATGGTTGTTTAGACAAGGATGGCACTGGTGGGGGTGGACAGATTCAGAACTTTTCTGAGGACAGGGCAACAGGATTTGGTGATGGATTGGAGATGAGTACGAAGGAAAAGGTTAAAGGTTTTTGGCTTGAGAAACTGGTGAGAGGTGATGCTATATGGAAGAGAAAGCATATTTAGTGATTAAAAAAATTTGTCCATCTAAGTTTAAGATGCTTATTAGACATCTAGGTAGCCAATGAGATATCATTTCAGAGGAAAAAGTATATAAACTTGGGAGTTACTAGCATACAGATGATATTTTAGCCATAGGCTTGAATAAGATCACCTAGCTAGAAAATGCATGTAGAAAGAGAAAGATTTAAACATTAAACCCAGAGGTACTCCCCAATATTTAGATGCCAAAAGTAAAGAATAACTAGCAAAACAGACTGGGAAAAAACTGCCAGCGAAGTTTAATAAGAAAACCAGCACAGTGTGGTTTCCCAACAAAATCAACTGAAGAAAAGGTTTCAAGGAGTGATCTACAATGTCAAATGCTGCTGAGAGGTAAGTCAAATTCTGCTGGGTGGTTTAGTAAGATTATGCCTTCCTTGCTGTATCATTAATGCACTTGTTTCCATCAATTCCTCCTACCTCTTTATAATTTTTAAATTCTATAGAATAGAATATTATATAACCAAGTTTCTTAAAATCGTATGCAAAGTAATTGTAAATAGGTTCTAGAAATGATGCGAGAGTCTCCAAAAAGCAAAGTTAATGAGCTTATTTAGTGCATAAATTTTGTAATATTTATTTACTCTCATCTGTGATCAAAGGAGCTGAGGTTCCTGATAACTGAACCCTGAAAATGATGGAGAAGAAAGAGTCATAAACTAGCAATGTTTAAAGGGGTAACTATATCCAAAAGGAAAAACGAGCCAAAACAACCAACCAACACCCACTCTCCCATCATTTATACAAACAAATTAACCCTGACAGATTTCTCCTTCAGTAGCTTTGGCAGTTGGGTGGTAGCTTTGTTAGAGGGACAGAATATGACATAAACAGATCAGTAAGAATAATTTAATTCAAAATTTAAACTACTCACCGGCAAGCACAAGAGTAATATTCAATACAATGAATATTCCACAAAATAGGCCAACTCTAAAAGTAGTCCATGCTGGTGCAGGCTGTAGAGAGAGGGAAACGGCATTTTGAGTGCAGGGCAAAATACTGAATACATTAAGCATATAGTATAATAAAATCAGTACTACAAGCCTCAAAGTCCTACAGAGAAAACAGAAATATTTTATGATGGGAATTTTCATAAATTTGAGCTGGAGAATCATCATTATCCAATAATATTAGAAATGAATTGCCTGCTTAATTATTTTATAGAAATATGTGTCACTAAATAAAGAAAATTAAGATCTAAAACATCAAATTATATAAACACTGAGTTTCCTTATAAAAAAGATTTAAGTGTAATTTCATTTTTACAATGTGTACATCTTTAAATTTAGGAAGTCAGTATTACTCAATTAGAGTTCACATATTTCGTACTATATAATTAGAGACAATGGTAAAAATAAGAATACTCATTTCTGAGTATTTACAGTATTAAACCAGAGTAACTTCAAGTGAATTTGTAAATATATACCAGAGATTCTCAACTGAATGGCATTTCAGAATATCATTTCATAAGTGAAAGTGAAGTCACTCAGTTGTGTCAGACTCTTTGTGATCTCACAGACTGTAGCCTACCAGGTTCCACTGTCCATGGGATTTTCCCGGCAAGAATACTGGAGTGGGTTGCCATTTCCTTCTCCAGGAGATCTTCCCAACCCAGGGATTGAACCCTGTCTCCCACATTGTAGGCAGATGCTTTACCGTCTGAGCCACCAGGGAAGTCCCATTTTTTGGCATAAGAAAGCCAACTGCTCTAGCACCATTTGTTGAAAAGATGATCCTCTCTCCAGTGAAGTGCCTTTGCATCTTCATTGACAATTAATTGTTCATATATTTATTGGTCTATTTTTGGACTCTTTATTCTATTCCACTAATCTATTTGCCTATCCTGACACTAATAACACACTGTCCTGATTACTGTAGCTTTAGTATTGATACCACATAGTGTTAATCCTTCAACTTAAGTTGTTCCAAAGTTGTTTTGGCTCTTCTTGGTCCTTTGTAATTTCACATAAATTTTTAAATTTGCTTAGTAGTTATTTTTAAAAAGGTCTATTGAGATTTTGAGTTTCTTTGTGATGTATCTATGAATCAACTTAGGAAGAAGTAATATTTTTAAAATACTTGGTTTTCTAATTTCTCTCACATCTGTCTTCTTTAATTTTTCTCCATCATGTTTTACAGTTTTCAATATAAAAGTCTTGCACATCTTCTGTCAGATTTATCCCTACATATCTATATATTGATCTTGTAATCATCAACCTTGCTAATAAACTAATTAGTGCATGTAGCTGTTCTATAGATCCACTGGATTTTCTATATAGGTCCTCATGTCATTGGCAAAAAACAAAAACAAAACAATCCACCAGTTTTACTTCTCTCTTTCTCATCTAATTGTCTTTAATTTCTTTTGCTTACCATACAGCCCTGGCCCTAACCTCCAGCACAATGCTAAATAGAACTGGTAAGAATGAATACACTTTTTTGTTCCCGGTTAGGGAGAAAGCATTCAATGTTTCACCATTAAGTATGATATCGGTTTTAGGTTCTCCATAAACACCTTTAACAGGGATGAAGAAGCTCTTTTTATTATTGATTTCCATCCTATTCTGGTCAGAAAACACACTATGATTTAAATCCTTTTAAATTTATTAGGATTTAGTTTATGACACAAAAGATATCACTTAAAGTGTTTTTTGGTATAACTGCTATGTAGATATCATTTAACAGATGCTTTTTTATGCATAACTATTGCATTTTGGATGAAAATATGCAGTAGCCCAGAATATCTTGACCCCCCCCACTTTTATATCATCGAATAAATATCTCATCTTAATTATTTGCTCAGATGAAGTTAGCATGTGAGAATAAACAAGAGCAGTAGTACAGGGTAAGAAGAGAAAGGTCAGAAGACATTGCAATTTATTATGAAGTGAGATCTGGCATCTGATTTTTTTAAATGAGAAAAACAGTAGTAATAAGTACTCACAAACTTTGGGTGAAACATTTTTTAAAGTAATGAAACCAGTATATTTTATCACCTAACAGACTGTGAGTGTGTGTGTGCGCACGCGCGCTTGCTCAGTCAGGTCCAACTCTTTGGAGCCCCATGGACCGTAGTCCACCAGGCTCATCTGTCCATGGCATTTTCCAGGCAAGAATACTGGAGTGGGTTGTCATCTCCTACTCCAGGGGATCTTCCTGACCCAAGGAGTGAACCCTGATCTCTTGCTTCTCCTGGATTGGTAAGTGGATTCTTTATCACTAGCGCCACCTGGGAAGCCCCCTAACAGACTATGTTGATTATTAAATAGGTCACATGAACCAACTGAACAACTGCAAACAAATACTCACCTGAGCAGCTCCCAAAGGGGGAACACGTAAACGCTTCATAGCTTTTTGTCTGTCACCATCTTCAAGTTCATTGGTCACTACAGCCTAAAAGACACATTGTTAATGTATTATTTATGTAGGTTATACTAAACTTGAGTAATGCATAAATAATTCTGAACCATTTATATTAATATATATGGTATTCTGATATATGCTTGGTGAATATATACTGAATAAAGTGAAAGGAAAAATAATGAGTAAGAATACATGTATTTAAAGCAACTAACAACAAAAGGAGAATAAAAATGAGGAATTACTTCATTTAAAATAAGACTTTAATGTTACTAAAAATATGGGTATATAAGTGAGATGACTGTACCTCAGTTTCAGAGATGAGTTGGTTGATTTTCTTGCATGTATAAAATGGGGCTACTTCTACATGAGCCACTCGCCAATCTGCTCCACGAGATGTTTCCAGGATCTTGTCATGCTTTTTAAGGATTTTTCGGAACCCTGTAAAATTCAGATTCTACAGAAAGAAAAAAGAAACACTACTATAATTTCTGCCACTATAAGAGAAAATGAAAAACAATAAGCACTTTGCACTGATTGAGATGAATGAAGACTGAGCACCAAGGGAAATGGCAGTGCTTTTATAAAAGCATTTATTATAAAAAGATAAGACTCTTCTTTCTCATTTCATTTATTCATTTCAAGGTAGTATGCTATTAGTAATACAAAGAAACTCCAGATTATGAATCCTATTATTTTTATTTCATGTAAATTAATGGAAGTCCTAAATTCAAAATATTTTCATCTCCATTTTCATATATACAACTCTTTTCAAAATAGCTAATTTATATTATTTTGCTTCTTTGATCAAAAGAATATATTCAGAAAATATTCTGGATATATCATGAACTGAATACATTTATTAGTTCTTTGCTTTTTAAAGGACTGGTATAGCTATTCATCTCCCCCCTACTCTGCAAACATGTACAAACAAGCATGGAAAATGGACTATCATCTACTTAACTGTTATTTTGTTGTCATACATTCTGTTTGGGGATGGGTGTGCAAAGAGCCAGTGGAAAAGAAGTGATCATATTTATAGGGTTTTGCTGATAATGGGTAGGAACTTGTACTTTTCCTCCATTTCAACAACATTAAAATACTATACTTTTCTATATTCTCAAATTCTATTGTTCTTTGATCAACAGACAAAAAAAGCACAAAATCATGGATTTGCAATTTCCTCATCATATATCCCCATCGGTAAAAAAAAAAAAAAACCAACAGAGCAGTCACTCTAAATTAGGTTTGGCATGCTTGCTGGTTTGTTAATACTTGTTTTTCATACTTTAGTAGATCATTTTAAACTCCCCTTGGGGAGGATACCCCATCATTTGAAGACTGATTACAATACATTTTCCTTTCTCCTCATTTGCAAAATAAATGTATTCTTACAGTATAGATAGTCTCAAAGGATAAAAGATAGATAAGAACTTTTATAAACAATTATTTTTCCAGAAGCTTTTTTAAATAACGGCCCAAAACAAAAACTTATGGCAAAATTAATAAAATAAAATTTAGTAAGAGTACTTCTCCATAACAGTAAGCATAATTAATAAAATATGAAATGTTAAAGAAAGTAGAATTATGAAAGGAAAAGATGGAAATAAATACATGCATTAAGGACTTAACATTACTGCAGACATGACACTATAATTACATTTTATTTTAAAATTCCAGTATTTATCCATGGTAATATTTTTATTATATAATCTCTAGTTTTTATATAGTGATGATCTTAACTAGATTAGAAGTAATAGTGACAAGAGTAAAATGGAAATACAACAGCACATAAGGTATCTTTAAAGATCTGGGAGATGCTTTTGCCTATTTAAATATTCATTATTGAACAAATACTCTGTTTTTCAATATGTTCTTTACAGATTTAACTATATGAACAAATTTATAAAGAATTACAAATGAATAAATGCCATGCATTTCTATAAGTTAGTATACACAGTAGCTCAACTTTTCAGACCGGGTTTTAAAAATTTCTTTTGCAAGTTTTTTTTTTAATAGTCATATTACAGATGATAAAACTGAAAAGGCTCTTAGTGGCAAGTTGAAAAGTCAGTATATATTACATTATTTGTGTTAGTTGTAGGAAAGTTAACTGTCCAGTTGCTT
Source organism: Bos indicus (assembly GCF_029378745.1). Lineage (NCBI taxonomy): Eukaryota > Metazoa > Chordata > Mammalia > Artiodactyla > Bovidae > Bos > Bos indicus. Next base: position 62,779,403 of record NC_091775.1, on the reverse strand, counting down.
TTGTGGAAATTTTGCTATAGGCAGGGGTATAAATGTTCTTAAGTAGCTAGCAGTGATTGGGTAGATATATGTTATTTCTTACTTCTACTCACTACTTAGAGATGCTTCTAAAAATAGGTAGCAGACTACTACTCTTTGAGTCAAGGGTTGCTCCTTCATACTGTATAAGAAGGTGTGGGAAAAATGATCTTCAAAAACCTAAGCCTTGTTAACATTATTTTATCATCTTTGATATCTGATTTTAAGAATAAATGAAATTCCAGTAAGAATGGAAAGAATAACATGCTAAGAATTTCCCTTTTTGGACTGACACATTAGTATAGCTCAAGGTAATTCTGTTCATTATAATTTCTCAATCATTTAAAGGTTCTATCCTCCATGGTAAGAACTGAAGTACCTGATAGTTCTGCAGCAGGATAAGACTGAGGTAGAACTCGCTGAAGGCCAGTTTAAGGTCTTTAATATTCCTATGTTGGACACGTTCCTCATGGGACAGGTGGAAGACTGGCTTTCTGCGTTGTCGCAGCGTGGTAACACCAGTGCTTTCTTTCTGCGCGTCCAGTGATGATTGAAGCTCATTCTGAAGGGTAGCAAACCTGCGCTGAGCCTCTGCGAGCTTTTCTATAAGGAATAAAACAGAACTGTCAGATCATCAAGATAAAAAAACTCATCAAAGTTCTCACTGACTTCTGAATTTTTACTAATTAGTTTCCCTAAAATTTCTAGAGAAAAAATACTGCATTGTAATATTTAGAAAGAGATAGGAAAAACATATTTTAGTGTAATAGCCTCCTTTCATTCTAGCCCACACTTCACCCCCTGCAAAACCTCAAGTGTACTCTTTCTTTATACAGATAAAGATTGATGACACAGATTTAAGAGCTGGTAAGAGTGAGACTACAAAATGGTACAAGCTGCTTTGTAATCTGGAAAACAGTTTCAGTTCAGTTCAGTTCAGTTCAGTCGCTCAGTCATGTCCAACTCTTTGCGACTCCATGAATCGCAGCACGCCAGACCTCCCTGTCCATCACCAACTCCCAGAGTTCACTCAAACTCATGTCCATCAAGTTGGTGATGCCATCCAGCCATCTCATCCTCTGTCGTCCCCTTCTCCTCCTGCCCCCAATCCCTCCCAGCATCAGGGTCTTTTCCAATGAGTCAATTCTTTGCATGAGGTGGCCAAAGTATTGGAGTTTCAGCTTTAGCATCAGTCCTTCCAATCAACACCCAGGATTGATCTCCTTTAGAATGGACTGGTTGGATATCCTTGCAGTCCAAGGGGGTCAAAAAGTTAAAACAGAGTTATCTTAAGATCCAGCAATTTCACTCCTAGTATATACCCAGGAAAACTGAAAATATACATGCACACAAAAACTTGTACGTATACACAAACTGGTATTCATAATAATCAAAAAGCAGAAACAACCCAAATGTCCTCTAACTGTTGAATGGTAAGAAAAACATGGTATATAGATTCAATGGAGTATTGTTCAGCCATAAAGAATGAATTATTGCCATATGCAACAACATGAATGAACTGAGAGATTATTATAGCAAGTGAAGTAAGTCAGAAAGAAAGGTAACCAAAACATAATCTAGGAATCAGCAGGTGGAAGTAGGAGTAGCTCCTTTCTCTATTACATGAAATATCAATAACCTCAGATACACAGATGATACCACCCTTACAGAAGAAAGCAAAAAAGAACTAAAGAGCCTCTTGATGAGGGACTGAACTGAACTGAATTTTTGCTTCCCAACCTGCAACTTGAGTTCTGCCTATTGCTTAGTTCTCAAAGGGAAAGTCTTCTTTCACAGGAGCACAATAATGGTTCTATTGAACTGGAAGGTGAGACTTCCATCTGGCCATTTTGGGATCATGATACCACCGAACCAGAAGGCAAAGGTGTTTACTGGTTAAAAAGTGTTTCTGACTACCAAGGGGAACAGGTAACACAACAGTAGCAAGGAGGATTGTGTCTGCAACCCAGGAGACTCTCTGGAACACATCCTAGGACTTCATGATCAATAATCAAAGTTACTGAAACTAAAGCAATCCAAAAAAGCCAGAATTACTGAGGATTCAGCCCCCTTAAGAATTAAAGTCTGGTTTATCCCACCCGGTAAAGAACCCTCACCAGCTAAGACACTGGCTGAGGGCAAAGGAAATATGGAATGGGTAGTGGAAAAAGAAAATCATCGATATCAACTACCACTTCTTGACCTTCTTGTTCTGCCTTTTACATGTCTTGAATAGTCCTCTCTATCTCTTTGTGTTGCATTCTGAGTAACTACTTCAGCTCTATCTTCCAGTTTATAAATTCTCTCTTAAAGTCTACCCAATTCATAGTGTAAGTAATTTTATTATCATTTAAAAATTTCTAATTGATCATTTTTAAAAGTCAATTTTGATAGTTCCTACTCTGCTCATGGTTTTGATACACTCTTTTATGGTCTATAGCCATATTAAGTATATGTTTTATTTTGCATCTGAAAATTTTCATATTCTATGTATCCTTTCATTGCTAAACTGTATTTCACTGTATGGATATACCACATTTTCTTTAAATATTCATCAGTTCATGGACATTTGGATTGTTTCTAAGTCTTTTTAGGTCTTCCCTGGTGGCTTAGATGGTAAAGCATCTGCCTACAATGCAGGAGACCCAGGTTCAATCCCTGGGTCGGGAAAATCTCCTGGAGAAGGAAATGGCAACCCACTCCAGTATTCTTGCCTGGAAAATCCCATGGACAGAGGAGCCTGGTAGGCTACAGTCCATGGAGTCGCAAAGAGTCGGACACGACTGAGTGACTTCACTTTAAGTCTTTTTACTACATAAATTATGCTGCTGTTAAGATTCACATACAAGTTTTGTGTGGACTATCATCTTCATCTTTGCAAACATGGGCTCAATCCATGTTTGTTGCATGAATGAATGGATATGTAGGAAAAAAGTTCTCTCTACTAATTCAAGTTCCTACACAAACATAAGGAAAAATAAAAACTTCAAGGGTTATTTTGTTACTTTCTTTAAACTAGTGATTCTCTTTCTCAAGGACAAGACTGTCTAGAAGAGTGTATGAGGGAGAATCCCTACGTGGGAGTGCGGAGGGTAAAGCATCTGGAATTTGAAGAAAAGTCAACATCACTACAGTTACGGTGTGAGAGCGCTAAACTTTTCCAAAGAAGCACAGGTTTCAAAAGGATGAGAAACACTGCTTTTTTGACACCAAGTGTCCAAGTCTATTTTGTAATGATATCACCGTTTTCTAGAGTCAGACCTTCAAAAAGCTTCAAAGTGTGAAAGTCGCTCAGTCATGGCCAACTCTCTGCTATCCAATGGACTGTAAGCCTGCCAAGCTCCTCTGTCCATGGAATTCTCCAGGCCAGAATTCCAGAGTGGGTAGCCGTTCCCTTCTCCAGGGGATCTTCCCAACCCAGGGATCGAACCTAGGTGGATTACAAGTGGATTCTTTACCATCTGAGCCACCAGGGAAGCCCAAGAACACTAGAGTAGGTAGCTTATTCCTTCTCCAGGAGATCTTCCCAACCCAGGAATTGAACCGGGGTCTCCTGCATTGTAGGTAGATTCTTTATAGCTGAGCTACCCCAATGGAATAGCACAGAATCTACAAAAAAGTATTACATATGCATATAAAATATATTTGGTTTATCAATAGTTATAAAAACTAAAAATGGATATTCCTAAGCAATTTTATAAATACTCATGAAAATTGTCTATTTTGGCAATAAATTCCACTTTCTATTCATGCCAGTGAACCAAGTCACACTCTGAATAAGAACAGATAACTATTATAATATGTTTATTCCATAACCTCTCATATAATAAAATATTTGATAAAAATTTCCAATAACCATTCAAGAACTTTCAAAGTGCCTGAATCCCCTCAAAGAACTAAAAAAAGGTTATCAAGATCTATTTTAGTTTTAATGAGATTTGTATACATATTTTTTACTTTTAGAAAAGTTGTTTTAGAAATATAAGGCATCTTCAAAATAGCAAAGCTATTATGTTGTTATGCAATTGAAGAATAATTCTTGATTAAATAAAATAAATGTCTTAGAACACTTTTATTATTTGTCTTTCAATATTATCATCTTGCAGATTCAATTCATGGATTTCACTGTTACCTGAGACAGAAAGTAAGTCTATGAGAATGTTGACCCATTACAGATGATTCAAGTAATCTTGTTACATTACATGCAGTTATTGCACTGCTTTTATGTGGAATTCTTACAACCTGAAATTCTTACAGCCTCATACACTAAAACCTCTATGTGTGAAAATAATATCCTATTCTTCCATTCTTTTCTCTCTAGTCAATAGCACTAATTTTCTTACAACTCCAGCCTCAGCTGACTATCTGTTACCCTCCTTACCCCCAAATATGTTATGGACTTTAATGCATTATGCATCTGGATAGGTTTTTCCCTTTTCTTGGAACACTGTACTCCAGTTCTTCTCACAAAGCCATTCCCAAACACACTTCGCCCAAAGGATTTGGCAAATGCCCACCCATTTTCAAAGACCAAATTTAAATGTTTCCATTTATGTATCTTCATGTTTGTTTCCATAGTACCTTGCTAAACTCTATAATAACAAGCATCAAAAAAGTTTAAAAGATAAAGTTAGGAAAGAAATGTATTAGATGTACTTTGATATTTTCTATTCTACTATATTCTCTTGCTGTTCTTCAGTCACTAAGTCATGTCCAACTCTTTGCAACCTCATCACCTGCAGCATGCCAGGCCTCCCTGTTGTTCACTATCTCCCAGAGTTTGCTTAAACTCATGTCCACTGAGTCAGTGATGTTATCTAGCCATCTCATCCTCTGCTGTCCCTTCTCCTCTTGCCCTCAATCTATAATCCTATTCATATTTTTTAAAAAATGCTTGTGATGACCCCACAGCGGTCACCAGTTATTGGGTTGCAAGCTACAATTGTTTAAAAGAACACTAATTTAGATGATAGTCTGCTTTTTTGTGAAGATTCAATCCTGAAACTATTTTACCCATGACTGGGCATTCCCCATGCTTTCAGTCTTAGGAAGAAACAAAAAGAAAAGCAAGGAGGGAAGGAAGAGGAAAGAAAAGAAGAAAAGAGAAGAAAAGGTTTGGGTTGTATCTCTGTCCTCACATGCATGAGCAGCCCTATATCCTTTTGATAATGTAAATCAATTACTTCCACAGCAGAGTAATTCCTGCCCTTGACTGATGATTTGTGGGCATATGTAATCGGAAATACTTGGACAGTTGATACTAATTGACTATCACTTAAATTAAAAAATAAACTCTTTTGAGGTCTAACTTAAATAGAATTAAATGCACATGTATTAAGTATAGGGCTTGATGAGTTCTGACTCATCACCACTATAGTCAAGAAATAGAATATTTCATGCCAGAAAGTTTTTTCATATGCATGTGGTTTCAATTACTGACCACCCCACCCCCATCCCAACTAGGAAACTCCTTATTTTCTGCCATTATATGCCTAAAGGTAAGCACTGTCTTTTCTAGAACTTAATGTAAGTGAAATTATATAACGTATAGTCTTTGGTGTTTGGCTTCTTTTGCTCCGCAGAACATTTATTTGGGGGCTTTTTGTTTTGTATTGAGGTATAGTCGATTAGCAAACAATGTTGTAGTAGTTGCAGGTGAATGGGGAAGGGACTCAAGTCATACATGTACATTATCCCAAGTTCCCCTCCCATCCAGACTGTCATACAGCGTTGAGCAGAGTTTCCTGTGCTATACAGAAGGTCCTTGTTGGTTACTGATTTTAAACAGAGCATTCTCTAAATCTGTGAACATTTTTAAGAGCCTCCATATTGTTGTACGTTCTAGTAACGTGTTGCTTTTTGCTGCTGAGAAGTATTCCATTGTAAGGATGAACTATATGTTCAACCATTTACCTGCTGATTAATATCTGATTGTTTCTAGTTTGACCTAAGATAAATAAAGCTGCTGTGAACACTTATAAAATAAAATAAATTATTCCAACCAATTAAAAGGACTTCCCTGTTTTAATTGTGGAATATTGAAAGCAACAGATACAGTCTAAGATTCTTTCAAATGTAGGCACACAAAAATACTCCTTAGAAGCCAAGTATTTTGAATGGAGGGAGAAAGCAAATTGGTTCAAGAAAAGAGAAATTTGTGACATGAAGTAACTTGTACTCCCAATGGAAAAGAACAGTACTGGCCGTCATAAAAAAAAAAAAGTTTCTAGCACTACAACCTTCAGTTTGTATTGACTGATACCATTTTCAGCAATAGAAAACAGCTGGAAGACTTCTAGGTCGGGGATAAGAAAAAATGTTACCATCAAAAGGACACCTTTAAAAAATTTCCCTCTCTTCCCATGGTCTTCAATTATTGAAGATTTAATCTGTAACTCTAAAAAACACTTCTATCTTATTGGCTAAAAATATGTAATAAATAAAAAACTTACATTAGGTTTTCTGAAATATTGAGAACAGTTTCTGACTGTTTACATGTGAAACCCTAGAGGGCTGAGAATCACTTTGCTCATTTTACAGGTATATATGTAGATGCGTAGGAAGGTTACATATATCTTTAAAAAAAATAATAAAGTTCAAAAATCCAAAAAACGATTTGTAGGTGATAGACTTGGTATGAAAATAAGCATCTATATTTTAGTAGTATTCGTACTGTTTTCATTGGTTTGACTTTTATAGCATTTTGGGGGTACTTCAAGGTTTCAGCTAATGCTGTGCTCAGTGGTGTCCAACTCTTTGTGACCCCATGTGACCCCACCAGGCTCCTCGGCCCATGGGATTATCCTGGCAAGAATACTGGAGTGGGTTGCCATTTCCTCCTCCAGGCATTACTCCCGACCCAGGGATCAAACCCGCATCTCCTGTGGTTCCTGCCTTGGCAGGCAGATTTCTACCACTGAACCACCTGGGAAGCCCTCAATCAATGCTATATATCACTTTAAAAATAACCATTTTTAACTGACCATTAAATAACTTGTGAGATGTGACTTGGTAGCGGTAGCGTTTAAAAGATGAACTCATCCCTGTTATCATTTACAGTTTTTCATGTGCCCTAATATCTGAGGTTTGTAGTCTACAAGACAATCTGCCACAAGGAAGGTGGCTAAATGAGGAGAAAAATGATACCATCTAGGATACGTGCCAAATTCTATTTCTGTCAGTCATGTCTTCATATTACCCATTACTTCTTGACCTGGCAAAAAGTCAGTCTGAAGACTATCAATTTGTACCTACTGCTTAATGACATCAAGAGACATGCTTCAATGGCTCTGCCAATACACAGAGATAGGAAGTTATTAAATCATAGCTCCCAAATTTTTAATAGTAGAAAGCCTAAAATTATCTTTGAAAAGTAACCAAGTCTAAGATATCATTTTTCAAACTGAGGGTTGTAACCCAATACACGATCATGAAAGCAATTTAGTGTATAATAAATCAGCATTTAAAAAATCAAATAGAGAATAAAGAACAAAGATTATATTCTTTATACTTTAAAGAGTATTGTTTCATGAGAATATTTTTAATCAAATATATTGCACATACACACACATACAGATGTTTGTAAACATACATAAAACACACACATCTGTTTGTATGATGAGGTCATAATTTATATGTATTAAAAAATAACTATGTATTAATTTATCTTTGGCTGTGTTGGGTCTTTGTTGCTGTGCAAGCTTCTCTCTAGTTGTGGCACGCGGGGGCTACTCTCAAGTTGTGGTGTGTGGGCTTCTCGTTGCAGTGGCTTCTCTTGTTGGGAAGCATGGCCTCTAGGGCACATGGGGTCAATAACTGTGGCTCCCAAACTCTAAAGCACAGGCTCAATAGTTAGGGTACATGGGCTTAGCTGCTCTGTGACATGTGGGATCTTCCCAGATCAAGGATCAAACTCATGTCTCCTGTATTGGCAGGTGGATTCTTTACTAGTGAGCAACCAGGGAAGCCTTGTATGCATTTTTTATTGTAACTCAAAATATATTAAGTATGTAACTATTGCTAACAGCAGATATTTAATTTTCTTTAGAAATAAAAAAACATTACCTATTTTTTGTAATCTAATTTATACTTAATTAGAGTTGGGTTCAGAGAGCCTGCCCAGAAAAATTATAGTAAAAGAAAAATGCTAATGAACTTAACTTTGTATGTTTCTCATTTACAACCTTAGATCATATCCAATGGACTTTTCTTAGTCTAAACATTCTTTTCTTTGTAAATACCTTTCTCTTTTAGTCTCCATTTTCCTCACTCTACTACATTATATGGCTGCCCTCTCATCTGTCTACATCCTGATTCCTCTTTATCCTCTTACTTCCTAATTGTAGAAATTAGGAAGTCTAATTTCTTTGAACACTGTAATTTCTGCTGTACATTTTTAACCCTTGTTGAAAAGCTATGCATTTGCATGGTGTCAAATAGTATTTCTGTTTTGTCTCTGCCTTCTACATACTTGTAACAAAGTGAAAAGCACATGTATATATGCTATGCCCTTTCACAGCCCCATGCCTTTGCATAAACTGCTCCCTCTGCCTAGGAAGAAATTTAGCCATAAGTGAAAAATGAGAAGGAAAACAGAGAGTTTAGATATTTGCTTCCTTTTTAAATTTATTTTCTGTTTAAAGGAGTGACTTGGTAAGGAGACTATTTATTCAATAAGTCTTAGAGGAAATAATTTCTGGAACAAGATCTCTAGGAGCTGAAACTCAGTCATTAGTTATAGAATTTGCCATGGACTGAGGAGATATATCTTTTCTACAAATATTAGAGGAAAATAAATAAGGGTAAATGGCATAAAGTGAAAAGGAACTAAAAAGCCTCTTGATGAAAGTGAAAGAGGAGAGTGAAAAAGTTGGCTTAAAGCTCAACATTCAGAAAACGAAGATCATGGCATCTGGTCCCATCACTTCATGGGAAATAGATGGGGAAACAGTGGAAACAGTGTCAGACTTTATTTTTTTGGGCTCCAAAATCACTGCAGATGGTGATTGCAGCCATGAAATTAAAAGACACTTACTCCTTGGAAGGGAAGTTATGACCAACCTAGATAGCATATTGAAAAGCAGAGACATTCCTTTGCCAACAAAGGTCTGTCTAGTCAAGGCTATGGTTTTTCCAGTGGTCATGTATGGATGTGAGAGTTGGACTGTGAAGAAAGCTGAGCAACAAAGAATTGATGCTTTTGAACTGTGGTGTTGGAGAAGACTCTTGAGAGTCCCTTGGACTGCAAGGAGATCCAACCAGTCCATTCTAAAGGAGATCAGCCCTGGGTGTTCTTTGGAAGGAATGATGCTAAAGCTGAAACTCCGGTACTTTGGCCACCTCACGCGAAGAGTTGACTCATTGGAAAAGACTCTGATGCTGGGAAGGACTGGAGGCAGGAGGAGAAGGGAATGACAGAGGATGAGATGGCTGGATGGCATCACCGACTCGATGGACGTGAGTTTGAGTGAACTCTGGGAGATGGTGATGGACAGGGAGGCCTGGCGTGCTGCGATTCATGGGGTCGCAGAGTCGGACACGACTGAGCGACTGAACTGAACTGAAGAATGTCTATAGGTATTTGGCGGGGGGGAGTGGCATAGATCTGCATAAGTATTACACACCAAAAGAAACTGAAAGTCTATTTTTATTTGTAAAGAAGGATGTATAATGAACATGATAGGAAGGATGGTTGGGTCAGATAATTCAAGAAAATGGTATGGGATTTAGAAAAGCACTCTGGAGTATGGAAAAGGGCAGAGTAGGACTCACAGGCAGCTTTGAGAACATAGTTAAGAATGCAATAATGAATTTACAGTGGTTCACATTTGTTTTGCTATATGTTTTTTTTTTTAATCCCCAACTGTCCTAAGGAGCCTGGGGGTAGGAATGAAGAAGGTAAAAGGCTGGTAAAACTCTATAGCTGGAGTTTTGCCAGACAAGCAATCAATATAAGGCAGCGAGGGTGAAGGGATTAAAAGCACAAGGACTGACAGAAATCAAAGTAATTTGGGGAGGATCCTGGTCAACTGGAACAGAATGAAGGAGTCAAGGATTTAGAGTTCTGTGAGATGGAAAAGCAGATAGATGTTAAAGGAGTAGGGGGTAAATGTTAAAGGGTCAGACACAAAGAAATAGAAGTTTTCATCTCAACTCCAATCACATCTGGTAGATGTCACTCTGGAGGCCATATCCTAGAGAGACACATATGAGTGTTTCATGTGATGGAAAGGCATTAAAAGTAACATAGTTAATAAGCTGCAGCTATGTCATTAAGCTCTGAGAGAAATGGTAAAACCATGTTTCTGACTCTTTAATACTTGGGAACGGGACATGCTGAAGCTCTATCAAAGTATCGATTCATAATGAGTTCCTGAAATCCTTACAACTGCAAGAGAATTGGGCAATGACCACACAAAGCTCAAAGAGTGAAGTACCATATGTATTCCTACCTCAGCTAAAGAAAATATCCCTTAATTGCAGTATAGTAGGAAAAGCCCCAATCTAAAAATGATCAGAAGTTTCAACAATGACATGGTAGAGTTTCTCCTTCCTTAGCAGCAGAAATTGTCTCCTGTATGTTGTACCAAAAAACTGCTTACCTGAATAAAATGTGTTGATTTTGGCAAGTTCTTTTTCACAGGTTTGGAAAAACTTTTCTTCAAACTTGGCAAAATATCTCTTTACTGTGTCCTCATCTGTAACTGAAAGCAAGGAAAACAATATTTAAATTTAATGTCCAAAGACCAACTAGGGAAACAAAAATGAAAGTTACTAATACTTCCTTAGTCTTCAAAATGACAACAAATAGGCATTTCTTTGAAAAAATGAACTTGTGAACTATACTAAGGAAAGGTTAATCAAAGGCTTCTTCATAGGCACACAATTTTTTAAACTGAATGAGGTTTTCTAAATCTCTACTATAATAAATTTATAGTGGTGGAGAAAATAAGTGTTCATAAGACTTCAGAAGACACTACTGCAGACAGGTGATCAAAGCAGTCTCAAGGTACTGGGAGGTGAAGTGAATAAGATTCAGCAGACAGTAGACTAATATTGCATTCAAAAATGTAGCAGAAAATGAAGACATGAATATGTAATGGTTTCTGGAAAAAAATGAGTTGATTGCTCTAACAACTACCTACTCATTTTTACCTTAGCTGCACCAGACACAGAGAAAGAGACATAGACTGACGGTTATAAATTAGATATTCCAAACGTTCAGTTGCTGGATAGGGACATAAATGAGCTAAGTAACTGGGTAATTGTGCCAGTGTGGTGATAAATGGCAACTGACACATTCAGGATAAGTAGTGATATGGATTCTAGTTAACGGCAGAGCACAAGTCCATCTAGCTAGCTGCTGCCTAGGTTGTCAGATCTTCCAATTTTTCAGGGAGAAGTCATAAATCTAGATATTTTAAAAACACTGTGTGGGCCAATCAATGTATGTCTTTGCAGGCAGGATCCACTTTGTGAGTTGTCATACAGCATATTGATTTACTCAATCTTGTAGTACAGATATATATATCTTCAGGAACCCCAAGTGAGCTCTGACTAGACTCCAGATGCTAACTGTAATTTAGAGCTATCTTATTTCTGGATCTCTAGGGCACACTAAGCTTGAAATGCCCAGAGAAAGTATAGGTTCTTTTACATTCCCTCAGATGCTTCAAATCTTAGGAGAATCCCAGAAATCCTTAAATAATTCACCTCTCCAGTAATAAGAGAAATAGTATTTCCTAAGTAGTATGTAACACATATGCACACACACACTAATTCCAGAGATATTTTAAAGAAAACAAAAGCTTAAAATGAAGTTTCTCCAGATTTTGTGGGCAAGGCAATGACTTTGGAAACAGATTTTTGAGCACAATATTAGAGATCGTTTATTGTCTTTTTTACCCTGGATGAGGTATTAATTCCTCTGAGCCTCTTTTTTCATTTGTAAAATGAGAATTAATAAAATCTTGGAGGATTTGTTAAAAAAAATAAAATAAAATAAAATGAAGTTTTAAAAAGCATGTTGAATCTATTCATTTAATTTGAAAACAAAAATGTAAAAAAAAAAATAGCACTACTACTTCTCTAGTCTTATGCTTTAGAACTGAACAATTTATGCAGGATTCTACTATTTTGCAATAAAGAAAGGATGGCTACTTTAAGTTCCTCATGTAAGCTTAGCAGCTGAGGTACAATAAAGGCTATAACTGCCCAAGGCCAGTGAGAATTATTTTTTCAAACCATAAAGCAGGTCAGAGCTTTTTGAAAAACTGACCTTGAGTTAAAAGATGCTCCATGGTAACATATGCTACTCTTTTTTTTCTTCTGGCCTCTCTAAATGGCTTTCAGGATCTTAGTTCCCATATCTGGGATTGAACTCGGGCCCCCATAGTGAAAGCATTGAGTCCTCACAACCAGATCGCCTGGGAATCCTCCAGATGCAGCTTTTATAATACCTCTGGCTATAGCTTATTTAGAATAATAGTCATATCTTACTCTACTTATCTACCCACTTTTTAAAAATTTTAATTTTATCCTCTATTGTATTGGGAAAAAAAACCCAACATGTCCTAATGTCAATCAGTCACAAAACTATTAATTCAATTAATCACAAAAGACTAAATTTAGTTCAAAGAAATCTAGTGTAAATAAGTCCATATATTAGCAAGATCTATCAACAAATATAAGATTAGCATCAAGAGGAAAAAAAGGAAGAAAAATGAAAGGGTGGGGGAAAAAAATCCAGAACCGGCAAAGAATGACTCAGAGAGTACTGCTGTAAAGATCCCTTTGTTCTTAGTTAAATAAATATTAATACAGTCAGTTATACTAAAGAGAGAGAGAGAAGAAGAGACAGAGAGAGAATAATGAGAGATCTGTCGATTCTGTTACGGTTTTATCTCTACCTTGCATTTGTGGATGACAGACAATTTCTTTCTCATCTACCACTCCCAAAATTACTAAGTTAATAGCAAATAACTCTAAGAGTACTAATCAAGGTAAAATATTCTTACTGCATAGCAACCACCATCAAGTGCTTTTTATAGCAATTTTCAGGAATACACACACACACACACACACACACACACACACACACACACATATATAACCATAAGTGTCATCTTACTTTCACATAAAATCTCTCAAAAACCAATTCTTTAAAACAATCAGTAACCTCAAATTTTTATGACTACTTTCAGTTTTGTTAATGTCCAGAGCTTTGAGAGACTGAAGGTAAGAACTATATCTTTTTTATCTTTATAGATCCTATGCCCAGCATAATGTCTGGTACACAGTATGCACTCCATATTTTATTTTTTAAATTGTAAATATGAAACATATTTGTTTCATAATAATTTTAAGAAAATTTTAACTCTCTATTAAAGTTTAAAAAGACTAAACTCCAACAATTAAATATTTGTGTACAAAGGAATGAAGCTGACCCCTCTCTCACATCATATACTAAAACTGTCTAAATGGATCAAAGATTTAAATATAAATTTGAAAGTATAAAACTCTTAAAGAAAAACAGGCATAAATCTTCATGATCTTAGATGAGGCAATGGTTCCTAAGATAAATTTCCAAAAGTATAAGTAATAAAAGAAAATACTGATAAAGTAGAATTCATCAAAATTAAAAACTTATGTGTTTAAAAGGGCACTATCAAGAAAGTGAAAAGACAGAGAATGGAAGAAAATATGTGCAAACCATACATCAGATAAGAATCTAATACCCAGAACTCCTAGAACTCAACAACTAAAAGACAAATAGCCCAATTAAACCCAATTTTTTAAATGGGCAAGGATCTGAACAGACATTTCTCACAAAAGAAAAAGAAAAAAGACAACAAGTGTTGGCAAGGGTGAAAACAAACTGAAACGCTTGTACTGCTGGTGAGAATACGAAATGATGAGGCCCTCGGGAAAAATGTTTAAGTTCCTCAAAATATTAAATACAGAGCTACCTACCATATAATCCGGCAATTCCACTTCTAGGTATATACCCAAGAGAAGTGAAAAAAAAAATTGTGCGTGAATGCCCATAGCAGCATTATTCATAATAGCCAAAAAGTGGAAATAATCGAAGAGTCTATAAACTGATGTAGGATAAACAAAACATGGCATGTCCATGTAATAAAATATACTCAGCCATAAGACGCAGTAGTAGTAGTATACATGCTACAACACATACAGCATGTAGTAGTAATATACATGCTACAGCACAGACCTTGAGAGTATTATGGAAAAGAAAAGAAGCTAAACACTAAATATCACATATTACAAAATCCCATTTTATATGATATGTCCAGAACAGGCAAATCCATAAAGACAGAAAGTAGACTAGTGGTTGGCAGGGCCTGTGGGGAGGGAGATTGGGAGGGATGAAAATGTCTTGGAATTAGACAGTAGTGATGGTTGTGCAACCTTGTGAATATATTAGAAACCACTAAATTTTATACTTTCAAAGGGTGAAATTTTACAGCATCTGAATTATATCTCAATAAAAAATATTTTAACTCCAAGTTTAACCCTATAACAGAAACAGATTGAAACACTAAAGCCTATTTATTTATCCAACAAATAATTATTGTCCCATTAGATGACAGGCTCTGTGCTAAATACAGAGATAGGAGATAGAAGAACAAGATAGATGTGGTTTCTGCTCTCAAAGTCTGTAGTCTAATGACGGAAGCAGAAAGGAAAAAAACCCACACAAATAAACAAAGAGTTACAAACTAGAAAGTATAATGAAAACAACAAACAGGGTATTGAGATAGACTGTAGAACCAGAATGGATGACTATCCTTTTTGGCAGGGTAAGAGATCATCAGAGAAGACCTCTCCATAGGAGATAACTTTTTATCTGAAACTTGAACCTAAAACATAAGGAAAAGAAAGGGGACCTGAAAGCAGATCACAATGGGACTGACAGTATGATGTGACAGGAGGTAAGGTCAGGGAAGTAAGCAAAGGCCTTTACATGCAGGAAGATCACGTTGAGTTTAAATTTCATTCAAAGTACAATGGAAAGTTTTGAAGGGTTTTAAGGAGGAGTCTAAAAAGTAGAAGAAAAAAGTAGAATTAGTTTAGTTTTACTAAAAAGATAATCTAAAATAGCATTTCCCAGGACATTATGTATAGAGATGACAGGAAAGGAGGAGGAGAAAAATTTCAAGGAATTCAAGTAAGTCTGGGAAATACAAGTATAAGCTGATCTCTTTAATGTAGTAGTTCTCAATGAGGGATGATTTTGTCTCCTGGGGGTCATTTGGAAATGTCTAGAGGCATTTCTGTTTCTCAAAACTAAGAAGGTGTTAACTGGAGTCCAGGGGATAGAGGCCAAGGATGCTGCTAAACACCCTGTAAGGCCCAGGACATCACCTTCTCTCTTTCCTCTTCCTCAACAGAGAATCCGAAATGTTACCACCACCAAGTTGAGAAACTTTGCTTCAAGGCAAAAGAAGCTTTACTATGCCAACACACGTTGTTATTATTTCATAAGGAGGAGAAGTAGTATACTGTGTTTCTTAAAGTTATTTATAAGAACACCGTCCTTCTTGGGGGTAGAGGGAGGGTAGCTGGGAAGGACAGGGGGAAGATGGGAAGGGGGTGAAGAGCACTTATTAAAATTTTCAAGAATGTGATTCTGTGCAAAAATGGTTTGAGAGGCATAAACTGTAATATTACCACCATCTCTTTGCATTTTTATTATGCTTTTAAGGCTTCTTAGCATCTCAAAAACTACTCATAAATGAAGATGGCTGATAAATAAAAATTAACATGTAACTAGGTTCCATCAAATACAGGAAGAATATTTAGCACTACTGGTTCCACGCTTTTAGAAAAAGAAAAAGTGTTCTGAGATTTTTTTAAAAGTGTGATTTACAAATAAGGAATAAATAACTTAAAATTCTATTTTTTCCCAAATGCTACTTCATCAACAGATGGGTGATTATATAAAGCATATGGCAAAGAAGGATTTCAAACATTAAAATGTTACTCTAAAATCACTGGTGTAGTAGAAATAGGACTAATTCAGTGTCATTCATTCGACAAGCAGTAAGTTCCTCTCATGAATCAGGCAATGAGCCAGGTGCTAGGAATATAATGATAAGCAAAATACATATAAACTCTGTCCTCAGAGATCACACCTAACCCAAAGAAGCAGACTTTAATCAAATACACAAATATACAAACTGTAATATGGATCTGAAGAAAAAAGTAAAGATGAAAAAAAAAAAATTAGTGGGCCCAATCTAGTCTGCAAGAATTGGGAGAGGGGCAGTGAGGGAGTCTCTCAAAGTGTCATCTGAGATGAAATCTGACAGGTAAGTAAGCATTCGCTAGAGCAGCAGAAGCACTCCAAGCAGCAGGAACAGCATATAACATGATATTGTAAAATGAAACGAGCAGGAGACATTTGAGAAACTGAAGAGGATGGTGTAACAGCAATCCAGGGAGCAAGGAGGACACTGGCGGCAGTTAAGCCTTGACAAGCAAGCAGGGGCCAGCTCAGTCAGGCCCTGTCGCACAAAGGACTAGCCTTTTCCTATGACCAACGAGACATCCTTGAAGGATTGTAAGCAGAGGAATGATTCTGATTAGATATGTTTTATAAATGAGGAGATGTGGGGAGACTAATCAGATTTAGTATCAGTTCAGTTCAGTTGCTCAGTCGTGTCCAACTCTTTGTGAATCCACGGGCTGCAAGGCTTCTCTGTCTAGGACCAGCTCCCGGAACTTGTTCAAACTCAGGTCCCTTGAGTCAGTGATGCCATCAAATCATCTCATCCTCTGTCATTCCCTTCTCCTCTTGCTCTCAATCTTTCCCAGCATCAGGGTCTTTATCAATGAGTCAGCTTTTCACATCAGGTGGCCAAAGTACTGGAGTTTCATTCAGCTTTAGCCCTTCCAATGCATATTCAAGGTTGATTTCCTTTACAATTGACTGGTTTGATCTTGCAGTCCAAGGGACTCTCAAGAGTCTTCTCCAACACCACATTTCAAAAACATCAATTCTCCAGTGCTCAGCCTTCTTTATGGTCCAATTCTCACATCTGTACATGACTACTGGAAAAACCATAGCTTTGATTATACAGACTTTTATCAGCAAAGTGGTATCTCTGCTTTTTAATATGTCCTCTAGGTTTGTCATAGCTTTTCTTCCAATTCAGTTGCTCAGTTGTGTCCGACTATTTGTGACCCCATGTACTGTAGCACGCCAGGCTTCCCTGTCCATCACCAACTCCCCAAGCTTGCTCAGACTCATCTCCATTGAGTCGGTGATGCCATCCAACCATCTCATCCTCTGTCGTTCCCTTCTCCTCCTGCCTTCAGTCTTTCCCAGCGTCAGGGTCTTTTCCAATGAGTCAGTTCTTGGCATCAAGTGACCAAAGTATTGGAGTTTCAGCTTCAGCACCAGTCCTTCCAATGAATATTCAGGACTGATTTCCTAGACTGATTGACTAGTTTGATCTTCCTACAGTCCAAGGGACTCTCAAGAGTCTTTCCAACATCAAAAGCATCAATTCTTTGGCACTCAGTTTTCTATATAGTCCAATTCTCATATTCATACATGACTACTGGAAAAACCATAGCTTTGACTAGATGGACCTTTGTCAGCAAAGTAATGTCTCTGCTTTTTAATATGCTGTCTAGTTCTGTCATAGCTTTTCTTCCAAGAAGCAAGCCTCTTTTAATTTCATGGCTACAGTCATCATCTGCAGTGATTTTGGAGCCCAAGAAAATAAAGTCTGACACTGTTTCCATTGTTTCCCTATCTATTTGCCATGAAGTGATGGAACCGGATGCCATGATTTTAGTTTTCTGAGTGCTGAGTTTTAAACCAACTTTTTCACTCTTCTCTTTCACTTTCATCAAGAGGCTCTTTAGTTCTTCTGCACTTTCTGCCATAAGGGTGGTGTCATCTCTGTATCTGAGGTTATTGATATTTCTCCCAGCAATCTTGATTCCAGCTTGTGCTTCACCTAGCCCAGCATTTCGCATGACACACTCTGCATATAAATTAAACAAGCAGGGTGACAATATACAGCCTTGATGTACTCCTTTCCTGATTTGGAACCAGTCTGTTGTTCCACGTCCAGTTCTAACTGTTGCTTCTTGACTTGCATACAGATTTCTCATTAGGCACTAAGGTCTCCTGAGATAGGTATTCCCATCTCTTTCAGAATTTTCCACAGTTCGTTGTGATCCACACCATCAAAGGCTTTAGTGTACTCAATGAAGCAGAAATAGATGTTTTTCTGGAATTCCTTTACTTTCTCTATGACCCAAGACATTGGCAATTTGATCTCTGGTTCCTCTAGTGACATATAATTGAGATGAAATTATCTCATTGGCACTAGCTTTGACATAATTGGAATTATTTATCACCCCAATGAATGCTTATCTAATATATGCTAGTCAAAAACCACCAACAGATGAAATTATTGTTGTTGCTCAGTTGTCCAGTCATGTCTGACTCTTTGCGACCCCATGGACTGCAGCATGCCAGGCCTCCCTGTCCCTCACCATCTCCCAGAGTCTGCCCAAGTTCATGTTCATTGCATCATTGATACCATCCAGCCATCTCATCCTCTGATACTCTCTTGTTCTGCCTTTGATCTTTCCTAGCATCAGGGACTTTTCCAATGAGTTTGGTCATCAGATGACCAAAATAAATGAAATAGCAATAAATAACTGCAAAGAGGGGATAATTCAATAGCAAAACAAATTGTGTATACCAGTGTTTTCAAGTATTTTTTGCTTTCATAACCTCAAAAAAATTTTGAAAAACTATCTTGAATAAAGTTATAACAAAATGTTTTGAGCACATTTAAATAGTTATAAGCAATGGAATTTCTGATGCATCATAATTATTTGCATTTTAAATTAATATGACATTGGTTTAAATGTAACTAATGGAATTTAAATGCCATAGCAATATGATAACCATCATCCATTCATTATCGAATACATAAATGAGCTCTTAACATTTGGAAATTTTATATAATTTCATTTTTTTCTTTAACTTACATTTCCATTCTACTTACATTACAAAATTTATTCTAATATAGTTTTGGATCTGGAAGCCATTTATGATTATCATATTGTACTTCCTAGACATTAAATGTAGATAAATGAAAATTTAAATACAACTTTTCAAACCATAAAACTCAAATATTAGAATTTCTTCTGGATTGAGCTATCATTACTATTATTAGAACATACTACATCATACTACATCAGTACAACAAATATGTAATAAGCTTTGATAAACATCAGATATAAAAAGTAAAATGTTATTGGTAATTTGAAAATAAATCTCATCTTTAAATGGATGATACTTTTTCTCCCAATTAGTTCACATATCCATTGATAAATGTTACTTTATTCCTAGAAAGATAAATAAGTCAACTGGAATGAAAGTATGTTGTAGCAACATCAATTCTTTGGACTCCTTCCAAATGTTTTCCAAAACCTGCATACAGATCTGTTGCTGGGGTTTCCCAGGTGGTGCTAGTGGTAAATAATCTGCCTGCCAATGCAGGAGATGGAGGAGAGGCAGGATCCCTGGGTGGGGAAGATCCCCTGGAGTAGGGAATGACAACCCACTCCAGTATTCTTCCTTAGAAAATGTCTTGGACAGAGGAGCCTGGCAGGCTACATACAGTCCATGGGGCAGCAAAGATCTGCATACAACCAAGTGAGCACACACACACAGTTTTAATAATGTATAGGGTGACAAAAAAGTCATTCTTCAATTTCACTGAGAACAATTTGACTTCAGAAAGATTTGTTTCCCTGTTAATCACTCACTTTCTCAACATCGACATCAAATATTTGAGTATTTCAGAGTATTTCTTTGTTTGGGAGCCAGAGAGTCAATCTAGATTTAATAAGAAACAAGCCTTTCTTTTATAAAATCAGAGAAAGGCCATTTGAAAGGGGACTCTTGGACAACTGCCTGGCAATTACTGAGGCAAATCAATTTCAGGAATTAGTATATATGGAAGACTTGAAGATGGATTCCCCTAAATGACAGTAACAAAACTTTTTCCAGCACTGCTTCTTCATTTACCCAACATGACAAAACACTAATTTGTATACAGATGATATTTTTAAGTGAATTATCTATTCTTTACTGAAGGACTTCCATTTGTTAATTCTGTTAGCCTAATTATTTCACATTAACTAGAAAGTATATGCCATTATTTAAAGCTACTTTGTCAATCAAATCTATGTAGTTTAAAGCTACCTTGAGATAAATTATTAGTCATCACAGGTTTTTCACTTCTATAAAGCAATAGGTTATATACATTAAGATTGGATTTACTATAAACAAACCAAAATAAATCCCATACAAGTACTAACCAGGCCCAACCCCACTTGCTTCAGAGATCGTGAATGTTCAGGGTGCCATGGCCATAGACAAATACAAAATATCTGATGATTATTTGAGAGGTATTAGTTTAACTGAATTTTCGGGATTGTTTTTGCAAAAATGAAAACAAGAATGAACCATAAGTATTATAACCACTCTGGTTACTTATTCCAAGAACGACAGTTATTTCAAAGAATGACAGTCATTTCTCTCTGAAGCAGCAGGCAGGTAGCTAAAGATAGAATGCTTTTATAAGATCATAACATCAATATTCCAGTCAGATATGAAAAGTTAGGAAACATAGCTTTCTAACAAAAAAAAAAGTACTGAAAAATCAAGTATATTGTACTCTGTTACTTCTTTAAGATCCATAGATTACACCTTTGTTGAAAAACTTCCCCAATATTTCCAAATTTTATTGACTTCATAGCAACATGTCAACTAAAAAAAAAAATTAAGTTCTCAGCTCCAACTGCCTCAAAGCCAGAACGTTATACACGTCCCTCCTCCTCTATATTCTAAGACTGTTCAGTATTCTTCAAATTAGAACAGAAAATAGCCACTGATAGAGAGACTCTTCCAATGACTGACAGACAACTTTAAAAATGCATCCCTGAATCACATTGAGAAAGATGAGATAACAAAGGAAAAACACATGAAGCAATAAGGAAACAAACTGGCTACTAAAATCAGTTTTTAAAAAAAATCTTAGTGATTTTATGTTTAAATAGAAGATTTGGTAATAGAAAGTGGTCAAGTTTCTATTTCCTTGAGGAAAAACGAACATATTCAATTAAAAAACCTTAACTAATTTTTAATCTAAAAATCAGTTTGGGCTCTTAATTACATATAGACAAATGAACAACTAAAGCATACTTTATAGCTGCATCTCTCTTAAAACATGGATTGAGTGTTCTAGTTCAAGATGGCAACACAGACAACTCTTGAATTCATCTCTTCCCTCAGATACACTGAATCTGCTGCTGCTGCTGCTAAGTTGCTTCAGTCGTGTCCAATTCTGTGCGACCCCAGAGACGGCAGCCCACCAGGCTCCCCCGTCCCTGGGATTCTCCAGGCAAGAACACTGGAGTGGGTTGCCATTTCCTTCTCCAATGCATGAAAGTGAAAAGTGAAAGTGAAGTAGCTCAGTCATGTCTGACTCTTAGCGATCCCAAGGACTGCAGCCTACCAGGCTCCTCCGTCCATGGGATTTTCCAGGCAAGAGTACTGGAGTGGGTTGCCATTGCCTTCTCTGACACTGAATCTAGAACTACTCAGGAAGTAGTCCAGAAACGAGGTGAGTGACTCTTACATATCAGGTGAAGGAGAAAATGCCTACATCATCCACTTGAAATCACTAGGAAAGGATGAGACACATTCTGGCAATAAACCCCATCCCTGGCAAATCACCAGACAATCGGGAGGGAACTCCCAGCTTCACCAAGAGGGGAAAAAAGGACTGGACCCCACATCTAAGAGAGAAATAGAAAGCAATACAATAGTGGTAGGGTTCTTCAATAAATCACTTCAAACAATGCACAGATCATCCAGAGAGAACATCAATAAAGAAACACTGGATTTGAACAAGTTAAACCAGACTTACAGAACATGTCATCCAACAGCAGCAGAATGCAGGCATACCTCATTTTAGCTTTACTGCACTTTACAGATATTTCATTTTTACAAATTGAAAGTTTGTGGCAACTCTGAATCAACCAAGTCTATTTGCGCCACTTTCCCAACATCTGTTCACTGCATGTCTCTGTGTTACATCTTGGTAATTCTCACAATATTCCAAACTTTCTCATTATTATTATACTTTTTTATGATGATCTGGGATGTCCGGTATTACTATTGTAATTGTTTAGGGGCACCATGAACCACACCCGTATAAGATGGCAAATATCACCATAAACATTGAATGTGTTCTGACTGCTCAACCAACTGGCCATTCACCAGTCTCTTTCCTTCTCCTGATTCCCCAAGACACAATAACGTTGATGTTAGGACAATTAATAACTCTACAATGGCCTCTAAGTGTTCAGGTGAAAGAGTTACACATCTTATTTGAAACCAAAAGCTAGAAATATTTAAGCTTACTGAAGAAGGCATGTCAAAGCCAAGACAGGCCACAAGCTAGGCCTCCTATGCCAGTTTGCCAAACTGTAAATGCAAAGGAAAAATTCTTAAAGGAAATGAAAAGTGTTACTTCAGTTAACACATAAATGATAAAAAAAAGTAAAACAGCCTTAGTGCTGATACAGAGAAAGTTTAGCAGTTTGAACAGAAGATTAAACCAGCCACAGCCTTTCCTTAAGCCAAAGCCCAATCCAGAGAAGGCCCTAAATCTCCTCAACTCTATGAAGGCTGAGGGGTGAGGGAACTGCAGAAGTCTGAAGCTAGCAGGGAGTTGTTCATGAGGTTTAAGGAAAGAAGTCATCTCCATAACATTAAAGTACAAGGTAAAGCTGCAAGTGCTGATGTAGAAGTTGCAGCAAGTTATCCAGGAGATCCAGCTAAGATACTGCATGAAAGTAGCTACACTAAACCACAGATTTTCCATGTAGATAAAACAACCTTCTATTGGAAAAAGATGTTATCCAGGACTTTCACAGCTAGAGAGAAATCAATGCTTGGCTTAAAAGCTTAAGAATGGGGGGACTCTTTCATTAGGGGCAAATGCAGCAGGGTACCTGAAGTTGAAGCAATGACTATTAATCATTTCAAATATCCTAGAGCCCTTAAGAATTATGCTCAATCTACTCTGCCTCTGCTCTGTAAATGGAACAACAAATCCTGCATGACAGGACATCTGTTTACAACATAGTTTACTAAATATTTTAAGCCCACTGTTGAGATCTATTGCTTAGTAAAAAACTATTTCTCTCAAAATGTTAGTGCTGACAATGCACCTGGGCACCCAAGAGTTCTGATGGAGATGTGCAATGAGATCAGTGCTGTTTTCATGCCTGCTAACACAACATTCATTCTGCAGCCCACAGACCCAGAGAAATTTCAGCTTTCAGGTCTTATTATTTAAGAAATATATTTCATAAGGCTATAGTTGTTACAGATAGTGATTCATTTGATGGATATAGGCAACGTAAATAGAAAATCTTCTGGAACGGAGTCACTATTCTTGATGCCATTAAGAACATTCATGATTTTTTTTTTTTTTTTGACTCTGTGGATCACAATAAACTGTGGAAAATTTTCCACTTAAAAAAAAAAAAACATTCATGATTAATAGAAAGAGGTTAAAGTATCAACATTAACATGAGTTTGGAAGAAGCTGATTCCAACGCTGATAACTTGAAGGGATCAAGACTTCAGTGGAAGATGTAACTAAAAGCTTTGAAGGAAAGAGCAAGAGAATTAGAATGAAAAGTGAAGCCTAAGTAAATCTAAAAAAGCGGGAATATATGTATACATACAGCTGATTCACTTCACTGTACAGTAGAAACTACAACATTGCAAAGCAACTATACTCTAATACATTTTTTTTTTAAAAAGGGAAGAAAAAAAAGACTTAAGACTGTGCCAGTAAGGAAGTGGGTAACTTGGGGATTTGCATATAACTCATAGGTCACTGCATGAGTTAGATAAAACAGTAAATTCCCTCCCCTGCTCCAAAAAAAGTAGAGTTTAAAAGATGTGACTGAATTGCTGCAATCTCATGATAAAATTTAAACAAATTAGAAGTTGCTTTTTAATGGATGAGCAAAGAAAACAGTTTGTTGAGATGGAGTCGAGTCCTGGTGAAGATGTTGTGAAGATTGGTGAAGTGACAACAAAGGATTTAGAATATTACTTAGTTGATAAAGCAGTGGCATGATTTGAGAAGACTGACTCCAATTCTGAAAGAAGTTCTGAGGGTAAAACAGCCATGCATGTTACAGAAAAATCATTTGAGAAAGGAAGAGTCAACAGAGGAGGCAAACTTCATTGTTGTCTTACTTTAAGATATTGCCACAACCACAACTTTTAGCAACCACCACCCCAATCAGTCAGCAGCTTTCAACATCTAGGCAAGATCTTCCACCAGCAAAAAGATTACAACTTGTTGAAGGCACAGATGATGATTAACATGTATTTAGCAATAAAGCATTTTTTAATTGAGATATGTACATTTTTTAGACATAATGCTAGTACATACTTAATAGACTACAATACAGTGTAACATAATTTTTATGTGAACTAGGAGACCAAAAAACTTTGACACGCTTTGTTGCAATATTCACTTTATTGTGGTAGTCTGGAAGCAAACCTACAATATCTCTGAGGTATGTATGTACATATTCTTCCCAAGTATACATGGAATATTCTCTGGGATAGATCATATGGTAGGCAGTAAAAGAGATCAATAAATTTAAGAAGGTTGAAATCATAGCAAACATCTTTTCTAACTACTATGAAAGTAATTCTAGTATGAAATTAGAACCTTGAAGTCTCAACCTCTACGGCTCTTCTGAACTACATTCAGTTCCCTGAACCAGTCATACTTTTCTTACCTCTGGACCTCCACACAAGCTGTGCTTCTGGCTGAACATCTTCCTCCTGAGCACCCCAAACTGTCTCTCTCCCCAGCCTCAACTTTCATATTCACATTATTTCCCTTGTTCCCTGACACCCTAGTCAAAAGCCCTTCTCAAAATATTACTGATCAGAATAACCCTGAAGGTATTTAACACATTTAATTATTGACTGTAATTGACAGATGAGTGGATAAAGAAGATGTGGTACATATATACAATGGAATATCACTCAGCCATAAAAAGGAATAAAACTGGATTATCTGTAGTATGTCACACAGAGTGAAGTAAGTCAGAAAAACAAGTATTGTATATTAACACATGTATGTGGAATCTAGGAAAATGGTATAGATGAACCTATTTACAGGGCAGGAACAGAGATGTAGACATAGGGAACAGACATGTGGACAAGGGGCAGGGCGATGGTGACAGTGGGATTAATTGGGAGACTGGGATGGACACATGTGCACTGCCATGTGTAAACAGATAGCTGGTGGGGACCTACTGTACAGCACAGGGAGCTCAGCTTGGCGCTCTGTGGTGACCTAGACGGATGCAATGGGGCAGGAGGAAGATCCAAGAGGAAGGGCTCTATGTATGTATATAGCTGATTCATGTCATTGTACAGCAGAAGTTAACACAACATTATAAAGCGACTAGACCCAATAAAAAAAATAATAATTCTAGTAAGGAACACAAAACTACTGGGTTGGCTAAAAATTTCATTAGGGTTTTACTGTAAGATGTTATGGAAAAACCCAAATGAACTTTTTGGTAAACCCAATATAAGCAACTTTTCTATTTGCTTTGAGACTGGCTGACAAATATTACATCGAAATTCCTATGAATAAAAGAAAATATTGACTGTGAATAGTTTACATCTCTTGGGACAAAGAGTATCAGGTAATTTCAGGCACAGAATAGGAGAAAGCGTATTAGGGAACTAAGTCTTAGGGGGCCAGAAAAGGAAAAAAGCTACAGTGAACCTTATGTGTTAGAGTAGAATCAGAGATACCAGTGTGAATTCATGGTTGTTAACATATGCATATATAGACAAAACAATACAGGTATGTATATATGCAATGTTTAACACACACACACACACACACACACACACACTCGCACATACATTCTTCCTGCTCTACCTGCTTTCAGAGTATAGGAAAATGATTCTCTGATTCTCTTAACAACAGTGAGGAAACCCAGCATTCACTTGACTTCTAAATACCTTTAGAAGGTCTTGACTTCTAAATACCATTCCCTAATTTACAGAAGTAAGGGCTCTTAGGAAATGACTGTAGGGCTGCAGCAGGGAAAAATACAAGATGCCCCTGGAATATCTTGTGATATAAGAAAATAAGAAATTCTCACACAAGGATTGGGAGATGTCAAAATGACACAGAAGCCAGCATGAAGAAGTTCCCAATGGCCAGAGCAATAAAATAAATGATAGAATAAATTATAAATCATAGAATAAAACAAATATCCACAGGTCCATATTAGTAAAAATAACTGAATAATAAGTGTGGGAGAAAGGACAACTCTCCATCATAGAGTTCTTACCAATAAAGACAGAAGAAATGTGAACACCACAAACTCACCATTAGGCAAATACCACAATATTAAACTGCTGCAGGTAAGATCCACCCACAGATGCTAAAACCAAAGAGCAAAAGTCTGAGGAGCAAGAAGATATTTATCAATACAAAGGGAAAAATAGGAGCTTTACAGTGCAGAAACTAGGTGATGCTTTAAGCAAGGAATCAGAGTGAATATCAGTAGTAAAATGGGACATGTCAACATCATGTACCCCTGAAACGATATACTGTGAAGGACGTATCACTTCTGTGGTATTTCTGACAAAAAGGCATAATCTGAATCTATTAATGAAAAAACATCTGACAAAAGTAAACCTAGAAATATTGTTTAAAAAAAAAAAACACCTCATCACAGTATATAGTATTCATCAAAGTGTCAAAGTCATGACTAAAGAAATGTTACAGATAGAAGGAAACTAAAGAGATAAACAACTCAGTGTAATGTGGGATCCTGAACTGGATTCTTGTACAGAAAAGAACACAAGGAAAAATCTGGTAGAATTCTACTAAAGTCTATAGTTTATTCAGTAGTATTGTACCAACATGTGAATTTTCTGGTTTTGATAATTGCACTATGATCACGTAAGATGTCAACATTACAGGACAACTAGATGAAGAGTCTACATGAACTCTCTGTACTCTTCCTGCAATGTTTCTATAAGTTTATTTCAAAATAAAAAATTCAAAATGTCTATGGTTTGAAGGCAAACCAATTAAAAAATAAAAAACTAAACCTAGTCAAGAGAACGACTGAATTGTAATACAATTCCCCACACTATTAATAAGACAGTCCAACAATAAATCGTAAATACAATGTTAAGTAGCAAATATTTTAAGCATATCCACTATGTGCCAGGCATTGTGCTACTGGCTAGGAATATCGTGATTAAAAAGGCTAACCCAGTCTCTATCCTTTGAGAGAAAACAGATACTAATTAAGTAATTAGAAGAGCAAAACATGTAGTAAAAAGGAAAGCACAGGATGCTAGGGGAACATGACAGTGAGCACCAAGGCAGTGCAAGTGATCAAGCGAGTCTTTCTGAGGAAATGACACTTCAGATGCGATACACAGAAGAAACTTACAGGATGTAGGGCAGGGAGAGGTAACTATATATGCAGGAGTTGAGAGTATGGCTGACTTGAGAAGAATATTCTGTACTGCTGGACCACACCAAGTGAAAGTAATCTAAAACAAACCTGAACATAGAGCAGGGAGCAGATAAGAGAAGGGCTAGGTAAGACTTGTAAAAGATACCAGGCAGGGGAGTAGTATGGTCTGATGCATTTTTAACAAGAAGGTGCAGGTGAAGAGACTGAGACATTTCTAGAAACAAAGCAGATTAGACATGCTGAGAACCTTTCACAGTACAGAACACCTAAAAATGCTGAATAAAATTTAAAGACCATCTCTTTATATGCGGAGTTGAAAGAAAGTAAGAGACACCTTCAGAGGTTAAAAATCTAAGAGAAAACACAAATCCATGAAGGAACTGAACACTGAAGCAAAAAGCTATCCCAAGGACATCCACAGAGATAAGCTGGTTAAGGAAGTAATACACTATCTAAATTAAATAGTACTTACATATAAACAGTAATATGCGCAAAACCAAAACAGTTATTTAAAAGAAAAAATAGTGAATTAAAAACCAACAGATACAGATGTCTCTCACCACAGATAATTTGATAAACAAGCTCTCAAAGTCCACAGTCTAGTGCTGCTGCTGCTGCTGCTGCTGCATCGCTTCAGTCGTGTCCGACTCTGTGCGACCCATAGACGGCAGCCCACCAGGCTCCCCCGTCCCTGGGATTCTCCAGGCAAGAACACTGGAGTGGGTTGCCATTTCCTTCTCCAATGCATGAAAGTGAACAGTGAAAGGGAAGTCGCTCAGTTGTGTCTGACTCTGAGCGACCCCATGGACTGAAGCCCACCAGGCTCCTCCACCCATGGGATTTTCCAGGCAAGAGTACTGGAGCGGGGTGCCATTGCCTTCTCCAATTCTAGTGCTAGAAGCACCGAAGTTGATCTGTTTTTCCTTTTCGGTTGATTCAGCTATCCTGTTCTTTCAATCCTATGTGCTACCCTTATGGCCTTCAACAAATCTCCATTTTATTCACTCTTCAAAACTGCTTGCAGTCAAAGAACTCAACTGATAATCATTTCAACACTTAAAGTACTAAACATATCATACATCCATGGAGATGAATAATTTCTACCTACATTTAGGATAACTGTTACCAACTGAGTCACAGCACACTGTGAGAGGAGTCAAGACAGTACAAGCTTAACTTCTACTACTACTACTATTAAAGTTCAGGCAACTTTATTACACAATTGAGATCTTAAGTGAACTCTTTGGTAACTGTCTTCAGGTGACTTGGATATTATAAACTCAATACATCTAAACATCTTTTAAACATCTGGACATCTTTTAACTTTCTAGTGTCTTATGCCTAGGCCACTTTTGTGTCTTAGCTGCCATATTTCTCACAGGGCTCTGATGTTAGCACATCCTGTTACACAGCAAGTACTAGAAGAGATCATAATTTTTCCAATAAAGATTACACTTGATTTGAGAGTAAGAGGTATTAATCCTACCTTTGCTTTGTTAACCTCAAAGCAATGTTTGTTCCTCTGCAGAACAGGAGGACATGCTTTGTGTATACAGTGTTACTGTACTCTATTACCTCCATGTTTAGCTTTGAACATGCATTAGTACTTCAATGACTCATAAGAAAATGGGACCTTGTGTTGGACATTTGGAAAACATCAAATTAAGGAAAACTGGTATTAAAACATAAATAATTGATATAATATTTCTAAGAAGCAACAGGGTGGGAATTTTCGTTTAGAAAAAGGACAAACACTATTCAAAATGAGTTCCCAAGACATAAAAATAAAGACAAAGAAAAATCAATGACACTCCTAAAATTGGCATCCTTAACCAGAAGCTCACAGATAAACTATACAGAATTTCTTCTAAAACTAGGAGTAAAATGTTTGTGATCCCAGGAGACATCTATATTTTTCTTAAACTATGTAAAGTGATTTATTTACCTTAAAGAAAGTTAAGATATACTGCTTCAGAATGCTAAAATCTCTGAAGTAAAGAGAAGAGAATACAGTACCAATTTTTCCCTGTTCCAGGATGCATGGAACAAATTATTTAAGTAGAACATATTAGTTAAGTAGACTGCAGCTGACTGAACTCACTGAAGAGTACTCAGTGAAAAGCACTGCTTTTTTCTGAACTTACTGAAATCTTTAGTCACAGAATTTTTATTCACACAGAGGGAAATAAAGTTCTTTTATTGGGCAAGATTCTGAGAATCATTATGAAAAATAACATCTTAGAGCCTTAAGGACCCTAGGAAAATCTCTGATTACTAAAGGAAGGAATCTGAAATGTCTAATAGGCTGGAATATATTCAGTGGAATAAGAAGTCTTTAATTCTTACAGCTAACTTTATGTGCTCTTCAGACTTACATTTTATATTTTCTATTTAATTCTATTAAAGGCAATGTGCATAAATCCTACAGAGATTCCTGATTATGACTTTATTCTACAATATCCTTTTCATCTTTTGTCCTCAGAGTCACAAAGAATTGCATAAATATAATTTTAGTCATGTTTCCAATATAAACTCAGATGGCATTCCCCAAAGAAGGTTGTAACAGAATTACAGGGTTTGAGAGTTTCATAAAGAAACATCAATTCTGACCAGTTATTTTTGGCACATAGAGTCCAGAATTAGATCTATGAATCTTCTATGAATGAAACAGAGGATCTTGTTAAAGGCTTTAGGAAATAAAAGTAGCCAATAAACTTGCAGATTACTGCTCATTTCTTCATTTTTTCACCCCAAAATAAGAAATAAAAGGCACAAGATATAAACATGTTAATTTGGGGATACAAAATAAATGCTTATTGATGATTTTTATTTACATTTTCCCCCTGAAATCACTTTCTCTCCAGAAAAAAACTATGTTTTTAGTTTTTTAGCCACCAGCACTGTAAATCTATTTACCACAACTTATTTTCAAATTACAATTTCACCAAAAGACTTTTTTAACTGCTAGAAATACTTTATAACAATTCACTTCTGAGTGTAATTTCTTTTAAAAAAAAGTTTTTGAAAGCATATTCCATTTCCTTTAAGTTTACATGCCAAATGTGGGCCAGAAGCACAAGTTTATCTCCTAATTAGAATTACGTTTGACAACTAAACGCACCCAACAAATGTCTAGCGTCTGTTTATTACACATCTGGTTCAGTGGTCCTTTCCTTAATACACTGTATATATCAAAAAAGTAATATGATGGACCAAAACTATCTCATTCTTGCTAATTTTAATTTCAATCCTTCCCATTAGCACCAATCTGTACAGAAAATATCTGCTATGAACCTTATAGCATTTTTCTGGAAATTCAAATAATTTTTTGCCTTACTGATCTTATAGCTTAGAGTATGCCAACAGTACCAACAAATGCAATCTTCCCCAAAAATAAATAACAAAAACTGCAACCTACTGAATTGGGAGGCAGAAGGGTATGACAAAAAAGGACAGTGAACTAGGAGACAGAAAATCTAATTCCACTCTCAATTTCATTAATAATAAAGTTATACAACTGCAATAAGTTAAGCTCTATCTCTCCTAGGGGTCTCTTATTTGTTTTTCTTTTTTCTTCTAACTCTCTTTTAAATCTCAAGAGTTTATTACCTCCTTGAAGATTATAAATTAACACTATAAAGAAAATGAGAATGATGAAATGGTAAAACCGACAATACTATCAATACATTAAAAATGGGAATACGTTTGAAAGCAGTATCAGATGGGACTTGATCTGAATATCTGAGCGTAGGAAGGACTTAGAAGTCACTGAGAATAGAAGAGATATAGACAATTAAGGCAAACAGTGGGCGAAAGGACCTGAAACAGAATACTGTAAGAAGCACAGTATTTATGTAAAGAAATTAAATTGGTTGGAATAGATGCAAATATAAAGGTAATTTAGAACTCGATGGATTATACTGTGGGCTCTCCTGGTGGCTGACAGTAAAGAGTCTGACTGTAATGCAGGAGACCTGCGTTTGATCCCTGGGTCAGGAAGATCCCCTGGAAAGGGGAAAGGCAACCCACTCTAGTATTCTTGCCCAGAGGATTCCATGGACAGAGGAGCCTGGTGGGCTACTACAGTATATGGGGTCGCAAAGAGTCAGACACAACAGATGGCTGTGAAAACTGGCTCTGGACTGCCTAGGTTCAAATCCTAGCTCTGTCACTTACTAGCTGAATGCTTATATGAGATCTAATCATTTCCACTCTTCCTGCTGCTGCTAAGTCGCTTCAGTCATGTCTGACTCTCTGCGACCCCACAGATGGCAGCCCACCAGGCTCCCCCATCCCTGGGATTCTCCAGGCAAGAACACTGGAGTGGGTTGCCATTTCCTTCTCCAATGCATGAAAGTGAAGTCGCTCAGTCGTGTCCAACTCTTAGCGATCCCATGGACTGCAGCCAACCAGGCTCCTCCACCCATGGGATTTTCCAGGCAAGAGTACTGGAGTGGGTTGCCATTGCCTTCTCCTTCCACTCTTTCTAGACAGCAGTAATACAGGAGTAGTAGAAGAGAAAGTACTACTCCAGTGCAATGGATCTATGTATCTATTATCCTTCCAGTGGCTTCCAGACATACACACATAATCTTTCACCAGACTGCATGTTCTTTGGCTAGTTAAAACCTAGCCATCCTTGAATACGTTCTTTACAAACTATCTGATACCACTGAAATAATTTTATTTAGAGTTCAAAATACCTGAGACATTACCAGATATGAAACTTATTTCACAGATGAATATGTTAAAAACCTAAAAGGAACAAGAATGTGGCCAATGCCATGTTGATGCCATCTGATTCTTCTTACAACTTAATACTAAGCACTCAGTCATTCAGAAAGAAATATGCTAAACATCCCTCTTTGGAACTTAAAATAGTCATAGCCTAGATCAGTGGTCTCCAAAGAGGGGCGATTCAAATTGTGCAAGGTAATCACTTGGGGGAGGGCAAGAACATTAGAATATTTATTTATAGAATTTATTTTTAAAATTAAGCTTTACTAAAATGTAATGCTAAAAAAATGCATAGAAACACATTTATTTTTGAGCATATACTACTAAAAAACAACCAAAAAATACTGTTGAAGGCTTAAAGAAATAAAAAGAATAAACTCTGTATAACACTGGCTATTTAATAGGATAAAAGAACAGATTTTTTAATATGTCTCAGCTTATGAAATTGCCATATTTTATCTTAATTTGAAACAAAAGGACAATTTTTTTGTGATATATTAAAAAAAGATGTACTGGAAAAGACATATTCTTAACAGCAAATAACTTATTAATAAAACCAGTGTTTTGTGAGAAAAAAATTACATGTACATGAAAGAGGGCCTTTGGAATTAAAAAGAACTGTAAGATTAAGCTGAGCAAAAGAGGAAGAATAGAACTTGTGAAAGTATTTCATTGTATCACTCATGAGCAAACTACTGTACTAAAGAAACTGAAGCTAGCAGTGCCCAAACTGCTATACAAACTCCTCAAGGTCATTAATTATTTTAATAAAAAAAAATCTTTAAAATGTAGTAAGAAAAAATGTAATGAAATTCTTATAGTAGTTTGTAGTAAGCTATAGTAATAGTAAAAATCTTTCATTGAACACAAAAGTGTGCTGTTCATCTCATGTCAAAGTAATTTAAAAAGCTGTTAAGCCTAAAATCAGAAAACAAATGTTTTGTATTTGCTGAACTTTTCTGGAGTAAGTAGCTTTCAGCAGTGTGCTATGCAGTAGATATTAAAATTTAAAAAAACAAACAAAAAACATTCAATCTGTCCTTTCAAAGAAAAGGTAACATTTCAACAATAAGAATGCATGTGCTTTTCAAAAGTGATCTGCCCTAATGGAGACAGCTTTTTGAAAAGGGTATTTAGAAATGGGACTTTTAAATTGCTGTTGCCGAAAAATACATACAAATGCCTGCATACTAAAAAATTTGGAGACAATTAAAAAAAGAATCTCCCAAATGAGGAATACAAATCAGTTGTGATTCATCTGGAAAAACTAAAGATGAAACTTTGGTTTGTAACAATAATTAGAGGATACCAAAGAAGATAAAAATTTAATAGGCAAACATAAAGAAAATTTTTGGAATTAGTGAGTGAAATTTAAAAATAAATAATTTGAATTAGTTTGTAACTACAAACTTCTTCCATCTGCATCTACTCTTCTTCGTAAGAGAAGATGATGGCCAGGAACGCAAAGTATCAAAACAAATACAACTTACAAAAAGAACTTTCAATATCTATATTAAAAACCAATCATATTTCAAAAGAAATTAAGAAATCAATTCCATTTAGAAAAGTGTACAAAAGAATAAAAAGTTTAAGAATAAGTTTGACATAAGTGTGAAAGTTTTACTCTGAAAATTATAAAACACTGTTGAAAGAAATTAAAGATGATATAAAAAATGGGAGGACATCCCAAGTTCATGGATCAAAAGATTTAAGTGTCAGTATAGAAATACTTCCCAAATTGATCCACAGATTCAACACAATTTTTAACAAAACTCTACTGGTTTCTTTGCCAAAATAGACAAGCTGATTCTAAAATTCTTATGGAAATACAATGAACCCAGCATAGTCAAATCAATCTTGAAAAATAAGACCAAGGTTGGCAAACTCATACTTCCTGATTACAAAACTTTATAACCAATAAGGAATTTGTATTCAAAATAAAGAATTCTAATAACTCAATAATAAAAAGAGAATCAATTTAAAAAATAGGCAAAGGATCTGAACAGACATTACCCTGAAACAAATATACAACTGCTAATAAGCACATGAAAAACTGTTGAGTATCATTAGCCAGTTGGGAAATGCAAATCAAAACCACAATGATACGGGAATTTCCTGGCAGTGGAGCAGTTAGGACTCTGTGCTTTGACAGCTGAGGGCATGGGTTCAATCCTTTGTCAGGGAACTAAGATCCTACAAGCTGTACGCAGCACTACCAAAACAAACAAAAAGCCAAAACCCACAATGACATACTATCTCACATCCCTAGGATGGTGATAACCAAAAATTGGGAAAACTACAAGCAGCAAGAATAAAAGAAACTGGAACCCTCATTCACTGCTGATGGAAATATAAAACAGTACACCTGCTTAAACAGAGTTACTTTATGACCTAGAAATTCCACATCTAAGTATATATGCAAGAGAACTGAAAACTTAAAGGCAAAAAAAATTTTGTATGCAAATATTCATAGCAGCATTATTTATAATGGTCAAAAGGTGGAAGCAACCCAACATACATCAACTGATGGACTAACAGCTGAAAAAAATGTGGCCTTATCCATAAGATAGACTATTGTTTGCCAATTAAAAGAAATGAAGTACTGATACATGCTACAACATGGACGATCTAGGAAAACATTTTGTTAAATGAAAGAAGCTAGTCACAAAAGACCACGTAATGTTTGACTGCATTTATATTAAATGTTCAGAATAGGCAAATTCAAAGACAGAAAGCAGATCAGTGTTACCTAGGACTATGGGAGATGAAAAGGAGGGAAGAGTGACTGCTAACGGTACAGGGATTTGGGGGAGTGATGAAAAGGTTTCAAAAGCGACTATGGTGCTGGCTGTACACCTCTGTGAATATACTAAAACTCACTAAACTCTACACTTTAAGTGGATGAATTCCATGATCTGTGAATTAAGTCTCAACTGAAAAATTAAGCATATTTCATCACACTGCTGACTTCTCAAAAAATGGTTTTGTGTTGATAAAGGAAATTCATATATCAGGACCCACAAAATGGAGGCTGCCCCAGTGACTCAGCCCACATCACAAATCTAAACCTAAGTCACCCTATAACTATACAACTCGATCCTGCCTGCCCAAAATCCTTCAGAGAGTACCCCTGTTTGTGAGGCACTATACTTCCCAATCCACGAACTGTCTACCCCTGAATAAAGGATATCAAACTTGTTTACTAAATTGCATTATTTTTGTCATCTGACAGCACTGTTAATGAATATAAATTATTTTAAAGTACATTGCTAATTATATTCCTTTATGAATAGGAAATCTGGAATTCCTCTTTTGTCTAGAATTTGCTGATTTAATTTTTAAATTTAGGGAAACAGAAAAAATCATTTAGGAAAAAAAAGACCTTTTTATTTGGAAACAATCTCAAACTTACAGAAAAGTTGTAGGTACAGTATCATAGTGTGGTATAATAACAACATATGTATACAAGTGGTCTTTGATCCTGATTCCTGGAAAGAGCTCATAAAACTCTGCAATTTCATGAGTGACAGGAATGTCTTTTGTTGTTCAAAAAGAGTTTATGCTAATGAGGTGCCTTTTGCTAGTCCCTTCATCCCCTGCAGATTGCTTCAAGATGAAGGCTGGTCACCAGAAAGACCAAGACTGTGATTGGGTGTTAGACCTTTAAGCCTCACTCCCTAACCTCCAGTGAGGGGAGAGGGGCTAGAGATTAAGTTCAAGTGACCAAAGATTTAATCAATTATATGTGTGTGTTAGTCGCTTAGTCATGTCTGACTCTTTTCGACCCCTGGACTTTAGCCCGCCAGGCTCCTCTGTCCGTGGGGATTTTCCAGGCAAGAATACTAGAGTGGGTTGCTATTTCCTTCTCCAGGGGATCTTCCCAACCCAGGATCAAACCCAGGTCTCCTGCATTGCAGGCAGATTCTTAACTGTCTGAGCCACCCCGTGAACAGCTGGGCTCAGAGAGCTTCTAAGTTGGTTAATATATCAATGTGCATGCCTACAGAGGGCATGGGAACTCTGAGATAATCACCCCAACCCTCAATACCTTGCCCTGTGCATCTCCTTCCATTTGTCTGTTGCATAAGTAGAGCACTTTCCTGAGTTCTGTGAGTCATTCTAGCAAATTACCAAATGTGAGGCAGGGATGGGTCATGTAGCCCCCAATATTGTAGTTGACCAAGCAGAAGTATGGGTGCTCAGGACTCCACTTGCAGCTGGTGTATGGACTGCCCTGTCAGACTACCCTTAAACTTGTGGCATCTGACACTAAATCCCAGGTAGATAATGTTAGAACTGAACTGAATTGCCAGATATCCAGTTGGAGTCTGAGAACTGGGTGTTGGTGTGGAAAAACAACACATCAAAAAAAAAAAAAAAACAACAACCCAAATAGAAAAATGATTCATTTCCCTGAACCATCTGAGAGTTTCAAAACGATGGCATCACCCTCAAATAATTTAGAATATATTTCTACAAACCATACCATTTCCTGCATAACCATAATATAAACAATAAATCAGAAATTTAATATTGATATGATAGGGACAGAAAGAAGGGACAAAATAGGTCACTAAATAGTTAATCTCACCAGGGGACTGTAAGTAAAAATATACAGGATACCCCTATAAGTTAATGATTACTCAAGAAAGCAGGCTTGCTTAACCACAAAACCAAGCAGGCTTGCCTAGCAGCAAAACCATGCAACAGAAGCACAGAACACGCCCCCGAACAGTAAAACAATGGTGGCAAGAGACCCATATCCTGCCCAGTGAGCTCAGTAAGTTAATGATCCCTAGGACATGCTCTCTGCACATACAAAAAACAATAATTTGTAGACCTAGCTTGACCAACAGAGACAATAAAACTTTCCTGCTTAACCTGGAGGAGGAGCTAATGATGAAAATATGACGTCTATTCAAGAAAGACAAAGAAGGTCTTCTCCCCCTCCCCACTTTCCCTTTGATTATAAAACTGTAGCCCAGTAAGTTCTCAGGGCACGGCATTTCTTGCCCACTTTCTTGTAAGCCTCACAAGCATCCTAGTCTTATAAATCACTTCTTGTCTATCACTTTGCTCTTGCTGAATTCTTCCCTGCAGTAAGATATAAAGGACTATGGTACTGGAGGTCTTTGGAGCACCCCTGAAGTGACACCAATCAGTTTTAGATGGCGACTGCAGCAGGACTGTGGTAAGATCAGGTCTGAGGTAGGGTCCTAGCAAGGCCGTGGGGTGCCACAGGCTAGCAATTCTGGGGAGGATACTCCATTGATGACAGCCCATTTCAGGTGGGCTGATCAACTCTGAACACTTTGGTGCTCTGATCAGGTACCTAAGTACAGCCCAGGGAAATGATGATATGAACGTTTAAAGACAGGGAACTGGAAGAATGATGGAAAACAGCACGGGTTGCTATAGGGTGGTATGGAGATGTGGAAGGGATCTTATTACTGGTGCAGAAGACAAGGGAAATGGTATATGAAAAGGAAGGATTTCACTGTCCGGGTTGCCTTGGTTAGGTTCCAGTCCTGACTGTACAGAAACATAAAAAGACAACAGAATGTCTATGCTTGTGCACACTCAACAGCAAGCTTGGGATACAGTACCATATATGGCACTGTATGATGTCACAGGATTTAGCAACCTATACACTTCTCTTTCATTCTGAGGTTTTCCTTCTCTGCTCTACATCTGTTTTTGTTCCATTTCTTTCCTTTTTAACTCCAGAAGACTTTTTACTACACTCACTAGAACAATGCATTCTTCTCTCAGTTTGTCTGGCAAGAAACCAGCTTAATTCTGAGACTTTTCTTTTATCCATGATTAAAACTGAAGACTATGTATTTCTCACAAGGCCTCCTGACTTTTGAGATGGCCCACATTCTGACTGTGAAATGTTTCTAAGTAAATATCCATCATTTTGTCTCTTGCTGAATTCTTTCTGTGATGAGATATCAAAAACTTCATCAAGTCTTGAAATCAAGTGTGTAATCTCAATTAAATGACCCTTGGTTCAAGTCCCAACCTGGGTTTTGACTGGGTTAGAATCCCAGCTACCTGGGTTTGCATCCTAATCTGGGTTACATGGGTTCAGTCCTAAACTTAAAAAAAAAAAAAAAAGCTGTAAATTAAACAGTCAGGATTATGGGAAATCCAACACAGCCACCTGGTTCTTTCTGGCTCCTTGACAACCCTGTTTTTATTTAATGGGTTAAAGCTTTTCTTAACTAAGAAGCTAAGCTCGCTCTCTCTCACACACACACACACAAAATGGTTAAAAATGTGTTTTTCACCTGGGGCATACTTTTTCTTTACTGGACAAAATGTACAAGCCTATGTGATCAATCAGCCAGATTTATTTTACAAACCAATCAATCTTAATGTGGCTATATTTGGTAAAAGTAAGGGTAATTTGGGGGAAAAATTATATTTTAATAAATATTAAATTTTAGTTTTGCTACTTGAGGTCCATATCTACTGCTTAAAATTAACTTTTCAAATAGCTCTTTGGTCCTATGTTATATTATTGTAAAACATAACTGAGTTATTAAGAAGGTATTCTAAGCTTGTTTCTCAAACTGATCACTGTAATCTATCTTTGGATAAAGACCAAATGCTTATAATCTATAATCAGGGGATATATAGTAAAAAAAAAAAAAAAAAAAAGGTTTTAAAGGACTATGTCCCACCTAGATAAAAGACCTCTTATCAAGTATTCTTAAGTTCACCATGCCACCCCACCCCCCACCCCTGAAAAACCAAAGGGAATCAACTTCCAAGACTTAAGATCAGTTCAGTCACTCAGTTGTGTCCGACTCTTTGTGACCCCATGGACCACAGCACACCAGGCCTCTCTGTCCATCACCAACTCCCGGAGTTTACCCAAATTCATGTCCACTGAGTCAGTGATGCCATCCAACCATCTCATCCTCTGTCATCTCCTTCTCCTCCTGTCTTCAATCTTTCCCAGCATCAGGGTCTTTTCAAATGAGTCAGTTCTTCCTATCAGGTGGCCAAAGTATTGGAGTTTCAGCTTCAACATCAGTTCTTCCAATGAACACCCAAGACTGGTCTCCTTTAGGATGGACTGGTTGGATCTCCTTGCAGTCCAAGGGACTCTCAAAAGTCTTCTCTAACACCACAGTTCAAAAGCATCAATTCTTCGCCTCTCAGCTTTCTTTGTAGTCCAACTCTCACATCCATACATGGCTATTGGAAAAACCATAGCCTTGACTAGATGGACCTTTTTTGGCAAAGGAATGTCTCTGCTTTTCAATATGCTATCTAGGTTAGTCATAACTTTCCTTCCAAGGAGTAAGCGTCTTTTAATTTCATGGCTGCAATCACCATCTGCAGTGATTTTGGAGCCCAAAAAATAAAGTCTGACACTGTTTCCCCATCTATTTGCCAAATGCCATGATCTTAGTTTTCTGAATGTTGCGCTTTAAGCCAACTTTTTCACTCTCCTCTTTCACTTTCATCAAGAAGGTCTTTAGTTCTTTTTCACTTTCTGCTATACGGTAGTATCATCTGCATATCTGAGGTTATTGATATTTCTCCCGGAAATCCTGATTGCAGCTTGTGCTTCTTCCAGCCCAGCGTTTCTCATGATGTACTCTGCATATAAGTTAAATAAGCAGGGTGACAATATACAGCCTTGACGTACTCCTTTCCCAATTTGGAACCACTCTGTTGTTCCATGTTTGGTTCTAACTCTTGCTTCCTGACCTGCAATACAGATTTCTCAAGAGGCAGGTCAGGTGGCCTGGTATTCCCATCTCTTTCAGAATTTTCCACAATTTATTGTGATCCACACAGTAAAAGGCTTTGGCA
This sequence comes from Bos indicus, assembly GCF_029378745.1. Classification (NCBI taxonomy): domain Eukaryota; kingdom Metazoa; phylum Chordata; class Mammalia; order Artiodactyla; family Bovidae; genus Bos; species Bos indicus. Next base: position 62,739,188 of record NC_091775.1, on the reverse strand, counting down.
TAGTCAATAAAGCAGAAGTAGATGTTTTTCTGGAACTCTCTTGCTTTTTCGATGATCTAGCAGATGTTGGCAATTTGATCTCTGGTTCCTCTGCCTTTTCTAAATCCAGCTTGAACATCTGGAAGTTCACGGTTCACGTAATGTTGAAGCCTGGCTTGGAGAATTTTGAGCATTACTTTACTACTTTTCCTTAAGTAATAAAAGTGCCCCACAGACGACTTCCTGAGCCTTGATGTCAGTCTTTCCCTCTCTCCAACTCTAAAAATGCTGATTTTTTATTTCCAATTTATAGCCAGACCACTTCTTACTCACTGTCAAGAGTGCTAGGGACTCCTTCTATACTAATTGTTTGCGGCAGTTTCTTGGACATTAACACCTGGTTGGGAGACTACTTTAGAAGCGATAACATCTAAAGCTGTGAGCACAAATCTTAATTAAATTACATGGTGGATTTTAACACGGGAAGGAAACTCTTGGATAGCCAACTATTGCCCTAGTGAAAGCTATTATATCTACAGAAATGACTGTTCCAACAAGGGCTATCTCAAAGGCGGCAGCCAAAACACCAGTTGAGGTTATTACAGCCAGAGCCCACACAGACCAATTGGCAGCCCAAGCCCAAGAAGGCCATATAGTACACTAGGTGGGGAACAACACTGTCCCTGCGGCAGATCCACAATGGAATCGCCAAATAAATTTTATTGACAGAGATAGATGGGACTATATGATTGTTAAACAGAGGGAATAAAAAAGTTTACAGTGAAGCCTGTTAATTAAGGGAAAAAAAAAAAAAAAGTCCAACAGAGGCAAGATGAAAATCCTGCAGTTTTTCAAGGGAGATTATTGAAAGCTTTTAAAAAGTATACGTATGTGGATCCTTCCTCCCTCAAGGGACAAGCCCTTTAAGCCATGCATTGCATAGCCAAGTCTGCCCAATATATCAGGCACAACATTTAAAAACTGCTAGCTCTCACATCTCTACGAACAAGTTACTCCAATTGGCTTACTCATTTTTCAATAATAGGGCTATGGCTAAAAAGGCTGAAATGCACCCAGAAAGATAAACAAAAGGCTCAAATGATTACATGGCTTTGTCCATTCAGGACAACCAAAGAAGAGGCCAGGCTTTCTGGGCCAATCAGACCATGGTGGACCACAAGTCCCACAGGTACCCAGACAAAATCAGTGTGCCTGCCCTGTGTGGACAGATGGGACACCGGAAGAAAGATTGTGATCTATGTGCCAAACAACCAAGGCATTGGAAAAGAGAATGCCCCAGATGCCAGCGAGTAACAGGGGCCCCTTGGCCATTGAACGTCTCATAATCAGAAGACTAACAGGGCCCGAGGCCAAAATGGCTCTGCCTAAAGATGAGATCTTTATAACTAATACCAAGACTTCAGTGGTCATTGAAATGGCAGGCCACCTGATAGAATTTCTCACATACAGTGGTGCAACCTTCTTGGTTTTAACCCAAAGAATTGAAAACCTTAACAACTGTAGAAAATATGTAATGGGAGTGTCAGGAGACAGGGCCACACTTTACTGGGACCCCTTTTCTGTAACATCAGTAGTCGGTTTTTTTCTACATTGCTTTCTATTTGTGTCTGATTATCCTATTTCTTTAATGTAAGGGACTTACTAACTGAATTAGGGGCCACTCTCTCTCTCTCGGGGCAAGAGAGGCACTTTCATCACCAAATGATATCAAGAACAGAAAAAAAGGAACAGATTAAATTGATAACTGAGATAACTTCTCAGTGCAGAGAAGAATTCAGCAAGAGCAAAGTGGAAGATAAAAAGTGATCAGAATAGGATGCATGTGAGGCTTACAAGCGGGCAGGTGAGAAATGTCACGCCCTGAGAACTTACTGGGCTACAGTTTTATAATCAAAGGAAAAGTGGGGAGGGAGAGAAGAGTTTGTCTTTTTAAAATAGATGTTATGTTTTCATTAGTTCCTCCCTAAAATACAAAACACTGAGATTCTAGGCCTAACTAAGAACAAACAGATTGAGGTCTTAAATGACCCTATTACAGATTTGGAAACTGGGAAAAAAAATGGTTTGGATCTTCAAAATCATGGTTATAACCTTTTAATGACCTTTTTAATGCTTATTGTTGTATTTCTTTTAATTTATATCTTTTTGTAGACTCACCCTTCAAGGCTTAACATCTGAGCTAAAAAGATGATGCTAACCAGAATGACACTAACTTACAGTTGTCATAATACAGAAGGGACAGTAAGTCATGTGTTCACTCCTTCCCAAGGCAGGCCTATGCCCTATCTCGGCTCAAAATAGCTAATGAATGAACGAACTTCTCCTATTACCATTTTTTAAGCATAAAAAGGTAAACACCTGGAGGGTGGAATGATGGGGACAGAATGAAGGGACAAAACAGGTGATTAAACAGTTAAGCCCACCAGGGGATTGTAAGTAGAAAAATACGGGAGACACTGTAAGTCAATGATTAATGGTGAAAGCAGGTTTGCTTAACCACAACCCATGCAACAGAACCACGGGACATGCACCAATACAGTGAACAATGGTGCCATGAGACTCACATCCTGCCCAGTGAGCTCAGTAAGTTAATGCTCCCTAGCACATGCTCTCAATACACATAAACAACTAACTTGTGGATCTGGCTTGACCATTCAGGGACAAGAAAACTTCCCAGCTTAATCTGGAGGAGGAACTAATGATGAAAACATGACATCTAGTCAAGAAAGACAAAGGTCTTCTCCCCCTTTCTACTTTTCTTTTGATTATAAAACTGTAGCCCAGTAAGTTCTCAGAGCATGGCATTTCTCGAGCACCCGCTTATAAGCATCACAAGTGTCCTATTCTAATAAATCATTTATCTTCCACTTTGCTCTTGCTGAACGAATTCTTCTCTGCACTGAGACATAAAAGACTATGGTACTGGAGCTCTTTGGAGCCCCGCTGAAATGACACCAATGGGTTTCAGATACATACTACCATTTAACCCTCAGATCCTATTCACGTTTCTCCAAAGATCCAATCCAGAATTACATTTAGTTGTCATGTCTCTTAAGTTTCCTTTGATCTGAAAAAATTCTTCAGTCTTTTCTGGACTTTAATGACCTTTACACTTTAGAAGATTATATGCAGGCAGTTATTTTATAAAATGTCCCTCAATTTGGGTTTCTCTGGTAATTTCTCAAGACTACACTCAAGTTATACATCTTTGGCAGAAACCTCACAGAAGTGATGCTGTGTTTTTCTTATTGCATTTGATCAGATGGCAGACAACTTAGATTTGTCCAATTGCAGGTGCTGCTGCTGCTACTGCTACAGCTAAGTCGCTTCAGTTGTGTCCAACTCTGCACGACCCCACAGACGGCAGCCCACCAGGCTCCCCCGTCCCTGGGATTCTCCAGGCAAGAACACTGGAGTGGGTTGCCATTTCCTTCTCCAATGCATGAAAGTGAAAAGTGAAAGTAAAGTCGCTCAGTCGTGTCTGACTCTTAGCGACCCCATGGACTGCAGCCTACCAGGCTCCTCTATCCATGGGATTTTCCAGGCAAGAGTACTGCAGTGGGGTGCCATTGCCTTCCCCATTATGGGTAATGCTACTAATTACTTGACTAAGGCGCTGCCTTAAGTGGTAGGCGTCTCCATTGTAAATGAATTATTTTTCCTCTTTGTAATTAATAAGCATTTTGTGAAGCATGTGCTAGTAGCCTGTTCCTAATCAAAATTTATTGTCATTTTCCCTCTCTGTAATCAATAGGGAATTAAAAGAGTGGTAGTTTGAGGCCATATACATATCCTAATCTTCATCAGAATTAAATGTATTTATTTTAAAATTTCTATCAGTATGCACTTATGGATCTCTATTTATTCATTACTATCATTATTCACTTTGATACCTAAAATGTCCTAGATTTGGCCAGCAGAGGCCTGATTAGGTTTATCTATCACTTTGACATGTCCCCATCATTCTTCAAGTAAGTCCTTATTTTTCGGAACAAGGTACTCTAGTTTCATCTTGTACGTGCCCTCCCCCAGCCCTGGAATCAACCACTTCTCTAAGGAATTCTGGTTTGTTTTAGTGAGGAAAGGTTCAGTCACTTCTGCAGGATGATATACAAGTTCCCCCAAATCACTGTGCTATGCAAAGTTGTTCAGTAACAACTGCACGGCTTATGGATAAAGTGGGATTAGGAACACAAAACTCAAAATCTTCATTCGGGCATGTTAAAAAAACAGGAACCTAATAAAAATAGTATCACAGTTCTATACATGTTAAATGGCTACAGAATACATAAATGCCACAATAAATGTAGCATTTTACCCCCCCCACCAAAAAAAAAAAAAGACCTCAAATTTGCTTCTGAAAAGTGATAGTCTGAAGGGCTATAATTTTTGGATTATTGTGAAGTGGTGAAGAGGGTGAGTTATACGAAATGAGAAAAAGTTTGGAATGGATGTGAATGGATGTAGTAGATGACGCCAGTGGTAAAATAAGACAGCTGGTAAATTGTGATGTGCATACGTGTGCATTGTGTGTTACACAGTTTAGTTCAGCTCTGCATAGTAGTCTGAGTACATCGAGGGCACTATTATACATAAACAAACACCAAATTCACTTTGCTTTCCACCTGTTTCCTAATATATTAACTGCACTGGAACAAACTCATGTTTTCAAAATAAGTGCTAGAATAGAACTAACTATACTTAGAAACTAACATCTGGATGCTCAGTGAGCTCATTTTTCACGGGGTGTTGATTTCCAGGCCCTCTCAGTAGACAGAACTAAGGCATATATGTATACACATCCACACAACATGTCTACCTATATACGCTGAAAAACATCAGTTCATCATAGTATCTCCAATGCTAATCCCAACCGTAAAGTTCATTCTAGTTTTATTCCTCTCCATATCTGAAATTTCCTTCCCTAAAAGTTAGAAAACTGGCTCCTACTACTTTCAACATATGTACTTATTTGATCAATCCCCTGTGTGTAACCAGTATCCCATGGCAACAGATATCTACTCCTGCCCATGCAGGTGTCCTCCTCATCCCCTTCAGATTCCAGTACCATGCACTGGGCTTTTGGAGTAAATTATTAGGGGGGTTTATTGACTTTATTGACTATGCCAAAGCCTTTGACTGTGTGGATCACAATAAATTGTGTAAAATTCTGAAGGAGATGGGAATACCAGACCATCTGACCTGCCTCTTGAGAAACCTGTATGCAGGTCAGGAGGCAACAGGTAGAACTGGACATGGAACAACAGACTGGTTCCAAATTGGGAAAGGAGTACGTCAAGCTGTATATTGTCACCCTGCTTATTTAACTTATATGCAGAGTACATCATGAGAAACGCTGGGCTGGAAGAAGCACAAGCTGCAGTCAAGATTTCCGGGAGAAATATCAACAACCTCAGATATGCAGATGACACCACCCTTATGGCAGAAAGTGAAGAGGAACCAAAAAGCCTCTTGATGAAAGTGAAAGAGGAGAGTGAAAAAGTTGGCTTAAAGCGCAACATTCAGAAAACTAAGATCATGGCATCTGGTCCCCTCACTTCATGGGAAATAGATGGGGAAACAGTGGAAACAGTGTCAGACTTTATTTTCTTGGGCTCCAAAATCACTGCAGATGGTGACTGCAGCCATGAAATTAAAAGACGCTTACTCCTTGGAAGGAAAGTTACGACCAACCTAGATACCATATTGAAAAGCAGAGACATTCCTTTCCCAAAAAAGGTCCGTCTAGTCAAGGCTATGGTTTTTCCAATAGTCATGTATGGATGTGAGAGTTGGACTACAAAGAAAGCTGAGAGGCAAAGAATTGATGCCTTTGTACTGTGGTGTTGGAGAAGACTTTTGAGAGTCCCTTGGACTGCAAGGAGATCCAACCAGTCCATCCTAAAGGAGATCAGTCCTAGGTATTCATTGGAAGGACTGATGCTCACACTGACTCCAGTACTTTGGCCATCTGATGCGAAGAGTTGACTCATCTGAAAAGACCCTAATGCTGGGAAAGATTGAAGGTGGGAGGAGAAGGGACCAACAGGATGAGATGGTTGGATGGCATCACCGGCTCAATGGACATGACTTTGGGTAAGCTCTGGGAGTTGGTGATGGACAGGGAGGGCTTGCATGTTGTGGTCCATGGGATCACAAAAAGTCAGACACAACTGAGCATCTGAACTCTTTAGCTCTTCTTTTTTTTTCTGCCATAAGGGTGGTGTCATCTGCATATCTGAGGTTATTGATATTTCTCCCGGCAATCTTGATTCTAGCTTGTGCTTCTTCCAGCCCAGGTTTCTCATGATGTACTCTGCATTTAAGTTAAATAAGCAGGGTGACAATATACAGCCTTGATGTACTCCTTTCCCAATTTGGAACCAGTCTGTTGTTCCACGTCCAGTTCTAACTGTTGCTTCTTGACCTGCATAGAGATTTCTCAGGAGGCAGGAAAGGTGGCCTGGTATTCCCATCTCTTGAAGAACTTATGAATATATGCTTAGGACTGTGCTAGCTAGAACTACGCTAGAAGTAGAAGATATTTCCTTCTCTCAGCCAAAATACAGGATGCTGATTTTATAGACATGTATCAAATTGATAAGAATACAAGATAAAATATAACAGTGATGAAAGGAATACTATACTACCACAAAACTAAAAAGAAAATTATTTTTCCTCTCAGCTTATTTATTAGTAGTACAACTGAAGTGACAGTTCTAACATTTTCAATACTGCCTCTTTAAAGACAATTACCCTGACATGTAATACTTTCTAGTTGTTTTACTTTTTTTCAGAAGAGATTCAACTATGATTTGTTGAGTGTCTACAATTTGCTAGGTCCTGTGCACAGAGCCATCTTCAACTGTCAAAACTCCAATTACTATTTTATATAGAGCAAACTTAGGCTCAAAGAGATCTGCCAAAAGTCAACTAAAGAGCAGAGTTCATTGGGATTCAAATTCAGATTCTGCTGCTAACACAGTATTGTTTCTACACAATACACAGCTCAACTATTCTACTTTTGTTTTTTAAAGCATTAAAAGCAACTTTTAGGTATCTGTTACTTTTTTATCATGTGGTATTCCTATCAAATTCTGAAACAATGTTGCAGTATCAAATTGGAGAATTATTTTTTAGTTCTATGATTCATTGTGACTATTTAAGATCATTATCAGTAACTATACATTCTGCTGCTGCTGCTAAGTTGCTTCACTGTGTCCGACTCTGTGCAACCCCATAGATGGCAGCCCACCAGGCTCCCCCGTCCCTGGGATTCTCCAGGCAAGAACACTGGAGTGGGTTGCCATTTCCTTCTCCAATGCGTGAAAGTGAAGTCGCTCAGTCGTGTCGGACTCTTCGCAACCCCATGGACTGCAGCCTACCAGGCTCTTCCCGTCCATGGGATTTCCCAGGCAAGAACATTCCCTTCTAGTACTCTTTAAAAGCACATTGATATTGTCTATGATGATTCAATGACAAGCCAGAAGATCTGTAATCTGGAAACCATTATATTTCTAAAAAAAAAAAAAAAAATTACTGAATGTTCAATTTTCCTACACAATCAGACATTTCAGAGGCAGTCTATGGAAGAGCATTATTCCTCTGGGATCTGTTAAATCAAAATTAGTTAATCTTCAGTTAAAAGTACAGTCAATCAAAACTCTTCACCACAATCAAGTTGTTTAACCAAGGTGTACGGCTGAGCAATGTGGAAATTCCTGTCTTCAAAGAAAAATGACAGTAATAGTTACATACAGAAGATGAAAATAAGGCAAGTTTCAAATGCCAAAAATCAAGCATACAGGACTTTGGTGAAAGTTGCTATTTCTAAAACCCTCCAAAAAGATTAAGATAGGAACAGGGAAATACCGGTATCATCCAATGTTTTAAGGTAACGTGTCAATATCCAAATAACTTTAGCATCAGTAATGGAAGTATACCAAAGAGAAAAACACATTTAGCCATACAATTCCAAAAAGAGAAAAGAATAATCCTTTAAAAAATTTAGTCATCTAAGCTAACTACTACCCTTTATTCTGTTACAATTTTTCTGTCTTGTTTATAAGCCAAGTTCAATTTCCAGTCCATTTTATCCTCTGTTATCCATGGTTAGTATGTGAGTCTGTAAGCAAATGTTAATTAATGCCATAAACATTCAACTTTTACTTGAATTTCAATCTTATTTTCATCCTACTCATACTATCTTCTTCCTCTTTTTCCATTACTAAGTGTCACAGATGATGCTATCATTATATTGCTTTCTGTATTTATAAGGGTCCAAGCTCATATCCCCAGACTTATGGGCGACATATTTATTCCCTTTAGACATTAACTCCTCCTTTCTCCTTCCTCTTGATGGAAACAATTTTCAACAGTCTATGTGAAAGATGAGCTCACCATGCCTTACACACTTAAAATTATAGACATAGTGGTGAGATTTATTTCAATGATTATTGCCATCTGCTCTTTCTATTCCACAGGAAAGAGGGTCTGCCACTGCAAATTGAACTATTGGCTCATTTAAATTATTCTACCTCTGAAAGTGACCTACATTTAATTTTCCAGGAAATGGATAAAACAATTATGCATTATGACAACTATACTAGAACACACAAATAGAAGAACATGCAAAATTTGTAAATGCTATCAGCAAATTTGGCTTCCCTTTTACTCCTATTTTATAAATAAAACTAATGTTAATGCTCACAAAGTAAATCTAATATAAAATTTCTGTAAATTTTTGAACAGTAGCAGGTAAGAGATACAGCTTTAAAGAATCTCGATTTATTGTAAAGATCAGAAACTTCCATTTTCTAGTAAATTCATTCCAAGTATTATTTACTAGGAACTGATCTAAAAGGTATGCTTTGAATGGCCTTATTAGAAAAGCTATACCAAGGAGTACAGGAGAATTTAACTGGGTTAACAACAACAAGAAACAATAAAATAAACCATATGGATCAGGAATAAAAAAAAAAATCAAAACTGTTCTTATTCACAGACAATACAAAGTGTATGCACCACTTTCTAAGAAATCTACAAAAGCACTACTAGAACGAATAAGTGAACTTAACTACATTTCAGACTGTAAGGACAATACACAAAATTTAACTATATTTCTATATACTAACATGGCTTCCCAGGTGGTGCTAGTGGTGAAGAACTCTCCTGCCAATGCAGGAGACCTAAGAGACCTGGGTTCGATCCCTGGGTTGGGAAGACCCCCCTGGAAGAGGTCATGGCAATCTACTCCAATATTCTTGCCTGGAGAATCCTGATGGACAGAGGAGCCTGGTGGGCTACAGTCCATGGAGTTGCAAAGAGTCGGACACGACTGAAGAGCTAGCAACAAATGACTAGAAAATAAAAATTTAAAATACTATTATCTATGATAGTGTCAAAAATATTTAATTCTTAGGGATAAATTTAGAAAAATATAGGCAAGATCTGTACACAAAAATGTGGAAAACTAAACTACAAGAAAACTAAAAACACTACAAAGACAAAGAAGACCTAAGTAAGTGGAGAAATATATCATGTTCATTGATTAAAATATTCACATTGTTATATACTAACATTGTTAATATGTGAATTCTCACCAAAATGATTTACAGATTCAGTGCAATTCCAGACTAAATCCCAGCAGGCTTTTTTGCAAAACTTGACAAGTATAGATTTTAGACTTTATTTGGGAATGTCAAAAAACCTAGAATAGCCAAACAATTCTGAAGATGAAGAAAAAAGCTGGAACATTTACATTGTCCAATTTTAGGACTTAACTATGAAGCTACAGTAATGAAGACAAGTGTTACACTGGCATAAGGATAAACCCTACGGAATACAATAGAGAGCCCAGAAATATACCCACATATGTATAGTTAATTGCTTTCCCACAAAGACATAAATATAATTTAACCGTTCCTATACATATTTTCAAACGTACGTGAGGAGGAAACACTATTACTCCATGTTATTTGTTTGGAAATAACAAAATTAAAACGTGCAAAGGCTTACTTTTCCCTGATTAGTAACATATTAAATCCACACAGAAAAGTATCTCAATGTTTTCTCTTCTGTATGTTCAGCAATTAGTTCCTCTCCTTTGGGAAATGGAATGCAATGAGCTATGTACTGCAGAAATACAGCTGCTTTTCTCTTACTTAAACTAGATGAAGTGAGGGAAGAGAGAACACTGACTACATGACCCTTCAGGATATATTCTGAATGCATTTAAAAAAAAAAAAAAACTCTGTCAAACAGGAGCCTTAAAAATGCTTTATTCCAGATTGAAAATGGGAAGAAAAGCCATCATAATGATAGAAAATGTAATACTGTCAAAGAATCCACTATACATATACATCTCTCTCTCTCTCTCTCTCTCTCTCTCTGGAGTGACTGAAAAAAGAGAATCAGCCTGTGTTGTACCTAAAGCTGAAATGCTTTTTATAAAATCATTTCCTTATTAATACTGGAAGGGGGACAAAGGATAAAAAAGGATGAAAAGTTTCAAAATTTAAATCACTCCCATTTCTTGGGAAAACATTTTCAAGAATATGTTCGTAAGTGCTGATTCATAGTTGTTTTTCAATATTCAGTAAACATTATGTTCTTGAAGTTTCTAATATTCCTCTTTGAAATTTGGTATTTTCAGACCTGAAAGCTCCTAGCACAGAAATACAAAAGAAAACCATACTCCCTAATTCCTACAAATTGTCCTTTAAACTAAGGTATGTTTTTAATAATGATGAAAGTGATAATACTGGATGATATACTAATCTTAAATTAAAGCCAGTGTTAAGATTTTCTTTCACCAACTCTGATTACTCTAATCATGGCAGGTATTTTGATTCTGTTTGAAAAGGCCAAAGGGGAGCAAAGGAAAGGGGAAAGTAGTATTTAATAAATGCTGTTCTGTGCCAGACACAGTCTTGTGCTAGTAAATAATCAGTTCTCAATGTGTGCATGTGTGTGTATGAAACGTATGTGTTTATTACAAATTTTAAAACATAAAGGATACACAAGGCACAATTTATAATTATAATAAAATATACAATAATGTTTACTGTAAATTCCATGGAGCAAAATAATTCTCACACACAAAAATAAACTCAAAATGGATTAAAGATCTAAACGTAAGACCAGAAACTATAAAACTCCTAGAGGAGAACATAGGCAAAACACTCTCTGACATACATCACAGCAGGATCCTCTATGACCCAACTCCCAGAATATTGGAAATAAAAGCAAAAATAAACAAATGGGACCTAATTAACCTTAAAAGCTTCTGCACATCAAAGGAAACTATTAGCAAGGTGAAAAGACAGCCTTCAGAATGGGAGAAAATAATAGCAAATGAAGCAACTGACAAACAACTAATCTCAAAAATATACAAGCAACTCCTACAGCTCAACTCCAGAAAAATAAACGACCCGATCAAAAAATGGGCCAAAGAACTAAATAGACATTTCTCCAAAGAAGACATACAGATGGCTAACAAACACATGAAAAGATGCTCAACATCACTCATTATCAGAGAAATGCAAATCAAAACCACTATGAGGTACCATTTCACACCAGTCAGAATGGCTGCGATCCAAAAGTCTACAAATAATAAACGCTGGAGAGGGTGTGGAGAAAAGGGAACCCTCTTACACTGTTGGTGGGAATGCAAACTAGTACAGCCACTATGGAGAACAGTGTGGAGATTCCTTAAAAAACTGGAAATAGAACTGCCTTATGATCCAGCAATCCCACTGCTGGGCATACACACTGAGGAAACCAGAAGGGAAAGAGACACGTGTACCCCAATGTTCATCGCAGCACTGTTTATAATAGCCAGGACATGGAAGCAACCTAGATGTCCATCAGCAGATGAATGGATAAGAAAGCTGTGGTACATATACACAATGGAGTATTACTCAGCCATTAAAAAGAATACATTTGAATCAGTTCTAATGAGGTGGATGAAACTGGAGCCTATTATACAGAGTGAAGTAAGCCAGAAGGAAAAACATAAATACAGTATACTAACACATATATATGGAATTTAGAAAGATGTTAACAATAACCCGGTGTACGAGACAGCAAAAGAGACACTGATGTATAGAACAGTCTTATGGACTCTGTGGGAGAGGGAGAGGGTGGGAAGATTTGGGAGAATGACATTGAAACATGTAAAATATCATGTAAGAAACGAGATGCCAGTCCAGGTTCGATGCACGACACTGGATGCTTGGGGCTAGTGCACTGGGACGACCCAGAGGGATGGTAGGGGAGGGAGGAGGGAGGAGGGTTCAGGATGGGAAATACATGTATACCTGTGGCGGATTCATTTTGATATTTGGCAAAACTAATACAATTATGTAAAGTTTAAAAATAAAATTAAATTAAATTTAAAAAAAAGAAATCTTGAAAAAAAATACAATTTGACTAAATCTTGGGGAAAAAAAATAAAATAAAATAAATTCTAAATTCATGAAAAAAAAAAAAAAAGTGATGAGAAACCAACCTAGGGTTGCAATTGATGAATGAGTGTAGTTCCAACCTTAATGTTGTTTGATAATTTCATTTATGTGAAAGAAAAAGAGAAAAGTAAAATGACAAACATGTATGGCATAACCTCACACTTGTACATCAATAAAATGAGCAATTTCTTTGCTGAATTAGATAACAGTTTAGACACAACAACAGAAAACAGACTGTTTAATCTGCTTTACTGGAGTTTTCTCTGTCATTTTCTTAAATCCAGACAATCAACAACATAATAAATCAAGCTCTGGTTTACAGTATTTACCAGTTTCCACGGTGTAAATGCTAACATGACAGATTTCTGTCACGCTACCAATACTTTCCCAAACAAAGACTTGGGAAGAGATATACAATAGCACATCATTATGTAAATCATACGGATATAACAGACATACATTAGTACAGTATAGCAAAATAATTAGAAAGTGAAAGAGTTTTGAACATTTATATGCCATTACTTTTAACATTGAGTTAGACAAGGCTGTGGTCTGTGTGATCAGATTGGCTAGTTTTCTGTTCTTATGGTTTCACAGTGTGTCTGTTCTCTGATGCCCTCTCATAACACCTACCGTCTTACTTGGGTTTCTCTAACAGAAAACTAGCCAATCTGATCACACGGACCACAGCCTTGTCTAACTCAATGAAACTAAGGCATGCCGTGTGGGGCCACCCAAGACGGATGGGTTATGGTGGAGAGGTCGGACAGAATGTGGTCCACTGGAGAAGGGAATAGCAAACCACTTCAGTATTCTTGCCTTGAGAACCCCATGAACAGTATGAAAAGGCAAAATGATAGGATACTGAAAGAAGAACTCCCCAGGTCAGTAGGTGCCCAAAATGCTACTGGAGATCAGTGGAGAAATAACTGCAGAAAGTATGAATGGATGGAGCCAAAACAAAAACAATACCCACTTGTGGATGTGACTGGTGATAGAAGCAAGGTCCGATGCTGTAAAGAGCAATATTGCATAGGAACCTGCAATGTTAGGTCCATGAATCAAGGTAAATTAGAAGTGGTCAAACAGGAGATGGCAAGCGTGAATGTCAACATTCTAGCAATCAGCGAACTAAAATGGACTGGAATGGGTGAATTTAACTCAGATGACCATTATATCTACTACTGTGGGCAGGAATCGACCATTATATCTACTATTGTGGGCAGGAATCACTTAGAAGAAATGGAGTAGCCATCATGGTCAACAAAAGAGTCCGAAATGCAGTACTTGGATGCAATCTCAAGAACAACAGAATGATCTCTGTTCGTTTCCAAGGCAAACCATTCAATATCACGGTAATCCAAGTCTATGCCCCAACCAGTAATGCTGAAGAAGCTGAAGTTGAATGGTTCTATGAAGACCTACAAGACCTCTTAGAACTAACATGCAAAAAAGATGTCCTTTTCATTATAGGGGACTGAAATGCAAAAGTAGGAAGTCAAGAAACACCTGGAGTAACAGGCAAATTTGGCCTTGGAATACAGAATGAAGCAGGGCAAAGGATAATAGAGTTTTGCTAACAGAACACACTGGTCATAGCAAACACCCTCTTCCAACAACACAAAAGAAGACTCTACATAAGGACATCACCAGATGGTCAACATCAAAATCAGACTGATTATATTCTTTGCAGCCAAAGATGGAGAAGCTTTTTCTATACAGTCAGCAAAAACAAGACCGGGAGCTGTGGCTCAGATCATGAACTCCTTATTGCCAAATTCAGACTTAAATTGAACAAAGTAGGGAAAACCACTAGACCATTCAGGTATGACCTAAATCAAATCCATTATGATTATACAGTGGAAGTAAGAAATAGACTTTAAGGGCCTAGATCTGATAGACAGAGGGCCTGATGAACTATGGATGGAAGTTCGTGCCATTTTACAGGAGACAGGGATCAAGACCATCCCCATGGAAAAGAAATGCAAAAAAGCAAAATGGCTGTCTGAGGAGGCCTTACAAATAGCTGTGAAAAGGAGAGAAGTGAAAAGCAAAGGAGAAAAGGAAAGATATAGCATCTGAATGCAGAGTTCCAAAGAACAGCAAGAAGAGATGAGAAAGCCTTCCTCAGCGATCAATGCAAAGAAATAGAGGAAAAGAACAGAATGGGAAAGACTAGAGATCTCTTCAAGAAAATCAGAGATACCAAGGGAACATTTCATGCAAAGATGGGCTCAATAAAGGACAGAAATTGTATGCACCTAACAGAAGCAGAAGATATTAAGAAGAGGTGGCAAGAATACATAGAAGAACTGTACAAAAAAGATCTTCACGACCCAGATAATCACGATGGTGTGATCACTGACCTAGAGCCAGATATCCTGGAATGTGAAATCAAGTGGGCCTTAGAAAGCATCACTATGAACAAAGCTAGTGGAGGTGATAGAATTCCAGTTGAGCTACTCCAAATCCTGAAAGATGATGCTGTGAAAGTGCTGCACTCAATATGCCAGCAAATGTGGAAAACTCAGCAGTGGCCACAGGACTGGAAACGGTCAGTTCTCATTCCAATCCCAAAGAAAGGCAATGCCAAAGAATGCTCAAACTACCCCACAATTGCACTCATCTCATACGCTAGTAAAATAATGCTCAAAATTCTCCAAGCCAGGCTTCAGCAATACATGAAGCTGTTCAATACATTCAGCAATACATGAATACCAGATGTTCAAGCTGGTTTTAGAAAAGGCAAAGGAACCAGAGATCAAATAGCCAACATCTGCTGGATCATGGAAAAAGGAAGAGAGTTCCAGAAAAACATCTATTTCTGCTTTACTGACTATGCCAAAGCCTTTGACTGTGTGGATCACAATAAACTGTGGAAAATTCTGAAAGTGATGGGAATACCAGACCTCCTGACTTGCCTCTTGAGAAACCTCTATGCAGGTCAGGAAGCAACAGTTAGAACTGGACATGGAACAACAGACTGGTTCCAAATAGGAAAAGGAGTATGTCAAGGCTGTATATTGTCACCCTGCTTATTTAACTTATATGCAGGGTACATCATGAGAAAGTCTGGGCTGGAAGAAGCACAAGCTGGAATCAAGATTGCCAGGAAAAATATTAATAACCTCAGATATGCAGATGGCACCACCCTTATGGCAGAAAGTGAAGAGGAACTAAAAAAACCTCTTGAAGAAAGTCAAAGAGGAGAGTGAAAAAGTTGGCTTAAAGCTCAACATTCAGAAAATGAAGATCATGGCATCTGATCCCATCACTTCATGGGAAATAGATGGGGAAACAGTGGAAACAGAAAACACATATAAGGAACTCTCAAAATTCAACAGTAAGAATATACACAATTCAAATAAAAAGTGAGCAAAAGAACAGGAAAAAGATGACAAGCAACACAAGAAAGATATTCAACACTATTAGCCATTAGAGAAATGCAAAATAAAACCACAGTGATGAAAATGTTCTAAAGTTAATATTATGGTAATGGTTATACAAGTCTGTGAGTATACTAAAAACCAATAAATTATAGTTTACATGAGTTAACTTTTATGTTATGTAAATTATAACAAAGACACTAAAAAATAAAACTACAATAAGATACCATTTACACATGTATTAGAATGTGTAAAAATAAAAAATACTAACAATGTCAAGTGTTGGTGAGGATGCAGAGCAATTCGAACTCATGTGTTGCTGGAAATCAAAAACTGGAAATAACCCTAACTTCCATCAGCGGATGAAAGGAAATATGAAAGGAAATAAACTGTCATATATCCATTACAGTGGAATACTATTCAGCAATAAAAAGGAATGAATTATTGATACAAGCAATAATGAATGAAACATGAATCTCAAAGGAACTATGCCGTATGAAAGGAGCCAGTATCAAAAATTATATACTGTATTATTCTATTTGCATGACATTCTCAAAAAGATACAATCATAGTGACGGAAACGGATCAATGGTTGATGAGAGTAATGTGTAGGAGGAGAGAGTGACTACAAAGGGATAACTGAAGGAGTTCTGGGGATGATAGAGCTATTCTGTACCCTGATTGTAGTGGTACTTAAATGTATTTATACATGTGTTAAAATTCATAGAACTGTACACCTCCAAAGAGTCAACCTTATGTATGTTAACTTGAAAAATAAAACATAAAATGTTAAGTAGTCAAATAACAATATCAATTTATATTATCACTATCACAAGGGCCCATTTCCCATTAAAGACGGAAATGAAATAAAGAAAAAAATAGTTTAAGTCAAACCATGTGTTTTCAGTTCAGTTCAGTTCAGTCGCTCAGTCGTGTCCGACTCTTTGCGACCCCATGAATCGCAGCACGCCAGGCCTCCCTGTCCATCACCAACTCCCGGAGTTCACCCAGACTCACGTCCATCGAGTCAGTGATGCCATCCAGCCATCTCATCCTCTGTCGTCCCCTTCTCCTCCTGCCCCCAATCCCTCCCAGCATCAGAGTTTTTTCCAATGAGTCAACTCTTCCCATGAGGTGGCCAAAGTATTGGAGTTTCAGCTTTAGCATCATTCCTTCCAAAGAAATCCCAGGGCTGATCTCCTTCAGAATGGACTGGTTGGATCTCCTTGCAGTCCAAGGGACTCTCAAGAGTCTTCTCCAACACCACAGTTCAAAAGCATCAATTCTTCTGCGCTCAGCCTTCTTCACAGTCCAACTCTCACATCCATACATGACCACAGGAAAAACCATTTGTTTTAGAAAATGCTATATTAGGTAACATATAACCTGAGTTTTCTCCAGTCTTACCAGCCTGAAGTTATCAGTGGTAAACTGTTTACTGCTTGCTGCCCTTACTTACATAATGTCTCATATTTCCTTTTGGCCTCCACTCTCTACCCAATCCCCAACCCCAGTTATTTATGGGAGGCCACAGATGTCTCACAGGTGTTCTTATGGTCTCCACATCCTGTCCCTATTTTGTTGATGTCTGACTCTTCATTTCACGGAAGTGCTTCACTATTGTTCCTGCTGACCTTCCAAAGTTGCAAATCCTTAAAGAATTCCTTTAGTCCTCAATACATAAGAGACATGCTAGGTTCTTGCAGAGACCAGGAGAATGCCCTCTTGTAAGAATTTCAAGTTCCTTGACTGTGCCAAGTTCTCAACTCAAGATCTTGCTGCTTTTTCAACTTGAAAAACTTCCCCATCTTTTTCCTAGTTAATTCATCCTACAAGTGTCAGTTAAAACAGTAATACCTTAAGGTAACCGTCTCTGACCCTACCAGATTATGTTAAATTGTTTTGTCATATTCTTTGATAGCACGCTATATTTCTTCTTTGCAGTGCTTACATACCTCTAATTACTTATCCAAAATCACTGCTAGGTTACAGACTCCATGAAGACAGGGCAAGTGTCTCTTTTGTTCACTGCTCTATCATATCTCTGGTGTGTAGTATATGGTAGACAAACATGACTGGTTGCTATATGCCTCTCAGAGGTAACCGTCTCCGTGTCCCTGGAGGTGTAGAAAGAATGTTACAGGACAACCTCAGTAATAATGTAAAAGGGATTCAGACAAAGATTGGGAGTTAAAGCTAGAGGATCTTCAAAATCCTCTGAATTATATTATAATGTGAATTACAAAATTTCAAATAATTAGAACACAATTGAACATACAATAAAACTATTCTGAGCACAATCTATACTATTCAAATTCTGGTGTGACATAGTATTAGTCATGAAATGTCCTTAAAAGATGCTTGAAATAAAAATTCTGAACGATATTTAACTTAAATATTAAAGGATCAAACTCAATCCTGTGCTCCCAACTGAATTAACAGATGTTGCCTGTTTTTGTTTGGAATACATGTCATTTCATGGAATTAATTATTTAGCTAATATTTTCTTTCTTATAAAATCTGGTCTTAATTGGAAATCAATTTTTCTTAAGTTTCAACAAGTTAAGTGTCTAGAGAGAGACATAACGTCAAACCCAAATCTGTTTAAAAGCATTTAAAAAGAAATATTTGATCAGTTTTCAAATAGACTTGGACTATTAAAAACAGAACAGACACATTCTGTATGACAATATGTATTTTCAAATCTAAGTGTGTTTCTGTACTTCAACAGGCATTATTCAATGAAGACACAACAAAAACACATTAAAGATCAACTTTCCCTTATGAGTAGTCAAGGGAACTAAGCTGCATCTCTGTCATTCCTCACTGGCTTACTATAGATAGGATTCTCAAGATTCTTAACTAATTACATCTGCAAAGACCCTAGTTTCAAACAAGGTCACATTCTGAAGTTAACCTTTTTGTACTTCAACTTCCTCTCTAACATGAAAGAGGTAGTGTTGATGAAATAAAACTGTTAACTTTTTCCACAGACACCAGTATCTTTGTTGCTACTAAGGCAATAGACCTTTTGCAGTCCTTACCTTCTGAGACTCTTTCACTGCATTTCATAATTCTGATCATTCACAGTTCTTGACACCCTATCCCTCCATCTTGATTTCCACTAATCTTCACGGTTAGTTCTTCCTACTAAAGTCTACAATCTATGTGATTCAGACACCAAAATGTTTATCTCTGGTTCATTTCATTTCTTCAACCTGTCTCTTGTTTGTAGAAAAGCTGTAGCCTCCCAGGCCATTCCTGAGTCACAAAAGCCGGGCTCAAGAATTCATGATTGACATGACATGAACATGTAGTGACAAAAAAAGTAGCAGTTGGGACAGGAGAACTGTTGCCTTACAGACGCTAACACCTCCATCAAATGGAAGATATTAAGTACTTGATGATCATGAGCACACAGACCTACTGGAACGTGAGGATTAGTAGTGTTGACCCCTGTGACGCCGGCATGTTGCCTCACCATCAATCAGTCAGAGAACTGTACACTGGTAGATCCTACTCCGGTGATTCCCCTCCCTCACTTTCCCCTTGAAACGTTCCCTGAGGCCCTTTAAGGAGGTCAGGTCTTTTGCGCATGAGCTGCCCTGTTCTCCTTGTATGGCCCTTGCAATGGGCCCTTCTCCCTCCCACTCCAGGTTTTGGTTTGGCCTCCCTGTGGGTTGGACACACGAACTTGGGTTCAACAAAAATTTCACTACTTACTGAGCCCCAAACTTGCACACCATACTGAACATCTGTCACTGGCTCTCCCACAAACACATTGAACTCAACACGTCCAAAACTGAATTTAGTAACTGGGCAGTATAATGGTTAGGAGGCAAAGGCTCTGGAATGAAGACTGCCTGGGTTGAAATATTGGCCCTGCCTCTTATTAAATGTCCGACCCTGAAAAAGTTACTCTGATCTTTCTTTGTTTCTCTCATCTATAAAACAGAAATAATAATACAATTGTTCCACACTTACAGGTTATAGTTTATGACACTGAACAGAATCAAGTTGTGAACTGGTCAATTCCTGTTTCATCATGGAGGTTCACACTATATTGAGATGCAAGTTTCATGACAATGAGCTTGTGAAACCAGAAAACTATAGTGCTTCTTACAATCAGAGATGTATTTTTCCATACCACATTTTAACCACGTTTCTGTTATCAATGATGTGTACATTTTAAAATATTTTTTCTGAAAAACTGGTATTAAATTGATGATAACTAGCAAATAGTAAAGCAGATACTCCTTTTCAATATAATGATTACTTTACTAATTACTGGCATCTTTATTTTCAGTTTAGCATATCCAGTGGTGTTTATTCTAGTTAAGTACTGTTTCTTTCTCTATTCATCTCTGCACTTCAGCTAGTACCAGCATGTGAAAGAGAAATCATATTTATTAAAGTTCCTAAAAGTGAATCTGTCATTTAATTATCAACTGCTTACTCGGGATTTTGCTAATCTCAGCCTCTAGCACCCACAAGCCATTACTTACCCTTCGAGGCAGGCCACATTTTAACTTTTCCAAGCCCCACCCAGGCACTTCTGCCTTGATAAGGCACTACCTCTACTTTTAAAAATACCTGAAAGTTGTATTTTATCATTATATTAGTGTAAAGAAGAATATAATCCCTGTGGGACTTATTATTATACATTCATTATTCATATATTCCTTTTTCCTCTGATTTTAAAGTAAATAAAAATGGAAACATCTTTGAGAAACCTATAAACAGGTCAGGAAGCAACAGTCAGAACTGGACATGGAACAACAGACTGGTTCCAAATAGGAAAAGGAGTACGTCAAGGCTGTATATTGTCACCCTGTTTATTTAACTTATATGCAGAGTACATCATGAGAAACGCTGGGCTGGAAGAAGCACAAGCTGGAATCAAGACTGCCAGGAGAAATATCAATAACCTCAGATATGCAGATGACACCACCCTCATGGCAGAAAATGAAGAAGAACTAAAAAGCCTCTTGATGAAAGTGAAAGAGGAGAGTGAAAAGGTTGCTTAAAACTCAACATTCAGAGAACGAAGATCATGGCATCTGGTCCCATCACTTCATGGCAAATAGATGGGGAACAGTGGAAGCAGTGTCAGACTTTATTTTCTTGGGCTCCAAAATCACTGCAGACGGGGACTGCAGCCATGAAATTAAAAGACGCTTACTCCTTGCAAGGAAAGTTATGACCAACCTAGACAGCATATTGAAAAGCAGAGACCTTCCTTTGTCAACAAACGTCTGTCTAGTTAAGGCTATGGTTTTTCCAGTGGTCATGTATGGATGTGAGAGTTGGACTGTGAAGAAAGCTGAGTGCCAAAGAATTGATGCTTTTGAACTGTGGTGTTGGAGAAGACTCTTGAGAGTCCCTCGATTGCAAGGAGATCCAACCAGTCCATTCTAAAGGACATCAGTCCTGGGTGTTCGTTGGAAGGACTGATGCTGAAGCTGAAACTCCAGTACTTTGGCCACGTCATGTGAAGAGTTGACTCATTGGAAAAGACTCTGATGCTGGGAGGGATTGGGGACAGGAGGAGAAGGGGACAAAAGAGGATGAGATGGCTGGATGGCATCACTGACTCAATGGACATGAGTTTGAGTGAACTCTGGGAGTTGGTGATGGACAGGGAGGCCTGGCGTGCTGCGATTCATGGGGTCGCAAAGAGTCGGACATGACTGAGCGACTGAACTGAAATGAACTGAAGAAAATTGTGAGCCCTAGGCCCTGTACTTATAGTACCTAATGGATAAATCAGCCGTTTCAAGGCTCTGCTTCAATGTCACCTCTTCGAGATATTCTTTAATCTCCTCCAAACTTGGTTCAAGGCAGAATGTCACGTTCTTACTCTCACAGCACTTGATTCTCTTTTTCCTTATAATATTTATCTTATTAAATTAGACACTAAAGAATCTTCTCACCCATCATGGCTTATTCTTTTTTTTTTTTCACCACTACTCCTCACCACCAAATTTAGCAGACAATTCTGGCTTTTTATTAAACTAAGTATTAATATACTCAAGATAGAATCCACTCTTCTCTCCATTTTTGTTTGTAGAAAAAAAGAGTAAAATAGGAATTGAAAGAACAAAAAAGACTGTTAAGCACTTGGTCACGCACAATATCCAGATAGAGGTTTTTAAAGCATGTGATGCAACTCATGAAATAGCCAAATGTCTCAAGTTGTTTGTTGTTGTTTAGTCGTTAAATTGTGGCCCCATGGACTGCAGTCCAGTAAGCTCCTCTATCCATGGGATTTCCCAGGCAAGAACACTGAGTGGGTTGCCATTTCCTTTGCTGGGGGACCTTCCCAACAGAGGTATTGAACCTGTGTCTCCTGCACCGCAGGCAGATTCTTTACCACTGAGCCACCAGGGAAGCTCAAATGTCTCAGGAGGCATGCTAAATACTTCACGTCAAAGTATCTGGATGAGTTTTTAATTCAGTGTAATGAAGAACACATAAAACTGAAGATGGTTTTGAATGACCAGGGCTTAAAGGATATAGAACAAAGATATTCCAGAAAGGAATTGAAGACAGGCAAGGGGAAGAAAAGAGGAGGAGACTATTTTACAATCAGTGTTTTTCTGAATGGGACTATATCATATTATCTAGTCCCTAAGCAGATAGAGTAAGTTCTCAAGAGGCAGGGGCTTTCAAAAAGGAATAAAATGAAAATAGGCTTCCCAGGAGGTGCAATAATAAAGAATCTGTCTGCCAGTGCTGGAGATGCCAGTTCAATCCCTGGTTCAGGAAGACCCCCTGGAGCAGGAAATGGAAACCCACTCCAGTATCCTTGCCTTGAAGAGTCTATGGACAGAGGAGCCTGGCAGGCTACAGTCCATAGGGTTACAAAGAGTTGGACATGACTGCGTGCGCGCACGCACACACACACACACACACACACACACACACACAGTCCCTGCCATCTATAAGAAGGAAGTGAAAGCAGTTCCTTACGTGTACTCTTCCTGGGAAGACAGCTAGCACACATTTTAGCTTGGCCAAAAAGTTTGTTCTGGTTTTTCTGTAAGCTGTTCCAGAAGACCCTGCACAACTTTTCTGGCCAACGCAACATACTGACTGAAAGAACTGTCTTTGGTGCCTTTTATGGCAAAATGGCCCTTGTACAATAATTGGAATAATGACTCTAAAGTTCTTTATATAACTGATATAACGTTCAATTGTGGATGTGACTGGTGATGAAAGTAAAGTCCAATGCTGTGAAGAACAATATTGCACAGGAACCTGGAATGTTAGATCCATTATCAACATAAAATGGAAGTGGTCAAACGGGAGATGGCAAGAGTGAACATCGACATTTTAGGAATCAGTGAATTAAAATGGACTGGAATGGGTGAATTTAACTCAGATGACCGATATATCTACTACTGTGGTTAAGAAGCCCTTAGAAGAAATGAAGTAGTTCTCATAGTCAACAAAAGAGTCCAAAATGCAGTACTTGGGTGTAATCTCACAAATGACAGAATGATCCCTGTTTCCAAGGTAAACCATTCAACATCACAGTAATCCAAGTCTATGCTCCAACCACTAATGCCAAAGAAGGTGAAGCTGAATGGTTCTATGATGACCTATAAGACCTTATACAACTAACACCAAAAAAAGATGTCCTTTTTATCATAGGGGACTGGAATGCAAAAGTAGGAAGTCAAGAGATACCTGGAGTAACAAGCTAATTTGGCCTTGGAGTACAAAAGAAGCACAGCAAAGGCTAACAGAGTTTTGCCAGAGGAATGCACTGGTCATAGCAAACACCCTCTTCCAACAACACGAGAGGACTCTACATATGGACATCTCCAGATGGTCAACAGAGAAATCAGATTGATTATATTCTTTGCAGCTGAAGATGGAAAAGTTCTATACAGCCAGCAAAAACAAGACCAGGAGCTGACTGTGGCTCAGATCATGAGCTCCTTATTGCCAAAATCAGACTTAAATTGAAGAAAGTGGTCTAGGGAAATGAAATGGTCTAGGGAAAATCACTAGACCATTTAGGTTTGACCTAAACCAAATCCCTTACATTATACACTGGAAGTGACAAATAGATTCAAGGGATTAGATCCCACTGACAGACTGTCTGAAGAACTATTGAAAGAGGTTTGTGACATTCTACAGAAGACAGTGATCAAGAACTTCGCCAAGAAAAAGAACTGCAAAAAGGAAAATGGTTGTCTGACGAGGCCGTACAAATAGTGGAGAAAAGAAGCAAAGCTAACAGCAAAGGAGAAAAGGAAAGAGGTACCTGTCTGAATGCAGAGTTCCAAAGAATATCAAGGAGAGATAAGAAAGCATTCCTCAGTGATCAATGCAAAGAAATAGAGGAAAATAATAGAATGGGAAAGAATACACAGTAGAACTATACAAAAAAAAAATCTTAATAACCTAGACAACCACAAACAGTATGATCACTCACCTAGAGCCAGACATCCTGGAGTGTGAAGACAAGTGGGCCTTAGGAAGCATCACTACGCACAAAGTTACTGGAGGTGACCGAATTCCAGCTGAGCTATTTCAAGTCCTAAAAGATGATGCTGTTAAAGTGTTGCACTCAATACGCCAGCAAATTTGGAAAACTCAACAGTGGCCACAGGACTGGAAAAGGTCAGTTTTCATTCCAATCCAAAGAAAAGCAATGCCAAAGAATGTTCAAACTACCATACAACTGCACATCCCACATGCTAGCAAAGTAATGCTCAAAATTTTCCAAGCAAGCCTTCAACAATATGTGAATCGAGAACTTCTAGATGTTCAAGCTGGATTTAGAAAAGGCAGAGGAACCAGAGATCAAATTGCCAACATCCACTGGATCATAGAAAAAGCAAGAGAGTTCAGAAAAACATCTACTTCTGCTTTATTAACTATGCCAAAGCCTTTGACTGTGTGGATGACAACAAATTCTGGAAGATTCTTAAAGAGATGGGAATACCAGACCACCTTACCTGCCTCCTGAGAAATCTGTATGCAGGTCAAGATGCAACAATTAGAACTGAACATGAAAAAACAGAGTGGTTCCAAATTGGGAAAGGAGTACGTCAGGGCTGTATACTGTCACCCTGCTTATTTAATTTATATGCAGAGTACATCATGCAAAATGCAGGCTGGATGAAGCACAAGCTGGAATCAAGACTGCCAGGAGAAGTATTAGTTACCTCAGATATAGAGATGACACAACCCTTATGGCAGAAAGCAAAGAGGAACTAAAGAGCTTCTTGATGAAAGTGAAAGAGAAGAGTGAAAAAGCTGGCTTAAAACTCAACATTCAGAAAACGAAGATCATGGCATCCAGTCCCATCACTTCATGGTAAATAGATGGAGAAACAATGGAAACAGTGACAGACTTTATTTTCTTGGGCTCCAAAATCGCTGCAGATGGTGACTGCAGCCATGAAATTAAAAGATGCTTGCTCCTTGGAAGAAAAGCTATGACCAACCTAGACAGCATATTAAAAAGCAGAGGTATTACTTTGCCAACAAATGGCCATCTAGTCAAAGCTATGGTTTTTCCAGAGGTCATGTATGGATGTGAGTGTTGGACCAAAAGGAAAGCTCACTGCCAGAGAACTGATGGTTTTGAAGTGTGGCGTTGGAGAAGGCTCTGGAGAGTCCCTTGGACTGCAAGGAGATCCAACCAGTCCATCCTAAAGGAAATCAGTCCTAAATATTCATTGGAAGGACTGATGCTGAAGCTGAAGCTCCAATACTTTGGCCACGTGACACAAAGAATTGACTTATCAGAAAAGACCTGGACGCTGGCAAAGATTGAAGGCAGAAGAAGACGTGGGCGACAGAGATGAGATGGTTGGATGGCATCACCGACTCAATGGACACGAGTCTGAGCAAGCTCCAGGAGTTGGTAATGGACAGAGAAGCCTGATGTGCTGCAGTGCATGGGGTTGCAAAGAGTCAGAGACGACTGAGCGACTGAACTGAACTGATGTAACAATGAATTTAGAGCTGAAAAATACGTACACATGCTAAACTTCAGGGGTTAAGATGTAACATTTTTGTTATGTAGTATTGCCAACCATCACTTTATGACTTTATTATTATTTTGGAATTATATGGAAAGCTTCAATAATTTATTAATGCTTTTAGGTTACTACAAAGTTTGATTCCCTAAAAATACTCCTGTGAAATAGCATAAATTGGAAAAGGAGAGATGTTTTAAATTGTATGTTCTTCAAGAAAATACAGAACAGCCTTTAAATTTTTTCAATGACAGAGCTTTATGGTTTATCAGAAACTTTATCATTCCAAATCTGAAAAACTGCTAGTATATAGAGGTCAATTGCTATGTTAAAACTGTATTCTTTGAAATACATATGTATATAAAATTAAGAAAATATTCTCCATCCACCCAACATAATTACTGTGTTCTTAAAAATACAAAGGTTTGATAAAATAAAATATATTCATATTAAAGGCCCTGGGGGACACTTGATAATTCCACTGATCTGTGTAAACACACCACCTGTCCATAACACACTAGTCTATAAATAATCATAGCTCTTCCCATCCCCAAAATGGAAACATCATTTCAGAAGGAAAGCAAAGCAAGAGACACAACTATGTCAAGTTGAAAAACAGTCTGAACTCTATTGTGGGACCAGTGTTCTGATGGTCAAACATTTTGCTTTCTTAGGCAGGATTTAAAAAAATAAAAAATCAAATCACAGATTAATAAGCATAAATGAATTTATCACTTTAAAGCAATAAATTTACATTTTTGTTCAATTAAGTTACATTATATATCAGATCATTTTCACCACAGGCCAATTTCTCAACTGACTTTTACAATTTCATTTAGTCCTTTCTTAAAATGAGAGCTCTAAATTAATTTAAAACATAGAACTGAATGTATAAATTTAAAGCAACATTTTAAATGTTTCTAGTTTAAGGTTTTAAATCTCTCCTCTAAACGTTTCTATTCAAATGTCCATTGTACATTAAAAAAAAAAAACAACTAAGCTCTAATAACGTACCCCAGAAAAGACATGTTTTGCTATATACTATATTCAACCTATGACACCATGTGTATTAAGTTGCTCAATCATGCCCGACTCTTTGTGGCGCTATGGACTGTAGCCCGCCAGGCTCCTCTGTCCATGGGTTTCTCCAGGCAAGAACACTGGAGTGGATTGCCATGCCCTCCTCCAGGGGATCGTCCTGAACCAGGGATGGAACCACATCTCTTATGTCTCCTACATTGGTAGTCGGGTTCTTTACCACTAGCGCCACCTGGGAAGCCCATATGACACCGTAACTAAAGGCAAAATGACTGTTTCAATCCCTGTTCATATCCAAGACAGGCACAATTTATTTCCTCAACTCTCTCAAAAAAAAGACCCTCTTTTATAAGCAGAGTACAACATGCAAAATGCAGGCTGGATGAAGCACAAGTTGGAATCAAGATTGCCGGGAGAAATATCAATAACCTCAGTTATGTAGATGACACTACTCTTATGGCAGAAAGCGAAGAAGAACTAAAGAGCCTCTTGATGAAAGTAAAAGAGGAGAGTGAAAAAGTTGGCTTAAAACTCAACATTCAGAAAACTAAGATCACGGCATCTAGTCCCATCACTTCATGGCAAAAAGATGGGGAAACAGTGGAAACAGTGTCAGACTTTATTTTGTTGGGCTCCAAAATCACTGCAGATGGTGACTGCAGCCATGAAATTAAAAGACACTTGCTCCTTGGAAGAAAAGCTATGACCAATCTAGACAGCATATTAAAAAGCAGAGACATTACTTTGCTGACAAATGGCCATCTAGTCAAAGCTATGGTTTTTCCAGGAGTCATGTATGGATGTGAGAGTTGGACTGTAAGGAAAGCTCACTGCCAAAGAACTGATGCTTTTGAACTGTGGTGTTGGAGAAGACTCTTGAGAGTTTGTTGGACTGCAAGATCAAACCAGTCAATCCTAAAGGAAATCAGTCCTGAATATTCATTGGAAGGACTGATGCTGAAGCTGAAGCTCCAATACTTTGGCCACCTGATGCAAAGGACTGACTCACTGGAAAAGACCCTGATAATAGGGAAGAATGAAGGCAGGAGGAGAAGGGGACGACAGAGGATGAGACGGCTGGATGGCATCACCAACTCAATGGACATGAGTCTGAGTAAGCTCCAGGAGTTGGGGATGGACAGGGAGGCCTGGTGTGCTGCATTCCATGGGGTCGCAAAGAGTCGGACACAACTGAGCGACTGAACTGAACTGAACTGAAATGTGAATAAACAGTACTGAAAAGAAAAATCAAAAACAAAGAAATCTTACAACCTAGATTTCTCCCATGTCAGTACTTAAAGGAGCAATTTCCTTCTAAATTCTAATGACATCTAACCACCACATGCTCTGATTTTAGTCTCTGATCGATTCCACTTTTTATTTTATTTCTTTTTAATTTAATTTTTTAACTTTACAATATTGTATTGGTTTTGCCATATATCAAAATGAATCCGCCACAGGTATACATGTGTTCCCCATCCTGAACCCTCCTCCCTCCTCCCTCCCCATACCATCCCTCTGGGTCATCCCAGTGCACCAGCCCCAAGCATCCAGTATCGTGCATCAAACCTGGACTGGTGACTCGTTTCATATATGATATTATACATGTTTCAATGCCATTCTCTCAAATCATCCCACCCTCTCCCTCTCCCACAGAGTCCAAAAGACTGTTCTATACATCAGTGTCTCTTTTGCCGTCTCGTATACAGGGTTATCGTTACCATCTTTCTAAATTCCATATATATGCGTTAGTATACTGTATTGGTGTTTTTCTTTCTGGATTACTTCACTCTGTATAATAGGCTCCAGTTTCATCCACCTCATTAGAACTGATTCAAATGTATTCTTTTTAATGGCTGAGTAATACTCCATTGTGTATATGTACCACAGCTTTCTTATCCATTCATCTGCTGATGGACATCTAGGTTGCTTCCATGTCCTGGCTATTATAAACAGTGCTGCGATGAACATTGGGGTACACGTGTCTCTTTCCCTTCTGGTTTCCTCAGTGTGTATGCCCAGCAGTGGGATTGCTGGATCATAAGGCAGTTCTATTTCCAGTTTTTTAAGGAAACTCCACACTGTTCTCCATAGTGGCTGTACTAGTTTGCATTCCCACCAACAGTGTAAGAGGGTTTCCTTTTCTCCACACCCTCTCCAGCATTTATTGCTTGTAGACTTTTGGATCACAGCCATTCTGACTGGCGTGAAATGGTACCTCATAGTGGTTTTGATTTGCATTTCTCTGATAATGAGTGATGTTGAGCATCTTTTCATGTGTTTGTTAGCCATCTGTATGTCTTCTTTGGAGAAATGTCTATTTAGTTCTTTGGTCCATTTTTTGATTGGGTCATTTATTTTTCTGGAATTGAGCTGTAGAAGTTGCTTGTACATTTTTGAGATTAGTTGTTTGTCAGTTGCTTCATTTGCTATTATTGTCTCCCATTCTGAAGGCTGTCTTTTTACCTTGCTTATAATTTCCTTTGTTGTGCAGAAGCTTTTAAGTTTAATTAGGTCCCATTTGTTTATTTTTGCTTTTATTTCCAATATTCTGGGAGGTGGGTCATAGAGGATCCTGCTGTGATGTATGTCGGAGAGTGTTTTGCCTATGTTCTTCTCTAGGAGTTTTATAGTTTCTGGTCTTACATTTAGATCTTTAAGCCACTTTGAGTTTATTTTTGTGTATGGTGTTAGAAAGTGCTCTAATTTCATTCTTTTACAAGTGGTTGACCAGTTTTCCCAGCACCACTTGTTAAAGAGATTGTCTTTAATCCATTGTATATTCTTGCCTCCTTTGTCAAAGATAAGGTGTCCATATGTGCGTGCATTTATCTCTGGGCTTTCTATTTTGTTCCATTGATCTATATTTCTGTCTTTGTGCCAGTACCATACTGTCTTGATGACTGTGGCTCTGTAGTAAAGCCTGAAGTCAGGCAGGTTGTTTTCTCCAGTTCCATTCTTCTTTCTCAAGATTGCTTTGGCTATTCGAGGTTTTTTTGTATTTCTATACAAATTGTGAAATTATTTGTTCTAGTTCTGTGAAGAATACCATTGGTAGCTTGATAGGGATTGCATTGAATCTATAGATTGCTTTGGGTAGTATACTCATTTTCATTGTATTGATTCTTCCAATCCATGAACATGGTATACTTCTCCATCTATTAGTGTCCTCTTTGATTTCTACTTTTTAAATATTCTGAAATGGACAGTATAACGGATTAAGGTACTCTATAAGGGAACAACTCTTGAACAGAGTAACACATACAGAATCTCACTGACTGGCCAGTACAAGAAACAATAACATTCTATTTTTGCCTTTAAATCCCATGAAGAGCTCATTAAAACGCAGATGAGCAGGCCCCATCTCCTGATTCAGTATGTCTAAGGTGAGGTCCCAGAGAAGGCAATGGTACCCCACTCCAGTATTCTTGCTTGGAAAATCCCATGGATGGAGGAGCCTGGTAGGCTGCAGTCCATGGGGTCACTAAGAGGCGGACACAACTGAGTGACTTCACTTTCAGTTTTCACTTTCATGCATTGGAGAAGGAAATGGCAACCCACTCCAGTGTTCTTGCCTCGAAAAACCCCAGGGATGGGGGAGCCTGGTGGGCTGCTGTCTATGGGGTTGCACAGAGTCAGACACGACTGAAGCGACTTAGCAGCAGCAGCAGCAGCAAGGTGAGGTCCAAGAATACACATTTCTAACATGTGCTTAGGTCATTCTGATATCATTTGTCCAGGGACCACACTTTGAAAATCACTGATCTAATAATATTAAATTATAATATGCACTATCATATCCTATACACAAAAGCATACCTCAAATTGCTCTAATTTCAATAATTTTTAAAATTTATGCCAACAGTTTTCAAATTTCTTTTATTAGGTGGCCTATTTCCTCGAGTCTTTTTTATGTTTTACATCTACTGAAAAAAGAAAAGCTTCCCAAAAGGCTAAAGGGCTGTCACACTACCTACTGCTTTAAGACAATGGAACTTGAAAGGCTTCAGAAATTCTACCCTATGTCACTACATAATTACATTCACCATTCCTCATTAATCAGGTTTACTCTCAAAGACAAGATACTATGCTTTGGCTTGGTTTAGATAACTAAATTTGTTTCCCTTTTAATATTTCTTAAAAGATAATCTAATAAACTTTATTACAATATAAAAAACAGCTCTTCTCCTATATCCTAATACTCTCTCCTCCATGTTGGAACCACTTATCATTTCATAAGCCATTTCATAAATAGTTGGTGCTATTGATTTCTACAAAATAAAATTGGTAGAAGTATGCTAAAACATGTCAATATTTATTAAATATCAAAATCAAACATTTTGATCCACTAGACAAGACCCTAACAAACCTCTCCAATTTATCTTTCAGATTTTCTTACACAATCCCTGATCTTACAAGTCTACCTGCTAACTTTCCACCAGATTTCATCCTTCTCAACTATAAAGCTCTATGTTCTCCTCTTTCAATTAATATCACCTTTAAAAGCAGTTTGAACTGGGTATTAATTCATTTTTCCCTGACTGCATTCAATTCACTATGATAATTTTTGATTTGCAAACACATCGTGTTTGAACTATACTGCTTTATACTTTTCAAAAAACTACTTTTTCCAGTTATTCAGTATGTATTTTCTTGTTTCCAAAAAACTGTGAAGTTCTTTGATTTCTTTTGATTCCTTAATTTAAAGAAAACTATATTCCATATAAGATGGCATGCAATGAACGCTTATTAATTACCACAACTCTGACAAATAAATAAGTTTACTAAATAGAAATGGGGAAGAGAATGTTAGTGCTTTCCAATAAACTGCATCTTTTCTTCTGCCTAGCACACAAATAAACAATATTTTTTACTTCCTCTACAATTAGGTATGCCCACATAACACAGCTCTGTACAACAGAATGCAGGTGAGAATGATATATTCTACCTCTAGGCCAGGGCAATTAAAATCTTCCAAAGAATATCCTACACACTCTGTTTCTGTAGTGACCTTTGAAGTCATAGGCTGAAATGGTAGAAATACATATGAAAAGGCCTGGATCTTTAAGTCAATTTTTGGAAAAAACTTGTCTATAGAATGTCCCGATCAGGCATAACCACATTAGATTTTGTGTGAATGAGAATTAACCTCCATTATGTTAAGCCACTGAAATCTGGATTAATTTGATACAAAACTAGCACTACTGATATTACTATGGCCAACAATGTTTACTAAATTAAAGAAATTTGTTTTTACAATTTTCCAGCAATTTAACCTAACTGTACATTGTCCTAAGTAACCTGAAAGTATTAACAGCCTTTATTCACTCATCAATCTTCCTTCACGATGTTACATGATATTACAGTAGATTATGTACAGTATAACAAAGTAGATGATATACTGTGACATTTCAAATTTATTTGAAAAAAATTTCTTACACAGTATTTATTATTAGAGAGAGCACTTATAAAATTTCATTCATGTTAGAAACAGAACTATACCTGAACCCCTCACAAGGGCTTTACTTTAAGACCTATGAAGACAAAGTAAATTTTTCAATAATAAAAAGTAATTAAAACAACAGTGACCAAAATAGGATGATTCCTATTAGCAGAGAACAAGTCTTAACTTTTAAGCCACATTTACCTACATCACCGTGTTCTATCATACCATCCTGATCCAAAATACAATGTCAAAGTATTTTAATACTCAGTCACCTGAGTACCACTGTCTTGAAAATTATATTATATATATACACACCATTTGTTACAGATAACATATAAAAGGAACTAGGAACAATTCTAACTGAATTCTGATTCAAACTATCAAAATTATTTAATCTCTTGGTTTAAAAAGAAAACTTCCCTCAAAAGGAAAATAAGTTCAAATATACAAACCACCTGGTGTAAAAACAAATTAGTATACTATTTAAGATGTGTAAGTATCAGGAAGGACACCAGGAAGATATCCTAACATAGCATCTTATGTAAAGACTAAATTTTTACCAGTGTTACTTTCTGCTCAGTCAGTGTACCAAATTTTTAATTAAAAACTTTTTTTCCTGATTTTACGTTTTTCTTTGTTTGTTACAGCCCTCAGTTTTATCAGTTTCCTGGCCTTATAAATGTTATCACCAAGACAAAATGTGACTTTCTAAACATAAAGAAATTAAAAACAGGTCACTTCCTTCTGCAAAGAAAACTCTGAAGCTCTATTAAACAGATAGAACATGTCTCAGAATGACTGTTACCTTCCCCAGACTTTTACCCCCACAGTCTATTATGTAACTGTCAGTTAATACTAATAGTGAAAATTATGGTTAAAGATCTTAATGAAAACCGTTACATTAATCTTGGTGAAAAAACCCAGAATGTATTCAGGAAACTTGTTAAGTACTACCATCCACTAACTAAAACCTAAGAAGAGGACTTAGTGCAAAAGTTTGTGATACTGCAGTTCTGTTAGTTTTGGATGACTGATTTAAGGCTGTACATGGCAGATAAGTCATCTAAGGGCTAAGAGAAAACTATTTAAAAATAAATTTAGGAAAAGAATTATGGGAGGGGGGATAAAAAGCAGTAACTTTAACAAATCTTTACAGACCTGTCAGGCTTTTATTGGAGAAGGCGATGGCACCGCACTCCAGTACTCTTGCCTGGAAAATCCCATGGATGGAGGAGCCTGGTGGGCTGCAGTCCATGGGGTCGAGAAGAGTCGGACACGACTTAGCGACTTCCCTTTCACTTTTCACCTTCATGCATTGGAGAAGGAAATGGCAACCCACTCCAGTGTTCTTGCCTCGAGAATCCCAGGGATGGGGGAGCCTGGTTGGGCTGCCGTCTATGGGGTTGCACAGAGTCGGACATGACTGAGGTGACTAGCAGCAGCAGCAGGCTTTTATAAATCTCCTATTTTATCTTATCAAGGGAAAATATTTATAATAACTCAAAGTGAGATGGAATGACTAAATATATAATCTAGGATTATTACTATTATCATCTTATCAATTTCTCTAAATTATGGTTAATTTATACAGCTCATTAGACAATGTTACCAAGTCAGTCATGCCCACATGTGTATTTGCCAGTGTACTTACTAGCAGACAGCTGATCAATCTTAATAAGGGTTCTCATTATAATTATTATGGATTGAGAGTTTCATGGCTTATATCTATAACTACACATCTACAACTCTCAATTCGTCTGGTGGAACAGTCAAAACACAAGATTTTGTATCTGGAAGGGACCTTATCAATCATCAAATCCATTACTCTTATTTTACAGATGAAGCAACTGAGGCCCACAGATAATTACTGAACAGCTAGTTCAATGCAAAGCTGACATTAAACTGAGAGTTCTTTTTTACTATCATGTAGTTCTTGATTTACGACTTCAAACTAGCTAAACCTAACTAAGCTCAAATTTATTACAAAATAAAAGAATGATAGCATCTCCAACAAAAAAAGCTAGTAAGAGTAATGGCTGACAAAAACTTAAGTTTCTATGACATTTAAGAGGTGATAGTAAAACTCCAGCTCACCTATTAAGACCAGAGGATGAACATGGGAATGCATGGTTACAAAATGGAGCTAATACACTTATTTCTGATACAAGTTTAACCTGTTCCCTGTAGTCCATATATGAACACTGTGTGTAAATCATGGAGCAAAAAGTAATAATTAAATCACATTAATAAAGAGTTAAAAGAAACAAAAGAAACAACTTCTGGCATGTTACTGAATGCATTACACAGCATAAAGAAAGTGTTGCAGTCATTGAGTTAAAAAAAAAAAGTATGTCTGTCCTATTTGATTCCTTAGTGATAAAAGCTGCAAGAGTTTTATAGATGGACTTGATACAGGTAAGATAGAGTAAAACTCTGTGAGAGTTTTTCCCCTCCAATTTCCCTGCTCTATAAGAGAGATAATTATGATGATGATGATGACAATAAGCAAGGATTTGAAAACAAAGGGGAATATTTCTTTCTTGTTTGCATTATTTCATAATGCCTTATGCTTTTTAATGTGTCTGGTATGCAAAGGAAATATGTTAGTCATAAAATACTTATTTCTTTGCCATAATTTCTTTAGCCTCATTATGCAAAAAAAAAGGGGGGGACAAGACAGATTAAAACTTCTAACAATTTCTGGGACATATTTATAAACAAATACACAACTCTGGATGAATTCACAACTCTGGATGTGATGGTTTTATTTTTTCTGTTGCATGTTAAGGTCACCTATATGTACTATAACAGAAAATGTTTATGAAGTGTACTACTTAAAATGATCCCAGCTGTCATGTATCTACAGCATTTCAGGAGACACTGCTCTAAAATATAAGTGAGGTTATGTAACAGGACAAAGCTCAAAGCCAAGACACATAATGTTAAACTCATGATTTAAGAGGTTACAAAAAGAATTTAAAAAGCAATGCCTGGCTTAGCCTAAGACAGCTATGTGCTTCTACCTGCTTCCGCATGTAGTCTGTTGCAATATGTTATGATTAAAGAAAACTAAGTCTCTCATATATGTAGTTGGAAAGTACCTTAATATCCTTTTCAGATAATTTTGCACATTCTGTTTTGACACTACACCAAAGCTCAACAAGTAGTAACTTATCCTAAAGGTTAGTTGCAATGTGTAAGAATCTTTTTTCATACTGTTTAACATTAAAATCCATTTGTCTAGTCTATACTTTGAACGGATCTTGTATCCAATCATAATTGTCTAATAACATGCACTGGTCATTTGGAAAAGGTCTTCCAAAGTTGACACATTTCATTTTAAAGTGACACCAGAAGGCAATGGCACCCCACTCCAATACTCTTGCCTGGAAAATCCCATGGACAGAGGAGCCTGGTGGGCTGCAGTCCATGGGGTAGCTAGGAGTCAGACACGACTAAGCGACTTCACTTTCACTTTTCACTTTCATGCATTGGAGAAGGAAATGGCAACCCACTCCAGTGTTCTTGCCTGGAGAATCCCAGGGACGGGGGAGCCTGGTGGGCTGCCGTCTATGGGGTCACACAGAGTCGGACACGACTGAAGTGACTTAGCAGCAGCAGCAGTTAGTATTACCTCTGGTCTCAAAAGAAAACTGTTAAATAGTGGGAAGCTGAAAAGCTTACAGTGGCAGATAAAAGTTTTGCCAAATTCTAATTTCCACTTAAAAGCTCATAATTTTTAATTGGAAACTAATGTCAGTTGCTTAAGTGATACTCTGTTAATTTTTGAGAATATGTCTACTGAAGTACAGTGGATATCCACCATATTTTATAGACATTATACATCTAACACACAGGCCATAGTCTGTCTGTCAGCTCTTGTGAGTAAAAAAACACACAAAACTATTTATATATAGGCCTATCACTGAGAAACTCTGGCAACTATCAGTATACTTTAAGTACGATGGAAGAACATCAAAGAAGTATTTGTACTTCTTTGGCAATTCAAGGCTATACCTTTTATAGAAAACATAAAATACTTTTCAAGAAAGGTATTTTCAACTTTCCAAACTTGTATTATGGTCACTTTAAGTCATTTTCTCCTTGTGAGGTGGGGAGTGGGGAAGCTGATAGTGATGATTTCAACAGTCAAGACCTTAGTCAATTTGATTCTGCCAACAGGGTTAACCTGAAGGCAGGCTTCCTTCTGCTCCACTACTAACTTCAAGTAATTTGACCTTCCTGAAACATATGACTACTGTCACCCATGGGCAACTGAGTGTAACTGAGGACTTGATCCTTGCAGAGATCACTGGCGTGGTCTTCTCCTTCATGGGCTGGATATACAACTGTTGAAGAGCACTGGAGTTTAGGAAAAGGAAGAAAACTAGGCCATTCTGGGAGGCCCTCAGCATTTCCAACACTGTGGAATCCTAAAAGAAGATTAACATCAGCCTAGTATTACTGATCCATACTTCCCTAGCCTCTCAAAATAAATGGGTGAATTGAGTCTCCCTACAAAGAATACAGAGAGTACAACAAATAAAACAAAACATAAATAAATTTAACAGTCTAAACATATTAGGGAAAGTTTCTACAAGGTAGAGCTAAAACCAAAAAAATTTCCAAAACTCCAATGGAATCTATGCTGATTCTGATGACTAATTAACTGATGGCCAATATTAAGGTCTATCTGTGTAGATTCTAATAAATTTTAACTTTTACCATGGTGGTGGTGGTTTAGTCACTATGTCCAACTCTTGCGACCACATGGACTGTATGTTGCCAGGCTCCTCTGTCCATGGGATTCTCCAGGCAAGAATACTGGAGTGGGTTGCCATTTCCTTCTCCAAACTTTTGCCATAGATGGTATCAAATTTATAATATGCATTATGTATTTGATAAACAAAAAATTTTTAAAGTCAAATTTTCACCTTGTTTTTCCAGTTACTAAGAAATTTGTTGAGCACCTGAAGTAATTTGTATACACCACAAGACTGCCCACTGCAATGATAATTATGTGAGATACTCAAGAAATGTACACATTTTTGTAGTATGCAAGAATAATGAAAATTAATTATTTGATAAAATTTTACAGCAGAGACTTTTGTAAGAGATGTCTAGGTGGCATTTCTAGGTATTCTCCCATTTCTAGGTAGTCTCTGAATTCCATCCTACAATATATTAAAACTCCTTAATTATACCCCTTGCCAGTTAATTCCTATGCATCCCTGAATTCAAAGGTCACCTCCTCAAACTATCCACCCTCAATTTATCAAATTCCCAACCATTCCCACAAAGAACTCTACTTTTTCAGATTCAAGCAAGCAAAGTTGCATACCTGCTCTGATGCTTCTCTATTAGACTATAAGCTCTGTGATTACAGGGACTGTATCTTTCTTGCTTATAATTTTATCTCCTCACATAGAACAAGTACTCAATAAATACTGCTAAAAGAATGAAAGACTAATAAAATGATTTAACTATTTATAACTAGAATAAGAAAAATATTATTTTTTGACCTTTCAGCCAGATCAATTATATATACTGTTTCTCCTTGTCATCTTTTCATCAATAAACTTACCTGTTGCATGTCCTTTTCTCAAATGGAACTTAAAATATACTCAGTCCTAAATTCAAATCTCCCAATTAGAATAAAGCACCTGCAGGACAGAAACTATGTCTTACTGGAACTTCTGATTCTTAGAATATTCTGACTTCAAAAACCTTAAAAAACAATGTTTACTTACTGTGACCACATTCTTTAATTCCGTATTACTTGCCTTTTCTCATCATATCTGTCCAACAAATAGGATGGACATATCTTCTTTGCAAAATTTATGTTACTTCTGCTGCTACATCTCCCTACCAAAGTCACCTCTGCCATAATTAATATGTTCTATATCTTGAGGAATAAAAATGACTGATTTTTACCAGAGTAAAGGTCAAAAATTCATGTGAGGACAGATAAATGACTCATCTAAATCATATTATATGTGGGAAATAACCTTTTTTTTTTTAAACAAATGACTCTTATCACAGCATGCTTTTAATTTAAAAAATACTTAACAGATTCCTACTTTCGATAAGAATACAGTAAGTCAAAGCAAACACAAGGCAACAACCAGAAAAGGCTGGCTAAGTTTTTTTGTTTGTTTTTTAGTTTTTGGCTGTGTCGTGGGGCATGTGAGATCTTAGTTCCCTGACCAGAGATCAAACCCATGACCCCTGCATTGGAAGCATGGAGACTTAACCACTGGACTACAAGGGAATCCCCTGGATAAGTTTTAAAATCTTATTTGCAGAAGTATCAGAGAGCTGTGGGAACCAAAAAGACTTATAAAGCAAGGAGAAGAGTCCAGAGTAGAGCTGATGATCTCCAATTGCTTTTTTGTTTCCAAACTCACCAATTTCTGACCTAGGGCATGGGCTATGGATTGGGATTGGCCCAGGCAGGGAATATCTGATGGGGGAAAAAGAAACTCACCAAGATCATAAACTTGAGAAAATTGTAGTTTAGGACATGAAAGCCTAACAGAGCGCGGGAACTTGCCTCAAGTACGTAACTGATCAGTACACTTGCTCCCCAAGACATCTACCAGGTTTTAAAGGTACATGGGTGGCAGGAGGCTACAGAGTGGCCTGAGAACCTCTGAAAAGCAGAGCTGATTTCCAGCAGCATTTCAATGCTAAGGAAACAGATCAGCCAGGTTCTCAATCAAAATCACCAGGACTTAGTAACAAGACCAACTACAGCTTTAGAGAAACTACTGAAAGTGTACCCAAGCCCAAATGAAATGTGAAAGTTAAAAGTGTTAGTCCTTCAGTGTGTCTGACTCTTTGCGCCCCATGGACTATAGCCCGCCAGGCTCCACTGTCCGTGGAATTTCCCAGGCAAGAATACTGGAACAGGTTGCCATTTCCTTCTCCAAAGGATCTTCCTGACCCAGTGATCAAACCCAGGTCTCCTGAATTGCAAGCAGATTATTTACCGTCTGAGCTATCAGGGAAGCCCACCCAAGCCCAAATTCGGATCACTTCGTGACTAGACTAAGGTTCTCAGCCACTAACCTATCTGCCTAATGGAGAAAAGGAAGAATCCTCTCCAGTCAAAGATGACATCATGTGAAATCTTTAAGCTTCTTTTATACAAACAATATAATGAAAATAGGCAAGAAAACATGATAACCATGAGAAAAAAGCCAAACAACAGAACACACTCACAGATCATTCACATACTGGATTTATAAATCAAGGACTTTATAAATAATCTGTTTTAAACAGTTCATTTCTGAATTTAAAATTAAACAATAGGTATTAAAAACGATTATTTTGACTTTTAAACACCTTTCTAAGAATATCAAGGCAATGTGTCATTTCAGAGTACATAAAAACCTATATGGATTACAGTGATGTTTGCTGTTTAGAAGACAGTAGCATTTTATTTATTTTCTCATATCATAATCTTACTGGTTGAGGGGAGTATTACTTTGTTTTGAACAAGCTATTATTGCTTCTTTGCACTGTGCTTGTGCTCCATACAATTATTATTTTGGGAAATGATTGTAAACTAATAAAAGTTTTACATTTCCTGAAAGAAATAATAAAGAAATAAGTCAAGAACTCTAAAACAGCTATGATTAATATCTCAAGAAAATACTGGGTAGAAATGGGCATAATAGCTGAAACAATAAAAAATTTTTTAAACCCCCAAAATTTACGAAAACAAATGAAACAGATATTATACGACTTAAGAATTTAATATATGAAATTAAGAGTTCAAGGAATGAATTTACTAGCAGACTGGACATGAAAAAGGCTAGGACTGGTATTCTGAAAGACTGTTGGTGTTCTCTATAGAAAACACCAAAGCATGTTAAGAAGAGAAAATGGAAAAGAGTGTTAACATGTGTGAGGGATGCAGAACATATATAAGGTTACAAGTCTCAGAAGAAGATGAACAGAATGGGATGAAGCAATACCTGAACAGATAATAGCTGAGAAACTCTCCCAAACTAATAAAACAAAAACAATCCACAGATGCAATAAGTTCAGCAAACTCCAAGCTGAATAAACACAAAGAAAACCATATCTAGGCTCATTATAGAAAAACTAATGGAAATCAAAGACTTAGGGGAAAAAAACTTTAAAGATATCAATAGGAAAAGAGGCAAATTACTTAAAAAAAAAAGCAACAAAAGCAGTTGATTTTCCATCTGAAAAGACTGAATCCAGAATACATAAAGCACAATCTCAAAGCCAAACAAATGACTGTTGATGTGAACTTGCAAAAAGTAACAAAATTTGATGAAGTGAAAGTCCAGGAAATCTTTTATCCTGAAAGACTTCAAATATAAAACTAAAGAAGCTGCTATGAATACAACACAGATGTACTTGGCCATAAAAAGAAATAAGTTGGCAGGCTCACCTGAACAAAGATAGTCTAATACTATAATCAAGAGGAAAGGATGGTGGTAAGACACATTTATTCCACAGTCACATAGGCACTGGAACATCCCTAACTTTGGTTTCTGATTAGAGATTATTTGAGGAGATCTACAGTTAATG
This sequence comes from Bos indicus, assembly GCF_029378745.1. Taxonomy (NCBI): domain Eukaryota; kingdom Metazoa; phylum Chordata; class Mammalia; order Artiodactyla; family Bovidae; genus Bos; species Bos indicus. The sequence continues at coordinate 62,698,282 of NC_091775.1, read as the reverse complement.
GTTAGTATACTAAGACAATTACTGGAGAAAAGTTGCTGTAAGCATGAAAGTGAAAGTCGTTCAATTGTATTTGACTCTTTGCAACCCCATGGACTATATAATCCATGGAATTCTCCAGGCCAGAATACTGGAGTGGGTAGCCTTTCCCTTATCCAGGCAATCTTCCCAACCCAGGAATTGAACCGGGATCTCCTGCATTGCAGGCGGACTCTTTACCAACTGAGCTATCAGGGAAGCTGTAGGCATACAGGTTAGTAAATCACACACACAAGCAAAAATGAGATGTACTCATTTGGGGAACTGTGAAATAACAAAACACACACACACACACATATATATATATGTACACACACACACATACACACACACACACACAGAGATCTCTGTCTCTAGTTCTAGTACAGAGCTCCTAAAACTCTTGGAACCAACTAAGTGATAAGAGCATTGGGAGCATCTTCTTTGCTTCAAGCATCTTGTTTAGTCTTTGACCCTAGTTCTTTGACACAGAGCTCCTGAATCCCTCGGGCTTTCCTGGGTGATGGGAGTATCTTTTCTTCCCATGAAGCAATGTTTGGCAGGCTCCTGGATGGCAGCTAATCACAGAAAGACCAAGCTGTGACTAGAAGTTTGGAGTTTTCAGCCCCATCCCCTCCCTTTCAGGAAAGAGAGAAGGGCTGGAAATTGAGTCAATGATATCTACAATGATATCTACAATGTATCAATGATCAATCATGCCTACATGATATGAAGTTTCTACAAACATCCCAAAGGTACAAGGTTCAGAAAGCTTCCAGGTTCCTAGGAGAGTGGTGTGCCTGGAGAGGGATGGATGGTCTACTCCTCATATACCTTTGCCTTATGTATCTCTTCCATCCAAATGTTCATCTGTGTACCGTATCCTTCTATAACAAAGCAGTAAACATTAAGTGTTCCCCTGAGTTCTCTGAGCTACTCTAGCAAATTACAAAACCCAAGGAGGGGATCATGGGAACTCTGATTTAGAGCCATTAAGTCAAAAGCACAGATGATAACCGGGGATTGAATTCCGAAGTGGGGGGACTGTTGGGCCAGTCTCATGGGAATAAATCCTTAACTTGCAGTATCTGACCTAACTCCAAATAGGCAGTACCAGAACTGAGTGGAATTATAGGACATTTTAGCTGGTATCACAGAGAATTACTTGGGGGCCGGGTGTGGAAGGCCTATACATTTGGTGATCAGAAGTGTCAGAAATGAAGTGTTCTGGGTGAGTAGTAAGGGAGAGAAACACAGAAGAAATGGATTTTTCCTACTCAGGAACTGAAGGAATTTGTGCTTTTATCAAATCCCTCCATTATAATTACGGATCACATAATATACTTCAGTTTGTATCCACTTTTGAAACACAGCTTTGGAATCTACCTGAATTACACCACAATCTGTCCCAGTTAATTTTTCATGGTGACCTCAGACCCAGGAAAATACCTAATATCTTCTATTTACTAAATAGTTAGGTTAAAATAAGTTAATAATTATCTGTGTCATACTGGGCACTACCAAACTTCTTAGACACATTGGACAACACCACCTTCATTCCCTGTTCTCAGTGGTTTTCATACAGTATCTGCATTTTATCTCAAAACCACTGAAAATTCATCTTCACAAATATATAACATCAAAAGGAAGGCAGTGAGCTCTAACACTGTAATTGTGAACTACTTAGCCCTGGTAGTTTGAACAGTTTCCAAGAGATGTCAAGTAATGCTGTATTTCCTTCAGAAATGTAAAATACCTCTGTGCACAGTTTGGGCACCTCAGATACATAAGATATTAACAATGACTATCCTATAAAACAATGAATAAAAAGAGATTAACAGAGATTGAACAAGTAATAGATAATGAGCAAAGGTGAGAAAGAGAGTGAGGGACAGACAGGAGGTTTGTGACACCAAGTGTGAGCAACAAGGAGAGCTTAGAACAGAACACAGCAGAAAGAACAACAACCAAAAAAAACCACAAAGGCAAAAAGAGACAGAGACAGACAGTGAGATGGTGAGAGGGAGACAGATGCACAAAGACAGAAAATCAGATAAGGAAAGGCAAAATGATCAATAAGAGACAAACTGTCGCATGAAGAGGAAAAAGCAGACAGAGGGACAGACAGACAGTCAAGGACAGGGAGATACTGATGGGGGGGAGAGAAGACAGAAGAGATGACAGAAAAGGCAGACAAAGAAGACAGAAAAAGATCGATGGGGTAAACACAGAAAAGAGGATCAGAAAGGTCGAGATAGCATTTAGAAAGACAGGGAGAGAGAAAGGGGTAAAGAGTGAGTCAGAGAGACAAGGAGAAACTATCAGGAAGAAAGAGAAAGACTGGCAAGGACAGACCCAGTTACTAGGACAAAGGGGTAGATGAAGGGAAAAGGACGAAGAAAGAGACACAGAGAGGCAGTGAGCACACAAGAAGAAAAAGCAAAGCATACAGGAAGAAAGGAAATCAGGGAGGGTAGGAGGAGAAGGAAAAACAGGCTGCCCCTCACACCACCTCCACCCAGGGGAACAGGGATTTTATTCATCAGTTCATTCATTACTTAAAGCATGATCCCTACTGTCTACTAGTGCATAAAAAAGAACCAGGAATTAGCATAACCATTCATAATGCAGAGCAGTGCACTCCAGGGTTTTCTCTGGCCACAGGGGAAACATTCGCTCTGCATATTATTAGCAAATACAATCTACACTCTTACTTCAGATATAAATATTCTCATTGACATAATTTCATAGTTCTGTGAGCTTCCAAGGGTCTCTGCCCCAAGCAACCAATCTAATGCACCAATGATTCACTTTTCCTAGAAAGACTCTACCACTATAAAATTACACAGAAAGCAATTTTAAAAGAGGAAATTATTAAATTCTAATGTGTTGAGTTTTCAGGACAAACCAGCTATGTATATTCTCACAATGTATTATAAAATTAGCATTAGTTTGAATTTTTTAACTATTTATTGAAATTTTAAAATTAATAAAGCAGAAAATAGAGAATAATATAAGCCCCAATGTGCCCAATGCCCAGTTTCAACAATGATTAACATTCTGCCAATATCATCATCAGGGCTTTGCTGGTGGCACAGTGGTAAAAGAATCTGTCTGCCATGCAGGAGATCTGGGTTCAATCCCTGGGTCAGAAATATCCCCTGGAGAAGGAAATGGCAACCCTCCAGTATTCTTGCCTGGGAAATCCCATGGACACAGAAGCCTGGTGGGCTACCATCCATGGGGTCACAAAAGAGTTGCACACAACTCTGAGACTAACAACAACGTTAACATCATCATTGTATTTAAAAATGTGAAATAAGAAATAAAATTCAATATATGCATAACTTTTTTATTGTTCCATAATTTTTAAATGCACTTTGACTTAAACATACTGGACTTTAAATTATTTTACTGCTGCTGCTGCTACTGCTGCTAAGTCGCTTCAGTCGTGTCCAACTCTGTGCGACCCCATAGACAGCAGCCTACCAGGCTCTCCCGTCCCTGGGATTCTATAGGCAAGAACACTGGAGTGGGTTGCCATTTCCTTCTCCAATGCATGAAAGTGAAAAGTGAAAGTGAAGTCGCTCAGTCGTGTCTGACTCTGTGTGACTCCATGGACTGCAGCCCACCAGGTTCCTCCATCCATGGGATTTTCCAAGCAAGAGTACGAGAGTGGGATGCCATTGCCTTCTCCGATTTTACTGCTAATCATTATGAAATTATCATATATTTAGTTTTTCCAGAATTAGAACCTCTGTTCTTAGATTCACTAAGTCTATGTCTACCCATTTCCTGGGTATCTATATACCCCCGGTATTCTAAGTATTTTATAAATGCAGATTATTCAAAATCTATTCCAGAAAAACAAGGTGTTACTATCCAATGGCCAAAATTACATTGAAAAATTAAGTTGGAAAATACATGATAGTTTGTCTAATCCAGTGATTCTCACACTTGGCTTCACATTATAATGAGTTGAAGAGTTTTAAAATATACAGATGCCCAAGTCCCAAGATTCTGATTCAGTTAACTTGGGTTACAGCCTATATACTGAGGGAGTTTTCTGTTTTTAATGTTCCCCAGGTGACTCTAATGTGAAACCACGGTTAAAAATCACTAATCTAGTCCAGATTCTCACCATTTACAAAAATTTCCTCAAATGTCTGTGTGAGGTAACCACCTGATAACCAATTTGCAAACTCACTATATATCAATCAGTTTAACTTTAGGGCAATATTTAACTATTTGAAAGTTTTAACAAGCAAAATCTGCCACTCCATACCCATCAATCCAAGTTCCACCTTATCCAGTCATATAAAATTATTCTTATTCTTATTCATCATCAGAGCTACTCTAAGTATTCTATGCCAAACTGTTCTTCATTCATTTACCCTTACAACAGTTTTCAAACTCATTCCCATACACTAGTGGTTCATTTCTAGAAAAGTTCAATATCCTTTTAAAAAAAACTGCACCTATAACCATTCATAATACTCCAGGAAAAAGATGGTCTGGTTAGGGCTCTGCACAGTAGTATTATCACTTTTTTTGTTCTATACAATTTAATACAGAACTTTAACAGTCTTAGAAACTTTTATCTTACTACTGGCTCATATCAAAGAGGAAAGGAAATCCCTAGATATTTTTATATTAACTGTAATTATGTTCCCATTCTTCCACCCTACAGATTTCTTGAATTTTACATCTAGTCCCTCCCACTGCATTTCACAGTAGTGTACTGGTAAATGTTCTCCAATGTGGTGGGACTAATCAGCATTTGCCAGTTTCTGTAATGTAAATACTCCCATCATGGCCAATTTTAAGCTACCAACACTGAACACAGATTGGGAAGAGATGAAGAAAATCATCACAAGCCTGTGTGAGACAATTTCAGCATACCACTAAATGCAACTCATAATTCTTAACTGGAAGTTTCCATCACAATCTTTAGAATCCTGTTTTGAAAAAAATTTTCCCAACCTAGTTCATCCTGAAGATTTTGATACAGTATATATACAGACTGGAATCCAGGATTTTTTATATTTTGAACAATCTCCAGGTGGTTCTGAGGCACATAGTCAGGTAAAATCCATCAAGATCTTTTGAACGCATCAAGATTTTTTTAGGTCTCTTCCAGCAAGAAAAACAATTTTTAAAATTGCTTCATGAAACAAAAGTTTTAACTCATGACTTATTTTCATTAAAATAATTACTGAAAACATTAATCTAAAACTTTCCCTTACAGCTGGACAAACCTGTCAATACTTTATTATATGTATTTCAATCAGCTACAAATCCCCCTAAATATCGTATTATTCATTGTATATCTTTCCTTCCAGTCCACAGGCATAGCATAATAGGTTTAAAAACTGTCTTTCTGAGATTGTATGCCTATGGCATTCTCCTATTCAATTATGAGAACTAACTCCAAAAGAAAATTAGGTGCGTTTTATGAACCAATATGCACTCCTAGAAGATGAGAAAATTACTGAACATGCAAAAATAATCCACTTAAGGAAGGTCCACTTCTGGGCAGGAAGAGTAACTGGAGGCCAATCAGCACCCCCATATTAAGCTACTAAACTGAATAATATATATAATAATCACTATTACGAAGCGAACAGTTGCTGAAAGAGCAAAAACTAAAGGTAAAGGACCTAATTTCAGAGAGGGAAGAACCGTAGAGAGATAAGTTTACCTTCTGTAGCCACTAAGCCTTGCACATTTGTTATATGATGCTCCTGCAATGAAGCCAAGAACCTAGACCTCATACATGCAGAGGACTGCTTCTGGGAGCCAGATAAAGCAACGAAGTTTTTAGCAGACAAAAGGTTACACTTCAAGAAACTAAGAAAATCAAATTAAACCCCAACAGGGAAGAAAGAATAAAATAAAGAGCACAAATCAATAAAATACAATCAGGCAAACAATAAAGACAATCAATGAAACCAAAATGTGGTAGTTTGAAGAGATCAATAAATTGATAAGCCTCTATTGATACTGACCAGGAAAAAAGAATATATAAATTTTCAATACCAAAATTAAAGAGGCTATAACTAGAGATCCTGGAAACACTAAAAAGTTACTAAGGGAATATAATGAACACATTTTGTAAATAAATCTGACAACTTAGAGGCAAGGATCAAATTCCTTGAAAGATTAAAAACTACCAAAGCTCACACAGCAAGAAATATATCTATACTACCTATGCAAAAAACTGAACTTATAACAAAGAGACAAAAATTTTCACATACAGAAAACTATATGGCTAGATAATTTCACTGGTAAATATTATGAAATAGTAAAGAAAAAAATACTATTTCTATATAAACTATTCTACAACATAAAAGAGGGAGGGGTGTGTTAGTCACTCAGTCATGTCAGACTCTTTGCGACCCCACGGACTGTAGACCACCAGGCTCCTCTCTGTCCGTGGAATTCTCCAAGCAAGAATACTGGAGTGGCTAGCCATTCTCTTCTCCAGGGGAGATTCCTAACCCAGGAATCAAATCCAGGTCTACTGCACTGCAGGCGAATTCTTTATTGTCTGAGCCACCAGGGCGGCCGCCTCCCCCTCCACCTTTTTGGGACAAGTCTCAATTGATTCTATAAGACCAACTGTATCCAATCCTCAAACCAAAGATAATATAAAAAAGAAACTACAGACCAATATACCTCATGAACAAAGACACGAAAATCTTTCACTCAATTTTAGCAAATCTACTTCATCAATATATTAAAAAATAATGCCAACACCAAGTAGGATTCATCCCAGGAACGCAAGGTTGCATTTAACATTTAAAAATAAATCAATGTAATTCACCCATATTAACAAAATAAAGAAGAAAAAAAGTACAATTAACTGGTGCAGGAAAAAAAATGTGACAAACTCCAACACTTGTTGCTGATTAAAAATCACTAAGTAAATTAGGAACAGAAGGCAACTTTCTCAATACGCTAGAACATCAACAAACACCTACATCAACCCATTCCACCACTGTCTCCATACTTCTAAGATTTACTGAAAATGAAAGAATTGCTTCTTCAGACTGATATTTAGGAGGTATATGAGAGACCTAAAAAAGGGATGCAATAGTAAGAACTACAACAATGGCTTTGGCATAGTCAATGAAGCAGAAATAGATGTTTTTCTGGAACTCTCTTGTTTTTTCGGTAATCCAACAGATGATGGCAATTTGATCTCTGGTTTCTCTGCCTTTTCTAAAACCAGCTTGAACATCTGGAAGTTCACGGTTCACGTACTGTTGAAGTCTGAATTGGAGAATTTTGAGCTTTACTAGCGTGTGAGATGAGTGCAATTGTGTGGTAGTTTGAGCATTCTTTGGCATTGCCTTTCTTAGGGCTTGGGATGAAAACTGACCTTTTCCAGTCCTGTGGCCACTTGCTGAGTTTTCCAAATTTGCTGGCATATTGAGAAGCACTTTCATAGCATCATCTATTAGGAAACAGCTCAACTGGAATTCCATCACCCCAATAGCTTTGTTTCTAAGTGATGCTTCCTAATGCCCACTTGACTTTGCACTTCAGGATGTCTGGCTCTAAGTGAGTGATCATACCATCGTGGTTATCTGGATTATGAAGATCTTTTTTGTATAGTTCTTCTGTGTATTCTTGCCACCTCTTCTTAATATCTTCTGCTTCCATTAGGTCCATACCATTTCCGTCCTTTATTGAGCCCATCTTTGCATGAAATGTTCCCTTGGTATCTCTAATTTTCTTGACGAGATCGCTAGTCTTTACTCTGTTGTTTTCCTCTATTTCTTTGCACTGATCACTGAGGAAGGCTTTCTTTATCTCTCCTTGCTATTCTTTGGAACTCTGCATTCAAATGGGTATATCTTTCGTTTTCTCCTTTGCTTTTCGCTTCTCTTCTTTTCACAGTTATTTGGCCTCCTCAGACAGTCATTTTGCATTTGCATTTATAATTTATAACAATAAATTAGAATTACACCGTTTTACTTTGCGAACTGCATCATTACCTGTTTGTGGAACAAGCTCATTATAAGGGTTTAATAACAGGTAAGCCTCGTGATAAATTTCTTTTCCTCTGTACTGACTCACATCTCATTTTAAAAACATTCTGAGATTCTAAAACTAAACTGACTCTAATTTCACTCTTAACAAAATGTCTGGAAAACCAAGGGTACTTATTAGCCTCTGAGTGAAAGGTCTTGTAAATTTATCATGTGCTTTGCTGATCAATAAAATTAATCAGTTGGCATTCACTAAATCCTCAAAGCAAAGCAAAGGACACATAACGAAGTTAAAGTTGCACTGCTGCCAGTCTCTGGAGAGACAAATAAATATTTACATAAACATGAGGTTTTAAACTTTAACAACAAATAAAGAACTATCAAAAGTTCATCCTAATAAGTTATATACATGCTAAACAAAGCCAAATACATTATTTGATCTCAATACTGGCTCACTTTCTTTAGTCCTATTTCTTAGACAAAATTGTTTATACCAAACTGCTTATATCACGAGATCCCACTTACTAACTCTCTCATCTACCAGTCTACAAATTTTCTCTATATTATTTTACACTTTTGCATAATGCTAAGTTTATAAATTATGTATACTCACATCTGCTCAAATCTCTCTACACCTTCCTCTATAATGTTTGTTCTCCCTTTGGCTGACCACTCACATCTTCTTCTATGTGTTTAAGGACATACATGTGAGGATTCTTCTGAGACAATCCAATACAAAACTTCAGGCAATAGTCTCAAACTCTCTGGCCTTTGTCACTGTATTTAAGGATTAATCTAATTGGATCACTGAGATGTGGCCAAGTTAGCTGCGTAACAGTACCCCACAATTTTACTAAGACATTTTTATAATGGCCTAACTACTATGTATCAGAAACCACATTACAAAGCAAGATGAAGCTGAATAAAATAAAGCCCTACCTTTAACATATTCTTGAATTATTAGAAGAAAACTTCAAGCACAAAAATAATTGTAATATTGTTAGTACTATAAGAAAATTATGCATAAAACTTTCATAACACAAATGAAGAAAGATCAGAAAAAGACATGTCATTTGGCTAGGAATAGGAAGTTTTTGGTTACATTTCAAGAGAAAGGGCATTCTAAAATCACAGAACCAGGATGCACAAAATCAAAAAGGCGAAAGTAATTGGTTTGTCACAGTTAGAACTGGACATGGAACAACAGACTGGTTCCAAATACTAGAAGGAGTACGTCAAGGCTGTATATTGTCATCCTGCTTATTTAACTTATATGCAGAGTACATCATGAGAAACGCTGGACTGGAAGAAGCACAAGCTGGAATCAAGATTGCCGGGAGAAATATCAATAACCTCAGATATGCAGATGACACCACCCTTATGGCAGAAAGTGAAGAGGAACTCAAAAGCCTCTTGATGAAAGTGAAAGAGGAGAGTGAAAAAGTTGGCTTAAAGCTCAACATTCAAAAAACGAAGATCATGGCATCCAGTCCCATCACTTCATGGGAAATAGATGGGGAAACACTGGAAGCAGTGTCAGACTTTATTTTGTTGGGCTCCAAAACCACTGCAGATGGTGACTGCAGCTATGAAATTAAAAGACACTCGCTCCTTGGAAGGAAAGTTATGACCAACCTAGATAGCATATTGAAAAGCAGAGACATTCCTTTGCCAACAAAAGTCCGTCTTGTCAAAGCTATGGTTTTTCCAGGAGTCATGTATGGATGTGAGAGTTGGACAGTAAAAAAAGCTGAGTGCCGAAGAATTGATGCTTTTTGAACTGTGGTGTTGTAGAACTCTTGAGAGTCCCTTGGACTGCAGGGAGATCCAACTAGTCCATCCTAAAGGAGATCAGTCCTGAGCGTTCACTGGAAGGACTGATGTTGAAGCTGAAGCTCTGGTACTTTGGCCACCTGATGTGAAGAGCTGACTCATTTGAAAGACCCTGATGCTGGGAAAGATTGAAGGCAGGAGGAGAAGGGGACGACAGAGGATAAGATGGTTGGATGGCATCACCAACTCGATGGAGATGAGTTTGAGTAAACTCCGGGAGTTGGTGATAGACTGGGAGGCTTGGCGTGCTGTGGTCCATGGGGTTGCAAACAGTCGGACACGACTGAGCAACTGAACTAAATTGAACTGAACTGGTTTGTCCAGACATCCCTATTCCTGTCTCTGAAAATAAAGTTTCTGACACAGAAATATGTCTCAGGTAAAAAACAACACTATAAATAGAAATACTAGTGAATTTGTTGGGTCAGGATGAAGCTGTTTCAGATAAAATGCTTTTAGCTGCCAAGAACATAAGACTTAAAGAAAAAATGGCTTAAACAAGAAAGAAATATATTATCTCAGATAAGACATCTGGAAGTAGGGTAATTCCAGGATTAGTTTCAGGTCAATATCTTCACATCATCAAGGATTCAGATTTTTTCCATCTCTGCTCAGCCACCCTCAGCACGTCAGCTGTTCCCCTCATAGTCAGAAGATGGCTGCAGCAGTTTCAGGCATAATACCACACAACAAAAACCTAGGGGAAAGAATTTATTTCTTCTCTATCACTTTTTATAAAAGCCAGAGAACTTAAATCCTTGCTGAAATCCATATTGTAGAAATCCTCACCTCAGGTTTTATTTGGCAAAATCATCACAAACTCATTCCTAAATCAAACAGTGGCTTAGAACAATTAATTTAAAAATTGTTTTAGTCTCATGACTTCTCATACACCCTTAAAAATTATTAAAGACTCACAAAAGCTCAGTTTTTATGAATAACATCTATATAACTATTTACCATAACAGAAATAAAGTTTGAGAAATAGTAATGATAAGTACATCATTTACTTAAAATAACAACAAATAACATATTGGTAAAAAGTAACTATTTTCCAAAATTAAAGTTAATATAAAGAATTTTTTTTTTAATCTATCTTATATCTGGATTTTCCTGTCTGTTGAGTACCACACATCATGTAGACTCTGGGAAACTCCAGAGTACATGAAATACATGAAACTATGTATTCATGACAGAATAAGATTTTTTTAAAAATTCAGTAACATCTTAGCACATATCAGGAAAATAGTTTATACCTCACATACTCCCTGAAAAAAATCTCAAAGACCGTCTATGGTCCACATTTTAAGAATCTCTCACTTAGACCAAATAAGATTCATCCCCTGAGACTGAGAAGAGCTCAACCTCTCCTGAATTGAATAAAGTAGCACAAAAACCTAAAGAAAACTAGAATTCAATTAGCAGGTGACAAGAAAGGTAGAAGAAAGGGAATGGCTGTTTAAAAAACAAACAAGAGCAATCAACAGCAGAGATAATAAATCTGAGAAGGCAAAATCATAAGAAGTCTTAGATACTAAAATCTGTCATAAAGCCAACACTAAATAACAAAATGAGGTTTAATCTGAAAAACTATTTTTAAAAAAACACTCATAACAAAAAATTTGTGCTATATAGAATATTTACCCAACTCTTATAACCACTATGAAACATTTCTGTATACAAGTAAACAATCTGCATTCCTACTCTGTAATCCCTCAGGTGCTGATTACATTCACAGTCTGCATGACAGTAGGACAGAAGTCAAGCATTGGAGTAACTATGCTAAAGGCACAATATTTTTTTTAATTTATTTAGTTTTTAACTGAAGGATAATTACTTTACAGAATTTTGTCATTTTCTGTCAAACCTCAACATGAATCAGCCATAGGTATACATATATCCCCTCCCTTTTGAACCTCCCTCCCATTCCCCCTCCATCCCACTCCTCTAGGCTGATACAGAGCCCCTGTTTGAGTTTCCTGAGCCATACAGCAAATTCCCATTGGTAATGTATTTTACATATGGTAATGGAAGTTTCCATGTTACTCTTTCCATACATCTCACCCTCCTCCCCTCTCCCCATGTCTGTACGTTTATTCTCTATGTCTGTTTCTCCATTACTGCCCTGTAAATAATTCTTCAGTACCATTTTTCTAGGTTTCGTATATATGCATTAGAATACAGTATTTATCTTTCTTTCTGACTTACTTCACCCTGCATAATAGGTTCTACATCCATCTACCTCATTAGAACTGACACAAATGTGTTCCTTTACATGGCTGAGTAATATTTCACTATGTATATGTACCACAACTTCTTTATCCATTCATCTGTCAATGGACATCTAGGCTGCTTCCATGTTATTTTTTAAATAAACACAAACATGCTTTCAGTCAGTTCAGTCGCTCAGTCGTGTCCAACTCTTTGTGACCCCATGAATCACAGCACACCAGACCTCCCTGTCCATCACCAACTCCCGGAGTTTACTCAAACTCATGTCCATCGAGTCGGGGATGCCATCCAGCCATCTCATCCTGTCGTCCCCTTCTCCTCCTGCCCCCAATCCCAACCAGCATCAGGGTCTTTTCCAATGAGTCAGCTCTTCGCATGAGGTGGCCAAAGTACTGGAGTTTCAGCTTCAGCATAGTCCTTCCAATGAACACCCAGGACTGATCTCCTTGCAGTCCAAGGGACTCTCAAGAGTATTCTCCAACACCATAGTTCAAAAGCATCAATTCTTCGGCACTCAGCTTTCTTCACAGTCCAACTCTCACATCCATACATGACCACTGGAAAAACCATAGCCTTGACTAGACGGACCTTTGTTGGCAAAGGAATGTCTCTGCTTTTCAATATGCTATCTAGGTTGGTCATAACTTTCCTTTCAAGGGGTAAGTGTCTTTTAATTTCATAGCTGCAATCACCATCTGCAGTGATTTTGGAGCCCCAAAAAATAAAGTTTGACACTGTTTCCACTGTTTCCCCATCTATTTCCCATGAAGTGATGGGACCAGATGCCATGATCTTAGTTTTCTGAATGTTGAGCTTTAAGCCAACGTTTTCACTCTCCTCTTTCATTTTCATCAAGAGGCTTTTGAGTTCCTCTTCACTTTCTGCCATAAGGGTGGTGTCATCTGCATATCTGAGGTTATTGATATTTCTCCCGGCAATCTTGATTCCAGCTTGTGCTTCTTCCAGCCCAGACTTCCTCATGATGTACTCGGCATATAAGTTAAATAAGCAGGGTGACATACAGCCTCGACGTACTCCTTTTCGTATTTGGAACCAGTCTGTTGTTCCATGTCCAGTTCTAACTGTTCCTTCCTGACCTGCATATAGGTTTCTCAAGAGGCAGCTCAGGTGGTCTGCTATTCCCATCTCTTTCAGAATTTTCCATAGTTTATTGTGATCCACAGAGTCAAAGGCTTTGGCATAGACAGTAAAGCAGAAATAGATGTTTTTCTGGAATTCTCTTGCTTTTCTCATGATCAGTGGATGTTGGCAATTTGATCTCTGGTTCCTCTGCCTTTTTTAAAACCAGCTTGAACACCTGGAAGTTCGTGGTTCACATATTGCTGAAGCCTGGCTTGGAGAATTTTGAATATTACTTTACTAGCATGTGAGATGAGTGCAATTCTGTGGTAGTTTGAACATTCTTAATAAGGTTTAAAAAAGAACAACTGACAAAAGTTAATTTGTAAGGTAACAAAATAAGTTAACAAATTCTGCAAAAAGTTGAAAATTCACTTCATTACATTTATCAATAGAAAGCTATTTATATAATAAGCACTAGTAAAATGAATAAACACTTTATTCTTTTTTTTTTAACACTTTATTCTTTAATGGTTGTTATTAAAGAATAATAACCATTACTCTTTAATGGTTGTTAATCCATTAATGGCACTAATAACTGTGCCTCTGAATTTAATCTCAACTCATTTTTTTCCAAACCCTGGCTCACTATTCACCAATATTCTATGCATTTGTCTCCATTCACTAAATTACCTAACTAATGTTTACAGTAACTTACAAGTCAGACAGTATCTACAGGCCAAAGGTACCAAGAAACAACTTTTAGCAAGCAACACCCAGTGCACTCCAAATTTTAATTACTTGTTAAAGACTTCAGTTAATTAAAAAGTAACCACAATAAACACTTGAGCCTACTCAGTGTTCCACAGTTATAAAGTTGGAATTGTCTTGAGGAGGTATAGATACTTGTATTCCAAACTAAATAAGTGTAATTATAAAACCCAGACCATAAAAATGGTCTGGGTTTTATAATTATTTTCAATTATTCATATTGAAAAGATTTAATTACTTTCAATTATTCATACTGAAAAGATTTTTACATATATCTGTATCACTGGGGGCTTCCCTGATAGTTCAGTTGGTAATCCACCTGCAGGGCAGGAGACCCCGGTTCAATTCCTGGGTCGGGAAGATCTGCTGGAGAAGGGACAGGCTACCCACTCCAGTATCCTTAGGCTTCCCTTGTGGCTCAGCTGGTAAAGAATTCGCCTGTAAGGCGGGAGACCTGGGTTCAATTCCTGGGTTGGGAAGATCCCCTGGAGGAGGAAAGGCTACCCACTGCAGTATTCTGGCCTAGAGAATTTAATGGACAATATAGGCCATGGGGTCGCAGAGAGTCACACACGACTGAGAGACTTTCACTTTCAGTATTATTTTAGCAAAATAAAGTACATTTTCTTTTTCTCATTGTAAATGGCAAGGAGAAAGGACAGATTCCCAAGTTAACTAACTTTAAATGTCAATAAGATCGATCCCCCTTCATTCAGACTGAAACTCCTCAAAGAAACTCATGTTTCCAAATGACTTCATATATCTACTTACCTTAGTAACCAACCCAAACTTCTATATTTAGCCCCTGCATTAAATGCCAGAATGAAAATAAGCTTAGAGTCACACCGTACACTGAAGTTAAAAACTGAATAATTAAAATTATTCATATACATTTGAAGATTTCTACAACTCGGTGGATACTTTTCAGAAATTGCACAATGGAGACTGTTTTTGAAAAACAATATATTCAGGTTTCAACCAATAAAATGAAGGCCTAAGTATAAAAGAAAAAAATGATTTGAGAAGTCATATAAAACAACAATTTCAAATTCCTTAACCATGTACGAGCATGAGAAGAGGACTGATGAGGGAGTAAAAAAGTAAGGATGAAGGAAAAAGAATGAGTAAGAGGTAGAAGGACAGAATAACGATGAGAAAGACATCAAATATAAAAAGAAGGTACATTATATTTTAGTTGCAAGAGGCCTGAAGCTGATCAGAAGAACTGTGATTTCCTAATCACTAACTAGTGACCCTGGAAATTTGAACTTTGGTTCACCTCTCTAGGTCCTAGTAACCTCTAAATTAAGAGGAACAGACAAGGTCAATTTTTCCTAAAGTGCCTCACAGAATTTTTAGTCCTTAAAAAGAAAAATGGGTTTCATGGTCAGATAAATTTTGGAAACATGAAATAGTGTATCTCTTCCTCTTTGATGGTCACAATGTAAACTAAATAGTGAAGTGAAAGTCGCTCAGTTGTGTCCTACTCTTAGGGACGCCATGGCCTATACAGTCCATGGAATTCTCCAGGCCAGAATACTGGAGTGGGTAGCTGTTCCCTTCTCCAGGGCATCTTCCCAACTCAGGAATCGAACCCAGGTCTCCTGCATTGCAGGCGGATTCTTTAACAGTTGAGCCACCAGGGAAGTCGCTATTTAGTAAACTAAATAGTAAGTAAGAAAAGTCCTAAAATGCCCTAGAATTAAAAATAGTAACAATAATATTAATAAACAATAAGAAAAATTCTTTTTGTCATTAACTGTTTTACAATCTTATTTGGCCACAAAACACCTTCTGCTCATAAATCACAAAATAATCCAACAGATCAGAGAACACTCTTCACAAAACATGGACCGAATTATCTCTAAAATCTTTTTACTACTTACATTTACAGCCTTTATCATACTATGCCACTAAGTTTCAACATTACAAAGTACTGCTTTTAGCATTCAAATACACATAAAGAGCAATGAAATTGAGACTCCAACTTGAGAAACAGGGTTAATTAGCATTAGAAGCACAAACACTCTAGAAAAAAGAGAAGTAGTCTTCTAAAGAAAGCAGAGAGAAAAACCTGTTTCTTCTTATAAAGCAGAAGTAAATAAAACTTCCCAAAGATTATGCTTGACATCCAGAGAAAAGGAAAAGAAAAACGGCCCTAAGATAGACAGGAAGAGGTAAACCTGTCTTTCGCAAGTCACCCCTGGGAATTCCAAGCTAGTGGCAGTACTACATTAGTACTGGGGGAAACGGCAGCAGTATGAGAACGCATAAAGTAACCATGGCAGCTACCAGAAGAAGGCATGGATTCAGAAAGAATTCTACAGATGATATGGCCCACAGTTTATCTGATACATGAGTCCATCTACAGTATTTCACACAGGGGACTGACCAGTCCAGTCTTCCACTGACTACCTACAGGAGCTGGGAACCACACAGATGACTTAATCTTTTTTGTTAAGATTAAAACAATTTTATTACAGCACTTTACTGTTGATCACTGGTCTTTTTCTCATCTCAAGAACTCTCACACACCTCTTATGACCATATTTTGATAACAAGATGAGTCAGTGGAAAGAATGCTACAATGATGTCTGAAAACTGAAAATCCAATCTTCAACACTTGTCACTGATTATTTGTGTAACAGTGAGTTAACTGACAGCTCCTAGCTTTGATTTCTTAAACTGAAAAATAAAGCAATCTCTGAGATTTATAAGGATTCTAACATCTTATGATTCCAAGTCTCATTATGGCATGGTCTGTCTACCTACAAATCTGCTTTCTCTGGCCAAGAATTCTAACATGTCTGAATCCTTTAGTGTAGTGTTCAGAATTAAACACGAGATTCCAGAAACGATTTATTCAGTAAAGAAGAGTGGGTTAATTATCTTCCTTTTTCTAAACACTATATTTACATTAATAAAGACTTTGATCAAATTAGATTTTGTGTAGCCACATTACATTCAGATAACCGTACCTTGTTATCCAGCACTGTGGATCCTACTGACTACTCTTAACCAATAATGAACTAAAGTTGATCTCCCTTATCCCATACTTTGCAAATTGATTTTCTGGTACTGAATGTAGGATTTGAGATTTTTCTTAATTAGCCTGCATCTTGATTTGCTTAGGCCATCATCTTAGCCTTTTGGATTCAAATTGATAATTCAGAACATTAGCTATTCCTTCCATCTCATGAAGTGGTTGAAATACTATTATTAGCAATCTCAACCAAGAAAATGATTAAAATGCTGATTACAAGAGCTGATCAACAGAAAAGGGTAACACTGGAAATAAAGCTTCTACCTTAAAAGTCTAGAAAAAGAAAAGCAAATTAAACTCAAAGCAAGCCAAAAAAAAAATAAAACAAACAAACAAAAGAAAGAAAGAAAGAATAATGATAATGAGGAAAGCAATGAAATAGAAAACAGAAGAAAAAAGAGAGAAAAATCAATGAAAGTGAAGGCTGATTCTTTGAGAAGATTAACAAAACTGATAAACCTCCAGCCAGACTGTAAGTAAACAAAAAAGAAGACACAAATTGCCAATATCAGGAATGAACAAGGTAACAGAGCTACAGATTCTACAGCTAGTAAAATAATAAGGGAATGTAATAAGCAACTTTATATCAATAAGTTCAGCAATTTAAATATATTATTAATAATTCCTTAAAAGGCATCAACTACCAAAGCTTACTCGAGAAAAAATGGATAATCTGAATACCTTATTTAAACCTTCCCAACAGAGAAAGCTGCAGGCCCAAATGACTTTATAGACATATATCCTATATGAATACAGATGTAAAAATTCTAATGAAATTTTAATGACTTTAATTCAGCAATATATAAAAAAGGTATGCAATGACAAAGTGGGGTACTACAGACTGAATATTTGTGGTCCCCCTCAAATTCATATGAACCCTAATGCCCAATGTAATAAAGCACCACTTTGGGAGGTGCTTAGGTCTGAGCACTCATGAATGAAATTTCTGCTTTTATAAAATATATAAATATCCTTATAAATATGAATGCAAGGAAGAATTTTAAAAGTATATTCTACAAGTAACACTGACTAAAAAACTAGCAAGCAAAAACATCACCAAAAATTACTTTATCGTAAACTTTGTTTTCACTTTAAGTGCTCTGTGTCTTGATAAAAGTGATGGTTGAACAACACTGTGACTGTATTAAACGCCACTGACTGCTAGTACACTTACAATGGTTAATTTTATCTTATATCAATTTATCTCCAAAAAAAAGAAAAAAGGAAAGAATATTTCTGTGAATATTCTGGGTCATGTAGCTAATTAAAAATTACAAATCTTCTATACAAAACAAACTTCTAGTTACAAAATGGGAAAGGAAAGGTGAGGAAGGAAAAATTAGGTATGAAATTAAAGATACAAGCTATTATAAATAAAGTATACAAGCAACAAGGGTATACTATATAGCATGGAGAAGTATACCCAATATCGTGTAATACTCTATAACACAACATAATCTGCAAAAATACTGAAACACTATGCTGCACACCTGAAACGAACAATAATGTAAATCACCATATTTCAATAATAAGTTTTCAAAATTGTGAATCTGGTTTTTCCTGTATCTTGAAGGCAGCATTTGACCCTAATTATTGATGGCAGACAGTTGGAAGACTCTCAACATGGATGAGGACACAACTATAGGAATCATAAAAACAGCAGAGCTGAAGACTAGATGGTACCGTACCTAAAAGTCCACATTCCTCTGGACTTCTATCTATCTATATGTGGATACTGCTGAACTAGTACAAAGAACTCACAATGATCTCTAAATTTTCATCTGCGTTAGACTAACAGCCCCAAATGTTAACATATACTGGTCTCCCAAATAAAATCCACCTTTTAAAAACAATTTAAGACTCTTGGAAATTTGGCCTCATCCTTAGAGTTCACTGCTGCTGCTGCTAAGTTGCTTCAGTCGTGTCCAACTCTGTGCGACCCCAGAGACAGCAGCCCACCAGGCTCCCCCGTCCCTGGGAGTCTCCAGGCAAGAACACTGGAGTGGGATGCCATTTCCTTCTCCAATGCATGAAAGTGAAAAGTGAAAATGAAGTCACTCAGTCATGTCCGACTCTTCACGATCCCATGGACTGCAGCCTACCAGGCTCCTCCATCCATGGGATTCTCCAGGCAAGAGTACTGGAGTGGGGTGCCATTGCCTTCTCCCAGTTCACTATTCTCCTGTAATACCCCTCCGCTTCATTTAAAGTATTTCACTGAATCGCCCCTCAGTGTCTCATGTACTTACACACTCTTTGGTTTTGTCCTGCTGCTTCTTTGTGCCTAGAAAGCCTTCTCCTACAGTTATAACTATGTTTCAAGGCCTAATTCAAATCTCAACTCCTTCATTAATCATTCTCTTACTACTTCATTTATGAAAATTCTTTTGTGGACATTGTAGATAAACTGTTCCTGAAGGTATGTACCTAATATACTGCACTATTATTGTATTGTTAAAAATTCCTCTCTGCTGTAAACACCCCAACTCATTTACCATGTCATGAGTGAACCATCATACCATATTTTTCCTTAAGTAGAAAGACAAGTCATAATCTTCCAGAAAAATAACAAACTTGTTATACGCTAAGATAACAGAGGTCTCATATAGAAAAAAAAAAGAGTATAAAAACAATAAATCTTACAATATAAGTTACCTTTTTCGGCTCCATCCTTTATAAGAGGAATGCCCAAATTTGCTATTTCATTTTCTCATTTCAATGACCAAAAGATTCCATTTTGAATAGCCTAATAAGAACATATTTTAGAACTGCACAGCAATTGTGAAACAACAGAAACTCTTAAATACATTTAATCACACTAAATTTGCAATGCCCTGACTCAAAGTATAGATATTTCAACCTCAAATAAGATTCATGTGCCTCAGGAGTATATGCAAAATTAACTGCATGTGATAACACACCAATAAAAATTCAATTTCCTTTTCCAATCTCAACTGATTGCATCTTTTGTAACAAGAGCATAGCTGATCGATTTCTGGCACTCAATCTTGTAGGGCTAAACTATGTTCTCCTCTCAACCTTCAATAAAGAAAATGAAAATTTAATCAGTATAGGCAGATTCCCTACCCCTCAACACTATAATCCCAAAGAGCTGTACTTATGGTTAGCAGGCAAGGGTATTTATTATTCAATCCTAAAAGTCATCACAGTTCACCTTTTCAAAGCTGGAGCAGACACTTTCAAGTCTAAAGTATACTAAGAATCTAAGCTTTAATGAATGAAGTACTTTCTCTTATAATATAATTATATACACATTTACGTATTTATGCATCTATGGGTATGTATGTATGCATTTCTTCCCACTGAAAAAGAAAGTTTAAAACAATGAATAACTCAGTAGCAATGATACTCTGAAAGAAATGCTGTTATTTGGCTTTTAAAGGACTTAAGACTCCCTGGTTATCACAGAAAGAATCAAGACTCCTTGGCAAAATGATTCCAGGTCCCAGACTGGAAATATGTCAGATGAGTCTGGAAAGTTTTGTCATACCAGATAGAAAGGAAGCAATCAAAGATTATAAGGGTCATATCAAAAGGAATAAGAAAATCATTTGAAAAGGCTCCTACTGGGTCAAAGCTAAAAATCTGATCAAGAGAGATAGAAACTACACTGGAACAAAACATAACTAAGTAAACAGATTCAAACATCAGTCAGTTCAGTCGCTCAGTCGTGTCCAACTCTTTGCAACCCCATGAATCTCAGCACACCAGGCCTCCCTGTCCATCACCAACTCCCACAGTTCACCCAAACCCATGTCCATTGAGTCGGTGATGCCATCCAACCATCTCATCCTCTGTCATCCCCTTCTCCTCCTGCCCTCATATTAATTCACTAAAACACTTAGAAGAAACATTTCATTAATCATCTTTGTAAAATGTTAAAGCACCAATACTGCTTTGAAAACTATAGAAGAATTAGGCAATCATCCTACTTTTCCTATACAGTCTGTAGCTAAGGGCAACCAAAGAGTTAGAAAAGGGAAGTTTCTCTTTAGAGAATGCTGGCTAATAAACACAAGAGCATTAAAATATCACCATTTTGTACACCTTAACAAATTCATGGATCTAAGGCTAGGCAATGATCAGTAGTTAGTAACATAACAAAGAGAAACAATCTGATATTATATATCCCTCCTAAAATAGGTACACACAAGCATGTATATAGTGTTCTTAGGAGAAAGTATATATACATAATACTTACAACTCTCTAGACTTAACTACAAATTTACAAGAAATACAGAGAACAAACAACATGTTAAGGCACACCACAGGAATACAATCAGTAAAATCCAGACTCTGGGAGACCAAAAAAACAAACAAATCAGTTTGCTCCACCAAATAATAATAATAATTAACATTTTAAAAAGAAAAATGCAAGAAAAATAAGAGAGTCAGAAACCTACATACCAGTTTGAACCAATAAAGCATTCTCCAATGAGTGAAATGTTCTGTGGTGTCCAATATGGTATTCCCTAACCTCACGTGGCTCCTGAGCACTTGATATGTAAGTAGTGTGACTGAAGATCAGAGTATTTCATTTTAATTGTAATTAATTTAAACTTTACTAGCTACTTGTGGCTAGTGGCTACTGTTTTGGATGGTGCCACTGTTGATGGATGGAGAATTAACAGACTTGATAATCAAACACAATAAATCATATGATAGATCTTATTTGTGTCTCTGGTCAGATTAAAATATCTTTTAAAATATATTAATAGTAAGTTCTTAATAGTATCAAATATCTTATATTCTTAATAATATTAAGAAACTACTAATAATATTTTTATGTGTGATAACTGTATTTTGGTAAATAGGACAGGAACTATCCTTTATAAATATTTACACTAGAGAAAATCATAATTCAAAAAGACATATGTACCCCAATGTTCATAGCAGCATTATTTATAATAGCCAAGATGTGGAAGCAACCTAAATGTCCATCAACAGATGAACAGATAAAGATGTGATATGTGATTCCACACAATGGAGTATTTCTGAGCCATAAAAAAGAATGAAAACAACGCCATCTGAAGCAACATGGATGGACCAAGACGTCACATACTAAGTGAAATTAGTTAGAGGAAGACAAACATGATATTACTTATATGTGGAATCTAAAAAATGATTCAACTGAACTTATATACAAAATAGAAACAGATCTACAGACTTACAAACCAAACAAATGATTACCAACAGTGAAAGGGGGGCTAAAATTAGGAGTTTGGGATTAACATTTACACATTACTATACAAAAAATAGGTAACTAAGAGGGACCCACTGTAGAACACAGGACTTACTATAGCTGAATCACTTTGCTGTACACCTGAAACTAACACAACATTGTAAATCAACTATACTTTTCTAAATGTATGCTTAAAACAAAAGAAATATTTATGGAAAAATGATATAATTTCTGGAATCTGCTTCAAAATAATCAAGGAGGACAAAACAAGATTAGGCAATTGATAAGAAGTGAAGCTGGGTGATGGATACATGGGATTCTGTACACATTCTACTTCTGTGTATCTTCAAATTTTTCATAATAAAAATGTTGGAGGGAAGAGAGGACATGAACCCTGCATGCTAGGACAAGGTCTGCCTTTTTGTTTCCCTCAGGAAGGCTACTAGAAATATAAAAGAAATCCTAAAGAGGGATAGTTTGGTTAGAAGCAGGTAAACTGTCCTATATTATATTTTATACAGTCAAGCCTATATACTGGACAGCTTTTTACTTTCTGTGTATCTACTTAATTTTTTTTTTAACATCATTTGACTGTCCCTTCAATGTGGGTAGATTAGACTGTGAAAACAAATGCCTCAGTTGTACCTCTAGCTCTAGCACCAAGTTTGAAGATACAACATGAACTACAATGCATTTTTTTCAATTCAGATTTAGGGATATGGTGGGCCAAAACTGACCACAACTGTTCTCACTAACGGGCAAAAGATATCTATGTCAAATCACTTGAATCTGTGATGAAATTAAATCATGAGATGAAATCATCCTGAATTACCCAGGAAGCCTTAAATCCAATGAAAAATGTTCTTAGATACACAGAGAATAGATGGAGAAGGCGGCAAAGTGAAGAGGCACAGATTGGGGTGAAGTGGCCACGAGCCAAAGAAGTCAGCAACTACCAGAGGTTGGAAGACATAGATCATCCCCCCCCCAAATTCCAGGAGTGAAGCCCTGCCAACATCTTGATTTCCCACTGTGGCCTCCAGTACTGAGAGAGAACAAGTGTCTCTTACTTTAAGCCACCAAGTTTGTGATAAACTGTTAGAGCAGACACAGAAAACTAACAGATGATTATCTACTCTTTCAACCACTGAATGCCTTATTCCTTCTTCTTATTACTGCAATAATTAAACATTATTGCGAATCTAAACGATTTTCAGAGCATCTTTTCTACCTTGAGGTCAGGCATTTTAGTTTCTTTTATTCAATGATATAACCCAGTGCTGGAAAACTACTCTCTAATCAAAACTTTCTATTCTTTCTACCTTTCTCATTGGCATTCTTTCACTAAAGACGTAAGGTGGTCCTACCTAATGAAAAAAGAGCATAAAGAAAAACTTTCCTTAACTGAAAGTTCTGCCAACTTAAAGCTTTAACAATTGTTCCAGTTTTCTAATACTAGTTTAGAAAATTCTATCTGAAATCATATTCATTCATGTGTTACAGTATTCTTTTGTACACAATGCAGAGTAGATACCAATAATTTCCAGAATTTTTGTTTTGTGACTTACTGTTTTGTAATTATTCCTTCTCTACTTTATGACCTTCCCTCAAACTTACCAATAAATAAAGAAATAGCACTGTGTGACAAATGACACAGTACCCTTGTGTGCTATTGACCTTTATATGCAAAGGAAAACTTTAAATACTGAAAATATTTTAAATATTCTGTAGTATCACAAAGAAAAGATTAAAAGCATTTTTCAAAGGTCCATTTAGTCAAGGCTATGGTTTTTCCAGTAGTCATGTATGGATGTGAGAGTTGGACTATAAAGAAAGCTGAGTGCCAAAGAATTGACACCTTTGAACTGTGGTGTTGGTGAAGACTCTTGAGAGTGCCTTGGACTGCAAGGAGATCCAACCAGTCCATTCTGAAGGAGATCAGCCCTGGGTCTTCAATGGAAAGACTGATGTTGAAGCTGAAACTCCAATACTTTGGCCACCTGATGTGAAGGGCTGACTCATGTGAAAAGACCCTGATGTTGGCAAAGACTGAAGGCAGGAGGAGAGGGGACAACAGAGGATGAGATGGTTGGATGTCATCACCGACACAATGGACATGAGTTTGTGTAAAATCCGGAAGTTGGTGATGGACAGGGAGGCCTGGCGTGCTGTGATTCATGGGGTCGCAAACAGTCAGACACGACTGAGCAACTTAACTGAACTGAACTATGTTGTTGTTTCCAATTACACATATGATGCCTACAGAGGTAATATTCCAGAGAAGTTAAGGACATGGACTTTGCAATTAGAGAGACTTGCATTTAATTCTGACTCTATTCTCAAAAATAGAATGACTTTGAACTAGTTAACTTAGAAGTTTCTGACTTTGGAATACAATGCTGTGGGCGGAGAGGGAGAGTGGAGCCCCAAGCACATCACTGGTTTTAAGGCAATGTTAGATGTTTTTTTTAATTAAAGAAATAGTCTATCTAATAAAAAAAATAGTAAAGCATTTTTCATTTCTTCTAGCTTCCTACTTGTATGCTATTCAAAGTTGATACGTATTTTCATCGCATAATTTTACTACCTATTTATAGCATCATCTTGTGTCCTAACAGTGAGCTTTAAATTATGCTTAATTCTCTGTGAAAGAGAAGTATTTTTGTCAACTCAAATAGCAATGTTATTTATCATTCAGAAGCATATCTTTCCTATTAGCGAACTAGTTCAAGATCAGCGGCATCTTTAAAGAATACACAAGTATATTTTTGAGGGTAATAATATTTTTTATCTAGAACTTGTCATTTCCATAATACAAGGGAATATGCAATCCTTTTCCAATGTAAACATGAACTAGGCACATCCTTCAGAAGAAAAAACTCCATTACATGTCTCTGAATATCAGTCAGGTCTTTTGATCCTTTCTACAAGAAGTTCATGGGGAACAGAAAATACATTATTCTTAAAGAGATGACAATTATCTTTTTGGCTTGCCTCACGTCTCAACTTCTGCTTTTAGCAATCTGTATTTATTTCAAAAGAAGGTTGTAGTGGTCACAAACAAATCTAGAATTTTGGGGATTAAACTCTCTACTTGTCCCTGGTATATAGTCTTCTCATACAATATGAACCCACTACTAGCAGAAGGACTTCTAAACATCGACAATAAATGACTGAACAAAACAACACTAGCAGGAAAGTGGAACTTATAAAAGATACTCTCATGCTACTACCAAGCCAAAAATGTAACAAATTAGATATAGTTCTCCCTATCATAAATATCAGATGGCTTTATTTCTAGGTCAGAAAAAAAAAATTTTAAACAGACAGTGATATAGGAAAACAAAATGAAAAACTGGGGGAAGGGAGACACAAGATTATAAACAACGTAAGTAATGTACTGTGAATGCATAGATCTGACAGCAATCCTATACATGCAAAACTACTTCATGAATTTTAGAAATGCAATTCAGTCTTCCGTCCTCTTGAATTTAAAAAGCAACCTCACATCTGTTAAAACAACAAAGACTTGGGGAAAGAGGTGAGGTGGAAGAAGACGCCTGAAGTGGACTCTGTCCATTTAAGCGTATAATCAGAATGAATTATTTACAAGCATACTTTCATCTTCAATGCCACTAAGAGCTGAATTCTAAGGAGCTTAGGGAGACTGTAACACATCTGCTAATCAAGTTGAATAAGCAGAGGAGACCTAAGCAAAAAATGATCCAACAAAATCTGTTTGTAGTAAGATTGGGAAAGGGGGTGGGCAACTAAAAAGAAATGCTAGAAAAGCAGAGGCTAGTACAGCAGTGGTCAGTGACTTACATCCTTAACTATATCTTGTTCATCCCATTTTAGAAAGTCAGAGAGCTGTATTAAGCTAACTGAATCAGAGTTATACTAGGCTAACATCAGCCATATATTCTCCATCAAAAGGAATACTTTGTAACAGAA
Organism: Bos indicus; assembly: GCF_029378745.1. Classification (NCBI taxonomy): domain Eukaryota; kingdom Metazoa; phylum Chordata; class Mammalia; order Artiodactyla; family Bovidae; genus Bos; species Bos indicus. Next base: position 62,672,154 of record NC_091775.1, on the reverse strand, counting down.
GAGACAAAATGCAAAAGGAAAAAAAGCACTTTGAGGTCTTTCCATTTCAATTCAAATTCTCTAAAACACATATTCCATTAAAGTAGACATACATGGAAAATATTCAACAATTCATACATGGTTTTTCAAATTTATGCCTATTTCATATATCTTTGAAAAGAAGCATATAAAAACAAAAAGTGGTTTAGTGTCTTACAAAAAATATACAACCACCCAATGGCTTATACAAACCTCAGCAATCAAAGCAAACTGTGCTTGGTATCAAGACAACACAACGCCAAAAAATCTTTATAAACTAAGATGTAACATCATCTGCTTCTATTCTAGTTTTAAAGAAAGGCTATGTGTGTCACCTCAGCCTACAGTTTATGAAATGACAATCAGCATTATAAAAAAATAACAAACTATGCTTAGCCTTCTAACCAGCAGGCAAAATTCTGCATCTAAAGATCAAAAGAAGTTAAAAATTAAAAAACAAAACTAAAAACAAAGAAGCAAGCTAGGTGAATTTTTAAATAAATGGTACTTTGGCTTTAAGGAATATTGAGGGAAAGGATTCATATTTATTCCTACTCATTAATGTGCTCAGTAAATATGTAAGGTATGTGCCTATTTTAGATACTAAATATAAAACATAAAAAAAAAAAAAGGTAAAAATCTCTGGTTTCAAGGGACTTCTATTGCCTCAGTTCAGTTCAGTCACTCAGTCGTGTCCAACTCTCTGCAACCCCACGGACCGCAGCACACCAGGCTTCCCTATCCATCACCAACTCCCAAAGCTTACTCAAACTTATGTCCATTAAGTCGGTGATGCCATCCAACCATCTCATCCTCTGTCATCCCCTTCTCCTCCTGCCTTCAATCTTTACCCAGCACAGGGTCTTTTCCAATGAGTCAGTTCTTCCCATCAGGTGGCCAAAGTATTGGAGTTTCAGCTTCAGCATCAGTCCTTCCAATGAATATTCAGGACTGATGTGCTTTAGGATTGACTGGTTGGATCTCCTTTCAGTCCAAGAGAGTCTCAAGAGTCTTCTTCAACACCACAGTTCAAAAGCATCAATTCTTATGTGCTCAGCTTTTTTTATAGTCCAACTCTCACATCCGTACATGACTACTGGAAAAACCATAGCTTTGACTAGACAAACCTTTGTTGGCAAAATAATGTCTCTGCTTTTTAATATGCTGTCTAGGCTGGTCATAGCTTTTCTTCCAAGGAGAAAGTGTCTTTTAATATACTATCTCAAGAAAACTAATAAATCAATGAAAAAAACACAAGATATCAAAGAACTGAATGCAAAAATAAATAAAATAGGGTGATGTAAAAAAGTGACTGAGGGGCTAATAAGACTGACTATTCAGAAGGTCTCTTGAAGGACACAGCTATGAAATGATCTAGTCATTCTCAACACAGAGCAAGAGCTAAGGCCCTATTGTAAGAACAAGCTTGGGCTGATTTAGGTATAGAAAAGGCAATAGGACTGGAACCTAGTAAAGAAGGGGGAAAATGGTGTGGTTACAGACACAGGATCAGATTATTTAGGGCCTTGTAGGTCAGAGTAATAAATGTTTACATCATACCCTTGGATTCTAAGAGGCTGTCTCATGAAACTTACTGCCATGCTTTCTGTAAAATAGCTGTTGGGGATACAATCTAGCACACCAAAGAAAATACTCTTCCTGAAGATCCGAAGGAAGGACTTCTCTTTAATCTCATGTTTAGTAAAAACCGATCTTTTTCTGAGGAACTGGTATAAATTTACCTTATGAATTAATTCTGAAATTAATCATGCTCACCTCTACCTTCTGAACTCCAGCAAAGTCAGGGTTGAACTTACAATTAGCTTCTGGAAAACTGTATAAATCTTATAGCATCTTTTTATTTTTTTAAATAAACTCTTCATTTTAGAATAGGTTTATATTTACAGAAAAGTTGTACAAAAGTTACAAAACTTGTACATTTACTGCCCCCCACTCTCCAGTTTTCCTGTTATTAACATCTTACATGATGAGTATGGTACATTTGTCAGAATTAATGAGCCAATAATGATACATTATTAACTAAAGTCCATAGTTTACTCAGATTTCCTTAATTTTATTTGATGTTCTTTTCCTTCCAGGATCTTTATGGTATCTATTGTATATATTAAATTTACTGGAGGACTTCCCTTGTGGTTCAGGGAGATACGGGTGGTTAAGAAACTACCTGCCAATGCAGGGGGCATGGGTTCAATCCCTGGTCCAGGAAGCTTCCACATGCCGCAGGGCAATTAAGCCTGTGAACCACAACTACTGAGCCAGGACTCTAGAGACGATAAGCCCCAACCACTGAAGCCCTTGGCTCTAGAGTCTGTGCTCTACAACAAGAGAAGCCAACATAATGAGAAGCACATTTTCCAAAACTAGAGAGTAGCCTCCACTTGCCAATCGAGAAAGCCTGAGTGCAGCAACGAAGACCAGCTCAGCCATAAATAAATAAATAAATAAAAATTTACTGGAGTTTTCTCTTACAATTCTATCTTTATTTCCCCCTTATTCTAACCTTTATAACTACTGCTATCTAATGATTTTATCTAATTTTATACACCTTTCCCAATACTTCTAGGAATTATTTGGAGTAATAAAAAACTTTGTACAGATTTCTGGAAAGACAATTAGTTTCTGCCCAATAAGTCTAATAGTTCAGTACTATTCAAACTAGATAATGCTTCTTTTAAAAATACAAAGACTCAAGGAAATGCCTGATTAAAAATGTTTGAATTCAAAGACACCATTTGGATAAAAATATAAAGTAAATATAAAAAACTATTTTTATGTTTCAATACTAGTTTAATCTCTTGAATTCTCCTTTGGTTGTCACCTATAGCATCAGTAATCCTGATTGTTCTTCCTGAGTCATGCAAACTTAACATGGTCTCAGATCGCATAAATCTAAAATGATGATGAAGCAAAATGATCTTTTAAAAGTTCCTTTCAATTAGAAATGTCGATTTTTAATTCTGTGACATAGCCTGACTGTCAGATTCTCATATTTTTCCATCACAAGAATAGAAAACATTAATGCTTCTTAACAAAGATACTATATTTTAAAAAGATGATGGCAAAATAAAGTTTGAAGCTTTACGTGATAATAACTCAGTATAAACCAAAACAAATTTAGTATACAAATTATATGAAGTGTGTAAGTCATAAGTATCAAAATTATCCTGAAGGAGGAAATTTTCCCGATACAGGTGTGACTATTTACCCAAGAACAGGGTGACCAAAAATTTGTGGCCAAACCAAAAAATTTGACAAAATTTGATTATGTTAAATGGGTACCACAATTAGAAGTTCTGTTGTCATATCCATAATAAACTGTCTTGCCTCAAAACAATCCTGATTATTAAGATACTACTGATTCACTGACGTTGGGACTTTCCGTTTGCAGCTTAATTTAATCTGTCCCAAATACCTCACTGACAGCAGGAATTATAAAAAGCACAATATAGTTTAAAGGGTTTTAGCATCTATTTCTGAAAGTTCCTCAAAACATTACTTCATTAAAGGTTGAATTTAAAGGTTCTAAGTGCGTGTCTGCCCCTCCACATAAAATAAATCCTCATTTTACTGTCACATATGTTCTACAATTCTTCCTGCAGAAAAAAGATAAAATAAACAGTAAAATTCTTAATTATGTCCTTATTTTAAAATCATTACACTGTGTCAGATCAGATCAGTTGCTCAGTCGTGTCCGACTCTTTGCGACCCCATGAATCGCAGCACGCCAGGCCTCCCTGTCCATCACCAACTCCTGGAGTTCACTCAGACTCATGTCCATCGAGTCAGTGATGCCATCCAGCCATCTCATCCTCTGTCGTCCCCTTCTCCTCCTGCCCCCAATCCCTCCCAGCATCAGAGTCTTTTCCAATGAGTCAACTCTTCGCATGAGGTGGCCAAAGTATTGGAGTTTCAGCTTTAGCATCTTTCCTTCCAAAGAAATCCCAGGGCTGATCTCCTTCAGAATGGACTGGATGGATCTCCTTGCAGTCCAAGGGACTCTCAAGAGTCTTCTCCAACACCACAGTTCAAATGCATCGATTCTTCGGCGCTCAGCCTTCTTCACAGTCCAACTCTCACATCCATACATGACCACAGGAAAAACCATAGCCTTGACTAGACAAACCTTTGTTGGCAAAGTAATGTGTAAGTTTTAACAAAGAATTTTAAGCCATCTTCTTGGTCACATATTTCCAAATGTGAATGCCTACCAAAACTAACAAATTACACGGAAGAGCAGGCAATGATATTAACACATATCAAAAGAGATTAGATATGAATTGATAAGGAATACCTGAGAATAAGTCTTTTAGCATTTTAAATATTTTCCTTCAGAATATGAGAATCTCCTAGTTACAACCACAAAATATTTATTTGTTGTTTTTTTGTAACACATTTGTTTTAAATAAAAGTAGAGACACTTTATTTTTCACGAATCAACGTATAATGATTCATGAAATTAACTCTCAAAGGATGAATAAAGCAAAATAACCAAGAAAAATAATCTAAATGTTTATTTATTTGAATAATAAAAGCAACTTTAAAGTAAACATGCTTTGATTTCTTAATACATTGAAATTAATTTTGTTTGGTTGATTTACTTTTATATGGGAAAAAAGCCACCTTATCTGTGATATTAGAATAAAAGCACTATCTAAAAATTAGAAGAAAATGATCCACTAGTGTAAAAAATAGTGAACAAATTCTTATCAAACAAAAGCTTTCATATACTGTGCCTTTTATCTAATATACTTCTATCAGATAAACCACTTCACTCTTTAAGAATCCATTTCAAGTTATTTTTCTTTCACTATAATTAGAAACCCATTCCATCTTAAACAAAAGTACTGTGAAAATATGAATATGCCACTTATTGCACTGACTCATCTTAAGTAGTAAAAATAATTCTTTAATTCTAATAACAATATTAAGTTATAACTATTTAATATATGTAAATAATCAGTACAGCTATTACTTATACTCAACTCAATGCAATAAACATTTAAAAAATAAACATCCTATTGATGCTAATAGAATAATCAAACTACCAATGAACTTAAGAAATCGATTAACCTACTGACTAGTTATTATCTAAAAAAACTTAGCATTAACAATACTGACCTAAAATTCTTTAAGATTATTTATGGCAAGGGTTCTTGACTTTGGCTATATATTAGAATTACCTAGAGAGACAGTAAAACTATCAGTGCCTGAGTTACACTCCCCATATCCTATTTTATTTGGCCTGAGAAAAATGTTAAAAGTTGAAAGCCCTATCTTGGACTCTGTGATAAATCTGTTGATGATGCATTACTTTACAGATAACTGCTAAATAAAAATCTAGAAATATGATCTCAGTAGCAAGAATAAAGGAATAACAGAAATGATTATAATTTAAACACTGTATAAAAGAGAATAAATTAATACAGTATCACAATGCAAATGAGAGACAAAATTGAGTCCCTTTAATAACATTTTCTAACCTCAATACTATATAAGATAATGTTTCCTTAAACTACTTTCAATTCTTCAGTGTGTCTAAAAAGAAAAATTCCTGTTAAGAAAATAAAAACTACATGACTTTAGTGTTTATCTGAGAATTGAAAGAATGAATAAGTTCAAAATATTTCCCCTATGAAGACAGCACATACATGTGCATAATCAGCCTACAATACTCCCTTTATAACAGGGTCCAATGAAGTTCATGTCTCTGGACAATGAGATAAAAAGCTATTAACTGTAAATATTTGTCAATTTTAGCATACTTTGACAGAATTTAGTTTTTCCTCCAAAAACAGCTGACAGTGTATGAGATTTACTAGCAACATGACCTAGCATGGAAGGATGAATAAAGAACATTATAACGTTCAACACACTTCAGAATATCTTTGTTACAAACCAGATGGTAAAACTTAAAAAAAAAAAAAAAATTAAGGAGAAGTAGCCCAATTAGAATAAAGTTAAAAGAACCACTACTAAAGCAAGTTACACAGGGTGAGGAAATCACCTTAACTTCCACATAATTTCATTTTTCTCATATTCTTAAACTCTTTTGAGGTGGTACTCTTCAAGACACATAAGAGATAATAACCCAATAAAGAACTAAATATTTGTCTTCAGTTAAATAGTAGAGAACACATTAATTATATTAAATGTATTAAATATAATCCAAAATTTAGTGACATATTATAAAACTAATACCCAGGTGTCAGTATCCTGGTAAAGATTTTGAGATTCTGAAGGAAGCACACTTTGAATTCAGAATGGTTAGAAAGATATACATGTCTATGTCATTAAAGACAATCAGATTTTTAATTACAGATCTATAGTTTTAATAAACTTCATATTCATCTCTCATGGAAATATGATACAAAATTTTAAAAGAATATCCGGCCTCAGAAGGAACACTCCCTCAAATAGTTGTTGAATTAGCTCCTATTTACTGACATAAGAACTACAACTTTAACTTACAACTCCTCAAACCTATCAATGGTTAAACCCATAAAGAGTGAACTGGTGAGCAGAAGCTGAGGTAACAGAAAAGGAAGGATCAATAAAGATAATTAGAAAGATAACCACTATGCTTAGGTCAGTCACTTTACGACTGCCAAGCTGTGCACATGCATACATATACATGCTTATATCTATGTACACACACACAGAGTAGATACGTCTTGTTTCACTAGTCTCAGTCTAAAGACATGACATAAATAGAAACAAAAGGCTTTGGTACCCAGACTAGTTATGAACTAAGGATTCACTGAATGATGGATGGATGGATGAACAGATAAGAAAAACAGACATAAGAACACATTGCTGGGGGGAGGCAGCATGGCACTTAAGAACTTTAAACCAGTATCTGTGATTCACAATGCTAAGGTGATGTAAGGACATAAGAGATCCATCATAAAGTAAATGTGAGCTAAACAATAAAAATTTCACTGAAACATAAAGTAATCATAATATATATTACAAAAGCCAAAAAAGATCTGTATAGTAGGGTAAGTTATATTAGTTTTATACTATTTGGTTTAAAATATCTCTTCTTAAAAAGAAGTTGTATGTGGTTAAATGTAGGGATTAATGCATCTTACCTTCCACAGAAGGTGCCTGGTCCTGAGCTGAATACAGCATATCCTTAAAAGCCTATTAGAAAGTAAGAAAAGAAATACATCAAATCATGAATAATCTTCACAGTAAAAGCATTTTCAGCTGAATTATTACTTTTTTTTCAATATCCAGACAATGACTACACAGGGTCCCCCAAATTGAGAATTTAGTAAAATACTTTGATTAACTTTAATAAGCTAAAACCCAAATACTATCCTTTCATATTCAGTACTGTCCCATCTTTAAGATGAGGGCTAATATATATATACTTTAAAAATTAAAGGGAATTTGGAAAAGAATGAAAAATCATGAACACTCTAGACCAAAAAAAAAAAAAAAAAAACCACCACTGGTGAGTCACAAATTGGCCTCCAGCATCCCTCAACCTCAGTAAAATTGACATTTGGGGCTAGATAATTCTTTATTTGTTTTTTGTATCTAGAGTGTTTTTTTTTTCCCCCTTTTGTATCTAGAGATTCACTAGATACCAGCAACAACCAACCAAAAATGTCTCCAGACAGTACCAAACGCCCCAGAGGACAAAAATCACCCCTCCCCAGAATCACTGGCCTACAGCATTCAAGCATATAAAAACCAAAAAAGAAGAAATAAACCTCCAAGGTAGTCTACTCCAGTTAAATCACATTCTTCCCAAAAGGATTTACCCTTATTTTAAGTTAGTGACCAATATATCAGTTCCATGACTAACCCCTAAGCAAGTCTGACAATACACAAAAGCCCTAAGTGAATATAACAAAGATCTAGAACTTCTTTTAAGAAAAAGATATATATAATCACTTTTTTAAAAAATAATTTCAGATGTCCCAGGAACTACTAATTTCCAGTCTAAAAAAGAAATTAGAAGATTTTATCAAACATCAGAAAGTATTTCAGGTCACAGACTGGAATTATATATTAAAAGTCCTATACAACTTTACAGTGGTAGTTATGCTATAGTTCTTCCATGGAATATTTTAAGAGTGTAAATGTGTACATTGCTTAGAGTAGAATAAATTTCCAGAAGTAGAAAATTTCAAGAGGAAAGAAACAAAAAAATCCAGCCAGAGAAACTTCAGAGAATAAAACTACCCTCAGTTCTGTTCAGTAGCTCATTCGTGTCCAACTCTGTGACCCCATGGCCTGCAGCACACCAGGCTTCCCTGTCCATCACCAACTCCCGGAGCTTGCTCAAACTCATGTACTACCATGGAACCAGATAATATCAGAGACTCAAACACCTAACTGAAGTTTTTCTACTTCTTAAGTATGATAGGCATATGTACCTAAATCAGATGATGTTATCAGTAAGTAAATAAACCACCAATGACTAGCAGAAAAGCTTGTATGCAGTAGGAACTCAATACATAGCTCTTGAATTCAAAAGGGTTTCTTATTAGCACACTGAAAAAGCACAGTAAGTAAAATCTCTGATATGTAATGCAAATGAATTAAATTTGCAAAAGGAAAATTTACCAAATTAAGGTTTAAAAAGATTAAATTTTATAAAGACAAAGATTAAGATAGTCTTCATTTTGATTATAAACTAAATCATAGTTTCATTTAAATCAAGACAACTCTCAGTAAAATCAAGGATAATTCTTTTTGCTTCTTACTACTTCAGTTTTCTTCTGAATAAGAGACCTTCTATGTTTTTGACAGTAATAGACTTTAGAGGACTCTATAAATAGGACACCATCCCCTGACTGTGACTAGAGAAGAGCCCCCATTTGGGAAACCACCTGGGGAAAATCCTACAGTGTATTGTCTATATTAGTTCCCATGACTGTCTATTACATGACTCAGCTGAGTTAGGAGAAGTGCATCCAAATACACAAAACAACAAAATTGAGTTTCCTCATTCATGCTGTTTTAGTTTAAGGAAATCCAATACATTATATAAAATTCTGAATCTGTATAATAACTAAAATCAATATGTATTCATTTGCATCACAAAAGACTTCTCTGATCACTGAGAAGGGCACGGATGTGATTCCTGGTCGGGGAACTAAGATCCCACAAGCTGTGTGGTACAGCCAAAAGAAAAAGATCCAAAGCAATCCTTACATAGCATCTCTACTGTAATCTCTGAGTATGAAGTTATTTTTGTTATGTTGTTCAGCCATTCAGTCATGTGTGACTCTTTGCGACCCCAAGGACTGCAGCACACCAGGTTTTCCCTGTCCTTCACTGCCTCCCAGAGCTTGCTCAAATTCATGTCCATTGAGTCATTGATGCCATCCAACCATCTCATCCTCTGCCGTCCCCTTCTCCCCTTGCCTTCAATCTTTCTCAGCATCAAGGTCTTTTCCAGTGAGTCGGATCTTTCCATCAGGTGGCTAAAGTCTTGGCGCTTCAGCATCAGTCTTTCTTTGTAATTAATATCCAGGATTGATTTCCTTTAGGATTGACTGGTTGGATCTCCTTGCAGTCCAAGGGACTCTCAAGAGTCTTCTCCAACACCATGGCTCAAAAGCATCAATTCTGCAGTGTTCAGCCTTCTCTTTATGTCATAATGTTATTGCAATTTTTGTTATAGTGTTATTATCTTTGTTATAATATTATTGAAATATATACAAACTAGGATAAAACTCTTAGTGTTTATAACAATACATATGACAGTAAAATCTTACAAATTAAATCCAAACACAATCACAAAACCAGTATTATTAAATCAACATTAACATGACAGGAAACAAGATGTTTGCTGAATTAAAATCTGAATTGGTAACATGAATACAATGCCATTTTGCCTATTCTGAGTTTGGAATGCCCAGATGACTATGTCAGATGGGATCTACTATGAGGCAGTACAGTCAGCTATCTATCAGGAGGCAGTATAGTCAGTGGCTAGAGGCTATGGAGTCAGGTAATATGTATGAAAACCAACTCTACCACTTATTAGCTATGTAAAAAATTAACTTCTCTATACTCCAGTACCCTCATCTGTAAAACAGGACTAGTAATTACACATACCTCACAGGTCTACTGTACAAATTAAAAACTTAAAACACAAATCCTTACATTAATTATGATTCATTATTATTGAATAATATCATATATATTATTATACATGAGGAGTATTTTGATAAGTGCCTGGAACCCAGAAGATGCTCAAAGAATGTTAGCTAACAGAATGTGAACTACCACAAAACTTATGTTATACAGTGGGCTATCGCATCATTTGGCCATCCACCTGCTAGACATGACTACATCATTTACGCATTAGAAATGCCTCAGTTCTTAATTAACTCTTCACAAAGTAGTATAACACTACTTGGAGCCAACATGACCAAACAAGCATAAACAGAGACACTGCAATCTCCTGGCATCTAGGTTATAAGATGGTCAAGTAGATGATTTAGAATATCCTCCTATTATATTTTCTGATGATTGCTGACATGAATACACAGAGTTTTTAATTCTTATAAGAAACCTACAGTTTCCTAAGAGGACATATGCAGTCTCAATCTATATACACTGTATTTTTTCCTGCACATATTTTACTTTTATTTTGTTTTACTGGAGTATAATTATTTTACAATGTTGTGTTAGTTTCTGCTGTACAATGAAGTGAATCAGCTATATGTACACTTATATCCCCTCCCTCAAGGACCTCCCTCCCGCCCCACCATCCCATCCCACAGAACACCAAGCTGAGCTTCCTGTACCATACAGCAGGTTCTCACTAGCTACCCATCTTACACACGGTAGTATATATGAGAACAGACATATGGACACAGGGTGGGGGGCGCGGGAGAAGGAGAGAGCGGGACAAATTGGGAGATTAGGATTGACCTATGTACACTATAAACAACAAGGACTCCTAATTTTATTGCTTAAACTTTCCACAATATATCTATTGTACAAAATAGGGTATAGTTCAATAATACTGCCAATACAAGCTTCTTATGTTGTTAATTTTTAATAACCCACAGTAGATCATCACTGGACTTCCCTGGTGGCTTAGTGGTAAAGAATCTACTTGCCAATGCAGGATACATGGGTTCAATCCCTGAGTTGGGAATATGCCCTGGAGAAGGAAATGGCAACCCACTCCAGTATTATCTGGGAAATCCCATGGAAAGAGAAGCCTGGTGGGCTACAGTCCATGGGGTCGCAAAAGAGTTGGACATGACTTAGCAACTAAACAACAAAGATCATCTCTGATCTCCTTTCCCAACCCATGGGTTTCACAGACCATTTCATAGAACAAGGATCAGAAGCTAGAAAGATTCCTTGTTGTTCTTCAGTCTCCAGTCGTGTCCGACTCTTTCCAACACCATGGACTGCAGCACGCCAGGTTTCCCTGTTCATCACCATCTCCTGGAGTTTGCCCAAGTTCAGGTCCACTGAGTCGGTGATGCCATCCAACCATCTCATCCTCTGTCGTCCCCTTCTCCTCCTGCCCCCAATCCTTCCCAGCATAGGGTCTTTTCTAATGAGCCAGCTCTTCACATTAGGTGGCCAAAGTATTGGAGCATCAGCTTCAGCATCAGTCCTTTCAATGAGTATTGAGGGTTGAAAGACTCCTACTGAGTCAACTTGCTATTAGCCTCGCACATGACATACCATAAATATTATCATCTTCATTAACAAAATATCTAATTTATATTTTTCACATATGCTTCAACATCCAAAGCAAGCACACTGGAATCCAATTACTGGATTAATGAACAATAAAATAAACACAGGCATTTGAAGAGAAAGGGCAAGGAATATTTGTTATAAACCTTTAAAGGAAGCATTATCCCTGTTAACAGAGCTTAATAATTCAATAAAATTTACATAAGATTTTTTCAAATGGCACTGACTATAATTTTGATATATACTTAAAAATATGTACACTATGCCTGACCTACACACCCCAGAAACACTCTCCAATTATCTCTTATCTTCTTTTTGTATTCCCTTTCTTTTTATCACTTATTTATGGCCACAGGAGCTCTTCATTGCAGCATGTGGGCTTAGTTGCCCCGTGGCATATGAGATTTTAGTTGCCCGACCAGGGATTGAATCCACGTCCCCTGCATTGGAAGGTGGATTCTTAACCACTCAACTACCAGGAAATCCCCCATCAGTTCAGTTCAGTTCAGTTGATCAGTCGTGGCCGACTCTTTGTGACCCCATGAATCGCAGCACGCCAGGCCTCCCTGTCCATCACCAACTCCCGGAGTTCACCCAGACTCACGTCCATCGAGTCAGTGATGCCATCCAGCCATCTCATCCTCTGTCGTCCCCTTCTCCTCCTGCCCCCAATCCCTCCCAGCATCAGAGACTTTTCCAATGAGTCAATTCTTCGCATGAGGTGCCCAAAGTACTGGAGTTTCAGCTTTAGCATCTTTCCTTCCAAAGAAATCCCAGGGCTGATCTCCTTCAGAATGGACTGGTTGGATCTCCTTGCAGTCCAAGGGACTCTCAAGAGTCTTCTCCAACACCACAGTTCAAAAGCATCTATTCTTCTGCGCTCAGCCTTCTTCACAGTCCAACTCTCACATCCATACATGACCACAGGAAAAACCATAGCCTTGACTAGACAAACCTTTGTTGGCAAAGGAATGTCTCTGCTTTTGAATATGCAATCTAGGTTGGTCATAACTTTCCTTCCAAGGAGTAAGCGTCTTTTAATTTCATGGCTGCAGTCACCATCTGCAGTGATTTTGGAGCCCAGAAAAATAAAGTCTGACACTGTTTCCAATGTTTCCCCATCTATTTCCCATGAAGTGATGGGACTGGATGCCATGATCTTCGTTTTCTGAATGTTGAGCTTTAAGCCAACTTTTTCACTCTCCTCTTTCACTTTTATCAAGAGGCTTTTTGGTTCCTCTTCACTTTTTGCCGTAAGGGTGGTGTCATCTGCATATCTGAGGTTATTGATATTTCTCCCGGCAATCTTGATTCCAGCTTGTGTTTCTTCCAGCCCAGCGTTTCTCATGATGTACTCTGCATATAAGTTAAATGTGTGTGACAATATACAGCCTTGACGTACTCCTTTTCCTATTTGGAACCAGTCCGTTGTTCCATGTCCAGTTCTAACTGTTGCATCCTGACCTGCATACAAATTTCTCTAGAGGTGGATCAGGTGGTCTGGTATTCCCATCTCTTTCAGAATTTTCCACAGTTTATTGTGATCCACACAGTCAAAGGCTTTGGCATAGTCAATAAAGCAGAAATAGATGTTTTTCTGGAACTCTCTTGCCTTTTTCATGATCCAGCCGGGAGGACCAACCCCACGTCCAAGGAGCCGTGGCTGCGCAGGCGCAGGAGGGCCTAGAGGAGCTATCCCACGTTGAAGGTCAGGAAGGGCGGCAGTGAGGAGATACCCCTCGTCCAAGGTAAGGAGCAGCGGCTGCGCTTTGCTGGAGCAGCCGTGAAGAGATACCCCATGCCCAAGGTAAGAGAAACCCAAGTAAGATGGTAGGTGTTGCAAGAGGGCATCAAAGGGCAGACACACTGAAACCATACTCACAGAAAACTAGTCAATCTTATTACACTAGGACCACAGCCTTGTCTAACTCAATTAAACTAAGCCATGCCCGTGGGGCAACCCAAGATGGGCGGGTCATGGTGGAGAGATCTGACAGAATGAAATTCCCTATATTCCCCTTTTAATCTCTTCACCAGAAATACTGAGTAGTCTGTGAATAATGTGCAAGTCAGTTACATTTGACCTGGTTTGTCTCACTATCCAGAAATCAGTCATATTTTCCTGATACTAAAGTGCTAGGAACAGTTCTATAAATCAAATTATAAAACTCAGAAGAGGGCACTGGGCATTCTCAAGAGTCCTGTACAAAGAATGACTATCTAATTTACCTTTATTTCTATCCCCAAATACAAATAAACTAACTGAACTCTGTTTTTGATGATAGAAATAATCTGTAAAGTTAAAAAAAAATAGAAATCTTTATAATCTAATATAATAAAATTTAAAATTAATGTATTCTCATATATGCTTAACAATCCTATAGTTTATTAGGCACCTATAGTATATTAGAAGCATTACCCATGGCTCAATTTTCATGGAATTTAAATGTATCCCATCAGCAAACTGGAGAAGAAAACGGCAACCATTTCAGTATTGCCTGGAAAATCCCATCTATGGGGTTGCAAAGAGACATGACTTAACTGAGCACCATCGGTAAAAGGCAATTCAATATACAAAAGTTGTCACAACATTAAAGTATTAATGAATTTGTTAAATGTATAAAATATATGTAATTTATAATAGGAAGAACCAATTTGGAGTAGGTCCTGCTATATCTGTATTTATACATTTCCTCCCTAACATACTGTAATATCCACTGACATGGTTTTTACTATTTCTATGTAGGTATCTCCCTAATCTAAATCCTCAGCCACATGTCTGCTAACACATATACAAAATGTCTAAAATTCATTTTCTTCCCAAAGCCTACACTTTTCATGTCTTTATTTCTGTTAATGTCACTGCCAGTAACCACATCACACAGATTAACAATCTTAATTATTGTCTCACTCCTTCAGTAAATACTTGTGTATCTGCTACATGCCAGGCCTGTTTTAGGCACCTGGGATATACTATGAGGAAAAGAAAAATCCTTGTCCTAGGGGGTTAACATTTTTTTATGCTCTTCCTTTGCACTCCTAAGTTTAGTAATCTTATTCAGTCAATGCCACCACCCCCTCTTTTACTTCATTCTCTCCCATCCTCTCACCTAAACTATTTCAATGGACTCTTACTGCTCATTCTTTAATCCATGTTTCTTTGAGAAAAAGACATGTTACCCATTATTTGGAGTGAAATGTTATTTTCTAAAATTTACCTCTAATTTTGGCCTCTCAATTTTCTGATACTCTCCTTTTTATTTCCAACACTTTTCTACATCATTAGATTTTTATGTCAGATGTAGTAACTAGCCTCTGAAATAGCCTCCAATGATTCCTAACTCCTGGTAGTAACACTCTTGTGCAATCCCCTTCCATACTAAATAGGACTGACCTGTATAGCCAACGGGGCTTCTCCATTGGCTCAGCGGTAAAGAATCTGCCTGCAATGCAGGAGCCATGGGAGCTGCAGATTTGATCCCTGGGTCAGGAAGATCCTCTGGAAAAGGGAATGGCTACCCACTTCAGTATTCTTGCCTGGAGAATCCCCTTGGACAGAGGAGCCTGGTGGGCTACAGTCCATGGGGTTGCAAAGAGTTGGACACGACTGACACAACTGAGCATGCATGCACGAGCGTGCAGCCAATGGAATACTGCATACATGACAGAATACTACTCCCACGGTTAGGTCATAAAAGGCACTGCAGCATTCACCTTGCTCTTTCTTCGATTCCCCACTCTAGAAAAAGCCAGTCATGAAGAAACTGAAGCACCCCTATGGAGAGATCCAAGCGGTAAGGAACTGAGACCTCCTAAAAAAAGTCAGCACAAATTTGTGAACCACGTGAGTGAGCTATTCTAGAATCGGATCCAGTCCCCGGCAAGCCTTGAGATGGCTGCAGCCCTGACTGACATCTTGACCACAACCTCACAAAATATCCTGAGCCAGAATCACCCAGTTAAGCTGCTTCCAAACTCTTTACACACAGAAAGATAATAAATGTTTCTTATTGTTTCAGTAGTTTTAGGTAGTTTGTTACAGAGTAACAGATATTTAATACATGAGGCTATATTTGAAAAATATTTTTATATCACAGAATGTAATGTTATTAGATCATAACCAACATCTTTGGCTTGTCTTGATCAAAGTACCTAAAATTTATAATTACATAAAGACACAAAAACTATGGAAAGGAAGACTATGACAATTTCAAGAAGTGATTTATTTAGCAATAACAAGCAAAACTGCATTCCCGTAAGTCACAGCCACCAATACTGTAATTTAACTTACACTGAATGCCCTTGAGAAATCATATAGCTGCATTTCTGGGCTGGGACAGAATAAATCTGACAGATTAAATCAGCGTCTTCCTTACCTAAGGATCCTGTTCTGACAGTAACATGCAGCTGATAACAAATGTTCTTTTATAACTAATTAAACCTATATGGCTCATTCTTACATTTACAGTGGTAACAGTTGTAAATTCTCTAAGGGCAGAGAGTAATCTCACTTAAGTTCTTACGGGGCATAGCATCTAGCACAGTAAAAGTCAAAATATGTTTGTAAACTGCACAGACTTTGTAACATAAAGCCTAAATATCCAAAATCAGCACATCAGTTAATTTTTAAAGTGTTAACTATGTTATTTATATTTAATTATTTTATAGCATTTCTAGTTTCATGAAACACCAAAATGCAAAGTCATTTCTTTTGTCCGAATTTTCATTATTTTTGTTAATTGCCACACAAAATTCAAACCTCTTTCATTTACTAGCCACAAGAAAAGTTCCTAGTGTGTTTGACTTCCAGTCCTCTTTAATATATAAGGTTTACACAGGTTGATAAAACATTGTTTTGTCCAAATATAACAGTATGGCAACATAAAATTCCCACTCTGTTCTTACCAACAGTTTGCTAGTTTATCTGAAAGAAAACAAAAAAGGAACCCAAAGGTTCTGCAATACACCTATACACTTCATAAAAACGGTTTCTAATCCATGAGTCCAAGACCAGTTCACAGCTCCAATTTCAATACTACCAGCTATCATCATTTAGTTTCCAAGGAATTTCATGACATTGAAAGAGGGTATTGGTATACTAAAAGACTGAGTACCAACACCCTAAAATAAATATCTACTGAATAAATTAATAAAAAGAAGGCGATGGCACCGCACTCCAGTACTCTTGCCTGGAAGATCCCATGGACGGAGGAGCCTGGTAGGCTGAAGTCCATGGGGTTGCTGGGAGTCGGACACGACTGAATGACTTCACTTTCACTTTTCACTTTCATGCATTGGAGAAGGAAATGGCAACCCACTCCAGTGTCTTGCCTGGAGAATCCCAGGGACGGGGGAGCCTGGTGGGCTGCTGTCTCTGGGGTCGCACAGAGTAAGACACGACTGAAGCTACTTAGCAGCAGCAGCAGCAGCAGCATGGCTTATTTTTAATGATAGAAATTAACAGCTATACATTATTGAAAAGTATCTTCTATAGATCAGGTCCTTGCTGGCAATTTCATATACTGTTGCTCTTTAGTCACTAAGTCATGTCTGACTCTTTGCGATCCCATGGACTGTAGCCTACAAGGCTCTTCTGTCTATGGGATCACCCTGCCAAGGATACCTCAGTGGGCTGCCATTTTCTTCTCCAGGGGATCCTCCCAACCCAAGGATCAAACCCACATCTCCTGCTTGGCAGGCAGATTCTTTACCACCATGCCACCTGGGAAGCCCTTTCATGTATTATTATATCTAATTCTCATAATAATCTTGAAAGGTAAATATTATCCTCATTTTGCACCAAGAAAACTGAGGTCCAGAGAAATAAAATAACTGTTTAAAAGGCCACAGCCAATAAATGAGGGAAATGCAATTAAAGCAAAAAATTTAGATAAAATTAAAGCTATCTTCTCTATTGCCTTCAAGATGAATGGACCCCACATATCTTTCAAAGAATTTTTTACTTTATCCTACTCATTCCTAAAGGTTCCATCCCATTTTCATCACTCTTGTTAATAGACAAATTTCTCAAACGAAAAGTACAGATATGTTGTCTAAATGACTTTTAACCTCTTCAAACTTGGAATAAAGTTAGCAGAAGAAAATCTGTGTTCAGAATTTTGTCATATCCAAAGGCCTACCTTAATCCTCATTCTCATTAACCTGTCTACAAAAAGCATGTCACTGCTGATAGTCCATTTACCCTTTACTCCCTTAACTCCTATGACAACTTATTTTCCAAGATTTCCTGTCTCTATTTTTCTGTGTTACATACTTTCCACTAGTGACTTAATTTTTAACTACTATCTCAATTATAATGTCTTATCTTTTGATATAATTTTTCAAATTCCAGCTAGTAGTTATCTCTACATATAGATATTTCACAAATGAAATCAGCATGAATTTACCACCTCCTGAAGTAGCTAGCTGGATCATGGAAAAAGCAAGAGAGTTCCAGAAAAACATCTATTTCTGCTTTATTGACTATGCCAAAGCCTTTGACTGTGTGGATCACAATAAACTGTGGAAAATTCTGAAAGAGATGGGAATACCAGACCACCTGATCTGCCTCTTGAGAAATTTGTATGCAGGTCAGGAAGCAACAGTTAGAACTGGACATGGAACAACGGACTGGTTCCAAATAGGAAAAGGAGTACGTCAAGGCTGTATATTGTCACCCTGTTTATTTAACTTATATGCAGAGTACATCATGAGAAACGCTGGGCTGGAAGAAACACAAGCTGGAATCAAGATTGCCGGGAGAAATATCAATAACCTCAGATATGCAGATGACGCCACTCTTATGGCAGAAAGTGAAGAGGAACTAAAAAGCCTCTTGATGAAAGTGAAAGTGGAGAGTGAAAAAGTTGGCTTAAAGCTCAACATTCAGAAAACGAAGATCATGGCATCTGGTCCCACCACTTCATGGGAAATAGATGGGGAAATAGATGTCAGACTTTATTTTTCTGGGCTCCAAAATCATTGCAGATGGTGACTGCAGCCATGAAATTAAAAGACGCTTACTCCTTGGAAGGAAAGTTATGACCAACCTAGATAGCATATTCAAAAGCAGAGACATTCCTTTGCCAACAAAGGTTTGTCTAGTCAAGGCTATGGTTTTTCCTGTGGTCATGTATGGATGTGAGAGTTGGACTGTGAAGAAGGCTGAACGCAGAAGAATCGATGCTTTCGAACTGTGGTGTTGGAGAAGACTCTTGAGAGTCCCTTGGACTGCAAGGAGATCCAACCAGTCCATTCTGAAGGAGATCAGTCCTGGGTGTTCACTGGAAGGACTGATGCTGAAGCTGAAACTCCAGTACTTTGGGCACCTCATGCGAAGAATTGACTCATTGGAAAAGACTCTGATGCTGGGAGGGATTGGGGGCAGGAGGAGAAGGGGACGACAGAGGATGAGATGGCTGGATGGCATCACTGACTCGATGGACGTGAGTCTGAGTGAACTCTGGGAGTTGGTGATGGACAGGGAGGCCTGGCGTGCTGCGATTCATGGGGTCGCAAAGAGTCGGACACGACTGAGCGACTGATCTGATCTGATCTGAAAGTAGCTAGTCTCTACCACTTTCCTTACGTTTAAACCATTGTATTAAATTCTTCCCTCCTTCAACCTCTATATCTGGCTAGCCACCCAACCTCTGTTATTTAAAGCATAAATATTAAACCACCTACATAAATCACTGTGCTAAGCAAAAGGAAAGTGATACGTTTAAAAATGTCTAATAGGAACTTCCCTAGCAGTCCAATGGTTAAGACTCTGTATTCCCAATGCAGGCGGCACGGGTTTGATCCCTGAATGGGGAACTAAGGTCCCGCATGCCGCATGGCACGGCCAAAACAAAAGTTTAAAAGTATTATTTTATCTTAACCAATAATATTTTTATTTAATTTCAAATACTAATGAGAAAAAAAGATCTAATTACTAAAATATTGTGTATGTTTGCAATTAAGTAACTTGGAAGGGGGATGATACTTTAGTAGGATATTCTGTGTTTAACAAGGCAAGTTCACAATATATGCACTTAATTATTATTGTTGATTATTGATATCATGTTGTTTAAATTTTTTAAACATAAAGTTGGTTAAACAATGGTCTCATAAATTTTCCTAACATAAAACCTATCATATTAAATAACACTGTCTCTAAAATAGAAGAAAGGTCAAGAAGGAATGCCAAAATTCTGCACTTGATAGTAATTTCCTTCCCTAAAACACTTTCTTCTCTAATACATTACACTTACCAATCAAGTCGGAAATTTTAATAAGGCTTACAACAAAAATGCAAAAGAAAAAGGAAAAAGTGACCAATTTTCTTCCCAGTTTTTCACCTCTACCAAAAGCCAAAAAATTTTCAAAAATGTACAATCTTTTTTTGTTTCATCAATAACCATCAGCAAGTGTAACAAACTTTATGTTCTATGAAATACTCAGTTCAGTTCAATTCCGTCACTCCGTCATGTCCAACTCTTTGCAACCCCATGAACTGCAGCACACCAGGCTCCCTGTCCATCACCAACTCCCGGAGTCCACCCAAACTCATGTCCATTGAGTCGGTGATGCCATCTAGCCATCTCATCCTCTGTCATCCCCTTCTCCTCCTGCCTTCAATCTTACTCAGCATCAGGGTCTTTTCAAATGAGTCAGCTCTTGGTAGCAGGTAACCAAAGTATTGGGAGTTTCAGCTTCAGCATCAGTTCTTCCAATGAATGTTCAGGACTGATTTCTTTTAGGATGGACTGGTTGGATCTCCTTGCAGTCCAAGGGACTCTCAAGAGTCTTCTCCAATGCCACCATTCAAAGGTATCAATTCTTCGGTGCTCAGCTTTCTTTATAGTCCAACATCCATGTAAGACTACTGGAAAAACCATAGCCTTGACTAGACGGACCTTTGTTGACGAAGTAATGTCTCTGCTTTTTAATATGCTGTCTAGGTTGGTCATAACTTTCCTTCCAAGGAGTAAGTGTCTTTTAATTTCATGGCTGCAATCACCATCTGCAGTGATTTTGGAGCCCAGAAAAATAAAATCAGCCACTGTTTCCCCATCTATTTGCCATGAAGTGATGGGACCAGATGCCATGATCTTAGTTTTCTGAATGTTGAGCTTTAAGCCAACTTTTTCACTCTCCTCTTTCACTTTTATCAAGAGGCTTTTTAGTTCTTCTTCACTTTCTGCCATAAGGGTGGTGTCATCTGCATATCTGAGGTTATTGATATTTCTCCCAGCTAGAATCTTGATTCTATCCAGTCCAGTGTTTCTCATGATGTACTCTGCATATAAGTTAAATAAGCAGGGTGACAATATACAGCCTTCACATACTCCTTTTCCTATTTGGAACCAGTCTGTTGTTCCATGTCCAGTTCTAACTGTTGCTTCCTGACCTGCATAGAGGTTTCTCAAGAGGCAGGTCAGGTGGTCTGATACTCCCATAGCCTTTTTTAAAAAGGTAAAATTCTTTCAACTTCCATTTGTTCAATAATTGAATAAACAGTCTAAGTTGTCCTTTCCTAGTTACAGTTTCACTGACCCCTTCCCCCAATTGTGTCAACAGTAAACAAATCAAGATGCTGCTCAACTGTTAGACTCAAACCACTAAGGATAGATATGTAATAATGGCTAATACTTACTGTGTGTAGTAACTATTAAACCTCCTGTCCTGTTTTCCAATTATTGATTCATTTCATTTCACATGATCCTCCAAAAGTAAAACGTATTATTATTTCCAGTTTAAGGATAAGAGAATTGTGGCACAGAAAGGCTACATGACTTGCCCAACAGGGTTATTACAATTACAATTAAATTACAATTACAACAACAGGGTTATCACAATTTCAATTTCAGTGGTCTCTAAATCAATTCACTTTCTAATTTCTGAATCTATCAAGAACTGAATTTTTGAAAGTCCATGATACTAAGCAAACGAATCCTAGAAAAAAAAAAAATCTTGCAATCCTCTTTAGCAAATAACTAATGGCAGCATAATTTGAAATACCAATATTTCAAATAAGCTTATTCTACTCAAAAAGGAAGATTTAATCAAAAGATGTTTGAACTACATGATTAGAGGTGGTGACTCACCTGCTTATCAATACTTTTGTTACCTGCTATGATACAAATATTTAAAAAACAGGAGAAAGACTATCATCTCAATTTTGTCATCAATGATCCCATTTCACTGAATAAACAAAACTAAAAGAATAAGACCAACTTCTCCTAATTGATACCAAAGTAACTCATTTCCAGAGCTCTAGTCACGCTCTATAGGGGATAAACATGAGCTTTTCCTGTTTTCTCCACTGACTGCCTTCAATGATGCTCTCCTAAATCTCTTTCTTATCCCTTAATGACATCTCAGGCAGATCCCATAGTCTTTCAGTTACATTCTATTTTGCTGTTGTTTTTAAGTTTCTAAATATGCCAGACACTACCAGATGCTGGATGCTAACATGTACGTACGACTCTGCCTGACACACAGCCAGCTTTCAGTAAATATTATATATTATTACTATCATTATTTCATCAAATCTAAGATCCCTTTAGTAGTAATATACACCATTACTTTATGTGCTTCTAAGAATGAAAAAGTCTGCCAATTAATCTATGATAATTAATTACGAGATGTATCTTGATTTTAGATGCTAAAGTGTGGGAAAACTGATTAAATGAGGTAGTAAATTCAAGCTCTCACTATTTTTGGCTATACTATTTGGTTTTCATTTTTTGGTCTTGGTCTCCCCACTGCATCTCCAGGATCTAAACTACATTCTCACTTTGCATTGATCCCTATCCCCAAGTCTCTTTAAAATCCTTAGTGGTTCACAACCAGGAAACATTTAAAGTCCTCGACATGGTATTCAAAGCTCAGTATGAATCACACTATCAGCCCTCCAACGTACCTACTAAACCAGATTTCACTAATATGCTTGCATACTTGCACCTATCTGTGCCTTCGTTCAGTATTACTCTATCTGCCTAGAACGCCCTCAGTGTCCTGTCCCTCTTCACCATGGCAACAAACCCTACTGAACCTCTAGTACTTCTGTGAAAGCTTTCAAGATAAATACCTTTGATTCTCCATAGCAAATCAATCGGCCATTCCTCTGTAACATAATCACAATATACTACGATTAGAAGACCAACCAAGTTACAAGCTCCTTTAGGACAGGCGCGTACCTATTTTTACACCACCAGCCCCTTGCGAGATCCTGACCATGTAGCCTCATGTTAAGAATCCAGGCTGTACTGAATTCTACCAAAAATTTAGAGAAGAGCTAACACCTCTCCTGCTCAAACTCTTCCAGAAGATTGCAGAGGAAGGTAAACTTCCAAACTCATTCTATGAGGCCACCATCACCCTAATACCAAAACCTGACAAAGATCCCACAAAAAAAGAAAACTACAGGCCAATATCACTGATGAACATAGATGCAAAAATCCTTAACAAAATTCTAGCAATCAGAATCCAACAACACATTAAAAAGATCATACACCATGATCAAGTGGGCTTTATTCCAGGGATGCAAGGATTCTTCAATATCCGCAAATCAATCAATGTAATACACCACATTAACAAATTGAAAAATAAAAACCATATGATTATCTCAATAGATGCAGAGAAAGCCTTTGACAAAATTCAACATCCATTTATGATAAAAACTCTCCAGAAAGCAGGAATAGAAGGAACATACCTCAACATAATAAAAGCTATATATGACAAACCCACTGCAAACATTATCCTCAATGGTGAAAAATAGAAAGCATTTCCTCTAAAGTCAGGAACAAGACAAGGGTGCCCACTTTCACGATTACTATTCAACATAGTTTTGGAAGTTTTGGCCACAGCAATCAGAGCAGAAAAAGAAATAAAAGGAATCCAAATTGGAAAAGAAGAAGTAAAACTCTCACTATTTGCAGATGACATGATCCTCTACATAGAAAACCCTAAAGAGTCCACCAGAAAATTACTAGAAATAATCAATGACTACAGTAAAGTTGCAGGATATAAAATCAACACACAGAAATCCCTTGCATTCCTATACACTAATAATGAGAAAACAGAGAGAGAAATTAAGGAAACAATTCCATTCACCATTGCAACAGAAAGAATAAAATACTTAGGAATATATCTACCTAAAGAAACTAAAGACCTATATATAGAAAACTATAAAACACTGGTGAAAGAAATCAAAGAGGACACTAATAGATGGAGAAATATACCATGTTCATGGATTGGAAGAATCAATATAGTGAAAATGAGTATACTACCCAAAGCAATTTATAGATTCAATGCAATCCCTATCAAGCTACCAACAGTATTCTTCACAGAGCTAGAAAAAATAATTTCACAATTTGTATGGAAATACAAAAAACCTCGAATAGCCAAAGCGATCTTGAGAAAGAAGAATGGAACTGGAGGAATCAACCTACCTGACTTCAGGCTCTACTACAAAGCCACAGTTATCAAGACAGTATGGTACTGGCACAAAGACAGAAATATTGATCAATGGAATAAAATAGAAAGCCCAGAGATAAATCCACGCACATATGGACACCTTATCTTCGACAAAGGAGGCAAGAATATACAATGGATTAAAGACAATCTCTTTAACAAGTGGTGCTGGGAAATCTGGTCAACCACTTGTAAAAGAATGAAACTGGACCACTTTCTAACACCATACACAAAAATAAACTCAAACTGGATTAAAGATCTAAACGTAAGACCAGAAACTATAAAACTCCTAGAGGAGAACATAGGCAAAACACTCTCCGACATACATCACAGCAGGATCCTCTATGACCCACCTCCCAGAATATTGGAAATAAAAGCAAAAATAAACAAATGGGACCTAATTAACCTTAAAAGCTTCTGCACATCAAAGGAAACTATTAGCAAGGTGAAAAGACAGCCTTCAGAATGGGAGAAAATAATAGCAAATGAAGCAACCGACAAACAACTAATCTCAAAAATATACAAGCAACTCCTACAGCTCAACTCCAGAAAAATAAACGACCCAATCAAAAAATGGGCCAAAGAACTAAATAGACATTTCTCCAAAAAAGACATACAGATGGCTAACAAACACATGAAAAGATGCTCAACATCACTCATTATCAGAGAAATGCAAATCAAAACCACTATGAGGTACCATTTCACACCAGTCAGAATGGCTGCGATCCAAAAGTCTACAAATAATAAATGCTGGAGAGGGTGTGGAGAAAAGGGAACCCTCTTACACTGTTGGTGGGAATGCAAACTAGTACAGCCACTATGGAGAACAGTGTGGAGATTCCTTAAAAAACTGGAAATAGAACTGCCTTATGATCCAGCAACCCCACTGCTGGGCATACACACTGAGGAAACCAGAAGGGAAAGAGACACGTGTACCCCAATGTTCATCGCAGCACTGTTTATAATAGCCAAGACATGGAAGCAACCTAGATGTCCATCAGCAGATGAATGGATAAGAAAGCTGTGGTACATATACACAATGGAGTATTACTCAGCCATTAAAAAGAATACATTTGAATCAGTTCTAATGAGGTGGATGAAACTGGAGCCTATTATACAGAGTGAAGTAAGCCAGAAGGAAAAACATAAATACAGTATTCTAACGCATATATATGGAATTTAGAAAGATGGTAACAATAACCCTGTGTATGAGACAGCAAAAGAGACACTGATGTATAGAACAGTCTTATGAACTCTGTGGGAGAGGGAGAGGGTGGGAAGATTTGGGAGAATGACATTGTAACATGTAAAATATCATGTAAGAAACGAGTTGCCAGTCCAGGTTCGATGCACGATACTGGATGCTTGGGGCTGGTGCACTGGGACGACCCAGAGGGATGGTATGGGGAGGGAGGAGGGAGGAGGGTTCAGGATGGGGAACACATGTATACCTGTGGTGGATTCATTTTGATGTTTGGCAAAACTAATACAATTATGTAAAGTTTAAAATTAAAATAAAATTAAAACCAAAAAAAAAAAAAAGAATCCAGGCTGTAAAATAAGACATACCTGTGTTTGAACTCTGGTTTTACCATTCACCAGCTATGTGACCTTGGGCAATCTACTCAATCTAAGATTCAGTGACTTCTTAAAACAGGATAACAAAACCTACCTTAGAGGGTGCGGATAAACATAAAACACCTGATACAACAGACACTCAGTGAACATCAGCTGTTGTTATTATCATCGTTGTCACTTTATTATTTTTTCAAAAGAGGAAGGGGACATCATGAATAGTTAGTAGATTAATATTATATATTCTAATCTTCTCTAGTCAGATATGCCCTGACTTCAGCTTGGCAGTATGTTATAAGAGACAGGGGGTAGAGAGGGAGGTGCTGTTCATGTGGAGGTAACATGTAACCTGTGTTAACATTCAGGTATGCTACAGAGAAATGCCCAAAAGATTCTTCAACTTTCCTGAGTCCTCCTCTCATCTCTACCTAACTCCTCAAGCCTTAACCGTAATTTCTCAGTCCTATCTCCTCACCTAAAATAGTTTTCTACCTAAATGGGGCAATGGTTGTAATTGAGTAAACAATATTTTTAAATTTGAGCCTCTTATTTATCTAGTCTTTTAACTGACACACACAAGAACGATTTGAGGTTGTTACTGTGAACTAAAGGATCAGATTCACATAAATGTATTAATGCTGAGTAAGTAATAATTAACAAGAACATTTAAATTCATATGGTCTCTTACAAAGAAAATGAATTTTTAAAATTAAAAGTAAAGAAATGTTTATATAGCAGTGATAAGCCTCAGTAAGGTATACCAGTGAGCAAGAGGTCAGTATTTTAATTCCAGGCTCTGCTATCAGCTAGTTGTGAGGCTGACCAAACATATATTTTGGCCTTCCTGCCCTCAATTTATTCATCTGTGAAACAGAGGACTTGAGAAGGTCTTTTTCAACTCTAAAACCAATTCTAGTATTAAAAAATTAAATTTTCATTAGAAAACTGAAACAAACTACAATTAGATAGCCACTAAAAATTCAAAGGATTTTGAATTTAAGCTATACACTTAAGTTGTTCAGACATACTTAAGAGCGCACATGTAAATGTCACCCCAATTGAAAAAACAAAAATATGCAGGCACAGTCTATAACCGAAATGAATACAAGTTACAAGTAACCAAGGAGAACAAATTTCTTTCAAAACCATATGATTGCTCCCACCTGAATTTCTTACTATATATAAAAAGGACAATTTATTAATATAAATTCACAGGTAAAAGGAATAATATCTAAAATCAATAGAGACATTTTCCAAAAACCTGAACTGAACAAGCCCAGAGGGACAAAATTTGAGGCTCAGTTTTCCTCACAAAGATACTGCTAACCTAGCCTTAACTAATACCACTGAACTCTGTAGTAGAAATAATTTTAATAGCAAATATAGGCATTATATTAGCACTTTTCATATTTTAACTCATAAATTCCTCACAGAAGTCCTGTAACTACTATTACTGTCCCCATTTTACAAATGAGGAAACTGAACAACAGAGAGGAATTAATAGAATGCCTTGCCTGAGGTCACTCAGTTAGTAAATTGTGCAGCTGGAATATGAACCTAGGCAGTATGGCTTCAGAGTTTGTTCTCTCCATGCATTATTGACATACAAGTACATGATGCAAAATAGTTAAACAATAAAATGAATCAGAGTGATTGAGTTAACTCTGCCACTAACCAAGCTACGTGTCCTTGAATCACAATCTCTCTGGACT
The DNA here is from genome assembly GCF_029378745.1 of Bos indicus. NCBI lineage: Eukaryota > Metazoa > Chordata > Mammalia > Artiodactyla > Bovidae > Bos > Bos indicus. The sequence continues at coordinate 62,644,675 of NC_091775.1, read as the reverse complement.
TCATTTCCCACTCAAGTAAAAAAGGGAATTGGACTAAATAATCTCTGAAATTCCTTACAGGTCTGACGTTCCATGATCTATGCTGCTGCTGCTGCTGCTGCTAAGTCACTTCAGTCGTGTCCGACTCTGTGCAATCCCACAGACAGCAGCCCACCAGGCTCCCCCGTCCCTGGGATTCTCCAGGCAAGAACACTGGAGTGGGTTGCCATTTCCTCCTCCAATGCATGAAAATGAAAAGTGAAAGTGAAGTCGCTCAGTCATGTCTGACTCTTGGTGACCCCGTGGACTGCAACCTACCAGGCTCCTCCGTCCATGGGATTTTCCAGGCAAGAGTACTGGAGTGGGGTGCCATTGCCTTCTCCTTCCATGATCTATGAAATGCTTTAAAAGCAAAAAGCCACAACTGTGGCATAGCAACAGCTATGCTCACTCTTCTTTATCTTCCTCCTTTTACACTTATCACTATATCTCATTATCTTTTTCCTATGGCTCATCTTTATAAGTTCCTCTGTTTAACAGCGCCTACCTCATAAGAGTTACACTGATAATCTTGAGAAAAAAATAAATTAATAGAGGTGAACTCTAACCTCCAGACCACATTCTACTACCTCCAAACCATGCAGAACTAAGACCTAGGACTAAAAGTAGACCAGCCATTACTTCAGCAGGTGCTGGAGACTGTGCCTAAACATATATATGCATAAATGGATGGAGTTATTTATTTTTCATAAACCAGCAGGATGTAGGAATTAAGAGCAGGGGCTCTTTCAATCTCATATCTGCTAACCACAATTAGCAGTTTCAACATAATCAGTTACTGAATGGCTCTAAGACTCAGGTTCCCAGTCTACAAACAGAGCGAACATAAAAACCTACCTACACAGCTTGCTATAAAGAGATATTTTTAAAGTAATGCCATAGTGACTGACAAAGTAAGCACTCAAAAAATAACAGCTGTTGTTACCGCCCCTGTTAGCACCACTGCTATTTACAATTCCCATATAAAGGCAAGAGCTCCCAAGTATGACAGATTTTATTTCAAATTCTGTCTCTACTACTTAGTAAGTGTATGGCCATGAACAAGTTGGTTAGTCTCTCTAAGCCTGAGTTTCCTCATCAGTAAAATGAAGATAATAAATCATCTATCTCCAGTTCAGTTCAGTCGCTCAGTCGCGTCCGACTCCTTGCAACCCCATGAACCGCAGCACACCAGGCCTCCCTGTCCATCACCAACTCCTGGAGTTTACTCAAACTCGTTTCCATTGAGTCGGTGATGCCATCCAACCATCTCATCCTCTGTCGTCCCCTTCTCCTCCTGCCTTCAATCTTTCCCAGCATCAGGGTCTTTTCAAATGAGTCAGCTCTTGGCAGCAGGTGGCCAAAGTATTGGAGTTTCAGCTTCAGTGTCAGTCCTTCCAGTGAATATTCAGGATTGATTTCCTTTAGGATGGACTGGTTGGATCTCCTTGCAGTCCAAGGGACTCTCAAGAATCTTCTCCAACATCACAGTTCAAAAGCATCAATTCTTTGGTGCTCAGCTTTCTTCATAGTCCAACTCTCACATCTATACATGACTACTGGAAAAACCATAGCCTTGACTAGATGGACCTTTGTTGGCAAAGCAATGTCTCTGCTTTTTAATACGCTGTCTAGGTTGATCACAACATTTCTTCCAAGGAGTAAGAGTCTTTTAATTTCATGGCCGCAGTCACCATCTGCAGTGATTCTGGAGCCCAAAAAAATATCTTATCTTAGCCAACAGGAATTTGTTGTATGGCTCAGGAAACTCAAATAGGGGCTCTGTATCGACCTAGACGGGTGGGATGGGGAGGGAGATGGGAGAGAGGTTCAACAGGAAGAGATATATATATACCTATAGCTGATTCATGTTGAGGTCTGACAGAAAACAACAAAACTCTCTGTAATTTACAAAACTCTCTGTAAATTACAAAACTTTCTGTAAAGCAATTATCCTTCAGTAAAAAAATAAGTTAAAAAGAAAAAAAAATCTATCTCACAAAACTGTTGTGAAGATTAGATGAGGTAACAAAGCTGCTGACACCTGGTTCCTAACTGGTCAATAAATGCTAATTCCTTTCTCCTTAATGACAAAAAGAGCACATTTCCACTAATTCAATTCAAGGAATAGAGATTGGAAGTGGGAATCCCAGAGAAGACAACTTTCTTTTCTCTATCATTCTGTGCATGGGGATATACCAGAGAATTCTCATTCATGGGATTCTCTTTATCTTCTTATGTGCTTCCTAAGACTAGAGAGCTTTTTCTCAGGTAATCTCCAAATGTTCTGAAAGGAGTTGTGTGTTCAAAGGCAGCAACTCTTAGAAACTCTCTCAGGGAACCCAGAAGATCAAAACTATTTTCATAATAATACTGAAATGGAGCAGTACCCTACTATCTTTTGCCCCACCCCCCACCCCCCCCTCCTCCCCCCGTGCCGTCCTCAACCTGCCTTTTACCTGTGGAAAAACTTTAGTCAAAGATTAAGTTTGATCAGAGAAGTGAGAAAATGCTGGGAAAGAATCTGCCTGCAATGCGGGAGACCTGGGTTCAATCTCTGTGTTGGGGAAGATCCCCTGGACAGGGAATGGCTACCCACTCCAGTATTCTGGCCTGGAGAATTCCATGGACTATATAGTCCATGGGGGTCACAAAGAGTCAGACGCGACTGAGCCACTTTCACTTTCATTGAATCCATGTTAAATTTTGAAGTTTCCTAAGTGGAGCTAGTGGTAAAGAACCTGCCTGCCAATGTGGGAGGCATAAGAAGACACAAGTTTGACCCCTGTGTCGGGATGATCCCTTGGAGGACGGCACGGCAACCCATTCCAGTACACTTGCCTGGAGAATCCCCATGGACATAGGAGCCTGGTAGGCTACAGTCCACAGAGTTGCAAAGAGTTGGACAAGACTGAAGCAATTTAGCATGCAGCTTTATTTTAGATAAGGAAACAGCAACCCACTCCAGTATTCATGCCTGGAGAATCCCATGGACAGAGGACCCCTACAGTCCATGGGGTCGCAAGAGTCAGACGTGACTGAGCGACTAAACCATCACCACCAGTCATTATAAAGTATAGTCAAAGACCTTTAGTCCCTTCTCAAGGGATATGGAATAGTCTGAGCCATATCCTGTGAGCTGTCTTACAGATACTAAGACCCCTACCACGTAGGAAAAGTTAACTACATGATGACCAGACTGTAGCCATGACATAAGCTGCCAAAATTCTGAGAACTGGCCTCAAGGAAATGGGAACAAACCGACCATGGGACTGCAGACTATCTGTACTTAAAATATATGAAATGACGCTGGTCAGACCACCGATAATCAATTTCAAGACGACGGTCAGAGCTGACTGCGCTGTTTCTGCCTGTAGCTCCCTCCCTAAGCCTACAAAAACTCTCGTCCATTTATTCTAGAAGAAGTGGGGCAGGTATTGGTCTTTGGATAAGTGTGTCATCTCCCCACTCCTCCCACTCCACCCCACCCCCACCGCTGTTGCTGACATCCAAAATAAAGCAAACTTTTCTTTCCACCAACCTGGCCTCTTTATTGGTTTTTGAGCAGCGAGCAGCAGGACCCCATTATCCACTGCAATACCACAACTTCATGTGCTTTTTTCACTCATTCTTTCACGAGTACACGGTGGAAGTTCCCAAAGGCCACATGAAATGTGACGTCACGTCCCTGAAGCCTAGTTGAAGGTGTGCTTGTATACTCTGTGTTTCACACATCTCTGAGTTTTAATTTCAAATATAGAGTATTATCAATAGATATTGGAATCTTTTTAACAATTTTTAAGAGTTTCAAATGGTACCAAGACCAAAAAGTTAAAGAATTACTTCTCTAAGGTATAGAAAAAGCTCACAAAGCACATGGGTTACTCCATGAATTACAACTTTACCAATTTAGTCTAAATAAGTAATTCACACAATAATCTAAAAGCCTCTCATTTTCCTGTATGATTATATTTCAGGCCTTCAATCTTCAAGTAAATGACTTGTTCACTAATTATCTGTGAATATTCAGTGACAGAACTAGTTCTAAGGACTTACATCTCCTTATTTATGGTCTACAGTCTTTCTAAATTCTGCAGGTCATCTTCAATAAGAGATGACTATGTTTTCTTAATCATCACACTGTCCCTCTCATTACACATAATATGAAAATTGCAAGTTATGCTTACAGCAAGTTAATTAAACTTTCCCGTGATCTATAATAAATAACTTTTTAAGACTTTTCTGATACCACAGATACCACACCTGCGTAGTGATAGGAAGAAACAGGTAAGCAAATTTCCTTCTATAAACAATTAAATTTAAAGGTGTATAACATATAAAAAGTTTGAAAAGCCAGGGAGAATTCTTCTATATTATTTACATAGTGATCCAAATTTACAACCATGTTCCAAGTCTTCAATCTACAATCTTCCTTTTCTACACCATTTTAAGTTTTGAAAGCACTATGTTGAAATATGTGCTGGAAATATGACTGAAATATAAAATCAAACACATACACACAAAAAATTGGTTTTTGGTTTTTTCTAAGATAAAAGAGAATTTAATGACAAAGCTATCAGCATTATAGCTCATAATAGAGCCCTTATAAATATGTGTTGAATGAATAAATAATTTTTTTAGGCATTTGTTCATGAGCATTGTCTACTTGACTTCTTTTAGCATTTACTAGGTAAGGGGAAGACCTGAAAACAAAAATACAACCAGGCAAGACCCCTAGTGAATTCTGACAATCTCCCAAAGGCCAATTAAATAAATACCAAGCAACCCACAAACTACCTCCAGTTAAGCTGTACAACTTGAGCAAAATCTTCCAAACTTTTTTTGTTACGTTACTATTTTTAAAAAGTTTACCATGCACCTCCAATATATGTACATTTATTTATAAATTATCTCCTTATACAACTGTGTACCTTATAAAACACAGAATTTTTAAATGGAAGTTTTAAAAGATGAGACAATAATAAACTAATTTAAACTTTCACTTGTGAATAATACAAAAATATTTTTAATCTCTCTTAAGAAATTATCAGTAACAATACTTTTAAAGAACAATCTAACAGAAAAGTTTCATTGCTTTTTAAAATCCTAGTTTTTAGTATTTCAAAGGCCTAATTCAAACTTCAAGATTCAGTTAATGATAATGGCTACAAGCTGGAAAACTGACCTTCCAATGCAGAATACTCTAATACATAACATATATTTAGGGTGAAGTTCACTATGGATGACAAAGGATGTTAAAATCTTATTTTGAAGAATTATTTTAATTATTTTGAAACTTTTTGGCAAGCTTGTTAGGTCTATTAAAGTAGCGTTGTTTTTTCTGTAATTTGGCTGACAAAAAGCTAGTACTAGAAGTAGAACTGTCAGCTCTGCCATTTTCTTGTTGTTCACGTGTACTCGCATTACTGGCTTCTTTACAGGAGTCTTTTTAATTCACATCCATTTTATATGGGTTAGTTTAGTCAAAATTAGGTAATATCCATAAATTCATCTAACTATAAGCAACCATAAACTGAACTGCTATTTGCTGAAAGTGAACAAACAAGTGAGAAAACTATTAGCAATTCTTGACTCTCGTTCAGACTACCTCCTCAAATGAGGTCATCTCATCAACGTATTTATTCAATGTTAGTAAAATTTCATTTCTTCCTGTCTTACACATAAAAATGAACATAAGTAACACTTCTAAAACTACCTTCTCTGTCTTCATGGGAGCGTTGAATACACTCCTTTGGGGCTATGATGCAAATATACTTGAAACCCCTAGCCAGCACAACTTAATCAGTCTCTCAAATGCTTTTCAGGTTAGGACTGAATTTGAAGCCAGGAATGATTTTCCATGATCACCCCAGGTCAAGTAAGATTCTATGTTCTTATGGTATGGGCCTTCACCCAAAAACTGATCCAAAATCAACCTTCAGGGATGGATAGACAAGTATAATCTTTCCAGGACACTCACCCTAACATACTTTATTAAACAATGAAAATAACAGTAATAGGTTCCTATCTTATACAACAATTCACTCACTTAAGAAACATTTGTAAGTACCAGGCATCTTTTTGCTATACTCATTTACAAATGTTATTTTAAATATACTATACTGTACTTTCATTTGCAGAAGTGCCTGAAAGGAAAAGTGTGGTTTGTGCCCCATCGGGTGGCCAAACTGGAAATTTCAAACAAGTTCCAGCAAGGCAAGTTAACCCTAACTAATCAACATAATTCCTTTGGGAAATTGAAGCCTGCAACACAAGTGTTCTCATGGGAGAGTTCTATAAATGAAAATCACAATAATGTTATGGTGTTTCCTTACACTTGAAAAAAGGGATATGCAGATTATGTAGAATCCTTTCCAAATCTTGCAACAAAAAAAATTAAAACTACTACCATCACTTTTTATTTGAGTTCAATAAAAGTTTCATTGGGTCAGTCTTCCATTCACAGATTAAGATAATCATCAAATTTTTTTGAAAAGAGATTATTAATTTAAAAGAATGCTTTTAATAGTAATACTTTAAGTTCTATCATCTTCATATATCAAGCATAATGAAACCATAAAAATGTACAGAAATTTGGAGCTACATGGGTCCTTAGAGGGTTGTAAGCCTAGAAATCAAGTCCAGTTCTCTCACTTTACAGATGAAGAACCTAAAGCCCAGAAGAGGAAGTGATTTCATCAGGGTCACACAGTCAGGGTGATCTGACTCTCAATGCTTACACCTCTGTGCTCAAGAGACTATATACGATACTGGACATGTAATTTAACCTTTTTGGACCTTAATTTCTTCGTCTGAAAAAACCAAGGAGACAGATAATCCGTCAATCCCCTTTTAACTCTAAAATGCTGAAATTTAGATTCTTCATTATTTTAGTACATTACAAAATTACAGTGTACACGGACAAAACCATTCCTGGTTCCTGAGAAACCAAAGCAGCACAGGACCCTAGGGAAGAAAACACAAGTCAGCAGCCAAAGGCACCAAATATATTTGCTTCTTTTGCTAATATTCTGTAAAATATTAACATAGTCATACTAGTCTGGCGGAAACTGGTCTAAATTAATTTTGATTAATCAATTACAGAGCTCTAAAGTATGCAATCACTGATTCTAAATTTTAAAAAGTGCTCTTGAAAATTTTTTATTGATGTTCTGCATTACATGCCAAGATTTATACTCAAATAGATTACTGGAAACAGGGATAGCCTCTTTCCATTTGTGTTTTATTCTTTGTAAAAACTATTCACAAATGAATCAAACCAATTTTCTTTGTATGACTTCTCCATGTTGCTCTATTCTTTTATGCTTTATTATTCCATCTATGAAGATTGAGTCTATGAACTCCACAATTCATTTTTAAATTAGAAACTGATCATTTTCAGGATATTGATGGATCACTAACACTAATTTTAACAGTCCAAAAAATGAAACCCATTAAAAGTTAAATCAAAAACCTATGAACTACAATGGACCTTAAAAAGCTCTAACCCTATATTCTTACTTTATGAAAGAGGACAGAAGCCTGGAAAGGCAAAAAGCCTATCCCCATGGCTTCATGACAAACATATACAAGAATTAGCACTTACTGTATGACTGTGTGTACACAATAATACATACAATCACAGAGGTAAAATAACATTTTCAGCTTCTAATGGTCTGATGTTTCAAGTAAAATTTAATGCAGCAAAATGACATGAAAACCAAAATAGCTGAACAGTTCATAACAGTTCACAGCAGTAGAAAGCAGCCTACACTAGAAATCATGGGTAATATACCAAAATTTCATCACCAGTACTTGAAAAACAAATCCAAGTGTCTGTTCTGCTAACAGTATTTCAAGAGCATCATCTTCACATGTGAGAAACTACATTTTACTGCCATATGAAAAGGTTCTTCTCTCAAGCAAATGCTCACATCTTTCACGATATTCTTTTTTCCCCGAAGTTTCTAAGCTGCCAAATTCCTCTAAAGATTCTTATTTATGCCTCTTTATTTTTAAAGGAACAACACTAGCTCTTGAGCAACAATATACAACACACAGATCCCAACCATATAAAAAATGGCTCCAATTCAAAAAGAAAAGTACTCCTTATTAATTTTGCCTACCAAATAAAGAGCTTACGCAAGATCCAAGTCACAAAGTAAGGACTCTGTAGAATAAAATTTTAATAATCTACAATTAATGAATTTTTTAAAAAATAATTTTTAATTGGCCTAGGAAAAAATAACACAGTCATACATATGAAATGTGTTCCTCTCTGACCAACTTAAAGTAAACCATCTAGGACTAGTTAGTGTCCAAATGCAGTATGTGAATTGAGTACCAGAATGACTCCAGCCACAAAGCTGATATTATAAATCAAGAGGTAATTGCATCTTTAAGTCTTACGCTTCTCTTTCCAGCCCTAAAAATTGTATTCCAAATTAATACAATTCTATGAAACAGTTAAGAGCTGTAATACTTAAAATGAATCACAGCATACAACCAATCACTATTACTTCTCCCCAAATGAAGCATTCCATACTATATAGGATGTTGCTTCAGGATGCCCTGTTCTATGAAGAACTGGCAGTGGTGCTGAAAATTACTACTAGAAAGATGAAAGACCAATACCCTCCTTTCAATAAAAACCATCATCTGGACTCTAGCCAAGGTTTTAAAACTGACCAAATGTTATTAGAAACAATAAATCAAGAGCTCTACGGGCTGAAAAGCTTGTCCCTTATTTCATTCTTACAAAACGTAGTCACAAAACACTATAAGAAAATTAAGTGAAAGAAAGCATTAACAACTCTAGGCCTTTCATTTCTGGCAATAATGAAATACTGTATGTTACCAGGTGAATTTATTTTACAATCTTCAAGGTTCTGTTTAACCTACTTATATGTCTCTTTCCTTTCCTTCTTCAATTGTTACAACTGTTACATGAATAAATAAACTTAAACATCCTTTCAATGAACTTAAAATAGAAATGAAAAAGAGACCAAAATATCTTAATTCATAAAATCTAGCTAGCATATTTGTGTTCATATTGATTTTATACTCTTTGTTCCTGCACACAACACAGATGTGAATTACTGGAGGTTACAGATTAAGTCTCTCTATCCAGGAGCTGAACTGCCAGCCACTGAGAATAACCTATTGCAAAGCTTAAAACCCTTCAGGTATCTTGGCTTCTGAATACATAAATGGGCTCATTATCTCTACTTTTCCTTTCATTAACGTATGGTTCCTTATCACTATCTCTATTAAATACCGTCCAGGAGCTGTTATCACAGAAATTAAGGGTGAGGAGGGCCATGATTTCTGTAATACACAGGAATGTTTTAAAAGTACATTGTTTACAAGATAGTACTTTTCTCCCTAGCTAACAAAAATTTTAGGAAAGAAAACCTGAAAATGTTAATAATTCCCTTCTCTTTCTTTCTTCCTCTTCCCCTTCACTCCATTCCAAAACCGAAGAGCCAAAACCAAAGATATGATTACTTTATATACTTCATGAAATCAGTGAAAACACGAGTCACCGTCTTATTATCAAAACAAAACAGTTGATTACGATGTTTGCCTACTGTAACCACCGCACGTGTGATACACATTTAAATCAAGTTTCGACCCTGTTACAAAGCCTTTGTCAACAGTGGGCAAGTGGGGGAAAGCTGAAGAAGGGCTCTGTGAATTGAAGGAAATCACCGGAGGGGCTAATCTAGGAAGAAGATTCCTCGGGGAGAGGTGAGCCGAAAGAAACAAGACCTAACCTTGGAGAGGGGGCGCTCGCCCAGGGTGGGGACCAGAGGTCAGGGTGAGCGGGAAGAGGAAGGGATTAGCGCGGAACCGCTGTACCCCGGGCTACCCTCACACCCCGACTCCGCTACCTGCGGCTCGCCCTCCCACCACCATTCCTCAGCCCCGGCCGGCTGTGCAGTCCCTCCCGGCCCGCAGCCCGCAGCCTGCATATCCGTTACCCCGGCTGCAACGGGGCTGCGGGGGAGGGGAAGGTCAGCGGGGCCCGGAGGGGGCCGGCCGCGGCTAGGATGCCGCAGTGGCTCCCCGTCGCACCGGGTCAAAGTCCGCTCGGGCACGGGGGAAGCAGCAAGAGCGGAAGGCGGCGGTGGAGGTCGGGACTTGCGAGATGGTGGCCCCTCCAAGTCCTCCCACTCCTCGGCCGCCGCCGGTACCTCATACTGGATATATTGCTTCCTCCACTCGGGAGTGATGTGCGCGGAGAGGTGCTCGGCGAACTTCATCCTGCCGTCTCCCCTTCACTCCTACTCGGGTCCAGCAGTTACAGGCGGCGGCGGCGGCGGCAACAGCGACTCCGACTCCTCCCCACATGGGCCCCGGCGCGGCGCGGCACTGCGCTTCTCTCCTCCTCCGCCGCCGCCGAGGTCTCCTCAGAGCCGCCCTCCCGCCATCTTCCTCCTCCTCTCCATAGCCCCGCCCCGCCCCGCCCTCTATACGTCATCGCCATGGTAACCGCCTACGCGCCCAGACGAAAAGGGCGGAGTAAGGGGCAGGATTTGGGTATGTTCCTTAAGGCTCCGCCCCTTCTGGGCCGGACGTGCTGAAGGCACCTCCCCTGACCTCTTCCGTCTGGCTTCTGTTGGCCTTACAGCTGCTCGCTACCGCCTGCCTGGGAAGCAACAGTGTTGTTATTGCAATTAGTATTAATACTGTAGCACCAATAATCCACACAATACGTTTATATTTGCAAAGATTTGTGCAAATGTTTTTCCATTTTAATATTTATTCTTCATAAAGCCCTGAAAGATGGATCGACATTAATCCAAATTGAGTAACTAGAACAGACTAAATACTTCAGGGCCAAATGTATTTCAAGGAACCCTATTTTACACTCTCTAGGTGCTCAATAAATGCTTATTGAATTTAATTAAAGACATCAGTGCCAAAAATTACATGCTGCTTCTGAATTTCAATGTAATTATCTAGTCCGGGGGATACCAGAAAGGCCAACAACAACACATGGACCCAAACTAGAACTGGGATTACCACCTGGGTTCGTGACTAAGCTTAGAAGTGGTGTTGAGAGGGAAGCCCATGTTGGAAGCAAAGAGAATCCTCTAGAGATAAGGTTGGAACCCCACCCTCAGGGAGACCAGACATGAGTACAGTACTCCGGCTGACTGTCCTCAGGGAGCAGCACTCACACAGCTTGGCACCACTTTGAGTGTGGGAGTAACTGATCTGGAGGACCTGATTTTGGAGAGTAACCAAGGTCCTTCCATGAGTGGAGGAGCCCTGTATGATATTAATAATAACTAACATTTGTTAGGTTCTCACTGTCTACGTAAAAAATACTAAACACCTTACATGTACAGAACTTTGTTCTGTAATTTTCACAATTTTTATGAGACTCAGAGACTAAGGGATTACAATGGTTAGGACAGTGTTCTAAGATATCAGCATCTACTATTGGCATATTTTGTTTTTTCCTCCATGTATTTTTCCCCTTTCCCCTTCCTCTTAATTCATGCCAGTGCGGATTCTGCAGTTATTTCCTCAGGACAGGGATGATACATGATGGAAAACAGTCATGGACTATGAGTCTTTCTGACTTTTATTGTACAGAAAGCCTCAACCTCTGGTAAAAGGTTAGATCACTCACACAGCTTGGCACTACTTTGAGCGTGGGAGTGATTGACTTGGAGGACGTGATTTTGAACTATAACCAAGGTACTTCTGGTGAAAGGGTAATCGGGGTCAAAAAAAGGAGAATAGGAGAAGGAGTGAGGACTCCTTTCAACTTAGCACCATACCCCTCTGCTCACCATGACATTTACCTCTACTGGAGGTAAATGTTGCCAGGAGAAGAAGACAGACTAGAGAGGTCCATGCTCCCAGGAAGGAGAAACAACCACAGAGAAGAAGTGGCTACATGGTGTGCCTAGGAGGCCAAAACCAGGAGCAGCTGCAAAAGAAATTGCTGAGCCTTTACCAGATATGGATTAGAATGGCTGACTCTTTGTTTAATTGAAGTATAGTTGATTTACAATATTTCAGGTACATAGCTAAGTGATTCAGAGATATATATATATATATATATATTCTTCTTTTTCAGATTCTTTTACTTTAGAGGTTATTTAGTTCAGTTCAGTTCAGTTCAGTTGCTCAGTTATGTCCAACTCTTTGTGACCCCATGGGCCTCAGCACACTAGGCCCTCCTGTCCATCACCAACACCCAGAGGTTTACCCAAACTCATGTCCATTGAGTCAGTGATGCCATCCAACCGTCTCATCCTCTGTCGTCCTCTTCTCCTCCTGCCTTCAATATTTCCCAGCATCAGGGTCTTTTCAAATAAGTCAGCTCTTCGCATCAGGTGGCCAAAGTATTGGAATTTCAGATTCAACATTAATCCTTCCAATGAATACTCAGGACTGATTTCCTTTAGGATGGACTGGTTGGATCTCCTTGCAGTCTGAGGGACTCTCAAGAGTCTTCTCCAACACCACAGTTCAAAAGCATCAATACTTTGGTGCTCAGCTTTCTTTATAGTCCAACTCTCACATCAATATTAAATATAGTTCCCTGTGTAATACAGTAGGTCCTTTTTTATCTATTTTATGCATAGCAGTGTATATCTTTTAACCCCAAATCCCTAATTTTTCCCTCCCCCCCCTTTCTCCTTTGGTAATATAAGTTTACCATCAATGTCTGTAAGTCTCTTTCTGTTTTGTAAATAAGATCATTTGAATCATTTTTTTAAGATTCCTCATGTAAGTGATATCATATAATATTTGTCTCTGCTTGATTTACTTCACTTAGTATGATAATCTCTAGGTCCATTCATGTTGCTGCAACTGGTATTATTTCATTCATTTTATGCTTGAGTAATATTCTTTACCTCATCTTTACCTCTTCATCTTTTGATGGACATTTAGGCTGCTTCCATGTCTTGGCTATTGTAAATAATGCTGCTATTGAACATTGGGGTGCATCTTTTCAGTTAAAGTTTTCTTTGGAGATACGCCCAGGAGTGGGATTGCTGAATCATATGGTAGCTCTATTTTTAGTTTTTTAAGGAACTCACATATTGGTCTTCATAGTGACTATACCAATTTGCAATCCCATCGACAGTGTAGGAGGGTTCCCTTTTCTCCAAGCCCTCTCTAACATTTATTGTTTGTAGACATTTTGATGATGGAAGACTATAGACTCCTGGCAGTAACTCCTACAGTTTGTGACAGTAACTCCAATAGCAGTAACTCCTATAACCTTCTCCCAACAGCACCATACCTTGGTGCCTCAACTGTGCACAAAATTCTGGAACCATGACCCAACCGAGGGAAGAAAGAAAATCCTCAGTACTAGCTCTATAACCAACAATTTTTAATTTTTTTTCATGACATTCAGTTGGACATGAGCCCCAACACTTAGAGCCCTAACACTCAGTTGGACATGAAAATCTTAATTTATCTACAGAAGTAGATTTAATGATAAGTATCCTATTCCTAACATTACTTCAGATAGTTCACTGACAAAACCATCAAATACTTAGTATTTATTGAACACCTACTTTCTACAGAGCACTGTGCTAAGATACTAAGAATGATAATCTGAATAGTTTTAGTCTGAATCAGAAGTGTTAATTATTTTCTTTTGTAGATAGACAACTCTTCTACTATGATATGTCAGCCATGCCACTTTGAGAACGAAGGACAGTTCAAAAATAAACATGATTCTGTCTTTTCTTCAAAGGACATCAAAATCCAGTCAGAGAGAGAGAGAGGCCAATAACTAGACTACCATGTGATATGCACTGTAGTTGAGGTATCTACAAGAGACATTCAGCTAACTAGGAGGGAAAGGTTGGCATCCCAAAGAATGTGACTCAGATACAGTCTTAAACAACAATCTGACAGGGAGAAAGACACCCCCAAAGATTCCAAAGGCAAAAAGCAAAAAGAATTCAGGACTTAGAGAATGGCAGGCTTCCCTGGTGGCATAGTGGTAAAGAATCCATCTGCCATTGCAGGAGAGGCGGGTTTGATCCCCGGGTCAAGAAGATCCCTTAGAGAAGGAAATGGCAATGCACTCTAGTATTCTTAGGTGGGAAATCCCATGGACAGAGGAGATGGGTGGGATCCATGGGATCACAGTAGTCCATGGGTCACGACTTATTGACTAAACAACAGCAACAGAGAACAGCACCAAGCTGTCTGACCCAAAGACCCTTTAAGGCAGCTAAATGTCCCTGCCTCAAAGAAACTCTTCCCCATTCCTTTACCTCCCTTACCCACTCTGCCTCCCACATCCACCCGGTGCAGTCCCCTCACTGTATCATCAACAGTGTCAGACTATGAACTCCTTGAAGACAAAACACACTTTTCTCTCATTTTCTCCAGTTTAGCATGGCACCTGGCATTGAAGCAGTCAATAAAATATTGATGTAACAAAGGAAAGAAAGAAGAAAGGAAAGAAGGGCAGGAGAGAGGAAGAGAGGAAGGAAAGGGCATCCACATGGAGGGAAGTTGCAGGAAATCAAGTTCAATCAGTTTGGTTCAGTCACTCAGTCATATCCTACTCTTTTCGACCCCGTGAATCACACGCAGCACGGGTTGACAACTTAGTAACTGGCAGTCTCTCAAAAACCTGTTAACGGGCATGAAGGATGAACTAACAAACCAGCGACCAATTCACTAACAAGCACCTATGTAGCATTTAAAGGCTTCCCAGGTGGTGCTAGTCGTAAAGAATCCACCTGCCAATGCAGGAAACGTAAGAGACATGGGTTCAACGCCTGGGTTGGGAAGATTCCCTGGAGAAGGGAATGGCAACCCCACTACAGTATTCTTGCCTGGAAAATTCCATGGACAGAGGAGCCTGGGAGGCTACAGTCCATGGGGTCGCAGAGTCAGACATGACTGAAGCGACTTAGCACACTTGCATGTACCATTTACTCTATGCCGGACACTGTTCTAACTGCTTAGCAAATACAAACTTACATAATCTTCACAAGGACCCCATGACATAGCTACTATCATTATCCTCATTTTAGAGATGAGTAAAGGACTTTGCTCAAGGTTATCCACCTAGTAAGTGGTACAGCTGGATTTGAACCCTGGCAATCCAGCTCCAGAGTCTTACTCTTGACCATCACATTACACTGACTATTGATGCAACAACCCAAGCCAGTCATAGTGATAGACAGAAGGAGGTGGGGCAAGTGACTCTAACCCTAGTGACTAGCTAGACGCTGCTGCCATGAACTGAGAAAGGAAGTGAAGAGCAGATTTGAGGCATTGTTGGATGTGTTAAATGGTTAGAATCTATGAGACACACAGTACTCCAATTGAAAACACAGATCTAAAAAAAAAAAAAAAAACAACACAGATCTAGAGCTCTGGAAAAAGAAGATCGGGCTGAAGACTGGGGAGCCATTCACATTTAGGTGATGATTAAGTCCTGGTAAGTCTGCCCAGGGAGAGAGCATACACCAAAATGGAAAGGGGCCCAAGGGATTACCCTGGTGTGAGCCTGATAAAGAACCTGGGACAAAGAAAGAGGCTGGGGTGTGGCCCGAGTGGGTAACAAGACAATAAGGAGACAGCAGTGTCCAGGAAGCCATAAAACAATAAGTTTCATAAAGGAAGTAGTGACCAACACTGTCAGATGTTACAGAGGGGTTAAGGAAGATAACTTCTAGGCTGTTGTGTTAGCAATTGAAGACTCACTAGTGACCTCAGAGAAAGTGACTTCCATAGCGTGAAGGGCTGCAGGAGACCTAGCAGTGAACAGCATTCCTAAATTGTCTTTATTCTGTGTGCGTGGTGTAGGATCAGGGGTGAGAATTTACCAGCATACTCAGCAGTTTATCTAGAAATTCATAAGTGCTGAGTCTGAACACTTTATATTTATCACACATAATTCTAAGTTTGGGAACAGTTATACTTACCACAAAGTAACTCTTCTAAAACTTAGAATTATGTGTGATAAATATAAAGTCAAACTGTTGCTTGAGCAAATGAGACTGGTGATCATGCTGAAAGGTGAAGAACTGACCTGCAGAGAGATCAAATCTTATACAACACTTTCCACTGAAGCTGAATAAGCTAGGATGTCCTGGCAGTGAAGATGAGTCAACCCACAGCATAGGAACACTGGTAAAGATGGTATTGTAATACCTCAAGGCAGGTATGATGGTGGTTTGTGTCAGGAGGTTAGCAGTGGAGGTGATGAGAAGTGGTTGGAAATTGAATGTATTTTGAAGATAGAGTCAACAGGATTTACTGGTGGATTAGGTTGTGAGCAAAAAAAAGAAGTATCAAGGATGACTCCACGGTTTTTTGCCTGAGTAATTAGAATGAGACTGGGGGACATTGCAGAAGGAGCGGGTTTGGGGCGGAAAGTAAAACTCAAGAATTCAGTTTGGGGTGTGTTATGCCTGTCAGACATGCAGATGGAAATGTGCAATGGGAAATTTATGGTTTGGAGGTCACCCAAGAGGCCCTGGGTCAAGATATAAGTTTGTGAGTCAACAGAATATAATAATATGTAAAGCGATTTGTGAGCCTGCCCAGGAAATGAGTATAGATAGAAAAGAGAAGAGCTCTAAAGACAGATCCCTGGAGTACTCCAATGTTTAAAGGTTGGGAGGACAAAGATTAAAAGTATAAAATAAAGCAAAGTGTTAAATAAAGCAAAGGATAACAATTTTAAAAGGATATTTTTCATTTTTCCCCCATCCCTTAGGTCTTGATAGGAGGCAAGATCCCAGTGCCCACTAGGTATAAAGTGAGCAGATATCTCTACCCCAGCTCTGTGGGGTATGAGGCCCAGATTTGGCCAGTCAGATGTTCCTGCCAGAAATTTTGTCTCACGTGAAAGTACCAAAAGATGAAATGATAGACAGAGCTTATTCTCAGAGGCTAAAGCAGATTTCAAACTACAGCAATGAAAATGGCAGTAAGCGTCCAGAGCTGGACTGTCAAAGGCAGGGTCCTGATTGTTTCACTGGCATGATCTCTGTTCTGTTCTTGGCTATAAGCTTTTCTTGGCTTCTGCCTTTTTCTTAGACTTGTTTACAAGACTTCACATTGATCCTGTGAGCAACCCAATACCATCCAATAAAATCTATTTCTGTTTAAGTTAAATGGAGTCAGATTTCCCTGTTTATGACTGAGCACCCTAGATGAGTCATAGGGATTAAGAACTTTGCCTATAGCTATTGCCGAGGAGGTACTCAATAATCAGATACACATGAGTTTTATGGACAGGGCTTGGCTAATGGGCTCATGGATCAAATGGTCATAGTAGCAGGGATGGAGGATACGCAAGAGTTCAAACGTATTGCCTTTCCCTTACCAAGGCTGACCAACTGCTTAGAGGGACCAGTGCTGAGTCCCTAATATAATTTGGAATAAGTCCCATATTTGGGGTGGGGATAAACCAGTCAAATACCTGGTTCAAGATTGACTACATTGACCTCTTTCCATCATGGGATTTGGGGAGAGAGGAAGTAATATATCCACACCAGAGTAAGTAATTACTCTAGATATGGATTTGTCTTCTCTGCCAGCTTGTTTTTCCTAGCAATATCATCTGTGAACATCTTTATTTACCATCACAGTGTCCCATTTAATATTGCTTCTATGAAAGAAGTGAGAGAAAGGAAAGATGTCTATAGATTTCACTGGTCTCTCCATGTACCCTATCACCTATAAGCACATACCCTTACAGAACTGTATTATAATCTATTAAAGACTTCGTTATGGTACCAGCTAGGAGACACCACTCTGAGTAGTTGGAGTCCTGTGCTGTCAAATGAGGTAATGCTCTAACCAGTAACCAATATATGTTGTTGCTTCTCTCAAGCAGACCTAAGTCCAGAAACCAAGAAATGGAATGGTAATATCACTTCTCTTTATTACATTTAAGGACCCTAATCACAAAGTTTTTATATAAGTTTTACATAATGCTTGGCTTTCTTTCGAGCTTCTCTGGTGGCTCAGACGGTAAATAATGGGCCTACAACGCAGGAGACCCAGGTTTGATCCTTGGGTCGGTGAGATCCCCTGAAGAAGGGAATGGCAACCCACTCCAGTATTCTTGCCTGGAGAATTCCATGGACAGAGAAGCCTGGCAGGGTACAGTCCGTGGGGTCGCAAAGAGTCAGACATGACTGAGCAACTAACCCTTTGGCTTTCTTTTGGTTTAGAAAGCTTAAAGCCCTGAGAAAAATTGCTTTAACCCAAAGACTCAACAATGATTCCATTAAAGGGGAAGCTAGGGCAGCCATTTGACCCCTGTGGGCTCTTCATGATGTTCAAAGATCAGGGCTTCCTATATCACTGGGATGATTTTCAAGGAAACAAAAGTGTCCACTACAAGTGAAATCAAGTGGATGGATAAGAGTGGGCCTAAAACCAAGGGTAACCTTCAGGGTAACCCCTTGTGCTGCTCTGTCCAATGATAAAAATTAATTGAAGATGTACCATCCCATTACTGGCAAAACTACATATGGTTCTAACTGAGTAGAATGAAAATTTAAGTGACCCCCATCAGATAAAGTAGCATGACTAGTTGAGGTATTGGCTGAAGATTTTTTTAAAAGAAGAATATGAAAGGGAGTGGAAGAAAATTATAAATACCAGCTACAGGCTTGGGGCCAGATGGAGAAATAAGGTCTGTTCTAGCTCCCCTGTTTTCTTCCTGGCTTTTTAATGCATACAGTAACCAGTTTGCTTTGCTTACTCTTTTCTTTTTCTCTAGTATTTCATGTGACTGTGTTGCTGCTGCTGCTAAGTCGCTTCAGTCGTGTCCAACTCTGTGCGACCCCATAGACGGCAGCCCACCAGGCTCCCCCGTCCCTGGGATTCTCCAGGCAAGAACACTGGAGTGGGTTGCCATTTCCTTCTCCAGTGCATGAAAGTGAAAAGTGAAAGTGAAGTCGCTCAGTCGTATCTGACTCCTAGCAACCCCATGGACTGCAGCCTACCAGGCTCCTCCGTCCATGGGATTTTCTAGGCAAGAGTACTGGAGTGGGCTGCCATCGCCTTCTCCGGACTGTGTTAGAGGTGGTAAACTTTAAAAGTGGGTTAGAGGATATGAAAGTGTTATTGTGACCAAACTAGAAGAGGAATGAACATCCCCTTGGAGCCAGGAGTTCTTCCAGGACCTTCTCGATTTCTCAGACAGTAGCCCCCTCCTCCAGGCCTTTCAATGACACTATCCCTATACTCAGTCCATCCTGGCTAAAACGGCACCTGTGGTTTTCTGTTATCTGTACTTAAGCCCTAACTGAAAAGCAAGACAAGCAAGACAACACTGCAAAGAACGAAAAAAAAAAAAAAGATAAATAAGCGATGTTTATTTTCTTATTGAATCAAAATGATTATGGAATAGTGCTTTAGATTATTTGTTTTGGTTACTTAACAGAGCTTTTTCTATGCAGGCTATAAAAATTGCTTTAGGCCACAGTGTAGCTCACTTTGAGATGGCTTTGTCTTTTTATGAGTCTCACAGATGTCTTGATCAAAGTGGAAGAATTGCTGTTTTCAGCCAACACTTAACATCTTTAAAGTTGGAGAAATAACCTTTCCCAAAGTGCAACTAGTTCCCGAGGGACAGGAATCACTCCTATCTTATTCACTTGTAACAGCACTTAACGCAGTAGACTCCATATATTAATATAAATTGATTCTTTAATATATCCTTCCCCCCTCCCAGCCAGGAGTGATAAGCATGACAATTTGGGGATCCATGCAGAGACATTCTTGTTATAAAAACATGTCCTTAGAATCTAGGCTCTTTCTCCAACACTTGGGATGACTGAAAACTTAAGCTTAGAGTAAGAGATGTGTAAGCAAGGGGTGATATATTCAAAAAATTGAGAAGCCTGAAGCATTCCGGGATTGGGGGTCTTGTTATCATATATACCAAAAGAGCTACTGGAGTACCTAAGAGCCTTTTGCTATTCTGTTCAGTTGCCAGTACCTGCAGTCAAAAAATTTCCAGCCTCAAGGAAATTTGATTTTAATTGTAAGTTTTTTTCTTAATTACCAAATTAATACACACTAATCATAGAGAATTTAGAAAGCACAGGAAGGTATTAAGAAGCAGAAAAAAAGACACACACACACCCACCTCCAACTTTATCATGCAGGGGAAACTACTATCAGCATTTATACTACTTTTTTTCTTTTGAAGTTAGCACACTTGAAGCTTAGAGAAGGTGCAAGGAAGAGCAGAAACATATCTCTCTTGTAATTCTCGAATGCTCCCAACATCAGGGTTCCCATCCCTGAGACATGATCCCCCGCTTCACCAAGACACCTCCACTAGCTACGCAAAATCTCTGACTTGGCCATTAAAATAAGGAGATGTTTTGTTTTGACTCTGATGGAAGGAGTTACACCGCGTGACAGAATGATACTAAGAAAAACCAGTTAGGGAAGCCCAGCATGTTCTTCCCACCAGTCGACAGTACATTCCATTTCATGTTTTTCCAGTTGTCTTCTGAGAGCCAGGATCTGGGTGGAAAGAAGGCAAGGATGGCCATGAGAAGCATCAGTTAGATGTGAGGAAACACGATGTATCTCTAGAAAGCTATGTGTCAATATGGTTGGGAGTGGGCAAGGACTACAGATTTGGAGGTCTGTTGGACAGGTGTATTTTGAAGATAACGCCCATGGGCTCTTGCTAGTCAAGGAAAAAGCAAAATGAGGGTGGAGACACCAAGCAGGAGACTGCCTACTGCATTAAGAAAAACATTCACCACTTCCTACTTCTGCTCCCTGTGTGTCTTTGAAAGCTGGTTTCTGATGACAGCTAAAAAAAAAAAAAAAAAAGAAAGAAAACACTTTCATTTGTTCACTTCCTGAAATCCTGAAATGAACCATACAGCCCCAAGCAAAGCATGCACTAAAATGAAAGTCAATTTTTTATCTCCTTGTGAATTGGAGGTTTGGGTCTTGTTCAAATGATATATTCCCTGAAACACACTGGCACAGATTCTCAGTGGTAACTCCAGTGCTGAGAAGGTGATTAAGTTTCTGATTGTTTGGATTAGCACCTAAATGTAATTTCATGATCTGTATTGATTAATGTGGTTTTATCATACTGCCCTCGGAGAAGGCAATAGCACCCTACTCCAGTACTCTTGCCTGGAAAATCCCATGGATGGAGGAGCCTGGTAGGCTGTAGTCCATGGGGTCGCTAAGAGTCAGACACGACTGAGCAACTTCCCTTTCACTTTTCGCTTTCATGCATTGGAGAAGGAAATGGCAACCCACTCCTGTGTTCTTGCCTGGAGAATCCCAAGGACGGGGGGAGCCTGGTAGGCTTCCATCTATGGGTCGCACAGAGTCGGACACGACTGAGGTGACTTAGGAGCAGCAGCAGCGTCATACTCCCCTAAAAAGAGATTTGTTAGTTCTATCTCCAAAATATCTTCTGATTTAGTTCACTTCTTCCTGTCTCCATAGCACTAGTCACTATCTTTTCTCACCTTAACTGTAATAATAGCTTCCTAGGTGATCTCCCCTTCTGGCCCTACTCCATCATCCACAGTCAGTTCAGTTCAGTCGCTCAGTCATGTCTAACTCCTTGCGACCCCATAGACTGCAGCACACCAGGCCTCCCTGTCCATCACCAACTCCTGGAGTTTACTCAAACTCATGTCCATCGAGTTGGTGATGCCATCCAACCATCTCATCCTCTGTCATCCCTTCTCTGACCTTCAATCTTTCCCAGTATCAGGGTCTTTTCAAATGGGTCAGCTCTTTATACCAGTCCATCGTCCACACAACAGAGCAATCTTTTAAAACATAATCCCATCATGCCTTTTTCTTGCCTGCTGTTGTTTAGTCACTAGATCATGTCCAACTCTTTGCGACCCTATGGACTGCAGCACTCAAGGTTCCTCTGTCTCCGCTATCTCCCAAAGTTGGCTCAAATTCATGTCCATTGAGTCGATGATGCTATCTAACCATTCCATTCTCTGCCGCTCCCTTTTCCTTTACTTGCTTAAAACCCTTCAATGTTTCCCATCCCATGGCATGTATGATAAAATTCAGAATCCTTACCATTGCCGTGCAGGCTCTGTCTTGCCCTTCCTCTCCTTCAGCTGGGCTCACTTTCCTCCTAATTCACTGTGCTGCAGCTTGACTAGTCTTTTTTTCCAGTTTCTTTGAGGCACCAAGCTCTTTTCTACCTCAGAGCCTTTCTATGTGCTCTTCTGCACGAGATATTGTCTTCCCTTCTCACCCATCCTTTGAACTTTAGCTTAAAGACTGAAATAAGCTTCAGTTTCATTGAAATCCATGCCCAATCTAATTGGGGCTATTCCTCTATATATAGTACCCTATACATTTTCTTTACAGTTCTTATTAAGATTTGTGAATATATCTATCTATATATATATACATATGTATGTGTGTATATATATTTAGTTGTAAGATTGTTAAAATCCAGTCCCCCGACAGATGGTGGATTCTAAGAAGATGGAGATTATGTGAATTTTGCTTCTGCTGTATCCCGGAGTGCCTGGCACAGTACCTGACATGTAGTAGATGCTCAGAACTTCTGGAATGAATGATTCTACATCATTTGGATTTGAAGAGTTTAAAATATTAATTACCAAAAAGCTAATTTCCTTGTGTCTGTTTTCTACTAACACAAGACACATAGGAAAAACCTAACTAATATTTGTTGATTAACTAATTTTAAACTGATGTTTTGTTAGGGAAGAAAAGTATCTCATATGAAGACGGGTTAAGATCAAAGACACCAAAATATAATAACAGTCAACCCTTTTCTTACTGTGGTGAAAGTGAAAACTGTTATAGTGAAGTACAAACATTTATAATTACTTTAATGATAGGGATAGGGTCTCCAAAAAAAAATCAAGATGTACTATAGCTGAATATTACTGGCTTGGTTGTGTTATCTGTTGGGAGAGCCTATGATTGGTTACAAGGGGCTGAGGACTGAAATCAAACATCTCACTGGATTCAGTAAGCTTAGAAAGACGAGTACAAACTAAATGTGAAGTGCATGGAGAAAACCCTCTCTCATAGGGCAGAAGATGTATTTCAGATCTTGAGTAGCAGACCCAGTAGACAGCCCAAAATAACAGTTATCGATGACAAGCATCATGCTGTGCATAAATTTTTGTATAAAATTAGTTTAAATATATATCAGAGGGAGCCACAGTCTTGGCTTGAGAAGCTAAGCTGAATTCACTCAAGATTCCTGTTGATATTTCTAGGCATGTCTGGGTTAGAAGAAGTTTTATTTTACCAAAGGGCATCATAACAGCCATCAGACCAGTGGAAGAGAGAGGTGAGGCTCACAAGTTTGGTTCAAGGACTCTAGTTCAAGGTCAGTGTCAATGAGAGGGATGTTTTAATCCCAAATAGCAGCTGTCACTGTGATTGTCCTCCAGCCCAGCTGAGCTTAGGGAGTAGGATTGAAGAAATGGACAAAGCAAAGTGTAAGGTACTATAGGTCAGGTCACAATGAGGGACATGTGAGGACTCAGACTGGACACAGCAGACCAACCTATGGCTGGATCAGAGAGGGCACAGGCCAGAACATCAGGCTGCAGTGGCACCAAGGAGATGCTGGCGCCTTCTGTGGGCACTGTCCCCCTGGTGCTTCTTCGCAGGTTTGGAAGTATTTTGCAGAAGCATATTGACCTTGGTGGCAGCATGAGAGACATCACCAAAACAGAAGAGGAGGAAAATGTATGGAAACAAAGAATACAAAGTCATGACCACCCAGGGGCGCCCATGGGCACTTTCAGAGCTACTTGAAAGGAATTTATTATGGGTTGAATTGTGTCCCCTAGAAAACCATGTTAGAGTCCTGCCCCCTAGTACCTCAGAATGGGAGCTTATTGGAAATAGGGTCCCTGCAGGTATACTCAGGCTATGGACCTTTGGAGGGGCTGTAATCCAATATGACTGGTTACCCTGTAAGAAAAGGAAAATGCTACATGAAGACACAGATATCCCAGGAGAGCACCAAGGGACGATAGAACAGAAACTGGAGGGATGCAGCTGCAAACCAAAGCGATGCTGCCATCAGAAGCTAGGAAGAGGCAAGGAAGGATTCTCCCCTATAGGTTTCAGAGGGAGCATGGCCCTGCCAAAACCTTGATTTTGGACTTCTAATCTCCAGAACAATGAGACAAAAAAATTTCTGTTGTTTTAAATTGCTCAGGGGTGGTACTTAGTTACAGCAGCCCGAGGAAATTAACACAGAATTTGAGGAAAGGAGTTTCTCAGAGTGAAAGAGCCAAAGAGACATTGTTTTATTGTTCTCATTTTGACCCTAATTTTCCCCATAGTTTTGTGAGGCCAGAGAAACACACTTTATACATGACAATTATATAAATAGCATGCCAAACAGCTAAGCTTTTATTTGCTGACTTGAATTTAGTCAGTTAATGTGCTACAATTTAGTACAGTTCACGCAACTCCAAGACATGCCTGCACCTAATTAAATGAAATAATGTATGTAAAGCTTTTAAAACAGCACCTGGCACCTTGTAAACCTTCATAAATGTTAGATAGGATTATTATCATCTGATTATCCTGATCCTAGAACTTTCAACTGCTTGTGAATCCTCTGCATCTAAGATCTGCCAAAATCTGCTGAGAAAGCCTCACACCTACGCAATCGGGCGGCTCTGAAAAGTAAACATCACCAAACTCACCGGAGCCCCTTACCCGGCCTTGGTTTTCCTAGTTAAGGCTCTCTCTCATTCTCTGCAACCCGGATTTCAAATCACACATCCTCAGACCTCTGCCACCCTCCATTTTTCCTCAGTTCTCACCACCAAACCTATGAACCCACATGTATCCACAGCTATTCTGGACTTGCCCTGTTATTTGGACGTTAAGAGGTACCTTGGGACTTCTTTGGTGGTCTAGTGGTTAAGACTCTGGGCTTCTACTGCAGGGAGCATGGATTCGATCCCTGGTTGGTATACTAAAATCTCACATGCAGTGCAGCACAGCCCGTCTTCATTTCTCATGGCAAACATCCCTTCCTGAGGGTCAGACCTCCTTGCTCTGCCTTCATGTTTTCCAGTCCTTTACTTCTCGTTATTATTGAACACTTATCTCATCTACTGGACTATAAGCTCTACAGCAACAGGGAACATGTCTGCTTTGTTCACAGGCAAACCCTCACCACTTAGCATATGCCTGACATATAGCAGGTACTCATTAAGTATTTCTTGACTGAATAAAAGAATAAACAGTTACTAGTCATCGTGAAGAACTTCTATGTATATGGAACACGTAACACAGTGCCTGGCACATAGCATAGACTTGATAAATACTTGCTATTGTGTTCAGGAAATCATAAGGAGCCTGGTTTGACTTGTGTCAAGGGTGTGAACAGAGGTTTTGGCAAATGGTTTAAGTCTGTTTAGGGAGCCAAAGGAGGAGAGAACTGCATGATGGAAGGGGTTATCAGCCGCATGTAATCTAGCAAAGGCAAATATTAGCATTTCAAAATCCCTCCTTCCCAGCCCAAGATGGCTTTAGATTTTTCTTTTAAGCACATCACCCAGACTCCTTATAGCAGACTTCAGCAAGTAATTGGTGTGCTCAGGGGACCTGGGCAGGATCAGAAGGGTGCACTAATGACCCTGGTAAAAACAAAGATCCACTGTGCATGTGTTCTGTGTAAGGCAAACAGCTACCTCCTCCCTACTAGAAAAAGGTCTATCTCACATTCTAATCTCTGTGAGCACAATTGAAGATTTCCTATTCCTATCTCCTTTGGAAAAAGTAAATAATTTATTAACCTCAAAAGGCTTCCTGGAACACTGGGTTAATCCCTTTAAAGGGATACATCTGGACACCCTAACTTCATTACAATTGTAGACGTGAATGCTACCAGGTATATTTTTTTTTTCTTCCCCAAACTGAGTGGTGCCAGGGAGTCTAGAGACAAGCAGCCAGCCAGCCAGGTTCAAATCATCGTCTCTTTGAGGCTGTGTTTTGGCAGCCACAGCAGGGTCAGCCTTCAAGGAGCAATAGACTCCAAGTCACCCTTGAGTGACCCTCAATGGGAGAACTGGAACCAGAAGGGGATGACTTCCAGGGAAAACAGCTGATCCACCACCTGTACAAACTTGCACCTAACTGGCCTGACATGAGAGTCCTTGGGGAAAGGCTTTGGTAAACCAGAGGCGTTGCCAACGTGTGAAATCAAGCCCCTGAGCTCTGCACATGCCAGCCCCACGGAAGAGTGCACTGTCAGAAACCACCTGCATTACAGGGCTGCTGTATTCCAGAGCGTTTTGTTAATTCAGACCCCCACCAACTACAGGGTAGCGATGACAGGACTCTCGTCATGGGATCAGCATCTTTGGCCCTGTTTTCACACCACAGGAGACACCTTTCGTTTTACAACATTCGGGTCTATGGCAAGCTCTTAATTATATTTGCCGCCAAGAACCAGTTAATGAAGGGATATTTCGTGGCCTTTGGCAGAAACCTCAGACTCAGCAACCAAGGAACTGAAAGCCCTGACCTCAAGGCAATCTCCACAACGGCCTCCTGCCTGATGCATATTTCAAAGATTTCCAGGTTTTAAAGCATGGATTACCTTTGCAAATGAAAAATTGAACAAGCAAAAGCATTTAGTGGCATGTTATTACAGTTCCAATGATTTTGAAGAGGCTGCTTGGTTTAGCCCAAGGCAGAATTTCAAATGAACAAAGAAGTAAATATCTGTGTTTTTCATTATTTCCTATTTATTCTACCAGGATTAAAAATATGGTAGATATTGATCCCACCTCAGGTTTCTAGCCATTATAAAATGCATATATCAACCTACTGAAAAAATTATGCATATTGATAAAATGCTTAATAGTTTCAGGGGCATTCAATATCCAGCCACCCCCAAAAATAGGTTGTTTATTTGTTTATAGGATTTTGCATGGTAGTGAAATGTTAAACTTCATTCAAAAGATAAGTCTTATTTTTTCAAGTATTTCAAACTTTCCATTTATAAGAAAAATGATTAAAGCAAAGTAAAAGAAATCAGTGTTGTGTTTACCATGATAGCATTTAATCACTATGTGTGTGGCATTTTACCAGATACTATTCATCTAAATAAACTCATCGTATACCTATTATGTACCAAGTAACTCCCAAAATGAAACGATTACAAACACAGTCGTTGCCTTCAGACAGTTCACATCTAGAAGGAGAAACAGGTAAGCACAACATAACATGGTAAATATTGTGGGAGTACAATACATGGCAGCTGTACCTGATGTATAAATGAAGAAATTAATGAAGGAATGAATTGTCAAGGATATTTAGGGAGTATAATAAATTCAGCATGGAAAGAGGCAATAAATATATATTATTCAGCAAAAATGGAGCATGGAATATTTTCAAATGAAGAAAGTTTCAAGAGGATTCAAACGATTGAAGACTTCAGCTGTAGGGTAACAAGAGAAATGAGAAGTCCTACATTCAACTTATTTATGTGTTGGTAAACCAAGACCTAAACATGAAACACATGATAATAAAGAGCTAAACTATGAAATATAAGAAAAGAAAAAGAGATAGGAATCAGATTGTTATATAATGGTATGATTAATCACTCTTATTTTGAATTTATGAGTATCTATATCCAATTATCATGACATACCTATGTTAATTTCTCCAATGTTGCTGCAATTAACCAGAGTATAAGTTACAGGTAAAGTTAAAAGGTAAAATTTGGCCAATTCTCCTTTAAGCCTTAAAAGTGCAACATAATATCATTTTCACTACAAAGGGAACAAAACCCTCATTTGTCACCCCCTCAGAAGAAAGATAAAAAATTGTGTGTATCAAACAGAACTTTTCAAGGACTCTGTGCTCAGGAGAAAGAAAGAAAAGGACAGAAAGTGTGTAGCCCCAAATACAGTAAGTTTTGGTCTAAAGAGGCAGTATGTTGTAACGGATTTGTTATTGAGGAGGTGTATTCCAACTTTATTATGTTGCTATATGACCTTGGTTGTCATTGCCTCATCAGTAAAACAGCAATAATAATGTATGTCCTACCTGAGAATGCATGCTTCTTAAATAAAGTGAAGTGAAAGTCATTCAGTTGTGTCCGACTCTTTGCGGCCCCATGGAC
This sequence comes from Bos indicus, assembly GCF_029378745.1. Lineage (NCBI taxonomy): Eukaryota > Metazoa > Chordata > Mammalia > Artiodactyla > Bovidae > Bos > Bos indicus. Next base: position 62,616,522 of record NC_091775.1, on the reverse strand, counting down.
TGTAGCCTACCAGGCTCCTCTATCCGTGGAATTCTCCAGGCAAGAAAACGAGTGGGTTGCCATTCCCTTCTCCAGGGGATCTTCCCGACGCAGTGATCAAACTCTCGTCTCCTGCATTGGCAGGAAGATTCTTTACCATCTGATCCACCAGGGAAGTGGTGGCTTAAATGAAGCATATGAAATGTTTGAAAACATTATGAAAATATAAAAATCCTATTTTAGGTTTGTTACCACTGGGATGAGTTCCAACAGGATAGTATTTTTCATCTATAAAAGATGAAATACCTTTATTATAGGGAAATAAAAGCATATTATAATGTATGAGATCTCGTCTCATAATCTATGCAATAATAAGAATGAAGTAATGGAAATATTCCAATTTCTCTATTTCAAGCACATCTATTTCTAGTTCCAGGGCACAGTTGCTTCTTCTTCCTTCCCTTTTTCCTCCCTTCCTTTCTCTCTCTCTCTTTCTTTCTTTCACTCTTGTTTACCTTTTATCATATCTTCATAAGCATTTCTAAGGCTATTTCTTGGCTTCTCTTTTAAAGTATTATTTTGATTATCAAGGTTTAATTGAAGACCTGAAGGAAAAAGATCATAAACCTGTTTCTTTCCCCTGACAAAGTCTAGCCTACCTTCTGCCAAGAACATCTAGAATTTGTTAAAAATAGCACATTTCTTTATTTGGACTCAATTGACTTGTACTTCTGTAGACCTGTCGAAATGTTAAATAATAAATTGTTATCTCTGAATAGATTCTTCCTTGGCCAAGATACAGTCAAAAAACGTGTTTTAGATGAGTCATTCAACCAGAATAATTTCCCTTTGGATTACTAGAGTCGTCAGGGGGGGGAAAAATAAAACCATGTGAGTAATTTTCCATGTACCTCGGGTTCGATATCGAAAATGTTTCATAGGCCTTCTGCATCACAAGGCAGTTTATTTAAAAATGCAGGCACATCCTCTTCGCTGCCTCTGCGTGTCCCTTCCTCTTTAGCAGCTGAAGGCAGGTACATCCACGATGAAGAGTCAGCAGCCAATACCCCTCGTGCTTGCGTGTCATCACGGCGAGCCTGAAAAAGCCGGCAGAGAGACCATCCTCCTGTTTCCTAGCACCACTGTGACCTGTAAGCAACAACAGTAATCACAAAAGTTATTAACAACAATCAAAACAACATGTGCACAACGCAAAGGTCCAACTTCTGTAGCTGAACAGAGCTTTAACCAAATAGCCACCCACACACTTGCTGCTGTTACTGGGTCGGGGAGCAGGGAATGACTGCTGGTTTGGCTCAAAGAAAGGAGAGGGAGCGGTGGAAGCAGACAGGAGTGCTCCAACCGAGAAAATCATTTCTCACCCTCAGTGAGGAGCCCGTGAGTCACAGAAACAGGAGAGTGTGCTGTTCGTGACCCCTGCCAGAAAATTCAAAGATTAGGACACTCATCAGGAGAGACAGTGCCCTGCATGAATATCTCCAGCTTTGATTTTTCAGTTAAAGGCGACATTTCAGAAAAATGTATAGCCAACATTTCTACCATTAGCCTGTCTTGCTCTTCTATATTGCACGGATGCTCGACTGGGCAAATTTGATCAACATATTAGACTCCTGGCAGAAAGATGCTATCAGACCACGCATGTGTGCCTTGATATAGCTCAATTTCCATCTATCCAAGAAGGTATTGATTTTCTGCTCACGGAAGTGCACACACACATACTAAGAGCGCTTACAGAGGATGGGGGTTGGGCAGGCATTTATTGAAGAACAGACAGCCCTGCCATTCCCCAAATGCATTCCAAATACCCTCTGGCTTGGTGACTTAATGTTTGGATGATCTACATAAACTCCTCACATCAGGATTAAATCAATGACTGATGAGCAAAAACAGTATTCCTCTGCTCACTCTCTGAATGCTAAGAACTCAGCTTTTTCAGAAAATGTGGCCCTCTTGGAATCCTATTTCAGGCTTCATATGAAACAACTTCCTGAAGCCACATCTTCCTAATGCAACTGGAATTAATTCTGCTTTACTTGATCACAGTCTTCTCTCCTAAGACTCAGAGGCATGTTAACACTTCCCTCACTGCTCTACTGTCCTTCCCTCCTTTCTATCAGTCTTTTTCTGACTTAGAACACTGTAGTAGTTATTTACGCTGCTCATCGAATATTTCCAGCTCTTCATCTTCTGGGCTTAGGGTTGGGCTTGAGCTTGGTCCCTCTGGAGGTTTAGGTGAGGCTGTCTGACCAGTTCTGATCAATGAGTAGAAATAATTTGTATTATTTCCAGGTTGAGCTTTTAATTGTCTATGGTAGAGCTTCCACAGGAAAATATTGATATAATAGACTTCATAAAAATTAAGACTTAAATATGACAAAAGATATCATTAACAAAGTTAGATGATAAGAGCCTGCGAAAATATTTTCAAAATACATAACAAAAGGCAAGTAACCATATACAGAGAGAGTCTATGAATCAAAATAAACAGGCAGATATAAACAGGCATTTCACAGTAGGAGAGATATGAGTAGCCAATCCATATACTCAGTTCAGTTCAGTTGCTCAGTCGTGTCCGACTCTGCGACCCCATGAATCGCAGCAAACCAGGCCTCCCTGTCCATCACCAACGCCAAGAGTTTACTCAAACTCACATCCATCGAGTTGGTGATGCCATCCAGCCATCTCATCCTCTGTCGTCCCCTTCTCCTCCTGCCCCTAATCCCTCCCAGCATCAGGGTCTTTTCCAATGAGTCAACTCTTCACATAAGGTGGCCAAAGTACTGGAGTTTCAGCTTTAGCATCAGTCCTTCCAATGAAGGACATTTATTTAATATAAATTATGTGCCAAGCCCTGTATAGCTGCTTTATTCGTATCAGTCACTTAGAATCTGAGAGGAAGTTCTATTTTTACCCCATTTTGCAGATGAGGAAACAGAAAAATTTAACAATTAAGGAGTGGCAGTGCAAGGATCCAGACACAGTGGTCACTTCTGTGTGACACTGCAGATACTATGCTATCTCTCTCAAAGAAATATGCATAGAGATGTATATTGCACCATTGCTTGTATTTTTCTGGAGTTGAATAAAAGGTGAATGTTCAAGGATAGGAGAGATGGTTACATGGCAAATTCAAATGATAGGATATTATGCAGTAATTCAGAAGAACGAATCCAAGAAAATTAAAAACATTTAGTCATGTAAAACATGAATATTTATAGAATATTTATAGTAACATTATCCATGGTAATCAAAAAGCAGGAATAACCCAAATGGCCATTCATCACCAACTGATGGATAGATAAAACATGGTCTATCCATAAGATGGAAGATTATTCAGCCCTGAAAAGAATGAAGCTCTGACACATCTGCAACATGGATGAAACTTGAAAACATGTTAAATAATAAAAGACACAAATGGCCATATTTTGCATGACTCTATTTATATGAAATGTCCAGAATAAGCAAATCTAAAGACAGAAGATAGATTATGGTTGCCAGGGGAATGAGGGGACAGGGAAATTGAGACTAATGGCTAACTGATACAGGGATTCTTTTTTGGGTGATGGAAACATTCTGGAATTAAATAGTGGTGAAGGTTGCACAGCATAGTGACTATAATAAACACCATTGAGTTACATACTTTAAAATGATGGGATTTTATATTATGTGAATTACATCTCAATTTCAAAAAGAGAATAAGTATCTTTGTGCAGAAAGATGTTAAATAAAAAACAGCAAACCTCAAAACAATATGAATAGCGTGTTTCCATTTATGAAAAAGGAAACATATGTGTTTGTAAATGCATAGGAAAAAGTCGACAAGAATATAGACTAGTCTGTTAACAGAGTCTTCCTCTGGAGTGAAAACACAATTGGGAGAGAGAAGTGAAAGGCAGACGCTTTCTGGTCTGCCAGAAAACTTTTTACTGTATGTACTTTTCACTGAATATACTTATGTTTTGAATTTCTTTACAATAATCATATATTACCTTTATAATTTTTGAAATAAAAAATTAAAATAAAAGCTTTTAAAAATTAGTTTTTCTGGGTTAGTCACTAAGTCATGTCTGACTCTTTGTGACCCCATGGACTGTAGCCCACCAGGCTTCTCTGTCCATGGGATTTCCCAGACAAGAATACTGGAGTGCATTGCCATTTCCTTCTTCAGGAGATCTTTCCAAACCAGTGATCAAACCTGCTTCTCCTGAATTGGCAGGTGGATTCTTTACCACTGAGCCACCAGGGAAGCCCTAAGCTGGTAAATAAAAATAATCTCCAGAAATAAACCATGGACAAAATAATAGGATACAATGGTAAAGCCCAGGACTGGTAGTCAGAAGACCTGAATTCCTGATTCAACTCTGCCTTAATGACTTTTGGGTCATTAAAAAGTTTATCTAGCATCTCTGAGTCTCAGTTTCCTCATTTCTCAAACAGACAGCTGGACTAGATGATCACCATGAAACTTTCAGCTCTAGAATCTGGATTCCACAGTAAGCCATCTTCCTTTCTTGCTCCGTTGCCAAGGTTACTCACAGCTCCAGTCTTTCAGACCATGTTTTAGACAAGGCATGAAAAACAGTCATGAATTGACACATATTCCAAGATCATAACCTTCCAGGAAAAGGATCATCAAACCCATTGCCCAGCTTCTGCTTAATTATGACCCTTTTTGTTTTATCTGATAGCAGTTAATTTCATGGACTTATGGTTGAGTCAAGTAATAGAATAGTTCTTGGACAAACAAGATAATTTGCCAGACAGGTCATTTTTTTGTTGTTGTTTAATACATGGAAATCTCATTTCAGAAAGCATGCAACTCTGAAATAAGTTATTTTCCTTTCATCATGTACGTAACCTCTCAGTTGTCTTTTCATTAACTTTTGCTGGTCCTAGATAGAGAGAAAAGAGGAGGTCAAAGGGAAAAGAGAGAGGCATAAGGGCCCTGAGAATTCAGGGGTGCAAAAGAGGATGGCTCAATGAAACATTATGCATGAGTGGACAAATGAGTGCCTATGAGAAATTTGTTTCCTTCTCTATCAGTGTTTCAGCTCCTCTGCCTGGTGGCTAAACTGCTGGAGCAAATGGTGGGGATGATGTGCCTATCTGAAGGGCCTGGAAGAGGACTCTCCAGAAGCTTATCCTCAAAAAGCTGAACCAAGCACAGTGCCGGCTCAGTAGATGCCCCCCAATTACCAGCATTCTCCCATTTCCCATCTTCCATGGGGGACCTTGAAGGAGAATAGAAAGAACCCAGATTTGCAGACTTTGGAGCTTGTAAGACCTGGACCCACATCCTGTCTCTGCCACAGACTGTCTGTGTAGCCTGGGACAACTGTGAAAACCACAGGATTGTCATGAAGTTTATGCAAGATGACAGGTATAAAAGGCCTACCATGGTGACTGGCACACAATAGGCAATTAATGAACCTTAATTGTTTTTCATCTCTTCATTCTTAAAGAACCCAGGTCTTAAGTTTAGTCCAAAGCAGATCTCGAGAACTGCTTCAATAGGATGGCTTCTGAGAGCAAAGATACAATCCACCCTTTTATTTTTTTAATTTAGTACTTTTCATGTCATTGTACCCTGCTTTCTGAAGAAGGGTCTCCCCTTTATTTTGCACTGTGTGGGCTCCACAGATTAGTTAGCTATCTCTGAGTATGTATCAAAAACTGTGTTCCCTTGAGTCCCCTCCCCTTGGCCTGAGGAGAGGAGGAAACCTTAACTCCCCACTCCTCATGGATGAAAGATCACATCACCATCTCTGAACCAATCCTCCACCAGCCTCTTCCCCTTCCCTCTTTTATAGAGATGGGTGATGGGAAGGCCAGCAGCTTCTGTATAGGGGGTTTAGCACTTGGTTTGGGAATGTATAGATCCTTGGCACTTAATTTTTTGTCCTTTGCATTTGAAATCTTGACACTGGGACTATAAGGGCCTGGACTGCAAGGGAACTTTGGCTCCTTGTAACCACAAGGGTGAGGCTTCCCAGGTGGCTCAGTGGTAAAGAATCTGTCTGCAATGCAGGAGATGCTGGTTCAATCCACTGGAGATGGAAATGGCAACCTGCTTTGGTATTCTTGCCTGGAAAACCCCATGAACAGAAGTCAGTCCATGGGGTCTCAAAAAAGTCAGACATGACTTAGCAACTAAACAACAGCAATAACAAACCACTAGGGTGCCAGAACATTTGTGGGAAGGTAGGTGAACCATCAAGGAAAGGAGAGGAGATCCTTTCAGTCTTGGCTGGCTTCCTTCCCAGCTGAGGGAACATGTAAGATTTCCCAGTGATGGAGGTGGAGTTCTCCTGGCAGAGCACCCTTGTACAGAGTGGTTCTTCATTCCAGAGAACAACCACAGCTGTGTCTTTAGCCCTTGAGCATTCTTAGACAGTTCATCATGGTGGGGCTAGCCAGGATGTTGGAAAGGACATCCAGAGGAGTCCTGTTCCAGGAAGGTCATGGGTCAGGCCCCAGAGCCCTGCTACAATGTGCTGACAAGATGGTACTCCTGCTGGAGCCTGTGAGTGGCCCAGCAGACACCCTTCCTTTAATCAGACTTCATACATGAAATATGCTAGCTTCAGATTTTCTCAGTTTTTAACCCAGGATACTCCCTTATTCTTTGTGGCAAAGAGACCAGGAAAGCCATGTGCTCATTCTCTACAGGAAAATGGGCAGTGAGGGTCATGAGAATTTCCAGGTGTAGCAGGAAACTTGGAAGGCCGGCTGGGTCTCCATCAAGGCTTAGTCAGGGCAGGGCCAGTGTACAGCAAGTGGGGAACTGGCCTTGATCCTGCAAAATACTAATTTTGCTGTAGAGTCTACCATTTCTTTGTCAGATTTGTATATGTTGCCTGTAGGTCACTCACTTCCTTTCTAGAGGCAAGAGGTCAGTTGAAAGGACGTTCAGTTTCTTTCATTCTGAGTGCTCCAGTGTCCCAAAGCCAATGCATCTGACCCTGGGGCTGGAACTACATCAGTCCTGGGAATGCTGGCCTTAATCACCAGAACTGATGGTCGGCCCGGCTCACAAGAGATGGTCTTCACGGGCTAAAAGGCTTCTGGAGAAATGCACACAATAGTGCAGCAGGCACAGCTACCAGTGCTGGGTCTCCAGCATCGACTGGTCTCCCAGTTACTTAAAATCCCCTTCCTTGCTTAGTTCACTTTCCTTTCCCCTGAGTGACCATCCAAACTCACAAGTTCAAACCTGCTGCCCAACCGCCATACCCTTCACTCTGAGCAGAATCCTCACTGCCTAGGAATTGTAACCACACCCATCCTTCAAGTCAGCTTCTCCACCTTATCTCTGAGGCTGGCTGAAGTTTCCCGTCCCCTGTCAAGGCCTCCACCCAAGTCCTTAACCCCCTCCCACTCACTCAGGTGACTTGCCACCTCTCCTCCTCACCTTTCTCCTCTTTCCTACCTTTGCCCTCTGCTTCGGGCTCTTTTTCTCCTTCCCCAGTCTCTCTGAGAGTGAAACCAACTGACACTGCTTTCCTTGACTTTATCCTCTTCAATTTCATGCCTTTCATTCTCCTTCTGAACCAGTTCTTCTCCAAACTAGGCCAACTGAGAGGCTCAGGGAGGCCAGGTGTCAGGGTCTGGGAACACAGATAGGGAGGGGCTCGAGTCAAGCCCCAGGGAACAGAGCAAAAAGAGAGCAGAGGGCAGCATCAGGTGAAACAGGGTGAGAACAAAAGAAATGGTCAAACGCTGTATCGATCCAAAATATCCTGGGTGGAGACGGGGAAAAAATGGATGGGGGTTAAAGGATATGCGGTTACTTCTCCTATCCATATGATTTAAACTTCAGTAATTATATTGTTCATTCAAAAATGCTTTTGTTTCTTTTTTTAATATTCCTGGCAAAAAAAAAAAAAAAGGAATAGGAAGATAGAGCCCAAAGTTTCAGGAAATTGGAAGGGAGCCAGTGAGATTTCTTAAGGTGCAGGTACCTAGTCCAGCCTCCATTAATAGGGAACCTGTGGCCTTGCTCTTGGGTGGAGAGGGAACAATTAAGGATGTCAAGCCTGTTTGGACAATTTTATTCCCCTGCCAGTCTCCTTAGAAGGATTATCAATGAGCACTACTCTACTTCTTTAGTCCAACATCACTTTAAAGCTCACTGCAGGGACTTTCCTGGTATCCCAGTGGTTAAGAATCTATCTGCCATTGCATGGGACATGGGTTCAATCCCTAGTCCAGGAGGATCCCACATGCTGCAGAGCAACTAAGCCCGTGAGCTGCGGCTACTGAGCCCACACGCCCATGCTTCTCAACAAAAGAAGCCACTGCAATGAGAGCCACACACTGCGACTGGAGAGTAGCCCCTACTCGCCACAACTAGAGAAAGCCTGTGCGCAACAATGACTACCCAACACAGCCAGAACAAACTAACAAAAAGTCACTACAATCTGAATTCAATCTTTACCTTCCCATCAAAACCTCCTGGGGAGTGACCACCAGTGGTGTCTGTGTTGTCTCTTCTCTGAGCGCTCCTTCATGAGATTTTCCTCCTCCTGTTCCTCGGCTTGCCCAGTATCAAGTTTGTTTTAGGTTCTTTTAGCCACACTCACAATCATTACACATTTTCTTCTACTCCTGAAAATTTTTAAGTAACAGTTTTATGTTATTTTCCAAATCTAGATATTTGGTCCTTAGTTCTCTTCTGGTCACCAGACTCACATCTGAACTGTCTTGCTCTGAGATTCCCCAAATATTGCTTGTGTCGACATTGCTGGTCAGAAGCATCATGTGGCAAATGGAAAAGCAGAAAATGCTGCAGGATAAGGAAAGAAAACATGATGAGTGGCTACAAACAATCTGTCAGGTCAAGATATTTCTAAAAGAATGGGGATTTTAAACTTCTCTCTGAGGTGCTTACACACTCCCAAAATTTCCATATAGGATAACTGAATTAAAATATCCTGACTTTAAAAAAAAAAAAAAATATCCTGACTTTACCTCTTCGCTCACTGGGGGACCAAGAGTAGACTTGAGTCATAGAACTGTCACTCTGGGGCAGGATCATTAACAGAACTCCTACTGAAAGTGGGCTTCTCTGTCCAACTCCTTTAGATTCTATTAGCTTTAATTCCTCTGAAAGAGAATCTCATTGGCATAGCTAATCTTTCCACGCCAGGCCTTCCTTGGGAGGGAGTTCCTGCTTTTGCCTGGGAAATCAGCAAAGACTTCACAAGGGCTGTGACATTTGAGATAGCCTGAAAAAGATGATAGGTTCTAGGTGTAACTGTGTGTGTGTGTATGTGTGTATGACAATTTCAGAATTTTTCAGCATTATTCTAAATCTAGAGCCTTCATTCAACTATTATTTACTTTTTCCGTTCTCTAAATCACAAGAGTCACTTTTGTTCTGAAAAAAACTCCACACTTGGAGGAATTAGAAAGAGTCTCTCTCCCTCGTTTTGGTAGGGACACTTAACGAAATCTAGAAGAACATTTTCCCATTCATTCATTCACTCAATAGTCCTGCCATAGCTAGAGCATCTTTTTTTGCAGGTTTTAAAATGCACCTTACAGATTATTTTGTTTAAGCCTTACAACCACCCTACCGCAGTAATTATTGTTACAAAGCATATTAATTCTGAAAACTGAGGCTCTAGGCTGTTAAGTAACTTGCTCAAGATCAAATTACAAACATAGTGGGGTAGGGGAGACTTGAATCCAGGTTGAATCTCCAAAAACTGTGTACTTTCCACTCCTTCATACTGGATGACTCACAAAATGGTGCGTTAGATCTGCTGATGTAATCGAACTATCTATCAGTACATTACCATCAGGCACTACCAGCTAACATCTGACATATTCTAGCTGAACATTTTCCTAAACTGAGAGTTCAGATTATACAACCAAGATGAGTACTCTTTGAAATAATTCTAAGAGTTTGAAAAAATTTTCTAAGCAGGTTAAGAAATAAATTTACTTATTTTTAAAACAAATTTATTTTTAACAAATAATAAAAAAATTCTCTCTCTGGCATTTGTCCTTTGCTTCCATCCTCAGAAGCATATATATAACATTTATTAATATATAATAATACTGTCTTCCACATGATGAACTGGTCGTTCCTGCTTATGTTTGCTTTTGGTTAACTTGGTGCATTTGACTGTAGGGCTAAGAAATCAGTTCAGTCCTCATGAGTAACTTTATTTTGGCTTCCCTTTTCCCTTTTGGATTGGAAAAGTAACAGATGCTTATTGTATAAAAGGCAAATCATACAGATGTCTCAGGAAGTAAAAAGCCCTGGCAATCCCACCCCCAGACATAGCAGCTATTAATAATGTGGTACATAGTCTTTCAAATTTCCTCCGTTCATATACCAACACATACTATATTTATACATATTTTTAGATAAATGGGATCTGCCTTACATACTGTTTGGCAATCATTGTTTGTTTTTGACAAACAAACATCTTAGCTATCTTCCTTTGTCAGTATCTATAGATTGATCTCAGCTTTCAGATAGTGTTTGACAAAGGAAAACATCCATTTCACAGAAACAGAATGAATTTCAAATGTTTTGCCAATGCCTGCCTTAATCAAAACAAAGCCTGGGTGAGAAAGCGGGGCTAGTGCTGTATGCTGAAAAAAAATCAGCATCGCTTAATAGTTGTACCTACAACACAGTGTGTTGTTGTAACATTCAGCCTTAAAAAAATTTAGACCATTACATCCACATTTTGAATTAGCAGCCAATGGACAAGAGGTGACATGAGGAACGTTTTGGAAAATACCCTCTCGTGGGGTCGCCTTCAGGCAGTGGATTGTAAGGCTCTGTGGCATTTCAGCAGCTTGCCCTTAGCTAGAAACACACTCCCAACACCTCAGCGCAGATCTGTTGAAACCTCTCATTTAGTGAGAAACACAAGATAAATCATTCAGTATGCTAGGCAATTCATTAACCCGTCAAGGGCTTTCTTCCTGAGCCTGGGATAACGGGCAGAAAAAGGAATATAATCCTTAATGAATAACAAAAGGCACTGCTGGAGGAATGGGAACACACACAGACGAGTCATGTGATGGGCTCTCTTTTTCCATCTGGAACAACCTCTTGAACATACTCAGAGTTTTGCCGTAGATTGATCTTGCCTGGGAATGAGAAACGTTTTTTTTCCCAGCTGTCTTGGAAATGAGAACTGACATAAGTGATAGACCATACTCACAGAAGGCCATATGTCTAATATGCCAGGTCTTGGACTGTCCATAAAGAACCAAAGAAGTAGCCTAAGACTCGCCAGCATTTTATAAGACAGCAAAGAGAAGACATATTCTGAGGCTGAGCCATAAAAATCAACATTAGTCCGGGGATTATCTAAAATGTAGCCAAGTCATAGGCCTCAGAAAACTGAATACACTATGTTCTTTTTCATGTTTTTCCATAGCTTTGGGGCTCATCAGGAAATCTTGAAACTGGATTTACAGGAAGCAAATGTTTTGTGGTAAAGTTTTATTATTACTTTTCAAAACAACTTGTTTTTTTTTCTTCCCTCCATATTGTTTCTTTATTCTGTGAGATATTTTGTTTTCCAACTCTGAGTCCTGGTTTGGGAATCTTGATTTTTCAAATGAAAAGTTTAATAGGGCAAAATATTTAGACGCTAATTCTTTCTCCCTTTCCCTAAATCTTTGGTTTGCTGTCACTAGGATAAGATCTCATGAGCAGGTTGCTGCAAGTTCCATACACTCTCCTGGTCTTAGACGGCCTTGGCCTGCAGTGCCTTTCTGAAGCAAGGCTTCAGTTCCCCAGCCAGAGATCGAGGTCAGTTCTCAGAAGTGAGAGCACCAAATCCTAGCCGCTAGACCAGTGGTCAATGACAAGGCCCTGGCCCTTCAGCTTTGCAGAAAAAGAATTCCCACAAAGACGAAAAGTAGTGAAACAAAGTATTTATCCAGAGGAAGAAAAAAAAAGAGTACAGTTTGTGCAGATAGACACACGGGTGAACTCGGAGAAAGAGCTGCTGAGTCAAGCCCTCATGGTAGTTTGAATTATTGTTATGCGGCATTTCTTCTGGGTTTCCTTTGGGCAATCGTTTTGGTTTGCCTGGTTCAGAGTCCATATTTGGTATATCTGAGGATCTTCCCACGTATGCACACACATCTCTTAACCAAGATGGAAGCTAGTGAAGAGGCCTATGGGTAGTGTACATCAGTTAGTGTCACTCCCTTTTTGACCTCCAAGGAGTCTTTCTGTCCACGTGTAGTCAGGGAAGTCTCTTGACTCCGAGAATGAGTAATATACGGTCTCTTGTCTTCTACCTGGGCAGGGCCCAGTCTCCTCTCTCAGTTGACCTGCTATTCTCAGTTTGGAGTATTGGTCCACAGGGTTACCCTGGGTGGGGGGCCCATCGGGAGTAAGAAAGTAAGTTTGGGAGGGATAAAAGGAGGATAATGGAAATTTCTTAAGTTTTCAGCAATCTGATGCTCATTAATAATGTTCATGTTAATAATTATTAGGGTAAGTAAATGTTCCAGGTTACCCAGGATAACCTGGTTTATGCCTGTGGTATAAGCATATAACTAATAGCATCCACTTTCTCTTTTACAAGTGTTCTGGACACTAAATTACATGATCACTTTTAATCATATAAGACACTATTCTGCTATCACAATGGAAGGAGGGGGTCACATAACAACTATACTTCGAACAGTATATTAACTGTATATTACACAATGGTAGTTTTCTTTCAAAGTTTAAAGTGCACATCTCCTTTATCCTAGAAATTTCTCTTCTTTGAATCTATTTTATAGAAATTCTCAAGTTATGAGCAGATTATATATATGTGTGTCTGTATATACAAGTCATGCTCACACAGAGACACAAAAATGCTTAGTGAAAATTGGAAAAGATCTAAATGCTCATCAGAAGTTTAGTTAAATACAATGGAATTTAATTGTATTTAATTATATGTAATTATATAAAATATGTAATTATTATAAAAGAAGATGGTAGATATAGAATGTATTGATGATATGATGACATGTTCAAGACTTATTTTTAAATTAAAAAAGCAAGTTGTAGAAATATATATATATATGGCAGTGCTTGCCACGGTTCACTCTGAATAACCTTTAGGTTCTCTCATATCTCCTCCGATTTCCACTCCCCATCTCCAAACCAGGCCAAACCAACCTCAGCGTAAATACGAATTGCTTGCTATGCAAATGAAGCTTCTCTCCTAGCATTCCCATTTAACCAGATCCCCCTGATTTTTCAGGCTTCTCCAGTAGCTCAGCTGGTAAAGAATCTACCTGCAGTGAGGGAGAACCTGGTTCGATCTCTTGGTTAGGAAGATCCCCTGGAGAAGGCTACCCACTCCAGTATTCTTGCTTAGAGAATCCCTATGGACAGAAGAGCCTGGCATGCTACAGTTCATGGGGTCTCAGAGTCCCCTCAACACACACAACAGCCTTTCCAATACAGAAATGCTGGAGATGCAATAATCTGCAATATAATCCTCTTGTTTTAATATGTATTTTGGAAAGAGATTTTCAAAGCTATTGTCTGTGATTACTTGTGGGAAGTAACTGTTATTCCCTTCTGTACTTTTATTTTAACTCACAGGCATATATTGCTTATAATTTAAAAAATTAATTTAAAAGGACTACATGCATAGTTTACCATGTAAAATTGTATGTATATAATACATGTATATAATTGTATGTATATAGTAAGAGAGCATCTGGAAACTCAGAGAAAAAGAGTAGAGAGCCAGACCTCTGGCTTTTTTCCTATAAATATACTTTGGAGTGGATGTGGCATATTCTATACTTATCTCCCGATTATCAGGCTAATTGAGGAAATAAAGTTGAAATGTAGCTTTTCCTCTCCAACTTTTTCATAATCATTTAAACTGGATCAGTTAAACGATACATTAGTTGGTTCCTCTGAATCTCTTTGGAAGTAGATTAGGAAGCATATCCTCACTACTTAAAGATGCACTTTTTCCTCATCATTTCTCTGATGTATCTTCTAAGGACAAGTGTGAATCGAAGAGGCTCACAGCAGAGAAAGGAGGATCTGAAGGAACCCAACCATGGGAAACCAGCAGACCAGACTGTACCACTTCAATTTTCAAGGATTATAAAATAAGTTTTAATTTTAGAGTTAAACATGAAACTAAAGAAAAATAAGCTGATATAAAAATCTAGTGCTGGAAGTGTCTTTCACTGGAATTCATGGAACACGGAAATCTCAGGAAATCTGTATGGGACCACTGTGCTGGGCAGTGCAAGCTGTGAACAGCATCTCCTTGTTGGAAGTGGTCCTGCAGGCTGAGCACAACATCAGGGAGACTGACCTGTGACCCACCTGTACCTTCCTGCAGCTGACCTCCCTGGACCACCTGGAGCAACTGAACACAGAGACAAGGACATGGAGAGAGGCAAGGACAACCTGAACAAGGCCTACTGGGCCCTGAAGAAGGTGTTCTCTGAGGAAATAAAGAAGTCCCCTCCTAAAGAAGAGAAGCGAAAAGCAAAGAAGAAAAGGAAAGACATACCCATTTGAATGAAGAATAGCAAGGAATAGCAATATTCCAAAGAATAGCAAGGAGAGATAAGAAAGCCTTCCTCAGCGACCAATGCAAAGAAATAGAGGAAAACAACAGAATGGGAAAGACTAGAGATCTCTTCAAGAAAATTAGAGATACCAAGGGAACATTGCATGCAAAGATGGGCTCAATAAAGGACAGAAACGGTATGGACCTAACAGAAGCAGAAGATATTAAGAAGAGGTGGCAAGAATACACAGAAGAACTGTACAAAAAAGATCTTCATCACTCAGATAATCACGATGGTGTGATCACTCACCTAGAGCCAGACATCCTGGAATGTGAAGTCAAGTGGGCCTTAGGAAGCATCACTATGAACAAAGCTAGTGGAGGTGATGGAATTCCAGTTGAGCTCTTTCAAATCCTGAAAGATGATGCTGTGAAAGTGCTGCACTCAATATGCCAGCAAATTTGGAAAACTCAGCAGTGGCCACAGGACTGGAAAAGGTCAGTTTTCATTCCAATCCCAAAGAAGCAATGCCAAAGAATGCTCAAACTACCACACAGTTGCACTCATCTCACACTCTAGTACTGTAATGCTCAAAATTCTCCAAGCCAGGCTTCAGCAGTACGTGAACTGTGAACTTCCAGATGAACAAGCTGGTTTTAGAAAAGGCAAAGGAACCAGAGATCAAATAGCCAACATCTGCTGGATCATTGAAAAACCAAGAAAGTCCCAGAAAAACATCTATTTCTGCTTTATTGACTATGCCAAAGCCTTTCACAATAAACTGGAAAATTCTGAAAGGGATGGGAATACCAGACCACCTGACCGGTCTCTTGATAAATCTGTATGCAGGTCCGGAAGCAACAGTTAGAACTTGCGGTCCAACCGTCTTTTGATTTCATGGACCTGCCTCTTGAGAAATCTGTATGCAGGTCAGGAAGCAACAGTTAGAACTGGACATGGAACAACAGACTGGTTCCAAATAGGGAAAGGAGTACGTCAAGGCTGTATACTGTTACCCTACTTATTTAACTTATATGCAGAGTATATCATGAGAAATGCCAGGCTGAATGAAGCACAGCTGGAATCGAGATTGCCAGGAAAAATATCAATAACCTCAGATATGCAGATGATACCACCCTTATGGCAAAAAGTGAAGAAGAACTAAAGAGCCTCTTGATGAAAGTGAAAGAGAGTGAAAAAGTTGGCCTAAAGCTCAATATTCAGAAAACTACGATCATAGCATCTGGGCCCATCAATTCATGGCAAATAGATGGGGAAACAGTGGCTGACTTTATTTTTTGGGGCTCCAAAATCACTGCAGATGGGGATGGCAAACATGAAATTAAAAGATGCTTGCTTTTTGGAAGGAAAGTTATGACCAACCTAGACAGCATATTAAAAAGCAGAGACGTTACTTTCCCAACAAAGGTCCGTCTAATCAAAGTTATGGTTTTTCCTGTGGTCAGGTATGGATGTGAGAGTTGGACTATAAAGAAAGCTGAGCACCAAAGAATTGATGCTTTTGAACTGTGGTGTTGGAGAAGACTCTTGAGGGATTGCAAGGGAATCCAACCAGTCCATCCTAAAGGAAATCAGTCCTGAATATTCATTGGAAGGACTAATGTTGAAGCTGAAACTCTAATACTTTGGCCACCTGACGCGAAGAACTGACTCATTTGAAAAGATCTTGATGCTGGGAAAGATTGAAGGCATGGGGAGAAGGGGATGGCAGAGGATGAGATAGTTGTGTGGCATCACCGACTCAATGGACATGAGTTTGAGTAAACCCTGGGAGTTGGTAATGGACAGGGAGGCCTGGTGTGCTGCAGTCTGTGGGGTCGCAAAGAGTCAGACACAACAGAACTGAACTGAACTGAACTGAACTGAAGGAGGCCCACCAGCTGTGACCCCACCCCTAACCCCGCCCTGACCCCAAGACAAAGCCTGGGGTCTGGGATCCAACCCCATTGAGCCAGGGTGGCTCAGCTCAACTCAGCTAGCTCCCTGCAGTGGGAGTGCAGTGCGACACCCTGGGTTCCCCACCGCTGTGGTCGTTGAAGGACCTTGCCACCACCCCCAACCCTCCCCTCTTCTCCTCTCACCTCTTTCTCCGCACTCCCCTCCCCGCACTTGCCTCTCTCCCATTCACCAGATCCCCACTAACCACCTGCCTCTTTCCTGGCCTGAGGGCTTACTGGTCTCTAGTCTCATCTCTGTTTTATACTCTCTTATAGGGCCTAATTTATTTGACTTCTGTTGGTTTCATTTGCATCAGTCCCCACTGCCAGCCCATAACTGGATTGTAGCTTCCTTCCGAGCAAGGACTGATCCATATTCAGATTGGAAGCAAAGGTGCCTGCCACAACACTTGGCACCTAGTAGGTACTTATCTTTGTGGGGGGGGGGGGTTGGCATAAAAACAAAGCAACAACAAAAAAATCCTCACCTCTACCTCCTCAGAAAACCCTCCCAATGATTTCAAGTTTCCCCAGGGAAGGGATTCTCTTGGGCAGGTTCAGCCTTGCTCTGAGCTGGCTCACTGGCTAGACTCCAGAAGTCAGTCAGCATTTTTCCCCTTTGGGTATTGGATTGAAGCGCTTTTGTAACTGCCACATCTTGCAGTTTCCCTAACCTTTCTTCTGGGAAATTAGAGTTAGAGCTTTGGAACTAATGGGGTGCAACGACACACACTCTGCATACACCTATTGTTATTGGTGGCTTAGCTGTGCACAGCACCCCATGAGCTGGCTCAGGAGACACCGTGACTCATGTCATTTTCCCTGTAACCAGGGGTGACCTGGAGAACTTCAGAGCAGCCGGAAATTAGTTTCTCGCATTCTAGCTCTGTAGATGAGTCTGGCCACCGTCTCGGCGTCCATCAACCTGACTGAATTAGTTGCTGCTGTATCTGATAGTAATGGTAATAGCGCCTGGCTACAGGAAACCTTCCTTACTTGGCTAAAAGAGGTTGTGACTTGCGTGCACATGGATTTAATGGGAGCTTGAAAATCCACATCTGATTAAAGCTTTAGTATCACCAATTAGAGACATGGTAACATTAACTGGGCAACCTCTTTTAAAACCTGTGAGTTTGAAGCTATTAGCTATTCAAGTGTTATGAATCAGTTTGATATTTGTTGACAGTTTCCAGCATCTGCCTGAGAGCTACCTGGGAGGTAGGCGCTTGGATGGAGAGTAGGGAATAGGAGCGTAGGGAAAATGCCAGAGAAAGAAGTGATTTGGGGGCACAGATATGGTGACTGAAGACCACAGACCTGGCAGTGGAGAGAGGATCGTGGGACCCAGGGGCAGGCCTGAGCACTTGGAGAAAGGGGTGAGTGTTAGAGGAAGGTTTAGAAAAGGGAGAATCAAAAGATCCCTAAATTTTGCATGTACAGTAGTTTGTTTTTATATCTGTGATCTCCTAGTTTATAAGGTGAAGAACAGGAGGCTGATCTAAAGTGGAACCTTCAGGAAACTCTAGCAGTAATAAGAATGGGCAAAATGGATGAAATTCGGAGGGCCTACTGACTTTTAACATAAATTTTTTATTTTTTTTTAATTTTCAGAAGTAATAAGTATGCAAGAAACTTGGAAAATGTTAAAAAAAAAAAAAAAAGCACAAAGGACCCCACAGACAAATAAACCAACAAAAACAGAAGGAATTCCACCTCCAGAGATACTAACCTTTACCATTTAGGCATTATGCTTCCAGACTTTGTCTATGTCCATATTCAGACATGTGCATATCTTTTTTAGAATGTAAACTATTTCTACTCACATACTGTTCTACAGTCTGGACCTAGTACATCCTGAAATGTGTTCGGGAGCGATTTTTCTCTGTTTTGCTGTAGTTCTGTAGGCTCACCTCACTGCCCTGTTGCAGGGAGCTTGATCCCACGGAGACTGATTGCCGTAGACCGACCCTGCCCACCCAGGGCCTCTTTGTTCACTGACAGAGAACCAGGGCTCAGCTGAAAAGGATGACAAGGCTCTGCTAATTTGTACATTACTTTGCATATATTTTCTTTCTAAGAGGCTTTTAAGTAGCATGGAAGATGAAACAAAATAGATTGATTAATGTAATCTGTAGGCTAACATTCAGGGTCCCCCATTTGCAGAACTAAATCATGTAATCACTGCCTGGGGTAAGAAAACTTGATTCTGCAGACAGAGGAAAAAGCCAAAACATACCCAGGGAGAATGCCTTCACAGTCCGTACAGGCAGACCTGCCCTACACCTTCTTTTCCTGTCTCTTAACGCTTCTTACTCTTGATGCTTCATTACTCTTGATCCTGGCCACTGGTGCTGCACTGTGGAGGCTGAGTATTTCCCAGTTGGGTCCTGCTGCTTCTTCCTACTTCCACCACTTCCTTAGTTTAGCCCTTATCTCTCACGTGGATTACTGCAAAAGCTGTATACCTGGGGACTTCTCCGGCAGTAAAGTAGTTAAGACTTTGACTTTCAGGCTTCCCTGCAGGCTCAGTGGTAAAGAGTCTGTCCGCCAATGCAGGAGACAAGGGTTCCATTCCTGGTCCTGGAAGATCCCACATTCCGTGAAGCAACTGAGTCCATGTGCCTCAGTTACTGAACCTGTGCTCTGGAGTCTGAGAGCCGCAACTACTGACCCCAGTGCCCTACAGTCCATGCTGGGCAACAATAGAAGCCGTCTCAGAGAGAAACCTGCACGCCACAGCTAGAGACTAGCCCCCATTCGCTGCATCTAGAGAAAAGCCTGCACGGGAACGAAGACTGAGCACAGCCAAAAATAAAAATAAATAAATAGTTTTTTTTTTAAAAAAGACTTTGCCTTCCAATGCAGGGACTGCAGTTTTGATCCCTGGTCAGGAAACTAGATCCCATATGCCTCAAGGCCAAAAATAAAAAAACAGAAAATGGAAGCAATATTGTAACAAATTCAATAAAGACTTTAAAAAAAACGGTCCACATAGAAAAAAAAAAAAGCCTTAAAAAAAACGTAGAGAATGTTCAGGTCAGTCACAAGCCTGCCTCTTTTTAATGGAAGAGAACCTAAAGTCCACCTCTCGATGGGAATGATATCAAAAACTTTGCAGCTATGTTTTAAGATCATCTATCTATATATCTATTAACTATCTATCATCTATCAGATATCTATTTTTGATTGTATTTTTTAAAGATTTTTTTTAATGTGGACCATTTTTAAAGTCTTTATTGAATTTGTTATAATATTTTTTCTGTTTTCTGTTTTAGTTTTTTGGCCAGGAGGCATATGGGATCTTAATTCCCAACCAGGAATCAAACCCAAACCTCCTGCACTGGAAGGTGAGGTCTTAAGCCCTGGACCACTAGGGAGGCCCCCAGTCTGCCTATTTTTAGATTTGAATAAGCACAGAAACAGTGTTAAAAGGTACACACCAAACTGGTAAAGATGAAGGGAAGGAAAAAGACTTTCTCTCTTAACTCTCTTCCAAAGGAAAAGAAAAAAGTAGTGGAATTACAGGTGATTTTTATTTTGTACAGATAATTACTTTCCCTATTATCTCAAGCCTGCAAAGGCCAAGAATAGGGTGGTAGGTCCTAATTTGGCACATTCTGAAAGAAAGTGCTAAACCGCCTAGCTATGCAGGACATACAATCACACTGTGAAGTGGCTCTGCCAGCATCTGCCATTCTCCACCTACAGGCTATGGAAGAGAAGCTAGAACCATCTTTGGGGAGATTGAAGAGGCCAGAGCAAGAGCTCCATTACAGACAGTGGTCCTGTTGCTGTGTTCCACAACTCGTTCCATCCCCATTCTACCTTGGGAGACACTCTCTCAGCTTAAACAAAGTGAGAGCATTTCACAAGAACCATTTGGAGGTCTTGACCTGTGTCTCTGGGAGTTCAAGGGACACAGGGACTGGTGACCGACTTTCACCAGTAGCCTAAAGGTGAGAAAGGCTGGCTGCAGAAGACTGCCTTCCAGAAGACTGAAGAGAGAGGACTCCTTGGCAGGGAGCTGCCCTTTCGAATGGGTGGGCCATTGGAATAAAGGTGACTCATTCATAGGACACCCATGATTAGCATGAGGGATCCCAGATTCTTAACATTGGAAGGTTTATAATATTTCATCTTCCAGTTCAGTTCAGTTCAGTTCAGTCACTCAGTCGTGTCCGACTCTTTACGACCCCATGAATCCCAGCACGCCAGGCCTCCCTGTCCATCACCAACTTCCGGAGTTCACCAAAACTCTTGTCCATCGAGTCAGTGATGTCATCCAGCCATCTCATCCTCTGTCGTCCCCTTCTCCTCCTGCCCCCAATCCCCCCAGCATCAGAGTCTTTTCCAATGAGTCAAATCTTCACATGAGGTGGCCAAAGTACTGGAGTTTCAGCTTTAGCATCATTCCTTTCAAAGAACACCCAGGGCTGATCTTTAGAATGGACTGGTTGGATCTCCTTGCAGACCAAGGGACTCACAAGAGTCTTCTTCAACACCACAGTTCAAAAGCATCAATTCTTTGGCGCTCAGCTTTCTTCACAGTCCAACTCTCACATCCATACATGACCACTGGAAAAACCATAGCCTTGACTAGATGGACCTTTGTTGGCAAAGTAATGTCTCTGCTTTTTAATACGCTGTCTAGGTTGGTCATAACTTTCCTTCCAAGGAGTAAGCGTCTTTTAATTTCATGGCTGAAGTCACCATCTGCAGTGATTTTGGAGCCCCCCCAAAATAAAGTCTGACATTGTTTCCACTGTTTCCCCATCTATTTCCCATAAAGTGATGGGACCAGATGCCATGATCTTAGTTTTATGAATGTTGAGCTTTAAGCCAACTTTTTCACTCTCC
Organism: Bos indicus; assembly: GCF_029378745.1. NCBI lineage: Eukaryota > Metazoa > Chordata > Mammalia > Artiodactyla > Bovidae > Bos > Bos indicus. The sequence continues at coordinate 62,595,181 of NC_091775.1, read as the reverse complement.
ACTTTCATCAAGAGGCTTTTTAGTTCCTCTTCACTTTTTGCCATAAGGGTGGTGTCATCTGCATATCTGAGGTTATTGATATTTTTCCTGGCAATCTTGATTCCAGCTTGTGCTTCTTCCGGCCCAGCGTTTCTCATGATGTACTCTGCATATAAGTTAAATAAACAGGGTGACAGTATACAGCCTTGACGTACTCCTTTTCCTATTTGGAACCAGTCTGTTGTTCCATGTCCAGTTCTAACTGTTGCTTCCTGACCTGCATAGAGGTTTCTCAAGAGGCAGGTCAGATGATCTGGTATTCCCATCTCTTTCATCTTAATGAAATGTTTAAAGGCTTACAGATGTTCTGAAATTTTAAAATACGTTATATTATCTGAATTTCACACACAAAAATCTATAAAAGAAGAGTTACATCATTTTAAAGATATTACAAATAAAGAAAGTGAGAACCAGAAAGGTTAGGTGATTTGTCTGAGGTTACAAGTTCATTAGTACAAGATCCAGGACTCTGCTAACTCTAAATTGAGTGTTCCATCCTGTAGTGCACACCATGGTTTTCTCTATCTTGGTTAGTACACAGCCCTGGGTCAATATGATAAGGCCTTTAATAACAGGCGTTATAGCCTCTTGTGGTTGAGAGTTCAGAACAAAATCAACAATGACCAAACCTCCTGGGTGACTATTTTAAATTCCTTCCTAGAGGCAGCGAAACCCATCTGAAGTGTCTATGAAAGTAAAGATTATACCAGGAATTCACTTAGCATGTTGGTTTTCTTAAAGCCAGCAGAGTCTTTGGTTCAAATCATTCTGGTGATGAAATTAGAAGCATGTCCTCTATCTTTAATGGATAGCCATACTGCCTTTCCCTCAGCAGAATTTGGCCAATGACATGTTGGAAAGAGAGCTATGCTATCTTAGAGGGCTTCTAGCCTGTCCCCTGGGATAAATTTGCAGGACAAGTTAAGGATGATTTTCATTATGGAAAATTTGACATTAGCTCATGCACTCTAGTTATGCATTCTTGGGTTTATTTATTTAAAGAGCAAACACATTTCCTCTGAGTAAACGGAACAACAAATATAACTTGCTAAATATAGCAGACAGTATTCAAATCTCTGGGCTTCCCTGATGGCTCAGTGGGTAAAGAATCTGCCTGCAATGCAGAAGACACAGGAGATGCAGGTTTGATCCCTGGGTCAGGAAGATCCCCTGAAGGAGGGAATGACAACCCACTCCAATATACTTGCCTGGAGAATTCCATGGACAGAGGAGCCTGGCGGGCTGCTGTCCGTGGAGTCATGAAGAGTCGGACACTGCTGAGCCTGGACGCAGTGGAAATGAGTTCAGTAGCTGCATTCCTGAGGGAAGATTTTGATAGTGGCCCATAGAGACAGTGGAGGCCATTGGGTGTCCTAAGGGAGCCATGCCCACAGGAGACTGCAGCACTGAAAGTCCAGCTGTCTACCTGCAGTTTTGCATGGACTCTCCTTGCTAGGCACCCTCAAGAAGCTCTAACCAAGAAGTCCATTTTACAAGGGATGGACTTTTTCTGAACTTAGGATAATTGGCTAAAATGGCCAGTCAAACCTTTATTGACCAGCAAGCATTGCCCGTAACCCAGTCCTCCTCTCCACCCCGCAGTCCCCGGAGCCTAGTCCTCAGCTGCAGATGTTCCAGGGGGACCAAGGACGCAAGAACAGGGGCCGCCGAAAGGCAGCAGAAGCAGCCTGAGGCGGTGGGGCTGAGGGGTGGCTACAGGGACGAGAGAACCCGAACCTGCTCCTGTCAGGCGTGTGTGAGCAGTCATCTGTGCTCTTGCCTGCAGAGGAGGTGGCTGAATGTAAAGAACGGAGATCCCCCCTGGACTGAGTACAGGTCACATCAAGTTCTGTGAGGACACAAGGCCAGACAAGACCCTGATGTGGACCTGAATCATATTTCAAAGAATTTAGGCAGAAACACCTGGAAGCAACAGTCTATTTATTTATTTCTGGCCATGCCTTCTGGTATGGAGGACCTTAGTTCCCTGACCAAGGATTGAACCTGTGCCCCCTGTATTGGAACGCAGAGTCTTAACCACTGGACTCTTAACCAGGAAAGTCCTTGTAAGCAGCAGTCTAAACAATTTCAGATGTCCTATTTGACCCTCAAAACTTCAGTTTTCTTTCTCCCTCCTTTTCTCCCTCTCTCACTCTTCCCTTCCTCCCTCCCTTCCTTTCCTCTCTCCTTCCTTGTTTCTTTCATTCTTTAACTTAAAGCCCTTGTTTCCTTCCTTTAAAATGCATAAACTCCACAAAAGTCTCATTCTGTTATTTGAGTAGTGTCCCTCCTCAAAGTTCCGTTCTGTGGTTGCATAGACATTTCTGGCTTCTGTTTATTCCCAAACTAATACCTGGCAGGCAACACAATGCTGAAGATTTGCAACACCTGCTCTGCTGGATCGGCTCTAAGCCACTGTCAGCCAGGACAGAGCGCAGGACTCTAGAGAAGGTGAAACACGGCTTCCTGAGCCTGGTGACTTGTGGAAATAGGCCATTCACAAGAATTGAGAGAGAATTAAAAAGAGAATATGCTCTTACACATTAATGTTACTTAAGGCAAAGTACTTGTGCACCTGAAATTATTCTGAATTTGCTTCCCACATTCTGGGATAAATTGCACTCTAACATTTTATCATTTTCTACTTCATATTCTCTCATCCTTCTGCCCTTAGTCTCACTGGTGCATTTGAATAATTTTTCTGTACACACACCTCAGCTAGTGTTAGCCCTAATTCAGATGAGCATTTCTGTGTCCCTATCTTTACATAATATGCGTTAGATAATTTGGCAGCAAAAAAACCCAAGATATGCCAGATAAGCAGGAGTAAAAGAGGATTATTTGTCGTGGTTAACCTTTGGATAAAATATTAGGGGGCTAAACACCAAATTATTATATTTCGGCTTCCTCAGAACTGTATTTCATATCAGCAACTTGATCTCACCATTTAGAAACATTCTTATATACTAAGAAATCCATTAGCTGGCTTGTATGGGTTAGAACTATCTAGATAAACTATTGTGTGTGTGTGTACACACACAGGGTGGGGGAGATTATTATAAGGAACTGACTCATGTGATTAAGAAGGCTGGGAAGTCCCATAGGAATCTGATGGTTGGTGTGTAGTTCCAGTTCAAGTCTAAACCCCTGAGAACCAGAAGAGTTAGTGATGTAAGTTCCGGGGATGTAACTTCAAAGTGTAGAAGACCGACATGCCAGTTTAGAAGTCAGATCAAGTGAATTCTTCTTTCCTCTGTGTTTTTGTTCTATTTAGGTACTCAATGGAGTGAATGAGGCCCACCTACATTGGGGAGGGCCATCTGTTTTACTCAGCCTACTGATTCAAATGCTAATCTTGTCTAGAAACAACCTCACAGACACCCCAGAAATAATGTTTAACCAAATATCTGGACACCCCATGTCCTGATCAAGTTAGCACATAAAATGAACTATCAGATGGCTCATGTGATGAAAATAATGATTTTAGTTGAAATCTAAGCAGTGGTAATGACCTGATTTGAATAATTTGAATGATGCAAAAATTCTTAACAAATATTTATTGAGCACTTACAATGTACCAGGCACTGTCAAGATCTAGGAAGGGTCGAGCATGACTGATGCTACTTTCAAGTATCAGAAAATGTTTTAAAGATGGTAACACTTCAGTTGAGCTTTTCAAGAAAAATGAGAATCCATGATTACCAAGGTGATAAAATAATCCAGGCAGGGGGAACACCACGTGCAAAGTCATGGAGGGCTAGTTTGGAAAGTGTGAGTGGTTCCACATGGCTAGTGTTATGAAGGAGAGTGGAAGAAGATGAAGCTTAAGTGGTGGGTAACGGCAACCCACTCCAGTGTTCTTGCCTGGAGAATCCCAGGGATGGGGGAGCCTGGTGAGCTGTCGTCTATGGGGTCGCACAGAGTTGGACACGACTGAAGCGACTTAGCAGCAGCAGCAGCAGAGACTACTTCACAACAGCCTTATTATAGGCTGGGGCACACACTGTCAGTTGTCATTCCATGAATCGGTTCTTGTTCTTGCCAATGGAACTATGATTTGTTCAGATGGTAAAGGATCCAGGGCCAGGACATAAATCACAATAGGTCAAGCCACTTGTACCAATTCCCTTTATCTTGATGCTAATGCTTGGTCTACAATTGAGTTGAGTTGAGTTTAGTCACCGTATGGCATTTAGTTTTGGCCAGAGAAATAGATGTCTGGTAGTGTGGATCACAACAAACTGTGGAAAATTCTTAAAGAGATGGGGATACCAGACCACCTGACCTGCCTTCTGAGAAATCTGTATACAGGTCAAGAAGCAACAGTGAGAACCAGACATGAACAGCAAACTAGTTCCAAATCAGGAAAGGAGTTCGTCAAGGCTGTATATGGTCACCCTGCTTATTTAACTTCTATGCAGAGTACATCATGAGAAACGCTGGGCTGGAAGAAGCACAAGCTGGAATCAAGATTGCCAGGAGAAATATCAATAACCTCAGATATGCAGATGACACCACCCTTATGGTAGAAAGCAAAGAAGAATTAAAGAGCCTCTTGATGAAAGTAAAAGAGGAGAGTGAAAAAGTTGGCTTAAAGCTCAACATTCAGAAAACTAAGAACATGGCATCTGGTCCCATCACTTCATGGCAAACAGATGGGGAAAACAACGGAAACCATGACAGACTTTACTTTTTTGGGTTCCAAAATCACTGCAGATGGTGAGTGAAGCCATGAAATTAAAAGATGTTTGCTCCTTGGAAGAAAAGTTATGACCAACCTAAACAGCATATTCAAAAGCAGAGACATTCCTTTGCCAACAAAGGTCTGACTAGTCAAGGCTATGGTTTTTCCAGTGGTCATGTATGGATGTGAGAGTTGGACTATAAAGAAAGCTGAGAGGCAAAGAATTGATGCTTTTGAACTGTAGTGTTGGAGAAGACTCTTGAGAGTCCTTAGGACAGTAAGGAGATCCAACCAGTCCATCCTAAAGGAAATGAGTCCTAAATATTCATTGGAAGGACTGATGCTGAAGCTAAAACTCCAATACTTTGGTCACCTGATGTGAAGAACTGACTCATTGGAAAAGACCCTGAACTGGGAAAGGTTGAAGGAGGGAGGAGAAGGGGACGACAGAGGATAAGATGATTGGATGGCATCACCGACTCGATGGACATGAGTTTGAGTAAACTCTGGGAGTTGGTGATGGACAGGGAGGCCTGGCGTGCTGCAGTCCATGGGGTCACAAAAAGTCAGACATGACTGGGCGACTGAACTGAACTGAGAGGGCACGAGGGCTTCCCTGGAGGCTCAGTTGGTAAAGAATCTGCCTGCATGCAGGAGACCTGGGTTGGATCCCTGGTTGGGAAAATCCCCTGGAGGAGGGCAGGGCAACCCACTCCAGTATTCTTCCCTGGAGAATCCTATGGACAGAGGAGGCTGATGGGCTGCAGTCCATAGAGTCTCACAGAGTCGGACACGACTGAAGAGACTAAGCAGGAGCAGCAGCAGAGGGCACAAAAAAAAGAAAAGAGTTTCACCTCTGATTAAAAAAAGAAAAGAAGAAAGCTGTATGAGAAGGAGCTCCTTGTTTCCCTCTTCCCTTCTTTTGTGATTTGAAAGTTGTCATAGGAGGATGTGATATCTTGAGTTGCAATAGCTGTCTTGGACCAAAATGGGAAACCTGAGGATGACAGCCACACACCGAGGATGGAAGAGAAAGGACAGAAAACTGGTCTTCAACAATATCAGGGTCACCAAAACAATTCTAAGACTGCCTGCCTTAGCACTTTTAGCTTAGAAAGCAGTCATGATATTCTGGTTAAAGCCAGAATTAATTGTGCTTGCAGTCAAATTTTTCAAAACTGCTGCTGTGTTAAGGGTGACATTTTAGATGTATGACTAAGGAGTTTGGTCCTTATCATGGAAAGGAATGGAAGCTATGGAGAAGTTTAGACAGGGGAATGAGCTGTAAGATTTGTGCTTTAAAGCCATGACTCTGGGTGCTGTGAGCAGAACAGGCTAAAAATGGAAGAAACCGAGATAGAGAAATCAGTTATGATTTCTACTGTAACTGCCCAAGAGGTTAGGTAGAATCTAAGCCAAAGAAGTGACAAGAATAATTGGGGGAAAGAGGATAAATCTGTAAGATAATTTTAAGTCAAAATGACATAACTTCAAGTGGATGTGAGCAGTGCGCAAGACAGGAGAATCAAGGATAGCCCAGAGTTTCTGACTTGGCTGACTTGAGAGATAGGAGTGTGTGTGTGTGTGCTAAGCCACTTCAGCCGTGTCTGACCCTGTGGACAGTATAGCCCACCAGGCTCCTCTGTCCATGGGATTCTCCAGGCAAGAATGCTGGAATGGGTGCCCATGCCCTCCGTCAGAGGATCTTCCTGATTCAGGGATTGAACCCCAGCCTCTTACATCTCCTATATTGGCAGGCAGGTTCTTTACCACTAGAGCCACCTGGGAAGCCTGAGAAACAGGAGATCTGACTCTAATTCTGGTTCTGTCACAAGCTGGTCGAATGATCCTAGGCTAGCTTTCTCATTTTAGGAAGGTCAGATTAAAAATATGATAGCAGACTGATCTCATCTCTCTTGGCAGCTACAACTCCCAGGAGCACTTTTGCTGAAAGGACTAGAAGGACCCAGGAGGACCACTTTGAGGAAGGAAAAGCCCTCTTTCTCTAGTGGAACCTCAGATTGATTTGTGCAGAGCTGAGTGGAGGGTGACTTTGAGTCTTTGTCTGCCTTTCTGGCTTAGGTTGCCAGCAGAGCAAGAACTAGGGCAGGGGGTTCCTTGATGCCTGGGTGATGCCCAAGCATGTAAATCAAAACCAGCAAAACATCATTTCCCACATACCCTCAAGACTTATACTTTATGAAAGTCTTCATATAAAGCTTTGTCCGTATCCCTTAGGATTCACTTCTGGGCATAGAATTCTTTCCTTCTGCAATTTCTTTAATATCCAGATCTGCTAGCTGCAAAGAATATCCATCTGCATTCATGCAAACCAGTTATTCCTTTTCACATGAAGGCAAGAAACAATGGAACAGGTAAAGTGATGTCTTTTACCCTGGGAAGCCAAGAAGAATGATGCAAACCAGGCACAAAGCCCAGAAACTGTTGCCAGGATACATGGCTGCTGGGGAGCAAAGGTCACAGAACCATGGAAAGGGTTTTACAAATGACTAATTAGTTTTAATTTATTTCTCTTTATAAAAAGATTGCCTCGGGCTCACCAGGACTTACTATAGTTCAAGTTTTAATCTCTCTCACTCCTATACCACATTTTATATTAGTTTTACACATTATCTCATCTGATGGGGAGGAAGCATTGAGGAATGCAAAGGTCCAGACCCTTCCCTCTATTGAGGGCAATTCTGAAGGGCTTCCCCAGCTCCAGAACTCCCCCTGGGATCAGCTGAGGCCTCTGAGGCAACAACATCAAAATTCAACCATTCCCTTTGCCAATCCTGTCTCACTCCCACTCTTAGAGGTGTTGGTTTTGATAGTATTCCCCAGTAAAATTCCTTGCATATGTAAAAGCAAAACTGCTGCTGCACAGCAGTCAAAGTGGTAAAAAAACATTTTATTCTGGAATCAGAGAAACATTTATTCCAATGGGAGAAAAGAGATCTCTGTATAGAATTGGGCTCAATGTCAAATATAAGAAAGATAGTTGGCAATTTATAGCCAAGAGCAGAGTAGGGTCAGTGGATGGAAAATACTAAAAGGAAACTAAGGGGAATTCTAACTAAATCAACTTGACAAGATTTTTGCTGAGGGCAGACAAGGGAGATCAAATATCATTACCTGGAGGATGCTAGGGGATGAAGAATTTGATCAGGTATTGAGGGTGAGCAGATATCAAGGGTGGAGGATTCTAAGTTGACTTATTAGGATTCTTGCTAAAACTGGGTGATGCAGGCTTGACAAGGACAGACACTGAAACCCAAGGTCAAAGCCTAGTTAAGAAGAGACCTTAAAGGAGACTACAACTAGCAGTCGGTCAAGGAGAGTCTTTGTCACATGCAAATTTCTGTCTGTTTCCTGGGGAACCTGACCTATGACAGTAACACAGAGTCATCAATTAACCGTATTTTTCTAGACAAACACACACACACTTCTATCTATTCTTATTGTCACTTTATTGTTTTTTGAAAATACTTTAATTCCAACAAAGAAAGAAGCACATCTCAGAATAAATTAAAAATGCTTTGAATCAAATATTTAATTAAAAAACAAAACCACTGGTTAAACAAAGATTTCTTATATAGGACAGAAACCATAGCCTGAACCAATTTAAAACTCTGCACTTTGAATGTCACACAAAGCATAAGCCTGAACCAATTTAAAATTCTGTTCTTTGAATGTCACAGATTAGGAAAAAAATATTTGCCAAAAACATTTCTGACAAAGAATTTCTTTCCAGAGTATGTAAAGTACTCTCACAAAGCAATAAAAATACAAACAACTCAATTTTTTAAGTGAAATGACTTCTTAATCAAAAAAGAGATACAGATGGCAAATAAGCCCATAAAAACATCATTAGTTATTGGGGAAATGCAAATTAAAACCACAATGAAGTAACACTATATACCCGTTAGATCAGCAAAGACAAAGACACGAAAAAGCAAACCCTGATAATATCAAGTTCTGACAAGGATATAGAGTAAGTTGAACTCTCAATACTTTGCTGGTAGGAGTGCAAAATGGGATATCCATTTAGGAAAACAGTTTGATTTTTTTTTTTATAATTTTAAATATTTACCATATGACCCAGCTATCCTACACCTAGATACTTACTCTATTGAAATAAAACACATGTTTACACAAAAACCTGTAGACAGATGTTTATAGCAGTTTATTCATAATTCCCCAAAACAGAAAACAATCTGAATGTCCATCAGCTGAATGGATAAATTATAAATAAAAATATTTATTTATTTATTATTATACAGTGGAATACTACTCAGCAGTTAAAAGAATGAATTAAAGATACACACAATAACATGAATCAATCTCAATTAAATGAAGCAAAGGAAGCCAGACACAAAAGGCCACATACTGTATGATTCCACTTCTGGGAAAAGAAACCTATCGGGAGAAAAGTTAGATCAGTGTTTGCCAGGGCCTAGGGGAGAGGTTTACTTTAAAGAGTCAAGAGGGAATTGCGGGGTGTGATGAAAATGTACCACATCTTGATTAAGGTAATGGGAACACAACAGTTGCTATGTTTCAACACACATCAAACCAAACTCAACTGCATTATCCTTACCTTTTGTAGGTTTTTCCACAGACCAGTGAAAACTTCATCACCTACTGACACTGACCTGTGGGTATGAAGGGAAGCAGGGAGAACAGTCAGTGGCTACAGGATCACAAAAGGCTTTTTCTGGATGGATGGAGACTGGAGCATGTGTATAGACCGAAGGGAAGGAGGTAGTTTTTGAGCAGAGAGACCAAAGCCACTGGAGATGGGGGGAGGCTGACTGATGGAGAGAAAAGACTACAGTAATCAGAATTTTTGATGTCAAACAACATAAACTCAATTCAAACTACCTTAAGCCAAAAGCAAAGTTTGGAGCTCACGTAATTGAAAAATCCAAAATTTGAAAACAATGCTGCCAGTACTTCTCTTAGCTCAGGCTGCTGTAACAAAATAACCATAGTCTGGGTGGCTTAAACAAAAGACAGCTATTTCTCATTGTTCTCTAGACTGGGAAGTCTGAGATCAGGGTGCCAGCATAGTCAGACTCTGCTGAGAGCCCTCTTTCTGGCTTGCAGATGGCTGATGGGGGGAGAGAGAGAGAGAAAGAAGAAATTCTCTGTTCTCTTTTTATAAAGGCACTCATCCCATGGTGAAGACTCTCATCTAAGCTTAATTATCTCCCAAAGATACCCATCCCCTCCAATCTCCAAATACCATCACATTGGGAGTTAAGGCTCCAGAATATGTTTTTCAGGGAGATACACATATTCAGTCCATAGCAGAACTCTAGCTCTATTTCCCAGCATCTTTTGCCTTTCCCTCACTCAGCCTTGTTCTTAGGCAGGCTCACTTCAAAGAAGATGACCAGACTTGGGACTTCCCTGGTAGTCCAGTAGTTAAGAATCTGCCTTTCAACGCAGCAGATGTGGGTTCAATCCCTGGCGGGATGTGGCATCTTCAATCCCACATGCCATGGGCCCCACACTGTAACTACTAAGTCCTTGGATCCTGTGTGCTGCAACCAGGACATGACCCAGCCAAATAATTTTTTTTTTTTTTTTAAGTAAGATGACCAGGCTTACATTGGTTTTATAACTGACAGTCTCAGAAAACAAACCCAAAAATACTCCATCCTGCAGTGCTCATGTCCAATCTTGAAACAGATTTTAAGTGGCCTTATTTGGGTTGTGGGCCCACCTCGTAACTGCCCAAAGCACATGGGAAAGGGAAGGGGTGATTAGGAAAGTAAGGAACACAGATCAGAGAGACAAAAACAGGGCAGATGTCGATCATAGATCCATAAACTTGGGAGGGGATAGAATTGAAAGGACAAGTGAAAAAAATTGCTTTGCTAAAGGGATTCCTTCCTTTGAGACAGATGGGAATGAGGTAAGGATGAATGAAATGTAGAAAAGGTGGATGATTTTTATTGGGGAGAGGGGAATGCGGTCAGGAAAATAATGTCATTCACAGCTGCGAGCCCCTCTTTTGAGCCTGCCTGAGAATAAGGCTAAGAAGAGACAAAAGATGTTAGGAAATGCAGAACCAGACTATTGTTATAACCTGAATGTTTGTGTTCCCCAAATTCATTTGTTAAAGCTCTAACTCCCAATTTGATAGTATTTGGAGGCGGGGCGTTTGGGAGGGATTAATTTCAGAGGAAGTTATGAGGGTAGAGTCCTCATGATGGCTTTAGTGCCCTTGTAAGAAGGGACCAGAGATACACCTCTTTCTCTTACTCCAAGCCCTTCTTTTACTCTATGAAGTAAGAAGTAAGAGCATTTCCTGAGAATGAATGAATAGGTGGGAGGGGGAATAGAGGTAGAGAGCCAGGTTTGGTGAGGGTGCGCATAGGGACAAACAAAAGGATTGCCAGTGGTTCTGAGGTTGGAGGTAAAAAATTCTATCCATCCCTTAAGGCTCAGTTAAAACATGTTCTCCAAGAAATTGTACCCACACTGGAAGGTATCTCACACTCCTTCAAGCTTCATGGCCCGGGGGCCACTCCTATAGCCCCCAACATAGTAAAATTATCGGGTTTACATGGTGCTAATTATTCTGTTAGCCACATCAACCAGGTTCCTGCCTTTGGAGTCCGACAGTCTGAATAGCAAGTAGAGGTGCTGATTTCCTGAGGTTTTTGAGTTTTGAAGGGTAGTAAAAGTTTGGATGGAGACTGATGTACTTAAAAATGCATCTGAATCTATTCAGTTCCTGAGTTTGGGTAGTGAAAGTTCCGATTAAGAGTTTGAATAGGGTGACCCTGTTGTGCACTTGTGCGCATGAACGCGCATGTCCGTGTGGGCCTGTCAACTTGCCTGCTCTATCATACTCTCTTGAAGGCGGAAGCCTTGTGTGACTAATTTTCATGTTTCCACATGTCCCTAATGTGGTGGGTGCTCAATATTTGTTAAGTGGGTAAATAAAAACTCCCAGCTTTCTTTTCCCTGCTTTTCTTTATGCCTACTAAACTTTATTGCTCCATTAAGATCATTAAAGGTGAAGCCAAAAGAACAGCTTTAAGAACTGCTCTTGTGATTGGGACTGCTTCCAGCTGCCATGGTAAGCACGTGCTTTTCTTTCTCTGCAAGCCCAGCCCCCACTGGACAAAACCTGAATCAATTTCAGAGGATGGATTTTGCTGCTTGTGTAAAATGTTCTGGCTTCTAGTCAAACGGACATTGCAGGAGTATATTAAAATGGCTTTGTTCTCCATACCAATGAATTCATTTAAGCAGCACACAGTTTCGATTTCTTAGTACTTTTTGGGAGGGTAGAGCATAGGGAAATTAAATCATAATTGTATGAAAACTGCTGAATCAGGAATACCTGGATGGTAAACAACTCGCCAAACTGCTTTAGTGCTTCTGGGATAAGTGAGCATGTGGGTTATTGTGCCTGAAACCTGTTTCCATTATAAGGACTGTACACGCCTTGCTTAAAGAGGAGCAATAATAACAAGTAACCTTGAACATACAGTACTGGCTCTGCTGCTTGTTCTTCATTTGTTACTGTATCCTTAGACAAGGCAGACTCTCAGAACCCCAACAAAAAGACTGGAAGATTCTGATAATGGCTGAAACATCTTTGTTTCTGCATGTGTCCCTGTGAATGAGGCTAACATTAACAGAGTTGGCATTCAATAAATATTCATTGAAGAAGTGGATGAGTAAAGAAAAAGACTCCACTGCTAGAGAGCAAAGCTTAATAAAGACATTTCCCCAGGAGGAGGCAAAGAAACACAGTCCCTAGAATTGTATTCCAGGACTCAGGAACTTAGAGAAAGAGAAGAAATGCACATTTTTGGATTAAGGATGGAGGTTAAGATTTCCCTGGTGGCGCAGAGGATAAGAATCTGTCTGCTAGTACAGGGGTACAGGTTCGATCTCTGGTCCAGAAAGATTCCACGTGCCCACCACATGTGGAGCCGCAAAGCCCATGCACCACAACTCTTGAACCTGCATGCTGCAACTGCTGAAGGCTGGGGGCCTAGAGCCTGGGCTCCACACCAAGAGAAGCCGCTTGGTGAGAAGCCCACACACTGCAACGAGGAGCAGCCTCCTCTCGCCGCAACTAAAGAAACAGCAACAAAGACCTGGTGCAGCCAAGATATAAATAAATTAATAATAAAAGTAATTAATTAATTAAACATGTTAAATGAATAGAGGTTAATCAGCTTCAAAATAGGTGCTTTCATATTCAATCATGACAGCTACAAGCATTATTTGTCTAAATGGGACAGACTAGTTGGCAAGAACATTGGATGTAATTTCTGCTTGTATTTCTCACGAGCTCAGTGGCCTCTGACATGCCTTGCAATTCTCTTGAGCCTCAGTTTCCTTGCTTGTAAAATGGATATAACCCATAGGGGCTTTACGAGAATTAAACACTATATATAAACATGTGTAAGACTGAACCTGACCTATTTAGTCATTCAACAAATATGTATGTGCCAGATACTATGTGCTTAAGCTGAGTTTTGGAGAAGTGTCAGTTACATAGTCAAACATGGCATGGTCAACATGTGCAAAGGCAAGGTGGCATCATGAAACTACTAATGTGGTTTGTTTAAAGAACTCAACATACAGATAGATGTACCAAAAAGATAAGACCTTATCCCTCCAAGAGCTTAGTCTAGAGGGAGAGATTCGTGTATTTTGAGTACGGAGAGAAGTATGGACGGAGCACTATGGGAGCAAGAAGAAGAACGTCTAAATCAGTTTGTGGCGCATAGGAACACTTCCTGGGAGAGGCAATGCTTAAACTGAGTTTTGAAGAAGTATAAATTACATAGATGAAAATGGGGAGGTCGTTCCAGAGAGAGTGGTCAACACGCACAAAGGCAGACTGGCATGAAACCACTGACTGTTTAGGGAACTATGTGTACTGATGGTTCAGCATGACTGGAGCAAAGGGTGGCGGGGGTGGGGGGACAGGCAGCGGAGAGGCTGAGAGAGGCAGGCAGGGGCCAGATCAGGAAGAACTCTGGGTGCCAGGCTAACAGTGCACAGCCTGGGAGGCTGTAAATGGAGACCCAGTGCCTGGGCTCTTGACGTCATGGAGCTTCTTCATAATAGCTCTGGACTATGTACTCAGACTTTTATACGAGAAAGAAAAAAAAAATCCAAAACTACTCTTTTGTTTAAACTTTGAAATCACCAATATTAAATCACACAGGGAGTCACCAACCTATGGGAGAGAGTTGAAACCACAGATATGAACCCAGTCACCCAGGGGCTGTGTGCAGTGAGGGGTGCAGAGGACAGCAACAGAGCTTTGAAGACAGGTTCTTTGAGGCTTCCCTCACATTCTTCCCTCCATTGCTGCTGAACTGTTCCTTTCCTGTTTGTCCTTTTCCTTCTCACCCTGCCCCCAGGATGAGAATAAGCCTTCTCTACTCAACCATTGCCATTCCATCACAGACGTCCTACTCCAGCCATAAAGATTCACAGTTGTGTCGGGGGCGAGAAAAGCCGCAGCAATGATTTTAACAGCTCTAATGAGACATAATTCATGTATCATATAATTCAGCATTAAAGTGCACAACTCAATATTTTTCACTGTTTTCACAGGGTTAGTCAACCATCACCACAATTGAATTTTAGGACATTTTTAGCCTGCAAAAGAGATGGGATTTGATGCCCATTCGCATCTGTTCCCCATTCCACAGCAATAACTTTAAAAATTTGTTTATGTATTGGGGTATAGTTGCTTTACAGTGTTGAGTTTGTTTCTGCTGTACAATGAAGTGAATCAGCTGTATGTATACATACATCTCCTCCTTCTCGGACCTTCCTCCCACTCCCTACCCCCATCCCTCCCCTCATCGCCAAGCTGAGCTCCGTGCTCTATACAGCATCTTCCCACGAGCTATCTGTTTACAAGTGGTGGCGTATCTATATCAACCTCGATCTCCCAGTTCATCCCACCCCCTCCCCTCCTTCCACCCCGCCCCGCACATGTCCATTCTCTACATCTGCATCTCTGTTCCTGCCCTGCAAATAGGTTCATCTGCACTGTTTTTCTGGATTCCACATATATCCACCGCAGTAATTTTTAACTTAGCCAGTGTTGGAGCTGAAGTAAACCAACTGGTAAAACCAATGCCTTAGGCATAGAAAGCAGAAAATGACAAGCCTGAGGACGGTGAGGTTCGGAGAGATTTAGATACCTGCCCAAGGTGACACAGAAGTGACAGAACCAGGTCTCCTGGCTTTCCCTTCGATTCCTTTTCACTTTTTAAAATAATGCTATAGGCAATCCATGAGGACTTTGAATGGAAGTGATTAAGGTACCATGGAAGAATCAGTTCAGTTCAGTTCAGTTGCTCAGTAGTGTCTGACTCTTTGCGACCCCATGAATCGCAGCACGCCAGGCCTCCCTGTCCATCACCAATTCCCAGAGTTCACTCAGACTCAAGTCCATTGAGCCAGTGATGCCATCCAGCCATCTCATCCTCTGTCGTCCCCTTCTCCTCCTGCCCCTAATCCCTCCCAGCATCAGAGTCTTTTCCAATGAGTCAACTATAATGGCCTTTATTTTCTTGAGAAATAATTTCTAAATTACAAACATGTTGCAAGAATACTATAAACTCCCATATGCCCTTCACCCAGATTCCCCAATTGTTAACATTTTAACACATTTGTCTTGATTCTCTCTGCATATTTATATACTTTAATTTTTTCCGAATGATTTTAGAAGTTGTAGACACAATGTCTCATTATCCCATAATACTTTAGTATGCATTTTCTAAAAACAAGGACATTCTCTGATATAACTACAGTACAAACATTGAGACAATGTTACTGTCTAATCCACAA
The DNA here is from genome assembly GCF_029378745.1 of Bos indicus. NCBI lineage: Eukaryota > Metazoa > Chordata > Mammalia > Artiodactyla > Bovidae > Bos > Bos indicus. The sequence continues at coordinate 62,579,604 of NC_091775.1, read as the reverse complement.
ACAACTTCAAATTTTGCCATCTGTCCCAGTAATATTTTTTATGGGTCTAGACGTCAATCCAGGATTATGGGTTGTGTTTAATTGTTTTATCTCTTTGGTCTCCTTTAGTTTGGAATAGTTTCTTAGCCTTTTTTTGTGCTGTATGTCTTTGACATTTGCTAAGAGTACAGCCAGTTATTCTGTAGAATGTGCTTCAGTTTACCTTTGTCTGATATTTCCTCATGATTATCCTTAGGTCATGCATTTTTTGTCAGGGCCACCACAGAGTAGGGCTTTGATCTTCGAGGTGTATCACATCATGGATACGTGATGTCAAGTTGTTCTACTACTTTTGCCATCAGATTTGGCCACTTAGTTAAGCTGGTTCTTCATAGTAAAGTTAATTAATAAGCATTTTGTACTCATAAGTAGTTTATTGGGAGCTACTGTGAGGTGATGTAAATATTCTGTTCCTCATCAAATTTTCACCCACTGGTTTTACCATCCACTGGTGATTCTTGCCTAAATTAAATTTTATTAGGGTAGTGGCTAACCCACGATTTTCTTTTTTTTTTTTTAAGATTTGTTTATTTATGGCCGCACTGGGTCTTCACTGCTGCACACACGCTTTCTCAAGTCGTGATGAGCAGGGGCTACTCTTCATTGTGGGGCACGGGCTTCTCATTGCAGTGGCTTCTCTTGTTGCAGAGCGCGGGCTCTAGGGTACTCGGGCTTCAGTGGCTGTGGTTCCTGGGGTCTAGAACACAGGCTCAGTAGTTGTGGTGCTCTTCGGTATGTGGGATCTTCCCGGATCAGGGATCAAATCTGTGTCCCCCGCACTGGCAGGTGGATTCTTAACCATTAGACCCCCAGGAAAGCTCATAACCCCTGATTTTCTAATTCCATCATTCTTTCCATATGTATTAATTGGTGTTACACTGTGAGGTAGAGCTTTCTTATTTATTTATGTGTATCATTTTAGATTCATGGTTCCTATTTTTTTTATGACAGGTTGTAACATATTAGTCTTGATATCTATTTTTATTCCTAATTGCCCTCAATTTGGCCAATGGGAGACTCTTCAAGCTGAACCCTTTTGATATGACCTCATTATTCCTGAGCTTTACCTCACTTTTTGGGAAAAAGATGGGCTTCCCTACTAACTCAGATGGTAAAGAATATGCTTGCAGTGCAGTAGACCTGGGTTTGATCCCTAGGCCAGGAAGATCCCTTGGAGAAGGGAATAGCAGCCCACTCCAGTATTCTTGCCTGGATAATTCTATGGACAGAGGAGCCTGGTGGGCTACAGTCCATGGGGTCGCAAAGAGTTGGATACAACTGAGTGACTAACACACATATACACTGGAACAAGTTGTTCCAAGTTCGCCTTGTACACCCACTGTCCTAGCTCTGTATGTTACATAGAGCTGCTATAACAAATCATCACAGACCTTGTGGCTTCAAACTACAGAGATTTATTCTCTCACAAGTTTGGAGGCCAGAAGTTTGAAATGTGTATCACTGGGCTAAACTCTAGATGTCAGCAGGACTATGCTCCCCCTTGAAGGCTCTAGGCGAGAAGCCCTCCTTTACCTCTTCTAACTTCTGCTGCCTCCCAGCATTCCTTGGCTTGTGGCCAAATCCCTCTAGTGTCTGCTTCTGTGGTCACATGATCACCTGCTCTTCCGTCTATAATTTCTTTTTCTGTTTCTCTCTTATAAGAATTCTTGGAATGTAGGGTCCACCCACATAGTACAGGATAATTTCATCTTGAGAGAAACTTGATCCTATCTGCAAAGACCCTTTCTTCAAATAAAGTAACATTTACAGGTTCTAGGGATCAGGATGTGGATATCATTTGGTGGGTTAGTTTTAGCCCACCACATCTTGGCGTCAGTCATTTCTCAAAGGAGTGCTGGTTCTTTGTAATGGAGAAAGATATTTAGAAGCCAAGATGTGAATGCTCGGTATGCTCTTTCTACTTGGATGCCTTTATTTCCAGACATTCTATGCAGAGAGAGCTAGGAAATTACAGAGATAGACAGATAGACAGACAGGTAGATAGATATTGTGTATGTCTGTACATATGTAGGTCTGCATCCCACAGGCCTACAAGCCCAGCTTCAAGCCCGAATAAAGAAACTGGAATCAGTAACAGAAGCATCAGCGGTTTAGTGGATGGGGGAGCTTACACGTACGTCTGAAGCAAGGTCCTAGAGCAACACCCCACTGTTTGTGTCAGACAGTGGGCAGGACGTGGTGGCAGTCTTCACTCCTAAAGGAAAGGGGAGATTATGCGTTATAGGGAATTAACATCAGGTGGCTCATTATTTACAGGGGAAACCAGTAGAGAGGTATACCCCTCACTGCCCCTTTGACGAAAACCAATCATCAGCTGGAGATGGGGCACGTAGTAGGGAAGTCAGTCATGTGCAGGGTACAGGGAGACAGAGAGCAAGAGACCATCTTAAGTGACCTAACTATGCGGCATATGTATACCTATCTGAGTATATATCTATACACACACACATAAATACACATAAATCTAATTTATTCACATAAAAACCAGGAGCTCACACACAAACCTTTATTCCAATCCACTAGTACACAGTTTATTCTACTCTTCTTCCTATTTGGAGCTTGACTGTAGATTTGTCCAGCACTGAGAGGCCTGGCTCCCATTATCCTCAATATTCTTATTATTTGATCTGTTCCCCTCTGACCAATCTCCCGACCATGCCAGCAAAACCCACATAAACCCTGTTGCTGCCAGCCACGCTGGTTATAGAGGATGAATCCCATCCTCCCTAAGAAAGATCAAAATACCTTCATTTGTGATCTTACATTTGTTATGTGCAGAGAGATGTCCTCAAGCCCCAGAAATGAATGATTTTTATAATCCAACATCATGAAGTAGCTCCATCCTAAAGGCTTCAAGATGACAGTGAAGGGTTCAGAAGATCCCCTACGCAGCATGCATATTCACATTAATGTTGCGTTTTTCACATCCTTTAAAAAATATGAATTATCAGACACATTGAATCTTAAATTGCTTATAGACATAAAATGTTTTCAGCTGGATGAACACCTTTGTATTTTAAAACCCTGGAAGACCCCGGGGGGAGCAATTTTCAAATCCACTCAGACATACTAACAGATGATTTTGCCCCTCACTAACTCCCTTTCTGATGTTGTTAATGGGAGGAAGGGCGGAATTCAGCAGTGCCATTTAAATTCTAGACAAACATTGGAGTTATAATTCTATTGTGTAATATCATTGTCTAAAACATAAAGTGGTTTTCCTACCAGGAAGCAGAGACTGGATGGTGGTGGGATGCAAGCAGAGAGAAATTAGTGGATAAGAATGAATTTGGGTGACTCTTCCAGGCAAAATTCTTTGGGCACATTTTTGTCTTTGGTCTCTGCATTAAAAAAACAAAACCAAACCAAAAGAGTGTGTGGGTGTGTGCATGTGCGTGTGTGCACATGCATATGTGTGTGGCTATCTTAGCTGTCTCCATCCCTGGGCTGCTTAAACATTAATAACATTCCCAAAATGCAACAGATTTTGTTTTTGTTGCTATGGCGTATGCCAGGCATCTGGGGTGAGACAAGGAGAATGGAAACCTGAAAGCCTCCTGAAATTGTGGAATGATGACAGTAACTTCTGGTAGCAGGAACTGGGTTTCATTTTCCCCTTCAGTTAGAAATATTCAGAAATTAAAGGGAGGACATTCAAAAGGGGGAAAAAAAGCTCTGGTGACTGCACACCGCAGTTTTAGAAGAAGGAAGACGTACGTCAGGACATAGAGGAAATGACACGGCAGATTTTGCAGTAATTCTTTTTTTTTTTTTTTAACAAGGTCTAGATCTGTGGTGTGACAATAAAGCAAGTAGAATCTCTTTAACACTACACAACTTACTTAAACATTCAAAGGAGTTGCACCCACTTCAAAGTGGCCACCCAGGGAGCCCATGCACAACATTACGGAGACTGTAATCTTTCAGAACATTTTGGAAACATCTTCTGGAATTGACTTCAGAGTCACTTAATGAGCCGTATAAAATTTTAGGCTTGCAACGATTATTGTTTTTCCCCACCCAAACTAGAATTTCCAGCCATTTATTACCCTCTTTCATTCTTCTCATTTGACTTTAAAAGACTTGGAATTTTCTTCAGAGATCACTCTCAAAAATCTTTTAATGCAATTCAAAAGATCATGTCATTAGTGATAAGTATGATATTAAGTGATATTAAGAACTACTTATTGGGATACCTGGGATATGCAGATACTTAACATACATTGTACGTGATCTTTTTTTCTCATTTTGCCAATGAGGAAACTGAGGCTCGTGGGGAGATAAAGCAACTGGGTTAATACATAGTTAAAAAACGATGGAACTGGATTTGCACTCAGGTCACCTGTTTTTAAGCAAAGCTCAAGCTTTTTGCCCTGTGCTACTAGAACCCTCCTGCCAGTGCAGGTTTGATCCCTGGGTGGGGAAGATCCCCTGGAGGAGGACATGGCAACCCACTCCTGTATTCTTGCCTGGAGAATCCAAGGAAGAGGAGCCTGGCAGGCTACAGTCCATCGCATCACACAAGAGTCAGACACGACTGAAGCGACTTAGCATGCAGCCACACACACCTAAAGCAGCGCTCACTCCACTTTTCTTTGAGAATTGGCATTTTAGCCCTAGAAACATGTGGTGACCCCGGCAGTGCTCATTTCAAAGGCACAATGCTCATCTGATTGTATACATTCTAGTTTATTTGTTAAAATCTGTCTCATTATTTTATTGTCACAGCTCGCGTTTTTCTGTCACAAAGAAAACGTTTACAGCTGAATGGGATGCTAACGGGATGTTACCCACGAACGCTGATTACCAATGTTAATTTTACCATTTAGAACAATGAGTCTCAGGAACTGGAGGTTGGGGGGGATGGGAGCTCAGACTCCCACGTGCCTGCCCAACCGCATCTCAGGGGGGCCGGGTTGTAGATCTGGTTTGAAAACAAAGCAATGCTTTGTTCTAGTGCTTTTTTCTCCCCTGATACTTACCCTGAATTTCAGAAAATGAAAGCAGGGCGTGCGAAGTTCATCAAGTGGGAAAACGTTTGTTTGTTTAATGCAGGGATTTTAAATAAGTTTGCAAAATATACTATAGGAAGGAAAACACAATCTGCTTTAATATTTTAGAAATTTTTGCCTCAGTGCAAGAGAACGCTGACTGGTAAAAGCAAGAGGTAAGGAGGTCAAAGAAGACGCCCATTGTTTAATAATTCAAAGCAAACCCTCCTTATTATGCCTCTAAAAATCATTATTGTTCTGAGAGGGAAGCTGGGGAGAGGAGAAGAAGCCTCTGGGCACAGAGGAAGATGAGCAGTGTGTGAAGTTCCAGGAGCTGCAGACATTCAAACCTGTTCCCTCCTCTTGATTGAACCCTGGCGTGAGAGACAAATGCTCTTGAGCATCTGCTGTGAATGTCGGGGATTCTTTCTGAGCAGATTTGTAGCTGCCGTGTAAACAGCTGGGTTTATGAAATGGCCCCATTTGCACCAGCCTCTTGTTTGATAAAGGAATTTCAATGTGTGGCCTTGTGTGCTGAGAAGGTCAGGGTGGCCAATTATTTGCTGGGTAAAATGCTGCATTTAGAAAGTATTGTGTGTTCAGGCACTTAAGTTTCCACTCTCCTTCTGTACCAGTATTTCCATCCCAGCTTTCCTCTGTATTCCTCTTATTCTCAATTATTTGTGACTAGAAGGACGGTAAGATTCATAGTTTCCAGAAACCCTACCTGCTTTATTCACCCGTGTCCTTTCAGGACATAGCATTGTATCTGGCACCTGGTAGGTACTCAGTGAATGAATAATCCAAAAACTCTTGGCTCTGTCCTGCTCGGACTCTGAGCTGGTCATTACCCAAAGCTCATCTGAGTTCGTTGGGTCAAATTCCAAAGAAAACAAGGGAGTCAGTTTTCGATGATGCATTGGCAGTGTGCCATTGCCAGGCCCTTCTTGCTACCATTTGGAAAGCAAACTACTGGTTACCCTGCCAGGCTTTTGGAAGGAAATTAGCACTTCGACGTACCACCCTCAAAGGGTCTACCAATCCCTTTTCTGGAAATGCAAAATCTGGATTTCCTCTTGGGCTAAAATATTGGGTTTAGCACCCTTGGGGCGGAAGCCAGGGGTGTGGGGTGTGGGGTGGGGGGTGAGCCCTGAAAAGCAGCCATCAGCGTGGCCTGCACAGTAGTTCTCTGCAGGGGGTCCTCGATTTAAGCCCAAGGGGTCAGCCATGGGATGGACTGGAGAAGGGGTCAACCACAAACTGGGAACTGATACGTTGGGAGCAGAGGACGCCAAAACTGAAGAGAGGTCAGAGCAGGCTAGAGGCCAGGTCCTGCGTGGAGGAGGAAGCCTGCCTTCCAGTTGTACTTCCTGGGCTATAAAATTGCCAGTACTCAGGGAGGATAGTCAAAGAGGAGAAGTCAAGGAAGCAGAACCTGGCCACTGGGATTGGCATGAGGGCACAGGACAGTGATGCTCAGTAATCCATGAATGTCAATCACACCCCTGCATGCTAAGTCGCTTCAGTCATGTCTGACTCCTTGGGGCCCCATAGACAGGTTCCTCTGTCTATGGGGTTCTTTAGGCAAGAATTCTGGAATGGGTTGCCATGGCATCCTCCAGGGGATCTTCTTGACCCAGGGATGGAACCCATGTCTCTTATGTCTCCTGCCTTGGGTTCTTTACCACTAGTGCCACCTGGGAAGCCCGTGGAGCACACCCCCATAGATCCTGATTTACTCGGTTGGAAGTAGGGCTCAAGTCTCAGTGGGTTTTAAAAGCTCCCCAGGTGATTCTAATGTACACTAGACGAAGCAAAAGTGAACAAAAAGCAGGAAGAATGTGCTTATCCATATAATTTCTTGTCTCACAGCTGAGTCCTCTCACCTGCCTGCTGGTCCAGCTCATCCCAAGCACTGTGACGTTGTCTCAGCCTAGTCCTAGTTCAGAGAAACTGAAGGAAGCTGATTTCCACAGATCAGGTAAGTGGGTTAATTGGGGCAGTCCCCTCCATTTTCTCCTTTGGACAGTCAGACCATGTCCTAAATCAACTGAAGCCTTGCATCATAAGCAGTGTGATGGAATTAACACATAAAACATTGGTTTAAATTCAGACTAGAGCTGCCAATCGCAAATTAAAATACAGGAGACTGAATCCAGAGTTAATTTCAAATAAACAATGAATAATCTTTTTAGTAGAAGTAGGCACCATGCAATATTTAGAACATATTTATGCTAAAAAATTATTTATCTGAAATGCAAATTTAGCAGGGCGTCTTGTATTTTATCTGGCAAATCTACTTCAGACTCAAATGTTATATTTGAATTTAAAAGCATGACTAACTTTTTATACTAGAATTGAAAAGATTGGGTTACCGTATACAAGTTAGGCTATTCCAAGTGTCAAATTGCCAGAAGCGCCCACGTTTACAACCTGCTTTGCCAACGTAAGTAATAGGCCTCCTTTCACTCTCAAGAAGTGTCAAGTTTGAAGGATGAATTATGTGGTCATTGTATGCATGGTAACCCAGACTGAGAATACCTGTCTGTACTCAGGAAAATGAGGATTTTCCTTGGTTAGTCCCATAAAGGAGATGATCTCTGGTTTTCTTTCTGGAAGCCTGGACTAGCTATCGTTAAACCTTATTGTGCCTTTCTGTTTCACTGATACTCTGGCTGGTAGGGGAGGAGGACCCAGACTATGTGGAGGCCTGTAGGAGGTGAGGATGACAAATTCCTTCACTACCACCAGCATGCCCTACACCATGCCAGGAGTGGTAAAAGCTGCAAACCTGACTCTTCCCTGGGCTGGGGAAACCTCTCTCACTTGCCCACCAGGTCTGAGACTAAGGCAAGTAGCCATAAAGCTGTTTTTATTTTTTTATTTATTTTTAAATATATTTTATTATTATTATTTTTTGGCCGCACCTCACAGCTTGTAGAATCTTAGTTCCCTGATCAGAGATCGAACATGGGCCCTCGGCAGTGAAAGCGCAGAGTCCTAACCACTGGATGGCCAGGGAATTCCCAAGCTGCTTCTATTTTCACCTTTAACTGGTGTCTTTATCTGCCCATAATGAACCATTTGTCTAGAGGAAAAAAAACATGTTCTCAATTCCACCTTTGGAACTAGGAAATTAGTCTTCAACCAGATGAGAGCACTCAGCACTACACTAACGGCTATTTGTTTCATTCTGTCCGCCTGTCTGTGTCCCTCTTACTCTAGTGGCCTGGTCATACATCACAACTAAGACAGCTCGGAAGAATCAGCCCTGGGCTGTGGCCCTGATTCAGATATTTATCAGGCTGCTTACTGCGCCATCCATTACTGAACAGCACGTACTCCCAGAGCACCGCAGCTTTATTCGGACTTCCTGCTATTAGCCTCAGGTTTGCTTCCTTGCTTTGATCACCAGACTTCTCCCGTTCATCAGACTTGCCCCTGCCTCCATTGGCCCCCCTGCTTGACCTAGGGCTTTACAAATGAACTACAGTGTTCTTGGAGCTGTAGGATACCTAAGGTACACACTCTCTACTGTCTTTGGTCACAAGGGATCCCTCAGGACATTATACCTGAGACCCTGGGTAACCTCTTCCCTCCCTGTTACCTAATTGGGAGCAATATTCTGTCTGGGTGACGGCATTCCTAGCACAGCCATATAACTCTGGCGTCCCAGGCCTCAGCTGCCTGGAAGTACCATATTTGGTCATATCTCTTCTCACCCGGAATAGCAGTCAGTTCAGTCTTTTCCCCACTTAGTCTACCTCTCCACAAGCATTGCCAAGAATGCTTGGCTTGCTTTCCCGGTCCACACATCAGCTCCTGTATAGCTGCTTCCTGGAAAGAAATAACAACCCCAATGAGTGTTTGCAGGTGATTTCTACACCTGCTGACCTCTGGACCCACAGACTCCCCACCAGGGGAAGCTAACGTGGAAGGCTGGTTTCCCTGCTGACATCTGGATGGTCTCGGAAGGCCAAAAGAAAAGAAAAACCCTATTTTTAATGATCATTTTGCTCAGATGGTAAAGAATCTTCCTATAATGCAGGAGACCCGGGTTCAATCCCTGGGTCAGGAAGATCCCCTGGAGTAGGAAATGGCAACCCACTCCAATATGCTTGTCTGGAGAATTTTATGGACAGAGAAGCCTAGTGGGTTACCATCTATGGTTTGCAGAGTCAGACACATCTGAGCAACTAACACTTTTGCTTCACTTGTTATGACTAGACCCACTTGCTATTCTTTGACTTGTTGGACCAATTTTTTCATCCTCCCACTGAGCCGTTGGGGTGCCTACAACTTCTCACAGGCCAGGATGGACAATGACAGGGAAGGTCCTCCCAGATGAGCCCCAGCCAGGCTGAGTTCCAGCTAATTCCATATGGCCTGGCCCATGCAAAGTGCCTGCTCCGAGTTGCCAGACAGCCCAATGCTGAGAGCTGTTTCATGTCTGGATCTCCATGGAACTCCAGTTCCCAAAGTCCCTGCTGTGTACCCCGCCCACCTCCTAATATACCACCTGCTACCCTGGCTGGATAGTCCTGACAGTGAGTTCCTGGTCCTTTGTGCCTACCCGAGCCTGTGTGGGCACAGAGATTCTCCTATGTGGCCCCATTTCTTGCCACATCTGTAGCTGGGCTACCACTGAGCACCTGGGCACCACCATTCTTTTGATTTCGCCTTTCCAAATTACCTTCAGCCAAATTACCTTCTGAGCTTTCATTCCAACAACATGCCAAAAAAAAAAAAAAAGACAGATGGAAGCGAGGAGGGTGTTCAGGCAACAGCAAGCACTGAGAGGTGCCAGGGGAGAGCAGAGCAATTATACCCGATAACCCTGCTTCCTGATAACCTTTCTGTGCCCTTTTCTCTTATCGCTAGTTCACTGGGGCTGGAACACCGTGACTCAAACCCCTACAGTGGAACTGAAAATAGAAAGGCCAATACAGATTTTTCCCTATCCTCAGATAACTTAAAATAGGAAACCTTTAAAAAAAATGAAAGTTTATAGTGTTCTTCAATATTTCTAAAGAACAAATAAGTTGGATTGAGCATCATTTAATTTACCCAAAACTTTTATTTATACATGTAAAAAAGAGTTTGACTACTGTATAAAGCTAAATACTAACCTAACTTGTTGGAGGGCAAAGTCACAACATCTAATAAAAATAAGTAAATGCTACTGAACACTTAGTGAGCTGAACATTCTCTATATTTTTTAAAGATTTTTTTTGATGTAGACTATTTTTTAAAAGTCTTTATTGAATTTATTGCAATATGGTTTCTGCTTTATGTTTTGGATTTTTGGCCACAAGGCATGTGGGATCTTAACTCCCTGACCAGGGATTGAGCCCACACCTGCTGCGTTGGAAGAAGTCTTAACCACTGGACTACCAGGACGTCCATGAACATTCTCTGTGTTTACTTTGCTTGCAAAGTCATGGGTTATCTAAAGTCATTTCCGATGTAAATCAACCATCAGTTCAGTTCAGTCACTCACTCGTGTCCCACTCTTTGCGACCCCATGAATCGCAGCACGCCAGGCCTCCCTGTCCATCACCAACTCCCGGAGTTTACTCAAACTCATGTACATCGAGTCAGTGATACCATCCAGCCATCTCATCTTCTATCGTCCCCTTCTCCTCCTGCCCCCAATCCCTCCCAGCATCGGGGTCTTTTCCAGTGAGTCAACTCTTCACATGAGGTGGCCAAAGTATTGGAGTTTCAGCTTTAACATCAGTACTTCCAATGAACACCCAGGACTGATCTCCTTTAGGATGGACTGGTTGGATTTCCTTGCGGTCCAAGGGACTCTCAAGAGTCTTCTCCAACACCACAGTTCAAAAGCATAAATTCTTTGGCACTCAGCTTTCTTCACAGTCCAACTCTCACATCCATACATGACCACAGGAAAAACCATAGCCTTGACTAGATGGACTTTTGTTGACATATTAATGTCTCTGCTTTTTAATATGCTCTCTAGGTTGGTCATAACTTTCCTTCCAAGGAGCAAGCATCTTTTAATTTCATGGCTGCAATCACCATCTGCAGTGATTTTGGAGCCCCAATAAATAAAGTCTGACACTGTTTCCACTGTTTCGCCATCTATTTCCCATAAAGTGATGGGACCAGATGCCATGATCTTCATTTTCTGAATGTTGAGCTTTAAGCCAACTTTTTCACTCTCCTCTTTCGCTTTCAACAAGAGGCTTTTTAGTTCCTCTTCACTTTCTGCCATAAGGGTGGTGTCATCTGCATATCTGAGGTTATTGGTATTTCTCCTGGCAATCTTGATTCCAGCTTGTGCTTCTTCCAGCCCAGCATTTCTCATGATGTACTCTGCATATAAGTTAAATAAGCAGGGTGACAATACACAGCCTTGACGTATTCCTTTTCCTATTTGGAACCAGTCTGTTCCATGTCCAGTTCTAAGTGTTGCTTCCTGACCTGCATACAGGTTTCTCAAGAGGCAAGTCAGGTGGTCTGGTATTCCCATCTCTTTCAGAATTTCCCACAGTTTATTGTGATCCACACAGTCAAAGGCTTTGGCATAGTCAACAAAGCAGAAATAGATGTTTTTGTGGAACCCTCTTGCTTTTTGTGGGCAGGAATCCCTTAGGAGAAATGGAGTAGCCATCATGGTCAACAAGAGAGTCCGAAATACAGTACTTGGATGCAGTCTCTAAAACAACAGAATTATCTCTGTTCGTTTCCAAAGCAAACCATTCAATATCACAGTAATCCAAGCCTATGCCCCAACCAGTAACACTGAAGAAGCTGAAGTTGAACGGTTCTATGAAGACCTACAAGACCTTTTAGAACTAACACCCCAAAAAGATGTCCTTTTCATTATAGGGGACTGGAATGCAAAAGTAGGAAGTCAAGAAACACCTGAGGTAACAGGCGAATTTGGCCTTGGAGTACAGAATGAAGCAGGGCAAAGGCTAATAGAATTTTGCCAAGAGAACGCACTGGTCATAGCAAACACCCTCTTCCAACAACACAAGAGAAGACTCTACACATGGACATCACCAGATGGTCAACACCGAAATCAGTTTTATTATATTATTTGCAGCCAAAGATGGAGAAGCTCTATACAGTCAGCAAAAACAAGACCGGGAGCTGACTGTGGCTCAGATCATGAACTCCTTATTGCCAAATTCAGACTTAAATTGAAGAAAGCAGGGAAAACTACTAGACCATTCAGGTATGACCTAAATCAAATCCCTTATGATTATACAGTGGAAGTGAGAAATAGATTTAAGGGACTAGATCTGATAGACAGAGTGCTTGATGAACTACGGACGGAGGTTCGTGACATTGTACAGGAGACAGGAATCAAGACCATCCCCAAGAAAAAGAAATATCAACCATATAGAACTATAAAATAAAATCAGTTCATTAGTTGCTGGGCCAGAAAAGAAATGTTTATTTCTTAGGGACTCTGATGTGTAGCTAAAAATTTAAATGACAAGTACTTATATCTAAATATGACTTCTAGTGTTTCTTTTGTTATCGAGACTTCCTGGGAGGAACATCTCTTACAAGCACTATGGTAATGTCATACTGGTCCCTGTGCAGTCTGGATCTTCAGTGACACTGGTTTTCCAACCTTGAATTACTTTAGATTCCACCTTAGATCCTGCCTAGCACCATGCCATCCAGGAACTGCTCCTATTCTAGGAAGATACCCATGGCTCTTACATGTCCAGTGTTTGTGAGTTTCATTTCCTGAGCCACCTGATTTATCTGCTTCTTCCCTCTATTTCACCCCCTTCTTTCAATCTCTTTAACTTCTAGCCTGGCTGCTCTTATATTAATACTATTTTGTTTTTGCTCCTTCAGCTCTCCTCTTGGGGAGACAAAATAGCATGTGATTTCCAGTCTGCCACTTACCAATTATTGGCAACTTGTTCAGCCTCTCTGAGCTTCACTTTTCTCATTAATAATAATAATGTACGTTCTTATATGGTTATTTTAAAGGCTAAAGGCTATAGATCATAGAAAGTGCTTAGCAAAGTGCCCAGAACATAGTAAGAAACCAATAAATGTCAGCCATTGTAACTACTGTCTGCTGCTGCTGCTAAGTCGCTTCAGTTGTGTCTGATTCTGTGCGTCCCCATAGACGGCAGCCCACCGGGCTCCACAGTCCCTGGGATTTTCCAGGCAAGAATACTGGAGTGGGTTGCCATTGTCTTCTCCAAACTACTATCTAGCTTTCGTGATATGGCCAAAGGCTGAGCCATTCTTCAAGTCTCTTTTGTTTGACTTGACACATTCATGGATTGCTCTGATAGATTCCTTTCCAGGGCAGCCTAGCAACTTAATCTTTCTCTTCCCATCTTCCATGTACTTTTATACCCAGTCTTATCTCTGTGGGTGAGGCCAGACACACGATTCTATACAGCAACGGGGGCAATCAGAATATGTCCTGGAAGTTCTCATCTACATGTGGAAGCAAGCAGCAGAGGCAAGTCTTACAATATCCCCTCATTATCACAAATGCCAAGTTTTGTTAAATCAAGAAGCACATTTTCAGAACCTTTTATCATAAATGTCAAACTGAAGATGATCTAATCTTGATCTTTCCAAGAATATCATCTAGGAACTCTCAAAATGGGTGCATCAAGACACTTTGATAGGCAGCTGTGGTTTTAGCTTGTTGATTCCACTTATGAAATTTAAATCTGAAAAATAACCAGTGGAATTGGATAAAAACCCAGTATGCATTCCATAATCCTATGTGCATTTGGGGGAAATCTTATTATGATTTGGGTTGGCCCTCACAAACTTTTCTCTTTGGAAAATAGCATGGTTTTATTCAGGGTCCGTTTGCTTACTTTGGGGTAGAATGAAAGCCTGTTTGGCTTCCCTGGTGGCTCAGTAGTAAAGAACCTGCCCGCCAAGCAGGAGACATGGCTTTGGTCCCTGGGCCAAGAAGACCTCTTGGAGAAGGAAATGGCAATCAACTCCAGTATTCTTGCCTGGGAAATCCCATGGACAGAGGAGCTTGGTGGGCTACAATCCATGGGGTCATAAAGAGTCTGACATGACTTAGCAACTAAAGAGCAGCAGCATCAGAAAGCCTCTTTACATGTTATTTCCAAAAAAATATTGCCATTGACCATCAAAGCATCTGTGTTAAGTGCAGGGCTCATGTGGCAGTTTTAAAGCATGACGGTTTAGCACTATTTACAATAGCTAAGCCCTGGAAACAACCTAAATGTGCACTAACAGACAAATGGATAATGAAGATGTGGTGAATGTATATGCAATGGAATATTACTCAGCCAGATAAAAGGATGAGCTATTGCCATTAGCAGCAACATGAATGAACCTAGAGATTATTATAGTAAGTGAAGTAAATCAGACAAAGGCAAATATCATATGACATCACTTGTACATGGAATCTAAAAAACAATACAAATAAATTTATTACAAAACAGAAACAGACTCACAGACATAGAAAACAAACTTATGGTTACCAAGGGGGAAAGGAGGAGGGGGAGGAATAAATTGGGAGACTGGGATTGACATATGTACACTTCTATATATAAAATAGATAGCTTATAAGAAGCCGCTGTATAGCACAGGGAACTATATCTCATAATAACCTACAGTGGAAAAGAATGTGAAAAAGTGTTTAACTTGAATCCTTTTGCCTTAGGCTTGAAACTAACACAATATTATTAATCAACTATATCTTAATTTTAAGAAGTATCACTGTACTTTCTGTTACATTCCACCCAATTGAGAGGTTGTATCTATTTAATATATCCTTTGCACTTGAATCTTCAACAACAGAATATGGTGAGTTTTGAGTCAGGTGGGGGATAGGGTAAGCCAAAAGAGGTGTCTATGAGTGCAAATTTAAGAAAGCATGCACTCTCGAGTTTGTGCCAGTATGGGCACAAATATGTGATGCAAAAATCTTCATATGTTGCATCCATATATGCGTCTTTACTGCAGACCTCCCTGTCTCTCCTTCCCTGGTGGCTCAGATGGTAAAGAATCTGCCTGCAATGGGGGAGACCCAGGTTTGATCCCTGGGTTGGAAGATCCCCTGGAGAAGGGAATGGCTACCTACTTCAGTATTGTTGCCTAGAGAATTTCATGGACAGAGGAGCCTCGTGGGTTACAATCCATGAGGTCGCAAAGAGTCGGATATGACTGAGTGACAAACACTTTCACTTTCCTTGTTTCTGATCATGTAACTTTTTCTCTTTCTAGGCTGTTGGACAGACAGCAGTGCCTGAGAAGTCACATATATTCCCATCTTGGGCCACTTCCTCTTCCACACAAACGGGATGACCAGGTATACTGCTCACTGCATGACCCATTGGGAAGATTTTCCCTTTCCACTGTCTTTCAAGGCTATTGCTTCAAATATCCACAGTCCAGACTGACCCATTCGTTAACCAGTCTCAGGCAAGTCTTTCACCTGGTCATGTTGGCTGGAGTAGCATTTCCAGGTGTAGAATGTAGGTCAGAATCCAAAGGGGCAGAACTAGAAGCTGTGCTTCCTTCTTTTTTTGGCACGGGATACAAGATACAACAATTTGTCTATTTCACTGATTTTTCACTATTCTTTTTCTGCCTCTTTCATAAGAGAAAAAGTCCAGATCAATGAGTCTGCTACCAAGGCTGTTGAGCTTCCCTAGGAACTCTGCATTGGTCTTCACTGTGGCCAAATTAGGCTCTCAGCAGTGTCAGCCTTGGTGGGAGGAAGTCCGTAATGTTGAGCCTAGGAGTAGCTTCTGTCCTTGTTGCCGTGACTATTTCGGACACAAATTCATTAAGCACTGGAGTGTCTGACTGAGATCCAAGAATGGGTCAGTTTATCATGTGACTTTTTGATAGCCTTCTCTGCATTGAACATACACAAGGGAAACGCATCCTCATTCTGTGCCCACTTCAAGATGTCCATCCTTACACATTTCCCAGTCCTCCTGTCACCAGTCTTCCTTTCCTGTTCTTTCCTATTCTCTGATCATCCATCCAAGGTCTGTGAAGCAGTGCCTACTTTCAGTCCCGACAGAGTAGATATCCAAATATACTTCTTCCATTTTTTCCCACTAGAAGGATCCTCCTTTCATCCTAACATACACCCAATTGGGACAATACTGTTATAGCAGTCCATTTCTGGTTAATGTAGGCATATTGTGGTGTAGAACCTTTTGTAAAGCAGATTTGAGTTTTCCCTCCTTGGTCAGGTGATCACAATGAACTCCCCGTGACGGACATCATCATCACCAGGTGTGACCTGAGGAAGACGAGGCAATACCCTAGGACCAGGGCCTGTGGGAGTCTAAGGCACTGCTCACGTCACTGACCTGCGAAAATCTTCCCGATCTTCCTGTCTCCTATGCCTTGTTTCCACTTGGTGATGGATTGCTCCTGAGCATACTCTAAACTTACACAGTGCTGGACCAGGCAGCAGCCAGTTCACGGTGGGGAGCTCGGTTTGTGCTGTTACTTTGTGTTGTCACTTCTACCAAATGTCTCTACCACAGCCAGCAGCAAGCTAGGAATTATCCCTTGAAAAGAGAATTGTCGTCTGAAGAAACAAGCGTAGTTTTACCCCACAACCTAAACTCCAGGAGTCTGCACTGTGATTCTCCTCTTAGAATTGCCAAAAGCAAGCATCCCTATTTGCCACTGATAGTTTGAGTGTGGCTGGATCTGTTGGGTCATAAGACTAAAATTGCTATAGAACATTTTTTTCTTTTTTGCTTTGGGCACAATTCAAAACTGGCAGCCTTTGGGTTATTCTGTAAATGGGTTGCAGTAACACATCAAAATTAGGTACCTCTGCTGCTAAGTCGCTTCAGTCGTGTCTGACTTTGTGCGACCCCATAGACGGCAGCCCACCAGGCTCCCCTGTCCCTGGGATTCTCCAAGCAAGAACACTGGAACGGGTTGCCATTTCCTCTAATTGCCTCTAAAGCCCCCAAAGCTCCTGTATTTTCATGACGTTTGTCTCCTACTCCACAACATGTATGAGTGTAAGCAAGATATCTGAGGTGCTTGCTACTTTCTGCTTCTCGGGTCTAATTATCATGCCATCAAATAATGGAGCATCATAACTTATGCAGAATGTTAAGATGACTGAGATATCTCTGGCCTAGATTATTGCAGAAAGCAAGAAAGTTGATGTAACCCTGAGGCAAACCCTTGCCACTTGAAAGCAAACTGCTGCTGACAGGTCTTGTAAATTGATGGAGAGAAAAAAGCATTTACCAGATTGACAGCTATCTGTTAGGAGTCAGGGTCTGTGATGATTTGCTCCAGACTGTATACCAAATTGGAAAAACAATTGCAGAAAAACACCTAATTGATGTATGATAATCTATAGTCATTCTCCAAAATCTAACTACCTTCTGCCCAGTCCAAATAGGCAAATAACGTGGAGGATGTGACAGTAATCACTGGTGTCACTAAACTTGAGTTTC
This sequence comes from Bos indicus, assembly GCF_029378745.1. Classification (NCBI taxonomy): domain Eukaryota; kingdom Metazoa; phylum Chordata; class Mammalia; order Artiodactyla; family Bovidae; genus Bos; species Bos indicus. The sequence goes on along the minus strand of NC_091775.1, from coordinate 62,562,101 downwards.
CTCAAGGATGCAGTACTGGGTTTTGTTTACTACTCTCACTAGGAGAGGATGCTCCAATTGCTCTTCTTAGCTCTTCTTACTGTAATAGCCATCACTCCATGGGTCAGGAAGCCAATGCAGCAATTCTATCAGTGGCCTAGCATGTCTCTAATCACACATTCTGGAAATAACCATACAACGGGCCCATGAACCTACTGGGCTCTCTATGGTGTAGACTTAGGCCAGAATGTCGTATTTACTGACCTCCATAAGTCCTTGGTAGACTGGTAGATTATAGTGGGTTTTTTGGGTCGTTGGGGATGAGCAACAATTTAGAAGACTATGTTAATTTCCTAGAGTTACTGTAATAAATTACCACAAACTTGGTGGCTTTAAAGAACAGAAACGTATTCCCTCATAGCGCTGGAAACCAGAAGTTTGAAATTAAGGGGTCGACGGGGCAACTTTCCTCTAAAAGTTCCAAATGAGGATCCTTTCTGTCCTCTTCCAGCTTCTGGAGGCTCCTATTGGCTTGTATGCTTCATGCTAAGTTGCTTCAGTCGTGTCCGACTCTTTGTGACCCCATGGACTGCAGCCCACCAGGCCCTTCTGTCTGTGGGGTTCTCCAGGCAAGAATACTGGAGTGGGGTGCCATTTCCTTCTCCAGGGGATCTTCCCCACACACGGATTGGACCTGAGTCTCTTAAGTCTCCTGTATTGGCAGGTGGGTTCTTTACCACTAGCACCACCTGGGAAGCCTTACTGGCTTAGGGCTGCATAACTCCAATATCTGCCTCCATTTCACATGGCCTTTTTTCCCTTTCTCCTGTCTCTCGTGAGGGCATTTTAATTGGATTTAAGTCCTACCCTGATTCAGTATTGTCCTTATAATTTTATCTGCAAAGATGATATTTCCAAATAAGATCACATTCTAGGTTCCAGAGGATCATTCATGTTCAGCTGCTTCTGCCGCTGCTGCTGCTAGGTCGCTTCAGTCATGTCCAACTCTGTGTGACCCCATAGATGGCAGCCCGCCAGGCTCCCCGATCCCTGGGATTCTCCAGGCAAGAACACTGGAGTGGGTTGCCATTTCCTTCTCCAATGCATGAAAGTGAAAAGTGAAAGTGAAGTCAGTCACTCAGTCGTATCTGACTCGTAGAAACCCCATGGACTGTAGCCTGCCAGGCTCCTCCATCCATGGGATTTTCCAGGCAAGAGTACTGGAGTGGGGTGCTATTGCCTTCTCCATGTTCAGCTAGTGTCTGATAAGTCCATAAAAACAAGGGATTTTTGCCTTTTCTCTGTATCCAGCAAGCCTAGTAGATGAATATAGACTCTTTGTGGAAGGCTGTGGAAGGATCCACAGTATATTTCTGTTGCAGTATTGGAGTGTTTTTCTTCAAAATGACCCAATCTCCCTTTCACACAAGGGGCTGTGGGTCTATGAACTGGTTTAGATATGTGAACTGAGAGAGCATATCAGTTGATTCTGGAGGAACCAAATGCTAAATTACTGTTGCATATATCTAAAAGCCCCTTTAGATAAAAATCTAAAGGGAATCAATGGACATGCATTTGGGTAAACTCTGGGAATTGGTGGAGGATGGACAGGGAGGCCCGGCATGCTGCGGTTCATAGGGTCACAAAGAGTCAGACACGACTGAGCGACTGAACTAAACTGAACCATTAGTTTGCAGAATTTTCCAGTGGTCTTTGTAATTAGCTCCTTTGGAATTTAAAGAATATAGTCAGAAAAAAAAAATAATAGCTAAAACAACAATGAAAGGCAATGAAAAACAACAGAAACAAAAAGCAAGGCAACCATAGTCTACAAAGCTTTACTAGACTCTCCCACCCTGAGCTCCTAATTACTTATTCCTTTATCCTATCAAACTATGAATTAAGGAATATGCCAGCCAGGTACTTACTTAATAAATAATCAGTAAAATAACAATGGGGGCTTCCCAGGTGGCGCAGTGGTAAAGAGTCCATCTACCAATACAGAAGATGCAAGAGGTGTGGGTGATCCCTGGGTGGGGAAGATCCCTGAAAGTATGAAATGGCAACCTCCTCCAGTATTCTTGCCTAGGAAATGCCATGGACAGAGGAGCCAGGCGGGTTATAGTCCATGGAGGGTCACAAAAGAGTTAGTGAGTGAGTGAGTTAGTTAGTGAGTGACTGAGATGCACATAAAACATCAATCGAGGGACTTCCCTGGTAGTTCAGTGGTAAGAGTCTGCCTTGCAATGCAGGGAACATGTGTTTAATCCCTGGTGGGGGAGCTAGGATTCCACATGCCATGGGGCAACTAAGCCTTCGAGCTGTAACTAGAGAGTCCATGAGCCATGACAGAGGACCCCACATGCTGCAGCTAAGACCCAATGCAACCAAATAAATTAATGATTTTTAAAAATCAATAGAATACATTGGCCATATGGTGTAAGTTAATGCAGCTCTCCACAAGAGAGTTTTTATATTACTGGTAAATACACAATTTGGTCATCCCCCTCCAAATGAGACAGTATCTCAAATGAAAAATTTAAGATATTCTTGTCCCATAAACAAATATTAAACAAATATCTAAAGAGTATTGGCTTGAAGAGGGACTAAATTTTTAGCCTTCCTGAGGTGCCACCTATTTTGGTCTGTCCTGCCTGTCTTTGTCCATATCATGGTCCTTAACTGGTTTTCTCCATGTCTTAGCTATTACCAAAACTCCTTTGAGTTAATCTCTTTTCCATTTGGTGTCCTGATAAATGCTCATGGAGGATTTAAATAGCAGGTCTTAATATGTGGAACGACTAAGTTGGTTTTCAAGGGCCCCTTCTTTCTCCACAGGGAAGATGGCAAACCTTTTAGAAGTAGTAAAACCTCTGCTGAAGCTAGAGATTTAAAGCCTTCTGTAAAAAGACTTCAGATGGGATTTTAGACTTGGTGGCTAATTCTTGAAGATTTCAATAATATCTCAAAGGAAACAAACTTTCTAATCTATACAATGGAATACTGTTTTATTTAGTCATAAAAAGAAAGAAATCCTGCCACTTGTGACAACATGGATGGACCTCAAGGATTGTTGTTATTAATAATATGAATAAGAACAATATTGTTGTTATTCAGTTGCTAGCTCATGTCTGCCTCTTTGTGACCCCATGGACTGCAACACACCAGCCTTCCCTGTCCCTCACCATCTCCTGGAGTTTGCTCAAACTCATGTCCATTGAGTCGGTGATGCCATCCAACCATCTCATCCACTGTCGTCCCCTTCTCCTCCTGCCTTCAATCTTTCCCAGCATCAGGGTCTTTTCCAATGAGTTGGCTCTTTGAATCAAGTAGCCAAGGTATTAGAACTTCAGCTTCAGCATCAATCCTTCCAATGAGTATTCAGGGTTGATTTCCTTTAGTATTGACTAGTTTGATCTCCTTGCGGTCCGAGGGATCTTGAGTCTTCTCCAGAACCACAGCTTGAAAGCATCAATTCTTCAGCACTCAGCCTTCTTTATGGTCTGAATCTCATATCCATATGTGATTAATAGAAAAGCCATAGCTTTGACTATAGGGATTATGCTAAGGTATTATGTATTATGCTAAGTGAAATAAGTCAGATAGAGAAAGACAAATACTGTATGGTCTTACTTATATGTAGAATCTAAACAAACAAATGAAAAACCCAACTCATAAAAAGAGATGAGATTTGTGGTTACCAGAGGTAGGAGGTGATGATAGGGGGAATTAAATGAAGGCAGTCTATTATAAACAGTGCTGCGATGAACATTGGGGTACACATGTCTCTTTCCCTTCTGGTTTCCTCAGTGTGTATGCCCAGCAGTGGGATTGCTGGGTCATAAGGCAGTTCTATTTCCAGTTTTTTAAGGCATCTCCACACTGTTCTCCATAGTGGCTGTACTAGTTTGCATTCCCACCAACAGTGTAAGAGGGTTCCCTTTTCTCCACACCCTCTCCAGCATTTATTGCTTGTAGACTTTTGGATCACAGCCATTCTGACTGGTGTGAAATGGTACCTCATAGTGGTTTTGATTTGCATTTCTCTGATAATGAGTGATGTTGAGCATCTTTTCATGTGTTTGTTAGCCATCTGTATGTCTTCTTTGGAGAAATGTCTATTTAGTTCTTTGTAACAATAACCCTGTGTACGAGACAGCAAAAGAGACACTGATGTATAGAACAGTCTTATGGACTCTGTGGGAGAGGGAGAGGGTGGGAAGATTTGGGAGAATGGCATTGAAACATGTAAATATCATGTATGAAACGAGATGCCAGTCCGGGTTCAATGCACGATACTGGATGCATGGGGCTAGTGCACTGGGACGACCCAGAGGGATGGTATGGGGAGGGAGGAGGGAGGAGGGTTCAGGATGGGGAACACATGTATACCTGTGGCGGATTCATTTTGATATTTGGCAAAACTAATACAATTATGTAAAGTTTAAAAATAAAATAAAATTTTAAAAAAATAAATGAAGGCAGTCAAAATGTACAAACTTTCAGTAATAAGACACATAAGTACTGGGGATGTAATGTACAGCATGATGACTCTAGTTGACATTGCTGTGTGGCATATTTGAAAATTACTGGCAGTAGATCCTAAAAGTTCTCATTACAAGGAATAGCAAATTTTTCTGGTAACTATACGAGGTGATGGACATTAGCTGAACTTTTTGTGGTAATCACTGTTTGTATGCGTGTGTATGTGAAGGCATTATGCTGCACACCTTAAACTTATACAGGGCTATATATTAATTATATCTTAATAAAATTGAGAAAATAGAAACACAATTCTATTTTAGCTGGCCCATCTAAAAGCATAAAGGAAAAAATAATAGCTTTATTCAAGAGAGGGCCTACCTATAAGGCCAAAATATCACGCACCTTGCAGAACTATTAAAGCTGGATTTTCTGGGCCAATTGGAAGTTAATGTGGACAGGTCAGGGATGAGAGACACAGAGGAACCTTTAGATTGAGGCCTGAATAGAGGAGAGTAATAGGGAAAACAGGGTCCCCCCAAGCTACTGCTATTAATAAATGGGTATCAGTTCAGTTCAGTCACTCAGTTGTGTCCAACTATTTGCGACCCCACGAACCACAGCACGCCAGGCCTCCCTGTCCATCACCAACTCCCGGAGTTTACCCAAACTCATGTCCATCGAGTCGGTGATGCCATCCAGCCATCTCATCCTCTGTCGTCCCCTTCTCCTCCTGCCCCCAATCCCTCCCAGTATCAGGGTCTTTTCCAGTGAGTCAACTCTTCACATGAGGTGGCCAAAGTATTGGAGTTTCAGCGTCAGCATCAGTCCTTCCAAAGAACACCCAGGACTGATCTCCTTCAGAATGGACTGGTTGGATCTCCTTGCAGTCCAAGGGACTCTCAAGAGTCTTCTCCAACACCACAAATAGGTGGGCATGAACAACTATTAACACATAACACAGTGTTAAAACGAGTGGAAAAGTGGTGTGCAAGGTCAAGAGTGGTGCAAGCAGTTCAGCCCAGGTGCAGACAATAACGGGATGCATTTTTTGTAGAGAATTTTAAAACATTTAAGTCTGTACTATTTGGAACCTTCACTTCTGCTGAAGGTCACATCTTTAACCCTGGAGTACTGCATGTTCCTGATTTGAAATGAACTAGGATAGTATAATTCAAATCAGGAACATGTAGTTCTCCAGGGTTAAAGATGTGACCGACTGAAGCGACTTAGCAGCAGCAGCAGCAGCAGGATAGTATAATGATTGTAAAAGTCAAAGAAAGAGAACCTGAGTTACTGCAATACATTCATTCCATGTGGTTTTTTGAGTATTGATTTGTGCTTAACATGGGTAATAATTAAACAGAGACTGAACTGGAAGGTGTGTTATATTGGGAAGAAGACATTTCAGTTCACACATGAAATATTCTACTGATGTTTTTCTTTTCTTGGCTGCCCTGGGTCTTCGTTGCTATGAGGGCTTTCCTCTAGATGTGGCGAGTGGGAGCTACTCTGTAGCTGTGCGTGGGCTTCTCATTGCAGTGCAAGGGCTCTGGAGCACGTGGATTTCAGTGGCTGTGACTCGAGGGCTCAGTAGTTTTGGTTCTTGGGCTCTAGAGCATAAGCTCAATAGTTGTGGCACACTGGCTTAGTCGCTCCAAGGCACGTGGGATCTTCCCAAACCAGGGACTGAACCCGTATCTCCTGCATTTTACTGAGTTTTGAGTATTATGTTTACCATTAAAATTTATTTTACTTTCTTGTTAATTATTTTAAAATTGAAGAATGATTTCAAGATAACAAATCACTCATGCAGAATAGAAAGCAAAAACTCATGACTCTCTTTAAGTACTCTACTTTTCATTAAAGTAAGTAAAATATACGGGGGGGGCAGCTAAAAGGGGGCTAAAAGTTTACACACAAAATGATAGGCAGTGATAACTTTAGCCAGGAGAGTTTTTTGTATCTCTGTGTTTTTGTGGGTTTTTTGCATAAAATAAAGTCCAAGTAATGTTAAACAAGCAAAAAAGAAGGAATCAAGAAAATAAAATATTGCATTCATGTTATGATTTATTAGTTTTGTAAATTCAATCTTTTGTAAACATTTCAGTTTTATCAATATTTGCCTATTAGTTATTGGATAATTATGTACATAAAACATTAATATCTCAGACTATAACCAAAGGATCAAAGTTCAAACTGCTAAGTTGATACATACACTATTGAATAAATATTATGTCTTTTTCTTTTTTAGTACTGTACTATTTATTTTATTTTTATCTTTTAACTGAAATGATTATTTATATGTAGTTCAGTAAAAGAATATTTTCACTGTCTGCAATTCTACTCTGGCCATTATATGTTTCATTTCACAAGTATTACCAAAAACGTTTCATTGTATGAAGGAAGGGAGTGTTTAAAATGATCTCTTCTTGGCATTAAATATATTAGTTGGACATCAATTGATAACATGGACAGTAATGGATACATGGGGGTTTATCATACTATTTCCTCTCTGTTTTGGTTTTTCTCTGTCTTTCTTTGCCTGTCTCTCTCTCTTTGTGCTGTGCTCTGCTTAGTCACTCAGTCGTGTCCAACTCTTTGCAACCCCATGGACTGTAGCCCATCAGGCTCCTCCATCCGTGGGGATTCTCCAGGCAAGAATACTGGAGTGGGTAGCCATGCCCTCCTCCAGGGGATCCTCCCAATCCAAGGATCGAACCGAGGTCTCCCACATTGCAGGCAGATTCTTTACTGTCTGAGCCACCAGGGAAGCCCAAGAATACTGGAGTGGGTAGCCTATCCCTTCTCCAGGGGATCTTCCTGACCCAGGGATTGAACCTGGTTCTCTTGCATTGCAGGCAGATTCTTTACCAGCTGAGCACCTCTCTCTCTCTCTCTCTCTCTCTATATATATATATATATATATATATATGTACGTCTATATCTATACACTGGGGAAGGCAATGGCACCCCACTCCAGTACTCTTGCCTGGAAAATCCCATGGACGGAGGAGCCTGGTGGGCTGCAGTCCATGGGGTCACTAAGAGTCGGACACGACTGAGCGACTTCACTTTCACTTTTCACTTTCATGCATTAGAGAAGGAAATGGCAACCCACTCCATGTTCTTGACTGGAGAATCCCAGGGACGGGGGAGCCTGGTGGGCTGCCGTCTATGGGGTTGCACAGAGTCGGACATGACTGAAGTGACTTAGCTTAGCTTAGCTATATCTATACACATTTACAAAACATTCTATCATAAAAAGTTTTAAAAATTACAGAGACCAAATACAAGATATCACTTATCTGTAATCACCCTCTTATCTGGAGGGATTAGAGGGGCAGGATTATAAAGGTGGTTAAGAATGGGAAGAAACAGTAAACAGAGACTGGACCTGAATAAATTCCTGGACAATCATCATTTAATACATCTGTTAAAGTACAGTGAGTGTGAAGGTAGCTGCATTAAAAGGTTCAGGGTTGGAGCAGACTCAGAGAAATTCATAATTGTCGATACAGCTTTTAACATCGTGAAAAAAGCTGTCAGATATTAATTATCAATGCATATCCCTTGGGATACTGGGGACCCCTGGATGAGAGAATCTAGAATAGATGATATATTGCTATTTTCCTTTGTGTACTATACCCTAGAAGTTAATTTGGGTAAAGGGAGTAGCAATAATTGAGACTCACCAATAATACCAGGAACTAAAGAGTTCTGATCGTAAATGATCTTCCTCTGGAGACTGATTCTATTAACATTATCTTTCATAATCACAGGAGTTATCAGTGCCAGTAAAGTAGAATTCTTCAGTCTCTAAAACAAAGAAGAGCTAAAGAGCTCAGGGTGAAGCCCAGTGTAGGCAACAGTGCTGATTTCCACTTCCTTGCTTCCTCTCCGTTCAGCCATGCCCTGTGTGGTAATCCCAAGAACTTGCTTTTGAAGAGCTGTTTGCTAAATTCAGGGTTTCCCACTGAGATCTATAGAAGTGCAGTTGTGTTGATGAGAAAATGAGCTATTTGTAAATGGATTTCAGTTTAATAGCTTTCTGCTCTTGCTTCCTTAGAACCAGCTTTTTAACATTATCTTTTCTGACTTCACAGTAATCCGTTCCTCCACATCACTCCCAGTGGAAGGCAGTTGGGTACCACTTTAACCAGAGGTTTAAAATGATGGTGGGAGAGAAGTCAAATTATGACAGAGTCCAGCAAACTCCTGAGGATGGAATAGCAGCTCTTCCTGTTCTAGCGGTCATTGGATGGCCCTCTGATGGAGGTCCTCGCCTTGTGGAGATCTGCCCTCTCCTCTTTAGGGCCTTGGCTTCCTATTGAATAGACTGTCCCTGTATATACCTCTTTATCTCTTCCTTCTCTTTTTTTGTTTTAAGACTTTTTCTTTTGGTGTGGACCATTTTTAAAGTTCTCATTGAATTTTTTACAGTATTGCCTCTGTTTTTTACGTTCTGGTGTTTTGGCTGTGAGGCATATGGGATCTTAGCTCGCCAACCAGGGATCTAACCTGCGCCCCCTGCACAGGAAGGAGAGGACTTAACCACTGAACAACCAGGGAAGTCTCCTCTTCTCTCTCTTACATTCCCCACCAGTTAGCACTCTGGTATTGAATTATAGAATTTTAGAGGCTAAAAGGGCTTTACGGCTAATTTAATCCAACCCTCTCATTTAACAGATGAAGAAACAGAAGTCCTGTGAGGTCGGGCAATTGGCCTGTGATATCTGAGCCAGAGCTGGGCCTAAAAATGAGGTTTTGCTTTTTTATCTAGTTCTTTCGCACAAAACTATGCTGTTGCCATGGTTCTGAAACTAGCAAGTCAGACCGATTTGAGGTGCTTATGGATGGATGAATGCACCGCATCAAACAATAGCTCTCTCCATGAAAAGAGAACCTGGCTGATAATTGAAACCTCTGAACCACAAGGGGAGAAAGAAGTAGAAGGCTCTGCAGGCTGCCACCCTGCCTGGGGATGGGCTGGCGCAGGAGATGTGGCGAGTGGGTGGACAGAGACTTGGGTGAGGCCCTGGCTCCACTGTGTCCCCCGAGAGGGATCATGTGGGAAGCCCTTTGGTTACGTGACACTGTTGTAGGCACCCTGTGGATTTTACATCACCCAAAGCTATAAATGGTTTTGCATTAAAGACAAAAAGATGAATTACAGGTCTCCCGCAGCCCACAAAAATATGCTCCACCCAAAAAGAAGCCCATAATTTGGCTGCATCCAGCTGGGTTAAACAAAATTGTAGCCAAGGTGGCCCTGTATTGTCCTGAGAGGTGGCCTAGCATTAGCGGGAATGAAAGAAATGTAAAATTACTCACAATGGGCTAGATTTTCCCCATAGGGAAAGCTCTAATAGTTACACAGCAAGAACTTGGCATCAGCCAGGTAAGTCTACTAGCTGCGTGAAAATCACTGCCAAGCCATTGCTTGTAATTTTATAGCATCTTACATTTGCAAATTGCCTAGTGATGAATTGAGGCAATTTCTCCTAACAATTCTGAGTGGGAGGTTGAGAATTTTAACCCTTCTCTTACTAAGATGCAAAGATATTGAGACAAACATATGCATCAACCATAAAAATAGCTGGACTGTCTATTTTGGCCATGGCCTGTGGTCTGTGACTTGGCCCTGCTTTAGGGTGGCTGAATGTTCCAGTTTGCCTGGAATGAAGGGGTTTCCTGGGATGTGGGATTTTCAGCGCTAAAACTGGGACAATCTCAGCCAAACCAAGACAGTTGGTCACTCTACACACTGAACGACATTGCCTGTGTTGTTGCTAATTCCTGACCATTTCTATCTGTATTTCTTAAATGAATATGGCTCTAATTTTGCTTATCCTAATCTGTTTCATCCTGCTGTGCTTTAGAAGGCAGAGTTTGAAACTGAATTTTTGTTGCCTTCTCATGTTAGAATTCCTTAAAATTGTATTTACTAGATGATCGTCCAGTGTTGCTCCATTTAGGAAAGTCAGGCCTACTGCTGACCTCAGAAATGTTTTTGGTATTATGGTGTCCAAAATGTGGCTTAAAGCAAAACACAAGTAAGAGAATATGATTTATTTTTCTAATAAGTAATCCAACTCAGACACCATTCTCTGTCTCCCTAGACCCAAATGTCACACTTTTTATCTGGTCTATTTCCTTTGACAGAAGAACGTTTAAACTTATAAAATTCAGATAGCCACCAGGATAGATAGAAAGAAACAATTTACCTCTGGCAAAGAAACCCTTGAGTCAAAATTGGTCCCAACTAACACCACAGACTATTTTATCACCAGCCAAGAGGATAAGAAAGGTCCACGCCTGCCAACATTTTTATTCGTAGGATGTCATAAATTGGATAAAGCTTTCATTAGCATTACAAGATTAAAAACCCAGAAAGATCTATGTAAGGCAGTATAACCACTGACAGAACCCCTTGATGTAAGGCCTCAGGAGACAGGTCAGTGGCAAAGTGAGCCCCAAACACCTGCAGGTTACCGCAGCAACGTAGATTGGCCGTTATCTGCAGAGTTCTGTTCCTGTTACATTCCATTGCTCCTTGGTGGGAGATAGTATGACCTCTTTAAAGAAGGATGGGGAAGTTTGAGGGTACAAAGAGAAGAAGTAAAATAGACACAGAACAAGACTGAGGGTCAGGTCAGACAGCCAACTGTCTTAGGTGCCAATTTCTAAAGAGTACCTTTAAGACTGAAGTAGAAATACGGTGCCAGGTAAGTTTAACCCAAGACTCCATATGTAACTGGTAAAATATCAAAATGGCCTTACTCCAGTGAAATCGACCATATTCTCGAGTGTCAGCCCTCACCAGCATGAAGTCATTTTGAAAGGCATGAAAGTCTTAGCCTACCTAGGATCCCTGTATTTCTTGATCTGCCCTATAGAAAGGCCTAATGTATTTCTCATGCCAAGTTTATGTTGCTCCAGAGAATACCTAAAATATGATGCTGTGAAAGTGCTGCACTCAATATGTCAGCAAATTTGGAAAACTCAGCATTGGCCACAGGACTGGAAAGGGTCAGTTTTCATTCCAATACCAAAGAAAGGAAATGCCAAAGAATGCTCAAACTACCGCACAATTGCACTCATCTCACACGCTAGTAAAGTAATGCTCAAAATTCTCCAAGCCAGGCTTCAGCAATACATGAACCATGAACTTCCAGATGTTCAAGCTGGTTTCAGAACAGGCAATGGAACCAGAGATTAAATTGCCAACATCCGTTGGATCATCGAAAAAGCAAGAGAGTTCCAGAAAAACATCTATTTCTTCTTTATTGACTATACCAAAGCCTTTGACGGTGTCGATCACAATAAACTGTGGAAAATTCTGAAAGAGATGGGAATACCAGACCACCTGAGCTGCCTTTTGAGAAACCTGTATGCAGGTCAGGAAGCAACAGTTAGAACTGGACATCAAACAACAGACTGGTTCCAAATAGGAAAAAGAGTACGTCAAGGCTGTATATTGTCACCCTGCTTATTTAACTTATATGCCGAGTGCATAATGAGAAATGCTGGGCTGGCAGAAGCACAAGCTGGAATCAAGATTCCTAGGAGAAATATCAATAACCTCAGATATGCAGATGACACCACCCTTATGGCAGAAAGTGAAGAGGAACTAAAGAACCTCTTGATGAAAGTGAAAGCGGAGAGTGAAAAAGTTGGCTTAAAGCTCAACATTCAGAAAACGAAGATCATGGCATCTGGTCCCATCACTTCATGGGAAATAGATGGGGAAACAGTGGAAACAGTGTCAGACTTTATTTTCTTGGGCTCCAAAATCACTGCAGATGGTGACTGCAGCCATGAAATTAAAAGACGCTTACTCCTTGGAAGGAAAGTTATGACCAACCTAGACAGCATATTGAAAAGCAGAGACATTCCTTTGTCAACAAAGGTCTGTCTAGTCAAGGCTATGGTTTTTCCAGTAGTCTTGTATGGATGTGAGAGTTGGACTATAAAGAAAGCTGAACGCCGAAGAATTGATGCTTTTGAACTGTGGTGTTGGCGAAGACTTTTGAGAGTTCCTTGAACTGCAAGGAGATCCATCCAGTCCATCCTAAAGGAAATCAGTCCTGGGTGTTCATTGGAAGGACTGATGTTAAACTTGAAACTCTAATACTTGGGCCACCTGATGTGAAGAGCTGACTCATTGGAAAAGATCCTAATGCTGGGAGCGATTGGGGGCAGGAGGAGAAGGGGACAAACAGAGGATGAGATGGTTGGATGGCATCATTGACTCAATGGACATGAGTTTGGGTAGGCTCTGGGTGTTGGTGATGGACAGGGAGGCCTGGCGTGCAGTGGTTCATGGGGTTGCAAAGATTTGGACATGACTGAGGGACTGAACTGAACTGACAGAATACCCTGCCTCCACCTCTGGATTCTAGGTTGTCTTAGGAGAAACTAGTGTTCTCCAGAGTATTCAGGTGTAAATGGTAGAAGTTAATATGATGGGGCTTGAGGAAGTTACTTACAATGATGGAAAAAAGAATCTAAAAAAGAGTGGATATGTGTATATGGAAAACTAATTCACTTTACTATACAGCTGAAACTAACAGAACATTGTAAATCAACTATAGTCCAATAAAAATAATTTAAAAAATAAATTAAAATTCAAATGTGGTATAAAAAAAAGTTATGGCAGCCTACCCTCCCTAAAGATAACCTCAGATCACCTACAGGCATCTTTTTTCTGTCTTGTGTGCCCCTTGCAAGGTCCCTGTCCTGGTTAGCCAGGTACAGTTGTGAGCAGGCATCTGTTACCCTAGGAATAATGGTTCAGTTCAGTTCAGTTGCTCAGTCATGCCTGACTCTTGGCAACCCCATGAATCACAGCAGGCCAGGCCTCCCTGTCCATCACCAACTCCCGGAGTTCACCCAGACTCATGTCCATTGAGTCAGTGATGCCATCCAGCCATCTCATCCTCTGTCATCCCCTTCTCCTCCTGCCCCCAATCCCTCCTAGCATCAGAGACTTTTCCAATGAGTCAACTCTTCACATGAGGTGGCCAAAGTACTGGAGTTTCAGCTTCAGCATCATTCCTTCCAAAGAAATCCCAGGACTGATCTTCAGAATGGACTGGTTGGATCTCCTTGCAGTCCAAGGGATGCTCAAGAGTCTTTTCCAACACCACAGTTCAAAAGCATCAATTCTTCGGCGCTCAGCCTTCTTCACAGTCCAACTCTCACATCCATACATGACCACAGGAGAAACCATAGCCTTGACTAGACGAACCTTTGTTGGCAAAGTAATGTCTCTGCTTTTGAATATGCTATCTAGGTTGGTCATAACTTTCCTTCCAAGGAGTAAGCGTCTTTTAATTTCATGGCTGCAGTCACCATCTGCAGTGATTTTGGAGCCCAAGAAAATAAAGTCTGACACTGTTTCCACTGTTTCCCCATCTATTTCCCATGAAGTGATGGGACCAGATGCCATGATCTTCGTTTTCTGAATGTTGAGCTTTAAGCCAACTTTTTCACTCTCCACTTTCACTTTCATCAAGAGGTTTTTGAGTTCCTCTTCACTTTCTGCCATAAGGGTGGTGTCATCTGCATATCTGAGGTTATTGATAAATGGTTCTTTCTGTGATCTACCAATGCCTATCAACTTGCTACTTTAGCTTAAGGAATGATAGATCTTGGCACAGAGCACAGGTCACCCAGTCCCCACCCTCCTGGTGGGCTTCCCTTTAGGGGTACCCCATCCTCAGGTGGATTGGTTCATCCTTACCTCAGCAGGTCCAAAAGTGTTATCTGAGGCCTGGCTTTGACAAACCACAGAAGCTTCCATTGCCCTGGGACCTTAACTATGTTCTCGTTAGTGCACAGCCCAGGCAGGAAGGCCCTCAGGAGGTAGACACCCAGGCTTTGCACTGAGGGTGTGAATGAGTTCACCTCGGAGCCAGGAGTCCACTGCACCATGGATCTAAACCAGCAAGGACACCCCTGCAAAATAGACTCTCTGTTGGATTGTACATGACTAGCTTTTGACAGCCCTGATTGGCCTCCTTGGGCCATTTGCCTCCCTCTGAGTCAAGGGCAGTGGTTAGAATGATGGTCTACCTGGATTGGTTGACTTGGGTCAGCATATTCCCCAGTGAAGCTAGCTAGGAGAGGGATGGGATGCCGTGATTGATAGCCTAACGGGCCTGAGTAGGTGGGGAGCTTCAAGTCTCCAAAGAAATGAAGGCATATGTTATCAAAGCAAAAGGGGAATGGTGCTTGCTGGGTGAAAACCTATTCTTTCAATGCTCTCACTGCCTATACAAGTCTAGTGTTTTTACAAGATTCCCACTACTTCATGCAAAAGTGGAAAACTGACAAAGAGATGATACACTTCCCCTTGCTCTGTGCAAAAGATTAACATCATTTTGCTACAACACACTTGGAACACTGTTCTATTAAACTGCTGGTAAGAACACAACTAGCTTCTCTTCAAAAATAGAGTTTAGTCAGAAAGTAATATAATGGAAACTAAATTCCTTTATACTTCTCAAAATCAGGTGATTAATAGAAAAGACATCTGATGAAAATGGGTAAAGAAAATGGCATCATTCCCAGTACACATAAATGTGGTTTTTTTTTCCCCAGGCCGCCAGGCGTAGTCACCACGTTATTAATTCTTATAAAACCCCAGAGTAGGAAGAGGCAAATATAGAAGGATGATATTTCTTTCTCTCTCTCAATTCATTTCAGAAATTCAAAAACTGAGACTTGGTAAAGGACAGGGATTGGGCCAAGGTGTTACTCTAGGAGTGTCCTTGATTACCATGGATGTGAGCAGCATCTAACATTTTTTCTAATCAGGCCTGCAAGAAAAGAGACATCACTAAGGCCTTGAGTCCTGATGAAATGTACATCTTCTTGCACGCCTCCTTCAGATTCCATCAGAGCATTTTCTGAGGGTGGGCAAGGCTCTACATTCTCCATTCACTTCTGTTTGTCCAGTAGATTGAGGTAAACAGCACTCAGCAACACAGTAAAGCAGGCAGATTAAGTTTATCTTCATCCTCTCGGTGCCCAGGGCCCTCTGTGGTCTGCTGGTTTTCACCAGCAAGGGAGGAGAATGTCATCTTGGCTCTTTCATATCAGGTTCTTTCATAACCTAAGCATGTTAACCCTGTAAATTCAACTCTGAAGATTAAACGAAAGACTTCACCCCCTTTTAAATAGAATATTACATGAAGAGGAGCAGAGACAGCCCTTCCCAAACCTCCCAGAATCACACTATGCCTATTTCTAAAAGCATTGTTAAGAGAATAATATCATTTAATGGCATGTGGACTCTAAGGAAAGCAGTAATTCATGTTTGTTTTTTTTTTTTAACTCTCTACAAGTTTTTTCTGTCCCTAGAGAAAAAAATAGCCAGGGATTAGCCATGGGGTCACAAAAGAGTTGGACACAACTTAGCGACTAAACAACGACAAGGCCTAGTCTAGCTCTGTTGGAAAAAGAGGTTGGATGGGGGGAAATAGCCTGGCTACCACCGCACCAGCCATCACTCTCACTGTTGGAGCTCTTTCTGCAATCCTTCTCACAGCACTGGTCTCAGTTATACCATGCCTCTCTCTTCTTCAGACTCTAGGGATGGAGGAGTCAAAGTCACCCCAACTTGGGACTTTCCTGCTGGTCCAGTGGTTAAGACACTGCACTTCCATGGTAGGGATCAGCCAGAAAAATAGAAAACACGACAAAAATAAACTCTCACCACCCCTGACCCCAGTACTTACCCCCGGCCCCAGTACTTTCCCCTCTGGGTCAGGTTTCAACCATCTCTCATTGCATCCATTGTATCAGCTGTTTAGCCAGTTGGTCATAGCCTCCCAGCCTTGTTTCCAGTGTTGAAAACAAGCCTAAAGACTATTGATCTGCAACCCCTCACTGCCTTTTTTTTGTTTGGCATAAGGATTAAGTCAGTCAAATAGAGAAAATAACACAATAATCTATCATATTTCTATCACTCATACTCAATCAAGTTTTTTCCACTTTTACTTGATCTATTCCACTCTTTTTTGTTATTTATTTATTCTTTTTATTTGCTGAAGTTCTTTAAAGCAACTCTGGATATCATATTATTTCACTTCTGAATCTCTCAAAATATTGACTTAAAATACAGTAACCACAATATCATTATCACACCAACCAAAATTACCAACACTACTTTGGTATCATGAATACCCAGTCCATAATTAAGTTTCCCTTAGAGGAGCTATCCCATGTTCAAGGTCAGGAAGGGCAGCGGTGAGGAGATACCCCTCGTCCAAGGTAAGGAGCAGCGGCTGCGCTTTGCTGGAGCAGCCGTGAAGAGATACCCCACGCCCAAGGTAAGAGAAACCCAAGTAAGACGGTAGGTGTTGCAAGAGGGCATCAGAGGGCAGACACACTGAAACCATACTCACAGAAAACTAGTCAATCTAATCACACTAGGACCACAGCCTTGTCTAACTCAATGAAACTAAGCCATGCCTGTGGGGCAACCCAAGATAGGCGGGTCATGGTGGAGAGGTCGGACAGAATGTGGTCCACTGGAGAAGGGAACGGCAAACCACTTCAGTATTCTTGTCTTGAGAACCCCATGAACAGTATGAAAAGGCAAAATGATAGGATACTGAAAGAGAAACTCCCCAGGTCAGTAGGTGCCCAATATGCTACTGGAGATCAGTGGAGAAATAACTCCAGAAAGAATGAAGGGATGGAGCCAAAGCAAAAACAATACCCAGCTGTGGGTGTGACTGGTGATAGAAGCAAGGCCCAATGCTGTAAAGAGCAATATTGCATAGGAACCTGGAATGTCAGGTCCATGAATCAAGGCAAATTGGAAGTGGTCAAACAAGAGATGGCAAGAGTGAATGTCGACATTCTAGGAATCAGTGAACTGAAATGGACTGGAATGGGTGAATTTAACTCAGATGACCATTATATGTACTACTGTGGGCAGGAATCCCTCAGAAGAAATGGAATGGCCATCATGGTCAACAAAAGAGTCTGAAATGCAGTACTTGGATGCAATCTCAAAAACAACCGAATGATCTCTGTTCGTTTCCAAGGCAAACCATTCAACATCACAGTAATCCAAGTCTATGCCCAAACCAGTAACGCTGAAGAAGCTGAAGTTGAACGGTTCTATGAAGACCTACAAGACCTTTTAGAACTAACACCCAAAAAAGATGTCCTTTTCATTATAGGAGACTGGAATGTAAAAGTAGGAAGTCAAGAAACACCTGGAATAACAGGCAAATTTGGCCTTGGAATACGGAATGAAGCAGGGCAAAGGCTAATAGAGTTTTGCCAAGAAAATGCACTGGTCATAACAAACACCCTCTTCCAACAACACAAGAGAAGACTCTACACATGGACATCACCAGATGGTCAACACCGAAATCAGACTGATTATATTCTTTGCAGCCAAAGATGGAGAAGCTCTATACAGTCAGCAAAAACAAGACCAGGAGCTGACTGTGGCTCAGATCATGAACTCCTTATTGCCAAATTCAGACTTAAATTGAAGAAAGTAGGGAAAACCACTAGACCATTCAGATATGACCTAAATCAAATCCCTTATGATTATACAGTGGAAGTGAAAAATAGATTTAAGGGCCTAGATCTGATAGATAGCCTGATGAACTATGGAATGAAGTTCATGACATTGTACAGGAGATAGGGATCAAGAGCATCCCCATAGAAAAGAAATGCAAAAAAGCAAAACGGCTGTCTGAGGAGGCCTTACAAATAGCTGTGAAAAGAAGAGAAGCAAAAAGCAAAGGAGAAAAGGAAAGATATAAGCATCTGAATGCAGAGTTCCAAAGAATAGTAGGGAGAGATAAGAAAGCCTTCTTCAGCAATCAATGCAAAGAAATAGAGGAAAACAACAGAATGGGAAAGACTAGAGATCTCTTCAAGAAAATTAGAGATACCAAGGGAACATTTCATGCAAAGATGGGCTCGATAAAGGACAGAAATGGTATCGACCTAACAGAAGCAGAAGATATTAAGAAGAGGTGGCAAGAATACACAGAATAACTGTACAAAAAAGATCTTCATGACCCAGATAATCATGATGGTGTGATCACTGACCTAGAGCCAGACATTCTGGAATGTGAAGTCAAGTGGGCCTTAGAAAGCATCACTATGAACAAAGCTAGTGGAGGTGATGGAATTCCAGTTGAGCTCTTTCAAATCCTGAAAGATGATGCTGTGAAAGTGCTGCACTCAATATGCCAGCAAATGTGGAAAACTCAGCAGTGGCCACAGGACTGGAAAAGGTCCGTTTTCATTCCAATCCCAAAGAAAGGCAATGCCAAAACATGCTCAAACTACCGCACAATTGCACTCATCTCACACACTAGTAAAATAATGCTCAAAATTCTCCAAGCCAGGCTTCAGCAGTACGTGAACCGTGAACTTCCAGATGTTCAAGCTGGTTCTAGAAAAGGCAGAGGAACCAGAGATCAAATTGCCAACATCCGCTGGATCATGGAAATAGCAAGAGAGTTCCAGAAAAACATCTGTTTCTGTTTTATTGACTATACCAAAGCCTTTGACGGTGTGGATCACAATAAACTGTGGAAAATTCTGAAAGAGATGGGAATACCAGACCACCTGATCTGCCTCTTGAGAAATTTGTATGCAGGTCAGGAAGCAACAGTTAGAACTGGACATGGAACAGACTGGTTCCAAATAGGAAAAGGAGTACATCAAGGCTGTATATTGTCACACTGTTTATTTAACTTATATGCAGAGTACATCATGAGAAACACTGGGCTGGAAGAAGCACAAGCTGGAATCAAGATTGCCAGGAGAAATATCAATAACCTCAGATATGCAGATGACACCACCCTTATGGCAAAAAGTGAAGAGGAACTAAAAAGCCTCTTGATGAAAGTGAAAGAGGAGAGTGAAAAAGTTGGCTTAAAGCTCAACATTCAGAAAACGAAGATCATGGCATCTGGTCCCATCACTTCATGGGAAATAGATGGGGAAACAGTGGAAACAGTGACAGACTTTATTTTTGGGGGCTCCAAAATCACTGCAGATGGTGACTGCAGCCATGAAATTAAAAGACGCTTACTCCTTGGAAGGAAAATTATGACCAACCTAGATAGCATATTCAAAAGCAGAGACATTACTTTGCCAACAAAGGTTCGTCTAGTCAAGGCTATGGTTTCTCCTGTGGTCATGTATGGATGTGAGAGTTGGACTGTGAAGAAGGCTGAGCGCCGAAGAATTGATGCTTTTGAACTGTGGTGTTGGAGAAGACTCTTGAGCATCCCTTGGACTGCAAGGAGATCCAACCAGTCCATTCTGAAGGAGATCAGTCCTGGGTGTTCTTTGGAAGGAATGATGCTAAAGCTGAAACTCCAGTACTTTGGCCACCTCATTCGAAGAGTTGACTCATTGGAAAAGACTCTGATGCTGGGAGGGATTGGGGGCAGGAGAAGGGGATGACAGAGGATGAGATGGCTGGATGGCATCACTGACTCAATGGACATGAGTCTGGGTGAACTCCGGGAGTTGGTGATGGACAAGGAGGCCCGGCGTGCTGCGATTCATGGGGTCACAAAGAGTGGGACACGACTGAGAGACTGAACTGAACTGAACTATTGTCTCTAAAGAGTCTATTTATAGTTGGTTTATTTGAATTAGGACCAAAACAAGGTCCCCATATTACATTTGGTTATCATTTAAGTCTTTAAAATTATTTTCCCATCCCTGAGCAGTTTTTTAAAAACTAACTTTAGGGCTTCCCTGTTGGTCCAGTAGTTAAGGTTTTGTACCTCAACTGCAGAAGGCATGGGTTTGATCCTTGGTCAGGGAAGTTCCACATGCTGTGTCATATGGCCAAAAAAATTAAACTTTTAAAAAACTATCTAAATGGCACATTTTGACTTATCTGATTACAATGCTTAGAGTCTCTTTGTTGTGGTTACTATTTTGGTTTGTTCTGTTTTTTCATTAATATGAGACCTGATGGTGTGTGTGTGGTGGGGTTGGGTGAGACATTAAGATATTGGCATCTGAGGAAAGAAATGACACTTGATTCATCTGCAAGCCAAAAACAACAATAATACCTAGCATGTGTTCAAGGCTAACTATACGCCAGCCATTGCTCTAAGTGCTTCACATGTAATTACCTCATTTTTAAAAGATAACTGCATTGGAGGATTTCAGGGTGCAGGTGAAACAGGAAGAAATTGCTGTCTTTTTTTGGGTGAAGGAAGGTTATCTAAATGGGTCACTGAGCTTATGAGTGTCGCAGGTGAGGGACCATAGGTGCATGTAAAATTCTCTGAGGACTAGCTAAATTTTCTTCTTTATTCCCAACTATAAAGTGGTATCTTAGTGGCTCAGTGGTAAAGAATTCACCTGCAATGCAGGATACTTGGGTTTGACCTCTGGGTTGGAAAAATCCCCTGGAGAAGAAAATGGCAACCCATTGCAGTATTCTTGCCTGGGAAATTCCATGGACAGAGGAGCCTGGCGGGCTACAGTCCACGGGGTTGCAGAAGAGTCAGACATGACTTAGGAACTAAACAACATCAAAAGGAAATGTTTTCACCGCTATATAGTATTTTCAGGAAGTCTCAAAAGGGGAATATAGTACTTTAGTCCTTTGTCCTGTACAGGGCTCTCTCCCCCATCCCCACCCTGTGTAAGTCATATGTGCGTGGCCCCAGATGCCACACCTCTGGCGGTAACTCAGTGATTCATCCTGAGTGGTGGTGCCAGAAGGCTAGCTGGAATTGCTTATCCTGGGGAGACTTTCTCAATGCTCCTGTGAGTAATTGGGATTAGTATTTATCAACTATAATTTTGGTTTCTTATCCCTGAAGTTGAGACCACAGGCCATATGGCAAAACTCAGCCATGTGGTATTAAATACTGGTTTCTACACTTCAGGTGCTTCAGAGTCTGACCCTTTGAAGACTGAGGATCAGTGCAGCTGAAGTTGTTGGTGAAGACTCCAACAGAAGCCCTGTGGGAGATGGACCTAAGCATGGCAATAGCTCTGGGCTTGAGCTGAGTCAGAGTCAGGGGTTCACAGGCGACCTGACTATTGAGACCCTGAAGGTGTGGTCAGGAGCAGGTTTAGCTTGCTGCTAGAGAAAGCTGGGGCTGAACACTAGCATCTAGTTCCATGAAACCGAAGTAGAGTGGAGGTGGCCCAAGATCAGGCTTACATCAGAATCCAGGGTTTATAATCCCAGAGCTAAGCTGGTAGAAGATGTTAAGGTGAGACATCATGCCAGGGTGGCACCAATCCACATAGAAGAGTTCCTCTGAGTTAAAGTATCCTCCATCTGGTCTTTGTGGAAGGCTAGAGGACTTGGCGTGGCAGCAGGCCTCACCTGCCTTGATGGCATTGCTCTCTGCACCTGATCTTTTCCCCCTGTTCCATGTGAGGTTGCCTCAGTTGTATCCGACTCTTTGAGACTCTTTGGACTGTAGCCCACCAGGCTCTTCTGTCCATGAAATTCTCCAGGCACAAATGCTGGAGCGGGTTGCCATGCTTTCCTCCAGGAGATCTTCCCGACCCAGGGATTGAACCTGCATCTCTTATGTCTCCTGTACTGGCAGGCGGTTCTTTACCACTAGTGCCATCTGGGAAGCCCATTTTCCCCACAGGGGTACCCTTCTGGGCAGGCAGTCTTGGACCTTTCACAACCCACCTCCTCTTGTTAGAAGTGTCCACACAGAGTTGAGCACGGCTGTGTGGCAGGCAGGTAATATAAGAATTGCTTCTCTTGGATAGTCCCTGGTCATCTTTATTAACTGAAAAATAAAATGAAATCATTGTTCAGGCAAAATAATTTGGTATAAATTTCTACCACTAATTACAGCCTTAGTTACTCTATCCGTTTGAACCTTTGAGAAAATACATGTTTAAGATACATAAATGTCATTATCTTATTTTCTACCTTAGGGAAACAAATATATAGAGCTCCACAACCAAAATAAATAGGAATTTAAATCAAATGGGCTTGCACACCTAATGACCCCCTTCAGTGGTAGAAATGTTTAATGATAGTTTGGTTTATGGGAAACCCAGCGACCAGGTTCCAAACAGTCTCAGCTGGAAAGCCCAAGTCTTTTTCTTCTGGAAATTCTCAATGATATGTTTTCAGAGCAGCTGATAAAACAGTTAATTATAGTGAGGTGTTTGGCTCCTCTGTAACATACACTTTCTTCTAGTCTATGATTGGAGCTTCTTGTCACGTACCCTGAGCAGGGCTAGCTAATGCTACCATATTTTTCTTCCCTTGAAGAGAAGAATCTCTTTAAATTACTGCATGGGTAGGGCTTCAGATACAAGAGCAAAGTCTAGCATAAAAGCATTCAATTGATTTTCCCCCAAAGTCTAGAGAACCAGGGGCCATGCTACCCTCATTTCTCCAAAGACAGGAGCTGCTTTCTGCGGTGGAAGTCTCCTGGACTGATGCCAGAGAACTTTTGACTGGTCGAGAAAAGAAATCTCCCTTTTGGATATGTGGATTGTAAAGAAACAGCAGTAGAAGTGAGAACTCTCACATCGCCCCTGATTTGAAATGAGTAGAACCAATTCTTACTGCTCTTGGTGGAAACGGATTGTCCATCTAACTCAGAAGGGTGACGATTTGATTCAGTTCAGTATAGGCTCATATACCCAACCGTGTACTCAGCATCTTCATTTGGAGGCTGAATGGACATTGCAAACACATCCCAAACTGAACTTTCAATCTCTGTGCCACCCACCTCCCTGCCTCTCTCCACAAACCTGCTTCCACTGCACCTTTCCGCAACTCAGTTTTTAGCAACTCACCCTTCCCGTGCCTCAAACCAGAAACCCTTTTTTTTTTTTCCCCCCGGAAACATCTTTGATGCCTTTCATTTCCTACAACTGCTCTGTTGGGAAATCCTCTTGAACTCTCTCTTCAAAATATATTCAAATTCACTTCTTCTCTTCACCTTTACTACTATCGTCTTGATCCAAGCCAGTACTATATCTTATCTGAATTACAAAAAAAAAAAAAATCCTTCCATTCTTATATTTTTAAAAAGGAATATAATTGACTTACCATGTTGTGTTAGTTTCTGCTGCACAGTGAAGTGAATCAGCTATAAGCACACATATATACGCTCCCTCTTGGGCCTCCCTCCCGCCCCCTTCCATCCTGCCCCTCTTGGTCATCACAGACTACCAAGCTGAGCTCCCTGTGCTATATAGCAGATTCCCATCAGCTGCCTATTTCATACATGGTATTTATGTCAATCATAATCTCCCCACACATCCCACCCTCTCCTTCCTGCCCTGTGTCCACAAATCCTTCCACTCTTGCCCTCTACTTTCTGTTCTTAACAGCCATCAGTGATACTCTCAAAGCAGAGTGTGCCACTCCTAGTCACAATCCTGCAACGTCACCGTATTTCACTCAGAATGAAAACCAAAGCCCTTAACACGGCTCACAAAACCTCCTGGGATCTCTCCTGTTCCCCAGCCCACCTCCTCATGCCATTATCTCCCCAGACCTCCTCTGCTGGTTCTTCTCCCTCTGCTCACCCCACTCCTCCCATGCTGGCCTTGGACTAGCTGGCACCACTTGGCACAAACCATCTGGACCTTGATTCGACTTCAGGGGTGCTCATATTTTAGGGAACATTGGAATCCTCCAGAGGAGGATTCCTGGGCCCACCAGAGTTTCTGATGGGACCTGAAAATTTACCTTCCTAATAAGTTCCCAGATGTTAATACTGTTGTTCTGAGTGCGGACCACACTTTGAGGACCACTGTTCCAGCTATTCCTTCTGCCAGAAGCTCTATCCCTGTGTATCTCCTTGATTTACTCATTCATCTATTATAAGCCTTTACTCCAGTGTTACCTTCTCAATGAAACCTACTCTGATCACTCTATTTTTAAAATATTTATCTTTTGGCTTCATTAGGTCTTCGTTGCTGTGCTTATGTTCTATAGTTGTGACATGGACATAGTTGCTCCACCGCACATGGGATCTTCCCAGACCGGGGATCGAACCTGTGTCCCCTGCAATGGAAGGCAGATTCTTAGCCAGTGGGCCCCCAAGGTGGTCCTTGACTACTCTGTTTTATATCACACTTACTACCTCACCCCGGTCACTCAGGACCCATCACCTTACCCTGCTCTACTCTTGTTCTGTAGCATTCATCACCTTCTAACATTCTGTATAATTTATTAATACAAGCTCCTCAGGTAGTCACCTTTTAATTTGTTCATGGCTGTATCCCCAGTGCCTAGAACAGTGGCTGGCACATGCGAGGGGCTCAGTGAATATTTGCTGCACAGCTGAATACCTAATATTCCTGTCAATTACAAGGGTGAGAATTCTAACGTCTTCACAAGTTTCAAAAGAGACTTTTTTGGGGGCATCTGTGTCTATTTTCATGCTACTTCTTTTATATAAGATGTCTTCTTTCTCTCAATCTCTTCACCTTAAATCTACTTCTCTTTTTAGTCAGATCTATTTTCTACTTTCTAGTACAGCGGCAACTCAGCTGTTCTAACTAATCTCATTAGTTTCCTGGGTGTTATTTTGGTGAATCCTGGTTATAAAGGCCCAGAAAACAGAGACCAGGTTCTGAATAAATGGCCAAGTTATAGGATCTGATAAATGCTTTGTTGGGTGATTGAACATTATTACAAAAAATGTTTAATAAAACAATAGCTATTATCAGATCAGTTCCGTTCAGTCGCTCAGTCGTGTCTGACTGCGACCCCATGAATCGCAGCACGCCAGGCCTCCCTGTAATAGCTGTTACATTCACATGCAAATAAAAGTCAACAATTTACAAAGTTCTTTCACATTAAATTCTTTTAATTGTTTCAAGAATTCTTTAGGTTAAGTATAAAAGTATAATTATGTTCATTTGACATCTGGGGAAAGTGAATTTAGCTTAATTTAGGTTAAAATTCAGCTAACAGAAGCCACCTCATCAGTATTAAATGAAGTCACGGAAGTTTCAAAATATGTTTCCCTTCTCTAAGAGATCTTAGGAAAGCTAATTACATAACACTAATTTTACTGAGTTCCTACAGTGTGCCAAAAGCTTAATAAATCTTCAGCTCTATGTCTCTAAATCTTTAACTACATTCCTGTAATGTGTTGTTTATTATTATTTTCTGATGCAGAACAAACTCCAAAAGATTAAATATCTTGCACACAGTCACACAGCTAGCAAGTAATGGAGTCAGGATTTGAATTCAACTCCAAAATCATGATTTTTCTATTTCTGTAGAACACAGATTTTTTTTGACTCAGCGTCCAAGGCTCTTCTGTGCATGACAACCAGTAACTGTTATGCTGCCCTGTGCTAATTATTAATTAAATTGTTAGCTTTTAAAATACATTTTATACCAGTTTTAAATAAATATTAATGCTAGTCCTCTTGGTTTAGCTACAGGGCATGAATCTTTTTTTTAGTTTTTATTTCATTTTTTTTAAATTATTTTTTTGGCCACATCGCATGACATGTGGGATCTTAGTTCCCCGAACAGGTACCGAACCTCTGCCCCCTGCATTGGTAACGTGGAGTCTTAACCACAGGCCACCAGAGAAGTCCCCAGGGCATGAATCTTAATGGCTGCTGTCTGATGTGTGCTTTCCTTTGGCTTTTACATACCTAGAAAATTAAAGCTAAAACAGGCCTAGAAGTCATGTGTTTTATACTATTGTTTCACAAATAGGAAAACTAAAGTCCAAAGAGGATAAATGAGTTGCTTAAAATGAAACCTAGGGCCAGAAGTAAATCCAAGATGTGTTTTGCTCTGTGTGCAGACCTTTGTTCTACAAAATGCTTTTCTGAAGGCTTTTGTGACAAACTGGATGGACTTTGCCCCTCCTCTGTGTGTAAAGCTGGTGGGCACCCTCGGGTTGTCAGGCGGCAGCTGAAGCACCCTTCACGGCCTTGCCCTTTCTTCCTAATGGCAGCCTGCTGTCTTATGCAGTGTGTGATGGTGAGCAGACCCAGATCTGCATCACGTGACAAAATTCATGTGTGGAGAAATGATGGCTAGAAGCAGCCAAGGCGGGAACTTGTGCAGCGCCTAAAGATCCCAGCTCAGAGCACCAGGAGGTGGCAGGGTCCAGCTTAACAATGGCTGAGAGCTGACCATGCCCGCCTGCCGTCAGAGGCCGAAGTGCTGCTCTTGGTGAGTGCAGGCTGTGAGATCACAGGCACAAGTCTTCAGTCTCCAGAAGATGTTTTCACATAAAAGGGAGATCCTAAGACCCTTTCAAACGTCCCCAGAAGGCTTGCTGCAGCCTTTAGCTGCGAATCCACAGCCACAGTGCTGAGAATAGTTCTGTTAAGCAAGTCACGACGCTGACTATGCTTGAGGCTCATATTTGTAGAGACATTGAAATGAAGGCGGTGGAGGTGCCTCTTTCAGAGCAAGTCTTGGTGCTGGAAACAAGGCAAATGCCTAATGGGCCTAAAGTCCAAGATGGGAGTTTGCCCTTCTGCCTGCTCCTTAGAAGGAAAAAAAAAAAAATCCTGGAAAGGTTTCCAGCAAATTCTTTGACCTGTTCTCCAGTTGGTTCAAACTTTAACCACAATCTTGGGGTAGTTTTAAAAGCCATTTTCGTCTCCACTTCCGTATAACATTCCGTCTCAATGAAATAAGCTCTAAAAGCTACTTAACTAAACTATTAACATATCAATATTTCAACCTGAAGCCTTGAGGCTTGTCAGACATCCCCCCTGCACTGAATAGAAGCTCAACAAACGTGATAAATCATTTCTTGAAAAATGACTTCCTCATTTGAACTGGGAACTCTTTCAATCCCTTGAAAGTTTGCCTCTTGTGCACCTATGCAAAACTCTGCTCAGTGCTGAGCTTGCAGTAAATATTTAGTGTGCACTTGTTGGCTAAGTGAGTGGATTATGGGAGCAGAGGAAGCAGAAATAATCTGCTTAAGGGGTCTCTCAATATTCCCTTTGCTGTGTCCTCCCCCCAGCCCCTCAGTACCTCACATCATCTCACACACACACATTCACGCACACCCTCTTGCCATCTACCCTAGCCCTGACACCACGGAGCACTTTTTCTTTATGGATTCACCCGAGGCTAGAGCCCTGCCAAACCCTTTCTTTCCAGGAACCATATGACTCTGTTCTGTTTCTGTAATGCAGCCAGAGTAGTGTGCCAACGAGCTCTGTGCAAGGTTGGGGCTTATTCGTTCAAGCCACTCTATTAGAAAAATCCACCATCGGGCTGTTTGCCCATTAATTAAATTGCCTTGTGTGGACGGAAGGGTAGGGAAAGGATCTGGGCAAGGAAAGGATCTGGGCAAGCTGTCTATTCCAGGTTTAAGTGAATTTATTATAAACTTTGAAAAGGGATGGCAGGTTTTTTTCTTCTTTGAGATTGAAACCATTTTATGAGTAGATACTGGCTAAGAAATGTGATTATGTGATTTTCTTCTTCTATTGTATTATTCTTACTGCTGTTTATTGTTTTGATGTCTTCAATAAAAGATGGTCTTCCTTCAAAATAAAGTCTGACTCTTATTTCAGAATGACTGCAGGAAAGAGCCCTGGCCAAAGAACAAGCGGACTTTCTGCTTCAGAACCACTGAAGGTTCAGACCATTGACTTTACCTTCCCAAGGCAAGGTGTCTGCCCTGCCTGCCTCGGGAAGTTCTTTGGAAGAGTCTTCTTGAACGCTCCTTGAAAAACTGTATAATGTATCAATATTATTCTTCAGTATATTAAGGATGTGGCCCTTTGCTTCTTTTTAAGAAACTGCTGGGATTGGTAATGACCATTATTTTGTAAGAGGGACCAGAAACCAGGTCAACCACCTGGAAATCCTGTGTAGAGAAGGCGGGAGGGAAGAAGGCGATGGGAAGACAAGGAGGCATTAGACTGCCCCCAAGTGGCAACGTGGGCATGAAGCCTGGCTGGTGGTGGAAGAAGATGACCCCGCTAGCTGGACCTGGAGTGAAAAAAGGAAACCAGCTAAGAAGTCATGCTCATCCCTCATAAGAGCATTTAAACACCATGAAGAAAAACAAAAAGCTATCGTATCTCATGCAAATTGTCTCCAGCTCACTGGCCGCCCTTTTAAGGCATGCCACTTTATATACAGTTCGCTGCTCTGGTGAACACAATGAGGTATTTGGATTCCATTAAGAAACCTCAGAAAAAC
This sequence comes from Bos indicus, assembly GCF_029378745.1. Classification (NCBI taxonomy): domain Eukaryota; kingdom Metazoa; phylum Chordata; class Mammalia; order Artiodactyla; family Bovidae; genus Bos; species Bos indicus. The sequence goes on along the minus strand of NC_091775.1, from coordinate 62,533,465 downwards.
TAAATCTTGGGCCTTTAGAGTTAGCAGGAAAGCTCTTTAAAAGCTTCTCACAAGCTGTCATTTCACATAGAAAACCATTAGGACCTCCTCCTTTGGAAATACATGTGATTCTTGAGCTTCTGATTTTAAACATGAATATTTTCTTACAGTGAACTTTACCCTCCAGAACAGATTTCCCACGCCTCAGTAGACAATGCAATCAACTTCTGAAATGTGGCTTGGATTTATAACAGTAAAGTGACGTATCTGATGGGAGGAAAATTGAAGTCAGAAGGAGGTGGGGGAGTGGAAAAGTGGGATGAATAGGCATCCTGAATACTTAGAAATGCAGTGGGATTCACTGGGACTTTGGGCCTGGGCCCTGAGAAGGTACTTGCCAGTTGGGTGATGGAGATATCAAGGGACCAGACTGGATCACAGTGGGAAACATCTCCTCTTCCCTCCTAATGCTTTCAAGAAATGGAGACAGACAGACACCCCAAGAAGCATCCTGAAGGAGCAGGCAAAGGCAGCTAACTCTGGGGCGAACTGTTGAACTTGACTTCCAGCTCTGTCTCTAGCTCTGTGTGCTTGGGCAGTCAGAGAGGTGTGTCTTCAGTAGCCCTGAGAGCAAAATTCCAGGTAATCCATATCAAATCCACAAGTTAGCAAGACAAATACCTGCTTCTCTACCCAACAAACCCAATTTTACTAAGTTTACGAGTTGAATGGGTCTTCCCAGTTCTCCTTGCAAAGGCGAAAGTAAGAATCTACAGATAGAGGTAAAGAGTGTAGGGTTCAAATGCCAGCCCCACCACCTACTTGCTAGGTGGCCTCTTTTTGTCTCTTTGAGCCTCAGTTTCTTCCTCTGAAAATGAGTAATAATAATACTTATTATCTTAGAAGTTAGTTGTGAGGATTAAATACCATGATTCATGAACATTTAACACATTGCCTAGCACAGACTGTGTGCTCAGCCACTTGGTCGTGTCTGATTCTTTGAGACACTATGGACTGTAGCATGCCAAGCTCCTCTGTCCATGGGATATTTTTAGGCAAGAATACTGGAGTGGGTTGCCATTTTCTCTTACAAGGGATCTTCCCAAACCAGGGGTCAAACCTGTGTCTCTTTGTGTCTCTTGCATTGCAGATGTATTCTGCTGAGCCATCAGAGAAGCCCCTACACAGAGTAGGCACTCAATAAATGGTACCTATACTACTAATAATAATAGTTTTCATCCTTGATAGTTGAGACATGATATGATGACTAGTCAAGTTGAGGGAGATTGGCACATCAAAAACCTCACGTGTATAAAGGTGTAAATCAAAAAGCATTTCAGAATGTTTGACCTTCATTGCTCCCTTTTTAAAAAATGGAATTAGTTACTTTTATTACTAATCACAATAGCATACATGAACAAAACAAAATTTGGATATTTCGCTAAGGCACAGAAATAACCATTGTTAATTATTTTATATTTAACAATACTTAAATATATAAGTATATATGTGTATATTTTTAAACAAAACTGAATTCGTGCTGTATACAGTTTTATTTTTCATTTTTTTATGTTTCATTCAAAATATGTTGTGAACATTGTGGTATTTGATGTTTAATTTCAGCACACATTGTATTGATGAAAATGCAATAATTTAATCAATGCTAGACTGTTAAATATTTAGATAGATTTCAGTTTTTTTTTTTAACTATTGTAAATTATGCTTTTTTCTTAAGGATAAAAAATGCAGTAGAGAAAAGCATGAATATTGTAAGGCTTTTATTCATGTACTAGATTTCCCACTACAGAAATGAATATTATAAAAATGTTTGTCAACTTGATAGGTGAAAATGAGATCTCATTCATTATTTTGCACTTCTTGAATTTCTAGTGAATTTGAATATTTTAAATGTTTATTGGCCGCGTGTATTTCTTTTTTGGTGGCTTCTCTTGTCATGTATTCTTCGCCCACTTCTTTGAGATGTTCCCCTTTTTTTTCCTCTCAATTTGTAAGAGCCCTTGTCTGTGTAATATGAATCCTTTATCTACCATATATGTTGAGAGTTGGAAGGGGGGATTAAAGACTTCCTTTTCCACTTCTCCTGGTAAGTAAAGTGGGAAAAGCAGAACTATATATATGTAGTATGGTAGTCATTTTATTTTTAAAAGCACCTAAAAATGAAGAAAAATACTTATAAAAACCCTATGAAAAAGCTAATAATTTTATTTTTTATATTTTTCTCCATCCCCCCCCCCCTTTTTTTTGCAATGAACATTTTAAAATTACAATTGTTGTGTGCTTTTTCTCCCAATTAGACTGTAAATTCCTAGGGGACAGAGATACCTATACTTCATGACGGTTGACAACTGTCTGACATATAAATACATCTGTGAATTAATATTTTTGTTTTATTTGACCATGAAAGCTTTATTCTCAGAGATATTTTCTTCTTACTTCCACTGTGGTCTTAGTTGGCTGATCTGGGAAACAGAGGAATTAATTAGTTTGTTTAAGAGACTAATTTTAGAAGAGGCAGTCGGCAGTGCTCAGGGTATATCTGTAGGAAGCAACCTTTCAGGATTTCAATTAACATCATCAGTTAACTCTCTCTCCTTGCTCCTCAAGCTCTCTCCAAGGCTTGCTCATGAAGTAGAGGAACCTACTGACACCAGCAAGATATACGAATGTGTATGTCATCATCTCATTCATATACCATTGTTAGACAAAATCCCACTAAAATAAAATCTTTCTCTACTTTTTTAACAATTAAAAAAAATCAGTCTCTGTGGTCATTAATCATCTAATGGTGAAAAAGAATCAGGACTTTAGACTTGTGGATACAAGATTCCAGCAGCTAGAGAAGAGAGAAGGCAGCGGGTAAAGAAATTGGTACTTGGGTAAGACACTGCCCTCCTGGTTCTCCATTGTTGGCATTTCCTTCACAATATAAAAAAAAGGGGGATTTCTGGGATTGTTTTGCATCTAGATCTGTTAGGAGCGCAGTGCATGGCATCCCATGATGGTCTCAGGAGGCATTGACAGCTATCATAGGGGGCCGTCAGGGTTGGTTTCCACTGAGTTTCCTGCAAATAGGCAAAGGCAACTTTAAGTCATATAGCAAAGTAGCTGAGAAATGATATTTCATTTACTAAAGCTGGGGTCACATTTGCTAGCGACATAGGATCAATTCTCCTAATGATTTTGCCTCAAATGAAAATGAGTTAGAAGTCAAGCTCTTGGAGGATAACTTCCAAGTCAGGACAGTGAGCTATTGGGGGTTGAGTGCCCTTCGGTGCTTCAGGCAGTAAAGCAGAAAAATTTGTACATGGCTTTGCCTGGAAGGACTCTCTCTCCCAAATGACAGACTGTGGCCCTGGTAGAAAAGTGCTTCTCCAACTTCTTATTGATCAGCTTTCAGAGCAGAGTAAGGGAGGTGGGGTCAGTCAAAACTCAGACACCTTCAGAGGCAGGTGGGGACTTGCCTAAGTGGTCCATTCACGCAGGAGTAGCCTTGTTTGAGCTAAGTCACTTCAGTCATGTTCAACACTTTGCCACGCTATGAACTGTAGCCCTCCAGGCTCCTCTGTCCATGGGATTCTCCAGGGAAGAGTATTGGAGTGGGTTTCCATGTCCTTATCCAGGGGATCTTTCCGCCTCTGGGATCGAACCCGTATATTTTATGTCTCCTGCATAGGCAGGTGGGTTCTTTACCACTAGCATCACCTGGGAAGCCCTTGTTTATCCACTTTCAATTCTGAAGACACCCAGTATGGTTCGATACTTCTGGTGCTTTCCTTGGTATTTTTCCTCCTCCTTCTCCTATATCCTCCCCTCAACATCTCCCTCTGTATGACTTGCTGGAACATCCTCTTTCCTTACATTGGGGGAAAATGTATGATCAAATAAATCACTGTGTTCAACCTGTATACTGAGTACATCAGAAAAAGCCTTTTCTCTCTGGACAGAAGATACTTTAAAAAAATCTCACCCCATTAAGTTCCAGGTAATTTGTCTTCTAAATACTTTTCTTCCATGGAGAAAATTCTAAACGACAGTGAAAAAGAGAAATGGTTCATTTAGAAGACACAGTAATTGCGTAACAGTATTTTCTTAGAGTAATAATTAATGAACCCCTAATTGCTAAAGTTAAATCACATTAAATGGTAGATATTTAAATTAATTAAAAAAAAAAAAAGCTTTGCACATATCTCATTTTCCCCTAATAGCCACCTCTCCAAATCCCTTTAGCGCTGTAGAAAAAATCCCTGCAGTTTACTAAGTCGTTTTGTACTTATTTTCTCATTTGGTCATCACGTGCTAAAGTACCAGGGCATTTCCCCCTCATTTTCTAAAGGAAGATGTCCAGACAAGTGAGGTGACTTGTTCAAGGTCACTCTGCTCAGCTTTGCTCACTGCTAGTTCTCTGCATATTCCCAGCTCTGAGCAGCCTTCTGTTGAAACAAGATGGAAAACCATGTATTACCCTTGTCACTGTTGCGTGGCTAGGTTATCCTTGGCTTCGCTTTGTACCAGGCACCCTTTGAAATGTGATTCTGAGCTGGGAAAAGGGTTATTTTAATACACACAAGTGAGGCTTAGTTGAATTTTTCCTAGTATGTGCCTATGACTAAGAGAACACAGTGTCTCCTTGACTGGCTCCTTCCACACTCGGGTAATGTTTGCTTTGCTAAAGTCATAAAGTGAGAAATTCGTCTCCTTTCTAAATACCCTAGCAATGGATAGTAACCAGTGGGGGGAAAGGAGGTAGGTTAAAAAACAATTTTTTAAAAATGATAAATAAAGGAGAACATCTCATAAATTTGGAGTTATAGGCAGCTTATGTTCCTCAATAGAAAATATGGGAACAATAAAACATCTTCAATAGAAAATATCAGAGAAGCAAAAATCCTCCTGTTTATATCTTAGAGATGGAAGCGCCTTAGTTCCGTCTGGGCAACCCAAAATGACAACCCACCACCACTAAAACCGACTGGGAAATTCAGAAACACAGGATGGTACTCATCAGAAACAGTACTCTAATCCTCAGGAAATGCACCTGAAGGCTCCCTCACCTCCCCCACAACAACTGCTGATGTGATATCATTCAGACAGAGTGATTTGTCTAGGTAATGTTACCAGGATTAGTTTCCTCCAAGAGACATTTCCTGGCTCCAAATAGCTTCCAAGTATTTTAAAACAGCAGAGAAGTTTGTGATCCATTAAGACAAAGCCAAAACAATTGCTGACGCTGTGCTAAGTGATTGAGGGAAGGTCTGGCCAGGTTACTTTCAAGTTTTCCAAAGAATAGACTCCTGCACAACAGCATTAAATAAATGGAGGTTCCAGCAAACAAGGGTGAGAATTTCGACAGGGTTCAAGTTCATATCGGGCTCAGGAATTCTCACCTCCGTGGTGTCACTGGACACTGACATCACAGGCTTGTTTTCTATATTGAGAATTTGGGTCTCGCTTTAATTTTGCGGTTTTTTTTTAAAGAAGAAAAATAATAACCTGTTATGTGACCATTATTATGTGGAAGCTGTAAAGAAAACCCTGGGGGATGACTCATTGTCTCTTGAATGCTTCATCACATCCCTGCCCCCACACTTCTGCTCTTTGCTTAGTCCTTCTGACAGTGCCCTGACTCCCCTCCCCCACTCAGCCTGCCCCGAAGGCTAAGTGCCGGGGAGCCCCATCCTTGGCCTGAAGCCTTTCTTCCTTTTCCAGGTCAGTGCCGTCTCCCTCCTCTGAACTCTTGTAGCCTCCGCTGTCATCTAACACAATGACAACTTGGCATAGCCTCTGTGGAAGGGATAATTATCTTTTATATCCCATCTCTGCAAATAGACTCTAAGTTCCCCTAGTGCAGGCAAATCTTTCTTTCTTCCCTTTCTTCTGTCACAAAAACGAATTTCCCTGCTAGCAGGCCTCAGACCACGGAAGAAGCAGTGCAGGAGTGCACGCTCGGTTGTGTCTGACTCTTTGTGACCCTATGGATTGTAGCCCGCCAGGCTCCCCTGTTCACAGAATTCTCCAGGCAAGAACACTGAAGCAGGTTGCCATTTCCTCCTCCAGGGGATCTTCTGGACCCAGGGATCGAACCCACGTTTCCTGCATTGGCAGATGGATTCTTTATTACTGCACCACCTAGAAAGCCCAGTTTTATACATAGTAGTGTACACAGGCCAATCCCAATCTCCCAATTCATCCCACACCCTGCTTCCCTCCTTGGTGTCTATCCATGGACTTCCCTGAGCATCCCAGGTCCATTCACATGCACCAGGATTGAGTGCTGCCCAGCATCATTCCATGGATTGGTACTCAAAACAATCTCTCAATTGGTTTATAAATCCTACTCTCTTGGTACTTGGACACAGGGCCTTTGGGAAGTTGAGCTGTCATTTCTCACCATTCCCTGGCTTAAAGTCTCTGCTGCACTGTGGATTCATGTGGTTCCAGCCTCTCAGAGCAAGGCTGGGGAGGAGAACCACAGTGTTTATTTTATAACTCTATCTGAATGTGTGCTCTCTCACATCTGTGGCTGCTATGCCAACCAGTGGCAAGGACATAATTAAGAATTATGAGGATTCAAGAGGGCTGAGTGTTCTGGCTTAACGGAGTGCCAAGCTCAGCTCTAAGAAGGCCAAGGGAACAAGAGGAAGAAAACACAGCACCGGGAGGGCCCTGCCTTCTCTCCCGCAGCCACAGGAGAACTCCTCTGAGGGATTCAGTGCAGGAGTCAGACATCCTGTTGTTCCCTTTTCTGTGGGACTTGAGTCACCTGCTTCGAGAAGGAAGTGGAGCAAATGGATCCAAGTTCCTAGTATGAAATGAAGCTCTTTCCATAGAAGAGCTGACAAAGCAGAGAAACGAGGGAGGGGGAGGGACAGACAGCCAAAAGCCATCCAGACAAGCAAGTGAGGAGAAACAAGTCAGCGGAAAGGGGATCAGAGCCGATATAAAACTTATCTCGGGAAAGGGAAGTCTTTGAGGGACAGCTCTTGGGGAAAGGACTCAATTGCATGGAAGAAAATGTTAGGGAAATTTTCACCTGACTGTACAGAAAGCTTTGCTGAGTTAAGGGGTGAGTAATAGATCTGAATTCTGATGACCTAAGGAGTACATGAAGAAGCAGGTTATGCTGAAAGGCAGCAAAGGTCACAGTGACGAGCCTGAGCTTAGAGGAGATGGAACTGGGTTCACGTTTCAGCTGTGTGTCTTTAGCCAAGCTGCTATCTTTGAAACTCAGTTTCCTTATCTGTAAGTTTCCTTATCTGTGTGTGTCCCACGGTGTTGTTGAGAGGATTACATGAGATGATGTGAGCAGCGAATCAAGTCCCTGGTGCTTGATAAATGGTAGTTCCATCTCTATAAGGGATAGAACAGAAGACTGGGCTATTTCTTGATCTCTTTGGGGGCAACTCTGGCTTTGGGGCTCCCTGAGGGTGGCAAGGAGGGACACAGTCAGAGAGAACTTCCTCTGGTGTGTGTGGGGGGTTGTGGAGCTGGCTGGGAATGTCTGATGTACTTCTAGGAACAATGATATCTGACGTTGCATTTGAAATTATTTCCTGCCCCAAGCTATAATAGCTCTGTCTGCTCTCATTAGCCACAACGTCTTCAGAAACGTCTGTTATGTGCAACTGCTTTGTGTTAGTGATGTTTCACAACAGAAAGGAGACAGGCTGTGTCTGCGCTTAGGTTCTATTCACCAGGATGTTTGAGAGCGGAACAGCAAGGACTGAGCGGGAAGCAGGATCTCAGAGCCAGGGTGGTGGGTGTATTAAGGAGGGTGTTACTGTTTCCACAGTGAATATCAAAAGCAAGACTGGTCTCAGAAGGGAAATAGATTTGGTAACATCTAGGTTCAACTAACAGACGTGCAACTGTCGCAGGTAGAAGAAACTGGGAAATATCTCGTTCTTGAACTGATCAACCCAGAGCCCAGAACTGATTTGAAAGTTTTCTTGGGCCCTGTGCCCAATGGCAGTTTTTTTCTTTTTAATTGGAGGGTAATTGCTTTACAATGTTGTGTTAGTTTCTGCTGTACAACCATGTGAATCAGCTATAAGTATATATACATCCCCTCCCTCCAGCTTCCCTGGTGGCTCAGATGGTAAAGAATCTGCCTACAATGTGGGAGACCTGGGTTCCATCCCTGGCTTGGGAAGATACCCTGGAAGAGGGCATGGCAACCCACTCCAGTATTCTTGCCTGGAGAATCCCATGAACAGAGGAGCCTGGTGGGCTACGGTCCGTGGGGTCGCAGAGTCGGATGAGACTGAGTGACTAAGCACAGCACAGCACATTCCCTCCCTCCTGACCCTCCCTCCCACATCCCCCCAACCCAGCCCTCTAGGTCTTCACAGAGCACCAAGCTGGGCTCCCTGTGTTATGTAGCAGCCACCCACCAGCTATCTATTTGACACATGGCAGTGTATATATGGAGAGGGCAATGGCAACCCACTCCAGTACTCTTGCCTGGCAAATCCCATGGACAGAGGAACTTGGTGGGCTTCAGTCCATGGGGTCGCTAGGAGTCAGATATGACTGAGTGACTTCACTTTCCCTTTTTACTTTCATGCATTGGAGAAGGAAATGGCAACCCACTCCAGTGTTCTTGCCTGGAGAATCCCAGGGACGGGGGAGCCTGATGGGCTGCCGTCTCTGGGGTCTCACAGAGTCGGACACGGCTGAAGCGACTTAGCAGCAGCAGCAGTGCATATACGTCAATGCTGTTCTCTCAGTTCATCCCCCCTTTCCTTCCCCTGCTGTGTCCACGATGGCAGTTTATCAGGTACCGATTAAGTTAGGTCAGGCTGACTCACGTGGAGTCGCTCTGCTGCTGCTGCTGCTAAGTCGCTTCAGTCATGTCCGACTCTGTGCGACCCCATAGACGGCAGCCCACCGGGCTCCTCCATCCATGGGATTTTCCAGGCAAGAACACTGGAGTGGGGTGCCATCGCCTTGTCGGTGGAGTCGCTCTAGCACATTCTAATTAGACTGTACCACAAAGTTTACTAAGCCAGCATCTCTGAGTGTCAGCTGTGACCACGTGAGTCCTGTTTCTCCTCTGCGTGACCGGAGGCTTCCCCAGGCCACCACCTCAGGTATAGACAAGATGCAGATTAACAGTCGCACAGAAACAACGTGGATCACAATTGCTGTCTGTTGTGTTGTGTCCACAGCTGCATGACTCCTATCTGGCTGCTCCAGCGCCACCAGTGAAATGATTCGTGGACCCCTGGGATAATGCACACATCACTGAGGACAACCCCTCAGCACCAGCTGGCCTCAAGAGCAGCGCCTTTACACTCACTTCCTTTGCCCCTTTGCTCAAGGCCTGGAGCAGGGCCCACCGTCACCCCCAGGCAGGAACATGGCGCCTGCTATTCTCAGGCTCTGCTTTCCTCACGTGGTGCCATCGTGTCTCTCCACTCTGCCCATGTCTTCTCGAAGGGGAGCGGCTCTGCCAAGGGCAAGGGCCAAACTGCTGCCGTCCATTATTTCCTATCTCTTTAAATAAGAGCCACTCACCCACCCAAGTGACTCCAAAGCCTTTTGCAAGCATCTCTCCTAAGTCTCAGGAATTTCTCCAGACCATTCCCCCATTGCTCACTTGGCTACTCATCATTTATTCTTAGCTTTCTCTTCCCTGGTGGCTCAGATGGTAAAGAATCTGCCTGAAATGCCGGAGACCTGGGTTCAATCCCTGGGCCGGGAAGATCCCCTGGAGAAGGGAACGGCTACCCACTCCAGTATTCTTGCCTGGAGAATCCCGTGAACAGAGGAGCCTGGCAGGTTACAGTCCATGGGGTGGCAAACAATCAGACACGCCTGAGTTCGACTTTCACTTTCCCATCAGAGACCTCTCCCTTCCCACCTGCTTCATCCCCCTTCCCAGTTTCCCCACCTCAGCTCCTCTTCTTCACCTTGGAGCTGATTCCCCAGCTACAACCTCTGCATTCCTCTGCACAGAATGCCAGAGCTTTCCTCCACCTCAAATGCCTGTGGTACTGCTGAAACCTATGAAACTCCAAGCAGTGAAAAAAATATATAAACTATCATTTAAAAATTATAAACCAAAAAATGTTTATTTTATAAACTCCAACAAATTAAATGCTAACCATTTAAATGCCTTTTTAAAAAACTCTCAAATGCTCCTGCTGCCTGAGTATTTGGAGGCCTAATTTGCTGGTGTTCAAAGCCTGTGCTCAGTTTGCATACCAGGGAGGCAGGCAGGTACCACCTTGCAGTTCCTGCCCGGTGCTCCCATCCGCCTTGAACTGCACCCTGACCCTCATGCTTTACTGAACCCTAAAGGCTGGTAAGGACTGACAAACAGCTGTGCTGCCTTGCCCAGCCTTGCCTGTTCAGGGACGAGTGTTGGGTGATGTGGCTGGCACAGCTGGTAGGCTCACCCCAATCCTTGCTTCTAGCTCCTTCTTCCAGTAAAGTCATCTCTCCTCTTCCCTCCCCGTCCATGCCAGATACTGTGTAAATCTATTTTATCTCTGACTCACTCTCACTGCATTGATTGGTACTCACTGCTATTTCAGAAAGATGACTAAATTCCAAGCGGATTGTTTATCTACATGAGAGGTAGTGTTGACACTCTACTGAACACCCCCTCCCTCCTCTGGCTGGGCCGGGGTAATGGGAAGGAGGGGAACAAACCAAGCAACAGGCTGGGACAATTGTTCTGACCCCAAGCAAATTTATAGGGGTCACTGAAACATCCATCATTTCTCATGCCTAGCGTTTTAATGCCAGTAGAGGTGGTTATGCATAATTTATTATCTAATTGACTTGACCAAAAGGCCACAAGAGAAATTGACAGGCAGACCCAGAAGACTACACCCCCACCTACCCCCACCTCTGCTTCTCTTTCTCTATTTTTCTACTTCTTTTAATCACAGTGCATTCAAACATGGGTTTACTTTTTATATATAACTTAAAATGTTTATTTCATAACCTCCTTCTTTGTGGCATAACCCTCCCTAAACTTCTCAGAACTTCCTTGAATCAAGTGGAACTACTGCGCTATTTATGGCTCTGCCTTTAATTTTAGTTATTTTGATTGTGAATAGTTGTCTTATGATAGTATCCTGAGAAAGGGGAGGAAGTCTATTTGCTGGGGAACCAGGAATGGTGTCTGTGCCCCTAGGCAGTGCAGTCCTTCCTGGAGTTTTAACCATGCCTTTTAAAGATATTTTTCGTACAAGCTTTTTTTTGTATTCTTGGCCTACCCCCTTGTTTTCCACCCAGGTCTCAAAGACCAATACACTTTCCTCCTAATTTTACTCATGTTATTTCTAACCAGCCTTGACACCTTTAGAGCAACCTCTTCAGATCTCCTGCCCACCCACCATAATGAATGGAGGTAACCATTCATTACTTCCTCTCCACAGTGGTGCCGTAGGAGGTGCTCTAGGAGACACGGGTATTATGGGAGGTGAGGGAAGTCAAGCCAGTCTAATATTTTGAAAATCATTTAAAGATTTTACCCAAGAAGAGATATGAAAAGTGTTCCCAAGATGGACAATGGGGTGAAGACCAGATAAAGAGAGCAAAGTATACAGGCATGAAGAATGTATTGGTTTCCTAGGGCTGCTGTAACAAAGCATCACAAAGCAGGTGACTTCAAACAACAGAAATGTATTGTCTTAATTCTGGAGGCTATTGGTCCAAAATCAAGATGCCAGTAGAGCCGGGACTTTCCTGGTGGGCCGGTGCCACCACCCGCCAATGCAGGGGAAATGGGTTCGATCCCTGGGTCAGGGAACTAAGACCCCACATGCCATAGGGCAAAAGCCTTCATACCACAACTAGAGAAATTCTGTGTGCCACAGGGAGAAGCCAGGGCAGCCAAAAATATTAAAATCAAGTAAAAAGATGTTAGTAGGGCCACAGCGCTCTGAGCCCTTCAGGGGCCTCCTCCCTGCCTCCTCCAGGTTCAGGTTTGCGGCAGCGTCTGGCGTCCTTGGCTTGCCTCCGCACCCCCCAGGGTCTGCCTCTGTTGTCACATGTGTTCTCCCAGGGTCTCTGTGTTCCCTGCTCAACTCTTAAGGACACCAGTCACATTGGACTGGGGGCCCTACTCCAGGATGACTCCATCTTAACCAATTACATCTGCAACAACCCTATGTCTAAATAAGGTCACATTCTGAGGTGCTGGGGCTTAGGACTTCAACATATCTTTTTTTTGGGGGGGGTACCCAATTCAACTCACAACAAGGAACATGACCATCCCGAGAACAGCTGGTAGTTCTGTTTGGCTGGAAATTTGGTTATGACTAGTGAGTAGTAGGATACGAAAATAATCTAGAACTAAGCTAATTGGAGAGCAAAGCTATAGTGTTGTTCACTTAGTTTACTTATTTATTTAAAAAAATGTATTTGTTTGGCTGAGCTAGGTCTTAGTTATGGTGTGTGGGATCTTCCATCTTCCTTATGCCATTAAGGACCTTCAGTTGTGGCATGTGGGGTCTAGTTCCCTGACCAGGGATCAAACCCAGGCTCCCTGCTTTGGGAGCATGGAGTCTTAGCCCTTGGACCACAGGAAAGTCCTGTTAGCTTAGTTTAAATGTGGAAGACTTTTTTTCATCTCTCATTCCAGCCAGCGGCTTATAATTTTTTGCCACTGGTCAAAAGAAAGAGAACTACCACGTAAGTGAGTCAATAACGTCTGCTCTATCTGCTGGGCCTTTATTTATTAATCTGATGATATTCACTGGGTGCCATATTCCAGGAATCATCCTTGGCAATGAAAACTCAGTGGCAAACAGGCAGGCTTGTTTCTGCCCTTGCTTCTGACCTTCTGGAAAAAACAACTCAAAGTGTGATCTTGCTAGTCCTCAGTCATGACCTTCTTCATCAACAAGTAACAATGTTTGGAAGGAATTCCAAGCTAGAGAAATTAAAAACAGACAGGGGGCAAAAATACAAAACAAAACCGGGAATCATTTTAACAGCAGAAGACGAGTGAACTAATCCCAGATGGGTGGCAAGCCTGTGCAAAGCTCTTTCTATGTCAAGGCCAATGCCCTTGACATACCATAAGGTATCAGATAACTAACTCCTCCAAACTGCTAAGGCATGCTCATCATTCCAATAATACAAACGGAAAATCCTCAACTGACCCTGAGGGACGGTGACACTACGGCATGATGCCTAGAGCTCAGTCAGTTAGAGAGGCACAGCAGGAAACACACAGCTATTTCTTCCATACATTAGGGATAATTGGGCCATGCCCGGACAAGCACAGTGAGTTGGAAGCAAGCCTTCAGCTCTGATCTGGCAGCACACTTGTTGATAAATTGTAAAATGTCTCCTGGTTTCCATGGAAAAGAGGAAGATGTGGCTGACATGTGACTCTGTGCAATTATGTTCACTATAGTTAATATTTTCCATAAACTACAGATGGTCTCCGAACTGGGCGATACTTGCAGAAATCATACTCTAGTCCTATCAAATACTGCACAGAATTACCTTTCAAAGGAATAATGTATGTGAGGCAGCTCATCTCATCATTCAGCAAGTGACCCTGCCCTGGAGGGAGTTTTCCATTAAGTAATATAATGTGTTTTCACAAACAGTCGGGAAGAGGAAGGAGAAAAAGAGTAAGATAATGAATGTTATTACAGATGTTCACGAATAGTTCAGCTTTCTTCTCTTTCTAGGTACACTGCAGGATTGTACTTCTCTGCTCTCTTTGAAGTTAGGCATGACCATGTGGCTGACTTTGGCTGATAAAATGTGTGCAAAAGTGACTTATGTTACACCTGAGTGAGAGCTTTAAGAATCAGTGCACAGGGACTTCCCTCGTGGTCCAGTGGGTAAAAATTCGCCTTGCAGTGCAGGGGACACCGGTTTGATCCCAGATCGGGAACTAAAATCCCATATGCCTTGGAGCAGTTAAGCCTATGCACCACATCTACTGAGCCCACACACCACAACTAGAGAATCTGTACATCACAACGAAAGATCCCATGTGTGGCAGCTGAGACCAGATACAGCAAAAAAAAAAAAAAAGCCAACACACAGTTTGCTACATTATCCTTTATTGCTGCCTCTGTGGAAGAAGGTATTGAGATGGGTGCTGTCAATATGGTCCCTGAGGACTCTGATGAGCATAGGAACAGTATGAGTGAAATCAAAGATCTGTGGGGTTAAGCCATTGAAGTTTGGGAATCTTTGTCACTGCCACACAACTTCTCCTGTTCTGATCAATAATCAGCAATAAATTCTTCTCTTTTTTTCAGCCAACTAGTCAACACCTTCAGTGTTAATGGGGCATAATTCTCTGATGGGTGAACGATGCCCCTAAAGGGCATTCTCTTGGGTGTGCACCTGTGTCCGTGCTAAGTCGCTCAGTCATGTCCAACTCTGCAACCCTATGGACCAGGGCCCGCCAGGCTCCTCTGTCCATGGGACTCTCCAGGCAAGAATTCTGGAGTGCATTGCCATGCCCTTCTCCAAGGGACCTTCCCAACCCAGGGATCCCAGGGATCGAGCCCTGCTCCCTTAGTCTCCTACCGTGCAGGGTGGGTTCTTTACCACTAGCGCCACCTGGGCAACTAGCAGGGCAGATTAGTCAGGGAGGCCAAGGTTGGGCTCCAGATAGAATGTGAAGGCTTTCATAGAAGCTACTAGAATACCCTTTTATTTTTTTTTTAACTTTTCAGTTGGAATAGATGCTTTGGATAACGTGAGAAACTTCAGTATGATAAAAGGTAGATAGATTTTATTCTAGTCAATACTCAACAATGAAGGCCCTAGAACATTATGGGCAAAAGGATAAAAGAACAAAAGAAGGAAAAACAAGACAATCACATGCCACTTTAGTAGGTGGATTGTAGCCATCAAGTCAACATCAGATTTATCCATCTCTCTCTTTCCTATTCTCAGCTCCCTTAACTAAACCATTTCCTATTCTCAGCTCCCTTAACTAAACCAATCTCATCACCTATTTTCATCTCCAAATTCTACTCTGAGGCTTTGACCATGACTGCTGTAGCTACCACTTCCGGGGCCACAAAGAGGGTATGAGGGGAAGTACAGGCTCTTCCTTTATCCCGTGGACATTCGGGGTTTGGTCTACTAATTCTTTCTCATTTCACCCCCAGCTTTCCTTTCCACTCCCTGCTTCTACTCAGACTGGTGGGCTACAGTCCTTGGGGTCCCAAGGAGTCAGACACGACTGAGCACGCATGCACAGAACACATGATCAATAACATGCCCTCTCAAGAAAGCATGATCTGTCTAAGATGACTATGACATGAGAGTTATTTCACTGTTTAAAGGCTAGAAGAGGACAGGGTGCTTCCCTGACAGTCCAGTGGCTAAGACTTCGCCTTCCGATGCACCGAGTGCAAATTCGATCCCTGGTCAAGGAGCTAAGACCCCATATGCCTCATGACCCAAAAACCAAAACACACAGTAACAAATTCAATAACGACTTAAAAAAAACCTTGTTTGTCATCTTTAAAAAACCTAGTAAAGGACAAACTACATATTTAGCATAAAGTATCACAAAAAACTTCACTTTTGTCTTCGTGGTATTTAAGTGAAAGTATGGCTCTTTGAATCGTTTTAATAACATGTCACATAAAAAGAAGTTTGGGGAACTTTCTAGTGCTGTGTTGAGCTAAGCATGAACATAGGTTCAATGCCTTTGATGCGTCCCTGTACCCACATTGATTCATAGAATCAGAAAGGGTAATTAACATGTGGTCAATTGTCAATAAATTCTTGCTAACTGTTCATCTTCTCTATGAAGCACTCTGTCTCTTTTTTTTTTTTGACCAAGTCTTAATGAGTTCTGGCTTTCTTGTGAGCTCTGGCTTTCTTTTGCTAAGTTTCACTTATGTTCTATGTCTATAACCATGTAATTTGAATGCGTGTGTATTTAAAAGCCTTTTTGGAGAAACTGGGGAAATTTAAATACAGAACACTGCATACTAGATGGTATTTGTATGATAATGCATTATAGTTTTATATTAGAATTTATTTTTCAAAGATAAATACTACAGACACTTTAGGTCTTCAAGTATTATGATGTCTGTAACTTATTTTCAAGTGGTTCATCAAAAAAATTCAAGGTAAATAGATAAAGTAAATACGGCAAAATATTAACACTTATTGAATCTTTCCCTGATGGTTCATGTGAAGAGTCTGCTTGCAATGCAGGAGACCTGGGTTTGATTCCCGGGTCAGGAAGATACCTTGGAGAAGGGAATGGCTACCCACTCCAGTATTCTTGCCTGGAGAATTCCATGGACAGAGAAGCCTGATAAGCTACAGTCCATAGGGCCACAAAGAGTTGGACCTGACTGAGCAACTAACACTTCTCGAATTCTAGAGCTGAGTGATTCCTACTCTCTCAACTTTTCAATACATTTTAAAATGTTAATACCAAACAATTGATTTTAAAAAACTTTTCATGAAAAAAAAAAATCAGAAGCAGGAACATCACTATTCAGACCAATTAAAGCAGTCAGTGATGTGTTTGCATATGCATGAGTGAGTGATGTTTCTGTGTACCCATATACCCAGAGAATAAGAAATGGTAATCAGCATACGGTCCGTTGGTAAGCTTTATAGTGCTGTGATTTCAGAGCAATACGTGATGCACTCTAACAAAGAAATGCTACTATTTTCTGGACACATTTAGGGGCTCATGGGGGAGAGGTTTAATTCTACAGCCAAATAATGGCCTAACATACATGGTCATTTGATATTTCAAGAAATGAAAGTTAAAAGTTGCGATCAGACCTTGAACCTATTTGCAGGGTAGGAATAGAGACACAGACACTTGTGGACACAGCATGGGAAGGCGAGGCTGGGGTGAATTGAGAGAGTAGCATTGAAACATATACATTACCACGTGTAAAACAGATAGCCAGTGGGAAGCTGCCGTGTAACACAGGGAGCTCCTCCCAGAACCCTGGGACAACCTAGAGAGGTGGGATAGAATGAGGGGTGGGAGGGAGGTTTAAGAGGGAGGGGATGTATGAATACTTATGACTGATTCACTTTATTGTATGGCAGAAACCAACACAACGTTGTAAAGCAATTATCCTCCAATTAAAAGTAAATTAAAAAATTAGAATCAGACTACATATTTTTAGAAAAAGTACAAATTTTTAGAAAAATTTTGAAACTACTTGAATGTTATCCTCTACTTTTAAGGTAATATAAATGAAACTGTTTACATGTGATTGTGTCTGCCAGACTAGATTTTCTTGGTGACAAAAACCATTCCTGGTTTTTGATGACTAATGTCTGATCAACACTTCCAAGCATAAATGTCACAAAATTCATCAACGTCATCATGGTTTCTCTCAGGATAATGTTCAGCGGTGACTATTGATATCAACAAAGAAGGGATATTTCGATGAACGCAAACTTAAAGAACGTTTGGCATATGAGAAATTCCAATTTTTGTACATTTTTATTTGCCAAGTCTTTTAAACTTTAATAAACAAGTCATGATATACCTGCTAAACATTTTATCTTTGGCTGTGTATTTTAACATGTCAATTTTAAACTTAAAGTTCCCCAAAATATTTGGGGGAAGAGGATGTGGCCCAAGGATTTGGGAGTGTGAATGTTAATTTATAAATAGTCAATAAAAGAAAATCCAAACAAAAGCAAAAACAACCAAAAAGAATCAAAAGAAGGTAATGACTAAATTCAGAGCTAAGTTGTCTCTCTCTGAACTGTATGACTTCTATTTCTTACTGTGACAGTCAGAATAGTAAGTGGATTTGTCAGAATATTTTTTTTAACCAAGCAAATCTTAACATAACCTGTTTTCTTCTTCACTTTTAATTCTTGGGTTCTGAGTCTAAAGAAGAAACAGAATTAGGGCTTTACTGCTGTTTAAAATAAAGATATAATTACATAAACTATTGTTCCATTCACTGTGCCATAGGACATGTAAGGTCTGTCTTTTCTAAGCACAAAAACCGAAGGACAAAGATCCTGAAAGACCCCGCACAGGCGGAAAACAAACTTGGCTCTTTGTCGCCATCATGTGGTCAATATGTATGTTATGCTTCCACTCTGCAAAAGGATGTTTTCTTGAACAGCTCAGAGAGGAGGTTTGAAATCATAGAACCCAATTTTTTTTTTTTTGTACAAAGAAATTATATTTTATGAAGGAACAATGTTTTAGTTATATTTTCATTTTCTGGATCCTTTATTCTTCAAACCAGTAACTGTATTCACAAAAAAGTTTACCGAGATGGATAAAAAAATATTCAGTTTTTTAGTTTCAAGTTCAGAAATAGTTTCCTTAAAAATTTTTTTAAGTCTTTATTGAATTTGTTACAATATTGCTTCTGTGTTTTTTTTTTAATGTTTTTTGCTTGCTGTTCTTTGGCCCTGAGGCACGTGGGATTGTAGCTCCCAGACCAGGGCTGGAACCCACACCCCCTGCATTGGAAGGTGAAGTCCCAACCACTAGACCACCAGGAAAGTCTCCTTAAATACCTTTACTGCTGATGCACCTGCAGATAATTCACATTAGTTTCTGACAATTGAATAATAGCTCTCTTTCCATTTAATGAATTGTGAACACAGTGTGTTTTTTAGTAGATGTAAAAGGCTCAGCCTATTTATAGAGACCTGAGTGTTAGATGCACTCATCACCCAGGTAATGTAAGACCTAACACAAATCACTTAATGTTTAAAGAGCCTCTTCTAGAAAAAGAATGGGGCTCTATTGAGGGCTTCTATGAGGAGAGTATCCAGCTAAAAAAATCCTATTATTTCACTTCAGTTTGCGCCATAAGATTTAACATGATGTTACTGTCTTATTTGATTTTCTAATTGTTTCATGAGTCGTAATCTTGTTTCTCCAACTAAAATGTAACTTACTTGATGGCGATGATATCAGACCCTTCAGCCTGTATACTTTTTACTTTATCATATTATCTGAAAGATTAATGTCAGCACTTAATATTTTTTTTGGTAAGCGCTGGTCTGTTTTCAGTTAGCCCTTAGACCTAGTATATATTTCTTCATGACCTCAGATGAAGTACCGAGGTGTTCTCCGTTTTGAAGAGCTCTCAACTCCAGTTTTTGTCTCCTCAGCACCATAAAGGTGTTGCTAGCTTTTGTGTGTGTGTGTGTTTTATTTTTGGATATATAGTTGATTTACAATGTTGTGTTAGTTTTCGTTGTAAAGTAAATTATACATACATGAGAAGTAAAAATATTAGTTGCTCAGTCATGTCCGACTCTTTGGGACCCAATGGACTGTAGACCGCCAGGCTCCTCTGTCCACAGAATTCTCCAGGCAAGAATACTAGAGTGGGTTTGCCATGCCCTCCTCCAGGGGATCTTCCTTCCCAAGGATTTGAATCTGTGTCTCTTAGGTCTCCTGCATTGCAGGCGGATTCTTTACCGTCTGAGCCAACAGGGAAGCCATTCTTTGTAAGATTTTTCTCATATAGGTCATTACAGAGTATTAAGTAGAGTTCCCTTATTACATATTTTGCATAATGTGTACATGCCTTTACTCAACCTCTCAGTGTAACAAGTTAGTAAACACCTTGAAGGGAAAAGAGGCTCATAGGATTACTTTACTTTTTTTTCTGCCCTTCACTCCAGAATCTTAACCCCTGAAATCCTGGCTGCTTTGACAGCCCCAACTCCAATTTTTGGTCTCCCAATCC
Organism: Bos indicus; assembly: GCF_029378745.1. Classification (NCBI taxonomy): domain Eukaryota; kingdom Metazoa; phylum Chordata; class Mammalia; order Artiodactyla; family Bovidae; genus Bos; species Bos indicus. Next base: position 62,513,801 of record NC_091775.1, on the reverse strand, counting down.
CTCCTGGAGAAGGAAATGGCAACCCACTCCAGTGTTCTTGCCTGCAGAATCCCAAGGACGGCGGAGCCTGGTGGGCTGCCATCTATGGGGTCGCACAGAGTTGGACACGACTGAAGCGTCTTAGCAGCAGCAGCAGCAGCAATCCCTCCTGAGATAAGGTTTGGGACCTTGAATTTTGCTTTATTTGACACTAGTACTCCAAACTTCCTCCTCCTTGTTTGAATCTTTGCAGTGTATCTTTTTTCACCTCTTCATTTTTAATATCTTGATTCTTTTATTTTATATTTTACAAGTAACTTAAGATAGATTTTAAAATTTTTACCTTTTAAAAAATTCCTTTTAATAAAATATACTTGACATATAACACTGCATTAATTTAAGGTATATAACATGTTGATTTGATACATTTATATATTGTAATATAATTGCCATTGTAACCACAGTTATCACCCTTATCATGTCACATCATTGATATTGTGTGTGTGTGTGTGTAGTGGGAACAACTAAGATCTAACATTTTAGCAAGTTTAATGATTATAAAATAATATTGTTGTCAACATTCACTCTGTTATGCATTAGATCTCCAGGACTTACTTTCCTATTAGTTGCAAGTTTGCAGGTAGTTTTTTTTTTTTTAATAAAATCTGACAGTCTCTGCCTTTTGATAATGAAATTCAGCCTGTATATGTCTATTGTGACAACTGACATTATTGGTTTCATTTCTTCCATTTGACAGCCATCACATATCTTTCTTTGTAATAGTTCATTTTCTTCCCCATTTCATATGTATGCTGACTTGTGCCTTTCCCTCACCCCATCCCAGTTAGTTTGAATTTGTACTCGGCTTTTCCATTCCTTTCGTGATTATCATCCCATCCCAAATAGTTGTCACACTGGTATTTCTATTATTACATGTAAAGTAAATAATAACCCTATTAAATTGTTTTATTTCCTCTTTTACCCCAAGTCCCAATTCATTGGTTTTTCCATAATTTAATTTTTAAATTTTATTTAACTTAGAAAAGACTGATGCTGGGAAAAATTGAAGGCAGAAGGAGAAGGGGACGACAGAGGACAAGATGGTCGGATGGCATCACTGACTCAATGGACATGAGTTTCAGTAAGCTGTGGAAGATGGTAAGGACAGGGAAGCCTGGCGTGCTGCAGTCCATGGGCTTGCAAAGAGTCAGACACAACTGAGTGCCTGAACAACAACATTTAACTTAACTTGATATTGTCCTGTGCCGTACCATAATCTTATTTCTCATGTTTCCTGAGTTGCTTTTAGTAAAAATAACAATTCAAAATTTTTAAAAAGCACTTACATTTACTAATAAATAATACTGACTAAGCGTCATTAATATACTGATTTTATCAACAACCAAAATGTCTCAAATGTGGGGAAGAAGTCAGCCAGTTCTACACACTTAATTGAGTACACTGATTTTCTGTGTTGCTCTGTAATCCAGATTTATCAAACACAATGGAACTTTTTAGGACTGATATGTAACTGTATTACACTAAGCTTTTATTATTTAATCCTGTTTTGCTTTGTGGCATGTGATTTGCCCTTATAATAGTATCCATATAATGATAGATTGCATTGTGCAAGATTCTATGATAAAATCAGTTTCTAACCCACAATTGGAAAAGACCCTGATGCTGGGAAAGATTAAGGCAGGAGGAGAAGGGGACAACAGAGGATGAGATGGTTGGATGGCATCAATGACTCAATGGACATAACTTCGAGCAAGCTCTGGGAGTTGGTGTTGGACAGGGAAGCCTGGCATGCTGCAGTCCATGGGGTTGCAAAGAGTCCGACATGACTGAGTGACTGAACTGAACCCACAAACCCATCCCCAGAAATTTTCTCTTACTTGTGCTGAGTTAAGCGTCCATTATCATCAGATTCTCAAAATTAATCACTTTCTCCCCTTAATTTTTAGTAAGAAATATCTAACTATTCCTGAGAACTTTAGGGAGTAATTTTTTTCATTAAACTTTGCTCATTCAGATTTCACAAAAACTCCAAAGTCAGGGCTCTGATTTTCCTGTCATTATTCCTGATTTAGTATAATTCTTCTAGTTATTCTATCTGAATTCAGTCAAATGAACTTCAAGATTATGCAAATTAGATAATACAGCCTAATATCTCTCTCTACCTGCTTATCTGTCTATATGTTTGAGTTCCAATAATATGCTTAAAGAGTTGGATTAAAGGCCAGGGGTTTCCTAGAAGATTATTCCTTGATAAATACGAACAATTTAATTTACTGTTGTAAAAGCAAGCCGTTGATCTATAAGAACACTATTCTTTTAAATATTTGCAAAATAACATGGCTTTTGTGAAGCAAGGTTTTTCCTCTTAGGAGTAGGTCAACTTACATTACAATTTTTTAGCTTATTGTGGGTAAGAGAGAAAAACAACTACATTTTTGCTATTCACTTATAGCATCATTGCTTGCTATTTTTAGACCACTGTATCTTTGCCCAGGCTACTCCCACTGCCGGGAATACCCTTTCCCACATCATTTGTAATGTTGTATTGTCCTTATTCATTTACTATTCAGCCCCTACAGAACAATGACTGTGTATTTTATACATATACTCATTTATTTATTCAGTAAAGACTTAGCTATGTGCCAGGTCTGGAGAATACAGCAGTGACAAAAACAGAAATCCCTGCCTTCATGGAACTTATGTAGAAATAATATAGTAAATCAGTAAAACGTAGCTTACATGGTGATAAATGCTAAAGAAGTGGGATAGACAGTGAGGATGGGGTTGTGATTTTTAATGGGATGATCAAAGAGATTTGACTAATGTGACATTTGGGCAAAGACCTGCTGCTGCTGCTGCTGCTGCTGCTGCTGCTAAGTCGCTTCAGTTGTGTCTGACTCTGTGTGACTCCATAGACGGCAGCCCACCAGTCTCCCCCATCCCTGGGATTCTCCAGGCAAGAACACTGGAGTGGGTTGCCATTTCCTTCTCTAATGCATGAAAGTGAAAAGTGAAAGGGAAGTCGCTCAGTCGTGTCTGACTCTCTGCGACCCCATGGACTGCAGTCTACCAGGAGGTGAGGGCAAATTATATATGTAGATATCTGGGGATAAAGTAGTCCAGAAAGAGGGATTAGCAGGTGAAAAGGAACTACAATGGGGGTATGCTGGGTTATACCTGATGTGCAGAAAAGCCACAAGAAGGCCCAGGTAGCTGGAGTAGAGTGAGAGAGGGAAGAAAAACCGCCTTCATCCCAGCATCTAGGGCCTAGTACTGTGTCTAAAACATATTAGGAATTAACATATCAATAAATATTTTGATGACAAAGTAAAAAACGCCAATATTTCACGAAAACTAAATGTACTAAATTCAGTCCAGCTATTTTTTTTTTTTAATACAAAAATACTTTTTTCTGCTTGCTCAGACTTTGATTTTGCCATTGAAACAGATGTGACTTCTGTTCATTCAGATTTCAGGTCCATTCAGATGTTGTATTGGAGTATGTCACAAACACACCCAAATCTTTTTGCACTTTTTCTGTGAAAGTATGTACAAAGAACTATATTTTTTGGTGAATACAAACACGGAAAATGCTGGCAAACACTGATGAATAATATAACATTCAGATCTCTTAGCACGGTAACAGCATTACTCAGAATCAGTTAAGGAAATTGCCAATTTAAGGACTTACTTTGCTTGTAGAGTTTATTTCTCAGAACATCACTCAGAGTTTGTATGAAGTATCCTATGCATATAGCTTCATTAATATTTATCTTATTTTCACTGTTATCAGCAGGTGGGGCCATGAACACTGGTGTGAAATGGCAACTTTACAAGACTCATTAGATCTTGATTAGATTCTCTCCTGTTTTCCCTGTCTCACTTTGGACTCCAGGTGTTAGCATTTCCTGCTGTTGCTTTTGACTTATCGATGGGTCCCTTTCAATCAATGTCGTCTCTATATTGATTATGAAGCTTTAATTATGAATGTTTTGTTTAAGCTTTTATCCTAATAATGTCTCCTGTCTTCTTGATTTCTCAGCTGATTTTTCTTGAGATTCAGAAAAGCATATATAGTTCCCTACAGTTCCCAAGAAATGCTTGACTGGAAATACTGATTGTAAAAGCTCTATTTCCTCAAACTCATCAGAATCTTCAAGAAGTCAAAGATTCTCAGGTGTTAATGCTCTTCAGTCAACTGTAGTTAACCAAGTTGTATTTATTACAATGAAGAACACATAAATGGAGAACTAAGGGCTTTCTCAGTAAGAAGTTGTTAAGAAAGAATCATTTTAGGATTTGGGCTTTGGTTGGTGACTTGAAGGAGAATCTAAGGAACTGGGGACTTACTCTCAAGTGGGTGTTGTCAGGCAGCTTGGGCAATTCTGTGACTGGGCATCTCAGTCAATCTGATTTATATATCTATTTTATCTAAGACTAGCTGTAAGAATAAAGCTGTAATTTGTAAATAAGTAATAGTCACTCACTGTGGCCAAGAGTGTGGCTGGCAGAGTGATCCTGTGTCTGTGCTTAGACAAACTTCTGAAATGCTTTGTGCCTGTGTGCATGCTAAGTCGATTCAGTCATATCCTACTCTTTGCGATCCTATGTACTGTACCCTGCCAAACTCCTCTGTCCATGGAATTCTCCAGGCAAGAATACTGGAGTGGGTTGCCATGCCCTCCTCCAGGGGATCTTCCTGACCCAGGGACTGAACCTATTGCTCCTTCATTGCAGGCAGATTCTTTACTGCTGAGCCACTGGGAAAGCCCCTGAGGTGCTTTGCTGCTGCTGCTGCTGCTGCTAAGTCGCTTCAGTCGTGTCCGACTCTGTGCGACCCCAGAGACGGCAGCCCACCAGGCTCCGCCATCCCTGGGATTCTCCAGGCAAGAACACTGGAGTGAGTTGCCATTTCCTTCTCCTATGCATGAAAGTGAAAAGTGAAAGGGAAGTCGCTCAGTCGTGTTCGACTCTTAGCGACCCCATGGACGGCAGCCTACCAGGCTCCTCCCTCCATGGGATTTTCCAGGCAAGAGTATTGGAATGGGTTGCCATTGCCTTCTCCGCCTGAGGTGCTTTATTTTGTCATATTTTATCATGGTTTCAGAGTGACCATGTCTGAGGTTGATAGGAGAATAATATGTAATAGGAGAATTACATATTGTAATTGTAATAGGAGAATAATATGGCTTAACCGTGAATACTAGACCAGCTTCTGAGTGTCAGAGGCTCTTCCTTTCTAGAATTTCTCATTTAGATATGATGTTATTACATGATGTCATTATATGATGTCAGTACTTTTATAGAAAAGTACGTAAATTTTAAGTGAATTTTCATAAAGTCAACACACTGTGTCATCAGCATTCCGCTCAAGAAAAAGAACGCCACCAGCACCCAGGAGCCCCCGTTATGCATCCTTCAAATTACTAACTTCGAGACTACTCACTATCCTGACTTCTAACATCAGAGATTCACTTTGCCTAACTTTGAGTTTTAGATGAATGGAAACATACAGAATGAGCTTTTTGTTGCTAGGTTTCCTGGATTCTACACTATGTCTATGAGATTCATTCATGTGTTGTGTCTGACTTTAATTCTTGCTGCTGAATAGTACTCTATTGTGTAAACACACTACGTGAACGTAATCGTGAAAGTGAAGTCGCTCAGTCGTGTCCGACTCCTTGCCACCCCATGGACTGTAGCCTACCAGGCTCCTCTGTCCATGGGATTTTCCAGGCAATAGTACTGGAGTGGATTGCTGTTTCCTTCTCCAAGGGATTTTCCCAACCCAGGGATCAAACCCGGGTCTCCCAAATCGTAGACAGACGCTTTACCAGCTGAGCCACCAGGAAAAGTCCCACAGTTTATCCTTATCGCTGTTGATGGACATTTGAGAATTTCCAGTTTTGGGGGATTAGGAATAGCACTGCCATGAATGTTCTAGTCCACAGCTTTCAGTGAATGCACGTATACATTCTTGCTGGGTAGGAGCAGAATGGTGTGGGTTCATCTTTAATAAGTAGTGCCAAACATTTCCCCGTGTAAGAGATTTGTGCTTGCTCTAGTCCCATGTTATACTGTTGCAGAATATAGAAAAAGAATAAAACTTCCAAATATATTCTACAAGGCTCCTATTACCCTGACACAAAATTGAAAAGGATACAACAGAAAGGAAAACTGTCAGTCATCTTTAAATAAGGCTATAAAGATACTAAAGAAGATATTAGCAAACTGAACCTAGAAATAAAAAACAAGCAAAAAAGCATGACCAGGGCCACAATGGGTTTATTCCAGGAATAGAAGTATAATTCAACCTTAAGAAATCTATTAACATAACACATTAACATTTATATTAATTTATTAGTATTTTATAATACTATAATTATAATATGTAATTTTATTTATATACATTTATATATAATATATAATTTTATAATAATTAGTATTTTATTAATTTATTAGTATTAATTTATTAGTATTGTAATTTATTAGTACCCCACTCCAGTACTCTTGCCTGGAAAATCCCATGGACGGAGGGGCCCGGTAGGCTGCAGTCCATGGGGTCGCTGGGAGTCGGACACGACTGAGCGACTTCACTTTCACTTTTCCCTTTCATGCATTGGAGAAGGAAATGGTGACCCACTCCAGTGTTCTTGCCTGGAGGATCCCAGGGACGGGGGAGCCTGGTGGGCTGCCGTCTATGGGGTCTCACAGAGTCGGACATGACTGAGGCGACTTAGCAGTAGCATTAGTATTGTTAATACAATTCATTAAGTTCCTATTAAATTATTAATATCATTGTTTATATAGTTCATTGACATAGAACTTTATTAATCATTTCTTTAAACAGTTAAAGGGGAAAACATCTCCAGATTTGTTGGGAAAAAAAAGATTGATAATACGCAATTCCCATTTGTGACAAAAATACTACAAAGAGAAGTATATAAAGTTCCATGTACCTTCCCTTCAATCTACTTTTCATTGTCTATTATTACCCCGTATGTTGTTGTTTTAGTCACTAAGCCACGTCTGACTTTTTTGTGACCCCCCCTGGACTGTAGCCTGCCAGGCTCCTCGGTCCATGGGATTTCTCAGGCAAGAATAGTGGAGTGGGTTGCCATTTCCTTCTCCAGGGGATCTCCAGGGTATCTTCAATCCCAGGGATTGAACCTGAGTCTCCTGCATTGCAGGCATATTCTTTACCACTGAGCCATCAGGGCTCCCATTATTCTTCCACATGCAGACTAGTTTCTGACTAAAATAACTTAGAACTTTGATTTTTTTCTTTTTCTATTTATTAGCTGTGCAGCCTTGGTCAAGTTACTTAACCCCTGTGTGCTGATTTGTTTACACTGGAAATAACTGTACCTACCTTAAGCACTAAAATGGACTGGAATGGGTGAATTTAACTCAGATGACCATTATATCTACTACTGTGGGCAGGAATCCTTTAGAAGAAATGCAGTAACCATCATGGTCAACAAAAAGAGTCGAAAATGCAGTACTTGGATGCAATCTCAAAAATGACAGAATGATCTCTGTTCGTTTCCAAGGCAAACCATTCAACATCACAGTAATCCAAGTCTATGCCCAAACCAGTAACGCTGAAGAAGCTGAAGTTGAATGGTTCTATGAAGACCTACAAGACCTTTTAGAACTAACACCCAAAAAAGATGTCCTTTTCATTAGAGAGGACTGGAATGCAAAAGTAAGAAGTCAAGAAACACCTGGGGTAACAGGCAAATTTGGCCTTGGAATACAGAATGAAGCAGGGCAAAGGCTAATAGAGTTTTGGCAAGAAAATGCACTGGTCATACCAAACACCCTCTTCCAACAACACAAGAGAAGACTCTACACATGGACATCACACATGACACAGATGGTCAACACCGAAATCAGACTGATTATATTCTTTGCAGCCAAAGATGGAGAAGCTCTATACAGTCAGCAAAAACAAGACCAGGAGCTGACTGTGGCTCAGATCATGAACTTCTTATTGCCAAATTCAGACTGAAATTGAAGAAAGTAGGGAAAACCACTAGACCATTCAGGTATGACCTAAATCGAATTCCTTATGATTATACAGTGGAAGTGAGAAATAGATTTAAGGGCCTAGATCTGATAGATAGAGTGCCTGATGAACTATGGAATGAGGTTTGTGACATTGTACAGGAGACAGGGATCAAGACCATCCCCATGGAAAAGAAATGCAAAAAAGCAAAATGGCTGTCTGAGGAGGCCTTACTAATAGCTGTGAAAAGAAGAGAAGTGAAAAGCAAAGGAGAAAAGGAAAGATATAAGCATCTGAATGCAGAGTTCCAAATAAGAAAGCCTTCTTCAGCAATCAATGCAAAGAAATAGAGGAAAAGAACAGAATGGGAAAGACTAGAGATCTCTTCAAGAAAATTAGAGATACCAAGGGAACATTTCATGCAAAGATGGGCTCAATTAAGGACAGAAATGGTATCAACCTAACAGAAGCAGAAGGTATTAAGAAGAGGTGGCAAGAATACACAGAATAACTGTACAAAAAAGATCTTCACGACCCAGATAATCATGATGGTGTGATCACTCACCTAGAGCCAGACATCCTGGAATGTGAAGTCAAGTGGGCCTTAGGAAGCATCACTATGAACAAAGCTATTGGAGGTGATAGAATTCCAGTTGAGCTATTTCAAATCCTGAAAGATGATGCTGTGAAAGTGCTGCACTCAATATGCCAGCAAATGTGGAAAACTCAGCAGTGGCCACAGGACTGGAAAAGGTCAGTTTTCATTCCAATCCCAAAGAAAGGCAATGCCAAAGAATGCTCAAACTACCGCACAATTGCACTCATCTCACATGCTAGTAAAGTAATGCTCAAAATTCTACAAGCCAGGCTTCAGCAGTACATGAACCGTGAACTTCCAGATGTTCAAGCTGTTTTTTGAAAAGGCAGAGGAACCAGAGATCAAATTGCCAACATCCACTGGATCATCAAAAAAGCAAGAGAGTTCCAGAAAAACATCCATTTCTGCTTTATTGACTATGCCAAAGCCTTTGACTTGTGGATCACAATAAACTGTGGAAATTTCTGAAAGAGATGGGAATACCAGACCACCTGACCTGCCTCTTGAGAAATGTGTATGCAGGTCAGGAAGCAACAGTTAGAACTGGACATGGAACAGACTGGTTCCAAATAGGAAAAGGAGTACATCAAGGCTGTATATTGTCACCCTGCTTATTTAACTTATATATGCTGAAGGCAATCGCAACCCACTCCAGTACTCTTGCCTGGAAAATCCCATATGTGGAGGAGCCTGGTAGGCTGCAGTCCATGAGGTCACTAAGAGTCGGACACGACTGAGCGACTTCACTTTCACTTTTCACTTTCATGCATTGGAGAAGGAAATTGGCAACCCACTCCAGTATTCTTGCCTGGAGAATCCCAGGGACAGGGGAGCCTCCTGGGCTGCTGTCTATGAGGTTGCACAGAGTCGGACACGACTGAAGTGACTTAGCAGCAGCAGCAGCAGCAGCAGCAGAGTACATCATAAGAAACCTGGGCTGGAAGAAGCATAAGCTGGAATCAAGATTCCCAGGAGAAATATCAGTAACCTCAGATATGCAGATGACACGACCCTTATGGCAGAAAGTGAAGAGGAACTAAAAAGCCTCTTGATGAAAGTGAAAGAGGAGAGTGAAAAAGTTGGCTTAAAGCTCAGTATTCAGAAAACTAAGATCATGGCATCTTCTTCCATCACTTCATAAGAAATAGATGGGGAAACCGTGGAAACAGTGTCAGACTTTATTTTTTGGGGCTCCAAAATCACTGCAGATGGTGATTGCAGCCATGAAATTAAAAGACACTTACTCCTTGGAAGAAAAGTTATGACCAACCTAGAGAGCATATTCAAAAGCAGAGACATTACTTTTCCAACAAAGGTCCATCTAGTCAAGGCTATGGGTTTTCCAGTGGTCATGTATGGATGTGAGAGTTGGACTGTGAAGAAAGCTGAGCACAGAAGAATGGATGCTTTTGAGCTGTGGTGTTGGAGAAGACTCTTGAGAATCCCTTGGACTGCAAGGAGATCCAACCAGTCCATTCTAAAGGAGGTCAGTCCTGGGTGTTCACTGGAAGGACTGATGCTGAAGCTGAAACTCCAGTACTTTGGCCACCTCATGTGAAGAGCTGACTCATTGGAAAAGACTGATGCTGGCAGGGACTGGGGGCAGGAGGAGAAGGGGACGACAGAGGATGAGATGGCTGGATGGCATCACCGACTTGATGGACATGAGTTTGAGTGAACTCCGGGAGTTGGTGATGGACAGGGAAGCCTGGCGTGCTGCAATTTATGGGGTCACAAAGAGTCGGACGTGACTGAGTCACTGAACTGAACTGAACTAAACCTTAAGCACTAAGGGCTAAGTCCCTTAAATAGGAAGGGATTCAGTAAGTTACTATTATCCCTTTTCTAAAGGCAAGGTTTTGTTCATCAGCCATCCCTTGAGTGGATCATGAGTACTCTGAAGGCAGGGACTAACAGTGGCCCAACTGGGATACTCCAGGAATGTTTGTTGAATCCTGATTCAGGCTTTCTCCCCTCCTGCCTTTTCTCTTCTCTCATCCTGTCTACCCTTTCTCTGCCTACCCATCTAAAGCCTAACCCCACATGGGGAATAGCCATTCTTTACAACACTTTCTTTGTACCACTCTGATGGTGATTATTAGAATGTTTTGAGAACTAGATGAATATTCTGTTTTTGTTTTATTTTTTAACAGCACTTAGGACATAATAGGGGCTTCCCTGGTGGCTGAGATGGTAAAGAATCTGCCCGAAGAGCAAGAGACCTGGGTTCAATTCCTGGGTTGGGAAGATCCCCTGGATAAGGAAATGGCAACACACTCCAGTAGTCTCACCTGGAGAATTCCATCATCAGAGGACCCTGGAAGGCTACAGTCCAAGGGGTCGCAAAGAGTCTTCTCCAGCACCATGGTCTGAAGGCGTCGATTCTCTGGCATTCTGCCTTCTTTACGGTCCAGTTCTCACAACTGTATGTGACCACTGGGAAGACCATAGCCTTGACTATATGGACCTTTGTCGGCAGAGTAATGTCTCTGCTTTTCAAAACACTAAGTTTGTCATCGCTTTCCTGCCAAGAAGCAATGGTCTTCTGATTTCATGACTGCAGTCACTGTCCGCAGTGATTTTGGAGCCCAAGAGGAGGAAATCTGTAACTGCTTCCACCTTTTCCCCTTCTATTTGCCATGCAGTTATGGGGCTGGATGCCATGATCTTAGTTTTTTTTAAATATTTAGTTTTAAGCTGGCTCTTTCATTCTCCTCCTTCATCCTCATCAAGAGGCTCTTTGCCTTCGGCCATTAGAGTGGTATCATCTGCATATCTGAGGTTGTTGATGTTTCTCCCGCCTATCTTGATTCCAGCTTGTAATCATCCAGTCTGGTATTTCTCATGATGTGCTCAGCATACACGTTAAACAAACAGGGTGACAGCAGACAGCCCTGTCATACTTTCTTCTTGATCTTGAACCGATCAGTTGTCCCATACAAGGTTTCAACTACTGCTTCTTGACCTGCATACAGGTTTCTCAGGAGACAGGTAAGATGGTCTGGTATTTCCATCTAAGATCTTCCCACAGTTTTTCAATGATCCGCACAGTCAAAGGCTTAGCGTAGTCAATGAAACAGAGATAGATGTTTTTCTGAAATTCCCTTGCTTTCTCTATAATCCAGCGAATGTTGGCAATTTGATCTCTAGTTCCTCTTCCTTTTCTAAACCTAGCTTGGACATCTGGAATTTCTTAGTTCACATAATGCTGAAGCCTAGCATGCAAGATTTTAATGGCAACCCACTCCAGTATTCTTGCCTGAAAAATTCCATGGACGGAGGAGCCTGGTAGGCTACAGTCCATGGGATCGCAAAGAGTCGGACACAACTGAGCAACTTCACTTACTAGCGTGGGAAATCAGTGCAACTGCCCCATGTTCAGCACATTCTTTGGTACCCTTCTTGGGAGTTAGGATGAGGATTGACCTTTTCCAGTCTTGTGGCCACTGCTGGGTCTTCCGATTTGGTGACATAACGAATGCAAAACTTTGATGGCATCATCCTTTAGGGACTTGATTATTTCTGCTAGAATTTCATCGAATCCCCTAGCTTTATTAACAGCAGTGTTTCTTAAGGCCCACTTGACTTTGCTCTCCAGAATGTCTGGTTCTGGGTGACTAACCACAACATCATAGTAATCCAGTTCATTAAGATCTTTTTTACACGGTTCTTCCATGTATTCTTTCCATCTCTTCTTGATCTCTTTAGCATCTATTAGGTCTCTACCATTTTTATGCTTTATTCTGCACATCTTGGGCAGAATGCTCCCTTAATGTTTCCAATTTTCCTGAAGAGATCTCTAGTCTTTTCCCTTTTGTTGTTTTCTTCTATCAAAAAGCACTGTTTGTTGACTATTCACTGGAATTTTTACCGATGCTGAAGCTGATGCTCCAGTATTTTGGTCATCTGATGTGAACAGATAACTCACTGGAAAAGTCCCTGATGTTGGGAAAGATTGAGGGCAGTAGGAGAAGAGGGCATTAGAGAAGATGGCTAGACGGCATCACCGATGTAATGAACATGAACTTGGACAAATTCCAGGAGATGGTGAGGGACAGGGAGGCCTGGTGTGCTGCAGTCCACAGGGTCTCAGAGTCGGACGTGACTGGGTGACTGAACAAGAACAAGAGGACACAATAACCACTCAGTAAAACTTAACTATTGATGGAAGAAATTTTCACATACTGAGGTGTGGGCATGCCAACTGAGCGGTTAACACTTTCACTACTTTCACTTATGCCAACTACAACAGCAAGTCTTGTACTCCATCAAACATGCATTGTACATCTGCTTTAATTACTGAAGAAAGGCTGCACTGTCCAGAATTTAAAAAAAAAAGTCCCCTTTGAAGATAGAGATAAACGCCTCCCTTTCTGGGACATCAATTCTACTACTCCTTCAATGATAAGGCTTCTTCTTTCCTAGGTGCCAGAGCCATACTGATTTGGTGTGTACAAGCTAATCTGTCTTTTCTGTCTTTTTTTTGAACTGTGAGATAATGTATTCCTACCAGGTTTGATGTTCTTTATTCTGAAAAGATACAAAACTGCTGAAAACCATGCTTTTCTGGGTCAGTTCCTCAGAGCTACTGAGAGGTTGACTAAGGTCCTCAGTTCAGTTCAGTTCAGTTCAGTCTCTCAGTCATGTCCGACTCTTTGTGGCCCCATGAATCGCAGCACACCAGGCCTCCCTGTCCATCACCAACTCCCGGAGTTCACTCAGACTCACGTCCATCAAGTCGGTGATGCCATCCAGCCATCTCATCCTCTGTCTTCCCCTTCTCCTCCTGCCCCCAGTCCCTCCCAGCATCAGAGTCTTTTCCAATGAGTCAACTCTTCGCATGAGGTGGCTAAAGTACTGGAGTTTCAGCTTCAGCATCAGTCCTTCCAGTGAACACCCAGGACTGATCTCCTTCAGAATGGACTGGTTGGATCTCCTTGCAGTCCAAGGGACTCTCAAGAGTCTTCTCCAACACCACAGTTCAAAAGCATCCATTCTTCGGCGCTCAGCTTTCTTCACAGTCCAACTCTCACATCCATACATGACCACTGGAAAACCCATAGCCTTGACTAGACGGACCTTTGTTGGCAAAGGAATGTCTCTGCTTTTGAATATGCTCTCTAGGTTTATCTGATAACTTTTCTTCCAAGGAGTAAGCGTCTTTTAATTTCATGGCTGCAGTCACTATCTGCAGTGATTTTGGAGCCCCCCAAAATAAAGTCTGACACTGTTTCCACTGTTTCCCCATCTATTTCCCATGAAGTGATGGGACCAGATGCCATGATCTTCGTTTTCTGAATGTTGAGCTTTAAGCCAACTTTTTCACTCTCCTCTTTCACTCTCATCAAGAGGCTTGTTAGTTGCGTGTCATCAGCATATCTGAGGTTATTGATATTTCTCCCAGTTCTGCCCAAATAAAACTCTCTTCTAGTGTTACTACAGATTGGTTATTAATTATTTCCTTTGACACTATTATAATCATGTCATAGTTTTTTTTGCAGTTTCCTAAGCTCCTATAGAGCAGAACTATGCAGGGCATTTTCGGCTTCATTTCTCAGGGTCTGCCAAAGCACAGTGGCAAAGGCTGAGCTGGGAAGGAGCATCGTGCTAAGGGCACTGGGGAAGGGGTTCCCTAAACCTCTGACAGATGATGGTTATGAATGCGTGCAAAGCAAGACACGGAGAGACTGAACTGATGGCCCAATCTCCCAAATTCTCTTTCACTATTCAAGTTAAAACCAAACTCTCCAGCAACGGATGCAGACATCCAAGGACCTTTGGGGGCCGCTCGAGGTGGCTCAGACGGTAAAAAAAAAAAAAAAAAAAAAAAAAATCCTCTTGTAATGAGGGAGACAAGGTTCGATCCCTGGGTTGGGAAGATACCCTGGAAGAGGCATGGCAACCCAGTCTGATATTTTTGCCTGGAGAATCCCCATGGACAGAGGAGCCTAACGGGCTACAGTCCATCAGGTCGCAGAGTCGGACACGACTGAACGACTAGGCACAGCACAGGGACACAAAACCCGGGGAGGCGGGCTCAGGCGGAACCTTCGTCCTCAGCTCCAAGTTTCCCAGGACTCCACTTCTACCGATACACTCTGAAATACACGGCCTCCTTCCCCACTCTAGAAGGCCTAACCCGAGAATGGGATCCGGTATTTTCAACGAAACGACTAACGGACACCTCAACGTTTGAGGACAGTTTCTCCAAGCAGCGTTAGCCCAGCGCGGTCCCATAAGTTCCCCCACACTTCTACGGCCCACAGCGGAACTGGCTGGAGTGCGGAACCCAGGGCGCGTGCTCGGCGTGCAGGCAGCCCAGCGCTCGCCACGCCCTCGCCACGCCCCCGCCACGCCCCCAGGCGCCTGTCGCCCGCCCGCCCCCCGCCGCCCTTGTTCCGGGACCCCTTGCTGTGCTGCTCGTAGACCCCCGCGCCGCGGGAGCGATCTGGGCTAGCCCGAGCTCCCTGTTAGCCTGGGGAAGCCGGAAGAGACCGGGCAGCGGGGGAGAGCAGCAGAGGGTGCCGGGGACCTCCCTGCACGCCCAGGGAGACCAGGGGGATAGAGGGAGCGAGGCTGAGTTAAGCGAGGGAGCTCGGGTTAGGTGAGTTGGGTGCGACTTGAGCTCGGGACTGGTGGGCCAGGCCCCCACGCCGGCGTCAAACCTGGTCCAGAAGACAGGCGGACGCATGGCCTCGTCATTCCTGCCCTCGGGGGCCACCACGGGCGACAGTGGCGGAGAGCTGAGCTCCGGGGACGACTCCGGGGATGTGGAATCCCTCCAGAGCCCCAAGATCGAGGCATCCAGGAGTCTGCCAGAGCTGTTTGAGAAGGCTGCAGAGCACCTCCAAGGCCTGGTGCAAGTGGCCAGCAGGGAGCAGCTCTTGTACCTGTATGCCAGGTACAAGCAGGTAAAGTAGCAGGGAAGGGCTGGGTGCCGGAGCGTGACCGTAAGCCTTCTCTTTCCGCCAAAAACAGATGGTGAAAGTGCTTGGTTAATGGTCAGGTATAATGAAGTTTGTGTGTGTGTGTGTGTGTGTGTGTGTGTGTGTGTGTGTTTAATCATCTAAGGATTAGCTTCGTTTTGGACAGCGAAAGGACCTGTCTGCTATCCTAGGAGCAATATTTAGCTGACACTGAGAGACAGTTTTTCTGGGTCTTTCCCGACTTGTTTACTGAGGGACAGTTTTTCTGGGGCTTTCCCGACTTGTTTAGTGACCTTGCCCTTATGCCCTTCATCAGCTTCAGAACATTTACAAAATGGGTAAACAATCAGAACCAGAACTAGCTTGTAGCTCCCGAGTCTAAGGCTCTGAAATTACCTGGAGGTATGGAAATACAATAATGTCATATGGCACACCTTTTATTAACCTCAGAGAGTAATTGGGTTGGAAAATTAGCGCTTCATCATAATCAACAATACTTGTTTAGCATATTTTATAGTAAAACACTTGGGAGTTACACCTGTGGGGGATCCAGAGAAGCAAAAACATCATGATACTTGCCATCAAGAGATTTACAAAAGTTACCTGAGGAGTTTAGATTTAAACATGTGAAAAGCTGCCAACAAGGGTTAAAAGTTGAGGAAGACTCCAGCTTTTGGAACACAGGAAGCAATGGAGTTCTGAATAATAGTCCATTTTATGCCTCTTGTTATCTGTTTCCCCTTATATTCTTTAAAAAGAAATAGTTGTGGGGGTCCCTCTGTACCATAAACTGAATATACTGACTTGAGATGAAGATTCTTTTGAAGATCGATGAATATCAGTTAAAGTGACCTGAGAGATGTAGTTGTAGGGATAAATGATATAAATTATAGTGTTCAATGAAAATTGCCCCTGAATTGGCCTCAGAATTTTTTCTCTTGCAAAAGTTCTGGGTATCTGTTTTCTCTTTGGTTATTAGTCCTGTCCTAATAACATTACAATGAGACTTTCAATTATTTCACAAGAATTTATTGAGCATTGTGTTTGGACAAGTAACATGGCTGACTGATAATTCTCTGGGCAGGATAAGACTAATTTTCTCCACATTTCCAAGAAACATTGTTTTCCTCTCTATGACATATCTTTATTGGTATTAGCATCAGCATCGTTAAATATCTGATACCAAGTCATCAGTGAACTATCATCACCTGCCAGCTGCTAAACCATTCTGTCTCAGGTGTACTTCATCCAGATAGTCTGGAAGAGGTGTGCATTCATCACCCTCTTGGCATTAGAGTGTTTAGAGATATTCTGTATCTGGAAATAAAATTCCTCATTATGAGAGAATAATTACTAGAGAACTGGAGAATAAGATTATGCTTACTTAGGGATGTTAGGACATTCAGTGTTCATCAGTCTCTTCTAAATATTTTGTGTCTATCAGAATTCTGTGGCGGTATTAAAAATAGAAGTCTTTGATAGAATAACAGAGTTGAGAGTTCAATATAATTCCTGCATAGTGGATCAAAATTTGTCGTAAAATAATTACATTTCTCATAAAATCGGCTTTTCTCATGAAATAATTTCACTTTCTATTCCAAATAACACTCTATTTTGTCAGCAGGAGAAGGCTAAAAATAAACTGAGCTGTGAACATTGTTTTCTCAGGCAGAGACCTAACCTTACCTAACATAATAGTTCTCTTAGTCTCAGATAAGCCAGTGGTTCCACTAGCATCTTTTAGTGGTTTCAAAAAGATCACAGCAGTTAACGTTCATCAGCCTGCACTGTGCCAACAAAAGGGAACTGGCTGACACCTGTGAAAACCCAAGGACAGTGAAAATTTCAAACTCCTGT
The DNA here is from genome assembly GCF_029378745.1 of Bos indicus. NCBI lineage: Eukaryota > Metazoa > Chordata > Mammalia > Artiodactyla > Bovidae > Bos > Bos indicus. Next base: position 62,496,409 of record NC_091775.1, on the reverse strand, counting down.
TGAGGAGCCTTCAGCACCAGCACAAGTGGGGATAGTCAACACATCTTCCTACTTTAACCTGGGTACACTTGATTCACTGGCATTTACCATTGGCAACCTTGGTTGAAACAGTCTGTTTCAGGGGCCCTGAAAATATCATGTATATATCAGAGACAACAGAGTTTAGGTGATGCTCTGTTAAAGTGCTACATTTTATAACTCTGTTTCATAGCTTAGGATTCATTATCTAATGATTTGAAATGTGTTACTAATGAGGTCCTAGAATTCTGTAGTTTTATTTATCCAGTCTTTTCTGGATCCAGAACTGTTCTTTGAATTTGGGAATACAAAAGCTTCTGTGTCAGGATACCGGCTCAGCTGCTGAACTTTTATTTTCATCTCAGATAATGGGCTAGAGGTGGCTGATCTAGGCTGATAGGGTGCTCCGCTTCATGTAATCAGCCAGGGGCTCAGTCTTTTTCTGTCTTGTAGGTTAGCCATTCTCTAGGGCAGCCGTTCTCCAACTGTGGTCTACAGACCCCCCCTGAGAATCCCTCAGACTTCAGAGAATATAAAGTCAAAACTATTTTCATAATAATACTAAGACAATACAGGCATACCTCAGAGATACGAGTGTTTGGTTCTAGACCACTGCAATGAAGCAGATATCACAATAAAGTGAGTCACAGGAATTTTTTGGTTTCCCAATGCACATGAAAGCTGAAGTGTTCATTGCTCAGTTACATCCGACTCTTTGAGACCCCGTGGAGTGTAGCCTACAAGGCCCCTCCGTCCATGGAATTCTCCAGGCAAGAATACTGGAGTGGGGTGCCGTTTCCTTCTCCAATATAAAAGTTATGTCTCCACTATACTGTAGTCTATTAAGTGTGCAGTAGCCTTATGTCTAAAAACATGTACATACCTCAGTTGAAAAATACTTTATTGCTAAAAAGTGCTAACCATCGTCTGAGCCTTCAATGACTTGTAATCTTGCTAGTGGAGGGTTTGATATACTGGGAGAATTAGCAAAATGTGACCTAGAGACATGAAGTGAGCTAATGCTATTGGGAAAATGGTTGCAATAAACTTGCTTGATACAGGGTATGCACAGACCTTCAATTTGTGAAAAATGCAGTATCTGCAAAGCACAATAAAGCAAAGTGCAATAAAACGAGGTATGTTTGTATTTGCCTTTCTTCTGTGCTGTCATGGTGGATAAAACTGCTGATGTGTTAGCGTGAATCAAGGCAGTGGCAGCAGTAGTATTTTTTAACTTTTTTTTTAAACCACTGTGTACTCTGAATTTAAGTTGGACTGTAAAGAAAGCCGAGCGCGGAAGAATTGATGCTTTTGAACTGTGGTGTTGGAGAAGACTCTTGAGAGTCCCTTGGACTGCAAGGAGATCCATCCAGTCCATCCTAAAGGAAATCAGTCCTGAATATTCATTGGAAGGACTGATGTTGAAGCTGAAACTCCAATATTTTGGCCACCTGATGCGAAGAGCTGATTCATTTGAAAAGACCCTGATGTTGGGAAAGATAGAGGGCAGGAGGAGAAGGGGACAACAGAGGATGAGATGGTTAGATGGCATCGCTGACTCAATGGACATGAGTTTGGGTAAACTCCGGGAGTTGGTGATGGACAGGGAGGCCTGGCGTGCTGCGGTTCATGAGGTTGCAAAGAGTCGGACATGACTGAGCGACTGAACTGAACTGACTGATGAATTTAAAAAGAAAAAGGCCAGTTTCACTTTAAAATGCCTTTGATAAAGCAGTAAACATTACTGATTTTATTTAATTTTAACTCTTGAATACAAGTCTTTTTAATGTTGTGTGTGATAAAATAGGGGTACACACAAAATATGTCTCCTGCATACTGAATTATTGTTGGCTGTTTTGAAGAAAAACGCCTGTGTAAATTTTGAGTTGCAAGTTGAGCTACCCACTTTTCTCAACATACATAATTTTAACTTAATATAGCAACTTACAGATAAACTATGCTTATTCAAGCTTGAGTATTTGGCATACAGTTTCTTGAAAAAGAGAAGTCAGACTGTCACTTAAAGGAAAACAACTGCTGGTATTTGTTGCCAGTGACAACATTTGAGCCTTGAAGTGAAAATTAGGTTTGGAAAATCTGTACCTGCCACCTGATCTTGACAGGTTCCTAATACTAAAAAATGTTTTTGATAGATTAGTGCTAGCTTTAGTGATTGTGAACTTTTACTGTTGTGTGTGTAATGAAATAGGTCAACATTTGGAAGATCTGCACAACTCAGTGAACTATTTTCAGATGTTGCAGGGAATGAAGTTACAAATTACGTGTGGATAGAAGATGCATTCAAAGTATGCGAGTCAGACCAATGGATTTTAATGTAACAGTATACAAAATTTGTTGATGTGGCTTCAGATTCCACATTGTGAAAGAAAGAAAAGAAAGTGAAGTTGCTCAGTCGTGTCTGATCCTTTGCGACCCCATAGACTGTAGCCTGCCAGGCCCCTCCATCCATGGGATTTTTCAGGCAAGAATACTGGGGTGGGTTGCCATTTCCTTCTCCAGGGGTTCTTCCAGACCCAGGGATTGAACCCAGGTCTCCCACATTGTGGGCAGATGCTTTACCATCTAAGCCACCAGGGAAGAATCTTTAAGAAGCTATCCTTGAAGAAACTGCTACTTGTTGAGATTTGGTGTGATATCAAAGAAGAATATCTACAATTATCTCAAAATGCTACTAAAATACTTCTGTCTTTTCTAACAATGTATCTGTGTGAAGTTGCTTTCTTCATCTAAAATAATGTATCACAATAGACTGAATGCAGAAGTAGAATACACCTGCCTTCTATTCAGATAGTAAAGAGATTTGTAAAATGTAAAACAGTGTCACTTTTCTCACTAAATATTTTTTTGCCTTAAAATATATAGTTATTTTTTGTTATTTATTAATTTTGTTATTTATGTTAACATGTAACAAGTTTATTATTTTTAAAATTAATTCACATTTTAAAATATATTTTCATTTCTAATCTGGTAAATATTGATCAATATAATCCACATAAACAAAAACTCTTTGGGGGGCTCAGTCTCTAAGAGTGTAAAGGGGTTACAAGACCAGAAAGTTTTAGAACTGCTGCAGTAAGATCTTTCCATGATCAGTTCTAGCCTAGGCAGAGAGAAAGGGAAGAACAAGTCCCTCTTACTTTTTAAGGAAGATATTTATATCATTTTTACACACATCCAGTTCCCTGGACCTGGGCGGAAGTTGCACAGTCACGTAAAATGTTCAGCTCAATGATCTTGTGTCTGGCTGAGACTTCTGTCACTGTGGGAGAAATGAAGGATAGGCATTGGCATTTGTTTCTGCCACTGGCTGTTGTCTGGACGAAAAAACACAAAGTAATTGCTATTTTTATGATACCTAATAGTTTATCTCATTTCATATTTCTAACAGTCCAGTCGTTCAAGTGATTTTAGAGATGCCAGAATGGAAGCCTGGATTCTATATAGCATACGAAACCGAGTGATGTCTAGTAGAGGAGTATTGGACTTTGATGTCAGTCCTGGAGTCAAGTCTTGACTCCTGATTCAAGATTTATAAATCTGTGAGCAGTGACAATCCTCCTCAGCTTCTCTGTACTCATTTATAGAATGAGTACGTAACGACAAGCCTAACAGGATTGTTGTGTGGCTCCTTTGACTTATGTGAAGCTTTTGGTTTATGGTGATTGTTTAAGAAATGCAGCTCCTGCTCTTTCATCTTTCTTCTTCCTGTCCCTTCCTCACTGGACTGCCCCTGTGTCACTGTACATTTTAATAATGACCAGAGAGCCATGCGATTAATTACTAAGCAGATAATAGAGATGACAGTTATTAGGAAATCAGAGCTGAATGAGATCATTATAGACTGAAAGGGTTCCTTAGAATCTGAACCTTCAGTGGTACTGAAAGGAGCATTTTGAAAAGTGGAGGGAAGAAGGTGAGGACTTTTCAGTTGAGGGAAATAATGTGAGAAAAATAGAATAAAAATGAAAATCCTTAAGGCAGTTGAGTAGACCAGTCTGGTTAATGAGTGGACTATCAGTTTGATTTTAGCAAAATGCATGTGTTAGGAGTATTAGGAGGTAGTGGGAAGGTCCCAGAGAAGTAGGTAGGGTTCAGATTGTGGTATTTAGCTTTAGGGAGATAGTGGGTAGGTATTGTGTTGAACACATGCCTAATGTATACATTCCATATGCAACAAACTTTTTTTTTTTTTTTTTTTTTTTACTGCCTTCAGTTAGACACTATGCTATGTGCAATGGGTGGGTTAAGAATAGTTTCTGAGAGACTTTATTCTTGTAGAAAGATGAGACTACACAAACCTCGCTAACACAAGGGAAATGTGAAAAGTGCCATCACAGAGAGAGAGAAAGTGTTGTGAGAGTTCATCAGAAAGGGAGATTACTTGTGCCAGGGGGAATCAAGGTGTGCAGTAAAGTCTAACTTGTGTGAATTTCATTTATGCTTATTCATAATGCAAATAATCACTGTGTAGTTTAACTACAAGTGTTTGAGGATTAAAAATAAATATTGACCATGAACAAGAGAAGATTATTGTGGAATAGATAGAATTTATAGAATTTGTTGTTGAGAGCCTTGAAATTTTTTCATGGCTTTTAGCATCTAAATTTATACTGACTAGTTTCATAAACTTGAAAATAGTGTGTTTTATTCTGGAGTTTGAGAGAGAAAAAATGTGGATAGTGTTGAGAATCAGCATCAACAGACTGTATGATGAATTCTGATAAACTGTACTTTAAAGCTTGTTTATTGCATATTTTAAAATTATTCTACATTGTAAGTGGTAGCATGATTACAAAATCTATAATTTGTTTTATATATATATACACAATTTGTCTAATTTAGGAATGTAACTGTTTATCATTCATTTTTTAAATGTGTTATACTGCTAGTTAACGGTTGTTTTATGCAATAAGCCAAAGCAGCCTCCATTTAAAGTTTATTTTTTTGGTTTGCTTTTGCAAAGTATGTTACATTTTATTATTTTATATAGTTGTAGATATTTTCTAACCTATAGTTACAAAGTATACATAATAGATTTAAAAATTAAAAGTTTCTCAGGCAGTTTTTTGAAAAATAAGTTCTTGGTTTTATCTCTGCCCACCCCCTTCATTTAGGTCAAAGTTGGAAATTGCAATACACCTAAACCAAGCTTCTTTGACTTTGAAGGAAAGCAAAAATGGTAAGAAATTCTTGGGATCTAATGTGGTTGTTGTAAAGGGTTTAGGTGTTTAGGAATTAGAAAGTAGTGAGCAGATTAAAGAATTATTTTTATATTAATCTCTTTCTGCTGTAGGCAGTGCTAATGACAGGCAGTTGGGAGAGAGATTAAAAGAAGCCGATTTTAGATAAGTCTCCTAAAGGATTCTTATGCTTTGATGTTGGTATATAAGTAGTTCATACATTCCTCACATATGAATCACTTCTTAGAGAGTGACTGTAAGAGCTGTTGCTTGAAATTTTCCTTCCTTATCATACAGCCCCTAATGGGTCACCACTTCTCTCTGGAGGGATCTTGGAAGAAGTTCTGGAGGATGGGAAGGGAGAAGAGCAGGGTAAATCCCCATATTTTACTCTTTTTTTCCTTCCCCAGTTTTTTCTCCTCATCTCTAATGCTCTTCCGTTCCTTGCCTACCATGGTAAAGAAGTACTTCTAATAACCTCTTGAGCACAGGGAGAAAGAAAAATAGATACTGAGCCTGCTTCTTTCCTGAATCCATAGAAAGACTATGCCCTCCTAGAATTTTTTTGTTTTTAATTATAATTCAGAGATTACATCCTGTCATATGAGGCCTTATATCCTCCTACCTTAAGTGAAAAGAGAGAAATCATATACAATAGGGAAACTTACAGAAGAAAGGACTTTGGAGCATCCGCCTGAAATTAAAAGTAGAGAAGGAAAGGTTTAAAAAGAAAAGGTGAAATATGGTTGTAGAGAGAAGAACTACAACTGGTTTCTCACATTCTTTCTAGAGCAGTGCTCCTCAAAATGTGGTTCCCTGAACAAGTTGCCTGTCTGGGAACTGTTTGTCACCCAGCTGTGAGGAAATGTAGAGTTTGAACCTGAATGCAAATCCATAATGTCATTAAGCACAATTATTTAGTTCAGCTGACTTCTTTTGTATAGAGCATTCTCAGTGAAGGAAGCTGTGCTTTGATTTTCTTTCTGGCTCAAGCTTCCTATGCTGATGACAACAAATAGTTCTCTGCTGCTGCTACGTCGCTTCAGTCATGTCCGACTCTGTGCGACCCCATAGACGGCAGCCCACCAGGCTCCCCCGTCCCTGGGATTCTCCAGGCAAGAACACTGGTGTGGATTGCCATTTCCTTTTCTAATGCATGAAAGTGAAAAGTGAAAGTGAAGTCGCTCAGTCGTGTCTGACTCTTAGCGACCCCATGGACTGCAGCCTACCAGGCTCCTCCGTCCATGGGATTTTCCAGGCAAGAGTACTGGAGTGGGGTGCCATTGCCTTCTCCGATAGTTCTCTGACTGGCATTTTATTACTGTTATAAGACTACCTGATGCATATTTTGTGCATTTTTTAATTTATGAATTATAAGTTCACCATTACTTTCTCCCCTGTGTTTTCCTATTTTTTCATTGTTTTTAGTAGTTTTTAAAAGTTTAGACTTTACAATTATAATAATTCAGGCAAGAATCATCAATAGATGCTAAAACCATTAGATGAAAAACAACTTGGGAACAACATTCACACAATCTGAGTTCACACAATAAGAGTTTAATTATTAATTACAAAGAGAAAACCTGGAGACACTGCTTGTACTAAATCCTGACTCTTATCACTAAGGATGGGATGAACTGCTGTCATGTGCCCCTGATGTGATGAATTGTAAAGGACATTTCACCTATATGTTGCGCTTGCCAAATATTTCACCTGATTCTAATCATGATTAATCATTTTTGGCAAGAAAACTCTCTAGGTGAGGAAACAATCAGACAAATGCAAATTGAAAGATGTTTTAAAAAACACCTGGTTCGAACTGTTAAAAAAAATATCAGTATCATGGAAGACAAAAAGACTAAACATACTTGAAACTCAGTGTTATGTGTGAGTCTTGATTGGCTCCTCATCTGGAAAAAGAAAGCTATAAAGAATATTTTGGGGAAATCTAAATACAGTTCATATACATTTGTTTGCTGCTGCTGCTAGGTCGCTTCAGTCGTGTCTGACTCTGTGCGACCCCATAGACGGCAGCCCACCAGCCTCCCCCGTCCCTGGGATTCTTCAGGCAAGAACACTGGAGTGGGTTGCCATTTCCTTCTCCAATGCATGAAAGTGAAAAGTGGAAGTGAAGTCGCTCAGTCGTGTCTGACTCTTAGCGACCCCATGGACTGCAGCCTACCAGGCTCCTCCATCCATGGGATTTTCCAGGCAAGAGTACTGGAGTGGGGTGCCATCGCCTTCTCCGTACATTTGTTTAATAGTATTAAATAATGAAATTTCTTTACTTTGAAGAATGTATATTTGGGGTAAAGTGTTACAATGTATACAAGTAAATTTCAAGAGATTAAAAATAAATTTAGGTAACCTCAGAAAGATGTTCTGTCCGTGATAAGAGCAGGAAGGTAACGGGAAAACTCTGAGACTGAGTTACCTTTTACAGTGGATCAGTGACTGTACCTCCCACTTGGAGGTAGAAAGAATTGGCAGGAAAAGCCAAGAAGGAGGGCTGATCTAGCAGCTGGCAGAAAAGAAGAAAAGGAAAGTGCAGAAGGGGGCTCAGGACTGAAATATTGCTCTTGGTTACTGAACTGCAGGAAGTCCCTGCCTTCTCATTAATTAGTACTCTCTTCTGTCTTCGCTGCCCCCTCACTTTTGAAGTCCCTGCCCAAGGCCTCAGGATCTACTACTGGCAGCTTAGAGATGAGATAACAGCAGGAGGGGAAGGTGTATTTCTCAGATCTTAAAATAAGTTTAAAAAAAAAAAAAAAGTTTGAAGCATTTCCCACAGAATACTGTTTTATGTGATGAATAGTGAACACATTATTGAAATGCCATAAACACAGTTAATTCATTAGATGGGAACTACTCCTATTGTCTGTAGACCGTGTGTTCTCAGCAGGGGTGAAATTTGGGTTTGAGGGAGTTTTAAAATCTTAGATATTACAATAGTTTATGTCTTCTTAAATTCGACAAATATGCAATATATATTTTAAAATTTCATGGGTAGGGTGATTAGAGGGAAAAGTGTCTAAAAGGGCTCCTTAGGTGGGCTGATAAGGTCTGTATTGCTATGGACCAATGTAAAGGCAAAAAGAGAAGGCTGTGCGTCTGTGGCTTATTACATCTTGTGACCATTAAAACGTGTGCCTTTTTCTTAATAATAACAAGAAATATACTGTCTGTGTTTCTTACATAATTAATGATAGACCATTTTGGATATTACTACAGGGAAGCATGGAAAGCTCTTGGTGATTCAAGCCCCAGCCAAGCAATGCAGGAATATATTGCTGTAGTTAAAAAATTAGATCCAAGTTGGAATCCTCAGGTAAGACTTAATGATTATAAATAACACTTTCCAAAAAAACACCATCTTTCTCTCAAATAAATGTTAAAACTAAGCTGTAGGCTTAAGTAACATCCTTTGAGTTTTATTTTCTCAAATAGGAAGATTATAAAGTTATTGTAATATTTATCTATCTAAAAATACTATTGCTTATATGTTCATATAGCCAGCTACTGATACTGAGAACTCTGAATTGTGGAGAATTTTTAAAAGCATAATTGTAAATCATGCAAAAGCTCAGTTCATTTTAGAATTTGAAAGAGTTTAACTTGTGATCATATTATTGAGAAATGATAGGATTCTCTTCTTTTTTTTTCTTTTTTTGTGAACACCTTCTATGCAAGTGCAAAATGCTTATCGATAGGGGTAAAATGTGAATGACACACCTTCTGCTATTATGTACTGTAAGGTACATTATAAGGCTTCCCTGATAGCTCAGCTGGTAAAGAATCTGCCTGCAATACGGGAGGCCTGGGTTTGATCCCTGGGTCGGGAAGATCCCCCGGAGAAGGGAATGGCTACCCACTCCAGTATTCTGGCCTGAAGAATTCCATGGACTGTATAGGCCATGGGGTCGCAAAGAGTTGGACACGACTGAGCGACTTTCACTTTCACAAGGTATATTATAGAAGATAAAACATATGAAAAATAGAGTAATAGTATAAAATAATGAGGTGAGTGCTAAGGTATCCAGTGGAAGAAGAGATTACTTTGGACTTTGGGGGCACTTGTTTCATTATTAGATATTTATTACCAGTATGAAGGATGGAATCAGCGATAGAATCTTAAAATGTCAGAATTATAAGGAACCTTAAAGATGTAAATATTATGACATATAAAAATATATCTTAATTATGAGTACAAAGTGGGAAAGATAACCAACTTAGAATATCTCTAATGATATGACTACTATAAAACATCATCAGTGTACAGATATATACCATAAAGGTTGTAAAAGGACTTAAAAATCTGAAATTCAGTGGTAAGAACAAGTGCCTCTCTGAACTGAACTCAGCCTGAATACAGATGGCACAATATTTAAAAAAAAACAAAAACAAGACTTGAATTTGCATGCCTTTAAGTGAGTCCTTACTCTTCAGGTCCAGCCACTGTGGTCTCAGTTCTTCTCTATTGACTTATACTTGACTGTTTCTGATTGCCTGGCTTTATGTAGGCATTTGAGTTTATAACTTTTGATAAATGACAGAATTTATGGCTTCTTATCTTCAAAGCCTTAATTACTAAGTAAAATTCCATTAACCATGACTATTACAGATGCCTGCACAGTCCATGTAGTTAAGGTAGTTCTTCCTTATGGAAACTAGACATTAAGGATGTTTTAAAAATATATATATATCTTACCTACTTAATTTATGAAACTCGAGTAAACCAAACAGAACCAAACAGAACAGATACATACTTTTCAAGTAAAAATGATTCTTTAATACATGATTCTAAAAATATGTTAACATCATAATCTAGTTGTAAAGAGAAATTTTATATTTCCTTTACATTTTAATTTTTAGTTTAAACACTCTGAGCTGGTACCTTTGACTCATAGCTTTTAACCCCACATGTTTTTGATTGGTATGGGGCCGGACCCTAATCTCAATCTCAAGAGGTTTGATATTTAGTTCATTTTGTTTTAGGTTAAGAGAATCATTTTCTTTTAGGTTAAAAGAATCATTTTCTTTTGATATTTGCTTCTAAAGATGATGAAATAATAACAACTGTCATGCTGAATGTGTTCTTTGCATATATTGCCCTTTGAAATCTTCTTAAGAATTTTAAGACTACTTGCCAAGATTAGCCAGCTAATAAATGATATTGCTGGGATTTGGACCTATGCCTGTATAAGTCCAGATCCCCACTCTTTACCACTCTGCTCTCTGTCCCATAGCTGACATTATGTGTATTAGAAAAAAGCATGTGGGGAGGGAGTGATGGGGGAGTGGATGAATTGGGAGATTGGGATTGACATACAACACTGCTGCTGCTGCTGCTAAGTCACTTCAGTCATGTCCGACTCTGTGCGACCCCATAGACGGCAGCCCACCAGGCTCCCCCGTCCCTGGGATTCTCCAGGCAAGAACACTGGCATGGGTTGCCATTTCCTTCTCCAGTGCGTGAAAGTGAAGTCGCTCAGTCATGTCCAACTCTTCGCCACCCCATGGACTGCAGCCTGCCAGGCTCCTCCGTCCATGGGATTTTCCAGGCAAGAGTACTGGAGTGGAGTGCTATTGCCTTCTCCGACATACAACAATACTTTGTATGAAATAGATAATTAAGGGGAACCTACTTTATAGCACAGGGAACTCTACTTGGTGCTCTGTGGTAACCTAAATGGGAAGAAAATCCCCAAAAGAGGATATACGTATGGCTGATTCACTTTGCTGTACAGCAGAGACTGTATAAAGCAACTATAGTAGTATAAAGCAACTATACTCCCAAAAAACACCCAAAACCTCATGAGAGATCCTGAGCTAGAACCATCTTGCTAAACTTCTTACGTAGGCATTTGAGTTTATAACTTTTGATAAGTAACAGAATTTATGATTTCGTACCTTAAATACCTTATCCATCGCCTCCCATATTGATCATGTTTTTTTGTGTGTGTCTATGGTGAGAACACTTGAAATCTACTCTCTAAGCAAATTTCACGTATAGAATACATTGTTATTAATTAGTGTGTTTATTGGTAACTAATAATAGTACAATGATGTCTTGATATAACTTTTTTAAAGTTTTAAGAGCACAAGAAACTCTTAGATGGCATTTGTCTAGTTATGCCAGTTGTTTCTCTTGTTTTATCATTTTCTGTCTACATGTACATACATATAAATAGGTTTCCTCTGAATTATTTTATTATTTTTGAACCATTTTAGAGAAGTTATAGACATCATGTCCTTTTACTGCTTAATACTTCAATACATTGCTGCTGCTACTGCTGCTACTTCTGCTAAGTCGCTTCAGTCGTGTCCGACTCTATGTGACATAACTATACTGCCATTATCAAAATTGGGTATTGGTTTTTTTTTTTTGGTGTCAAGAGTTCCTATAAGGCATGCATATGTGTGTGTATGTAGATGTATGTGTACATATGTGTTAAGATAAAAATTATAAATGTATATTTAAGGTATACAACATGATTTATGTGTATATACATAGTGAAATGATTACTATAGTTGAACTAACTAATATATCATCTCTCATAGTCACCTTTTCTCTCTGTGTGTATGAGAAGAGCACCTGATATTTGCTCTCTTAGCATATTTCCAATATTCAATACAGTATTAATAACTGTAGTCATTATGCCTGTAGTGGACTTAATCATCCTACAGAACTGCAACTTTGTACCCTTTGACCAGTATCTCCCCATTTTCCCTAGCCAGGGGTAAACACCATTCTATTTTCTGCATCTATGAATTTGACTTTTTCATTTTTTAGACTCTACCTATAAAGTGAGATCATGTAATATTTGTCTTTCTCTGTCTGGCTTATTTTTCTTAGCATGATGTCCTCCCAGTTCATCTGTATTGTCATAAATGGCAGGATTTCCTTTTTTCTCATGGCTAAATAATGTTCTGTTGTTTGTGTGTATATACACACACAACACGTCTTGTTTATACGTTTGTCCATACATGGACACTCAGGTCTTTCCGTATTTTGGCTATTGTGAATAATGCTCAATAAACAATGAGAGACCAGATGTCTGAGGTTCTGATTTCATTTCCTTTATATGTATACCCTGAGGTCAGATTCCTGGATCATATGGGAGTTCTATTTTTAATTTTTTGAAGAACCCATAATGTTTCCTTCATGGCTATACCAATTTACATTCCTACTGACAAGTAACAATGATTCTCTTTTCTCAAAATCAGGAATTTTAACATTCATTCAATATTATTGTCAAATTCATAGTCCATATTCCAGTTTATCATATATCTAAAATGTCTTTCATAGTTTTTTAAAAAAATTCTGATCAATCGTCCAATCCAGGATCATGCATTGCATCTAGCTGCCATGTCTCTTTAGTCTCCTTTAATCTGCAGTGGTTTCTCAGCCTTTCCTTCTTGACTGTCATGTCTTTGAAGAGTATAGGCCAGTTAGTTTGTAGACTGGCTCTCAATTTGGGTTTGTCTGATGTTTCCTCGTGATTAGATTTGGATCATTACATTTTTGGAAGGAATACCACAGAATTGTGTCCTTCTTTGTGTATTATACCAGAAGATACATGATGTCTGTTTGTCCCCAAATCGGTTATATTAACTTTAATCACTTGCTTTCTCCACTATAACATTTCTCCCTGCCCCCTTTGAAATTAATGAGTAATTTGTGGGGTGATATTCTAAGACTGTAAATATCCTCTTCCTAATCAGATTTCACCCACTAGTTTTAATATCCATTAACGGTATTCTAACTCCATCATTCCTTCTGCATTTATTATTTGGCATGCCACTGTGAGGATGGGCTTTCCCTTCTCCCCTATTTACTTATTTACTCATTTCCAAAAACTGTGAAAGGATTCTGCCCTACTTACAAGCTAATAAGATAGCCTATTACTGTTTCTTACATACTGGCAGAGTTACAAGACTCCTGGGTCCGAGCCAAAGGACTGTATTATTCCTGGCATGGCAAACAACATGAGCTTTGTTGGATTTGCTTCACATTCTTGTGTCCCCTAAATCCCACAGGGATGACACAGGTGGGCCTAGATGGATTCCTGCATACAGTGGGTTGTGCCATAGGGAAGGAGCACCGAGCTTTGGGGACTCATCACTTTCATAGCAGGGAGCAGCAAACCTGCTATTTTTCAGGGGTGTGGAAGAAATTACCTCATCCCTGATGGTGGCTTACTCTACACACAACCCTGAGAAATGGCCAAGATAGAAGTAGTCAGAGCCTGGCATACTGAACATGAAATGTGCTCAGGGCCCCTGGTTGATTGCCTCACCCATTATAGTCAAGAATATATTCATAGATTTGTATTTTATTCAGTAGTAATATCAATTACCATCGTTTGGCCACTGAAAGCCATTCAAGATGGCTCCCATGTCCTTTTGATATGTCCCCATCATTCTTTGAACACTTTTCTTTCTGGCGTGTTTCAGGCTGTATTAGTCTCCTAGGGTTGCCATAGCAAAGTACCACAAACTAGTAGTTTGTAGTTTAAAACAGCAGAAACTCTCTCACAGTACAGGAGGCCTGAAATGACGGTGTTAGCAGAGCCATGCTCTCTTTGAAAGCTTCAGGGAAGAGTCCTTCCTTGCCTCTACCAGTACTTCTGGTGGTCTCAGAGAGTCCTTAGTTTGTGGCGGGATAGCTCCAGTTTCTATCTCTGCTCACATGGCCTTTTCCCCCTGTGTCTCTATCCAGATTGCCCTTACTTTCTCTTATTTAGACAACTTGTCATTGGATTTAGGGCTCGCCTTAAACCTCATCTTAACTTTTACCCCTAGCTTTATTGAGATGTAACTGACATATTTTATAAATTTAAGGTACACACACTGGAGAAGGCAATGGCACGCCACTCCAGTACTCTTGCCTGGAAAACCCCATGGATGGAGGAGCCTGGTAGGCTGCAGTCCGTGGGGTCGCTAAGAGTCAGACGTGACTGAGCAACTTCACTTTCACTTTTCCCTTTCATGCATTGGAGAAGGAAATGGCAACCCACTCCAGTGTTCTTGCCTGGAGAATCCCAGGGACGGGGGAGCCTGGTGGGCTGCCGTCTATGGGGTTGCACAGAGTCGGACACGACTGAAGTGACTTAGCAGCAGTATAAGATAGGTGTCTTTTTCCCAACACCATTTACTGAAGAGACTGTCCTTTTCATTGAGTAGTCTGGGCTCCCTTGTCAAATATTAGTTGACTGTATGCCTCATCTTAACCTGATAACATCTGCAAAGACCTTGTTTCTAAATAAGGCCTCATTCTCAGATATCTGGGGTTAGACGTGGATGTGTCTTTGTAGGGGAGAGGACACAATTCAACTCACTCCATAGGTTTATCTTCTGCTTTCTCTGTCCTCACCCTAGAATTGGCTTTCCCCCTTTGGTTCCTTTTAGTAGAGAATGGTATTTAGAAAGCAAAGTCTGGGTGTTGAGTATGCTCATTTCTGCTAGGGCGTCATTGCTTCTATGCCCTTTCAGCAGACATACCTGAATAATGCTGCTGCTAAGTCACTTCAGTTGTGTCCGACTCTGTGTGACCCCATAGACAGCAGCCCACCAGGCTCCCCCGTTCCTGGGATTCTCCAGGCAAGAACACTGGAGTAGGTTGCCATTTCCTTCTCCAATGCATGAAAGTGAAAAGTGAAAAGGAAGTCACTCAGTTGTGTCGGACTCCTAGCGACCCCATGGACTACAGCCCACCAGGCTCCTCTGTCCATGGGATTTTCCAGGCAAGAGTACTGGAGTGGGGTGCCATTGCCTTCTCCATACCTGAATAATACATATGCTCAAAGGCACATATATGTTAACACACATTCATACTTACATCTGTGTGTACATGCACACATATGTATGCATTCAGGTATGAATGTGCACACAGATAGATTCATTGTAGACACAGACGTGTGCATATACCCACACCTACTTAACCCTCTCTAACATATGTATCCTATATCTGTATTTCTATATTTATTTACTTATATATTAAAAACCACAAGTTCATATTGGTACCTCTGATTCCAACCCTGCACTATAGGGTACATTATTGTCTTCCCTCTTTCTGAATTTGTAACGCCTTTCTATGTCAGAACCCAGGCTCCTAATATTCTCATTATATTTACTCATTTTCTTGAGCTAGAATACACAGGAACCCGTTTCAGAATTGCTAACCTACACTCCTGTGAAAAGCAAGTTTACTAACTGAAGTTCACTACTTGTTTACAGGTTGTTTATGTTTTTTATTTTTTAAAGTAAAATGTATATAAAGTGAGATGCTCAAACTTTTAAGGGTATAATTCGATGTTTTAACAAATATTCAAGGTAGTTTTGTAAAAGCTTTGATAAAATTGGAAAATAATTGCATTTCAGTCACTTTGTTTTTCCAGACTGCTTCCTAATTGACAGTCATTTGGAAGATTAAGATTCTTTTCAACGTGAATGCTCTGGCTTCCCAGGTGGCTCAGTGGTAAAGAATCTGCCTGCAATGCAGGAGTCATGGGTTTGATTTCTGGGTTGAGAAGATCCCCTGGAGAAGGAAATGGCAACCCGCTCCAGTATTCTTGCCTAGGAAAGCCCTTGGACAGAGGAACCTGGCAGGCCACAGTCCATGGGATCACAAAAGACTCCCAACACAACTTACCAACTAAACAACAACAAACCTGACCCATGAAGTAACTCTGTTCTGAAGTGGCTGCCTTGCTTCTAAAGAGAGAACATGGACACAAAGATGTGGTTTTATAGCCTGATAGATGTATTAACAGTTCTAGAAGAGGACATTTTCCAAATTAAAGAATTATATGTTTTTCTGTAATTTCTAGCTAATAATTGATATTTTTCCATAGCTCTTTTGAGAAGATTCTTATTCTAAGGTGCCCAGTGTAATGAGTAGCATTTTTTTGAGTCCTGTATAAAGGCTTTTTGAGTACAAATAGCAGGATGATTTGAGTTTATTTGGTCTCTGTTGATCCTACAAGTTAAGGCCAAAAAGAAAAAAATACATTAATGATCTCTCTGTAGATCTAACTTATTAAAAGACCAATCTCCTGTATTTTGTATATATAATTAAAATTTTACTCTGTTGCAGATTACTGTTTCATATTGAATCATTTATAAAAGGACTTTTGTCCTTTTTTGTACATCTATATATTATTGATAGTAGTCATTCATTCAGCTCATTTATTGCACACTTATGGTGTGCCTGTTATTGCTCTCAGTGCTGGAGATAACAGTGAACAAAAGACACCCATCCCTGCTCTCAGAGAGCTTACAGTTTGGCAGGCATAAGTAATAGAATAAATATAGTGTATGAGAAGTTGATTAGCACCAAGGAGAGAAAGCAGGAGAAGAAGAAGAGGGTATACAGGAGGTGGGGTTACAATTTTAAATGAGCTGATCGAGAAAGGCTCACTGAAGAGATGGCACTGAGCAGAGACGTGAAGAGTGAACCATGCAGGTACCTAGGGAAGAGCATTCTACATGGAGGGACAGCCAGCGCAGATCCCTAAGGTAGGAGCATGCCTGGTGTGCTCTAGAAATTGTTAGGAGGACCGAATAGGTATACGGGAATGAGGTGCAGGGCAGAGAAATAGGAAATGAGGTAGCGTGGGGCACATGGGATAGTCTACTATAAGGATTAAGGCTTTTACTCTAATGATAAAGGGATATACACTTAGAATATAAACTTGTAAAAAGATATAAGTATTCTTCTATATTGTCCAGTATATAATATTTTAATGAAAGTAATACAGGTATATGGAAATAAAAATTCAAACAGTATGAAAGGGTATGAAAATGAAATTTTGTATATGAAGTTCCTTGTCCCACACATGATATACTCCTTCTGTCATTTCCTAGTAGACCTAACCACTTGTGACTATTTCTGTAATTCTGCATTGCTTCCTCAAAAGCTGCTGCTGCTACTGCTAAGTCACATCAGTCGTGTCCGACTCTGTGCGACCCCATAGACGGCAGCCCACCAGGCTCCCCCGTCCCTGGGATTCTCCAGGCAAGAACACTGGAGTGGGTTGCCATTTCCTTCTCCAATGCATGAAAGTGAAAAGTGAAAGTGCAGTCGCTCAGTCGCGTCCGACCTCTAGCGACCCCATGGACTGCTGCGCACCAGGCTCCTCTGTCCGTGGGATTTTCCAGGCAAGAGTACTAGAGTGGGGTGCCATTGCCTTCTCCCTCCTCAAAAGCACTAAATTCTAAGTTTCTTCTTTTAAAAAAGTGTTGTTTGTAACTTGAATGCTTGTCTGACAGATAGATGAACGTCTATCTGGATAGTTCCTGCAGCTTCATTCCTCTTTGCCGCTGTACCTGTTTCTCTTCACACCTAGTAAAGCTTCTTGTGACCACCAGAGGGAGCAAAAGTTCCTGATAAACAAGGCAATTTTGTTCTCAGGAATTTCTAGGGCTTTCTGTGTGTTTCAGTAGTATTGTTAAAACCTTGCTTCTCGTTGGCCATCTAGTCTTTTGGTTTTTTTTAGAGAAACTCCTTAGAAACTTTCATGTTTACTTGGGATATTACTAGTTACTTTGTTTTTGTTCACCATAACTTGTCTGATGACTCTTAGGTTAGCATTCATTGCATATTTGTGTATTGCTTATGAAGATAAGTAATATAGATGGGAGAACTGAGTCTCCTTTGTTCTAAGCTGTCTAGTACCCATCTAGGCTTTTGCAAAATGGCTACTATTCATCTGTGGTTTTTACAGCATCATTGACTTATCTTTTACCTATAAAAATTCATTGAATATCAGAATAGATAATGGAACTTGAAGAAACAACAGAGGAGCCAGAACAGGGTCCTGTCCTGATAGTCTTCTTCCTGTGCCTGGAAGAGAGCATGACGCCCCACTCCAATGTTCTTGCCTGGAGAATTCCTATGGACAGATGAGCCTGGTGGGCTACAGTCCACGGGTTTGCAAAGAATCAGACACATCTGAGCGACTAAGCACAGCACAGCACAACAGTAGTGCCAAAGAGATTGAAATATATATACATGAGGAAAATACAATTTTAACTAAGATTTGAATGTGAGGGACTTCCTGGGAGTCTCGTAGATAAGACACTGTGCTGCTACTGCAAGGGGCACAGGATTAATCCCTGGCCAGGGAACTAAGATCCCACATGCTTCAAAGTAGCCTAAATAAGTAAATAAATTGAATGTGGTAAGGGCCACTTTTAAGCCGATAGGAATATCATAAAGCATAAAGTCTGCATGATTAAATGTTGTTTTGCCCAAGACTATATTGCTGTTTCTCCCTACTATTCTTGCAGTTTTAACTGTAGGCTGTGTTGATTCTAAATTCATTTTTCAGCCCTGATCTTTTCTGTGATCCTGATCAGGGTTCAGGGTTTTTAGAGCAGGATCACAAAAACTAATTTTTAAAAAGTGAATAGCCTGCAGAGTCCAGGCCATTAACATAAATGAATGAAGTGGGTTGGAATTTATACATAGTCGTGAGAATTGTAGTTTACAGGGGGTAAAAGTGAAGTTGCTCAGTCATGTCTGACTCTTTGTGACCCCATGAACCCTACCAGGCTTCTCCATCCATGGGATTTTCCAGGCAAGAGTATCAGAGTGGGTTGCCATTTCCTTCTCCAGGGGATCTTCCTGACCCAGGAATTGAACCTGGGTTTCCTGCATTGCGGGCAGAGGCTTTACCCTCTGAGCCACCAGGGAAGCCCTTACAGGGGGAGTGCATGCCTATATGAACTAGGGAAATGGACCTTTGCTTCAGCCGGTTATTGCTATGAGTGCCAGTAATGCCAGACCAGATATAAAGTCTTGGCGTTAGTGTGATATCTCTTGATTTTTGAACGAGGCTTTAAAAGATAAGTTAAAGTTGGCTAGGCAGTTGCACTACAATGTGAGCCAAACTGAAAATACATCTGCAGGTGCAGTCAGTCTTAAGGGGTCTACCTTTTGACTTTGTTTAGGTTCATGTGTCAGAATACTTGTTGAGTATTTCTATTTTATTGTTGCAGGGGCATTTCTACATGTTATCCCTATTTTAAATCTGATCTCACTCAACTCTGTCCTCTATACTGCTTCTAAAATACATATCTGACCATGTTTTCCCTGTTTAAAAGTGATTCCCGTTTACTCGTAAGCTAAATTAGTATGACATACAAATTCCACCACATCTGATTCATATTTACATTTCAATCCCACCTCCTCAACCTTTATTTTAAATTCCAGTACTATCAGACTTAAGTATTGTTTCAGCAACCTGACTGTGCACCAGAATCCCTTGCAGGGAGCTTTAAAAATAGAAATGCATAATCTTTACTCCAGATTTACGTAAAATTTACTGCTAGGATCCTGACCTCTCTGTTTGTTTTAGGTTTTAATGGCTCACAAGTCACTTTGAAGCACTCTGGGGTTGTCAGTATCTACTGCCCTACATCTTGCTGTTTTACATCTTCTGATTTTAGTTCAAGTTTTTTTTTTTTCCTTTATTTGGAGAGCTCTCTCTGTTTACTAGATTAATTTGTGCTCATCCTTGAAGACTAGGTTCAGGGTATTTTGACCTTTAGGAATCTTTTCCCTGTTCCTTGAACCATACAGAGATAGGCAAAGTAATGGCTCTCTGTGCTCCTCTGCTTTCACTGTTCTTACCATTTTGAATTGAAATTATGTTTCTCTTCCTCTATACTTTTCCAGGATTAAGATTATGTCTTATTAATATTTATAATTCCCTGTACGAGCTCAGTATGTGAAACAGAAGATGACCAGTAACTGCTGGATTGGAGTGGTCTGGCGGTTGTGCTGTATGTGGTACAGGGGAGGGGCTGAAGAAGAAGTTGTCTATATAATAAAGTTTGCATAGATTACTTGTGTGCACTATGCCTGCTGTTATTTCTGCTGTGTATAGCTTTCCCAATTATTGTAGTACCAAGTTGATGGAAAATCAGGTTAAGACCTTGTATAAAGTGAATTCTGAATTCAGTATCTTTATTCCTTTTTTATATGTGTTGTGTCCGTGTTTTCTTAGATTTGCTTTGTCCAGACTAATTTGGGTGAGATTAATTGGGTTAAATACTGTGTTCCTTATGCAAGAACATGAAAGTTAATGCCATACTTAACTGCATATTGAGATTTGGGTGAGTCAGAAGGGGAGAAGTTGAAGAACATTTGACGCAGACATTTCTCTAGAATAAATCTGAATTTTTAAAAAAGCGTGGAGGAATTTTGCTTCAGTAACAATGAAAAATCCATTGGCTGGATTAAATTGTGACTTAGGTACACTGAATTGTTTTTTAGATCAGTGGACTGCAGAGGGCAGTGTTCTACAGCTTAAAGTGACTGATTTTCTGTGATGATACATTTTCCTGTATTATGCTTACTTTGTGTTTTTGTTTCTCTTATAGACACAGATTAAAACTGCAAGGTTAGAAATTAAAAATTTCTATCTGTATTTAATATATCAAAATATAATGTTTTAATGAAAGAATAAAATAGTTTAAATAAAGGACATATTTTATAATCTAAAAATATTGATGCCTTGGAATAATGAGAACAATGGGAAAAAGATTTTGTTGTCCTGTTCAATTCATATAAATGAAAAAAAAAAAGCAACATAAATTTTATTTGGTAATTAAACTTATTAGACAATTTGTAGAGATTAGTATCCTGTGTAACTAAAATTTTCTTTCACTAAAGAATGCTCAAGACTTTATTTGTGCAGTATCACAGGATATATTTCTTTGTAAATAAAGCAGTTACACATTTGAGTAGACTAACTGGATTATGATATTAAAGCCATAGCACACATGCTTGCTCATTTGTGTCTGACTCTTTGCGACCCTATGGACTGTAGCCCAGCAGGCTCCTCTGTCCATGGGATTCTCCAAGCAAGAATACTGCAGTGGGTGGCCATGCCCTCTTCCAGGGGATCTTCCCCACCCAGTGACCAAACCAAACCCATGTCTCCAGTGTCTTCTGGGTCTCCTGCATTGTTAGGCAGATTCTTAACCGCTGTCCCACCTGGGAAGCCAAACAGAGCCATAGGCAGAAGAAATAATCCAGCAGTAGATCTTATGGAATTTGTTATTTCAGGTTTACTTTGATAAAAACACAACTTAAATATATTAATTCAGAGTTAGTAATTGAAACTGCATTTTGTCTAGTTTCAAAATTAGAAGGAGATTTTTTTCCTACTGAAAAACCATTTGTTCTAATAGTAGAATTCTATTATAACATGTTTTGTTATTGGGAACAAAGGTTGAATATACTGATATTTTGGGTCAAATTTGTTAGCCTCCATGAACAGCTAATTTCTGATACAGAAAAAGCATGTTGTATTAGTAAAAATAAAATGGTTTACCTTACTGACTTAATAAAGGGTTGAACAATATTTAGGAACTATTGAATGCTTAATGCTTGTATGTGTTTGTGTGTGTTTGCCAGTTGAGTCCCGTGGTTCCTACTTGTTCTTAAAAAACATGTTTGGTTAGCTTTCAGTTCAGTTGCTCATTTGTGTCCAACTCTTTGCAACCCCATGAACTGCAGGATGCCAGGCTTCCCTGTCTATCACCAACTCCTAGAGCTTGCTCAAACTCATATCCATCAAGTCGGTGACATCATCCAACCATCTCATCCTCTGTTGACCCTTCTCCTCCTGTCTTCAATCTTTCCCAGCATCAGGGTCTTTTCTAATGAGTCATTTCTTCACATCAGGTGGCCAAAGTATTGGAGCTTCAGTATCAGTCCTTTCAATGGTTAACTTTAGAGGAGAATTAACAAATAGATACTCAGTTCAGTTCAGTTCAGTCACTCAGTCGTGTCCGACTCTTTGCGACTCCATGAATCGCAGCACACCAGGCCTCCCTGTCCATCACCAGCTCCTGGAGTTCACCCAAACCCATGTCCATCAAGTTGGTGATGCCATCCAGCCATCTCATCCTATGTCGTCCCCTTTTCTTCCTGCCCCCAATCCCTGCCAGCATTACAGTCTTTTCCAATGAGTCAACTCTTCGCATGAGGTAGCCAAAGTACTGGAGTTTCAGCTTTAGCATCATTCCTTCCAAAGAAATCCCAGAACTGATCTCCTTCAGAATGGACTGGTTGGATCTCCTTGCAGTCCAAGGGACTCTCAGGAGTCTTCTCCAACACCACAGTTCAAAAGTATCAATTCTTTGGTGCTCAGCTTTCTTCACAGTCCAACTCTCACATTCGTATATGACCACTGGAAAAACCATAGCCTTGACTAGACGGACCTTTGTTGGCAAAGGAATGTCTCTGCTTTTCAATATGCTATCTAGGTTGGTCATAACTTTCCTTCCAAGGAGTAAGCGTCTTTTAATTTCATGGCTGCAGTCACCATCTGCAGTGATTTTGGAGCCCAAGAAAATAAAGTCTGACACTGTTTCCACTGTTTCCCCATCTATTTCCCATGAAGTGATGGGACCAGATGCCATGATCTTCATTTTCTGAATGTTGAGCTTTAAGCCAACTTTTTCACTCGCCTCTTTCACTTTCATCAAGAGGCTTTTTAGTCTGGCACACTATTTTAACATTCATTCCATACACTTACTTATCTCTGAGTTTTTTAGTTTTTTCCTGTTTATATTTGCTGATTGAGGAAAGGAAGCAGTATGAATACCTGTGCACATATGTGTATGTATGTTAAAAGTTTGACAAATCATTCTCTTATTAAAAATAGTTTAGTGGTATAATTTTTTAAATTGTTATTTACTTATTTATGGCTGTGCTGGATCTCTATCACTGTGTGCAGGCTTTTTCCAGTTGCACTTGCTTCTCTCGTTGCAGAGCTGAAGCTCTGATGTGTGGTCTCAGAAGTTGTGGTGCACAGACTTTGTTGCCCCATGGCATGTGGGATCTTCCTGGATCGGGGTCGAACCTGTTTCCCCGGCATTGGCAAGCCGGTTTTTAACCACTGAGTCACCAGGGAATTCCCTAGTGGTATAACTTAAAAGAAACTTTAAAGAAAATCATATAAAATTACTTTGGGATAGGTAAACTCCTAGGGTTTCATTGATATTGGTGGGATAGGGTTACCCTAGAACCAGATTCTGATTTTAGTATATGATGGGTGTTAGTTTTGATATTTCTTCTGGTAGCGTGTAGTCTAAATAAATAAGTGTAGTCATATCACAGTTTTCCAGTTTCTTCTTAGGTCGAATATTTTATTTATTTCTCCAACTGGGAAGCCATGAAAAAATTTTAGTGAAACTCTTAGTAATCTATAATTTTAATTGAGGTAAAAGGGGAATATACTCAGGAAAGATAAGTCATTTTTCTTTTTTAAATGTCCCACTTTACTCTTTTTAACATGTAATTAGATTTTAACATAGCCTTTTCCATCCTCTAGCAGTCATGACACTGGCTCATTTTAAATGTAGGACCTGAAAATCTGTTAATAGGATTTGAAATCCAGTGAAGGAAGATAGATTTGTATTCACTGTTTACTTAAGGGAAAAAAAAAAAAACTGCTTGTACAATTTAGGATATCTCCTTTTTGAAAGTTTTTAAAATTCTTAACATTTTGCGATATTAAAATTTAGTATTATAAGCCTAAAGTGGATAAGTTTTGAGACTGATTTCCCGTCCTGTCTCCTCACATTTGCCTCCTGTGAGAAAGCTTTATATATTGAGAGTGAATGTTTTAAATATCTAATATATGTACAATAGTCGACTGAATGACTTATTACTATTTTAATTTAAAAAATTTTTATAGTTTATGGGTCATTTCTCTTGTATATTATTCCATAGAATTAGTCTATATTTTTATTCATTAGGATTGTACTAGATTTCTCTACTTCCAAGTCTTTGTTTTCTTTTCATATCTATTTGTGTTGTAAACTAGGGATGACTGTGTTAATTTGTCCTTTGAGATTTGGTTCAGCTAAGATTTATTGAGCTTTTTCAGGCTGCATTACTTGGCATAAACTAATGCTGTAATCCTGCTGAAATCTTATAATAATAATGATTAATTATATGTCATATTCTGAAATTTTTAAAGAATTGATGTACTTTGGAATGTGATTTTCTCGGTAAACTCATGATGCCAAATCACTTAGTTTTTACCTCTTTCCTGTAGCATTTCTGCTGACTAATGTAAAAATTATGAAATCATCCAATTCAGTTACTATGTCATTTGGCTATGACTTAAAAAAAAACTAGTTAGAAGATATTATGATTTTTTTGCAACTATTGATGATATATATTATATACTTCTGTGTCTGTGGTATCTTCCAAGGAGATTTACATTGGAGACATTTCCCTTTTGACCAATAGCTAACCTCCTCTGGCTTTATCCAGAGTTTCTGCCTAAGAGGTGCTTCAACTGAGTCTTCCTAAGTTGTGATGCTGTTATCGTATGATATCTCAATCGTTCTTGCCTGTCAGTAAGATGTGTAGCAATATTTCATAGTCTAGTTTCTTGCCACGTGTCACCTAATCATATAAATCAACTCTGAGTAATGAAGTAATGGAGGAGTTAACATATTTGGTACCCAATGACCCCAGAAGGTTTGACACTGTGGTTGGAACTCCTCTGATTAGGCCCTGCCAGGTGTATATATCGTTGTTCAGTTGCTAAGTTGTGTCCGACTCTTTGCGACCCCATGGACTGTGGCCCGTGGCCTGCTAGGTCTGTCCGTGGGATTTCCCAGGCAAGAATATTGGAGTGGGTTGCCATTTTCCTTCTCCAGGGGATCTTCCCAACCCAGGGATTGAACTTGCGCCTCCTGCATTGCAGCAGATTCTTCTTTCAGCCACCTGGGAAACCATGTGTATATAAAAGTTCCTAAAATTTCAGAAATAATATCAGAATAACATCAGAAATAATATCATTAAATGCATACTGTGTGCTGTTCTTAGGTGCTCAGTCATGTCTGACTCTTTGTAATCCCATGGACTGTAGCCCACCAGGCTCCTCTGTCCTTGGGGATTCTTCAGGCAAGAATACTGAAGTGGGTTGCCATTCCCTCCTCCAAGGGGTCTTCCCAATCCAGGGATCAAACCCAGCTCTCTGGCATTGCAGACGGATTCTTTACCAGCTGAGCTACCTGGGAATCCCATGAATACTGAAGTGGGAAGCCTATACCTTCTCCAGGGCATCTTCCCGACCCAGGAATCAAATCGTGGTATCTGCATTGCAGGTGAATTCTTTACCAGCTGAGCTACTAGGGAAGCCCATTAAATGCTTAACTTTAGTAATTAGAGATGTAAACCTTGTCTAGTGTTTACAACTGCGTATGTGTCTGTGTGCATTGTGAGAGCGGTTTTTCAGAAAATAGATCAGTGTAAAGCTCTGCTGAGACCAAGAACTGTGCATCTTGAATAGTTTGTTGTATGAACCACACTTGTTTTTTTTTGTTCATTTTTATGTTAGATAAAATCTGCAGTCTTTTGATTGCCTTATGCCTTTTGGAAAAGAGTGAAGTGTCAATTATACCTTCTAAGATAACAGATTGAAGGCAGGAGGAGAAGGGGACAACAGAGGATAAGATGGTTGGATGGCATCACTGACTCAATGAACATGAGTTTGAGCAAGCTCTGGGAGTTGGTGATGGACAGGGAAGCCTGGCCTGCTGCAGTCCATGGGGTCACAAAGAGTCAGACACAACTGAGCAGCTAAACTGAAGATGACAGATTAGCTTTCAATTATTTCTATCATTTAGGAGAAAGAAAATCCAATTGCAAAATAGGACAATTCTTAAATTGCAAATTTCCATTAGAGTTATTTTCACAGGTTAATTCAAAAACTGCTGAAATTTTGGAAAACTTAGAATATACTTCTTTTCAAATAACACTATTAAGAAATGAGTTTATTGTAACAAAAAATTAACAGTTAAGTCTTTTTACCAATCTTCACAATGATATTTGGTTTTAAGTGTTACTTCAATCTTGTATGTTACAAAGTCAGTTCAACTTTATATATTCTTTACAAAAAATTTTTATTTGTTTACTTATTTTTGGCAGCACTGGGTCTTTGTTGTTGCACATGGACTTTCTCTGGTTGCGTCCAGCAGAGGGGCGGGGGTGCTAATACTTTTGTTGTGGTATGCAGGTTTCTCATTGCAGTGGCTTCTCTCACTGTGGAGCATGGGCTGCAGGCTCATGGGCTTCAGGAGCTGTGGTGCGGGCTCCAGAGCACAGGCTCAGGAGTTGTGGTGCGTGGGCTTGGTTGCTGTGCGGCATGTGGGATTTTCCCAGGTCAGTGATCGAACCTGTGTCCCCTGCATTAGCAGGCGGATTCTTATCCACTGCACCACCAGGAGAGTCTTAAATATTCTTTTAAAATGTATTTTATAGGGAGCACAAGCAAAGTGGTCTCTCAATGTCACGATAATAAGTTATGGATATAGTATTTGTTTGTATGAAAATGTTAAAATGTTGCTGTCTTTACTAGGCCCTTTTAAAAAATTCTGTATGCTGGAGTTTCTCATCAGCTGTGTAAATATAGAATCATGGGAGGCTTGAGATCTTTAGGTATTTGAAATGTTGTAATATATACACTAGTTTAAGTGTGCGCTGTTTTACAGATAGCTCTCATTTCATGCACAGTCCTGTATTTAAATAATTCAAATCATTGCTATTCTAAGCAGTGCTTTTGCAGTCAAACATCTGAAAAGTGATTGACTTTTTTCCCATAGCTCCATAATTTATAAGAAAACCTGAAATGAAAAGACTAGACCAAGATGATTTTGGTGCATGGTTATAATCTTAATATCAGTACTGAGAATAAAGACTAAGCCTGTTCAGAATAGACTGGTTAACTAACTGAGCAAGTTAAATTTCACATAGTAATTCCTTTTCATTGTTTAGTTCATATGTTTTGCATTTAATTTGTAGGTGCAGGGTGTTTTTGATTTTATGTCTTTTGAGAAATTTATGATCTGGTGCTTTATTTATGACATCGTAGTCTCAGCTTCAGCAATTGATTGAAATACAATATAGGGAAATTTAGTATGTATTTTTTAAAAGCTTAAATTGGGAAAATGAACCAACAGTGCTAATGCAGAGTTATCTTGGAGCAAAGTAAGAAGGAATGGCAGGTTAATTTCTTTATACTTCTGTTGGTCTTTTATTGCTATAATCTTATTCACAATATTTGACATGATTTGCTTTTGGAGATTTGTAGTATATTGTCACATTTTAAAGTTGTGAAGGACAATTATAATTCATTGAGATTATATATGTATAATAGAAAAGAGTTTGTAAACTATAGAGTGTAATGCAAATAAATTATTTTTATTGTTATACCAACTATATATTTAACAGAGGCAAAATTTTTATTAATATGCTAACAAAAAATGGGATGCAGTGTTAGTGTTGCTGGGAATATTAGTGACTGAAAACATAGCACATGGTAGCTTATGTTGAATAAATAACAAGGTTGAAATTATAGAAGAATTATTCAGAGGGAAAAGTTAATACATTTCCCCTTTGTGGCTATGCCATAGCATGCCTCGAATTAGATAGGACTGATTTAGTTAAGTCTAAGTCATATTCCTGTAATTTAGAGTTGGAAAATAGTTTTTTCTCTGTACATATTGAATCTGTCAGCTGCATGAATTAGATTTTGTTAGCCGAGTTGAAAATACATTCATTTAAAAAAATATAAAGACCTGGGTTTAAAGCACTATCTGAATACCACATTGTTTTCAGTCTCACTATAGAGTAACTCTCTTCTAGAGGCAGTGTATAGTTTTATTCCTATTACAGTGCACGTGAAGTAAGACTTGCAGCTGTTTGACACAATTTCTAATTTGAGACCAAATATATTACTAACTATAGCTTTAGAGTCAATAGCTACTGTACATTTGTTGGTCGTCCAATTTTTAAAGTATGGCAAAGATGAAAAGGGTGAGAGAGACAGGTGATGGATTGACCCTTGGGTACGATGCAGAAATTGAATCAAAAAACCAATCAGGGTAATTCTTAAAAGGAAAAAAAGCATAAGAGGAAAAAAGACATGTCAGAAATTTGGGTCTGAATTTCTTGGTGCCTGTCTTTGTATGAAAAAAGGTTTTACATTGAAGGTGGTTATATTATGGTCAAAACTGACAGTGCTAAAAGAAAATCTGAATTGGACATTGGCAATGAAGCTTGATTGGCTTAGAGACAGAGATGATGGCAGGCCAGAGTCATTGTTCTGACTGTCCTGGCATTCTGGCCAGAGCTTGCTTGCTGCTGCTGCTGCTGCTAAGTCGCTTCAGTCATTATCTGAGTGAGTCTGTGCGACCCCATAGACGGCAGGCCACTAGGCTCCCTCATCCCTGGGATTCTCCAGGTAAGAACACTGGAATGGGTTGCCATTTTCTTCTCCAATGCATGAAAGTGAAAAGTGAAAGTGAAGTCGCTCAGTCGTGTCCAACTCCTAGCGACCCCATGGGCTGCAGCCTACCAGGCTCCTCTGTCCATGGGATTTTCCAGGCAAGAGTACTGGAGTGGGGTGCCATTGCCTTCTCCGGGCCAGAGCTTGAGGAAACATGAAAACTGGATGGAAATGTATAACTTGTTTTAACATGCCGAAGTTTCCCTGACCAAGTGAAAAGTAATTATGGAAACTGGGATAAGGACGTTGTCATGTTCTTGCTTGGTCCTTTTTTGTTATTTCAGTGGTCAAGATAACCAGCAAAGATGTTTATGTACTGTATGTAAGCTGATAGCCTTAAGTATCTGCTTCATAGGTAACCCGAAGTAGTTTTAGGAAACAGGGCGCAGCTGAGAGTAACAGAATTCAGTAGTTTAATTATAGACCCCTAATGGAAGGGTGAGAAATTACACTTGAAATGTATAAGGACAAGCCATCCCCAGAAGGAATATGAATGCCAATCAATAGTGAAAGATGCTCTGTCTCACTAATAATCAAGAAATGTAAGTAAGCTAAAGCAGCGTATACTACTTTTCATCTGAGAGATTGAATTAGAAGGCTTGTTGGCAGAGCACAAGGAAGTCAACACAGGCATGCCTTTTTAGTGGAGCATGGGTTGGCAGCCATCTCCTAGGAGATGACTTCTTCACCTCCTAAAGCCACCTGCCCACTTAGGTTTTGCTGTGAGGCTCAGCTGCAGCAGGACCTCCTACCCGACCAGACTCTTGGAAACTTTGATTCCTTCTAGGCTCAGGGCGTGTGGTAGAAGCTCTGTCCCCAGCAGTTGGTTAGAGGGGGTTAGGTAGCAGGACCAGAAACTCAGGGGGCAGACTTTGACCAGGGAGAGGCAAGAGATGGGAAGAAACCGGCAGTTCAATAGCTTTTCCTTTCTTTCCTTTCTTCGAAACATAATGGTCCATTTAGCTTAACTGGAAGACAGCCTGCGTGACCACGGTCAGTGAAACCAGCTTGGTAACAGTATCACCTTTTATTTGCTTTTCCTCCTTACCCGCCTCACCTCTCTTTCCCTCTTGTTCTTCAGGTGCTAGGATTTTATATCTCAAGAATTGCCTAGCTTAAAAGCTTTGTCTCAGCTTTATACTCTTCCTTAGGAAATGTAGGCTTGAGAAGCTAACAATTTCACTTCTGAAACTCTACTCCACAAAAATATCTGCAAGATCTGGAAGACTTGTGCATATGGATGTACACAGCAGTGTTGTTTGCTTTACTACGAAGTTGGAAATAATCTTAATGGTCATCAATAGGGAAATGGTTAAATAATGACATATAATAGAATGCTGTCCAGCAATAAAAAGAATGATATGGAAAGTTTTCCATGATATATTGTGTGAGGTAAAGGGCAGATCAGTATGTTTAGTTTGATCTCATTTTGGTAAATTAAGCCACCAAATAAATCAAATATATGGGCATAGGTACAATATTGAAAGAACTGATATTGAACTGGGAATGTTGTTGAAATTAGGAGAGGGATTTTTATATTTTACCTTACACATTTTTATAAAACTGAATTTTTCTACATTGAATATGCAATAAAACAGTGGAAAAATTTTGCTATTAATATTTAACTCATATAGACAATGGAATAATTATTAAACATGGAGAACAAATATGTTTAGGAGATAGAAAGCATATCAGAGTGCTTACTTTATCCAGTATTAATCTTGGGGGATCATGAAGAAAGTAACTTTTTAACTTTGTTTATTACGTGTGTGTGTGTGTGTGTATAGATACAGATATGCTTGATATAAGCTGGGGGATTAGTCAAAGCTTTATATATATTATTTACTGGTCACAATAGCTCTATCAAGTAGGTGCTTTTGTTTCCTGTTTTACAGATTAGGGACCCACGGCACAGAAAATGTTTAAATAACACAAAAATAAAACTTTGTTTGATGTCATATAGATTTAACAGTGGCAATCAGCAAATTAAACCTATTCTGCCTAACTCCTGAGGTTCTAATCACTGCCTGAGGTTGTAACCGCACATTTCTAATTCAGTCCTATAGCATTAGTTATCGCAACCTGTATATGATCTGACTGTAAACTCCTTACATACTACTTGACATAGATAACCATGTTTTATTGTCTTTGATGAGTGGGAACAGGTTTTTAAAAAACTCAAAGTGAAAATTACTTTTTTTTCCTTAATTGTAAAAAAAATTTATAGAAACTTTCAGGAGACACACAAGAGTTTGTAGGTGAAAATAAGGACTGTCTTAAAAATAACCATTGTTAACATTTCGGTGTCTCGTTTGAAAATTTTCTACATGTATTTACTTAAACATATAGTTAGCATTTTAAAAGTTTTCCTCCAAATGGGATTATATTACTCATATGTTTTTTTAAAAATCTGCTTTACATGCCAGTTACTATAGTTATCTTTCCATATGTGTATATATAAATTTCTAATGACTGCATAGTATCCTATTGCATGGGTAAATCCCATTTGATTTAGCCAATATTCTATGTTCATATATTCAACTATTTCTTTCTTTTCTTTTTATTATTATTTTAAACTTGAAGTATAGTTAATTTATAAATGATTCAATTTTTTTAGATTACACTTGATTTAAAATTACTATAAAATATTTTCTGTATTCCTTGTGCTATACAGTATATTCTTGCAGTTTATTTTATACATAGCAGTTTATACCTCTTAATCCCCTGCCTCTATGTTGTCCCTCTCCTATTCCTTTTTGCCTCTGGTAACCACTAATTTGTTTTCTATATTTGTCAGACTGTTTCTATTTTGTTATATTCATTCATTTGTTTTATTTTTTTTAGATTCCACATATAAGTGATAACATGCAGTGCTTATCTGACTTATTTCAGATAAGCACAATACCCTCCAGGTTAATCCATACTATTACAAATGGTAAAGTTTAATTTTTTATGGTTGAGTAATATTCCTTTAGCATATTGAAAAGCAGAGACATTACTTTGCCAACAAAGGTCCGTCTAGTCAAGGCTATGGTTTTTCCAGTGGTCATGTATGGATGTGAGAGTTGGACTGTGAAGAAAGCTGAGCGCGGAAGAATTGATGCTTTTGAACTGTGGTGTTGGAGAAGACTCTTGAGAGTCCCATGGACTGCAAGGAGATCCAACCAGTCCATCCTAAAGGAGATCAGTCCTGGCTGTTCATTGGAAGGACTGATGTTAAAGCTGAAACTCCAGTACTTTGGCCACCTGATGCAAAGAGCTGACTCATTTGAAAAGACCCTGATGCTGGGAGAGATTAAGGGCAGGAGAGGAAGGGGATGACAGAGGATGAGATGGTTGGATGGCATCACTGACTCAATAAACATGGGTTTGGGTAGACTCCAGGAGTTGGTGATGGACAGGGAGGTCTGGCTGTGGTTCATGGGGTCGCAGAGTCAGACACACCTGAGCAACTGAACTGAAGTTTCATGAAATGTTCCCTTGGTATCTCTAATTTTCTTGAAGAGATCTCTAGTCTTTCCCATTGTATTGTTTTCCTCTATTTCTTTGCATTGATTGCTGATGAAGGCTCTCTTATGTCTCCTTGCTATTCTTTGGAACTCTGCATTCAAATTATATCTTTCCTTTTCTCCTTTGCTTTTTGCTTCTCTTCTTTTCACAGCTATTTGTAAGGCCTCCTCAGACAGCCATTTTGCTTATTTGCATTTCTTTTTTGGGGATGGTCTTGATCCCGTCTCTTGTACAATGTCACGAACCTCCATCCATAGTTCATCAAGTACTCTATCAGATCTAGTCCCTTAAATCTATTTCTCACTTCCACAGTATAATCATAAGGGATTTGATTTAGGTCATACCTGAATTATCTAGTGGTTTTCCCATCTTTCTTCAATGTAAGTCTATATTTGGCAATAAGGAGTTCATGATCTGAGCCACAGTCAGCTCCCGGTCTTGTTTTTGCTGACTCTATAGAGCTTCTCCATCTTTGGCTGCAAAGAATATAATCAGTCTGATTTTGGTGTTGACCATCTGGTGATGTCCTTGTGTAGTCATCTCTTTTGTTGTTGGAAGAGGGTGTTTGGTATGACCAGTGCATTCTCTTGGCAAAACTCTATTAGCCTTTGCCCTGCTTCATTTTGTACTCCAAGGCCAAACATGCCTATTACTCCAGGTATGTCTTCACTCCCTACTTTTGTATTCCAGTCCCCTAGATGAAATGGACATCTTTTTTTGGTGTTAATTCTAGAAGGTCTTGTAGGTCTTCATAGAACCATTCAACTTCAGCTTCTTTGGCATTAGTGATTGAGGCATAGACTTGGATTACTGTGATACTGAATGGTTTGTCTTGGAAACGAACAGAGGTCATTCTGTCATTTTTGAGACTGCACCCAAATACTCATTTCGGACTCTTTTGTTGACTATGAGGGCCACTCCATTTCTTCTAAGGGATTCTTACCCACAACAGTAGATATAATGGTCATCTGAGTTAAATTCACCCATTCCAGTCCATTTTAGTTCACTGATTCCTAAAATGTCAGTGTTCACTCTTGCCATCTCCTGTTTGACCACTTCCAATTTACCTTGATTCACGGACCTAACATTCCAGGTTCCTATGAAATATTGTTCTTTACAGCATCGGACTTTACTTCCATTGCCAGTCACATCCACAGCTGGACATTGTTTTTTTCTTTGGCTCAGCCTCTTCATTCTTTCTGGACCTGTTTCACCACTCTTGTCCAGTAGCATATTGGGCACCTACTGACCTGGGGAGTTCATCTTTCAGTGTCATATCTTTTCACCTTTTCATACCGTTCGTGGGATTCTCAAGGCAAGAATTTTGAAGTGGTTTGCCATTCCCTTCTCCAGTGGACCACATTTTGTCAGAACTCTCCACTATGATCCGTCCGTCTTGGGTGGCCCTACATGGCATGGCTCATAGTTTCATTGAGTTAGACAAGGCTGTGACCCATGTGGGATCTTTTGTAGTTCCATATAAATGTTAGGATTATTTGTTCTAGTTATTTGAAAAACATCATAGGTATTTTGACAGGAATCCTATTAGATCTGGTGATTGCTTTGGGTAGTATGGATATTTTAGTAATGTTAACTCTTCCAATTCATGAACATGGTGTATCTTTCCATTTCTTTGTATCATCTTCAGTTTCCTTCATCTTTGCTTTATAGTTTTCCATATATAGGTCTTTCATCTCCTTGGCTAAGTTTATTTCTAGGTATTTTATTCTTTTTAATGCCTTTTTTTACTCTTGCAGATAATACTACAATAAACATTTTTCTACTTATGTTTTTACACACTTATGTAATCATTTCTTCATAATGAATTCCTAGAGAGCAGTAGCCAAGCTTTTTAGTTTCAGATTTTTATTGGTGATTTAGACTCATCAAACAATGCACTATTTAGGAAGAAATATTACTGTCTTGTGTTTTAGTTGCTTATGACTTTTCATTTGGTTAATAATTATTAATAAATGGGACCTAATTAAATTTAAAAGCTTTTGCACAGCAAAGGAAACCATAAACAAAAATACAGCCCACAGAATGGGAGAAAATATTTGCAAACAATGTGACTGAAAAAGGATTAATCTCCAAAATATACAGACATCTCATGCAGCTCAATATCAAAGATATAAACAACCCAATCAAAAAATGGACAGAAGATCTAAATAGACATTTCCAAGAAAGACATGCTGCTGCTACTGCTAAGTCGCTTCAGTCGTGTCCGACTCTGTGCGACCCCAGAGACGGCAGCCCACCAGGCTCCCCTGTCCCTGGGATTCTCCAGGCAAGAACACTGGAGTGGGTTGCCATTTCCTTCTCCAGTGCATGAAAGTGAAAAGTGAAAGTGCAGTCGCTCAGTTGTGTCTGACTCTTAGCAACCCCATGGACTGCAGCCTACCAGGCTCTTCCGTCCATGGGATTTTCCAGGCAAGAGTACTGGAGTGGGGTGCCATTGCCTTCTCCAAAGAAAGACATACAAATAGCCAAAAACACATGAGAAGATGCTCAACATCATTGGTTATTAGGGAAATGCAAATCAAAACCTCATTCTAGTCAGAATGGCCATCAGAAAGTCTACAGACAATATAATACTGGAGAAGGTAGGGAGAAAAATGAACCTACCTACACTATTAGTGGAAATGTAAATTGGTACAGCCACTATGAAGAATAGTACGGAGTTTCCTTAAAAACCTAAAAGTGGAGCTACCATATGATCCTGTAATCCCACTCCTGGGCATATATCTGGAGGAAACCATAATTGGAAAAGATATGTGCAACCCAATGGAGATTGACAGAGGAATGGATAAAGAAGATGTGGTACAAATACACAATGGAATATTACTCAGGTATAAAAATGAAAATTTGCCATTTGCTAGCAACACAAATGGACCTAGAAATTAATATAGTAAGTGAAGTTAAGTCAGATGGAGAAAGACAAATATCATATGATATCATTAATATGTGGAATCTAAAAAAAAAATGATAGAAATGAATTTATTTACAAACTAGAAACAGACTCACAGACTTAGAAAGCAAACATATGGTTAA
Organism: Bos indicus; assembly: GCF_029378745.1. NCBI lineage: Eukaryota > Metazoa > Chordata > Mammalia > Artiodactyla > Bovidae > Bos > Bos indicus. The sequence goes on along the minus strand of NC_091775.1, from coordinate 62,461,302 downwards.
CAAAGAGGAAAGGTGTGTGGGGGAGGAAAGGATAAATTAGGAGGTTGGGATTAACATATATACGCTGCTGCTGCTGCTGCTGCTGCTGCTGCTGCTAAGTCGCTTCAGTCGTGTCCGACTCTGTGCGACCCCATAGACGGCAGCCCATCAGGCTCCCCCGTCCTTGGGATTCTCCAGGCAAGAACACTGGAGTGGGTTGCCATTTCCTTCTCCATATACACTACTGTATATAAAAACAGATAATCGACAAAGACCTGTGTAGCACAAAGAACTCTACTCAGTATTCTGTAATAACCTATATAGAAAAGGAATCTGGAAAAAATAGATATAAGTATAACTGAGGCACTTTGCTGTGTACTTGAAACTAACACAACATTGTAAATCAAAATACTCCAAAATAAAATTTTTAAAAATTAAGGACAAAAGGAAAAGAAAAAAAAAAAATTGAATATTCTCAGGGGCTATTGAGCACCCATTGTGAACATGGTGCCATCTTACTGTTATTTTTAGAATTTTTCTCAGGGCTACGGAGAAATCTGGGACTACAAATCGTGAGCCAGAGTTGCTTCATAGTAAAGGATGGAAACAGGGCTTCCCTGGTGGCTCAGATGGTAAAGAATCTGCCTGCAGTGCAGGAGACCTGAGTTCGATCCCTGGGTTGGGAAGATCCCCTGGAAGAGGGCATGGGAACCCACTCTAGTATTCTTGCCTGGAGAATCTCCATGGACAGAGGAGCCTGGTGGCTGCAGTCTGTGAGGTCAGAAAGAGTCAAACACGACTGAGCGACTAAGCACAGCACACAGCACAAAGGATGGAAACAATATAGGAGAATAGTATTCCATAGGATTTGGAAGATAAACAATGAAATATAACATTAAAAAATGTAGATTGTACTTTTCCTTATGTGGTATTTGTCTGTTTGTATTGTAAGTGACTTAATACTTTTTTCTTTCCTCCTCTAAACTTTAAGCTCCAAGAGGTCACGAGAACATTATCTGTCTTGGTCACCATTGTACTCCCAGTTAGGAGGCAACTTAACTATAAATTGAATTAATGAATAGATGAGAAATAATATTTATACAGTGAAGTATGATAGCTATTTCTGAGGTTGTTTGTAGAACCACAGCAATTGAGTCTTTTGGATATATATTATGACATTGCTAAAACTAACGTTTTAAAGCTATGTAGATGAAACCAACATTCTCAGTTCATTTAATTAAACCGTACCATTTTATATGTCCATACCATTTTATAAAGCAAGATAGTCAACAACCACATTCTGTTTCCACATTATGCACCCTAATTATAAGCTCAGAGTCAGATCTATACTGGGAGGTGGCAGACCAATAAATCAGTATTACAAATGATATGCCCCAAAGGAGTCTTTACCAGTTACTTAGCCAACTTACAAATGAATAGCTTAACACCACAAGTAGTTAGACTGGATCCAGAGTAAAGAATAGGCTTTCCTGGTGGCCAAGATGGTAAAGAATCCCCCTGCAATGCAGGAGACCTAGGTTTGATCCCTGGGTCAGGAAGATTTCCCTGGAGAAGGGAATGGCTACCCACTCCAGTATTCTTGCCTGCAGAATCCCATGGACAGAGGAGCCTGGTGGGTTACAGTCCATGGGGTTGCAAAGAGGCGGACACAACTGAGGGACTAACACTTTCACACTTTCAGAGTAAAGAATACCTATAAAATAGATGGCAAGTTTCTTGATATTTGAGGGTTGTAACTTCTTTTATGTTGATTGTTGTCCTAAGTTATCATTGGTAATCTTTGAATAGGTGTTTCAAATTTCACTTTTCAATAGTAAAAGATAAATACTCTTGGTTATAACTATGAAAAAATAGAAAAAAAAATCACAAGCATCAAGTTTTCTGAACCAATTAGAAAGTATTTCTTAATCTTTTATATATTTTTAAACTATTTATATTAAAGGATATTTAGGATAATTAGTTTGATCTACTTGATATTTTTTGTTATTTTACAAAATATGGTCTCTCATCTTTGAAAATGATTAAAGGTAAAGACTTGGTTTAAACTTGTATATTGATCATATACTAATTTGTTCATTTACTAACCATTCAGTCAGCTTGCCTGGCCACAGTGCTGAATTCGGGGATACAGAAGTAAGTAAGGTATAATCCTTTTTCTCAGAGAGATCAAAATCTAGTGAAGGAAAAAAAAATTAACTGATCATTGTGGTAGAGTTTGAAGAATACTAGTAACATTATGTGGATAAGGAAATGGCAGCCCACTCCAGTACTTTTGCCTGGAAAATCCCATGGATGGAGGAGCCTGGTAGGCTACAGTCCATGGGGTTGTTAAGAGTTGGACATGACTGAGCGACTTCACTTTCATTTTCATTTTCATGCATTGGAGAAAGAAATGGCAACCCACCCCAGTATTCTTGCCTGGAGAATCCCAGGGACAGAGGAGCCTGGTGGGCTGCCATCTATGGGGTCGCACAGAGTCAGACACAACTGAAGCGACTTAGCAGCAGCAGTAACATTATGAACCAAGGGCTGTGGACTCACAGGAATGACTTTCTGCTTGTTGACCATTGGAAAGCCGTGAAGGTAACCTTTAAGCTGGGTCTTATGATTTGAGTAGATTTTTTAGGAAGGAAGGATGGAACAGCATTTTGGATAGAGGTAGCAGGTGCAAAGGAGTAGACACACAGGAGAATTTGGAATACTCAGAAAATGGAGAGACGTTTAATGTGTATCGATCATTGGTTAGGAAAATATGAATGGATAGATTAATGATAACAGCTAGTATTTTAGTGCTAGATATTTTAACAGCATTGTGAAATTATTTCTATTCTAAAAAACTACCTTTTACTTTTCTTTAAAGTAAAAATTATTTTGTTTTTAAATTTTATAATTCATTAATATATTAAAAATATTTAAATACTGCTTGGTAGACCTTATATTATTGCTTGAGAATTATTAATGTAATGATTTTAACTTAGTAAGATTTTTAGATAGTGATCTAGAAGAATTCATATGTGGAAGAACTAGATTTTATGACTTGATTTGAAAGGATATAAAGAGGTATGTTAGAGTAATATGAATATATCTTCGGTGCTTAAATTTTTGATTTTTAATGCTTTAGACTGCTGTAGGAAAAATACACAGCAATATGTAGGTCTAATATCCATAAAGAAAACTTACATTGTTTTTCAAACTCTGAATGTGACAAGTTAATAACATTCTAATCTATACTCTTATAATAACAGTATAAAGTATGTGCTAAAATATTTAAGATGTTATTTTTTTCAATTGATTTTTAGTATACTTATCAAGGTATAAAAATAGAAACAACATGTGAAGGATTTTTCTTTTTTAAACTTGTAATTTCAGTTGTGTTATGTCTGTTTCACCAATTTCTGAAGGATTCTGTCATAAACTGTTGGTGTCTAATACAGTCCACAGCTTCAAATCTGTTGTAAGATAAATCTTATTTACTAGATAAGTAATAGAACCAGTATTAGCCAGAACTCATATTAGCCAGGATGAAATGTCAGAAGGAACAGCTATCACGCTAGTCTGTAAGAGAACAATTGTCAGCAAATTCAGGGAAAGGGAACAAACACCTAACTAGGTAAAGATATTCTGGAGAGGTTGACAGTTTAGGCTACCAATTTTATTACTGTTGAGTATTGACAACATTGGACAAAATTCTTTTAGATAAGTGGGTTTTTCTCTTTTTAAAGGTTATAAAACTAACTTAGACATTATTTGATATATCCAGGAAGTATATCCTTCTTTCTGATGGTTTTGGAAGTGACGAAACAGACCCAGATTAGTCTGTGATTTACTGATAACTTAAAAAAATAACCTTATGAGTTTCCTTTGTTATTATGATGTTTTGGCCAATGTAGTTTAAAAATCACTCTTAATGCTTATCATTTGTATTTAACGATATCATCTATGAAAGCTTATTTTAAATCAGAAAATATTATGAGCAATTTGAAAATAAATGACTCCAAATTTATTAATTGCTATGGAGATTACAGGGCTTCCCTGGTAGCTTAGCAGTCAAGAATCCTCCTGCTAATGCAGGAGACACAGGTTTGATCCCTGGGTTGGGAAGATCCCCTGGAGAAGGAAACGGCAAAGCACTCCAGGATTCTTGCCCAGGAAATCCCATGGACCGAAGGAGCCTGGTAGGGTAAGCAAAGAGTCAGACACAACTTAGCAACTAAACAGCAGCAACAACAAATGGAAATTACAACCTCCTTGTGGAGAAACTGTTTTCAAATCACATGTGTAGTAAGTATTTTTATAAAAATATGGTCATAAATAGTCTCAGAAAATCCCTCTTGGATATACTGTATTTACATTTCAATTTTATGTTGGTTTGTTGCTTTAAAATTGAATATAATTAGAATAAATAACACGCTAATAGCTTCATTTTACATTTTGAATAAAAGTTTACTAAATGAAACCTTTACCCCCAAAACAGCATCTTGAGTAACCATGTGCAATTCACCAGGTTTAAATATTTGTGTGTTTGACTTTTCCTTTTGTAAAATTTAGAAATGTTGTATAAATACAGCTAGATACATAATAATCCTTTCTTGTGCAAATATCCCTTATTTCATAGAATTCTCAATAAGAGGAGTTTATGAATTAAATCAAAATTGACTTAAGTTTTTTCCTCTTCCCCTTGAAACTTGAGGATCTTGGCATTGCACATATATTACCAGATGGAGTGCCAAACCCCTCTTACTCTATGTGTTACAGTTAAACTAAAATGAATGTGTGAGAACACTTTTTAACATTCTGGCACCCCACTCCAGTACTCTTGCCTGGCAAATCCCATGGATGGAGGAGCCTGGTAGCTGCAGCCCATGGGGTCGAGAAGAGTCAGACACGACTGTCGGACACGACTGTCGGACACGACTGAGTTACTTCGCTTTCACTTTTCACTTTCATGCATTGGAGAAGGAAATGGCAACCCACTCCAGTGTTCTTGCCTGGAGAATCCCAGGGACAGGGGAGCCTGGTGGGCTGCCGTCTATGGGGTCACACAGAGTCGGACACGACTGAAGTGACTTAGCAGAATAGCTGTTAGGGAGATCCCTAACAGAGCTTTCTATTGGGAATAGAATAGTCAAAAAGGACCAGTCTTCTCATTTCCCTGTTGTCATCAGGCTTTCATTAGCTGTGAGTTCTAGCTAATTTGAGCTGGATCTCCTTAGTGAAACTAGGATTGAACATTTCAGTCTCTGGCTTTATATCCAATATCCAAGTATACCCTTAACAAACTGTATAGACAAAACGGGGGGAAATGTTAGGAAATAGAACAGTAAATTATAGTTATGGAGAAAGTGCAAACAGTTAAGATTATTGACCATACATTCAAAATTAGAAATATTAAGGTGCTCTGTAGCCAAATTATTAAAATATTAGAAATTTCTCTTGAATAACTGTAATATCTTAAGCTTTCTGTTATACTACTAGATTGCCTGATGAACTTTCTCTCTCAGTGTATTAATGTTACAAATAATTTTTTTAATTTTATAATATTTGGTTTTAGTGGTTATACTACAGAGATTCTGAAAACTATAATTACTTTTACTAGAGTGTTTGAACTATATGTTTTAAAATTTGGTGCCTTCTAAATGTGATTGTATTACATGTGAAGAACAATTTTATACATATGTTTAAAACATTTTAAAACATATGTTTTTCTTTATAATGAAGGGTAACAGGAAAATGAGAAAAACTAATTTTATTCCAAACTTCTTAGATACTATTAGCTCAAATAGCTCAGTTTTTAATTCTTATTTTCTAATCCTCTGTAACTTGTATCTCTATCCCCAACTTCTCCAGATTTATCTCTAACTTTACCCACTATAAACTTGACTTCCATCTGACATGCCTCCTCATCGTCACTCAAATATAGTGAAGGTATTATGCCTTTCTTTCCTTATTGCCCTTCTTGACATGGCTGTCTTTAACCATTTCTACCTGTTTTTTAAAAAATCCTGATCAATTCCTGTTTATTTCATGAAGTTCAGTCCTTACTAATTTCCCTCTTTCTATAAATTTATCACATTTATTGTTTCTAGTGTACATTTTGATATTTGATCTTATTCGGTGTATATTGTTTCTTACCTTTTGTGTGGCAACATAGCCTAAATCCTTAGTAAAACTGTTTTGGTAGCAGTTAATTAATACACCTTTCAGTGGCTCAGAGGTTAAAACGTCTGCCTGCAATGCAGGAGACCTGGGTTCGATCCCTGGGTCAGGAAGATCCCCTGGAGAAGGAAATGGCAACCCACTCCAGTACTCTTGCCTGGAGAATCCCATGGACGGAGGAGCCTGGTGGGCTACAGTCCATGGGGTCCCAAAGAGTCGGACACGACTGAGCGACTTCACTTTCACTTTCCATGATAAGAGAGTAAGTGCTTAAAAGTAGTTACTGTGTTGAGTTGAACTGAAGAAAGTTGGAGATATTTATTAACATAAATTATGCCTCAGATTATGACATGTGTGCTTTTTGAAGGTGGTTCTAACAGTTGGGTGTATTTTTTCATTGTCTTTTTGAAAACATTTCAGTTGTGGAGTCATGCTTATTCATTGAAGGGTTATTTTGAACCATGCGGCAGGAAAGATGTATTAAACTAGCATGTTAGTAGACTTCTATGAAATAACACCTTTAGTGTTCATGTATGTCTGTGTCCTTATATTTTATTGTATGAAAGCTCACTTTTGTTCCTTCAATTAATTTTGCCTACCTCAAAAGAAGCCATTCATTCTGATTCATCTTAACTTCTCCCTCTCTTTAAACGCTGAAAATTTTTCTCTGACTACTGATCTTAGGTTTCCTTAGCACTGATCTGATTATTGAGGTCTTTTGAGCAATAATAGACTGACAGGCCAAGCAGATGTAATTTTTTTTTCTAGTTTAGTAGGCCAGTGAGCTCTGATCTTTCTACTAAGACAAGGTGAGATGGTACGAGAGAGACCTTTCTTAGGAGACTTCTGGGAAATGGTAGGTCCCTGTCAAAGAGATATAGCCTACCAGGCTGGGTTAGGACTGCCAGAGTAAGCAGGATTCACCATGTATAGGACCATACAGCATGTGGTGGGTGTGATCCCTCTCTTCTTGCTAAGGGAATTTTTCTTTCATCTTTATCAGGTGGCTGGGCCCCTGAATGCTTAGTTTTACTGCCAGGATAAATTTCTGTTCCACCTTTTGGGCCTGTGGCTCTCTTGCCCTGAACCGTCTCGCTTTAGGTCTACCATAATTTCTTCCCGATTTACTTTAGTTGTTTCAGTATGTTAAATGGAGGGAGAAGGAATCAAGGGTGTGTGTTTAGTCTACCAGCTTCCTATTACTTTTCTTAGGATAAGTTTGATATTTTTGCTGTCTTTCTGATGTTTCCAGAGTTTCCAGGTTTTAAGATTCTCTGTTTGATATAGTTTTCAAATACAGAGTAAGCTTTTGTTATCATGTGATGTTATGAAAAATTTTATTTGGACTCTTGCTGAAGATCAACACTTAGTCATATTCATTGTGTGAGTCTTTCTAATATTCTTCATATTTAGTTGAAAGGTATAGTTGGAAATGAGGCTTCCCTGGTGGTTCACTGGTAAAGAATCTGCCTAGAGATGCAGATTCAATCCCTGGGTTGTGAAGATCCCTGGAGAAGGAAATGGCAACCCAGTCCAATATTCTTGCCTGGGAAATCCCATGGATAGAGGAGCCTGGTGGGCTATAGTTGATGGGGTCACAAAGAGTCAGACATGACTTGGTGACTAAACAACAACAACATCGGTGGCAATATCCTTTAGAGTTACATATTAGTTGTTCCTATATCATTCTTATCAGAAGAATGTTGTGCATGCCTGTTGTTACTATACCCAGTGTGTGCACTATTCACTGCTTTCTTAGGGCGGGATTCCTGGATCAGATGCATCCAAGGTAATGTTTACCATGTCTTCTCTTCAAGCTGACTCTCCATAGTAACAGAAAATACCAGAGCAATTATTGCATACACATTAACGGTCTTTTAATCTCCAACCTTGCATGTAATTGCTGCTGTCAAATACAATTACAGTCTGCCCAGGTTTCTTTCCCTGGGGGCCGTCAGATCATGCCTTGATATAGAGTTAGAAAACATGAAGAGTTTCTGAAACTTTTTGAAGGTTTTGTTTATATCTCCTTTGAAAATTTTAAACTATGAAATTACATTACCTTTTTATATTTTAGAAGACTGACCCAAGTAAGTCTTGATGGTAATCAAGACAAAAGAATAATAAAAAGATTTGAAGTTTCATTGATTATATTTCCAAACAATTAATTATGAATACATTTCCTTTATGCACTGGCACCATATTGGTCATAGTTCAGGAAATATAACCCTAAACTGGTGTTACCTTTATTGAGAGTATGTGTACCAGTTAAATCTCTATACAATCTAGAATTACTTTGATTTTTGAGATTGTAGTAATAGGTTAAAATCGTAATCTAGTGGTTTTAGATTGGAGATTGCCTATTATATAGTAACGCCTCTTTGATTTCAGATCTGGGCATGAACTATTCTACATGGGTGAATTTTTCAGCTAACCAAATGTATTCTTTGAAATAGCTAACCTTTAAACATTTTTAGGTAAAATTCTTTCTGATATAATCATGTTTCCTAGCCTCTTTAAACATAATGTACTAAACATTTTATCATTTTCCTCACCTACCAAGATTATCATTATATTTAATCATTGTGATAATTAATGTGATGAATTTAGAGGTTAATTAGGGTATAGAGTGTTTATGCCTTCATTTATTATCTTGAAACTTTGTTCTCTCTTGTGTGCCTTTTTTTAAAAAAATGACATACACCATAATTCATATATTATACAGTTCACCTATTTGAAGTGTTCAGTGGTTTTTAGCGTATTTATGAAGTTGTAAAACCATTACCATGATCAGTTTTAGAACATTTTCATCTTCTCAGAAAGAAACTCTATACCCTTTAGCTACCAGTCTCAATTTCCTGATTTCCTTTAGCCCTAAGCAACCAGTAATCTGTTTTATGTCCCTAAAGATTTGCCTACTCTGGACATTTCAAATAAATGGAATCATATTATATGTGGTCTTTTGTGACTGGCTTTGTTCATTTAGTTTAGCATGGAAGACCAAAGATTCTTCCAAGTTGTAGCATGTATTAGCACTTCATTCCTTTTTATGGCCAAATAATACTCAATTGTATGGATATACCACATTTTGTTTATCTTTTCATTTGTTGATGGACATCTGGGTTGTTTCTGCTTTTTGGCTATTATGAATAAGGCTGCTAAGAACATTTGTGTGCAAGTTTTTGTGTGGACATATGCCTTCATTTCTCATGGGTATGAGGAATTGCCAGGCTTTTTCCCAAAGTGACTGCAACATTTTGTATTCCCATCAGCCATTTATGAGGGTTCTGGTTTCCTCTAATCCATGTGAACACTCATCATTCTCTGTCTTTTTGGTTCCAGGTATCCTAACAGGTGTGAAGTTGTATCCCATTGTGGTTTTGATTTGCATTTCCCTGATGACTAATGATGTTGAGTGTCCCTTCATGTGCTTTTTGGCCATTTGTATACTTTTTTATTTTCATATTTATCTTTCTTCTCTTATTTAAGGGCTGTAATCTTAGAATGTTAGTGGTTGTCTAGGCTAATTTTCTGTCTCCAACTTATTCTAACACACAGTCTTCTAGATTCTTAGGCCTCCCTGATAGCTCAATCAGTAAAGAACCTGCCTGCAATGCAGGAGGCCCCGGTTCAATTCCTGGGTCGGGAAGATCCCCTGGAGAAGGGAAAGGTCACCCACTCCAGTATGCTTGGGCTTCCCTTGTGGCTCAGCTGGTAAACAATCTGCCTGCAGTGCAGGAGACCTGGGTTCGATCCCTAGATTGGGAAGATCCCCTGGGGAAGGGAAAGGCTACCCACTCCAGTATTCTGGCCTGGAGAATTCCATGGACTACAGTCCATGGGGTCGCAAAGAGTTAGACATGACTGAGTGACTTTCACTTTCAGAAGACTACTAGTGATGGAAATATACTATTTGTAAAGAAGTTGGTCCAATTTTTTTAACAACTCTTAATTATTAGAAGCTCCTTTCTGTATTGGGCCAAAATCTGTTTTTTTTTTGTTGTTGTTGCTGTTGTTACTGTTATTGTTGTTTTCTAATCTGCTCTATTTTTGCCTTCTAGCCCTACATGTAATAAGTCCAAATCTTCATCTACATAAGAGTCCTTCATTATTTTAAGACAACTTTCAAGTCTCCTCTTTGTCAGGGTGGATATTACTAATTTCTAACATTGTTCTTCACTCCCATCACCATCAAGTTGCACCACCATCCCAGTCATTCTTGTGTGAACAAGTTTTAGTTTCTAATAACTTCCCTTTCAGTCTGGCTTTAGAATTGAACTGACTGTTTCTATATGACTGTATTCTATATGAATTCTATAGAATAGAACTTTTCTCTTATTTGAATACTTGTCTTTTATGGATGTAACTTAAAATTATTTAAACATTTTTGGCAGCCACATTACAATGTAAATTTTGTAACTTTCAGGAAACTAAAATCCCCAAAATTTTTTTCACACATTCTGTTATGTAATATCTATTCTGTACTAAGTTTATTACCTTATGTGTACTCATATTCCATTTATTTGATTTCTCATATTATTCCAACATTAAGATACTCTTTTGGGTCATGAATGTGTCATCTAGGTTTGATGATCCTGTTATCAGGACATTTGATTAGCATTCTTTTTTGTACCTTGAGTCAACTATTGATGAAGGTGGTATATAATACAGATAGGGTCAGAGACTGACTTTGCTGCTTTGGAGAGTACTGATCCATTTATATATGCCTTTTGGTTAAAATACTTAATAATAATGAAAATAATTATTAGCATAAATGCTGGAGAGGTTGTGGAGAAAAGGAAACTCTCCTGTACTATTGATGGGAATGTAAATTGGTGCAGCTACTATGAAGAATAGTATGGAATTTCCTTTAAAAAATGAAAATAGAGTTACCATATGATCCAGCTACCCTGGTCCTAGGCATATATCCAGAAAAGATGAAAACTCTTAATTTGAAAAGATACATTTGATCTGTTAATTTGAAAAGTGTTCATTACAGAACTATTTACAATAGTCAAGACAACCTAAATGTCCAGTGACAGATGAATGGATAAAGAAGATATGGTAAATATACACAATGGAATACCATTCATCCATGAAAAAGGATAAAATAATGCCATTTGTGCATCATAGATGAACCTAGTGATTATCATACCAAGTGAAGTAAATCAGACAGAGAAAGGAGATATTATATGATATCATTTATATGTGGAATCTAAAAAATTAATACAAATGAATTTATTTACAAAACAGAAACAGACTCATAGACATAGAAAACAAGCCTTTGGTTGCCAAAGGGGAGAGAAGGCGAGGGATAAATTTGGAGTATGAGATTATCAGGTACACATTACTATGTATAAAATAGATAAACAACAAGGATTTACTGTGTAGCACAGGAAATATATTCAGTATCTTATAATAACATATAATGGAGAAGAATCTGAAAAAATACATATGTAGATAACTGAATCACTTTGCCATACACCTGAAACTAACACAGTGCTGTAAATTTTATTGTTTATTTAATTGAAGTAAGTTTAAGACAGGAAAAAAATTATTAGTGTATATCCTGAGCTCTTACTATGAACCATGCACCATGCTAAGTGCTTTAGATACATTATTCTATTTAGTCCTCACTGCAACCCTGTAAAGAAGACACTATTATTATCTGCATTTTCTAGACAAGAAAACTGAAGCTTAGGGAAATTAATAATCCATCCTGAAGTTACACGGCTAGTAAGTGGTAAAGTAGGATTTGAATAGTCTGTCATTCTAAAATTTATGCTTAGCTAAAATTCACTCTCATGTGAATATCTACCTTATTTGACCTCTTTTTAACCATTTATTCATGCATTCAACAAATAAATGCCTTCTATGGTAGCTCAATTGGTAAAGAATCTGCCTGCAATGCAAGAGACCTGGGTTCAATCCCTGGGTCAGAAAGATCCTCTGGAAAAGGAAATGGCAACACACTCCAGTATTCTTGCCTGCGAAATCCCATGGACAGAGGAGCCCGACAGGCTACAGTCGATGGGGTCGCAAAGAAGTCAAAACTTAGCAAGTAAACAACAACCTAACAGGCACTATTCTAAGTTCCTAGAATTTATCAGTGAGCAAAAATAGACAAAAACCTTTGCCCTTGTGGAGGTTAGATTCTACCACAGGGAGACAAGGATAGGAGCATAGGATAAAGAGGATATTGGGTTACAGTTTTAAATAGGGTAGTGAAAGTTTTGTGTATTGCAAAAGGAGACATTTGGACTTCATATTGGTAAAGGAGTGAATTACTTTGTTTTTTATTCTTTTCCATTATGGTTTATTACAGGATACTGAATATAGTTCTCTGTGCTATACAGCAGGACATTGTTATTTGTCCATTCTCTGTAGAGTTTGCATCTGCTAAATCCTAAACTCTCAATCCAGTCCTCCCCCACTCCCTCCTCTTGGCAACCACAAATTTATTCTCTGTATCTGTGAGTCTGTTGTTAATGTATGTTTTAAGAATTTTTTTCACCTATGTTAAATGAGAGCAATTATCTTGTATTTTCCTTGTTTGTAGCACTCTTGCCAGGCTTAAGTGTCAAAGTTATTATGGTTTTCTAAAAAGAAATGGGAAGTGTTCTCTCTTTTTCTGTTTTCCCGAAAAGTTTGTGTAAGACTGACATTATTTCTTACTTAAATGATTGAGAGAATGTAATAGTGAAGCTATCTGGGCCTGAGGTTTTCTTTGCAGTAAGATTTTTGATTAAAGATTCAATTTCTTTAATAGATACGGAACTATTCAGATGTTCTATCTCTTCTCACTTAGCTTTGGTAAACTGTATTCTTTTTCTGAGAAATTGGTCTATTTTTTCCAAATAATTTATTTGGCTAAAGTTGTTTGTAAGATTTACATGTTAATTTTTTATTCTTTAAGATATGTACTGATGTCCCTTTTTCATTCCTAACATCGGTCTTTTGTCTTTTATCTTTTTTCATCATTCTTGCTAAATTTTTTCTAATCTTTTAAAAAACCCAGTTTTGGGCTTTATTAATTTTTCTCCATGAACATCTGTTTTCTATTACATTGGCTTTTCCCCTTATTTTTATATTTCTTTAGATTTTCTTTAAATTTAATTTTTGTTCCTTTTGTAGCTTCTTGAAATGGGAACTTATATTACTGTGTCCCTTGGGAATTAAAAAAATCACTCAAGAAGAAACTTATTAAGGATAAATATCCAGAAATATTCTTAACTTTTAGTGGATTTTTTGGCTTTACTACTTGAGGGAAAAAAAGGAATTTGTTCGTGTTTTATCAAGCAGCATGTTGATGAATGAAAAGAAAGGCTCAAAATAAAAATTTCCTTGGCCTATATACCACTACTCTTCTTATTTAAGTAGAAGCTGAAAACAGGCAGCCAGAGTTATCTCAGGACTGCAAAACATGGAGCATAGAAAAATAAAGAATTTCCTCAGAGAGTATATTTTAGATTCCCTATAATAATAACAAAGTATCTTAAGTAACAGTCTCTGACCCAAAATATATTGCAGAATAACATTAAGGAGAAATGAATAGGAATTTTTTCTTCTGGTTATCTGAGTTGTTCACTCCTTTACCATTTATAAAGACCATATTCACTAAACTTGTCTTGCCTTATCAGTCTCTGTACCTCTCCTTCATGAAATCATCCATCTTAAGATAGTTGGTTGAATGGAGGCAAAAGTGATGGAAAAGAGAATGGAATGGAAATACATTTAGTTTAGCCATACTAATCTACTCATTTGTATATTTCCATTCATGCTTTCTGTCAAAAATCATTCAGGGTTATTGGAATTCTGGGAAGATGGCAGCACTTGTAGCATGGTTTCTGAATTATCCCTAATCCTTAGTAGAGTAACTAGGATAGCATAACCAAAAGCTCTTGGGTAACAAAACTAGTTGGTCAGAGACACTAGGAACAGACTATCACAGCTCCCTGATAGCTCAGCTGGTAAAGAATCCGCCTGCAATGCAGGAGACCCCGGTTTGATTCCTGGGTCGGGAAGATCTCCTGGAGAAGGGATAGGCTACCCATTTCAGTATTCTTGGGCTTCCTTTGTGGCTCAGCTGGTAAAGAATCCACCTGCAATGCAGAAGACCTGGGTTCGATCCCTGGGTTGAGAAGATTCCCTGGGGAAGGGAAAGGCTACCCACTCCAGTATTCTGGCCTGGAGAATTTCCTGGACTATATATATATAGCCCGTGGGGTTGCAAAGAGTTGGACGCGACTGAACGACTTTCACTTTCTTCTTCTTCTATAAACAGCTCTAAGATTTGTGTAACATTGGCATCTCTGTAGGAGGAAGCAGAAGGAAACACTAGTGAGTCTGTCCAACCTGAGAATGGCAGAAGCTTAAAACTGTCCCCAGGGGAAGAGTATAGGGGGTTCATGGTAGGGTTCTCTAGACTTGGCTGGAGCTATTGAGTTCCAAAATGAACCAGCCAAAATTCTCCTTCCAGTACAAAACCTCACACTGAGAGAAATCTGCAGAAAATTTGATCAAAGTCAAGCAGGACAAGGACAATGAAGACAAAAGGAAAAAGAAACCAGATAAGAGTGGAAAAAGGGACCAGAACCAAGTGATCTGGAAAGTATCCTAGGGCAGATTTTTAATTACTTCATGAAAATAACAGAAAAGGGAGTTGTATACCCAAAACTCTATCCTAATTCACATTTCCATCTTAAAAATTCAAGAACATTAATTTCATGTAAAAATGAGTAACAGGAAGGATTATGGTTGAAATCTATACAAAATTATTATAATTTAGAATTTTATTTTTATCTTATGATATCCAGAAGCTATATTAATGCTTAAAATAATAAAATCATGCTAGTATTTTTATAGGTCTTGATAGGATTGCAATATTGCTTTCCAAAAGGTTAATATCATTTTACAAGAGCATTAGAGCCATTAACTTAGTATTAGTACCTGTTTCACTACAATTTTACCAGTTTGGATAATTTTGTTATCCCAAGAGAATTAGCTTAAAATCTTTTGCTCATTGTTGTGTTAATGTGCATTTTTCTTAAATGATTATGAATGCTGAATTTTTTATTCAAGTAGTGATAGGACATTACTAATATTTATGTGTATGTATGTAAATAAACTCCTAAACACCTGTGTTATTTCAAATACACAAATAATTGTTGTCTGTGCATAACTGTGGTCTGTGCATGCATTGGATCTTAATATTTTTTAACACATGACATCATATAAAGAAAGTTATAATTTCTCTATAGTATGATAAATGCCATATTCAGAATAATTTTCCAAAGAACATTTAAATTTAAATCTTGACCACTGTTAAATTTCTAGAAAGTTAGTTATAATATCCTGAAGGTAGTTTTTTTCATCATTATAAGAACCATTCAGATCAGATCAGATCAGTCGCTCAGTCATGTCCGACTCTCCGTGACCCCATGAATCGCAGCACGCCAGGCCTCCCTGTCCATCACCAACTCCCGGAGTTCACTGAGACTCATGTCCATCGAGTCAGTGATGCCATCCAGCCATCTCATTCTCTGTCGTCCCCTTCTCCTCCCGCCCCCAATCCCTCCCAGCATCAGAGTCTTTTCCAATGAGTCAACTCTTCGCATGGGGTGGCCAAAGCACTGGAGTTTCAGCTTTAGCATCATTCCTTCCAAAGAAATCCCAGGGCTGATCTCCTTCAGAATGGACTGGTTGGATCTCCTTGCAGTCCAAGAGACTCTCAAGAGTCTTCTCCAACACCACAGTTCAAAAGCATCAATTCTTCGGCGCTCAGCTTTCTTCACAGTCCAACTCTCACATCCATACATGACCACAGGAAAAACCATAGCCTTGACTAGACGAAACTTTGTTGGCAATGTCTCTGCTTTTCAATATGCTATCTAGGTTGGTCATAACTTTCCTTCCAAGGAGTAAGCGTCTTTTAATTTCATGGCTGCAGTCACCATCTGCAGTGATTTTGGAGCCCAAGAAAATAAAGTCTGACACTGTTTCCACTGTTTCCCCATCTATTTCCCATGAAGTGATGGGACCAGATGCCATGATCTTCGTTTTCTGAATGTTGAGCTTTAAGCCAACTTTTTCACTCTCCACTTTCACTTTCATCAAGAGGCTTTTTAGTTCCTCTTCACTTTCTGCCATAAGGGTGGTGTCATCTGCATATCTGAGGTTATTGATATTTCTCCCGGCAATCTTGATTCCAGCTTGTGTTTCTTCCAGTCCAGCGTTTCTCATGATGTACTCTGCATATAAGTTAAATAAACAGGGTGACAATATACCGCTTTGACGTATTCCTTTTCCTATTTGGAACCAGTCTATTGTTCCATGTCCAGTTCTAACTGTTGCTTCCTGACCTGCATACAAATTTCTCAAGAGGCAGATCATTATCTATAATTGCTAAGACAGGAAACATAGCCAATTATAGTACACCATCAATTTTAAAACCTATCCATAATTTTATATATATTTATAATTTTAAGAGAAGCTAAGATGAAAAAAGCAAGATTTATGGAGTTTACCTTTCTTGAGGAATTTTAAAGTATTACTGTTACAAAAAACAACCAGCAGTATTTTCATGGTGAAGTTTTTTTTAAGGTGCTCTTGATGACAGGTAATTAGAACCAGGAAAGTACATGAGGCTCTGAATCGAAGTGTTTAAGAAAAAAGAAAGGATTAAAAAAAAAAAGACATAATGATGTAGAAGGAGGACCTGTGCAAACAAAATAATAGAAATAAAAATGTTGGGGAGATATCTGTTTATTTTTGCTATAGTTTACATGGAGTTAAATTCAGTTTTTTTTCCTTTAATTCGCTCTTTTTGACATGCAGTCTGTGAATTCTGACAGATGGGTAGTCATGTAATCACCACAAAAGTCAAGATGGAGAACAGTTCCATCACACCCTCAAATTCTCTTATGTACCTTTTTAATCAAATCTGCCTCTACTCCCAGTCACTGTCAACAGTGATATGTTTTCTCCCCTTACCCTTTTATCTTTTGCAGAGTATCTTTTACATTAAATCATGTAAAACATTATACAAATCCTCCAGTATCTGTTCTAGATACTATGTCCACCACAACATTATAACTTTTCTTTATCTTTCATGCTATGTAGGCTTTTGAGCCTGGCTTCTTTCACCTGGTATATTTGAGATCCTTTGTTGCATGTGTTACTTTTCATCACCAAGTAGTGTGGTTCATTGTATGGATGGACTTACAGTTTGTTTACCCATTTAGCAATTGAAGGATGTTTTGGCTGTTTACAGTTTGGGGTGATTATGAATAAAGCTGCTATAAACATTCAGGTTTACATTCATACATACAGGTTTTTGTGCATACATAGCTTTCATTTCTCCTGAGTTATGCAGCAGTAGCATAACTTACGGAGAAGGCAATGGCACCCCACTCCAGTACTTTGCCTGGAAAATCCCATGGACGGAGGAGCCTGGTAGGCAGCAGTCCATGGGGTCGCTAAGAGTCAGACACGACTGAGCGACTTCACTTTCCCTTTTCACTTTCATGCATTGGAGAAGGAAATGGCAACCCACTCCAGTGTTCTTGCCTGGAGAATCCCAGGGACAGGGAAGCCTGGTGGCTGCCGTCTCTGGGGTCACACAGAGTCGGACACGACTGAAGTGACTTAGCAGCAGCAATGACAGATAATAGCTAAGGTGAGATTAATATTCTTACTTTTGTATGTAAAAATGAATAACTTCATGTTTCAGGGAAAAAATTACAGTGACTACCTTAAAAGGATTATTAGGAAAGTGTTCTTTTTAAGGGCTTAGAACAATCTTGTTGGTCTACTTGATTAAATTGTGTGTAGTATACATAATAAATCAGCCTCAATGTTAAAGAGTTACATGTGTATTTAAATTGTAAAGTTTCCTTTTGAACTGATAAAGTAGTTAAGAATCTTTTAAATATACACTTGAGATAGAATGAAGTTTTAATTCAGAATATTTGGTAAGAGTTTCTAAAGTAGCTTAGAGAGGTAGTATAGTATAATAGAAAGAGCATAGTCTTTGGATACCACAAGATCTTGGTTTGGAACTCAGTTCTGCACTTACTATATGGCATTGGGTATTTCACCTCTCTTCAGTTTTCTAATGTGTAAAATGGAGATATATTTTATCAAACATAAGGCAGTCATTTATTCAGTTTTTAACATTTATAAATTATGGTTATGTTTTAAAATGGATGGTGTACTATAATTGGCTGTATTTTCTGTCTTAGCATGACAGAAAATGATGGTTCTTATAATGATGATGTCTTAGATTAAACGAGATACAGTAAAAATATCAGTTTTATAGAATTGTTTTGAAGTTGGAATTAGATAATATATAAAAGTGCGAAGCACGTGGACGGTACTCCTTAAGTCCGTTTCCTTTTTTTCTTCATGACAATGTTACGAGTTGGTTTGTTTGGGGATTTGTTGTTTTACAAGGTGAATCAGAATTTTAAAGCCATTAGATAAAGATTCATGGTTCCATGTTGTCTGTCACCAGATCAGAATATCTTATACCTGTGTTGCTAAGGCATTTTCACTTTGGGGAAATGGCCATTTTGTGACTACTACTAATAATGATTATATCAGTTAACACTTAGGTAGTGTCTGCTTTGTGCTGGACACTGTTCTGCTTTACATATATATTTTAAATCTTGAAAACACCCAAATGAGATAGATACTATTACTTTTATTTTTATAAATGAGGAAACCGAGGCAGAGAGATTAATACTCAAATTCCTATAGCTGGACTTATAAACAAAATAAGCAAACTGATAGAAACCAAGAAAGGTAGCACATGGAATCAGGAAACCTCCTTGTACAAATCAGCCTGATAATTTTTGGAATAGTTATTTTTCAGATAGCAAAGAAAGTTTCACAGGGTTTTAAATCTTTACCCAGCAACTGACGAAGGTAGAATCTGAACAAGTGATAAAGATTCAGCCTACAACTTATCCTTTCCCCTTTGAGTGAAGGAGCGTTTCAGCGTCTCAAATAATATAGTCTGAGGCAATAGAAGAATTGGCAAATTTTATCCTATTGGCTGCCAAATTGGAGTCTCTTTCTTTAACTGCTGATGCAACATAAAAATAACTTAATGGATTTTGAGTAGAGAGAAATGGAATAAACTTCTTAAGCCTCTATGAGAAGCATTTCACTGGAGTGGAAATTAAGAGGGTAAAGTAGCCAGAGTTTAGCCCATCTTATAGATGAAGTAGATGGAGAAGAAAACTAATGCTTCTTTGGCAGCTTTATTCTGAATTCAATCTGATAATGGCAGATTATTTTTAAAATATTATTTTTGCCTAAAATATAGTTTTCCACCCCACCCTCCAAAATCACTGCAGATGGTGATTGCAGCCATGAAATTAAAAGATGCTTACTCCTTGGAAGGAAAGTTATGACGAACCTAGATAGCATATTAAAAAGCAGAGACATTACCAACAAAGGTCCGTCTAGTCAAGGCTATGGTTTTTTCAGTGGTCATGTGTGGATGTGAGAGTTGGACTGTGAAGAAAGCTGAGCGCCGAAGAATTGATGCTTTTGAACTGTGGTGTTGGGAGAAGACTCTTGAGAGTCCCTTGGACTGCAAGGAGATCCAACCAGTCCATTCTAAAGGAGATCAGTCCTGGGTGTTCTTTGGAAGGACTGATGCTAAAGCTGAAACTCCAGTACTTTGACCACCTCATGTGAAGAGTTGACTTGTTGGAAAAGACTCTGATGCTGGGAGGGATTGGGGGCAGGAGGAGAAGGGGATGACAGAGGATGAGATGGCTGGATGGCATCACCGACTTGATGGACGTGGGTTTGGGTGAACTCCAGGAGTTGTTGTTGAACAGGGAGGCCTGGTGTGCTGCGATTCATGGGGTCGCAAAGAGTCAGACTCAACTGAGCAACTGAACTAACTGAACTGACTCCAAAAATTGTCAAAAGCATTCTATGTGCTTTGTGCAGTTGCATCAGAAAAAAGAATTAATCCCAGGAATAAACATATTTAGAATGCACTATAGTCATACTTATAGAATCAGTTTTTTCCCCTAAAGATTTTAATTAAAACTATATTATGCTTTATGTACAAAGGTATTCATTATACCTTTGTTTATCAATGAAAAAGTGAAAATATCTAAATAGACAGTTTTCAGATAATGGTTAAGTAAATTATGGTACATTACTTCATGGAATATTACACTGTTCTTTAATGTTTTGGGGACTTCTGCTTTTGGGCATGGTGGTGTAATAGGGACAAGATTTACCCTTTTGTCTAAAACAGGAAGAAAATAAGACACAGTAGTCGAAATAACGATTTTTAGACATTGCACTGAAAGTAGTGTGAAACTTAGGAGAGGAGAGAAAGTAAGGCCTACAATTTCCTCACCTTATTGTTTGGAAGCAATTTCATTGCAGGGAGCGGGGATCCAGAAGAGGTTGGCCACCTTGCAAACTTGAGCAGTAATGAATATACAGGGCCCAATACTAGAGAAGATGTTCTCACATGGAAAGGGAGAGTTCCAGAGATCTACAGAGGGGTCACTCTGGCTGAATACTAATCTGTATATATGTGAGAGGAAACTAACAGGCTGGAGAATGAAGTACAAGAAAGCAGCAAGCTGAACAATTCCTGGATTTGACATATACCTGAGACTCTTCTGTTTCTTATTGGTCAGAGTAGAAAGAAAATGTAATATATGGGGCATATGATAGAGGTCTCTGAAGGATTTCATTTCAGTGCTAGGGCTAAATTAAGCTCTAGATTAAAGGCTGCTCTTCCCTTGCCTTGCTGCTGCTGCTGCTAAGTCGCTTCAGTCATGTCCAACTCTGCTGCTGCTAAGTCGCTTCAGTTGTGTCCAACTCTGTGCGACCCCATAGATGGCAGCTACCAGGCTCCCCCATTCCTGGGGTTCTCTAGGCAAGAATACTGGAGTGGGTTGCCATTTCCTTCTCCAATGCATGAAAATGAAAAGGGAAAGTGAAGTCGCTCAGTCGTGTCTGACTCTTAGCGACCCCATGGACTGCAGCCCACCAGGCTCCTCCGTCCATGGGATTTTCCAGGCAAGAGTGCTGGAGTGGGGTGCCATTGCCTTCTCTGTCCCTTGCCTTAATGAAGCTTAAAAATGAAACTTGATGGAGAAGGGAACGGCAACCCACTCCAGTACTCTTGCCTGGGAAATCCCATGGACAGAGGAACCTGGCAAGCTACAGTCCATGGGGTCCCAAAAGAGTTGGACACAACATAGTGACTAAACAACAACAACAAGAAGGAAACAAATAATCTTACTCAAATACTTCCAGATAATAAAACATTTTCCAACTTGTTCTCTAAAGCAGAATAACTCTCATACCAAACCCTGATGAAGACATTATAGCAAAGAAGCATAGGCCGATCTCTTACATGAATACAGAAACAAAATTCTAAACAAAATATTAGCAAATGAAATCCAGTTTCATGTAAAAATGTATCACAATCAGTTTGTTCCAGGAATACAAGATTGTAATTTATCTTGTAACAGAATAAAGGGGGAAATATCACATACTTGTCTCAAAAAATGTAAGAAAAGAAAGTGAGGAATTCAGTAACTGGTGAGAAAAATATTCATAATCATTGGAATATCAGGAAATTTATTAACCTAATAAGTGTATATACCAAAAATCAATCAATTAACCACTAGCTACAAATATATAGGAAATACACTGAAGGTGAAATATTTAAAGACACTATTGTAAACGAATTTCTTGCTTTCTTTTTTGGATTGTTCATTGTGAGTATACAGAAACAGAACAGGATTTCGTGTGTTTATCATGTAAAAAAAAAAAAAAAAAAAAGAAACTTGAAAGGATCAAATTGATTCCATGTAACTGAATTAATGCCCGCACAAAGTCTAACAGAATTTAAAGCAACACAACAGAATCTAGCAAACAAGAGTGCAGAATTTACAATACCTATCTTACATTAAAAGTCTTTCAAGCATGCAAAAGTAGAAGGAAAATGTCCATAAGCAGGAGAAAAGCCTGTCAGTGAAAGCAGACACAGAAAAGATAGAGATGAAAAACAGCAGTTATAAATATAGTCTATATATTCAAGAAAATAGAGGAAACATGAACACAATGGAGAGAGATACGGAAGATACAAAAAGACCCAAATGAATCTTTTAGAGATAAGGATTAATATTTGAATGAAAAATACATTGGAAAGACTTAATAGCCAATTAGACATTGTATAAGAACAGATCAGTGGACATGAAGATGCAGGAAATGAAACATAAAAATGAAGAACAGAGCATAAAAAGACTGAACAAATACAAATATAATTGGAATTCCATAAAGAGAAAGAGTGAGAAAGAGAAGACAGAAAAAAAAATGTAATAAGTAATGGTTGAAAATTTTAAACATTTGATGAAATCATGAACCAGAGCTTTTTAGCCTTACTGACATTTGGGGCCAAGTAATTCTTTGCTCTGGAGGGCTCAGCAATTTGGCTCCTATGTATGAACCCAAAAGAACTGAAAACGGATACTGAAATAGTTGTACACAAATGTTCATAGCACCATAATAGCCAAAAGGTACAAGTAATCCAAATGTCCATCAACTGATAAATGGATATAGAATATATACATATACATTAGAGTCAGCCATAGAAAGGAATAAAATATTGATACATGCTCTAATGTAGATGAGCATCAAAAACATTAAGGGAGGAGGGTTCAGGATGGGGAACACATGTATACCTGTGGTGGATTCATTTTGATATTTGGCAAAACTAATACAATTTGTAAAGTTTAAAAATAAAAAAAAACAAAAACATTATGCTGAATTAAAGAAGCCAGGCACAAAAGATCACATATTGTGTGATTCCATTTACATGAAGTATCCAGAGTGGGTCAATGAAGCTGATTGGTGGTTGCCAGGGTTCGGAGGAAGATGAATGAAAGTGATTGCCTAATAGGCTCAACTGGAAATGTTTTGAAACTAAATAGAGGTGATGTTGCACAACATGGTGAATGCATTATACTAAATGCCACAAAATTGTATATATTTTAAAGATTGCATTTATTTTTGGCCACACTGGGCCCTTGTTGTTTGTGTGGGCTTTCTCTAGGTGCAGCAAGTAGGGGCTACTCTGAGTTGCAGTGCGTGGACTTCACATTGTGGTGGCTTCTCGTTGCTCTCTAGTGCTGAGCACAGGCTCTAGGCACATGGGCTTCAGTAGTTAGGCACACAGGCTCAGTAGCTGTGATGCATGGGTTTAGCTCTCCTGTGGCATGTGGAATCTTCCTGGACCAGGGATCGAACCCGTGTCCCCTGCATTGGCAGCTGGATTCTTATCCACTGTACCACCAGGAAAGTCCTCAATTGTATATTTTTAAATGGCTTACTTTATGTTACGTGAATCTCATGTCAATACAAAAAAGAAGAAAAAATAAAGACTTTTGAGACAAATAAAAGCAGAGATAATTCATTGCTGATTGACATGCACTAAAATAAAGGAACTTCCACAGGCAAAAGGAAAAGCATATCAGATAGAAACATTTTTTCATTTTAAAATTTCTTCAGAAGATAATTGAACTTTGAGTTTCAGCTCTGACATTTGAAGAGCTTGGAAATCATCTCTCCTGTCTTCAACAACAACAAAAATATGACCAAACTGCAAATCATAGACTTTCTTAGATTCATCTGAGATTTGAGCTCACAGAGCAAAGTTCCACTCCCCAAATGTTGACAGGTGAATACATAGAATCACACACGACCTGCTTGTTAGGAACAAAAGCTGTTTGAACCATAAATTGGTATGAACCCTTAAATGGTGATTGATGAATTGTTGTAGGCTGAGTGTGGACAAGCTCAAAAGCTAAAAACTTCCAGGGCCTCAGGCTTAGGAGGTGCTAGCCCGCCCCGCTCCAGTGTTCACGGGTTTTTGACCCCCAGGGCCCACCACATTCTTATGGTGAAGATTGGAGAAAAATCTTGTGTTTTCACACAGAGGAGAATATAGTTAACACTGTTGAACTTTATACATAAAAATGGT
This sequence comes from Bos indicus, assembly GCF_029378745.1. Classification (NCBI taxonomy): domain Eukaryota; kingdom Metazoa; phylum Chordata; class Mammalia; order Artiodactyla; family Bovidae; genus Bos; species Bos indicus. The sequence goes on along the minus strand of NC_091775.1, from coordinate 62,437,112 downwards.
TAAAAGGGTAACTTGTTTTTATGTTTTTCAAAAACTAGAATTGTTGTTTGAAAAAATGGGCTATCAAACCATGAAAAGACATGAAAGAACTTAAGATGCATATTGCCAGGTGAAAGAAAAGATTACATACTATGTGATTGCAATGATATGATGTTCTAGAAAAGGTAAAACTATGAGGACAGTAAAAAGATCAGTAACTGCCAAGGCTTCAGAGGGAGAGAGGGATGAATAACTGGAGCATAGGAATTTTATGGCAATGAAACTATTCTGAGTGATATTGTAATGTAGATGCATGTCATTATACATTTGTCAGACCCATATACAACAGTAAGTGAGCTCTAATGTAAACTATGGATTTTAACTAATGAAGTGAAAGTCGTTCAGTTGTGTCCAACTCTTTGTGACCCCATGGACTCTACAGTCCATGGAATTCTCCAGGCCAGAATACTGGAGTGGGTTGTCATTTCCTCCTCCAGGGAATCTTCCCAACCGAGGGATCAAACCTAGGTCTCCCACACTGCAGGCGAATTCTTTACCAGAAGAGCACAAGGGGAAGCCCCTTATTATTTTAACTTTTTATTTAACTTATTTTTTTATTTTAACTGATAACAATGTATTAAAATTGACCCATCTTTCATAACAAATGTACTACACTAATGTAAGATGTTAATAATAGGGGAAAGTTGGGGAGAGAGGTATATGGGAACTCTCTGTACCTGCTGCTTATTTTTTTTAAACCTAAAACTATTCTAAAAAGTAAAGGCTATTAACTATGTAAAAAAGAAATATACTAATACAATTATGTAAAGTTTAAAAATAAAATTAAAAAAAAAAGAAATATACTGATCCTTTTCCAATACTATATAATCCCTAATTACTAGTATGTATTTTCACAGCAAATAATTGCCAAGCAAACCATGGGTATCTATTCTAATTTGCCTGCATTAAGAGTTTCAGTGAATGACACAGATAAAAACTGTGATTGTACTGTGAACAACTGTGTGTTTTTGCTTCTAGTCTTGCCCCTAAAATACATTAATTACCTCTAGCAAAGGACATACGGAGAAGGCAATGGCACCCCACTCCAGTACTCTTGCCTGGAAAATCCCATGGACGGAGGAGCCTGGTAGGCTGCAGTCCATGGGGTCGCTAAGAGTCAGACACGACTGAGCGACTTCACTTTCACTTTTCACTTTCATGCATTGGAGAAGGAAATGGCAACCCACTCCAGTGTTCTTGCCTGGAGAATCCCAAGGACAGGGGAGCCTGGTGGGCTGCCGTCTATGGGGTCGCACAGAGTTGGACACGACTGAAGAGACTTAGCAGCAGCAGCAAAGGACATAAACACCTAAGTTCTCTAACATTTTAAGCATACCTTCACCACAGGGGCTTTGCAATAGCTGTTCCCTATTCCTGCAACAGTTTCTGCTAGATAACTGCAGGACTCACTTGTTTACTTCCTTTATGTCTTTATTGAAATGACCTTCTCAGTGAGACCTTCCCAGACCATCTTATTTAAAATTCTAACTATCTTCCCCAAACTAATTTTTTTTTCTATAGCACTCATCACTTTTTAATATTAGAAAACTTTTCAATTTTTTGTCTCACTCAGATATGACACGATTTTGGTGTGTTTAGTTTGTACCCTGCAGCTTTTCTGGATTCATTCATTACATCTAACAGGTTTTTTGGGGGAGGGAGTATGTTTAAGGTATTCTGTATATAAGATCATGAAAGAGATGGGAATACCAGACCACCTGACCTGCCTCTTGAGAAATCTGTATGCAGGTCAGGAAGCAACAGTTAGAACTGGACATGGAACAACAGACTGGTTCCAAATAGGAAAAGGAGTACATCAAGGCTGTATATTGTCACCCTGCTTATTTAACTTATATGCAGAGTACATCATGAGAACAAGCTGGAATCAAGATTGCCAGGAGAAATATCAATAACCTCAGATATGCAGATGACACATCCTTATGGCAGAAAGTGAAGAACTAAAGAGCCTCTTGATGAAAGTGAAAGTGGAGAGTGAAAAAGTTGGCTTAAAGCTCTACATTCAGAAAATTAAGATCATGGCATCCAGTCCCATCACTTCATGGCAAATAGATGGGGAAACAGTGGCTGACCTTATTTTTCTGGCCTCCAGAATCACTACAGATGGTGATTGCAGCCATGAAATTAAAAGACAATTACTCCTTGGAAGGAAAGTTATGACCAACCTAGACAGCATATTAAAAAGCAGAGACATTCCTTTGTCAACAAAGGTCTGTCTAGTCAAGGCTATGGTTTTTCCAGTGGTCATGTATGGATGTGAGAGTTGGACTGTGAAGAAAGCTGAATGCTGAAGAATTGATGCTTTTGAATTGTGGTGTTGGAGAAGACTCTTTTGAGTCCCTTGGACTGCAAGGAGATCCAACCAGTCCATCCTAAAGGAGATCAGTCCTGGCTGTTCATTGGAAGGACTGATGTTGAAGCTGAAACTCCAATATTTTGGCCACCTGATGTGAAGAGCTGACTCATTTGAAAAGACCCTGATGCTGGGAAAGATTGAGGGCAGGAGGAGAAGGGGACGACAGAGGATGAGATGGTTGATGGCATCACCAACTCAATGGACATGGGTTTGGGTGAACTCCGGGAGTTGGTGATGGACAGGGAGGCCTGGCGTGCTGCGGTTCATGGGGTCACAAAGAGTCACGACTGAGAGACTGAACTGAACAGTGTCTTTTACAGAAGAGACATGTTAAATTACACTCTATACGTAATTCTGTCTCTTTTTCCTTTGGTATCCAATTTTCTCATTTCCAATTTTGTTATTCATTTAGCAAGCATCTAAGTTTATGTTTCAACTTCATTCTTCTAATAGAGTATGTATTTAGAATGTAATTGGATTAAATAAATTCTCCCTTTGGATTATACTGTTTTAGTATAAGGGAAAACATTCTCTATCCTGAAAATTCTTTGCAGCATTTATTCTCCAAAAATGATCCTTAGAGAAGAGAGGGAACTAGAATTTGCTTTGTGCTTCTTTTTTTTTTGCCTGCATCAGGCTATTATACTTTATATACTTTATTATTTAATCATGAAGGTAGTTGTTGTTCATGATACTATACTTTTGTTTCTGTCCTAAGTTGATAACTGACACTTTCATCTCCACAATTTCCATCATTTCTTAAAACTTTAGTTCCCCTAATGATGTTAGGAACTGACAGAATACACTGCTTCCAGGATCTTTTTCTCAGTGCTGTGATTCACAGACCAAAAGAAACAAACACATAAAAAAGTAACGCAATAAAGCAAAACCCCTTCTTTAAAGTAAGGGCGGGGCGGGGGGGTGGGGAGGACATGTATAAGGTAACTGTCTATATTTTTCAGAGGCGAAACTATTTTTATAGTCAGATAATAAAAGTATTTAATTTTAACTCTAAGATGATACGTTTGTTCAGAGTTTTAATTTTTGTTAGGTGTCCTGCCTAAAACCTGTAAGTATTGCAAGAGATATGGGCTTTTGAACAGGTTGTAGTTTGATCTTTCAGACAATAATATTACAACATCCAAGTTCATTGCTTCCACATACATGTTTTCAGTTCAGTTCAGTCGCTCAGTCTTGTCCGACTCTTTGCCACCCCATGAACCGCAGCACGCCAGGCCTCCCTGTCCATCACCAACTCCCGGAGTCCATCCAAATCATGTCCATCGAGTCAGTGATGCTATCCAGCCATCTCATCCTCTGTCGTCCCCTTCTCCTCCTGCCCTCAATCTTTCCCAGCATTAGGGTCTTTTCAAATGAGTCAGCTCTCCACATCAGGTGGCCAAAATATTGGCGTTTCAGCTTCAGCATCAGTCCTTCCAATGAACACCCAGAACTGGTCTCCTTTAGGATGGACAGGTTGGGTCTCCTTGCAGTCCAAGGGACTCTTAAGAGTCTTCTCCAACACCACAGTTCAAAAGCATCAATTCCTCTGCACTCAGCTTTCTTTATACATGTTTTGGAAGAATCTTATTTTTAAGTTTATCTTAACTTTCTGCTTTTTGAGAACACAGAGGAACAGAGCCTACTAAAACTTGATTTTGGAAAGTGTTTCCATACATTTACTTTTTTTTTTTTAAGATCTCAACCTCCTTTCTGCTCTCCTTTCTTGCCACCTAAAAATATTTTCTTTATTTTTCATGGTTAAATTTTAACTTTTATTCCAGCTTAGTTTCTTATTTGGGAACTTTCATTTTGTTAATTTAGATATGATTTTCCCGATCACATTCAGGTCTGGTATTTATATTCCATATTTGTTTTCATTTTTCCACACTGAATGCCTGTGTTTTTTTATAGTGGAAATAGCTAACATAATCAGCTAGGGGAATGGCTTTTAGGTGGCTCCAGAAGGCAGCAGTGGAATAACCTTAGCTTGCTAGAGGGTATTCGTTCTGCTGGTGTGATGACCTGAGTGTCCTCTTGCCTTGTGATGCCACCCTAAAATTGTCCTTTAGGGACTTGGACAAATGGTGGATCATCAAATACTTAGTGTTCCTTAGCAGAGTATTATTTTGTAACTGCTGTAAATGCACACTGCTTTAATTCATGTGTCTTTTTTCTACCTCTCTCCCCTTCTCTCCGCTACAGTCACCAGAGAAGAAAGGAAAAGAAGCAAATACGGGTTTTGGTGGGCCAGTTGTTAGTTCTCTGTATCATGAAGAAATCATCAGGTAAATTCTCTTCTTGTCTTTAATAACAGGAGTATGTACATATATGTGTATGTGCATATATGTGTGTGTGTTCATTTAATCCTTAAAACTTTCATTTGAAGAACTTTTTCTTAACATGAAACTGATTTGGTGTTATCTCTAGAAGGATAATAAATGGCAGGAAGTAAATTTTTATGTGTGTCTTTTAAAAAATCTGTGTCTGAATCAGTGTCAAACAATAACCTTTCTCCCACAGAAGTAGCTCATAGGGCAAGGTTTTGTGTCTCAAATCTAAAGCTATGGATTTTGGTTGTTGTTCATATTAGTTTTCCTCAAAATATCATTATTTCTTTTGAATGCTTTAATTTTTGTAGTTTATTTACTCTAGTTTTAAGTTAAAAATCATTTTGGAGTGTAAAATGGCACACTGTGGAGACCAGTAGGGAGGCTCCTCAGAAAATTAAACAAAGAATTACCATATGATCCAGCAATTATTTCTGGTTCTGTAGCCACAAGAATTGAAAACTGAATTTCAAAGATACATTTGCATACCCATGTTCATAGCAGCACTGTTCACAATAGCAAAAGGAAGAAGGCACCTAATTATCCATTGATGATGAATGGATACACAAAATGTGGTATTACAGATAATGCAATATGATTCAGCCTTAAAAAGGAAGGAAAATCTGACACATGCTAGAACGTGGATGAACCTTGAGGTCACTGTGCTGAGTGAAATAAGCCAGTCACAAAAGGATGAATACTGTATGATTCCACTATATGAGGTGTCAAGAGTGGTCAAATTCATAGAATCATGGTTGTCAGGAGCTGGAGGGTGTCAAAAATGTGGAGTTGTTTATTAAATGGGTGTAGAGTTTTAGTTTTACAAGATAAACCTCTGGACACTGGTTGCACAACCATGTCAATACGCTTAACACTACTAAGCTGAACACTTAGAGACGGTAAAGATGATACATTTATGCTGTGTATTTTTTACCAAGATTTAAACATTTTTAAAGGCCATTTTGTATTATTTAACAAAGGTTTCAAATTTTATATATTATGTAGGAAATTTCTTGAACAATCATTTTCTTTAAACACTGTTTAAATCAGGAAAAGGATTTGGTCCTGCCTTAAAGCAGGTGACATATCCTTCTAAGATTGCTGCTTTATAAGCAAAAACACAAAATTGGAACTTCTGATGCTCTTACCCTTTCTGCATTATCTGAACTTTACTTTTCCTACTTATTAACATGAAATAAATGAGCTGTAATTTTCACGTGGAAATTGAGTTTGCCTAAATTGAAGGGAAATATCTATCTTTAGAGAATGAAGAGGAAATTGTACCAAAATTTTATGCTTCACTCTTTCAAAAGAGCTGTTGACATTATTCACCACATAAAGAAGTAACGATAAGAATTCCCAGATAGAAGGAAAGCTATTGATACCCCTATGAATCAAAAACTTTAAATGCTCATAGTTCTGGTTAATGACCAGATTCAAAACTAGGGGTCCTGTCTTGACTGTATTTGCATAGCAAGCACGTTGTTTTTACTTAGACTAAATGTTTATTTGGGATGAGATAGTGGAAGCCTGATGGAGATTTGAGGGGGATAAAGATAACCTTTTAAGAACGTTACTGACCTGGAGTATATTTGCCACCATGATTCCTTTGAGGTACTCTGAGGACACTGAGAAGCCCCTACAACTTTGAAGAAGCACAGTTGAAGAAAACATTTTCAGAGTTTAACGCCTTCTTTCCCTTAACCCTTATAGATTCAGAACATGTTTTGGGGGTTCTTAATGTGTATATTCTGTACTTAGAGCTTCTAAAAAAATGGCATATTATAACCTTAACCCTACTAATCAAAGTTTATTAAATGTTCAAATTAAGTCAGTAAATCCTGAAGAGTCATTTTTCTAGGAGGGATGGTTAGTCATTCTTTCTCTGTGTGAGCATAGTCTTTTGTTCACGCCTTTGTTGTAACATTTATGACATTATGCTGCATTGGATTGTACTTTTAAAAAATTTATCCTTTCTGCTGGACTTTTAGTCTTTGGAGAGCACACATAGTCTTTTATCCATCTGGGTATTCTCAGTAACTGGGGAAGTTCCAAGAACTTAGTAGGTACAGAGTAAAAGTGTCCAGAGCTTGGGAGATATCCACAGCTACTTCCCCCGCAGAGCTGAGAGTCTGGTGACTGTACTCGCACCCATCCTAAAGCGCAGAGCTGCTGGTTTGGTTTCCTGTGACATGCCCATCCTCACCTCTTCTTCTAAAGAAATGTACAGGCCACTTTCCTAGTCAGATAATAAAATGGATATCGTTTCTAAACTTTTTTTTTAATCACTATATTTAACTTTCTAATAATATCAATCACTTATCTGTAAATAGTGATTTTTATTTTGTGTACTGACTTCCTTAAGGGCTCCCAGACTCTAGTATTTTTCAAAATGACACATTGAATACAGTTTCTTTCATAATATCTAGTGACATGACTGATCACAGTAGCTCTGCAGAACAGAAAGCAATCAAATGTACTCCCATTGATGTGAGAGTAGATATATGGGTAATTAGAATATTCCTGCTGCTGCTGCTGCTGCTGCTGCTAAGTCGCTTCAGTCATGTCCAACTCTGTGCAACCCCATAGACGGGTAGCCCACCAGACTCCCCTGTCCCTGGGATTCTCCAGGCAGGAACACTGGAGTGGGTTGCCATTTCCTTCTCCGATGCATGAAAGTGAAAAGTGAAAGTGAAGTTGTTCAGTCGTGTCCCGACTCTTCGCAACCCCATGGATTACAGCCTACCAGGCTCCTCCGTCCATGGGATTTTCTAGGCAAGAGTACTGGAGTGGGGTGCCATATTCCTAAGATAGAGTTAAACTGAACTGGAAAAGTTAACCTACCTGCCTATCCTCTACCTAATTCCTACAGAAGTGACTCTTAGATTTAAGTCAGTATTTAGAATTTTGATCATGAGAAGCAGAGATAAAATAATGTAGCTTTATTTTCAAAAAGTAGAAATTTTAATTCAACTCAGCACACATCTATTATATGAGTATAAATGAGACAAAACATTGTGGGTGTTTGTGCTACTTCTTCATTTTTGAATAGTTGTTTTTGGTATTTTTGGCATCTACATGTGAGTATGTTTAATAAACCTTACTGATTATTTGAGTGAAATATGAACCTCTGTTACTGGCAAAAGTTTTAGTCTGGCCTTATTTCATTGTTATCTAAGTATTAGTCTTTTTATGATAGGATTTAAATCTTTGTATTCTGGAACATATTGTTAAGATACGAAACAGTAAGGAATATGAGTGTGAGAGAGCCATCGAAAGCCTTCCTTTTAATTATAAACAGTAATTTTGTTACTACTACAGCAGATCAGAAATCACAGAAACTAGTCATATTCTGATTTTAGAGAATTTATCCTATAATGTAACAGAATTCCAGTATAACAAAGTAGATTATGATAAAAACTACTATATACTAAAACATTGGGTTACTCCATTAAAGGACTAGAGTAGTCCCTATTGTTTGTTCAGTATAAGAATTTCTTTGATTTCCTTCGTCAGTGTTTTGTAGTTTTCTATATGTAGGTCTTTTGTTTCTTTAGGTAGACTTATTCCTAAGTGTTTTATTCTTTTCATCACAATGGTGAATGGAATTGCTTCCTTGATTTTCTGTTTTCTCATTGTTAGCGTATAGGAATGCAAGGGATTTCTGTGTATTAATTTTATATCCGGTAACTTTACTATATTCATTGATTAGCTCTAGTAATTTTCTGGTAGCGTCTTCAGGATTTTCTATGTAGAGGATCATGTCATCTGCAAACAGTGAGGGTTTTACTTCTTCTTTTCCAATCTGGATTCCTTTTCTTTCTTTTTCTTCTCTGATTGCTGTGGCTAAAACTTCCAAAACTATGTTGAATAGTAATGGTGAGAGTGGGCATCCTCGTCTTATTCCTGACTTTAGGGGATATGCTTTCAATTTTTCACCACTGAGGATAATGTTTGCTGTGGGTTTATCATATATGGCTTTTATTATGTTGAGGTATGTTCCTTCTATGCCTGATTTTTGGAGGGTTTTTTATCATAAATGGATGTTGAATTTTGTCAAAGGCTTTCTCTGCATCCATTGAGATAATCATATAGTTTTTATCTTTCAATTTGTTAATGTGGTCTATCACATTGATTTGCGAATATTGAAGAATCCTTGCATCCCTGGGATAAAGCCCACTTGGTCATGATGTATGATCTTTTTAATATGTTGTTGGATTCTGTTTGCTAGAATTTTGTTGAGGATTTTTGCATCTGTGTTCACCAGTGATAATGACCTGTAGTTTTCTTTTTTTATGACAACTTTGTCTTACACTGTTGGTGGGAATGCAAACTAGTCACAGCCTCTATGGAGAGCAGTGTGGAGATTCCTTAAAAAACTGGAAACAGAACTGCCATATGACCCAGCAATCCCACTGCTAGGCATACACATCAAGGAAACAAGAATTGAAAGAGACATGTGTACCACAGTGTTCATTGCAGCACTGTTTATAATAGCCAGGCCATGGAAGCAACCTAGATGTCCATCAGCAGACAAATGGATAAGAAAGCTGTGGTACATATACACAATGGAATATTACTCAGCTATTAAAAAGAACACATTTGAATCAGTTCTAACGAGGTGAATGAAACTGGAGCCTGTTATACAGAGTGAAGTAAGTCAGAAAGAAAAACACCAATACAGTATATTAACACATATATATGGATTTTGAAAGATGGTAACGATGATCCTATATGCGAGACAGCAAAAGAGACACAGATATAAAGAACAGACTTTTGGACTCTGTGGGAGAAGGCAAGGGTGGGATGATTTGAGAGAATAGCATTGAAACATGTATATTACCATATGTGAAATAGATCACCAGTCCAAGTTCGATACATGAAACAGGGCACTCAAAGCCAGTGCACTGGGACAACCCTGAGGGATCGGATGGGGAGGCAAGTAGGAGGGGGTTCAGGATGGGGAACACATGTATACTCATGGCAGATTCGTGTCAATGTATGGCAAAAACCACAATATTGAAAAGTAACTAGCCTCTAAATTAAAAACAATGCAGTTGCAACAATAAAAACAGGCTACTTGTTGAAGTTTATAGAGTCAAATTTTGCTTGTACTTTGGTGAAATTTATTATCTGGTGTTTTATTTTTCCAAGAGAAAATTGTTCTTTAATTGAGATTAATTGGTTTCTTGGCAGAATTATGTTCAACTGAGGTAAAAGTGACAGGAGGAGTCCTTTTATAGTTTTAGAAACATCAAATGATAATCTTGCATGAAAGGAGAAGCTTTCTTCTGTAGAAGCGTTGTTTTTTTCTTTTGGACCATTGGTTTTGTTTTTTTCTTTTGGACCATTGGTTTTGTTTTTTTTTTTTGGACCATTGGTTTTGTTTTTTTTTTTTGGACCATTGGTTTTGTTTTTTTTTTTTGGACCATTGGTTTTTTAAAGGAACATTAAAATGTATTTTGAATGTGTTTTTGAGTACTTTAATATATAAACTTCTAATTTTTCCCCACATTTTTGAAGATTAGGAAAACCATTACCTAATTAATCCATTTACTAAGGCTTGGTCTCCAATGTTGTGGCAGTTTCCTGACAAAAATGCATTGTAGGTGATAAGTTAAGGGCCCATTTTAGTTTTATTGTAAATGTTTCTGAGCCAAGGGCCACTGGGGCCAGTTCTGCGCTTGCTCCCTGCCTGTTTTGGTTCTGACCTTTATTTCCACTCTGTCACAGAAAATGACAATATAATGTCATAGGTACAGATCTCTGTGTTAATATTCCACAGCCCTGAAACCAGTTTCTCATTCTGAAGCTAGTTCATTGTTCTGTGGTATACTGGAGGGGATATAGGGTGAGGCTAATTAAGTACAAAAAGTTATGGAACCAAATTGCTGGAATTCAAATGCTGGTTCCATCTCTTTTTAGCTCTGTGACCTTGGACAAGTTATTTATCTCTAAAATGGGGATGATTATACTACCTTTCTCATATGGCATTTTTGTGGATTATATGAATATTTATACAGGGCGTCCTAGAATAGCACGTGGCACAAAATAGGTTACTTTGTAACTATTAGTTTTATTAATATTGTTATGAACATAGTGTCCCCACAGGAGAGACCCAGGGCACAGGACTGATGGCAGGAGCCAAAAACACACGTCAGGACCTAACTGTGGAGTTAGGTACAGGTCGTTTGCTTTTGCAGAAGAAAATGACAAACCAGGAAGGGAGAGATCTGTGTTTGGAACAATAGAAACGAGAGAGTAACAGGTCTTGTGACTCACGGTTGCTCTAGTCTTGAGATCAGTTGCGTTTCATTTAAACTGCAGACTGGCAGAAAAAGCTCTGGTTAATAAGTATAAGGCTTTGCAAAGAGTCAGATGCTTCTGCAATGCATATACTGACTCACTAACAAGTAAACACTTTCAGTGACTTGTATAACTGAGAGGGTTCTACCTAGAAGTTGGCACATAAAGTGAGAAATTAGGGCATGATTTAAAAATACAACAAATGAAACGTGTACAATAGCCAACCCACCCTGCAATACGATTTGATCTTCCTTGTTATATTCTGTAGTTTGATGCTACGTAATCTGTCAGAATTTTATTAATCCCACTTACACAGGCAGCCATCTGGACCTTCTCTAAGCAAGACCAGACCAGTATACAACTGAAATGATTGATGGGCTCTGGAATTGATTAGTTGTTCTGTGAGACAAATGAACTGTTTTGGCAGAAAATACCAGAGGTCACTGCGGTGGTCAGACACAAAAGCCTGTAGAATTCTAAAGAGATGCTTTCATCATTGACTTATAAAGTTAAAAATTTTAAACTATAATAGATTCTGAAAATATTTTAGAAATATTTTTTCATTAGTTGCTCTCTAGACCTGATTCTAAAGTGGTAGACTGTAAGTGTGTGTGTATATATATATATATATATATATTTTAAACTAGAATAAAGGTGCTAATTTTATGCTTTAATTTTGTTTCTGGTGAAAATATGAACTGGAATAAAACTAAAAGCCAGTCACTTATACATAAATTGTACTCTAAAATTTTCCTGAAAGAGATGTGATTGGAGAAAAAGCTACAGCATATATGGTTTTATTATAAGTGATTTATAAAACCAAATAGTATGAAATTCCATGTAGTTATTTATTCAAAGCTTCACATTGTTATCAGCTTTTAACAAATCTGTTTAAGACTCTGAAGCATCCAGAGTATGCATTACACATATTTTGTACTTAAAAAGTTGAGTATTTGAATTTTTATGCTTTCAGTAGGCTACGTCACTCTGGGATAATACTGTCCCACGGATATCACTACTGTTAGCACCAAAAAGATTCTCCTGATAGTTAGTGAAACTCTTCCCTATTTCACTGTGTTGCCTAGGATCAACATTGTGTTAACACTTTGGTGATAGGTGATAAATTGAATGACATATGTCTTGTTACATTCTGCTTATTCTTTGAGGACTACACAAGTGTGTATAGGCAAGTGGGCAACTCTCCCTTGAGAATGTGATTGCTCAGAATGAACTTGAGTTATGGATTTATTCAGCCTGTAAAACCTCAGCTGGCATAAATAATTGAGAAAGCAAAGGTTTGTCTGTGGTGCATACCTCAGGGACTCATGGCTCCCTTCCTCCTCTCTACCTCCCTTTCTTATGAAAATGATCCCAGTTGCACTCCTAGATAATAACACACCAAGCAATTAAAAGCCATGGGTGGCTGGAGAGAGGAGAAAAGGTTTAGTTAATGAGCTTTTCCTCTTCCAGTGCCCATGAGAGCCTCAGGAATGACAAGGCGATTAAAGCGAAGAGATAATTATAGATTATGTGAAAATGGGTCCCTTGGGACGAGCAGGTCTTGACATAAACAGTAACTGTTGTAAGAGTCTCCTGGCTCTCATATTCACCCTTTTCTTAGTGCTTTATTTAGCTCCTGTGTGCTCAGTGTCATGATGCCAACCAAGCATATAGGCAAGTCCACCTGTTTGCAGATCAACAGCCCTTTCTGAACAAGAGGTCATTCATCAGTAAAACCATCATCTTCTCTTCCTCTCCACCTCTTTTCTTTCTTTTTCCTTCCCCCTCATCCTTTCCCCCACTTTGTTCTTTTTCTGTCTCTTCCTTCTTCTAATCTTTTCCTCCTCTCTTTCTTATATCCTTATCCATATGTAGTACCTTTGAAATGCTAGGCACTTAGTCTTAAGTCTTACAAAGTTTAGTGTGTGTATGTGTGTGTGTGTGTGTGCGCGCGCGCACGCGCGCACACTCACAAGTATAAAGACACATTAGTTATGGATGTACTATGTCTATTATAATAAAAGTCATATGTATTATAGATAATATAAATAAATGTTTTCTTCTGTTAAATGCTTTACAGATATATTAAAGAAAGATATCTTAAAAGTGTTAGCAAAGATGTCAGTTTTGTGTGATAGACAGTCATCTTCTCATTGAATTGTTATCAGCTGTTCTCTCAATGCTGAAAGCAAGCAATTTTGGTTCATTTCATTGCTTTGCAATTTATGAAGACTTTGCTAATTGCATTGTATATATTAATAAATGCTGGTGTTTATTGAAGTTTGAATTCTGTATAAAAAAGACATTATTACATGATTTACACGGTTCTACTTTTTAATTTTTATCTAATACAAAATTTTATATATTCATTAGATAAATATTTTTAACAGTGTATCATGTAAAGTATGCCATTCCTAGGCCTAGACATTGGTGTACCCTCTTTCTCATCTTCTAACACATCAGAAATTCTGTTTCTTCATATTCAAAATAATTCAAATTCATCTGCCTCTCGTTATCGCCACTATCACACCTTTTGCATTAACATCACTATTCTACATCTCTTGGCCAGGACACTGCAGAATGATTTGCAAACTGGATTCCTCGCTTCCCTTGCTGTCTCCTCCAAATTTATAAATCAAGTCTCCAATCCCTTTCCTGCATAAAACCCTTTAATGATTTCCCATAACACTTAGGATAGAATTTTAAAATCCTTAACCTATCTTGCAGGGCCCCTCACCATCTCATCTAATGCCAATTTTCCCCTTCCCAGTTGTTCACTTTGCTCCAACCAATTGGCCTATTTTATTTCCTTGAAGCTTCAATTAATATTTGTTGGGTGAATTGATTGAGAGTATTATATAAAAGTATGAAAAATGATTCCACTTTACAACATATGCTAAAATCTTAAGCTAGTATTAATGTCAGCTAACATATATTGATCACTTATTATATGTTAGTAACCATACTGCATGTGTTATATATATATATTATTCCACTTAATCTTCAGAATGATCCTATGAGACGTAGGTATTGTAAATATCCCTGTTTTACAGATGAGGAAACTGAGGCTCAAAGAGGTTAGGTTACTTGCCCAAGGTCACAGGGTTAGTAATTCTGCTCTTAAGTGCTACACTGTATAGCTTCTGAGATGTTTGAAGAATCATTGTAATCTCCAATTACTGAAATTGAATTTGATAGTTGTTATTATATTAATATAGTGAGTATCTTCAGTTTACATTTTTTAATTAAATTTCTTTTCCATTTAGTGTTTTTAAAAATGTGCTTCACTGGTATAATTAGAGACTGTAGTCTTTCATTTATCAATATACTGATGATGATGTTTCCCTTAGATTAATTGTTTTTATTGATTTTAGACTTACCTTAATGGTTGAGAATGTAACTCATCTCTATAGCCAAGAGATTCTATAGATTTTTCTGATGTGGGCACTGGTTTTAGAGGAATTGATCAGAACTGAACTACATTTTTCTTATGGACACTTAAAGTATCAGAAATTTTCAATCAACTTTTTAGAGTTAAGCAGGTTTTAACAGGTGAAAATGCATTTTTAGTAACTAGTTGTTTTTTTTTTTTAAATATAATTTATGCCTAAATAACCTTTCCAGTATAACAAGTTATCTATAAGAAGTACCTGGGACATTGATCTCTTCTTTGTTATTGTTTGCTTGAAAAAAATATGAGAAAAATATGTTAAAAATGTAAGTGGTTTCATTTGAAGGGACTCTTATCGAAATATGTAAGATAGTAAATAGAACTTTTTATTTGAGGCTTTTAACAATTTTCTGGTCCTAGAACTAAATGCACTGCGTATGTAACCCAGTCAGAAAATAGTTGTTACCTGGTGAAAGTTCTTACTTGGTGCAATGCAGGAGACCCAGGTTTGATCCCTGTATCGGGAAGATTCCCTGGAGAAGGAAATGGCAACCCACTCCAGTATTCTTGCCTGGAAAACCCCATGGGCAGAGGAGCCTGACAGGTACAGTCCATGGGGTCACAAAGAGTCGGACATGACTGAGCGACTTCGCTTTCTTTCTTTTCCTTTTATTCTGGTCTTCAAGATCCTTTAGTCACTTAGCTGGTTTGTCAGTATACTCTTCAAGCCCAGGTTGTAATGTCAGCTCTTCTGTGATGCCTTCTTTGCTCATCTTCAGTTGAGTGGCCCATTCCTTGCTTTGGGCCTCTACTTTATAGAATATTGGGTTGGAGCAATGATATTTGAAAAACCTCTGCTGACACAGTTCCTACAAGAATTTTGGAAGACTGTTCCCTTTTATATTTTTATGATACCTCCTAAAATGTTTTTAATAATTTTTTTTAGCTGTGCTAGGTCTTCATTGCTGCATGTGGGCTTTCTCTAGTTGCAGCGAGTGGGTCTGCTGCCTGTTTGCGGCGTGCAGGCTTATCTCATGGTGGTAGCTTCTCTTGTTGAGGAGCCTGGGCTCTAGGGTGTGTGGGCTTCAGCGATTGTGGCTTGAGGGTTCAGTAGTTGTGGCACACAAACGTATTGCCCTGTGGCATGTGGGATCTTAGTTCCCAGACCAAGGATTGAACCCGTGTCCCCCACATTGGCTGGCGGATTCTTCACCGCTATACCACCAGGCAAGTCCCAAAATCTAAAATTTTTATTTAAAAGTTTAAATAATTGCAAAGGGCATAATTTCTGACATTTTGTAAAATAAATATTCATTTACATGTATCCAACAGAATCTAAATACTATAACAACAATCCATTTTTTAAATGTATTTTAATTGGAATATAATTGCTTTACAATGTTGTGTTGGTTTCTGCTGTACAGCAGCGTGAATCAACTATAAGTATACATACATCCCTCTCTCTTGAGCCTCCTTCCCGCCTGCCTTCCCCTCAGGTCATCACAGAGCACCAGGCTGAGCTCCCTGTGCCACACAGCAGCTTCCCACTGCTGTTTTATACCTGACCGTGTGTATGTGTCAGTGCTGACGCTCTCCTTGCCTCCGTTTCCACATGTCCATTCTCTAAGTCTGCATCTCTATTCCTGCACTGCGAATAGGTTTGTCAGCACCATCCTTATGCTACCGTTGAGGAAAATTGGGAAAACAGTACCAGCTCTCTGTTTTATTTCTTACAGCTACATGTGAATCTTCAGTTGTCTTAAAATAGAAAGTTTACTTAAAAATAAAATTCTTATCTTGATTTTAAAGTATATGTGTAAGGTCCTCTTTGTGTTTTCATTCATTCAATAAATTTTAATTATCATTGGAATACTGTTTTAACGTCTGATTGCCAGTTGCTTGATAAATACAATAAGTTGAAATATTTACTGAATGTGTCTATTAAATAGTTAGATATCTGAGTTTATCCCATAAGTGTGTTTTTTAATTCTATAAGGTCAGTGAAAAGTAAATAGACTTTAGATGGCTGGCCATGAAACCTAACTATCTAAAATAGTCTTTTGATAGGAAAATGCAGTCTTTGTAGAAAGACTGTGGTGGAGATAGCATTTTTAGGTGTGAGCAAGAATCGCATCTTCCTGTGACTGATGAAGGACAACCGTACTTAAACATCATCCCTCTCATCCATGAGTATGTGCCCTTACATTTCAAAAGAATGTCAAAGAAAGCATGTGTGTATGTGTTTTCATTCAGATAAATGTATTTCCTGTCAATTTTAGGAAATTTGGAGTAATCTCAAGAGAGTCTTGCTGTCTTGTGCTATGGATAATGTGGGACATTCTTGGGGTTA
This sequence comes from Bos indicus, assembly GCF_029378745.1. NCBI lineage: Eukaryota > Metazoa > Chordata > Mammalia > Artiodactyla > Bovidae > Bos > Bos indicus. Next base: position 62,420,322 of record NC_091775.1, on the reverse strand, counting down.
TTCATGAAATAACTCATACTCATCTGTAGAGGATGGATATGATAATTTTATCACATTCAGCAGAGAAAAGGAGAAAGATAACTGGTAAGCATCAAAAGAGAAGATAAAGTGAGAAGATGTAGAAGGGCACTAACATTTTTTAAGGCTCCGCTATATTTGGAAAAGGCGATGGCACCCCACTCCTGTACTCTTGCCTGGAAAATCCCATGGACGGAGGAGCCTGGTAGGCTGCAGTCCGTGGGGTCGCTAAGAGTCAGACGTGACTAAGCGACTTCACTTTCACTTTTCACTTTCATGCATTGGAAAAGGAAATGGCAACCCACTCCAGTGCTCTTGCCTGGAGAATCCCAGGGACAGGGGAGCCTGGTAGGCTGCCATCTATGGGGTCACACAGAGTCAGACACGACTGAAGCGACTTAGCAGCATATTTGGTTTGCACATGTCATTTAATGTAAGTACAGAGAAAAATTTCCTGTGGAAGACTGCATTAACTGGGAAATACAGAGGGAAAAAAAATTAGATTTGTATACTGTACATAATCTTGTTGGGGGCAAGATACAGATACACAAAGATGTTGCTTCTAATGTTTCTCCGTTTTGACCGCTAGGTGGTGACATTGTATAAAGACAGCTTGGTTGCTGGCAGGCTAGTCAAAACATGCATGACTTGGTGTTAGATAACTCTATTTAAAAACTAAGCCCAAGAGTATCACTTAATTTTTTAAATTATTAGTCACTCAGCTTTGTAACACATTCATGGTGATTTTATTGACATTCCCATTTTATATTTAATTTACATTGTGTACTCTACCCTGAAGTATTTTATAAATACTTCTATGTACCTAACATACTTAGTAATGATAAACTACAGTTGATAAGCAGGTATACAGATGAAAAAAATGCCCTGACCTCCAAAGAATTCACATGTCAAAACAAAATAATTGATATAAAGGATACATATTAAGAAACACTGAGAATATATTAAGCAATAGAAACATGTTAAATAAGTTGGTATTTTATTTACTTTCTTACTGCTTATGGCATAGGTGTACATGCCTATTTAGGATTAAGGAAGAAGGGCCACCCAGAAGGTCCTCCCATTTCTGAATAACCCTCCAGTATTATTGGGTAAGGGTAACCTATATCCCAAGGATCCTCCATACTTTCCTTCCTGTGCCCCACCACCAACTCCTCATTATTTTCTATTCAAAACAGTTGGTGAGAAGTGTATTTTTTATTATGACTTAAAATAGCACAGTACTTTATCTCACAGTTGAAGTTGCTGCCTATTGAATTAGAGGGGTCTCTGTTACTGTACCAAAGGAAACTAGGCCCCTCGTATCCCCAGGTCAGAATGCTGAATGCACTTTTTTCATAGAAAGTATTTTTTGTGATAGTAAAATATAGCTAAAATAGTATTATATGAAGCCTTAATTTTAAAAAATCAGACTTACCCTTTTAGGGGTTTTGGTCTCAGACTTCTCTATCCCCCGCCACCCCGCCCAGAGTAAATGATCTGGAAAAGCATTTTCTCTTCTGCAAATGAACATTTTCCAGAGATGATACTTTTTTTTTTTTAAAGCATGATTTTTTTCTTTTAGCTCATTTTCTCTAGCTTGAGGTGGACTGTTTCTCCACTGTATTCTGATCTGCCTTTTCAAAGATCCAGCTTCACATTATGTTAATAGTGTATAGATTTGGGGAGCTTCTCTGGTGGTCCAGCAGCCAAGACTCCGTACTCCCAATGCAGGGGGCGCAGGTTCCGTCCCTGGTGGGGAAACTAGATCCCACATGCTGCAGCGAAGAGTTCGCTTTCTGCAACCAGAAGATCCTGCATGCCACAGCTAAAGATCAGAGATCACATGTACTGCAACCAAGACCCAGCGCAGCCGGATAAATAAATGAAAACAAATACAGTTTTAAACTGTATAGATTTTAATCATTTCAGCTATACTGCACATGTACTGAGCACAGAGTTCCTTGCTTACCCTTGTTATCTGTTATAAACAGAATCTTGCCCAGTGCCTTGCATGTAGTAGGTTCTCAACTAAATACATCAACTGCATAAGGAAACCTTAGATGGTAAATGCCACAGGACTGTGGTATGAGTTCATTACCACTGACTGGGAAGTAACTTTTTATATGGTCAGATGCTTTAATTTCTGATAAATGGAAGCTATGGCCTTACATTTATCAAAAATACTAGTTATAATTTTGGGAACTCAAATTGCATTCTTTTATGCCTGTTTGGAAAATTAAGCCCACATGTCGGACAGTTTCATTATTAATATTCCAAATTACCGATCCTTTGAGGACCTCATTGAAACTACCCATCCGCCTGTTCCCCCTGCTCCCTGCCAACACATTCATTAAAATGTATTATGCATTTGCACACATAATTCTGTATACTGTTTTAGAGGACTCATAGACCTTACGTCAGAACTTCTGCTTTAGGTTCTGCAATAGATTACAGCTTACTGGTTCAAGATGTGGCTTGATATAATAGAAAAGTAGAAAAATGGACTGTCTACAAAATCAGTTGATCTGAGTGAGTTCTAGCTCTTATTCTACCTTTGATAAATGTGATGCTATTTGACAGATCATATAATGTCTCCATACCTCTGTCTTTATCTGTGAAGTGAAGCTGTCGGATAAGAGTAAGTGAATTAGTACACTGACATACTTAGAGTAGCACTGGGTGTATAGTATGCTTCCCAGTCTTTATTTGTATTATCTCATGAGGGATTTCTGAATTTTATGATGCTGTAATTATCTTTCCCTTAAGAAAACTACTTTGGTGTGCATGTATGTGTGTGTGTTGTGTGTGTATTTGTGTATAATTTTTAGAAACTTGGATAGCAACCAACTTATTCTGTTTTTCTCTAATAGAAGTAGTAAGTTTGTTCCGATCCTTTGCTGCCTCTATGCTGGCAATGGAAAATGACCTTCTCACTGCAGTGCTACAATTGAACATTCTGAGTCAGAGGATGTATGTTCCTGTCAGTGTGTAAAAGCAACTGGGGAGAAAAAGAGCATTGAGAAAATCTACTCAAGATGTTTTATTAGTGTACTAGTGTAACTTGTTAAAGCAGATGAAGCTTTTCTCTATAATTATAGTTGCTAAGAACCTTAGTCTTTTCAGAGATTGGATGTATTGTATTACTGAAAATCCACTATTGTTCATGGAAAATTCTTTATAAAAACAGATTCCATTAATGTTTACAGCAAACAGATTGTATTAAAAATATGTAACTTTTCTGTGTTACCTATTAAGACAAAAACTTTTTTTTTAACTCCAATTAGGGAAGAAGACAAAGACATATTTGATTACTGCAGGGAAAACAACATTGACCATATAACCAAAGTCATCAAAACAAAAAACATGGATGTGAATATGAAAGATGAAGAGGTAGGAAACAAGTATATTGTCCTTTGCCCAGTAACTATATTTCTAGAAAACTGTCAAAATCTTGGTCAATCCAGTTATATCAATGCAGGTCCACTATTTAAAGGGGTCCTATACTATTTTGTAAAATATATTACTTATTGATTTGTTTTGTGAATAAAACTGTTCACATATTGAGCTTAAACTGTCCCTGAATTATAGTTGTTAAAAAAAAAAGGAGCAAAACTTGGTAATCACTTTGAATCATTTTTCTTTTTTTGAATCATTTTTCTCATTCTGTGATAATGCAGTAAAGATGATTTCAATGACCATCTTCAATCAAAGGTGGCAAGTGTTAGGAAGAAGACATGCAGTGATCATAGATAATGGGTAGAGTAGATAATTGACTTCTGTATTAAATGAGAGCTCTCTGTACAGGTTAGCCTTTAATATTATCTCACTTTTAGGCAACATCTTTCCTGTAATATGTTTTAAAAGACATCTGGAACTGAAAATGTAAGACTGTAACTCTACAGTAAAGGAGGACCAGCGATACTGGTCCCATCTCTCTCTCCCCACTCTCTTAACAAGTTATTATCACAGCTATTAGTTTCAGTTTTCTTCTTGAATCGCTATTGTATCAATGTTTTTATTATTGTTACAAATTATGTATAATTATGTAATATAGTCAATTATAATACGGTTATAATGTAACTATGTTATTATGACTATGTAAATATTGTTTGCTGAGCTTTGGGCTGTACTATATGTATTAGTCAACTTTTGCTATAGCAAAAAAAAGAAAAATTTCAGTAGCTAACAACATTTAGTTATTGTTCATGTTTCAAAAGGCTTGGAACCAGTTGAGACTCTGCTGGGTTCTACTAGCCCGGTTTGTGCTCAGTTCATCTTGATTTCACCTGTTCTCATTTGAGATCTCATCCCAGCGGATAGACCCTGGGTGGGGCAGACAGAACCAGATCCCACAAACACATTTAAAGCTTTCCTTGACTAGTGTGCATCACATTTCCCTGTTTTCCTTTGTCTAAAACAAGTCACAAGGCCAAGACCCAGGTCAGTACAATAGGAAGTCTGCTCTGATTACAGGGAAGCAAGGCAAAGGTAAAAAGTGAAAGAGTAAATTATGTAATCATGAATAATGCAATCTACATTCCATGGTACAGCATTTTGTTTTTCTTAAAGTTAATAGTGGCCTCTTTATTTGCTTTTATACTTTTCTTGGTCTTCTATGTTCCTATTAACTCTTCCCTCAATTTGCCCAATAGAGGTCTTCTCATGCAGTCAATCCCGTGTTTTTCCTTTTTTTTCCCTTTAGGAATATCCCTCCGGAACCTTCCTTCCTCCTTTTTCATCTCTAGTCTGGACTGGTTGCTCGCTTAGCCTCTCGCACAGATGTCATTCTAGCATTACATTTTACCACTGTCCTTGGAATTCTCTTCCCCTTTCTTCTGGATTTTTCTGTTTTCTGGATCGTAGGTCTTCACCTTTTATTGTTTTGTTGGAGTGTCTCCTCCTGTAGCTTCCTCCTTTATTCATTTCCTGGTTTTGAAGGAGCATTTCCTTAGGTAGTTTCCTGGGAAAGGTAAATGTTTTCAGAACTTCCTTGTTGAAAATGTTTCTGTCAGAGCTCTTGACATATCCCACATGCTCAATAAAGATTTGATGAACTGTGAATTAATGAATGATAGAATGAATGAATAAGCAGAAGCAGTATAGTGTAACGGTGACAAGCTGGACTACCTGGGTTCAAGGGCTAGTACTGTCACTTCCTAGGTAGATGACCTTTGTCAAGTTTATTCTGTCTCAGTTTCCTAATGTGTAAACTGAGAATAGTACCTGTGTCAGAAATGTCGTATTAAAGGAGTTAATGTACATAAAGGACTTAAACAGTACCTGAAACACATACACCAAGACATCAATAAATGTCTTAATTGTCCTCAGTGAATAATATGAATGAAGGATGATGATATAATGAAGAAATCACTTAATTCTTTTTTCTAAGACTTAATTTTTTTTTTTTTTTAAGAGCAGAGCAGTTTTAAGTTTTATAATAAACTTGAGAGGAAGGTATATATGGTACATTTTTTTTAAACCTAGGATGAACATTAATATATCGTAATCACCCAAAGTCCATAATTCACTTTAGGGCTCACTCCTGGTGCTTTACATCCTGTGTATCTGGACAGATGTATAATGACATATTCATCATTACAGTATATAAGAGTACTTTCATGACCCTAGAAATACTCCGTCTTGCCTATTTGTACCTCCTGCTCCCCTGGCAACCACTGATCTTTTTCTTGTCTCCATAGTTTTGCCTTTTCCAAAATGCCATATAGTTGGAATCATACGATATATAGTCTTTTCAGATTGGGTTCTTTCACTTAGTAATAATTTGAGTTTCCTACATATCTTTTGATGGTTTGATAGCTCATTTTCTTTTTTGTTGTTGTTCAGTCACTCAGTTGTGTCCAACTCTTTGTGGCTCCATGGACTGCAGCACTCCAGGCTCCCCTGTCTTTCACTATCCCATGAGTTTCCTCAAACTCATGTCCATCGAGTCAATGATGCCATTCAACCATCTCATCCTCTCTTGCCCCCTTCTCCTGCCTTCAATCTTTCCCAGCATCAGGGTCTTTTCTAATGAGTTGACTCTTAGCATCAGGTAGCCAGAGTATTGGGGCTTCAGCTTCAGCATCAGTCCTTCCAATAACTACTCAGGGTTGATTTCCTTTAGGATTGACTGGTTTGATCTTGCAGTCCAAGGGACTTTCAAGAATCTTCTCCAGCACCACAGTTTGACAGCATCAGTTCTTCGGTGCTCAGCCTTCTCTGTGGTCCAACTCTCACATCTGTACATGACTACTGCAGAAACCATAGCTTTGACTATATGGACCTTTGTCAGCAAAGTGAGGCCTGTGCTTTTTAATACACTGTCTAGGTTTGCCATGGCTTTTCTTCCAAGAAGCAGGCATCCTTTAATATCATGGTTGAAGTCACTGTCTGCAGAGATTTTGGAACCCAAGAAAATAACGTCTGTCACTGTTTCCATTTTTCCCCGTCTGTTTGCCATGAGGTGATGGGACTGGATGCCCTGATCTTCGTTTTTTGAATGTTGTGTTTTAAACCAGTTTTTTCACTCTCCCCTTCCACCTTCATTAAGAGGCTCTTTAGTTCTTCTTCACTTTCTGCCATTAGAGTGGTGTCATCTGCATATCCGAGGTTATTGGTATGTCTCCTGGCAGTCTTGATTCCAGCTTGAGCTTCTTCCAGCCTAGCATTTCACATGATATACTCTGCATATAAGTTAAATAAACAGCATGACAATATATAATTTTGATATACTCCTTTCTCAATTTTGAAGCTGTTCGTTGTTCCATCTCCAGTTCTAACTGTTGCTTCTTGAGCAGCATACAGGTTTCTCATGAGGGAGATAGGTAAGTTAAGGTAGGTAATTCTCTTTAAGAATTTTCCACAGTGTGTTGTGATCCACACAGTCAAAGGCTTTAGTGTAGTCAATGAAGCAGAAGGAGACGTTTTCTGGAGTTCCCTTGCTTTTTCTATGATCCAGTGGTTGTTGACAATTTGACCTCTGGTTACTCTGCCTTTTCTACATCCAGCTTGTTTATCTGGAACTTTTTAGTTCATCTACTGTTGAAGCCTAGCTTGAAGGATTTTGAGCAAGACCTTGCTAGCAGTGAAATAAGTGCAGTCGTGCAGTAGTCTCAACATTCTTTGGCATTGCCTTTCTTTGGGATTGGAGTGAAAACTGACCTTTTCCAGTCCTGTGGCCACTGCTGAGTTTTCCAAATTTTCTGACATATTGAGTGCAGCACTTTCACAGCATCGTCTTTTAGGATTTGAAATAGCTGGGCTGGAATTCCATCACCTCCACTAACTTTGTCTGTAGTAATGCTTCTTAAGGCCCACTTGACTTCACACTCCACTGGCTCTAGGTGAGTGATCACGCCATCGTGATTATCTGGGTCATTAAGACCTTCTTTGTATAGTTCTTCTGTGTATTCTTGCCACCTCTTCTTAATATCTTCTGCCTCTGTTAGGTCCATAGCATTTCTGTCCTTTATTGTGACCATCTTTGCATGAAATGTTCCCTTGGTATCTCTAATTTTCTTGAAGGGGTCTCTAGTCTTTCCCATTCTATTATTTTCCTCTATGTCCGTACATTGTTCACTTAAGAAGGCTTTCTTATCTCTCCTTGCTGTTCTTTGGAACTCTGCATTCAGATGGGCATATCTTTCCTTTTCTCCTTTGCCTTCAGCTTCTCTTCTTTTCTCAGCTATTTGTATGGCCTCCTCAGACAACCATTTTGCCTTTTTGCATTTCTTTTTCTTGGGGATGGTCTTGATCACCGCCTCCTATAAAATGTTACTAACCTCTGTCCATAGTTCTTCAGGCACTCTATCAGGTCTAATCCCTTGAATCTACTTGTCACTTCCACCATATAATCCTAAGGGATTTGATTTAGGTCATATCTGAATTGTGTAGTGGTTTTCCCTACTTTCTTCAATTTAAGTCTGAATTTTGCAATAAAGAGTTATGATCTAAGCCACAGTCAGCTTCCAGACTTGTTTTTGGTGACTGTATAGAGCTTCTCCATCTTCAGTTCCAAACAATATAATCAATTTGATTTCTGTATTGACATTTCCTTTTAGCATCCAAGAATATTCCATTGTCTAGATGTTCCACAATTTACTTATCTGTTCACTTCCTGAAGGACTGTCCTGGGCTGCCTCTGAGTTCTGGTAGTTATGAATAAAGCTGCTATAAACATCCATGTGCGGATTTTGTGTGGACGTAAGTTTTTAGTACCTTTGGGTAAATAAGGAGAAGTATGAATTCTAAATCATATTGTAAGAGTGTAGTTTTATAAGAAACCCATCAAATTTTCTTCCAAAATGTCTGTACCATCTTGTATTCCTACCATCCATGAATGAGGCTCTTTTGTTAGGTACATAGAGTTAAAAATTTTTACGTCTTGGAGAACTGACCTCTTTATCATTATCTAATGCCGTTCTTTATCGCATATAACTTTCTTTACTTTGAAGTTTGCTCTGACTAAAATTAATATAGCTTTCTTGTGTGTTAGTGTGGTAATGAACATTTACATTTGTTTGCATATTTAAAGTAGGTTTTTTTTCTTAATAGCATATTGTTGGGTTGGGTTTTTGATCCATTCTGACAATCTGTCTTTTAATTGATACATGTAGGCCACTGACATTCAAAGTGATTACTGATATAGTTGGATTAATATTTACCACATTGGTTACTGTTTTCGGTATTTGCCTTTTTCTTTGTTCCTGTTTTTGTCTTCCTCTCTTTTCTTGCTATTTGTGAGTGAGCATTTAATATGATTCCATTTTCTTTCCCCTCTTAGCATATCAGTTATACTTTTTCTAACCTTTTATAGTGGTTGCCCTAGAGTTTGCAATATACATTTATAACTAACCCAAGTCCACTTTGAAATAACATACCATTTCCTGGGTAATGTGACTGCCTTATAAAAACAAAATATTCCTAATTCCTCCCTCCTGTCTCCTGTATGACTGTTGTCACTCATTTCACTTATATAAAAGCATACATAGGCATATGTACACGCATACAGTGTATGCCTGTGTATATATTTGTATGCATATAAGATACATATAAACTTGTATAGTCAAGTACACTGTTGCTACTATTTTGAACAAACTAGTAAATCAATTAAGAATAAGTTTTTATTGTATCTTCACTATTCCCTCTCTGATGGTCTTTCTTTATGTAGATCCAGTTTCTAACCTACATTGTTTTCATTCTCTCTAATAAATTTCTCTCAATATTTCTGGCAAGGCAGGTCTACTGGCAACAGATTTCTTCAATATTTGTTTGAGATAGTCTTTATTTCTCCTTCATTTTGAGGGATGATTTCTCAGGATACAGAATTCTAGGTTAGCAGGGGGTTTTCCTCAACACTTTAAATGTCACTCCACTCTTCTTGCTTGCATGGTTTCAGAAGAGAAGTCTGATGTAATTCTTATCTTTGTTTTCTCTATAAGCAATGTATTTTTTTCCTTTGGCTTCCTTCAGGATTTTTCTTTATCTTTGATTTTCTGTAATTTGAAAATGACATGCGTAGTGTAGTTTTTGAAGTATTTATCTTACTCGGTGTTCTCTGGGCTTCCTGGATCTATGGCTTGACCTCTGGCATTAATTTGAGGAAGTTCAGCTATTGTTCCAGGTATTTCTTGTGTGCCTTTCTCTGTTTCTTCTCCTTCTGGTTTCCTCAGCTGTGCATACGTTACATCTTTTGCATTTGTCCCACAGCCCTTGGATATTCTGTTCTGTTTTTTTCTTATTGTTGTTTCCTGTCTTTGTTCTCTTTGCTTTTAAGTTTTCAAGGATTCTTTTGATACATCTTCTAGCTCAGAGATTCTTTCTTCAGCCATTTCTGGTATGCCAATAAGCCTGTCACAGGCATTTTTAATTTCTGTTGCAATGGGTTTATTTTTTTTAATCTCTAGCATTTCTTTATGGTTCTTTATTCAAATTTCCACTTCTCTGCTTACATTGTCCATCTGTTCTTTTTCTTTTTTTAGATATTTATCTATATTTTTTTTAGATATTTAGATATTTACCTATATTTGGTTGCCTTGGGTCGTAATTATGGCACACAAGATCTTCACTGCATTAGTCAGGATCTTTTGTTGCAGTGCATGGACTCTTTAATTGTGGCACAGGGGCTTCCTCCACAGCAAGTGGTATCTTAGTTTCCCAACCAGAGATCGGGAAGCCACATTCTCTGAATTGCAAGGTGGATTCTTAACCACCGGACCACTGGGGAAGTTCCTGTCCATCTGTTCTTGCATGCTGCCAGCTTTATATATTAGAGCCCTTAGCATATTAATCATTGTTGTTTTAAATTCTCCACCTGATAATTCCAACATCTCTGCTCTGTTTCATTCTGATGCTTATTCTGTCTCTTCAAATGGTGGATTTTTTTGCCTTGTGGTTTGCCATGTAATTTTTATTGATAGCTGGATGTGATATACCAGATAAAAGGAACTGCTATAAATAGGCCCTTGGTAATGTGTTGGTGCGAAAAACTGACTTATTTGAAGAGACCCTGATGCTGGGAAAGATTGAAGATGGGAGGAGAAGGGGACGACAGAGGATGAGATGGTTGGATGGCATCACCAACTCAATGGACATGAGTCTGAGTAAGCTACAGGAGTTGGTGATGGACAGGGAAGCCTGGCATGCTGCAGTCCATGGGGTCACAAAGAGTCGGACATGACTGAGCAACTGAACCGAACTGACTGAATGTGTTGGTGAGGGGTTGGGGAGAGAAAGTGTTCTGTGGTCCTACCATTAGGTCTTAGTTCTGTAGTGAGCCTGTGTCTCTGAACTGGGACTCTCATAAATGTTTCTCTCTCTTCTTTTTTTAATCCCTCTTTGAATGGGACAGAATGGCTAAAGTGGACTGGAGGTGGCTATTTCCCTTCCCCCCAGGTCAGTTAGACTCTGATAATACCCCAGCAAGTTAGGTGCTGGTTGACCTTTTCCTCTAAAGGCAGACCTTTTCAGGGCCTATTTCAGAATGGATCATTTCCCTTTCCCCTACCCGAAGCATGAGGGTATGTTTCTCTGACGTTTATTGTCAGAGAACCTGGTCATGCTCCTGGAGGTAAATCTCACGTTATTGGGGGTGTGTGTTTGGAGGAGTTGAGTAGATGCCTTTGGAGTTTTAACCCTCAGAGTTGTCTGCACTGAGCCTCCGGCGGTTTATCACTCATAGCCAGGTGTTCCTACCTGGACTGGCTCCCCGGGTGGTTTCCACTTGAAAGGCTGTGCTCCAGGCTGTCGGGCTCACTTATCTCTCTCTAGTCTCAGGGGCAGTGGTTTCCCCTGAGACTCCTGTCTCGTATGGATCCAAGAAGAATCGTTGATTTTTCAGTCTCTTCAGCTTTTTGTTTGTTGTTAAGGTGGAGTGGCAACTTCCTAGCTCTTTATATGTGGAACTGGAAACCAGAAGCCCATTTAACTTTTCAAGGTCACTTTTTCACTGGAAATGATTGTGTGTGTACTATATGATCCCTATTAGAATTCTCCATCTTTCAAATGACTTTTATACAGGGCGGGTTACAGTTTACAGAGTACTTTAACCACATTTACAAGTCTGTAAGGTACTTCCACTTTTTTTTACCATGTTGTCTTCACAACAGCTCTGAAAGGTTATCCTTATTTTTCAGACAAGAACTGCTTCAGATATGTACATGTTACTTGTTCAAATACATACAACTGCTGAGTCTAAAAGAGTGAAATGTAGTTCTGAGAGAGTGTTCTTTTCACCACTGGATTTAAGAAGGATAATCAGTTTCCAGTCAGCCCTGCTAGTGTTATGCTCTGACTTGCAACACTTTCTTTTATAAAATAGTTACATTCACATGTGACCTCTGCAGAGATCACTGGACAGCAGTAATAGGGATAAAATAAATGTCTAGAACACAAATGGCTTACACTAAACAACACCATTTTTTATGTGTGAAAATGAAAGAAAGCCTTGTAAAATTTTGCCTTGCTTCCCTCATTTAGTGACTTTGATACAGTACAGTTTCCCAGGTCTTCCAGTCTGTTACCCACGCAGCTACCTTTGCCCCCAGCCTGCCAGAACATTGTGTTTCCATGAACAGATGAAGTGCTTACACATTCATAGACTGAGACACCCTGAATTCAGTTGGGTTCTCTCATTGCTCCAAGCAGATTTCTGCCCTTTCAGCCATGACAACTCAGGCTAGGCTTTGAATACTGATGGCAAGCCCTTTTATTATTAATCAGGGATTTGTATGAATTAATTTTAGAACATGAGGGAAATGGGAGCTTAAAATTAGAATCAAACTTAACATCCTAAATGAAATAAAGGGTACTGCTTCATGACATTTAAAGCTCTAGCAAATGAAACAACTTTGTAAGCTTTGATGGTGGACTAAGAGTATATAATCTTAAAGTTAACTTTCTAGATAAATACTTTTAACCTCTTTATCAGAAAAAAGTCATTTCCCTACTATAATAGGTTGGGTAACAATTAAAATTTTGAAAGGACATCTAGTTTTTCTGGTGTTTGTCTATCTAATATTTGAACTTGAGATATTTCACTACTGATTGCCTAAGATTCTATGGGATGGTGTATGACTTTATTTAAAATATCCACCCAGCAGATTCACTGCAATTTCAGTCTTTCCCTAAGATGATTAAAAATTACATTTATTGCACTTAAAATGTGAATTTAAGTGAATCTGTGAGCACATAAAGAAATTTAATAATAGTCATAATATGATAAGCTGTATTTGTACCCCATATATTGAAATAAATATTACTATTGCCTAAAATGATTAGATTTGAATCTATAGCTATCATAGCACATGAACATATATATAAAATCCTTTTTAAGTAAAATATTCCTATTTTATAATGAAGTCATTTTATGTATAGTTCCTGGTGTGTGTCATTTAAGTTGTAATTGCTGCTAATATATTATTAGTAAGTTATACATTTCTAACTTGAGAAAATTATTCAGCACATAGTGTTTCCTACTGATACAGTAGTTAGGACATTGTTTATATTTTAGGTAAAAGAAAAAGTTTTGTAGTTATACTTACTTTTCAGGACACTATCTATATATCAGATGTTTCACGTTCTAAGTTTATAGCATCATGGTGTTATATGTACTCATTTTTTATTTATATTACAGCTTTTATTAAAGTTTTTAATGATTTGCAGAAATGTTTGAAAACTGCAGTATAGGTAATATGAAGAGAAATGTAAGAGCTTTTAAATTTTTTAAATGGTGCTTCAATTTTTATTTTTGAGTCATATTAATATAACTCTTCACACATGCCACATATTTAAAGGTTTTTCAAGAAAATATCTTGGCTGATTTAAATAATTTGTAAAGTATACTTGTTATGAACAGAATATTTCTTATCAATTCAGGCACATTTTATGTCTGCACTGTTCTTGTCATACACATTGTTTCTTAGATCAGTGCCATATCAGCAGATGCTAAATACATGCTTATTACTGTGTATTTTAAACTTTTATATTAATTTAAACTTGTTAAATTTAGCAATGGAATAATATTTGGACAAATTAGATGACATCATTCCAGTGTATCTATCATCAGTGCCCCCCTGCCCGAAGCATTTATACAATTTATTAGTTTCCCGTAGATTCTTATCTAATGCGCTCCCCAAATCCCTCTTTTATTGAGCTGCTTCTTCTTTCTTTTCTTTCATTTTGAAGGTATAAAATTACCATCAAAAGTATAAAAAGTGGTAAAAAAATTACCACTTTCCATATACTTACAGATTCTTTCAAATACTTTGAAGAAGGTCACTTTTCTCTTGACTATTCCTTTCTTTACTTGCTTTGTTTTAAATTTGTGGCTCATGTCAGAATACAATTTACTTGCTTTTGGGTTGAGAAACTGATGCAAAATCTGGCAAAACCTGACATTATTAACCTAACAAAGAAGCAAAAGGTCTTAAGAGGCAGAGCCAGTGAATTGAGGATAAATTTATGCTTTTATTTAAGAAAGGAAGTAAAAGTGTATTCTCTTAAATAACTTTCTACACTTGAATATATGTTATTTTGGTTGTGTAGTTGATTAACATTAATTTGAAGGAACCAGAAAGTTGAAAGAATTTTACAGTGGACATATGTATTCCTATCACTAGATTCTACCACTGAGATTTTACTATATATGTTTGCTTTATCAGTATTTAGCCATCTCTTTATCCATCTGTCAATCTATCTTACTTTTTTGGTTGTGTTTCGGAGTGTTTTATAGACAATACATTTTCTTCTAAATGCTTCAGTATATATATCATTAAACAGAGATCAGCATTAGTCTGGTTTTTCTCTTAATGTAAAATGTATATACAATAATAGCGCAGTTGGTAAAGAATCTGCCTGCAATGCAGGAGACCCCAGTTCGATTCCTGGTCGGGAAGATCCACTGGAGAAGGGATAGGCTACCCACTCCAGTATTCTTGGACTTCCCTTGTGGCTCAGCTGGTAAAGAATCTGCCTGCAATGCAGGATACCTGGGTTCAAGCCTGTTTCATTAAGCTCCTTCATCACTTGCAAAAGTTAATCTTTATGTGGTATTCCCTCATGGCTCAGAGAGTAAAGAGTCTGCCTGCAATGTGGGAGACCTGAGTTTGATCCCTGGGTCGGGAAGATCCCCTGGAGAAGAAAATGGCAACCCACTCCAGTATTCTTGCCTGGAAAATCTCATGGACAGAGAAGGAGCCTGGCAGGCTACAGCCCATAGGGTTGCAAAGAGTCAGACACAACTGAGAGACTTCACTTTCACTTTTTTCAATTAATATTGACAAATGCATGTACCTGTGTAACCGAAACTCCTATCAAGATATAGAACATTTCTGTCACCCTAGAAAATTCCCTCATGCCTCTTCTCAGCTGGTTCTTTCTCCTCATCCCACAAAGGTAATCACTGTTTTCTAATTCTTCTACCATATGTTGGTTTTTGCCTGTTCTAGAACTTTATAGGTAAAATCATAAAATGCACTTATTTTTATAAGGCTTCTTTCATTTAACATAAGGTTTTTGGGTCATTGATATTGTTGTATAGGTCACTATTTCCCTTCATTTTTATTGCTGAGTAATATTCCATCATATGACCATGAATATATCGTGTATTTATCCATTGTCTTATGATGACATCTGGCTACCTTATTATGATCACTGGATTACTTATTACTTTATACAGGATGAAGTAATATCTCCATTGCTTACTCCTTGACCCTTTAGTTTCTAACATTATGGCTTAGTAAATGCTTATAAAGGGATCTTTTAGAGTAGTGTATGTAAAGTCCTTCTGCATTCCCTGATAGCTCAGCAACACCATTTCTTTTTACCTTAGGTCCTAGCAAGTGAACAAAATAAAGTATTCACTTACTTTAAATGTGTATTAGCTTCCATGCTAGTCACATCTTGAGACTGTAAACTGCCTCCCGATACTACCGCTGTCTGAGTTTTTGAAAGAACACTGTTGGTTTACTCTTGAGAGGCGGGTGGCAGTAGGGCTTTGTGTAGTTTCTGGTGGTGGCAGGTGGGGGAGTTGTCACTGTATCCAGATGCTTTACCAGCAGCAGCAAAGGGTAGAAGATAGGGATAAGAGAGAGGAGACAGACATTACAGGTTATTGGTAGCTGAAGTCAATCAACTGTAAATTGAAACCCAGTTTTTTTGGAGAGAGAAATTCAAGGTGACCTGTTTACAGTATTTCACTGAGTAATTAGACTGTATTATCCTATACAGTGGCTTCCCTCGGAGCTCAGTCAGTAAAGAATCTGCCTGCAATGCAGGAGACCCAGGTTCAATTCCTGGGTGGGGAAGATCCCCTGGAGAAGCAAATAGCAACCCGATCCAGTATTCTTGCCTGGAGAATCCCATGGACAGAGGAGCCTGGCAGGCTACAGTCCATGGGGTCGCAAGAGCCAGACTTGACTTAGCGAGTAAACCACCACCACCATCCTATACAATCTTTGATACAATGGCAACTCACAAATTTAAACATACCATCTTTGCCATGTTTTCATCTACTGTGTATATGGTGTACATGCTTTGTATCTATTCTCAAAATACCATAAGAACATCAAGATTCACTTTATAATACTATCTCTTTTCATTTAATTTGTGATATCCAGGAGGAAATGTAATTTTAAAAATACTTCATGGTTTAAGGACAAGTAACCAAGGATATCAAAGGAGCATTTAAAATATTAAGACCCACTCTGTATTTTCCAGAAGGTATGAAAGTAATACTACTTAATAGGTTAGCTGCCACCCTGCACTCTCAAAGCACTTTACTCATTCATCTGTCTGAGGGAAGACGGTATCTGCACCCTTGGTTAATAGATGGGAACTCTCTCCCCCTGACCCCATGTTTTACTGTATTTGAATTCCAGAATATATCCAGAGCTTTCCAAACAGTACTTATTGTCTTCTGGTGGCCTAACAAAGATTCCTTTTAATAATGGCTTCCCCCACTTATGTCCTAAATACTTCTGGGATATTTTTTCAGAAGTTATTAAAACTCAAAGCAAAGAAACAGTTGTCAGTTTTAGTGGTAACAGTAAAAATAAATTTTAACTTGAAAATTTGCAAGAGATTATATCATTCATAGATGATAAAACAATTACATATAAAAGTAGGTAAAATATCTCATAAGTTTGTATAAAATCTTTAAACAACTATGATGTGTACCTAGTTGGTGGTTTTCCTTCTGGAAAAGAAATTATGGAATCCAGTATCTCAATTTAATAAATTTAAAAATTGTACTATATTGATCCAAGTATATTTGTGGTTAACAAAAAGAAAGGACAGAACCACAGGTGTTTATTTACTGATTTCATCAGTACGGGTTATAAGGATAGCATCTCTGCAAATTCCTGATTATGTATTACTTGAGCCAGTAATCTTAAAGTAGAGTATGTTTACAGGACCTCTGTAATGTGAAGAAGTAAAGAGTTATCACATACGGATACCTGGGTATGCTGGTCTTTGTTCATTTAAATGCAGGAACTTTTGAAGGTAAAAATTCCAAAGCCTGATTTATGTATGCTTATTTACAAGTATGTTTAATCCTGCTCTTGTTTTTGAGCTCAATACCGCATAAAAATATTAATCATTAGGTGGTCTTAATGTAGCTGTCTTCAGCACTTCTGTAGAAAGTCATTGTCAGAGAATACATTCTAATTCAAGGTTAATTAGTGTACCATTAAAATAATGCGTTACAAAAATTAATTACATCGCAGGTCAAAAAACCTGTTAAAAAGCAGAGTGTAAATGTCTGAGAGCACATCGTCCTCCTTAAAACATTGCTATACGAGTGCCACCCTTCTGGAAAATATCTCCAATGTGAAAATCACTACTGAGGTCCAGTCATAGGTGTTTCCCTAAAGTAAATTTTTGGCACCACACATGGAAAATTTAAAATATAACTCCCCATTAACAGTAAAATGTGTTGCTTGTCTGCTTCCGCACTGAAACAGCTAAGGATTTATATTTTAGCATTACTCAGTGGAACCCTATTGGGTTAAACCTAAGGAGAAGTCAGGAATCTTGTTGGGAAATAGAAATTATCTGTACATCTTACAGTAAAAATACTAGATATATTATGTTTTCTTACTTAACTATTAGGTAGTTCTGGTAGGTGCCCTATGTAAGTGTATCACACATTATTTAACTATATGGTGATTCTTGTTAATAATTTGATAGCCATTAATTTAGTACCCTTAAAATTAGAACTAGAAATAATACAGACTTTGACATTTTACCTGATTAGTTTAGTATAAAAGCTGTGAAACAGTTATATTGAATTATAAAATACTTTACACATTGGTATTTGTTCTGAGAATCAAATTAGAATATCTAATTATTCATATGGAGGGTTGTAAAATGAGTGCCCCAGTAACAGTAAATCAGTACACATTAGAGCTGGGGAACATTTAACATAGGCAACACTGTTCTCTATCAACAATACATTTTTTATTTGGCTTTTAGAATTGTCTCCATTTAAAAAAATTATTAGTGGGCTCTGAACTAATAATTAACTAAGTGGTTTTGCTGTTACAATAAAGTGTGACTGATTTGCCCACATTTAAAAATTTTCTACTTCCCTTCTCCTTTGCATTTTGCATACAAAACAGATATTCACAGGTAAGTAAAAATAAATTGAGCAAATGAAAGAAAAAGGAAAGGATGATTTTTAAGGAAGAAGTTGTCTGTCTTGGGGTTTTTGTTGTTGTTTATTTTTTTTCAAGAATAGCTCCTGGTTAATTAGTTGAACGAATAGGTATGTGAAGAGAGTCTGAAAGATGAAGAATGTAATTGGTTAAGAAAAGCTTTCTTCAAAGGTGCTTTTTAAGTCCTCTTTGTCCTAGCTTATATCTGTTTAAATCGTTTCTAAAATGACATAAAGCAGGGATTTCAACTTAATGTGAAAAAACATTCCATTCTTTTAAAAATGACAACATCAGTACCACCCTCAAAAAGTAGTGTTAAGCCATAATCACTCATTTCTTCAGAAAAGCCCTTAGCTTTGGGGGTTTTGTTTGTTCTTTGGACCAATTAGGCTCCTTTTGTTAACTAAGCCAAGATTTTCTGACAGTAGAGAAAAGAATTAACACGTCGATAGTGTTTGTCTTTGGTAGACAATAGTTAAAATTGTTTAATATTTAGTACGCTGTCTCCTAACAGTTAATTGTCTATTCTGTTTTACAAGTGGCTTTCATGGTCAACATTTGAAGTTAAATGCTAGTAGACTTGTACTAATGTTTGGGGGATATTTCAGGGTGTAAATTTGGGCTATGAAGGGGAAATGCTTGTGATTACATTTTCTTACATTTTATGGAATAAACTTGAGTAAATTTAGATATATTACATTCAGATTATGATCTCTACCTAGGTTTAAGTACCGTTTTTTTTTTTTTTAATTCATAACAGTTGTTTCACCAAAAGTGAACATAATAATTTAAAATTAATCTCTTTCATTTCATCAAAGTACTTTAAAATTTACTAAGTATTATCGTGTAGTTCATACATTCAATAAATATTACTGGTATTATTGTTGTTAGTATTATCCTTATCCCCACTCTGTGGATAAAGAAACTGATCAGTCTGAAGAAAGTCACTGGGCTCGTATCTAACAGATCCCCAAAGTATAACTCAGGAATTCCTGTTGTTTTCATTTACTGCTTTTCCCATAGAACATTTTATGTGAATCATTCTTAGAATAGTTAACCTATATTTTTACTTATTTCTGTATCTTTCTTAAGACCTTATGTCTTTTGTATGGCCCACAGCTGGATTAACAAATTCATTTGTCTTTTTCTGTGTTTTAGGGCAGAACTCTACTCCACTGGGCTTGTGATCGAGGACATAAGGAACTAGTCACAGTCTTGCTACAATATAGAGCTGATATTAACTGTCAGGTAAGAGCGATGAGAAAATTCACCCATTCCAGTCCATCTTAGTTCGCTGATTCCTAGAATGTCCATGTTCACTCTTGTCATCTCCTGTTTGACCACTGAACTGAACTGAAGGGTAATGAAAAGGGAACATTTTTTAAAAATGAGGTAAAATCTATATAAAGTAAAATTTACTGTACTAACGGTTTTAAAGTGTACAGTCCAGTGGCGTTAGTATATTTAACAATGTGTAGCCATCGCTACGGTCTTGTCCTAACATTTTCATCGCCCCAGAAGGACAAGGACAGTTTGTACCCATCAAGTTGTCACTCCCTATTTCCCTTCCATTCCAGATCTTAGCAACAACTAATCTTTCTGTTTCGATGGATTTGCCTGTTCTGGATATTTCATATAAATGGGATCATAAAGTATGTGGTCTTTGGCTCTGGCTTCTTTCACGGGCATGTTTTCAGAGATTATCCATGTTGTAGCACATTATTATCCATGTAATTGCACTTCTTTCCTTTTTATGACTAAGTTATATTCTATTGTATGTATAGAACACACTTTTATCCTTCATCAACTGATGGGTAATTGAGTTGTTTTCACCTTTTGGCAATTGTGAATAATTGCTGTGAACAATTTGCATACATGTTTTTGTTCAAAACTTGTTTTCAGTGCTATTGGTTCTGTACCTAGGAGGAGAATTTCCTATATGGTAATTTGATGTTTAACTTTTTGAGGAAACTCCAAACAGTTTTCTACAGGAGCCACACAATTTTACATTCCCACCAGCGATGCAATTGAAGAGTGTTTCAGTATTTCCACTTCTTCACCGATACTCGTTATTTTCTTGTTTAATAGCCATTCTAGTGGGGTGTGGTGATCTCATCAGAGTATGATTTGGATTTGCATTTCCCCAGTGAGTATTTTTTCATGTACTTGTTAACAGCTTGTCTATCTTCTTTGGAAAAATGTCTATTCAAGTGTTTTGCCCTTTTTTAAACTGAGGGGCTTTTTTATATTTAAGAAGTAAAAGTTCTTATATTCTGGACCTTAAAGCATTATCAGATGTATGGTTTGCAAATATCTTCTCCCTTTCTGGGGGTTGTCTTCTCACTTCCTCATAGTGTCCTGTGGCGCACATGAAGTTTTCAGTTTTGATGAAGGTCGGCATATCTGTTTTCTTTTGTTGGTTGTGCTTTTGGTGTCATACCTAAGCAACAATTGCCAAATTCATGATTATTAAGATTTACCATGCACCCCTAGAAACTCTGTACACATAGGTAACTCCCCATTCCCCCGCCCCCCCATAACCCTAGCAACCACCATTCTACTCTCTCTCTTCATGAATTTGACTACTCTAGAGACATCATATAAGTAGAATCATACAGTATTTGTCCTTTTGTGACTGGCTTATTTCATTTAGCATAATGTCTTCAAGGTTCATCCGTGTCGTACCATGTGGCAGAATTTTTTCCCTTTTTAAAACTCAATAATGTTGCATTGTATGTATATACCATATTTTGTTTATCCAAATATCCATCTACAGACATCCAGGTTACTTTCACCTTCTGGCTATTGTGATTAATACCTCTGTGAATATGAGTAGCAAATGTTTGTTTTGAGTCTTTGCTTTCACTTCTTTTGAGTATATATCCAGAAGTGGAATTGCTGGATCATATGGTAACTCTTTAATGTTCTGAGGATCACCATACCATTTCCACAGTGGCTGCACCATTTTACCTTCCCGTCAGCAATGCACAGATATTCCAGTTTCTCCACATCCTTACCAACACTTGTTAGTTTCTGTATTTTTGATATTAGCCATCCTGGTGGATGTGAAGTGATATCTCATTGTGGTTTTGATTTGCATTTTCCTAATGATTAATGATGCTGAACATGATTAATGCTGACCAGTTAATATTGGCCATACGTTCATCTTCTTTGGAGAAATGTCTGTTCATGTCCTTTGCCCACTCTTTAACTGAGTTGTTTGGGGTTTTTTATTGTTAAGTTGTAAGGTGTGTTACTCACTCAATCATGTCTGACTCTTTGCAACTCCATGGACCTGTAGCCTGCCAGGCTCCTCTGTCCATGGGATTTCCCAGACAAGAACACAGAAGTAGGTTGCCATTTCCTTCTCCAGGGGATCTTTCTGACTCAGATATTCTGAGTATCAGTCCCTTATCATATACACAGTTTACGAATATTTTCTCTTATTCTGTGGGTGGTCCTGCACGCTGCTGATAATAGTGTCCTTTGATACACAGCAGCTTAAAATTTTGAGGAAGTTCACTCTCTTTTTCCTTTTGTTGCCTGTGTTTTTGGTGTCATATCCAAGAAGTCATTGCCAAATGCCATGTCATGAAGTTTTTCCCCCATATTTTCTTTAAGAGCTTTAAAATTTTAGCTCTGTTTTTTGACCTGTTTTGAATCAAAGGTTACATAAGGGTCCAGCTTCATTTTTTTTTTTTTGCATGTGCACTTTCAGTTTTCCCAGGGCCATTCATAGGTGGAAAAGACTGGGTCCTTTCTTCACCAAATGGTCCTGACACCCTTGTCAAAAACCATATGACCATATATGCAAGAGTTTGGGGTCTCTATTCTATTCCATTTGTCTATATGTTTGTCTTTATGCCGGTACAACACTGGTTTAATTACTATATCTTTGTAGTAAATTTTGAAATTAGGAAATGTGAGACTTCCAACTTGTTTTTCAAGACTTTTGGCTGTTCTGAGTCCTTTGTGTTTCCATGTGAATTTTAGGATGGATTTTTCTCTTTTTTACAAAAAAGTCATTGGGGTTTTGATAGAGGTGGCATTGAATCTGTAGAGCAATTTGGGAGTACAGTTTTCCCCTGTTCTCTGAAAGTAAAGCAAATGAAACATTTTGTAAGACAAAATGATGGAAAGCGAAGAAGCAGTTACCTGAGGACACATCTTGCTAATGCATGCACAAAATAAACTGAGATAAAGCACTGGCGCGGGCACAGTTAAAAGTTAAGGTGGCCTAGTGCTGAGATGCAGAGCGTAGTTGCTGGAGGAGGAGGAGGAGCACTGCTCTTGGTGCTCTGAGTGCGCACTCCTCTACAGTGCCAGCTGCAAAACGAAGACTGAGTGCTCATTTTGCTTTTTGCCTGTTTTTGTAAAAGCAAAAGTCCTCTAGACTTTTTTTTTTTTTTTTTTTTGGTTAGCAAAACCAGGTACTAAGGTAGGTCTTTAGTAAAGTGAAGTGGCATAAAGCAGACTTTTAAAAGCAGGGCTACTCATATTGTCATTTTAACAGTGGTTAAGTCTTCCAGTCCGTGGAATGACTTTTCTTTATTTGTGAGTGACTCTAATAAATTAGAGAATTTATCTCAAAACTATTTTATAATTTTCAGTGTACAATTCTTTTGCCTCCTTGGTTTGGTCTATTCCAAAGTATTTCATTCTTTTTTGCCACTACTGTAAATGAAACTGTTTTCTAAATCTCACTTTCTGATTATTCATTGTTAGTGTTTAGAAATGCAACCGGTTTTTGTGTGTTGATTTTATATCCTGCAACTTTGCTGAATTTCCTTAATAGTTCTAACAGCTTTTTGTGGAAGCTTAAAGATTTTCTGCATATAACATATGTTGTCTATGAACAAAGATATTTTTACTTCTTCCTTTCCAGTTTTGATGTCTGTTATTTCATTTTCTTGCCTAATTGCTCTAGGTCTTCTAGTACTATGTTGAATAAAATAGTGAAAGTGGGCATCCATGTCTTATTCAGGAGTTTGCTTTTTAATTTAGTGTGTCAAATAAAAAATGCTTTTCCTTTTCATAATATTTGTTGTCATGTACATCCATTCCACTTTAGCCCATGACCTCACCCTGAACTTTTAATCAAGTCTGAAATGTTTGGTTCTAACTATACTCTCCAGTTCATTTCACTCTAAATCTTATTTGACCTTATGGAAATCCCTAGTGCCTTGACTGATTACTTCTTCCATTTTAGCTCATTTGTCCACTCTCATGCTATTATTGTGTTCAACTTTATTCCCATCCCCTATTTTTCAGCTATGGTAACCATCTGGCAAAACTTTAATTCTGATTAATCCAGTTGCCTGGCTTCTATACATCTACATTTTGGCTCTAGGCAAAGCTAGGAAGACAAAATCACCCATCCCTGATACTATCAAAAATGATGGTATCAGTCTTTAATTTTGGCTGGCATGTCTTAATGGTCTTTCTTATTCTCACATTTTCTCCTGTTTCACAGACAAAATAGAAGAAATCTTTATCAACAATATGTTTCTCAGCCAGTAGTTGCACCAACGTATATTTCTTCCTGTCTTCTCAGACGGTTAAAACTTGCAGTGCATGCTCAGTTGTGTCTGAGCCTTTGTAACCCTATGGACTGTAGCCTACCAGGCTCCTCTGTCCATAAAATTTTCCAGGCAAGAATACTGGAGTGGCTTGCCATTTCCTCCTCTAGGGGATCTTCCCGACCCGATGATCAAACCCACGTCTGGTGCACCTCCTGCAGTGCACCACCGGGGAACTTACTCTCAACTACCACTCCCAACGTAGCACATCGTGTACATGTCTATATCCTCACCCAATAACTGGCACCAACATCCACCCAGTGTTCTAGGGATCAGCTGAAGTCCTCTAGGTTCTGTCTCCTAAGTATATCTCAAATCTACCCACTTCTCTATTTCAACATTGCCAGCACCCACCATATCCTTGCTTCTAATCTTGATGTTCTTAGATGTATTTCCCACTTTTCATCTGGAGAGACTTTTTAAGATGCTAATTTGCAAATATTTCTCTTATTTTCTTTTATTGTTCTAAAATTAAATCTAAATGTGTTTTGTCCTGTGAAGCCCTTCTTGATCTGGGCTTTGCTTACCTCTCCACTTATTTCTCAACACACTCCTAGCTTATGCACCATCCCTGCGGCGATCAGTTCCACTGATTCTGAAGAACTTGACACGTTGCTCACCTGTTGGGCTTTTTAGATACTGTTTTCTCTCTTATTCATTCTCCCTCCTAGGCCTAATTTTACATATCATTTCCTCCAGGAAGCCTTCCTTCACTCTGCCCAGATAGACATCTCCACCGTCTCTTATCGTGCTCCCTGTTCTTAAGCTCATCAAAGAGCTGCCACAATGCAGTCCCCGTGTATTGTAATTCATCGTGTACATGTCTACATCCTCATCACCATCATATTCAAGTGCTAGAGTATGGTTATCTCCAGTACCCTGGATGTCTGACATATAGATGTTGCTCAGTAAATATTGAACAAAGTAATATCAGCTTATAAAGAAGCTGACAGAATGTTAGAAAAATAAATCATGAGAACCAGAAAAGGCCTAAGCATTTACCAGAACCTTTGGGTTTCCTTGTTATTTTATTAGAATAAATGTTTTTTTCCCATTAGACTTGTGTGCATTCTTCTTGGGCTAGTTCCCTAGCTTTGAGTCATAGATCAAAGTCATAACCTTAGACCATATATATTTCACTTTTTTTCTTTGTAGGTTGTATATGTACAAAGGGAAAAACTCAAAAAATGCAGACAACTAATTTTTAAAAAATTCTTTCTCCTTTGTTTCAGAACTTTTATGTATTAAGGAAAATTAGCTCTTTCTTTGTGATATAATAATTATTAAAATGTTTCTTCTAATACTTGTTATCACTTCATGATTTCTGTGATCCATCTGGAATTAGGATCACATGTATGTAATAGAAATTTTATTTTTGTCCAGATGATTAGCCAGTTCCAATAATGTTGATTGAATAATCTTTTCTCTGCTGATTTGAAGTGTCTTCTTTTTATATTCTCACTTATCTATGAATTTCACCGTGTTTGTAGCTGTTCTTCTGTTGCCTCTTTTTCTGCTCACATACTTGTGCTATGCTGCTTTAAATATTGTAGCTTCAAAATATGTTTTAATACCTGGCAGGATAGATTACTTAATTACGTATTCAGAATATTTCCTGTTATTTTTGCTTGTCTGTTTCTCTGTGTGAGCTCTGAAATTGTCTTTCTAACCCTTGCTTCCCCCAGTTACCACCAAAACAAAAACTTATTGGTGCACTCATGTCTTTAATTTGGTTTGGATTGTCAGGGGTAGTATTTTAGATGGAAGTGTCCCCAGTTTAGGCTTAGGCTGAGATTTTTGCACGTGGGTTTCTTGTATTCTATTTGTTTGAGTATTATAAGACAAACAATATAAAAAACTGCCATATGTGGTTTTATAGAATACTCTTTACCTATAGTAAAGAGTATTTTATTTATAGTGAAGAGTATTTGCAGTAAACTTCACTGCAAAGTAAAAGTTCCATGTAGCTTTTTAGGGTGAATAAGTCAGGACTATATGCCTTCCCTTGCCCTCTTTGTCGTCATATGACCACTTTGTGTTGCTCCTAGCCTTGGTTTTCCTTTGTTATTGACAATCCTGATCCATATGATCTAGCTTCAGATAAGGGACTGCTTTTGGCTTTGTCAGCTTGGGTTGCTAACACGCTTCCAAATCAGAGGGTTTTTGGAGATTTGCTCTCAAAATAGCTTTCCCCTTGTAATTTCTTCTTTGGTTTCCTTATTGAAAACTCTTTTCAAATATAGACAATACAAACATAGTAAATGGAAGGAAATGTTCATCTCCCTCATGACTCAATCTTTCTTAAACAACATTATTATTGACTGGTCTATTGGTTGCCAAAAAGGAAAATCAATTTTATTAGAAGTATTTGCTTGGCTACAGATCTTGGTACTAACCCAGCAGAGACAGGCTGATGTTATCAAGTATCTGAAGACTAATTTTTACCATTAGCCTGAAACAGAGTAGTAATTAAAGATATGTCAATGTCTACTCTGTGTTTTCCTGTCATTTTTACCTTTCAGTATATCTCATATATACTTTTATTGCACTGCAGTTTCTACATTCTGTGGCTCTGATGGAATTGAATCTTTTAATTTTATTTCTGAGAAAGATCCTTTATAGATTTCATTTGTTATCTGGCAGTATTATGTACACAGTTTTGTCTTTTCCACTGCTTGGTATTGATTTTTAGTTCAGCTCTGGAAGTTGGGTTCATAACCACATTTGAGATTAGGATATGGGTTAAATACACACACACGTACCCCTCAGACCTCTTGAGTAAATTTGATCTTTAAGTCCTGAAGAAAGATTAAAACTACTCTAAAAGCACATTTGAAAGTATCTGAATGCTAAAGATTTATTGCTAGACTTCTCAGATTTATCGTAAAGTAACGTGAAAGAAGTAAGTGGGGTTTGGAGAAGAGGAGCACCGATGGTGTTGAACGTCTGCACTCTGTACTGGGTATTAAGCAATTCAAAAGGTGAATATTTTGAGTGTTACTGAAATGTCTGAGGACTTTGTGGTGTATAAATTATGTGAATTTACGATTTATATAATGGCATGGAGCAACATGCCCTCCCACACAATACTTTGGTGACTGTGTGTTAAAGAAAATTTTGAAAATATGAGATTCAACTAAATTTATTGTGGTGACCATTTTGTAATATATACAAAAATTGAATCATTGTTGTATACCTAAAACAAATGTTATATGTCAGTTATATCTCAATTTTAAAAAAGAATACTTGTGAAATGAAAGAATAAGTAAACCTGAAAAAAAGAAATTCTATATGCCTATGTGGTTTTATGAAATAAATGGGAAATACACACACACACACACACACACACACACACATTTTAAAGAATGGGGATAGTGACCATTCTAGATTTATCCCAGTGTTGTAGGGCTTAAAATGATGAAGTAGTCCCACTACCTCAGAGCTGTCCTCCTGGTTCTTGGCCAAGTCTGCTCTTTCCCAAGTTCACCAGGCATTTTGCTGCTAACACAGCCCTTCTAAGGCTACTATTTATTATGTCGCTGACCTACTCAAAACTCTCTAATGACTGCATTGCTTATAGGATAGATTCCAAACTCTATAGATTTGAATTCAGGCGGGGAGGGTGAGGGGCACAAAAGTATATAAATAAAACTATCTGTGACTCTATTATGTGTGGGGGTGGAGGGATAAGATATAAAACAGCTTTTTAGCATTTACTGTGTACCAGGCATTTTATGTATAGTCATCACATCAATCCTATAATGTAGGTGTATTATTATCTGCATTTTAGTGATAAAGAAACAGAAGTCATAGAGCTAGTAAGTGATAAAGTCTAGGCTTGAAAATGTCGTTTTGGTTCTAAAGCCCAAGCCCTTATCCTCTCCTCTGTAAATTTTGAGTGCATTTCCTTCTCATCTTTATTTGCTCTACTTACATAATATGTGTGTGTGTGTATTTTTAAAGACATTTAGTACATTATTGCACATAAATATTTTCTTCCATTCAGTGAATTGTCATTTCACTTGATTGATACTACCCTCTTTGAAAACACAAAATTTTCAATTTTGATGAAACCTAATTTATCTATTTTTTAATTTTGTTGTGTTTTTGGTATTGTTTTTAAGAAACGATTGACTTGTTAGAGATCATAGTGATTAAGCCTTTTCCTTCTAATAGTTTTATAGTGTTATCTCTTAAATTTAGGTCTTTGATTCATTTTGAATTAACTGTATTTGATGTAAGAGAGGAGACTGACTTCATTCTTTTACATATGGATATCCAGATGTTTCATTTGACACCAGAAGATAAGCCCCACAGGTCAGAAGGTGTCCAGTATGCTGCTGAGGAAGAGTGGAGGGCAATTACTAATTGCTCCAGAAAGAATGAAGCAGTTGGGCCAAAGTGGAAAAACACACAGTTGTGGATGTGTCTGCTAATGAAAGTAAAGTCTGATGCTGTAAAGAAAAATATAGCATAGGAACCTGGAATGTTAGGTCCATGAATTAAGGTAAATTGGATGTGGTCAAGCAGAAGATGGCAAGGGTGAACGCTGACATCTTAGGAATCAGTGAACTAAAATGGATGGGAATGGGTGAATTTAGTTAAGATGACCAATATGTTTACTTCTCTGGACAAGAATCCCTTAGAAGAAATGGAGTAGCCCTCCATTCATAGTCAAAAAGAGTCCAAAATGCAGTACGTGGGTGCAGTCTCAAAAATGACAGAATGATCTTGGTTCATTTCCAAGGCAAACCATTTGACATCACAGTAACCCAGGTCCATGCCCCAACCACTAATGTCAAAGAAGCTGAAGTTGATGAGTTCTACGAAGACCTACAAGATCTCTAGAATGACACCAAAAAAAGATGTCCTTTTCATCATAGGAGATTGGAATGCAAAAATAGGAAAGTCATGAGGTACCTGGAGGAACAGGCAAGTTTGGCCTTGGAGTACAAAATGAAGCAGGGCAAAGGCTAACAGAGTTTTGCCAAGAGAACACACTGGTCATAGTAAACACCCTCTTCCTACAACACAAAAGATGACTGTACACGTAGGCATCACCAGATGGTCAATACTGAAATCAGATTGATTATATTCTTTGCAGCTGAAGATGGAGAAGCTCTATACAGTCAGCACAAGACCTAGAGGTGACTGTGGCTCAGATCATGAGCTCCTCATTTCAAAATTCAGGCTTAAATTAAAGAAAGTAGGGAAAACCACTAGACCATTTAGGTATGACCTAGATCAAATCCCTTGTAACTATAGAGTGGCAGTCATGAATAGATTCAAGGAATTAGATCTGGTAGACAGAGTACATGAACAGCTATGGATGGAGGTTCATAACATTGTATGGGAGGCAGTGATCAAAACCATCCCAAAGAAAAAGAAATGCAAGAAAGCAAAGTGGTTGTCTGAGGACACTTTACAAATAGCTGAGGAAAGAAGAGAAGTGAAAAACAAGGGAGAAAGGGAAAGATATACCCATCTGAATGCAGGTTCCAGAGAACATCAAGGAGAGATAAGAAGGCCTTCTTCAATGAACAGTGCAAAGAATTAAAAAACAGAATGAGAAAGAATAGAGATCTTTTTCTGCTAGGCTCTTCAGTAGACTGTACACAACAGAGGAAAGAGTCAGTGAACCTGAAGATATGTTAGTGAAAACTTACAAAACTGACCCGCACAAAGAAAAACGAATGAAAGAAAACTAAAAAGAGCATTTCTGAGACCTTTTGAACAATTTTATAAGGTGTAACTCGTAGGCTGCAGTCCATGGTGTCGCATAGAGTCGGACACTTACTGAGCGACTTCACTTTCACTTTTCTCTTTCATGCATTGGAGAAGGAAATGGCAACCCACTCCAGTGTTCTTGCCTGGAGAATCCCAGGGACGGGGAAGCCTGGTGGGCTGCCGTCTATGGGGTCGCACAGAGTCAGACACGACTGACGCTACTTAGCAGCAGCAGCAACATACATGTAAGTGGAATATCAGAAGAAGAGTGAATAGAGCAGAAAAAATATTGGAATGACTGGCCATTTTCCAAATTAATGATACACACCAAATCACAAATCTAGGTTTGCTCAGCAAACACCAAACAGGATGAATACTATTATAAAGGGAGGAAAGTAAAAGGAGTTAAATGGAATAAGGTTTCTACATTTCATCCAAGTGGTAAAATGTCAGTAGGTAATAAGTAAATCAACTAGTAGAATAAATAGGGAAAGGAGTACAGCAGGGCTGTCTGCTGTCACCCTGTTTGTTTACTCTATATGCTGAGCACATCATGAGAAATGCCAGGCTGGATGAGTTACAAGCTGGAATCAAGATAGGCAGGAGAAACATCAACAACCTCAGATATGTGGATGATACCACTCTAATAGCAGAAAGCAAAGAGGAACTAAAGAGCCTCTTGATGAGGGTGAAGGAGGAAAGTGAAAGACCTGACTTAAAACTAAATATTAAAAAAACTAAGATCGTGGCATCTGGCCCCATTTTTTCATGGCAAATAGAGTAAAGGTGGAAGTAGTGACAGATTTTGGAGAAGGCAGTGGCAACCCACTGCAGTACTCTTGCCTGGAAAATCCCATGGATGGAGGAGCCTGGTAGGCTTCAGTCCATGGGGTCGCGAAGAGTCAGACACGACTGAGCGACTTCACTTTTACTTTTCACTTTCATGCACTGGAGAAGGAAATGGCAACCCACTCCAGTATTCTTGCCTGGAGAATCCCAGGGATGGCAGAGCCTGGTGGGCTGCCATCTATGGGGTCACATACAGTCGGACATGACTGAAGTGACTTAGCAGCAGCAGTGACAGATTTCGCCTTCTTGGGCTCTAAAATCATTGCAGATGGTGACTGCAGGCATGAAATCAGAAGACATTTGCTTCTTGGCAGGAAAGCTATGACAAACCTAAACAGCATGTTGAAAAGCAGAGATATTAATTACTCTGCCAGCAAAGGTCCGTATAGTCAAGGCTGTAGTCTTCCCAGTGGTCACGTACAATTGTGAGAGCTGGACTGTAAAGAAGGCAGAATGCCAAAGAATTGATGCCTTCAAACTGTGATGCTGGAGAAGACTCCTGAAAGTCCCTTAGACAGCAAGGAGATCAAACCAGTCAATCTTAAGGGAGATCAACCTTGAATATTCTCTGAAAGGACTGATGCTGAAGCTGAAACTCCAGTATTTTGGTCATCTGATGTGAACAGCTGACTCACTGGAAGAGTCCCTGATGCTGGGCAAGACTGAGGGCAGAATGAGAAGAGGGCATCAGTGGATGAGATAGTTGGATGCCACCACCATGAACTTGGGCAAACTTCAGGAGATGGTGAGGGACAGAGAGGCCTAATGTGCTACAGTCCATGGGGCCACAAAGAGTTGGACACAACTGGGCAACTGAACAACAACAACAATAAGTAAATAATTATAAGTTATACATACACACACATGTACATATACAGATACACACACACATGCTACATCCAAGTGGTAAAATGTCAATACCAGTAAATAGTAATAAGTTATACAAACACACACAGGAGAAATAAAACCTTTAGAATAATGATTTTAAAAGCTATAAAATATATAATAACAAACACTGTAATTGATACATAGGTGAATTTTTTAAATGAGGCCTTCTGAACCCAGAGGCTTACAAATAAATAAATAAATTATAGGCTCAATTTCTTTTAGTGATCCAAGACTGTTCACATTTTATATAGAGGTCAGGTTTAATAAGTCAGGGTTTTTCATGGAATTTGTCTATTTCATCTTAAGTTATAAAAGACAGACCTAAAATTATTCATAATATCCTCTTGCTATCATTATAGTATCTGTAGAGTGTATAGTGATCTCTTTTTAAAAACTTTCTGATACTGAAATATCAGTATCAGAATAATTTATTTTTTACTGATTATTAAAAATAATTTATTTTTTACTAATTATTCTTGCTAAGGGTTTATCAACTTTACTGATGATTTCAAAGAATCAACTTTTAGCTTTGTTGATTGTCTCCATTTTATATTTGGTGTCTGCATTGATTTTTGCTCTTTATTCTTTCCTTCTACTTTCTTTGGATCTAATATGCTCTTCTTTTTCTGGCTTCTTGACATGGAAGCTTAGATAATTTATTTCCAACTATTCTCATAGGTGTACTTAGAAGTATAAATTTCTCTTATGCATTATTTTAAATGCATGTAGCAAATTATTATGTTCTATCCAAAATATATTTTTTTTAATTTCCACTGCAGTTTCTTCAAATACAGTCACATTGGTGGTTAGGGCCTAAATATATGCATGGCAAGGGGTGGGGTAGTTTATACAATTCAATCTATTAACATTATGTCTTTATAGTTTAAGTGTGTTTGTTATAAATAGCATGTAGTTGGGTTCTGGTTTTTATCCAGTGTGATCATCTTTACCTTTTAATATTTAATTTATTTACATTTAATGTAATTACTGATATAGTTCTGTTTAATTTTACCATTTTTTGTGTGGTTTTTTTGTTTTTTTTTTTAGTTTTTCTCACCTGCTTTTTGTCTTTGTTTTTCCTTTCCAAGCCTCTTTTGTATTTGTCAAGTATTTTTTATTATATCATTTTACCTTTTTTATTGTGTATTTGTTATTCTTTAATACAAATAACTTTTAGTGGCCATGATAGAAATTACAAAACAGTCCCTTAACTTATTATATCTACCTTAAATTAATACTTTTGCCATGCCCTGAGCACTGTGAAAAATCTTAAAATGGTTTAATTCTGTTTATTTTTTTCTAGCTTGTGTTGCTATAATTATATTATACATGATATATTTTTGCTTCTCTATTTTCTACATTCCTAACAAGATAGTGTTTTTGCATTAGTCAGTAATCTTTTATCATTATTCACATATCTACCCTTTCTAATGCTCTTTCACTTCTTGCGATTTCCTGATTCTATCTGGTATCATTTTTCTTTTGCCTGGAGAACTTTAATATTTCTTGCAGTATTGACTTCTAGTGATGAATTATCTCAGCTTCAGTTGTCTGAGTATGTCTTTTCCACTTACAGTTTAGAAAGGTAATTTTGCTTGATAGAGAATTCTGTGTTGGCCAGTTTATTTTTCTGCCCTTTAGAGCTGTCATTCTATTATCTTCTAGCTCACATTTTGATTTGAGAAGTTGGCTGGAGTTCTTTTTGTTGTTGCTCTGAAGATAGTGTCTTTTATCTCTGACTGCATTTAAGATTTTTTCCTATATTTCATTTTCCAGCAGTGGTTAAGTGTTTTTGTTTATTGATATTTTAAATTCTGCTTGGGGCTCTACATTGATTTCACAATTACAGATATTATAATTTTCCAGGTCTAGAATGACCATTTGATTAATTTCACTTATTCCCTTTTTCTGTTGAAAATTTCCATCTTTTCTTCTGTTTTCTTTCACATATTTATAATGATTATTGTGAAGTTCATATCTTTTAACTTATATACCTGAATCATCTTTGAGGCTGCTGCTTTTGGCTAGTTTTTGTTTATGAATCACAATTTCCTACTTCTTCACATTTCTAGATTTTTAATTTTTTCATTTGGAAACGATTTCAAATTTATACAAATAATAAGAGTATGAGTTTTAAACCTTGAACTCAGAGTATTTTGCCAACATTATGCCCTACCACCCCTGTGCAAACAAGGACATTCTACTTTGTTGTTGTTAGTTGCCAAGTTGTGTCCTACTCTTTGCAATGCCATGGACTGCAGCCTGCCAGGCCTCTCTGTCCCTCATCATCTCTCAGTTTGCCCAAGTTCACGTCCATTGAATCAGTGATGCCATCCAACTATCTCATCCTCTGTCGCCCTCTTCTCCTTCTGCTTTTAATCTTTTCCAGCATCGGGGTCTTTTCTGATGAGTCAGCTGTTCGCATCAGGTGGCTAGAGTACTGGGGCTTCAGCTTCAGCATCACTCCTTCCAGTGAGTATTCACGGTTGATCTCCTTTAGGATTGACTGGTTTGATCTCCTTGCTGTCCAAGGGACTCTCAGGAATCTTCTCTAGCACCACAGTTTGAAAGCATCACTTCTTTGGTGCTCTGCTTCTTTATGGTCCAACTCTCACATCTGTACATAACTACTGGAAGGACCAAGGCCTTGACTATATGGACCTTTGTTGGCAAAGTGATATCTTTGCTTTTTGATACACTGTCTGGATTTGTCATAGGTTTCCTTCCAAGAAGCAATTGTCTTTTAATTTCACGCCTGCAGTCACCATCTGCAGTGATTTTAGAGCCCAAGAAGAGGAAATCTGTCACTACTTCCAGCTTTTCCCCTTCTATTTGCCATGAAGTGATGGAGCCAGATGCTGGAATCTTTGTTTTTGTAATATTGACTTTTAAGCCAGCTTTTTCCCTCTACTCTTTGACCTTCATCAAGAGACTCTTTAGTTCCTCTTTGCTTTCTGCTATTAGAGTGGTATCATCTGCATATCTGAGGTTGTTGATATTTTTCCTGGCAATCTTGATTCCAGCTTATAATTCATCCCATCCAGCTAAGGAATGTTCAAACTATCGGACATTCTATTACGTACGCATAATTCAGCCATCACAATCAATATATCACCACTGATATATTACAGCTATCTAATCTTTATACCAGATGGTCAATACTAAAATCAGGTTGATTATATTCTTTTCAGCCAAAGATGGAGAAGCTCTATACAGTCAGCCAAAATAAGACTGGGAGCTGACTGTGGCTTAGATCATGAACTCCTTATTGCCAAATTCAGACTTAAATTGAAGAAAGTAGGGAAAACCACTAGACCATTCAGGTATGACCTAAATCAAAACCCTTACAATTATGCAATGGAAGTGAAAAATAGATTCAAGGTATTACATCTAATAGAGTGCCTGAAGAACTATGGACAGAGGTTTGTGACATTGTAGAGGAGGCAGTGATCAAGACCATCCCTGAGAAAAAGAAATGCAAAGAGGCAAAACAGTTGTTTTGCCTTACAAACAACTGTGAAAAGAAGAGAAGCAAAAGGCTAGGGAGAAAAGGGAAGATATACCCATTTGAATGCATAGTTCCAAAGAATAGCAAGGAGAGATAAAAAAGCCTTCCTCAGCGATCAATGCAAAGAAGTAGAGGAAAACAATAGAATGGGAAAGACTAGAGATTCTTCAAGAAGATTAGAGATACCACGGGAACATTTCATGCAAAGATGGGCTCGATAAAGGACAGAAATGGTATGGACCTAACAGAAGCAGAAGATATTAAGAAGAGGTAGCAAGAATACACAGAAAAACTATACAAAAAAGATCTTAATGATATGCAGATGACACCACCCTTATGGCAGAAAGTGAAGACGAACTAAAGAGCCTCTGGGTGAAAGTAAAAGAGGAGAATGAAAAAGTTCGCTTAAAACTCAACATTCAGAAAAGTAAGATCATGGCATCTGGTCCCATCACTTCATGGCAAAAATAGATGGGGAAACAATGGAAACAGTGACAGACTTTATTGTGGGGGGCCCCAAAATCACTGATGCTTTTGAACTGTGGTGTTGGAGAAGTCTCTTGAGAGTCCCTTGGACTGCAAGGAGATCTAACCAGTCCATTCTGAAGGAGATCAGCCCTGGGATTTCTTTGGAAGGAATGATGCTAAAGCTGAAACTCCAGTACTTTGGCCACCTCATGCGAAGAGTTGACTCATTGGAAAAGACTCTGATGCTGGGAGGGATTGGAAACAGGAGGAAAAGCGGACGACAGAGGATGAGATGGCTGGATGGCATCACTGACTCGATGGATGTGAGTCTGAGCAAACTCCGGGAGTTGGTGATAGACAGGGAGGCCTGGCGTGCTGCGATTCATGGGGTTGCAAAGTGTCGAACATGACTGAGTGACTGAACTGAACTGAACTGAAAATCACTGCAGATGGTGACTGCAGCCATGAAATTAAAAGATGCTTGCTCCTTGGAAGAAAAGTTAAGACCAACCTAGACAGCATATTAAAAAGCAGAGACATTGCTTTGCCAACAAAGGTCCATCTAGTCAAGGCTATGGCTTTTCCAGTAGTCATGTATGGATGTGAGAGTTGGACTATAAAGAAAGCTGAGTGCCAAAGAATCGATGGTTTTGAACTGTGGTGTTGGAGAAGACTCTTGAGAGTCCCTTGGACAGCAAGGAGATCCAACTGCTGCTGCTGCTGCTAAGTTGCTTTAGTCGTGTCCAACTCTGTGCGACCCAAGACGACAGCCCACCAGGCTCCCCCGTCTCTGGGATTCTCCAGGCAGGAACACTGGAGTGGGTTTCCATTTCCTTCTCCAATGCATGAAAGTGAAAAGTGAAAGTGAAGTCGCTCAGTCGTGTCCGACTCTTAGCGACCCCATGGACTGCAGCCTACCAGGCTCCTCCTCCCATGGGATTTTCCAGGCAAGAGTACTGGAGTGGGGTGCGATTGCCTTCTCCGATAAGTTTGATTAGTTCCCATTTATTTTTCTTTTTATTGCTTTGGGAGGCTGACCTTAGTAGACATTGTTACAATTTATGTCAGAGAGTGTTCTGTCTATGCTCTCTTCTAGGAGTTTTATGGTGTCATGTCTTATAAGTCTTTAAGCCATTTGAGTTTTTGTGCATAGTGTGAAGATGTATTCTAACTTCATTGATTTACATGCAGCTGTCCCACTTTCCTAGCACCATTTGCTGAAGAGACTGTCTTCCAATCTTGTATTCTTGCCTCCTTTGTCAAAGATTAATTGAGTATAGGTGTGTGGTTTATTTCTGGGCTATCCATTCTATTCTGTTGATTCATATCATCTGTTTTTGTGCCAATACAACACTGTTTTGATTATTGTAGCTTTGTAGTATTATCTGAAGTCTGGGAGGGTTATGTCTCCTGCTTTGTTCTCTTTTCTCAAGATTGCTTTGGCAGTTTTGAGTCTTTTATGGTTCCATATGAATTTCTGGATTATTTCTTCTAGTTTTGTGAAAAATGTCATGGGTAATTTGATAGGGATCTCATTAAGTCTGTTGATTGCTTTGGGTATTGGTAACAATATTAATTCTTCCAATCCAAGAACATGGACTATTTTTCCATTTCTTTGAATCCTCTTGAATTTCCTTTATTAATGTCTTATGGTTCTCAGCATAGGTCTTTCATTTCCATTACTTTCTTATCCGTTCTCTTATAGGTAACCAGTCTCTCTTGTTTCTGGCTTATCTTTCCCGTATCTCTTTTGCACTAATAGGCAAGTACATGACCATTTTCATTTATCCTCTCCTAATTTACATGAAAGATAACATTCTATAATCTTTTGCACTTCATTTCTTTCATTTAACAATAGGTCCTGAAAATTACTCCATATCATTTCATAAGGATCTTTATCCTTTTTTCACAGCTGCATAGTACTCTGTGTGTGGATATGTCATAGTTTATTCAACCTCTCTTCTGTGTATGAGCATTTAGATAATATCCAGTGTTTGGCACTTCTAATGCTATAACTAACAGCACTGTGCATATGTATTTTCATGTTGTTGGACATGTACCTTCAGGATAGATTCAGGATAGATTCCTATAAGTGGAATTACTGGGTCAAAAGATAAGTGCATAAAGGATTCTTTGCTCCTTGGAAGAAAAGCTATGACCAACCTAGACAGCACATTAAAAAGCAGAGACATTGCCGACAAAGGTCTGTCTAGTCAAAGCTATGGTTTTTCCAGGAATCCTGTATGGATGTGAAAGTTGAACTATAAAGAAAGCTGTTCAGTTCAGTTGCTCAGTTGTGTCTGACTCTTTTCGACCCCATGAACTGCA
The DNA here is from genome assembly GCF_029378745.1 of Bos indicus. Classification (NCBI taxonomy): domain Eukaryota; kingdom Metazoa; phylum Chordata; class Mammalia; order Artiodactyla; family Bovidae; genus Bos; species Bos indicus. The sequence continues at coordinate 62,382,802 of NC_091775.1, read as the reverse complement.
GCATGCCAGGCCACCCTGTCCATCAAAGAAAGCTGAGTGCCAAACAATTGATGCTTGTGAACTGTGGTGTTGGAGAAGACTCTTGGGAGTCCCTTGGACTGCAAGGAGATCAAACCAGTCAATCCTGAATATTCACTGGAAGGACTGATACTGAAGCTGAAACTCCAATATTTTGGCCACCTGATGCAAAGAACTGACTCATTTGAAAAGACCCTAATGCAGGGAAAGATTGAAGGCAGGAGAAGGGGACAACAGAGGATGAGATGGTTGAACGGCATCACCGACTTGATGGACATGAGTTTGAGTAAGCTCTGGGAGTTGGTGATGGACAGGGAGGCCTGGCGTGCTGCAGTCCATGGGGTCGCAGAGAGTCGGACACAACTGAGTGACTGAAGTGAACTGATCGTATTTTTAGGTATTGCCAAGTTTCTCTCCAGAACGGTTGTACCAGATTGCATTCACACTAGCAATTTATGGGAGTGCCTTTTTCCTTACACTCTTGTCATATTGTATTCTTCATATTTTTACATTTTTGCCATCTTACAGAGAATTGGTATCTCAGTGTTGTCAGCTGTTCTAGTTTGGGTGTGAGTTGTTATGTCTTTTCATATGCTGGAGGGCCATTTTTATGTCTTGTGTGTGCATCGTCTATTCTCATTTTCCTATCAGGTTTTTGACCTAGTACACCTAAATTTTTAAGAATTCTTTATATATTAGAGGTATTAGCCCTTTGTGACATATGCTGGCAGATATTTCCCCCCAGGTTTTTCAGTTGTCTTTTGGCTTATGTCTTTTGTCATATGAAAAATATTTATTTTAATGTAGTTAGATTTACCAGCTTTTCTTTTTATTGCCTCTGGATTTTAAGTCATGGTTAAATTTTTCTTATACCAAGATTAAAGCTTAATTCATCCATTTTTTTCTTTTAGTACTTGTATGGTTTCATAGTCTACATTTAGATCCCTAAATGTATGGTATGGGTTCAGTTCAGTTGCTCAGTCGTGTCCAACTCTTGTGACCCCATGAATCATTATGGTATGGGAAATGGACCTAATTTTGTCTCCTTACAAATGGTTTCCTAGTTGTCCCAGCATCATTTATTTAGAAGTCAATTCCCCAGTGATCTGAGATGCCAGCTTTGTCATATACTGAATTGCCATATATATTTGGGTCTAATTCTGGATTTTCTACTGTATTAAACTGGTCTATTTGTCTAAAAGAATCAATACAACAATATTTATTAACAAGGCTTCATAGTAGGTATTAAAGTCTGGAATAGCTCTTTCTCCCTCATAGTTTTTCTTTTTAAATGTTTTCCTGGCCATTCTTGCATGTTTGTTTATTTTATATGAACTTTAATTTCAATTTGTGTTAACTCTGTAAAATAGCTTATTGGTATTTTATTGGGATTACATTGAATTTATAAATTAGGGAGAATTGACATAATCATGTTGATTCATCCTAACCAAATACAGGGGATGTCTTTCATTTTGATCAAGTCTACTTTTGCATCTTTCAGGAGTATTTAATTTTTTTCCTCTTAGAAGTTTTGCCCATTTCTAGTTAAATCTATTCTTAAATATTTATCTTCTTATTTGCTATAAACTATTAGTAAGTTTTCTAAATAATGTTTGAGACTTTTAGCTCTTTAATTTACTTTAATACAGTTTCCATATCATTTATATGGCATTAAGTCATTATCTACATTTCAGCATTTCAACTGTAAGTGAAGGCATGAGAATGCTAAATTTTCCTGTTTTCCCTCTCATGAGGTGGCCCTAATTAACAGGTCATTTGAAAAGTCTGGACTAATGTGTTAAATTGCCTGTATGATTTGTTAGAGAATTGCTTTTTAATTCCACTTAAGAATATGCTGCAATTTAATGAAAGTCAGGTGTGAAAACAGAAGGTGTTTGTCAAAACACATTTGTTCTTTGGTCTGCTGCTGCTGCTGAATAGATTATTATGAAAATAGCCTTAATCTTCAAAGATTATTGCACACATTGTAGACAGTCTAGTTCTCATACCAGTTTGACTTTCTTCCTAGATTGCTAATATATTTTGGGTGCTGAGGAAGAAATGTTTACTAGTAGTTGAGCTTAGAACTTTTCTGTGGGAAAATATAACATTCTTCTCTAAAATGAATGACATTTTATGTAATCTACAGAAACCAAATGAACATGTATGTGATAGGGGGAAGAAGGGAGATGGAGAATAAACCCAGTAGCTATACTTTTCAAATACATAATTGACTTATTTTTCCTTACAAGAACCATTTTCATGTGTGCCTATTTCTTTCCTGCAATATTATTTGATAAGAACATTTCCAATCTTAAAGGCTTGATAAATCACTGATTTATGATGTTATGGCATAACCTTCTATGGGCTTCCCAGGTGGCTCAGTGGTAAAGAATCAGTGTCAAGCAGAAGACGTGGGTTTTTATCCCTGCGTTGGGAAGATCCCCTGGAAAAGGAAATAGCAAGCCAGTCCAGTAACCTTGTCAGGGAAATCCCATGGACAGAGGAGCCTGGCGGGCTGCAGTCCATGGTGGTCATGAGGAGTCAGAAATGACTTAGGGACTAAACACACACACATAACGTTTTATACTCAGAATGTATCTTCCAAATATGCATGGAATTCTTGGCATTTCGAGGACAGAGTTTGTGCTTTAATTTTGCATTGCTTTTAATATTGAAGTCACTATCAAACTTAGCATTCTAATTAAATCTTTTTTTATGTACTCCAGTCAGTGAAAACTCAAAATTTCAATAATCAATAAGTAAAAGCATTTTTACTTGTCAAAACATCAATGGATAATATATATCCTTTTTAGGATTCTCTTTATACTTTCTAAAAATCTTATAATTTCAGTATCAAATACTAAATACAACATTCCAGAATACAAACATTTTTGTATAATATTTTTTACTTTTTTAAATAATCTTTTACATTTAGGGGGTAAGTCATTAGCAAATCCTGATCCCACTGATTACTGCTGAAATCAACATGGTTTAGAATTCTCAGTGGCCAATATATAATCTGTCCCAATGGGTTATGGATTAAAAATAATTTGTACATTCTTTTTTTTTTTTTTTTTTTTTTTTACAAGAGTGGCTATTGCCTTCTCAGGGGCATTCTGATTTGTCTGCTTTTAATGCACTAATTAGCAATAGAGAAACTCTAGCTAAAAACTAGTATTTTTCATAGATGATGGTATGTTTTTTCCTTCATGTTCTGAGATTATTCACTGTTTTAAGTTACCCTTTTGCAAACAGTTGCTTTGATGAGTTACTGTCTAATGAAACTCTAGAATAACAGTAAAGTACTAAAATGAAAGGACTTCTCTCCATGCAAAGAACATGTTTAGAAAGCTGAAATAAAAGGGGGAATTCCGAAGGATGAAAAGAAATGAAAAGTAAATGAGGGAATCAAAGTCAGAGAAATTGATATTGGCAGATTCTGAATGATGTTCTTAGATGAGCAATCTTTCAAAATACTTCTTGTACATTGCTGCTATTCCTTTATTTATTATTAAAATAACATGATCCATGAGGAGCTTGGGGTGACTCTCGGCCTAGCTAATTCTAATTAATCCAGTCAGGGAGAGCAGTAGGGTAAGTGGAGCAGTCTATCGGATTGAAATTCATAACTTAATTGAGGTCAAAGTCCCGGTCTGGGAGAACAAAAGTCTTTTGCTAGGACCAGGCAGATCAATAGCAATAAATATCTGGCTTGGATACAAGTAGCTTATAGTGACAGATTATCTGACACTGGCCAGAGTTGTTCTTCTGTTAAGGGCAAAGTCTTGAGCGTGTCAGAGTTCTTTCTGGTCAGTCCATACCCCTGACACTTAGAAAGAAGTAAATAATACTCTCAAGAACTCTTGCATGTCTTATGGAAGCCCTATATACAATAAAAGTGACTTCTATTTGTGGCCATCCAAAGTACACTCTCTAATGATACTTTTTATTAATGAGAGAAGGGTTTCTATCACATTGCCAGTAAGATCCAAACGATTTGCAAAGTTGGTTAATTGTGAGAGCTAACTTTCCCATTAATAATTCAAAAAGAGTATATATTAATAGGATTTCTTTGGGGGAAGAACATAATACAAGCCTATGTTGTCTTGATTTGTACATAACTGTGAAGAGGCCATGCTACATTAAGGAGGTAGCGTTAACTCTTAAATGTGATCACGGTATTGTGGTTGTGTAGGAATTTTCCTTGTTATTAGGTGCATAGTAAATATTTAGGGATAAAATGTCATGCTGTTTATAATTCAACTGCTTCAACAGAAAAGAAAAATATGGTAAATGTTAAGGATTATTAAGTTGTGAGTCTGTACTTTTCTATATATGCAAATAGTTTCTTAATAAAAAGCAATAAAGAAGAACCATATGCAATAAAACCATTAGGCTAGTGTGTTACCAGCAAAGGCTTCCCTCCGTCGCATTCTACTCATACCTTCAGTTTCTTCTTAGTTGTCAAAAGCTGGGCAATTTTATGCATTATATTATTGTTTAGCCATAATAATAATTACTTAATTAGCACAGAACTTTGTCATTTCACTCATCATTTAATAACATCATTGCCATTCAGGCTCAGCTGCTATCTTAACTGTGAAAAAGGGACTTCTAAGATCTGCAAGTGCTGGCCTTGTGAGGTAGGGAGAACTTCATAGTATATATTCCATTTCCACTGACACTTTTCTAGTCCAAATTGTCATTCCTTCATGTGTATGTTATTGTGGCAACTTATTAACAGGACTTTATCCTACATAATTATGACAGATTAGTCTTCTTTAAACGTCATTATCTAAATGTTACTTCAGTATCTTATTCTATGATAAAAAAAAAAAAAAAGCTTCTAGTGGTCTCTCATCTGTGAATCAATTCTCAACTTTTATGGTTACTTTCAAAGTCCCACCTCTTTGACCAAACTGTTTTATCTAGTGCTCCTTATTTTATGAAGCTGATGAGCTCACTTTTATATCTCAGAGGTTTCCAAACCTGGGTCATCACAATCAACTATAGATCTGTTAAAAAATTAGCTTCACCTCTAGAAATTTGGTTACTCTGTAAGTAAGTCAGAAATAAGGGGCATTGGGAAGATAATTTCAAAATTATAAATATCTACACCTAATTCTATAGTGCCAGATTTGTAATTCTAAACCCTTTTATTCACCTGCCAGTTCTTCCCTGTTTCCTAATCTTAAGTAGGAGTTAAGATAAAAACAATCAGATTAAACTAATTCATTCCTGTGATGAGTTATTAACAACTGGTTAGAATTCCCAGATACAGTTGCATTTTTAAAGGAGGGATGCACATTTATATATCATCTTACTGGCTGAGCAGTTGCTGTTTTTCAAATAGTTGTGCATCAGATATGTCTGCATATTTGGTCTCTTTTTTCATTTAATAATCCCTGGTCAGGAAATTAGATGCCACATGCCCCAACTAAAAATCCCACGTGCTGCAACTAAGACCCGGCACAGCCACATAATTTTTTTTTCTTAAAGCAAGCATGGTGGAAAAATTCCTAACTTAAGAAGGTGAAATTAAAAAGGAACCTCAGTTCTCAAGAAAACTACACATATAAGTAGAATTCTCCAGCAGTTTTATCGAACTAGTGTTACTGTATTAATCAGGTTTACCATACTGTCCACCTTGTGTTGTCTCTTCAGCTGGTTGTGAGTTCTCTGAGGTCAGGGATCAGTTTTCTGTTTCTTGAATATTCCTAGTGGTCTCTTGCATAATGTTTGACATATAGTATACATTCCGTAAATATAAAATATTGAAAAATGATTGTCTCTTTGTAGATGCACTCTCCCAGCCTGAAACACATATACATATTTGTGAGTGTGCACAGACACACACACACAAAATCCTTTTTTCTATCTTTTTTCATCAAAGCATCACCTTTTTGGGGAAGACCCTGACCTAGCCCCACCTCCTTTTCCTCCCACCACAACCTCCCTTTAGACCCTTCTCTTTTGCACTTGTATAATAAGCTTTTTTTTTTTTTACATCTGTCATAGAATATACCATTTTTATTATAATTATCTCCACTCATAAGACTCTAGGCTCTCTGAGAGTAGAGTAGGAACTTTGATATTTTCAGTTCCCAACTCCTAACATAGTACCTGACATGTCACATAGTGTGTTTTTGATAAGCCAAGAATAAAAATTTAGGATAGAAATAATAATGCCTCAAAGAAACAGTGTCTTCTAGAAATTTATGGAAAGAATGAAAGGAAAAAAAATTAGGGAAAATTGATTTTAACAAGGTTATATGCATACTTCATGATTTTCTCAACAAATCTGGCAAATGTGCTTTGTTCTGTGAGAACTGTCTGTGTGTGGCAGGCTTAAACAAATATGCTGTAACACATGTCAGATAGACATTCTTGAGCAGTAAAAAAGAGTTTGTTCTAAAGATAAGTAAGATTTATTCTTAAGTGCAGGTTATGCATCATGAAACCACAGTGCCCATGTTGAAGTCACTTATTGCTCTTGACAGTCTTGGCAGGGGACTGGTTCATTGAGCTGTTATCTTTTTCAGACTGTTCACTTTTTACAAATGCAATTTCTTGTTTCAACTAACCTTTTAATACCGAGTGGGTTGAAAGAAATATAGACAGTCTCTTAAAACTATGGTAGAAGGTATGTATGACTGCAGTAGTAAGAAAAAAGAGTTGAGATGTAAGATACTCATGTCTCTCTCTTGTTTTCCCCTTGCACAATGTAAGATTTACACCTACTTTGTACTTTTAAACCCCGTCTTCCACCAGCCATGCAACTGGCTTCTGTAGAGATCAGTCCAAATGGTCCAGTTTACTTCCAGGATTCAACTCAAGGGCAGATCTTGCTAGGCCTAAAGGGTGGCCAAGGGGCAAGTGAATGGAAGGTGGGGGAATGGATTGAGCTTGGACATGGGAGCTGTGTCTGTGCTTACGTCTGTGAGGCCCTTTGTGATATAGGATGGAACCAGGGTGAGGTAAGGAAAGGGGTTCTGGAGATCTCTGCTTGTACTCTTGCCCTGGGCACAAAATGTTAGGGAGAGGCCTACCTACTAGTTTGGTGGTTTTCAGAATGCTCTGTGAATCTCCCCAGAGTTACCTTAACTAGAAATTTCCTTCCTCACTTCAACTTTTACCTATTTTACCTTAATATTTTAAGATTAGGCTTCTGAAAAAAGGTTTTGTTATAAAAAAGAGTTCCCCTATAACAGATTATGAAGGCAGAGACTAAGTCTAGTCAGTCCTCGCTATGTACCAAGGCTGTAGTAGTATTTAGGTCCCTAGAGCTTTGGAGGCATTTTGTGAATATTTTTTAACTAATAAAACAAGTGTATGTAGGCAGAGTTTTCTGGGTTAACAGAGAGAGACAAAAGTCAATAGAGAAGAAGTCTGAAAATTGTGAACAAGGATAATTAAACCTGTATTTAAAGACCATTTTTTTTTTATTATTCTACAAAATAATTTTATACATTTTAGGTCATTTTATCCTTACAGGAGTCCTATGTGGCATTCTCATTTCACTAAACTGAAAGCTCAGAGAGGTTATATGAATAGCTTTAGGGCACAAAGCTAGTAAGTAGGACAGCCGGAGTTCACACTTAGGTATTTTGACTGCAGATTCATTCATGCTATTACCCTGCATTAAGCTGCTGTCATACTCTTATCACAGTAACTCAGTGCTTTAGAATTCATAGGCATCTGGTGCATTTTATGAGGATTATAAGTTCTGTGTGTCCTTGAAATTTTCTTATTTATAATGAAATTCTTTTATGCAGACATCGTCTCTTTCAACAGGTTTTCTCTTTCAGTGTGATTTTTTTTTCAGTGATTTTTAATTTCTGTTTTCTATGCTCACTGGTCACTATTTTCTTTAATAAGCTATTTTTTTCTGTCATTTTCATATCGAATAGTCACTTCTTTTGCTGAGTTTGTATCTGATAATGAACAACTGGCTCACAGTACAGTGTGAATCAAGTTCACATTACTTTGAGAGAACACCCGGTGTCATCTACATCTAACTGAATTATAGAACACTGTCAAAGTGTTATGGCCTGGTAGAGTAAATTGCTTCTTCTTAATGGTCCCATGGCTACAATCTCTCTTGCTCTTGCTATAAACCAGAAATTGTTGACATCTTATGCTATCATAAGCTTGAAAACAAAAGAACTGCTTTTTTTTTAATCCCCAGGTCATCTACTTAATGATAAAAGTTTCTGAACACCTCAGCTACTACCTACAGCTGAGTCTTAACCTTTAGTACACATGTTGATTGTGCCCTCAGATATGGATTAATTCTGTAACTTTTTAAAAAGTCAGGCAACTTCATTGAACTTAAGAGATGGACCTGTCATTTGCCTTAAAAGACCTAGTTCAAATGTAGAAATAGTGACTTATTTATGATTTCTGAGATTTACTGATGATTTCTGAAATTTATTATTATTATTTTTTACTTTACAATATTGTATTGGTTTTGTCATACATCAACATGCATCTGCCACGGGTGTACACATATTCCCCATCCTGAACCCCCCTCCCACCTCCCTCCCCATACCATCCCTCTGGGTCATCCCAGTGCACCAGCCCGGAGCTTCCTGTATCCTGCATCAAACCTGGACTGGCGATTCGTTTCTAATATGATATTATAAATGTATACATTTTATAAAAATATATTTATTTTTCTTAAAAAATGTTCTACATTTTATTCTATCATTTTTTTAGTTTCATTTTATATTACATTTAAATCCCTGATCCATTTGGAGTTTATCTTGACCTGTATTTAGGACAGATTCACATTTGTCACTTTAATCATTGGTCTATATATATATAACACACTTTTTAAATTAGTGTGTCTTTATGGAAAAATCCCATGGACAGAGGAGCCTGGTAGGCTGCAGTCCATGGGGTCACTAAGAGTCGGACACGACTGAGCAACTTCCCTTTCACTTTTCACTTTCATGCATAGGAGAAGGAAATGGCAACCCACTCCAGTGTTCTTGCCTGGAGACTCTCAGGGACAGGGGAGCCTGGTGGGCTGCCATCTGTGGGGTCGCACAGAGTCGGACACGACTGAAGCAACTTAGCGGCAGCATAGTATATTTTTATCATATTGTTGCCCAAGTCTCTCCTTATTGCTATGCTGTTTTTCTTTATGAACCTCACTTTTTTACTCTTTCCTTTTTTTAATTTTTATTTTATATTGGGGTATAGCTGATTAACAGTATGTTAGTTTCAGGTGTACAGCAAAATGATTCAGTTATACATATACATTTATGTATTCTTTTTCACACTGTTTTCCCATTTAGGTTATTACTGAATATTGAGCAGAGTTCCCTGTGCTGTATAGTAGGTCCTTGTTAGGGTCTTTCTGGTGTATATTGCCTATCTCCCCCTTCACTTCACTAGTTGTTCTTCTGGGGCTTTATCTTGTTCCTTCCTCTGGGACATATTCTTCTGCTGTCTCATTTTTGTCAGACTTTCTATGATTGTGGTTTGTGTTCCATGGGCTGCAGGGCTGTAGTTTTTGGTTCTGCTGTCTGCTTCCAGGTGGATGATACTGTCTGAGAGACTTGTGCAGACCTCCTGGAAGGGAAAGGGTCTTACCCCTCTGGTGGGCAGTGCTTTGTAAGGGAGTGTGTTCAGCAGGCAGCTGTGAGCTCAGGAAGACATTAAGCAGCCTATCTGCTGATGGCAGGGCTGTTTTCCTGCCCTGTTGGTTGTTGGCCTAAGGCATCCCAGCACTGGAGCCTACAAGCTGCTGGGTAGGGTCAGGTCTTGATAAGAAAACGGCAGCCCCCAAGAGGGCTTACACCAACGTAAGTCCCCAAAATTCCACTGCCAGTGTCTTTGTCCCTGCAGTGAGCCGCTGCCGTCCTCCGTCTCCACGGGAGATCCGTAAATACCAGCAGGGAGGTCTGGCCTAGGCTTTACGAGGGTGCTGCTCTTTCCCCTTGTGTGTACCCTCCAAGAGTGAAATTTCTCTTTTCCCAGTCCTGTGCAGTTCCTGCAGTCAAACCCCACTTGGCTTCAAATCCAAATTCTTTAGGAGCTCTTCTTCCCATTGCCAGACCCCCAGGCTGGGGAACCGGATGTGGACTCAGAACTTCCCTCCAGTGGGAGAACTACTGTGGTATAATTATTTTCCAGTTTGTGGGTCACCCACAAACTGGATTTGGGATTTGATTTTATCCTGATTGTGCCCCTCCTACCATCTCGTTGTGGCTTCTTCTCTGGCTCTGGATGTAGAATATCTTTTCTGGTAGGTTCCAGCATTTTTTGGTCAATTGTTCAGCAATTAGTTGTGATTTTGATGTTTTCACAAGAGTTGAGCTCACATCTACTCCGCTGTCTTGTCTCTGTCTGTATAAAATACATCTCACTGTACTTAATGTTGCTGAGTGTAAAATTTTCTTCTAAATGTCATGAGGATGAATTAAGGGTGAAGGTGTTACACAAATTAACAAAATTCTTCCGAGTCAACAGAATAAAGTCTGGAAATGGTAATCTTGCTGTTTTAATGATCAAACTGATACACTCATGTTGTTTGGTTGCTAAGTTGTGTCTGACTCTTTGCAACCCCATGGACTGCACCACGCCAGGCTTCCCTATCCTTCACCATCTCCGAGAGTTTGCTCAAACTCATATCTGTTGTATTGGTCATACCATCCAACCATCTCATCCTCTGTCATCCCCTTCTCCTCCTGCCTTCAGTCTTTCCCAGCATCAGGGTCTTTTCCTATGAGTTAGCTCTTTGCATCAGGTGGCCAAAGTATTGGAGCTTCAGCCTCAGTCTTTCCAATGAATATTCAGGGTTGATTTCCTATAAGATTAACTGGTTTGATCTCACAGAGTGGTTAATAATGCCTAAAAGATGGGAATAAGAATTCAGGGGGAAAAGTGACTCTTAATGAACAGTGGTTTTTCTATAAATTAAGTGCTATATAATATTTATAGGCTAATTCATATGCTCAGGTTTAGAGATTGATTATACACAAATATTATCTGCAGAAAATTTGAGTTATTGTGGACATCTGGTGAACAATGAGACAGCAATGTAGAGTTGATCTTACAACAGCCAACATTTGTAGTAACCACTGTAGTAACCAGAGCAAAATATCATTATATCCATAGAGGACTATAGTTAATATAAAATGTAAAATTTAGACATTCGTTTTTCACAAAGGATGTTGATAAATTTGAAGAATGTAGAGAAGAGTTTACAAAATCAACAGTTTGGAAATGGAGTTTTTGTGGAAAGTCTCATAGTCACAAACCGGCATGGGTCATATGCAGCCCAAATATCTATTTTCGTTTGGCACCTACAGTGTTACAACAGTTTATAACTGTTGCCAATTAATTTCACCTAAAAGTGTAGCTATTAGGATTCTCTTGAAAAATCTGAAAATATGGCGCGTGCATGCTCAGTCATGTCTGACTTTTTGCAACCCTTTGGACTGTAGCCCTCCAGGCTTCTCTGTCCATGGAATTTTGGTAATGCTGGGCAAGTTCCCATAGGTCAGCAATCACTGGAGCTAAGTGGCTGCTGCCCTCTGTTGACAGGCCTTGAGCTCTCTGACTCCCATCAACCCACTATTGCTTGTATGAATGTGCTATGCTCAGTCGTGTCTGACACTGCAACTTCATGGACTATAGCCTGCCAGGCTCCTCTGTCCATGGGATTTCCCAGGCAAAATTGCTGGAGTAGGTTGCCATTTCCTTCTCCAGGGGATCTTCCTGACCCAGGGATCAAACCCATGTCTCCTGTGTCTCCTGCATTGGCAGGCAGGTTATCACTGTGCCACCTGGGAAGCCCCCACTATTGCTTCCCTGACCCAATTAACCTCACTCTATTTACTGCCTGAGGACATTTGAGGGAGTCTATAACCTTGTGTTTAGAAGAACTAGATTTGAGTCAAGTTACCTAGATTCTAGTTTCTATTCTGCCACTGATTTTGTTACCTTGAATAAACCATAATTGTAAAATCGTAAAGGTAGAAAGGAAATTTTAGGATCATCTGGTTCAACTTCCCACCTACTGCAGTAATTTTCTCTGTTCAATTTCCAGAAAGTAGTTAAGCCAGCTAGCCTTGGTTTGAACATTTCTGTTCACTTCACAAAGTAGTCTATTCCATTTTGGAAAGTTTTCATTATTAGAAATTTCTCCTACAGCTTGAGTCTGAGCCTGCCTACATGTAGTACTAAAACTGTACATTGTATAAGATACTTTTTCATTACACAGAACAGTAGAACTGTAGTAACAGATGTGATGTGAAAGACAAGGTAGTATCTACCTTCATATTTCCTTTTATTTAAAACTATAGTTTGTATATAAAATTTACTAGGTCATCACATGGGTGAATGATTTTATAGCAAAGCATAATACAGAGGTAAATATTATAATCGTAATGACTATAACCAGACCAATTATAGAATTTAATTGTAGACTTAGTAAACAGTCTTTATGGTATCATTTTAAATATTTGCCATATCTTTAAGAAAAAAAGGAAAGAAGACTTAAAGATATCTTATTGATATAATGGCATTTGTCAGTGTGTTCATACCTTTTAATTTTCCAGGACTTGCAGACATAATCCCATGAGCTCACTTCTAATATTAGTAAAGGGTATGAGCTCTCTCTGTGGTTCAAGCTGCCACTTGAGGGTTTCTCCTTCCTGTGGAGCTTTCTAATGGAATTCAAGGTTCTCTCTAAGGGTGAGCATTACGAAGTCTTCCCAGGCTGCTTGAGAGGAGGCAGTGCACCACAGGTTCAAGGACACAGGCTAAGTTTAATGTGCGCAAACATGCTTCCACTCCTGCTTCCTCTGATTGGCAAGGTTAACTCGGAGAGGCTGCAGCTTTTCAAAGTGATTTGATTAAGCCCACCACTTTATTCCTTTCAGTTTCCCCCCTCCCCTGCAAGCACCAAACCACCACCTCCTTTGTCTTTGCAATCTTTGCTTTACCAGTTACCCTTTCTGTCTCATTTGTTGTGATTTTGTCACATTTTGACATTTTGTGAAACAGAATAATGATTTCAAAAGTAAAGTAACTTGCATCATTGAAAGTTTTGCCATAAAAGATTTTCACACTTATGTTTTATAAAACTCCAAATCCTTTACCTTCATTTGACTTACTTTATGATGTAATGAAAGTGAAAGTCACTCAGTCTTGTCCGACTCTTTGCAACCCCAGGGACTACACAGTGCATGGAATTCTCCAGGCCAGAATACTGGAGTGGGTAGCCTTTCCCTTCTCCAGGGGATCTTCCCAACCTAGGTGTAAGGAAAGATAGAATTATCGCTTATTTTAGTGGTTTGCTTAGATTTACCACAGCCCTTTATCAAGAACGGATTTGTATGCACAGAGAGTTTCTTTCACAGCAGTTTTTTTTTTAATAATCACAAAAATTTAAAATGATGTGCAAAATTAGGTAGAATAGTATAACAAACTTCCGTATACTCATCCAGTTTCAGCAATTGCCAATTCATGGCCAGTCTTTTAATGTATACTGCTACCCTACAACAGGGGTCTTTAATTTTTATAGGAAGAATATGAGGAAAGCTATAAACACCAGAGAGAAAGGGTATGGATGTAGAATTTTCGCTAACAATTTTAATAGGTTCATACATTTGCTGAAGCCCTTCCTTAGATGTTCTGGGACTCTAAGAATCCAGAATTAAGAATTCCTGTAGTCTAGCAAAGGAAACAAAACTAAATTTTCTCAACTTTGCTATTCACATGAATGTCAGGGTTTGGGATTAGCAAAGGTCTTCCTATGAAAGCAACAGTAAAGTTAAGCCAATGACAGGATCTTTTAATTATTAAATATTCATTATATAATCTTAATACATTCCTTTACTGCCATTTTCAGTTGTTCAGTTGCTTGTTTAGTCTGTCTTTTGATAATTGATGGTTCTTTTATGAATGTTGACAGACTTGGGAGATTTTCAGTGACTCAACTTTCAAGGCATAACACAGAATTTCATTTAAAGCTTCTGAGTTATTGCTAACACCTAAAAAAAGAAAAGCTGTATATAAAGGATAGAATAATACATTAAGTTGTTAGGAACTTAGGTAATAAAGCTGGAGTTTCCATTAAAGAGGATACTAGCTTTTAAGTACAAATTTTAATGAATAATTAAAGCATATTTATCAAAAGTATAGAAATAGCTGATTAGACATGACAAAAGGGTAAGTTTTCTTTTTCCCAGTCGACTACACATTCTTCTTTTGTCAGCTGGTACTTCACTAAGCCTCCCGCTTTAGTACTTGTAGTCATGGGTATAGCTGGTCACGGGGCAGACTTGAAACAGAACGGTTAGTAAAGCCTGCTGGGCTCCCCTACAGAACTACTTTGTTGTTGGACTCCATGCCATCTGACCCTGATGTGAGCTAAAATTATTGTTTAAAAGCAGGTAATAAAGAGGAATACTTGACATAATTTAATTATTAATTGCTCTATTTTGAAATATTAGATATCTTTTCTCTTTGGCATGATTCCTCCTTCTTCTTCATCTGGGGAGCTAGGGAACAGAGTAAGCTGTATGATTCTCATTTGAATATGGTTAACAATATTTCTAATAAAGTGAGATTCAGAAAGGAACCCCTCTTCCTTATAGATTAAGTGATACCTCCTCCTCCCCATCATAACTCCTCCATTCTGGCATTCCTTCTATATTATGATTGGAAGCACTTTTAATATTTTGTTGAAGATGGAAAAAAATCAACCAAGAAAATCTCAATGTATAATGATATCTAATCAGCAAATACACCAAAATAAATATAAGGTCATAGAAGGTGTATTTTATATATCATAAATTTCTATAAATGTGTAATCCATGTTACATAAGTCAACTTGTCTTAATGAATAGATGTTCCTGTAGTATTTTGAAGTTGTATTCTAGGGGGTTTTACCCTGTTACAGATTGGGAATACAGTCTTTGCTTTGCAATACCTCTTTCTGTTGAAAAAAGGTTACATACCTAATCTCTGTGTTCTCCTTGAGCTTTGTTCAAAGCCAGATTCTTTGAGAAATTTTTCAAGAAGCTCAATACAAAAATGTCACATATAGAAAGATTAACCATCACTTTAAATACATTTTAAAATATTGTCATTTTATGTGTTCTAAAAATTTGTCTCAGATTATACAGATTCCATCATGGTTATTTTTTGTTGCTGTTATTTGGACCAAAGTTGAGTTTTCTGCTGTTTGAGGTAGTGCCCTAAGCTCTCTCAATAGAGAGAAGCCTAAAGCATGTCTAAGCACCTGTTTAAAAAGAATAAAGTTGCCTGTTGCCTGTAACAAAAACTATCCCCACCTACAATTTATTAAACCTTGACATACTGCATTACTTAAGAGTTCTCAGAGAAAATTAAAACCCTTTTGACTGGGTTTTGCCATGCATGGAAATTTTTAGTGACATTTAAAAGGTTTCTCTTGTGTTCCTCTAATGGGATAAATAAAAAAGGCTTGTTTTAGCCCAGCAAATGGGGGGACAATCCAATTTCCTTGATTCCATCAAGACACTTTTAAAGCATTAGCCTGTGCAGTAAAAAAAATTCAACTGACCCCCTTTGCCTGATGGCTTTGAAAAGTATCCTGATGTGTAGGTATTTGCCCAACACAGCACACTTGGTTATTGCTCTTCCAACACATCCGTTGATGGAAAAATCTTATGTGAAGCTCCAATAAATGTCAGTTTATGTTACAGAACTATAAAAACAGTGTACCAGATTATAATGGTCTCTCTGATGGGCAGCTTTTCCCCACAAGATGAAAAGAAATCCTGCCAAGTATGTTTAAATTTAAAAATTAAGGAAAAGATAAGTTGTTTAATAATTTAGTAAACTTTGTAACATGTAATTTGTTCACTGCTGTCCAAAAGATGGTGCTCATTTACAGAGAATAAAGGTGGCCCTAGTGGTAAAGAATCCTCCTGCCAATGCAGGAGCTATAAGAGATGCGGGTTTGATCCCTAGGTTGGGAAGATCCCCTGGAGAAGGAAATGGCAACCCACTCCAGTATTCTTGCCTGGAGAACTCCATGGACGGTGGAGCCTGGCAGACTACAGTCCATAGGACTGCAGGGTCGGACAAGACTGAAGTGACTGACCGCAGCACAGCATGCTAGCTGAGGGGAGTTGTCCTCAATGTTAGCTAGCATTTGAATCACCTGCACTTGTTAAAACAAATTTCTGGGCCCAACTACCAGAGTTTCTGGTTCAGTAGGTCTAGGGTGGAGCCTAATCTGCACTTTTAACAAGTTCCTAGGTTGACTGATACCACTGTCCCAGGGCCCACACTGGAAGGACCACTGACCTAGGGGACCTGTGAAAAGATACCTCTGGATCAGTGGTTCAAAATTTGAATCTAATCATTTAGCCTGAAAGTCATTAACATCTGAGAGCACTCTGATGTGTGAAAAATGTATTGATGAACATCAGTAGTCTTGAGTGGACAGGCACATATTTGACATTTGGCCTTCACTTTGGCAGTCTTTAAAACCCATTCCGAAGGGAGAGAAAACATAAGATGAAGCTTTCGTTATAAGACAGTGCAGGACATTAAAGAAGTGTGCGAGTTCTATGTTGTTGAATAAAAGTAGAAACTGAACGTAAGTTTTCTATGTTCCATTGCATAATAGAATGAAACTTTGTTGATAGTATCCTGATATTTAACTTTCTTTTTAACAAGAACTTCTGCCCGTTTTATGTAAAAACTCATAGCACCTTCTTTTTTTTTTAAGTAAATTACATTTGATATTCTGATTCCTTGAAACTTGATCATTTCTGTGTAAGAAATATGGTAATTGTGTTATCCAGAATATTCCATTCTAGCTGTGTCAGCAGTATTTCCTTTGAAATACTTAGAATTGATCTAATAGCCAGCTTTTACTTGAGTGTCTGAAGAGTTAGATACTATTTATTTGTCCTTAAAGTGTACCTGTGAAGTAAATAGACAAAAAAAAAAAAAATCACCTTTTTGACAAGAAGAATTATAGCAGAGAGATTTGCTGGTGTCCGAACATCATAGACACAAAACTGGAAAGAAAGGCTTAAGAACCTCAAATAGACACTTTCAAAGAAGACAGTCCAGCCCTCAGCCTCATTTTCTCCTGGTGGAGGAATATGTATGAAAATGCATACATGTATATCTGTTCTTACAGTGGTGTATAACATTGATTTCATGTCATTCAAGAAGCTATTGTTTGGATTTTTTAATGGTTTCCTTTTAAAATTATGGAAATACCATATAACAGAAGTAGAGGAGCCCCCCCCCAAAATCTATCTGACTTGTTTAATTCATTGCATTGTCACCTTAAAATATTTGTTGAATTTGTGGCTAACTCTGAAGCAAAACAAATGCTCCTGTTTTTAAAGAGTTATCAGCTGCTTTGTGCTTCCTTTGGGAGTAAGGGTACTATCTACATTACTTAAAACACAGTTTGAAAATAATTAAAGGTGACTTTGAAATTTCCCTGGGTTAAATGAATAGAATCAGGTAATCAGCACTTTTCCGGAGCCCTCCTGCATTTCCCTAGAGGCCTCTGAGCCTGTATCTCCTGACTCCTTTCCAGCACCAACTTTCTTTTATGTTTTGGGTTTTCCCCTCAATCACGTCAAATGAGAATGCTCCACATGGCCACAGGTATTACTCTGCTGGCCTTTCCCTGTGGTGCAGAGAGCAATGAAGGGTCCAGAGAAGACCTCACAGAGGGGTCAGTGCAGAAGTGGGAGCAGTTCGTCTCTGCCACTCTGATATTCGACAGCTGGTCTCACATGGGCCTGGTGCCAGCAGTGTCTTTACAGGCTTTGTGGCAGAGATTATTTAAAGGAGATTAATCCCACTAAACCCCTTATATTTTAATTATTTCTGTATGTATTTATAAAACCTGCAGTCTGCTTGTTTCAGGGCACAACTGTCCAAGCCCTTGTCTTTAACCTGGTTTCCACAATCAGACAAGTCTCCCTCTGTTACCACAAAGGATACACCATTGATTTGATTTTCCTTGTTATTAAAATTATTGGGTTTTTTTTTTTGTTCATTTGTTTTTTGGTTGATTTTGGTTTCTGTTTGATATTATTAACATTACTGTTTGAGAGGAAAGTTAATATGACTTATTTAAAAATATCTGCTAAAATGCTGTTTTTATATTACAGGATAGGAATTTAAAGTTGTAGACTTGTAGCATGTGAAAACCTCTGGGTATTACTCACAGTAGACCTTTCAGAGTTTTATACTTTGAAGATGGGTTAGTGGATGTGCCTACCTGGAAATCTAGAACAAAGGTTTCTGCCACAAATTTATGCTCTTGAGGACTATCAAAATTTCCTTTGAATTTAAGCGAGTGAGTGGAGTGAAAGTCTCTCAGTCATGTCTGACTCTTTGCAACCCCATGGACTGTACGGTCCATGGAATTCTCCAGGCCAGAATACTGGAGTGGGTGGCCTTTCCCGTCTCCAGGGGATCCTCCCGACCCAGGAATCAAACCGGGGTCTCCTGCATTGCAGGCATATTCTTTACCAGCTGAGCTACCAGGGAAGCCCTTGAATTTAAGAGTTCACACCATATGAAAGAAAAATATTCATCATTAAAAAAAAAAAAAAGCTTATGAACTATCCTTTGGGGCACGGGAGTGTCACGTCTCTAGGCACCATTGAAATGCTTCTGTCTCTAATACGCAAGGAAGCATTTCTGCTTCTTCATGCTCTCTATTGCCCCTTCTTTCCCATACTGGAGAAAGGGATTTCTTGGGAATCATCCTCCTCAAGATCTTTCACCTTCTAGGGAATCTCTAAAAGGGCCTGTCTTGATTTAGAATGTGTTCGTGATATTTGTATTAGTATCTTCTAGCTACTTGTTTCAGATTGTTTTATTTTAGTGTAAAGATAACAATTTTTAGTTAGGCTGTCTTTTTTTTCCAATTGAATTTTTGGATGCTTAAATGAATGAACATTCAACATGTTCATGGATGGAGGCAGGATCTTTATACAGATTATTTAGTAGCTAATGTTTTATCCAAATTCAGTGATAACTGTTGCTGTTGCTCAAGAAGTGGAAATTAGACATTAAAATTGCAAAACTTATTTATATATAAATGGAATATGTAAAGTCCTAATTCTGTTGTTTGGCTTAATAGATCACTTTGGATAAGTCATTTTAACTCTACTGAGCTTGAATTTCCTTATTTATAAAATGGAGCTGTGAATACCTCCTAATACCTTACTTCAGACTGTTAGTTTCAAATATTAATAAAGTTGGTATATATGAAAGTGTTCTGTAAAATTAAGTATAAATTTATTAAAATAAGTGTTAAATTTTTATTTTCTATTCTTTACCATCTGAACCACCAGGGATGAAAAGAAAAGCATGTCTGAAATACATATAGAAAAATAAATAAGATCTGTGGGAGTAGCATAAAGATCTTTTACACTGTACATATTTTATGAATGAGTCTCAGTTGGTGTTAGTTGAGCTTTTTCCTTGTCTCTTTTCAAAACATGTATTCTCTTTCCCTTAATTGTTTTTCAATAATAGGTATTATGGAAACATATTACCATACAGAATCAGATTAGTATGTAATAGTATAATACTTAGTAATAAAAACAATCTATTCTATATAATATGTTCTCATATTTGAACTGATCTAAACTTCCTTTATGTACAGTGTTTAAAACCATAACAATATTAAAAGTTACAGAAATCCTTAGTTAGGAATTCTTATCTGACGTGAAGACAATTAGAATATGCTTCAAAGTTTCAAGTAGAATGGCAGGCTAAGGACAATGCTTGCAAAAGAGATGGGAGACCAGATAAATTATTAGGGAGGCTCTTGTAGGGATTAGTGGATTAGAAGGTTAGGACCTGGATGAGGTCCATTACTGTAGAGAAAGAAAGAATCAGATACGGTACAGAAGAATTCAATCAACTTCACTTGATGAAAGACAGTATAAGAGGTAAAGAAAAGGGATAGAAGTTGAGTATGACTCCAAAGCTACAGGCAAAAAAAAAAAAGTTTACTGGTTTTTGATGTGGCTGATTTTAGGGGGCTATCATGAAATTCATTAAAAAAAATGTCCTAAAGAAAAAGAAGAGCCAAAAGAGAGCATTTGTACATGCAGAGTTTTTTTTTTTTACAAGAGTAATAACAGATTTTAAGAGAAGGCTGGATCTTAATTTTAATACCTTGATACTGAAAAATATAAATATTAGATATGTAGAGAAACCCATAAAATCCCAGTAGTGTTTAAGAGCATAAGCTTTGGATCCAGAAACCTCAATTCTTGTGACCTCAAAGTTCCTTAACATAACTAAGCTTCAGTTTCTTCATTTTGTGAAATGAGATAACTTAATACCTACTGCATAAGGTTGTTGGGCAGATTACATAAGAGGACATATGTAAATTGCCTAGCATAGTAGACAAGCTTTGCCACTACCATCATTGTTTTTACTCACAACTGACTAAAATCATCTTTCTTACTATATGGGCCGGCTATAGGCAGAAAGATACACAAAATGAACTGTCATTAAATTTGCCCAGAATACTCTTCGTTTTGCTACTCATACAAGACATGTATATATTTATTATAGAATTCTAATTCATAGATGACTTGAATTAAGTCTTTTGGTCTTATTTTTAAACCTATACCACTGAGACCTTTTTATTTGACTCTTAGTTGTACAACCATACATAAAAGTTATTAAATTATAGATGGAAGGTAGAGATGTAGTAGGGGAATAAAATAAAGCTAACGTTTATTGAGACTCTATTCCCTTTAATACAATCATTCATTCCCTTCAATAAAATCAGTTGCTTATGCCAGAAAAACAGCTCAAAATAGTTTTATATTTGAATGTATGGATTTTGCTATCTTTTTTCCCAGAGGCTGTGTCCTTTTTTATTGGGTTGCCTGAGGAAACAGCTTATATAGTATTTCTTAAGGAAACTGGAAAAGAATTTAGGCAGCAGGACTAATGTGGATAGTAAAAACTAAAATAAAAAATCTTTCCATGTTTTTAAAGATTTAAAAAACTACTCTAAAAGAGGACAAAACCATGTGGATGGTGATAAAAAACCACCACTTCATTATATTTATCGGCAAAGAGTTCTGAAGAAATTACAGTATGAAACACTGAAATTCTAGCCTCAGGGTAAATAGAGGGTTAAATCTCTGAGCTGTAGAAGCAGATTGTGTTTTCCTTTTGTGATCTGGGCTGACAAGACATCAGTATTCTATTCATCTGTTGGGAATTAGGCTGTTAATCCAATCAATGACTCCTGAGTGAGCTGTGGCCTCGTCCCCCACTGGGGAACAATCGGATCAAACTGCAGATTGTTTAAGAGCACAGTGCTGTCCTCATGTCAGGTGGAATTCTCAAACGCTCCCTGGTGCATTGGGACAGGGAACGCCGTCTTGACCCATTTATCCTACTCCTTAAATAACCAGGTATTTGCCTCATCCATAGGAAGGCATCAGCGACAGTGACAACAGGAGTGCAATAGAAATCCATTAACTTAAACTCACAAAAGTGTGGCTGAAAGGAAAGAATGCTTCCCAACACCCCACAAAATAGCTTATATAAAAGTTTTTTCACTTTATTCATATTTTTCCCTCCTCCTCAAACCCTAAATCTTTTTTCTATTGGGTTGTTTTTTGTTTTTTTGGTTGTTGTATTAAAGATAACACTGAATTTTGTTAACCACCATGAGCTCTTTCTGTGTATTTATACTGCTCTGCCTATATTTTTATAAGTCATCTGGGTACAAATAAATTTTAATATAGATTATGGGAACACTAATTAAATAAAATTTTAATTTTAGAATATCTTTCTCTGAGGAATGCTAATTAAATAAAATTTTAATTTTAAAGTATCTTGGTCTGAGCATACATAATTTTGACATCTTTTGCAGCATAGCAAGATTTGATTTCTAATTACTGATTTAATAGTCCATTAAGTACATTTGGAAATTATTATTGAACTGATGAGATAGATATTCAGGGTTGCAGTTTTCGTCTATGAAATGCTATCTCAAATTTTTCCTTTTAAACAGTAAGGTGAAATAAGATATCATAAAGCAAAACATCCAAAATGCAAAGAGAAGTTCTCAAAGAAGGTATTTACTACCTCAATCTTAATGAAGACAGTCTTAAAGGATGATTTTATTGCTTCCTAGCTACAGCTTCCCAGGTGGCTCAGTGGTAAAGAATCTGACTGCCAGTACAGGAGACTCAGGTTCAGTCCCTGAGTCAGGAAGATCCCCTGGAGAAGAAGATGGCAACCCGCTGCAGTATTCTTGCCTGGGAAATCCCGCAGACAGAGGGACCTGGTGGGATGCAGTCCATAGGGTCACAGAGTTGGGCACAACTTAGTAACTAAACAACAACAACAATCTACATTACGTAAGAGTGTTCTAAAAAGAATTCCCTAAATATGTCAAATTTATCCATTCATCCTAAGTATTTAGCACACACCTTTCATATACCCAGGATTCTTCCTGAGCATTGGAATTCCCACCATGAACAAGACAGACAAGGTCCACAATCTTTGACAGCATACATTCTAGTGAGGAAAACATACCAAGAACAAGTAAATAAGACCACCAGATAAGCACTGAGAAATAAGGTGAAAGATGATTGGTTACTTTGAACAGAGTGATCAAGTAAAACTTTACTGAGGGGAAGTAATAGTTAAACAGAGACTTCAGTGGAGAGAAGGTGCTAG
Source organism: Bos indicus (assembly GCF_029378745.1). Classification (NCBI taxonomy): domain Eukaryota; kingdom Metazoa; phylum Chordata; class Mammalia; order Artiodactyla; family Bovidae; genus Bos; species Bos indicus. Next base: position 62,360,062 of record NC_091775.1, on the reverse strand, counting down.
AAGTCATGCCCAAATCCCTGAACTAGGGATGAGCTTGACATACCAAGAGCAGACTACTTATATGTACACTATTCCCCAGACCAGAGGGTTTCAGGAGCAGCAAAGCATCCGAATCTCCTTAGGAACTTTGTAAAGATAAAGATACTTCCCTGGTGGCTCAGTGGTAAAGAATCCACCTGCCAATGGATTTGGGACATGGGTTTGATCCCTGCTCCAGGAAGATTCCATATGCCTTGCAGCTGCTAAGCCTGTGCACAACTACTGAGCCCCTCTGTGATCCGCAACAAGAGAGGCCCATGCACTGCAACTAGAGTAGCCTCTACTCGCCACAACTGGAGAAAGCCCACGGATAGCAACCAAGTAGTGCTAGCCAAAAGTAAGAATACAATTATTTTTAAAAATGTATATCTGAGCCTCTAGCCCTAGACATGCTGGTTTAGCAGGACTGGATGGGATGGAACCTGTGCACCCAGTGCCGTGAATGGAATGGAAGACCTACTCTAGCCAGTGTCGATGGATTCCTGCCTTGAACACTTCACACACTTACCTGCGTCCATCTGTGTGCACATGCTCTTCCTTTGCCTGTAATGTTCACCCTTATCCTCTCACACAGAAGTCCACCTCACCTTTTCAAACATTAATACCATGTGCTTTTCAAGACCCTGTCTCAGTAGGAAACACAGCACTATCTTTGAGGTATTCTTACCAAAAAAAAAGTTGAACCCAAATTTAATAAAACCTGTTTAAAAAAAATACATGTGATAATGATGTAAATGACATCAGAAGATAGTAAGCTGGCAAATCTGGACTATGGGACATTCTGCTGAAAAACTGACTCGATGATAAGTCAGGGGCATTTTTTAAAAAGTGAGACAACATGAAATTCATTCTCTAAAAAGAACAATGAGGAGCCAGAATGTAATCAGGTGCCATAATGAGATTCTGAAAACGTTTTGGGAGAGGTCATGGGAGAGAAAGTGGAGAGACTGGTATGAGCCTTGTAGTCAGACATCATCAAGAGGGAACTGTGTCCAGCCCTGAAGATTAAAAGCTCAGGTGCTCTTTGATGGCCACCGAGAAGAACAGGGACAGGTCGCAGAAACAGCTCAATCGAGATACGTGTTGGTCGTGAAGAATAATTGGATAAAGTGGATCCAGACCATGGATGCTTTGCTGCTTAGATTAAGGACTATTGTGTGCATGCACTCGTGTGTGCACACGTGTGTGTGTGTGTGTGTTTAAAAGGAGTCACATAATGGATTATGTTAGAGTAATTACTGATGGTGTACTGCTACCAGGGAGAAGGGCAGTAGGGAGGAATAGCGGTGAAGACACCACCCTATCCATTCAGATAGGAGTTGATAAAGAATTTGTGTTTGAGGAACAACAGCAGAAGGTATTAACTAATTTCCCAGGTACCAAAAGGAAAGTGCCTATTTCATAGCATCCTCTGTGGGTGGGGAACTATTTTGTGAACCTACCAGACTATGAAAATCTTCATTGTGACACCAGTCTGAATGGCCATCATTAAAAAGTCTACAAATAACAAATGCTGGAGAGGGTGTGGAGAAACGGGAGCCCTCTTACACTATTGGTGTGATCGTAAGTTGGTGCATCCACTGTGGAAAGCAGTATGGAGAGTCCTCAGAAAGCTGAAAACAGAATTATCATATGACCCAGCAGTTCCACTCCTGGGCATATATCTGGACAAAACTGCAATTCAAGAAAGATAGATGCACCCATATGTTCATAGATATACTGTTCACAATAGCCAAGACAGGGAAATGACCTAAATGTCAATCAACGCATGAGCTGATAAAAATAAAACACATATATACAATGGAATACCACTCAGCCATAAAAAGGAATGAAATAATGCCATTTGCAGCAACATGGATGCAACTAGAGATTACCATACTAATAAATCAGAAAGAGAAAGACAAATACCATATCACTTACATGTGGAATCTGAAATATGACAGAAATGCACCTATCTACGAAGCTGAAACAGATTCACAGACAGAGAACAGACTTGTGATTATCAAGGGGCGGGTGAGGGAAGGATACACTGGGAGTTTGGGATTAGTGGATGCAAACTATTACCTACTGAAAGGTTGGACAACAAGGTTCTTACTGTATACAGGGAAGATATATTCAGGGAAATATATTCAGTGTCCTGGGATAGCCATAATGGAAAAATACGAAAAAAATATGTACCTATACATGTGCAACTTAGTCACTTTGCTCTGTAGCAGAAATTAACAACATTGTAAATCAACTATACTTCAATTAAAAATTTTTCCATAGTGAAAGTGAAAGGTGAATGAGTAGGAAAGAATCATTTCTTAGATTTCTCCACTATACATCTGATTATTTACATAGGAAGCTATTTAGAATCAAGTAGATTGAAGTATATTGCGTTTTACTGTATAGTATTATAGAAACAGTAAGCAAAACACTGAAAGAGATGGGAATACCAGACCACCTGACCTGCCTCTTGAGAAACCTGTATGCAGCTCAGGAAGCAACAGTTAGAACTGGACATGGAACAATAGACTGGTTCCAAATAGGAAAAGGAGTACGTCAAGCCTGTATATTGTCACCCTGCTTATTTAACTTATATGCAGAGTACATCATGAGAAATGCTGGGCTGGAGGAAGCACAAGCTGGAATCAAGATTGCCGGGAGAAATATCAATAACCTCAGATATGCAGATGACACCACCCTTATGGCAGAAAGTGAAGAGGAACTCAAAAGCCTCTTGATGAAAGTGAAAGAGGAGAGTGAAAAAGTTGGCTTAAAGCTCAACATTCAGAAAACGAAGATCATGGCATCTGGTCCCATCACTTCAAGGGAAATAAATGGGAAAACAATGGAAACAGTGACAGACTTCATTTTTGGGGGCTCCAAAATCACTGCAGATGGTGACTGCAGCCATGAAATTAAAAGACGCTTACTCCTTGGAAGGAAAGTTATGACCAACCTAGATAGCATATTCAAGAGCAGAGACATTACTTTGCCAACAAAGGCCCATCTAGTAAAGACTATGGTTTTTCCAGTAGTCGTGTATGGATGTGAGAGTTGGACTGTGAAGAAAGCTGAGCACTGAAGAATTGATGCTTTTGAACTGTGGTGTTGGAGAAGACTCTTGAGAGTCCCTTGGACTGCAAGGAGATCCAACCAGTCCATTCTGAAGGAGATCAGCCCTGGGATTTCTTTGGAGGGAATGATGCTAAAGCTGAAACTCCAATACTTTGGCCACCTCATGCGAAGAGCTGACTCTTTGGAAAAGACTCTGATCCTGGGAGGGATTGGGGGCAGGAGGAGAAGGGGACGACAGAGGATGAGATGGCTGGATGGCAACACCGACTGGATGGACGTGAGTTTGAGTGAACTCTGGAGTTGGTGATGGACAGGGAGGCCTGGCGTGCTGTGATTCATGGGGTTGCAAAGAGTCGGACACGACTGAGCAACTGAACTGAAGCAAAACACCCTTCAGAAGAGCAAATGGTTTGGCTCTGTTCTCTCATATACCTAACTTTAGATGCTTGACCAGCTTAGTAAGTTAATTTTTAATAATATATAGACTAAGCGGCAGCTCTTCAAAATATGCATACTTGAAAAAGTACAGACGTCAAGGAGAAGTAAAAATGAATATGTCGTCCTGAAGAGTAAGGTTATTCACTCCGTGTTAACTGTTATAATCAGTTTTGAGATTATAGTTAATAGGAATTACACAAGCATACTAGATATGAGACTATAGTTTAGGCTACCTGTTGTCTTTAACCTGCAAAAAGAAAATTTGTCACTACATTTCTTTTGTGCATTATATTTATTTGTGTTGACTCCCCTTGCTCCATCTCAGTAGCATAGTACAATTGAGAAGACATGGGCTTTGATGCTGAAGAGCCTGGGACCTTGGCCAAGTTATATATAATCTCTCTGAGCCTCACTTTACCCAGCTTGAAAATGGGACTCATACCGTTTATGTAAGGGGTTGTCGTGAGGATTAAAAGAAATGATGTTCATAAAACTTCCAGCACATAAAAGGTATTCAGCCAACGTTTGTTCCTTTTTCTTTCCTTAATGTCTTGAACAATGTAGCACACTTCACAAAGTTAAACCTTGTAGGTCAGTGTTGGTTTCAAATAGTTGGTTTCAAAATGCTGCTTTTTAGTTTTTAACTGTTTTTCTATGAATTTTTTTTTCTTAAATAGTTTCTGTACTTCATTGCCTCCTTCTTAAATCACTGTGCTATATATACCACAGGTCTTTATAGACGGTGAAGCACAGGGCCAAATCTTCTCTTTCCCTCTTGAGATTGCTAAAATCTATTGGTTGGCATGCAGCCAGCCAGCCCTCTTTATGGCCGGCTGTTCTCTGTGGTCTTTGTCTGCAACTTGCCACCTCTGTCACAGCTTCTAATTTCTGCTGGCTGTTACTGTTGCTGCCCCCATTCTTTCTTCTAATTACCATTAGGCTCTGCTGGCCCTCTTACCATCTCTGCTCCCTAATCCTTGTTTCCTTCACTTTCTGCGTCTCTTCTGCCTCCTGTTGCATCTCATATTTCATAGGTAAAGGCTGGCCTTTCATTGCTTTCTCAAGCCAGCTAGAGGAATCCTTCTGTTCAGGAGTCATCTGGTCACAAAGTGTTTAGTTTGGTTCCTACCAGCATCTTCCCCTGGGCTGTGGGCCCTATTCTAAGTACTTGAGAATACCAAAACCAAGCCCCTGGATTAGTGAGGTATAACTATATTTGATTTTTCTGCAAGTAGTTTATGTTTGTCTCATTTAACTTTTATTTGATGCCAAGTTTTGTGCTAGATTGAAGGGATAAAGGAAATAGAGGTCTATAAAGTTCAACTATGCCAGAGGTCCTTACTTTCAAAAAAGCAGGAAGACACAGACATATTCATAGATAATAGAAGGTAAAAGATGAGGGAGCGGTGAGGGAAAGAAAGTTTTAAACAAGGGTTGTGAAGGCTCAAGGTCCTACTTCAAGTTATAAAGAAGAGTGGCTGCTTATGAATGGAATCTGAGTAGTGGGTGATAGCTTAGAGTCCGGCAAGAGTCAGACACAGGACCCGGTCAGAGCAAGGGGAAGCTTTCATGATTCCCTACCATTTAAAGATAACGGCAGGGCTTCTGTGGTGGTCCAGTGGTTAGGAATTCACCTGCCGATGCAAGAGATTGCACCTTGCCAATGCAAGATGCAGGTTCAATCCTTGATCTGGGAAGATCCCACGAAGTCCATGAAGCAACTAAGCTTGTGCACCACAACCCTTGAGCCTGTGCTCTCGAGCCCAGAGGCCACAACTACACGGGCCCCACAACTAGAGAGTGGCCCCCGTTCGTCGAACTAGAGAAAGCCGGCACAGCAATGAAGACCCAGAGCAGCCAGTAACTAAATAAGAAATAAAATATAATTATTTAAAAAACAGCATGCTTATTAAAAAAATAAAGATAATGGTCAAGAATCACTTAGGTAATGGTACGTTTTTTCTTTTCATATTTAGGAGCCTGGGTCTTTAAGTTCCCTATAATACTTTGTCATTATTTTGTATTTCTTATGGATTTTTATTTATTTAGAAACAGTGTATGAGAGTATAGTGAAGGAGTTATACATTTCTAGGGTTTCTCCAGTGGCTCAGTGGTAAGGAATCTACCTGCCAATGCAGGAGGTGCAAGTTCGATCCTTGAGTCAGGAATATCCCCTAGAGGAGGAAACAGCAACCCACTCCAGTATTCTTGCCTGGGAAATCCATGGACAGAGGCGCCTGGTAGGCTACAGTCCATGGGGTTGCAAAGAGTCAGACATGACTGAGCACGCACTGAGCTGTACATTTCTATGCTTTTATAGTTAGAATTTTTCTACATTTTAAGTTTATTATGTGAATTTTTTAATTCACCTGAGTATTTTATCCTAATATATAATCCCTTACAAAGATTTTAAATGTATGACCAATGTTAATTTATTAGAATTGTTTTTGCTCCTGTTTATAACAACTCCATATTTATTAAATTTGAACATTTCTCTTAAGCTAAAACAGAAAGGAAAAGCATAAATAACTATGACAAACAACCCTCTTCTGGTGTGGTCATTTGAAATGAAACAACCAAAAAATTTAATCAACTTAAATTTAGAAAAATTAGCTGATATAAGTTGTAAACCAGATGAGTAAAAGCTTTCACTTACTCATTCTTGACATTCAATTCCATTTATTCTTTGTAATATATTTTAAAACAGAAATGTTTATAAAGACTAAGGTTTGTGTTCCTATATCCTATTTTGAGGTTACAAAGAAAACACTGGAGTCATATTCATGCTTTAATATAAACTCCACTTTAACACACACAGAGGAAGAACACAGATAAAGATTCTGCAGATACAAGATGATGTGTTTTATTAAAACATCATAATCATAATAGTAAGATTATTTTAAAATATAGATTTAAAATAATTATTAATAATGATTAAAACCTGAACAGGTTGTATTTAAGTGAGTCATAATCATCAAGTTTGATCAAATATTTCTTGAGTGCTTATTATGTGCAAGGCATACAAAAGACGAATAAAAGAAGAATTTACATTTGGCCCCCTGAAGACTACAATTTGGCTAGAGAGTAATTATAAATAATTATCTTTTGTTTCACCCAAATACCTATTCTTTAGACATGTCTCGGTACTTAGACATATAAACAATTCAGAGTTGAGGAAAACTTATGTGTTTTTAAAGCCTGCTCCTTTTCTCTAGTACCCTTGGAAGACAGAAAAGTTAATAGAATTAGAAGACAGCCTGGTTGTCCTCTGTCTTTCCATTCCCCAGTTGCCAATCAATTCTGTGATTGCAGTCATGGTTCTCATATTTATGCCCCTGCTCTAATTGATTTCTAGGTGGACATGCTCTAAGTTGAAAGATCAAAAATCCCAATATTTCACATTAAACACAAGAACACTTCAGCCCACAGCATCTGAACTCAAAAGCCTCAAATTAGTCATGGTGATCTGAGGAGCACAGCGAATAAGAAATGGATTGGGGTAGGGGGGCAGCATGCAGGTAACCCTATCATGCTTGTACCTGTAAATAAACATTTATACCATAATTTACATTGGTTTGATCAGTTTTTATTGGTATAGCCAAGTAATAATCACTGAAAAATGTTTGTAAATATACAGATGGTATTCAAATTCAAAGAATACAAATCAACAGTAACTTTTTCTTATTGTAAAAGTGATAACAATGTATTATTGAAATTTTTACAAAATATTTACAAATAATAAGTATAAAGAAAAAGGTTTTGGTCATCTGCAATCTTACCCCTGAGATAATCACTTTGGATGCTTTCCTTCTCTTTGTTCTATAGGTAGATAATACATTTTAAAAACAAAAATGAGATCATACTATATATACTTTTATATCCTACTTTACTTGTCATGAATATCTTCTCATATGCATATCAGATATTTTTCAGCACACTTTCTAGAATGTTTGCCTAATATTCTGTCCTATAAGTATATTATGCTGTAGCCATTTCTAACTCCACTAAGGCATGGACTGTAACTGGTTTATTTTTCATTGTGTCCCTGATAGGCTTTCAGAAATAGATGTTTAAATTAATTCTTCCAGTCTTCCATGTCTGTAGCTATGCAGCTACACGTGACAGGAGAAACGTACATGCCCATGTCCACTTCAGGTTTATAACTGCTGACCTCATGGGCCCTCACTGCTGCCCAGCAGCGACTCAACATTCCCCTACTCCGTTATCTCTTCTCTCTCTTAGATAACTCTCATATGTTCTCTTCTCTGCTCAAAATTCAAACACCTCCTTCCTCATCCTCATTCTCTCCTAATGACCTTCATTCCCATTAAACTGAAGTGAAATAAGAGTCAGTGAAAAAAGAACTTCTGCAAGTTCTACCATCACATCTGTCTACCTGCCTGCATCTGTGCCTACATAGCCCCCTTTCCCCCCATTGGTATGTATGAGCCATCTGTGAGCCCAAGGCCAGCCCCTCTGCTCACACACTAGGCGCCATCCCACGCAAGCTCTCACTGCGTATATCCTTTTCTGCATTGTCAGTTTTCCCTCTCTTCTGTATAGTTTCCAGCAGATATAAATATACTGCTATCTGTTTACCCCACTTAACTGCCCAACTCCTGCCCCATTTCATTCTTCTCCAGAGTTCCGTGAAAGAGTTGTTTATACTCTAATTTCTCCTCCCGTGTTATTTCTTGAAGCCACTTGAATTGGGTGTTTACTTCTATCATTCTTTCTGTTTTTCATTTCAGTTCTGCTACATCCAGTGACCACTCTTTGGTCCCTACCGTTCTTGACCTATCAGCAGCATTTGAATAACTTTTTCGTTAAATGCTTTATTCTCTTGTGTTCCAGGGCAGTGATTTTGGTTACTCCCTTACTGACCTTGGTAAGGTCCCTTTTGCTCAATTTTTTTCAGTAGCTGTTTCTCTGTCCCTTTTGCTTGCTCCTTTTCCTGTCCTCAGGCTTCCCTGGTGGCTCAGTGGTAAAGAACCCGTCTGCCAATGCAGGAGACACAGATTTGATCTCTGGGTCAGGAAGATCCCCTGGAGAAGGAAATGGCAACAAACTCCAGGAAAAATCCCATGGACAGAGGAGCCTGGTGGGCTACAGTCCATGAAGTTGCAAGATTCATACACTAGTGATGAAACGATTTCCTACCCTCTTTGTCTTGAAATGCCCCAGAGCTCAATTGTCTGATCTCTCTTCTCTATACCCATTCCTTTGGTGATCTCATCCAGTCTCTGGGCTTTATATATCTGCCCTTCAGATCTCAAGTTTATATCTCCAGTTAAAAATAGTTTCAAGGGATTGGATCTGATAGAATGCCTGAAGAACTAGAGATAGAAGTTTATAACACTGTATAGGAGGCAATGACCAAAACCAGCCCCAAGAAAAAGAAATACAAGGCAAAATGGTTGTCTGAGGAGGCCTTACAAATAGCTGAGAAAAGAAGAGAAGCAAAAGGCAAAGGAGAAAAGAAAACAAATACCTATCTAAATGCAGAGTTCCAAAGAATAGCAAGGAGAGATAAGAAAGCCTTCTCAAATGAACAATGCAAAGAAATAGAGGAAAACAATATAAAGGGAAGAACTAGAAATCTCTTCAAGAAAATTAGATACCAAGGGAACACTTCATGTAAAGATGGGCACAATAGAGGACAGAAATGGTATGGACCTAACAGAAGCAGAAGATACTAAGAAGAGGTGGCAAGAATACACAGAAGAACTGTATAAAAAAGGTCTTAATGACCTGAATAACCATGGTGGTGTTCACTCACTTAGAGCCAGACATCCTGGAATGTGAAATCAAGTGGGCCTTAGGAAGCATTACTACAAACAAAGCTAGTGAGGGTGATGAAATTCCAGCTGAGCTATTTCAAATCCTAAAAGATGATGCTGTTAAAGTAATGCACTCAGTTTGCCAGCAAATTTGGGAAACTGAGCAGTGGCCACAGGACTGGAAAAGGTCAGTTTTCATTCCAATCCCAAAGAAAGGCAATGCCAAAGAATGTCCGAACTACTGTACAGTTGCACTCATTTTACATGCTAGCAAAGCAATGCTCAAAATCCTTAAAGCTAGGCTTTAACAGTATGTGAACTGAGAACTTCCAGATGTACAAGCTGGATTTAGAAAAGGCAGAGGAACCAGAGATCAAATTGCCAACATCCCCTGGATCATAAAAAAACAAGGGAATTAAAAAAAATCTACTTCTGCTTCATTGACTATGCTAAAGCCTTTGCCTGTGTGGATCACAAAAAACTGTAGAAAATTCTTCAAGAGATGGGAATCCCAGGCCACCTGACCTGCCTCCTGAGAAATCAGTATACAGGTCAAGAAACAACAGAACCAGACATGGAACAACAGACTGGTTCAAAATTGTGAAAGGAGTATGTCACCCTGCTTATTTAACTTACATGCAGAGTACATCATGCAAAATGCCAGGCTGAATAAATCACAAGCTGGAATCAAGACTGCCAGGAGAAATATCAGTAACCTCAGATAAGCAGATGACACCACCCTAATGGCAGAAAGCAAAGAGGAACTAAAGAGCCTTTTGATGAGGGTCAAAGAGGAGAGTGAATAAGCTGGCTTAAAACAACGTTCAAAAAACTAAGATCATGGCATCTGGTCCCATCGCTTTTCATAGCAAATACATGGGGAAAAAATGGAAACAGTGACAGACTATTTTCTTGGGCTCCAAAATCACTGAGGATGGTGACTGCAGCCATGAAATTAAAAGACGCTTACTACTTGGAAGAAAAGCTATGACAAATCTAAACAGCATATTGAAAAGCAGAGCTATCACTGCTGACAAAGGTCCGTTCTAGTCAAAACTTTAGTTTTTCCAGTGGTCACAGACGGATGTGAGAGGTAGAGCATAAAGAAGGCCGAGTGCCGAAGAACTGATGCTTTCAAGCTGAGGTCCTGGAAAAGTCTCTTGAGAGTCCCTTGGACATCAAGGAGATCAAACCAGTCAATCCTAAAGGAAATCAGTCCTGAATATTCATTGGAAGGACTGAGGCTGAGGCTCAGTCTCCGGCTGGATGGCTGGACAAGCTGTCACATGAATTACTACAGAACTCTAGGCTGACACTGCCTTGATGGCAGCTTCTGAATGGTTTCTGTCTGAAATCCTCCTGAATAAACAGATGCCAGGTGTATTCAGTGATAGTCTTATGAGTCTCAATGATTAGATGAGCTGAAGAAGACCACCTTGTGGGCATAGTACATACATTATTGATCCTTTAGTTCCAGCTGCTCACTTATTCTGGGCCTACTTTACTCCAATCCCTCTTGCCAGCAATTTTAGTAACATGTCAATGCAATCATCTTATCTTCAGTTCCCAAAGCAAACTTGTTCTTGAGAACATCTGTATAGAGAACACCTGTGAATCTACTTGGCTGCCTTAAAAGGGATGAATAATCAGTGGTGGTTTAGTCGCTAAGTCATGTCCGACTTGTGCAACCCACCACACGAAATAGGGAAACATGATTAAGAAAATAACTGAAAGGAAAACAATCAAAGGCAGCACTCATAGCTCAGCTGGTAAAGAATCTGCCTGCAATGCAGGAGACCTGGGTTCCATCTCTGGGTCTGGAAGATCCCTTGGAGAAGGAAATGGCAACCCACTCCAGTATTCTTGCCTGGGGAATTCCATGGACAGAGGAGCCTGGTGGGCTACAGTCCATGGGGTCACAGGGTCAGACATCACTGAGTGACTAACACTGATGTAAAACAAATGATTTTTTGTTCATGTATATGCCCAGACATTTACTTGATGCAAGACACTAAGGGACATCATTAGTTTATGATAACTGAATCATCAGGAAAAGATTAAATAATCTCCCATGTTCTCCATCTTGAGTGATAAGGGGAAGTAAGATACCTTAGAAAGTTTATAAGGGCGGTTTTCAGTGTTTGCATATTCAAAGAGTAATGTGCCAATTATTTTTAAAATGTGCTGACAGGTTTGTCGCTCTCTAAAAGGTACTTGGTTGTTATTTAGTTGCTCAGTTGTGTCCCACTCTTTGCGACGCCATGGACTGTAGCCCACCAGGCTCCTCTAGCCATGGGATTTTCCTAACAGGTGCAATTAATAGTTAAATGAGATGTTACTATACCTACCTTTTTTCCCCAAGAAAGAAAGGAGTGTGCCTATAACCAACAGAAGACTTAATTCACATATCAGAAAAATTCTTAGAAAAATAATTTAAAAATATGTTTGCCAACACCTAACATGTGGTAAATTGTCAGATTAGTTTAATCATATTCTGTAATGGAGTCACAGATCTCACAGGTTAGGAGAGGCAAAACATTCCAAGCTTAGAAATAATATTGAATATTATTTCAATATTTCAATAATATTGAAAATTACCCAAAATTATATTAGTAACTCATAATTTTTATCACTACTTCTAATTCCTCACAACCAATTTTCTTGAGTGCTTCCCTTATCCTCTATTCACTTGAAATAGTAAAACAGAATTTTTATTTCAGATGTCAGATTACTGGATAAGAACGGAATCTCTCATTACCCACAAGGGAAAATGCATCCCCTCTATGCAGCTCTCTTATTACTCTCTTAATGCTTCATGCTGTGTACAGTATCTTTAGAACTAACACTGGTAGAAATGGTAGATCAAATCTGAATTACAGTATCAGTATCACTATGGTCACAAAAAAATCCAGGGACAGGAGAATTTTCTGCTCACACAGAACATCTTGGAAGCATGTTATTTCCATGACTTAAATATCATATGCTATTAAAGTAATGCTCAAAATTCTCCAAGCCAGGCTTCAACATTATGTGAACCATGAACTTCCAGATGTTCAAGCTGCATTTAGAAAAAGCAGAGGAACCAGAGATCAAATTGCCAACATCCACTGGCTCATTGAAAAAGCAAGAGATTTCAGAAGAACATCTACTTCTGCTTTATTGACTATGCCAAAGCCTTTGACTGTGTGGATCACAATAAACTGTGGAAAATTCTGAAAGAGATGGGAATACCAGACCACCTGACCTGCCTCTTGAGAAAGCTATATGCAGGTCAGGAAGCAACAGTTAGAACTAGACATGGAACAACAGACTGGTTCCAAACAGGAAAAGGAGTACATCAAGGCTGTATATTGTCACCCAGCTTATTTAACTTCTATGCGGAGTACATCATGAGAAACGCTGGGCTGGAAGAAGCACAAGGGGGAATCGAGATTGCGGGGAGAAATATCAATAACCTCAGATATGCAGATGACACCACTCTTAAGCGAAGAGCTAAAGAGCCTCTTGATGAAAGTAAAAGAAGAGAGTGAAAAAGTTGGCTTAAAGCTCAACATTCAGAAAACTAAGATCATGGCATCTGGTCCCATCACTTCAAGGGAAATAAATGGGAAAACAATGGAAACAGTGACAGACTTCATTTTGGGGGGCTCCAAAAACTGCAGATGGTGACTGCAGCCATGAAATCAAAAGACCCTTGCTCCTTGGAAGGAAAGTCATGACCAACCTAAACAGCATATTAAAAAGCAGAGACATTACTCTGCCAACAAAGGCCCATCTAGTCAAGGCTGTGGTTTTTCCGGTGGTCTTGTATAGATGTGAACATTGGACTATGAAGAAAGCTGAATGCCGAAGAATTGATGCTTTTGAACTGTGGTGTTGGAGAAGACTCTTGAGAGTCCCTTGGACTGCAAGGAGATCCAACCAGTCCATCCTAAAGGAAATCAACCCTGAATATTCATTGGAAGGACTAATGCTAAAGCTGAAACTCCAATACTTTGGCCACCTGATGTGAAGAATGGACTCACTAGAAAAGACCCTGATGCTGGGAAAGATTGAGGGCAGAAGGAGAAGGGGACGACAGAGGATGAGATGGTTGGATGGCATCACCGACTCAATGGATATGGGTTTGGATAGGCTCCGAGATTTGGTGATGGACACGCAGGCCTAGCATGCTGCAGTACATGGGGTCTCAGTCAGACACGACTGATTGACTGAACTGACTGAAACGTGTGTGAGTGTGTGTGTGTGTAGGTAGACAGACAGGTAGATAGATCTGGACTTGGAAATGGGGCTTTTGATTCAGTTTGATAAAATGCATTTAGCAGTAGAAAAAAATCAGCACCTGGCTACAGAATTTTATGTGCAAAAAATAGCAATATTATCAATGACTTAATGTTAATATTTTCATCAATACTTCATTTGGTAAATTTTTAAAAAAATATTTCTAATTAATATTGTTTAAATGGCCATACTACCCAAAGCAGTCTACAGATTTAATGAGATCCCTACTCCCAGGTGGCACAGTGGTAAAGAATCTGCCTGCTGATGCAGGAAATGCAAGAGATGCAGGTTTGACCCCTGGGTTGGAAAGAGCCCCTTGAGTAGAAAGTGGCAGCCCACACCAATGTTCCTGCCTGAAAAATTCTGTGGACAGAGGATGCTGGCAGGCTACAGTCCATGGGGTCTCAAAGACTTGGACATGACTGAGTACCAAAGTAACCATGACATTTTTCACAGAACTAAAACAAATAATCCTAAAATTCATCTGGAACCATGAAAGACCCAGCATTGCCAAAGCAATCCTGAAGAAAAAGAACAAAGCAGGAGGCATAACCCTCCAAAACTTCAGCCAACACCACAAAGCTAGAGTAATCAAAGCAGCCTGGTTATTGACACAAACACAGACCTGGATCAATGGAACAGAAAAGACAGCCCAGAATTAAACCCACACACCTACAGTCAGTTGATCTTCAACAAAGGAGGCGAGAGTATACAATGGGGCAAAGTCTCATCAGCAAGTGGTATTGGGAAAGCTGGACAGTGTATGTAAATTAATGAGGTTAGATCATACTCTCACACCATACACAAAAATAAACTCAAAATGGCTTAAAGACTTAAACATAAGACATGACACCATAAAATGTCTTTAAGAGATCATAGGCAAAACATTTTGATATAAATTGTATCAATGTTTTCTTAGGTCAGTCCCCAAGGCAACAGTAGAGATGGAAATGGCAACCCACTCCAGTATTCTTGCCTGGAGAATCCTGTGGACAGAGGAGCCTGGTGGACTGCTGTCCATAGGGTCGCACAGAGTCAGACATGACTGAAGCAACTTTGCATGCATGCATGCATTGGAGAAGGAAATGGCCACCCAGTCCAGTATTCTTGCCTGGAGAATCCCAGGGACAGAGGAGCCTGGTGGGCTGTCTATCTGTGGGGTCGCACAGAGTTGGACACGACTGAAGCGACTTAGCAGCAGCAAGGCAATAGAAATAAAAATAAACAAATAGGACCTAATCAAACCTACAAACTAGCATAGAAAAGGAAGTCATAAAACAAAAAGACAGCATACAGAATGGGAGGAAATATTTGCAAATGATGTGACCAACAAGGGTTTCATTTCCAAAATATACAAACAACTCCTACAACTCAACAAAAAACAAACAATCCAATTGAAAAATAGGCCGAAGACCTTAACAGACATTTCTCCAAAGAATAAATACAAATAGCCAACAGGTACATGAAAATATTGCTAATTATTGGAGAAATGCAAATCAGTACTACAAAGAAGTACCACCTCACACCATTCAGAATGGCCATCATTAAGAAATCTACAAATAACAAATGCTGGAGAGGGTGTCGAGAAAAAAGGAACTCTCTTACCGTTGATGGGAGTGTAGGTTGGTGCGGTCACTGTGGAAAACAGTATAGAGGTTCCTCAGAAAACTAAAAACAGAATTACCATATGATCCAGCAATCCTATTCCTGGGCATATTTCTAGACAAAACTATAATTCAGGACAATACATGCACCCCTATATTCATAGCAGAACTATTCACGATAGCCAAGACATAGAACAACTTAAATGTCCATCGACAGAGGAATGGATAAAGAAGATGTGGTACATACGTACAATGGAATATTACTCAGCCATAAAAAACAAAATAATGCCATCTGCAGCAACATGGACGCGACTAAAGATTATCATGCTAAGTGAAATCAGTCAGAAAGAGAAAGAAACACTGTATGATATCACTTAAATGTGGAATCTAAAATGTGACACAGACAGACCTATCTGTGAAGCAGAAACAGACTCACAGACATAGAGAAAAGACTTGTGGCTGCCGATGGGAAGGCAAGGGATGGACTCAGAGTTTGAGGTAAGCAGGTGCACACTATTACATTTAGAACGGATAAACAACAGGTCTTACTGTACAGCACAGGGAGCTATATCCAGTCTCCTGGGATCAACCATAATGGAAAAGAATATAAAAAAAGATTGCATATGTATATAAAACTGAATCACTTTGGTGTGCAGCAGAAATTAACACAACATTGTAAATCAGCTACACTTCAATAAATAAATAAATACAATTTTAAATAAACACATACTTCTTACATTTGACAGGGTGCCCCATCTCAGGAGAGAAGAAAATCTAGCCCTTAAAGGAAATAATTATTAATAAAATGAAAATAATGATCAAAAATTATAAAGAAAGAATCAGTGTAGAAATACATGTGGGGAAAGAAAGAAATCTGTATAAATTCAAGAGAGACCAACTCGTCCTCTGCATACAGGAGGAAAAAGCATCTGGAAGTAAAACTGAAAAAGTAATTTTTCACTGAGTTAACTGTGAACTGAGTTCATGATTGTTTGGGCCCCAGAATAATTACATTTGGCATTTATGCTCCACAATGTAGGAAATATGGTAGAGCTTACCAAAAAGTAAAGTTGTTCTCCAAAGGCCAAAACAAACACAGCTAAGAAACAAATTAGTAAGCCTTGAGTTTTTAATAATCCCAAAGCTTTAAAAAGAAAGTGGTAAGTTTAAACCAACACCTGACTGTCCTGAAAGCAAGGATCTGACAGTCCCAGTATCTATAAGGTAGAAATCTCTCAAAAAACAGCAGCCACCATCAGGGAAAAGTAGACATTAAAAATCTACCCTCCAACAAAGAGCTGACATGAATTTTTCTTAGCCTGCACTCCAAGCCCAGGAGGGGAGGTGGGATGAGAAATAGGTTTGCCCTTTTTAAATTTACACTAAGTAGGTGTTCAAAAATCTCCAAGCTAAGAACCCAATGTAGGGATCTCAGACTGATACTATTTCCATGGTGTCTGTCAGAAACAAAAGCAAAATCATTCTAGAGGGACAGAATCTCCATTCAGGGAACAAAGCACAGAATTTTTCACAGATAAAACCCCACTTAAAATGAATTCACAGTCCCAAATTATAAAGCACACAGGTAGTAATCAGCAGTACACGAATCTCAGGCAGCACAAGTATCACATGCACCACCACCTGCCCCCTCTCCCTGAGCTCAAATAAAAGAAATACAGGGACTATACGTCTGCTTAAAATGCTCAAATATATCAAAGATGGATATTAAAACAAGAGAGAAGAGCAGAACACTATAAGGTTGGAGAACAGATTTCAAGCAGAGTGAAGTGCATTTACAGATGTGAATGTGCAGATAGGTATTCTTACTGGGAATCGGAGGTCACAAAATTGCAAGGAAGATGACCAAGGCTTGAGTCATAAATAACCTTGTGTTCTGTATTACTCAGGACTCCGTTTGCACGTGACAAGATCACTTTTGCCTAGAGAGTATTTTGTTGTTGGCTCACCTAACCAAGAAGGACAAGGACAGGGTTGGAATAATAAGAATTAGAGACTCTCATTCTTTCTGGATCTCTCACTGCTACTCTTTTCTTTGTGAATACTTCATTCTCACCTCCCACACACCTGTTTTCTCCAAAAAGTGGAGAACAATGCCACTTGTAGTTTTTGATCCACATCTTTTACTTTTTACTTTCTTTTTAAAAAAATTGTGCTAAGATATACATGACACGATTGCTGGGAGAAATATCAATAACCTCAGATATGCAGATGACCCCACCCTTATGGCAGAAAGTGAAGAACTAAAGAGCCTCCTGATGAACATAAAAGAAGAGAGTGAAAAAGTTGGCTTAAAGCTCAACATTCAGAAAACTAATATCATGGCATCCAGTCCCATCACTTCATGGCAAATAGATAGGGAAACAATGGAAACAGTGACAGACTTTATTTGGGGGGGCTTCAAAATCACTGCAGATGGTGATTGCAGCCATGAAATTAAAAGACGCTTACTCCTTAGAAGGAAAGTTATGACCAACCTACACAGCACATTCAAAAGCAGAGACATTACTTTGCCAACAAAGGTCTGTCTAGTCAAGGCTATGGTTTTCCCAGTAGTCATGTATGGATGTGAGAGCTGGACTATAAAGAAAGCTGAGCACCGAAGAATTGATGCTTTTGAACTGTGGTGTTGGAGAAGACTTTTGAGAGTCCCTTGGACTGCAAGGAGATCCAACCAGTCCGTCCTAAAGGAGATCAGTCCTGGGTGTTCATTGGAAGGACTGATGTTGAAGCTGAAACTCCAATCCTTTGGCCACCTGATGGTGGCCAGCTGACTCACTTGAAAAGACCCTGATGCTGGGAAAGATCGAGGGCAGGAGGAGAAGGGGACGACAGAGGGTGAGATGGTTGGATGGCATCACCGACGCGATGGACATAAGTTTGAGTGAACTCCAGGAGTTGGTGATGGACAGGGAGGCCTGGCGTGCTGTGGTTCATGGGGTCGCAAAGAGTTAGACACGACTAAGCGACTTCACTTTGACTTTTCACTTTCATGCATTGGAGAAGGAAATGGCAACCCACTCCAGTGTTCTTGCCTGGAGAATCCCAGGGACGGGGGAGCCTGGTGGGCTGCCGTCTGTGGGGTTGCACAGAGTCGGACACGACTGAAGCGACTTAGCAGCAGCAGCAGCAGTGGTATTAAGAACATGCATGTTGTTGTGCAGCTGTCACTACTATCCATCTGCAGAATGTTTTCATCATCCCGTACTGAAACTGTACCCACGGGACAATAATTCCTCCTTCCTCTCTCTCTGCAGCCCCTGGTAACCACTGTTTTATTTCTGTCTCTCTGAATTTGACTACTCTTAAATAGTTCATACACTGGAATAATACAATATTTATCTTTTTGTATCTGTTTTTATTCATACACCACTTTCTTTTGACCAGGAAGAAAAAGGCTTTCTCTGTACACATGCTTCTATCTCCTTGCTCTATTTTGAAAATCTTTTTTAAATATAACTTTATTTATTTTAATTGGAGGCTAATTACTTCACAATATTGTATTGGTTTTGCCATACATTGACATGAATCCTATTTTGAAAATCCTAAGAGAAGACTCTAAGTGGTTTGGCTTGAGTGACATGCTTGCTTCTAGACCAGGAGGATGATGGGTGCTATGATGTGCTCAGCTCAGGAGGTTGCATGACCACACTAGAATCTTCCCCAGTTCTCTGTGTGTACATACCTTCTCAAAGAGCCCTTCCTTGTTCTTTTGATCTAAAATAGCATCTCACATCATGTAGACACTGTATTTTGCTTTTTGGAGCACTTATTGCTGTCTATTACAGAAAAGATTTATTTGCTTATTACTTCCTCTACCACTAGAATGTAAGAGTTATAACATGATGGACCTTCTCTCTCTTGCTCACCTCTGTGCTCCCAGTACCTGGAACACTGCCTGGACCATAGTAGGAGCTCAATAAACATTTTAAATTAATTCATTAGTTGGAGATTGAGGTGGAGATATAGATTTAGTACTCATTGATAAAAGTGATTAAAAGAAATAAATTATGCTTCTACCTCTCGTGAAGATAAGCAATTACAAATTGAATGAAATTGAACTCTGCATATATATTTATATGAACACAGTAATTAAACAAGGAACTTATGCACAAATAGCAAGAAAGTTACACTTTCTAAAAATGGGTAATTGTAGAAAATATAACCTTGCATGATGGATGCATAGGTTAGAGTCCTGAGGTTGCAATAGATTAAACCCTTTCTGAAATTATTTTCTGTTGCCAAGCATTTAAACTATAAATGTGAATGTATAAACCCATCAGGTGTGTGTGCACATAAATGTGAATATATAAACCCATCAGGTGTGTGTACACATACACAAACACACACACATACATTTTTACTGGTTAACTTTGGAAACTAGCAAAGCAGATACAAGTTTAAAGCCATAGTGGGCAATGCAGTTCTTTCAAAATTGCCCTTGACTGTAGCCAGGTAAATCCAGATACTCAGGAACACAACTTCACACTGTCATTGCCACCCCTCATTATCATCTCTTGGATCTTGTTTACTGTGGCTGCCTCAGCTCTCTTCCCCTACCTGTCATTAATCTCAAGGGCAGGGCAAGGCAAAGAGGAATGAGGAGCAAAGTAGGGACTGAATTGAAAAATACAAGAAACAAGTAGGCAAAAATAATCTCTTGTTTTTCTGACTTCTTGGTGCTGCTGTCCATCTTTTACTACCCTTAGAGTTTATTATTATCCTTATGACATATAATGAGCATCCCAAACGTAAGCAGTGCTGCACCTCAGCTGAATCTACCCTAGTCACAAGGTTCCTCAAAATTACATCTTTCATATCTCCTCCAACCTATCTACCCACATGTTACCGCCAAATCCAATGAGAATTCCAATTCCTGGTAAGAAAACAGTTTAATCAAACTACATTGCCTCAAAGTTGTCTTCTACCCATCGGCTGTTATCCCTGCTGAACTTCTCTAGGTGTTAAAGAATTACTTTTTTCTAACCACCTATCTGAACCAGAAAATAAGCTCTCTGTGGCAGCTTTTTGCCTTTCTTCTTAGGAGATTAAATAGAACCATACCCAAAACCTTCTGGGAACCAACCCCCATATTCAGTCTTTAGGAAATGGGAAAGGTAGATATGGTTTGTCTAAGAGTAGTTGATTTAAATCATAATACCACTCTGTCTCATTTACAATAATGGTTAATCATTTATTCTTAATTACCAGGGGCTCAAGAATGGCCATGCACATACTAAATGCATATCAAATTAATCTAAATTCTACTTTTCACCTATCCATCATCCTGATTATGTGTTGCTCATGTAACGTGATCATCTGCCTTCAGCTTAAGAAATAGCATTGCTCAGATGGAAAGATATACCATGTTCTTGGATTGGAAGAATCAATGTAGTCAAAATGATTATACTACTCAAGGCAATGTACAGATTCAATGCAATCTGTTTCAAATTATCAATGGCATTTTCACAAAATTTTTAGAACAAAAAATTTTTAATTTGCATGGAAACATAAAAGGCCCTGAAAAGCCAAAGCAATTCTGAGAAAGGAAAATGGAACTGGAGAAATAAGGCTCCCTGACTTTATACTACAAAGCTACAGTCATCAAAACAGTATAATATTGGCACAAAAACAGAAATGCAGATCAATGGAACAGGATACAAAGTTCAGAAGTAAACCCACACACCTATGGTCAGTCTATGACAGGAGGCAAGACTATACAATGGCAAAAACACAGTCTCTTCAATAAATGATGCTGGGGAAACTGGAAAGCTGCATGTAAAACAATTAAATTAGAATATTCGCTAACACCATACACAAAAATAAACTCAAATGGATTAAAGACCTAAATATAAGACTGGATGCTATAAAACTCTTAGAAGAAAACATAGGAAGAACGTTCTTTGGCATAAATCACAGCAATACCTTTATAGGTCCACCTCCCAGAGTAATGAAAATAAAAAGTAAAAATAAACAAATGGGACCTAATTAAACTCAAAAGCTTCTGCACAGTAAAGGAAACCATAAAGAAAACAAAAAGACGACCCACAGGATGGGAGAAAATATTTGCAAATGAAGCAGCTTACAAGGGATTAATCTCCAAAATATATAAGCAGTTCATGCAACTCAATATCAAAAACAAAACCAAAAACAACCAATCAAAAAATGGGCAAATGATCTAAATAGACATTTCTCTAAGAAAGACATATGGATGGCCAAAAACACATGAAGAAATACTGAACATTGCTAATTATTAGGGAAAAGCAAAACTAAAGATGTATCACCTCAAACAGGTCAGAATATGTGTGTGCTCAGTTATGTCCAATTCTGTGACTCTATGGATTGTAACCCACCAGGCTCGTCTATTCATAGGATTCTCCAGGTAGGAATACTGGAGTGAGTTGCTTTTTCCTCCTCCAAGGGATCTTCCTGACCAGGGATTGAACCTGTGTCTCCTGCGTCTCCTGAATTGGCAGGCTGATTCTTTACCACTGAGCCACCTGGGAAGCCCACCAGTCAGAATGGCCATCATCAAAAAATCTGCAAATAATAAATCCTGGAGAGGATGCAGAGGAAAAGAGAACATTCCTACACTGTTGGTGAGAATGTAAATTGATACAAGTACTATTTGGAGAACAGAGCTTCCTAGGTGGCCCTGGTGGTAAAGAGTCTGCCTGCCAATGCAGGAAACACAAGACACATGGGTTCAATCCGTGGGTCAAGAAGATCCTTGGAGTAGGAAGTGGTGGACAGAGAAGCCTGGCAGGCTACAACCATGGTGCCCCTAAGTCAGACGCAACTGAGCACACAATATAGAGAAGAGCATGGAGGTTCCTTTCAATACTAAAAAGGGAGCAACCATATGATCTAGCAATTCCACTCCCGGCCATATATCCAGAGAAAACCACAATTCAAAAAGATACATGCACCTCAATGTTCATTGCAGCACTACTCACAATAGCCAAGACATGGAAGCAAATTAAATGTCTATTGACAGAGGAATGGATAAAGAAGATGTGGTATATGTGTACAGTGGAATATTACTGAGACATAAAAAGGAATGAAATAATGCCATTTGCAGCAGCGTGGATGGACCTAGGCATTATCATACTGAATGAAGTCACAGAGACAAACATCATATGATATCACTTATACGTAGAACCTAGAAAACTTATACAAATGAATCATACTGAATGAAGTCACACAGACAAACATCATATGATATCACTTATACGTAGAACCTAGAAAACTTATACAAATGAATCATACTGAATGAAGTCACACAGACAAACATCATATGATATCACTTATACGTAGAACCTAGAAAACTTATACAAATGAATCATACTGAATGAAGTCACACAGACAAACATCATATGATATCACTTATACGTAGAACCTAGAAAACTTATACAAATGAATCATACTGAATGAAGTCACACAGACAAACATCATATGATATCACTTATACGTAGAATCTAGAAAACTTATACAAATGAATTTATTTATAAAACAGAACAGACTCAGACTTTGAAAACAAACTTAATGGTTACCAAAGAGGAGAGGAGGAGGGATCAATTAGGAGTTTGGGGATTAACATATACATCCTACTATATATAATAAAACAGATAACCAACAATATGTACAGAAAACTGCTCAATGTTCTATAATAACCTATGGGAAAAGAATCTGAAAAATAGATATATGTATAACAGAATCACTTTGCTATACAGCTGAAACTAACATTGTAAATCAACTACTCCAATGTAAAATAAAAATTGAATTCAAAAGAAATAGCATCGTGAAAAAGTACTCATCAATAATTAGTTTATATAGTTAAAATATTTTGATTTTAAAGAAATAAAAATTAAGCTGAACAGTTGGATTTTCCTGAGTATATGTGGGAATTTTTACCTTAACTTGTAGAGATTTTGTGTGCCTTGAAATCACATTTCTGTATAATATTTGATATGCTTAGAAAACTTTGTGTTACAAGCCTGGAATCTGAACCTTTGAAAATGGGTTACAAAGCTACTAATTCTTACTATAAATCATAGACTTCTTAGATAGATTTTGGGAATGTACTTAAAAAAAAACATTATAATACTGGCCATGATAAATGGCCATTTTTCTGCCACTAATTGGGTAATCAAACTGTCACATTTTAAAGGATTCCCTTTGGTTTAATATCTGCAGATCTAGTCATCCTGTCACTCTGTGGCTGCTGCAGTGCACAAGTTACCATTCAACCTTCTCCGTTTCTCCAAGATGGAGAGTTTGGTCAGAGGTTACTGTGAGGCTTAAAGAACTGGCTTCTTTTCCTGTAGCTGGTAAACCTGTGGAACTTTGGTATATCAAATATTTGCTATAGCTTATATATTTTCATACTTTTGCAATAACTTAGATTCTTTGTTTCTTTTATAGGACAATGAAGGTCAAACAGCTCTACATTATGGTAAGATGTTTTTAAATTATTACTAATTATATTTGACTTTATTTGCTTTTCTCAGCTTTGTCCAACACTACATAGCACTTGGAAAAATGCCAACCACTAGGCGGAGCCTGGTGGGCTGCCGTCTATGGGGTCACACAGAATCGGACACAACTGAGCGACTTCACTTTCACTTTTCACTTTCATGCATAGGAGAAGGAAATGGCAACCCACTCCAGTGTTCTTGCCTGGAGAATCCCAGGGACGGGGGAGCCTGGTGGGCTGCCGTCTCTGGGGTCGCACAGAGTCGGACACGACTGAAGCGACTTAGCAGCAGCAGAGCTACGATAACTTTATGTTTAAAAAATAGATTAATAACCTCTAAAGTTGATTATATGTTAAAATTCTTATGGACACATTCGTAATGAATTGAGCGTTTCTACACAGTCAACAGAAATGAAGGTTCCTCCAATTCCCTTTTGAAATTTCATTATTTCATTCCTGTTATTATCAGTGACAACTAAGATTCTAACCATTGTTACTTAGGAGCTAGAATCTCTCTTGTAAGAAATACTTTCTTGATGTGAAGAAAAATAGATTTGATTTTTTATTTCTTCTAGTAACTGATTAGCCTCGTTAAGTAATTTTCACTTAAACAATCTGTAAAATAGAGGATAATCTGTAAAATGGAAGTAATATGGCTCTTAAGGAGCTATTGGTAATAGGTAAGAGATAATAAAGTACTTTGGAAACTGAAGTACTAGAAAAAGTATTGCTACTTTTATTCTATTTGGATATCAGCATGGTTGAATAAGGGCTTCCCAGGTGGGTCAGTGGGTAAAGAATCCTCCTGCAATGCAGGGAATGTGGGTTTGATCCCTGGCTCAGGAAGATCCTCTAGAGGAGGGCATGGGAATCCACTCCAGTATTCTTGCCTGGAGAATCTTATGGACAGAGAAGCCTGGTGGGCTGCAGTCCATAGCGTCGCAAAGAGTTGGATGCGACTGAAGTGACTGAGCATGCGTGCGCACACACACACACACACACACACACACACACACACACACACACACACAGTTGAATAAAAGACAGCCATCAATATTTAAACTAGTGTATATCAAGAACATCTCCCAGTCAATAAGAAACAATCAAATGGAAAAAATAGACCCCAAAAAATAGATAGCTCACAAATGAAAAAGAGCCAAATAACCAATAAACAAGAGGCTCACCCTCACCAATAACTTCCAAGAACTATGAATAGTCTGAGATCATACAGTACTTGAACTCTTACCAATTAGCCTGATGCAGTTTTATGCTGCTGCTGCTGCTAAGTCGCTTCAGTCGTTTCCAACTCTGTGCGACCCCATAGAGGGCAGCCCACCAGGCTCCCCCGTCCCTGGGATTCTCCAGGCAAGAACACTGGAGTGGGTTGCCATTTTGCTGGCAAAAGACACAAAACTCATGGATCAGAGACAGAAGACTATTGTTCACAGCACAGCAAGCAGCATGAGCTTCATGTTTGTGTCATTTCCCCTTGAGTCCCATGGGAACTATAAAGAGAAGCCTCAGCAGATCTTAGACACATAGTGTCATGGCTTAGGAATCCTAAGCTTAGGGATCTCCAGCCTTTTATAATGAGCTGCCAGCAGCTTTGCCCAACCTTTGGCCTGGACAACACATGTCTTTATCATACTGGACAATAAACAAACCTGCCTTCTATTCTAGAAGGAAGCAGTACCTCCGTTGACAAAGGTCATTCACTATATTAACATCTTTTGAAAGACAGTCTAGCATAAAAGCTATCTTTACCTCTGGTCACACGGTGTACAGAAACATGAGAATCCCTTGGAGAAATGTCTCCCAACAATAATTAGGGGATGCAGATTAAAACATTCAGATATAACTTCACACAGATTGGCAACATGTAAAATATGTGCACCAGGGCTTCCCCGGTGGCTCAGCAGTAAAGAACCCACCTGCAATGCAGGAGCCACAGGAGATGCAGGTTCAATCCATGGGTTGGGAAGATCCCCTGGAGGAGGGCATGGCAACCCACTCCAGTATTCTTGCCTGGAGAATCCCATGGACAGAGGAGCCTGATGGGCTACAGTCCAAGGGGTCGCAAAGAGTCAGACACGACTGAAGCGACTTAGCATACACATAGCACGCACGCAACGTGTGCGAAGAATAGAACTGGGGTGTGGAGGAACAGAAACTCTCATATACTGCTATTGGGAGTGTCCAACCACTGCATCACTTTGGAGGTGAATTTGGCAAAAATCTAGTGAAGTTGAAGGTAAGGGTACACATACCCTACAACCTGGCCATTTCACTTCTAGTATATTCCCTGGAAATACTCCCCAACATGTGTATAATGACAAGTAAGAACATGTACTGCAGCATTACTTGTAATAGCCAAAAACTTGTTGTATTAGCCTTTATATTCTTCTGTTTCTGTACTTAAAATAGTTAAGTTGCATATATATATACACACACATATATGCATACATGTACATTTTGTTACCAAATACCTTTGAAAGGTGTTTCCATCACAGTACACAAGAAATTTCAAGGCTCCTTTCTATAAACAGCCCTCTGAAGTAGTTATTGTTTTCTGCAATTTATAAATGAGGAAATCAAAACTCAAAGAAGTTAGTAAACTTACCTAACAGAGCTAGAAATTCAAACCCATTATCTCTAAGTTTACCAGGAAAGGAAAGAAAAACAAATGCCTTCCCCTCCCACTTTCCACAGTGCTCACATCTCTCACTCTGCAAACATGTTCATATAAGTCTGTCATATAGCTCCTCTAACATCACCAAACGCTGGCGACTCTGAACTCTGATTTTCAGTCTAGGAAAAAACTTTTCTCAGCTTCTTTCTTACCTGTTTGAACCAGGCATTAAGTCAGGCACTCCAACAGTGATTGTGAGGTCGTCACCAAAAAATTCGGGGCTGCGCCTTATTCCTGACGCCTGGCTTCAAGAAGCAAACTGACTTTTGTTTCAAAATATGTGCCATAAGGTCCAGAGTGTACCGCTCTGCTTAAAAAGAGAACTCTGCCAATGCAACCTCCTTTGAAAAGGAGGGAGTTCCTCACGGTAAAATTCTTTTAAAAGTGTGTTGCATAAGCAGTGTAAGTGGATTCGTGGGACTTCATTGGAACTGTTATGAACATGCTTGAGGTTCATCAAATTTCAGTGAGCCATTCAAGGGCTGCATTAGGGCCTGGGGACCGTGGTGACTGACAACTCAAAGTGCAGGTGTGAAGGGACCACTCAGCTTCCTAGTAAAGCCAAACAGAACTGCTTAGAAAGCAAGACCTGCTTCTCAGAAGCAGAAGGAAGGAAACACTTCATCTAAGAAGAAAAAGATACCGTGTCAGTTTCATCAGAGGTTGATCGTATTGTTAAATGCTCATGTGGTTAGTGTTAGCCTTTCAGTCCTGTCCGACTCTTTGCAACCCAATGGACTAGAGCCTGCCAGGCTCCTCTGTCCATGGGATTCTCCAGGCAAGAATACTGGAATGGATTGCCATTCCCTTCTCCAGAGGATCTTCCTGACCCAGGGATTGAACCCAGCTCTTCTGCGTTGCAGGCAGATTCTTTACCATCTGAGCTACAGGGAAGTCCCATTAAATGCTCTGTTAATCTTCAGCTGGAAACAAAACTGTCCTTGGAACAATATCCTAGTCCTTCTAAACTCCTCATTTGTGGAAAATATGTTTTAGTTTCTCTCTTCTTAAACAAGTTTCATTGGCTCAAAAAATTTAAGTGAGAGATTGAATCAGATGCAGGGAGCTCAAATCCAATGCTCTGTGACTACCTAGAGGGGTGGGATGGGGTGGGAGGGAGGTTCAGGAGGGAGGGGACATACATGTACCTATAGCCGACTCATGTTGAAATAGGGCAGAAACCAACACAATATTGTAAAACAGTTGTCCTCTACTTTAAAATAATTAGCAAAAATCTTAAAAAAAAAAGTATTCTTTATACATACACAAGTTTAGGAAATGTGTGGCATGTCTAAAAAGAAAGCAAATTATTAGTTCTTATTTCCATCCCCTCAATCCTTTTTTCATTCAGTAGACATTTTTTAGTACCTGCTCTGTGGTACGTGTGGTGTTTTCCTTTCATTTCTCCATCCAGAAACTGCAGAAACAGTTACACCAGACTAAATATGCCCTTGAGAATGTAGATGAGCCATTCTGTCATCCGTAGTTAACCATTTGGGGTAAATGCCTTTACCGACGTGGGAATGTGTCCACTTAATTTGATATATGTAAACTTCACTTCTGGATAGTAACAGGGTTGACATTATTCGAAGGTCTTTCTGACTGGCTTCAAAATAAGCTATATTTTCTTTTTGTTCTGATACGAAAAAATTCTCTAAGATATATTGTTAAGGGAAAGGAGTAAAGTGAAGAATAGTATATATACTGTGCTGCCATGAATATATCTGTATATATTTGCTAGTAAATGAAAGATACACAAAAGTGAATGTTGATTGCCTAAGGGAGGAAGTGTGGAATACAAGCACAGAATAAGTTTTTTCCTATAAACCCTTTAATGACTTCTGTATTTGGAACCATATTCCCTATTTGAAAATTAAATTTAAATGATTTAAAATCTAAATATTATATAGGCTCTATTAGTATTGTAAATACCACTTAACTTCTTAATTGTAATTGATTCATTCAGATATTGGAGAAGGCAGTGGCAATGCACTCCGGTGCTCTTGCCTGGAAAATCCCACGGACGGAGGAGCCTGGTGGGCTGCCGTCTATGGGGTCGCACAGAGTCAGACACAACTAAAGTGACTTAGCAGCAGCAGCAGCATTCAGATATTTAATGAACATCAACTATTTGCTGGATAAATATACCAAACATGTTTTTAAGCTAACATGTCCTCGGACATTGGGTGTCCTTCACCTCCCACCCTAAATAAATAAGGACCTGGTAACCATAGTGCTAGTGTGTGAGGCACTGACTGTATCTAATCTGGGAAAACTGTGGGCTTGGATTTCAGTGCCAGCAAACCCTGGAAATGATGCTTCCTGAGGAATGGAAGCTGGAACTGAGACCCTGCACATAGACAAGACCCTCTAAGGACTGCATCCCCAGTAGGGGAAAAGTAGCTTAGAAAAATTGACCTACTAGTGTAGGAAGGACAACAAGGTTATCTGCCCCAGACCAGAATGTGGGTGGGAAAAGAAAAGCCCCATCTCAAGCAAGTGTGGGGTTTAAATTTATATTGTTTCAGAAATTCTCACGTTGAGAAATTAACATAGTAAGTGCACTCAGCTGGTTACCCCTAAAGGGCCTGGCAGAAGCAAATGCTAAACTTCTCTCCCTTAACTAATAGAGCACAAAATTCCTACAGAAAGAAGTTCTGCTGAAAATGAGCACACAATTCAAACTTACAGAATACACTTGAGTGAATGTCAGCAGACACAGTAAACCACAGGATTAGACTTTAAGGAATTTAAGTAAAACTACTGGATAGAAAATTATCAGAAAAAAAGACTTGTGTGAAATCAAGGATTCGAAAACACAAGAACAAGACACTCCAAAAAAGAACAAGGGAATTTCAAAGAGAATGAAATAGAATTTCAATAAATGAAAAGCTACAGAAAAATACGATATGAATAGGTTAAAGTGCAGAACTCGCACAAATTAAAAAAAACAACAACTCTGGTGAACTGAAAGGCAGTTCTAAAAGGCACTGCAGAAAGATACGAAATGGAATTGCAAAAGAAACAGTGTAAAATAATGAACCTCATAAACATACTGAGTTCAGGATGCCAGACACAAAAGAAGTATGTACTGCATGCTTCCATTTATATGAAGATCAAAAACAGGAAGAACTCACCTCCATCATTAGCACACAGGATATTGGGCACCTTGGGGAACTGGGTAGGTAGCATCTGAAAGTGCTGAACAGGGTGAGAGAGCTTCTGAGGTTCTAATAATGATCTGACTCTTGATCTGTGTGCCAGTTACATGGATAAATTCATCTTAAGAAAGTTTTTTATTTTGGTACTCTTTTGTATGTATTTTATACTCAAAGTTTACACACACACACACAAATTCAAACCTTGATAGATAAGATGGTGGTGTTACTGTTTTCATACATATAATCTCTTAATGTTTCCAACAGATGCCTTAGCTAGGCCCTGTTTTCCTATATTTACAGATAAAAAACTGAAGTCCAGAGAGGTGAAGTGACCTTGACAGGGTAACGTGTTGTAGGTGGCAGAGCCAAAACACTTGTCCAGGTCTTCTAACTCTACTTCCGGTCTTTTCATAACTCCATAAATAATTACAGTCCTAGTATCCTTTTAAAGCACACATAATTTTTTGGGAGATAATCTTTTATAGAAATAAATGAAAATCTTTTATCATTGGTCACCCTGATCAGTGGGTCAGGCTGTTTTTCAAGACTGTACTTGTGAGTAAACACACACATATATGTTCATTTATGTGCCTTGATATTCTATTTCTGTTCATTAAGACTCACTAGATACTGATAAAAATTATTTATCCTTGAATTAGGAATCCTGCCCGAGATTAATCTAGTAAAATGATCTCTTTCTCTCATATTATTGTAGAAATAACAAGACTAATACCACATATGTTATAATCAAGATAATTAAACACTCAAATAGTATTAGAGGTTTTGGCATTACAAATATATAAAACTAAAATATTCTGACAACTCAGAAATATTTCATGAATTAATACTTTAAAGGTGCAATTTAATTTTTAATTTAGATTTTACTAGGTCACTAGACTTTTGCCCAATTTTAAGACTGTCAAAACAGAGTTTTGCTTGTAATAATAATGTTGATACTTTACAATTTATTAAGCACCTACTATATGCCAGGGAATCTTCTGGGCATATTTTATCCATTTAATCACTTAATATTATTGAATTTTTTATTTAATAGACATTCAATAGCTATTTGTTGATTTGATTTTATTTTAGGACCCTTAACCTGTTCTTAGAACTTTCATAACACTCTAAGTATGGTTAAATCCAGTGATTGCACACAGTGTTGGGGATGTCTTGGGGGCTTAGCTATTATTTTTTATGAATTACAGTTTGGCTTGACAGCTGTCCTTGTGTTGACAGCTCTTCTGATTATAGCAGTTGTCAAACTCCATCCTTAAGCAGGTTGTAAATCCTGCCTTCTTCCGATTAAAACTGGGTCAGAGCCAATGACAGGTTAACTAGAGGCCAGTGTTCTACTACTGTATGTCCCTACTGGTTTGTTCAAAATGCATTTTGCATAGTGGCATACTAAACCTTCATTTGCCTCTGTCTTATTTTGGTGTTTTTTAACTTTTAGGTATCTGTCCTCCTGTTATTTTGTGATTAAACATGGTCTTTGCTGAAGAGTGTATTAGTGTAAGTGTGGTCTTCCTTGTAAATGGCCTGTTAGTCCTCTCCTCCTCCCCCTCCACTGGGAATACTAACATCATTGCATCTGTGTCTCCCAGGGGAAATCAAGGCTTTTCCTTGCACGTGCAGTCATGTGATTTCAGAGTGGGCAGGCTTTGTATCCTCATGAGCCCTCGATCTTCCACGTAAAGCACCATCTGTTCTGTTCCTTGCACGCTGTTTCAGGGCAGTGGGAGGAGGCATTAGAGTGAAAATAAATAAAGTAAAAAAAAGAAAGAAATTCATCATCAAAACCCCGAGGATTAATGGAGTCAGAAGGCTCACTGCTCTGAATGAAAATTCATCTTCACCTGTACCAGTGTCAGGGCTGCCTCCATGGCACTTGACAAATAGAGGTTCCCAGGGTACCATAAATCCAGCAACTATTCTAATCCCTATAGACTAGCTCAAGCCTCTCCGAGATGAGCTTACGAATGTTTTTGTGTTTTGCAGCACATTGTAGGCACTAGTAGCCCCTCATTAATTTGGTAAAACGTTTGCACCCCTTCCTTCTCATCTCGCCCTCATCTTCTTTGTCTTTGTCCATTTTGAGAGCGTGAGCAGCTCACATGTTTCTGAAAGACGACTCTGCCTTGTGAATTGTGCTTCACTGAAGATGCCAAAGGCAGAGAAGTCAATTAACTAATGAATTTTGAGCAAATACTAATCCCCAATACTGTGTTAGATGAAGAGGAGAATATAGAAAAGTATATAATCAAGTAGCTCACCATCTAATTGGGAGCACAGAGCATATAATTTCAAAAACTGTTGGGTAGCTCTACATGCAGGGGGTTGTGTGCTAAATGTAAACATTATTGATGCCTATCAACAGTGACTCTCCAAGAGGTATTACAAGTGCCTTCCTCACTCCAGGGTAAGATTCACTTGTGTGTTTTCTTCTTGTCCTTTAAATCAATCTTTCTCCTTTTGTCCTTTATTTTTTTCTTCCTACTGCAACTTTGTACCAGTCTTTGCATAAACCCCAGGAATTTGTTAATAAAACTCCTTTCCTTGTGGGTAACATATCCCTTACTCTGAAGTTACTGTTTTGTAACCCTTAAATTCCAAATTTAAATCTCACTTCATAGCTACAGTTGAGCTAAAATTTCATTTATATATCATGGGTTAGAGGATTGTTATACAGACCAGTTAAGCCTTTTCTCAGCTAGTTAGCTGTAGTTCTCTGTATGTAAACCAGTTTTAAGCTCCGTTTCTGGGTTGGTACTCATAACTTGTGTCATACTGCTGGAAAAGTCACATCATCACACAGGTTGTATGAAATTAACGCCCCTTTGCCTGACATAGCTAGCTTAGTGTCTTGAGCCATAGTCCACATCTGCTGAGCCTTGATCTTTATGCTTAGCAGTCTCAAGTGTTGGGTTAGATTTGAGCTCAAGTGTGATCTGACAGACCGTGGTATTACAGATTTATACACTAGGAAATTTATTCCTCTGATACTGCTATAAAAGTTCCAATTTTAAAACCTAACCAAGTATTTCTCACAATGAGTTGAGAGTGATAGCTGCAGCAAAAAGGTTAAATGATTATTCCTTAAAATATAAATGTCATGTAACTAGTTCTGTGCAGGATAAATATCCTCTTTCACAGCTCCCTGATATTAGGCAATGTGTCTTTAACTTTGTTTTATTTTCTAAGAGACTGTCTTCCATTGGAATCTAACTTGGTGTATATAGTGTTTCATGGTAAAAACCTTTCAAAAATGTAAAATTTGAAAATGTTCACTTGGGGAGATAATTTTAAACTTTCAAAGGAATATTATAATCCTGAACACTTTACTGATAAAGATATTCTGTCTCTGCCTTCCTCCCTGTCTCAGGCATATCCCCAAAGATGATTTCAACCCATTAACTCCTGTCCCAGGATTAGAATAGGCAAATTGTCCTTTCTGCACCTTTTTCTCCTGAACCTCCCAGGTTGCACAGTGGTAAGAAAATTTGCCTGCCAGTGGTTCAGTTGTTGGGTCAGGAAATGGCATCCTGCTCTAGTATCCTTGCCTGGAAAATTCCATGGACAGAAGAGCCTGGCAGGCTACAATCCATAGGGTTGCAAAGTTGGACATGATGTAGTACACACACACCTTTTTCTCCTACTCTCTATTCATTTATTCAAATATTAATTTAACATTTGTAATTCTAGTAGTCATCTAAGAATTCCCACTAAAGGCAGAGAGATAGGGTTCCCAAGTGGTCTGACTTTAGCTTAGAAAAATTTCTATCTTCCATTTCTGTTCCCTTGGAACCACCCCTGAGTCTGTGCTATTATGGATTAGAGTTTAGTACCTAAGTTTTCAGGATGGATAATACAAAGAATCACCAAAGCTCTCCCAGACTTATCACAGCCTTGTTTCAGCTGTTGGTTCTGTGCCCACTTCACAGTTTATAACCAAGGAGCCCTGGCACCCACCAGGGGAGAGAAGACAATCAAGGGAACCATGCAAACTTCTTTATCTTTATCTGAGTACCAACAAAGTGCAAAAGAAGAAATGTTCCTAGTAAATAATTTAAAACTAAACTCCCAGAAAGTTCTGCTTCCACTTAAGATAGAGAAAATAGCAACAGAATATTGTTTCTACACTAACAAAAAGAAAATGCTAAATAATCTGCAAAGCTGTACTTTTTTAAAGGGCCATCAGATAGCAGAAGTTGCATGTCAGCAAAGTAAGGCAGATTCCAAAGAATGACAAGCCCCTGTAAGACACACCAACTGTTTTGCTTTTGATAGAACAACTGAGGAAGAGGCAGCCACCATAAATGCAGATAAGAAGAAAATAGCTAAAATTAACAAATTCTAAAAGTGAGCTGGTATGACATTTTAGCATCAGACCCAAGAACACGTTTGACTCATGTACTCTTTCATTAACTGGGTGCTGTTAGACAAATTGAGAACAGAGAGCTCCCTCCTCAGTGGTACACAGAAATGAAAGCCTGCCACTTCCCTAGACCCTTATTTCATACCAAGAAAAGTCCTTAAGCCACTGGGGGACGAGCAGAAAGCTTTTCTGCTCTCTCCTCCTCTCCTGGGCCTAGGGACATAACCACTGCCTTTGGAGGAGGAGTGAAAGTAAAACCCGTCTGCCCCTGGGGAAGGACAGGGAGCCCCTGAGCACAAGACCCTGCACCGACACAAAGCAGAGGTCTCTTGTCCCTTGAGGGCAGGACAGGAAGTTCCCATTCAGGACATATTTCCTCTCACACAAGGCAGGGTTTGGCTGACCTCTGGGGGAGCTGGGAGGATGCAGGAATGTTGAGAAATTTCCACCTCAGAGTAACCCAAAAGCATGAAGATCTCTATCCCACTCTCACCATGAGCCTCACTCTAAGAAATAAGCAGTAGCAGTCTTATTGATAGGGAAGGAGAAAGAATACAGATGGTAGATATGCAGCTGACTAGATATTTCAGACCACCGAAAGCTGAGGGTGAAGTGAGAATACTGAAAATACCTTCTGGCACCCGACTCTTAAAACTAAGCATAAGGTGGCAACAGCCCACAGCTGGAGGAATTTAAAGCCTTTGATGCACTAAAGTTGTCCACAGCAACAACAAAATCAAACCCAGTTCAATGGCTGACTAGACTGACTCAACACCCATACTAATGGCACCCACACTAACGAAAGAAAAAGTATGCCCATTTCTGGTTGTAAATAGTATTGTTTACTTCAGCCTCCACTGTCCTCCTGCATACAATTTCTGCATTTAAAAATTGTGAAGCATAAAAAAGGCAAGAAAAAACAACCCATTGTCATGCAATAAATGAGTAATTGATAGAACAAGTAGATAAAAATTCAGCCAAGGATATGAAAGACCTGAACCATAGTATCAACCAACTTGACCTAATTGACATCTATAGAATGTTAACACTTAATATACATTTTTTCAATATAAATATAGACTATTTACTAAGATAGACTATACTCTAGGCCATAAAACAAACTTTTAAAAAATATAAAAGAAATCATACAAAGTTTGCTCTGTGACCACCATGGAATTAAATTAGAAATCAACAGACACATATCTGGAAAATCCCTAATTGTGAGAAACTTAAACACACTTGTAAATAATTCATAGGTCAAAGAGGAAATTCCAAGAGAATTAAGAAAATATTTTTAACTGAATGAAATAAAAACACCCTCTCAAAAGTTGTGAGATGCAGCTAAAGCAGTGCTTAGAGGAAAATTGAATGCTTTTATTTAAAAAAAGAAAGGTTTCAAATGAGTGATCTAAGATTCCACCTTAAAAATTTGTTTTGAAAAAAGCAAATTAAGCTCAAAGTACATATAGTAATAAAGATCAAAGCAGAAATCACTGAAATAGAAAAATCAATGAAACCATTGAAAACTTCTGAAAAGGTCAATAATACTGATTGACCTCTAGCCAGACCAGTTTAGAAAAGGAAAAACAAATTACCAACTTCACAAATGAAAGGGACTCATCAACACAGATCCTGCAGATATTATGAAGCAAATAAGGGAACACTATTCGCAATTTTTACCAATAAATTAGATAACTTAGAGTAAATGGACAAATTTCCAAAAGACACAAACTAACAAAATTCTCTCAAAAAGAAACTGAGAACCTAGATAGCCCTATGTCTATTGAAGAGATTGAATCTGCCACTGAAAACTTTCCCACAACAAAAATCCCCAGGCCCTGATTGCTTCACTGGGAATTCTACTAAATATTTAAGAAAGAAAGAATACCAATTCTACACACAAACTCTTCCAGAAAATGGGGAGGGAACCCTGCCCAACAAATTCTATGAGGCCAACATTACCCTAATACCGAAACCAGAAAAAGACCCTACAGGAAAAGAAAACTATAGGCTAATATGTCTCATGAATATGATGCAAAAATATTTTATTAAAGTGTTAGCAAATTGAACATAGCAATATACAGAAAGGATAAGTTAAAACCAAATGTGTTTATCCCAGGAATATAAGGTTGGTTCAAAAGTTGAAAATCATTGTATTTCACCCTATCAGACAAATCAAAACCAAAACTAAAACATGATCATCTCAATACGTGTAGAAGAAGTCACTGAAAACTTGAACCTCCTTCATGATTTGGGGAGAAAAAAAAAATGGAGCAAAATAGGAATAGAAGGGAACTTCTTCAACCTGAAGAAATCATTAGCTGATATCATCCTTAATGGTAAAATGCTGAATGCTTTCCTTCTGAGTGGGAACAAAGCAAAGATGTCTACTCTCTCCACTTTGATTCAAAATTGTACTGAAGTTTTAGCCAGTGCCTTAAGGCAAAGGAAGGGTTCCAACACCCTTTACTGCTCTCCTAGAGAGAATTACTCCATGATCTTTATATCGAATATTTTTGTTGGTCTGTTTCTGGGCCCTCTATTCTGTTCCATTGACCTAGTTTTCTTTCTTTTTTTTTTTTTTTTTGCCAATACCACACTGCCTTAATTATTATAGCTTTATCATAAGTCTTAAAGTGAGATGGTATCTGTTCTCCAGCTTTCTTCTACTTCAGTACTGTGTTGGCTCCTCTGGGCCTCTTGCCTCTCCATATAAACTGTACAGTTTGTTCATATCCACAGCCTGGGATTTTGGTTGGGAAGAACTGACATCTTGATATTGAATCTTCCTATCCATGAACATAGAATATCTCTCCAATTATTTATTTTGTTGATTTTAAGATTTATAGTTTTCCTCATATAGATCTTATACATATCATGTTAGAATTATACTCAAGTATTGCATTTTGGGGATACTAATGTAAATGGTATTATGTTTTTAATTTCAAATTCCACTTGTCCATTGCTGGTATATAGAAAAGCAATTGACTTTTGTACATTAGTGTTATATCCTGCAATCTTGTTATAATTGCTTATTTGTCCCAGGAGGTTTTTGTTTTTGTTTTTTTGTCAGTTCTTTTGGATTTTCTATGATGTCATCTGCAAACAAAGATATTTTTATTTCTTTCTCCCTAATCTGTATATCTTTTATTTCCTTTTCATGTCTTATTGCATTACCTAGAACTTTCCAGTACAGTGTTCACAAGGAGTGGTGAGAGGGAATATCCTTGCCTTATACCCAGTCTTAGTGTGAAAGCTTTTAGTTTCTCAACAGTAAGTATGATTTTAGCTATAGGTTTTTTGCAGATGTTCTTTATTTAGTTGAGGAAGTTCCTGAGGAGTGATGTCAGCAACATGGTGGAGTGAAAAGCTACCTTTCTCTCTCCCTTTCAATCTATAACCAGTAAAACATTTGTAATTCAACAAAGGTGCCCCTGCTCAACACACCAGGATGCTAGAGAATTCCAAATATCTGTACATCTAAAGGTCAGTGAAGTGGAATATAGGAGGCAGAACTGAGAAAATAGCAGAGGTGGTACCTGCAGTCCTGGCCTTCCCACCACGGCAGCTGAGCTCGCAGCCCCAGAGAATCCGGTGGCAGCAGGGGAAGCAGGGCACATGGCTCCAGCGCACATGTAGCTGCAGGCAGCTGGGCAACAGTAGGAGTCGGGCCTAGGACCCCCATCCCTCCAGCTGTTGATGCACCCACAACTCTAGCCAACTGCCCCCCAACTGCAGTGGTGGAGCCCACTAACCTTATGATATTGGACACAGAGAGGTGCCCTCACAACCCCTGCATCCCACTTTCCCTAACTCTCCCCCTCCAGTGGCTAAGCCTGTGGCTCAAGGAATCCCAGACACAAGGGAAGAGCCCACCATCCTGGTGCACCAGGTGGTGATCCCAGAACAGTGGTAGAAGCGAGGCACCAGTGATCGCAGAGACACAAGAACTAATAACACGGGCAGGCGTCCACAGCTAAGAGGTAGCAGAAGGTAGAAAGTGCTAACTCAGATTTAACAAGAGGCAGCTCAGGTGAAAGAAACCAAAAACTTACGCTATAGTGCCACCAACTGGAAAACAGAAAGCCTCTAACTTCTAACCTGTTGCTATAAATACTTCAGATTTGCTGGCAGAGGAACCAACTCATCCAGTACCATGAAGAACTGGAGTAACACTGTACCACAGGAAGAAAGTGACAATTCTCCAGAAACCAAGATTAAAGTCATGGAATACTGCAATCTAACTGGTTCAGCTCAGTTCTTTCGCTCAGTCGTGTCTGACTCTTTGTGACCCCATGAACCACAGCATGCCAGGCCTCCCTATCCATCACCAACTCCTGGAGTCCACCCAAACCCATGTCCATTGAGTCGGTGATATCATCCAACCATCTTATCCTCTATCATCCCCTTCTCCTCCTGCCCCCAATCCCTCCCAGCATCAGGGTCTTTTCCAATGAGTCAACTCTTTGCATGAGGTGGCCAAAGTATTGGAGTTTCAGCTTCAACATCAGTCCTTCCAATGAATACCCAGGACTGATCTCCTTTAGGATGGACTGGTTGGATCTCCTTGCAGTCCAAGGGACTCTCAAGAGTCTTCTCCAACACCACAGTTCAAAAGCATCAATTCTTTGGCGCTCAGCTTTCTTCACAGTCCAACTCTCACATCCATACATGACCACTGGAAAAACCATAGCCTTGACTAGACGGACCTTTGTTGGCAAAGTAATGTCTCTGCTTTTTAATATTCTGTCTAGGTTGGTCATAATGTTCCTTCCAAGGAGTAAGCGTCTTTTAATTTCATGGCTGCAGTCACCATCTGCAGTGATTTTGGAGCCCAGAAAAATAAAGTCAGCCACTGTTTCCCTATCTATTTGCCATGAAGTGATGGGACCAGATGCCATGATCTTCGTTTTTTGAATGTTGAGCTTTAAGCCAACTTTTTCACTCTCCTCTTTCACTTTCATCAAGAGGCTCTTTAGTTCCTCTTCACTTTTTGCCGTAAGGGTGGTATCATCTGCATATCTGAGGTTACTGATACTTCTCCCGGCAATCTTGATTCCAGCTTGTGCTTCCTTGAGCCCAGAGT
Organism: Bos indicus; assembly: GCF_029378745.1. Taxonomy (NCBI): domain Eukaryota; kingdom Metazoa; phylum Chordata; class Mammalia; order Artiodactyla; family Bovidae; genus Bos; species Bos indicus. The sequence continues at coordinate 62,321,049 of NC_091775.1, read as the reverse complement.
TTCTCATGATGTACTCTGCATAGACGTTAAATAAGCAGGGTGACAATATATAGCCTTGACGTATTCCTTTTCCTATTTGGAACCAGTCTGTTGTTCCATGTCCAGTTCTAACTGTTGCTTCCTGACCTGCATACAGGCTTCTCAAGAGGCAGGTCAGGTGGCCTGGTATTCCCATCTGTCAGAATTTTCCACAGTTTATTGTGATCCACACAGTCAAAGGCTTTGGCATAGTCAATAAAGCAGAAATAGATGTTTCTGGAACTCTCTTGCTTTTTCCATGATCCAGCAGTAGAAAATTCAAAATAGTGGTCATGAAGAAACTCAGCAAACAAAAAAATTCAGAAAAGTCAGTTCAGTGAGCTCAGAAATAAAATGAGTGAACAGAAGGAATAGTTTGTCAAAGAGATTTAAACTCTAAAAAAAAACCAAACAAGTTTTGGAGCTGAAGAATACAATAAATGAGATAAAGAATGTATTAGAAAGCATTGAAACAGAGCAGATCACATAGAATAATTAGAGTGTTCAAAAATAGAAATCTAAAAATGTTATAAGTAGAAAAGAGAAATAGCATTAAAAAATGGGGAAATTCTGCAAGAACCATCTCACTCTTTTAGGAGGAGCACCATTAGGATAATAGGTATCCCAGAAGTAAGTAGAGGGAAAAGGGAGAAAAAGTTTAAAGAAATAGTCAGGAACTTCTCAAGTTGAAGAAGTTCCCCTTTATTTCCAGTTAACTGAGGTTTGTTTTTTTTTTTTTTTTTAGATCACAAATAAGTGTTGGACTTTGACAAGTTATTTTTCTGCATCTATTGATATGATCATGTGATTTTTATTTTTTGCCTATTGATATGATGGGTTACATTAACTGATTTTCAAGTGTTGGACTAGCCTTGCCCACCTGCAATTAATCCCACTTGGTTGTGGTGTATAATTCTTTTTATACATTGTTCAGTTCAATCTGTTAATATATTGTTGAGGATTTTGCATTTATGTTCATGAGAGATACCAGTCTGTAGTTTCCGCTTCCCCTTTCTTATAACAAAACCTAGACAAAGACATTATTAGAGTAATAGCGGCCTCATAGAATGGTTTAGGAAGTATTCTCTCTGCTGCTACCTTCTAAAACAGATTGTAGAGAACTGGTATAATTTTTTCCTTGAATGTTTAGTAGAATTCACCAGTGAACCCATATGAGCCTTGTACTTTCTAGTATAAAAGGTTATTAATCATTTATTAAATTTCTTTAATAGGTAACAGGCCTATTCAGATTGTATACTTTTTCTTTAGTAAATTTTGGCAAATTGTCTCTTTCAAGGAATTCGTCTAAGATGATCATATTTGTAGGCATTGAATTGTTTGTCGTATTCCTTTATTATCCTTTTTATATCTATTGGACCTGTAGTGATGCTCCCTCTTTCATTTCTGATATTGATAATTTGTGTTCTCTTTTTTTCTTATTTAACTTGACTAGAGGCACAATGCCAGAGAATGTTCAAACTACTATACAGTTGCACTGATTTCACATGTTAGCAAGGTAATGCTCAATCCTTCAAGCTAGGCTTTAACAGTATATGAACCGAGAACTTTGAGATATACAAGCTAGATTTAGAAAAGGTAGAGGAACCAGAGATCAAATAGCCAACATCCACTGGATCATAGAAAATGCAAGGAAAAAAAAAAAAAATCTGCTTCATTGACTATGCTAAAGCCTTTGACTATGTAGATCACAACAAACTATGGCAAATTCTTAAAGAGATGGGAATACCAGACCACCTGAGAAACCTGAATGCAAGACAAGAAGCAACAGTTAGAACCTTATGTGGAATAATAGACTAGTTCAAAATTGAGAAAGGAGTATCTCAAGGCTGTATATTGTCATCCTGCTTATTTAACACATATGCAGAGTACATCATGCAAATTCTGGGCTGGATGAATCACAAACTGGATTCAAGATTGCCGGGAAAAATATCAATAATCTCAGGTATGCAGATGACACCACCCCAATGGCAGAAAGCAAAGAGGAACTAAAGAGCCTCTTGATGAAGGTGAAAGAGGAAAGTGAAAAAGTTGGCTTAAAACTCAACATTCAAAAAACTAAGATCATGGCATCCGGTTCCATCACTTCATGGCAAAAAGTTGGGGAAAAAGTGGAAACAGTGACAGCTTTTATTTTCTCAGGCTCCAAAAATCACTGTGGATAGTGATTGCAGCCATGAAATTAAAAGGCACTTGCTCCTTGGAAGAAAGCTATGACAAACCTAAATGGCATATTAAAAAGCAGAGACATCACTTTGCCAACAAAGGTCCGAATAGTCAAAGCTCTGGTTTTTCCAATAGTAATGTATGGATGTGAAAGTTGGATCATAAAGAAGGCTGAGTGCCGAAGAATCAACGCTTTCCCATTGTGGTGCTGGAGAAGACTCGAGAGTCCCTTGAACAACAAGGAGATCAAACCAGTCAATCCTAAAGGAAATCAACCCTGAATATTCACTGGAAGGACTGATCCTGAAGCACCAATACTTTGGCTACCTGATGCGAAGAGCCAACTCACTAGAAATGACCCTGATGCTGGGAAAGATTAAGGGCAAGAGAAGAAGCAGGCAGCAGAGGATGAGATGGTTAGATAGCATCACTGAGTCAACAGAGAAAAGTTTGAGCAAACTCTGGGAGATAATGAAGGACAGGGAAGCCCGGCATGCTGCAGTCCATGGGGCTACAAAAAGTCAGACACAACTTAGTGACTGAACAATAACAAGAGGCATATTGCTTTTATTGGCCTTTTTCAAAGAACTATTATTTGACTGTATTGATTTTCTCTATTGATTTGTTTTCAATTTCACTAACTTCTGGTATAATTCTTTTTTTTCTTTCTTATGCTTACTTTGGATTTAATTTGCTCTTGATTCTTGCAGTTTGCTAAGGTGGGAATTTAGATTACTGATTTTATATCTTTCTTCTTGTCTAATACCTGCATTCAATGCTGTAAATTTCCCTCTAAGCACTGCTTTTGATGTATCCCTCATACTTTGATAAGTTGTGTTTTCATTTTCATTAGTTCAAAATATTTTTAATTTCTTTTTTTTTCTTTGAACAATATATTATTATTTACTACAACTTTCACTATAAAGATATAGAAATTGAAGCAGTATGATAATGGTGTAAATAAGGTGTATAGGTCAATGAAACATGATAAATAACTTAGGAATAGACCAGCCTGCTGCTGCTACTGCCAAGCTGCTTCAGTCATGTCCAACTCTGTGCAGCCCCACAGATGGCCGCCCACCAGGCTCCTCTGTCCCTGGGATTTTCCAGGCAAGAATACTGGAATGGGTTGCCATTTCCTTCTCCAATGCATGCACGCATGCTAAGTTGCTTCAGTTGTGTCCAACGCTGTGCGACCCTATGGACAGCAGCCCACCAGGCTCCTGTTCACAGGATTCTCTAGGCAAGAATACTGGAGTTGGTTGCCATTTCCCTCTCCAACAGACCAGCCTATTCATGGGTAAATTGATTTGTGACAGAAGCATCAGGGTAAGTCAGTGGAGGAAAGATTGGCTGTATAACAAATGGTGCTGTAACAGTTGGACATTCACATACATGCTGGGGTGAAAACAAGCCTCAACTGTTTCCTCATACCCTTCGCAAAAATTGCCTTGAAATGGATCAGAAACCAATACATAAGAGCTAAAATATAGAGGACTAGAAGAAAATATGGAAGGACATCTTTGTGATCTTGAGATAGAGAAAGACTTCTTATATAGGACACAAAAAGCATAAAACATAAAAGAAAAAAATTAAATGGACTTCATTCAAAATTTAAAATTCTTACTCTTCAAAAGGTACTCTTAATAGAAGACAAGTCACAGAGTGGGAAAATATATTTATGAAACATTTGGGGAAAAACTTATATCTAAGAATTTTAAAAGAATAATTCTAAATTTATAAAAAGAAACTCCAATTAATAAATGGATGGAAGATTTGAAGAGATAAATCACCAAAGGTAAGTGATTGGCAAATAAGCATATAAAAAGATGTTCATCATTAGGTTTTAGGGAAATGCAAACTAAAAACCACAATAAGAAGCCCTGACTATACTACATAGTATCTGTACTATAGGTACTATAAACCTGACTAGAATGGCTAAAAAGAATTTTAGTAACAGTAATAAGTGCTGACAAGGATACAGAGCAGTTGGTGGGAATACAAATTTTGGAAGTTTGGTAGTTTCTTATTCAAGTTAGACAGTCATTTGCCATGTGACTCAGCAATCCCACTCCTGATATTAACCCAAAGATGTGAAAACATGAAAGATCCACACAAAGACACGTATCCGAGTGTTCACAGGATCTTTATTTGTAATGGCCCAAAACTGGACACAACCCACATGCCTACATGTATTTATACAACAGAATACAGCAATAAAAAAGAAAGCACCGCTTATACATGCAGCAGCATGGATGAATCTCCAGAGCATCACACTCAGTTAAAGAAGCCAGACACAAAAGACTATGTGCTCTGTGATTTCTGAATTTGTGGAGAAGGCAAAACCTAAAGACAGAAATCAGGTCAGTGGTTGCCAGGGGCTATGGGCTGGGTAAAAGGATTGACTGCAGAGAGGCAGGAGGGAACTTTCAGGGGTTATGAACAGGTCTTCTGTCTCTATTGAATAGTAGCTACACAAGTGGACACATTGCCAGAATTTACCAAATTTTTATGAAGAATATTAACTTCAATAAAACAAAAAGATGGGGGGTGGGGCAGGGAATCTTGCTCTATACGTTAACTGGCACAGTCCAAAACAGATGAAGAATCTGGGAGGGACAGGATGGCAGAGTGGAAGGACCTTGAGTCCACCTCTTCTCATGAGCACAGAAAAATCACAACTGCTGAAGATCTATTGATGAGAGAGACTGGAACCTACAAAAAAAGATATTCTACCTCCAAAGACAAAAAAGAAACCCCAACAAAACTGTAGGAGGGGCATACTTGAAGTACCACCCAGGTGTGTGACCCACAAGCTAGAGAACAATTATATCACAGAAATTCTCCCACAGGAGAGTTCTAAACCTCATGTCAGACTCCCCAGCCTAGGGGTCCAGCATGAGGAGGAGGAGCCCTCAGAACACTTTGACTTTGAAGGCCAGCAGGGTTTGACTGCAGGAGCTCCACAGGACTGGGGAAACAGACTCCACTTTTGTAGGGCACAACACAAGGTCTCCCATACCAGGACCCAGGGCCAAAGCAGTGATATTGTAGGAGCCTAGTCCAGACCCATCTTGGTGGAGGTAGGGGCAGGGAAGGGCAGCTGTAGTCACCCTGGGGATGTGGACACTGGTTGGTGGTGGCAGAGATACTGGAGGATGTCATCTACATGAATGCTCATGGAAGGTAGACATCTTGCCTGGGTCATAAGCGCCAAGGCCTGACCCCACCCAACAGCCACCTTTACACAGGTCCCTTAGCACAGCCCCACCCACCAGACCCAGCTCCACCCACCAGTGGGCAGGCACCAGAAACAAAACTATGATCCTGCAGCCTGCAGAACTGAGTCTGTAAACTCAGGTCAGAACCTACCCTGGGAACAGCTGGTCCCTGCCCTTGCATGATGAGAGGGGAATGCACTGCTGGGCACTTCTCCAAGGTCAAGAAATGTAACGTACCACAGATAGAAAAGGACTATGTTCCAGACGAAGTAAGAAGATAAAACTTCTTAAAAAAGAAAAAAAAAAAAAAAGAATTGGAGTGGAAATAGAAAAATCTACGTGAGAAACAGTTCGAAGTGATGATCATAAAGATGATCCAAAAACTTGGGAAAAGAATGGATGCACAGATTGAGAAGTTACAATAAGTTTTCAGCAAAGAGAAAATATAAAGAACAACCAAAGAGTTGATGAATACAATAACTGAAATGAAAAATACATTAGAAGCAATCAATAGCAGAATAAATGAGGCAGAAGAACAAATCAGTGAGCTCTAGATAGTGGGAGAAATCATTGCCATAGACCAGAATGAAGAAAAAAGAAATGAAGACAGTTTAAGAGACCTTTGGGACATCACATCTAGTAACAGTCACACTACAGGGGCCCGAGAAGGAGCCTGATAGAATATTTCAAGAGGTAATCACTGAAAACTTGCCTATTATGGGAAGGAAACTCACCCAAGTCCAGGAAGCACAGAGGGTCCCATACAGGATTAACTCAAGAAGAAACAAGACATAAAAGCACACAGCTATCAAACTGACAAAAAGTAAAGAGAAAATATTAAAAGCAACAAGGGAAAAGCAACAGATAACACATAAGGGAACTCCCATAAGGCTAGCAGCAGATTGTTAGGCAGAAACTCTGCAGGCCAGAAGGGAGTGGGGTAACAAAGTGATGAAAGGTGCAAACCTACAGCCAGGAATACTCTTCCCAGCAAGGCTCTCATCTAGATTTGATGGACAAATCAAAGGCTTTACAGACAAGCAAAAGCCAAGAGAATTCAGCATTACCAGACTAGCTTTGGCACCCCACTCCAGTACTCTTGCCTGGAAAATCCTATGGATGGAGGAGCCTGGAAGGCTGTAGTCCATGGGGTCGCTGAGGGTCGGACAGGACTGAGCGACTTCACTTTCACTTTTCACTTTCATGCACTGGAGAAGGAAATGGCAACCCACTCCAGTGTTCTTGCCTGGAGAATCCCAGGGACGGGGGAGCCTGGTGGGCTGCCGTCTATGGGGTCACACAGAGTCGGACACGACTGAAGTGACTTAGCAGACTATCTTTGCAACAAATGCTTAAGAAACTTCTTTAGGAGAAAAAGATCACAACTAGAAACAAAATTATGAAGGGGAAAGCTCACTAGTAAAGGCAAACTTAATAAAGGTAGGAAATCATCTATACAAACACAGTATCAAAACCAGCAATCCTGAGGAGAGCACAAATGCAGGATGTTGGAAATGCATTTGAAATGGGAGACCAGCAACTTGAAACAATGTTTTTTATACACAGACTGCTATATTGAACCTCATGGTAACTGCGATCCACCAGATACACACACAAAAAATCCAAACAACTCTGAAGTTGGTTATCAAATCACAAGAGAAAAGAGGAAAGGAAGGAAAACAGTCCTTCAGTACACCTAACTAAGCTCTTCTGCTTTTGAGCACTCATGCTTCCTTCTGCTCAGATCCTGAATAAGGTACTACAGTAGCTGCCCAACCCTCCAACCAATCAAGGCAGAATTCAAAGAACCTGGAGCAGCCCTGAGGTCCATAGGCTCACATGTGGGACACAGTCCTGCCTAATTTGGGGAATGGACACAGAACTGGAAATAATCAGATATTGTGCTTCACATCAGTATTTTGTACTATGAAAACGTTATCTCTGTTTGATTACTTTGTCATAGTACCTGGACAAACATTTGAAAATTACTAGACATTTTATAATGAGGATAGTAATCAAAATGCATCTTTGTATTATTCTCTGGATATATTTTTTTCCCAATGGTTAAAGCAGATGTACTATGTACATCTAGGTACACAAATAGGCTGATTTGGTTAACCTAAAGTTCAAATCAAATCATGTATAAGCCAGAATATCCCCATACCTCAATATGTAGAAACGTCTTACATCATTTTCCCCTTTTAGCTGTAAATATTTCCATATAAGGCATTGATAAGCAGTACATCTTTCCAACGTTCCCAGAATGGCTCACTTACCTGCTCTCGGTCTATCCATGTCCCTCGGTGACAGGCCTCCTTTTTGTTTATGTATTTGCCTAATTGTCACATTGGGGGAACACTAATCATGAACAGGCTCAGAGGTATGTTAATGAGGAAACGCTTTATCGGCCGTAAGTTTTATCCTTTGTGCCCCACTGCCACACAGACATTGTACTTATGCTCTAAGCAGTCAACTTAAGCCAGCAGTGCCACACATCGTGAGTAGTTACGCTCTGTGACAACTTCACTGGACAGTTTTTTTTTTTCCATCCTGAACATTGGGGTCAAAAGTATGGTTAGAAGCAAAACAATAACTTTCCATTAGAAGCCACTGTTACCAAAATCAGATCAATATTCCAGGAGAACTTTGTTTTCTTAACAGAAAAAACAAATTTAGTCTTGCATCAGTTTACTGTTAATAATAATAAAATTCATTTACCCAATGAAATTCAGTCTAATCTTAATCCTGATAGCATACAAAAGTCATTTCTCAAAGTTCCTTTTTCACAAACCTTTTATTATTTTCTGGATCCAAACAGATTTGTCCCTTTTTTTCCCAACAACCAACTATAGGACAAAATCATCATTTTTCCTTAACAATATATCCAGTCTTTATACCTTCCTTCACCAACAATGTATCTCCTACTTGCCTTACACACTGAAATGCTTCCCTAATCATTTTTATGTATCACAATTTTTAACCCTTGAAAACCTGAACAAAACCAAGAACAAGTCATTGAAATATTATACCAGCATTTTCTGATTGGCAAACTTGAGAACATATTTCATAACCTCTAAAGACATACATTTTTCATAGCACAATTTCCAAGCACTTTGAGTTTCCCTCTTGCTCTTGCAAGGAGGCAAAGGTAGATAAATTTAGGTTTGTTTGACCTTTTTTAAACCAATTAAATAGAGCTCCTCTACAAGTTAATCTCAGCAATATTATCCAAAAACACATCGTGAGACACACAAACATCCAGAGATCTCATTGTTTCATCTTTTTATATTTCACGAATTAGCCTTTGCAATTAAACTTATCAGTTTATGAATAACAGGTCAAATTTATACAGTCGATTTTAGAAACCTGCTTTTTCTTTTTCCTCCTCCTCCCCCTCCCCAACTTGGCTTGAAGTTTTCTGATTAACCCAGGGCTGAAGTCCCAGGCAAAGTGGGTTGTGTTTGTATTTCAAGGGCATGATGAGTTAACTTCAAGTTTTCTCCTAGGCATATTTTTGTTTTCTCAGGATCAGAGTTCTGGGGGTGGGGTGGGGAGGTGGGAATTCTATCAAGCTAGCTTTCTGTAACTGCATATATAAAAAGAACCAGGTTTGGGAATTTCAAAAGAGTTTCATCTTAACCAGTTTTTCCAGAATCTAAAGAACACTATTGCCATACGTTAGTTTAAAAAAAAAAAAAAAAAACACACCTTTAATCATAGTTTCATAGCTTGAATTTTCTTAATGAATTTAACCTGAATTTCTCATTTTACAAAAGACAAAGATACTAGTCACACAGATGGACTACATATTCACACACCAAAAAACAGATCTATCACAAACCATCTCTGAGGGTGACTGGTATAGAATCCCAAAAAAACACTTCCCCAACACAAATGGTCTTCAATGGTAGTTGGACATCAAAACCAACTGGCAAAATGCCCAAATGATACTCAGTGCCCACAGGCAGTCCTCAACAGTAGACAGGTGTCAGAACCAGTTGGCAAGATGCCCAAATAGCACTTGGTGCCCACACACAGTTCTCAATGTCACGCATATATCAGAACCAAATGGCAAGAATGCCCAAATAGCACTTCATACTCACAAATGGGAAGGTTGCCCAGCGCACACCAGTGGACTTATCCCATCTTGGAGCTCGTCACCTCATCCCCAATGCATGTTTCCATTCCATCAAGGAAAAGTGTAGGCTGGCAGCTAGTGCCAACAGGGGAGAAACAGGGAGGATCCTCAAAACAAATGGTTTTGGCAGCTTCTAGGAACGTCCCCCAAATCCTCTTTTCGGAGCCAGCTAGTCAGAAGCAGCAGGCTCACACGTTGTCATGGCCATGGGAAACCCAGGAGAGCCAGGTGTCATCAAGCACAAGAGCTGCAGCAGTCAGCCCCAAGTTGGGCGACAAAAAACTTACTGAAAGTGGGGGTCTCACTGGTCACTCTCAAAAGCCTACAAAGCAACCAGGTTGGTAGAAAGGAAAGTTGGCTTGAGTTTGGATGCCAGCAACCTGGAGGGGATGGAGGCCAGACATCTGTCCAAAAGCCGACTCCCCCCGCCCCACCCCACACCACAATGAAATTAGAGGGCATGAGCTTTTATAGACAGAGTGAGGGGGCTACAGGCAGAAACAAGAGAGTCAGCTCTGACAGTCATCTTGAAATTAGTCATCGGTGGTCTAACCAGGGTCATCTTGATTGTCAATACAGTTAATCTTCAGTTCCAGGATTGGTTTGTCTCCATTTCTTGAAAGCCAGTTCCCAGAGTTGTGGGGGCTTCCCAGGTGGTACTAATGGTAAAGAACCAGCCTCCTACCAACACAGGAGACATAAGAGACACAGGTTCGATCCCTGGATTGGGAAGATCCCCTGGAGGAGATGGCAAGCCACTCCAGTACTCTTGCCTGGAGAATCCCTTGGACAGAGGAACCTGGCAGGCTATAGTCCACAGGGCCACAAACAGTTGGTCATAACTGAAGGGATTGAGCATGCACACATGCACACATGTCATGGCTACAATCTGGTCATCATGTAATTAACTTCTTCCATCTGGTGGGGGTTTCAGTATCTATAACATAACTCACAGGATATGGCTTAGAATATTATTTATAGCCCTTGAGAAGGAACTGAAGGTCCCTGACTATGTTTAATGAATACATTATTATTATGTGGTCTCCTTTGACTGTTTTCTTTTGTTTCCACATGTTCACATTTCTCTGATTAAAGGTATTTTTTGACTCAAGTTTTCCACAGGTAAAAGGCAGGCAGAGGACAAGGCGGGGAGGGGCTGCAAGTGTCACAGGGTTCTGCTCTGTTTCAATGAGAGCTATTAGGATGGTAGCTCTGTGGGCCAGAGTTACATTAAGCATCTAAACTTTATTGTTGAATTTGAGTGGTACTCATCCACCCTGGACCCTAATCAGATCATGGCCAATAACATGAACAAACATTCCTTTGGTATCTTGACATAGCTGAAAAGGGCTTGGTCAAAAGATACACTAAGAAACAACAAATGTGAGATGTACACAGATTCTGGGTTCCTAGAGAATCATGGATTATAGGTTATAGTTCACAATGTCATCAGGAAACTCACCCAACATAGGTTTGTAAAATTACATCAGTGGTGACATAAGGAAGTTGGAAAAAGTAGTGATTGGTCAAGTTGAGTCACAATTAGTCTCAGGTGGGAGCAATTCATCTGATTCTAACAAGCTCCCCTAGTATGCTAAAAGCCACTGATCTCAGACTATACTTTGCATGGCAAACTCATAGACCTCCTTGACACCAGTTTAAAAAGGAAAAAATAGAGTTGACTAACTTGGATCTAAGCCATACATGTAGTTGGCATTAGAACCTGTCAGCCGAGGTGCTGATCTTACCAGAAAAGTAATCATTTATAGAGGGAAAAGACCAACCCAGCCCTGAGGCTCAGAACATGAGGAAGATGGAGCCTGAGGTTGAGGGGTCTGGAAACATGTGTGTTGTGTTAGTTGCTCAGTCGTGTCTGGCTCTTTGCGACCCCACAGACTGTAGCCCTCGGGGCTCCTCTATAGAAATGAAAATAGAGGAAGAATGGGCAGCAGTCATACAAATAGCAACGACGTTGTTCAACCGAATAGATAACCCTTGTTTGAAAAGCAGAGAAGGTAGCCTGGATATTTGAAGTCAGTCCCAGGAACGCCAGATGCAGGACACTAGACTCAGGCACAGAAAAAGTCAAACTTCAGAGTCTTAACAACAAATAACGGAAAGAAACCAGCACAGGCAAACCAACACTGTAAAACAGATGTCCAGAGGCAACCAGGTAGAGTCCCAGAAGTAGGAAGTGAACTTACTTGCTTCATCTTCAGCTTCCAGAAGGAACTGAGCTAGCAAAATCAGGCCTAGTCGCAGAAGAAATAGCACGTCCAGCAAGGAATCCAAGAAGAGATGAGGTGTGGGAGCCGGAAAACTCAGCAAAGGCAGACAAAGTTATGTCTGCTACCCGCCTCAAATCCGACGTAAAGTTACGTCATTCGGAACCAATGAGAGGCCTGTATTCCTCCCTACACGTGTGAGTTAAGTGGCTCTAGCTGTGAAAATTGGCAAATAGCGTGAGGGAGGAGGCACGCTGGTAGAGCCCTGAGTCTGAAAGTGAGGTCCCAAATCTGCAGTAGCAGCATTACCTGGAACCTGTTAGGAAATGTAAATTCTCGGTCCTGCTCCAAACCTACCAATCAGAAACCTGGGGTGGTGCCTCCAGGTCATTCTGATACAAGCTCACTGCAGTAGTCTGCTGAAAGCATGGTGGAGAGAGAAGGCCAGGTGCGGTAAAGGACAGTCATTGTAAGTAGGTTTGCTAATGGTGCTTTTAAAGAGCTAGTGAAGAGTAAAGTCTGTTTACAGGAAGAAGAAAGCCCAGTAAAGATAATGTAGAGTAATAATAAAATACGTTCGGTGATTCACAACAACAAAAACCAAAGTGGATGAATGTAAATTGTAGTAAAAAATACAGGTGAAAATTTAATAACTGGCATTAACAATCTTTATCTCTAAAGCTTTTTATTTCCCAGACACATGAATGTGTCTATTGGTAAGGACACTGTCTCTTTCAAAAGTATTTCTCTAGCATGGTAAACCACCTTAGGTAGGTAACTCTTTGGCCAAGCAAGTCATGTAATATAAACATGTAACAGGGTATTCAGAAAAATTGCTAAAAATCCTGATCCAAAAACATGCATCTTCACAAAGTCACACAGTATGATGAAAATGGAGGTTGTTGTTCAGTCAGTAAGTAGTTCCGACTCTTTGCAACCCCATGGACTGCCAGACGCCAGGCTTCCCTGTCCTTCACTATCTCCCAGTCTGTGCAAACTCATGTCCATTGAATCAGTGATGCCATCCAACCATGTCATCCTCTGTCTCCCCCTTCTCCTCCCACCCTCAATCTTTTCCAGTATCAGGGTCTTTTCCAAATTCCAAAAAATGGAGGTAACAGTGTGTATAGGGTGGATGGGTTGTTGGTTTCTTTTTTCATATTCAAATTTTACCTTCTTGTCTGACCTTATCAATATAGACATCCTCCAACACCATGTATTTATCATGTCCCAAACGAATATTATTTCTCCCCCTCAATAATTTTCTGCTTCTGTTTCTCTCCAAAAACTGCTCCTCTTCCTTCTTTTGATTCCTTATTTTAGAGATGTCAGCCACATCTATGTGTTCTCACAGACTAGAAACATAGGTGTCTTCTTGATTCTTCTAATTCTTTTGCCCATGGTTCTTTTGGACTGATTTGTTCAAAGTTTTTTTTTTTTTTTTTTTTAATATTAAGGACATTAGCTCTTGTCTGTGTTATATAGGTGAATGTTCCCCAGTTTATGGTTTATTTTTGTATATCAAATTTTCATGTGTGTGTGCTATAGCTGTTTTAAATTTTTATGTGTTCAAATTTATCAGTTTTAGGTTTCTATATAATCAAATTTATCAGTGATTTTCTTTATCTATCAAGCATAGAAGTACTCAGACTGTTTCATTCAGTAAGCATTATGATGACAGGTCTTGGGCCTAAGAACTTTTCAAAAGTCTATAAAAATACTTGAAATCTGAAACAAAATATTTTCACTCCAGAAAAAAAAAAAAGCAAAATATAAATAGTTAAATGTTTAACTAAGTATCTACAGATATGACATTATATCAACCTCATTATTAAATTTATCATTCACAAATTTTTTGAAGTACATCTGTATTTTGCTGTGTCCTACCTGAATTTCAGTGGCTCTCAAATTCAGTACTTTCTTTATACTCCTGCCAACACTAGCTAATTTCAAGCGCCCTAAAAGACTACCACAGTCGCCTTACACTGTTCTGTCTGCCACAGATATTTAGGTTCTCCAGGTCACTCCAGAATTATCATCCTAACTTAGAGCTGAAATTATGCTACTCCTCTCCTCGTAAGTGCCAAACTTCTCAGTGTGGCTTTCAAGGCTTTGTATAATTTGACTTAAATCCAGACTCTCTGCCTTTGACTCTGTATTGCTTCTCCGGGCCAGCAGACAGTTCCCTCAGCATTCCCCATCCCCTCCTCCTTCCATTAATGCTGTTTTCTCACTCTGCAATGCCTTTCCTTCTCAGTTTATCTGGAATTTTACTCCGTCCTCAAAGCTCAGCATACATACCACCTACTTGTGTGTTTTTCTTGATCCTTCAACTTCCTTCTCCTCTCTTCCACCCACCTCACCTGTCGTGTGTGTGTGTGTGTGTGTGTGTGTGTGTGTGTGTCCCTGTCTGCCACAGCGTTTGTTATATTCATCCTTCTAAATTCCTCAGAGCAGACTGCTGCTGCTGCTGCTAAGTTGAGTCAGTAGGGTCCGACTCTATGTGACCCCATAGACGGCAGCCCACCAGGCTCCCCTGTCCCTGGGATTCTCCAGGCAAGAACACTGGAGTGGGTTGCCATTTCCTTCTCCAGTGCATGAAAATGAAAAGTGAAAGTGAAGTGGCTCGGTCGTGTCCGACTCCTAGCAACCCCCATGGACTGCATCGCACCAGGCTCCTCCACCCATGGGATTTTCCAGGCAAGAGTGCTGGAGTGGGGTGCCATTGCCTTCTCCCCCTCAGAGCAGGAGTCTTACCTATATCTTTGCTAGAACTGGTATAGTATATGTTCAATAAAACACTCATTGAATCAAACCCCTTACCCTTCTTGCTCTCCCTTTGTTTTAAAACCTTTTGTTGTTGCCATTGTGTAATATATCACACTACAGAATTGTATATAAAATAAATATGAAAATTTTAAAATGTAGCTTTAAAAAATTGTATCTACCACATAGTTTAAGAAAGTGAAAAAAAAAAAGGGAACATTGCTGATGTCTTTGAAACCCCATGTATGCCTATCCAATTACATGGACTTCCCTACAGGGCCCCCAGGTTAACGCTCAAATTTTGTATCACTGTTTTCCCTTATAGTTTCATTACAGATTTGTGTCTCTGGACAATGGTGTTTAGTTTTGTCTGCTTTTAAAATTTTAAGTGGAAACATGCTGTGTGTGTTCTTCTGACTTGCTTTTTTTCCTTCAACCTTAAGACCTGGAGATGAACTCCTATCATGTGAAACTATAGTTCATTAGTTTTCCTTGTTGTGTGGGGATTTCATAGTAAACAGTATTTTATTTTTACACGTTATTCTCAATGGGCATTTGGGTTGTTTACATTTGGAGTCTTTCACAGACAGGGCTACTGTATGTCCATTCTTGCAGGTGTGTTCTGGAGAACATACACAAAGGTTTCTGAAAAGTATATAACCAGGAGTAGAATTGCTGGGTCCAACGGTGGGCATTTGTTTAGTTTTAACGTGTAATGCCAACTGGTTGTCCAAAGTGAGGCACGGTGTGCGCTCCCCACAGTCCGGAGGGGAGCTCCCCCTGCTCCATGCTTGGTATTGTCTCAGTTTTTGGTTTTCAGCTCTCTAGTGGGTATGAAATTTTTTCTTTCCATGATTACTAATGTGGTTGCTCATCTTTTCGTGTTTACTGCCACTTACGTTTGATCCTCTGTGAAATGCCATTTCTGCCGTTAGCCTGGTTGTCTCAGCGCCCTACAGTTTAATGGAGCTCTGTTTCCTCCCTGATCTTCGATGCCAGCACTGTCATAAATCAAGTTTCTCTACATGTGCACAAGAATGGATGGCTGTCTTCTAGCCTTTTGGTCTGGGGGCAGTACTTCATGATAAGTTTTGATGTCTATGGGTCCTTTTCCTCTTCACATGCCTTGCGTGGTGGGTGCCTTTTGTTTGTTTTCTTTAGAGGGATGGTCTGATTACTAGGCCACTGTTTTTGTTTTAGTTTAACTAATTTTAAAGTTCAGTTAGTTACCCACTTACTCCCTCTTCGAAGACAAAAGTTTTTTCTTCAACATTTACAGTGTTTTTAGCCTTTTGACTTCGCTTACAAACATATCATTATTTTGATCAAAGTAAAAGAAATACTTCAACTAGTTTTTGTTCCTTCCCTTCATTCCCATCCTGAAGAATAGAGTCTAAAAGCCTCACAATTCAAAAAAATGTCTTTGTCTGACTGTCGGCTTCTGGGCAAGCACAGGGGTAAATTTGATTTTCCTAACACCAGCAAATCCACTGTTACAGCACTGTTTCGTTCCAAGGCCTGATCACCCCCAGTCTGTCACATTGCTCGTTTTTCACAATTTCTTATTGCTCAGCACTTGCCTTTCCTGCTGAAGTATAGTGGTTTCTCTTTGTCTCACAGTAACGTGGTTTCCATATTTGTTGATTTCCCCATCAGCTGCTGCCTGTGAGTTTTTGGACATTGTGGAGCTGCTGCTCCAGTCCGGGGCCGACCCCACGCTCCGAGACCAGGACGGCTGCCTGCCAGAGGAGGTGACAGGGTGCAAAGCAGTTACTTTGATGTTACAGCAGCACACGACAGGCAAGGCTTAATCAAAAGACTGGAAAACTACGGTCCACAACAGCGCAGGGCTCCAGTGGTGGAAGAAAACTGCAAAAATGACACGTCTTTTGCCGCCCATCTTTGGTATATGTTGGCTAATAAAATCAGTTGTGAGGAACTGGAATTTTGAAGTCTCAGCAGTATATTCTACTTGCATACATTCTGGCGAGTTCCGTTTTGGTGATGAACGTGTACTGTGCATAATACAGTCCAATTCCGCTGAGCGTGCTCTGAAATTTATCACTGTTCTAGAGGCTGGGAGAGGAGGAGATGTGTCGTATTTCACAATATTAAACATGGCTGCTCTTTTAGAAAACACACACACAGAAGGGAAACAGACCCAGCAGTACTACACTGACAATTAGAGAAAGTTCCATGAAACCCCAATATTGGCCTGGAGCTCGGACAGTTTCCTGGCATTTGGTACAGCTGGTCTGACTAAGTAGCTTAAGTGTCTATTCTTTTGTTAGACAGAATTGGGAAGCTAAAACAACCAGATTCACTGAATACCTAAGAATCGTGGGCATTTTAGGATGGAAACACAAATTCTGAACAATTCACTGGGTAGGTCAGGATTCCTTAACTCACCTTCACAAAACAAGGAGGAACCTCCCTCAAGCCCTTTTCACTGGCTATAATGTCCCTGTCGCATATGGCAGCAGTCTCTATGACTAGCTCAGGCCTCAACTGTTAGGCCTGTTGGGGTCTAACATGAAATAGCCATAATGCTCCAGTACTTAGGTGTGATAGAAGTTATTTCTGGACAGCTTCTATTTTTTATTAAAAATATAAACAACTATACCACAGGTTTTATTTAAAGGACAGACAAGTGTACCACTGTTGAAACTGGCTCCCCTTTAAGCCTCAAGAACTCCATCTGGGGAGTTCCTTAACATTTCTTATTATGTAAGGAAAGTATAGATAGTTGTCAGTGGAAGAGAAATAAAGAAACAAGTTGAGGCGCAGAGATGACCATTTAAAAGATCATTTTTCTAACATATCACTCCTAAGATAACAAGGAATAAACTTGCTTAGTGGCACCCTCAGCAATGGACAAGAGTTGCATTAGCTCAACCAGCCCCTCCAGAGCAGAAATGAGGCATATTACATAATACTGCTTATTTTGTGATTTTTCTAATGTCTAATTTTCTGAGATGTAAACCAAAACCATTCACCAAGATTATTCATTTTTAAAATGACTGCTTAATTATCTGTGGAAGAGATATGCACATTAGTACATCCTGAAATGTTACTGTAATTCTAGCAGAGCCTTCTCTTTGTTATCTCTTCTTTTCCCACAATCCCAGCTACATGGCAACCTCCTGTTCAGCTAACCTCATGTTCCACATTAATTGAATGTGTTTTAAGAAACATTATTCATTATTTACAGTAAAAGCGACCAAGACATTGCATACAGCTTTTAACTGATAGTACTTTGTGCATTTTTAGGACATTAGCAAATCAAAAAGTGTTCATTCATTTCCGATTTACAGAGTAGTTATCTGAGGAAGAAGCTATCAAGAAACTCCTTTTTTCATCTCTTGTTTGTAATTCAACCTTGATATTTCTTAGACAAGTGTTTAATAAGCTATTTTGCCACATCTAAAACTATATAGTTGTTTTTAAATAAAGAATGTAATTTGGCTTTTATTACTTTGATTTTAAAGGTTTCAGATTTGCACTGAAAGCTATCACTAGAAACAGTCATCAACTTAACATTTTCAAGCACATTCTAAAATCAGTTTCCAAAATCTCTATGCTTTGGTCACCAGTATCTAAATTTTCAAAAACCTTGCTGTCGTATATAACAATCTATGGATCATCTCCCTGTGCCTTATTAAGGGGAAGGTTTCATCCATGTCACAGAAAACTGGATCTTGACTTGCTTTCATTCCCCTTAAATGACTGAACCATTACTTAGTGCATCACACATCAGCTTTCACGGGTGGCTCAGGGTTTCCCTGGCGGTTCAGATGGTAAAGAGTCTGCCCACAATGTGAGAGACCCGAGTTCGATCCCTGGGTTGGGAAGATCCCCTGGAGAAAGAAATGGCAACCCACTCCAGTATTCTTGCCTGGAAAATCCCTTGGACGGAGGAACCTTGTGGGATACAGTCCACGGGGTCGCAAAGAGTCGGACACGATTGAGCGACTAACACACACACACACATCACACATCAGCCAGATCACGAGTTCCATTGCCAAAGCTGCACTGCTTACCTTCAAAGAACACAAGTTTACTGGACCAGAAAGCTGTTTAACTTCCTCAGATATGTGGCGAACCACTTTTTCATATAGTTCAGCAGGATAAAACTAGGACATACTTTATTTGAGTGTAAGTTTGGTTTTGTTTTGCAGATTTTTTTTTTCCTGGACAGATTAGTGATGTTCAAGCCAATTAGCATTTGAAAATATTCTAGAAAACCATTTTCTGAAGGTTCATTTCCTCTTTCTTTCTTGGCCATGCCAAGCAGCTTGTGGGATCTTAGTTCCCCTACCAGGAATGGAACCCATGTTCTCAGCAGTGAAAGCATGGAGTCCTAACCACTGAACCGCCAGGGAATTCCCTAAAGGTTCAATTCTAATCATGGTTCAACAAAAACTTAAGAGTAATCAGTCTCTTTTTTTCCTTAATGTTTACTGGGATTGGGATTTCATTTACCTTCATCCTTGGTTCGAGTTCTCTGATTTATTATTTTTAGTGTACATGAGTATTTTTTTAAGTTTTTATCTTATACTGGAGTGTAGCCATTAACAATGTTGTAATAATTTCAGGTGAACAGCAAAGGGACTCATCCATACATATGCCTGTATCCATTTGTCCCCAAATTCCCCTCCCACTTAGTCTGCCACATAACATTAGGCAGAGTTCCCTGTGCTATTCAGTAGGTCCTTGTTGGTTATCTATTTTAAATATAGCAGTGTTGTACATGAGTATTTTAAAAATCGAGTCTCCACTGTGTTCCAAAACTGGAAACTAGTTGGCTTGGAGGCCTCATAAAGTAATGGGTAACTAGAGACATTTGTCAGAGTCATGAATAGTTACTTTTTGCTACTTCACCACTAGCATTTTCTACACTATTTACAGTTTACCATCTACTTTCACCTCGTTCTCAATTCCACACTTATTCTATTGTCTTGTCCCCTGGCCACCTCTGTGGATGTGTGTGTCTAAACACAAAAGCATGCCCAGCCCCATTTTCCTATCTCCTTAATACAGTGAAAAGCGGAATGTGTTGCTTTTTGTTCTTTTCCTTTTCTGAAAATATTGTGACCAGAACAGAGTTAATAACTCTGTATTTAATATTTATTCAACACTGTCATTTACTTTGCCCTCAACCAACTCACATAAGAGGCCCTGAATGCCATTACAGTAGTCTTGATAACACACTAGGGAAAAACAAGGAATGAAGAGAGAATCATGTAAGCAAACATTATAAAAAAGGCAAAAGAAAGCATGTGAATCACTGTTACCTTGAGAACTCTAGCTTGAGTCAACTACACCAGTGTTCTTAACTCTTGCAGGGTTCCGGCTCATTCTTCCCCTAGAACACAGTGCTGTACATGAAACCTTGAGGTCTCCTGAAGCCCATCTCTGAACTCCATGGGGTCTGTGAATCCCATTTAGAACCCCTTCTTTTCTGTCTTCTTGTTACTAATGAGAAATCTTTTGTTGACTTGAACCAATTTTCACAGTTTTAAGTGCTTCTACTGGATGATGTATGGGGTCTTGCTGTGTCTTTTTTTATTATTCAAAAAAAATGTTCATGATTTCAACAATATATCTAGACTACAGTTTTATCACTGATCACCACAGTTGGAAATTTTTAAAGAAGTCTGGGCCAAAAAGTTGGACCCTAAACTGATTCTGCTGCAGGGTAGAAATGAGCCCATGTGTTCAATTCTGTGTGACTAATGATGGCTTTTTATATGCATTAGCTCTTTTGACTTTTCAGAATGCTTTCATGGGCATTATCTAATCTATCATCCCTCCACAGTACTGTAGAGTAGGTAGTGCAGGGGCTCTTAAGGCCACTTAAAGGAGGATGAATCTGAGATATTAACAGGTTACTTAAATTGCCCAAGATCACAGAGCAGTAGCAGAGCCATAGTTGAGACCAAATCTGCTGAATCTCAGCCCTTTATTGGTCCACAAAATTCATGTGAAGTTTTAAAGCTCCTCCTGCATTCAATCCACAAACATTTCTTGAGAGCCTTCTAAATGACAGGTGTTGTTCTAGGCCACTGTCATTCCCTTTTCCCATTATCATGGATATTGAAAAGTACTTATATGATGTTATCTCAAAATACTGGCATTGGCAGGCGGGTTCTTTACCACTGCACCACCTGGGGCCACACAGGAGATTTTGGAAGCTATCTTATTTTAGAGCTTCCCGATGGCTTAAGCAGTAGAGAATCCACCTGCAATGTAGGCGATGCCGGTTCAGTCCCTGATTGGGAAGATCCCCTGGAGGAGGAAACAGTGACCCACTCCAGTATCCTTACCTGGAAAACTCCATGGACAGAGGAGCCTGGCAGGCTGCAGTCCATGCGGTTGCAGAGAGTTGGACATGACTGAGCACACGCATTCAAAGATATTGCATGGACTCTCTTGAAAAGTCTCATAGAAATTCACAAGTTAATAATCAAAAACTAAATCATTTAAACCTACTATAACTATGTTTCTAATAAAGAGACAAGAAGTCAGCCAACTGGACACATACTGTTATCTCTGATGCTTGTTAGGTAGAAGGGTAGCAACCAAAGTATTGTATCTAGAATCTTTTCTATCTTTTAATGTTTCAGCATTTTCTTGATGAAAGGTTGTCATAATCCATTGAACCTTTCTATTAAATAGGTATTTCTTAGCTTTCTGCCAGGTTTCACTACTTGGCTATGGGTTATTGTTCCATGTACAATATAGCATCTTTGAGGATTAATGAACAAGGTGTGTTACTGGAGCAGAGCTGAGCCTGGGTTGCAGAAGGGTTAGTGCCCAGGCTAACATATGCTTCAGCTGAACATGAGACTTTCACATGTTTTTTTAGCATTTAATGGCTGAAACATGAAGGCTTTCATCAAACTTCAGGTCCCTAAATGATCACCTTCATAAGTAGATGTTTATCACAAAAAGGTGTGTAACCCATAAGTAATGAAAATGTCGAGTTCAAATATATTATTGAGTGAATTTTAAATCCTAATCCTTAAGGCATTTGGAGTCAAATGTTTTAATAGTAGCCATAATATTATAATTGATGAATTTTAAGATGCACATTTTTTCACATTTTAATGTATCCAAAATTGTATATCTTTTATAAACAATGTCATAGTTGAATTGGCAGCATTTTTTCTTAGTAACACATAAACTGCTGTATCTTAAAGTCAATACATTTTAACATTAATGATGTAACAGTAATTACACCTTACCTTGTATAGGACTTTATACATAAGCATCTTAAATGAAACTCAGAATTATAAAAGTAGAAATAATTGGTATTTTCTCTATTTTACAAATGAGGAAATTGAACTCAGAGTTGTTAGGGAAATTGTCCGAGGTTATACACGTATAAACAGTGGAAATGCCCAGCTTTACATAGGCTTTATTATATATCAAGCACTTCAATATACACAATCATATCTTTCCAGAATCAGGGTGGTTATTCAAACCTGTGATACCAAGTCCCAAGTTTTCCCTGTACCACCTTATCAGGATAAGCTAAAGCAACACCAAAAGTAACCACAGAGGTTGAGGATTTAAAATCTTCTTCGTGGATTTTATATACACATGTTGGACTTTCTCCTTGTAGCGTAAAAAGACTTCAGTGCAGTCTTTTGTAATCATGTGATTTGAAAAATTATTATGATCGTTACTGAAGCTTTACCTTGAGCATCTTTAATTATTTCAGAAACTATTCACAGATCCTTCATCAGAGGGATTTAGGTCAAAGTGCAGTAATTATTAGAATGAAGGGGAAAAAAGCTTCCTTGTTATACTTATCATCTAACATTTATTATGCACCAAGTATGATCAATTTTTCAAATACACATTAATTGGCATTACACTAAAGGATTGAACAGGAAAGGCTATTTAATCTCATCTTTATTCACTTACCCTTGAAATATTCTTGTCATGCTCCTACCTGAAAAGCAGAACTTAATGGCTTAATCCTTGTATGGATCATCATAGTTATTGGGAGTTCATGGCTTTTTATTTATTACTATTTTTACTTTTATATATAAATCATTCAAATTTTTCCATGTTTTGTTATATCACTTCTCCTTTGCACAGTTATAAAATAAATGTCATTATTGTATATTTTTACTTTCTCTTGGAAATTCATGAATTGGAGTCATTTCTGAGGGCAGTATGCCTTTCCAACAGAAAGCTTCCTAGCCCTAAAAACCAGATTAAGATGGTCACAAAGTACAAACTAGTTTACACTCAGAACAGATTCCTTCTCACTTTCTTCCTACATATCTTAGAAGGAATGAACATGAGTCCTTCCTAGAACACCGAAGTTACAAACAGAAAGTGAACATCCAGGAGCTGGCCCCCATAACATGCTGTGCCTCATGGTAGAACTCTAAGCACTCAGGGTGGGTTATTCTTGAAAAAAAGTGAAAGTGTTAAGTCACTCCAGTTGTGTCCAACTCTGTGATTCCATGGACTATAGCCCACCAGGCTCCTCTGTCCATGGAATTCTCCAGGCAAGAATACTGGAGTGGGTTGCCATTTCCTTCTGCAGGGGATCTTCCTGAGCCAGGGATTGAACCCAGGTCTCCTGCATTGCAGGCAGACTCTTTACCAACTGAACCACCAGGGAGGCAGAAAAAGACCATCTGAACCTAAGTTTACTAGATGCAGCGGCCGAACCTCAGAGACTGTGAGGGCATTAAGGAGTAGAGAGGTGCCTTTCCACGGCCGCCCTAGGCAGCAGCAGCGGCAAATTCATCATCCACACTGCAGCCAGGATTTATTTTTCCTCTCACTTGTGTAGCAACCCCAGTTTCCATTTTAATATTTAGAAGGTAAGTTCAGTTGATGGACACTTTGTGTAATAAAAAGCTCTTTTAAAGTACGTGCACACGTACACACTCAGGATAAAAAGTGGCACCGCCAGTGGCTGTGGCTTTCATGGAGTACATTTGCAGAGCCCAAAGCTTACTCCTGGATATGTTTACAGCACTTTAGCTCTGTTTGTGAGTTTGGACACCTTCCAAAAAAAGAAGAGAAAGACATATATTATTGTTTATAATCTGCTTTATTCCAGCAAACCTTGACTGAACAGACTTGTGGATTGCTGTTTAAATCCCTCAGTGCCTTTAACTACCGATACAGAAAGTGGTTAATGCGCATTCTAAACGAAGCTTGGCATCCACTCCAGGAAATCACTTTAATTGAGAAGCATTAAATGTTAAAATGATTCTGAAAAAATAATAAAGCCAGCACACATATTGAGTATAAAAGTCCTGGCCCATCCACCATATAGGTTCTTGGTTATCATATTCCTGTAGACTTGGGGGAGCTGTAAGCGTGACAGGTGTCAAAAAGAGTGACGTTCAATTCCCTAGGTTACAGGCAGCCCCCATCAGCTGGCCAGGGAGCAGGCAACCTTTACCGTCTCTACTTAGAGATGAGGAGAAAGCTGTCAACTTTATAAATGTTTGTCCCAGGTGACTAAAATATGAGATTTAACCCCAAAGTCCTTGCCTGAGCTCTCCACTGCTGTACTGAAGCCATCTGTTGAAACCTATTTACCATTTTAATGGCCTTTAAAAAAAAAAACCTGCTTATTTCCAACTCCAAGTGTGTGCCAAGACCATTTTGGGGGGTTTATATTTTATCTTTCAGGAAGCAATTTTTCCTTTCCAAAACCCCCAAGCCCCTCTCAACCAAGAGGAGATCCTGGTCCAGGGTTGGCATGCAAGTGAGAGAAACATAAATCTTAAAAAACAAACAAAAAGAAAAAACTCTGAAAGAATACACACACACACACACATACACACATTAACTGAGTCACTTTGCTATACAGCAGAGATTGGCCCAACATTGTAAATCAACTATACTTCAGTTAAATAAATAGATAGATGATGATAGACAGACAGATGATAAACTCTCCCCCAGCTCTAGAGAAAGCCTAACCTGTATCAGCCTTGAAAGTTCTGGCCATTTCAATGATCTCCTAAACAACCTGAAGGATGAATAAGTCACATGGAAACCTTTTCCTCCTTCTGTGGGAAGGGAAGACATGCATTCTGTCAGGGACATCTGTGACTTGTTAGTTTAATTACAAAATAACCTACTACTTAATAACATACCTAAGTTCAGTTTTTGTGTTTTAACGGGGGAGATGGCCAAAGGAAGAATCACCAAAGGAAAGAATTCTAAAGGAAAATCCTGACGTCAGACAGAAGTGAGAAAAGAAAACGAAGGAAAAAATGACAAAGGGAAAAATGTTCCGTGGAGAAGCCACGCCCACTTTCTCTGACAGAATGCTGAGGGCAGCAGCTGATCATTCAGAAGACCTTAATAGTTTGGATGGGTTGCTTTTATTACTTCTTTTAGAATTATAGTAATAAAAGTTCCCTCTTCCTAGTGATTTGGCCCCATTTTATACCCTCCCTCCTAACTCACAGTGTCTCCCCAGCAGCAGAGACTGAGCTGACAGTGCTTATTTCCCTGAGACAGTCATGACCCACACAAGCACCCAGACCCAGCTCCATGGCTCCCCGCTCACTGCACAGGCTGCAGAGGAGGAGATTCATCAGGAGTTCCAAATGATGAAACTGAAATAGCCTTCTAGGAGACTTGGCACAGGGCGGCAACAATTTTCCACTTAGACTGTACAGGCCAATTTTTAAACTAGGTCTCAAATACCAAATCTAGGAAGATACATTCAGTTACGTTGAGGATCACCTACCTTTCTTGTGATTTTACTTCTAGTTTGGCAACTGGTTAGAATTTACAACATACTGACTTGTCTTTGATGGCTTATTATCCTTTTCTGATTTTTGCTGAATAGCTCGGAAAGAGGTGGAAAACACTGACTGCTAAGTCTTTGATCTCCTGAGTTTGTGTCTTATTTCATTCTTTCTAGCCAGTGATTTCTTTTCTTTATAATTCTTTCCTTTATTCTTTTTTAGACAACTGTCCTTTTGGAAAGGCCACTGTCAGAAGAGAATCATGCTGCCCAGGAGCTGGTGTGTAGGGACCAAACCAAAGGAAAAAAAAAGGAAAAAAAAGTTGGTGCTACCACTGTCTACGGAGGCTGAGAATACAAAATATTCCAGGATAACTAGTAGCTAAACAGGTGATGAATAAGCTATCTCTGCCCATTCTTCTTAGCCAGACTCCATCTGTACTGTCTAACAAAACCTTCTGCGATGATAGAAACATATCCAAATACAGTAACTACTAGACACTTAAAATAGCTATTGAGCACTTAAAATATGGCTGGTGTGAGGCACTAAACTTTTTATTTAATCGATTTAAACTGAAATAGCCACAAGTGGCCAATAGTTACCATATAGTTCAGTGCACCTCTGTTTGGATCTTCTCGTCAAACAAACAAATCTAATCGCTAATACAAAAAGCACTAGTTTTTCCTAGATGGAACCCCAGCTCTAAAGAAATGTCATGACTTTAAACTTTTTTATTAAGCAATCTCTGTTGCTCTTTCCACTCTAGCAAAACTTCAGGTCCTGCACATTAATAAAGTCTCCTGCAGATTAAAAAAAAAAAAAAAAAGAATGGAGATTTTCCTGGAAAAGCTTGTCCAGGCTTTTCTATCACTGAAGAGGTGTTTCTATCGCTCTGTTCACCTCTCACCCAAATACAGTCATTTGCACATCTTTAGGGAGAAAACGTATACATGTCAAGGACTTCAACAACACAAGAGGACAGCTCTTTTCTCTTCTCTGCCATCACTGCGTGCAGCTGAATTTGCTCCTCTCGTCTTCTCACAAGACTTTCAGGATCGTGTAATTCCTGGCCAAGAAACAATAGCAGAATCATCCCATTTCCCCAACAGATTCGAATGAAAACTGGTAATAAAATTGGGTATAACTCCAGAAGAAGACACTGGAGAAGAACCAAGCTGGGTCTAGAAGGGCCTCACATATGAAGTGGAATGCATTCATGCTATGTCAAGGTCACCCACATCCTCAACCAAGCAAATCACAGTAGTGAGAACATGACTGCTGTCTGAGCAGCTCATGCAAGAGACAGAGCTTGACTCCTAATGTTTCCTGTTTCCTCACTAGTGTCCTGTGTGGCTCAGTATTAAACATGTGAAACCTTTTTAAAAAAATGCAACAGGACAAATGGTAACTAAATATGTAATCGACTAGTTTTCTCTGCCCATTCCTTAAGCCTTGAAACAGAGGACTGGGCCCCAGAAAACTGAAAAAAGAAAAATTATTAGAAAAATCAGAGAACTTCCTCTACCCAACCCTTTATTGCATAGCACAGGTATTTGCAGTTGTAAGTAGCTCCAAATTCAGAGGTGTACCTTGGGTTTCCTTCTGGCGATGAAAGGGATCTATGTCAGCACAGCTTTGTATTCTATTACATCAAGAGAAAAACATTCCAGAAAGCCAAATGAAAAGCAAGACACACTGGCTTCTAAAGAATTTCCATATTTATTTGACATAGTTTTACCATACACATCTCATCATGCCAACACACAGGAGGCACATACAAACAAACGCACCAGCTTCTGTGTTCCAGTCACATGGCCATAAATAAGGATGGGTGGGTCCTTTTTTTTTTCCTTTTTCTTTTTTTCCCAGGAAATGAGACTCCATTTCTTTTTAACTATACAAAATTTACACTGCGAAGGGTGAGGGCGACAATCCAGAGCTTAGGGGATCTGGGGCTTTGAGGTCTGAATGCAAGTTCAGAGCAGCGTCTGAGATGCTGCAGCCCTGAACCTGCGTGTTTGGCTAAACACAGTCCTCAAGCGGGGAACGTACAAATGGTTCTTGTCTCTAGGTGGGCGGAGGGTGAGCGTGGGGGGTCCGGCTCTGTCCACCTGTGCTCTGCCTCCCGAAGCAAAGGGATGCTTGGCGCACCTCCCAGACCTGCAGCTGACTCCTCACCAGAGCTCGCAGCTGAAACTGTGCTTTCCGTGTGGTCCTACCAAGCAGTGGGGATGGGGTGACTTTGCTGCACTCTCTCTTTTTGGCTCCAGTCACCGTGTTAGAGCAGTTGGAGCAACGACTGCAAAAAGGGCCCATCGACCAATCCAAGAAAGAGAGAGGCAGTGATGTGCTTTTTATTTAGCTTTCAGCATGCCCAGCGCCCTTCAGCAGCAGGCAATAAAACAAAACTCATTTCCGCTTAATTGAATTTTTCTTCATCTCACGGTTTCCAATTTTTAAAGTGCAATGTTTAAAAATGAGCCTCCTCGGTCCTTCCAGACCCTGCTGGCTGAGGAGGTACGGTCATTATTTCCATGGTTATAACCAAGTGGTCAGAGGGAGGGGGCGAGCGGGGGTGCGGGTGGCGGACAGTGGCCTGTCACACAGCGCACAGCTGTTGCTAAGCTGAAGCCTTCAACCCCTCTGGCCAGGAGGCAGTTGTATCAGAATAACCAGCTCGAGCTTCAGAGACGCTAACGTCTTTTGTTTGTCAGATTTCTTATACTTCTTGCAAAGAGAACTTCACTACAAAGATCTAACGGCCCCCAGGGATCTTTATCAGAGTTTATATTTTACATTGGCCAAAAAAAAAAAAAAAGACACCTTATTGAACGACACTGCCAAATGCTTTTCTTCTGTCTTAATTTTGTCCTCTTTCCCTGGTGTTTCATGGTATTAGTGTACATGAACAATGTTATCAATCTGGTAGTTGATTTTCATTTTATAACTGTCAGATGAGGCAAAAAAGAAAAAGCACAAGGTCAGAAAGGAGTTGGCTTCAGGGGGCACTGCCAGTTCTTGAAGGACTGGGGTCCAGGCTTCCCCACAGTGTGGTTTACCCAATGGCCGGTTTAGCCCTTGCATTTGGGATTTCCTCCCTGGTCTGACCCCTTTTCAGCAAATACAGATTCTTCCATAGCCTTGCAGATTCCATTTTTGCTTTTATCAGTTACCACTGGAAATTTGGGTGTTTTTTTTCCCCCCATTTTATTAATTTGCTCCTGGATTCAGAAGCCTCCTACCCTCAGGTCTATCAGCCAGGCACCACAGATAACAGTTGTTAGTTGATTGCTCTCCTAAAGCCAAAGACAGGTCCAAGTAGTGTTAAGTGCCTCCAGAAGGTGTCAGCTCATTTTTAAAATTCATCTGTGTCATTTCGCAAGGGGGAGAAAAGCTCCCGTGTAGCATACCTCCATAACAGACTACTGAGCAATAGAGGAGTGCCTGGACCATAATCTCAGGACAGTTTCATTCTTCTCCATCCCTGAGCCTCAGAAGAGCCAAGGAACTGTCCTGGCCTATGGGCTTATGGGTGGCGCTGGCCCCACAATGCTAACCCCACTTGCACAGAGATCCACGAAAAATCTGAGACCGATTGTGACTGTGTTTCTGACGGCAGCACCAGTGACTGCTGCTTTCTGGCGAGGTGGCCCTGGGAACTTACACTCAGCTCCCCTGACTTTCTGATCAGGGCTTGCTCAAGAGCCCTCCCGGCTGGTCGACCCCACCAAACCAAAGGAGCTCCTCCCAACACAGTGTCACCTGAGCTCCTCACTGGAGTGCATGAATGAGGGAGGCCTTCCATTCTCCTATGAATGAATAGAGAGTAAGCCTGATGAACCCACCTACAGAAACAAAGACTGGTCAGTTTCATCTAGTCTCCAAAAGCAGGGCTACACAGAGGGGGATGCAAATCCCGCCCCCCCCGCCCCGCCCCATCTTAAAAGAGCCTGCTCTCCCAGTACTGCACTCAGGGAAAATACAAAGGGTCTCTGAGATCCCATGAGATACCACTCCAAGTAATCAGGCTAAGACAGTGGTCTGAGTGGGGCAGTTTTTAACTGGTTTTAATCCAGCAGTCTTTCTCCTGTGTTTTGTAAGCAGCCTGCTAAGAACAGTGTGCCTAAGAATCTGTCCTCTAAAAAGACAGTTGCATTTTCCTTTCCTTCACATTTTTAATCTTGCATTTGTGTCTCCATCCCCACCCCGAATATTCATATTACTGGGGAATTCCCAATAGCACATAGAATTGGCCAGGCTTAACACACCGTCATCCTGACACCTGGAATCATCCTGACACCTGCAGAGAGTCTACATTTGCAGACTCCCCAAGCAAAAAATCATGACAATCAAGCATATCAAAAAATAAGGGTACACTACAAAATTGATCAGAGAAAAGATGGCCTGAAGGCTGATCCAGGAATTTACTATCTATTTTAAAGAAGCTTCACTGACCTTAGTTTAGTCCTGGAAAGGAGTTTACGAAAGATGCAGCATCCAGAAAGGAAGTGCTGATTTCTTCCTTTAGTCTGCCTGTGTGTGAAGTCGCTCAGTCGTGTCCGACTCTTTGTGACCCTGTGGACTGTAGCCCGCCAGGCTCCTCTGTCCATGGGATTCTCCAGGCAAGAATACTGGAGTGGGTTGCCATTTCCTTCCCCATAGGTAGTCTGCCTACCGTATACCTAAACTTTTGTGGTCCTCAAATCCATTCCTGGAAGGAAGTTTCCTCAGGTGCTCTGACGCCATCACTTGCTGTGAAAGAAAGGCAATGCCTTCTTACCCTTTCCCACTCTGCTGATCTTGTTCAAGAGAATGGGAGGCCAGCAGAAGCAAACCACCGTCTTCCAAGGGGACTGGAATCAATTCTACCTGGCTAAGATCCATATGCACATGGAGAGCTTCTGGATGGACAGATGTGTGATGTAAGGTGGGCCTTGCAGCACCATCACAACGGCATTTCCTGTGGAAGCGCAGTCTGTTGCAGTGACAGCAGCTCATAAAGCAGGGGTAGGCCCTGCCCTTGTCCCAGGCTTGGTGATCTGCTATTGCAAACCTGCAAGCTGAGAGTCTCTGCACTGCCAGTGGCCAGAGAGAGCTGCCTTTTTGAGCACAGGACTGGAGCGCCACAGGGCATGGCATGAGCCCAGCCAACAACCCAGAGGGAAGTAGCCCAAGGACCATTTGGAACCCTGTGGACAACTTAAGGGCCGCTCCCTAAATGATTCCTCCCAACCGAGATGGGCCAAGAAGCATGGCCAGTACTCAGAAGAGGCCAAGACTGTCCTCCTACTGAGTCAGCTAGTGTGGCAGAGAAAGCGCTCATTTTTAAAGGGCCAAGGATGGTTGGCTGCAGGTGGGCAGTGGGCTTACAATCTCATCTAAACCAACTCCCTCCAAACAGATCCAATATCATTTCACCCTACCGGATGAGAACTCTGGGAGACTAGCATCTGCTGATTTGGCTAAACTGACTGCATGTCTGGAATCCAAACGTCTGCAAATATTTTCACTGATTGTCATTCTGTTCTCTCCATATTTTAGCTTTGATCATTTTGGAACCCATAGCCTGTCTTGTGGAATAAATAATACAAGCAAATTAAAAAGGCACATTGTGCACCAGGGGGACTTGTCAGGCAGTCGCTGGGATGATCCAGGGCCACTCGGCTCCAGCCTCAGAGTCACCTGCAATAAAAACCACTTCTTGCCATCAGGGATTCAGTGATTGGGATGGAATTTCATAAAAACCAAAACTGACAAAATTGTCTCTGGCGTGTAGTTCTGGGTAGGGAAAAAGTCATATTTTTTCACAGCAAAAAAAAAAAAAAGAGGAGGGAGCATGTTTTCAACATCAAACTGTGGTCATCAAAGTTTTCCACTGATCTTTAATAAGTGACTTTTTTTTAATTTTGAAAATTGGGGTTAAGTAAGGGTGGTCCATAAATCACTTTTATCGATACTCAAGGGCCATGAGGCCTCCACCTTGGGAATCTCGGTTCTGGCGAGAGCAGTGGTTCAGGAGACATCTCACGAGACTCTCCAGTTGGAGCAGAGTTCCCGAAGGCTTAGGTGGCCTGACACAGTCACCCCATCAACCAAGCACTGAGCAGCCAAAGCCTGTAAGCAGGACGGGGACAGGGGAGGAGCCGACCAGCCGGCACCCTAGCGCTCTGGGCTCTGCGCCCCTGTGCTGTGTTCTGAGAGGTGGCTGCTCTCCCACCGCTTCCCAGGAAAGCCAGCCCCAGTGGGGTCCCGCCGCGACCTCCCCGGGATCGGCAGAGGACTTCCATTGAAAATAATGGAAATTCACATTGGCGCACTTTCCATCCTTAAAAGGCAAGTGTCTTTCAATCCTTGAAGATATTCTCTCAAGCCAGAGGACAGGTAGGGTGGGGAGGAGAAGTGTTTAAAAAGGAGGATGATCCATTTCATCGAGCCAAGAGGCCGGGCTAGTCGGAAAGTCGGGGTAGCCTACACTGCTTCCTGTGGAGATGTCAGAGGTGGGTCCCCCAGCCATGGCTCTCAGCGTCTGGCTTACTCCCTGCCCTGCGTGCGCAATGATGCCCAAGTTACTGTCCACCGTGTAATCCAGCCCATTGAGCAAAGGAGCGTGGGATGGCAGGGACGAGATGGAGGATGGAGACTGGGGGATTCCATAGGGGCTCCCATCCCTCAAGTCCTGATAGGATTGTCCTGTCCCGTCCATGGAGAAGCTCCCATTCATTAACTGTCCGCCTGAAACGTCCCCCACGTTGCCATAAATCCTATTGGTGTGGCCAAGTTCTGAGAGAATCTGATCCTCTGTGGACAAAAGAACGGAGATTTATTGTCAGCCGCCAGGACTCCAGCGCTCCCCTGTTCTTCACAACCTAGGAATACACATGACCAGGAAAGAAGCCCGAGCATGAACCAGACACCAGCATGTCAGCCTGGCATCCAGACACGTCAAGGGGGAAAAACAGAACAAACACCTCCAGAGACCACATGCCCAGGTCCCAGAAGGCTGGACAAATGTTTCGTGAGCTTGTGGGTCTCAGGTGGGTCATGTATGAAGAGGGCTACACTGACAGCTATGGAGTACCAGTGCCTGAGGTTTGCTGTGTCACATGTCATCCACAGCACAAAGGGAATAAACTCCATGCTAACAAGATTTCATCTGAAAGCTTTCGAGCGGAGAAAAGTGCTTGATTCAGTTGTAGGGAAACAAGCAGGGCCGTAGGCTCAAGGGAGCTGAGGACTCAAGACATGTATACACAAAAGCTTTCTGCTCTACCTGGGAAAGAGGTTCAGTATCAAAGGACTTGGTTTCTCTAAGTTCTTCACTGGGGACAAAGCATTGGATTGATTAAGGCAAATGGACCTTCTTGTTTCTTGAGGAATTTCATTAAGGGGATCTCGTGGAATCTTTACCACCTGGAAGAATTCATCTCTCCAACAGAGGTGAACAATTTTAGTCTTAAGAAAAATAAGATTATACAGTTATGTGGAGAGACCAGTGATATGTCAACCTGGGGGCCCACCTGCACCCAACAAAAAGGAGCTACAAACCAAGACTTAACCATCCTGTATGTTCCAGATGTTGATTTCAGCAGCTTAGAGGAGACTGAGTGGCTTTCCACCCCCAAGAGGCCTGGAAGGTGAGCCTGGAACATGCCCCGGGCCTCATGGGCAGACCTTTGGGCTGACTTACGGTCCTCTCAGGAAATCATGGCCCTCACAGGCAGCTCTTGCCATCTGCTGCCCCACAGACTTCCTTTCTATTCCCACTGGGCCTGTGTGTCCATTCCTACCAAGGCCACCCCAGAGTGGACTTCAACACTCATCCCTTCTGACAACCTGCCCTAGGCTGTCCCGCATCCCATCCATGAAAATGAAAAGGTGGAGGAGAGTCATGCCCTTTAAAGGGGGCAGGAGATGAAGGCTCAGCTACACTGTAAAATGGCCATTAACTGGTGTTTTGCCTACACCTGTCATCCCCAGTGACCAGGGCCCTCTGTGGGAACCACAAGCTGCCTAAAAATGGTTGTGCCTTCCAAGAGTAAAAATGTGCTGAGCTCTCTCCAAACGCATCCAGTCAGTTGTATTCACGGATTCCCACAAGACCACTGGGATATGGGCAACGATACTGTTAAACCCATTTAGAGATGGGTAAACTGAGGCTCAGGAAAAGTAAATCAATTTGACAAAGCCACAACTGGAAACCAGATTTCTGATTCCCCCAGCTCAGGCCTCTTCCCTTCTCCTGCCACAACAGAAGACCTTCCACGTTTGAGGACTCGATACAAGAGAATGGCTATTTGCAAACAACCAAAGGATCCAAAACATGCAGCCATTTGCAATTCTACTGATGCACAAAATCTGAATGTAGCACATGCAGCAAAGCATATGTGCTGGGGACAAGATGAAGTGAGCGGTGGGGGAAGGGATTCCAGAATGAGGCCAGCCCCCACCTCACATGCACTCGCAGTACTGACTCCCCAGGGCCAAGGGCTGTGACGCACATCCTCCCACCACCAGCAGAGGAGGGGGCTCACCTAGTGGGTAACGGGAGGAAGGCCACTGCCCCCATTGAGGGGAGAAATGCCGGAGAGGGGCTTGGGGCACAGACTGAGACACAGGGGTCCTTTGCAGCTGTGTGGGCTGATGAGGGAGCCCCGGGCAGCGGGCAAGGAGGGGAGGCCTTTGGGCCCCGCAGGCCTGGGAGCCCAGCTTCCATGGGTCAGCAGCAGAGCTCTGGTTTCCTCTGCCCTGTCCCCTCTGGAAGGGCCACGACCATTTCCCCCCACCCTTTACTGCAAGTCACAGGGTGGGGCCTGTGTTCAGAAGAGAGCCGGCAAGGCCTCCAGAAAGACCCCTCCTGCCTGTCGGGGGTCACTGTTTCCCAGGGGCCTCTCCTAGGGCCTTGGCCTCGCCCCTCCAGCCCTGCTCACCTCGGAAGCTCAGCTCACTGTCACTAACCCCACAGTCCTCCGCAGAGCTCTCCTTCTCCTGCTTGCTGCCTCCCCGGCTCCTCTTGACGCTCTTGTAGAACTGCCCCCAGCGGTGCCGCCCCGCGTCCTTCTTCAGTCGCTTCTCCTTGGCCCTTCTGTTCTGAAACCAAACCTGCCACAACAAGCAAAGGGACACACTTTGGGGGTGTCCACCACGAGCCCAAAGCCCCCAGGGTCCTCGAGACCAGAGACAAAGACTGAAGCCGCAGCAGATGGGTGAGGAACGGGTTGTGCCCATCGCTTCCCCTGGCCTGGGCCTCAGACATCTCTCTGGTTCAGCAGATTTCCTGGGGCTGTGGTCCTGAGCCCAGCACCCCAAGGGGATCAGGGACCGCACAGATGAAGCGCCATGGCTACCTGGAGCCGTCCTGTGGACGCGCGGATGTGGGGACCCACAGGACACCCTCCACCCCCACGCCAGCCCCGGCACCGCATGGTGCCCGGCCTGGGATCTCCGGTCAGCAAAGGTGCCCCCACGGGTTGGGGTGGCTGGAGCCTCACCTGTACAACCCTCATGTCCAGGCCTGTCTCCGAGGACAGCTGCTCCCTCACATGCCGGGCGGGCTTAGGGGAGTTCTTATAGGCGTTCTTCAATGTCTCCAGCTGCTTTGCTGTGATGGTGGTCCTGGGCCGCTTAGCTCCAGCCTCTGAGTCATCTGCAACGAAAACCACTTCTTACTGCATCCAGCCCATCTGAAGCAGCTGGGTCTCACCCTCCTTCCTCCTTTCCTCATGTAACCTTGCCTGCTATGGGCAAGAGGGAGGAAGAATGAGCAACGTCAGGGGAGAGTACTCTTGACCTGCATGGAGCCCACTCCTGCACTACAGGCCTTCCTGAGTCACTGGAAAGGTAGGACAATATGCTGTTCCCTCAGCTCCCTGCCTCTCCCCATCCCCTCCCAGCCCAGCCACACGGGGCTCTCATCAGACTGAAGGTGTACCATTCTACATGTTTCCCCATCATGGCACACTCCACTGGCCAACCTTGTGAGTTACTGCCAAGGCTGCGGAGGGGAAGGAGACAGAAGGACGTCTTTGCCCTGGGCTGCCCCAGATACCTGTCCCTCCTCCCATCAGAAACCTCCATTCCCCCAGGTCCCACCCATGACATCACTGCCTTTCCACAGCCCTGGGCTCATAGCAAAGGTGACGTGTCCATTTACTATTCACCTAAGCAATGTTCATAAATTATGGGTCAGAACCCAAAAGTGGTTGTAAAGTCAATTTAGTTGATCAAAAACTAAAAGAGGAAACAAGATGGATGAGATGAGATGAGATGGGATGGGATGGGGATGGGGATGGGGATGGAATGGGATTGGGTGGGATAGGATGGGGTGGGGTGGGATGGATGGATGGGATGGGATGGAATAGGATGGGGTAGGGTGGGATAGGATGGGGTAGGGTGGGGTAGGGTAGGATGGGATGGGGTGGGTGGGATGGAGTGGGATGGGGTGGATGGGATGGGGTGGATGGGATGGGGTGAGGTGGATGGGATGGGATGGAGTGGATGGGGTGGGGTGGGGTGGGGTGGGATGGAGTGGATGGGGTGGGGTGGGGTGGGATGGAGTGGATGGGGTGGGGTGGGATGGAGTGGATGGGGTGGGGTGGGATGGAGTGGATGGGGTGGGGTGGGGTGGGGTGGGGTGGGATGGGATGGAGTAGGGTGGGGTAGGGTGGGATGGGATGGAGTGGGATGGGGTGGATGGAATGGGGTGGGTTGGGGTGGCCTGGGGTGGGATGGGTGGAATAGGATGGGGTGGGGTGGATGGGATGGGGTGGGGTGGGGTGGATGGGGTGGGGTGGATGGGATGGGATGGGATGGGGTGGGGTGGGATGGGATGGGATGGGATGGGATGGGATGGGGTGGGGTGGGATGGATGGGATGGGATGGGATGGAATGGGGTGGGGTGGGGTGGGTGGGATGGAGTGGGATGGGGTGGATGGGATGGGGTGGGGTGGATGGGATGGGGTAGGGTGGGATGGGATGGGGTAGGGTGGGATGGGATGGAGTGGGATGGGGTGGATGGAATGGGGTGAGGTGGATGGGATGGGGTGAGGTGGGTGGGATGGGGTGGGGTTGGGTGGCCTGGGGTGGGATGGGTGGGATGAGGTGGATGGGATGGGGTGAGGTGGATGGGATGGGGTGAGGTGGGTGGGATGGGGTGGGGTGGGGTGGCCTGGGGTGGGATGGATGGGATGGGATGGGATGGGATGGATGGAATGGGATGGGTGGGATGATGGATGGGATGGGATGGGATATGATGGAATGGGATGGATGGGATGGGATGAGGTGGATGGGATGGGGTGAGGTGGGTGGGATGGGGTGGGGTGGGGTGGATGGGATGGGGTAAGGTGGATGGGATGGGCTGAGGTGGATGGGATGGGGTGGGGTGGGGTGGGGTGGCCTGAGGTGGGATAGATGGGATGGGATGGGATGGATGGGATGGATGGGATAGATGGGATGGGATGGGATGGGATGGATGGGATGGATGGGATGGGATGGGATGGGATGGGATGGGATGGGATGGGGTGGGATGGATGGGATGGGATGGGGTGGGATGATGGATGGGATGGGATGGGATGGGATGGGATGGGATGGGATAGGATGGGGTGGGATGGATGGGATGGGATGAGGTGGGGTGGATGTGATGGGATGGGTTGGGATGGGATGGGGTGGGATGGGGTGGGGTGGGGTGGATGGGATGGGATGGGATGGGGTGGGGTGGGGTGGCCTGGGGTGGGATGGATGGGATGGGATGGGATGGGATGGGGTGAGGTGGGTGGGATGGGGTGGCCTGGGGTGGGATGGATGGGATGGGATGGGATGGGATGGATGGAATGGGATGGGGTGGGATGATGGATGGGATGGGATGGGATATGATGGAATGGGATGGATGGGATGGGATGAGGTGGATGGGATGGGGTGAGGTGGGTGGGATGGGGTGGGGTGGGGTGGATGGGATGGGGTAAGGTGGATGGGATGGGCTGAGGTGGATGGGATGGGGTGGGGTGGGGTGGCCTGGGGTGGGGTGGGGTGGGGTGGCCTGAGGTGGGATAGATGGGATGGGATGGGATGGATGGGATGGATGGGATAGATGGGATGGGATGGGATGGGATGGGATGGATGGGATGGATGGGATGGATGGGATGGATGGGATGGATGGGATGGATGGGATGGGATGGGATGGATGGGATGGGATGGGATGGGGTGGGATGGATGGGATGGGATGGGGTGGGATGATGGATGGGATGGGATGGGATGGGATGGGGTGGGATGGATGGGATGGGATGAGGTGGGGTGGATGGGATGGGATGGGTTGGGATGGGATGGGGTGGGATGGGGTGGGGTGGGGTGGATGGGATGGGGTGAGGTGGATGGAATGGGGTGGGATGGGGTGGCCTGGGGTGGGATGGATGGGATGGGATGGGATGGGATGGGATGGATGGGATGGGATGGGATGGGGTGGGATGGATGGGATGGGATGGGATGGATGGGATGGGATGGGGTGGGATGGATGGGATGGGATGGGGTGGGATGATGGATGGGATGGGATGGGGTGGGATGATGGATGGGATGGGATGGGATGGGAGGGGAGGGGATGGGATGGGATGTGATGGGGTGGGATGGATGAGACAGATGAGGGCAAGTGTTGCTTCATGAAACTTGATCAGTGTCAGGTGTATGAATATGTGTGCTGAGTTGAAACAAAACAAGATTCTTACTGTGGCTTATATTCAAACACATTTTTTTGAAAAACACTTGTATAAAGAGTGTTCAGGACAATAAGCTGACTAATCAACTGTCTTCAACGGATTTTGAGCCTCAGGTGCCTGTAAGTCAAAGGCTCTTCTCAGCCAGAGTCCAGCACAGGAGAAGCACTGAGTGTAAATGGTTTGCTCCTCTCCCAGCACTTAAGTTCATTCATTCTCTGCCCAGCACCCCTGCCCAGAGTCAGGAAGAGGAATGGCAGCTGCCTCCAGCCCCCTGAGTTCTCTGTGCCTCTTCACACTGGCGTCCTTTGAAGAGGGTCTGCTCCATGTCTATCTTCTTCCCTTTCTTCCCTTCCATCCAAGGAAGTCCTCTCTTAAAACAACAATAATAGCTGATGTTTATCAAGAGCTTGATGTGCCTATGATCTTCATGACCATTCTAAACGGCTTTTCTTGGGGTCAGAAGACCTGGGTTCACCATTCTCACTGAGTCAGTGATGTGGGCAAGTCCCCTCACCTTGTGATGTGGGCAAGTCCCCTCACCTTCAGAAGCCTGCGTGTGGGCAGCACGGTGCAGGAGTAAGTAGTCATGCAGCCCGGCTCACACGACAAGCCATGGTGCACACAGTGGGTGGGGGACAGGCCCCCAGTCCTCCCTTCTCCTCGGGCTGTTTTCTTCCCCAGCAGAGCCACCATCATCCTCAAAGCCCCGCCATTCAAGTCCCTCCCTGGGGTCCTGAACCCAGTGAGGAAGGATTCCAGAGCCACTGAGGCAGACACTGAGAAAAACCTTCAAAACTCGTTGTTAGGAATCACTTCCTTCTTCCCATATTCATAGAGAGAACAATATGACAGCACTTAATGTAAATACAAAATAGTGCATTTCAAAAATATTCATATACTCTTCAGAATTCCTGCCAATGGGGAGGAAGTGGTGCAGTGGATATGAATCTGCCCCCCAATGCAGGGGACACAGGTTCAATCCCGGGTTCGGGAAGACTGTGCATGAAGAGGAGTTACTAAGCCCACGGGCCACAACTACTGAGCCTGCACTCTAGAGCCCGGGAGCCAAAACTCCTGAAGCCCGCGTGCCAAGAGCCCATGCCCCATAACAATAGGAGTCACCACAGTGAGAAACCTGTGCAGTGCAATGAAGAGTAGCCTCTGCTCGATGCAGCTAGAGAAAGCCTGTGTAAAGCAATGAAGACCCAGTGCAGCCAAAAATAAAGTTTTTTTTTAAAACCTAAAAAAAAAAAATATATATATATATATATACTATTTACACACAAAATTTGAAATAATGGAATCACTCCAAATTTTTAATTCATCAAGAATCACTTAATTTCAAATAGGTTGCCCTAGTGAATTAGAAATTGTTCTCAGCATGGCCACTGGGCAGTGCCATTGGGACAAACCCCTGTTGTCCTGGGTTGGTGGCTCCTTGGTTCTGTACTGCTGGCTACATGCACAGCACTTTCTTCTTGCGATTACAGGGACTATTATGCTGTTATTTTAACATTCACTGTTATTATAATTTAAAATCTTTTTTATATCCTATAACAATGTCATCCAAGTATTCATTAAGTAGCAGTGGCAGTGCTCATGCTGAAAAATGTACCCAAAAATCAATAACTTTGGTGCGGAAGTTAAATGTGATAAAACGCTATGAGGAAGGCCAAGCAAGACCATGATACCCTAGGCTGTTAATTTAGGAAAGAGCATCTGGGAGGGACTGAGATAGTGCTGAGAAAATAAAAAGTAGCATTAAGGCAAAGATACATTTCACTGATTATGGATTTATGTGCTCCCAGAATACATCCCACCCCAATTTTTCACATTAATTCCTATGGGAAAATTAGCCTTAAAGTATGTTAGTTTTGAATTATGCAGGGTCTCCTAGCACTTGTCCCTGGCATAAAAGGCAACCTCATTATATTGAAAATGCAAATATTCAAGGAAATGTAACAAATGAACAAAATTATTCACACCAAGGTACAAATAGCTGATACTCAATCCTTTGTGTAGCACAATGGAGGGAACCTAAGTCGGAAAGAGGGTTTAGATTAGCAAGGAGGGATCAAAACATAAAAAGAGAAAGCCCGATGTCCCACAGCAGACCAAGGCCCCTGCTGCACTCAGAATCACCCAGGTTCCATGGGATGGAGTGTTCTCAGCCTCGCAGCCAGCCAGAGGCCAGAAGAACACATCAGAAACACGGTGTAATGCCCAGTTGCTGGCAAACCTACAGCATATCTTACTGTTTGTGTTTCTCTTCCTCACTGGGCTCTCCCTCATGTGCCATCCCATCCCACAAGCTGCAGCCTCTTTGAACCCCAGGACACAGCCCTGTGTGGCAGATGCCTGACCTCCCACATGGAGGTGAGATGCCAAGGCTCAACCAGGTACACAACCACCAGGGGACCCCCAAGTTAGTAGGTGACCCAGCAGAGATGCCCCCCAGCCTCTGAGGCCAGGTCCAGTGTCTTTCCACTGTCCTTCAGAGGTTCTGCGTGGCGCAAACAATCCTGGATACAAGTGTGAGCTCCACTGGGTCATTCTTGCCTCCCCAGCTGGTCTCTCCTTTCTCTTGACCCATCCACAGCAGCAGCAGAGGCCAGGCTGTGACTTCTCAGAGTCTAAATGAGGCCTCTGATGGCAAGAAGCAGCCACCAGCCTGGGGGAAGAACTGCATCCTTAATGTCTCTGGTGAAGGGCATCAGAGTTCCGAAGACAGCTTGGGCTCTCTGAGTCCCTCTGCGTTGATGGTTTATCCCTGACAAGACGCCCTAATCTTCTGTGACACCGTAATTGACTCCAGAGCAACAGCACCAAGTATGTTTTAAGGAGCCAGAGCAGATTAATACATTAAAGCAAAGAGCCCGGGAGCAGGCTTGCAGAGGCCGGGAAAGAGGAGAAGAGATGGAAGGGCTGTCCATGCGGAAGGCCAGAGCTGGGGGTGGGGGGCACAGTGGGAGGCGGGTGACGAAAAGAGAGGTGCCGTCCCTCCCACCTCTGCCAGAGCCAAGCTGAGCTCCAGCAGCCTCACCGAAAGGGCCTCCCCATCACCACCCTTGAACTGCATTTATTAAGCAAAAAACTAATTTCTCCATGTTTTGATCATAACCATATAATATATAGGTGGGAACTCAGGAAAGACCTGGAAAGATATACATGGAATTGTTGTTGCTTTGTTTTTGTTTTCATCAAGCCCAGAGCTGTCAATAAGAGCATTCCACAGAACACCCTGAGTTCATAAAAATTCTAGTCAGGGGCAAATGACCTTGATGTTTCATGAGTTCGTGCATCTGAAATGCCCAAGGTGAGTTTGGCCAAATGCCAAAATCTGAGCCAGGCTGGAGGGTACAGCTGTGAATGAGGAGCCTGAGGTGAGGTGGTAGAAGGTGGGAAATCAGACATGGTCTTTCTGAGGGGACCCAGGGAATGGGGGTTCAAGAGCTCCCCAATCCCTGAAAAGTCCCAGGGCTGCCCAAGAACACGACCTTAGGCGGCAGGAGCAGCTGCTGCCCAGGCCACCCCTGTGAAGGCAGGTTTTCTGGGTGGCTGCTCAATGCTGGGGCCTGACATCAGCCGTGCTGTCAGCTTCTGTGCAGACCACGGACGTGGCCCAGAGGCAGCCGGGGAGGGTGGCCGGGTGCACGGGAGCAGATGGTCGAGATGGATGAGTCTTCATGAGTGAGGAGACCGGCTGAGCATCTGCTCCCACATGAGGGACTTTGGGAGACACAAGAGTCATCACCCCCAAGTCCTTGCCCTCAAGGAGCCTGCAGTCTGAGAGGTGAAACAGAGCACGTTTAACGGAAACACAAGCTGACCTGTTCCAAGAGGGACTCAGGCCAATGCGAGGGCTCTTGCTGACTGAAGCCTTTGAGGTGTAGAGGTGCTGAGGTAAATGTGCACCCCGATATACAAAGCTAAGGGCAGGGCAGTCCAGGGATCTGTCTCTTGCTTCAACAGTGCTTGGAGAAAACAGACCCAGGGACGGCCCTCACTCTAGCCTCCAACCACCCTCCAGCCTTTTTACCAGTCGCGACCTTTGGAATCCGCCACTCAGCTGTCCACGATCACCAGGACCAGACAACACCGTTTTTTGAGCTTAGCTCTATTACCCATCAACCATGAGCTCCCAGATGCATCAGAATTACTCCATCAAGGGGAGGCCGCCATCAACCGCCTGGTCAACAAGCATCTGCAGGCCTCCTAGACCTACCTCTCTCTGGGCTTCTATCTCAACCACAACAATATGGCTCTGGAGGGTGTAAGCCACTTTTCCTTCAAGTTGGCCGAGGAGCACAAGGGCGTGGAGTGAGTCTTAAACACGCAAAGCCAGCACAGCAGCCGCGCCCTCTTCCTGGACATGCAGGAGCCACCTCAAGATGAGTGGGGTAAGACCCAGGATGCTATGGAAGCCACCTTTCTCATGGAGAAGAACCCAAACCAGACCCTTTCAGATCTGCATGGCCTGGGTTCTCCCCTTGCAGACCCCTGCATCTGTGACTTCCTGGAGAACCACTTCTTAGGGGAGGAGGTGAAACTCATCTAGAAGACGGGTGGCCACCTGACCCACCTCCGCGGGCTGGCTGCTCCCTGGGTGGGGTTGGGAGAATATCTCTTCAAAAGGCTCACCCTCAAGCACAACTAGGAGTCTCTGGAGCCCAGCAGCCTTTGAGGAGCCCCTCTAATGTCAGGGTTTCTGCCTGAAGTCCCTCTCTGCAACCACTGGGCAGCTTGTTAACACCTTGGAGCCCTCTCTCAAGCCTTGGACCAAATGGAAACAATAAAGTTTTTTGCAGAAAACAAACAAACAAACAAACAAAAAAAAACTAAGGAGCATGGAACTTCCCTGGGGGTCCAGTGGCTAAGTCCCAATACAGGGAGTCTGAGTGATGATGAGGACAAGGTCCCCAGCTACTCCTGAGCCAAAGTACTGCCTTGTCCCAAGACAAGCAGCTGCTCAGCAACCATAACTTGATTGATGCTTCACTGGGGAAGCCAATGCCAAGGACTGGGGG
The DNA here is from genome assembly GCF_029378745.1 of Bos indicus. Lineage (NCBI taxonomy): Eukaryota > Metazoa > Chordata > Mammalia > Artiodactyla > Bovidae > Bos > Bos indicus. Next base: position 62,278,027 of record NC_091775.1, on the reverse strand, counting down.
TGAGGGGTGGGGGGAAGATCTCTCTCCCTTCAGGCATCTGGGAAGGTTCTAGAAGAGGCAGGATGCCTGCGGGGCTCCGAGGGGTGGGCAGCCTGGACTCTGGCAGGACAGAGGTTGGCCATGCAGGGCCCAGCTGATTACCGTTCTGCTTGGCCGTCTCATAGTCCTCCTTGCACACCAGTCGCCCATCCTCCATGAGGTAGAACTCGTCCCCCGTGGCCAGCTGCCGGTTGCAGATGATGCAGGCGAAGCAGTGCAGGTGGTAGACGAAGTCCTGCGCCTTGCGGACCACCTGGGTCGGGGGGATGCCCTGCTGGCAGGCTGTGCATTTTGTGCCGAAGCGCCTGTCAAGGAACGAGAGTGGATTAGAACACGGGGGTGGGAGAGGGGTCTGCCTTCCCCCCACTTTTCATCAGCCCCTCGCCTACTCCACTATTCTGGGCTGTCCATGGGCCTCCACCTCTGGGCCATCCAGTTGTCCAGTTAACAGGTCATCAATTCACCCAGGGCCATAGGATTTTCCAAGTCCCACTGGGCAGACAGTTTCACCCTCTGTTTCCTGGTCTCTTCAGCCTTATGGTGAAGCCTAGAGGACCAGTCCCACCGGGCAATTGCAAGTGCCCATGTGCATAAAGCATCAGGCAGAACACCTCCTCACGTGCTTCCCACAGGAGGAGCCGTGTGGCCGGGACAGCCCGCATGTCAGGATCCACACGGGCGCTCCAGAGAAATCGCACTTCGGCAGCAGAGCAGGGCTCTTGACATGGTTCCTCTCTTCTTCCTCTCCCCTCCACCCTGCACACGTCAAACCATCTTTACCAGCCTCCTCCCCCCTCCCATGCACAGCTCCAGAGATGTGAGCCCAGGAATCTGCGTTTCTACCCCTGACACCATTCCGGGCAGAGAGTCTGCAGACCCGAGTGTAAAGGATGCTGCCTCAGACCTCTCTCCATCTGCACCTTTCTGGAGCAGCACTGTGCCCACCACCAGCCTGGCCCAAGGCTGGGAAGGAAAGAGAAGTAGACCCATTGAAAATATAGTCCAATTGGGTCATTTAAGCCCCGTTCCCCATTCTGGCCACACACATAGAGCCACGCCAGTGGTCCCAGAGGTCAGAGGGAAATATGGGGCCAGTGTAGAGGTGGCGATGAAGGGAAAGGGGGCGGTGGTGAGCCACTGCAGGTGAGCCTTCCCTGCTTTAGGAGGGAAGCAGGAGGGGCTGGGGAGGAAGGGGCAGAGTTTAAAACAGCAATCAACCTAATTATTCATGACATTTCACACAGCAGAACTTTATCTTCTTCAGGATGAAAGACTTCGCCTAATGGATCTGGGGAAGGTTTGATTTTAATGGTCCTTTTAACTAATGCTTATAGGCAGCCTGATTTCCCCTGAAAGGACAGTACATATTTCATCCACATTAATACCAAATAAATTAATTATGGTCATGGCGATCATGATGAATCCCAGATTAATGCAGAATGATGGGTCTCTTGTGCAGTAATGATACCTGCTGGGGGGCTGCAGGGGCCTGGAGCAGGCATGGCCAGCTGCGGCTTCAGCCCCTCCCAGGGACACGATCACAGAGAAGTGGGGGTCTGGATGGACAACCCCCAAAGAGCCAGGAGTGTGGCCCCAAGGACTGCTCCACTGAGACAAGATACGAGGAGGGTGTCAGGGTGTGAGGGGCTGAGGCGTTTGGGTTGAAAGAACCCTGGACTTCTGAACTCCTGGAATGCCTCTGGGTTTTGTGAGGAGGGTGGCGTGCAGGGAGCAGGCCTCTTGCAAGTAGAGGTTCTCAGACTGGAGCTCAGGACAGGCTCCGTCCGCCACCCCTGAGTTGTTCAAAATTGTGCATCAGGAGGTAGAGTCTGGACTTTCAACCGATATTTTCAAAAGGTTTCAAAGCTTTCATCAGATTTCAAGTCCAGGACCCAGAAAAGTAGAGATCACATTTGTTGAGTAAGTCAGTGAATAAAGAACCATGCTTTCAGAGATTGTGCGTGGAGATGGCCAAATCTGAGAATGGAGAACAACGTCTGCTGTCAGTTCTAGGTGGTTCTGTGGCTCAGTACCCACCAGAGCACAGGTGAGAACAGGCTTCTCCACAACTGCTGCCTGATCACATCACTGTATTAGAGAGGAAGGCAGGCAGGCACCCAGCTCTACTGCATGTGTGTGTGTGTGTATGCGTGTGTGTATGTGTGTTTCAGGGACAAAGGAAAGGAAAGCCTGCATATATGTTACTAGAGTGTGTTCTCAAATTGCCTAGAGTTTTTCTATCCAGTCCAAGGCAATGCACAAAGCAGGTGTTTGAAATGAAACAATGCCTTCATCCTGCTCACTGCAAACTCGCTCAAATAAACCACCAAAACCCAAGTGTTCAAATCCTTTGCTGCAAAGGATAGAGCAGAAGCAGCTCCAGAGAAGAACTAGAGTTTTCCAAAAAGCAAGTCTTGTGGCCGAATCAAGGGCGGAGACCAGAGGAGGAGGAAGGCAGAGTAGAGACCTCAAAACAAAGCAGAGACTCCAAAACACAGTGGAGACCCCGCCATGCCCCTGCCCACAGGGAGGGCCACATCCTCTCCCCACTAAAAAGCAGGCAGTGGTTTTCAGTAACCAGAAGCCCAGTTGACACCAGAGCCCCAGAGACATGAAAGATAACAGGGGTATAAATTTAATCTACATACCGACAGTGATTCATGCATGAGGGTGGCAAGTGCACAAGAAAAATGAAAAATAAATGGACTTTCCCACCAGCGTTTTTTAGCAATTGAAGCAATTTTCCTGATTGTGGGATTTATACCGATGGTAAGTGGAAGTTGCTTCTCGTTACCTTTCTCCCCTGGAGCACAGCCAATGAGACTCTTTGTTGAGGGGCCTGTGTGCATCCCCGGGGCCCACAGGGCTCCCCTAGTGTGGCTGAGGCCCGAGGGGCACTCAACCCCCACTCCTGGTCAGAGCCAGCAAGCCCAGAATACAGTGCCGTCATCCTGTGAGTTGCGGATGTGATGATGACGCTGTCGTGAGTTTCCAGATCTTAGACTAGCCAGGGCTGCAGGTGCGACAGCCATGGCCTTGAAAGGCTATGCGGCTTGTTCTGCAGCAGGCAGTAATGAGATGGCCATAGTTAAAACTCCCTGGATGGAAACAAGGTAAAACTGTGAATTCGCCCCGAAGGATGACGGCGACGGGGGCAGAGCAGCACACTGGCCGAGGGAGAGGCCTCCGAGGAACTTGCCAGTCAGCACCTGCTTCATCCTATCACTGAGCCCCTACTGCGTGCAGGGCCCTGCCCACTCAGGTGCAAACGGCACTGGCCTCGCTCATCAGAAGGACAACCCTTCTGGTGAGTGCTGCCCTGCCAGACCTCCGTGGACAGCCGGTCTCCCCAGGGAAAGCAGTTGGAGCTGATCCAAATGACAAAGAAAATGCAAGGAAGAATTCTAACAGCTCACATGACTTTCCTCCACAGAGCAACATCACTGGCGATTCTCTTATCCCTGCCCAGGGAGAACCTCTGAAGGAGTGGATGAATGCATGCTGGGAGGAATGAGTGTACCAACTGCGTCTTCAGGCACAGGTCGGAGCAAGCAGGGGAGAATTAGCACGTGACATAACCGACAATTTGTGACCCCAGGGACTGTAGTCCACAGGCTCCTCTGCCCATGGAATTCTCCAGACAAGAATACTAGGGTGGGTGGCCATTCCCTTCTCCAGGGGATCTTCCTGACTCAGGAATCGAACCTGGGTCTCTTGCATTGCAGGATTATCGTCTGAGCTACCAGAGAAGCCCATAATAGCTGCAGCTCCTGGCAAAAGCTTTTCAAAGAAGGGACTTGAACCCCCTGTAAAATGAGGCCTGAAGTTTATTAAAACATCAACTTTCCACCCCACGTTGTTCCCATCATCACACTCAGTCCACAAATGTCTCCCAGCCTGAAAGGTAGGGACTCTGATAGCCTCTGACAAATGAGAAACTGCGGCTCAGATTGGTGAGGTGCTGGCCCCGGGTCACACAGGCACAGAGTAGAAAGACCAGGATTTGAACTCGGTGCTTCTGACGGCACGGCTGGCACACAGTGGGCGTCAGAGACGCAAATGCCACCGAGAGGCCAGTCACGGTGCACCCACTCTGAATTGGAACTGGCGCTCAGGGGCCCTGTCCCCCTCTGAGCCACTGGGGTCCCCGACCCTGCAATGTGGGGACCGCCCCAGGAGCCCTCCCCCAACAGTCAGTGTCACCCCAACACACCGACTGATCCTGTCGACACTCCCCTGCCCCTACAGCTCAGGCGTGAAGGGCCTGGGTTGCTGACTGTGGAAATGCACTAGATGTCACGGCTGACATTCAAGGGCTGCCCCTGACCCCAGCGAGGGGACGAAACCTGTGTCCTTGGTCTCACCCTTCCTTCCATGCTCAACCCAAGTCCCCTCGGCCCATTTATCTGTCCACTCCCACCCCTCTCAACAGGCCTGACTGGCCCTCTCTCCAGTGCAGGATCCCCAGATACTGCAAAACGGATGCCAGGCAGACCTGGCAGGCGCCACATCTTCTAGAAACAGGTGCATGTAAACCGTCTACCCCAGGTGTTCCAGCACATTCCTCATTTTATGTCCTCACCTACGACCAGACCAGGCACCATATTCTGGTCACCAATACAATTAAAAAGCAGCTCCCAGTTACCAAGCACCTGCTGTGTGCCCGTGTCCATAACCTCACTTAAACCTCACCACCGCTCTCAGAGCACAGCCCGCTACCTCCCTGGGGTGTCATCGCCACCCCCAGCCTACCCCCGCCCTCCTGGGTTGATTTTGCTCCTGGCTCACCCTCACGCTCACCAACCCTGTTGCCAGAATTCTCAGTGACATCGATGTCCCCACAAGTCCCTCCTGACCCTGTGCACTGAATTCTTTGACCTCTTCTCCTGAAGGTCATGGGCTTCCCAGGTGGCTCAGTGGTAAAGAATCCACCTACCAATGCAGGAGACACAGAAGCTTCAGGTTCTATACCCAGGTCAGGAAGATCCCCTGGAGGAGGAAGTGGCAAGTCACTCCAGTATTCCTGCCGGGGAAACCCCATGGACAGAGGAGCCTGGTGGGCTACAGTCCATGGGGTCGCAAAGAGTCAGACATGACTGAGCGACAGAGCAGGCACCCCTGAAGGTCATATCCTCAGACACTCACTCTCATGGTCCACCCCAGACAATCCCATCAGGAACTAGAGTGCCTCCAGGAATGACTTCCAAGCATCACAGTGTCTTGCCCTTCTACTCGGTGCCCACAGCAGCCTGACTCCCACAACCCTGCCACCCGGCCCATTCTCACTGCCCCTCATTCTCCTCATGGCCTCACTTCCCCCCAACCCAGCAAAGACTCCGTGGTCCAGCTTAGAAACCCCTCTCCTGCCCATACCCTCAACTCCCCACCCTGCTCTCAACCCCCGACCTCTGCCACGCAGCACAGGTGTCAGGACAGGGCTGAGGGAAACATACCTCCTCACTGACTGGACGACCTTTAAACTCAGGGTCCAGACCTCCGGAGGGCCTGGGAAAGCACAGTGCCCCCTCTCGTCTGTTAATCCTACCCTCCTATCCCTTCTCTCTCCCAATCCCCTCATCCTTGGTCTCAGCTGGTGGCCCAGCTTCCTGTTTCCAGGACAAAAGAGGGGCTCTCAGCAAAGGCCTGCTAGGCATTCCCCCTCTTCTGTCCACCCACTGCATGCCCAGTCTTTCGCTCTCTACAGCTGACCCATCTGTACTCCCGGTCAAGGCTGTCAGCCCATCTGGGCACAGAGTCCACTCCTTCCTAGTAAGATCATTCAGCAAGCAACTAGACCCCTTGCCACCCACACCATCAATGTCCCCTCTCTATCACAGGTACCCAGCAGCATACAGCACCGTTACTTCTGCCACTTCAAGACAAAACAAAAAACTTCTCTTGACCCTACGCCTCCTTGCATCTCTACTCCCCTCGGAGCAAAATCCCTCAAAAATGGGGTCTATACACAGTCTCTAATGCCCCTGTTCTCATTCTACCTCCAGTTGCAATGTGCCAACTTCACTGGGCCACAAAGTTCCCAGATATTTGGTCAAATGTCTTCCTGTGTGTGTCTGGAAGTGGTTTGGACAGATTAACATTTCAATCAGTCGACCGAGTAAAGCAGATTGCCTTCCTCACCGTGATGGGCCTCTTCCCATCAGGTGAAGGCCCAAAGAGACCACAAAGGCCTGTCCTCCCAAGAGTGAGCTCCTCCCGCTTGACTGCGGGAGCTGGGACGTTGGTCTTTTCCTGCCTTTAGACTTGAACTGAAATGCTGGCTCTTCCTGGGTCTCAAGCCTACCGACTTGTATATACCATCAACTCTCCTGGGTCCTCCGGCCCACTGACTACAGGTCTTGGGGCTTCCAGACTCCAAAATCCTGTGAGCCAATCCTTAAATTAAATCTCTTTATACACACACACACACACACACAGCCTGTTGGTTGCATTTCTGTGGAAAACCCTGACTAATACAACACTCCAGTCAGGTGGTCGCCCATGAATCAACCCCAACTTCACTTAACCAGGTGGCCCCAACACTGCTGAGTCCATTGGTTAGGTCTCATTGTCCCTTACCTTGCACCACATCGGCTGTCCCTCCTCCTTAGAACACATCACTCACTGGGCCTCAGGACCTGGCTTTCCGGGTTCTGCTCCTTTCTCTGGCAGCCCCTGTTCCACCTCTCTCCACCTCTTCTTATCCATCCCACACCTCTGGGGATTCAACTTCCACCTCCAGCTGGGACCTCCTCCCAACTCCAGATGGTACAGCCCACAGCCGCCCCCTCAGCATCTCAACTCCTAATCTTCCCTCAGCATCTGCTCCTTCCCCATCTCAGAGAAGGGCGATTTCTCTCTTCCAGTTGCTCAGGCCCACTGCCTTGGACACCCTGGTGTGATCTGTCAGCAAATCTCATTGGCTCCACCCCAAATTACATCAGGCGCCACTCCCCCATTTGTAGGGGAAGAAATAAGTTCAGAGAGGGTAAGAAATGTGCCAGAGACATCACAGCAATAGACAGTGGAGCTGGAATTTGAACCCAATCCTCTTCCTTTCTCTGGGCTGTTGGGAGCAGTCCAACCCAGGCCCACGCCAGCCCCCATGTGTGGGAGCTGCCACAGAGCGGTGCACCATCCCAAGAAAACAAAATATCACACAACTTAATTTTATGCTTTAATTGCTTGGCGGTGATTTACTGCTGGCCATATATTTTTTCCCCAGTTGACACTTTCCTCCATGTATTTCTTTTATCTATCACCACGCTTGACAGGTAAGTCGCTGATATTTACTGTTACTGTATGTACCAATATTTCCAACATATATCACCACCACAGCCATGTCACGGCACACAGAGTCCTGCCCTAGCACAGTCAGCCTTCTCCAGATGCAGAAGGTGCCATATTTGGAGAAGGCCTGACACTGGAGAACATTAGAGCCTTGGAGAATGGGGACACAGTTACACCATATGCATGTTCACACATAAACCTCCCAGCCCCAGCAGAACTCCGCTCAGGCTCCGCTTTTTATTTGCAGTTTCTAATATAACATTTTTCTTTTCAATGAGCATTCAATATTACTTTGAGATGAATGCAACTGGAAGAGCTTTAGAATCAGTCACCTAGTCCAACCTCCTCATTTAACACAGAAGAAAATGGCCCGGAGAGGGTCAGAGATTTGCTCAAGATCACACAGCCCAGTGAGTGGCAGAAAAAAAATCTACAGCCCAACTCTCCCTTCTCCCATCATATGTCCCTGCTTTCCCTGCCGGGGGGAGATTTGCTTCCCAAGAGGCAATGGGACGTGTAGGATCTGATCCTCTTCTCAAGAGGCAATTGGGATGTCCCTGCTTTCCCTGCTGGGGGGAGATTTGCTTCCCAAGAGGCAATGGGATGTGTAGGATCTGATCCTCTTCTCCCAGAGTCCAGCCCATCTCTCTTAAATTTTTGTGAACATGCATGAAGCATTAGTATTCACCAGGGGAGTTTCTAGCGAGCTGTCTTACCTGAACTCACAAAAGCCCTTATCATAGGCATTATTAGTCCCTTTCCACAGGTGGGATAACAACATTGTCCAACTAGCCCAACAACATTGTCCCTCCTTTCCACCCCCTTCCTCCGGGTACCTAATCAGCCCTCCTGATCCCAGGCTAATTCTTCTCTGCCAAGGTGTTAGCTAAGCTGTTACCAAATTACCCTGTGTAGAAGTGCCAACTGGGATGTTTGCTTAAAAGCAGAAAAGTCATCCCTGATTCCTGACTCTGGCCCCAGATTGCACACTTTAATAAGCCCCTCATTTAATAAGTCCAGCTGTGGCATGGACTGTGCTTTGAGAAACCCTATGTAATGGGTGCTCTAGGCCCTCTTGCAGCAGGTGCAGACTGCCTGCTGATTCTTGAGCCCTTCAAGGCCTGAGAACTCATTCTCACGGAGGTGCAGCAGGCACTGGGACGGGAGAGGCACAGGGCCCCCTCCCAAGCCACTCTCACCCCATCCCGCAGCCAGCCGCAAGGACCCATGATGCCCATCACGGGGTCTAAGGCTAGTCCGCAGCTCCTCCTCAGGTGGGCTTCCAGGGGCACTGACAGACCCCAGGAGGCACAGCCACAAGCCAGAGACTGGCTCCCACTGGACGCTCATGTGATCTTGGCCAGAGAATCAGCAAGCAATGTGATGGAGCCAGGCGATGAACCCCTGAGTGCTGGGTTCAGGAGATTCAGGAGCCAGGGTAGTAAGGTGACCAAAGATGGGCCTGCAGCAGGAAGGCATGAGGGGAACAAGATGAGTAGGATAGCTGATTGGAAAGCTTCCAGTGGTGCAGAGGCGTATGACAGGGGCCCGAGAGAAGACAGAGGCAGTGGGAAGGGAAAGAGAGGACCTCTTGGAGGTGGGACCCTGTGTCTCAATACCTGAATGAAGCGGGGCAGAAGGTAAAGGCGAGAGGGGTGGAGTCCCAGTGATTAAGAGAATGGGGCTTGCTGATGCCTGCTGGGGTGCCCCCATCTCCCACTCCCATGTCACTCCAATCCCTCTTTGTCTGGGGACTATGTTTGCACAGCCCAGATGCTGTCCGACTCTCAGGCTCATCTGCAACTATTTGGTTCCAAATAGATTCCCCAGGACACAAAGGTCTCTGGTATGCAGGTAGACAGATGTCAGGGGGCCTTCCCGCAGCAAGCCTGGGCTCCTGGAGGGTGGGCGGGCGCAGCTGAACAGGAGGGCTCCGGGGCGGGCAGACAGATAATCTGTGGACTCATCACTGCCTGATATATGGCCTTGGGTCCCAGGGGGAGCTGCTCGGCTAAGTAATTGCTTCTGCCTTGATTACAGGCCTTTGCAAATGACTGTGGGCCTGGTCCCACCAGTGTGTTTGAACCTTACAAATGTCCACACGCACAGCTACTATCTGAACCATCTGATCGTTACCTTAAAAGGTTTAATTTGCTTAGTGAGGGGATTAGACTATAAACTATTCAGAAATTATGGAAAGTCACCCGTCAAAGAGACCCTCCCCTTGTGAGTTCTTTAAGAACATTTTTCGAGAATGGTGTGTGTGTCGTAGTAGGTGTGTAGTCATCAAAAATAACAGGTGGCTCGGCAAGAACCTGGGCCCAGACTGGACCCACAACCAACCGCAGAACTGAAGTGTCCTCTTCCTGCGGCAGCAAGGTACCAGCTAGCTAGAGGCACCCGTGCAAGCCCAGGCTGGCCCCTCTGGCCAGAGCTGGGAACTCCACTTTGGGAAGTGAAGGCTGAGGGCTGCGGTCACCACCACAGAGCTCTGGATCGCACAGGGAGGGATGGCATCCTGTGGAGAAAACCCATGGCATCTGTACACACCACCCCCACGCCAAGAGGCGGACAGCTGTTCCAGTCATCTGACCCGCCATCGCACTGGTCAGGCCCCACCTCCCTCCCCGGGACCCCTGTCTAGCTCAAGGCTTTTTTAGCCTCTGCCCCCAGGACCCTCCTTTTCTCTTTTTCTCTCCTCCCTACATAGATATGCTGTCATGGTCTTAATAAGAATAGCCAGGGACTTCCCTGGTGGTCCAGTGGTTAAGACCCCGCCTTCCAATGCAGCGGGTATGGGTTGAATCCCTGGTCGGGGAGCTAAGATCCAAAATGCTTCATGGCCAAAAAACCAGAACATAAACAACAGAGTCAATATTGTAATAAATTTTATAAAGACTTTAAAAATGGTCCACATCAAACAATAAAAATAAATAACAGAGTAGTCACCAATAATGATGGATACTAAGTACCTCATTTCACTCCATCCCCGGAGTAACTTAGAAAAGTAGACATTTTCATCTCTTTTTTTCAAGATGAGAATGAGGCTCCAAGAGGTCTAATGCCCCAAATTCACACTGAGCCTGGATTCAAACCCAATGCTTGCTCCCTCTCCAAATGTCCAACTCAGAGCACGGGCCTTATCCCATGTCCCCCAGCTTACCCGATGTCCCATGGGCATCTGCCCAGCTGAGGGATGGAGGCCCTGGTTACAAGAGTGATTGGCTCAAGGTCACTAATGAAGACCTCACAGGAGCCAGCGAAACCACCCTGCGGCCGGGCCAAACGCAGAGCTTGCCGGAGCTGAGACAGGCTGTTCTGAACGGCGGGGATAAATCAGCAGCTCCTGGGCTCCCAAGGACGCCTCTTACCTGCCCTTGGCTGACAGCCCGTTGCTGCCTAGAGATTGACTGGCTGGGGGAGGGGCGCAGCGCCCCACTGACAGTGGTCCAGTGGCCCTCCATCTCGCTGGGTCCCCACAGTGCCAGGCAGGGGAGGGCCTCAGGCACAGGGAGACACCCCCAAAGGAGCATGAAGTTTTAGACAGGACCCCCCTGGGGTGGCAGTCACCCCCGAATGTCTCCAACTCTTCCCCACGGCTCCTTCTGGTAGGCAGGTGTGAGCATAGAGACCTGGCAGCCAGGATACAGCTTGAAGCTCCCCCACAAGACTAGAATGTTCTCAAGGGCTGTGGCTTACCTTAAAAATGTATGTGGATCTTGCCCTTCAATTCTCTAGCTCTCTGTTTTCATGTTATAATAATCACTGGTTTGCTTCTCAAGTTTTTGTGTAAATCAGCACAGCATCTCTATGCCATGGTTTATGCCCAGCTCACTGCCGTGAGCCAGACTACCCTGACCTCCATGTGAGGAGTTCTAGGCTTTTAAAATCATCTCAGTGGGAGCGGCAGGGGCGGGGGGTGGTGCAGGAGAAGCCAGCACGGCCCAGCCCTGGGGCAGAACTCTGACAGCTAGTCCTCTGGGGCCAGAAACCCAATACCCAGAGATTCTAGCACCTAGCAAGAAGAACCCAGCAGTGCTGGACACAGTTTACACACCACCTTCTTCCCATTTCACAGCAACTCAGTGGGTTAGAACATCACCTCTTAACAGATAAGGGGATGAGGTTTTTAGGAAGGCCTGGTTCACATGTTTGCTGATGAACAGCTGGTTAAACACAGAACAGCAATTCAATCAAGCTCCATTTGGGTTCACCAAACCAGTCTGCTCATAAAATGACTCCCTTTTTGCGAAACGCCCCTGTGTACCCAGTCTTGGGGCACTGGAGCTGAGAGACATTAAGGAACTTGCCTAAGAACCTCCAGCACTTGAACCAGGAGCGGAAAATCTGTTTTCACCGTGCTTCAAAGTAAGGGAGCTGCCAGGACCCAGACAGTGAAGAGTAGGGGACCCAGAAGCCCAAGTCCCAGACTCCTGCTATCCCCAGGCTCCAGCCCTTTTGCAAGGAGCCAGGGACCTTCCACCCCTGGATGCAAAGTCCAGACAGGACCTGCTCAGCAAACACAACCCAAGGAGTTGTTGGCTTCCTAGCTTGCAATTTTGTAATAGTCTCAGAAGCACATTGCATTAGTCGACTCACTGCCTCTCCTCTCTGGCCTCGGAATTTTATTTCCTTTGGAGAAGGGAAGCCAAGGACGCAAGAGGCAAAACAACAAACAACAGCAAAAATCAGCCAATGTTATTGAGCAAGACAGTGTTTAACAGTGCCCCCCACCCCCGCCAAAGCACAACAACCACAGAGTACAACCTTCCAACAGTACTTCTTTGTCTGTGCACACGCCAACATCGCCCTCTGCTGCCAGGCACCAGTACTGCCATGTTTCACAGGCTGGAGGCTAGGGGAAGCCAATCTCTTTCACCTCCATCCTCCCCCGACTTCTGGGGTAATCACCCCTCCAGCTCCTCACAATACTGTCTTGATTCACAAAACGTCACACAAAATAAAGGATGCCCCTGGAGTTATGCAAAGCAGTAGCTCTGCCCCTTGTTATAAACAAAGAGATTTAAAGTATTGATCCCGGAACTTAGAAACACAGTGATGATCAGTAAGGTCAATGAATCCTGCCCTCTGTCTCTGAGTCAGGCTTTGGGGTAGATATCATAAAAGAATAGTACTTATTATTTTTTCTTTTTCTCTTTTACTTCAAGGTGCATAGAGAAGATGCCTTCAACCAGGCATCTTCCAAGTGCCACAGCCGCAAGCATTCTGAGGTCTTCTGGGCAGATTCGAGTGCATGGCACCTGCTGGGCTCTCTTGAGGCCGCCAGAGGTGACTCCTGCAGCCTGGTGTGAGATGCGGGAGGGAACTGGGGTGCCCAGGACTGCCCTCCCCTCCTGCCCTATCTCCTGTTCTCTCTGCTCCCAGTGTCCCTCTGCATGTATGTCAGCTGAAAGCAGGTGCCTGGTGACCTTTAATGAGCTGCAATGAGGAGCAGACCGCCAGTTCTGCAGCCAGATTGCTGTCTGAGCCCCAAGTGGGCAGCAGGTCCCAAGCCCTGAGGATGGGAGGTGAAGCCGTTCTAACTGTAGACAATGCTCCCTCCCCGTCCTCACCAAGGACTGTGACTTGCTAGACCAAACTGTGCTGCACCTGTGCCTTCCTGTACCAAACAGCCATGATCCCAAATGCTGGGTGAGTCCTGACTGCCTGTAAATCCAAGGGTCCTCCCTGGGTCTTTGTGTCTGATCGTCCCTCTGTGGGCAGTGGGGAGAATCACTTCCACTTTCCATTTCTCTCCACACAGCATCCCCAGCACAGAATTAACGACCTGTGGATTCAGCACTGAATGTGTGGCCAGCTCCCCTTAACAAGGGGCTCCAGTCCTGACAGTGGGCTACCTTAAAAAGCAGAATGATCTCAGGAGAGGAGAGTAACTGTGGCTAAATAAGGGAGGCAGCCTGGGCCTCTGTGACTTGCAGGATGCCAAAGCTGGGTACAGAAGAAACTGGTCCCCACAGCACACTGTGAATTCGCCGTGTAATCTACTCTTTGTTGCATCAAACCCAGCAACAGCCTATGTGTATGGGGGAGACAGAAAAATGAATGACTAATAAGCCTTTCCTCAGGCCAACAGGTGCATGAGGAATCAGCCAAGCAAGGCAGCTTGTGCTGAGTCATTGGCAGAGACAAGGCGTAAGATGGCCAGGCCTCGACCAGGCTCCCTCCACCGAGGAGCTGGACTCACCACCATGGAAGAATAGGGAGACCTTGAGAGGATGGACCTCATCCCCGGACCAGGGTGTGGAGATGGGGAAATGCTAAGCATGCCTGGGAAAGGAGGCATCCTGCTGGGGGGCATCAGGTACCCAAGGAAAGCCGTGAGCTAGGACTGGACAGGAGGCTGGGTGCCAGGCAGAAGGCTCTGGTGGCATAGTGTTTCTGCAATATTCTGTATGCGGGGGGGCCTGCCAAAGGAGCTGGGGATGGTGGGCCAGGACCTGAGCTGTGATGGAGGATGCTGGTCTGGTGGGGAGGTGTTGTGGGCAGCAGCCAGGGGGAGATGACTACAAACCCTACTGATGAGTCTCCAAGGTCATGGAGGCAGGGATTGGGGCAACAGCCTGCGTGAGTAATTGTCATTGTTATTGCTGGTCTCGGGCTTATGGCTCGTAGGCTTGTGCTAATCCCTTCGTACCCCACTCCCTGGCCCCTCCTGGGTCTAAAGTGATCCTCTTTCCTTATCGCTACTTCTCCCAAAGCCAAAGCTACATGCCAGCTGCTGCCATCTCCCTTTCCCAAACCTGGAGCTAGCCAGTCAAGGTCCAAACATCAGATTGGGCCCCAGGGCAATGCCAGGGCTCAAAAGGGCTTCTCTGATTATGGAGCTCTACGTCTTTGATCCTGACAGGCCTGCACCCAGCCAGAGTTCTGACCAAGGGATCCCTCAGCACCTCCCCTGTCCCCAGATGGGCAAGAAGGCAATGTGGCCTCTTGCTCACCCTGGAGTTCACTGAGGATTTCTGAAGGTCCAGGGACAAACGGTAGGATGAGGCGCTGGCCCTGGAAGCATGGACTGCTCAGCAAAGCCTCAAGGCCAGACCCGCCCACCTGCTTCCTCCTGCCCTCTTCCCCACCCCCAACACAGAGGATGACAACTGCCCTATCTGGGGCCCAAAGAGCTGCCATGGTATCTGACCAGGGCATCTGTGAGCAAAGAGGGTTGAGGCAAATTCTTGTTGTGGAGAAAGGATGTGAGTGGAGGGGATGGAACTGCTTACATGGCAGAATACAGGCAACAAGGTGAGCATCAGGGGTGGGCAAAGTAAGAGGAAGATGGGGAGAAAGGGGGGTGCAGTCCACAGAAAAGAACCAGAGGCCCACCTCTCAACTGGGAGCCATAAGGACTTGCTGGGCGTGCCTGTGCTAGCCACTGCCCCACCCTCAGGGAGCGTGAGCTTAGATGTGTGCACATCTATGGGTGTGCACACACACACACACACACACACTTTCAAGGAGAGAGCAGAGCTTATTTGACCGAAGTGTGATAGTGACGAGTCCTGCCTTCTGAGCACAAGCCGTGGAGGCAGCCCCCGTGGTTATCAACATCATCTTTAAAGTGCTTTCCAACTTCTACTGGACTGACAAAATTGGAGAATCCTCAGAAATTCAAATCACTCATTCCCTGCGGTTAAACCTTGGGAAGGATTTGGGAGAAATCGAGTTCCATACCCAGGAACGGTGCTTCTCCCCATTTCTTCTCCCTGTCTCCAGAATACACATCCCCTGAAGGAGGCGCACCATCTCTCCGGGGCTTGCTCATTTTTGCCCGGTGTTTCCCGGTGTTGGTGAGCCACCCTGCAGCCCCACCACACTCCACACACCCCAAGGGCCACTGCAATGGGCTCTGTGTCACTGACAGACACTCCTCGCCTCCTGTCCTACCAGCCTGTCCATTTCATTTGAGGCCTAGGTAATAAATTCTGGAAGAGAAGTGCCAGACCAAATGCCATGGAAAATAAATTTTAGGAGATCCCTCACTCTGAAGTTCCAACAGGATTTTTCTTTCTGATGAACCCAATCCCAGAATGAAAAACCAAGGACAGTCTTAAGAGCTAGTTCTCATGTATCAGGCACTGTCCTAAGGAACTTACACATGTTGACTCATTCAAAACTAACAACAACCCTATTATCATCAGCCCCATTTTACAGATGAGCAAACTGAGCATGGAGAAGTTAAATAACTTGCTCAAGAGCACACAGCTAATAAGGAAGTTCAAACCCAGGCAGGGTCTGAGCTCTAAACCATCACACAAAACTGTCTCTTCATCATATTTCCACTGAAATCGATGACACAGTGTGAGCCTGGCTCAACCCCTACCAGGAGCAACTCTTCTCTGAGACCCTTGAAGCAGCCATGGAGATGCCTCTAGAGCTAAATTTCAAAGGACCACTCTGAAAGTCACAGGAATGATACAACCAAGTGCCCTGAATAGGAAAAGGAGTACGTCAAGGCTGTATATTGTCACCCAGCTTATTTAACTTATATGCAGAGTACATCATGAGAAATGCTGGGCTGGAAGAAGCACAAGCTGCAATCAAGATTACTGGGAGAAATATCAATAACCTCAGATATGCAGATGACACCACCCTTATGGCAGAAAGTGAAGAGGAACTAAAAAGCCTCTTGATGAAAGTGAAAGAAGAGAGTGAAAAAGTTGGCTTAAAGCTCAACATTCAGAAAACGAAGATCATGGCATCTGGTCCCATCGCTTCATGGGAAATAGATGGGGAAACAGTGGAAACAGTGTCAGACTTAATTTTCTGGGGCTCCAAAATCACTGCAGATGGTGACTGCAGCCATGAAATTAAAAGACGCTTACTCCTTGGAAGGAAAGTTATGACCAACCTAGATAGCATATTCAAAAGCAGAGACATTACTTTGCCAACAAAGGTCCGTTTAGTCAAGGCTATGGTTTTTCCAGTGGTCATGTATGGATGTGAGAGTTGGACTGTGAAGAAAGCTGAGTGCCAAAGAATTGATGCTTTTGAACTGTGGTGTTGGAGAAGACTCTTAAAAATCCCTTGGACTGCAAGGAGATCCAACCAGTCCATTCTGAAGGAGCTCAGCCCTGGGATTTCTTTGGAGGGAATGATGCTAAAGCTGAAACTCCAGTACTTTGGCCACCTCATGCGAAGAGATGACTCATTGGAAAAGACTCTGATGCTGGGAGGGATTGGGGGTGGGAGGAGAAGGGGACGACAGAGAATGAGATGGCTGGATGGCATCACCGACTCAATGGACATGAGTTTGAGTAAGCTCCGGGAGTTGGTGATGGACAAGAAAGCCTGGCATGCTGCAGTCCATAGGGTCGCAAAAAGTTGGACACAACTAAGCTGAACTGAAGTGCCCTGAGGCACCAACTCACAAAGACAGAAAGAAGAACTCCTTTTAGAATTTGCAAGGATCCTCTGTCAGTCACCCTGGAGAAGTCTGGCTCCTGCCTCCTGCCGGCTCCTCATACCTGCCCCTTGCAGAGCTCACGTGAGGCTGAGACTCTGGGCATCAAGGAATGATGGGGCCAGTGATCAGAAGCCGGACCTCAATGAGGAACAGGCTCTTAGCATCAGGGTTCACCCGTCCCACACAGGATGGACCCCTGCCCTCCCCACCCTGTCTTACGGCAAACTTCCCCCTCACTGCATGGGGGAGGCTTAGATTAGGGCAGGGAGAGCAAGTTGCACCCCACCACCCAGTTCTGACTTACTTGAAGAAGTCTTCCTTGCAGTAGACGCTGCCAGCCCTGGAAAAGCACCGGTCAGCCAGCTGCATCTGGCAGTCTGCACACTTGAGACAGGAGCTGTGCCAGTGTCTGTCTAGGACCTTGAGGATAAACTTGTCCAGGATATGTTGGTTGCAGCCAGCACACTGGGGGATCTCTGTGGAGAGAGGTGAGAGAGCCGTGTGAGCCTTCAGCAGAGCACTGCTAACTGGACCAGGTGCTGTGTGGATGCCTTCTCATTCTGCCTGATCTGGGAAAGAACATAAACCAAACTCCCACAGCTGCCACATACAGTTGTGCAGGTTGTACACTGTGCAAAGACGCCTGGCCAAAGGAGTAGGTTGGGATTGAAATCCAATCCATGTTTTGCTGGCCTGGCTTTGGGTGGCTTTGGCCCAAAGGGCCTGTTTCTGAGAGCACCACAAGGCTAGCAGCATCAGCTAACTCCACTTATGCCAGCTGCAGTTCAGCAGCCAGTGGCCAGGAAGACCCAATTACATTCACTTTTATTTCTATGACATTTTCACTGTGCTGTGCTTAGTCACTCAGTCATGTCTGACTCTCTGAGACCCCATAGACTGCAGCCCATCAGGTTCCTCTGTCCATGGAATTCTCCAGGCAAGACTACTGGAGTGAGTTGCATGCCCTCTTCCAGGGGATCTTCCCAACCCAGGAATTGAACCCAGGTCTCCTGCATTGCAGGCAGATCCTCTACCATCTGAGCCACCAGGGAAGCCCATGACACTTTCACTACTGGGTAGAATCTGTGCTAAAACCTCTAAAGTGAGCCCTGCCTAGGCATGGACTGAGAGGCCATCTGGCCTAAACAGAAAATGATATGTAGGGGAGAGGGGTAGTGACCAAGGTCCATGCCTAAAGGTCCAAGAGGAGAAAGAATCTCAGTATTTTAATGAACTACAAAAGATACCATCAATTAATATCCCCAGTGAATATGACTTCGTGTAGTACCTCAGACAGGAAAACTAGACTCTGCTTTTCCAGACTCCCTTGCAGCTCAGGTTCCAAATGTGATTTAGAGTCTGCCAATCAGATGCACTAAGGAGAGACCAGAATTCAGAATTGAGTAGAATGGAGGCACAGCCAAGAGGCAGGCCCCCATTATGCTCATGTGGAGCATGGCAGAGGCCACAGGATTCTCTGGTTTTAATGTCCTAATCAATCATGGCAGAAGCAACACCATTCTGGGGACTGGGAGTTATTCCCAGAAGCTTGCTCCAGGGCTGGCTCCACTAACCTGAAAGTCATCTAATACATACCTGGTAATTGACCACTTTCCATTTAAATAGTGAAAACGGACTCTGTTGTCTGCAACTGAATCCTAACCACTGCCCCATCCTGTTCCTGGGTTGGGTGACTTCCTAGCCAAGGTCTATTTCTCTGCCATCCCATCTCTACCAAGGGATTGCTCAGGGGATTGATAGTATTTTTGAGTCACTGAATTAGTTTCAAAATGTATAAAATGGTCAGGCTTTCACAGTTGGATGAACAAATAGTGTAAACATCTCTAGCCATTTTCCCTTGTCCTTTTCCTCAAAAAAAGGACTGTAACAAATGTTAAGAACAAAAACATAAATGGGCAAGCATTTGGCCTCCCATGGTAGTCTCATAACACAGCAGGTCACAAGGCTGGCAAACCCTGGGGTTTCTTACCTCTATTATAGCATTTTTTGCTACTTGTCTTTTTACACACTATCTTTCCCATTAAAAGGCGGAATCCTTAAGAGCAGGAGCAGCATTTCTTTCTCAGTTGTGTCTCCTCCATGCCTAGCACAGTGTCAGGCACACAAGAGTACCTCCAAAGATATTTATCACCAAATAAATTACTGAGCAAATCCTCTCTAAGTCATCACAGAATGCCAGGCTGGGCTCCTGAGCGATACAGCAACTTCTCACCAATTGCCCATCTTCCACCTGATACAGTATATATGTTGATGTTACTTTCTCCATTCGTCCCACCCTCTCCTTCCCCCAGTGTGTCCACAAGTTCTTTCTCTGTATCTGCTTCCTAATAGGCTCATCAAAACCATTTTTCTAGAGTCCATATATATGCATTAATACATGATATTTGTTTTTCTCTGACTTACTTCACTCTCTGTAACAGGCTCTAGGTTCATCCACCTCACTAGTCCTCAATGGACTCAAATGCATTCTTTTTTATGGCTGAGTAATATTCCATAGTATATATGTATCACAGGGAGGGAGGTTAAGGAGGGTATGTATGTATATTTATGGCTGGTTTGCATGGTTGTATGGCAGAAACCAACACAACAATGTAAAAATTTTTAATATATATGTTTAAATTTACAAAAAGAAAAAATTCCTAAGAAGCTCACCTGGAGACAGTTCTTCACTAGTTTTTCCTGCACATCCCAAAATGTCAACAAAAGTAGTAAAACTAAATCTCTTGTGATTTTAAAGTGTTCACATAAGAGTATTAGCCTCAAAGCATTAAGGGGAAAAACTGAACACATCTAACCTACGTGAAGAGAAAGCTTTCGCAAGTATTATGTCATTCATATCTAAAACATAGACAGGCTATCAAGACTTGTGATTTTAAAGTGTTCACATAAGAGCATTAGCCTCAAAGCATTAAGGGGAAAAACTGAACACATTCAAACCTATGTAACAGAGCAGGCAATGGCACCCCACTCCAGTACTCTTGCCTGGAAAATCCCATGGACGGAGGAGCCTGGTAGGCTGCAGTCCATGGGGTCACTAAGAGTCAGACAAGACTGAGGGACTTCACTTTCACATTTAACTTTCACACATTGGAGAAGGAAATGGCAACCCACTCCAGTGTTCTTGCCTGGAGAGTCCCAGGGACGGCGGAGCCTGGTGGGCTGCCGACTATGGGGTTGCACAGAGTCGGACACAACTGAAGCGACTTAGCAGCAGCAGCAGCAAACCTATGTAAAGAGAAAGCTTTCTCAAGTATTAAGTCATTTATATCTAAAACACAGACAGGCTATGGAGACATTCACTAACCATCATTGTTAGCCCTGTACACACAGTGCTGATCTTAAACCCAACTGAACCCCAACACAGTCTGTTCCCTTCATGGCCTCAGCAGGCACCACCATTGCCTGAAGGTCAGACTCACTAGATGCCTTGCCCTTTGACCGGATTCTCAGACCAAAATGAAAACTCCCTGGTACATGTAGGCTTGGACACTCACTACCGGTCCCAGTTCAGATGGGATTTTCTTTTTATCTCAAAAGCTCTCCTCCTTGACAAAGAAACTGTTCGACCAGTAAGTATTTACCAAGGAGTCCCAGCAAAGGGCTAAGCACAGGACAGCTACAGGAATTTCCATTGAATAAGAGCGGCAAGATAGGACACAGGTTAAGACCGTGGATTCTGGAGCCAGTCTGCCCAATTTTGATTCTGCTTTCTAAGCTTTAACAAATCATTGGGTTGGTCAGAAAGTTCATTTGGATTTTTCCAAACCATCTTACAGAAAAACCCAAACGAACTTTTATGGCCAACCCAATACTCTGCCTCTGCCTCAGTTTCCTCGCCTGTAAAATGGAGTGATGATGACAATTGAATCTGGTAGAAGTGTTGTGAAGATATATTAATCAATTCATCTTCACAACACTTTGGCTGGAGGCCAAACAGGACTCAGTATACAGGACAAGGACTTGGTATTTAGTAGGTGTTCAGTAAAGGTCTCTATCATTAGGAGGTAAGATAACTGCAGTAACCGGGTATTTGCAGTGGTGCCACTGGGCTGAGTAAGGAAAGTTAGGGGCCCAAGTTTCTGAGCTTGATCTCATTGAACTCCCACCAAGAAGTCCCGCATAGATGTCAAGACCCTCATGCGGAGGTTCAGAGTGGACCCACAGCACACAGCAGCTGTGCCATGGCTTGGGGACTCATCAGGCACCTCCAGGCAGGTTCCTGTTCAACCACACGCTTGACTCTTCAGGAACCACCAAGGGCCACATCCCTGGAGCTGCCAGGGAGGGTTCTGAGGGCAGGGGCCTTACCAGTTGGGAGGTTGGGAAAGAAGAGACGAAGCTATAGTAGTAAGGGGCGGGTAACCTGGAGCTCCCTTGGTGTGACAAGTCCAGCCTGGGAAAGGGATGGGGATAGGCAGGTAAATGGAGCCATTAAGAGGAAAAGGGTGTGGATCTCCCTTGCAGGCGCTCTGGTGGCAGCTACTGAGTTTTACGGAAAGAGCTGTGAAGGAAGTCTGCTCAGGCATCTTTATGCAAAGGATGGGAAGGAAGCCCTAGGGGAGAAGCCCTCCGGCTCAGCGAAGAGGTGAGCCTGGAGGTGCGGTGCAGAGCCAAAGGAACCCATGCCCCACTGAGCCGCGGGGTGCCTGGTCCGACCTGTGGGTCTTCGTGGATCATCAGCCCGGAAAAAACCAACTAGGGACGTCTTTGTCCCAGGAGCCAGGTTGCAGGCCAGCAGAGGCAAATTAAGCTGGGAAAGACCGATAGGGGAACGGAGAGCAAGCCCGCTCCCTCCCCACACCCTGCCTTGCACCCAGGCCAGAGGGCTGCCCATTCCCACCTAATTGTTGTTTGGCCTCCAAGGAAAGATACAGCTATATTTCTCCTCCAGGCCACAAATGCATGGAGATGAGGGCGAGGATGCGTGCCCATAAAATTTATTTCAAGCAAGGTATCTACCGGGAGCCTTAATATGATGAGTATTCAAGGGAGAATACATTAAGGCTAATGTATGCAGGAAGGGCGGGCAGGGGTGGGGGGTTTAGAGGGTTGGAAGCCGAGACAACAGCATGTCTAGGAACAACACTAAAAGCAGGCAGATGAGCCATTTCTCTCGACCTCCAGCCTGCAGGGAGTGCTTCCGGAGGGATCAGGCTGGGCTTCCCAAACTTGGGGTTGAGGCCTTGGAACCCAGCTGGCGTCCTCAAGCTTGGCAAAAAGGTAAAGGATATACTAAGGGTGCTTTTTAAGTTAAAAGAAAACAAAACCTTTCCCACTGTATTCCACTGCAGATTTTGAGAGACAGAGCATTTAAAAAAAACAAAAATAATGCAGAAATGGTTTTAAGAGATCCACTGTATATCAATAATAAAGGTAAAACCAGGCAACAAGAACCTGTTATAAACTATGCCAGGCCCTGCGCATAGGTTTCCTCAATCCACACAACTTGGTGTAGGAATATTATTATCCCCAGTTTACAGATGAGGAAACTGAGTCTGGGAGAGGTCAAGCAAAATGTCAGAGGTCCCCCAACGGGGCAACCAGGATTTGAACTAAGCCTGTCATGGGGTGGGCTCACCCAACCCCAGAGCTAGAAGGTCAGACATCACCTCACCCAGCTAGCTCTACTGGGTCACGTGTCACATACGGAGGGGAGATGGAGGTGGAGGAATAGTCTCTAAGCTGCTCTGTGTCAGTGACGAGGAGTTGATAAGCCAACAGCCTCTGGTGCTCCCTAACAATTGTGCAGACAGAATTGTCTGAGGGACAGCTCTCCCTCCTTCGGACAGAGCACGCAGGTGTTTTAGGGGACAGACACCTAATGCCCAAGCAGGGCTGGGAGTGGGAACCCCTGTCCGGCTGATCCCCTCCCCCCAGCTGCAAGGTGCCAGCTTGTTGATTCATTTATTCAAGTTCAGATTCATCCCCACCTGTGATGGGGGTGAGGACCTGTGACCTCAGACCCCACACTTCAGGAGACAGAGCTCCAGGCAATTATTCAGATGCATGTGAAATGTTTATCAGAAAATTTCAAAGAGCAACAACACAAATCTTTTTTTAACCTACAATAAACTATTTTTTTCCCCATAATTTGAAGAGTCTGAACAGGACAGAGCTTATATAGGTCTCCTACAAGAAATAAAGTCATAACCAAAATTTCCAAGGTGTGAGAGGATTTCCAAGTCCCTAGTAAACTTGACTTATCCATGCAGTATTTGATACGGCAAGATTTTACCTTGAAAACTGGAGTTTAAGCAGACTTCTGCAGTCACTAAGACAGAATCTGATCTATAAACTCAGTTCCTGATCTGAGGAGTCATTTCATTTAAAATGAAAATTTTTATCTTATCTGCAGGAAAGTGTTCTGTGGTGATACTCTCTGCTGGGGCTCTGTAGAGGGTAAACCCAGGCATGAAAAGACAGCAACACTCCTGGAGCAGCCAAGGAATCTGTGGACATGCTGGACCACGTGGGACAACACCCTCCCATCATGGGGCCGTCCACCAGAGTCCAGCAGAGAGACACAACCCAAGGCACAGACCTAGGTCTGCAGGGAGAACAGTTGCATGTACACAACTACCCAAGCAGATGCCCTTACACACACTCAGACACATACACATAGTCAGATGTACCCACATAGTCACACTTGCAGTATATACAAAGACATACTTAACACAGACACACTCCCATATATACTCAGACACACAGAGAAACACACAATCACTAATGTTCACTAAGCATACACACTCATACATAGACAAAGGCACCCACACATACCACATTCACTGACACACACACACACATTCACGTATACTCAAACATTTAGCATATACACATACATTTATTCATAGGTACACACACACATGCCACAGATTCTAACGCACACTCCTAAAGACACACAAACACATGCACACGCATATCTGGATACAACAGCTAAGGCGTGGTGACTCTGGGAAAATGCCAATTCTTCTGAAGTCAAGCTGTATCTACAGAAAGGAAACCATCTCTGGATGAGGGAGCTGTCCAACCCTGGAGAGGTAGGGTGAATGGATAGTGAGTGAAATGGAAAGCTAGGGAGAGGTAGAAAATTTTGCTCAAAGACCTTTTTGGAAAACTACTTAGGGAATTTGAAAATTTTCAGTTCTGGTTAGAGTTCAGATCTTCAAATCTTTAGGTCTTCCAAATTATTTACGATAATGAGATGCTGATTCTACCACGTGTGTGATTTTGGACAATCACACACATGGACAATCACACACATGGTAGAATCTCTTGAAGCCTCAACTTTCTTATCTGTAAAATGGAGATAATAACATCATTTTCTCAGGGTTGCTACGTGACTGCGTCAGTTAATGAGTATAAAACACTTACTTCCATAATACCTTTGTCCAAGCTCAGTGGTCAGCTTCCTTCTCCCTTCTCATAGCCGGTCACCAACAAGATGGATTTATACATTTAAAGCGTATCAAAATTATTTCATGCTTCATTATTTCCCAATATAATTTTCCCTACCCTCACCACCAAAACACTCAAAACTCTCCTTCACCCCCCTTGTTCTAAAGCATCTGGAAAATGTACAACCCTTTCTAATCAACATAATCCCAGAGTATGAACAGCAGATAATGCAACATTACAAGATTCAGTCTTTTTGGAATAAAGAAATCTGTCAGATTTTTTCCTCCACAGAATGAGGGCAAATTTGCCAGACCTTGGTCCCCCTCTTCACATGTGAGTGCTGAGAGTGGGGTAGTTGGGACCACAAACTGCCTGACCTTCTGCTGTAATGTATCCAGGTAAGAGTGGATTGAGTTCAAATTAACATTTGAGGCTTCTCCTATTTTCCTTGGAGACATCTAAATGCCCAATGGTGAAGTGACTATTTCTTGTTTGGTAAGATATAACTAAAAACCCTTTGCCTATAGCTGGAACCTACTTCTTCATCAAGGAAGCTTATAAGCTTTCATAAAAGCCACAACGTGATGCTCAGCCCTCAAATCACCTGAAGTGCACATGGGGCTTATTTTTCAGAGTGGCCCACAGACAATGGATTCTGTTTTAAATCCCCAAATTCCTCCATTTGAGAAGTTTCAGAAAGGTGGGAAGTGGAAGAGATCAAAGGTCTAATACGGTCTGCAGCAGATCAAATTGCCCACACCCCTCTGGTATGTATAATAAGTACTGTGTATTTTTATTCCCCACTCACGTTTCTTCATTTCCAAGAAACTGCTCTCAAGGAACCTGGGGCCACCTTGAAACATTTCAGAGACTGTTTGTGTTTGTTTAATCGATTTTAATTCTTTGAAAAATTGTGCTTTCCATCTCTTTGGTCACAGAAGATCAACAAGGTGAGGAAAAACAATTTTTTTCTCACTAAGGAGACTAAAACTAGAACCAACGCACTTGACAAGGATTTCTAAAGTGTATTTGAGAAAGTTTATCTTTCTGGGAAAATGATTTAGAATTTCAGATATTTCCATTGGACCCATAATGCTGGTGAATACTTTAATATTTTAAAGACAGGTATTTTGTACTGGTTGGAATAATGTTCATTTAATTACAGTCTCAGAACAGATTAATATTTTGTAAAATTTGGACTTTCATGGGCCACTTTGGAATCCTGCAAGACACTGCTTTATCACTGCTTTTTGGACAATAAAATTCTTTTTGTTTCACAAACCATTTGACTTGACAGCCTTATGCCCAGGAAAAGGTTTTCCTTGCTTCTTTCTGGATAGGGAGCTGGTCCCTGGGACCTGCTTCCAGGGTTTCTTTCCTGTTTGGAGACCCCTTCAGTGCTCCCTACTGTCTTGGCCATCCTCTCGGGAAACCCAGGAGCCCTCCAGCCCACTTAGGGCAACTCCATCCCCAAAACAGGAACCGTGATCATGATTGTGGTCTTTAAGTTTGCCCACACTATGAATTTTGTCAAGAACTTGCAAATCTGTAAGCTCATTTACTCTTCCTTGAGATCTTGAGAAAAGTGAACCTCTACATTTAAAAGGGCTTCCCTAAGGGTACACAACTGGGGAGCAAACCAGGGCTAGAATCTTCTTTTTCTCTGTGATAGATTCTGAGACTGATTGAAGACCAAGGCTGCCAACAATGCTCACCAAAGCACCTCTGTCTGGTGGGTTTCACCTCAAATTCTTTTGCTGGTAAGTAGTTTTCGTTTTGAACTCTGTGTTAAATAACATTTGGCTACTGTATGTTTCCCAAAATACTTAATTTTATTTGCCTTTTTTTTTTTTTAAACTGACTTCAAACTGAAAGGAGAAAAGCCAAATGGGGCTTTAAGGAAACACATATATAATTGAAATATTATGCAAATGTTTTTCTTGGAATTCTCGATTCCTTCCCAACATAGAAGAGGGAGAAAACAGCACTTAATGGCAGACAATGTCGCTCTGTTACCTAAAGTTCTTTAAGAAAGAAAGAAGGAGGTTTTGAAAAGGCAGGCTGGGGAAATATTCTCAGTGGGGGCTTATTCGTTTCATCTGGGAATGATTAATTCTCAAGTGTTGCTAACAGAAGGCCACAGGACATAGCAAGTATGGCACCAGACCTGCCTAAATGCAAACCTAAGTTCTGGAATATCCAAGTCTCAGAATTATAACAGAGGTACAGTTAAACTAATTGAAAGTTCTGTTATTCAATACCTATTTCTTAAATAAAACTTTTCAAAGTCGCTGCCATCCCTACTGACAATAAAACCTTGTTTTCTGGTCATAACTCCCCTTTCAAATCACCTGATAACTGTGACCAAAGGAACAGAGAACTGAGACACAGGATGCAGTTTATATGACAAATCAGAACTAGATGTGTCTGTTTTCTACCCCCTCCTGGCTCTTTATTATTTCCCTATTAAAGACAATTCACTTTTATTGAACAGTTTAGAGCATATTTATATGTTCCCTTATTCTATGGCAACAAGGAGTTCATGATTCTCAGTAAGAATACTGAAATGCTTTGCCAGACATGACTGAGCGACTGAACTGAACTTAGAGCATCCTTATTTATATGTTCCCTTATTCTAAACCAAAGCATCTTCAAGAGACCAAACATAATTTTCAAAAATGTTTCTCATAAACTTTCTCTTAATAACCTAGTAAGAATAATCTTAAACAGCACAGTAGAAGCACAAAATTCCAATATTAGTTCTTTAAAAATTTAAGAATAAAAAGTTTATTGAACATTGTGTTATTATGTGATGACAGCATTGTCTATAAGGATCTGGGCCAGCCACAAAAATATTGAGATAAGTAAAAAACAAAACAAAACCTGGCATCACATTTAAGGTAAATTATATTCTCTAATATAATCCTGTTTGCTGATGTACTTCAAAAATACAGCAATCTACACACATCTTATCTAATTTCTAGTTTGTCTTGACAAATGACTAACAACTAGAAAAGAGTCAGAGAATCAGAAATTATCACACCTTACGTCGTCTTCTCCCCCTGTTCTTCCCTAGAATCCTTCCCACCACAGATCCTATTTGTTTCATTTGGTGGTTTGAGGTCCCTTTGAAAATCTCTTTTGTTCTTCTGCTTAGCTCAAAAATAGTAACCTCTTCGATGAAAGATCAAATTCAAAAGTAGCCTTGAGACAATTTTGATGTTACCATTTAAGGCTGAATCTGGACAACCCTTTAAAAGAAGGCATCCCATAGTAAATAAAATAAGAAATGTAGACATATATTTTGCAGGTGTAGAATTATCTCCTAGGTTATACATTGACACAGAATTAGTAATCTTCTGTTGAGTATTGACTATTCTCAATAATTGCAAATAAAACTGAAAAATCACATTAAACGAATCCATGACAGTCTATGGAACTGCCACAGACATCTATTTCTATTCCATTCTTCACATTTAATCATTGCTGAATCTCCACAATGCATTTTTCTGATGTCTCATTCTGTGGCAATATTCCATATGTTTGGCAACTGCTCCTTCATAAGAAGAAACTTTCAATTAATTTGGCTGCAAGTTTTGTCTCTATTAAGCTGTTCCCAGAACCAATCCCTTAACCCCCTAACATTATAATTAAAGCCAATTATACTTTAAAGGCATTTGGGGGTGAGATACCACAGTAAAACATCTGTGACTAGACCTAGATTGGCAGAGGGAAGGGGAGTGGGGATCAGAGAAAAGAAATCTGCCAAAAAACAATAGGAGTTACTAGTTGCCTCCTGAGACTATTTTTCCAGCCCGCCACGAACCCAAAGTACATTTTCCAAGGAAGAATCCATTTCAATTTTGCCAGTTAAACCTCTCTTCCTACCCTCAGCTGCAGCGCCTCAAAATGGCTCATTTGTGCTCCATTTTGATGGAGGTTCCTATAAAATTGAGACCTTAAAAAGGTAAAGACCTCACAGGGGGCATGTGAGTTTTTC
This sequence comes from Bos indicus, assembly GCF_029378745.1. Classification (NCBI taxonomy): domain Eukaryota; kingdom Metazoa; phylum Chordata; class Mammalia; order Artiodactyla; family Bovidae; genus Bos; species Bos indicus. Next base: position 62,249,864 of record NC_091775.1, on the reverse strand, counting down.
TTCCTATCACAAACAACAGTAGCCCCGCTCTGGGATCGTTTCTGTTCCAGATCCAGAAATTGCTCTCCTCCCCCACCCCAAGCCTCCTGGAAACTGCGTGAGAGATGGATGGATCTACCTCCCCACAGCCTGCTAGGCACTCAACCCTTGATGAGATCCCGCTGGTCAGAAATCCTGTGCAAACCCATGCTCCTCCCGCAAGGATCTCACAAAAGGAGGAAGGAAGGGAGAAAGGAAAGAGAGACAGACAAGGAAGACAGACATTCAAGCCATGATGACATTTTCCTAAAAGCAGTAGACCCTGTTGGCTCACATCTGTGTTATGGGCATTGTTAACACTCGTTCCAGAAGGGGAGGAAAGGCAGAAAACCATTACAAAACGAACCCCCTGCACACACCATCCATCTCCAAACTCAGCCATCTATACAGTAAGGTATCTGGTGCGCCATAGCAAACGGCTGTTTCAGTCTGTCTCCAGCCTTGGGTTTCCCAAAGTGGATAAGATTACTCCTTTCCACCGGCTGCTCAGCAACTAAACTGTTTCCAAGTCTCTCTGCATTCCAAAGCTTCTCAGCCCCAATCCTGATCTATTTCCCTGATTGAAAGAAATGGCACAAGATCCCTCCATCCAACTCCACCCACCTCCCCGCTCCACAACTCCTTAATTAGGAGAAGACTAGTTTCCCTGAGAAACCCACAAGATACCCACCGGTACAGACTAAATCAAGAGGCTCAAAGGAGACCTCTTAACAATGTGATAGAAAGAAAGGTGAGTGCCTGTTAACTAATTTCCCATCCCTGGATGACTGCAGGTGTGGCTGTCTCCCTCCCTTTCCTCCACTGCAGCCCTCCCAGCACCTGAGTCTCTCTGGGTTCTGTCTGCTAATGCGGTGCTAAAGTAATCACTAATTGACTGGAGCACAGAGTGAAAGGACTCTAAAATCCGTGGCAAAAGGGAAGTGTTAGGACAATGGAAATATTTAGGACTTGAGGCTGTCTACACCTGGTCAGCGGGGTCATCAGGTCACTGTTCAAAATCCAAGACGCCCCTGTGGGCTGTGCTCTGTCTACTCAATGGAAAGCCACTCCTACGCCGGTTTCCCTCCTGCTTCGACCCCTCGACCCCACCCTACCCCACCTCACCTCCAGGAGGACTCGATTTTGTAAAATCGACCCTGGTATTTGGTCGCGTAGGTTGCCCCTCCTAGAAGTCTTGAAGACTCGACTCTACTTGAAGACTCTACTCTAATCCCGGGGCGTTCAGCCTACATTCTTGCCTTAACCCCGCTTTGTTTTTGGCGAGTCGGGAGGGAGGTACACCTCTCTTTGGTATTCCTTCATTTAACTTCCTGCCGCTCCTGGTTTCATCTCGCCCGGGCTTTGCTAGTAATTCTTCTTGACTAGTTTCATCCTTCAGATTCCTTTAAAAGACATTCACCCTGCCTTAAAAAAAAAAAAAAAAAAAAAATCCCATCCTTGATGAAACCAACCTCTGAGCCCCAAAGGGTGAATGAAGCCTGCGCTGAGTCCCAGCCGCGCCTTCCTCTGTAGGACACTGGGTACAGCCCGCTCCATTTCTTTCCTGGGCGCACAGTGTTACTAAGTCCCTGCCCAGGTCGAATTTAATTTACAACAACAGCTGTCCAGGTACAGACCTCGTCTCTCTTGAGCCTGCCACGTTTCGAGCGCTCTTCCAGGTCCGCTAAGCGCGGGGATCAGGGCCAGGAGCCCAGAGGGGAACGCGGGAAGGGGGCGCGCGACGCGGGAAAGGGGCGCGCGGCGCAGGGACCCGCCGGCTGCCTCCAGGTTCTGTGCTGGAGGAACTGCTCCCAAAATGTGAGAATCGCTTTCTAAGGGTTAAAAATTCACGGAAAGACTTGTGCCGCCCGCGTGGCGGGGGGGAGGGGGGTGAACAAGGTTTTCCCAAATTCTTGGTGCGAAATGGGTATGCGGAAGAAGAGGGTTTATAGTTCCCGCGCTCCGTCCGCGCTCCTGGCGAGAAAAGTCTGCCCGGCTCCAAACAAGTAGGAAACTGGTTCCAGGCTTGGCCAATCCCAGACTAAACGGGATAATAAACTAGGAAGAGGAAGGTGGACGAGGAAGGTGGACGGAGGGAAAGGGCCAAGGCGCAGAAATGCCGAATGCGCCGCGCGGTGCCGAATGCGCCCCCTCTTTTGCCCCCTTCGCAGCTGCGACCTCCACTTGGAGCGGGTGGACGCGGTGCTGGCGAAGCTGGCTCCCCGGGAAGGGCCGCCCTGTCCGCACCTGCCCCCCAGGCGAACCCTCAAAAACCCAGGGCACGCGGCGGGCTCGCTCCGGACGGTGCACCGCCCGCAGGTGCTAGGCAATCGCTTTTGGAAGCAATTCATCTTCGGTTCCCCCGGGCCACCCAGGCCGGCGCCTGCCCTGGGGGCAGAGGCGCTCTGCCCCGGTGGCGGCGAGGTCACCCAGGTCGTGCTCCCAGACCCAAGGACGCCGCTCCCGCCTGGCCCCTCCTGGCTCTGTTTTTCCGCGAGGATGGATCGCGGCCAAGCGAGGAAACCACTCGAGTTAGGTCCTGCCTCCTCTTCTCAGCCGGGATTTCTCTTCTTCCCCGGACGCGGACTTGGGGCTGCTCAGTGCAGACCTTCGACCCTCACTTGCCCGACCTGCCTGCTCTCTGTCTGGGTTAAATCGTTAATTCATCTCCCTGAGCGCCCCGAGACTGCGGCTTCCCAGGCGGGCTCCCCTCCGCCCTCTCCGATGTAGGCATGGGAACCGAGGAGGCCCGAGAAGCGAGCCCCTCGGGCGCCGCGGCACCCCGCCGCCCCTAACGAGGCACGGCCGCGCTCACCCGGGTTTCTCCAAATTCCCTCTGGTTGGTGCGCAGTTCCGGCCGGACGGTGGGGGCAGGATCCCCAACCGGCGAGGCCCAAATCTGCCAGCGGGACCAACCAGTCTGACCTATAAAAGTTGGCCCGCGCTGGACTATATATTTATGACGCAGGGAAAGAGGTTTGCAGTGTTGGGGGCTGCTGTTTGAATATCTGTATCGGATCTGATGAAATATCAATCTCTCTGTATTTTGTGTATATATATATATATTTTTTTTTTCTTTTTCCTTTTTACCTCCCTTGGAACCACGAAAAAGGCAGGAATGGGAAGAAGAGCAAATCGCTTTTCCAGAGTTGGAGAGAACTCCCTGCCGGGAAATGCGTTTACTCCACCCTTAAGATATAGCCTGCAAGAGTTTAAGGTTGGGGGCGAGGAGTCGGACCCGACCAGGGCAGGGAGAATTCACCCCACGCAGGAGCACCCGGAAGGGAAGAAGGCTAGTGAGGCGTCCTGAGCCGTCCTTTGCCCAGATCCTATCAAATACAAAACCAAACACCCTTGCCCACAGCTTCGGGGTTCAGGAGAGTTTCGAGGTTCACGAGAGCTCCAAGATAGATTTTCTTAGGACACAAGTAAGAGATGGGTGACCTCCGCCCTGGGCCTGCTTCCCATTCACCACTCCCAGTCTGGACCGGGCTAATCAGTCTTTCTTCCCGCGGGATCGGGCCGCTCTCCAGCCAACATTCTCGGATGTCCGTTTTCCTTTCCTTGGTGCCCCGGGAGACTACTTGTGAGATGGGCCAAAACCGAAGGCAAGGGGATGATAAAACGTGCCCCCACCCCCCCAGGCCCGCCATGTCCCTCGTTGTTCCTAAATGTCTTGGCCAGCAAGAGGGACCAGCAGGACTGGAACCGCTGGATTCGGGGAGAAGAGAGGTTCGGAGTTGGCTGAGAAGTCACTGCACCCAGCGCTGCACAGGGTCAGGCGCTGTGGGGACTCTGACCTTGGCAGCCCTGAGGGACGCAGCGAGGACCACCCAGACAAAGACAGGCTGTGCCAGGAACAACAGAAACCAGCTACCCTAAATCGTGGGCCAAATAGCTGGGACCCATCAACTTAGGACAAGGTCCTTTTCTGAACCTGTCCGCCCGCACCCACAAAACAACGAACTCGCCCGGTGCTGGATGTGACCCTGAGGGTGTTGCCTCCTGCACAGGAGAGCATTCCCGACACCCAGAGCAAGGAGCCAGGGTTTGAGTTCCTTAGAAAACACTGACCTGAGGCGGGAGAGGGCGCTGCCCAGGCAACCAGTACAAGCTTTGGGGGGTGGGGGTATTTCTCTACCCTAAGTTGCTCTTGGATTGCTCCCAGCCTTCTCCTTCCAGATTCTTCCAAGCTTCTTGCCCAGGCCTATGCCCCTCAAAGGGATGAAGAAAGCCAAGAAAGCCTGAGCCCGGCACATCCTTATTGGGTGACCCAGGGGCTGTGGGAGCAAGGCCGGGACCTGCTCTGCAACCTCCAAGCGGTGAAGCAGGGGACAGGGAGCGCCATAGACCAGGCCACCCAGGAGCAAGGAGTATGTGTGTGTGTGGGGGGGGGGAGGTTGGGGGGTATGGGAGCGAGCGGATAGGGTGTAAGGAAGAGGACCGCCAAGAGAGAGAAATAATTACATAACTTGGTAATTTTTCCTGAAGGGAATGCGCCTAAACCATCCCCTCAAAGCAGAACCAAACTGGATTCCAACCCCTACAATCAAACTGGATTCCAACCCCTACAATACCCCTAGAGGCCAGGGCACCAGAGGCACTGAGGTGGGGGGATCTCTAGACCTGTGCTCTATCTGTGGTGGCTCAGGGTGAAGAAGCAGAAGGTGGCTGTGGTGGGGGGATGGGTAAGCCTTCCAGTTGGTGGGTTGGAGGGACCCGGGCTGTTGGAGAGCTCTTCTATTCTCTGCTCCCCACCCCCACCCCCACACCGGGTTTAAACACCCACATCCCAGGATTACCCCTCTCCCTCCCTGAGGCCCAAGGGCATGTCCACTTCTACATGGAATCCTTAGGCTACTGGGTCGTACATCCCAAGAAAGAGAATGGCTGGATAAATATGCCAGAGGGGGCCAGCCCCCCTCCTCCCCTCCACCCCCAGTTCCCAGCACCAGCAGCTTAATAGCCAGAAGACAGATCTGCTGCAGTTGGTGAGGGAACAATCCACACACATCCCCAAAAGAAAAAAAAAACTGATCCCAATCCCCAAAGGGATTGGTGCCCTCAATTTTGGCCAGTGCCGCCTCCAACCCAGGCCACAGAACCAGGGCAAGACAAAAGGAAGGACAGACCACCCTCTCCGGGTTCAGCCTTGCCTTGCTGGACCACCCTGGAATGAGAGTCCCCTTCTCTACCTCCTTAAGTTTTCCACACTTCGAACCCAGACGCTGAGCCCTGGCGAACTGTTGCTCTGAGGGTGAGTTCTAGGCATTTTAGGAAATCGAGTTCCTGATGATGGAATCAAACTTGTCTCTGAGTAAGAAAAACAAAAAGTGAGACCATCTGAGAGTGTGTGCGAGGCATCCAAAGAAAGGCTGTCAGAGCGAAACCCACTGTGTTATGTTGCAGTCCTAACACAGGCCACCTATGGACCACAACTATTAAATCACAGTAAAGGGACCCGAGAAACACACACCTTCGTCCACTCTCACACTGCTCCCCTCACTTGCACAGAGTGACAATCAGCTTAAGCCGGAGCACATTTGACAGGGTTTGTGAGTGTGTGTGCGAGGGGCTGACAACCCCCTCCCTCCCCGCCCTTGGTGGATGAGGGGAGTAAGGAGTCAGTGAGCCCCCAACACCTTCTACAGACACATTTAGCAGTAAACTCTCGAAGGCACAGCGCAGACTTAGAATTGTCAATAACTGACCGAAAAAGACACAAAAGATAACTGTAGGATAGTCAAGGAACAACCTAAATAACTTGAGTGAAGCTATCCTCTTCTAGTCCCTTCTCACAAACTTCTTAGGAAGTCGCGGAGTCGGGGAACACTCGCCAGCCTACCTTTGAGGTATTGCTGGGGCAGAAACCTTGTCATGGAGAGCCGGGGCGCAGGAGGGCGCGCTCGTGCATCCTAGTTCGTAGGTAGGTACCATCCGTGGATGAGCCGGCCCTTACTTAAACCTCAAGGATGTAGCTACCGCTCCATGGAAGAAGTCGCAGGCGGAAACCCTTCGGCTACTAGAGGGAGGAAGCCCTTCTTCTCTCTCCCAAGCCCAGAGGCGTTCCGCGGAACCTAAGAGCCCGCGGGGCAGGGCTCGCGCGGCGCCCGCCACGCGCGCGCGACGCCACGGGACCTGCTCTGGCCTCTGCACAGATTTTCCACCGAAGACTCACCCTTCGCGAGTGAGGGTCAGAAACAGATTCCCACCTGGAAAATCCCTGCGCGCGCGCGCACACACGTACTCTCACACACACACACACCTGAAGATAAACAGGCTCTGAGCTTCGGCCACCTTCCTAATTTCGGGCACAGGAAAGACAAGCGAGCGGGCGAGCAAAGCGCCCTTACGCTCTAATCTCTTCCCTTCCGAGTCCAAGCCATCCCGAAACCTGCCCTCTCGTGCGCCAAGGATGTACCCCGAGTTCAGAACTTCGTCCTGGTGCTCCCCCTCCCTTCATTCCTCGGCTTGCTAGAATATGGCGAGTAGATTTCCTCACTGGGAGCTGGCAGTCTCGGCGGCGCAGGCGGCGGGCGCTGCGGGCAGCAGTGGCTGGGGACGCACCAGGCGCGCACACCCTGCGCGCGGGGACAGAGAGTGGGCCTGGGCTTCTGTGCCGCCAGCCCCGGGGCCGGGGGACGCGCTCTCCAACTTTCCGCCAGCTGGGGTGAAGTTGCACTAGCGATACTGCGAGCTTTGACTGTAGCACTCCCCGCCCCCCCCGGGGGAGTGATTTGGGGGGACCACCCCAGGGCTCTGGCCTGGCTTGCAGCCTGTTCCCCTGGCGTCCCCAAACAACACTCTCCCCAACGCTCCTAGAAAAGCCACGGGCTGGGGATGCGGGGTTCGGTATCCCTCGGTTCGCCTTGAGCACTATCCCGGAGGCGTTCACTTTCGGCCCCTAGGGCCGAGGGCCAGACCCTTCACACGCACTCTGCCCGGTGCCCCTGCCCTGCGACCGCCTCTGCGCCCCGGCCGTCGGCCCCTCGCCCCGCCCGTCCCCTCCAGTCCAGGCTACGCGCAGCGTCCGGCCCGCCCCAAACCGGCCCAAGCTGCTGGCTGTCTGGCTACCAAATTAAATCAGCGAGAAAGGGGGGTGTCTTACGTTGCATCGGCACACCAAGCATCTCCGGGAGCCCCTTGACAGCCCCCTCCGCGGGGACAGCTGCGCTCTGCATCATCTCCGAGCGAGAGCCAGCGAGTCGCAGTCTACGGAGATCTCTCGCTCAAGCTGGATTCAGAAATTGGAAAATAATAATAATAAAAAAAACACCCAACCAGACCGCCGAAGTCACGGTGGAAGCGGACCCTCCGTTTCTCCAGCAGGATTCCACAGGCTGCCTGGCCCCCTCCCCCTGCCAGTCCCCGGTCTGTTTCAAATCCCTTTGATCTCCCTCTCCCGGGTTGGTGCACATCCCGGGTTGAGGAGACGCTGTTGCTGCAGCTCTGGCTTTTTTTTCCCCTCCTCCCTCCCCCGCCCGCTTCCCTCCCCCTCCCCCTCCACCCTTGGCGTGCCGGCCGCTGGGGAGGCCGCGGTCACCCAGGCATTTTGATTCATTCACACTGCAGGAACGGCCGTGACGTCGCTTTCCGCAGGCAGGCCCGCCCTTCAGCCAAGCCCCCCACCGGGCAGCAAGCGGCGAACCCAGGCTGGAGTGGGGGTCCCAGCGCCCCGAGGGAGTCCGGCCAGGCAGGAGGGCGGGACTGCATGGAGCGGGGCGGGGCCTCACTGGCCTTCCCCCACCCGCTGCCCGCGGTGCGCGCTCGCGCCCCGGGTATAAATACTGCGGTTAGCTCGGCCGCGGCAGCAGGTGTCCCGGACGGCGGTGTCCGGGCCTTCGAGGGTTCCGTGGGTTCCCCCGAGGTGGAGGGGGTCCCGGCCCCAGCGGGCGGCTGGTGTCCTCTTCGCTCCTCCGTTCGAACCAAAGGGCGGGGCAGGCGCTCCGGAGGCCGGGCCGCTCGGCGGGGGTCTTCCGTCGCGCGCTCTCGGTCCCGGGCTTCTCCCGGCCTGATGATCGAGCGCGCTCCGTAACTAGATGACTCCATCCTCCTCGTCCTCGGCCTCCTCTTCTCCTCCGGCCAACTCCTTTCCCGCCGGCGCTTCCCAGCCCTTGCTCTCTCTCCCCCGCGTCTAGCTGAGGCCGGGCCAGGGACAGCCCGTACTCAACCCGGAGCGCGCGAGTCACGCAGCGGGCGGCGGCGGGTGGTGGAGGGCCGCCAGGGACTGCGCGCGGAGGTAGCGGGGCGCGGGCCCCCGGTGCGCGCCCCCGCACACCGCGGCCTGCGGCTCCCAGTGGACTCTTCGGTCCTCTGCCGCCCCGTCCCGGCCGTTCTGCCTGCGTCCGACCCGCTCGTCCTGCCCTCAGTCCTTCGAGACCGCCCTGCCTCACCCACTGCAACCGCGGGTGTTTTGAACAATTCCCCACCTCGTGCGTGCGGGACGGCACCGCGCACACCCACCGCCGGGGCTAACGAGCGAGGGCGCGCGTGTGGCTTATGGTATTTACAAGACGCACACAAACACCAATTCTCCGCGCGAGGTCCTGGAGGAAATAAAACAGAAGGCCCATCGGTGGGACGGGTCTCCGCCGAGTGCTTCATCAGATTCTCGACGCCGCCTGACTGCAGGCGCGAGAAGCCCATCCCCCTGCAATAGGACCCTCTCCGAATCCTAGGATCCTATCCTAATAGGCAACTCTCCGGATCCCAGTCCTCGCAACACCGCCACCCTGAATTTCGTTCCGGAGACACAGACAGATGTGTGGTCCCTGCTTAGTGGGGTCTGGCTCTGATGGGAAGGGGAACTGGGTGCTCTCTCTCCAACCATCCAGCCTTTTCTCCAAAGAGGGGATTGTTCACAAAGAGGGGATACCAGGACTGGTGAGGGACAAGCATGACAGTGGGCGAGCCTGGCATGGCTGTCAGCGCTTAGAATTTGTTTTCAATGAAGTCACAGTGACTTCTGTGTGTCCTGGTGCTGGGTTGGCATCGTCTCTTGCCCTGCCTACCTGGGAGGCAATTCCAGTGCCCAAGAAGCCAAGAACCAGGTGACATTCTCAGTGTTTACCAAAATGTTTTCTACGAAAACTTTTGCCAGCAAACAATCACAAGGAAATGCCAGCCTCATTAAGAATTAAAGAAAAGCAAAACAAAACATCTTGTACATATACCTCTTTCTGTCTGTTCAGTGAAAAAGGGGAGGAGGAATCGGAAAATTCACCCCTGTTGAAGGTACTTGGAGACTGTTTCACAAACATTGCTAAGGTGTTTATAAGCTCTTAAATTCGTTTGAAAAGCAATTGGGCAATATGTATCAAGTCCATAAACTATTCATACTCTTTAGCTCATGTCTTTCCACTTTTGAGTGTCTATTCTACGGAAATAATAAAATCTGAAAAAAGTTTCAGACAAGAAGATGCTTAAACAACCTAAATATTCAATAAAATAAAAATAATGTTATACAATTATTGAAAGTAACTATGAAACCTAGCAACATGGAAATGCTTGTGAAATACTAAAAATTTTTAAAGCAGGATGCAATATTGTATAAGTATGTAAAAATATTAGTCAAAGATAAAAGCAGTGGTAATCCCATTGTTGGCTAGGGTGTGTGGGAAAATTAGAAAACAGTTTCCTGGTGGGTATGGAAAAAGGAACAATGTCTTCTGAGGGCATTTTGACAATATCTTTTATAGCCTAACAGTGTGATGGATTTGACCTCATACATATGAAAATTTGTCCACACAAAATAATCAAGAATAATATCTATAATGATATATGTTTATAACAGTTAAAGAGGATAACCTACATATCCAACAATAGGGGATTATTAGAGTATATAAATGGAATATTATAGTCATTTGAAAATACAACAGGATATTTAATAATGTAGAAAAGTGCTCCAGATTTATTAGGAGGTGAGGGAAAAATAAGAATGTGAAGCAGTATGGACTTTAGGATATTTTTTAAACAAGCATAGATAGAAATATATGCTAAAATACGAAAGTGGTTATCTGTACATTACAATTTTTATTTTCTTTTTGCTCTTTTCAGTTTCCTCAATGAACACACTATTTTATAAAGCAGAAAAAATACTAATAGAAGTTGTTTTTCAAAAACTTTGGGGAAAAACTGGAAGAAAATATATCAGAATGCTATTCAGATGTGTATTACAGAAAAAAAGTATATTAGGGAGATGTGTTTTACGGAATTTTTTCTTTTCCAGATTTCCTGTAAAGTTGATATATGTTTTCAGTAATATTAGTGAAAGATAAAATATTTATCTGCAGTGAAATGTGAAGCATATGCATAATTACTTCTATGATTTAATATTATATTTTTTAAATGCTCTCTGCAGCTCCTGCTCCCCTTGAATGAACCTGCCTGGGTCCTGCCCTCTTCTCACTGCATGTCTTTAGCCTGTCACTGGGTTTGGGGCAGCATTACTGTGGTGGGGACTCTCCTGTGCCCAGGGCTGGTTTAGGGGATGCCACTTTCAACTCTACCCAATGGCAGAAGAGCCCTGGGAGACCCATTCTGCTGTCAATTCTTGACTTGTGAGCAGCAGTTCCCCCAACATCCCTCTGTAGGTACCCACAAAGCAGCTCCACTAATAAATACCCTTTTTGCATTCCTATACTTCTCTAGAGGTATTTGTCTACTGGTATGAGCTGAATCCCATTCCCTGAGGTCTTCCACTAACACCTACATCTGCCAAGGTATTTCAGTTTCCTCCTGGGCCCTTACCTTTCCCATCTAATAATGAATCTCCAGTTTAAAAAAGAAAAAGCTTCCCTTAAATGTACCTTTTAGTGCCTGCCACTACAGATAGCAACAATAATAACATCAACATAATAACCTATGGTGGTAATAATAATAACCAATATTTACTGAAAGTGTAAAACTGTGCCTGGCACCAAGGTAAGAACTTCTACCTGTGTAATTCCATCTATTATTCACAACAATTTCATAAGTGGCATTGGAGGGTGAAAACACCGAGGATAATGGGCTAAGCTAGTCTCCCCGCCCCAACCCCCCACAGAATGGAAGAAGGACTGGTTCCCAGAAAGAGCAGACAGTCTCTACTGGAATAGCCCAGGAAAACCATCCAGGTGTTTGGACTTAAACCTCTGAGCTAACTCAGGGCTTTTCCCACTGAAGGCTGTCCACAGCTGGCAGGTGACGTCCCAGGAGCAACGGTTCTCAGAGCCTCCTCAGACCTGTGCCTTTCAGCTATACCCAGTAGGAGGGTGGGTACCAGCCACCACTCATGGCTGGTGGCCATGTGGCTTTCCCAGGTTTAAAGTTCTGTCAGGGCAGTCGGTCAATAGTCAGGAAGAGTATCCAGTACTTTCTGGACATTTACATATTACATTTCTGGGAACCAAACCCAACATGTCAGTGGATCCAATTCTGAGAGAAGACTCTCCAGAAACTCAATTTAAGAAAATGATTAAAGCTTGCATTTGTCTAGCACTTTACATTTTACAAAGTTTCTCCACATATTTTATCTCATTTGATCTTCATCATCATGCCAGGGCTTGGGTATGACTATCAGGAAACGGAGAAGTTAAGTGGTTTGCATAAGGTCACACTGCTAATAAGTTACAGAGTCAACTGGAAATTAAATCCAGCCTTTGACTCCCAATCTGGTGCTCTTTCCACCGGGCACAGCAGACTTGTGTGTCTTCTAACCCTTGCATTTTAGGAACTTCACAGGGTGGGGGAGTTCACCCTCAAGACGCCAGGAATCCTGAAGCCCCGTCTCTTTTCCCGCTGAGGGACAATTCACTGCCTCTGCTCCGTGTCACCCCATCTCCAATCATCTCCTCCTTGTCCTTATTCCTCTCAAACCCTCTTTTATCATTTGCATTTCGAAACTGTTTCCTTAATTATTCTCCTGCTGTTGGAAACCTGCTCTCCCTGTCTCTGTGGCATCCTTTGATTTATCTCTGTCTGGATAACAGCTCCCCAATTCTCCTTGGGGAATTCAATTTTCATTCATTTTTCTGCTGGGCTAGATTGATATAGACCCTCTGCCCTGGTCCATATTACTCATCCCAGCAGAGAAAACCAGGGAGACCAACCCTTAGCCCAGCCCCTAGGGAGCCACTGTCTTGTTCAGGGAGCCACAAGGAGTTCTCCAATAAAAGGACAGGGGCCTTTGCTCTTCTCCATCTGTCCACCCAGTCCTCCCAGTCATTTGTCACAGGCCTCTTTTATGAGCCCACCACTTTGTCATTTGTCTCCTCCTCTTCCCAGAATCTTCCAGGGATCTCTCCCCCCAGGGATGCTGATCAGTTGTTGCTCATCTTAAACCTGCCCTGTGTCCTTGACACAGGAATTTAAGGGACATGGAAAAGAGATGGTCCTGTACTTGGACATCTAACTCTCAAAATGAGATTATAAGTCAGTAAGTAGCTGCGAAACAGAATAAGTAAAGGGCACAGGGATCCTTAGAGGAAGAAGGAAATTGACAATAGCTAACACTCATATCACCAGCACTACTCTAAGTGTTCTGTATATATTAACTCATTTAACCCTCAAAAAATCCACTGAGGCAGGAACTGTTATTATCCCCATTTTACAGTTGAGAAAACTGAGTCAGCACAGAGTGGTCAAGTGATGAGGCCAAGGCTACATAGATAGTAAGCAGTGGGGCCAGGTTATGGTCATAGGTAGTCTGGCTCTATTTCTGCCAGCACCATGAAGTAACTTTTATTTGAAGGCCCCTGGGCATAGCCTGGTGGTAGAACAGGATACATCACCGAGCAAGGCCAAGTCTTCTGAGATCCACCTGTGCAGCCATAACACCCCATGGCCTATGTGTATGGAGAGCAGGGGAATGAATTGAGGAATTTGGTTTCATTCTAATCTCAGAGTTTTTTTCTTTTTACTTCCTATAAAAAAAAATCTAGGATATTTTAGATTATTTCTTAATTTATGCATTCACTAAATAGCCAGTGAATGCCAGCATCTTGGTAGGCCCTGGAAGACAATGACCCAGAGTGCCAAGTGCAGACAGATTACCTTGCTCCATGATTCCCAGCACACCTGTGGAATAGTGTCAGCTAAGTTCCCCAGGTGTATCTGCCTTCCTTGTGCTGGGAGGGAGTCAGAGCCTGGGTTAGAAACATCTGGGTTCTGCGCTCAGAGTACCTGAATTCAAATCCCAACTGTGTACATCCTAACTGGGGTAACCTTTGGCAGGTCCCTTACTTTGCCTTCTCAGTGGCTAAATAATGGTAGTGCTCTCATCATAGATGGTCACCTGAAGCAACTAGGAAGCTGCATCATTATTGTATCCCCTCTATAGCATTTTGCCTGTTTTACTTTTTCTTGTTTGGTATTTACGGGAGAAACTAAGAGACAAGAAACTCTTTGGAATGCTTTCAAGTAAAGACTAGAACTTGGGAGCTCTTCTTTCCTGAAACTGTTAGTTGGGAGGGAGACCCATGATCATGGGCTTTTGTTTTCTTTCCCCTTATTGTTTGTTTTCTTTCCTCTTTGGAGGTGGAAACCTACTCTTACACAACAGTAGGTCACAAGCTGAGGTAAAGGTACCTAAATTACTCCTTGGGTGAAATTTTAACTATATTATGATAAGTTGTCACTCCATTAAGGAAACAGGCAGCTTTTGTACCGAGCAAAGGGGGCAGGAAGGTACAGCTGGGTGGTGGCTGGGAGAAGGGATCCCTGAAAAGAGCCTCTGGTGCAATGGGTCAGACCATCAGGGCTCACCTGACACCTAGGGCAAGTTACTTAACCTTACTAGCTTCCCTTCTCATCTGTAATATGGGTGTCTACATTTTAGGGTGCTTGTTGGACTAGAGATAATGCATATAAACTCCAGAACCCAGTGCTCAATGCACAGAAGGCACTCAAGTGTCTGTGATGGTTGTTAATAAGGTGACCCACAGTCTTCACCAATAACTGGGCTGTGTGCCTTCTGCCTGCTTTCCCAAACAGCCTCTCCACAGCACACTGAGATACCTGATTCTGTATCTTCTCTTCGGAAGCTGATCTGCCCACACAACTTGTAATCCTTCTCTCTTGACCTTTGTTTTTAATGTTGACCTAATACCCAAGTTCATTTACAAAAAGAACTTGAACTCCAGAGGTTGCACACAGCCGACACCCTGTCTCCCTTCCCTCTGTCCCTCTTCAGTCTCCAGGACCCAGAGGCATCCTGAATCCGAGAATGATCCAGTGACCTCCATCTCACAGTGCTTTGTGGTTGGTTAGGAGCCTTTCCTGGAGAAGGCGATGGCACCCCACTCCAGTACTCTTGCCTGGAAAATCCCATGGGCGGAGGAGCCTGGTAGGCTGCAGTCCATGGGGTCGCTAAGAGTCGGACACGACTGAGTGACTTCACTTTCACTTTTCACTTTCATGCATTGGAGAAGGAAATGGCAACCCACTCCAGTGTTCTTGCCTGGAGAATCCCAGGGACGGGGGAGCCTGGTGGGCTGCCGTCTCTGGGGTCACACAGAGTCGGACACAACTGAAGTGACTTAGCAGCAGCAGCAGCCTTTCCACATCTTTTCTCACTTAAGCCTCACAAGGTAGGTAGGGCCAATCGTAATCTGACTTTACCAATAACAGCGCAGAAAGATGGGGCTGCCTGCTCTACGTACCAGGGCCCAGTCCCAGAGCCTCTAACCTGATGCTCTGTTGTCTCAGCTTCTAGGGAGGAGGTTGTAAATGGGGAGCAGGAGGGGGAGGGGTGGAAGTCCTGCCTGGCTCCATTTGGAAATAGCTGCAGGTGTCAAGGCTAATCTATAAAACAACCCCGTCATCATCTTGGCGAAAGGTTTTTACTGGAGGAGCTTAACTCAGCAGTTTCCTCTCAGGAACTGACTTACAACCAAAAAAATGTGAATGTGCTAGATGTGGGCAGAGGCGACAGGAGAAAGGTTGGGGTGGGGGTGGGGTTCGTGTGAGAAGTCGTGAGGCAGGGGGGTCAGACACTGCCCACCCTGGAACCACATGAACCTCAGTGTTGCTGCCTGCTACAGGGGGACGCCCTCTGAGCCTCCACTCACTGCCTGGTATGTGGACAGTGCTTGTTCTCGCCCAGCGGTATTGTCGCAGAAGGGCTCCACCATCAGCGCAGGGGCTGGCACACGGAAAGTCCCCCACAAATGCCAGTGTGAGTGTCTGAGGACGAAGAACATGCCACTGTTTACTTCTCTCACCGCTTGATCATCTTTTCACGGCCCACGTTCACTGGGAAGGGGCCTGTTTTTTCACATGCTTCAGTGGAGGGAGCAATCATACTGTGACCATGGCCACTTTTTGAAAAAATATTTGTTTTTTATTTATTTGTTTGCTCAGGGTCTTAGTTGTGGAATATGGGATCTAGTTCCCTGCACAGGGATCGAACCAGGCCCCCTGCTTAGGGAGCACGGAGTCTTAGTTGCTGGACCACCAGGGAAGGCCCACGGAAGCCATTTTTGATGACCAAGGAAGAAATACTAAGAACTTTGAGGGGTAAAGGATTTCCCCCAGACCTCACCAAGGAAGCATTCCATAGAAGACATAAACCCTGGGTCTACTCTACATCTGAGCTCTGTGGCTGAGAGAAGTTGAACTTTCCCAGCCTCTGTTTTCCTGTGTTAGCAGGAGTGATAATACTCAGATCATTCCCCCTGATAAGGGGTTGAGATCCAATACGAAAAGCCCCTAAAGCAAATGCTCTATAAAATTCATTCTACCCTGCTTCCCCTACACACCCAGGGTCCTTGGATTTACAATAAGCATCAATCACCTGGGCATTTTGTTTGAATACAGATTCTGATTCAGCAAGTCTGGGACAAGACATTCTGCATTTCTAACAAGTTGCCAAGAGATGCCAGTGCTGCTGGCCCCTGGACCCCACGGTGTGTATGAGTGCTTTAGGGCAGTGCTGCCCAATACAGAAGCCATTAGCACATGTGGCTGCTGAAAGACGTGGCCAGCCGCAAACCAAACACGCTGTAAATGTCGATTACATGTTGCATTTCTAAGACTTCATACGAAAAAGAGTGTAAAGTATCTCATTAAGATTTTAGAAGCTTTTATTACGTGTAGAAATGATGGGTCTTTTGGATGTGTGTTGTGTTTAGTTGCTCAGTCGTGTGCAACTGTGCAACTCCCTTAACTGCAGCTCACCAGGTTCCTCTGTTCATGGGAGTCTTCAGGCAAGAATACTGGAGTGGGTTGCCCTTTCTTTCTCCACAGGATCTTCCCAAACCAGGGATCAAACCTGCATCTCCTGCATTGCAGGCAAAATCTTTACTCACTAAGCCATCAGGGAAGCCCAGTCTTTTGGATATGTGGGGTTAAATAAAATCGAGTATTCATTTCACTTCTTTCTTCTATTAGCATCGCTATCAGAAAACTTAAAATTACTCACGTGGCTGGCTTTTATATTGCTGTTGGACAGTGCTGTTCCTGGGCATTTTGACTTGCCTGTGCTACACACACACACCAGAGCAGTCCCTTTTTTCCCAACTCAGCACAGTTTCTGGCACAGAATAAGGGTCTTATAAGCATTTGCTGTGAATGAGCAGGGAGGATGCCCACAAGTGGAGCCCCACGGGAGCTGGCCCCACACTCTTGTGAGGTGACCCCAGCTGCACGAGGGAACCGGCAGGCTGAGCAGGTGGCTGTGCCTGAAGAATGGCCATCTCCCCCTTGCAGCTGACCCTGACCTGCCACCCATCCATTCTCCCTCATCCTCGGCCCCACCCTTTGCTCTTTTCAAGGCTTTGACGGCAAAGAAAAAGGAATTCTAGTGTTCCCTCCCTAGGGCGTGCCAGATAAAAAAGGAGGGTCACAGGATTGCCTGAATCCAGGGATCCATCTGTGCCCCCAGTCTTCCTGCCTCGCCTGAAGCCACATCAGCTAATCTTGGGGGTCCTGCCCCTTTCCTGAGCTTTCCTCCCCCAAGGTTCTCTTTGTGGGCTTCACCCATCTCTGCTGGAAGGGGTAGATGGGGAATAGGGGAAGGGTGGGAGAGAGGCCCAAGACCCTGGGCACAGGCCAGGTAGGAACCTGCACCAACCTCCCTGAGCCCCTGTCCTAGCCTGAGGGGCTCTTAGATAAAGAGGTGGCCAGCACCTTCTGTTATAAAGATGCTCGCTTCATCCACTCTGAAATTAGCAGGACACCTCAGAGCCCAGATACCCACGTCTTCCAATACTTCCAGTGACCAGAGTCAGGTTTCAGGGCACTGCAGTCTGAGATCTGGGAGTCCAAGGAAAGCACAGGGAGAGGAAGAGGCTGTGGTGGGCCGGAAGGTCCCCAGGGTGCTTGGCGCTGGGCTCTGCCCCAAACCACAGGGCTCTGAGCACATTTCTGCCCCCTCCACCAGGGCGAGAGTGTGCACGTGGGTCCTCATCTCCCACTTGCGCGTATCCCACTCCCGCCTCCTGCCTCCCCTCCACGCCTCCGACACTAAGCAGGACAAAGAGAATTCTCGAAGCATGTGAACTTACCAGAGGTCAGGGGAAGACTCTGCCTTCGTGGTGAGGACTGGAGCGTGGAGCGGCTGTTCTCGCTGAGCGCTGAGCGCAGGCGGCTCTAGGGGAAAGGCAGCGAGTGTCTGGGAGGGGAGCAGCACCCTGGGCAGGGTGGGAACTGGGGGAGGGGCGTGGCCGGCGGGGTGCGAGCCGGTCCAGAGGAGGAGGCCAGACAGCCAGACGGACCATCAGGACAGAGCCCAGGGGAGGCCCTTCTCCTCTTTTCTCCGAGAAAAGGTGCTCTGCTCCCCCTTGGAAGCTGGGGAAGTGAGGGTCTGTCTGGGGGAGGGGAAGAGGGGCTGGAGACCGCCTCGGAGAAAATTAAATTGCACTTGAGGGCAAATTCTATTAGGGAATAGAGCCTGTCTCTCAGCAGCCTGCGTCCATTTAGGTGATTAGTTCGGCCCAGCACCTCCACCCCAGAGCCCGGGAGCTCTGTCCCTCGCCCTCGGGAGCCAGGCCAGTGGCCTCCGGGGGCCCAGCCACCCCTGCTCCCCAGCTCACCCTGAGAGGACCCTTCCCTCACCACTCACAGCCCCCGGGCTCTTTAAGTGGGTGCACCTGGCTGTTCTAGAACACAGGCCAAAAACAAGGACAGGCAAGGCCACGGAGGACAGAACTGGGATTGGACTGCATTAGGCCTGGGCGGGGCTGGGAGAGGTCAGAGGTCAGATGGCTAGAAGACGAGGAGGGAGAGGAAGGGAGAAGAGAAGGGTATCCGGTGAGTGAAAGGGCAGGAATAAAAGTGAGGAATGGACAGGAGGCGGGGTTTGAATGGGCAGAATCTGGCACCAGGGAGGAGATACAGAGAAATACAAGTGGCAGATATGTCCACTGATACACGATACATTCATGGACTAGTAAATGGTAAAAACAAATTCAACTGTAAAATGGGCATAATGATAACAAGTACTCTCTGGGGCTGTTGTGCTGCCTAAAGGCACATACTGAGTTTCACAAATGTTCAGGGTTATTATTAGCTATTGGTTGTATGTTAATATAGGTCACACTGTATCTGAGCTCCGGCAGAAAGGTCTAGATTGAGGCCCCATGACTGAGGCCCACTTACCAGCCCCCTCCTTCCTACCACCAGTGGGATAGGGCCCTGACTCAACCAGCTTGACTGGCCTCTAGATCCTGCTGTCCGTAAGCCCTTTAAAGAGACGGCGCCTCCTCTCCTTTATACTGAAAGAGTTTTGCTTGATTTCCTTCAGTTTCTGGCTGTAAGATGATTTCGTTTGCTTAACAAAAGCACCTGGAATGTATCACGAGGAGAGCCAGTACACCGTTTCCTGAACACGGAGAGGCACCGGTGCACGCGACGTAGAGTTCTGAGAACACCAGTGAATGGCGCATCGTCCCGACCATGGCCGGGATTAGAATAGTGAATGTGACCCTCCTCTTGCATACTCAGATATCTAAGGCTCCCCCGAGGGCCCTGGGGACACAGAATCGCAGCCCCAAGTGAGCTTGACTTTTACACCAAGGGTTAAACTGTGTATTTATATTGCTGGGGTGGTTGTACTGGCCCAAGTAGCAAGAAATTTGTGTTCTGTCGGGAGGGCAGGAACGGGGGTGTTCAGAAAGGGAAGTGTGTGCTGTGTGGGGTACAGGATGTCCCCTGCTCGAGGCTGTGAGCAGGATAGTCACGCTGTTTGTTGCGGCAGGAAGGGAGAAGCCTAGCACTGCTCTGCCCGTGTCCTCCAGCCCAGGGTCTGTCTTGAAAAAGCTACTCTTGCCCAGTGATGGGCTCCAGTAAGCCCCGCCAACCCCTACCTGCTGCTCAATTGTCAGGGCAAGGATTTAGTCCCTGAAGGTACCAGTGAGCCCTGTGAGCTGGCTGGTGTTGCAGATGGCCGGGCACCTTCCCTGTGGTGGCTTCCCAGGCCCCCAGGGTCCAACCAGTGTGGACAAGACCTCTGCTGTCTGAGAACACCCTCCCCCCAGCCCTTCTGCACCTGTTAGAATAATACCTGCCAACAGAGGGCAAGTCCTTCCGGGGTTCCAGCATCTTCATGACAACAACACCCCTGACAATACACATTCCTGCCCTTCCTTGTGTGCCCCCAGTTGTCCTAGCCACTCGGTCATTGCGATCCTCTTGGGGGGCTCTGAGAAGGCATTCGAGCACTGGATTCTCACTAGCTGTGCTCTCCAAAGGCGATCTCATTCACTAGCGGCCCCCGCGCTGGAGAGCTTGGGCCAGTTACTCAACCGCAATAAAATGGAGAGAGGAACACTTGCCTCTCATGATTACAAGTGAAATCACTGTGCTCAGGATTTGGCCCTTAACAGGGCTTCCCAGGTGGCGCTAGTGGTAAAGAACCCGCCTACCAATGCAGGAGATGTAAGAGATGCAGGTTTGATCCCTGGGCTGGGAAGATCCCCTGGAGGAGGGCACGGCCACCCCTCCAGTATTCTTGCCTGGAGAATCCCAGAGACAGAGGAGCCTGGTGGGCTACCATCCATGGCATCACAGAGACTCAGAAATGATAATAAACGTTGTTAACAAGTCCTCAGGCCCCTCAGTAAGGAAACTGTCTTGTTTGCCATTATGCTTCCAGCTTCAAGTGTAGGACCCTGTACATTATGGGGTCTTTGGGAATGTATGTTACATAAAGGGATGAAGGAGCAACTGAGTTTGTAAGTAATCCACTGCTACAGCCTGAGACCTGGAGGAACACACCCTCCCAGCAGCAGCTGCTCCCGGGGTGGCCAGCGTGGCCCTGTCAGGCCTGGTTAGGCTGCCGGGCCTGTTATCAGTGTGGTCACCGGCTGGGGACTCGAGCTAACTCAGCTGTCAGGGCCCCACTTACCTCTCACCCCTAATCGTCCCTGGCTCTTTATGTACTTCCTGCTCTCCCATGGCACTGTTTGGACTTTATTATGTGGACCACGTGGTCCCTGTAATGAGAGTTAGAAGAAGAAAGCCTGGGATAACAGCCCAGACCCCAAGACACAGGAAAAGCCACGCGAGTCTCCCGCATCAGCGCGGCTTGCTGGGACGAGGCTGGGGGTTCCCGCCCGCTGGTCCTCAGGGTGCTGCCCTAGACCCAGGGTGCATGCTGTTGCTTCCCTTCTATCCAAGTCCCGGCCCCCCTTTCAGGCCACCTCAGGCATCACAGGACCAGATCCTCAGGCAGGAAGCAGCTGAGGGGACTTCTAGCCCATTGCCTGCCCTGCAGACTTAAGTCTGTGGGCCCTGCGGGGCAGGCATCTGGGGGTTTCTGTATGGACCCAGCAGGTGTCACGGGCTGGCTCTTCAGAAGCAGCCAGGACCACCTCCAGGTAGTTCTGCCCAGGATGATCCCTTCCCACCAAGTTTTGCTTTTCAGTAGGTTTAGTTGAAAGTGTAATTTTGCTAGTGTGTGTGTTACATATGCTTTATAGTTAGAGCCTAAATTATTGTAAATAGTTACAAAATTACCATTTGGAGTGACTTGCTTTTTCACCATTTATTTAAACTACAGTGATGAGAGGTGATCTCTAAAATTCACAATTCAATCTTGGCTTTTTCAAAGTGGGCTGTGATTTTTAACTGAATTTTAGATTGTTGACTATTTCCTAAAAAACACAAAAATGAATTGCTCTCAAAAATAAGCTGCCACTCACGTCCCTGACTGTACTAAGCCCCGGTTAGCCTCCCCTCCCTACTCCCTCATTCTCCCTTTAAAATGCCCTTTCACCTCTACAAAATCCAATTTGAGTTCTGTTCATGATGGACTCTCTTCCTGCTGCAAAATGTATTACTGATTAACATCTGTCCTACCACTTAGAAGAAAAAATATGGCTGCCACCTATGTGACCACATCCTTAAAGCGCACACATACCATACCACACATGTGGAGTATACCTGTGGGGTTTATATTAGTCAGAAAGGGTCATGTGGTCGTGTGTCACACAAGGGATGCTGAATGAACATCTCTAGTACCTGTGCCTTTGTGGCATCTCTGCTCCTCAAATCTGGGCTGGGCCCGTGACTTACTTTAACCAACAGAACACAACAGATGCGACCCTGCACCAGTTCTGGGACTAAGCTTCATGAAGGCATGGCACTTGGGGGCTTGGGACCCCTGTGTGTGTGAGCTCTGCTGGAGATACTGTGTACCAAAACCTCACCAGGAAGAGTCTATCAGTGGACAAATCTCACAGTGCTTCTGAGAACAAAATACTTTTTCGGCATCTCTGTTCTCCCTAGGGTGCTGAGTGCAGCCAGGGCAGAGAGAGCTGAACTGGCCTGGACAGAGAGAAGCTGGGTGCTAGCAAAGTCAGAAAGCGTTTTCCTTACCAGTGCGAGTGGAGGCCGTGCTTTCATTCGTCAGCACTCGCTGAGCAGCCGGGGTGACCAACAAGGAGATACAGGGATGGAAAAAATTCAGCCCCTGCCTCCCCAGAGTTCAAGTCTGATGGAGGAGGCCGTGTCGTCAACACGTGTCTTCAGCAATGCGATGGGAGCAATGAGAGAGGAAAAGATGTTGCTGGCCTACCGAGGTCAGGGGAGGAAGAGCCTGATTACGGGGTGTATGTGAGGAGGGCCAGGAACGCTCCGAGAGATCCTGAAACTTGGGGCGCCCACAAGTCTTACTGCCCAGCCTGGGGTGGAGGGCGCTTATGAGGGTGGCCAGAGAGGCAGTTGTGGTGGGGGGCGGGGTGGGCAAGGGTCAGAGCACAGCTGGGCAGCCACACCAAGGTCTTACATGTACTGGCTGAGAAGGCGGGCCTCAGGCCTGAACCTCTCACACCAGAGACATCTTGCTAAAAAATACCCGAGATTGTATCATCTCCTGCTGCAATACCCCACCAGCCCCTGCTGTCTGCAGGATCAAGCTGCAACCAACAGACTGTTCCTTCAGACTCCTGCTTAGGCCACGTCCCACCTACTCACTCTTGGGGCTCCCCCTCTTTCCCCTACCCCTGCCCCCTCATGCTAACTTTTCTGTGAACCTCTGTTCCTCCTGAAGAGGAGGGGACTTCTCAGGGCTCCTGGGCACCTCAGCCATCCCAGGGCCAAGTTATAATGAAACCCTTTACAGTGAACTTATAATGGGCCTCAGCTTCTAGAACTCCAGCCCTGGAGGGCAGGGCACCGCATACCTATTAGCTATGAATGTCACTGCCCTTCAGGAGACACCCGCCCAAAGCTTTCTAGAAGAGGGTCAGATGTGTTTCCCAGTCTGCAGCATGTGTGGCCGTGGCCCGCTCTCACACGCACACACACACACACACGTGCACGGCATGGATTCAGTCTTTTCCGTCACAGAAACAGGGCAGCCGTGACAGGAAGGGTTGCTCAGGCCACAGGCTGCACACAGAGAGGAATTCTCCCAGGAAGAAGCAGAATTAGCCCCAGGCTCTCCCTGACGCCTGGAGGTGACAGCTTCCTTTATGCGGGTAATCCGCCATGAAGGCCACGTTTAACACTTGCCGCTCTGCGACCGCCTGTGGGGAACTGCTCCTGGAGAGTGGAAATTGGAGCTCGTCAGGGTAATTTGTCCATCTTACCACCCACAGTTCAGGCTACTGCCTGTGGTCTGACCTGTGGTTGGCCGTGAATGAGACTGGCCTCTGAGAGAAGACTTTGACAACACGGAGTTTCCTGTCTTGGAGGAATGACCCTGAGTTGCTGTGGTAGCCAGGCCCTGGCACTGCTGTTTCACAGCCAGAGGGAGCGGCCAGGCCTCCAGGCCAGTTCCAACACCCAGGGCCCGATGCTTCCAGCAGCCAGGGGTGTCGGCCACCTGGTTTTCCTTTGTTGCTTGGGCCTCTAGAGTCCAGCCCCTTCCCAATCCCTAGTCTGCCGTGATTAGGAGGGAAGGCTGATGGTATTGATCATTGGACTATGTCTGAACCCCTATGATGTGCCAAGCCCTGTCACATACACTTTTAGCCCTGTGCTACCTTCTTTACAGATGAAGAAACTCAGGCTCAGAGAAGCACTTGCCAAGGTTATATGGCTGGTGAGGAGCAGCAGGAGGATTTGAACCCAGGTCTCTTGACTCTAAAATATCCTTTTACCACAGTGGGCAACCTCCCCATGTGGCTCTGTGGGAAAGAACTCGCCTGCCAGTGCAGGAGACGTGGGAGATGTGGGTTCAATCCCTGGGTCAGGAAGATGCCCTGGAGAAGGAAATGGCAACCCACTCCAGTATCCTTGCCTGAAGAATTCCATGGCCAGAGGAGCCTGGCGGGCTATAGTCCTTGGGGTCACATGTGGAGTTGGACATGTGTGTGCATGCGTGCTCAGTCCCTTCAGTTCTGTCTGACTCTTTGTGAACCTATGGACTATGGCCCACCAGGCTCCTCTGTCCATGGGATTCCCCAGGTAAGAATATTAGAGTGGGTTGCCATTTCCTTCTTCAGGGGATCTTCCCAAGCCAAGGATAATATCTAGGTCTCCTCAATGCAGGCAGATTCTTTACCACTGAGCCACCAGGGAAGACCAAGAGTTGGACACAACTTAGCAACTGAGCACAGCACACCAGCCTTAATAATGTACTACAGTCTTGTTTTCCACTCATCCTAACATTATCCTAAGCATCTTTGAGGCTCAAAGCACTGAGTGGCACTGAAAGGGGGATACAAAGGAACAACATGCTCTGAGAGATGCAGATCCCAGGATATAGGCCCATTGATTCAGAAGCCATCTGGCCACCTGTGATGGGCCAGGCACTGTGTTAAGTCCTGGCGCTGCAGTGGAAGAGGGGAAGACTGTCCTCATGGAGCTCAGAGGAGATGGGGGGGGAGGCCACAGCCAGGAGACCATGCTGCTGGGTGGCAAGTGATCTCATGGGGTGGGCACGCCTGACTCAGGATTGAGGGGTTCAGAGGGCTTTCCTGATGGAGTGAGATCTCAGCTGAGTCTAAAGTCAGATCACAACTCACATGCCCACAGGGTAGGCATCTGAGGTCCGAAATACAGTAAGCTAGCTCCATTTTAAAATGGAGATATGCTCTGCTGAGTATCAAATATATAGGAACATTCTTCACAGATAATGCTCTCTTCATTTTCCTTGAAACGTGACTCGTGGAGTTAGAGAGATGGATGTGGAGAAGTATTGCCCTCTTCTAAATCAGCAGTGCAAATGTGATGATAAATGGTAACTGCCTCTTGGCCTCCAAACAGGGAACACAAAAGGAAGAAGTGGGAACCACAGCTCTGGGAAACCCAGTTGCCCTGTGGGTACTGTACTCTATGGGGGCAGGTCTTCTGATGGTGAACATGTAGGTAGGTTCCGGGTTTTGGTTAGTATCTCTGATTATTTCCTTCAAAATGTAGGATACATTTTGAGCAGTGTAATTACTGAATCAAAGGGTATAAACATCTTTAAGATGGATTTTTTTTTTCAGAAATATTCTGCCAACATACATTATCACCTTTCCAGTATCAGGTTTTATCATTGCATGATGTATAGAAAAGATACATTAATCTCTCACTTTCTTTATTATTGAAAAATTGTTTCATATATTTTTTGATCTTTGTATTTCTTCTTTTATGAATTGACAGTTCATATTCTTGGCCTGCTAAAAGTGTTTTCAACTGTACAAGTAATACATATTTATTTAATGCAAATAAGAAAATACAGATAGGTAAAAAGAGAAATAAATAGCTATGATTCCACCACTGACTTTTTTTTTTTTTTTTTCACCACTGACTATTAACCACTATTTTTCTGGTGTGTGTATCCCAGATCTACATCCAGTATCCATAAGTATATGTGTGTTTTGTTTTTTTTTAAATAAGATCATACTATTGTTGCAACTTCATGTTTTCACTTACCAATATGATGTGGAAATATATTCAGGTTAAAAAGTACACATTCAAAGCATTTCTGTTGGCTGCGTTGTATTTCATTGTAATGATGTACCAGAATTTAATCAATTTCCTAACTTAGACTGTAGGTCTATGTTATTTTGGTATTATAAATATTCATTATATAGCAAATCTTAGTATGTATCCTCAATTACTTTCCCAGGATAAATTCTAAAAGTAGAATTGTTGGATCAAAGGTTACATATTTTCTTAAAGCTTTTAAAACTTATTACCAGTTACATTACATTAAAAATTACACATTTCCCAAAATTTATATCAGTTCATAATACCACTGTCAGTGTTTGAGAGTGCTCTGAAGCAGATTGTATTAAGGTGACCTCAACAATCTCTTCCATCTCATATAGTTTCTAGAACTTTATCACTGCCCCATCAAAGGGTGGAACCTAGGACTCCTCTTCTTGAACCAGGGAAGGCCTTTGTAGCTGCATCCCAGGTAAGCCTTTAAATCTGCCTCAACCAACAAAGTAATGCTTTTTGACTTTTGAGGCCAGCACAAAAAACTGCCATGCACTCCCACTTTATTCTCTTTAGATGGTTGCTCTTGGAGATCAGCTACTATGCTGTGAGGAAGCCCAAGAAGCCTGCAGAGAGTTCCATGTGGAGAGGAACAGAGACCTCCCACCCACTGTCTAGCTGAGCTTCCGAGGGACAGCCAGCCTCAACTTGCCAGATGGACCACACTCAGATATACTGCATGGAGCAGAGATGAGCCAGTTTTCAGCTGAACTCTGTTCAAGATGCCGATTCATGATCAAAATGAACGACTGTTACTGTTTCAAACTGCTAAGCTTTGGAGTGGTTTGTTATACAGCAATAGATAACAGAGGCATCTCATTTCCTCCCACTCTAGCTACCACTATCTTTTTTTTTTCCCTTCCATTTTTGCCAACAGGATAGATAGAAGGAGCATCTCTCTTTTGGTTTTAATACTTTGGTTCATTATTTTTAATAGGGCTTTAATGCTTTTCTTATTTATGATAGATCTTGAAGATCCTTTAGTTCTATTTTTTTCCCTGCTATTTTTTCTTTTCAAAAATGTTTATTGCAAAAATTCAAAAACAAACTTAAGTATTTAAGTCAGAGCCAGAGCTAGAGTGGAGGCAGCTCCAGGTGGAGGCACCTGGGCACCAAATTTAAGGAGGCACTCATTCCCAGAGGCTGACCTGCCCTACTGGGATACCCAGTTGATAAATGCCTCCTTAAATTTTGCACCCTATATACCTCCCTTGCTCACTCTCCCTGGTGGCTCAGACGGTAAAGCGTCTGCCTGCAAGTCTGCCTGCAATGCGGGAGACTCGGGTTCGATGCCTGGGTTGGGAAGATCCCCTGGAGAAGGAAATGGCAATCCACTCCAGCACTCTTGCCTGGAAAATCCCATGGATGGAGGAGCCTGATAGGCTACAGTCCATGGGGTCACAAAGAGTCGGACAAGACTGAGCGACTTCACTTCACTTAAATTTTGCACCCTGTATACCTCCCTTGCTCAGTCTAGTCCCAACCCTGTTTTAAGTCCACCCAACCTCACTTTCTAGATATAACTGTACTGATTATAGCTTGGGTGTATATTCTTCTAGACTTTTTCTAAACATTAACACATATATGTAACAATGTTATAAATTACATTATTAATATATATGGATATATGACATTTAATAATTTACATTAAATTATATTTAATAATTATGTTGTTAAATATATATATTAATGAAGATAGTAATAAATAGTAATATTTATGTTTACAGAAATGTATCTTTGGACATCTTATGTCAATACTTACAAACTGATCTTTCTCCAGTTGCCATGTATCATAATAGGCATATCCCTTTGTAATTGTTATTGCACATATTTCCCAGTTCTTTACATATGTAGCTTGATTTTATTTTAAACTGTATTTTTAAAAATTGGTGTTATCAAGTAGATCAAACTATCACTTATTTTTTCCATTGCTCTTATGCTAACAAAAACACTATTCGGCTATATTTCCCTAGGTGTTAGTTTTTTCATCACTGGGATTATTTCAATGTATGGTGCAAAAATGGAATCTCAGCTGAGTTTTCCTCAAATGATCAGTATTCTTAACATCATGTGCTAAACTCTGTGACCGTCAGAAGTGCTGAGGTTTGCGAACATGATGCGGACAGGGTAGAGCAGATTCGAGACAGACGAGATTCTGTTCCCCTCAGACCACAAGCTCTGATTCTGAGGTGGCAGAGGCTCCCAGGAAGACCCTGGTGAGGGCAGGAGGCCCCAACGTGATGGTGGAGGCAGGGGATTAACAGGCAGCCCTGGGGCCCACTTTCCTCCCAGAATGTCCGGCCACCCCCAAGGAAGCGCCTTTTGCTGTCTCTGTGTAGAGATGAGCAAGTCTTGCCGAAGAAACACCTGGCAACTTGCCAACCCTGCCAGGTGGCACTCACCCTAGAATCGAAGCAGATGCTCGTGGAGTCTTCCTCAACACGCCCAAGGCCAATGACCCCAAGACTGTTGCTCTTAACTTTACCCCTCCTGTTGACAGAGGGCCCCTTACCTTCGTCTGGTGACTTCTAGACTTCTTCCTCCCTGTCTGGTACCCATGACTGGTACTGGCTAGGCCCCCTCCTCCCTGTCCCAGCCCTGCATAGGTACAGATGACACCTAGAGGGAAGGGGCAGAGAGGGTGAGCAGAGGGACTGAGCCCTGTGCACTCCAGGACCCTCTGGAGGCCATCACACCCCACCCATAAGCACGCTGTCCTCTAGGGCAGAGACCAGGGCTTGGGGAGGCGACATCGGCCTCTGCCATGAACAGCCTGTGCCAAGGCTACGGGGAGGACCCAGCGGAGAGGTGGGCCACCTCTCTGGGACCTCCACAGCCCAGGGGTGGCTTCTGAATGGAGCAGCCCCTCCACCCCTGCCCGTAGAATCCCTTCTGGGTTTTCCTTCCTTCAGTTCTCAGAGAAGCCGCCCCACCTACCTCCCGTTCTCTATCCTGCAGAGCACTTACCACAATCTTTTTTTTCCCCCTCACCTGTTTGTCTTTTCCTCTAGAGCATAAGCTCCATAACACCATGTCTCTCTCCTGTTTATCCCCAGCTTCTAGCCCAGTGCAGCATTGGAAAAAAAAATTCTCAAATGTCTTTTAAAGCTTTTTGCTTAGAATGTCTTGTATTTGTGATTTTCCTTTGTTGGAATCGGCACGTGCTCTCTCTGCCTGCGATGTCCTTTTTCCTCCTCACTTTCCTTGGGAACACCCACTCATCCTTCAACACCCAACACAGCCGCCCCTCCTCTAGGAAATCGTTTCTGAAGTCAGTATGGAACATACCAGGCAGAGGTGAGTTTGTCAGACCCTGGAACGAGGACCCTTTATTTTGCAGGGGTCCTCTGAGGACCCTCTCCTGCAGGGGAGCTCTCCTAAGGTACAGAAAACAACTTGGAAGGACAGGTGGGCGGTGCTCAAATCACAGAAGCCCCGGCTTCCAGGCTGGCAGCCTGGGTGGGGGAGGGGACCAGCTGGTGGGCGAAGCCGGTTTATCGATGCTGATGCTGCTGAGAGCCCTGGGGAAATCAAGGTGAAAGGCAGCAGTCCTGCTCAGGAGGCCCACCCCTGTGTATCAATCAGAGGGACTGGGACAGGGTGGAAAGCTGCTCAGGCTGTCTGCCAGGGGCCAAGGTGAGGACAGAGACCCACAACCACCACCAGGGCCCCCCGTGGCCCCAAGTGAGGCCCTACCCCCTGCCTTGGGCACCGGGGGTAGTCGCAGAGTCAGCTTTTTCAGCCTAGTTCTAATTCTGAACGCCTGAGCTTGGTTTTAGAAAATATGGTCACTGGAGCCGTAAGGGCCGTCTGGTAGAAATCCTCTGCTCCTGGCATCAAGTCAGGTACCAGGTGGTGGAGGTACAGGCGTACTCAAGTGGTCTTGGCCCGGCGGGGGCTGGGAGCCTCTTTCACCCTCTTGTGGGCCTGTCAGCCTCTCAACCAGGGCCCGGTGGGTCAGGGGAAGATGAGCAGAGACGGCCTGGGCGGATGGGGCAGGCAGGTGGATGACTAGAGTGGGGACACAGAGAGGGAACTCTGGGGAAGATGAGAGGCCTGCAGAGAGGCTCCAAGCCGCCATCCACTCGTGCAGTCAGGCAGCTAAAGAGGTGACCCAGGGCTATCAAAGCAGGGAAGGGGGGCCAACCCCTCCCCACCCGGCTGCCCTAGCAGAGGAGCAGGCCTGGCACCCCACCTGCTCCGCCCGGTGCCGAGGCCATCTGAGCAGAGCAAGATGTCAAAGAGAAAACCCCAAATCGGATTGAGGCTCCTGCTCCCCCTTAATGAGGTTCATTATCAGCGGCTCTGATCCTTGTAAAACCCAGCAGGCCGGATTAGGGGCAGCCTCTCTAATCTGGCTGACTCCTCCCTGCTGAGCAGCCAGTCCAGGCCGGCTTTCACAAACAAGCCCTCTCTCCTTCCTCCAGGGACAGCGGAGATGTAGACCACCTGGCTGAGGAGGGCCAGGCAGGTGCAAGCCAAGGTTCCTGGAGCAGGGCTGAGAGCACCCGGCCAGGGGCTCCCTAGGAGGGTGGGGAGGAGGTGGCATGGAGGGGCTCCGGGCACAGAGAGCTCTGTGGGCAGTGGGGGACAGCCCGTCCAGGAGTGAGAGGCTGTGACAAGGCCCCTTGATCCCCCGTGAGGTGACTGGATCCCAGACGAGGCTGGGTTTTGCATATTCTCTCCAGACGTGGACAGGCTTCCCTGGGTGGCCCAGCGGTAAAGAATGTGCCTGCCAATGCAGGAGACACGAGTTCGATCCCTGGTGTCGGGAAGATCCCTTGGAGGGGGAAATGGCAACCCACTCCAGTATTCTTGCCTGGGAAATCCCACAGACAGAGGAGACTGATGGGCTACAGTCCATGGGGTCACAAGAGTTGGACACGATTGAGTGAGTAAACAACAACAGCAATCCAGACCTGGATGCTAGTAGCAAGTTAAAGAACACACCGGTGCTTGCCTTAACAAAATAATTTATTCCACAGCCCCTGCTAACAGTGGAGGGGAGTGGGAATCGAGCCTGCGGACAGCATCACCCTCCCCTCTGACCCTTTTAACCTCTACACGATGGGAGGTGACCCTCGAGAGGAACGGCCCTCTCCTCGCTTTGGCTCCCCCCACAATCATAGATTAGCATCTATTTTGGAGACTAAAATCAAAAGACAGAAGACCCAATGCGGTTTGAGCCCAATTGGGTTGAGCCCAATGCGGAAAGCACATTCAGAGCAAAGGCTTCACTGGCCCTCTCACAGCTAAGGCACTAGAGACCAGATAGCCCTCCGTAAACCCCACACCCCAGCCCGGTACCGTCACACACCGGCTCCAGCCTGTGTTCCTCCTGTACCCAAGGTTTGGGAAGGGAGCCAGCCAGAGGCTCTCCTCCCAAAGACCTCACCTGGGAGAACAACAGGACTTCCAGAAGCTTCCAGGACCCCTTCCAAAGCCAAACCCCACCCGGGGGTTGGGGCGGGGGTTCTGAGGGGCTGGAGGATGGGCAGGCACAGAGGGCCACAGGCAGTCCTTCCTTCTCTGGCGCAAAGGGCTCTTTGCAGCAGGATGGACGGAGTCCCGGGAAGCAGGGAGGGGGTCCACTCCAGTCCTGGGGCCCCTCCTCTGGAGAGGGGAAGCCTTGGACACTGCAGCCTCATCAGCCCCAGTTTAGGGCCAACACCAAGCGGGAAACACTGAAGCTTCGGGGAGAATGAGGCAGGACTTCAAATAAGCTGAAAAAGAGGAATTTGGCGCTGAGAGGCTGGGGACGGAGCCTCCCGACCCCGCTGCCCGAGGCTGCCCTTGCCCGTGCTGGCAGATGGACCCGGGCCCTCTGCACGTCTCCCTATGTATGGACCATCCCTTTCCTGAAGCCCCAGGGAGGTTTCACTTCAGCAACTGGTTTCGCTGGGTGTCCCCGGCCAAGGAGCAAGGGGAGGGAGGCAGAGAGGGCTGGAAGAGCCCGTGGACAGCAGCTTCCTATCCTGCCCCCATCCCGAGTTGGACAGCTCAGGCGGTGGGGAGGCTGGCATAGCCCTTCAGAGCCCTTATCCTGGCCCGGAAGTAGGTGTACACGGCCAGCAGGCCCATGAAGGACAGGGAGTAGAGCCCCACGCAGAGGCTAATGTCTAGGTGGGAGAAGTTCCCGCCCAGCATCTGCAGCCACTGGCCCTGGCCCTGCCCGGCCCCAGCCTCGGGCTCCCTGTCAGGGATGCCCGCCAGCTGCTGGGAGCTGCGGCCCACTCGGCCCAGCTCTGAAGGGCCTCCAGGGAGGTTCCTCCCAGCCAGGAACTCAGCCAACAACACGGCTCCTGTGTCTCTCCTGCTCAAGCGCTGCTCCCTCTCTGGTTGCTTTGACTTATCCCTGTGAAGCTCCACTACGTGCTCAGGAGCTCCCGGGTCTGGCTCGTCTGTGGCCGCACCAAGGCCAGCCTGCATCTTGGGGTGATTTGCCCCAAGTCCCGCCACTGGGATGGTGCCTCCAGGGGCCTTTATCCCTGAGCCCACCGGGATCTCAGCCTTCTCAGGGGCCAGGGTAACATTTCCGGTTGCCAGCTCCAGCTCCACCTGTTTTGGGATGACTGCCATCCTCTCTGCACCCCTCCAGGGGCCCGGCCCAGCTGAAGGAAAGTCTAGGACGATGTTGCTTGGGGAGAAGTGGGTCTTCAAGAACTTGAGGATGTTGTCCAGGTCCCACACAGGCGTGCCCCGGAGTTCATTGTGGCAGGAGGAACAGAGCTCGCGGGGTGGCCACTGCACCTTGGGGAACTGGGGGTCCTCGCTGGGGGCGCCTGGGGAGAGAAGCACACATACAGACTGCCTGTGACACACGGACACCCAGAAACCCAGATCTCACCCTTCCATTCACGATGCCAGCTCCCTCATCTGCACAAAGTGGGCACCCCTGCCCCGGGAAAGGATATGCATGCAAGAGGGCAGATAACAGGCCTAGCACAGGGCCTGGCCCACAGCGGAGCCCACAGTAGTGCCCATCTGGACAAGGCGGTTCCTCCTCACCCCCGCCACGCCACAGTTTCTCCCCCAGCCACTTCCCCGTGTCAACCCACTGTCTCTGTCACCTTCGCTGCTGGTTTGTACCCCTGGACCAGACAAGGGAAAGGGCGAGAAGACACAGAATGATCTGTCTGGCAGGCTTTGGTAGGTCCATTAGCATTAACCCTCTTTGCATTTTTCTGAAAGTTCCCATATTTCACATGAGTAAAGATACATTCTTTTTGTAATGTTTTTAAAGCAAGAGTTCAAGGCACATGGTAGTTTCGAGGCTTCTCCTGCACCCCCTGCAGCCCTCTAGGGTAGGTAGCGGGTAGTGGAACTCTGGGCTTCCTTGGTAGCTCAGCTGGTAAAGAATCCTTCTGCAATGCAGGAGAGCCCTAGGTTTGATTCCTCGGTCAGGAAGATCCCCTGGAGAAGGGATAGGCTACCTACTCCAGTATTCTTGGGCTTCCCTGGTGGCTCAGATAGTAAAGAATCTGCCTGTAATGCGGGAGACCTGGGTTTGATCCCTGGGTTGGGAAGACCTCCTGGAGGAGGGCATGGCAACCCACTCCAGTATTTCTGCCTGGAAAATCCCCATGGACAGAGGAGCCTGGTGGACTACAGTCCCATAGGGTTGCAAAGAGTCAGACACGACTGGGCGACTCAACACAGCACAGTGAAATTTCCTCCTCAGGTGGGTCCCAAGGGCTGGGCGCCTGGATCGGGGAAAGGACACTCAGGAGAGAGACAGGGAGTTGCCTTTCCTGCCAGGCTGCTGGAGCCCCAAGCGGGGCCAGCTCTGTGGGCAGAGCCCCAGGCTGAGCCCCAGAGGACCTGCCACCGGCCCCTTGCCCAGCGTCACCTGGGGAATGGCAATCAGCCCATCTCTCTTGGAGGAGGCACCTCTACTAAAGGTTTTATGGGGGAAAAAAAAAGTGGTTGGGCAGAATGAAGCAGCAGCAGCAAGTGATGTAAAAATCAGAATTGTAAAATCAGAAGGTTTATTTTTGGGGAGGGAGCAACACGGAGATTCCAAGGGTTCAGTGAGAAGTGATAGCGAGCAGGCCTTGCAAAGTGAGCACTCCATTTGCACCTGCTCATTATTGTTACTGGCTGATCCGAAAGGGCAGTCCTAGAGAGAGTAAGGGCACTGACTTCCTGGCCCTCCAGCAGCATCTGGGCCCCCGGGAAAGCCGGGAGCCTGCAGGTCACACAAGGCTGGAGGCTCAGATGAGCTTTTGGTGGCAGGGGCGGGGCAGGGGCAGGGAGAGAAGGAGTGGGAGGAGAGATGGCACGTGTCTCCTTTAGAAGTCCACCAGGAGGCCCCAGGAGATGCAGACAAGGGCAGCCGCCTGCACGCCACCTGCTCCACTGGCTCCTTTAACCTCGGCCTGCCCTAGGCCTTCTCCCCCGCCTCCCACTCCTGGGAGGTCTGTCCCAGCCAATCGCACTTTCTCTCTCCCTGCAGAGCAGCCCAGGCTTCCATCCACAGATGGCTGCTGGTCACCCCTGGAGTTTAATGCTTTTGTCTGTGGGACCCATCAGACTCCTTAACACAGGGGAATAGAAAACACTATAAACAAGGGAAACGCAGAAGACAAGGCCTCGTCCTGTGAGAATCGGTCCTTGGCTTCCAGGAAGGTTTTTCTTCTCAAGCACATTTTATCATTAGACCCCTCCCAGGGGGGTGGAAAAACCCAGCTCTTTTCTCTTTATTGGTTTGAGAAAGGGGTCAATAGCCAGGAAGCAGAACAGGGAAGCCAGGAAAAGGGACCCCAGCGGGCCAGAGGGAGTGGCCATGGTGTTGGGCAGAGAGAGAGCAACGGCATTGGAGGCCCAGGATCTCAGGGTGCCGAAACCTCAGTCTCCTCATCTAGAAAATAGGTCTAGTGATGCTGGCGTACATCAGCAGGGCTGGGAGAGCCCGTGAAGGGGCTCTGGGTGTTAAGCAACAACATGGAGTGTTACCTAGGGGGACAGTCAGGGTCCCGTCTCCTGCCTCTGGTCCAAGACTCCCAAGTTCCCCCACCTCACCGTCCCTCTGCAGGTGACTCTGGCCTTGGAGATGGCCCTTCCTTACCTGCGAGGCGAGCGTTGACCTTGTTGTGGCTGGACCAGAACCAAAGGACGGCGCTGTTCAGACTCCCCACCCGGTGCATGGAGCCAGAGGCCATCTGCTCAAAGTGGCCAGCGCACTCTCGGCAGCCGAAGAAGAAGCGGACGTAGCCCCGGATGGCTTGGAGGACTTCCTGGGCCTTGGCTACAGGGAAGAGGAGATGTCAGTCACCGGGGGCCCTGCAGGTTGCTTGGCCCTGCCGACCCCACCACCAGCCCCATCACAGGCCCACCACGGCCTCCTCTGCATAGGGCACACACACTGGGCCCAACTGATGCGGGGACTGGTCTCTTCGCCTACTTCACCTTCCAGGGGTGGTCACAGCTCTGACTCCATCCCCCACCCCAGACTCTTAAACCTCAGTCTCCCTTGTCTGACTCTTATCCAGGCCCTCATCACTTCCTGACACTTAGGATAGAGTCCAAACTCATCGTCAGGACACTCAGGCTCTTAGAGATGTGGCTGGAGAGTTAAGCAGGGGCTGGAGCGCCCACCACCAGACCTGTGGGTCCCTACCCTGCCCCTCCTGCTTCAGGCTTCCTGTCGTGACCTGCTCTCCATTGTGTCTCCTCCCTTGGGCACTACAACACCCAGAGCCCATCCTGATCTGGCTCTGCACATCCCCTAATTTGTCTCCATCTCTCCTCAGCCCCCTCATGCCCTCCCACTGGGCTCTCTGGACTGGCAACATCACAGGCTCTGAGCCTCTTCTTGCTCCGACATGGGCTCCTCCCTGAAGATACCACTGCTCCCTCAAGCCCGCCCTTCTTGAACCCCTTTGTCTTCCACACTCCACACACCTCAGGGCTAGAGGTGGTGGAAGCACCCTCCCTGCTGCTGGCTGCATGCAGACTCTGTCTCCTTCCTGCAGTGAACCCCCAGCCCTTTAAAAGCCCGTCTCCTAGTCCCACCCCTCTGCCCACTGGGACCGCAGCACCCTGCTCTCTGTCCTGCTCACCACCACTCCCTGGGCCCTTGGTTTTAGCAACTTCGGTGTCCACACCAAGGTGTGCCTTGCCTCTCACCGCCTCAGTCCCCTCAGCTCCTGCGTCCACCCCCAGCACTCCTTTTGCCTGCCCTCATGCTCTATACCTCACCCCTCTTGCCTCCTCCAAGATTTCACTCCTGTCCATATTTTCATTTGCTATGGCATCATCCATTTCCTCCTTGTATGAGCTCCTTCCGACAGGAAAAAATAACTACAATAAAGAAATTTCTCTCTGACCGGGGTCATACCCCAATCACTCCCCCAGTACCTCCAACTTCTCCCCGGCTCTTCTCTCTTCAGCCCAATCCACCCAGGCCTTTCTCTCCACTAAACCCTGAAACAGCTCTTGCCAGCGAGGTCCTCCCTTGGTATCACCTCCCCCAGCACAGCAGCATCCACTCAGCTGGGTCCTCTCTCTTGATACTCTTTATGTTGGGGGCCTTCTTGAAATTGCAACGGCAGCTCTTTCTCAGTCTCCTTTGCTGGCCCCTGCTCTCCACCGAGCAGAGGTCTGGAAGCTGAATGCCCCAGAACTCAGGCCTATTTGCACTCTTCTCTGCCCACCCTCTAATGCACTCATCCAGTCCCCAGGTCTTAACTACCATCTACATGCTGACGACCACAAGATTTGTGTCTCTGTCATGGACCTCGGCCCAGAACTGCGGGCTGACTGTCTGCATCTCCATTCACAGATTCCACAGCTGCACACGGTTATGTGTGCCCTCTCCCCATCTACTACCACCCCCGAGCCTTCCCATTTCTCGGCTCACAGAACCATCATCCAACAGACGTTCAGGCCCAAGTCCAGGGTCTGACCAAAGTCCTTCATCCTGCACATTCTTTATCCAATTCCTCATTGAGTCATATCAGCTCTGCCTTTAAAACATACCCAAATCTGCCCTTCTTACACGTGCTCACCTAACAACTCCAGTGCGAGCTGCCACCACCTCTCCGGGACAAGTTCTACAATGTCCTAACTGGCTGCCCTGCTTCCACCTTGCCCTGCTCTAGCACACCCTCCACCCAGTCATCTCTCTAAAGCATCGATCGTGTACATCCCTCCCCTGCCAATGGTCTCCAGTAGATTCTTATAATGCAGGGACTGAAATCCAATTCCCTCCCTCCCCAGGACCTCCAAGTGCCCACCTCCTCTCCTGCAGCCCCCTCCTGGCCCACTCTGGGGCTGCAAACCGCCTGACTTATTTCCTGCTCTTTCCAGTCCTTGACCTGTGTTACGGGCTGAACTGCGTCCTCTAACGTTTTTATGCTGTAGTCCTAATGCCAGTCCTTCAGAATGTGACTGTATTTGGACACAGCATCTTTAAAAAGGTGATTAAGTGAGAATGAGGTCACCGGGGTGTATCCTGTTGCAATATGACTGGTGTCCTTGTAAGAAGGGGACATTTGGACACAGCCAGGAACACCCAGAGGGAGGACCATGTGACGACCCAGGGAGACGACGGCCATCTACAAAACCAAGGAGAGGCCTCCGTGGAACCCACCCTGCCAACGCCTTCATCATGGACTTCCAGCTTCCAGAACGTGAGAAGACACGTTTCTGTTGTTTAAGGCCCAGTGTGTGGCAGCTCGTTGTGGCGGCCTGAGCAGATTCAGGCGGCCCCGGGGGGCTCCTGTCCCAGACATCCCACCACTGCTTCCCTCTCCCCAATCAGGTCTGAGCACTGGGCCCCTCCTCAGAGGAGCCTCCCCCAGCCAGCCAGCCCGTCTGAACACGCAACCCCTCCCCAGCCCTTCACCCCACCACGGGCTCTGTCTTCCTCACAGACTCACCATCACACCTGAAGTGATCTATCCGTGTGTTTACTGTCTGTCTCCTGCCACTGGAATATTGTCCCCTCGAGGCAGGGATGTCTTGCTGCAAGCACTGCTATACCTGACCCCTAGCGTGGGGCCTGGCTCTTCAGAGACGCTCTGTAAATCGTGGCTGACAGACCGGCTGAATGTCCGCATGCCTGGCCACTCCTCCAGTTCCCTCTGTCTCTGCACAGGCCATCTCCTCCCTCCAGGACTCCGGTCCGTCTTCCCCCTCACTGACCTCCTCCTGCTCTTCCCAACATCATGGAGCACTCCCTCACTCCCCCACCCCCGCGCATCCTCCTTTCCCCGTTGCCCCTGGGCCCTGGCACACGGCCCGTCAGCCCTGTGCCCACCTGCCTCACAGTCCACTGGCGGCAGGGCACATCTCTCCCACCTTTGCGTCCTCCAGGCTGGGCCAGGGCCTGGAGTGAGCCTGGTGCCTCAGGGAACGGGGGCTGAACTGGGTGCCCACCCATGCAGTCGTTTCGTGTGGCTGAGAGGCAGGGTGAGTGACGGACAGCAGTTGCATGGTTTGGGGACAAAACAGGGCAAAGGGGGCAAGGTTTCCCCAGCTTCCCCTGGAAAATGATTTTTTCAGGGAGAAATACAGTGAAGTTGTTCAGAGTCCATGGTATTAGCTGCATACATTGTGAAGAAGACATAGATTTTTTTCTTTACAGGAATATAAAAAACAGAACTAGATCTCTTTCATGAAGAATAAAAATAAAGCAAGCTTGTAGCTTCGAGAAAGCCAGGGAGCAGCCTCACACCCCTGAGTTTGTGAGGCACCACCCCGGGGGCCATGAGCAAGACGGAGTGGCAGGACAGAGTGGCCTCTAGGCCCTCCTGCTCTGGGTCCACACTGGTCATGTGTCCCCAGCTGCAAACGCGGACTCCCCTAAGTTCAGGCCTGCAGCAGGGCGCCAGCAGAGGGCGGGATGGGGTGGGCTGAGGCACAGCGGGTGCCCGGGCCTCCACTCACCTCTTTCCTGAGGATGGTCTACACCTTCCTGAGCTGCCTGCACCGTCAGGAAGTGGAACAGGATCCACAGGGAGCAGGGAAAGCCCCGGAAATGCGGCTCACTCCCCTGGCAGCCCACCCAGTTCACCTTCTCCGCGATCACAGTGCCCTACGGGACACACAGGAGCGTGAATGCATGTGCAGAGAAGAAACAGGAGTTGCGTGGGGAGTGGGGAGAGCAGCTTGCAGGAGACTCCAGTTCTGCACGCAGCCCTGACACAAACGGTCCCTTTTTCAGTCTATCGCCTTGAGGTGGGAGTTTCCCTTCCGCTGGTGACACCCATCAAACGAGCAGGAGGGCTGAGAGACGGTGACACAGCCCAAGTCATGTCCCTCCTCTAGCCTCAATCTCCCCCTCTGCAGAATGAGCGGTTCATCTCTAAGGGTCCTTCAGGCTTGACCCCGCCCCCCTACCACACACACACACACACACACACACACACACACGCACGCACACACGTCTGTGAGGTTCTGCACCTCTGCTGGCTGACGTGCCCACCTGTGCAAACAGCAGTGACAGCAGGAGCCCAGAAAGCGCCCCTGGAGAGAAGCTGTGCTGAGGAGCCCGGCAGGCAACAGAGGGCTGTGGTTAAAAAGCTCTCCCACCAGGGACATCTCACAACCAGCTCTAAAGCCCAGCTTAACTACTTACTGGCTGTGTGGCCTTAGACACACACAGACTTACTTGACCTCTGCTTCTTCATCTGCCCAATGGGAACAGTATCTGCCTTCTACTAATGTTGTAAGGATTAAGTGAGGTCTGGAGAGAGAGCGCTCAACAGATGGCGGTTCACTCGTGACCAACACAAGGACTCAACCAAGACTACAGCCTCCTTCCTAAATGCGGATTGGTGAGGAGGTCAGAGGGGACAAGGTGGACCCTTCTGCTCCCATAGATATGGAACATGGAGGAGAGCTTCTTTGCCTCCCAGACTCACCTCCTTCCTGCTGTCCAGCGCATTTTTAAAGAAACCGTATGGAATTTTCTTTCTCTGCTGCTTCTTGAGCCAGTCGTTCATGGAGTGCAGGAAGTTCTGGACTAAGGGCCGGCCACGGAAATACTATGGAAGCGATAAGTGGACAGTGAGAAGCAATTCGCCGGGGGTTCCCCTGGGGAGGGTAGTGGGGGTGGGCGGAAGGGGGCTCAGGTATGTTCTGGAATGTTCCAAAAGCACCAGGAAAACATTCTAAGACCCAAATGTGAGGAGAGAAAAAAAAAACACCCAAATGTGGGCTCCTCACTCACTACCTTTGCCCTGGGACACCGGAAGGTGAGGCAGAGGGCTGGGCAGAGGTGCTCAGTGGAGCTGGGCCCTCAAGGCTGCCCCTACTCCAGGCTGCAGGCTGGGGCTCTGACCCCTGACCACACACCCACTGGGGGGAAGGCCGAGCACCTGTGTCACTGCCCAGGGCGGCTGGGACCCCTGTGCCACACGGGCCTCTGTTCAGGTAATCTTCTGATACAGCAGCTGATTAGTGAACTGACCAGCTGGGCTGGGCTGGCAAATGGCCTTTCATTTGTATTCCACGGGCTGCCAGTGGCGACCAGGCAGCACAGGGGCCAGAGCCGAGATCCAAATCTTGATGGGAACTCCCCGTAGTCTCTGAGGAGCAGGAAAAGCTACTCTGAAGATAAGTCAACTCAAATCTGATTAGTATCAGCACTTTAAAACCACAAGGACTCCAGGGAGGAGGATGGATGTGTTGTGTGTGTGTGTGTGTGCACGCATGAGCACATGCACGAGCATACCGGGGGTGGGGGAAGGAGAGAGGGGGCTGCAGTAGCAGAGCAGGTCAGAAAAATCATCAAGAAGGTCAGAAGGACAATATAGAGAAACCTGGAGGACAAGAGCACAGAGAAACATTTGTAAGAAGAAGGAAGCTGAAGACAGGAATGATCCCCAAACAGAAAAACATGCCAAGGGATCCAGTCTTCTGAGGGAGTCATGGCGTGTTCTTATCAAACCTCCGGGCAGGACACTGTCCCCCAGCGGGAGAAATGGCCAGAAAGAATCCTGTGCTTTGACACGCTGCCTCTTGGTCAGCTCACACTGGCCTCTGGGTTCTCAACACAAATTTATAGCTTCAAGTCAGCGTTTCCTCACTGACCTTCACCCGCTGTCCTGATTAGGAAAGATGACGCCCTCTAAGGCCACGGTGTCAGGAGGAAGGATGAATTAAGGGGCTCTGGACCACAGGGAGTCACCCTGTGCTGGGAGCAGGGAAACTGTGGTGACCACATGCCACCTAGTGGCCAGTCCTGCCAGCCGCTTCCGTGAGGGAGCAGGGAGATTCCCTGCTGGGCCACAGGGCAGACCCACAGCTGACAGGTCCCTGAGGCTGAGCAGGCGGAGGGAGCTCTACGCCCCCCAGACTTTCTTCGGCGCCCCAGGCACGCAGTGGGCAAGGGTGACGGTTAGCTCAGACATGAATGTGATGCGACGATGCTAGAGCCCACCTGTGGGGTTTTGTTCTGAGAAATACAGATAAGCTAAAACACAAAGGAGCACTCTTCAGAGTCTGACACCTTGTCAGAGGTCAAGGAATGGGGTGTGTGTGCGCGCGCTCTGTCATGTCCGACTCTTTGTGACCCCACAGACTGTAGCCCATCAGGCTGCTCTGTCCATGGAATTTTCCAGGCAAGAATACTGGTAGTGGATGGCCATTTCCTACTCCAAGGGAATCTTCCCAACGCAGAGACCTGAGTCTCTTGCATCTCTTGCCTTGGCAGGTGGATTCTTTACCACTAGCACCATCTGGGAAGCCCCTCAAGGAATGGTTCAGTTCAGTTCACTCCACTCAGTTGTGTCTGACTCTTCGCGACCCCATGGACCACAGCACATCAGGCCTCCCTGTCCATCACCAACTCCCGGAGTCTACTCAAACTCACCTCCATTGAGTCAGTGATGCCATCCAACCATCTCATCCTCTGTCACCCCCTTCTCCTCCTGCCCTCAATCTTTCCCAACATCAGGGTCTTTTCAAATGAGTAGCTGCTCCTATTACTGCTACTCAGGAAGAAGCAACCACACAACAAGGGTACGGCCAGAAGTCTCTACAGTCTCAAGGGCTGTGCTGCTCGGCTCAGAGGCCTCCAAGCCTGGGCCCTCTGGCCCACGGCTCCTACCTCGAGTCTGCCTCTGCCCCAGGGCCAGCCCTCTCCTCTCTGAGGGGCGTGTCTTTCAGCAGGGAGGACTTCACCCCAAACTCAGTTCCAGCACTGCTGAGGGCAGAAGCTCGGTGGGCAGCACTTAAGCCTCTGCCTGGTCAGGACTTTTCCTGGGTCGAGTTCTTTTTCCTTACATGGGGTTGGGGGCGCAAACCAAAACCAGCTCTGAGTCCAGCTGAGAGACACAAGCAGCACTCAGTTGACAGCCCCCCTGGGAGGAGTCCTTCAGAGAGGACTGGCCTGTGGGGTGAGGGGGTCCCTCCCAGCTTCCTGGCTGCCCCTCCTCATGTGTCGAGCAGGAAGACAGCCTACAGAACTACTCCAGGATTCTTCCCCTCTCCTGATTCTCTGGGCCAGCCACCCCGGGCCTCAGCCACTTGAGAACCAAGCAGCTCACAGGGCCGGTGGGGAAAGGCTCTATTATCAGATGGGGCTGAAGAACAGGGGCCCTGTCTGCATGGGACACGTGAGAGGGGCCGAAGGCTGTCTCGGCTGAGATTGGAATGGCATGATGGCGAGCACT
Source organism: Bos indicus (assembly GCF_029378745.1). Lineage (NCBI taxonomy): Eukaryota > Metazoa > Chordata > Mammalia > Artiodactyla > Bovidae > Bos > Bos indicus. Next base: position 62,207,871 of record NC_091775.1, on the reverse strand, counting down.
CACCACCTCCCAGGGTCCTCGGTGTAACCACACCTGCCCGTCACTAAGCCAAGTGGACCAGGAGGTCAGGACTGGTGAGGCGGGACAAGGGGCTAGGAAGGCAGCAGTTCCCGAGGGAGAGGTGCAGACCACCCCCAGAGGGAGCCCCAGCTGCCCCAGACCTGCGCCAGAAGGAGGGGCTCAGACCTGCCCCCAGGGCGAGGGCGGCTGAGTCAGCAGTCAGCCTCTGAAGGGGATGGAGCCCGCATCTGACTCAGCATCCTGGGCAGCCAGAGCCTTGGGATTTAAGTAGGGCAGTGCTGGCAGGGGGCCTAGAGCCACAGAGAAGGGTGTGGGGAGGGAGGAGGCGGCAGGTGCAGAGAGAGGAGGCAGCCGGCATCTCGTCTTCAGAGATGAGGAAGGAGCATGGCAGAGAAAGGGCCAGCTCTAAACCTGGAAAGGGTGTGTATGTGTGTGTGTGTGTGTGTGGGTGTGTGGTGTGTGTGTGTAAGGAGCATGGCAGAGAAAGGGCCCAGCTCTAAACCTGGAGAGGGTGTGTGTGGGGGGCGGGGGGGTGTGTAAGGAGCATGGCAGAGAAAGGGCCCAGCTCTAAACCTGGAGAGGTTTGTTTGTGTGTGTGTGTGTGTGTGTGTGTGTGTGTGTGTGTGTGCATGCCTGGAGGTGTGTATGTGTGTGTTAGTCGTTCAGTCGTATCCAACTCTTTGCAACCCCATGGACTGTAGCCCACCAGACTCCTCTGTCCATGGGATTTCTCCAGGCAAGAATGCTGGAGTAGGTTTCCATTTCCTCCTCCAGGGGATCCTCCCAACCCAGAGGTCAAACCATGGTCTCTTGTATTGGCAGGCGGATTCTTTACCATCTGAGCCATCAGGGAAGCCAGCTTAGATTAGCTGTGCTGTGCTTAGTTGCTCAGGCATGTCCAATTCTTTGCGACCCTGTGGACTATAGTCTGCCAGGCTCCTCTGTCCGTGGGATTCTCCAGGCAAGACTACTGGAGTGGGTTGTCATTTCCTCCTCCAGGGGACTGAACTTGGAACCTCAGTTCAAACCCTGGCCATGACACCTCCTCCCGGGAGGCCTAAGGCAGGTCTCTTGGGTAACCTGCACCTCCTAAGGGGGGTAGTACTGGCCACCCTGAAGCGAGACTGAGAGGATTAAATGCCTGACACACATCGGGTCCTGCGTAAGCAGGAGCTGCACGTAAGCATGGCTGCACATAAGCCATGCGTAAGCATGGCTACTAATGTGGAGGAGCCACGCTGGCAGGAAACTACAGAGGAGTGAGGAATGCATGGCTGAGGCCAGGGAGCTCCCTCTGACTCTGAGTCTGAGAGGGGAAAGAAGAGACTCAGAGAAGCCTTCACTGCAGCATCCACAGCTTCTCCTTTCCCAGTGATCACGACGGGGAGTGAGAGGCCACGCTCCAGGCTCGGCCTGAGGCAGAGGACTCAGGCAGGCAGACGTGTGCAGGTGGGAATACCCCCCGGGCATCTGGCGCCATGTCCCACCTACCTCCCTGCACAGGGGAAGGGGGCTGTCCCAGGGGGCTGGGGGGCGCGTGACTGGGGCCGCAGGGCAGCAGCCCACGGTGGACTGCGACAGCTGGTGGGTCCAAAGATCCGAACCCAACCACGAGCTCCAGAGGAAGGGGCCGGGCTGACTCCTCCAGGAGGGCACAGCACCGGCCTGCAGGGATGCACACGGGTCCCATGTGGAGCTTTGGAATGAGGGGCCCCAGGGCCCCGCTCACCTTGGCCAGCACTGCCATGAACTTTTTCAGGGCCACCAGGCGCTGCCCCTCCAGGACGGAGAACTTGCCCACTTCTATCCGGAGGATGTAGTGCAGTGCGGATTCCAGGTCAGCCATGTAGATCTTGGAGCTGAGGACCCAGAGGGAGCCAGGGAGAGAAAGGGGTGATAACTGTGGGCAAGGGGCAGAGGAGGAGCACCCAGGGCCATAGGGAGAGAAGAGGAGGCACTCCTGATGGTCACAGAGTCCTACATGCTCACATTTGGCTCTGCCAGTAACTAGCTGTGTGACCCTGGGTGGATTACTTAACATGAGCCTCAACTCCTCATCTGTGAGATGGGGAGAGTAACAACTTGCTCACAGGTAGGTTGCTGAGAGGATTAAACAAAAGCACAAACACAAAACCCTCGCTAGCTCCTGGCATAGAATGGGGTCTTCTCTCTGCAGGCCCACAGCCCCACCCCTCCTAGCACTCACAAAAGACCACAAGGAGAAGACTGAGCTTCATGCTCTGATCTGAACAAAGACTCCGAGGGACAGATGAGTAGACCCACAGGGGCACCCACACAACAAGGCTCTGGGGAAGCCAGGCCCTCTGAAAGACCATGGGTTCGGCTGGCTGCCAAGGCTGAGAATGGGGGTTTGGAAATGGGGAAGTGGGGTTTCCAGTTATTTTGATTGCTGCTCTTGCAGCTGCCAGACGGTGGGCATCAGGCAGGGATCCATCTTACACCTCTTGGGCTGACCCCAGCCCTGGGAGAAGGGTTGCAGGCTCCGCGCTGGCTGCTCCACCCCATGCCCATCACTGCTCTTGTGGGATCTGGGCCCAGGGACCTGAAGGACAGGCTGCTTCTTTACCCTTGCCTCCTGACCCCTGGGTTCTGGTCTCGTTCTATGGTGGGCTAGCCCTGGGAGCTTGGGCAACTCAGCCCACCTCTCTGGCCACAGTGATCTCAAGGTAAAACGAAGTTCTGCCCCTCCTGCTCCTGAGGTGGTGGGGAGTCAGCAAGGTCAGCTGACGGGTGGGCACTGTGGCCACCTGCGCCTTACCCTCCTGCCCGAGTCCCCTCTCTCTGCTCCCTTTCTGTGTCCTGGAGTCTCAGTTTCCTTCTCCGTTTCTGTGTTCTGCGTCAAGGAGTGGCCCCCGACTAGAGGGGCTAATGACAGAAGTACCAGCAGAGCCCAGCACACATGGCTAGAAGTGCCAGCCATCACAGCAATCTGAATAGTCCGAAGAATTACAATGTGAATAATTACAATGATCACTCTCACCTTCTCTTTCCTTCTCACCCGATTTACTAAAAACCTCTCCATTAGCACTTTCCATCCTTAGAGTCCCTCATGCTGGGATGCAAAATCCTTCCTGGAATCTGATGACCCCACTCCCTGTTCTCTTGTGCAGCGCCCTGCTGGAGACCACCCTCTGGACTCAGCTCTGAGCTTCCTGCTCAGCCATTTCCACGTGGTACACTCCTGGGGGCCAGAGCAAGAGTCCACGGCCCTGTCTCCCTGCCCAAGGCAGAAATTCTACTCCCAGGGCGGGGCTCAAGAGGCTGAGAGAAAAGAACAGTTTCCTTGTGCTTACAGCTGAGCACAAAGATACTGACTACCCTGAAGAAAAGTAGTGAGCTCCTTGACCCCAGAGGTGTTCAAGTGAGGTCAGGTGCCTCCCCAGAAGGGATGCTGTGAAGGGACTGTAATCTCTGGGCAGGGACCACACCTGCCCTGCACGATTGGTATTTCTGGTGCCTAGCACATAGCAGGTACTCAAATCTGTGTTGGAGAAATAATTGCTTGGGTGGGAAGTTGTTTTGGAGGCTGCAGATCATCCTCCCAAGCTGATTCTAATTGGTCTTGAATAGAGTTAAGCTTAAGGAATGTGGGCATCAGAAAGTATGCATTCCATCGTGAAGAACGCAGTCGTCAGATGCTGCTGCCCCAACAGGACGACTCTCCAGTGCGTGGCCAGCAGCCCAGGTCCCCCTAAGGCCAAGGCCAGCCCTGTGGAGTCAGGCTTGTGGCAAGGGACAGTGTGTGGAAGGAAGGGGTGGGCCGGGGGGCTGTGATCCGAGGAGAGGGTGGGGAGGGGAAGGGATGAGGCAAGGCCTTACCGATCTGCAACTTTCCACACGGTGGGAGCCACCGCGCTGGTGGTAGCTGGCACAGCTGTGGTCTGGACAGCCCCCCTGGTGCTCCCAGAAAACTTCCGCAGGTAAGTGGTGTAGAAAGATCTGGATTCTGTAAGCCTGTGAGGGAAGGGAATCACCGGGGAGAGGCAGTGAGCTCGAAGGAGTGAAACCCCAGAGCTAACTCATGACAAAGAGAGAAGGCTGGTGGGTCCCCTGACGAAAATGTTTATCAAGAAATATTTGAACTTGGTTTGATCTTATCCTCAGTGAGGTCAAAAGCGAGGCACCCCTGCCTCATGTTAACCTTTCTATTCACTGGCCATGCTGTGCCAAGTCTGTTTAACACCAGCCTGAAATCAAAATCCCACCTGGGAAAGAGGCTGGGCCTGTGAATTCCTCGACCTGCCCCAGAGAGGTGGGGCGGGGGGAGCAGGGCACAGGGCACTTTCGGGAGCAGGTGGGTCTCCTGGGGAGAGTGCTACTTCTGGCTGCAGACTGGACTGTGGGTCTGATGATCCTCCCCAGAGACCAAAGATACAAAGTGGCGTGTGTGGCCTCAAGGAAGTACACAAGCTGGCTCCAAGGTACCAGAGGCGACATCACGCCCCAGGGAGGTCAACGGAAGTTTGATACCTGACTTTGAAAAAAAAATCACAGCCACAACCCCCCAAACCACTAAAATTCTCAAGTCTCTTCCAATCCTTTTGATCTCCCTGTCTTCTCATAAAGAGGAGTCCCCAGGGGCAGGCGATGCCTCCTAGACGGGGCCACTGGAGGGAAGGACGTGAAGCCCAGCAGTGTGACAGGACACCCCGGGGAGCCGGCATCAAGAAACATTGCTTTCCACTCCACTGTCCCAGACTGATGTCGATCAATGAGCAGATGGCGCGGAAGCAGCATCGTCACAAACCATTTTCCCCTTCACCAACTCCAAGAGCGGAAACAATGCCTCCGCTCCCACCAGGACTGGCACGTCCTGCCCCTCCCTGTCCCCACTGCCATCCTGCCTCCTCCCAGGCTGCGCTCCTGCTGAGCCCTGGCCCCATGCTGCCGGGTGGCCGGGAGGACCAGGGGCCACACTGCCCGGCCCCAGAGCGGGATGGCACTGACGGCCCCAAGAAGTGGCTCACTGGGCATCTTGGGCCGGCCTCGGTCTCCCTGGCCCTTGGGCCCCTGCCTGTGGGGCCGGGCGGACATCAATCATCTGCCTGAGGAGGGCACCAAGGCACCATCTGGCGCCATTTAATGGGCCATTCAGCAGCGGGAGCCTGACAGAGGGGCTGCGGCTGGCCTGATTGTTTTCTCTTGGCATTTTGGAACTGGCTATTGTCTGGCTCCTAATGAACTTTTCTGCAATTAGAAAACCAAAGGGAGGGAGGGTCAGGCATAGCTGAGTGCTTGCCAGGCCCGCAGCCTGCCAAGGAGTCTGTCTGTGAAGAGAGGAGGGTGGGGAATAGGGCCAGGGCTGCAGTGGGGTTGGTGCAGAAGCACTGGCACTGGCTGGGTGCTGAGTGTGCCAGGGACCTGGGCCTGGACTGCTGAGCTGGGGGGCGGAAGTGCGTGTGCAGCATCCTGGGCCCTGACTTCAGGCTGTAGACTCCCCAACCCTGCCGTAGGCAGACATCTGCTCCTCCTGCAGAGGGTGCTCCCTGCTTGCCCAGGGACTCCTCAGGAGACTTGCAAGGCAAAGAACTCATCAGCCCCTGTGAAAGGCTGGCGGCCTCTCCAGGCAGGAAGAAAAGAGAAACACAGGAATGGATGGGGGAGAGGGGTGGAGAGACACTCACGCGGGGACCCGGGAGAAGGAGCCATTCCGAGACAGCAGGTAGCAAGACGGGAAGTTGGTGACACCAAACTTGTTCACCACGTCACGCTCTGTGTTCAGGACCCTGCGCACTGCTATGCCCTGGTGCTGCGACAGGTCCAATGTCACCTGCAGAGACAGGGGGACATCGGGGCGGAGTGGCCACTGGGCAGAGGGAGCCCTGGGCATGCGCCTGGGTGACAGCTGTGCTCCAGCAAGACTCTCAGTCTTTCCAAGAGGAGGCTTTCATGATGAGTGACAACCACCAACCACATCCAACCCACAGCAAGGCGTGCAAATGCTGCCTCCTTGGAACTGTGCAGGCCACGTGTCTCAAATCTTTGAGGGCAGTCCCAATTTAATGTAATTTTCTTTCCAATGAATTGCAAAAGGCATAATAAAATGTGGTTTCATTTTTATATCTGTACATCAGCAGATGAATGGATAAGAAAGCTGTGGTACATATACACAATGGAGTATTACTCAGCCATTAAAAAGAATGCATTTGAATCAGTTCTAATGAGGTGGATGAAACTGGAGCCTATTATACAGAGTGAAGTAAGCCAGAAGGAAAAACACCAATACAGTATACTAACGCATATATATGGAATTTAGAAAGATGGTAACAATAACCCTGTGTACGAGACAGCAAAAGTGACGCTGATGTATGGAACAGTCTTATGGACTCTGGGAGAGGGAGAGGGTGGGAAGATTTGGGAGAATGGCATTGAAACATGTAAAATATCATGTATGAAACGAGATGCCAGTCCAGGTTCAATGCACGATACTGGATGCTTGGGGCTGGTGCACTGGGACGACCCAGAGGGATGGTATGGGGAGGGAGGAGGGAGGAGGGTTCAGGATGGGGAGCACATGTATACCTGTGATGGATTCATTTTGATATTTGGCAAAACTAATACAATTATGTAAAGTTTAAAAATAAAATAAAATTAAAAAAAAAAAAAAAAGACTTCTACCTATGTCCCAAATCAGAAAAGCACTTAGACACAATGATTTTATTTTTAGAAAGAGTTAAGAGGGAGAAGAACCTGCCTGCCAATGCAGGAGATGTAAGAGAAGCAGGTTCGATCCCTGGGTTGGGAAGATCTCCTGGAGGAGGAAATGGCAACCCACTCCAGTATTCACGCCTGGAGAATCCCATGGGTAGGGAAGCCTATGGTCCATAGGGTCACAAAGAGTTGGACATGACTGAATTGATTTAATTTAATTTCTCCTTCTTAATGCACTAGCATTAAGAAGGAGAAATATAATATTAGGTAGTATTTATTGAGTATGTATTGTGTTTTATATATAGATTGCTTCGTTTAATCTTCAAAAATAACATTCACTGTGAAATAGGAACAATTACTAGGAGACTAAGCCAGGTGGCCCAGAATACCATGGCTGCTTGGATTTAAATCCTGGCCTGATCAGACTAAATCTCTCCCAGACTCCATTTCCTTACTTGCAAAATTGCAATAATACCCCCCTCCAAGGGCTGTTAAGAAGACTGAATAGATTAATTTTACAAGAATGCTTCTAATAATGACCAGTAAATAGTATGTATGTAAGTATCCTTTTAAAAAATCAAACTCCTATTGTACAGTAGAGGCAAAAGCTGAAAGCGCAGCAGTGAAATCACGTGATCAGATCACACGGCTAACAAGTGCCTGAGCTGGGCTATAAATCCCAAGTCAATCTGCCTCCAGAGCCAGGGCTCTTGGCCAGTGTGTCCTCCTCCCTCTCAAACCACCCATCCCTGAGCGCCTTTGCATGAACACGGGTCCCCTGCCCCTGGTTATTAGAGGGATGGAGGGAGTATAGTGGGGAGAGCTATTCCAGTGAACATTCATCAGTCATCTCTACAGGCATGACCCCAGGTGTGGAAGGGGACCCCAGAAGGGCCAGGCATCCTTCAGCAAAGCTCCCTGCTCCTCCCACCTCCATGTTTCCCGTCTCAAGGCTGAGAGGTCTGGAGAAAGCTCAGAGTGTTCTACTGTGCTTGGTGAGTTTCAGGAGGAGAACCACCCAGATCCAACAGTGGTGTTAATTTCATCCCCTCCTTATCTCCTAGCACTGCCTTGGAACATCTCCCGGGCACTGGCCTGTCCCACCTCGGGACCTGGAATAAGCCCAGGGGCCTGAGAAGCTCATGATGTAGCCACAGAATGGCGGGCTGTACACAGCAGGCTGGGATGGATCTTTATAAAGTGCATACTCTTTGCCAGTTACTCACCCAGGTTCTTCCCCTATGCTGTCTCACCTGCTGTTCCCAACCACTCTCTGACAAAAGGTAATTATCACCACTTCAAAGACAGGGAAATGAGATCAGAAAAGTTGACTAACGATCACAGCCATATCACATAAGTAAGGGGTCCCCACCCTCCAGGCTGCAGACTGGTGCCTCCTATCAGATCAGCAGTAGCATTAGATTATAAATAAAGTACACAATAAATGAAATGTGTTTGAATCATCCTGAAACTATCCCCTCCATTCAGTTCGTGGAAAAATTGTTTTCCACCAAACCAGTCCCTGGTGCCAAAAAGGTTGAGGACCACTGATCATAAATGTTGGAGTGGAGATTCCAACCAGCCTGATTTTGTTATCTGTTTCACCTGGGAAGGGACCCCATATCCTCAAGAGGGACTAGATGCTCTCTGAGGTTCCCTCCCCCTGATTTGTTACTCCACTTCTTTGGGGGTGGGGTAGCATAGGAACAACATGAGCTTTGGAGGCAGACAAACCTGGTTTGAAGTCCTGCTGTACCAACTTACTAGCCGTGTGATTTTCGGCTTGTTATTTGACCATCTTTGTTAATTAGAAAAATTAGCAACTATATGTGCCAGCAATCTAGCAATGCTTAATAAATAGCAGATGTTATTATTTTCATTTTCCATGCAAACGTGTGTGCTCAGTCGTGTCCAACTCCTTGCGATCCCATGGACTGTAGCCCTCCAGGCTCCTCAGTTCATAGGATTTCTCAGGCAAAAATACTGGAGTGGGTTGCCACTTTCTCCTCCAGGGGACCTTCTGGACCCAGGGATCGAACTCTAGTTTCCTGAATCTCCAGCATTGGCAGGCAGATTCTTTACCACTGAGCCATCTGGGAAGCCCTCAGTTGCCAAGAGGAAGATCAAAACGGACAAAAAGGCTTTAAACAGAAAGGTCCAGCTCCTACACTTCCCCACTTCCGCCAGCAGGGGGAAGGCCAGTGCTGGGCTAAGAAGTGCACAGGACCAGCCCTGCTCTTGAACTCACTGGGCTCTCTCTCCCACAATGTCTATCCTGGAGATGCAGGAACCCTGCAGGCAGCTCACCTCTCTGCCCAGGTAGGAGCCTTCCTTTTCAAAGATCAGGGCCAGATACTCTTCATTGTTTCTTGCAAAGAATCCAGTAATCTCCTCCAGCCTGCAAGAGACACCGCTGGCAGTCACTCTTTCTGTGGTGAGAATAAAGCAAAACTGCTGGTGACAACCGTCCTGGCAGACACAGTACTGTGGGGACAGCCACACACATCTGCTGTTTTCACACAAGGCTTCGCGCAGTCTCCATACCAGCCTTCCAGCAGGAGTAAACCAAACACTGATTCTCAAAAGATTCTCTGTTACCTAAACCTAAACTAATGTCTGGTTCATTTCACCAAGCTATTTGGGTTGTTTTTTCAGAGTCAGGAGTGAGTATAGGCAGTCTAGGGAGGAGACCTGGGGAGGCAAGCTTTGAGACCAGTTATTTCTATGCTCTGGCCCAGGGTACGGCCCAGACTTAGAACTGCAGTTTTTATTGGTCCCCTAAAAGACTGGTGTTTATTAGCTATCAGACACAAGTCTTAGTCTGTGCCAAGTCACTACCAACTGGGAGATTTGCTTTTTCCTCTCCTGTAGCAGGCATAAAAGAGGAATTAAAAAATCAGAAAGTCCTGGGTACAGGAGATCTTAGAAGCCATCTAATCTTATCTTAAGATTTTTTAACCTCCTCATTTTAAAACAAGGAAACTAGGGTCCCAGGACAAAGGTGGAAATTAATAAGTCAAATTTTATTATTCCCCCCAAAATCAAATAATTAAGATATAAATTGTTTTTAAAATGCAGAGTTTCAACAGAAAACAATTACATAATACAAAAATGATCTGTGTCCTTATTTCAATAAAAAAGCAGAACCTCATCAGACACGTAACAGTACATGATGGCCTCTACTTTTATCCTCAAACTGATGATCTGTCTCCCTTCTCTGGATCCAATGACACAACAGCTGGCCAATGGATTCCAGCCCAGTGATGGTAAAAACGACATGCCAGAGAGGTGGGGGCCAGAGCGTGCCCCAGTGGGTGGATGGATACTGACAGCCGCTGAGGTGGTAGCAGGTGTCCCCCAGGCTGGCAGAAGAGCAGGCCCTGCAGGCTGCTGTCCACACAGCCCACCCCCACCCCATTCATTCCCTCTCACACTTCTGGAGTAGGCAGCCCACCTTCCATTACACATCTCTGCCTCCTCCCTAAAGCTCTTTAGAAGGATCACTTTGAGAGAGGCTGGCAGGTTTACCCAGTCAACTGTTCTTGAGATCCCTCTGGGCCGAAAGGCACCATGAGGGAAGTGTGGGTATGAGAGAGAGAGACATAGAGACACGGTCATTGAGAAACGTCAGAAGTGAGGCGCGGGGCACAGGCTGGCTTGGGTGTTTCCTGCAGAGATGGGGTCTACTTATGGAACCCCCAAACTGCACCAAGACTAGATATTTAGTCCAGGGTCTCCTGGAGGCCCTCTGGGAGGATGAAGAATTGGGAAAGAGGATAAAAGAAGCATTGTGACTTGGATTCAACAGCCACTGACACTTGGAAACACAATCTCTCAGCAGGGCCTCAGCTTTCGAGACACCAGCACACACACTTAGGGGGCCCTAAGCCCAGTGTCTGCCTCCCGAGGCCCTCTCAGCCTCTGGAACCTTCACTGTGTCCTGCAGCTGGGCACCTCCAGCAGTCCTGGCTGGTACTTGCATCTGTTCCTTCTTGGCCCCTCAGGTGGGCTGTCTCCTATCTGGAGTTCTCATCCAGAAGGGCAGGACCTCGTATTTTCAATCTCCCTGTCTCCCTCATGGGGGAGTTAGGGCCAGAGACTGTGCACCCTGTTATCTTGATTTCCTAGAACAGAGGCAATCCTGGGAGGCTGCCTGAATCCCAGCCACTGGATGCTCTGCAGCACGAGGGTGGGGTGGTGGGGTGGGGGGCGCAGAGTCAGCTCCCCCTCCCCCAGGCACAGCCATGGCTCAGGAAAGGAGCACCTTCATCTGACAGGGCTTTGTGCCTCTCAGTTCCCCGTCCCATTTCCTCTAAATGGCATCTGGTCTCCCTTTTTCCTCCCCACGCCCACCTTCTCAGGGACCCTTCCTCTGTCAGACTGAGCGACATCCTGTCTCATTCCTCAAAGGTTCCTGAGCACAGGTTGTGAGAAGCAGAGCAGGTATGACCCAGAGAATCCCGGCCCACCCTTCCCTTCCCAGCTGGTGGGGTGGGCCCTCTCATCCCGCTCAGCCCCAGGAAGTCAGGGCTTCTCCAGCAATGGGAAGCCCTCCGCCAGCTGCTCGCAGCGGCTCCGGGCTCCAGCCCACTGTACAGGTGTCCACAGCACAGGCAACAGGAGAACCCAAGCCACTGCCCAGCCCTGCTGTCCCCTCCACCCTCTCACTGCCATGCCTGCCATCCTGCCACCCCGCCCCGGGCCCACCCCGGCCCCAGCTACCTGGCAGGCTCCAGCGGGGGACAGGCCGGGGGCCACGTGTCACTGTGGGACTCCAGGGCATCGATGAGCCTCTCCCGAAGCGTCTGCACATCAGCTCCGGCCACTGTAAATGATGATGGGGGAGGGGAGTGATGAAGGGGGCAGGGGATGAGGAGTAGGGTGCAGATCCCAGCTTCCCTCACAGAAGAAAGGGCCCAACGCACGAGCTAGCTCTGAGCAAGACGAAGCATCTGTCAGTCCTCCTCCACGTGAGGCAGGTGGGGGTCACCCCCGGCCCTAAGCTTGGCAGAGGGACCCATCCCTCAGGGCAGGAGAGAGCGCCCCAAAAGCCCTCCACACGCTGTCTGGCTGCTCCTCTGGGTGCCCATCCCACTTTGACACAAGGGCCATTCTGGGAACACCTGACCCCGCTTCCCAGGACGGGCTTCTTCAGCCTCGTTTTCCCGGAGGAATCTTCCAGGCTGGCTGGGGAGGGCAGGTTCAGGAGGACATCCCTCTGGCTTTCCCTGGGGCCCTCCTCCCCCTTCAGACCTTGCTGGGCTCTCTCTCCCCTCTCAGTAGAAGCCCAGGTGAAGGAGGGAGAGGAAGACGCGGACAGCGCCAACGGGACCCCGAGAGCCGGGACACCCACCTGAGAGCGTGGTTCCTGAGCCGGTCTTGGAGAAGGCCTTAAAGAACTGGAAGCAAACACACAGGCAGGAGTCAGTGGAGCTCCGAGTACCACAGCCACAGCAGCTGGGCTGTGGAGGCCCAGCTGTTTACTCAACGGGGCGGCTATGGGGAAATGACTTTTGTGAGCCTGTTTCTTGGTCTGTAAAATGAGAGGAGGAGGTGTCTGCTCTTGGAGAGCACCCGGGTTCCTCTCCCCAGTGTCCTGCGCCCGAGCCCTGCCCCCACAGCTCTGGAGCCCCCGGGGAAGCTGTGGCTCAGACACTTGACTGGAGGCAGCCTGTTTCTACGAAGCTCAGGGACCCAGCATGTAGGACTAGTAAATAGCTCCTCTGTGACTAAATGATGCAGGCCCGTCTGAAAAAATAAAGTGAAGTCACTTCATACCCCCAGCCCCACCCTGGAAAATGTCAGCGGCCTTTGGAGGCCATCTGTCCTGGTTCCTTATCTTGGAAGAGGGGCAGAGAGGCTGGCGTCTCTGGCCTCCAAGGACTCTCAGCCTGGTTCGGCACACTCCAGAAGGGAGGCGTCTCCAGTTCAGTCCTACTGAAGGGTAGGCTTGAGCCCCTGAGGAAACAAGCCTTGTAACACATGGGCCGGGCTAACTCTCTCCCCATTCGCATGACGCCCAGGGCCAGCCTGTCACCCCCTTGGGAGAGAGGACACAGGAGGGCACCTCAGAACCCGGGCTCCCGTCTCAGAGAGCAGCCAGAACCCCGGCCTGGGCTCAGGAGGAATGGAGTTGGGTCGTCCTGACAGGTGGCTACTTAACTGCCTGAGGGAGAGCCTGCGGGCTAGGGAGAGGTCTCTTCCTGAGGTCCCTAACCTCAGGGCTACCTGTAGCCATCTTGGGCCCCTGTCTCCAACAGCAGGGCCGTTCGGTTATCCAAGCTGGTGCCTGAGTGCAGGCCCTCGGGTCTACCAGGCCTGGGTTCAAGGCCTGGTTCTACTACGCTCTTGCTGTGTGACCCTGGGCAATCTGTCCACCTCTCTGAACCTTCTCATCTTTAAGATGAGGATGACACTTGTCGACCTTGGAGAACTGTGACAATTCAATGACAACTCAAGTGCTTAGCATGGTACCTGGTACAGACAGCAAGAAATCAACACGTGTTAACATCATCATCCCCTTTCTTTGTTCCTTTTAAATACTAGGAAACACCGATCAGCTGGACCTGTCTGTTCTAGCTATTTGTAGGTAGAAAACTAAAATGTGGAGGCCACCTGCCCGCCTCTCCCCCGTGAACAGCAAAGATGTGGAGAAGTCACGCACCTCTCGCCACCTGAAATCTGCTCCTGCTGACCTCACCTGGACCCTGGACCTGAACCCTGTTTTATCCTCTCTCTACTTAGAGCATTAATATAAACTTCTATTCTGGGTGAAAACCATTCACTGGCACATACCACTTGTATTCCCAATAGTGTTCTTTGTAGATACTGAATATACTTTGAATTAAGAAAACTATATGCCATCCTTATACTTGTAAAAACGAGCACACTTTTCCAGGCTTATGACATGAGATCAAGTAGAGAGGGCATGTTATAGGCTGATTTTGTTTCTCAGAAACAAAATAAAAGACACACCTACTGGGGGTTTGGTTTGCTCACAAATAATATCCCAGAGGTTGGCCTCTACAGCTGCAGTTACGCAGAGTGATGTGGTCCTTGTACAGACAGGACAGATTTCAACTTGCTTCCATAGCTGTAAAAACATGACTGACACCATGACGCCTTAAGCCATGTGGCTTTTCCGTGGCAATAGTTGCTACTGTCCATTACTGAAGAGTAGTGTGGTGACTCTTCTTCTTCAACCATCAGGTCTCCAAGATCTGAGCAGGGGCCTTATGAAAAGGGGGTTGGCATGACCTCCATCAAACGTGAGCCCCCCAGACCCAAGCTGAGCCTTCTGAAGGCCGTAGCCATGGGCAGTGGGAAGTCAGACAGGGGCCTGAGTTAGGGGCTTGCGGGAACTCCAAGAGCTCCCCTCACACAGCCGCCCCTTCTGTCCCAGCCACCTTCCAGAACAATGTCACCGCCGGAGTGCTATTTCCCGCACCTCACACTCTAGAGGAACTTTTTCCTATCGATCATTCTCTTTCACTTTTTACTTAGTCTACAAGCTCCTTCACTAAGCCTACAAATAGACTCAGATCTATTTTTTAAAAAAGTTAAAAAAAAGAGAAGGGACAGGAAGGGATGAAGGATGGGAATGGAGGCTTCTCCAGTTGTGGCATGTCCCATTTTTTTGCACCGCCAAATTTCTCAGAACAGTGTACTCTGCCTTCCCAAGAAGCCAGCCGTGGCTCAGGCCCCCTCGACTCAGCTGTGAGGGCTCCAGGAAAGTTAGGCTGACCTCTTTGGCCGTCCAGTGACCTTCCAGCCCTTCCTACTCTCTCCGCGGTATCTGTCGCCACCGCTGCCTGCTTCTCCTCCCCTCAGCCAGGGCTTTTTGGGCCACGTCTTCCCGACACTCTCCTTCTCCACCTCATGTCATCACCCTCCCTTGGTTTGCCTGACACCACCCAGGCCTTTGTGGTCATCTTCACAGCCTTCCCTTTGCCCTCGTCTCAGCCTCGTCCTGGGCTCCTCCCCTGTGCCCATGGCCCCTGTCATCTCCTGCCCCAGTTCTCCTCCCGCCATGCATCAGACCGTGGCACTCTGCTGTTTAAAAAGCGCAGGGAGCCACTGTCACCAACGAGGGGCTCAGTCTCTGCTTTTGAATGAACGAGTGAATAAACGGGTGAATGGACAGACAAACCCATTATTTGTCTCCCTGGCTGATGTCATCTACTTTGTCCCAACGCTTTGTGACCTGAACCCTGCCTCAGAGCCTCAGTTGTCTTAACTTCTCTTTCTTCCAGATGTTGGCACCCCTCCCTCAATACACACACACTCTTGGAGACTGAGTCAGCCCTCCCCCAACCTGTTTCTACGCCCAGCTCCTCCCTGCCACCCAGCCCAGGACCTCTCTCTCCCCCAAGCCCTGTGTTCTGTGAACCTGACCTTTGTGACACTTCTGCAGTTCTCGAGACCAGATGCCTTGTCTGAAGTAGGGCCTACCCCCTACTTCTGGGACCACTACAACTGTCTCTACCTGTGCCCCGACTCATGCCCTAGAATCAGTAATACACTCCATCTGTTCACTCTCCAGCCATCACCTCACCGCCATTTTGCAAGGATTTCTAAAGGACAGTTCTGGTCTGATCACGTCACTCCTCCTAAAAAGCCCTTCCATCACGCCCTACTGCCAAGGAATAAAGTGTGAACTCGCAGCATCCGAGGCCTTCCAGGATCTGCCCCCACCCACACTTACCTCCCACTGGCCCCCTATTTCTTACACTTCAGCTATTTTGAACTTGAACCTGATCTTTCCATGCATCCACCTCCCAACTGGGAGGGCAGGACGACAGCTTCTTCACCTCTGCAAGCCCCACAGTGCCTGGCACAGTGTCAAGGACATGGAAACCCTCAAAAGACATTTGTTCAGTTGAATAGAGAACCTCTGCCCTTTGATCAGCTTGGAAGCTCATGTAAAAATCACATTAAAATCGAGTCAGGGCACATTTTTGTCCTCTTATTAATATGCATCCTTATTAAGTCAGCTGTTGGAGGCATGTGCTGTACCCAAGGGAAACTACCACCTTCCTTGGAAACAGGCCATTAAGATGCCAGCAGTGAGTTTTCTTTCCTCCAGGAGCAGTCAGCCCAGTCTCTTTCCTCTCAACACTTTGCCCAGGAGTTTCTGCCTTCCCCAACCATGGGGATCTCCCCAAAGGCGGGTGACCGGATGGCCTTGGGCAGGTCTTTGCCAACCTATCCAGGAACAGCTGCCTTCCCAGGGGGCAAATAAGGCTAAGCAGGAAGTACATTTGCCAGTGGCAACCATTAGTGGCACTGAGTCCAAGCCTTTGAAACAAGTTTTAAGGAAAATGACCTCCAAATATCTTACAGTAAGCCTGTAAGATATGCACAAGCTTAACGGTTCCTACCCTGTGGACTGTCCATGGAGAAGATGCCTAGAAGAGCATGAGTGACTGCTGAAAGCAAGCCCATCTCCTTCTCTGGAGAGGCTAGAGACATCTTTCTGATCCCTGTGCCCCAGCTCCCTGACATGTCACCATCTAACGAGAGACACAAAATAATAGCCCAGACTGCAACCCCTACTCCCAGCCTTGAATTCCAGGACGGGCCATCCCTGGGCTCCCTCCTCCCGGGGCCCTGCCTCAGCCCCCACAGGAGCCTCTGCTCCAGCCAGATCAGCCTTCTCAGCTCACTACATGGCTCTGCCCACAGCCTCTGCCCTCACATCCTCCCTGCCCATGCTCCTCCTCCCTCCCAGCCAAACCTGATCTGTCCTTCACATCCTGCGGAAGTCCCCCTCCTCTGGGTGCTCCTCCTCCCACACGAAGGGCTCTTTGACGTGGGAGGGAGAGTTCAGTGAGCCCAAACTCTCCCTGAGTTCACCACAGACACGTCACTCCCTGCCTGGCAACTAGCTGGGCACTCCAGTGCCCTGTGGACAGCACTCTCCTGTCTGGCCAGCCTTGCTTATCTTTCTGGCTGTGGCTTACAGGCCTGGCTTCTCTGCAATGGTGAGCACGGGGCTGTATCCACAGAAAACACTCACTCCACAGCTGCTGACAGATGGACTGCCTCAAATGCAGCATCACAGAGGGGCTACCATGAGCCCATGGGCAACCGGAAAGAAGACCACTAAGATTCATGGAACTCTGGTGAACACCGCAGTGCCTTGGCAGTCTCACATGTAAGACCTCATTTCACACGTGGCAACGATCTATTAGGGAAATATTATCATCCCATTTTTCAGAGGAGGAAACTGAGGCCGGTGGCTAGGGCATTGTTAAGCAACTTTTCGAGTCACAGTAAGAGGGGAGCCAAGATTTGAACTTGTGTCGATTATCTCCTCAGAATCTTGCAAAGGGAAGACTTCTGTCTGCTCCCACGCAAGGCTGCTGCTTCCTGTAATCTTGATCCCAGCCAGGCCCTCGGCTGCACTGTTCCATTATCCACTGAGGGGCGCTCCTGTGACTCATGGCAAAGCCTCCCTGACCCCAGATTCTAGCCTCTAGGTCCCCAAGCACAAGCCAGAACCTGCTTCCAGCTATCCTCTCCCTCCCTCACCTCTGTTCTCTTCCAGCTGGGCACAAGCTCCCATCTGATTGGGCCCTGATGCAGCTGGCCCGCCCTGCAGGGCCAGCTGTTTGCTAAACAGGATGGGCTGGTGGAAGCTGTTTGCTCAGGGTGACAAGGGGCAGGAAGCAGAGGAAAGGGACAATGACACATGTCACTGGGGGTGGCCAGACTCCTGTGTGGGCCTGTCCCCTTTACACCAGCAACACTCTCTCTTCGGCCTATTCATCATCTTAGAGCTTTCAGCCTTCGTGGGTTGGGGCGAGGACGGGCCCCAGTCCCCAGGGGACCAGGGCTGTCTCTCTGGCCGGCTGGCAGCCAGGGCCACCTCTGGGCTCTGCACTGCGTTCCAGGGAGTCCAACCACGCTGCTCACAGGCACACTGGGCTCTCAGGAGGCCAGAATTTCTGGAGATTTGGAATCTGAGTAGTGCTTCCCAAACACCAGAAGCAATCTAGCAGTAAGCTGTAAAATCAACTTAGTGAATCACAGCCAGTTTTTTTTTTTTTTAATAAATAGAACAGAAAATATCAATGTGTACTGCACTTACTAAGAACATTGTTTTATGAAACGACTGCTTTTAGGGACAACGGATCCAAATCGACTTCTGGATCTCCTTGTAAATATCGCTGGCCACAGTACCAAGATCTGAAAGCCACTGCTTGGGGCCTTAGAGCTGAGATGCACCAGTAGCTAGAACTACACGCACCCTGGCCCAGAGCCCTGAGGCCAGGGCACAGAGTGCCTCTCCCTGCCAGGGCTGAGCGGCGGGCTGCCTGGGAGAGGCTGAGAGGTCACCACTCTGGTCTCTGGAGTTCTGAAGAAATAGACAGGTGACTCCCAGCCCAGCCCCGCCTGGCCCGGCCTGGTGCTGCCCGTGTGGAGGCAGGAGAGGTCAGGGAGCCCCGCTCAGGGGCCCTCCCAGCGCCCCTCCCACAGCCAGCTGGGCGGCTGGGGAGATGAATCACTTGAGGCACCCGGGCTGCGTGTTCTGCGTGACTCGGGTAGGCGCCGAGAAGCTCTGGATCTCCTGGTGTGGCTGGGCCGCCTCCTTCACACCCACTGAGCCCCAGCCTCTCCCAGACACAGAATGTCCCAGGTGCCAGGCCCCACGGAACCCCCCAAGAAGGTCCCGACCTGGCCATAGGCCCATCACCAACCCTCTTCCCAGGGGTTGGGCAGTAGCTGGACCCCTGAGCAGAACCCTCAGTGGGACCAAAACTCTGGCCTGTGAACAGGGACTCCTGCCATCACCCTGACTCTTTTCCTCAGCTTCCCACAAGGGGTTGCTCACCCTGACTCATCAGAAAGAACAGAAGGCTCCATGCTGCCCCTGGAGAATAATTTTGAATATTTCAAGTTACATATCTTGGGGCTGGGGATAGGGGAGTGGCCCCATCATGGGAGTCTTTAATGTAAAAGAGATGGTTAATAGAAAATGTCTCTGCTGCCTCCTCTAAATGATAACAGCAGCAGCTGCTGCCTCAGGACACCTCCCAGGCCAGCGGAATGGGGGCTTAGGGCCCTCACCCTAAGTGGTAAACAGGAGTGTGGGAGGGAGCTCTCTTGGGCCACAGAACCCTGAACCCAGCAGGAGGTCACTGGCCATGAGAACAGGACCATCTCATGGACTCAGAGCTGGAAATGGCTGGAGGAGAATGTGGACTCAGAACTGGACGTGGCTGGAGGAGCCCAGGGTCTTACTCTCCAGAGGAATTCACCAGGTGTCCTCAGGCTCAGATATGGTTCAAAGTTCCACCTGGCAATTGAAGCCCCTCAACTCAGAGATCTCTTGTTCTGGGGACAATGCTTGGCTTTTCAGTCTTCAAAGGCATTTCCTGCTTAATCCTAGTGGAAGCAGAGGAAACTGCTTTTCTAGATACCATTCTCGGGGGCAGGGGGGAGCAGGCTAATTATCTATGGCTGGAGAGAGAGATGCGGATGTGGATTCTTTAATTTGGAGGAGAACTAATTGGATTACAGCCGGACCTGAGCCCTGAGGAGGGCACACAGCCTTGCTGCTCTGGGCTTCCCAGGGCCTCTGACGTGAGAGCCTTGGAAGGCGTCCAGATGCTAACTAAGTGGCTGATGCCCTGCGGGGGGCAGGCAAGGTCTCATCAGAGCACTCATGCTGCCTGCAGCCAGAGCCGGGTGACGGGCCGTCATGTGTCGACTCCTGTGATGGGTATCCCTGCAGCCTGAGGCACGGGGCTAAGCCTCTCCAGACAGGTCACTTCTGAGACACTCAGGTTCAAGGCACTGGCCTGAGGAAGATGAGGCCTGCCAGTGTCTCTCGGGTCCTTTTTGGGGAGACCATGAGGTCCCCTGAGTCTGATCCTGCCCCCAGGTATGTCAGAGCCTAAACCCTGGTTTTACATGGTTGAGATCAGCCCTCTAAGGCTGGGAGGTCGGGGGGTGGGGGCGGGGGAAGGAGTTGATTGGAAAGAGGCTCCCAGGAGCTGGGAGCTCTCATCAACCTAGGGGATGATCACTTTTCACAGCCAAAATCTGTGGGTCCCAACACGACAACACACAGCCAGCCCCTTTTTATAAAGGGGAGAAGGTCACACACCACGTGAGCCTCTTCCTTTTCTGCCTCCCAGTTCACATGCCTTTCTGCCTCTAGAGAAGATGTCTCATCAAAGCACAGGACTCCAGGGGCTGGGATCTAATCAGGTCAGGCCCAGAAGCCTGGGAGGACCCCCACGGAGCTCAGCCGGGCAGATGCCAGGGAAGCACGGGGCAGCCGGCAAAGTGCTCCAACGACACTCCCCCCTAGGCCCGCATTGCCCTCTCCCGGTCACACACCCTCACGGTCGGGAAGCCAGGGATGTTGAAGTCTCTGCAAACTGCGCTGTTGGTCTCCTCAGCACAGTCCAGAGCAGCGAGATTCAGCGCCGGCCTCCAATCTGAAATGACAAAAAAAAAACCAAAACCCTGGGGTAAGTACACGCCATCCCCACCAATGCCCACAGTGCCTGTCCCAGAAGCTCTAAGGAGAAAGGTCGCCCCTTCTTCAAAAAAGGGCCTCTGAGATAGCTGGGTTATTCTGCATTTAGCCTGTGCTTAGGGCACAGTTACCCAGCACCAGCAGCCTACTCAGGACAGCAATCTGTGTTTCTCCATTATTCGGGGGTGGAGGAGGGACACATGGGCTGAAGGGAGGTGTGAGACCAGCCTGGCCCTCCTGGGGAAAAGCCTTTGGGAAGTTGCCTCAACTGCTGCTGGCCTCTAGAGAGGGTCAGCTCCAGAAGGGTGAAGAGCATGCCTCAGGAGTTCTGAATTCCCCAGTGGACCCTCGGTGAAGGCTTCTGTGGCCAAAGGTGCTGGCTGTCAGCCCCATTTGGGTGGGTGGGACACAGGGCGGTGAGGCCCGGCTGCCCAACCAGAGATGAAGGCACAGGTCTAGAGGAGGCGGGCGAAGACACCTGGGACCTAGAGCCGCTGGGAAAGAAGCCCTGAGGCCAGGTCTGGAAGGAGTCGAGCAGCACCCCAGGCCAGTTGCTTGGGCACCCTGCTCCTTCGTCAGGCCCCAGGCCATGAGTCTCCCTCTGCTGGAACTTACTGGCAGAGAGAACAATGGCACCGATCTGGGCCGCAGCCCAGGACCTACGAAACAGAAAACAAACTCATCAACCAGGCAGGCCTCGCGAGCTCCAGCTCCAGGTCAGGTGCCCCGGGAGTACCCACCAAAGTGCCACGTTATGGTGAGGCTGCTCCTGCCAGGCGGGAAGACAGGCACATGAAGCTGCACAGACCGTGAGGTGGCAATGGAAGGGTGGTACCATGCTGAGTGGCACAGGGCCCTGGAGGAATGTGGCCACAGGGGAGACCAGCCCTGAGGACCATGCAGGGGCCTGGCAGGAAAGGTGGGAGTCGAGTGGAGCCTCAACAGTCATCGAGCTGCCAGGGAACCAGGGAACGGGGTGGGCAGGTGAGGAGCAGGTGGACTGTGAGGGCATGTACACAGACCAGGCGGGCTGCAGAGGCGCTGCTGGGAGGCAGGCAGGGGCCAGCATGGGCGTGCAGGCAGGGGGTCTGGGCTGACTCCCACAGCACCCTGCAGCATGGGCATTTCTGGGCATGTAAGGGAAGGAGCAAGCCTGCCCGGGGATTCGGGGAGCCCACATCTTCCCCACAGGGCCCTTCACCTCCCATCTGGAGCACAGGATGGGGTGCGGTGGAGGGTGACACAGGCAGCCCACCCAGAACCCACTAATGACAGGAGACTAACTGCCAAATAACATCCCCAAGACCCAGGACCTCTGACCTCGCCCCAGAACTGTCCCTTACAACATCTGAAAAACCATCGGATCTCCCAAGAACTGTTTATGCCCAGAGGAGCAGGGTCACCCCCACTTCCATGACAGAAGAGCCAGGATACCACTGCATACCCTGAGCCAGCCCTCAAAGGAAAGGCTCTGAAGGTTCAGAGCAGCCAAGCTGGTCCTTCTAGAGGTGACACAAGGGAGGGGGTCTGGGACTGTGAGGCAGGCCAGAGGCAATGCCCACTTCCTCCCCACCCCCCTCCCCCTCTGCTTTCTGGCTGGCAGTCTCCTCTTGGCACTGAATCCTGGTGGGAGAGAGACGTGAGGATGGGGGAGTAGGGCATGAATGGAAGTGTTCTGCAGAGACAGGTGAGCCCCAGCCTGTGATGCCATTTCCCCAACGTTCCCCCATCTCATCGAACCCCATTTAGGGAGCTCCTGGCTCCCCTGGCACAGAAAGACAGCCTTTTGACCTACAAACGCCTGCCAGCCCGAATGGCCTGTGTCCTTTGGTCTGACATCTAGCTGCAGGGTGGCCTGCACAAATGGGGCTGTTGGTCACTGGTCAGGGTCTGCTCCGTGCTAGGCTCGGGACAGGAGCCCTCCTGCCTTCCCTGCCACTCTGCTCTCCCCATCCCCACCCCCACTGTGGGCACCACGTGGGAGGGACAGAGTCAGGCAGTCCAGCCACGCGGAACCGCTAATCCCAAGCATCGTCCGTGTCCTGTCCACCCTCCCTCGCAAGTCTCCTCCCGCCCACTCCCTAGTCTAGTCTCCTTTTCCTGCTCCTGGGTTCTTTATCTCTAACCTCACCTCTAACCACCCTCCCAGTGAGCTAGTGCAGGGTTTCTTGTCCAGATGAAATGTCTCATTTCCCTCCTGGCCAAAGTTCTACTATGCTCTATCACCGGCTTAGCTGGCCTCCAGTGATCTTTCCTATCTGCAGATCTATGTCACTCTCTATTCAATATTCTTTGGTGGCTCCCATTGCCTCTAGAAGAAAACCTATAGGCATAAGGCCTTTTTTGGTCTGGTCCCTCCCCACCCAGCATCCCCTTACCACTTCCCCAGATCATACCCCAGGAACTCTGAGGGTTTTCTTCTTTCTTAAAAGCACAATGCTCACCAAGGCTACTCCACGGCCACCTATACCCTTCTAACAAACTTCCAGTTGTCAGGTACAACTCAACTGGAACAGGATTTTCCCTTAGAAAGAGTCACCTTCCAAGCCCAAGGCTCAGGACCCTGTGTTCGTTTCCACCACACAATTCCAAGCCTGTCCATCCCACAGCCTGTCCATCCTTGAACCCTCCTTGCCAAGCTTCCGCATTATCCTGAACTCAATAGGTTCTCAGCGACTATTAACTGAATTACACAACTGACCCCTGTCCAAGGGCTGCTTCAAAGAATCCACCTGCCAAGGCAGGACCCAAGTTTGATCCCTGGGTGGGGAAGATCCCCTGGAGGAGGGCATAGCAACCCACTCCAGTATTCTTGCCTGGAGAATCCCATGGACAGAGGAGCCTGGCAGGCTACAGTCCGTGGGGTTGAAAAGAGTCAGACATGACTGAGCAACGTAGCACGCAAGGGCCACTCCAGGGCTGGAACATCTCCCAGCCACATTCTATCCTCAGGTTCAGGTAAGGAGTGAGGTTAATGCCCGTCACCTGCAGGAGAAGCAAACTGCTCAGGGACGGGATGGTGCCCTGGATCACAGACAGAGCACCCCAGAGCTCCTTTCTCTGGCGCCTCTCCTATCCAAGGGAGGCCCAGCAAAGTGTGAGAAGTACAAGTCACCCCACAGGGTCATCTAGCACATTCCAGGTTTGGCTTCTTCAGCTCTGTGTCTAGGGCTCTGGTCATTTAATTTGGGGAGACCCCCAGGAAAGATCCAGCTGTTCTCAAGAGAGTCAACAAGTCAATTAGATCTAAGGGCGGAAGAGAGACAATTTTGAGTCCTTCCAACAGTGAGGGCCCCTGGCCAGGGGTCTCACAGGGCCACTTGGCAGGGTGACCGAGGACAGCAGGCCTCAGCTGCTCCTCTCCTCTCAGAGACTACAGGCCGCTCTCCCTCAGGCCAAGTTGTTGCTTGCTGCTCGCTGGGGAATGAGGCTCTCAAGGGACTGGCAGCAGGGTGGCAGGGGGTGGGATTAGGACTCAAACTTGCTGCTCACTGGGGAATGAGGCTCTCAAGGGACTGGCAGGGGATGGCGGGGAAGGGGGGCTGGTTAGGACTCAAAGCTAGTGTTCCATGAGCACCCATGGCACACTCCAGATTCTCTCACCCCACCACCACCCCGGGCACCATTTCCCCTTGGTCGCCAAATGAGGACAGGGACCAAGAGGTCTCCAAGGGGCCCAAGGCCTACCAGACCCAAAAACCCACTTTCGTCCCTCTACCTCACCAGGGTCAAGACACTCCCTTTGTATTTTTGCCATTTGCTCTGATCACAAAGGGCTTCCCTGGTGGTTCAGCAGGTAAAGAATCTGCCTGCAATGCGGGAGACCTGAGTTCGATCCCTGGGTTGGGAAGAGCCCCTGGAGAAGGGAAAGGCTACCCATTCCAGTATTCTGGCCTAGAGAATTCCATGGACTGTATAGTCCATAGGTTCGCAGAGTCAGACACGACTGAGCGAATTTCACTTCACTTCTGATCACAACCTTCTCCATGAGAGAGAGAATGGTTAAAACGGTTTCCTCTTCTAGCTACACACCATTCTCTGCAACACACAAGGGTTGGTCAATATCACAGACTCAGCCCTTACTCAGATGATGATATCAGGCATGTTAGGTTATTGCATGCCTTATTTATGTAGTTTAATGTGCACAACTCCGCTATGAAAAAGTAAGAAGGTATTTAGCTCTAGACCTGCTTTCTTAGACTGTAAAATAGAGATCAGATAACTGTGCCCAAGGTACATAACTAATCAGTGGTGAATATGGGATGAAAACCCAGGATTTGAGCCTCTCTGTTGGTCTCGAGAGGGCCCAGGACACAACAGAAAGTTGCTCTGTTCAGCCAGGAAGCTCAGAGGGGATGGGATGGGGAGGGTGTTAGTAATGGGGAAGGCTGAGGTGGGGGGGGGGGGGGCGTGGTGGTGGTGCCTGGGAGTTCTCAGCTCCTGGCTCCTGGAAGTCTGCGACTCTTCTCTTTACGCCTTGATTCCCTCTACCTCCAGGAAATGGAAACCCAGTGCCTCTTCTTACCAGCCCCAGCCCGAGGGGGAGAGGGAGGCTGGGGCCAGTCAGGTGCTGGGAAAGTCCAGGCTGAGGAATGTTTCTCAGGAATATCAATGTCAATACCTTAATGAGCCATAATGACCTACACAGATCTGGTTTGACACTAGTCACCGCAGGTCTGACGATTCATCATTCTAGTAACAGCACCAGGAATAAAGACGGCCTTATCTGGGTGCCCCGCTGGTAAAGCTAAGCCACATTTAAGGGAAGCTGCCCTGCTGTCAAAAAGGAACACAGCTGGGTGGAGGAGGCTTTCTAAGGTGTTGGGTGACTTAATACCACAACCTGCAGGCCTAACACCGAATAATCAGCAGACTCAGCCCAGCCCTCCTCTCTATTCAATTACTGCCCTGGCAAAGTAATCTCTCCACTGCCCAGAGTGTAAGTGAGCAAATGGAGGGGCTGAGAGGGGAGGTTAGGGTAGGCAGGGGACAGCTGTAGACCTTGGGGTGGTGGGAGAGGGAGACCTTGGGGTGAGGGGGGGTGCACCCCTTCCGGAGTCACGGGCAGCGTCCCCGCCCCCACTCACAAGACCGGGAAGGGGCACTGGACCCAAGGCCTGCTCACGGCTGTCACTGGCCGAAGCACCACGAGCACCTCACGTCTCCTCTCTGGGTCTGTTTCCTCACAGGTCAAAGAGGGCCGAGATGAAGGTCTCTCAAGTCCTTTCCAGCTCTGATACCCACTCCTGCCAAGGGGAATGGCTGAGACCTCGGAGGGTGATGCAGCCTGGGCTTCTATTCAGGCAGAGGCCAGGCCTGCCCCAGCCACAGGGGCCAGTCAGGTGGAGAGGTCAGAACGCGATCCCACCTGAGTCTCTAGGGAGTCCTTCCGACTCAGGGAGCCGGAGCCCGGCCTAGGCTGTTCCCACTACGTCCCCTCCCCCTTGATGCCAGCTTCTGGGCCATGAGACCATGACATGGCCAAAATGCCTTCCCTGTGCCTCACGCTGGCTGACACCCTGGGTCTGAGTCAAGGGGAGCCACGGCAGCAGCAGAAGCCCTGCTCCCCACGGCCTCATGGGGATCCCGTGAGGCTCATGTCCCCAGTCTGCACGGGTGTTCAGTGAGCGGCTGCCCTGGGCCAGGCTCTACACCAGTAGCGCAAGGGTACCAGCAGGATGCGAGGGCCACACCTGGGAGAGAAAGGGAGGGACCGACACCGCTCGCTGTCACTCAGCACCCACGTCTCACACGTCTCATCTCCTCGCTCTTCACCTGCGTTACCCTTCCTCCATCTCCCGCCTCACCACCTGGCCTGGCTCTAAAAAGTCAGGAGGAGCTGGGTGCAAGAACCTCCTCCAGTGCAGACACAGAGAACAGACTTACAGACCCGGGGCTGGGGAGGGGTGGGCGGGGAGGAGGAGAGGCTGGGACTAATGGAGAGAACAGCATGGAAACACATACACGGCCATATGGAAAACAGATAGCCAGTGGGAATTTGCTGTATGACTCAGGAAACTCAAACTGGGGCTCTGTGACAACACAGAGGGGTGGGATGAAGTGGGAAGTGGGAGGGAGAGACTCCAGAGGGAGGGGACGTATATGGATACCTATGACTGATTCATGCTGATGTACGGCAGAAACCAACACAATATTGTAAAGCAATTATCCTTCAATTAAAAATAAATACATAAAAAAAAGAGAGAACCTCCTCCAGCATCTGTGTAATCTTGGGAAAGTTACTTAACTGTTTTGTTTTAAACAGGACTATCTGTTGCTCAGATGTCTTCTCACAAAGATTGTCTAAAGGCCTGTAATGGCCAATAAAGGCCCTTAGCACAGTGCCTGGCAGAAGGCAAGTGTGTAATAAATAACTATTTAGATAAAGGCCTCTGTGACTTTGCCCTTCCCTGAATTCCCACAACAAGAAATGGCTAAGCCATGCTCCTTTGACCCTTTTCAAATATAGCTTCTTAGGGGTGCCAATTTCCCTGCTGGGTGATTTACCCAATAGTAATGTAAACAGTGCTTTGTACACAGAAGTCACTCAACAAATATTTGCTGATTGATTAGCCGGTAAAGAAGCCTGAAGGTCTAAAAGGAACACAATTTTCCCAAATGTATGGTGAGGTAACAAGAGCTGCTCTGGAGTAGAAAGGGATGATCTGGGTCCTTAGAAACAGGTGCTTTGCCCCAGGGTAACAACTGCCCCAGAGAACCTAGCCCACAGGTTACTGAAGAAATGAGCCCTGGCCAGTCAGATTGAATGCCTGAGGCCAACTCGGCAGGATTGCACAATTTTCTCCCCCACTTCCACCCCGCCCATAACCTTCCACAGTCTCACTGCTCCTACCCAACACATTCATACCAAAGGCAGAGGGCAGGGGCCACAGGCCCCTGGGCCTGTGGTGGTGGGAGAGCAGCCCTCTGCTGGTCCACAACCAAACTTTCTCAAGGAACCTCAGAACACAGAGGTGTTGAAGGGCCTCACCAGGAAACACTTCCTTGGACTGGAGTGGAGGCATTCTTTATCACGGCAACACAACACCAGATTCGACAAGTCAGTTCCCCCAACCTGATCCTGCTTAGGGAGCTGACACCTCCATGGCTCATGAGAGACTCCAGGTTTTCACCTAAACCTCCTACCTCTCATGGACTGCGGTTCATCTCCACAGACACCATTTTCCTTTCTAAGGGTAAGTTTTGACTTGCTTTTTTTAGGGAAAGACTCTTACTTCCTACAGTGGGGAGAAGACCCTCATCTAGGAGCAGGCAGGGTCAGTGTCTGGATGTACAATTCACTGGAAATCTCTAGGTTGCAAGAGAATGAACTCATGAGTCAGCTGGAAGGTAATCTTTCTGTCCATCACTCTCAAGACCTAAGAATCTTCTAGATGGAGTCCATCTGTAGCCACTAAGGACCTCTTATGGCCTCAAAGTAGAAACTGACCTAGGACTTTTTATGATGTTCAGGACCACAGTGTCCCCTGAACACCTAACACTGCTTAGGTGTTCAGATTCCACGTTCAACATTCTACCTGCCTCCTGCTTTGACCAGATGTGTAGATATCACTGAAATAGCATGAAGAACTGCTGAGAAAAGGCACATTTAGGTGACAGAACTGTAGAGGCCTGCAGACAAGTGTCTATATGTAATTTGGAGGGAAACTGGTTTATTGGTTTTGTTTTAAAATAACTTTCCAAGACCATATGGCTAGACCATATGATACATCTTTCCATCTGGCCACTTCAGCAACCACTGTGCAAGCTGCTCCAGGGAAGAAGGGGCCTGAGTTTGAAAACCAACATACAAATTTACAAATGTAACATCTACAACATCTACAAATGTAACAACATCTCTGTGTGTTGGTCACTCAGTCATGTCCAACTCTGTGTGACCATAGCCCACCAGGCTCCTCTGTCCATGGGATTCTCCAGGCAAGAATACTGCCCTCCTCCTGGGGATCTTCCTGACACAGGATCGAACTCGTGTCTCTTATGTCTTCAGCATACACAGGTGGGCTCTAGTGCCACCAAATGCACTACTCTACCGCAAACAGTTAAGTTTATCAAAAAAAATACCAACAGCACAGCAGGGGAACAACAGCTCCAGTTGTTTTCTCTCCAGGAAGAGGCCTATTCCCTAAAGACAACTGCAGTCTTCATTCAGTGACCACTGAAGGCCAGGAGCCCTGCTAGGGCCCTAGCACCATAAGCAGGAAATAGCTCCACTCAGAGCAGCATATCAGAAATACAGCACTACCACATACCAGCCCCGCCCAAATACCCACCACCCGGGCTAGACAGATGGATGACCCCACAGGGACCCTGACTTGCAGAAAGGAAACTGAGATACTGTACATCGAGTACTTACTCAGGAAGCTGACATTTATTGTAGTAAGCACTAGATAAATATAAATTACTATGGTTGCCATATTTATTCAGCTCCAAAACTTAAGTTTTTAAAAACATTAACATTTCTGTAATGGAGGATGCCTTTAAATCCCTATCCATCTATTAGTGATCATCTTATCCCTCTACCTCTCAGGCTGATAGTAAAAGAATGGCAATTGACGGTCTCTTTAGAATGAAGAAAACATGGTATTAGCGGCCAGGCCAATGAATGGTAAAATGGAGTAAGGGCCAAAGACACACCAAGAGGCTGCCCTCAATCAGGCCTCTGGGCTCCTTAGGTTAAAGCAGAAGGAAGGGGAGACAGAGGAGGGCCCAGAAACTAAAGCCGGAGGCAGCAGGTCAGGAGAGGCCTGGAAACAGGAAACAGGGAAACTCTGCCTCAAAGATAAAGCTGAGAAAGGAGTCTACGTACCAGCTGGGTCTGCTAGCCAAGGGGTGGGGCAAGGAAGGAGGGAGTGGGGATAAGAGGGCAGTCGAATGAGTACTGATCCCATCGCAGCTGGGGAACTCGGTAGGAGGGGTGCTGCTGCCACAAGGCTGAACTACAGGAAGCCGTGTAAGGTGTCAGCGAGGAGGAACAAAGGCGACCACGTCGCAGGCATGGGGGCCGTAAGCCGGCAGAAGACTGACATGGAAAGCAGGGCAGGTCTGCGGACCCAGACCGCGGGAAGAGGGAGAGAAATTCGGGACATCGGCCAAGGGGAAAAAGAAAGCGAAGGGCGGGAGCTAAAGATGGAGCTGAGAGCTGGGAAACTGGGCGCGGGGGTGGGGAGGGGGGTGGGAGGGGCAGAAAGAAAGATGGGCGGAGGTGATGGGCAGGGGGAAGCGGGCAATGCCGAAGGGGGCTCCGCAAGGCAGGTGGCGGGGATCCGCCCGGATGGGACGAGGAGAGCGAGCCTCCCCCCACCCAACCCCGGCACCCAGTTTCTCACCTTTAACGTCGTTGGCCAGTGCCTTCCACGTCGGGGCAAAGGCGATGCAGTGGCCGCACCAGGAGGCGAAGAACTCCACCGCCCAGGCGCTGCTGGAGCCCAGCACCGTGCTGCGCACCGTGTCCGCCCGCAGCAGCGTCAGTGGGTCGGAGGACGAGTAGAGCGCAGAGCGCGGGGCCGCGCCAGCGCCGCGCACCGCCAGCAGCAGCGACAGCAGCATCAGCAGCCGCGACGGCGGCGGTCCGGAGCCGCGGCCGCACCACCCCATCCTCGGCCGCCGCGCCGAGGCCACCGCTGCGCACAAGTTTTCGGAAGACTTGGAGCTCAGCGGCTCCGCCGCGGCACCTCCTGCCTCTGTCGGGAGGTGGAGCCCGCAGACCCCGCCCGCCATGGTCCGGCCCCGCCCCTGGCCCCGCCCTCTGGCCCCGCCCGCCGGCCAGAGAGCCGACGAAGGCAGAAGCCCGGCGCTGGTCTCCCCGCCCGGCTGCGAGCGCCTCTCTTCGCCGTTCGCCTAGACCTCAGAGCTGCTCGGGTTCTCGCCTCCGCCTCTTAGAAAAGGCGGAGAGCGCAGCCCAGGCCCTCGAGCCCCGCCCGCCAAATGATAGGTGTGGAACATCCGCTGGGGCAGAGTCCCGGGCGACAGAGTCTCTCTGGGCGACCCGGGGAAGTTGTTTGGCTTCTCATGGGCCCCGTATCCAACGGAAAAGGAATCCGTTGGAATGGATTGGACCGATGGACGTTGTTCCCAGAAAGTGCTGGGGATCCCACCAAGCGACGAGAAGTTGTGACTTAGAAGCATGTGGGAGAGAGGGAGGGGTGGAAAGACAGTCTCTTGAGTGTGTAACCACAATGACCCCACGGGGATCAGATGTGTCCACACCGCCTGAGGCCTGTGACCATCCAAGGAAAACATATTTGAGGGCTTCCTGATAATGAATTAGAAGCCCCCTCCCATCATAGACTGGACTGGATTGGCATGGCCCATTGGGTGGCGTCAGAGTTTGCTCAGCGCGCAGTTCTGGCCACCTGGCTCCCAGCAGCCCAGGTCCCCCACATCTAACCCTCCAGTCTGCTCACGGATCTCCATATTGACTTACATATCCCTCTCAGGAGTAACCCAATAACTAATCTTGTGTGCGTGTGTATTAAGGTGTTAATTATTAATTTTCCCTGCTCTACCTTTCATAGCTCCAATGCTGGGTTATCTTCAGGGGAGCAGGTGTTCCTCAGAGTGTTGTCACAACTGATCTTTTTCGTCTGTGCCTCCTGGGTTAGCCCACCTTGCTTGTAAGTCTTCTGAGACTAGATTTGTTATTCATTCAACATTTATCTAGTAGTTTCTTTGTGCGAGGCGCTGCTGTAGGTACTAAGGCTAAGGCAGTACATAAAATCAAGACTCTACAGTCATGGAACCTACATAGACAAGGATAGAGACATAAATGTAGATCCTGTGTTGACAAAGGTTCTGAAGAAATGTACGATGAAGTAAGAATAAAGTGACAGAGGAAGTGGTATTTTATTTGACAGAGGAAGTGGTATTTTATTTTAGATAGGGAGGTCAGGGATAGACCCATCCCTGATATTTACAGGGCCAGGGCAAACAGTGCAAATGGAGATAAACATATCATGTGTGTGTGCTCAGTCATTAGGTCACATCCGACTCTTTGCGACCCCCATGGACTGCAGCCCTCCAGGCTCCTCTGTCCATGGGATTTCCCAGGCAAGAATACTAGAGTGGGTAGCCATTTCCTTCTCCAGGTGATCTTCCCGACCCAGGGATCAAACTCATGTCTCCTACATTGGCAGGCGAATTGTTTACCACTGAGCACCTGGGAAGCCCCACACGTATATCTACCTAATTTAAAATTATAAGCCAGTCTAAACTTAGGTAGAAATCCTGTCCTTTCATCTTGACAAGTACACAGTCACAAAAATCTGGAAGGCCAAACTTAAGTTTAGGATTCTCAGACTCCCCCTAAGATGTGCACTGGAATGGGGCTTCTTGGGTGGTAACTGGTCCCTGGCCCTCAAACTTCCTCCCGTTCTTTGCACCCCAGCTCTGTCCCACTCTTCATGGGACTTTGTGCCTGCACCTATAACATCCCTGTCTGCATATCTGAGCTCCAGCCATACCTTTAGCAAATAGCCCATCCTTGGTTCCTCAAGAGAATAGACCTTGAGGAAAAGGCTGATGTAGTCTCTGGAAGTTGGCCTGGTACTCTTGGAATGGGAGTTCTAGGGTCTCGGGTACTCCCTGTATGATCTAAGAAGAGGTGAGGCACAGGAGCTTTGGGTGGGCACATCCCCTTGACCCATGGGCTTCTAACTCTGTGGAAAGGGGCATGGCTGGAAGAGGACTGGAGAGCTCAGAAGACAAGGTAGGGGGTTCCTCTTGCCCCCAGTCTGAAGGCAGTTCTAATGAGGTAATATTTGATCCAAAGACCCAAATGGAGAATGGGAGGGAAACTTGTGTCAATGTGGAAGAGTGTTCCAGGCAGATATCTGGAGGCTGGGGCTTTTGCTCCCTTCATCCATTCATATTCTCTGTGCCAAAGTCTTGAACTGCACAGATAGTCCCCTGGCAACCTGGGATTCCCAGGGATGGATGCACTCCAGTGGTGAGATCAGGTGCCGATAAAAGTCAAGTGCCTTCACTCTGTTGTTAAACAGTGTTGTAGTTATCTTCCCTAGGGAATTAAGGGGACAATGTTGGCTGAACGTGAAGAGTACCTGGGAAGGACAGCCCATGTAAGTACACAAAGACTTGTTTGTTCACATATCTATTTCAGATCATATCAGAAATAGAAAAGAATACAAATGATAAGAATGGAATAAGGTTTCTTGGCAATTTCTTCTTTGAAGAAATTAGCATTGAGACTTACAAAATCTGGAACATCAGTGTCTCACAACAGTCATACGGGGGTTCTCAACTTTAAGCCTCAGAAGTCTGTTTAAACAGAATCTTAAAAGGAGTCTCAGATCAAAGCAAGCTGAAAGGTATGACCTACAGCAGTATCCACTTTCTGTGGTCCATGGGGGCTTCTTGGGAACCCTAGGGATCCCCTTGACCACCATGTGAAAACCACTGGTCTAGAATTGAAAACAGAAAACATAATTTTACAACTTCCTGGCTTGCTCTTCCAGGAGCTTCCTGGGATGAAAAAGTGCCAGAGAAGGAAATCTACTTGGGGATAGGGCATGGAGGGGGGACGACGTGCCAAGGAAAGGATTGAAAGTGGGGGCATTTGGGAATTCCTAGCTGGTTCCCTGTTCCCCTTCCTGCATACACGTGGTAGGAAAGTGAGGCAAGATAAATCAGATGGGAGAATAAAAGTAACGGCTAATAGTTTGCACCTGCTCTGCTGAGCACTTACAGACGCTACTCATTTAACCCTCACCCCATCCTTATGAGGTTGAGAATATTATTATATTATCTAATTTTTACCAATGAGAAGACTAAGGTCAAAGGAGCCCTGTTGACTTTCCCACTTGTGAATCATTCGTGTGTTATGTGTGAATAAAAGGGAATTTGGGAGTCTTTCCACTAAAAACAAGATAGAGGGTAAGAGGAATGCAGCTTCTACACCAATACAGATGGTGATGGTGAGCAACAGAATAGTGTTTGGTAAAACGTGTCATCCAGTGGCAGAGCACTAGATGACTTTCTACTTACTCACTAGCACTGAGGATCAGAGAGAGTGTGAGCCGCTGGAAGGCAAGGGCTGAGCAGCAGGGAAGGAATCGTGGCTTTGTCCCTTCAGAACTTGCCTCTTGGTCTTCAAGGTGAACCTCTCCATGCCTGGGCTCAGTTGGAATACCCGTTGTGAAAATTGGAAGAGAGGTCGTGAGAGTCCATTATCAGTTAGATATGGCAGGAAAGAAAAGGCACCTTCAGAAGGATGGCTGAGGGGATTGCTAATGGATGGACTGGTTCAGAGGTGTGTGTGGGTGGAAGGACCTGACAAGACGTGTAAGGTCCCTAGCAACTAATGACAGAAGTCCTTCTTGCACTCCTCCAAAGGAGGAAATTATGGGAGGGAACTCTGCGAGGAAGACTGGTGGAAGCTGAGTCCAGGAAGAGAGGCCTCCCAATAGGAGCCGTGACCACAAAATGCTGCCACTGCCAGGGACACAGAGCCAGGAGGAAAGCAGGGAGGCACCAGGGAAATCTCACTTCCGTCTCTTTCTCCCCCGGTCCTCTGCTGTCTTGCCATCACCTCCCATTGGCCAAACTCAATCAAAACCGGAAGTGAGGATGTCCTGATTATAGTCCATAAAAGTGGGCTTCTGAGACAAAAGGCTGGTTAGAGGAAGGTAGAGGAGGCAGAATACTGTACCTAAACTTGGGCACTTCGAGGCCTTAGAAATGAGAGTGGGAAACACAGAAATCCCTGCCCGTCCTTCTGTGAGTCTCCTGGGTGGGCGCAGGGAACTGGGGGTCTAGCCACCCACTGGAGAGAGCCAGCATGCAAGGGCTTAGGCAATCCCTTCCCAGCTCCTTATTCTTTCCTGCTCACACTTAGCCCAATGGTCTTATTCTTGATCTGTCTGAGGAGACTGAGGTCCAGAAAGGTGAAGGCGCTTGCGCAAGGTCTCACAGCAAAGTAATGGTAGAGTTCATTTTCATCAGGCTTTCCAACATAGCTATTGAAATATTAAGATGAGGACCTCTGTGAAAAGGATAAATGGGGCAGAGCCCCATATTCAGGTAGAGCTTCCCTGGTCCCCAGGTCATTTGGCAATTCAAAGGGAATAGGTACCTCCCCCACAACAACATACTATTCTAACCCCTCTGCTTTCTCCCTCTTTCCATCCTCATTCCACAAGGACAAGCAGATTATTTCAAGTGAAGATATAAGGCTGTAGTCTCCAGGGCTTTCTGTTAGAGCTCTCTGGCCAATATCAAGAGGCAAGCCTTTTAGGAACCTGCAAGTCATCAAATGAGGCCTGAAGTCAAAAGCATCAGGGCCACAAGGCTGAGTCGCTGGGGTGGAGTTGTCCAGTCTTCCCCTCAGGAGACTTCTGGGGACCTTGCCAACCTTGTGATACTGTGGGATTGGTTTGGGAGAATGTTAGGCTCCTAGAATAGATGTCTGTGCACTTACTGAGCGCTTCCTATGGGTTGAGCACTGTTAAGTAGAGGGGCTTGGGGTGGGAGTATGGGGGGCTGTCAGTAATACCCCTGTGTCCCGTCTCAAGCAAGGAACAAGCACAGAGAGCAAATGGAGACGCAAACGCCTCCACTTTCTCACAGATGAAATTGACTGGAGAATGTGGCTTAGATGCACTTTCACGAAGCGTTCCTAATTAAACGTGACTCCAGCTCTTGACGGGCTGAGCCTGTCCGGTAAGCTGGCTGAATGGAGGAAAAGACTTCGGTGGGCACCTGCTGGCACACAGGCTGCCAGGTGCCAGAGGAGGAGATTCCGGAGAGACTGAGCCATACGGTGGAGTTCCTTTCCCAAAACTTACCAGTTAGGTCACCATCCTTCCTCTCAGTGAGGCAAGCAAGGACCAGAAAGAAGATGGCCATGTCCTCCTGCAGCTTGTTCTGTTTCAGGGACGAAGTGAACAGAAATTCCACTTATTAACCCTGAATGTTTTACATGTTTTATCTCACTTAATCCTCCGTACTATCCTATAATATTGTGATCTCCATGTTACAGACATAGTCTCTGAGACATAGAAAGCTAAATAACTTGCCCAAGGTCACACAGCTCTACAAGGACAGAGTTGGAGTTCAACACCAGATTTCTGCATGGATTAATCAATTTGTCTTGGTACATTAAATTTTTTTTAACTTTTTAAACAATGCCCTCTATGTGGAGTCAGACTCATAGCCAGGAAGCAAAGGATCCAGGCTGAATTGCTAAAACCTTTTGCCACATCTTCAGAGTTACAATAAAGCCATTTCAAGACAGCTCATGCAGTAATATAGATCTGCAAGTCTTGAAGTAAGCTTGCGGAAGACTTCTGTAATGTTGTCTGTTTTATACATTTACTACCTCATATTATTTGTTTGTTGGCTGTCAGCCCTCAGAATTTTAGTCAAGCCTTTGAAAATTCAGCCTGTCTTAGAGGAGATGAGATAAATATTTAATCCAGAATCATGAGCTGGAGCCAGTTTGGTGGGGGTTGCTACAGAGGAAACAAGAAAACTTCAAAGGGATGTCAAAACTCAGAGGAACAGGATCTGAACCTCTTGGTCAGTTGAAGGGACTGCCTGAGATTCTGGGATTTGTCTGAATAAATGAGCACCTTAGGAGGACTTGGTTATACTCAAGAAAATCCTAAACTGAATCAGCTGAAGCAGGGAAGGTGACTCAGTTCAGTTCAGATGCTCAGTCATGTCTGACTCTCTGCAACCCCATGGACTGCAGCATGCCAGGCTTTCTTTTCCATCACCAACTCCCGGAGCTTACTCAAACTCATGTCCATTGAGTCAGTGATGCCATCCAACCATCTGATCCTCTGTTGTCCCCTTCTCCTCCCGCCTTCAATCTTTCCCAGCATCAGGGGCTTTTCCAATGACTCAGTTCTTTGCATCAGGTGGCCAAAGTATTGGAGCTTCAGCTTCAGCATCAGTCCTTCCAATGAATATTCGGGACTGATTTCCTTTAGGATTGAATACTGGAGTGGGTTTCCCAAACCGAATCAGCTGAAGCAGGGAAGGGGACTCAGTCGCCTCAAAGAACTAAATCAAGGGTAGGACAAAGCCATGCCTAGACTCTGAGACACCATGACACCATCTTGCTCTGCATTTCTGGTCTCTGTACATTGGCATTATTTTCTCAGCTGGGCTGCTTCTGAGAGTCCAGAATTCTGGTTGTATGCTTTCAACTTTGAGATCAGAAGGGGGGGAAAAAAAAGCAATAGAACTTCTCTCCTGATCCTAGTTTGAAAAATACTGGAGAAAACTCTGGTTAGGCTTGGATTGTTTGTTTATCCCCAGATCAGTCACTGTGACCAG
This sequence comes from Bos indicus, assembly GCF_029378745.1. Lineage (NCBI taxonomy): Eukaryota > Metazoa > Chordata > Mammalia > Artiodactyla > Bovidae > Bos > Bos indicus. The sequence continues at coordinate 62,171,369 of NC_091775.1, read as the reverse complement.
AGAGGTCACATCACTATTGGGGTGAGCACTGTAACTGGCAACCCCAACCATAAGTACATGTTTGGAGTAAGAAAGGATCGGTTTTCCAAAGAAAAAGGAATACTGTTATCAGGGGAAGAGGGTAAATGAGGCGGCACAGACTAAAGCAGGTTGTGACCAGAGCCTGGAGGCAGAGGCGGACAAATCCAGTGGGAGAAAGTGAAAGAGCCTAGGACAGTATCCAGGACAGCAGGGCTCAACTAATTCTCTCTTTCTTTCTTTGTTTTTTAAAGTAGAAGCAAAGGGACTCCTCTGATGGTCTGGAGGTTAAGAATCCGCCTTGCAATGCAGGGGACACCGGTTTGATCCCTGGTCAGGGAACCAAGATTCCACATGCCCTGGAGCAAGTAAGCCTGCATGCCACAACTAAGACCCAACGCAGCCAAATAAGTATTTTTTAAAATAGTAGCTAAGTCTGGGTACTCCAGGAGGTCACAAGACCTATGTAGCTGTGTCATGAATGCATCAGAAATTTTCAGATATCCAGATAAATTTGACTTAAGCCATTTAGCTGCAAAAAGAGGGAGAGCACATGCAGAGAAGAAAGGCTATCTTGCAGGAGTTTGCCTAGTCCACAGCAGGCACTGTTAGTGCTTTCTGCATGAATCACCCAGATGAAATACCGAGTGTGTTAATGTTCCCAGGTGACCACGTCAGTGTCCAGATGTGTGTGGATAAGAATGTTGTTCTTATTTTACGATGGCCTTGCTTATCAGCAGATACCCTGAAGGACTTCACAAGGCCCCACCTCTCCTTCCTTATGGACCCACTTGCCCTGTGCTGCGGTCCACAGTTCAGCCACACCCCGTCCAGCCCTGGTTTTCACTCCCTGCCCAGCCCCTTGAGAGGATGCTTCTGTTGGACAGATGGACTTTCTAGGTGCCCAGACACCACTGTCGCATCTCCCGGGGTGCCATGCTCTGCAGTTTGGTGGTCGGCTGCCTCATTTGCAGCTGGGGACTGTACCCTCTAGTCCAGAAGGGGAGTTTGAATGTAGTGTCTGCTTCTGTACTTTCATAAAAATATAAAATGCCCTGTCCACCACTTGATGAGCCTGAAATTTCCTAGTTGACCTTCATGGTCTCCTCTTCTTAACTTTGCCTTATCAAAAATAAAAGTTCGCTAACCTCCTGTTCTTTCTGGAAACATTGTTTGTGTTATTAATCTTGTCTTGAAAGTAATCACACTTGTGATTTACCCATTCACTAACTGTGGGGTGTGTCTTTGCATATCCTGGTTGATGCTCAGATATTGGTCAGAAAAGATAATCTTTTATCCTTGTGGCAGCTATGAATCATTTTTAAAGGGTACCCCAACATTTTCTGGGGCTTCCCTGATAGCTCAGTTGGTAAAGAATCCGCCTACCAATGCGGAAGACATGGAGATGCAGGTACAATCCCTGCATCAGGAAGATCCCCTGGAGTAGGAAACGGCAACCCACTCCAGTATAACTGCCTGGAAAATTCCACGGACAGAGATGCCTGGTAGGCTATAGTCCATGGGATCACAAAAAGTCAGACATGACCTAGCGACTGAACAACAACAAAAGCCCTTCTCCAGACAACCTACACAACATGTTCTAATCCAACAGACAGCTTTTGCAGGGAACCTGAGTTGGAAAACTTATTGCCACTCTGGGGTCCCTCTGGGAAGCAGACATTCAGCAAGGGGCAAGGCAGGACCTGCCAGGTGACAGCCGCAAACAATACAGCTGCAGATAATACGGCTGGAGGAGCACCCCAAGGAGAGGAAACCCCGATACAGATTTCCCCTCCCTTTGAGGCCTGAGTTTCTCAGCCCTCCTGGAAACAGGTGGAGGTGGAAGGGACTGCTCAGCTACGAAAGGGAGTGATCTCAGCACACAGAGGCTATGGCTAGATGAGCACCCTCCCAGACACTCCTCTCCAGCCTTCAGGGATCCCCCTGCCATGGCCAGGAATCATAAGATAGACTCCACCCATGACGAAAGAGCACATTTCACACCCAAACAGGACCGGACAGTCCACGAAGCACTTTGCCACATGCTGTCTCCTTTGATGCAAGTAGGCGTCGTCAAGCCTGATGACGACAGTAACGCAGAACCGAACCGAAGCTCAGGCAGGCTAAGAAAGTTGCTCCAAGGGTGTGTGTCTAGTAAGAAACATACTGCAGAGCCCAACCTTGACCCGACAGACCACCCACAGTCCCAGCACCCGGGGGAGAAGAAAGAGAAAGCTAAGGCCACTTCCTTCCTTCCTTTCATAATCAGATGACTTCCTCTAGTCTAAGACAAGCCATTTGCTATCATTTTGTCTTTCCTCAAACCTCCAGCACGTCTCTCTCCCCATACCCTCCTGTGAGCATTTCAGGCATTTGGATGACAGAACAAGCCCTTGGACGGGAGCTCCTCCTCCATCCACCAAACTGCAAACCCCTTACACTTGTGCTCATCTGCTTAGTCTCCCTTCCAGCTCCTTCCTCTCATCACCTCCACCCCCTCCGCTTGTGGCTCTGTAATTTTGCTCCCGATCCTCTCCTCCTGCTCCCACACACCTAACTCTTTCTTGGTACTAAATTGATTCCTTCAGCAAACAAACATGCTCTCTATCTACTCCTAAAACTGAGAAAACAAGGGCCTTCCCTGGTGGTCCAGTGGTTAAGAATCCGTACTTCCACTGCAAGGAGCAGGGATTTGATTTCTGGTAAGGGAAGTAAGATCCCACATGCTGTGCAGGGCAGCCAGAAAAAAAGAAAGAAAGAAAAGAAAAGAAAAAAGAAAACCGACAAAACTCCTAGGTGAACGTACATCTTCCCCCCAGGTACGGTACCATTTCCTTCCTTCTCTTCACAACCAAACTTAACAACAGGGTTGTCTGTATTCACCGCTTCCACTTCCTCACCCCGCCCTTTCCTCCTCAACCCATCCTGGCCTGGTTTCTGACACTGCCCATCAAGATTAACCACAAGCTCCTGGTTAATCAGGAGCATCACCTGGTCCACCTCCCACCTCCTTCCTCTCACTTGCAGCCTTGACACAGCAGATGGCCCCCTCTTTCTTGAAACCCTTTCTTCTTTTTGCTTTTAGTTGAAACCACATGAATCCCTTTTCTATTGCTACAGTAACAAATTATCTTACTTAGTGGTTTTAAACAAGGCAGTTGGTCATCTTACGGTTCCATAGGTCAGAAGTCCAACACTGGCTAACATCTAATTGCTGGCTGCTCTGTGTTCCCTTCCAGAAGTTCTAGGGGAAAATCTGTGTCCTTGCACATTCAGATTGTTGGCAGAATTCATTCCCTCAGTTGTAGGACTGAGGTCCTACATCTTTGCTATCAGCTGAGGACTATTTCCCAGCTCCTGGAGGCAACTCATTCCTTAGCTCCTCCATCTTTAGAGCCTGCAGTGGGGGGGTAAATCCCTCCCATATTTCAAGTCACTTCTGCCTCTTCCAATATCATCTCTCTCTGACCCCCTCTCTACCTTCCTTTTTTATTTTTAAAGACTCTGTTGGTAAGATTGGGCCTACCCAGATAATCCAGGCTAAGCTCTCCATCTCAAAGTCTTTAACCTTCATTGCATCTGCAAAGTCCCTTTTTCCATGCCAGGTAATGTATCCCCAGGCTTCGTGGATCAGGTGTGGACATCCTTGGGGTCCACTGTTATGCTCTCCTTGTTCCCCTCCTGCCTCACCAGTATCAGATACCCACAGCTTCAGCTTCTACACTTTTTCCACAAGCAAGCCCAACACTCTTGTGCCTTTAAAACATCATCTACAAAGCAATGCTCCTAAATTTTTATTTTCAGCTGTAAATTTACTCTTGAATTCAAGATTCGTCTCTATGACTCACATTTCCACTTGAATATGTGACCGTCATCTCAAACCTAGCACATCCAAACTGAAACTCTGGGTTTTCCTTTATAAACTCTGTCCCTCACCCCCACCCCACCCCGACACCAGCTTCAGCCCAGTCAGTAATGGTATCACCTAGCCCCTTGCTGGGGCCCAACCCTGACTCAGACATCTGAGAAATGCTTAGACATGCTGCGTTTCTGTTTTTAACTCACCTTTGTCATCCAGTCGATTAGCCATGCTGGTTGACTTGTGCTTCACCCACATCCCCCACCCCCACTATCCCCAGGCCTCCACTGCCTTTCACCTGGACTACTACAGTCACCTCCCCGTTGGGGTCCAGTTTTCTGTCTTACCCTTAGCCCAGTCTCCACATTGCAAACAGACCGAGTTTTAAAAATACGACCTAGTGCAGGGGGAGGGAGGAGGGAAGCTCGAGAGGGACGGGATATATATGTATATGGGCTTCCCAGGTGGGGCCAGTGGTAAAGAACCCACCTGCCAATGCAGGAAACATAATGAGACACAATTGGATCCCTGAGTCGGGAAGATCCCCTGGAGGAAGGCATGGCCACCCACGCCAGTGTTCTTGCCTGGGAAATCCCATAGACAGAGGAGCCTGATGGGCTGCAGTCCATGGGGTCAGAAAGAGTTGGACACGACTGAAGTGACTTAGCATATATATATGTGTGTGTGTGTGTGTGTGTGTATGACTGATTCGCATTGATGTATGGCAGAGACTACCACATTGTAAAGCAATTATCCTCCAAAAAAATTATGGCCAGACTTAAGTCTTAAGAACTTAAGACTTAAGTTCCTACTTAAGTCTTCTGAACATAGTTAAAATGAAATCTGTTGCCGAGAGCCTGGCTACTCCAAGAGTGGTCCACGGGCCAGTGGCATTGGCCTTACCTGGGATCACGTCAGGAATGCGGAATCTCAGGCCCCACCTCGGACTTTCTGAATCTGAACTTTGACAAGATCCCAGATGGTGTGTAGGCATATTATATTTTGAGAAGGGCGTGATCTCGTCCCTCTTTACCTTGCTGACTTCTGTTACCTATCACTCTTCCCTCTGTGAACTACTTTTAAGCCACGTAGTTCTTCTCTCTGCTTCTTACATTGTATCAAACATGCTATGACCTCAGGCGCTTGCTCTGGCCAGTTTTCTTGGGACATCTTTTCCTGGTCGTTCACAGAGCCAATCCCTCCTCATTGTGCAGGTCTCTGCTTAACACCACCTCCTCCGAGGCCTTCTATAAACATCCTGTAGAAAGCAGCTCCCCTCCCCTCAATAGTCATCACTCTCCCTTCACCCTACTTGATCGCTTTCACTCCTCTTAATCTCTAGCAGTGAAAGCCGTGTTTATTTCCTTGCTTTCCTGTTAAATAGCTTCCTCTCTCCCTCTCCCCTGTCCCAAGAAGGTAAGACTAACAGAGGCACAGCCCCTAGTCTGTCTTGCACAGTCTGGTTACCTGGGGCCTGGAAAGTGCCCGCTGCCCAAGCACGGTTTCCGAATGAATTAGCAGCCAGTGCTGCATCCCTCTCTCTCCCACTCCCTTCTGCTCCTGCCTTTCCAAAATTTCTGTTCTATTATATGTTCTGGCCTGAGGACAAATCAGGCTTCCAGAGTGCCTGACTCTTGGAATTCTCCAGTTCTCCAGGAAGAGCTCTTGCCCATCACCAGTTAAGAAATGAGTTTTCTGGGGAGCACTCAATCTGTTAACAACTTTGAGGATGCCTGACTAAGTCCAAATAATAATTACACTAAACTGATGGCACTTACATAACCTTGCTGTTTGCCATGCATTGTTTTAAATACTTTACTGACACTAAGCTCACTTATTCTTCAGTTATTCCTTATTACAATGATTTCCTTTAAAAAAAAATGTGGAGAACAAGGAACAGAGAGATTACTGTGCTCAACGTTTCACAGTAAGGAAGTGGCAACAACAACCTCCTTAGGCTCAGACTGAAGTGCCTCTGCCCTGGGCCTCCTGGTTTAGGAGGCCCTCTCTGGAGGGGTCTCTTCCCACAGGGTGGAGAATCCACGGGCCAAGGAGAAAACTCCCACCCCCCTGCCCCCCAGACCACGCTGGGGTGCCTGGGACTGTGGAATTCCCATCCCAAATGACCATGAGTCTGCTCCCAGGGCCTCTCCCCTGGGTTCATCTTTTTGAGGTTGGGCCATGCTCTTGAGTGGGCCCAAGTAGTAGCCAAGCAGCAGCTTTGTGCAAAAAACCATGGGCAGAGCTTGAATATGCAGGCTCAGTGTCCACACATGTGTGGCAAAGCCCCTTAAGAGGTAGGACAGAGCAGGCTCTAGAAGAGGAAGGGAGGGCCTTGGGCTGGGGCCCACTTTCCCCATACCTCCTCAGTCAGACACAGAGCTCCGCGGAGCCCGAGAGCTCTAAATCCAAACCTGGCCTCCCAGGTCATCGTGGAAGCTTACGTGTCAAAGTCAGAGGAGAGAACACGTTTCACTTAACAGTGTGTGAGCTTGATTGATGACTTTTAAGTAGTTTAAACGTGTAGATATATGGCCTGTGGCCTCCATCTCTCTTCCTGTCCTGCCCCCACGAATTTTAGAGGTGGATCTAAGCGGACCCAGGTTGCCTGTCTCAGGGTGGACTAACCCCTGCGGTAACGGGGCCACGCTCTGGCTATGCCTCTGTGCTCTGGGCGGGGACCCTCTGATCCCAGGGCAGTTCTCCCCGGTGGCTGTCCTGTCCTCCAGTTGTCCCTGCCCTGGGAGCTCAAATGGTGGTTGTTTCCACTGCATCCTGCAGCCCCTGGGATCCTCTGTCACTGGCACCCCATAGGGCGGAAGGGCTTGGGAACAGCTGCTCTGACTCATGTCCTGACACTGCATATGACTTGGGTTCAAGTCTCAGCTCCACCAGTTGGGCAAATTGTATCACTTGATGTAATGTAATGATGTAAAGTGATTTCATCACTTGATGAAAGTGAAAGTGGAGAGTGAAAAAGTTGGCTTAAAGCTCAACATTCAGAAAACGAAGATCATGGCATCCGGTCCCATCACTTCACGGGAAATAGATGAGGAAACAGTGGAAACAGTGTCCGACTTTGTTTTTCTGGGCTCCAAAATCACTGCAGATGGTGACGGCAGCCATGAAATTAAAAGACGCTTACTCCTTGGAAGGAAAGTGATGACCAATCTAGATAGCATATTCAAAAGCAGAGACATTACTTTGCCAACAAAGGTTCATCTAGTCAAGGCTATGGTTTTTCCTGTGGTCATGTATGGATGTGAGAGTTGGACTGCGAAGAAGGCTGAGCACGGAAGAATTGATGCTTTTGAACTGTGGTGTTGGAGAAGACTCTTGAGAGTCCCTTGGACTGCAAGGAGATCCAACCAGTTCATTCTGAAAGAGATCAGCCCTGGGATTTCTTTGGAGGGAATGATGCTAAAGCTGAAACTCCAGTACTTTGGCCACCTCATGCGAAGAGTTGACTCATTGGAAAAGACTCTGATGCTGGGAGGGATTGGGGGCGGGAGGAGAAGGGGACGACAGAGAATGAGATGGCTGGATGGCATCACTGACTTGATGGACGTGAGTCTGAGTGAACTCCGGGAGTTGGTGATGGACAGGGAGGCCTGGCGTGCTGCAATTCATGGGATCGCAAAGAGTCGGACACGACTGAGCGACTGATCTGATCTGATCTGATGGGCTCTTCAATGTTCTGTCTTTAAGGCTTATGTGGGAGCGTCTACATAATTCAGTGATCTGCTCTGAGGCCCAGGGACAATACCTCGTGGTTCTCAAAGTAGCTGCCCAAAGGCCAATCTCGTAGCCTGGAGCTGGAGGGAACTAAAGTGAAGAGAGGCATGGCCGGCCCCTCGTGGCAAGTCCTGTGCCGGGTGGATTTGTCCTGCACTCTGCCCACTGTGCCCGGGACTCTGTGGACCCTAGGGAGTCTTGCAGTCCCGGAACGGGGTGAGCTGGCCTCCACCTTCAGAATTGCCTACTTCCCTTTCAGATTATTCCACCTGTGAGCTGTGCTGGTCTGTGGCTTCCCCTTCACTGAGAATGACTGCACCACACACTCAGACCCACACACAGACGTAGCCACGCATGATTTTTTGTTGTTGAAGAGAAGTCCGTCAGTCGTGTCTGACTCTTTGCCACCCAATAGACTGAAGCCTGCTGGACTCATCCATCCGTGGGATTTTCCAGGCAAGAATACTGGAGTGGGTTGCGATTTCCTTCTCCAGGGGACCTTCCTGACTCAGGGATTGAACCCAGGTTTCCCACATTGCAGGCAGACTCTTCACTGTCTGAGCCACCAGGGAATCCCCCATGCATATTGTTTTAGATTAGGTGACTTTAGTGGCTAAAAATAGATCTACATTTAACAAGAGTTTAATGCTCTTATTGAGAAATGAAGATTGCCTCTCCTCTCATTGTGAAAACCATCTTAGGCAAGATGTTCTTGAGGGTGGAGTTTAGAACACCAGGGATTTCTAAAGAGCAGGAGGCTGAAGCTGACATTCCTTCCTTTGTCTTGTTTGTGCAGATGTGGGGTCTGAGTTCAGAGACAGGAATCTGACCTCTGTGGTCCTAACCCAGGCTAGGTGACTAAAGGACCTGGTTAAAGTACTGGTTGTGGACCCAAGAGGATTTCTCTCTTCTCTGGACAACCATGGAAGTCAGGCCTCAGCAGGCTGTTTTCTAGCCTGTTTTCAGAAGAAAACAAGTACCCACATTCAGGACCTGAGCCCTAACACTAGAAGGCCTCTGTTGCCAGATGTAATATATGGCTTTTGATCTGATTATATGGATTCAAATCTGGCTCCACCACTTGCTAGCTGAATCTTATTGGGCAAGTTAATTACTTTCCCTATGCCCAATCATAATATCTATTAAATAGGCCTGCAAATAGTATCTGTTTCATAGGCTGCTTTGCCAATTAAGTGAATTAATATACATTGATACACTTAGATGAAAAGCATTTAGAAGGACTTCTAAATACTCTGTCATATTATATTACTAACCATCCAAGGGCGGGCAGGAAATTGTGCCATTGCGTTACACTATGATAACCTCTGGGTGATCGTAATGCTGACCTGAGCATAGGTGTGTGATGAGGCCATGAGCCCAGGCTGCGGGGCCTTTGCAGCCTGTGCTGAGGGGTTTGTTTCTGTTCTAAACAGATGGGGAGGTATTTAAAGATTTTAGCTCTTCTGTTATCAGTCCTGAATATTCACTGGAAGGACTGATGCTGAAACTCCAATACTTTGGCCACCTGATGTGAAGAACTGACTCATTTAAAAAGACCCTGATGCTGGGGAAGATTGAAGGCATGAGGAGAAGGGGACGACAGAGGATGACATGGTTGGATGGCATCACCAACTCAATGGACATGAGTTTGAGTAAACTCTGGGAGTTGGTGATGGACAGGGAGGCCTGGTGTGCTGCAGTCCATGGGGTCGCAGAGTCGGGCACGACTGAGCGACTGAACTGAACTGAACTGAACTCTTCTGTGGACAGTTCTTGGGGGCTTTTCTAGGATATGAGGACCTGAGGCCTTAGGTTGCCCTCCCAGAATTACATGGAAGAAGATGGAACCTCTCCTGAGCCCCGAGGAAGATGCTCCAATAGAAGGGACAATGACCAAAAATCCACACAGGAAAAGGCCTGGCTTTGGGAGCCGGAGAAACCCGGGTTAGTCTAGGCTGTGTCACTCATAAACTGTGTTTTGGGGCAAGGTTGCTAAACTATCAAACCTCAGTTTCCTCACCTGTACAATGGGGCCTGCCTCGTAAGGTTGTTGGGAGGACCAAATCCACTGATGTTTGCAGAGGGCCCAGCACCCGGGTAGCTAGTGCTCACTGAATTATCCTATGAATCGTCGCGGCCTTTGTTGGAGGGTCTGCTAATGTGGAGGTTGTGAGGGGCAGCGTTGTGCAGAACAGAGGCAGGAGCAGTCCAAGCTTGAGAGGACGCCGGGGCCTCCATGCAGGGTGCAGTGCCCTTCCGGACCTCGGCCGCTTTCCACACTCACCACACCTACTGCTAATTAACGATGCGACCTCTGGGACCAGGAAAGGGCAGGGTGCATGCCCATGGGGAGAAGATAGGGGTGTTAGGCGCTTTGAAAAGTTATACTCTCCACTGTAAATTAGTAAGGAAGATTTCTGGTGTAGTCTTCAATTTATGAGACTTATTCTGGCTTCTCTAGAGTGCCTGGACGTCTCTGGGAGAACTGATACCTTCCTGTTTCTAAGCCTCTCAGGTTGGGGAACAGACCCCTGGTCATGGTGAAGAGTTCAGTATCGCTCCATGACGCCTCTTGACAGGGGCCGGTGGACCTTCCCTGAGGCCTCCCGCCGTTCAGATGTTCGTAGCTGTCGGCATAGTTGTCCCCTTGTGGTTGCTGAAGAACTGGTAAGTGGAGTCACGAACCAAATAAAGTTAAATACGGCTGTCACGTGGTCTCAGCCTATCTCCCCGAGCCTATCCTCCCCACGTGCACCCTGCTCCTGTAAGCCAGCCCACCTGTCTGTGCTCACATTTTCCCTGCATGAAGCTCCCACTCAGACCTCTCTTTGTCAAGCCCAAAGCTCAGGACCCACACCCTTCCAAAAGGTTTTTTTGATACCACAGGCCACAGTCATCCTCCCCACCTCTGAATAACCCGAATTAACAAGAGCATCCTCTCCCAGCCTTCCACGTCTCCGTCAAAGGCACACCACTGACGTCAGGCTAACGCCTCTCTTTCCATCAGTGCCCCATTCAGTCAGCAGCAGCCCAGGGCCTCCCTTCTGAAAGGCACTCCCTCTCTACAGCTCACTCTCTAGTCTATGTCATTAGCTTCCCCTGCAACAGCTTCTTCGTTCATTGTTCAGCAGCCAGAGGGAGATTTTCGAAGTACAGACTTGACCTTGTCACTCCCCTGGTTACGGCTCTCCCAGGTGACATACGGGAGAATAGACCCCAGCCCCACGCCACGGCCAGTGAGGCCCTAGCTCAGCATCTACCACCCTCCCTTGCTCACAGGGCTGCAGCCACACCCGTCTATTCTCTATTCCTCATTCACAGCTGAGAGCCTTTGCACTGGCTGTTCCCTCTGTCTGGAATGCTCTTCCCTCAGATCTTCTCATCATCCAGGTCTCAGCTCAAGTGTTAGCTTCTCAGAAAGGCCTTCCCTGACCTTTCTGTAGACAGTAGTTCCTGCCCTACCCCCTCTTTACTTCACCTGTTCGTCAATCTTCATAGATCTTACCACTCTCCTCATTACACTTCCCTCCGCGCCTCCCCCCACCCCAGCCGTCCATCCTGCTGTGTTTCACGGGCATGTGGGATCTTAGTTCCCCAACCAGGGATCGAACCCACACGTTCCCTTGCAGTGGAAGTGTGAAATCTTCACCACTGGACTGCCAGGGAAGTCCCAAGATATATATTGCTTGTTTTATTGTCTGTCTCCTCCTGCCTGAATGTAAGCAAGTAGAACAGCGACCTAGATTTCTTGATTTTTTGTGGGGATTGCCAGTGCGTAGAACAAAGCCAGAAAATAGTGGACGCGTGGAATGCATGGATGGATGATGAGCTTGGCCCTGGATGGCTGCTACCTAATGGTTTCCTTTACTTATTAACACGGATGTGTTTTGCCTCCACACCCAGATCGTAAATCATGCAAGGGAAATTTGAAGACCTTCCGGCTAATGAATGAGATCAAGAAAAATGGCTTTGTCTCTAGTGCGTTTAAAGCTGGAGAACTTGCTCCATTTTGTGGCTATTTGGTATGTGGTTGTTCCCAGCAGTGAAGAGATGGATGAACGCCCAAGGCCCTTCTGGTCATAATAGAGCACACGGAAGGGTGTTGACATGATGACACGACCGGTCAGCAAGCGCTCCTCAGTTACACCTTTATTTAGTCACAAACTCATAACTCTGCCAAGAAAGTCAGCAGCTTGGGATATATACATTTGCAGACACTGCTGGTTGTGAAACAAATACTCACATCCCCATTCTTCTTCCTTACCTATGGGACCTGCCCTCAGAAGCTGAAAATTCTGGATACTTGCCGAGTTTCACAATTTGAGGAGGACACTGGCCAGTGACACATCAGAGGACGTTGGCTGGGACTTACGGGAATAATTGAAAATATTTTTTAAGTTAAAAATGTTGAACTTTGAAAGGGGGTAGGGATAAATTAGGAGTTTGGGATTAGCAGATACAAACCACTACTTATAAAACAGATAACAAGCACAGGGAACTGTATTCAATATCTTCTAATAACATACAATGGAAAAGAATATGAAAAAAATAATATACATATATGGATATATCAGAATCACTTTGCTGGGCACCAGAAACTAGCACATTGTAAATCAACTACACTTCAATAAAGTAAATTATTTTTTAACTTTGAACTTCTTTTGCTGACATAAACACATATTTCTTCTTGACTTATATGAATAGCTTCTCAATTCTTTTTTTCTCATCAAAACATTTAACAAAAATTGCAGTAGCAGAGAAAATAATAATAATAACAACAAGAAAGAGACATGAGAGGAAATGGGAATCGGGGCAAGATTGACCCCTAGGCTCCATGAATACATATTCATTCCCTAGTATCATTTTAAATGAATTTCCCCTTGTAATTTCTGGGAATAACTCCATTCTCTGGGTAAAAGAGAGAATGAAGTAGATAGAATCCCTTTCCTCCCTTCTCCCTTTGGATGATGTGTGAGAACAAGGTACTTGGAGCTGCTCTGGACACCCGGCCATCATGAGGAAGGGATCAAAGAGAATAAAGCTGACACAAAGCTCTAACGTTGCACAGTCATTGACAGATCCCAGCACAGTCTACCTCTAGATTCCTTGTTGTGTGAGAGGTCCAAGACCCTCTTGTTGATCTACTTTTAGCCAAGTATTCTGTTCCTTGCAGTCAAATGACTATTAGTTGTGAGAGTTCCCAGGAAAATTTATTTTTCATATTGGTTATTTCACACATTGAGGTCCTTAGCTCTTTTTATAAGCAAAGATGTAGAAACCGAAATGGTCTTGTTTCCAATCACTGGCCCTTCACTGAAGAACCAATTAACAGTTTTGTTAATTGGTTCATCTTCTTCACTAGAAAGGTACAGTTTCTCCCAGCTTCTATTCTGGGTCTCCCAGAGTGATGAAAATAGTGTATGGAGGCTTCTTAAGACAAACTTTCATGTTATATACATTTTGAGCAATTGTTCTTTGAAGGAAGTAGAATTAACAAGATACTGGTCTCAAAGACCAGAAGCAGGAATGGTCAATATTGCAGCTCCCAAGGAATTCTTGAATAAATGCCTTTTCTACCCCCTTTCTCTCACTGAAGAAACTCAACCTTGAGACTCAGAGTAGGAATTTGGAGTTTTAAAATTCCACTTAGCTCATCTAATTGTTTAAATCAATTTTCTCAAAATAGTAGTAATAACACTGACAGACCAGTTAGGGAAGTTATTTAGATGATTATTACTTTTCAAAATATTTTGACTGTGCTTAAAATGGGTCATCACACATGCCTCTTTGTATTGTGGAAACTCAGAATCCTGGAATGTGTTTGGAGCTAAAAGAGTGGTTTTGGGTTTCCTGATGTGCATTCTTAAGACAAAATTGCATAAAATGTATTTTTCAAGAATATCCTTGTTCAAACAAAGACACACAAAAATTTGATATCTACTTACAGACGATGCCAGTGTCACGAAAACAAAATAAATTGTAAGAGTTACAGAGCCAAGGGAAATGTGGGCCTTCTGAATGTAGTTCTACTCAAGTTGACACATTGAGGCCGCTAGTTAATGACGCAACAGGACAAATCACTTCCCTACAATCGGATGCACATCTTTAATCTTTTTTTAATATGCAAAAGAACTAAAATATTTTTAATTGTGTTAAATGCACCATTTCAATTACATATCAACATTTTTTAATGACCTTGAATCTAATTCTTAGTTGAAATGAAAAATATTTAGGTCGAAAAGCTGTGACCTAAAGTTAACTTTTGCAGATAGTAGTTCAGAATAGTGTTGAAATTGTAAGAGGAAAAGGAGTATAATTCTATCTAAATGTGGTTAGAGAAGTAAATGAAGAGAAGCTGAATATGGTCTTTTTGGTGTGGCTTTATTTTGGGGCAGAGGGAGTATTAATTTTTATTATCCAGGTGATTCTTGTAGGGACTTCCTGGTGGTCCAGTGATTAAGATTCTGTGCTCCCAATGCAGGGGGCCAGGGTTCTATCCCTGGTTGGGGAACTAGATCCTGCATGCTATAACAAAAACCCAGTGGAGTCCCCCAGAAAGTGATTGTACATGGCAAAAAAAAAAAAATTTTTTTTTTTTTATTAAACACAGATACACAGAGGAGTCTTCAATCTCATTTCTCTAGTTCGCATCATCCAGAAGCACCCACTGTTCATCATTTCATTTCAGATTTTTGCTCTGGTCTTTACCTTGGTGTTCTTATACTTTAGCTACTGAATGCCTGTATTCCTCAGGGTTCTCCAGAGAAACAGAACCAATGGCATGTATGTGTGGAGAAAGAGAAAAAGAGAGAGGAACTGTAGGGATTGGCAGGTACAAAATCACCAAAGCAGGCCAGCAGGCTGAGTTAAGAGCTGATGTTGCAGCTTGAGGCCAAAGGCTGTCTGGGGTCAGAATTCCCTCTTCCCTGTGGGGCCTCAGTCTTTTTTCCTCCTCCTCTTAAATCCTTTACCTGAATGGACAAGGCCTACCACATTATGAAGAATAATCAGTTTTATTGAAAATCTACTGATTTAAATGTTAATGTCATCTAATACATAGAGACATCTAGACTGATGTTTGATCAAATATCTGGATACTTTGGCCTTAAGTTGACACATGAAATTAACCATCAGATTTGCTAGAATGGTAGATGCATATTTAATTCTCTGATACCACCCTTCCCTTCCTCATCTTCTCAATATAATGATATCACAATATTCAATTTTTAATTATAAACATTGTTTCTAGTTGAGTCAAGCAGTATGTCATGATTGTTCCCTGTTTGTACAACACTGTTTTTCCTCATCTTTTCATTACTCATTCTTTGAACCTATTACTCTTTTCTCACCTTCCAGCAGCCTACCAATTAAAAGTTTCCCATGATTAAAACATCAGGTTATTTCCTACTCTCTTCTCCACCCTCCCTTCCACCCAGAGACCTTCCTTCTCGAGCTGTCCGTCCCCCTGCTCCAGTCTGAACTGACTGTTCCTTAGGTGTGCAAGATAGTCGTCATCCTGGAAATGCCGTTTCCAAGTCATCTTGGGAGTTTCCCTCACAGTCTTCCTGGAGTACAGCCCTTGTTTCTGGATGCCAAGTCTTTACCTTTCATGGTTTATGAGAAAAGGATGCTTGATAAGTAAGGACTTAGCATTTTTGAAAGTGTCCATATTCTGCCTTAACACTTGATTCATTGTTTGGCCAAGTGTAGACTTTTGGATGAAAATTATTTCCATTCAGTTTTTGAAAATTCTGCTGTATTTTTCTTCTCAGGAGAATGATGATATTTTTATTCCTAATCCTTTACATGCAATATTTTATTTTTCTCTGCAGAAACTTTAAGAATTATTTCTTTACCTACAGAGTCCTGATAGTTCACAATGACACAACTTACTGGGGATCTGTTTATTGTGCTGGACGCCTACTGAACCATTTCCAATGAGAAGCTCATATATTTAATTTGCAGAATTTTTTCTTGTGTCATTGCCTCTTGTTTTCTCTGTTCTTGTTAGATGTCCAGTTAATTAGGTGTTAGATTTCCTGGATTGGTTCCCTGATTTTATCTATTTCTTTCCTATTTTTATCTACCTTCCTGTTTTATTTTCTAGAAGGACTTCCTTAATTCTATCCTCTAACTTTTTATTGAATTTAAAATTATGGCTATAATACTTTTATTTTTCAAGAGCAGTATCTTGGTGTCTGACTCTACTCTTTCAGAGCATCTCATTCCTATTTTATGGATACAATATTGCTTCTGCTATCTCAGGATTTTAATTTGAATTACAGTTTGTGTTCCTTGTGATGTTTTCTTTTTGCCCCTCATTGTTTCACCGAATTCCGCCCCTCGGGCCCCCCCCCTCCCCCCGCTGTTTTTTTTTCCTTTTTGGATTGGTCTGTTTCACATAGGTGGTTTCCCAGGTGGCGGTGTTGGTAAAGAACCTGCCTGCCAGTGCAGGAGATACACGACATGTGGGTTCGATCCCTGGGTCAGGAAGATCCCCTGGAGGAGGGCATGGCAACCCACTCCAGTATTCTTGTCTGGAGAATCCCATGGGCAGAGGAGCCTGGAGGGCTACAGTCCATTGGGTCGCACAAGAGTTGGACATGACTGAAGTGACTTAGCACACATGTTTCACGTAGGAGGCTTCCCCCAAGTGTCTGGACATGGCTGGCAGTTTGTTCACACGTGGGTAATGTGCTAAAAGTGTGATGAGTAACTCAGTGTTCGTGGGTGGGGCTTTTTCACTGGTCGACTCTACTGGAAGGAGGTCAGGTGGCAATCCAACTTTTCCTCTGAAGGAGTCTTCAAATGCTAATACCTACAGGTCTTTTCTCCAGTGCTACTGTTTTTCCAGAAGAGGGTCGTGCCGTCTTCTCACTTGGGCAGGGGTTTCTGAATAAGCTTGATTGGATCTTTCCATTCAGTCCTCAACAACTGCAACAAAACCATCAAAAAACCCAGCTTACTGAATGGCACCCCCACTTAAGAAAAGCCATTTGAACACTAACCACTGCGCTCCAACACACAGGGGGTGACATTGAACTTGGACAGGGTGGAGGACCAGGCAATTGCCTGATTAGCTTGCACTAGCCAAATCCCAATGCCAGGACACCCAACCATTCTTTCTCTCCTGCTGGAACACACCTCCTGGGGGTGATGTGATCGGGGCCACAGTGGGATCACCAGGAGGGCCTCCCAGTTCAAATATGGAGGCAATGCTACCTACCATCAAGTGCCTCCCTCCCGGGAACCCTACACAGAACATGGGGCACTAGGTTCCCCTGGCCGTGCTGGGACCTCTGACTCAAGTGGGTGATATTACTGGGCATGTCAAGTCCATTCAGGATGACTCCCCTCCCCAGGACGGACTGTTTGGCTCAAGCAACAAGGGGCGGTGGGTCCCACAGAAATAGCCGATCAGAGTGTCTTCAGCTTTGGGTGTTTCCTGGAGTGGGAGTGAGGTGGGAACTTGAACCTGTCTTCTTACTTCTAAGAAGCCTCTGTGGTGCTCGCATGACACTCTGATAAGAATCAGCACAGCAGGCGGGAGAGGAGGTCAACTCAAACAATGCTGGGCTTCTCGTCCCAGAACAAGGCCCCTCTTGTCCCACACTCCCATTTTAATGGCTTGGCCAGTACACAGTGACTTGGACTTTCCTTCAGATCAACAAGAATCACAACCCACACTAGCCAAGGTGGTGATGCACACCTGAATGGCTCTCATTCCGCTGGGAGAAGGGGGTGGTGTTGGTATTAACACGACTGCCAGCGCCTCTTGCTGTGGGCATATCGACAAGGTGGGGAGGCAGAAGCGCCCGGCTTGGGCTGGATGGTTACCATCTGCGCACCCCCAGTCCCCCTGGTCTCCACTTTTGAGTCCAGGCACTGGTGGTTCCTAGTTGAGGACCATCCTCCAGGGAGGCCTGCTTGATCATCCTCCTGGGTCTGCTGCTTCTCTGGTGATGCGCCATCTCAGGGTGACAGGGAGGCTCCGCAAGCACGCTGTATCCATGCAGAGTTTCAGGGGGCCCATCACCCAGCTCCGCCTACACATTTGGGGCCAACGACGGTCCTACCAGATTCGGTGCGCCTTCATCTGCTCTGTCGGCGTCTGGGCAGCGGGGGCGGGGTGGACTGTTAGGAAAGGCAGTCATGTACAACTTCTCGCCTTCTGCACAGTCACGTAAGAATGGGCCTGGGCCTGGAACACACCCTTACTGAGAGTTAAGAGTCCTCACAGTCTGTGCCGGGCTCGTCACCCTTCCCTGCTTCAGACTCAGCCTGTACTCCGGGTTCTGCTTCCGTGCCAGCGTCAGTGGCCCTCTGTTCAGGCCCGCCCCTAGCTTGCTGTATCTCAGACTCCACAGGAGGTGACAGGGTCCTTCCATACAACACCAAGAGGGGTGTGTGCCATCACATCGTCCCCTCAGGCTTCGGATGGACCCGCTGGCCACGCGGGACAAAGCACTGCAAGGGACTGGATCCTGGGCGCTTTCTCGCCTCTTTCTGTAAGGCAAAGCGGTACCACTTGAGCTTGCGGTGCCGTTGTCTGTTCTCAGTGACCTTACGCACTGGCCTTTTCCATGAGTAGCACCAGCCTGCCTTTTAGCTCTGGCCCTACAGGTGGCCCCACAGCTTTGGCCAGCCAGTGAAACAGTAATGCCATGCTTCACACCTTTCTCTGTGGCAGCCGCTGCCTCCAGTTTCTGAGCTTTTCTGGGATTTCGTGGAGCACTGGCTTGCTTCTCCAGCACTCACCTCTACAGGCACTCATCACTGCAGGTCCCACCAGTGCTGGTCTCACCTTCTACTTAGCTCTGCTATGTTAATTGCCTTCTCCCATCTACTATTTTTGCATGTTTTCACTCAAGAAAACAGGCATTTGGTCTTTATTCCAAGGTTCAAGCTGTCATTACTACTGTGACTTACCAACACAGTATCTGGCACAAAGTGGGCACTCGGAAGCAATTTCTTAGAACTTGCTGCAATATGGGATCTTTTTCTGAGAACTTCTTGCATGTTCATGGTTGTGTAGGACTTAAAAGGTGTAGCAGGGACAGACATCAGGAGGCTACCAGAGGAATTCAGGAGAGATGATGGTGGTGAGTTCTAACTTGTTGTACCAGAGATCATTCATAATCCTGAACACCATCCATTTCCACCTTTGCAGTACTTTTATTCTTCCGTATGTCTAGCCCCATTCTTCTCCAAGTTGGTATATCTAGAAATAAATTATAGCCACATCACATCAGATAGTTGTTCTTCCGTGTTGTCCACTTAATTGTGACTTTCCAGGTGTGTTATATAAGGGTGATCAGAATTCAAGTCACTTAGGAGAAAAGACATTCGCTGTGAATGACAGGGAAGAAGCCCATTGATACAGAACACAATGTGTACTTTATCAGGGAACTCTCCTCTGACTCACTCCCTTACTCTGTTGGGTCCTTGTATTACATACTCTCAAAACAGCACGTGCTTCCTTTGCAGGACTTACCACATTTGTCGTGCACTGTTTTTGAAATTACTTTTTGATGTCTCTTTCATCCCCCAAGGTCAGGGATCACGCCCGTCGTCTTCGTTATCTCCCCTGCACTGGGCACAGCGCTCGGAACACGAAGGTGTGCGCGGTGACTGCTGAAGCTGCTCAGAGGGTGTGGAAGTGGCATCTGTGTAAAGAGTGCCTCCGTGCAGCCTGCTCTACTCTTTTGCTCAGGCATCAGCACTCTGCTGTCCAGTAAGAGATCAGAAGTGAATTTTATGCAGACTAGCTTTCGAAACTTGGCTCAAAAGGCAAAAAAAGAAACGAATGCCTGACATGAAATTAATTTACAAATCAGTTTATTTACAGATTTTTCTCTTTTCTTAAAGTACATTTCAGTTAACAAATCTATTTACACAGGTGTACATGGGAATTCATCCCAGTTATTTTACAGATCATACTTACAAACCACACCCTAAGTCTTGTGTGCGAAGTTGCACTGGATGTGACTATTGGCTGAAAATGGCCTGATGACCAGGCTATTTACAAATACACAGTAAACGGGTTTGTTTTTCATGTCTGCACAGTACAGTACACACAGGGAGGCTGGGCCTCCCAGGGGACGCTTTGCAATGTGTTTACCGAGAAGGCTTTGCAAAGTTCGGAAGGAAAAGCTATTAAACATAGGTTAATTAAAATGACAGTACCTCTTTTACATCAGTTTACATTTTTTCTTCACATTTTTATAATACAAAGATATCTTATTGAATTGTTGCACAACCAGTTTAAGATGATTTGTAAACATGTAAATTTCTACAATTTGCATTAAACATCATTGTAGTTTCTATCATTTGCTCTTTGAATTAATGTTTTATTCACTAGTATTCTTAAGGTAGTAAAAGAAGATGTAAGTTTGAACTTCTTGCAGAAAAGTTATGAGTCTCTAACGCTGTGCGAGTACACACTTTATTCAAGTATTGCAAAAAGCTAAGGCCACTTTTTTTCAAGACAAGAAAGTGAACAAAATTGTTTTTATCAATAGGCCACAACACTCTTATGAGCAATGAAATCTCTTCTGAAAGATAATTTCTCAGAGACCTGTAGTCACAGAAGGAATTTTCCTTTCTTTTATGTAAAAGAAAAACAAATTACCTTCCTTATTAACTACTTTTGAGCTCTTCCCATTTTTCCCTAGAGTAAAAATTCCTGTTTAGACCTGAAGAGGGAATCTATACCCTGTACTTATTTAACCCAGAGTGAAGTACCCTGGATAGCACAAATTATTTTGGACTCAGAAATAAATCTGAAGCCTATAGGTTGGTTTACTGCTAAATTCTGATAGTGCTATTATTCTAAAAGATATTACTGCTGATGCAAAGATCTTTTTCTTAGAGGAATTATGAAGAGTGAAAGAGGATGGGAGTGTGGGGAGAAGGAACAAAGATTACAAAGAGGGAGTATTTAGATTCTTGGTTAAGAGGCAGAGCTTGATTAAAAAGATCCCAATATGGAACGAGTGGCTGGGTATCCATGTTTGTTATTCCTAATGCTAACAATGAGCCCCTTTTCAATTGTATCCAAATAGTTACAACAGTAAGAAATCTGCGGATTATAGTTTCCCTTGTTTTCTGCTACCAAACTATGGATAATCATTTCTAGCAAAGAGTAAGACTGATTCATTCCTGCCTCTCATCGGAAACCCAGGATTCTCAAGACAGTAACAAGAGCTGGAGTATGTTGGGACTGCTGCTGCCAGATTCTTGGCAGCATTCTTACCAGGGAACTTTAAGTCCAGGATGCTGATTCCATGGACTTATATCATTTTTTTTTCCTTTTTTTGGAATCACAAAGTCATACAGACTAAGATAAAACTTTATTAAAAATTGATTTAGGTCCAAATAATGAGGATGTAGAAAAACAACCTATATTCCTATTATATTATTTTCATATTCGCTTATAAAAAATTTACAGCAGCTGTAAAGTTTCAGTATCATAAGGACAATGTAATCCTACAAACAGCCAAAGAATGTAGACAAGGTGTTTTTCCGTCTTTCAAACAACACAACTGAAAAGAAAAGGCTTTGCTTTTCCTTGGCTACATGAAAATAATATCTCCACACTACTGGTTAATAACCCCAAGAAACCCTAGCTTCTCTTAATCAATTTGCTCATTATGGCTACAAGACTAGAGCTCAACATCAAAAGCCTAGAAGAAATGCTGGCAACATCAATCTGAGCATTTCCCGAGACCCTATCACAACATTTCAGTGCTTTCCTATTTGTCAAGAGCTATCATACCAGTCCTTGTGCAAAATGCAAATATTCCAATGATTATTTCAGTAAGTTTCTCATAATAACAAGATGAAACCAAAGAGAATGGAAGTGTGCATAGTGAAACATTTGAGACGCAAAGGCAAGTCTGGAGGAAAGATGCAGAAATGAACGAATGTGCACACTAAAAGATTATACCATCTTTGGGGTTTTCCTAACGTATTTTGAAGGTATAACATTCCAGGATATTTTAACTATGAATCCAGTGGATGTCTTCTATCATGCTTCTAATCAGGACCTTCAATATTAAGGCATTGACATTCACGCCTAAGATTATCCACATTCTTCTAGATTGCTTGAAGAAGGATAGGACTGATTAAGAGAAACCAGTCAAGAAGGCAGGGTGCTGAGGCCCCAGGAGAGCATCACACATGCTCTAAGGTAGCAGCTGGAGTCTATATATTTTTTTTTCAGATACAGGTAATAGTTGTGAGAAGCAATGCTGCAAGAGAGGCAGAATTTGAATTTTACAGTGTCTTCAAATCATCTTATCCCATTCCTGCTACTTTCAGATGATCTTAGAAAAGTTCACTTCTTCTCATGTAATTTAACTGCCTTCTTGGACAGGTGTATGGGTTTGTTAAAACCATAGGCTTCCTGTGCAAAGACTACGAACCATAGAAGCTTCAAGACGGAAGTTTAACTATTACAAGAAGAATCTTTCACTTCTGAATAGGGACATACATTTTCAACTTAATAATTTATCTTAAAATAAATTAAAAAATGTTCTATAGCGCAAAACAAGCACACAAACAATAGACAGTTATCTTTTTGTCTTTGGTGCACACACTCATTTCCTAAATCATTCAAGTAACAGCGTCTCTGACTTCTTGGGGAGAAATGGGAGCTGAAAGTTTGAAGGCCAAAAATGAATTATTTCCACTTCTGCCATGCCTGGATGCCTGAGATGGTCCTGAGGATCTGTGATTCTGGGAGCAGCTGGTAGAGGTTCAGAAGAAGTAAGAAAAGTGCAGGAGTCGACAAGGGGTAGAAGAACCAGCCCTGCACCAGTCCTGTAAGCCCAGTCTTCAGTGAGGGCACTTCTCTGTTTTCATGCCCACAGAGGAAAACTAAGCGTAATGCACAAGTTTAAAATTCTTTAGATGGTGCTCAGAAGGCAAGGCTACCATTGATTCCTGTCAACTTGACAGTCCACTTGGTGCTGCTCAACTGCAATAATGGAAGAAAATCATCTTCAAAAGGAAATGAAATGCACTCCACAATGGGAAATAGGCACACATTATCCAGCTTGCCTATCTGAAAGCAGTTCAGGGTTTAATACTGTCTATAGAGACTATAACGTCCATTTTCTGACTTTCATGGTACAAACCAGGATTACATTTCAGAAACGGTATGATGCACATCTATATACCTCTCTTGCCTGACTTCAGACTCAAGGAAGTGATACCCTAGTCTAAGCTAAGAGGTAAGTCTGGTGTTTTCAGCCCTCATCTGAGACCAGTAGGAACGCTAACAAGAGGTGTAGGATCATACTGTGCGTCAACATCACGAGTGCAACCCTGCCCACCAAAACCACCAATTAATCCAGTGGACAGTCCCTAAAGGCAAAGGCTGTAATACCAGATAGATCACACTGTCCCATGAACTCCAAACCAGTAGTCTTTAAGAACAGGTACAAGGTCCAGAAGCACTCTTGCTATGATGGAGATGGGGTGTGTATCACGAGGCAGAAAGGCCCAGGACTCACATTAGCACTCAGTGTTCGATTTATTTGCAAGATGTCACACAAGTAGCATTCTCCCCTGTTTTTCACTGATTTGATTCAGAACATCAATAGTATCTCTGATCAAGGTCTCAAAGATCCCATCAGCTAGCTGCATCTTCACGCACAACTCGTCCTCATCATAGTTCACCCACTGGGCCTCCTCCTCGTGAAGCTCCTGTACCTAGAATTTAGAAAACAGAAAGGTTAGAACATTACTGTCACACAAAAGCTAGGAGATTAATGATATTTGCTGACTTTGTAAACCCATGCATGGGAATACAGCCCAAGGAAATAAGTCAGAGAAAAATGGTAATTTATATGATGTTATCAATAGCCCTTTTAAGCTGCAAAAAGTTTGAAAAAACTCAATTGTCGAATAAAAATTTCAAATCTGTCAACCTTGATGATATTTCATTATTTTATAGATATTAAGGATTGCAAGTATGTTGTCTCTGTCAACACAGGAGAATACATAGAGGAATTTTAGGGGGAGAGAAGCAAGCAAATTTTTAGATATAAGGATTTACAATTATAAAACGCATATATCAAAAGATAATATTGGACATGATTCTGGAGTATATAAATAAATAAGCATAATTTCATATTTATGGAGTATTTTTTCCCTTGGTCATGCCATGTGGCTTTGTGGGATTTCAGTTCCCCAGAAGTGACAGTGGCAAATACTAAGCACTGGATTCCCAAGGAATTTCTCCCCCTCCTCCTTTTGGTATTAGAATATTCTTGAAATGTGCTATTGCTCAAGTTTATTTTAAAAGTTACTGTTATATTTTATAAAAAATGCTGTCTTTGCATTTTAGGATTTGGAGATTCCTAGCTTCCCTGGTGGCTCAGAGGTTAAAGCGTCTGCCCCCAATGAGGGAGACCTGGTTTCGATCCCTAGGTTGGGAAGATCCCCTGGAGAAGGAAATGGTAACCCACTCCAGTACTCTTGCCTGGAGAATCCCATGGACAGAGAAGCCTGGCAGGCTGCAGTCCATGGGTCGCAAAGAGTCGGACACGACTGAGCGACTTCACTTTCAAGGTAAACTAAAAGGAATCAAATCAGAACAAACTGTCCAAGATGCTTTGCTTGTTGACAATAAACGTTTAAAAACTACTTATACAAGGAACAGGTTAGACTTAATATATGTAATGATACTCTGAGTGGGATGGAGGCCAGGTGGAGGAAGTAGACTGTCAACCCTGAGCCAGTCATGAATTCAGCAAAGTTAACTGCAGTGTAGAGGGTCTCAAACCAAAGTCTTCCTCATTCTATTGTCTTCCTCTATTTCTTTGCATTGATCACTTAGGAAGGCTTTCTTATCTCTACAGTATAAAGCCGACCAAATTATTAACCATTGCCTTCTCCTGCTCTTTTGAATTACAATACCCAAATATCAGTTACAAACAAAATTTGAGTATATTAAAAAAAAAGGAAAAAAAAAGCCCCAAACCCTGTATAGGAAAACTAGCTGGCAAGACTATCAATTCCAGCAAAAGTGGAAGCATAAGATAATGCAAAAAAGTTCTTGCATAATAAAAAATGTTTGTAATTCATAAAGAAATCATAAGAAAGGAAGGAGATTTTAAGTATTAGAATAAATAGGGATTTAAAAGAGTGGCAAGTGTTGCAACTACTTAGGGGAAGGAATTAAGAGACAAGAAAGAAAAAGAATAAAGCCAATGATATGTCTAAAAAAGTACCTGAGGAAACTGGAAGAACTGGGGAAAGGCAATATTCTAAGAGACAATAGCTGAGAATTTTCCAGAACTGAATAAAGACAATGAATCTACAGATACAATAAGCACAGGGAATCCAAAGTAGGAAGAATAAAAATAAATCCATGACTAGACACATCCAGAGAAATTGCCAAACAAATATATAAACACATGCAATCTTAAATAGAAAACAAAAAGAAAAGACAAATTCCCCCATAAAGGACTGTCAGCATATTCCTCAAGATCAACAACAGAGGTCAGATTATAATGAAATAGTATATTCAAATTGCTGAAGTAAAAAGAGAGTAAGAGCTGAAATAAAAAGATGTATAGACAAAGACTACAAAGGTGAAAACTGAACTCAGAATGAAAGATGAACAAACAATGGTTCCTCTATTAATTTCTGTTCTTTTCTGTACTTCCAATATATTTATTAAACACATGAAAGATTTGGAATAGTCATGAAACCAGTAAAAAAATTAACCTTATTAATAATAAAATTGTTAAAAGAAAAATGAACTTTTTTTTTTTTTTTTACAAAGATCAAAACATTAGCCAGTATTGGCAAAGGTAAAAAGACGCGCCACTCCTGTATCAGCTGGTGAGTATGTATAACTGGTACAACCTTTCTGGAAAACAATCTGACAAACACATACAAAAGCTTTAACATTCTGCATATACTTTTAATCAGCAACTCTATTTCTAAGAATTTACTGAGTAAATTATTGGAAATAGTTACAAAGATATACCATATTGCAAGATACTTATTACAACAGTATTATTTCAAAGAATAAAAAAAAATGATTAACTGATTAAATAAACCATAATATATAATTCCACAATGGACTATTTTATTTCCACAGAAATTAAAATGGAAATTTATTTTTAAAATGATATACACTTAATAACAGGAAAATCCACATTTAATTAAGTAAAAACAATCAGAATATGAAAGAAACTATGATCCCAAACATTAAAAAAAATTCTTTGTATAAAAAGAAACTCTAAGGATATTATGTCAAAATAATTAAGAATTTCTACATGGTAAGATTATCATGACTGTTTTCTTTTAAATAATCAGTACTTTACATTTTGAAAATGAGCATGATTATTTATAATAAATATAATTTTAAAAACTTATTTGAAATTTCTATTTTTGAGACCCTTTTCTTTTGAATTGACGGCAAAGTTTCTGTTTTACATGTTATGACAATTGTTTTAAATCTCAGTTCCTCTAAAATGCACATAAATTAGAATCTCCAAATGCTAAACTGGCTAAATATAATAGTGGGAATGGTGACGATGACCAGTTAATTTAGTGTTTCTTGTTGATAATGAACTCAAGTTGATAACAGTATCATTTCACTAAACATTATAAAAAATGAACTCATGAAAAAAGTTACATAGGCCCAGGCAGTTCAGCTCACTCTCCAGCCACACGGACTTTTTGGTTCCATACTCCTTCCCATTTCACGTCTTTGCACATGTAGCCTCCTCTCCCTGAACTGCTCTTCTTTCTACACAAAACTCAGGTTGTGCTTATTCATCTTTAAGATCTCAGCTCAACTGTCACTTCCTCAGGGAAGCCTTTCCTGACCATCCTCATTAGATAAGTTTCCTGTCAATGCTTTTACAATAGCTCCCTATTCTTCTATTTTTATAATTTATATTACACATTTGTATAATTATATACAATGGCTAGCTTCCACCACGGAGAAGGCAATGGCACCCCACTCCAGTACTCTTGCTTGGAAAATCCTATGGATGGAGGAGCCTGGTAGGCTGCAGTCCATGGGGTCGCTAGGAGTCGGATACGACTGAGCGACTTCACTTTCACTTTTCACTTTCATGCACTGGAGAAGGAAATGGCAACCCACTCCAGTGTTCTTGCCTGGAGAATCCCAGGGACAGGGGAGCCTGGTGGGCTGCCGTCTCTGGGGTCGCACAGGGTCGGACACGACTGAAGCAACTTAGCAGCAGCAGCAGCAGCTTCCACCAACAAACTGTAAAATCCACGAAGGCAGGGACTATGTCTATCTTGCTTACTACTATAACATTGGTCCTTAATTAGCACAATTCTTGGCTGCTGCTAAGTCACTTGAGTCGTGTCCGACTCTGTGCGACCCCACAGACGGCAGCCCACCAGGCTCCCCCGTCCCTGGGATTCTCCAGGCAAGAACACTGGAGTGGGTTGCCATTTCCTTCTTCAATTCTTGGCTAAATGCATGCAAAGATGATTTATAGGGAATATGACCAATTCAACTGATAGAAGGGTAAATGAATGTCTCTTGGTGTGCTTTTTCCTTTAATTTCTAAAGAGGTGGAAGAAGTAACATTGTGGTAATTACTAACTCAAATCTAAACCACTGCAGAAATATGAGAGCAAGTTCATCTTGAGAGGCAAAGATCTATGAACTGGTTAAAGTCCTGCTCTTATTTGTTAGGCAAGTCACTTAGTATCTTTGAATCTCATTTGTAAAACAGAGTAACAGTCTACCCTACCTCATATAATTATTGTGAGGATCAAGTAAGATATGAGAAAGAATATTTAACCAATGTTTACCTAGTAAAGTTATTACTGAGTAAATGAAGCACTAGAGGTACACATTTGGAAAAAATTGATAAACTTAAGCATTATATTTTTTTTCATGATAAAATATAAAGTCCAGAGTGAAAATGCTTGGAGATAAACCTGAATCAACTAATACCTGAGTTTCCTAAGGTTTGCTACTACTTAACATCTACTGCAGTCCATGGGGTTGCACAGAGTCGGACACGACTGAAGTGACTTAGCAGCAGCAGCAGCAGCAGCAGCAACATCTTAACATTCTTTTAGGGAAGAAAGAATGAAAGCCTTTTTTCTCCTTTTTTTTTTTTTTTGTTGCTGTTTGATAAGCACTTTTCTAATGCTAGAAAATATACTTCAAAATGGAATAAATCCTGTCCAGCTAAATTTCTGGATGAAATGATAACAGCTAATGTTTACTGAGTTATGTGCAAGGTACTGTTCTATATATATACATAAATACTCATTTAATTCTCTTAATAATTGTAACAGGTAGGTACTATTATTCTCATCTTCATTTTGCAGATAGAGAAATGAGGCACAAAGAGATTAGATAATTTGTCCAAGATTACACAAGTGCCAAAACAAGGGATTTAAATTCAGGTGGTCTGGCCCTCGTCTATACTGGTCTCTTTAAATTCAGAACCTTAAGTTTGTTTCCAAACATTTTATTTCTCAAGTTCTCCACACCTACAAGATACTATTAAGTTAAATATTCATCTACTGAATTTAAAAGAAAGCAATTTTCAAAACTGATGGGCAGAGAGACATGCAGCAAATGAAGACTTTAAGACTTTACTATTATAGACTTGGGCTTTCCAGATGGCTCAGTGGTAAAGAATCCTCCTGCCAACGCAGGAGACGTGGGTTCAATCCCTAGGTCAGGAAGATCCCCTGGAGGAGGAAATGGCAACCCACTCCAGTATCCTTGCTTGAAAAATCCCATGGACAGAGGAGGCTGGCGGGCTACAGTTCACAGAGTCACAAAGAATCGGACAGAACTGAGCACATGAGCACATCATATACCTAAGATCAATTATATTTCCTTTCCTTTTAGACTCTAACTACATTCTGATTTTGGAAAAGATGGTCAAATAAAAACAGTTCAGTTATAGACACTGACCAGGATATGATCCACTCGGTCTCTTTTCTTTCTTCCAAATTTCATCATTTTCTGCCAATCTGTTTTGTGGTTTGGCTCCTTTTTAAGACTGAATAGCTTGAGTACTTCAGTTGCTATGAAGTTCTGTGAAAATAAGAGGAATGCATGAAACACAAACTTTTTCAGATTTAGTACTTATAAAGCAGTAAACAGATTTTTGCTAAGAATACAATGTTTATTAAAAAAAAGATCACATTAATGCAAACTTCTTTCATTTACGGTTCCACTTAGCAATTTGAAATGAAAAGCATTCCCAAATGCTCAGACTTTATTCACTTAAAGAATTTTTGTTTCTATACAACATACAAAAAAACAAGTAAAACCCACTGATGAATTTGCAAAAACAAAAATCACTTTAGAGTCCCCTCTACCCAAGAACCACCGTTAGTTTACTTCAAGCTGGCAAAACTACAAAAGAACGTGTAAAGTAAATCTCTGAATAAGGCTTTGGTTGGGATAGTTTATTTTGAAGCACCAAGATTCAAGTATGTTAAATTAAAAAAATACTAATCAACACTTCAGTTTGAGAGGCATGGTAATTTTACTAACAGTATTTGAACTATCACCCTTTAAAAAAGCTTTACAAAATGCTTTAACAATATTTTTGTTGCTTTTTTTTTTTTTAATTCCTGCCTTATAGAAGGTATTCTTCAATGACCTGAGGATATAGACATACAAGATACGCATTTGAGATGCTGCCATTGCTGTTTAGTTGCTAAGCTGTGTCTGCCTCCTTGTCATCCCATGGACTGTAGCCCGCCAGGCTCCTCCGTCCATGGGATTTCCCAGGCAAGGATACTGAAGTGGGTTGCCATTTCCTTCTCCAGCGGATCTACCCAACACCGGCATTGAACCTGGGTTCTCCTGCACTGCAGGCAAATTCTTTACCACTGAGCCAGCTGGGAAGCCTCGCTATAGCAATATTAAAATTGGTAGGAAGCATCACTGTGTGTTATAATGATGTACATGGTCTGACGAATGCTGGTATATATTATGTATCTTATTTCAACATGTTTGTTCTTTGTTACCAATAAAATAATATTACTTTCTATGGTTCTATTAAAAAAAACAATGTCTCTCTCACACTCACATTCATACACACACACACACACACATGCATTCAAGGATATATCAACTGCTGGGGGCTGAAAGGAATGGAGTGCACCGGGGCTTTGAAAAAGCCCCCTAGGTGGTTCTGATAATTCATTTCTCAAAGTCGAACACTATTTTAAAAGTTTTTGTTTTTTTAATCCATCAAGCCAATCTTTGAAAACTTCTTTTTCTCCTGCTTTAAGTTAAGCAAAGGTCAGCAAACGTTTTCTGTAAAAGACCAAATTATAACTATTTCAGGCTTTGTGGGCTATATGGTCCCTATTGTAGCTACTCAACTTTGTTGTTGGTAGTAGGAAAGCAGGCCTGGACAAGATGTAAATAACTAGGTGTGGTTATGGCAACTTTATTTTTAAAAACATGTGGTGGCCTGGATTTGGCCTGTGGGCCATAGTTTGCCTACCTCTGATGTAAGCATATATCTCATAGATATCTGTTGGTATTCTGTCAGTATGCCTATTTTTAAAAGCTTTCTATAGTTAACAATACTGTATTATATACTTCAAAGTTGCTAACAGAGATCTTAAAAGTTCTCATCACAAGCAAAACAAATTTGT
The DNA here is from genome assembly GCF_029378745.1 of Bos indicus. Classification (NCBI taxonomy): domain Eukaryota; kingdom Metazoa; phylum Chordata; class Mammalia; order Artiodactyla; family Bovidae; genus Bos; species Bos indicus. Next base: position 62,141,107 of record NC_091775.1, on the reverse strand, counting down.
AACTATGTGTGGTGATGGATGTTAACCAGACATATTGTGGTGCTCTTTTTACAGTATATACAAAGATAAAATCATTACATTAAATACCTGAAACTAATATAATGTTATATGTCAATTATATCTCAGGGAAAAAAAGACCAAATTGTTTAGACAGTGCCTCCTTTCATGTTATATACCAGATTAATGTGTATGCTCGTTTAATGTATTTTGATCGTCCAGATATACAACTGAATAATGTAAGACAATACATAAGTAAAATAAGTAATTGGAGGCAGACTCTCTGGGGAAAAAATAGTTTCTATGATCAAATAAGTTTGGGAGACAAAACTCTAGAGCCTTGCTACTCAAAATAATCCTAGAGTCAGCAACAACAGCATCACTTCGGAGCTTGCAGAAATGCAGACTTTCTGGTCCTACTCCAGATCTACTCCATAAGAAATCTGCATTTTTACCAAAATCCCCCCAGGTGACTCAGATGCACATTGAAGTTTGAGAGGCACTGCAATGGGAATATAACCTTTGCTATATAGTTCAAGAACAGGTGAACAAGCAGAGAGGTTTTCACCCATGTGATTTTAAAGTTGGTTTGTTGAAAGTCCCTGTAGCTTCAGGGCACTTAATCTTTTCAGGGGCTTCTTAGACAACAAGCAATATTTTTTACATATCACACTATCCTACATATTTCAAAACCACATAACCAATCTGAAACCTCCAAAATCAAAGATGGAAAGGTTATATCATTTATGTGTCTAGGGTTGGCATATTTGATATATGTCTTCTGATACTTTTAGAGTATTATACCTATCTCTAAATCATTAAGAACTCACCTAAAGCTCGTACAAATTCCAATAATTTACCTCCCCGAGTATTTGCTAATTTCTTAAAAATATTATAAAACATATGTATATGAAATTACCATTACGTTTTATTTTGCAATAAGTTGAGGGTTCAGGATTCCCTGTCACCCTCATTGTTCTTTTGCTCACAGACTGAATGAACAAATATTTACTGAATATCTACTATGGAACAGGTCTTGAGGGCAGAAGAGTGAATAATATAAAAGAGTACCTGCTTTAATGACATTTATAGACCTGTACAAAAAGAAGATCAAATAAAAAAAGGAGATACTTTGTAGTTTCCAATTTACCTTGATTTCATCAAGGTTATTTGGATTTTTCACTCGTCGGAAATAACTGGAGTTGATTCTACATGGCTTCATCCAGACAGGCTGATTCAAGTTGGGATCCTCAGCAAATATTTCCTCAAAAATCTCTTTTGTTAAATCAAAAACCGCCTTGATAGAGAAAAAGAAACAAATGAAATGGCTAAGAATCCAAATTTCAGACAACGGTGAGAAGTTTAAAAATTAGAATTATCCTTCCCTGTTACATACCTGCTTGTACACCCTTTTACTAGTACTTTCTATATCTAGACCCTTACTGGCACAGCCAAGCAGTTTTGCAGGAATACTGATGCTGTGAAGATCATGACCTAATTCTTTCCATTTCCAAAGTTCTTCTGCTGCATCATGTACAAGAATTTCTACTTCCTCTGCAGTATGTGGGACTGCCAGTAACGTTTCACACGGCTTTTCTGGAGCTCTTTTAGGTTCTGCCATTAAAGGTACAATTGTTTCTTCGGCCTTGTTTTTTTGGATCTTGTGAGAAGAGCTCAAACCAAAGTCTTCATCAAACCAGTCTTGATCATCTCCCAACACGCTCAGGAACTCCCGGCTGATCTCAAGTTCAGCAAGTCTCTTAGCAAGCTCTTCCTGCCCACTGGCACCAAATACTGGACTTTCCTACAGAAATGGAACCATTCAAACAGATCACCACTTAGTAAACTCAGGTCACTTAACAAGTTTGGGCTTTTTTTCTTTTTTTTAAGACAAACTACATACATTACTTGTATATTTGCTATTTCTCTATAAACAAGCAAAATAAAAACAATATAATGGCTACTGATGAACAATTTAAGAAAAACTACCCTATTTCCTGTAATTCTATTTACATAAGCCTTATTATTCAGTTTTTACAAAATATGTATTGATTAGTTTTTTCCTTTTTGTATCACCATTACTCTGTTTCTCAAGTAATGTTTTACTTCTGGGATATGGAAATGAGATAAAATTTCTCACCTTTGGTGATCATCTGGTTCAAGTTACTCAAAATCATTACTGTTGTTCAACTGTCCATGGGCACCCTAAACAAGTTGATGGCCTGAGTATATGTCACAGTGGATATATTTCAGTTGTACCAGAGTCAACATCACAACTGGCAGTTTCTGCAAGGCAACTATGACTGAGTACATATGTGAACAAACGATTTCATAGGCAAGAAAGAACTGGGTTGAGAAACAATGGAAATCTCCATGAATAAATTTGATCAGTGAATCTGGAAGGGAATCTAATCTGTGGACAGTATACAGGGGTTTTCAACCCAGCATAAATCTGCCTGTGTTTGTGACAACTCTATAGTGACCACTCATGACATAATAGAGGACAATTATACTTCAGACAGAAAAATAGCTACATGGCCTTTAAAAACTAGTACAGTGATCTGTATTTAATAAACAACACATCACCAAAATACCTATTAGGAGTTACAGAATTAAAGTGTACCACAAAGGCAAGGTTAATTGACATTTTTTTTCTAAACAAAATACTTACAGGTCTAGGACACATATCTGGTGAGGAAATCTCCTCTTTCTCATCTTCCAATTCAGACCTTAAGAAGCAACCCGGAACGCTTGGTGACTGTTCCTCAAGATTTTGGGATAGGCCTTGGGGTGGTACTTTCTTTTGATCCTCAACAAGAAGCTCCTGATTGCTAAGCTGGATTTTTTCATTTCTAGCTTTTTTGATTTGTTGTAGTTGATTGACTGTGTCTTTCACAAAGACTTGGAGCAAACTGTCTGTCAGTAAGCTGACTGTTTCTAGCTGTTCCTTTGACTTTTTTTCCTCACTTACAGATGACCTCAGCTGGGCTTCCAATTGGTTCTTCTCTCTTGCTAACAGGTCCAGAAGTGGGGTAGAAAGCGTTTCTGAAACTTCGGGATGTAAGTTCTCTTCCTCTTCAGTCAACTGTTGTTGCTTCTTTAACTCTTCGGAAAAGGTATTATCTAAAGTATCGTCTTCTACAACAGAAGAAACCTTTTCTGTGGCATCAGAAACAAGGTCTTTGTTTTCCTCTGAAGACATCAGTGAGTCCACTGAATTCTGCTGGTGAATATGGGCTTCGAGTACCCCAGGAATGTCCTGTATATTGTCTGTCTCTACTTTAAGGCTTTTATCAACTGAGGCTTCTGTGTCATGCACACTAGGTAGAGATTTCTCATAAAAATATTCAATTGTATCCTTTTCTCTGTCAGACGTGGGACCCTCGGTATCTTTTTGTTCTTGATTATAATATTGATATTGCTCATCTGAGTAAGAGTCTTCATCTTCATTTATGTCTACATAGTCATCAAAGTTTTCTGGAATGTGAGATATTTTTTGAGGAGGAGCAAAAATCCCATGCTTCTCTTTGCACACAAAGTATACAATGCCATCATATGTTCCATTGTTATTTCCTTCAGGTTTATCCAACTCCACTCCAGCCCAAAACCCTTTGGCAAAACTAGTCACACCTTTGAACCGAAGAGTTCCTGGCTGAACATTGCCAATCAATACCCTATCACCAATGTGGAAATCAAGTAATTCATCTGCAAGAGAAGCTGAAGCCAAGGAAGGGGATTCAGTAACTCCCTGTTCATGCTCTACATCACTGCGCTCCTTATTTTTCATAAGCTCAGTGGGGGACTTGAGTTCTAACAGCCTTTCAGAGTGGACACTGCTATGAATAGAAAGGCTTTTCTCACTGAGGCACTCGCTGATTTCATCATCACTACCAAAGCTAGTGGCTCTACTTCTAGAGATGCTTGTTGCCTGTAACTTCTCTCTGCAAGACTGAGAGTCTTTCCTGAGTGACAACAAAGACGCCACCTCAAAGTTATCTTTGTACAATTCAGCTGAAATGTCTTTCTTGAAAGACGATACATCAAAATCTTCAGAGTACGATATCTCTTTAGATGCAAGTAGACGCTGTGACCAAGATGAGTCTCTGCTCTTTATATTCTTTTGTACATGAGTCTCTTTTTCTGATTGGATGTTTGGACTATGACTGATATCTTCATTTGACTGTCCCTCTTTCGTTTCTTTATTATGAAGATTTTCAATGGCTAATATAACTAAGTCTTTCTGAACATTTATAGAATCTAAAGGAAGATCTTTTCTTGAAAGAATTTCAGATGAATCTCCCTGTTCCAGGTCTAGCTTCAGGAAGACATCAGCCTTCCTAGACTGTTTAGAACAGGCATCTTCAATTGCACTCTCCTCCAATTTTGTATATTCTACTTCTTGTATTTCTGATTTTTGACTAGACTCTTCTTCAGCCTTGGCACCTGATACATCCAGAATTCTATGAGAGGCATTTAATTCTTTGAGAAGAGATAATGAAGGGACATTTTCTAGAGAATCTCCAGATTCAGCTCTTGTCCTCCTTGATGATCTCAGAATTGGAGAAGTCTGAAAGTGCTCTTCTGTCCGACCATCCAATTCAGTCATTCTCTTTGCGTAGGCAGATGAAGATTTTTCCAATACTGATCTTTCAGAACCTGTCAATGCAGCATCTTAAAGGGGGAAGAAGAAAAAAAATCACATCAAAATTACTGAAATCACAACTTTCAATTTCTGAAACCAAAGTTTAAATAAAAACCAAATATTAGTGAGAAAAAGCTCTGGTCAGTAAATATGACCTGTTTTATAGGTTACCATAGGTAGTAAATTTTTCCTTTATGAATATACACTGTACCAAAAATAAATAGAACATTTAAAAATAATTAAAAGACCTGCACTCAATATGCCAGCAAATTTGGAAAACTCAGCAGTGGCCACAGGACTGGAAAAGGTCAGTTTTCATTCCAATCCCAAAGAAAGGCAATGCCAAAGAATGCTCAAACTACTGCACAATTGCACTCATCTCACACGCTAGTAAAGTAAGGCTCAAAATTCTCCAAGCCAGGCTTCAGCAATACATGAACCGTGAACTTCTAGATGTTCAAGCTGGTTTTAGAAAAGGCAGAGGAACCAGAGACCAAATTGCCAACAACCACTAGATCATCAAAAAAGCAAGAGAATTCCAGAAAAACATCTATTTCTGCTTTATTGACTATGCCAAAGCCTTTGACTGTGTGGATCACAATAAACTGTGGAGAATTCTGAAAGAGATGGGAATACCAGACCACCTGACCTGCCTCTTGAGAAACCTATATGCAGGTCAGGAAGCAACAGTTAGAACTGGACATGGAACAAGACTGGTTCCAAATAGGAAAAGGAGTACGTCAAGGCTGTATATTGTCACCCTGCTTATTTAACTTCTATGCAGAGTACATTATGAGAAACGCTGGGCTGGAAGAAGCACAAGCTGGAATCAAGATTGCCGGGAGAAATATCAATAACCTCAGATATGCAGATGACACCACCCTTATGGCAGAAAGTGAAGAGGAACTCAAAAGCCTCGTGATGAAAGTGAAAGAGAGTGAAAAAGTTGGCTTAAAGCTCAACATTCAGAAAACAAAGATCATGGCTTTTGGTCCCATCACTTCATGGGAAATAGATGGGGAAACAGTGGAAACAGTGGCTGACTTTATTTTTTTGGGCTCCAAAATCACTGCAGATGGTGACTGCAGCCATGAAATTAAAAGACACTTACTCCTTGGAAGGAAAGTTATGACCAACCTAGATAGCATATTCAAAAGCAGAGATATTACTTTGCCACCAAAGGTCTGTCTAATCAAGGCTATGGTTTTTCCAGTGGTCATGTATGAATGTGAGAGTTGGGACTGTGAAGAAAGCTGAGCACCGAAAAATTGATGCTTTTGAACTGTGGTGTTGGAGAAGACTCTTGAGAGTCCCTTGGACTGCAAGGAGATCCAACCAGTCCATCCTAAAGGAGATCAGTCCTGGGTGTTCATTGGAAGGAATGATGCTGAAGCTGAAACTCCAATAGTTTGGCCACCTCATGCGAAGAGCTGACTCACTGGAAAAGACCCTGATGCTGGGAGGGATTGAGGGCCGGAGGAGAAGGGGACTACAGAGGATGAGATGCCTGGATGGCATCACTGACTCGATGGACATGAATTTGGGTTAACTCCAGGAGTTGGTGATGGACAGGGAGGCCTGGCGTGCTGTGATTCATGGGGTCACAAAGAGTCGGACACGACTGAGCGACTGAACTGAACTAAACTGAAAAATCTGAAGTTTGGTATAATTTTTTAAGTGTTGTCTTAAGTTATAAAATTAAGAAAATGAATCAAAGTTTATGGAGAAATTGATTCTCAAATTATGCAAACACAGAATTGGATGAAGCATATTACATATGTTTTTCAAATAGCAAAACAATAAAGGAGGGACAAATGTACTAGTATATATACTTATAGAAGAATGAATTTTCCCAGGGACTTCAACTAACCTCTTGAATGTAAAAAAAAAAAAAACAACCCAAAAAACACCTATTTCTGCAAATATTAGCACTTTAAAGAAGAAAATAATTAAGATTCAGTGAACCAACAAACCAAGAATTAAAAGTTTTGAATTCAAATTGCTGCTTTGTCATTACTGCCAGGTAGGCTTTTTCACGCCTCAGTTTTAATTCCTCATTTAATTATACTTTATTTTCAATAGTTCTTATTTTTCTTTGGACTCGACTGAAAAAAATGTATATAACCACACAGCTGAGAAATAGTGGAGGCCAACAATTACACAATCAGATGCAAAATCTGATTAAGGGAGAATTTTGAGATGCTGATGACACCCTCATAGCCATTTTAGATCAATGTCTTTATGATTCAGTTTTTGTCAGTTACTGGGACAATAAAGACTGATTCATATAACTTATGCATAACCCGTAAATCACTTTAAAATATAAAAGTAACTTAAAATATTAAATGATCTACTATCTTTAGAAAATTCACTTTTTAACCAAATAACTTAGAGGTAGAATTGCATAGGCATTTGTATAAATCTTTAGCCCATGTAGATACAGTGTGATTATTTTTTCTAGTTACATACCAACATGTTCAGCAATAGACTCCAGGGATCCTCTGGATCGTTCTGAGTCTGTCAGTGATTTCCAATTCTTTGCTGTTTCAGATCTTAAGCAGAAAAATTAATAAACAGAAATAAATGTATTGCTGCTACTATAATAACTGGTAACAAAAAGCAGTCGAATTGACTAGACGACTTCTTTCTACTCCACAGGAAGTACTCCAACCGTTGCCACTTTCACCAAGCCTATTTCTGGCCTTCGTGACTCTCAATAGATGATCTTGCCTCTTTTAATAAGAAAGAGAGAGGCCATCAGCAGGAACCTTTTTACCTACAAATTCATCTATATTCACAGCCATCCCAATTGCCTTTCCTCCTGTCTGCAAGAAGAAAAAGGTGTATCTCTTACATTTGCTCAAATTTCTTTCTGCCCCAAATCCCATAATTTCCACAGTCTCACTGACAATATCCCTCAACTAACCATTCTTTTTTCTACAATCGTTAGTCCTTCAATCTGGTGGTTTTTTTTCCCCTTTAGCTTATATGTATACCTCAAGCTTAAAAAAAAAAGATTCCCTCCTTTAATATTGGACTATAGCCGATTTACAATGTTGTGTTAGTATCAGCTGTAAAGTGATTCAGTTACACATACACATATATTTATTCTTTTTCAAATTCTTTTCCCATTTAAGTTATTACAGAATATTGAGCAAAGTTCCCCTCCCCCCATTCTTTATTCCTTCATCTGATGCTACACTACTGTTCTCTTTTATGCTTTAATTTGACATTTACCATCTTCATTTTCTTGCTTTCTTTTTATTTGCAAAGTCATATTATATGCCTTCTACTCCTATTTCTTCCTAATCTCCTCAAAGGTTGCTATTTTATCATATCTAGTACTTGGCTCTCTTTTATTCTCTCTGAATGAATACTTTCTTTGGGTGAAGAAGGTTTATCCAAATGTTGCCATATTTATTGCCTCAACCATGATCTATATGTTGATCATCCCTATATATATATACACACACATATGTATAAACCTAACATCTTTCCTGGATAATTCCACTTAGATGAACTATAGATACCTTAAAATTAACATTTTAAAACCAAAATCTTAAGCCTCCCACTGAGGAACACCTGATTTTCCATTTAGGTTAGTGTAACTTTGACTCAACCAACTACTACTTAAGAGAAATATGACATTCAGCATTCCCATATAACTTTAATTAGTCAAGTATACTTCTTCAATATTCCTAAAATCTATCTCCTATCTCTATTCTTATTACAGTGGATTATCTGAGGCCTGGCTTAGACTACTGTTATCCCTGCTTCTAAACTTATCCCTTTCTATCTTTCCTTCATACTGTAGTCAAAAAGATTTCTCTAAAGAGAAATATGATTCTATCATTCTCCAGTTAAAATACTTAGTAGCTTGGTTAATAAAACTATAAAAACCCTTAATCGAATGTAGAAATTAAAGTAAAACTTACATATAATGTAACATAAAGGGAAAGTATATACACAACAAAAATACAAAATCTAACTATAAAAAAACCCAAGAAAGAAATATATCTAATTGTTGATGTCTGCTGTTTTGGGACAGTTATGAATGATATGATTTAAATTTATTCCTTTTTACCACTTCCCTCAATATTTTAGTAGCAATAATAATAAAACTAATACACAGTGCTAACTTTGTGTGTTAGACCCTGCCCTAAGTTAAGTCTTTTAACCCTGATAACAAGTTTACTACTCAGGTGTTCTTATAGGGATATAAATCCTGATTAAAAAACTGAAGTACAGAGAGGTTAAATAACTTGCCCCTAATTAAATAGCTGGCTGGTGCTGGAGCCAGGATTTAAACCCAGGTAATGCTAAATTAATTGTAATGAGTCTGTGTAATGTTTCTAAGAAACAAAAAATATCCTAAAATATTGCCTTTAAGGTTTCACATCTTCTAAGAAAGTGAATAAGAAAATACTAAAAATGCTTGAGTACAATATTATCACAATCTGTTTTTTACTTTTCCAGTTTCTTCTCCTAACTCTGGTAATATCCTATGGCATTCAGCTTCCATGATATGCCAAGCTCTTGACTGCTTTTAGTCACTCATCAGTGCCTCTCTGCAATACCCACTACTTCAGTCCCACTGACCTACATAACCTCTGCTCATTGTTCAAAATTCATTTTAAATCCTTATATATCATATTATATATTCTAATGGTGCTACTCTGTATCTTCTGTATTTGCATTCAATGATTGCATAATATTCTATCCCTGGAAAGAACCATCATTAACAGGGTTATTCACCCATTTCTGGATATAAAGACTGCTTCCAGTGTTTACTTAATATAAAAGATGTTATGATAAACATGTTCATGCAAATAGATATTTTTGGTAGTTTGTATTTTTTCAAGCTAGATTTTCAGATGGGGAATTATTGAGTCAAAAGTTACAGACTGTTTTTGACTTTTGAAACATTGCCAAATTGTTTTTCACAACAACTATACCAACTTACAAAGCTGTAACAACAATGCTGGAAGTATTATTTTCACTGCACCCTCCAGATTTCAGAATATATTTTTAAATCTGTGCCTTATTATAAATTTGATTTGTGATTATATCATAAACAACAAATTTACTTTAGTGACACTAAAACCATAAACCAGTATTCTCACTTCTACAATTTCACAGTTACTCAAAAGTTAGCTTCAACTAAAAATCTTTCCTTATTTCTTTTGCAAATAAGGCAGGATATAGGTTAGTTATCAAAATTTCTACCTGTGCAGTGGAAGGGACTTGATCTTGGGTTTTTCAGAAGTTGAGGAGAGCATTTTAATCTGAGGCTTGGCTGTTGGTGAAGTTTCCAAATCTCGGCTAAGCTCAGCTTCAGTTTTCTTAATGAATTCATCGTATGACTACGTTTAGGGAAATCAGAGGAGTCAATGTACAGAATTTTTAAAAACTATCTTAACTTAGAAAACTAAACATTTAATGGTAAAATATTCAAACAGTAAAAAAGATATTAATATAAAATTTTTACTCCCTGCATCAGTATTATTTCTCAGAGTTCTAAAATTAGTTATTTGCATAGCCTTCTTGAAATAGGTTATGTATAAGCAAGATGTATAATGTAACACTAATATCAATTAGGAAATGATATAATCTCAATTACAGAAGCGTAATACTTATGAAGCAATAATTCAGGCCCTGCCATATTAAAAAAACTCTTTAGCTGATTATATAATTATTCTTTAAAGGATGTCCTAATACTTTCCTGATATTTTTAAGTTCAGCCATTGCACTGAGTTTCAATGGCAGTAAGCTTCTTAAGGGAATCTGTACTTTGGGAATAGAGATCTCAAGGAAAGAGAAGGGAGTGGTTGAGAGCATAATAGTACAGAATTGCAAAAATACTTCGTAGTTATTAGTCATTCTATAAATAAAGCTTCACTAATTTATATAGTATACTATATACATATACTATAATTATAAAATCTAAATAAAGAACTTTTTATTGCCTTTATTTAAATCATTTAATATAATATTGAATGAGATGGATCTTTATATTTTTCTCTAGATATTTTTCTGGTTGATGTATCTATTATTGAACTTTTGGGGCAATGCTATTCAATGTAATAGTATTTCATTTAGCTTTTAATTGGTCCTCATGACCTTTGGCCACCTGATGCGAAGAGCTAACTCATCTGAAAAGACCCTGATGTGGGGAAAGATTGAGGGCGGGAGGAGAAGAGGATGACAGAGGATGAGGTGGTTGGGATAGCATCACTGACTCAATGGACATGGGTTTGGGTGGACTCCAGGAATTGGTGATGGACAGGGAGGCCTGGCGTGCTGTGGTTCATGGGGCTGCAAAGAGTCGGACACGACTGAGAGACTGAACTGAACTGAACATGACCTTCAGCAGTACTTTTAAATCGTGGGCCCCAGCTTAGGCCAATTAAATAAAAATCTCTGGGAGTGAGCCTGGATATTTGTATTTTTCAAAAAACCTCCTTGATTAATTCTAATGTATAGTCAGATTGAGCACTACAGACCTATAGGATGAAGTTTAAACTCATCAGTCTGATTTCTAAAGCCCTAAATTTGATCTTCATTTTAAAATTTTGTTTCTCACTGCTTTTCAGCATGGCCACTGAATCTTAATCACTTTTCTTCTAAACATATGTGCAAGTTACAATTCCTGTTCCCATCTCTGTGTTGTGTACTAATGTAAATGTCTTATCTTCTCCAGATCTGTTAGCAGGTTTATCTTCTATGTGGAAGACAGTGTAGTGTAATGGTAAGGCCACAGAATTTGGAATTCAAGCTAAATTAAAATCCTAGTTTTAACACATTTGAGCTGCATCTCTCTGGATATCATTAATTTCACTGAAACTCAGTTTCCTCATCTGTAAAACAGGGATAGTAATATCCACACCTTGTTGCTTTGATGATAAAGTGAAAAATGTGTGTACAGTAATTAGCCAAGTTTCCAGCACATAAAAAGGTCCTTGAATATTTGATTAAATTAATAAACACATTAATAAAGGAGAATACATGTTTGGTTTTAGCACACAAGGATGATTAAAATAACAGAAATTTTGCCCAAACAAAAACCTTTTTAGCACTTAGAGCACCTGGAGTCCAACCAATGAAATCAACTGCCTTGAAAATCTGAAACTTGTTATTACTGAAAGTGACTGAGAAGAAACTGAATGACGTCAGGTGAGGCCTTCAGAAGGGGTTCTTATGATACAGGAAGTTCAGACTGGTTCTGTAATGAATATGGTGTTTAGGAATACTAGGCTGACAGAATGCATGTAAGCCGTAGGGAAGCAACCGGAGGCAAGGACATGTAAGAGTAAGAGGCTGTGCACACTACAGCGGTAAGAGGACATCAGGTTCCAAATAGCTTGATGTCAGTAGGAATGGAAAGGGGCAAGCAAGATTTATGAAAAAAGAAATCAGTGGGATCTGATAACTGAATGAATAGGAAAAAACAGAATGAGAAAGATATAAAAACTATAAAGTAATTAGCCCCCAATTAAATAAATTAATTTTAAAAATATTCAGAGGAATTTTCAGTAAAACCTTCTGTGCCCACATGCTTTTAAAGCTAAAAACAAAACAAACAAACAAAAACCAGGTTTCCAGAGTTGGGTAGAATCAAATCAGGGAAGGCTGCTAGAGTTTGGAAGGAAACTCAAGTTTAAAGTTATCTTTAGGAGCTATTCAAATAGTACAAAGAATCATACTAATAAGCTGGGTGGCATGAAACACCATTCTGCAAAAAAAAAAAAAAAAACCCAAAGAAAAGAAAAGGCAGTTAACAGTTTCAATAGCCAGGATTATTTATCTAATGGTTCTTTCCTTAAGATGACATGGATATCAAGCTTACTTTCATAGGCCTAATCTTTCCTCTTTGGGGAAAAAACTCATTTTAATACTTTTACTATTTACTTTAATACTTGATATTATAATATTTAACATTTTAATATTTAATGCTTCAAGCAAGAGTTTGTTCAGACACGTCAGTTTCTTTGTTTTTAAAGTTAGGTTAAAATGTGGCACAAAACTAATATTGAAAATTTTTAATCTATCACTTTTTTAATGCTTAAAACATTTCTGGCTTCATGTTTGCACTAGCCTTCTTATATCTAACCTCCAATTGTTTGATCAGACTGGCTTCTTGGGCTTTGAGTCTTTCCTTTTGCCTTTTTTTCTGTTCCTTCTTTAGTTGGTCCACAACTGATTTTCTTTTCCGCAGCTCATCCTTCAGGGCTCTGATTCTACCTTCAATGTCACTCTGGTCAGATGTAGTTTCTGAAAGAGATATAAAACCTTTTAATGTCATTAAAAAAAATAAATTCAGTAACTGTTAATAGAAAGCACCAATGTAAAGTTAATCTAACATTTAAAATTTTAGATTCAGAAAAAAATTATTGGTGATTTCCATCCTTTCTCCTAAATCTCTATGCAGGGGTGGGTGTGTGTCTTCCTGTTTATTTTCACCTTCTAATTGTGCTATTTTGAAACTGCAAATAAAGTTTGCAAATCTGAAGATACTCTGTCTTGATAAGTAGCTGGAAGTAGAAAAACTTTTGGTTAGTGGAATTTGGACATTCTTTAAGGATTTATTTCCTGGTAACAGGATAGCCATACTTAACTGTACCTCCTCTTGGTTATTAATAGATAGTTTGATAGTTTTAAAGTCATACTAAAATCAAACTAGAATTTTACCATTTGAAATTGATTGTGAGTCATCAGCTAATGGCTTAATATTATAAAAGGAGAGAGAAAAATTATAAAGAAATATACTTTGTGATAACCTTTGGTAGCTCTTAAAACATTTAAAATAATGAAATAAAGCTATAGTTCAATCTTATTTTCTTCCCAACAATTTAGACACATACATGCACACATACAAAGTAGATGTTTAGTCACAGCAAAATCATGAAAAAGACATTTCATTGTAAGCATCACACAAATCTTATAAAAATAAGCATCATTAGGACTTCCCTGGTGGTCTAGTGGCTACGACTTGTGCTTCCAGTGCAGGGGGCCCAGGTTCAATCCCTGGTCAGGGAACTAGATCCCATGTGCTGTTCACATGTGGCAACTAAAGATCCAGCATGCCACAACTGAGACCCGGCACAGTCAAATGAACACTACTGACAATAAAATAAGCATCATTTAAAAACAGCTTATTTCACTACACATGGAAATTACACAGAAAAAAAATGACATCTCCTCCTTGAATCACACCATGGTGTCATTTCCACACGCTAATGATGAGTGAGGCATTTAATAGTCTTTTAAGAGAAATACTATTATATACAACTTGAAGACTTAGATGCACATTATAACATTACATCATAAACACCCAGGTTTTGTTTTTTTTTTTTAAGCACTTCAGATTAAATTGCAAAGAACTAATCACAGAATTTATTTTGAAAAGTCCTTTTTTTGCAATGTGATCTAAATAATTAGAAATAATGACATCTAAGTTCCTGCTACTTTAGTCTCCTGACTTAAGGTGCATTAGGAAAATTATACCCAAAAAAAAAAAAAAAGGAAAATTATACCCATCTTATGCCAGTAGTGCCATCAGACTGAGCCCTGAGTGAATAGCGAAGTTCACTATTTACTGATCAACACTAATAAAATGAAGCAATAATAAAGGTCATTTTCAGCTTAGAATCTACTACTGGTAATTAATAAGGTGTCTGTCACTTAATGATTTCTAGAACTGATGTGAAAATTAAATAAGATACATAAAGCATGTAGCACAGTACTTGGACTACTATAAAAAGCTCAATAAACAGTGGTAGTATTAGTACACATAAAACATTTTTATGTAGCCATATTTTATGTAACATATTTTTTGGTTTAAACCTAAAAAAGGTGGTGGTAAGGAGACAGCAACTGAGTATCTTCCTCTTGTTCTCCTTTAATTTCTGAAGAAAATAATAAATTCATTTTATTTATTTTTGGCTTAATTTATCGATTTTATTTATATATATTTTATTGAAGTACAGTTGACTTACAATGTTTCAGGTACACAGCAAGGTGATTCAGTTATACATATACACATATATTATTTTTCAGATTATTTTCCATTATAGGCTATTACAAGATATTGACTATAGCTCCCTGTGCTATACAGTAAATCTTTGTTGAATATCTATTTTTTAAAATTAGAAATCTAGCATTCTATTCATACTAAGTCAAACAAGTTGAGTCAAATGTCATACGTTTTTTAGTTAGGCAATATTACTTATATATAGGTATACAAAAACTTTTCTACTACGCTTGATAAAGGCTTGAGAAAGAATATCACAAAAAAGAGAAGATGGAGAAATTGGAAAACATAAACTAAGTGAAACGGGGGCACTGAATATGAAATAGAAAAAAAATGAAACGAACTAGATGAAAGTAAAAGAGCATCATATAAGTCCAGTTGTTTTTAAACACAGTTGCTCATGAGAAACGTATCTGGAGCTTTGGGAGAAAAAAAGCAGATCTGGGCATTTGATTTTTCAAAACATTCCAAGATAATCTGATATGCATTTGGATTTTAAAAAGTGATTACAGGTTTTTCTATTAAATGGTAGTTTTGATGATACAGAATTCAATTATTTTTCTGTTGAAACAATCATGATACAATGGTATTAAGTGAGTAATAGTTACATAATCACAATAATAAAAGATGTTTATCAGTTTTCACAATCAATAGCCAGACAAAAAATAAAAGGTAATTACAACTGCAAGCCATAATGGGAATATGATTAATCTAATAATATAAAATAATTACATACAATCTGGGGGGTTAAGTAGAGTGATGTGGTAAGTGCAAATGCACCAACCACAAGACACAGACTGGCTGAGCAGATGAAAACATGTCCATGTATGCACTTCCACTTACCACATCACTCTACTTAACCCCCCAGATTGTAATTATTTTATATTACTAGATTAATCATATTCCCATTATGGCTTGCAGTTGTAATGATCCTATTACCATTTTCTTAATTGTTTCAGATTCATTTTCTGTAGGTCTTTTCCTTCTCCTGTGTTTCTTGCTTAGAGAAATTCCTTTAGCATTTGTTGTAAAGCTGGTTTGGTGGTGCTGAATTCTCTTACTTCTGCTTGTCTGGAAAGCTTTTTGATTTCTCCATTAAATCTGAATAACAGTCTCGCTGGGTAAAGTATTCTTGGTTGCAGCTTCTTCCCCTTAATCTCTTTAAATATATCATGCCATTCCCTTCTGGCATGTAGAGTTTCTACTGAGAAATCAGCCGATAGCCTGATGGAGTTCCCCTGTATGTTACCTGTCGTTTTTCCCTTGTTGCTTTTAACATTTTATCTTGGTCTTTAATTTTTGTCAGTTTGATTAGTATGTGTCTTGGTGTGTTCCTCCTTGGGTTTATCCTGCCTGGGACTCTCTGTGCTTCCTGGACTTGATTGACTAGTTCCTTTCCTATGTTAGGGAAGTTTTCAGCTATTATCTCTTGAAATATTTTCTCAGGTCTTTTCTCTCTTCTCCTGGGACCCCTCTAATGTGAATGTTGGTGTGTTTAATGTTGTCCCGAGGTCTCTTAGGCTGTCTCCATTTTTTTCTTTTTTCTATATTCTGTTCTGCAGCAGTGACTTCCACCATTCTGTCCTCCCTCATTTATTTGTTCTTCTGCTTCAGTTATTCTGCTATGGATTCCTTCTAGTATATTATTCTTCTCTGTTTATTCTTTAGTTCTTCTATGTCTTTGGTAAACATTCCTTGCATCTTCTCCATTGTTTTCCCGAGACCCTGGATCGTCTTCACTATCATTATTCTGAATTCTTTTTCTGGAAGGTTGCCTATTTCCACTTCACTTGGTTGTTTTTCTGGGGTTTTATCTTGTCCCTTCATCTGGGACATAACTTTCTGCTTTTTCATCCTGACTGACTTTCAGTAATGTGAGTTTTGTTTTAGCTGCTGTGGGACTGTTGATCTTGCTTCTTCTGTCTGCCCTCCGATGCAGGAGGCTAAGACGCTTGTGTAAGCTTCCTGATAGGAAGGACTGGCAGTGGGAAAATCTGAGCCTTGCTCAGTAAAACTTAACCCAGTTATCTGCTGATGGGTGGGGTTGCACTGGCAGTTGTTCGGCCTGAGGTCTATGGGCACTATGGCAGGGTTAATGGCGGCCTCCAAGAGGGCTTACACCAAGGGGGACCTTCCAGGACTGCTGCTGCCAGTGTCCCCTTCCCTGTGGTGAGCCCCTGCCAACCCATGACTCCACAGGAGACCTCCGACATTAGCAGGTAGTTTTGGTTCAGTCTTCTACAGGGTGACTGCTCTTTTCCTCTGGGTCTTGGTGTGTGCAAGATTTTGTTTGTGCATTCCAAGACTGGAGTCACTGTTTCCCCTGCTGCTGCTACTGCTGCTACGTGACTTCAGTCGTGTCCAACTCTGTGTGACCCCATAGACGGCAGCCCACCAGGCTGCCCCGTCCCTGGGATTCTCCAGCCAAGAACACTGGAGTGGGTTGCCATTTCCTTCTCCAATACATGAAAGTGAAAAGTGAAAGTGAAGTCGCTCTGTCGTGTCCGACCCTCAGCGACCCCATGGACTGCAGCCTTCCAGGCTCCTCCGTCCATGGGATTTTCCAGGGAAGAGTATTGGAGTGGGGTGCCATTGCCTTCTCTGCTGTTTCCCCCAGTCCTGTGAAATTCCTATAATCAAATCCCACTGGCCTTCAAGGTCAGATTCCCTGGGGATTCTCAGCCCCTTTGTGGGATCCCCAGGCTGGGAAGCCTGATGTGGGGTTTAGAACCTTCACAACAGTGGGAGAACTTCTTTGCTACTATTGGTCTCCAGTTTTTGGGTCACTGACCTGGCAGGTATGGGAATTTGATTTTATTGTTATTGTGCCCCTCCTACCATCTCGCTATGGCTTCTTTGACTTTGGACGTGCAGTATCTTTTTATGGTGGTTCTAGCATCCTCCTGTCAATGGCTGTTGAACATGCAATTTTGGTGTTCTCGCAGGAGACGAGTAGACGTCCTCTCAATTTGTTCTAGAGCTAAAAGGCTCTGAATCTTACTGGTAAGCTTTACGGTGATTTAATTAACAATTCTGAACAATAATTGGGGGGTAGGACTGCAAGTTGGGCTGAAAATTATAACCTTTCTAAAATGAAATATAAACCCCATACCTTTGAATCTGCTAAAGCTGTGTATTCTTTTAGCTTGATAAACTTTATGTGCTTCCAGAACTTGAGATGTTACTTTGATAAAATTTTATAGGAGACCACTATACTTCCTATAACTTTGCCTCCAAAATGATTATTTTAAATGAATATATTTTAAAAATTGGATATGTAAGCAGTGATCTTTTTAAATAAAAACATTTCTCAACTATAACTATGAAGATTTAACAGAGATGATGAGAAACTTTAAGTTCAGATGAAAGACCATGTGAAATGTTTACATTTTTAAGAAGTAAAGAAACCAAAGTTCTACAAGTGAAAGGTAAAAAGAGATCAAATAAAAGTCTATGACAGTGAATGGGAGTACATTTTCCACATGCCCAAATCTAATTCTACTATATAGTGTTTATCATCAATAATATCTAAAGGAACCTCTAGAAAAATATTTTTTTATCCAAGTAACTCTCTAGATCAATGTATTGTCTTTATGGAATTCTCTCCTACAGGTTTTTTTTGGAAGAAAGGGGATAGGGGAAATGACAGGAAAATGAGACTTCTGTTGGCTGAAATACATCAAGACAGAATAACCTGATGAACAGAATAACTTGATTAAAAATTAAGCTTCATTATTTGACACGTTGATTGTATTAATCTGGCTCATAACAAACTCTCCATCATGTAACTAAGAAAGGTATTATATAACTCCACTGCATTAACATTACCACTCCTATAAATACCACATATAATGAATAATGCTGTCATGAACAGGTAGATGGCATCTACAGCCTAGAAATCTCAGAGATATTTTTCTAAAACAGTTCTCATTTGAATATATTTTACCATTAAAATAATATCTTACAAATATTATTAATCCTTATTTTATAATTCATACAAGGATGATTAAGATACTATTTCATTGCTATAGATAAGAAAGAACATCAGTTATGGAAAGGAAACTTGAAGAAAGTCACCAGTAAGTAAAAGAGAAATAATGAGAATCCATATTTCCAAATATCAAGTTTATGTCCACGGAAAGCTTACTCCACTGGCAGTAAGCTTACTCCACTTTCCCCAGATTACATGAAAGCAAATATATACAAAAAATTAATCACTTTCAACAGATAAATATGACAGACAACATTCTTCAACTTCGATTACTGACTTGATTCAGTAATTTCACTTCTAAGAATTTATTCCTACTGAAATATTCAACAGGAATATAAATATAAATTAAAAGGGCTGCCAGGTGGCCCAGTGGTAAAGAACCTGTCTGCCAACGAAGGAGACACAAGATATGCAGGTTCGATTCCTGAGTCAGAAAGTAGGAAACGGCAACCCACTCTAGTATTCTTGCCTGGAAAACTCCATGGACAGAGGAGCCTTGCCGCTACAGTCCATAGGGCTGCAAACAGTTGGACACGACTGAGAATGCACACATGTCATGTCATGTCATATATAAACGAAGATATTCATTATACCATTACTTGAAATTTTGAAAATTTAAAGAAAATCTACATGATTATCACCAGGGAAATGGTTATATTATGGTATATCTACCCTTTGAAATATTATGCAGTTATTCAAAGAATAAGTAAATATGGGCATAGGAAAAACCCAAGAGTTACTGTTGTTTAATAAAACATTGAAAGCAAAGGGGGTATAAAATAGGATCAAAGATAAAAAAAAATGAGTAATATTTTTTACTTTTCCTTTACTAAATGTCTACTCTCAAAAGAAAATTGAAAATGAGCTCAAAAGACATACACTCGATATAGTATTAATCTTCCTCAGAATCCTACATAAACCAAGTTTTGTCTGTCTAGATATGTCTCCCAAGATCAATGCCTTGAAGTCTCTTAGAGTAGAGCCCGTTCATTCTTTCATAATCTACGTACAACTGGGATTTATAGTAGGATACAGGTTATGGGAAAATAATGAATGCTCCCTACTGCCATGTGCAGTCTCTACTTTTCCTTCCTTGAGACTTAATGCTGTCCTGCTCTACCACCTCCTGTTTCTCCTCATGGGCATCATTAAATCATTCAAGAAACATAATACCTACTATGTGCAATGCAAAGTACTGCTAGGGTCAGGAACATAAATTCTAGTAGAGGAGACCTGCTACTAGGTTGAATTAATGTGTTTTAAATTAATGTTTGATTAAATTTATGTGCTGTCTGGTATAACAAGTTAAAAGTGCAGAGCACTATAGGAACACATAAGCAGCACCTGTCACACACAAAAAATTTAACAAATGTCTGATGAATAAATGACTACTAATGTCTAAGAACATAACAATTTATCATGGTTTGTATAATGAGGCATATAAATTATCAAGGGAAAGCAAAGAATTATGTAATTCAATTTTGGCAAGGAAAAAGCCTTTACAAATGAAACAGAGTATAACATTTTACCAGTCACATAGACAGACAAAGCTTATTAAAGAGAAATGCAAACATACTACAAAGAAAACTAACTCCTTCCTTGTTACTCTTACCTGACTGTGTCATAGATAATGACTCATCTGACCAACTATAACAATGTTGATGGGACTTGACGGGCAGACGACCGTGTCCTCCAGTCCTATGACTTCCTTTGCTAGACTCTTGCTTTGACACAGACATGCAGCTCTTGGGAGGTGACTGTTTAAACAGAAATCAAATAAGAACTGTTCTGTGATACAATTATTAAACTCTATTTAAAATGTAAGATACTAACAAGTTAAAGGTAATATTTACAAAGAATTTTAAATAACTTCATGAAATAAAAAGTGAAAAAAAGTTTGCAAATTACACAAAAGATTTCAACTTTTTAAGTATATGGAAAAAGTTATTTAAAAGCATGCTTTTAAAGATGTCTATGATAAACTATGAGTGGCTACTGAATCAGTGATATTTACCCCTTTATTTAACTTTAAAAATACTAAATATGGGTGTACAGATATCTCTTCAACATAGTGATTTTACTTCCTTCTGATACATATCCACAAGTGCATTTGCTGGATCATTGGTAGTTCTTCATCAATAGATAAATGAATAAAGAAAATGTGACATCCACCCCCCACCCCCCCCCCCACACAAATACTATTCAGTCATTAAAAAAAAGAAAAAGGAAATCCTGTCATTTGAGACAACATGAATTGATCTTGAGGGCACTTAACTAAGTGAAGAAAGTCAGAGAGAGAAAGACAAATATTTTATGATTTTACTTGTATGTGGAATCCAGAAAAACTCCAACTCATAGAAAAAGAGATCAGATTTGTGGTCCCCAGAGGTGGGGAGTAGTGGGTAAGGAACTGGCTGAAGCTGGTCAAAAGGTATCAGTTTCCAGTTACAGGATATATAAGTACTGGGGATATAATGTACAACATGACGACTATATTTAACACTGCTGCATGGTATGTTTGAAAGTTGCTAAAAGAGTAGACCCTAAAAATTCTCATCACAAGGAAAAAAATGTTTTTGTAACTATACAAGATGATGGATATTCACTAAACTTACTGTAGTGATCATTTCACAATATGTGTATGTCAAGTCATCATGCTGTACACTTTAAACTCATGCTGTACACTTTAAATTCACAGTGCTAAATGTCCATTATATGTCAATAAAACTGAAAAACATTTAATATGAAATAGGTACTATCTTTACGGAAGAAAAGAAGAAGATAGGAAAGGGGGGAGGGAAGAAAATAAGAGCATAAGAAGACTGCCCACACTAGATTATTTATCACAAAGGGAGTAATTTCTACCCTGGTATCAAGAGGAAGTGAATAAGCCTGATGTGGTTCCTAATTGTTATATCATCACTTCCTTTCCCTGCAATGGTGGGCAAGTTACTCAGTCTGCTAAGCTTCAGAGTGGGGCTTAAAACATTATCTAAAGAATTGCTATGAGGATAATCTACATAAGGCATTCAGCACACTACCTGGCACTTGACAAACACCCAATAAATATTACTTTTTATTATAAAAGTGACTTTAAGGCACACTAGCTTTGACTTTCTTATATGGTCTATTTCCAACTTAGGTGGATTCTTTTTTCAAACACAAAGTGGCTTTTACCAATGTTTTTGTTCACTTATAGTATTTAATATTATTACGCTAATCCTTCATACACATTATAAAATTAAGCTTAGAAAAAGCTAAATTTCTAGCTTAAGGTTTTACTAGACAGTTTTTTACTAAAGTATAGAATTAAGGGCAATGTGAAAAACCTCTTTATTCTGAAGTGACTATTATTCTAATTTAGAATCCATATCCATTTCAGATCTGCCTTAAAGAGATGAAACCACTACTATGATTAAGAAGTATAGAGCAGTCATTAACTAAATTATAGAAAAGGCACACTGGTATGGTTTAAGGTCTTATTGTTTCTATTATGTGACAAATCGCAGACTTTAATAAGAACTTGCCCCACACATTATCTTTATTAAAGACTTTAGAAGTTCCTATCTTTATTAAAAACTTCATAGCATATAATTTTATAAATGCCACTAAAGCTAAAATTCATATATTTATAAATTTTTAGGAGTCAATGAAAAGCTTTATTTCTATTCAAATGTCATGTACTATACATTACAGGTATGGGTCATAGTCAATGCTTCCTTAATAGCAAGAATATAAGTTAATAATATACCTTTCAGATAGGTTTTTTGTAAAGAACCTTTAAGATATAAATATATATTAACTTACATATTTACTAGGCGAGGTAGAAGATTCTAGTTCTTGTGAAAAAACCATGTCTTCAGTACGTATACTATGATCTGGACTCCCAGGATGCTCCTGAACTATAGACTCAGATGGTATATACTCAACAGCAGGGCTGCCCAATTCTTCTGGAATAGAGCTTTCACTGTGTAGCTGAGAGTAGGAAGGTACTGGAGATTCTGTTTCACTCACTATTTCTAGAAGAGAAGGTGAAAACAAGAAAAAGTACACAATCATAGTCAAGGGAAATGTTCATCTGTTAGACTTTACATTTGTTTTTAGCATGATTTCACTAGTTGCATTTAGATATATTTTTTAATCCCATCACTTAATGAATCACATTTACTGTTAACATCCTTAAGTCTAAGAATTTTGGCTGATCCAAACTGAGAGACATTATCTGTAACATAGAGTCAGCAATGATAATGATAACCTGAGTGTCTGTAAAGATGCAATTACAACTCGTATTTGTTAGGAAAATGGAAACATATGGAAATCAATCACTTTGGAAAGCAATTTGGGAGTATTTGGTAAACATGAAAAAACACTTTATGCTCTAGAGATTCTACTTCTAGGTATATATCCTAGAGAAATCTTGTATACATGCAGCAGGAGACATATACATGGTTATCAGCAGTGTTGTTGTAATAGTAAAAAACTAAGTAAAATGATGACAATTGCAGCAATGAAATTTTAAAAGACGCTTACTCCTTGGAAGGAAAGTTATGACCAACCTAGATAGCATATTGAAAAGCAGAGATATTACTTTGCCAACAAAGGTCTGTCTAGTCAAGGCTATGGTGTTTCCAGTGGTCATGTATGGATGTGAGAGTTGGACTGTGAAGAAAGCTGAGCGCCGAAGAATTGATGCTTTTGAACTGTGGTGTTGGAGAAGACTCTTGAGAGTCCCTTGGACTGCAAGGAGATCCAACCAGTCCATTCTAAAGGAGACCAGACCTGGGTGTTCAATTGGAAGGATTGATGTTGAGGCTGAAACTCCAATACTTTGGTCACCTCATGGGAAGAGCTGACTCATTGGAAAAGACCCTGATGCTGGGAAACACTGAGGGCAGGAGGAGAAGGGGACGACAGAGGATGAGATGGTTGGATGGCATCATTGACTCGATGGACATGGGTTTGGGTGGACTCCGGGAGTTGGTGATGGACAGGGAGGCCTGGCGCGCTGTGGTTCATGAGGCCGCAAAGAGTCGGACACGACTGAGTGACTGAACTGAACTGAAGTAAAATGAATAAATTGTGGTATATTTATAAACTGAAACGCTACACAGCAATACAAATGAATGAACTGTATGCATCGAGATATACTATGAATTTTACTCAGCACTTTTGGAACGTGTAGCACTATCCTTCCTCTGGAATTTCCTGTCCACTGTGGCCTCAGCTCTAAGAAAACAAATACTTTTGACAGTAAACAGAAAATTCTTGATATTATACTTGTATGATCTTAAGAATGTACACTGCTTTCATTCTGTCACCATGGATATAATGCCCCACAAGGATTAAGTTATACTTTGGCTCAATATCGATAAAATTTTATATCAGTTACTATTATTATCACCATGTGCTCAGTCATGTCAGACTTCTTGCGACCCCTTGGACTGTAGCCTGTCAGGCTCTTCTGTCCATGGGATTTCCCGGGCAAGAATACTGGAATGGGTTGCTATTTCCTTCTCAGGGGATCTTCCTGACCTGGGGATCAAACCCATATCCTGGCAGTCAAATCCTTTACCACTGAGCCACCTGAGAAGCCCAACAAAAGAAATACCTATACCCCAAAGAATGTTTTACTTTAATAAACATTTACAAAATTACATTTAATAAACTGCCTGTATATACCATATTTTGTTTATCTACTTATTTGTTGATAGCCACTTGGGTTTTTCATCATTTGGCTATTGTGAATAATGCTGCTATAAACATGGGTGTACAAATAGCTCTTTGAAAACTCGGTTTCAATTCTTTTTGGTATATATGTATATAAACCCAGAAGTGGAATATAGTAATTCTATTTTTAATTTTTTGAGGTACTGATATACCATTTCCATAATAGTTACAACTATTTTACATTCCCATCAGCACTGCACACAGGCACCAATTTCTCCAAATCCTTGTCAACATTTTTTTTTTGAGAATAGCTTTCCTAATAGATGTGAGTATGTATTTCACTGTATTCCTGACTTTTGAAGAGTTATATTTCAGTAGGAGTCTAGCAACATTTTTGAAGAAATGCTTTTAAAGAAATACGGACTATAGCAGAAAAACACTACAACTTTGTAAAATGTTTAATCTGTAGGTGTTGTCCAATATGGTAGCCATCAGCCTCATGTTGCCACTTAAATAGCAATTAAATTCAATTTCTCAGTTCTACCAGCTAAATTTCAAGTGCTCAATAGCCATTTAAAAAATCAGGCTTTTGAAAAGTCTCAAGAGCTCTTCCCTGAATAATATTTTATGTTTTATGAAAGAAAGATACATGGCTTAAACTCCTTAATGATGGACATCTGTCAGATTTCTTGGACCCCAAGCTTACTTTTAATCCCTCATTGATTATTTGATGATTTCCTGCCACATGAGTTCCTTGTCACCCAAGACAGAACCCAGAAAAGCCAATTGCCAGCTTCCTTGCTGGGCACTGGAACTTGGGCATTGAAACTAGGTGTCCCAGTAGAAGACCTCATTACAAAAGTGAATAACCTGAAAAAGAAGGCTCCATGTGGACTCTACTTTAGGTGGCTTTTGGTAGTGACAGTGGATTTTTCAGAGGTTGCAAAGTGGTGCAGAAGCGGCATGAATGGCGAATGACAAAAACAGTAGTTTTCTTTAGTGCTCTGGTGAGTAACTGCTAGAGCAGTCTTCTCATCAAGCCAGTTCTCTGGTATGGTTTTAGAACTTCTTCTAGAAGCTCAGTGTAGAGCTGGCTCTCCAGTCAACTCAAAATTTTATGAACCACTACATGGTCTTCAGAAAGTTACTTTTCTGCTTGGTCTTAGTAAACTTCAGTTATTCCAACAATGTGCCCTAATAGGTACACACAATTCTTTTTCTTAATTTTTTTTACTTACGTCATTTAGCTCATTAACTACACTACTCCTTAGCAATATTTGGTGAGATTGAAATTGTCTTTAGCTCATTTACCCAGTAACACTTTCCATGATCATATAGGTCAACAGTTCCTGACATATGGAGGTTTGAATAACAACAACTAGTCTTGATTTGCCCTCCAGACATGGTTGGAAATGTTTTCTACTTCTATTACAGCCAATGACGAAACCTGAGAAATTGAATCTGTTTACTAGGTCCTCTTAGATTTCCTTTCAAGATGGACAAGTCTAGCAGAATTTGAGGCTATAGAATGAGGATGTGGAAACTGACACAGAAGTAAGCCTTTGCTGAAGAAATTAAATAAAAATTGTTAAGGATAAAAAGGAACACTACAGATGAACTGCATTTACTGTATCATTAGTTTTATGTATCACTTGGTATGTATAGCTAAACAATATATCATTTAGTTTTGTTTGCTTTTAATTTTCTATAAAAGAAATCAAGCTGCTTGCAGTCTCCTGTGATTTGAGATTCTTATATGTTGACTTGTATACTGTAATTTTTTTATCTTTACTGAGCATAATATGTAAATATACCACAATTTATTAATCCATTTTCCTATTTAATGTGGGTGGTTTCCTTTTTCCCCCCTGCCATTTCAAATACTGCTGTTATATATCTCCTAGTATAGATAAATACTTATAGATATCTATATGTATATCTCTATAATATCAGTATTTATAGATAGCTTTATTTATATCCATTTATTATCTATGTAAAAGTTCTCTAGAGCAGTAGTTTTAAGATTTTTTTTTTACCTTTATCATAGTATTTATCCTTACTATGTATGACATAATGATATTTTCTATTCTATTTCAATTTTAAACAATGCTGACTATAATCCACTAAATAGATTTCATGCATCTCTAATGGGACAAACCAGAACTTGAAAAACAATGCTATAAGACAGCAGTTCCCAAACATTTTGGTCTCAGGACCACTTTACACTCTGTAATACTGAGGACCCCCCAAAACTTTAGTTTATGTAGTTATAGACACAGTTATTTCTATCAGTATTTACAATATAAATTAAAATCCATAAAATTTTTAATTAATTAAAAATAAGAGTAATAAACCTTTATGTGTTAACATAAATTATATTTTCTAAAATTCAACACAGTGAAAGTGAAAGTGAAGTTGCTCAGTCCTGTCCAACTCTTTGCGACCCCGTGGACTATAGCCCACCAAGCTCCTCTGTCCATGGGATTCTCCAGGCAAGAATACTGGAGTGGGTTGCCATTTCCTTCTCCAGGGGATCTTCCCGACCCAGGGATCGAACCCAGGTCTCCCGCATTGCAGGCAGATGCTTTAACCTCTGAGCCACCATAGTACTTATTTTGAAAAAATGAAGTTTAATTGAAAGGAGAGAAACTTTTATTGACACAGTAAAATAAAATCTTTAATGGCTGGCTTAACAGAAGATAGGTGGATTCTGATATTTGTTTCTGTATGCAATCTGTGGTTATATGTTGATTTGGCTGAAGCGTATGCAGAAAATCTGGCTTCACACAAACGATACATAATAAGAAAAGGGAAGAGTATTTTAACAGTATTTACAGGTAACTGGATATCCTTTTTTAATGCCACACCAAAAGTGGACAATTAGTAGTTTCTTAAATGTTAGCTGTAATGTGAAATCTTACACCATTATCAGTGAACTTTTCATAATCTGTTGCATTAAAATCCACAGTCTGATCTTTCACCTTAATAGGATCTTTTACCCATACGTGATTTTCTAATCCTCACTGGTCATTTGGAAAATATTGGTTCACTGAGTTATTAGGAAGATCTTTTCAAATATTCACACATTTTATCACACAATATTAAAAGATGACTTTGACTGATACCATCACTCATACCAGAGAAGTCTGGAAAGCAGTCAAGCTCACAACAGGGGAAATAGCATTGCTAAAAGCCCTAATCTTCACTTGAAAGTTTTAATTTTATTATCAACAATAAACACTATCAGTTGTTTTTCTTGAAAAGTCAGAGCTGCTTCATTTATTTCTGAAAAATTGCTTATAAATACTCAAGACTGAATAAACACAGTTTGTTGATCATTTAAGTAAAAATGGTACCAAATGAAAAAAATGGCTAGTTCAGTTTGCAAATCAAATAACTAGCTTTTCTTCAAGATAAATGTCATGCTTTGGCAAACACAAGTGCTTTTTGAATATTTTCTATTTGGTCACACAAAATATTAAAAAGATACGTACGCAAAGTTGAGATTCAATAATATTTAAATTAATTACACAAATATTTAAAATTACATTAAGTGTAAGAATGGCACATTTCTACTGTGAGTACAGGGTTGTGAACAGTATGACGACCACTATGTGATTTGGCTCTACTGCCTTGATTCATATTAATGCATCAGCAATTTTACCCACCATTATTTTTATTCTATCAGTGTAAAGTTGACACAGTAGAAAAGGCAAACAACATGTCAGTATTATTCAGACCTTCTGAAAGGATCTCAGAGATCAAGGACCATACTTTAGGATTTATACTTGGCAATGGAATTGCTGAATTACAGGGCATACATACCTGGCTCTATTATTTTTATTATTTTATTGATGATTTTTAATGCCTCACCTTTCAACCTGTTTTTCAAAGTAGGTTTAACAATTAACACTTACACTAGCAGTTCTTTGTTCCACCTACAAACCAACAGGTTTGATGGGTGTGTTCAATGGGGTGAATGATGGCTCCCCCAAAAATATGTCCATGTCTCAATTCCCAAAACTTATGAATACAATCTTATTTGGAAAAAAGGTCTGTAGATGTAATGAAATTAGGGATCTCATGATGAGATCTTCTGGAATTATCTGGGTAGGCCCTAAATTCAATGACAAGTTTCCTTATGAGACAGGAGAGGAGAAAGATAGACACAGAGGAGAAGACTATGTGAGACTGAGTTAAAAGCAGACACAAGGAATGCCTGTAGCATACCACCAGAAGCTGGAAGACGAAAGAAAGAACTGTGTCCTGGACCCTTTAGAGGGAGCACACAGTACTGCCAACACCCTGATTTTGTACTTCTGGCCTCCGGAAGTGAGCGAACAACAAAAAAAAACCCCCACCAAATTTGTGGTAGTTTGTTAGGGCAGCCCTAGGAAATGAACATTGGCATGCAATGGTATTTCTTTAAGATTTTATGCTCTGATTACTAATGAAGTTGAACATTTTTTCATATGTTTATTGACTGTTTATAGAGTTTCTTATTTGTGAACCATTTGCTCTTTTGCCTATTTTTTAATGTGGTTGTCATTTATTATTGATTCACAGGAGTTACTTATATATTTTTGATACTATTCCTTTGTCTGTTGTATGTGCTGCAAATATGTTGTTTTACTTTATGGTGTATTAATAAACAAATAATTTATTACAGTCAAATTTATATATCTTCCCTTTTATGATTTTTGTCTTATATAATGTGAAAGAAATCTTTCCATCCCCTTGATGTCATAAAGATATACTTTTATATTGTCTCCTAAAAGTTTTACAGCTTAAATTTCACATTTACACTCTTCTCCCCCACTAGAGATAGATCTTTTTATATTGTCAGGTAGGGACCCAACTTTATTTTCACTTCTCACAAAATTTATTGGAGTCACTTCTTTCTTCACTAGTTTCCTGAGTTATCTATGTCAGAAGTCAACTTTCATATACTCACAGGTCTTTTTCTGGGCTATTTGTTTAACAGTCTATTTGTCTATCTCTGATAACAAAAATCAGAAGCCTAGCAAGATTTCTTTGCAAAGTTTGACAGCTCCTTTTAAAATTTATATGAAAAAGCAAAGGACTAAAACACAATGCAAGAACTTACCAGTTTCAAGACTTTTAGAACTGCTAAGTTCTTGCATTGTTTTTTAGTCCTTTGCTTTTTCATATAAACTTTAAAAGGAGCTGTCAAACCTTGCAAAGAAATCTTGCTAGGATTCTGCTTTAAATTGTTTTGAATCTATCATTAAATTCATAGAGAATTAACATCTTTATGATACTGAATCTGTTGTAAATATGGAAAAGTTCTATTTATTTTGGTCTTCTCAAATGTTTCCTAAGAAAATTCTAAATTTTTCTCCATAAAGATCTTGTATACTTTTTAAAATTTATAAATGGCATCTCTTTTAAAAATTAGATTTTTCTAACCGATTTCTGCTTATCTATAGACATGCAATTGAGTTTTATTTACGGATTGTAAATCCAGCAACTTTCTATCCCTTTTTAATTCTAATAACTGACATGTAAATGTTGGATTTTTTATGTGCATAGCCTTCTCATCTGCAATAATGAGAGTTTTGCTTCTTTCTTTCATTCTACAGGTAAAAATAAGCAACTCTGATCTCCAGATTCAAAGGGAAAACTTTCTAAGTTTTATCATTAAAATATGAAGTCTGTTGCAGGTTTGGTTTTTTGTTTTTGTTAATAAATATCCTATACTGGGTAAAGAAAGTTTCCTTGTATTGCTAATTTGAGATTTATTACAAATGTTTTGGATTTTATTAAGTGTTTTTTTTCTGAATCTTTGAGATATACGTACTTTTTCTCCTTTAATCTTTGACCACATTATCAATTTTAGTATGTGTTAAACCCTACTTGATCCTAGAATAACCTATTTCCATTTCATGGAATTTACCCATTTGTTCTAAGTTTTCAAGTATATTAGCATAAAAGTATTTACCATATTCTCTTATCTTTCCAATTCTGAAGCATATATGTTTGTATCACCTTCTTTACCCTTAATCATTCATATTTTTTAAGATAATGAAGTAAATCTTTCATTTATGTCAGGCTTTAGAATGTAGTCTGGACAGTTAGTATTTATTACCTTTCTGTTCAGCTCTCTGGTCCTCCAACTCTTTCTTAGGAGTTTTAGGTTTTATCAATTCTTTGTCCCAGGCAGCCAAGGCTTGTTTTTCCATTTGACGAATTTCTGCTTCCTCTGCATCTAAACGTCGCTTCCACTCTAGTAGCTCTTCTGCATGTTGTCGCCGCTGCATTAGTTTTTGCTCTCGTTTTGTCAGAAACCTATGGTCGCACCATGAAGAATAGTGAGAAAACAAATCTATAGGCAGAAATCACTTAAAGAGGTTTATCACTCATTATACTATCAACAAACTGTATAACAGCAGGACATTCATAATATTTCTCTGAAAAAAGTTTTTGAGAGAACAGAAACTTTATAAGTGATCTTATTCAGGAAATGAGAGAATTTATGTTCTACTTGTAGTTAACTGTTTGGAAGATTAGCAAAGGAAAAACAGTCGTAAATTCAGAAAAAAATTTTTTCAGAATATTCAGCCAACCATGACTGATAGTACTTATATATTCATTCTTCATAGGTGATTCTTTTTTCATAACAGAAGGTATAAAGAATTTATTCTGAAGGCTCAGACCAAAAAACACACAAACTCAAAACAACAAAGACCAAAACAACAACAACAAAAACCCCCAAAATCCCAAGCAAGCAAGCAAACAAAAAACATATTCTTGTCCCTTTTTGACCTTTATTTCAAATTCAGTCTGGTTTTGCTTCAGGTATAGTGAAGCATTACCTGGGAGATGCCATGCCAAGTGATAATCTATATCTGTTTTTCATGGAGAGAAACAATGTCAGATGCACCACAGTCAGATGCCTTACGCATAAAACATAACTATTTATTTACTTGAGTAAAAAATAAGGATGCACCAAATCCTCAAACTTCTCAATTTAACCCAATCTCTGAAATTAGATAGCCTAACAAATCTTGGCTCCAAAGGGTTAGAGAATAGCATTGATTTAGGAAAAGTTATTTGAGAAGTTAAAAAGCTTCTATTAAGCTCTCCTCAAATGTAGATGTCATAGCTAAATAAAAGCTGGGCTGCTCATATTACGAGTGTTAGATCTGTAGTGGTAGCTAATCAACAAAAAGGCATTCACATATCCAACACACACTTAATAAAAAGCACAAGAACTGTCACTCTACTTTTTGAACAATCAGCATGTCAAATAATTGTGGGAACAAAAAGGTAAAATCTATGGGACATTTGACAAGAGGCCCCTAGGCTGTTAGAAAAAAAGAAAGAAAGAAAGAAAAAAAAAAAAAAGCAATAAAGACAAGCAAAAAGAACAGAGCATGCTCTATCAAAGAGTGCACTGAAAAAGGTGCAAAGTTACCTGACCAACTGGTTGTAGATATACAGCTGGAATTTGGGATGAAGGTTGGGAAAACAGACACTGAGAGAGGCCCAGTGATGAGACGTAAAGACAGAGAAGAAGTAGTGAACAGGAGAGCAGTGTCTACAAAATAAGGAGGAAGATTTTAAAACCAAGAGATCAAGAAGGAGAAAGAATGAGAAAGGGAAAGCATAAGAGCCGATCACAGAACTTTAAATATGCTTCCTGAACAACAATAAGCCACTTGGTTAAAGCAAGTGTTATACTTTGTGTGACATATAAAACATTTGCTTTTATAGACCTTACCAATGATTTCTGAATGTACATGCCTTTCTTCTCAGATGTTGCTTAACCATCATCTATACTTTCAGGTAAATTTATTTGCGAGTAAAGTAATGAGGAGTGTGAAGCTAAGTTTTTTTTCTCATAAGCTTTAACATAGAGTACAAAAATTATGGCCATGAACCTCGCATATCAGCAATTCTATACATATATGTAATCTTAAACAAGTAATTTTTATATCTGTGTCTTATCATATATTTTAAACTTGAATTTAAATTTAAAAAGCACTACATTTGCCTTACTCAACTCACCATCATAATCTAGCCTAAAACAGTAATATAGTTTAGAAAATCAATTTATAGTAAAGATATCTTGTTCATATCTACAACATAAAACTTAATGCTAACTGGACCTAGTGGAGCTATCTTGCTTTATATTTAACAAAGGCCCATTTAAACAATACTGGAATATAATACCCATTCTATAAAATATTAGGGTGCATAATTAAGAATAAACTAAATAGGAATTCCCTGGGAATCCAGTGATTAGGACTCAGTGCTTTCACTGCTTCACTGCAATGGCCCAGGTTTGATCCCTGGTCGGTGAACTAAAATCCTGCAAGCTGTATGATGTGGCTCCCCCACCCCAAAAAAGAGAGAATAAACTAAGCTAGTTCCAATAAATACTACCAGTAGTTTAAAAGAAAAAAAAAAATCATGCTGTGGACAGTTCAATCAATCATATGGTTAAAAGTTGTAAGAAATTCCATATGTTAAACTTACAAAAGTAGGAAAAAAGCACTAGCTTCTCTTTTTAAAAAAATTTTTAAATAGATCATTGTATATATGAAAGGATACATAAGTCTAGTAATAGGTTTAAAAAGGTTAATTCTCTTTGACAGAGCATGCTCCTGCTCACATGCACACAGTAACTTGTAGATCAAGGCCAACACTTATTGCCTTGGAAGAGCAAGGAATAATATATCAGTAAATCACAGATGTGAGAAAATCTAGGTATGAATCCAGTTACTTATTTGGAATTTAAAAAGTATGTAGAATCTTGACTACATGTGTATCTTTAGATAACTACATGTGTAGATGATTTCAAGTCTGTTTCCCCACATACAACTTAATATTCACTTTCTCTCTCTCTCCCTTCCTTCTCTCTATTGTTTCTGGATTGCCTTGATTTTCTGCACTGAAGTGCAAGGAAAACCAATTTTACCAACTTTCAATAAGACACTGCACTCTTCCTTGCCCCTCTTTATGAATATATAATAAGCTTATTTTGATGCCAATTATCAAAATATTATGCAAAAACAAATGTACTTCAAAAAAGATTCCAAAATTCTATTCATAACATTCAAATATCACCCACCCTCTTAAGTATATAACAGCTAAATGCATGCATGACCTAGTAGAAAAAGTAGAATATTGGAACATGTGAAATAAACTGTAAAAAAAAAAAAAACAAATACATATTAAATGTTTTTGTCCAATTCAATATAGAGAATAATAACTTTCTCTCTTAGAACAAATACTAATCATTTACTTCTCACTTACAAAGATTAAAGCATATTCAAAAGCTCCAGGGTAGAAATGCACAACAAAAGAAACGCTAAAAAAAGACAGCAGTATAAGAGATAGTATTAAGAAAAGTTTAAAGTTGGAATTTCTTCCCACAAACATGTTCCTTACTTAATATACATATATTCTAGAATTCAAGAGGGTCCTCCAAAAATTGATTAAAAATTAAAAAAAATTGATAAAAAAAAAAAAAAAAGTAATACTTCACACTAGAGTTAATGCCACACAAATAAGAAACAAAATTATGAATGATGGAGACACAAATGCCTACTCATAGAAAATGCTACTGATACACCTTATGCCTGTTGTCAAGGCATTCCTCAACAAGGCCTCTGGTGGTTACAGAACTCTGGATGAGCATGAGATAGATGACAGATTTAATTTAGTATGGAAATAATGTTCCTATAATGCTTAAGCCTAAGAAATTCAAAAGAAAGTCAAAATGTTAGACTCTAAACTTTAGCCATGCAGCTATTGAACCTTAGTAATCAGCCACTGAGCACTTGCCCAGCTTCAACAAATGCTATTTAGAAGGTCAGTTTCTACTAAGACAACTTTAAGTTAAAAAAAAAAAATTTACAAAATTGAAAACAGACATGCTAACTTAATTTTCACTGTAGCTGGCTGAAGTCCACAGGGCAGGGCTCTAGTTCGAGCTCTGCCATTATGCTACCTGTGTGACCTAGGGCAAGGCACTCAATAACTACTGGCCTCAATTTCATCCTGTAGAACCAAGAGACTGTAATAGACAACTTCCCTAAAATTCCCTAGTTTCAACGTTTTATGATTCTTTCTTCATTTAAGTACCTTTTCACACTTTTTGAAAAATACATACCTCAACACATTGCTAGACCATGTGATACGAGAACCCTTTTTTCCCACTGAGCTAACAGTGCATTGTATTCCAACAGATTCTAAAACTAGGTTACAATTTGAAAGAGCAGAATTATGATCTAAACTTTAAATAAAACTTTCAGTTCTAAAGTCATCTGATTCTGAAAGATATTAAACAAAATACAAAACCTAACATCTTGAATTTTTTTTTTTCTGGATATAAACAATTCTTTAATTCTATACTATTACAAGTAAAAATGAAACAGTGCTCTTAATTTTAAAATGAATCAATTCTTTCATTTCTAATGATATTCAAAAAAGATAAATGAGCATATGGATAGTATTGACATAAACAAAACACAGTCTATTTTTCCTACAGCAAAATCTATTGAATTGTTTAATAATCTGCATATACTGTACTTAAATCGGAGAAGGCAATGGCACCCCACTCCAGTACTCTTGCCTAGAAAATCCCATGGACGGAGGAGCCTGGTAGGCTGAAGTCCATGGGGTCGCTAAGAGTCGGGCACGACTGAGCGACTTCCCTTTCACTTTTCACTTTCATGCACTGGAGAAGGAAATGGCAACCCACTCCAGTGTTCTTGCCTGGAGAATCCCAGGAACGGAGGAGCCTGGTGGGCTGCTGTCTATGGGGTCGCACAGAGTCGGACACAACTGAAGCGACTTAGCAGCAGCAGCATACTGTACTTAAATAAATGAAATAATACAGGTGCATTATCCCTAATCTAGGAAGTAAAGGGAAAAAAGAGCATATTATTAGACTATCAGGATTTATTCATCCACTACACTTAGTCTAGAACTTTCTCTAAGAAAACTGTATATCTAATTTAGGCAATGATATTTAATACATTGTTTAAAATCTTAATTAAAATGTCTTCTTTAATGGAGTAGTGCAAATCCAAAGTATTTAATTTTGAACACTCATCAAGAAAATCTCTGTGATATGTACTCTTTTCAGTAAAAACTTCTTCTTCTGAGTTTCTTAGCATTAGACTTTTATACACCTTACTAAAGGAATCTGGTATTTATTCTTTTTTCCACCTTGACAGTAAGCTTTTCAAGAGCAGGGTTTATGTCTGATTCATCTTCATGTCCCTCAGAACCTACTATATTCACACAATTCTCAGTAAATAATTGCTGAGAGAATAAGTATACAATTAATAAAGAACAAGTTGCTGTTAACAAATGAAATAAAAAGTGCCCTATGTCCTATTTTAACACTTAATGAGGAAGATAACATCATTCTTTCAGTGTTTCATTTGCTCGGTAAATAATTTTCCTAAAATAGAATTGTCAACTTAACAGGAAGTCAAATGCATGGTTTTTCCCCACGAGTATCTGTTTCACAACTTTATACTGTAAATAATACCCCTCACAGCAGTAAACAAAACTCAGATTCCATTTACCAATAATGATCAAAAAACTGAGGTCTAGACAGTGTGGCTTTTGCAAACATACTGATATCTGCATTGTAACTAACTTTTTCCATAGTTTAAAGTTCTTTTGCTTTTCACTATATTGAGAAATGGAAATGATTTCTAAAATGTCAACTTGTTAAATAGGTCAATAAAAGCCACAGACTAGAAATTTTAACAAAGGCATTATTGTTTCAGGGAAACATTAATGAAGGAAATCTTTAATTGTAGCCAAGAAAAGTTTCAACATTTCAGAAAAAATATTTATCACAGAATCAAAGTTCAAAGAGTTAACAATAAGCAGTAATACATAATGAAAATGTTCCTCTCAAAGTATCTTAACTTATTGAGAAGGTTGACTATTTTCTGACAGGTATTTTATATTAATAAAATAGCAATCTCTTGGAAGACTGGCTTTTCCAATCTACAAAACAAATAATAGTGCTTAGTAGCAAAGGCTTAAATGATTTTGTCATTAGTTATTTACTGTAGCAAATGACTACAAAATTAACTCATTCTATTTATTGAGCTGACACCTCAACATTGTTGAAAGAGATTGAACTCTAAAGCTTTGGTAATCTGAATAGTATTCAAAAATAGTTTTCACATTACAGTAGGGGTTTGAACTCCATAGGTCCACTTACATGTGGATTTTTTTTTCAATAAATATTGCAGTACTGCATGACTGTGGTTGGCTGAATCTGAAGATGTACAACTGCAGATACAGAGGAACCACGTATATGGAGGAATCACAAATATTAAAAAGCAGAGACATTACTTTGTCGACAAGGTGTGTATAGTCAAAGCTATGGTTTTTATACTAGTCACGTATGGATGTCAGAGTTGGACCATAAACATAGCTGAGCACCAAAGAATTGCTGCTTTTACACAGATGTATAGAACGGTCTTTCGGACTCTGTGGGAGAGGGAGAGGGTGGGATGATTTGGGAGAATGGCACTGAAACATGTATAATATCATATAAGAAACGAATCGCCAGTCCAGGTTCAATGTAGGATACAGGATGCTTGGGGCTGGTGCACTGGGAGGACCTAGAGGGATGGTACAGGGAGGGAGGTGGCAGGGGATTCAGGATGAGGAACATGTGTATACCCGTGGTGGATTTATGTTGATGTATGGCAAAACCAATACAATATTGTAAAGTAAAAAAATAAATAAATAAACTGTGGTGTTGGAGAAGACTCTTGAGAGTCCCTTGGATTGAAAGGAGATCAAACCAGTCAATCCTAAAGGAAATCAGTCTTGAATATTCATTGGAAGGACTGATGCTGAAGCTGAAACTCCAGTACTTTGGCCACTTGATGTAAAGAGCTGACTCACTGGAAAAGACCCTGATGCTGGTAAAGACTGAAGGCAGGAGGAGAAGGGGACAACAGAGGAGGATGAGATGGTTGAATGGCATCACTGACACAATGGACATGAGCCTGAGCAAGCTCCAGGAAGTGGTAACGGACAGGGAGGCCTGGCATGCTTCAGTCCATGGGGTTACAAAGAGTTGGACACGACTGAGCGACTGAACTGAACTGATCATAGAAGTTATAGGTGAATTTTCAACCATGTAGATGGTTAACATTCCTAATACTTCTGTCCCTCACTGTTCAAGGATCAACTGTACACTGTTCTCGAGATTAAAAAAAAAAATCGCATAACAATAACCTCCCTTTTTAATGCATTGCTAGTTTTGA
This sequence comes from Bos indicus, assembly GCF_029378745.1. NCBI lineage: Eukaryota > Metazoa > Chordata > Mammalia > Artiodactyla > Bovidae > Bos > Bos indicus. The sequence goes on along the minus strand of NC_091775.1, from coordinate 62,103,500 downwards.
AAAATACACCTGTTCATCCTCAAATTTCAGCATCATCTTCCAAACATTAAAACTAATTTCTTTGCTGTCTTTACGCCATCCCTCCCATAAACACAAAAGTATTGTTTCAAACAATAAATTAAGAAGTCACTGAATGCTTCAAGGCCTATTCTCTTTGACAAATTTCTCAAAAATTTATTGCAGTAGTTGACAAAGGAAGGGACAGCAATGTTGCAAAAAAATTCTAGGTGTTTAATATTTTGGGCTCTGAGAAAATAACAAAACTTAGAACAAAGTCAATATATTCAACTTTTGTTATTTAGGATTTTTAAAACTCTAACAAAATTGGAAATAAACACCACATAAACTGACTAATCTTACAAGCAGAATAAGCAGTTCCTTCCACAGATGTGATTAAAATTATTAGAATATTATTCATAGAGACCAGCAATGAAGATTTTACTGGTATAGACAAGCAAGAAATCAATGAAGAAATTTCCCGTGAAGCTTTTTTTCCTCCAACACTTATGATCCAAAGGCATTTACAAGGCAGATAGAAAATGTTTAATTAGTTATGAAAATTTATGAGATAGATTATTCTGAATTAAAGATCCCTGGAGCAATACAGTATGCCCACATAGACTACTGGAAAGTTTGTCAGGAAAGGAAGAAAGAATTCCTACTTGAATACGTCTTAACTGGTCTAGTCCATGGAAATCTTAGAAAACGCATTCTTATAAAATTTGTAAATATTCAGTTTTAACTCCCTTATACTTTTTATTTTTTAAATTTATATTTATTTTTTAAACTTATTTTCATAATTAATTTAGGTATTTTTAAGTTGTGAAATGCCAATTTTAAGTCACTGAAATGCAATTCAATTAAGCAATGAAGTGCCAGTGTACAACACTGTACTTACAGTAAGTAAGATTTGACTTAGAACTGTTTGACTATTCAGAACCTAAATCATAGGCTAATATCACATATAAAGATAGAACATCACTAAATTTGGTGATGCATAGTATACTGCCAAAGGATATCAAGGTACAATTTAAGTTCAATCTGTGGTCCAAACTGCTAACATAAAATAGCAATCAACAAAAATTTTAAAGGACCTCTCTTCCATATTTAAAGAAGGTAGAAAATAGTCTACAAGCAGCTACTTTATAAGTATATTTAATTAAATGTACATGCAAAAAAGTAAACTGTCAGGTAAATATCATTGGTATGGTCAAAGCTGGCATATGACTGAGCTATATCCAAGTAGTAGTAGCTTTCTCCAAGAGTCTTTAAAAAATAATACATAGAAATATTTTAGTAGAATGGTAGACAGCCAAATCATTCAACATTCTGGGAGAATTTCAGACTTTATGGTTTCAATTGAGCAATTCAGAATCACTCACGAGTTTAAGAGTTCACTCTTCTACTTGGGTAAGCCTGAGAGTTGTCAGAGTCACAAGATAAGATCTCAAGCTATACCACTGGATTGTTTTCCCAAGTTAGTGGACATGTCCTCAGATTTCAGAAAAGATAAAAAAATTCACACTTACTCATTTTATTACTTTTAATAAAAGCAAGGAGAAAACATTATCATGGGTATATCTGCAAATACTACTTTAGTTTTAAAATAAGAAACATGACAGTATTTAAAATAGAGAAAATTTGTTTTATAAATAAGGTCTATAGTTAATTGACTTCCAGGATGACTTAATCTACTAAAATGCAGCTGAAGCCATAAAATATTATGTTGTATCCATCTAATCTGATGAAGTACATTAAAAATATTATTTGTTCCTACTACTTTCAGTGTAAACGAGATATTTTAAAAAATGAATTACTTTTCATCCATGCGGCTTCTCATTTTCTTCAGTTTTTGCATAATGCTGCTTGTTTCACTGCTGGAGATTGAAATAGGGGAAGGACTGCGTGTCTCCAAGTCAGTTGGAGCAGGACTGGCTGCTTTATTATCTTTTGTATCATCATCACTATGAGACTCCTGCAAACAAAAGAGGACAAGTGTTAAACTAGAATTTAAGATCTCAAACTAATTTAAACACTGTCTTCTCAAAATTAATTTATCTTCTAAACAGTATTTGTAAAATAGCTGAAATTAAGGTATTACTTAAAGGACAAAATTATACTGCACAAGTAAAATGTATATATATGTCCTAACACAGTCCCCAGATTTGTTGCTTAGAGGAACAAAACCTAAATAGCAGTGAGCATGCCTAGCACCAGATCTTGATTTCTAAGTAAGTATCCTCTTCAGAGAAACAGCTGAAACCAAGGCTGAGGCAAAAAAGAGTAAAAAATGACTGAAACATCTTGTTTCAGAAAATATGGAAGTGCTCAAAGACTGATGAGTACATGTCAAAAGGACACAGAAACCTGCTTAAGAGGCTCCGAATGGCCCAACTTAAGAAAAAGTGAGCATCACAATAAATAATGATAGTAACAGATTTTACTCCTGAGTAAAATAGGAATCTATGAGTCCATACTGACATAAAAGAATAAATTTAACTCTGATGAAGAACAGGAATTAATGTAGTCTCAAAATACCATCACAAAGTATTTATTAATCATCAAGTCATCATGCAAAGTACTTATTAATCACAAAGGGAAAGAGGGTAACTACAGTGAAATATGGTAGATGCCACCTTCACTGTATAGTTACCCTTTTTTCCTCTGTGATTGAGTCAACATCAACCCATTCCAGTATTCTTGCCTGGAAAATTCCATGAGCAAAGAAGGCTGGCAGGCTACAGGACATGGGGTCACAAAGAGTCAGAGCGAATGAACATGCATGCACACACATCAGTAATGAGATATATTGAAATCAGGTACCACCAGATCGAATGCAGAGAACACAGCATCACATCTGTGATATTCCTGCCAAAGATGCATAAACTGAATCTAATTATGAGGAAGCATCAGACAAACACAACTTGACCATTCTACAAAGTATCTGGCCTGTAATCTAAAATGTGAAGGTCATGAGAATCGAGGAACCTTTCCAGACTGAGAGAGACTAAAGATATATGAAAACTAAATACAATATGTGCTTCTGAACTTACCTTTTGAAATAAGGAACACTATTGTGATAACTGGAGAAACCTGAATAGTGTTTGCAGATTAAATGGTAGTAATGTGTCAATATTAATTTGTTAGCAACATAACTCTTGCTCAGAAAATCAGAGCTCTTTTTATGTGTTTGAAACTTTCTATAAATTTGAGATTGCTTCAAACTTTAAAGTGTATTTTAAAAGTCAAAGCAGTGAATATTAAAGTATTATTTAACTATATTTCTATACAGTCTGAATCTTCCAACACTACACTGACACTTTACAATACTTCAGAATAAGTCCAATTTTGTTTTTGTCTGAATATCTCCTTTAGCCTTGTATTATTATATAAGACATTAGACAGCTGAAAGAGGTATCACATAAAGAGTAAAAAAATTAATTCCTCCCATTAATTCTGAAGAATATATTTGGATTGATTAGCAAAAAGCAAAGCTCTTTATCCCAACTGAGTTTATAAATAGAAAACATTTTGAAACTAAGATATGACTTATGTGTCCCATTCAAAAGAATAATCCATGGGGAAAATAAAATTAGAACTCTCATTTTATATAAAGGCACGTACATACAACTTTATCCTGGTGCATTACTATATCACAGTGTTGGGATGAACACACATCCATCATGTAAGGAGGCAGAGTTAGGTGTTAGGAAGCTACATGAGGCAGAAAACAAACAAGAATTTCATGTAGTTTACCAATTTATTCTCCCCTGCAGATTTCAACTTTTCCTGCAGTTTTATGGTGGTCTGTCGGATCCTTTCTATCTCCTCCTGCTGTTTAAGAATCAGTTGTCTTTCCTTCCGAGCTGCCTTATTGGCTTCTTGAAGACGTTTAATTTCTGCCTACGGTTTAAAGATTTAGGAGAGGGTTTAAAATTTGGAGGAGACAAATTCAAACTAATATTTTAAAAAGAAAATACAATCATCACATATACAAAACTACATACATAAAGAACTTCAAGATAAAATAACATTGAAAAATGTTTTAGTAGTGAAGGAGGAAAAATTTCTATCACTGTAAAATAATTTAACATGATTTAATCCTTAATTTAAGTAATTATAACCACAACAGAGTAATAATTTCATATTCCCTTTTAAAACTTAACATACCTTTCACATTTTTCCATAGTGCCTTTCAATCTTTACAGTTCTTTGTTTAATAACTGCATATCATGTAAAGTAATTAATATAACCATTATTCTATTGTAAACTCCATCCCAAATAATGCTTTAATGCCTATAATTGTTTCATACCATGGGCTAGTTCTTTAGGGGAGATTCCAAAAAGTAGGACAAACAAGTCAAAGAGAATGAATCACTTTATGGCCTTATAGGAGAAGGCAATGGCACCCCACTCCAGTACTCTTGCCTGGAAAAATCCCATGGACGGAGGAGCCTGGTAGGCTGAAGTCCATGGGGTCGCTAAGAGTCGGGCACGACTGAGCAACTTCCCTTTCATTTTTCACTTTCATGCATCGGAGAAGGAAATGGCAACCCACTCCAGTGTTCTGGCCTGGAGAATCCCAGGGACGGGGGAGCCTGGTGGGCTGCTGTCTATGGGGTCGCACAGAGTCAGACACGACTGAAGCGACTTAGCAGCAGTAGCAGCAGCAGAACAGTTTTTAAAATTGCTTTTAGAAAAGAATTTTCTCCACATAAAATGCCAACAGAAAACACTTAAGACAACATTGCATCAAACATTCTCCACACAGGATATTATTTTCTGTTGCTGCTGCTGTTAAGTCGCCTCAGTCGTGTCCAACTCTGTGTAACCCCATAGACGGCAGCCCAACAGGCTCCCCCATCCCTGGGATTCTCCAGGCAAGAACATTGGAGTGGGTTGCCATTTCCTTCTCCGATGCATGAAAGCGAAAAGTGAAAGTGAAGTTGCTCAGTTGTGTCTGACTCTTAGCGACCCTGTGGACTGTAGGCCACCAGGTTCCTCTATCTATGGGATTTTCCAGGCAAGAATACTGACTGGGATGCCACTGCCTTCTCCATTTCTGTTGCTAACAGTGAGCAAAAGATAACACATTTCACTATTAACAATCATTAAAATTTAACAATTATCCTTTTTTTATCATAAATTTCTTGTAATCTGTTTTCTCATCAATAAAGTGAGCATAATAAAGATATGAATAACTTATTATAATTTCTTTAAATCATGTTTAAGAAATTTTGAAACTACCTGAAAGTGCAGGAAAGTGCACAATAAACATCTAATTTCCAAAATTAACACTTGTTACTGCAAGGAGATCCAACCAGTCCATTCTAAAGGAGATCAGTCCTGGGTGTTCTTTGTAAGGAATGATCCTAAAGCTGAAACTCCAGTACTTTGGCCACCTCATGCAAAGAGTTGACTCATTGGAAAAGACTCTGATGCTGGGAGGGATTGGGGGCAGGAGGAGAACGGGACGACAGAGGATGAGATGGCTGGATGGCATCACCAACTCGATGTACGTGAGTCTGGGTGAACTCCGGGAGTTGGTGATGGACAGGGAGGCCTGGCGTGCTGCAATTCATGGGGTCGCAAAGAGTCTGACAAGACTGAGCGACTGAACTGAACTGAACTGAATATTCTGTCAAATCTTGAAAGATGATGCTGTGAAAGTGCTGCACTCAACATGCCAGCAAATTTGGAAAACTCAGCAGTGGCCACAGGACTGGAAAAGGTCAGTTTTCACTCCAATCCCAAAGAAAGGCAATGCCAAAGAATGCTTAAACTACCTCACAATTGCACTCATCTCACAAGCTAGTAAAGTAATGTTCAAAATTCTCCAAGCCAGGCTTCAGCAATACGTGAACTGTGAACTTCCAGATGTTCAAGCTGGTTTTAGAAAAGGCAGAGAGGAACCAGAGATCAAATTGCCAACAACCACTAGATCATCAAAAAAGCAAGAGAATTCCAGAAAAACATCTATTTCTGCTTTATTGACTATGCCAAAGCCTTTGACTGTGTGGATCACAATAAACTGTGGAAAATTCTCAAAGAGATGGGAATACCAGACCACCTGACCTGCCTCTTGAGAAACCTATATGCAGGTCAGGAAGCAACAGTTAGAACTGGGCATGGAACAACAGACTAGTTCCAAATAGGAAAAGGAGTACATCAAGGCTGTATATTGTCACCCTGCTTATTTAACGTCTATGCAGAATACATTATGAGAAAAGCTGGACTGGAAGAAGCACAAGCTGGAATCAAGATTGCCGGGAGAAATATCAATAACCTCAGATATGCAGATAACACCACCTTTATGGCAGAAAGTGAAGAGGAACTCAAAAGCCTCTTGATGAAAGTGAAAGTGGAGAGTGAAAAAGTTGGCTTAAAGCTCAACATTCAGAAAACGAAGATCATGGCATCCGGTCCCATCACTTCATGGGAAATAGATGGGGAAACAGTGGAAACAGTGTCAGACTTTTTTTTTTGGGCTCCCAAATCACTGTAGATGGGGACTGCAGCCATGAAATTAAAAGACGCTTACTCCTTGGAAGGAAAGTTATGACCAACCTAGATAGCATATTCAAAAGCAGAGACATTACTTTGCCAACAAAGGTCCATCTAGTCAAGGCTATGGTTTTTCCAGTGGTCATGTATGGATGTGAGAGTTGGACTATGAAGAAGGCTGAGCGCCGAAGAATTGATGCTTTTGAACTGTGGTGTTGGAGAAGACTCTTGAGAGTCCCTTGGACTGCAAGGAGATCGGCCCTGGGATTTCTTTGGAGGGAATGATGCCAAAGCTGAAACTCCAGTACTTTGGCCACCTCATGCAAAGAGTTGACTCACTGGAAAAGACTCTGATGCTGGGAGGGATTGGGGGCAGGAGAAGAAGGGGACGACAGAGGATGAGATGGCTGGATGGCATCACCGACTCAATGGTGAGTTTGAGTGAACTCCGGGAGTTGGTGATGGACAGGGAGGCCTGGCGTGCTGTGATTCATGGGGTCGCAAAGAGTCGGACACGACTGAGCGACTGACTTGAACTGAATATTCTGTCATATTTCCTCTTAGTCTTAAATTTTCTAAAGAACTAAAATATTACAGATAACACCAGTCTGCAATCCCCTACCCCACTCCCTAAAGGTAACCACTACCATGGTATATACGCTTCCACGGTATACAGCTTTTTAAAATTCTTCTACAAATAATTGTAGTTACCTGCAAAAATAAATATACTGTTTGGTTTGTATAATGTTTTACAATATTTTATAAATAATATCATACATACATATTTTCAATCTTGCTTTATTTACTAAACATTGCTTTTATATGTCTCCATGTTGATTTGTCCCTAAATTCTGCATAAAATTACATTGGAGGTATATATATTTCATGGATCTGTTACCCCTATGGTTAGATGAGGTTGCTGTCTACTATTACAAATAATACTAAAATCAACAGTCTTTCACTTTTTTGTCTCCTTGGGCACATGTATAAAATTCCTCTCAAACACAGTTCTCAAAGTACAGTCCATGGTCGTTACGGGTTCCTGAGATCCTTTCTGGAGACTCTCAAACTATCTTCATAATACTAAGACATTATTTGTCTTTTCACTCTCATGTGTATACAATGGCATTGAGCACAGTTTTAAGAAAATAATTCTATTTTCTAAAACAAACAAAATTAGTGAAAAGAGTAGTATTCAGATGTTTGTAAATCTTTATTGTCTGGCTTGATTTTTTTGTTCTGACTTGAGTTTTGGGGTTTAAAAAAATTTTTTAGACAGAAGTATAGTTGATTTATAATACTGTATTAGTCTCAGTGTACAGCAAATGATTCAGTAACACATATTCTCTTCAGATTATTTTCTATTATAGATTATTGTAAGATATTGAATATAGTTCCCTATGCCATACAGTAATTCCATGTTGCTTATCTATTTTATGCATAATAGTTTATATCTGTTAATCCCATACTCCTAATTTATCCTATCCCACCCTCCACCATGGCTTGATTTAAAAAAAAAAAAAATACCATGCACTGATTATTTGGAAAATGCTTAGTTCACTCAGTTATGAAGATCTTCCAAATGTTCATATATTTCATTACACAATACCAAGAAAATCACAATTATTATCACTATGATCTTATAAGAAAAATTCTTTAGTTTTAGGTGGTAGATAGAAGTTTTTACCATTGGCAACAAATACTATCAATTGTCTTCTTTGAAGTACAAGCACACTTTGTTCATTTTTGAGAAAATGACTGTCAAATACTCTATTCTGAATAAACATAGTTTGTCTCTGGATAACTCTTTCAGGTAAGAACAGTATTCCACGAAAAAATGTGGCTAGCTCAGCTTGCAGCTGAAACAACTGTACAAATGCTTTCCCATGAGTTAATCACCTTCCCCTAATATCCAGGAAAAGTGCATTGTAGGCTTCCCATTCCTGTCACACAGAACACAAAACAAGTACTCAAATGCCAACATAATAATTTTACTAGACTTAATCAAGACATTCTTTAGTGAAATTAGCTTTTTTTCGCTGCAAGTGTATGGCAATGGAAGATAAAAGATTACTAGCAGTTTGGTGCCACTGCCTGATTTGTGCTAAATAAGGCCTCAGCAGTTTACCGACCATTGCTGCTGCACCATTTAGTGCAAATATCAATACATAAAAACGGCAAATTCACATCTTACTGTCCTCATGAAAACAGTTTTGATCTCCTTCTCCCATGAAAAAGGTCGAAGGGATTCCCAGAGCTCTACAAACCACCTACTAGCTTAGGCCCGAGTTTCTAAATCAATTAATGTATAATTTCACCCAATCCAAGACTAGCAGAAAGAAAATATTTTTTAATGGGTTCTAAGGGGGAAATGTTTGCGTCTCTCTTAAGAATAAGCCATAAGGTTGTAGAAGCAACTGTTCACTTTAAAATGATTAATGGTACATTCATTTTTAAATGCTTATTTTATGTTATGTGTGTTGTTGTTGTTTAGTCATAAGTCATGTCTGACTCTTCGTGACCCCACGGACTGTAGCCTGCCAGACCCCTCTGTCCATGGAATTCTCCAGGCAAGAATATTGGGGTGGATAACTATTCCCTTCTCCAGAGGATCTTCCTGACTCAGGGATCAAACCTGGTCTCCTGCATTGCAGGCAGATTCTTTACTATCTGGGCTTCCCTGATAGCTCGGTTGGTAAAGAATCCACCTGTCATGTCCAACTCTCTGCGACCCTATGGATGGTAGCCTGCCAGCTTCTCTGTCCATTGCATTCTTCAGGCAAGAATACTGGAGTGGATTGCCATTTCCTTCTCCAGGTATTGGACAGCAGAGATACAGAATGTTACCATTATTGAATGGGTTTTATATCTAGTACAATTTGTCCTGCATTGTTATATTTTCTTGCAGAAATATGCTCTATTTCATCTATCACTGAAGAAATAAGTTGTTTCCACTTTCCCCTATACAGTGCAAAAGCTTCGAGGATATATACCAAGACACAGAAATGCTGAGTCACAGATTATATGTGTCTTCAAGTTGACTAGATACAATCAAACTACTCTGAAAGGGGTTACACCAGTTTCAGGAACTCTCTCACCAGCTACAGAGAACTTCAGTGACAAAAACTGGAGACCTAAGACAGTTAATTCTTAAACCTGTCTTAAAACTTCCAATTTAATTCTTCAAACTCAGTCTTCCCCTCAAATTATCTGCGAATTCTAAAGTAGCATAGACAAAAAGCCTAAGGAATTAAGCCAGAAACCGTTCAACAGCACAGCAGAAATCCTATAGTCTCTTGTGCTGGTAAAAAAAAAAAAAAAGTTAACCAGGCTTTTAGCTAAAATCCCTGCAGGGTCACAACCTAGGCTCAATGCAAAGCAGGACACTGAGGCTTATCAACACCGTAACCCAGTATCAACCCAGCTCAGCCCTTGAGTGGAATAAAATGAACAGCTGACCACTCCAAATGCATAGCAGAGGAAAAAACAAATCCTAAGGGAAGATAACATCATTTGGAGCCTTTGCAGTTATTTATACACACTGTCCAGCATTGATTTTAAAAAAATTACTGGCATGCAAAGAAAAAGGATAGTATGATAATAAAAAATAGTAGCAGACAATAGTAGTAGACACACACATGTCCAAATGATGGAGTTGGAGATAAGGGAGTTAAAAAAGTGGGCTCCTCTGGTAGCTCAGTTGGTAAAGAAACCTCCTCCAATGCAGGAGACCCCGGTTTGATTCCTGGGTCGGGAAGATCTGCTGGAGAAGGGACAGGCTAACCACTCCAGTATCCTTGGGCTTCCCTGTTGGCTCAGGTGGTAAAGAATCCACCTGCAATGCGGGAGACCTGGGTTAGATTCCTGGGTTTGGAAGATCCCCTGTAGAAGGGAAAGGCTACCCACTCCAGTATCCTGGCCTGGAGAATTCCATGGACTGCATAGTCCATGGGGCTACAAAGAGTCAGATACAACTGAGCAACCTTCACTTTCACTTTTCTTTCAAGTTAAAAAAACTATGTATAATGTGTTCAAAAAATAATAGAAAAATACAGAAAAACAGATGAAAAGGTAGAAAATTTCAACAAGAATGAAAATCTATAAAAAAGAACAAAACAGGTATTAGAGAACTAAAAAAAATTCAAATTAAGAATTCATTGGATAGATTTAACAGTATATATCACAGTGCAAAACCCTAAAGAGAGAGTTTTCAAAAACTGATGAAATAATACAGACAATAGATTTAAGAAGCTCAGCAAACTCTAATAGTATCAATATTAAAAAAAAAACAAAAAAAAACTACCTAGGCGCATCACAGTAAATCTATATTAAATCATTGTAAAATCAAAGACAAATTTTTGTTTTTATTTTTTGGCCACACTGTGTGACTTGCAGGATTTTAGTTCCCCAACAAGGGGCTGAACCCAATCCCTGGCAGTGGAAGTGCCAAGTCCTAACCACTGGACTACCAGGGAATTCCCTAGACAAATTCTTTAAAATCTTAAAAGCAATCTCTGAAAGAATTAACTTGTGTCTCCATGGGAACAAAGGAAAGCAGTAGACAATGGAAAATGAAATCATTAAAAATGTTAAAGGAAAATAATCCTATACCTACTTAAAAATATCCTTCAAAAATGAAGGTAAGGGACTGTCCTTGTGGTCTAGTGGTTAAGACACCATGCTTCTGCTGCAGGGGGCATGGGTTCAATGCCTGGTCAAGGAACTAACATCCTGCATGCCACAAAGCATGGCCAAAAAATATGGGAAAAAAAGAAAAAAAAAGAAGGTAAAACAAGTATATCTTCAAACCAATGAAAGTAAAATTTGGTATCAGCAAGCATACAATAAAATAACAGATTCACCAAAATTAAAAGTTGTGTGCCTCAAAGTATAGTATCAAGAAAGTGAAAACAAGCCCACGGAATGAGAAATTATTTGTAAATTCAGTTTTTTCCTGCTTTACAAAGAGAAAGCTACTGTAATATTGTAAAAAATTATTTATTTAAACTAAGGGAGAATTTTAAGTTACTTTAAAACCTTTTTTTTTTGGATTAAAAAAATAACATCTTTAAAAAAAAAGTTTCTCAACTTCATATGACCAGTGATGCTTCCTCAGGTGAACATTCTTTTTTGGGCCATGCTGTGTGGCTTGTAGGATTTTAGTTCCCCAACCAGGGACCGAACCTGGACCACAGCAATAAAAGCACCAAATCCTAACCACTGGACCACCAAGGAATTCCCTCTATGGCAAAGTTAAACAAAAACAAACTTTTAAGTAACATTCCAATATATGACTCAAATGATTAAGTTCATAGCCTATACAACATAGCAGCTAGTACCTGCTAACAGGTCAATAAAGGGAAACTAAGCAACCCACTCCAGTACTCTTGCCTGGAAAATTCCATGGACGGAGGAGCCTGGAAGGCTGCAGTCCATGGGGTTACGAACAGTCAGACACAACTGAGCAACTTCACTTTCACTTTTCACTTTCATGCACTGGAGAAGGAAATGGCAACCCACTCCAGTGTTCTTGCCTGGAGAATCCCAAGGACGGCGGAGCCTGGTGGGCTGCCATCTATGGGGTCGCACAGAGTTGGACACAACAGAAGTGACTTAGCAGCAGCAGAATTTATTAAATACTTACCAGGCAATGTGAAACACATTATATATATGTTATCTCATTTAATCCTCACAACCACCATATGAAATATAATCTCACTTCAACAGATGGGGAGACTAAGTCTCAGAGAGTTACTTTTTTTTTTTTCAGAGAGTTACTTAAACTTGACCATGATTACACATTTGCAACTGGCAAAGCTCGAATTCAAATAATAACAACTAACATTTATTGAGCATTTACCTTTGTGCCAAGGTCTGTTCTAAATTTATTATATATATTACTCATTTATTCCTCTCAACAACAAAGTATGTTATTACTATTATGATCAGTTTATAGAAAATGAAACTGAGGCACAGATAAGTTAAGTAACTTTTCAAGATTATAAAACTAATAATTGGTAGATCTGGGATTTTAATCTAGGCAATCTGAATTTAGGGCTTCCCTTATGGCTTAGTGGTAAAGAATCTGTCTGTCACTATGGGTCAATCCCTGGGTTGGGAAAATCCCCTGGAGACAGAAACGGCAATCCATTCCAATATTTTTACCTAGGAAATCCAGTGGACAGAGAAGTCTGGAGGGCTCCAGTTCAGGGGCTTGCAAAGAGTTGGACACGACTCAGTGACTAAACAACAACAAACAATCTGAATCTAGAGCCTGAATTTTTAACCATGACACTACACTGCCTCTCCAGGATTCAAATCCCAGGTCCTGCTAGGTCCACTAAGCCTAAATATTTGTCAATTTGTAATTCATGTATCTTAAAAGTCTTTTTAGGGAAACAATGACTAAAAAGTTAAGACAATTAGACTCACAAATATTATAATTTTTAAAATACACATATCAAAACACAATTGTACAATATTTTACACAGCAAATGAAAGCAGGTTTGACTTAATACGGTATTCTGTTGGCAGTGAAGCACAATCCTAATTTAGAAGAAATACAGTAGGCCATTAAGCAACTCTTGTAATTATAGTAGTAGGCATAACGAGTGGTTAATATCAACTAAATCTCCTTCAGTGAGATAATAAGAAAAAAGATTAGGCGAAATAATAGATTTCACAATCTAATTTGTCCCCTTTGTTTTTCCTAACATACCTTTTCTTGCTGCAACCTTAAGAGCAAACCACGCTGTTTCTTCCGGAGTGGGGGCATTTTGTCATCTTCACCTTTATCTCGTAGATGTCTGCAATCATTCCCATTGAGACAAAATTAGTTTAAATTCCTATTCTAATATCAAGAATTCTCAACCCCTTAAAATTTTTAAATCATTTAACATTTTCAAATGTAGAAAACAGTTGCTTTATGCAACAATTCCTATCCCAACCAATATTTTATTGGATATGTGATATAAGCAAATCTTAGACTATGTCCTTTAAAGATAGAATAGCTTTGAGAATCTATAACACAATAAAGTAATTAAGCATAAAATAACAATATAAGAGTCAGTTAAGTGATGAAAGAAATACAAAGAGAATGTTATATGAATAGGAGGTCTTGAAAGCAACATGATTCAACAATGACTGCTATACTTCTAGCCTGAGAAACAAGGTTGATCAAATTAAATGAGGAAACAAAAACATCTTTAAAAACAAAGCATTTCATAAAAGGAGAAACTGAACAGTCAAAATTATGTTCATTGAAAGAACTTACTTTTTCTGATGCTCTAACCAGGCTAGTTCAGCTTTAGTTTTCTCCTTCAAGGCCTTTTCACGGAGACGCAGGAGTGAAGACTGGTGAGCTGCTCTCATTTCCTCTTCTTTCATATATTGTCGAACCATCTCCATAGTAAATTTAGAAAAGCTGTCTTGTCCTCCTGAGAATGGCATGCTCAGCTCCTGAGTTAGAGAGTTTAAGTCATCTTGATCACTGTATATACCTTTTGGAACTTAATTAACTTCATTAAAAGAGGTATGCACTTATAAAAATAAATTATGTATATAGAAAGGCTGCCAACCATGTTAAAGAACATTCTTCAAAAAAAAGGCACATGAGAGAGAAAGTAACACTCAACTGCCAATTTATTTACCCAATAAAATTTTAACAAATAACTAGAGTAAGTCAGGCACTGTCCCAGGGATGTAAAGATGGTAAGAATTTGTCCCTGTTATCCAAAAGGCTTAAAATTTAATAAGAAGGATTATATAAATGCAATTTTTTTTAATGGAATAAAGTGTTGTAAGACTGAAGTGAATGAAAAAGCTCAAGACATAACTCTGGCTCACATCCTCAAAGGTCCTATGTATTATTTCGAGGAATATATTTGTTAAGCGACTTTATAAGGAAAGAAAAGCTAAATTCTATACTCCCCCCCCAAAAAAAAACCCCCCAAATTGGTACCTTAGGAAAAATATTCTGGTAGCTGACAACTGAGTTCAAATACAAAATGATACTTCACACCTTTGAGAGAGCATATCCATAACTATATATGAAGTATCTCCACGGGTAAACTAAAACACACCTTGGCAGAGGACAGGGTAGTCTTTTCTGGAGAAGTTTCTTCATCAGAGTCATCATGATGGCCTCTTTTCTTTTCCATGTTAAATCTGCGATGACTCTCAGAAGGTAGTAAAGATCGAAATGATTTTTCTTCTATTTCATCTTCTGTCATGGATTCATCAAATTTCAGGGAATATTCTGTTGCAACAGAAGTTGAATCTAAAAGAATATGGAGCAAGTAGGCATTACCATTACAAAGGTTTCAGTAGATATTCAATTAGTAGCCCCTGTTGCATCTTTACAGGACCATCTAACAAATTAAAGAACTGAACACTAGTTATTAATAGGCATGGAATAATAAGCAAAATTCACTCACTTTACAAACAAGAAACAGAAAAAAACCTAAACTATCTAAAAATACTAGTACAAGAAATATGGCAAAAGTGTGATGTACTTCATATATAAAGAGCTCTTATAAATCAATCAGAAAACCAGTCGATGGGGTCACAGAGTTGGACACAACTGAGAAACTAAACAACAAATACCCCTACAGAAAAATGAAAAACTGCCATGATATGATGCTTCACAAAGGAAATATTAATGGCCAAAATTAAGTTTTTTAAAAAAGATTAACATGACTAGAAGTTAAAGAAATGCAAATGAAAAAATTTTTAGAAATTCCTCAATCCCATGCTTAATTAAAAACATAACAGCTCTTTTAGGTTGGTTCCTGTGCGCCTTTGACATTCCCCCTGCCCTTCAATCCCTTCTTTCACTTCATATTTTCCCTGTATAGTCCTAGAGTCAGTCATTTCTCCAAAGAGCTCTGGTTTCTTTTATTGGAGAATATTTAGAAACCACAATCTTGGCATGGTTGTCCTTATAACTCCTAGGACATTGTTGCTTCTCCACTCTCTCTCAGTGGACAGAGCTTCTCTCTTCACTCTCAGTGGAGAGAGTCAAGTAATATTAATAACTGCAGGTATACCAACCCATCTACACACACACACACACACACACACACACACACACACACACACACACACACACACACACACACGTTCCTGTATCCATCCACCCATCCAAACATGATCCATACTGATGTTTCTGACTCTAATCCTCTATCACAGGATTCATTCTAGTCTTCCTTTCTTGTATGTCTATGATTTCTATCTCCAACACTGAGAAATCTATTTCCCACAATTTAACATCCATTTACTTATCTGTTCAACCCCATCAGATATGTAAACAACTGTAAACTGTCCATCTGTAAAAAACAAACTTACCAACTAGAATACAGAGTTTTTATACTATTTCTTTTGTATTTAAGCTTACAATTCCTACTGGAAAATGCCATTTTCCAAACTTATCTGGGCCAGCTCCTTTTCCCTCCACCCCTACCCCTTCAGTGCGGTTATGCTATTCATTTGTACTGCATTTAGGCTGATTTGTCACAGACATTGCATCCTGGGACCTCCCCATTCCAACATCCTGGTTGGTGTGTGTATCTTTAGTTTGCATATGTTACAGCTTACTCTTTGTAATGTACAGTTTTAGGGTTTTGACAAATGCACATCAGACAGTACATGCTGAACACACAATACTTTATTACGTAACAGCTGTTTCACACTAAAAGTTCTTCTGTGCATCTCTTTGCAGTCTAACACTTTGTCTTCCACTTGATACCTGGGAAATATTAATCTGTTTTCCACCCCTATAGTTTGGCCTTTTCCAGAATGTCATATAAATGGAATCATACAATATATATGATTTGGGGGCTTGCTAACTGCACTCAGTAAAATTCACTTAAAATTGATTCGTGTTGGTCCATGAATCAAATTGTTCCTTGCTGAACAGTATTCTACTGCCTAGATTTAGCAGTTTGTTTATCCATTCCCCCCATGAGACATCTTGATTACTTCCAGTTTTTTAGCAATTGTGAATAACGATGCCATAAACATTAAACATATAGATTTTTGTGTGGACTTAAGCTTTCAGATCACTAGGTAAATACCTAGGCATATGACTACTGGGTCATTATTAAATACTGTGAATATGTCATCCCGAGGCACCATGCCATTTTACATTCTCATCTGTGATCAATTCAAGTTCCTGGTGCCCAGGATCCTTGCCACCAATTTGTTGTTATTTTGGATTTCAGTCATTCTGATAAGCAAGTTACACTATCTCACTGAGATTTTAATTTTCATCTGTATGTTTTCTTCAATGAAGTATCTGTTTAGATCTCTGCATATTTTTTAACTGGGTTGCTGATTTTCCTGTTGAGTTTTAAGAGTCTTTTATGTACTCTGGATATAAGTCTATTATCCAATATGTGTTTTTGTACAAATATTTTTTAATAGTCTGTAATTTTTCATTATCTTAATAATCTCTCTCATAGAGCAGAATTTAAAAAATTTTAATAAAGTACATCTTGTCAATTTCTTCCTTCATGGATTGTACTTTTTGTGTTATATTTAACAAATCATTGCCAAACCAAAGTGACTTAGATTTTTTCTTTTTTTCTTCCTCATATTAGTTTTTCAAAGTTTTAATTTCTTTGGATCTTGGTTGCCCCATCAATTCTAGCCACCTTAATCTTCTATAGGCATGTTCACTGTTGGATAGCTCTAATGTCTCATCCCACAGAATCCCAGAAGTCTGAAAGCTTTCCTTTTTCATCCTGTCTCTTGCCCTTTAATCCAAATTGGTTGTGTCTCTGCTCATATAATCCCATGTGTACTCCTGGCTTCAGCTGAACATGCTGAGGTGGCTGATTAAATCCACGGGCGGTTTCTTATGAAGTAACTGTCTACTTGTGCCCTTAGTGTTCTCTCCAGAACTCGCTTTCTCCTTTTTTTTACAACATGCACAGGCTGAGAATTTTCCAAATCTTCAAATTCCGGTTCCTTTTTGCGTAATAATTCCTTCAATTTATTTCTTCTTTCACATTTTACTATAAGCTGTAAGAAGAAACTAGGCCAGGCCTTCAATGTTTTGCTTAGAAATCTCCTCAGCTAAATATCCAGGGTCATCACTTTTAATTTCCACTTTCAACAAAACATGGCCTACTGGAGAAGGGAATGGCAAACCACCTCAGTATTCTTACCTTGAGAACCCCATGAACAGTATGAAAAGACAAATAGGTATGACACTGAAAGATGAACTCCTCAGGTCGGTAGGTGCCCAATATGCTACTGGAGAAGAGTGGAGAAATAACTCCAGAAAGAGTGAAGAAATGGAGCCAAAGCAACACCACCACACAGTTGTGGATGTGACTAGTGATGGAAGTAAAGTCCAATGCTGTGAAGAGCAATATTCCATAGGAACCTGGAATGTCAGGTCCATGAATCAGGACAAATTAAAAGTGGTCAAACAGGAGATGGCAAGAGTGAACATTGGCATTTTAGGAATCACTGAACTAAAATGAACTGGAATGGGTGAAATTTAACTCAGATGACCATTGTATCTACTACTGCGGGCAAGAATCCCTTAGAAGAAATGGAGTAGCTATCATGGTCAACAGGAGAGTCCAAAATCCAGTACTTGGATGCAATCTCAAAAACGACAGAATGATGTCTGCTCATTTCCAAGGCAAACCATCCAATACAACAGTAATCCAAGTCTATGTCCCAACCAGTAATGCTGAAGAAGCTGAAGCTGAATGGTTCTATGAAGACCTACAAGACCTTCTAGAACTAACACCCAAAAAAGATGTCATCTTCATTATAGGGGACTGGAATGCAGAAGTAGGAAGTCAAGAGCTACCTGGAGTAACAGGCAAATTTGGCCTTGGAGTACAAAATGAGGCAGGTCAAAGGCTAACAGAGTTTTGCCAAGAGAACGCACTGGTCATAGCAACCACCCTCTTCCACCAGCACAAGACAAAACTCTACACATGAACATCACCAGATGGTCAATACCAAAAACAGATTGATTATATTCTTTGCAGCCAAAGACGGAGAAGCTCTATACAGTCAGCAAAAACAAGACCGGGAGCTGACTGTGGCTCAGATCATGAGTTCCTTATTGCCAAATTCAAACTTAAATTGAAGAAAGTAGGTAAAACCAATAGACCATTCAGGTATGACCTAAATCAAATCCCTTATGATTATACAGTGGAAGTGACAAATAGATTCAAAGGATTAGATCTGATAGAGTGTCAGAAGAACTATGGACAGAGGTTCGTGACACTGTACAGGAGACAGGGATCAAGACCATCCGAAGAAGAAGAAATGCAAGTACTATACAAGAAAGATCTTCACCACCCAGATAATGATGATGGTGTGATCACTCACCTAGAGCCAGACATCCTGGAATGCGAAGTCAAGTGGGCCTTAGGAAGCATCACTATGAACAAAGCTAGTGGAGGTGATGGAATTCCACTTGAGCAATTTCAAATTCTAAAAGGTGATGCTGTGAAAGTGCTGCACTCAATATGCCAGCAAACTGGGAAAACTAAGCAGCGGCCACAGGACTAGAAAAGGTCAGTTTTCATTCCAATCCCAAAGAAAGGCAATGCCAAAAAATGCTGAAACTACTGCACAATGCACTCATCTCACACGCTAGCAAAGTAATGTTCAAAATTCTCCAAGCCAGGCTTGAACAGTACATGAACTGTGAACTTCCAGATGTTCAAGCTGGATTTAGAGAAGGCAGAGGAACCAGAGATCAAATTGCCAACATCCATTGGACATTGAAAAAGCAAGAGAGTTCCAGAAAATACATCTACTTCTGCTTTATTGATTATGCCAAAGCCTTTGACTGTGCAGATCACAACAAACTGTGGAAAATTCTGAAAGAGATGGGAATACCAGACCACCTGACCTGCCTCCTGAGAAACCTGTATGTAGGTAGAACTGGACATGGGATAACAGACTGGTTCCAAATCAGGAAAGGAGTATGTCAAGGCTGTATATTGTCACCATGCTTATTTACCTTATATGCAGAGTACATCATAAGAAATGCTGTAATGGATGAATTACAAACTGGAATCAAGATCGCTGGGAGAAATATCAATAACCTCAGATATACAAATGACACCACCTTTATGGCAGAAAGTGAAGAACTAAAGAGCCTCTTGATGAAACTGAAAGAGGAGAGTGAAAAAGTAAAAAAAAAAAAAAAAAGCAAAAAGGCAAATGGTTGTCAGATGAGGCCTTACAAATAGCTGAGAAAAGAAGAGAAGCTAAAGGCAAAGGAGAAAAGGAAAGATATACCCATTTGAATGCAGAGTTCCAAACAATAGCAAGGAGAGATAAGAAAGCCTTGCTCAACTATCAATGCAAAGAAATTGAGGAAAACAACAAAAAGGAAAAGACTAGATAGAGATCTCTTAAAGAAAATTAGAGATTCCAAGGGAACATTTCATGCAAAGATGGGCATAATAAAGGACAGAAACAGTATGGACCTAACAGAAGCAGAAGATACTAAGAAGAGGTGGCAAGAATACACAATAGAACTATACAAAAAAGATCTTCATGACTCAGATAACCACGATGGTGTGATCACTCACCTACAGTCAGACAACCTGGAATGTGAAGTCAAGTGGGCCTTAGGAAGCAAAACTAAGAACAAAACTAGCAGAGGTGATGGAGCTATTTCAAAGCCTAAAAGATGATGCTGTGAAAGTGCTGCACTCAATATACTAGCAAATCTGGAAAACTCAGCAGTGGCCACAGGACTGGAAAAGGTCAGTTTTCATTCCAATCCCAAAGTAAGCCAATGTCAAACAATGTTCAAACTACCGCACAATTGCACTCATCTCACACACCAGCAAAGTAATGCTCAAAATTCTCCAAGCCAGGCTTCAGCAGTACGTGAACCATGAAATTCCAGATGTTCAAGCTGGATTTAGGAAAGGCAGAGGAACCAGAGATCAAATTGCCAGCATCCACTGGATCATCAAAAAACCAACAGAGTTCCAGAAAAACATCTGCTTTATTGACTATGCCAAAGCCTTCGACTGTGTGGATCACAACAAACTGTGGAAAATCCTTAAAAGAGATGGGAATACCAGACTACCTGACCTGCCTCCTGAGAAATCTGTATGGAGGTCAGGAAGCAACAGTTAGAACTGGACATGGAACAACAGACTGGTTCCAATTCAGGAATGGAGTATGTCAAGGCTATATATTGTCACGGTGCTTATTTAACTTATATGCAGAGTGCATCATGAGAAATGCCAGGCTGGATGAAGTTACAAGCTGGAATCAAGATTGCCGGGAGAAATATCAATAACCTCAGATATGCAGATGACACCACCCTTATGGCAGAAAGTGAAGAGGAACTAAAGAGCCTCTTGATGAAAGTGAAAGAGGAGAGTGAAAAAGTTGGCTTAAGACCCAACATTTAGAAAACTAAGATCATGGCATCCGGTCCCATTATTTCATGGCAAATAGATGCAGAAACAGTGGAAACAATGGCAGACTTCATTTTTGGGGGCTCCAAAATCATTGCAGATGGTGATGGTGACTGCAGCCATGAAATTAAAAGATGCTTGCTTCTTGGAAGAAAAGCTGTGACCAACCTAGGCAGCATACTAAAAGCAGAGACGTTACTTTACCACCAAAGGCCTGTCTAGTCAATGCTATGGTTCTTTCACTAGTCATGTATGGATGTGAAAGTGGACAAAAAGAAAGCTGGGTGTCGAAGAATTGCTGCTTTTAAACTATGGTGTTGGGAAGACTCTTGAGAATCCCTTGGACTGCAAGGAGATCAAACCTGTCAATCCTAAAGGAAATCATCCCTGAATATTCATTGGAAGGACAGATGCTGAAGCTGAAACTCCAATACTTTGGCCACCTGATGCAAAGAACTGATTAACTGGAAAAGACCCTGATGCTGGGAAAGATTGAGGGCGGGAGGAGAAACAGAGGATCAGATGGTTGGATGGCATCACTGACTCGATGGACATGAGTTTGAGTAGGCTCCGGGAGTTGGTGACAGACAGGGAGGCCTGGAGTGCTGCAGTCCATGGGGTCGCAAAGAGTCGGACACGATTGAGTGACTGAACTGAACTGAACTTCCACAAACACTAGAACAAGTTTAATTAAGTTCTTTGCCACTGTATAACAAAGACTGTCTTTCTTCCAATTTCTAGTAACATGTTCCTTGTTGTTGTTTAATCACTAAGTGGTGTCCAATTCTTTTGCGACCCCATGGACTGTAGCCTGCCAGGATCCTCTGTCCATGGGATTTCACAGGCAAGAATACTGGTATGGGTTGCCATTTCCTTCTCTAAGCGATCTTCCTGACCCAGGAATCGAACCCACGCCTCTGACGTTGGCAGGTGGGTTCTTTACCACTGAGTCATCAGGGAAGCCCAAGATGTTCCTTATTTCCACCTTTATCAGACTCCATCAGAATCACCTTTAATATATATATATATTCCTACCAATAATCTCTGCAGGGCAATGTGAGCTTTTTTTTGCATGAACCTCAAAACTGTTCTATCCTTTACTCATTATCCAGTTTCAAAGCCACTTTCACACTTAAAGTATAGCAGCACCTCACTTCTAGGTACCAACATCTGTATTAATCAGCTAGGGCTGCCATAACTATAGACTACTATACCCTATATTAGGGCTTCCCAGTGGTAAAGAACCCACCTGCCAATGCAGGAGACATGCAAGAGACACTGGTTTTGATCCCTGGGTTCGGAAGATCCCCTGGAGGAGGAAACGGCAACCCATTCCAGTATTCTTGCCTGGAGAATCCCATGGACAGAGGAGCCCCTCAGGGTATGGTCCACAGGGTCGCAAAGAGTCGCACACCACTGAAGCGACTTAGCACGCACCCCTATTTTATACTCACTACAAAATTTACAAAAAAAATATTTAAAGGATGAATAAATTTAAATATTTTCTTCTTACTTTCCAAAGACTGTCTAGCTCATCCTGCTTTGAACAGAGTTTTAGACTATCGATCAAAAACACTGCTTAATAAAGTTATTTAAGAGCATATCTAAAAATGAGGCTGTTAATTTGTTGAGTTAATGTCTTAAAGGTGCCATTTGTTGCCAAATTTTATTTTCTTTGCTGTATTATTTACTATTCTTGATTTGACAGGTGTACACGTTTAGTTTATGATCCAGGAGGAGTTAGGTAATGAGTTTATTCTAATTAATATATCTGATGGCATCATCATTTATAAGAAATTGTATCCTTACTATATTGTTTAAAATTTAAAGGTCTAATAATGTATTTTCCTTCTTATGGTCATGTTACATACCTACAATAGGAGAAAAGTAGTTTTTTTCAGTATTGAATATATATTTTCCATTCACATGCACATTCTCCTAGATTTAGTTTTGCCTCCCTTTAGGATCATGACACACAATCATGTAAAATATTAGCAATGTTACTAATAAATGCACCATCAAGGCATGGTGCATTTGAAACAGTTTTACCTGAACACATTTAATATCAAACATGAAACCTGTCTATAATATCACCATGTTCTAACTATACTAATTAGCTCAGTCACAAATATCTGGAAGGGCTCAGAAGCCTCCCCACATAAGTAATTACACATATATGTGCAAACAAAGTTACCTTTTTCATCAGGAAGAGATGGTACACTATCACTTCGAAAAGAATCATCAGCAGCGGTCTGAACCTGTTCATCAATAGAACTCTCCATCTTTTCACCATGATGTTTCTTCTCATTTTCCTTAGAAGATGGAACTGAAGGACTTTCTTGACGGCTGCTACCACTACTACTCCTGTTTAGGCATATTATGGAAACAAATGAGAAAAAAAATTAAGGCAACAAAATACGGATATAATTTCAAAGTAACTTATTTGGCCAAGGAAATGTGCCTTATGATCAAGATTTGAAACAATGAAAGATATAAAACATAAAAATGCCACTTAGACCTAAGTCTGAGAAGAAACTATTTTAGAAAAGATGAGTAGCAGAAGAGGTTTCACTTTTAAATAGTAATGATGGGGAACCACTATTCTCAGGCTCTCATTCCCTTTTTGCCTTTCATTTTAAAATCAATCAATCTACTAGTAAAAGGGGCTTCTACTTGCTGTTTCCACTTCCTTACTTTTCATCAACCTCATAATTTATTGAAGCCTGCCTCATTTCCCACCTGCTCTAATTGGAACTGTTCTTGTAAACTCTACCTAAATTCTAACTATCACATCCAATAGATAATTTATTTTTCTACATCAGGTGATATGAATCTCTTATCTCCTTCCTTTAAAAACTTGCTAAGCAAATATAGTAAAATGTTAACACAGTAGAGTAATCTGGAGGAAAGATATTTGGGAAACTTGTATTATTCTTACAATGCTTTTGTAAGCTTGAAATTATAACAAAATTAAATGATAAAAGGGCTCTCCTTTCTTATATTCCCTGACTCTACTCCCCCCTGCTTCTCTCCCTACCTCCCTAGCAAGTTTTCCTGTATTTCTTTCACTTCCTTTTAATTTTTCTATCTTTTCTTAAAATGATTGTGCTTCTTAGGGTTTTGGTTTCTTTCTCCTTTATGCTCTATACTCTCCTTAGACAATCTTATGCATATCTATAATTTCTACTGCTATCATCTGGAGTAAGCCTCAAGTCTGTATCATTAGCTCTGCTCTTCTCCTTACTTTAAGCCTCGGGTTTCCAAATGCTTAGTGAACTTGTTTTAAAGTTTAGTATTTTCCTCCCTCCCTCTTTGCTTTCTTTATCTATTCACTAAATATAAATACATAGCCAACCATGAGCCAAGTTTTAAGGTCCCCTGAATAAGCTATTTCCCTCCTGTGACACGCCCTACCTTTCCTCTGTGCTTAATGAATTCAAGACTCAGTTGAAGTAGCATTTCTGCAAACTGTTTGTAGACCCCTTCTCTACTCTCAAAGAGGGTTTGGTCACTTCTTTTTCTGTGTTTATACTGTGTGTGCAGATTTCTATGATGGTACTTATCAGAATATTACATAATTATTTGTCTGACTTAATAAACGTTTTTGAAAGGATAAATTGTATAATAAAGCTATAAGGTAAAAGAATGCAAGAGACCACAAGCGCTTTGCAATCAGTAGGGTATGCGGTTAATCTCAATTCTTCTACTTAGCAGTTATGTGCCAATCATTCACTCGATAAACATGTAGTAGACTGCCTACCTATGTACTTGGCATATTGCTAAGCTCTAGGGATATAGGAATCACACAGTCTTCATCAGCCTATCAAGAAGTGTTAGTAAGGATGTGGGAAATCTTTATATTCCTCGTGAAAATGTAAAACAGAGCAGCTATTTTGGAAAACAGTTTGGCATATCATCAAGATGTTAAACAGAGTTACAATTCCTTTCCTAAGTATATACCCAAGAGAAATGAAATATATCCACACAAGAATTTGTACATGAATGAATCAGTACACAGTGGCACCATTCACAAGAGCAAAAAAAAAAATGAAAAAAATTCTAAAGTCCATCAACTGATGGATAAATGTGGGACATCCATGCAATAGATTATCTGGCTATAGAAAGGAAAAGTACTGATACATGATAGATGAATTCTGAAAACATTATGCTAAGTCAAAGAAGCCAGTTCCAAAGAGCCACCTACTGAATGGTGCTATTCATATGAAATATCCAAAATAGACAAAAATCCATAGAAAACAAAGAGTAGATTAGTTGTTGCCAGAAGCTGGGAAAGAAGGGACATACGAACTGACTGCTAATGGGTATAGGGTTTCATTGTGGGGGTGATGAAAATGAAGTCCTCAAAGAGCTCCAAGTTTAGTCTACAAGTAATAAGTAAAGGAGTAAGAATATAGAAGCTGCTAATGGCTGTAATAGTTACACTTGGATTGCTGTGGGTAAACACAGAAGGGATGTCTAAAGCAGATGAGGGGCTAATACTGATTCTTAAAGGGGAAGTAAAACTATAGTAAATAAAATGGAGTAGGGAGGGTCTAGAAAGAAGGGACAGCATGTAATGGCACAGGAGACAAAGAGAGCAAGGCTCTTAGAGAAATGAAGTAGTTAGAACTAGTAAAATATGGTAAGAGGGGAAATGCCAAGTGACAGAGCTGGAGATGGACTAAAGGCTTAATCACAAAGGGACTTCCGTGCTGTACTAAGCGGCTCTGAGGAAACACTGATGTTTCAAAGAGGTAAATAACCAATCGGCTGCAAATTTTCAAACAATCACTCTGGTTGCCATGTGGTTAATGAATAGAGGAAGGGAAAGGTTAAAGGACAGGAAAACCTATTGGGAGACCACTGCAGGAACTCAGGTGATGGCCTAAATTAAGTGTCAGTGAAGGTTAAATGAAAGTCACATAGTTCCAGACACTTTTTCCACACAACAGTTCCACACAACAGTTATTAAGTATGAAAGTACTTAATAACTGTTGGTACTTAACCCCCATTGATTTTCATATTTTTCAGTCTCATGATTTAATATTTTAAATTGAGGTTTTAGTATACTTTGATAACATAGGTATCCTATCTCTAGGAATGATGGAAAGTAGCCTCTAAAACTTTTTAATCGAAGGACAGATCCATCACTGAAAATTACAGATGTTACCAAGTATCAAGTATCAATGACAAAGTATTCAATCTTCTTTCATAATGATAAAAATTAGTACATACAGTAATGTCAAAAAATATGGATATCAGCAAAGCAGTGTACTCTCAAGCCAGATACATCATGGTTCAATTTTTTGATGTGCTACTAGCTATGTGATTATAGATAAGTTTCTTAACATCTCCATGATCCTTAGTTCCCTTACCTAAAAAATGACAATAACATCTGTCTTGGAAGGTTGCTGTGAAGATTAAATGCAGTAAAAACAATTCTTACAGTACTTGTACAGTAGATTGTCAAGGAATGGTAGCTATATTATTACATGAAACAACTATTTCATAAACGGGCTAAAAATCAGGGAAGCCAGAACAGAAGGGAAAACACTATTTCATTTAAAGAAATAAGACAAAAGAATTTTAAAAAAGCAATGTCTAAGCCATTTGTCAAACTTTACTAAATCAAACTGTCTTCACCTTCTATCACGATTCTTGTATCTTGAAGACTCAGAATAACTATCATACGAAGGGGAAAATTTCTGATGCTTAGAGTCAAGGGTTCCTTCTTTACTCTGAGAAAGTGAACCAGATTGACTTTTCCTACAAAGAAAAGAAAAACTGATTAAAACATTTAAAGTCTCAAATAAGAGAAAGATTTTAAATACTGTTTAATATTGAGATAAAATCTTGAATAGAAATTATGAAATACGGGTTACGAACTATTTGAGAAAGGTATTTGTTCATAGAAAAGTATATAACACACTAAAGAATATCTATTCACTATGCAAAATAAACACAAATCACCTCAATTATCAATGAATGTGAATAGACAAAAAAAATCTATGAACTAGAGACAAAGCTGATATAAAAAATATATACACACAGACATAATGACATCACCCAGCACTGCCTAAAAAACTCTCTAGCGACTTTTCATTGCTCCTAGAATAAACTCCAAAATCCAGAGGATCTGCCAAGTTCTACCATGATCTGACTCCTGCATCATCTCCTACCTTTCTCCTTTCGCCCTCTGCCTCCAGTTTCTTGGTGTTCTTTCACTTTCTTTTCCACCTTTGCATGCACTGACCTGCCTATTCCTTATCTCCTTTATATCACTGATTCCTTTTCATCCACTAGATCTCACCATTAGCTTTACTTCCTCAGGAAAATCTTCTCTGACTTCCATGTTATTCAAACTCCTTTGCTGTATATCTCAAAAACAAATGTTCCTTTCTTTCGTAATACTTATCTTAATTTGTGCTTACTCACCTAAAAGAGCATTTGATTAATGTCTCTCTTCCCCACTAGATTATATGTCCATAATTATATTTTCAGTACCCACAACAGTGCTTGGAACATAACAGATATTCATTACATATTTGCTGAATGACTGGATATTAACCTATCTGTTTCAGCTCTTGTCCTTAGTTGTTTCACAAAGTCTGGAGCGTGCTGCCGCTGGTGATCATATAGTGCTGCTAGGGGAGCTCCTGAAGCAGTGATGGCATCTGAGATATGAGTTCGAGTCAACTCCGCCATCTAAATATGAACAGACAGAAGGCAAAGAAGAAGCAAAAAGGTAATGTCACAGAAGAAATGAGAGAGAGTAGAGTGTCTTGGACAGATCACTGTATTGAAAGCAAGCAAATTCTACCATAATAGGGTAACATATTGTGGGCAAGTCATTTAGATTCTTGAAGTTTCACATCTTTATAAAATAAACAGAGGTAGACCACAGGATTTCTAAGGTTTCACCTAACTATAACAATCTATGAATTACTAAGCAGAAAGTCTTCAAGTCTAAAATAGGCCAAAGTAAACCAAAAAAAAATAAATAGAAGCAGAAGATATTAAGAAAAGGTGGCAAGAATACACAGAACTATACAAAAAAGATCTTAATGACCCAGATAACCACAATGGTGTGATCTCTCACCTAGAGCCAGATATCCTGAAGTCAAGTGGCCTTTAGGAAGCATCACTATGAACAAAGCTAGTGGAGGTGATGGAATTCCTGCTGTGCAATTTCAAATCCTAAAAGATGATGCTGTGAAAGTGCTGCACTCAATATACCAGCAAATCTGGAAAACTCAGCAGAGGCCACAGGACTAGAAAAGGTCAGTTTTCATTTCAATCCCAAAGTAAGCCAATACCAAAGAATGTTCAAACTACCCCACAACGGCACTCATCTCACACACTAGCAAAGTAATGCTCACAACTCTCCAAGCTAGGCTTCAAAACTACATGAACTGAAAACTTCCAGATGTTCAAGCTGGATTTAGAAAAGGCAGAGGAACCAGAGATCAAATTGCCAACATCCACTGGATCATCAAAAACCAAGAGTTCCAGAAAAACATCTAATTCTGCTTTATTGACTACACCAAAGCCTGGATCACAATAAACTGTGGAAAATCCTTAAAGAGATGGTAATACCAGACCACCTGACCTGCCCCCTGAGAAATCGATATGCAGGTCAAGAAGCAACAGTTAGAACTGGATGTGGAACAACAGACTGGTTCTAAATTGGGAAAGGAGTACATCAAGGCTGTATACTGTCACCCTGCTTATTTAACTTATGTAGAATACATCATGTGAAATGCTGGGATGAATGAAGCACAAGCTGAAATCAATTTGCCAGGGGAAATATTAATAACCTCAGATATGCAGATGACACCACTATTATGGTGGAAAGTGAAGAGGAACTAAAGAGCCTCTTGATGAAAGTGAAAGAGGACAGTGAAAAAGTTGGCTTAAGACCCAACATTCAAGAAACTAAGATCATGGCATCTGGTCCCATCACTTCATGGCAAATAGACAGGGAAACAATGGAAACTGTGAGAGACTTTATTTTGGGGGGCTCTGAAATCACTTCTGTTGGTGACTCCAGTCATGAAATTAAAAGATGCTTGCTCCTGGATGGAAAGCTATGACAAATCTAGACAGCATATCAAAAAGCAGATACATTATTTTGCCGACAAAGGTCTGTCTAGTCTAAGCTATGGTTTTTTCAGCAGTCATGTATGGATGTGAGAGCTGAACCACCAAGAAGGCTGAATGCTGAAGTACTGATACTTCTGAATGATGGTTTGGACAAGCCCCTTGACAGTCCCTTGGACCGCAAGAAGATCAAATCAGTCAATCTAAAGGAAATCAGTCCTGAATATTCACTGGAAGGACTGATGCTGAAGCTCCAATACTTTGGCCACCTGATGGGAAGAACCAACTCATTAGAGAAGACCCTGATGGTAAATAGATGGGAAAACAGTGGTTGACTTTATTTTTCTGGGCTCCAAAATCATTGCAGATGGTGACTGCAGCCATGAAATTAAAAGACGCTTACTCCTTGGAATGAAAGTTATGACCAACCTAGACAGCATATTAAAAAGCAGAGACATTACTTTGTCAACAAAGGTCCGTCTAGTCAAGGCTATGGTTTTTCGAGTGGTCACGTATGGATGTGAGAGTTGGACTGTAAAGGAAGCTGAGCACTGAAGAATTGATGCTTTTGAACTGTGGTGTTGGAGAAGACTCTTGAGAGTCCCTTGGACTGCAAGGAGATCCAACCAGTCCATCCTAAAGAAAATCAATCCTGAATATTCATTGGAAGGACTGATGTTGAAGCTGAAACTCCAGTACTTTGGCCACCTGATGCAAAGAGCTGACTCATTTAAAAGACCCTGATGCTGGGAAAGATTGACAGCCTTAGGAGAAGGCGACAACAGAGGATGAGATGGTTGGATGGCATCACCGACCCAATGGACATGGGTTTGGGTGGACTCCAGGAGTTAGTGATGAACAGGGAGGCCTGGCGTGCTGTGGTTCATGGGGTCGCAAAGAGTCGGACACGAATGAGTGACTGAACTGAACTGAACTAATGCTGGGAAAGATTGAAGGGGGGAGGAGAAGGGGATGACAGAGGATGACATGGTTGGATGGCATCACCAACTCAATGGACATGAGTTTAAGCAAGCTCTGGTAATGGACGTGGAAGCCTGGTGTACTATAGTCCATGGGGTCTCAAAGAGTTGTACATGACTGAGTGACTGAACTAACTAAAACCAAAAATTAAATCTTTCTTCAATAAGCAAACTCAATTAGAATTTTCTAACTTCACCAATAATGTGAAGTACATTTTCCCTACTCTTAGCCATTAGTGCCATATATTATTTATTTGGTGTTAATTCCATCATTGCTTTGACAAACTAAGTGTTTTTAAAACCTTTGTTAATTGTAACCTAAAATTTCTTGAGAGAAGAGACTCTATACTTTTTTGCACAACCCCAAGTACTCAGCATATAGCAGGTTCATGGCTTTTTAATAACAGAATCATTTCACAAACAGTCCTAAATAGTAACTGCTAAAATAAACTGAAACTTTATAGTATAGATCATGATATCCTATACAGAGACAGCAGTAAAACTATTTCTGGCTTTATACTTGGTACAATTAAGGAAAAAAAAAAAGACACTAATATCACTCTGGATAACAATGAAACATCTACATACCAAACAGATGTGGGACTGAGATGGGGGACTGACTGCAAAGCATGAGGGAACTTTTAAGAGTGCTGGATATTTCTTGATTATGGTGGTGTTTATAGGGATAGAAAGATATGATAAAGAAATATACCTAGGACTTCCCTGGGGCTCGGTGGTAAAGAGTGTGCCTGCCAATGTAAGAGACACAGGTTCGATCCTTGGTCCAGGAAGATCCCACATGCTATGGAGCAACTAAACCTGTGTGCCACAACTACTGAGCCTGTGTTCTACAGCCCAGGAGTCACAACTACTGAATCCACGTGCCACAACTAGTGAAGCCTGCACACCTGGAGCCTGTGCTCGGCAACAAGAGAAGCCACTGCAATGAAAAGCCCATGCACCGCATGGGGTAGCTCCTGCCCACTACAACTAGAGAAAAGCCCACACAGGGTAACAAAGACCCAGCACAGTCATAAATAAATAAATAAGAAATATACACAGATGCCTATACCTACATATTTGTCAAAAATCATAAAACTGTATACTTAAAAGGGATACATATTATTGTAAATATATATACACACACATTATTGTAAATATATATTAGTATACATTACATAATCTTTTTAAAAAGATTACTCGGGGGAAAAAATATAGAGTTCTTTTGCATCTTTTGCCCCTGTATCATTGACCTGGACAACACATTACAATAAATGATGCCTCATTTCAATAGGGTATGGCCCTCACTGAAAGTCACTTATTAAAAGCATGCATTTGCTAGATGTTAGAGACCCACTACTGCTAAGACCAAAGGTACTCAGGCTGACTAAAAAGACCTAAAGGAAAAGTGCTGTCAGTGGCTCTTACCTCACAGATCTGGCGTGCTGCATTTGTGGTCAGGCGAGCGGTCTCTGTTTGCTGAGTGGCTATTTTACATGTTGCTTCCTGTAGGACTTCAGTCATATCCCGTTGTGACTTAACCACCTGCTGTAATGATTCCGCATGGACCTGTTAATAAAAGTGGGGGAAAGATAACTTTCTTTATGTCTAATTTCATCCTATCCAAATTAGTTTTAACATGTAAATCAGTTTCATGGATCAACTGCCTTGTTGAGGCGGGGGGGACCAAACTTTGACTATCTGGATTTCACGTCTTAAAATTTAGAGTTTAAAATCTGGAATCTTAAAATCACTGCTGAAGTTTAAGTCTTAACTCCACTCTTTACAAGTTGATGTGTCTGTAGACAAGTAACTACCATGTACTTCCGTTTCCATTTCTCTAAATTGAGGATAAATCTTGACATGACTACTTAAATTTCACAAGGTGGCTATTAGAGTCAAATGGCATAAAATCAACTCATGGGATAACGTACTAAAACATTATTATTTACATCTTTCCTTATGCCTCCTATAAAATTAAAAGAAATCTAAAGTGATTTCAAGGATAGAAATTTGTAAAAGAAGCTACCTGAGCTGCTTTGCTTCGGGTTTCTTCTAATTGTCGCTGACATTCCAGAGCCTCTTGTTCAGCCTTCAACTTCAAAAGGGCCAAGTCTCTTTCATGGCGTTGTTGCTGTGCCTTCAGAAATAAAGAAATGATCAACTATTAATTCTAAGATACTAAACTATTTTAATGCAGAAATTATATTAAATGGAAAGCTGTTTTCCTAACACAAATCTTTTGAAGCAACCCATGAGAGCCTAAAGGAAAGAGAGTAAATAGCATACACATCAACCCTTTATTATTTATCTAAAGTATTTAGTTGCACTCATCTCACATGCTAGTAAAGTAATGCTCAAAATTCTCCAAGCCAGGCTTCAGCAATATGTGAACCGTGAACTTCCTGATGTGCAAGCTGGTTTTAGAAAAGGCAGAGGAACCAGAGACCAAATTGCCAACATCTGCTGATCATGGAAAAAGCAAGAGAGTTCCAGAAAAACATCTATTTCTACTTTATTGACTATGCCAAAGCCTTTGACTGTGTGGATCACAGTAAACTGTGGAAAATTCTTCAAGAGATGGGAATACCAGACCACCTGATCTGCCTCTTGAGAAATTTGTATGCAGGTCAGGAAGCAACAGTAGAACTGGACATGGAACAACAGACTAGTTCCAAATAGGAAAAGGAGTACATCAGGGCTGTATATTGTCACCCTGTTTATTTAACGTCTATGCAGAGTACATCATGAGAAACGCTGGACTGGAAGAAACACAAGCTGGAGTCAAGATTGCCAGGAGAAATATCAATCACCTCAGATATGCAGATGACACCACCCTTACGGCAGAAAGTGAAGAGGAACTAAAAAGCCTCTTGATGAAAGTGAAAGTGGAGAGTGAAAAAGTTGGCTTAAAGCTCAACATTCAGAAAACGAAGATCATGGCATCTGGTCCCATCACTTCATGGGAAATAGATGGGGAAACAGTGGAAACGTGTCAGACTTTATTTTTCTGGGCTCCAAAATCACTGCAGATGGTGACTGCAGCCATGAAATTAAAAGACGCTTACTCTTTGGAAGGAAAGTTATGACCAACCTAGATAGCACATTCAAAAGCAGAGACATTACTTTGCCAACAAAGGTTCGTCTAGTCAAGACTATGGTTTTTCCTGTGGTTATGTATGGATGTGAGAGTTGGACTGTGAAGAAGGCTGAGCACTGAAGAACTGATGCTTTTAAACTGCGGTGTTGGAGAAGACTCTTGAGAGTCCCTTGGACTGCAAGGAGATCTAACCAGTCCATTCTGAAGGAGATCAGCCCTGGGACTTCTTTGGAAGGAATGATGCTAAAGCTGAAACTCCAGAACTTTGGCCACCTCATGCGAAGAGTTGACTCATTGGAAAAGACTCTGATGCTGGGAGGGATTGGGGGCAAGAGGAGAAGGGGACGACAGAGGATGAGATGGCTGGATGGCATCACTGACTTGATGGACGTGAGTCTGAGTGAACTCCGGGAGTTGGTGACGGACAGGGAGGCCTGGCGTGCTGCAATTCACGGGGTCGCAAAGAGTCGGACACGACTGAGCGACTGATCTGATCTGATCTGAAAGTATTTAGTGACCACCACCTGTTTGTCAAATAATATAATAGAAAAAAATTTCCAAGGCATACAGAACTAAGAACTGATATCAAAAAGCTTGTTTAAAACAAAAGTTACAGGCAGCTCTTTGGAGGACATTAAAACATCCTACATGTAAAAATAAAAATAATGCTTCATAAGTCACAATTTTATGACTCCTTTGACTTTGCAGGAGCAGCTTCATTAAAACGTCACCCCCAAAGGTCTCCTTTTTAACACTTTCTTACAATTATTCCATATAATGTTATCTATAAATTTATATATTATTATCTCTTCTAGAATGGTGCTAAATAATATAGATTCTCTAAAGGTGGTAAGTTTACATATGAAGTCATACAATGCCCTGGCCATATGTGGAAACCTGGAGTTACAATAAATCCCTAAAATACTACATAGTATCAGTGGTTCAGATTTCAAGGAAAAGATGGCAGCTGCAAAAGGGCTATTTCTCAATCCATTGATTTTTTAACAAAGGTGGAATTAGCTCCTCTCCACTGTCCGCCAGTGAGCATTTAGAAGTGTCTGGAGAGCTTTTACTGTCACAATGAATGGACAGCACTGTTGTTATTTACTGGGAGGAGTGAAGGAAGGCTGAATAGTTCCACTCAAAAAAACTATCTAGATATTTTAAGATGGAACTAGAAAATCAAATTAAAAATAAAAGAAAAGATTTATCGTCAAAAAGACATAAAATTTAAGAATAACTTTTAAAAAGTGTAACATCTCTACACTGAAAATTACAGTTGAGAGAAATATCTAAAAAACCTAAACAAACAGAGAAAGATATTATGTTCATGAACTACAAGACGCAACACTGTTAAGATGTGAATTCTTCCCAAACTGATCTGTAGATTCAATGTCAATCAAATCAAAATTACACCAGGCTTTTAAAAAACTGTGGTAGAACCTGACAAACTGATTCTAGAAGTTAGATAGAAAAAACAAAGAAAAGTTGAAATCATCTTGAGGGAAGAACAAAACTGGAGTAATTACAGCCTGATTTCAAGACCCACTATGGGAGAGAGGGATAAATTTGGAGATTGGGATTAACATATACACACTACTATATATAAAATAGATAATTAAATAACTAATAAAGACCCACTGCATAGCACAGGGAACTTTACTCAATAAACTGTAATGGCCTAAATGGGAAAAGAACCTAAAAAAGAGTGGCTATTATGCATATGTATAACTGATTCACTTTGCTGTACACCCGAAACAGAACGTTGTAAATCAGCTGTATTCCAATAAAAAATTTTTAATTGAAAAAATAAAAGAAAGAAGAAAAAAGACTCACTCTGAAGTTATTGTAAAACAGTATGGTACTAGACAAATAGGTCAATGGAAAAGAACAGAATGCAAAAGCAGACCAACACATATATGATTACTTAATTGTTGATAAAGGTGTCAGGGTAATTTAAGAAAATGGTGCTAGTACAACCAAACACCTGAATGGGAGGGAAAGGATTAACTTTGACCCATTTCTCACAATTCTTAGTTAACTTGAAATAGCTCACACACTTAAATATAAAGGCAAAACTATAAAGTTTTGGGGAAAAACATAAAAGAATATCTTTGTTAGAGTATCTTAATATCTTAGGGTAAGGAAAGATTTCTTAGAATACAAAGAGCACTACCCATAAAAGAAAAAAATTAAAAACTAGACTTCATCAAAATTAAAATCTTCTGCTCTTCAAAAAACAGAGTTTAAAAAAATGAAAAGGCAAGGCTAGGGTGTGAGTGAAAGTGAAAGTCACTCAGTCATGTCCAGCTCTTTGTGACCCCATGGACTACAGAGCCTATGGAATTCTCCAGGCCAGAATACTGGAGTGGGTAGCCTTTCCGTTCTCCAGGGGATCTTCCCAACCCAGGGACCAAACCCAGATCTCCCACATTGCAGGCACAGCTGAGCCAGCTGAGCCACAAGGGAAGCCCAAGAATACTGGAGTGGGTAGTCTATCCCTCCTCCAGTAGATCTTTGTGACCCAGGAATCGAATTGGGATCTCCTGCACTGCAGGCGGATTCTGTACCAACTGAACTATCAGGGAAGCCCCAAGTCTAGGATGGATAGCAATATTAGAGATATATCTGAAAAGGATTTGTTCTAGAACATATAAAGAACTCCTACAACTCAATAATTAAAAGACAAATATCCCAATTATCAAAGAGGCAAATGATTTGCTCACATATTCACAAAAGAAGATACAAGAAGAATCATAAATATACCAAAAGATCAATTTCATCAGTCATAAAAGAAATGCAAATTAAAAACCATAATGAGATATTACCTCACCCTCACTAGAATGACTAGAATACACAATAACAGCAAAGAAACAACACAACTAGAACTCTCATATAACTGCCATCAGAGTATAAGATGTTACAATTATTTTGGAAAAAAGAATGGCATTTTCTCATAAATATATACTTAACCCAAGCAATTACACTCCTAAGTATTTAAGCAAGAAAAGTAAAATTTTGTATCGTACACAGAGAATTGGAAAAAAAAATTTCACAGCAGGAATATTTATGATAGCCAAAAGCTGGAAATAATACAAATGTACACCAACAAAGAGAATGGATAAATGAATTTTATCCATTCATCCATTTAAATATTTATCCATTTAAATTCATCCAAATGAATTTAAATGGATAAATATACGTGATATAATCATCAGTGGAATGTTACTCAGCTAAAAAACCAAAAGCACCATACATGCAACAAAATGGATCAATCTTAAAAATGTTATGCTGCATAAACTAAACACAACACATTACAAAGTATACTTCCATTTTATGAAGTTCTAGAACTGGCAGAAGGAGAAGGCAATGGCACCCCACTCCAATACTCTTGCCTAGAAAATCCCATGGACGGAGGAGCCCGGTGGGCTGCTGTCCGTGGGGTCGCTAAAGAGTCGGACACGACTGAGCAACTTTACTTTCATTTTTCACTTTCATGCATTGGAGAAGGAAATGGCAACCCACTCCAGTGTTCTTGCCTGGAGAATCCCAGGGACGGGGGAACCTGATGGGCTGCCATCTATGGGGTCACGCAGAGTCAGACACGACTGAAGCGACTTAGCAGCAGCAGCAGAACCGGCAGAAATAAACTATGGTGATATGAATCAGAATACTAATTGCCTCTGGGTGGTGAGATTAACTGAAAAGGGGCCTGGGTGAACCTTCTGGAGTGATAAAAGTGTAATACATTTTGATTAAGGTAGTTGTTACATGCTCAAAATTCATCAAATTATACACTTAAAATCTGTGTATTTTATTATATGCAAATGTCACCTCAGTTTTTTTTTAAGATACCAATAGCATCTCCACCAAGGAACACTAAGATTTTTGTTAGCTTCCTTAAGGAAAAGTCCTATTATCCTGGTACTACCAAACACTTAGAGCTCAGAAACTTTTCAGTACAAATAAAGTATTAAAAAAAACAAAACAAAACTAAGTCATTTCTGACTTGTCACACAAAAAGAGAAAATATTGAAAAATTTTGATAAGCCAATTTTCACACTGTAACAAAAAAAGGTAAAGAATGTGGAAAATGAAGTATTTGAAAGAGAATGACTGTATTACTGTTCTGTTGCCAAATACTGCATGTTTAATTATCTTTTTAGCATATGACAGTTTTTCTCAAGATTATTTATAGGTACTGTGTGACAAGACTATTTTTTCTACTTAGCACTTTAAAGTTTCGTGTTTTCTTTTTAACTCATCATTAAGATCATTTTAAATAGCAAAGAAAAGAGGAAAAAAAACACAGAAAGCTAAAGAAAATTCCACAAATACCTTTATGATCTGAGCCAGAGACACGCTCTCCTGTTGAGCAAGTGAAACTCCTCTAACTCTTTCTACATCTGATAGTTGACGCACGGACTCCTCAATGGCACTCAAGTAACTGAGTTCTGCTGCCATCCGATGCTGGAGGCCAGCAGGAGAAAAGCGCTTAGAACCTGGAAGACATATAATTGTCATATATAAAAGTTCATGTGAAATTACATCTGATTTCTAAAATTCATTTCTTAAGGTCCAAAAACAAGTCTGCTATCCTTTGTAGGAAAGACAGTGACGTTTTAGTACATAGTATTCTACTAGCTACTTTTTTTGAGTGTGTATGCATGTGAACGTACGTATAAACCATGCCAGTGTACATAATACATACACAAGACACATTTTTCAAGTGTCTTTTGACTGATGCTGGCTAGATGGGAAAAGTCACCACTACTGAATCTCTCATGCTTTTCAATATTTATTTTCTGGCACAATTTTTGTTTAATACTTCAAATAGTAATTGCATTCACTTGAAGTAACATTCCTCTATGGTTTAACTGAAATAAATTTTTAGAAATAAATTCATATCCTATTTTTAAAATTACAGCTGCATGGATCTACTTGCCTGGTGTTGACGCCATCTCTGTTGTCGTTCTGCTGGCAGCCAGGTTCACGTCAGCAAAAGTTGCATTAGGCTTAAACCCTGTTGGAGTCACTACTATTGAGGATTTAGATCTTTCTAATGAAGTTCCTGGAAGGTCAAACTGCAACAGTTTCTGAGAACTTGGAGATATGGGAGAAGTTGGAGTTTTCTGAGATCTTCCCTTATCTGATGAGACACTACAAGTTTGTTTCATAAAGACATTAGAGACAGGAAATCTACTTCAAAAACCATCTAAACAATAAGAACAACATGCAAAACTTATTAACATTAGCTTTAAAAAGCTTTGATTTATTCATTTTAACAGAGTTGCTACACTGAATAAATGACTATGAGTACTCCTTTTATTGCTAGATTTACAGAAGGGAAGAAGCTAGGGACAAGCCCTGCTCAAAATAATATGGAAAAGGAGTCTTTTGATTAAATTGGGACTAAACTCCTTCCTCTACAATGTAATTTACTATGAATCACTTATTTTAGTAGCAGGCAAAATCCTCTAGAATACTAAAATCTTATATAGCAATAAAATTACAAACATATAAAAAAAGCAAGGTAAAGCCTATTTCATAAAAATACCTTAAAATGTCTCTGAAAGAGAATATCATTTTATGTTAAAAAATTTTAAATGACAAAACTACTTTTGTTATTACTTTTATTAACCAAAAAGTCACAGCAAAGTTTCATACTAACCATCTCTAAATATATATGTCCATTTGTTTATTTCCACTTTTTAATGCTATAGTTCTTTCCTGAACTTTCTAAGAAGTAACCTCTCATAGCAGTTTTATTAAAACAACTCAAAGCATTTAATTCAACACAAGGCACAGGTCAAGTCCTTCTTTGATAAATTAAGCTCATTAAAGGTAATGTTTCTGATAACAAAAAGCATGTTGCTTTGCACTAAAGATTTATATACTGACTCAAATATCCTATAAAGCATGTTAGCAGTTAGCATATTTCAACATACTAAAGCAAGCTTACTTTTAGCTTTAATAAAACTATGACATGGTTTTAAAAGGTAAAAATTTCTCTTATA
The DNA here is from genome assembly GCF_029378745.1 of Bos indicus. Lineage (NCBI taxonomy): Eukaryota > Metazoa > Chordata > Mammalia > Artiodactyla > Bovidae > Bos > Bos indicus. The sequence goes on along the minus strand of NC_091775.1, from coordinate 62,064,379 downwards.
CCAGCCTTTAAATTTGAATAAAAGTAGTCTTCAGAGGCACTTACTAGCTTCCAGTAACCTTTAATTTTCTGAAGTTTAGAGAAATACTGTTTTTAACAGTCTGACAATTTATAGAACATAGAAAGAATTATCATCGCTTCTGTTTCCTAATAGATTTCCCTGAAAGAATTCCAACACAATATTAAAACAAAGTATTCATAAGAGGAGAGGGAAAAAGTTGGCTTAAAGCTCAACATTCAGAAAACAAAGATCATGGCATCCAGTCCCATCACTTCATGGCAAATAGATGGGGAAACAGTGGCAGACTTTATTTTGGGGGGCTCCAAAATCACTGCAGATGGTGATACAGCCATGAAATTAAAAGACAGTTACTCCCTGGAAGAAAAGTTATGACCAACCTAGACAGCATATTAAAAAGCAGAGACATTACTTTGCCAACAAAGGTCCATGTACTCAAGGCTATGGTTTTTCCAGTAGTCATGTATGGATGTGAGAGTTGGGACTATAAAGAAAGCTGAGCGCAGAAGAATTGATGCTTCTGAACTGTGGTGTTGGAGAAGACTCTTGAGAGTCCCTTGGACTGCAAGGAGATCCAACAAGTCCATCCTAAAGGAAATCAGTCCTGAATGTTCACTGGAAGGACTGATGCTGAAGCTCAATATTCCAATTGCTGAAACTCCAATACTTTGGCCACCTGATGCGAAGAGGTGACTCATTTGAAAAGACCCTGATGCTGGGAAAGATTGAAGGCAGGAGGAGAACGGGATGACAGAGGATGAGATGGTTGGATGACATCACCGACTCAATGGACGTGAGTTTGAGTAATCTCCGGGAGCTGGTGATGGACAGGGAGGCCTGGCGTGCTGCAGTCCATGGGGTCACAAAGAGTCCGATATGACTGAGCAACTAAACTGAACTGAACTGACTCATAAGATAAATCTCACCATATGGATTTACAAGATGAATTCATATTTGCTCTGCAGAGACTTACCTAGACTAGCTGTTTCCAATGATATTAATAAGTTTTCTAAAATATAAAAAAGAAACAAAGGAAAAGAATGTGGACATAGAAAGTGTCTATAGCCAAATAAGACAATATAAGTTAAATAATTTTTTTAAAAAACTGGACTCCTTTGTATCAAATCCTTAAATTGTTTTATCCACTGTCAAATTCCATAGGTGAGGAAGTAGGGGGTCTAGACTATAGCATGGGGCATTTATCAACTTATTTGGCTCTGGAGTTTTAGAAATGTTTAACTTTGTAAATTTTGCCAGTTAAATCATCAGGTATCTCTTAAGGAAAGGTAAAGTTTTCTGAATTCCAAAATCATTGACAAAGAAATTAAAATTCAACTTTAGACACAGGAATGATGGTATTAATAATATGGCACTATCTGCAACATGAAAGCACTAAAAATGATTGTCTGTATGTAACACTGTATTGGAAAAAGCAAATAGTTTTAAAGTAAAAAAATAAGTCCATGCCTTCTCAGAGCTTAAATTTCCAGAAGAACAGAACCAGCATAGCAGATAAAAGTCATGGAGACAGAGCAGGAATTGTACATGAAGCAATAGTTATTTGTAAGCAATAGGCTAAGTGCATAATATATTACAGTGTGCAAGTTACACAATCAATTTAAGAGATTTCAAAATCTAATTGTCTAATAAGTTGAGCATAAGCGAAAAGTTCAGAGGTACAAATAAACAATGATACCAAAAGGGTACTAAGTGGTTATGTTTAAAGAGTGGAAGAATACAGTTGAGAAGAAAAATTGCATAAACAAAGGAAGTAAGACAGTCTTTGGTAGCCTAGTGATAACACTTCAAATAAAGTTAAGCTCTAAGTGTTGATCTGTCGGGTAATTGTGAGCTCCAGAGTATTCTAAGGAGAGTAGTTGCTTGGTCAAATGACTGAGTGAAGAAAACAACTGTGAAAATTGTGTTTGGAATAGAAGGGTGGATTGTGCTAGAGGCAAAGAATTCCTGTAGCAGTAGCTATAATAGTTTAGGTGAGAGATGAGTATATTCTATAATATAAAGACTAGAGCTATGAACAAAACTATAAAAAATACATAAATTTACTAAGTGAATTCTCTGAGCATCAATGATATTATAACTTTAATGAAATACAAATTCCAGTATAAAATATGCATAACTTTACCTCAAAGAATGCCCAGAAATTTCTTCCAAAGTGCTATCGGTATCAAGAGTCTGCTCATAATCTTTCACAGAAAGTTTGCTACTGGTCCCAGATTTCTTTCCTTGATGAGAGCCACGTTCTGAACCAGAGTGTACTTTTTCTTCATCAACAAGTGAGTTCTGAATATTTCCAGTGAGTGAATCTAGCCCTGTAAAGTAAATTTCTTATAAAACTGATTCCCAGTATTAGAAGCTACTAAGAGATAACACCTAGATTTCAATAAAATAATGAAAAACACAAACCAGAATATCTTAAAATGGACTTTAATGCAGTTCTTTCTTTACTTCCATATAAGGGAAGTGACATTTCTTCCATTAATATCTACTTGCTATTAAAAAATAAACTTTTTAAATCAAATGGTTCAGAAAAAAGACAAGCATATTAAATAAGAATGAAGTACTACTCTGTCCCTATAAGAAAGTAACCACCACCACATTTTTAAGGGTAAAACTCAGAGGTGAGAGAAAAAGGTTATCAACTGTCAACTAAACTACATAATCCTTTTGAAAAACTCTATGGTAAGAACTACGCACCCAGATTTACAAAACTGTTCATATTCTCTGAACAATTATTCTCTGATTCAAAATAATTTTACTTATATGGGTATCTTAAGGAGACTGTTGAAACAAAAGTTGTACATGACATTCAAAGTATAACTTTATAATTAAAAAAATTTCAACCTCCATTACCAGCAATAGAATTGTCTAAATTACATAGATAATAGTAACTTGAATAAAGAAACAGCTTTTTGTAATTTGAACACATACATTACCTTATTGCTCTTAAACACCTTATGAAGTAGGTATTGTATGTTTAATTTGCTGATGCAGTAACTAGAGATCTATGAGGCTAAATAACTTAAGGAATCATGATTGACAGCAGAAATAGGACATAAACCCAGACTTTAGGGCATTGTTCATCTTGATGATATGCTTCAATAGCAGCAAAGAAAAATGCACGCTATGTTTAAAAAAAAAAAAAGGCACAAAAGAACTGTGTACACATTTTAATGGCAGCTAAATTTTTTTTAATCTGGTTTTTAAATGGTTAAAGATCAAAAGACAATGGAAAAGTAAAAAACAAATTATGCTGCACTCCCATGTTCATAGCAGCATTATTCACAATAGCCAAAAGGCAGAAGCAACTCAAATGTCCTTCAACAATGACTGCATAAGCAGAACTGGTATATACATATAATGAAATATTATTCAGTCTTAAAAAAGGAGGACATTTTGACACATGTTACAACATGCATGAACTCTGACAACATTACGCTAAGTAAAACAAGCCATTTGGTCACAAAAGAACAATAGTATCATTACATATCTATATGAGGTACCTAGAATAGACAAATTCATAGAAACACAATGGCAGAGGGGAGAATGAAAGCTATTATTTAGTGGGCATAGAGTTCTAGTTTGGAATAATGAAACAGCTGTGATGAATGAAATGGTGACAGTTGCACACTGTGAATGTACCTAATGATACTGAACTACACACTTAACCACATAGACAGAAAGTAGAATGGGGGCTGCCAGGGGCTGGAAAGGGGGGAACAGGGAATCACTGTTTAATAGGTATAGAGAGTTTCAGTACAGGAGGATGAAGTAGTTCTGGAGGTGGATAGTAGTGAAACTTAGTTGTAAACAGTGTGAATAAATTAAATGCCACTGAATGGTTCACTTAAAAATGGTTAAAATGGCAAATTTTATGTTAGCTATGTTTGTCACACAGAAAATAAATTTTAAAATTAAGCTACATTATTCTGTAGTGATGGTAATAAAGTAACAATTTTTCATCAAAATTTGGTTTGAAAAGGAAAAACTTGAACAGTCTTACCATGTGAAAAATATTAAACCCAAGTACCAAAGAAATGCAAATCAATGAGATGCCATTTTTCAATATCAGATTAGCAAATATTTTTGAAGTAATGTAACCTTGACTGTCATTCAGCACACACATGAAATAATACTCACACACCATTTTCATGGGAGTGCAAACTCATATATTCTTTGTTTTTTAATTTATTAATTGGAAGAAAACTGCTTTACAACATGATGACAATTTCTGCCATACAACAATGTAAATCAGCCATAGTTATACATACATCAACTCCCTCTTGAGCTTCCCTCCCCTCCCCGCATCCTACTCCTTTAGATCATCACAGATCACCTGGCTGGGATCCCTGTGTTATATAGGAACTTCTCACCAGCTATCTATTTTACACATGGTAGTGTATATATGCTGATGCTACTTTCTCTATTTGTTCCACTGTCCTTCCTCCACTGTGTCCACAAGTCTGTTCTCAGTATCTGCATCTCCATTCCTTCCCTAAAAATAGGTTCATCAATATCACTTTTCTAGATACCATTTATGTGCAATAATATGATATTTCTCTTTCTGATTTACTTCACTCTGTAAATCTACCACCTAACTAGAACTGGCTCAAATTCATTCTTTTTTTTACGGCTGAGTATACTCCATTGTGTGTGTGTATATGTATATGTGTGTGTGTGTGTGTGTATGCCACATCTTTATCCATTCATCTGTCAATGGACATCCATATTACTTCCATATTCTAGCTATTGTAAATAGTGCTGCAATGAACTGGGATACATGTGTCTTTTTCATTTATGGTTTTCACACAGTATATGACCAGTAGTGGAATTGCTAGGTCATATGGTAGCTTTATTCCTAGTTTTTTAAGGAATCATATATCCTTTCTTAAGGACAACTCAAAAAATACATAAAAATAATTTTCCAGCCAAACCCTTGACAGCGGAATTCTTCATAGCAATTTATCCTAGGAAGCTACGTGAGGATGTATACAATGAATTAAATATGCTAGTCAGTATATCATAATGAGGAGAAAAATACAAATAGGACTGTCCATCAATTAGAAAGGATTCTACAATCTAATATCTATTTATGACCCCTAGGCTAGAAACAAGCTGTTAATACTGGTTATCTCTAACTTTACCATAATAAAGATGCACTCTTATAGAATAAAAACAATTCACTCACTTAATATATTATTTTTTAAAATACACAATTTAAAAACTGTTCATTTCAAAAAACTAGAAATCGTAGACAATACAATGGTCTATGCAAGAAAGATCTAAACTCCATTCAAGGGACCTATATGCAAAGAAATCATCTGCCCCTAGTTTAAAAGATTTCCAAATGAAAGTATATTTATATGTTTTAAAGTTAAATTAACATAATTTTTTTCTTATGATTACCACTTTCATCTACTCTTTTCATCAACATTGAGGAAGTGAGTGAGCATGCACTCTTTTTCACCACCAGATCGAAGTATATGCAACAAAATGTACACATCTTAGAACTTTGGGATAAGATACTAAGTTTAAGTTGATGCTGTGGTAAGTAAAATATATGGGTTTTCTTAAGGCACTGTGAGAAGGAATCAGGGAAACTGAAAACCATAAAAAATTACCTGTATTTCACCTAATCAAGGATTAGCTTATAATTTTTAAAACTTACACTGAATCATATTGTTTACGCTCATAATTTAATATATCATGATATCTTAAGTTGTACAATATATTATAGTAAAACATAAACTTGATTTATAAGTTAGAAGTCAGAATCTAGGTTTTGCCAATAACTAGTTAGTAACCTTCAGAGAAGGCCATGGCACCCCACTCCAGTACTCTTGCCTGGAAAATCCTGTGGACAGAGGAGCCTGGTAGGCTGCAGTCCATAGGGTTGCGAAGAGTCGGACACGACTAAGCGACTTCACTTTCACTTTTCACTTTCATGCATTGGAGAAGGAAATGGCAACCCACTCCAGTGTTCTTGCCTGGAGAATCTCAGGGATAGGGGAGCCTGGTGGGCTGCTGTCTATGGGGTCACACAGTTGGACATGACTGAAGCGACTTAGCAGCAGCAGTTAGTAACCTTAGGTGAGAAACTAACATAATAAAGCATAACAACTGCAAAATAAAAAAAACTGAGCAAAATCATTTCCTGAAATGTATTCTGCTGAATTTGTATGTAACATGCTAACTGAAGAACTGATTCTGTGGTCAAATAAATTTGAAAAATATCACACTATAGTCTCATCCTCATCCTAAATAATCCATATCAGCATATTAAAAGTATTGATAAGTCCTGTTAGAAAGAAGCCTGTTTCACTCTAAAAGCATTTCCCAGGTTTGTGGAATCATGGGAGTTCTTTTGTTCTCAGAACACCTATGAAGCGGCCTACTGCAGTGAATCAGTATTTCACAAGAAAAGACAGGCTTTGAGAAGTGTTGATAAAATGTCTAATGTTCTAATCTGTTTTAAAGAACACTTCCAATGCGCAAGAGAGTTATACCTCTCCTTGCCAGAGACAACACAAAAAAAGAAAACTACAGCAAAGTATCACTGATGAACACAGGTGCCAAAATCCTCAACAAAATTTCAGCAAACAGAATTCAGTAACACATCAAAAAGCTCATACACCATGATCAAGTTGGGTCTATTCCGGTGATGCAAGGATTCTTCAATATACGCATATCAATCAATGTGATACACCATATTAAACTGAAAGACAAAAACCATATGATAATCTCAATAGCCACAGAAAAAGCCTTTGACAAAATTCAGCACCCATTTATAACTAAAATCTTCAAAAAATGGGCATAGAAGGAACATACCTCAACATAGTAAAGATCATATATGATAAGCCTATAGCAAACATTATTCTCAATAGTGAAAAACTGAAAGCTTTCCCCCTAAGGTCAGGAACAAGACAAGGGTGTCCACTTTCACCATTATTATTCAACATAGTTCTCAAAATCCTAGCTACAGCAATCAAAGAATAAAAAGAAATAAAAGGAATCCAGATTGGAAAAGAAGAAGTAAACCCTACATAGAAAACTCTAAAGATAGTATCAGAAAATTACTAGAGCTAATCAGTGAGGTTAAGAAAAGCTGCAGAAAAAAAAAAAAAAGTTGCAGAATACAAAATCAATATACAGAAATCACTTGCATTTCTATATACTAACAATTAAAAAACAGAAAGAGCAATTAAGGAATCAATCCCATTCATCATTGCAACAAAAAGAATATCTAGGAATAAACTTACCTAAGGCCACTCGTGCCTGGAGAATCCCATGGAGGGAGGAGCCTGGTAGGCTACAGTCCATGGGGTCGCAAAGAGTTGGACATGACTGAGCGACTTCACTTTCACTTTCAAGGAGACAAAAGAACTATACACAGAAAACTGTATGAAACTGATGAAAGAAATCAAAGATGACATAACCAGATGGGAGAGACATTCCATGTTCCTGGGTAGGAAAGTGAAAATGACTATGCTACCAAACACAACCTATAGATTCAATGCAATCCCTATCAAATTACCAATGGCATTTTTCACAGAACTAGATCAAAAAATTTCACAGCTCATATACAAACACAAATAACCCCAAATAGCCAAAGCAGTCTTGAGTAAGAAGAATAGAGATGGAGGAATCAACCTTCCTGACTTCAGATTATATTACAAAGTTACAGTCATCAAGACAGTATGGTACTGGCACAAAAACAGAAATATAGACCAATGGAACAAGACAGAAAGTCCAGAAATAAACCCATGCACCTATGGGTACCTTATCTTTGACAAAGGAGGTAAGAATATACAATGGGGAAAGACAGCCTCTTCAATAAATGGTGCTGGGAAAACGGGACAGCTACATGTAAAAGAATAAAATTAGAACACTTCCTAACACCATACACAGAAACAAACTCAAAATGGATTAAAGACCTAAATGTAAGACCAGAAACTATAAAATTCTTAGAGGAAAACACAGGCAGATCACTCAGTGACATAAATCAAAAAGATCCTGTATGACCCACCTCCTAGAGTAATGGAAATAAAAACCAAAGTAAACAAGTGGGACCTGATTAAACTTAAAAGCTATTGCACAGCAAAGGAAGCTATAAGCAAGGTGATAAGACAACCCTCAGAATGGAAGAAAATAATAGCAAATGAAACAACTGATAAAGGATTAATTTCCCAAATATACAAGCAGCTCATACAACTCAATGCAAGAAAAACAAACAACCCAATCAAAAAGTAGGGAATAGACCTAAACAGACATTTCTTCAAAGAAGACATAAAGATGGCTAACAAACACATGAAAAGATGCTCAACATCGCTCATTATTAAAGAAATGCAAATCAAAACCACAATGAGATATCACCTCACACTGGTCAGAATGGCCCTCATCAAAAAGTCTACAAACAATAAATGCTGGAGAGGGTGTGGAGAAAAGGAACACTCTTGCACTGTTGGTGGGAATATAAATTGATACAGTCAATATGGAAGACAATATGGAGATTACTTAAAAAACCAGGAATAAACCACCATATGACCCAGCAATCCCACTCATAGGCATATACCCTGAGGAAATAAAAACTGAAAAAGACACATGTATCCCAGTTTCTTGCAGCACTATTTACAATAACTAGAACATGGAAGCAACCTAGATGTCCATCGACAGATGAATGGATAAAGAAGTTGTGGTACATACACACAATGGAATATTACTCAGCCATAAAAAAGGAACACATTTGAGTCAGTTCTGATGAGGTGGATGAACCTAGAACCTATTATACAGAGTGAAGTGAGTCAGAAAGAGAAAGATAAATATCTATTCTAATACACATATACAGAATCTAAAAAAATGTTACTGTAAGAATTTATATACAGGGCAGCAATGGAGAAACAGATATAGAAAATAGACTTATGGACATGGGGTGAGGGGAGGAGAGGGGAGGAAAGAGTAACATGGAAATTTACATTATCATATGTAAAACTGTCAGACAGACAACAGGAATTTGCTGTATGGCTCAGGAAACTCAAACAAGGACTCTATATCAACCTAGAGGTGTGGGATGGGGAGGGAGATGAGAAGGAGATTCAAAAGGGAGGGGATATATGCATACCTATGGCTGATTCATGTTGAGATCTGACAGAAAACATCAAAATTCTGTAAAGCAATTATTGTTCAATAAAAAAATTAAAATTAAAAGAAAAAAATCTCTCCTAGCAGTCTCACATTGGAAGTATAAAGTGGCACTAGCTTTCTGAAGAGCTATTCAGCAAAATGTATCCAAATTTTAAGCAAGTTATACTCATTGTCCATTATCTTCCTTCTAGGATTTTCTCTTAAAAGAACCAGATCAATGTGTAAAGATGCATTTGTAAGGCTATTCAATGCCTTACAGTGTTTATTATAGAAAATGCAGCAGTGTTTATTACAGAAAAGAAAGAATCTAAATGTCCAGCAATGGGGAACTGGATAACAAATTACAATACATTCAAACAACAGAACACTAGGTAGCCACTGGGCTTCCCGGGTGGCACAGTGGTAAAGAATCGGTCTGCAATGCAGGAGATGCGGGTTCGCTCTCTGTGTTTGGAAGATCCCCTAGAGAAAGAAACGGCAACCCACTACAGTATTCCTGCCTGGGAAATCCCATGGACAGAGGAGCCTGGTGGGCTACAGTCCATGGTGTTGCAAAAAGATTCAGACTTAGTGACTAAACAACAAACAAGGAAGCCCTTAAAAAGGGTTAACCATATTTACTAACCGAGAAAGGTTTCTGTAACCCATTGACAGGAAAAAAAAAAATCACATAAAATGTGATCTCATACATGTAACATTTTCTATTTACATATGCCTACTAACTGTCTAGAAGTATTCTCACTAAAAATGTTAACATTTCACATGCATTGAGATATCTATTCTTAAAAAAACAAAAACTACAAAACAAGCGTTAGTATATGTGTGGAGAAACTGGAACCCTTGTACATTACTGGTGAGAATGTAAAATGTTATAGCTAAAATATAGAAATGACTTTTTATCCAGCAAGTCTACAGTTGGATATATACACAAAAGAACTGGAAGTAGGGACTCAAACAGTATTTGTACACCAATGTTCATGTCCATATTACTCACAATAGCTAAAATGATGAAACAACCAAGATACCCATAAACTGATCAAAGAATACACAAAATGTGGTATATCCATATAATGGGATATTATTCAGCCTTAAAAAGGGAGGACATTCTGATACATGCAACAATGTGGATAAAATCTGAAGATGCTATGCTAAATGAAATAAGCCAGACACAAAAAGAATATTGGACGATGCCACTTATATGAAGTACCTAGAGTAGTCAAATTTAGCAACAGAAAGTAGAACAGTGGTTAGCAGCAGCTCAGGGAAGGGAAATTACTGTTTAATGGGTTCCAAGTTTCAGCATGGCAGGATGAAAAAGTTCTGGAGTTGGGTAATGATGATGGTTGTGGAACACAACGAACATGCTTATTAACAGTACTGAATTCAACACTTGAAAATGGTTAAAATGATAAGTTTACATTATGTATATTTTATCACAGTAAAATAAAATCTAAAAAGACATTAACATTGGTTATCTCTAGGTGGAGGGAATACAGATGATTTTTCATTTTTAAATAGCTTTCTATATTTATACATTTGTCCTCCCCAGTCTTTTTTTTTTTTTAACTCAACAAGCAATTTTTTACTATTAGAAAAAATAATTGTGGAAGCAAAATCATTCCCTAGAGACCATCCTGTGAATCTAAGAGGCCTTTGCCTAATGACTGTTATCTTCTCATCATTAGGCCTACTGAGCAAATTATAGCCAGTAGAACTGAGGGGACTGAAAGGTATTCTCAATTAGTCAAGAATGCCAAAGGGCCAGCTACTGTGGCAAGTACTGAGATGTACATATTATATATGTAGGCTTCAAAATTACCATAGAAAGCATTTATTATCATCTTCCCTTTGTAGATACAGAAATTTGACCATTATATTTAACAACACTCAGAAACATACAGGATACAAAGTTTTTAAAAAGCAGCTGCAAAATATTATTTCATTAAAATGCATGTGGGAGTGTGCCTGGTTTTATGTACATATTGGAAAAATAGGCACCAAAAACATCAATAGTAGTTATCTCTGAGGAGAAGAATCAACAGTGGTTTATAATTGTTGTACAATTGTTTTTCTACAACTTTTAATATTTTACCATTGTTAATGTATTCCTTTCATAGTAAGCAAAAGATTTATAATGCTATATATCAAAAGGTATTATTGTAATGATAAGTAAGTATGAAAGTCAATTATACTATTATCATAACGAAGTTATCTAACTTATGAAATCAAATTGTTAACTTTAGATCAGTCACAAAGCCACTGGTAAAGAGAAAAAGATCATCACACAGATTCCACTTACATTCTATCTTTTCTTTTTTTCCTTTCTTCCCTTTAGAAGAAGAAGAAGAAGGAGACGATGCAGCAGACTGGGCCCCTGATGAGTGCTGGGAAGTAACATCCACAGAGGAGAGATCATAGGCAGACTTTCTGCTAGAATGATCCTCCTGAATGCCTAAACTGTGACCCCCAATACTGTCAAAGAATAAGTAACAGTGGTTAAAGAAACAAAAAGTTTCAACTCACAGCTAAAACTATAGATATTTTAAAATCTATTTAGTCACAAAGAGAATATAACTATAATCAAAGATGCTTTCCACTTGTCTTGTTTTGTCAGTACCAGAAGCCTGCATTATTCCCTATGGCTCAATTTATTACTGAGAAAAGTCTTAGGCAGTTTTTTACTGAAGTGAAACCAATAAAAATGGGTAATTCGGACACATAAAAGAAAAAAATATAATGCTGGATACTGAAAAATGTGAGCTCAATTTCTATTCAAATGTATAATTTATTATTTTCCTTCTAACAATCTTATAGGGAATAATATGTTCTACTCCAACTCAGAAATAAAATATAATAAATCATATTGATTGGTGATACTAAATGTTACCACAATTAAATCCTTACACATCTTGATTAAAAAATAAACCTTTTCTTTGAAGTTCAAAATTTAAAACTACACTTCTGCTATAATCTTAATAATACTTATTTTCATTAATCCAGCTATATATAACTAATTTTTTGATTAAATTTTTTACAGGATAATTACTTTATAATAATGTGATGGTTTTTGCTATATATCAACATGAACAGGCATTAGAGACACACGTGTTCCCTCCCTCTTGAATCCCTCCTTCTACTTTCCTCCCCATCCCACCCCTCTAGGCTGTCACGAGCACCGGCTTTGGGTTCTCTGCATCATACACTGAACTCCCACGGGCTATTTATTTTACATACGGTAGGTATATGTTTCAATGCTATTCTCTCAAATCATCCCACTCTCCCCTTCTCCCACTTTGTCCAAAAGTCTGTTCTTTATGTCTGTGTGTCCTTTGCTGCCCTGCATGTAGGATCATCATTACTATCTTTCTAGATTTCATATATATGAGGATATAACTAATTTTTAAAAGATCATCCAATAATTTTATGTGCATTACAATTTGTAATGTGTGAAGAAAATTATACTGCATGTGAGTGACTACAGATTATTTTATATGGTAACAAAATTTAGGGAGGAAATTCTCTGGCGAAATATGATTCACGTACTATATGACACTGTACAAGTAACAACCTTAGGACTTCAGTTTCCTCTCTCAAGTGTGAATAGTAACAAAAATATTTATCATATCAGGCTACTAGAAGAATGAGTTCATACAGGGAAAGCCCAATCAGTCCTCTTAGTAACTTAACACGTTAAAGTGAAAGTGTCAGTTGTTCAGTTGTGTCCAACTCTTTATGACCCAATGGACTGTAGCCCACCAGGCTCCTCTGACCATGGGATTCTCCAGGCAAGAATACTGGAGTGGGTTGTCATTTCCTTCTCCAGGGGATCTTCCCCATCCAGGGGTCAAACCCTGGTCTCCCGCATTACAGGCAGATTCTTTACTGACTGAGCCACCAGGGAAGTCCCTTGTACATTAACTGCTCAATAAATATTAACATTATAATATCGCTACTATTCAAAGATTTGCAAAGTTTTTGATGCTATTCCAACTATAAAAAAATTTACTGATTACTTAGGATCATGTAGTGCTGGAGAAGACTCTTGAGAGTCCCTTGGACTGCAAGGAGATGAAACCAGTCCATCCTAAAGGAAATCAGTCCTGAATATTCATTGGAAGGACTGAAGTTGAAGCTGAAACTCCAATCCTTTGGCCACATGATGTGAAGAAATGACTCATCTGAAAAGACCCTGATGCTAGGAAAGATTGAAGGTGGGAGGAGAAGGAAATGACAGAGGATGAGGTGGGTTGGATGGCATCGCTGACTCAATGGACATGAATTTGAGTTAACTCTGGGAGTTGATGATGGACAGGGAAGCCTGGCATGCTGCAGTCCATGGGGTCGCAAAGAGTCAGACATTACTGAGTGACTGAACTGAATAGGATCATGGAGCCAAGTGTTTAGCTAGTCATCTTCAACTCCGTTATAGAAAACCATTTCTTAATCATCTCACATTAACACACCATGGGATAATTTTCCCAATACTAACCTCGACCGGGGATTCACAGATTGATTTAACAATCTATATTTTGTTTATTATGTGCCAGACTCATTCCAAGTACTTTGTATTTCACTGAACATTCATAACACTTAAACAGAGAAGAAAACTGAGGCACAGGGAGATAAACAACATGCCCAAAGACAAACTAGTAGAGTCAGTATTTAAACCCACGTGGTCTGGATCCAGAGCCCATGCTCTTAATAACTACTAGGCTATGCAGCTTCTACATGATCTTCAAACAAGCAAAATCTGACTTATATCCAGACCTCAGTTCTCATTTGTACATTTGTCTCACTCTTCAGATTTTATTCCATACTGTTAACACAGTCTTACTTGGGTTCAAGAGCTGACTTTCTTTCTGTCAAAGTCCCACTCCCTGCAGAGGAGACAAAATCATCTTCATAGGAAATGCTGCTTAAAGGGGTTGTGATGGCATTCAAAGGCCGTGATGCTGATGTTCCTCCTTCCAACCTGTCTTCAAATTCTGTCAAAAGTAGTAATTGAAATGTGTTTTAAAATAAAAATTTAAAAAACTACAAGCAAAGCATTCCACAACCTGGGGATTAACAACATGGATTTAGGAATATTTTAGTTTTCTTTTATTAGCTCTTCTTTTCAAGTTATCTTTATATCTGATAATACATTTTTAACTTTTTATTTGGGAAATTTTCAAACATATATGACAGTAGAGAGTCATATAATGAAACTAATGCGTCCATTATCCAGCTTTAACAAATAGCAACACAAACTTCATACTCCCTCCATCTGTAATTCTCCTCAAATATTACTTTGAAACAAATCCCAGATAACATCTCAACTCTAAATATTTCAGTATAACTATAATATCTTAATGAAAATCTAATAGAAAGATTTAAAAACAAATCCAACCTTCTTGTGGAAAAAAAATTGAGGGGGTTGATTTACAAGCACTTTGCTTTAATCAAAAGAACTTTAATATTCAAAGAACTTGAAAATGACTACTTATAGAAATAAGTGTTAAACAAAAGAGATAAACAGGCACATATAGGTCTGCACAAGATCAAATGAAATAGCTAACTATGAATTCTAGTCAAATGTAATGGGAAACCCAATTAAGCATAAGATGAAAAGATGAAATCAATTCATCTGTCAGATAAATCGTTCACTATATAGAATGGAAATGAAAAAAAAAAAAAAACCCCAGTATCCATAGCCTATTTCAGGTTCAGCCTCACTCACTCTCCAACCTGGGAATTCCAAGGTGATATTAGCATAAGATGGGTAGAATCCACCTATGGTAGGAAGGACAAAGAAAGGAACTTGAAGGAATTGAGTCTGCCACACAAAAGGAAATGCTGCATTGCAGGATCTCAGGGATCACAAGGGTACCTTAAAAGTTATTATTTTAGGACCCAAATATACAGCTACATTACTGTTCAAAGTCTGTTTTTAGCATTCGTTTAGACAAACAATAACAAATTTGCTTCCATATTAGAAATGTTACTACAGCTGCCCCTCTCAATTCTTGACCATTATAGTCCCAAAGATCTATTTGTTATGAGTCACACACAAATCACCATTTTAAGAAATACATATATTTTCTATCTAAATATATAACTCTGGCCAGAGTAACCCGAGTATACACTTGATAATATACCAATCTTGAACATCATCTAAGAATTTCTCTGAATCAGACCAAAATTTCCATAACCATCAATCAACTACTGTTTTAATCACAACAGCTAAAAAATAAAATTTTAAAGATTAAATTACAATACTCTAGTTGAAGCTTGCAGATAATTGAGATTAATTTAGACAATGATATATCTCTACTACCCTTATAATGAATGATGAAAATCTGTAGTTAAGTATTATCTTGTACAGGATTGCAAAATAATTTATCCTAAGATAACATACTGGAGAAGGAAACGGCACCCCACTCCAGTACTCTTGCCTGGAAAATCCCATGGACGGAGAAGCCTGGTAGGCTGCAGTCCATGGGGTCACTACGAGTTGGATACAACTTCACTTTCACTTTTCACTTTCATGCATTGGAGGAAATGGCAACCCACTCCAGTGTTCTTGCCTGGAGAATCCCAGAGACGGGGGAGCCTGGTGGGCTGCCGTCTATGAGGTCACACAGAGTCGGACACGACTGAAGCGACTTAGCAGCAGTAACAGCAGCAAGATAACATACAAACATTACAAGGGTTACTATTTTTCTCACCTTTTCCATATAACTTATATGATTTTGTAAAAATATTAATGACACTATGTGGACTTCCCTTTGCCAATTCTTCCCATGGTCCTTTGGTTTGTGTACCACCTATAGGCCCAAAGAGTGGTAAGAATTTTTCAGCTTCCTTCTGAAACTCTTTGATGGGTTCATAAGCATTTCTTTCTCCAGCACAAAATTCCTTTTCTTTCAAGATCTCTGTTAACTTCAAAGGGGATTGTTCATCTCGATGTCCTTCTTCTTCAGAGAGACTGCCCTCACTAAGAAGAGGCCCTTCACTGACGGAATCTATGCTGGAACCAAGAGACATCTTGGCTTTGTCTTGAGAACAAACTTGCATATCAGAGCCAGAAGAGTCGGTCTGCCTCTTACACAACTGCGCTAGCAGCCCTTCTGGTTTGGGTCCAGGAGATCTCATTCTGAGGTTTGATATGGCACTATGAGGTCTTATCATCTCAGGAAGCTTTTTAAATTCACTGAGGTTGCCTACACCAGGAAGATCATCATCAAAAGTTGCATGAGATACACAGGTTCCCAGCATCTTTTGAATTCGAGCAGAGAAAACATCTTCTGCATCCTCTTTCACAGGTGGACTTATAGCCTTGGTCCAATGTCCATCTTCTTGTGGTGTTCGCTGCACATCACACTCAGTGTTCCATACTGACCCATAGTTAATGCTAGCCCCAGCTAATTTTCTGGCTTCACTTTCAATCCTGCTGGATAAAGAAGCAGCTGTTGCTTTCAAGGCTTCAATACGATCCAGTTTACTTTTATATTGGCTAGCACTAGATTTTAACAAGGCATCTGGATGAGCAGTTGGTGAGGTCAGATATGGTTGAGGTGTAAAAGTTAACGGCCCCGAAGCCATATTATGATTCTTCCTCGTTGGTAAAATGGATTCTAAATCCTTATGCAAAATTCCTACATGCTCTAGATTCAAGAGATGGGAAAGTAAACTTCCAGCTGTCCCAACAAGAGGCTGTGGTTGAGGATGGTGGAGTCGTGGACTTAGTCTGTCAGGCTGCATCCATGAAGGATCCATCAGGTCCTTTCTGGAAATGAAAGTTACAATATGTTAACACAGGACCTCATAATTAAGCCATCCTTTTCTTTTTTAAAGTTTTGCATTTGCTGATTATAAGAATAATGTGTAGCCACTGCAAAAAAAAAAAAAAAAAAGATGAGGACAACAACAACAAAGGATGAAAAGGATAAAGATCACTCATAGCTAACCAATGAGAGAAAGGCTATCACTAGTTCACTTAGAATTATATCTTTCCAAACCCTTTTCTACATGTATGTTGTGTTTGGTGGTGTTACTTTCACAAAAATGAGATTTTATCATACATATTGTTTTGTAAACAGCTTTCTTCACTATGACATTTTTTTTAAACTAAGTCATATTTTTAAAACTTAAAGAGAAGGCCTTATAACCCTTAAAACTCTATGGACAAAATTTTTCACAACATTGGCTCTACCTTTCCCTTTAAAAATAATGTTTCATAAAAGAGAAATGCTTAAGATTATAGGCATAATATTACTCTAATCAATGTATATTTAGTAAGCATCAAACAGTTAGGTTTTAACATTGTGCATTCTAAAGAAATGAGATGAATACAAACTAGTTCTCAGAAATAACTGATAGTCCATCCACAGAGGCTAGAAACAGAACAAAGATGTCCTAGATGACATTATATAATTCACTTATGTTTCCAGACTATGGATACCTCCCTGTATATTAAGGAATACCATACACAAAGATTAAAGGCTAGTGTTAACCATTAAGAAGATCTTTAGGGGAGAAAAAAAAATGAGGTTTCGTCCTTGGCCTTGTCCATTATTTTTGGATGATGACATGAAGGTGTGCTTATCTAATCTGTAGATGACAGAAAGCTAGGAGGCATGGTTAACCCAACATATAATCAAATTATGACTCAAAGGTATTTAGACAGGCTGCAACCTCAGACCAATCAAATATAAATAAATATGAAGTCCTACCAATTAAGTTAAAAAAAAAAAACCATCTGGAAGAGAGTAACCAGGGAAAGGAAATGAAAAGCATGTCATGCACAGTTTGGTTGAAGGTTATGTTGTAGCAGTCTTTCATATTAAAGGACTGCTATGAAAGCGGAGTAAAGGAAGACTAGTGAATGGATTCTATGCCACAGAATATAGACTATTACGTATGCAAGTGTGAAGTTATTAGTGCCCAAACTAAACTAGTAATGGCAGTAATGGAAATACAAAGCAAATTACAAATAAAAAGGTACTGCTGAGTAAAAATCTGTGATCTTTATATTCAAGTGTTTAGAATGCTAATTTTAACGGTAGAAGAACAGCCATACACAAAAAAGGAAATAAACTTGATCAATTAAGACCTAATCCTTCAGTTTCAAAAGAATTAACAGGGGTGACAGACTAATAAACAGCTAAACACGATGCCATTAAGTACTAATACGAAAATATATAAAGTTCAATGAAATTCCCTGGTGGCTCAGACAGTAGAGTCTGCCTGCAATGCGGAGACCAGGGTTCAATCCCTGGGTCAGGAAGATCCTCTGGAGAAGGACATGGTAATCCACTCCAGTATTCTTGCCTGGAAAATCCCATGGATGGAGAAGCCTGGCAGGCTACAGCCCACAGGGTCACAGAGTTGGACATGACTGAGCAACTTCACTTATAATAAAAGTTCAATAGGGTATGCTTTTCTGGTGGCTCAGCTGGTAAAGAATCTGCCTGCCATGTTGGAGATGTGGGTTCCATCCCTGGGTTGGGAAGATCCCCTGGAGAAGGGAACAGCTACCCACTCCAGTATTCTGGCCTGGAGAATTCCATGGACTGTATAGTCCATGGGGTCACAAGAGTCAGATATAACTGAGCAACCTTCACTTTCAATGCAGAATGGTGGAACAAGAAGGGAAAGGAAAAGAAATGCTGTGCTTTTAAGCACAAAGAAACCAAGAGACTCAATGCACCTGAGTCTGAGCAAACTCCAGGAGATAGTGAAAGACAGGGAAGCCTGGCATGCTCTAGTCCACAGGGTCACAAAGAGTTGGACACAACGCAGCAACTGAACAACAACAACTGAGAGAACTCAAAGAATTTACAAGGGTTAAATGCAAAGTACTTAGATCAGTGTCCGAAATGTAACAAACAATAAATGTTAGCTATTTTTATCAAACTTATTACTCTCTTGGTGGAGGGTGGTCATGGGGGTCAGCAAGGGGTGAGAGGGTCTTATGTACATTAACCCCAAACCAGTGACTTGATTTTTATTTGTGCATTCCCAAAAGAGAATTTTAAAATCTTTCTCTTCCAAAAATGATTATTTCAAAGCATAATTTATAATCATGCAGTCTGAAGATCACCTTAACTTTCATGGACAAATAGGTTTGTTTGTTTACTGCAAACAATACAGCCCAAGGGGGAAAAAAAAACCTTTTTCTTAATTTAAGGTAAAATAGCCCTCAGTCACCAATCTGAATTCAAATCAAATCCCCTCTTAGTCCTTGTTCATTTGTTCATATGTGTATCCAAATACAGCTTTTGAGAGGTAAGATATTTGATGCAGGAGTTATATGAAGAAATTTTGAGTAATAATAAATAAAGAAACACCTTTTCAAAAATATTTAACACAAATACTTAAAAATATTAATTCCACTGTGATTCACTTATCCAACAAACTTTTTTCATGGGTTGAGGTCAGAGAAAGCAAGAGTACTTCCAACTGAAGGTGATCCCCAAGAGGAACTGCTATTTACACCAAATATTAAAGAACAGGGAAGAAACTAAACAGCAAAATAGGGCATGCACCAAGTACAGATGTATAACCATGCTTAAGTGTCCATTAGAAGATATTAACCAATTTCTAGATAAACCTCTTGTTCTCACAGAAGGTCAATGAACAAAATTCACTGGGCATAGACCACTATAGTAAAAATCACAGAAAGAAAGAACCTTAAGCATCTGTCATTCTCCCCTTTATACCTGGCAAGAGGCTGTGGAGGTTCTGACAGAGACATGTCACTACTGGAAGATGCGCTTGGGGGACGTTCTTGCACTTTGTTCTCTTTGTCAGATTCTCCAGATGGCTGATACCCTGGTCTGGTCTGTAAAAAAAAGGGTATTTTTATCTGACTCCCATAATAAAGACACATTTATACATAAGACAAATATTAAGTCACTTCAGCTTTACAAAGATCATGAAATGCCGGAGCTGTTTTCCTCTCAAATAAAACCAATTTAAATTAGTTTGTCTTAAAACCAACCATTATGGTTAACAGCAAAAATTACACCTGAAATCCAACAAGGGCACCTACAATTAATTCACTGTGTACTTTGGAGGAAATAATACTCTTTCTAATTCTCTTTTTCACCTAATCAGTGGAAATGCTAGCAGTACTTCCCCTTCTCAGAGTTGTGTTTACTGAAACTTAAACCTGTAAAGCTTTTAAAATGGTAAGTGGCACACAGCATAGGCTCAGATGTTATTTTTATTATCCTTAAAAACAAAATCAATACTCATAAAATTAGCATACTATAATAGAATATTCTCTCATTTCAGCACAGATAACAAAACTAGGTTTTTCATTATTAACACAGTCTAACTTTGCTCAGTAATACAACAAAAACTAGGCAAGAATATAACTAACCAGAAATGAGACAGATCAACAATCACTCTAGGAAACTAACTGAGCACTTGTTTTCAATTGTATTTATAAAATTACTCTGCATATAGAATAAACTTCATGAAAGGCCATCATTATTATCAATACTGTCTGAACATATGTCTGAATATTAGGAATGGTGAGTAATTTTTTTACAGCAAGCAAGTTTTTCCTAACCATGAATTACCTCCCTTTCTAATTTTGTCAGTACCATTACCTGTGTTTCCTGCATAATATGTTGATGAGTTGGCTCTTCAAGCAATGACTTTTCTAGAAGCAATTTGGAGTAAGTTTCTTGCAGTCGCCTAGTTGCTGATGGCTCAGAAGGAGGCACATTTTTCACTTTAGTAAAGGCTTCTTTCTGTTTCCGGTAGAGCTCCTGTAATCGTTTGTTCTTCTGCTCAGTGGCCTCCTTTTGGGCCTTCTTCTCCTCATTCTGTTTCCTCTTCCTTTCTTCCTGCTGTCTAACAATGTACTGTCGTACCTCATCTGTATCATAGTGACGCTTTTTAGAAATAACAGGGGGATCTTCATTAGCTGTTATTTTGTCAGGTTTTCTTTTTATTGGGCTATGACTTCTAGGAGCTTGTATGGATGCTGATGACTTCTGATTCTGTAACTCTCCTGTCTCTTGTCTTGCAGTCTGAGCTGCTGAATCCAACTGGAGGTCATCAAGAATTCCACGAATTTCAACAGGTAAAAAGTCCTTATTTAAGGCAGCATTTTCCTCCTGTTTATTATCTGGAAGAGATGGAACTAATTTCTTTACATTATTTTCTGACCGAGCTCTACTTCTTGAACGTTCTGAGTTTTGTGGACGATGTCTATGTGAAACATCCAATCTAGGATCCGACTCTGCTCTTCCAATATGGCCCCCTGCAAAGTATGAAAATTCTATATTCATTTCTAAGATTTACTGCATTAAGGAGAAAATTAGGAAATTTCACTTTAACTCAAATATCTTAAAAAGTCTTATAAAGAACATAAGAAAAGAAAAACAGAGAACAATTCTGATACTCCATAGAAACTGTACTTCCACAGCATTTTTTTAGTGCATCTTTTAATATTTCTGAAATAAGGACAATCTTGCTATTTATGTGAATATCTAACTATTAATAATTATCGATATCAACTATTAATAGAGAGATACAGTTCTCTCCCATATGCATATTTAATGTTACTATTTATCTCTCTCCCCAAACCCTCAATCAGTTGTTAAAAAACTGATGTCAGGCTGCCACAACTCTCCAATGAATAACAGGAAAAAATTCAATATATAGAAAAACAATCATTTTATCAACTAAATGTTTGCTGATGTGGCTTAGTCTTAGACTGACAATGGTATGAGTTTATTTATAAGTCAGATAAAAAGAGCAAATACAAAATATGTGTTCTTCTCTCTATCAAATAGCATTTCTTACGGAATCCATTTCAGAAGCTCAAATTGAGGCAATTTTTTTTCAACTGAAAAGGAAAACTGGCTTGTAGGTATTTATATTTCATTTTCTAAAATTAGTGTTCATGAAAAAGTAACTAGTTATTTCAAATGGCACTCATGACATTTTAAAAGGAGAATGGACTTGAGTGTCAAACTAAAGAGTGCTGGATCTAGATCAAATTTTGTCACCCACTGACTGTATATCCTTGAGAAAACTCACTTCTCTCTCAGGGCCTGTTTCCTAATCTGTCAAACAAACAAACAAATCCAACCTTGTGCTTGTATCTACTTCTGCTTGTATCTATGGAGATAAGACAGATTGGACTTAATCCTCTAAAGGTCCCTAATGGTCTAATAGGATTTGACTATATGATGCCTTGCTATTTATTCATAATGACAGATAAATATAATTACTATAACACAAACAAAATTCTTAATAAGGATCAACATAACATCTATATATGGAAATTACCCATAGCCAAGCCCAACAGAACATTTCTTCTTTTTTAAGCTACATTCACAATTAAAAAGCAAAATTTTAAAGAGTATTCTTAAAGGAATATTTTCATCTCTCAAAGTACTTACACAATCAACTTTTAATCACTTTGCTCAACAATTTAAATGATTAAGTAGTTTAACTAACGTAACTGCTCACCAGATTTAGTAGTTCTTTCTCTTCCACTTCTGTCACTTGATGCTGCTCTTCGCTCTTTTTGCTCTATTCTAGGTGCAGGACCAAGAATTTTCTTTACTAATTTTTGTCCATCTCGCCAAGACGATGTACTAATCAGATGACTGCTACCTAAAAAAGAAAAGATATATATATATATATATAAAACTTAAATTTTAGCTGTAAGAAGTACTTCTTACTTAACCATACAAGTACTTGTAATTAATCTTTTGCTTATCTTATGCCAAAGTCAAAATATTTACAATCTAATTTTATTTTTAAACTCAAGTCCCCCCAAATCAATTAATGGAGTCTGTTTAAATTTTTATTTACCCACACACCTCAAATACTAAGTGTAAAATGCTTTGAAAGTTAAGTACCAAATATTAATGAATTATGAAACTTTAACCAGGGCACCAAATTCAACAATTCTGGCACAGAATAAAAATATGTCTTAACTATAAGTGTTTGGTTTTACCAAAATTAGCACAGTACCTGACACAGTAAAATGTATGTCTGCTGAATGAGCAAATGACTTAAGCAAAGCATAGAAAAAAACCTTAAGGAAACATGTAACAAAGAGTTAACAGTGACTACTACCTTTGAAGGGGATGGTTATTACAGAGAATTTAACATTGGATTTTACAGACATATAACACATTATTACACATTACTTTTTAATGCATAAAACAATGACACTCAAAAAGCAAATATCATCAATGCTTTAAACTGCCATTATAGAAGTTCATAAAAATAAAAGTATATTCCAATAAATACAGCTGTTTACCAAGAGAAAAAATTTTCATTTATTAGCTTGAGACAGTAAAAAAAAATAAAATTAGACCATTATTTCAAAACAGTGACTTAAAAAACAAAAAATACCATGAAAGACCATTTATAAAATAGAAACCATTTTAAAAAATCTGCAATAAATATGCAAAAGTATTTAAATACAAAGCAATATAAAAATGTAATAGAAATGAAAATAATGAAGTAATACTTTAAACCTAATTAAATTAGAAAAAATACTTTTACATTCTAGCCAAAGCTGGTAAAATTACAGTAAAAATCATTTTTACTATGCTTGTTGAAATATCAATGGATACAGTTTCCTTTTAAAAAATAGTATTACATGTCAAAGGGGTCATATTTCCCTTGATCAAATAATCGAAGTAATAGAAATGTATCCAACAGAAAGAAAAAAAATAAATGACAATGTTCACTGTATTATTTTTATAATATCAGAAGTAACCTAAATATTGAATAGTAGATAAACTATGTTTCTATTAGGAGTACTGTGTGGCCATTTCCAATTACAATTTCTATAAGAAATAGCAGAAATATTCGTGTCCTAAGATGCTAAGAGAAAAAGATAAAATCTTATAATACAATGACTACAGTAATCTACTACTGATTTTAAAATTAAGAAAATACACAAAACTACTAGTCCTTTGTTTAAGTAAGAGCAGTGGTTTTTATCTGTTTTTTTCTATTTTCCAAGCTTTCTGTGATACTACTTTGCATCTATAATTTTTAAAAATATTTAGAGTACCATTTAAAAGTTTAAATGAAAGTAGTTTTAATGAAAACATCTATCATTAAAAAACATGAATTATAAATGTGTACTATTTACTTTATAAAAGCTTTTGCACCTTGCTATTAACCTTAAAAAGTTTATCTAAAATATTTAAATGGTTTTAAGTCTACTGTTCAATCTATTTATAAGATACTTCATGTGCTTAAGCAAAATGGGAGAACAGGTTTCTCTTCAATTTCAGCTTAATTTTCTGAATCAAGAGCAAGCAATCATGAATATGCTGGGTGGTTATTAATGTTGGCTTCCAAATATGCTGGGTGGTTATTTCTAAATTCTGGCTTTCTGGAATAGTCCCATGCAGTCATTGGTAGAAAAAGAACTTTTACTATAGATAAACTCTTAAAATAGCTTTAACTCAATTAAATGACTCTCTGTAGCAGTCACTGCCACAGTATACACATGGCAGAATTAGCCCACCACAAAACTGGATAAATACAATCCAAGATCAGTATTTACAAGTTACAGTGGTCCCAGTGTTTCCTTTCAAACTATGCCCCTCACAACAATATCACATGAAAAACACTCTTACATTTTTTTAATGTAAGAATTAGTTTAGTTTACACCCAGGTAATTCCTGTTCCTATAAAATTTTATTTTTTTATTGGAATATAGCCAGGGTCTTTCTTGTATGGCATCTACAATTAACAATGGACGTCACAAAGTAAGTTATTTGGCACTCTTTTGATTAGTCTATGATCAGAAAAACAAGATCATGGCATCCAGTCCCATTACTTCCTGGCAAATAGATAGGGAAAAATGGAACTAGTGGCAGACTTTATTTTTTGGGGCTCCAAAATCACTGCAGATGGTGACTGCAGCCATGAAATAAAAGACGCTTACTCCTTGGAAGGAAAGTTATGACCAACCTAGACAGCACATTAAAAAGCAGAGACATTACTTTACCAAAAAAGGTCCATCTAGTCAAGGCTATGGTTTTTCCAGTAGTCATGTATGGATGTGAGAGTTGGACCATAAAGAAAGCTGAGCGCCGAAAAATTCATGTTTCTGAACTGTGGTGTTGGAGAAGACTCTTTAGAGTCCTTTGGACTGCAAGGAGATCCAACCAGTCCATCCTAAAGGAAACCAGCCCTGAATATTCATTGGAAGGATTGATGTTGAAGCTGAAACTCCAATCCTTTGGCCACCTGATGTGAAGAGGTGACTCATTTGAAAAGATCCTGATGCTGGGAAAGATTGACGGTGAGAGGAGAAGGGGTCAACAGAGGATGAGATGGTTGGATGGCATCACCCAATCAATGAACATGAGTTTGAGTTAACTCCAGGAGTTGGTGATGGACAGGGAGGCCTGGCATGCTTCAGTCCATGGGGTCACAAAGAGTTGGACATGACTGAGCAACTGAACTGAACTGATTAGTCTATGATCAGAAAAACAAACACTTCGTCAGAAACCAGTGCCCCATCACTCTATTTTCATGTTTTTATAGGACTTTGTATGTTCCCTATTCAATTATTTGGGGGCTTCCCTGTGGTCTCAGACAGTGAAGAATCTGCCTCTAATGTGGGAGACTTGGGTTCAATCCCTGGGTCAGGAAGAACCCCCTGGAGAAGGGAATGGCAACCCACTCCAGTAATTCTTGCCTGAAGAATCCCATGGACAGAGGAGTCTGGTGGGCTACAGTCCATGGGCTGGCAAAGAGTCAGACACGACGGAGTGACTAACACTTTAACTTTCACTTTATTCAATATTCATTACACTTTATTATAATACATATCTACTTTTTTCCTGACAAGATTCTAAGTTCCAGGAGGGAAGGAGCTATGTGCATCTTGCTTACCACTATATTGCCTAAGCTTAGAATATCCCAGTGCCTTAAATAAAGCAAATATATTTGCATAATGAATGTGTGAATTGTCTCCAAACTGAAAGTGACAAGTTTCCAACTTTCTCCACTCCCTTGACCCAAATTACTCAATGACTTAAATATGACACACTAAACAGCCATTTTCAATATAGCTAGAAATAATAATTAGTAGTAGAGAAATTACACCTAACAAGTGAGTGTTTACAATGTGTCAGGTACTATACTGTATTAACTATTTTAGTTCTCACAACAACCTATGAGAAAAGTAACTAGTGGTTTCCCATTTACAAACAGGGAAACCAAAGGACACCAAAATTAACTCAATTACCAAAGGAATAAAGTTAGACATGACAGAACCAGCGTATCAATTCAGGCAATATAGATTAAGCCTAAAATGGTAATCACTATAAAGCCAGGGAATTCTCTTTCCCTTCATCTTGATTTATTCTGCGTCCAGTCCATTACTACCACAAACTGCCGGATTTTCTTGTGTAATATTTATTCACTCATTAGAATAAGTAAAGAGACTTAGCTACAGGCATAAGCCATCCCTCTGTGTATAAAAGTTCACTATATAAAAATCATTACCTTTAATCTGGTTAATTTCTATTAAAAAATAATGACAGAAAAAAATGGGGGGGGCACTGTTCAGGATCATGGTGAACATATTTCATGAGTATATACATATATGAAGACTTTTCAGACTACATATTCTAAATATGTCAATTAACCTCAAGAAAACACACATAAAATGATATATAAAATATACTGAATTTTTGTATGTGTCAAATAATAAGAACATTTATTTCTGAATAGATGCCATTTCACTAATATGTAATTTTAAGATGGGCCTAATATTGAGAAAACCAACCTGTTTTACATTCTGAACTTGATAACTGTGCTACCTTTTGGACTTTTCGTACTGGCTTGACCACTTTCTTCTCTCTACTTTTTTCAGCTGGTTTTTCTTTCATAGAGCTATCATCTGAAAAACAGAAACATTTATAGCAAATATTATAATAAATGGTATTGACCCACTCATCCTCCCCCCAGTATGAGAAAGCTATATAGAATACATGGTTCAGGAAGGGAGAGAGAAACCTTCACTATTTCTTTGACTCAAAAGCTGCAATGTCAAGTCCTCTTACAGAAAGGTCTAGAGATCACAATTACTCTACTGTTAAGTCTCAATTCTTTGTGGGTTTATTTTTTTTTTTTTCAGGAAACCCTTGAGACACTCACCTGGTTTTCACAAACTGAAAGAAGCTACAATAATGCTTTCCAAGCTAGATTATAGCATTTACAGAATCTCAGAAGCAAGCACTTTCATAGATTCCTATTTCATTTAAAAATTCCCACTTAACTGAAATATCATGAACTTCTAGAATAAAACTGTATAAAATACTCAATATTCCTAAATTAGGCCCTTTTATGGATGTGAGAGTTGGACTGTGAAGAAGGCTGAGCGCCGAAGAATTGATGCTTTTGAACTGTGGTGTTGGAGAAGACTCTTGAGAGTCCCTTGGACTGCAAGGAGATCCAACCAGTCCATTCTGAAGGAGATCAGCCCTGGGATTTCT
This sequence comes from Bos indicus, assembly GCF_029378745.1. Lineage (NCBI taxonomy): Eukaryota > Metazoa > Chordata > Mammalia > Artiodactyla > Bovidae > Bos > Bos indicus. The sequence continues at coordinate 62,036,711 of NC_091775.1, read as the reverse complement.
TTGGAAGGAATGATGCTAAAGCTGAAACTCCAGTACTTTGGCCACCTCATGCGAAGAGTTGACTCACTGGAAAAGACTCTGATGCTGGGAGAGATTGGGGGCAGGAGGAGAAGGGGATGACAGAGGATGAGATGGCTGGATGGCATCAATGACTCGATGGACGTGAGTTTGGGTGAACTCTGGGAGTTGGTGATGGACAGGGAGGCCTGGCGTGCTGCGATTCATCGGGTCACAAAGAGTCGGACGCGACTGATCTGATCTGATCTGATCTGATGATTAGGCTAGTGAAATATGTCAAAGTATTTCACATATAAACTATGCTCACTAATTTTTAAATTCCAATCTGCAGAAATAAACTGACTATACACATAAACTTGAAAATTAATCTCAACCACAGATCTGGATAAATGTACTTTAAACATATATAGAGCTCTGCATTCTGAGCAAAGAAGTTAAGTGTGATTCAGAGGCCCTGAGGCACGAGCATACTTAGTGTCTAAGAAATAGCAAGGAAACCAATGTGAATGAAGTGAAGAAAGAGAAAAGCAATAAGAGTTAGGGTCAAAAGACATGACTGAGGGCCAGATTACATAGGGCTTTACAGGTCATTGTGAGAACTTCAGGTTTTACTCAAGAATAGGATGAGAAATTGAGCAAAGGAGTGACATGACCTAAATGTTATTTTAATAAGCTTACTCTGATAGCTATGATGAGAACAGATTCATTAGAAGAAGAGCAGAAGCAGGGTAACCAGTTAGAAGGCTACTGCAGTAATCCAGCCAGGAGACTGACAGTGGATGGCTTGAACCTAGGTGGTAGGTGAAGGTGATTATATTTTAGAGGTATTTCAGACAATTTAGATATAAGGTATGAGAGAAACAGAGGGGTCAAGGATGACCAAGGATTTGGGACCTGAATAATCAGAAGGACAAGATTTACTCTCCAGTAAGATGGAGAGACTACCAGAGGAATAAGTTTAAGGGGTGTACCATGACCTCATTTAGTTAGCTAGCTCCATTTTTGGATATATTAAGCTTAAGAAATTTATTATACATCCAGGGGGAGGTGCAGAGTTAGCAGCTGGATATGAATCTGAATTCAGAGAAGTCTGGTCAGAGACATAAATGTGGGAATCATCAGCAGAGAATATTTAAAGTACTGAAACTCTATGAGCTTGCCTAGTTTGTGTATGGATAAACAAAAAATTTAAAAAACAATAAAGGAAAAAGACGGAGAAGGCGATGGCACCCCACTCCAGTACTCTTGCCTGGAAAATCCCATGGACAGGAGGAGCCTGGTAGGCTGCAGTTCATGGGGTCGCTCAGAGTCGGACAGGACTGAGCGACTTCACTTTCACTTTTCACCTTCATGCATTGGAGAAGGAAATGGCAACCCACTCCAGTGTTCTTGCCTGGAGAATCCCAGGGACCGGGGAGCCTGGTGGGCTGCCGTCTATGGGGTCGCACAGAGTCGGACACGACTGAAGCGACTTAGCAGCAGCAGCAGCAGCAAAGGAAAAAGAAAGGGATGGAAGAGAAAAGAAAAACGAAAAAAGAAAAACAATGAGAAACACAGATCCAAGCACAGGGACCAGGACATGCCAATATTCAGAGATCAGATAGTTGATTAGGGAAAAAAAAGAACAAAAAAGAGCAGATAAACTTGGGAGGAAAACTAAACACTTATGGTATCATAGATAAGATTCCAAGTGAAGAATTTCAAAGATGAAGTGATTAGTGATATCCAACATTTCTGAGACAGACTTTATTTTGGGGGCTCTAAAATCACTGCAGATGGTGACAGCAGCCATGAAATTTAAAGACACTGGCTCCTTGGAAGGAAAGCTATGACCAACCTAGACTGCATATTAAAAAGCAGAGACATTACTTTACCTACAAAGGTCCGTCTAGTCAAAGCTATGGTTTTTCCAGTAGTCATCTATGGATGTGAGAGTTGGACCATAAAGAAAGCTGAGTGCCGAAAAATTGATGTTTCTGAACTGTGGTGTTGGAGAAGACTCTTGACAGTCCCTTGGACTACAAGGAGATCCAACCAGTCCATCCTAAAAGAAATCATCCTGAATATTCATTGGAAGGACTGATGCTGATGCTGAAACTCCAATACTTTGGCCACCTGATCCAAAGAACTGACTCATTTGAAAAGACCCTGATGCTGGGAAAGATTGAAGGCAGGAGAAGGGGACGACGCAGGATGAGATGGTTGGATGGCATCACCAACTTGATGGACGTGAGTTTGAGCAAGCTCTGAGAAAGCCTGGCATGCTGCAGTCCATGGGGTCGCAGAGTTGGACATGACTGAGCGACTGAACTGAACTGAATGTTTCTAAGAGATCAAGCAGGATAACAAATGAGAATTACACACTGGATTTAGCGATGTGGAAGTCACTGATGACCTTGGTAACAGCAGTCCACAGAGAAGTAGGAGCAAAAACCTAACAGAAAGGATTCAAGAGTAAAATGGAGGAGAAAAATTGGAGACTATGAAGATAAAGCAACTTTCTGAAGCTTCACTGTAAATAAAAGGAGAGAAATAAAGCAGAGTAGGGCCAAAAGAGGGGTTCTTTTATGATGGCCCAGATAACAGCATGTTATCAAACACTATGTTGATGGGCATGACCTCATAGAGAGGGAAAACTTGATAATGGAAAAGAGAAAACAGGGCTGTAGTAATGTCCTTAAATACACTAGAGCAACTGGAATTTAATACAGAAGTAGATGGGTTTTGTTTAAGACAGAAGCAGTGGGAGAGTTGACCCACCGAAACAAAAGAGAAGGCAGACTATAATAGGCAGACCTCTTTAAGAGTTCTTTGGCATACATCATTCCACTAGTCTACTGATACTGTTCTATGAAGCATATTACCATTCCCATTTTACAAATGAGAAAACCAAGGAAGAGAGTTTATGTAACACAGATAGTATGAAAAACTAATTAAGTGGCAGAGCCAGAATTTGAATCCTTGTAAACTAATTCCAAAATCTCGCTCTTAACTATTACATTATATTTCCTTTTTATATGAGAAAAAATTTCTGAAGATATTGTTTCAAAAATAATAGTAGGAAAATTGGACTGGACTGTGAATGCCATAATATTTATTATCAGAGTCTCTACTAGGGCTTACCAGAAAATTTTCAGGTTTCAGAGTCAGACTGAGTTGGTTTTAAACCTTGGCTTCAATTCTTAACTGCTCTATGCAACCATGGGAAAATTACTCCTTGACCTTACACTTCCTCAACTGTAAAACATTTAGGAGACTAAATGTTGGGCAGCATCTTGCCCCAAATCATACAAGGTTTCAATATAGTAATATTATATGTATGATCTTCCTATTTTCCTCTTCGAGTTTTCCATAAGTTCCTCTATTTTCAATCCTTTAACACACATTATTCCCTTCTGATAATGTTCATTTTTCTTCCTGCTTTTTGCCCTCACAGTATCTTATCTGCTGCCCACCAAATTACTGACCATTTCAAAGATCTCAGAGGGCTACTAAACTTCAACTAGACTCCTATGTTTCCTTCAAATCAGACAAGCCCACTCAGAATGTCCCTTAGTTTAAAAATAGCCTAGTTTCTGTCTTTTCAGCTATATATGCTAATTTAACCCTGGAGCAAAGCCTAGAAGCTAAGAGTCTTGTGACTGACAATATCACCACTTAAGTATACCATGCATTTAGAAATGGGAAATAACTTTAGTTTGGTGACAATTTTATGTTTCAGCATTGCAGCTTAGGTAGTATGCATGATAAAACACTGAAAACCTAGGAACACTCTACTCTCACCTGCAAAGTGAAGTGCTAAGTCACGATACAGTTCTCTACTCATGTTTTGAAACTCAGCCTCCTGCCACACTTTCCCATCAGGTGTTCGAATCTTGGTCTCTGAAGGATTGAAGCCTAATATATAACCAACAATACAAAACATCCTTATCAATACTGCATTCAAAGTTTTGTTACATTATTAACTTTAAGTGAAATAAATTAATATACTATAAAATTCACTCTTTTAAAGTGTACAACTCCCTGCTTTTTAGGATATTCAGATAGTTACACAACTATCACCACCATCTAATTCTAGAGCATTTCATCACCCTGAAAAGTAACCCTGTAACCATTAGCAGTTGCTCCCCACACTACTCCCTCTATTCCCTGCCAAATACTCAACTATTTTCTATCTTTACAGATTTGCCTATTATGGACATTTCCATATAAATAGAATCCTACAATGTGTGGCCTTTTGTGTCTGGCTTTTCACTTAGCTTTTATTGTTGAATGATACTCCATTGTACAGATATATCAATGTTTGCTTATCCATTTACCAGTTGATGAACATCTGGGCTGTTTTCTACTTCTTGGCTATTATGAATAATGTCGTTATAAACATATATGCACAAGGATGTGTGTAAATATACCTTTTTCAATTCCCTTGGGTAGTATATCTAGGCGGAGAAGGCAATGGCACCCCACTCCAGTACTTTTGCCTAAAAATCCCATGGACAGAGGAGCCTGGTAGGCTGCAGCCCGTGGGGTCGCGAAGAGTCAGACACAACTGAGCGACTTCACTTTCACTTTTCACTTTTCACTTTCATGCATTGGAGAAGGAAATGGCAACCCACTCCAGTGTTCTTGCCTGGAGAATCCCAGGGACGGGGGAGCCTGGTGGGCTGCTGTCTATGGGGTCGCACAGAGTCGGACACGACTGAAGCGACTTAGCAGCAGCAGCAGCAGCAGCAGTATATCTAGGAGTGGAATTGCTGGGTCATATGGTAACTCTTACGCTGAACTTGTTGAGGAACTATCAAAATGTTTTCTAAAGAAGCTGCACCATTTTACATTTTTACCAGCAATTTCTCCATATCCTCACTTGTTATTGTCTTTTTTATTATAGTCACCCTCATAGGTATAAAATGGTATCTCATTGTGGTTTTAATTTGTGCATCCCTAATAATTAAACGTTGAACAGCTTTATAAGCTTTTAAAAGAGGAATGCATCATTAGCTACCACATAATGTGTTAACAAGTGCTGTTTGGAAAAGTAAGCTTCAGTTAGACAAAGCAATATACATTTGTTCAAAAAGACTAGAAATGGAGAAGCACCAAATTATATGATAAAAGACTGTCAATCATAAATTATGGATATCCGAGAAAGAAACTACCTTTTCAAGTCTGAGGAGAAACAACAATAATCACACTTTTCTGATTTTGCCTATGGCTGAACAAATGGACAAGCTTCTGTCTACGCAGGCAAAATCAGACAACCAAAGTGTGGAAAACAGTTGCTTAAAACATACTTGTTCTATTTCTTAACAAACATTACACATGTGCTATTTCCTAGAAATTATCATTCTGGTTTCCTACTTCAAATTTATCACTATTCCTTAAGAAATATACTAAACTTAAAATGTTACTTTGCAAAAAAAGATGAAGTAATGAATATGGATGATAACCAGAATAGTAAAAAGATCTGTATTTTCAAATGGGCTCAACTTACCAAAGAATTGCCATTAAATATTTTGTAAAAATTAAATCAATTTAGTGGAGTCAAAAATTGGTAAAAGCACTTTAAAAGTGCTAGATAAAATGTTACTGGTAAAATAATTACATGTCTAATAAGAAGTACTCTATTCAGCTCTTAAGACAACAGCATAAGCTTAATTTCACCTGAAATTTGTACCACAGGACACATACAACTATGCTTATAGCTATATAAACAAAAAGTTTATAAAGTGTTTAGTCTATTGCAAACTACAGTTTATAACAAGAAAGTGTGGCAATTCCATGTAAACCTATCTTCCTCCCAACATTTCTTACCCTCGTTCCATCTCTCTACATTCAACCTTATCACTTTTCTCTTCTCTTCCCTTCAGGAAACATTTATCTTTATGGGAGCCTTTCTTTATATTTGCATCTTTACTTATAAGTCAACTTTAAGCAGCTTTCAGTATCTACATCAGTTTCTCTTTCTGTTCCCCAGTTTTTATTTCCATTCTCTTTGTGTACATTTTTCTTACTAATTGAATTTATTGAATAGAATAAAATATTTACTGTGCATTTGTGTCCAAGACACTGTACTAAGTTTTGAAATAAAATAAGATGATCAATGAAGGCTTAATCTTCTTGGGCATTTAAACCAGAAAGAAAAAGATATGTAAACCACTAAGTATAAAACAATGAAAGAACCACTGTGTTCACTACTTCAAATTTTAAACATATACACACATAAATGTAATGTGTTTAGAATGGGTTTCATATACTAACAACTATATAAAAAGACAAAGAAAAATCTCCTCCTCTCTCTCTTTTCTCTCTCTCTTTCATTTGTGTAAGAGAATATTATCTCTGGAATGGTACATAAATTGTTAACACAAGTAACCTCCAGAAAGGGGACCAGGTGACTGGAGCACAAGAATGATACAGCTTTTCAATGTATGTCTTTTTCGTCTTTTCAACTGCAAATCAAGTGAATTTACTAAGTATTTAAACAAATGAAATTAAAATGTCACTTTAGAATACAGTATATTAAGATACTTTTAATTTACACTAACAAAAAGTTAGCAGAAAAACAGTTCTTCACTGGTGGAAAAGATAAATCCACTGCTCAGGATGCCACTGGAAACCATATTCTGTTATGATTTCTGAAATGAATACTATATTTCATTAGTTAACCTCATAAAAGTTACATTCATAATATATTTTAATATGGAAACTAAAGTATTAAAACTAGTAATAAAAGGAATATACAAAATCTAGTCACAACTCAAAGTCATACCTAAGATTTTCACTCTGATTCTTTAAGGTTGCTTTCTTTCTTAATTTTTAGATTTTTACAAATTATTAAATAGAACACAGATTCAAATCAACCATCTTAACTCTGCCTTAGTGGAAGAACTTTTGAAACCGCAGACTTTGACTTCTAGAATGAACAAAGCTTAAAGGTACAATCTGCATTTAATGGGTCTGATATAAATATAGCCAAAGTTTTGTATAATCACTATCTTAGAACCAGCCAGAACTTCTGACCCCATCATTTGCTAATTGCTCTGTCAGCAATGTGGACAATTTCTACATGGCACACAAACAACTAGAAGGATAAGAAAGAATTTTATTAAGGGAACTACCCACAATTTTACCATAAATTATCTAGAATTAAATGCTACTTATCTATCTTTAATTCATAATGAATATTACTAGCAAAACATATCACAAAAAAACTGATAAACTGTTCAAGCTATAGATAGTTAAGTTTGTTCTGTTAAAATTAATAGAATAAACCAATCTTGATTATATTTTGATTGTCATACATTTATAAATACTGAACTTGAAAAAATATCTGCAAAAGAAAGGCCAGAATGGTAGGAACTTTAAGACCAAAGTCTAACCTCATCAATGAATCAAAATTTTACATGGATGACCCTGACCCTGTGAAAATAATTTCAGGGACATAAATATGCAAAACCACCATATATAAAAACTTGAGTTAGGCTGAAAGCAGAAATTCTCTCTGAAAAGCATCTTCTCAATGGAAATCTGATTTATTGTTTTCTTAAACATGGAGAAAACCCCTGTCAAAATTCTAAGGTTAACAAAAGAGGATCAAAATGTCAGTGCCAAGATATTCTGTAACCAAATATTTACTAGCAGTGATTGAAGTATTTTTCAAACATTGCTTTTAAAAGAATTTCTAATAACAACAGAAATACAATGACAGAGTAAGAGCAATATTCTTTCAGTTCTCTGAAATTTTATACTTATTTTTATATTTTATTTATATATATTTTATTTTAAAATTTATACTAATTTTTATTTTCTCTTTTGTACAACTTATTAAAGGTTCATATGGGAAGTCTCAAACTAAAAGAACCTCTTGAAGGATCTAAGTCTGCATTTTTAGCATGCACTTTGAATTAATTTTTTTATGCACTTGATTTGAGAATCACCCCCTATTCTAAATGATCCTCTCTACTCCAATACACCCTAGGGAAACAAGGAGACAAGGAGGCAGGAAAAGAGAAGATGTAAACACTGATTACAAACCTTTATATGTTGGAGCAGGTGGAGCTGTTGCCACTTTCCTGACTTTCGCTGTCACTGAGCTATCAACATTAACAACCATTACCGGATGGTCAATATGACCCAGGTTCTGGCCCTGGCCATTTGTTTCTTCTGAGTGTTCCCACTGTTTTCTAATCCGCTCCTTGAGTTTTTCCAGTTTGACATCATGTTGTCGTCGCTTTAGGATATCTAATCTTTGGGAATTACAAGTACTAGTAGAAGACGGAGAAGAGTCAGTTAACCGTAACACTTTTGAATCAATATTATGGCCCATGGTACACACAGAAGACTTCAAAGTGTTCTCATTTCCTTTTGTTCTATTAGGTTTTTCTTCATCACTTCTCATGGCAGCTGCCACCTTAATCAAACATTCAGAATTTTGCAATGCATCAATTGTTGGTCGATCATTTAAAAACCTAACAACTGTATCATCAACGGCAGATGATTGGGAGCTCTCAAAATCACAACAAAGTATATTCCGATCTTCTTGACTGCACATCAACCGGTTCCCACTCTCAGGCTTCTCTTCATTAACATCCACACAATATACGTGCTTTGACTCTAAATGGCTGGGGCTTATACTGGATGGTGTGCCATGGACTTCCCTATGATTAAAAAATAATAAGCTTTAAATAAAGAATACAAAAACCAGTCATACAAACTGAGTGGAGAACTCTAAACATTAGAGACCCCAAAACTTAGACACTCTAGTAGGTTAGAAATAATTCAGTGCTCAATGCCTCCTGGGTATCAAAGGTTAGATTATGGCAAATCATCTAAATCATAATGTGCATATTATAAAACTATGCAAAAGATGCATGCAGAGATTTCCTTAAGAACCCCAGAAAGCAGAAATACAATCTGACTTTGGATATTCACTTGACACTTACTACCAAAATGTACATTTTACTTCTCCATAAAATCTTAAGAACTAGGGGGAAAAGTTCTCAAATTCTGGCATTTCACATATATAACTTCTAAATAGTGTACGAAATTAACAGATTGGGAGTAGAAATAAAGTGGAAGTACAATAAACATTCACCTCCAGATAAACGTGGTTAGTAAAGTTAAATCTCTCTGAACTACAGACAACTTTTTTGGCAGCTTCAAGTTATGTAAAGCATGTCTAGAAATTCCAGAGTAGGCAAAGAAGACTGGACACAGCCAAAGCATGCATCACAAAGTCCATATTCTCTACTCACAAAAACACTAGCAAAAGTATTCCTTCAGAAACTATTTTGATTTTACGTATCATTCTAGTAAGTTATATTTTAGAAACAGAAGCAGTTATTAAAAGGGAGATTAATGAAGACAAGCCTCAGCAGTAGGAAGAAGACATGAAAAGCTACCCAACAAAATTATAGGAACAGACATAACAATCATCTGGACCCCCAAGTTCCGAAAGAGTAGACATTTGCCACATGTGGCAATTGAGCACTAGAATGTGCTTAATCCAAACTGAGATGTGCTGTAATGTAAATTACATACCAGATTTTTAAAAATTAAAAAATAAAGACCGTAAAACATCTTTGGGTGTGTGCATATGACTACTAAAAATATTTAAATTACATATGTGTGGTTCACTTTAATGGTGCCATTGTATATACTGACCTAAATCTTTCAGTTTAGGCATAAAACTCTAAATATCACAAAAATTATTAAAGTCATGACTCTATTACAGCAAAATATGGTTAATTTTGCAGCTATCATGAGTACACAAGTGTGTGCATTTCTCTAAAGAGACAGTCTATAGCTTTTATCAGATTCTCACTGGGGTCCATGACTCAAAAAACATTAGACCCTCTTCTAAGAGGCTGATTATTAAATAAGACGGGGGCTGAGAACTGAGTTCTGCAGCTTTCACTAGAGATCAAGACTAAATTCAATTATTTTCACTATCTCAACCAGACTGCAACAACTCACTGTTTAAATGATTAAGGTCTAAAAACAGCACATGCAGAGAATAAAACAGGAATCCCTGGTGGCTCAGCGGTAAAGAACCCACCTGCCAATGCAGGAGATGTGGTTCTATGCCTGGGTCGGGAAGATGCCTTGGAGAAGGAAATGGCAACCTACTCCACTATTCCTGCCTGGGAAATCCCACAGAGAAGCCTAGCAAGCTACAGTCCATGGGATCGCAAAAAGTCAGATACAACTTAGTGACTAAACAACAGAGAATAAAATAAAATATAAAATGGTAGGTTACCTACATGTCTTAATCGTAAGGGAAAGAAAATTAACTAAAAAAAGTAAAGTAGGGACTGCCCTTGTAGTCCAATGGCTAATACTCTGCACTCCCAATGAAGGAGGCCAGGTTCAGGGAACTAGATCCCACATGCTGCAACTAAAGATCTCAGCACGCCACAACTAAGACCCAGCAGAGCCAAATTAGATAGACCAAAATAAATGAACTTTAAAAAAAAAAAAAGTAATTTCACACATTCTTTCACTCACTCACTCATTAAATATCTACTATGAATAAGGATGTTCACTATGCAATTCTTTCAACTTTTCTATAAATATGAAAATTGTCGTAATAAAATGCTGGAAAAAATATCTATAGAATACTTAGTTAAATAACAAGCATTAAGATGATTTGGGAATGAGACAGATTTGTAGTTTTACATAAAGTAATGTAATGGGTACACATTTAATCAAAATATAATGCAGCATGAAAATGCTCCAACAGAGGAAGCACAGGTGGTACTAAGTCGCTTCAGTCTTGTCCGACTCCTTATGACCCTATGGACTACAGCCTGCCAGGCTCCTCTGTCCATAGGATTCTCCAGGCAAGAATACTGAAGTGGGTTGCCATGCCCTCCTCCAGGGGATCTTCCTGACCCAGGGATCGAACCTGAGTCTCTTCTGTCCCCTGCATTAGGAAGCAGGTTCTTTACCACTAGTGCCACCTGGGAAGCACAGAGGAAGGGTTGAATAAGCTAGGGAATGAAATGGGGTAGAAACAGATACAGCAGTGTTTCATACAGAAGGTGATAAAAGCTGAGTTTTAGATGATGAATGGAGCTGGCCAGGTGGAGGGTGTTCTATTCACAGCTATCCTATGGATATTTGTTTCTTTTCTTAAAATACACATAATTTACACAATTTTAAATGTGAGGTAGTATTATTTGCAGAAAGAATATTAGAATAGAAATAGTAATTTAGTTTCAATTCTGATAGTGATTATGTTTCTAGGCATCTCATTATTCTTTTAAATTTTCCCTTTCTCCTTTTTCTAAACTATGCACTTGTACCCAGATTAAGTCCCTGGCCTTTTCTCTATTTATTTTTTTCACTTTTATCACTTCAATGCTACTGACAACTCCCATATTTATATTCGTAGCACTGACTTTTCCACACACATTCCTACCCAAACATCCAACTGCCTACTGAATATTTTCACCTAGATATTTCAAAATTGCATCAAATGGAACACACTGAAAATCAAACCCATAATTTACCTCTGCATGCTTGTGTGCTAAGTTGCTTGTGTCCAATTCTTTGTGACCCTATGGACTGTAGCCCACCTGGCTCCTCTGTCCACGGGATTCCCCAGGCAAAAATACTGGAGTGAGTTGCCATGCCCTCCTCCAGGGGATCCTCCCGACCTAGGGAACGAACCCACATCACTCGCAGCTCCTGCATTACAGGCAGATTCTTTACCGCTGAGCCACTGGGGAAGCATAATTCACCTTCATCATCCAAATTTTTTATCTCAAATATAAGATGTGAGAGTTGGACCATAAAGAAGGTTGAGCACTGAAGAACTGATGCTTTTGAACTGTGGTGCTAGAGACTCTTTTGAGAGTCCCTTGGACAACAAGGAGATCAAACCAGTCAATTCTAAAGGAAATCAACCCTAAATATTCATTGGAAGGACTGATGCTGAATGCCACCTGATGTGAAGAACCAACTCATTGGAAAAGATCCTGATGCTGGGAAAAATTGAGGGCAAGAGGAGAATGGGGCAACAGAGGATGAGATTGTTGGAAGGCATGACTGAATCAATGGACATGAGGTTGAGCAAACTTGGGGAGATAGTGAAGGACAGGGAAGCCTGGCATGATGCAGTTGATAAAGTCACAAAGAGTCAGACATGACTTAGCAACTGAACAAGAGCAAATATAAAAACTAAGTATTTCCAAGCACCATCATTAAAAACTCCTTACTTTACTGATTGATACTTTAAAATACTAAAAAATGATTATAAATGAAACAACAAACTATAAGTTTCAGTGTCTATTACTTAATACTATTTGCTATCCTAACAGCAAGAACATATTTCTATCAGTAGTTAAAACGTCCCTCAAATACAAAACTCTTTAATCTTATCTGGTAAATATCCTAAATTAGCTAACAAAAATGCAAAGCATTTTATACTATTCATATATTAAAATTCATTCATCAATCTTGAACATCTAACTAAATTGTTAAAAGGAACCACTGGCAACACAAACAATAAACCAACTCACATTCTCAGAAGAAAGAAATTTTAGGTAACTGATTAATGCTAGCCCCCTCCAACTCAAAAAAGAGAAGAAAACTAAACTATGTGAAGACCACTGTGTAGAACATCCAATCTGAGATATAAGGGAGAAGAAAGCCGTACTTCCAGAAACCGAATAATTTGTGTGCAGGAAGCATATTACAACGGAGTGGTCTGGAGTAAATATTACTACTTCTCCCCAAATATTCAATCTGTAAAAGAACAGAAAGTTAGCATTTCATAAAAGATTTTGCTTTACCTTTTTGGAAAATGGAAAAGGTAATACTACTAGATTCAGAGTGTGATGAAAAACTGAGAAAATAAACTATAATATTAGTACAAATACTATAGGTTAACTCTATAGATAATTTAAAAAAAAAAAAGAAACCCACACTAACCTGTAAGAAACCAAAGGGTCACGAAACTCCACACGATTAATTTTTTTTACATTACTCTCCAGGGTGGTAGCTCTGAGAGGACTACGAGATTTCTCTTTTCGTGATTTAGAAAATTTGGAGGCTGGAGCATTAACCCAAGAATCATCCAGGTATCTACCATCTGAAGAAAAAGGAAATCTATGAAAACATATGATATAAAATACAACTGTCTCTGAACGTGGCTAGCATTTAAGAAAATAACTTAGGTATCTTATTGTTTCTGCACTCTCAAGCTGAATACCATACAAGTAGATTAAAAAAAAATTCAGGTTCTATTATTACAGTAACTCAATCTATAGAGAAAGACTGCATTCTAAGCAAACAACACCAAGTGAAATTCTAAATAAAAAATTCCTTTTGTCAAAGGCTCTCACTTCAAAAAAGATGCATCAGCTAAAACCCAAGACTCACAGATTATAAAAAAGAATCATAGTTTCAGTTAATCTGCAGGTTTATTCCACTAATTATGCAACCACAAAATTAAATATATAAAAGGTAACCAAAGAAAATATTGACAGTGTCAATTTATGATAGTATTTGTAAGATAAATATTCTAATTTTGATCAGAAATCCCAACCAAAAAAAACAAAAGTCTTAAGTCAACTAAATTTCAAACTAAAATACCTGTACTTTTTCTTTTTTAAAAAGGACATATATAACCCTAAAGGCTCAAAATCAAATTCTCACTAACAAATGAAAACTCACTGCCAAAGGTGATGCTGTAGTGCTAAGTCCCCGATCAAAAGATGGAGAAAATGTCATCTACAGTCACTGAACATGAGGCTGCTTCGTAACTACTCAGTACCAAAGGAAAAGAACTAAATGCTGATGAAGCACCTAGTCTCTGACAAAAGAACAAGGAAATACATGGGACTATATGGAGAAATTAAACCAAAACGCCAAAAATTCATATTTAATATATTTATATCTTTGGAAGTCACCTCATACATACCTTTTCTACTAATTTTTCTGGTAGCACTTGCAGAAGATTTCTTGGTATCCATGACAGAATCAAACACAGCTGTACTTGTAGGGGCTACTTCCAATTTGTTTTCAATGTGTCTCAGCTAAAGTTTAAACACCATCAAAACAAATAGGTTAATTCTATTCTAAACCAGCTACCATCAATTTAATTACTTATATTATCCAACAACTTTCTCCAAAGCAGAAAAAACTTAGGAATGCTTTATTTTAACTAAAAACAATATAGTTTTTCTATTATTTACTACTTAAGCAATTGGCCAATGCTGCCCAAATTTGGACACAAAAATAAAAATGTCTATAGAATACCAAGAGTTTTCCATTTGACCTGTTGACTACTTTTTTAATTGTTGAGTTTTTTAAAAGCAGTAAATTTTCTGACATTGTATGCTGCATATCATTATGCTACATATATTTTCTGCATTTCTACATATTTTATGTGTTTTATATGCAAAAGTGAGGAAAGAACAATTCCTCGAGACTAAAATTTAGGATTATTTAAATAGCCACAACTTTTTATCATTTTATATCTACAAAATAAGTTTTACAATAAGGACAAAGTTAATAAGATAAAATTCAGGTTTCCAAGCACTACAGTTGACTTTTGATATAACCACCAATGATTTTAAAAAGTATTTTCTCCTAAATGCTTACAGGAGAAAATGTGAAGAAAACAGAAGAAAGTAGAAAAAAATAAAATTAATCAAAATTCCAAATTCCACCACAAAGAAATAAAAGCTTTGTGTAAAATTCTGATTTATCTTCTTTCATATTTTAGCAGGGCAATGTACTCACAAAACTGGAATAATCCTTTATATATTAATAATTCTATATCAGACTGTTCCCCCATTTATATTATGAACCATTGATCACCCCTAAAAATTATTTTTAAAACCCAATAATTTTTTTTTAAAAACAACTATTAACAATTCAGCTCTAAGTTAGTTTACCTCTAAATTTAATATGGGATAAAAATTATTCTTACATTATAAATGTACAATGCTCACAAAGAATATATGCTGATTGCTACATTCATGGACCCAAAATCTGACTCTGCATTATGACCAAATCTAGGTTATCAGATTGACTTTCAAATCAGTTCAAAAGATTATAGGACAGAAAATATCAAGTTTATACTGTTAAAAAATAGATGACTTGAATTCTGGTAGAATACAAAACAAATAAGACAAATATATAAATATATATACATACACACACACACACATATATAAGGTTGGTGCAAACATAATTACAGTTCCGACTGTGACTTTTTAAAACTAATTTTATTTATTTATTTTTGTCTGTCCTGGGTCTTCATTGCTGTGTGGACTTGAGTCTCTAGTTGCAGAGAGCGGGGGCTACTCTCTAGTTGTGGTGTGTCAGCTTCTCATTGCGGTGGCTTCTCTTGTTGGGAAGCACAGGTTCTAGGGCATAAGGGCTTCAGTAGTCGTGGTTTCCAGGCTCTTGAACTCAGCTATTGTGCTCTGCAGCATGTGGAATCTTTGTGGATCAGGGATCAAACCTGTGTCTCCTGCATTGGCAAGTGAATTCTTTACCACTGACACAACAGGGCAGCCCTCAGACTGCAAATTTTAAATCATTATAACTAGGCTTAAACACATCTTTATTAATCAAAATAGGAACCATTACAATCAACACATTTTTGTTAATGAGAAGTTTATTTCTGTAGCATAAAAATTTGTGCTTCAGGATTCAACAAACTCCTAAGAAGTATTTTCTGCATCCTGCTGGCTGTGGAAGCATTTTCCCTGAAAAAAGTTGTTGAGATACTGAGGAAGTAGTAGTTGGTTGGCAAGAGATCAGGTAAATATCTGGATGAGGCAAAACTTTGTAGCCCAATTTGTTCAACTTTTGAAGTGCTGGTTGTGCAACATGCAGTTGGGTGCTGTCATGGAGAAAAATTAGGCCCTTTCTGTTAACCAATACCGGCTGCAGGTGTTGCAACTTGGGGTGCATCTCATCGATTTTCTGAGCATACTTCTCAGAGGTAGTGGTTTCACTGGGATTCAGAGAGCTGCAGTAGATGAGACGGGCAGCAGACCACCATACAGTGACAAGAACCTTTTACTGGTGCAAGTCTGGCTTAGGGTGGTGCTTTGGAGCTGCTTCTCGGTGCAACCACTCGGCTAGTTGTCACTGGTTGTCATATAAAATCTACTTTTCATCACATGGCACAATCCAATTGAGAAATGGATTCTCAATCAGAAATACAACTGATGTTGCATAGAATAAGAGAAGACACTTCAAAATGACGATTTTTTGGACTTCTAGTCAGCTCACGAGGCATCCACTTATAGAGCTTTTTCACCTTTCCAATTTGCTTCAAATGCTGCACGACTGTAGAATGGTCAACACTGAGTTCTTCAGCAACTTGTCGCACAGTTATATAAGGATCAATTCGATGATGGCTCTCAATTAGTCGTGTTAATTTCTGATGGCCGGCCACTATGCTCTTTTATCTTCAAGCTTCTTGTTTCCTTTTCAGAACTTCTTGAACTACCACTACACTGTACATTTGTTAGCAGTTCTTGGTCCAAAAGCACTGTTATTGTCAGTTGTCTCTGTTGCATCAAATGACCCATTTTGAACTCGAATAAGAAAATCACTCAAATCTGCTTTTTGTCTAACATAATTTCCATAGTCTAAAAAAAATATAAAATAAGCAGCAAGTAATTTAAGTCTTTAGCAAAAAAAAAAAACATAAAGTGAGAAATGCACGTTAAAATGATGTATAACATAACCACATTTAGAGTGTATTCCAATATCAAATGGCAAATTTCAATAATGCAAAAACCACAATTACTTTTGTACCAACCTAATATATATTAGAAGAGCAATTTGCCTAGAGAGCAAATGAAAAAGAAAAGAAAAAGGTCTCTCTTTAAAGAGCTATGTATCACTTGACAAATCTGGATTCCTAAACTCCAGACAAGACTGGACTGAATATAAATGAGAACGGTGGCACATAATCATCCTTCTTCAGCAGTACTAAGAGAAAACAACCTGTTACTGCCACAAAAAACTAGCAGGTGACTCACAGTCCACTCAAACAAAAGCTGTCCCTTTCATTTCTGCTCTATGAGCTTCCTACATAGACACATTCCTACCTTCTCTAATAAATTCTACATTTTAAAACTTCATCTCAACATATCAACTGAGTAAATTTATTAAAGCAGAATAAATAACACAACATAGTTTAATAATTTATATGCCATAGTGCTAATGTTTCTGATACTTAAAGTAATGTCCTAATTACTACTTTACTATCTAATAGTTGTCACTAACGTTAATTTTGTAACATAGTATGTAACTTTTCATATTGAAAAGTTTAACTATTTTCTCATAAAAAAAGCACTATAGAAAAGAATTTTAATCTACTCAATCATAACAGAAAATTTTAAACTAGAAGGAAATAAATGGAACCTATAATTACTTACAGCAGCCTTGGTCTGAGAAAGTGCATCCCATGGTGCGGTTATATCTGCTGGGCAACATTAATATTTACTGAATTAGGATCTCTGAAGTGGACCTTGAAATCTGCATTTTAATAAGCTCCTAAATGCACTCAAAAGTTTGAGAACCACTTTATTAGGCAGAACTGTTCTCCAGCAAGCGCTTTATTACATTGAGCCAAAACATGATTCTTCTCCCATCCTGTAAAGCCTAGCTTCCTAATACATGGTTTAGAGCTGTATTAGGCACTGATCCCCCTAGGACACTGATCCCATAGGACAACTAGACTAACACCCCCATCTACATTTCCAACAATAAGCAGTATCCTCAGTTTATCCCAATGAGCTGAACAAATACACTGTTAAGTACCATACTGCATTTCGTATTATGATATGAAAAGATCAGAAAACTACTCCAGACTTCAACCTACTAGTAGAAACAAAGGTAACATCTATTCATTCTTTCAGACAATAGCCCTTCAAAGAGTATATATTCAAACAGTCTATATATTTCCCCTCAGTCAGCCTTCTCTAGGATAAATATTTTCATCTTCTCCAAATGCTCCTCATGTGACATGATTTCCAGGTCCCTCACGAACCCAATTATCTTGCTCCAGATGTACACATTTGTCAAAGTCCCTCAAAATAATCAAGTCCTAAATTAAAGTTACCCCCATGCATCACTAAAAACAAGAAGTTCAATGAGACTATAACTTTTTAATCTGTGCACTACAGGTCTACATCGGGAGCTATATAGTATCATTTATTGACATTAAGTCAGAATTTATTGTAAAATATTATATACAACTAATTTTACATATACTGATTCTTTTTAAAAAAAGAATGTATTGCTTTACAAGACAGTTTACTATTGTGTGCCTCTGAAGGTAAAGTACATCGTATATTTAAAATGAAACTGAATTTTAAAAAGCATTTATCCATTTGTTATAAATCAAAGCATATGGGTATTTTCATTTACTGAATAGCCCAAAATCTTAGGCACAGGACCTAAACAAAGCATTAAGTTCAGTTTAAAAAAAAAAACAAATCATACCTTGAATAGTATCCGTGCTTTGAGAGTTCCTTGGATTTGGTAAAGGCACCTCTTTTGATCTGCTGCTCCTCATCCTGCCAATTTACCTGCAATCACATCATCAGCATTCACTGAAAATCAACATTATAATATCAGTGAAGAAAATGCCCTATCTTGCCTTTTGTGAAAGTCAAAAAAGAATTTTGTCATCTCTAAAAGTTATCTTTATATTCTCTTAAGAGTTCCTGATAATTTAGTAACTTAATTTTTGCTTGGAAAGCTAAACCATTAAAAATTATATCATAACCACCCCACACAAACTAGGATAGCTACTATCAAACCAAACAACAAACAAAAGTGTTAATGAAGATGTGAAGAAACTATAACTCTTGTGCACTGTTTGTTGGAATGTAAAATGGTACACCTGCTATGGAAAATAGCTCAGTAGCCCCTCAAAAATTTAAAGGAAAACTATCATATGGTCCAGCACAGAAGAATTGAAAGCAGGGGCTTGAAGAGATATTTGTTCACAGCACTGCTCACAACAGTCAAAAGACGAAAGCAACCAAAGTGTCCATAAACAAATGAAAAAATAAGTAAAATGTAGTGTGGTGGCTCAGACGGTAAAAGCATCTGCTTGCAGTGCGGGAGAACCGGGTTCAGTCCCTGGGTGGGAAGATCCCCTGGAGAAGGAAATGGCAACTTACTCCAGTACTCTTGCCTGGAAAATTCCATGGATGGAGGAATCTCGTAGGCTAGAGTCCACGGGGTCCTAAAGAGTCGGACACGACTGAGCGACTTCACTTTCACTTTCAGTATACACATAAAACATTATTATTCAGTCTTAAAGAAGGGGGATATTTTGACATATGCTACAATAAATGAAACTTGAGAACATTATGCGAAGTGAAATAAGCCAGTTACAAAGACAAATACTATATGATTCCACTTATATGAGATACCCAGAATAGTCCAAATCATAGGAAGGGAAAGTAAAATAGCGACTGTCAGGGGCTGGGGGAAGGGGAAAATAGGAAGCTATTGTCTAATGGGTATAGAGTTTCATTTTTGCAAGATGAAAGGAGTTCTAGAGATGGATGGTTACTATGACTGCATAATAGTAATAGTGTATTTAGTACCACTAAACTGAATCCTGGAAAATGGTTAACATGGTAAATTTTATGTTACATGTATCTCACCACAAAACACAAATTAAAAAGGGGAAAAAAGTATATAATGACTCAAAGAGAAAGATCATGATCTACTTACGCTAACTAAACAGACTGATGACAAAATTCTGTTGTAAAAGTCACATAAAAACACAGTTTGGAAAATGTAGAAGGGGAAAACTCATTCCTGCTCTCCAAATCTTAACACAATCATTAAGATCCCTTCTGTTTCTTTATACTTTTTTTTTTTGATTGAATTAGGTTCCTTAATTTATTGTTTTGAGCTTGTCTTTTTTTTTTTTTTTTTTAAACTTTACAAATTGTATTAGTTTTGCCTAACATCAAAATGAATCCGCCACAGGTATACATGTGTTCCCCATCCTGAACCCTCCTCCCTCCTCCCTCCCCATACCATCCCTCTGGGTCGTCCCAGTGCACTAGCCCCAAGCATCCAGTATCATGCATCGAACGTGGACTGGCAACTCGTTTCATACATGATATCATACATGTTTCAATGCCATTCTCCCAAATCTTCCCACCCTCTCCCTCTGCAACAGAGTCCAACTGTAATCACTATAATTTCAATTTTGTGTCTTATTTAAATGCTAGACATTTGAAGTGGGTTTTAGAATATATCCACAAATTCTTTGATACTCCTTTCTTCAAGAAGTGGAGCTTAATTTTCTTCTCATTGGATGTAGGCTGGACTTAGTGGTTTACTTTTAACAAATCAAATGTGGTAGAAATGATGTGTGACTTTCAAAACTAAGTCACAAAAGGCACTGCCTGTTCTCTCTCAAGGATCCAGCTGCCATGTCATAAGGACAGTCAAGCAACCCTATGAAGAGATCCATGTGGCAAAAAAAACTTAGGGTTCCTGCCTATAGCCATATGAATGAGCCATCCTGGAAGTAATCCAACAAGAGTTTATCAATACAATAATATGACTCATTTTCTCTATGATAAATAACACTGTAATGAAAATAGCTATATATATGAATGTTTGCTCATTTGGATTATTCAACAAGAACAGGATCTACAAAGTATGCAAAAACTGAACTAAAGAATATATAGAACATGCTACTCTAGAGATCCAGTGTTGAACTGTTTTCCAATTTACAATAATACGAGCTGATCAGTTTTATTAATATATTTTAGTATTAACTATGCTTTTTACTTTTGTTGATTATTAAGGAATATTAATTATATTCCTTTTAGGGAAGAAAATGGCTTTTTAAAAACTTTTTATTTTGTATTGGGGTACAGCTTTTGTATTGGGGTACATTAACAATGTTTTGATAGTTTTAGGTGAACAGCGAAGGGACTCAGCCATACATATGCATGTATCCATTCTCCCCCAAACTGCCCCCCAATCCAGGCAGCCACATAGCATTGAGCAGAGTTCTATACAGTAGGTCCTTGTTGGTTATCCACTTTAAATAAAGCAGTGTATGTGTCCATCTGGGCTTCCCAGGGGGCGCTAGTAAAGAATCCATCTGCCAATGAAGGAGACACGAGAGACATGGGTTTGATCCCTAGGTCAGGAAGATCCCTGGAGGAGGGCATGGCAACACTCTCTGGTAATCTTGCCTAGAGAATCCCATGAACAGAGGAGCCTGGCAGGCAGAGAGTCAGACACACAACTGAAGCAATGTAGCGCACACACACTACCAAACTACCTATCTATCCAAACTACCAATCTATCTCTTCTTTCCCCCATCCTTCCCCTGGGCAACCATAAGTTTGTCCTCTAAATCTGTGAGTCTGTTTCTGTTTTGCAAGTAAGTTCATTTGTACCAGAAAAAGGTTTCTTTAATTTCAATTTAGTAGACTGCTTGAAGGAGTAAACACTCTGCCATGGAACTTAATTTTAGATCCTCATTTGTGAACTATCTTTTCTTGTTCTTTGCCCACTAATCTACCAGGATATTAAAGTTTTTCTTATTGATTTGCTGAGTTCTTACATTATACTACTACTACTACTACTACTACTAAGCCGCTTCAGTCGTGTCCGACTCTGTGCGACCCCATAGACAGCAGCCCACCAGGCTCCCCCGTCCCTGGGATTCTCCAGGCAAGAACACTGGAGTGGGTTGCCATTTCCTTCTCCAACGCATGAAAGTGAAAAGTGAAAGTGAAGTCGCTCAGTCGTGTCCGACTCTTCGTGACCCCATGGACTGCAGCCTACCAGGCTCCTCCATCCATGGGATTTTCGAGGCAAAAGTACTGGAGTAGGGTGCCATCTTACATTATAAATAGTATATTAAACCTTTGTCATATTTGATAAAAATAATTTTCTTCAATGTCTGTAAAGGCAGTTCAATATTGTAATTATTAAAGACTCTAATTTACGTAAAAAAGGAAAAGCCTACCTACTAAGTCCAAACATGAAAAACTAAAGGTATAATTAATTTTTAAGAGTGTTACTTTTACCTATAATAAACAATCCTGATTTATAAACTTCTTAGGAAAAACTTCAAAAAGGTTCCAAAAATAAAAATTTTCTAAAACTAAAATTTTCATAGGTTATACAATATGATTCTAAGAAAAGTCAATCTAGATGTTTAAAAATAGAATAGTAAAAATTTTAAATCAATAAATATGCCAATAGTTAAAGTTATTCTAACCAGAGTTAGAATCAGAGCTACCAACATAGTTAGAAAAATAAACTCACTTCACTGTCCTTCTCATAAAGATACTTTTGGTCTAGTTAAGTGTCAAATGATAACTAAACAAACATGTGGCTGCTGCTGCTGCTGCTAAATCACTTCAGTCGTGTCCAACTCTGTGCCACCCCATAGACGGCAGCCCACCAGGCTCCACCATCCATGGCATTTTCCAGGCAAGAACACTGGAGTGGGTTGCCATTGCCTTCTCCAATGCATGAAAGTGAAAAATTAAAGTAAAAGTCACTCAGTCGTGTCTGACTCTTAGCGACCACATGGACTACGGACCACCAGGCTCCTCTGTTCATGGGATTTTCCAGGCAAGCGTGCTGGAGTGGGTTGCCATTGCCTTCTCCGAAACAAACATGAGCTATTTTATATCACTAAATCATCTGTCAATGACTAGACAAAACTTTTCTTTGAGCAGACCTCATTTTAAAATAAACGCTAAAATAATGATCAATTTTCTAATGGGAAGCAGAAACAGATTAAATAATCAAAACCTGCATATACATCCAAAATCTCTATGCTTAAGAGCTAATGCCGATAAAGCTGAGACAATGGAGATTAGCAAAAAGAAATGAATCTGCTTCAGGGACATCCCTGGTGGTCCAGTGGTTAAGAATCAGCCTTCCAAAGCAGGGGATACAGGTTCGATCCCCGGTCAGGGAACTAAGATCCCACATGCTGCAGAGCAATTAAGCCTGTGCACCACAACTAGAGAATGCCCCCATGCTCTAGGGCCCATACTCTACAAATAGAGAAGCCTCTGCACACAGCAACTGGAGAAAGGCTGTGTGCCACAACAAAGAGTGCAGCCAAGGAAAAAAAAAAAGAATCTATCTGCTTTAAAATAACAGCCCTATTAATAATCATCTTCAAAAGCAATAACTAAATACAAAGAGTGTGACATTTACAGAAATCTCACCCTGTAAATACACTGCAGTATATTCACCACCTAACAAATGAGAATGAACTAATCACAACTACATACAACCACACAGTTGAGCATCACAAACGTGTTAAGTGAAGAATGCCAGAAACTAGTGTACACACTGTATACATTTTATAAAACATCAAACAGGCAGAATTAATCTACTCTGTTACAACTGACAATGGTCATTATTTATGCTTTCTTTTTTTTTTCCTTATGTATGCTTTTGGCAGGAGGGTGACAAAAATTGGAGCAAGGAAGCGCTTGAGGTACTAATAATATTGTTTACTGATTTGGCAAAATCAAATATACAAAAAAGATCTTCATGACCAAGATAATCACGATGGTGCGATCACTCACCTAGAGCCAGACATCCTGGAATGTGAAGTCAAGTGGGCCTTAGAAAGCATCTCGATGAACAAAGCTAGTGGAGGTCGTGGAATTCCAGTTGAGCTCTTTCAAATTCTAAAAGATGATGCTGTGAAAGTGCTGCACTCAATATGCCAGCACATTTGGAAAACTCAGCAGTGGCCACAGGACTGGAAAAGGGCAGTTTTCATTCCAATCCCAAAGAAAGGCCACGCCAAAGAATGCTCAAACTACCACACAATTGCATTCATCACACACACTAGCAAAGTAATGCTCAAAATTCTCCAAGCCAGGCTTCAGCAATATGTGAACCGTGAACTTCCTGATGTTCAAGCTGGTTTTAGAAAAGGCAGAGGAACCAGAGATCAAACTGCCAACATCTGTTGGATCATCAAAAAAAAAGCAAGAGTTCCAGAAAAACATCTATTTCTGCTTTATTGACTATGCCAAGGCCTTTGACTGTGTGGATCACGATAAACTGGAAAATTCTTAAAGAGATGGGAATACCAGGCCACCTGACCTGCCTCTTGAGAAACCTATATGCAGGTCCAGAAGCAACAGTTAGAACTGGACATGGAACAACAGACTGGTTCCAAATAGGAAAAGGAGTACGTCAAGGCTGTATATTGTCACCCTGCTTATTTAACTTCTATGCAGAGTACATCATGAGAAATGCTAGACTGGATGAAGCACAAGCTGGAATCAAGATTGCTGGGCAAAATATCAATAACCTGATATGCAGATGACACCACCCTTATGGCAGAAAGTGAAGAGGAACTAAAGAGCCTCTTGATGAAAGTGAAAGAGGAGAGTGAAAAAGTTGGCTTACAGCTTCAACATTCAGAAAACAAAGATCATGGCATCTGGTCCCATCACTTCATGGCAAATAGATGGGGAAACAATGGAAACTGTGAGAGACTTTATTTTTTCGGGCTCCAAAATCACTGCAGATAGTGACTACAGTCACAAAATAAAAAGACACTAACTCCTTGGAAGAAAAGCTATGACCAACCTAGACAGCATAATAAAAAGAGACATTACCAACAAAGGTCCATCTAGTCAAGGCTATGGTTTTTCCAGCAGTTATGTATGGACATGAATGTTGGACTATAATAGGGCTGAGCACCAAAGAATTGATGCTTTTGAACTGTGGTGTTGGAGAAGACTCTTGAGCATCCCTTCCATCCTAAAGGAAACCAGTCCTGTTCATTGGAAGGACTGATGTTGAAGCTGAAACTCCAATTCTTTGGCCACTTGATGCGAAGAACTGACTCATTTGAAAAGACCCTGATGCTGGGAAAGATTGGGGGCGGGAGAAGAAGGGGACGACAGAGGATGAGATGGTTGGATGGCACCACCGACTCAATGGACATGAGTTTGAGTAAGCTCCAGGAGTTGGTGATGGACAGAGAAGCCTGGTGTGCTGCAGTCCATGGGGTTGCAAAGAGTCGAACACAACTGAGCAACTGAACTGAACTGATTTGGGTGCTGACTTTTTGGGTGTGTTCAGTTTGTAAGACTTCACCAAACTGTACATTCATATACTTTTTCAATATATATTAAACTTCAGTTAAAAGTATTTTCTTTTTTCTTTAAATTTTTACTAGCGTATAGCAGTCCATGGGGGTCGCTAAGAGTCGGGCACTACTGAACGACTTCACTTTCACTTTTCACTTTCATGCATTGGAGAAGGAAATGGCAACCCACTCCAGTGTTCTTGCCTGGAGAATCCCAGGGACCGCGGAGCCTGGTGGGCTGTTGTCTACGGGGTCGCACAGAGTCAGGCACAACTGAAGCGACTTAGCACCAGAGCAGCCCCAGAGGTGGGGGACTCAAGGAATTCCAGAAAGGAATAGGAAAAGTGTATAAAAAGGAAAGTATATAAAATAAAAATATATAAAAACTATAATGACCTGTATGGCTCTATCAATAAATGCCTGCTAAACGTCAGGGTGATGGGTAGACAAAAGGCCAGGAACACCTGTGAAGTTAGTGAGCAGCAGCAGCAGCAGCTGAATAATAATGTTGTGTTAGTTTCAGGTGTACAGCAAAGTGAATCAATTATACATATACATATACATAACCTCAGATATGCAGATGACACCACCCTTATGGCAGAAAGTGAAGAGGAACTAAAGAGCCTCTTGATGAAGAGCCCCACTCTTTTTTAAATTCTTTTCCCAAAAAGGCCATTACAGATTATTGAGTAGAGTTCCCTGAGCTATAATGTAGGTCCTTTGTTGTTGTTTAGTAGCTAAGTCATGTCCAACTCTAGCAACCCCATAGACTGTGGCCCACCAGGCTCCTCTGTCCATGGGATTTCCCAGTCAAGAATACTGAAGCGTGTTGCCATTTCATTCTCCAAGGAATCTTCCCGACCCAGGGATCAAAACCATGTCTCCCACCACTTAAGTGGCCACCAAGGAAGCCCACAGTAGGTCCTTCATAGTTACCTATTTTATATATAGTGTGTATATGTCAATCCAATCTTCCAGTTTATTCTCCCCTCTCCCAAAGTATTTTCAGATAACATGAAATAACCAAATCCTAGCTTAGGTTTACAATTATAATTTTAATTAAATTCTATAATATGTTCAGTATCATGAAGTACTTCAATTTGACAATAATTCACCTTTCATAATCCATGGTTATCCCATGCCCAATAAATGTTATTAATAAAATCTATTTAAGCAGGTTTGTTCTTCACTTAAGAATATATAATACATATGTCACCATTTTCTTTCATTGAGGAATAACTACAATGAAAAAAAAAATCTCCTCATAGAAAGAAGAGAATCTAATCTATCAAAACTTTTCTTTTACTAACTTTTGCAGTTCCATACAAATTTTAGGATTATTTGCTCTAGTTCTGTAAAAAAATGCCATTTCAGGGACTACATAAGACTGTTTTGGGTAGTATGGGTTTTAACAATATTATTTTTCCCAGTCCATGAACATTGGACTGTATCTCTTTTCATTTATCTGTGTCACCTTTAATTTCTTTCATCAATGTCTTACAGCTTGAAGAGTACAGGTTTTTCACTTTATTCGTTAAATTTACTTCTGGGTTTATTTTTTCTTAATGCAACTGTAAATGGGACTGTTTTCCTAATTTTTCTTTCTGAAAGTTATTACTGTATAAAAATGTAACCGTTTCTGTATATTACTTTTGTGTTCTAAAACTTCACTGAATTCATTTATTATGCATAACAGTTTTTTGGTGGAGCTGTTAGGGTTCTCCATACATAGTATCACATCATCTGCAAATCGTGACAGTTTTACTTCTTCCCTTTCAATCTGGATGCCTTTTTTTTCTTTCTTTCTTTTTTTGATCCAATAGCTGTGGCTAGGACTTTCCAGTAGTCATGTATGGATGTGAGAGTTGGACTATAAAGAAAGCTGAGAGCAGAAGAAGCGATGCTTTTGAACTGTGGTGTTGGAGAAGACTCTTCAGAGTCCCTTGGACTGCAAGGAGATCCAACCAGTCCATGCTAAAGGAAATCAGTCCTGGGTGTTCATTGGAAGGACTGATGTTGAAGCTGAAACTCCAGTACTTTGGCCACCTGATGTGAAGAGCTGACTCATTTGAAAAGACCCTGATGCTGGGAAAGATCGAAGGCAGGAGGAGAAGGGGATGACAGAGGATGAGATGGTTAGATGGCATCACCAACTCAATGGACATGAGTTTGGGTAAATTCCAGGAGTTGGTGATGGACAGGGAGGCCTGGCATGCTGCAATTCATGGGGTCGCGAAGTCGGACATGACTGAGCTACTGAACTGAACTGGAGGACTTCCACTACTATGTGAATAAAAGTGACAGACGTGGGTATTTTTATCTTGTCCCCAATCTTAAAACAAAAGCTTTGGGCTTTTCACTGTTGAGTATAATGTTAGCTGTGGGTTTGTCATATACAGCCTTTATTACATTAAGGTATATTTCCTCTATACCCACTTTGTTTAGAGTTTTTATCATAAATGGATGCTATGTTATGTCAAATGATTTTTCAGCATCTATTGAGATGATTGTGTGATTTTTATTCATTTTTTTAATGTCATGTATCAGGTTGATTGATTTGCAGATATTGACCCATCCTTGCATCTCTGGAATAAAGCCCACTTGATCATGGTGTTTACTTTTAATGTATTCTTGAATTAGGTTTGCTAATATTTTGTTGAGGATTTTTGCATCTATGTTCATCAGTAATATTGATCTGCAATTTCTCTTTCTTCCTTCCTTCCTTTATTTTGTAGGGTCTTTGTCTAATTTTACTATCAAGGTAACTCTGGCCTTGAAGAATGAGTCTAAAAGTATTCCTTCCTCTTCAATTTTTTGGAACAGTTTGAGAAGGACAGTATTAACTCTTCTTTAAATGTTTGGTAGAATTCCCATGAGGCCATCTGGTCCTGGACTTTTTGTTTCTTGGGAGATGTTTGATTCCTGATTAAATGTCATTACTAGTAATCAATCTGTTCATATTTTCTATTTCTTCCTGATTCCATTCCTAGGCATCTTCTTTTTGTGCTCCTTGTTCCCAGGCAAACTCACACAGTTTCATGGTTTCAACTACTTCCTAAACGTCACCATATTTTTATGTCCTGAATTGTTCTCTGAGCTCTGGACCCAAGTTTTCAGTCTACTTGATGGTGCATCTCCCAGTTCAACTGGCCTTTCAAACTTATCAAGTTCAGAACCAAATTCATTATCATCTATATTCAAAATGGTTCCTTCTTCTTGTTCTCTTAGCAAATGGGATTACCATGCATCCATCTCATCTTTGACATCCCTGCCTTTTCCTCACTTCATTATTTACTGAGTTACCAAGTCAATGCTAACTTTAAGATGTTACAATATGTAAAACATGCCTCTGCAAAGATGCTGAAAAATAAATCTTTAAAATATTTCTAATTTCTCTCTTCCCCTTGCCTCTGTAAGAGCATCATCTTTAGCCTAAATTATAGTAAAAAAGCTTCCTAAATTATTCTGCTCCTAACATTCTCCATACTACAACCAAAGTTACCTTTCTACAACAGATCCTAGCAACTCTACTTTTGTAACTCTTCAGTGACTATCATCTATAGGATAAAGTTCCAAATCCCTTAGCACGATGGAAGTCTGAACTCTTCACAACCCTTAATTTTGTCTTACCCCTCGCTATTGTCACAGTATACCAACTGCTCCTGTCAAACAGCTATACCTAGCACGCTTTCTCTAAACATCGAAACTTTCATTATCTCCATATCTTCTTTTCCTAAATTTTCTCTAGCAGTAATACCCTTCAAGACCAACCTCTAATGTCATCTCCTATAAATCTTTCCCAGGCAGTCCCTTAAGAATTACTACTTCATCTGTTTCCCATACCATTTAATTCACTTTCTACAGCACTTATCCTCACACACACAATCATTCATTCAGTCAATGAGTACTTAATTACCACCCCACGTCCAAGCTCAGGGGCGGCGGCCAAGAGGAGCTACCCCATTTCCAAGGTAAGGAGCAGCCGCTGTGCTTCACTGGAGAAGCCATGAAGAGATACCCCACGCCCAAGGTAAGAGAAACCCAAGTAAGACGGTAGGTGTTGCAAGAGGGCATCAGAGGGCAGACAGACTGAAACCACAATCACAGACAACTAGCCAATTTGATCACACGGAACACAGCTTGTCTAACTCAATGAAACTATGCCATGCCAAGTGGGGCCACCCAAGACGGGTCATGGTGGAGAGGTCTGACAGAATGTGGTCCACTGGAGAAGGGAATGGCAAACCACTTCAGTATTCTTGCCTTGAGAACCCCATGAACAGTATGAAAAGGCAAAAAGATAGGACACTGAAAAATGAACTCCCCAGGTTGGTAGGTGCCCAATATGCTACTGGAGATCAGTGGAGAAATAACTCCAGAAAGAATGAAGGGATAGAACCAAAGCAAAAACAACACCTAGTTGTGGATGTGACTGGTGATAGAAGCAAGGTTTGATGCTGTAAAAAGCAATATTGCATAGGAACCTGGGATGTTAGGTCCAGGAATAAAGGCAAATTGGAAGTGGTCAAACAAGAGATGGCAAGAGTGAATGTAAACATTCTAGGAATCAGCGAACTAAGATGGACTGGAATGGGTGAATTTAACTCAGATGACCATTATATCTACTACTGTGGGCAGGAATCCCTTAGAAGAAATGGAGTAGCCATCACGGTCAACAAGAGAGTCCAAAATGCAGTACTTGGATGCAAACTCAAAAACAACAAAACGATCTCTGTTCGTTTCCAAGGCAAACCATTCAATATCACAGTAATCCAAGTCTATGCCCTGACCAGTAATGCTGAAGAAGCTTAAGTTGAACGGTTCTGTGAAGACCTCCAAGACCTTTTAGAACTAACACCCAAAAAAGATGTCCTTTTCATTATAAGGGACTGGAATGCAAAAGTAGGAAGTCAAGAAATACCTGGAGTAACAGGCAAACTTGGCCTTGGAGTACAGAATGAAGCAGGGCAAAGGCTAATAGAGTTTTGCCAAGAAAATGCACTGGGCATAGCAAACACCCTCTTCCAACAACACAAGAGAAGACTCTACACATGGACATCACCAATGGTCAACACCGAAATCAGACTGATTATATTCTTTGCAGCCAAAGATGGAGAAATTCTACACAGTCAGCAAAAATAAGACCAGGAGCTAACTGTGGCTCAGATCATGAACTCCTTATTGCCAAATTCAAAACCACTAGACCATTCATGTATGACCTAAATCAAATCCCTTATGATTATACAGTGGAAGTGAGAAATAGATTTAAGGGACTAGATCTGATAGAGTGCCTGATGAACTATGGATGGAGGTTCGTGACATTGTACAGGAGACAGGAATCAAGACCATCCCCAAAAAAAAGAAATGCAAAAAAGAAAAATGGCCGTCTGAGGAGGCTTAGAAATAGCTGTGAAAAGAAGAGAAGCAAAAAGAAAAGGAAAAAAGGAAAGATATACCCATTTGAATGCAGAGTTCCAAAGAATAGCAAGGAGAGATAAGAAAGTCCTCCTCAATGATCAGTGCAAAGAAACAGAGGAAAACAATAGAATGGGAAAGACTAGAGATCTCTTCAAGAAAATTAGAGATACCAAGGGAACATTTCACGCAAAGATGAACTCAATAAAGGACAGAAATGGTATGGACCTAACAGAAGCAGAAGATATTAAGAAGAGGTGGCAAGAATACACAGAAGAACTGTACAAAAAAGATCTTCATGACTCAGATAATCACAGTGGAGTGATCACTCACCTAGAGCCAGACATCCTGGAATGTGAAGTCAAGTGGGCCTTAGAAAGCAAGCATCACTACAAACAAAACTAGTGGAGGTGATGGAATTCCAGTTGAGCTGTTTCAAATCCTAAATGATGATGTTGTGAAAGTGCTGCAATCAATATGTCAGCAAATTTGGAAAACTCAACAGTGGCCACAGGACTGGAAAAGGTCAGTTTTCATTCCAATCCCAAAGAAAGACAATGCCAAAGAATGCTCAAACTACCACACAATTGCACTCATCACACACGCTAGTAAAGTAATGCTCAAAATTCTCCAAGCCAGGCTTCAGCAACACATGAACCATGAACTTCCAGATGTTCAAGTTGGTTTTAGAAAAGGCAGAGGAACCAGATATCAAATTGCCAACATTCGCTGGATCACTGAAAAAGCAAGAGAGTTCCAGGAAAACATCTATTTCTGCTTTATTGACTATGCCAAGGCCTTTGACTGTGTGGATCACAATTAACTGTGGAAAATTCTTAAAGAGATGGGAATACCAGGCCACCTGACCTGCCTCTTGAGAAACCTATATGCAGGTCCAGAAGCAACAGTTAGAATGGGACATGGAACAAAAGACTGGTTCCAAATAGGAAAAGGAGTACATCAAGGCTGTATACAATCACCGTGCTTATTTAACTTATATGCAGAGTACATCATGAGAAACGCTGAGCTGGAGGAAGCTCAAGCTGGAATCAAGATTGCTAGGAGAAATATCAATAACCTCAGATACGCAGATGACACCAACCCTTATGGCAGAAAGTGAAGAGGAACTAAAGAGCCTCTTGATGAAAGTGAAAGAGGAGAGTGAAAAAGTTGGCTTAAAGCTCAACATTCAGAAAACGAAGATCATGGCATCTGGTCCCATCACTTCACGGCAAACAGATGGGGAAACAGTGGAAACAGTGGCTGACTTTATTTTTGGGGGCTCCAAAATCACTGCAGATGGTGATCACAGCCATGAAATTAAAAGACGCTTACTCCTTGGAAGGAAAGTTATGACCAACCTAGACAGCATATTAAAAAGCAGAGACATTACAAAGGTCTGTCTAGTCAAGGCTATGGTTTTAAAGTAGTCATATATGTATGTGAATGTTGGACTATAAACAGGGCTGAGCACCAAAGAATTGACGGTTTTGAACTGTGGTGCTGGATAAGACTCTTCTGAGTCCCTTGGACTGCAAGGAGATCCAACCAGTCCATCCTAAAGGAAATCGGCCCTGAGTGTTCATTGGAAGGACTGATGTTGAAGCTGAAACTCCAATACTTTGGCCACCTGATGCAAAGAGCTGACTCATTTGAAAAGACCCTGATGTTAGGAAAGATTGAAGGTAGGAGGAGAAGGGGACGACAGAAGATGAGATGGTTAGATGGCATTACCAACTCAATGGACATGAGTTTGGGTAAATTCTAGGAGCTGGTGATGGACAGGGAAGCCTGGCGTGCTGTGGTTCATGGGGTCGCAAAGAGTCGGACACAACTGAGCGACTGAACTGAATTTAATGTTCACAATTCAGTGAGAGAGACATACATATAAACAAATAGAAACAGGAAAAAATAAAAAGGAATCAAAGAAAGAGCTGCCAGTGAAAGGATATATACGAAAGAGAGTGAAGTAGATCATTAGAAGTGACAAGCAACACGATCACAGAAGCAGAAGAGGTGGATGAAAAACCAGGCTAAGAATTCCCTGGCAGGTCCAGAGATTAGGACTCCACATTCTCACTGTGAAGGGCCTGGTTTCGATCCCTGGTCAGGGAACTAAGTTCCCACAAGTTGCGAGGCATGGCCAAAAAAAAAAGAAAGCCAGGCTAGAAAACTACTCATATAAAGGAAGAGGAACACAATTAACCTATATCACTAGGCCAGTAAGCCAGTGAGGAAAAAAAAGAAATGGGAAACAAAGGAATGGAATTCATACCCTATTGATGAATTGCAAGTAGCCTATAAGAATATGTGGCAAAATAAACTACAAGGCACACATACAAAAAGTGTAATCGACCTTGCTGATAGCAGGGCAAAGAAGAGGTCTACAGGTGACCATTTAATAAGTTAAATGTACAACACCATGGAAAAAATGGGAGTCATTTGGTAAAAATACATCATCCATCATTAATGTACAATGAATCAGAAGACAGGAGCAAAAGACAATGTTATTGCTAGGGCTATAATCAAGTAAAGGCCTTATTACAATTGGGTCAAAAAACAGTACAAGAACTATGTATAAACTGTATTTGAGGTTCATTTATTCACTCTCTAGACATGTACAAGGTAATGAGCAGTTAAACTGGAGAAATAAATCCTGTAGCTCAGCTGATAAAGAATCCACCTGGGATGCAGGAGACTCCAGTTTGATTCCCCGGGTTGGGAAGGTCCGCTAGAGAAGGAATAGGCTACCCACTCCAGTATTCTTGGGCTTCCCTGGTGGCTCAGCTGGTAAAGATTCCACCTGCAGTGCAGGAGACCTGGGTTAGGAAGATTCCCCTGGAGAAGGGAACCCACTCCAGTATTCTGGCCTCAAGAATTCCATGAACTATATACTCCATGGGGTCACAAAGAGTCGGACACAACTAAGTGACTCTCACTTCACTTATACACTGTAATCAAGATTCACTGAACAGCAGAAACTACTCAGAAAAGGAAGACATTTCTCCCAGCTACTCACCCAGAGAAAAGATTAACTACTAGACCCATAGTTTCAACCTCATGAAAAATCTTAGTGTTTTTTGGAGGGGAATGGTACGGCCCCAGCTAAACAGATACTTTGTGGGAATTACTAGAAGGGTATCACTAGAGGGCTTCCCAAGTGGAACAGTGGTAAAAAAAATTCACCTGCCAATGCAGGAGGGGTAGGAGACACAGGTTTGATCCCTGAGTTGGGAAGATCCCCTAGAGGAGGAAATGGCAACCCACTCTAATATTCTTCCCTGGAATACTGGACAGAGGAGCCTGACGGGCTGCAGTCCATGGGGTCAGACACGACTTAGCAACTGAACATTCACACATCATTGCAAACTGTCAGGTTACAATTTGGCAAACACACCTGCCTTGTTGAGAATTCCATGTCTGGGACTTCCCTGGTGGCACAGTGAATGAGAATCTGCCTGCCAATGAAGGGGACATGGGTTTGATTCCTGGTCCGGGAGGATTCTATGTGCCACAGAGCAACTGGGCCCATACACCATAAATGCTGAGCCTGAGGGCTGCAACTACTGAGGTCCGTGTGCCCCAGAGCCTGTACTCCACAACTGGGGGGGCAGGGGGTGAGCAATGGGTGGCCTGTGCTCACCATAGCTGAGAGGGCCTATGAAGAGCAGCAAAAGTCTAGCACAGTCAAAAATATATAAAAAATGAATTAAAAAAAAAAAAAAAGAATTCCATGTCTGTTAGCAATCAAATTTCCTGATTCTGGAAGTATCATGATGTTCTTGAGTGTATATCCTCAGCAGATATGAACTCTGATGTATACTGAAACCCAATAACAAAAATTCTACATTCCCAATCATTCCCACTGTAAGTAAGATTCTAAGCAGCCAGGCAATGCCTTTCACCAAGCAGCTGCGGAGTTCCTGTCTCTTGAGTATACTTTCTCAAGAAGTTCTAGAGGAGATATCACCTGGATAACACATTAAAAACAGATGCCAAGGCTCTACTCCAAGAGATTCTGAATCAGTGGATCTGCTGCTGCTGCTAAGTCGCTTCAGTCATGTCTGACTCTGTGCAACCCCACAGATGGCAGCCCACCAGGCTCCCCTGTCCCTGGGATTCTCCAGGCAAGAACACTGGAGTGGGGTGCCATTGCCTTCTCCACAGTGGATCTGAGAAGTAAAAAAACCTGTATTTTTAAAGGTCTACAGAAATCCCAATACATATGAGCTTTGAGAACTACAGCTCTAGAAATCATCTTCAATCTACTCTTTGAAGCCTGAAGCCCCAAAACACTGTTGATCCCATAAAGATGAGCATCAGTGGAGAGAACTAATCCTATTCCCCAACCACCTGACAGCATCTCTCTCCTGAAGTTCCAGAACACTTGACAACAACAATCATTTTAAACCAGG
The DNA here is from genome assembly GCF_029378745.1 of Bos indicus. NCBI lineage: Eukaryota > Metazoa > Chordata > Mammalia > Artiodactyla > Bovidae > Bos > Bos indicus. The sequence continues at coordinate 62,001,746 of NC_091775.1, read as the reverse complement.
AAGCAAAATCACAGACCTCTAACACTATGGTGGATGAACATGAGAGCATTTAGTAGGAAATAACCACAGCTAATATAGTCCATGTTTCTTCTATGTGGGCCAAGGGAGCACATTACTTTTCACACATTATTTCCAATCTCATGAGGCAATATTCCTATACTCATTGTACTGATGAAGAAATAGTATCAGACAATGGAACTAGTCCTAGGTCATTCAGCTAATAAAAGACAGAACTGGAAATTAAATCTAGATCTCTCCCTTTCTCAAACCTCTGAAAGGTACTAATGGTCATTCATATAATGGCAGTCACTGGCATACAGATGATAGCTTTGGGCATAGGAAAGGTCACCCAGGGAGAAAACACAGTACTAGAGAAGAAAAGAACCCAAGGTCAAACTCTCTTGCACCTCAAGATTTGAAAGACAAGGACTAGCTAGCAAAGGAGACCGAGAAAGGGAAGTAGAGTGGAGGTAGAAAATCAGAGTGTAGTGTATAGAAGTCAAAGGAAAGAGAATATGTCAAGAGAGTGGTCAGATGAGATGAATGCTGCCAAAAGGCCAAGCAGGTTGAGAATTTGCTATCTGAAAATGCTCACTAGGTTTACAGATAAAGAGCTCTTTGGTGATTTTACTGAGAGCTAAATGCAGAGAAATGGGGGTAGCAAATTCACTGGAACTGCTTGGAGAGAGACTGAAAAGTATCTTCTAAACACTGACAGAAAACGGATTCGACTCTTTTGAGAAGTCTGTAAAGGAAAAAACAGCAGTAACGGAGGAGGGTATTGTGTTGAGGGATTTTTGTGTTTAAGTAAGATTTAATTAAGTATAAATGATGATAAGAAGAATCTCAGAGAGAAAAGAAGGCTAGAGATACATATGAGAGAAAATATAATTGATGGTTACCAAGTTTCTTGAGAGAACCTGGAGTGAGGAAATGTTAAAACAGATGAAGTGTTCTTACGGTCCCTTTCCTCTAAAAGTTACTTTTTCTTTTTTTCCATTCTCCCTATTTATGAACTCTTAGCCTGCATAGTAAAAGGGAAAGATAAAACGTAAATATAATTCCTTTAAATTTCTCAGTTCTGGTTGGTCGTCTCTTAGACTGTACTTACTTCTCTTATGAGGTCAATATTTTGGTGATCCATGAAGTATGAACTCCTTGTTGGCCTTAGATTATGACTGTTATCAAGCAAATAGTTTTTTCGTTGCAGTCTTATTTGACTTATAGGTTTTCCTGCTTTTTATTTATATCACTTTTAACTAGATTCTTTTTATACCATTTATCATAGCTTTTTTGAAACTGTGTTTCCATTTTCTACTGGCAAGTTAGTCTCACCCTGAGCTATGGTTTGGAAGTTAGCTGTCAGTCCTTTCCCCACCACTACTCCACTGCTTCTGCAGCCCTCTCCTTTCCCATACACACACTCGCCATTTTTATTTTTGAGTTCATTGTTTGGAGCTTTCATTTATATTTTACTTGATGCATATAGAGTAAATTGCCAAATACAGTTTCTTTTTTAGTTCTTGTGATATCTGACTTTAGTCTGAACAAAGCAGTATTGTTCATTTATGCTTTGACTTTTACACAAAACAACTTGTTTCTCTGTAAGATGGCAGTTAAACTCACTGTAAAATTTACACTAAAACTCCTCAGTCAAATAAATAACAAAAGTATTCTCAAGTTTTCTGAAAATTAAGTTTACAGTAGTGTAAGAAGACCAAGAGCAATACAGTGATACAGAGCCTATGTTATTGATTTCTGAAACTATGGTCAGATCTCATCTCTGATAGCCTAGCCCATATAACCAACTGCTTATTTAGAAATCTCAAAGCACATCACACTTATCATCTCCAAAATCCAACTCATGATTATTCCCAAAAACCAAAAGAGGTGTTTCCTATCGCACTCCAGTTGCACAAGCAAGAAATAGCCACAAGAAGTCAATAATTATACTATATGACCTCTAAGACCCTTTGAATTTATAATCTATACCACCAGCTCTCAGAGTATGGTCCAGGCATCTCTGAGGATCTATAAGACCATTTTGAGGGTGTCTTTAAAGTTATAATTATTTCCATAATAACATGAAGACTTTATTTGTCTTTTTCACTCTCATCAGAGTGCATGTAGTGGAGTTTCCCGAAGGCTCCATGACATATATCACACAGACTGAATACAGAAGCAGATATGAGAATCCAGGTACCTTCTATTAGATCAAGCATTAAAAAGATTTGAAAACTGCCAAACAATGCCACTTTCTAATTTTTTTTTGTTTTGGAAAATATAGCTTTTTTTTATTTAAAACTATTATGTATTAATAGTCCCTTCTCCAGGGGATCTTCCCAACTCAGGGACTGAACCAGAGTCTCCTGCATTGCAGGCAGATTCTTTACCATCTGAGCCACCAGGGAAGCCCAATATGATATGAGTTTATGGCTATTTTAAATAAATAAATGTTTAAATTTCTAATAAAATATATATCAGTAGATATAGTCCACATAAAAGCTCCTTGAATTTTCAATAAATCAAGAATATAATGTGTCTTCTTGACACGGAGAGGTATGAGAAACACTGATCTGTATCTATCACAAGTGCGTGCATGCTAAGCTGCTTCAGTCACGTCCGACTCTTTGCGACCCTATGGACTGAAGCCCACCAGGCTTCTCTGTCCAAGAGATTCTCCAGGCGGGAATATTGGAGTAGGCTCCCAGGCCCTCCTCCACGGGATCTTCCCAACCCCGGGACCAAACCCACGTCTCTTACATCTCCTGCACTAGTAGGTGGACTCTTTACCACTAGTGCTACCTGGGAAGCCCATATTTATCATATGTATATACAAATAAGATGTGACACTTTGAAACAGCCAACTCTCAAGTATCTTCTAGCAGTAAATTTTCCTTTCACATTTACTGACAGCACTCTCATTCAGTCACACAGACTCATTCAGCTCAACTTTTTACTGAGCACCAACTATGTGCCAGGTACTGGGGATAAAAGATGAAAGATGTGACTTTGTTCTGGCTCTCCCAAGGAGTACTTTCCATACCTTTGCTTCATTTCTCTCATCTTTATCAGACCCTATGTAACAACCATCCCTGCCTGAAAGGTTGAGAAAACCAACCCTGCAATAATCATACTATCTAGTCTCAAAGTGGACAAATTTACTAAGGACCAGGCTAGGAAAAGTGGAAAACATTCCAGCTCTAAATCAGACCTGTACTGTTCCATGTAAATTCTCAGAGTAACCAATACTCCCCTAATGAAGTGAAGGCGCTCAGTCGTGTCTGACTCTTTGCAACCCCATGGACTGTAGCCTGCCAGGCTCCTCTGTCCATGGAATTTTCCAGGCAAGAATACTGGAGTGGGTTGCCATTTCCTTCTCCAGGGGATCTTCCTAAGCCAGGGATCGAACCCGGGTCTCCCGCTTTATAGGCAGATGCTTTTACCATCTGAGATCTGAGAATTAGCCTTACCTCTTCTCATGTACAATATACAAACCTCAACAACTACTTTTACAAATGAAGAATAACTGCCTATAATCCAGGAAATCCAAAAAAACCCTGTAATATTTGGTACCAGTTTGGCCTCTGGAGTATAAGAGGCTGGATAAGGATTGCAAAGAATGCAATGTCTTCCACTGATATGAAATGAAGAGCTAAACCAGAGCCTAACTAAAGGTACCCCTAGTCTTTTATTTTTAAAACCCTAAAAATAGGAACCTATATTTTGTTCCACCTACTATCTAGTTATCCACTCTGAATATTTACTCCTCTAAATTGATTTCAAGGAATATATCCCTATAAAAGTGTCTTATGGTACGAATCAGGATTTTTTTTTTCCCCTAAAGTATGAAATTTTCACTACAAAAGCTTCCCTAATACAGAAGAAACCATTAACACTGGTTAACTCTGCGGAGAAAGAGTGAGAGTCTGAGAAAGCAGATTTTCCAGTGGATATGCTTTTGAATTTGTTAAAGCAGTCTGGCCTCTGGAGTACAGAAGGCTGGGTAAGGATTGCATTTATCACCTTGTGAGGAAACAAGCAAGGAAAAATAATTTTCAGAAGTTTTCCTCAACATTCAATAATTTAGCTAATTTAGAGGCTGTTAAGGAAACAAATACAATTTTTTATTTCATTGGAAGCCTCTGACTTCTTGACACTGTGCAGTCGCTCCCATTTTGTGGATCTATAGCACTTTACCTTTCCTCTTACCTCCCCAACCCCCATACTATTATTTACATATCTGTCTTTTACATGGGACTGTAGGGATGATGTTTTATTCTTTATAGCCCTAGTCCATGCACAGTACACAGCACATACTAGGTGCCTCAGACCTCTCTGCTGAATGATGGCCCCACTGATAACTATCAGAATCCAATTCGTAAATGCAAACAGAGCAAAAGAAACAAAAACAAAAAAACCCAAAGGTATTTCATATAATATGAAGAGGTTAACCACTGGAAAGCAAAAATTTCTCTCGTGGTAATATATTAAAAAAATAAGGATTATAAAATAACAGTTATACAGATATATTTTATATTTTAAAATAAGCCCCAAACTAAAATAAATTAAAATACTCTTATAAATTTAGACATGAAATCATGAATGAAATGAAGCCTGTTAACATATATGAACCCAGTGCTATTATTACTCATGCATGATTTTTAAATCTAGTTTTTAAAAAGTCCACTTAAGGAGAAGGAAATAGCAGCCCACTCCAGTATCCTTGCCTGGAAAATCCCATGGACGGCGGAGCCTGGTAGGCTACTGTCCATAGGGTCGCAAAGAGTCAGACACGACTGAGGAAAGGGAAGAAGAAAAAAAAAAAAGTCCACTTACAACAACAAAAAATTTAATTGGTTATTTTTTTTAAAAATCACTTAACCCCAAACTTATCAAAGATAAATCCAATTCTTCTGGTTGCAAAAATATCCTTTCATCTATAACAAGACCTCCTTTACATCATTATTTCTCTACAGAATTTAAATGTTTCATCATTTCAACAAGAGAGTGAAGCATCTACACAGATTTTCAGAGATATATCTATGGAAGTGTAGTCCAACTCCATTTATAACTAATTACAGAGAACACAGCATGTTAGAGTTGAAAGTGAGGAGTCACCTAGCCTCATCTTTTTCAAATATCAGTAATGGAACCATTAGCAGATCAAAACGAAATCAACCTGGTGGGCTGAAGCTTGAATTTTTTATTGAAACCAAATAAAACTACATTGAAATATCAGAGTGTATTGGATTTTTAAAGTGAAGCTTCCATTTCATTTTACATAAAAATATATATGTAGCTATGTGTATTATGTTCCCGTGGAAAATCTATTTTATACTGTGAGTGTCCCAAAGAGTTCATGAGGTTCCCAAGCTTTCTCAGTTCACAGAATCTTTAGTGTATCAGTTATTTTTCACAGTGCTCATAGGCTAAAAAAATATTTAATGGAAATAGCCCCATTTATTAGGCAGTTAGGTCCATACAACCTAATAAGTATTTATAGCTTAACAACTTAGTAGCAACTGAAAAACACATAGCAAATTAAAAGAAATATTTTAATTACTAAATAACCACAATTACCTACTAATGGGATGTGTGCACCTAATAGATAGTACATAATTTTTCAAACCTTGAAATCACTTTGGATACAGCCACTTTGATTTACTGTTTCACACTGATTTCTGCACAGAACTTTCCTTTAATCACAACCACCACCAAAACCTAGCTTTCTTTTTTTTATTTTTTAATTGAAGGATAATTGCTTTACAGAATTTTGTTGTTTTCTGTCAAACCGCAACATCAATCAGCCATAGGTATACCTATATCCCCTCCCTTTTGAACCTCCCTCTCATTTCCCCTCCCTATCCTACCCCTCTAGATTGATACAGAGCCCCTGTTTGAGTTTCCTGAGCCAAACAGCAGATTCTAGCTTTTTGAAGACACATTGTCTTCAAAAGACTCCCAAAGGAAAGGAACACAAACTCAAGCACAGTATCTCAAACTAATAGTTTGATCAAGGGCTCACAGATGCCAAATATTCCAAAGATGATGGTGTGAAAGTGCTGCACTCAATATGTCAGCACATTTGGAAAACTCAGCAGTGGCCACAGGACTGGAAAAGGGCAGTTTTCATTCCAATACCAAAGAAAGGTAATGCCAAAGAACGCTCAAACTACCGCACAATTGCACTCATCACACACGCTAGCAAAGTAATGCTCAAAATTCTCAGGTTTCAACAACACGTGAACCGTGAACTTCCAGATGTTCAAGTTGGTTTTAGAAAAGGCAGAGGAACCAGAGATCAAATTGCCAACATCCGCTGGATCATCAAAAAAGCAAGAGAGTTCCAGAAAAACATCTATTTCTGCTTTATTGACTTTGCCAAAGCCTTTGACTGTGTGGATCACGATAAACTGTGGAAAATTCTGAAAGAGATGGGAATACCAGACCACCTTTCCTGCTTCTTGAGAAACCTATATGCAGGTCCAGAAGCAACAGTTACAATGGGACATGGAACAAAAGACTGGTTCCAAATAGGAAAAGGAGTACGTCAAGGCTGTATACAATCACTGTGCTTATTTAACTTATATGCAGAGTACATCATGAGAAACGCTGAGCTGGAGGAAGCTCAAGCTGGAATCAAGATTGCTAGGAGAAATATCAATAACCTCAGATATGCAGATGACACCACCCTTATGGCAGAAAGTGAAGAGGAACCAAAGAGCCTCTTGATGAAAGTGAAAGAGGAGAGTGAAAAAGTTGGCTTAAAGCTCAACATTCAGAAAACGAAGATCATGGCATCTGGTCCCATCACTTCACGGCAAACAGATGGAGAAACAGTGGAAACAGTGGCAGACTTTATTTTTCTGGGCTCCAAAATCACTGCAGATGGTGACTGCAGCCATGAAATAAAAAGACACTTACTCCTTGGAAGAAAAGTTATGACCAACCAAGACAGCATGTTAAAAAGCAGAGACATTACTTTGTCAACAAAGGTCCATCCAGTCAAGGCTATGGTTTCAAAGTGGTCATATACGGATGTGAATGTTGGACTATAAAGAGGGCCGAGCACCAAAAAATTGATGCTTTTGAACTGTGGTGTTGGAGAAGACTCTTGAGAGTCCCTTGGACTGCAAGGAGATCCAGTATATCCTAAAGGAAATCAGTCCTGAATGTTTATTGGAAGGATTGATGTTGAAGCTGAAACTCCAATACTTTGGCCGCCTGATGCAAAGAGCTGATTCATTTGAAAAGACCCTGATGGTGGGGAAGACTGAAGGCAGGAGGAGAAGGGGATGACAGAGGATGAGATGGTTGGATGGCACCATCGACTCAATGGACATGAGTTTGAGTAAACTCTGGGAGTTGATGATGGACAGGGAGGCTTGGCGTGCTGCAGTCCATGGGGTTGCAAAAAGTCGGACACGACTGAGTGACTGAACTGAACTGAACTGAACCCACAGTTGTCAAGTATAACTGTTTCCCTCAAGAATTTAGAAACATCCCACTGTGCCCAGGAGAGTTTACTACAGTGCTCCCAGGTACCTCACAGCATCACAGCATGGCCGGGGGATCCAAGGTTTAAGAAACACTGATCCAGTCTATGTGCTTACTTTGTAAATTAAGAAATAATATGTAAGGTCACAAGGTGAGAAGAAAATAAATACACTCACTTGAAATTTTCATAGATTAGTTTTAACTCTCCATTAATAAAAGTTTTAAAATAGAACCTAATCATGTGATATTCTGTGAATGAACTCTGTAGCTCTCTGAAAAATTATATTCAAAAATACATTTATATTTTTGTATAATAGAGAAAAATTCTACCTCAATATTGTTTTCAGAAAAATTTTCAAAAATGATAAAAAGTGGAACTTACAATTAAGAACACAAAAATGTCTAAAGGAAAAAAAAAAGAAAGTCATCTACTCTCCCAGCCATAAACACGGCTAATAGTTTAATGTCTATCCCTTACAGAGCCTTTCCTATGCACATACAAAATCAAAACAAAATCAAACTACATTTCTTTGCCTATGTTTTTGTTTTTACACTGAATCACATTCCACAGTTAGTGCAACTAATTTTTTTCATTCGATATTATATCATGAACATTCTTCCCTGTCAGAACATAACAATAATTGCAAATACATATGTAGGGCGTGCGTGCGTGCATGCTAAATCACTTCAGTCATGTCTGACTCTGGTCCGCCAGGCTCCTCTGTTTATGGGGATTCTCCAGAAAAGAATACTGGAGTGGGTTACCATGCCGCCCTCCTCCAGGGGATCTTCCAGACCCAGGGATCGAACTTATGCCTTTTATGTCTCCTGCACTGGCAGGCAGGTTCTCTGTGCTTACTTAGGGCTTAAACATTAACTCATTTAATTCTCTCAACAGCTCTGGCAGGTGAGAACTATGATTATATCCACTTTACAGATGAGTTTAAGTAACCTGCTAATGGTCACAGCTAATAAATGGTTAGGATGCGATCCCAGAAAATGGGCTGCATGGTCCCTGTGCTCAAAGAAACACTCAGTTACTTCTCATGAAGGAAGTATAGCTCTCCCTCAATCTGTTAATAAGTGCATCGTACGTCACAGCATAAATATGCTATAATTTTAACTATGCCCTTACCAATGGACATTTAGGACTTTTTTTTACTATTTATAAATGTTATAGACATCTATTTGTAATAATACTAAAATGATCATCCTTATAGATGTGTTCTTGTGCTTCTGTATTAAAATTTCTGTAAACTCCTAAAAAAGAAATGACTCTACCAAATAATATGTGCAGTTTTAATTTTGATAGGTAATGCCAAATTTCCTTCCAGAAACAGCTGTACCACGTTATAGTCCCAATGACAGAGAAGAGGGTTGAGATTCATGTTTAAGTTAAAAAATATTTTTGATTCATGAAAAGTGAAGCCTCTTTTGAGTTTTTAACTAATACTTATACAATTTCTTCTTATAGAGAAGAGATTGCTGGTTGATCACAATTACCCTCTCATTTGATAAGTATCTTCATATTAAACAAATGTAGTAGAGTCTGCATAGTGGAGTCTTCAGTTATGAAATCAACTATGGGTGAGATATTTCCTCTATATGATAGTCTATTTACTTATGTATAAAACGTGGGAATTGGACTAGCTAGCCTTTAAGATTTAAAACTCCCAATGCTGTAATTAAGAAGTGACTTAAGGTTATTAAAGGCTGTAATTACAATACTAGTGTAACAGGTCAGGGTCTTAAAGCTCCCATTTCCTTTAAATTACAATAACTATTGCCAGAACATCTAGGCAAATCATTAAAATAGTCAATAAAGTTTTTAGGATCTACCTGTGGCTTATTCTCAATATCTTTTAATCCCAGGCTGTCATTCCCCTGCCACCTACCAAAGCTGAGTTTACCTGTGAAGTATATTCCTAAGAAGAGCTGATGTGTGCTTAGGAACCATGAACTAGTATTTTACTTCGTTTATATACTATACCAACACCACTCTCTAGTCAGTTTATTCAGCCAATATTTATTGACTATTTTTCTGTGTGCTAGGCACTGGGTGCACAATAGTTGATAGACAATCTCTGCCATCATGGAACTTACAGCGAGATGAGAAAGGCAAATAACCCAAAGAAACCACTAGCAAATGTGCAGTTATACTTGCTCACTGAACAAAAAAATATTAACACACAAAAAAAGACTGCAATCTTTTGATAATTCAGGTTTAGGAGGAGGCTATTTTGTGACATTAGAAATTGACATGGAAAAAAAAAGTCAATAAAGAAAATTACTTCACAACTTGCCCCACAAGGCAAAATTAGCAATCACAAATACAGGCGGCAAGTTAACTTTTAAAATCATCGATTCTATAATAAAATCACCAAGATGTCAATACTTTTCAGTGATGCTGCTTGTGGCTTGAATATTTGTTTCAACTAAACAAAAATATAAACTATCTGAAACACTAAAAATGACAGAACTCTCAGTATCCAAACAAAATGAAAGATGACAAATTAACTACCATTTCTTAAGAACATTGTTCAACCAAAAAGTACATATAGAAGTAAAGCAATTCACTACAATAATTCATGGCTTGTTACTAATTAACCTAATGCTATGAAAATACTAATTTTTTAAAGAACTGACAGTCATCAATATAAGGAACTTCTGGCTTACCAAAAGGAAGAAAAAATAACTTTTTTAGATGTAAAAAGAAAACAAATCCCAGAAATATCTATATTAATATTCAATTTTAAGTGATATTAATCCTAGGATGTTAACTAATTTATGATCACTTCACAATATATACAAAGATCGAATCATTGTTATACACCTGAAACTAATATGTCAATTATACCTCAATGAAGTAAATAAAAATTTTAAAGCCTTTGATCATCAGTGGAAATAAGAGCATCATTCACATAAATAAATGAACTTTCTTGTTCATTTATTTATTCCCTGTCAATTTCCACAACTGCAAAATAAAGACATTTGTCAAATGTACCTCATAAAGTTGCTATGAGGTCTAAATAAAATAATTTATGTGGAAGCACACCAAAAAATGATGTAATTTATTTTAGCAGCAGCTTCTTTTTGCTCCAACAGTAACTTACAGCTATTTAACTAACAACAAAATTTATTAGATAGTGACTTCATCTTCCTTTCTTCAGTAAAAGTGTTATAAAATGGACAAAAGACTAGCAATTAGAGCATTAGAAAAAAATTCTAAACTTCATAATTCATTGATTACCCAACAGGAGGCTGGTTGTTCAAGTATTAACACTCTTACATAACACCATACTCCAATATATCTTAGAGAATCAGAGAAATTCTTCTACATATGCATGAAATTTTTTACATATTATAACTAACCATCATTACAAACACATGCCCTGCTAGTCACTAAGCAAAGATAAGATACACATGTATTTAAACATATATACAATGTATCCTAGTTTTGTGTTTATTTTTCTGATTAAAGTATCTTAAATTGAATGCAATGACAGTTCAACAGTTCAGATTTATTTTATTACACTGAATGGAGTCTGCCAATTTAGCACACCAAAACTAATTACTACATTCCCATGAGCTTAAGGCAACTTCTACCACAGGTCTAACAAACAAACCCCCAAAGTCACAATCTCATGTTATGATTAATAGCAGCACGGTGCCTTGTTTAAAAAACAATATTTTAAACTACGAAAATGTTTTTTGGAGAGTGGTTTATCACTGCTTCCACAAACCTTTTCCAGTTACTAGATTTGCCTAAAATAGCCATTCTTTTAAAACCCTTAAAAGTCAGGACTGGAGGAGGTATCGTTAACATGGCAACATAACCATTAACGACTTTTCGAAACTCAAAACAAGGATCACCATCAAAACAAAACAAACAGGTGGAGTACAGACATGGATACTGATCAGTATTCCTGACAACGCGTTTTTTTCCTATATGGAGGACTTGCTGCTACACCAAAACCACACCAAAATCTATACCTATGTGCAAACTTCCTATCCGAAAAGCCAGTCAAAATCCAACCCATATTTGTGACATTAGTTAAATGTCATTTAGTATGTTAGGCTACACTTTAAAGAGGGCGGGGGAGAATACTGACAGCTTACAAAGCGTACAAGCTTTTTAAATCTCCCCCTCCACCACTTGTGAATAAATGAATAGACGACATTCAGCAGCTGCCAGAGAAGCAGAAGATCAAAGTTTTCCCTATACTTGAGAACGTTTATTCCCACCAAAAAGGAACAGAAACTCGTCATCCTTGCCACTGTAGCCAGTTCCCCGGAATTTCCCAAAATATGCCTGATCTCCAAATGAAGAAGGGACACTTCTCTGGAGACCAAAGGCAAGAATGTATCTCACATCTTTTGCAGAAGAGAGGAGGGTCGGGGGGGCGGGGGGGCGTCGCACGCACTGGCAGGTAAAGAAGGAAATCTCGTCCACGGCAGGCACCGGTGGGACCTGAAACCCAGGTCTCAGAATGGCCCTCCTAGCAAAGCTTCAGGACCCAGGGAGGCTCCTTCAGGGGGACGCCAGGCTGGGCCAGGGCTCCCCGCGCCCCGCCCCGCCTCTCTCGCCGCCGCCGCGGACCGGGGACCGCGGACAGAGGCAGCGGCGGCTCAGCGAGCATCCGCGGTCCTAGCCAGGTCCCCCCACAGCTCACCTGAGAGTGTCGCCTCCGCCCTCGGCCCCTACGGCGCATCCCGCGGGGCCTGGCGGAGGGTGCAGTGACGCCGCCCCGACCGGCCCCAGGGCTGCCCGGCCTGGCCTCCCCGCTCCGGGGACGCACCGGCTGCCCGCCTCACACCGGCTCCCGGGATCCGCCGGTCTGCAGAGAAGGAAGGAGAGGCAGAAAGGCTGCCTCCCCTCCCCCACAGCAAGCCACCCCCTGAGCTGCGGCTCTCTGCAGTTCCCTCTGGCGCAGGTCTGGCCCGGCTCCCCCGCCCGGGAGTCACTTCGGCAGCGGCGGCCCAGTCGCCATTACAGCCCAACAACTGACACGGAGGAGGAGCGGCGCCGGCGGCAGTGGCTGTGGCGGCGGCGCGAGGCAGGGCGGGAGCAGTCAGGGTCCGGGCAAACCTCGCGAGAACTGTCCCGAGTCGGCTCCAGAGGAATGCAACCTTCGGTTAGGGCCATGTTGAGTGTGGCCAAGAAGCGAATGGGAGATAAAACGATGAGAGGAACCTCAAGGGCGCCATGTTTTGTGTGGCGAAGTTTGAGCCTTGCAGGACCTGGGAGGAGCCAAAGTAGATCCGCAGCGGAGACCTCCCCCCCCCCGCCCCGCCCCGCCCCTTCGTCTCCCCCCTACTCCCATCCCCCGCCCTCTTTCTTCGGAAGCTAATTGGGCCTCTGACTGCGGATTTCACCCTGGGCCGGAAAAAAAAAAACAACAAGCTGGGGTTGTGACAAGAATGAACTGGAAGTCTGAAAATCGCAGCTTCTCAGAGTTTACGATGTTTCACCAGTTGTCCAAATAAATCTTCTGTATCCCAGTCAGTTTCAGAGTAATTGCGGCTCTGCGGCTGCCGCAGTTACCCAGTGCTGTCACTGGCCGTTTTATTCGCGAGGGTTACAATTCTGTTCAGCGTGCGCTCTGTCTAGTGGTTTAAGACCCCAGAGCAAGTAAAATGGACTTTTCTCCCGTTAGGTGTTGGCATTGTTATAACTGTGCTTTAAGAGACCCTTTGATCACCATATAGTCTAACATTTTTATCCTCTCCCTAGACTCTGCATGGTGAATTCTATGATCTGACAAGACTTAGCTTAAATGACATCTATTCTGCAAATAATGCCACCTGCTAGGTGCTCATTGCACATAAGCTCATTGCACATTGCACCCATCACTTTCCTCCACCTTCTGAACTCGTATATCCAAAGGTTGTTTTCGTCTTTATCCTTTACCCCAACAGGTTCTAGCATAGTAACTGAAGCATTGTGGGTGTTCAATAAATGCTTGTCGAGTGGATCTTAATAAAAGCAGGAGGCAATAACTGTCCCCTCTATGTAGGGCCTATACCTGTGCCTAAATAGGAGGTAAATGAATGTACAAAATTCCTGCACACGTGTAAAATGTGTGCTGTGTCTCCAGGAAGCTGTGCTGGAGGGAAGAACAGGAAATGTGGGTATCCCAGTGGTGTAAGTGGTAGCTAGAAAAACAACATAAGGAAAGAGTTCATTAGGTTTCCCCCAACTTTTCTATATAAAACAAAGAAATAGATGCTTTTCATGCTATTTTCTGAATGTATTCAACGATCTTATTGAGTATTATACTTATTTTTTAAAAAAACAGGAAATGAGTTCTGAAAAGCTATGTAATTTGCCCAGTATTAAACCATTAATAAAGGGCAGAATTTGTAGAATTTGAGGTCTCCTTAATCCAAAGACTATTTATATTTTTTTCATCCCCATGCTATCCCCTGGGCAATAGAGAAAATGCCAAAAATTTCTGTCACTGTGTGGGGAGCAGCGTTACCCTCATTTCAGCCTATGCACGATTTCCATCTCTTACAACTTGTAATCTTTGTTGTTACCATCTTTGGCCTCTCCCTCACCTTGAAAATACCTTAAACAAATCAAGCTCTCTCCTTTCCAACATCTCCTACTCCTATTGTTTATACCCTACAGGTTGGGTCCTGAGTATATTAAGTTTTATACTGTTTGCTCTTCATAAGAGTAACTAATCTCTTGAACAAGATTGGAAGCTTAATGAGGAAACGTTAACCTCCAAGTAGTTTCCACAGTGCTAGGCACATAATAGGTATTTAATGCAGCTCTGTTTTTTTCTCCTACTTCTTAGTAGACACCAAGATCAAATTTTTCTGAACTTAGCTTTGATTCTCAACTCTTTTTAAGCACTGGATCTTAGCCCTAAAACTTCAGACTGAATCTCTAACTGTCTTACCCATCTCCACATAGATACAGATCAGTGCCTCCAACTCCCAAATTAAGTTTATTGTTTTCCCTCTTTTCAGTTCCACAAAGCCAGATCCTCCTCCTGCCCTGTATTTCTGCTAATGATCATTGCAAACATACTTCTGAGAACTGAGAGAATCAAAAGTATTAAAATATTATATATTCTTCTCTATGCCTTGTTCATACCCAAGCAAATATTGTCTCTAAATACCAGGAATGTATATTTCTTCTATCTCTTCCCTTTCTGTCCAGTTGCACCACTGCTCTTCTAATTCAGGCTCTCATTTCTATTGCCCAAATAATTTCAGCAGTCTTCCTAGAGTTCAGCTTGAGTTTTGCCCCTGCCTGCCTGTGCCTGCCAAAATAAGTAAAAATTCCTCACCTCAGTCATTAAGATCTTCTCAATATGGCACAAGCCAAGCTTTCTATCTTCCTTCCTTTGTTGCTTAGTCGGTAAAGAATCTGCCTGCAGTACAGGAGACCCGGGTTCGATTCCTGGGTTGGGAAGATTCCCCTGGAGAAGGAAATGGCAACCCACTCCAATATCCTTGCCTGGAAAATCTTATGGACAGAGGAGCCTGGTAGACTGCAGTCCATGGGGTCACAAAGAGTCGGGCACGACTGAGCGACTAACACTAACACTAAAGTAAGGCCATATTAAAACAAACAAACAGGGCAGGGGTGTGGTGTCAGGAAGATTCCAGTTCAAATCTTGGCTCTATCACTTGCCCTATGAACTCAAAACCCTTCATTTTATTGTCTGTGTATGCATGGTAAGTCGCTTCAGTCATGTCTGACTCTTTGTGACCCCATGGACTGTAGGCCACCAGGTTCCTCTGTCCATGAAATTTTCCAAGCAAGAATACTGGAGTGGGTTGCCATTTCCTATTCCAGGGGATCTTCCTGACTTAGGGATCAAACCTGTGTCTCTGGCATCTCCTGCATTGGCAGGCGGAGTCTTTACCACTGCACCACCTGGGAAATCCGTAAAGATTAGAAATAACATTTGTCAAGAGCCTGCACATAAAAGAGAGTAATAAACAGTGGCTATTATTACTTCCCTAATTGAATGTTATGTTCAAGTCAAATTGGATATCAGACACAGCCTGTTCATTCCTACTTATAGACTTTTGTCCATAACCTAGATCACATATCACTCTGGTTTATAATTTCTGCCACATTCCTTAAGTACAAGCTCAAAAGCTATCAACTGCAGGAAAAGATGACTGCTCATCTTTTGCAGTACTGAGCACACCCCTGCACTCCACAGTGCTGTGTACCTCCTTAGGGCTTATCTACTATAGATAATTCTTCATTTAGCTTACATATCTTCATCACATTAGACTGTAAAGGCCTTTGTCTCCTTCATAGTTACTTAAGAGCATAAATTTTGGAGAAGGAAATGCAACCCACTCCAGTACTCTTGCCTGGAAAATCCCATGGATGGAGGAGCCTGATAGGCTACAGTCTATGGGGTCTCGAAGAGCCCGACATGACTTCACTTTCACTTTTCACTTTCATGCATTGGAGAAAGAAATGGCAACCCACTCCAGTGTTCTTGCCTGGAGAATCCCAGGGACGGAGGAGCCTGGTGGGCTGCTATCTATGGGGTCGCACAGAGTTGGACATGACTGAAGCAACTTAGCAGCAGCAGCAGCAGCAGTGGGCCTGGATTAAATCAAATAATTTCGGTCAGATACTTAACCTCTTTGTGCTTCAATTCCTGCATCTGTCTAGTAGAGATTACAATAGTTTCTGTGTGTTAGTCACTCAGTCGTGTCTGACTCTTTGCAACTCCATGGGGTGTAGCCCGCCAGGCTGCTTCATCCATGGGATTTTCCAGGTAAGAATACTGGGGTGGGTTGTCATTTACTTCTTCTGGGGATCTTCCTGACAGCCATAAGGTTTTGTGTGGATTCCCCGGTGGCTCAGATAGTAAAGAATCTGCCTATAATGCAGGAGACCCAGGTTCAATCCCTGGGTTAGGAAGATACCCTGGAGAAGGAAATGGGTTCGCAAAGAGTTGGACATGACTGAGTGACTAACACTATCACTTTCAAAAGAAACAACATGTGTAAGGGACATAGGACTTACCTGGTGGTACAATGGAGAAGAATCCTCCTGCCAATGCAGGGGATGCAGGTTCGTTCCCTGCTCTGGGAAGATTCCACATGTGGAGCAACTAAGCCCGTTCGTCACAACTACTGAGCCTGCACTCTATAGCCCAAGAGCTGCAACTCTGAGTCCACGAGCTGCAACTACTGAAGCCCGAGCACCCTAGAGCCTGTGCTGTGCAACAAGAGAAGTTACTGCAGGAGAAGCCCTTGAACTGCAAGGAAGAGTAGCCCCCGCTCGCCGCAACTAGAGAAAGCCTGCACACAGCGACGAAGACCCAGTGTAGCCAAAAATAAATAATAAATAAAGGACATACTCTGTGTATAGTACATGCTCAAAAATGTTAGCTATTTTTGCTATTTTTTATCAGCTGAATATGTGTCTGTCATGTACTAGGCACTCAATATTTGTTGAATTAAACTGAATGTTTGTTGGATTTAATTAAGTTTGAGGTGAATCGCTACATGTGTTCTCTCCTGAGAATGTAAATTTTGACAATGATCTCTAGACATAACAAATTGAGAAACAGAGAGATACAGCTATGGTGGTGTCATTCACTATTTGAGGTTAATTGAATGAAATTATGTGTCAGGACTGGCTAAAGACACTTCTATTGAAATATCAAGCCTAGGTGTCAAATCTGATCTGTAATCTTGTCCACACCCTTTCAATAATAAATGCAACCATTCAGACTGCAAATCTCCCTTCAATTCTAACAAATTGTGCAAATTTAGGGATGGGTTTTCTGGTTACTTGCTTTTTCTAGATTCAGTCTTTTGGCTTAGTCTTGAATATTTTAGAGTGCTTGGTGTTCTGATGTGCAGAATTATTTAAAAAAAAAAAAACCTAAAACTTATCAATAAGAAGCTTGACAAGAAAACAGACATAGTCATTTATCTTCATATATATAAATAGTTGTGCATATGTGAGTATGTATACATGGGCCAAGGTCAGGTCATGGTCGGAGAAGTCATTTGACACCAAATCCAGAAAGCAAAAGAAGAATATCTATAAAGGCAGCTTGTAACCATATATGATTGTTGTTAACAGGGATATTAAATTGCAATTTTTAATTTTTTCATTTCTTTTTAATTGAAATATAATTGAAAAATAACATTATATTAATTTCAGGTGTACAGCATAATGATTTGATGCTTGTATATATTGCAGAATGATACCACAATAAATCTAATTAACATTCATCACCATATATAGTTCCAGAATTTGTTTCTTGTGATGAAAACTTTCAAGATTTATTCTCTTGGCAGTTTTCATGAAATACAGTATTATTAACTGCAGTCACCATGCTCTACATTACAACTGCATGATTCATTTATTTTATAACTGGAAGTTTTCTACCTCTTGATTCCCTTCACCCATTTCTTCCACCTCAACTTCCCCATCTCTGGCCTCCACCAGAGATCTGTACCTATCAGTTTAGCTTTTCTTTTCCTTTTGTTTTTATATTCCACATCTAAGTAAGATCATGTGGTATTTGTCTTTCTTGGTCTGACTTATTTCCTCAGCATAATGCCCTCATCCATGTTGTCACAAGTGGCAGGATTTTGTTCTTTTGATGGCTGATATTCTATTGTACATATATATAGATATAGATATATATCACATTTTCTTTAACCATTCATCTGTTGATAAACAGTTTGTGTCCATATCTTGGCAATTATAAATAAGACTGCAATGAACATGGGGGTACATATATCTATACAAGTTAAGTGATTTCATTTTCTTCAAATGAATACTGAGAAGTGGAATTGCTGGATCATATGGCAATTCTATTTTTAACTTTTTGAGTAACTTCCATATGATTTTCCATAGTAGTGGTTGCACTAAATTTACATATTCATCAACAGTGTTCAAGGGTTCCCTTTGCTCCACAGCCTCATCAGCACTTGCTCTCTCTTTTTGATAATAGCCATTCTAACAGAGGTGAGGTGCCATCTTACTGTGGTTTTGATTTACATTTCCCTGGTGATGAGTGATACATCATTTCATGTGCTTGTTGGCCATCTGCGTGTCTTCTTTGGAAAAATGTGAAATTACTATTTTTGACTGAAGCCCTAAGGCAAACTGATAGCAACAACCAGAGTAAATTACATGACGGACCTCCAAGAAGCACATTATCAAAGGAGAACTATGATTCTTCATATAACTTCACCAAAGAGCCTTCATCTTGGTCACTGATACGAAGGAATTCAGAGATTGTAGATTCAGAGGCTTTGAGGAAGAGATTTTTGGGGAAAAAACAGGCAGTGGGGTGCAGAGGTAGCTTCTTCCTTACCTCAGGCTAGTGAGAGAGGAGCTCTGAGGAGTCGACATGGAGAACTACATGTGTGCTCCGGAATTTGGACGCCAGAGTAGCCTGAGGCTGGAAATGGGCCTGAAAAAAGAACAACTTCTGTGTCTGAGTATCTGACGCTACTTGTGAAATCAAGTTTGTCTTGCTCTGAAAGGGGAGTCAGAGATTAGTGAATCCCAGGAACCAGAGATGGGACCTGAAGTAGAAACCCATGTCATTAGTATTCCACTGGTCAATTTAAGAACTGACTCGACTTAAGAAAAGGGGGGAGGATATACAACATTTGATTACACACTCAGAGATGCAGAGGAGAGTGCAACACTGACTGTCAATGTGGAAGGAAACAGGGACTAGAGGGAGACACATCAGTTGTACTCCTTTATATTTTTAAAATTTTGAACTTTTTTTAAAAGAAAATTTTCATGGTTTTATTGTATCAGGAGGCACTGGAATATCTGAACAAATCAATATCTGGGTGGTGAGGCAGCTGCTTTCTCCTTCACTTCTCTGGGTTACTAAAGCGACTTGTCAGTAAAGAATGTGAATATACTAACCATTGAAAAAACAAATATTGGGTTGGCCAAAATGTTTCTTCAGCTTTTTCCACAAGATATTCTGGGGAAATTGAACAAAATTTTCAGCCAACCCAATATTTTAAAATAAAGAATAGTATTTTCTTTAAAAAAAAAAAAATCAAAAGTGAAGGAATCCTCTCAAGAGGGCAGCCTGAAATTCAGAAAGAAAGAAGAGTATTTGTCCAGGAACTGAAGATGAGGGGATATTGGGAGTGGTCAGCTGAAGAGGACACAAGACACCCACCCAGGGAGCTGCAGCTATGGTGACCAGGCAGGAGAACCCTTAAAGAAGCCAGGGAAGTACTCCAAGAGAAAGGACTGGCTTTAAACATTGGCTTTAAACATCTACCTTACAACAGGTGGGAATGTTCTCCTAAGCCTCACAGCTCCCTGCTGCCTCCTTGACTTCCTGCCTTCCTCCCCTGTTTAAGCAGTAAACCTGAGGAAAGGGAGACAGTCCAGATAGAAAAAGAAAAGCACTTTATTCCCTCTGTGGAAGGAGACAGCACAAATGCAGGAAGCCCTAGATAGGAGGGAAGTAGAAGTCATACTTTTGATTAAGGATAGAAATGTTGATTCATAAATTGGACTGGATGTTTTATTACTGAATTAACATTGTTTGCCAGCTTACGTGATTTAAGACTTTTTGTTAACTAAAATTGATCAGAAAAGTCATGAGAACTTCCTGAGCTTTATCTAGGAGTAAGAGAAGGATTTCCCTCGCTGAATAGATTTAGCAGGACAGTGCAAGAATCATGCTGCTTTTATTATTGTACCCCTAAGTCTTGCTTATTCAGCAGTCAGTTCCATGACCTTTACAACTGGAGATAGATCCTGAGAGAATGTGAGCCAGCAAAGAGTTAGAAAAGCAGAAAGTTTGTCATACATGCATCAGTAATATTCCACAGGCAGGAGTGGAATGATCAACAGTGGGGAAAGAAAGAGGAGGAGATTTAAAAAGCAGTAGTGGACGACTTCCCTGGCGGTCCAGTGGTTAAGAATTCGCCTTTCAATGAAGGTGGTGCAGTTAAGATCCCTGGTCAAGGGGCTAAGAGCCCACGTGACTCCCAACCAAAAAAAAAAAAAAAACCCAAAACATAAAAATCAGAAGCAATATTGTAAGATTCAGATTCAATAATGACTTTTTAAAAATGGTCCACATCAAAAAAATAAATAAATAAAAACAAGAAAAAGCAATAGCTGATATAGTTCATCTTTAGAAAAAAGACTAAATAAAAAAAGAAAGATTAGTAGCAACGGTCCAGAAAAGTTCAGTGATTTAAAAAACAACTGAAAACCAATTTTTAAAAGTGGCAGCCATTTGCAACATCGATGGGACTTGAGGACATAATGCCAAGTGAAATAAGTCAAACAGAGAAAGACAAATACTATATGTTCACAACAGATACAAGTATCAAATAATAATATTGTTTACCTAAGACTAATACAATGTTATATGTCAGTTATATCTCAATAAAAAATAATTTTAAAATTCTTCTAAATGGTGAGATGCTCTGCATCACTAGCAATTATGGAAAGACAAAATAAAACCATAATAAGAAACCATCTGACGCCACCAGATTAGCAAAAATTT
Organism: Bos indicus; assembly: GCF_029378745.1. Classification (NCBI taxonomy): domain Eukaryota; kingdom Metazoa; phylum Chordata; class Mammalia; order Artiodactyla; family Bovidae; genus Bos; species Bos indicus. The sequence goes on along the minus strand of NC_091775.1, from coordinate 61,980,726 downwards.
AAAAGTATAATAATACCACACGTTGGCAAAGCTGTGAAGCAATGGGAATTTCTATTCACTTCTGATAGCCGTGTAAATTGATTCAATGATTTGGGAGAATGGTTTAGAAATAGGCAGTAAAGTTGAAGATATCCCTGCTACTGCTAAGTCGCTTCAGTTGTGTCTGACTCTGTGCGACCCCATAGACAGCAGCCCACCAGGCTCCACTGTCCCTGGGATTCTCCAGGCAAGAACACTGGAGTGGGTTGCCATTTCCTTCTCCAATGCATGAAAGTGAAAAAGTGAAAGTGAAATCGCTCAGTCGTGTCCAACTCTTCACGACCCCATGGACTGCAGCCTACCAGGCTCCTCCATCCATGGGATTTTCCAGGCAAGAGTACTGGAGTGGGGTGCCATTGCCTTCTCCAGAAGATATCCCTATGAACCAACAATTTCACTGAAAGTGGCTCACATTCTCAAACTTGTTGTTACTGAGCCACAATAAGATAAAAAGCTTGTGAAAGTGAAAGTCACTCAATGGTGTCCAATGCTTTGTGACCCCATGGACTGTAGCCTGCCAGGCTCCTCTGTCCATGGACTTCTCCAGGCCAGAATACTAGAGTAGGTTGTGATTTCCTTCTCCAGGGACCTTCCTGACCCAGGAATCGGACTGGGGTCTCCTGCATTTCGGGCAGATTCTTTACCAGCTGAGCTACGAGGGAAGCCCCAAAAGCTTGTGCAAGGATATAAATCAGCTGCATCACTAAGCACACTGCCTAGGTGTGCTGACCTTTTTTTTGGCAATAAAACTTTCCTGATGAAAGAAATGGTACATTGATATATATTCTGATACAAGTTCCTTATTTCAAACTTGTGTTAACTTCTATAAGAAACCCAAGTGCATAGACAAGTACAAGAGATTTTATGAAAGCATTGTTCATAATCTCAAAAATGGGAAATAATAGGCCCATTAGTAGGAGAATGGGTAAGTAAGCTGGGGAATAGTTATACAATAAAATACTAAGCAGCAATGAAATTAAAGAATGAATCTCACAAACATAGTTTTTAAAAAGCAAATTGAAAAACGGTATGTACATAATTTGTTGTTGTTGTTTAGTCAGTAAGTCATTCCTGACTCTTTTGTGACCCCAAGGACTGTAGTCTACCTGGCTCCTCTGTCCATGGGATTTCCCAGACAAGAATACTGGAGTGAGTTGCCAGTTCCTTCCCCAGGGGATCTCCCCAACCCAGGGATTGAACTCGAATCTCCTGCATTGGCAGGCAGATTCTTTACCACTGAGTCACTGAGGAAGCCCTTATATACATAGTACCGCTACCATAAAACTTAAGAACACATGCAATTTTGGTATAGCTTACTTAGGAATACACACAATTATACTGAAATATTTTTAAATATCAAGGAATGTATGTGTTAAGTCGCTCAGTTCTGTCCGACTCTTTGTGACCCCATGGACTGTAGCCTGCCAGGCTCCTCTGTCCATGGGGATTCTCCAGGCAAGAATATTAGAGTGGGCTGTCATGCCCTTCTCAAGGGAATCTTCCCAACCCAGGGATTGAACCCAGGTGTCCTGCATTGCCAGTGAATTCTTTGTCATCTGAGCCACCAGGGAAGCCCAAATATCAAGGAATAAAAAAATACCAAATTCAGAAACGCGATTACTTCTGAGGGAGCAGAAGGAGAATCAATGTGTGATGGGGTGAAAACAGGAAGCTTCAACTGTGTTGATAATGTTTTATTTCTCAAGCTGGGTGTGGATATATGCTGCTGCTGCTGCTGCTAAGTCGCTTCAGTCGTATCCGACTCTGTGCGACCCCAGAGACGGCAGCCCATCAGGCTCCCCCGTCCCTGGGATTCTCCAGGCAAGAACACTGGAGCAGGTTGCCATTTCCTTCTCCAATGCATGAAAGTGAAAAGTGAAAGTGAAGTCGCTCAGTCGTGTCTGACTCTTAGTGACCCCATGGACTGCAGCCTACCAGGCTCCTCTGTCCATGGGACTTTCCAGGCAAGAGTACTGGAGTGGGTTGCCATTTCCTTCTCCAGTGGATATAAAGATGTGCTATTATTATTCTTCAGAGCCCTTTTATATTCAAAATATTAAATAGTACACGTTAATGCCATCCCTGAAGTTATGCTTCCCTTGACTTCAAGAAAGTTATTCCAGGAGGAATAAATCCTTTTCATTTTATAGACTGGTTGGAATTTTGCTGCTATCTGATGTTTGCATGAGAAGAGTTTTGATAATGAGGCAGGTCAGAGAATGGGAAAGACAAGAGGAAAAGAAAAAGGAAAGGAGGGGGAAATTAAGAGAAGGAAGAAAGGGGCAAGCAGAAAAGGACAAAAAAAAGAAGAGGCAGAAGAATAAGAATCATAGAGCAATTTGGGGCTATATAGGCCAGTGTCCCCATTTCTCTCACTTAACAGATGAAAAACTTAGGCCCCTAAATTTGAAGTCACTTTCAGGGTGAGTCAGAAGTGTACACCAGCATGAGAACCCAAGGGTCCCGGCACTGAGCCACTGTCTTCCTCCCCCAAGTCATGAATATAGAAAAGCAGTTTTTGGAACTAAGTATTTCTTGCTTGTTATAGAAAATTTGGGGTATGTATATAAGTAGAAAGAAAAAAAAAAAAAAGCTATAATTTAAGTATCCAGTACAACCACTATAATCCATGTACCAATTTTCCTGTCCATTTTTTCTATATTTAAGGATAATTTTTAGTTATAAACACTTATCACATAATTTAAAAATAAATAAATAAATAGTACACGTTAAAAATAAAAATAAGCAATTTAAAAATCCTTGCAGGGAATGTGAGGAAGAACAGCACAAAAATGTAATTCACTCAGTAGAAATGGTATCTTACAAAATTGGGGCTCAAGAAGGTTTTCACCTTTTCAACACTGGACAGAAAAGCACAGTCATTCTTTTCATCAGAGTTTAAGCCAAGAAAAGAATTTATGTCCAAGAAAAAGCAACAGTAACTTCATTGGGGGTAAATTAGTACCAGTTCAAGTAAAAAATGGGGCTTCCCAGCTGGCACAGTGGTTAAAAAAAAAAAATCTGCCTGCCAATGCAGAAGATGCAGGAGATGAGGGTTCAATCCCTGGGACAGGAAGATCTCCTGGAGAAGGAAATGACATATTTTATGTATATATGGAGAGAGAGAAAGAGAGAGAGAGATTTATTTTAAGAAATTGGTTCACATAGCCATGGAGCCTGGCAAGTCCAATATCTGAGAGTAGGCCAATAGGCTGGAAACCCAGGGAAGAATTCAATTCAAAGGCAGTTTACTGGCAGAATTTCCTCTCTATGGGACCTTAGTCTGTTTTCTCTTTAGGTCTTCAACTGATCAGATGAGGCCCATCCACATCATGGAGGGTGATCTGCTTTACTCACAATCTACTGATTTGATGTTAGTCTCATCGAAGAAATACCTTCATAGCAATATCCAGACTGCTGTTTGATAAAATAGCTGAGTGCTATTTTATGTGGCCTAGCCAAGTTGGCACATGAAATTAACCATCACACAAGTCTTTATGCCACCCCAGCTAACATAACTGAAGCAGAGACAAGTCCTGCCCAATCTGTAGACTTCTGAGCAGTATTTTTATTTAACCTACTAAATTTCTGGATAATGTGCTATGTAACGTGAATAACTGGACATTAAATTTATAAAACATAGTCCGTCTACTTGTATATGCATTTGTTGCATCATTCATTTTTATTTTTACATTTGTTTTAGGTGAAAGTGACACTAAAATTTATGATGTGTGGTCAGGTTTGGAGCCAATAAGGATGCAGCAGGGTCACAGCACACCCCCCCCACCACCTCTTTTGGGATGGGGATAACAAGCTCCTTAGTTGTTAGATCTTATGAATCAGTTTATTGAGGGACAGCAGTTTTTCAGCAACTCATACAGAACTATTTTAATATTTAAACAACTCAACTAGTACAGACTAGTTAGACATCAGCTGAGAATTAGGTATAATACTTTATGGCAGTGTTTTCAGTGGGCTTTGCCCATTTGTTTAATGATCCCAACAGCCCTAGAAGAAATATACGGCAAGAATTTGCCTTTGGTAAGAATCTACTGGGTCACCTCGGCAGAATCCCTTTTTCACTGGACAGACGGGTAGGCATAAGTCTATGCATTGTGTTTCTCATGGTGGATGCCACTCAGTCCTGACACCATGACTCAGCTCAGAGGAACTGCCCTGGGATTTTGAGATTCTGTGAGAGGGCACACAATGAGGCCTATTGCTGATTAGAAATACATCATGTAAGAATATGTCTTCAAGTTCTCTGAGAATTCAGCCATTCAAGTCACAGATAGAATACACCAATAAGGCAGCAGTGTTGTCTATCTCAGTGAAAAAAGGACGTAGGATTTGAGCTCAGCCATGGCTCAGAATACTCACTCTTCTTAAATGTAAAAAGTTACCTGACCATTGCAGAAAGCCATAGCTCAGAAGAAAGAAGTGAAGTGAAAGAAGTTCTCATTAAATAGGATCTAGTAAAATGAAAACAGAGACCTTCACTTAATTTACTTACAACCTCTTGTTGAGTAAATGTTAAAATATTATCTTTGTCTTATTGCTAAGGAAAAGGTTTAACCCTGCCTGGGAAAGTGAGACATCATGCTTCAGAAAGAAATGAGAGGTTTTCAGTGTATGTTGCAGCTAAATGAGTTTAGCAGCAAACAACCCAAATAGGCTCAGATTTACTTTTGGATGGTCTGGAAATTTATTTTTGAACTTTAAAAAATATCTTAATGGGAATTCCCTGACTGTTCAGTGGATAGGGGTCAGTGCTTTCATTGTGGGGACCTGGATTCATTCCCTGGTTGGAGGACCAAGAACCCACAAGCCATGCAGTGCAGACCAAAAAAAGGATCTTAATATCCCCATTCCAAATAATCTATAGATATAATTAACATTGATTTTGCACAAACCAGTTGTTGAGAATAAAAGCCTTGTGATAAAATACCTCAGGGTTTACAAGGACTTGAAATTTTAAATAGCAGGGCATTGTTGATTGTCTGATTCCAAACTCTACTCACACAGACTTGCCCTGTGATTCTAAAACAAGAAATTTAACATGGATGGACCTAGTGTTAGCAGGGATTCTGATTTTAGGGTCTATTTCCACTTTTGTGAGATAGGGTATGACTTGAAGATGTGATGAAATTGTAGAGCAGTTAAATCCGTGGTAGGACCTACACTTTTTCCCATCTTGTTTTTGAGTTATTGGTTCATAGTGGTTGGGAAAGGTAGCTAGGATTAAGGGAGTACATCCTGTAATGTGTAAAGTTGACGTGAGAAGGACAAACACGCCCTTCACACAGGGCCTGCCCTTCTTTGCAATCACAAAAACATGCAGACCTGTTTAACATAGTGCTATGCATTTAGTTGTAAGAGTTAATAAAAACTCACTGAATGGATGGATGGATGAATTCATTCCTTTAGTGAAGCAGATGAGGAGAACTAGTTGGAAGTCTAAGGCAGAACAAAAGCCATTTCTTAAGTATCTTCTCGTTCAGATCAAAGCAGCTTTGGGAGACTGAATTATCTGGAAAATTGCTTCAAACCCACATTTCACTTTTGATGGCTAATCCCTCTTGTAAGATGAATGTTGAAGTACTCTTGGCATAGCGACAGGCAATGGGGTTAGAGAGTTTCTTCCTTCCTCAATTTCTGGTAAGGTCAAAAGTAAACCAGGATTTAGCGCACATCTGAGGCTGATCTTTTTTTTTTTTAATATACAGGATTAGAACCATAGATTCATGTATTGTGACAATCATGAGACATTGGAAACAATGGGTGTGTCTCAAAAATATTGTTTAATAAAAGCGTTGTTGGGTGTAAAAAAGCAACTTGCTTGAACAGATGTCTGCACTCTGACTTTTATGTAAATAAAAAACAAAATGATTCTATACTTATTCTGTGGGTACATGTGTATATACAAATATGCAACAATATATAAAAATGATAAACTCTGAAATTGGAGAGGAGGTATGGATTAGGGTGAGGTTGGCTTTTGATCATTTTCTCTCTATGCTTTACTTCTATCTTTTTAGTTTTCCTCAACAAGATTTATGAGTGAGACAACTAGTATGTTTGAATATAAGTACTAAGTCTTTCCCATTTTCCCGAACTTAAATTGTATACTTGTTAAGAACAAGAGTACTTCTGAAACATGTGATTTCGAAACGTTTCTAAGCTTTAAAAATTGTATTTTCCTGTATTTAATCTCCATGAATCTTCAAAGGTTAGCCTCTTTTTTGCTGAGTGCCTTCTTTTTAGTATTTTACCTACTGGCATTGCTTGTAAATAGCTTAGCTAACAGACATGGTAATCCCTTCACTATACAAAGGCAAGCCCTGTTTTTTAGAGCACTCAGAGAGAAGACCATCTCTCTTAAGAGAATCTCTTGGTTTCAGAGCTGATTTATGAACTAATTATACAAATGAAATGTGCAATGAAACATCTGATAGCAAGACAGGTGCAATTAAAAAAAAAAACAAAAAACACTGCAGACTATAAGTCTGAATGAGATTGTATGTAACCAAACCAGGTTAAGTTTTGCAAGGGATAAACCATCCTATTTACAGACAGTGGAAAATTTTAAGCTCTTGACAGGACGTTTTCTCTGGCCATTCCAAAAATAGAAAAAGGCAGCTGGGAAGAAGACCCACAGGTTTTAATGAGGCTTATCAGCCACTAAAAACACTCCTGGAATCCCAGGATCAAGTGCTCCCCACCTGTTGAACAAGAAATGAGAACATGTGAGCATTTGGTTACAAATCCTAGAGCATGAACAGAAGGCCCACAAAATATTATAAGAGGCAAAAGCAGCTGGAATTGTCTGACAAAAAATGACAGGCAGAAATGAGAGTGATGGTGAATAGGTAGCTGCTTTGGGAAATATAAATGATTGCATATATCAAGCATGAATGGAAAAATTTGTGTCAAGCAAACATATATAGTGATCTAACATATGTTGACAATTATTTTACACATATAAGTGGTTACAGTGTAACTATACAACTATTATATATTTATTTTATATAACTAATATATGTACTTATATAGTATATACTATATAAGTAACTCTTGTATAACCTCCAATAACCTGTTATTCACACACTGTCTTGCGTAATTCTCATGAAAACCTGAGGAGTATTTGCATCATTGAGATGAGCAAAGTGAAGTAGGGTGCTCTTAGACACAAGTTGGAGAGTGCTAGAGGCGGCACTGGAAACTCCCTCTTCTAGATCCAGAACGTATTACTGTTCTACTACATAGCATGGCTGTTCAAAGCAGTCAGATGCTCTTTGGAAAGAACACTGGGATATGAATTTCTGTGCTTTGGCTGAATAAAAAGGATATGAGTGACTAAATGAAGAACAGCTGTATTTGCTGAGTTCATGATCTTTCTCTTTCTTGAAACTCTTTGGTGACCTTTTTTTTTTTTTTTTTTCATATTGAAGTATAGTTTAAGTCACCTTTGGACTAGCACACACAGGTAATAAAGGAAGGGTGTATCCCTGCATGTTCATATGCAGCGCCCTGCCCTTGACCTCCTGTCAGTAACTTTAATCCCAAGTTCAGGCCAAAATGAAGGAGTTTATTAGTTTTTTCATTTTGCAATGTAGTTAGAGTTTACATGCAGTTAATACTATAAAACTTTATTTTTGTCCTGTGAACAGCTTACTTTTAGCACAAGTATTTGATAGTAGTAGAATATAAATAATTTATATTTGTGATTATAGTGCTTGCTTCGGCAGCACATATACTAAAATTGGAACGATACAGAGAAGATTAGCATGGCCCCTGCGCAAGGATGACACAGAAATTCGTGAAGTGTTCCATATTTTTAGAATGGCATTGAAACATGTAAAATATCATGTATGAAACAAGATGCCAGTCCAGGTTCGATGCACGATACTGGATGCTTGGGGCTAGTGCACTGGGACGACCCAGAGGGATGGTATGGGGAGGGAGGAGGAAGGAGGGTTCAGGATGGGGAACACATGTATACCTGTGGCGGATTCATTTTGATATTTGGCAAAACTAATACAATTATGTAAAGTTTAAAAATAAAATAAAATTAAAAGCTTTGCAAAAAAAATTTATATTTGTGATTATAAATAATTTATATTTGTGATTCTTGTCAGAAGAAGCAATGTCAGTATTACACATTGAAAATTTTGTGTTTGTGAGGCAGACTATAAAAGATTTACAGGAACTTGGAGATTAAGACAAAGGAAAGAATGAATAATAATCTTGAGAAAGGACAACAAAAACCACCCCTCTTCCCCTAATATGTTCCCATAGAGATTATAGAATTTTCAGGGGCAATTCTGAGTTGAGTAGGGTTAGGAAGTATGGAATAATTACTAGATCTCTCCTGTTCACGCTCTTCCCCACCAAAAATAATGTATGACACACACACACAATTATTAGGACTTTGGATATTAACTGACATAATCTCATTATAGTTCTGTATTAGATATCCAAAAACGGGTTCTACTAAGTAACCTTAACTTAATGTGGATACTCTTGAACCTGGGAGAATTTATTTTTAAATCACCTCTCAAATAACTTCTACAAAAAGCAACCATGACGGACAACAAAAGCATTTTCATTGACTTGTTTACAGAAGATAACAGTTTTAAAAGTACATTTAATACAAACTTATACCAATAAATGTCTTTTGGTATCTGGAAAGCTGACCTAATGATATGAACAGAAAAGCAGATTAGATTCCTGAAGTAAATTTCTGGTTCCATCACCACCTCCCTGTGCATGCTTAAGCAAGTTATTTAGTCTCCTAGTATCTTAGTTTCTCCTCCTATAAAATGGGGACAATAATATTTGCTATTAGATAATGTCAGCAAAGCACTTGAAGAACTCAGATGAAAGGCGCCAGAAGTATTTTGTTATCTGAGGCATGACCTCATACTGTCTGAAGAAATGAACTTCACCAGATTACTGATTAGCCCAGCACCTTACTTCCGACCTTTACCTGTTCAATTGCTTTTCAGCTCCATTCATTTCTATTTATACTCTTTATGCATTTTAACTTCATTGTGCTGTTTGTGTTGTTTTAAGGAGAGTTGATGCTTTGAGGAAACCATGATTTAAAGTGTTTTATGTTTGGTGTGTTCACTTATGTAAACTCATATGCTTACATTTAAGATTTGAAACAAATCAGAAAGTACTTGAACAACTTTCTAGGTAGAAGAGACAACTATAGCTATGAGAGTTATACGAGCTTTATTTATCTCTCTTATTTACATTATTTGCATTTTATTTCATAATAAAAGGCAATTTTTAGCACAGATATATAGCCCCTCCTGTACACTCTGTGAACGATTTAAGGCAGATGTTGAGATGGCTGTAAATTTTGATGTGTGTGTGCCTTTTCTAGAGAAACAAGATAATATGCTGTAAGGGCAAAAGATTAGCCACTTAGAACTAAATCTGAGCTGAACCTATAGTCCAACCAGCTAACACACATCCATCTCAGGAAAAATGGCAAGAGTAAAGGGGCTCCTTCAGGAATAACCCACATCATTCAAAGAGCAGACTTGCTGATTCAGTAACAATAAAAACTTAGAGATAGGAAATTGGCTGAATTTCCTGAACATGAAAGTATTTCATTCCCTCTGAGTCTGTCAACCTGCTTATTCAAGGCTAATAAAAATCTTTCAGAGAAGCAAACCTTTGGTCTTTGGATTCCACCAGTTAACAGAAAATCTCATCCTTTGGGACTGTTTCCAAAGGGAAAGATTTTACTGGAATTTGCCCAGTAAATTTGGGGTGTTGTGTTTCAAGCAGCAAGTATGACACCACTCAAACCCAGCTTGAATCATCTGTTGAACAATGGATAGATTATGCACTACAAGAGATAAAGACTCTTTAAGAGGTGACATCAAGCAAAATACTTTGGACTTTACAGTGTTTTAAGAAGTCATAACCTTTGCCAAATTTATAGAATGAGCATTGACAGAGATTTAGTTCAACTTACACATAGTTCAGGCTTTCCAGGTAGCTCACTGGGTAAAGAATCCATCTGCAGTACAGGAGACACAGTAGACGCAGGCTTGATCCCTGGGTTGGGGGGATCCCCTGGAGGAGGGCATGGGAACCCACTACAGTATTCTTCCCTAGAGAATCCCATGGACAGGGGAACTTGGCAGACTACAGTCTATAGGGCCACAAAGAGTCAAACGCAACTGAACACACGTGCACATCTAGTTCAACCTACGTTAAGATTTTGGAAATCAGAACCACAGTAGGCCTTAGTTATTAGAAAAGTATTCTTCTTAATTGAGTTTCAAAAGAATTTTTCAAAACCAGGTTTTATGTCTATCCTGCTGCTGCTACTATGTCGCTTGAGTTGTGTCAGACTCTGTGCGACCCCATAGACGGCAGCCCATCAGGTTCCCCGTCCCTGGGATTCTCCAGGCAAGAACACTGGAGCGGGTTGCCATTTCCTTCTCCAATGCATGAAAGTGGAAAGTGAAAGTGAAGTCGCTCAGTCGTGTCCAACTCTTAGTGACCCCATGGACTGCAGCCTACCAGGCTCCTCCATCCATGGGATTTTCCAGGCAAGAGTACTGGAGTGGGTTGCGGTTGCCTTTTCCGTTTGTGTTTATAGAGAGGTACAAATTTCATCAGATTGTGAAGTAATCTTACAGGTCATGCATTATGTTTTTTCTAACTTATATCCACTATATGTCATGGTTTGTAAGACATAGTTTAATATCATTTTCACTTCTTAAGAAGTAGGTATTTTGATGGGATAGAATGTAGCATGATGGTTAAAAATGTAGACTCTGGAGTCAGATGATCTGCATCCAAATTTTATCTCTACCAATAACTAACAATATAGCTTTGTATCTTTGTTTTCTCATCTATAACAGTGAGATAGTAGTACAATTTACTTCAAAAGATTATGAAAATTAAATGAGATACTATGCTATGCTATGTTATGCTAAGTCACTTCAGTCATGTCCGACTCTGTGAGACCCCATAGACGGCAGCCCACCAGGCTCCCCCGTCCCTGGGATTCTCCAGGCAAGAACACTGGAGTGGGTTGCCATTTCCTTCTCCAATGCATGAAAGGGAAAAATGAAAGTGAAGTTGCTCAGTCATGTCTGACTCTTAGCGACCCCATGGACTGAAGCCTACCAGGCTCCTCTGTCCATGGGATTTTCCAGGCAAGAGTACTGGAGTGGGGTGCCATTGCCTTCTCTGATGAGATACTATAGGGTGGGCCAAAAAGTTCCTTTAGTTTTAAAGTAAAAATAAAAGATATATTTTTCATTTCATCAAGAACTATATAGAACAATGTAATGACCATTTTGTTCCCCTTCTGCCATTATTCAGGAACTTGACGATTTCATTTCCAGATGACTTTTACAGTTTTCCAGGGAATTGAAATTTTTTCCATCAAGAGAATTTTGTAAAGAAAAAAAAAAAAAAAGGAAATCCAAAGGTGTGATGTCTGGTGAACACGTGGATGAATCAGAAAAAAAAAGGAAATCCAAAGGTGTGATGTCTGGTGAACACATGGATGAATCAGAATTTCCCAGCCAAGCTGTAACCATTTTTGCCTGGTTGTCAAAGAAACATTCGGTCTTGTGTTATCCTGATCAAAGATTATGTGTTTTCTGTTGACTAAGTCCAGCTGATTTTCATGGACTGCTGCCTTCAGTTGGCCTAATTTAGAGCAGCACTATTGGAATTAATTGTTTAGTTTTCTGGAAGGAGCTCATAGTAGAGGACTCCCTGCCAATCCTACCACATACACATCACCACCTTCTTTGGATAAAGGCCGGCCTTTGGTGTGGTTGTTGGTGGTTCATTTTGCTTGCCCCATGACTTCTTCCATTCCACGTTATTGTACAATAACCCCTTTTCATTGACTGTCACAATTTGTTTTTAAAAACTGAACGTTTTTGTTATGTTTAAGTGGAGAATCAAATGCAGGAATATGGTCAAGAAGGTTGTTTTTTCTGCTTAACTTACGTGGAACCCAAACATCAAAGTGATTAACATAACCAAGCTAGTGCAAATGATTTTCAAGGCTTGATTTGGATATTTTGAATATGTCAGCTTCCACCTGAGTGGTATAATACTGATTGTTCTTAATGTCTTGATTTGATCGCTATCAACTTCAACTGGTCTTCCTGACCATGCAGCATTCTCCAGCATAAAACTCTGCAAACCACTTTTGACATGTTCGATAAGGCACAGCACCTTCTCCATACACTACACAAATCCGTTTTATTTATTTTATTTTTTTTGCATTTCAGTTGCGTTTTTACCTTTCTTGAAATAATAAAACATAATACGCTGAAAATGTCACTTTTTCCTTCTATCTTCAATATTAAAATGGCTACATAAAAAAATCACCAACTTAGATTTTTTTTAATGACAATTGTTACAATGCAATCTAACAAAATTCCTTTGAATGAAGTTAAAGATAACTGTTACTAAAGCCAGCTTATGGAAAAAACTAAATGAAGTTTTTTGCCAATCCAATATATTTACAGTGTCAATCATGGTGTATGCTGCTGCTAAGTCACGTCAGTCGTGTCGGACTCTGTGCGACCCCATAGATGGCAGCCCACCAGGCTCCTGTCCCTGGGATTCTCCAGGCAAGAACACTGGAGTGGGTTGCCATTTCCTTCTCCAGTGCATGAAAGTGAAAAGTGAAAAGTGAAAGTGAAGTCGCTCAGTTGTGTCCGACTCTTTGCAACCCCATGGACTGTAGCCTACCAGGCTCCTCTGCCCATGGGATTTCCCAGGCAAGAGTACTGGAGTGGGGTGCCATTGCCTTCTCTAATCATGGTGTATGGCACATACTTAATGCTCAGTAAACATTAGCTATTATTTGCTCCATTTATGGACTACACTAAGCTTAGAGCATGACACAGGAAGGGGTGTCTCTGAGAAGCAGACTATGAAACAAAATTTAGTATGCTGCATGTTTACCAGGGAATGTGCTGGGTATGAATGAACACCTGTGGAAGGGTGGGGAAGGAAGCAGGATGTCACACTATGATAGAGTGCTATAGCCTCAGCCAGGCTCATGGGGGAGCTCTGGATGCAAATGACCAGTCCAAACTCCATTGTCTTGGGCTGAGAAAGCTGAGTCTATATATATTTTCTCAATTAGCCATGGGATGTGCACCCCCTCCCTCTCCCCGGGCATAACCTTGGGTAAAGTGACTCTGCAGCTGAAGCAATCCATGAAGTGGCGGACTGTGAAGTTGTCCATTGGCCACACTCCCAGCATTTGGCACAAAAGTTTTTTCCTTGTAAGGGGGTCTAGGTGGCACATCTCTGTATTTAACACAGAGTGGTCTGTGCAGCACTTGGAAAATAATCTCAACAAACTACAGTTGCTTGAGTAAAAGTAAGGTCTTTAAGGATTCAAGGACAGTGAAGCTGAATAAGCCACGGAAATATGAAAGAGCTATCAATAATACGTGTGAGATGGAAAGCTTTCTCCTTCATAATCTCCCAGATTTGGGGGGAGGGTGAATTCTGGTAACTGGAAGCCCTTTGTTTAATGAACATTGCAACGGATTGGGGTTTGTGATGGAGCTGTAAGCTGGAAAGAGCCCACATACTCTGTGTAATAAGGATCACATAGGAGGTAGCAATAGAAGCCAGCCACAGTGGATGCCACACAGAGGGGAAGAGGAGAATCCTTTGTAAGAATTTAGGTGAATAAAAGTGGCTAATGTTGTACCCTTTGATGTGCTCAGCACTTTCTAAGTGCTTTGTATGTGTAACTGACTTAATTCTCACAATACCATTAAGGGAGTAGCTATATTACTTCTCCCTTTTTAGAGATGAGGAAACTGAGGCTCAGAGAAGTAATTTGCCAGTGTCACTCATTGAAAAAAGTATGGAACTGGCATTGTAGGGTCTGTGCTCTTAATCATCCTTTTCCAAGAGTTTCTGTGAAATTATCAATTTTTTTTTGTCTGCCACACCACATGTCTTGCTGGATCTTAGCTCCCCAACCAGAAATCGAACCTGGGCCACCTCCCCCTTCATCCTGCAGTGAAAGCCTAGTCCCTGGACTGACAAGGAATTCCCAAATGACCAATGCTACTAAAGCAAATGGACTCTTCCTTAGGAATTTCAAGAAGTGCTGTCTGATATCAAAGGCTGAGGACAGGCAAAAACAAAGGCTCTGTGGTATGCAGGCACAGCTAACAACTCGGTTGCGTGCAGCTATTTCGAAAATGATGAATTGTGAGTCAACACTTCAGGTTTCCAGTTAAAAAAGCATGATGTCAATGTATGCCAATGTGAGTCAACAGGTAGGACTGTGTGATTGTCTCACTCTACTCAGAATTCTTTAGATCCTTGGTGTGTGCAATACTGGATTCCATGAAGCTGAGCAAGAAGGCAAGAAAGAAAATGGCTTAAAGGAAAATCACAAATAAGAATCTACAAAGTTGGCAAACAATTCAATATCAAAGACCCAACCCAATAAAAAAAAAATGAACAGAAGACCTAAATAGACATTTCTCCAAAGAAGACATACAGATGGCCAACGGGCACATGAAAAGATTTGAATTGTTAAAAAAAAATGTAAATGAAAACTACAAAGAGGTATCACCTCGCACCAGTCAGTATGGCCATCGTCAAAAAGTCTCAAATAATAAACGCTGGAGAGGATGTAGAGGAAAGGTAACCCTCTCACACTGTTGGTAAACTGGTACAGCCACTATGGAGAACAGGAAGGAAGTTCCTTAAAAACCAAAAGTAGTTACCGTGTGTGTGCATGCGCAGGTGTGTCTGATTCTTTGCAACTCTATGGACTGTAGCCTGCCAAGTTCCTCTTTCCATGGGATTCTCCAGGCAAGAATACTGGAATGGGTTGCCGTTTCCTCCTCCAGGGGATGTTCCCGATGCAGGGGTTGAACTGGGGTCTCCTGCATTGCCAGGTTCAGTGGTTCTTTACCACTGAACCACATGGGACACCCCAGTTCCACTACTGGGCGTATATCAGAAAAGATAAAAATTCTAATTTGAAAAGACACATATAGTCCAACGTTCAGCACTATTTATAATAACCAAGACATGGAAACAACCCAAATGTCCACAACAGAGGAATGGATAAAGATGTTGTACATATATATAATAGGATATTACTCAGGCATAAAAAAGAATGAAATATTGCCATTTGCAGAACATGGATGGACCTGGAGATTATCATACAGAGAAAAACAAATATCATTTGATATCACTTATATGTGGAATCTAAAAAAGGATACAAAAACTTATTCACAAAATGGAAATAGATTCACATATATAGAAAACAAACATGGTTAAAAAAGGGGAAAGGAAGGGAGGCGGGATAAATGAGAAGTATGGGATACATACCACTATATATGAAATAGACAAAAAACAAAAATTTACTGTATAGCACAGGGAACTATATTCAATATCTTGTAATAATCAATAATGGAAAAGAATCAGAAAAAAATATATATCTGAATCACTTTGCTGTACATCGGAAACTAACACAATACTGTAAATCAACTATAATTCAATAGAAAAAAAAATCTACAAAGTTGGAAAAATACTTTGTATTTTTGAAATACAAAAATACTTGGAGTTGAAATACTCCAACTGGTATAGAGCCTGAATAAACTGGAGGAAAACATATATGTGGTTTTAGAGATTCTCTGCACAGTAGTAAGGATAGGTGTCTTAAACATGGACTGCCTGTGTTCAAATCTCTGCTTTAATATTTTTAACTTGGGTATTCTTAAGTGTCATTTTAGCTTTTCTGTGCTTCAGTTTCCTGATAATAAAGTTGGGGTAATAGTACCACCTTGCAGAGCATATCATGTGAAATGCTGGACTGTATGAAGCACAAGTTGGAATCAAGATTGCAAGGAGAAATATCAATAACCTCAGATATGTAGATGACACCACGCTACTGGCAGAAAGCGAAGAGAAACTGAGGAGCCTCTTGATTAAAGTGAAAGAGGAGAGTGAAAAAGCAGGCTTAAAACCCAACATTTCAAAAATGAAGATCATGGCATCCGGTCCCATCACTTCATGGCAGATAAATGGGGGAAAAAATGGAAACAGTGACAGGCTTTATCTTCTTGGGCTCCAAAATCACTGCAGGTTGTGACTGCAGTCATGAAATTAAAAGATGCTTGCTCCTTGGAAGAAAAGCTACGATCCACCTAGACAGCATATTAAAAAGCAGAGACATTACTCTGCCAACAAAGGTCCATCTAGTCAAAGCTATGGTTTTTCTAGTGGTCATGTATAGATGTGAGAGTTGGACTATAAAGAAAGTTGAGCACTGAAGAATTGGTGCTTTTGAACTGTGGTGTTGGAGAAGACTCTTGCGAATCCCTTGAACTGCAAGATCAAACCAGTCAATCCTAAAGGAAATCAGTCCTAAGTATTCATTGGAAGGGCTGATGCTGAAGCTGAAGCTCCAATACTGTGGCCACCTGATGCAAAGACCTGACTCATTGGAAAAGACCCTGAAACTGGGAAAGATTAAAGGCAGGAAGAGACGGGGACAACAGAGGATGAGATGGTTGGATGACATTACTGACTCGATGGACATGAGTTTGAGCAAGCTCCAGGAGCTGGTGATGGACAGGGAAGCCTGGCCTGCTGCAGTTCTTTGGGTCCCAGAGTCAGACATGACTGAGGGGCCGAATTGAACTGAAATGAACCACCTTGCAGGGTTATTGTGACAAATCAGTTAATACACATAGGGCTGTTGAAACAGTGTTTGGAGCATTAATAAGCACTCAATAGTTAACAAAAACTAGAATGAGGGACAACTTAATATATATTCAAATACAAAAATTTTGATATAGATCTTTTCCATCTTCATTACAGACAAGGTAAAAGAAAGTCCATTGAAACTTTGATATATTAAGAGCACATTAAAAAGAGTTGCTCGTCAAGAAAAGGACATAATAATTATATTTAAATGTTCTCTTATGGGCTATATAGAAAGGAGTGTTTCTCTTCTTGGGTTTAGCCTAAGAATGGTGCTCTCTCAAAGTGGGAAAACAAACTCTTAAAAAAATCAAGTTTGAATCAGGAGTATTTGGTCACTTCCTACCTCACATGCCCAAGAAACAGACTGAAAACTAAAGGAAGCTCGGTGTGCTTGTGAGGGACTTAGAACAAATTAATAATAGCCATTATACATTAAAATAGTAGGTGGGATTTTTTTTTACTGTGCCATTCTTTTTTTCAGCATAGGAAACACTGCTGCTGCTAAGCTGCTTTAGTTGTGTCTGACCCTGAGTGACCCCATAGATGGCAGCCCACCAGGCTCCCCCGTCCCTGGGATTCTCCAGGCAAGAACACTGGAGTGGGTTGCCATTTCCTTCTCCAATGCATGAAAGTGGAAAGTGAAAGTGAAGTCGCTCAGTCGTATCCGACTCTTCGAGACCCCATGGACTGCAGCCTACCAGGCTCCTCTGTCCATGGGATTTTCTAGGCAAGAGTACTGGAGTGGTTTGCCATTGCCTTCTCCTAGGAAACACTACACAGAAGCAATGGGAAAAATTCAGAACACATTTGTAGCAGAGCTACAAAAAGAACTTGCTTAGGTCAAATTTATTAGACAGAGCCATGACCAGGACTCAGATTTTAAAACTTCATTGTTTCCACTACCTTTAATTTCCTTTCACTGATATATTTTTAAGGCAAAATGAATGAAAAAGGATAGCATCACATTATATGAAGGCCTATAAGTTTGAGGATGTATTCAGTTGTCTCTTAACTATGTCTGCCCATTTCTTGGCCTGACCTCAGAAGACTGTCCAACTCTATCCCCAGCCCACAGACCCTATTAAAGGGGTAACCTAGGCAGCTATGTTTAATTATACATTCTTTTCAGGGATCACCCCATACACTGGACCAAGCCAATCAGGTTCACTCTCTTGGTGTGTTTAAGTCACAAGGGGGAAGTTGCTGAGGCACAGCAAGCAGGAAGTAGAGAGGCAGAGGGAACGTCCATGAGGTTTCCATGCAGAACAGTCCTCACAGTTCCCATATTTTCCCACCTTGGAGTCTGAGATCTATATTCTTATAATATCCACCTTACCCCTCCTTTTCTCTTTTGTTGATTAGACAGGATTTTTATTAACAATTAAGTAATTCCTGATTACATCTCTACTACAAAATGCTAAAAGTCAACAGAAAGATATGTAGAGATAAGAATTTAGTCTAGCACTGTGTACTTAGTATCTGGGGAGAAGACAGATGAGCTAAATAGACTGAAGAGATATTTTTAGTAGTACAGCACTTTGAAGAGTCCTTTATGAGGTGTTTTTCTCTGTAATATTACATTCAACCACCAACTCTTATCATTTCTACTTCTCAAATATTTTTATCTATCTTCTCTCCACATGAATAGCCATCTCTTATCTAGACTATAATTACTCTCTTAGGCAACATGAAAAGATGTAAGGAAACTTGCTAGCTCTTTTAAGAAAACTTTAATTCAAAAAGATACATGCATACCTATGTACATAGCAGCTATTTACAATAGCCAAACATGGAGACAACCTAAGTGTCTATCTGCAGCTAAACAGATAAAGAAGATGTGTGTATACACATATATTAAAAAGAACAAAATAATGCCAACAAAATAATGCCACTTGCAGGATAGTGTAAACAAGGATAGACCTAGAATTACAGAGTGAAGTAAGTCAGAAAGAGAAATAGAGGGCTTCCCTGGCAGCTCAGTGGTAAAGACTCCACCTGCCAGTGTAGGAGATGTGGGTTTAATTCCTGACCCAGAAGATCCCACATACTGTGGAGCAACTAAGCCCATGTGCCACAACTACTGAGTCTGTGCTCTAGAGTTCAGGAGCCACAACTACTCAGCCTACTAGCCCTAGAGCCTGGGCTCCCCACAAAAGAAGCCACTGCAATGCAAAGCCCACACGCTGCACCTAAAGAGTAGCCCCTGCTCACCATAACTAGAGAAAAGCCTGCTCAGCAACAAAGACCCAGCACACCCAAAAATAAATAAAAATTAAATTGTATAGAAAAAAGAGGAATACAAATACCGTGTTATCACTTATATGTGGAATTTAAAGTGACACAAATGAATATATCCATATCACAGAACCACATTTACAGAGAACTGACTTGTGGCAGCCAATGGGGGAGGAATGGTATGGAAGGGAAGGATTGGGAGTTTGAGATTAGCAGATAAAAACCATTATATAACTGTGGCTTTGTAGTAGAGCCTGAAGTCAGGTAGGTTGATTCCTCCAGTTCCATTCTTCTTTCTCAAGATTGCTCTGGCTATTCAAGGTTTTTTGTATTTCCATACAAATTGTGAAATTATTTGTTCTAGCCCTGTGAAGAATACTGTTGGTGGCTTGATAGGGATTGCATTGAATCTATAAATTGCTTTGGGTAGTATACTCATTTTCACTATATTGATTCTTCCAATCCATGAACATGGTATATTTCTCCATCTATTAGTGTCCTCTTTGATTTCTTTCACCAGTGTTTTATAGTTTTCTATATATAGGTCTTTAGTTTCTTTAGGTAGATATATTCCTAAGTACTTTATTCTTTCCGTTGCAATGGTGAATGGAATTGTTTCCTTAATTTCTCTTTCTGTTTTCTCATTATTAGTGTATAGGTATGCAAGGGATTTCTGTGTGTTGATTTTATATCCTGCAACTTTACTATAGTCATTGATTAGTTCTAGTAATTTTCTGGTGGAGTCTTTCGGGTTTTCTATGTAGAGGATCATGTCATCTGCAAATAGTGAGAGTTTTACTTCTTCTTTTCCAATTTGGATTCCTTTTATTTCTTTTTCTGCTCTGATTGCTGTGGCCAAAACTTCCAAAA
Source organism: Bos indicus (assembly GCF_029378745.1). Lineage (NCBI taxonomy): Eukaryota > Metazoa > Chordata > Mammalia > Artiodactyla > Bovidae > Bos > Bos indicus. Next base: position 61,960,821 of record NC_091775.1, on the reverse strand, counting down.
CTATGTTGAATAGTAATGGTGAAAGTGGGCACCCTTGTCTTGTTCCTGACTTTAGAGGAAATGCTTTCAATTTTTCACCATTGAGGATAATGTTTGCTGTGGGTTTGTCATATATAGCTTTTATTATGTTGAGGTATGTTCCTTCTATTCCTGCTTTCTGGAGAGTTTTTATCATAAATGGGTGTTGAATTTTGTCAAAGGCTTTCTCTGCATCTACTGAGATAATCATACGGTTTTTATTTTTCAATTTGTTAATGTGGTGTATTACATTGATTGATTTGCAGATATTGAAGAATCCTTGCATCCCTGGGATAAAGTCCACTTGGTCATGGTGTATGATCTTTTTAATGTGTTGTTGGATTCGGATTGCTAGAATTTTGTTTAGGATTTTTGCATCTATGTTCATCAGTGATATTGGCCTGTAGTTTTCTTTTTTTGTGGGATCTTTGTCAGGTTTTGGTATTAGGGTGATGGTGGCCTCATAGAATGAGTTTGGAAGTTTACCTTCCTCTGCAATTTTCTGGAAGAGTTTGAGCAGGATAGGTGTTAGCTCTTCTCTAAATTTTTGGTAGAATTCAGCTGTGAAGCTGTCTGGACCTGGGCTTTTGTTTGCTGGAAGATTTTTGATTACAGTTTTAATTTCCGTGCTTGTGATGGGTCTGTTAAGATTTTCTATTTCTTCCTGGTCGAGTTTTGGAAAGTTGTACTTTTCTAAGAATTTGTCCATTTCTTCCACGTTGTCCATTTTATTGGCATATAATTGTTGATAGTAGTCTCTTATGATCCTTTGTATTTCTGTGTTGTCTGTTGTGATCTCTCCATTTTCATTTCTAATTTTATTGATTTGATTTTTCTCCCTTTGTTTCTTGATGAGTCTGGCTAATGGTTTGTCAATTTTATTTATCCTTTCAAAGAACCAGCTTTTGGTTTTGTTGATTTTTGCTATGGTCTCTTTTGTTTCTTTTGCATTTATTTCTGCTCTAATTTTTAAGATTTCTTTCCTTCTACTAACCCTGGGGTTCTTCATTTCTTCCTTTTCTAGTTGCTTTAGGTGTAGAGTTAGGTTATTTATTTGATGGTACTGGCACAAAGACAGAAATATAGATCAATGGAACAAAATAGAAAGCCCAGAGATAAATCCACGCACATATGGACACCTTATCTTTGACAAAGGAGGCAAGAATATACAATGGATTAAAGACAATCTCTTTAACAAGTGGTGCTGGGAAATCTGGTCAACCACTTGTAAAAGAATGAAACTAGACCACTTTCTAACACCATACACAAAAATAAACTCAAAATGGACTAAAGATCTAAACGTAAGACCAGAAACTATAAAACTCCTAGAGGAGAACATAGGCAAAACACTCTCTGACATACATCACAGCAGGATCCTCTATGACCCACCTCCCAGAATATTGGAAATAAAAGCAAAAATAAACAAATGGGACCTAATTAACCTTAAAAGCTTCTGCACATCAAAGGAAACTATAAGCAAGGTGAAAAGACAGCCTTCAGAATGGGAGAAAATAATAGCAAATGAAGCAACTGACAAACAACTAATCTCAAAAATATACAAGCAACTCCTACAGCTCAACTCCAGAAAAATAAATGACCCAGTCAAAAACTGGGCCAAAGAACTAAATAGACATTTCTCCAAAGAAGACATACAGATGGCTAACAAACACATGAAAAGATGCTCAACATCACTCATTATCAGAGAAATGCAAATCAAGACCACTGTGAGGTACCATTTCACACCAGTCAGAATGGCTGCGATCCAAAAGTCTACAAATAATAAATGCTGGAGAGGGTGTGGAGAAAAGGGAACCCTCTTACACTGTTGGTGGGAATGCAAACTAGTACAGCCACTATGGAGAACAGTGTGGAGATTCCTTAAAAAACTGGAAATAGAACTGCCTTATGATCCAGCAATCCCACTGCTGGGCATACACACTGAGGAAACCAGAAGGGAAAGAGACACATGTACCCCAATGTTCATCGCAGCACTGTTTATAATAGCCAGGACATGGAAGCAACCTAGATGTCCATCAGCAGATGAATGGATAAGAAAGCTGTGGTACATATACACAATGGAGTATTACTCAGCCATTAAAAAGAATTCATTTGAATCAGTTCTAATGAGGTGGATGAAACTGGAACCTATTATACAGAGTGAAGTAAGCCAGAAGGAAAAACACCAATACAGTATACTAATGCATATATATGGAATTTAGAAAGATGATAACAATAACCCTGTGTACGAGACAGCAAAAGAGACACTGATGTATGGAACAGTCTTATGGACTCTGTGGGAGAGGGAGAGGGTGGGAAGATTTGGGAGAATGGCATTGAAACATGTAAAATATCATGTATGAAACGAGATGCCAGTCCAGGTTCGATGCACGATACTGGATGCTTGGGGCTGGTGCACTGGGACGACCCAGAGGGATGGTATGGGGAGGGAGGAGGGTTCAGGATGGGGAGCACATGTATACCTGTGGCGGATTCATTTTGATATTTGGCAAAACTAATACAATTATGTAAAGTTAAAAAAAAAAACCCCATTATATATAGGATGGATAAACAACAAGGTCCTACTGTATAACTACAGGGAACTATATTTAATATCCTGTAATAAGCCATAATAAAAATAACATGAAAAAGACTATATACATAGTTAACTGAATCACTTTAGTGTAGAGCAGAAATTGACACAATATTATAAATCTAATTTCATTGTAAATACAATTTTTTTAAAAATAGGTACAAAAACATCCACTTCTGCTTCATTGACTATGGTAAAGCCTTTGACTGTGGATCACAACAAACTGGAAAATTCTGAGATAGCAATACCAGACCACCTTACCTGCCTCCTTAGAAACCTATATGCAGGTCAAGAAGCAACAGTTAGAACCAGGCACAGAACAACTGACTGGTTCCAAATTGGGAAAGGAGTATGTCAAGGCTGTATATTGTCACCCTGCTTATTTAATTTATATATGCAGAGTACATCATGCAAAATGCTGGGCTGGATGAAGCACAAGCTGGAATCAAGATTTCTGGGATTAATATCAATAACCTTAGATACACAGATGACACCACCCTACTGGCAGAAAGTGAAGAGGAACTAAAGAGCCTTTTGATGAAGGTGAAGGAGGAGTGTGAAAAAACTGGCTTAAAACTCAACATTCTAAAAACTAAGATCATGGCATCAGGTCTCATTACTTCATAACAAATAGATGAGGAAACAATGGAAATAATGACAGGCTTTATTTTCTTGAGCTCCAAAATCACTGCTGTTGGTGACTGCAGTCGTGAATTTAAAGGATACTTGCTCCTTGGAAGAAAAGCTGACAAACCTAGACAGCGTATTAAAAAGCACAGACACCACTTTGCTGACAAAGGTCTGTCTAATCAAAGCTATGGTTTTTCCAGTAGTCATGTATGGATGTGAGAGTTGGACCATAAAGTTGAGCACTGAAGAATTGGTGCTTTTGAACTGTGGTGTTGGAGAAGACTCTTGTGAGTCCCTCGGACTGCAAGATCAAACCAGTCAATCGTAAAGGAAATCAGTCCTGAGTATTCATTGGAAGGGCTGATGCTGAAGCTGAAGCTCCAAGACTTTAGCCACCTGATTCCAGTTGGCGAAGAGCCAACTCATTGGAAAAGATCTTGATGCGGGAAAGATTGAAGGCAGAAGGGGATGACAGAGTTCGAGATGGTTGGATGCCATCGCCGACTCAATGTACATGAATTTGAGCAAACTCCAGAAGATGGTGAAGGACAGGGAAGTCTGGCATGCTGCAGTCCTTGCAATTGCAGAGTCATATATAACTGAGCGACTAGACAACAAATATGGTAGTGGGAATGAGCTAAATGTGGTGTCAGGAGTAATACAGGCTGAACAAAAGCATAAAGAGGCACCTGCACCAGTATTCCATAGTAGGGACTTAAGGAAGGTTTCAGTGAATTTTTGCCTAAAAAAATAAAGGCTTCAGAAAAAGTAAGAATTAGCAGAGCGTAATTAGCAGAGATGAGAGAGAGAGAAGGCAAGATATATGAATATTTCTGAAGTGTTCAAGAGTATGCAGAAAGACAACAATTTGCAAATTGCCAAAGGTTTCTCCTGTTTATCCTCAGATGATGGGTTATATTTCCCCTACCATCCAAAAGAACCTGAAAGCCAAACAGGACTTCTCTGAATCTAGGCCAAAGACAGGCTTAAAGCAGGAGTTTCCTCTTTTCCCAAGTCAGTGGCAAACAATGGAAGACTTCTCAGTTTGGTTTCCCAAACTCAGGACTTACACTTTCATCAAAGGTTGTTAAGGTCAGTAAAAATCTTCGTAAGATTTTACTCTGTGGCCTTGATAAGGACAATGTAGAGAAGTCCACTGGTTTTTTTTGCAGTCAATGAGAAATGTTTCTTCATACTGTGAACATCAAGTCCACTTTCTGATGATCTAAGATCAGAGGTAAATTTGGCTTTACAGCTTCAGTTTAGGTATTAACTATGCAAATTCTAAGTTACGAATTATAATTTCTTAGAAATTCTAAGTTTCTAAATTCCCTTCATAGAATGAAAATCAGGTTTTCTTTCAGTTTTTGTTTTGAAGATTAGAGATTAAGAAAACTTTTTTACAAGTAATATGAGTCATTAAAAGACGGGAAGCAAATTATGTTTACAGAAATCTGTAAGGTCAGCATTGCACTGTGGTTTTCCCTGGGCCCATGTAGTCACCCAAAGTCACAATGGCCTAATTTCTAGAGGCCCAAGTTCCTATTTTCAAGCCAATGATTTATTACAATTTCCCCTCCAAAAGTATTATTGGTAACATGAACAAAACAGTATTTTAGGCATCAATGATCTAAAATACAGATGTTCTTGAGCACCCATTTTTAGTGAGGGCAACAAAATCTTACCCTTCATGTGTATAAAGCATAAAAGTATGTATATGATTCACAGTCTGTATGAAGTATTAAAATTTCATGGGGGTAGATGATTAGGGGGGAAAAAAAAACCTAAAAAGGTTCCTTAGGGAGGTGAGAATGAAAAAATTGAGAAACATGGTGTAGATTTTTACCAAGTGAGGAATACTTTAATTCAACTTTCGTGATAATTCAAAATCCCCAGATGAAACAGAAAACCACAGTGATTGTATTTTCTACCAACGTACTTGTGAGCAGCTCCAGTTTTCTCTTTGCCCTTTGTTTCTCCAAGCAGAAGTCACTAAAATTGTTCAAGTATAAAGAAAACCCTAGGAATAATTTTTTAAAAGGTATACGAGTCATTAAACGTACAACACACAGAGTACAAACCAAAAAAGTAAATTTATTTAAATTACTAAAATAGCTTTTAAAGTCATTTACAGATTAGCTGCTACAATTATTTTTCCTGATATAAGTAATATTATTTTAAAAATTTGGTCAATGAAACAGTTAATAAAAACATCTGTTTCTCCGTATAATACATATATGTATAAAATAAGCCTTTTCAAAAATTCTTATTTTAGAATCCTCTATAAATCAAGAATATCTGACTTCTGACAGTGTCGGGAACAAATTATAATAAGTAGTATAAATTTATGAATATTGGTAGTCCTAGTGGGAAGAAATAAGACCATACTCTACCATCAGTTAGGGATCCTCAAAAGGTAAATGAAGAAGCCACTGACAGGCTTTAGTATTCTAAAAACAATATTGTCATTTAAAGGTTTGTAGACAATAAAAAAATAAAGAAAGTTGATCCAGAATTTTAAGATTCTAAGAAAACTAAAGCTGTTGACAGATGAGAAAGCTGTTAAGAGATGCAAAGTTAAAACTGAAATCCTACGGTACAGTTATATACAGCAGTACATCTTAACATCCTTCATATACAGTAAACTTCACTTTCTTTTTGGCTTGAGGCACTCAATAGAATTTATCACGTGCAGAGTAAGTCTTTATACTTGTTACAAGAGTGTCATTAAAGGACGTAGACTGCAACAAATGGACATTCAGAAAATCAAATCCCTCTTCAGTCACTGACAGGTGGTTGACAAAACGGTTTACCAACTTCTGACATTATCTTTCTTAACAAAATTTTCAGGATATGAACAAAATAAACTGCCTGGATTTGCCTGTTCTTAAGAGCCAAGTGAGCAAATATACTAAACCTCATCATATACATGCTTCAGAATCCTTGGGAGGAATAAAAATTTCTTAAAGAAAAATAAAAGTCCCAACAGAATTCACTGAGAATGGAGTTCATACAGCTATGTTTGATGAACCCCTGGTGACAGTGACCTTTTTTTTTTTTAATTTCTGAGTGTGCATGGGGTGGCTTGCAGAATCTTAGCTCCCCAACCAAGGATGGAACCCAGGCCCTTGGCAGTGAGAGCATGGAGTTCCACCCACTAGACCATCAAGGAATTCCCCCAGTGACTTATTTTAATATTTCATCTTGAAGACTTTTCCTCCCCTTTCTTTCTCCATTCCACAACTTTTCCCTGGTCTCCTTTTCCCTGCCCTCCAAAATTAAAGAAAAAAAGAAAGAAACACCCAAACACTCAGATGGCTCTTCATTATTGCCCTTCATTATTTTTGTTCCTATAAGGAGAAGCTGACTAAGGAATTCACATCTAAATGATGTAAAAAGAGAACAAAAACAGGAAAGCCCACAGTTGCGTTCAGGGAGCTGTCTTACTAATAACAAACTCTGTGAAAAAAAATCCAAATTAAAAAATTGGGGAGGATTTACAGGAAGGAGCCAAATCCCTCCCACTGGTCATACCACAGCAATAATGACTCACTCCGGAATCTAAGCAGATCCTCTATGGGACTGTATTTAATTTATAGTCTGTAGATATCATTTACACAGATCTCAGTGGGAAACGAGTCTCTTAGGTAACAGATAATTAGGCTGAATAAACAATACAGATGTTCTATGTTTACCTAAGAACCTAACCTCCTTTAAAAAGAAAACAGTTCTTTCAAAAAGAACTGAGTGCTGTCTCGTTAAAGTTTGAAAAAATTCTCAGCACTTGAGACTTAATTTTCTCTTCTGTCTTCCTTTATAAGCAGATGCCTTTTTTCAGGTCATTTTCAGGTTGTACAGGCAGGACTAAGTGAGAAATACGGCTCCAGAGCCCACTCAATTTGTCTGGGTCCATATGTTTGTAGGAGTTGGGTGTGTCAGAGTTGGTGAACTTGACTTGGAGGAAATCTCTCACTTTTTCTTCAATTTCCTTTAGGCCTAGACTGGTTCCGAGCGTCTCCTCCTCCAACAAGACAGTTAGGACTAAGGCTACATCTTTGAAGGCTGCACTTTCATGGTCACAATACTTATAGAAGATCAAAGTAGAGCCTGCAGGCAGTGACTCAAAGCGGTGGACCACAGCCGCATTCTGGCCATTTCTGAATCCATTGCTCAGTTCCTGGTCTACTTCTTCTTTGACAGTATCACTGTCTCGAGTAGCTTTGCTGGCCCCATCGATCCGTATGGCAGGAACACTCCGGAAGGAGGAGTAGGCATCAGCGATTTGTTCGCTCAGACACCTGAGCGCTTCTTCAGCATCTCGGGCGGCAGTGAGCAGCAAAATCGCAGGCTGAGGCCGAGATTGAGAACCATTGAGATGTTTTTCCAGGAATGTCTGGCTCCTTTTCCACAGCTTCTCATCTTGACCTTGGTACTTATTCATCAGTTGTTTCATCTGGTTCTGGAATTCTTGAACAGCAGTGGTTTCTGCTTCAGGAGGACGAGTGTACAAAAAACCCCCAATGAGAAGAGCGGCTATCACAGCAAAGGGCCAATAACGCTTTGTCTTGACAGAAGACACACTTTTGGGTTGCCCAGTCATTTCTGTTCGGGAAAAAAAATGACACATACAAATATTATTTTCTTAGGTTCAAGAGCAAGTGACTTTTAAAGCCCACATTAATATTTACAAACATTAGATAAGAGAGGGAGGAATTTAAAGAAGGGAGCTGATAACTTACTTTCTTAAAGAAATAATTCAACACATGTATTTTAAGTTATGTATTTACATATGTATGAGTATGTATATGTCTCTTCAATATCAAAATGATAGGAAGTCTCAGAGGAAAAGTAGAATTTAAGTATATGAAATGGCATATGCAAATTGGAAAGAATATAATTTACAAACCAGAGCTATCATTACTACTGCTAATATTTGGGAGGTAAACAATATTAGAAGACACTTTACAAAATAGTTTTAAATTTAGAAACTAACATGGATTATTCTCCAATGTGAAATATTTAATTATAAAAAGGGATAAACTAAAGGATGCATTATAAATGAAATCTTCCATATAACTGCACTGATGCCTATCTTTTGTGGCATGCAGTTGTTAATATTGGCAAATTTTGTTTGTAACTCACTCCTAATTATTATCGGCAATGATATCAATTTATATTTACCTAGTGCTTTGCAGCTGCAGTTTATAAAGCATTTTCTCATATACCGTATCATTTAACCATTTAAATATGAGAGCAATAATATTTTTACTTCCTATTTACGGACCCTGTAGACCAACAGGTCTCAAAGTATGGCTGGTAGGCTATCTCAAGATCTCCTCAAGGGGATCTTTGAGGTTAAAGCTGTTCTCCTATCTTATTCAACCTTTTCCCCGCCATATTGATATCTGCACCAATGGTGTAAAAAGCCTTGGTAGGAAAAACAACTGACGCTTTAGATGAATCACAGGGCAGTGGCACCAAACTATACTAGGACTGTCTTTGTATTCTTCATGGCCATGTATTTAAGGTTATCAATTTCACCTAAGAACATCCTTCATGAAGCATTCAAAGCTATTTACCTTATTAACACTCAATCCTTGAGTATAACATTCTATGTGAAAAAATGGCAAGTATATATAAAGCACTTTGTGCAATTGAGTTGTCAGCTGAACTAGTGCTTTTTCATAGAATTTTTACTGAAAAGGACAAGTGACAAACTATGGCTAGTCAGACTTCGTATTTGGGAGAAATTTTCTTGAAAAGGAACAGTGTGAGCCTCTTGCCTTCAAGGAAACTGACAATCTTTGTTCCCAGTGGTAAAATTCAAGGTTTCAAGTGAAAATTAGAATTGCAGGATATCTGCCATCATGAATTTAACAGCTCTCAATACTTATGACTTCTTTGTCTTGAGACTGGTGGTGATCTTAACAAATGTGATCTTTTTATATAGTATTAAAAACATGTCAGCATTTGGAAGGTCTATATAACTTAGTGAACCAACCTTTTCCAAATGACCAGTGCATGATACTCAAAGTACAAGGAAGACCAATGGGTTTTAACAGAATGTAAAAATGTAACAGAATACAAAAGTTCATTAATATGGCTTCAGATTTCATATTTCAAATAACATTTAGAAACTAATGTTATCTGAGTGTGGGAGAGTATCAAAAGAGAATATTCACAACTGTCTAAAGACTATTAAAACATTATATATCTGTACAAAGCTAAATTTTTGCAGATACCTCAACCAAAACAATATATGGTAACAGGCTAAATACAGAAGCAGAATGAAATTCCAGCTCATTTTATTAAACCAGGCATTAGAGATTAGAGAAAACACAAAATTACTTAAAAATAATTAACAAACATTAAAAAAAAATTTTTTTCAGCTTTAATCTCTAGGTAATTATAGACAGGTATAACCCTTTTTTTCTCAAAGGTCTCTAGGGATACTTATTAAGGGATACTTATTAACTTTCCTAGTGGAAAGTGGTATTGAGACTGAGACTCATTTAATAAAAGGTGAATAGACAAACTTACGTTGGTTGGAGGTTGATGGAGATTGGTTTCCAAGCTCTGATTTCTGAACACTGTCATCTAAAGATAGGAGTAATAAAGATTATCAATTTATGTTTCATAATTTCAGTATTTCCAATAGAAAAAAGAAAATGTCACCAAGAGAAAATAAGGGAGAGATCAGCCAGAAACAGAAGAAAAAGCAGAAGATTCAGGTGTCTACTAGATTGACAGATGTTTGAGACATAAGACCCATTTCTTTCATAATTATTCATGGCACATAAGAGTCTAGTACAAAGCATACTCTTAATACATTAGTTTTGTGAGAAAGCCTTGAATTTGATCCAAATTATTTAATGGGAGTGGTGAAATTTCCGGGACAAAGGTAAGAGGACAAAGAAAACAAGTACAACTATAACAAAAGGAAACATATTATACCATCTGAAAAACTGCCATATATTGAACGCATGCCTGGTGATGATGCTGTAAAGAGGGAAAGAAGGACAAAATATAGATTATGGATTACTGAGCTATTTGGATGAGGGATTTTTAAGGTAAAACTCAATCTTAAATCTTATTTTCCACCTCAAACTGACTCAATACTGCCTCTGGTGCTTCTGACCATTACAAATATCAGTAATATTTTAGAAATTACACTAAAAAACTTTTCACCATTTCTGTTAATAGACAAGTAATTCTGTTTTAGCTTTGTGGCTAAACAATAGATATAAAAAATAATTTTCTCACAACTCCATCAAATCTCTATTTCCATCGTTACTTTAGAAAATAAATAAAAAACTATCCAGCTCTTTCCTTTTCCCCTCCATCTTTTTTGGCATGGTGACAGATTTTAACATCTAAGAAAACGGAAATGGAAAGACAGCGTTTAGAAGGTGAAGAGGATGAGTTATTCATTTGTATGATCTACATTACCAATATTGTCATCTATCACTTGCCTGGAACTTTATAGCTTTTATGTGTATAAGTGATCTTTCTAGGTATATTTACCAACACTTTTCATTGGAGAAACACTGGACTAAACTGGAGGAATACAATTTATGCTGTTGTTTTTAATAGAAATAGCCTTATTTCTGGTCATATGACAAAAAACCTCAAATGAAACAAAATGACATCAACCGTAACTCTAAACTAATAATTGCTTTGCCATTACAGTTTAGTCTAGGAAATGTCATTATTTAGAAGCTTCAAAGTTAGGTCACCAAAATTAAAATTAAAATTCCACTAGATAATGTTTATCTTAAATACCTTACTCCATGACTGCAAAGATCAAATGAGATAATATATGAAAAATCTGTGACATACATGATGATATTAATAATGGAGAATAGCTAAATTTGTTATTATGAAACATATGTAACATTTATAACTCATAGAACATAGAACTAAGAAAACGAAGTTAACACAAACAGAACTCCCATTTACAACAGCATCAAAAAGAAGAAAATATTTAGGAACAACAGACTGGTTCCAAATAGGAAAAGGAGTACGTCAAGGCTGTATATTGTCACCCTGCTTATTTAACTTATATGCAGAATACATCATGAGAAATGCTGGGCTGGAAGAAGCACAAGCTGGAATCAAGATTGCCGGGAGGAATATCAATAACCTGATATGCAGATGACACCACCCTTATGGCTGAAAGTGAAGAGGAACTAAAAAGCCTCTTGATGAAGGTGAAAGAGGAGAGTGAAAAAGTTGACTTCAAACTCAACATTCAGAAAACGAAGATTATGGCATCTGGTCCCATCACTTCATAAAAAATAGATGGGGAAACAGTGGAAACAGTGTCAGACTTTATTTTTTTGGGCTCCAAAATCAGTGCAGATGGTTACTGCAGCCATGAAATTAAAAGACGCTTACTCCTTGGAAGGAAAGTTATGACCAACCTAGATAGCATATTCAAAAGCAGGGACATTACTTTGCCAACAAAGGTCCGTCTAGTCAAGGCTATGGTTTTTCCTGTGGTCATGTATGGATGTGAGAGTTGGACTGTGAAGAAAGCTGAGTGCCGAAGAATTGATGCTTTTGAACTGTGGTGTTGGAGAAGACTCTTGAGAGTCCCTTAGACTGCAAGGAGATCTAACCAGTCCATTCTGAAGGAGATCAGCCCTGGGATTTCTTTGGAAGGAATGATGCTAAAGCTGAAACTCCAGTACTTTGGCCACCTCATGTGAAGAGTTGACTCACTGGAAAAGACTCATGCTGGGAGGGATTGGGGGCAGGAGGAGAAGGGGACGACAGAGGATGAGATGGTTGGATGGCATCACTGACTCAATGGATGTGAGTCTGAGTGAACTCCGGGAGTTGGTGATGGACAGGGAGGCCTGGCATGCTGTGATTCATGGGGTCGCAAAGAGTCAGACACAACTGAGCGACTGAACTGAACTGAATTGAAGAATAATCGAGGAGGCAAAAGAGTTATAACTGAAACTTCTAAAACATTGATGAAAGAAATTAAAGCAGATATAAGTAAATGGAAAAGACATCCCATGGTAATGGATTAGAGAATATTCTTAAAGTGTCCATACTACCAAAAGCAAGCTACAGATTCAGTGCAATCCCTATAAAAATTCCAATGGCATTTCTTTTTTATAGAAAAAGAAAACAATCCTAAAATTCATATGGAACCACAGAAGATCCCAAATAACCAAAACAGCTTTGAATAAGAAGAACAAAACTGGAGGCACCACACTTCCTGATTTCAAAATGTATCACAAAGCTAGAGTAATCACAACACTATGGTACTGCCATAAAAACAGACATAATAGACCAATGGAAGAGAATAGAGTCAGAAATAAACCTAAGATGTGTTCAACTGATCCTCAATAAGGGTGTCAAGAATAAGCAATGAAGAAAAGACAGTCTCATCAAGAAATGGTGCTGGGGAAATTGGATATCCACATATAAAAGAATGATATTGGATCCATATCATATACCACACCCCCAAATCAACTCAAAACAGACTAAAGACTTAAACTAAGAACTGAAATAATACAACTCCCAGAAGAAATATGGGGCAAAACCCTCTTGAAGTTGGCACTGGCAATGATTTCTTGGTTATGACACCAAAAGCACAGACAACAAAAGTAAAATTAGACCAGGGGATGACATCGAACTTAAAAAAGCACAATGACTTACGTGATCAAAATCACAACATCACCTCACATTATCAAATGTATTGTGTAGCTATTACCAAAAAAACAAAAGTGCAAGGTATGTGGAGAACATGTGGAGAAAACAGAATCCCTGTACACTGTTGGTGGGAATATAAACTGGTACAATCTCTAGGAAAAGAATTATGGAGGTTCCTCAAACAATAAAAATGGACAACCATGTGATCTGGCAATCCAACTTTTGGATATATATCCAAAAGAATTGAAATTAGGATCTTGGGAGAGATATATGCACACTCATGTTAACTGCAGTAATATTCACAATAGCCAAAACATGTATGCAAACTAAATGTCCATTGACAAATTAATGGATAAAATGTGATACACACACAAAATGGAATTATTATTCATCTTTTAAAAAGAAGGGAAATTTGCCACTTTTGACAACATGGAAAGCATTATCCCAACGAAATAAGTCCGATCAGTTCAGTTCAGTTCAGTCGCTCAGTCGTGTCCGACTCTTTGCGACCCCATGAATCACAGCACACCACGCCTCCCTGTCCATCACCAATTCCCGGAGTTCACCCAAACTCATGTCCATTGATTCAGTGATGCCATCCAGCCATCTCATCCTCTGTCATCCCCTTCTCCTCCTGCCCCCAATCCCTCCCAGTATCAGAGTCTTTTCCAATGAGTCAACTCTTCGCATGAGGTGGCCAAAGTACTGGAGTTTCAGCTTTAGCATCAGTCCTTCCAAAGAACACCCAGGACTGATCTCCCTTAGAATGGACTGGTTGGATCTCCTTGCAGTCCAAGGGTCTCTCAAGAGTCTTCTCCAACACCACAGTTCAAAAGCATCAATTCTTTGGTGTTCAGCTTTCTTCACAATCTAACTTTCACATCCATACATGACCACTGGAAAAACCATAGCCAGTATGAAAAGGCAAAATGATAGGATACTGAAAGAGGAACTCCCCAGGTCAGTAGGTGCCCAGTATGCTACTGGAGATCAGTGGAGAAATAACTCCAGAAAGAATGAAGGAATGGAGCCAAAGCAAAAACAATACCTAGTTGTGGATGTGACCTTCTATCTATCAGGTCCAATGCGGTAAAGAGCAATATTGCATAGGAACCGGGAATGTTAGGTCCATGAATCAAGGCAAACTGGAAGTAGTCAAACAGGAGATGGCAAGAGTGAACGTCGACACTCTAGAAATCAGCGAACTAAAATGGACCGGAATGGGAATTTAACTCAGATGACCATTATATCTACTACTGTGGGCAGGAATCCCTTAGAAGAAATGGAGTAGCCATCATGGTCAACACAAGAGTCCGAAATGCAGTGCTTGGATGCAATCTCAAAAACAACAAAACGATCTCTGTTCGTTTCCAAAGCAAACCATTCAATATCACAGTAATCCAAGTCTATGCCCCAACCAGTAACGCTGAGGAAGCTGAACAGTTCTATGAAGATCTCCAAGACCTTTTAGAACTAACACCCAAAAAAGATGTCCTTTTCATTATAGGGGACTAGAATGCAAAAGTAGGAAGTCAAGAAACACCTGGGGTAACAGGCAAATTTGGGCTTGGAATACGGAATGAAGCAGGGCAAAGGCTAATAGAGTTTTGCCAAGAAAATGCACTGGTCATAGCAAACACGCTCTTCAACATAAGAGAAGACGCTACACATGGACATCACCAGATGGTCAGCACTGAAATCAGACTGATTATACTCTTTGCAGCCAAAGATGGAGAAGCTCTATACAGTCAGCAAAAACAAGACCGGGAACTGACTGTGGCTCAGATCATGAACTCCTTGTTGTCAAATTCAGACTTAAATTGAAGAAAGTAGGGAAAACCACTAGACCGTTCAAGTATGACCTAAAGCAAATTCCTTATGATTTTACAGTGGAAGTGAGAAATAGATTTAAGGGACTAGATCTGATAGACAGAGTGCCTAATGAACTATGGACGGAGGTTCGTGACATTGCACAGGAGACAGGGATCAAGACCATCCCCATGGAAAAGAAATAAGTCAGATACAGATGTGCAAATACTTCATGATGTCATTTATGTGAGGAATCTAAAATAGTCAAATTCATAGAAGCACGTAGTTTTCAGGGCCTGGGACAGGGGGATATCAGAAAATACTAGTCAAAGAGTACACAGTTTCAGTTAAGTAAGATGAATAAATCCTAGACATCTACTGTGGAGTACCTGTATTTATTGTCCTATATATTAAAAACTTGCTAAGAGGGGTAGATCTTATGTTAAGTGTTCTTATCTCACACACATAACAATAAGTAAAGAGGGTGGGAAAAAACTTTTGGAGGTGATACATATGTTATGGTATAGATTATGGTGATGGTTTCACAGATGTGTACTTATGTTCAAACTCATCAAGTTGTATACATTAAATACATAAATTGTATACATAAAATGTATGTCAGTTACAGATGAATTGATAAAGATGTGGCATATATATATATATATATATATATATACACACACATACTTACATAATGGAATATTAGCCATAAAAGAGAATTAAATAATGCCATTTGCATTGGATGGACCCAGAGACTATCAAACTAAGTGAAGTAAGTCAGAGAAAGACAAATACCATATGATATTATATATGTGGAATCTAAAATACAACACAAAATGAACATATCTACAAAACAGAAACAGACTCATAGACATAGACAGACATAGAGAACAGGCTGACCTGCCAAGAGGGTGAGGGTGGGGAGGAGTGGACTGGGGTCTGGGATTAGCAGATGCAAACTATTATGTATAGGCTGGATAAACAAGGTCCCTGTGTGTAGCACAGGGAAGTTAATTTAATATCCTGTGATAAACCATAGTGGAAAAGCATATGATAAAGAATATACATATATATATAAAACTGGATCGCTGTGCTACACAGCAGAAATTAACACGATGTTGTAAATCAACTACACTTCAATAAAATATTCTTAAAAGGAAGGAAATCCATCAAGATGTTTATCTTGAATCCATGGTTGCAAAGATCCAACGTGACAACACATAACAATGTTTTTACATGCCCTTCTATGATGATTTTAAAGATTATGGAATAGCTACTACATACTGTATGAAAATTTACTATTAACAGCTACTATACACTATACGAAATATTTATTTGTAGAATTCAAAGAACACAAACTTAGCAGGGCACATACTGTTGAGGCAGCACACTGTCTAAAAGGTAAACTCTATCTTTCTTATTAAAAATATGTTTAGAGACAGTAATAAAAATTCCTTTAAAAAAGCTCTTTTTAAAAAGATAAAGCTCAGAGTTTTTTTTAGTATGAAGAGTAGGTAACAATCAATCATTCTATAAAGTCAAAAACAGAGGGCATGAATATTTCATAGGTATTACTACTGATTATTACACGTATATAGTTAACAATAAATAAGTATTAATTATGTGATACATGGGGCTTCCCTTGTGGCTCAGCTGGTAAACAATCTGCCTGCAATTCGGGAGACCTGGGTTGGATCCCTGGGTTGGGAAAATCTGAAAGCCTTCCCACTCCAGTATTCTGGCCTGGAGAATTCCATGGACTATATAGTTCACAGGGTTACAGAGAGTCAGACAGAGTGACTTTCACTTTTCATGTGATACATTGAGACCTGAGCTTCCCTAGTGGCCCAAATGGTCAAAGAATCCACCTACAATGCAGGAAACCTGGGTTGGGAAGATCCCTTGGAGAAGGGGATAGCAACCCACTCCAGTATTCTTGCCTGGAAAATCCCATGGACAGAGGTACCTGGCAGGCTATAAAGTCCATGGGGTCAAAAAGAGTTGGACATGACTGAGTAACTAATACACTGAGACTTAAAAAATGTGTTCACATATCGAGCTCATTAGAATAACCCAGTTATAGGTACTACCGTCCCAACTTTTAAGTTAAGAAAATTGAAGTTGACAACAGTTAAGTGACTTTAGCGAGATCACTCAATTAGTAAATAGAAGATCTGGGACCACAACCCTGTAGCTCTAATTCCAAGCTCTCCTCTTTTCTCTATACTACTTTCAGAGGCAGGTTCCAAAACATGTATACTGAGGAAGCACAGACTTGGAGGCCTGACTTTCCATGGACAGTTTTCCTTACTCTCACTATTTTATCACCTGGGAAACACCAAAAGTAAAGACAGTGGCTCTATCTTTCCCAAAAGGTTTGGATACATGCAGAAACCTGAACTGGGACCTGTCTACCCAAGAAGCCAGGACTAACAAGGAATAATAACAATCTGAAATCCAAGTTCACATAAATCTAAAAATGAGTATTTTTTTTCTCAAAGAAGCAGAAATTCAGAGTTAAGACAATGAGATTGAAACTCGGAAACCTAAGGAAAATTTTTTCAAATGATCTTAGGTTGAAGAGAAATTTATAAGGCTGTCTAGAAACCACTGCAGTCTTCTACTTTGAAAATTCTTCCTGTTTATTGTTCTTATCTTAAAGTCCTTGTGCAGTCAAAAATCTAAAAAATGTTGTTATCTGCACCTTGATGTACAAACTTCTGCTACATAATTTCTATTTAATTCTGGAAGTCCTATATATAAGGTGGATGGCTATCAATCAGCATATAACTGTTTACGCGATAGCAAATGTACAAACTTAAGACAAAGCAGAAATGCAAACAGAGAATATACTACATAGGAGTTATCAATTTAGTTTAAGGCATGGCATGGATTTTTTTAATACAAAGTTTAATGTGGATACATTGCTATAGGTGTTACGATAGACAATGAATTCAAAGTTTTACAGCACCTATTTGTTTCTTAAATAAATATTTCTTAAACTCTATGACATCTACTCTATCTTAAACCTAAACATGAAAATACAATTTGAGGATTTCAGCATTTATAACTGAAAATACAATTTGAGGATTTCAGCATTTATAACTGAAAAATAATGGGCATGCAAAGCTGGTCTAAGTGTTTATTTACATAATGGTAAACAACTGTTTACCTTCCCTGGTGGCTCAGCTGGTAAAGAATCCACCTACAATGCTGGAGACCTGGATTCGATCTCTGGGTTGGGAAGATCCCAACCAGAAGAGAACAGCTACCCACTTCAGTATTCTGGCCTGGAGAATTCCACGGACTGTAGAGTCCATAGGGTCGCAAAAGTCAGACACTACCGAGTGACTTTCACACTAACAATTGTTAAATATAAAAAAAAAAAAACTGGTATTGTCAAAAGATCAGAATTTCATTTTCATGTGCAGATTGTACAACTGCTGGATAGAACTGACAACTTGTCAAGTACAGACGTATCATCCACTGGTTTTCTCACACTACTATCTACATTTTTTACCAGTCCAAACATAAAAATAACTACACTAGCAATCATAATAAAAGTCCTTTATTAATGAGATCACAAACAACTCAAATGCTTATCTGAAGAATTAAACAGCTTTATCTGTTAAATAATCAAGAAAACAGCAAATAAAATTACTTCAATAACAGATTTAAAAATACTTCAATAACAGGTACAGATTTATCAACTTACTTAGCATCCTAGTCCTTATTCTTACGGTTTTTTCAGCCCATTCCTGAGGAGTTTTCTGATATCCTGAGCCTGCAACATATCAAGATATCACTGCACATACTTTGAAAATGTATACTATATCTAAGTGTTATAAGGTACATTTATCAGAAAGGTAAAACAAAGTTAAGGAGGGAAAAAACAAAAGCAATAGGTTCAGAAGTTAACAATAATGTCAAAAGATCACATCCGTGAGGATGAACTACTTCCCACAACAAAAAAGGCAACAAATAAACACATAATCTCCTAACAGACAAAACTATGTACAAGTCCTTTGCTATGGTCTATGAGACTGGGATTGTCAATACTTGAACTTCATTAACTAACACTTTGGTGTTAATTAAGAAGAGAAAGGTTAACCTTTACTTTTGAAAATAAATTATGTTTGGTAAAGTAGTCCTGAGCACATTTCCACATCAGAGCACCAGTATTACATACAGCACCAAGCTGTGGTGGGTTAAAAGGCAAAGGGGTAAAATGACTGTCAATCCTATTCAGAGTTTTGTTGGCAGAATAAAACTGGGTTAGACTTGGTTAACTGATAAAGAAGAGACAACCAACCACTTACTTAGCTTCAATGGTTGCTCATCAAAAGCTGTGAAGTCTCCACCTGAAACAGAAGCCAGAGATAAGGTCATAGAAACCTTGGGGAAAAAAATGAAGATGGCTGGATGCATAGACATGTTGCTTGTTTACTACTGACACCAAAACCAAACAAAAAAATCAAACCTTTCTGTCATCAGTCCCAAACATATACAACCTGTGTTTTCCTTTCCTAAACTTCAAAATGTTCAGGAGTTGGATAATAAGAAGCTAGCTTTAAGAGGAACACCATCAAAATAACGGCTAAATGTACTGACTGCTTAACCAGTACTAAGTATAATTTTATTAATTCTCACACTTTATGTGGTAGATACTATTGTTCCTATTTCACAAATAAGGAAACTGAAAATTTCCCCAAAATTAAATATGTAAAGGTAGTAGGACTGAGATATAAACCCAGCAGTTCATATATGACAGTATATACCACACAAGCAGATTTGTGAACACCGTATAAGCAAAGTAGTGCAAGACGCTACCTTCATGTTTTGGGATGCTATTTAAGGACAACTATAAAATGATGCAAGGGGATAATTAGAAAATGATATTACAATTATAATGTGGTAGATTTCCAAATCTGCCCTGAAGAAACAAGTTACTTCTACCTACTGATACAAGCATCAATATAAATTTATGTTCAACGTAATTTTTTTTCCTGACTATAAATGTAATATATATGCTGGCTGTAATACAAACACACCATTCTAGAAATGCATAACCTAAAAATTCATTAACATCTACTATGTGTCTACTATGTGCAAAACACTGTAGGGAAACTATGATGAATAACACAGACAGACGTATATTCCAGATTTGTTTTCAGTCTATACTAACAAAGAACTCCAAAAAAGTAGACACATGCTTTTTTGTATTGTCTTTCATTGATTCTATGAAGTAATTTTTAAAAAAACACCTTTGCATTAGGGCTGTAACTTACAATCAAGGGTATGACACAGTTTAACTAGATGGTTTTCTTTCTCAGTGACATGTAAAAGCAATGGCATTTTACATTCAATGAAATATATACTGATCACCTAACTCATTTTCCATAACTGTAAAGTATACCATAAGTATAGCATAATTAATATAGGGAGACACATTTCAGAGCTTCCAAACAGTAAAGATTTAGAATAACAAAGGGCAAATATATAAGATGATTCAGAGTAATTTTCCATAAAAGATTGATTTTTGTTTCAGCTGCTTTAAATTCCAAACTTAGAACCTACTAAAAACTAATACATTTATAGTATATATATATACACACACACACATATATATGTATGTATATAGGTTTAGTAGGTTTGTGTATGTATATATGTATGCACACACACACATATATATGTATACTTACATATATATATATATATATATATATATACACACACACACACATATATAAAGTGGAATTCTATGAACATATTGATTATAAAACAGATTTCCAAAGCATTTCTTTATAAAAATAGTCTCATGGCTAGTCTCGTGGCTTCACTGGTGGCTCAGTGGTAAAGAATTTGCCTGTTAAGGCAGGAGATATGTGTTCAATCCCTGATCCAAGAAGATTCCACATTCCATGGAGCAACTAAGCCCATGTGTCACAACTATTAAGCCTGTGCTCTAGAGCCCAGCAGTGGCAACTACTGAAGCCCACGTACCCTAGAGCCCAGGCTTCACAACAAGAGAAGTCACTGCAGTGAGAAGCCTGCCACCACAACTGGAGAGTAGCCCCTGCTCTCTGCAACCAGAGAAAAGTCAGTGCAGCAATGAAGACTCAGCACAGCCATAAATAAATAAATAAAATGACATATATTAAAAAACATGTTTCTTTAAAAATATAAAAAGTCTCATTTTTAAAATGGCCATGTGGGAGGAAAACGAAGTCCTTGAAGATTTTACATTCCAGGATATTTTTGATTGATTATTCATTTGAATTTTGGGATTTTACTTAAAAATGGAAAAGAAAAAAACAGTGTAATTTCTGCTTAATCTAAGAAATACATACTCATTATAGATAATCTACAAAATATAGATAAAAGAAAATGAAAAACATCAACAACGGTTTTACTGTCCTGAACACATCATTATTAGCATCTTCATATTACCTCCCAATCTGTGTTACATTTTCTCAACATTTTATTATGAAAAATTTCAAAGTTGGAAGCAAGGCTGTAAGACTGTTATATACACACCAACTAATGTACCATGAACTTTACTATACCTGATTTATCAACAAATGTGTACTGCAAACAAGGACATTCAACAAGCCGCAGAAAGCAGTAGTTTTTTGTTTTTCTTTCATTCAAAAATCAAAGTTGAGTACAGAGGTGATTAACTCAAGAAGCAAATTCAAGATACAAGATGAGTTGTTTTTTTTTTTTTTTAACATTCACTATACCCTCTTTCAACATTTTACACTAAACTGCAAAAGACAATCTTCAAAAATAAGAATAGCATTTGACCACAATCACATCTAGACTTTTAAGAGTGTAAATTATGGTTTTACCTACTTTGTGATGACTGCCAAAATGATTCTTTATATTGACTTGACGATCTGGTGGTTTGGTCTAAAAACAAAAAAGAAATATAGTATACTATAAAGCACATTTAACTTTCTAAGTGCACATTTACCAGAAAATAATGAATAATCAAAAGAGCAAAAATATTCAGATAAACCTCAGGGAATTCAACACTTGAATGTGAATGTATAATTTATTTAAAAAAATAGTTTCTAAAGGGTCATCATGTTATATCTGAAAAATTAATTATCTGTCTTTTCTTTTTAAAGATAAAAGTAAGATACAGAACATGGCAGGAGATAAAAGAAATAATGACACCTGTGAGTGGGGGAAAATCTTAAAAGTTTACAATAATGGATCTTCCTGGAATCATTACCATGCATTTTGCTTTAAATTTTTCTTGTAAATGATCAAGATGTTATATATTTTAGTCTTCCCTTCTTAAAAATCTTCATTTTTTTTTCATTTACAAGTAGAATTTATAACAAATTATGTTTAAAAGCAATCAGATTGCTATCTTGGGAGCAAAAGTACTTGACATCCAGGCAGTGGCTAAGTAGTTTTGCTAGTGTACTCCTATGAACTAAAAAACTTTTGAGCATCAATCTCCAAAATATATTTTAAATTTATATATAAGCATTACTAAAATAATATTAACTAATGTACATACTATAAAACAAACTAAAATAGACATTTTAAATGGATGAAATAAAAGCTGTAACACACTAAAATCTCATATTTCCCTTCTGCACTCCAGTGGATTTTCTCCCACCTCTGTGGTGACAACAGGCCCAGAAGAGAATCTAGAAACATCAGTATTCTTCCTAATATGCTTCACTTCTTTGTTCTTTAGCTCGAGTTTTCTTCTGCATGGGGTATATGTGGTTCAATAAGAATTTATTAGAATTCAAAAGCGATTACAGAGCCTGTGGTTTATGTGGTTCCAAAGAGTAGCCCTGGTGGCAATGGTATCGAGCTAGCGGCTATACGAATGGCTTACTCAGTCTTTCAGTTTTAGAGCATAGGTGTATGCATATAGGAAAACTAACAACAACTAACAGCAGCACGTAATTTGAGTGTTTACTATTTGCCAGGCACTCTGAGTAATTTAACCTCACAACAAACCAGTGAGGAAACTGAGGAACAGAAAAGTTAAGCAATTGCCTGAGGGCACAAAACCTATCAATAGTACTGGAAGAGTGAAACCCAGTGAAACTCAAGAGCCACGATCTTAACCACTATATTAGAGTCTTGCATATCTCCCTTGGGATTTATGTGTCAAGAAAGGATGGGGAAAAATGACAAAGGATGGGAAATATAAAGAATATCAAATGTCCATAAACTGGCTTCTGAGCTCATTTTGAAAGTAGAATGATTAAGTAAAACATAAACAAATTATAGAAATTCTCTAAAGGTGGGGAAGAGTAAATAGAGATTTAATTGTTAATGGGACTAACATATAAATAAAACTACTCATAAGTTACACTGTTTACAAATTTGATCGGCACTCTCATTAAGCCTCAAGCTGGCACTTCTTTTTCCTCAGTTGATTTTTTCCTTGAATAAACTTAAACATCAATTTTCGTGAACAATCAGAAACTGTTACTGCTAACTTGGTGTGAATTTGAACAATTCAGATAAAAGTAGTAATCTAAGTTTACCAAAACTTCCTAAAACCTAGCTAACACTCCTGACAGTATAGTGAGTCTATGCCAGTGTAATCAGTTTCTCTACCATAAAGTTTTTTAAAAACCACAAATAACTTTTTTTTTGGTGCAAAAAAATATGTTCCACAAATAACAAGGCAAGGTAGAAGTGATATGTTTGTTTAGATATTATATTACTAATCCAGATACATATGTGGAATCAGTAATTTTAATAAATGTTTAAAAGTACACTTTTTAAAAAGTAGTTTTAATACTTTAAAATATTTTTTAAAAAAGCAAATTCAGAGAATACTTTATACTCTACCTAGAACTACAGCTCCTAAGATAAGAGTCATAAAGCATAAAGCAATGTTACCTCCAGACTCAACAGAATCCCCGGATCTGACCTTAACAGTAACATCACTGTCAGAGTTGTCTTGATCATTTTCCTCAGTTTCCCCTAAAACAAAATAAAAACACACTATTATAGTCTTTATTCTATGTCTTAAAAAATCTGGATAAAAAAAAATAAAAACAATCTGACATTAAAATGAAGCCTTTTAAATAATCAGATATAGAACTGCTATTATACTTACTATCCTGAGTCACAAAGTTCTAAATAAGCTAAAATTGAGCTCATTTATTTCATGTTCTCTGAAGTACATAATTATATCCCAAATGAATATTCAGTAAGATTGTATTCTAAGGCTTTAGAGTAAAAAAGTAAACAAAAGAACATTAAACAGAAGGAAAGTTTTACCTTATGGTGAGGAAAAGTACATACAATTAGTGTACAAATTCATACAAGATTAGCATATGCACTAATGCGTTTACATATATGTGTGTATGTTTGCAAAAAGGGTGTGTATATACATACACCCATACACAAACATTTCAGTATGCAGGGGACTAATCTCAGATTACGGTGAACCTAAAAGCAGACTAACCGATGGCTGATTCATGTTGAGGTTTGACAGAAAACAACAAAATTCTGTAAAGCAATTATATTTCAATTAAAAAATAAATAAATTTAAAAAAACACACTAAATTTTACGGTACTATTCAAATATAAGATTTGGAAAACTGGTTATTTTAATACCATAATCAAAGGCTAGAACATGACAGAAATGGAACATATTAGCTTTGCTTAAATTAATTTCAACATACAAAAGATGCTTAAACTATACATAAGAGCCATCATCACGCATTCTATCCTATTTTACCTGTTCATTTAACAGTTCAGATTTTAAGCATGAATATTTTTTTCTTGAAGAAAAAGGCCTTCTTTACTGTCCACTCTCTTAAATACCTACCACAATTGCTTCTAATCTTAACAACAACAAAAAGATTTAGAAAATACTGCATGGTATTTTAGGCGAAAATACCTTCTTCCAAGAAATTGACCTTCTGTTGGACACTGGCAGCTTCTAGAAAAGAGAAGCATACATGTTGTATATAACATCATAAGCCAAAATTCAGGAATAAATAAGAACATTTAATTTAGGAAAGTGAATATTACATCACACCAATTAAACTTTTTTTCCCCGTTAAATCATAAAAAAGAAAGGATTATTTCCCTTTACACTATATTTCAGAAATAAGTGTGCTACAAACTAGAATCAGAAACTTTGTTTCTTCAGAGAGGTCTATTTGTATTATAAAATGTAACCTGTGTTTGTAGAAAATGTGAAGCTCTATGTTGATAAATAGAGTCCCCTAGGTTGGTAAATAGGTTTACTGTATTTATATCTGCTAGATTTCCCATACTCCTTTGAAAAAGCCAACCACAAAAGCGGAGCTGAAAAACCAGTCTTTTAATGCATAGGTGTGTCTACAGAGATTGTAAGAAAGGTAAAAAAACGCTCCTAGTTCCAGCAGGTCCATATACACCACTATTCTCAAGTCAGAGAATTTGGACAAAGATAAATGAGTACAATGTGTCAAAGAAATGCAGTATTTTCACATGGGTTATTCTGATTTTTGGGGGGTTTTTTGGCCGTGTAGCTTGGCTTGTGGTATCTTAGTTCCCCAATCAGGGATTGAAGCTGAGGCCTTGGCAGTGGAAGAGCAGAGT
Organism: Bos indicus; assembly: GCF_029378745.1. Lineage (NCBI taxonomy): Eukaryota > Metazoa > Chordata > Mammalia > Artiodactyla > Bovidae > Bos > Bos indicus. The sequence goes on along the minus strand of NC_091775.1, from coordinate 61,935,521 downwards.
CCCAACCACAGGGAATTTCCTGATTTTTTTTTAATAAAGGAACATATACCCAAATGTTAAGCATTGCACAATTGGGCTAAAATATTGCTGAATGATCATATGAGAATAGAATGAACCAGAATGAAAATTTGTTTCCTTTCAGATCTTCCTCTGTTGACTGTACTCCTATTTGCTTTTCAAAAGAAAAAAGGATTGTATTGTAGAAGGCAACTACCAACAACCCATCGTACTATGAATGTGGAAATACTTTTTAAAAATCAGTTTAATTAGACTGGTATAACATCAATACTAGCCAAGCTACTTTTACTTGATAGTGCCAAGTGCAAATCGGCATTTGACAACATTTTTGCTATAAAAAAAATTAACTCTGAGAAAACTGCTAATAATACTATGCAATTCTTTCTTTGGGTTTCCCTAGTTGCTCAGCTGGTAAAGAATCTGCCTGCAATGCAGGAGACTCAGATTCGACTCCTGGGTCAAGGTCTCCTGGAGAAGTGTTAGGCTATCCACCCCCAGTATTCTTGGGCTTTCCCGGTGACTCAGAGGTAAAGAATCCACCTGCAGTGTGGGAGACTTGGGTTCAATCCCTGGGTCAGGAAGATCCCCTGAAGGAGGGCATGGCAACCCATTCCAGTATTCTTGCCTGAGAATCATGGACAGAGGAGCCTGGTGGGCTATTGTCCATGGGGTTGCAAAGAGTCGGACACGACTAAGCACAGCACAGCACAGGATTCTTTCTTTAGAAAGACTGTCTTTTCATTTTATCTTTTTCCCAAGCAGAAAACTGGAAAGTCAAACTTGTTTTATCGTTATTCTATTAAAATGTTAATATTTCCATTCACATTAAAAGGTATTGCCCTCTTTGACATTGTATTTTCTAAATTCATAACCATTAACAGTACTTCTTTTTTATACAGCAGTTTTGCTTTATTCATTTATGCAACTATTTACAAAGCATACAAAAAATATTTTAAGAGCCAATGGTCACGTCTTAGTTATTTTAATAATAGTAATCCTTAATATCTTCATGTTGCTGGTTTTCAAAAAACTTCATGTGTTAATCTGATTCCCACAACATCTTAAGAGATACTATCATAGGTAAGGCTCAAAGATATCAAGTGCCCTGTCTAAGGGTGTCAAGACCAACAAGTGAAAAAAAGGACTGGAATAGACTCTTCTGATTTCGAGTCTACTATTCTACCACTACATCAGCTTTGTTCATAATAATAGCACATAGTAAGCACTCAGTAATTTAAAAAATTTTATTTTTAAATTAATTTTTTATAGCAGTTGAAGATTCATGAAACTGGGGGAGGGAGAGAGATTGCCCATATGCTCCAGGCCTCTACACATGCATCGTCTTCCCCATTACCAACATTCCTATCACAGTGGCACATTTATGACACCTGATAAACCTACACAGATACATCATAACCACCCAAAGACCGTAATTTACATTACAGCTCTTTTCTTTCTTTTTTCAGTTCTATCTTGATGCTGCACCTTCTATGGGTTTAGACAAATGTACAATGACATGTATAATACCATTATGGTATTATACAGAATATTTTCACTGTCCTAGAAATCTTCTGTGCCAGACTTATTCGTTGCTCCCCCATCTCCTACCCCCAATCCTTGGCAATCACTGATCTTTTTACTGTCTCAAGAGTTTTGCGTTTTCCAGGATACCATATAGTGAGAATCATACAGTATGCAGCCTTTTCAGATTAGTTTCTTTCACTCAGTAAGATACATTTAAGGTTCTTCCATGTCTCTTCATGACTTGATAGTTCTTAACACAATATTATCCCATTGTCTGGATGTTTATTTAGCCATTCACCTATGGAAAGATACCTTGGTTGCTTTTAAGGTTTGGCAATTATGAATAAAAAGGTGCCACACACGTGTACAGGTTTGTGTGTGGACCTAAGTTTTCAACTCCTTTGGGTATATATCCAGGAGTGTGATTGCTGGGTTGCATACTAAGAGTATGTTTAGTTTTTTAAGAAACTATAAAAGTAACCTCAAAGGGGACCACCCTGCATTCCCACCAGCAACAAACAGGACTTTCTGTTGCTACATATTCATACCAGCATTTGGTATTAAGTGTATATGGCACCCCACTCCAGTACTCTTGCCTGGAAAATCCCATGGACGGAGGAGCCTGGTAGGCTGCAATCCATGGGGTCACGAAGAGTCGGACACTTACCGAGCGACTTCACTTTCACTTTTCACTTTCATGCATTAGAGAAGGAAATGGCAACCCACTCCAGTGTTCTTGCCTGGAGAATCCCAGGGACAGAGCAGCCTGGTGGGCTGCCATCTATGGGGTCGCACGGAGTCGGACACGACTGAAGGGACTGGTGGTAGTGGTGGTAGTAGTAGTATAGTAGTAGTAGTAGTAGTAGTGGTATCTCATTGTTTTCAATTGCATTTCCCTGATGACACACAATGGAGAGCATCTTTACGTATGTTTGCCATCTAACTTCTTTGGTGAGGTATCTATTATGCTCTTTGACCCATTTTTAAATTGTTTTCTTATTGTTGAGTTTTGAGAGTTCTTTGTATATTTTGGATAACAGTACTTTCTCAAATATGTCACTTGCAAATATTTGCTTCCAATCTATAGCTTACCTTCTCATTCCCTTGACACTGTCTTTTGCTGAGCAGAAGTTTTTAATTCTAACAAAATTTGGCCTATCAATTATTTCTCTCATGGATTCTGCTTTTGGTTTATACCTAAGAAGGCATCACCAAATCCAAGATCATCTAGGTTTTCTTCTATGTAATCTACAAGTTTTATAGCTTTCTGCTTACGTTTGGGTCTGTGATCTATTTTGAGTTAATTTTTTGTGATAGGTGTTAAGGTCTATGTGCAGATTCTTTTTTTTTTCTTCATGTAGATGTCCAGTTGTTTCGGTATCATCTGTTGAAAAGACTCTCTGTTCCATTATATTGCCTTCACTCCTTTGTCAAAGATCAGTTGACTATATATGGCTCTACCTATGGGCTCTGTACTCTACTCCAATGATGTATTTGTTTATTCTTTTGACAATACCACATTGTCTCAGTTATTCTAGCTTTAGGTTTAGTTTAGCTTGGAGTTCTGTCCTACTTTATTCTTCCAGTATTCTGTTAGTTACTCGGGGTCTTTTGTTTCTCCACATAAACTTTAGGGCTGATTTGTTGATATCCGTGAGTTAACTTGCTGGGATTTTGTTCAGTGTTGCATTGAAGCTACTGATTAAGTTGGGAAGAAATGACATCTTGACAACATTGGGTCCTCCTATCCATAAACATGGAACATCTCCCCATTTACTTAGTAATTCTTTTATTTTACTCATCAAGTTTTGTATTTTTTAAAAATATAGTTCTTATATATATTTTGTTAGACTTACATCTAAGTATTACATTGTGGGATATGCTAATGATAATTATATTGTTTTTATTTTCAAATATATCGTTCATTGCTGGTATGTAAGACATTGCTTGACTTTTGTGTATTAACCTTGGATCCTACAAACTTGCATGACTGCTTGTAAGTGCCAGGAGGTTTTTGGTCCATTCTTTTGGATTTTCTACATAGTCATATCATCTGTGAATAAAGACAGTTTTAGTTCTTCCTTCTCAATCTCTATACCTTTTATTTCCTTTTCTCTTACTGCACTAGCTAGAACTTCCAGCCTGATATTTAAAAGTGGTGAGCAAAGTCATCTTTGCCTTGTACCTGAGGTTAGTACAAAAGGTTCCAGTTCCTTACCATTATACATGATGTTAGCTGTAGTTGCTGCAGATAGTCTTTATCAAGTTGAGACAGTTTACCTCTATTCCTAATTTTTTATCATGAGTGGGTGTTGGACTCTATCAAATGCGTTTTTCTGCATCTATTGATATTATTGTATGATTTTTCTTTACTCTGTTAATGATTATATGAGTTGATTTTCAAATGTTAAATCAGGCTTTGAACACCTGGAATAAATCCTATTTGGTTGTAGTGTATTCTTCTTGTACTTTCAGTGTCTGTGTTCATGAGAAATATTAGTCTGTAGTTTGTAAAACAGTTTCAAATATTTAAGTAACACTGATCTATAAGTTTCATGCATACAGCATTACATATCTACATCTATGTGCTCACAATCAAATATTTTATCCCCCTTTACCTACTTCCCCTTCCCCATTGTTCTTTCCCTTTTGATAATCAATACTCTGTTCTCTATATCTACATGCTTACTTGTTTGGTTTGTTCACTTATTTTAAATATTAGCTTTTTATATCCTACATATGAATGAAATCACATGTATGTCTTCCTCCGACTTATCTTACTTAGCATCATGCCCTCAAGATCCATACACGTTGTCACAAATGGCAAAATGCCATCTGTTTATTACTGAGTTATATTACACTGTATATATGTTATATATATGTGTCTGTGTATGTATATATATACATCACATCTTCTTTATTCACTTATCTGTTGATAGGCACTTGGGTGGTTTCCATATCTTGGATACTGTACGTAATGCTGTGATGATCATGGAGGTAAGCGGTGATGCAGGTATCACTTCAGATTAGTATCTTCATATGCTTTGGATAAATGCCCAGGAGTGGGAAAACTGGATCATATGGTAGTTCTATTCTTAATTTTTTGAGGAATTTTCATACAGTCTTCCAGTCACTGTATCAATTTACATTTCCACCAATAATGTATGGAGTCCCTTTTTTCTACATCCTTGCCAACACTTGCTTTATCTCTCCTTTTTTGAGAATTCTGACATGTGTGAGGTGATATCTCACTGTGATTTTGATTTGCATTTCCTTAATAACCAGTTATGAACATTTTTTCATGAATCTATTAGCCATCTGTATGTCTCTTAGAAAAAAACATCTATTCAGCTCCTCTGTCCAATTTTTAACCAGGTTGTTTGGGGTTTTTTAATTTTTGAGTTGTATGAGATCTTCATATATTTTTGATATTAACCCCATATTTGATATATCATTTGCAAAAACTTTCTCCCATTCAGTAGGTTATTTTTTCATTCTCTCAATGGTTTCCTTTGCTGTGCACAGGTTTCTTAGTTTGATGTAATCTCACTTGTTAAATTTTGCATTTGTCTCATCATTTACCCAATAGTTGTTCAGTTTCCATATTTGTGACTTTTCCAGTTTTCTTCTTGTAGTTGATTTCCAGTTTCATTCCACTGTGATCAGAGAGGATGCATATGATTTCAATCTTCTTAAACTTACTGAGACTTGTTTTATGCCGCAACATATTGTCTATCTTTGAGAAAGCTCTGTGTTCACTTGAGAAGAAAGCATATTCTGCTGCATTTGGACGGAATGTTCTTTAAAAATCTATCAAATCAATCTGGTCTAATGTTTAATTTAAAGTCAGCGTTTCCTTGTTGACTTTCATCTGAAAGATCTACTCATTGATGAAAGTGAGGTGTTATGCCCTATTATTATTACGTTGCTGTCGCTTTCTCCCTTTAGGTCTGCGAACAATTGCTTTAATACACTTTGGTGTGCCTATGTTAGATGCAAATATGATAATCATTGTAGTGTCTTCTTGATGGGTTGTCTCATTACTATATACTGTTCATTTTTACATCTTGCTACCTTTTTTGGCTCGAAGTCTATTTTTCCAGATATGAGTATGGAGATAGCTTTCTTTTGGCTGCTATTTGCTTCATGTATTATCTTCCATGCCTTTACTTCTAGCCTATGTTTAGAGTTCTAGCCTCTTTAGAGCCGAGGTCTAGAGGCAACATGTACTTGTTTTTCAACCCATCCAGCCACTCTGTGTCTTTTGACTGGTGAGTACAATCCATTTATATTTATGGTGATTACTGAGAGATAAGGACAGTACTACTATTATATATTTTTTTTTTTCCTGGTTGATCTATATCTTCATTGTTTCTCCTTGTATTTCTGTTGCCATTCTGGTTTGGTGATTTTCTAAGATATTTTCCACAGGTTCCTCTCATGTTTTGTGTCTCTGCTTAATGTTTATCCTAAGTTTTGCATGAAATATCTCAGTTAAAATAGTCCATTTTCTGTTGATAGCATCTTATCTTCATTCACCTATACAAGTTCTGTCCTTTTCCTCTTTTCCTTTTATGTTTTTGTTGTCTTAAATTATCCCTTTTAAAGTTGTGAGTCTGTTATCAAAGTGAGATAGCTCTATTTATTCTTCTTTTTTCTCCCTTTAATCTTTATGTGATAAAAGATGGTTTAAAAACCTTTTTTGATAGACAGTTGTAATTTTCTGGCTCTACTTATCTACTTATCTGCTCAAAGTTTTGCACATTTTGGCCACTTTGTTTCTGGCTGAAGATCCCCTTTCAATATATTTTGCAAGGCACGTTTAGTGTTGATGAACTGCATCAGTTTTTGTCTGGGAGAGTCTTTTTCTCCTTTATATCTGAATGGTAACTTTGGTGGATAGAGTATTCTTTTGTGACAGTTTCTATTTTTCAGTATTTTGAAAATGTCATTCTATTCCTTCTTGGCCTATAGGGTTTCTGCTGAGAAATTCACCAATAGCCTAATGAGGGTTCCTTTGTAGGTCACCATTTTTTCTCTGGCTGCCTTTAAAATACTGTTATTGAATTTTGAGTATTTAGGACTCCTTCATTTTTAAAACATCTTATTTCTCTTTTCTCATCTACTTGTATCACTTCTAGATTTCTATCTAGACGTCACTACCTCTCTCTTCATTACTTTGACATTACTTTGCCAACAAAGGTCTATCTAGTCAAAGTTGTGGTTTTTCCAGTTGTCATGTATGGATGTGAGAACTGGACTATAAAGAAAGCTGAGCGCTGAAGAATTGATGCTTTGGAACTGTGGTATTGGAGAAGACTCTTGAGAGTCCCTTGGACTGCAAGGCAATCAAACCAGTTAATCTTAAAGGAAATCAGTCCTGAATATTCATTGGGAGGACTGATGCTGAAGCTCAAACTCCAATACTTTGGCCACCCTGATGCAAAGAACTGACTCATTTGAAAAGACTCTGATGCTGGGAAAGATTGAAGGTGGGAGGAGAATGGGACGATGGAGGATGAGATGGTTGGATGGCATGATTGACGTGATGGACATGAGTTTGAGCAAGCTCTGGGAGTTGGTGATGGATAGGGAGGCCTGGCGTGCTGCAGTCCATAGGGTTGCAAAGAGTCGGACACGACTGAGCAACTGAACTGAACTCTCTCTTCATGTGGTCTGCTCTCATTCTAATGAATTCATCTTATTTATTGCGTTCTTTAGGTCCAGAATTTGTTTCAGAATTTTAATGTCTTGGTAAGGTAGTCTTTCTGCCATTAGTTTTATCAGTGAGCTCATTAAACTGAGTTTTATTATATCTTTGAGTATTATATCTTTATTATATCTTTGAGTATCTTCATGATAACTTTTTAATTCTCTAACAGATTACAATATTTCATGACTTTTTGTTTTTGGAGATTTGTTGTTTTCTTTTTGTGGTATACTGTTACTGTGGTTCTTCGTGTTGTTTGATGATGAACTGTTCCTCTGTAAGCACATTTGATATTAAATGATAGGTTAGCAGTTAAGACTCCTTTGTTTTCCAGTTGGTGGCACTATCACATGGGTTTTGTTTTTCTTACCTGAGCTGCCACTGGTTACATCTATCTGAATGGCATTTTACAGACTCCACCTTCTCTGTAAGAGGTGTGACTGTCCCTTTGTTGTAGTTTTTTTGTGCCACCAGGGTCATAGCTCCTTGCTTGTGCTAGAGCCTTTGTCATCACCAGGATGGTGGGCTCTTTCCATTCCTTGCATCTGGGATCCCCTGAGACACAAGCTCCATCATGAGGGAAGATGATGGAGGGGGCAGAGGGACTGGAGTCACACAGGCAACTCTACCTTGTCTGTTATAAGGTTTGCAGGCTCTGCCACTGTGAATGGGAGGTGATGTGGATGTGGGCACCTCAGCAGCTACTGAGGTGCTGCTATTTGGGGTTTTTGGGATCCCAGGCCCCACTGCTGCCATCGACCAGTTACTTGTGGCCTTGGGTGCCAGGCTGGTTGGTTCGCTCGAGTCATGCATATAGCCTTTCTTGCTGTTTCTGGGTTCTCTGTCTCTGGGCTCTGCTGTTCCCATCAATGGACCCAAATCGCAGCCCCATTTCCACTATTACCTCAGTTCCCCTTCCACTAAGTGTTACATTTCACCCATCTGTAGATGCACAGATGTGTGGAACTCTCCAGCATCCTGTTGCTTTTAGCAGAGACATCTTTGTTAAGCTGTGGATTTTTCACTGGTTATGGAGTGAAGGGAAGACAAAGGTGGATGTTTCACACTGCTGTGTTTCTGACGCTGGTGGTCTATAGTTTTTTCTACTGTTTTTGTCTGGTTTTGGTATCAGCATAATGCTGGCCTCACAGAATGAGTTAGAAAGTACTTCCTCTGCTTCCATTCTCCAAGAGACTGTAGAGAATTGGCATAATTTCTTCCTTAAATGTTTGATAGAATTCACTAAGAAACTCACTTGGGTTTCATGCTTTCTATTTTGGAAGGTTATTAATTGTTGATTCAATTTATTTAAGAGATATAGAGCTATTCAGATCACCTATTTCGAGTGAGTTTTGGCAGATTATATCTTTCAAGGAATCAGTTACATCTCATCTAGGTTATCAAATTGGTGGGCATAAAGTTGTTCATAATATTCCCATGTTATCCTTTTAATTTCCATAGGATATACAGTGTCCCCTCCTTAATTACTGACATTAGTAACTTGCATCCTACCTTTTATTCCCCTCCATTTTTTTCCTTCTTTCTTTTTCTTTTTTTCTTAGTTAACTTGGGCAGAGGCTACACCTTTGAAGGATAGGTTTGCATGGTACAATATTCCAGGTTGGTGGGTTTTTTTCTTTGAACACTTTAAATCTTTTACTCTGATCTCTTCTTGCTTGCATGCTTTCTGAGATGTTAGATGTAATTCTGACCTTTATTCCTTTACAGGTCACGTGTTGTCTTCCTCAGGCTTTGTTTAGGTTTCTTTTTTTTTTTTTTTTGACTTTTGACTTTCTGTGGCTTAACAAAGATATGCCTAAGGGCATTTTTATTTTTGGCATTTATCTTTCTTGGTGTTTGTGAGATTACTGGATCTGAGTTTAGTGTTTGACATTAACCTGGGAAATTCTTAGTCATTACTGGGCTTCCCAGGCGGCTCAAGTGGTAAAGAATCCACCTGGCAATGCAGACGCACTGGATGCAGGTTCAATCCCGCAGATCAGGAAGACACCCTGGAGGAAGAAATGGCAACCACTCGAGTATTCTTGCCTAAATCCCAAGGACAGAGGAGCCTGGCAGGCAATAGTTCATGGGGTAGCCAAGAGTCGGATGCAACTGAGCACACAGTCATTAATATTTCAAACATTTTCTCTGTTCCTTTCTTCTCTGTTATTCACTGTATGCATACGTTATACCTTTTGTAGCTTTTGCACAGTCTAGCATATTCTGTATTATTTAGTCATTGTTCTCTTTGCTTTTTGGTTTTTAAGGATTCTGTTTTTTAAATTGAGATATAACTGATATTTAACATTGTGTATGTGTAAGGTATATAATGTGTTGATTTGATACATTTACATATTGCTGTATTATTATCATCATAGCACTAGCTAATAAATCATATCATATATTATCATTTCTTTGAGAATGCTATTGATATTCTACTGCTAGAGAGTCTAAGCCACGTCCACTCCAATAAGCCCATCAAGATTCTTCATTTCTGTTAGTGTTTTTTTATCTGCAGCATTTGACTTTTAGGATTTCTACTTCTTTGCTGACATTGTTCATCTATTCTTGCATGTAGCCTACTTTATCCATTAGAGTCTGCACCATATTAATCATAGTCGTTTTAAATTCCTGATCTGATAATTCTAACATCCATGCCATATCTGGTTGATACTGCTCTATCTTTTCAAACTGCTTTTTTGCATTTTGTCATGTTTTATAATTTTTTCTTGATATACTGGGTAAAAAGAATACTGCTGTAAATAGGTCTTTAGTAAAGTGGTGGTAAGGTGTTCAGCGAGGGGCAGTATCCTGGGAGAAGGGAAATATCTTCCAGCTCTAGGTGTCCACTTTTTAGTAAGCTCATGCCTCAAGACCATGAACTTCACAACAGTTCAAAGATTTTCCCCTTCCTGTTTAGGTGAAATAGAGAGCTCAGAATTGTCTGGAGTTGGGTTTATTTCCCATCTCTCAAGTCAGCTGGGCTTTGATATAGTAGGTTCAGTTCGGTTCAGTTCAGCCACTCAGCTGTGTCCAACTCTTTGCAACCCCATGAACCGCAGCACACCAGGCCTCCATGTCCATCACCAACTCCCGGAGTTCACCCAAACTCATGTCCATTGAGTTGGTGATGCCATCCACTCATCTCATCCTCTGTCGTTCCCTTCTTCTCCTGCCCTCAATCTTTCCCAGCATCAGGGTCTTTTCCAGTGAGTCAACTCTTCACATCAGGTGGCCAAAGGACTGGAGTTTCAGCTTCAGCATCAGTCCTTCCAACGAACACCCAGGACTGATCTCCTTTAGGATAGACTGGTTGGATCTCCTTGCAGTCCAAGGAACTCTCAAGAGTCTTCTCTAACACCACAGTTCAAAAGCATCAATTCTTCGGCGCTCAGCTTTCTTCATAGTCCAACTCTCACATCCATACATGACCACTGGAAAAACCATAGCCTTGACTAGACGGACAGGCTCCAGTTAAGGAGATTTCCTTGAGGGCTTGTCTTGTTAAGAACAGAATATCCTGACATGTTTCAAAATGCTGCCTTTCTCCCTCTACCTTGCAGAAGTATGAAGAGATTTTTTTTTTTTTTTTAATGTGAGCCTGGCTGAGCCTCTGGAGGTAAATTTCACAACACAGTAGGGGCCCGCCATAGACTGGGTCCTGTTGAAATTTTTTAACTCTTCAGACTTGTCCACACAGAACATCCAACAATTCATTAACTGCAGTTCAGGTTTTCCTACCCTGCACTACCTCCCGCAGAGGCTTCCACTTGTGAGTCTCGGCTCCAGCAAGCTATGACTTCCTGTATTTGCCCATTTCTCCAACCTTGGGGGCAGTGATTTGACCTGTGTCATTTCCTCTCTTATGGATCTAAGAAGAGTTGTTGATTTTTCAGTTGTCAGTTTTTGACTTGTTATTAGGCTAAAGTGGTGACTTCCAAACTCCTTACATGTGGAACCTTTTAAAAAGTCTCCGTCAGTAATTTTTTGAGTAAATGAATGAATGCGGGGAAAGCTGAAAAGTGAATTCTTTCTAAAATGAGAGGTTTCAACAATACCTAAATGTAATACAGTAGCTTTGTTAAAATCACATTTATATTGAGGCATTATGTTTTATATAGTTCAAAAATTATTTGTTGTAGCAAAATTTAAGGCTGAACTGATTTTTGAATCTGTATTAATGGAAATAAAAGTATGTTGAAAATTTACATTCATTCACCAAACTATCAGAAAAAACAAATAGTACAGTAATCCCTCTTTTTTCATCCTGATAAAATATATTTCCACAATACTTTTGCAAATCTGTGTCAATTGTCTAGAGCAAATTAACTAATAATCAATCCTTCCTATACCAGGTTGCCTACAGTTCAATCTCCCTTCTTTCAGTTTATGTTAGTTATGTCAATTAGTTTTAATTAGCACAATGAAGGATTTAGAAATATTTTTAAATCAGCTTCTATAAGGGAGTTCTGCACTTACTTTTAATACTTTTAATATGAAGTATTAAATAAATCATGGATTTAATCTATTTTTGAACACTTTTAAGACTTTTAATATAGGGTCTAAAAATCCTTTCTTTAGAATTCCATGTTCCTAACAGTAAATATTTATCAGCACTATGTAAGACATAAATAATAATTTGTCAAGCAAGGCTATCATGGTAACATCATTAAAAACAAAATCAGTATTATTTTGTGCCTTATAATCCAGCAGTATTTTATGAATTAAGACACCTTAAACAATAATACATTTTATATAGTTGACACATACTCTTCACTGTAATAGGCTTTTGTCCTGGTTATATACACATTTTAAAACATAGTTCTCACTCTAGAAACCCAAGTCTACCAACTGAGAATGTCATTCTGAAAATCATTTACCACAAAATAGTTCAAGGAGCTGCAGTTACTCTGAGTGTTGTTTCTAACGTAGAAGAGTTTCTCACACTGCCTGAACTGTAAACGTAAAAGAGTGACGTTCTATTACAAGACAAACTGTAGTATTTATAACTCTCCTTCTCATTTTGCCTGTTCTGCATCCTTCAAAATTCTAATGCCATCGCCATTAAACCTTCCTGACCTCTTCCACAGAGTAGGGCTCTTCTCTACCATATGCATATACCACTATGTTAATGCTTATAACAATTTTTTTACCCAAGCGGCAAAGAATGTATAGATAAATATCCAAATACAATTTGATGATGAATCAGCAGTATCTATGACTATATAGCTTTTAATTTCATTTCCCTCTTTTGTCATTCAGCTTCCTTTATTCTAAACTTCTTGGCTGCTACATGGGGGAAGTTAAAGCATTAAAAAAAAAATTTTTTTTTTAAAGTATTACTCTTTCCTACACACATGCGAAAACTTTCAAGACATTAGAATTCTATTTGGAGCAATAATATCCTAACCAAAAAAAGGTTATTTAAAAAAAATTACAAAGGCTGTGGCTTTTAGACAAATAGCAGTAATTAAATGTGCTATTAAGGAGATGTCATGTTTCTAACAGTTTCAACCAATTAGGAAAAGGTACTTTCAGAAGTTTAAGGTCTTTCTGTTTGTTATAAAAAACAGATCACTTAAAACCACCTCCTCTGGTGAACATCAACCATTATCTGTATCACTTCCTGTTCACTTTCTTTTGTCTGGTCAGTTTTAAAGAAAAATACAAAGTCCCAGGATATTTCTACTATAGGCTTTCTTATTCCAAGAGATTTATGGAATGTGTTGGTGTGAGGCGTGAAGGGTATTCAAGGAAATACAAACTTCATAATTGTGTTATGTCTGGGGACAAAGGCATGAAGATTCAAAAGTGAGACGATCATGCTTTTTCAAAGAGAAGACAGGAGTCACTGTGTCTCCTTTTTGTGTTGTCAGTAAAACCTAGTGTGGAATGTTCAATCTATGTGTGGACATATATCTATGTCCAGGCAGTTATTTAACTCTCTGAATTTATTCTTAAAACAAATGATAATTTAGGTGATTTGCTGTCTTTAGGTCTGCCATTAATGCAATTAGAGATGGGTAAACTTTCTCCATCAAGGACCAAATAGTAAATATTTTAGGCTTCTCTAGCCACATAAGGTCTCTGTCATATGCGTGTGTATACATATATATATTTATTCCACAAAATGTAAAAATTTTTCTTAGCTTACCGGCTGTATAAAAACAAGACCACATGTCAGGTTTTACTCAGAGGCTGTACTCTGGGGATCCCCGGTATAGATACCTTACTATTCAATGCCAATTATGCTTTGGAGAACAAGAGAGTGGCGCAGCAAGAAGAGAATAAAGAATAGTCTGGAAATATCACAAATGTTCAAGCTCCATGAACAGCCATTTTATACATTTCAAGATTTACTAGCATTACTATTGGGGAAAAAAAAAGGGGTGTCATTCTTTATTGATCTCACAGAAATTTCCTTTAAGCTGGAAAGTACTTTTTGTAAAGTTAGTTTTTATTATAAAGTACTTACAGAAATAATTTCTAAATCTAGCATAGAAAGAACAGAAAAGTACTAGATTATTTCATCTACAAGTTTGCTTCTATTTAAGACTCTATGACTTAAAAAAAAAATCCTTTTTTAAGTTTTTACATAGAGCATTTGAGAAGCTGGTAGGTAAAAGTACAAATGATAAGCTGCATACTACAAGGATCATTTTCAGTACCCAGACACTATAAATTCTGAAGTCTCTAAAAAAAATTGAGCTTAAGTGGAAGACAAATTTAAACCAAGCTGCAACTATTTATAAAGAAAAATGAAGCTTCTCTCCTTTGACTCATCTCCAAATTTAGAAAATTTGTAACTTAAGACTAAGTCCAACCACAATCAATGTAAGTTCACTTAAAGCCACAGATCTTGGTAGCTCAAGTCCTATATCAAGGCAAATCCTGAAAAGAATATAAACCACTTCAACAAACATGGCAAAGGACACAACTTACTACAGAAAAATTTCCAATTCACTTTCTAAAGCAAGAAAAAACTTAATTGGTAAGTTATCTTTTTTCTCGCGATAGTGTTAACAACTGCTAATAAAAACTAAAATATAGGTTATGCATTTTCTTACGTGAACTTAATAATATAACAAAGAACATAATTTCAGAGAATAAAAACCAAGGCTATTGGTCATAAAGACACTGTCCCTCAAGCTGAAATAATGAACAAAGTAATATTTTCAAGCCAGTGACCAAATGAAAGTACTCCTGTATTCTACTGCTAATTTGAAGCCTCAAAGAGAACCTATAAGAATTAGAGATAAACAAACCTAATTCACTCATTTTAGCATTTCCATTTGTTTTGTGTGCCGAATCTGTAAGAGAGATAGCAACAAAATGATTAGTGCTTAAAAGGAAATGCATCATATGGTTCTTTACCACAGGTTCATCATCAAAACCTTAACAGATTTTTATCACTTAAAAGGACAGTCATTTATCAGAAAAAAAAACAAAAAAACAACCTAACTCTTTTTAAAAGAGAATAACTGAGAAGTAGAAACCTCATGTGAAGGTAAATGTTTCCTTTTTTAGTTCCCACAATAAAGCACCCTTATGGGCTGGGAAACTCTAAAAATGAAGTAGATCTCTTGGAATGACATTCCTAGTTTTCTTTCATAGTCATGAAATCAATTTAAAGGCAATACTCTTCTACAGTCTTAAAGTGAAAGTTGTTCAGTCATGTCCAACTCTTTGTGACCCCATGACTATATAGTCCATGGAATTCTCCAGGCAGGATACTGGAGTGGGTAGCCTTTCCCTTCTCCAGGGGATCTTTCCATCCCAGGGATCAAACCCAGGTCTTCTGCATAGAAGGCGAATTCTTTACCAGCTGAGCCACAAGGGAAGAAATGCCGTTAAGGCAGGAAAAATTTATAGCCCTGAGCCACAAAGCCTCAGTCTTCAATTTTTTATTAGCATTATACTGGGAAGAATAAAAAGTCCCTGACATTAATTTAAAACCATTTTGCTAACAAAAAGAATCATAGCAACATACAAGGACACAACCTCTAAAAAAGAATGAAGAAATTATTTTATACACTTATATGGAAGGATGTCTCAATATATTTTAAGTAAAATCAACAGTAACAAGGTACAGAAAAGAGTAATTATTGGGCTAAAATGTGGGTTAAAAAAGACAGGAAAGGATGATTTATACATGAATTCCCTTATATCTCCATAAAATATCTCTGGAAGACTGCCTAAGAAACTGACAACACTGGTTGCTTAAGGAAACTGGGTGGACAAACAACGAAGGGAGCTGGGAGACTTTCCATCGAATATTTATAGAAATTTTGAATTTTGAACTATATAAATACATGTTCCTGCTGCTGCTAAGTCACTTCAGTCATGTCCGACTCTGTGCGACCCCATAGACGGCAGCCCGCCAGGCTCCCCCGTCCCTGGGATTCTCCAGGCAAGAACACTGGAGTGGGTTGCCATTTCCTTCTCCAATGCGTGAAAGTGAAAAGTGAAAGTGAAGTCGCTCACTTGTGTCTGACTCTTAGTGACCCCATGGACTGCAGCCTACCAGGCTCCTCCATCCATGGGATTTTCCAGGCAAGAGTACTGGAGTGGGGTGCCATTGCCTTCTCCAATAAATACATGTTAAGTACCCTATTTAAAAATATGAGAAAGCTGAACCAACAGACAAAACAATCTCTTACCAGATCTTGAGCTTCTTAGAGGAGGTCTACGCAGGCTGATTAGAGGATCTTCACTCATCACTAATATGGGAAGAGAAAAAAATAAAATACATATATAAAATTCGAACATATTCGATTTATTATACAATCACCTATTTAGTCAGCAAAGTTTTTTTCTGAACTCTCCATTATGCTAAGTATGGGAATACAATAATGAACTAGAGAAAGGTTTGCTGCCATGAAAAACATATGGGTTTGATGTAAAATTTGGCAGTTTTTCTCACCAGACCATATTTGTATAAAAAGAAAGGAACATCAAATAAAACTTCTAAATGTCTCAATTAAGAACCAAAATCTGTACCGTAGCACCAACTCAATTATCTATTCCATTGTGGCATACCCTCACTGTGGATTATTTATGTTAAACTTTGATTTGAGGGTTAACTTCCTAAGAGATAATACATTCCCTCCAATTATTTAACCCTGTGTGTTTCAGCAAATACAAGCTCTAATTTAAAAAAATATGTTATCGTTAGCCATAATTTATTTCAGACTGTCTACAGTTCAATGGCACAGGGTTAATGAGGAAGCCAATCCCATTAAATAATAAGTTAATGTTAGCCTAGAAATCCAAGGTGTATGTCCTCAAAGAGCCTCGCACAACATAATATAAAACCCAATCTATATTTAAATTTGGATTATATTACACTTAGTTTCATTTGTATCTATAAAAAAAGCAGTATGTTTGGCTTTGCGTGAGAAGTGCAAAAACCATGCTCTGAACCAGCTATCACTGACCCCTCTCCACTATATTGGCTGCCTATGTTTGTTCTCATAAAACTGACTTAACCCCATTTCCTCTTCACAGTATCAAGAAGAGAAATCCTGAAGGGACATCCATTTATTTGTTCTAAAAATACTTATTGAGCATGTTTTTGTACATTTTAAAGACAGAGATATAGAGAAGTACTTAAGTTGATTTTATGTAGCTCGAAAGGCAGAATTAAGATCAAGAGAAATTTACAGCAAAGTAGCTTTTAGTTCAACGGTAAAAACAAAAGCAACCAAATTATTAGTGCTGTCTCCAAAACAGAACTGATGGCGAGGGAGTGATTTCCACATCACTGCAGATGATCAACAATGCATGAATGGATGTTAACAGAGGGACACCTACACTGATAGAAACTCTGAGTACATGACTCTCCTAAACCTTCCAGCTCTAAGATTCTATGCAATGTATCAGTTGTTAGCATTCTACATAACACATATTTAGAACTTACATAAATAGCTTTAAAAAGAAATACCACATATGTCCGTTACTCTTATTATTACAATGACTTTCCTCTTTTTTTCCCCCTATATTCCCATCCTTTGCAGGTTTAATTAAAACCTAAAACTCAACTTTAATCTATAGATACCAATTACTATTTCAGACCCCATCTTTTCATTTAAGCTTTTCTTGTATGCTCTACCAAATACATAGCCCTATGTAAGAGGGGTTGAAGGACAGAGAGTAGCAGAGAGGGGTATTAGGGAATAAAATAACAAGGATTCTTCTTTCGTAGCAATCTCCTTCCCTTGTTTGCTGCTCTTGCTCACCACTGCACCCCCAGAATCTAGCAACGGAACTAGTATAAAGTAGGTGCTCAATAAACATCTGGAGAATGAATGAATTCTGTAATTACAGCAGTCAGAGAATCAAATGTTCATGACGAAATGTTGTTTAGTCACTCGGTCATGTCTGACTCTTCTGCAACCCCATGGACTAGATGGAGCGCACCAGGCTCCTGTGTTCATGGGATTTCCCAGGCAGGAATACTGCAGTGGGTAGCCATTCCCTTCTCCAGGGGTTCTTCCCAACCCAGGGATCGAACCCAGGTCTCTCACAGTGCAGGTGGATTCTTAAATCAGCTGAGCCACCAGGGAAGTCCCTTGGTATAGGTCATCATTTTTAAGGACGTTTTTGGATAAAGTTTTGTCAGACCACACCAGTGGTCCTACATACAATTACACCACGATTTTGAACACCAGAGTTGAATTGAAAGTCTGTGATTCTACAAGGAGGAGGAAGAGCCTATATATTTTTTTTAACTGAAGTACAGTTGATTTACAATGTTGTATTATTAAGTTTCTGGTGTATAGTAAAATGGTTCAGTTCTATGCTGCTGCTGCTGCTAAGTCGCTTCAGTCGTGTCCGACTCTGTGCGACCCTATAGACGGCAGCCCATCAGGCTCCCCTGTCCCTGGGATTCTCCAGGCAAGAACACTGGAGTGGGATGTCATTTCCTTCTCCTCAGTTCTATATATATATATATATTCTTTTTCATATTCTTTTTTATTATGGTTTATTACAGGATATTGAATACAGTTTCCTGCGTTATACTGTAGAATTTTGTTGTTTATCTATTTTATATATAGTAGTTTATATCTGCTAATCCCAAACTCCTAACTTATTCTTCCTCTACCCTCCTGCCCCTGTGGTAACTGTAAGTCTGTGAATCTGTTTCCGTTTTGTAAATAAGTTTGTTTGTATCATATTTTAGATTCTATGTACAAGTGATACTATATATACATCTTTCTCTTTCTGACTTATTTCACTTTAATATGATAACCTCTAGGTCCTTCTATGTTGCTGCAAATGGCAGTATTTCATTCATTTTTATGACTATTATTCCATTTTGCACATGTACACACACACACACACACACACACACACACACACACACACACACACACCACTTTCACGTCTTTATTCCATTCATCTGTTGATGGACATTTAGGTGGCTTCCATGTCTTGGCTATTGTAAACAGTGCTGCTAAGAACCTGTGGGTGCATGTATATTTCTGAATTAAGAGTTTTCTCCTAGTATATGCCCAGGAGTGGGACTGCAGGATTATATGGCAACTCTATTTTTAGGTTTAAGCAACCTCCTAGTGTTTTCCATAGTGGTTGTACCAATTAATATTCCCTCAAACAAGGAAGGGCCTATCTTAAACTTGTACTTAAAGTAGTTTTCCATCAAACTGACTCCTGTTTAAGTAATTCCTCTGCTAGACAGACTTTCAATTCAGTTCAGTTGCTCATTTGTGTCCTACTCTTTACATGGACTGCAGCAAGCCAGGCTTTCCTAACCATCACTAACTCCCGGAGCTTGCTCAAACTCATGCCCACAGAGTTGGTGATGCCATCCAACCATCTCATCCTCTGTCATCCAATTCTCCTCCTGCCTTCAATCTTTCCCAGCATCAGGGTCTTTTCCAATAAATCAGTTATTCACATCAGGTAGCCAAAGTTCTCGAGTTTCAGCTTCAGCATCAGTCCTTCCAATGAATATTCAGTACTTTACAAAGCTTGTAAAGACGGACTTTACAAGCGTTCATTTAATGACTTTCCTAAACATTCTCCTTTTTTAAGAGGAATGACAGAGGAGCAAGACAAGTAGTAGATATAGTATGATTTTTAAAAGCACCTTTTATAGTAAAAGAACCCAGAGTATCTCAAATCTCCCCAAAATGCACGTATCTTTATGTCTAGTTATATTGTAGCACAATATATTCCAGGTAATACGTGCATGAGTTCCATCAATCTACCATCTACATTGGGAAATGTTTTGTCTTTTGCATTATCAACCATAGCATGAGCTTTGTCAGAAAAAGAAATGCTTAAGCAAAATTTTATGAACTTCACACTGCCTGCAAAGTGCCGTGAGGGAAAAAAAAAACCCCACCTTATAGCCATATGTTTTACTGTATACTAAGTGATTTTGCAAGTATTGTTTCACTTTTGCAGTGAGCTTGTGAGTTAGGACACGTTAAGTCATACAGATAAAGGCCTGAGGGTCAACATGGCTAGCTAATATGACCAAGGTCCAGTGCTCTTTGCACAACATTACGCAGCCATGTACCTCAATAGCAGTCCTAAAATACAAGCTTAATGTGAACCCCAAAAGACTGTACGAGACATTCTATTGTTTAATAGTTTTATAATGGTCTGTATGGTCTATAGGCTGGTGCTCAACTGTCTTCATTGTATCAATTTACTTAACCCCATAAATTTTATAAATTTATTGTAGATTTTATTTATTTTTGCTGTAGATTTTAAAAATGAGAAACTTTTGCTTTTCTAGGCATAAGCGTCATGTAATTGAAGCTACTGTAAATAAAATTTCAAGAATATAGTTTTCTCAAATGGCCTGAAAAATGTGATTATAGAGCCTATCACTCAAAGCATTTTTCTAAAATAGTTTCTAATCTTAACACAGGAACACAGGCTGTTCAAGGAATTAAGCATAAAGGGTGTGTTATTTGGAATTGATCCTTAACCAGATATTTATTTACGCTAAACAGAATAGTTTAAACTACAAAGCAAAATCTTATTAGCAGGAATGGGTAAGGAAGTAAGTCAGGATTTGGGTTAAAAAAAAAAAAAGCCACGGATGATCAGTTTCAATAGCTACAGTCATTATTATTGTGGATTTCCTAATATCAAGAAAAGCAAACTGAAAATAAACAGAACCAAAAAGCAAAGGATACTATGCATTAATAACTGAACTTAATCCTTTCCCTTGCTTTTCAAAATAAGTTTTAAAATGGCTACTATCGTCACCCTGTTTATTCAACTTATATGCAGAGTACATCATGAGAAACGCTGGACTGGAAGAAACACAAGCTGGAATCAAGATTGCCGGGAGGAATATCAATAACCTCAGATATGCAGATGACACCACCCTTATGGCAGAAAGTGAAGAGGAACTAAAAAGCCTCTTGATGAAAGTAAAAGAGGAGAGTGAAAAAGCTGGCTTAAAGCTCAACATTTAGAAAACTAAGATCATGGCATCCGGTCCCATCACTTCATGGGAAATAGATGGGGAAACAGTGGAAAAACAGTGTCAGACTTTATTTTTCCGGGCTCCAAAATCACTGCAGATGGTGACTGCAGCCGGTGACTGCAGCCATGAAATTAAAAGATGCTTACTCCTTGGAAGGAAAGTTATGACCAACCTAGATAGCATATTCAAAAGCAGAGACATTACTTTGCCAACAAAGGTTCGTCTAGTCAAGGTTATGGTTTTTCTTGTGGTCATGTATGGATGTGAGAGTTGGACTGTGAAGAAGGCTGAGCGCCGAAGAATTGATGCTTTTGAACTGTGGTGTTGGAGAAGACTCTTGAGAGTCCCTTGGACTGCAAGGAGATCCAACCAGTCCATTCTGAAAGATATCAGCCCTGGGATTTCTTTGGAAGGAACGATGCTAAAGCTGAAACTCCAGTACTTTGGCCACCTCATGCGAAGAGTTGACTCATTGGAAAAAACTCTGATGCTGGGAGGGATTGGGGGCAAGAGGAGAAGGGGACGACAGAGGATGAGATGGCTGGATGGCATCACTGACTTGATGGACTTGAGTCTGAGTGAACTCTGGGAGTTGGTGATGGACAGGGAGGCCTGGTGTGCTGCGATTCATGGGGTCACAGAGAGTCGGATACGACTGAGTGACTGATCTGATCTGATCTGACTATCAAATGTAGCCTAATGCCACTTGATACTAAGATGCAAACAGTTCTATACTTTAACATCTCTAAAATTGGGATATATTATACAATCTAAGGCACATTACCCTTAACTGGCAGCATTTCTTCCTCCTAAGTGAAAGTGAAAGACGCTCAGTTGTGTTCAACTCTTTGTGACCAATGGACTATACAGTCCATAGAATTCTCTAGGCCAGAATACTGGAGTGGGTAGCCTTTCCCTTCTCCAGGGGATCTTCCCAAACCAGGGTTAGAACCCAGGTCTCCTGCATTGCAGGCAGATTCTTTACCAGCTGAGCCACAGGGAAACCCAAGAATACTGGAATGGGTAGCCTATCCCTCCTCCAGCAGATCTTCCCGACCCAGGAATCAAACCGGGTCTCCTGCATTGCAAGCGGATTCTCTACCAACTGAGCTATCAGAGAAGCCCAAGAAGAGGATGTATCTTACAACTGATGAGATCCTAGATTTAATAAAATATAGTATCAAATTGAGATTGATTATATTGTATCATGATTTTACTATGCAGACCATTTAATCCATTTTACATGACACTTATTCATTCAACACTTAACAAGCTTTACTGAGCAGCTAATTATTCCATGGGAGAGTGACAGTGAGGTACTTGGGGCAAGTGAAGGGGCTTTGGAGAAGACAAGCCTAGGTCTGAATTTGGCTCAGTTACAAAGCAAGCAATCTTAAGAGAAAAGTCAGCTACTCTGAGCTCCAGTTTCCTCACCAAAAAAGTGGGTACATCTATCCTGACAAATGCTACTATTTAACAATTTAACAACCTAAAAATAAGATTCACTGAAACTTTGAATGAGGTATGATTTGGGACCCCTGATTGACCCAATAATCCAATAACCCAATAATTATAGGCTATAATCTATACATAAAAAAAGCTGACAGGTTAGAAAAAAACAAACTCAACTCTTCTTACCTGGAGTCTCTTGTGTTCTCCTGATAGCTTTCTTTGTGACCGTTTGGCTTAAAACAGTTTGTGAAGGTGGTTCATCCTCTAAAGAATAGACATAACAATTGTAAAATTCACAATATGCAAAGTGAGTAGAGATTATGTATATTAACAGCAATATATAAATAGAAACACAAGTAATTCATTCTGTTATGAAAACTTGGTCTCTCTGTGCACGGGTGCCACATCAAATCCCAGAGACAGAGTTGTGAGTGAAGCAGAAAAGGATAGCTTTACTACTTTGCCAGGCAAAGGGAGACACACAGGCTTCTGCCTTGAAAAACTACGTGTCCCATCCCCGGAGGACTTCACGAGTGTTTTTATAAGTGGGTCAAAGGTGGGGTGTCTGACAAGATACGGGTGTGAGCAGGGTCTGCACTCCCTTACTCTCATCTCAGGTGGTCAGTCTCCTAATCCTGATGATTAATCTGGGCCTTTTAATCTTGCATCAGGTGACTTCTTGGTTGTTCTTCCCTTGATTAGCAACTGTTGGAACCTGCCATTTGGAACTCAGAGAAGGTCATAATGGCTGGCGTACTGCCTCCAAACAATGGGGAGACTCACAGGGGCCCACTCAGTTTCAATCCCTTCAGAAATGTGTAATTAAGGGGTTCCCTGGTGACTCAGTGGTAAAGAATCTGCCTGCCAATGCAGAAGACTCGGGTTTGACCCCTGGGTAGGGAAGATCCTCTAGAGAAGGAAATAGCAACCCATTCCAGTATTCTTGCCTGGGAAATCCCATGGACAGAAGAGCCTAGTGCATTACAGTCCATAGGCTGGCAAAAAGAGTCAGACACAACTTAGGGGACACTAAACAACAAAAAATTAGGTTTACTAAAACTTGGGAATTGAACTAGTAAGAGCTACTCTTTAGGACAACATAAAAATAAACTACTCACCAATGATGCTTTACAAAATAAATATAGAAATATTACTCTAGAAAATTTAAAAGATGGACTAAACAGGAAGACTGAAAAACGTGTAGATTCTCATAGATTTACTAAAAATAGAAGTAAATCCTTTGTGTGTTTAAAAAAAAAAAAAAACTAGCTTATACAATTGCACCGGCCTGTGTGGAAGAGTCAATACAACTTAGCATATTCCCTTTGCCTTCCAAAGCATTCTTCTAGCTATTGGAGATATAGAAGGAAGATCAACACTGAAATATAACATGGTCCCTCAAATATATATGTAGGATCTTTGTCTTCACAAGTTTATAACCTTAAGAGAGAGATAAAACATGTATAGGGGTTAAACGGTCTTGCATTGCTACTCCCAACAGTAACTCACATATCTTTAACATAATTTCCAAAATCATCAACACTTCTACTGTGTCCACATTTTAGGCATCAGCAGGCAATGTGCAGTCTATTACCCAGCTCTAAATTGAAAATCCACCTCCTCTTCATCGTATCCACCAATGGTCTATCACCAACTACATAATCCCATTATGATTCAAACCCCTTGGTTTTACCTCATAGGTGCCCTACCTGGAGCCAACATGAAACTCCATCTGTGACTCAGTGTTAGATGGGGAAGAAGGGGCAGTGTGGCAAAGGATGCATTACCGGCGTTGATTCATCTGTGCCTTTCCTAAGACTACACAATCACTTTCTCAGTAACCCTGTGGCCCATTTAGATGAAAACTAATTAAAGTCTTGCTTTGTCACGCTACTACTTAACTACTGAGGTTACACTGACGGTCCCCAATATGCGAATTTCTGGCAGAGACCACCACACTAGAGAAAGATCGATCAGTTCAAGTTTATCACACACTGGGAAGCTTCAGGTTCAGGATGACTGCCTTGACCCCATTTCAGTGTAAACATGTGGGTGGGATCTCAAATCAATTCATCAACTACGCTAGTCCTCAAAACGGCCACTCACGAAATTCCCCTTCCTTTCTCCCCACCTGGATAGTGACCGGGAAAGACTGGAAGGTTAGAGGAGGACCAAAAATCTCATTGAAGGACTTCTGGTCTCGGAGTTAAAGGAGGAAATGGAAGTGGCTTAGGCAGAAACATCCGCAGGGTAGAGAGAACCAATTTGAAACCGATGTGAAACTGAACTCTGAGTGATTCAGTGTCCTGCCTTTTGCCTAACTCGCCGCCCCGAAGTGCAGGCCTGCAGAAAACAGGCAATTTCCTGACACCTCTAAATTGATGCCCAGGGAAGCACGCGGCTCCTCGACTCTGCTCAGGTCACTACGCACGACCGCCTTTCCTTCCGGCCCCGCCGCCCTGCCACTTTCCCGCCAGCCGACGGGGCGGCCCGGAGGAGGGGGCTCACGTCCATCCCGGAGAAGCTCAGAGGGGATGAGCTCAAGGCAGGCACACGCCCGCCCAGGGAGCGCACACCCTTCACGCGTACCCGCCCACGGCACTCCCTCCCTGACTCGCGGCTGACACTGTTACCTCCGACTGTCTCACCTTCGGATGAATGGGAGTCCCGTAATCCTCTTCTGGTCGTAACCGGAGAGGGTCGTAGCGGAGGCGGCGGCGAGTGCGGCTGCTGCTGGAGGAGAGCGGCTCTCCGCGTCTGCATCTCCTCGGCTTCGTGGAGTCGGGGCTGCCTTCGCTGCCGAGACCGAAGGTAATAGGCGCTTTCTCTCACTTCCTCTTTCGCCGAATCGGGCCGGAACCCTTCTAGCGGAATCTGTCTTCCCACCCGGGCCTTTTCTTTGGCCGCCCGGGGCTCGAAGTCGCCGTACACTTCGGGCGGCTCTTCTGAGAACCTCACTTCCCGCCGGCCGTGGCGCGACGGCGTAGGAGTTCCGTACGCAGGCACGTCACCGCTGCCGCCATTTTGAGGGGCGAGTCGGGGCCTTCCCTCCCGTAGCGGAGCCCTGGGCATGACGTACAGCGCCCATCCTTCTCTCTCCGGCTCCGCCCGCTGCCCCTCGCCTGCCATAGTTGTTGACGTAGCTTGAGTCGATCGCGAAGGTGTTTTGCGGTGCCCTTAAGAGTCTCCTGCCGTTGGTGGCGATCGTTTTTCGGGAGTGAAGGGCGGTGGTGTCGGCGGTCAGGGAGGCAGTTGAGCGTCGCCGGGGCTGCCGCCTGCGTCGTCGCTGCTGTGCTGCAAACCGGCCTCTGGGCCCATGGTGTGCTCCGAGGGCTGTGGGAGAGGCAGTGCCTATGCTGGGTCAGCTGCCGCGGGTCACTCCCGCCTCCTGGCTGAAGGCACTAAAGAGGAGGAGAAGAGCGAGGAGGCGTCGCTGTCCTCGGCCTTCGGGGAGGGAGGGAGGGAAGACGGAGAAGGGACAAGTGGCTGGGCAAATTGCCGGTCCACAGTCCAGCTGCTCCTGGCAACTGCTGCCTGCTCGCAAGAGGCGCTGGGTCGGGCCCCCAGCACAGCGTAGCTGGGAAAGGCGGAGTGAAACGCGGGTGGAGGTTTCGCTCCTCAGCCCCAGGCTGTTGCGCAGTTTTCCCGCAGCCTTTTTGATCGACTCCTGCCTTCGCCGTACCTTTCCAAGTGTCGCTTTGCAGGGCTGATAAGACATATTCGCAGGTGTCATCTTTCCCTGGAGAAAATTTTAGTTTCAAGTTCCTTGGGAAGGCAGTTTACCAGTTTTAGGTTTTAAAAGTCTCGTTGAGTGTACGAAATCGCATCTACAGGCTTACTTGGGTGGATTTCCATTTACAAAACGTACGCAGCAACCAGTATTACTCCTGATTTCGTATAAAGGCTGTACTTCAGCAACACTGTTCAGAGACTTTGTTAGTGCTGTGTTATGGACAGTGAGAAATCAACAAATACTTTGATTAAAGACAGCACTGTAATTTTCAGTTGTGATCCATTATTTTCACTTTGATTCTGAGCATGACTTGATACACTGCATTTGATACAGGGTTTTTTCTGCGTTTAGTTTACTGAATAAGAAAGCATGACAAAGCCATTTGTTTCACTTCTGTGTGGAAAATCTGCAAATATCTAAAGTTAGACACACTGAGGGAATGTTATTGAAAAATCGGTTAATCTTGCCTTCACATACACACAGCCTTCTCGGACGATTTTCTATAATTGATTTTAGTGACTAGACTTAAAAATTTGCAGTTTGGATAGCAGTTACAGTGAATGGGCCTGAAAATTTTGAAGTGAAGTGAAAGTCGCTCAGTCATGTCCGACTCTTTGGGACCCCATGGTGTACAGTCCGTGGAATTCTCCAGGCCAGAGTACTAGTCTTTCCCTTCTCCAGGGGATATTCCCAATCAGGATTCGAACCTAGGTCTCCCGTATTGTGGGCATATTCTTTACCAGCTGAGCCACAAAGGTGTTTACTCTTTCAAGTATTTAAAATCACTTTAGAATGTTTTTGAGCAACTCATTGTCCAAACTGGGTACATATTTCATTTTAATGAAATCTTAATGATGTCGTGTTTTCACTAATAGTCCATAAATTTGGTCACAGACCCGAGTAATTACATGCTTTAGAATCACCTAGGTTTTTGCTTGATGGAAGCTCTCGTTTAGTTTTCTGTTTTGTTTTTTTTTTAATTATATACAATATAGCCAAAGAAACTAAAGGAATAGCAACATGAGAGATGCTACTTTTTAAAGAATCTTTTATCTTAGGGAAAATTAAAAGCATGTTCTCCCTTGTCAGCCTGAGTTAGTATATTTGGAAAATTTGTGAGAATTTTCTCTGACAAAATGCTGAGAAGTGTTGACACTTGATTAATATCTGGCTTTTACTGGTTTTAACTAGTGCTTTATAAGGTACCTATTATATTACTCTATTAATATGTAACAGGAAAAGTACTGTAATAGATGAAAAGATATAATAGATTCAAGGATATAATAAAGGATATAATAGATTAAAGGATATAAAACTATACAAGTAGTATTAATAAAATTCATATTATAGTGGTAATATTGATACAAATATTAAGCTCTTTAAAACAGTTATGAGGACAGTTAACTTTATAGAAACTTGGATACAGATTGTTAAACAGATTTGGGGGGATGTATTAAAAAGACAGGAGATTCAATACATTAGTACATGTATTGTTGCTGCTAATTTGCTTCAGTCCTGTCCCAGACTGCAGGCCCACAGACTGTACCCCACCAGGTCCTCTGTCCATGGGATTCTCCAGGCAAGAATACTGGAGTGGGTTGCCATGCCCTCCTCCAGGGAATCTTCCCGACCCAGGGATTGAAGCTGCATGTCTATGTCTCCTGCATTGGCAGGCAGGTTCTTTACCACTAGCACCACCTGTGTCATCTTGTAATTAAAAATGCTTGAAGAACTTAGGAATGGTTTTCAAAATCATGAGCTTACGCAGGATCAGAGGAATAGTAACTTTAGCATTAAAACATACATTTTTTTAGGGTTTTCCCTCTTTTGTCTAGGTAATAAGGGTACATAATCCTAGCTCTGCCATACGTGCCTCCCACACTTAGCAACCTGACAGATAACCAACTTTCCTTACCAACTGTGAGGTAAAGCTAAACCCTTGTCGAACCAGATATTCTGCTGTAGATGTTTTCCAAACCCAAGGGTGGCACAAAAGAAGTGACATAGAGACGGTAGACTCCACTAATATCATAAGGGAACTGCTGGACTGCTAATACCGAGAGGAAGCATGAACTCTGAATGTTAAACAGTTATTGTGGGAGTTTGAGATCTGTGGAGGAATTCAATGAATCGAAAGAGAACAAGAGAAGAAATGATTAGAACAAAGAATGCTATGCTATGCTATGCTAAGTCACTTCAGTTGTGTCCGACTCTGTGCGACCCCATAGACGGCAGCCCACCAGGCTCCCCCGTCCCTGGGATTCTCCAGGCAACAACACTGGAGTGGGCTGCCATTTCCTTCTCCAGTGCATGAAAGTGAAAAGTGAAAGTGAAGTCACTCAGTGTCCAACTGTTATCGAGTGTCTGACTGTCAGCGACCCCATGGATTGCAGCCTAACAGGCTCCTCAGTCCATGGGATTTTCCAAGCAAGAGTACTGGAATGGGGTGCCATTGCCTTCTCCGAGAACAAAGAATAGACTCATTAATTCATGTATTTATTAAACGTCTGTGTTGAAACAGAATAGATACTTAATAAATATATGAATTCAATTAAGAGTATTTTTCACCCTGAGGGAATTTGCCATATATTAGGGAAGACAGATATATACAAAATTATAATGCCAATTATATATTGGCATTAATTTAAATACCTATTAGGCCTCAGTCTAGAAATCTAATGTTCTTGACACTGGATTTCTAAGTAAAGCAGCTATTTTAATAAGATAATTTTTGTACATGAGTTTTTTGTTTGCTGTTCTGTTGCTAAGTCATGTCTGACTCTTTGCAACCCCATGGACTCCAGCAGCCAGGCTCCTCTGTCCTCCACTGTCTCCTGGAGTGTTTAGTTCAGGGTAAGTAGAAATCCTGTTATGTAGTGAGAAAGCATTTATCAATTCATTGTACATAGTGTTCACAGTTCTGGTCAGAAGAATAACTGTGGGATTATATCTTAGTAGAAAAAGGTAACATTGTTATTTTTAATAAAAAGATTAAAATCTTAAATAAGAGGAAGTAAAGACATAATAGCCAGCTGCATTTATTCCCCATTCTCACAAGTAATAGAAAAAATATTTTGAAGACAATATAAATGAAAATGTCTTGCTGGAAATGAAGTGACAACAATAAATGGCCTTCCACTTATTCTTTGTTAAATTTGAAATTGCAATTAAACATCTAAAAATGTTCCCAAATCCTGCAACTTCTGCCAAAAAAGGATGATTGAAGACACCAAAAAAATAAGTTATTTACATGAAGAATCATTAACCCAATAAAATTTTGAGCTTGTGCTATGTACTGCTGTCGCTACTGCTGCTAAGTCACTTCAGTCGTGTCCGACTTTGTGTGACCCCATAGACGGCAGCCCACCAGGCTCCCCTGTCCCTGGGATTCTCCAGGCAAGAACACTGGAGTGGGTTGCCATTTCCTTCTCCAGTGCATGAAAGTGAAAAGTGAAAGGGAAGTCGCTCAGTGTCGCGTGCGACTCTTCGAGACCCCATGGACTGCAGCCCACCAGGCTCCTCCGTCCATGGGATTTTCCGGGCAAGAGTACTGGAGTGGGGTGCCATTGCCTTCTCCGGTGCTGTGTACTAGGTAAACTCTATTCTAGGTGCTGGGGATATAGCAGAGAAGACTAGACCAAAGACAACCCTCTTTTCCTTCTAGGATTGTATATTCTATGGGAGTCAGATAAAAATCAATGTAAGTAAAATAGTACGTTGGTCAGGAGTTTTATAGGAAAAAATTAGGAAAGGGGAAGTGAGATTTATGTGAGCAGATTTCTTCTCTGTTGTCTTGAATGGCCTAGTTCAGGAACAGGACTTTTAGACTGACTTGACAGTTGCCCTTAACCAATTATGTGTTCTTGGGTAAACTGCTTTCCATCTCTCAATTTTCATTTTTATGAAATTAATAGATCAAGAAAACAGATCTTTTATCCATTTAGCCGACACTTTTGTTCATTATCTCATTTACTCACAACCACCTTATGAGGTATGTATGTAGCGTTGTCCGCATTTAACATGGGGACACGCACCTCATAAAGGTGGCAGTCGGTTTCCAAATCATGCCTGACTGGTGCTTGCCATTATCATTGGCTAGTGCCGCTCACTGCGTAAGTTCCATTGGTTCCTCAAGCCTGTGAGCTTTAGGTCTTTTTAAGGGCTCAGTTCAGTTCAGTTCCGTCGCTCAGTCGTGTCCGACTCTTTGCGGCCCCAAGGGCTGCGCCAGGCTTCTCTGGCCATTCACCAACTCCAGGGCCCTCCAATATGTTGCAGAGATGTCTGCCTTCGGGTCAGAGAGCAGCGCGACTGCGAGAACGCTGGGAGGCTTTGCGGTTCTGTCCCTGCACTCCCCACGCCTCCAGCTTCCCGCCCCGCCGCCGGCTGGCCGGGGGAGTGGAGCCGGGGGTGACGCCTGGGGGGGGAGGAGGAGGGGCCGGCGCCTACCAGTCCCAGCATTCCGCGGGCGCCTACCCTCCCCGCGGAGGTCGCCATCACGTGGGCAGGGACGGGGCGACGTTCAGTTCGGCGGCGTCCGAGGGGTGCAGCCCCGCATCGTGAAGCAGAAAGAACGCTCGAAAGGCTCTCCTGACGTTGACAGTCGACGGTTTAAAACCTCGCTAGACATTGTAAGTAAAATGTGTGTACAACTTTCCCATGTTTTAATATTTGATCTGATACCTTCTTTTTAAATATCTTTCAGAAAAGATCCCTCCCCACCCCCACCTCCTTACCGCAAAAACCTTAAACGGAGCAGGTTGGAGGTATATTTTTGTTTTGGAGTGAAAAAGAGAATCGCGTAAACATTAAACACAGGAAGGTGAGACTAAATATTTGGTTTGGACCTTGAGACGAGAAGCAGAATTCCTCTAAGGTTCAAATGTAAACGGGAAATCTACCAGTGCAGGTGTTGGTTACTCTCTTACCTCCGTGTTTGACTGGATTCCATCATTCGTCGTCTTCATCCTTGTAAGATAGTGCCCCGGCCGCCCTCACTCCCCAACTCCTCACTCTTTAACACTCATAATGCTTCTTTCATGTAGGTAGTGTTATTCTATTTTGTGGTAACTAAGAAAATCAGCCTTAGTGGTGCTAAAAAGAGCGAAGTTTGAAGTTTTAATGAGACCCTGCAATTACCAATTCATTACATTATTATATATGTATTCCCAATTGTATTTCATACCCGGTGAGAAAGTTTATCCCCTTTTCGTTCCTTCAAAAAAAATGTAGTGCTTAATCAGTAGTGCTTAATTGAAAGATTTTATACACAAGATACAAAAATCAGTTATCTTAATCTGATTCAATACACTGTTTTTATTTCAATTTTACCTCTCTTAAGGTTCTAAAACATTTTATTTTGGATCTCTATAAGAGATTCCTTCATTGTGTCTGTTTGTTGAGAGTTAGGGCTGTGACTGTTCTCCATATCTATCAGTTCAGTTTTGTTTTTCAAGCACAGGATTAGTATGTAACTGGCCAGTGGAAAATAATTTTAAAAGGAACTTAATGGTAGAGGAACTGAAAATGTTCCTGGAATCTTTTATGTGGATTAGAATAGTTTGGAAAACTGGCTTTTGCTTTGAAAACTTTGAAAGCCTCTCCTCAGCAATATTTTTTATACTGAACGCAGAGTCCAGAACTTGATTACCAGTTTTGCTTCTGGTTTATCACGTAACCATAAGTGACTCATTTAAGCAGTATTTCACTTGTTTTTTTTTTAACTTATGTAGAGATAATACTAGCCTGAGAGCGTCTGTAATTCACAAATAAAGTAACAAGAATTTATCTAATTATTTGGGGGTTATTGGGTATTTTAATAATATACAGTGCCTTGTATGTAATCTATCTTTGCCGTGGAAGTAGTTTTGAAAGCTGAATGATAATCCACATTCCTCTGAAGTGAAACTTGAATTTCCTGAAGGAAAGTTTGCTCAGAGAAGCTTGGTATGCTTTATGCTGTTTCTCATTTTGCATTTAGAAATTTAATTGTGTTAAAATTTCATTGCTAGTCAATATTTTATGACTATTGTGCCCAGCAAGAGATAATTCAGTACACTGATTATACTTTATCGTAGGTTTTGGACAGCAAATTAAGCACTTGTGAGTAAAGAAAGATGGCTCCCACATTGGTTATGAGCATAGACTTTGGAGTCACAGCTGAATTTAAATTCCTGTCCTGTCACTTTGTAACTTGGGCAGGTTACTTTATCACTCTGAGTCCATGAAAGCAGAGATTTAGAGTTGTTCGGAACATTAAATGGGATAGTTTAAGAACCTAAGTGGAAACAGTTATTGCCAATTGGGCTAATTTTCTCTTTACTAATATTAAAATAAGTGGCATATGGTTCTGATAATCAAAATAGAGTGGAGGAAACTTTACCTGTAATTCCACTACCTCAACAAATCAAAAATTTTAAATTTTTATATACTCTTCTTTAGCATCCGTTCATGGATATAACATAATGTAAATAACATTTTTGCAGATAGGCAAGTTTAAGACATTAGTTTGTAAACTTCTGAAGGTTTTGTCTTAATTATACAAATAGAGCTTTCTGGTTCTGCCTCTCTGATCTACTAGTGATGAAAGAGCAGAACTTTCCTTTAGCACAGTTTCCACTTGTTTTCTTCAGTCCGAAAAGTAACTGTCTAGTTGCACTTTCACTTAGTTAGACTAATAATAAACATTTTCTGAGACTTATTTTGTGGTAAGGACTGCACATTGTCTCTTTAACACTCATAATGCTTCTTTCATGTAGGTAGTGTTATTCTATTTTGTGGTTATTAAGAAAATCAGAGAAACAGGGAAGAGTTCACCAAGTCAGGTGCTGGAGTAGTCATTCAGGCCTAGGCAGTCTGACTTTAGGGGACTGTGCTGCCAGTCTTTCCTATTTATAGATTCACTATATGGATGTCAAGTTGTATGTGTATGCAGGAGATGATCCTGGAGGCTGACTTACAACTTCTTTGTATAAAAACAACAAACAGTATTTGTACCTTACAACAACCATGACCACCACATGTAAAAAAAAAAACAGGAGTAGGGAGGTGTTTAGTGTCTTCACAGTTGAGGCATTCACCTATAGTTTTAATAGTTGTGGTAGTAAAAAATATGATTTATATACCAGACAAGTTATTAAGACTAAAATTTCCCTTTTTTTTTATTAGAGATAAACATCATAAAGTAAATACAGGGTTTCTAGTGAAAGAGAGCTACCTTTTCTTCACTAAAACAGTGTTTATAAGTGTTTTTTAAACTTTATAAGGAGCATCAGACTCATCTGGTGAGCCTCTTAACACAGATTCCTGTACATCCTCAAAGTTTCTGGTCTAATCAGTCTAGGGTGGGGCCCAAGAGTTTACATTTCTAATAAATGCCCAGGTGATGCTAATGATTTCCAGCTAATGAGTTCAGTAAGGAAACAAGTATTAGTGGTGGTTGTCCAAATTGTTGGCCTGATAGTGAAACCTCAGTAGCATTGAGCACCCAGCTCCTGTTTTAAAACACTATCCTCTAATAAAAGGAACCAGAACTTTTTTTGGGGGGAGGGAAGCTCTTGAATCTAGGGCATGGGCAGGGAAAATATAAGAGGAGCCTGAAACATTTTGTGGTGCTGGAAATTAAGGAGATGCTCAAAATGGTTTGGGAGCTCGTTGAAAAGACACAAGAGTGACTTGAAGGAGCTCCTGATTGCCAAAGTTGGAACAACTTGCGTAATAGAATGCATAATGGTAGTACTGGATTTTAACTCATAGAATAAGTGGCCACAAGTCCATACTGACATAGCGGAGTACATAAATAGGATTCAAGAAGGGACAGCTCTTTCTTATAGAAGAATTCCAATAAACAAACATGGCAAGAAGGAAATAGAAAATCACTATTACGCAAAACAGCAGCATAGTAATTATTGCAAACAAAATGTGCCTGTAATGCTGGTAGGTGAAAGTTTGAGGAAATACAGGCTATTTGCGCAGTCTCAGAGTGTCTCCCCAAGATAATTATTAGTAACTTGACAGTGGCGATACCATGATAACCAACTGACCAAGGTTAAAATCTCCACAGAAATAAGGCTTATGGATATCATGAACCCAGTGATGTGATGCACTTAGAAATACATCATTTCTTTGGTATTATTCTTGCCCAAAATGCGTAACCTCTTTATCTTTCTACTCATGCTGCTGCTGCTACTCAGTCGCTTGAGTCGTGTCTGACTCTGTGCAACTCCATAGACAGCAGCCTACCAGGCTCCCATCCCTGGGATCCTCCAGGCAAGAACACTGGGGTGGGTTGCCATTTCCTTCTCCAATGCATGAAAGTGAAAAGTGGAAGTGAAGTCACTCAGTCGTGTCCGATTCTTAGCGACCCCATGGACTGCAACCTACCAGGCTCCTCGGTCCATAGGGTTTTCCAGGCAAGAGTACTGGAGTGGGGTGCCAGTGCCTTCTTTTCTACTCATGGGAAAACATTATAAACACAAATTGAGGGACATTCTACAAAATAACCAACTGATATTTTTCATAAATATCAAGGTTGCAAAGACCAGGAAAAGTCACAAAAGATAATGACAGAAACTGTCACAGATTGGAGACTCAGGAGAATAAACAACTAAATGCAATGAGGGATCCCAGATTGAACCATTGAACAGAAAAGGAACATTAGTGGAGAAACTGGCAGAATTCTAACAGTCTGTAGTTAATTGACTTCATGTTAATGTCTTGGTTTTATAATAGATACAAAATTAGCTCAAAATAAAATGTTTAATAAAAACGTGCTGGCTTAATGTAGATACTAAAGATGATCAGTGGAGTTGAACTGACACTGGGAATCAGTTGTGCTGCCCACTGTTGGAATCATAGCAAACTCTCTGAACCTTTGCTTTTTGCCTCTACATAAGTCATCCTAAACCTGAGATACAAATCAGAGGAGTTGGGAGGGAGCAGAACGAAGGATAAGAAGGAAAAGAAGACTTCTGTACTCAAGGAAGGTATATATCTGAACCGCTCCAGGCCCTTGAAAAGAAACAGTTCCCTAGGGAAGTAAGTGGATTGCTTTTTATTTTTAGTGTTTAGTACTTTCTCAACTTGCCTTTTAAAAATATCGGATAAGTACTACCTAGGGAAAACACTGGGAAATAACTTTAATTTGTGATCATAGTAATCCTAACTTATTATGACAATGGATATGGTATAGAGGAGTGGGCAAGACTTAGTTAGGTACTTAGTTTTCAACACAGACATGCGTGGTGTTGGTTGGTGTTCAGTAAGTCCAACTCTTTTGGGATTCCATGGACGAGCTTGCCAGGTTCCTCTGTCCATGGAATTCTCCAGGCAAGAATACTGGAGTGGGTTGCCTTTTCCTTCTCTAGGGGATCTTCCTGACCCAGGGATCCAACCTGAGTCTCCCGCATTGGCAGGTGGATTCTTCATCACTGGTCCACCAGGGAAGCCCAAATTGCTGGTACAAATTCAGAAATACGTAACCTTAGCACTACTAGGTCTCACTATTGAAAACTACGAATTAACTTTTAAAAGTTTGGCTCCTAGTGTGTTAAATTGAAACTGTAGACAGAATTTGAACCATGGACTTGTGTCCATTAGGGCAAAGTAGATTGAAATGCACCAGTAAGTGTCTAAACCAGTTGTTCCCCTTTGTGGAATGCCAGGAATGCACAAACACACCTGGTAAGTTTGTCAGTTCTTCACTTTTTTTTTTTGGACTGTACCTCTCGAGGCTTGTGGGATCTTAGTTCCCCAACCAGGGATTGAACCCTGGTCCTCGGCATTAAGAACTCAGAGTCCTAACCTCTGGACCACCAGGGGAATTCTCTTTGTGTCAATTCCTGTGCAACTCAGGATATTTTTTGTTCAGCTTATCTTCTTTCGAAGAGGAATAGTGTGTGTGCCAAATAGTGCCGGAGTGTGCCTTCTCTCTGTGATCTCAAGACTTTGCCAAATTAAAGGTAATTCCTCACACAACAGACTGAAAACGTCTTTCAGGAGCATGTATTTTCATAATATATTTTAAGCAAAGAATTATTTTAGATTATGTGAATTTAAAAAGAAGAGGAATTCTTTTTTTTCATACTTTTTAATCTGTGCTGTGTGTGCTCAGTTGCTCAGTCGTATTCGACTCTTTGGGACCCCTTGAAATGTAGCCCACCAGGCTCCTCTGTCCATGGAATTTTTCAGGCAAGAATACTGGAGCGGGTTGCATTTCTTCCTCCAAGGGATCTTCCCAACCCTGGGATTGAGGCACCTCTTGCATCTCCTGCATTGGCAGGCAGATTCTTTACCACTTTACCTGGGAAGCCTTACTTCTTAACTCTCAACATCTAAATTTAGAACTGTTTAATGAAATAAGAAGCTTTTGAGATTTCACTTTATATGTGAGACTTATAGGGGAAGATACCCTGGAGTAGGAAATGGCAACCCACGCCACTGTTCTTGCCAGTTAATTCCATGGATAAAGGAGCCTCATGGGCTATAGCCCATGGAGTCACAAAGAGTCAGACATGACAGAGCACACACGGTTGAGACTTCTAGAGAAACTGTCTCATACAAAAAATAGTTTTGATTATTGATTAACTTTAGAATAAAATATTCCATGTAAGAAAATATTTAAAATGGAGACTCAAGAAAATTTAGAGCATTTGTATTTTTTTCTGTGTCTGTCTTTTAGTTTTATGTATTATATGAGGACTTGGCTGAACTGATATATTTGCCTGGAGAAGTCGCCCCAACTCTACTCAATCTGAAACATATTATGCAGCCTAAAAAGAATAAGGTGGTTTTTGTCTATCAAAGGCAGATTTAAGCTGTCTAACTAACATGCATTCAGGAAATAGTGATTCTTGATATAGACTCACAATATTTAGAGATGATTATTTAATATATATTGAGCTGCCATTTTTTAGTAGATGTAAATTTCACTGGTTTAAATAGAACTGCATTTTCTATTTTGATGTTAAAGTGCTGTTTTCTAAATTTTCCTCTAATAAAGCTGCAGAAAACATCTCACACACAAAAATTTTGACTTAGGGAGATCCCTGGTAGTCCAGGGTTAGAACTGGGCACATTCACTGCCATGGCCCAGGTTGTTTCTGGTTGGGGAACTAAGCCTCACAGTGCAGTAAAAAAAAAAAAAAAAAAATCTGATTTGTGTTTTTCTTTTGTAGTGTTGGTCTTCTGTATCTACAAGTCCCATGTCTGTGGATTCAACCAACCATGAATAGAAAATATTTGTGAAAAAAAATTCCAGAAAGTTCCAAAAAGCAAAACTTGAACTTGCTGTGCTCTGGCAGCTATTTACTTAGAATTTACTTTGTATAAGGTATTATAAGTAATCTTGAGATGTGCATAAGTTATATGAAATCCTATGCCGTTTTATATAAGGGACTGGAGTGTTCATCCCTCCGTGTATTTTGGTATCTCTGGGTGATCCTGGATTGAATCCCCCACTTATATAGCATGACTGTATAGAGTTTATGTGGTAAAGAAGCCTTTTAAACTTTGTTTTTTGCTCACTATTGTTGGCTGGAAGGTTCTTGAAAATAAAAACATTCCAACTTCTGTGGGCCTTCCATAATTTTCTGTGATTTCTATAGGTAATCTTTTTATATCCATCTAAAAGCCCTTAAAACCCACCCTGGTGGCTCAGACAGTAAAAGCATCTGCCTACAATGCAGGAGACCTGGGTTCAATCCCTGGGTCAGGAAGAACCCCTGAAGTAGGAAATGGCAATCCCTCCAGTACTTTTGCCTTGAAAATCCCATGGACGGAGGATCCTGATAGGCTACAGTCCGTGGGGTCGCAAAGAGTCAGACATGACTGAGCGACTTAACTTTCAAAAGCCCTTATAAGACCTTTACCTAAAGCATTGATTCCACTCTGGATTCCCTGGACATCTAGAAGTTCTGTAAGGCTTTTTCCTCTTTGTATTTATAATATTTAGCATTGTGCCTACTACATGGTGGTTTCCTCAGTAACTTAATACAATAATCAGTCGAGTACCGGTTGTTCCCTGGGTACTTTCAGCATTTCTACAAGCCTAATGATGCACAGTGGTAAAGATGTGGGTTTGATCTCTGGGTCTGAAAGATCCCCTAGAGTAGGAAATGGCAACCCACTTCAGTATTCTTGCCTGGAGAATTCCATGGACAGAGAAGCCTGGTGGGCTATAGTCCATAGGGATCACAAAGGGTCACAAGTGACTGTGCATGCATGTGAAAATGGTTATCATATATTCATCTCAAATCAACCACTTCTGACTTAAGCTAGTGGTGTTGAGAAAGGAAACAAATCCAGAATGTCTCAGTCGTTCCAACTTTGTTACAGGTGCTTTGAATATTATCTCTGATTTAAAGTATTGAAAATTTCTAAACCAGGGCTATTAACACTGGTTTTTTACTTGTTTTATTAGAAGTTCTGACTGGCAGAGTTACATATCTAATTAATAAAATGTGAAAATGACATCATTACAAGAATGGTGGTAGTTCTGGCATCCTTCCAAAGTGAGATCTGAGGGGGGAGCCTACGAATAAAAATTGCCTTTGATATTGAAATGATTAGGAGCCATTCCTGCTCAATGGTTCTGAACCATTTCAGGTTCCTTTGGGAATCAAAATGTGTGTACAGTTGACTTTTGAACAACCCAGTTTGAATTGTGTGGGTCAACTTACATGCAGATTTTTTCAACGATAAATAGTATGGTACTGCATAGTCTGTGGTTGTTTGAATCTTAGGATGCGGAGGATCCCTGCTTCCACTGCAGGGGGCGCTTCCTTGGTGCAGAACTAAGATCCCTACTTGCCATGCTGTGTGGCCAGGAAAAAAAAATTATTTCACAGATGGAGGATTACTGTTGAATGCTTGGCCAGGTGAGGCCAGTCGAGGTTCTTTGGGCTTCATCTTGCCTGGAAGGAGAGTGCTTCTTTTCTAATACACACAAAGGCACCATATGAAAAAACAAAGTGCTGCAAAGAGATGCGTGCCTTCATAGAATATGCCAAGATAAACTTTGCTTTCCATTATGTAGCTAATGGAGAAATTAATTCCATTAATTAACATTAGGTAGGGCTTCCCAAGTAGCTCAGCTGGTAAAGAATCCGCCTTCAATGCGGGAGACCCTGTTGATTCCTGGGTCGGGAGGATCCTCTGGAGACGGGATAGGCTACCCACTCCTAATACTCTTGGGCTTCCCTGGTTACTCAGACAATAAAGAATCCACCTGCAATGCAGGAGACCTGGCTTAGATCCCTGGATTGGGGAGATCCCCAGGAGGAGAGCATGGCAACCCACTCCAGTATTCTTTCTTGGAGAATCTCATGGACAGAGGAGCCTGGCGGGCTATAGTCTGTGGCGTCGCAAAGAGTCAGACATGACTGAGTGACTGAACAACAACAAATAGTTGATTTACAATATTATATTTTCTTTTACCTTGTTTTTAGAAAGAGATAGTTGCTTGCAGACACAGCTCTGTGTCTTTCTATAGGGTTCCTCTTCCTCAGTCACCCACCTTGCCTCTGAACAGAATAATTGCTGCTGATCTTGTCCACAGTGTGAAAGTTTGGTTTTGCCTATTAATCTGTTGTTCTAGCCCACTCCTATTTTTGCTCTGCTCTAAAGAGTGGATATATATTTAAGTATAACTGATTCACTTTGCGTACGGCAGAAACTTAACCTTGTAAATCAACTGTACTCTAGTAAAAATTATTTAAAATACAAAAATGAAGATAGAAATAGAAAAAAAATAAAATACCAAATAGAGGTTATGTAAATTGTTAGGATTTGTGATACTGTGACCATTCATGTACCTCCAACCATTCAAAGAAAAAATGTTTATAATTATCTTTGAAATACTCTGCATGCCTTTCCTGACCCCATCTTCTTCCCTCTCCTATCAAAGGTAGTAATTGTCCTTGTGCTTATCTTTTCTTTTTTAGCTTTATTGCATATTTATTCCTAAGCAATATATTGAAACTATGTAAATGGAAACTTACATAAGAGAGAGTGAGTGTATGCTTTTTATAAGAATGTCAGGGTTTTTTAGCCATTCTACTGTTTGTGGACATTTTAGCTGTTGTTTTGCTATTATACAGAGAACTACCATGAATATTTTAATTCATGTTTTTAAATAAACATGTAATTTTCTCTAGGGTAGTTACCTAAGAGTGGAGTTACTGAGTTATAGGAAACGCACATTCTCAGCTTTATTAGATACTGCCCAAAATGGTTATACTAATTTATGTTCCTGTCATTCGGGTATAAGAATTCAAGTTACTCTATGTTCTCTGATATATATTTAATATATCAAAATGGTACATGTTTTATGGGGAGGAGTAGTAAAGAAGGAGAGGGAATATTGTCTCACTGTGCTCAGAGCCATAGGAGATTAGAGACTAAGGGGATGAAGTATAATCAGGAAGCTTTGGGCTCCATGTGGTGATTGACATAAACAGAGGTACAGGTTTGATGGGATTAGGTGGTCCTCATATTTTCAAGCAGATAATGGTAGTGAAGTTGTGGGGGTGAGAAGCGGGAAGGTTTGAGAATCTTGCCAGGAGTATTTTGGGGAAGGCCTCTTCACTCTTCGGGTGATAAGGCTGGGAATGAGTTAGGAGGCTGGTAGTACGTGATCTTGTTCTGAGCATTTAGTGCTTTGGAGCCCCCTTTTAACTCCCTGCTTACCTGTAGAGGCTTGAGGACCAAGGGAGGGTCAGTTTTGTCTGGAACACATGGAACACTAGAGTTCTCTTGGTTTAGGAATACTTGGAGCTCTCAGTTCAGTTCAGTTGCTCAGTCGTGTCTGACTCTTTGCGAGCCCATGGACTGCAGCACGCCAGGCCTCCCTGCCCATCACCAACTCCCAGAGTTTACTCAAACTCATGTCCATTGAGTCAGTGATGCCATCCAACCATCTCATCCTCTGTCATCCCCTTCTCCTCCCGCCTTCAATCTTTCCCAGCATCGGGGTCTTTTCCAGTGAGTCAGCTCTTCACATCAGGTGGCCAAACTGTTGGAGTTTTAGCTTCGGCATCAGTCCTTCCAATGAATATTAAGGACTGATTTCCTTTAGGATTGACTGGTTTGATCTCCTTGCAGTCCAAGGGACTCTCAAGAGTCTTCTCCAATACCACAGTTCAAAAGTATCAATTCTTTGGCACTCAGCTTTCTTTATAATCAACTCTCACATCCATACATGACTACTGGAAAAACCATAGCTTTGACTAGATGGACCTTTGTTGGTAAAGTAATGTCACTGCTTTTTAATATGCTGTCTAGGTTAGTCATAACTTTTCTTTCAAGGAGTAAGCGTCTTTTAATTTCATGGCTTCGTTCACCATCTGCAGTGATTTTGAAGCCCCCAAAAATAAAGTGTCTCACTGTTTTCATTGTTTCCCCATCTATTTGCCATGAAGTGATGGGACCAGATGCCATGATCTTAGTAGTTTTCTGAATGTTGAGTTTTAAGCCAACTTTTTCACTCTCCTCTTTTACTTTCATCAAGAGGCTCTTTAGTTCTTCTTCGCTTTCTGCCCTAGGGGTGGTGTCATCTGCATATCTGAGTTTATTGATATTCTCCTAGCAGTCTTGATTCCAGCTTGTGCTTCATCCAGCCCAGCGTTTCTCATCATGTACTCTGCATAGAAGTTAAGCGCTTAACATATAAGCACTTGGAGCTCTAGTGCTTTCTTAACTCTTGAAGTTGGAGAAACGAAGGTTGGGAGAAGGGTGGATTTATTCTGAGCATTTGGAGCTTTAGGACTTCTTGACTCTGCTATACAGAGATGTGGAGTCATGGTGGAGGGGAGGTCTTGCCTAGGGTGTATAGAGCCCACATTGTCAAACTTGTTAATTTTTGCCAGTCTGGTGGAAATGAAATATGGTATCTTGTGGTTTTAATTGAGTTTCCCCTTTTTACTCTAAAAATTCCAAAATTCTATATCTTCTCAACATCAAACTTAGTCATATAACTTTACCACTAACTTCTGTGTTAAACCCCACAGTAATGTGGGTTTTATTCATCATCTCTTTCATGTACCCAAGATTTCCTG
Source organism: Bos indicus (assembly GCF_029378745.1). Taxonomy (NCBI): domain Eukaryota; kingdom Metazoa; phylum Chordata; class Mammalia; order Artiodactyla; family Bovidae; genus Bos; species Bos indicus. The sequence goes on along the minus strand of NC_091775.1, from coordinate 61,893,564 downwards.
ATTCAGCAAGTGAAACTTCTACTATAGTGGCTCCTGACAGCAGACCCTCAGGGCGATCTGCTGTACCCTGTGTTGTCACCACAAAGGTCAGAAATCCTATTTTGTGTTCACTCTTGCCTGAGAGGCTGGATTGGTAGCCTTCACACATTGTCACCTAACCTCATAAAACACATCAGTGTATCGACTCTGGTTCTGTCTCACCCCATCTGGAGCCCCCACCAAAATATTCGCTCCGTGTTGCAGCCCTGTCAGAGGTGGCTCTTCAGTTATCTTTTAAAGTTGCCATTTTAAAAATGAGAATCACAGCTACTGTTGATAGTCTGTAAGGAAAATGCTTTGGCTGATCACAGCTAAGGCTATAACTGCCTCTGCTTTTCAGGCTCTATCTTTATACATTTTAACCCTGTGTAAATGGGACACCCATCTTCCCCAGTGTTCCTTAGTGCTCTCACAGAATCAGGCCTCAATCACAAAAAAATTGCCAGAGAAAGGCAGGCTATATTCTGATGATCTGTGGCACACTGTAGGTGGCTATCTACTGTTCAGCACATCCTACTTTTCCCCACCTTGTTTACTTGTTACATTTAAAGGTCATGAAGGAGTGAAAGATGGTGAAAGTGTCTCTTAATCCCAACTGATTTACTATATATGTCCCAAGAATAGTTCGGGACTGGGCCTTAATTGGCTTAAACTTAAATGTGTATAATAAGCCTATAAAGACGATGTGGGCAGTGAGGCATGTCCCTTATGGTTTCGTTTCCAGCCTTCAAAAGGATTTCACCCAACGTTCTATGCTTGGTTGTTAAGAATATTATCTAATAATTTTGTAAGGTTTTCCTTGCATTGAAGTCTGTTTTAGAAGACTGTCACCATTGTTAACATCCCACTCATTATGGTAATACTATATATATGGCACCCATTTCATGGAAGACAGATAAAAGAAGTATCAAAGTTTTACCATGTATATGATTATACAGACCGTATTATTCCCAGAGTGCAAAAGGAGTAGGAAAAATAAATACATAGTCCTAAAAAATAAATGAGACTAGTACAAATCTTAAATGAACTAGAATCTTCCCTGTTGCCCAGTCGAGCATAAGAATAACTCCCAAAAGATAAGTTGGTTTGAACCCATGTAAAGTTGTCATGGGGAATCCCATGAGACAATTCTTATGCACCTTGACTGACCCAAATGATTTCCAAATGCATGTTTCTAATGATATTATGAGCAACTCAAAGCCCATATGAGTTGTCTGAAGTTTTATTATTTACAGGTATGTGAAGCATTCCCAGAACCGTTCAACCAACTCAGCAGCAGCTACTTCCCTGTGACTGGGTCCTGATTAAGGTCCTCCCAAGAAAGACTTCATTGGATCCACGCTCAAGAGGACACTGCCGAGTTTTCCTGACCCCTCTACATCGCTATAAAGTGCTAAGGCCTTAAGACTTGGGCACTTGTATTACAGCGGCAAGAGTGCCAGCACCCACCAAAGACTCGTTGGACTGTCAGCTTCTGTTTCACCAAACAGACATAATAACTTACCAGCAAAGCAGAGTAAGCCAAGTGCCTCTGCAAATACCAGCTGATAACACACAAGAAAAAGTAACTTAGACTAGAACCCTGTCTTTTCTTAAGAAGCTGAGATTTAAAGGAGCTGTTGTGACATCTGTGCTGCTAGTAGTGACTGATAACATAGACTGGATCAGTCCCTGAGTTTGGAGACTGGCTACAAGTGAGTGAAAAATAGACAACGAAATCTTGAAGAATTGCACGGAGGTGCAAGCCAGCTTTTACCCTCTCCAAGTAATGGTGGTTGGACTCAGAAAGTGCTAAACCAAAATTGTAATAGGTCTGGTTACTTGGGTGTCTCTCTTTATTATCATTGTTGCCTCTTACTGTTACATTTGCTTTCTGTGTTGTCTCTCCAGGTCCCAATGTTCTCAGATAATTCACATTGCCCTGACTGTGGGCAGCAGTGGTTCCCTAGTTTAGAACTAGGGCATTGGTTGTACCAAACTGAACTGGTTGAGAATGAATGTTACCAAGTCTTCTTAGACCGTATTAACAGAGCTGATTATTGCCCTGAGTGTTATCCTGATAATCCTGCTAATAGAAGCCTTGTTCTTCCTTGGTCTTTCCCACTTGAGTGGGCTCCTCAAAATCTTACCAGGTGGACCTTTGAAAAAGCTTGCCACCCATTTCTTCTGGGTCCTCCACTGGTTAGAAAAAGAATACATGATTCTAGAGTTGCTGGTTTTAACCCTGCACTACAGTTAATCCTGACGAGGACAGACAAAACCTTAAACAAAAAACTTGGCCAAAGCAAATAACTTCTTAAACAGTCAAGATCTTGGAGACTCTAGAGGATTTTTGTACTAGTAGCCCAAGGAAGATGGAAAAATGACTCCTTTTTAAATCTGATTCAGACTGTCACTGCTTTGGGAAACTGCTAAATTGTTGGATCTGCTTCCAGGGTCTATGCATCTCTTGTTCAGCATGAATTTAATTAGTAGTCCAAGCCAGACTGTTCGTCTGGAACCTGACTAATCCATATTTCCTATGTTTTGGAATTAGCTTGCTCCTCCTAAAAATCTCCACAGCCTAATCATTGATGTTATTATGACAAGGTAGTCCTGAGGAGAAGCCTCATACTGTGTGTACTTTAATTATATTCTAGTAATAACTTTTGTGGGAAAGCATCCTTGTAGCTGAATTCTAGATTATTCCAGTAAAACAATTAGACATTTAATAAGAATCTATATTGTTCTAAATTCCACCTCTTATATATTAATCAGTGATAACTATATATATATATATAAGATTTATTCATATCTAACCAAACATTCATCATTGGCTCTATTTGGTTTATCCTCAGTGTGGCTTTGACATTATTAACTGGTCACTGTCAGAGAAACCACATTCAATCAGGCAACACCTATCTAAGTTACAGAATAATATGCAGAAATGCCACTATCTAGTTACTTGGCTCTACATAAGCAAAGACTATCCTGTCTTTGTGGTGACTGAACTTAGAATGTCCTCCTCTGGAAATGGAAAAGTACCTGTATTAGGAGCTAAGTGACAGAAGGAGTTATCAAACTTGACTCCATATAGATAATGAACAGTTTAGGGGAAGCATTTTTCTTGGAACTAAGAAGGACTTACCTGACATTGGCCTCATTCTGGCCTTCACTTGTTCATAAGAATCATGGAACCAGAGTTTGAGTTAAGAAACTTGGAAAAAGCAGCTGAAAACATCTCAGAGTCCACTTAACAATTTAAAAATTCCACTTAAGATGCTAAATAATCCATTGCTTATGTAGCAACTCAACGATGTTCTCAAGGTCCCAGGTTCTTTCTGTCTTTCCCCTCTGGGATCCTTATTGTATTGGCTTTTTGTCCTCACGGTTTTCTCAGTGAGTACAATATAGCTTGTTGCTGCTCCAGACATTTCAATCTCTCTCAAAGACTGGAAGTAGGGAGCAAAAACCTTTGTTCTTTCAAGTCTCTGTTTTTTATTTGGGAAGAAAATCTTTCTCTCAAAAGTCCCTCAGATTTTTCCTTACATCTCATTACATCAGGGATTTTCCCTTACATCCTTGATTCACAAGGGAGCCTGGAAACCTGACAGAGGGGAATGGAGTTGACATTGCCTGGGTAGGACACATTGTCTCCCCTAATAAAATCAGGGCTCTTCTAGGAAGAAGTGAGGAATGAATGGCTGTTGGTATGCAGCAAATCATGCCTGCCACATGTTGTTAAAAGTCATTTGTTAGTCTGTATAAAGAATGTACCCCAGAGATCTACCCTGTATCTGCCTTATGTCTGTCATGATTGACGTTCTCTTCTGTTCTATTGCTGAATAAATTGTGTGTGGACTGCTATACTGAGTGAAGACTAATTAGTTGATTATTAATCCTTGGTTAAGAACTATACTATCCTAAAGCTTTATCTAAAAAGTGAAAATTTACTTTGAGGTATTGCTTTTGAGGATGGTATTATAGTCAATATTACTGTCTCCTAAACTTTTTTAGACACACACCAAAAAACACTACTTTGTTCAATTCAGGAGAATAGAGAAAGGTCCTTTTGTTTTTGTTTTAACCAATCTCATTCTTAAATAGTGGCTTCCCTGGTGGCTCAGAGGGTAAAGAATCTGCCTGCAATGCGGGAGACCTGGGTTCGATCCCTGGGTCGGGAAGATCCCCTGGAGAAGGAAGTGGCAACCCCCTCCAGTATTCTTGCCTGGAAAATCCCATGGACGGAGAAGCCTGGTAGGTTATAGTCCATGGGGTCTCAAAGAGTTGGACACGACTGAGCGACTTCACTTAGAGAATAGAGAGAGGTCCTTTTGTTTTTGTTTTAACCAATCTCATTCTTAAATAGTAGGACATTAAATGGATTTATACAGTTGAGTTTCAAGTCAGTGCCTCAGTGAGCTTGTCAGAAATGCAAATTTCCTGATCTTACAGAAGTTTTGATTTCCAAGGTTTCTTATGGGGCCCAGGAATCTACATTTTATAAGTAGTGCCTCAGAAGATTCTTATGCAGATGCTCTATGAACCATACCTTGAAAAATACCATAGCAGCATATCCATCATACTTAGTTGCCTAGCTTAAAAGACTAGGAACCAAGAGTACTCATAATACTGTAAGATAGTGGTAGTTATTGTACTTTGCCAGTGACATATAAAGAGGTTTCATAGCAGACTGAAGGACTCTGCTGATATTTCAGGTCATAACTTAGTCATATTTTTCTCAACGGTTTGTGGGGAGGGCTCTATTGTCGCCCTTAAATAGTTCTGTAAGGTGTCGTCATAAACTTTGTGAGTATATGGGCAAGAGAAAGGAATCAAAAATACTAATTTTAATATTACATTAAGAAGGGTACTCTGCCTTCATACATGATTATTATCACATACCTGATATGGTCAGCTCTCAGAAATAACATCGTGTGGTAGAGGTCATAAAATGGAGCAAGGGAGAAAATTTAGAAAACTTCATAGCTTTTCAACTTAGGTCTTTAGTAGGACTTCACTGGGTTTAAAACATTGCAGACTATTTTAAATACTCATTCATGGTTATGAATAATGAATTTGAAAGTATAAGTGTATTCCTAAAATTAATTCTTATGACAGATGATCCACTGTTTAGGATGATGTGAACCATATTAAGCTCTACTTCCATCCTCTGGGAGAATTGATAATATTACTTACATGTAATGGTGGCCATTTCTAAAATGACTTCCAGAACTGCTTTCTGTTACTTTAATGCAGACCTAGGAGGAGAAATTTAATGGAAAGTACTAAAGAGAAGGCTATCTTGGGTTGTGGGTGACTGAATTAAGATTCATCTCTAAGTTGTAGCAGAACATAGTCCAGGCAAGCACACATGCAAGAAAGAATTCCATGACATCCAAGGGTAGGTGGCAATCATAATACACATGTCTGTAAAAGTGAGTTGAGAGCCATACCCCTCTATTTCTGGAGTCTCCCCTGGCAGCCCTTGAGTCAATGCAGTCTTTGGAACACAGCTTAAAAACGGCTTGTTATAGAGGAAAAATACTGGCCTTGCAGCCAGCTGACCTGAGTTTGTCTTCTAATTCTGACATTATTAAATGAGCTTGGGCATTTTAACCTTTTTTGTCCAGTTTCATCTGTGAAATAAGTTGTGTAATAATACCTACTTCATACTGTTGTGAGGTTTAAATGTGATACATGTCTATCAGCATAGTAAGTCTTTAGGATGAGGAGAGGTATAAGAGAATGAGGCAAAAGTTAGAACTAGGGATAAGATAGAGTCTCAGTTTTAGAATAAGGATTAAGGCCAACTGTTAGAACTGGATGCTAAATTATCAAAAATTTCTTAGGTCTTTTCTGATGAAGGACAAGATTTATCTTGTAACTGAGGCTAAGCCTGTAGTTGTGTGATTCAATGGTCTGAGATGAAGATTAAGAGGCTTAGAGGGATGAATAACCCAAGGCAGATCCTTGTCACATTTTTTAAGGCCCATTTATAGTCATAATTGTGGTAGATATAACTTATTATATGATTTATTATCACCTGAGACTTTACACAATGCTAAAAAAAAGCAATTAGAGAAAAGTTGAATGTGTGTAAATTTACCCAGGTCATAGGTGCTAGAGTCACAATTCACACCTAGATTTGGAGTGCCTTAGTAGGTTTACTATGTGGTTTTATTTTTGTTGTTGTTTAGTATCATGGTTAACAGCTAGGGTCCCACAGTCAGAATACCTGAGTTCAGATCACCTGAGTTCAAATCCTAACTGTCGCTACTAGTTGTGGGTTCTTGGGTAAGATTCTTAGCCTTTCTTTGTCTCAATTTCCTCATCTGTAAAATAGAAGGAATATTAAGTCCATACATCATAAGACTGAAGTTCCCAGGATGGAATAGAGGTTGGGTAAGGTCCTACTGCTCTCCCAGCCCCAGTTTTATTCTTGAGAGTAGCTTTCCTTTGTTCTGTCTCCTCTCAGCTGGTTGTGACAAAATGCATAGGAAACTGTTGTTGAAGCGTGCCTTTGTAACATAAGTTCCCTGTGTGTGGGCTCAGAGTTAACCCTTACAGGTTTTTCATTTTGATTCTTAACTTTTCCTCACAGAAGCTAATACATTACATTTTATTACTCATTTAAAAAATTTATTAACATCAGTCATTTTATAGAAAAGTGCTGAAAATAGTATTCACCTATGCACCCAAATCTAAAATATATTAACATAGGAAAGATGTCCTGTGCTCTTGGATTGGAAGAATTAATATTGTTAAAATGGCCATACTACCCAAAGCAAAGCAGTCTACAAAATGTAATGTGATTCCTTATCAAATCACCCATGACATTTTTCACAGAAATAGAACAAATAATCCTAAACTTTATATGGAACCATAAAAGACCCAGAATTGCCAAAGCAATCCTATGGGGAAAGAACAAAGGAGAAGGCATAACCCTCCCAGACTTCAAGCAATACTATAAAGCTACAGCAATCAAAATGGGATGATATTAGCACAAAAACAGACATACATGGGTCAGTGGTACAGAATAGAGAGCCCAAAATTAAACCCCCACCCCTGTGATCAGTCTTCAACAGAGGAGACCAAAAATATACAATGAGAAAAAGACAGTCTCTTCTGCAGGTGATGTTGGAAAAGTTGGACAGCCACAGGTAAATCTGTGAAGTTGAAACACACTCTCATTGCATACAGAAAAGTAAATTAAAATGTCCTAAAGACTTAAACATTGAAACCATAAAACTCCTAGAAGAGAACATACGCAAAACATTTGACATAAATCATACCAATATTTTCTTAGGTCTGTCTCCCAAGGCAATAGAAATAAAAACAAAAATAAATGGGACCTAATTAAACTTAAAAGCTTTTGCACAGCAAAAGAAGCCGTAAACAAAAAGACAGCCTACAGACTGGGAAAAAATATTTGCAAATGATGCAGCTGACAAAGTCTTAATTTCCAAAATATACGAACAGCTGATACAATTCAACAACAAAAAACGAACCCAAATGAAAAATGGGCAATTTTCATACAATAGTAGGATACAAATTCTACTCAAGTTTTTATAAACTAGGAGACACTGAAACATATACAGGGACATAAAACAGTTGCAAAAATTTCATGAACTAAAGATACTGAAATCATACACTATAAATCTTAATCATGTTGAATTGGTTCATGGTGCTTCTACTTTTCTGTATATTCGTTTTGATAATTTTTGAGAGTTTTATATTGAAACTCCAAATAAAAATCTTAATTTTAGTGGAACTATCTGTAATTTTGTTCTGTATTGTCCAAGTCTCCTGTAATTGTGAAAGAGAAAAAGAAAAATGGGCAGAGACCTAAATAGACATTTCTGAAAGAAGACATATAGATGACCAATAGGCACATGAAAAAGATGTTCAGCGTCACTAATTACAGGAATGCAGATCAAGACTATAATACAGTGAGGTACCACCTTACACCAGTCAGAATGGCCGAGATTAAAAAATGTACAAATGGAATTTTCCTGGTGTGCAGTGAATAAGAGTCTGTCTGCCAGTGCAGGGGACATGGGTTTGATCCCTGGTCTGGGAAGATTCCACATGTTGAGGGGTAACTTAAGACCACGTGCCACAACTGCTGAGCCTGAGCTCTAGAGCCCACAAGCCACAATTCCCGAGCCCACTTGCTGTAACTTCTGAAGCCTGTGAACCCTAGAGCCTGTACTCCACAAGAGAAAGCCACCACAACGAGAAGCCTACACATCGCAAGAAGAGTAGCCCCCATGCTCTGCAGCTATAGAAAGCCCAGCCCACAAAGCAACAAAGACCCAGTGCAGCTGAAAATAAATAAAAATATTAAAAGAGAAAAAGCAGCTCTTCTTAGAAAAAAGGTCTACAAATAGCAAATGCTAGAGAGGGTGTGGAGAAAAGGGAACCCTCCTACACTGTTGCTGGAAGTGTAAGTTGGTGCAGCCGCTACAGAAAACAGTATGGAGCTTCCTCAAGAAAACTAAAAATAGAATGACCATACAACCTAACAGTCCCACTCCAGACAAAACTATGATTCAGAAAGAGGGAATTCCCTGGTGGGTCAGTGGTTGGGATTCTTTGCTTTCACTACTGAGGCCCTGGGTTTAATCCCGGTGGGGGAACATCCTGCAAGGTTCTTGGCATGGCAAAAACAAAAAGATACATATACCTCTATGTTCATAGTGCCAAGGCTGTCCACAGTAGCCAAGACATAGAAACAGTGTAAATGTCCATGGATAGAAGATGATATGTATAATCTAAAATATGACTCTAATGAATTTATGGAAGGGAAAGACTCACAGACAGAGAATGGACTAGTGGTTGCCAACGGGGGAGGGAAGGTAGGGAGAGGCGTGGAGTGGGAGTTTGGGGTTAGCAGATACAGAGTATTATATACAGAATGGATAAGCAACAAGGTCCTTGTGTAGCACAGGAATTCTGTTCATAGATAAAGTATACTAACATTTTGCCACATATACCTCATTTTTTAAAAAGTGCTTAACAGATGACAGTTGAAACTCATTCTCATCCTCTTTCTATCCTTTCCTCCACAGAAGCAAACGTATCTTTTCTGATCATGTGTTTAATTTTTATGTACATTTAAACAATGTACATTGCAATAAAAAAGTTGAACACTTTCAACATTTTATTACTCAGTACCAGTTGTATATGAACTGTGTTATGCATCAGTTTGTAAAATCACTCTCACAACTTGTAATTTTGTGTGTTCCAGGCTGCTAAACTTGGTTTTATTACTGCAGTGCAGAGATCATTCTATGTACCAAACAGTGAACAACACCTGCCAGGTTGTCAAAGCATTAACATTGGTACATTGAGACGGAGCAGAAAGGGTGCGCCCTAAAAGACAGAGCCAGGGGACATCCCTGGTGGTCCAGGGGCTAAGACTCCGAACTCCAAAGCAAAGAGCCCAGGTTCAATCCCTGGTCAGGGATCTAGATCCTGCATGTCACAACTAAGAGTTCACATGCCGCAACTAAGACCCAGTGCAGCCAAGGTTAAGGCTAAGTCGCTTCAGTCGTGTCCGACTCTGTGCGACCCCATAGACGGCAGCCCACAAGGCTCCCCCGTCCCTGGGATTCTCCAGGCAAGAACACTGGAGTGGGTTGCCATTTCCTTCTCCAATGCATGAAAGGGAAAAGTGAGAGTGAAGTTGCTCAGTCATGTCCAACTCTTAGCGACCCCATGGACTGCAGCCTACCAGGCCCCTCTGTCCATGGGATTTTCCAGGCAAGAGTACTGGAGTGGGGTGCCATTGCCTTCTCCATCCCTCAGCCTACTCCCTGTTGTATTCTCCATAGACAATAAAACCTTATTACTTGAACCTGATTTGAGCCCTCATGGAGACAGTTAAAGGAAAACAGTAAGTTTTGCTGCAGATTTCAGGATCACAGGGAAGAAAAGATACCTGCCAATGATAAGGCTAAGTTTTATTTAAGTGGGAAAATGAATCATTGTAACCTCTATAAATGGGGCACTGAAAACCAGTATTTCACAATTGAACCTGTAAAGAAGGGATTGACTAAAAGCGAACATCCTCTGTGCTAAGTGAAGCATGTAGGTCTTCATCAGTTTTCTTTTTTTTTTCCTTTCAAGATACCATCAAAGATGGGTGGTGGTGTATTTTGAGATGCTCATGGATGGTTTTTCCTGAAGCTGCAAAAAGTTTTCAACATGTCCATTTTCCATCAGAATGAGGTGCTACCTCAGTTCTGTTATGCAGTCCAGAGGTTTCTAATACGCACATTTCCTGGTATGGATTAGACACAGTTCAAAAAATTGACCTGCCTCTGGAATCTGCCTCCAGGTCTCCCAGATACCCCACCATGTAATTTTTTCTGAAGATACATCAAGAACTTCTGTGATTACATCATTTCTTCCTTGTAGCCTTGAGGGAATACTGGTTCAGCTATGAACAGCAGTGTGTGTCAAAGGGTCTGAGTGAAATGGGCTACAGAAATGATGTGTGCCTTGTGATAAGAAAGGCATATATTGAGCACTTGTAAAATTATAGATGTATCTCTGGTGTTCCTTTGCAGATTACTTACTGACTGCAACCTAGTTTCCAAGTAATATGTTTTTGTTTTTTTTTTAAGCATTCAGTTAGGTTTACATGAAATAAAGTTTATTGAAGATATCCTACATGCAACAAGGTGCACAGATTTTAAGCTTGATGACAAATGTAACCACCACCCCAGTAAAAATATAGAACACTTTAATTACCCCAAAAGGTTTTCTCATGCCCTTTTCCAGTCAGTAGTCCTTACCCTTGGAACCACTTCTGTTTTCCATCACTGTAGACCATTGGCCATTCTAGAACTTCATATAAATGGGATCATTTGGCATATAATCTTGTGTGTGGCTTTTTTCCCTCATCACATTTTTCAGATTCATCCATCTTATGTATCAGTAGTTGGTTCATTTTTTTTCCATTTAATTATTTTTGAATTACTCTATAGTATTTATCAGAGAAGGCAATGGCACCCCACTCCAGTACTCTTGCCTGGAAAATCCCATGGACGGAGGGGCCTGATAGGCTGCAGTCCATGGGGTTGTGAAGAGTCGGACACGACTGAGCGACTTCACTTTCACTTTTCACTTTTGTGCATTGGAGAAGGAGATGGCAACCCACTCCAGTGTTCTTGCCTGGAGAATCCCAGGGACAGGGGAGCCTGGTGGGCTGCTGTCTATGGGGTCGCACAGAGTCGGACACGACTGAAGTGACTTAGCAACAACAACATAGTATTTATAGGCTTCGCAGGTAAAGAATCCGCCTGCCAATACAGGAGACACACGAGACTCAGGTTTGATTCCTGGAGTGAGAAGATCCCCTGAAGTAGGAAATGGCAACCTACTCCAGTATTCTTGCGTGGAAAATTCTTTGGACAATGGAACCTGGTGGGCTATAGTCCATAGGGTTGCAGAGTTGGACATGACTGAGTGCGTGCGCGCACACACACACACACACACACCCACACACCCACACCCACACACACACACACACACACACACACACGTAGTATTTTATGCTTCTTAAATTGTATATAAAGGCTTTAATATTGTACATTTATGAATTTTTGATACGTAAGTTGTTAATTGCTGTATATAATATTACATTTAAAGAATATGCCACAATTTAAAAAATCTAGTTCCTTATTTATAGACATTTAAGATTTTCTCAGTTTTTCCTCATTTTTTTTTTAACAATGCTGCCACAAACACCATTGGGCACTTTAGGAAAAGTTGCTCTAAGGTGCATGTCTAAAAGCAGAATTGCTGATTTGTAGAATGTGTGTGTCAACTCCGCATTGCCCTATTGCCCTCCCAGGTTGTAACAGGGGCCTCATTGTCAGTACAGGTCTGCTGCTGCTAAGTCGCTTCAGTCGTGTCCAACTCTGTGCGACCTCATAGACGGCAGCCCACCAGGGTCCTCCGTCCGTGGGATTTTCCAGGCAAGAGTACTGGAGTGGGGTGCCATTGCCTTCTCCGCAATACAGGTCTGAGTATCTCCAAATCCTCACCAACACTTGGCATTACATTTTTTTTTTCCAATCTGGTGGTCGTGAAATGGTATCTCATCATTAATTTTTACATTTCCTTGCCTACATTTCTTACCAATTCATTAGACTTTTAAAGTCCTCTTTTTATTTAACTGCTTGTTCATCTCTTTTGCCCACTTAAAAAAACAAAATAGCAGTATTTGTCTCTTAACTGATCTGGGGTAGTTTTTATGTTTTCTAGATATTAATCTGTTGATGATTATATGTGTTGCTGATAGTTTTCTAGTCAGTGAATTTATCTTTTAACGTTGATTTTGATGATTTGTATAGAGATTTAACTTTTTAAATGTCATCACATTTGTTGCCCTCATCGTTTAACCTTGAGGTTATAATGGTATTCCCCACTTTCTTCTGAAAATTTCAAAGTTTTGCACTTTACCCTTAGGTCTCTAATCTTCAATTGACTTTTGTGGAGGTAGAAATCTAGTTTTTTTCCCATTTGAAAAATCAGTTGTCCCCAAACTGTTTACTCGCTAATCCATTCTTTCTCTTTGTCACTCAGTTTCCTTTACTTAAGTGTGTGCATATTTCCTGGCTGTCTATTCTGTGTTATGTTTGTCTGTTCTAATGCCAGTACCCTATTGTTTTTAATATCTTGATATATCTGGTAAAGATTTCCCTCTTTCAGAATTCTTTTTTCTTCCTTCAGAATTATCTTGACTCTTAATTCTTTACTGCTTTTTGTGAATTTTACAGTCAGCTCACTCATTCCATAAGAAACATATAACAGTAAAAAAAATTGTCTGAAGATTTTGTTTCAAATTGCAATGAACTTACAGATTATTTTGGAGGGAATTGGTGTTCAGTTCAGTCACTCAGTTGTGTCTGACTCTTTGCGACCCCATGAACTGCAGCTGACCAGGCTTCCCCATCCATCACCAACTCCCAGAGCTTGCTCAAACTCATGGCGATCACGTCAGTGATGCCATCCAACCGTATCACCCTCTGTCGTCCCCTTCTCCTCCCACCTTCAGTCTTTCCTAGCATCAGGGTCTTTTCCAGGGAGTCAATTCTTTGCATCAGGGGGCCAAAGTATTGGAGTTTCAGCTTCAGCATCAATCCTTCCAATGAATATTCAGGACTGATTTCCTTTAGGATTGACTGGTTGAATCTCCTTGCAGTCCAAGGGATTCTCAAGAGTCTTCTCCAACAACACAGTTCAAAAGCATCAATTCTTTAGCGCTCAGCTTCCTTTATAGTCCAACTCTCACATCCATACATGACTACTGGAAAAAACAGCTTTGACTAGACGGACCTTTGTTGGTAAAGTAATGTCTCTGCTTTTTAACATGTTTTCTAGGTTGGTCATAGCTTTTCTTCCAAGGAGCAAGTGTCTTTTAATTTCATGGCTGCAATCACCATCTGCAGTGATTTTGGAGCCCCCCAAAATAAAGTCAGCCAGTGTTTCTACTGTTTCCCCGTCTATTTGCCATGAACTGATGGGATCAGATTGAATGTTGAGTTTTAAGCCAACTTTTTCACTCTTCCTCTTTCACTTTTCATCAAGAGGCTCTTTAGTCCCTCTTCGCTTTTTGCCATAAGGGTGGTGTCATCTGCATATCTGAGGTTATTGATATTTCTCCTGGCAATCTTGATTACAGCTTGTGCTTCATCCAGTCCAGCATTTCTCATGATATAATGTGCATATAAGTTAAATAAGCAGGATGACAACATACTGCCTTGATGTACTCCTTTCCCGATTTGGAACCAGTCTGTTGTTCCATGTCCAGTTCTAACTGTTGCTTCTTGACCTGCATACAGATTTCTCAGAAGGCAGGTCAGGTGGTCTGGTGTTCCCATCTCTTGAAGAATTTTCCACAGTTTATTGTGATCCACACAGTCAAAGGCTTTGGTGTAGTCAATAAAGCAAAAGTAAATATTTTTCTGGAACTCTCTTGCTTTTTCGATGATCCAGTGGATGTTGGCAATTTGATCTCTGGTTCTTCTGCCTTTTCTAAATCCAGCTTGAACAACTGGAAGTTCACAGTCCATGTACTGCTGAAGCCTGCCTTGGAGCATTACTTTGCTAGTGTGTGAGATGAGTGCAATTAGCATTAAATGGCCTTGAATCTTACTGTCGATACACACAGTATATTTCTCTACTTGGGTCCTTTTTATCTTCTTCAGTAAAGTTTTAATACTTTTCTCCCTAAAAGTTCTTTTTTTAAAAAATATTTTTATTGAGGTATAATTTACATACCATAAGCTTCACCCCACTCCAAAGTCCTTGTATATGTGCTGTAGATTCATTACTAGGTGCCTTGTAGTTTTTATTATGAGGTGCATGCATGCGTGCTTGGTTGCTTTAGTCGTGTCCAACTCTTTGCAACCCTATGGACTGTAGCCCACGAGACTCCTCTGTCGCTGGATTTTCTATGTATTTTTAAAGTTTTGCCTCATCTGCTGTATTCACCTGACCTCTTGCCAACTGACTACCACTTCTTCAAGCATCTCGAAAACTTTTTGCAGGGAAAACACTTCCACAACCAACAGAATGCAGAAATGCTTTCCAAGAGTTTGTCAAATCATGAAGCATAGATTTTCATGCTACAGGAATAAACAAACATTTCTTGTTAGCAAAAATGCGTTGATTGTAATGGTTCCTATTTTGATTAATTAAGATGTATTCAAGCCTAGTTATAATGATTTAAAATGAAAAAACCCAAACCACAATTACGTTTGCACCAACTGCATATAAGATATAATTGAGTTTTTATTGCTTATAAGTTACCTCTGGTTTTGATTCCTTTTGTATACAGCTTTTAATAATTGATATATATTCTTCTTTGATCTACAGTCCATGTGGTTGCAAAGAGTCAGACATGACTGAGTGACTAAACACAACGACTTCTTTGAGCAGTGTATAGAAGGGCATTGTATAAAGAGAAAACTGTCTCCATGTTTTATAAAAGAATACTGTAAGAGAACCACTCTTAGTGATGAAACTCCAAATGTGTATTTGCTCTTCCTAATACCAAGACAGCCACCTTCATCTGTAGGTCACCCCTGTGCATGTTCCTTGTTAATGAAAAATGGAAGTTTCTGGTAGGCAAACTCTGAGAAATTTGTATGGGACAGAAATTGAAGATATAAGGGAAATCTGCAGTGATTAACTCAGCACTGACTTAAATTTTTACTCTTGGAATTACTTTTTATTTCAGTTTCAAAGGTGTTTCCTTAAAGATTCTGGTCACTTGTTCTTACTTTTTACATCCTTCCAGACACACTAGAATGTATTAGGAGGTTATGTCATCTATACAACGGTTAATAATCTGAAGCTTTTTTTTTTTTTTCTGTTTATCGTCTAGGATTTGGAATATGAGCCTCATGAAAGCCAGAAAACATTTTTTATCCACTAGAAAAGTTTCAGAGAGGAAATAGTACTCAAACTAAACAGATTTAGTAAATAAAGATGAACTAGTAATTTTTCCTATGTATGAATAAAAAAGTCTTTTTAATTCTTCTCATTTTGTTTTAGTCACTGTATATATGCCTTGTTTCCTGGGTCCACAGGAAGCATGAGCCTGTTGGGACTTGGGAGAAGAAGAAACCAAGACATCTTTACAAGGAAATCCAGATACTAACAGAAAGTACCCCAGAGTCTGAAGAGATAGAACTCAAACATGACCGACAGAGGACTTAGGGATCCTCCAGAGGGTAAGACTCATTTGTACAGCACGAAGTTTGTGCTGTCGGAAACTAAGGCTGTGCTGAGAAAGTCTCTGGTGATTAAAACTGAAGTTTGGAAGTAAAAAAGAAGTTAATTTTTTGATTTATTATGATTCTTATTCTTTGATATTTACTGAATTTTACCATCATACCAGACCCTAATTATGAAGAAGATTACGTTTTAGAGACTCCTGTAGTATTGGGAAAATACATCTTAAAAAAGTATGATAGACAGATCTTTAGAGTTATATTTTTAAAAGTCAAGTTAGCTGTGATATGCTGTATAGAGAGAGCAGGATCTTTCAATTATAAGGAAAGATGAAATTTAAATTCTTCATCCTGCCCAAGTGTATATATAAGAAATATAGGCAAAATATGAAATAGATTTTTTGGAAGAGAAGGGCATATTTAAATATTTTATTAAGGATATTTTTCAATATATAAAAGTAGCACAGTATAATGAAGTCACATGTACTCAACATCTAACTTCAACTTTTACCTACGTAATGCTACTCTTGTTACCTGCCTTGAAATATTTAAGTGCAAATCCAAGACATGATATAATTTTGTTAGTACTTTAGTTTACATCTCTTAAACATTTTACATCTCTGTACATTAAAAAAAAAAAAAAGAACCAAAATAGCTCTGTCACACCTAAAAATAAATTGTTATTCCACACTATTCTTCATATATACAGCCAATATTCACGTTCTCCAATTGTCTCATAATCTCTTTTTCTTCACAGTTGGGTTTCTAATTTTTTTTTCTTTACATTTGGATCACAGACTGCATTTCATTGATAAGTCTTTTTGGTTGCTTTTTTTTTTAAACTTTATTATGGAAAATTCAAACATATATAAAGTAGAGAGATGAAATGAATTCCGTGACCCAGCTTCATCTGCTGTCAACATATGGCTAACGCTGTTTCATTTATACTCTCTTACTTCTCCTTATACCCATATCATTGTATTGAAGCAAAATCTAGATATCATATAATTTTAGCCAAAATACTTGAACACTTATCTCTAAATGGTAAAGATTCCTTTTTAAAAACATTACCCCATTCCTTTATCATACCTAGAAGATGAACCAATAATTCCTTAGTCTCATCAAATAGCTGGTATTCAGATTTTCCTGATTATCTCATTAATACTTCTTTAAAAGTTGGTTTGTGGGACACTGAATCTATAATGTGGTCCACACATTGTGGATGTGTCTCAAGTATCTCAATCAATCGGTCACCCCTCCTTTTTTTTATCTTTTCTTGCCATTTATTTTTATTTCTTGCTGTTACTAAAGAAACAGAGTCTTTTGTCTCTTAGAATTTCAATCATTTTGAGTTTTTCTGATTACATTCCTGAGGCATAATTTAATGTATTCCTCTATCCCTGTGTTTCTTGGAAACTAGTAATTAGCTTTAGAAGCTTGATCAGATTCTGCTTCAGTTTGGCAAGAATACCTCATAGGTAGTATAGTGTACTTCCTATTGCATTGAATTTGGGAAGTTAGAAATGTCTGATTTTCCTTCTTTCTGTGGTATTAAGATTCATCAGTGGGTTCAGGAATTGTCAGCCAGGTTCATTCATTATAAAATTCCTCTTCAGTCTTTCGAATAATGGTTTCAGTTGCTATTGATGATTATTGCCTAGGTTGTTTCATTAGGGAAGAGGATGTATTTAATATTACCAAAAGTTGGTTTGCCATTCAAAATAGTTTTCAATTAATATTATTTGTTAGATTAGCATGATAATAAATTTGGGTAATCAGTCATCTTTAGTGAAAGTCAAGAGAAATAATGTTTAGGAAGAGTGCCTCTTAAGCCATAAAAATCTATATAAATATTTTTATTAATCAGGGACCTTGTTGAAATAAAAAATACAGGGAAATTTTTAAAATTATAAATTTTTGTCTCAATAGACCCTCAAAAGGATTTGGAAAATGATCCATCACTAAATACTCAGGAGGCTACCGTCACTACAAGTACCACTGAAGAAGCTCAGACCCCAGACCCTGCCCCTGGGCTTAACAAAGACCACCAAGAGATAGAAACAGTTGGCCCAGGAAGTACAGATACAGATGCTCAATCAGAAAATCCAGATGAAACAGATTGTGGGAAGTATCTAAAGGATACAGAAGGTGAGAACAGCCAGAGTTTTCAGGGTGGAGAACAAGGCCATCAGCCCCCTTCAGAGAGTCTGAGTGAAGACCCTGTGGATCCAGAAACCAAGTGTTCTCCAAGTGACAAGGTAGGAAGAACAGACGCACACATAGTGGGCAGCTCTGCAGCCCTCCCTGAGCACGTCAGTGACGGACCCGGAGCATCTCAGGAGCCGCCAGTCGTTGACCCTCAGGATGCCCAGAGCCCTGGCCATTCCAGTGCAGGGCTGGAGAGCCAGCACACACTGAGGAGGCGACTGCTGGCACCAGGTGAGAGAAGCCCTGAGCCTGTGCTGTTGTGTACTGTTCTGTCCTGGGAACACAACATAGGTGGGACCCTTCTTTTCAGAGAGCTTTTCTTTACTTCATAGGATTAAGGCCTTTGCATCTTGCCCAAGCTCACAAAGAGATATGACTACATTGAGATTAAATGAGGTTTCTTATCTCCTAAGACTTCCCTGGTGGCTCAGAAGGTAAAGTCTCTTCCTGCAATGTGAGAGATCCAGGTTCAATCCCTGGGTTGGGAAGATCCCCTGGAGAAGGGAATGCAACCCACTCCAGTATTCTTGCCTGGAGAATCCCATGGACAGAGGAGCCTAGCAGGCTATAGTCCATGGGGTTGCAGAGTCAGACACAATTGAGCAACTAATGGTTTCGCTTTCAAGCTAGCTCATTCTGCTCACTACATTAAGATGCTTCCCACTTATACATAAGCTGCATTTTCTAACAGTTTCTATTTATTTACTGTATGTATGATTTTTTTTATTTTTTACAGGTATGACTTAAAAATTTCGCCCCTGGCCTTTTCTTTATTTCTTACGAGCATATTTTCGCTTTCACTTTTTAAAATCTTTTATTTTGGGGGAAACTAAATGCTACATAAATCAAGAGATAGGTATATTTAAAAACCAGCATCAGTGGTATAGTACCCTTGAAGTGAAGTGTTAGTCACTACAGTCTGTGTCTGATTCTTTGTGACCCCATGGACTGTAACCCGCCAGGCTTCTCTGTCCATGGGATTCTCCAGGCAAGAATACTGGAGTGGGTAGCCATTCCCTCCTCCAGGAGTTCTTCCCAACCCAGGGATTGAACCTGGGTCTCCTGCATTGCAGGCAAATTCTTTACCGTCTGAGCCAGTACCCTTAACTCAGTCATGTTTCAGTTTTATAGGACTTTGAGCAAATTAGTTATTTCTCTGTACTTGATTTTCCCCACCTGTGTATTCAGGAGAACAGCTTCCTCACGAAGAATAGTTGCAGTGTGCTCAGTCTTTAACTGGAACTCAAGAGATATGGATTCTAGTTGCAGCCCTACCACTTCCTAACTTGGGTGACTTTAAGCAAATCTCCCAACTTCCTGGTACTTCAGTTTCCTATTTGTAAAAATGAAGAAGTTGAACAAGATGATATCCAGCTGGTTTCTTCCAGCTTTTACCTTCTGTGATATTATGGAGTTGGATTGTGTGGATTTGTGTTTTATAAGTACTCTAAAAGCTCAGCCTGAAATGCCTATTTGCCAGAGCAAAGGAATATAAAATGTAAGACATTGTTTTTGTTGGACTTAAATGCGGACTAGAATTCCATGTTTCAGTGTAAGTCAATGACTGATCTCAAATATGCATTTCATTAGTTTACTATTAACTTGAGTGAAGACAAGGGCTGTGTCTCACTCATTGTGTTTCTGTGGCTCTTGGCACAGAGAAGTGACTTTATGAATATTTGTTAAATGAGCAAATGATAGGATTTGTATATGGACCAATATGTGCCATCAGAATTTCAGTGGTATACAGGTTCACTGAGTAGGGGAAGAAAACATCGTTTTAAAAATGCAGTATAATGTGTGAGAAGCAGCTTAATATAATGGAATGAGCTTATCTAATCCCATGGACGGAGGAGCCTGGTGGGCTGCAGTCCGTGGTGTCGTGAAGAGTCAGAGACGACTGAGCAGCTTCACTTTCACTTTTCACTTTCATGCATTGGAGAAGGAAATGGCAACCCACTCCAGTGTTCTTGCCTGGAGAATCCCAGGGACGGGGGAGCCTGGTGGGCTGCCGTCTATGGGAACGCACAGAGTCGGACACGACTGAAGCGACTTAGCAGCAGCAGCAGCGGCAGGTGATAAGAAACCTCTTTCTAATCTCAGTTTGGCCTTGGGCAAAGCCCTTGACATCTCTGGACCTCTTGTCACAGTAGGTAAGGTAGGAGGCTAGAGTAGGTGATCATTACAGATCCTTTCGGTCCTTAAATTCTGTGACATATTTTAAAAACCCATATTTTGGTGTGATCTGACTAAATGAACTATTCTTTATAGGTGAAGATGACTGTACTCCTTTATGTTAATAGAGTATGCTATTTGAGTTATT
The DNA here is from genome assembly GCF_029378745.1 of Bos indicus. Taxonomy (NCBI): domain Eukaryota; kingdom Metazoa; phylum Chordata; class Mammalia; order Artiodactyla; family Bovidae; genus Bos; species Bos indicus. The sequence continues at coordinate 61,873,260 of NC_091775.1, read as the reverse complement.
TCTGTAGTAAGGATTATGGGCAGTAGTCAGCTGTCATTGTTATATGAGGTGCCTGGCTGGGGTCAGGCACACATTTTGACTCTAGAGGGATTTAGCTCAGAGTCTACAAAATACTGCCTCCTTTTCACCAACACATTTTAAGATTGATATCACACCCCATACCTGCAATTTTATATAGTTCGTAAATTTTCTTAACCTTGTCGTCCTTGTTTCATATACCTCTCATTAAGTTTCAGCCTTGCTTTTTTGTAAGCTATTTTGCAAAATAAGCTATTAGTGTATAGTAATTTCTTCTGTCTTTAAACTTAGTGTCTATTATTTGCATATTTGGGAGTTGAGGAACTTTCTGAAATATAAATACTGAAATTAGAGCATCATTGCCCTGTGATGTTGAGTCTTGTGTATAGTTAACATTTCTTAAATTCCTTCTTAGTTCTGTACATTTTGTCAAATCACATATAGGTTTGGCTGCAATCTTGTTTCTTGGTCCTTGATGTAAGGACTAGTGAAGAATTATGGATGTAACAACAGTATCCTTAAGTGATTTCACAGCATTTTATTCTTCTAAGTAGAATGAAGTAGAATAGTGAGCCTTAAGTAAAAGACAGGAAAAATAATTAGCTTTGTACAAAACAAACTTTGATGAAGTATGGCATCCTCAGTCAAATTCTTTGCTTTGATAAGAAGTATAAAGGAATGCACATTCTCCTTAGTGTACTGCCTAATAATAATGTTTTGTTTTGTTTTCCAGAGGCTGAGACACATCAACAAGAAACACAAGAATTGGAAGAAAACAAAGAGAAGAATGCCCAGGGTACCATAAGGAGGATTGATAAAAAGGATTTTTTGAGCTATGGTGAGAACAAAAGTGGTCTTACTGCAGTAATTCACATTCAGAAATCTGCAGAGAAATACCCAGAAAACTAGCAGATTTAACAGCTTTAGCATTGTTTTAAGTTTTTTTTTTTTTTTTTTTTTTTTAATGTTTGATAGTAATATTAGAACAAAGCAATTGAGTTTTAGGGATTTTTTCTTTAGGTGTGTTAGCCAATATTTTGCCATCCTTAACAAAATGGGAATCCCCAATGGAGGAAGGTCTTTTCATAAACAAGAAACTGAAACATTTTTTTGATCGAAGTAAACCTGATTTACAATGTAGTGCTAATTTCAGGTGGGCAATAAAGTGATTAGTTATATATATGTATATTTTTTCAGATTATTTTCCATTATAGTCTATTAAAAGATATTCAATATAGCTTCCTATTAAAGCTGCCTCTTCAGTGAGAAAGAAAGTATTAACTTTTGAAGTGGCATTTTTACATTTTGACCATTTAGGAAAAAATGGCCTATAGGTAGTAGATACTTCTGAGAAGGTATTAATAGAAGAATATGCTGATAGTTCGTTTCTAAACACATCATTAGATATAGAAAAATATACATAAATTATATTTTACCTTTTAACAAAGATATTGTATCTTTAAATAATTTAAGAAATTAAAAAATTTCTGATAGATTTCAACAGCTAAAAATTATAAGGATTTAGGCAAAAGAAACACAACGCAGTCAGTAAAATCTGACAGTGTATCTGCCTCTTTTTAGTTTGCCACAGGCTTTATTTCTGACTCATTCTCTCTAATTTTGTCTTTTATTTTCTCTTTCTCTGACAGGCTCCATCATTTTTTGCTTCCTGGTTCTTATCATAGTTTTGCTAAATTCTGTTAATAGCTACTATTCATCTCCAGCCCAGCAAGTCCCCAAAAATCCAGCTTTGGAGGCTTTCTTGGTTCATTTTAGCCAACTGAAGGATAAATTTCCAGGCCAGAGTTCCTTTCTGTGGCAGAGAGGACGAAAATTTCTCCAGAAGCACCTCAACGCCTCACACCCCAGTGAGCCAGCCACCATCATATTCACAGCAGCCCGAGAGGGAAGAGAGACGCTGAAGTGCCTCAGCCACCATGTCGCGGATGCCTACACATCTGCCCAGAAGGTCTCTGCCATTCAGATTGATGGGGCTGGGAAAACCCTGCAGGACAGTGATAAGGTCAAGCATTCAGTTGACAGGGAGCTGAGCTCTGGATTTGAGAAGGGCCAGAAGGCAGCTGTGGTCCATCACTTTGAATCCCTTCCTGCAGGCTCCACCTTGATTTTCTATAAGTATTGTGACCATGAGAATGCTGCCTTTAAAGATGTGGCCCTGGTCCTGACCGTCCTACTGGAGGAGGAAACATTAGAAGCAAGCGTCAGCCCAAGGGAAACCGAAGAGAAAGTGCGAGATTTACTCTGGGCGAGGTTTACCAACTCTAACACTCCCAGCTCCTTTAACCACATGGATTCAGACAAATTGAGTGGGCTGTGGAGCCGTATTTCCCACCTGGTGCTGCCCGTCCAGCCAGTGAGGAACATAGAAGAACGAGGCTGCTTTGTATAAGCTAAGCGCAGAGGTGGTTATGGTCGGCATGGGATTATTAGAAAGTTAGTTGAAAAGCCTTTTTATGTGGAAGGAGGTTGATGAATGTGAGGAAATGCCTGGAAAGCACAAACAAGCTTATTTTAGAAAAGAAATTTTCATTTTTTACTTTCTGTAAAATCTTTCTAATCTAAGCTTGGCAAAGCTAAAAGTTGACCTGACTTTCTTTCCTTGCCTTTCAAGTGAATCAGGTATATACAACTGAGGAATTTTTTCCAATCCAAAAATAGAGCGACAGAATGATTAAATGGGAAGATAATCTTCTCACAGTAACTACAGAGTGATTTTTGTTTTCTTGAGACTCTAAGGAGCCTGTGGATAGTATTTGGACTCAGATTAAAGTAAATACAGTTATAAAGCAGTTAAAATTTTTAAAAATTTTCTATTACATGTTAAATATTTTTAAAACTCATTTTAATAACGTAGTTGCAGGACTACATCTTATGCTTTTTTGCACTTTTGAATAGTATGAAAAAGGAAATAAGAATTCAAATACTTATTTACCTAAATACTATATGTAAGGCAGTATGTTTTTCTTCCGTTAATGAGCTCTAAGGGAAAAGCAGCCTGTGCTCAAGAAATGTTCTTAAAAATTGGAAGTGATGGGGGAACTGTTTATAATCATTGCAAATGAATAAATTGCAACTGGCTGTATCTTTGCTTCAATTTTCTGATATAGAGCAGTGATTTCCAAGCCGTCTACTGGCCCCTCTCCCTTTTGTATCAAAGAAGTTCTTTTTTTGCCCATTTTACATATTGGGATCCTACATAAGATTTAATTGGAATAAAGAGTTCTGCTGATAAGTTTGAAAATCACTGATTAAGGGAAAAGACAGCTTGGAAGATAGGAAATGGGTAGAAAGAAATGAATTAAAACTCATGAGTAGTTAGAAGATGAAATACAAGTTTATCATAGAGACATGCTATTTATGAAGAATACAAAGACCTACAGATGATTAGCAGAATGTGTAAACTTGTATTTACTAGCATATTTCTATGCGTTTGTTAATTTGTTACTCAGCATTTCTGTCTCTCCTGATGAAATTCTGTAATTGTCTAAGATGCGTTTGAATGCTTTATGCAGAACTGATTTTAATAACCAGTTGAATAGTAGGTTTTTATATGGGTACGTTGGCATAACTTTACCATACTGTTTACTTATTGTACAGTGATGGAACATTATATAATGTAGTTCATTTCTTGATCTTCTAGTTAGAAGAACCAGTAGGTTAACAATTAGAAAAATGCAGGAGATATTATACTTAGTGAGAGGAAGTAGAAATGGTAGGTAGATTCTAAGAGGTTTTAACAGCTAGTATTAATTGTTGGATCATGTTCTGTGATTGTAAGAAAGCTCTAGAACAGTGTTTATGGAGACAGTGATTATTGATTTGCATTTCACCCCTAAAGCAGAAACTTTAGTAAAATGATCTTGACCTAGTGAAGGATCTAACCCATTACATGGCATACCTAGGAACTATCACCATGAACCTCGAATATTTCAGCTAGGTTTTGACCTCCAAAGTCAAGTGACTAAAGGGTAGAAGGTTTTTCAAAAACAGTAATCAGATATAGGGGTCTTTATTGATACCTATAGAGAGATAATAAAGATATGGGAGGAAGAATCTGTTTGAAAGTATTTGTCACAGGAAAAACGTATAAATCTGTTCCAACCAAGACCTGACACTGTGCTCAATTGAGTGTAGGGCCACATACCTAAAGGAGCTGTTTTCACTGGGGCCTTTGTGAAGGACTCTTCTGCTAGATTTGAGGCGAGACCTTCCTGAACAAATAGTTAAAACATAGTGTATATGAGATCAATATCAATACAGTATAAAATCAATAGAAATGGAAGGAAAATCTATATACCATATTCAATTTTTTTTCAATATTTCTAGATCTCAGATGCTAGCATTACATCACTTTCATTCATTCACTCACAAAACCAGTGGTGCCTTGTAGAACTGATGCCTGCTGACCTGTGCTACTTCGGATCTGTAAAGAGCCGGTATGGAGTATGTACGTGTCATCAGTGACTCAGATCACAGACAAAGATTGTTTCTTCATTCAGTTGAATATGGTGTTTCCTCATTTCCTTTCAGTATAATTTAGAAAAACATTTCCAAATGTCACTTTTCTTTAAAAAAACAAAAACAAAACTCTTTGGTCTTTGTTAAAAACAGCTTCCCTGGTGGCTCAGCTGGTAAAGAATCCACCTGCAATACAGGAGACCTGGGTTTGATCCCTGGGTTGGGAAGATCTCCTGGAGAAGGGAACGGCTACCCACTGCAGTATTCTGGCCTGGAGAATTCCATGGATTGTATAGTCCATGGGGTCGCAAAGAGTCAGACATGACTGAGCGACTTTCATTCACTCACTCACTTCGTTAAAAAAGTCTCCTTCAATGTGAAAGTGCAGTCAGCTGAAACTGTTGTCAGTTTTCTATCCACTATTTCAAAAATCATTTTTAAAAGAAGCAGTATGTTAGCTCTGAGTCTTCTCATGAATACAATGATTTATTCTTAAAGCATAAAATTTCATATTTTTTAAATGTACAAATAAAATCTATTATATAATGTACTCAAATTAATTTCTATTCAGTTGTACTTTTTTTTTTTTACATTTTTCAAGTTTTCAAATTTTATGTTCATCTTTCATTACTGTGATAGTTTGTTTGACTTCGAACAATGACTTGTGGGCATACGATAACCATGCATGATATCCAAGCATTGCCGTTTAATTATTATCACAGAACAATTCTCATTATGTTATACATTAATGTAAGTCACTTCTTTGAGTGATATCAGAGTTCTGGAAGCAACTGGTAGAACTATAGACCGTCTCTAGACTTAAGTGTCTTTCCCCATGGGGTAAATTTTGAGTTTCCCAGTTCCCACAGGTTAGCAGTGAAGTTCTAGGGATTCATAAAACCAAAGGTAGCAATGCTGTTGTTTCTATTTCTAATTTTTAAATCAATTAAGTAATTTAAATATTATTTCATCTGAAACCTGCCAAGCTTATGTGGTGAGTAAGGTACAGCAGGCCTGTGACCCACCATCCTCCAGGTAAAGTCCCAGGTAAACAGTGTTAGCTGCTGAGGTGGGTTTGTCCCTTTCACAGTTTTTAATTGTTTGATTTATATAGGAAGCGTAAGGAGCACTGATGTTAAAAATACAACGAATTCATCATGTGGAAGTAGTAATTCAGCAAGGTAGTCTTCACTGGGACTGTATTTGCATACATCTGACCAGTTTTTATGCAGCATAATCAGGTGTCCAGTACTTCAGGACCTAAGCAGAAGATATAATCATTATATCTGATTATCATTTAATGGGAATAAAGCTTATATACAGTTTACTGATAGAGAAGGACTTTCAAATAGGAACCTGACACCTTATTTTTATCATCTGGAAATAAAAAATAATTATAAAAGTAAGACATCTTTATAAAGCCTTCAACATCATTTTATAAAAGCAGTTTTTAATCTATCTGTCATGTTGAATATGTAGTTAAATACTAATCTTCATTTTAATATTTTGTCAATCAGCATAATATATTTCACTTTGAAATTTATTTATTGAAAAGTCATAGTGGTTCTATTTTCTGTTTGTGTTTTTCCAAAATTAAAATACCTTGGACACTATATCACTTGCTCAATGGGACTGTTGATATTTGTCTTTATATGTGTATTATGATTATTATTAATGATTACAAATACTATAATCCATAGAACTATGATGAAATGATTATTTTAAAATATTTTAAGGGTTCTATGAGTTTATGAAATACTGAGGCTTGTGAGTCACATGGGAAATACTTGTTTTGAATAATACATTTACAAAGAAGGTATTACCAATTCTAGAGAGAACTAACTAAAAATACCTGTGTAAAACAGTTTTTCCAGATGACTTTAAAATATCCCTTATTCCTATTATGTTAAGTTTTAGGCTTTAGGCTGTAAAGTAGCTGATGATGTGGGGCCTAAATTTGCTTCATTCAGAGACTGGGCTATGGAAACTCATTTCCAAAATACTGCCCTATCAGATCTGTATATGGCAATGCTCCTCGACTGGTTTTAAAAATTTACTAACTAGTTAAGAGCACTATAGCCTTGTCTAAACGGCCTACAACCAGTATCCCCTAATGTGTAAATAATTGGTAAAGGTACAAATAATTTAGTCTTCAATGCCTTTCCTTCCAGGGTTACATGCTGTGTTTACTTCAGTTTGTTTTGATGGCTTTAAAAATCCATAGATTGGTTCCTATACTGAGAAATGATCTCCCACTTTTCCTTATTGAGGCTCATAAACTAAATTTGTCCTTGGCTAAGAGCAGTCACCTGAACCAGAAAGAACATTTTGGACTTGGAAAGCAGCGGGCTGAGTAGGCAGGAAGATGTGCTGCTTGGCACCCCCGCCCACAGCAGTCAGAAACTTCTTTCTGTGCCCACACTGGCCTCTGCCTTCTAAAGCCCAAAGCTCCAGGCAGTTGCTTCTGGTTGGTCAGATTACAGGAGATTAAAATCTGTTTGTCATCCCTGTCATAAAAGAAGCACACATTGACCTTCAAACAACTGCATTTTGCTTTTTTTCTACTTAACATAAATGGCCCATATTAATGTCTAAATTCTGGGTATTCCCCTTCTTCCTTATGTAACCATGATTGTGTTTTCATTTGTTTCTCATTGATGTTGACGAATGTGCCTTATTCAAATTATGTGGTTTTACCAAAAATAAATCTCCTTAATTTTTCTCTGTTGACTAATTCTTGATTCTGTTTCTCAAAATGGCAAGTTTGTAGAAATGGGTATATTGTCATTGATGATGGGAAGGGAGACGGCCCTCATTTGGTAGTAAGTTCAAGAGCCAAAGAATCCTGTGAATGTCAGGTGGCTCTTGGCCATCAGTTAGTGGCCTCTTTGGGCATTCTACGTGTGCTCTTTTTACTTAACAAGGCTTTCTTGAGTAAGAGAGAAACAGGACTTGGCTTAATAAGTAGAGCTCAGGGAATTGCTCCTAACCTTGGTGTGCTGATTGGGAATTGTGTTACTCTTAAGGGCAGACATCTTTCAGTGTGTTGGGGTTGGGTGAACTGAGTTTTGAAAATCTGAGATTTATTCTTACAGTTCAGAATAATAGAAACTCTTGGGAATCAGCATGTCTTAAAATAAGAGCTTTCCATGGAAAGAGCTAAAGTCAAAGGATAAGTCGAGCCTGAAGGTAAAGAACATTCAGTTCTGCAAACAGCCACAGTGGGTTTGTAGCAACATGATTTTTTGATTCTTATTCATAAACTCACCACTAGAGGATGTTAACATACTTTTCCAAATATATTGGAACAGACTGAGGCATCAGTACTGTGAAAATTTTTAATAAGGAAAAGAGGTGCTATGAATTATTTGGTTACTGTAGAAATTGTAATTTTAAATGTATACTATAAAAATGATGTCGGAAGTTGCATTCTGGATCATGGTATATTTGATACAGAAGCTGACAATGATTCTTTGCTTGCCCAAACTTTAGTCAGGCTCCTGAATATCTTCCTAGGCCTATCTGTGTACTTCAGAATGAATATCTTCCTAGGCCTATCTGTGTACTTCAGAAAATAAAGTTTTCACAAGAATCCCAGTTTAACTAGGACCCTCCACCCTCAGTATCTAACCTGTTTCCTCATCCTTCAGCATCCCTTAGTCAGTGGTCCGCAACCTTTTTTGGCACCAGGGACTGATTTCATGAAAGACAGTTTTTCCACAGACAATGGGTAGGGACGTGGTTTGGGGATGGTTCAGTTTAGTTCAGTCGCTCAGTCGTGTCTGAATCTGCGACCCCATGAATCACAGCACGCCAGGCCTCCCTGTCCATCACCAACTCCCGGAGTTCACTCAGACACACGTCCATCGAGTCAGTGATGCCATCCAGCCATCTCAGCCTCTCTCGTCCCCTTCTCCTCCTGCACCCAATCCCTCCCAGCATCAGAGTCTTTTCCAATGAGTCAATTCTTCGCATGAGGTGGCCAAAGTACTGGAGTTTCAGCTTTAGCATCATTCCTTCCAAAGAAATCCCGGGGCTGATCTCCTTCAGAATGGACTGGTTGGATCTCCTTGCAGTCCAAGGGAGTCTCAAGAGTCTTCTCCAACACCACAGTTCAAAAGCATCAATTCTTCGGCACTCAGCCTTCTTCACAGTCCAACTCTCACATCCATACATGACCACAGGAAAAACCATAGCCTTGACTAGATGGACCTTTGTTGGCAAAGTAAAGTCTCTGCTTTTGAATATGCTATCTAGGTTGGCCATAACTTTCCTTCCAAGGAGTAAGCGTCTTTTAATTTCATGGCTGCAGTCACCATCTGCAGTGATTTTGGAGCCCAGAAAAATAGTCTGCCACTGTTTCCACTGTTTCTCCATCTATTTCCCATAAAGTGATGGGACCGGATGCCATGGTCTTAGTTTTCTGAATGTTGAGCTTTAAGCCAACTTTTTCACTCTCCACTTTCACTTTCATCAAGAGGCTTTTGAGTTCCTCTTCACTTTCTGCCATAAGGGTGGTGTCATCTGCATATCTGAGGTTATTGATATTTCTCCCGGCAATCTTGATTCTAGCTTGTGTTTCTTCCAGCCCAGCATTTCTCATGATGTACTCTGCATATAAGTTAAATAAGCAGGGTGACAATATACAGCCTTGACATACTCCTTTTCCTATTTGGAACCAGTCTGTTGTTCCATGTCCATTTCTAGCACATTACATTTATTCTGCACTTTCTTTCTAGTCTAATGCCACCACTGATCTGACAGGAGGTACAGGTCTGCAGCCTGGAGGTTGGGGACCCCTGCCCTAGGTGATGTCTCATCACCCTGGCCTGCCTTCTGCAAGAATTCCATTAAGTCAGTTTAGCCAGAACCCCTGTTATCCCTGGTGTTTCCTCTTAGTTGTTTTCTATCCCTGCACCTTGGCTCTAAATTCCCTCTTGCCCAAGCTGTGTTTGGAGTTGAACCCTGTCTTTCTCCACACTGTAACATCCCATTGCAGTGGTCCCTATACCAGCATTAATGTCCTGGATGAAGTCTGCCTTATCATTTTTAGCACGTGTCATTGAATATTTTTTCTTTAACAAGTAGCTTCATCAAGCTAAACTAGGGAAGGAACTTAGCTACTGAAGTCCTTAGCTACTTTAAGAAAAAGGAACAAATCCTGTTTCATATATGTGCAGGGTACTCTTTACCGAGGAATCCACCCACATGATATATGAATTGAGGGCCTGCAGAAGGCCTTCATACACACACACACTACAAATGAGACACAAGTCATTTTTTTTGACTTGTAGCCTGACACCTTTTAGGATCTCTAATTTTCTAATATACAAACCAGTACTTAAGATGAACCCTCAACTTGGTAATGCCTTTTATTATAATACCAAAGATGCCATTTTAAGTTCTCACTTTAACATCTTTTTGTAACTCTGAACATGTAATGATAATAGATAAAAGAAATTCAAGAGAACTTAAAAAAAACAGAGCCATCATCATTGCTAATTATTAGAGAAATGCAAATCATAACAATTTAATGAGGTACCACTTCACACCAAACAGAATGGCCATCATTTAAAAAGTCTACAAATAACAAATGCTGCAGAGGCTGTGGGAAAAAAGGGAACCCTCCTACACTGTTGGTGAGAATGTAAGTTGGTGCTGTCACTGTGGAAACCAATATGGCGCTTCCTCAGAAAACTAAAAATAGAGCTGCTGTATGATCCTGCAATCCCACTCCTGGGCATATACCCAGACAAAACTAAATCAAAAAGATACATGCACCTCGATGTTCATAGCAGCACTATTCACAATAGCCAAGACTTGGGAACAACCTAAATGTCAATTGACAGGTGAATGGATAAGGAAGATGTGGTAGATATATACAATGGAATATTACTCAGCCATAGAAAAGGATGAAGCATCATTTGCAGAAACATGGATGGACCTAGAGATGATCATACTAAGCTAAGTAAGTCAGATGGAGAAAGACAAATACCATACGCTTGCCTGTGAAATATAAAATGACATGGTCTGAAAAACAGAAACAGGCTCACAAACTTAGAATACAGAATTGTGGTTGCCAAGGGGGAGGGGGGTGGGGAAGGGAAGGATTGGGAGTTTGGGGTTAACAGATACAAGCTATTATATATAAGACAGATGAACAACAAAGTCCTATTATATAGCACAGGGAACAATATTTAATATCCTAAACTATAATGGGAAAGAATATGAAGAATGTATATATAACTGAATCACTTTGCCACATAGCAGAAATTAATGCAATGTAAATCAACTATACATCAATAAAATTAGAAACAAAACAAAGCCAGGTTCAAAAGCAACAGATGCACCTTTGAGGATCAGAAACTGTGCAAACAAAGTGGTAAGTGGGGCTGAAGCCACAGGCCTGCTGGGCCCTGCATCCAGTCAGGCAGAGGCTTCTGGGTGCTTAGAACCCAGTGCCCCATGTGAGGCGCACCAGGTTAGTTGTATAAACAAGACAGCTGATAGCCAAGCCCTGCAAAATTGGTATTGTTGTCCACAAAACAGAGTAATTCTTTGCTTCAAGCAGCTTTTTAAGAAAACACCTTGTTTGACTGCCTCTTATAAGTGCACTGCCAGTCAGTTTCATAATTTCTTATATTCCATGTAGTTTGACTGGAGAAAGTTAATTTAAAAAGTCCCCACTATCTTTCTGATTATAGCCAGTAGTTCCATTACTTGATGTGGGGCTATAATTATTCATCAGACACATTACTGAACAGTGTGAACAAAAGCTACACACTTCTGGTTACTAAATCACCATCCTGGTCTGTTGTCAGCGATATGGCATCACATTTTATCAATTTTTCATTCATTTATTTATGAGTTTCACAGAGATGGTAAGCCACATGTAGAATACTCCCCAGGTAAAATCTAGAGCAAATGGTTTTTAGAAGAATGTCAATACATTCTCTGGAAACTAGAGAAAAAGTAACAAAACAAAAACTTCAACAATTACATTTAATTTGAAAATTTTATACAGCAGCAATCAGAATGAACAGGAGCTGGGACTTCCCTGGTGGTCCAGTGATTAAGAATCTGCCTTCCAATACAGGGAACATGGGTTCAATCCCTGGTTAGGGAACCAGAATCCCACATGCCACGGGACAACTAAGCCAGCACACCACAGCTACAGAGCTCTTGCGCTCTGGAGCCCCCATGCCGCAACTAGAGAGCACCCGGAACACTGCAGGGAAAGATCCCACCTGCCGCAACTGAAGACCCAACACAGCCAAATAAATTAAAAATATATATACAGGAGCCACAATAGAGGAGCTGGTGCCATTTTTTAAAAAATTTATATTATTGGTAGGTACAGGAAGAGAAACTATTTTCCCTCTTTCTTTAATTAAAAATCAGATCAGATCAGTCACTCATTCGTGTCTGACTGTTTGCGACCCCATGAATCGCAGCACGCCAGGCCTCCCTGTCCATCACCAACTCCCGGAGTTCACTCAGACTCATGTCCATCGAGTCAGTGATGCCATCCAGCCATCTCATCCTCTGTCGTCCCCTTCTCCTCGTGCCCCCAATCCCTCTCAGCATCAGAGTCTTTTCCAATGAGTCAACTCTTCGCATGAGGTGGCCAAAGTACTGGAGTTTCAGCTTTAGCATCATTCCTTCCAAAGAAATCCCAGGGCTGATCTCCTTCAGAATGGACTGGTTGGATCTCCTTGCAGTCCAAGGGACTCTCAAGAGTCTTCTCCAACACCACAGTTCAAAAGCATCAATTCTTCGGCGCTCAGCCTTCTTCACAGTCCAACTCTCACATCCATACATGACCACAGGAAAAACCATAGCCTTGACTAGATGGACCTTTGTTGGCAAAGTAATGTCTCTGCTTTTGAATATGCTATCTAGGTTGGCCATAACTTTCCTTCCAAGGAGTAAGCATCTTTTAATTTCGTGGCTGCAGTCACCATCTGTAGTGATTTTGGAGCCCCCAAGAATAAAGTCTGACACTGTTTCCACTGTTTCCCCATCTATTTCCCATGAAGTGGTGGGACCAGATGCCATGATCTTCGTTTTCTGAATGAGTCCTCAATAATTACTCCATGTGAACTCAAGGTAATAGTCTTTCTATAGAGTTGTCTTTAAACTTCATGCCTGAATTAGCAAATTTAAACAAAGAAGGAAAGTACGTTTTAGAATAGCCATCAGTTTGGTGGGTTTTATTTAGTGATGAAAGTTTGGGGCAGATTTACCAAGAGGTTAGCCATTCCAATTACCAAAAAAAAAAAAACAACCCAGCATAGATAAAATGTATATTTCTTCAATCAGATTTTTACCATAATGCTTCCTGAGTGAGATCAGGAATCCTCAGAAATTTCTCAGAAAGCAAGAAAAGCAGAAGCACAGATGAATTCACCATCAGTCCACCATGATGTCAAAACCACTAACGATTCTTTTCATATGACCAAATGTCCCCTTGTATTATTAAATGAGTATTATTTAATATTAGTTAGCATTTATATTGTACTTCTACTGCTTCTCGGCCTTTTGGCTAAGATCAAGTGTAGTATATTGTACTTCTGTGCATCATATACCTTGTCCTTTATTATATCTGATTCATAGGTGTTTTATACATAATTTTGGAATTATTTCCTTCCCATAATACTTCAATGTAGCAAAGTTGACATCTTATTTTTAACACATCTGTGCAAGATGTGAAAAATTCCTAGTAAGTCTAAAAGAAAAAAAAAAAAAAAAAAAAACTCTTGACCTAAATGGAAATAAATACCTTTTATCAAGTCCAACTTCATACTGCTAGCTGCACGACAGGCCAATAGGCTGAGAGATGAGCTGTTGGGGCAAGGAATAGTGACTTTATTCCCGAAGCCAGAGACTAAGATAACGAACTCATATGGCAAAAAACTATCTTACCTGAGTTAGAATCAGGCTTCTTTTATACTAAAAAGGGAGGGTGTAAAGTCAAGCACTTCCTGGTTCCCATCAGCCTCTGGAGGGGACGTGTTAATTTCTTCCTCCCTGCAGTCATTCACACGTGGACCTGGTCAGGATGATTCCTCTGAGCTAAACAAAGGTGTTTTAGCTTAATGCTCATTATCTGGGAGGCAAGGTTCCCAGAGTTGGGCCATTATGTGTATTTAAGCTTATAGGCAACATCCCCTTAGTGATTAGTTTATAAGAGAACACAAAGGTTCTTCCCTATTACACACCTAAAAATTAAATGTAGTTTTTAAAGACTAGGTTGTTAACTAATAGCACCCCAAATAATCATAGGAAGATAGAATAGTAGAATTACGATATCTAATCTCTCATCTGCTTTGAATTACTTACATTTTCCCCAGGTTTATGAGGTACAATTGGAAAATAAAATTATATATATTTCAAGTGTACAACATGATAATTTGATATATGTATATTGTGAAATGATCACCACAGATCAGATCAGTCACTCAGTCATGTCCGACTCTTTGCAACCCCATGAATCGCAGCACGCCAGGCCTCCCTGTCCATCACCAACTCCCAGAGTTCACCCAGACTCACATCCATCGAGTCAGTGATGCCATCCAGCCATCTCATCCTCTGTCATCCCCTTCTCCTCTTGCCCCCAATCCCTCCCAGCATCAGAGTCTTTTCCAATGAGTTAACTCTTTGCATGAGGTGGCCAAAGTACTGGAGTTTCAGCTTTAGCATCATTCCTTCCAAAGAAATCCCAGGGCTGATCTCCTTCAGAATGGACTGGTTGGATCTCCTTGCAGTCCAAGGGACTCTCAAGAATCTTCTCCAACACCACAGTTCAAATGATCACCACAAATCAAGTTAATTAACATATTCATGACCTTACATATTCACCTTTTTTTGTGTTACGAACACTCAAGATTTACTCTTTTAGAAAATTTCAAGTATAAATGCAGCGTAAGCTACAGTCACATACTGTATTGGATTTCCAGAACTTACATTTTATAGCTGAAAGTTTGTACCTTTTGACTAACATTTCCTCACTATTATTTACATTTTAATAAGTGGTGTTTATCTTAAAAAGAATGTAATGTTATTCTCCTAAAGGTTTAGTTTAGTTGCTAAGTCGTGTCCAACTTTGTGACCCCATGGACTGTAGCCTGCCAGGCTTCTCTGTCTATGGGATTTCCCAGACAGGAGTACTGGAGTGGCTTGCCATTCCAGGGGATCTCCCCAACCCAGGGACTGAACCTGCGTTTTCTGCTTGGTAGGTGGATTCTTTACCACTGCACCACCAGGGAAGCCCCTTAGTTCCCTGTGTGTATGTGTGTGTTAGTTGCACAGTCGTGTCCAATTCTTTGCGACCCTGTGGACGTAGCCCGCCAGGCTCCTCCGTCCATGGGATTTTCCAGGCAAGAATACTGGAGCGGGTTGCCATTTCCACCTGCACCCCATGCAGTGGAAGCGTGGAGTCCTAACCACTGGACTACCAGCGAAACCCAAAGAGCGTGCATGTGTATTTTTTTTGCTGCACCACACAGCATGAGGGATCCTAGTTCTCTAAACAGGGATCACATCTGTGTCCCCTGCAGTGGAATCACAGATTTTTAATCACTGGACCACCAGGGAAGTACTCCCTGCCAGATGGTTTCTAATGGTTGATGGAAGAAATTTTCACATATTGAGATTTGAGGAAGTCTTTCTAGCTTGTACATGATTTGGCTTGAACTTTATGCCAGTTAGGACATTCTGTCTGTGGTCCATCACACGTATATTGTACAGCTGCTCTAACCATTAAAGAAAAGGGTGTGCTGTCCAGAAGTAAATAATGTCTGTTTTGAAGACAGAGATAAATGCCCCACTTCCTGGGACATCAATGCAAGTATTCCTTTGATGATAAGGATCCCTTCCCGGCACCAAGGTTGTACTGACTCACTGGATGTGCTAATCTGTCTTTTTTTTTTTTTTTTTTTTGAAAACTTGAAGGAATGTACCCCGGTCATGTTTGATGTTCTTTGTTCTGATAAGATACAAAACTGCTGAAAACCATGCTTCTCTGGGGTAAATTCCCAGAGCTACTAAGAAGCTGTCTTCTGGGCTATAATTCTCAGTTTGGCTTGAATAAAACGCCCCTCTATTTTTAGATTGGTTATTGATTATTTGCATTGACAGTACATTGAGGTGAGGGTGATTATGTGACCTCTGACTGCCCTCTATCCCTAGGAGTCTGATCCTCACAATGGTATTAACTCTTCCAGTCTATCTTTTTTCTTCTCTCTTTAATTTACCACATTATGTATCTCCACCTTCTCAAGGCTCTAGCACATCCTCTACATATCTGTGCCCACTCTGGTTGAATTTCAATTTGTGTTTACCACCTAAAAATTGCCTTGATTAATGGTTTATGCCCCAGAGACCTAGGACCCATCTGCTATGGATTGAATGCTTTTGTCTCCCCCAATTTTACATATTGAAATCCTATGCATAGTGTGATAATATTAGGAGGCACAGTCTTTAGGGTGTGATTAGGTCATGAGAATGGAGCCCTCCTGATAGGATTGAAGAGGCCCCAGAGAGCTCTCTAGTTCCTTCCACAATATGAGGACACAGTGTAAGATGGACATCCATGAACCAGGAAGCGGGCCCTCCCCAGACATCAGATTTGATAGTACCTTGATCTTGAGCGTCCCAGTCTCCAGAACTGTGAGGAATAAATGTTTACTGTTTAAGCTAGCTATCTATGGTAATTTGTCAGCCCGAGCTAAGACACTGTCCTTAGCAATTTCACTCTTTCTAACATGAGGACAAAGTCTGGCAGGAAAGAAACGCTGAGGCTGCTATCTACTTCCTAAAGTAACGAAGCCACATTTGACAGGCGGATGGACGCCCCTGCCCGGCTTTGACCATGCCAATATGAAGACAATGGACTCCATCTTATACTCTTTGAGTATCCACTCGACTTTTTGTCTTTTTTAAATTTTTTGGCCATGCTACATAGCATGTGGGATCTTAGTTCCCTGATCAGGGATTGAACCCATGCCTCCTGTATTGGAAGCATGGAATCTTACTTAACCACTGGACTGCCAGAGAAGTCCCTCCACTCTGTGTTTTAGTTAAGGGCAAGTAAATACCTGGAAAGTTTAGTATTTTACCTGTGAAATATGTGTTAATTTTCTATCCTAGAATATAACCCGCTTGAGGACAAGGGTGGTACTTTTCATTTTTCTCTCTCTAACTCTTAGCACAATGCTTAGCACCTAGTGCTCCATCCCCAGCAAATGGTAGTTGAATGAAGAGTTTTGCCTATGTTAGCCCTGCTCTCTCATGACTGTTTTCCTCCATTTGTGCTTTTTCCCCACCTAGCTCAGCCTGGGAGCACTTTGGTCAGAGTTGGAGTTGGAGTTGGGTCACACAGCTCAAAGCTATGGACATGGCTGCAGAGCGAAGCACTTGGCTCACCAGAGAATAGTTTCTGGCCCCTTGCCTTCATTTAGAACTTTCTGCCACATACCGATTTCTGAAGGTTACAAATGTGTCAGATTTCTGACAACCAGGAAGTTTTGTCTTTGCTGAAATGTGAATTCACTTGAATGGATTTAGATAACCAGTAGGTTCCTTGCACTTTGGCTTTGAGCTTCTTTGCCTAGAATCTCCTTAAAAAGTGGACTTGAATTACTAAAACGAAATGAATGAAATAATTGTATAGTCTAGATAGTCTAAATCCCTCATTTTACAGATTAGGGAACTGAGGGACTAAGTGACCACTTAAGGATATGTGTTTACTAGTGCAAAACTGAGACCAGAACCCAGATCCTGCGCCCTTGGCCCCACTGCCCTCTCTAGGGGAGAAACCTAGCAAATGAACTAGAGAAGCACAGTGTTAAAAGAACCTACTGTGACATCAAAAATATAGCATGTGGCACTCAAAGCCAGTGCACTGGGACAACCCTGAGGGATGGGATGGGGAGTGAGGGTTCAGGATGGGGGACACATGTACACCCATGGCTGATTCATGTCAATGTATGGCAAAACCCACTACAGTATTATAAAGTAATTAGCTTCCAATTAAAATAAAATAAAATATCACAAAAAGTATAGCATGTTGGGGTGAGAGGGGGTGGATAAAAAGGTAGAGCTTTAGCATGCATTTGAACTTGTCATCAACTTAAAAAAAGTAAAATTTGCAGTTATGAGATAAAAAGACCTGGAGATGTAATGTGCAGCATGGTCACTACAGTTAATAATTATGTATTTTAAAAAATTACTGAGGACTACCCTGGTGGTCCAGTGGCTAAGACTCTGCGTTCCCAATGCAGGAGGCCCGGGTTCAATCTCTGGTCAGGCAGCTAGATCCCACATACCACAACGAAAACCCAGTGCAGCCAAGTAAGTATTTTAAAAATTACTGTATTGCATTTGGGAAAGTTGCTAAGAGAATAGATCTTAAAATCTCATCACAAGAAACAACAAATGTGTCGCCATATGTGGTAATGGACATTAAATTTATAGCAGTGATCATTAAATTATGTTGTACACCTAAAACTAATACAGTGTTATATGTCAATTATATCTCAAATAAATAGGTAAATAAATAAATCCACTATTGAACTAACACCACTGAATTGTATACCTCGAAATGTTTAAAACTGTAAATTTTATGTTATAGAAAATTTACCACAACAGAAAGCAATTCAAAAAATATTTATCTGATATGAACCTATGTGAGTTGACACTGTTTTTCCCTTTAGTCTTCTGCCTGCTGGTCTTGTGGAGAGAAAATTGCTCCAAACTTGTAGCACAGAAGCCCCTTTGCCTGTGGAGAGCCGGCACGCATGAGCCGTGACCCAGCCCCAGAGCTGGGAGAGTCCAAACGCGGCAACATCTGAAGAGACTCCTGACCACTTGGCATCTCTTCAGATCTGAGCACAGGCCTCAGCAGGCTTGCCCCAAGGGCTCTGCTCATAGCCAGGTATGTACCTGCATATGACTGCCCGGAGGGTACTTGCTATTCTCAGACAGTCTGGTATAATTTAACTGAAAGAAAACACTTTTCAAAATATAAAGTTACCAGAGGAAAGTAACATAACCAGGTATATATTCAAAGAGGCTTCCCAGGTAGCGCCAGTGGTAAAGAATCTGCCTGCCAATGCAGGAGACATAAGAGACATGGGTTTGGTCCCTGAATCGGGAAGATCCCCTGCAGGAGGGCATGACAACACACTCCAGTATTCTTGCCTGGAGAATCACATGGACAGAGGAGCCTGGAGGGCTACAGTCCATAGGCTCACACAGCGTGGGTCACGACTGAAGCAACCTACCACGTGCGTACACTGGAAAGTTTTGTTTCTGCCTTCATCTCGCCAATTCCCTCTCCCTTCCAATAGGAAGCCATTTTCCTGTGTGTGTGTGTGCGTGTGTGCGTGTGTGCGTGTGTGTGTATTCCTCCAGTGTCAGACATTTTATATTACCACTTTTTTCCCTCTCCGAAAACACTCGATTCTTAATTTTTCTCTTTTGGGTTCCTCCTCATTCACTGACACCAGCTCACGACTCCTTCCTAGATGCGAAGACAAGGGACCACAGGCAGTGGGAGGGAGGCAGAGGAAGGGGAGGGTGAGGGGGCTGGTGAGACCCTTGATCTCTATGTCGGGGTCTGGGGTTTAGGTCTTCTGATCATTCTAGGTTCCTTGGTTGGGCCCTACATGTTTGCAGAAAGAACTCAGATGTTGTGAGGAGGGTTAGGCCTCAGTTATGAATTTAGGAGATTTGATTAGACCCAGAACATGGATCTTCTCAGGGGAAAGATCTTTTGTTAGGAGTAAGGATGTAATTCCCAATGGGTAGAAAGAAAATCTCTGGCCTAAGGCAAAACCCAGCCCAGGAGGATATATAGATACTGTGATGGGTTGGCGTGGGTGTGGGGCCTGACCTGTACCTGCAGGCAGGCCAGCACTGGAGCTCAGATGTCCAGTCCCCCAGTTTCTGGACGTTCACCTCTGTGAAGACTGAACCTGTCCTGCCCACTGGGTGGAGCAGGCCTGGGAGCCAGTGAGCTCAGGGCAACGGCTGCCTTGCCTACCTGCCAGCTCCAAGCTATGGCTGGGGTTCCTTGCTGGTGGTAGTGATGGTGTGTGTAAGAAGGAGTCAGGGGTTGCTTCATGACAGGATGGAGAGGAAATTGGGGAGTCAAGTGCTCTCCTGGAGGCCTGGGCAGATTGTCCCCCTGAGACCAATTACCCTTGGAAAAGGACCATCTTGGGAAGCAGGCTCACTTAGGATTGTGGGGGGCAGTTTGATGGAGAAAGGGGGACTTCCGCCATGTTTAGGGCTGGGACTCTGCATGGATGTTCATCTCCTAAGTTTCAGGAAGAGTTCATGGCTGCCCAACAAATGGATTACAAGGCAGAAAATATTATCCTTAAGAATATTCATGAGAAGTGTGTTATTCCTGGATGCATTTGAACTTTTTTGTTAGACAATGCTTTCACAGATTTGGTGAGTGTTGAAATTTTTCACAGCCTGTGTGTGGTTGTTTTTGACGATCTTGCCTTTTAGACATTAGAAGGTGGAGGTGCCATTCTCTACCCTCCTTCCAGCCTCCACCAGGGCCCTGCCCTGCTCAGGATTCCTGCCAGAAGGAAAGTTCAAGACACTCCCTCCCTGCAGAGTAAGCCATGGCCTCCTCACTACACTGATATTGTGGGCAACAGCACCGATTGGTTATCTGGAGAAGATCTGTTCCCTGGTTGGGTCCTATGTTTGGGAAGAGTTCAGAGAACTTTGTGAGGAGGGTCAGGCTTCTGTTGAACCTTGCGTTGTTTAGTTAGGTCCAGAACAGAACTCGTGATTAAAGTGTCAACATTACTTCCCTGGTGGCTCAGCTGATAAAGAATCTGCCTGCAACACAGGAAACCCAGGTTTGATCCCTGGGTTGGGAAGATTACCTGGAGAAGGGAATGGCTACCCACTCCAGTATTCTTGCCTGGAGAACGCCATGGACAGAGGAGCCTGGTGGATTACAGTCCACCTGGTTGCAAAGAGTTGGACACGACTGAGCACCTAACACTCACTTTTTTACACTCATAGGTTCCCTTTCCTCCCATCTAAAAGTACCCTGTAGGGACTTCTCTATTGATCCAGTGGTTAGAACTCTGTGCTTCCATTGCAGGGAGAACTGGTTTAATTCCCGAGCAAGGAATTAAGATCCTGCATGCCACATCCAAAAAAAGATAAAAGGTACAGGATTGTAAGCCCCTGATGTAAAGGATGTATTTTTGCTTTACTTTGGTTACCTGATGCAAAGAACTGACTCATTGGAAAAAACCTTGATGCTGGGAAAGACTGAAGGCAGGAGAAGGGGATGACAAAGGATGAGATGGTTGGATGGCAACACTGACTCAATGGACATGAGTTTGAGCAAGCTCCAGGAGTTGGTGATGGACATGGAAGCCTGGCATGCTGCAGTCCATGGGGTCGCAAACAGTCGGACACAACTGAATGGCTGAACTGAACTGAAGCAAAGGGAAAGGGAGGAAAGCAATATGATCTGGCCTGATGAAGCCTTTTCGCACTTGCATCCACAGCAAGACACAGAGGAGGGATGAAGGCAGGCAGGGCAGGAGGTGGGTGGGTGGTGCTTGGTGGCTGTCTGGATCTGGCTGGCCACCCCCCTCTAAGGATGCATGTGGAAGTGGGGCATGGGAATGGTTTGATGCTCTTTTACAGAACTAGTAGAGTTAGGTCCCAGAGTCTTATTTCTCAGCTCTCAGTCTCCTAGTGCCAGTCAAGCGGCCTTAGCTCATTTTGAAGTGGAAACAAGTCCATGGATATATTTCCCCAAATAACTTAGAATTACATGAATAACTTCCCTAAAGTCACGCTTTAAGTGTTATGACAAAAACAGATGAACAGGAGCGCAGCAGGGTTGCAGAGTTGGCTTAGCCTTTTGGAAGCTAAATAGAGAAAGAGGACTTTGATTTTATTTCTTAGGAATTCTCCCTGACCCACCCCCCAGATAGGAGGGATTAGAAATGATGATATGGTGGTTAGCCAGGGAAATAGAGTCCTTCGTGGCCTGTGGGTTATGTTGCAGAGCTCAGCTGTCATTTCCCTTTGTTCTCTGTGGGTTTAGGCAGAACACAAGGAGGGGGACTCAGAGCCGAGTGGAGGTGGTTCCTATAGAGCCCACTTCGAGAGGCAATAGGGTGGGGCGGGTCCCATTCTCCTCTGGTTTCCCGACTCTGTGACAATGCAGATGGTGTCCTACAGAAGTGCATTCCTGTCCCTCCCAGCCAGATGTTGCGACTCCCTCCCTCTACTCTTTCTCCCACTCTCACCTCCCCACCAACACCTGGAGGCCTTCGTCCACGCCTCGACAGAGAAGCCAGGATGTCTAGCAGGTTCTGGGTGAGACTCAGCAGGGCCAGGGATGGACAATTTGGGGAGTCCAGGCTCAAGAGGAAGGGCTGGAGGGGTCCCCTGGACCCCTTCTGACCTGACTTTTGAACCCAAGCCTTGAACTTGAACTTGGAAGCCAATGAAATAAGCACAGAACCCAGCTGAGAGCTGAACTCTTGTATGTATGAATATTCTCTCCCTTATTTGTATAGTTTACTGGGGCAAATGTGAGGCCAAAAGGCAGTCCTAGGTTGATGGGGGCTTCCCAGGTAGCTCAGCTGGTAAAGAATCCGCCTACAATGCAGAAGATCCCGGTTCAATTCCTGGGTCGGGAAGTTCCCCTGGAGAAGGGATAGGCTACCTACACCAGTATTCTTGGGCTTCCCTGGTGGCTCAGGCAGTAAAGAATCTGCCTACAATGTGGGAGGACTGGGTTTGATCCCTGGATTGGGAAGATTCCCTGGAGGAGGGCATGGCAACCCACTCCAGTATTCTTGCCCAGAGAATCCCCATGGACAGAGGAGCCTGTCGGGCTACATGCCATGGGGTTGCAGATTTGGACATGACTGAGTGACTAAGCGCAGCACAGCACAGGTTGATGGGACCCTGGGTCCCTCCAAGAGTCACAGGCAGTTATGGGGAGGGAAGTTCCAAATGAAGGGAGAGGCGGTGATGGGCAGAGAGATGGTCCAGCAGTGTCTGGAAGAGACAGGGAGAGGTGGCGATGGAGGAGAGGCTTCAGAAGTCTTGGCGAGGAGCAGAGATGAAAATGAGCCCAGAGGAGCCTTTCACCCAGATGCCGGAGCGATCCCAGCTGCCTCCACAGCTCCAATTTGAGTCCCCACCAAATCCTTCTAATGACAATGGCTACTGTGCGTGCCGTGCTCACTCACTTTTCAAAGCAATGGAATAAGGCAGGCATCACAAGCTCAATTTTATGGATGAGGAAACTGAGAAGCAGAAAAGTACACCCCGCGGCCTGAGATGCTGGGGAGAGGCGGGGGGTGGGTGAGGGTGTGTGTGGCTGCTCTGTGGGGAGTGGAGGAGGGAGGTGCTCAAGCCTGGGCTGGCTGCCTCAGGTTTTTTTTGTTCCCAGGGGACAGCTGGTGACAGAGCTGTAGCCAACTGCCCCCTGGCTGAGGGTCAAAGGCCTGCCGGGGCAGAGCACCCTGACTCCAGGGGCCTGGGTGCTGCGTGACTCAGGCCAGGTTGCCCGCTGCCCCGCGGGCTGTGTGGTCCTGGGACGAGGCGTGGGTGTCTCTCTTTTTCTCTCTTACACATGTTCACAGACATGTGCACAGCTCCAGCTTCACCCTCGTCCTCCCAGAACACTCCCTTTCGCCCAGAAAGAACCTCCGCCCTGGCTCTCTGGTCCTCACCGCACGCCTCTCACGATATCACCATCCCTGCTGAGCTCAGGAGCGGGTCCCCAGACTCTCTGGCCTTCCCTCCTCAGGCTGTCAGGGTCTCCTCAGGCATCAGAGTTGGGGACTTAAGGCAAACTACAGGGGGGGACACCAGGGCCTGGACAGTGAGGCTTGGGGGGCAGGCTGCTCCCCAGGGAGACTCCCCACCATCAGCCGAAGGCTCCTTCCACCTCAGGAGGCAGCAGCAGCTATGCTTCAATCCCCTTTCCCAACACATGACACATCCCTCCTGGAAGTGAGCTCTGATCAGGGCAAGAAAAGGGATGGGGGGTGGCAGGGGGCACAGCAGAGGGAAGCCGGAAGGGAGAGGAAGCTGGCAGATCTCAGTGCAGAGAAAGGACGCTCTGGGCGCTGAGAAGGGGGTGTTCAGTCTTCAGTCCGTGCCCTGCTGCCCCTTCCCCCAGGTAAAGCACCGAGGACCCTGCGGGGGTTTCTATTTCAAATTTCTCCTTTATTTTGGACATTTGCTTGGTTGTGACTCCAAGTTATCAAAGATGCAGGGCAAGAATTCTGTAGCAGGAGCAGTGAAGTGGAGAGAAAAGTTGGCGGGAGCAGGGGTCTCTGTCTCTCTGCTTCCTCTTTAGGGTGCAGTTTGAAAAGTGTCCAAACAGTGTCCCAGAGCACAGACTCGGTGGCCAAAAAGTACAGTGCAGTGGAGTGGGGTGAGCTTCCTCTTCCACAGGCAAGGTCCTTGCAGCTGCTGGGAGGCTGGCGGGCAACCTCGAGGCTGTGCCCGGAGCAGCGTTGCGCAGTCGGGGCAGGGGGAGCCTCGGCCACCATCTCTCCAATGCCCCAAACTCAGATGTTGACTTATGGGTTGACTGAGGCTGGGGAAGCTCTGGGAGGAGAGAGGGACTGCACGAAGATGCTTTTCACTCCAGGATCTCAAAGAATGAGGGCCAAGAAGCACGTTAAGAGTTGACTGGGTCTTGACTTCTCTGAAGGTGGGAGGTACTAGAATTTTGGGGGTGAGGAGGGACAGCCCCTGATGTGGTTGTGCAACTGTGGAATCCCATGGCAGCAAGACACTGGGGCTGGCCATCAGGAGGAGCTAGGGTAGCCAGGCCCAGCAGCTCACATCAACGGGTGTGCTTAGCCCAGGAAGGGCTGTCAGTGGGATGGGTGTGGGGATGTGAAAGCCACTGTCCCTAAGCTGGTCCCTCTGGGCTCTGGGAGACAGAGCTGACTACCCCCCACTGAAAGCTGCTTCCTAGTAGCAGAGAACTTGAAGTCACCCAGTAGGAGGGTCAAACATGTTGGCTTTTTTCTGATGTTAAAATTGTTTTGCCAGCTAACCCTGCAATGTACTGTGGTCTTGGATTCATCAACATGCATCCGTGCACACGGGATCAGGCAGTTGGAAAGTGTATCCAGCCCCCTGCCAGGACTAGGGCGAGAGAGAGTGGTCTGGCTGGCAGGACTTTTCGGGGAATCCTGGTTTCCTGGAGCACTAAAGGGCCTTCAGAGTCCATCTGGGCGAGTCCCATTTCCCTGGAGGAAATGGGGTCTCAGAGGAGATAAGGGACCGGTCCTCAGAGGACCCAGAGTAACCCAAATGTGACCAGACCCTAGGTCCTCTGGTTCTCAACCCAGTTAGCCTTGATTCCAGATTGAGATGCAAGGTGAGAAGTGCCGAGAGGGATGCAAAGGTGTGGCGAATTCTCTTCCCCTTCATGCCTCCCCCAGCTGCACCCTCCCTTTCTCAGATGCAAAAATCAAAATTCAGCAAAAATTGGCCAAGGGGTCTGCTCCCTTCTTGTCCCACACACTGCAATGACTCAAGAGAGGCTGGGGGTTACTAATGCCCTTAGGAGGGGGTGGGCAGCCATCCCTTACATCAACTGGGACACTCATCAGATGCAGCCACACAAACAGCATAAGGCCACAGCTGAGTTATATCTGGGATCTGGACTTGGGGCTGGAGCGACCCAGCAATAAACAGGCCCTCGTTCAGAGACTGAGGGTTGGGTCAGCAGAGGGAGGGTGGCCAGCGTGGAATCTGATTGCTGAGTCAAATCTGCTCCCATCCTCGGAGCCAGCGCTGCCATCCCTGATGGGAAGACAGGGTGCTGGTCTATGGCCTCACGGCTGGATGCCCAGGTAGGATACCGGGTCTCCGGAGGGGCTTCCATGTGGCAGGATCGTTTCACGGGAGACTCCGAAGGTGCTTCCTGTACCCATCAGTGGCTGCTGTGGCTGCCACCCTGATCACCTGTCACTCCTGCTGTCTGGAGGCTGACTTTCTAGCTGCCACATCACTCTTCTGCTCTGCGGTTCCTGAAGGTGGCAGAGCCCTGGTGAGCGCTGGTGATGGTGGTATGTGTGCACACACCTGGTGGTAACAGGCGTGTGTGTGTGTGTGTGTGCACACACACCAGGTGGTGATGTTTGTACACACTTGGTGGTGACAGATGTGTGTGTGTATACACCTGGGAATGCACAGGTCCTTGCAGGGCCGCATCGAGGCACCACACTCAGCGTGGTGGACCAGGGCCCCAGACACCATCGGCAGGCTCTCCCTCACTAAGCTACTCAAACTCTAGTAACAAAACTTGGAAAAGTTTCAACAGCCGGGATAGCTGGTTCCCAAGGCAGAGAAAGAGGATTTGTGGGGAGACAAGGCTAGACATCCATGTTGGATGCAGGTTATTCCCTGCAAATAACCTCATGCCACGGCCTTTAAAGTCTAGTCGCTGTGTTCCGTGAGGATGGGGGCAAACACAAGCATGTTCAGGAAGTAGCATCTGTGTTGGAACAGCTACCGGAACTGCAGTCTCTAGGAAGCTGAAGTACAAAACGAGATGGTGAACTAGCTCCTGGATTCATTGTGGCAAGCAGGTCCCGAAAAAGCCCTTCAATCCTTGCCCACCCTTCTCGAGTTCTGCCAGGGCCTCAGGTCTGGCCTCTCCCCTTGCCCTCACCCCCCCACTTTCTCCTTTCATCCCCAAGGACTCTGGAGACCTCCGGAGCCTTTGCTTAGCTTCCCCTGGGCTCCTGCTCGTCTCCTCAGAGTCTGGCAAAGCCAGGGGACAGAGGTAAGTGTGAGGGCTGTGGCCACGCTGGCCTGGCCGGAGAAAAGTCCCAGCAGAGACACCGGCCAGGCTGCCAACATGACCTGTCAGGCCCCCTTCCTCTGGGCCATGGGGCCAGCCCCTGCCCTGGTTCTCAATGCCCTCAACAGCCTGAATCCAGGTGAGCCTTCCACTGTGGGGCAAGGAGAGCCAGAAAAACTGAGAAGGTCCTTGCAGGCTGTGGGAAGGGTCGTCCACTGTCCCCATTGATGATCCTGGGTGGGGAGCAGCCGTGTTGGTGTGTGTTGGGGGCGGGTCAGGGGTGAAAGGGGTTACACGTCTGTACTAATAGCCCTTGGATTGGTGAAGGCCTCGCGCCCAGAGCCTGGCCACGTCACCGGGTAACTCTGGGGCGCTGCCACTTGGAGAGATGGGGGTCCCCCCTCCTTGTAGTAGGTGGGAGCAAAGGAGAGCCTCTCGCCTCCGCCCCCGTTGGGCACCATGTCAGCCGTCCGTATGTAAAAGGGGGAGCTGTATGGGGAGCAGGCGGTGCAGTGGCCGGCCGCCACCCTGCACGGCTGGCCGCAGGGCTCGCCGGGGACGGGCGCCAGGCTGCCTCGGCCGTCCAGAGCCTGGGAGCTGCAGGCATTGCAGGCGGGGCCTCTGGGGTGTGTGGGCAGGTCGTGCTCCTCCTCCCCTTCCTCGTCTGCATCCTCCGCTCTGCTCTTCTTGCAGCAGTAATACTGAGGGGAGAGAGGGGAGGGCTGCCTGAGGGCGGGGTGCTCCCCTCTGAGTATGCGCAGATACCCGCGCCCCTGCTCCGCCGAGGACCCTGCCCAAGCCCTTGGTCAACCCTGGATATACAAGTCAACACCAGGAGCCCACGGTCCACAGCGAAGTCCTCCCGGCCCCGCAAGATCAGTTCTTCTCGCTTCCTCCACCTACTTCCTGTGTATTAACTCCAGGTGGCTGTTGAGAGGCTTCCCAGCTGGCGCTAGGGGTAAAGAACCCACCTGCCAATGCAGGAGACTTAAGAGATGCGGGTTCGATCGCTAGGTGGGAAAGATTTCCTGGAGAAGGAAATGGCAACCCACTCCAGTATTCTTGCCTGGAGAATCCCATGGACAGAGGAGCCTGGCGGGCTACAGTCCATGGGGAAGCAAAGAGTCGGACACGACTGAGCAACTTAGCATGCACGTGGTTGAGAGAGGCGGGGAGGCAGAGAGGGAGGGACATACAGATTCCACTGAGCCCAGGCTGGGGTGCTGGGAGCTGCTTTCAGTCTCCCCACAGCGGTGTCCTTCCCACTAATCCTGAAATCTCAGACCTCTGGGAGACACCACACAAGGAGCCGGTGCTTTCCCAGCTCACTGTCTCGGGTGCCCAGAGTATGCAGGCTGAAGAAAAGCTCCTTTCTGACCACCCTGCAAGGTCCAGCCCCCTCAACATAAGCCTCCCGCTTTCTAGGCTTGGGGCTTTGTCGCCTCCACGCTGGGGAAGTGGTTTGCTGGCGGCCTGTGGCCCTGGGCCCCGGGCACTGACCTGGAGCCTACAGTAGCACAGGACGGCAATGATGCAGAGGAGGATGACCGTAGCTAGGATTCCGCCAGTGATCACAACTGTTCCCGCTGTCATCCGCCCGACGCCCCATCAAACTCTGCAAAGACACGTGGGGGAGAGGTGAGGGCAGCTGACCTTCCTCAGCTGGAGGCATGGTGGGGAGGGGGGACCTGAGAGCAGGGAGGGCCCCGGGGGTGGGACGCCAGGAGCTTCCTGCAGACTCAGCGGCCAGGCCAGCCTAACCTGGGACTCACAGCTGCGGGAGGGAAGAGAGGCGGAGGAGAGCTGACTGGCGGTGTAATTCTGCTCCCTGTTTCCATCTAGTTTCAAAGGTTCTTGCTGTCTTTCTGCTTTAATTCTCCTCTCCCCGTGCCCCCCACCCCATGGGACTAAGACACGGAGAATAAATAGCTTCTGTTTCTGAGGGCTTAGCCTGTGTGAGGCACTGTGCTGAGCACGCCCCTGGTTATCTCAGTTAATCTTCAAAATCACCTTTCGAGATAGTTGTTAATTATCCCTGCTTTACTCACAATGAGCTGAGGCTCTACTTGGTCTGGCTGAGAGTCCACCCAGCCTGGTTCACCCCCAGTGGCCAGGCTCTTGATCACTGCCCTCTGGGGCACAAACACCCATGGTCCCCGAGCCCTTGACGTAGGTGGAAGGCACAGGGTCTGAGCCTCAGAAGTTCCACTTGGTTCTGCCCTGGCTCCAACCCACACTCATTCGGGTGGCATCTGTCCTCTCTTTCCAACTCATACAGGAAACAAGGGCAAGGTGAGCTCAGAGGGAGCCGGCAGGCACATTCCAGCTCCTGGAAGGTTGGGGAGAGGCTGGGGAGACAAGTCCTGCTAAGGGGGGCTGGGTGGGGCAGAGGCATGCTCTGGATGTGAGGCTGTCTGATGGCTGACTCCCCTTTCAGGTCACTGGACAAAGATTCTCGATCCCCCCAGGCACACAGGGACCAAGGCTGACTCTGCCAATGGAGCAGGAGGATGGGAGGAGACTTGGCATCTTGAGGACAGAATGACCGCAAGCACTTACGTTCATAAAGGGAACGGTGACCTGCAAGACAACAAAAGAGACGGAGATGATGTTAGAAGAGTGTCATCCTGAAAAAGGCCCCAAGGGTTAGATTAGTCGCTGGGCTCCACCTCACCTCACCCGGCTCTCCCGGGTGCTCTGTCATCAGTAGGCCCACTGGTCCCAGATCTGAGTCTCCAGCTTGCAGCTTGAACCCAATTGTGACAGGCCAAGTCATTACCCTGTCTTCCAGTGGGCGCCCCCACCTCTGCCGACCTCTGAGTTACCGGTTCTACTGGAGCTGCCACAAAGGGTTTTACAGGTTGTTGCTCTCTCAAAGGGCAAGCGGGGGCTGGAACACCAGCTGCTCAGGAAGTCGTGTGGTCTGCTGTATCCACCTGGGGAAGGGGTGCCTTTCCTCACCCAGAGACACCATCTGCTCTTCACCATTGTGCTCCTGGAGCCTGGCAGGCACTGGCACTGCTTCTAACTCACTCAAAGATGCTCACAGTGTGGTCTGTGGATCAGTCCAGGCAGCACCTGGGAGCTGGTTAGATACGTAGCACCTCAGGCCCCTCCACCAGCCGAAGGAGTCAGAACGTGTGTTTTAACAAGGCCCCAGGTGATTATCTGCACATTGGAGTTTGACAAGGTTGTGGCGCATTCCCCTAGGTGCCCAGAGTTTCTTCTTTTAAAATGTTTATTTGTTGATAAATAAATAAGCATTTCTTTTTAATGTTTAAAATAAGTGTTACCACTCTTCGTTGCTGCACACGGGCTTCCTCCAGGTGCGGTGAGTGAGGACTTGTCTTTGTTGCGGTGCACAGGCTTTTGCTGCCATGGCTTCTCTTACTGCACAGCATGGGCTCCAGGCACACGAGCTTCAGCTCAGCAGTTGTGGGACACAAGCTTAGCTGCTCCGTGGCGTGCGGGATCTTCCTGGACTGGGGATGGAACCTGTGTCCCCTGCATTGGATTCTTGACCACTGGACTACCAGGGAAGTCCTTGCCCAGACTTTCAAATCCTCCAATTATTTGGCTTCTTCCAATCTTCTATTCTTCACAGCAATTATGACTGTATGCTGCATACCTGCACTGGTGCAATGGGTTCCTAAAGGATTTCACTGGTTTTGTCTTCACATGACCTATAGTCAGCCCTTCACCATGCCCTGCACCCCTCTTACTCCAGAGCCTTTCTGGCACCGCGCTGCCTTCAGGACACATTTATCTGCATGCAGACTTAATTTAGACTGAGCTTCAGTGGCTTTTCCCTCCCCGACTTCCCTCCATGCTCACCACCAATTTATTTTCCCCTTCTCACTGCCCATTGTCCTTCCCTGCCCCTCTCACAGGAATCCTCTGCACATCAGATAGTCCCAGTTCTTAAGACACGTATTGCCTAGTGATGAAAAGACACTTAATAAACCTTAAGAACCAGAGATGCACAGACCAGGGGCTGTGAGAACACAGGGGAGGGGGCAGCTACCTACTTGGGGAAAATTTCCAGAGAACATATTATGTTCCATGAGCAGAGTTCTAAAAGCTGTGTGGGGGCTTGTCCAACAGACAAAGTGCAGAGGGTAGAATGCACAGTCAAGGAATGTGAAAGAACACAGAGGTAACATACAGTTCTCAGCAACTGTAAGGATCCAGGAAGGCTGGGGTAGGCATGAAGCAGGCAAGGAGATGGGATTTAATGCTTATGGAGACAATGGGGGCTCCTGAAGGGTTTCTGTAGGGGAGACCATAATCTCTCACCTTCTCCATCTGTTTCAATTCTGCCCATCCTTCAGGGCTCTGAGAAGCCTTCCCCAGCTGCCTCATAGTGATGCAACCTCTCTTTCTGCACTTCTGCTGTAACGCCTTTCCATGTGCCACTTTTCAGGTCCTATCTTGGTGCAATGCTTGTCAACTTTCATGTGGGAACATCGTGACTCCTGCACTAAATTATGAGTCCTCTGGGGTCAGGAGTTGCATGTTATACTCTATCCTATCCTGAAGCTTTATACATAGTGCCTGGCACACAGCAGGCACTTAATAAAAGTAATCACTTCCCCATATGGGCTTCCCTGGCAGCTCAGATGGTAAAGAATGTGCTTGCAATGCAGGAGACCT
This sequence comes from Bos indicus, assembly GCF_029378745.1. NCBI lineage: Eukaryota > Metazoa > Chordata > Mammalia > Artiodactyla > Bovidae > Bos > Bos indicus. The sequence goes on along the minus strand of NC_091775.1, from coordinate 61,842,266 downwards.
GGGTTTGATTCCTGGGTTGGGGAAGATCCCCTGCAGGAGGGCATGGCAACCCACTCTAGTATTCGTGCCTGGAAAAGCCCATGGACAGAGGAGCCTGGCGGGCTTCAGTCCATAGGGTCGCAGAATCCGACACAACTGAGCGACTAACACATACATATATATCCTTCCCCATACGGCGCTTCTTTTACAGGCCTGGCAGTAATGACCCTGATCGACCACCAGAGGGCAGTGTATCTCTAGCCACTTGAGTCTCATCTGCAGGCAGAGCATCCTTGTTGGAAACTGGTTTGACTGCTGAAATGTGAGGTGAGCCATGCTTCAGGGTTCATTGGAGTGTTTGTTGGGAGTTGGGGTGAGAAGGTGAACCTCAGCCTTGGGAGGACTTATACACCATCACAACAACATCACTCCTCCTTCTCCTGCTTCACTGGCCTGTTCACCCCTGAGATGGCTCAAAAGACAGAGAGACTCTAGCAACCTGAGGTTGCAGGAGCCAGCAGTGGTCCACTCTCCTGAAAGTCTTGGCCTGGTCCCCCAGGATATGCCCAGGCTGCTTTAGGAAGCAGGGAATTATGAAACCATACAGGGAGAGCATCCTTCCTTCTCTGCCCTCCATGCCTGGCCTCCCTCTTTCAGCACCGTGAAGGCTGCACAGCAGAAGTGGCCTGTAAAGGGGAGCACAGCAGTATAGGCGGAGCCATGGGGCTGAAGGGCCATTCAAAGCCCAAATGTGCCACTTAGCAGGCACCCCATCTTGGAAGCTGGCCTTCTTTTTCATTTGTAAAAGAGAGATTACAAAAAAACGCAGCTTACTAGTATGACCGTGAATAAAACGATTCACATATACAATGGCCCCTTGTAAACTCTAAGATACCCTTCAAGCATGGTTATCTGTACAGAAAAGGGAGACCCAGACATTTCGTGACCGCTTAAGTCTGGCCTCACAGTCGTAAACCTAGAAGGGACATGCAGAGTGCATGTGGTCCTGGCCAGCCGCCTGGAGGCTCCAGTCCTGGTGGTGCATAGCATTTCAATTCTGCGTTTATGGTTTCAGGTGGGCTTGTTTTCTCTTTGCAAATAGATGTAAATAATCACAATAACTCCCTGAACCTAAACAGCTTTCATTCTACAGTTTACCATAAGTCTGAAATGGCAACCCACTCCAATATTCTTGCCTGGAACATCCCATGGACAGAGGAGCCTGGTAGGCTACAGTCCGTGGAGTCTCAAAGAGTCGGACATGACTGAGTGACTTCACTTTCTTTCTTAGTCTTTTCTCCTACATATGAATGCCTTCTATTCTGAGAGCACGATAATTAAGTCCAATTTGCTTGTTAAGTCCCACAAAGTTAGCCTAGGTACTCAACTAACACAACTGGCGATATAGTAGTGTACTGCAATAGGTTTATAATACTTTTCACATAAATAATATGTAAAAACAAACACAAAACATTTTTAATCTTAAACTACAGTAGCTTGAAAACTACAGTAGTAAACAGCTGGCATTCAGGGGCTGGCATTTATGGAACAGGCAAGAAGATTACTGACTGGAGGAGGGAGAGGAGATGGGAGATGGTAGAGCTGAAGGACTGTCAACAATAGGAGATGGAGGGCAAGCTACAGTTTCACTCATGCCTGATGTTGATGGCACAGGTTCTGGTTCCTTGCTGGATTCAATTCTATCTGTTGTTCAGTCACTGAGTTGTGTCTGACTCTTTGCGACCCTATGGACTGCAGCTCACCAGGCTTCCCTGTCCTTCACTATCTCTTGGAGTTGGCTCAGACTCATGTCCATGGAGTCAGTGATGCCATTCAACCATCTCATCCTCTATCACCTCTTCTTCTGCCTTCAGTCTTACCCAGCATCAGGGTCTTTTCCAATAAGTAGGCTCTTTGAATCAGGTGGACGAAGTATTGGAGCTTCAGCTTCAGCGTCAGCTCTTTCAATGAATACTCAGGGTTAATTTCCTTTAGGTTTGCAGGTTTGATCTTGCTTTCCAAGGGACTCTCAAGTCTTCTCCAACACCACAGTGTGAAAGCATCAGTTCTTCGGTGCTCAGCCTTCTTTATGGTCTAACTCTCACATCTAAACATGACTACTGGAAAAACCATAGCTTTGACTATATGGACCTTTGTTGGCAAAGTGATGTCTCTGCTGTTTAATATGCTGTCTAGGTTGGTCATAGCTTTTCCTATAAGGAGCAAGTGTCTTTTAATTTCATGGCTGCAGTTACTGTCCAAGGTCAATTTGGAACCCAAGAAAATAAAGTCTGTCACTGTTTCTATTTTTCCCCTATTTGCTATGAAGTGATGGGACCAGATGCCATGATCTTTATCTTTGGAATGTTGAATTTTAAGCCAGCTTTTTCATTCTCCTCTTTCACCTTCATCAAGAGGTTCTTTTGTTCCTCTTCACTTTCTGCCATAAGGGTGGTGTCATCTGCATATCTGAGGTTATTGATATTTCTCCCGACAACCTTGATTCTAGCTTGTCCTTTATCTAACCTGGCATTTCTCATGATGTACTACGTGTATAAGTTAAATAAACAGGGTGACAATATACAGCCTTGACGTATTCCTTGACCAATTTTGAACCAGTCCGTTGTTCCTTGTCTGGTTGTAACTGTTGCTTCTTGACCTGCATACAGGTTTCTCAGAAGGCAGGTAAGGTGGTCTGGTGTTCCCATCTCTTTAAGAATTTTCCACAGTTGGTTGTGATCCACACAAAGGCTTTAGTGTAGTCAACGAAGCAGATGTTTTTCTGCAATTCCCTTGCTTTTTCTATGATCCAACAAATGTTGGCAATTTGATGTCCAGTTCCTCTGCCTTTTCTAAATCCAGCTTGTACATCTAGTTCTTAGTTCACATACCATTGGAGCCTAGCTTGAAGGATTTTGAGCATGACACTGTGTGAAATGAGTGAAATTGTGTGTAGTTTGAACATTCTTTGGTATTGCCCTTCTTTGGGATTGGAATGAAAACTGACGTTTTCCAGTCCTGTGGCCACTGCTGAGTTTTCCAAATTTGCTGCCATATTGAGTGCAGCACTTTAACAGCATCATGATGATTTGCCTAAAGTCATAATAGCAAATGTCTGAGTCAGGACTGAACTCAGGACTGAAGGGCCAGTGCTATGGAGTTTCTGCCGCATCTCTTACCTGATTAATTTCCGAGGCTTTGAGAAGAAGGTCCCTATGTACCCTCGCAGGGCCTGGACAGAATGGATTCAGTGGGGACCAACTCAGGGGCTGAGAACAGCCAAAGAGAACAAAGGCTGTTGCCAACTGCAGAGCCCCGGGCCCACCCTCTGTGACCAGGACTTTCTGGAGCTCCCTCTCTACCAGCACCTCTCTTCACCCAGGATCCAGGTACCTTCTTCCGTGCCTCACACTTACGTGAACAGCTGGATCAGTGACAGCCCAGTCACGCCGGCTGTGCCTGAGCGGACAGCAGCTGGGGGCGCATCATGGCCAAGGGCATCAGTTCCTGCCAGAGAAGGGAGGGGAAGAAGGTCAGTGAGAGCTGGTGGGGGAGGCTGAGAGGACGGATGGGTGCACTCTGGCATCTGGCTGTGACCCCAGGACTCTGGAGTGGACACCCCCAAGAGGCTTGTTTCCTGACCTCCATGACTGCCTTGGTCTGAGGTCCCCCCAGCCTGAGAACCTAGGCTCAGACCTCTAAGGCCACATCCTATCCTGTCCTTGTTTCCTTCCCTCAGTGTCACTGCCTGGAACCCTCTGCCCAACGCGGCATCAGGACAAGAGCAACCTCCTGCTCTGGGAAGCGAGGCTCAATGGTGGAAGGAAGTCCGGCTCCTCTTTCATGCTCCTGCTGGAGCATGCTGCCCTGTCCCCTGGTGGACGTGTCCCTTTTGGCTGCATAGCTGATCCCTCTCACTCTGGCCCCATATACTTCTTTCCCATCCCCTTACCCCATTCTTTCCTGGAACTGTATTTCCAGTGCCCAGAGCTGCTCACACCTTTCTCTTACTCCAATACCCTGACTCCTCAGGCCAACGTGCCAACCAGACACTTGGATGGATAAGTTCATGCTGATGGAGGTGGAGGAAGTGAGATCCACCGAGGAATCCAGTGTAGGCAAATTATTGGGCATCCCTTCAAGCCAAAATTCTTTATCCACTCAACCTTATTTAGAGGAGCATCTGGGCCCAACCTAGGAATGGGGTGTTGGGGGCGGTGGGGAGAGGAAGGGTGCCCCCGATGGTGATGCTGGGCTGCTGCTCACTGTCCCGAGGAGAACCTGCTCCACTGGGTGTGTGTTTTCACTAGGGAGGGAACCTAACCATGAATGGGATGTGCTGAGCCACCTTCCACAGGGACAGGGCTGACAACCTCAGGATCTCTGGCTCAGCAGGAAGCTGGAGGTCAAAGCACAGACATTTTCAGGCCTCAAGGACTGTACCCATCTGAGTTCAGCAGGTCTCAGGAACAGAGCTCCCAGAGAAGTTGAGAAGGCAGTTGGTCACCTGCAGAGGTGCTCCATCCCCACCTCCACTTCCTTCTAGATCTAGGCCTTAACAATGTCTTCAGTGCCTGCCTTGGATGTTCTGGACACTCAGGCTTTCTCTTCTAAAAGATGTTTTCACTCATATGAAAATGTATGTCATATGTAGCTGGATGTCAGAGTGGGACTCTTCCCACCTAAGTGTTGACTGAGATGCCAATGGGTTGACATCAGAAGACTAAAGTGAATTTGGAAAAGGTCCCTCCTCCCTGGCCATGTGTGGGGAAATATACATGAGGATGCAAATCTGCTTCAGGATTCATGCTGTTGTTCAGTCGCTAAGTCATGCCAGACTCTTTGTGACCCCATGGACTGCAGCACACCAGGCTTCCCTGTCCTTCACTGTCTCCTGGAGTTTGCTCAGATTCATGTTCATTGAGTCAGGATTCATGAGTGCTTTGTAAAAGAGAGATGGGTCAATAATCTGGTGAAGATTTGGTGAGGAAGATTTCCTTGGCAAGAGCTGTTGCTGAGCCGTGAATCTCTCACTCCAACCAGCAAAAGAGGCGGGAGGGCCATGGAACTGGCAGGGCTCGTTGTCTTGAGTCCTGCTCAATAGTGCCACCTGGAGGCGTGAGAAGACCCCAGTTGAGGAGGCCAGGCCTCCAGATGCCCCAGGGGCTGAGCAAGGAGTTGCCCAAAAGGCCAGGAATAGAGATGATGTGTTTGCCTGGGTTAAGGAACCATCAGGGAACCTCAGAAGAGCCCCAGAAAGCATTCACAAAAGCAGGAACCAGTCTAAAGCTACTCTCTGCTCTCTAACCAGTAAGAATTCTCTATTTCGCAGCAGCTCTTGAGGATAGTGGGAGGGAGGGTAAGAGTGGGGGGAATGTAGACAGCAAGGGATTTTGCCCAATGCCCCAGTTGCAGCAGATCCAAACTGGAGAATAGGAGAAGAGTAATGCTGTTGGGTGGGGAGTATTTTGATTATCACTCATGACTGACACTCTAATTTCTGAGTTGAAACTGTATCTATAACTTAGAGTGACTACGAGACTATCACCTAGGAGGGAATGAAAAAGCAATGGGCCTGGCATAAGTTTTACTCTAGGGGCAGGGGCAGATTTCTCCCACTGAATACATTTTAAACTAAAGGGTACTTGATCGTACACCATGATCAAGTGGAATTTATCCCAAGGATGCAAGGATTCATCAATATACATGTATCAATTAGAGTAATACATGACATTAACAAACTGAAGAATAAAAACCATACAATCATCTCAGTATATGTAGAAAGGTTTTGACTTTCAACACCCATTTATGATAAAAATTCTCCAGAAAGTGGGCACAGAGGGAACATAACTCAACATAGTAAAAGCTATATATGACAAACCCATAGCTAACATTCTCAAGGGTGAAAAACTGAAAGCATTTCCTCTAAGATTAGGAACAAGACAAGGATATCCACTCCCACCACTTTTATTCAACATGGTTTTGGAAGTCCTAGAGACAGTAATCAGAGAAGAAAAAGAAAAAAAATAAATTCAAATTGGAAAAGAAGTAAACTGTCACTGTTTGCAGATGATGTGATACTATATATAGAAAATCCTAAAGATGCTACAAGAAAACTACTAGAGCTCATCTATGAATTCGGTAAAGTTGCAGGTTACAAACTTAATACACAGAAATCTACTGCATGTCTATACACGAAAAATGAAAGATCAGAAAGAGAAATTCAAGAGACAATTCCATTTACCAGGCATCAGAAAGAATAAAATACCTAGGAATAGAGCTACCTGAGGAGACAAAAGACTGTACTCTGGAAACTCTAAGACACTGATGAAAGAAATAAAAGATGACACAAACAAATGTAGAAATATACCATGTTCTGGAATTGGATGGATTAATACTGTGAAAATGACTATACTATACCAAAGCAATCAACAGATTCAGTGCAATCCCTATCAAATTACCTATAGCATTTTTCACAGAATTAGAACAAAAAATTTTACAGTTTGTATGGAAACACAATAGAAGACCCCAAATACCCAAAATAATCTTAAGAAAGAAAAATGGAGCTGGAGGAATCAGCCTTCCAGATTTCAGGCTATACTATAAACTACAGTAATCAACAGTATGATGCTGGCACAAAAACAGAAATTAGATCAATGAGACAGAATAGAAAGTTCAGAGATAAACCCGTGCACCTACGGTCACCTAATCTATGATGAAGGAGTCAAGACTATACAGTGGAGAGAAAACAGTCTCTTCAACAAGTGGTGCTGGGAAAACTGGCCAATACAAATAAAAGAATGAAATTAGGATACTCTCTAATACCATAAACAAAATAAACTCAAAATAGATTAAAGATCTAAATGTAAGGCTGGGGCTATAAAGCTCTTAGAGGGAAACATAGGCAGAACGCTCTTTGACATAAATCGCAGCAAGATCTTTTTTGATCCACTTCCTAGAGTAATGAAAATAAGCAAAAATAAATAAATGGGATCTAATTAAATTTAAAAGCTTTTGCACAGCAAAGGAAACCATAAACAAAATGAAAAGACAACCCACAGAACAGGAGAAAATATCTGCAAATGAATTGACCAACAGGGATTAATCTCCAAAATATACAAACAGCTCATGCAACTCAGTATCAAAAAAACAACACAATCAAAAAGTATTTATATATGGTAGAAACCAACACAAATATTATAAAGCAATTATCCTCCAATTAAAAATAAATAAAATTTTGAAAAATGGGAAGAAGATCTAAATATACATTTCTCTAAAGAAGATATTCAAGGAGGCTGAAAATCACATGGAAAGATGTTCAACATCCTAATTATCAGAGAAATGCAAATCAAAACTACAATCAAAACTATCATCTCACATAAATTAGAATGGCCATTATCAAAAAAATCTACAAATGAGAAATGCTGGAGAGGGTGTGGAGAAATGGGAACCCTCCTACACTGTTGGTAGGAATGTGAATTCATATAGCCATTATGGAAAATTAATATGGAGAGTATTAAAAATCTAAAAACAGAACTACCGTATGACCCAGCAATCCCACCCCTGGGCATATACCCAGAGAAAAGACATAATTCAAAAAGATACATGCACTGCTATGTTCCCAGCAGCACTATGCACAATAGCCAAGCCATGGAAGCAACCTGAGTGTCCATCAGCAGAGGAGTGGATAGAGAAGATGTGGTGCATAGATAATGGAATATGATTCAGTCATTTGTTGTTGTTATTTAGTCACTAAGTCGTGTCTGACTCTGTGAGACTCTGTGGAGTCCACCAGGCTCCTCTGTCCATAGGGTTTCCTAGCCAAAAATACTGGAGTGAGTTTCCATTTCCTTCTCCAGGGGATCTTCCTGATTGAACCCATGTCTTCTGCTTGGCAGGCGGATTCTTTACCACTAAGTAACCTGGGAAGCCCTTACTCAGCCACAGAAAAGAACAAAATAATGCCACTTGCAGCAACATAGATAGACGTAGAGATTGTCATAGAGTGTGGTAAGCTAGACACAGAAAGACAAATACCATACCATGTCATTTTATATATATAATTTTTTTAAAAGAGTACATACAAATGAATTTAATTACAAAACAGAAGTGGAGTCACAAATGTAGAAAACAAATTTATTGTTACTAGGGGATGTGGAGGGGAGGATAAACTGGAAATTGGGATTGACATATATACACTCCTATATATAAAATAGATAGCTAATAAGAACATGCTGTATAGCATAGGGAACTCAACTTAACACTCTGTAATGAACTATATGCGAAAAGAATCTAAAGCCCCTATGCTGGGAAAGACTGAAGGCAAAAAGAAGGGGGCGACAGAAAATGAGATGGTTGGATAGTATCACCAACTCAATGGACATGTTGCTGTTGTTATTCAGTCACAAAATTGTGTCCAACTCTTTGCAAACTGCAGGCTTCCCTGTCCTTCGCTATCCTCAGGGGAGTCTCGTATGCTGTAGTCCAAGGCGTTGCAAAGAGTTGGACACGACTTAGTGACTCAACAATAACAACAACAAATAACCGATTCGCTTTGCTGTACGGCAGGAACAGAACACTGTAAATCAACAATATGCCAACAGAAAGTTTTTAAAAAATAAAGTGATAGACCTCCTAGATTTTGATCCATGAAAGGGAGACAAAACACAAGTTACAGACTAGGAGAGATGAAAATGGAATATTACCACATACGCTGCAAACATAAGGAAACTAAAGGGTATTAAAAACAACTTTATGCCAATCTAAAAATACAGATGAAATGAATACATTTATGGAATAATGTAACCTACCAGTATTTCCTCAAGAAGAAATAAATTACTTGAAAGATCTTATAATGTGAAGAAATCAAATCATCAGAAGTTGACTTTCAAAATAAAGAAGGAAAAAATAAAACACGTAGGCCCAGAGAGCTTCACCAGAAACACCTACCAAACACTTAATAAAGAAACCATCCTATCTCACACAAAGCATTCCAAGAACAGAAAAAGAAGAAACGCTCTAAGTCATCTTACTATCACTTTTCACTAGCAACACAGAAAACGTAATTTTAAAGACATCATATAAAATAATGAGAAAATTATTAAGTCCTATCAGAGAAGACAATGGCACCCCACTCCAGTACTCTTGCCTGGAAAATCCCATGGACGGAGGAGCCTGGTAGGCTGCAGTCCATGGGGTCGCTAAGAGTCAGACACGACTGAGCGACTTCACTTTCGCTTTTCCCTTTCATGCATTGGAGAAGGAAATGGCAACCCACTCCAGTGTTCTTGCCTGGAGAACCCCAGGGACGGGGTACCCTGGTGGGTTGCCGTCTATGGGGTTGCACAGAGTCGGACACGACTGAATCGACTTAGCAGCAGCAGCAGCATTAAGTCTTAGGTGTATATGATCCCCTGGAGTAGAAAATGGCAACCCATTCCAATATTCTTGACTGGGAAATTCCATGGACAGAAGAGCCTAGCAAGTTACAGTCCATGAGGGTCTTAAAGAGTCAGACACAACCGAGAGCACACATACATAAAATACGAGCTATATAGGAGATGACAGAGGATGAGATGGTTGGATGGCATCACTGACTCAGTGGACATGACTTTGAGCAAGCTCCAGGAGATGCTGAAAGACAGGGAAGCCTGGCGTACTGCAGTCCGTGGGGATTGCAAAGAGTTGGACACAATTGAGCAACTGAACAACAATATAGGGATTTTTTTTAGAAATCTTTAAAATTTTACGGAAAGACTTAAAGATGCCTAAATAAATGGAAAGTTATACCAAAAAGATAAAAATAAAATAAAAAGTAAAGGGATATTTGAAGAAAAAAAATCAAAGTTGCTTTTAGGGCATAAATCGTACAACATGCTTGCTTAACCAGTTACTTTATAGAAAAATGGTCCGTGGAAATGGAAGAACTCTAAAAAATTTGTCCCAACATCTTTACTTCTCTAGAAGAAGAAATCAAGTTCAGAGAGGACAAGTGACTTACTTAACCACACACAGCAAGATAGAGATGGGACTGGAGAGGCACTGGGAACAGAGCCTCCTGGCCCCTGCTGTCTCTCCTCCCAGCACATCTGCTCTTATCTCACCAGGAGCTAAGGTGTCCCTAAAGCTGGATTTCTCACATTGGCTTGACAGTAACAATCCACCTGAGCCACACATTAAGGCAGAGACTCCAGATCTCCTGAAGCAGCATCTCCAGAGGAGGGACCCAGAATCTGCATCTTTAACAGGTTTGAATCTTGCCATCTGGTACTTTTGGGAAAAGATGTAGGAATGAAGGTCTTTGGGAGGATTTCAGGCTGGAGGCAGCAGGGGAGGTGGGTGACCTTGTGGAGCCTGTGGCATCATCTGCTGCCCATAACAAGGCTGAATCTGGATTCTGTGTCCTCAGGGCACACAGGCCAAAAGGAGGACGAGGGGAGTGCGGGGAGAACCAAAGGTAACACGGTGTCTCTGGGTGGGATGGAGCCAATAGAGGTCAAGGTGGGGAACCTTAAGTCCATTCTTCTAGTGAAAGCTGGGGGAACATAAAAGCCACCCTGATCTGATCTCATTTACAAAGCAGAAAAAGAGACACAAACACAGAGAACAAATGTATGGATACCAAGGGGGAAAGGAGGGTGGGATGAATTGGGAGATTAGGATGGACACACACACACTACCATGGATATAAAAGATACCTAATGAGAACCTACTGTATACAGCACAGGGAACTCTACTCGGTGCTCTGTGGTGACTTAAGTGGGAAGGAAATCCAAAAAGGAAGGGATGTATGTACACGTATAGCTGATTCACTTGGCTGAAGAGCAGAAACTAACACAACATTGTAAAGCAACTCTACTTTAAAAAAAAAAATAGCCTCCCTGATAGAATCTGCTGGAAATGGGTTTCCCAGTCCCCATAAGGCCAGGGGTCTGTGCTCTCTCGGAAGGACCCCTGCCCTCAGTGACTTCAGCACCCAGAGGCGGGTCATCTCCCTCACCGCCTGGACCAGCAGTGACAGGAAGCTCCTGCCGCAGCTGGCACCAGCCCATGTAATTAACGATCAGCTGCCCCCTGCACCCTGCTTGGCCCCCTTTGGAGCACAAGTTAATTGAGCAGGGCCTAAGCACCGGCTGATCTCAATTTCTTCTGATGCAATTAAGCCTTCTCCAGTCATTTATTAACTCATGAAATTGACACAGCAGGTTAGCAGCTCCTAAGAAGAGCAGTTTTTTTCCCCTTGTTCCCTGTCTCCTCAGACATCAATGCTCTGGCATGGCTGGCGGAGGGAATCAGACAAAGGGGCTCCTTTTACTCTGATTGTGCTTATGGCCATTACCAAGCCCTGATTCCCAGGATGAGGGTGGGAAGACTTGGTGGTCAGATTGGTCCCTTTGTCCCAGAGGAAGTACCACAGCAGCAGAGAGGTGTGTGCTGTTTGAGTAGGGGCCTCTCTGAGAGATACAGGGAAACTCAGCAAATCATCAAGGGAAAAGAGAACCTCAATATAATAACGATAGTAAACAGGCAGTTTATAAAACAGAATCAAAAGGCTAACAAGAAAATGAAGAGATGCCCAAACTCAACATAATCTAGGAAATGCAAATGGAAACCATAGTGAGCTATCCCTCTACACTGGTAGACTAGCAAAAATTGGTGGGGATTTAGGGGCACTGCTGGTAGGGTGTAGTTATAACAGCCGTTGAGGGAGAGACTTACCACTACTTGGTCATATTAAGTTCAGACCCCATGAGACAGCAACTCTGCTCCTGGGTCTGTGTCCCCCAAATTTCTCAATATATCCATATGGTGCCACGTGTGAAGATGTTCATCCCTGTGTTTTTTATGGTGGCAGAGAACTGGAAGCAAGCTCAGTGATCATCACTGGAGAGTATAAAGTCAGGTAGACATACACCTCAGAGGATAATGCAACTGCTGAGAGCAAGGACCAATCGGACCAGAGTAACACAGAGTGACAGGGATAAATGTTAGCAGAGGGCTAGGTTAAAAAAAAAACACACACACAAACAGAATTAGACGTATAAAGATGTATAACACTGCTTATATAAATTTAAAATACAAGCACAGGTCCAGCAACCGGGTTAAGAATCCTCCTGCCAAAGCATGGGACACAAGTTCGACACCTGGTCCAGGAAGAACCCACATGTCGTGGGGCAACTAAGCCCATCTGCCAAAACTACTGAAGCCCTCAGGCCCTAGAGCCTGAGCCCCATACGAGAAGCCACCACAGTGAGAAGCCTGCACACCGAAACTCCAGAGCAGCCCCTGCTCACCCCAACTAGAGAAGAGCCTGAGCAGCAATGAAGGCCCAGCATAGCCAAAAATAAACAAATCAAACTGAAAAAAGAAAAGATCCCACAATCACCAAACTATGCTTTAAAAAAAAGAACACATACCGAAACAAAAACAACAACCCCCTCACCCAAGTTCATAGATACAGAGAACAGGTTGGTGGTTGCCAGAGGTAGGGAGTGGAGGAGGGAGAAATGGGTGAAGAAGGTCAAAAGGTACAAACTTCCAGTTATAAAATAAGTAAATAAGTCATGGAGAAATAATGCACAGCATGGTGACTATAATAAAACTCTATTGTACTTGAAAGTTTCCAGGAGAGTAGACCTTAAGAGTTCTCATCACAAGAAAAACATTTTTTGGCCACTGGTCACAGGTGATAAGTAGACTTATTGTGGTGATCATTTTGCAATGTATACAAATATGAAATTACTATGTGATATACCTGAAATCAATACACTGTTATCTGTCAATTTTACCTCAATAAAACAAAATCCAAAATACATACCCCAAAATGTATATGCATTAAACATGTTAGAATGGCTGACTGTGGAAGGAGGAGAATGAAAACAGGAATAAGAATAAAAGAGAAAAAAAAATAATAGAGAAGAAGGGCCTTGCCCAGACCAATGATGAATCATATTGTGGACTATCTGAGAAGTAATACTGATGAGTATAATTAACTTAACATTCTACATCTGAGGTCCAACCCAAACAAAAAGGAAAGGGGTCTCTCACCACCCCAAGGAGGGCCTCCGTGCTGCACACTTCTATCTGACCTTCCTATCTGTTCTCAGGTAACTGTATTGTTGCCACACTGGGGTCAAGTAGGTATATTTTGTTTTCTTCTTAAAATGACAGACCATTTAAGGGCATTGGAATCTTGTGTCTTCATAAAGCTCCACTCCAGTGTTCAGCACATTTTAGACTGTGGGATGGCAGATCTAATGGGGAAGCTGCTTTGCATGCAGAGCGTGGGCTGTTTTATGCAGATGACACTTGTCTCTGTGGCTCTTGGGGTCAGGATTCCCGATTATGGGCCTGTTCTCTCTGCTTCAGAGAGATGACTGTGGAGGTCAGCAAGCGTTTTAAAGGCTTGGTTCACCTTGGACTCAACTCTCTTTCCCTTTCTGCCTTTCAAAACAACATTCGTTACTTCTGACAGAGTTTTCCTGTGTGCATCTTGTTTGATGTTCAGACACGGCAGTTTTTTCACTTCTCTTATTTCACAGAAAACATAAAGCTCAGAAAAGCAAAGTGGCTCAGCCAAGGTCACACAGCTATTTTGGGGAGAGCCAGGGCACCCTGCCCTCACCATTCTTCCATGCCCAGTGTAGTTCTTGCTCTGCAAGGAACACATGCCCTGTGCCATGGCCCCATTTCCATGTCACCCCAGCTTTTCGGACTCCACGTTCTATTTCCTGACTCACCACTCGCAGGAGGGACGGGGCATCACGGCCTGTGTGTTGGGAAGACTCATTGGTCTATATGGTTCACTGGGATTTCTCTCCATCTGTATTTGATCTCTACTGGCATTTGGGAGGTGTTCCGAGATCCCTAGGCAGCAGGCCTCCAGCCCGCTGACTGTGAACATGCTTGTTAGGAAAGGCAGAAGCCTCTGTGGGGTTTGTTTCTCCTTGCTGGAAAGACATCAGCAGTCTGGAAGAGATCCAGGTGAGAACGCAGGCCATTGAAAGGAAGTAAAGTTTCAGGCCAGATGGTGATAAGGAGAGGCAAGGCGCTAGGATAACAGGTGGACCAGAAGGAGCTAACCTGTGAGGGATGGGTCTCAGGACCATAGAGCCATCTAACTCAGAGTAGCAGAAAGGGGGAGGCTTGCTCAAGCTGTCCAAGGGACGGATGTGAAGTAATGGGATAAAAGGAGACCAAAGACGTTGAGACCAAATTAAGGCAAATCTCACAGGACACAAACAAATGTAACAGTGAGATTTGAAATCTGTCAACCTACATTGCACAGGGAGGCTTGGGGAGCATTATGGAGCTGCTCCGTCTCCTGGGTCAAATCTAGAGACCTGGCCTATTCATGCTGCCGGTTGGGTTTGACTGGGCCAGGGTGAGGATACAGCAAGGATGGGACGAGGCAACTTCTGGTTTTGGGGGGCTTAACAATTGCACCAGGATTTATTCAGGATACTTAATCACTTCAATGAGAACATTCTAAAATGGGCAAAAGAGCCCTGAGGAGGACTTCCCTGGTGGCCCAGGGGTTAAGAATCTACCTGCCAATGTAGGGGACACAGGTTCGATCCCTGGTCTGGGATGATCCCACATGCTGCAGAGCAACCGAAGACCAAAGACCATGTGCCACAGCTACTGATCCCCGCTCTAGAGCCCTTGAGCCTTTACTGCTGAATCCTGTGTGCCTAGAGCCTGTGCTCCACAGCGAGAGAAGCCACTGCGATGAGAAGCCTGTGCACCGCAACTAAAGAGTAGCCCCTTTTCACTGTAACTATAGAAAGCCCAGAGGCAGCAACAAAGATCCAGAACAACCAAAAAAAAAAAAAAAAGAAACCATATATATATATATATTTATTTAAAGGCCATTTGCAGGTAATACAGCAATGGTGACAGCAGGCCTTTGGCAGGTGGGGCAACACTTCATGGAAACCATGGGAGAGCGCCTGGTAGAATCCTGTGGGCTTAGTGAGCAGAATGGGAAATTTACATCCAAATATGCCTCCTATTCTTAATAGTTCACACACACTCACACACACTCAAGTCAACTGCATGCCACAATATATATGGCTCCTATTTCATATTCTGGGTTTGCTAATTCTCAAGTAATTCTTTGGGTGTCTTTGTGGCGTTCCGTTAAACTTTTCTAAAAATTGACCTACATGATTTGTCAATATCATCTTGGGCAGAGGGAGCAAAACCAAGGAAACAGGGTTTGTATCTTGATGAGTTGTATTTCTATCTGTTACATGCACTGATTTCTCTGGCCGCGAGAGTGGCCTGGGATGGCTCTTCCAGCTGAATCTTTATCACTTTGCACCCTGTGGATGGGGTAGGCAGGCTTCCCCAAGAAACCCTGGGGCTTCCAGCTCCCCACAAGAAGTGGAGATGGAGATTGTTTCCCATTTCATCCACTGGTCCCTGAGGGCTGAAGGGTTGAAAACTGCTTGTGGCCAGATTACTCATCAGGGAAAGCTCTAGAACAGACTGGATACAGATAAGCCATGCTCTCTCAGAAAACAGGTTACAAAAGAGCAACTTTACATTCGTGTGTGTGTGTGCAATAGGAAAACATATTGCATAATAGGGAAACATACACTATTTATAGCTTTCCCCCTCTTCTGCTTTCTGCTAATCTGTGTCTACCAGCTCATCTGGACTGGAGAGTAAAAGGTAAATCGGGAGACACCATTCTATTTGAATAGATATGACCTGACCTGAATATACTTAGACAATGAAAGGAGAAGAGGAGAAATTCAAGAGCTGGCATGAAAGGTACTTGAAAAGCATTCTGGAGAGACTGCAAAGAGGAGGAGACGAGGTGGCTGCCATATGCATGAGACACTGGGAGAGGTGGAAATGGGAAAGAGGTTGTTGTTCAGTCGCTCAGTTGTGTCTCACTCTTTGCGACCCCATGGACTGCAGCATGCCAGGCTTCCCTATTCTTCACCATCTTCTGGAGCTTGCTCAAACTCATGTCCTTTGAGTCAGTGATGCCCTCCAACCATCTTGTCCTCTGTCATTCCTTTCTCCTCCTGCCTTCAATCTTTCCTAGTATCATCAGCCTTTTTTAATGAGTCAGTTCTTTACATCAGGTGGCCAAAGTATTGGAGATTCAGCTTCTCCATCAGTCCTTCCAATGAAAACTCAGGATTGATTTCCTTTAGGATTGACTGGTTTGACCTCCTTGAAGTCCAAGGGACTCTCAAGGTAAAGAGGAGTTTTGAGTATTTTATATATTATGAATGAAATTTATTCCCTTGGGATTTCCCAAACACTTCAATAAAGGTTTACATTCCTTTCCACATAGGTTTTGCATATTGGATTGAGTTTAAATAAGACACCTTGAGGAGACTGAGCCCACAGGGCAACTTTTCCGTTTTTTTTTTTTCACAGGTTATCATCATAAAGGAGGATGATTTGTCCAAAGAAAGATAATTGGAGGAGAAGACTTTTGAGAGTCCCTTGGACTGCAAGGAGATCCAACCAGTCCATCCTAAAGGAGATTAGTCCTGAGTGTTCATTGGAAGGACTGATGTTGAAGCTGAAACTCCAATACTTTGGCCACCTGATGTGAAGATCTGACTCATTTGAAAAGACCCTGATGCTGGGAAAGATTGAGGGCAGGAGGAGAAGGGGATGACAGAGGATGAGATGGTTGGATGGCATCAGTGACTCAATAGACATGGGTTTGGATAAACTCTGGGAGTTAGTGATGGACAGGGAGGTCTGGCGTGCTGCAGTCCATGGGGTCGCAAAGAGTCGGACACAACTGAGTGACTGAACTGAACCGAACCAGTAACTCTTGGGCTTTCCCTGTGGCTCAGCTGGTAAAGATTCTGCCTACAATGTGGGAGACCTGAGTTTGATCCCTGGGTTGGGAAGATCCTCTGGAGAAGGGAAAGCCTACCCACTCCAGTATTCTGGCCTGGAGAATTCCATGGGCTGTAAGTCCACGGGGTCACATACAGTCGGACATGACTGAGAGAATTTCAGTTTCACCAGTAACTCTCAGAGGTGGGAGGATGCCAATTTAGGTCAAGTTGGAAAGAGATATAGAGATTAGTGTTTATGAACTTCCTAAGTAGAAAGACAGAGAAGATAGGGATTTGGTAGGAAGTATGAATGATAAACAATTCCCCAAAATATTCCTAGTAAGTAGTCCCTCTGGGACCAGCCAACATGAGCTCCAGGCTATGGCCAAGCCTGCATCTGGGTCTCTGACCCTGGGGGGCCATGGTGATGTTTTTAAAAAAATCTCCTCTTATTTGAATGACCACTCCTTAATTTTATACACTTTTCCTACTCATTACTTTGTGCTTTTCTTATCAGTCTCTTTGAATATTACCAGTTAGGCATATTAACACTTGCAGTGTCAAAACTACTGTAAATGTTTTCCCCAGTATGAACTCCTTTACAGTGTAAAAGTTTTAAACTTTTAGGGAGCTAAATCTTTCATCACTTTTTGTTCCCTACTTGGCTTAGGAAGTTTTGCACACAGGGTTATGTAAGAAATGTTTCACTTAAAAAATTTAATTATTCATCTTGCAGGGATCTGTTTTTGTGCTCTTAGGGTTTCAGTTTTAGTTTTTTTTTCCTTAGATAGAAAGCCAGTTCTGCCAGGTAAGCCGAATTGTCTTAGACTAAATTATCGTCTTTAGTACATATTAATTTCAGATCTATTTATGTGTGGATCTATTTCTAAATTCCCTATTCAATTCTACTTACCTACAATTATTCATATGCCCCACTGTTTTAATTAACTTGATTTATCATAAATTTTTAATGACTTGTAAGATTATATATACTTTTATTGAAGTATAGTTGATGTGCAATATTATATGTTTCAGGTGTACAATAGTGATTCACAATTTCTAACATTTAATATTCCAATCACAATTATTATAAAATATTGGCTATATTCCCTGTGTTGTATATATTCTTGTAGCTTATTTATTTTATACACAGTACTTTGTACCTCTTAATCCCCTACCCCTATCTTGCCCCTCCCCTCTGCCCTCTCCCCACTGGTAATCATTAGTTTGCTGTCTGTATTTGTGAATCTGTTTCTTTTTCTGTTAAAATCACTAGTTTGTCTTATTTTTTAGATTCTACATATAAGTGACATCATGCAGTATTTTTCTTTCTCTATATGACTTATTTCACTTAGCATGCTGCTGCTGCTGCTGCTAAGTCGCTTCAGTCATGTCCGACTCTGTGCGACCCCATAGACAGAAGCCCACCAGGCTCCCCCATCCTTGGGATTCTCCAGGCAAGAACACTGGAGTGGGTTGCCATTTCCTTCTCCAATGCATGAAAGGGAAAAGTGAAAGGGAAGTCGCTCAGTTGTGTCCGACTCTTAGCGACCCCGTGGACTACAGCCTACCAGGCTGCTCCTTCCATGGGATTTTCCAGGCAAGAGTACTGGAGTGGGGTGCCATTAGCATAAAACCCTCCAAATCCATCCATGTTGTTACAAGCAGTAAACTATTTTTTTCAGCTGAGTAGTATTCCAACACACACACACTTGTGTGTATAGATATATGATATATATATATACATACACATCTTTATCTCTTCATCTGTAAATGGACACTTAGCTCGCTTCCATATTGTAAGACTACTTTTTAACTTTTTATTACTGTGTAACATATAGTGAAACTGTTAGTTGCTCAGTCTTGTCTCACTCTTTGTAACCCCATGGGTACCTACCCACTAGGCTTCTCTGTCCATGGAATTCTCTAGACAAGAATACTGGAGTGAGTAGCCATTCCTTCTTCAGTGGATCTTTCTGGCCCAGGGATCGAACCCAGGTCTCCTGCATTGCAGGCAGATTCTTTACCATCTGAGTTACTAAGGAAGTCTGTGTCACATATAGAAAGGGCACAAATCAAATTTTCTCACTGCGAACACATCCATGTAACTTACCCCCTAGAAGTCTCCCTTAGGGTTCTGGCTTACGAGTCTGTCTTTAACTCCTGGGCAGAGCTCTGGTGATTGGCACATGAGTGTAGACTTTCTCATGACCACTGCTGGCTCCTGGGCCATAGCTTCTTACAGAGTGGCTCAGGGCCTTATAACCAGAAGCCAAGGTGGAGAAGATTGCTGTGGCTGGACTATGATGAGGAGAGAGATGTGAACTTCTTCGCCCGAGCTTTCCCACCTGGAAAGGGCACTGAACCGTGTCATCTGTCAATGAGCAAAGAGGCAAAGCAACTGAAGCCTGAAGTCTCTCAGTTTCTTCTCACCAACAGCAGGAAGAGCTGGGCTATTCCCTTTTCAAACTCCACTGTCCAGGTGGTGGAACCGGGAGGATCTGGGACACAGGCCCCTTGACAGGGTGGGTGCAGGGGCTGCTACTCCTTTCTCTGTGCAGAGAGCCCTCAGGGGAGGACATCCCACTCCAAATCAAAGCTGCCCTGCGTAATACCGTCTACTGAGTTCTGTTCTGTGGACAGGGAAACCTTTATGGGTGATGCTCTGTTAGGGAAAACTTTTCCTTCATTTGGATTCAGACTAAACTGTCTCAGAATTATTTGGCCTTGGGAGACATGTGGTATGAATGTGCATGTGTGCACACACATGCTCAAACCAACACCAACCCTCTGGAGAACCGCCATACGCAAACCCGCGCATCACACTACCTGCGAGAGAGACAGGCAGACAGGGAGGGTCAAAGCCCAAATTGGACTGACCTGCAATGGTGAAGACTCTCCCTCCCCCAAATGCCCTAGGTGATTCTAGATTGGTGAGCTCAGATACTGGGAAATGGACTTCGAGCATACCATGTCCCCTGTATTGCCATGGAGAGAGAAGGCTGGCAGATCCTAAGGAACAAACAAAGCCTGTGGGTCATGGACCCAAGAATGGTCCCCTCTGAGAAAGTGAGGAAGAAAAAGAGGAAAAGGGAGATAACTCACTTGCTGTCTTGCTTGATGCTATAGGACTGGCCAGGCTCCATATCCAGTTCAGTGTTTTCCTCCTGGCAGACTACACCCCTCTAATTATTCCCGACCTGCCAATCAAACCTGTTCCTGCAGAAGTCTTGGCAGGGATGGGAGATTGGAGAACTAGGCCACTAAAGGCAAACGTGATTTCTCTATCCCACTGCTCATTGGAGGCTAATACAAAAAGGGCAGATCCAACCAGAAGGTGAGGGACTCCCAGATGAAAAACAACCAAAGCGTTGCTGAGAGTGGCAAGGAGAGGAAGAGAAGGAGCATATTGTGTGGACATGCTGATCCCCGCATGGCCTGCTTCCTTGTTTTCTTAAATTTTCTGGAGAAGTAGGGGGAATGGGGGAGAGGTAGAAAGATGACACTTGAGTAACAAATAATAAAGGAAGAGATGAGTGGAAAGCTGCCTCTGTGTAACTCTCACCTGTTCAAGCTGGTTTGCCTTCAAGGGTCATTTATGATGGATCCCTCTCTCTGAAAGACAGTCTTCTCAACATCTCAAGACAGATAGCATGCCATATATCAATGCTCAGTTAGCTGGCATAAAAGAGAAGTCCCCAGACCTGGGGCCTGGGTATTGGGCAGGGAGCCTTGCACGTGGGGGACCCAGGATCCTCCCATTTTGGGCCTCTTTGCCTCCAGCCATCAGACAGAGGATGCGTGGAGGATCATGAGAGGAAGGGTTTTGTGGGTCAGACCTCCAGGAGTGCACGTCACTTCTACTCCCATGCCATTGGCCAGACTCAGGCCACACCTAAGTGCAAGGGAAGCTGGGAGACGTGAAGGGCTGAGTGCCCGGGAAAGAGCAGGACCAGGTTGTACAGCGCAGAGGCATCTCTGCCACAGCCCCTACCTTCTAGTCCAGTTTTAGTCTTTGGCATTCTCTTTGCACTTTTGCTCCACTAATACTGAAATGCATGTCTTTCCCTAGTTAAGCCGTCCTCTCTTATATCTCTTCATCCTTATATACACTGTTCCTTCATCCTAGGCCACCTTCTTCCCACCTGTATCTATTTGGCAATTTTTTTATTACTCCTTTAGGAATCAGCTTGAGAAGAACTCCGGCCCCTTCCGGCATTCCATAACTCCTCTAGGCAGGCTTCACACTTCCTCATTCTGTACCTTATGGATCCCTCCTTTGTAGCACTTGCATAATTTATAATCCATAATTTATCATTGTTTTGCAGTGGGCCCATCTCCGTTACTAAACTGCAAGCCCAGTTCTGGCAGGAATGGCACCTGCTTAGCAGAATGCCTGGGACAAAAAGGACTCAGTAAACACTTAGTGATTGAATGAACAAAAGACAGAGCATCTGCCCTGGTTTTCTTTTTTCCAGGCTAAATGTTCTCATTTCCTTTTACCTTTCCCCAGGTACATGGCTTTGAATCTCTTTATTATCCTTGTCCCTGTCTTCAGAATGAGCTCCAATGTATCAAATTCATCATCAAATTGGGAGCCCCACATCTGAATAGGGCTCTCTGGGTTTGAATTGACTGGTGCAGGCTTCACTGGACAGGCTTTGCCCCCTCGTCCAGTGGCAAAATTCATGGCTGGCATGGGACAGGGCCTCAACTATGGTCATAGTCGCTTCTTTCCTCTCGGAATACTTCCCTCCTCCCCGAGCCATGCACATCTAATATTCCACTCAAGAATCATCTCTTCTGATAGGACATTTTAAAGATCTAAGGGGAAGGGCATTAAGTTTAGATGTGTAAGTATTGCTGGGTTATGTGGGCTTTTCAAATTTATTCCAGATGTTTCTATGTCTATAGATAGGGACAGTCACTGTGCCACACTTTCTTTCTTAGCAGGGGAATCACCTGTGTAGCCTCTTTTTGTCATGTAATTATAAATAACTGGTATGGTGGGTTGGAGTGTAATATCTAGTCCTTCCTCCTCTTGCCTGTCTTACTGCATTGCAGAAGCTAGAACTCTAAAAGTGACATTTTCCAGATTCCCTTTGCGGCCAGGGTTCTGGTCATGATTTAAGTGGGGCCAATCAGATGCATCCCCTCTCACGTGGCTCGGTGGTAAAGAATCCACCTGCCAATGTGGGACATGCAAGTTCACCTGGGTCAGGACGATCCCCTGGAGGAGAGCAAGGCAACGCACTCCAGTATTCCTGCCTGGGAAATCCCAAGGACAGAGGAGCCTGACAAGCTACAGTCCATGGGGCCTCAAAACAGTAGGACAAGACTTAGCGACTAAACAGGCAGGATCTGTGTGGCTCTGGAGCCAGTCATTATGGTGGCAGCTTCCTGACCTCTAGATTACAGCTGAGGCCATGTGTTCCTATGGCCAGTAGCCACAGTCTTAGCTTTGTGATCCCTCAGCTTCCTGATACAGTGCTATTGTTTCAGGGATCATTTGTAGGGGCTCAGCCTAGAGCCTGCCCCTTAGATCTTCCAAAGACTTGTAATCACCTAATCCCCTGTGTCAAATATACTTACTCTTAACATAGCTGAAATGAAATGAAGCAAAAATAAAAACTAGGAAAAAATAATTTAAAAGATAGGTAGAGTGACTTTTAGTATCTGCAACCTGACCAGTAAGAGCAGGCACCCATTGACCTCCAGGAAAAGTCATCCAAAGCTTTTGTGGCTTGATGAAAACTGTACTTCTCTTCTTGAGGCCATTTGGTATGCACAGAGCTGAAAAAGTAATGTATGAAATTGTATAAGGATCCCAAGATCCTTCTGAGAGGGCAGAGACCAAGACTTCCATTCCTTCCTAAGATCCAAACTTAGGGAATCCTGGGGAGTGGCCCTGACCAAGATCTGCTGGAAGTAAAGAACTCCAGGGGAGCAGAGGGTACCTGTGAAGGTGATGGCTGGTTCTGGCCTGTCACGTGACTTGAGTCAGATGCTTCTTCTTTTAATTTCAGCATTTTGATTATTATTTTGGAGTATAATTGCTTTACAATGTTGTGTTACTTTCTGCTGTACAACAAAGTGAATCAGTTATATGTATACATATATCCCCACCCTTTTGGCCCTCCTTCCCATCCCACTCCCATCTCACCCATCTAGGTCATCACCAAGCTCTGAGCTGAGCTCCCAGAAGTCTCTCTCTCTCTTTTTAAAAAAATTTTTAATTGGAGGAAAATTGCTTTAAAATGTTGTGTTGGTTTCTGCCATCCAATAATGCAAATCAGTCATAATTATATATATCCCCTTCATCGTGAGCCTCCCTCCCCACTTCTATCCTACCTCTCTAGATCATCACAGAGCACCAGGCTGGCATAGCATGGGGCTTTGGGGAGCAATGGCTGTGTGAGCACCAGGAGATATTTAACCTAGGATCAGGGCTGTTCAGGGACCATGTCAGCAGAGAAGATTTTGCGACAGCAGCAGACAAATGTGACAGAGCCAAAGCTAGCATTCAGTAGCACATCCTGGAGACCAACCAAACACAGACTGACCAGAATTTCTAAGTTTCTTTCTCAGCTTTGTACCTGGAAACAAGAACAACTTCCTCTGGGCTGAAGAAGATCCTTAAGGTTTGGAGGGAGAGGGTAAAGAGGTCTCAAGAGGGAGATACTGAACTTTTTGGTAATAGGAACCTTTGAGGAGTTGAAAAATTCATTGGATAAATAAGAATTATGAACTTATTTGTACCCCAAACTGGTGAAGTGGGTCGCCCAAGTTACAGGCACAAAAGAAAAACCTAACTACATTCAAAATTAAAATTCTATGTGTACATGAACCCAGGACAAAAATTAATTAAAAGGTAAATAATAGATTGGGGAATTACCTGCAATAAATAGGAGAACTTATTTAGATGATAAAGGAATATATTAAGACCACATAGGTGAATAAGCAAAACACAGAAATGGATGATTTACCAAGGATGAAATGAATTAATAAATATATGTAGAACTATCCAACCCCACTAAAAGTCAAAGGAATGGAAACTGAGACATATTTCTTCTTTCTACTAAATTATAGGAAATTATTATATTAATACCTAGTGTTGATCAGGTTGGGGTTTAATACTCTTCGTTTCTAGGTGAAAATTTGTAAAACTCTTTGGGCAAATATTTGGCAATATTTATTTTAGAAATGTATATAGCAAAGGTTTCTAGTTTTAAATGGCTTATCAAAATCTGTATTTATCTTTCCTACCCCGCACAACATCCTATTGAAATAATAAGAAACAATAAACAAATTTACAGCAGCCCTGAAAAATCAGAAAATTGTGTCTCCAACTGAAGCTTCTGTATGAGAAGAAGCTGTTGAGGGCAGATTCATGGTGAACACCAAGAACCCATGGCCCCATAACAGATGGCAGAGAAGACATCCACAATGGTAAGTTTTCCTACCAGAAATACACATATGCACAGATACAAGTATATTCTTTGTAGTATTATTTGTGATTGCAAATATTTGATAAATACCCATCAGTAGAGGAAATGTTAAGTGAATTACATCCGCAGCAGTGGATGAATACGTCCGTCAGATAGTGTCAGAGCTTGCATTCAATAGCACACGACGTGAAAAGGAAAGTGAACCTCAATCAGCCGTGTCTGACTCTTTGCGACCCCATGGACAATACAGTCCATGGAATTCTCCAGGCCAGAATACTGGAGTGGGTAGCCATTCCCTTCTCCAGGGGATCTTCCCAACCCAGGGGTCAAACCCAGATCTCCCACACTGCAGGCAGATTCCTTACCAGCTGAGCTACTAGGGAAAACCTAGCACACTACGTAGCACCAACCAAATGCAAGCAGACTGGCTGGAATTTCTACGTTTGTTTCTCAATGTTGTACCTGGAAACAGTAGTAGCTTCCTCTGGGCTGAATAAGATCCCTAACATTTAGAGGGAGAGGGTAAAGAGGTCTCAAGAGGGTGAAAATGAACTTTTTGCTAATAGGAATATTTGAGGGGGGTTGATTAATTAATTAGAGAAATAAGAGCTATGAACTTGTTTGTACCCCAAGCTGAATTACATGTTACATGAATTACAGTTCTTCCACGGAATACTATGAAGTTGTTAAAGAGAATGAGGTAGAGTAACATTCCATTTATATTAAAGATTGTATGTATGAAATTAACATCTGAAAATGTTCATTTGTTTAATGCAACATTCCTATTTCTGGTAATATATTCAGAAGGAAATGAAAC
Source organism: Bos indicus (assembly GCF_029378745.1). Taxonomy (NCBI): domain Eukaryota; kingdom Metazoa; phylum Chordata; class Mammalia; order Artiodactyla; family Bovidae; genus Bos; species Bos indicus. The sequence continues at coordinate 61,817,202 of NC_091775.1, read as the reverse complement.
AGAATAAGGCAACACTGGAATCAGAGAAATATTCACCATAGTGTTATTTATAACAGAAAAAATGGAAATAAGTAAACTGCTAATGATACAGGAATCATTATTTTATTCATAGTACAGGGACTCAATGACACATTGGATAACCATGATGGTGTGGTCACTCACCTAGAGCCAGGCATCCTGGAGTGTAAAGTAAAGTGGCCTTAGGAAGCATTACTACAAGCAAAGTTAGTGGAGGTGATGGAATTCCAATTGAGCTATTTCAAATCCTAAAATGAAGAACTAAAGATCCTCTTGATGAAAGTGAAAGAGGAGAGTGAAAAAGTTGGCTTAAAGCTCAACATTCAGAAAACTAAGATCATGACATCTGGTCCCATCACTTCATGGCAAATAGATGGGGAAACAGTGGCTGACTTTATTTTTCTGGGCTCCAAAATCACTGCAGATGGTGATTGCAGCCATGAAATTAAAAGACGCTTACTCCTTGGAAGGAAAGTTATGACCAACCTAGACAGCATATTAAAAAGCAGAGACATTACTTTGCCAACAAAGGTCCGTCTAGTCAGTTCAGTTCAGTTCAGTTGCTCAGTCGTGTCCAACTCTTTGCAACCCCATGAATCCCAGCATGCCAGGCCTCCCTGTCCATCACCAACTCCCAGAGTTCACCCAGACTCAACGTCCATCGAGTCAGTGATGCCATCGCCATCTCATCCTCTGTTGTCCCCTTCTCCTCCTGCCCCCAATCCCTCCCAGCATCAGAGTCTTTTCCAATGAGTCAACTCTTCGCATGAGGTGGCCAAAGTACTGGAGTTTCAGCTTTAGCATCATTCCTTCCAAAGAAATCCCAGGGCTGATCTCCTTCAGAATGGACTGGTTGGATCTCCTTGCAGTCCAAGGGACTCTCAAGAGTCTTCTCCAACACCACAGTTCAAAAGCATCAATTCTTCAGTGCTCAGCCTTCTTCACAGTCCAATTCTCACATCCATACATGACCACTGGAAAAACCATAGCCTTGACTAGACGAACCTTTGTTGGCAAAGTAATGTCTCTGTTTTTCAATATGTTATCTAGGTTGGTCATAACTTTTCTTCCAAGGAGTAAGCGTCTTTTAATTTCATGGCTGCAGTCACCATCTGCAGTGATTTTGGAGCCCAGAAAAATAAAGTCTGACACTGTTTCCACTGTTTCCCCATCTATTTCCCATGAAGTGACGGGACCGGATGCCATGATCTTCGTTTTCTGAATGTTGAGCTTTAAGCCAACTTCTTCACTCTCCTCTTTCACTTTCATCAAGAGGCTTTTTAGTTCCTCTTCACTTTCTGCCATAAGGGTGGTGTCATCTGCATATCTGAGGTGACTGATATTTCTCCCAGCAATCTTGATTCCAGGTTGTGTTTCTTCCAGTCCAGCGTTTCTCATGATGTACTCTGCATAGAAGTTAAATAAGCAGGGTGACAATATACAGCCTTGATGTACTCCTTTTCCTATTGGGAACCAGTCTGTTGTTCCATGTCCAGTTCTAACTGTTGCTTCCTGAACTGCATACAGGTTTCTCAAGAGGCAGGTCAGGTGGTCTGGTATGATCAACATTATCCATTCCTTTTTTCAAAGTTAAAACTGATGTATTAGTTTCAGGTGTACAACATAACGATTCCATGTTTGTATACATTGTGAAATGATCACCACAAGAAGTGTAGGTCACATCTGATACTACACATGGTTATAATTTTTTTTCTTGTGATGAGAACTTTTAAGATCCACTCTCTCTTAGCAACTTTGGAATATACCATTTTTCTATAATTAAATTTATTTATTTTTAATTGAAGGATAATTGCTCTACAATATTGTGTTCATTTCTGCCAAACATCAACATGAATCAGCCATAAGTATACATATGTCCCCTCCCTCTTTAAGCTCTCTCTCACCTCCCCATCCCAGCCCTCTAGGTTGTTACAGAGCCCTACGTTGAGTTCCCTGAGTCACACAGCAAATTCCCACTATCTATTTTATATATGGTAATGTATATGCTTCCATGCCACTCTATCCGTACATCCCACCCTCTCCTTCCTCCCCCTGACCCTGTGTCCATAAGTCTTTTCTCTATATCTGTGTCTCCATTGTGCTTAGTCACTCAGTCATGTCTGACTCTTTGAGACCCCATGAACTGTAGCCCACCAGGCTCCTCTGTCTGTGGGTTTTCTCCAGGCAGGAATACTGGAGTGGGTTGCCATGCCCTTCTCCAGGGGATCTTCCCAACCTAGGGATCAAAACCAGGTCTCCTGCATTGCAGGTGGATTCTTTACTGTCTGAGCCACCAGGGAATCCCCATGTGTTTCCACTGCTGCCCTGCAAACAGGTTTATCAGTACTGCTTTCAAATTCCATATATACGTATTAATATACAATATTCATTTTTCTCTTTCTGACTTCACTCTGTATAATAGGTTCTATGTTCATCCACCTCACTAGAACTGACTCAAATGCATTTGTTGTGATGGCTGAGTAGAATTCCATTGTATATATATACCACAGTTTCTTTATTCACTCATCTGTCGATGGATATCTAGGTTGCTTCCATGTCCTAGCTTTTGCAAATAGCGCTGCAAGGAACCCCAATGCAATGGGGTATGTGTGTCTTTTTCAATTATCATTTTATCAGGGTATATGCCTAGTAGTGGGATTGCTGGGTCATATGGTAGTTTTATTCCTAGTTTTTTAAGTATTCTCCATATTGTCTTCCATAGTGGCTGTATCAATTTACATTCCCACCAACAAGAGGGTTCCCTTTTCTCCACACCCTCTCCAGCATTTATTGTTTGTAGATTTTTTGATGATGGCCATCTGACCAGTGTGAGGTGATTTCTCATTGTAGTTTTGATTTGCATTTCTCAAATAATGAGCGATGTTGAGCATCTTTTCACGTATTTATTAGCCATCTGATATGTATGTGTTCTTTGGAGAAATGTCTGTTTAGGTCTTTTTCCCACTTTTTGATTGGGTTGTTTGTTTTTCTGGTATTGAGTTGTATGAGCTGCTTGTATATTTTGGAAATTAATCTTTTGTCAATTATTTCATTTGCTATTATTTTCTCCCATTCTGAGGGTTGTCTTTTGCAACACAGGATTAACTGTAGTCACCTGTGCTACATATTCATCTCCACAGCTTATTTACTTTGTAACTGGAAGTTTGTACCTTTTAACCACTTCCCCCTTTTCTCCCACCCTGTAACCCATGCCTCTGGCAACCACCAATCTGTTCAGTTTCTACCAGCACATTATTCAGTCTTGCCATCTTAACTGAAGGCCCAGTCCCAGTGAGGAGGGACATAATTAGCACCAGTACATAGCAGCTTGCTTGTTATTATTATACTTTTTCTCATAGGTAAGAAGGTGGCATTCAACCTGGAAGACCAGAGAAGTTGTCTGTAACCCCACTTACTAGTGGTGTGGCCTTAGGTGAGTCACCTCTTCTCTCTGAGCCTTGGCTACCTCATCAATGAAATGGAGTTGATGATGGCCCCATCATTTCACAGAGCTCTTATATTAAAAAACTCCTATCAAAAAATTATTTTTCACTTATTCATTCTGTGACATTCATGAAAGATCTATTCTATGATAAGTGCTGAAATAGGAAAGTGTGACCCGGCCCCTACCGTGGTGTTGGAGAAGACTCTTGAGAGTCCCTTGGACTGCAAGGAGATCCAACCAGTCCGTCCTAAAGGAGATCAGTCCTGGGTGTTCATTGGAAGGACTGATGTTGAAGCTGAAACTCCAATCCTTTGCCCACCTGATGCGAAGAGCTGACTCATTTGAAAAGACCGTGATGTTGGGAAAGATTGAAGGCAGGAGGAGAAGGGGATGACAGAGGATGAGATGGTTAGATGGCATCACTGACTCAGTGGACATGAGTTTGGGTAAACTCTGGGAGTTGGTGATGGACAGGGAGGCTTGGCGTGCTGCGGTTCATGGGGTCGCAAAGAGTCAGACACAACTGAGTGACTGAACTGAACTGACCCAGCTCCTGCCCTCAAGGACCCCACACTCTAGTGAACAAGACAAAGAGATAATAAGAATTTTTTTAAAAAGAATATAGTGTGGTAAATTCTGGCAGTCTGATGGAGGAGACAACTGGCTCTATCTCAGCAAGGTTTCATGAAGGAAGTGGCACTTGAAAGAGATGGAGGCAGTGGGGAGGGGGATATTATGAAAAAGAAAGTGTGGAGTCACATTGATTAATGGAAAAAATGCAGCACAAAAACAGGTCTTTAAGAGACAGGTCTTCAGATATTGACAAAAAACTATCATAGCCTGTCCTCTCATGCTTTCTCCAACATCTTCTCCCAGGCAAACTCAACAAGCCCAGTGTCTTCAACCATTGTTCACTTGGTTGGCTGTGAACACGGTCCATTCTCTTTATGCCCCAATGACTTACAAGTCTACATATGTCACATAATCTCTATAACCAATTTATTAACTATAGCATAATTAATACCTTATTTTAAAGCCATTTATACTTTCTAAAATTCCAGGAGTCTGTAAGATACACTACAAATCAGAAGTCTCATCGTCCATTGACATAGTGATGTATGGGCTTGTCTCATGGACATGGAAAAAGTATGTCTGGGAAGAGAGTATAAGGCATAGGAACGTGTACTTGCTCATGAAGAGATTCTGTGCACTGCTGGTTTAATGTTATTAGGAGACAGTGAAAACCTCAACTCTAGATGGCGTCTTATTAAATCTCAAGGGATCCTGGTGGGTAGGTCAGAGACTAGGTCAGATATCATTTTTTAACTCTCTTAGGCTCAAAGTTTTCAGAACTGACTTTGATGGAACTGAGTGCTTTCCTGTGATTGTAAATTAAAAGGAAAAGCAAAATGAACAAAAGCAAAGTTCCCCTGGAAGGAAACAACAGCCCAGCCACAGGAGTTGGAGGTGCTGCTGCTTAAATACCACACTGGGCATCAGGCAGACGGCAGAGCCTCACCACACTCTAGGTGGCTATTGTTGGCCCCAGGCTGCTGACTGCTGTTCATTCTCACTCTTGAATATGGGCATTATTTGGATGAATGAAGTCGCCTTTAAAGCCCCTTCTGTGGGTGAAAAGAGCCTGGCCCTTGGAGGATAGCTGGAGGGGGACGCTGGCCCCAGGGCTGTCAGTTTCATTCACCGTGGCCACAGCCAGCATCTGTTAAGGTAGCAGGGGGGCGCTGCGGGCCAAGTCCCACCTAGGACACCAGCTGTCCTAGCTCTCACACTCTCAGTTGTCTTCTGCATCTGCCTAGCACAGCGGTAGTAGTGTTATCTCCTATTCAGCCTATCACTTCGGGGCCTTGTCCTTGTTGTGGCCCACTAGGGAATTAAAGGAGGGAAGATGCCTGATTCCCACAGTGTTGGGAAAACTGGACGAACACATGCAAAAAGAGAAAAGAAACTGGACCACTATCTTATACCATATGCAAACGTTAATTCAAAATGAATTAAAGACAAATGTAAGACCTAAAACCACAAAAACTCCTAAGAGAAAATAGGCGATAAGCTCCTTGACAGTCTTGGAGATGACTTTTTGAATCTGACACCTACTGACTATGCCAAAGCCTTTGACTGTGTGGATCACAATAAACTGTGGAAAATTCTGAAAGAGATGGGAATACCAGACCACCTGATCCGCCTCTTGAGAAACCTGTATGCAGGTCAGGAAGCAACAGTTAGAACTGGACATGGAACAACAGACTGGTTCCCAATAGGAAAAGGAGTACGTCAAGGCTGTCTATTGTCACCCTGCTTATTTAACTTATATGCAGAGTACATCATGAGAAACGCTGGGGTGGAGGAAGCACAAGCTGGAATCAAGATTGCTGGGAGAAATATCAATAACCTCAGATATGCAGATGACATCATCCTTATGGCAGAAAGTGAAGAACTAAAGAGCCTCTTGATGAAAGTGAAAGAGGAGAGTGAAAAAGTTGGCTTAAAGCTCAACATTCAGAAAACTAAGATCATGGCATCCGGTCTCATCACTTCATGGCAAATAGATGGGGAAACAGTGGAAACAGTGACTGACTTTATTTTTCTGGGCTCCAAAATCACTGCAGATGGTGACTGCAGCCATGAAATTAAAAGACGCTTACTCCTTGGAAGGAAAGTTATGACCAACCTAGACAGCATATTAAAAAGCAGAGACATTACTTTGTCAACAAAGGTCCGTCTAGTCAAGGCTATGGTTTTTCCAGTGGTCATGTATGGATGTGAGAGTTTGACTATAAAGAAAGCTGAGCACCGAAGAATTGATGCTTTTGAACTGTGGTATTGGAGAAGACTCTTGAGAATCCCTTGGACTGCAAGGAGATCCAACCAGTCAATTCTAAAGGACATCAGACCTGGGTGTTCATTGGAAGGACTGATGTTGAAGCTGAAACTCCAATCATTTGCCCACCTGATGTGAAGAGCTGACTCATTTGAAAAGACCCTGATGATGGGAAAGATCGAGGGCAGGAGGAGAAGGGGATGACAGAGGATGAAATGGTTGGATGGCAACACCGACACAATGGACATGGGTTTGGGTGGACTCTGGGAGTTGGTGATGGACAGGGAGGCCTGGCGTGTTGTGGTTCATGGGGTCGCAAAGAGTCAGACACAACTGAGTGACTGAACTGAACTGAATGTTGATCATAGATATTCATTATCCATTACAATCCTGTGAAGTGGGAATTATTATTTCCACCTTACAAATGAGGAAACTGAAGGTCAGGGAACTTGCCCAAAGCCACACATTTCCTAACTGGCAGAATTAGGGTTTGGACCCTGATCTATGAGGCCCCAAAGCTCATTAATCTCAGCACATTACTGCTCAGCAGAGTAAGCCTTTATTTAGGACTACTAAATGTTATTTCTGGAACAGGAAGATGGGCTTTTGATGGAATTTTCACCCAGGGGCACTTTTGGGAAGTGAGAAGCTGCTGAAACAGAGCAGTCTAGTGACTTGGGAGGCAGAGAGACCAATACCAGTCATGACTGGAGGTGTTCAAGCATTTGATGGGAACCCAAGGTTTTTATCCTAGTTCCTCCAACATTTGTGGGGCCCAGGGCAAGATGACAAGTGGAGGTCACAGACTATATGTATAAATATCTCAAAATTAAAAATCAGGCTGCTGCTGCTACTGCTGTTAAGTCGCTTCAGTTGTGTCCAACTCTGTGCGACTCCATAGATGGCAGCCCACAAGGCTGCCCCGTCCCTGGGATTCTCCAGTCAAGAACACTGGAGTGGGTTGCCATTTCCTTCTCCAATGCATGAAAGGGAAAAGTGAAAGTGAAGTTGCTCAGTCGTGTCCGACTCTGAGTGACTCCATGGACTCCATGGGATTTTCCAGGCAACAGTACTGGAGTGAGGTGCCATTGCCTTCTCCAAAAAATCAGGCTAGCACCTGTGAAATAAAAATTTCTATCCTCCTGCCTTGATAAATATACTTTGTAACACCTGGACATCCAGGCTCAATTGGAGACTGCCAAGACTACTTGGAACTTCACACTGAAATGAGGCAGCCTGCAGAGAGCTGGCCCAGTAGCCAGTCTGCAGCCCAGTCCCCTCCTCTTTCTACTGCAGACCTGCTTTGTACCCATGAGGGGCCTCATGTACATGGAGTGTGGACTCTCCAGGCTGAAAGTCCAGGCTCCATTCACTGTCCCTGAAGAACTGCCTCTTGGTCACCTGCACAGAAGGATGCATACCTGTGGAAGAACAGACAAGGGAGAAGAGGCCTGAACAGGTCCCAGAAGCACCTCATGGCTGTTTGGAAAGGGCATAGGAATGATTTAAAAGAGAAGGCACAGACCCCTCCTTTGGACCCCCACAGACTTGTCTGCTCATCGGAGATGGCATGGCCGAGGAAACCCAGCACCAGGGCCTCTCTTGCCTGGTCTAAGGGCTTCTTCCAATATGAGAGTTCCATGATGTTAAGTTCCTCGGGTCTTTCCTGTCTTTTGGATGTTTATATTATCTGAGTTTAAGACCAAATCCTCTGTCTGGGACCAAGATATCTAGGATGGATAATTCTGAGCTGGGGATTAGGGAAGCTTTGCTATTGCTGTTAGACTTTGAGTGCAACAGCCTAAAAAGAAATATTGCTGGAGAAACCCAGACAAAACAACTGGTGGAAATAAATTCATCTCTTTTTGTTTTTTGCACTTTTCTCCCTGCCTGGCTGCCCATACAAAGTCCTTTACTTATCAGAATGTTCTGGGCTTTTGAGTATTTTCCTCCTCTATCCTACAAGTTTCTTCCACTGATCTCTCTCCTTATTCTTTTTTTTCAGTTGAAATATAGTTGATTTGTAATGTGTGCCCAGGTCTGCTGTACAGCAAAGTGACTCAGTTATACACATTTATAAATTCTCTTTTTATATTCTTTTCCATTATGGTTTACCACAGGATGTTGAATATAGTTGCCTGTGCTGTACAGTAAGACCTGGTTGTCTATGCATTCTAAATGTAATAGTTTGCATCTTCCAACCCCAAACTCCCAGTCCATCCCTCTCCCTCCCCTCAGCCCTTGGCAACCACAAATTTGTTCGCTAAGTCTACGAGTTCTGTTTTGTAGATAGGTTCGTGTCATATTTTAAATTCCGCATACAAATGATATCATATGGTGATATGATATCACTCTTTCTCTTTCTGACTTATCTCACTTAGTATGATAATCTCTAGTTGCATCCTCTCCTTATTCTATAACGTTCCAAAGGCCAATACCTTCCCAAGTCTGTCCAGGATCTGAACTAGAGTTGCCTTCTCCACCTCCCACCCACCCTGCCTAGACCTTTTCTATAATAATCATCTTAAACAGAAAACCCAATCTCCTTGAGGGATGACGGTCTGATCAGCAGAAGGGTAAACCTGCTCTCTTAGTGGTGACAGCAGCTACAAAGGCCAGGTGTGCCTGCTCACCAAACCGACTGTCCTTGTGTCCCGGTTTATATCTGCAGGTGGGTGGAAAGTACTGTTCAGCGCTGGGTTAAGAATGTGGATTCTAGAGACTGTGAGCTAAACTTGGGTTGAAAAACTGGCCCACAGCTTATTAGCTTTGTAATCTTGGGCTTCATAATGACTTCAGTTTTTCCATCTCTAAAATGGGGATGATAATTTTAACTATGTGACAGGGCCATTAGGAGGACTTAATGAAAAAATCCCCCCAAATCTCTTAATTTTGCAGTGGCTAGTAGATTCCAGTTTCTCAAAAAAAAATAAGCTGTTATTAATAATACTTCCTACTTCTGTTCATGGTACTCATTCCACTCCAAGGCTTGGAGCCTTGGCATTATTTCTGATACCCTTTAACTGTCTCTTGTATTTAATCTGTCTCTTTCTTTCTATGTCAACTACCACAATCTGAGTTGAGGGTCACATTTCAAATAGTTTGTCCCCATTTGCAGCAACATGGATAGACCTAGAGATTATCACACTAAGTCAAGTCAGAAAGAGAAAGACAAATACCATATGATGTCACTTATAAGTGGAATCTAAAATATGACACAAATTAACATATCTACAAAACATAAACAGGCTCACAGACTTAGAGAACAGACTTGTGGTAGCCAGTGGAGAGGGAGGACAGGGAGAAGGATTAGCAAATGCAAACTCATATATAGGATGGATAAACAACGAGAGTAGTTCCCTGCTATATAGTACAGGGAACTGTATTCAACATCCTGTGATAAACCACAATGGAAAAAGAATATATATACATCAATGTATAACTGAGTCATTTTGCTGTACAGCAGAAATTAACACATTATAAATCAACAATATGTGTGTGTGTTAGTCACTCGGTCGTGTCCGACCCTCTGCAACCCCATGGGACTGTAGCTCTACAGGCTCCTCTGTCCATGGAATTCTCCAGGCAAGAATACTGGAGTGGGTAGCCATTCCCTTCTCCAGGGGATCTTCCTGACCCAGGGATTGAACCCAGGTCTCCCCCATTGCAGGCAGATTCTTTACTGTCCACCAGGAAAGCCCAAATCAACTATACTTCAATTGTTTTTTTTAAAGAAAGAAATCAAATAGTTTGTCCCTTTCCTACCAATCTCTTCTTTCCATCAATTTTTGTGTGCTGCTACATTCACTTTCCTAAAGCATTCCTTGGTCAGGTCTCTTCTCTCCTCTGAAGAATTCTGAGACTCACCATTGCCCACTACATAAACACAACTTGCCTGTCCAGCCCTCTAGAATGTAGCTCCAGTCTTCCTCTTCACCACTATTTCCCATCACCTAAAATACGAATCTTCGGTTCAAGCCACATTGGTGAATTCTGCTGGCAGATACCTTGGGTTTAAACCCAGTATGTGCCATTTATCAGTTGTGTGACTCTAGACAGGGCTCTCAGTTGTTTTCAAGCCCATGTTGTCATCTTGCAGAACGAGGGTAGTAATACACCTTTGTTACTGAATGACTTTACCTTCCTCCTAGGGCAGCTGTGTGGATCGACTAAGATAATGTGACAGCACTTTGTAAATTTAAATCACTCTGCAAATATAAAATTTTTAGTCCATGCAGGTCTCGTCTAGGATACTCTCTGTCCTTCTTTTGTAAGAGACAACTCAAGGCAAACTTCCTCCCAGCTGGCTGGTCAAACTCAGGACTTAATAATGTTTTAAAATGAGAAAAAGGAGGAGAAAGAAAAAAAAGAGGGTAGTAGAAGAAGAGGAGAGAGAAGAATCTGATCTCCTCTCCCAGGAATGCCTTGGAAGATTTTTGAGATGAAGTAACTGGAAGTTTTCACTTCTTTTAAACTGATCTGATGACTTACCAGAGCCATCTTTGGGCTCATAGAGGGTGTTTTGGTGACATAAGTGTCTACAAGGAGACCATGCTGTCAGGCTGAAGGGTCGGGCCTTGCTGGGAAAGCACTGGCAGAGCCAGACTGCTTTGTCTGCAGACTTGCTGAGCCTTTTCACTTACTGTGACATCTCTCTTCCCAAAAGCTGCAACTCTGTAATTCCGTATTCCTACACATGACGTGCATCACTTCATTCCATTCTTATATGATCCCTGGGATACAGGTCTTATTTCCCCCATTCTAGAGATGGTGGAATTGAGGTTCAGAAGTTTAAATTTACCCATTCAAATACATGCCACTGGGAAGAGAAAGGACCTCATATACCACATCAAGTTTATCTGGACTCAGCCCATTAGAGAGCTTATGAGCTTTGGCGGGTACATGACAGTAATAGGGTCAGTGGAAGAGCAGGTCTTGGCCAGAGCAGGCTTTCCCTGTGAGGCTTAGGTCAAGGAAGTCCCCCGGGAGGAGGTAAATGGACTCTGAATGGTTAACAAGAGCAGTCTGAGAGTATAATAATAGTCTTATTTAAAAGCAGAGGAATATCATTTGAATTTCCCAAATACACGAACAGGTGAGTTGGTGGTGGGAAAGAGAGAGGATTATTCACTGTCAAAGTGGTTCCCTTTTTGTATCCCTTGGCTGGAGAAGAATTCTTTTTTTGCCTGGACTGTTAGAGGCTGGAGGACCAGAGAAACAGATACAGTGCCAGAGGCTGAAAATCAAACCTGCCCTGATTTCACACCAAGAGAAGTGAAATGGTGGTATTTGGTAAAATTACTTTTACACAGAAAATCCTGAGAAATGTATCGCTCATGTTTGCACGGCATTTTATAGCTCACAAAGCCTGCATGTTAACTGGTCTCCTAGAATCTCCAAGCTGGAGGACACCCCAGCCAGTAGTTCCCAAGGTGCCACCAGCATCACCTGGAGAGTTTTGGTCCCACCCAGGTCCCCAGATTCTGTCCAGACCAAAGGACTCAGAACTCCTCAGGTGCATGGTTAAATGTAACCACAAGGCTCCCCACGGGGAGCTGGGTTTGGGCACTGCTGATACCAGCCTGGCCACTGCCACCCATGTCTCTCACCTGGGCCCTGCATTGCTGGGCTCCTGGCCCCAGTTCTTCCCCTCCCAGTCCCCTTTCCACTCTACCGCCAGACTGAGTTCCCTAAAACCCATCTGATCAGGTCCCTCCCCTGCTTCCATTTCCAGCTCCCTCAGGCCACATCCTGGAACTTTGGGGGAGCTATAGAGTGGGTGTCCACCCCCACTCTCACCCTCACCCCACTCCACGCGCAAAGCTCCTCTGTGAAGTGTTCCCTGAGTTCCAGGCCTGCAGCAGGTGCTGTGTATCTTCTATTAGCACTGCTCTTGGGGTTATGGAGTTATTTGATTACAGATACATTTAACTGCACAAGAATGTTGGGGAGGCAGCCTTTGGTACAAGGCTTCATTTCTGAATCCCTCATGGCTGATTAGGGACTGGCATGTGGCAGGGGCTCGATAAACACCAAATGAATGAATGAATAAATGTATACATGCATGCAGGCACCTTGAGCTGTCATTTATATTCATCTTAGATCAAGCAAGTTTCAAGAATAGATATGTTTATGAGCTCTCCTGGCTCAAAGAGAGGAGAGCTCTCTTAACACAGCTAAATAGCTGACTGTATTTACTACAAATTAAGAGGAGCCTTGGGCTAAAGCTATTGCTTAGGAAGAAGACTCTGCTGTGGGTTTGATACCACTTGTTCCATGAGCACTTAATGTTTCTGAGATAATCTCATTTCAAACATTATTAATAATATAGCTTTGTAAGTCAAAGGATGTCAAGGTTCGCCTAATGGACTTTATCTAATTCATCCTCTCACAGCCCTGATGGTTATGGAGGTCTCTCTCCCTTTTCCTGGCAGCAGGCCTGATGTGGCTGGGGTGCAAGCCGAGCTGGCAGGGGAGGGGGTTGCCAGCGACGGCTCAGGCACCCTGCTTTCCCAGCCAGACCTTTGAGAAAGAGTTCCTGGGTCCTGAAAGACAAACACGTAAGAATGAGGGCAGTGATGCTGGGCTGAGAAATGTCAGGGGCCAGATATGTTATAGGTCACACTGGAAATGTTTAGTATTTTAAAGTCTAAATTTAAATCCTAGTTCTCCTTTTGACCCCAGAAAAATTGCTCAATCCTTCTGAACCTTAATATTTTCTTTTTTTTTTAAAAAGAAAACTATGTAATTATTTTCAGCTGCATTGGGTCTGAGTTGCCACACTTGGGCTTAGTTGCTCCGTGGCATGTGGGATCCTAGTTCCCTGACCAGAGATTGAACCTGAGTGCCCTGCACCGGAGGGTAGATTCTGGACCCCCAGGGAAGTCCCTGAACCTTGATGTTTTCATTTGTAAATGGGGATACTTTTTGTATCTTCCTTGAGGGGTTGTCTTGAGGATTAAATGACACAGTTATCAATATGTCAAAGGGCTTAGCAGATGGTTACATGCTGCACACACATGTGGCTGATGAGACTGAGCCCCAAGACCCCTCTTGGCAGCCGAACTGAAGTCTCTGCTGGGAAACAAAGGAGCCAGCCCTGGGCCCGAGCCCACAGCCTCGGTTACGTTCCCATTCAGAGCTGTGCTTCACTGTGCCTGTGACTTGCAGGCCTGCGGCCCAGGTGCATGGCTGGAGCATCGTTTTTCTTTGAGATGATCAGGACTGGGACTCTTTAGATGCCCTGCTCGGGACCTGCCCAGGGGGAATCTGGGACCTGGGTGCTGTCACCGCTACCCTCCTGAGGGTGAGGACCTCTGAAGGCCTCAGCAAATTGGGGAGGAAGAAGCATCCACTCCAGGCTAAGCTCCTGGTGGTTCTGGGAGATCTGTGAGGTGTTCAGTTCAGTTCAGTCGCTCAGTCATGTCCAATTCTTTGCGACCCCATGAATTGCAGCACGCCAGGCCTCCCTGTCCATCACCAACTCCCGGAGTTCACTCAGACTCATGTCCATCGAGTCAGTGATGCCATCCAGCCATCTCATTCTCTGTCGTCCCCTTCTCCTCCTGCCCCCAATCCCTCCCAGCATCAGAGTCTTTTCCAATGAGTCATCTCTTCGCATGAGGTGCCCAAAGTACTGGAGTTTCAGCCCCAGCATCATTCCCTCCAAAGAAATCCTAGGGCTGATCTCCTTCAGAATGGACTGGTTGGATCTCCTTGCAATCCAAGGGACTCTCAAGAGTCTTATCCAACACCACAGTTCAAAAGCATCAATTCTTCAGTGCTCAGCCTTCTTCACAGTCCAACTCTCACATCCATACATGACCACAGGAAAAACCATAGCCTTGACTAGATGAACCTTTGTTGGCAAAGTAATGTCTCTGCTTTTGAGTATGCTATCTAGGTTGGTCATAACTTTCTTTCCAAGGAGTAAGCGTCTTTTAATTTCATGGCTGCAGTCACCATCTGCAGTGATTTTGGAGCCCAGAAAAATAAAGTCTGACACTGTTTCCACTGTGAAGTATTAGGAGGTGCTAATTGGCCTTTTAGATTAAAACCACATGACATCTTTTTTCAACCATACACAGTGGTCAAGATTTTAAAAGATATCTGTCAATAGTCAGGGTAAGGGGCAAGGGTATGGGGAAGTGGGCACAAGCATATGTGGGGGAAGTGGAAACAGGTTCAATCTTTTTCCAGAAGGCAACTTGGTAACATGTAGCAGTCTTAAAAATTACAGGTCAAGCCATGTCACTTTCCATATTTACCCAAAAGAAGTCATTAAGGCTCTATGCAAACTTTAAGTCAATAATGTTACCTGCAGCATTATATATGAGGGATGATCTGGAAGCAATATAAATGCTTAACAGCAGGAGAAAGTTAAATACATTCTGGTACACAGAGAATACCAGGGATTCCCAGGTGGTGCAGTGGTAAAGAATCTACCTGACAAAGTATTCTTCTTGCCTTGGAAATTCCAAGGACAGGACAGGACAGAAGAGCCTGGCAGGCTACAGTCCATGGAGTCACAGAGTCAGGCACAACCGAGCACGCACACACAGACACACACACACACACACACAGAATAGTGGCTTGCTGCTGCTGCTAAGTCGCTTCAGTCGTGTCCGACTCTGTGCGACCCCATAGACAGCAGCCCACCAGGCTCCCCCGTCCCTGGGATTCTCCAGCCAAGAACACTGGAGTGGGTTGCCATTTCCTTCTCCAATGCATGAAAGGGAAAAGTGAAAGGGAAGTCGCTCACTTGTGTCTGACTCTTAGCGACCCCATAGACTGTAGCCTACCAGACTCCTCTGTCCATGGGATTTTCCAGGCAAGAGTACTGGAGTAGGGTGCCATTGCCTTCTCCAGAATAGTGGCTTAGCAGTAAAGAATCCACCTGCAATGAAGGAAACGCAGGTTCAGTCCCTGGGTTGCGAAGATCCCCTGGAGGAGGGCACGGCAACCCACTCCAGTATTCTTGACTGGAGGGTCCCATGGACTGAGGCGCCTGGAGGGCTATAATCCATAGGGTCAGAAAGAGTTGGACACGACTGAATCGACTGAGCACACACTAATGGAAAAATATCTTTAACATAAATATTGCTGAGCAAGCAGGCTCCAAAACAATATCATTAAATGACACATTTTTGTGAGGAAAAACAAATATGGAGATACGCTGGAGAAGGCGATGGCACTCCACTCCAGTACTCTTGCCTGGAAAATCCCATGGATGGAGGAGCCTGGTAGGCTGCGGTCCATGGGGTTGCTAGGAGTCAGACACGACTGAGCGACTTCACTTTCACTTTTCACTTTCGTGCATTGGAGAAGGAAATGGCAACCCACTCCAGTGTTCTTGCCTGGAGAATCCCAGGGACGGGGGAGCCTGGTGGGCTGCCGTCTATGGGGTCGCACAGAGTCAGACACGACTGAAGCAACTTAGCAGCAGCAGCATACATATATCTCCTTATTTGTTATATGTATATATATATAGCCAAGGGGGAAAAAGCATGGAATAACATATCCTAAAATGTTGGATTTGTTTTAAGGGGTAGAACTATGGGTTATCTCCCCGTTGTGCTTTTCACTATTTTCCAAGTTTCTACCTTGAACTTATATACGTTTTATGCACTGTGAAGAAATGATTGTTATGAAGAAAAACAAAACTGGGAGTCTAGCTAAGGTGTCTGGGGCCTGCAGTTCCTCCAGAGCTCAGGTCCACTCCAGCCGACAGGCCGCAGATTTAAAGGCACCAGGGGTGCCTTTCTGATCCTGGACGTGCTCTCTGTTCATCAGAGGCAAGCTTCAGCTGGAAGACGTGGGTGTGGAGGAGAGAATGGGCTTCAGACTGACTTGCACTCACAGGTTAGAAACGCCTGTATTTATAGCCTGTGCACTGACCTTCCGAGTCAACCGCAATTTATGGTTTCTTAATTGGTTTTCTTGAAACAAGCTGTAGTAACTTATATCCCAAGGCAAGGGAGAAGCGAATCTCATCAGAGGCAGCTAAGGTGAGGGCTAAGGGGTGGGGAAGAGGGGATGTGACTGGGGTTGGGGGGAGGCAGGAGGGGTTGGATCTGTTCTCTTCCCAGCCTCCCTGACACACCGAATTACGGCATCTTGAATTGATCTGGTGAATCACAGCAGGGCGATGTTGGAGGAGCAGGGCTCTAAATGAATAACCCCTTCATGTTCTATATTTATTTGTCTTCCTGCAGTGACGTCCGTGGCCAATTTCTAAGGCTGGGCAGCTTTTTATTTCCCCACATTTGAGACCACCTGCCTGGTAGCCAAGCAACAGAAGAGTCTAGTTTGCTGGGCAGAATTGAAGGGACAGGGATGGGAGGATTCAAGTCACTTACATCAGTGAAATAAAATAATCACAAAGAAAAGAGACCAGAAGGGATGCCCTAAAGCCCCAGCATTGAGTTCCTGTACCCTGTGAGTGTCTCAATTCTGGGCTATCTTCTACATCAAAGCATTGCAGCATCTTTTTTCTTTCTCTGTACATAATAAGAATTGTCTGCATATAGCCTACTTTTCTTTCTAATTTTGTGTTTCATATGTGGAGGGTTTTTTTTTTTGCCTTCACAAGATAATAAGTCCCTCAAGAGATGACGCCACACCATGTTTTCTCAGGTTTGGGTGTGCAGGTGTGTGGGGCAACGCCGGACACAGACCATGCAGACGGTTACAGCAGAGGGATGGCTTTGATGTGCCGGGCACTGCGGTAACTGCAGACTTAGTTCATCCTCACAACAAATCCTGTGATGCACGTTTGTCTTTATTTTCACACAAGCATTTCAGAAAGATTAAAGCAACTTTTTGCCCAGATCACTCCACTGGGAAGTGAGATGGGCTGTGAACTTGGCAGTGAGGCTTGGATCTCACACTCACTCCTCCACCACTGCTCTCAAAGAGGAGGCATGACCCGAGGGGAGGACAGGGACATGTAAGTGGAGAGGACAGGAGGTTCTGGAAGGCCCAAGGTTCTGGTGGGTGTAGAGCAGTGCTGTGTGCTGTGCTCAGTCGCTTCAGTCGTGTCCGACCTTTGAGACCTAGGACCTGTAGCCCACCAGGCTCCTCTGTGCATGGCATTCTCCAGGCAAGAATACTGTAGTGGATTGCTGTGCCCTCCTCCAGGGGATCTTCCCGACCCAGGAATCAAACCCGTATCTCTGGCATCTCCTGCATTATAGGCAGGTTCACTGAGCCACCTGGGAAGCCTGGGAAATCTGCCCAGCCTTCCAGGAATCCTGCAACCTGGTCACTGCAGACCAGAGCCAACCTCTGGCTCCTCCATAGATGGACAGGCCTTAGTGAGACCCAGAGGAGGGGGGCTCACTTGCACATCTCTCTTTAGGAACTTTCATTCTAAATGTGGCCTTGAGGGTAAAAATGGCCAATGTCTGAGCAAATTGCAGAGTCAGGAAATATAATCAGGGAGATGTTCTTTGCAGCCACCAAGCCTAGCCCATCAGGAAGTACAATTAGGTTTTTTTATATGCTCATTGTAGAAAATTTGGAAAGTATTTTAAAAATGCAAGGCACATAGCAGTCCCTCACAGTGGTTGAAGGTTCATATGGATTTAGGATCAGACTCTAGATTTGCTACTTAATATTAATACTTAATATCCAGTACCAGACCACCTGATCTGCCTCTTGAGAAATTTGTATGCAGGTCAGGAAGCAACAGTTAGAACTGGACATGGAACAACAGACTGGTTCCAAATAGGAACAGGAGTTCGTCAAGGCTGTATATTGTCACCCTGTTTCTTTAACTCATAGGCAGAGTACATCATGACAAACGCTAGACTGGAAGAAACACAAGCTGGAATCAAGATTGCCAGGAGAAATATCAATCACCTCAGATATGCAGATGACACCACCCTTATGGCAGAAAGTGAAGAGGAACTCAAAAGCCTCTTGATGAAAGTGAAAGAGGAGAGTGAAAAAGTTGGCTTAAAGCTCAACATTCAGAAAACAAAGATCATGGCATCCGGTCCCATCACTTCATGGGAAATAGATGGGGAAACAGTGGAAACAGTGTCAGACTTTATTTTTGGGGGCTCCAAAATCACTGCAGATGGTGACTGCAGCCATGAAATTAAAAGACGCTTACTCCTTGGAAGGAGAGTTATGACCAACCTAGATAGCATACTCAAAAGCAGAGACATTACTTTGCCAACAAAGGTTCATCTAGTCAAGGCTATGGTTTTTCCTGTGGTCATGTATGGATGTGAGAGTTGGACTATGAAGAAGGCTGAGCGCCGAAGAATTGATGCTTTTGAACTGTGGTGTTGGAGAAGACTCTTGAGAGTCCCTTGGACTGCAAGGAGATCCAACCAGTCCATTCTGAAGGAGATCAGCCCTGGGATTTCTTTGGAAGGAATGATGCTAAAGCTGAAACTCCACTACTTTGGCCACCTCATGTGAAGAGTTGACTCATTGGAAAAGACTCTGATGCTGGGAGGGATTGGGGGCAGGAGAAGAAGGGGATGACAGAGGATGAGATGGCTGGATGGCATCACTGACTTGATGGACGTGAGTCTGGGTGAACTCCGGGAGTTGGTGATGGACAGGGAGGCCTGGCGTGCTGCGATTCATGGGGTCACAAAGAGTCGGACACGACTGAGCAACTGATCTGATCTGATCTGATCTATGTGAACTTGGGAAAATTTAAAAACCTTTCTGTGCCCTGTTTTTCTCATCTATAAAACAGGATAGACATCTTGGAACGAAGTCAGGTGGGCCTTAGGAAGCATCACTATGAACAAAGCTAGTAGAGGTAATGGAATTCCAACTGAACTTTTTCAAATCCTAAAAGATGACGCTGTTAAAGTGCTGCACTCCATATGCCAGCAAATTTAGAAACTTCAGCAGTAGTGACAGAACTGGAAAAGGTCAGTTTTCATTCCAATCCCAAAGAACAGTAATGCCAAAGAATGTTCAAACTACTGACAACTGGGCTCATTTCACATGCCATCAAAGTAATGCTCAAAATTCTCCAAGCAAGGCTTCAACAGTATGTGAACTGAGAACTTCCAGATGTTCCAGCTGGATTTAGAAAGGGCAAAGGAACCAGAGATCAAATTGCCAACATCCATTGGATCATAGGAAAAGCAAGAGAATTCCAGAAAAATATCCTTCTGCTTCATTGACTATACCAAAGCCTTTGACTGTGTGGATCACAACAAACTGTGGATAATTCTTAAAAAGATGGGAATACCAGACTACCTTATCTGCCTCCTGAGAAATCTGTATGCAGGTCAGAAGCAACAGTTAGCACCAGACATGGCACAATGGACTGATTCCAAATTGGGAAAGGAGTATGTCAAGACTGTATATTGTCACCCTGCTTATTTAACTTATATGCAGAGTACATCATGTGAAATGCTGGGCTGGATGAAGCACAAGCTGGACTCAAGATTGCTGGGAGAAATGTCAATAACCTCAGATATGCAGATGACACCACTCTTATGACAAAAAGTGAAGAGGAACTAAAGAGCCTCTTGATGAAGGTGAAAGAGGAGAGTGAAAAAGCTGACGTAAAACTCAACATTCAAAAAACAAAGATCATGGCATCTGGTCCCATCATTTCATGGCAAATAGATGGGAAAACAATGGAAACAATGACAGGCTTTATTTTCTTGGGCTCCAAAATCACTACAGATGGTGATGGCAACTGCAGCCATGAAATTAAAAGATGCTTACTCCTTGGAAGGAAAGTTATGACCAACCTAGATAGCATATTCAAAAGCAGAGACATTACTTTGCCAACAAAGGTCTGTCTAGTCAAAGCTATGGTTTTTCCAGTAATCATGTATGGATGTGAGAGTTGGACCATACAGAAGTCTGAGAGCTGAAGAATTGATGCTTTTGAACTGTAGTGTTGGAGAAGACTCTTGACAGTCCTTGGACTGCAAGGAGATCAAACCAGTCAATCCTGATGGAAATCAATCCTGAATATTAATTGTAAGGACTGATGCTGAAGCTGAAGCTCCAATACTTTGGCCACCTCATGCGAAGAGTTGACTCATTGGAAAAGACCCTGATGCTGGGAAAATCTGAAGGCAGGAATAGAAGCGGACGACAGAGGGCAAGATGATTGGGTGGCATCACTGACATGAGTTTGAGCCAGCTCTGGGAGATGGTGAAGTACAGGGAAGCCTAATATGCTGCAGTCCATGAGGTCACAAAGACTCAGAGAAGACTGAGCGACTGAAAAACAAATAAAATAGGATTATCTCTTCCCTTTTCTTCTATTATTTCAATGGAACGTTGGGGAATAGGAAAGATAGAAATAGGGAGGCCTGGACTGCAACCCTTCACTGCCTCTATGAACTACATGGTCTCTCAGGCAACTTCCTAAACTTCTCTAGGAAACAATTTCCTCCTCTGTAAAAGGAGGGTGTGGACTCAGGACCTGTAAGGAGCTCAGTGATGCTCATGTTCTCAAACCAGCAAGAAGGTTGCCTGGTGGTGCAGACCTAGTTCTGGGGGTTCTAGAAAAAGGAGGAGATGACACCAGCTGCAGGTCCCTCAGAAGGCAGATGGGCACAGGACAGTGTCCCCAAACCCTGGCCATAGCCTTTGAGAATCCAGTTCCCCACAAGCTGAGCACCCAGAGCACCCCCACCCCAGGCAGCCCTATCTGTACCAGAGGTGGCTCTGTGCCCCACCCCCATGCCTGTTTGCACAGCTTTCTCGCCAAACAAGGACACATTGAAAAGCAGCCCCTTGACCGCATGGCCAGGCCTCACTGTGTGTCCCTGCCAACCTCCCCACTTCCGGTCCCCATCGCTCCTCCATCCTTGCTCCAGCATCACTCACATCAGCACCCTTCTCATCCCCCCTCCACTGGCTAATTCAATGAGTGTGGGTCTGTTCAATTAAGCCCACTGCTGCCCCTGCCAGAATCCTCTAACAGCCCTAATTGGAAAAACGCCTCGGCCTCTGACCATCAAAGCTGATTATATCTGCGAGCAGAGGGGCCTGGTCCTTGTCTGCGATGTTCACTCCCCCAGGCCCCTGAGCTCATCCCGCCAGGTTCCCTGGGGCTGTCTGTGGCTGGCAGGACTCAGCCCAGGAGAGGCGCCTTCTCCACGTCAGGGCGGCACAGCAGCTGGCCTCCCAAGCCCTGCCTCTGACGGCATAAACAGATTTGTGCTCCCCACAGGGAACCGGAAGCAATTTGGCTCTCAAAGCAATGTCATTTTCCTTTAACCTTTGTTCACTCCCCCCACACCCCCACCCCCATGATCACAGTGGAATCTCTGGAACTAGAGGTGAGGATTTACTCCAAGAAAAGGTACACTTGCCTCGGGGACCACAGCCCAACCACATTAAATCCCCTGGTGCCTGCTCATCTGAACCCCTTTCTTAGGGGTCAGAGCAGTCAGTCAACTAACAGAGAGCTCTTTGAGCATCTACTACGTGCCCTGTGTCAAACTGCAGCTGGTTGTGGGAGAAGGGAAAAGAAAAAAGAAGGATCGTTACTTCTCCACTCAAACCACCAGTTTTTAAAACATTTTTGGAAATAAAATTCACATAACAAAATTCAAATTTTAACCACTGAAAAGTATATAATTCAGTGGTGTTTTAGCAAGGTCACAATATTATGCAATCATTATAATTACTATCTAATTCTAGAATATTTTCATCACCCTCCAAAAGAAATCCCCTGCCATTCTCTTCTTCAGGGCCTGGAAAATCACTAATCTATCAATACTTTCTGTCTCCATTAAATCACTGGGTTTAAGAGCCATCCTGCACATATCCTCCCCATCTCTACATTTTCTTTCATAACTGGATACCAAGAGACCTTTGCATGAGGCCCATCGGTGCTTTTACTTCTGAGGTCTCAAGGCACTTACATGCTGCAGGGAACTGGCAGCACATTGCAATTGACAAGTGCCCCCTGTCTTCTCACCACTGCCCTCCTAGTTCTTTGGTGTAAGTCTGGGAATAAAGTTGTAGGCTAGGTGATATCCTTAGTGTTAGAAGTTTAACCAACATGGAAAACCTCAGTTATTTTGGCATGAAGAATAAGGCATTTTAAGGAAACACAAGAAACCACAAAGATAATTAATGCCAACTGTTTGGGGGCTGGTACCTGTACAAGAATTACACAAACTTTAGCCAACATCAGAATCCCCTGGAGAGCTTGTTACAATGCATGGCTTCGAGTTTCTGATTCAGCAGGACTCCGGTAGGGCTTGAGATAGTGCATTTCTAATTAGTTCTCAAGGGGCTTCCCAGGTGGGTGAGCAGTAAAGAATCCACCTGCGAAGCAGGAGAGGAAGGTTCAATTCCTGGGTCGGGAAGATTTCCCAGAGACTCCAGTATTCTTGCCTGGGAAATCCCATGGACAGAGGAGCCTGGCAGGCTACAGTCCCTGGGGTTGCCGCAAAGAGTCAGATGCGACTTAGGGACTAACAACAACAACAAAATGAGTTTCCAGTGACGCTGATGCTGCTTGACCAGGACACAACTGGAGAACAGCTGACACAGTACGGGCATGGTTACCACCTCTACATCAAGTAACGGCCATGGCAAAGAAGAAGAATCACCCATCTCGTGCATTTGGCTTTGTTTATATGTCACTCCTTCAAGCCAATTAAGCTGACATCTTGTCTCGAATATAGCCGTTGGTGAATAACATTGTTCGCATTTTCGTAAGTATGTTTTATGGTCAGAGTTTTCCATTTCACACTAGGGAGCCAAGATTAGCCATTCTTAATATGCTTGCAAAGGGCATAATCAAATAGCAAATAGTTTCCTTTCTGAATAGAAGCATGACCGTGAATTTATAGATTATACTCTCCTACTAGTTACAGTCACCTTTGAGATGTTTACCCACAACATAAATATATATGCGCATAATCCTGGCCGGCCCCTTTTGGCCCATTATCTCCAGGGCTCTCCTCTGAACCTGTGTGTCATGGCCTGTATCATAAAGCCACGGGAGCCTGCTCAGCCTCAGCCCCTCAGGTGTTTTACTTCAGAGATGGAGCTAAGATGAGACTGTTTAGGTCATGACTAGGCATGTTTACAGAGAAGGCAATGGCACCCCACTTCAGTGCTCTTGCCTGGAAAATCCATGGACAGAGGAGCCTGGTAGGCTGCAGTCCATGGGGTCGCAAAGAGTTGGACACGACTGAGCGACTTCACTTTCCCTTTTCACTTTCATGTACTGGAGAAGGAAATGGCAACCCACTCCAGTGTTCTTGCCTGGTGAATCCCAGGGAATGGGGAGCCTGGTGGGCTGCCGTCTATGGGGTCGCACAGAGTCGGACACGACTGAAGAGACTTAGCAGCAGCAGCAGCAGCAGGCATGTTTAGGGGCATGTACTCTTTGTAAAAACAACTATATTTGGAGAAGAAATAGTAATATTCATAACAGTAACTACACACACATACACACGAACACATGCTTATATATGGCTCTTTATATTTTATGCAGTATTTTCACATCATCTACTGTAAAGCTTCCCTGGTGGTTCAGCAGTAAAGAATCCGCCTGCAATGCAGGAGACTTGGGTTCAATCCTTGGGTCGGGAAGATCTCATGGAGTAGGAAATGGCAACCCATTCCAACATTCTTGCCAGAAAAATCCCATGGACAGAGGAGCCTGGCAGGCTACAGTTCATGGGGTAACAAAGCGTCAGACACGACTGAAGCAACTGAACACACACACACACACACACAGTAAAGCTCAAGCAACCTGGCAACATAAGGAATGATATTATTATTCTATTTAACACAAAAATAAACTGAAACTCCATTTACTGAGATGATTTTCCCAAGACCCCCAGCCAGTGGTGAAGCCAGGCCTCTACACAAGGTCATGGCCACATATCATTGCTTTATCATTCATGTGGACTCCTAGAGTTAAAACTCCACCTGTCATTAAGAAGGCCTTGGGATCTCCACTTGAAAACAACAAAATCTGTTTATCTACAGGAGGAGAGCAAAAACCAATGGGGGCAGAGAAGCAGGAAATGTGAATGCATATTAGTACATGATTTTTAGACTCAGATGCCCGGAATGCATGAGTATGTTCCCTGGAACATCTCAGTCTATTCATTTAGCTGAGACATCATCTCGTCACTGCCCAGGCTTCTTCTATGAGACCTACTAACCAAGTCCCACTGGGGCTTTTAAGGCCTTTGGGAGGAAGCAGCTCTCTGTGCCAGCTAAGAGGCACCACAAGCCCCAACCCCAGTAATTCTCATTAAATTCCCGGGGAAGCAGGGACACTGGAGGGCCAGGGGGGCACCTGGGCTCTCCAGACGCTGTTTTTCCACAAAGGAAAGGCTCATCCTGTCTGCTCCAGCCCCTGTCCACTCATACTCTTTCTCTCTCTCAACTAGGCTAACTCCCACTTTAAAAAACGCTCACATCCACCTACTATTTTCTACTTCTGCTACCAACGTCCTGGTGTTCAGAGCCTTGTGACCCCTCACAGATTATCGTCCATAAAAATATTTTAGGGACTTCCCTAATGATCCAGTGGTTACGACTTCACCTTCCAGTACAGGGGCATGGGTCCCGTCCCTGGTTGTAGAGCTAAGATCCCACGTGCCTTGTAGCAAAACAAACAAACAAACAAACAAATAAAACAAAACCATAAAGCAGAAACAATATTGTAACAAATGCAATAAAGACTTTAAATTTAAATGGTCCACATTAAAAAAATCTTAAAAATAAAATTTTTCTAAAAAAAAGCTTTAAAAATAGTTTAAATGTTTAATTTTGCTATAACTTTTACTTACTCCTTTTCTAATACTATAAACATAAGATAAAAAAGTATAAGGAAAATAAAAACCACCCAGATTCTTAATATCTGGGATAATAATTGCTGCTAATATTTTTCTATCATTTTCAACACATGAGTGTATATTAAGAGCATTGTTTTGTTACTTTCTAAAATACAACTACATTGCCCTCCTGCCTAAATCTTTTGAAGGCTCCTCCTGCTTCTAAGATAAAACCTAAACATCCCTTGCCTTCCTGGGTCCATCTTATCTCTCCTTATGAACCTCCGGCCTAAGCCCTGTGACCCCAGCCTGGAGCCTGAATCACACAGCCAGCAGATGTGTGTCTTGCTGGTTGTCATGCCCCACAGTGTTTGAAAGGACAGTGTTACTAGGTGGAGTGGGTGGTACCTGGCTCCACTACAAGCCCCTCTGCACTTCCTACCACGCACACACGCACACACACGCACACACACACACACACACACACACACACATGCCTTATACATGCACGTTAACTGCACATCCCTGCAAGCCTTTGAGTTTACAGTCTGTGCATCTACTTACACTGATCTACACAGCTTCTCCCACATCTGCCTATGCTCAAGTATTCCTGCTGCCTAGAATGCTACTGTCCTCCCAACCACCACCTGTCAGAAAACCCAGAACAAATTATCATTCTTTCAAATCCCATGGTCAGAAAACTCTCCTCCTCACCTTGCTCCTGGGGTATATAATACTCTGCTCCATTTCTAACTACTAACCACAGTCATTAATGCCCACTCTGTCTTGCCTCCTAGAATTCCTAGTGGCCTGAGATCATCCTTATGTTGTCTTTTATTCCATAAAGTGCTGCTCACAAGCAGCTGCACAGGCGTGGCTGAACAGAAATTGATGATGTATAAGGCCTTGGGCCCACCCACCTTCACCTGATCTGTCCGGTGGGGGCTTCTCCTCCTTGGAGTCAGGGCCAGTGGGGTGCAAGGGAGCTGTTGTGGCCTCCTCGTGATCTAATTGGGGTTCTACTGACAGGAGGACATGTATACTCCTGACCAGCAAGATGAAAAAATGACTGTCTTAACCTCAACCCCCAAATAATTTTAAGTGCATCAGAAATGCATACCATCCAGTTGAGTAAATATTAAATAAAGACAGCAAGAAGGGTTAGCATAACAATGCCTGACTAATCATAAAATTGATACACGGAATTGTTGGATGTGGACTGCAAATTTACCTCTGAGCTTCTTAGCAACCAAAGCAAAAAGGGAAACGAGAGAGTTAAAACAAATCTCAGCTTGTGTTTCCAGTAAGCCTTGAGAGGAGTTTCTTCCAAGGACCCTCTTAAAGGGGAGGCTGAGATCTAGATGGGAAGGCTGTTATTACCTCATTCTATGTATTAAAAAGCAGCTTCTTGGGACTTCCCTGGCGGTCCAGTGGTTAAGACTCAGTGATTCCAATGCAGAGGGCCCAGGTTTGATTCCTGATCAGGGAATTAGATCCCACGTGCCACAACTAAAGATCTTGTGTGCTACAAGGAAGACTTGGCGCAGCCAAATAAAATTTAAAAATTTTTTAAAAAATCAGCTTCTTACTGTATCTCCTAAGACCCAGGGACACCTCTCTGAAAGAGAGAGTCTGACTTTTTGTGATTCCACGGACTGTAGGCCTCCAGGTTCCTTTCTCCATGGAATTCTCCAGGCGAGAATACTGGAGTGGGTTGCCATTCCCTTCTCCAGGGGATCTTCCTGACCCAGGGATCGAACCCGGGTCTCCTGCATTACAGGCAGACTCTTGACCATCTGAGCCATCAGGGAAGCCTACAGGTGGCATGTTTAAATCTGCAGCTCTCTGAAGGGGGAGCTTGATCCGGAGCCTAGAGCCTCAGGAGCCACAGTACTGACAGCTGCTGTCCAGAGCCTCGGAGGTCCGGGGAGCCTCCCTGGGTCTTGGGTGGTGAGTGAGGCGCTGTATTGTACGAAGGCTGATCTCACAGAGCCTCTGGTCTCACCTGGCTCACACAGAGCATCTCTGCTTTTCTGTTTCATTAGTGTTTGGGGTCAGCTGTTTGACAAAAGGATTTCCCATCAAAAAACTGAAGCTTAAAAACCTATCACAAGTGATATTTCTCCTTACTGAGCTTTTGATAAGCATTTGCCAGCAGATTTTAAATTCATGTTTAATTTTGGGGGCAAAAACTTAGAACAGGGGTCCCCAACCTCTGGGCCGCAGACGGATATCTCCTATCAGGTCAGTGGCAACGTAAGATCAGAAAAAAAGTGTACAATAAACGTGATGCCCTTGAGTCATCCTGAAACCACACCCCCCCACCCTGGGTCCATGGAAAAATTATCTTCCACAAAATCCATCCCTGGTGCCAAGAAGGTTGGGGACTGCTGACTTAGAGGGCTTCCACTACCAGGTATATACCCGGAAGAAATGAAAACAGGTACTCAGATACAAGTGCACGTGTGTTCACAGAAGCACTATTCATAACGGCCAAAAAGTGTAAACAGTCCGAATATTCATCAAGTGATGAATGGATAAAAATTGTTCTATATACAGAATATGAAATATTATTCAGCCATAAAAAGTAGACATGCTGACACACGCTACAATATGAGTAAACCTCAAAAACACTGTCAAGTGAATGAATGAAGCCAGACACAAAAGTTTATGTATTGCATGATTCCATTTACACGAAATTTCAGAACAGGCAAACCCATAGATGCAGATTGGGAAGAAATTGCTTAATGGGTACTGGGTTTTCTTTGGGATTGATGGAAATGTGGAATTAGATAGAAGCAGTGATTACCCAATACCGTGAATGTACTAAGTGCCACTGAAGTTTACATTTTAAAATGGTTCTGTGAATTTCACTTCATTAAATTAAACTGAAAAACCTGAAGAGCGGAGCACCAGCATTGCTGGTTAAAGGCCATTTCACTATTTGACAATAGACTGAGCAGAAGGCAGGGCTGATGGCCTCAAGCAAAGGACAGGGCTTCACCAGGGCCAAGATTCACTGTCCTCTCGTAGGGCAGAGGTGAGAGGCAGTGAGTGTGAGGGTGGTGAAGTTGGAGGTTCTTTTCCTTCCATCAGCTCCTGCCTTGGGTTTATACTGCTTGTACTTCTTCAGCATCCCACCCACAATGAGTAATCCTAAAATGCGGTCTGCTTAACTAGACCACAAATAAGTAGGCTTCTGTTTTGAATCCATGACTCAGCTATTTCACTCACCCTCAGATGTAACTATTTCCCTAATGTTTCCCCACCCCATCAATTTATTCAGCCTCTTCTGCTTTTGAATGTATAACATGCAAAGAATTAATGAGAAGAAATCTTCCTGCCAAGGACCCCACAGGATATATCTTGTAGGTGGAATTAGGCCTCACCTCAATGGAGTGCCTTCGAAAAGTCAGACTCATCTTTCTCCTATTCTTTCCTGCTGGGTTAAAGGTCAGCCTCTGCTGTTTTTCTGAGCTCGGAGCCTCAAACTATTCCCTGGGTGTCATATCCTCACCTGTAAGGCAACACACTCTTACATTTTTATTTATCCATCCATCCAATTAATATTTATTGAATATTGAGTGACTATCATATACCAGATGCTGGGCCAGGCTACTGCTGGGGCTACAACTGTGGATAAGAGGAGGGCTCCCTGAAGAGGGAATGACAGACACCAGGCACAGTGACCAGTGCTGGGGCTTCGACAGGCAGGTACAGGTGGGTTAGGAAAGGTCTCTCAGTGGAACAGACCGGTCTGGGCTCTCAGGGAAGGTCTGCCTGAGCTTGAGGGTTTCACTCTGCTGAGATAAATGATTTGATCAGGAGGAGTCAGCCTGGACAGGGGCTGCCCCAGGGCCTGCGGGTGGAAGCAGGCCATCCTGTGTCCTGGCTGTGATTTCTGCCTGGACTGAGAGCAGGCCAGGACGTGTATCCCCACAGGGAACTGGGAGGATGAGTGTTGCCTGTACTGACTGCCTATAAGCCACAGCTTAGTACGTTTTTTAAACATTTTATTTTGTGTCAGGGTATCAATAACCTCAGATACGCAGATGACACCACCCTTATGGCAAAGTGAAGAGGAACTAAAAAGTCTCTTGATGAAAGTGAAAGAGGAGAGTGAAAAAGTTGGCTTAAAGCTCAACATTCAGAAAACAAAGATCATGGCATCTGGTCCCATCACTTCATGGGAAATAGATGGGGAAACAGTGTCAGACTTTATTTTTTGGGGTTCCAAAATCACTGCAGATGGTGATTGCAGCCATGAAATTAAAAGACGCTTAATCCTTGGGAGGAAAGTTATGACCAACCTAGATAGCATATTCAAAAGCAGAGACATTACTTTGCCAACAAAGGTTCGTCTAGTCAAGGCTATGGTTTTTCCAGTGGTCATGTATGGATGTGAGAGTTGGACTGTGAAGAGAGCTGAGTGCCGAAGAATTGATGCTTTTGAACTGTGGTGTTGGAGAAGACTCTTGAGAGTCCCTTGGACTGCAAGGAGATCCAAGCAGTCCATCCTAAAGGAGATCAGTCCTGGGTGTTCATTGGAAAGACTGATGTTGAAGCTGAAACTCCAATACTTTGGCCACCTCATGCGAAGAGCTGACTCATTGGAAAAGACCCTGATGCTGGGAGGGCTTGGGGGCAGGAGAAGAAGGGGATGACAGAGGATGAGATGGCTGGATGGCATCACTGACTCGATGGACATGAGTTTGGGTAAACTCTGGGAGTTGGTGATGGACAGGGAGGCCTGGCGTGCTGTGGTTCATGGGGTCGCAAAGAGTCGGACACGACTGAGCGACTGAACTGAACCAAACTGATAGCCAATTAACACTGTTGTGATAGCTTCAGGTGGACAGCGAAGGGACTCAACCATACTTACACATATATCCATTCTCCCCCAAGACCCCTCCCACCAGTTGGTACTTTCTCACCGGCTTTTCTGCTCTGGCTCCTTCCCTGTTCCACCTGGCCCTTACCTACAACTTCCTTACAACTCCACCCTCCAAAGCTCCCTTTCTTCATATCACTGGTCACATTCTCGGCTCTGAGCAGCACATGGCTCTTTTTGAGAGCCTGATGTAAGCCATGGCCACTCTTTCTAAAGAAAAAAAGCATATGCTCACACAGAATCATGCCTACCAGTTCAGGGAATTCATGGAACACCCAAAGCCCATCCCTGAACCCTCCTGAGAGCCTGTGGCTCAGGGTCAGGATGCCCTGCCCTGTAGGCCAGGAGGCTTCTCCATAGCAGGCAGTCTCTGCCTTGTACTGTGCTTGTCCCTCAGGGCTGAGGACAGCTCTGCTAGGCAGGCCCCCAGGTTCTCTTTACAGGCCCCTAATGTTTCCTCTGCCTGACTCCATCCCTCCTCCTCACTCTCCAGGCCTGTGCCTGCTTCCCTTTATTCTTCCTCGAGGTGCCTTCCCTCTTTCTCGTCAGCATCTTTCTGCCACTGAGGCACCCTTTTCCCATGGGGTGGATCCTCTCCAAGCCCTGTACCCTCCTCCTTCACTCCCTCCTCAGCACCTTCCTTTGCCCCTTTTGGGGCAGCTCAGAAAGCTGTTGGGAAAAGCCTCTGGGCAGGATTCTGGTTGAGCATAAGCTCCTGACGAGCAGCTTAATTCCTTCCCATGGGGGCACAGTCAAGTTCAGCAAAGCTGCCCAAGGGTGAGAAAGCAGCTGGTGCTGGGTAATGCCTTCAGGAAAGAGCACCAGAACATGGAGAAAGACGACAGGATGAAATTCTTTAGAAGTCCTTGTAAAATATGCTTCAGTACTTCCTGCTCTCACTGTAGTCACTACAGCAACATATGGATCTAAAAAAAGTCCTTCTTTGCTGCTCACTGCCCCTGCTCACCGGACAACAGCCATTTTCATTCTGTCAGGTTGGCAACACACCTAAGGATTTTGGTGCTTTCTCCAAATGGAGGCTCCCGAAGGGGAGAAAATTACCTGCTTCATTGGCTCTAATCAGGATCATGTAAGTGAAGAGATAAGTGCTTCATAAATACCCTTGGGGTCTGTTTTCTATGTTTCAACACAAACAGCATAAACCTAATGGAGGAGTTTATGACAGGCCACTCAAAATATGTCACACTGCAAAGCTACAGTCATCAAAACAGTATGGTACCGGCACAGAACAGACTCATAAATCAGTGGAACAGAATGGAGAGCGCAGAAATAAACCTCCACACCTATGGTCAACTAATCTATGACAGAGGAGGCCAGGCTACACAATGGAGAAAAGACAGTCTCTTCAACACGTGTGCCAGGAAAACAACAGCTACGTGCAAAAGAATGAAATTAGAACATTCCCTCCCACCACATACAAAATTAAATTTAAAATGGATTAAAGACCTAAATGCAAGATCAGAAACCATAAGACTCCTAAAAAAAAAAAAAAAAAAAAAACCTGCAGAACACTCTTCGACATGAATTGTAGCAATGTTTTTTTGACTTAGTCTCCTCATGCAAAGGAAACAAAAGCAAAAATAAACAAATGGGACTTAATTAAACTTAAAAGCTTTTGCACAACAAAAGAAACTATCAACAAAATGAGAAGACAACCTACTGAATAGGAGAAAATGTTTGCAAATGGTATGTCCAATGAAGCTTTAATATCCAACATATATAAACAGCTAATACAATTCAATATTTTTTTGAAAAAGCCAAACAACCTGGCTATATTATGGGTAGAAGACCTGAATAGACAATTTTCCAAAGAAGCCATATAGATGGCCAGTAGACACATGAAAAGATGCTCAACATCACTAATCATGAGGGAAATGAAAATCAAAACCACAGTGAGATATCACCTTACACCTGTCCTGTCAGAATGCTAAAACTAAAAAGACCACAAATGACAAATGTTGGCAAGGATGTGGAGAAAATGGAACCCTGGTACACTGTTGGTGGGACTATAAACTGGTACAGCCACTACGGAAAACATTAAGAAAGAGCCTCAATAAACTAAAATAGAGTTACCATATGATCCAGCAATTCCACTCCTGGGTATATATCTGAAGAAAACGAAAACACTAATTTGAAAAGATACATGTACCCCAATGTTCATAGCCGTACTATTTACAGTAGCTAAGATATGGAAGTAATCTAAGTGTCCATCAACAGATAAATCAAGAGAGATGTGGTACACACACACACAGACACACAGGAATATTACTCAGCTATTAAAAAAGAATGAAATTTTGCAACAACATGGATGGATCTGGAGGGTATTCTTACTGAAATAAGACAGAGAAGGACAAATACTGTGAGTTCTCACTTATGTCTCCTGCATTGGCAGGCAGATTTCCACTGAGCCACCTGGGAAGCCATTCTCTGTTTTCCATTTCTATACTTCTGACATTCAGAGAATATTATATAAATTGAATCATACAGTATGTAACTTTTGAGAGAACCTCAATTTTTAGCTGGGCATTTTACCACCCAGAACAAAAACTGTATTTCCCAGTTTCCTTTGTATCTAATATGTGGAAAACGAACTGTGGAAAATTCTTAAAGAGATGGGAATACCAGACCACCTTACCTGCCTCCCAAGAAACCTATATTCAGGACAAGAAGCAACAGTTAGAACCAGACATGGAACAATAGGCTGTTTCAAAATTGGGAAAGGAGTACGTCAAGGGTGTATATTGTCACCCTGCTTATTTAACTTCTTTGCAGAATACATCATGAGAAATGCCAGGCTGGATGAATCACAAGCTGGAATCAAGATTTCTGAGAGAAACATCAATAACCTCAGACATGCAGATAATACCACTATAATGCCAGAAAGCAAAGATTCCTGAAGAGCCTCTTAATGCAGGTGAAAGAGAAGAGAGAAAAAGCTGACTTAAAACTCAACATTAAAAAAACTAAGGTCATGGCATCCAGTCCTCTCACTTCATGTTCAAATAGAAGAGGAAAAAGTGGGAATAGGAAAGATTTTATTTTCTTAGGCTCCAAAATCATGCAGATAGTGACTGCAGCCATGAAACTGAAAGACGTTTGCTCCTTGGAAGGAAAGCTATGACAAATCTGACAGTATATTAAAAAGCATAGACATCACTTTGCTGACAAAGGTCCATCTAGTCAAAGCTATAGTTTTTCCAGTAGTCATGCACGGATGTGAGACTTGGACCATAAGAATGCTGAGCGCTGAAGAATTGATGCTTTTGAATTCTGGTGCTAGAGAGTCCCTTGGACTACAAGGATATTATACCAGTTAATCCTAAAGGAAATCAGTCCTGAATATCCATTGGAAGGACTGATGCTGAAGCTCCGATACTTTGGCCACCTGATGCAAAGAGGCAGCTCATTGGAAAAGACTGATGCTGGGAAAGATCAAAGGCAAAAGGAGAAGGGGGCATCAGGATGAAATGGTTAGATAACATCACTGACTCCATGGACATGAGTTTGAGCAAACTCCGGGAGATAGTGAAGGACAGGGAAGCCTGGTGTGCTGCAGTCCATGGGGTCGCACAGAGTCAGACATGACTTAACCACTTAATAACAGCAGTCTCTGGATAGACAGTGTCAGAATCGGGTTGAATTGCAGAACACTCAGCTGGTGTGTGAGAATTGCTTGATGTGGAAAAACAAATACCTGACACTTGGAAATTGGAGCAAAAGCAACAGATGTGACAGCTAGAGCTCTAGCAGCCATCCCGGACCACAAGAGCCATGTTCCAGGAGTTGAAACAGAAAGCTGGGACCTTGGGTTCCAGATGATACCATGGAGCTGCTACACCCCTGCGCTATCCATGGCCAGGGGCTCCCCAGGTGGTAAAGAATCCACCTGCTAATGCAGGAAATGTGGGTTTGACCCCTGGGTCGAGAAGATCCCCTGGAGAAGGAAATGGCAACCCACTCTAGTATTCTTGTCTGGGAAATTTCATGGACAGAGCAGCCTGGCAGGCTACAGCCCATGGGGTCACAAAAGAGTCACACACAACTTAGGCACCAAACAGCAACAATGATCCATGGCCAGACTTCTTTTAAGTGAGGGAGATATACATTTCTATCTTGTTTAAGACTTTTAAAAAGTAATATCCGCTGAATCCTAACTAAACAAAATGCTTAGGTTTTTCAACAGAGGAGAAACTTGCTTAGTGCGGTTTTGGTCAGTGGTTCTTTTGCACATAACTTTGAGATATGTCAGAATCGTCCCACACTGTTGCTGGGCCCCACCCAGATCATTTCTGAACCAGGAGAACCTGGATCAGAGCCTGAGAGTATGGGATGTGGAAACTGCTGTTCCTGGAGAACAACTTCTTCAAATGCATGGACTTGGCAGCAGAGTATACATTGGACTGGAGGCATAAAGACTGGAATAAAAGGATCTGGGGGAGAAGGAAGGGCGACGGTTTCTGCCAGTGGCAGAGAGACCTAAACTAAGGTGAGGTAGGAAAAACTCAAAGGAGAGGGATGTGAGAATCCTGGGGACAGCATGACTGACTGAGCTAGAGGCTGATTGGGCGTGAGCAGAGGATGGTACCAAAGGTGGCTGCGGGTTTTGAGTCTGGGGGACCAGAGAATAACAGTACTGCTGACAGAGAAAGTCCAGAAGAGTTGCTCACTTAGAGGAGGGCAGTTTGAGTTTTGCCTTGTTCAGCAACGTTGAAATGCAAACCAAGAGCGGGAGAGATGTTTGGAGACCACTTCGAGGGGTCTTTTGAAGCAGCTGGGTAGCTGGTGTGGGCAGAGGACAGAATCTCAACAAAACTTACATTTAGAAGTTGGGAAGATGGGAGCATGCCAGCAGATGAGTCAGAAGGTGTGACCAAGGACAGAAGCCACGGCAGGCCAAGACCATGCCAGGCAGCTGGAAGACAGTGCCCTAGAGAAGAGGCTGCCATCGACGCCCAAGGCATCCGTGAGGTCAAGGTGACCACTTAGGACTTGTGGCTAGATGGGCACAGGAATGGCTTTGGTGACAGTGGTGGGACCAGAGTGGTTGAGGAGTGAGTGGTGACCTGTGATGACAGAAGTGGTGAGAAGGCACCGGTGAGGAGAGGGAGCAGAGAGCCAGGATGTTAACTTATGGGGGTCAGAGGGTGGGGGATTTTATATGAGATGGAAGCCCAAGCACAGGAGTAGACAGAAGGAAAGAACATAGGGGAGAGGGCGACGGACCAAAGATACTGGGAAAAGGAGGGCAATGATGGCATAAGGTCCTGAAGGAGGAAGCAGAGGATGGGTTGGGAGCACAGGTCAGAGGGATGCTTCAGAGAGAAGAAGAGAGAAGAACAGTGATAGCAGATCTTGCAGAAGCAGTGCAATGAGGCCCAGAGGTCAGAGAGTGCAGGCTGATGGAATCTGAGCATCTCAGGGGCAGGAAAGGACCCCACTGATGGGTGAGGCTCCGTGGCCGCAGGGCGGGGCTGCAAGCACACGACATGTGTCCAGGCAGGAATCTCCACTAGGGCTGAGGCTCTGGGGCCACTGGGCAGACCAGCTGGGAACGTCCAGCTCCCCTGGTGAAAGGTGGGGTGGCTGGAGGGTGTCGGGCTGGTCTTGTGTGGTAGTGGCCTAGAAGTGAGGAGGGTGACAGGTTCTGTGGAATGAATACCTGAAGAGGGTAAGGTCACACAACAAGCAGGTCCCGACAGCAGAGGGCAGCACCATGGACTGAGGCAACTGGAAAACTTTCGGTGACCAGGGGCTATTTGTGGGAATATCAGGTCAAGGAATATTTGTGGGTTGATTGAGAGATCACAGAGTATCTGAGGATACTATAACCTGCTGGTTGGAATATACTGGTGTTGTTGTTCAGTCATTAAGTTGCATCTGACTCTTCGCGATCTCATGGACTGCAGCACTTCAGACTTCCCTGTCCTTCACTATCTCCTGGACTTTGCTTACACTCATACCCATTGAGTCGGTGATGCTATCCAACATCAACATGGTTGTAATATATATTTTTAAATTTTCTATTTCTTTCAAATCAAATTTGTTCTGTCAGTTCAAAAAATATTTTAGAATACCTCCAAGTGGAGCTAAGTGCGATGATGAGAGAACTACAGGATGAGCTCAGAGCAGGAGTACCAACTGACTGGGTCAAGGAACACCTCTAGGAGGCAGTGAGCATTAGATGACACCTGGGGGATGAGGAACAGTTACCCAGAGGACGTGGGGCCAGGGAGAGCATCCCAGGAAGAAAGACCAACATGTGCAAAGGCCTGAAAATGAGAACGTGCATGCTGTTTTGAGGAACTGAAAGAATTTCAGGGGGGCTGGGGCACTGGGAAAGAGAGGGTGGGGACGAAAAATGAGACTGGAGAGGCAATTAGAGTCAGGTCCCAAGGTCTCTGGAAGGCATCACTGGGGTTTGGACTTCATTGCAGGGGCACTGGGAGGACTTTCTGGGTTTTAATTAAGAAGGATGAATGAAAAAATCTGAAGAACACATGGAAAGGGAAAGAACAGGATAAGAGTGGTGATAAGGAAAGCAATTAAGAGGTGTTAGAATAACCGAGCTATGGATGTCAGTGGGGTGGATGAGGGGCGTGGCCATGGCTATGGGTTAAAGTGAGCTATGGGTTAAACATAGAAGACACTTAGAAGGCAAACTCAAACACAGATGGTATTGCTTGGACGGGGTGGTCAGAAAAGGGGATGAATTGGAGATGGGCAGAAGAATGAATGTGTAAACAACTGAACAACAGACTAACATATCTGCTTCATACCATGGCCAAATATTCAAAAGTTGGGAAGCTGCGGACTGCTGACAGAAGGGTCTGGTGGAGAAGCTCCTCAGGTCCAGGATGAGAGAGCAAAGTCTAGAGCCTGTGATGTTCTGGTGGTGAAATCTGAACCCCTCATGCCACTGACCCTCAGCCACACGGCTATTTCTGGTGTCATCTCCACATCCTGCAGGGCTTGTATGTTCGTTTTTACATTATTTGCCCAATGATGGCAGCATTTTATTCTCTGCAATATACCATTGAAACTAGTCAAAAGTGCTATTTCAGTAAGAATCTAAGTTCCAGGAAAGTGGGCATATATCACCCTATCCAAATGTAAGAAGAAAAAAATGCTTTTCAAAGAATAAAACTTTAAACTTTTAATCTATATATATATAAACTATGGTTATATACAGTTTCTGTATGGTTATACAGAAAGCAAAAGTAGAGAGTGGTATAACGAGCCCCCAGCCTGTCCCATCTATACCTTCTCCTGATTATTTTGTAGCACACCCTAAATCACCATGCATTTAATTTATAAACATTTTGGTATGCATTTCTAAAAGTGGTTCTTGTTAAAACATATAACACAATAACATTAGCACTCCAAAACAAATGAACAATAATTGCCTAATATCATAAAAATCCAGAGTCCATATACCTAGGGCATTTGACCACACCAAACTCAAAGCCAAACATTCTCATAGGTTCACAGTCATTAGAACTTGCCTGGATGCCATTACCTGCCTTGGCAGTCGGTTAAAATCCTAGAAGGTCTATCCCAGTAGTGCCAGGTTGGACCAGACCTCCCCAAATGCAGATTCCAAAATCCAGAAGACAACGATAAAATCCTAACCAAACAGACATCTGATTGGCTGTGTGGTTGTGGGCAAGTCATTTAGTTTATGTGGGTGACTGGTTGCAAAATAAAGAGTTGAAAACCCAAGAAAGAAACCCAATTGTCTATCAGCAGATGAAAAGATAAAAAAAAAAAATGTGGTAGATACACCCAATGGAATACCATGCAGCCTTTAAAAGGGAAGTCACCCACAGATCACAACACGGATGAACCTCAAGGACATTATGCTGAGAGAAATAAGCCAGTCGCAAAAGTGAAGATACTGTGTGATCCCACTCTTATGAAGCATCCAAAGTAGTCAAAATCATAGAAACTGAAGGTAGAAAGGTGGTTGCCATGGACTTGGGGTAGGGAGAAGGGGAATTAGTGTTTAGTGGGTATAGAATTTGAGTCTTGCAAGATGAAGAAGTTCTATAGAGATCTATTCCACAACAGTGTGAATATACTCAATGCTGCTGAACTGTTGCCTGGAGAATCCCATGGACGGAGGAGCCTGGAGGGCTGCAGTCCATGGGGTCGCTAAGAGTCAGACACGACTGAGCGACTTCGCTTTCACCTTTCACTTTCATGCATTGGAGAAGGAAATGGCAACCCACTCCAGTGTTCTTGCCTGGAGAATCCCAGGGACGGGGAAGCCTGGTGGGCTGCCGTCTCTGGGGTCGCACAGAGTCAGACATGACTGAAGCGACTTAGCAGCAGCAGCAGCAGCTGAAGTGTACACTTAAAAATGGCTAAGACACCTGGGAGTCCAGTGGTTAAGACTCTGTGCTTCCAGTGCAAGGGTATGGGGTTCGATCCTTGGTCAGGGAACTAAGATCTCAAATGTCAAGGGGCCAAGAAAAAAGTTACTTTAATGGCTAAGACCTTAAACTTTGTTATGTTTTTCACCAGGATTAAAAACAACAATCCTACTGCTGGACATACACACTGAGGAATCCAGAATTGAAAGAGACACGTGTACCCCAATGTTCATCACAGCACTGTTTATAATAGCCAGGACATGGAAGCAACCTAGATGTCCATCAGCAGATAATGGATAAGAAAGCTGTGGTACATATACACAATGGAGTATTACTCAGCCATTAAAAAGAATACATTTGAATCAGTTCTAATGAGGTGGATGAACCTGGAGCCTATTATACAGATTGAAGTAAGCCAGAAAGAAAAACACCAATACAGTATACTAATGCATATATATGGAATTTAGAAAGATGGTAACGATAACCCTGTATGCGAGACAGCAAAAGAGACACAGATGTATAGAACAGTCTTTTGGACTCTGTGGGAGAGGGAGAGGGTGAGATGATTTGAGAGAATGGCATTGAAACATGTAAAATATCATATATGAAACGAATCACCAGTCCAGGTTCGACGCATGATACTGGTTGCTTAGGGCTGGTGCACTGGGATGACCCAGAGGGATGGTAAGGGAAGGGAGGAGGGAGGGGGTTTCAGGATGGGGAACACGTGTATACCTGTGGCGGATTCATGTTGATGTATGGCAAAACCAATAAAATATTGTAAAGTAATTAACCTCCAATTAAAATAAATAAATTTATATTTTAAAACAACAACAACTTCTGGGGGTCCATTCCGGTTGCAGGAAACGGAGGCACATACTACAATTGCTGTTACTTTGATCTGTGTTGGGAGGTGTCTCAGAACACCATTGCTCTCTTTCAGGGAGCCACTCAGGGAAATGGGGTGAGAGGGGAGCTCTCAGAAACTTGGAAAACTTAAGAACTTCTGTGGGATCCCTCAGAAGGCATGTGGCTGCATTCCACCAGGCTGAAGGTAGGGGGCGCCAGGGGGCTGGGTCCTGTAAGGCTGGAGTTGGGGGCTGGGATTCACCAAAGAGAAACAAAAGAAACTGGAAGCCGTTATCACCGGCCGGGCTGTCCTGGGGGAACATTCTGGGAAGAAAGGAGAAAGCCCCGCTGGCTGGGAGCAGCCATGCGGGGGGGATCTGAAGTGACAGATACAAATGTGTAATACACTCGGCTGACGTGTGGGAGATTAAAAGCGCGGGTGCTGAGAGGGGCGGCGGAGGGGAAGGCGCTGAGAAGAGTGAATCCCCCAGTCTCTTCCCTGGCCACCGGGGTCTGTGGAGTGCTTTTAAGGCTCATTATCATAAGGCCATTTTTCAAGTTAGCACAAGTCTGGCCTCGGGGAAGCCAGGCAGCAGCCGGCAGATTTGATATTCCGGCGCCTTTTCTCTGACCTCTCCTGGGAAGGTTCCTCCCGCATCTATTGAGGCGGGAAGCAAAGAATGTATTCACTGCACTGGATGGTGATCCTGTCTTGGTGCCTGATACAGTCTGAGAGGGAAGACGGAGGGCAAGGGGACTCCTGCTCAAGGCTTTGGAGAAGGAATAAAGGCTCCTCAGATGTGAGGGGTTTGCTGTTTATGCTTATTTTGGTACTCAGATCCATCTATTTGGATGTCTATCCAAAGTGGAGGTGGAAGATTCAGACTCATGTTCTGAGGTGACTGAGGAAGTTTTAGACCCCTCCCAGGCAAGGTGACTGAGGGGATATTGGGTGGGACACCAGAGTCCCAGGTTTAGGGGCTCCTGTCTCTTTAGGCCAGTAGTTCTGAATCTTTCTACAGCCCCATGTCACTCTCCATGTGTGATTTCTGGGCAGTGGTGGGGTACTCTACCATTTAAGAGAGGAAACCCATGGACACGAGTGAGTGAGGAGGTCAGATTACAGCAATAGTCTCGAACCAGCTCTGATGCTGAAAATAAGCAAAAAATTCCCATCCCAGCCCTCAGGCCTGCGGGCTTAGTTGCTAAGTTTTGTCTGATTCTTTGTGGCCCCATGGACTGTAGCCCACCAGGCTCCTCTGTCATGGGATTTCTTAGGCAAGAATACTGGAGTGGGTTGCCGCTTCCTTCTCCAAGGGATCTTCCCGACCACAGAACTAATTCTCTAATCTCAGGAATTTGTTGGGCATGAATTTCATAGGCTTGGTTAATTGAAGCATAATTGATTTACAATGTTGTGCCAATCTCTATCTGTTGTACACCAAAGTGACTCAGTTATACACACATAGACATTCATATATATATATATTTATATATGTGAAATCTAAAATACGGCACAAATTAACCTACCTACAGAACATAACAGACATAGAGAACAGACTTGTAGTTACCAAGGGGGAGGCAAGTAGGGGAGGGAAGGACTGGGAGTATGGGATTAGCAGATGTAAACTATCATGTCAATATACAGGATGGACAAACAACAGGTCCTGTTGTCTAGCACAGGGAACTATATTCATCTTTTGCTCAGACTCATGCAGGCCGACATTCAATGTGGCCTTGCTCTCACACTGTGGACCTTGGATCGGCAGCATCACCTGGGAGCTTGTTAGAAATACAAAATCTTGGGCCTCACCTGGACCGGCTGAATCAGAATCCACGTTTAAGAAGGCTTAACAAGATCCCTAGGTGTTTTGTGTGCACATTCACAATCGAGAGTTACCACTCCTAGCCATCACACCCCACACCCCTGCCACCAGGTATAGCGGAGTGGCATCCACTCAGAG
Source organism: Bos indicus (assembly GCF_029378745.1). Taxonomy (NCBI): domain Eukaryota; kingdom Metazoa; phylum Chordata; class Mammalia; order Artiodactyla; family Bovidae; genus Bos; species Bos indicus. Next base: position 61,776,045 of record NC_091775.1, on the reverse strand, counting down.
GCTGAACAAACTAATCTCCACCAGCAGCAGCTGTCACCACTGTGGGGAGACACAGAAAAGGGGCACAGACTGGGGTGGCTACAATGTGTGAATCACATTTAAATTTGGGGGTCACTGAGATGAAAACTTGGGGTTACCAGGTAGCGCTAGTGGTAAAGAACCTGCCTACCAGTGCAGGAGACATAAGAGATGCAGATTTTATCCCTGAGTCAGGAAGATCTCCTGGAGGAGGGCATGGCAACGCACTCTAGTACTCTTGCCTGGAGAATCCCATGGACAGAGGAGCCTGGCAGGCTATGGTCTCTATGTTCGCAAAGAGTTTGACGCAACTGAAGCAACAGCATGCACGCACGAGATGAAATCTAAGAGGGCTTCCTATCGATTCTGAGTTCCTGTGATCTTTGACATTCATTAACAAAATAACTGCAACTAACAGGTAGTTTTAAATAAAAGTGCTTTACATGTGTTGCTTTATATGATTTCACATAGCAATGCTTTAAGGTATGGATTACCATTATACCCATTTCTCGGATGAGGCAACCAAGGCACAGAGAGGTCCAGTGACTTGCCCCAGGTCTGGCATGGATGCGAGTCAGAGCCAGGATATGCACCCTGGCCATGTGCCCAGAGCCCACACCTTTAACTACCATATGAGACCGCCTCCAGAAGAAACCTGGAGACACACTCTCCCTTCATAGGAGTCTCTTAAAGCAATGACATACCTTTAGGGTGACCAACCATCTGGGTTTCCCTAGGACTGCAAGAGTTCCTTGGAGGTGAGATTTTCAGTGTTACAACTGGAAGGCCTGGGCAAGTTGGTTGCCCTACCAATGCCTGATAACCTCACCACCCACAGAAGAGTAAAGGAAGAGAAACAGAATGAAAGACAATTAAATGTAATAGGAAAATTTTGAGATTATAGAATTTGAGCTGTTGGAGCACAATCAGAGTGTGGGTAGCCTGTTTCTAGTTTAGGAACCCCAAATCCTGTCCATAGGAAATTTTTTAATATTTATTTTTATTTATTTGTTTATCTGGCTGCACAGAGTCTTAGCTCAGCACCTGGGATCTTCAATCTTCATTGCAGCATGTGGGATCTTTAGTTGTGGAATGCAAACTGTTAGTGTGACCTGCAAACTCTTACTTGTGGCATGTGGGATTTAATTCCCTGACCAGGGATCAAAGCCAGGTCCCCTGATTGGGGGCTTGGAGTCTTAGCCACCACGGAAATCCCTGCTTGTAGGAATTTCAGCAGGGCTCGTTCTCCATCTGTGGCTCACGTGGGCACCCTCTCATCTGCCCTGCCGTCTTCCCCATCTCATCTGCCCAGGTGTTATGAGAAGAAGCAGGAGCCTGTTGCTAGTGCATCCAGCAGCATCAGTGTCCTGAAAGAAAGAAGGCGGATCAAAATACCAGCTAGTATTTCCTTTGTCAAGGTCACCCCACACCCATGTGGGGGTCTCCATCAGCTCTATTTTCTGCAGTGCTGCCAGCCAGTTCTGTGAATCTTGTTTCTTTGGAGCCCCTGGGGAACTTATTTGATTGGTTCAGGTTTCTATTCAGTCTAAGAGTCATTTATGATTTCCTGAATAAAATACAAAGAGCTGACTTGGTGTGTATATGTAGGCGTGTGATCTTTTAGAGATAATTTTTAAAAGCTGTTCCCCAATCCAAATTGGGGCTGGATGGGGCTGGTAAGGAAGCACCAGGGAAGATCAAGGAGAGGGATTCAGATTCTCCCATACACCTGGGGAGGCCTCTGGGAAAGTGCCTCTTATCCAAAAGGGAAGGCACCTGTCCTGCAGCCACTGCACAGGTCCAAGCATTAGGATTTCCCTGCCATTCTGGGGGGACGTGGGGAAGTCTGGCCTTCAGTTTCCACATCTGCAAAGTGGTACTTGCCACAGCCTACCACCAGAGACCGTGCATCTCCTCTCAGGCTCAGATACAGTTCTCAAAGTGTCCTATGAGAAAGTGCCGTTTCTCAGAAGTTAGCGCCTTCAGGTCTTCCCAGATTAACCTCATTAGGTGTGTGATTAAAGAAGTTAACATTCTTAGAGCAAAAAAAGAATAGGAAAAAGCAGAGTCCATCCCAACTGCCTTCATTTTTTCATAAGAGGAAACTAGCCAGTCCAGGGTTCTGCAGCCCCTCCATTCACAGGCTTTTCATCATTACTCCAATCCCATTGCTCTGTGATCTGAAGCTGGTGGACACTCTCTTTCTCAGGAAGCTATGAACTCCTTAGAAGACAAAGACCTTCGAGTTGCCCAAAGTATTTCTCTTCTAGGCTTCCACAGTGGTCTGGATACAAGGGCCTTTGTTCCTGCTGCTGGCTGACTAAGGCAGAGCTGGAAAAATGAAGGTGTGAGCCTCTTCCACGCAGAGCAAGCAAGATGACTCAGGAGATAAGACATGTGAACCAACGCTTCCTTCATTTTCTACTTGCTGACCCAATAACTGATGTCGTGCGTTCCTAAAGCTGACAGCACACACACGGAGAAAAACAGCTCTTCACTTGAGCCAAGAGAAAGCTGTCAGTTCAGCACCACCTTGACAAAATAAAATAAAGCTGTGCTTCCTATGAAGCAGTGCTGTTTGGGTCTCCTTACTGCCCTGTGTTCCGAGACCATGAGAGTAGAGTAAGGCAGGCAAACTGCTAGAACACAGTAGGACCACGGTAACCAGTCTGCAAAGGAGAACAGCAGACATCTAAGCTTTATTCACAAACTCGGCCAAGCCAGCACCTCTCCTCCCCAAGCTGTGACAGGACTGACTGACCCACATCCCCAGCAGGGTCCCATTTCTCTCCAGCATTCGAAAAATGTCTCTCCTGATGATTACAGGCATAGACTTGTAAGTCTCTGGTAGAGAACAGACAGACCTATAGTATCCTGGTCACGTCCATTTGTAGAGACTGTGGGTGTTTCTAATGTGATCATTTCTCTCTGCCTTTGTATGATTGTTAAAAACCATTCTTTCTTTGTCCATCTGTCCAGCCACCCACACCTTCATCCATCCATTCAACAAGGGCATTTGGCATCTACTTGATGCTAACTTCTAAGTAACTTCTAAGCCAAAATCAATAGAAAATTTCCCAAGCTTTAAAATCCCCTGCCTTTAAGCAACATCCATTAAGTAGGGTGGGGGTTGTGGGGGAGTGGGTATTTCATTGAAGAAACAGCTATGTTAAAAATTAAGCTCTTATTAACCAGTTCTTCATCCTCTCTGAGTCTCAGTTTCAGCAGCTCTAAAATGGGAATAATTCCTTATAAAACTGCTGCAAAGGTGACAGAAGCACACTCAACGCCTGCACAGTAAAGTCATTATTCAATAATCGTTAACTTAAAGAAAGCGACCCACGGATCCAGTTTGCTCCTCGGCACACTATTCTCCTAACCCCTCACCAGCCCTTGTCAGTATCTTTCAAGCTCATTTTGCTTCCAAGGACCATGTTCTTGTAGTTTTAATCCTCGGGTGAGACAGCCTTGTCTTTCTTCTGACGGATGGGCTGTACCAATTTGAAAATGTGATCTGTATCAAAGTCAGCTGTGAGGCTCCTGGAACTGGTGGGAGGATGGATACATAAAGTCCTGTTAATAAATAAACACACAGACATCAAGGCTACTGGCTGTCGTAGTAACGAGACTTTATGCTTTCCTGGTTTCTGTCATCTTCAGGACTGAAAGCACTTAATGAATTAGTCTCGCTTGCAGTCCTCCTGGAGAAAAATACTGCTGTGTCTACAAGGAGCAGTCAGGGTAACCAGCCGGAGGTCAGTCACCCTTGGGAACATGGCCAGCCATGTCCCCAGAGCAGCTTTGTTTGTTGTTTATTTCTTATTGTAAAAGTAATAACTGTGTATTAGAAATGTTTAAAATATAATACATAAGTCAAAAGACAAAAGTTAAAATCTCCTGTAACTGTTCGCTTGGAGATAAGACCTGTTGACTTTTTCCTATACTCTCATAGTGACATATACCCACATGCTTACTAGAATTATACTGCGTACATGCCACTTTGGGCTCCAAAATCACTGCAGATGGTGACTGCAGCCATGAAATTAAAAGACGCTTACTCCTTGGAAGGAAAGTTATGACCAACCTAGATAGCATATTCAAAAGCAGAGACATTACTTTGCCAACAAAGGTCCGTCTAGTCAAGGCTATGGTTTTTCCAGTGGTCATGTATGGATGTGAGAGTTGGACTGTGAAGAAAGCTGAGCGCCGAAGAATTAATGCTTTTGAACTGTGGTGTTGGAGAAGACTCTTGAGAGTCCCTTGGACTGCAAGGAGATCCAACCAGTCCATTCTGAAGGAGATCAGCCCTGGGATTTCTTTGGAAGGAATGATGCTAAAGCTGAAACTCCAGTACTTTGGCCACCTCATGCAAAGAGTTGACTCATTGGAAAAGACTCTGATGCTGGGAGGGATTGGGGGCAGGAGGAGAAGGGGACGACAGAGGATGAGATGGCTGGATGGCATCACTGACTTGATGGATATGAGTTTGGGTGAAGTCCGGGAGTTGGTGATGGACAGGGAGGCCTGGCATGCTGCGATTCATGGGGTCTCAAAGAGTAGGACACGACTGAGCGAATGAACTGAACTGAACTGACATGCCACTTTATAATTTAGCTACAGATCATATGTACCTTTTCATGTCAAATATGTTTCTACATCATTTTTTTAAAAAATTTGGCCATACCCCGAGGCATGTGGGACCTTAGTTCTCTGACCAGGTATTGAGCCAGGAGCCCTTGCATCGGAAGGTGGAGTCTTAACCACTGGACTACAAGGGAAGTCCCTACGTTATTTTAAGTGGCTGCTAGTTTACTGAGGAATCTTCTGATTAGTAAACATTTCTGTCATATTAGTTATTTTACCTGTGATGATAATCTTGTGCTCTCTTTTTAGGATTCTTTTAGTTGTGAATGAGGGCACATGGTTTGTGGAAGAGACTGGGTTTGGTAAAAGTCACTTGGAGTGGCAGAAGCTGAGTAGAGCGAGGACACCTGGGAGCCGCTGTGGGGAACTCTGTGGGACACAGAATATGAGAGAACTTTGAGAGGTCTTAAGCAGATCTAGACTTCAGAGAGTGCTCTGGTAGCAAGCGGGGGATGCACTGGAGGAGACTAGATCGGAAGCTGGAGAGCGCATGCCTCCCATCCGCTCCTGTTCTCACCTCAAGACCCAAAGGTTAATTCATGGTCAGGCTCTTGCCGACCCCTGCAGCCTCCTCTCTCTCCTGCTCCTGCCCTGGTTTTTATGCTTCTGCCCTCCCATGCATACTTTGCATCCTCTGGGTTTCCACTGGGTCGTGCTCGGCCTGGCATGCCTGTTCCCCACCCCACCACTTCACTTGGTTAACTTATTTTTTTGTGAGTCAGTTTAGCTGTCCCCTCCTCCAGTCCTCCCCTGACTCTTCTTCCCCTAGACTGGGTTACCTCCCACTCCACAAACTTCCATGCTTCAAGAGACATGGCACCTCCACACTCTGGGATCGTATTGTGTGTCCCTTTCCCTACTAGACTTTGGGCTGCCTGGACGAGTGTCTTACTCACTGGGTGTGCAGCGGGCACTCAGCTAATGCTACTGAATAAAGGCAAGGTGGTCCCTGCACCAGTACTGCCAACCCTTGGATATGACCAGAATATGTGAGGCACCAGGAACAGGCAAGGCACATGCGAAATCCATCCACACCTCTCCATCTCCACGGCCCTGATCCAGGCCACCCTCAGTCTCTTGCCTGGGACCACTGGCATCATTTCCCAACTGGCTGCCACTCAGCACACAGATAATCTTCAGACATTAACCTGTGCATATCTCTTGTCTACTTAAAACACTGCACAAATATTTGGGGGTACTCTTAGCACACCATGGTTTATAAGGCTCTCATAATCTAGCTCCTGACTACTTCTCCTCTCTCATCTTGCATCATTTTTCCCTTTGGTTCCTAGGCCCCAGTCAACAAGTCTTTTTTTTTTTTTTTTCTGTTCTTCAAACAGCAAAAACCTTTTGTTTAGCCCCTTATTCCTCATGTGACTGGCTCTTTCTCATCCCCCTTCAGTTCAGTTCAGTTCAGTAGCTCAGTTGTGTCCGACTCTTTGCGACCCCATGGTCTGCAGCACCCCAGGCCTCCCTGTCCATCACCAACTCCCAGAGTTTACTCAAACTCATGTCCATTGAGTCAGTGATGCCATCCAACTATCTCATCCTCTCTTGTCTCCTTCTCCTCCCACTTTCAGTCTTTCCCAGCATCAGGGTTTTTTCAAATGAGTCAGTTCTTCCCATCAGGTGGCCAAAGTATTGGAGTTTCAGCTTCAGCATCAGTCCTTCCAATGAATATTCAGGACTGATTTCCTTTAGGATGGACTGGTTGGATTTCCTTGCAGTCCAAGGGACTCTCAAGAGTCTTATCTAACACCACAGTTCAAAAGCATCAATCCTTTGACGCTCATCTTTCTTTGTGATCCAACTCTCACATCCATACATGACTACTGGAAAAACCATAGCTTTGACTAGACAGACTCTTGTTGGCAAAGTAATGTCTCTGATTTTTAATATGCTGTCTAGGTTGGTCAAAACTTTTATTCCAAGGAGCAAGCATCTTTTAATTTCAAGGCTGCAGTCACCATCTGCAGTGATTTTGGAGCCCCTCCTACAAAAAGTCTGTTACTGTTTCCACTGTTTCCCCATCTATTTGCCATGAAGTGATGGGACCAGATGCCATGATCTTAGTTTTCTGAATGTTGAGTTTTAAGCCAAATTTTTCACTCTCCTCTTTCACTTTCATCAACAGGCTCTTTAGTTTTTCATCCCCCTTAAGCGTTACTTAACTTCTGCTTAAGCAATACTTCATTAATGAGGCCTTGATTCATATAATCAAACCTAAAGTCTCCTTTCATTCTCCATCGTGGTATCTGCTAATTTTTTTTCAGAGCATCTTTGTACTTTGTATTTTTCTTTTCGTGATCAATCATTTGATAATACCTTTCATCCTTTCAGTGGGGAAGGAGCGATGCTTTGGCCTCAAGGGGACATTTGGCAACGTCTGTTCGTATTTTGGGTTGTCACAATTAGGGGAGAGATTGCTATAAGCATCTAATGGGTAGAGGACAGGGATGCTGCTAAACACAACAGTGTGCAGGAAAGCTGCCCGCAGTAAAGAGTTATCAGGCCGTCAGCTGCGATGAGATGAGAAACACTGGTCTAGACTATAGGTTTCACAAAGGCAGGGACCTTGCCTGCCTTGTTCACCACGGTATCTCAGCACCTGGCCCAGTGTCTGATACACAGTAAGCCTCAATCCAGAAAAACAACGGGTAGGACCCATGATGACCAATCAGTACTGGTGTCCAGAGCAGCCCTGGGCTGGGAAGAGGAGTCCCTGCTGTGCCAACATTACCCCTTTGGTTGCTGGACTGTGGGGAAATCTGGGAGTCTTAAGAGAGGGGCTAGAGAAGGCAATGGCACCCCACTCCAGTACTCTTGCCTGGAGAATCCATGGACGGAGGAGCCTGGTAGGCTGCAGTCCATGGGGTCACGAAGAGTTGGACACGACTGAGTGACTTCACTTTCACTTTTCCCTTTCATGCATTGGAGAAGGAAATGGCAACCCACTCCAGTGTTCTTGCCTGGAGAATCCCAGGGACAGGGAAGCCTGGTGGGCTGCCGTATATGGGGTCGCACAGAGTCGGACACGACTGAAGCGACTTAGCACCAGAGCAGCCCCAGAGGTGGGGGACTCAAGGAATTCCAGAAAGGAATAGGAAAAGTATATAAAAAGGAAAGTATATCAAATAAAAGTATATAAAAACTATAATGACCTGCATGGCTCTATCAATAAATGCCTGCTAAAAATCAGGGTGATGGGTAGACAAAAGGCCAGGAACACCGGTGAAGTAGTTAGTGAGCTGAAGAAGGAAAGAGACCATAGCTTTGACTAGACAGACTTTTGTTGGCAAAGTAATGTCTCTGCTTTTTAATATGCTGTCTAGGTTGGTTACAACTTTTATTCCAAGGAGCAAGCATCTTTTAACTTCATGGCTATTTACCGCGTCTGCATAGTCATACAGTCCTGTAGCCTCACACTTACTCAAACTCACCTCGTGAGAGGAGGCACAGGGAGTGGCTAAAGCATGAGCAGACATGAAGATGGGGCTAAGGAGAGTGTTAGCCTTTTTTTTTTTTCTGTTGTTTTTCTCTTAAAGTGTTAAAAGAGTTCTATCTGTTTCAGAGAAACTGCAGTCTTTTGTCCTCAAATAGTTTAGTAAAATGTGCTGTATGTGTTCAGTTGCTCAGCTGTATCTGACTCTTTGTGAACCCACGGACCATAGCCCGTTAGGCTCCTCTGTCCATGGAATTCTCCAGGCAAGAAACTAGAATGGGTTGCCATGCCCTCCTCCAGAGAATCTTCCTGACCCAGGGATCAAACCCGTGTCTCTTACGCCTCCTACATTGGCAGGTGGGTTCTTTACCACTGTTGCCACCTGGGAAGCACTTTTAGTAAAATACCTTTATTTATTTATTTGGCTGCGATGGGTGTTTGTTGCTGCACGTGAGCTTGCTCTAGTTGCGGCAAGCGGGGGTTCTCATTGCAGAGGCTTTTCTTGTTGCTGAGCCTGGGCTCTAGAGTGCAGGCTTTAGTAGTTGTGGCTCAGGGGCTTAGGTACTCGGTGGCATGTGGGACCTTCCCAGACCAGGAATCAAGTCCATGTCCCCTGCACCGGCAGGTGGATTTTTAACCTCTGGACCACCAGGCAAGTCTATAAAATATCTTCTTTTAGATTCAAAAAGATCCAGAAGATACAGTTACTATTTGTCTGTCAGGAGGGAAATATTTGGGAAGATGACCTGGATTAAGGAAAGCTCTGACATCCAGATAAGCATTCTTTCTCAAGGCGAAGCAGCATGTGCTCTGATCCAGGCTTTGTTAACAGAGACAGAAAGAAAGAAAATACTACAAGAAGCATTCTCAACCAACCTACCTTTTCCCATATGACCTTTCAATTAACAAGGCATTAAGAGTCCAATAACAACACCAACATCTGTGGACCCATATCACTTGGTGCTCAGAGACTCTCTTGCAGCATGACAGTATGACCTTAAAGCTATATACCTGGGCCGAATGCTCCTTGAGTTTCAGACTCGCACCGCCAAGTGGCTCCTAGACTCTGTATGCTTAGCTATTCCACAGGAATCTCTGATTCGAATGTTCCCAAACAGGCCTTATGGTTTTACTTGCTCTTCTCTGCAAAGTGTTTTCCTCTTGCATTTCTCCTTCTAATTAATGGTACCACCATCTAACTGGACCTCCCTGGTGGCTCAGACAGTAAAGAATCTGCCTGCAATGCAGGAGACCCGGGTTCAACCCCTGGGTGGGGAAGATGCCCTGGAGGAGGTCAGGGCAACCCACTCCAGTATTCTTGCCTGGAGAATCCCATGGACAGAGGAGCCTGGCGGGCTATGACTAAGGGGACACAGCTGAGCAATTAAGCACACATGCACCATCTACCCAGTCCCCATGCCTAGTAACTTGTAAGTGATCCCAATCTCTCCCTCACATCTGATCACCAAATCTTATCCATTTTTGCCTTAACTATTTCTAAAGTATGTGCCTTCTTCATCTTTTTATTACCATTGTCTTCATTTGGCTCCTCCTGTTTTTTTTTAATTTTTTTTATTGAAGGATAATTGCTTTACAGAATTTTGTTGTTTTCTGTCAAACCTCAACATGAATCAGTCATAGGTTGACATATATCCACTCCCTTTTGAACCTCCCTTCCTTCTCCGTATTTGGCTCCTTGTGTTTTTAGGCTGTCCTGCGTGGCTTGTGGGATCTCCGTTCCCTAAACAAGGATTGAACCTGGGCCACAGTAGTGAAAGCATGGAATCCGAACCACGAGGCTACCAGGGAACTCACAAAACATCTATTCTTGATGCCTGCTCAGAACTTGCCATTTCATCAACGTAGACAAATGAGACCCACATCTGTCTACATCTAAAGAAGCCTACAAACTCTCCATTTCCAAATCAGAGGTCTTCATCGATTTCCTCTATTGAATTTCCTATCTTTGTGAATGGTACCACCACTTCTCAAGCCTCCTCCCTCATCCAAAAATTGGAAGATTTTTTCCAGATTCCTTGTTTTTGTTTGAAGCGAAGTCGCTCAGTCGTGGCCGACTCTTTGCTTCCCCATGGACTGTAGCCCCCCAGGCTCCTCTGTCCATGGGATTTTCCAGGCAAGAATACTGGAGTGGGTTGCCATTTCCTTCTCCAGGGGATCTTCCCGACTAAGGGACTGAACCCAGGTCTCCGGCCTTGCAGGCAGATGCTTTACCATCTGAGCCACCAACTCTTGACTAGATAGCTCAATGCCCGTACCTCCTTTCCTGACTGTCTGGACACAGCCTCTTACTATTGCTCTTAATACTCCAGGTATACCAGTCTGACTTTTCTAATTAGAGTGATTCTTGAGGGCATGGACCATGTCTGGTAGTTTTCTGAATCCTCCAATGTGCCCAGCACAGCCGAGGTACAGAGTGGATGCCCAACAAAGCAGTAAGTTGGCAATGAAACCCATCTGCCAAGAGAAGGCAGGTGTTGAACAGCCAGAACCTTGAGATGAGGGAGGCAGTTTGCCCAACTCCTTTGCTCCAGTGGGAGGACAAGACCTCAGCAAAGAGACTGGAAATGTTCTTTGAGGGATTGGGAAAGGGACTCCACCAAGGACAATATCTTGGCTTGTGGAGTCATCATGCCCACTCAGCTGACTTCTGAGATCTTGAACCTGTGGGTGCCCATCTGTAGTGTTGCATGGTGTCCTCCAGCAGTGGCCTGGAACCTTGGAAATATATCCTGTTTTATGATGGCTGCCTCATCTTGGACACAAGCAACAGTTAAAATCTTCCATGAGTCTATTCTGCTCTCCAGGAGTCTAGAGTGTTTGATTTCCATTATCTTGCAAAAAAACAATTATTCCTTTGAGATCTCTATGCTATTTGATTATTCTTCACTCTATTCCCTGCCCCATCACTGAGGCTCCCTCACTCACTGAGGACTTTAGCAATTGTCTCCTCATCATCTAAGCTTCCACCATCATCCCAGAAAGTTTCAACATATACGAAGATGACCTCTCTAACAGCCTAGCCTCAAATTTCCGTGACTTCCTTAATGCCAATGGCTTTTAATTTCTTTTTATTCATGCACCAAGGTGACTGTACCTCAGACCCGTGTCATTGAAACTTGTTCTCTGGTCAGCCCTCACCTCGACTACCACTACTGTCTCCTGACCAGTCACTCTGCCTCTATCAAAAATCAACAGTGGCTGCACATCTCCTACTGGGGCAAGTCAAGGTCCTTAGCCCAGGAGGCAGCATGCCAGGCTCCATCCAGTCTCTCAACTCATCTTCATAATCTAACATTTCCTTTTCTGACATTACTGGATTATATGCGGCTTCCAGTTCCTCCTGCCATCTCTTGAGACTCCTGGGCCTCCCTCGGCCTGCAAGGCCTCCTTCCTTGTCTACAAAGATGTTCTCTTCTTGTCTGCAAAGACTTTCATCTTCTCGTTCTAGCTCAAACACTACCTGTTCTGGAAAGGCTTCCCTTCCTTGTCTGGGCACAGCTATGGGCTCTTTCTCCTGTGTTCCCAGCATGTGACACAGTCATTATAACATTTATCTGATCAGATTAATAGGAGGAGAGCAGGAACCATTCCTATTCATCTCTATCTCAGTCTGGATGCAGGCCTGATGCAAAGCTGGCTTCAATAGACATTCTGAAAGGAATGAAGGAATGAGTTCTCCAGATGCTCTGTCCTCTGGATATGAATGAGGTTGGAGGAGACTGGGCTCTTGAATTAATTGAACTTCTCTTTTCACCCTGGCCCTGTGCCCTACCCATATGATTAAATCCCCTAATAGAATCTGCCCTGGCTAAGCACCATGTACAAATCCCTCAGCGTTAAGCAAAGTAGAAAAGCTTCCAAGTGCTTGGAGAAGAAAGAGTTGGGTGCCTCAGAGATGGGATGTGAGACAAGCAGGAGACGGACAGGTGGCCATCTACCTCTGAGCTACTAACTACCTGGGAGTATTGATGACTATTTCAAACTAAAACCAATTACCATGCTAGCCACTGTTCAGCACTGTGCTAGCCACTGACAGTGAGGATAAAAGTTAAAAGAGTAGCTTGCATTTACTGACCACTTTCTATGTGCCAGGCACAACTCTATGGAGGAGGCATCATGGTTATTACCCTCATCCTACAGGTAAGAAAACAGGCTCAAGGTCACACAGCTAATAAGTGCTTCGATACGATCCTCTTTCTCTACTGTCATCACCCTTTCTCTCTTCACTGTCCTCATCACGCCCATTCTAATAGAATGCCCTTCTCCCGTCTCCCCTCTATCCACTCTTTCTTCTCATTATCAATGGCAACATCCTCATCTTGCCACCAGCACTCACAAGCATTCTAACATCCACTCTTATCCTACCCTCCCCCTCTTCAGTTACCTCCAAGAGTGGCCCCTCTCCATCCCAAGGCCAGTCCCTCCACCTGCACATTCAGCGCTGTCCTCTCATCTTCTAGGAACCTCACATTGTGAATTATCCTTCCTGTAATGTCTAACTTCTCCATTCAACTGGCCCCTTTCTAACTTTTTTTTTTAATTTTATTTTTAAACTTTACAATATTGTATTGGTTCTGCCATATATCGAAATGAATCCGCCACAGGCATACATGCGTTCCCCATCCTGAACCCTCCTCCCTCCTCCCTCCCCATACCATCCCTCTGGGTCGTCCCAGTGCACCAGCCCCAAGCATCCAGTATCGTGCATCAAACCTGGACTGGCGACTTGTTTCATATATGATATTATACATATTTCAATGCCATTCTCCCAAATCATCTCACCCTCTCCCTCTCCCACAGAGTCCAAAAGACTGTTCTATACATCAGTGTCTCTTTTGCTGTCTCGTATACAGGGTTATCGTTACCATCTTTCTAAATTCCATATATATGCGTTAGTATACTGTATTGGTGTTTTTCTTTCTGGCTTACTTCACTCTGTATAATAGGCTCCAGTTTCATCCACCTCATTAGAACTGATTCAAATGTATTCTTTTTAATGGCTGAGTAATAATCCATTGTGTATATGTACCACAGCTTTCTTATCCATTCATCTGCTGATGGACATCTAGGTTGCTTCCATGTCCTGGCTATTATAAACAGTGCTGTGATGAACATTGGGGTACACGTGTCTCTTTCCCTTCTGGTTTCCTCAGTGTGTATGCCCAGCAGTGGGATTGCTGGATCATAAGGCAGTTCTATTTCCAGTTTTTTAAGGAATCTCCACACTGTTCTCCATAGTGGCTGTACTAGTTTGCATTCCCACCAACAGTGTAGGAAGGTTCCCTTTTCTCCACATCCTCTCCAGCATCTATTACTTGTAGACTTTTGGATCGCAGCCATTCTGACTGGCGTGAAATGGTACCTCATAGTGGTTTTGATTTGCATTTCTCTGATAATGAGTGATGTTGAGCATCTTTTCATGTGTTTGTTAGTCATCTGTATGTCTTCTTTGGAGAAATGTCTATTTAGTTCTTTGGCCCATTTTTTTATTGGGTCATTTATTTTTCTGGAATTGAGCTGTAGGAGTTGCTTGTATATTTTTGAGATTAGTTGTTTGTCAGTTGCTTCATTTGCTATTATTTTCTCCCATTCTGAAGGTTGTCTTTTCACCTTGCTTATAGTTTCCTTTGTTGTGCAGAAGCTTTTAAGTTTAATTAGGTCCCATTTGTTTATTTTTGCTTTTATTTCCAATATTCTGGGAGGTGGGTCATAGAGGATCCTGCTGTGATATATGTCGGAGAGTGTTTTGCCTATGTTCTCCTCTAGGAGTTTTATAGTTTCTGGTCTTACGTTTAGATCTTTAATCCATTTTGAGTTTATTTTTGTGTATGGTGTTAGAAAGTGGTCTAGTTTCATTCTTTTACAAGTGGTTGACCAGATTTCCCAGCACCACTTGTTAAAGAGATTTGTCTTTAAAATGGATTGTCTTTAATCCATTGTATATTCTTGCCTCCTTTGTCAAAGATAAGGTATCCATATGTGTGTGGATTTACCTCTGGGCTTTCTATTTTGTTCCATTGATCTATATTTCTGTCTTTGTGCAACTGGCCCCTTTCCATTGGCATTTAAACGTGCTCAACTGCCTCCTCCTAAAACAATGAAACGACCCTCTCTCTCCATCACAGCCAAACACCTGGAAATACATTTATATAAGCTGTGTCCATTTCCTCACTTTCCACTTTTTCCTCCATCAACTACAATCTGACTTTTGTTTATCACATCACTGAAGTTCTTGCTTAAAATCACTTATGATCTCCATGTTTCTAAAGCCAATGGACCTTTATTGGTGCTCATGTTAACTCACTTCCCAGCAGCACCTCTGCTTTCTCTTTTCTTCAGGAAACACTCTGCTTTTGGCTTTCATGAAGTTTTCACCTCCTGGTTTTTGTCCTATCTCTCTGGATCATCCTTCTCTGTTTACTTTTCAGAATCATCCTACTCTACTTGAAGTTAGTCCCAGGCCTTCTCTTCTGGGCCCATCTTCAGTCCCTAGGCAGCCTCATCCATGCCATGGTTTCTATGACCCCCAGATGTTGATGACTTACAAGAGGCATATTTCCTGCCCAGACTTCTCAAACCTCCTGCTTCAGATGATTCAAAGGCTTCTCAAGTACAGCACGGTTGAGGTTGAACTCATGATGTTTGCCCTGAAGTCTTGTCCTCCCCCACTATATCCTGTCTCAGGAAATGGTACCACTGTCCACCACACAAAACTGGGAGCCTAGGACTTATCCACAATACTTTCCTCTCAACGCTCACATCCAAACCACCACTTCCCGTTCCTTTTACCCTCTAGACCTCTCAAATCTGCCTGCTTCTCTCCACGTCTACTACATACAGCCCAGTCTAAACAACTGTCATCTTTCACCTGGACTACTTCACGAGTCTCCTGATTGATCTCACTGGATATACTCTTGACCACTTCGAACAGACGATCCACATCATGCAACCAGAGAGATCTCTTTGAAATAGAAAATCTGACTATGTCGCCCTCCTGCTTCAGTGACTACCCACTCCTTTAGAAACATCAAATCCTTACCTGTGGCCAATCAGATTCTGCATGTTCTAACCCCTTTCTGCCTCTCCTGATCACCTCATGTGCTTGTCCCTCTCTCTCTCTGCACCCCAACCCACTGGCCTTTGGCATCTTAACATACCATGTTCCCTGTAGCCACAGCCTTTCTCCATTTCTAGAATACTCTCTCCCAGTTCCCAAAGTCCCCTCACATCCTTAACTCCTGCTTACTCTTCAGGTTTCAGCTCAATCAGCATTCCCTCAGGATGACTTTCCAGGTCCTCCTTGAGTGGCCTCAGACCATCCATGAAACCCTCTTATAATGTACCACGTGCCTCTAGTGACGGTGGTTTAGTTGCTAAGTTGTGTCTGACTCTTGCAACCCATGGACTATAGCCTGTCAGGCTCCTCTGCCAATGAGATTTCCCAGGCAAGAATGCTAGAGTGGGTTGCTATTTCCTCCTCCAGGGGATCTTTCTGAACCAGGGATTGAACTCAGATCCCTGGCATTGCAGGTGGATTCTTTATGACTGAGCCACCAGGGAGCTTACCATGTACCTCTGCTTTACAGCTTTTATCACTGTGTCACTTTATACCGCCCTTGTGAAAATCTGTTTCCTCCCAACGACTTCAAGCTCCATGGGGACTGGGGCTTTGACTGTTTTGGTTTTTCTCCCCACTCAACATGGCATCTGGTCCCATCACTTCATGGCAAATAGATGGGGAAACAGTGACAGACCTTTTTGGGAGGGGGGGCTCCAAAATCACTGCAGATGGTAACTGCAGCCATGAAATTAAAAGACACTTGGTCCTTGGAAGAAAAGTTATGACCAACCTAGACAGCATATTAAAAAGCAGAGACATTACTTTGTCAACAAAGGTCCATCTAGTCAAAGCTATGGTTTTTCCAGTAGTCATGTATGGATGTGAGAGTTGGACTCTAAAGGAAGCTGAGCACTGAAGAATTGATGCTTTTGAACTGTGGTGTTGGAGAAGACTCTTGAGAGTCCCTTGGACTGCAAGGAAATCCAACCAGTCAATCCTAAGGAAATCAGTCCTGAATATTCATTGGAAGGACTGATGTTGAAGCTGAAACTCCAATACTTTGGCCACATAATGTGAAGAACTGACTCATTAGAAAAGACCCTGATGCTGGGGAAGATTGAAGGCGGGAGGAGAAGGGGACGACAGAGGGTGAGATGGTTGGATGGCATCACCAACTCAATGGACATGAGTT
This sequence comes from Bos indicus, assembly GCF_029378745.1. NCBI lineage: Eukaryota > Metazoa > Chordata > Mammalia > Artiodactyla > Bovidae > Bos > Bos indicus. The sequence goes on along the minus strand of NC_091775.1, from coordinate 61,759,668 downwards.
TGAGCAAACTCTGAGAGTTGGTGATGGACAGGGAAGCCTGGTGTGCTGCAGTCCATGGGCTCGCAGAGTCGGACACGACTGAGCGACTGAACTGAACATGGTATCCCCTGTGACATTCAATAAATACTTGTTCACATCTCGAAAACGCGATCCTCACTTTTCAACTCAACTCTAACTAGCTTCTGGCCACGTCACTCCTCCGAAATTGCCCTTGTTAAAGTCATCCACAACCTTCGAACTGCCAAAACCACGCTCCTGTGGAGGCCTGATGTTCTACCAGCTGGACTGAGGGTTTCCTGCACTAAAATAGAAACCTGGCAGTCATTCCTCAATTCTCAGGGAGAAAAAATGAGCTGACAGAATATTCTCAATTTAAAGTTTTTGTTTCAGAAAGTTTTCTTAAAATGTGACACCTACAATTCTGTGCCTGTGATAGAGTCTGGCATAGGATGCTCTCGGATTTAGTTCAAAATTATACATTCAGCCATTTTACTATATAAATATTTCATGGGGTTCTTTAAAGAGCACCATGATTCCCATGGGTTTTACTACCTGAACGAGTATTTGAGACCCACTGAAAGTTTTTAGTTTTCTGATTTGTTCTCTTGGAGGTATCTCATACAATTTATCAGGTTGTTATTCATTTTAGCAACTAGCCTCTCCCATTGCCCTTTGTCCCTATTTTTATATTTATCACCTCTTCCTATGATCTCCTCCATGTACTTCAAGTCCCTGGAGGGTACAGGGACCATGGCTTTTCCTTTTCTTTCCCCCTTTCTCTTTCTCTCTCGCTCCCTCCTTCCCTTTCCTTCCCTCTCTCTCTCTTTCTCTCTCCCCCATTCCTACCTCTCCCCAGTGATCCCAGCATGTGGCCCAGGCACATGGATCATGTTTGTTGAATGAAGGAATAAATGGATGACTGAATAAATGAATAAACAAAATAGTGAGACAGAACCTACATCCTTGGTCCCAGTACTCTTCCTTCTATGCGCCACTGCCTCCCAATTGAACAACTCAGTGACTCAGCGGTGCGGTACAGCAGAAACGTAAATTTCACATATGGAAAATACCAGCCACTGTACTTTCTTTAAACTACAATGAATCTGATACAAACCTATTATAGCTTTACAAGTCTTGTCCTTGTGAGCTTCACTTCTAATATCTAATCCATCATCAAGCCCTGTTGATTTTACCACCAAAAAAGAACAACAACAACAAAAAATCATAGTGGGCACCTATTTAATGGGGATATAGAGTTTTATTCTCTAAGTATCTGAAAATGCTGTGCCTGAGGCAGAAGCTGGGTAAATCATGATGTTTTACTGATATGAGTGTATCTCTGAACATTCCACATTCTATCATAATCCTGTGCCTTTGCCCAAGCTGTTCTCTTAGCCACTTCTGCCCTTTCTCCTGAGCTTATCTGTCAAAATCATACTTCACCTTCAAGGCTCGGTTCAAAACTCACCTCCTCCAAAAAGACCTTCATAATCTATCAGAATTACCGTGGCAGCCTGACTCACCCTAGCCCCTGCATGTGACAGCATGTCGCCTGTTCCTCTGCTTGGCGTTGACTTCTTTGGTCTGCAAAGTCCTACTGCTGACATGAATGTTTCTCTCCCAGATTGCCTTGCAGGCAACTCAGATCTGGGGACAAGACTGTGCTCACCTTTCTGCCTCCTCAGAAAACAATAGGCATTTTCTGAATTGAAGTGTGTTAGGCTGATCATCCACTACTCGTACGTATGTAAATAGCATCTTTGTGCTTGTCATAAGGTGACTTTTTGAAAATATCCATAGATGGGGTATCTGGCTTTCCCGCCTTCTGGCTGGCTCCCGACCGCCTTAGCTGAGACTCCCATCCAGCTTCTTGCTCTCACTCCTGCTGGCAACTGCAGCATAGAGAAGGAGCCTGTGTGCTCCAGAATTTATTTGGAGAAAAATTCAAGCTGCTTCTTTTTGAAGTGGAATGGGAGTCAGAGGTGAGCCCTAGCCAGTAAGCTGCGTGGGAGAAGAAAGGTTTGCCATGAGCAAGCCTCTCAGCTCTCAGGCTGTTGTGTTTTTTTTTTTTTCCCCAAACAGCAGACAGACTCCCAGCACAGATCTAGGGCTCAGGGGCCACTCTGCTCATCTCCCTCCTTGACTGCAGACCTCGGGCCTCCCAAGCACATCCTCACAGCCCTCCACACCACTGGTATCTGGACTAAAGCAGAGACAATCCCTCCTCCTCCCTCCATCCCCGGGGAACATCGCACTCGCAGTCCACTCAGCCCAGCCCTAATGCACACACAGAGACAGAAACAAGAAAGATGAAAATCCAAACCAAGAGCACTGACTGCTTTGTCCCTGAACCCTGCTTTATACAAACCTATCCAGCCTGCACAGATTCCAGCTCATCCATCAAAGCGTGGAATGCTCAGCCACATGCTGTTATAACCCAAACTGAGTCTGCAAGCGCTTCTGTGATGCCGCTATGCCTGTGTTGCAGGTTACCGGGCAGAGATCGGAAAAGCCATTGAAAGGAGAGCATAAAGTTGTCGTCGCTTGATGGCAAAAGGTTTTCACATGTACCTGATCAAGAGGTTAAATGAGATAATGTAGGCAGAACGCTCAGCAGAGTAACTGAACAGAGAGAGCTCCCAATGAAAGCTTCCCACCTAACAGTGCAGGAGGGCCTCTTCTCATGTGATTAGAAGCAAGCCTTTCTTCCACTGGTTCTGCTATTCTACAGTCTGTCCTACCTGAAGGAGGGAAGTCAGTGCCTAATACCTGCCCCCAACCACCTTCATGCATCTAATGGCTTCTAGGCTGCATGGGGGGAAAAACTGAGCTGTGCATCTGTGCAGATGGGGAGCACCCAAAGGGGCTTCTGGGGACACATTGATTGATGCACGGACAGCTGCATCAATATCTTTCCTTCCTCTTCTGGGTCTATAATACATTCCTAGATCCCAGAACAATTTTCAAAACTTTTCTTTCAAGCATATCTCCCTTCCTCTCCTTTCTGAGGCTCAAATGCAACACCAGAAACAGACCTCTTCTGCCCTTTCTGAAGTCCAACCACAGTGTTCCTCCCCTCCCTTGTTTAATGCTATCCAGGTGCTGATGCTTTATCCTGTATAGAGGAACAATCGGGCAGTACCATCCTGAGAGCTCTCCCAGGTGGCTCAGTGGTAAATAATCCACCTGCCGATGCAGGAGATGTGGGTTCAATCCCTGGATCAGGAAGATCCCCTAGAGGAGGAAATGGCAACTCACTCCAGTATTTTTCCCTGGGAAAACCCATGGACAGAGGAGGCTGGTGGGCTACAGTCTATGGAGTCCCAAAGGGTCGGACACGACTTAGAGACTAAACAACAACAAATATGGCAGTAAAAAGGATAGTTGGTATTTCTTCGTGTTGTTTTCAAGGCTGGAGATATCCTATCTCCCCTACCCAGTTCAGAGAGGCTAAAACACCTCTCATCCCAACTTTCCAAGCAAAACCTGCCTGAAGTCAAAAGAATTTTAGATGGCCCAGAGCCTATGGGCCCTGTGCGGTCTCTCAGCACTTTTGCTTTTATCCAAAAGGGAACCAAGCAACTCTAGGGGGAATATTGCCCCACCCCGTTCAGCTGGAGAAGAGCTTGAGGGACTATGTCAGACACAGGGCAAGGAAAGAGGTTTTTATTAAGAATAGTTGATGCATTCACATGATTCAAAAGTAAAAATGTATAAGAGAGTTTACAGGGCCACTCTCCCTGGAGGCAACAGATATTATTAGCTTTTGTATATATGGTTATGCAAATACAAGCAAATATCTTGAACTGCTTCTTCTTTCTTCTCTTTTATAGTGTGAACAGTAGCTTATTATACACACCCTATGCATGTTTTCCACTTAGCCCCTATCTTGAAAACTGTCCTATATCAATTATATATTAATAGTAAGCTTCCTAAATTTTTTTTTTTTTAATGGAGGAACAGAACAGTATTCCACTATCTGGAAGTACTACAAGTCCCCCTTTAATGAGCATGTAGGTTGTTCTTTCATTGTTCAAACAATACTATAAAGGATACATGTCTATGTGGCCACATGCGAGAACAAGGGCAAATTAGATTCTTAAAGTTGGAATCACTGAGTCAGATGGCATGGGCATTACTAATATTGATAAATGCGTCTAAAATGCTCTCCAAAGGAGTACTACCAGTTTACTCTTTGACCAGCGATGTATGAAACTGCCTGTTTTCTCAGAACCTCATCAGCAGTTTGTCCATCTTTTTGATGTTTGCTAACTGAATGGTAAATAAATGTCATCGCCGTTTATACTTTACATATTAAAGAAATTAGTCTGTTTTGTATGAGTTAAATGCCTGAGTTCTAGAGGGAGAAAAGAGCATCCAGTTTTACCAGGACAGCACGTCCTCTGAAGTCTAATGGGGTCACAAACATCCCTTGGACCTACAAATAACAGTCTTTATTCACAATGTTCTGTATTTTTAGCTCCCACATGTGTGTCTGTTCTTAGGGGGAGGAGAGTTGCCCTGTGGAAGGAGCAGAGACAGAATCAGACAGACCTGGGTTCCAGGCACAGCTTTGCCACTGACGAGCTTTACGATCTTAGCAAATTGCTTAACCTTTCCTAAATATGAAATTTCATATTTCCATGAAATATGGGGATCATAATACTGATCTTTTGCAAAGCCTTATCTCTGGTACACAGAAGGTAGTTAGCAAACAGCAGCAGCTTTCATTAGTGTTAATAACCATCAGGCCAGATTCTAAACCTCAGGGCACTTTTCACAATTGACAGGTCCTGAACTGCCCACCCCGGGAAAAGGCTCTTTTGTTAAATGGCCACCCAGAGGATTCCCAACTCCTTCCTGTAAGTCACCCCAGGCTCCTTCCAAAGTTATCAGGAGAGCTCACTAAAATCCCCTTCAGAGCCTCTGGGTGAGGGGTGGGCTGTTTCTGTGCCAGGCTCCTCTGCTGCCAGATGACGTTTGTATTCAGGCTGAGGGCTCTCTGGTCTAGGCAGAGCTCATTTCCAATTACAGATGGGCAAGTCAGAGACAAAACAGAGATTCTTGAGCAAAACATGAAGGACTTGCTCTCATCAGCAGCACAGGCCCATCTTAGCTTTCCCAAACACTATTTTTGATGAGGTCAACTACATGCAGATTTCTAGCTTTGGCAGGAATCTCAGTGATGTTTACAGCTGGGCTTCTATCTATGCATATAATACCCCTTCCTCCCAAGGAACTTGAGACTTTTCCCATTCAAGGTCCTGTCTCATTTCATTACCCCCAACCCCTAGCATGGCAGGAATTATGACAGTGAGGGAACTGTGAGGAGGACCTTGCTGCTGATGTCTAATGCCCCGGCTGAACCTCAGGAAACCACATGAGTGCCGACCTGAACCTACATGTCTGTATTCTGTTGGCTTAGATCTCCTGCGTGGGAGCTGGACCCTCCTGGGAGACGTCTGAGAAATTACAACTGCTTTCAGAAAATGTTCCTTTGCTCTTTCCTCCCCCTAGGTCCAACTCTGTCAGTCTGAAGGAAAGGGGCAAGATTCAAATGTGATTTCAAGTACATTCATTAGAACAGAAATAAAGCGGCCTTTCGCACCCCCCACCCCCGCCCAAGACTCCAGATCCCAGGGGATCGCAACAAAGTGAACTTGCTGCATCTGGAGTCCAACATCGTTTGTCTCTCACACGGTATAAAACGTGCCGACCCACGGGAGGTGGGGGGGGGGGGGGGGCGGGGAGACCTGGCAGAGCACAGAGATCAGACTGTGTAGACCGCGACCCGTGTCAGTTACACTGCAGCCTCCTTAGGATCGCAGCAGAGTCCTGCTAGTGGAAACCACCTTCCCCGCAACCCAGGTCCTCCCGGTCCGCAGCAGGGCGGATTGGAAAGGACGAAAGAAAGTGCCTCAGCTGATGCGGGGGCCCCCAGCCTGCGCGCTGGACACCGGCCCCCCAATCCGCATCTCCGCCACATTAAAGTAGTTGGAGCAAACTTGCAGGGCCCCAGAGAAAAGCAATGCCCAGATGAGGCAGAAAAGCATGGATGGTGTAAATAGCCCAAAGACACCGACAGAGAAGACAGCTCTCCACCCCTGCCCTCCTTCGCCTCCTTGGGAGGCGCAGAGTAGCCAGGAAGCCCTCCACCCCCGCGGTGAGGGTCTCGCACGCGCCGCGCTGGGCGCTCTACTCGCCCATACGAGCCGGATTTCCGAGTTAGTGGAGCGCGAGCAGCAGAATGGGGGGAATCACCCCGACACTGCTTTCCGCTCACCTCCGGATCTCTCTATCAGAGCCAAACCCTCCTCCCGGCCGCTGAGCCGAGTTCCAATGTGGCTGGCGCCTCCAGTCAGACCTGCCGCGCCCTCCTGCCCGCGCGCTGCCCGAGGGATGCGGGGCTGGACGCCCGCCCTGGGCCCCAGGACGAGGCGGACAGAGGGCCCGGGTGACAGTCCGATTTCTCTGTCCCCGAGGCAGGCAGTCAGCCCCCGGCAATCCTGGACCGGCGAGGCCGAACAGGCTTCGCGAACGCACCTCCGCCCGACTTATTTTGAAAAACTTCAGGAAAACCATCAGCACATCGAGCCCAAATTGCAAGGCTGGCCCGGGGGCGCCCGCGCGCTCGGACCCACCCGGCCGCGCGGACGGACAGTTCCCATCCACCCCGGGTCCTCAGTCCCCGCCCCGAGCCCCGCTCACTCACGCGCGCCGGGCCAGACCTCGCGGCCAGCCGTGTCGCGGGCCGGGGCAGCCGCATGGTCCCTGGGAGCTCGCGTGCGCCAAGGCGCAGGAGCCGCGTCCGTGTGGGGGTCCCGCCGGGCGGAAAGCGCCGCGGAGCAGGTCGGCGAGGCCAAGCCGAGGCGGGCGGCGGACGTGCGGCCGCGGGCAGGGACCCGGCAAGGCCCGCCCCGGGGCGGGGACCTCAGGACCCGGGGGCCTGGCCACGAAGCCGGAGACATTCCCCCCACTCCCCACCCCCACCTCCTCGGAGGGAGCTGCTCTGGGGCCGAGAGGGAGAGGCGAGCGGGTGCCCAGAGCCAGCAGGGCATGGCCACGGCCAAGGCCAAGATAGGGATCGGCAGAGGGCGGCGATCCAGGGGCGCGCTTACCCGGCTTCGGAGGCGCCTTCGAAAGCACGCGCTGGCCGGGAGCATCCCAGCGCAAATCCGGGAGCCCCGCGTGGTCCTCCGCCCGCCGCGCGCCCTCCCTTCTGCCTCCTTCGGGGAACCTCGGCTTGGATTAACGCCTTACTCTTTACCTCTGCTGAGCGGCTCCCCTCCGGCGGCGGCTCCGAGGTTGGGCTCCCACGGGGTCTGCGCGCGTCCTTCCGGGCGCCCCGGGCTGGAGAGGCCCACGTGAGGCTCCTCCGCCCTCCCCGGCACTCGGAGGACTGGCGCTGCCCGGAGCCGAGAACCTCATCGCCCCTCCAGGTGCTGGCACTGGGGGCAGGTGCCGAGCGCCCTGATTGGCGCTGGCCCGCATCCTGGGAGAATCCCCAGCTAGAGAGGCTGCCTGCTCCAGGGCGAAGGGAAGAGATGGAACAGCGCAGGTGGTTGCCTTCCAAAGAGGCTTCCCCGCCTTTTTGCCTAAAAAAAAAAGGAAACTCGGTGTCGGGCGCCTTAGGAAGGCTGGCTCAGGGGACTTGGTATGAAACGTACAGATTGGGTCCGGCGCGGAAAACCCTGGGAGAATGACAGTCGTAAGGGCCGGGGTGTGTCGCTGTCCACTGGGCTTGGCCTCGAGAGCCGCCTGAACGGCTCATTTTTCTAACTCCTAACTCCGGTCCGCACTGGTCCCTGAAGCCCCAGTGACACCTGATGTCCCCGCCATTGAGGGGTACCCGGTCCTCGGGCTGGGCAGGGAGGGAGTCAGTGTGTGATCAGAGTTGGGCTGGCAAGATTTGGCAGGAAAAGACAGGGAAGAAGAAGCAGAGCTCTTCCCCACAACACAAGGAGAAAACGTTAAGGGTGCTCGAGACTCTCGTTAAATCATCCTCTTATAAAGTTTTTATAGGAGCTTCCCTGGCAGTTCAGAGTTGAGATGACGGGCTTCCCTGGTGGCTCAGACCGTAAAGAATCCGCCTGCAATGAGAGAGACCTGGGTTCCATCCCTGGGTTGGGAAGACTCCCTGGAGGAAGGCATGGCAACCCACCCCACTATTCTTGCCAGGAGAATCCCCATGGACAGAGGCCCCTGGCAGTCTACAGTCCTTGGGGTCACATAGAGTCGGACATGACTGAGCGACTCAACACAGCACATAAAGCTTTTAAAGTTGCTTCTGTGCTGTACTTCCAGACAATGAATTTTGACATCAATAGTTCAGGAGATCTGCCTGGAGAACCTGACGGAATGAGACAGAAGGAAAGTGTCCCTTTCCAGGACTTCCAAATTTGGGAAACTTTTACCTGATTTGGTCTGTTTATCTTTCTCCTGACCCTGTTCCCATCTTGCTTAAACTGAGGACTGGGGAGGAGAGAGGGATGGGGTCACCCGTCTTCATGCTCAAGGAGGGAGCCTTTCTGTTCCACGTCAAATGTTTTCCTCTTCTTGCCCTGGATAGCCTGGAGGATTCAAAGCCAAGGTGAACCAAATACAGTTTGGAAAAAAAAAAAAAAAAACTATAGTCCCTCAGCTCAAGTCCAACTTGTAACAGAGGGGATTAAGAAATTTAGCACTTTAGAGCAAACTTTATTATTCCTAAGCATTGAGAAAACAACAACAACAACAACATCCATAGGCAATCTACCCACTTCATCAACCTAGCGGGTCTGCCATTTCCTCAACACTCCATTTCCCCCCCCCCCCGTCTCTCTTGACAGGTTCTAAATTTTGACCTCAGACTCTCCTGTGCTGCTTTTTCTCACACAGTCAAACCTCACACCTACATTCCTCCGTCCTCATTTCTTCTCAAAGTCGAGACAGTGAAATATGAAGGGATGCGTTATTTTCTCATAAACAATTACACACAGAGAAAAATACACTAAACTTTGTAATAACCACCAGGACATTGCCATCAACTCAGATCCCATTGTTTTTCATAAGTCCTTCCCCCTAAAGCAACAACTATCCTAAGTGTATGGTAATTACTTCCTTATATATATTTTATAGTTTTATCAGCTTGTTACTCATCTCTAAACACTGTAGTTTAGTTCTTGAACTTTCTGTTTATGGAGCAATATAGCATGAGCATTTTGTTGTGTGTCTGGCCTCTTCTTTCACTGCGTTATGTTTATGAGGTCATCTGTTTTGTTGTGTGCAGTTGTAGTTGGGTTATTACAAATAATGCTGCTAATAATGTTCTTGCATGTATCTATATATTTCCTGGCATGCAAGGGCAAACTTTTCTTTAGTGTATATATCTTGGAGTAGAATGGCTAAGCTATAGGGTATACTTACATTTAAGTCTTTCAGAGAATACTAGATTGTTCTCCAAAGTGGTCATAAAGTTTACACTCCTAGCAGAGATGGATGATTGTTCCAATTACTCTACATTCTTGCCAAAACATAACATTGTCAGACTTCTTCATTTTTGTCAACATTACTGAGATAGATACTCGGGAGAGCAATCTCTGAATTGTGTGGTAGTTGCATTTGCATAATGGTATCAAAATTGTGATCTTTATTTCATATACCTAATTATTTGGGTTGGCCAAAAAGTTTGTTTGGATTTTTCTGTAACATCGGATGGAAAAACCCAAACGAACTTTTTGGCCAACCCAATACAAATGAGGTTGCGCACTTTTACATGTGTTTATAGACTAATCAAATTTTCTGTTTTGTTAAACGCCTTTTCAAATCTTTACTCGCCACTAGAATCCTTCAGGTTTCCCTGTAAAACCACACCTGCTTTCGCCTGGCACCCCTTCCCATCCCTCCTGGAAACCATGTGTCTATTTATCATTTCAATAAATTGTGTAATTTCAAGAATGATATACTGTCCATTATAAATAAAAAAAACTGTCCAGTCCACAACTTTTTGGATTTTTTTCCTCACTGACCATAATTCTTTGGAAAATCATGCAGGTTTATTTATTGGATGGTATGAATGTACCGTGGTTTGTTTAACCATTCACTTACCCATTGAGAGACATCTTCCCTCGCCCCCCAGTTTTTTGAGCTATTATAAATAAAGCTGCTGTAAACATTTGCGCACAGGTTTTTTGGTCTAAATAGTTTTCCTATTACTGAGATAGATACCCAGGAGAGCAATCTCTGAATTGTGTGGTGGTTGCATGCTTGGTTTTTTGGAACTGCCAACCTGTTTTACAGAGCGTTGTTCAGTCGCTCAGTCGTGTCTGACTCTTTGGACGCCATGGACTGCAGCACACCAGGCTTCCCTGTTCTTCACCATCTCCTGGCGTTTGCTCAAACTCATGTCCATTGAGTCAGTGATGCCATCCAGAGTAGCTTACCATTTTTCCATTCCACTAGCAATGTATGACGGACCCCATTTCTCCACATTCTTGCCAACATTTGGTGTTAATATTGTTTTTGAGATTTTAGCCGTTTTGATAGATCTGCAGTGATAGCTCACGGTGATTTTAATTTACCTTCTCCTACTGGCTAATGATGTTGGACATCTTTCACATGCTTATATTTCCATCTGTATGTTCTCTTTGGTGAAATGTCTGTTTATATCTTTGGGGCATTTTCTAAATGGATTGTTTATTTTCTTACTGTTGAGTTTTGAGAGTTCTTCGTATACTCTAGTTCCTAGTCCTTTTGTGTATGTGTGGTTTGAAAATATTTTCTCCAGTCTGTAACTTGTCTTTTCATCCTCTTTACATGGATACTTTTTTTTCCCTTTGCAGAGGAAATGTTAAATTTTAATAAGGTCTGGTTTTTCAGTTTTTCCTATTATGAGTCTTGATTACTGTAGCTATATAATAAACCTTGAAATTGGGCAGACTGATTCTACCCATATTTGTTCTTCCTATTGAAAATTGTTTTAAATCTTCTAGTTCCTTTGCCTTTCCATTTAAACTTTAGAATAATCTTCTCTATATCTACAAAGAACCTTCCTGATATTTTGATAAGAATTAGGGAGAGAACATTCAATCTTTTCCTCATTAAGTATAAATTAGCTGTAGTTATCAACTTGGCAAATTTGCCTTCCGTTCCTATTTTTGTGAAAGTTTTTGTCATAAAAGGGGGTTGAATTTGGTCAATCATTCTTATACTGATTATATAACCATGTGATTTTTTTTTTCTTTTTAGCCTGTTAATACAGCAAATTACATTGATTGATTTTTATAAATTGATCCCACCTTGCATCTCTGAAATGAAGCCCACTTGGTCATGGTATATAATTCTCTTTATACGTTGCTAAATTCTATTTGCTCATATTTTCTTAAGCACATTTGTGTCTATATTCATTAGATGTATTGCTCTGAAGTTTTCTTTCTTTGTATGGTCTTGATCTAATTTTCATATCACAGTAATACTGGCTTCATTAAATGAATGGGGAAATGTGTCCTCCTTTTCCATTTTCTGGAAGAGATGATGTAGATTTGATGTCGAATCTTCTTTAAATGCTGGTAGAATTCTCTGGTGAAACTATCTGAGCCTGGAGGTTTCTTTTTTGGAAGTTTTTAAATTACAGATTTAATTTCCTTAATAGTTACAGGTTTGTTAAAATTGTCTACTTCAGTTTGGGTGAGATGTGGTACTTCATATTTTTCAAAGAATTGGCATTTCATGTAAGTTGTCAAATTTATGTGTGTTCACCATATTCCCTTGGTATCTTTTTGAAGTCTGCAGGGTCTATAGTATATTTCCTGTTTTGTTCTTGAAACACTGGTGATCTGTGTTATCTCTTTTTTTCCTTTGTCAGTCTTGCTAATTTTACCGATTCCTTCAAAGAAACAACTCTTTCTTTCTTGAATTTCTCTATTGTTTTTCTGTTTTCAGTTTTATTTGTTTCTAATCTTGTCTTCCTTCTTAATACTTTAGGTTTATTTTGCTCTTTTTCCTAGGTTCTTGAGGCAAAAGCTTAGATCATTGGTTCAAGACTTTCTTCTTTTCTATTTACACCCACTTAATGAAATAAATTTTTCTCTCAGTCCTGCTTCCTCAGCATCCCATAAATTTTGATATGTTGTATTTGAACTTTTATTTTATTCAATAATTTTTTTTAACTTCCCTTGAGACTTTCTTTTTTGATGAAATGATAATTTAGAAGTATGTTGTTTGGTTTACAAGTGTTTGGAGATTTCCTTTTATCTTTCTGTTATTGATTTCTACTTTGATTCATTGTGGTCAGCCTACTTCACTCCACATTTCCGGTCCTGGCTAGAGCCTCTAGTGAAATATTGAATAGCAGTGGAAAGAGCCGACTTCCTTGTCTTGTTCTTGACCTTAGGGGGAAAGCATTCAGTCTTTCACCACAAAATATGTTAGCTATGGGTTTTTGCCTAGATGTCCTTTATCAGGCTGAAGAAGATACCTTTTATTCCTAGTTTGTTGAATGTTTCTTGTTTTAAAAAAGAATGTTGGATTTTACCAAATGCCTTCTACAGCTATTGATGTGGTCAAATGGTTTTGACTTTTATTCTGTTCAAGTAGTGTATTATAGTTGTTGATTTTTGGATGTTAAAACAATCTTGCATTCCTAGGCTAAATCTCACTTGGTCCTGCTGAATAGGAGAATGCAATGGCGACCCACTCCAGTACTCTTGCCTGGAAAATCTCATGGATGGAGGAGCCTGGTAGGCTGCAGTCCATGGGGTCTCAAAGAGTCAGACACGACTGAGCGACTTCACTTTCACACATTGGAGAAGAAAGTGGCAACCCACTTCAATGTTCTTGTCTGGAGAACCCCAGGGACGGAGGAGCCTTGTAGGCTGCCGTCTATGGGGTTGCACAGAATCGGACACGACTGAAGTGACTCAGCAGCAGCAGCCTGCTGAATAATCCATTTTATGTGTTGCTGGATTTGATTTGCTGGTATTTTGTTGAGATGTTTTGCATCTATATTCATCAGGTATATTTATCTATAGTTTTCTTTTCTTGTAATGTCTTTATCTGATTTTGGTATCAGGGTAATACTGGTCTCAGAATGAATTGAGAAGTGTTCCCTCCTCTTCCATTATTTTGGAAGAGTTTATGAAGGAAGAATTCATCTTTCAACAATATAAAATTCTTTAGTGAGGCTATCTGGGGCTAGGCTTTTCTTTGTGAGTAGTTTCTTAATTACTAATTAAATCACTTTATTTGTTATAGGTATATTCAGATTGTTGTATTTCTTGTGGAGTCAGTTTCAGTAGTTCACATCTTTTAAGGAATTTGTCCATTTTATCTAGATTATCTAATTTTTTGGTATACAATTATTCATAGTACTCCTTTATAATCCTTTTTATTTCTGTAATGTCAGTAGTGATTAGCTTTTATTCTTGAGTATAGTAGCTTGCCATGGGGCTGCAAAGAGTTGGAAATGACTGAGCAAATAAAATAACAAATAGTAACTTAAGTCTCCTCTTTTTTTTTCTTGAGTGGTCTAGTTCAAATTTGGTCAATTTTGTTGATTTTTTTTCAAGTCACAGTTTTTGGCTTTGTTGATTCTCTATTGTTTTTCTATTTTATATCACACTTATTTCTACCCTAATCTTTATTATTTCCTTCTTCTTGCTTTGGATTTAGTTTGCTCTTTTTTCTAGTTTCCTAAGGTAGAAGTTTAAGTAATTGATTTGAGGTCTTTCTTCTTTGTTAATATATTGATGGCTCTTTATAGGTATGCACCTCTCCTTAAGCACTGCTTTCACTGTATTCCATAAGTTTTGGTGTGTTATGTTTTCATCTTCGTTCATCTCAAATTTTTAATTTTCCATTGGATTTCATCCTTGACCTATTGGTTATCTTGAAGTATGTTGTTTATTTCATATTTGTGAGTTTCCCAAATTTATTTATGTTAGTATTATCTAATTTTATTCCATTCTGGTTAGAGAACATGTTTTCTTTGATGTCACATCTATAAAATGTACTGAGACGTATTTTATGACCTAATGTACGGGCTGTTCTAGAGAAGGTCATGCGCACCAGAGAAGATTGGTGTTGTGGGTGGAGCATCCTATAGGTGTATGTTACACCTAGGTGTTTTATAGTTTGTTCAGGTCTTCCATATCCTTGTTGATCTTCAGTTTAGAGAACATAATGCTTAGGGAAATGTTAGACAGAGAAAGAAAAATACTACATGATATCACTTATATGTGGAATCTAAAAATAATATAAGTGAATGTATATACAAAACAGGAATAGAGTTGCAGATACAGAACAAACTTGTGCTTACCAAAAGGGAGAGGAAAGAGAGGAGAGACAAATTAGGGGTATGGGATTAACAAACTACTAAATAGAAAATAGATAAGCAACAAGAATATACTGTATAACACAGAGAATTATGCCCATTATCTTACAATAACCTATATAATCTGAAAAAAATACTGAATTATTATGCTGTACACCTGAAACTAATACAATATTGTAAATCAACTACCTGTTCAGTAAATTAAAAAAAATTTTTTTAAAAAGAAACCCAGGGGACTTTCTTGGTGGTTCAGTGGTTAAGACTTAAGACTTCATATGTCCACTGCAGGGAGCATGGGTTCAGCCCCTGGTCATGGAACTAAGGTTCCCACATGCCATGCACCTACCCCCCCCCCAAAAAAAGAAAGAAACAGGGATGAAAGCTCATGTGGTGAAAGAGCGTCGCCTTTGCCATATACTATTGATGAGACATGAGTCACCAGATCCAGCCCACACCCGAGTATAAGTGCACGTCCATTCGCTCTACCCTAGAGTGTAACTCCTTTAAAAGACTTCAAACCAAAGCACAGGGTAGTTTTTTAGCAGCATTCATACTTTTGGTGAACAGTGCATTTCAACTTTTGACTTCTAACCAGGATTATCAAAAGACCCCCAGTGTCCCAAATGTAAGGTTCCATCTCTTTGGATTTCTATCTTCAGGTTGGGTTTAATGCTAGTAATTCCTTATTGTTAGCTCTTTAATGCTTTTAAGATTTTATTTAATCATGTTTTATCCAACCTTTTACTCACCTTCAGCTAACCCTTCAGGAGGGTAAGTCTGCCACTATCAGAAGCAGAAGATCTTCAGTTGCATGCATGAACGTGTTGCTTTTTTTTAATCTGGAAGGGCTTATTTTGGTAAAAATTCTGTCTTTTGGCTAGAAGTCTATAGGACTACCTCAAGGAAAAAAAGAAAATTACTCATATCCCTCGCTCTCTTAGACGCATTCCGGTAAAGTAAGTTGTAAAGTGAATATTATTTTTCTATTGACTTTCATTGTAAAATGAAAGGACCTGAGACTTCATTAAGATTCTGTACTTCCAATGCAGGAGGCATGCATTTAATGCCTTGTGAGGAACTAAGATCCCACAGATTAAAAATAATAAAAATTAAAAAAAAATAAATAAAAGGACCCTTTAGACAAGGACTACATCACCTCAGCCTAGTCTCTTTGGCCAGTGGAAACATCCCCTTCTTTATCTGAGGAGGCTGTTTCTCTCTTCCCAAAGCAATCTTGGTGTTGTCATTATAATTGCGAAAATAAAAATTCTTTTTATCTAATGACAGGTTTTGCTGGGGAAAGTTTCAAAAAGGAGTGTTAGTTTAATTTCTTCCATATGACCAACTCTGCCATCAGACACTCAAGCTACATATTAAATCAAAGCTAGGATTTAAGTTTTTCTTTTTAAAGATGTCCAGTACTGTTTAATCAGTGATTAAGGCCACAGATGTCTCCAGAGAAGGGCTAGATTATAAAACCTAGCTCCTTGAAACTTCAACTAAAAGTCTTAGTTTAGCTACTTAAAAAAATAATTGTTACGGTGGAACTCTATGTAACTTTGTTCTGTATCTTCCAAGTCTTCTGTAAATGTGTTACCATACTTTCACAATTTAAAAAATAAAGAAAAAGAAAACCTAGCTCAGTGGTTTTCTTACACAGTTCTACAATCCCTTATCCACAATTTGAAATTCAAAAATCGATGAACCTCAGTTTAGAAATGATTTCATTTGAGAAAAAAAATCTGAGCTGATTTGATTTGGTAGCAAATCTCAGGCAACAGTGAGGCTATTTAAAATCTTTATTTATCTCACTTGGTGCCAGTATTTATTCATTCTGCTGCAAAAACATTGATGTATTTGAATGCCACTCCAGTCTCTATTAGGGGTGTGTTATGCTAATACACAGGATATGCACCGAATTTCCTTTCTAAATTTAGGGGGGAAATTGATTTTCAAAAAACTGTCCTCTCTGAGGCAAAGAGAAGACTTTGTTGCTCCTGGGGTGTAAGAAACAAGGACGATGAGAGGAGGATAGTGAACACAGACATATGTCACCCTTTCCTATGAACGTCTTCCCCCAGATCTTCAGCAAAGTTTCTAAACCAACAATATGCCTTTCTGTGTATGAATTTGTGGGTGTATAAGAACAGGTAAAGAGGGCTGCCTTTGTGCCTGCTGCAATTTGGGTCAGAAAGGAGGTGGCATGTGTGAATATACAAGCCCAGAGAAAGAGAGAAATGTGAAAAAATAACCTTGGAAAACTCCCAGAAATAATAGGGGACAGGTCTTCTCTCACACAGCCTCGGAATCAAGATTCAGATAAGGTGTAATCAATTATCCAACAAAAAGGATTGTGCTGCCTCTGTGAATTTTTATCTTGCATTTAAATTTATTCAACTTTGCATTTTCTTCTGTCTCCCTTTTTTGGTCTTCCCAGCACAAATGAAGCATCTGTCCTCTCTTGAGGCTCCCCAGGGTGTGCAGTTGGTAAAGAATCTGCCTGCCAATGCAGGAGACACAGAGACGTGGGTTCAATCCCTGGGTCAGGAAGGTATCCTAGAAAAGGAAATGGCAACCTGCTCCAGTATTCTTGCCTAGAAAATTCCATGGACAGAGAAGTCTGGTGGGCTACAGTTCATAGGGTCCAAAGAGGTGGACATGACTGACCATGCATGTCCAATCCTCTCTTGAGACAGTGTTTTATAGTTGCTTCTTGGATATCAGGAATTCTTGGCTTGCATTTTAAATCATACTGCAACAACAAATAGGACAGTCAATAGTCAAACAAACTGAGTTTGGGTGTTTTCACAACCAGAATAATCTTGGGAAAGTTACTTAATCTTTCTTAATCTTAGTTCTTCAGCTATAGAATGAGAGATAAATATTCTCTGTACTTTTTTCTTAAAAAAAAAAAAAAGTTTATTTATTTATTTGACTACAGCAGGTCTTCACTGTGGCATGTGAGTTGTGGCATGCAACTTCCTGGTTGCAGCATGTGGATCTAGTTCCCTGACCAGGGATCGAACTCTGGCCTCCTGCACTGAGGGCATGGAGTCTTAGCCACTGGACCACCAGGGAAGTCCCAACTCTCTACCTCTTAAGTGTGCCCACACAAAGATCACCTAGCCCAGTGGCTATGCAGAGTTAGTATGCAATAAAGACAACTTTAAAAAATAGACAGTGGCGGACTTCCCTTTAGTCTGTTGGTTAAGAATCTGCCTGCCAATGTAGGAAACACAGGTTTGATCTCTCGTAAGGGACAATCCCTAGACAGCATATTAAAAAGCAGAGAGTTGACTTTACCGACAAAGGTGTGTATAGTCAAAGCTATGGTTTTTCCAGTAGTCATGTATGGATATGAGAGTTGGACCATAAAGAAAGCTGAGTGCCAAAGAATTGATGCTTTTGAACTGTGGCATTGGAGAAGACTCTTGAGAGTCCCTTGGACTGCAAGGAGATCCAACCAGTCCATCCTAAAGGAGATCAATCCTGAATACTCATTGGAAGGACTAATGCTGAAGCTGAAGCTCCAATACTTTGGCCACCTGATGCAAAGAACTGACTCATTGGAAAAGACTCTGATGCTGAGAAAGACTGAAGGAAGGAGGAGAAGGGGATAACAGAGAATGAGATGGTTGGATGGAATCACTGACTTGACGGACATGAGTTTGAGCAAGTTCCGGGAGTTGGTGATGGACAGGGAGGCCTGGTGTGCTGCAGTCCAAAGAGTCTGACATGACTGAGCAACTGAACTGAATGGAATTCAAGGGAAGATCCCCACATGCCCCAGAACATCTAAGCCTGCCTGGCACAACTACTGGGCCCATGCACGGCAACTACTAAAGGCCGTGTTCCTAGAGCCCATGCTCTGCAACAAGAGAAGCCACCGCAATGAGAAGCCTGTGCACCACAACTAGAGAGCTGGCCCCACTCACCGAAACTAATGAAAGCCTCTGCACAGCAACGAAAACCCAGTGCAGCCAAAAATATAAATCAGTTCAGTTCAGTCACTCAGTCCTGTCCGACTCTTTGCAACCCCATGAACTGCACATGCCAGGCCTCCCTGTCTATCACCAACTCCTGGAGTCCACCCAAACCCATGTCCATTGAGTTGGTGATGCCATCCAGCCATCTCATCCTCTGTTATCCCCTTTTCCTCCTGCCCTCAATCTTTCCCAGCATCAGGGTCTTTTCAAATGAGTCAGCTCTCCGCATCAGGTGGTCAAAGTATTAGAGTTTCAGCTTCAACATCAGTCCTTCCGATGAATATTCAGGACTAATTTCCTTTAGGATTGACTGGTTGGATCTCCTTGCAGTCCAAGGGACTCTCAAGAGTCTTCTCCAACACCACAGTTCAAAAACATCAATTCTTCGGCACTCAGCTTTCTTTATAGTCCAACTCTCATATCCATACATGACCACTGGAAAAACCATAAATAAATCTTTAAAAAAAATAGTTGTCACTGACTCCTCTCTGTGCACTTTGTGCTCACATCACAATTGAGCGTCCCTTTTTTCTTTCACACTCTAGTAGCCTTTCTGAGCAGGCCTGGGTCCACATCCTCTCCTCTGGCCCCTCACCTGCCCTGGTGGCCAAAACTGGCCCATGCATGAGACTGAGCAGCCACTTCACAGCCAGTGAAACTGCTGTCATGTCTCAGTCTCTATTCGTGGGGGGCAGGGGTACAAATATTACTCATTAAGACAATGTTCTGAAATGTATTATAATCACAGGAAAGTACTCTTTCACGACCACAGCAACGAAGAGTGAGTGCAGCCAAAACCAAACAAACAGACAAAGAATGGTGTTCTCTTAACTGGAAAACTGTGTGAAGACGTGGGATCCGTGATGAAGCCATTCTAACACTGAAGTTGGGGCAACGCTGAGTCTGGGCGGAGTGGCCTGAGTCCAGAGCGTTGCTTAACTCAGTCCAAGGTGGGCACCGCAAGTCAAAATTTTCTTCTTATACTAGAGGTTATTATTAAAAAGCAACCATATAAATTGTTTTCTCATGTGTCACATCTTACAGAGCAAACTGTCCTATTTCCTCCGGAAATGTCTTTGAGAGCACTCTGCTACTGTTACCATTGCTGTCTAAAGAAGAGCTCTCATTCTTCGTACTTAGCTTAGTGCTGCTCTCCCAGGCTCTCACATCAGAAGTGATTTGCTCATTGTCATCTGGACATTTGCTACTTCAGTCTCTCCTCTGCTACTTCACAGCCAAACTCACATTCATAGCTTTTTATGGTGTATCATCTCATAAATTTATATTCCTTCTTTTTTCTGAGGCCAATCTGTCTGAACTTATCTCAGCCCTCTAATACTAAATATATTTGTTTCACAGATTGTAGTAGAAAAGTTTTTGCTTCAACATAATGAAGGACAAACAATCATTTCAAAAATGAGTGTGTTAGACTTGTATCAATGAAACTAATTATGGGCATTAATATGCAACTTTTTTGCAAATTCAAATTTTGCAAATTTTAATTCCTACTGAATAAATTAAATTAACATTCCAAAGTAAATACCTGGCTCAAAAAATACATTTCTATGTAAATGTTTGAGTTTTCCTTTAAAAAGAAGCACTTATTTTAATAAATAGCTGTGGTAACAACATAGGGATAACCACTCATAACCTTTCTGTTTGTTTTCCCTACAATGACTTTGAGCTTTGCATTTCATCCAGATTTTCATATATTTACTGAGTTCAAATGAGTGCTTTTTTATACTAAGGGTTCACAAAAAAATATACAGATTCTGGTTTGAGATCCAGCATAATAACTTGCATAGATAGGCTCTTAACATGTTCTGCTGATGACAATAAAGGTGTTCATTTCAGCTTGAGAAACAGTGATCCTATGAATTCTTTCTAAGGCATCGGTTCCTGCTTTATATCAAATGCAAAGAAAGAGAAATCAGGGGGCCTTTTCCTTCCCAGAAACTTGCTGCCAGTGCTCTGAGGCAAGAGTCCAAGTGCCTCTTTGACCCACTGAAGTATCTTGGAGGCCAGATGTGAAAGCTGTTGGTTGTAACATCTGTCACCCCGGATTATCAA
This sequence comes from Bos indicus, assembly GCF_029378745.1. Lineage (NCBI taxonomy): Eukaryota > Metazoa > Chordata > Mammalia > Artiodactyla > Bovidae > Bos > Bos indicus. The sequence continues at coordinate 61,739,304 of NC_091775.1, read as the reverse complement.
GACTGCTTTGCCTACTTTGGAGGAGGAGGGGGTCCTGCTCCTTCAGCACTGTTCCATGTTCCCAGAAAGAAGAAATCCGTTCCTTTTCAAAGGTGTGTGAGAGTTACAGAAGCTTAGCCTTGATTCTCTACTACTGTTTTAAAATGATTTTATGGATGCCAGCACATGGCATCCTGATGGCTTCCCTAATGGCAGTCAGTGCTTGCAAATGGGAGGATAAATGCCCCCATGTGATATGAAAGGTGACTGGGTGGTAAGCATGGTGAGTAAAGGCTCTTTGCAAATATCCAACCTATCTTTCTTCTTGATTACCAGTCTCAAACACCGTCCTCATTTCAGCCAGAGCTGATGGGAGGCCAGGCCCCAAAGGTAGGAGGCTGATGCTCAAACCTCCTAATGGAGCTTGACAGCAGCAGGATTAAAAGCACAACTGCAGCACCCAGAAAGCAGCACAGGGAAGCACACGCACCCTCTGTATGCCCATTCTCCAGCTAGCGGCTCTTTCTTTTAGAGAGCTGAACCGTAAGATAAATCTTTTCATAGAAACAGAAGTTAAAAAAAAAAAAAAGAAGAATGATGAAAGGGCTTTGAAAGTGGGAAAAGAGGACAGGAGTAAAGTTTGCTGGGAGATTTCTAGGGGCCAGGACATGGGCTTGTCTGTAGAACAAATCCCTTTTGGGAAGCAGAGAGATCAGTATACAAAAGCCAGAATGACAGTTGCAGTAGTACTAGTAGGCTAGCTGGATTCATTTATAAAACCAACTATTGACTTATTGTCTCAGGGCAACTAAGAGCCTTCTCAGACTGGCTCAGCCTTGTGGCTTTTTCTCCCCTGGCATCCTTGCCACTGTGCCTCCTAGGTCTACCTTCCACTTTGGCGTTGAATTGTTGTCTTGACTGGTTATTGAGCTATTTCACCTGAGTATCCCTTCCCTCCCCAGTGAAATGTTAAGATCCTTGAGGGTAAGGAAATGTGGTAGAACTAATTCACAATTATTTACAGAGTGTCTGTTCTATATACTCAGCCAAAGAGAATTCAAAGAAATTTAAGGGTCTCACAATTATAGTTGGAAAGATAAGACATACAAAATAACTAATATGTTAATGCAAGACAGTGACTGAAGTCACAAATACATGGGATTATATAATGAACACACACTAAACTGCTTTCAAAAAGGGGACAGTGCTGAAGAGACGTCGTGGGAGTTGGGGATGGGGGTGGAGGGAGCCACAACTCCAAGAGGAGAAGCTCCAGGATGCAGTCTTTGAGCTGGCAGGAAGAGCAACAGAACAGTGCATTCTGACTCTAGCACCTGGAAGATGAGAGGACTGTTCTTGTCTTCCCAGGATAATAGCTGTCCAGCCGGGTACCAACAGATGAATATACTGGGAATCTGGGGTTAGCTGATTCTTTAACAGGATTGACATTCTGCAAATATACCCAGATTTTTAAACAAATATGGAGCTACTGCTTGGGACATGAGCTGGTGCCTTGAGGAACAGGACTAGAGTGACTTAGGATGGGTACCACTAGCCCTCTTTCCCTCCTGCTAGGGTAGTTTACCTCGGTTGTCGGTGGTCCAAGTTGCTTTGTCTTTCTATCCTTATGGCCATTTGTGCGAGTGTGTGAAGTTGCTTCAGTCGTGTCCCACTCTTTGTGACCCTATGGCCATTTAAGTGATTGTAAATAGTAACAATTGGGAAATGTGTCTATATGGCTGACATTTCTCAAACAAAAGACCAAAAGCAGACAAACCATAAACCCAGCACCACCACTGACCCCAAGCCCAGAAAATAGGAAATGCCAGAAAACCTGTCTAGAGACACAGAAAACCTGTCTAGAGACACAGAAAACCTGTCTAGAGAATTCCCTGGGCGCCCTCACATCTGTATTGTGATTGAACTGAAGGTGGGACCCAGCAGCAGAAAGAAAAAAGAGAAAGATCACTTACTGCCTGAAACCTGGTACTTGGCAGTGCCCTTCAAAGCACTCTTTCAGGCTGAAATGAGTTCTCATCTGACCTCACCCCGCCAGCACCAAATGCATTCTGACAAACCACTTACAACACAAAGCCCTTCCTTTTACAATTCCTAGAACAGTAACTCTTATCCATAGTCGCTAGAGATATAATCATTCATAATTGTGGATACTTCTCTGAATCACTGTATATTCGCAGGACTCAAATAAGACAAGCATAGATTGAAAATATCTTTCAGAAAAAAAATGAGCTTTGAATAGACACAGACAGACCTAAGGATAGGAAATATAATACGGAGAATAGCCCTGGCTCATTCTGTGCCAGGTGTTGGTCTCAGCACTGTATATGCATTGTTCCATTTCACCTGTGCAACAACATTCCAGCCAGGGCCCCATTTCTCTGCCCACTCACAGCAAACCTCTGGAGTGAGTTAGTATTGTTGCCGCTGCGTCTCACTTACACATTCTTCCATCCATCATAATCAAGCTTCTCTCCCTACCCTCCAATGCCAAGGTCACCAACCAACTTCATGCTGGGAAATCTGGTAGACACATCATTACATGTAGCTCCACACTCAGCATTTCGGCAACACTTGGTAGAGCCAACCAAAGCTCTTCTTGAGAGCCTCAAAGGCTAGTCCTCCTCAGGCTATTTTATTTTTCTCATAGGACTTACCAGGACCCTATTTTGTGTCTCTCCACACTAGAATGTAAGCTCATTGAGGCCAGGGACTTTGTTAGGTTTGCTTCTCTGTCCCCAGGACCTAAAACACTGCTTAGCACCATCCATGCCTGCCCCATCGCCCCCATCCCGGGATAAGACACTGGAGGATTAAGTGAAATGAATGGGAGGGAGACTTTTTCTGTAGATCTTTTAAAATCTTTTAAGTTTTGTACAATGTGTATATTACTAGCTGTAAAAATGATAATTGCACAAAAGCCCCCAACATAGGATTATACAGTATGGGAAGTTAAAGTGAATGACTCTCTAAAAAAGTCATTCATCCCTCTTCCCTATCTTTTTTGAGGCCATACCAAGGTGCCCTACATATTGTTTTAGAGGAAGAGGAATGGAGACAGATGGGAAGTGAGTTTTTGTACGTCACCTTGATAGTTTTGTTTTCCTGATATCTCACTCAAACCCAGATGTATTAGCAGTTGTTTTATTACACATCATCAGTAGCTATTCAGGAATCTGAGAAAATATTATACTTGGGAAGACTGGCATTTTTCATCAACCTTATAGTCCTGGGCAAGTGTGCAGTGGAATTCTTCGATTTTGATTGTCCTTGGGAACTGGGAGCCATTTCAGGTTTTATTAAACTTGGCCCTGGTATCTGGCCACAGATGCAAACTTCTCCTCTATAATTAAGCAACTAATAACTTTGCAGGGAAGAAAGGTGATTTGTGAGCCCAAGATAGATTCAAGATAGTACATGCCCCTCTCTCTGCCAAAATGTCAGACATGGTCTCTGTAGGTTTGGACCAAATGGTAGGAGTCACAACTGGGGTAAGGGGATCATAAATCATGGAAACAGATTGAAGCACCCCACAGGGTTCTTGTCACGAGTCATACTTCTTTTTCTGGGACCCACTGTGTTTGGGACAGCCCTAGAGAGTTCGTGTCCTAATACTTGCCAAGACTGAGGTTGTGAGCAACAGATTGACATATGGAATGCCATTCAGTGATGAAGGAGATTTCTAATCTTCCCCAGAACTCATATTTCCTTTTAGATGAACCAATATTAATCCTTATCTAAATTCTTTTTATTCTCTCAATACTTCAAGTATTATCACCAAAGCTACTATTCCAGATTCCAAGGCTACTCTTTGAGAAAGCTGCTGCTGCTGCTGCTAAGTCGCTTCAGTCATGTCTGACTCTGTGTGACCCCGTAGACAGCAGCCCACCAGGGTCCCCCGTCCCTGGGATTCTCCAGGCAAGAACACTGGAGTGGGCTGCCATTCATTCCTAAAGCTGTAGGGGCTCAGATAAAAGTATATATAAATAAGGGAAAATACACCAACAATATTGAGTACCTCTTATTTAACTAACACAGTTGAGATACTGGCATGAATTTGGGAAGAGAAATGTAAGTGACCAATATGCTTTATAAATATCTTCAAGAAACATAAGGAGTAGACAGTAACCACTCTTAGAATAGAGGAGAGAAATTTCGCTCTAGAACCAAAATGACTTAGAATTGCGACGCATCTGGATTTTCCAACTCCTAATTTCTCCTCCTGTCCTCTAATAACTGCAGTCCTCAACATCTAAATCAGGAATATATAAAATCATACGTTTGGTCCTATCCATGACCCACTAAATCAGAAAATGTAAAAGTGGGCCTGTTGTCTGCATGGTCTAAAAACTCCACAAATGATTCTGATCCATATCTGTGATTAAGATCCTGTACAGCACTGTGTCCTGAGCCTCCTTTTGAGTCTGTGAAGTCAAAAGCACCCTGTTTGATCAGATATAGGCTTTTGCTCCTATCAAAAGACTTTTTAAATTAACTTATTTTTACCGAGACATAATTCACATGCCATAAAATTCACCCCTTAAAATGCACAATTCAGTGAGTTATTCATAAAATTAGGAAGCCATTGCCATATTTCAGAATATTTTCATCACTCCAAACAGAAACTCCATATCCATTAACAGTTATTCCTTGTTTTCTCCTCCCCACTAGCCATTGGCAATCACTGATCTTTCTCTCTCTATGGATTTGCCTATTATAGAAATTTCATATAAATGGAATCATACAACATTTGGCCTTTTGCGTCTGGTTTCTTTCACTTACCATCGTGTTTTCAAGGTTCATGTATGTTGTATCATGAATCATTACTTCATTCCTTTTATGGCTGAATAATATTCCATCATATGGGTATACCCCATTTTGTTCATCCATTCGTTCAGTCGTTGTTGGGTTGTTTCCACTTCTTTATCTATTATGAATAAAGCTTCTATGAACATGCATGTCCAAGTTTTTCATAAAGACATAACTTGTCATTACTCTTGGGTAAATAGCCAAGAGTAAAATTGTCAGGTCATACAGTAATTCTGTATTTAGCCAGACTGGTTGTCAAAACAGCTGCATCATTTTATATTCTCACCGGAAGTGTATGAGAGTTCCAATTTCTCCACATACTCGTAACACTTGTTACTATCTTTTTTTATCATAGCCACAGTAGTGAGTGTGAAGTATTACTTTGTGATTTTGCTTTGCATTTCCCTATTTGCTAATGTTTAGTACCTTTTAATGTGTTTATTGGCCATTGGTTTATCTTCTTTGGAGAAATGTCAGAATTATTAATATCCTTTGCCCATTTAAATTGGGCTAGTTGCCTTTTTATTTCGGAGTTGTAAGATTTCTTCATATATTCTAGACACAAGTCCCTTATCGAATGTATTTATGAAAATTCTCTCCCATTTTTGGGCTATATTTTCATTTTCCTGATGTATCTTTTGAAGCACAAGATGATTTTGATGAAATCCAGTTTGTGTTTTTTCTTTTTTTGCCAGTGTTCTCAGTGTCATATCCAGAAAGTATGTATTAGTTGCTCAGTCATGTCCGACTCTTTGACCCCATGGACTATACAATCCATGGAATTCTCCAGGCAAGAATACTGGAGTGGGTAGCCATTCCCTTCTCCAGGGGATCTTCCCAACCCAGGGAACCAACTCAGGTTTCCCGCATTGCAGGCAGACCCTTTACCATCTGAGCTACCAGGGAAGCCCATATCCAGGAAATCAATGCTAAATCCAAGATCACTAAGGTTTATGCCTATATGTTCTCTTAAAAGTTTTACAGTTTCAGCTTTAAGTTAGGTCTTTGATATATTTTGAGTTAATTTTGTATATATGCTCTTCCCAGAGCATATGCACAGCCTTGAAGATATACATGGCTTTCTAGATTCCCAGGAATACGCATATCAGAGCTTTCCAACAGTCTATAGGTTGGTGCAAGAGTAATTGCCATTTTGGACCCTGAATTTTAAATCATTATAACTAGGCTCAAACACATCTTTATTAATCAAAATAGGAACCATTACAATCGACACATTTTTGCCTAGGAGAAATGTCGGTTTATTCCTGTTGCCTAAAAATCTGTACCTTGAGATTTCGACAAACTCTTGGAAAGCACTTTCTGCCTCCTGCTGGCTGTGGAAGCCTTTTCCCTGCAAAAAGTTGTCGAGATGCTTGAAGAAGTGGTAGTCAGTTGGTGAGAGGGTAGGTGAGTATGGCAGATGAGGCAAAACTTTTAGCCCAATTCATTCAACTTTTAAAGCATTGGTTGTGTGGTCAGGCCTTGTCATGGAGAACTGGGCCCTTTCCGTTGACCAATGCTGGCTGCAGACTTTGCAGTTTTCAGTGCAGTGCATCTCACTGATTTTCTGAGCATACCTCTCAGATGTAATGGGTCTGCTGGGATTCAGAAAGCTGTAATGGATCAGACCGGCAGCAGACCACCAAACAGTGATCATGACATTTTTTGCTGAAAGTTTGAGTTTAGGAAGTGCTTTGGAGCTTCTTCTCAGTCCAACCACTGAGCTGGTCATATACAATCTGGTTGTCATATACAATCCACTTTTCATCACATGTCACAATCTGATTGAGAAACAGTTCATCGCTGTTGTGCAGAATAAGATGACACTTCAAAACAATGTGTTTTTTTTTTTTTATTTCCAGCTCATGAGGGACTCACTTACCAAACTTTTTCACCTTTCCAATTTGCTTCAAATGCCAAACGACTGTAGAATGGTTGATGTTGAGTTCTTAGGCAACTACTCATGTAGTTGTAAGAGGATCAGCTTCGATGATTGCTCTCAGTTGATCGTTGTCAACTTCTTATGGCTGGCCACTACACTCCTCACCTTCAAGGCTCTTATCTCCTTTGCAAAACTTCCTGAACCACCACTGCCCTGTACATTTGTTAGCAATGCCTGGGCCAAATGCATTGTTGATGTTTTGAGCTTTCTCCATTGCTTTACAAGCCATTTCGAACTTGAATAAGAAAATTGCTCGAATTTGCTTTTTGTCTAACATCATTTCCATAGTCTAAAATACATATAAAATAAACAGCAAGTAACAAGTCATTAGCAAAAAATAAAGCAAGAAATACACATTAAAACAATGTAGAACATAACCACATTTATTTAAGAATGTATTCCAATATCAAATTGTAAATTTCAGCAGTGCAAAACCAAAATTACTTTTGCACCAACCTTAAAATATGTATATCTCATTCTCCGTTTTTAAGATTTTTTGGTTCACCTATTGTCTCAACTGATGCTTTCAAATTGTGGTGCTGGAGAAGACTCTTAAGAGTTCCTTGGACTGCAAGGAGATCAAACCAATCAATCCTAAAGGAAATAAATCCTGAATATTCACAGGGAGGACTGATGCTAAAGCTGAAGTTCCAATACTTTGGCCACCTGATGTGAAGAACCAGCACATTGAAAAAGACCCTGATGCTGGGGAAGATTTAAGGACAAGGAGAAGTGGGTAGCAGATGATGAGATGGTTAGATAGCATCACTGACTCAATGGACATGAATTTGAGCTAATTCCAGGAAATAGCGAAGGACAGGGAAGCCTAGCATGCTGCACTCCATGGGGGTCACAAAGAGTCAGAACATGACTTAGCGACTGGTCTACAACAAATTGTCCCAACTATTACTATTCACTGCCTTGGGCATTCATGATGTAAAACAATTGCCTCTGATTGTTCTCAATAAGTATACCCAGAGAATAGGTTGTTTGCACTGGTTGAACTCTACATCAAGTAAGTGATTACAGAGTATTGAGTAGAGCTCCCTGTGCTGTACAGTAGGTCCTTGTTGATTATTTTATATAAATAGTGTGTATATGTTAATTCCAACCTCCTAAAATATCTCTCCCCTCCTCCACCCCGTATTTCCCGTTTGGTAACCATAAGTTTAAATAGCTATGCATAACTGCATTGCTTTGCTGTACACTGGAAATTAACATGCATTGTAAATCAACTATACTCCAACATAAAATTTTTTAAAAAGATATACTTGCTAATGGAGTCTTCCAGGGAACTGCCAGACAGTTAAAAAAATAGAAGTTCTCTGGTAATGGGACTTCGAACAAGTTCCAATTCTCTTGTGTTTCTTACAGTAGCCGCCAGACAGCTGATTTTCACAGTGATTGTTGGTTTCAAGACCACCGTGATGCTGGGGAGAGGGGGAATGGAAATAGGGCAAATTAAAATGCCACAAAGCTTGCTCTTCTTATCAAGTTTTTCTTGAACCAATGTTTTCTGGATTGCTGCAAGCCTTTGGTAATTTCCAGGGTTTAGAACAAGTTGATTCTTGCAATCTTACTAGTGTTTTCTTTGCTTTTATGAAGGAGAAAAATTTTGGAGATTTTTACTCCACCAGTTTCCCAGATGGTTTTAGGTTCCAGGCTCTGCAGCTGTTTCCTCATTCTTAAATGACCATTTGAGATCCTAGCTCCATGTAAGAGATCAACGTATCTAATTTTCCACTGCATGCCAGAGAAAATACCAACTTCAGCAAAAGAAAATGATGCATTTTTTTAAGAAAGAGAGTTTTGATTAGTTATAAGTGATTCATTGGAATTGGGAAATGAAAAACTTGTTTCTAAAAGACTTGAAGGGAGATAACTGTAGTTCAGTGTTTCTCCCATGTGATCAATTCCTCTCAGGGTGCTCTTCTGAGGGATGTGGGGCAAGTTTCATAGACTCTGAGTTCTTAAATGTATATACAGCAAAAAATGCAGCTGGAGAGGCCAATGTGTAGCAGAATTATTCCCGGAACAGACTCAAGACAGAATTATTGCTTGGAATGTTACTATTATCTCTTTGGTTTCATTTAGATGTGGATACAAAACATGGGAAAGAGTTATACTTTCTGATAAGATCTTTGGACCATTTTCTTTTCAAGGGGAGGTAATCTAATCCTCTCCATTCCCTAGGTCCTCCTTTAGGCTTTCATTACTTCTACATGGATTATCAGATCAGATCAGTCGCTCAGTAGTGTCCGACTCTTTGCGACCCCATGAATCGCAGCACGCCAGGCCTCCCTGTCCATCACCAACTCCCAGAGTTCACTGAGACTCACGTCCATCGAGTCAGTGATGCCATCCAGCCATCTCATCCTCTGTCGTGCCCTTCTCCTCTTGCCCCCAATCCCTCCCAGCATCAGAGTCTTTTCCAATGAGTCATCTCTTCGCATGAGGTGGCCAAAGTACTGGAGTTTCAGCTTTAGCATCATTCTTTCCAAAGAAATCCCAGGGCTGATCTCCTTCAGAATGGACTGGTTGGGTCTCCTTGCAGTCCAAGGGACTCTCAAGAGTCTTCTCCAACACCACACTTCAAAAGCATCAATTCTTCAGTGCTCAGTTTTCTTCACAGTCCAACTCTCACATCCACACATGACCACAGGAAAAACCATAGCCTTGACTAGACGAACTTTTGTTGGCAAAGTAATGTCTCTGCTTTTGAATATGCTATCTAGGTTGGCCATAACTTTCCTTCCAAGGAGTAAGCGTCTTTTAATTTCATGGCTGCAGTCACCATCTGCAGTGATTTTGGAGCCCAGAAAAATAAAGTCTGACACTGTTTCCACTGTTTCCCCATCTATTTCCCATGAAGTGATGGGACCGGATGCCATGATCTTCGTTTTCTGAATGTTCAGCTTTAAGCCAACTTTTTCACTCTCCACTTTCACTTTCATCAAGAGGCTTTTGAGTTCCTCTTCACTTTCTGCCATAAGGGTGGTGTCATCTGCATATCTGAGGTTATTGAGATTTCTCCCGGCAATCTTGATTCCAGTTTGTGTTTCTTCCAGTCCAGCGTTTCTCATGATGTACTCTGCATATAAGTTAAATAAACAGGGTGACAATATACAGCCTTGACGAACTCCTTTTCCTATTTGGAACCAGTCTGTTGTTCCATGTCCAGTTCTAACTGTTGCTTCCTGACCTGCATACAGATTTCTCAAGAGGCAGGCCAGGTGGTCTGGTATTCCCATCTTTTTCAGAATTTTCCACAGTTTATTGTGATCCACACAGTCAAAGGCTTTGGCATAGTCAAGAAAGCAGAAGTAGATGTTTTTCTGGAACTCTCTTGCTTTTTCCATGATCCAGCGGATGTTGGCAATTTGATCTCTGGTTCCTCTGCCTTTTCTAAAACCAGCTTGAACATCAGGAAGTTCACGGTTCATATATTGCTAAAGCCTGGCTTGGAGAATTTTGAGCATTACTTTACTAGCGTGTGAGATGAGCGCAATTGTGCGGTAGTTTGAGCATTCTTTGGCATTGCCTTTCTTTGGGATTGGAATGAAAACTGACCTTTTCCAGTCCCGTGGCCACTGCTGAGTTTTCCAAATTTGCTGGCATATTGAGTGCAGCACTTTCACAGCATCATCTTTCAGGATTTGAAATAGCTCAACTGGAATTCCATCACCTCCACTAGCTTTGTTCGTAGTGATGCTTTCTAAGGCCCACTTGACTTCACATTCCAGGCTGTCTGGCTCTAGGTCAGTGATCACACCATCGTGATTATCTGGGTCATGAAGATCTTTTTTGTACAGTTCTTCTGTGTATTCTTGCCATCTCTTCTTAATATCTTCTGCTTCTGCTAGGTCCATACCATTTCTGTCCTTTATCGAGCCCAGCTTTGCATGAAATGTTCCTTTGGTATCTCTGATTTTCTTGAAGAGATCTCGTCTTTCCCATTCTGTTGTTTTCCTCTATTTCTTTGCACTGATGGTTGAAGAAGGCTTTCTTATCTCTTCTTGCTATTCTTTGGAACTCTGCATTCAGATGCTTATATCTTTCCTTTTCTCCTTTGCTTTTCACTTCTCTTCTTTTCACAGCTATTTGTAAGGCCTCCCCAGACAGCCATTTTGCTTTTTTGCATTTCTTTTCTAAGGGGATGGTCTTGATCCCTGTCTCCTGTACAATGTCACGAACCTCATTCCATAGTCCATCAGGCACTCTATCTATCAGATCTAGGCCCTTAAATCTATTTCTCACTTCCACTGTATAATCATAAGGGATTTGATTTAGGTCATACCTGAATGGTCTAGTGGTTTTCCCTACTTTCTTCAATTTAAGTCTGAATTTGGCAATAAGGAGTTCATGGTCTGAGCCACAGTCAGCTCCTGGTCTTGTTTTTGCCGATTGTATAGAGCTTCTCCATTTTTGGCTGCAAAGAATATAATCAATCTGATTTCGGTGTTGACCATCTGGTGATGTCCATGTATAGAGTCTTCTCTTGTGTTGTTGGAAGAGAGTGTTTGTTATGACCAGTGCATTTTCTTGGCAAAACTCTATTAGTCTTTGCCCTGCTTTATTCCGTATTCCAAGGCCAAATAATACATGGATTATGGATTATTGCAATGACCTCTTAACCAGTGACCCTGTTTCTAATCTTGCCTCCTTCAGTCTATAATTCATATTTGCTGTCAAAGTGGTCTTTATAAAGTGCATTTGAAATCCTTCAATGACTTGTTACTGCCTTCAGAAGTCTCCATTCCTTTGCATGGCCTGCAAGGCCCATTTTCATTTGGCTTCTGTCTATTTGGGCAGCTTTATGTATTCATGACCTTATCTGCTCCTCAGTGATCCAGTCAAACTGATCTGCTTGGAGTTCCTTAAATACATTCTTCCCTTTATCCCCACATCTCTAGGCCTCTGCACATGTGGGCTCTTTGCTTGATGCATACTCACTCTCCACCTTACTTATCTATATGTCTATCTCTCAATTTTTATGCAATTAATTAAGTGAAGAAGAAAAGAACTCCCTTACAAATTTTAACCATGAACTAATTTAAAAATGACTCAAGCTCATGTCAAAAGTTTTGGATCTTGTGGTGACCAGGCTCAGAAGAAAGTCACAGTACTGTGCTACTCCAGCAGGATGTAGGCTGGTTTCCTGGCAGGCATACACTTTCTTTATTGCCTGTTGGTTCCGGTGTATTGTTCTACATGGTTCGTTGTTCTGTATGGTTCTGGTGTTCTCAAATTAATCCCTGTAAATGTATATGCTTTTTTTAAGCACAAGGGGAACAAAAAAACACAAATGAACATTTCCATAAGGCCCCTAGGTGAAAGAGTGGAAAACAGTTCCTATTTGGCCACATAGGTGACAGAAGAAGAGTAGAGACTGCAGCCTAGAGGAAAGTGCTGAGTCTAGAATATTACTGAACATCCCTGTTTTTCTTAAGATGGAAAAACGGAGGAGAACATAGCTAATGAGGGTTGGGTAACATCACTAAATTCAAAACCTTTAATAAGCACTTTGCATGCAGTATATGTTTTCATAACGAGCTATTTATTTTCTGGTCACACTTACCTATCAAAGTGTAATCCCCAAATGTTGCAAACCTGATTTTTCAACAAAAAATAGCATGCTCATTTTAAAGTTTTATTTACTCTAATAATGAAACCAGCAGGATGGCAAAGCTGTTTTTAAAGGTAATGTGAAAACTTGGGATTTTTATAATTAGTGGAAAAAAGAAAGGTGAAATAAATTTGCCAAGTTAATTCAAATTGGTTAATGTCCTACAGGACAATAAACTACAAACCACAGTTTTCTTTAAATTGGCAGAAAAGTAAATCACCTTATAAATTTCACAGACTTGTAAAATGTTTAGGCCATAATCAGTTATGCAAAAGAAATTTGTTAGGCTGTTTAGAAAATGCTCTTAGCTTGACATCAAAGGTCATAAAGTCATCTTTTACCTTCTTTAGAAGTTTGGGATATTTTCCCTAAAGTTATTTTTTAAATCCCCGCCAACCACTGGAATATATCTCCCATACCGCCTTTCTTTGTGCTTTTGAAATACCTTTTCAGTGGTTTTTGAACACCTTCTGTGCACTGAAACCACAGACAGGTTTATGACCTTCAAAACTGAGCACAGGCGACAACTTCGAAGAAGCCTTCTCTGCAGTGTATGCTGCTCGCCAGCCCTTGGCTGGTCAGGCCTTCTGTGCTGCTGAGGGTCCCTAAACATGCTCCAAAGAGCGTTGATCAATCCTGACCCAGGGATTGAACTCGTGTGTCTTATATCTCCAAAACTGGCAGGCAGGTTCTTTACCACTAGCACCACCTGTGAAGCCCAGGTCACTCGGTTGTGACCGACTCTTCAACCCTAAGGACTGCTGCCTGCCAGGCTCCTCTGTCCGTGGAACTCTCTAGGCAAGAATCTGGAGTGGGTTGCCATTTACTTTTTCAGGGGCTCTTCCCAACCCAGGGATCGAACTCTGGCCTTCTGCATTGCAGGCAGATTCTTTACCATCTGAGCCAGCAGGGAAGCCCATCAAGCCTGCAATGGCTGCTTATCTGCCCACCACCCTGCCCACCCTCTCACCAAACTGTGAAATCCTTAAAGACAGGATTTCTGCAGCATTTAGCACAATGACTGGCATATGGTAGGTTCCTGGCAAATATGTGTTGACTGAATGAAGAAGCTGAGCTTCAGCCATTCAGGACCAGTGGTCTAGGCATTTATTCACACTTGGCTTTAATGTCTCCTCTTGCAGCCAATTCCTCAGTTTAAAATTGGTCCTTTGAGTTGGGAGAGCTGGAGACTTATTTGTCTTGGAAGAAATCCTTAACAGCCATCTTTCATTTTGCATGTGACTGAATCACACATTTTTGGACAAAGTGATAAAGAAACTTAACATCTTTTCATAGTTAGAATAATACCGCTTAATGTTGCCTTATGTGAGGAATTAGAAACGATGGAACTGGCATTTATCTGGAAGAGGGAACAGTCAATAGGAATGGAGATGCAGATGTAGGGAATGGACTTGTGGACACAGCAGGGGAAGGAAGGGGTAGAGTGAGTTGAGAAAGTAGCATTGATGTATCCACTATCGTGCATAACATAGATATCTAGCAGGAATCTGCTATATAACCCAGGGAGCCCAGCCTGTCACTCTGTGATGACCTAGATGGGTGCGATGGGAAGGGGGAGGGAGGCTAAAGGGGGAGGGGATAAATATGCATATATATATATATATATATATAATTATGACTGATTTGCATTGTTGTATGGCAGAAAACAACACAACATTATAAAGCAAATATCCTTCAGTTAAAAAATAAAACTAACTAGAAGTTGTCTCAGTTATGAGGAGGGTCAGTGGAATATTGTCTTCTTGATGTAGTCTCAGAATTATAGTTAATTCTCTTAGTATTTTGAGGCATAGCATCTAAGAAGGGCCTATTTGGTCCTGGACATTTAGATGCTCGTTTTCTTCATTCATACATTGCTCCTCCAAAAGGCAAACACTCCAAGAAAGGTCATCTAAACTCTGATAGTCTTAGCTTTTCCTTTTGACTTGGTTTCGCCACATCCCCCTGCTAGATGGCTAAGCTCCCTGGGAAGAAGATTGGGTTTGCGATAAAGTTGACAGCGGATCCTGTCAGATCCTAGTTTTTGTGGCCGTAGTAATTTTATTAACCTTTAAAATGAAAATAATGGTACAACAAACAAGCAAAAGGAAGGAAAAAAAAAAAAAAAGCACAGTGCTGAACCTCCAGCCTGAATGCTCCCAATGGTTGTGGACTGCCTGCCAGTCCTACCCCGAGCATCTCGGGACATAATCTACTTAAAGGATTGAAAATAGTGCTCTGACTTTGGTGCTCAAGGTGTAATTTGTCCCAGTAAAATTATTTTAATTTGAATCTTATTGGTCCCCAGATTCGCACTTCATCAAAGTGACAGGAAGTGCCAAAACAAGTTTAAGATACTTCCTTATAGGACGTCATTACCAAAAACCAGAGAAACGTTTAAGTCAAAGATAAAGGACTGATGGGAAAATCTTCATGATGTTGAAGCAAATATGCAGAGAGCATAGTCTCTTCTCTTTACATGTGCAATTATTAAAAAAAAAAAAGAGGGAAGATTTAGCCAGGGGACTAGATTTCACTATAAGACACTAATAGTTTCTAAGAGTGATGGATACAGTTTTAAATTACATAGCTAGGGACTTCCCTGGTGGTTCAGAGGCTAAGACTCCTCACTCCCAATGCAGGGGACTGGGGTTCGATTCCTGGTCAGGGAACTAGATCCCACATGCTACAGCTAAAGATCCCACATGCTGCAATGAGAATCCTGCATGCCACAACTAAGACCAGAGCAGCCAAATAAATATATTAAAAAAAAAATAAACTGCGTAGCTTAATCGTGCCTCTAAAATGTGGAACAAGGGCCAGCACCACCAGCAGGGCCTGTGTGTGCTGTGATGGGGAAGAGCAGGGCCCTCCATGGGGCACAGTGAACAAAGGTCAGAGAGAGAAGAGTTGACAATGAAAATCCAATGACACTGATGATCAATATGACTCCTCCCCAGTTTGGCTGGGCCAGTTCTGCCTTCCAAGATCTGCCAGGTCCAGGATTCCCCTCTAGAACCCTGGGCTGTCATCTAAGGTGTCCTGAGTTCCGGCTAACATCTGGTCAATTTTGACAAGAAGAGAGAACAAGTTCTTGCTACTGGCATGTAGTTGATCCCAAGCCCTACTTGGTTTTACCCTCTCTCTGCCTGGTCCTTTGCACTAGGGAGCCATCTCCATTTTGTAAAAGATGAGCCCTTTCAGTAAATTTAATACAGTGGACACAGAAGTGTTAGTCTGTGTCAAACAAGCCTATAGTAAATTTTCATTGAATTAGAATACTGACAGCCCTCTCATTGAGTGACCAGTACAAGCTGAAGGTCCATCCAGGATGAAGCGGGAAGTGAGAAAACCATCCTCCCCCCAAAATACTTCTCCATTGTCTAGCTGATGTGTTACTACCACGTTTCTGCAAAACGCTTTAGAATTTTCTAGTGATTGATTGTGTATCAAGATGGTGATGTCTCTAATCAGTACTTCAGGAATATAACAGTGCAGAAATAAGGTGGGTTGAAGATTTATACGACGTTATTGAGTAAACATTATTATCCCAGTAGTAACGATTTTCTCCCCTCCTGGGATGTTCTGGGAGGAAATGATTTTCAGCAGCGAGTCTGCTTCTTGGTGCCCATGTGTGCACTCACGCGCCCTCCCTCTCCCGCCCCACCTTCCTGTTGGCGTCATTGGACACTGACGCCAACAGGCTTCCTGCGCTTGCTTTAATTTATCTCTGCCCAGCGCATCGGGGTCATGGTGAGGTTAGAGCAGATGTTCTTCTCACTGCTTGTGCTTAATATTCGCTCTGCTTTTTCTCTGGGGATTACCAGAGTAGGAAAAAAGCTGGGGGGTGGAGGAGGTGATTGGATATAGAGGGCGCTTGGAAGCTGCGGTGTTTTCTTTGGAAAGGGGGCAAATGTGGCCAGTCAGGCCCAGTTCCCTTTTGTTTTACCAAACAGGCAGGAACCTCAAACCCACCACCATATAAGGTCTTTCTACATAGGAATTATCTTGTTTATTCTCATATTCTTGGAGTTTAGCATGGAGCCTTGTGTATAGAAAATAAGCAACTTTTTTGTTAAGTAGGGTGCTGAGAGTAGGGGACATGGTCATTGCCTGGGCAGAGAGCTGTGGACATTTCTGGGCCTTGACCCAGAAGGTCCCAGAGAACCGTCACAGCTGGGAAGTACGTGCATTCCCCAAGCTGGCCAATCATCTCTTCTCCAAACTATACACTCTCAGGTTCTTCAAATATTTCTCATGAGACAAGCTGAAACAGAGGGGGTCTAACGCAACAAAAAGGAGCACAGTCCTTTGAGATCATTCATTCAATAAACATTTATCCGGTACCTATGTGCTAGGGCTTCCCTGGTGGCTCAGATGGTAAAGAATTCGCCTGCAGTGCACGAAATGCAAGTCGATCCCTGGGTCAGGAAGATCCCCTGGAAAAGGGAATGGCTACTCACTCCAGTATTCTTGCCTGGAGAATTCCATGGACAGAGGAGCTTGGTGGGCTACAGCCCATGGGGTCGCAAAGAGTTGGACATGACAGCGATTGGACCACCTATGTACTATTGTTTAAGCCTCTTGGGATACAATAATGAACAAAATGGACAAAAATGCCTGCTCGTGGAGTTCATAATCTGGTTGTTGGAGACAGACAATACACAATAAAAGGTTATACCATACATTGTCGTTGCTTAGTCTCTAAGTCATGTCCAACTCTTTGTGACCCCATGGACTATAGCCCACCAGGCTCCTCTGTTCATGGGATCCTCCAGGTAAGAATACTGGAAAGGGTTGCCATTTCCTTCTCCAGGGAATCTTCCTGACCCAGGGATTGAACCCCGGTCTCCTGCATTGCAGGCAGATTCTTTACCACTGAGTGATCTGGGAACCATATGTTAGGTGCTACAGAAAAAGAGCAGAGCAGGGTAAGAGGGATCTGGAGCGCAGGGTCAAGCAGTAATTTTCAAAATGAACTCTTTGAGGAGATTCGAATACTGAAGGGACAACAGCCGAGGCAAAGCCAAAGGTGGGAGCTGCCTGTTGACAAAAAGATAAAGGTCAGTGTGGGAGGACTCAAGCGAGCACGGTGAAGGCTGTGGGGATGAGGGCAGAAGGCAACAGGGGCCACAAGTCAGGTATGGCCTTGTGGGGAGAGTTGGCAGAGTGTGCAAATAAAAATACGGATTCCAGTTACATTTGAATTTCAGGTAAACTATGAATACATTTTGAAAGAAGAGCCAGTAGGATTTTGTGGCTGATTGGGTGTGAGATGTGAGAGAAAAGCAAAGCATCTGTGGTTTGGGCCTGTGCAGTTAGACGGAGGGAGTTGCAATCACAGGGGTCACAGAAGACTCTGCACAAGGCATGGTTCTGGCAGAAGACAGGGCGAAGATCATGAGTTCTGTTTCGAACCTGCTAAGCTTCAGAGGTTGTTTGGATATCTGAGTGGAGAGGTCAAGTGGGCATTTGAGTAGAGAGTTCAGGAGAGTGTTCTGGGCGGTAGCTATGTGGGAGCATACAGATGGTAATTAAAGCCTTGGGACTGGAGGAACTTGCAAGAAAGTGAAGCCTGGTGCTCTCTAGGATGGAGATGTCAGGGGGAGGAGGAGGAGCCAGGAAAGCAGAAGCCAGGCATCGACCAACAAGTAGGAGGGAACCCCAGAAAAGGTGAGTCCTGGAAAGAGAGAAGGGGTATCAAATGCTACTGATGGGTCAGGCAAGATGAGCGCTGAGAGCTGACTCTGAGATTTGGAGGTCACAGGAGATCTTAACAGGAGCACTTTTGATAGGATGGTTTGGGTGGAATTGGAGTGGGTTTGGGAGAGAATAGGAGAGACATGATGGGAGACCATGTAGACAACTCTTTGGAGGAGTTAGACATTTAGTTCCTGCCTCATATGAGATGTGACTTTGGATAAATTAATTTTCTGAGCGTCAAGCTTCTCCTTTTGTAAAACAGGAATAGTAATATGGATACTGTGAAAATCAAATAAAATATGTATGTGCATGCGTGCTCAGTCATGTTTGACTCTTTCTGATCCCATGGACTGTAGCCTGCCAGGCTCCTCTGTTCATGGAATTTTCCAGGCAACAATACTGGAATAGGTTGCTATTTCTTACTCTAGGGGATCTTCCTGACCCAGGGATCAAACCCGTGCCTCTTGCGTCTCCTATATTGGCAGTTGGATTCTTTACCATGGAACCACCAGGGAAACTCCAAAGTACATATTGGGTGTAGCATATAATAAATACTTAGTAAATTAATATCAACATTATTATGACACAATTTCTGTGTGGGAAAGATACTTAATCTTTCCATGCCTCAGTTTTCTTATTTGCAAAATGGGAGTAGAAATAGTACCTACTCCACAGTGTTACTGAAAGGATTAAATGAGATAATCTGTATAAAGCAGATAATCTGTAACAAATGGCTTGTGCCACATTACATAAATTCGATAAAGCTCTTATTATTTATGCAATTCTTTTGTGAATGCTGGCCTACCTCTTTTATAAATACAGTGCTGCCCAGAAGGGACAGGGTGCTGAACTTATTTGCTATCCTTGTGTTAATGTGATCCAAACTCGTTAACTTCTGATGGCAGCTGTCTCTGCTGCCTGGCAATGTGTAAAGCCCTATGAAGTGATGGTTATTATAACTGACTCAAGATCTTGTTGTGAGCCAAACCCATTCTCCACACAGAGAAGTCGCTTGCCTTCACCCGAGAGTGAAGTCACAAGGATTACCAGTTGCTTTCCATCTCCTCTATAGTCTCCTAGCACAGGCAGCAGAATTCCTGCAGGTATTCTTTATTGTTCTTGAGGATCTGAAGAATCTGGGGAACTTTCCCCAGGAAAACCTGCACACACACAACATTTAAAGCCTTAAGATAGGAAAATCCTTTTAAAGATTCAAAATGTGCTTCAATTGTAAAAGTTTTGCAGTTTTTTTTAACAACAGAAATTTATAAAAGAGATAAAAAGTATATCTGCTTGGAAAGTCCAAAATAAAGATGGAAAGGTGACATTTTTTTCCTTTGAATTTTTTCAGTGGAGCAAGCTAGCATCAGTAGTTGTAGCTTCCAAATGTGCTTACGTTGGAGCTTCCCCTCCACCTTCATGTGATAAAGATGTACATACAGTGTTAAAGTCCAAGTTCTGTAAAGAGAGCTCTGTGGTAGCTTCTTATGGGGTCAAATTAGTAGAAAGTTTAAACTGTTTTCCTGTGGTCATGTATGGATGTGAGAGTTGGACTGTGAAGAAGGCTGAGCGCCGAAGAATTGATGCCTTTGAACTGTGGTGTTGGAGAAGACTCTTGAGAGATCCTTGGACTGCAAGGAGATCCAACCAGTCCATCCTAAAGGAAATCAGTCCTGGGATTTCTTTGGAAGGAATGATGCTGAAGCTGAAATGCCAGTACTTTGGCCACCTCATGCGAAGATTTGACTCACTGGAAAAGACTCTGATGGGATTGGGGGCAGGAGGAGAAAGGGACGACAGAGGATGAGATGGCTGGATGGCATCACCGACTCGATGGACGTGAGTCTGAGTGAACTCCGGGAGTTGGTGATGGACAGGGAGGCCTGGTGTGCTGCGATTCATGGGGTCGCGAAGAGTCGGACACGACTGAGCGACTGAACTTAACTGAACTGAAGGCTGCCCTATGAGAATTACTCTAAGATCCTTACTTCCCAAAGAAGTCACTTATGTCACTTTGTTTTTTTCAAGGAAAAAAAAAGAGGGTAGCTTAAGGTGAGCTCCAAGGTCTATGCAACATTGAAACTCTACAGTGCTGTCAATAGAATGTCAAGGAAAGGATTTTCAGCATTAGGGTTGGCAACAGAACTCCTGTCCCAGAGCGCCACCTAGCAGTGAGGAGGCAGCAAAACCTGGTTTCAGAAGAACTATGAACTTCAATTAGAACAGGGCAGATTTTTTTTAAATCCAGTTTTGGAAAAAAAAAAAAAAAAGTCCAGCTTTGGTGAAATATTCCCATCACCAGATCTACTCTGAGAGGTAATTCAGGTAGAGAAATCCTGGGTTCATAATCCTCAAGTTAAAACTCCCACGAGGTTTTCACACTTTCACTCTTGCTGTCTCGCATTTCAGCAGCTGCTGTTCTAAGCTCAGCTATGTCTGGTCTTGAAGGAAAGCCTGGGAAGTTTTAGCAACATACCCGGAGCTAATGCCTTCTGTGACACCAGACCATTCCAACAGTGCTATAGATTTCTTCCAAAGACAGCAGGAAATTGAATTTTGTCAAGGTTTCATATCAAGTTTCCAATTGTATCAGTTTCTCTTGTCCAATCAAGATAAAATGAGACCTGGTTAACAAAGAGTAAAACAGTTACTACTGACTCCACCAGTTGGGCATGTCCTTTCCACACTTGTCATGGGACTGTAACACTTGGTCCTTTTTGAGAGGGGGGAGAAGCACATCATACCTCCCATGTTAAATCTTTACCATACTGAGTGGGAAAATGCCACCAGGGGAGATCAAAGAACCTGGATTTAGATATCAGATAACCAAGAGAGAAGGAAATGGCAACCCACTTCAGTGTTCTTGCCTGGAGAATCCCAGGGACTGGGGAGCCTGGTGGGCTGCCGTCTATGGGGTCGCACAGAGTCGGACACGACTGAAGCGACTTAGCAGCAGCAACCAACCTAAAATCACTTTAGGGCACATGGGGAGTTACCAATCAATGGAGTTAAAACCTCAGAAATTCAGATGAGTAAGTTCGAGGGATCTGCTGTCCATCGCGGCTATAGCGAATGATGTTGTATTCTGCACCCCAAAATCTATTGATCTCCTGTCCAATGTTTTCACTTAAAATTCAAAATTTGGTTGCAGAAGTCAATCACCACCCTATTTTTCAAATAATAATGATTTTCTAACACAACAGTTCTCAAGTTCTTACTCCCACAGCAGTGTTTCTGAGGGATAAACCCCCTAGTCCGTCACAGCAGCTCACGTCTCTGCACTTGGGGGGCCAAGTGAGGGGTGGGGGGGGCTGGAGGACACTGGACCCTGTCAGAGGAGGCAGAGGACGAGGGATCGCGAAGGCCGAAGGGGGCGGCAGGAACAGTTTGAAAAAGCCCTCCCGTAAGAACCATCATGGTTGAGGGGACCTCCCTCATCGTCCAGTGGTTAAGACTCTGAGCTTCCAATGCAGGGGATGTGGGTTCCAATCCCTGGTCAGGGAACCAGGATGCCACATGCCGTGTTGCTAAAAAATTAAAGCTCATGGTGAGAAAGGTCAGGACACAGTGCGTAGTTTTTCCTGTAGTTGGGATTATCTTCTTGCACAGTGATTCTCGGCCCTTCAGCTTATCGGAACACCTGGGACCAATAAAACCAAAGCCTTTGGAGGATGCTGTGGTCCACGCTGCAGACCTTTTTCAAAGTCCCCCAGGAGACTGAAACAGGGCCAGGCTGGCCAACTGCTGCCCTTCCTGTGGGCTTGGAAACGCTGGCAATGGGCAGTCATGAGCATTTGATTTTTCATTGTGAATTTTCAATTTAACCTTTGCCATCTAGCAAGTTGAAAGCCAGTGGCAGTTTCCCCTGCTAATTTCTTTAGCTGCAAATCACTACACTGAATTCAAAACAGAAACCTCACAACATGAATCTTTCAAGTCATTAAAAGCATTAATGACATAAAAGTATTAACAGTACTTTTAAAAGTATTAATGACATAAAAGCCACCAAAAACTAAAAAGGAGGCTCTTGGTAAGAAGAGCAGATTCTTTGGTGTCTTTCATTTTGTTTTTGCCCCTTTGATGATTTGAAACTATAGGCCATGATTTGAAACTATAAGCAGTACTGTTACAATCCTGCCTGCAACTCCCCCATTACACAACTCAATTCAGCCCCAACTGAGAAAGCCCACAAAAACAACTTACGTCCAAACTAATATATTAACCCCAAAGAACAATTTTAATCAATTTCTTTTGTTTGATCACTGAACTGGGGTCTGTGGTGCTGAAAGAAGTTTCTGGAAAATAAGATGGGACATCAAAGGTGTGCCTCCAAGAATGAATCAGAGCCATAAACTACAAGGAGCCAATCTGGTAAATCACACTTCTCTGAGAGAAAGCTAAGAAGCTGGTTGCTGAGAAGCTGCAAATATAAAACTTTTATTTATTTTGGCACTTTCTTTCATTAAGCCAAACCGGGAAAATAACCAAATATGGTTTGTGAAGAAGAATAACCTAGACAAAACATCTCCAGTCCTTCTTAGTTCTCTCATCTGGGAGATGTGCTCCTTATTCATCTCGAAATTCAAAGTTTAAATGGACTCTTTGCTCATATTTGATCAGACTCTTCCCACTAAAGCCTTCTGTTTAATAGACATTCAGAATCTATAGCCTAGCAGAAAGAAATCAAGATTTCAATTGACCTGAATTATATCTATTCTCTGTCCTGTTTACTCATTCATTCACTCGAAATGTACTGAATACCTACCAACCTGCCAGAAAGGAGGTAGCTCTAAGGTGGTGGCAGTAGCTCCACAGAGAAACAGAAGGGCTGATGAGCTATTTAGGAGGTAGCATTTGACAGGCTTTTATGATGGGTTGGATGTGAGATGAAGGGCAGAGAGCAGTCAAGAATGATCCCACTCCGAGATTTATATCTGAGGCAACTAGTGGATGGCGGCAGGGACACCAGGGATGGAGGTAGGGCCTGGGTGGAGAAGGGTGATTTTCTTGACCTTTTTCTGTTCATAAATGTGTAAGGTGGGTTTCAGGAGTCATAGACTCCTAGAATATAGGGAACAATTTTGAACGAATGTGCACTTTCTGGGGGGCTTCCCTGGTGGCTCAGATAGTAAAGAATCTGCCTGCAATTGGGAGACTGGCTTCAATCCCTGGGTCATAAAGATCCCCTAGAGAAGGGAATGGCTACCCACTCCAGTATTCTCGCCTGGAGAACTCTATGGGGTCACAGAGTCAGACACTCCTGACACTGGATAGTTCTCAGTATTTGACAAAAGTTAATAATCCCATAAAAGGTTAGGGATCAGTGATACATAGCATATAAAAATTGGAAATTCTTAAACATTACATTCACATCAAACATGATTTTGCCGAGTTGTTCAAATAGTCTTTAATAAAACTATGTCTCAAGAGTATTCCATACTTACGATCTGGTATAAGAACAAAGAAGCCTCACTGAGCATTAATTTCATTCAACTTAGAAGACTTGATAAAAGTTCCACAAAACTCTAGAATTGATACCAAAAATTGAATGTTGAATAACTTTGTAAATCTGAAGTGATTCTAAGCAAAGCCTGTACAGAATGCAGGTTTATTGATAATCCCATGATGTTTGCTAAAATTGATTTTGGCCTTTATTGTAAAACTCACAATTTTTCTCTTAATTCATGTTTTTAGGCAACTTTACCGAGCCTTATCAATCTGGATAAAGTCAACTGTTGCATCAATTCCATGTAGAAAGTAAATGAAGACCAAAAAGTTTTGATGGAGTTAAGTTTCTGAGTTCAAATAGTTTATCAAAGATAAATCTGCATCAACTGCAGAAAAGGTTGTTGAAAAACATTCTACTTGATCATAAACAGATGTTCCACTGCCTACAATGTGAGACATAAGAAGGATGTTATCACTTAATTATAGTAAAGTTCCATCCCTCTTCTCTCAATTCAAGAACTCTACAGAGAACCAGGACTAATGAGACATTTAAGAGGTACAATTTGACAGGCCTCTGTCCCACTCCTGATCAGTACAAGAGAAGTTATTGCTTTTAAAATTCAGAAAAGAGAGGATAAACTTGTGATATGTCTGCTGAAGTTTCATCCCTCTAGGCAAAGACCTGTATCCATTAGAAGAAAGGTATCATGAGGAGGAAATAAGGAACAATCTGCGGCAAAATAAGGAACAATTAGGCAAAACAATCCATTTTGCCTAATAGTAGTCTAAATGTTACATATACAGTCACTTAATTGACAGGTATTGTCATATATATGGCCATGAGAAGAGATTTTTTTTATCAGAACATATGAGTAACAGTACTGTAGTACAGGATACTTTTGTCAAGAAGTCCTTTGCTGCAGTAAGAAATGAACTGAGCTCAGTCTTTGGTTTCTACTATGGTCCTGTGGAATGACAGGTTAAGGAAGAGTTTGTTCCAGACATTGCCTACATGGAGTTGAGAAGTACCTGGAAACACTATGCTCCAGGCAGAAGAGCTGCTGCAGGAAAGTTTCTGTACGCGGAATCAGGAAATGCAGGAAGTGACAGAAACAGCACTGAACCCCAGTCACAGCAGGATGGGATGAGGTTTGCTGTTCAGCATGTGGAAGAGTCCCCAGAGAGCATCTAAGAAACTGGGAGACAATTTACAAAGATTCGATAACATTGCTGTCAACAAGAGAAAGAAAACAAGTCTCTGAGTAGCTGCTAAGTACTTAAAAGGCTCCAGTGTGAATGAATCTCCAATTTCATGGAATTAAGGTATTTAGCTACAGGATAGCAAAGGTTCACAAAAGTCAAAGTATGTGAAGAATAAAGAGGTCGTGCCCAAAATGAAGACAAACATTTTAGTCAAGAAGAATGTCAAATCTTTGCTTTTACTGTATAATGGAACTTTGCACTGTACTCAATTAAGTTCTTTAGGTCACATATTTAAGTGAAATTTTCATTCCTGCAGAATCATCACAACAAAAAGCACAAAAAACACCTCAACATTTTTGACAAAACAAATTCCAACTTCATAAATATTTAAATAAATCAAACAAAATGCTATTTCAAACTCCAAGAATTAGGCTGATCATAATTCTTTGAGCCCAATAACTTCCCATGAGTTCTATAACAGAAATTTAGAGGGCAGAGAGTCATATCTTGGTTTCCTCATCAAATTTTTATCTAAACTGCACCAGAAATAATAACCAAGTAAACACTGGTTCCTATATAAACATTTTCCATAAATTAAAAAATACTAAAAAATTGTAACAGAAATATAAAACAAAGTTTATACCAAACAGAAAAATAAAAGCATTTCCTGAAATTTATGCTTATAACCAAGAAAATTTAGTTCTGAACAAGTTCTCTACTCAGTTTTGGGGTACATCAAACACTCAATTTCATGGAAAAGTGGTACAGGATGATTCTAATACTAAAGAAGTCCTCGACTGAAAAGCTAAAACAATTTCTGTCTACCATGGTGTCAAGAACAGCAAAGATTAAGGTATTCTGGTTCCAAAAGGCTTATGACACCAAGAACTTACTCGGCTGACTGGTGACCAAGACAAATGACACCTAGCTGTTAGAAATAGGGTTGCGTTCAAAGCATGTGGACAAATTTATTTAATAGGCACCTTCGCTGACATCTTGGAAAACATCATAATCTGAATGGACTATAGGAAATGAAATCTTTTAAATGTCTTGGTGATGGCTCCTGCAAAATTATGAACAATGTAGCACTGTACATATAAATAAAACAAATTTAATTCTGAAAAGATATCAAAAGTTTGTTAGAAAGGCCTTGCTACCTAGTACAGATGCTAATAGGAAGTCTCAGAAGGACTGCTTTGTAAGATTCTAGTTTCTCATCCCCAAAGATGCCCCTGTCCAGATTCTTCAGCTGCAGAACTGGCCCACTGTTATTTAAGCTATACACAATGAAGAACATGGTACCTTTGTAGATCAACCTCTTTCCCCACCAACACCAGGGATTGCTCAGCTACCTATCAGAACCACCATTCGTTTGGACTTAAATACCAAACTATGTTTTCTGGCATCAAATCATTGATATGACACAGATGGTGTTGCATTATTCTCCCATGGAAAGCTCCCTGAGCTAGGAGTCAGCGGACATGGGAATTTAAGCTGTGTGACCACAGGCAAGTCAGTCGGTCTAGGTTTCAAATTTCCTTATCTGACATCCCTTCTACATCAAAATCCTACAAAGTCTTTAGGCTGGACATGCCTGACTGCAGGCAGAAGTCTCTTGTCATCCCCATGCCTTGAAACAGACAATTGGCATCTCAAATGTGCGAGAGTGAGACAGAAAAGGCATGGTTTGGTGCAGCTGGCATGGCTCTTTTGACTTCCCATGGTGTGTTTCTGGACAGGAGAGGGGTGCTGACTACAAGCCACTGGAGTTAAAACCTGAGTGGCTAACAGTAAAGCCACTCTTTCTTCTAACCTAAGGCGTTTATGACCAGGATTCTCCTGTGTGTTCTCAACCCCCCATGCCCTCAATACATACCTCAGGCTCCCACTGCCCACTTCACATTCCTTGGGGACTGCCACTACTTCTAATAGATTAACCTTAACACCAAAAATATGGGGAGGGGACTGCAGTTTTTCTAAGTGTAGTAGATGTCAACCCATCTTTTGACAATAAAATACAATTAACCCTAAACCATGAACATTTCCCTATCTTTTCAACATTTCTTACTGCTACTCCTGCCCATATACAGAAACCTATTTACTCATTTTCAAATGATCTATTAAATTTGATGCTTTGAGCTACTTCAGTTACCCACCAAACAAAGCCTACCTTATGGGAGAAGATAGGGAAACCTATTGGCAGATTGGCTGTCTTAGTCAAAGTCAAGTAGTCAAACTGTACAAGCCTCTCAAAGGTTCATTCCTTCACTCTTCTAATTTAAATAAGATCTTAACTATTCATTACTCAACAGGCCTCAGTCAAAGTGTGTTGACACTCATCAGTTTGAGATAGCTCTGGCTAAATGATCTGGTCATTTGCAAATTATTCTGAAGAGCCTTAATAACACAATGATTCCATAATCCCCATGTAACTGGCAAAGTGTAAAATTAGTCACCATCAGGTTACCCAGTGTTGGCAGGGTTCTTGCTGGTAGTTTTGTGCTGTTATAGAAATGGCAACCCACTCCAGTGTTCTTGCCTGGAGAATCCGAGGGAGGTGGGAGCCTGGTGGGCTGCCATCCATTGGGTCGCACAGAGTCGGATACGACTGAAGTGACTTAGCAGCAGCAGCACAGAGAGTTCGGAGAAGGCAATGGCAACCCACTCCAGTACTCTTGCCTGGAAAATCCCATGGACAGAGGAGCCTGGTAGGCTGCAGTCCATGGGGTCGCTAAGAGTCGGACACGACTGAGCGACTTCACTTTCACTTTTCAGTTTCATGCACTGGAGAAGGAAATGGCAACCCACTCCAGTGTTCTTGCCTGGAGAATCTCAGGGACAGGGGAGCCTGGTGGGCTGCCGTCTATGGGGTCGCACAGAGTCGGACCCAACTGACATGCCTTAGCAGCAGCAGAGAGTTACAACCTGACATACTAAATATGTAAAGACTGCTTCTACCAGATTCACTCTGCCTGGAACCCAGTGACTGTCCATCTGGAGAAGTGAAGAATAGAACTCAAACTTGCCTTTTTCTCTGAACAATCATTCAAATGAGTTTTCTTCTTTAGAAACAAATTGTGCATAATTACATAAACATATGAAAAACAGCTGTTCCAGTTCATATCACAGTCGAGTCTCATATATGACATTTAACTGTCAAAGTGATATTTAACTGTTTATTGACCCTCCATATAACTCTTCGACTGCCTTCTGCAATAAAGGTATCTGATACAAAACCCCCCAAACCCAAATGGGAAACCTGTTCTATCTGGGTCAACTATCAGTGATGTTTCCAGATTACATTTTTTTGGTTAATTAGCATACCATCATTGATATAGATATATTAGAATTGATCCAACCAGTCCATCCTAAAGGTGATCAGTCCTGGGTGTTCATTGGAAGGACTGATGTTGAAGCTGAAACTCCAATACTTTGGCCACCTCATGCGAAGAGTTGACTCATTGGAAAAGACCCTGATGCTGGGAGGGATTGGGGGCAGAAGGAGAAGGGGACGACAGAAGATGAGATGGCTGGATGGCATCACTGACTTGATGGACGTGAGTTTGAGTGAGCTCCGGGAGTTGGTGATGGACAGGGAGGCCTGGCGTGCTGTGATTCACGGGGTCGCAAAGAGTTGGACATGACTGAGCAACTGAACTGAACTGAATTGAACTGAAAGGTGAATCTGGATTTGAAATTTTTACTGCATTAAAAATGCACTAAGGTTTTTAAACCAAAACACTCAGCAGTTAAGAGACTTTGGGTTTGTTTCATGATCACTTCATCCTAAGAAAGAAGTTTTAACCATTAATACTCTACATTTAAATGTACCCTGATATTTACTCTCATTTCACCCCCTTCCTCAGTAGACATTTTGCTGACTAACTGAGCAGAACAGAGGAGACATTCCTTATTGCAGGAGGAAAGAAAGGAACTAGGAGCCAGCTCTGCCGCTTAACGTCAAAGCAGAGGCTTTAGAAGAGGGGCTAGGGGCATGAGGATCTAGTCATATGCAGCAGGCCAGTAGTTCACACCTCCTTCTCTGATTTTACCACTAAGAAATGCTTCTGTATTGGATTTTTTTCTTAATCTGGGGATAAGTCTTGTATTTTACCATAAAGAATTTGGTATCATTCACATTCTTTAATTTCACCTTTCAGTCTTTTCTCCTGATGGTTTACACTATCAGCTAAA
Organism: Bos indicus; assembly: GCF_029378745.1. NCBI lineage: Eukaryota > Metazoa > Chordata > Mammalia > Artiodactyla > Bovidae > Bos > Bos indicus. The sequence continues at coordinate 61,710,382 of NC_091775.1, read as the reverse complement.
CAGAATTTCCTATAATAAACTGGACTTCAGAGAACATCATGCTCTGTAATGCAGGCTTCCCTGGTGGCTCTGATGGTAGAGAATCCGCCTGCAATGAGGGGGACCTGGGTTTGATCCCTGGGTTGGGAAGATCCCTGGACGAATGGCTCTCCACTCCAGAGGAGCCTGGCAGGCTATACAGTCCATGGGGTCACAAAGAGTTAGACATGACTGAGTGTTTCACAAGTGCTCTATAAATGCATGCCCTATAAATGCTTAAACAATACCACTGTTTAGCTACTGTTACATTAAGGCGCCAGAGAACTATGATGACTGAGATGGCTCAGCTCAGTTTCAACAACTGGTCTCTAATTTTCTTGTTAAGTCTTCAAGAAACTGCCTACACTGAAAGACAGCTTCATCTTTTTTTTTTTTTTTTTTTAATGTAAAAGGTTTCACATGACCAAAGATTCATGGTGTGGATTTTCTTAGTGATCCTAGTATTTCAAAGAATTAATGACGGCGAAGATTGGAGCCGTAGATTCTCTCTATGGTATAGAAGTTTTCAAATGAGGAAAAGCAGCCTTAGAAGTCAGTCATCCTCTTTCTGGAGACAGAGCTGTGACAATTTTTTGCTAAGTATGGATCACAAAACATTAGTTTTTCAGCTTACATTTATCAGTCTTGAGATATACAAGAAAAACATTTATAGAAACACAGAAACTAAAAAGTCCTTTAAACTTCTACATTGAACAAAGGAGAACAAAACTCTAAGAAAAATAAACATCATCAATGAAAATGATAATGAATGTTAGAAATCAATACCTACACAACAAAGGGGAGTGTGAGCATAACAAAGCTAACAAAGGGTTGCACAGAAAGACAAAGGCACCAACTTGGTCTTGAAACTTAGTCAACAAAATACTGTTTTTGTCTCAATACTTCCTCTTGGTTTGACTTGGGAAGGCATCACGCCCTAAGCCTCTGGTTGACTTTCCTCCCCACCGCCCTCATGTTTCCATCTTTTTCACACTGGGGTACCAGTGCAGGAGGCTGTTGGATGTGGCGAGCCTTGCAGCAGCTCCTAAGGCAGCAGTGGCTGTGCTTCGAGGAATGTAGAACTTCTGAGAAATCTGGTGCTCGGGAGACAAAATCAAAGAGAGCTGGTCCACGGCTCCCTGACTTGTATCTTTGAACACTGTAATAGCAGAGCTACTAGAAAAATCTTCATTCTCTAGGCTCTCTGGGGAGCCTTCCACTGAAAAAGAAAGAAAACAAAGGTCTTTTCAGGAGGTCCTCACACTCTCCCATTCTACATCTTTACTAACACCTGTTATAATGATCTTATGATCTGTTGTTGTTGTCATTGTTGAATTGCCAAGTCATCTGACTCTTTTGCAATCCCATGGACTGTAACCCACCAGGCTCCTTTGTCCAAGTGATTTTCCAGGAGAGGGTAGCCACTTCCTTCTCCAGGGGATCTTTCTGACCCAGGAATTGAACCCACGTCTCCTGCATTGGCAGGCAGACTCTTGACCACTCAGCCACCAAGGAAATCCCATCTTAAGGTTAGGTGGCGAAGTTACCAATGGCAAATCAAGAGAGAATGAAGCTCAGAAACCAGTCAACAATGGAAAGGAAACGAGGATGGGGGATCATGCATCGAGATAAATTCTTGTCAGTGTGAGATCAAAGGAGGAGGAAGGTCAGAGTGAGGTCAAAGATGAGAGGAAAAACGTACTTGTAAACAAGGAAGGGGAGATCTCTTTCTAGGACATTATAAAAATAAACTGGATATAATTCCAATTCCAGGAAAGAACCCTTAAGCTGTCCTATTTCCTTCCAGCAGTGAGCAAAAGAAGGCCTTCTTTATTGCCAAAGTCATTCCAATTCCACATCTGCTGGGGTAAAAACAAAACTGAACAAGACTGTGTTTGCTAAGAAATTCCAAAAACCAATTATCAGCCATAAAAAGAATTCCTTGGGAATTAGTTTAACTAAGAAGGGTCTTTTCCATGAGACAAATTGCTGGGAACGCCAATGCCAAGAGGTCCTAAGAGCAAAGAGGAGGTTACGAGGCACCTCACGCGTGTACTCTGGACCAGGGCTACTGAAGAAGCTGGTCTATGAATTGTTTGTTACCTGCCTACGATGGGAGGAGCTGGTGCCTGCACCTAAGCCAACACACTGCTTCCTTCAAGAAAGTCCTGCTTTAGGAAAGAAAACCTAGGTGAGCTAAGTGAAGTGCTACTGTGTTGTCCATCATCACAAATGCTTCACAGACAAATGCTGGTATGCTGACTACATTCCGAAAAGCACTGCTCTAGACTCTAAAATTACAGACTTCAAAAAAAAACTCAGAAAAAGCAGGCACAATCTAATATCCTATCCATCTTTCTATCTTTAACACTAGGCGTGTGATATATGTGCCATACATTTGTGATAAATTAAGGAGAATTTGACAGGGTATTCTAAAAAGTAAAACTCTGAACACAAGACTATCATTAATGCTCACTGAAGTGAAAAAGAGATGATGAATCCTAGTGAAATAATGGGTTTTACATGAAGCCGTTGATGAGTTCAGATTTTAAAAGGTATAAAAATATGAAGGCAGGGACACATGAAAGAATTTAAGAGTGCAACAAAACTTCAGCTTCCAGACATGATGCTAATTTAACAGGGATTGAAAAGCAATATCTCTTGCTTTAAACAAGTAGAAAACTGGATAAAATAAATAAAACAACGGCTCTCAGACGTTGACCAACAAGCTTACGTGACAGCAATCCCTGAGAAATGGGAAACCAATGGAGTAAGCTTTAGGAGCGCCTGAGTTCACTGTCAAGATAAAGTCCAGGCTGAAGTACAGGGAGGGAGAGTCCACACTGAGCCTGGAGGTCTCACTGCACTGAGAAGACAGAGCTTGGAGTTCACCAAGGACAGAGGAGCCTGAAGAACTACAGTCCACGGGGTTGCAAAGAGTCAGACACGACTTAGTGACTAAACAACAACAAAGGTGGCTGGAATCCGTGTGGGGAAGTACAAGTGCAAAGGCAGCTAGCTATGGGGAAGCAGCAGCCGGAGACCTGCAGAGAGGCCGCGTGCAGTCTTAGGCTGGGAAGTGATCTGGCTCATGCCTGTGAGAAAGCCACCAAGGCCAGGGAGAAAACCTATCTGAAAGGAGGAGGCATAACAATCACTACAGTTTATGTTGGGGCAAAACGTTTTGTGTTCCCACCAGCTACAGTGTAAAGACACCTGTAGGACATCAAGTCCCATCAATACCCTCAGAAAGGTACTGCCTAGCAGGACCGACAGACTAAAGGCTTTTCTAATCAGCCTAGTGAAATCTAAAATAAATGCAGAAATAATCAAATCCATTTCAGATAATTTAATTACCCCCAAACGATAGACAGATACTATATAGACAGCAGGGAGGGAGGGAAGAAAGGAAGGAAAGAGAGAAGAAAAAGAGATTCAGTCATCCAGTCAACAACGTGTAATTCGGTACCTGCCATCTAATAAAAAACTATCAGATGTGCAAAAAAGCAGAAAAATATGACTTGTGATCAAGATAAAAACCATTCAGTAGAAGCCAGTTCAGAAATGACAGATGACAGAATGCAGAAATGATACATATGCTTGAATCACAAGATAAGGCTGTTAAAACAGCTGTCACAAGAACACTCAACGTATTCAAGAAGTGAATGATGAGTATGCAGAGGAGAAAGAGGGAAGATACAAAAAAAAAAAGAAAAAAACAACAAAAAAAAACAACCCTAGAGATTATAAATTGAACTTCTGAGATAAAAAATACACCGGACAGGAAAAGAACATACTAAGCACAGAATAAGAAAATGTTATATTATGCTCATAGATAAGAAAACTCAATACTGTTAACACGTCACTTCTCCCCAAATTAATCTAGAGATTTTTTTTTTTAATCTCAATAAAGATTTTAGCAGGCTTTCTGTAGAAATTAAGTTAATCCTAAAATTCATATAGAAAATGACCTGGAATAGCCAAAGCAATTAAAAAAAACGAACAAATCTGTATCATTTCAAGACTTATTATAAAGCCACAGAAATCAAGACAGGGGTATAAAGGCAGACATAACCTCAGGAGAACACAATTAAAGTCAAGAAATAGTCTCTCACATACACAACTTATTGGCTTTTGACAAAGACATCAAGGCAGTTAAATGGAGCAAGAACTGCCTTTTCAATAAACCATACTGGAACAATTGAATATTTAAATGCAATCAAAATAAACATTGATCCTTATACCACACCACATACAAAAATTAACAACTGGATCACAGACCTAACGTAAGACCTAAAACTACAGAACTTTTGTAAGAGAAAGTCTTAATTATTTGAGTTAGGAAAGATTTCTAAATAGGACACAAAAAGTTCAAACCATAAAGAAAAAATAATTAACAAATCTGATTTTATCAAAAGGAAAACTTGCTCTTCCAAGAACACTGTTAAGGAAATGAAAACTCAGGCCATATACCTGGAAAGATTTGCAATATAAGCATCTGACAAAGGTTTTGTGTCTATAATGAAGAATTTTTACAAGCGAATAAAAACATAATCCAATAGAAATGCACAAATACTTGAACAGGTAATTCAAATGGCACATAAACACAGGAAAACATGGTCAACGTCACTGGTAAATAGGGAAGTGTAAATTAAAACCACAGTAAGATACCACTACACATCCACTAAACTTGGAAAACTGAAAAGATTGGAGATATGGCATGTTGGCATTATTACAAAGCAATCAACAATCAAGTACATTGCTGATGTGGATTACCAAATGGCACAGTCACTTTGGAAAACATTTTGACAGTTCTTAAAAAGCTAAACATGCAGTCAGCATATGACACAGCAATTCCACTCCTAGGTACTTAATGAATAGAAATAAAAAATACATGTCTGCACAAAGAGCTGAACATTCACAGCAGTTTTATTCATGACCCAAGTCTGGAAATAATCCATCATCTGGTGAACAGATAAACAAACTGTTGTATGTCCATACTACTGTGTATTACTCAGCAGTAAATAAGAAAAAACATCAGACACTGGCGACAACATAGATGAATCTCTAAAACACTGTGCTAAGTGAAAGAAGGCAGCCATAAAAACTACATACTATGATTTCCTTTATATGAAATTCTGGAAAGCTAATGAGACGAGGAGTAAGAGGGAATCACTGCAAAGACACATGAAGCTTTTCAGACTGACAAACATGTTCTGTTATCATAATTGCAGTGCTGCCTACAGGACTGTACACATCTGTCAGAACTCACAGAATTTCATACTTAAAAGCTGGCAAACTTTAAGGTGCATAAACCTGACCATCTCCCCAAACTGCAGAAAAAAAGAAAAGTGGCAAAGTAAAAAGGAAGAACTAAGTCCAAAAAAATAACACGAGGATTTGAGACAAATGCTAACGTTTATAATTTTTCAAGTTATGTTCTGAAAAATATAAATCAAGATTTTCAGCAACACGGCAAACCACTGCATCTGTCAACTGCCTGTGAACCTACCTGACCCAGAATTGACCAATGTGGGAGTTGAGGACAGCTGAATTTGCTTTGGTGGAGTCTGAATGTTGCTAGGCTCAAACTGGCTGCCTTCTGCCGACTGCTGTGACTGGATAAGAGAGATGTAGAACTCCTCCAGTTTGGGCAACGCAGGAGAATCTGAGGCACTCTTGACATTTGATTGCTACAGAATTGGGGCAAAAGCATTAAAAGCCACTGTTAATTTAACAGTAAGAACTGTTTTGTTTCCTCATTTATATACAAAAGAATATTTTCATATCATAAATAAAACTCCCTACTTTTAAGAGTCTAGATACTCTCTGGAAAACAAGTTCTTCTCTAACTGAGGGACCATGAATTTAAGAAGTGTTTACTGAACACATACTATGAGCAAACCTGGTACTCAGGACTGCTATGCACAGCCAGGGGAAAATGGCAGGAAACGGAGAGAAAGAGCATGCACTGAGCACTCAGTGTCAGGCACAGTGCCGGGCAGTTGGCACATGTTTCTTCACTGAAACATCAAAACATTCTTCTAGTTTACGTGTCATTGTGTCTTCTGTATTATGGCTTTTCTCACTTAGCAGAATGCTTTTCGCAAGAGGCAGAGCAAGTTATCCAGTGTCAACCAGTAAGGGACAGGCAGAGATGCAAACTCAGGCTTGCCTATGCACTCTCTGCTCCATCACACCACCTCCAGTAGATACAATCCCTGTCCCTGAAGAGCTCATGGTTCTCAGCTAGGGAAACAGAACCTGGCCTCTGGGTGCCTGTGGAGGAGGCATTAACTGCGTCTGCAACATCAACAACACGCTAGGAGAACACAACAGCTTTAAAGGAAGGCTCCTCAGGAGAAATGACAAAACGGAATACTAAGAACCAAGGTTTGAGAGGAAAAGATGGAATCCCCAAACAAAGCCTCAATTTGGGCTAAAGTGAATGAAGTGCCAAGTTTTAATCGATGGATCCTATATCTTCCTACAGAGCACTGCTGAAATAGTTACAGTCCAGGGTGACTCAGAGCATTTATCTTCTAACTGGCATTAGAAGATAAAGTGACGGCAACGGGCATTAACACAACTAGATGGGCCTCCTTCAGTTCAGTCCAGTGGCTCAGTCGTGTCTGACTCTTTGCGACCCCATGAATCACAGCACGCCAGGCCTCCCTGGCCATCACCAACTCTCGGGCCTCATTAGGAGTTGCCATAATAAACCCACATAAGTGGCTTAGGGTCTGGGGATCTGCCTAGAGTAAACTGAAACAAAAATTATACGAATAGAAAATGTAGCTTTATATGTTCTTTAGACTGGTGTGTTAAGACATTCAATATCAGCTGGCTTTCCTTTTCTCTTCCATGACAAAAAACCCTGTTCATTTTTAAACATGGCAGGCAAGGATATGGCTTATATAATTACATTATATACAAATGGCTGTGCTTCTTTTTGTGGGCAGCAAAAATGAAATCTCCTAAAGCCCACATAGTTACCTTACCATATAATATGCTACTTCAGGAAAGCAAAGACCTGGATTCAAACTTTTGCTTAATTTATGCAATTTCACACGTGTGCTTTAGTTACCCTTTAAGTTTATTCTCTCTTAAAATGAAGCTTCGATGATAATTAAGTAAACATTAATATGATAAGCTTTTATGGCTGGAAAGATCATTAGTCAAAATCAGTTTTTGCAGATGGATACACTAAGGCCCCAAAAGGGAACTTGCTCAAACTTGTGGTAAAGATTAAGCTCTAAATTATAGAATTCCCAGGCAAGTGTTTTTACACTAAGCCCTGCTGACTATTTTTAGCAATGTGTGAAAGTATGTGTTAATTGCTCAGTTGTGTCCGACTCTTTGCAACCCCATGGACTGTAGCCCACCAGGCTCCTCTATCCATGGAATTCTCCAGGCAAGAATACTGGAGTGGGTTACCATTCCCTTCAGTCAAAATCAGAAATAGTTTTCTAAAAGCTGTATCTGTTTCCTTTCCTGATAAATATGATTTTGAAGAAAGACAAATTGCTAAAACACATTTAAGATGCATTCTGACACTTTTTCACTCTGAAAAAAAGAAAAGAACATAGGTGAATGCCTACTAAATTTGTATGCCACTATGAAAGCAAGTACCTGTGGTCAGTTTAAGCACCTAAGTAAAAAGTTAAGAGCAGTTTAGAGCGCTGCTGTTCAAAGTGTGATTCACCACCAAGCAGCATCAGCATCACCTGTAAGCTTTTAAGACATGGAGAACTTTAGTCCCCAGCCCAGATCTGCTCAATCAGAATCTACAGTCTCACAAGGTTCTCAGGTGATCACTATGAACACTGTAGTTCAAGATGCATTGCTCTGCCAGATTCTCGCTCTATAGTTATCAATGAAAAACTCCTTCACCGTTGTCTGAAAATATACCCTTATGGAACCAGAGGTTAGTGGCAACTTCCAAGAAATATGTTCATGATTTATAAAACATTAACATATGTAATCAAAAGCACAGCCCCAAACCACAATAACATAAAACTTCATGCCCACTAGGATGGCTATAATTTAAAAAACTAGATAACAACAAGTGTTGGCAAAGATGTGGACCAAATTTGAACACTCTTAGATTGCTGGTGGGAATATAAAATGGTGCAAATGTTTGGAACAGTCTGGCAGTTCCTCCAAATACTAAACATAGAGTTACCACGTGTGTGTGTGTGTGTGTGTGTGTGTGTGTGCACGCGTGCGCGCGTGTGCACGCTTAGTTGCTTCAGTCATGACCTACTCTTCATGACCCCATGGACTGTAGCCCACCAGGCTCCTCTGTCCATGGGATTTCCCAGGCAAGAATATTGGAGGAGGTAGCCATTCCTCTCTCCAGGGGATCCTCCCAACCCAGGATCAAACCCACATCTCCTGTGTCTCCTACACTGCAGGTGTATTCTTTATTGCTGAGCCACTGGGGGTGGGGGGAGTGAGCCTAGATTTATTACCACAGAACCTAGTAATTCAACTCTCGGGTATATACCTAAGAAAACTGAAAACATACATCCACGTAGAAACACATACACACGTCACAGCAGCATTATTCATAATAGCAGAAAAGCAGAAATAACTCAAATGTTCATCAGCTGATGCATGGATAAACAAAACAGAAAACTTTATCTTAAAACTAAATCTGTGCTTTAAGAAACCTACATTTACAGAACAGACTGTTTTATGTAATACAGCATACTTTATCAATAATCTCATGCAAAGTAATCACATTCTGCAGAAAATATATCACTTAGAAGGTTCATCGTCCACCACTCTGCTTTTTTAACAAGTCTAGACATGAAGTCCTTCATTTTCAGTGTACTGCACAAAAGTACAGAGACCATTAGCCAAATTTCATGATCCACACAAGTTGTCCTTCTATTTTCAGGATGCTCATAAAATATTTGAGAAACACAAAACAAATGGATTTTATTCCAGGGTTAGTGCTTTCCACTAAGGCAACAAAAAAGAAAAAACCAGCCTAGATGATTGGGCAGATACAGAACTTAAAATGTATGGCTAAGTGAAAATACTTGTTTTTCTCTATCCCTAATGTTTAATCAATCTTCTAATTCTAGGCTCAGAATTTTCTTCTGGAGAGATGAATAACTACAGTAAGATAACTGAAATTAATTTTTAAATAAACATACATTTTTACATATATGTAGTCCACCAAATGCTGAGAGAGGGATCATTCACCAGAATCTCACCTTCTAAAACTGAAAGCACTTCCTCATAAAAAACTTGTCACAGTAATACTCATTAGACACTTACCTTTTGAATCCTGGTGGTGTCAATATGTTTTTCCTGAGCACCCAGTCCTTCTGGTATTTGAACTTCTACTTTCATTCCATTCACAAGGCCTGAAGGCTGCCATGAATCATCCCATATATCTTTGGGTGTAGAAAAACACCAATCCTACAGAGAAAAAAAAATACTGCAACACTAAACGGAGATACAGTGCCACGTGATTCCTATGGAGGATAACCTGGGCAAGGTAAAGGCAAGGAGGTAGTGTATACTAACTGAACAAGAAAAGATATTAACTTTCTAATATCAATGTGAGTTTTCCCTCTTGCTTTACTGGTCCATACCCAACACACTGAATTCCTCTGAATACACAGATCTCATAAAAATAAGTATGGTGCTGTTTGCAGTATCATCTTGAATACATTTTTCATGGCTAGATGATTTTTATAATCATTCAGTATTAAAATGGCACAAATAACAAGCAGAAACTTAAGTGTTGATGTATCTTCTTCCTGGTAGCCAATGGGAAGTTAATTAAAATTTATTTATTTATTTTTAATTTAATTTTATTTTTAAACTTTACATAATTGTATTAGTTTTGCCAAATTGTAGGGTCCAATATTAGTACATACACTCAGATTCAGACATTATAAGGTTAGCGCAACAAAAATTAAATTAGGGAAAACACTCTATTTCTAGTTTCTAAGACCTTGACTAGGTGCCAACGATAAAACAAAAATCATAATAACTGATAGGGTAGATAGACACAATATGTCCAGTTTATTCTGCCATTTCATCCTGTCTCCATCCCTAACACTGTCTTCTTTGCAGGGAGGGAGGGTCCAGGAAATGCATTCTTCTGAATCACTGTCTGAGAAATCCACATGAAATGCAGTATGTACAGCTTTTCTGAGGCTTGGACAATTACATTGACAGTTCCTTTTTCAGTAATTTTTCTTTATGTTTTCCCAAGGATCTAACCTTCTGTGGTATTTCTTTACATGATGGATATGGTTTCTTTCCACCAAGGCTTGAGGTAAATAAGTGGGAGGCAGCATCACTTTCTTTTCCCATTTTAGCCTGCAAAGGTAACCAGTTCTCATCCCAAATATCATCACCTATGGTTACTGACTCCAGGTATGGCATTCCAGTGGGGATCTCATCCTAAGTGATGAGAAAAAAAATTTAATTTAGAAAAACTAAATTAATTAATTAATTTAATTAATTAGAAAAACTTTAATTTATTGTTCCTATATGAATACATTTTGAAATTTAGGTTTACAATTTTTCCTGACTCTGGGTAAAGATGGCAGTTTCAATATACAATTCATTACGTTCTCCCCTTCTGACACAGCACCAAAATAAAATAGATTCAAGGTATAAACTTACAGTCAAAGAGAAATAAGAGGGGAAAACATCACCTATGTTCTGGATACAGGAAATCAGACAAGGGACAACTTATTAAGTAGTCCTGAGAAAGTGGAATCCTGAGCTTTTAGGAGGAAAATCTGAGAAGCAACCCAAACTTATACCATAAATACTGCAAAAATTCAGGAACTACTCCTATGAAGTTTTTTTAGAATTGAGGGTATAAAGTGAGAATGAAAACAAGAGCCACTCATTTAATGTCAGCTCATGAGGCTCAATACCAGAAAAACAAACAACCCCATCAAAAAGTGGGCAGAAGACCTAAACAGACATTTCTCCAAAAAAGACAAGACATATGGCTAATGAACACATGAAAAGATGTTCAACGTTGCTCATTATTAGAGAAACGCAAATCAAAACTACAGTGAGGCATCACACTCGTCAGAATGGCCATTATCAAAAAGTCTACAAGGGTTCAGCATCAGTTTTACAAGAAATGTTAAAGTGACTTCTTAAAGCAGAAAAGATCACAACTAGACATATAAAAATTATAGGAAAAATCTCAATGTGTAAAAGCAAACATATGGTAAAGGTAACAGATCAACTACTTATAAAGCTAGTAGGAAAGTTGAAAGTAAAATTGTCTGTATCTACAATAAGTAGTTAAGAGATTCCTAAAACAAAAAGATGTAAGATATGACATCAAAAAATATTTTAAAATTCAATAGAGAAAGCATAGTCTAAAAAAAAAAAAAAAAGCATAGTCTTTCCAACAAATAGCACTAAAACCAATAACCTTAACCTAAATCTCACCCCTTATACTAAAATTAAATCAAGATGTTTTGAAACACAGTACATAAAAAAAAAACTGATGTACTTTTTCAAGATTAAAAACCTTTCCTATATGAAAGATACCATTAAGAGAATGAAGCTACAAGTGGGAGAAAATATTTGAAAATCACAAATCTGACAAAGGGCTATCCAGAACATATAAAGAATACTAAAAACCCAAAAGTAAGAAAACAAACAACTCATTCAATCATTCAAAAAATGGGCAAAAGACTTTAACAGGCATTTCACCAAGAAATACACGTGGATGGCAAATGAGCACTGATAAGATGGTCAATATCACAGTCATTAGGGAAATGCAGATTAAAACCACACTGTGATACTACTACTGCACACCTATGAAAATGGTTAAAAATTCCTGACAATATCAAGTGCTCATAAGATATGGAGCAACTGGAACTCATATACTGCTGGCAGAAATACAAAACGGTACAGCCAGTCTGGAAAAATCTGGCATACATTTACCACATGAGCCAGCAATCCAACTCTTATTACGTTTATTAAAATGCCTATACATGAATATTTATAAAAGATCTATTCATACCAAAATATAGAAGATCAATTCATACATTAAATAACCATAATGTCTTCAATGGATGCATGGATATACAAACTGTGGTACATCCATACCATACTACTCATCATCAACAGAAATGAACTCCTGGTACATGCAATGATTTAAATGAAGGTACTATGCTGAATCAAAGACGCTTCTATTGGGAAGTTACATATCACATGATTCCACTTAATTGACAGTCCTGAAAAGGTAAAATTATGGTGACGGGAAACATAAATGCTTGCTAGGGGATTAGGGATTTGGGGAGATGTGATTATAAAGGAGTAGCATTAGGGAGTTTTTTCAGATGATGGAACCATTCTGCATCCTGACTATGGTGGTGGTTACATAAATCTATACATGTATTAAAATTGATAGGACAGTACTCTGAGTACAAAGTCAATTGTTTACTGTATATTCACTTGGAAAGAAGTATTAACACCAGAGAAAATAAAAGTTATGCAGGAAAGGAAAACTTGACATCACATATTATTTGACTGTATATAGCATTTACAGAGTCACAATAACAAAATATTGAATGAATGGTGATCTAATGGAAAGTTCGATATATTAGTAAGATGATGAGAGAACAGACAGGGTATTTTTGTCTGGGGTGGGGGACAAGAGATGAAACAGAACTAAACCTTCATCTCTCATGCTGGGAAGGCCATACATGCTTAAAACTGAAAAATAAGGCAATAACAATATAAGGATGCAATTTAATGAAAGAAATAGAGACATATTCCAAAGGAAGACGTTAAATGAAAATCGTTGCTCTGTGAAATAGGAAATGAAGGGGAAGGGGTTATGGGGAACTCTAAGCTGTGTGTACATAAACATTTGGCTGTTTTTGTTTGTTTGTTTTTTTAAAGAAAAAAGCTGTGAGCCCATGGACATTTGATTAAAAATATGTCCTCTGGAGAGAGCTGTCAAACATTTTTCTTGATGGGTCTTCCTAATACAATTTCTCAATACTACTTTCTACATCACTGTATAATTCTTCAAAATTGCCCAGAAGTCAGATATTGGCTTTTCTTTTTTGTGATTGAGGCTACATTGCTGAAACTTTGGTCTTGGTCATCACTGAAGAATTTGCAATTCATCTGTGGGAGATGCTCTGATGGCACCACAATGAATAGGGCATAAAGAGCTATTTTACTTCAGTCTCCTTCACTTATTAATTTATTAATTACATTTTTAAAAAGCTATATCCCCTTCTCCTACCTCATTTTCTTCTTTCAGATCCTTTAGCTCTGGGATGGACCACTTTGGATCTTCTTCATAGCTCTTATCTTGTATTTTCAAAGAATTTAATTTAGAATCCTTTAATGGCTCCTCTGAGGTGACTGATCCAAGGTGACTGAAAGTCTTTTCATCATTAATATCTTGCTAGTAGATAAGAAAGAGAAATTATTTTATTTTCTATAGTAACGCTGTTTCCAAAATTGCCCCCACCTATAAATTCTGGGGGCAATTTTTCACTACGGTTCATGTATATGCAACATTATTTTCTAACTTTATGCACTGACCCTAGGTATTCCCATCCCATTAAATTAGTTCAGGCCAAGGGCTTCCCAGGTGGTGCAGTGGTAAAGAATCTGCCTGCCAATGCAGGAGACATAAGAGACATGGGTTCAACCCAGGGTCAGGAAGATCCCCTGGAGGAGGAAATGGTAAGCCACTCCAGTATTTTTGCCTGGAGAATCCCATGGACAGAGAAGCCTGTGGCTACAGTTCATTGGGTCGCAAAGAGTTAGACACGACTGAGGATGCACGCAGAGGTTAACAATATTGAGTACATATTATGTAATGTGTACAGGGTAGCTCTGTGGGTATAAAGATGAATGCAACAGGGGCCCAGCTCTAAAAGAACTCAAATATAGCATGAAGATACACAATCAGATAATCACAGCACAACCCTCAGTGTAGAGCCAACACAGAGATGTCACATTGACCAAAATAATACTGGAGAAGGAAGATGTCTGAGAACATGTAATAAAGGAGATAAATCAAACTGTTAGGATGCCTAAAAGAAAAGCAAGGATTAGAGGGAATCAGGTGTATAGAGGGGCTTCCCTGCTGGCTCAGCGGTAAAGAATCTGTCTGCCAATGCAGGAGACGTGGGTTTGATCCCTGGGTTGGGAAGATCCCCTGGAGAAAGAAATGGCAACCCACTCCAGAATTCTTGCATGGAGAATCCCATGGACAGAGGAGCCTGGTGGGCTATAGTCCATGGGGTCACAAAAGAATTGGATACGACTTCGTGACTGAACAACAACAAGGTGTATAGAGGTAGGTTTATGCGTGTATATAGCATGTTAAAATACAGGCTGGGGTACAAGAGAGAAGCTTTAGGCCTTATCTCTCTGCAGAAAAGATGTCCTTATTTCATTTTTAGGACTGAACTATGATTATTTAAAGACATCAACACAGTGATGATAAGATATTCTAAAAACTTTTAAGGCTGAAAGTTCAATTCAGTAGTTAAGAGTCAGGAAACATAACTGTTCTAATCAAGTAATAAGAATTAACAAAAATTCAGATTTCAGAAAGTTTTACAGGTTAAACAAGCCCAATTAATTTTAACTAGCTTTAAACTAAAATGAAATCTAAAATGTTGATACTGCTTTAAACATGCAGCAATAAACATTCATACACATTTTTCAGAGTAGGTTAATCTCCCAATAGTCAAATGGTCTTTTGGAAAAACAATTTTACTGAAATATAATTGATTTACAATGTTGTGTTAGTTTCAGGTGTACAGCAAAATAGCCTTTCCTTTTTATCTTTTCTAATAATGCAAGTCCACTAACAAAACAACATTATCCCTATAATTTAAAAAGTCATATATATAAAACATACTTACAAAAAATATTTTCATATTTTATTCAAAGAATAAAGCTTTGTTATGTCCAGAAAAAATAAATTTGGGGACTCTCAAACTGAGCCCAACCTGTATTTTTAGCTCAGTACTTATTGCCATGAGGACTATGAGAGACTTTGAAGACATGTCTATTTATTTGCTCATTTGTTGAAAAGTCATTTAACTTATTACTTACTAATGTGCATCACTTTACATATATCTAAAATGGGGATCTTAAAGAAATAACCTGGTAAAGTGGTTGTGAAGATTAATTAACTAGTACGTGCAAGGACTGAAACAGCGCCTGCCACACAGCACAAGTACAGTACGTGTCCCTGTTACCTTTTTATCACGATGGTGTGATCACTCACCTAGAGTCAGACATCCTAGAGTCTGAAGTCAGGTGGGCCTTAGGAAGCATCACTACCAACAAAGCTAGTGGAGGTGATGGAATTCCAGTTGAGCTATTTCAAATCCTGAAAGATGATGCTGTGAAAGTGCTGCATTCAATATGCCAGCAAATTTGGAAAACTCAGCAGTGGCCACAGGACTGGAAAAGGTCAGTTTTCATCCCAATCCCAAAGAATGGCAATGCCAAAGAACACTCAAACTACCGCACAATTGCACTCATCTCAGATGCTAGCAAAGTAATGCTCAAAATTCTCCAAGCTAGGCTTCAACAGTATGTGAACCGTGAACTTCCAGATGTTCAAGCTGGTTTTAGAAAAGGCAGAAGAACCAGAGATCAAATTGCTAACATCCATTGGATCATCGAAAAAGCAAGAGAGTTCCAGAAAAACATCTACTTCTGCTTTATTGACTATGCCAAAGCCTCTGACTGTGTGGATCACAACAAACTGTGGAAAATTCTGAAAAGAGATGGGAATACCAGACCACCTGACCTGCCTCCTGAGATATGTGTATGCAGGTCAACAAGCAACAGTTAGAACTGGACATGGAACAACAGACTGGTTTCAAATCAGGAAAGGAGTTCGTCCAGGCTGTATACTGTCACCCTGCTTATTTAACTTATATGCAGAGTACATGATGAGAAATGCTGGACTGGATGAAGCACAACCTGGAATAAAGACTTCCAGGAGAACTATCAATAACCTCAGATATGCAGATGACACTACATTTATGACAGAAAGTGAAGAAGAACTAAAGAGCCCCTTGATAAAAGTGAAAGGAAGAGTGAAAAGTTTGGCTTAAAACTCCACATTCAGAAAACTAAGATCCTGGCATCTGGTCCCATCACTTCATGGCAAACAGATGGGGAAACAGTGGAAACAGTGAGAGACTTTATTCTGGGGGGCTCCAAAATCACTGCAGATGGGGACTGCAGCCATGAAATTAAAAGACACTTGCTCCTTGGAAGAAAAGCTATGACCAATCTAGACAGCATATTAAAAAGCAGAGACTTTGCCAACAAAGGTCCATCTAGTCAAAGGTATGGTTTTTCCAGTAGTCATGTATGGATGTGAGAGTTGTATCATAAAGAAAGATGAGTGCCCAAGAACTATGCTTTTGAACTGTGGTGTTGAAGAAGACTCTTGAGAGTCCCTTGGACTGCAAGGAGATCCAACCAGTCCATCCTAAAGGAGATCAGTCCTGAATATTCATTGAAAGGACTGATGCTGAAGCTGAAACTCCAATACTTTGGCCACCTGATGCAAAGAACTGAAAAGACCCTGATGCTGGGAAAGATCAAAGGCAGGAGGAGAAGGGGACGACAGAGGATGAGATGGTTGGGTGGCATCACTGACTCAATGGACATGAGTTTCCGCAAACTCTGGGAGTTGGTGATGGACAGGAAAGCCTGGCGTGCTGCAGTCCATGGGGTTGCAAAGAGTTGGACACAACTGAGCAACTGAACTGTGGTATGGAATAATACATAACAATATTATTGTTATTACTGTGGGTAGGAGTTGCCACAAGGTTTACAGAAAAAGTTAGAAATGAGAACACTTCAAGAAACATCTGAAGTGTGTAGAGGGAAGAAAAAATAGCATTTGGATCCATGCAGGTAAGGTCACAACTGCACCAAGGTGGCAGCAGAATTCAGCATATGAGAGAAATTATGCAGGAAAAAGCATGGCTGAAATGAAGGTTTAAACCAGCAAATGATGAGAGACAAGGTAACTGTTGAGATTACTGTGTAGTTTCCAAACTTCCCCAGGTTTGCAAATGCCTCAGTTTCCTCATTGCTAAAATAAGGTTCATTATAGTCACTACAACTTCCTGGTAGCTCAGCTGGTAAAGAATCTGCCTGCAATGCAGGTGACCCTGGTTCAATTCCTGGGTCGGGAAGATCCTCTGGAGAAGAGATAGGCTACCCACTCCAGTATTCTTGGGCTTCTGTGGTGGCTCAGATGGTAAAGAATCCACCTGCAATGTGGGAGACCTGGGTTTGATCCGTGGGTTGGAAAGATCCCCTGGAAGAGGCCATGGCAACCCACTTCAGTATTCCCACCTGGAGAACCTGCATGGACAGAGGAGCCTGGTGGGATACAGTCCATGGGGTTGCAAAGAGTCGGACAAGACTGAGCAACTAAGCACTACCTCACAAGCATTTTATGAGTATTAAATAATATATTAAAAGTGCCTTTTATAGTGTCTGGCATACAGTAAGTACTCATTAAATATTAACAATAATAAAAAGAATATGACAGTATTTGCAAAAACCTCTTACCAGGGTATATAAGTCACTCTCTTTTGATTGTGGACTGATCTCTCGGTCTTCATTAAAATAGTGCTGCTGGGAATGATAGCCCAGCTCTTTCAGGACAATGTCCTCAGGCGTCACACTGGATTTAGTGTATAAAGCTAAAGGGTTGAGGTCTCTGAAACCCTAGGATAAGAAAAAGGAGGAGGAAGAGTTTAGTTTCTCAGAAAAAAATGGAAACAGCACTTCATAATCCTCAAATGTTGTGGAAATGTATTATCTTCTAAAATTTAATAGAATTTTCCCCATACTGATAGTGCTTGCTAGCCACAAAAATGATCAACACCAATATTAATGTTGATGTAGACACTGTTATCAATTTGAAAATAAGAGAGTGTTGCTCTTCTCTAAGAAAACTTCAGAGAGTTAAATACTTGGGAGTAAGACAGAATCCTCCATTATTTAAAATAAAAGCACTCACATTCTAAAGGACAATAAGCCAAATGTAATTTTCTGTGGTCATGTGAAAATTAAGAAAGTGCTGTGCACTCAGTAAGCCAGGCACCTCACAGATGTCTCTTAAAGAATCAATCAAATAACCTTCTGTATTAAATTCTCTTATACCTTGAAGGGTTGAGATTAAACAAAATACATTACAAAATACATTCAGACTGTTCCACCTTAGAAGGGACATTTTCTCGGCATACAATAGCATGACCCTCTGTCCTCAAAACATGGTGGAAATAGACATCTTCATTTGAGGACGTGTCACACAGGAAAATGTTCAGGATCCCATCTACATATTCATCCACTACCCCTACTAATGGCTTCAAGCCACACAACTTCTGGAACTGCAAAACAGCTCTGGATGTCCAATGTTCCTGAAATACAATCAAGATGTGAGATTCAGATGACAGATTCAAACATCAATTATAAAAACCAAACCACAAATACAAGTGAATTCCTAATGAACTAAAGATTTTAGTGGAAAAATCAAACCATGAAAACAGAATAACACATTTGAGGATATTTATGATTTGGGGATGAGAAAAGGTAGAATAAAGGAAAAATGATGAAAATGGGATTATGGGGAAAACTTATCTTAATGTGATGAAAAAATTCCATGTTTGGAAATGATTGAGTTAGATTATTGGACCAACCCTCTCACAGAAACTAAAAATTTTAGATAAAATATTTTAAAAACATGTCCAAAAAAGCATCAGAGAACGAACAAAAGAGTAACAAATTACCAGGTCAAAATTAAAGGGAAAGTGGGAACTATTTTCGTCTTAAGGTTATCTGCTAATCCAGACTAATCTGAACTTCGGTTTCAATGATGTTACAGGTCAGAGGACAGAAATTCAAGCCAGTATCCACCCATGATAGGGAGTGGAGAGGAGTTTATTAAGTTGAGTCCCTAGGGATACATGCTCAGAATAAGGCAAAAAAAGAAATAAATTAGCCTTCACATGGATTTGCAGCTCAATTTTCACACCAATTGGGTGGTACACAAATCTTCACGTTGTTCATCTGGATTAACATGGTTCTAGACTGCTAGGTGCGTGGCAGAAGAGAATGCAAATATTTCTGGAGGCAGGCAAACTCAATCTATATTCCAACCAATTTTACAAAAAATGTTTTAAAAGTCAATGAGCAGGACATAGGCAAAGATAAAAGTATATAAAGAGACAACAAATCACAAATACAATATAACTAATACAAAACCTCAGAAACTTTAGATATCTGAATTTCCAGATGAATTACAAAACAACTAAACTTACTACACGTAAAAACAAACAAAAAATGAAATTAACTTGAAAGCTTCTGCAGAGATCTGCAATCTATTAAAAATCGATCTAGCAGAATTAAAGAATCAAGAGAACTTTTAGAAAGTAAAAATATAATAATAATAATATTAGAATTAGAAATTAGAAAGTAAAAATAGAGTAATAATAACCAAAAGTAAAACCCTAATGAAAGTGAAAATGAAGTCGCTCAGTCATGTCCGACTCTTTGCGACCCCATGGACTGTGGCCTACCAGGCTCCTCCGTCTATGGGATTTTCCAGGCAAGAATACTGGAGTGGGTTGCCATTTCCTTCTCTAGGAGATCTTCCCAATCCAGGGATTGAACCCTGGTCTCCCACATTGTAAAGAGATGCTTTACCGTCTGAGCCACCAGGGAAGTCTCAAAACCCTAACGCTGCTGCTGCTAAGTTGCTTCAGTCATGTCCAACTCTGTGCAGCCCCACAGACGGCAGCCCACCAGGCTCCCCCGTCCCTGGGACTCTCCAGGCCAGAACACTGGAGTGGGTTGCCATTTCCTTCTCCAATGCAGGAAAGTGAAAAGTGAAAGTGAAGTCGCTCAGTCGTGTCTGACTTTTAGCGACCCCATGGAACTACAGCCTACCAGCCTCTTCTGTCCATGGGATTTTCCAGGCAAGAGTACTGGAGTGGGGTGCCATTACCTTCTCCCAAAACCCTAATAGGTGTATTCAATAACAGATTAGGTAGAAATAAAAAATAAACAACTATGGCTGATTCATTTTGATGTATGACAGAAAACAACAAAATTCTGTAAAGCAATTATCCTTCAATTAAAAAATAAATTTCTAAAAAATTAGTAAAGTGGAAGATAATTTAGAAAAATTACCCAGAATGCAACACCGAAGACAGAAATGTATATAGATTACAGAACAGAGGTTAAAAGATATGGCAGGTAAAGTGAGAAGGTTTACCATATTTTTAATTATGGTTCTACAAAAAGAGAGAAACAGAAGGGGGGCTATAAATATGAATATAGGGAAAAGACAGTAACTGAGGAGACAATGGCTAAGAATTAGACAGATTTAACGAAAAGTAACAATGCACAGATAAAAATTCCAATCAACCACAAAGTAGGATAAATAAGAATAAATCGACACATAAACATATTAAAACTGAAGAACACGGTTTTCAGACTTCAGAAACATGGTAGAGTAGTAAAGACTACCTTTGCCTCGCTCCTTCAGTCTATATCCAGTGAAACAGCCACAACTCAAAAAACGTACTTCTGCCCAGCACAACAGGGCACTGCAGAATTCCACACATCTACACACCCAAAGGGAGATGGACTGAAATGCACAGAGAAGCGGGGGAACTGCAGAGTCCATGCTGGCAGTCCTGGCCCTCTGGGTGAGGTAGTGAACACACAGCTGCAGAGAACCTGGGAGCCACAAGGAAGGCGGTGCACGAAACTGTGGCCACCTGACCGTTCCTGGCACCCACGGCCGCAGGCGGGAGCGGCAGCGGGGCCTGGGACCCTGTCCCTCCAGCATCTGAGAAGCCCACTACCCCACCTGCACCCCCTTCATCACCTCTCCCCACAGCAGGTCCTGTGTCTCAAGAGGAGCCCTGACACAAGGGAAGAGCCCACAATCCAGATGACAACAGCAGCTATGGCAGAAGCAAGTCAGCAAAGACCCTGGCACAAAAAGCAGTGACAAACAATGCATGGAGCCACACCTCTTACAGGGAAGGTGGAGGCTGGAAAGTGCCAACTCTCAAATACAACCAGAGGCTGCTGCTGCTGCTGCTAAGTCGCTTCAGTCGTGTCTGACTCTGTGCAACCCCATAGACGGCAGCCCACCAGGCTCCCCAGTCCCTGGGAGTCTCCAGGCAAGAGCACTGCAGTGGGTTGCCATTTCCTTCTCCAATGCATGAAAGTGAAAAGTAAAAGTAAAGTTGCTCAGTCGTGTCTGACAACCAGAGGCAGCTCAGGTAAAAAAACCAAAAACTTAAATGATTGCGCCACCTACTGGAGGAAACCGAAATCCTACTCTGTCATTCAAAACCAGCTCAGGAACACTTCATCAAACACCACCAAGACTCACAGCGACACTGTATCACAAAAAGACAATGACAATTCTCCAGAAACCAAAGTCATGGAATACTTCAATTTAACTGTTAAAGAATTCAAAATAGCTGTTGTGAAGAAATTCAATGAGCAGTGAGAAAGGTAGGTTAATGAGCTCATGAATAAAATTAATGAACAGAAGGAATATTTCACCAAAGAGATTGAAACGCTAAAAAAGAAAAAAAGAAAGAAACAAACAGGACTTTGTTGGTAGTCCACTGGTTAAGAATCCACCTGCCAATGCAGGGGACATGGATTTGATCCCTTGCCCTGGAAAATCCCACATGCTGCAAGGGCAACTAAGTCTGTGGGTCACAACTACTGAGCCTTCATGCTGCAGCCACTGCAGCCTGTGCACCCTAGAGCCCAGGCTCCGCAACAAGAGAAGCCAAGCAACGAGAAGCCCACATATTGCAACTAGAGGACAGACCACCATCTCACACCATACACACAAATTAACTCAAAATGGCTAAAGATGTAAACGTAAGTGAAAGTCACTCAGTAGTGTCCGACTCTTTGTGACCCTATGGACTATATAGGAATATATATCTGGAATTCTCCAGGCCAGAGTACTGGAGTGGGTAGTCTTTCCCTTCTCCAGGGGATCTTCCCAACCCAGGGATCCCACCCAGGTCTCCCTCATTGCAGGCAGATTCTTTATCAACTGAGCTATCAGGGAAGCCCAAGACTAAATGTGAGACCTGAGACTAAATAAAGCTCCTAGAAGAAAACACAGGCAGTATGCTCTTTGACATTGGTCTTAGTAATATCTCCTTAGATATGTCTCCACAGGCAAGGAAAACAAAAGCAAAAATAAATAAAAGGGACTATACCAAGCTAAAAAGCTTTTGCACAGCAAAGGAAACTAGCAATATAACAAGACTGTCTACCAAATAGGAGAAGAAAGATTTTTGCTAATGATATATCTGATAAGAGGTTTATCCAAAACATATAAAGAACTCATACAACTCAACAATAACAAAAATAGTCTGGTTTGAAAATGGGTAAAGAAATTGAAGTGACATTTTCCAAAGACAATACACAAATGGCCAACAGGTACATGGAAAGATGCTCAACAGCACTAATTATCATGGAAATGCAAATCAAACCCACAATTTGACAGCACCTTACACCTGTAAGAATGGCGATTATCAAAAAGGTAAGAAATAGAAGTGTTGGCAATGGTGTGGAGAAAAGGGAACTCTCATATACAGTACTGGTGAGAATGTAAATTGGTAGATAGACAGAGACAGTATGGAGATTCCTCAAAAACTTAAGAACAGAACTACTATATGATCCAGCTATCTCACTTCTGGGTATTTATCCAAAGAATATGAAAACACTAATCTGAAAATATATCTGCACCTTCACGTTCTTTGGCATTATTTAAATAGCCAAGATATAAATCAAGTGAAGTGCCCATCAACAGAAGAATAAAGAAGATGTGGTATATAAATATAATGGAATACTGCTCAGCTATTAAAAAAAAAAAAAGATGTTACCTTACCATTTACAACAACATGGATTGAACTTGACCATTTTATGCTAAGTAAAATAAGTCAGATGGAGAAAGACATATATCACATGATTTCACTCTTGTATTTAAAAACTATTAGACAAACAAACAAAAAATAATGAACAAAACAAACACACAAATATGTACATACGGAGAACAGAGTAATGGTTATCAGAGGGGAAGGAAGGGGGGTGGGCAAAAATGGGTAAAGGGGGTGGGGTCATCTGATGGAAAACAAACTTTTGGTAGTGAGTATGTGGTAGGATATATGTACACAGAAGTGGAAATACAATGTTGTACATATGAAACATAATGTTATAACTCAATGTTACCTCAATAATATAGTTTTGTTTCCTAAACAGTAAATTTGTAAACTTCAATTTCATTAGCAGATGGTTCTAATACTATATTGAAAGCAAAAGGAGAAGAGGGTGGCAGAGGATGAAATGGTTAAATAGCATCACCGACTCAATGGACATGAATCTGAGCACACTCTGGGAGATAGAGAAAGACAGGGAAGCCTGGTGTGCTGCAGTCCTTGGGGCCGAAAAGAGTGAGGCACAACTTAGCAACTGAACAACAACACAAATGGAAGCTACTGCTAAGTTATTTAAACAGACCAATATGGGATAATAAATGTGTACAGTATGTATAATTAAGAGTTCTGAGGGGGAAAAAAACAAAATTGGGTGCATAATTACAACTACACAAACATATGTATCTATATGGATGAAAATGGCTCCCGTTCCATCCCATGCCAAACATCTTCTACAACAATGTCACTAGAGAATTCTTTAAAAAATTTATTTCTGCTTGTGGCAGTTCTCTTAAGTTGCTCCCCAGAAACTAAAGGACAGCATCCGGCATGTACACACTGCTATATTTAAAACAGATACCCAACCTAACCTAATTGAACTCTGTTCAATGTTATGTGGTAGCCTGGATGGGACGGGAGTTTGGGAGAGAATGAATACATTTATATGTATGGCTGAATCCCTTTGCTGTCCATCTGAACTATCACAACATTGTTTGTTAACTAGCTATACACCAATACAAAATAAAAAGTTTTTTAAAAATAAAGGACAATGTCCAGACTCCTGCACATGGCTGCAGGTCTCCACCTTAGCCTCCTATTTCTCTGACATCATTTGCCATGCACCAACTGCAGCACCCCACTCCAGTACTCTTGCCTGGAAAATCCCATGGACGGAGGAGCCTGGTAGGCTGCAGTCCCTGGGGTCGCTAAGAGTCCGGCACGACTGAGCGACTGCACTTTCACTTTCATGCACTGGAGAAGGAAATGGCAACCCACTCCAGTGTTCTTGCCTGGAGACTCCCAGGGACGGGGGAGCCTGGTAGGCTGCCGTCTATGGGGCCGCACAGAGTCAGACACGACTGAAGCGGCTTAGCAGCAGCGGCAGCAACTGCAGCTCATCCTCTATTACATAGCCAAACAGAACCACTTAAAATTCCTCAAATTTGAGATATTTCATGCTACTCTTCCTTTGCCTGGAATGCCTTTCTTGTTTGTTCAGTTATGATGCTAATCTTCCTTCAAAATTTCATGCAAATGTCACCTCTTTTAAGACACTGTCTCTGATTACGTTGAACAGAAACGAGGGCTGTTCCTTCTGTATTTCTATCATACACTATAAAATTCCCTAGGAAATCTGACACAGTACAATTATTTTTGTCTACATGCCTTTCTCCCATACTGTCTACAATGACTTTCTTTTTCATGTTTTATTTTTTTATCCAGAGAACTTAGAAGATCTTGGCATCAAATGTTTGCTTATTAAATGGGAAGCAAACAAACATACCTCTACTGGTCTCACCCATGCCAAAGAACAAGGGATAGCCTGAGCAGGAAGCTTTGTGTAGCAGCACCTGCAACAGACAGATACATGAATATTTAATCATATTTTAAAACTGCAGTTTATGGAATCTCTTATCCCTTTCTTTAAAAAAAATTATGCATTTCTGGCTCCGCTAGATCTTCTTGCTGCATGTGGGCTTTCTCTAGTTGCAGCAGGTGGCGGCTACTCTTCACTGCAGTGCGCGGGCTTCTCACTGAGGTGGCTTCTCTTGTTGTAAAGCACGAGCTCCAGGCATATGGGCTTCAGTAGCTGTGGTGCAAGTCTTATCCACTTCTTGATTTCAGTTTTTCACACCATTTCAGAGTATTTAATGCATGCATTTTTAAATGAAATGTCTTAACACTTCACAGTAATGTCTAAGAAAGAAATTTGTAAAACATAACAGTCTTTGAAACCAACAAATTAAAATATAGGTGGAAACAATCCAAACTTCATGATATATATATGCAACACTTAGCATGACCCAAAGCATCATTTTCTTAACAAGAGAATGAAATTTAGTCTCATGGTCCATTCAGATTCACAGTCATGTGAGAGAAAACACACGAGATTGTAATCTAACTGTGAAACTAAATGACCATTTGCCAAATCTGCACTACGAAGAAAGGGGTAGAAAGGAGAGAGGCAGGAGAAAAGGAAGAGAGGTCCTAACTCCCCCACAGCTCCAGCATTGTGGTTCAAACCTAAATTGTTCTTAAGGAATTTATTAACTCACTTGAGGAACCTCAGGGAAGACTTCTGAACAGTTCCAATGTTTCCAAAATCTGGATAGAACACTTCAACTTCCTGTTTCCCGAGAATTCGATGGATAATGACCCGATACCACCACTTATCCTCAGAAATCCTTACACAACAGAGATGTCCTGGCTGGATAAAACACTCTGGCATGGCATATCGATCAGAAACCAACTGATTAGAATAACAGCGCCTGCAGAATTCCATAAAAGAAATCCATAGAAAAAGAAAAAAATTAAAGATCATTTTTACTGATGTATCAAGAGCAGGAAAGTCTTGGCAAAAGGCAAAGAAAAATTCTCACTTTTTCTGATTTGGTAATGCTTATTATGATACCAATTAATTTTCTTTTTCATGTCCAAATCCTCTCTTTTTACCAATAAACTTTTTCAAATAGAAATTTACTAAGTGATCATTATGTAACATTATACCAAGTATTCTTAGCATACATATATATAGTGATACAGTATATAATATAGTGATATATATAATATATATAATATAGTGATACAGTCAACTTAGAAAAAACAAAGTATGCTTTTGGAGAGATACAAAATAAATTACTCTTATATGTGACACCAATGTAAAAATCAGATTGCTGCTCATGAATAAATCTAGTGAATGAAAACATAAACATTTTATACAGTGTTTACTAACAAAAGACATTATTCAATAGAGAAAAGATAATTTAGAGTGGTAATTCTCTAAGTGCAGTTTACAAATTCCTGGGACCCTGACACACTTTCAATAGTTCATAAGATCAAAGCTATTTTAATATATTGTATTATTATGAAAATAATTATCTGCCCTTTTCACTGGGTTAACATTTGCATTGATGGTATAAAAGCAACGGTGCCTTTGCTTTTACAAAGTTTTACAAAAGGGTAAAACTCCAGGTGCCTTTGCTGAATCAAACCAGTGGCATTCAACTGTACTGCTGCTGCTGCTAAGTCAGCTTCAGTCGTGTCTGACTCTGTGATTGGACAGACGACAGCCCACCAGGCTCCCCCGTCCCTGGGATTCTCCAGGCAAGAACACTGGAGTGGGTTGCCATTTGATTCTCCAATGCATGAAAGGGAAAAGTGAAAGTGAAGTCGCTCCGCCGTGTCCGACCCTCAAGCAACCCCATGGACTTCAGCCTTTCAGGCTCCTCCGTCCATGTGATTTTCCAGGCAAGAGTACTGGAGTGGGGTGCCATCGCCTTCTCCAATTCAACTGTACTAGCAGTCATTCATTTTTCACTGCCATGCATTCCCAATTAAAATTTTTTTAAAGGGAAAAAAAAGGCTAATTTCACTTAAGAATGTCCATGATAAAGCAATAAAAATTATTAAGTGTATTAAATCTCAAACACAGAGTGACTATCTTTTCAATATTCTCTGTAACAAAAAGGGAAGTACAAGTAAAATACTTCCTAAATTGCCTTAAGGAAAAGCACTTATGGATTTCAGTTGTGAACTGAACTAGCTGTTCTGTATGTATGTATGTGCGTGTGGAGTATTGTTTTTAGTTGGAAGATGAATAAGACACTATTAAACACCATTTTTGCTTGAAAGGTCCACTAAGAAACTATGTTTATTCAGATTTGGGTATTTGACACACACTTTCTCAAGAATGAAGTGGGCTTGTCACTTCCAGGAAAATATTTACAGTATTTATTGTCAATGATAAAATTCAAACCTTTCCAATTAAAATTAGGATTTTCGAAATGTTACATCTAGCACTATGAGCTTGACAGCTTTCTAATACATAATACTCTCCTGATGATATCAGAAATACTAATGAGTGTGATTTTTAAAAAATATATGTGTGATGAAACATCCACATTTGGAAGATGTATGTAACTCACTGCACCAGTATTTTCCAAAAGACCAATGCATGATGTTCCATTGAGTCTACACTTAGAAGGTCTCTATGCTTACTTATATAGTGGAAAGTGACAAACACACTCAAGGGATTAGATCTCATGGTTAAGAGTGCCTGAAGAACTACGGACGGAGGTTTGTGACACTGTACAGGATCCCAAGAAAAAGAAAGGCAAAAATGTTGTCTGAGGAGGCCTTACAAATAGCTGAGAAGAGAAGACACGCTAAAGGCAAAGGAGAAAAGGGAAGATATGTCCATTTGAATGCAGAGTTCCAAAGAATAGCAAGGAGAGATAAGAAAGCCTTGAGAAAGTGAGTGATCCATGCAAAGAAATAGGGGAAAACAATAGAATGGGAAAGACCAGAGATCTCTTCAAGAAAATTAGAGATACCAAGGGAACATTTCATGCAAAGAAGGACACAATAAAAGACAGAAACTGTATGGACCTAACAGAAGCAGAAGATATTAAGAAGAGGTGGCAAGAATAAACAAATATTATACAAAAAAGATCTTCATGACCCAGATAATCATGATGGTGTGTTCACTCACCTAGAGCCAGACATCCTGGAGTCCGAAGTCAGGTGGGCCTTAGGAAGCATCACTACCAACAAAACTAGTGGAGGTGATGGAATTCCAGTTGAGCTATTTCAAGTCCCAAAAGATGATGCTGTGCAAGTGCTGCATTCAGTATGCCAGCAAATTAGGAAAATGCAGCAGTGGCCATGGGACTGGAAAAAGTCAGTTTTAATCCCAATCCCAAAGAAAGGCAATGCCAAAGCATGTTCAAACTACTGCACAATTGCACTCATCTCACATGCTAGCAAAGCAATGCTCAAAATTCTCCAAGCTAGGTTTCAACAATACATGAACCAAGAACTTCCAGATGTTCCAGTTGGATTTAGAAAAGGCAGAGGAACCAGAGATCAAATTGCCAACATCCATTGGATCACAGAAAAAGCAAGAAAGTTCCAGAAAAACATCTACTTCTACTTTACTGACTACTCCAAAGCCTTCGACTGTGTGGATCACAACAAACTGTGGAAAATTCTTCAAGAGATGGGAATACCAGGCCACCTTAACTGCCTCTGGAGAAATCTGTATTCAGGTCAAGAAGCAACAATTAGAATTGGACATGGAACAACAGACTGGTTCCAAATTGGAAAAGGAGTACATCAAGGCTGTATATTGTCACCCAGGTTGTTTAACTTACATGCAGAGTACATCATGTGAAATGCAGGGCTAGATGAGGCACAAGGTGGAATCAGGATTGCCGGAAGAAACATCAATAACCTCAGATATGCAGATGACACCACCCTTATAGCTGAAAGCGAAGAGGAACTAAAGAGCCTCTTGATGAAAGTGAAAGAGAAGAGTGAAAAAGTTGGCTTAAAGCTCAATATTCAGGAAACTAAGATCATGGCATCTGGTCCCATCACTTCATGGCAAATAGATGGGGAAACAGTGGGAATAGTGTCAGACTTTATTTTCTTGGGCTTCAAAACCACTGCAGATGGTGACTGCAGCCATGAAATTAAAAGACACTTGCTCCTTGCAAGAAAAGCTATGACCAACCTAGGCAGAATATTACAAAGGTTTGCCGACAAACCTTCGGCAAGGTTTCCCTGGTGGCTCAGATGGTAAAGTGTCTGCCTGCAATGCGAGAGACCCTGGTTTGATCCCTGAGTTGGGAAGATACCCTGGAGAAAGAAATGGCAACCCACTCCAGTACTCTTGCCTGGAAAATCCCATGGACAGAGGATCCTGGTAGGTTACAGTCCACAGGGTGGCCAAGAGTTGGAGACGACTGAGCAACTTCACTTGCCGACAAAGGTCCATTTAGTCAAAGCTGTGGTTTTTCTAGTAGTCATGTATGGATGTTAGAGTTGGATCATAAAGAAAGCTGAGTGCCAAAGAATTGATGCTTTTGAACTGTGGTGTTGGAGAAGACTCTTGAGAGTCCCTTGGACAGCAAGGAGATCCAACCAGTCCATCCTAAAGGAAATCAGTCCTGAATATTCACTGGAAGGACTGATGCTGAAGCTTAAGCTCCAATACTTTGGCCACCTGATGCAAAGAACTGATTCACTGGAAAGGCCCTGATCCTAGGAAAGACTGAGGGCAGGAGGAGAAGGGGGTGACAGAGGATGAGATGGTTGGATGGCATCACCAAGTCAATGGATTTGAGTTTGAGCAAGCTCTGGCAGTTGGCAATGGACAGAGAAGCCTGGCATGCTGCAGTCCATGGGGTCACAAAGAGTCAGACATGACTGAGACTGAAATGAACTGAATGCTCACTCTAATAATGCTCTGCTACTGCTGTTTTGAAATTCTTCATTTTAAAACAAGAAGTCTTGCATTTCAAGTTTGCACTGGAGCCTGCAATTATATAGCTAATACTGGATCCATTCAAAGTGCAAAGTTAAAAAATGGATTTTAACATAGTAGAGTTTGAAAAGTTCAAATTCCACATTACATCTAACCTTAAGAAACCACTACTTGTCAACGTTTCATATACTTTCAAAAGAGTATTCACAATTTTCTGAAAAGGCTGTTAAAATACTCTTTTTCCCAACTATGTACCTATTTGAGGCCAGATGTTTTCATAAACTTTCACCAAAAGAATGTATCTCAAGAAATTAAAAACAGAAACAGATACTGAAATACAACTTTCTTCTAGTAAGCCAACTACAGCTATTTGCCATAAAAATATTATATTCAGAAAAATGAACTTATCATGATTTTTAAACAATATTTTACATTTTCGCAGTTTCATTTTTGGTACAATAAATACTGATAAGCAAAGGCTCTTCTGAGTCCTTAATTTTTAAAACCCCTGAGACCAAAATGTTTGAGAACTGATTTAACAAGGTACGTGAAAAATACATTGAAAATAACAGATTCCTACCGCATTTCAATCATCATGTCCTCAAGTAATTCTGATGAATCCCTGCTGTAGATTCGGATGTAGAATTGACTAGGAGAGAGGATATACTCCACAAAGACACCCACGAGGGTACTGGTATCTAATGGGGGCAGTCTGCATAATTTCTTGTCCCGCACAGCATCTGGTGGGATGTCATGATTTGCCACTGCCAAGTTGAGCTGGGATTTGTTAATTTCTACTTGCTACAAATTAAAAACAACAACAACAAAGAAACCACTATAAATCTTTGAGTAACATGTCAAACTTTGACAATGTTTCTTAAAGTATATTTCATGAGTTACCTTTACTAGAAACATCTGGCAAATTATAAAAATGAAAATTCTTAGGCTGTAGCCCAGATTCAGTGATTCAGAATATCTGGAAGTGAGACCCACAGTTATGCCTTTAAAACATTTTCCAAGATGATCCTTACCTACCTTAAAGTACAAAAAGTACTGTCTTATATTACATAAAGAGAGTTAAAAGTGTGTCGCACACAACTGCTCTGCACAAAACTGAAAACATGGTGCTTCAAATACTTAGGGTGAACTAAGTTACAGCCTAAATAAGATACAGCCTCATCCTAACCAATCCTACCAACAAAGGCAACTTTAAAGAATGGATTAAATTTCAGACTACTTTTCCAACCAAAAATGGGGCTTCTCAAACACTTTCATTCTAAAATATACTATTTTCCTTTAGGCTTTTCTATCATCCTCTAGAAAATACAGCAGGCTCTCCAAATAAAATGTTTTCCTTCCATGAAAGAAGCCAGGTGTAAAGGGCAAAAGGGAATAAGAGGAAGCAACTCATTTCTTAATAATGACAAAATAACTAACAGGAGATGAGAACACAAAAGTGGAGAAGTGTGTGTGTGGAGATCAAATAAAAGAGAAAAGCACCCTACAACTGAGGCTAGGTGCAGGGGCAACGTGCAGCAGTACTGAGAATACAGTTACAGCCAAGCTTCTCAGTTCTTCCCTCTGAAGCCCTGAAGGGTTTTCAAGCCTACAGAAACACATGGACAGAGAATCAATGTCTGTCAAGCAATGTCATCCTCACACAATAGTCAACTCTTCAAAGCCAACTGAAAACTTTGAGACTCAAGGAAAGCTAGTTATATAAAAGGCTGAAAACCAGAATAAATGCTATATAAGATGACTTCAGACCAAAGTTCTGGTCTTGTCTAAGAAATCATATTTCCAGAAATAAGACTTTTTCTCAAACAGAAATTTTGTCTAAAGAAACACTCATTCAGTTACTTTTCATAATGCTGAATCTCCAGTACATGAAGACAGACATCAAACCATACTCACCAGCTGCAAAGGTTTTACCACCAGATTAGGCTTCTTGAAAATCTTCTGTTCTGGTTCCTTATGGTTTTTTGAAGGGCAATCCCAAGTAGTCTCCTTGATAACAGCAGTAGACAGTGAATTTCTAGGGGGACTGGACACACAAGCTTTGGCCTCTGTTTTCTTATCTGGTTGAACTAAAAATGAATTTCTGACTGATGACACAGCTCCATCTGAAATGACCAATAGAGAAGCCTATGTGTATCTATTAAAATAATCTGTCAACTATTACTAAGCACATTCTATGTGTCAGGCACTGGGCAGATAATGATAGATATGAACCTGTCTTTGCAGACCTTTCAGTATGGAGAGACACAAGGGAAGTTCCAGATGGGAACAGATCTTACATTATTTATGTTGAGGGCGGAGGTTGGAAGAGGAGTCTGGTAAGGTTTTTTAAACTTTGGTGAAAGGTTTTATTTTTCAACATCCTGATTTCAATTTATTTCTTGTTCAACTCTAGCTATGAACAGTCACTGTTGCTTAATGTACAATATAACTACTTGTACTACTAATGTACAATGGAACCTCAATGTATGTAACCACTTAATATTCCATAATACAATCTCTTACTTTTTAGGGAATTCCCAAACCAATCACATATTTTGTTCAAATTTATATGTTTATGACAATTATAAGAGGTTGACACACTAAAATGGATTCCAGATAGACATAAAACCATAGCAGCTCCTACAGAAATACACTAGTAACTATACAAAGATGTAGGCACAAGGATACTGAACACTGTATAGTTTAGAATACAAAAAAAGGGATACTCTCTACATGTCCATTGATAGGAGACTGGTTAAATGGACTATACTGTACTTACATAAAAGAATTACATGGACTGCTCAGTGCTCAACAACCGGGTTAAGAGCCACTGAACTACCTAGTGTTTCCCCCTGAGAGCATCATTTCAGAAAATGTATTTCTTCAGAATTATTAAAAACTCTAAACAATGAAGAAAGCAAACTTTAAAAACTCAGATTTTAATACAGCAGCATTATTACAACATACATCATCAGGAAGGAGGTCATTAAATACAAAACATTTTCAAGGCTAACAGGTGATCTGTTTGGTTGATGTGGTTACAATTAAGGTTGTTACCTAAATGATGCTTTCCTTTTCCTTGTCCTTACAGAGATAATTAAACACCAGGTTTGCATCATACTGTAATACAACTCACCAGAGGCTAGAGGCTTCATATCAGCATCAAACACCAGCAAGTCTTGTTCTCCTTCCCTGAACTCAACATGGAGAATGTCACTAAGAGCTCCAACAAGCTCTATTACATTTAAGAAGCCCAGTTTTTTGGGTGAAAGTTGCTCTTTAAAAATTAACTGTCACAAAAACAAACAAGAAAACAAAACAGGAATATAACATATACAGATGCTTCATGGACAATGCTTTAATTTGGACTTGGACTCCAAACTACATTTGTAGGAGTAAATTCAGGCATTCAATAAACATTTGCTTCCATGTGAGTGTAACACAAACCAAGCAACCTATAATCCCTCACCATAAACTTCTAGGCCAGCTTCAAGTTCCTTTTAGAGCACATGGTAATTAAAAAGAAAATTAGAAGACATTTTTACCTCTCATGTTTCACAATGTATGATTATAAAGCAAAAGTCTTAAAAAAGAGGGGAACACACAAAATACAGAAATCATAATAAAACTGTTGATATTTCTCTATGTTCACAGAAAGAATATTCACGACCACTTTTCACATGCAATAAAATAATACTATTTTTAAATGTTTCCTTAAAACTATGCTTATTATTTCACCCTTGAAGTTGGGATAAATAGGCAAGTGTAAGTGTATTTTCTACAGCACACTGATTTTCTTACCCTGGAAAAATGAAGAATTATACCAAATAGAGACAGAAGAGAATATATGTAGAAGAAATAACAAGTACGTCTGGTTTAAACTGCACAGTGAATTAGTTAAGTTTGCCCTTGCTAATAAAGTGTGCGTGTGTTCAGTCGCTCAGTCGTGTGGCCGACTCTCTGTGACTCCACAGACTGTAGAGTCCACCAGGTTCCTCTGTTCATGGGGTTTCTCAGGCAAGAATACTGGATTGGGTTGCCATTTCCTCCTCCAGGGGATCTTCCTGACCCAGAGATTGAGCCCACGTCCCTTGCTTCTCCTGCATTGGCAGGAGGATTCTTTACCACTGCACCACCTGGGCCTAATTAGATGTTGGTAGGAAATAAATCCTTGCCCTGACTCACTCACCTTGGAGAAGATCAACAGGAACACAGTGCAAACACTTTTAAAGGACCGCCCCTTGACAAAGGGTGGGATGTCTTAGTTTTAGAGGCATTTTATTGAGACAAGGCACAACAATTAGAAGTAGTGTACAATGAAAGAGATGTCAAACCCGTTGCTTTCTCATGTATTCCCTCTTCTTTAAAATTAAAGCAAACAAACAAACCCAACTTTCTGCTTTAAGAGAAGAGTCAGAAAAATAAACCAATACATTTCCCCTCTTCATAATAACAGAAACAGCTACCAGAAATCTAACTGTAATAAGAGAAATTGAATGTTGGCTTACATATATTCATTAAAAAGACAACAGACCATCAGACTACACGAGTATAACTCCATCTGTCTTAATCTAATACTCTTATGTTTTCACTCATGGGTATCACCGAGTTGGTAAGTTCTAGCACTGGAGCTTCTTCATATTCCTCATTATTTACTGCTCATGTTTGCCTTAAGCAGAGAGTAACTCGGAGGCTGATGCTTCTCTCTGCTTGTTTTAGTCTGTAAGTTGTGTACTATCTGTGGCATCTGTCTGACGCTCAGGCCATAACTTCAGGAGTTGAACTCTAGATGGAATCTGAATTCTCTGAAGCAATTTCTTCTATCTCTTCTTCTGTTGTCTCTGAAAAACTGATCCTCAGCTTTGCCAGCTCACGACTATCTTCAGGAAGCACACCTTTTCAAAGACTATAGGTTTTCCTACCATAATCTGCCACAGTCTCTATGTTCCATCTTCAGAACCACTGGCATAGAGTTCTCCATCAGACCTAAACCTCACAGTGAATGGGACCAAAGTGTCCTTTGTAGGATTCTAATTCATCTTCACTATCATAATCATATTTATAAGGTTTAAAACCTTCACATGCTGCTACAAGAAATTCTCAGGGCAAAGAGATGCAGAATTGATGGCTGCAGGAGCTTCATACGATTTGAGTCCAAACTCACCGCGCCATGAAAAGCAACAGATGGTCCATACATCATTACCAGGCACTCCCTGGGACTACATCCCATACTACTGAAGACATCA
Source organism: Bos indicus (assembly GCF_029378745.1). Taxonomy (NCBI): domain Eukaryota; kingdom Metazoa; phylum Chordata; class Mammalia; order Artiodactyla; family Bovidae; genus Bos; species Bos indicus. The sequence continues at coordinate 61,675,337 of NC_091775.1, read as the reverse complement.
AAACTTAGAGAGTTCACCTCTGTCATAGTAGTGTGATCCCGAAGTAGAACGGTTTTATCGCCCGCTGAAAGGATCTGTTTATCACCACAGAGCCTTTTTAATACCAGAGGTATGACCATTGATTTCCTTAGGTTCTGTCTGGAAGACCATCTTGTCATCGTCCTTGGACCTGAAGAACATGGACACGAACAGCACTCCGCAGGCATCCTGAATGCGGAACACCGGCCTGCTGCATCATATGTCTGCCAGCATACCAGCCAACTCAGTTACCCTCAGGGGCTCAAGGGGCTTGGTGCTCAGTGGCCCTGCCAGTTCCATCTCCACCTTCTCAGTCACTGCCTCCAAGCCCAAAGGGTGGGATTTCTGCAGTGCCTACTTCTTGTTGGTGTAATGCTCTCAGGTCCAAGTCAACTCTTTATGACTTCTCCCAGGACACTTGCAAATGTGGTGCCCTGTATCAGTCAAGTCATAGTTTAAAACAGTCATTATATAGCCAATCATGAATATCCTGAGAGAGAAAGAACTGGTAGAGGACAGAGGAAGGGTGGTAATGAATTAGATTTGGTACCTCTACTTACTTCTTTGTACATTACATACTATGGCTTCTTTCCTTTTTATGTTCATTAGTCTCTTTAAGGGTTTCTTTACCTTCTCTATAAGTGCCTAGTACTATGAATGTGCAATTCAGCTGAACATAAGACTAGGCTGGGAAGGATTTTTTAAAATATAAGTTATCAATTTTTTTGAATAAGTGATATTTGCAAGTTTTTTAAAGGTATATAGCAAAAAGTAAGTCTCCAGTCCACTCTCATTTCTCAGCTGACCAGGAGAGCACCTCCTTGGAGGTAAGCACTACTAATAGTTTCGTGTGGAAACCATCACCAGCAGATTCTTGGGTGAAACTTGCCAGAAACTGTCAACACTTGAATATACATCATCCTTCCGCATAATAGATTACACCTGTTGTATTTTTTAATGAGTTAATACAGAGATATTTCCAAATCAGTACGAAACATAGTTGAGTTTTGCTTTGTGATCCTCAGAATCTTTTAGTACATTAGTTTAGTCCATCAACTGATATATCAGACACATTGCCCTAATACCTGTGTTATGCTATCTTCTCTATATACTCCCACCATAAGGAAGCAACTGACGTTTATTTCTACTTCCACTCTCTTCCATCTCCAATCCATTTTAGTTATCTTATGTTTTTCTAAGAGTTTATGTTTTCAAATATATTACATGATTTAATTTTCTCAGAGTAGATTTTGCAGATGACACTTTCATAGTACAAACTCTATTTTTCGCAAATTGGTAGCTGGACCCAGAGGCTTGATCAGACTCATGCTCCATCCCTTTAACAAAACTATTGGTGATGTCATATTCTAAAAAGAACACATAATGTCTGGCTGTCTCTATGTTGGTGCTGTTATCGTAGCCATTACTGGTCAATGCCTGATTTACTATTCATTCAGAGTTTTAATACAGTGATATTCTAACTCTATCAATTCTTTTTTATTATTTAGTTGGAATATTTTATAGAGATATGGTCCCCTCATCTGTTATTTGGTTACCCAGTCCTACCAGTTCATTCAGGAAAGACAGGATAAGTGGTTCTTTCTCTTTATCATTTTTTAAGAAAATGAATTAGTTCTCCATCATCTTCCATGATAACCAATTAGTTTTTAACATCATATGAACTCACAAAATTAAACATATTGGATGGGCTTAAGTTCAGTTCTGTTCAGTTCAGTCACTCAGTCATGTCCAACTCTTTGTGACCCCATGAATCGCAGCACACCAGGCCACCAACTCCCGGAGTTTACCCAAACTCGTGTGCATCGAGTCAGTGATGCCATCCAGCCATCTCATCCTCTGTCGTCCCCTTCTCCTCCTGCCCCCAATCCCTCTCAGCATCAGGGTCTTTTCCAATGAGTCAACTCTTCTCATGAGGTGGCCAAAGTAGAATTGGAGTTTCAGCCTCAGCATCAGTCCTTCCAATCAACACTGAGGACTGGTCTCCTTTAGGATGGACTGGTTGCATCTCCTTGCAGTCCAAGGGACTCTCAAGAGTCTTCTCCAACACCACAGCTCAAAAGCATCAATTCTTCGGCGCTCAGCTCTCTTCACAGTCCAACTCTCACATCCATACATGACCACTGGAAAAACCATAGCCTTGACTAGACGGACCTTTGTTGGCAAAGTAATGTCTCTGCTTTTGAATATGCTATCTAGGTTGGTCATAACTTTCCTTCCAAGGAGTAAGTGTCTTTTAATTTCATGGCTGCAATCACCATCTGCAGTGATTTTGGAGCCCAAAAAAATAAAGTCTGACACTGTTTCCACTATTTCCCATGAAGTGATGGGACCAGATACCATGATCTTAGTTTTCCGAATGTTGAGCTTTAAGCCAACTTTTTCACTCTCCTCTTTCACTTTTTTTCACATATTGTTTTTACTGTTAATCTATATAATTAATACAATATATATTTTTAATATTTTATCTTTGACCTTAATAAATTCACTTATTAGTTCTAATAGGTTTTCATGGATTCCTTAGTATATTCTATGTAGACAATCATGCTTTCTACAAATAATGAGTTTCACTTCTTCAAGTTTTTGTACCTTATTTCTTATTTTATTACACTGTCTAGGACCTCCAGTACAACACCGAATTAAAGCAGTGCAAATGGACATAGTAGCCTTGCTGATTTTAGAGGGAAAATCTCCCCTATTTCACCATTAAATATGACAAGTACAGGTTTTTCACAGCTATCTTTCATCAGACTGAAGAAGTTCTATTCCTATTTTTGTAGAGTTTTATTGCAAATGGATATTAAGTTTTGGTAATTCTTTTTCTGCATCTACTAAAATGATCCTAAGACTTTCTTCCTTATTCTGTTACCATGGTAAATTACATCAGTTCCTTTTGAGATGTTACTCCAACTTTGTATTGCTGGGGGGAAGATATCCTCTTGTTTACATACTGCTGGATTAAATTTACTAATATTCTGTAGTATTTTTTATCCTATGTAATCATAAACATGATCTAATTGGGGTTTTTTTGGTAATGTCTATGTCAAGTTTTGGTAGCAGGATAATGTATTTATGGAAAATACTCCCAACTCATTCTATTTTATGAGAGAAAGTATGTATGATTAATAAAATCTCCTCCTTAAAAGTTAGATGGAATTCACCAATGAACCATATGGGCCTGGAATTTTTTTCTTCTTCTCCCTTCCTCTGTGGAGAGGTCTTTTTGTTTTTTATTGTTTTTAAATAACAAAAATTCATTTCTTTGATACAGGGATATTCAGATTTTCTATTTCATCTTGTCTCAGCTGGGTAATTCATGTCTTTTGAGGAATTTTTCCATTCCATTAAGTTGTCAAATGATAGGCACAGTTGTTCATAAAATTTTATTGTCCTTTTAACATCTGTTAAGATGATAATGATATAATCTCTTTCCTGACATTGGTATTTGTATCCTCTTTTTTCCTAATTTAACTAGCTAATGGTTCATCAATTTTGGGATCTTGCAATGAATCAATATTGGCTTTCTTAATTGTTGCTATTGTATTAATGTCTATTCTTAATTTTATCATTTCTTTTCTCCTACTATTTTGACTTTACTATTTTCTCCTACTATTTTGTAATTCCTCCTTTTTCTTTTTTAAAAAATGAATTTATTTATTATAATTGGAGGCTAATTACAATATTGTGGTGGGTTCTGCCATACATTGACATGAATTAGCCACGGGTGTACATGTGTCGCCCCGTCCCAAACCCGCCTCCCACCTCCTTCACCATTCCATCCCTCTGGGTTGTCCCAGTGCACCAGCTTTGAGTGCCCTTGTTTCATGCACCAAACTTGGACTGGTCATCTATCTCACATATGGTAATATACATGTTTCAACACTATTCTCTCAAATCATCCCACCCTTGCCTTCTCCCACAGAGTCCAAAAATCTGTTCTTTATATCTCTTTTGCTGCCCCTTTTGCTGTCTTACATATAGTATCATTGTTGCCATCTTTCTAAATTCTATATATATGCGTTAATATACTGTATTGGTATTTTTCTGACTTACTTCACTGTGTATAATAGGCTCCAGTTTCATCTACCTCATTAGAACTGACTCAAATGCCTTCTTTTTAACAGCTGAGTAATATTCCATTGTGTATATGTACCACAACTTTCTTATCCATTCATCTGCCAATGGACATCTAGGTTGCTTCCATGTCCTCGCTATTGTAAATAGTGCTGCAGTGAACATTGGGATACACGTGTCTCCTTCAATTCTGGTTTCCTTGGTGTGTATGCTCAGCAGCGGGATTGCTGGGTGGTCTGGCAGTTCTATTTCCAGGTTTTTAATGAACCTCCACACTGTTCTTCATAATGGCCATACTAGTTTGCATTCCCACCAACAGTGTAAGAGGGTTCTCTTTTCTCCACACCCTCTCCAACATTTATTGTTTGTAGACTTTTTGATAGCAGCCATTCTGACCAACGTGAGATGGTACCTCACTGTGGTTTTGATTTGCATTTCTCTGATAATGAGTGATGTTGAGCATCTTTTCATGTGTTTGTTAGCCATCTGTATGTCTTCTTTGGAGAAATGTCTGTTTAGTTCTTTGGCCCATTTTTTGACTGGGTTGTTTACTTTTCTGATATTGAGCTGCATGAGCTGCTTGTATACTTTTAAGATTAATTCTTTGTCAGTTGCTTCGTTTGCTATAATTTTCTCCCATTCTGAAGGCTGTCTTTTTACCTTGTTTATAGTTTCCTTTGTTGTGTAAAAGCTTTTAAGTTTAATTAGGTCCTATTTGTTTATTTTTGCTTTTATTTCCATTACTCTGGGAGGTGGGTCATAGAGGATCCTGCTGTGATTTATGTCAGACAGTGTTCTGCCTATGTTTTCCTTTAGGAGTTTTATAGTTTCTGGTATTACATTTAGATCTTTAATCCATTTTGAGTTTATTTTTGTGTATGGTGATAGAAAGTGTTCTAGTTTCATTCTTTTATAGGTGGCTGACCAGTTTTCCCAGCACCACTTGTTAAAGAGATGGTCTTTTCTCCATTGTATGTTTTTGCTTCCTTTGTCAAAGATAAGGTGTCCATAGGTACATGGATTTATCCCTGGGCTTTCTATTTTGTTCCATTGATCTACATTTCTGTCTTTGTGCCAGTACCATACTGTCTTGATGACTGTAACTTTGTAGTATAGTCTGAAGTCAGGCAGGTTGATTCTTCCAGTTCCATTCTTCTTTCTCAAGATTGCTTTGACTATTTGAGGTTTTATGTGTCTCCATACAAATTGTGAAATTATTTGTTCTAGTTCTGTGACAAATAGGTGGTAGCCTGATACGGATTACATTGAATCTATAGATTGCTCTGGGTAGCATATTCATTTTCACTATATTGATTCTTCCAACCCATAAACATGGTATATTTCTCCATCTATTTGTGTCATCTTTTATTTCTTTCATCAGTGTTTTATAGTTTTCTATATACAGGTCTTTTGTTTATTTAGGTAAATTTATTCCTAAGTGTTTTATTATTTTTGTCACAATGGTGAATGGGATTGTTTCCTTTCTCATTGTTAGTATATAGGAATGCAAGGGATTTCTGTGTATTAATTTTATATCCTGCAACTTTAGTATATTCATTGATTAGCTCTAGTAATTTTCTGGTCGTGTCTTTAGGGTTTTCTACGCAGACATTCCTCCTCCTTTTTCTGGCTTATTCAGGTAGACCTTTAGGTCAATGATAATTTTATACCTTTCTTTTCTTCTAATTTAGGCATTTTATTTTAATTTAGGCATCTTAAAGCTATAAATTTCCCTTTTAGCACTGCTTCAGCTGCATCTCACAATTTTTGATATGTTATATTTCAATAGCATTCAATATTTCAATAGCATTCAATGGAAAATACTTTCAAATTTCCCTTATTCTATCTTTAATAAACTGTTTAGCTGTATTTAATATTTTACCAGCAATAGAAAAGAAAATGAAAAAGAATATATACATATATATATATATATTTGAATAACTTTGCTATACACCAGAAACTAACACAACTTTGCAAATCAACTATACTTCAATTTAAAGCAGTAAGTTATTTGGAAGAGAACTGTTTAATTCCCAAACTTTCTGGAGGGTTAATACTTAGGGAACTCACTATATTGATTTGTAATTTAATTCCAATTAAAGTATTGGAATATACTTTAATTGGAGTATCTTAAAGAACATACTCTAAGATTTCAGTATTTTGTTTAGACTTATTCTATAACCAACTACATGGTCTGTCTTGGCAAATGTATCTTCCAAGTATACTTGAATACAATGTGTATTCTGCAGTTGTTGGGTACAGTGTTCTATAAAAGTCAAAAACAGATCAAGATGATAGAAAGTATGGCTCAGATTTTCCATGTCCTTATTCATTTTTTTGACTATTTTATCAACTGCCAGAAAGAGAAAATCCCTATAATTGTGGAAGTTAATTCATAATTAATTCTGTTAATTTTTAGATCATTTATCTTAAAGCATTATTAGGTGAATACACATTTGACCACTCTGTCTTCCTGATTAACCCTTTATAATTACAAAATGTCTCTCTGTCTCTGATAATACACTTTTCCTTGAAGTCTCCTTTACCTGATTTTTTTTAGTCAATTTTTTAGTTCTTTTATGCTTATTATATATATATCTTTTTCACCTTTTACTTTCAACCAATTTATGTCTTTTCTACTAATAGTATATTTCTTATGCATAGCATTTAGTTGCATTCTGCTTTTTCATATCTCATAACTTCATTAATTTTAATATATACTCCATTATATTTACGAAATTATTAATATAAGTGGATTTACAGATACCATTCTTTAAATTGAATATAGTTGCTTTACAATGTTGTGTTGGTTTCAGGTGTATAGCAAAATGGTTCATTTCACATATACATATATATTTTTTTCAGATTCTTTTCCTTTTTAGGTAATTACAAGATATTGAATACAGTTCCCTGTGCTATACAGTAGATCCTTGTTGTCTACTTTTTTCATATATATTAGTATGCATCTGTTAATCCCAGATATATCCCTCTTTCCCTTTCCCCTTTGGTAACCATAGATTTTCTATGTCTGTGAGTCTGTTTCTGTTTTGTAAAGAAGTTCACTCATGTCTTAAGATTTCACATAGAAGTGTTATATGATATTTGTCTCTGACTGACATCACTTGGTATGATAATCCCTAGGACTATCCACGTTGCAGCAAATGGCATTATTTTATTCATTTTATGGCCAAGTAATTCCATTGTGTGTGTATGTGTATATATATACACCACATCTTCTTTATCTATTCATTTGTTGATGGACACTTAGCCTGCTTCCATGTCTTGGCTATTGTAAATAGTGTTGCAAAGAACACTGGGGTGCATGTATCTTTTTGAATTATCATTTTCTCTGGATATATGTCTAGCAGTGGGATTGCTGGATCATATGGCAGCTCTATTTTTAGTTTTCTAAGGAACATCCATACTGTTTCTCCATAGTGGTTGCACCAATTTACATTTCCACCAACAGCACAGAAAGGTTCCCTTTCCTCCACACCCTCTCCAGCATTTATTTATAGATTTTTTGATGATGGCCATTCTGACTGGTGTGAGGTCATACCTCATTGCATTTGCATTTCTCTATTAACCAGTGCTGTTGAGCATCTTTCAAGTGCCTGTTGGCCCTCTGTATGTTTCTGAAGAAGTATCTGTTTAGGTCTCCTGCCCATTTTTTGATTGGGTTGTTTTTCATATTGAGCTGCATGAGTTGTTTGTATATTTTAGAAATTCAGCCCTTGCTGTTCATACTGTTTGCAAATATTTAATCCTATACAGCTACCATTTTTGCTATTTAATTTCTGATTCCATCTGTATTTTATTTCTCTCAAAATTTGTTCCTCTGTTGTCTTTCAAGCAAAAAAGCTGAACAGTAAACCCATTCTTTCTTTGAGTTTATTAGGTATTTTTATACAATTCCATTTTAATGTATCTAGTGGCTTTATACCTATAACTCTGCATTACTTATTGTTCTCTACACCCTTAACTTTTCAGTATTACTGTACTACTTCACGAAAAAAACACAAGAACCTTGCAAACTATACTTCCATGCACTTATTGCCCCTTTGTCTATTCAAAGCTATGGTTTTTCCAGTAGTCACGTATGGATGTGAGAGTTGGACTATAAAGAAAGCTAGACCACTAGTTAGACCACTTGGTACTGTCCTACAGGTCTCTCCAATTCTCCGTTTGTTTTTCTTTCCAGCCATGCTGCACAGTTTGTGGTATCTCAGTTCTCCAGCCAGGGATCAAACCCAAGTCACAGCAGAGAAAGTGCCAAATTCTAGACACTATGCCAGCAGGGAACTCCCAGATTCTGCTATTTATTTTTTTTTTTGGCTGCACTGGGTCTTCGCTGCTGTGCATAGGCTCTCTTGGGTTGTAGTAAGCGGGCTACTCTCTAGTTGTGGTGCACAGGCTTCTCGTTGAGGTGACTTCTCTTGTTGCAAAGCATGGGCTCTAGGGCTTCCATAGTTAAGCTTAGTTGCCCCACAAGAAGTGGAATCTTCCTGAAGCAGGGATCAAACATGTGTCCCTGGTACTGGCAGGTTGATTCTTAATGGCTGAACCACCACAAAAGTCCCCAGGTTCTGCTTTTTAAAAAATTTTTTTTCATTTATTTTCTCTCTCTGTTCTTCAGATTGGATTTCTACCAATCTGTTGGGGTTCACTGATGCTTTCTTCTGCCATTTCCAATTTGTTCTTAAGATACTGTAGTGAAATTACTTCAGATATTTTATTTTCAGCTCTAGAAAATTATTTGGCTTTACAGTTTCTTTTTCTCCACTGAGGTTTCTTATCCATTTGTTCAATATGAATACATATTGCATTATATTCTTTTTAATGTGGTTTTAAGAATTCCTTTAAAACCTTTTTGCTAACTTCAACATCTGCATCATCTCAGTATCAGTTTCCATCGATTACTTTTTCTCTTCACCAAGAGTCACATTTTCTTATTTATTCAGTAATTTTCGCTTGTATCTGGGACATCATAATAGGTAAGCTGTAGACTGTGGAATCTTTTATGCTTCTTCTGAGAGTACTGCTTTTCACTTAAATTTAATAGGGAGTTAACCTAACCTTAAACTCAAAACTCTGACCCCCTGTGTTGGGCCACAGCTGAAAGAGATTCAGTTCTTTCAGCCTTACTAGGCTTCTGCTGGTCTGCCCCAGGCATGTGTAATTCAAGAATCAGTCAGAGATTTGAGCAGAATTTACGTGCAGAATTTGATGCTCCCTCTCTATCCCATGACTTCTTCCCTCATCTTCCAACTGCTTGGCTTCCCTGGTTGCTCAGATGGTAAAGAATCTGGCTCCAATACAGGAGACCAGAGTTTGATCTCTGGGTGGGGAAGATCCCCTGGAGAAGGGAATGGCAACCAACTCTAGGATTCTTGCCTGGGAAATACCATGGACAAAGGAGTCTGGAGGGTTACAGTTCATGGGGTCGCAATGATTTCTTTAGTCATTTTTCAACTGCTTATGTAGCTCCAACTCAGAGGCAGGTAAAACTTTTGATTTCTATCCAGTTATCAATTCCAAACTATGTATGGAGCCCAACATTGGGCCCAACTCCAAGCAAATAAAAAAGGTGCTATTCTCTCCTCTCTGGGTGCTGACTCCTTTCCAATTTCTGCCTGCTTTTGAACAATTTCTAGTACCTTCAGAGAGTAATTTTGTATATTTTGTCCAGAATTTATAGTAATTATCATCAGGACTGTTCCAATGTAGGCTACTCAGACATATTACCTTAATTTATTTGCATGCCTAAGTTTCTCACTAGATTTCAAAAATCTTAGTGACAGAGCCTTTCATACCTGGATACCCAGTGCCTCCCTCATTTCCTTTTGACTTTCACAATGTACCTCATTTTTATCTACTGGTTTTCTTAGGGCATCAGCTGTTCTATTTTTTGTTCTTGTAATCTTTGAAGTTTAGCCTTCATTTCTGAAATTTTTTTTGTTTTATTTATAATTCTTTCCTGAGTACTTTCCTGAATACCCTTCACTGTATTCCCAAATTTGTATAATTCAGATTTATGCTGTTCTTTCATGTTTTGTATCACTTTATATTTTTGAAAAAGGTTTCAGTTTTTATCTGTATTAGGGACATGTATTTCTGACATGCTCCTATTATCAGTAGATATGCTGTTCTGTTATTTAATCTCTTTTTTAATTCAAACAACAATGCAATTTGACCCAGAACCTCTTCTGCTGCATATTTTACGTGAAATTCATTTTCCTGACTTGTAGGACATCATTCTGGATTACTTTCTGCTTCACAGAGCTCCTCCTTCCACTGTTTTTGTAAATTGTTTAAAAATACAGTAGGTTAATTTAGAAATTTCTTGGCTCTTTTCCCTTAATACTACTTACACCTAAGACTCCTCTTTTTCTTCTGTTTGTATCCTGCTCAATTTTTCAATAGTGTCTGTAAGGGAGCTCTGGCTGGTCAGTTTCAAGAATTCACAGGAGCTATGGTGCTCCAGCCCCATTCAACTCTTACTATGAAGCACTTTCTGCTATTAGGTCAAAATAACACACAGTTTCAGTTATAGTTTTCAAAATGGCTTGCTGTACATTCTAGTGAATGAAGTAAAATGAAGTGAAAGTCGTTTAGTCGTGCCCGACTCTTTGTGATCCATTGGATTATACAATATATGGAGTTCTCCGGGCCAGAAGTGAATACCTGATGGCTATTTTGTAGTTCTTCTATCTCATAGATCCATTAGGGCTCCTGTTTTCTCCTGGCACAGACACTGATATCATGAGGCTTTTGTGGCGGCTGCTGATTACTCTCCAGCAATTATTTGCAGAGATATATTACCTAATTTTGTTATAAATACTGTCTTTGGATTTTCTGTTTGGCCATCTAGTTCTCTATGTGGCTTCTAGCTCTCTATGGGCTTCCCTCGTGGTTCAGATGGTAAAGCGTCTGGCCTGCAATGTGGGAGACCTGGGTTCGATCCCTGGGTGGGGAAGATCCCCTGGAGAAGGAAATGCAACTCACTCCAGCATTCTTGCCTGGAAAATTCCATGGAGGGAGGAGTCTGGTAGGCTACAGTCCATGGAATCACAAAGAGTCAGACACGACTGAGCAACTTCACTCACTCACTCTGTATAGGTGGCACTTCAGGAAGATCCAAAACCTACGCTGCCTCTGCACTATCTTCCTTCAAGTAGCAATTTAACAAAAGATCCTTAAAGAATGGCAGACTGTTGTCCAAGTATTTCAAGAGGACAAATCACAAGGTAGCTTTTATATCATGTTGGATAAATAAAGGCTTAGTATTTCTACAAGTTAAAATAAAGATTAAATTAAATCTATACTTATTATATATTTTTAATAATAATGTTGAATTTCTGCAGAAGTTTGTTTACTAAGAAAGGTAAAGAGCTTTCCTGTAACATTAAAAGGTTTGTTTTACAGACTCACAGAGAACAAACTTATGATTACCAGGGGCAAAAGGTATGACTGGGGTGGGGGGAGAGATAGGGAGTTCGAGATTGACATATACACACTGCTGTATTTAAAATAAGTAACCAACAAGGACCTACTGTACAGCACAGGAAACTCTGCTCAATATTCTTTTATAACCTAGATGGGAAAAGAATTCGAAAAAGAACAGATACGTATATATATATATAACTGAATCACTTTGCTGTACACCTGAAATCAAAACAATATTGTTAATCAACTATACTCCAATATAAAATAAAAAAACAAAAAATCCTGTTTAAAAATGGTTTGCTTTAATTTCTCCAAAATTGTTGACTTGTAACCTTAACTCCATGAATCTTTAATACAGGAAGCTACTTTTGCTAAAACATTCATGGTAGGAAACTATTCACTTTGAGTTGTGAACCTGGCATAGGAAGTTTATTTTTACCCATAAATTTTGTAATAATTAAGTCATATACTATTACTTTATTACTCTATTTTACACTTTATTCTGTAATTTCATTATTAGATAAATGACTTGACTTCTTAATCCAAAAGATATCAAGACTGTTTAAGCTTTCTCTCATGGGCCTATTTGAAATAAACTTTGAGGCTTTAAAGGAGTCATTGCTTTCATTCATAATGTGAAATTAAATTTTCTGCATTAAGGAAAGCTGCGTGCCGAAGAATTGATGCTTTTGAACTGTGGTGTTGGAGAAGACTCTTGAGGGTTCCTTGGACTGCAGGGAGATCCAACCAGTCCATCCTAAAGGACATCAGTCTTGAGTGTTCATTGGAAGGACTGATGTTGAAGCTGAAACTCCAATACTTTGGCCACCTGATGCGAAGAGCGTACTCATTTGAAAAGCTTCTGATGCTGGGAAAGATTGAGGGCAGGAGGAGAAGGGGATGACAGAGGATGAGATGGCTGGATGGCATCACCGACTTGATGGATGTGAGTTTGAGTGAACTCCGGGAGTTGGTGATGGACAGGGAGGCCTGGCGTGCTGCAATTCATGGGGTCGCAAAGAGTCAGACACGACTGAGCAACTGAACTGAACTGAACTTGAGGGGTGATGTGTATCTTTTCTAAAAAAAGCTTTCTTCTTTTTCTTTTACTATGACTTTTAACATTTACCAAACAATTACTATGCAGCAGGCACCGTTCTAATTATTTTAAGCCATTTAAACTTCTTTACAAAACTGTATCAAGTAGATAACATTATACACATCATCTGTAAAATAGCACATAGAGTTGATCTATCAATCATTACGCTCTATAGTATCTCAAACAAACTTGTTCATATGTACAAATATATGATAATGTTCATGGTATAGCAGTTAAGAGTTAGGATACTGAAGTCTGAAGCTAGGCTCCTAGGATTTCAAACCCTGGCTCCACTCATTACTGGCTACCTATTTGGTAGGCAAGTTACTTTTCCATGCCTCAGTCTGATGTGAAAACAAATGGACTACTATAAGAAAGGCATTCTGAATAGAGCCCACCACACCTACCCCTTTTTTAAAATTAGGCATATGGCAGTATCTTAATTGTCATTCTGCAATGTGATTTTTTTTCACCTAACATGATGGGTTCCAAAAATGATCCATGTTGCATGGGTGAGCTAAATCTTGACTGCTTATTTTTTCTACTACATATTACTCCATTATCTCAATTTATTTATCCATTCTCCTATTGATAGACATTTAATTTATTCCCAGTTTTAAACCACGCTGCAATGTATGTGTCATATGTATGTCTTCATGTGCACCTTTAAGAGTTTCTCTAAAGTGCATCTATAGTAGTGGAACTCCAGAATTATCAGGGGTGCATTCTGTCAAGTAAAGTCATATTGCCAAAGAGGTTCTGTCCCACAAGCAGCACATGAGGTATCCTATTTCTCCATATCCCCACTGACACCTGGTATTATCAAACATGAGAAACAAATTAACTCTTATACTAATTATATAAAAATAGTGGCAAAGATATTCTTTCTATGCATAAACAAGTATTTATTAAAAATCTTATTCTTAACTCTTTGAGTAAAAAAGCAGCTACCAAAAGGCAAAACAAAATGTTTAAGTTCTAAAGCACAGACTTGGAGGATCCAAGGAGTAGCAAGAAAATTTCCATCAAGCATGAGAAATATATGCAAGCCATAAAAAACCATGATTAGTGAAAAAGAGCTCACTCACCTCAAACTCTCTAAGCAATTTAGAAATAAGCAAACCCTCTGGAAACCTGGATACAACCTAATAAATAAAAAGTGAAATACAATATAAATAGACACAATGGGAATGCTCGGTGACAAAATATCAAAATAAGAAAGTATAAATTTACATAGCAACAAAGGCAAAAATAACATTATTATTAAGTGAATGAATTAAAAGGCACAGTAATTTTTAAAAATCAGCTTCTAGTTTTAAAAATAACAACTCAAAAAAGGCAGTGAATTCCAACATTTCCAGAGTTGAGAAATCATTCCTGCATAGAACAGCAGTGCCACGACTCCTCAGGAATTCCTAGAGTTCTTAGCTCAGCTAACATATTTAGCTTTAGCTCATGTAAAATAAATATTCTATGGCATAATTTCAAGCATTTTAAAGAGCAGAAAAGAAATACCATGGACACTACAGAAACACTGGAAAACACAGTTAAGCAAAGATACTGGCCATTGTTGTCCACATGCACACAAAAATATCTTTAATATGAAAATCAGGTCATTGCTTCTCTAGATTTTTAATATCATCTCGTAGACTTCTTTCCATACCAGTAAATATGGATCAACATGTTTACTAGTGAAACTGAACTGGCGACTGTGGGGCTCTTGGGCACAGAAGTCTTTCCACGTCCCCCATTTCTTGTAGGGAACAGACTCTGGCCTCCATGACCTTCCCTGAGTTCCAAAGAACAAATCTGAACAGTTGTCAATCCAGGAAGGGACAGGGTAGATGCAGAGTCAAGGGAGGAACAGTCAAGAAACAAAAATTTTAAGTGTTAATTCCACCAAAAATGTAGGATATCTCTGTAGAAAAGTGTGCCAATTGCATTTTCTTCTTATTATTAACTTTATTGACGTATAATTTACATTATTAAAATAAAGACATATTAAGTGCAAAAAAAAAAAAGAAACAATAATGCAGCCTTGAAACAGGGTCCTGGTTTCTTCTCAAGGGACATACATAACAATGTCTTTAAGCTCTTTTTAGAATTAAAACTATTTCAGTTTCGTTGACTATGCCAAAGCTTTTGACTGTGTGGATCACAACAAACTGTGGAAAATCAAGAGATGGGAATACCAGACCACCTGACCTGCCTCTTGAGAAACCTGTATGCAGGTCAGGAAGCAACAGTTAGAACTGGACATGGAACAACAGACTGGTTCCAAACAGGGAAAGGAGTTTTTTTCTTTTTTTTAATGTTCCAATTAAAAGCTGTCCCTTTATTAAATACCCACAAAGTTCCAAACATTGTACAAAATGTTAAAACATTTATTCATACTCTTTTGAAGAAAAGTTGCCTGTTCTGCCACACTCATTTTTGCATGATGTTGACATTTTAGCTGTATATGTCAAGGCTGTATACTGTCACCCAGCTTATTTAACTTATATGCAGAGTATATCATGAGAAATGCCGGGCTGGATGAAGCACAAGCTGGAATCAAGACTGCCGGGAGAAATATCAATAACTTCAGATATGCAGATGACACCACCCTTATGGCAGAAAGTGCTAAAGAGCCTCTTGATGAAAGTGAAAAAGTTGGCTTAAAACTCAACATTCAGAAAACTAAGATTATAGCATCTGGGCCCATCAATTCATGGCACATATATGGGGAAACAGTGACAGACTTTATTTTGGGGGGCTCCAAAATCACTGCAGATGGGGACTGCAGCCATGAAATTAAAAGACGCTTACTCCTTGGAAGAAAAGTTATGACCAACCTAGACAGCATATTAAAAAGCAGAGACATTACTTTGCCAACAAAAGTCTGTCTAGTCAAAGCTATGGTTTTTCCAGTAGTCATGTATATATGTGAGAGTTGGACTATAAAGAAATCTGAGTGCCGAAGAATTGCTGCTTTTGAACTGTGGTGTTGGAGAAGACTCTTGAGAGTCCCTTGGACTGCAAGGAGATCCAACCAGTCCATCCTAAAGGAAAGCAGTCCTGAATATTCACTGGAAGGACTGATGCTGAAGCTGAAACTCCAATACTTTGGCCATCTGATGCAAAGAACTGACGACTCATTTGAAAAGACCCTGATGCTGGGAAAGATTGAAGGTGGGAGAAGGGGATGACAGAGGTTGGAAGGCATCACCGACTCAATGGACATGAGTTTGGGTAAATTCTGGGAGTTGGTGATGGAGAGGGAGGCCTGGTGTGCTGCAGTCCATGGGGTTGCAGAGAGTCAGCCACGACAGAGCGAGTGAACTGAACTGAGAATTAAAATTCAATATATAGAAGGTGTCAGCATTCTTCATACCAGGAAAGACCACCTAAGCCAAACTAAAACAACTAGAGAAGCTCATTAAGATTAACCAAGATTAAAGGAAGAGCAGGACCTTCACACACCCCTATCTTATCAGCAACCCCACCCTTGAAGCACTGCCTTAAAACTCCTCACCAAACTCCCTGGGTTGGGACACGGTTTCCAAGGCAAAAGCCCACACTGTCTCCCTTTGCCTGGAAAAGCCATAAAGCTGTTCTTTTCTACTTCACCCAAAACTTTGATTTGGCACAGGTGTAGAGAGGCTGAGCTTTTGGCAACACTAGCTATAGTTTTTCAAATATTCAGTATAATTAAATTTATTTAATCAATTATTTATGGTTATTTCCTATCTCTCATCATCACAAATACCACATAATTATCTTCATATTTGCATTCTGCACACTTATACAAATATTTTTAGGATAAATTCCTAGGAGTGGACTTATTCTATCCCAGTAAGGTACAAAAAGCTTTATGTTTTCCAAGACTTTTCCAGATACTATATATCTTATTAAAAATTCTAACTCAAGCTTCAGGAAAATATAAAGTAAAAACTATTTCAAAATCCTGTGACCCAGAGACAGTTATTTGTTGCATTTCAGAAAACATCTTTTCAGAAACCTTTCTATGCCCACACACACTCACATTATTCATGATTTTACATGAAAATACAATACTAAACAAATTATTCTATAAATCCTGTTTTTAATGTCCAACAATATGTCAAGAAGATACTTTCTTGTAAATTAATCAAGATAATATAGAAACTTTATGAGCTGCATGATACTCCCTAGTTGAGTGGATAATGTAAGCAATCCTTTTTCAATGAACACTTAACTTTTGTCTAATTTTTTGTTACCATAAAAAAAGTCATATTGGACATTCTTAAATTGTTGGACACTTAGTCTAATGTCGAAACAAAACAACAGGGGCCTGAATGCACCAAGGTTTTTGCATTTCTAATAAAACCACAACAGCTGAAACAGAATAAAATAAGGCAGTAAAAGCTGTAATGATACTCTGACCATTCAAATCACAATTAACAGCTCCCACCAAAATTTTGGGCTTCCCGCATAGCTCAGCTGGTAAAGAGTCTGCCTGCAATGCAGGAGACCCAGGTTTGATTCCTGGGTCAGGAAGATCCCCTGGAGCAGGAAATGGCAACCCACTCCAGTATCCTTGCCTGGAGAATCCCATGGACAGAAGAGCCTGGCAGGCTATAGTCTATGGGGTTGCAAGAGTCAGGCACCACTGAGCGACGCACACACCAAAATTTTAAGTTTACATACCCTTTGGCCCAATACAAAACTGCTAAAGAGCTTTCACAAACTAATAAGGAAAAACAATAAATTAGGCCAAGGGCATGAACAGGCAATTCACATAAGAAACATAAATGGCTATGAAGCACACGAAAAGATGCTCAATATAAAAATCAAGAGGTATTAAGTTGAAACAAGATGATTAGATAGTGTCATTTCATTGTCAGTGGGAATGTAAATTTGATCAAACCTCTTAGAGGGCAATTTAGCAATATTTATCAAAACCTAAAATATTCAATACCTTTGGCAACTCTACTTCTAGGTAAATGTTCAAGGACATTAACAGTATTTTTTAATAGCCAAGACTAGAAATAACCCCAAATGTTAACTGATAACAGATTATACAAGTGAAACATGGTATATCAACACAATGGGATACCATGCAGTATTCAGAATAATATTTGGCATACATACATATAAAACTGGTATTGGAAAGACCTTGAACTGCAAACAACGATTTAAGGGGAAGAAAAGAGAATTTATGGAGGAATTACAATAATTACATTAAAACTTTTAATTAATTCTTTTTTTATGATCTTAAAAGATTAGCCACTCCATTTGCAGTATATATGAAAAGATCAAGAATAAATATAAAACTAAACTACTTGTAAGCAAGTAAAATTAACCATAAATGATACCTAAATGTATGATCAATTATTCCTATCCATTTCCCAAATACAAAAAGTACTTACAAATTTTATCTTATGTTTTAGTTCTGGATTAATAGTCCCTCCAGGTCCAATTTGTGCAATAACTGATTTGAAGGTATTCTCCAACTATGAAAAAAGGGGGGGAAAAGTTCAAATTATAGTCAAAAAAAATTTTTTTAAGTCAAAGTTAATCTGAACAGTAAATAAAGGAAACATCTATCAAAGAAAACATGTTTCAACCAAATAGACTACTGTTATTAAGAAACACTGTAACATTTCATACTCTACAAAATATATTCAGAGTAGGTGGACTCATTATAAGACTAAACATTGACATTTTCCAGGATAATTAGCATTCTCCATACGTTTAGAATCTTCAAATACAAAATCCCACACTCTTACCCAGAAAAGATTCTTGTTACTAATTTTGTTTATAAAATTATTCAGTGTTTATTAAACACATTAATGCAGGGAAGAGATGGGATGAATGAAGGTCCCTGGGAGCCAGGGTAGTGGCAGAATGTCTCGCCCTAAAGAGCCGGAAGGTGAGCTCTTCCACTGTCACAAAAATAAAGGAGGAAAGGACCAGTACGGATTCAGAAAGGCTCTGTAAACGTAGGGTCAGGAGGTGGAGAGAGTCACCACCTGATAGCTTCAGCATTCCCTTTTTGAGTTCAGAAGCAAGGCCCACTCAACAGCATAAAAGGGAAGGGAGCTCAGATAGTCGAGAAAGTAGAAAAATAAAGCTGAGGAAATAATGGATGGTTATTTAAACTCATCAGGTAGGGAGTAAAGATAGGTGAGGCCTGAGTTAAAACAGTAGGGGTCAGAGGATTTTAGTAGAAAAAAGTCAATAGTATAGAGAGGTCCCAATGTGGTAAAAAAAAAAAAAAAAAAAGACAATGCATGGGAATAATTGAAAAAATAAGCTGGAAACACAGCAGGCTAGGAGTAGACAGTATTGTAGAGCATAACCAGACACCAAGGTCCAGTGAAGAGCCATGGAGTGGAAACCTGTAACAGAATGAAAGATCATGAAAAGAGGAAAAAAAAAAGAAAGACCATGGAGTTATATATAAGCTGCTAAGTAAATTAAAAAAAAAATACATATACATATATATACACACACGTTAAAAAAGACACAAAAGTATAAAGAAAACTACCTAAAATCCTATCACATAAACACAATCACTATTTGTTTTTTCCTTTTAAACTTTATTTTTTAATATTTCTTTTTATTATCTCTTGGCCTGCCATTACTTACAAGGTATATGAACTTATAAGGTTTCTTCATCTGAAAAATGAAGATAATCTCTGTCTCCTAAGGTTGAGAGGAAAGTGGGATCTGGGAAGGGGGGATTCCTAAGACTATATAACTAGCTTTCACAAAATGCCTCAGCCTTTGGTCTTAGGTTTATATTTCTTCCGGAACTGTCATGAGATAATTCTCTAAAGCTCTTCCAGTGAACAATAAAAGAATCTAAAGATAACTGACTCTTCACATCTCAACATACTCCCACCATTTGAAGATTCAATACAACAACTTATTATCACCAAGCCAGGTATTTCAGGTGACAAAAAAGTGTCACCTTTGACAGCGTCATTCCTCTCAAGCCACTTACAATTAAGTAGAGAAATGAGATAAATGCATAAACAGCTATAACCTTAAGGCTGACTCTGTGTGTGTGTGTGTGTGTGTGTGTGTGTATGCTCAGTCCTGCTGGACTCTTATGACCCCATGGACTGTAGCCCACCAAGCTCTTCTGTCCATGGATTTCCTAGGCAAAAATATTGGAGTGGGTTGGCCATCTCCTCCTCCAGGGAGTCTTCCCTACCCAGGAACCGAACCTGTGTCTCTTGCACTGGCTGACTGTTAGCGCCATTAAAGTACAAGAATGCAGAAGGACATATTATACCAAGTCATACAGAAGGCTTCCTTTTAGGAAGGGCTTGAAGGATGGAGGATATTGTAGAAAAAGGTGGCAAGGCTGGGCAAGGAAGGTAAAGGAACTTGATAAACAAAGGAGAAAAGAATGTTACAGTTTGCCTGAAGGCATCAGAGAAGTAGTAGAAAACTGAAGAAAGCAGGCTGAAGCCATAGTGTAGCAACTCCTCAAACGCCAAGCTAAGGAGTTTTTCTTGGTGACATAGACAAAAACTGGTATCAGAGATTTTTAGCAAAGGAGAAATATTTTCAGAATTTTAATCTGGCAGCAGAAAATTAGACTGGTGCAGTGCATGACCAGTTAAAACACCACAACTCTCAGGGCAAGAGTTTTAACCAGGGTGCCAAGGGAGTAAGAAGAGAAGGAGGAGATAATCAAAAGAGGATTCCACAGAAACTAGGGAAGAATATAATAGGAAGGAACCGATGATTCTACAGGGATGAAAAAAAACAGACCAGGGAAACAGCCTCAATGACCTCAAGTTTTATGAAGAAAACTAAAGGATCTTAAAACACAGAGGCAGATTTTTGATGGCTTTTAACCAATTCCAAGAGTTTGGGAAACTAGGAGGGAAGTAGCAGGACGGTGATTATAAGCATGAGTTTTCTCTATGGAGCGTGGCTTGTGACACAGTCAGCAAACTATGGCCTGTGGGTCAAAACTGGCTAAGAACTGTTTCAGCATTTTCAAACTGCTGGGAGGAAAAAAAAATTAATTTTTGTGACACATGAAAATTTTATGACATTCAAATGTCAGTATCCATAAATAAAGTTGTATTAGAACATGGCCATATTGACTCATTCATATAGCTTTTTAACTTACTTTTAATTGGGCAATAATTGCTTCATAATATTGTGTTGGTTTCTGCCATATATCAACATGAATCAACTACAGGTATACATATATGGCCCTTCCCTCGTGAACTTCCCTCCACCTCCCATACCATCCTACCCTTCTAGGTTATCACAGTGCACTAGATTTGAGTCCCATGTCATTCAGCAAATTTCCACTGGCTATCTAATTTCACATACAGTAATGTGTATGTTTCAATGCTACTCTCTCAGTTCGTTCCGCCCTCTCTGTATTCACAAGTCTGTTCTCTACGTCTGCGTGTCCACTGCTGGTCTGCAGATAGGTTTGTCAGTACTGTCTCTCTAGATTTCACATATATGCATTACTATACAATATTTGTCTTTCTCTTTCTGGCTTATCTCTGTATAATAGGCTCTAGGTTCATCCACCTCATTAGAACTGAGTCAAATGGGTTCCTTTTTATGGCAGAGTAATATTCCATTGTATATATGTACCACAACTTCTTTATCACTCATTCACATACTGTCTAAGGTTACTATGAGGGCAGTGATTAGTAGTTATAATGCAGATCATTAGGCCCTAAAAGTTTCAAATACTACCTGGTCCTTTTGAGAAAGTATTTGCCAAGCTTGGGTTAAGATGTCAAAATGATAGACTCTTAGCTAAGAACAGAAAGCATCTCAAGATAAGAAAAAAAAAGTTTTTTTGCCTCAAGCTAGAAGACTAAATTCTGCTGACTTTATACTGAATGGGGTGAGGTAGATCTATTAAAGCCCAAGTAATCTTGGAAATATCTGTAAGGAGAGGTTAATAGTTACAATGTGCAAGGACGGGGAGTTAAGAGTAGAGGTAGCGCTTCCCTGGTGGGTCACTGGTGAAGAGTTAGCCTACCAGTGCAGGAGACACAGATTTGATCCCTCATCTGGGAGGACCCCACATGCTTCGTAGAAACTAAGCCTGCGGGCCACAACTATTGAGCCTGTACTCTAGAGCCTGGGAATGGCAGCTACTGAAGCCCACGAGCCCTAGAGCCCATGCTCAGCAACAAGAGAAGCCACCACCATGAGAAACCTGAGCATTGCAACAGGGAGTAGCCTCTGCTTGCTACAACTGGAGAAAAGCCTGTGCAGCCAAAAATAAATTTAAAAAAAGAGTGAGAGGCAATCAGTGATTAACATGAAGAAAGTAGTCAAGAGGGGACCCTGAATTCAACAATGCTTTAGTCTCAGATGCCTACACACCAAACAGAAAAAAATGGACAATAAATCAAGTGAACAAAGGATTATAAAAGGGGATAAAGATGGAAAATAACCCATTTTATATATATATATATTTATTTATATATATATATTCAGATAGGAGCCTACAGGACCCAAGAAGAAGCAGAGAAGAGCTCTGAATAAAAGATACACTCCTCAGAAAAATGGACAAAGATATGAAAAGGCAATTGATTTAAAAAAATTAACATGAGCTAGCCAATAACAGAATAAAAGTTCAACCTCTAATAAACAGATATTAATAGTCAGATATGGCTATTTGCCTATCAAATTGGAATATTAGTTTTACAATAATGCTCATTTACTCACTCAACAAATATGTACTGAACACATACTACGCACTTCACATTGTACTCAGCACTGAATATACAGGGGTAAATAAACTAGGTATGATCACTGCCCTCATGGAACTTTCAGTCTAGTGATGAGAGACCACCAGTCATATAACTACATAATTACAATTATGATAAAGATTATGAAAAACCCACAGACTTGTCATAGAATACTATATAGCGTCAAAGTGTCAAATACTTTGTCAAATATAGTGTCAAAGAATACTATACTTGAAAGTATTAGGAAAGCAATGGGAGATCTAACTTAGACAAGGGTTAGTAAGGAGGGAGAGGTCAGGGGACAGTGTTTGGATGAAGCATCAATTTATACTGAGTACTAGCAAAGGTACAAATTAAAGCAATCCATTCACAAGCATGTGAATGCTAACTGAAACAAGTTTTATGGAGGACAATTAACTACATACATCATGAGTCATAAAAGTACACATTTCTTTAGATATAGTGATCAGTGGTGGTGGTTTAGTCACTAAGTTGTGTCCGACTCTTAGAATCCCGTGGATTGTAGCCTGCCAGACTCCTCTGTCCGTGGAATTCTCCGGGCAAGGATACTGGAGTGGGTTGCCATTTCCTTCTCCAAGATGCAGTGATTACTTATCTAGAATTTTATCCTATGGAGAAACTGAGGATTTGTACAAATTTGAGTAAGATTTTCAACAACAGGTTATGTTTAATAGCAAAAATAGCAACATCCTAAATCCCCAAGTTAAAAAATTATGGCATATCCATACTGCCATTAAAAATTATGTTGTACTGCAATATTTAACAATGTGGAATATTCATAATTCATAATCCTGACTTTAAAAAGCAAGTCACAAACCTGGACCAGAATAATGCTAATTTTATTTCCTTTAAAAGAAAAAGTCAATGTTTCTGGGTGGTAAAAGAATAGGTGATTTTCCCCACCCCTCAAAAAAAAAAAAAAAAAAGAATAGGTGATTTTCATTTTCTTCTGTGCTTTTCTGTATTGTAAATCTTTTGCAATCAATCTGTATTACTTTTGTAATAAGAAAGTTTTGTAAAACATAAGACACCTGGGTGATATTTAGAAACTTGAGGGTGGAAGCATTTTGGAAAGAAGATGCATGAAGCTAAAAGCAGAAAGAACAGAAGTAACATCTTTAGAAGAATATATTGCAGACCGTTTGGCCATATGGTAAAACATTAATACATTTCTGATTAAAATCATAAAACTGGCACAGACACACACACAGAAGTGACGCTTTCAACTGCTCAAATATTTGCTAAGTATCTCAATTGACTAAAAACTAGGTAAGTATGGAATCTGACTTGCCATACTAAAAATTTCATCTGAATTCATGGAAAAAATAGGCAGGGAAAAGCTACTCTACGTTGACCAGAAAATGTATGTTTCAGAGAACCACATAACTGTGTAACATATCCAGTTACTTGTTGAGGTTACTCTTTCGAGACAGTTGAGCCAGGTCACCAAGTAAAATTTTAAAAGTTTCTTTTCTTAAATAAATTTTAAAAGAGCTTCTATTCTTATATACAACACCAATCACAGAATCTAATTCATGTAAAAACTATCAACTGTTTGAGTGCAAAAGTCAGTTGCAAACTAACACCCAGCCCTGATTTTCAATTCACTCAAGACCAGAACTTTGTTTATAATTCCAGGTTTACCTACTTTAAATCTCATGTTGAATATTACAATGAAGTTTTCTAAATGTGGGGTAGGACAGGGTACTGTGAAGTAAAATTATTTTAAGACAGGACAGGAAAATTAAACATAAAATCTCTCTCTGCCCATTTGAGCTATTACTCGCTTTAGTGTGTACTGTATGCCTGAATTATACATTAACTAGATTCCCTTAGAAGACACAGGAATGCCCACTTTGGAAAAAAAAAAAAAATTTCCTTCTGGCTCCAGCAAAGTAACTCCCTAGGAGACAACATTCCTTTCTCAATCCTCTAGGTGGTCACAACAACCCACTATTCACCTTGTTGGACTGTGTAAACTTCGATGTATAACTCTTGGTCTCAAAAACTGATTTAACTGTGCCTTGACCTCTAACAAGTGGAACAGTCTTCAGAACTTTCTGAAAGACCGCCTCGTGGGTTATAATCCTCAGGTTGGCTCCAATAAAATTTCCCATTTCATTCTTAGATCAACTATTGATTCATTTTTTTTCACTGACAGTACTCTTGATTGTAAAGCTAGAGAACAAAGAAATACCAGATCCCTGTACTTGAACCAAACACTCTTTCAGTCAATAACCTATTAACTAACATCACTGTTAGCTGTGCTCTAGGCTTACACACTCATGCAGAGAATTCTGAAGAGCTGGACTGGCTAGAGTATCTGAGGCTTCATTCACTAGAGTGATAATGGCTAACCCATACTTGCCAATTCACATTTTCATCTCCCATCTAAACTTACCCTAAAGAGATCAAAATAAAGGAAATTGAATAGAATGTGGTAAAAAGATATCCATGTCTTACAAAAATAGTTTAAATTATTCTAACCATTTGCTTTTGTGAAATAAAACAGGAAAATAGGAAAACATAGGATACTAATGAACAAGTTGGCCTGTTCCTCTTGCAGGTGAAAAAAATGAAGAAACTCCAGTCCTCATTTTACAAAGGAGAAACTGATTTAATAATATTTTTTTCTTATAACAAAAATAATGTATGCTCACTACAAAAAAACATAAAACAAAGATGATCAAAAAATTAACAAATTTGTTATAAATGTATCTATTATTTTTCTATGAATATAAAAACACATACATATACTTGTTCTGAGGCAATACCTGTCGAATTTATAGATCTCTACAATTTTAAGGAATAGAAAGTTGTACTTTTTATAAATAGAATTATGTGGGATCTGATAATTATGTAGAGTCTGTCCCACCAGGAAATTAAAATATATGATTTAGGAATTAAAGCCTACTCCTTAGAAAAAGATTTAAATAGTTTTGGTGGCAAAAAGCTCCAACGGGAACTGAAATGTTGTGATCAGGTTGTATCTATGAAGAATTCTTAGGGCTGCAAAACAAAGGATGAAACTCAAAGGAAAATAAATATAGGAAAAGTGTCTCTGTGTCTAACTCCTCTCCTTGGAGCCATACCAGGCGCAAATGTCCTAAACTTGGCATGTCCTAGAGCCCGCGCTCTACGAGAGAAGCCACCTAGATTCCTAGCCGCAACCACAGAAGACCCCGCAAAGCCTGTGTGCCAAGTCAAGAGTCCATATACCGCAGCAAATCTTTTTAATAAAAGAGGAAGAGTCCAACAGTTCGTTCATTGTAATCTTCTGAATTTCAAAGATAAAGATAGGCATTGACAAGCATATAGCAAGTTTACCTACAAAGGAAGATGAGTAGATTGGTGCGAGGTCTCTCCAGCACAGGAAATGCCAAGAAAAATAAAAGATATCTAAAAAATGGGGAAGTCACTAGGAAAGGAATGGAGTGAAAACTATCTTTTGGCAGTAGGACTATGAATAACTTTTTTAGGCTGAGTTTTCCGTATTAAAAAGTATCACTTGAACCAAAGTTATGACCCCCACCCTCCTGCCATAAACAACCTGAGTTACAGATGAGTTACAGATGTTAAATAACAGTGCACAACTGAGTGGAGAGCCCTAAGCTGCCCCACCTGGCAGCCTGGAGAATTTTCAGTCTGCAGCCCAGAAAGAGGTAATAGAAACATGAACTGAGGAGACAAATTCAAGTTTGGGAAGGACAAGCATGCTAATATATGGATAGGTATGGAGAAGAGGGACTGGCACAGACAGTGATAGCCCTGGCGATCTGTAGAGGGACCCCGAAGTTTCTGGATGACGAGTGATCTATACATAAGGCAGGGGAAGGGGATGTTCTCTGAAACTGGTGAAACAAACAAGAAGCAACAGGCCACACAACACCCAGAGCTCACATGGAGCTGAGAAAAATTAACTGTTCCCACTAAGGCAGTGGTCATGTATGGATATGAGAGTGGGACTATAAAGAAAGCTGAGCACCAAAGAATTGATGCTTTTGAACTGTGGTGTTGGAGAAGACTCTTGAGAGCCCCCCGGACTGCAAAGAGATCCAACCAGTGCATCCTAAAGGAAATCAGTCCTGAATATTCATTGGAAGGATTGATGCTGAAGCTGAGGCTCCAATACTTTGGCAAAGAACTGACTCATTGGAAAAGACCCTGATGCTATGAAAGACTGAAGGCGGGAGGAGAAGAGGATGACAGAGGATGAAACAGTTGGATGGCATCACTGACTGGATGGACATGAGTTTGAGTAAGCTCCAGGAGTTGGTGATGGACAGGGAAGTCTGGCATGCTGCAGTCCATGGGGTTGCAGAGTCAGACATGACTGAGCAATTGAACTGAACTGACTAAGGCAGAATGGAAGGACCTCCTCTTAACACATCCAGATGACTCCTCAGAAAGGAACTACCTCAGTGGTGGAGCCAAATTAGCCCTAGACTGAAGGTTTTCTTTGGACTAGAAGTCTTAGTCTACTAAGGGTTCCATAGCAAAATAACAGACATTAGGTGGCTGCAAACAACAGAAATTCATTTCCTCACAATTCTTGAGGCTGGAAGCCCAAGATCAGGCTTCTATCTGAAAAATAAAATTGTTCCTGTTGTTTAGTTGCTCAGCCACGTCCAACTCTTTGCAACCCCACAGACTAGCCTATTCCTCTACAGGCTCCTCTGCCCATGGGATTCTCCAGGCAAGAATACAAGAGTGGATTGTCATTTCCTTCTCCAGGGGATCTTCCAGACCTAGGGATCAATCCTGTCTCCTGCACTGGCAGATAGGTTCTTTACTGCTGAGCCACAAGGGATAAAATATTGCTTGCCATATCAGTAAATAAAGGATGTTGCAGTCATCAGCAATTTGCAGCCACCCCCAACATGAATCCTAAGGGAGAAATAAGGAATGCCCACCATCTAGCAGCCATCAGAACACAGCTACACTCGACAGTACGGCCTAAGAAAACACAGAACACTGGGCCCAGATAGCTGAGGTACGTATCAAAGGAATGATTTCAGTGAGCCCAGACTCTTGAATCTTCCCCTATGCAGAAAAATCCTAACTAAATTCCATAATTTGAGCTATCTAGTTTTCTTTTATTAACAGTAGCCTTTTGTTCCAACTACCTGGTATTATTATAAAAACTCCTATATATCCTTCCAGTCCCCCACCCTGCACCTTCCTCTTCAGAACAGTTTCCTCGGCATTTATCTGAAAGGCTGTCTCCTGGGCTTGAAATACTAAGAATGTCCACTGAATAAAACATAACTCTCAGCTCTTGGGTTGTGCATTTTTTCAGTTGACACAGCACAGCTGGATCCTGGCAAGGATTCTCTTTCTGACTTGCAGATGGCTGACTTCTTGCTGTATGCTCCCACAGCCTTTCCTTGTTCTATGCACATGGAGAAGGACAGCAAGCTCTCTGGTTTCTCTTCTTACAAGGGCACTTAACCCTGTCATGAGGGTTCCACCCTCACAACTTCATCTAAACCTAATTGCTGCCCAAAGGCTCCATCTCCAAATACTAACACATTAGGGGTTAGGGCTTCAACATATAAATTTTAAGAGAACAAAATTCAATGGATAGTAAACCCTCTAACCTAACCATAACCCTCTAGGGCTCAGTAGTATCTGACTCTTTGCAACCCCAAAGACTGTAGGCACACCAGGCTCCTCTGTCTGTGGAATTTTCCAGGCAAGAATACTGGAGTGGGTTGCCACTTCCTACTCTTGGGGATCTTCCTGACCTAGGGATCAAACCCACGTCTCTTGCATCTCTTGCATTGGCAGGCAGATTCTTTACCAACTGTGCCACCCAGGAAGCCCCAGTACTTGCCCTAACAAGTCTTAAAAGCAAAACTCAAAATAATCAATTGAGTCCAAGTAAATTAACTGAGTGAAGCTCAACAATGAAAAATTCATAATGTCTAGCAGCTAATCAAAGTCGCCAGCCATGCAAAGAGGTAGGAGAATATGACCACATCAAAAAGGAAAACGGGATTCCCTGGCAGTCCAGCAGTTAGGGCTCCACGCTTCCACTGCAGAGGGCATACATTCGATCCTTGGTCAGGGAACTAGGATCCCACATGCTGTAGTGCATCCAAAAAAAATGGTTACATATATAAGTAAAGTATGAACAGAATAAAGAGATAAAGGATATAAAAATGATCTAAGTGGAATATGCAAAAATGAAAAATCTAAAATGAAAAATAATCTGAATGGGATTAAATGCAACAGAAGATCACTGTTATCAAAATAAATACTTTAAAGCAAAACAAAAATGTGTTAAGGAGCATATAACATATATACAATTAAAATGTATAACAGCACAAAAGATGGGAAAAGTGAAATGTAAATCTATTGTTCTAAAGTTCTTAATCCACATGAAATAGTATAATATTACACGAGGACCAACTCTGATAAATTAAAATATATGTTGAAAGCCCTAAAGCATCCACATCCACTAAAAATGTTTTTTAAAGAGTTACAACTAATAAACAAATAACAGCAATAAAATAGAATCATAAAAAATAGTTAATTGGGAACAAGGTAAGAATGTCCTCTCTCACCGGTGCTTCTCAACACTGTTTTAGGAGGAAATGGAAAGCACAGCTGACACCTGAACAACATGAATCTGAACTGCACGGATTCACTTACAGATTTGTTTCAACAGTATATAAAAGTATGGAGATGTATGAAAATTTGAATAAACTTGTAGGTGAACTGTGCAGCCCAGAAATAGTCAAAAAAATTTAAAAACATATGTCATGAACGTATAAAATACATGCAGATACTGGTCTATCCGTACACAGGCATAAGATGAGTGACATTTAAGATAAAATTAACAATGTGTCCATTTTCTTACTGTTTTATAACTGTACTTTCAAAGAATTATATTAGTGTGCAATATACCTTTCCTAATTGGAGAAACTGCTCATCAGCCTATAGCTACAGATAAGTGGTTTTTTAAAAAATGTAACAATGTTCCCAAAACTGTATTATGAATGTAACTATAATGCTGTATGTCATAAAAATTTTATGACAAGTCATAGTGTTGTGTATAGGCTAGGCAACCATGAAGCAGTCATATCAATTACTTTAGGCTATCATAAAACAATCATATTGCTGCTTCTACAATATCAATGTATGAATCACTGTACCTATAATTAACATTAATTTGTTTCACATTATCTTTTCATTTTTGACATTTAGTGTTAATAATATATATAATACATACAGTGTTTTGTATCATGTAAGACATTATTGATATAAGTACTGACAGATGATTCATCCTATAAACAATGTAAACTTATGATATTGATAAATATAGTAGAGTTCTGTAAATATATTTTTTTATGCTTTTCTTTTAAACTTTTTTCTCTAGCTTCCTGTATCATAAGTATGTGCTTAGTTGCTCAGTTGTATCCGACTCTTTGAGACCCCCTGGACTATATCCTGCCAGGTTCCTCTGTCCAGGGCATTGTTCAGGCAAGAATACTGGAGTGGGTGGCCATGCCCTCCTCCAGGGATCTTCCCAACTCAGGGATCAAACCCAGGTCTCCTGCATTGCAGGCAGATTCTTTGCCGTTGGAGCCACCAGGGAAGCCCTGTATCATAAGTATACAGTATATAACAACATTTAATATACAAAACATGTTAATCAACTGTTTATATTATCAGACTTCTGGTCAACAGTAGGCTATTAGGAGTTGTTTTGGGGGAGTCAAAAGATATATGCAGATTTTTGACTGTGCAAGGGGTGGGTGCCCACAATCCCCACAGTATTCAACAAGGGTCAACTGTATAATAATTCAGAAGGAAGAAATATAACTATCTCTGCTTGAAGATGACATATTTGTCTATACAGAAACCCCGAAGAATCAACCAAAAAAAACTAGAATGAATATGCAATGATAGCAATGTTGCAGAATACAACATTAATAAGACAAAAGCTAATCACTTTCTTATATACCAGCAAGGAAGAAGTGGAACTCAAAAGTAAAAACACATGACCATTTAAGTCAGTGCACCCAAAATGAAATACTTTGGTATAAATCTAACAAATTGTATGAAGAATAATTCAAAACTCTGATGAAAGATATCAAAGAGCTATTAATACTACTAAACAAACGGAGGAGTATTCCATGTTCATGGATAGGAAGACTTAATGTCATCAAGAGGTCAGTTCTTCCCAACTTGATCTACAGATTCAATACAACCCCAATCAAAATCCCAGCAAGCTTTTTGAGGGATATCAACAAACTGATTCTAGAATTTATATGGAGAGACAAAAGACCCAGGATAAGTAACTCAATATTGAAGGAGAAGAACAAATTTGGAGGACTGGAGTTTCCTGGTGGTACAGTGGCTAAGACACCACACTCCCAATGCAGGGGGCCCAGGGTCAGTGCCTGGTTGGGGAACAACAAGACCCCACCTGCCAAAACTAAGAGTTCTTATGCCACAACTAAAGAGTTTGTATCAAAAGAATCTGTATGCCAAAACTTAAAAAAGAAAAAGATCCCACCTGCCATAAACAGAAGACCCCACATGCCACAAGAAGGAATGAAGATCCTGAGTGCTGCAGCTAAGACCCAGCCAAATAAAAATAAATATTTTTTAAAAATTGGAGGACTGACATTATCTGACTTCAAGACTTACTATAAAGGTATAGTAATCAAGATAGCTTGGTAATGGCAAAAGAATAGACCAACAGACCAATGGAACAGAACAAAGAATGCTGAAATAGATCCACAAAAATACAACCAACTCATCTTCGACAAAGAGAAAAAGCAATACAATGGAGTGAAGAGAATCTTCAACAATGGTGCTGGAACAACTGGACAGCCACATGCAAAAAAACTGACTGGAGAGAGACCTTACATCTTTCACAAAAATTAACCCAATGTGGATCAGAGAGACCTAAGTGTAAAATACAGACTGTTAAAATTCCTGCTGCTAAGTTGCTAAGTTGCTTCAGTCGTGTCCCACTCTGTGCGGCCCCATTGACGGCAGCCCACCAGGCTCCCCCGTCCCTGGGATTCTCCAGGCAAGAACACTGGAGTGGGTTGCCATTTCCTTCTCCAATGCATGAAAGTGAAAAGTCAAAGTGAAGTTGCTTAGTCGTGTCCAACTCTTAGCGACCCCATGGACTGCAGCCCACCAGGCTCCTCTGTCCACGGGATTTTCCAGGCAAGAGTACTGGAGTGGGGTGCCATTGCTTTTCCTAGACAATAACATTAGAGAACATCAAGATGACCTTGGGTATGACAATGACTTTTTAGATACAACACCAAAGATATGATCTATTAAAAAAAATAACTGACAAGCTGGACTTCATTAAAATAAAAAGCTTCTGCTCTAAGACAGAATATAAAGACAGTGAAAAGAAAAGTCACAAACTGCAAAAAAAAAAAAAAAAAAGAAATTACGAAAGATATATCTGATAAAGACTTGTCAAACAAAATATACAAAGAACCATTAAAACTCAACAATAAGAAAACAAACAACCTAATTAAAAACAGGGCAAAATATCTGAACAGACATTTCACAACAGAAGATATACAGATAGCAAAGTAAGCATATTAAAAGATGTTCAACATGATGTCATTAGAGAAATGTAAATTAAAACAACAGTGAGGTATCACCACACAGCTAGTGTGTATCAGCTGTTCAGTCGTGTCCAACTCTTTGCAATCCCATGGACTGCAGGCCACCAGGCTCCTCTGTCCATGGGATTCTCCAGGGAAGAATACTGGAGTGGGTCGCCATTTCCTCCTCCAATACAGCTAGTAGAATGATCAAAATCCAAAACACTGACAACACCAAATGCTGATGGGGATGTGGAGCAACAGGAACTCTCACACTGGTGGGAATGCAAGATGATATAGCCACTTCGGAAGACAGTTTGGCAGTTCCTTGCAAAACTAAACTAAACTCTCATCATATAATCAAGCCATCAGGCTCTTTGGTATTAACTCAAAGGAGCTGAAAATTTATGTCTACACACAAAACTGCACACAGACTGTTTACAGCAGCTTTATTCGTAACCAAAACCTGAAAGCAAACCAGATGTCCTTCGGGAGGCAAATGGATAAACTGCAATATATGCACACAATGGACTACTACTCAGCACTAAAGTGAAATGAGCTAAGAGGTCATGAAAACACACAGAGAAACTTTAAATGCATATCATTAAACGAAAGAAAGCAATATAAAAAGGCAACATACTGTATGATTCCAACTATATTACATTCTGGAAAAGGCGGGACTATAGAAACAGTAAAAAGATTGGTGGTTGCTATGGCCTAGAAAGGAGGAAGAGAAGAGCTGATAGAGCACAGAGAATGTGAGGGGCAGTGGAACTATATACTGTGATATTACAATGGTAGATATATGTCATTACACATGTCAAAATCCACAGAATTTACAGTATCAGGAGTGAACCCTAATGTAAACTATAGACTTTGGGTGATTATTATGTGTCAGTAAGGTTCAACTGTAACAAAGGTATCACTCTGCTGCAGGATGCTCATGGTATAGTGAGAGACGCCGCCTGAACGTAGGGGCAGTGAAAATATGGAGACTCCATATGCAGAGACATTACTTTGCCAACAAAAGTTCATCTAGTCAAGGCTATGGTTTTTCCTGTGGTCATGTATGGATGTGAGAGTTGGACTGTGAAGAAGGCTGAGCGCCGAAGAATTGATACTTTTGAACTGTGGTGTTGGAGAAGACTCTTGAGAGTCCCTTGGACTGAAAGGAGATCCAACCAGTCCATTCTGAAGGAGATCAGCCCTGGGATTTCTTTGGAAGGAATGATGCTACAGCTAAAACTCCAGTCCTTTGGCCACCTCATGCGAAGAGTTGACTCATTCATTGGAAAAGACTCTGATGCTGGGAGGGATTGGGGGCAGGAGAAGGGGACGACAGAGGATGAGATGGCTGGATGGCATCACTGACTCGATGGATGTGAGTCTGAGTGAACTCCAGGAGTTGGTGATGGACAGGGAGGCCTGGCGTGCTGCGATTCATGGGGTCGCAAAGAGTTGGACACGACTGAGTGACTGATCTGATCTGATGTATTTTCTGCTCAAGTTTGCTGAGAACTTAAAACTGCTCTACAATTTTTACTTTTAAAAATTAATCCAGAAGAAAGAATAGGGAAAAACCTGCAAAAATCAGATTTAAAACACAAAAATCAGATTTAAATCACTAAATATACATGGTATAAATATGCCCATTAAATTACAGAGACTGACAGAGTAAATAATAAAGCAAGATAACCATACACTGTCTTAAGGAAACACATTTGAAATATAAAAGAAGTATGTTAAAAATAAAAGTATATAAAAATATACAGTGTTAACATCTAAAGAATGCTAGCATCACCATGGCAATATAAAACAAAGTAAACTTCAAAACAAGGAATATTATGAACAATAAAAAGGGGTGTTTCATAATGATAAATAGGGCAATTCATCAGGACACATATAAATCCTAAATATTGGACTGACTAAAATAGTTCATTCAAGTTGTTCCATAAGATGCTATGGAACAAACTTTTTGGCCAGCTCAATATATATGCACCTAACAGATTTATATCTAAGGCTAAAAAGTAAAATAAACAAATCCACAACTATATTTAAATATTTCAACACTGATCCTGCAGCAATTAAAGGAAAAACTAGGAAAACATCAGCAAAAATAGAGAATTCCTCAATGGTGCTATAACCAACTTTACTGACATTTATAGAACACTCTACCCAAATATATTAGGTCAGTGCAAAATTAACTGCAGTTTTCCATTGTTGAACTTTGCTATTTGATATTGGAATATATTTTTAAATACATCATCTTAATGTATACATTGCTTTATGTTTTTTTGCTAATGACTTATTATTTGCTGTGTATCCTACAATTCAACTCAATTCTTACACTGGAGATAGCATTCAGATTCCATGGCCAAGTTCTGCAAGACTGAACACCCATGGCATCCTCTGACTTTAGATGACAATTCCAAGTCCAGGCTGCCACCTGAGCAGTGGCTATAAACAAGGTTTCCATAACCCTCTCCTTGGGTTCAATTTAATTTGCTATAATAGATCACAGAACTCAGAGAAACATTTCAATTACTAGATTACTGGTTTATTATAAAAAGATATTAGAGAAAGAAATGACAACCCATTCCAGTATTCCTGCCTGGAGAATCCCATGGACAGAGGAGCCAAGTGGGCTACAGTCCATGGACGTCACAGGGAAGTTGGACACGAGTTAGCAACTAAACAATGACAACAATAAAAGGGCAGAACTCCACACCACACACAAAAAGTAACTCAAGGTGAATTAAAAATCTGAACGTAACACCAGAAACCATAAAAATCCTGGAAGAAAACTTAGATAAGCTCCTGTCCTCAGTCTTAGAAATGACTTTTTGGATTTGACACTGAAAGGAAAGGCAGCAAAAGCAAAAATAAACAAGGAGGACTACAATCAAACTAAAAACCTGTGGTACAAAAAAGACTATCAAAAAATGAATGAGAGAAAATATTTGCAAATCTTATATTTGATAAGGTATTAATGCCCAAAATATATAAAAGAACTTCCACAACTCACCATCAAAGAAAAAAACAATCCTAAAAACTTCAACTGAAAAAATAAGCAGAGGATCTGAATAGACATTCCCCCCTACTCCCGCCCCAAATGTACAGACAACCAACAAGTAAATGAAAAGGGGCTGCTTGATACAAACAATCATCTTCCCTGGTGGCTCAGATGGTAAAGAATCTGCCTGCAATGCAGGAGACCTGGGTTCAATCCCTGGGTTGGGAAGATCCCTTGGAGAAGGGAATGGCTACGCACTCCAGTATTCTCAACTGGAGAATTCCATGGACAGAGGAGCCTAGCAGGCTACAGTCCACAGGGTCGCAGAGCTGGATACTGAGGGACTAACACAGGGAATGCAAACCAAACCACAATGAAATATCACCTAACACCTGGTAGAATGACTATTATTAAAAAGACTAGAAATAACAAGTACTGATGAAGATGTAGAGAAAAAGTAATCCTTGTGCACTGTTGGTGGGAATGTAAATTGGTGCAGATACCATACAAAATGGTATAAAGAAGCACCATATCATCCAGCAACCTCTGGGTATTTATCTGAAGGAAACAAAAATACCAACTCAAAAAGATATCTGCACACCCATATTATCTGCAGCATTTACACAAACAATTTAAGTGTTCATTGATAGACATAAAGAAGTTGTGGAATATGTGTATTAGCCATAAAGCAAGGAGGAAATCCCACAATTTGTAATAACAATGAATGAATCTTGAGGGCATTATGCTAAGTAAAACAAGTCAGACACATATTGCACGATCTTACTTACATGTTATATCTGTTCAACAAAAACAATAAAGAAAACCAAACTCACAGAAACAGGATAGATGGGTGGTTGCCAGAGGCAGCATGCAGGGGGTGGGCAAAAGAGGTAAAGGTGCTCAAAAAACACAAACTTCCAGTTATAAACTAATTAGTCTTGGGGATGTAATGTACAACATGGTACTTCTTTTATATATAAATATATATACACACACATAGGTATTAACTGTATATTAATAATACTGCATTCTATAATTAAAAGTTGCTGAGAGTAAATCTTAAAAAGTCCTCACCACAAGAAAAAAAATTTTAACTCTGTGTGGTAATGGATGTTTACTACACTTATTGTGATCATTTCACAATACATACATATATCTAATCCTGTTTTAATCCTATTGTATGAAGCTAATATAATGTTATACATCAATTATATGTTTTGTTAATGAATGAAAAATAAATAAAAAGATATAACTCAAGAAAAAGTCAAATGGAAGAGATACAGAGAGCAAGGTATGTGGGAAGGAGTGCAGAATTTTCACGCCTTTTCCTAGCATGCCACTCTCCCCAAATCTCTGTATGTTCACCAACCCAGAAGCTTTACAAACCCTCTGGGGTTTTCATGGAGTTATCGTTACATCAGCATGACTGATTAACCACTGGCTATGAATGAAATTAATTTCCAACTCTTCTACGCTCCTAGGAGGTTTAGAGCCGGACTAAAGCGTTCTAACCTTCCAATTACATAGTTGACTCCATTAGGTTGCTAATGGAGTCAGGTCGAACCTAACTAAGAATTAGCAATTCTTAGGTGCTTTCCAAAAGCCACCTCATTAAAATAACAAAAGCCACCTTTATTGCTCTCTTTACTTAGGAATTTCCAAAGGTTTTAGGAGATCTGTGCCAGAAAAGGATGAAGACCAAATATATATTTCTTATAAAATCAGTGTCTTCCAACTCAATACAAAGAAAATTTGATTTTTAAGAATGAGCAAAAGATAGAAGAGACACTTCCAAGAAGATATACAAATGGTGTGTTCATGTATGCTCAGTTACTTCAATTGTGTCCAACTCTCTGCAACCCCATTGACTGTAGTTGGTGAGGCTCCTTTATCCATGGGATTTTCCCAGCAAAAAGACTGAAGTGGGTTGCCTTGCCCTCCTCCAGGGGATCTTCCCAACCCTGGAATTGAATCCATGTCTTCTGCATCTTCTGCACTGCAGGTGGATTCTTTACCCCTGAGCCACTGGGCAAATATACCCAATATTATTCATCACTAGAGAAACTTCAGTTAAAGCCATAATGAGATACTACCATGCTGCTGCTGCTGCTAAGTCACTTCAGTCGTGTCCGACTCTGTGCGACCCCATAGACGACAGCCCACCAGGCTCCCCCGTCCCTGGGATTCTCCAGGCAAGAACACTGGAGTGGGTTGCCATTTCCTCCTCCAATGCATGAAAGTGAAAAGTGAAAGTGAAGTCCCTCAGTCATGTCCAACTCTTAGCGACCCCATGGACTGCAGCCTACCAGGCCCGTCCATCCATGGGATTTTCCAGGCAAGAGTACTGGAGATACTACCATACACCCACTTAAATGGCTACTGTTTTTTAAATTGATAATACCAAATGTTAACAGAGATGCAAGTGGAACTCTTATACATAGCTCACAAAGTAAAACTGTACAGCCACTTTGGAAAGAGTTTGGTAATTTCTTAAAAGTTAAACTTACTGTTTGACCCAACAATCTGACTTTTAGGTACTGATCCAAGACAAATGAAGTCAATGTTCACACAAAGTATAAGTAAATGTTCATAGCAGCTTTATTCATAATACCTCAAACAGCAAACAACCCAAATATCTAATGATGAATGGAAAATAAATTGAGGTTTATCAATACAGAGAAACAATACTCAATAAGAAAAAGGAATAAACTACTGATACATATTGGATGAATCTCAAAAGCATCCTGTTAAAGAAACTAGACACAAAAAGTTAAGCATTATTTAATTCCATTCATATGAAACTCTTGGAAAGTCAAAATTATAGTAAGTATTGGTTGTCTGTAGTTGTAGTTGGGGAAAGAGATCAACTACAAAGTGGCATGAAGGAATTCTGTGGGGAAGACTGAAATGCTGTTTCTTGACTTTGATGGCAATTACACATCTAGATACATATGTTAAAACTCAAGCTGTACATTTTCAATGGATAGATTTTACTATATGTAAATTAAGTTACTAGAGCTAATTTTTTAAAGTTATAGAAAAAAGGACTTTTTATTATTTATTATTTTTTTTATTGGGGTATAGCAAATTAACAATGTTGTGATAGTTTCCAGTGAACCGTGAAGGACTCAGTTATACACATTACATGTATCCATTGTCCCCCAAACTCCCCTTCCATCCAGGCTGCCACATAACATTAAAATAGTTTCATGTGCTATGCAGTGGACCTTGTTGGCGATCTATTTTCAATATAGCAGTGTGTACATGCCCATTCCAAATTCCCTAAGTATCCTTTACCCCATTCTCCCCTCCTGGCAACCATAAGCTCAGTCTGTGAGTCTGTTTCTGTTCTGTAATAAGTTCATTTGTATCATTTCTTTTTAGATTCCACATATAAGGGATGTCATACAATACTTCTCTGACTTACTTTACTCAATATGACACTCTCTATATCCGTACATGTTGCTGCAAATGGCACTATTTCATTCTTTCTAATGGCTGAGTGTCATTCCATTGTATACATGACAAAAATTCAGCACCCATTTATAGATAGAAACTTTTCAGACAGTGGGCAAAGAGGGAACATACCTCAACATAATACAGGCCATATATGACAAACCTACAGTTAGCATTATAGTTAATGGTGAAAAGCTGAAAGCATCCCCTCTAAGATCAGGAACAAGACCAGGATGTCAACTCTTACCACTTTTAGTCAACATAGTTTTGGAAGTCCTAGTTACGGCAATCAGAGAAGAAAAAGAAGTAAAGGGAATCCAAACTGGGGAAGAAGAAGTTAAATGGTCACTGTTTGCAGATGACATGATACTACACATAGAAGATACTAAAGATCTACCAGAAAACTACTAGAACTCATCAATGAATTTGGTAAAGTTGCAGGTTACAAAATTAATACACAGAAATCTATTGCATTTCTATATACTAACAACAAAAGATCACAAAGAGAAATTCAAGAAACAATTCCATTGACCACTGCATGAAAAAGAGTAAAATACCTAGGAATAAACCTACCTAAGGAGACAAAAGATCTGTACTCCAAAAACTATTAAGATACTGATGAAAGAAATAAAAGATGATACACACAAGTGGAAAGATACACCACATTCATGGATTGCAAGAATCAATATTGTCAAAATGACTGTAATGCCCAAGGCAAGCTACAGATTCAATGTAATCCCTATCAAATTACTAATGGCATTTTCCATAGAACAAGAACCAAAAAAAAATCTCAAAATGTGTATGGAGACACAAAAGACCCCCAAATAGCCAAAGCAATCTTGAGAAAGAAAAATGTAGCTGGAAGAATCAGGCTCCCTGACTTCAGGCTATACTACAAAGCTACAGTCATCAAAACAGTATGATACTGGCACAAGAATATTAATAGAAATATAGCTCAATGGAACAGGATAGAAAACCCAGAAATAAGCCCATTCAACTGTGGTTAATTAATCTATGACAAAAGAGGCAAGACTATACAATGCTGGAAAGACAGTCTCTTCAATAAATGGTGCTAGGAAAACTTTACATGTAAAAGTTACATGTAGAAATAAGGCACTTTTATGTCTTTAATTTCCATGACCTTATTTTGAGCTCTACTTGTTCATCTTGCAAACTTAACTGGGTTTTTGTTGGTTCTACTCTAATAGTTTTTACTCAAAGTCCTTCAGCATTACAGTCACATTACCAGGACTGCAGTGTCAGGGCCAACATTCAGGTGAAGATACTCATGAGGTAAGTTGCAAATATGCTTCTATAACTTTGATGAGAAGATGGAACTAGAGATACAGATTTGGGAATCATCTGCAGAAAAGAGTAGAAACCAAGGAGTTGATAAAATTGTACTCTTTTCTCACTGCCAGGTCTCACTTCTTACTAAACCACAAAGCCACAGAAAATGCTTAAGTTAAATCTGAAATAAGTGAATGACTTGAATTTCAAAAGGGCAATTTTTCCATGAGAGTTAAGTAATAACCACTAAATTTACAGACAGTTTTGGTGTATTTACAGCTCCAAACTCAGACATCTTACCTGGTTTAATTTTTCACTGTGATTCAGCCTTGAAGTCTCCATTACATTTGATCTAGAATTCCTTTCCATGCCCAGTATTTGCTTTGGTGGTTCCATGTTTGAAGTGGGTTGTGAAAAGCATGCCTTTGCTACTGGGAAGCCTATGGGATATGACCCTTGTTGCTTCATTCTAAAAGGCTGGGTGAAAATCTTACCTTTTGTGAATAAAAGAAGAGGAGAGAAAAATTATCACTACCAATTTCTAGTTTATTTTCTAGTGGCTATATATAGAGGTTAGGCCCTTAGAACTAAAAAGTCAGCTTGCATTTTCATACTATGCCAATAAACTTTACATACAATGGAAATGATTAGTCATCTACAGAACAAAACCGAGAGATAATAAGGTGTTACTGAAAGATTGGGGGTTTCTAAAACTCTACTTAAGGACACCTGAAAATCATTACAGAGGCAAGACTCAATAGGTAAAAATCAAAAAAGCTGTATCTTGTTTAGGAGACCATTAAGTCTTCAAATAAAGAATCTGCTTGAATTATGCTTTTCAAACTGGATAACCATCTAGTGGTTATGAGGGGAGAGGTGGAGAATGAAAAGCTACAGAATAAAGGATGTTATCCTAGAGTTTAGATTCTTTTCTTCAAGATTAGTAGGTAGGGAAACACCACAGAAGAAAGGTATATTGTTAAAAAACATGAAAGATAACTGAACCCCAGCAAGGCCTAGCTCTTTCTTTACCCTAAAATCAAGCTGACAAGAGAAAAAAATTACTTCCAAGATATCCTGATGAGAAATAACGGACTATGGGTGGAGAAAATCAACAATTCATTCACTGGGAAGGAATATCCACCCTCTACAATTCATTAAATTGTCAAACTGCTTTATACAACTCAAATTCATATAAGTTGAATAGCATGAGTTACTCTCCCAAAGTTTAAGCACCTCACGAATACTGACACAGGGAGTTCCCAGGTGGCCTAGTGGTTAGGATTCAGCACTTTTCACAGCTGTGGTCTGGGTTCCATCCCTGGTCATGGAACAGAGATCCCACAAATGGCATGGGACAGCCAAAAATTTTTTAAAAAAAGAATACTGATGCCGTTGAGGTTTAGACACAAAACACTCAGTGGCCCCCATAGTCTTCCTTGACTAGAACCTGTAAACCCCCTACCATCCTTGTCAAATTACACTTCCCATCACAATTTAAATATTGGTTTATAAATTCATGATAGTCTCATGATTTTTATATATTAATCTAAAAACACAGATTTTGAGAAAAAGAAAAATCACTGAAATGGGCATAGAGTTCCCCGAATAGGCAGTGAGTGAATGGATTCTATACTGTCAAGGGTCTAGAGAGACATTATATCAATAATCATATTAGTCTTCTGAGCCTTTAAGAGAGACAGTAATTGGGTACGCAAAGCACTGAATGAGCAGTAATAAGAGTTCAGTACCTAACTTTAGCTGTACCACTTTTCTAGCCATGAAATTTTTGAAAAGTCATTCAACTTTCTTGAGTTTTAGCTTTCTGATCTGTAAGACAGTTACTCACCCAACCTGTCTATAGTATGAGAATCCAAGGTAAAATGCTATACAAATATGGTGGTTATCATTACACTACATAAATTAATACAAATGCCTGCTAGGGTATCAAAGATTCAGTGATAGCCAAGATCAGATAGCAAATGCCACAGATCAGTATTATTTTTTTAAACTTTTAATTTTCTATACTATATCTTCTTTACCTGAACACACATAACTGATATTCATTTACAGCACTCCAGAGAGAGCTGATCTTATGTTTTCATAATAGTAGCCAGGCAGTTTACAGATCTTGTCTCATTTAATCCTCAGTATGACTCCAAGAGCCAAGTATAATTATTCCTATTATAGAGATGAGGCGACTAAAGGCTTAGCCATTTT
Source organism: Bos indicus (assembly GCF_029378745.1). Lineage (NCBI taxonomy): Eukaryota > Metazoa > Chordata > Mammalia > Artiodactyla > Bovidae > Bos > Bos indicus. The sequence continues at coordinate 61,633,376 of NC_091775.1, read as the reverse complement.
AAGTAACTCGCCTGAGATAACACGGCTATCAAGTGGTAGAGCCATGATTCAACTTCAACAAACTAATGGAGCTTAGCCATTGCATGTATACGTATATACACATATGTACAACAGCTCCAAAATTTGCTGATCTGTATGGTTACTTGTGCTAATGTGCTTACCTGCAGGCCATCCTCTCTGCTTTTCCTCTGATACACTCTTCTTCAGCGTCAACAAAGAACCTGCTCTGGTCTGCTCCACAGAAATAACATCTGAAGCAGCATTCAGCACTTCGAACATAGAGAGGAAGCCATACTGCACATACTGGAATGATCGTCCAAATCGATTGGCAAATGCATTTTCAAAATCAGAAAGGAGAACAGGAGATAACGCCAAGAGATCTTTCAACTCACTCTTCACAACAGCTGGAAGAATAGGGGGCACCCTTCCTCGGTAAGGTACTCGCCGGCGAGAGCTGGGACCAGAGCAGACACTGGCCCTTCCCTTCTGCACAGAGTTTCGAACCTTATGGTTGCTCTTCTGTTTTGCAACTAAATTTGCTATTCCTTTGGTGGACTCATCTGGGATGGCTAAGGAGGTGTGAAGAAAAAAAAAGAAATCATATTTAGGTGAAAACTGACTCCCTTCTTCATTCTTTGCACCTGTGGTTATATAATTTTTTGCTCTCCAAGGAGCTTTGTATCTAGGTGGCACGATAAACATGAATCCCTGGTTACTCCATTTCTTGCATTTTAGACAACAGCTTGTTAGCTTCTCTACTGGAGGACGGAGAACAGTGGAACCCAACTGGTTAACACTGCTACTAATTAACTCCTGAAAGATCTGAAACTCTAGAGATGAACAATAAACTTCCCTACAATGATGTTTTTGTGCTTCATGAAATTTAAAACAAGATTCCATAATTAAAAAGTCCCCTTGTTTAAGTTTCTCCTGACATAAGATGTTAAAACATGAAATCATACGCAAAACGTAGTTTTTGTGAAAGCACAGCATTCTGGGGAGGGTTTCCTGATTGTGTTAAAGATCTAACTCTGCCCACAACCTCAAAGGTGCCTATGATCTCTCTTCTCCCTCAAGAAAGTAAAATCCCCTGCCTGGAATGCAGGATACTTGCAGAGCTAGAGCAATTCTTTACCAAGTGATTATTATTACAAAGTTCATAGACCTCCAAATCTTAAACCTACCTTTCAGTATTACAGTACCATCCCCACAGGGGCAGACACTGACAACATCAGGCATATCCAACACCAGCTCCATTGTGGACCGATACCCAAGGATTCGGAGCGGTAAATGGTTGCCAACCATCAAAAGGTACTCCTTTTCCAACTGCTGTGGGGTCAAACCGTCTTTGGTGGAAATGAGAAGTGACCTTATTTCCTTCCTCAGGCATTCCTGTATACGCTCTTGTTCAGACATTGCACCTACAAGATTTAAGACAGAATCATTGCTCATGAAGAAAAGCAGGCAAACCCAAGAGGAAAAATAATAATAAAAAGTTTAAAATGGCCCAAAGTGGAATATTAACAACCGAGATGCGGCTTTTAAAGGTAAACGAGGCAGAAACAATACCACGAGGGTGCTCTGAAACTTGGGTTTGGGAAAGCTCCTATATAATCCAAAGTCTAAATCCCAATCTGTGATGATTAACCCAAGTGTGCCTCAAGAAATCCCTGCCGCGACCTAACGTGTGAAAAGTTTAAGTTCCTGGCTCGTTTTTTTTGGTGAAGCCTTAACTCTGCTTGTCCTAGATCTCACTCTACACTGTAGACTTCGTATCAGAGACTCTCTCGCCCACTCTTCCGGAACCAGGACTGGGAAGGAGGCAAACGCAGCACGCCTTCCTCCGCAGCGCGAGCACTGGGCTCCGCGGAATCACGCTCAGACGGCAAACTTTCTCCAGAGCCCAAACCTACGGAGAGGCTCCCCGCGTTGTCTTCCAAGTCAACCACCTTGTCGTTGCCCGCTCTCTCCCAACTGTGCTCGGCTTGGGCGCGGGGTGTTGACCCCTCCCAACCCTACCTCCCAAAGTCCCTCAAGGGGACTGCCCACGGCCCTGGGTAAAAGAGGTAGTGGGGCGGGAAGCAGGCGGAGCACCCTTCAGCTGCCCGACCCTGCCCGGCCGCCCCTCACCCTGGCGCTGCCGCTGCCGCTGCCGCTGCCGTTGCGGGCCTGGCAACGTCAAAGGTGCACACGAACTACCAGCCACAGACCCGCAGCTGTGAGGCGGCCTGCGCGCCTGCGCACTAGTGCCTGAGGGCCCGCGAGGTGCGCTCCGGGCGCCGCGTTCCGGCCCCGAGGGCTCACGGCCGGTGGGACGGTTAGGTAGGACTGGTGGCTCCGGAATCTGGCCTGGGTTCGGTCCCAGTCCTGGGGCCGCCTAGGTCACCTCCCAGGCAGCTTCTGGGATGGCCGGCGCCTACTTCTTGCGACGTGCTTGGGAGGCACGAGGTGAGGCAGCGCGCACAAGAACCCCTCCAAACACCTCTAGGCCGGAGGAGAAGGAGGCTGTGAGGTTCTTAGCCTAGGTGTGCCTCTCAATCGCCCGTGGAGCTTCTTTAAGAAGTGAAAAAGATGCTCGGGTCTGATCAGCAGATACTCTGATTCTAGCAGGTCTGGGTCTATTGGAGGAAACTTCAGGCAATTCTGATGCTTGGTGGAGAAGCGCTCCTGAGCTAGATAGATGCAGCTCCCAGCAGAGCGGAATGGGTGGGGCAACGAGGGCTTCCTGAATGAGTGGAGAACTTCACTGGAGATAAAAGCGCTGGGAAACTAAAAAAGAAGATGTATTTGAGGAAATAACCTGGGGTGTATTTTACTGGATAGGTGGAATAAGCCAGTTGTATAAGGGCCTTGAAAACCAGATAATGGTAGTTTAAGAGGTATAGACTAGAAAGGCAGAGTATGGAGACTTTTACCTTAAAATATACAATCTAATTAAAGGAACAAGAAAACCAAAAGATAACCGAGGATGAGTCAAGAAAGAAACCAGAGCGCACACATCTACTTTGACCTAAAACCCCACGACATTAAGACAAAAGCTCTAAGGAACAAAATGTTCCATCACTGAACCAAGAATACTGAGTAATCTCAGAAACACAGAAAAGATTTGTGGGCTGGTTGATAGCAAAACGGACAGGGCTAAATAGCAAATTAACTAAAAGGAAAGTGATGAAACATAAAGAATGGATCCAGCTGGATACTACTCCAACATCTGAATGACAGGTATTACACAAACAACAGATCGGTGGTGAGGGTTGGAGATTTGGAAAAAAGAAAATGCCTCAGATTTGAAGAAAATCACAAATTTTCAGATTAAATGGTTCCACTGAGTCCTTAGGATGACTAATAAACTTAAGATCCCATTCTAGACAACATCCAGAAGAAAGAGAAGAGCTTTTATATAGAAATAGGTTACCTAGAAAGCAATGGAAATTATATTGCAATTGGATTTCTCAATGGAGCAATGTCTTTAAAGCTGAAACTGAAATCCTTACCCTAGCCAAATCAGCATTTAAATGGAACACCTGAAAATTCTGAAAATTTACCATCTCACTAAACAACCTGAGAGCAAAATGAACAATGAATTGAAAAACCATATCCCTGATTTTCACTGTTATAGGTAACATATGGTGCACTTACTACATGCTCTTAACGTAGATTATCAAATTTTAACAATCTGAAAAAGTACAATTATGATCCCCACTTTAAACTGAAGAAACTGACAGAAATGAACAAGGATATAAAAAAATGATAGGCAGTAAAAACAAAACTCTTGATCGAATCTAGAAAGTTATTGGTGCATAATGTGAAAATAAGAGATTTTTACCAAGATATTCTGGAGCTAAATCTCAGATCAATAACTGCAACCTGAGTGTCAGGGGCTGAGTTGCTTCAATAAGGGGACCCCATTTGGAAGAGTTAAGCTACACTTGAAGTCATCACTTGCTTGGGTTTATAATGGACTGTCATTCTCTGAAAACTGTCAGACTTATGTAGTGGCTAAACTGGAATGAGGTGGGAACCATCACCTTAGCATCTTTCTTGCCTTTGATGGAGACACTCTGCAGGTATGTAGTAATGCTTTTGATGTACTATTTTGGCACTTGACTTGGCATTTTCTACCAGAATAGCCCTTACTCAATGAGTGAAGGTGCCCATGTAAGAATTCTGTCAGTTGCTAAGATTACCTACTCCAGCTATTCACTTGGCGAGTAGGGTACTAACCACAGGATGAATTCACAGTCCTACTAGCCCTGCCCAAAGGTGAACTTGGACCAGAATTTAATTCATTTATCACCTAACCCCTATATTCTCAGAATGTTGATAGCACACAGTGATATTCGTGTTCTTTTGAAATTAGTGACAGGTACTAAGAAGTTTGAGTTCCTCCTGTTTTCCAGAACATTTATCCATAAGGGGTTCCAAGGCCTTTGGGGAAAGGCTAGAGAAAAGGTTTGCAGTACTTAGGTACAGTGTTTCAGCAGCATCCTTCTTTAAGAATATTTAGGCTACACTCCTGGAATCTTGGAACAGAACTGACAAGTCATGTTTCTCATTCAGAGTCCTCTGTTCCCCAGACCTAGAACTGTTTTGTTGGTTTGTTTGCTTTTGTAATTACACAAATCAAAAAGACTTAGTGAGTTGTTTGTTGATTTCATCCCTGGGACCCTACAATTAATTACCACAACCAGACAACTCTGTGAGTCAGACCAATGTGTTTTCCATCCTGCCCATTATGATGACCAGAGCGCACTTTTCTTCTATTAATTAACTGTCTCCACCTGGTCTCCTCCCATCCCCTGCCTGTATCTGGGAGTATATTTCCATTGCAGCTGCTCCTACCAGCATTCCTACCTTAAAAAACAGCCAATAACGAGTTTTGTGTGGTGGTGTGTGTATGTGTGTTTTAAGCTTCTGAAGCTTTAATATATGCCCCATGACAAGTATGAGAGAATCTTTTGAAAACACTGTCCGTGAAGGAAGAGGTGAGTTAGAAGCTCATGATAGAACTTGGGCAGCATTCCAACCTCCCAAAGTTTAACATTATGCCCAACTTGGGGCCATTTGATGTCTGTTCAATTCTATTCCTCACAACAATTACGCTAAACCTTTGCCATCCCTATTAAACTTTTTTACATATTCCTGCCTCACCACTAGAAAATGACTTGGCTCTGACTCCCAAAGACACACACAGAGAGAGGGAGAGACAGAGAAAGAAACACTTTCTTTCGGACATCCTCCAGCCATTCCTTCTTGGCCAAATCCTTGAATAAACAGTCCATGCTCACTTTTCCCCACTTTTTCATCCACCATTCCCTACTCAATCCAAAGCACTCAGCCTGCTACTCTGAACATCTTAGTTTTATCAAAACCACCAATGACAAATCTGACAAATCGTAAGAACTTTTCAATCTTTCCATGGTAGGTGACTGCTTCCTCTCTGTGTCCCCTCCCTTTCTGAAAATCTCTCCTCTCTGGGTGTCTGTAATGCTGCTGCTTTGAGCTTGGCACCTAGGTTTCTGCCCTTATTTCCTATTTCTGTTTTCCATTAAATGTCCACACCTACCAGGGTCTGTCCTTGGCTTCTCCTTTTCAGTCTCCCCCTCTTCCTGAGTGACCTTTTTCACTCTCACACGTTCAGCTTTGACTCATGCCTTCCAAAACGCATGTTCATTCAAATAACACAGATTTTCTAGTTCCTACCATGTGCCAGGCACTACTAAAATATGAAACTACAAGAGCAAGACAAAGTTCTGTTCTCCTGGACCTAACTAAGGACAAACAAAAAGCAGATAAATATATAAAACGTCAAGTAACGATAACTTAAGAAAAATAAACCAGGGTAAGCCAGAGTGAGAAGGGGCTGCTTTAAACAGAGTATTTAGAAAACACTTTGTTTAACCTCTAAGCTAGGGATTCCCGACTTGTAGTTCCAGAGCATCAAAACAATCTAGAAACTTGTTACAAATCATCAGACCCAACCCCCGACTTGCTCAACTAGAACCTGGGGAAGGGGCAGGAAGAGCCCGACAACGCAGTTTAATTACCCTCCAGGTGATTCTGTGCTGCGCTTAGACGCTCAGTTGTGTCCGACTTTTTGTGACCCCATGAATTAGAGCCCACCAGGCTCCTTCTGCCATGGGGATTCTTCAGGCAAGAATACTGGAGTGGGTTGCCATGCCCTCCTCCAGGGGATCTTCCCAACCCAGGAATGGGTTCCCAGAAACCTAGGTCTCCCGCATTGCAGGCGGATTCTTTACCGTCTGAGTCATCAGGGAAGCCCAAGAACATTGGAGTGGGTAGCCTATCCTCTCTCCAGGGGATGTTCCCGACCCAGGTTATGGGACAGGGGTCTCCTGTATTACAAGTAGATTCTTTACCAGCTGAGCTACCAGGGAAGCCCCAAGTGATTCTGATGGCCGCAGTGAGAACTGCAGTTCCTACCCTACCCCCACCCCGATTCATTGTCCTGAATAGATTACTGGTGTGCGGTCTATCGGATTGATTTTCTCAGCCCGTAAGGGTAGCTTGAGGGTTGGGGGGGAAGGAGATGCTGGGGACCCCTCCGGTCAAAAGACTCCACCCAGACTTTTCAGAAGGCGACCAAGTGGGGTCAGCTGGCATGCTCACAGGCCTCCAGGAAGGAAGGTAAGAGCCAGACACTCACTGAATCTGCTGCAAGAAGCTGGGTGCCGCCAGTTTTCTGAGTTCAGGAGCGCCAGACGAAGCGCTTCCGGTTCGCAAGGAGGCTGCGCAGCTTAAAACTAGGCCCACGAAGGGCCGGGAGCGAGGTGGGGGTTCCTGCGCAGCGGGCGTTAGCCCTTGCGGCCAATTCCATGCCTGAAGTTTTATCTTTATTTTGAAATACTGGTTTGGAAAAAGTTTGGTTGAATTTGAAATCCATTTGTACCATACTCCGAAAGAAGAGAAACCATTACAATGAGCCTGCCCACTGCAACTGGAAAGTAGCCAGGGATAGCTGCAACTAGAGAAAGCCTGTGGGCAGCCACCAAGATCCAGCACAGCCATAAATAAAATAAATCTTTTTTAAAAATTGAGTGAACACATTTCTCATCCATGGTAACAAAAAATATTTAAAGCTTATCAAAAACCCTTGATTAGGAATTTCATGTAGTCGTTTGATCTGCTGGAAGGCCCAGTTCTTGAAGCCCTCTGAGAATCACCTGCCCGCCTCTTAATATGGCTTAATCTAGGTTTTCTCTGATTTTACTCAGGATTACTTGTCCTCTCCTTTGGGTCCCCATGGTAACATATAGATATCTGTGGTTCCCACCAGGAGCAATTTTGTCCCTTTGGGACACTTGACAATGTCTCAGGATTGGTACTACTGGCATCTTGTGGTGGGTAGAGGCCAGAGATGCTGCTAAAGATCTTGCATAGGAAAGTCCCCTGCAACAATTATCTGGTCCAAAAGGTCAACAGCGCTGAGGCCGAGAAACCCTGCTGTAGATCCTTCTGTCATAACATACACACTTTATCACACCTGTATGTTTACATATGTTTCTCCCTGTTAGACTCTGTTTCTCAAGAACATGGCTTAGCTTTACATTCTCAGAGGTGAGCAATGCTAACATACGGTAAGCGCTCACTATGTATCTATGAAGTGAATTCATGAGAGAAAAGTCCAGGCAGTCTTACCTACACCTAACAAGTAGACAACTGCCTCTCCAGGCAAAGAAGGCCAGAACTTGAAACACTTGAGAGCAGAGTAATTAGAGGAAGTGGGTCTAACAGAGATGCCTGCAGTTATTTACCAACTGCTCAACCTATAAAGGTAAAAATCTCTCGAGTCTTCTATCCCCTCACCCCCACTACCCCCTTCATAATTCCATGCAGTCACTAAATTCTGCTATTTCTCTACCTCAGAAATAAATCTAAGCCATCCCCACTGCCAAAGCCAGCTTTCATCAGCATCGCTTTCCTAGACCACTACTGTGCCCTCCTGGTTGGTTTCTCTGCCACCTACAAATTGACAAAGTTAAATTTAAGTCCCTGTAGTTTCTTCCAGCTTTAAAGTATTTGCAATTTTATCTAGTGATAATGAATTCCAACTTTTCCATTAAATAAAATGTATAAATATTCACTCTTAATTATAGATATAAAATTTCAAGCTGCTAAATGAGAATAAGTATATTAACTTAGAAAGCCTTGAAATCTTTCATGACCTTTGTCTTAGAAACAAACTCAAAGCCAGCAAGTTTAATTGGTCCTCTCCCTCTCCTGATAACTCCATTCCCACAGAGGTCAGGCTCATAACAAACCCAAACAAGGGCTAATGTATTAAGAGATAAAGCTGTGCACATATATTTTCAGCAAAGGGATGACTGACACACTTTCAATTAAAAAGGAATCTAAAAGAAAACAGCATCATCATTTTAAGAAGAGATGAGGCCAGCCAGCTAGAGACTAGTGCTGCTACCTCAGCACTCAGCTGTTGACTTTTTTAACACGGAATGTTACCCCCTTTCTCAGATATTGTCATTGTCATTCATAATCCAAAGAGCCTTGTGATATAAGCAGATGCTTGTGTTAGTGTTATAAATGGATATAGAAAATGAAGTAGTGATTATATAACAGCAGAGGAGACTGAGAACAAGTACCCAACATGGGCTGCAACAATCAAATATGGCTTTTTCTCATCAATTTTTCTCCTACAAGAAATCTTATTGGGGGAGAAGGTACAGCTTTGAGAATGTAATTTGGCCAGATATCCCGCCAATTCTTGGTTCAAAAATTGAGGTACAATTTTAGTTTAAGAGTCTACAGCTAGGACTCTAGGTCAAATTAATACATAACAGAACCAAAAGATGAGAAAAAATTAATAAATGCTACAGTTTCATGCTTTTGCAAATAGGAAAATCTTTAAAGATGATAAACTAGCTATGTTTAATAGCAACTATTAATTTGTAATGAATACTAAATAATCATATTTTTCCCCCTTTGGGCCAAATGCAACTTCAAAAATTTTTTCAGTATACTGTTATGGGGAAAAAATACTGAGTCAGGCACTTGAAAAGAAACATTTACTCTCCCTATGTAGTCCACACAATATTCAGGTTTAGACAGTAAAAAATAAATCTATTTGACTTTTTTTACAAATCTTTTAATTATTATATTCCCAGTGACCTAACTCAGAATATATGGAAGAAAATAATGGAATGGTTTTTCCAGAGTCAATTTAAGTTACTTCAGAAACTGCAGTCCTTGCTTTGGAAACATGGAGTCTTACCCACTTACCAGGAAAGTCTCCCAGTCCTCATTCTTTAATAAAGTTTTTGAGAAAGAAAAAAAGCTATCACTATGTGAACTCAATAAATATTGGAAAATTAAAACTAAGTGATCATTATCTCTACCATACTGTAATGAACTATTTGAGTAGAATCATAAATCTTGAGTTTGGTTATCCAGAACAACCTCCTATTCAGTGAGAAATTATTAATAGAGAATAAAAAAGAAATAGATCCATTCAATGTTTCAAATTCCTCAGATGCAGGTGGGGCAGCTACCCCAGGGTACTGCCAGGGTACTGCTGAGTGGAGATGGCCAGTAAGGCTTAAAAAAGCAAAACTCTTGCCTTCATGAAGGAAGAATGGGAACAGGGTTTAGCCAAAAACAAAAGTAGCCCTTTCCCTAAAAAAGTTAAATCAGATCCCTGCTCTTCTGATTCTTCAAGAAGCAACATCAGCAGGCTTAAGCATTAGTAAAATAATAAATTAGTAAAAAAGAAATATAAATAAGAGAGCATGTGTGAGTGTAAGCAGAGGTCTGGGAGAATTTTCCTCACCCCCACCCACTCCCACCCACTTCGCCCCTTTTAAAATGTGAATCTTCCCAGGAGTAGTCAGCCAACACCTTTACCTGTGAATTTCGGCAGAAAGAGTAGGGCCAGGACATCAAGTAAATTAGGAGAGGAAAGATAGCCTTGAGAAGATCTTAAGGGAGAGGTGGGGGGAGGGGTGGTGCTTGCAGAGAAGTTTCTAATTTTACCTTAAAGTTACCCTCATTGGACAACCTTTTCTGTCCCTTAATCTCTCTAGCCTTACGCGGGGACCACATATTCTAATTCATACAATATTAACAAATCGTAAAGCAAAGTGCCATCACACCTTCAGCAGTTTGCGGGCCTGCGTGATATTTCAGTTCAAATGTTCGTCTCTAGAAACACATTTTAAAACGTTTTAACCTGGCACACGGGCTCTCACACAAACTCACTGCTGAAAGTGGCACCGAGTCTCAAGGGCGGCGCGCCCGGACCCCGGCTCCTCTGAGAAACAGATGTCGGGTTTCACCTTGAGCAGAGCCCCGCCCGCACACCTCTGGTATCCCGCCCCCGCTCACGGTCATTATATTCTCCCCCAGGGATGCGCCTGCATCACTGCCAAGAGACGCCGCAGGAACCGCACTCCCGGGCCGGGTCGCTCTGAGGATGGAGAAGAGGGCTCGCAGCTCCTCCAGAGACGCCCACAGGAGAGGCAGCGGCTCCTCGCACAAGGAGAGCAAAAGGGCGAAGACAGACAGGGGCGGCCGAGGCCGCGGGCGCCGGGATGCCGAGCCGGAGCAGCCGGCCCTCGGGCGGGCAGGGAGCCCGGGCGAGCCCCGAGCGCCGGCAGCCACTGTGGTGGACGTGGATGAAGTCCGGGGCTCTGGCGAAGAGGGCACCGAAGTGGTGGCGCTGCTGGAGAGCGAGCGGCCCGAGGAAGGTACAGCGGGCAGGCTGAGGCCCCGGGAGAGGGTGCGGTCTTTCCAAGTGGTACCCAAGAAATGTTCGTTAGGGTGCAACGAGTCACCTCCCTGAGAGCTACAGAGGTAAGAGCAGCCGGCTGGACCTGCTCAGATTCCCAGGAAATGAAAGCGAGTTAGGACCCGCTGACCCACCAGTGGTGAAGACCAAAATGCATCAGAAGAAATACAAATAACATCCACCAAATACCATTGATGGCAGGGGTCAGCCACGGTTGGGAGGTGGGAGGGAGTGTGGTCCAGGTTGGGGACCAACATGCCAAAGGAACCTTGCAGCTGCTCCTGTGTCTGGAAGAGTATGTGGGCCCCTAGTTTAAGAAATGCAGGAGCTGATGATTCAGGGTAGTTTGTAGCTTATTCTCGGCTCTTCATCAGACTTAACCTAAAAGCATTTTACACTTTCTTTGTGCTGATCGGTCTTTCTAAAAAGTAGAGACAGCCAAGTACAGAAAAGCCAGATCTCAACTAACCATTTGATCATAGGCAGAGCCTTACCCATCTATCAAATGGGGATACCAACAGTACCCACCACAGAGGGTAATTGTGAGGATAAAATGAGCTAACATAAACATTAAAATGAGCTAAGATAAACACTCAAAGTGTGCATCTTACACAAAGCCTGGAAAGAATAGACATATAATATAAATGCTCAGAGCAGAATCTTTGCAAGCTAAAAGAGGCAAGTTAGACCAAAGGGAGGGAATCACAGGGAAAAGCGTCTCTTTGGCTTCTGCAGGTGAAACAACTCTTGGGAACAAATTTATCTGCTTCCAATCCTTTTTTTTTTTTTTTTTAATTTAATTTTTGGCCACACCCTGTGGCATGTGGAACCTTAGTTCCCTGACCAGGAGCTGACCTCATGCCTCCTGAAGTGGAAGGTGGAATCTTAACTACTGGACCACCAGGGAAGTCCCTGACTTCAATCCATCTTATAATGAATGAAGCAAAAATATCATATCACTATCATAGTTATAGGATGAAGGGGGTTTAACTTTAAAGGAAGGTAAATAAGGAATAGTGTTATACTACATTCTGCTGACTACGAAATTTTAACATTTCCCAGCCAGCAGCACTGCCCCATATGCTGTAGCATTGAAAGCTATGACTTGAGAAAGATTCCAGCAGTTGGGCTGTGGTTTATGTTGACCGTGTTAAGGCTGTTTTTCCTACCTGGTGCCTTTTCATGGATCAGAAATTTCTGATTATTAAAGGGTTATTGGATTCACTGCTACATTAATGCTGAGGTTAGAGATCTGGTAAGTCTTGTGCTTCAGATCATATGGGTGGGGTAGGAAAAGAAGGGAGCTCCATTTTTTGGACCCCTTACTTTGTGCCAGGCACAAGCTAGGTGCTTTACTGAGTAGTATCATTCCTATGGCACAAATAAGAAAAAATGCTGAGAAATTGTTACTTGCCCAAGACCTACAGGTGGAAACTAGAGAAGCCAGAATCTCAGAATAAGTCTTATTGAAAAGCCCGTCCTTGCAGGGTGCTCTGCCTGATTTCTGGTCATGGTTCCAGCACTGCCACCAGCTAGCGGTGGCCTTGGGCCAGTAGCTTCACACTGTGGGCCTCATTCCATCTGTTCAGCTATAAAGTCACTAGAGCTCGAGGCCCCCCAAGTAGGGGATGAGTCACCTTAAGGATGAGACTCACTTGCTGAGTCCTTGACTGGGAGCTTTCTGTGGTTCCCAGAGGAAAGGGGAGCAGACACAGCAATACCCCTTCTCCTCCTCATGTAGCACCACATTTCTACCAGGCTACCTAAGACTGGGAGAAACAAAAAGAAGCTTCACTTCATTGAAATGTTGGGGATTCTCGCACTAAGGCATATCTAAAGGCTCTTTTGACTTTAACATGTGATGTTTCATTTAAACCTAACAAACTGGATGTTCAAGGAACTCATTTTAAGAGAAAAATACTTTGTTAGTAAAACTTCTAAGTTATATTTGGGTATAGATATTAGTTTTCTGTTCATATCCCTAACTATTATATGAAGGAATTTTGAGGGCTTTCTTCACTTACAAAATGTAAATTTTGTCTGTATGTGCATTTATTTATTTTTACTTACCATGCTTATCACTGGCAAATGAAATATTATTTTAAACATGGCAAGAACACTACTATTGCTCTCAGGAAAGAATATTGTAAAAACCAATGTGATGCTGATAGAGTCATCTCTCCCCAAACAGGTTGCATGAGAAATAAATTCTATGGAACATGAATTCGTTTGGAGAAAATATCACCTGGTCAAATTTTGGGAAATACTAGGTTAAACAAAGTTAAGAAGGCTTCTTTGCTGAAGGGATTCTCCTAGCTTCAGCATGCCCATGACTGTTAGGAGCTCCAGGAGGGGAACACTACACAGTATTTTCTAAACTCATTTATTCCGGGAACTCTTGATCTGTGGGGCACCCTGTGGGATTAGTGTTCTGTGGGACACCATTTGGGAACCACCACAGATTGGCATTTAGCACTGAGCTTAGTTTTGTGCTGATGCATCTTGTTTATCTGCCCTCTTCAATTAATCTGCACATCAGTTTGGTGATGACCTTTCCAGTTACTTTCCCAGCATGGAAATAAAATTTTAAGGCCCACTAATTAGTTATCCGTTTCTATCCCTTCTCTTAAAAATAGGCTTCTTACCATTTGTAATCTTTAGTCACCTTCTAGTTCTCTATGAGATTTTTTTAAACTGACAAATAGTGTCCCTTTGGCCAATATTCTAGTACCTAAAGATTAAAATTCTTGAGATTTCTGTAACTATTGCATTTAAATCATTTTCACTATCCATTTCGCCTTCCTTTCTACATTCAAGAATTATTTGCTGAATGTATGTTTCAGGCACTACTCTAGTCCTGGGACACAGTGTAAATAAGACAAGGCCCTAAGAAGCTTGTGTTCTTGAGATGAACTTTCCCTGATATAAATACCATTTCATTTATCACTCAAGCAACCTGGATGGTCTGTACTCCAGTTCCTTATCACCTTTTTATAGGCACAGATGGGCTAATATTACCCCACAAAGGTGATTTTCAGAGATTGTCTAAAGATCCACACCTTTACCCAAAGAAGGGGCTCCCAGGAATTCTCTGGCACTCTAGTGGTTACGAGTTGGAACTTGCCCTGTGGGGTCCCTGGTTCTGTCCCTGGTCAGGGGGATCTAAGATCCCACAAGCTGTGGGTTGCAGCCAAAAAAAAAACAAAACAAAAAGCAACTTAAAAAGAAAACAAGAAGGGGCTCTCATGCAGAAATTTCAGTTATTGGGGCAAGTGATAGATGGGGTTGTAATTTCAGGGAAGATAAACCTCTGGACACATGTGTTTTGAATCACTTCAAATAACAACACCACACACACATACAGACACACACAAAAAAAGTTTAGTGCTTGTGTGTGTATATGTCATTTCATCCTTATGCCAGATATGAAATATCCCATGAGACAGTTATTATGAAATAGTCAGGTGATGAAAGTATTTCCTTGAATAGATGAGGAAACTGAGAGGTTGTGTGCCTTGCTAAGGCCATCTGAACAGAAAATGGTGGCACCAGAACTGGAGCCCAGACCACACGTCCAGATGCTGTGCTTGTTGCAGGGTGCCCACCGCTGCCTTCCCAGGAGCCTATTCCACCTTCCGTCGGCCCCCAAAGCCCGTCGCACAGACAGGCTCTGGGAAATGACCACACTGATGTTCAGCTCATTCTACAAACTGTCCAGCAAAGTCTACAAACTGATCCGACCCTAATATCAAGGACTGAGCTAGAGGTGCTAGTCAGTAAATGTGGTGAAGTTCCAATATAATTTTTCTGTTTCTTTTTTCAAGGTACCAAGTCTTCCAGTTTAGGGGCCTGTGAGTGGCTTCTTGTCCTCACATCCCTGCTCTTCATCATCGTGACCTTCCCTTTTTCTATCTGGTTCTGCATAAAGGTGAGATTCCATGAGGACCTAACAAGTAATTCCCTGGTGTCTCTCACTCGCCACCCCATGTCCACTCTCATTTCTGTGTTTTGATACTTGCTGTCTGCTCTGCAAGGAATGCGCTCACTCCCACTCACTTTGCAGAAAAGCTGTTACTCGTTTATACCTGCTCAAAGAGAATCGAGAAGCTTTCCCTGACTCCTCCAGACTGTCATTCCCTTCCTTGTGCTCACATCTCCCGCACCTTTCTCATCCATTCTAGCAATTACCACAAGTATAATGTTTGTGGATACCCAGTCCACATCAGTATTCTTGGGCTTCCCTGGTGGCTCAGCTGGTTAAGAATCCACCTGCAATGAGGGAGACCTGGGTTTGATCCCTGTGTTGGGAAGATCCCTTGGAGAAGGGAACAGCTACCCACTCCAGTATTCTGGCCTAGAGAATTCCACGGACTGTATAGGCCATGGGGTTGCAGAGTTGGACTTCCCTGGTGGCTCAAACAGTAAAGCGTTTGCCTACAATGCGGGAGACCCAGTTTCAATCCCTGGGTGGGGAAGATGCCCTGGAGAAGGAAATGGCAACCCACTCCTGTATTCTTGCCTGGAAAATCCCATGGACGGAGGAGCCTGGTAGGCTACAGTCCATGGGGTTGCAAAGAGTTGGACACGACTGAGCGACTTGACTTTCTTTCTTCTTTGCAAAGAATCGGACAGGACTGAGCGACTTTCACTCACTTCAATCTCTGCCATTAGACTGAGAGCCCCTTCAAGACAGGACCTATATCCAGTTGATCTACACTCTATGCTAACACAAAGGCCGGCCCAGAATAGGTCATGATGCCTATTATTAACACATCCAGGAAACCTCAGGCAACTTCAAGAGATCACGAATGACAAACATCTTGGGCCCATAGGTGGCACTAGTGGTAAAGAACCTGCTGCTGCTGCTGAGTCGCTTCAGTCGTGTCCGACTCTGTGCGACCCCAGAGACGGCAGCCCGCCAGGCTTCCCCGTCCCTGGATTCTCCAGGCAAGAACACTGGAGTGGGCTGCCATTTCCTTCTCCAATGCATGAAAGGGAAAAGTGAAAGTGAAGTCGCTCAGTCCTGTCCGACTCTAGCGACCCCATGGACTGCAGCCTACCGGGCTCCTCCGTCCATGGGATTTTCCAGGCAAAAGTACTGGAGTGGGGTGCCATTGCCTTCTCCTCCTGCCTACCAATACCAGGCACCAGGAGAGGTAAGAGGTGAAGGTTCCATCCCTGGGGCCAGAAGGTCCCCTGGAGGAGGGCATGGCAACCCACTCCAGTATTCTTGCCTATAGAATCCCATGGACAGTGGAGCCTGGCAGGCAACAGTCCATAGGATCACGAGACACGACTGAAGCAACTTGGCATGCACACACAGGTGGTTTTACGTGTGTCTGAAGCTGTCCCTGAAGTAAATGAAGACTTGTGTCAGTTCAGGAAGAACATACCAAGATGGAATTAGAAGTGCAACGGATTTGTGGGGAGACATTGTAAGAAAGATTGAGATAGAAGTAGGGAAAGGAAAGCCTTCCGCGAATGAGGCAGATCTAACACTTGTGATCTGAGAAGGGGAAGGAAGGATTGGACAGAAGGAGCCTCAGACTGGGGGACACCTTCAAGAAAGTCTTGGACCTACTGAAAGGGAACTCCTGAGCGAAGTTTGCCTCGGAGATGAGTCTCACAATGGACAGAAATGGCCAGGCCCTTGTGTCCCTGCCATTCTTAGTTACTGGCCAGAGTGGCCAAGAAGAGCGTGTGTTTGGCGGGAAGGCGGCAGATGCTGCTGAGGCTGTTGCCAATTTCACGCAAGCTCTCCTTCCCCCTGTTCTTCTCCTGCATCTTCATAAGAGTGTTGGATTTTGTCAAATGCCTTTTCTTCACCCATTGAGACGATGACATGATATTTGCTCTTTATTCTCCTAATGTGGTATATTGTATTCATTGAATTTTGGGTGTTAAATCAACTATATATTCCTAGGATAAGTCCCATTTGGTTAGAGTGTATAAACCTTTTAATATGTTATTGGAGTCAGGTTGCTTGTTATTCTTGTTGAGGAGTTTTGCATTTATATTCATGAGAGATATTGGTCTATAGTTTTCCTTTCTTGTGATGTCTCTGTCTTGTTTTGGTATCAGGGTAATCCTGGCCTCAGAGAATGAAGTGGGAGAATTTGTGAAGAACTGCTAATAATTCCTCTTTAAATGTTGGGCAGAATTTACCAGTGCGGTCATCTGGCCCTGGACTTTTCTTTGTTGGAAATTTTTAAACTGCTAATTCAATCTTTTAATTCTGGGTCTTTTTCACTTTTATTTTTCCTTCTTGAATCAGTTTTGGTAGTTTATGACTCTTTAGGAATTTGTTTATTATACTTGTTATCTAATTTATTGGTGTATAGTTGTTCATAGTATTTTCATCTATAATCTTTTTTATTTCTATAAGGATAGTAGTGACGTCTCTGTCATTCCTCTTTGGCTCCTGATTTCAACATTTTAATCTTCTCTTTTTTCTTGGTCAGTCTAGCTAAATATTTGTCAATTTTGTTGAACTTTTCAAAGAACCAACTATGGTTCTTTGGGTCCAACTATGGTTTCAATTAATATTCTCTAACGTTTTTCTATTTTCTATTGCATTTATTTCCACTATAATCTTTTTTCTTTTTGCTTACTTTGGGTTTAGTTTGTGTTTCTGTTTCTAGCATCAAAAAATTAGTATATTATTTTGAGATATTTCTTCTCATTTATTATAGATATTTACAGCTATAAATTTTCCTCTAAGCATTGCTTTAGTTTCATCCCATTCATTTTGGTATCTTGAGGTTTTGTTTTCATTCATCTCAAAGTGTTTTTCAGTTCCTTTTGTGATAAATTCTTTGACCTGTTGGTTAGAGTGTGTGATTTAATTTCCCAAATATCCTTTTGTTATTGATTTCTAATTTCATTTCATTGTTAGAGGAGAATATACTTTGTATGGTTTCAATCCTTCTAAATTTATTGAGGTTTTTTTAAATGGCCTACCACATGGTCTATCCTGGAGATGTTCCATGTTTTCACGAAAAGAATATGTACTCGTCTATTGTTGAGTGGAATTATGCATAGATATCTGTCAGGTCTAGTTCACTTATGGTGTTGTTGAAATCTTTTCTTTCTTTGTTGACCTTGCGTCTAGTTCTTTTACCCACAGTTGAAAGTGGGATAGTAAAGTCTCTAACAATTATTGTTGAATTGTCTATTTTTATCTTCTTTTGGTTTTTGCCTTATATATTCTGGAGCTCTATTTTTAGGTACATACATGTTTACTGTTGTTATACTTTCCTAATGCATTGACACTTTTACCATTGCACAATGTCCCTCTTTATCACTGGTAACATTTTGGTGTGTTGGTTTTAAACTCCATTTTGTCAGATATCAGTGTGGTCATTCCTGCCATTTTTTGGTTACTCTGTATGGTGTAGTTTTTTCTATCCTTTTACTTTCAACCTGTTTGTGTTTTTGACTAGAAAGTGTGTCACCTACAGACAACATATAGCAGGCTCTTCTTGAAGGGTGATCTGAGCACCTGCATGTCTGCCATAAAGTTTGTATGTAGCTAATAAGAGATTCATGTAAAAGCTATTAATGCATCAGTCACAGCAAAAATATAAGATTAAATATGCTGTGATTCCTTTGATTTGGTGGAAGCAATTATTTTTTAGACAATCATGAGTCCTTAATCAAAATTCTGTCCACAAGCTCAAAAATTAACATGGCCAATATATTTTTTCATTGGTTCCTATGTATTTTGAAAATGTAAGTTTTAAGGGAAATTTTTTCTTGGTTCTCAAAACAAGAGATTTCTGATACTTATAATCACTGTCATGCCAAGGTCTTTTGAAGACTTCATTTTTTTCTCTTAGAGTAATTCAAAAGTATTATATTTCCCTTTAGGTTGTACAGGAGTATGAGAGAGTAATTATATTCCGACTGGGACATCTGCTTCCTGGACGAGCCAAAGGCCCTGGTAAGAACAATCTTCTTTACACACCACCCCCCGCAAGAGACTTGCCAATTTCATCAATTCATGTTTATTTGCAATATGGCCCTCAGACTACATGAAGTAACTTGACTCATGATATCTTCATTTTTCAGTCTGTTATTTGTAACACCGGTTATTAAGAAATTCTTCAGAGAGCATTACTACCAGGTCACTAGCGACCAAAAGAGAGTGGATGCAGAGAGCCATAGGCCAGGGCCAGATTGGCTGGAGTAGGAAGTAGGTTAGGACCTATGGTCAGGCACCCTACACATTATACTGGGTGGGTGAGGACTAACTAGCCAACCAGAGGCTGGTATCACTATGCTGTTGTTCTGATTACCTCTGGGACTCCCAGTATAAGAAATACCACATGGAGGTTGCTGGCTCTAAAGTTTGTCACCTTGGTACACACATGGATTGAAAAACTAGTTTTGTACAGAGCACCATTAGTTCGGTACTAACGCTAACAATAATGCATAAGACACTCGTGTTAGAGAGTTTAAATCTGGTGAAGGAGACAGATGTGTAACCCAAGATCTGGACAGGTCAGCACCATGACCAAGCTGACCATACAGCCCATTTTACTGGGTATAAGCCCTGATTATGCCTGTTGTCCTGGTGTAGTCCTTTCCTTTTACCCTTAAACATGTCCCCCATGGAACAACAAATTATTTGGTAAACTTAGCAACAAAAAACACAACACAGGATGGAGGTGTGATGGCCCGATGGTCCATGCATAGACCATGGAGGCTAAGAAAAGTGATGCAGCATCAACTTGACACCGAAAAAGTGAACCCCAAACAGCCTCCATGCCAGCTATTCACCTGTCACTTCCCTTATCCCCCCCGCACCCCCTTCTAGGCCTTTTCTTCTTTTTGCCCTGCCTGGATACCTACCACAAGGTTGACCTTCGTCTCCAAACCTTGGAGATACCCTTTCATGAGGTAAGTCAAGTGGGGGATTTTGCTTTCTGTCTACATTTTTCCTGGCTAAGCACTCTACCAATTCTGGCCTAGAAGAAAATGACTATCCTTGCTCAAAAGCAGGGAAAAGAGAGAGAGAGAGAGAGAGAGAGACTACATCAAAATTTAAAACTCCGATACATCAAAGGACACAATCAGCAGAATGAAAAGGCAACTTATAGAATGGGGAAAAATTGCAAATATCTCTTATAAGAGGTTAATATCCAAAATATATTAAACCTTATAACTCAACAAGTAAGCAAACAATCCAAGTAAAATGGACAAAGGCCTTGTTGCTGTTAAGTCACTTCAGTCGTGTCCAACTCTGTGCGACCCCATAGACAGCAGCCCACCAGGCTCCTCTGTCCCTGGGATTCTCCAGGCAAGAACACTGGAGTGGGTTGCCATTTCCTTCTCCAGGACAAAGGCCTTAGTGATAGTTAATTTTATGTGTCAACCTGACTAAGGCATGGTACCCAATAATTTGGTCAAATACATCTGGATGTTGCTGTTATGATATTCTCTAGATAAGATTAATATTCAAATTGAATGACTGAGTAAAGAAGATTGCCCTCAATATATGATATATTGTATATACTTTGACTTGAATGGACATATTTCTCCAAAGATGATATTTAAATAGCCAATAAACATGTGAAAAGATGCTCTGCATCACTAAAATCATTAGAGAAATGCAAATAAAAAACACAATGAGATACCACCTCACATCTATTAGGATGGCAATTATTAAGAAAAAACAAAATAATGTGTTGGCAAAGATGTAGAGAAATTGGAACCCTTGTATACTGTTGGTGGGAATGTAAAATGGTGCAGCTACTGTAGAAAACAGTTACTCAAAAATTAAAAATAGAATTACCATATAATCTACCAATTCTACTTTTGGGTATATAGACTCCAAAGAATTGAAAGCAGGCTAATTGAAGAGATGCTTATATACCTGGGTGCATAGCATCAGTTTTTCACAATAGCCACAAAGGTGGCAGCAATCCATGTGCCCGTCAATGGCTGAATAAACAAAATGTGGCATATACTGGCAATGGAATAATAATCAGCCTTAAAAAGGAATGAAATTCTGGCACATACTACAACATGGATGAACCTTGGGAAAATTATGCTAAGTGAAATCAGCCAGTCACAAAAAGACAAATACTGTGTGATTCCTTCTGTATGAGGAACCTCGAGGAGTGAAATTCAGAGCAACAGAAAGTGAAGGATGGTTGTGGGGACTGGGGGAGGAGAGAACTGACAGGTGTTCAGTGGGTTTCAGTGTTGCAGGATGAAAAGGGTTCTGGATGCTTGTTGCTCAACAGTGTGAATGTACTTAATCCTACTGAATTGTGCATGTCAAAATGGTTAAGATGGTGAATTTGATGTTCTGTTCATTTTACCACAATTAAAAGTTAAATGTTGAGTTTACATCTAGACTTTCCTGTTACTGATTCTGATTTATAAGGCTTTCCTAAAAGGTCTCCTACTTTCAGTTTGAGGTTCTTTCTCATTCTTTCTTCTGGCAAACAGAAATGTGAATAAAAATGATATTTGTTTAAAAGGCTTATTTTAGATAACAAAATGTAAAAAAGGAATAAAACATACACCTAATCCTGTTACCCACAGAGTTGATATTTTGGAATGTATCCTTCAAACTTTTCTATATATGTGGTTATACTTTCAGACAAGTATGTGTATATATATATATATATATATATATATATACACATACACATCATATATACATCATATATATCAATCATACCATACATACTATTTGGTCACCTATCCTTTTTCACTCAAAAATATACTGTTACCATATTAGCTATGTTTCTACCTCTGTTTTAAATAGACACACAGCATTTCATTATGTGGATTTTACTCAATTAATTTACTTAACTGATTGAGTTTAATAACTGGAATTTACTCAACTAATTCCCCATTGTTGATATTATTTCTAAACTTTTTTGGCTGCTGCAGTGCATGGCATGGGCTTCCCTGATGGCTCAGTGGGTAAAGAATCCACCTGCAATGCAGGAGACACAGAAGATGTGGGTTCAATCCCTGGATCAGAAAGATCCCCTGGAGAAGGAAATGGCAACCCGCTCCAGTATTCTTGCCTGGAAAACCCCATGGACACAGGAGCCTGGAGGGCTACAGTCCAAAGGGTCGCAAAGAGTCGGACATGACTAAGCACACAGGCACTGCATGGGATATGGGATCTCAGTTCTCAGACCAGGAATTGAATCCAGACCTCCAGCAATGAAAGCGCCAAGTCCTAACCACTGGACTGCCAGGGAATTCTCTATTTCTCATTTTTTCTTACAATAAGCAATACTGTGAATCACATCTTTACAGTTAAATCCTGAAAATATATCCTTTTGTCTAAAAAAGGAAATGTTGTACACATACATCTCTTAGGGCTTTTGATACGTATCACAAACTGCCCTCTAAATATACACTCAATACACGTGAGTACTGGTTTCCCAGAATGTGTTGCTCTTTTAGCAGGTTTTTTTGGCATCAGTTTTAAAAGACCTGATATACAATCAACTGGATGTTTTCATATAAGAGAATTATTCCTGATTTTTCTACAAAAGGATTTGTAACAGGATTCCTTTAAATTGAGTTGTTTAGTATATTTAATACAAACTCCATATTTTTTTTCAATGTCTATTTGATTAAAGACTGAGCCAACTACTCTTTTTTTTTTTCTTACTATTATCTTTCTCTGAGAAAATACCCTTTGGACATATTTAACCCCTCTATCCTTATGTGGGAAAGAAGCCCAAGAATCAGGCCTGTAATCCAAAAATTTTTTTTTCTGCCTAGATTGTAACCAAAGACATGTTTGTGATGGAGATAGATGCCATCTGCTACTATCGCATGGAAAATGCCTCTCTTCTCCTAAACAGTCTTGCTCATGTGTCCAAAGCTGTCCAATTCCTTGTGCAAACCACCATGAAGCGTCTCCTAGCACATCGATCCCTCACAGAAATTCTTCTTGAGAGGAAGAACATTGCTCAAGATGTAAAGGTACTTAGATGAGTTTAACACCAAGTATGTTGAAATATTGCTTTGCCTTTTATTCCTTTCTTCGTTGACCATTTACTGAATCTTCCACGTGCCATGCATTCACTGTTAAAGGTACAGCCCCGAAAGGAGCTGCCAGTTAAGAGGTTGCCAATCAGTCCCTGAACCGGTCCTAGTCACCCATCTGTGCGATTAGTCAGTCATTGCCACACTTTTTCTTCTCACGCTTCTCACTCAGTGGCTGGAAGGAGGGGTTGGTGGGATGAAAAGATGATAAGGAATGAATCTGGGGACCTTACAGTCTAGTTGGGGAAACAAGCAAAGTTAAATAATGATAAAGACTGAAAAACTTTATCAGGTTAAAAGAGGCAAAATATCACAGACCTTTAAGTGGTTAATTACCCAATCAATGATCCAGATTTGATGGAGTTGGGGCGAAAAGAGAGAAAAACAAGAACTGCCTCACAAGCAGCAGCATCTAGCCCCGCAGAGAGCAAGCTCAGCAACTTCGCTCACAACCAGGGTGGGTGTCCACGATTCTTACCAGGACAAGTTGGCAGAGGTGTTCAGAAGAGAGATGAGAAGAGAGCAGCATTCTAGGTAGCCGGCCAGTCAAGTGGTAATTACCATCAGTGATGGAGGCTGTCATTGAGGCCAAGAGGCGCCCAGGCCCTGAACTGAGTTAGGAGGTTACGATCAAGTCTAGCTAAAGGAAGACCTCCTACAGAAGCAGCAAAGGATTGAAGGCACTGATAATAATTATTCTTGATGAGGCCTAGGCAGACACAGCTGAGACAATGAGGTGTCCGAATATTTGTGGCTTATCCAATTCATCACTGATAAAACTGGGATTAGCATCCTAGTGAAAATGGAAGAATTCAGGAAATAAGAAAAGCTGCAAAGAGAGAAAGTTAGAACAAGAAGACACGCGGAAGTTGCTGCTCTGGAATTTAAAAACCACTCTTGTGTGCTTCCCTCTATCCTCCTTTCATCCCTCTCTTTCTGTTTATCCCTCCTCAAGGGATAATGGATAAAGTCCAGATGCTTGACATTCCAGCTTGCCCTTGTTATGCTGAATTATAATTTATGTATTTACACATTTGTTTCCCTAGACCTTGAACTCCATTCTGTCAGGGGTCATATTTTATTCATCTTTTTGCCCTCAGTACTTGGTCCTGGGCTCTTACACAGTAGCCAGATCCTGGGTTTTTGGATGAGTGAATAAATGACCCAACTGTTGTAGCCTCAGCTTTGCCGTTTTTCCTCTGGTGTGTCTGATATTCTAGGCGAGTGTTTCTCCAGCATTCAGTGACTATGCTTCCATGCCTCCTCTTGGGTTGTTCCTGCAGGTTGGACATGGCTGAGCGACTAAGCACAGCACAGCACTGCACCAAATACTTCCCTTTTCCCCACTGGCAAAATTGTATTGTTCTTTAAGATGCCACCTCCTCTGTGAAGTCTTTTTCAACATTTCTTCCTCTCATCAACCCCTCAAATTAGTCTTCTCAGGGTTCCCAGTGTACTAAGCTAACTATCTAGTCCCCAAGAAATCATCAGAAATAAGTTAAAAAGGAAAAAGAGTATGGCCCACCTATTCCTCCATGCCTGCCCCTCCTTTCCAGTTCATTTTCTTCCCACTCCTGGGATGGGGAGGTAGGGGAGACGGGTGCCACCAACAGGAAGTGAAAGCTCCCATAAATGAATATTATATGGGAGAGAATATCCTATGAGAGAGAGACTAAAAATATTGGTTCTCTAACTGCATTTTAGAACAAATTTAACAAATGTGCTGTGTGCTAAGTTGCTTCAGTTGTGTCCAACTCTTTGCCACCCTACGGACTATAGCCCCCAGACTCCTCTGTCCATGGGATTCTCCAGGCAAAAATACTAGAGTGGGTTGCCATGCCCTTCTCCAGGGGATCTTCCTGACCCAGGAATCGAACCTACATCTCTCACGTCTCCACATTGACAGGCGAGTTCTTTACCACTAGCACCACCTGGGAAGCCCCAGTAATAAATGTATTTTAGAGCAAATTTAACAAACATACCATCTCTATTATTTCTTATAGCTTTTGTAACAAAATACCACAAATCACCACCAGTTTTATCTTATGGTTTCAAGGCCAGAAGTCCAAAACACATCTCACTGGGCCAGAGTCAAGGTGTCAGCAGGGGCTGGTTCCTTCTGGAGGTTTGGAGAGGAGAATCCATTTCCTTGCCCTTTTCAGCGTTGGGTGGCCGCCTGCATTCTTTAGATCGTGGCCCCTTCCTCCGTCTTCAAATCACAGCACTCCAGCCTCTGTTTTCACCATCACATCACTTTCTCCTCCTCTGTAGCCAGATGTCCCCCACCCCAACCATGCTTCCCTCTTATGAGGACCCTTGCAGTTGCTTTTTGGGCCCACTGGGAAGATCCAGGATAAGGCCTTCATTTTAAGAACCTTGAACTTATATTGCATCTGCAGAGTTTCTTTTAGGGTGACATTCACAGGTTCCAGAGATGTCTTTAGGACCCATTAGTCAGCCTACCACACCATCTTTAATTCCATAAGTACTTGTTGAGTTACTGCTGCTGATAAGTCACTTCAGTCGTGTCCAACTCTGTGCGACCCCAGAGACAGCAGCCCACCAGGCTCCCCTGTCCCTGGGATTCTCCAGGCAAGAACACTGGAGTGGGTTGCCATTTCCTTCTCCAATGCATGAAAGTGAAAAGTGAAAGTGAAGTCGCTCAGTCGTGTCCGACTCCTATCGACCCCATGGACTGCAGCCTACCAGGCTCCTCCTTCCATGGGATTTTCCAGGCAAGAGTACTGGAGTGGGGTGCTATTGCCTTCTCCGACTTGTTGAGTGGCACTGTGCAAACTAAACAGTGTTTTGCAAGGCCTCATAATGTTAAAATGAAAAAGGGAAGGACATAATGTCCTTTCAGAAGAAATGTGCTTTCTCAGTGCAGTGGCCATCCGTGCAACCAGAGGTTCCCACTGACGTCTCAACTCTTCCTTCCACAGGTTGCCTTGGATGCAGTGACCTGTATTTGGGGAATCAAAGTGGAGAGAACAGAAATGTGGGTAGGAAATTAACCAGGAAGAACAATACGATGAAGGGAAATATTTTGATTTTATTTAAAAACTTCTGTTTGAAAAATTATTTTCATTGAATGAGTACTGTAGACGTCTATATTAGCATAAATTTGGAAGAAAGAAAAATTTGCATACTATAACTATAACACAACTACTATGAACATCTGGGTAAATAACTGTCGTATTTTCTATGGATTTAAACATTTTCTAAGGTAAAATTCACATAACATAAAACTCATCATTTTTAACCATTTAAAATTGAAACTCAGTGGTTTTTAGTATATTCACAGACACAAACCACCACTACCATATAATTCCAGAAGATTTTTATCATCTCCAAAAGAAAACCTGCGTCCATTAAGCAGGAACTCTTCATTTCTGCCTCAACCCCCAGCCCCTGACAACCACTGACTCCTCTCTGTCTCTCTAGATTTGGCTATTCTAAAAATTTAATATAAACATAATCACACAATCTGAGGCCTTTTGTGTCTGGCTTCCTTCACTCACCATAATGTTTTCCGTGTCCCTCCATGGTATAGCATGAATCAGTGTTTCATTCCTTTTTACAGTTGAATAATATGCCATCGTGTGACTGGCTATGCCACGCTTTGTTGATCTACTCTCAGTTGATGGACATTTGGGTTGCTTCCACTTTGGGGGCATTATGAATCAGGCCGCAATGAACATTCATGTGCAAGTTGATATGTGAACATGTTTTCACTTTTCTTGGGTATATACGTAGGTGTGAAATTACTGGATCATCTGGTAACTCCATATTTAACTTTCTGAGGAACTGCTAAGTTGTTTTCTATGTACTTTTTATAGTTACCATCAGGGGAAAAAAATCCAATTTTGTATGTTTTATGCAGTAGATTAAGTACTTGGTCAGTTCTACCCTTTTTGATTCAGTCCTCTTTTGTCAACTTAGATGACTTCCCTCGTTATTAATAGCATGGCTCTTCAAGGCTGTTGTCATTATTTAGATTTAATAGCCAGAATTCAGATTAAACTTTAAGTGGGGAAATTATCATAGTGTTGTGTGGGCCAAAAAGTTCATTTACATTTTCTGTAAGATGCTATGGAAAAACCCGAATGAACTTCTGGGCCAACCCAATACAGCAACACAAAATTTGCTTTACTTGTAAAGAGAAAACCACAGCTCTACTACAGCATCAGTGATAATAAAAATCCACATTGGAGGCACTGATGCTTAAGCCCCTCTTCTCTGCCCACTGTCTGTGCAGAGGTCTAGGGCGGCGCACTCTGCTTAATCAGAATCCACTGTATATCGTGAACCGAGCGTAGAGAAGGTGGTAGGTTTGTCGGAAAGCTCCGGCTGCTAAAGCTGCGCTGCACACTCACCTACCCACCCGCTTTCTCTTTCAGTAAGGATGTGCGCCTGCCGGCCGGGCTGCAACACTCATTGGCGGTGGAAGCTGAAGCCCAAAGACAAGCCAAAGTGCGGGTGAGCCAGCCCTGAGCATGCCATCCTCCCGCACAGTGGAGGAGCATCAGAGGAGCTCCAGAAAATGCAAAAGAAAGCCTCCTCATGGAGAACATTTCCCCTTTACTCCTCACCTATCCATCCAGGCACTGGGGGGAATCTGGCTTGTGCACACACCACACTATTAAAATTGTTCTCCTTGGGCATGCTCACAGCCTTCTAACTGACCAGTGCAACATCTCTTTCCCTGTTACACCCTCTCTCTAATGCTATTGGTAACAGTGACCTCATCCTCCCTGAGTCTTGCCTTCACTCTCTTTCCCTAGAGGTATCTCCCCGAACTCCATCCCTCTTCTCTAGCATGGCATCTCTCATCCGTCACCGGTCCCCTCTAGGTTAATGACACCCAGGCCTGTATCCTTAGCTCTATGCAACCATGTCAGAGCACACTTCCCTCATCTCTAGAGCCCAGGGGAGGCTGTGCTATGCATGGCCTCTGCTCAGGCGTGCCAGTGAGAAGATGTGGCTACCAGAGGATTGGGTGTGGGTGGGAAGGGAGTCAGGAAGAGGAAAATGAGGGCTGGAGGGGAGGCAGATTTCCCCTTAAAGAACAGAAAGCAGGTAAGGATGGTATCCATCTACCAAGAGGGTGGATAACGTTGGAGCATTGGTGGACAAAGATGGGGAGGAAGGCAGTCCTCTGGGCAGAGCAGCTTCTAGATCTCTGAGTCTAGTGCCCTTTGCTCACTTTAAGGGGACATTTGGGTGGTGACCTTTTTCGTGCTTTTTCTTCTGAAATGCTAACCTGAGTTGGGAGTCATTCTTTCAGGATTGCATGTCTTTCCCTGGAATGCTGGCCAACCTTTCCTCTAAAATGGCAAAACCCTACTACTCTTCCAAGGCCCACCAGACATAGTAATTCCCCTAACACTTCATCTCTACTTGTCATAGCTCTTAACAAATTCTGCACCAAGTTACAATGAATTCTTTGTGACCCCATGGATGGTAGTCCACCAGGCTCCTCTGCCCATGGAATTTTTCAGGCAAAAATACTGGAGTAGGTTACCATTTCCTCGTCTAGGGGATTTGAACCTGAGCCTCTTGCATCTTCTGTACTTCCAGGTGGATCCTTTACCACTAGTGCCACCTGGAAAGCCCATTACAATCAACAGTGTCTCTCTCTCCCTAGATCAAGATCTTAAGAAAAAAGGCAGTCTGCTCCCCTGTGCTTAGCAGCACCTGTCCCACAGTAGATACTAGTGCTTGTTTGTTGAATCACCCTAAGTAGGATTAAAACCTTCATGGAGCAAAGAAGAAAAATCACACATTGTTTTTCCTCGCATACCCTGTCTAGATGATTGCTGCAGAAGGGGAGAAGGCCGCCTCCGAGTCCCTGAGGATGGCAGCGGAGATTCTATCAGGCACTCCAGCCGCTGCTCAGCTTCGGTACCTGCACACCCTTCAATCCTTGTCCACAGAGAAACCTTCCACAGTGGTTTTACCTTTGCCATTTGACTTGCTTAATTTCCTGTCTTCTCCAAGCAATAGAACTCAAGGAGGCATCCCCTTACCAAATCCTTCCAAACCTGTTGAGCCGCTGAATCCTAAAAAGAAAGACTCTCCCATGTTATAGGAAGAAACAAGGATCATGTGACTGCAAAGAGGGCTCCATATAACAGCTACATCCCCGAGCAAGGCCCTCAGTCCTCAGTTCCCGCTCTTTCTTTTGTTGCCATGTGAAATGCCCTTGGAATGCATGAAGCCCCAGTGCAGCAACACACACAGGAAGACAGTGAAATCATGTAATGACAGAGAAGCCATATAGCATGTTTAGGTGGATCATCGATCAGAGGAATTATGGGAAAGAGCTTTAGCCAGCATTCTACTTCGGAAAGAATTTTGAGTCTACATATGGCTGAATTTTGACTTCTGAAGATGTAGTTCAAATGTCCCTTTCCCTAGATGCCCTCTAGCCCCTTTGGGAAGGGTTCTTTTGCTCCCACAGCCCTTTCTACATGCCCCTATCATTTTGCTTATCACACTGTGTTGTAATCTCATACTTATGATTCAGGCTTCTCTCCTACTATGAACTCCTCAAAAGCACGTCTTAATAATTCCCTGTCATTCCACACTCTAGCTTGTATGCTCCACCCAAGGTTTTTGCACCTGACTCTGATAGCTGCACCACAGTGATGCTTCTGTATTTCTGAGTGAAAGAGAGATACTTGTGAGTACATATTCTAGTACTTGAGCTGGATATAAAATGTATACCTAATTAAAGAATTTCAAATGAATTATTTTTATAGAGACTCTTTTTTTTTAAAATAGAGAAATAAAAGGATAAAAACACTTATGTGGTACATGTTGCTTATAATCTAAGGAAGCATTGTGATAAATATAGGGCTGATGTACTTTCAGAATAGAATTTACCAGTTTTTGGCTTAGCCAAAAAATTTGTTTTGGTTTTTCTGTAACATCTTATGGAAAAACCCAAATGAACTAGTTTGCCAACCCAATATTTATTCTTTAAATACTAGTAACATTATGTGATCTACACATGCCCTAATTTAAGTCTTACTATCCATTAACTTGTTCTATATAATTAGAAGTATAGGAGCCTGATGGGGGTCTCACAGAGTTGGACACGACTGAAGTGACTTAGCAGCAGCAGCAGCAGCTACAAAAAAAAATTAGCCAAGTAAATAAGAAAGCATAGTGAGGTTTATAGGAAATTCTCTAAAAACTTAAAAAAAGTAATAATATATAGAACATTACTAATTTGCCAAACTGTAACAAATCATGTTAGTAAAATGCTACATATAATGGCAATTTCCATGCTGTTTGTACAGAGGGAAATGGTGGTAGCTCTCTTCAGTGGCTCACTATTTGGTGATTTCTTTGTCCTTCAATCTGCCTCTTTATTCCCCATGTTATTTGATGTTATTATTTTATATTGAGTAAAGGGGATCAGCTATGTGGTGACAGATGGAAACTAAACTTTTGATGGTGAATATGCTATAATATATACAGAAGTCAAACTTAATGTTGTACACACAAAACTTATATAATGTTATATACTAATTCTGCCTCAATTTTAAAAACTTCCTAACAGCACATTATAATAAAGCTGGACAAAATGATGCCAACCTTAGGGTCATCACTGTCATACATCTGTAAGCTGCCTCCTCATCTCCATTCACAGATGGGAAAACTACACATTCTCACCCAATCTTACTAACTTAGGATTTCAGCCAAGCAATCCATCTTCCCAAGGTTACACTGGACGTATCAGATGACTTCAAAACGTCACGTATTCCTACACCATGCCAAATTAACTTATTGATATAACAATCTGCTTATGTTTGCTAATTATCGAGACTATAACTTTCAATTTTGTTTCAAAAGACTGTTTCATCCAATTCTGAAAAATGTTTCCATATCTTCTTATTAAAAGTCTTTCCAGTCCTTCCTCCCAAAGATCAAACTAGTTCATGGAGGAGTGGCAGGGCTGAAAGTCATGGATTGAGTCACCTCTGCTGGAGGAAATGCAGGATTTTGAAGCCAAAGGAGCAAGAAAAGTTCTAAACCATGCAGAAGTGCCAAAATACAAAATGTGGAATCCAAATGGCTGTCAAATCCAAGTAAGCCAAAGGCAGCTAACAAAAATTGCCAGAACCAGGAATATGATGCCAGAGAGGAAACCAATCACTGATGAGGCAGTGATCGGATGAGAGTTGGAGCAGGGTCGGGGGGGAAGCTCCTGGGTGATTTCCTAGAATAGCTAATATAGTAGGGCTTGCAGTTTGCTTTTGTGGACCAGCTAGGGCATGGTCATAGATGGTCCACATCGCATTTAAAGGCCCAGTGGCAATTAGAGCCTCCTTGAAGCGGGAAGTATTTCTCATGACCAATGCCCATACCCATCCAAGTGTACTGGTTACTGGAGTTAAGGTGGCATCAAGAATAGTTGGTCACTTTTTGCCCCATACAGATGGTTCCTAATTTCAGAGTGGCAAATGTTGGCATGAGCAATGACAGAGGTGCTAAGATGATGCTGGTTCTTGTCTACAGCCATACCACCCTGAACGTGCCTGATCTCGTCTGATCTCAGAAGCTAAGCAGGGTCGGGCCTTGTTAGTACTTGGATGGGAGATCATGCTAGTTCAGGCATAACCAGAGGCAGGAATAGAACAATAAGTGAATGCCAGGGTAATAATGCAATGATGACTTTTAGGACTCTTAATAATTCCTTAGAGCATGGTTCTTTTTGTCAATGGCAGATTTGTCTATATATCTGGAGGATGCCTATGGTATCACCCATTGGTTGGTCTCCTCTGATGTCTGTCTCTAGTCAACATTTAAATTGTTCACTGCCTTGCAGAGAGTACCTTCCAGGTCGTCTTGAATGATCTATGGCACCTTTAGGTATTAACCAACTTTTATTTAGGGTAGGAGGGCTTGATGGGAAGGAATAATGGGGATAAGCTGCTATGAAACTGTTCTTGGTGAAAGGGCATAGTGAGTAATCAAAGGCAGATTCTTCAGGGATTACTTAGTGAGCTGATAGTGCTGCCCACAAGGTCTCAGCAGAAGTTTTCTCTTGAGGCCCAGGTGCTACGTTCCAACTTTACTGATCTTGAAATGATAGTAGAGGACAAGCTGGACAGTAGAATCCAAAACTAGGATACATACTAGGGAGCAGTTTTTCTCTGGAAATTTACTTGAATATTAACAAAGTAGCAGTGTCTTAGTTCAGGCTGTTACGACAGAACACCATAGATGGTGGCTTATAAACCACAGGAGTTTATTTCTTACAGTTCTGGAGTCTGGGAAGCACAAGATGGAGATAACAGTTTATACAAGTCAATATCCAAAACACAGGTCATCCTAAGGGGGGTTAGCAGGACTTCCTTGGAACTTCAAGGGCAAGCCCCACATCACCATTATCAGGGCAAGCCTAGAACTCTGCAGTTTGGACTCCCCTGTATCTGGGAGCATGGTAGGTCATTCCGCCAATGTTTCTGCATTCCACATCCTTGGGGACCATTTCTGGATGATAGAGTAAATAAATATGTTCCTCCTCATTAGATTGCTCCTGGTTGCTGCAATACTCTTTGGCAGAGTCTATCAGGACTGTGAAGGTCCTGATGTCCTCTAGAATTTTGATTTGTGTGTCAGTGCATTTACTCAGTATTTGAGCTGAACAGCATGTAGAGAATGTAGAAGTCAAATCCTTTTGAAGAGGGTTCATCAACAGCACTTCTAGTTTTTTTCTGAGCTCGGAGGGAAAGTAGTACTGTTAACTAACAGCTTGGACTCTGCTGTCAGATATACCAGATTTGATCCCGACTCTATAACTTATTAGATGTTTAACCTTGGACATACAACTTATCCTGACATGAATGGGGATAACAGTAGAAACCACCTCACAAAGTTGTTGTGACTAAACAAAGTAATTTGTATGCAATGCTTAGCCCAGCACTTATAAACTAGGTAAGTACTTAATAAATCATGACTATTATTATTTTTCTGATTTTAGCCCAGTAGATCTCAATGACAGTAATTGGGTCCATCTAAATAGGAGCCTGGCCCCTAATACAGGTTGTCTCCATGCTTCAAAGTTATCCCCCAATGGCCAGGAACTCATGTCCCCACAGAGGTTGTTCTTGGATAGAACCAGCTTAAGAATCTGTGCATGAGGTCTCCTGTATTAGAATCCTCCCACCCTGCAATATTTCAAGCATTTGTTTCAAAGGTGTAGAGCTCTTCTTTATGAAAGTAACACAAAAGCTAGACAGAAGAGAGGAGGTTCTCCTCTTGATCAGCAATAGTTCCAGCCATAAATCACACATGCTCCTCTTACCTTGGTTTGATTATTTGGGTGACCAGAGTGGAAAATGGGAGATGGGTTAATAGCTGTATCTTATAAACTCTAGGATCTGCTGGACATCTGAGATGGAAATATACAGTCTGCCCAAAAGCACTTTGCCTTGGTGAAACAGATGATGGGAACTGTTCCTCTTACCTTTAGACTCTCAGAAGTTTTCTCACAGCTGGCCTAGAGGTAGCCTAAGATCAGGGGCTCATGGGACCCAACCCCTGCAAGTACAGGAGGATGCTCTCCATATAAAAGCCACTGCAAACCTAAAGATGTACAGGAGCCCTTTCATCAGCCATTCCAGAACCACAGGAACACTGCCCAGGCTGATGGCACCGCTGTGTACTGGATTGTTTAGGAACCTCTGGAAGGCTGCCTTCGTTGGTCTTGCTCTTAGACGCCCCATCTTAGACAAGTTGCACCATCCACGAAGTCCTGCTTCTTGAAAACCTGTGCATGGCAGAGCTCATTTTTGAGGCTGGGGGATTAGTGGGCTTGCTCAACAGTCCTGAATAGGAGACTGTCTTGAATGAAATAGGCAGACTTGGCTGGAATGAACTGTCTGTTATCCAGCGTAGAAGTTTTGATGAACTCCAGACACAGCCTCAGGCTCAGAGAGCAAGCACCCCGGTTTTGGAAGTAAGCAGGCCCTAGGCCACAAGACTACAACAGTTATGCTCCTAATTTCGGAGCAGCTCCTCTGCTTCCTGTGGCAGAATGCTTGCTCATAGGTGGCAGGCTTATTTGGAATTCCAGAAGTGGGCACAAGGTGCTCTAGATTTGGGGCCCTCAAGCAGAATTCTCGGCAGTCTTTGAAAGTGAAATGCAAAATGTAGGTTACCCAGGCAACATCTGAGTCATTGATCTCGGGCTGGGAAAGGCCAAACACAAGAGGAAAGACTAGCCAACATGTGCCAGAAAGTACCGACAAGTGACTTGACCACGGTCAAGTGGGTAGAACCTTAGTGTAGAACCAGAACTCTTGGGAGAGAGTTGTACGGTACCCACGTGTGTGAAGTAGGTCTGGGTGTGTGGTGAAGAGCCAGGCCTGGTAGACTGGGGACTTGCTCACCAAACTTCCTGAGGTCCCTAAGACACTAGCATCTCGGCTCCCTAGGGATGTGGAACATGTCACCACTGAGATTGGGACACTGAGGAGTGTGATGAGGCCCATCCAGTCAGCACAGCTTTGTCTGAACAGCTGAGCACAGAGTGGCTGGTCTCCTTTGTCACATGCACAGGAGCCTCACTGCCAGAGAAACATAATAAGAGCTCCTCCCTCCACTCTGCTCAGGGGACCACCTCAGGGTCATCTTGAGAAGATACGGCAGTGACTCAAGGACTACCTAAAATTTCTCACAAGTCAGCTACTTGGGAAAGTGAAGATGCCCAAGACAACTTTCAGAAAGCCGTAGTGCAGAGGCCTTCTCTGTAGAATACTTTTTTTTTTAAACTACCAAATGTTCATTACACCTTCCTACCACCAGCCTGATTTTATCTGGGTATTTCCTTTCCCTGTACTGTGTTCTGTCTCAATGAAACAGAAGAGCCAGGGGTCCTTCCTTCCCTTTTAAGAAGCTAGAGAGATCCCTGACGCCTTCTCACCATCCCTGGTACATCCATGGGTGGTTTGTGACTACAAGGTGGCCTTTCTCCCTCGTGGGACTTTAAGAATAATATAATGATGGAAGAAATGACTGGAGTTCAGTTGGTGGGTGAGATGGTAAAGCAAATTTTGCTTCTGATCTAAACTGCCTGATCCTATCTTATTCTTAGCCTGGTTCTTTAAGACTCTCCTTCAATCCTTCAATTTGAGCTCCCCAATATGCTTTCAATAAATTATTTTTTCATTTGGGGGTTGCAAGAATGGGTTTTTGTGACTCACAACCAAGCCACTGCAACTGGGTACCCAACATCTCATTCTAATTGTAGTGGCATCTGGCCTCACTCTGACCTTTAAGACAGCCTTCCACCTAACGGAGCTGACACATTCTGAGGGGCCAGACCCTTGTGTTCAGGCACGGGGGCTGATTTCTATGAAAACGACCGCTCATTCCTACAAAGAAGGGAATTAATTTTTTTCAAGTGTTCTAAAATTTCACCAAAAAACCTCAATTTGCTAGAATCATTCAAGAATCTCTCTAGGAAAGTGAAAAGGTGGGGCTTGCTCTGCCCTACCAAGTGGTACCTGGAAGTGTGAGCCAGTAGCTTGATCTGTGGCTTTCAGGTGGGCCATGTGCCTAGTCAATTGTCTGAAGAATTTCATGTTTTCTTTCCCCAGAATTAAGGAGTCATCTAGTAGGCCTAGATTGACCCCAAGTAATTTTGAAACCCACCCCACAAACACTTTGGTATGTGTGGGTCAAGGCAGGCCTGACCAGGGGTTGGGTTTAAACAGGGCTGAGGACTCTGTAGTCAGAGGGTTTCTGAGGCTTAAGGACCAGACAAAATCCTACAATTCCAGGAGATAAATCCAAAGGAACAGCAAATATGTGGAACCAAAGCAGGTCAAGAAATCTCATAGGTGTCTGGAGCCAGGGGGAGATAAAACAAATGCAAGAGAGCCCGGAGAAGTGAGGTAAGAGGGACTCCTTGCTGAGTGACCGGCCAGATGTCCATTTGTCATTTGCAACATACTTTGGAAGCTTGGTCCATCTCTAATGCCAAGATGTACCCAGGGTCATGAACAGAGCAGACAAATAAGGCAATAAAAGTGAAAAATGGAGATTCTGGGTGAATCTTCAATAACATTGGCCCCTGTGAAGGAAGTCATCTGAGCAATGGCCTGGTGGCCCATCACCATTGTCGGACAATCCAGACACAGAGCCAGCAAGCTGGGGTCTCAGCAATTAGCTCTGAGGTCTTGGCGAGTTTTTGCCCGTTTGGGGCCTCAATTTCATCTTCTGAGAAATGGGGCATAAACAGTCTCTCCTCCACCTACTTTGCAGGGTTATTGTGAAGACTAGATAAATCTTAAGAATGCCTGGAGTAAGGGTCTTCCCTCCTGGCTCAGTGAAAAATTCCCCTGCCAATGCAGGAGATACAGATTTGATCCTTAGTCTGGGAAGATCCCACATGCCGAGGAACAACTAAGCCTGTGTACCACAACTATTGAGCCTGTGCTCAGGAGTCCAGGAACCGCAACCACTGAGCCCATACGCGGCCACTACTGAAGCCCCCGCACCCACAGCCCTTGCTTCACAAGAGGCGCCACAACAATGAGAAACCTGTGCAATAAAGAGTAGCCCCCACTCACCTCAAGTAGAGAACAGCCCACACAGCAACGAAGACCCAGCACAACCAAAAATAAATAAATAAAATTATTTAAAAAGAAGAGAAGAAAAAAAATATTTAAAAAGGAAAAAATTATTTTAAAATTATTTTAAAAGGATTCTTTCTTATTTTCTGAAATAAGTAATCTGAAAATGCTGCAGAAACCTAACAGTGTTATTAGGATCCCCTCTTTTAAATTGAAAAAAATAATGCTTTTTATTTGCCATTCTCCTCTGCAGAGTTCAAAGTCCTCAGAAAGCATAATTTTCTTGACAGAAGCTGACACTTTTCATAGACTTCTGCTGGGAAATCAACTGAAGAGGCTAGAAAACCTTTACACAAACCATTTTTAATTTTGGAAATAAGCTAATTGATTGATTGCCTAGAGCCATCACTGTGACTTTTAACGAGAAGATGTTCCTGAGTTGTCTGCTGCAAAGGGAGTCCCGTCAGTTGAGCCACATTGTCAGTTCAAAAGTGCAGAGATATCTGGGATGGGTGTGGTGTGGTGTAGCCCAGCATCCTGTGGTTGCTATTTGGGTTTCGTCTTGGATTTAGTCCGGAGTTTGGATTTAGAACCCTCCTTGCGCTGTATCTCTGAAAAGACCAAAACAATTATTGTAATAATACCTTATATTCATTAAGGACTTTTGATTTTACAAAGCATTTTTAAAATTCTGTCTGCATGAGTAAGCCCCAAGCTATAAACCATGTGCCCAAAATTCGACTCCACATTGGTTACTGGGATTGAGAATGTATGTTCTCAAAGTTTATGGGTAATGAGGATAGAAGAGAAAGAACAATATGTCTTCCTTTCTTCCTTCCAGTACATACCCCAAACTTAGGGAAAAATTTTCAAATAGAGCTGGGTATCTAGAACCCTCCCATATCCATGGCTGTACCCCTGTGTGTCTCTTGGTCCCTGTTCCCTCCAATCTGTCATGCACAGATCCTACACAAGCCTGCTGTCTGACTGCACCATGAAACGAAGCTTCTCAGTTGTCTGAGAATCCTTCTGACTGGCTGCAGCCATCTTCCTCCCGCATTCAACGGTCCCCTTGTTCACACCCTGTCTTGTCCCCGTTCTTCATCACAGGCCTCACTTTGATCAGAGACTAAGCCACATTCATCTTTGTAAACACCAAGCTCCATTCCTTTCTCCATCAATAATTCAGAACACAGTGATTCGCTGTTAAAAATAATGACATAAAAATAAATGTCTTCCTACTCCATCCAAATCTTTTCCTTACTCAGCATTCACAAGGCTCCTTCCTTCACTGTATGATTTTCCATTCCTTCACTGAACAACAATTAGGAGAGAAGAGATCTCCCTGCACTAACTCATAAAATATGACCCAGTATGTTCCATATGCACGTCAGATTGCTCCAAGGTATCTGCATGTGTTGTTTTTTTTTTCAAAGGAGCTGCCTGCTAACTCTAAGGAATGTCTAACTTGTGGATTTTTCAGAGAAATGTTTAGGTCACTTGCATGGCATGGGGATTGCCTTGCTTAGCAGCCTGATCCCCTAAGCTTTGCAAGGCTTCTCATCCTCTACTTTTGAATCCCTAGCAGTGACTCTGATGAGGGGTGTGGAAAGGAGGGAGAAGAGGGGTTGTATCCTTGTTGTGTGGGTTATTGTTTGCAGGCTGGGACCTAACTGAATAGTTATCCTCCACCTAAAATTATTAAAATGTTTTATTTTTGTATTTAAACTAATCCCCAAGACTTTTATGGAAATGGACAAAACTAAAGTCACTCATCCCATGTTGTTAACACGAAGACCTTTTCTGTGATTTGCATATAGTAATTTACACCATGGGTGGAGGAACCTAATGGGCTACAGTCCATGGGGTCGCAAAGAGTCAGACCCAACTTAGCAACAACAATCTAGGGAAGGTCTAGTTTCTAGATTATTGGGATAAAATCACACCACAATAGAAGATAAATTTTTTTTTTAATTCATGAAAACTACCTCACATACATTCAGACCTAAGGCTAAAGGATCTTCACACCGGGAATGGTTAACATTTTACCAGTTCAGAGTTAACAGAAGGAGAGAAAATGGACTCAGATTCCTCCTGCTCCAGTACTGACAGGATACAGCACAGCTGGGCCAGAGACTGTGAGTGACCGGCCAACTTACTGCTTTTGCTGGAGGTAGAGACAGAGGTGACAGAGAAAAATAGATAATAGATATCTGCCCAGTACCACCCCTGGCACCAGAAGCTGTCCTGGGAACAGACTGCAGGTTGAAGATGAAAGCAAAAATCAAAAAATAGCCTCCAATATTGGGGATATTAAAAACTCTTTGAGGGAAGATTACAGATTAATTAGAGATAAGAAAATGAAGAGTGAAATTCCTCTTCTTGTTGAATAAAGATTATTTTCATCATAGCCAATCCACCAAGTACTAAAAACTAAAGACAACATTCCCCATAAACCTTTAGCAACCAGAGACAATGTATATCAATGTTTAGGCATATTTGTTCTGGTCTTTTTTTCTAGCTTTAAAAAATTGTGATTATTTCCCTTGACTAGATTCTCAAGAGTGAAATTATTAAGTCAAAATACATGTATATTTTTGAGGCCTACCCATATACACTCTCAAACTGCTTTCTCAAAGAGTTGTACCTGTCTGTCCACCCACAAGTATTATTTGTAAAACTACTTTGCGCCCTCTGTCCAGCACTGTATTCTTTGTTTTTAAAAAGCTTTGCCAGTTTTATAAGTTAAAATTGTATCTCATATTAGTTTATCAGTCACCATTGTTAGTCATTTGGATGTGTGTGTGTGTGTGTGTGTGTGTATGGATTCCTAGGAGAAGTATGAACTAGTAGATCACCACGAAAAATAGTAAGCTCTTCTAAAATATTTATGACCCAATCAAGTTTTCACTCATAAAGTGAAGTGAAGTCACTTAGTCGTGTCCAACTCTTTGCGACCCATGGACTGTAGCCCACCAAGCGCCTCCATCCATGGGATTCTCCAGGCAAGAATACTGGAGTGGGTTGCCATTTCCTTCTCCAAATGAAGCAAAAATGAGAAAGCAATGCTCACCTTTCTTTGGAGATTTTGAGGATCTGTCTTGTGGTCTGATTTCTTCTTCTTCTTCTTTTTCTTCTTCTCTTTCTGCTTCATTTTCTTCTTCTTCTACTTCAGACTCCTTCACTTTATACTTCATCAATACTTCCTCTAATTCTTTCTCCAGTTCTTTATTTCTTATAAGGGTATAATGAAGTCTTTCATTCACATCATCAAACCTCTCCTCAGCTTGTCTGGCTCTGCTTTCGACCTCTCTGATGTTGACAAAGTCCAGAGAAACACAATAAAATGGAAAGGTCTGAAAAAGTATCTTTCAGATCTAGAAACTCATTGTCCAAAAAAGGTAGTGGGATGAGAAGAATATATATGAACAGCACAAACAAAGAAAGCAGCAGCATCAATGTTTAGCCAAGAATTGAGGGTCTAGGAGCTACTCTGGAAGGTAATGTCAGAGTTGCAGTCATGGTGTGATTTAAGAATATATTTATAATTTCTTAATGAAACTGACTTTTGGATATTTGGAATTCTCCACCAATAGCCAAGGAACCCTTTTCAGTGATTAAGCTTGGCTTCTCTATATTGATATAATCCAACAAGCAAACAAAATAGTGTCCCTTATTTTCCAGCACCTTTAAAACCAGATCTTACAGTAGCAAAAACCAGTTTGAAGTGTGCTTAAATAACTAGAACATGTATGTCTATATCTCTTCTTCTCATAGTTTCTTAGCCATCTTAACTCTATTGTCCTTCCTACCATTTGGGTTATGTAACCTTCTTTCTTGCACACAATAGCTTCTTCTAGTTCCATTTATTTCTCTAGCTCATCTTTTAAAACATACTGAGCTGGATCACTCCTCACACTCTGTTCCCACCCTATATACACACACACACACTGGACTTCCTCCATCTCCAATGTAGCTGAGGACAGCTGTCCCTACTGGAGCAGTTTAATTCATTGCCTCCAGACGATTTGATGGTACCCATCCTGCTTGTAAGGAAAAAGGAAACAGGAGAACGAAAAATAAGCCAAGAAGTGTGCATTTCTCAGCTAGATCTCCTGGACAACAATCTCTGTCTTCTTACCATTGTGGTGTCTCATACTTACATTAACTTCTCCTGTGTGCGATCAAGTATAGCCATTGCTTCAAGATACTTTGGGGCCAATGTACCTTGATGAGCTGATTCTCTCTGACAAGAAAAGTATGTATTATGAATGAACTGAAAGTCCCAACAGTAAATAGCCTCCTTCTTCAGGATGTTCTGGACCAAGCTATCTTTTTCTACTATTCATATTTATATAGTAGATGATTAAACACACTCTTAATATGAAAGAAGAACAAATACCATACCAGATTGCCAATTATTCATACTTAGGTGGATATAAAACTATATTAGAGTTGTAAAGAAGAAGCAGGGAAAACAATATCAACAAAAAGAAGCAGGGAAAGAAGAGAAAGTTTAAAAAATAAAGAGAAGGGCAAACATATTTCTCTAACCAAGTTAAATATCAAGGAAATCAATTATATTTCTCTCATTAATAATTTACTTCACTAAGCACATAACATTGCATAATCCAATCAAATCTTTCTGTTTCTTAGGAAACTTCAGATATCAAAGTAGAGAAAATATATTAAAAAAAAAAACCTCTTACTTATTTTGACTTTAAATATACTCCAGAAAACAAAATAAGAGGAAGACAAAAGAGAAAATTTAGAAGACAAAAACTATATGTGAAAATGAACATTATGAGGCATTTTTCCAGACCTGTGTACTTTAAAAAATCTCTTTTATCCACATTTCCCCAACAGAGACATGTAAAAGGTAAACTCCACCTTCTAGATGGAAAGGGGGACCTAAGAGGATAGGCAGCCTGCCATCATCACAGAAAGATCTAGTGGTTAAAGCAAAACCTTCATCTTGGCCTCTCCATCCTCAGTCACACATGGTACTGCACTACGCTCACTTTTTCTAAAAGCAAACCAGCAAAAATAAACTATCAAACGAGTTCACTTTTCCTCTAGCTCTTTTATTCTTTTGCTATTGTCTCAGTCACATGTTTTTCCCCTTTCTGTCTTGCCTCCCCTTCGGATAATAAATCTGTCCTTGTTCGGGCTGGACCAGCAATGTGTCACGTGGCCTCGCTTATACAGCACATACTACTAATTTATTTATTCTTTGAATCCAAAAGGAAGGTTTTTCACAGAAGAGGCTTCTGGAACTGGAATTCCACATGATTTGTACAGCGACATGAAGCAGTTTTAACTACAGGTGGAAACCAAAGTAGATCAGGACTGTACTCTGTGAACGGTATCTTTCAGCCTTCTGACTCTCCTCATTCATTCAAAAGACAGATATTTAGTGTGTCATATACAATGTGACAGCGAAGCATTCCTCTGTTTTGAAACCACCAAGTACAGATTAATGTTTTGTGGTCCTTTTCAAATCCTTCAGTAGGAAATTCCCATGGTCCAAAATGCTGGATGGTTGGGTTTCTAGAATTATGGCCTCCTCTATGTATGCCAAGGAGCAAACTTCCCTGCATCAGCCATATATATGGATACAGACTGTTGTTGTTTAGTTGCTAGGTCATGCCCAGCTCTTGTGCAACCCCATGGATCACGGCCCACCAGGCTCCTCTGTCCAGGGGATTTCCCAGGCAAGAATACTGGAGTGGGTTCCCATTTCCTTCTCCCGGGGTCTTTCCGACCCAGAGATTGAACTCACATCTCATGCTTGGCAGGTGAACTGGATTCTTTAGCAATGAGCTACCTGGGAAGCCCACTGGATATAGATGCCTCAAAGGAAATCACAGAGACTCTGCCTTGAGCCCTTTTTCCATATTTGAAGCTTCCTCTGGCTTTTACGCTCTTTCGCCCACTTAATAGAAACAAACACGGGCCACGTGGCCTTGGAAGCAATGGCATTGGGCTGTCCTTGTTTGTGCCAGCCTGCTGTGGCTTGCAGCTAGTCTCTCTGTCAGACTCCAATTATACCTTTGGCCTTTTGGGCTTGGTTTTCCTGAGGTCTGACTCTACTAATTGGCTTAATGAATTTTTGGCCGTGCTGGGTCTCCGTTGCTATGCAGGCTTTCTCTTGTTGCGGCGAGCAGGGGCTACTCTCCAGTTATGGTGCACGGGCTTCTCATCGCAGTGGCTTCAGTAGTTGTGGCTCCCGGGCTCTAGAGCACAGGCTCAATAGTTGGGGCGCACAGGCTTAGCTGCTTTGCAGCATGTGGGACCTTCCCTGACCAGGGATTCAAACTTGTGTCTTCTGCATTGGCAGGAGGATTCTTTAACACTGAGTCACCAGGGAAACCCACTAATGGGCTTTAGATTGGACTAACATCTTTAGCTTGAGACTATTTCAGGGAGGATCTGGCTTCAGACCCAGTTCCTTGGAATCCAATGCTCAGTACTGAATGCCTGGCCAGCCACAGTGACCCTGTCAGCTTTGGACATATTTTCCGGACCCACCAATTCCAAGAACCCTTCCCTGCTGCCATTAAAAGATGGATAATTTGGTCACTGCTGTTAATACCTATGCCGGGGATACACGGTACTGTGGAAGGAAAACACAGGTTTCTAAGCGCTTCCTTTAGCTCAGTGAAAGAAATATGGCTGATCCTCCAAGTCTGACCCCTACTCTTTCTTTCAAAGGAGTTTAGAGGTAATCAGCAAAAATCTCCCGTCTCCCTCAAATTTACAACTCTTTACAAACAGGCAGAACCTGTGGTTTGAAGGCAGGCCTAAAAGAGATTGTTCCTAACATCTTGCTCTTTAGGGTAGCTGAGCCTTAGGCAACCCAGTTCGTGCAGCAGGGGGCAGTGCCTGGGGTCAGCTGAACACTGAGGGTAGCCTCCGGGAGAGTTTGCTGAGTTTAGTCTTCCCATACCTCCACCCGTCAGCGAATTGTTACAGAGTTCAGGCTGCTTCTCCTCCAGGGACCACTTTGAAATGATTCGCATTCAGAGAGGGCCACAAGGGGTGCCCTGTGGCAAGTTCTCAGACTTGATTAAATCAGGCGGCACCTTAGGATGTGCAGAGGCAGAGTCAGGGCTGCTTACTGGGGTCACTTGATTCACCAGTGAAATCAGGAAGTGCCAGACAGGATAGTGCCTGAAACAGGCACAGCAGGCGGAGTTTTGTGCACGGTTCCTGCTTTGAGTACAGTCTTCAGGAATCCCACAAAGTCCTAATTTCCAGCTAAGTGAAGAGAGTTTTGAATAATTGATAGTCCATCCCTCTCCCTCTCCTAGTTACGGTGGACATGACAAGTTATACCTGCAAACCACAAGGTTTTTGCTTCTCTGTCCCTTCTTTTCTTTTCTCTTTCCTTCCCCAGTGTCAATCAAACTGCCTCCTGGGAGCTGTGTTTGCAGACCATAAAAAGAGAGAGCCACTGCCCAATAGAACCAGTGCCTTGGATCTGTAGCCCTGCTAAATGGTTGCTACATTCTTAGGGCCAGAGGCCAAGTGTCTGTCAAAAAGAAAAAAAGAAAGACAGGGGGGAAAAAAGGATAAAAGAAAAACAAGCAAACAAAGCAAAAGAAATTTCTACAGTGGAAGTTTTAAAATCTTAAACTGCCCTCAGGGAGCCCCGATGTCTTTATGAATGGAAAGAGCACAGAGCCAAGGCCCCTCCTGCCCCACCGAATCCACAGCACAGTCCACATCAAGACAGCACCCTTCCCCCAGGCTCCACCTCCCACCCTGAATCTCTGACCTCCTCCAGGTCAAGGATCTTCATTCTCTGGGTACCAACGTCCCCAAAGATCAACTTTGTCTTCACTTGCCTAGCACACAGGGCCCCTCTGTTTGAGTACCTGGTGATTCCTTTCTACCTGTGCAGTGGTCCAGTCACCACCCCTAGGATGAATGTGATTCTCCCTTATTTCAAGGAACTTGCAAGTACATCTGGATGGCATTTTAGTCCATTTTAGGCCTCAGGGTCAACGAGAACCTGGCCAGTTGGGTTTTCAGGGATCTATAGTAGAACATTAGCAACTTTTCAAAGCCGAGAGATAGACTTTCTGGACCGCATCGTCC
Organism: Bos indicus; assembly: GCF_029378745.1. Taxonomy (NCBI): domain Eukaryota; kingdom Metazoa; phylum Chordata; class Mammalia; order Artiodactyla; family Bovidae; genus Bos; species Bos indicus. The sequence continues at coordinate 61,588,889 of NC_091775.1, read as the reverse complement.
TCAGGTGGGCTCGCCACACGGCACCACACTGTATCAGATGGAACTGTGGCATCCTGGCGCAGGAGCCCCACACCATCAAAGACAAGCACCGCACCCTCCATTTTGCCCCAGGCTACAGGCTTCTGTTTTCCTGGCTGCTTCTCGCCACACTGTAGGCCAGACCCTGATGCCTTGCCAGGCTTCCCAGATGGCACTAATGGTAAAGAACCAGACTGCCAATGCAGGAGACACAGAGACAAGGGTTCAATCCCTGGGTCAGGAAGATCCCCTGGAGGAGGACACAGCAACCCACTCCAGTATTCTTGCCTGGAGAATCCCATGGACAGAAGAGCCTGGCAGGCTACAGTCCATGGGGTCGCAAAGAGTCGGACATGACTGAAGTGACTTAGCACGCACACTGACGCCTTGCCAGGATAGCATAGCAGGGCTTTTACCTCAGGGGAGAAAATCTGGGGTAGGAAGGTTTTGGGTGGGACTGGTGGGGGGTTCTCATTATAGTGCTACCCTTTGTTTGCTTTTTTAGAAAATATGTCTCATGACATTGCATTTGCATCGTTTACCCCTACATCTTTGCCTCACAGTCTTCTCACCTGATATGTGTGCATGCTCAGTTCAGTCGTGCTGGACCCTGTGACCCCATGGACTGTAGCCCGCCAAGCTCTTCTGTTCATGGGATTTTCCAGGCAAGAATACTGGAGTGGGTTGCCATTTCCTCCTCCAGGGGATCTTCCTGACCTAGGGATCGAACCTGTGTCTCCTGCATTGGCAAGCGGATTCTTTACCACTGAGCCACCTAGGAAGCCTATCAACTGACATATTAACATATAATTTTAGAAACTTGTTAAAAAGGCATTACTTTGGAAGAATGTGATTGCAACCCCCCCAACCCCCCTGCACCACTCTTTCTCCAACTTCGCCTGCTCCTGCCTAACTCTCCACATCATTTCACCCAGTTCTTCCTCCCAGAGTTGGAGCCTATTTCCTACAACCTCCCTTTACATACATCCCTGTAATCTGCCTCTACTCTGGACCATGCAGCCACTTTAGTGATCTAGCTGCTATCCACCAGTACCCTCAGCACAGCTCGCCATGCCTGTTCCTACTCAGACGGGTCAGACTCCTAGCAATGAAATGGTTCTTAACTTTGAGGTTGAGAAATTTGATGATGTCTATGGATTTCCAGCACATCCCCTTGCTCCCCAAGAAAATGCACAGTATGACTGACTATACAGACAGAATGTTGCATACCATTTTCAGGGGGTTAGTGGGATGAAGCCCACCCAGAGATTCCTAAAGTCATGGCATCCTGTACAGAGAGATACAAATCTAGAGCTAACTTAAGTGTAAATGATCCTAGAACTTTTTGTGAAGGAGTTTTAACTTTGTTTTCCTGCTGAGTTTCCATAGCTACTGTCTAAAGGTTTCCAGTTCCTCAGGAATTCTTGTGGTTGCTGGTATGTTCTTATCACAGTTATCAATAGAGTCTGTTGAACAAATACATTTTTTAAATTGATCAAATAGTGACCATAATATTGTTAAGTTAAAGAAAGTGATGAAATGCTGATTTTAAAATGAGTTTTAAGGAAGAGAATGAAAAGTTTTTGTGAACAAACAAGAGTTTTTCCAAGGATGATGCTGGGAGAAAAATAAATCTGGAAAATATATTACTTAAGCGTTCTCTTAGAAATGCTAAAAGTTATGTTAGATCCATATAATTTTTACATAATATTAAATTTTCTAGTTTTGAATTTCGTAGCTGAGTTGCAGATACATACCCAAGAAGACAATGCATCTGTTCCATATAGAGGTTGGGAATGAATATTTTCATCTTCTCCAATGACTCGAATGATTTTTTCCTTTTCTGTGGATGTCGAAGGTTTCTAGGGCATAGAAATACCACAGACCTGTTAGTGAGCTGGTGTGTGACCCAGTGGCAGGGCAAGTTGCCTGGTACCATGTCTGAAGCTTTGGTTTTCCATTTGTTTTCATCATTCAGGAAGCATTTAGAAGACTTACAGGAAACACTGTGGGAAAAATTAGTGGGGATAGGGAAGTGGGGACAAAGGGAAGTAACTGTGGAACAAAGAGGATTTCTTTCAGACCTCAGGAACTCATAGGACTGTGGGAGAGATAACCAATAAAATAATTATGGTCTACATGATTACTGTGATCATAAAGGTAAGTTCCAAGAGCTATGTGTACCCAGAAAAGGGCCCTGCATTTTGTCTAGACACCTTAGGTTTTTTTTTTTTTTTTTTTTTTTTACAGTGAAACGACATTTGAAAGCTGAATAGGAGTTTGTAAAATAGGAAGGAAAGGGCCTGAACTCAGATGTCAGAAGAAGGGAAGGAGGAGATTTAATAGGTATGACAGATTTAGTGGCCAAAAAATAATGTATTCCATATATTTTGCCTTTTATATGCCAAGTACTATAACAGAAGAAAAGCAGAAAATGCTGATCAAAAGAGGCATGGGTATTATACAATATTTTTATTCTTTTGTACAGTACGTAAAGTGAGTAAAGGATGTATGTCATGGTCTGGGGTCATGCCAATATTTAAACTATTCACAGCAAAGAAACACCCCAGGGAAGTAAATTAAGACAAAATGGAGAGTGATCATGAGTTCTGAAAGCCAAAGAAAATAGTAGTCCACGCAGGAATTACAAGGGCTCTTATGGCAGACTAAACTAGGTCTGAATGTTGGTTCTGCCACTTAATAGCATATGGTTTTCAGTACATCAGTTCCTTTTTGAGCTTCAGTTTTCTTATCTGTAAAATGGGAACAATAATATTTACCTTGAGGTTGTATTATGTAAGTAAGAGATAACATGCAAAGCATATAGGCCGTGGTAGGCACTCAATTATTGGTAGTTATCATTGTATTTTCATTATTATTATTATTACAAATGCCCCAATAAGGGTTATTTTTATTATTAATGCCATGGCAGGGGTGGAGACAGGATAAGGAAAAGAGAAGTGTGGATGGCCTGAGGGGAGTGAGAAAAGGCAGCTCAGAGTGGGAGCTGAAGAGTGGAGACCAGGAGTTTAAACAACTATTTGAAAAATATGGCAATGAAAGGATAAAGAAACAGCATCAGAGTGAGAGGTAGATTGTGTAGTTATCAGTTGTATAGGTGAATGAGGCCAGTTAGGAAAGGGCTGAATTTAGAAAGGAAGAGGGGCACCCTATCCGTGGAAAATAAAGACATAACTGTGCATGCAAGTATGGGTAAATCTAAATGAGGCTTCAGCAATACATGAACCGTGAACTTCCTGATGTTCAAGCCGGTTTTAGAAAAGGCAGAGGAACCAGAGATCAAATTGCCAACTTCCACTGGATCATGGAAAAAGCAAGAGAGTTCCAGAAAAACATCTATTTCTGTTTTATTGACTATGCCAAAGCCTTTGACTGTGTGGATCACAATAAACTGTGGAAAATTCTGAAAGAGATGGGAATACCAGACCACCTGACCTGCTTCTTGAGAAACCTGTATGCAGATCAGGAAGCAACAGTTAGAACTGGACATGGAACAACAGACTGGTTCCAAATAGGAAAAGGAGTACGTCAAGGCTGTATATTGTCACCCTGCTTATTTAACTTATATGCAGAGTACATCATGAGAAATGCTGGGCTGGAAGAAGCACAAGCTGGAATCAAGATTGCCGGGAGAAATATCAATCACCTCAGATATGCAGATGACACCACCCTTATGGCAGAAAGTGAAGAGGAACTCAAAAGCCTCTTGATGAAAGTGAAAGTGGAGAGTGAAAAGTTGGCTTAAAGCTCAACATTCAGAAAACGAAGATCATGGCATCTGGTTCCATCACTTCATGGGAAATAGATGGGGAAACAGTGGAACCACTGTCAGACTTTATTTTTTTGGTCTCCAAAATCACTGCAGATGGTGATTGCAGCCATGAAATTAAAAGACGCTTACTCCTTGGAAGGAAAGTTATGACCAACCTAGATAGCATATTCAAAAGCAGAGATATTACTTTGCCAACAAAGGTCCGTCTAGTCAAGGCTATGGTTTTTCCAGTGGTCATGTATGGATGTGAGAGTTGGACTGTGAAGAAAGCTGAGTGCTGAAGAATGGATACTTTTGAACTGTGGTGTTGGAGAAGACTCTTGAGAGTCCCTTGGATTGCAAGCAGATCCAACCAGTCCATTCTGAAGGAGATCAGCCCTGGGATTTCTTTGGAAGGAATGATGCTAAAGCTGAAATTCCAGTACTTTGGCCCCCTCATGCGAAGAGTTGACTCATTGGAAAAGACTCTGATGCTGGGAGGGATTGGGGGCAAGAGGAAAAGGGGACGACAGAGGATGAGATGGCTGGATGGCATCACTGACTCAATGGACGTGAGTCTGAGTGAACTCCGGGAGTCGGTGATGGACAGGGAAGCCTGGTGTGCTGCGATTCATGCGGTCGCAAAGAGTCGGACACAACTGAGCGACTGAACTGAACTGAAATGAGGAAAGGAAGGAAGTTGAAGCGTTCACTCCAGATGATCTATTTCTACTTTCAATAGTATATATACACATGTATATACACACACTGCATTTGTTGCTGTTGTTTAGTCTCTAAGTCAAGTCTGACTCCCATGGACTATAGAGCCTGCCATTTCCTTCTCCAGGAGATCTTCCTGACTCAGGGATTGAACTCATGTCTCTGGCATTGGCAGGGGGATTCTTTACCACTAGCCATCTTGGAGGCTCAAATATATATATATTTTTTCATTATATATTCATTCTTTAAATATATATATTCATTATATATTTTCTTTAAAAATATAAAGGGAAAGGAAATAATACTAAATAATCTTACCTCTTCTGCACTCTCTTCTTTCTTTTCCTTCTCAAGTTTCTTGTCCTCCATGTTTTCTTCAATTTCTTTATGAATCTTTCCTGCTTCAGGCTCACTTAATCCTTTTAGAATATCCTATTAGACACAACAATACTATATTGTAGCTTAGTGGACATAAATATTTATGCAGAAGATTACCAATATTTCCATTCAAAAAATATTTAATGAGCATTAATTTTGTAACTGGGCACTATGCTAGTGATAAGGATACAAAGGTAAATAAGAACAGTCCCTGGCTTAAGCAGCTTACAATTTAGTGGACAAGAAAATACTATGGTGACATATAGTCAAAGAGCAGGAGCACCTAAGCCAGATCTGGTATTGGGCAGGGGTGAAAGAGAGGGTTAATCCAGAAGGTTTCTTGGCGGACACAATGTCTGCGTTTCCTCTTGAAGGATGGGTGAGGAGAAAAAAGATGGCACAAGTGAGTTCCAGACAGAGAATGTTATTTGCACATGACTGGCACTAAGAACAAAAGGAAGTCAATAGAACAAAAACTTAGAAGCAGATGGACAGGAGCACAGTCAGAGGAAGGACTAGGATATTATGCCAGGGAGACTGGATTTTATCCTGACATACCAATAATTTGACCTGTTTCGCATTTCAAAACAATCACTCTAGCAACTTGTTGTCAGTCACTCAGTCGTGTCTGACTCTTTGTGACCTCATGGACTGCAGCACACCAGGCTTCCCTGTCCTTGACTATTTCCTGGAGTTTGCTCAAACCCAGGTCTATCGAGTTGATGATGCCATCCAACCATCTCACCCTCCGCCACCCCCTTCTCCTTTTGACTTCAATATTTCCCAGCATCAGGGTCTTTTCCAATGAGTCGGCTCTGCACATCAGATGCCCAAAGCACTGAAGTTTCAGCTTCAGCATCAGTCTTTCCAGTGAATATTCAGGACTGATTTCCTTTAGGAATGACTGGTTTGATCTCCTTGCTGTCCAAAGGACTTTCAAGAGTCTTCTCCAGCACCACAAAAGCATCAATTCCTTGGCACTCAGCTTTCTTTATGGTCCAACTCACATCCTTACATGACTACTGGAAAAACTATGGCTTTGACTATACAGATCTTTATTGGCAAAGTTATATCTCTGTGTCTGTTAATTTTGTGGCTGCAGTTACTGTTCGCAGTGATTTTGGAGCCCAAGAGAATAAAATCTGTCACTGCTTCTACTTTTTTCCCTTCTGTTTGCCATGAAGTGATGGAATCATGATCTTAGTTTTTTGAATGCTGAATTTTAAGCCAGCTTTTTCACTCTCATCTTTAACCCTCATCAAAAGGCTGTTTAGTTCCTTTTCACTTTCTGCTGTTAGAGTGTTACCATCTGCATATCTGAGGTTGTTGATATTTCTCCTGGCAATCTTGATTTCAGCTTGTCACTCATCCAGCCTGGCATGTCGCATGATGTACTCTGCATAGAAGTTAAATAAGCAGGGTGACCATATACAGCCTTGTCATACTCCTTTCCCAACTTGGAAACAGTCAGTTGTTCCATGTCTGATTTTAACGGTTGCTTCTTGACCTGCATACAGGTTTCTCAAGAGACAGTTAGGTGGTCTGGTACGCCCATCTCTTATAGAATCTTCCACACATTTGTTGTGATCCAAACAGGCAAAGGCTTTAGCATAGTCAATGAAGCAGTTTTTCTGGAACTTCCTTGCTTTCTCCATGATCCAACAGATGTTGGCAATTTGATCTCTGGTTGCTCTCTCTGCCTCTTTGAAACCCAGCATATATATCTGGAAGTTCTCAGTTCATATACTGCTGAAACCTAGCTTAAAGGATTTTCAGCATAACCTTGCTAGCATGTGAAATGAATGCAACTGTATGATAGTTTGAACATTCTTTGGCATTATTCTTCGGGATTAGAATGAAAACTGACTTTTTCCAGTCCTGTGGCCACTGTTCAGTTTTCCAAATTTGCTGACATACTGAGTGCAGAACTTTCACAGCATTATCGTTTAGGATTTTAAACAGCTCAGCTGAAATTCTGTCACCTCCAATAGCTTTGTTTGGAGTAATGCTTCCTACTGCCCACTTGACTTTACACTCCAGGATCTCCAGCTGTAGTTGAGTGACCACATCATTGTAGTTATCTGGGTCATTAAGACCGTTCTTATATAGTTCTGTATATTCTTACTGTTTCTGTCCTTTATCATGCCCATCCTTGCATGAAATGTTCCCTTGATATCTCCAATTTTCTTGACAAGATCTCTAGTATTTCCCATTCTAATGCTTTCCTCTATTTCTTTGCATTGTTCATTTAAGAAGGCCTTCTTATCTCTCCTTGTTATTCTTTGGAACTCTGCATTCAGCTGGATACATCTTTCCTTTCTCCCTTGCTTTTCGCTTCTCTTCTTTCCTCAGCTATTTGTAACGTCTCCTCAGACAACTACTTTGCCTTATTGCATTTCTCTTTCTTTGGGATGGTTTTGGTCACTGCCTCTTGTACAATTTTACAAACCTCCGTTCATAGTTCTTCAATCACTCTGTCTATCAAATCTATTCCCATGAATCTATTCATCATCTCCACTGTATAATCATAAGGGATTTGATTTAGTTCATACCTGAATTACCTAGTGGTTTTCCCTACTGTCTTTAATTTAAGCCTGAATTTTGCAATAAGGAGTTCATGATCTGAGCCACAGTCAGCTCTCTAGGACTTGTTTTTGCTGACCGTATAGAGTTTCTCCATCTTTGGCTGCAAAGAACATAATCAATCTGATTTCCATATTGGCCATCTGGTGATGTCCATGTGTAGAACTGCCTCTTGGGTTATTGGAAAAGGGTGTTTGCCATGACCAGTGCATCCTCTTGACAAAACTACCCTTTGCCCTGGTTCATTTTGTACTCCAAGGCCAAACTTGCCTATTATTCCTGGTGTCTTTTGACTTCTTACCTTTGCATTTCAATCCTCTATGATGAAAAGGATATCTCTTTTTTGGTGTTAGCCCTAGATGGTGTTGTAGGTCTTCATAGAACCGGTCGACTTCAGTTTCTCCAGCATCAGTGGTTGGGACATAGACTTGGATTACTGTCACGCTGAATGGTTTGCCTTGGAAACGAAGTGAGGTCATTCTGCCATTTACAAGGTTGCACCCAAGTACTGTATTTCAGACTCTTTTGTTGACTATTAGGGCTATTCCATTTCCTCTAAGGGATTCTTGCCCACAGTATTAGATATAATGATCATCTGAACTAAATTCGCCCATTCCTGTCCATTTTCATTCACTGATTCCTAAGATGTCAATGTTCACTCTTGCTGTCTCCTGCTTGACCACATCCAGTTTACCTTGATTCATGGACCTAACATTCCAGTTCCTAACATTCCAGTTCTTTACAGCATCAGACTTTACTTTCACCAGCAGACACATCCAGAACTGAGTGTCATTTCTGCTTTGGCCCAGCTGCTTCATTCTTTCTGGAGCTATTAGTAATTGCCCTTTGCTCTTCCCCAGTAGGGTACTGAACACCTTCAGACCTAGGGGGTTCATCTTCCAGTGTCATTTTTTGCCTCTTCATAGTGTTCATGGGGTTCTCAAGGCAAGAATGCTGAAGTGGTTTGAAGTGGTTTCCCTTCTCCAGTGGATCACATTTTGTCAGCACTCTCCACCATGACCTGTCCATCTTGGGTGGCCCTACATAGGGTGGATCACAGTTTCATTGAGTTACACAAGACTGTGACCCATGAAGGGGCGAAATAAGTAAGTAGCTGAATTTGTGGATCTGGAGTTTAGATTGGAAGGCTGTTGGTTATAGATAAAGATTTAACAGTTATCTGCATTTATTTCAAGCCAAGAAAGTAAATTATATTGCCAAAGGAGAACTTGTGAAATGACTAGGGGACAAGGCCTTATTTGGACAGGAACCTAGTCACAAAAAGGGTCAGGGAAGAAAGAGGAGACTGGAAAGGAGGCTACAAGTTGCCTCAGAAGTGTGAAAGGGTTACAAGGAAAAAGCGGAGAGAGAAGGAGTCAACAGTGTTGAATACCTCAGTGGAGTCTGCACAAATACTGACTAAAGACTGTCCTTCAGAAGTTTATTGCAGCAATATTTATAAAACAAAGTTATACATAAGCTTAATACCCACAATAGAAAAATGCCACTAAAAAATATAGTATAAACCATATAAGATATTTTATAGCTATTTTAAATTATGCTGTAGCATTATGTACATGGTGTAGAAAAATAGTATATTAGGATATTTTTCCAAAATGAAAATACTTTTCCTGATAACACACTATTGCTATAAAATATTTGAACATTACAGAGAAATTAATAATCTCAGCCCTCAGAGGTAACAACTTGAATCACTTTGTTGAATATTCTAGTCTGCTTTATCCACATATAAACACATTCATACAAATGAAATAATAATAAATGTTATGTTCCTTCATCTGCTTTTCTCAATAGCATATCATGGGTGATTCTTATTTCACTATATAATCATCTATTTTATCTGTATGGAATTCTACTACTTGAACATACCATAATTTATGAAAGTAATTTTCTATTGATCAGTATTTATATTGTTTCTTATATTTTGTTACAAATAATACTGTAGTTAATATCTTATATAGATATATGTTCAAATTATCAGATAGGCTACATAGTTATATTTAAACTTTAAAAGAAATAAGAGATTGAAACTATGAAAGATTACAAAAATAATCAGATTTGAAAAAGAACCAAATAGAACTTGAACAATTAAATTTCAAACTCAACAGAAAGCTTTAAGAGCAGATTAAACTCAGCTAAAGAGCAAATCAGTGAACTGGAAATTAAGTCAGAAAAAATCATCCAGGAATCAATGCAGAGAGGCAAAGAGATAGAAAATATGAAGAATTAAAAGACATTGGGGACAGATTCCAATATATATCCATTCAGAGTGAAGGAAAGGAAAGAGAAAATACAGTAGAGACAATAACTGAACAGTTGATGACTGAGAATTTTCCAAATCCAGTGAAAGATACCCAGCCAAAGATTCCAAAAACCAAGAGAATCCCAAGTAAAATTTAAAAAAGAAAAACTTCATCCACATTTATCAGAATGAAGCTGCAAAATGCCAAAATAAAAAAGAATATCTTAAATGCAGCCAGAGAGATTAACTTCAAAAGACTTTTTGGATTTTTACTTATTGATTTGTGCCTGTGCTGCGTCTTCCTTTCTACATGGGCTTTTCTCTAGTTGCAGTGACTGGGGGCTACTCTTCGTTGCGGTGCACAGACTTATCGCCGTGGCTTCTCTTGCTGGAGAGCACGGGCTCTAGGGTGCGCAGAGCACAGGCTCAACAGCTGTGGTGCAAAGGCTTAGTTGCTCCGCAGTGTGTGGGATCTTCCCATACCAGGGATCGAACCCGTGTCTCCTGCATTGGCAGGTGATTATTTACCACTGAGCCACAAAGGAAGTCTGACAGCTGGATTTTCAATTGTCAGTTTGGTAACAACAAAACCTGGAAAACAGTGGAAATAGTATCTTCTATGTGCAGAGAGAAAATCATCCTAGAATTGTATACACAGCAAAAAATTTAAGAATGAGGTGAAAAAAAGACATTTTCAGACAACCAAAAATTCAGTTTGCCTTCAGCAGGTCCTCACTAATGAAAAGTCTAAAGATTAAGGCAGAAGGAAAGAGGAGAAGAATAATTCAATGCAATTAGACAAGAAAAAGCAATTAAAGGCATAATAATTGGGGGGGGGGCAGGAAAAGAGGTAAAACTATTTCTATGTGTAGGTGGTTTAATTGAATATCTGGAGAACCCAAAAGAATTTATTGAAAAGCTATTAAAATAATAAGATAATTTAGTAGAGTCACCATACAAAAAATTAAAATACAGAAATCAGTAATATATACACAGTAACCAATTAGAAGGTATAATGGAAAAGAAGATTCCATTTAAAATATCAAAAAATAAAATATTTAAGCCTACCTTACAAGAAATGTGCAAAATGAGAAAACGATAAAACATTATTAAAAGGCATACAGGTGGACGTCCTGTCAGCCATATTCTTCACAGGACTACTCAACAGCATAAAAGTGTGTTCTAAGTGAGTATATAAATTTAATATCACCTGAGTTTTAAAGCATCATATATTTTCTAGAGGGAGATTATATAGAAGAATAAATAAACAAGAATAGCCATCAAACACCCCAAAAAGATTAGTGAGGAAGTGCTGGCCCTACCAAATATAAAAATGTATCATAAGGCCTCAATAATTAAAACACTGTGGTGATGACTAATGAACAGACAGATTAATATAAAATAATAGAAAACCCAGACACAGACTTAGGTTGAATATAGCTAGTTTCAAATGTTAGAAATACCATAATACAGAATAGTGGGAAATACTATAATGTGGAGGATGTAACAGCCTCTTCATACAAACTCAAAGACTGAACTAGGACCAGAAGGTAGGAAAAAAGCTACAAGGAAATGTTTATCATTTTGTTCAATAAAAGAATAATGTTCTAATAGTCACTGCTCACCAAAAACAAATAGACCAACTCTGAAAGTTCTCTATCACTTCAGATACTCAAATATAGACCTAATGATCAACTGTGTAGGTGTTACACTAAGATTCATGCATCTGATGGTTGGTTGAATTCAATGACATTTAAAATCCTTTCTGTTCTTAAGTCTTTGTGATTCTGTTTAGGTCTTGAATTTTTTCCTAGATCTGAAGTGCAGCCAAGATTATATCTATGGTACTTCATTAAGTTTCTAAAATTGTACTGTAATTTAAGATATATAATGTTAATGAAATCATTCGGTGGTTAATTCATAATAATTCTGGCCAAGATCTGGGCAGCAAAGAAAAAAATGAGAATTTGTTAAGGGTGTACAACTTAGAAAGATGGTGTTTTTTTCAGTGTTTAAATGTAAAATAAGGAGTTCCCCGGTAGTCTACTGGTTACAATCAGAGCTTTCATTGTTGTGGCCCAGGTTCAACCCCTGGTTGGGGAACTCCCACAAGCCACATAGTACAGCCAAAATTAAAAAAAAAAAAAATTAAATAAATGTAAAACAGAAGTCCTGCAAGTGTATAGACAGAAACTTCCTTCTTAGACCCAAGAGCATTGACATATATGCCATCAGATCACACCTGTATAGTTTATGGCTCCAATAGCAACAGGAGCTTCTTCAGACTTTGCTGTAGACGAACTCCATCAGACTGAAGTAAAAATAAACGTTTGTGACTGCCATTGTGTGCTCAGTTGTGTCTGACTCTTTGCAACTCAATGGACGGTAGCCTGCCAGGCTCCTCTGTCCATGGGGATTCTCCAGACAAGACCTCTGCCCATGGGGATTCTCCAGGCAAGAATACTGGAGTGGGTTGCCATGCCCTCCTCCAGGGGCTCTTCCCAACCCAGGGATTGACCCAGGTCTTCCGCATTGCAGGTGGATTCTTTACCAGCTGAGCCACCAGGGAAGCCATTAGGTACATGATATTCATTGACTTGGGATCCTCAGTTAACAGGTGGTTATAACTACAGGATTAACATAGCAATGTGGAGAGTGTTGAATGAGAGGGAAAATAAGCCAAGGAAAGAATATCAATATTTAAGAGGCAGGCAGAGGTGGAAGACTACATGAAAAGAAAGAAATAGGAGAAAGATGGAGTTTTTGTCTTGCAAAGAGAGATGACCAAAAAAGTGAATGGTTAACAGTATCAAATGCTACGGAGAAGTCAGGTTAAATATGGGATTGGAGACACCTGGATCTGACAGTAAGCTCACTGGGGGACTTCACATGGAGTTTTAAGAAAAGTGATTGTGCTAGGAAGGAAGGAAAGAAGTAGTAAAGGAGGAGAAAAAATCAAGGGACATATTTTCTCAGATGGGAGAGAGACCGTGATTATAGATTGCTAATACAGGGAGGCCTGGCGTGCTGCGATTCATGGGATCGCAGAGTCGGACACGACTGAGCGACTGAACTGAACTGAATACATTGATAAAATGGAATCATTAGAGAGGAAGGCATTAAAGATACTAAAGAAAGAAGACAATGCACATGAGATTAAGTACCCAAAGGAAGACATAACCTTGATGGGAAGACTGAGGCTAAGTGGAGAAGGAGGGGTGTGGGCAGAAGCAGAGAAGTCTGAGGAGATGCCTCAGGGAGTGGCAGGCAGCTCCCCTCTGTAATGTGTTGTGCCGCGTTCAGTCACGTCCCACTCTTTGTGACCCTCTGGACTATGTAGTCTGTCCGGCTCCTCAGTCCATGGGATTTTCCAGGCAAGAATACTGGAGTGCGTTGCCATATCCTAGGAGGCAAAATCACCCTCCAAGAAAGTGAAGAGAGATGTTTGGGTGAGGACTCTCTTCTTTAGAAGAGAGAAGAGCTGCCAGTGCTCTTGGTCAGAACCCAAATTCTCATAGAGTAAATGAATGAGGATTCAAAACATTGGTTGGAAAAAGTCAAGGCGCTCTTATCTATTGAAATACAGGAAAAGCGTGAATGACGACCAGTGCTAATGTACGGCAAATACCTCTTCTCCAAGGAGCTGCTGTTTTTCTTCATGTGTCAGTAACTTAATTTTTCTGCCTTTGAGACCAGAAAGGAGGTGAGAGGATGTGGTGATCCAATCATAACATTCTTTCTGAGAAGAGACAAAAGATAATCACTAAACAGAAAAAATCAGATTATACCAACTCATTTATTCACTTACTCCTGAGGAACTGCCAAGAGTAATTCCTCTAAATATAACTCCATTCAATTAACTTTGTATCAGTTCAGTTCAAAGATTTGTGCAGAAGTGATTTTCTATTAATATAGACCTAAATCATATCATCTCTTATCAACAGGGTTTGGGATCTGGGTTGAAATGAGACAAGTAGTGAAGTGCTATAAAATTAGAGGCAGAAAGGCTGTTGGATTTACTAAGGTCTAATGACTTGTCCCAATAAATGTTATGCAACTGACCAGGGTCAATTACATGACAATAACAGCAGCAAACACTTATGTAGCAGTCTGTTCTATGCATCCACATTACTAACTCATTCGATCCTCATTATGAGACTATTACTAGCCTCATTTTTTAAGATGAGGAAACTGAGGAATAGAGCAGTTAAATATCTCACTCAAGGTCACGTATATATTTACATACTGTGCTTAGATTCTAATCCAGGTGGACAGGGCTCTTAACCATTACAAAAGAATTACTTTTCCTGCCCCCAATAAAGTGAGTGAATAGAGTTGAAGCACTTTTTTAGAAAAGGAACTCATCTCTTATCTATCAAGATAACACGATTGGTCCACAGCAGGTCTTATTCCCACAAAGGGAACAGAAAAACTACCTTTACTAAGATCTCCTACCAGCTAAGCTTTGGATTCAGTGTTTAAAAGATGCATTATTCCTTATTAGTGAGGAAAAAGCAGAGGGAACTAGGAAGCATTATTTCTCTGGGGAAGGGGATTTGGTCATTCACACCATCAAAAAAAAAAAGAAATTTTACCATGTGGGGAAATAATCACCCACTTTAGGTCCTTGAAGCAAACCATGCTGCTGCTGCTGCTAAGTCGCTTCAGTTGTGTCTGAATCTGTGCGACCCCATAGACGGCAGCCCACCAGGCTCCTCTGTCCCTGGGATTCTCCAGGCAAGAATACTGGAGTGGGTTGCCGTTTCCTTCTCCAATGCATGCAAGTGAAAAGTGAAAGTGAATTCGCTCAGTCGAGTTCGACTCTTCGAAACCCCATGGACTGCAGCCTACCAGGCTCCTCCGTCCATGAGATTTCCCAGGCAAGAGTACTGGAGTGGGGTGCCATTGCCTTCTCTGAAGCAAACCATAAAAAGCAGTAATATGCCTCATATTTTTCTCGTGATTAAACTTTTATTGTGGAATTATTGTGAAGAATCAGAGCCAAAAAATTTTTTTAATCTAATCCAAACCCTTGTGTTATAAATAAGGAATAGAAGCCTCTTCAGACAAATAAGTTTACCACAGCTCTGTTAACATCACTAAGTTTAAATTTTGCATTCAAAGAGTTAGGTCAATGTCTTACTGCATATCAGAAAAGAGGATCAAACAAGGGAGATGAAAGTATTGGGTTCTAGTCCTTAGTTCTTCTAATTGGTTGTGGCTTCTTGAGTAAACTCTCAACAGTCTTCATCTATTAAAAACAGATGAAGCTGTTGGTTTACTCTAGATGACCCCCATGTACTGGGGAGCTGGTAAAATATTTATTTGTGGGGGGGATCCCTAATTTGTAGCATTTGTTGAATTCCAAAATATATACTCTCATAGGGCAATTTCAATGGTAGTCATCAATTTAGTATGTTATCACTGAATGCGGAGTTGGGAAGAGGTCTGCACAGTCAGCTCTTGTGAGGCAGCCTGAGCCTCCATCATACCACTGCCCCTAAAGATCCTTCCAGCCGCAAAATTTGATGCATATTTTAACTTTATCATACCTAGAACAAAAACATTTGTCAATTTTGAAAATAGTAATGACCTTTTAAAAGTTTTAGTTCTTCAGAGTTAGTTCACCATCCATGAGAAATAAACTATTTTCAGCTGAATTGCATTCTATAAAGCAGACCCTAGTCATTTTCTTACAAACTTCTGAGACATTGAAAATACTACCATAGAACATCCAGTGGGAAAATATCACTACGAGTCTTTAAAAAATATGTATTTACTTAGTTGGCTGCATGGGGCCTTAGTTGTGGCACGCGGGATCTTTCCACTGTAGCATGGGGAATCTAGGTCCCTGACCAGGGATCAAACCCAGGCCCCAGCATTGGGAGTGTAGAGTCTTAGTCACTGGACCGTCAGGGAAGTCCCAATACGAATTTTTGATAAAAGTTTCAAGGCTACCTATAGAGTCAAGGAAGTTTTCCTAAAAAACCTTTACCACCACCTTTGATGAGCTAGATGGAGATAGCTCGGTTGCCAATCAATACACGTGGATCTCCTTCCATCAATACTCTGATCCTGATAACATCTGATTCAGGGCTGTTAATAAATGCTTCTGATGTGAAGTGAAAGACTAAAATTCATGTCTGGGGAGAAGGAGAAGGTCCTAAATGTAAAGCCTATTGTAGAGGATCAAAAACAGAAGAACAAAAGGCCACAGGCTATAAGTGGTGGGTCTACGGTGGTAATGCAGTTATTAAGAATCCATCATCTCCAGGTCCCCCCAAAAGGGTAACAAAGCTGAGATCTCTGAGTTTACCTGCTGGAACACTGCAAGAGGCAACTCTCCAGCACCACTCTTCAAAGTCACACTCTTTTCAGAGGCCCAAATCCTCAAACTGGCAGTAGCATCTTGGGCAACATAAAGGTTACTGTGGCCCAAGGTGGATAGCAGGGTCTTGATAGATTACACAGGGCACGACAAGAAAGAATGGAATCAATTGCAGCCAGAAGTCAGTGTGAAGGGCACCAGCCAGAAGTCTTCTCATTTCCACCATGGTAGGTATTTCTTTGGCATTGAAAGGATTGTTCCTTCCCACGTGTTCTCAGAACTATCGGGTGCTGGTCAGTGTGTGTCTTCCACCAGTCTTGGCCTGCTGAAGGTTATCTCAGAAATCTTTCCAGGTAATCTCCTGATTGCTCAGATTATGAACAAACCCCAAGGCATCAGTGACTCTAAATCTAGACGCCTGGCACATTATAGATGACCAACCTAACACACTTGAAAAAAGACATCTATCTGGCTTATTCTAGGTTTTCAGCAGCTGCTTCAGCTGTAGTGGACCCGGTGTTGTAGTCTGACTGGATGCCAGGACTCTTTGATATAGTGCTCCTAAACAGCGAATGAAAGCATAAGCAAGTCTCATTCCCAAGTGAAGCAGCTGATATGCACTGAGATCATCTTTTTTTCAGAAATAGGCATAGAAGTAAGAATCCCAAGAACTGAGTCCTCTTGGAAGATGGCAGCCCAGCTGGGTGAGGTCCGAATGAATACACCAGGATCAGATGGGAGGCAAATAGGGTCATTAGTTGCTGCACTGTCTTCATGGTCTTGGGGAACTAGATCATTCCCAAGACTTCATGAAGTAGGGGATTATTATGGTAAAGTGGAGTATGAACCATCAGTAAGAGTGATCAAACTCCAGAGGATGCTGATTTAAGAGGCCTCCTGATCCAGAAACCAGTCCAGCATCATGCAATTCTCACATTTATCAGGAAGGAGCCCAAGAAATACCAGATTGTGGGAAACCATCATTAAGGTCAAATATCAGTCCTTTGGGTTGGCAAGATGTTCTTCTTCGAGGGCTGGAATGTGGCTGGGGTGTGCTACAAGCCACACAGCATCACAGTATGCCCACACTAGAGAAAGCTTCTCTGGAGAATCATCTTCTACTCTTCACCTTGTAGGATATGCATAAGGCCATATAAGTTCCAGAGTCTGATGTCATAAAGATTCACATACCCTTGTCCAAGAGATGAGGGGAAGACAGTAGTAGTCAGGATGGGGATGAATTTGAAATGAAGATAACCCTAATGAGAGGGGAACTAACCATTAATTTAAAAATAAAATAATGAGTACTGAGGCAGTTCCAGGGCAGGTGCATGGCTGTTAAGCCATAAACTAGCTTGATGCACCTGTTGAATGGCCTCAGCCTCAGGGTTAAAGAGGGGACAGATGCGTTTGGGAGGAAAAAAGGCCCGAGCATAGGACCAATTAAAGTCTTCTGGTGGAAGAGCAGATCCTCAGCCTTTTATGATAACACCTTCCCAGTTTATTAATCTGAAATTGTTGGCAAAAGGATAGTAAATAAATGAGAAAGAGCTTAACAGAAGACCAAATTAGCCTGGTGGAAAGGATAGGTTCTCAGAGATGGTTAGGTGATGGACCTCCAGTCAGGGGCTGGGGTGAATTAGGCTGTGAATGGTCCACTACACAAAGCTCTCATAAAATCTCCTAATACAGGTTTTTGTTTTTTTTTTTTGGCAGCACCATGCAGCTTGCAGGACCTTAGTTCTTGACCAGGGATCAAACCCAGGACCCTGCAGTGAAAGCACCAAGTTGTAACCACTGGACCACCAGAGAATGTCCTGGATGACTTTATATAAGTCCCCAAGATCCCCTCACCATAACATCTCCCCCATATTGCTATAGCTTTAACATTTTTTTAAAGATTTTTTTTATGTGTACTAATTTTAGTCTTTATTGAATTTATTACAATATGGCTTCTGTTGTTTATGCTCTGGTTTCTTGGCCTTGATGCATATGAGATCTTGAGCTCCCTGACCAGGGATGGAACCCACACCTCCTGCATTGAAAGGCAAAATCTCAACCACTGGACTACCAAGGAAGTCCCCTCTATAGCTTTAACTTTAATGAGGAGATATACCTCAAAGTACCCTGAATCTTCATTCTAAAATCGCCCTTATCTGAAAATGCGGTCTCATCACATAGCTCTATCCCATTTAAGTAAATGAGAAATAAGGTGTATAACAAAACAGGCCAATGAGTCCCTACTACCATCTATGGCAGATCCAGCCTACCAAAACCAGGATATTCACTACATCTGGGTGGGTAGCAGCAGGCCTGAGAACATGTGAGCACACTTCAGATGCACAGTATAAGGGCTACAAGATCCAAGAGACCGTTCAGTTCAGAGGCACACAAATCTGCTGGAAACAATGCCTCTGAGGTCTTCCCGGAAACAAAACTAAAAGACATTTCAGTTCCTAGATGAGAAGTAAAATATACCTATAAAAACATATTTCAAATACTAAAATATTCTTACTCTCCTGACATGTATGCCAGTTATTCATAGTGTTATTATTTTCAGTTTCTACTGAATGGAATTGCTATTTTAAAATTTGGATTTAGCATCTATATTTATGAAGTTTATTTCTCCTAAACTTCATTTGTAGTTTCAATTGACTTCCCTTGTACCTCAGTCAGTAAAGAATCTGCCTGCAGTGCAGGAGACCCAGGTTCAATCCTGGGTTGGGAAGATCCCCTGGAGAAGGAAATGGCAACCCACTCCAGTATCCTTGGCCTGGAAAATCTCATGGACAGAGGAGCCTGGTGGGCTGCAGTCCATGGGGTTGCAAAGAGTCAGGGACAACTGAGCGACTAACACTAACACTATTTCTCCTATAATTTACTGGGGTTAAAAAAAACTTTGCCAGCTGTATGAAATAAACTGGGGAGAAGTTCAATCATTACCTATGCTCTTAAACTGGCATGGGGATTACCTGCTCCTTCAAAGTCTGAACACATCTATGGAGTCCAGGCAAAATTTTGAGGTTCATTTTCAACAAATGCATCAATTTCTTCTCTGAAAACTGACAAGTTTTATCCTTCTAAAATTAATGTTACTGTATATTTTCCTAAAATTCTCCATTTCTTAGAGATTTTTAAATTAATTAGTAAGATATTACACATAAAATTTTGTTATAATCCATTTTTTAAAAAACTGTGAGATCTATTACACATACAGAAGAGCATAAAATCACAGAATTTAATGAGAACAGCCATTTAAACATCAAACAGACCAAAGAACAGAAAACTGACTACATTCTATACACCAGTCCTGATACAGCATAATACAATATCCATTCTACTGTTTATGGGCGGGTCTCAAAATCATAAGCTCAGCTATACTTTATGTGCATGTACTCAGTCGCTTCAGTAGTGACCAACTCTGTGCGACCCCATGGACTACAGCCTGCCAGGCTCCTCTGTCCAGGGATTCTCTAGGCAAGAATACTGGAGTGGGTTGCCGTGTCCTCCTCCAGGGGATCTTCCCCACCCAGGGATCAAACTACAGTTCCTGCACTGCAGGCGGGCTCTTTACCCAACTCAGTCACCATACATTATAAAACAAGAAAAGGAAGAGTAAATTAAACCCAAAATAAGTAGAAATAAGGAAATAATAAAGAGCAGTGTGGAAATTAGCGAAACAAAAACATAGAAAAAAATTTGTAAAGGCAAAATCAAGTTTTTGAGAGCAAAAAAATAGACAAATCTTTTTATAGACTGATGAGAAAAAAAGAGAAAAAATACAAATTTTCAATAACAGGGACAAGAGTGGACATCCTATAATTATTAAAAGGATAATGGGGAATAATGTGAGCAACTCTGCATCAATAAATTAGACAACTTAGATGAAATTACAGATTCCTTACAAGACCAAAGCTAAGGAGCTCTCTCAAGAAGATATAATAGCCCTATATGCAGTAAGGAAATTTCCTTATACCCAGTAGAGAAACTGGCTAGCCTTGTATCTGAATAGCTCTATCTTTGTAACTTAAAACTTTCTCACAAACCTAAATGACTTCACTGGTAAATTATATCAAACATTTAAGGAAAAAATAATTTATAATTCTATACAAATTGCTCTATAAAATAGAAGAGTAAAAAACACTTTCTAACTCATTTTAAGAGACTAACATTACCCCTAATATCAAAACCAAAAATACTAAAAAACAAAGTAAACTACTAATATATAATCAGTATCTTCAAGAACATCAATGCAAAAATTCTACACAAAACTTCAACCAATTGAATTTAGTAATATATAAAAAGATAGTACACCATGATCAAGTGGGGTTTATACCAGGAACGTAAGGTTCATTTAATATTCAATTCAAAAATCAATCAGGGACTTCCCTGGTGGCCCAGTGGTTAAGAATCTGCCTTCCAACGCAGGGAACATGAGTTTGATCTCTGGTCAGAGAACTAAGATCCCACATGCCCATAGGGCAACTAAACCCATGCACAACTAGAGAACCCAAGCACTGCTACTGACCCTGTGTGTCCTAAAGCCTGTGCTCCACCAAAGCAGCCTGTGCGCTGCAACTAGAGAAAGTCCACACACACAATGAAGACCCAGCACAGTCATAAATAGATAAATAATAAAACATCAATCAATGTTAGTGGTCATGTTAAAAGACTAAAAAAGACAACTCATCGACTGTCTCAGTAGAGGCAGAAAAAGGATTTGATAAAATCCAACATTCAACATTCACTCCTGACTCTAAAAAGATTTTTAACAAACATGGAATAAAAATAAAGCTTCATCAATATGATAAAGGACACCTAGGAAAAGCCTACACCTTCCATCCTTCCATTATACTTAAAGACGACAGGATAAATACTTTCCCCCAAACTATAACAAGGATGTCTGTTCTCACCACTTTTACTCAGTCTGGTACTGGAGACTCTAGTTAGTCAAGAAGTCAAGAAGAAGAAATTAAAGGCAGGTAAACTAGAAAGAAATAAATAAAACTGTCCTTATCTGCAGATGATATAATTATGTACATAGAAAATTCTAAGGAATCTAGGGTAAAAAAAAAAACTTCTTAGCAGGGATAAGTGAGTTCAGTAAGGTCACAAGATATGAAATAAATATATTTTAAAAATCATGATACAATGCTCATTGTAGCACTGTGCTCAATAGCCTAGACATGGAAGCAACCTAAATGCCCATAAACAGAGGAATAAAGATGTGATACATATATATATACACACATATAACAGAACAGTACTCAGTCATAAAAAGAATGAATTACTGACATTTGCAGCAACATGGAAGGACCTAAAGATTATCATACTAAGTGAAGCCAGATAGAGAATGATAAATATCATATCACTCATATGTACAATCTAATTTAAAAAAATTTTTTTTAATCATTCTTAAAAAATGATACAAATGAACTTTTACAAAACAGAAAGTCTTACAGATATCAAAAACAAGCTTACCAAAGGGGAAAACATGGGGGGAAGGGATAAATCAAGAGCTTGGGATGAACATACCCAAACTATTATATACAAGATAGATAATGAACAAGGACATCCTATAGAGCTCAGGGAACTCTACTCAATATTCTGTGATCACCTATAAGAAAAAAGAATCTAAAAAGGAATGAATAGGGACTTCCTGGTGGTCCAGTGGATAACAATCTGCCTGCTAAAGCAGGGGACATGGGTTTAGTCCCTGATCTGGGAAGATCTCGTGTGTCACGGAGCAACTAAGTCCATGGCACCACAACTACTGAATCCCGCATGCCTAGTACCTGAGCTCTGCAGCAAGGGAAGCCACCACAATGAGAAGCCTGTGCACAACAAGGAGGAGTAGCTCTGCTCTCCACGACTAGAGAAGGCTTGTGTGTGTAGCAACATGGACCCGGCACAGCCAAAAATACATAAACAAACACCTAAAAAGAATGAATACATGTATATGCATGACTGAATCGCTTTGCTGTACACCTGAAACTAACACAACATTGTAAATCAACTATACTCCAATAAAATCAAAAATTTTAAAAATCAATGATAATTCTGTTACAAAAGAATAATAAGAAATTGAAATTACAGAATAATATAATTTGTAACAGTACCAAAATATAAAATACATAGGAATAAACCTTACAAAGACCTATATACTGAAAACTACAAAACTTTGCTGAAAGAAATAAAGAACTTAAGTAAATGAAGAGATATATAATTTTCACAGGCCCAAAGACTCAATACTGTTAGGATATCAGTTCTCCACAAATTAATCAATAGATAAAATGTAATCATAAGAAAAATCCTAATAGGTTTCTTTG
Source organism: Bos indicus (assembly GCF_029378745.1). Lineage (NCBI taxonomy): Eukaryota > Metazoa > Chordata > Mammalia > Artiodactyla > Bovidae > Bos > Bos indicus. The sequence continues at coordinate 61,566,498 of NC_091775.1, read as the reverse complement.
GAAACATTGATAAGCTAATTCTAAGAACTTCACATATGGAAAGCAAAGGACCTAGAATAGCCTGGGCAATCTTGAAAAAGAACAAATTTGGAGGATTTACATTACTAATCTCAGAACATTATAAAACTATAGCAATCAAAACAAAATTGATAATGGTGACAATGTTGACATACAGATAATAGAACATAGTAGAATATCCAGAATAATATCCATATATACGATCAATGTGCTGTGCTTAGTCACTCAGTCGTGTCTGACTCTCTGGGACCCCATGGACTGTAGCCTGCTGGCTCCTCTGTCCATGGGGATTCTCCGGGCAAGAACACTAGAGTGGGCTGCTGTGCCCTCCAGATTTTTAAAAAGATGAAAAGGCTTCTGAATAGAGAAAGGGTAGTTTTTTTCAACACACGGTGCTAAACAACTGGATATCCAAATGCCAAAAAGTGAACTTCAACCCATATCTGGCACCAGAAAAGAAAAAAACGGGTCATTCAAAATGGGTCACAGATCTGAACCCACAAAGCTTAAAACTATAAATCTTCAGATGTTACTATACAAAATTTTTCTTAGATAACAATACCAAAAGAAGACCCATAAAAGAAAAAAAATGATAGATTGGACTTCATCAGTTAAGAAGTTCCCCTTTTTCAAAGACATTGTTAAGAGAAGAAAAGGAAGTCACAGACTGAGAGAAAATATTTCTAAATCACACATCTGATAAAGGACTTTTATCCAGAATATATAATATACTTTCAAATTCAATGATAACAAAACAAACCAATAATAAAAGGCCAAAGATTTGAGCAGATATTTTGCCTTTTTTCCATGAACAGTTTATTAATTTTATTTCACTTGTAACGACTTAAACATATCAAGTAACCAGTAACCAAATTATAAAACAATTGTATTTTTTTAGCACTTTTCCAGTTTTACTGATATATACTTGATGCATAACACTGCACATGTTTAATATGTACAACATGATGATTTGATATATGTATGTATTGCAAAATGATTACCACAACAAATTCAGTTAACATCTATTACCTCAAATAGTTACATTTTTTTTTCTTGTGATAATTTTTAAGATCTACCCTCTTAGCAGCTTTGTACCTTTCACCAAAGGAGATGCAATGCCAAATAATCCCATGAAAAGATGTTCAACATCACTGATCATGAAGGAAATGCAAATTAAAACTACAATGGCATGCCACGAGCCACTTACTGGAATGTCTAAAATTGAAATCACTGTCTGAATCAAATTTTGGTGAGGGTGTGAAACAACTGGAACTTTCATATACTGCTGGCAGGAACGTAGAAGACAGTTTCTCAAAAAGCTACAAACGCAAGCCATATGACCTAACCATTTCTAGATACTTATTTAAGACAAATGAAAGCGGTGCATATGTATGTGCATATCCATTGAAGCTTTACTTGTAATAATAAAAAAATGGAAATAATTCAAACGTTCATCAGCAAAGAATGGTTGATAAATGGTGTATTTCCATTCAATGAGATACTGCTCAGCACTAAAAAGCCATTTTGACAAAAGCAACAGTGCAAATCTAAAAATAATTCTGCTTGGTCAAAGAAGTCAGACAAAGAAATGTATATATTCTTTATGATTCAATTGATATAAATTCTAAAACTTGAAAACTCATCTTTGAGGTTAGAAAGTGGATCAGACGTTGCCTGGGACAGGACAAGGCTGTAAGGAGAGATTATAAAGGGGTACAAGGAAACTGAGCTTGTTGGATATGCTCCTTTTTCAATCATAGTGATTATTTTACAAGTGTATGTACATTTTAGAAATTATCAAATTGCACATTTAAGTATGTGCAGTTTGTTGTAAAGCAATTATGCCCAAAAAGTCTACTTAAAACAAACAAAGCAAAAGTAAGGGGAGTATAGAGTTATTACCTTCATCTTCTCCAGTTCATTAAGCTCCTTATCAGGATTTTTTTCTAAGTGACTTGCTTTATTCACAGCCATAGCTACTACCAGCTCTTTGCAACAACTGAAAAAAAAAAAAAAAACCACACACACACACACATACAGAGCATCACCTTTTTATTGCTGGTTTCTCTTATAAATCCAAATACAGTGGAAGTTTACCATAATAATTAAGCTACTGATTGACCACAGAATAATTTGTTTCTTGCTCAGTTTCTCAGTCCTATCCTCCCCCTCCCCTCCATTCAAGTCATGTTCAACCATTGGCAACACTGAACGGAAATGAAGGCAAAACTGGCTAAATTGTAAAAGCAACTTCCCAAATCTGAAGTAATCATAGTGACAGTATGCTTCCTAGTTAATAAAGTACAGTTTTATAGACATCTTCTTCGTTCGATGGGAATCTTCGAGCTTTTCAGATATAAGGCTTTTCCCCTCTTTTTAAAAAAATTTATTTGTCTGCATTGGGTCTTAGTTCCTGACCACAGGACCTAAGACACAGGTCTTAGATCCTGACCAGGGATCAAACCCAAGCCTCTGGCAATGAGAGCTCAGAGTCTTAGCCACTGGACCACCAGGAAAGTTCCTCACTTTTTGCTTTTTTAAAATATGTTTTGGTTGGTGTTTAGTAAAACATATAAAAGTATACATTCAATTTTGCATGGAATTACATATGCAAATTACACTTACTCCCCCCACAATAGGTGCAAAACTGTAATTTATTTATGCAGCTGGTTTGGTTTGTTGTTGTTTTTTGTTTTACTTCTCACTCCCACATACATATACACTTCCTATCCTGCTTATGCTAACACTGTTTTCAAAGGAATTCTAAAGTAATTAAGAAAACACCAAAATTTCACATTCCAACAGGACAGTGTTGAAGCTAGCTTAAAAACTGACCTAGTATTTCTTTCAGGGTTTTAAAACAATCCCTTATTGCTACTACTAACTGCCCTTCTCTCCTCTGCTTTTTTTTTTCAATTTTTATTGGAGTATAGTTGATTTACAGTGTTTTTCCTCTGCTTTATGCCATGTTTAATTTTCAACAGAAATAATACAATAACCAGATAGTTTCACCTGCTCAAATAGCTGGAATATTGGGACAACTTTTTTGCCAGGGCCATTGCATCTAGCTCTAACTTGGCAATTCCGAGGTCACGTTTTTCAGCACTATTCTCCAGACTTATGAGAATATCTGGATCAGGAAAGTCAGGTATCATTAAAATCAGCAAATTTACCATCCACTGGATCATGGGTATATGCAATTCATCCATCTGTTAAAAAAAAAAAAAAGATTATAATATAAATGACCCACTTAAATCAAACAGCAAAAACCATATAAAGTTTAAAATAGAACTGTTTTGTAACGAATCAATTATCACATCAATCCAATCGATTAAATCCTTAGATCAGAGTCAGGTCTTTGTGAGGAACAGTGTCAGGCCTTATTGAGGACCATAGGCTTTAGTGAGGAGCTGATACAAATTAAATCAGTCAAACCAAACTAATGAATCTAATCTACTCAATCCAACCCTTCAATCAAATCAAGCCCATCAGGGGATTTAGTGAGGACCAGAGTTAGGGGGCACCCCACTCCAGTACTCTTGCCTGGAAAATCCCATGGACGGAGGAGCCTGCTAGGCTGCAGTCCATGGGGTCGCTAAGAGTCGGACACGACTGAGCGACTTCACTTTCACTTTTCACTTTCATGCATTGGAGGAGGAAATGGCAAGCCACTCCAGTGTTCTTGCTTGGAGAATCCCAGGGACGGCGGGGCCTGGTGGGCTGCCATCTATGGGGTCGCACAGAGTCGGACACAACTGAAGTGACTTAGCAGCAGCAGCAGTAGCAGCAGAGTTAGGGGAAGGGCAACTCTTCCTGAGAAAGAGTTAAAATGACTACTACCTTTCACAAGTCAAAGATATTTTCCCCACAAAAACCCTGTTGCTTCTCAACTACACTAATTCTTCTTAGAGAATTAATTCTCTAAACTTTTCTTTCATACATCAATGGCCTGAATGATACTGTCATTTTTGCTTACATAAAATATTAATAAGTCCTTAAAGCATGCTTATGAAATAAACAGTCATATTTGTTATCTTCATTTCAAACCTATATTAAAGAGACTAAATGACAGAAACAAGGTCATGCAATACTTCACAGATGAATTTAAAATTAGAATAAATTAAACACAGAAGAATATCTTTTACTTTCACAAAGATACGGAATCCTTCTCTTTAATTAGATGGAGAGTGAAAATGATTTTTATAATAAACCAGATTTATTGTGATTCAGATACCAAATTCTTAGGAGAAATTTTAAGATGAAGTGTTTTATAAAAAGGCACGCTTGTTTCAAATTTACTGATCTTTTCAGGGATGACAAGTGGCAAAACAGCCATCTCCTAGCTGATATTAAAAAAAAAAAAAATCACAATTCAACCCTTCAAAATATAATTGATGTTGGGATTTCCCTGGTCCAGTGGTTGAGACTCTATTCTTTCAAAGCAAGGGGCACAGGTTTGATCCCTGGTTGGGGAACTAAAATTCCCCATGCCTCATGGTACGGCCAAAATTATTTTTAATATATAAAATTGATGTTAACAATGAGTGAAAGAAATTTGGGCTTCCCAGGTGGCACTAGTGGTAAAGAACCTGCCTGCCAGTGTAGGAGATGAGGGTTCAATCCCTAGGTCAGGAAGATCCCCTGCAGGAGGGCATGGCAACCCACTCCAGTAGTCTTGCCTGGAGAATCCCATGGACAGAGGAGCCTGGTGGGCTATGATCCACAGCATCACAAAGAATCGGACACAAGTGAAGTGATTTAACTGCACCCACACAAAATAAATTTATGCTATAGAGCAGTCATTTTGAAAATGGACAGTTGGAAGGATTTCCATCTTGGTTTGATTTTGTTGCTGAAAATGATATATGGCTCACTTATTAAAACTCTCAAATTCATATACTTGAAAATCTGGAAATAAGTTTCTAATTGTTTTAAAATCTTACAAATAAAGTGTTTCAATTGATTGCCAATCTTTTGTTTAAAAAAAGAAATGCTGCATTGTCTCCTGTTTATAAAAACAACTGACTGACATTATGGCAGATGGAAAATTTTACTATAATGAATTTCTTCAATTTGGATCGCTTCTTTGCAAGCTATTATTTTAGCAATGACAGTCCTTTAAAAAAAAAGTAACAAAGTAAACTGAACTTAGAAGCAGACCTTCAGATGGCTTTGTCACTAAGCATTAACCTGTGCTTATAAAAAAAATTATGAAGCCTGTTTGATCACATCAGTTTTTTTAAAAATCATTACTAAAAATAATTTTGAAATATTATTCATCTCATCTCTTCTGACTAGTCATATATATTTTACAATGTAGAAAAAAAGTCAATAGAGTAAGTCTCACATGTAAGTTAGAAATGAATTGTTCAATGATTTTTTGCTGATAGAGATACACAGTAAAAAATCTTTGAAGATCGGTTTTACTGCCAAGCAGCACAGATTAGATGAAGTAAAGATGTAAAGAAAAAAACAAACAAAAAATATCTGGAAGAAAGTGGATCAGAAAGAAAAATGAATGGTGAATGAAATAAAGATAAAAATTTTCCATTTTTAAATACTTATACCAATTAATATAGATTAATATGGATATATACAATTTCTTGAGAAATATATAATCTTGCAAGTTTTATATTCCGTTTAACTACATTATAATCTTATAGCATCAAAATGGAGATGTATGGAGAAGTATATAAAGGTACTTTCTAAATAATCCTATATTATAAAAACTGAATTCCATAATATTAAAAATTGAGACTATGATTCCCCAGAGATAATCCCCAATAGTAAACTGAGTATCTCATCAAAGAAGGTGTTAATGTAGCAACACCATAAAACATTAGCAATGTTGGAATGTCCTTTCTTACTTCAAAGAAATATTTATTGAGTCTCACTATGTGACAGGCACTCTCCTACCCTTTTTCTTCTTACTTCTGGTTGTGTTCTAAATCAGAAATTTCTCACGGGTCTGGTGATCCCCTGTATCCATATTTCCAGTCTTAACATATTTGCTCCTCAACTCTTGGTGTTTCTATATTTACAACATGCTCACAGGCTGATATAATGCTTCATAAGTAGCATTCCCATATAACACACTGATCTCTGCCTTTCAAATTCCTAATTTAAGCAATATTAAAATTAGCTAAATTCATTTTATCAATTTTGTAACATCAAATATTTGCATATTATACTTACTTATAATAAGAGTCTCCTGTGTAAATTTAGATTATAATTAAGACTAGGAAGTGGGAGTAAATATAATAAACCAAGACATCCATTGGAAATTACTACTTCATGTTGTGATAGTTAAGAAGTCCACAGGTTCAGTTCCTCAGAATGGCAGGGCAAGTCCCTATTCTAATAACTATAAACCAACTGTATTGTAGCATTTTGTCTTTCTTCCTAGAAACACATTTCTGTCAGCCCTTCAGCTAGTCAAGGGCACCAACATAAATCTTTAAAATGATTAACACTATTGAGGGAAAATTTTTTTCAGTATACTGAGTAAAGAGTAAAGATAATAACTGGATCTCAAAAACTTTTGATCATTGCTGAAACTTCATTCCAAATGCAGTAACATACCTCATTTAAAAATCCACTGAAAATCATTTGAGTAATTATGTAAGTTCCCATTTTGCCCTCCCAATCTCCTACTTCAATTAGCCATGAGTTGGTTTTTCCCTGGAAGAAAACTCGCAGCCAAGGCAAAAAACAATCTAATAAATTCCTGCAAGTACATACTTGGCGCTGAAGTTCCATGTTACCATTGTTAATCTCACCGCCTATCTTCAAAAGCCACTGTTGAATCATGTTAAATATATGTGTTTGTAGTTCCCTGAAGGGAAAAGCAAGTAAAATAAAGGTAAGTGACTTACTTAAGAGTATAAAAGTAAATATGAGATAAAAGAAAGAATTTCATTTGGCTGGGCCTAGTAAACTTTGGCGTGGATAATTGTTTGAGAACTCAGAGGAAGGTGAATCAAAGCCCTGAGATATTTGGTAGAAAGGCTACTCACTGACAACCTTCCTAACCTCACCTCACATTAGCCAGTCGTGAATAATGTAGACCTTACATTCTCTCACCCTCCAGCCCCCAGTCAGATGGCTTTCTTCCTGGGAGGAACAGGATGTCAAGGTTTCTCATTTGATCCCAAATACCCATTATTGAGGCTAAGTACTGAGAAATGGGGACTCCTTTCTCCCCAGCAGATAGCTATGAGAACTTACAGGCCAGAATCCATATCTATGTACTGCGGAACAGTGCCAATAATGTATAACGATGAATCCAACTGAGACTTCATCTCATTAATTTTTTCATTAAGTCCCTCCCATTCTTCAAGAAGCAGGTCAGGAAACTCCAGGAGGCTTTCCAACTTGAAAGAACAGAATTCAAAAGAACTAATCAAAGTTGGGAGAATTTTAGAGGTACCTGGAAAAGTGAGAAAATCATTAACTTTCGGAAGTAGTTGTAAGTCTACTATTTCAATAATAAATTACGAGATCCTAATGGGTAGGGCGGAAAAGGCAATGGCACCCTACTCCAGTACTTTTGCCTGGAAAATCCCATGGATGGAGGAGCCTGGTAGGCTGCAGGCCATGGGGTCGCTGAGGGTCAGACACGACTGAGTGACTTCACTTTCACTTTTCACTTTCATGCGTTGGAGAAGGAAATGGCAACCCACTCCAGTGTTCTTGCCTGGAGAATCCCAGGGACGGGGGAGCCTGGTGGGCTGCCGTCTATGGGGTCGCACAGAGTCGGACACGACTGAAGTGACTTAGCAGCACAATGGGTAGGGGCATGTCTTCTTTTAGTTTCTTATTACTCTACAGCTTGCCTAGCAGAGAATCTTGCAACGAGTAGCTCCTAAACAAATATTTAGTGAATAAAAACTATCTAATCAGTGCTTTTCTAACTGATGGACTATTTTTATTGATGATAGTTTTTACTTTGTCTTATCTTCTTGGTAGACAATGAAATGCATTAAACACAGAAACCATGAACTACAGTTTCTGTTAAAGGCATTAATTTACTGAGTTATCCTGTTAAGAAGACAATGATGAAAAACAGCTTCTTCATGATTACAGGATAGTTAAAACAGAAACAAGAACAGATAATAGTTCTTGAGTCATTTTTTAGCTCTTTGTTCAGGTTTACATATAGTTTTGGTCTGCTACTGCTGCTGCTAAGTCACTTCAGTCGTGTCCAACTCTGTGAGACCCCAAAGACAGCAGCGCACCAGGCTCTGCCATCCCTGGGATTCTCCAGGCAAGAACACTGGAGTGGGTTGCCATTTCCTTCTCCAATGCATGAAAGTGAAAAGTGAAAAGTGAAAGTGAAGTTGCTCAGTCGTGTCCGACTCTTCGCAACCCAATGGACTGCAGCCCACCAGGCTCCTCATCCATTGTTCAGGTTTACATATAGTTTTGGTCTGCTGCTGCTGCTGCTAAGTCACTTCAGTCGTGTCCAACTTTGTGAGACCCCAAAGAAAGCAGCGCACCAGGCTCTGCCATCCCTGGGATTTTCCAGGCAAGAGTACTGGAGTGGGTTGCCATTGCCTTCTCCGAGTTTTGGTCTGAATAAGAAGCAAGTCTAGATCCTAATCTTTGATTGATTCACTGTGACATCACGGCAGAATACCCTTTCCAAACAAATGGTGGTGGTGGTGGTTTAGTCTCTAAGTCGTGTCTGACTCTTGTAACCCCATGGATTGTAGCCAACCAGGCTCCTCTGTCCCTGGGATTACCTTTGTCTAAACTCATTTGCAAAATAAGAAATGAAAATACTCCCATTTCAAAGATATATAAAGAGAAATAATTTAAAAAAAAAACAACTTTTTCTTGTCCTTGATGAAAATATTTTCACTGCCTTCATCAGTAATCTTTTAGGAGTTTTCAAAATGACTTGTTAATAAATGACTTCATTTATTTTAAACCATTTACTACCTCGTTGCACATGTTTATGAATACACTGAAAGTGAAACTCTTTGCAACCCCATGGACTGTAGCCTACCAGGCTTCTCTGTCCACAGGATTTTTCCAGGCCAGAGTACTGGAGTTGGTTGCCATTTCCTTCTCCAGGGAATCTTCCCAATCCAGGGAGCAAACCTGGTCTCCTGCATTGCAGGTAGATGCTTTACCATCTGAGCCACATTAAACTCATCAAATGATATATTTAAATAGATGCATTGTAATGAATTATGTCTCAATAAAGTGATACTTAGTGCTTTATTTTGCTTGATTTTTAAAACTAAATGTATTATTTTGATTTTCAATATTAATTGTATTGAAACTAATAATTAGTATTAAAATGCTTTATACTTTCAAGCCATCTAATTATCATTACCATTGGTTTTTTCCTTACCATTATCCCCATTTATTCTTATTTCAAATTCTTTGTAGAGTCTTGCTATATTTTTCAAAATTTCCTCCATGAGCTTCTGCTCTGGTGGTATATTTCCCTCCATACTTTTATGGCGACCAAATATCCCAAGCCCAATATCTGTCCAGTTTTCCTGTAACCGTTTAATAATCTTGAGAGAATCGTATTTTGACACTAGAAGATCCCCAGAAAATTTGTCTCTGTCTTCAGTCAGCATCTGGAGAGCGAAAGGGGGATGAGGAAATTAGTACATTATTCCCTAATGATTTCATCAAAGTCTACTCAGGTGACTCCCAAATATTCTGGAGTTATATATCTTATTTGTCATATCATTTCCTCATATGACATACATTCTATTATTAAAATTAAAATGAATTTAATTTTGATACTCTATAAGATAACCCATAGTTTACCAGGATGAAATAATTATATTCAATCCTATGTAGGTAAAAATATTAGTGAGAGGCAATTAAGCCTCAGAGAGCTGAGCATGTTTAATCACTATTTGCTTTGATAAGGATGTAATATTTCTGTTTATATGATCCCCACTATACTGGGAAAGTTCCTAGAATGTATAAGTTTTCGTTTGTTTAACCCGAAGTACAAGTGATATACCTGAAATATCAATAAGTATTTGTCGAAAAAATAAGTTACAATTTATATATAAAGTTTGCCATTATTCCAAGACTCAGATAGTGTAAACAAATCACCCACACTTATTAGCAACCAGTATTGGAAAGCATTGTAGCAGAGCAATTAAGAGACAGACTCAGCCATTTATCATTTATAGGTAACTAAGGCAAGTTACTTAACATTTCTAATCTTCAATTTCCACACCTGGAAGATGGGGGATTACAGAACCTGCCTCAGGTGGATACAATGAAGAAAAAGTATAATAACATATGGAAAGCACCTTCAGCCTGACAAGTTAATGAATGAAAATTACTACTGTTTCTACTAAAAAAAAGAAGCATGATTTTTTCAGTTTTATCTATGCAATGTCAAACAGATGAACATTTAAAAAATGTAAGTCGCTGGTCTAATTATTTGTACCAACTTGCTGACCTCTCACTTATGAAGTAGCAGGCGAAAGTCAAATTTCCCAGGAATATCTAGGTTCCTTCTGTTAGGGGAAACACACTGACTAAAACTGCCCACCCTGGCCAGGCACCATAGTAACCATCTGCATGAGTTGCTTTACAACAGGAGGTCCTGGTAAGGAACATGGAACTAATAAGCCATCACCAACAGGAAGAGTTCAGGAAAGGTCAAAAGGAGACACCACATGTCTGACCACCTCCCAGAATCCTTTTCTCTTGCATCCATCTTGGCTGAACAAGGAGTGCACTCCAGGAAGGACTCTGAGTCAGAATGATTGGCTAAAGAGAATCCAGAAATTAACCTCAACATCATAAAACTGGAGACTGCGAGCCAAGTGGCAGAGCTGTTCTCCTGGGTTCCCTTACCCTACTGCTCTCCACCCGGGTGCCCTTTCCCAATAAAATCTCTTGTTTTGTCAGCAAAAAAAAAAAAAAAAAAAGTCGCTAAACTAACTATACTGTATGTATGACAACAAACATTTTCAATTCTGCTCAAATCATTCCAAAAGAAAAGAAAATGGTTTCTTGGGATTGGATGAGATTTCATTAGGTCATGAGTTTGATGTTAACATTTGGAGGAATTCTTTGGCTACCTGATGCGAAGAGCTGACTCATTTGAAAAGACCCTGATGCTGGGAAAGATTGAGGGCAGGAGGAGAAGGGGATGACAGAGGATGAGATGGATGGATGGCATCACCGACTCAATGGACATGGGTTTGGGTAGACTTCGGGAGTTGGTGATGGACAGGGAGGCCTGGCGTGCTGTGATTCATGGGGTGGCAAAGGGTCGGACACAACTGAGTGACTGAACTGAACTGAATATTATATTTCCCTTACCAGACTACTGTAACAGGATAGCAATTTGACTAGCAAAATGAAACCTATTTTCAAAGTTTGAAAATGTTACTTTAAAAAGACATTATTAATAAACAAAGTGTGTTCTATATATACAATGGAATATTATTCAACCTTAAGAAAGCAGCAAATTCTGATAAATGCTGCAATGTGGATAAACCTTGTGGGTAGTATGCTGAAGAGAATAAGTCAGTCACAAAAGGATTAATTCTACATGATTTCATTTATATGAGGTGCCTAGAGTAGTTAATTTATAAAGACAAAGTAGAATGGCGGTTGCCAGGGGCTGGAGGGAGGAGGAAATGGGAAGTTACTGTTTAACAGGAAGAATTTCAGTTCAGGAAGATGAAAAAGTTCTGGACATGGATGGCGGTCATGGTTGCACAGCAAAGGGAATGTACTTAAGGCTACTGACCTGTACATAAAAATGATGTAAATGGTAAGTTTATGTTATGTATATTTTACCACAATTTGTAAAAAGATGTTACTAATTTTGAAAGTCCAACGTGTCCTTAAGACAAAAGCCAGGCACATGAGAGGCACGGATGTTGTTTATGTCTGACAATTAGATGAGAGAATCAGAACTACCTTAATTGCCACCCAAGTATCTTTTCCTAATCTTTTTACTGACAACCTAATTTTATTTGACCCAAAAATCTAAAAAACAGAACTGAGAACAGAATATTTAAGAGTACTTTTAAAGCCTCTGGAGTTTTAACGTTTTCCTTGTCATTCATAAAACCTAGTACGGCATTTTTAAAGGATGAGATATGATTCAGTTGTAGGTAAGGAGTGACAAGTTTGCTAACAGCATTTTGATTACCAAGTTGTTTACTAGAAAGTCTTACCGTTAGCCACTGCTTGAAGTCTGGAACGATTGATTCAAGTGTCTTTTGTTTATGGGGGGATAAAATGTCTTTTTCACTGAAAGAAGGAAAAAGAGCAAGAGTGTGGTCTCAGGACAAGATATAAACAAAGAAAATCATGAATCCACACATAATATAACAATTAATAATATACTTCTCCCTAATGATTTTCCCAAATGCCTTCCAGATTCAGCCTCTCCCTCACAGGCATTCATTTTTAAATTGACAAATACAATATAAATTCAGATCATAATCAGACCTGAGGAAGCAAGTTACAGGGTCAGAAGCCATGACAGTATTAGAAGGGTAGCCTCTGGGTCCTCAACGTCCAAAATTAGGTCATCATAGGAATAATTCCTGCTGAACACAGCGGCCAAAGCAATATATACAGAGAAAGGAAGCCTAAAGAATAATTAAGACTCAACATTTAGGCTAGGAGCCCCAACTTCTGGTTAAAAAATAAAAAAGTGTTTCCTTTAGTATCTTTTGAAGCCCCACAAGAAGAAAGCTATCAAAGTTGTTCCTGAGGAGAAAGGAGAAGAAAGCCATTGCCACCGGTCTCCTCTCCCAGCTGAGAGTCAACAAGCAGGAGGAGTTGCGCAATGGCAGCAGCAACCAGCTTGGATATATACCAGCTTCGGCTGCCACTTCCCAATCTACTAACTGGAACACCTCTTGCTGCTGCTGCTGCTAAGTCACTTCAGTCGTGTCGACTCTGTGCAACCCCATAGACGGCAGCCCACCAGGCTCCCCCGTCCCTGGGATTCTCCAGGCAAGAACACTGGAGTGGGTTGCCATTTCCTTCTCCAATGCATGAAAGTGAAAAGTGAAAGTGAAGTCGCTTAGTCGTGTCCGACTCCTAGCTACCCCATAGACGGCAGCCCACCAGGCTCCCCCGTCCCTGGGATTCTCCAGGCAAGAACACTGGAGTGCGTTGCCATTTCCTTCTCCAATGCGTGAAAGTGAAAAGTGAAAGTGAAGTCACTTAGTTGTGTCCGACTCTTAGCGACCCCATGGACTGCAGCCCACCAGGCTCCTCTGTCCAAGGGATTTTCCAGGCAAGAGTACTTAGAGGATATGAAAAACTGAAACTACTCTTCTCAGTTTGACATGGAAATAGTACCTAAATGTGTTTCCTCAACAGACAAAGCATCTTAAAGTTAAAAAAAAAAAAAAACTTTAGAAAACATCGAGTGCAGCCTGCATTTAAAGTATAGATTCCCACTAACCTTGGCTATGATTTAGTCAACCAGCCTCCACTTCACTACTTTATAGGCAGCTTCTTCCATTGTAAAATTTCTGTTACAAAGTATGATATCCAATCAAAACCAACCTCCTAGTAACTGCCAGTCATTGATTCCACTTCTCTGCACATGCACTATGCTGCAGAATTTGCAGATGGATCCGCATATGAAGTGTGCCAACAGACATTATGTTGACTTCATTTTAAAAAGAGAGTAAAGAAAAGAAAGAGTTGGATTTCAAATGGAAGCAACAGCAGTTTGGTACAGGGATCAGTATGATCAATATGATGTAAGACCATTCAGGCTCCTAGAAGGATTGTGCCCTTGTAAGGCCAGCTGGTTACCCCACTAAAATCAATGTCAGAGTAATTACAGGGTAAAAGAGAAATGAGATATATAGAGAGAAAGATCTGGACTGAGTTATCAAACATGATGTCATATAATCAGAAAAACAAGATTCTTGAAGACCCACGAATTATTTCTGAAGAACTGCTGCCATTTGACAAGGCCGTCCTTCACGCTTTGCAATCTCTCCCTTGTAGCCTCTTCATTTCGCTCCACTTCCTGTTGAAATTTATTCACTAAAATTTTCCATTTCTGTGTCAACTTCTGCAATAGTGCAAGGTCTGAAGTGTCCTAGATAAAATGCATGGAATTGAACCACTTACTCGTTTATCCATGTAACAAATACTTACTAGCATGCACCAGGCCATTATTAATACTGTTAATACTAGAGACATTCATAGAAAATGGATCCAAAAATTGAACAGATATTCCTCTTTCAAAATATCAGTGATGCTATTATATAGTCCCTTTGGTGGTGAATTTTTCCACAGTAAAAAAAAAAAAATTAGAATCAAGATTTTTTTCCTTTGCAATATGAGCCCAGTTTCCTCACAGGACTTGGCAGGCTGGGCAGTACATTCGAAAAAACAGGAATTTCAAAGTTAAACAGAACGAAATGTAAATCCTAGTCATTTATTGGCTTGGGGGATATTATTTAATTTCAGATTAATTTTTCTTTTTCAAAAAATAAAGACCCTAATATATATCTCACAGGATTGTTGTAAGAATTAAACTAATTGACTAGTGTAAATGATTTGACTCTAGAAACATACTAAATGTCACTTCCTTTCTTTGCAACCTAATGTGCTCCCTGAATTTGCCCATCAGATTGCATAGAATACATCAATAATCCGATTATTTCAATGAACATAGTTAAATTTTTGTTTAAGCACTATAACTCTGTAAGTAACATCTACAGTGTTAACTTAGATAAATTACTGAAGTTGCTTGAATCAGAAGACAAATAAAAAGAAGAGCCTTTATTCACTTTTCCTTAGGTTTTTCATTCTGCCCCCAATAAAGCACAAATATAAACTATATTTAAAATTTAATCTATAAACTAACAAAGGCTTCTTGCAGTTTCAACCCTCAATAGGTGAAGTCTCTTTTTCCATGACTCAAGTGAATCGAGCTTTACCTTAGATGATAGCAGTACGATGAAATGCTTAGTATAATTATTCCAGCTTTTTTCATTGAGGTAAAGTCTTTTAGCCAACAGGACTTTATTTCTTTCAATTACCTATTTTTAGAAAGTACTAAAATTAGGAACCTAAAACATTAACAAACCATTGTAATTTATTAAACCCAAACCAATTTCACATTATCAATTTTTCATTGAATCATTAATTCGATTACAACTTCTTTTTTAAATCATGAACTAATTTGAATCACAAATCCATGTTTTCTTACACTACTGAACTGGAACCAAATTGAACATGGTATACAGCAGAGGCTCTCAAACAATTTTATCTCAAAACTCCTTTACACTT
The DNA here is from genome assembly GCF_029378745.1 of Bos indicus. Classification (NCBI taxonomy): domain Eukaryota; kingdom Metazoa; phylum Chordata; class Mammalia; order Artiodactyla; family Bovidae; genus Bos; species Bos indicus. The sequence continues at coordinate 61,551,201 of NC_091775.1, read as the reverse complement.
TTAAAAATTACTGAGAACACCAAAGAGCTTTTATTTACATGGATTATATAAACTGCTGTTTATTGCTTTGGAAATTAACTGAAATTATTTAAAATATACATTTGTTAATTCACATAAACATTAATAAACCCACTATATTTTTAAGTTTTTTCTGAAAAATAACTATGTTTTCTAAAACAAAAACTTGAAAAGAACATACAGTTTCACATTTTACAAATCTCTTAACGTTTCCTTAATATAATAGGGCTGTATTTTCATTTGTTTTTGAATTCAATCTGTTGTAATATCCCATACCATGTAGCTTCAAGAAAAATCCACTGTACATTCACACGAGAATGAGAGTGAAAAAGGCAAATATCAACAGTGTTACAATGAAACTCCTTTTGACCTCACAACGGGGTCTGTGGACCACACTTTGAGAACCACTGATATACTAAATCAATTATAAAGTCATTCAATGAATAACTGACTATTCAAGATACTGTGTATATAACGGTGAACAAAAGAGACATAGTCCTTATTTTCAGGGAGTTGACATTATAGCTGTTATTTCCTATTGTTCTTGTTGTTCAGTCACTTAAGTTGTGTTCGACTCTGCAACCCCATGAACTGCAGCACACCAGGCTTCCCTGTCCATCACTATCTTTCCGAGTTTGCTCAAACTCATGTCCATTGAGTCAGTGATGCCATCCAACCATCTCATCCTCTGTCACCCCCTGCTCTCCTTTTGCCCTCAGTTTTTCCCAGCATCAGGGTCTTTTCAAATGAGTCAGTTTTTCACATCAGGTGGCCAAAGTACTGGAGCTTCATTTTCAGCATCAGTCCTTCAATGAACATTCAGGGTTGATTTCCTTTAGGATGGACTGGTTGGATCTCCTTGCAGTCCAAGGGACTTTTAAGAGTCTTCTCCAGCACCACAGTTCGAAAGCATCAATTCTTCGGCCCTCAACCTTCTTTATGGTCCAACTCTCACATTCATACATGACTACTGGAAAAACCATTGCTTTGACTAGATGGACCTTTGTTGGCAAAGTGATGTCTCTGCTTTTTAATACACTGTCTAGGTTTGTCATACCTATTCTTCCAAGGAGCAAGCGTGATGATCTAATACAAAACCCTACTAGTTCAAGGTATTCTTCTATAGGAATCGCTTATCCGTGGTCAGTTAGTTCTCTACTGTTTAAATACTTCTAGATGAGGTAACTCCCTTGTTTTTTTTCTCCCACTGAACATACTAGTTCCCAGATTTGTTTCTTTTTTCTTTTAAATTAACATATAATTGAGACCCTGATGCTGGGAAAGATTGAAGGCCGGAGAAGGGGACGACAGAGGATGAAATGGTTGGATGGCATCACCTACTCAATGGACACGAGTGTGAGTAAACTCTGGGAGTTGGTGATGGACAGGGAGGCCTGGAGTGCTGCAGTCCATGGGGTCGCAAAGAGTCGGACACAACTGAGCAACTGAACTGAACTGATGTATAATATTACATGTTTCAGTGTACAACATAGTGACTGACAATTTTTAAAGGTTATACTCCATTTGTAGTTATTCTAAAATATTGACAATATTCTTTGTGCTATATGATATATTCTTGTGGTTCCAACCAGTCCATTCTAAAGGAGATCGGTCCTGAGTGTTCTTTGGAAAGAACGATGCTAAAGCTGAAACTCCAGTACTCTGGCCACCTCACTCAAAGAGTTGACTCATGGGGCAAGAGGAGAAGGGGTCGACAAAGGATGAGATGGCTGGGTGGCATCATCGACTTGATGGACGTGAGTCTGAGTGAACTCCTGGAGTTGGTGATGGACAGGGAGGCCTGGCGTGCTGCGATTCATGGGGTCGCAAAGAGTCGGACACGACTGAGCGACTGAACTGAACTGAACTGTGGCTTATTTTTCTATACATATTAGTTCATACTTCAATTCCCTGCCCCTACCTTGCCCCTCCCCCTTTCGCTCTCCTCACTGGTAACCACTAGTTCATTTCTATCTGTGAGTCTGTTTCTTTTACAGGTTTGTTTCTTATATCATATACCTACTGTCAGAATTGTTTCTCTGGACATATCAATGTCTCTTTTAAAGTTCTGCATCAGAATAGAACTTTCATGTCAGAGATGGATCTGACTATTCCAGAGGAAAGTGGGAAAACATTTTGAATGTGTTTAGCATCATAATTTTCTGTTAATATTGTAATTTCCAGATGTGACATTAGGCAATCAACCAGGAAACACTGAATACTGTATTGTGGGACATTGCTATAATATTCTCCTAAAGCATCTTGTCATCGTCTACAGGCTGCCATATTTCAATTCAGTTGTCATCTTGGGTACCAAAGTATTAAATAATAGAACCAAAGTGACTTATCCAGTGATCGTAATACAGTTACATCATTTTAAAAAAAGAGCCACTTTCGCTAGTTTATTAATATCTAATTAAAGTTGAAAGTTTTAACACATTCACAAACAACAGAAATAGAATACCTGCTCATACTCATAGGTTCTGGTGAAAAAGAGCCCTTAATTGGGCAATAGGCAGGTACCCAGTAGAGAAGAAACAAGAGAAAAAAATACAACTTTTCCTTTTCAAGGTTTATAATAGAATAGTTGCATTATTCATCAATTAAATATATATCTTCATTTCTAAAGATTTTGTCTACATGAAAACAACCTAAATGTCCAATGATAGATGAATGGATAAAGAAGATGTGGTACACACACACACACACACACATACACACATACACACACACACATGCACACAAACACACACACATACACACACACACAAACACACATACACACACACATGCACACAACCACACACATACACATGCACACAAACACACACACACATACACACAAACACACACATACACAAATACACACACAAACACATATACACACTGGGATATTACTCAGCCATTAAAAAGAAGGAAATGCCATTTGCAGCAACATGAATGGACCTAGAAATTGTCATACCAAGTGAAGCAAGTCAAACAAAGACAAGTATCACATGAGGTTCATATGTGGAATCTAAAAAAAAAAAAAGTGTACAAAAGAACCAATCTACAAATAGAAATAGAGTCACAGATGTAGAAAACAAATATGGTTACCAAGGAGGAAAGAGGGGATGGAAGGGATAAATTGAGACATTGAGACTGATATATACACACTAATACATATAAGACAGATAACTTGCAATGACCCATATTGGAATAGGATTTTTAAAAAAGTGGATATAGGTATACATATAACTGATTCACTTTGCTGTACAGCAGAACTAACACAACATTACAAATTAACTATATTCCAATACAAATTAATTTTTTAAAAATAAAAATTAACAAAAATTTTTATGAAGATGTGGTATGTATACATATATATATATATATATATATACACACACACATAATGAAATATTACTTAGTCATTAAAAAGAATGAAATAATGCCATTTGCAGCAACACGGATGGACCTAGAGATTATCAAGGGCTTCCCTGGTAGCTCAGCTGGTAAAGAATCCACCTGCCATGCAGGAGACCCCAGTTTGATTCCTGGGTTGGGAAGATCCGCTGGCAAAGAGATAGGCTACACACTCCAGTATTCTTGGGTTTCCCTGGTGGCTCAGCTGGTAAAGAATCAGTCTGCAATGCAGGAGACCCGGGTTCAATCCCTGGGTTGGGAAGATTCCCTGGAGAAGGGAATAGCTACCCACTCCAGTATTCTGGCCTGGAGAATTACAACTGAGTGACTTTCCCTTTCCCTTTCAGAGATTATAGTACTAAGTGAAGTCAGAAGCAAAGACAAGTAACATGATATCACTTACATGTGGAATTAAAATAAACACAAATAAACATATCTACAAAACAAAAATAGACTCAGAGATATAGAGAAAAGATATGTGGTTGCCAAGGGAGAAAGAGAGTCAGGCTGGGAAGGATTGGGAGTTTGGAATTAGCAAATGCAAACTATTATATATAGGACAGATAAACAATAATGTCCTATACTGTATAGCATAGGCAGCTCTATTCAATATCCTGTGATAAACCATAATGGACAAGAAGATGAAAAAAGAATGTCTATATAGGTATAACTGAGTCACTTTGCTGTATGGCAGAAATTAAATACAACATTGTAAATCAAGTATACTTCAATAAAAATTTTTAAATAAAACAAAATTTTTGTCTAGATTATTGAAAATTATAAAATGAAACTTTATCTAGCCAAAAAGGAAGTTGATTTCAGATGAAACAACCTTTACAGATAATTCATACGTAGCTGAGCTCCAGATATCTCTTTCCGCCATTAACTGTTTAATATCACTCTCCATCCTTTCTCTTTGTAATGTATATAAGTCATGATATTCTTCTACAATTCTAAAAGAAAAATTAAAAAACAGATATATAAATACATATCTCAAAAAAATAACTTTGTTCTAAAGCAGGCAATCTGTTCCTTTAAAACTCATCATAAGGTAATTATGGCATAACTGCTGGATATGTTAGTAACATTGATATACAGGGAAATAGAAGAAAAAATATTCACATTTTATGTATAAATCTTACAGAGGTCTTAAGGAAAAAGATTAATATATTGTTCCCTGCTCTAAACACTTTTCATCGTATTCTTCTTTATTCTCTAGAATTTTCACACCATGGTATTCCAGTGGTATAATAACAAGATATTTAATAAAAAATTCTAAATAAATGTAGTAGTAATATAACTGTTTTTAGCTTTTTAGAATTCTTTACTAAGAAGATACAAAGGCACAAAGCCCAATAATTGTGAGCTATATTTTTAAATTATATATAATTAGCATAAGATTTAAAGAAATTCTATACCAATCAAAAGCTTAAGTTTAATTAAGTACCTTTATCTTAAATCTTTTTTCTTCATGTTTACCAAAATATATCTTTTCCTTCTAACTGAATTAAAAGCCCTTCCAAGATTAAACACAAACACAGAAGTTATAAAGTGATTGGCAGCTTTTCACAAACCTTTTGAAACACTTCCTCCTAAAGAATATTAGTTATTCCCTGGTGGCTCAGTGGTGAAGAATCTGCCTGCCAATGTAGGAGACGCAGATTCTATCCCTAGGTGGGGAAGATCCCCTGGAGAAGAAAATGGCAACCCACTCCAGTATTCTTGCCTGGAAAATTCCATGGACAGAGAAGCCTGGTGGGATACAGCTCATGTGGCTTCAAAAGAGTTGCACGTGACTTAGCAACTAAACAACAACAAGGACACTAACTTTTCCGAAAGAATAAAAAGCTAGTGACATAAAATTCTTCTGATTTCATTGAAAGCCATTAGCCACTAACATCAGCTCCTAAAGCCTCCTTCTATTCGGAGGCTTCGACTTGTTCAAACTGCAAAAAAATTAATCACCGTAGATGTCACATACATGCAGATGAATATACACGTAAAAATTCAACAAGCTATAAGCTTAACAGCTACACACTAAAATTAATGCACTAGCTATGCACTAAAATTAATGACCCTTGTTTATAACAGCCAAAGAAAAAATGCAGAAATAACTTTAATGTCCAAAAACAATGGACTGGCCAAATAAAATACAGAATGTAGCTCTCTGATGAAAATACTCTGTTGCTAATTAAAGATCATGTTCTTAATACTGTATTAATACTTAATACTTAATTAGCATTAATTAATATTTTATATAATATATAATATAGTAACATAAGACTTAATAATTAATACTTAATAAAGTATTAATACTTAATACTGTAGGAAAAATGTTTGTGTAAAACATAAAACAAGAAAACCCAAATTATAATGGTCTATATTCAGCTTTATGATTTAAAAAAAATACATAGAAAAAAGAAAAACATAATGAAATAGTAATAGTAGTTAACTCTAAAAGAATTGTGAATGTTCTTTATTTTCTTATTTATGTGTGTCTGTATTTTCCAAATTTTCAACAAAATAATCATTATAAAAATATTACCTGTAATTTCTAATCACATGCAAAACATGAACCATCCTACTTCAGAACCATCAATGTTTAAAGAAAGTGAGACCTTTTTCCTCTCTTTTCTTCCCCTTCTCTTTGATTTTAGAAGATGTTTTGTTCTTATGATGGACATTAGCACAAAAGAAGGTCTAGTTTATTTTTTTAATTCATTCAACAAATATCTGTTTAGTGCCTGCTATATCCCAAGTAATATTCAAAACTAAACAAAAACTAAAAATAAATTTTGCCCTTATAAAGTTTATTTAGAAGAGCTAATAAATAAATTAAAGTAAAACATACTATATTAAGTAGTGATACTGCTGTGGATAAAAATAAGTCAGATAAAGGGGATTAAGAATATGAAGTGTATTACAATTTTAAATAGAGGGATCAGGAAAGACCGTATTGACAATACATTTGAGCAAAGGTTCAAAAGAAGGAGGGAAGAAACCATACAGCTGCCTGGGGGAGAAGGACTCCAGGACCTAAAGCAGGCCACCCTAGTGTGTTTAAAGAACAGCACAAAGACAAGCAGATTTAGAACAAAGTAGAAGTCAGAGAAATTCTGGTAGGAGGAGTCCTGTGATTTTTTTAAAATGGTCTTTTACTGTAAGATAGGGAGGTACTGAAGAATTTTGAACAGAGAAATGACATCATTTGAGTCAAGTGTTAAGAGATCACACTGGCTGGTGTGTGGAGAACAGACTCACAGAGTGTAAAGCCAGAAGTAAAAAGGCCATTTAGAAGTTTATTGTAATACCCCAGGCAAGACATGAAGATGGTAGTACTTAAAGTAGTGACGATTCTGTATATATAATGAAAGGAGAGCTGACAGAATTTGCTAATGGAGACATGTGAGAGAAAAAAGGGATCAAGGATAATGCCAGGACTTCTTGCTGGAGCAACTAGGAGGAGGGAGTTACCATTAACTGAAAGGGGAGGAGAATGTGGGAAGAGCAGATTTGAGGGGGAAGAATAGGACTTCAGTTTGGAAATGTTAAGTATCTAAGCAAAAACGTTAAGTCTGTTGAATACATGTCTGGGATTCAAAGAAAAGACTGAAGCTAGAGATAAAAATTGGTGTACATGGGTGAAGCTGGAGATAGAAATTTGTGAATTGAGAGTATATAGATGATGGCATTTAAAGCCAGGAAACTGAATAGATTCTCCTAGGAAATGAGTATAGAAAGAAGAAAGATCCAAGAATGAGCACGCCAACACTTAGAAATTGGTGAGATGTAGGCAGAGAAAACAAACTTATGGTTAACCAAAGGGAAAAGGGAATGGAGTAAGGATAAACTGGGACTTTGGGATTAGCAGATACAAACTCCTATATATAAAACAGATAAACAAGATCCTACTGTATTAAACGGGAACTATGTTCAATATCCTATAATAAACCATAATGGAAAGGAATATGAAAAAGTATATTTATATATATATTCTATCTCCAGCTTATACATATATATATATATATATATGTACACACACACACACACACACACACACACACACACACACACACACACACACAAAGCTAGTGGAGGCAAGAGAATCCCAGTTGAGCTATTTCAAATCCTGAAAGATGATGTTGTCAAAGTGCTGCACTCAATATGTCAGCAAATTTGGAAAACTCAGCAGTGGCCACAGGACTGGAAAAGGTCAGTTTCCATTCCAATCCCAAAGAAAGGCAATGCCAAAGAATGCTCAAACTACCACACAATTGCACTTATCTCACACACTAGTAAAGTAATGCTCAAAATTCTCCAAGCCAGGCTTTAGCACTACATGAACCATGAACTTCCAGATGTTAAAGCTGGTTTTAGAAAAGGTAGAGGAACCAGAGATCAAATTGCCAATATCCGATGGATCATGGAAAAAGCAAGAGAGTTCCAAAAAAACACATCTATTTCTGCTTTACTGACTATGCCAAAGCCTTTGACTGTGTGGATCACAATAAACTGTGGACAATTCTTCAAGAGATGGGAATACCAGAACACCTGACCTGCCTCTTGAGAAACCTGTATGCAGGTCAGGAAGCAACAGTTAGAACTGGACATGGAACAACAGACTGGTTCCAAATAGGAAAAGGAGTACGTCAAGGTTGTATATTGTCACCCTGCTTATTTAACTTGTATGCAGAGTACATCATGAGAAACACTGGGCTGGAGGAAGCACAAGCTGGAATCAAGATTGCCAGGAGAAATATCAGTAACCTCAGATATGCAGATGACACCACTCTTATGGCAGAAAGTGAAGAAGAACTAAAGAGCCTCTTGATGAAAGTGAAAGAGGAGAGGGAAAAAGTTGGCCTAAAGCTCAACATTCAGAAAACTAAGATCGTGGCATCTGGTCCCATCACTTCATGGGAAATAGATGGGGAAACAGTGAAAACAGCGTCAGACTTTATTTTTCTGGGCTCCAAAATCACTGCAGATGGTGACTGCAGCCATGAAATTAAAAGACGCTTACTCTTTGGAAGGAAAGTAATGACCAACCTAGACAGCATATTAAAAAGCAGAGACATTACTTTGCCAGCAAATGTCCGTCTAGTCAAGGCTATGGTTTTTCCAGTAGTCATGTATGGATGTGAGAGTTGGACTATAAAGAAAGCTGACTGCCAAAGAATTGATGCTTTTGAACTGTGGTGTTGGAGAAGACTCTTGAGAGTCCCTTGGACTGCAAGGAGATCCAACCAGTCCATCCTAAAGGAGATCATTCCTGGGTGTTCATCAGAAAGACTGATGTGAAGCTGAAACTCCAATACTTTGCCCACCTGATGTGAAGAACTGACTCATTTGAAAAGACCCTGATGCTGAGAAAGATTAAGGGCAGGAGGAGAAGGGGACGACAGAGGATGAGATTGTTGGATGGCATCACCGACTCAATAGACATGAGTCTGGGTGGACTCCAGGAGCTGGTGATGGACAGGGAGGCCTGGCATGCTGCAGTTCATGAGGTCGCAAAGAGTCAGACACGACTGAGTGACTGAACTGAACTGAACTGATACACACACACACACACACACACACACAACTGAATCACTTTGCTCTGCAACAGAAACTAACACAACACTGTAAATCAACTATACTTCAATTAAATAAATAAATAAATAGACATTGGCGAGATGAAAGGAACCTGTAAGGGATATCAATAAGAAGGAGCCAAGAGTAAAGGAGTAAACTAGGACAGCATAATATACTAAAAGACATTGTTTTAAGTAAAAGCAACTGGTCAGTTATGACAAATGCTGCTGGTAAGTCAAGCTAAATGAGAATCGAGAATGGGCCTTTGGATATAATAATACAGAAGTCAATGGTGACTCTGACAAGTGCAATTTGGTGGAATGGTGTGGTCGAAAGCCTGACTGGAGTGGGTTCAAGTGATAATGGGAGGACAGAAAGTGGAGAAAAGGAGTACGACAACCTTTTGAGGAAGTCTGTTGTAAGGGGAACAGAGAAATGAAGCCACAGCTGGAAGGGGATTTGTCATGCTCAGAGACTTGGAAGTGTTTATGTATGGCTTTTGGGTCTAGGGAAGGGTGGTTTTCTTTTGTTATTATTGTTTTTAAGATGAGAGCAATTACGGCATATTTATATACTGATGTGACTGATAAAGTAGAGGGAAATATTAATATACAGGAGAAAGAGGGAACATTTGCTGAAAATATCAAGAGTACTTAAGAGCGGATGTAATAGGACACAAGTGGAGAGACTGACCTTAGAAAGGAAACAGTTTATCCATAGTGAGAAGGAAAGCATGAATGTATGAACACAGATGTAGTGGGGTGGGGAGATGTAGAGAGAACTGAGCTCTGTCTTCAATTTCCTTCTGTATTTAAGAAAGCAAGGTCATCAGCTCAGAAAGAGAATAGAGAGGTAGTACCAGAGATCAGAGGATAAAAGACAGAGTATAAGGTAGTTATTTACTAAGATAACAAGGATGACTCAGCTACAGAAAACAGTAGTACATTCAGCGGACAAAAGATGATCAAGGTACCCCTCATTCTAGCAAGTGATAAAACAGATTACAAGTCAGAAAGTTATTTTTGAATTTATATTTTGTATAAATTTGTGTTTTTCTTGACATTTAGAAAATACGGTCACTCTTTAACATGTTAAAAAAAAAGCAAAAGATAATGCTGGATTAAAAGGCACAGAGAATAAGATACAATGTGTGGTACTAGCTTGGGTACTGGTTTGGACAACCCAATGTAAAATTAATTTCGGGAATAATTAAGAACATTCAAATAAGAATTGGGTGGGGACTTTTCTGGTGGTCCGGGGGTTAAGACTTCATGCTTTAAATGCAGGAGTCCCAGGTTCAATCCCTGCTCAGGGAACTAAGATCTCACATGCCACACAGTGCAGCCGAATAAATAAAGTTTAAAAAAAAAAAACAGGTATGGATTATTGACTGAAAAAACAGGCTAATAGTATGTACAATACAATTTTGGTTTAAACAATGCACATATGCCCATATACATAGAAAAATAGATCCATAAGAATATACACTAAGGTATTTACAGTAGTAATCTATAGGGAGTGAAATTGTGATTTTTTTAAAATTTATGTTTGATTGTCTGTATTTATTGATTTTCTTAAAAGGCACACGTACTGTTTCTATGATAATATTTTAAATCAACTAAATAAGAAATTAAAATGCAATCAGATGTATCTTTTGATACATACCCAAGAGCTTCCTAGTAATCAGAACTCTAACAGAAAGTGAAATAGAATAGAAGTTAGAAAACTACAGCCTGTGGGTCAAACCTGGCCCATCGCTTGTTTTAGTATACCCCATGAGTTAAGAACTTTACTTTAAAAATTTTTTATGTATTTGATTTACTTTTTAACAGTTTTCAGTGGTTAAAAAACAATAGAATAATATTCTGTAGTAAATGGAAATGTTATAAATTCAGATTTCAGTGTCAGTAAATAAAATTTTATCGGAACACTGTGATGTTCTGGTATTGTCCACTACAATGGCACACATTTACAAAGGCAGAGTTGTATTAGAAACTGTATCTCACCATCTGGCCCTTTACAGAAAAAGTCAGCTAAGCCCCTGAAATAGAATAACAACATTAGGACCTCAGTAGAGTCACTAACATCTAAAAGAGAACTAGACGCACATTACTAACTACTAACTTGGAAAATGCAAACAAAAACTGGATACATTTTCATATTTATAAGACTATAAAAGATATGTGCAAAAGGGAAATCTCATACACTGATTAGAGGATACACTGGTACAACTACCTTGGGGAGTATCTGGTAACACCTAGCCAGATCCGGTCCCATCACTTCATGGGAAATAGATGGGGAAACCATGGAAACAGTGGCAGACTTTATTTTGGGGGGCTCCAAAATCACTGCAGATGGTGACTGCAGCCATGAAATTAAAAGACGCTTACTCCTTGGAAGGAAAGTTATGACCAACCTAGATAGCATATTCAAAAGCAGAGACATTACTTTGCCAACAAAGGTCCGTCTAGTCAAGGCTATGGTTTTTCCAGTGGTCATGTATGGATGTGAGAGTTGGACTGTGAAGAAAGCTGAGCACCGAAGAATTGATGCTTTTGAACTGTGGTGTTGGAGAACTCTTGAGAGTCCCTTGGACTGCAAGGAGATCCAACCAGTCCATCCTAAAGGAGATCAGTCCTGGGTGTTCTTTGGAAGGACTGATGCTAAAGCTGAAACTCCAATACTTTGGCTACCTCATGCGAAGAGTTGACTCATTGGAAAAGACCCTGATGCTGGGAGGGATTGGGGGCAGGAGGAGAAGGGGACAACAGAGGATGAGATGGCTGGATGGCATCACTGACTCAATGCACACGAATTTGGGTGAACTCCAGGAGTTGGTGATGGACAGGGAGGCCTGGTGTGCTGCGATTCACGCAGGGGTCGCAGAGTCTCAGACATGACTGAGTGACTGAACTGAACTGAACTGAGCAAGACAAGGCTAGAATATGCCATGACCCATAATTCCACTTCTAGGTTTTACATCCCTGGAAAACTTTCATACAAGGAGACACAAGATGTGTATTACAACAGTATGTGAAAGAGTTAACATATACAGTGAGCTTTATGTATATTAACTCCTTCAGGAACTGCCGTAATTTTAAAAACCTTCAAATTCTTCTAAAAAATTTTATTTCTTGAAAGAAGGCGTGAAGCAAATATGACATAATGGCTAACATTTGGTAACTCACCTGGCATTCTTTTCAGCATCTAAAAGAGCTTGTGCCAAATCTCTGTGGGCCTTCTCTGCTTCCTTTGTTAATTTTATATCATGTGCCCGAACCAGACACAGTTCCCTGAAATAGAGCAAGCCAATTTTACAGTCATAGCTGAAGATTTTGAAAAAGTTTCTGCCTAGGAAATCAGATTTATACTCAGGAATCTTCTCAGTTATCATGTCTATATCTCTTCCCAGTTTTTCTACCCTATAAACCAAGGCAAGAAATCTAGTGTTCATTCAAGTGAACTCTAACCAGGTTTAGCCATGGAATCAGACGGGCTAGAAGAGGCAGAAAGAAGATGTGGAGAGCTCTCTAGAATGGAGTGAAGGCAGCCAAGGCCTTAAGGCTTGCTCTATCCTACCCTCTGGCATGTCTATTCTATTGTTTTCACTCCTGCCACTAACATCTTGCCACAAGGTTAGCCGATCACAAAATGTGATAGCTATTATACATACTGCTTATTCTCTTCGGGATTTGAACTTTAATATCCATAATCATGGCACTGCTCTGTAAACCAGATTAAGATAAGCATCTCTATTTTGGAAGGAAGAACAAGAGTCTTTTCCCTATCAAATACATACACACAGAGCCCTAGTTTTGTGTTAACCTATGTAACCCATGTCTCTACATCTCTATCTAGGCCTTTCTGTTGCAAAAAATGAAATGAGAGTAAGAGAGTCCTTTACTCATTCTACTTTCCCTGGGTATCTTTTACTCTCTTTAGAGACAAAGCTTTGATAAGCACAGCTGTTACCTGGTCAGTTCCTCAATAACATTCTTAAAATTGTACAATTCTTCTAAAATGCGCTGGTCCATCACTCGCTGAGTTACCATGTCTTTGTAGAAGTCAATCATCTGCCGGGCAATTTGGTCAAGCATTTGTACGTACCGCTCTCTGCGTGAGAAAAAGGAAAACAAGACATCAGGCAGAAAGGAAAAGGAGCCAGAAAATATGTGAGATAGAAAAATAATTTTAAGGAAAGAAATGTGAACAGACACTCATAAAAGCTATGTGCGAAGAACAAGCTAGAAAAAGAACTAGGCTGTGAATTCTTGCCATGCTCCTGAATGAATTTTGAATGCCGAGTGAATGAACTATGGAGAATTTTAACCAGAGCCATAGTTATTTGGAACATAATGTCTGAGATGTAAAACAAAATAACGACTTCTTTTATTTCTTCTTCTAATTTAGAAACTCTATGAGGATAAAAATTACGTCTTACATATTTATTCATTTACAACATCTGACAGTATCTTGAATACAGTGGGACTTTTATAAATTAAATTCATGAATAAAACCACTTTTCTCAAATTGACCAAAATGTTAAAGGACACCAACTGTAAGTCCCTAAGTACAGTAAGTAATTTCTCTTGCTTCTGAACAACATCAAACAAAATATTTGGAAATGATTCTAGATGATAAACTATGAATACCATAACTGAGAAGTCTTCATTTATTTTAAGTGATCTAGGTATTATATTCTAAACACTGAGACCCCAGGATTATAATATCTTTGAGTTGGAATAATCATTTAGTTGAATCTCTCACCCCCTGACAAAAAGAATTATCTACCCCTTGCTTACACACTTAAAGTGACAGGGAGTTCATCAGCTCAGTGTGCAGCTCATTCATTGGGAAGCATCAATTTTTAAAACACTTTTTTTAGGATTTTCCCTCATGGCGATATAGGAACAACACACTCTGAAGGGCTTTTCCATTAAAACACAACTACAGGATGAACCTAGAGCCTATTATACAGAATGAAGTAAGTTAGAAAGAGAAAGACAAATATCATATATTAACGTATACATATGGAATCTGAAAGACAGTACCAACAATCCTACGTGCAGGGCAGAAAAGGAGATGCAGACATAAAGAACAGACTTTTGGACACAGTAAGAGAAGGAGTGGAGAATGCAATGGCACCCCACTCCAGTACTCTTGCCTGGAAAATCCCATGGATGGAGGAGCCTGGTGGGCTGCAGTCCATGGGGTCGCTAAGAGTCGGGCACAACTGAGCGACTTCACTTTCACTTTTCACTTTCATGCGTTGGAGAAGGAAATGGCAACCCACTCCAGTGTTCTTGCCTGGAGAATCCCAGGGACAGGGAAGCCTGGTGGGCTGCGGTCTATGGGGTCGCACAGAGTTGGACACGACTGAAGCGACTTAGCAGCAGCAGGAGCAGCAGCAGGAGAAGGAGAGGATGGGACGATTTGAGAGAATAGCACTGAAACATATGCATTACCATATGTAAAACAGACAGGCAGTGAGAGTTTGATGTATGACACAAGGAACCCAAAGCCGTGCTCTGAGACAACCTGGAGCGATGGGGTGAGGAGGGCGGGGGAGGAGGGTTCAGGAGGGAGGGGTTACATGTGTGCCTATGGCTGATTTACGCTGATGTACGGCAGATGCCACCACAATATTGTAAAGTAATTATCCTCCAATTAAAATAAATTAATTATTTACAAAACACACACACAATTATATCCATGATAAAGCATACTTTCTGAAGTATTACTTCACTCGCAGAAAGAAACACAAGCCTCTAGAAATAGAAAAAAAAAAAAAAAAAACACAACAGCAACAAACTAAATACAGTAAGCTAACAATGGAGTGGGAAGTGTAACCAGTAAAAATTATTCACTAGGAAAACGCAAGATTAGAGGTAGCCCAGTACAAGTACTAATGTTGGGCCCCAGAGACCAAGCCTTGGGCTTTCTTCAAAGCAGGCAAGCTGGGAGTAGGAGGAAGCTAGGATTCCAGAAGAGAAAAAATGCAAATCATCTCTTCAGGAAGCATCCATCATTTACATCCTAAGGATTTCATGGTTAAGATTAGCCTAATTAAGCAAGCAAAGATTGGAAAACACTTATGCAATTAAACCATCATGAATGAGACTCAGAAGAAACAAAATGGCAAATAGATAATGAACTGATTCATGATATACATGCTGAAGTATCTAAGGGAAATACACTGATGTCTGCCTTTTACTTTTAAGTACACAAAATTGGTGGATAAATACCAGGATGGCTAGATGGACAGATAAGCGATAAAGCAAGAAAAGTATATTAATGGCAGAATCTAGATGTATGTGTGCTCACAGTAAAATTCTTTCCATTTTTATGTGTATATTTGAAAATTCCCATAAAATCCTGGAAAAAATAACAACTGGAAAAAAAGTCAGGTGCCTGCATGCAGAGATAAACATAGATAGTGTCAACCAAAAATAATTACTGTGGTAGCCCTATTTCTATGAGTCTTACTCAGCTTATAACCAATCTGTCAGTTATTCTTCCCCTTATAAAAAACAGCTATTATGAACCTCTGTTTCATATGAAACCCTCCTGCTACAGCAACAGGCCTGAGTTGCATGAAAAGACACACACACAAGCTGATCAGAAAGACATAAAGCAGGAAACTAGTGACAAAGAAACGGACAAGCAAACAGCTAGGGGCTGATACAGAGTATTTCTGGGGCATTCGACGTGTTACCATTTGCTGGGGATATCTATTGGATCCTCCCCAAATCTTGTGAAACAGGGAGGACTCTGTAAGATACCAGCCTGAGGACAACAGATGTCTTCCTCATTGAAGGTGAGCCCTAGCTCTTCAAAAAAAACTCCTACCACAACAGAAGAGCGGACATTAGATGACGCTGAACCAACAAAGTGTTTCACTATTCCTCAAACACATCATGAATGTTTCCAGCAATCATCCTGAAACCTCACTGTTTATCCCCACCTACTTTGTATTCTTAACTCCAACTCTACCCTATTCTAAATGCTTAGCTTTGAAGCCCTGTGTGCTGTGTTTACTTGCTCAGCGTGTCCGACTCTTTGCAACCCCATGGACTGTTGCTCCTCTGTCCATGGGGATTCTCCCGGCAAGAATACTGGAGTGGGTTGCCATTCCCTTCTCCAGGGGACTATCCCAATCCAGGGATTGAACCCAGGTCTCCCACACTGCAGGATTCTTTACCCTCTGAGCCACCAGGGAAGCCCATTTCAAGCCCTATTCTGATCCTATTGCTGGCACTTGGAAGTTAGTATTTTTGTCTCCCTAGTGTCTGACTCAATTTTTGTTAAACAATTCTGGCTTTGATTTCCCTATCTCTTTCTGTCTAGACTTCCTGGAACAGGGCCCCACCCTATTTTGGCCTGTAAAAGCTAACTCCTAAAATCAGCTGGAAGAGTTCCACTCACATCAGTCTCTCACTAAAGAAACTTTGGATACAGTCATCTAGTTCCTCTCCAATTGATTCCTCATCCGTCCTTCCTGACTTTGTTCTTAGAGTGACAACTCAGCCTTCATTTGTCCCAATCCTCATTCTGATTTGGCATTCTGCAGCTCTTGGTGGTGTTCCAACTACTTACTCCTTAGTATTCTAATCTCGATCAGTCTCCTATTAATGGCTTTGCTTCTAGTTAATGAGTACTGTCAGAGAGGCACACTCTGTTTCCACAAAGCAGACAGTGGACAAATAGGGCAAACGTATACTGTTAATTTCCATTCAGGAGATACAGATAATCAGAGAGATCTAATCATTTGCCTATGGTTCCAGGGCAAGTAAGCTGCAGATATGTAATCAGAACCCAGTATTCCACTATTCCTTTCAGCTTTTGGAAAGCACTATAGTCAAAAGAAGAAGAATTATAGTACTAATAGTATTTATAACCATAATCTATAATAATCATTTGTATTGAGCACCTACTTACTTCTGTGCTCTCATTTAAACCTCACCACAATTCTATGAAGCATCTTAATGCCTGACCCATAGTAGACACTCAGTAAATAGCATTTACAAGTGAACAAAAAGACAAATGAAAATTTTCACATAGCTATTATCCTCATTTACAGATAAGAAAACTAAGGTACAGATCTTTACCAAGGTCATACACCTAGATGATGATTTAAAACCAGACTGCTCTGTCTTCAGAATCTATCTTTTTCTACTTTTTCACATTTCATTCCCAATCCTAAAAGAAGAGGGTGTCAAACATCCCAACAGCAATCAACTTAAAGAAGTTCTCAGATAATATACTTTTACTCTACAAAATTCAGGAGGAAACTGGGATACTCCAGTGACAACTCGAACCTGATTTTGGACAGTAGCTCTCCTCTATCTGCACAGTCCACACTGACTTGTCGAATCAGTTCATGAAATACTGTGTTATAAATGGTCTGTTCCTTCTTTAGTATATGAAGCAGTTTGTGCATCTGGCAAAAGATTAGTAAGACAATCAGTATTTATTAGAGTCTTGCCAGTAAAAGACATCTTAGGGGGTAAGCACTCTGAAGTTCTAGTGTAAGTTTTTGAAATACCTAGATTAATTTGTTCACTTACATTTTTCTTTATAAATATATATAAAAATGATACATTAATAAAGTGTCTAATCATGTACCTCTTTATATCATGCACTGACAAAATCACAATATTACTACTATGTTATACCTGCCAAAAATACAAAGCCTGAATTGAATAATTACACATCAGACAAACCAAAATTGAGGAACATTCTGTAGATATCAAAGTTAAGAAAACCAGAGAACAGTTTCAGGAACATGACAACTAAAAGTCCTGTGTGACCCGAGATTCTGAAATAGAGGGGGAAATAGCTATAAAAGCCATTACAGGTACAATTAATAAAATTTGAAACTTGAATATGACCTGTATTAGATAACATTATCATACCAACATTAAATTTCTTGATTTTGATAACTATATTATAGATATGTAAGGGAATGTCC
The DNA here is from genome assembly GCF_029378745.1 of Bos indicus. Taxonomy (NCBI): domain Eukaryota; kingdom Metazoa; phylum Chordata; class Mammalia; order Artiodactyla; family Bovidae; genus Bos; species Bos indicus. The sequence goes on along the minus strand of NC_091775.1, from coordinate 61,533,230 downwards.
TTATTCATAGGAAACATACCCTAAAATGTTTGGTGATAAAGATGCATGAAGTTGCCAGCTTACTCTAAAATGGTTCAGGAAAAAACCCATACACATAGAGGATGTATAGAGATAGAGAAAGAGAATGATAAAGCAAACAGGGCACAAGGTAAACCATTAATGAATCTGGGTGAAGATTACATCGGAGTGCCTTATACTGAACTTGTCTACAAATTTCAAATTCTATAAAAATAAAACTTTACAAAACAGAAGAGAAATAGCCCCATAAAGAAAAAAAATCTATATCTATGTAAGACTGAAAAAGCTCTTTCATTAGGTGCAAAATAAAAGTACAAGTGGTAAGAAAGCATGGCTTAATTGGCGTGTTTTTTAATGGAACATAAAATAAGGGTTTTATAATCAATGGTGCCTTATATTCGGTTAAATGCAATAACAATAATAAACAATTATACAGTGTTTACCACATGTCAAGCATTGTCCTAAGCACTTTACATTCATCATGTCATTTAATCTCCGCAACAACCTTATGAGGTAAATAGTATTATCTGTAATTTACAGATGAGGAAATCAAGGCACAAATACATTAAATGACCTGCCCAAGGTCACCAGCTAATAAATGGCAGGGTCAGGATTCCAATCCAGGCATTTCACCTCCAGAGCAAATGCTCTTAACCACTAGTTTTCACTGATGTTTGCAATTACCTTGGTTGGCCCTGTATATTCCTGATTTTCCACACCAGCCCTCTCTAGCATAGTGTCCATCACACCATTCAGTTGGACTACTTCTATTCTTTTATTAGGTTTCCTAAAAGATTAAGAGGGCAGATTTATATAATGAATGTTACAAAAGGTCATGCTGAAAAGGCAAAAGGAACATAATATGTATGAATAAAATGTACATACTATGGAATATTAATGGCATTTTAAAGCATTATACCTGTATGTACTAATCTTGTGGGATATCAATAATACAGTAAAGCAAAATACAAAAACAAAACAAAAAAACAAAACCCAAAATAATACAAATAGTATGATCCTCTTTTTCATAAAAGAAAATAATGTTCTGTTCTCCTCCCTCAAAAAAAAATTTTATATACCTACTGTGTAAGATTATAACACAGAAAAATGTAGAGTGATAAACATCATGCTGTTACTATTGGCTACAAGTTGTTAATACTGGCTAACAAGGTGTTAATACCAGATACTTCACAATCAAAAAGAAAATGATAGATAGGATAGATGCCTCCAATGTGGGAGACCTGGGTTCGATCCCTGGGTCGGGAAGATCCCCTGGAGAAGGAAATGGTAATGTACTCCAGTATTCTTGCCTGGAGAATCCCATGGACGGAGAAGCCTGGTAGGCTATAGTCCACGGGGTTGCAAAGAGTCAGACACGACTGAGCGACTTCACCTTCACCTTCACCTTCACAAGGTGTTAATACTGGCTAGAAGTTGAACGGTTCTATGAAGACCTACAAGACCTTTTAGAACTAACACCCAAAAAAGATGTCCTTTTCATTATAGGGGACTGGAATGCAAAAGTAGCAAGTCAAGAAACACCTGGAGTAACAGGCAAATTTGGCCTTGGAATACGGAATGAAGCAGGGCAAAGACTAATAGAGTTTTGCCAAGAAAATGCACTGGTCATAACAAACACCCTCTTCCAACAACACAAGAGAAGACTCTACACATGGACATCACCAGATGGTCAACACCGAAATCAGACTGATTATATTCTTTGCAGCAAAAGATGGAGAAGCTCTATACAGTCAGCAAAAACAAGACCGGGAACTGACTGTGGCTCAGATCATGAACTCCTTATTGCCAAATTCAGACTTACTGAAGAAAGTAGGGAAAACCACTAGACCATTCAGATATGACTTAAATCAAATCCCTTATGATTATACAGTGGAACTGAGAAATAGATTTAAGGGCCTAGATCTGATAGATAGAGTGCCTGATGAACTATGGACTGAGGTTTGTGACATTGTACAGGAGACAGGGATCAAGACCATCCTCATGGAAAAGAAATGCAAAAAAGCAAAATGGCTGTCTGGGGAGGCCTTACAAATAGCTGTGAAAAGAAGAGAAGTGAAAAGTAAAGGAGAAAAGGAAAGATATAAGCATCTGAATGCAGAGTTCCAAAGAATAGCAAGAAGAGATAAGAAAGCCTTCCTCAGTGATCGATGCAAAGAAATAGAGGAAAACAACAGAATGCAAAAGACTAGAGATCTCTTCAAGAAAATTAGAGATACCAAGGGAACATTTCATACAAAGATGGGCTCGATAAAGGACAGAAATGGTATGGACCTAACAGAAGCAGAAGATATTAAGAAGAGGTGGCAAGAATACACAGAAGAACTGTACAAAAAAGATTTTCACGACCCAGATAATCACGATGGTGTGATCACTGACCTAGAGCCAGACATCCTGGAATATGAAGTCAAGTGGGCCTTAGAAAGCATCACTACGAATAAAGCTAGTGGAGGTGATGGAATTCCAGTTGAGCTATTTCAAATCCTGAAAGATGATGCTGTGAAAGTGCTGCACTCAATATGTCAGCAAATTTGGAAAACTCAGCAGTGGCCACAGGACTGGAAAAGGTCAGTTTTCATTCCAATCCCAAAGAAAGGCAATGCCAAAGAATGCTCAAACTACCGCACAATTGCGCTCATCTCACACGCTAGTAAAGTAATGCTCAAAATTCTCCAAGCCAGGCTTCAGCAATACATGAACCGTGAACTTCCTGATGTTCAAGCTGGTTTTAGAAAAGGCAGAGGAACCAGAGATCAAATTGCCAACATCCGCTGGATCATGGAAAAAGCAAGAGAGTTCCAGAAAAACATCTATTTCTGCTTTACTGACTATGCCAAAGCCTTTGACTGTGTGGATCACAATAAACTGTGGACAATTCTTCAAGAGATGGGAATACCAGACCACCTGACCTGCCTCTTGAGAAACCTATATGCAGGTCAGGAAGCAACAGTTAGAACTGGACATGGAACAACAGACTGGTTCCAAATAGGAAAAGGAGTTCATCAAGGCTGTATATTGTCACCCTGCTTATTTAATTTATACACAGAGTACATCATGAGAAACGCTGGACTGGAAGAAGCACAAGCTGGAATCAAGATTGCCGGGAGAAATATCAATCACCTCAGATATGCAGATGACACCACCCTTATGGCAGAAAGTGAAGAAGAACTAAAAAGCCTCTTGATGAAAGTGAAAGTGGAAAGTGAAAAAGTTGGCTTAAAGCTCAACATTCAGAAAACGAAGATCATGGCATCCGGTCCCATCACTTCATGGGAAATAGATGGGAAAAACAGTGGAAACAGTGTCAGACTTTATTTTTTTGGGCTCCAAAATCACTGCAGATGGTGACTGCAGCCATGAAATTAAAAGACGCTTACTCCTTGGAAGGAAAGTTATGACCAACCTAGACAGAATATTCAAAAGCAGAGACATTACTTTGCCAACAAGGGTCTGTCTCGTCAAGGCTATGGTTTTTCCAGTAGTCATGTATGGATGTGAGAGTTGGACTATGAAGAAGGCTGAGCACCAAAGAATTGATGCTTTTGAACTGTGGTGTTGGAGAAGACTCTTGAGAGTCCCTTGGACTGCAAGGAGATCCAACCAGTCCATTCTGAAGGAGATCAGCCCTAGGGTTTCTTTGGAAGGAATGATGCTAAAGCTGAAACTCCAGTACTTTGGCCACCTCATGCAAAGAGTTGAATCACTGGAAAAGACCGATGCTGGGAGGGATTGGGGGCAGGAGGAGAAGGGGACAACAGAGGATGAGATGGCTGGATGGCATCACTGACTCGATGGACATGAGTCTGAGTGAACTCTGGGAGTTGGTGATGGACAGGGAGGCCTGGCGTGCTGTGATTCATGAGGTCGCAAAGAATCGGACATGACTGAGTGACTGAACTGAACTGAACAAGGTGTTAATACCAGATACTTCACAATCAAAAAGAAAATGATAGGATAGATAGATACACAAAGATAGATAAGAAAAAAAAGCCTACAGCAAAACAGAGAAATACTAATAGTTAAACGTAGAATATAAAGGTATTTTATATATATTCAGTAATCCCACTTAAAAGACTTGAAACCAAGATCTCAAAGAGAGGGACTTCCTGGTGGCCCAGTGAATCCACAGTTCCACTGCATGGGGCACAGGTCTGATTCCCAGTCAAGGAACTCAGATCCTGCCTGCTGCAAAGCGGGGCCCCCTACTCCCAAAAAAGGATCTCGGTGAGAGATTAGCACTCCATGTTCATTGAAGCTCTATTCACAATAGCCAAGAAGTGGAAACAGCCTAAACGTCCATCAATGAATGAATGAAGAAGAAGTATACACACACATGCAGGAATATTATTCAGCCTTAAAAAAAAAAGAAAACACTGTACTCTGCAACAACATGAATGTACCAAGAGGACATCATGCTAAGTGAAATAAGCCAGTCACAGAAGAACAAGCAGGGCTTGATTCCATTCACGTGAAATGGACAAACTCATAGAATCAGAGAGTTTAACAGCAGTCTGCAAGGGCTGTGGGGAGAAGGAAATGACAAGTTGCTAATCAAGGCCGTAATACTTCAATAATGCAAGGTTCTAGAGCTTTGCTGTATAACACTGGGCCTATAATTAACAACACTGTACTTCACCCTTACAATTTTATTAAGAGGGTAGATCTCATATTAAATATTCTTCCCATAATAAAATTTAAAAACAGGAACAAAAAAAACATTTAAAATGGTAGTTTTTAAAAAAGTGTTTTCTAGCACTTTGATGTTATTATAAATATGTAAAGAATCAATATGCAGTTGGACAAAGAAAGCACTGAATAAATGACAGAAATGTAGGTAATCATTGTCTTGGGTTTCTATGATAATTTTATTATTTTTGTGTAATAAACTACCAATAAAAAGGAAAAAATATATAGTTATTCTTTCTTAGAAACATTCTCAAAATAAACTGTACTTACATGGATGGGAAGAGCAATAGCCTATTTTCGCTGTCTGTGAGGAGAGTAGTATATTTGCTGCAATAAATAAGACAGGTAAATGCTTGGCCTATTTATCACATAACAAAACATGAAAAACTTTAGATCTCACAGAATTGAGAAGCTTGGGGACAATCAGAAAGGTCCATTGTTTTACACACAAGATCATACTTAAATGGCCTTAGACATCTACAGACACAGATATAATGATACTTAGATTTAAAACAGTTAAGTAAAAGAGCATTAATCACATTTTCCAATATATCACAATACAAAAATTTCTTTGATTCATTAAAAAAAAAATGACCTATCAAAGGTGGAAGAATGTTCTAAGAATACCGAAGTCAACAAAGTTAAGTGACTAAACAGGTTACAAAATTAATAAGAACTAGAGATGAAACCAAACCCAGTTTTCCTGATGCCCAACACACACATTTGTCGCCTGGAAGTACGTGCCTATACCTAAGTGGGTATCACAATGAGAACCACATGGCAATTCTTCAAATTTATTACTATTTATGTATCTTTTTTCTTCCTCCAGTTGAAAAACATTTACTTTGTTTCTGCCCCCTACTGGAACACAGTTGGTTAATAAGGTCCATTTTCAGAATTTAGATTCGTAAAAAATATTCAGGGACTATAAAGGCTCAAAATAGTTTCAAAAGTGAGTGTGTGAGAGGGACTAGAAGCAATGGTACCCTGGGAGCAATGAGCATGCCTAGCACCCAGATCTTGGTTGCTGAGAACTCTTCTCCACGAAAAGGAAAACAGTACTTCTCGAAGAAGTGACTCGTAGCTCATTTCAGAGCTGGAGCTGGGAAATCCAAGACGAACCTGAAAATCTCACTGAGCCTGAAAATAAGAGAACATTCAAAGAATGATGGGCACGTGCCTAAAGAACACAAGAGCCAGCTCAAAGGAGCTGGCATTAGCAAAATCAGGAAAAACGTGAACATCAATGATAGCAAAGAAATATGACTCACCAAAAAAAGGGAGAAATCCATGAATCTATATTGTAAAACAGCAGCTAGTACATACAAGAATGATGGAGCTAAAAAGTCATCAACAGGATCTATAACTAGTGCTTTGTAAGGAAACACACACTGAAGTATTCGGTGGCAAAAGGTCATGAGGGCCTCCAACTTACTCTTGAATAGTTTAAGAGTGTGTGTGTGTGTGTGTGTGTGTATATTAAAGCAAATGAGGCAAAACGTAATTAATTACTCAGTGAGTCAGGAGAGAGTACATGTCTTATTTTTGTAAGACATGTACTCCTTGTCTTATTTTTGTAACATTTTTATAACATTCCTTGTCTTATTTTTGTAACATTTTTATAACTTTAAAATTATATAAAAAATTAAAAGTCATCCCCCAAAAGAGTTGCATTTAGTTCCCTTTGGCAAAATACTGTTCTGAAACCCACCATTATAAGGAAATGCCATATAACATATGTACTGGATAAGGTGAAATGAATGACAGCTTCTGGATATTTTACTATAAAAACTAGTCCAAAGTTTTAGTTTTTCAAATTTCAAATTATGAAACATTCAAGTATTGTTTCGGAAAATAAAGCCTTTTTCAACCTCATAAAGCAGGAATCAAAGAAAACTGGAAATGACTAGTTTGAAGTGTGGAGTTAAGCCCTAGAGCGTGCATTATGAGGTTTCAACTTAGAGGGCTACTTTCCTTTGTTATTGCTCAAAACCATTTCTAAAGAAGAAGCAAGCACTCAGAACAAAGATCTAATTTTTTTTCATTCAAAATTAAACAACAGGAAAAAGAAAACAATTTAATCACAAAAGTCTCAACTTTTTAAAAATCGAAATATATCTGATTTACAATATAGGTTACTTTTAGGTGCACAGCAAAGTGACTCAGTTATATATATATTTTTTTTTTCAGAATATTTTCCTTTATAGGTTATTACAAGATATTGAAGATATTACAGGATATTGAATATTTTATAATCGCACAGTTCCCTGCACCATACAGTAAATTCTTGTTGCTTCAAACTCTTTTAAGTAAGACATTTTTCATTAGTTTTTGATACCGTCCTTAAATTTTATTAGCATGGTAAGCCAAACATTTATTCATTTCATTGTAGATATTGACTAGAAAAAGGCTTCCCTGGTGGTTCAGTGGTAGAGAATCTGCCCGCCAAATGCAGGAGACACAGGTTCGATCCCTGGGTTGAGAAGATCCCTTGGAGAAGGAAATGGCAACCCACTCCAGTATTCTTGCCTGGGAAATCCCATGGACAGAAGAGCCTGGCGGGCTACAGTCCACGGGTCACAAAAGAGTAAGACACAACTCAGCAACCAAACAACTGCCTAGGAATGTGAGTGAATGCCTCAGGTTCCTCTATGTCTGGGAAGCAGGAAACAGCTCAACTTGTCAGATATTCAGCATATACCCCAGTACTCACTCATCGAAACACTCTAAACCTGAAACTCCGGTATTTGACACAATATGAAATTCTTCAGGAATCAATGTATCTGTTAGCTTCTTTGGCTTAAAAAGAAAGAACAAGAATAAAAAACATTAGATGAGTCATATAAATCCTAATTCCTATCCCCAAAGGATACTATTTATTAAGAGATTTTGATTAGAGAAATAACACTTAGTAATATGGGTCATGGCAAGGAATAATAAACTTTTAGCAGAAAACAGGTTAAAAAATTAACCATGAATTAAAGAACAATCTTGGTTTTAGTATTAAATAACAAAGAAATCTATTGACTTGAAAATTCAAGAGTTATTTCAGATTTACCTTAGCAACCTGCCAAAAATAAGAATTCTACAACTTTTTTTTCTGCCTTTTCTTAAATTGAAATCTAGCTGATTTATGATGTTGTATTACTTTCAAGTACTCTACAACTTTAAACTGTGGGTTTCTTAAAAAAAAAAAAAAAAAAACCTAGGCTCCTATACTGTATTTTCAAGATTAAATAGTTGTAATTTGGAAAACTGCTAAAGATACATTTGATCTTCTCCCAGTAAATTCCCTTTTCTAGAAAAAATTAGAAAGTGCCATGAAAAAACTAGAAAACTTAAACAATGCAGACCGTTAGAGTTTTCACATGGCTTTATAGTTTGAGGATTTTTTTAAGTAGAGAGAGGGAGAGGAAGTTATTTGTCAAATACTTCATTTACCTTATGAGGGACAATGATACCATCACGTGCCTGCAGTGCATGGTCCGTTTGTGGGGGACAAACCACACTCTCCCTCGTCTCTCCTTTAACATATTTAACATCATACAGAAAAGAAATATCCCTAAGATTAAAAAATAAAAATTTACAAAATAAGTTTTTTGTTTGGCTACTGGATAAAAGTGGGTAATGCCCACACACATCCTTCTAGTGGGTAAAAAAGGACACAAAACTGGTCTCCTTACCTCCTATTTTACTTAGAAGGCTGAGGCATTAGGGTTTTCCCCCACATCCGTCCTCTTCTCCACCTCAAACTTCTTTCTCCTTTCCTTCAACCTCAGATTAAGATGTATTCTATTCCCCAGGATTATTTCCTCCACTTCAGTCCTTCATTTCATCTTTGCCCACATCCTTGGGGATCTCATTCCATCAATTATAATTTCTGTGTGTTTCCTTTTCTCTTGGAATATTCCCTCCGGTCTATAACTCAGGTCATTTCTGCTTCTAAAAATCTTCCCTTGACTGTGCATTGTCATTAAGTTACCTTGATCTACCTCGCACTTTCTGCTCAACATTAGACTTCTTAAAATTTCCCTGCAATTCTGATTTCATTCCCATCTCTCTGCTAAAATCATTCTCCAGAAAGCTGAGGATGACTTTCTACAGTTAAGTCACCAGTTCTCATCTTCCACTGTTCTTCTCAGGTATTTTCCAGGGTTGATCACCTCACTTTCTAAAAATACTCTTCTCTCCCCTGCCCTCTGTATGACTGGACTCCCTTGGTTCCCTCGTCCCACCCACTCCTTTTTGGACATCTCTGTGACCTCCTGCCTACCAAATGGAAATGTTCTCCAACATCCTAGCCTCATTCCTCTGCGCTTTCCCTACACTTTCTCCCTTGGCTATACTATCAAATCTCACCTTATCATACTTGTTACTTCTAGATGCTGCTGCTAAGTCGCTTCAGTCGTGTCCGACTCTGTGCGACCCCATAGACGGCAGCCCACCAGGCTTCCCCATCCCTGGGATTCTCCAGGCAAGAACACTGGAGTGGGTTGCCATTTCCTTCTCCAATGCATGAAAGTGAAAAGTGAAAGGGAAGTCGCTCAGTTGTGTCCAACTCTAGCGACCCCATGGACTGCAGCCAACTAGGCTCCTCCGTCCATGGGATCTTCCAGGCAAAAGTACTGGAGTGGGGTGCCATTGCCTTCTCCGAACTTCTAGATACGACTAAATAATTCTCCCGCCATTCTAACTTGTCATGCTTCTGTAATCCCTAATTCTGTCAGTTAGCACCGCCACTCTACTCATCAAAAATCTCAGCATCCATAATTGATTCTGTCCCATCCTTTGTCCTCAATATCTGTCACTAACACTTATTGATATTATCATCACCCTCCTCTTGTCTCTTGCCAATGCCAAATCAGGATAACCTTTGCCACGTAAGGTATGTATCCACAGGGTCCAAGGACTCCAGTGAGGACATTTCAGAGAGGCCACTGTCCTGTCTTGCCACACTACAGATCTTCACATTTTAAAAAATTCCTACTTAGATGACATTTGACATTAACATTTCAATGTCAGATTATTGCTGCACTCAGAGCTAATAATTTTTCAAAGTACTTCAAATATCTCATAACTACTAATTATTAAATGTTAATAATTAAAGTCATGGTCCACTGGCATAAAATAAAGTACCAATATTTATGACACCAGAGCCCCAGAACACAGAAGTCCATAGCCTAAATTTCTGCCACTTTTTCTAGCACTGAGACATAACTGAGGAATAACACCTTATATTTACACAGCAGTAACAGCAGTGTACAGTTTTACAAGTGCTCTTACATTCATTGACTTCCCTGGTGGCTCACACAGTAAAGCGTCTGCCTACAATGTGGGAGACCCGGGTTCAATCCCTGGGTCAGGAAGATCTCCTGGAGAAGGGAATGGCAACCCACTCCATTATTCTTGCCTCCCCACCCAAAAAAGGGGCTCAAAGAAATATATGAGGACTTCCCTGGTGGCTCAGACCGTAAAGCATCTGTCTACAATGAGGGAGACCCAAGTTCAATCCATAGGTCAGGAAGATCCCCTTGAGAAAGAAATGGCAATCCACTCCAGTACTATTGCCTGGAAAATCCCATGGACAGAGGAGCCTGGTAGGCTACAGTCCATGGGGTCGCAAAGAGTCGGACACGACTGAGCAACTTCACTTTCACTTTATATTCATTATCTCATTTGTGTTTTCTATATCCCTGACAGGTACACAAAATAGAGTAAGTCTATTATTCCCTTTTTACAAATAAGAAACTGAACTCAGAAAAAACAAATAATCTACCCAAGTATTAGTAACTGTAAACTCACTATTAAGTGGTATTCCAATAAGGAGCATGGCAGGAGTGAGTTTTTTTTTTTTTTTTTTTTTTTGGAGGGAGTAAATTGATAAATGAACCACACACAGAAAATTAGATCACAATCTTCACAGGGAAAATATTGACAATTTGGATATTTTTAGGAATGATATAAAAACAACAAATATAACTCACTGATTTGATCACTTCCTTGATGGTGGTGCAGTGGCAGAGAATTTGCCTGCCATGCAGGAGGCGCAAGAGACCTGGGTTTGATCCCTGGATCTGGAAGATCCCCTGGAGTAGGAAATGGAACCCACTCCAGGATTCTTGCCTGCAAAACTCCGTGGACAGAGGAGCCTGATGCACTACAGTCCATGGGGTTGCAAAGAGTCAGACATGACTGAGCAACTGAGCACACACACGTGTAAAGGTTTAGGGTTTGCTCTGAGGAAAACCAGGGGCTAACAAGCACTTATTTTTCAAGTTTTCGCATGTCATAAAACTGTTACCTAGTTTTTCTCAGAAGTGCAAATAAAAGAGGCCCTAAAGACGTTCTGCCTGATACTGTCCCTCCTGCTAGGGTACAACAAGGGACAGGAGAGTGAGGGGACAAGCACACAAAGGCACAGCAAAGCAAACTTAAATGAGTGAAACGTCACAAGAGCCAGCTTCCGCTGCCTCCTACTGAGAATAATCATACACAAAAGGTAGACCCATGCCCTCTTCAGATTGTATGCTGGTTCATTAAAGATACTTCAAGCTTTAAAACCATGAGTCTGTGATTTTTCCAGTTCTGCTCCTCCCAAGGAAATCATACAAAATGAGATAATGACTCTGTTCATCTGCATCTACCCCGCTATCTTCCTTCTTTACCTTCCAGCTCCCGTTAGGGAAACTGGATGGTCAATCAGGTATTTGAACTTATTTCTTCGGACAGGGTTATGCCAGACGTGGTCAACAGAGCGAGGAAGAGTACCCTGGGGAGAAAAAAAAAAACATGAATACACAGCAGAGGGCGCTCTAGTCAAATGAAATCTATTCTTAATCATTTTTTTGAGTACATTAAAGGCATTTGGATACTGTTTAGAAAAAATATAATTCTTATTGGATAACAAGAAGAATTATTAATGAAACTAGAACAACTTAATAGTGAAAGAAAAATATCAAGACTCCGGGCTTCCCCGGTGGTACAGCGGTTAAAAACCTGACTTACAATGCAGGGCACAAGGACTTCCCAGGCTAGGGAAGACCCCACAAGCCTCGGAGCAACGAAGTCCGGGCTCCACAACTACTGAGTCCAGGAACCACAACTAACAAGCCCACATGCAGCAACCAGTGAAGCCTGGGCACCCTAGAGCATGCGCTCGGCTATGACCGAGGGGCCACTGCAATGAGAAGCCTGTGTGCTGAAAGGAGAGAGTAGGCCCCGCTCTCTGCAACTAGAGAAAGCCCATGTGCAGCAACCAAGACCGAGTCAGCCAAATAAATAAATAACTTTTTTTTTAAAAAAGAAAAACATCAAGACTAAGAGTGGTAACGATCATTTAGGTAAATCACACAGAAACAGGTTAATGGATATACTCAAGTATTTCCTTGAAAGTATTCATGCAAGATATTTTAGCTTTCAATCTAGGAATTAATTTTAAAATATCCTTAAGACAATCTGGAATATAAAACATATTAAATAAGTACTTAATGAACTGGATGTCAAGATAAATGTTCCTAAGTACTTTATACACACATATACACACACACACACCTTTGGAGTTTTAATTTTCTTAGGAGGCAGTAAGTTTTCAGGACAAGGACCAGCATTGGCCGCATTGGTCAGAGAAAGCAGAACTTCCTCAGGGATGAACTCATTTTGAAGGGAAGTAGGAAGGGGTTGTGACCGATCCACCAAAATTTTTTTCTCCTTTAGTTCAGGAAGTCCTAAGAAAATAATGGGAAAGAAAAGCTTACTGTAGTTTTTTTGTTTTAGTCAGTTAGAGATTTCCAGGCTGTCTCATCAATCCTATATATATATATATGTTGCTGACAGAGAGAACCATTGCTCCTGGTTGTCAAGAATAGCAACAATATTTAAAACACTGAATCATCTAGTCAAGAAAAAAAAACAACTCATACTGTTTGCCCTACTCATGTTACTGAAATCACAAATCGTGTGTGTCCTATGCACAGTGAGGCCCATCAATATTAAACGTTAATGTTTGGAACAGAGAAAGGTTTATTACAGATTCACATGAGGAGATGGGTGGCTCATACCCTAAGAATCTCAAAGTTACTGAAAGCTTTCAACAAGTCCCTTTAAAAGCAAAAGGGGAGGGATGGGCGTGGTTAGTTGATGCAGACTTCTCAGTGTCAGATTCTTTGTTCTTAAGGTCCGGTCATGGTCAGGTAGTGATGTTCCTGTAAATCTCTACCAGATGAATGGTATTCTCTGTCCTGACAAGAAAGAGCAAGGTTCCAAGGTATAACTTTCACCCTCCAAGGTCCTGATCCCGGCCAAGAGGAGACAGAGCTCAGTTGGCAGGTTCCCACACCCTGCCCAGCTGTCAGCCATGAGGGAGCCAGGCATCCAACCCAGATGGCCCTCTGCTTCCTTAGGCCGCCCAAGTGGGGGAGACCAGGTCTCACAGATTGCGACCCAGGCAGACAGCCATTGCTCTTAGGTCTCAGAGACAGGGAAGGGAGAATTTCACTGCTGCCTCAAGGCCTGGACCAAGGCTAGTGGAGGGCCTTAATGAGGGCTTTGGAGCCCCACAGGCTGTTCCCTGGACCCTCCAGCTCACCTAGGCCCAAAACTGGGTAAGCTGGAGAGCCTCCAGGAGAAGACCTGTATCTGTCTCTTACCTCAGTCTCCACCTGATGACCACCACACCACTGATCCTTGATTGAATCACTTCCCCAATGATCCCTCATTGACAGTTACCAGCGGGCCACTGCGGTGTTGACCAATGGCTAAGAAGGACAACTGACAACCCTTCATTGGTTGCAAGTTGGTTGCTTGCAAGCGGGGCGCACTAAGGCACCAAGCATCGGCTGAGCAAGACCTGTTGCCTAGTAACAGGGTGTGGAGTAATGAGGCACAGTAATGGCTGGCTGCTAAGGGCTGCGCTCATTCTGCTCTGTTACACTCAGATCAGACATGAGTTAAAAAACTCATGTACAATGATAAACCTCCATTACTCCAAATTCAAAACTGAAAACAACTCACTTAACTTGATCAGTTAACTGGGACAGCATAAAGATGATGGGAATGTCTATTTACCCTTTGATATGAAAATCACAAAAGAAATCTCTTCAAAACTGTCAAATTACTTAGTAATTTTTTCTAAGTTCAAAGGTGAAAATTCAATTGGAACATTTACAGAGTGGAAGGGATTTGAGTTGGATTTAACAGTAGAATTGCGATTGTTAGAAATGAAAAGAGTAGAAACAGTTCAGTGCAGTCGCCCAGTAGTGTCCAACTTTTTGCAAGCCCATGAACTGCAGCATGCCAGGCTTCCCTGTCCATCACCAACTCCCAGAGCTTGCTCAAAAACAAACAAACAAAAAAAGGAGTAGAATAATCTGACCAAATTAGTAAGGTAACACTCAGTACAAAGAATGTTCTGCAGAGTTCAATGAGGGCAGATGATATAAAGAGAAGGTGAACACCTAATATAGGAAAAGTCTCCTATGTAGTTAGTCAAGGAGGGCTGGGCTGTCACTCTCCTTAAAGAACTCTCCACTAATCTATGCTTCTCACATAGCATGGTTTATTTTAATTTTTGTAAGGATGTATCATGCTTTAATGAACATCAGAACACCTAAAGTTCATATTACCAAATCTTTATCTCTTGCGAGTTTGGGATGGAGTCAGAATATCAGAAGAAATAAGCAAAAAAAAAAAAAGTAGATTTTAGCAGAGTCTCTCCTAAAAACAAGATGTAGGTAAGCTGGAGGAGGCTTTAACATAACAAGGGGAGAAATGAGTCTGGCAGATTCTTATTCTAGAACAGATCTGCACATCTATATATGAATGAAAATCTTATATAAGTACCTTCATTCAGAGTAATTACTAAAACCTGATACAAACTAGTTCCTTAACAAACAAACAAAAAAACCCCAAAACTCCAGAAAGTACTGTTTCAAACCACCACTGGTACTTAAAATAGGTTGAATTTAGAACAATATAAAACTCATCAGCATTTGAAAAAAAAAAAATTACAATCCTTATGCCGAGTAGGACTGCAAAATATTATAAAAGGCAAAGCTTTTGATTTTATTTAAACAAGTATATTGGTAAAACAAAATTAATTAAAGTATCTGAAATCTCAGATTAAGGAAAAAAGTGAATGGTTGTGATTTCTGATTATGGTCATGATTACTTATGCCTTGACGAACGTTACCTGTCTCTTCCTTGAATGCAGAGATTTTCAAGTTTTTGCCCTCAGGTGTTGACGTGGAGGGTGTTTTCGGGAGTGACATTATAAGCAAGGCCTAGCACTCTCTGTAATTAGTTGAAATACCCCTTCGGAAAGCTAATCTACAAACATATTACCGGCATACAGTACTTGGGTTTGGCAGAGCTGCAACACAGACCTGCAGGGAAAAAAGAGAGACATAGAAGGGGAGGGAGGGAGGGATACCCGTTTAGTGTTCATGTTAAATTTGGAGTTTACAATTCATCTACCTTGGGTTTTCTTTGGGGAGATTTCTGGGCTCTCCCAAGATATCTGATGCAACTAAAATACCTGGCCCAGGCCGGGAAGGACACCCTGGACCCACCCCTCCGACCACCGGTACCACCTAAGGGCGCCCCTGGCTCGAGGCGAGTCGGCTGGATCCCGGCTTCCCCAAAGGCCGCCCTAGCGCTCGCAGCTTCACCGACTCGAGGTCGGGCAGAGCTCGACCTCGTTTCTGCCGTCAGAAGTGATGGGAAACGGACACTTGCAACCCGTACCCGTAAATTGTGTTTCCCGCCAGACATCTTGTCGCCACGCCTTTCCCCGGACGCCTTCGTGTTGTCATGGAAACCCAGGACCCCGCGCCTTGGCAACCCTCAATGGCGGCTGCCTTCGGCGGTGCCGGCGGACGACGGAGACGGCTAAGAAACAGTCTCTCGGGGATCGGATGTGTTTTAAATCCTAATTCACTTTCAGTTGCATGAGGAATAAAAACGTTTAATCGAGCCGTTCTCACGGAGTCAGAAAGTGGATCCCAGGGCTTCCGAAGCAGGTGGGCGCCAGGGCGCAGGCGCTAGCCAGTGTCGCGCCCCGCGCCCCACCCCCTCGACCTCCCCACTCTCTCACCTTGGGACCAAAGGCGGGGTCCGACTCGAGCGAGTGTTTCGCCGTCCCTTCATTCCACTTTTTTGTTTCCTCAGTTTTTCCAGAAGCCAAATTCAGGGGAAATGGGGTGATCAACAAGTACTGAGTTCCCATCAATCCTATCAACTGAGGCACTATTGCGGATGCTGCCTCTGTCCTTGGCATTTCCATCGAGTCTTCCTTGGATACTTCAGAGCCACTTGCATCCGCGCCCCTCATACCCCAACCCCTACCACGACCCCCACTTTCCCTGCGGGAGGAAGGCATTCCTAGGTACAGAACTTTTTAGCTGGAGGTCGGTGGGGAAATTGCACCTCAGGCAGAGACAACCCGATCAAATCGTTGGGTCTTACTGCTTAAAAACCTGTTCACAGGAAGTTATGTGATAAATACATTGGAAGAGAGATGCTGAAACCCCCCTCTCAACACCACCATGATCGGCTCTGCTGTACCCGACCCACAGCAAAGCCAATTGACTGACATCTGATTATGATAAAGGAAAATACACTTTATCGCAAGGTGCTAAGCAAGGAGAGCAGGCTCAAAAGACCAGAATTCCCTGATGGCTCTCAGTGAGGTTTTCAAAAGCAAGGTGAGAAACTGGCCACAGGCACCTGATCAGCTTGTAGACATTTTTCTGATTCATTGCGGATTAGTGGCGAGTTAACCACGTGTTATTTCAACATCAACCTTACTGTTTCAAACGGTCTGGGGTCTATGTGCTTTCATGAGCATTCACTGTCTTCCCACTGGTGGTGGGGTTATTATCTATAAAACAACTGGAGGATATGGCTCAGAATATTTATCTATAGCCTTTGAGTAGGAACTAAGTGTCCTTGACTTGCTTAAACTGTTATTTTATCTCACTTGTTTTGTTTCTAAGTGTTCTCACTTCTCTGAATTTGCTCTTTAGAACTTGGGGAAGGCCTAGAAGGCTAAAGCTTTTCTACAAACAGGAGGCAGGGGATGTGGGGTGGGATGTCTGTCCCCTGGAAAGCCTCGGAGTTCTGCTGCCCAGATTCAGGATCATTTTGTATTAAGACGGAATCTTAATGCCAAGTAGTGCTGGTGGAATCCCTGCATTTAGATGAAGCTGTTTAGGTGTCATGTCAGGGGCTCTGAAGAGCTGCAGTACCATAGTCCTTTATGTCTCAGTGCAGAAAAGAATTTAGCAAGAGGCAAAGTGTTGGAGAAGACTCTTGAGAGTCCCTTGGACTGCAAAATCAAACTAGTCAATTCTAAAGGAAATCAGTCCTGAATATTCACTGGAAGGACTGATGCTGAAGCTGAAACTCCAATACTTTGGCCACCTGAATCAAAGAACTGACTCATTGGAAAAGACCCTGATGCTGGGAAAGACTGAAGGCAGGAGGAGAAGGGGACGACAGATGAGATGGTTGGATGGCATCACCATCCAACTGGATGGACAGGAGTTTGAGCAAGCTCCGGAAGTTGGTGATGGACAGTGAAGCATAGCGTGCTGCAGTCCATAGGGTCGCAGAGTCGGACATGACTGCAAGTGATAGATGTGGGACTTCACAGGTGGCCCAGTGGTAAAGAATCCACCTGCCAATGCAGAAGACACAAGGGACTCCAGTTCAATCCCTGGGTCAGGAAGATCCCCTGGAGTAAGAAATAGCACCCCACTCCAGTATTCTTGCCTGAAGAATCCCATGGACAGAGGAGCCTGGCAGAAGTCTAGGGAGTCGCAGAGTGTGACACAACTGTGCACACAAGTGACAGATAGGAAATGATTTATTAGAATAGGATACTTGTGAGGTTTACAAGTGGGTGGGAAATTTCACACCAGGAAAACTTGCTGGGCTACCGTTTTACAGTCAAAGGAAAAGTGGGGAGAACTTCTTTGACTTTCTTGAGTAGACATCATGCTTCCATCATCACCTCCTCCTCCAGGTTGAGCAGGGGAGTTTTCTTGCCCCTACATGGTCAGGCTAGGTCTGCAAGTTACTGTTCATGTGTGCAGAGACCATGTCCTAGGGATTATTAACTTACTGGGCTCAGGGGGCAGGATGTGGGTCTCATACCACCATTACTTTATTATTTGGGGCATCTCATGCTTTTGTTGCATGGTTTTGTTGCTAATCAAACCTGCTCCATTGCATAATCATTAACTTACAGGGGCCTCCCACAATTTTTCTATTTACAACCCCCTGGTGGGATTAGTTTTCATCACTTATTGTTCTTTAGTTGCTAAGTCATTTCCAACTCTTCTGCAACTCCATGGACTGCATCCCACCAGGCTCTTCTGTCCATGGGATTTTCCAGGCAAGAGTACTAGAGTGGGTTGCCATTTCCTTCTCCAGGAGATCTTCCCAATTCAAGGATCAAACCCACATCTCCTGCCTGACAGGTTGATTCTTTACCACTGAGCCACCTGGGAAGACCATGTCTCTTTACTCTGTCCCTATCACGCCCTCCTCCAGGTGGTTTACCCTTTTATGCTTAAAAGCGGGTAAAGGGCAATGATTGAAAGGTGGTTACTTCCAGGTGAGAAGGGACATAGGCCTGCCTGGAGGAGGAGTAAAAACTTGGCTGAATGTCCATTCTCTATTGGGAGAACTGCAAGTTAATGTCATTCTGGTTAGCACCATCCTTTTAGCCCTCTTAGATGTTAAGTATTGGAGGATGAGTCTACAAAAAATTTAAGAGAAATACAGCAGTAAGCATTAGAAAATCATTAAAAGAAATTATGACCATGATTTTGAAGATTCAAACCGTTTTACCCCAAGCAGTTTCCAAATCTGCAAGAGGATCACTTAAGGCCTCAATCTGTTTTAGTTAGGCCTAGAATGTTTTATATTTGAGGGTCTTCTCAGTATAGATTTAATCTCTTTATTTTTTGTTAACATCCTTTGGTGATGAAAATGGCTTCCCTGCCCCTCGAGGGACAGAACTGTTTTTTGGTGTTAGTTATATAGATGGCATCTCTAGGCAAAGCCACTCGTGGACTTGGACCCCAGTGGCGTTTTGACTGTGAAAGCATCGAAGGCTGAGGGACCCCCATCACTCTCTGCATCTGAGGCATTTCCTCTTCCAATGCCCTGTTGGTCACTCAGTCATTATCTAGTCTTTGAGGCCCCATGGACTGCAGCCCACCAGGCTCCTGTCCATGGAATTCTCTAGGCAAGAATATTGGGAGTGGGTAGCCATTTCCTTCTCCAGGGGATCTTCCCGACCCAGGGATCAAACCTGGGTCTCCTGCACTGCAGGCGGATTCTTTACCATCTGAGTCACCAGGGAAGCCCCTCCAAAGCCCTGGCTGCTTGCAAAGGGCCCATCGATTACAATCTTCGCTCCCGATGTCTTCTGTCCACCCAGGGCACAATGATTTTGTCTGGGTACCCATGGGCCTTGTGGCCCACCATGGCCAAACAGCACAGAAAGCCTGGTCTCCCCTTGGTTGTCCTAAGTGGACAAAGCCATTGTCAGCATTTGGGCCTTTTGTTTCTCTCTCTGGGTGCACTCCACCTTTTTGGTCAGATCTCTGTTATTGAAAAATCAAATAAACCAGTTGGACCAAATTGCTCATAGGGGTCTGAGGACCAGCAATTGTTTCTTAAATTTTGTGTCTGATGTCTGGGGCAGACTGGGTATGAAATGCATAGCCAAAAGGGCCTGTTCCTTGGGAAAGGGGGATCCACATTTGTATACTTTTAAAAAGCTTTCACTAATCTCCCTTGAAAAAGGGCAGAATTTTCATCTGGTCCCTGTTGTACTTCTTCCACTTTTTTCCTAATTAGCAGGCTTCACTGTAACTTTTTTATACCTTATTAAAAACAATCATATGACCCCATCTATCCCTATCAATAAATTTAGTGATTTCATCGTGGATCTGCCTTGGGGACAGCTTTGTTCCCCACCTGGTGTACTGAATGGCCCTCTTGGGCCTGGGCTGTCATCTCGTCAGCATGGATTCTGGCTACCAGTATCATATGCTGTTCTTTCTCAGGGGTGTAGCAGTGAGATAAAAATCTGTAAATTCCCCCTGGTGCAATCAAAAGATCTGATTAACCAGGTGAACTCCTGTGTGAAATGATCAGGGTCCTCAGAAAAATTCCCCAACTTATCTGCCAGATTTAGATCAGACACTGAAAAAAGTGCATTTCTTGATTTTTATCAGAAATGTCTCTTGGAGGCAGAACCATAGGGGCACTTAGTGATAACTTGCATAGCTATAGGTAACAGCTAAACCGAAAATTACCCCCTTGGTTAACCTGGAGTACAAAGGTCTCTCCTCACCCTTGGGTGTGTTTCCCCTGGGATAATCGCCTTGGTTGGAACAGCCATTTCCATAAATACAGAAGCTTTCACCAGAGCAATAGTTAGCTATTGAAAAGTTTTCTTCTCATGTTAAAATCCACCATGTAATTTAATTAAGAATGTAATGACTTTTCTAATGCTTATTGCTGTATTTCTTTTCAATCTTTTTGTAGATTCATCCTCCAATGCTTAACATCTAAGAGGGGTAACTAAAAAGGATGCTGCTAACCAGAATGACATTTGACTTACAGTTCTCCCAACAGAGAAGGGACAGCCAGATGTTACCCCTTCACTAGGCTGACCTACGCCTTGTCTCATCCAGAAGTAGCTAATGATCGATTGCCCTTTACCCACTTTTAAGCACAAAAGGTTAAACAACTGGAGGAGGGAAATAGGGACAGAGTAAAGGGACATGCAGGTGATTAAACAGTTAGTCCCACTAGGGAGTTGTAAATAGAAAAAAAGAAGGGGGGAGACCCCTTTATGATTACTCAACAGAGCAGGTTTGCTTAACCACAAAACCATGTAACAGAAGCATGAGACATGCCCCCCAAATAATAAAACAATGGTGGTGTGAGACTCACACCCTGCCCAGTGAGCTCAGTAAGCTGATGGTCCCTAGGACATACTCTCTGCACACATAAAAAAACAGTAAGCTTGTAGATCTAGTTTGGTCATGTAGGGACAAGAAAACTCCACTGTTCAACCTGGAGGAGGAACTGACGATGGAAGCATAATGTCTGTCTACTCAAGAAGGTCAAAGAAGTTCTTCTCCCCTTCCCCACTTTTACTCTGATTATAAAACTGTAGCCCCAGTTAAGTTCTGGGATACAGCCTTTCTCACCTGTCCACTTGTAAACCTCACAGTGTCCTATTCTAATAAATCACTTCTCTCAAAATCTCTCACTTTGCCTCTTGCTAAATTCTTTTCAGTGTTGAGACATAAAGGACTATGGTACCAGAGCTGTTTGGAGCCCCCCCCAAAATGACACCTAACAGTTTTGTATATGCCTCTAGTCTGAAAAACCAATGTCAGAAGGGCAGAAAACTTCTCTTTTCAGTCGTCGTATTTCTCAATACCAAGCATAGTGCCTGGCACAAACACCTTCAATACGTGATGTTTCAAAATCAACTGGACAGTTCTATTGCTTCATTGCTTCTGTGTTTATATGCTTAGATCTCTGGGTTTGGGGCTAACAGCTGATAGAAATATGAGCAAAGGGTTGAAAATAAAAACAATATAATCTCTATGGCCCCTTTTAATTCTAAACACCTGGGATGTTTAGGCTACTTCATTAAGATAAACTAAAGAGCACCACAAAGCACAGTGATTGATGTATCTGCTAGCATAAAGGCTGGCCTTCTGTTGGGAGGGGCATATTCACTGCAGAAGTGTGAATGTAATAATGTAGAAATAAGGAAGAAAGCATTTAGAAAAAATGGAGTACAAAGATAGTTTTAGATTTTTTTTAAAAACTACCACTTCTGAAATTAGGCCTCTATTTTTCTCAAATCTAAATTAGCTATTCAGAATAAGTCTTTACAGGGAAGACAAACTTTATTAAGGATTTAGTAGATTATATGGCTTGCACAGCTTTCCTACTAACCTAAAGCTTATGAATTTTAGCATCTATTGACTTTCAAACTGGGCATTAAATTCAGGGTGGGGAAGAGCACCAGTGCACCAAGCAAGGAGGACTCCTCTGTTTCAACCAGTGTAGCTGTATTCTACCTTCTTTAAAAACTGGGTTCCAGCACTCTGTGACCTGACAGAGGCTTCAGTGAATCCTTACATAAGCTTCACTAATAATATTCATTTATTCTTCAAAACATTTATGTCCCAGTTCCTTCCATTTCTGAGCCATCAACATAAAAGCCTGGAGATGTGAAGAATATCCAAGGCAGAGCTTTCTTTGACAGTAAACACACACACACACACACAACTACTACATAAACCATATAAGTTACATGGAATTTTCCATTAGTAAATAAGTCACTTAAGCTTTATTAACAGAAGTATGAACTGTCTTCCATTTAGAGATTTGTTCTACCTTCTAAGATTATTCTTATATTGTAATATATTATATATTCTTATATATCTTATATTCTTATATTCTTATATTCTTATATTCTTATATTCTTATACTTCTAAGAAGTATTCTTATATTGGCACAAGAAAGGCCTAATAAGTCTCCTTTACCTCCACGATTTCTAAGTATTATATACACTAGTTCTAAACACTTAATACTTAGGTAAAAGCAGAAATACTTACATAATTCCACAGAAAACAAAAGTATTTTTTGCATAAAAGACCTCAAAAATTCATAACTTGTACCTTTTTTAGGCTAAGTAGGCCATGTGACCAACTTTTACAACATAAAATGTTCCATTATATTTCCTATGAAGACTTCAGGATTCAATTATTCAGGCAAGTAAAATTTCCTCTTAGAAGTTTGCCACCCTACCCTAATACTAAACAGATAAATCTGAAAGTAATTTTGGAGTTGGCAACAGGAATGCTTTTAGCAATCTTGTTACCAATTCTATTACACGAGAGTCTATTATATCAAGGTGCAAAGCCAATGCACATCACCCTGCGAATCTATTTAAAAGAAAAGTATATATTCTTGGGAGTGTGCAGGAAACATTTTCCTTGCCCGGGTCTTTTTTTTTTAAGGATTCCAATGAAATAATACTAAGGATTTAGGTTTGAAATTTATGGAGAGTAAGAAAATAATGAGGCCCTATTTCTACCCGGGCTACTTGTTTGTAGCAACCCTGTGAGGTAGTTATTATCCCCATTTTACAGAGAAGGAAAACTGTGGCTCTGATAAATTCAGCAACTTTGGGTCCCACTGCTGGTAAGTATGAGGTTATCTTAATTACAAGTCTGTACATGGACTTTTTTGTTTTTGCCACACTGGTGGTTTACAAACGGGGTATTCTGAGTAGCAGGAAATGGGTATAACCGAACAAGAAGGGCTCCAGCCCTATATCCCAATCTGAACCAGAAGCAGCTATATTTTATGTTTTATATGCTGGGCTTAAGCCTAACAATTTAATTTTTCTTAAAAGGTTTCAAAACTAACATATTTAAACTACACTGTATTATGTATTAGGCCACCTACTTACCACAGATATGCTAGTTTATCTTCGTCATTTTCCCCCGGAGAGAACAATAAACTTTATTCAAAATTACATAATTCTACACAAAACAAAAATATTTTTGTATAAAAGGCTTCAACAATTCATAACTTACATCTTTTTAGCCTATGTAGCCCATGTAACGAACTTTTACAACACACAATGTTCTGTTATGTTTCCTATAAAGACTTCAGGATTCAATTTTTCAGGCAAGTATAGTTTTTATATTATGATGAAAATTGCCCATACTAAATGAATTGCAGCCTTGGTTTTCTAATTAAGCTCTAACATGAGGAAGCAACTTTACCTAGGCAATTGCAGTAATTAATCCACCAAAAACCAATAAAAGCACCCTCCATTTTCCTTCCCTATCCAGAACCAACAATAAAAGCATCTGACAAATGTATGACATTAGAGATCTTAGTTGTTCTCTTAGGTAACACACTCAAACTAATGATTATACTCTATAGAAAATTAATTAATTAATTAATACTTTATAGGAAAGAAATGTTAACCTCATTACTTTTCAAAAGGAAAAAAGTATCATTCCATAAGTGAAAATCATTTCCACCGCTATTAACAAAAGGGAATGAAAAAACAAACTCAATAAATCTTTCTGAAACACATTAGTAAGAAGTTTTAGTTTAATTTATTTGTTTAGAAGAGTGTAAGTAGTTCTCTAAAGGCAAGACTTTCAATAAAAGCAGCTAATATTAAGATCATGGCTGTTAAACTAATGTTTTTCACAGAAAGTGGCTTTTCCTTTAAGTATTTCTCAAAATATCTTAGGACAGTCTTATCATTCTAAACAGTCTATAATTATATACATATTATTTGTTGTCACTTTAAAATCTTGGGTAGAAAAAAAAGTACTAATAAACAAAGGGAGGATGAGAGTTTAAAAACAAACAAACAAAACCCAGCCTGATCAGTCTAATAAATACAGTATTCAGAATGAGTACACAGCAAAAGTCCTCTCAATGGAGTGTACATTCACAGTACTGAACAAAAAATACAGACCTAAGAATTCCATTCTCTCGCTTCAGCAGACTGGCTTATTCATAACCACATCTTCAACCAGTGTGCTTTTCTCAGCTCCCTCTTTGTATTTAAAATGTAGTTCTAAGTTCCAGTGATAGACTCATTTTAATTTTTAGAAAAATGCTGGAAATTGTGAGCTATATTAAAGCAGTCTTATTGGAATGTTATTCCATTACACCTACAATACCACTGTACAGATAATTACTGCTTAGGAACATGTGGAGTACCTTTTAAAAATAACCTTCCTTGAGGTACGGTTTTGTCTGTTGAGGCTGGATTTGCCTAAGCTCAGCTGGACCAAAAATATGGGAAATAAAAGAGGGGCCTTAGCTGGGCACTTGCAGTACACACAACAGTTATGACTTTCAAGAAATTTTACTTACCTTTCTGTGAGGTTCAAATTGATGTTAAGTCAATTTGAAAAAGACTTCTCACAACTTTCTAGACAGCAATAGGGCTACCAGAATACCAAGATAATAGCTTCTCAAGTTGGCTGCTTTCCCAGTTTTGAGTAATTAAGTCTCCCTTCTTTGGGGTGGACCTACATGGTCTCCAAAGCTCCATCTTTACAGACATAATCATACCTCATATAAACAACCAAAATAATTCCTGCACACCACATTGTATTATTAGCCTTAGGCATCTTATACCATGGGAACATCACACAATAAAGTACATTTTCTTGAAAATGACCACCTATTATTTACTGTACCTAAAGTATACTACCATTAAGAATAATTGAGTGAATGCAGAAGCCAGCTTCTCTGGATCTTTAGTATTCCCTTTAATATTAATGGTTGTGATTAATACTTATGATACAGACTCACTAGTCTGCAAAACAACGGAGGTCAGTATTCATTAGATCAAACAACTATACCAATGGTTACTTCTAAATAACTTCAAAGAAATTATTACCTGAAAGTTTAAACAACAACAAAAAATTTATCTTCCACATAAGTTCTACAATAAAATAGTTTAAACACATGATTGATTCTGCAAGTTCTTTTTCAAAACTGCTTCATACATTAGAAAATATTTTTCTTTGTCCGGCCTCACTCCTTTTTCTCTTCCTGCTTTTGTCCCCCTCGATATATAATATTATGGATGCAAACTCAAGAATTCAAGGTGTAAGGGATAATTTTGCTTCACAGATATCATGACTACATAGTATAGCAAAAACAAGATAAAAATTGAATAGACCTGAACTTAAAAATACAAATTAGGATATGTAATAAGATTATATTTGGAAAAATAGATATTTTCTCTACTAGAAACAGGAAAACATTCCACATTATTTTCTTTCCCAATTGCATGGTTTATTAGCATACATTCCAATAGTGTGCATGAAAAAATTTCTAAGCCACAGGTACTTAAGTGATTTCTTCAGCAGCATTCTGGCTAATTCAGTGGCCAAAAAAACATGATGTTTGGTCTCTAATTAGATGGAGTTAAGAAACAAAACCAAATTTCTGAGATTTAAGCTGATATGACTTAGCAAAAATCTGTTGTTACATCAGCTACAAGTTTCCGTTTTCCCAAAAAGGAAAAAAATTGACTGCTTAAAAGTGTCCAAACTTCCAGTAAACTTTTAACAGCTCATTTTCAGGTGACCTAGGAATGGAGTGAGCCATCTGTAAAGCCTGAAGTGGTCCAAATAACACAGATAACTTCATGATGGCTGAAAACAGATGCTGGCTCCAAGTCAGGTAATACCCAATCTTCAGCGTCAAGGAAGGAAACAATATCCAAGCTTCTAAAACACGTAACGACAAGTCCAGGAACGTGGCCGGATATAATCCAGAAATGTGGGCTGCAAGGGGAAAAAAAAAAAAAAAAGGAAGAGTAGTTTATTTGTATGCTCTGTACATATGAGGTATGGGGTAGATTAAGGGGGTGCTGTTACGTATTGTACTGTCTTTTTAAAAATTTTATTATGTATTTATTTATTTTTGGTTACACTGGGTCTTTGATGCTGCCTGGGCTTTTCTCTAGTTGCGGCGAGTGGGGCTACTCTCTAGTTGCAGCGTGCAGGCTTCTCATTGTGGTGGCTCCTCTTGTTGTGAAGCAGAGGCTCTAGGGTGCATGGGCTTCAGGAGCTGCAGCACGTGGGCTCAGTGGTTGTGGCTCCCAGGCTCTAGAGCAACGGCTCAATAGCCATGGCACACAGGCTTAGCTGCTCTGCAGCATGTGAGATCTTCCCAGACCAGGGATCGAACCCAAATGTCTCCTGCATTGGCAGACAGACTCTTTACCACTGAGCCACCAGGGAAGCCCACATACTGTACATGTCTTAAATGCCTTCCAGCATTTAAGCTATAAGCAGCTCACTAATTCAAAAAAAGTTCATCATTTTTATCTACAGCACAGATTTACTTGACTTAGAAGCTTTACATGAGGCTAAGTCCAGCAAAATTTACAAAACTGCATGGACTCCTGACCAAATTCCAAATAGACATTACCCTTTTTCTGTATCTTGTGTTTTATTTTATGAGCACCACCCAAAATCTAAATGGTGGTGGGATAAGGATGATAATATACACAAATTACTATAATAATACAAAGTTTAAAATTACTGAATTATCTAAATGAGGAAGAGGAGAAAGTTCAGAAATAGAAAAGAGATGGAGCAAGAATTGGAAAAAGCTTCACGGATGACACTGCATCCAAACTGGATTTTGATAAAATCTGACAGGTGAAATCTGAGTGAGCAGCAGACTGACGAGAGACAGAGTTCAGAGCAACTGGTTCAAATGCACAAAGGGGATTCGTAGGAAATAAGGAGGGGTTGAGAGCAGCACAGCAAAATCAGGGTGGACAGCAGAAGCTTTGGAAGGGAAATGGACTGATTTGATTTCGGGTATCTTTAGTTATGGGCTCCCCAGGTAGTGCAGTGGTAAAGAATCCACCTGCCAATACAGGAGATGCAAGAGACGCAGGTTCAATCCCTGAATGCTGCTGCTGCTGAGCCACTTCAGTCGTGTCCAACTCTGTGCGACCTCATAGACGGCAGCCCACCAGGCTCCCCCGTCCCTGGGATTCTCCAGGCAAGAACACTGGAGTGGGTTGCCGCTTCCTTCTCCAATGCATGAAAGTGAAAAGTGAAAGTGAAGTCGCTCAGTCATGTCTGACTCTTAGCGACCCCATGGACTGCAGCCTACCAGGCTCCCCCGTCCCTGGGATTCTCCAGGCAAGAACACTGGAGTGGGTTGCCATTTCCTTCTCCAATGCGTGAAAGTGAAAAGTGAAAGTGAAGTCGCTCAGTTGTGTCCGACCCTCAGCAACCCCATGGACTGGAGCCCACTAGGCTCCTCTGCCCATGGGATTTTCCAGGCAAGAGTACTGGAGTGGAGTGCCATTGCCTTCTCCAGAACACTGTTATGAAGAGTTTATTACTTTAGGAAGGAAGAGGTAAAAGATAAATATTTGTGGGTTTGAATGGATATACATGCCACTGAGAAAACCCTAGAGAAGACCTGCATTTTCAGGGCACAGGAAGAATATTAGAAGGAGCTAAAGAAAAATCAGATGAGAAGGGAAAAAAGAGAGACAGAACCAAGAACTAGGAGAGTTCATGGGAAGAAAACAAAAGAAAAGTTCAAGGACAGTACAGTAAGATTAGATAAGTTACTGCTTTTATTCCACATTTCCCTCCCCTTAACATTAATTAATCACCGTCTCCACTACTCCCTTCCCCTTAATCCTGCCCACAACTCTCATAATCAGAGGACAAATAGGTTACTCTTCTACTCCAGTTTGATTGAAGACTCACATTTTTCAGAGGGCAGTGTTGACGTGCATACCACTCTTGAGAATAAAAACACAGGAGGACTGCATTGCCCGCAAAGAGGGAAGTCCACATCAGGACATTCCAAATTGGTCTTTTCCGACTGTCGTTGACAATAAAGTTGAAAGCCACTAAAGTTATGAAAACAACAAAAGTTACATACAGTCCTCAAAACAATCTACTAGGAGTTTAGGAGACTCAGATGTTTGCTATAATCATTCAGTTACCATAAACAGCTTCAACTGTGTACATACAGTTCTATTCTGGCCACTGGTCATATAAGTAGAAACGAAGCTTCATTGTTAAAACTTATTAATCAGTGATTATTTAGAAATCAATCAGTATTCTGAATAGGTGAAAATATATATTCCATGAAAGCATTCATATTCTAACTTGTCCCTCTCCACCCCACCCAAAAAAAGGGTTAGTTTTTTTCAGAGGGTGAACACTGTGGTAAGAATGGCAAGGTTTTTTATAGTTTGTATGAGTCTTCAAGAGGTTATTTAGCTCATTTCCCAACATCAAAGTGTAAACATCTTGCAACAGAATTGTGTATAATTACTCAAAATGAATGTTCTTACCATCTGACAAACACTACCTTGATATGACTACTATCTAGTTTTCTACATCAGTGTTCTGTTTTCTTTTAGCATTATACTCAGTACTCACGAGACGCCAAGACACTCACTTCCAAAGAACATGAAGAGCACAAAGAGCACTGGATAGAAAAAGCTCAAGCTCACAGCCAAGGCGTACTCGTGCACCGTGGCCGACACGGCAAAGACAGCTAACATGGCCACTGCCCTGAGCCTCTTCGTGAAAAACTGCAGTGAAAGGAAAAACATAAGGGCAACTTTCAAAAAGTAAGTCGTCAAACGTGCACTGCACAAGACACACTGAAAACGTACCAAAGGCACCCATTTAATCAGATCTGTATTTGCTTTTCTAAGTTTACTCCTCGGAGTAATACACATGTACTAAAATAATGACAAAAAACATTTGTGCTTAAAAATCCTTATTTCACTACATGAGGCATTTCTAAAACTAATGCTGAAAGACTGAGCATATCTTCAAAAACATTAATAACTTACATCTGTAACACACTATGGTTGACAAAACCTAGTTTTCATTTATAAATGGACACAGAGTAACACTGTACGGTAGACTGGGCAGGTACCATTTGTACAGGTAACAAAACTAAGATTCAGAAACAAGGGACTTGCCTCATCCATAAGTCAAACTACCCTTACAAGTGAAGGACATTCACATACACTGTCATTTGTACCACAACACACTGTCATTCAGCCAATAGTGCCCTTACTTAACAATTCAAACCTACAATCCAGACATCAGTGTTAATCAGATACCAGTGTTAACTGTCTACATTTAAGTCAGTCTAAATAAATTCTGTTGTAAAGAATGTCTGGAAGACATACATTAATAACCTATACTGGAGAGTTGTAAATTCGACCATAGGAGCTTTCTCCACTTTTAACAAAAGGAACAGAAACAAAAAACAAATGGAGAAAGTAAGGGGGAGATTGGAGATTATCTGTTAGCAATGAGACTCCTTAAAAAAAAAAAAAAAAAAATCAACCATTATGGGTGGATCATTTCAGCTTCTCCAAATGCCTCCATGCGTTCTTACATTGCAGCCGTGAAATCCAGAGTGAAGACATGGTCTTAATCCTAGCACCTGTACACACTGGTCCTCTATGCAGGACTACTCAAAGCAGAAGACTTCTGAGACCTTACGGGCTCACAAGAAAATTGCGGACAACTAAGGATAATTTCTTTCAGCTGTACAATACTAATACTTTTTGGAAAAGAATCTCTGTTTCTTCAACAATTTCAACTAAACCTCACTGCTCACCCAGAGAAAGTCCTTGTAAGCATAGTAATATAGCCAGTCATGGACCACCACATTCCAGGTCCTGTAATAGTTAGAGTACGATGTAGAGTTCCACCAATCCTGAGGAAAAAAAGCAAAGGTGTAAACACATAAACAAAGCCAAAGCAAAACCTCCTGAATCCTCCCAGAGAACATACGCACATAATGAGACATGCAGAGAGTGTGATGATAAATTGCTGGTCAAACACTGATGCAGAAAAATCTTCAAAGGCATTTTGGTTATTAGTGTTCAATGTGACATTAATCCTAATTCAACGGATGATTAAGTTCCCAGGTTCATTGTGTCTCATCGTCATCAAACAAGTTATGATGGAAGACACACCACATAATCATTAAGTAACCTAATGTTCATCTAAGTAACAATCACTTACCTTGCTAAAACACAATGAGAGAATTTGAAGGTCACAGACTCCGACTGTGTGATAACCCTCAAGATCAGTTTGCTGGTATCATAAACAGCAAAATGTAAGCTGCACAACAAGCGAGACAGCATAGGCGTATCTTGTTCCCTCTAAGATCAAACCAGTGGAAGAAGACATCTAAAACCTACACACTCACTGCTTTTTTGAGAGAAGAGTAGGGTAGGCCTAGAATGTTGTCAAAACATCAACAAACAAAACTCTAGAGGGCTTTGGGTAGGATTACAGAATACCACTGGGGGAGGAAATGGCAACCCACTCAGGGAATCTTGCCTGGAGAACTCCACGGACAGAGAAGCCTGGCAAGCTACAGTCCACGGGGTCAAAAAGAGTCGGACACGACTGAAGCAACTTAGGACAGAACACTATGAACCAATCTGCCTCAGCCTACAACTTAATACCAACTTTGGAAGCATAAGAATACTATCTGAAGCAGAATTAAAGCCTTTCAAAACAAAGGAGGGAAACGTTACTTCCTTCATGAACTGTTGAACAATCTTACGTAGAACAATTTGCTGACATCACTCCTACAGCACCAGACAGCCAATTTCAAATAAAATAAATAGTCAAATAAAAAGTCAGCAAAGTCTCAGAATGCCCTCTGGACACATGCTTTCCCACTATAATCACCAGTATGGGATCCAGTAGAAAGCAAATGTGGATCTAAGGGAGCAGATGTTAGAGGTAGCAGAAAAGACAAGACTATGCCACCTTTATCAGCAACAAAATTTCTGACTTAATATTCGTAAAACCTGTGGGGAAAAATGACTTCACAACATTTATGTTAAAAAGCTAGTAGCCAACAATATTCAAATACTTAACAACGAAGAAACAAAACGTGAAAAGGAGAATGATGGGTCCAAGTACATGTTACCTTATAAAACATCCTGTCACCAAAGCGTAACATCTCAGCAAAGGCATTGAGCCAACAGTGCAAAAAGGCAAAAAAAGTAAGGAACAGTATCAGCGCACCTAAAAATAAGATGAATATTAGAGTCTTTCTAAATAGCTCATATACTAGTAAGTTAATTTCATATTGTCATTTGCTTAGCTAAATTACTTTGTAAAATTAAAGTTATTATTCCCCTTATCCATTCCAGAAACGATATGGTATTTTTTGAAAGCTATTTCAACCCAGTAAAGAAATGACTTTCTTCCAAGTGGGTTTTATAGATGAAAATGACCCAGTTTGTTTTTAATGAAAATGCTTAAATGTATGGCTTAACTTGGTAGTAGACGTCTGTCATTCTAAAATACTCCATGCCTTTGAATCCATCCCACAACCTGGAAGCAACTTTCTAATACCTCTCTACCAGGCAAATGCCTGTTTATTTTTTAATACCAAATACTAAATAGCATCTCCACTATAAACAAAGTTCATCAGCACTTTATATACATTACACAGTATTTTAAAATATTCATTTATATGCCCATCCCTTTCAAAAATATTGTCTACTATGTGTAAGACTGTGTAGGAGAGACTATAACTGGCTGACCTGGCTATAACACACAATCCTTGAGCTTACGGAATTTGTAGCCTAGTGGGGAAGATATACGTAAGTAACACGTACTCTATCAGAAGGACAGATAGATTTATTGGAGTAAATCTTGAAGGGCAAGCAGGGAGTGGTACTAGAAAATGTCTCAGGGAGAGGGAAAGGAAGAGAGAACATGACGACAGGAAACAGTACCATTTAATGGGTAGAGAAAAGAGAAAGAGTAAGTAAAGGAAACTAAGCTGTTCACTGCTATGTACGGCATGGCCAGAAAGAATAAGAGGGGCAAGAGAGACTTTAACATGCGGTCAACAGCATTCAATGCTTCATGGAGATCAAACAGATTAAGAGCTAAACCAACTACTGGAGGAGGTCAGTGATTTTAATAAAGGCCATTTCAATGGCCTGGTCCAATCAGGAGCCGGGGTACAGTGACTGAACAGTGAATGAGAAGATAAAGCATAAATATGGACTATGTGCATTCACTACAGTCAGAGAAAGCAAAACTTGAGTGAAAGTGAGACGACAAATGGAAACAATAGCCAGAGACAGGAAGTATGCTTCATTTGTGGGATATATGGAAAGAGATCAGAGATGGGTATAGATGTGTAGATGAGTTTATAGTGAAAAGCAGGTCAGTCAAAGGTGCTCATATGCAATAGCTTTCTGCTTTCCTTGCAATTTCATGAATGGCCATATTAACCAGTACCCACATTACCTGGCAAGATGGAGTTAAATATACATAAGATCAGAACACGAGCGCTAAAGGGCTCCTGCTTGATATTCCGAAATAAGGGGGTGCAGATTCTTTCAAAGACGTAGTACACATAAAAAAGGCAACCAAAAACCTGGAACATAACAAAGATCATTATAATAATGGTGGCTTGATCAGGAAAGATAAAAAGTGATTTTTTTTCCTTCAAAAGATACATACGTGATCCATACACTAATGTTTATATATATATATATATATATACACACACACACACACCATTTAACATGAGTGTATAGATTGCTGAACTTTAATCCTTCAGAGATAGTACTTAAGGCTAATATCTATCATACCCATTCTCTAGCCTTTACCAAATGGCATTTTTAAAAGATCAGACTTTGAAATCTGCTTTTCCTGTTACATGAAACCCATAACAAAAAAACCTATTTCATAAATGGGTATTTGACTGACACAAGATTTTAAAATTTGTTCTTCTGGGATTTATGATACAGATAAGGGGTTGGGGGAGTGTCAGACCACATCTACATATACATATATATATATATTAATAATAAAATAAAAAACAGAAAGGGAGGGGGAAATTAGTGTAGATGCAAACGGAAGTAACCACATAGAATTACTTTAATTACAGTAAAAAGTTTGATTATAGAAAATTACTTTTGATGTGTTGGTAAAGCAAATACCAGTTACTGTACTGGGAAGAGTTTCCACTTACACAAGATATCTAGAATAGTCAAATTCATAGAATCAGAAAGAACACTGGTAAATGCTAGAGGCTAGGGTAAGGAGAGGGGACGAGGAGTTAGTGTTTAATGGGTGAAGGTGAAATTTAGGAAGGTGAAAAATTTCGGGACATGGATGATGGTGAGAGTTGCACAATAACATGAATGTACTTGGTGCCACTGAACTGTACAGTTAAACATGGTTAAAACAGTATGTTGTACACTATGTGATTTTACCACAATATTAAAATACATACACACACACACACACACACACACACACACACACACATATACATATATAAGACTTCAGTAAGAGTTTTAGAGCTCCTGGTAGACATAAATTTACCAACATTTTAAATATATTAAGTTATTATCGTATTCAAATCCCCATCTACCAATCAACAAACCTCAGGCACAAAAAAATTTACCTGTGCAAACTGCATAGTCACATAACCCCATCTTACAGTGGGGGTCCTAAAAAGGAAGAAACAAAACAACTTTCTCAATAAAGTAAATAACTGAACTTTAAAAAAGATCCTCACAGTATTTTCCCCACACAGAACATCATTTTTGACGTAGGAAATACATGTATAATTCTGTTGAGAATTACTACAATCCAATCAGGTTGCTAGAATCACCATTTGGGATTTCCTACGCCAGTGGGACTCCTGCTCTGTACTCCTGCATGAACTGGCCCACCTAACCGCCTCACTCCTGGCACATTCTGGTGCTATCCCATTTCTGCTTCCTAGTGCCATTACCTGGGATAGCTGTCACGGTAGATGAGGGTAGGAGCAAACAAGAAGTACAAGTACTGGTTGACTGTGGGTACTGGAACAGTGCCTGGAAAAAGGAAACTATGTTAGACTGGAGGCTCTTCATTTTCTTTCAGCAAAACTGAAAGGGGAAAATAAGCACATAATAGGGAAGACAAATAGCTACCTCTCCTTAGCTCATGATGTTTCCTCTTGCTCTGTCAAAAATGATGACTTCTTATCCCTAAATTAACTGAATATTACCAATCCCTCTGTGGGCTTCCCTGGTGGCTCAGATGCTAAAGCACTTGCCTGCAATGCGGGAGACCTGCGTTCAATCCCTGGGTCAGGAAGATTCTCTAGAGAAGGAAATGACAACCCACTCCAGTACTCATGCCTGGAAAACTCTATGGACAGAAGAGACTAGTAGGCTATAGTCCATGGGGTCGCAAAGAGTCAAACACAAGTGAGTGACTTCACTTTTAATTCTTTTAAGTTATTCCTGTGGCTCCTTGATTTGGAAGGAGAAAGCACATAGGCATAATGAATCTATTAACATTCTACAGAGGCAGAACACTCTCTGACATAAATCACAGAAAAATCCTCTATGACCCACCTCCCAGAGTAATGGAAATAGAAACAATAAACAAATGGGACCTAATTAAAATCATTTGCACAATAAAGGAAACTATAAGCAAGGTGAAAAGGCAGCTTTCAGAATGGGAGAAAATAACAGTAAACGAAACAACTGACAAAGAATTAATCTCCAAAATATACAAGCAGCTGCGTGCTGCTCAACACCAGAAAAACAAACAACCCAACCAAAAAGTGAGCAAAGAACTAAACAGACATTTCTCCAAAGAAGACATACAGATGGCTAATAAACACATGAAAAGACGCTCAACATAACTCACTATTAAAGAAATGCAAATCAAAACCACAATGAGGTATCATCTCACAGCAGTCAGAAAAGCCACCACCAAAAAGTCTACAAACAATAAATGCTGGACAGGGTGTGGAGAAAAGGGAGCGCTCTTACACTGTTGGTGAGAATGCAAACTGGTACAGCCGCTATGGAGAACAGTGGTAGATTCCTTAAAAAACTGGAAATAGAACTGCCAGACGACCCAGCAATCCCACTGCTGGGCATACACACTGAGGAAACCAGAATTGAAAGAGACACATATACCCCAATGTTCACTGCAGCACTGTTTACAATAGCCAGGACATGGAAGCAACCTAGATGTCCACTGCCAGACGAATGGATAAGCAAGTCGTGGTACATATAAAATAGGATATTACTCATTTCCCATTGGAACGCATCTGAGTCAGTTCTAACGAGGTGGATGAACCCGGAGCCTATTATACAGAGTGAAGTCAGTCAGAAAGAGAAACACTAATACTGTATATTAAGGCATATATATGAAATTTAGAAAGACAGTAATGATGATCCTATATGCAAGACAGCAAAAGAGACACATATGTAAAGAACAGACTTTTGGACTCTGTGGGAGAAGGCAAGGGTGGCATGATTTGAAAGAATAGCATTGAAACAAGTATATTACCATATGTAAAATAGATGACCAGGGCAAGTTTGATGCATGAAGCAGGGCACCCAAAGCCAGGGCTCTGGGATAACCCAGAGGGATAGGGTGAGGAGGGAAGTGGGAGGGGGGTTCAGGATGCAGGGGACACTTGTGTACCTGTGGCCAATTCATGCTGATGTATGGCAAAAACCATCACAATATTGTCAAGTAATTATCCTCAAATTAAAATAAATTAAAAAAACAAAACAAAACATTCTACACAAATAATGCAAAGTTGCAAGAGTCTAATAATCAGTGTTTTTAAATTTGGGTTGCTACAAAGGTAAAACAGAAACAATCAGGAAACAGCAAGAAAGTCTTCCAAATCAATACAGACCATATATATATATATATATATATTTCTCCTTCCTAACAAGTTGGGTTTTTTGTTTTTTGGATCCTTATATTTAAAATCAAACATAATGTCTACAGAATGTAATATACAATCAATCGCAGTAAATACCCTAAGGTTGAAATACCCTATGAACAATCCTTTGAATTCTGGAATTACATACTTGATTTCTCCTTGGCTGAATTGAGTACCCGAGGCACATTCTCTCTGACAAATGAGTGGGTCTTCATTATAAAACGAATCTGCAAAGGAGAGGGAAGGAAAGATGACTTTTCTATCACTGTCTTATCTCCTATAAGCAACCACTGAACAGCACAAGATTATAATCACATAAA
This sequence comes from Bos indicus, assembly GCF_029378745.1. Classification (NCBI taxonomy): domain Eukaryota; kingdom Metazoa; phylum Chordata; class Mammalia; order Artiodactyla; family Bovidae; genus Bos; species Bos indicus. The sequence goes on along the minus strand of NC_091775.1, from coordinate 61,496,838 downwards.
GAGCTATTAATTTTGTATATGCCAATTCAAACTCACCTTAACGGACTAAAACAGTGAAGACCTCTAAAGAGGGATATGTTATTACTCAAATTATTTTGCATTTAACACCTCTATTACATGTATATTATGAATTGAAAAATTAAAAGCCTGTTCAAAGAAAGTCTCCTGAAATAGTCCTTTCCATCAAACAGAGCATTACAGACAACCAAGAAGAGCATTGTTGTTACTGCTGTTCAGTGGCTGTCATGTCCAACTCTTTGCCACTCCATGGACTGCAAACCGCCAGGGTTCCCTGTCCTTCACTATCTCCTGAAGTTTGCTCAAACTCATGCCAATTGAATCGGTGATGCCAAACAACTATCTCAACCTCTGATGCCCTCTTCTCCTGCCCTCAATCTTTCCCAGCATCAGGGCCTTTTCCAGTGAGTTGGCTCTTCACATCAGGTGGACAAAGTATTGAAGCTTCAGAATTAGTCCTTCCTAATGAATATTCAGGACTGATTTCCGTTCAGATCGATTGGTTTGATCTCCCTGCAGTCCAAGGGACTCTCAAGTGTCTTCTCCAGCACCACAGTTCGAAAATATCAATTCTTTACTGCTCAGCCTTTTTTATGGTCCAACTCTCACATCCGTACATAACCACTGAAAAAACCATAGCTTTGACTTGATGGACCTTTGTCAGCAGCGATGTCTCTGCTTTTTAATATGCTGTCTAGGTTTGTCATAGCTTTCCTTCCAAGGAGCAAGTGTCTTTTAACTTCATCGCTGTACTTGCCACCTGCAGTGATTTTGGAGCTCAAGAAAAGAAAATCTGTCATTGCTTCCACTTTTCCCCCTTCTTTTTGCCGTGAAATTATGGGACCAGATGCCATGAACTCAGTTTTTTGAATGCTGAGTTTTAAGCCAGCTTTTTCACTCCCCCTTTTCACCCTCATCAAAAGGCTCTATAGTCCTTCTTCACTTTCTGCCATTAGAGTGGTATCATCTGCATATCTGAAGTTGTTGTTATTTTTCCCAGCAATCTGGATTCTAACTTGTGATTCAACCAGCCCGGCATTTTGCATAATGTACTATGCATATAAGTTAAACAAGCAGGGTGACAATATAAAGCCTTAAGGTACTCCTTTCCCCATTTTGAACCAATCCATTGTTACATTACAGATGGCCAATATAAGTCAGAAAATTCTGAAGGGCATACAAGCAAAATAAATCTTTTAGATGGTTATATGACAAAACAATCAATCTGACACTTTAAAAGTAGAGTTTTTAATGACAAAAAAATTTTCTAATTTAGATGGCTTCTACAAAAAATGTTCAAAAACTGAATTTGAATTCACCCAGAATAGTTCAATTTATTTCAATTATCAAGAATTAGAGAACACTGAAGATAGAACAAATTTTAAAAGATGATCTAGCTAACACTTTAATTTTATAATTAAGAGCCTAAAGAACTAGATATGAAAATGTATCCAACTACTAAACAAAAGTAACTGAATTATTATTATTAACTCAGCAAATCATTGCACTAGGCACACTCAAAATCTTACCTGTTCTAATATAACAATGCACCGGGAAGCTGGTGGTAGTGTATATGCTAACACAACATAAAGTGGTCCCAAACCTAGAACTCCAATCTGGAAGACCACAAAAAGGAAGCAGTGTATGAAAGAATGGACCACTGGGTGAGAAGTCCTGTGATAGCCTCTGGCCCAGCGTTGAAACAGGAAATAAGGAACTGTCAGTGTACATAAGAACATGGTGAGCCACGTCCACAAAACAACAGTAAGTTTCCCAAAAGCATAAGACATGAGATTGAACTCAAGCACCAGCCTGGGGAGGAAAAACACAAAGAACACAGAAGTGGATTTTTTAATACACACTTATTCATAAAATTCAAAACTTTCAGACCCCAAACCCTCAACTTCAGGAAACAACACTAATAAACAGAGTCATGGATATAACATTTGTGCTCCTAAGCCTCCACTTCACAATTTATTTATTTTCTAAAAGCCATAGGATAATATGGTCTTTGAACATATGATATCTAAAATACTCAGAACTTCCCAATGAGTAGATTCTCACATTAATGTATTTTAAACTCTGAAATGTTCTATGGCAAAGTTAATATCTGAACTGTTCAAACAGCAATCAGTTATGTACAAACGATGGTTTTTCAGAAAGAAATAGTACAATCTGAAAATCTAATATACATTACATCATTATCTCAAATTTCAAACATTAAATTCCAATAAGCTACCCGATTTTTTGAAACAAAATATAACACATACCACAGTAGAAAAATTGATGTTATATATACAAAATTCTTTCCAAATTTTCCTAAAGGAAAATTACCTAGAAACAACTAATATGGCCTATTAAAACAGACCATTTAAAAAGTTAAAAGTAATAAAACTTTTAATATTCTTTTTGGTTGTACTTTTCAAGAGAGAGGAATCCCACTCTTGAACCAGCTGCTCTGGGATTTTCTGAAGCAATTTAACTGAATCTTTTTTTTTTCCAGAATATAAATACAGGGAAAACTCTCAACACCCCATGCATCCACTAAACAGGTATGCTGTCTTACCTTCCTTCATCAATGTAATCTACTGCAAGTGTGCTGAGAATGAAGAGAATGAGGAGGGCAATGAACATGTGATATATTGTTCTGATGTGGTCCACCTCAAACAGCTCACTATAAATACAGTTCAAATAAAATTAATCAGCATTTTAAAACACCAAATATTAAAGACTTTACTTCAAAGTAGTTCAGAAGATGCTTGATCCATGTTCCAAAACTATCTCAACAGTAATCATGAAACATTACTAATGAGTATCAGTATTCTTATAAAGAAATGAATAATAATTACCTACTCACAGAGCATTTCAAAAGAAATGCTCATTACCTACTCAAAATGCACTTTTAATTTTCAGTTCACAAATGAGGTTGCCACAATTAGTCTACATAGCCTATTTTTCCCCCATAAAATCTACATAACTGCTATGATTGATCCATATTGATACATGGCAGAAATTAACACAATATTGTAATTATCCTTCCATTAAAAATAAACAAAATAAGGAGGCTTCCCTGGTGGTCCAGTGGCTAAGACTCTGAGGTTCCAATGCAGGGGGCCTGGGTTTGATCCCTGGTCAGGGAACTAGATCTCACATGCTGCAGCTAAGAGTTTGTACACTGCAACTAAGGATTCCATGTGCCTCAACTGAAACCCAGCACAGCCAAATAAATAAATATTAATAATTAAGGAAAAAAAATCTGTACAACTAGGGTTCTAAAATAAATAAATTTGAGAAAACTATCAAGTCTCAAAGCCTAGCCAAAGAGAGATGAAAAAAACTTATGTATCAAGAAGGCAGCAATACTCTCTTAAAAGTGGTTTACCTAATTGGGAAAGTTTTGTTCCAGCTCTTTGGGTAACCAATTCTCTGAAGCACAACTTCAAGGAATTTATCAGAGGACTTACGTACAACTTCTCCTTTGAAACCAGACACAGAACCAAAAAAATCAAAGGAGAAGCTGCTGCTGCTGCTGCTGCTAAGTCGCTTCAGTCGTGTCCGACTCTATGCGACCCCAGAGACAGCAGCCCACCAGGCTCCCCCGTCCCTGGGATTCTCCAGGCAAGAACACTGGAGTGGGTTGCCATTTCCTTCTCCAATGCATGAAAGGGAAAAGTGAAAGGGAAGTTGCTCAGTCGTGTCCGACTCTAAAGACCCCATGGCCTGCAGCCTACCAGGCTCCTCCGTCCCTGGGATTTTCCAGGCAAGAGTACTGGAGTGGGGTGCCACTGCCTTCTCCAAAGGAGGAGCAAGAGATGGCAAATGTACAAAAAGAAGTATCAAAACTAATGGATTATATGAACACAGAACAAACAAACATTCATAGACTACACAGTGATTCTAACAATCAGAATAGCTTGATTTTTAAAAATTCAAACAAATAACCAAAACAACTAAAAATACTTACTCTAAGACAGATCGCCTTGTAACAAAAATCTTTCCATGTTCCGGAGGTGCTCTCAGATCTCTGGGAAGACCAAAAATTAAAATAAAATATGAGTACTTCAAGTATTACAAGAAATTTAAACCTATGGCTAAAGAGAAGGAATAAATACTACCAACTATAGCTTGTAATATTAATTAACTGCCTTCTCACTATGACCCAGGTACTGTGTTAGGGTTTTATGCATGTTAACGCATTTGCTCCTTCTGAACAATGCTATGAGGTAGGTGCAGACACATCTGATTAGGAAGGAAGAGATGTTAGGCAAACCTAACCAGAGCAGCACTTAAAGCCTCCTGGAAATGCCCACCCAGCCCCTATGGAGATAGATGCATTCCTGGAATGACAGGTTGACAACCACTCTTCCTTCTCCTAAATATTCCTAAGGACAAGACTCCAGCCATACTTTACTCAGTTCACATACTATTATTGATCTGTCCTCCAAAACGGCACTGATATGTATGATCCCTTGTGGCTCAGCTGGTAAAGAATCCGCCTACAATGGGGAGACCAGGGTTTTGATCCCTGGGTTGGGAAGATCCCCTGGAGAAGGGAAAGGTTACCCACTCCAGTATTCTGGCCTGGAGAATTCCATGGACTGTATAGTCCATGGGGTCGCAAAGAGTCGGACACAACTTTCACGACTCACAACAACAACCCCTAAGGTCTTCCAACAATCCCCAACAGCCTCATGATCTAAAAAAGTGCCTCCAGTTACTAAAACCTCCCATTTTAACATCTATCTCTATCATCTTCTTCAGGGTGTCTTGTAGTACCGCTAGCACTTCTCGTGACTCTCCAGAACAGCAGACTGTCAGAGACCAACGAGGCATAAAACCAAGGAAAGCACAAAATGGCCAATTAGCACACACTGGCCTTTGACAGCCCTCCCTTCCCTCTAAGGCTCTGGATGACAGACCAAAAAGAATAACTACGTGCATGGTACTTTATTACAAGTACTGTACAGAGTACAATAGGGAGGCAGGATAATGATATAGAGAAGAGTACTGATGCTGGAGACAGACTCTGGGTTCAAATTCCCACTGTGTTATCTTGGACATTTAACTGCTCTGTGCTTCAGTTTCCCAAATTTATAACATGCAGACAGTTAAAGTATCTGCCTCATAGGGTCACTGTTTCGTTTAAAGGTAAAGATTTCAGCAAGCGTTGGCCAGGTTATTTTATGAGTCAGCATAGTCTTAAATGAGGTATGCTGTTTGTTATAATCCACATAGTAAGATGAAGAAACCCACCCTTCAAGAGGTTAAAACAGCAATATACAGCTAACAAAAGGTGATGCTAGGGTGTGAACCCAGGCATTGTACCCACTGAGCTGTACTAGACTATATGTGTGCATTAAAAGAAATTATTTGTACTTACTTAGCTCTGTGATTGTTGTCTCCCTCAAAAATAGAAAAGGATGTGAGAGTACAACCACCATTGTCTAATGATGTGGATTTTTCAATGAGATTGGTCACAAAATCATCAAAGTGACTGCCAACTTCCTTCATAAAAAAGGGCTTCAATTCCTAGAATTTTAAGACAAAGAAAACCATTAGGAACTAACTAGTTTATGAGTTGTTAATATTTTTTAAAGGGTTCTATGGTTGTTTTTCTTTTTTTTTTTTTGGCTGTACGGGACGGGATGTGGGATCTTAGTTCTCCAACCCGGTTCCCTAAAGGGTACTCTTAAACAGAGCTGATGAAAAGAAATCCATGTTAAGTGAATTCACAGGAGTAAAAACAGAAAAGTGATTTCTATATACATCTGACTTATAGTTTCAGAAACTGCTACTGAAAAAGCAACATGATGATTTATGTCTACTAAATGAACTCCTCTGAATGACATATAAAACCAAAATGACAGAAATGCTAAAAATAACAGTATTTTCTTCTCTTCAAATTTTTATATGGAAAACAAAGTAAAAATCAATATTATGTCACCATTATACAATTAAGTCCCCTTCTTTTCAATCAACCCCTTCAGCACCAAGTACCCAGTGTTTATAAGTCGTGTCTTTACTGTATGATACCAACATTTATACAATATTTATTCCTACCTCCATAGATATATATTTATCTACTCTATAACACATACATTTATAACAGAATTGTTATACATTTTAACACTTCAAAACTTACAAATTCAGAGTTTTCAAAAAGCACTGGCCAAAAAAATTTCTTCAAATTACAATAGGCCACCTACTGTGGATGCTCAAATTGTAAATTGTGGTATTTTTAAACTGGCAGGACTCATCTATACAAAGAAAAACAAAGTATTACTTACTAATTTCTACAAGAAAAAAAAAATGCTCTCCCTTCTAATTATATTAGTTAGGTTGAACCTAAAATATCTGAAGTGGCCTTTTTTCTGGATTCTGTTTTTGCTTTCTGGAATGTTTCGATTTGGGCTTAATATTTATTTGGCTGCACAGGATCCGGTTGTGGCACACAGGATCTTCTTCCTTTGCGTTGCGCAGGATCTACCGTTGCAGCGCATGGACTATCTAGTGGCACGCATGCTCAGGAGTTGAGGAGCACTGGCTTAGTTGCTCCATGGCATGTGGGATCTTAGTTCCCCAACCAGGGATCAAACCCATGTCCCCTGCACTGCAGGGTGGATTCTTAACCCGTGGACAATCAGGAAAGTCCTGGACTCTTAACAGTTTGACCAAGTCCTTTAAAAGCAAAGCCTTAAAATATTAATGTATCTAATGAAACTATGTGAAAGCTTTTCAAACTACTTTCTCCCAGGGTTCTCAAATGTTGGGTTGGAGGGAGGTGGGAGAGGTCTTGGGCAGTGAGAATACACTGAAACCCCAGCCCTCAGGACAGTGAAACTGAGCAGGAGCCTACGGGGCTCCTGGGCACAAAAGTCTTTCTGTACCCTAGTTTCTTGTTTGAAGGAAATAGGCTTCATTCAGCCTCCCTGACCTTCCTTACAAAGGTTCAAATGGCGGCTAATCATCAAAGGAATGGAATGCAGAAACAAGGGAGGAGCACTGAAGAAACAAGAGTGCAGGAACTTCCCTGGCGGTGCAGTGGTGAAGACTCTGCTTCCACTGCAAGGGGCATGGGCATTCTTGGTCAGGGAACTAAGATCCCACAGGCCATGAGAAAGTGAGAGAGTGAAGTCGCTCAGTCGTGTCCGACTCTGCAACCCCATGGACTGTAGCCTACCAGGCTCCTCGGTCCATGGAATTTTCCAGGCAAGGGTACTGGAGTGGGTTGCCATTTCCTTCTCCAGGGGATCTTCCCCACCCAGGGATCGAACTTAGGTCTCAAGCATTGCAGACAGTCACTTTACCGTTTGAGCCACCTATGAAAACTTACCACATTAAATCATTATAACTAGGCTCATTCACATCTTTATTATCAAAATAGGAACCATTACAGTCAACACATTTTTGCCAATGAGAAAAGTTTATTCCTGTAGCGTAAAAATCTGTGCTTTGGGATTCGATGAACTCTTGGAAGGCATTTTCTGTCTCCTGCTGGTTGTAGAAGTGTTTTCCCTGCAAAAAGTTGTCCAGATGCTTGAAGAAGTGGTAGTCGGTTGGTAAGAGGTCAGGTGAATGTGGTGGATGAGACAAAGCTTTGTAGCTCAATTAGTTCAACTTCTGAAGCACTGGCTGTGTGACATGCAGCTGGGCATTGCCATGGAGAAGAATCGGGCCCTTTCTGTTGACCAATGCTGGCAGGAGGCGTTGCAGTTTTTGGTGCATTTCCTTGATCTGCTGAGCATACTTGTCAGCTGTAATGGTTTTGCTGGAATTCAGAAAGCTGTAGTGGATCAGACCAGCAGCAGACCACCAAACAGTGACCATGACCTTTTTTGGTGCAAGTTTGGCTTTGGGAAGTGCTTGGAAGCTTCTTCTGGTCCAATCACTAAGCCATCATTGCTGGTTGTCATATAAAATTCACTTTTTGTCCCACATCACAATCCAATCAAGAAACAGTTTGTTGTTGCTGCACAGAAAAGAGAAAATGGAACTTCAAAATGACGATATTTTTGATTTGTGGTCAGTTCATTAGGCAAAAACTTATCGAGCTTTTTCACGTATCTCCAATTTGCTTCAAATGCGGAAGGACCAAAGAATGGTTGAGTTCTTTGGCAACTTCTTGTGTAGTTTTAAGAGGCTCAGCTTCGATGACGGCTCTCTATTGGTCATTTTCAATTACTGATGGCCAGCCACTGCAATCTTCATCTTCAAGGCTCTCAATTCCTTTGCAGAACTTCTTGAACCACCACCGCACTGTACATCCGCTAGCAGTTCCTGAGCTAAATGTGTTGTGGATACTGTGAGTTGTCTCTGATTCTTATGACCCATTCTTGACTCAAGTAACAAAATCGCTCGAATTTGCTTTTTGTCTAACATCATTTCCTAGTCTAAAATAAATATAAAATACACAGTCCCAGAATGCCCACTCAAATCCGTCTTGGCTGAGTGTTACACGTACCACGAGGAAGAACCCTGAGTTAGAGACAACCTGGAAACTGATCCCACCCCATAAAACCTGAGACTTCGAGCCACACGGCAGGGCAGTTCTCCTGGGCTCCCTCACTCTCCTGCTCTCCACCCGGGTGCTCCTTCCCAATAAAGTCTCTTGCTTTGTCAGCACGTGTGTCTTCTCAAGACAATTCACCTCCCAGTGTTAGACAAGGGCCCATTCTTGGGCCCTAGAAAGGGTTCCCCTTCCTGCTACAGTTTTAAGGACAAAACATAGAGAACCTATGTCCCCTGGAAGAAATAAAGAGTTTTATAAAATTACTTGTTCACATTCAGATCAGATCAGATCAGATCAGTCGCTCAGTCGTGTCCGACTCTTTGTGACCCCATGAATCGCAGCACGCCAGGCCTCCCTGTCCATCGAGTCAGTGATGCCATCCAGCCATCTCATCCTCTGTCGTCCCCTTCTCCTCCTGCCCCCAATCCCTCCCAGCATCAGAGTCTTTTCCAATGAGTCAACTCTTCGAGTGAGGTGGCCAAAGTACTGGAGTTTCAGCTTTAGCATCAGTCCTTCCAAAGAAATCCCAGGGCTGATCTCCTTCAGAATGGACTGGTTGGATCTCCTTGCAGTCCAAGAGACTCTCAAGAGTCTTCTCCAACACCACAGTTCAAAAGCATCAATTCTTTGGCGTTCAGCCTTCTTCACAGTCCAACTCTCACATCCATACATGACCACAGGAAAAACCATAGCCTTGACTCGACGGACCTTTGTTGGCAAAGTAATGTCTCTGCTTTTCAATATGCCAACTAGGTTGGTCATAACTTTCCTTCCAAGGAGTAAGCATCTTTTAATTTCATGGCTGCAGTCACCATCTGTAGTGATTTTGGAGCCCAGAAAAATAAAGTCTGACACTGTTTCCACTGTTTCCCCATCTATTTCCCATGAAGTGGTGGGACCGGATGCCATGATCTTCGTTTTCTGAATGTTGAGCTTTAAGCCAACTTTTTCACTCTCCACTTTCATCAAGAGACTTTTTAGTTCTTCTTCACTTTCTGCCATAAGGGTGGTGTCATCTGCATATCTGAGGTTATTGATATTTCTTCGGGCAATCTTGATTCCAGTTTGTGTTTCTTCCAGTCCAGCGTTTCTCATGATGTACTCTGCATATAAGTTAAATAAGCAGGGTGACAAGATACAGCCTTGACGAACTCCTTTTCCTATCTGGAACCAGTCTGTTGTTCCTTGTTCACATTAAGGTTATTCAAATAGTATTTTTACTTTCTTTTGCTTGTTTCATTTCAATTACATGCCCCTCTTCATTTTCAAATTTTTCAATAGGTATGATGCTTCCCCAACCAAAAACAAAACACCAAAAAAAGTGGCACTTAAAAAAAAAAAAAGGTTATTTTCTCATTAAACTCTGTAAATGCTTTTGCACTAACCTAAAAGAACTGAACTGCTTAATAAATCAAGGGTTTTTTCCAACTACAAAAATGTTGTCCAACGTAGAAATATACTGAAAGAGAAGAAAGGAAAGAATTCATTCAATCCACTAAGTGCTAGGGACAGTTCTGGGCACTGTTGTGGCAATGTTTGTAGCACTGGTGAGATATGACAATGAAAAAAACCTAGTCCCTGTCATCACGGAACTTAAAATTCCAATGAGGGTAAACAGGACATACAGGATGCCAGATGGTGTTAAGGCAAAAAATAAAGAGGGACTCAGGGAAAGAGGGTGTTATTTTTCATAGAGAGGTCAGGGAAAGCCTCAAAGATTAAGATGACATTTGAGAAGATCTGTATAAGGTAAAAGCACAAATTAGTTGATTTATTGGAGAAGGCAATGGCACCCCACTCCAGTACTCTTGCCTGGAAAATTCCATGGATGGAGGAGCCTGGTAGGCTGCAGTCCCTGGGGTCGCTAAGAGTCGGACACGACTGAGCGACTTCACTTTCACTTTTCACTTTCATGCATTGGAGAAGGAAATGGCAACCCACTCCAGTGTTCTTGCCTAGAGAATCCCAGGGATGGGGGAGCCTGGTGGGCTGTCATCTCTGGGGTCGCACAGAGTCAGACATGACTGAAGCGACTTAGCAGCAGTTGATTTATATGTGGGAAAAGTACCGGAAAGAAAAAAGCATACATGTAAAAAGGCTTGAGGCAGGAACAGCCTTGACATGTTTGGGAAATAGGACATCACAGTTGAAGCAAAAGAGTGATAAGAGTTGAGGTCAGAAAAGAAGGGGAGGATGGCAGAAGAGGGGCTAAACCATTTAAGGTCTTAACACTTTACCCCCTACTCATATCAGTTCACTGAAATCTTACTCAGCATTACAAAAAGAAGCCTGGAATCTTGAGATGTGGTAATGAGGAATCAAGCCATTTCATCATACCCTGGAATCAGTACCCTTCTCAATTAAGTACTGGGTTAAGTAAGCCCAGAAGCATGGGGGCTGGGGGAGGGGAGAGAACACAATGTGTGTTTGTACAAAGACATCGTAAAAGCTACTGAAATCAGGTCTTAATCTACCCAACTCAAACATACTCAGTCAGCTTTTCAAGGCACGAACTCTTCTTGTGCCTTAGTCTCACCCACACATCAGCTGTTGCCACACATGCCAAAAAACTTGCAATTCCCAAAGCCTACAGCAATCTCCTTATCCTCACCCTCCTTGGCAATCAGACCATTCTCGATCACCTTCCTTTTCCCCTCATACTCCAAAACTTCTACTATAAACAAAGAATGCTGCCCACCATTCCAGCTCTATAAGGGTCAAGCCACAGGCAGTGCAGTCATCCCATCCACAGTCCCCCGCTGCCCCCAGGGGAATTCAGAATGGAGAAAAACTCTGTGCTTTGGATATACAGACTCCTAGACAGTAAGCTGATTGTCAGTAATCTTTCTATGCTTGACTGTATGTTTTTTCCAGGCAAAAATCATATATATATATATATATATATATAAATCACATATATGTATGTGTGTGTGTGTGTGTATATATATATACACACACACATACAAATCTGACTTCTCACCTGCTTCTTCTGAACACTCCCCTAAGAGTCACTGAGAGACTATATCCTGGGCTTCAGGGTCCCTGAATAAGGTTCCTGAAACAAACAAATCACTTTTACATTTTGAATTACTCTTTCAGTGGAAGTGAAACTGAGCAGGACCCTGTGGGGCCCTTCCAGGTATAAAAACCTTTCTGTGTTCCCTATTTCTTGTCTGCAGGAAAAAGGTTTGAGCCTCCTAAACCTTCTCTGCATTCCAAAGAATGGATTCATACTAATTAGATGTTACTAATGCAGAAACATGCAAATTAAAAGATGCTTGCTCCCTGGAAGAAAAGCTATGATCAACCTAGACAGCATATTAAAAAGCAAAGACATTACTTTGTCAACAAAGGTCTGTACAGTCAAACTATGGTTTTTCCAGTAGTCATGTATGGATGTGAGAGTTGGACCATTTCTTTAGAAAGCTAAACGTTGAAGAATTGGTGCTTTTGAACTGTGGTGCTGGAGAAGACTCTTGAGAGTCCCTTGGACTGCAAGGAGATCAAACCAGTCAATTCTAAAGGAAATCAACCCTGAATATTAATTAGAAGGACTGATGCTGAAGCTTCAATACTTTGGCCACCTGATGCAAAGAGCCAACTCATTAGAAAAGACCTTGATGCTGGGAAAGACTGAAGGCAGGAGGAGAAGGGATGACAGAGGACGAGATAGTTGGATGGCATCACCGACTCAGTGGACATAAGCTTGAGCAAGCTCTGGCACATAGTGGAGGACAGGGAAGCCTGGCGTGCTGCAATCCAAGGGGTCGCAAAAAGTCGGACACGACTGAACAACTGAACAACAACAATGCAGAAACAAAGAAAAAGCAGTCAAGATACATAGTTCAACAGTAAAACAGAATCCTGGTTCCTCCTCAAGGGATATTCTGAGGAGTAATGTAATGGCTCGGAGGGTAAACAATCTGCCTGCAATGTGGGAGACCTAGGTTTGATCCCTGGGTCAGGGAGATCCTCAGAGAAGGGAATGGCTACCCACTCCAGTATTCTTGCCTGAAGAATTTCATGGACAAAGGAGCCTGGGGAGGCTACAGTCCGTGGGGTCACAAAGAGTCAGACATAACTGAATGACTAACACTTCTACTACTATTCAACACTTAACTAACTGATACATATCTTCAAATTGTTCTTCAGAAACAATTCCAGGTGGAAGATGGTAACTTTAGGCTCACACTGCAGACTGGTCCAACCAGAAGGTTGCTGATTTGAGATTCCTAGAATAGCACCCTGTTACCTCTTTACCAATCAATCAGAAGAAAGTTACACTCTCTATAGTTATCTCCCTAAATGCTGCCCTGTCACCCCAAAAGTTGCCTTTAAAAATTCTTCCCTGAAAACCACCAGGAGTTCAGGTCTTTTGAGCACGAGCCACACATTCTCCTTGAGCAGGCAGGTACAGTAGAAAATCCCCAGAAAAAGAAAACTAGACATGGTTTTCTTGACAAAAGAGAAGCCATTTTTGGCCTCAAGAAATTTTGTGATCTAAGCCTGGTCACAATGCTTGCCTTTGAACAGGTCTCAGTAATTAAAGATATTAATGGAAGTAAGGGAATGCATGAAACAAAGGAAAAAAGAGTCAAAAAACAATTGTTCAGTGATTAATCAATCCTAGTTCCTCCTCAAGGGATACACAATAAATCCTCCAGTTCAGCAAGAACTAAGGTCCTCACCAAGGTAGAAGCTGGAATAATGATATTGACCTCCAATCAACGAAAGCTTCTGTTGACCTCTGGCCTAATTTTATGCTCAATTTTCTTCAGCTCAAGCCCCTTCATGAGTATGCAGGTACCCTTAGGTTAAGACTTTCCAAATTTTACTGTTGGAGAGACACTGTTTGGGGAAAGACCCCCAGAGTTTTCCAGGTAATAAATCACTCTCCCATTCTTTGCCCTAGTTGTGTCTTTTGGTTCAACAAACACCCACCAGGGAGTGAAGCCAGTTTTTGAGTAACACTTGCTTGGTCCTTGCAATACACCTTTCTCTGCTCTAAACTCTGCATTTCAGTTTGTTTGGTTTCACAGTGTACCAGGCACACAGACTTGGGTTTGATAAAGGCATTTCTTAATGCTGATGATGTAAAATGTATATTTTATGGCAAGAAAAGACAGATCAAACAAATCTTTTCTCTGCCTGTCCAAACCTTCTCCTTCCCCTTTAGCATATATTATGCACCTGACCTCCTTAGGAGATAACATACCTTCCTAATCTCCTCAAGGGTCACAACTCCTTCACAACAACCTGCCACCAAAACTCCTTCAGAGATAACCTTGTAAAGGGCCCCAATGACCCACAGTTTCCACGGGGACTGTGTAAGCTGTCAATAATGTCATTTAATGTACAGCCTCTGACTCAAAATTTAAGTGTCTATGACCTCTCGTAGGTGGGAAGGTTCTTAGAGCTTTCTGAGAGGCTGTTCCCAGGTTATAATCCTCAACTTGGCTCGAATAAAAATGTTCATTTCTTTTTTAAAAGGACTTTCTAATTTTTTTCATCAACAATGCCTTTGTCCTCTTTCTCTGAGAAATTAAAGTTGATAGAAGCTGCTGCCACTGGGACATAAGGAAGAACTCTATTATGGACACTATTAAGTTTCTTTAGCCTCCTTCTTTCACATATCCAAGTACTGATGAAAAATAAAGAGTGACTGCTTATTACTGTCATTCCTTTTGTAAGAGGAAACACAGAAAAACATAGTACAAGGAGTGTTCCACTTCAGCCTTCTTCCGAGTTCTTCTATTACACGAAATTGGTTTTAATAGGAATTTCAAAACATGACCACAATAAATTTGTCTAAAAATGTCTATCAATAATCTGAAAAGGAGACTGATGATTATAGGCTTTCTAATTTGTTTATCTTCTCAATCTCATCCCTATTAACACTCATTTCAGCCAGCCAAGGACTATGATGGTCCCAGCACAACAGATGGACAGAAGGGTGATGGAAGGAGGCAGACCATTAACTAGAAACTATCTAAGCACCTTGCTTTTCTAATCTATCAAAGAACCTCATTTTTTAAAACAAGCAGCTGATGAAGATAACCTCTAAGATTTTAAGAATCCAGAACCACCACCATGAAACAAAGATCCTATTGTTAGAACACAGTGAAGACATGCACTGGTGATCACAGACGAAGCTGGAGAAGCAAACGGGTTCATGACAGACCTTTCAGCCATTTTAAGATTTAATTCTTGGCCACAGCCACGAGGCTTGTAGTATCTTAGTTTCCCCAACCAGGGATCAAACCCGCACCTTCAGCAGTGCAAGTGAGAGGTGCTAACCACTGGACTGCCACAGAATTCACTCATTTTAAGGATTTTTCATTTTATCCTAAGGACAACTAGAAACCATGATGTTTTAATAAGCACAAAGTTTACAAACATATTCAGATTTGCACTTTAGAAGGAGAACACTTCTACAATTAAAAGCCTTCCAAACAGAGGTTACTTTGGACTGACTAAATCTTAAAATTAGAAAAGAGTAGGGTTGTTTTTGGATAAAGTAACAGTTACAGAGGTATGAAAAAAAAGCAGGCTGAGAGAAAGAAACACCAAGTAAAAATATATACTCTGAGCCCAGAGCACAAAATATTGTATTCCTGAGCTTCCGGGCTGGTGAACATATGACAATGCCGGGAGGATGGCACCCTCAGCAGGCATGGAAGCTCTGCGGCCTTTCCCCATATTTGCCCTGTGCATCTCTCCCACCTGGCTGTTCCTGAGTTATTATATCCTTTTCTAATAAAATGGTAACTTAGTAAGTACAAAAGAAATTTAAAAATAAATTATACTCTGACTCCATAAGGTCATATCACTAGTTCATGAATTACTTGTTTCTTGATTCACTGCCTGGCTTTGCACAGAGAATCTTTTAACCTCACAGTGGCATGGAACCAGAAACCTGACCGTTTCAGGCAAAGCCGGGAACACAATAGAAGAGGTTAATACAGTGTTTAAATTGACTCTCCAAGAGAGGTCTCCCCTGACAATTCACTCTAAAGTTACTGCATCTTATTCTTTTCCATCACTGCACTTAATGCAATCTGAAATGCTATATAGTTCTTTTTTGGTGTCTTAATGTCTACCTTCCCCACTTGGCTGTAAAACTATGTCTATTTGTTAACCACTGTACAGCCAGCTCTTAGCAAAGCGACTGCCAAGACAACAGGTGATAAACAAATTTCCTAACAGTTTTTGAAATCAACTCCTGCCACCAAAACTCCTACTCATACAACTGCTCACTTTATTCAATGTCTATTATTAATATAAAGCAGAAGGTAGATACTAAAAAAAAATAATACATAGCCCTGACTTCTTTGTGGAAACTATTAAGTGGAAGGGAGTAAAAATCATTATTGTCTGCAATGACTGTTAATTAAATGACTGCTTTATGCTAGATACTTTCTAAGGGGCTTTTATGTATTATTTCTAGTCTTAAAACAATCTCTGAAGTATGTAACAGAATGCCTATTTTACACATGAGAGATCTAAGCTTGAACAAGTGATGTGACTTACCCAAGGTCACCACTCGTAGGCTACAGAACTAGGATCAGAACTCCAGTCTATGACCTAAGTTCACATTACATTACATTGCTTTCCACCATACTTTATATAAAATATTTTCTATATGATTAACGTAAGTCAAAAAAGTAAAACCTAAAAAGTCAATGATGTACGTACATGTAGCTGGAAAATGGCAGGTAATATAGTAAAAAGGTGTTGTTTAGCATAAGTTTACAGTCCTAAGTTGTGCATTATAATAAATTCCTCCTCCAAAGGAAAAAAAAAAGTCTTGAGTATAACTATTACACAGTCCTTAATAAGGAAGACAAAGTTCAAGGTAAACCAGGAACTAATGAAATCAGAGCTCTGAATTTTAATCCCTTTTTGTTTAAAATGAAATTCATCCTGGGCTATCTCCCAATGTAAGTAAGACTCTAATATTCTTGATATCACATTGTTATCAGCCTAAACTGACCTGAAATACACTTTTTAACCTCAATCTACTTAGGTAGTTCCCTCATCTTAACTATTCAAATGGTATACTTTACTGCTTCTCATCATCATTGCCTACCTCCTTCACTTCATTAGCCATTATTAAATGCCAGAAAATCAGAAAGGAGTAAAACTACACTCCCAGTAGTTACCAAATGATGTATCCATACAAATGACTATCATGAAATAATTTTTTTCTTAATCACATTTTCAAAGAATATTTTAACACACACAAAAAAAAGCCCAAAAAATGATGTTAAGAAAAATACACAAACTGATTATATAGATTGATGCTGATTTTGCCAGTGTATCTATGACACAAATGCCCACATGTGTCTACTTGGATCTGCATGTATGATACAAGAAGGAAAACAAATTATTGGGAGGAAATAAACCAAAATATTATTTCCAAGTGATGGGTATATGGGTTGTGTTTCCTTTTTATACTTTGTCTCGTATAAATTTTCTACATTGAGCCTATACTACTTCTACAATCAGGAAAAAACCTACATTAAGAAAATATATTCCTCCTGTGCTTAAAACAATCCTCCTGTTGTTATAAGGTATCACAACATTAAAATAAAATCTGTTAAACTTTGTGCTTTCTTTTTTCTTTTGGAAGAAAGTATTTAATCTAATATGCCACTGATTTTTCTTTGGCACTAAAATAGAAAACAAATATTCGAAAAGAAAAGTACCTCAATCAGTGATATGCAGAACATTACTAATTTTGATATTTTGGATTCTCATTAACTACAAAACAGAGAGTAACCATCACCTGTAATCTTTTCAACAGAGCTCTAACATCACATAATTTCTCATCACATATACCAACTAATAGTAACATCACTTTATAGCTTTCAATGAACACTTCAAAGGTATCTAATTCAGTTGTTGCTCCTCTTGCATATCCATTTTATATGTAGTAGTTAGTACCAGCTACCATGAGAAATGACTTCTCCAAAATCTCAGCTCCTAACGTAGTACACGACAGACCAAGGGACCAAGTAAGTGTTGTTCACAGAACTGAATTACTGAACACCCCCAAAGGCAGTATACGGGAGGGACATTTCTTCATTTTGTAACTAAGTGATGAGATCACAAAGAACAATGAACTTTTTCAAGGTTCCAAGTAGACTAAAGACTAACACATTTATGCATTTAAATAAAATAAGAAAAGGCAGAAAGGGAAACAGAAGAATGTAGTCACACTTACACAGCCAGAAGAAGGTAAGAAATGATCAGAAGACCAGGGGTAGTGAACTACAACAGACAGTTGCTGCAGTGACTGTTGCCAGTCAATCTATCATTTCCCACCCCGTTCCTTAGTATCAGGACCCTTAATTTGCTACCTGGGCACTTAAATCCCAGAATAAATAAATTTCCCAGTCTCCCTTTGCACCTTGGTGTGGCCAGGAGACTAAGTTCTTGCCAATGAGATACAAGCAAAATTGGTCTGACCAAACCTCCAGAAAACTTCCTTAAAAGACAGCTAGTGACTAAACTGAAATAAACTGGACTGTTCCAAGATCTTTAAAGGCTTGTTACAACACAATTACGAGGCTTTTAAAAGGTCATGACTGAGAGTTACACAATGCCGTATGATTCCACTAGCACCAGATTTTTTTTTTAATTAATTTTATTTTAAACTTTACATAATTGTATTAGTTTTGCCAAATATCAAAATGAATCCACCACAGGTATACATGTGTTCCCCATCCTGAACCCTCCTCCCTCCTCCCTCACCATACCATCCCTCTGGGTCGTCCCAGTGCACCAGCCCCAAGCATCCAGTATCGTGCATTGAACCTGGACTGGCATCTCGTTTCATACATGATATTTTACATGTTTCAATGCCATTCTCCAAAATCTTCCCACCCTCTCCCTCTCCCACAGAGTCCATAAGACTGTTCTATACATCAGTGTCTCTTTTGCTGTCTCGTATACAGGGTTATTGTTACCATCTTTCTAAATTCCATATATATGCGTTAGTATACTGTATTGGTGTTTTTCCTTCTGGCTTACTTCACTCTGTATAATAGGCTCCAGTTTCATCCACCTCATTAGAACTGGGTGCTGGGAAATCTGGTCAACCACTTGTAAATGAAACTAGAACACTTTCTAACACCATATACAAAAATAAACTCAAAATGGATTAAAGATCTCAATGTAAGACCAGAAACTATAAAACTCCTAGAGGAGAACATAGGCAAAACACTCTCTGACATACATCACAGCAGGATCCTCTATGACCCACCTCCCAGAATATTGGAAATAAAAGCAAAAATAAACAAATGGGACCTAATTAAACTTAAAAGCTTCTGCACATCAAAGGAAACCAGATTTTTTTTAATTGAGTATTTCAAAGTTTTTATGACAGCATTTAGATCTAGAAGTGACTTTAAGAAATTCAATCAGTTCAACCCACTAATGCCATCATCGCTCTCATTTTTCTTCCCTTAGGACTAAAGAGTTTGCTTAATCTTCTTTACATCTTTACATGTTCAATTCCTAGGTTGGGAAGATTCCCTGAAGAAGGAAATATCAACCCACTCCAGTGTTCTTGCCTGGGAAATCTCATGGACAGAGGAGCGGGGCTATAGTCCTTGGGATTACAAAAGAGTCAGACACAACTTAGCAACTAAGCAACAAGAACAAATTTGAATTTGATAAACAACTAACTTTGAGACTAGGTTATGTCTCAAATATTGCATGATGATTAACAAAACTATCTGTTGTTTGTCTGAAATTCAAATTTAACTAGGTATACTGTATTAATGGAGAAGGCAATGGCACCCCACTCCAGTACTCTTGCCTGGAGAATACCATGGATGTAGGAGCCTGGTGGGCTGCAGTCCATGGGGTCGCTAGGAGTCGGACACGACTGAGCGACTTCACTTTCACTTTTCACTTTCGTGCACTGGAGAGGGAAATGGCAACCCACTCCAGTGTTCTTGCCTGGAGAATCCCAGGGACAGGGGAGCCTGGTGGGCTGCCGTCTATGGGGTCACACAGAGTTGGACACGACTGAAGTGACTTAGCAGCAGCATACTGTATTTATATCTGACAACTAGTTACACGGAGCTGAAAGAGTTGCCCAATACAATCTATAGATTATCTATTCTGTTTACAATAGGAAGTAGAGAATTAGGAGCCAAAGTTTAAGTTAGCTACATACATCACAATGATACATACTATTAGAGCTGAAGGGGCACTTGTAGATAACTAGTCCAGTGTTCTCACTTTAAACACTAAGGGAAAAGTGTGCCAACTGGATTGGAACATGACACCAAATAACAAATGACTAGAAAGATTGTTTATTTTCATTTGTCTTTAAAATTATTTCTAAGACCCACAAGGGAAAAGAACAAGTAAATTTCATGGCTCTGAAAAATATTCACATACCTGCCATCTTAATGGTCATTTCACGTTAGTGAGTGTAATCAATAAAAGAAAACAACAAAAAAATATAACCAGTTAGACATTATTGTTATGAAAGGGAGAATTTAAGTAAATAAGGTTACATATATAAAACACCTAGTTTAAGGCCTAGCACACAACAGGACTTCTAAACGGGTTCCCTTCTCCTCCCTGCCCCTGTTTAGTCACTGCTGCTGCTGCTGCTGTTGCTAAGTCACTTCAGTCGTGTCCGACCCCATGCGACCCCATAGACGGCAGCCCACCAGGCTCCCCCGTCACTATTAAAAATATTACAGGAGCTTCCAACGTGGTCTCATCTTCAAACTCAATAGTTTCTTCAACTTTGATATGGGTAGAGCATTCCTAATACATCTCCCTCAAAAACATTCCAATTCCTTAATAATGGCAAGATGTTCAATCTCATTTGATACCAAACTGCCAATCAAAACACTCTTAAGTTAAATTGCCTGTAAGTTCACCAGAGGAATTTTGGCGATTCATTCAGAACAAAGCAGTGTGTAACAATTATAGAGTATATGTTACGGGCATAAACTAAGAACTTAGACGTATAAAGTAGGACGGATAACATTTCAAGCTGGGGTTTCAGAAAACTTCAGAAGCACCAGCATTTGAGGGAGAATTTGAAGGATATATAGGATTTTGATTAGTGAAGGTAGGAAGTTAAAGAAAATTTCACACAGAAAGAGCTTCATGAATAAGGGCATGAAGGAAGAGGAAAAAAATGCCTTACAATCTAGCCCAAATTTTATTTTCTTATCATATCCCACCAGAGGCACAGATGTCAATCAAGTGTCGTTTCCAAGATACAGTTTAAGTTGCCTACCTCCATACCTCTGCTCAAGCTATGCCCTGCTTATCTTATTTATCTTACATATACTGTTTTACAAAATAAGATAAAAATATCTAAATTTAAAGTATTCTATATAAATGCATGCAAGTGAAAAAAGTTAAAAGTGTTAGTTGCTCAGTCATGTCTGACTTTTTGCGACCCTATGGACTATAGCCAGTCAGTCTCTGTCCATGGAATCTTCCAGGCAAGACTACCTGAGTGGGTAGCCATTTCCTTCTCCAGGGGACCTTCCCAATCCAGAGATCAAACCTGGGTCTCCTGAACTACAAGCAGATTCTTCACTGACTGAGCCAACAGGGAAGCCCACATGCATGTAAGCTGACTTCAAATACAAGGCAGACCCCCCTTTTAGGGGGCTTCCCTAGTGGCTCAGTGGTAAAGAATCTACCTGTCAGTGTAGGACATGAGTTTGATCCCCGGGTTGGGAAGATCCCCTGGAGTAGGGAATGGCAACTCACTCTAGTATTCCTGACTGGGAAACCCTATGGACAGAGGAGGCGGCAGGCTATAGTTCACAGGACAGCAAAGACACAATTTAGCAACAATATAAATGTGTATATGCATGCATGCACATGTGACTAATTAATAAATGAAAACAGGGCTATTTCATCTACATCCCTGGACATTTATATATTCAGGTTGGCTAATCAATTTTGGAAGTAATCTTACTGGGAGAAAGGGATCTGTCTGCCTTGCATTTGAAGCCAACTTACATTCAGGCACACATAGTATTTGATTTTTTTAATGAATTAATTGACTATTTTTGGCTGCACCGGGTTATTGTTGGTATATGGAGGCTTCTTCTAGTTGCCATGAGCAGGGGCTATGCATCATTGCAGAGCAGAGGCTCCAGGCTCACAGGCTGCAGCAGTTGCAACACATGGGCTCAGTAGTTGAGGTGCATGGGCTTAGTTGCTCTGAAGCACGTGCAATCTTCCTGGACCAGGGACTGAACCCATGTCCTCTGCACTGGCAGGCGGATTCTTATCCACTGAACCACCAGAGAAGTCCTTCATTTTTTTTAAGTGTTCTTTGTTCTCCAGATTTCCTGAAGGCGCTGGTGAATTCAAACTTGTAGAACTGTTTCCCTTGCCTGAAAGGTCTTTGTTTGTTTACTTACTTATTTATTGGTTGTACTGAGCAGCTTGCAGAATCTTAGTTCCCTGACCAGGGATTGAACCCAGGCCACAGCAGCAAAAGCATTGAGTCCCAACCACTGCATCACTAAGGAATTCCCTGAAATCTCTTAATGTGGTTTGCGAATTGATATTTCTATTTGTTCTATATCCCTAACAGGGAATCTCTAGTTTCAGATTCAATGTTTATTGAAGGCCCATTATTCACTATGAACCATGACAGATACTTTCATAAAGTACCTACACAAGCACTTATACAAGCATCAACTGTATCATGTTCACTAAAACTGAATTTTACTGGTGAAAGATGTATGATGGCAGAGGAAAAAAATGATAATCTGGTTCTTAGGCAGAATGACAAGATGGTAGATCTTATTTTCCTGTTCATCACAGTTCAGTTCAGTCGCTCAGTCGTGTCCGACTCTTTGCGACCCCATGAATTGCAGCATGCTAGGCCTCCCTGTCCATCACCAACTCCCAGAGTTTACCCAAATCCATGTCCATTGAGTCAGTGATGCCATCCAGCCATCTCATCCTCTGTTGTCCCCCTCTCCTCTTGCCCCCAATCCTTCCCAGCATTAGGGTCTTTTCCAATGAGTCAACTCTTTGCATGAGGTGGCCAACATACTGGAGTTTCAGCTTCAACATTGGTCCTTCCAATGAACACCCAGGACTGATCTCCTTTAGAATGAACTGGTTGGATCTCCTTGCAGTCCAAGGGACTCTCAAGAGTCTTCTCCAACACCACAGTTCAAAAGCATAAATTCTTCAGCGCTCAGCTTTCTTCACAGTCCAACTCTCGCATCCATACATGACCACAGGAAAAACCATAGCCTTGACTAGATAGACCTTTGTAGGCAAAGTAATGTCTCTGCTTTTAAGTACGCTATCTAGGTTGGTCATAACTTTCCTTCCAAGGAGTAAGCGTCTTTTAATTTCATGGCTGCAATCACCAGGCTTCTAAATTCAATTCAAGGCTTCTAAATTTCATCTGCAGTGATTTTGGAGTCCAAAAAAATAAAGTCTGACACTGTTTCCACTGTTTCCCCAACTATTTCCCATGAAGTGATGGGACCAGATGCCATGATCTTAGTGTTCTGAATGTTGAGCTTTAAGCCAACTTTTTCACTCTCCTCCTTCACTTTCATCAAGAGGCTTTTTAGTTCCTCTTCACTTTCTGCCATAAGGGTCTGCATATCCTGTTCATCACAGGATAATGTCAACTGATAAGAAAAGTAAATAGTTCTTTAAACAGTTTAGCATTAAAAACTGCACTGAATAAAACCATTTACCCTAAAATCTACATTTTTGTTTCTGGAAGAGAGAATTACTTACCTCTGCCTCTGCTGTCAACTTTATCTTCTTTGATATCAACTGTTTTAAGTCAACCCGACCTAAGTAAAGAAAAAATGTAATTTTTAAGTAGATAGGAGAGCTACCCATCAACATTATTTAAATCATGAACTTAAAAAACAAGCAAAACATGACCAAGTACAAACTTTGGTAAAACCACAAAACATAACACAACTTTTAAAAAGGAAGCATAGGCAATATAAATAGAAGGAAATTTATACATAAAAATGGTAAGCTGAAAAAAGAACACTATTATAGGTACATACCATGCTTACAACTGTATTAATCATAAGATGCTACAAAATCCAATTCTGACAATAACAGGAAATTAGATTCTCTGACGGAGAAGGCAATGGCACCCCACTCCAGTACTCTTGCCTGAAAAATCGCATGGGCAGAAGAGCCTGGTAGGCTGCAGTCCATGGGGTCGCTAAGAGTCGGACATGACTGAGTGACTTCACTTTCACTTTTCACTTTCATGCATTGGAGAAGGAAATGGCAACCCACGCCAGTGTTCTTGCCTGGAGAATCCCAGGGACGGGGGAGCCTGGTGGGCTGCCGTCTATGGGGTCGCAGAGTCGGACACGACTGAAGCGACTTAGCAGATTCTCTGCATAGATCCTGTAACTATGACTAGTAAAATGTACAAGCAACAACAGAAAAATCAGATAAGTTGGATTTCACTAAAATTTTTAAAAAATCTTTTCTGCTCCAAGGGATATTATCAAGAAAGTTAAAAGACACAAAATAGGGGAAATACTTGCAAATCTGATCAGGAACCTGCATACAGAACACGTAAACAACTCTTACAACTCAACGGAAAAGACAAACAGTCCAATTTAAGTGTCTGAATAGACATGTCTCCAAAAACGATACACAAATGGTTGATACCATTTGAAAAGACGTTCAATATCACTGCCATCAAGAAAATGCAAATCAAAACCACAAATATTGCTTTTTTACATCCAGTAGGATGGCTGTAAGTGCTGGTCACTGTACACCTCAAGCTTATACAATGTTATGTGTCAATTATCTCAGCAAAGCTAGAAAGAGCTGCACCAGCACGAAATTTTGAGAAGGACTGGATGTGACAACTGTTCTGTTACGCAATTAGAGAAGTGTTAATACATGCTTGTAAAAATGAAGTTTGTAAGAGTGGAACTACTTGGTACAAATAAAACAGTTTAAGTGAGGAGGAAAAATTTTGACCACGATACGGAGAAATTAAAACCCTCTCACACTACTGCTGAGAAGGTAGTGCTTTTGAAAAAGTCTGGAACTTCCTTAAAAAGTAAATACTGAGTTATTACCGTATGAGCCAGAAATTCCACCTCCTAGGTAAACACACAAGAGAAATGAGAACAGACTCCCTGTTTTCATTTATAGAAAAATTTTAAAAATCCAAACCCCCTGCCCCCACAAAACTCTAACAAAATCACCCACTACCCTATGGTGTTTGAGTAACTAATATTTTGGTAAATATCATCTGTTCTTTTACTTTGGTAAATATCAAATAGTAATATTAAATATTATAAATATACATATTATAAAAATGGAGTCATTACGCACACTGTTTTCATTTGTTAGACTGTTAATATCTGCATGTCTTACATAGTCTTCTATGTCAATTTTATTGGTCTACTATTTTTATGACTGAAATAAAACTTATTTAATCCTCTATTTATATCTTTTCACAATAATCACCTTGGAAAAAAGGCATGGAGAATGTGAAGGTCCAAAATACATCTAATAAAAGCCCTAAAATGAGAGAAAAAACTTGAAGCAGTAATGGCTGAAAACTTTCCACAAGTGTTAAAAAATGCCAGTCCTCAAAGGAAGATCAAAGAATCCCAAGTTGGGTAAAGATATATGATAGTAAAACTGTATAATACAGAGTTTTTTTTAATTTATCTTTTACACAAAGGTTTATTTTAAAGCAAACTACAAAAGGCCCTTGAAAGCAACAAGAAAGAAAATATCACCTTCAAGAGAACTGCGATTATGCTGGTATTGACTCATCAATACCAACAACAGAAGAAGCCAGAAGGCAGTGAAGTAATACCTTTAATCGTTGATAACAGTGGAATTTATGACTGGGAAGGAGGCTGGAGGTCATACCATGAACGGTCTGTATCACAACAGCTTTGAGGAAATTAAGAATTTTAAGCAAAAGAATAAATGATCTGATATTAGAAAAGTCCACCCTCTGGCAGGAGAGAAAGAAAGGATCACAGAAGTGAAATGCAATAAATCCTGACAAGAAATAATACTGCCATAAGTCAAAACAATGGCACTGGGAGTGGAAAGATGATAAGTTTTGATGATATGGTTCCTTATCAAACTGGTACCTTATTAGGCAAGAAATATGAAGGTGAAACAAATATCCACTTGATTTTTCTATCAGTTGTAAAAAATACTTTTATTTAGCTCTCTACTATGATCAGACCATGGATTCACAAATAAATGAATACAGAAGCTTCTTTCCTTCAACTAACGACCACAGGGAGATGGGGAAGAAGACACCAAAGATTAATTCTCACTACTGTGCATCACTTCCAAAAGGAATGTGTCTATCCATAAATAACATCACCACCATTTCAAACTGGTTTGATGAGTCAAGAGATTGGAAAGCTGGGAAACTTTTTCCCAGTTAGACTAGAATCTCTGAAGGCCCCACTCCAAGTAATAGTAACGTTCTATAAAG
Organism: Bos indicus; assembly: GCF_029378745.1. Taxonomy (NCBI): domain Eukaryota; kingdom Metazoa; phylum Chordata; class Mammalia; order Artiodactyla; family Bovidae; genus Bos; species Bos indicus. The sequence goes on along the minus strand of NC_091775.1, from coordinate 61,470,817 downwards.
TCAGAGAAAAATACATTTAAAATTCATTTTCTTTCACCTTAAAATTAACCTCATATAACATTCAGAAGAAAATTACTTTCCTGCTATCCACCAAAACTTAACTGTCATAAAAATCAAAAGAATAATGCCATAAAAGCGAATATCCAATGATTTAAGGATCTATATACAGACAACCAACCACCTGAGTAAACTCAAGGCTTCTAAATTTCTAAAATGTTGACTCGGAAGTAGTGATAAACAAGGTCTGAGTGCCTTGCAGTGTCTGAAATATCTGTCTAAATCATTAATATCACTGTTAACTGATCATTAACTGTTAATACCTACTAGTAGACCTAAAGATAAATCCTTAAAGAACACTACTCTCGATTTTTTTTTTCCTAACCTACTGATTTCTAAGAAGTCAGGCTTGAGACATTTATCTTCATTAATACTACCTCACACTTGTAGAATCTACGACATTGAACTGAATATTTAAAAACGCACTCCCTGAAGTATCAAAAATCTAATCTGAACCAGTTTTAATGAAGACCTGCCTAAAATTAGCACCTTTTAAAAAGAGAAAAAGACTGTACTATACATAATCTTTATGTTAAATAAAAGATTACTGTACTGTGCTATTATAATACTTTTATTGATATTAAAATGTAAATGAGAGCAATGGGGCCTATACTAAACAGCTCCAGAAAGTTATGCTTTTCTACCTGGGCTGCTTCTTCACGACTTTTCACTAAATCTGACTCCTGTAAAATCCTATACTTATACGACTAGGCCAAATTTATTGCCAGTGTTACCCAGAAGGAAAAGACAAATAACCAAACTTATTAAATTAGTAACTCACTTGTTCATTCAATTATATATTTACTCATGATGTAAAAATCCTCTGAGAACCCAATATATTCAGGGTATTAGGCATGTATTTCAACTGCCCCCTCCTTTAGGCTCTCAGTAGAAATATGCAAACACAGATAATTACAATACACAGAAGGGCTGTGGAATCGTGAGGGTGGAGTGAGCTTTTGCAGAGGAAGTCAATATTTGATATTTGAGTCTCAAATGATAAGGAAAATTCACAGTGAACAGGTACTCGGAAAGATTATCTCAGGCAATGGAAACAGCATGAAGACTTGTAAGGACTTGGGTCTTCTGGGACTTGACCGTGAGTCAAATGCCTCCAGGTGCCAAGCTCTCTTAGCTTTACAATACTGTACTTACGTCTCCTGCACTGGCAGGTGCGTTCTTTATCACTAGTACCACCTAGGAAGCCCTACTGTACTTAACAGAGGCTTGTGCTAAAGGGCAGCTTTTAATTCCTTACTTTCTAGGTTACCAGTTACTGTCTAGATCAAAGCTGTCCAACAGATACATAAATGTGAACCACATATGTATTTTAAAATTTCCTAGGAGCCACATGAAAAAGGAAAAACAGATGCAAGTGAGTCTTTGAAATGTGGTATGTATTTTACAACTATAATATTAAATCAGTTCAGACTAGCAACAGTTCAAGTGTTCAACCACACCATACTGAACAGTATAGTCCTCGATCAGGGATCAGCAATTTTTTTTCTGTAATGGGCCAGAGAGAACTTTAGGTTTGGGGGGCCACATGGTCCAGAAGCGCTACAGGCATAAATGAATGAAAGTGGTTGTGTATGACAACTTCTGTTCTAGACGGCTAAATTTACTCTAAGTCTGGCTGACATACACGCACAGTTTCTTTTTATAATCTCATGGGACTATGGTGAACAAGGCTGGTGCTTCCCTCACAAGGGTATGTGTCTCATTCCCCTTGCCAGAGACTGCTTCAAGAATGGGCACGAGTACTCAGTTAGAGATGGCCCACTTATAGTTACTGAGAAGAGTTTAGAAGGAACTTTTTTATAAATGTGTCAACAAATTTAAGAAAAACAACAAAAGATGGTGTAGATTTTAGGGCTAGTAACACACAACCAAAAACTGCTACTATCCTGAAAAGCCAAGGAAAGCCAAAGAGAACACTTTGGAAAGAACTGAATAGAAGTGATGGTTACCCAGCCCAAAGGAAACTGACATTACAAAAACACTCCTTACTCTCTGCCCTTGGATCTCCTATCAGGGCTGTCCAACCCAACCATGACCAAACCCTCCCAGAAACAAGAGGGCATGGGAGCCATTGGATTGATTGTGCCCTGGGAGGCTGACGCTATGGACTCTAAGTAGGGTAGAAAAGAATAAAGAGGCAAAAGGAAGACAGCCTAATTTATAACCTAGTTCTGGCCAATGAGATATGAGAAGTCTGTTGGGCAGTTTCTAGAAAAGATTTCATTGCTCTAAAAAGAAACATAAGGAAACAGATTTTCTTCTCATGGAAATTATTCTTTTGCTTTCCCAGTTTTCTTACCCAGCCAAGAGTTACTAACCCTCTGTCATTATTTCCATCCTTCCCTCATCACCACCACCAATTTCCTGAACCTGCCAAGCCATATCCCAATCCCAGATATTGCCTATCTGCTTTTTCTGATTCTGAATTGCCACACCTTGCAGAAATAATATAGAAAATAGGCCCACTATATAAACTGATGCTGTCAAGTCTTAACCAGGCCTACAATAAAAAATGTAGTATCTGTCTTTGCCTCTTGATGAATTTCTGTAACATTCATCACAAGCATAGATCCAAACATTTTCCACCTTTTTCAAGTCCCAAGCTTACCAGGCAACCTTACCTTCAATTGATCATTTTAGGTGCCAACTCCTAAAATATCTTGTATTTTAATGTTCACTATCTTTAATCCTCTTCTCCACTACTCCTGTGTCAGAGAAAGGGGTAGCCCATCTCTTTTTCAAGACTAACCCTTTAAACTATTGCCTTGATCCTTTTTAAGTCTTTTGAGAAACTGTTCAAATCATTCAACACATTGAGTAGTTTATAGCACCCACATTACACTCAGAGACAATGCAGTCTTTAAAATTTTGCTGAAATTATATGGATGTCATCAGTGGTACTCAAAATCAAATCTGTGAATTTTTGTCCAGTAGTACATGTTTACTTATCATTTTAGAAACAAATATGTAACTAAAACAAGCCTATGACTTTACAGAATTTATTGCTTAGGAGGAGGACTTTTCAGTGATCTTTATAATAGTAAATAGAGTACAGAGATAATGGCAAAATTAAAAATAACTGAAATTTTGGAAACAATGCCCTTTGGAAACAAATGGCAGCTCTTTCCAACGAACCTCATCTTTTGTGACCCATGCTGTTCTTTTCAATAAATGTCCTAGAAAAATGATTTATACTTTCTATCTTCACTTTCTCACTAGTAATTCATCCCCAACCTGTTTTTGTAACTCCTTCTTTTCTGGAGTCACTATGGTCTCCAAATTTCCAAATCCTCATCCTTGTTAAACTTGCTGCAAGAAGTTCCCTGGAGGCCTAGTGGTTAGGATTCTGGACTTTCACTGACAAGGCCTGGGTTCAACCCCTGCTTGGGGAATGGATATCCTGCATGTCACGTGGTAGGGCCAAAAAAATAAAAACTTGCTGCAAAATTTCAATATTTATAAAATGTTGATCATACCTCATCACATTTATTCTTTATAACAACCCAGTGAAATAAAAAGATAGCTAGGGGCTTCCCTGGTGGCTCAGTGGTAAAGAATCCATCTGCCAATGCAGGAGACATGGTTTGATCTCTGATCTGGGAAGATTCCACGTGCAGAGGCGCACCTGAGCCCATGCGCCATGGCTGCTGAGCCTGTGCTCTGGAGCCCAGAAGCTGCAACCAGAGAAGCCACTGTATACAGAGGCCCACGCATGGCAACTGGAGAGTAGGCCCTGCTCACCGCAACTAGAGAAAAGCCCGTGCAGCAACAAAAACCCAGCACAGCCAAAAATAGATAAATAAAGGACAGCTGGTGTCATTTCTATTTTCAAAACAAAGAAATCAGATTCAAAGACACCAACCATCTTGCCCACAGTCTCATGACCAGTAAATAAATGAGCCTGGGGGAGGGAGGAGGGTTCAGGATGGGGAACACATGTATACCTGTGACAGATTCATTTTGATATATAGCAAAACCAATACAATATTGTAAAGTTAAATAAAATAAAATTTAAAAAAAAAATGAGCCTGAAGTAAAACCCATCTTCTGATCTCTAGCCATAGAGATCAGGAAAAAAAAATATTGATCAGTCATAAAAAAGAATGAAATTATTCCATTTGCAGCAACATGACTGGACCTAAAGCTTATCATACTAAGTCAGAAAGATAAATATCCTATGGTATCACTTGATGTAGAATCTAAAATGTGATACAGATGAACTTACTTACAAAACAGAAACAGGCTCACAAACTTTCGGTTGTGGGGGGAAATTTCAATCCGGGGAAGGGACAGTTTGGGAGTTTGGAATGGACACGTACACACTGCTATACTTAGAATGGATAACCAACAAGGACCTACTGTATGGCACTGGGAACTCGGCTCAATGTTATGTGGCAGCATGGATGGGAGGAATGCTTGGGGGAGAATGGATACATATATATATACATACATACATACATACACACACACACACACACACACGCACACACACACGGCTGAATCCCTTCCCTGTTCACCTGAAACTACCATAACATTGTTGATGGGCTATAGCTCAAAACAAAGTAAAAGTTTTTAAAAATTCATTAGTTACAATTTAAAAAATCAAGTGCTACTTATAGTGACTAAATTCTTAAAGATGACTAAGGACTACATGGTAGTGACTAATAACCATGTTTCAAGTTTCACTTCTTTTAGCTAGTGTTTCTTTGTATCTTTGTGGTAAAGTACAGAATTAGCTAATGCGTAGGCACTGACTAGCAAGTTTTTACTTCCTAGAGAATTTCAAACTCATTTTAAAATCCTGGTTATTTTCTAAAAAATTCTCATTGACTATACCACAGAAACCTTCATCCCAACTTTACCTTGCTCTCCACATAGATATATATAATCTAAAACCATCATGGGAAAGCCATCTCTATGTCCATAGGATGGATGCGTTTAGGAGTAGTCCTTGAAAGAATCAATCATTTATCAATCTTAGAAGCAAAAGGGGAGATTAAAAAAAAAAGTATAATCCATCTAAATCCTCTACTGTTCCACTGACCTCAAAAAACCTTTCAAAATTCTCTACTAGTCACATCTACACTACTGCAGAGAAATGGAATCTGAACTAGAAATGAGGGTGATAAGTATTATACAGAAAAGGAGATTTAATAAATAATGTTGAAACAATTGGGTAGCCATTTCAAAAAACTGTAAATTAGATCCCAGCTGACTTATTATTAAAAATAAATTCCAGATGGATCAAACATTGAATCTTAAAAAACCCATAAAGGTAAAAAAAAAATCATCCATGTTCCTTTTTCATAATTTTGGATGATTTCTAAGCATGACAAGACATCTAAAAGCAATACAAGAGCTATGTGATCACATAAAAACTACACATGCACACTATCAGCAAAGTCAAAAGATAAACAGTTAAAAATACTCATAGTGTATGATAGTCAAAGGGAGGAACTGCCTTAACATAGAAAGAACTCTTCACAAAAACAAAAGAAAAATAACAGCCATCTGATAGGGAACAAAAATGGGCAAAAAATAATGGACAGGGCTTTTGAAGAAAAAATATAGTATATATATGGAAAAAGTTTTCTGCCTCATAAGTCATAAGAACAAATTCATGCTATATGACACTGTTTTCCACCCTTCAAATTAGCAAGCTTAAAAAAAGATTAGCAGACATATTAACAAGAGTACAGGGAAACAATATAGATGGCAGGATAAACTGGTATAACATTTTTAAGAAAGACAGTAATATCTAAATTTTAAAAGAAAAAACTCTTTGATCCTGCGATTTCACTTTAAAGAATGTATCCTACAAGTACAAGTAAGCAAGGACATGGTTTCAAGGATGTTCTCTGCAGTACTTTTTATAGTCTAAATTCGTGGAAGCAACCCAGATGTCCACCCAAAAGGGACAAGTCAAATTACTAAGCATTTATGCAACAGGGTTCTTTTGTAGCTCAGATGGTAAAGCCCCTAACAGCAATGCAAGAGACCCACTTTGATCTCTGGTCAGGAAGATGCCCTGGTGAAAGGAATAGCAACCCATTCCAGTACTCTTGCCTGGAGAATTCCATGGACAGAGGAGCCTGGCAGGCCACAGTCCATGGGGCTGCAAAAAGTTGGACTGAGCAATTTTCACTGTGCAACAGAAGTGCTACACAGATACTTTTAAGACAACTTCACTTACATATATTGAATTTAAAAGTTTAGAAAAAGCAAATTGCAGAAAAGATCCCCAATATGATTCCACAAGTAGGAAAAAACAGAAAAGCAAAACAGAATTACTTAAGGGAAGAATTATTACTTTATAACCTTCCACAATATTTGATTTTTTTAAAAAATAACATACATTATTTAAAATTTTAAAATTAATAAGCACAGTTCAGCCATTTGTTTCTTAATTAAATCAAACTGTTTTTACTTCTTCAACAAGGACAACTGAAGAGGAAATAGTCCCAATCTATCATGAGGACAAAAGTAAGTTCATCTATATCTTAAAGGTATAATATTGGTAAACTGCAAAGGCAATAAATGGACATACCAATCTCACCTGGTCTATAATTTTTAAGCTATAAACAGATTTCTATCCTACAACTGAAATAACCCTGAACTACACTACTCAACCAGAGCTAACTTTGATTTATTTTTTGTCACCACACCTGCATCAACTGTATGTGTTGCCCATATACGCAATGAGAGGAATTGGTCCTATTACCATTAAACTTTTACAATATCATATAATCTTATTTTAAAATCAACAGAGATAACTTTTAATAGAAATGTTAGAAGGTTTGTCATAGATTAAAAAATTCCCAGCTAGTGTATTATATAGCAGGGAGTTCCTAAATCTACTTCGGATCTGCAACAGAAGAGCTGCCAGCACCATCAGCAAGAAGATAAACGAATACCTTTCTGAACTTAGTGAAAGAATGCTTTAACAGCTGCTCTCCTTGGTTTTGCCTAAGGAAAAAAAAATCTAAGTATGTCTGACGGCTATAAGTCATCCATATAGGTACTGGGTTGGCCAAGAAGTTTGTTCAGTTTTAAATAAAAATAAGACATATTTTTCATTTTCACCAAGAACTTTATTGAACAACCTATTCACTAACGGAACCAACCCAGTAAGCAGTCAGTCAATGACTGCATATATAGTTAGACTCCAAACCCTATCCGCTTATTTCCTTCTGCCTTTCCAATTTTGTCCTCTTGTCTGTAAAAGAAAAATAAAAACAGCACAAATCCATCTCTGAACTACCTTCTCACCCCACAATCCTCTACAAAAATGAACAAAACACCACACACATAACACTGTACAGTCTTAAGTCTATGCCTTTGAAACCCATTCCTTTCTACCTGGCTTTCTTAAAAGCCCCTTCCCAGTCTCCTCCTCAAAGATCAAAGTGAAATTCTACCTCCTCTGTGAGACACTCCCCTTCATTCTAAAGCACTGTCCCCCCTACTCCCACTGCAGGTGGTCTCCTATACCATTTAGTCACTGTATTTATTTAATTCCTTTTTTTAACATAGGACTGTTAACTCACTCTTTTGACCTTAAAAGCTATAAAAAGTACTAATTAATATTCAATAACTTTATTGCTGCTGGTAATTATGCCTCATTGTACAAAGCCTTTTTTCAAGTAAAGTGGAATCTGTCATCTCTCAAATGCCATAGAGTTTATTCAAAAGGTTACATAACATCCATGACTGAAGAAAGGCTGAAGAAATAAAATAAGCACTCTCATATTGCTACTTGGGAGTGCAATATTTCCGGAGGGCGATTTGGCAATACTCAGCCCCAAAATCTTACAGGCATTTATTCCCACTGACCTAAAAACAATTTCTAGAGGCTTCTCTGGCAGTGCAGTGCTTAAGACTCGGTGCTTTCACTACAGAGAGCATAGGTTCAATCCCTGGTCAGGGAACTAGGACCCTGCATGCTGCCTGATGGGGCCAGTTCACCCAAAATAAATAAAAACCATTTCTAGGAATACAGCCAAGGAAAAAATCATAGACACATGAACTTCTGTTTATCTGTACTTTCTAAAACAAACATGTTTTGGTTTTACCCTAAGGGGAAAAAATGTGTTCTCAATCTACTTAGTTGATTAAAGCTCTACCTAGACCAGTCAGTTTTATGATTAGATGCATAAACTGAATGAAGGTGCCAAATTACACAAGAACAATGATATTCACTTTTTTTCATCTATTTTTGCCAAGAGACTCTCAATTTTTACATAAGGCAGGTTGTTCTCTCTGTTCAAACATTTATGTACGTATCACAAAGAACCCTAAAATCAAATAACTAGAAGTCTACTAACCAAGTTAATATTTGTTAAACACTTAAAATAGTGCCTGGTATATGATAAACTATTAGTAGTTATTATGATGTATGCTCAAGTCACTGAGTCATGTCCAACTCTTTGCGACTCCACGGACTGTAGCCTGCCAAGCTCCTCTGTCCATAGAATTTTCCAGTCAAGAATACTGGAGTGGGCTGCCATCTCCTCCTCCAGGGGATCTTCCAGACCCAAGGACTGAACCTGCATTTCCTGCATTGGCAGGAAGATTCTTTACCAATGAGCCACCTTGGAAGCCCCATTTATCATCATATTACCTTTACTCATTAATCAGCTATCAAATGAACAATGTAGCAAAATAAAAGGCAGTGAAAAATAGGTATTATCTGTAAATTAATAGACAGATAGACAATGTTCTCAACCTGATAAAGGGTACCTGCAGGAACCAACTGGAGAAGGCAATGGCACCCCACTCCAGTACTCTTGCCTGGAAAATCCCATGGACGGAGGAGCCTGCTTACTCCCCCAAAGTGAATCATTGTTAAAGTAAATGGAGAAACACTATTTTCAGATCAGCATTACTTACATTAAAACAAGGAGAAGCTCAGACTTCTTGTTTCAGGCTAAATAATTCAATTTTCATTATCTGCACTAAAATCTGAACCGATTAAAACTTAATGAACTAAGACAATAAGGAGTGCTGAAAACATGTAGAAGTTATGCATGTTTAAATACATGTATAAAGTATTTTATACATGTGAAAGAGTGAAAGCAAGGTCCTTGTAAGCCCTGCTCAGGGGCCCATGACTGATCAGACTACTTCACTAGAGGGCAAGAAACAAGCTTCTGTTGAGTTTTACTAATTACCAGGACTCTGCTAGGTGCTTTAAGTTTTCTGTCTTTATATTTAAAAAAAAAAGAAAAAAAGAGACACAGAGAGAAAATCATCCGATAACAGAAAGTTTCAATAAAAATAATGTGATTTAGCACCCAGTCCCTAAATCATGGAAGGGGAAGGTTTCTAACCAATGTTGGCTCACCATTTTGCACAATTTTCACATTTCTAAAACTAGCTCATGTGCAAATATAAGTATTTCATAAATAGCTAATTAAGAGTCCAACAATCAATAAACTTCATTATGCAAACTTAAGCAACAACATTTATATTCTTGATCCAGTGGCTGCATTTAATTTACAATTAAATTTGAACAGGAAAAGCAAAAGCTTTTCTTTATGAAAAAAGTCTTAGGATGCCAAAGATAACCTATCTCAAAAAGTTCCACACCTATCTGTTAACCAAACAAGCTTCAAATTTCAAATCCTCACTGAAATCAAACCTATACAAATGTCACAGCAAAAATAAATAGCCTGATGCAATAGATGACAACAAGTGAAGTTGTGTTTACCAGTCTATCAGTCTTAAGCATAAACCTTGACCTTAACAAACAAGTACTGTGTCAGTCTTCTTTGCATTCATGTTAAGCAAACCTGGACATGAGAACTAACACAATTTCCTCATCTGTCTCTCCCAAGATTTTTACCTAGGTTATGTACCCTGCTAATTATGCTCATTATGCTAATGTCAGCTATTAAAAGAGTAATTAGTAGCACTTATTTCTAATAATCTAATTATGTTAAAGCGGAGAGAGGGGTTCTCATGCACTTAACTTGGAGCTTCACAAGGGCAAACACATCTGTACCGATCACTGCTGGAGCTGCACCACTTAGCAGAACACCAGTAAATACTGATAGGAATCAGGCAGTTGAAGAACTGAATAAGATGAATGAATGATGTCTAAAACATAGTAGATACCCACAAAATGTTCAATGAATCACTTTAAAAGGGCTTATTTTTTAGTTTCTTTGTTATCAAATACATAAAACTAAACCATACACTGCAAACTCCACTTTCATCAGTAAAGCTCACCTCTATTATGAGAGGTGCAGCGATTCACATACCAGTATCACAAGCAGTATCAAAAGCGGCTCTGACTGGTAACGAAACCGAAGTGTTCCTTTCTATTCTCTTAATTTCTTTCTCTCCTCTGCACTTTACAGTGCCTGCCAGCATATCCATTTTTAAGAGCTTAAGAGGGACTTTCCTGGTGGTCCAGTGGTTAGGGTTCCAAGCTTCCACTGCAGGAGATGCAGGTTTGATCCCTAGTTGGGGAACTAAGATCCCGCATGCCTCACACCACAGCCAGTTAAGAGCTGCTGCTGCTGCTGCTGCTGCTAAGTCGCTTCAGTCGTGTCTGACTCTGTGCGACCCCATAAATGGCAGCCCACCAGGCTCCCCCGTCCCTGGGATTCTCCAGGCAAGAACACTGGAGTGGGTTGCCATTTCCTTCTCCAATGCATGAAAGTGAAAAGTGAAAGGGAAGTCGCTCAGTTGTGTCCGACTCTTAGTGACCCCATGGACTGCAGCCTACCAGGCTCCTCCGTCCATGGATTCTCCAGGCAAGAGTACTGGAGTGGGGAGTTAAGAGCTAAAGAGATGGTAATCCTTGTTCAGGAACACTGAACTTGCTCCCGATTTCATTAATTCACCTCAGAAAAAGTAAAAGCCTCACCATTACTAGGCGCCTCTTGGGACTCCTCTGCACAGTCTCTCTGGTCTTCTTCCTCTTCCTCAGCATGGTTACTGGACTTCGATAGCCGTTTTCGTACAGACATCTTTTCTTCACCCACTACCATGCTGTCTAGGAAAGAAGATATAAAAAGCTTTAAACTAAGGATATGGCATAGGTAAATTTCATAATATCACCATATTTAAGGGGAGGTGACGAATGATATATTTTCTTCCTTTTGTTATACTTTTAATCACGTTTAAACATTTTCTGAGTACAAGATACTGTAACAAATAATGAAGAAATCAGTCTTGATAAAAATCATTGGCTGGTTTCAAAACAGAGCCCCCATTCTTAAAAAAAAAAAAAAAAAAAAAGGTTGAACAAACAAGGCATAAGTACATAAAAAATTAAGAATTAAGTAAAGGGTAAGTTAAAAGATGCCACAGGAAAGAACACGATAAATAGTCAAGTGGGTGGTAAGAATGATACATACCTGAAGTGCAGAGACAGAAGAGATCATTAAGAGGTGCAAAGGTTTCATAGGAAAGAAGGTATGTGACCTGTGTCTTGAAGGATGAGAACGGAGGACTCCATGGGTGAGAAAGGGTGAAAGCAAGGTCCTTGTAAGCCCTGCTCAGGGGCCCATGACTGATCAGACTACTTCGTTAGAGGACAAGAAACAAGCTTCTGTTGAGTTTTACTAATTACCAGGACTCTGCTAGGTGCTTTAAGTTTTCTGTCTAATCTTCAAAATTCTGTCAAAAAAAAAAAAAATCCTATTATTACTCCTGGTTCACATATGAGAAAAAATAAGGTTCCAGGTAGTTATGGTCAATGCCTTCCACACATACACCAGGAACATACCAACAGCTGGACTAGTTTATTAGGAATGTGTATCATGGGAAACTGTGGGGCATCCCAGGGAGAGAATATTTGAAGCGATTTATTTAGGGCTTGGGATCTGACTAAGTGATTTTGGGCAGAGTCCAAAGAAGCAGGGGTTCACTCTGGCTTGAGGGTTATCAGAAAGTGAGGACAGTTTGATGATTGGGTATACCAACAAATCTTCTCTATAAGGAGGCAGAGTAGAGGGTGGCTAAAGCTGCGACTGGCAAAACAGCAACAATCATTCCCAGTAGACTGGGGAGACAGATGCTAGATTCTTTGTGACTTGGGCAAGCATTGATGATTACATGATCTTATTCTTATCTTGATCCATCATGTTGACAGAATGGTCTTGTCTAAAGCTCACGTTCAGTGAAACCATTTATGTTCAACAGAATAGCCTGAAGACCTGGCTGTCAAGTGCCAGGCTTGCCCAGAAACTCCAAAGCCTAGTTGATTGCACCAGAGCAGCTCCAGGACTATTTGCTTCTTCTCATGACAGTAACTTGTCCAAGACCACAAAGCTAATGGCAGGGTCAGATCAGAACCTGGATCAGATCCAAACTACAAACATCACCTGCTGTTTGGATTCTTTTTTCTTAAGTCGATAATAGAAAAAGATTTGAAAAAAGAGCTGGGGTCAAACTGTAAAGACCTAACAAATTAGGACTTTTTTAAGGCAGTGGTAACCCACTCCAGTACTTTTGCCTGAGAAATCCCATGGATGGAAGAGCCTGGTAGGCTGCAGTCCATGGGGTCACGAAGAGTTGGACAGGACTGAGTGGCTTCACTTTCTCTTTTCACTTTCATGCACTGGAGAAGGAAATGGCAACCCACTCCAGCATGCTTGCCTGGAGAATCCCAGGGACGGGAGACTGGTTGGCCGCCGTCTATGGGGTCGCACAGAGTCGGACACGACTGACGTGACTTAGCAGCAGGCCATTTTAAGCACTGACAAACATAATCAAAATCAAATTTTAGGCAGATCAATATCAAGACTATAATATGCTTACTCCAAAGCAGTGTTTAACTATACAGAAGTTTTTGGCAGTCTAAAGCAAAACATAATAAAGTATTCACTACATTATTTTAAAATCGTAAGATTATGGTCTTTTAAAACAGTTATGTTAAAATGCCCTTTACATACAAAATGGAGTACATGGTGAATTTGATTGTTTTCTTAAATACCAATGCTTGGCAAAGTAAAAATCTGACAAATCTAGATCACTTCCCTTCTATTTTTTTTGTTGTTGTTGTTGTTGTTGAAATCAAATGAAGCAGAATTATGGAATAGTTCCAGGTAGAGCTCAGTGGTAAAGAATCCACGTGTCAAGGAGGAGACATGATCCCTGGGTCGGGAAGATCCCCTGGAGAAGGAAATGGTGACCGCTCCAGTATTCTTGCCTGGGAAATCCCAGGGACAGAGGGACCAGGTGGGCTACAGTCCAAGGGATCATGGATACAATTTGGAGACCGACATATCAAGTAGAAATTTTAGGAGAACAATAGATCCAATTAAGAAGAGAAACCTAGGGAAGAGGTCAGGGTTACTGGTAAATTTAAAATCATTTGTGTAACACTGACAGAGGAAGCCAGAAGAACATCTAATTCTTCAACGCGAACGATTAGAGAACTGACAACTAAACTCTGAGGGATGCCCTCTATCTAGTAAGACAACAAGAGATAGAAAAGAAATCAGGGACAAAGAAGAGAGAAAGAAAAGATGCAAGAAGAACCAAGATGTTTCAAAAAGGAATTATACAGGGGTTAACAGTGTGGAATTAAAAATAGGGACTCTTACTTTTGAGTCCTTACATGTTTTACATGTATTATTATTTTAATTTCAATATAATCTTTAAAGTAAATACAATTATTTTATTCCCACAGTATTGTCTTTGGTCACCATGTCTTCCTATATACTCCTTCCTGTCTCAAAATATAGTTTAGGGAGGTGATTTAGTTTACTCCAAATCATAAAGGGATTCAAAACTGCAGAAAAGGGATTCAAAACCAGAACTACTGGATTCCCCAGCCTCTACTCTAATCAGCAGGTGGCCCTGACTCATCTCCTCCACTAAGGTTTCTTTGATCACTCACCTTCCCCTGTGGTCCAAACGCACCTTGTGTGTCCTGTCACACTAATACACTCAGTGGGCAATACTATCTGCCTCTTCCACTCAGCATAAGCTTCTTAAAGACCGGGACTAAATGGGATTTTCTCTTTGAATTCCCCAAATCTAGTGGGAAGTATTAATACAGAAAGTGATGTATCAGTTAATACCACAACCAATTATTCTGAGTAATACAATACAGTTCTCTAAACTTAAGAGAATAAAGAGGAAAATCTACAATGGAAGAACACCAATGAGCACCACCTTCACGGTTAACAGCTTTACACCTTCTACTCAACAATAAGATTGACAACTGTTCTTGATTGGGGATGGGGGCCCCATAGACTAAGGGTCTGGGGAAGCTACTTTGGATATTTCAAATATAAACTGAAATAGACAATTTTACATTTGTCACATAAAGCAAGCAATACAGGCTATGTCACTTTGCTTGTGGCTTGAGACTGTATCAACTCCCTGAGAAATCAGTAAAAGAGGTTAAAGAAAAAAAAAAACAACCAAGTTTGACGAACAAATGCTGTTAAACTGATCAAAAGGGGAAAAAAATCTAAGCCTGAGTACACTGTAGCAAAAACTTACAAGGAGTCCTTGGTGATGAGACTGGGAACCATCAACCTAGCGAGTAAGGCCTAACTTCACAAGCTAAAGCACAAGTACTGAGTTTGCACAATTACACTGCCACAGATCAATGGAGTGAGCCAAAGAAGAAAACAGCAACTCCTCATAAAGACCTTTATGTCGTAGTCTATACTAGTATCTTTGCCCTCAGTTTCCTCCCTTAGCAGGAAAAGAGAACCATAAGACAGCAGGGAAAACTCAAGATGTGGTATCACAATACCAAGAGGTAGTCAATGTCTCTGCTCTATTACACTTCATCTTCACGTAAATCCTCCCACCCCTGAATCCTACATCTAGAAAGTTAACTACTACTGCACACACACACAAAGATAATAAAATGTTGGCACTCTGCTGTGTATTAACAACCTAGTTTAAAAAATTAACTAAGTGAATGCAATCCCTACATATCTATGCCCTGTATGCTACATGACACAAATATAAAGTTGCATTGTCCCTCAAATTCTACATGTTTGCTCTTAATAGGTGTTAGATGATGGCAGAGTTCCATAATTACACACTTTCTCAAATGCAGCTCAAGCATCATATGGCTTCCAAGAAAACATTAATAAATTCTGTTACTGTCATACACACAGAATTTAGGAAGGAAAACTATCACCTATGCTTCATCTCAATTTTGACCAAATCCAAGATTATGACAAGATGTCTGAACTGAGTCCCTCCTGCTATCCATGTCAGTAACAGTACACGACTGTTGTGGCAGAAAACGGAAGGAAATTACAGTAACGCTCAGTTCAACTGTTCCTTCCTTACAAAGGTGGATCCCTTCAGCCTCTGTGTGGAGAGCAGACCACAGGAGGGCAAGAGTGTAAGCAAGGGAACGCCTTGTAACCAGGTGAGATGAAGGAGAGAGATGAATTTTTGACTATTCATTTAGATGGGACTGTGAATCCACTCTTACCAATCTAGACACAGGCAAACTACTTCAGCTACTGCAAAGTTAAAAATTCAAACTGTCATTAATTCTAAGTGGTTTCTAGGTGCTGGCATGAATCACTGCCCTTATATGTGAGATCACAGTCTTTTCTTGCCCTTCTATTATTAACAATAATAACAAAAGTTATCCTCCTCATTTCCTGTTATTTCCAAGTTACTGTTCCTCCTTCCCTTCCTTAAAATAGGTCAGTCAGATTATCACACCTGATACTTCTCTTTGTATGTACTGTCTTCCTGATCACTCCCCTCGTTTACTAAGAATATGAATACATCACTCACTCCTCCTGTCTCCCTTTCAGTAACTCTTCCACACTTTTTTTTACTTCAACATCCATGTTCCTAGATCCAAGCTCCTGGTCTCCAAGTTCCTAGACTTCCTTCTTTCTCCAAAAAGCTGTTCTTATGTCCCAGTCAAATCCTCCCCTAGAACTTACTGATACCAACAAGTGCACCATGTCCATAATTCTAATTTCCAGTGGCTAACCCTCTGATCACCACCAGTTCACTCACTATGATACCCTTCTCTCCTCACCAGACCCAGATTTCCCTGAGCTCCAGACTCCTATCCAAAGGCCTACCGGACCCCTTTATGTAGGCAGATGTCTTATGGGCATCTCAAACTTTAACAGGACCAAAAGTGAACTACTGATGTTCCGGCCAACTCCATTCTTCCATCTTTCTTAATTCAGTTACTGGAACTAGCAGTCAGTCTTTGCCCAGATTAAAAACAAAAAACCCCATATTATCCTTCTTTACTTTCCCTTAACCAAGCCAACAGCGGGCCATTTTACTCTGCCTTCAAAATATATATCCCGTTCTAACATCTTTTTACCCCATCCACCACCTTCAGCACAACCTAAACCACCGACCCTTCTCACTGTAGTGGCCTAACTGGTCCCTCTTCATCTTCTCCCTTCTGGTCACACAGGGCCCAGAGTAAACTTTTTAAAAGGTAAATCTCAGCAGATCATTGCCCTACCTCAAAATCCTTTAAGCACCGAATTGTTTCAAGTCCTCACCACTGTCGAGTAACTCCTCCACCCATGATCTGCCATTCCCCTCCCTGGCCTTCATCTCCCTACCCTCCACCTTCTACTACAGTTCTCAGTTGCTCTCCTCCTGTCACTTTGGCCTTTTGCTGTTTCTTTGAAAATCCAACCTTACTCCCACTTAAAGGTCTCTGCTGTTGCCGCTCTCTGGCTCATCTCCCGCAGAACCCTCAAAGATTCCTCCTTTACTTTGTTCAAGTTCTCAAATGTCCCCTCCCCAGGGACTCCCTACCTACCCCCAACTAAAATAAACACTCACACCCACTTTAGTCTTATTTCCCCTGCTTTATTTTTCTTCAGAACATGTATGGGCTAATACATTATAGTGTTAATTGCCTGTCTACACCATGAAAAGACTAATCCCCATGAAAGGCAGAATTCTGTCTTTTCATCACTTTATCCAACTATCTAGAACTCTGCTTGAACAGTCGGTACTTAATACGTATTTGTTGAATGAGTTAATAGATATCAAGCATTTTCACACAGTAAGAAAATAAAACAACTTCCTTTCACATGTTCATGAAACAATCATCAAGAGGCTAGAATGAGAGCTGAAACTCATGTTCATTTCTAACTGTACCTTTTAATACTAAAAGATAAATATAGCAACTAGTTTGGGGTTTTTAAGTTGTATGAATATACCTAAAAATAATCTGTTCTAGAGCTTAAGATTCTTCATCAACATCTGCCATTCTGGACCCAAAAACAAACTTAGGCTATGAAAAAAATCTGCTAACAAATGCTATGATTTTTACTTCACTGGAAAACCTCTCAAACTTGAGAGACTGTTCTCATGAAATAACTCAAATAATTAGAACAAACATTACTTTCTGGTAAGACCTTTGTGTATATTACCTCCTTTAAACTTAACAATAACCCTGAGGTAGGTAATCCTGTCCCCATTTTCAAAAAGAAAAAAGTAGTTGACATCCAGAAACAAAATTAGAGACAACAATAAAGAAAACTTTAAAAGTAGGAAGAAGAAAAAAAAATAAATAAATAAAAGTAGGAAGAAAGGAGAAAGCAAGCACAGGTTTTTCCTCTGAAGGTTAAACGGCTTACATTTCTTATGAGTCCCCAAACACATCACTGCATCAAAGCAGACCTACTTCCCTGGCCACAGCAGTGAATTCAAACCACTAGGCCGACAGAACGCCCCTGAAGTTCATGCTTTAATGACGCTGGCACATTTTTTAAAAGGCTATGGTCATTTAAACACAGAAGGCAAGGAAAAAAATCTTAATGTATACTGAAAAACAATTTTTTAAACTTTTGACACAAAATATAGGTGTCAAGTATCTGAAAATTCAGGTATTTTAAGCATCACTTTCTACAATGATGTGAGATTTACTGTAAATAATACAGAGGTCTACCCCATTAACTGTTCTAGCACCCTTCTGTGTGTGCATGCGCACGCGCGCGCACACACACACACACACACACACACACACACATAAGAGAAGGCATAACCAAACACTTGGAGAAGTTGGGTAAGTCCTCATAAAGGTGACATTAGAGCCAGAGTTCAAAGAAGAAACAGAAGTTTGCCAGGCATCAAAACGGAGCCAGATGAAAAGCACTATGAAAACACGAACAAGTACAGACCTTGGTGATAGATCTATTATTTCAAACATTTTATTGACGTCTACTACACACCAGGCCCTGGGATACAACGATGACTGCCAACAGTCTGAACCCTCAAGGAATGAAAAATCAGTGGGAGGAAGATATAAAAACATAATTACAGGAGTATTACAGAATAGTAACTCAGATGTACGTACATAATGAACAGAATATAAGTCTGATGCCCAATAGACTTTAGGGGCAATTAGGAAAGGTTTCCTGAAGTAGGTAAAATCTAGGTTAGATCTAAAAGGAAGGAAAGGAAAAGACTGGAACACAAGGGAAATGGAAGGGCAAGGACAAAAAGTCAAGGGCCCTCAGAGGATTCTAAGAAGTCTGGAACTTAACACAAACAAGGAGTTGATAGAGGCTTTTAAACAAGAGAGTGACTTAATATCTGTCTGAGGTAGTATTTGTTTTTTAGTAAGAATTAAGGCAGCAAGGTGGAGGATGTGTTAAGAGAAAGGAGAGCTTGGCAGTGCTGGGGCCCAGGGCAGGCTGCCCCCAAATATGCCTCAATGGCACACTGACTGTATTGAAGAAAGAGCCGTTGTCAAGACAGACTTTGACCCTCCTCTCTGTCCTGCTTTCCTAAAAGCAGGAAATAAAATCTCCATGTAAAAGGTGCCCTCCCTGTATGCGGAAGTAGAAAGACATCCTTATCACCAGAGATGGGGAATGCAGGGCCCAGAGGCCTATATAAGGAAAACACCCGGCACTTCTTTGCTAATTTACTACCCAAGCCCAAACTTTGCTTAAGATTCTTATTAACTAAGCACCCAAACCTAAGTTTCTTTGTCCAGTCAATTCTTAATTTATTGTTGGTCTAAAATATGTAAGAGCCACCACCTTCACTCACTTCTTAGGTCCTGTTTCTATGAGAGATCCATGCCCATGAATCAAAGATTCTTTTTCTCCTGTTAATCTACCTTGTATCAAGAACTCAAGAGGGGTTCAATCAACTATATACTCCAATATAAAGTTTTTGTAGAAGGTTAATTTGTTATGTATTATTTTATCAAAATAAAAAAAGCAAATTCTAGCGGGGGGGAAAAGAACTCAAGAAGGGTGAAGGGGGAAATTTTGCCCTCCTGGACCACAGGAAGAACAATGAGCTCTCACAAAATGATAAAAGCCTAAAGTAAGGCTCAAATGACATGCGTTTCTTAAAAGAACAAATGATTTTATGAAGAAGAGATAAGAGAGACCAGATTAATTTACAAACATTAAGCTGAGGCATCTACGAGACACCCAAGTGCCGACATCCAGAGTGCCTGTGTGCTCAGTCACTAAGTTCTATCTGACTCTGTGACTCCATGGACTGTAGCCCACCAGGCTCCTAGGTCTATGGGATTTCCCAGGCAAGAACACTGGAGTGGGTTGCCATTCCCTTCTCCAGGGGATCTTCCAGACCCAAGGACAGAACCCGTATCTCGCATCTCCTGCATTGGCAGACCGATTCTTTAACACTGAGCCACCTAGAAGATACTACATCCAGAGGGCAGGAAATACAGATCCCAAAAGAGTTTCTGAACTAAGCCTCCGAGTGTGCCATTAAGCTAAGTAACTACAGGAGAAGAGAAATGAGTAGTTAAGTTCATATGATACGCCTATGAGTCAGTCAAGTGATGACGGTCGACAGGAAGATGAACATACAAAACTGGACTGAAAACAGATGTACGATTCATTGGTATACAAGCAGCAGCTAAGGCCAAGCACAGGCAGGAAGTCTCAGGAGAAACCATAAGTCAAGAAAAGAGATTACTTAGAAAATAATAAAGCTAACATTTGCCATAACTTTGGCTAATTTAAGCCTCACAACAACCTATGCAGCAGGATTTTTTTTTTTTTTTTGGCGAGCTACACAGCTTGCGGGATCTTAGCCCCCTAACCAGGGGTTGAACCTGGGCCACAGGCAGGGAAAAGGTCCTAACCACTGGACCACCAGGGAAGTCCCACTATTATCCCACTTTAACAGTGATTTATGATTTTCCCAATACTACAAGGCAATTAAAGAACTGTATAAAACAAAGGCCCAGGAAAGATGAGAGGAAAACCAGGAGCAAGGAATGTTCCAAATCAAGTTAGAGGATTCAAGAGGTAACCTACGGTCAATATCATGGAAAATTTACATAAGACCTTAAAAAGAGAGCAGAAACAAACAAACAAACAAAAAGAGGGTGGGACATAGGCTATTTCACAATCTGGGGACATTAATAGGTACGATTTACTTGCAGTTGGTTTCAGGAAGGACAAAAATATATTGAATTGGGTTGCAAAATGAGTTTTGAGGAAGTAAAAATCATGATCATAAGACTAGACTCACCAGAGGTCCAGCAAGAAAGGAACCAGGCACTCCTGTTTACCATGCCAGTAACATTTACAGGGCTGGGTGGCAGCGTCAGGTCATACCTCACTTAACATTTCTGTTTAAAAGATGCAAATGATTCGGAAATACTACTCAACTCAAAGTCACATGCCAGTAAGTGGCAACAGAAACATTTACACCCAAAGTGACATAAAGCTGACTAAATAGCTATTTTAAAAACATAACACACTGAACAATTATTCCTTAAGAATCCAATCAATTCAATGGTTTTGGTATGTTCAGTGTGGTAGTATCTAACTTGTCTTACACAAGCAAAACAGAAAAAATTGGACTGAACCGCTAAAACGTACTGTGCCAGAAAGAAGTATTCAAGTGTTCTCGGTTAGCCCGTCTGCAGTGTTCTTATTAATTAAGCTTTCAAAAGAACCTGTAAATCTATAAAACACTGAACACCTACTCTAGGTAAAGACTTTGCTACAACACTCCCAGATTGAGTAGTGGTAAAGAGAAACACTTTACAGATCAATGTAGCAATTCAAAACAGAAACTTGCTCTTCCTTCCTCCTAAAGGCTGGCCTCAGTACAACTCTGTATTTACATATCAAAGAACTAGGTCATTAGGTCAATCAGCAAAACTAAAGAACACAAATTCTCATTATAGGATCAGTATAAGCACTTACCCTGTGGTAAATTCCAAAAATAAATTTCTCTAACTACTCTTTGTTAAGGGGCTTCCCTGGTGGCTCAGATGGTAAAGTCTGTCTGCAGTGCTGGAGACCCGAGTTCCATCCCTAGATCAGGACGATCCCCGAGAAGGAAATGGCAACCCACTCTGGTATTCTTGCCTGGAAAATCCCATGGACAGAGGAGCCTGGTGGGCTATAGTCCATGGGGTCGCAAAGAGTCCAACAGGACTGAGCGACTTCACTCTGAACTTGCTGCTGCTGCTGCTGAGTCGCTTCAGTCGTGTCCGACTCTGTGTGACCCCATAGACGGCAGCTCACCAAGCTCCCCTGTCCCTGGGATTCTCCAGGCAAGAACACTGGAGTGGGTTGCCATTTCCTTCTCCAATGCATGAAAGTGAAAAGTCAAAGTGAAGTCGCTTAAGTAGTGTCCAACCCTCAGCGACCCCGTGGACTGCAGCCCACCAGGCTCCTCCATCCATGTGATTTTCCAGGCAGAAGTACTCGAGTGGGGTGCCATTGCCTTCTCCGCTCTGAACTTTGAGCCTTTGTTAAAAACCTTTTCCTTTTCCAAGGAAACAGATAACCTTCTCTAGAAAATATTTTTCATTCAAAAGTCCTCTCCTCTGTCCTCCAACTTTTTCATTGTGCAAGGTGCTAAGTCTTGAGAATTAAGACCTAAATAAGATGGACCAATCCAGCCTTCATGAAATGCTAGTAGAGGAAACAAGCGTTGAAGTAACTAATGCAGCTCATTACAACTGATAATGAACTGAAGCAAAGGAAAACAGAATGCTGGGAGGTTTTAACCAGGACAGGGTGAGTTTCCCGAGATATTTGGGCTGATACTGGAGGAAATTAGAGAATTAGAGGTAGAGTAAACCCCTAAAGACTAGGAGATAATAAAGAGAAACTTTCTAAAAACAAAAATAAAGCTGGTATGGCTTGAGCCCAGAGAGCCAGGAGAACACCGGCTCAAACTGAACTGGAAATGAGCATGGCAGTAGTGTTTTGATCTTTATCCTAAGAATGTGAAATCCTGGCGAGCTCTCAGCAGGTGATGCAGCGACACACGTGCATTTTAAAATAATTACGCATTAAAATTCCTTGCAAAATCCGTCCTCATGCCTAGACAATCTACAACTTCCCTAATAAGCCATACATCGATACTGTCCAAGTTAAAACAATGGGGGGGAAAATGCTTCAAGTTGAATTCTACTCAACAGACTCTGAAAAAATAGTAGCTTAAACAGCTAAGCATCCACTTTAATATTAAGTGACCAATACACTTAACCCATATACAAACGTGGAATATAGAATGTATCGTTGTTTCTCGCTTACAAATAATTCCTGAATATACATATCACTTAAACTGCATGCCTATTAACATTTAAGAATGTCAGAAAATTACATCCTAATACTGCAAAATAAAATATGAGCTACATTAAACTCTTTGGCACCCAGATTTACCACACTTTCTTCCCCCAAGTCAATTTGAAGCTGAATCTGATTGAGTTCGTGGTATCGCTTTTTCAGGAATAAAATGTTTTCTTAATTCGTAACTTTCTTTACCACTGGCTTGATAAAGGCCACAGAATTTGAGGGTGGACACCAAACAAACCTCTAAGATTTAAAAGGTTGCCAGACACCCCTGCGCCCCCAGGTAACTTTCCCGCCCGCCCCAACCCCCAAAATGACCAGAACCCACGGAGCCTCTCCCTCCCCCGCAGCCCCGGGGCAAGGCCAGGCCCGCGGGGCCGGAGTTGCAGCAGACACGTCTCTCCCCTTCCTCTTAGGCAGAGGTGGGCGGACCCAGGCGGGAAGGGAGGAGGGGGACAGGGAAGCATGGGCCGGTGGCCGGGGAACCTCACCACGGAAGGCAAAGCCGAGAAGCTGTCCCAGACCCGATGGCAGGCTGGTCGGCTCCGTGCCGCTAGCTCTTCTGATGCCCCAGGCCGGCAACACAGCCAGCCCAACCGCAGACGAAGATAAAGCTCCCGACCCCTCCCCCGCCTCCAGCCTCTGAGCCCGCTACGCAGCGTCACGCGCACGGCCAGCGCCGGCTGAGGATTTCATTGGTAATCCCGCTCCAGGCTCCGCCCACCGCCCACGGCCGCCCCGCCCCTTCCCGGGCGCGCAAGGTGCCCAGGGCTAGAGCTCCCGGCTAACCTCGGCCAGTTGACTTGGTTAGCTTCTCGCAAGCAGGTCTTGGCTCTCACGACAGCAGCTTGCTTTCCATTTCTGCCCCATTGATCGAATGTGCTGCAGAAATGGGACCGAGCCAATTTGGGACCCGTCTGAAAAGGCAGCTTTT
Organism: Bos indicus; assembly: GCF_029378745.1. NCBI lineage: Eukaryota > Metazoa > Chordata > Mammalia > Artiodactyla > Bovidae > Bos > Bos indicus. The sequence goes on along the minus strand of NC_091775.1, from coordinate 61,447,282 downwards.
GCCTGATAGCGCGGGACTGGCGAGTTTCAGTTCAGTCGCTCAGTCGTGTCCGACTCTTTGCGACCCCATGAATCGCAGCACGCCAGGCCTCCCTGTCCATCACCAACTCCCGGAGTTCACTCAGACTCACGTCCATCGAGTCAGTGATGCCATCCAGCCATCTCATCCTCTGTCGGCCCCTTCTCCTCCTGCACCCAATCCCTCCCAGCATCAGAGACTTTTCCAATGAGTCAACTCTTCGCATGAGGGGCCCAAAGTACTGGAGTTTCAGCTTTAGCATCATTCCTTCCAAAGAAATCCCAGGGCTGATCTCCTTTTGGTTGCCTCTTATAGAGACTCGAGGAATCCGCCTGTAGAACTGTGGACCATTGCAGTTTGAACCGACACCACCACCCCCACCGCCCGCACTAGCCCGAAGCGTTTGTCATGGGATGCCTTAATACTTTTTAAACAGTTAAACAGTTCTTAACTGTGTCTTCCGGGAACTGGATAAGGATACGGTAAGATAAATGAAATAACGAGGCAATTAAGAAATTTAAAAGGGAATTTCACAATTAAAAAATGGTGCAGAGAGGTTTGGGACATAGGTTAGGTTGCAGGCGGCTGCGACCGGCGAACTAAGCGCGCCCGAGAGGAGCTACCCCGCGTCCGAGGTCAGGGGCGGCTGGGAGGAGCTACCCCACGCCCCCAAGCCCGAGGCCAGGGGCGGTGGCCGGGAGGACCAACTCCACGCCCCAAAGCCTGAGGCCGGGGGCGGCGGCCGGGAGGACCAACCCCACACCCAAGGAGCCGTGGCTGCGCGGGCGCAGGAGGGCCTAGAGGAGCTATCCCACGTTGAAGGTCAGAATGGGCGGCGGTGAGGAGATACCCCTCCTCCAAGGTAAGGAGCAGCGGCTGCGCTTTGCTGGAGCAGCCGTGAAGATATACCCCACGCCCAAGGTAAGAGAAACCCAAGTAAGACGGTAGGTGTTTCAAGAGGGCATCAGAGGGCAGATACACTGAAACCATACTCACAGAAAACTAGTCAATCTAATCACACTAGGACCACAGCCTTGTCTAACTCAATGAAACTAAGCCATGCCCCTGGGGCAACCCAAGATGGGCGGGACATGGTGGAGAGATCTGACAGAATGTGATCCACTGGAGATCAGATCAGATCAGTCGCTCAGTCGTGTCCGACTCTTTGCGACCCCATGAATCGCAGCACGCCAGGCCTCCCTGTCCATCACCAACTCCCGGAGTTCACTCAGACTCACATCCATCAAGTCAGTGATGCCATCCAGCCATCTCATCCTCTGTCATCCCCTTCTCCTCCTGCCCCCAATCCCTCCCAGCATCAGTCTTTTCCAATGAGTCAACTCTTCGCATGAGGTGGCCAAAGTACTGGAGTTTCAGCTTTAGCATCATTCCTTCCAAAGAAATCCCAGGGCTGATCTCCTTCAGAATGGACTGGTTGGATCTCCTTGCAGTCCAAGGGACTCTCAAGAGTCTTCTCCAACACCACAGTTAAAAAGCATCAATTCTTCGGCTCTCAGCCTTCTTCACAGTCCAACTCTCACATCCATACATGACCACAGGAAAAACCATAGTCTTGACTAGATGGACCTTTGTTGGCAAAGTAATGTCTCTGCTTTTGAATATGCTATCTAGGTTGGTCATAACTTTCCTTCCAAGGAATAAGCGTCTTTTAATTTCATGGCTGCAGTCACCATCTGTAGTGATTTTGGAGCCCAGAAAAATAAAGTCTGACACTGTTTCCACTGTTTCCCCATCTATTTCCCATGAAGTGATGGGACTGGATGCCATGATCTTCGTTTTCTGAATGTTGAGCTTTAAGCCAACTTTTTCACTCTCCACTTTCACTTTCATCACGAGGCTTTTGAGTTCCTCTTCACTTTCTGCCATAAGGGTGGTGTCATCTGCATATCTGAGGTTATTGATATTTCTCCCGGCAATCTTGATTCCAGCTTGTGCTTCTTCCAGTCCAGTGTTTCTCATGATGTACTCTGCATATAAGTTAAATAAGCAGGGTGACAATATACAGCCTTGATGAACTCCTTTTCCTATTTGGAACCAGTCTGTTGTTCCATGTCCCGTTCTAACTGTTGCTTCCTGACCTGCATACAAATTTCTCAAGAGGCAGATCAGGTGTTCTGGTATTCCCATCTCTTTCAGAATTGAGAAGGCAGTGGCAAACCACTTCAGTATTCTTGCCTTGAGAACCCCGTGAACAGTATGAAAAGGCAAAATGATAGGATACTGAAAGAGGAACTCCCCAGGTCAGTAGGTGCCCAATATGCTACTGGAGATCAGTGGACAAATAACTCCAGAAAGAGTGAAGGGATGGAGCCAAAGCAAAAAGAATACCCAGCTGTGGATGTGACTGGTGATAGAACCAAGGTCCGATGCTGTAAAGAGCAATATTGCATAGGAACCTGGAAGGTCAGGTCCATGAATCAAGGCAAATTGGAAGTGGTCAAACAAGAGACGGCAAGAGTGAATGTCGACATTCTAGGAATCAGCGAACTGAAATGGACTGGAATGGGTGAATTTAACTCAGATGACCATTATATCTACTACTGTGGGCAGGAATCCCTCAGAAGAAATGGAGTGGCCATCATGGTCAACAAAAGAGTCTGAAATGCAGTACTTGGATGCAATCTCAAAAACAACAGAATGATCTCTGTTCGTCTCCAAGGCAAACCATTCAATATCACAGTAATCCAAGTCTATGCCCCAACCAGTAACGCTGAAGAAACTGAAGTTGAATGGTTCTATGAAGACCTACAAGACCTTTTAGAACTAACACCCAAAAAAGATGTCCTTTTCATTATAGGGGACTGCAATGCAAAAGTAGGAAGTCAAGAAACACCTGGAGTAACAGGCAGATTTGGCCTTGGAATACGGAATGAAGCAGGGCAAAGACTAATAGAGTTTTGCCAAGAAAATGCACTGGTCATAACAAATACCCTCTTCCAACAACACAAGAGAAGACTCTACACATGGACATCACCAGATGGTCAACACCGAAACCAGATTGATTATATTCTTTGCAGCCAAAGATGGAGAAGCTCTATACAGTCAGCAAAAACAAGACCAGGAGCTGACTGTGGCTCAGATCATGAACTCCTTATTGCCAAATTCAGACTTAAATTGAAGAAAGTGGGGAAAACCACTAGACCATTCAGGTATGACCTAAATCAAATCCCTTATGATTATACAGTGGAAGTGAGAAATAGATTTAAGGGCCTAGATCTGATAGATAGAGTGCCTGATGAACTATGGAATGAGGTTCGTGACATTGTACAGGAGACAGGGATCAAGACCATCCCCATGGAAAAGAAATGCAAAAAAGCAAAATGGCTGTCTGGGGAGGCCTTACAAATAGCTGTGAAAAGAAGAGAAGTGAAAAGCAAAGGAGAAAAGGAAAGATATAAATGTCTGAATGCAGAGTTCCAAAGAATAGCAAGAAGAGATAAGAAAGCCTTCTTCAGCGATCAATGCAAAGAAATAGAGGAAAACAACAGAATGGGAAGGACTAGGGATCTCTTCAAGAAAATCAGAGATACCAAAGGAACATTTCATGCAAAGCTGGGCTCGATAAAGGACAGAAATGGTACGGACCTAACAGAAGCAGAAGATATTAAGAAGAGATGGCAAGAATTCACAGAAGAACTGTACAAAAAAGATCTTCACGACCCAGATAATCACGATAGTGTGATCACTGACCTAGAGCCAGACATCCTGGAATGTGAAGTCAAGTGGGCCTTAGAAAGCATCACTACAAACAAAGCTAGTGGAGGTGATGGAATTCCAGTTGAGCTATTCCAAATCCTGAAAGATGATGCTGTGAACATGCTGCACTCAATATGCCAGCAAATTTGGAAAACTCAGCAGTGGCCACAGGACTGGAAAAGGTCAGTTTTCATTCCAATCCCAAAGAAAGGCAATGCCAAAGAATGCTCAAACTACCGCACATTTGCACTCATCTCACACACTAGTAAAGTAATGCTCAAAATTCTCCAAGCCAGGCTTCAGCAATATGTGAACCGTGAACTTCCTGATGTTCAAGCTAGTTTTAGAAAAGGCAGAGGAACCAGAGATCAAATTGCCAACATTCACTGGATCATGGAAAAAGCAAGAGAGTTCCAGAAAAGCATCTATTTCCGCTTTATTGACTATGTCAAAGCCTTTGACTGTGTGGATCACAATAAACTGTGGAAAATTCTTCAAGAGATGGGAATACCAGACCACCTGACCTGGCTCTTGAGAAATCTGTATGCAGGTCAGGAAGCAACAGTTAGAACTGGACATGGAACAACAGACTGGTTCTAAATAGGAAAAGGAGTTTGTCAAGGCTGTATATTTTCACCCTGCGTATTTAACTTATATGCAGAGTACATCATGAGAAACGCTGGACTGGAAGAAGCACAAGCTGGAATCAAGATTGCCAGGAGAAATATCAATCACCTCAGATATGCAGATGACACCACCCTTATGGCAGAACAGCCAGCGTTGTTCACCCCAAAGCAGAACCTGGCCTCAGCATTCAATCAATTCATGACTCCCAGTTGTTGGCAGACCCACCCAGTTTACGTCTTCTGATAGGAACAGAATGAAAGGACAAAATAGGGGATTAAACAGTTAATCCCAGTAGGAATTAACTAGAAAGTAGTTAAAAGTACTAAGTAGAAAAAATATGAGAGACCCCCTTTAAGTTAATGATTACTCAAGAGAAGCCGATTTACTTAGCAACAAAACCATGCAGCAGAAGCACAAGCTATGCCTCCAAACAGTGAGACAGTGGTGGCACGAGACACACACCCTGCCCAGTGCTAATTGTCAGCTGGATGACAGTAGGATCTGATAGATCCCAATGGCTTTTGTCCTGCACCTCTCTAAGTCTCTTCTTATCTATCATTTTTCCTCAAGCAGAATTCTTGCTAAGACCTAAAGGACTGTGGTACCAGAGCTCTTTGCTGTGTATGTGCTCCGTCACATCCGACTCTTTGCAACTGCATGGACTAGATTCTGCCAGGCTCCTCTGCCCATGGAATTTTTTTAGGCAAAAATGAGTAAGTTGGCATTTCCCGATCCAAGCAGCTCTTTGGAGCCGCTAAAACAATTCCCAAACGGTTTCACTTCTACTGTTGCAGTTGCTAATTGTCTCAACTGGATGACAGTAGAGTCTGATAGATCCCAATAGCGTTTGTCCTTCACCTCTCCCCTTCTATCAGTTTAAGAGCAGTAGGAACACAGCGACTCCTTTCTTTGAGACTCAGCTCGCCACTATATACACACTTGTTTGACTCGTTTTCTTCCTCTGTTTCATTTATTCATTCAAAAAATACTGCATTTTGTTGTCGGCACTAGGGATACAGTAGTGAATATAACAGAAACCCAGCACTTACGTGTCTAGTGCAAAATATAAATTTTTTTATAAAAGTAAATATGATAATTGCAGGCAAAGATAAATGCTAAGAAGAAAATAAAATAGGGAGTTTGTTTGTGGTCCAGTGGTTAGAACTGCAAGCTCTCACTGCTGGGGACATGGGTTCAATCCCTGGTCAGAGAACTAAAATCCCACAATCTGAGCAGTGTGGCCAAAAAAAGAAAAACAAAACAGAAGAGTCACTAAAGGACTTTATGAGGAGATGATCTGAACTGAGACTTAAATGAGAAGGAGCCAGCTATGCCAAGTAGGGGAAGAAAACCATGCTAGACAGAGGATATGGTGTGGAATGCAGATGCTGAGCAACTTTGGCTTATTTGAGGAACCAAAGACCAGGAGGCTTGAAGCACTGTGTGAAGGGTATGAGACTGAGGTTGTCAAGAAAGTGAAAGTGAAGTCGCTCAGTCATGTCCAACTCTTTGCGACCCCATGGACTATAGCCTACCAGGCTTCTCAGTCCATAGGATTTTCCAGGCAAGAATACCGGAGTGGGTTGCCATTGCCTTCTCCAGGGGATCTTCCCGACTCAGGGATCGCACCCGGGTCTCCCGCATTGTAGGCAGACGCTTTACCCTCTGAGCCACCAGGGAAGCCGAAGCCTAATCATGTTGTTTTTATTTTGGGGCGTTATGTCTTGTTTTTAATAATTTCATTTATTATTTTATTTTTGGCTGTGCCGGGTCTTCATTGCTTCAGACTTTCTCTAGTTGTGGTGAGCAGGGACTTACTCTCTAGTTATGATGTCCAGGCTTCTCATTGTGATGGATTCTCTTTTTTTTTTTTTAAAAAAAGAGTATTTATTTATTTGGCTGCCCTGGGTCTTAGTGTTGACATTTGAACTCTTAGTTGAGGCATGTGGGATCTAGTTCCCTGACAGGGATTGAACCCAGGCCCCCTGTGTTGGGAACATGGACTCTTTAGCCACTGGACCACCAGGAACGTCCCAAGATGGCTTCTCTTGTTGCAGAGCATAGGCACTGGAGCATGGGCTTCAGTAGTTGCAACAAGTGGGCTTAGTTGCCCCACAGCACATGGGATTTTCCCTGACCAGGGATCTAACCTGTGTCCCATTCATTGGCAGGTGAATTCTTAACCACTGGACCACCAGGGAAGTCCTTGTCTTATTTTTTAAGTCAAGATGTTTTGGAGAGAATGACTTGCAAAGTGTAGAAATGGGACAGGGAAAATCAGAGAATGATAAGGAGCTATTGGACAAGTCCATGGGATATATGATGGTGACCTGGATTGTGTTGGTTGCTATAGAAATAGAAATGAAAGGATCTCAAGTTATTTTCCTGAAGTGCAGGTGTGAAGAAAAGTAGTAAACAAGGTGACTCCCAGGTGGTTTTCTTAAGCGAGTGGGAGGATGCCGTTTAATCCAAGGGGGAAGGTCATTTAATATGACTGAAGTGAAGTGAAGTGAAAGTCACTCAGTCGTGTCTGACTCTTTGTGACCCCATGGACTGCAGCCTGCCAGGCTCTTCTCCAAGCCAGAACACTGGAGGGGGTAGCCGTTGCCGTCTCCAGCGGATCTTCCTAGACCAGGGATCAAACCCAGGTCTCCCTCATTGCAGGCGGATTCTTTACCATCTGAGCCACCAAGGAAGCCCAATATGACTAGAGGGACCCTGAAAGCCTCTGCCCAAACTCTCCCACCACTGGCCTGAAAATCTCATATCACTCACTCCTTGGGGTCAACCCTTGGTTAAATGTGAATGTTGGCTTCATCACGTTCCAAAAACCACATATACAGAACTTCTATTAGTTGCTAGGGATATAAAGATGAATAAAAACAAGTATATATTGGGGAAATTGATCATAACTAAGCCATTTCAAGACAATAAGACAAATATGTATTATAATAAAAAGAGGTAATAAAAGTGCCTCCCTTACAGAGTCACCAAAATGAGTTAATGCCTATAAAGCCCCAGGCACTGACACTGGATTATAGAAGTACTCAATAAATATTATTTTTTTTTATACTTGTCTACACTGAAGTATATCATTATTGTTGATGTTATTATCTTCTGGATTCAGTGGGAGCAGATGAAAGAATGATCACAGTCTGCTACTTTAGGAGAAGGAAGTTTGAATAGAGAAAGTCTGCTTGACTCTAGCTTTCTGAATCAGTAGGAAGAAAGAGGAGTTTAGTTGGCAAGCAAGGGAGAAGGGACATTCCAAGGAAAAGAGGGTCAAAAGCTAACAAGATGAGAGCAAGGAGACAGGAAAGTAGCTGAGTATAGTTCAAGTGTAGGGTACTTACCAAGAAGAGGCAAGAGATAAAGCTGGTGTCGGAACTTAAGAAATGTGTAGACCATATTGAGACATTCGAACTCAGACTCCCATAGACAGCGGGGAGCCAGTGAAGGACATTAAGTAGGAAAGAGTCCTGATAGACTGTATGAGGCTTCCCAAGTGGCTCAGTGGTAAAAAAAAAAACCTGCCTGCAAATGCAGGAAACATGGGTTGGATCCCTGGGTCTGGAAGATCCCCTGGAGAAGGAAATGGCAACCCACTCCAGTATTCTTGCCTGGAGAATCCCTTGGACAGAGGAGCCTGGCAGGCCACAGTACATGGGGTTGCAAAGAGTCGGACACGACTGAGCAACTGAACACACAGATACACAAGAGGAAATGCAACTGGAAGTGGAGAGACCAACTAAAAGGGCCTCACAGTAACAGAGGTGAGAGACGATAAGGGCCTAAACTGGGGCAGCAATAAGTGTAGTGAAAAAAAAGGGGCATATTTGAGAGGTATTTAGAGAGACAACTGACAGAACTAGGGAGTGTTTAGATGTGGTGGTTCAGTATGTATTCAGGATTTCCAACTTAGCAGACTGGGTGGCCAAAGTTAACGCTGACTGAAATAATAAAATGCATCCTGGAGAAGGAGGAAGAATAAGCTTTACTCAGATTAATATTTAAGCTGAACTAGTTTGCCTCCAACTGAGACCTAAAGAAACTGAACAGGAAATAATCAAGTTTTGTTTAGTTTTACAATAAAATAGCTTTAAGTTTCTCTCTTTTGACTGCGCATGTGGGACCTTGGTTCCCTGATCCAGGATCGAACTCGTGCCCTCTGTAGTGGACACACAGAGTCCTAACCACTGGACTGCCATGGAATTCCCTAACTTTAATATTTTTTTGTTGATTATATCAATAATATGTACATGTTGCAGAAAATAAAATCAAATACAGAAAAGTACAAAAAGACATGTAATGTCCTACCACCCAGGGATGCTGCTAAACTTTTTCATGCAGGGAAAGAAAAGGACAGTTGGTCTGAGCCTGAGGACTGAGCCCTATTACAAGAAGACATTGAGGTCTACAGGGAGCCAGAAAGGGAAATTAAACATGAATCAAATCGAGTTTTAAAACAAAAATATCTCAGTTCTTCAAAGGCTCACATCTCCCTTAATGATACCAAACAAGCAGTAAATATTTATTCCATTGCAAATATGTGTAATTTCTCAACTGGCACTCAGGCATAGTGAAAATATAGACTCATCCAGAGTTAAAGTTTCATGACTAAGGTAAGAACAATGAAGCAAGAGTGTAAATCAGCATGACCTTGATTGGTATGTCCCTGAAAAGTCTTGGAGAGCTGAATCCTCTCTTGTTTATGTATTCTGGAAGTACCCAGCACAGTATGTAAAAGAGTACCTGATGAACATGTTGAGTAAATTAGTGAGGTCAACTTAAAGAAGTCAACTGAAGTATAGGATTGTGGGCAGATCCCCAACTAAAGAAAGGTCAGATACAACTTCACTCCTCTTAGTGATTCAGTCATCTTGCATGTTGTCATCACTTGTTTATCTACTAACAGATTTCTTTAGAAATAAGGGAGAGAACTACCAATCCCTGTTAAGTAGACTGCGGCTATATAGATTGCCTCTAGCTCTAAATAGCACAGTACATTTTAGGCACTGCCATAAAATAATAGAATAATAATATCAATAGTTCAAGCAATATACACACGTAAGAAAACACCCTCAAGGGGATTCTTAATGGCCCAGTGGTTAAGAATCTGCCTTGCAATGCAGAGAACATGATCCTCGGTCTGGGAAGATCTCACATGCCACACAGCATCTAAGCCCGTGAGCCACAACTACTGAGCCTGCACTCTGGAGCCCACAAGCCCAACTGCTGAGCCCACGTCGGGCAGCTACTGAAGTCCTCCTGCCTAGAACCCAGGCTCCACAACAAGAGAAGCCACTGCAACGAGGAGTCTGTGCATCTCAACAAAAAGTAGCCCTTGCTCTCTGCAATTAGAGAAAAGCTGCGAGCAGCAACGAAGACCCGGAGCAGCCAAAGATAAATAAATAAATGTTTTGTTTTAAGAAAGAAAACACCCTCAAAATTTCCTGAATCACCAGATGGGTTTTTTTAATCTCACTGGAATTAAGTTGGTATAAATCTAAAGAAGATTCTGGTCTGTTAAGATGATATGGAAAGCCCTAGAAAAACCACTAAGAAAATAACTCCAAAAATATAGGGGAAAAATCATTCAAGGAATTTAAATGTCACACTAGGAAATATTCAGTTAATGAAAAAAGAGTAAAATAGAGACGAACAAAAAAGACATGAAACACAGAAAACAAAAATTTCAATCTCAGACATAAATTCAACTATATCAATAATAATAACGTTGTGTGAATGGATTGAACAAACTATGTTAATAAGCAAGATCCATTTATATGCTATCTATGGGAGCACAGTTTGGAATCAAAGATACACATAGGTTGAAATTTAAAGAATGGAAACAGATATACCATACAAAAAGCAATCATAAGAAAGCTGGAGTGGTGACAGTAATATTGGATAAAATAGACTTTATAGCAAAAATATTTAACTGGGTGCAACCACTTTGCAAAAAAGTAGTATTACTGCCATTGTGACCCCCACTCCTAGGTATATATCCAAGATAAATGTCCACACAAATACTTGTACAAAAATGTTCATAGCAGCATTATTCATAATGACCAAAAAGTAGAAACAACCTAAATGTTTATCAACTTGTGAATCAATAAACAAAACATGGTATATCCATATAATGAAATATCATTCATCCATAAAAAGAAATTAAGTAGTAACAAAAGTTTCAACATGGATGAAACTTGAATATATTATGCTAAGGAGAACTAAGATTGTCACAGAAAACCACATACTATAAGACTCCATTTATATGGAATGTCCAGAATAGGTAAACCTGTATTGACAAAAAGAACACTGGGGTTACGCAGAGCTGGGAGAACTGAATGGAAATTAGGAGTGACTGCTGAGACATACAGAGTTTCTTTGGGGGTGATGAAAGGATTCTGAAACTGATTGTAGTGACGGTTGCACAACTCTGTGACTACACTAAAAACCATTGACTTGTACGCTTTAAATGGGTGGATTTTATCTAAATAAAGTTATTTTTAAATACAGGTTAAACTAATACCTAATTCTGAATATTCATTGGAAGGACTGGTGCTTAAGCTGAAGCTCCAATACTATGAACACCTGATGCGAAGAGCTGACTCACTGGAAAAGACCCTGATGCTGGGAAAGACTGAGGGCAAGAGGAAAAGGGGGCAACAGAGGATGAGTTGGTTGGATGGCATCACTGACTCAATGGACATGAGTTTGAGAAAACTCAGGGAGATAGTGATGGACAGAGAAGCCTGCCATGTTTATGGGGTCGTAGTTCATGGGATTACAAAGAGTCTAACACGACTTAGCGACTGAACAACAACAACAGAAACTAATATAGAGGTCTGAATGGTGGTTACCTTTTGCCAAGTTGTCCGTTGAGAGAAGGCATGAGGGAGACCGCTGGTGTGTTAGGAATATTCAGTGTCTTGATTTGGGTGGTGATTACTTGAATGTACACAAATGTAAGTTCTTCAAACTATATACTGAAGAATTATCAGACAAAAAGAAAAACATTTTAAAATATTATCTTTATTTAAATAGTTTGACTTAAAATAGTGATATTCATTAACTATATTTTATTTTTCCATTTAGCTTTAATAGAATATTTTATAAGTGAAATAACTTTTAAAACAAAATAAATTTTATTTTACATGTTTTACATGTATTTCTTAATTAAAATATATTTAACACATTCAATTTTTGTGCACTTTAAATTCTACTACATTTTGTGTACTAATGCTTTGGATCATTACTGTAGATGTGTGTGTGTGTTTAGTCATTCAATCGTGTCTGACTCTTTACAGACCCGTGGACTGTAGCCCTCCAGGCTCTTCTGTCCACAGAATTTTCCAGGCAAGAATACAGGAGTGGGTTGTTTTTTCCTATTCCAGGGGATCTTTTCAACCCAGGGATCTAACCTGTGTCTCTTACATATCTTGCTTTGGCAGGCGGGTTCTTTACCTCTAGCCCCACCTGGGAGGCCCATTACTGTAGAGAGGACCTAAAGAATGAAAACCTGAATGATTATAACATAATTAATGCTTGTGCTGATGGTGGCAAGATGAAAGTTATGAATAAATCCATGATGATATATGAATTACATGTGTTTTAATTTTACTCCCCATCCAAATATCATTGGATCATCAGTCCTTCAAATCTAGATACAAGCAATAGCATTTAAACTATAATATTTCACATTTTACTTCTCTTTCACTCATATAAAAACTATAATTTTTTATAAATAAAATGTATTTACATATATTTTCCCATTTGACTGTTGTATTTGTTTGATATATTAATAAGAAGTTATATTTTATTTAATAGTCCTGTATTAACTTGATAACTTTTAAAGACTTAAACATAGGCACGTGGGCCTCAATTTATTCTTTCAGCCTCAATCCCACATATGTTATTGGTAGGGCTTGCCTGGTAGTTCAGTGGTAAAGAATCCGTCTGCCAATGCAGGAGACACAGGTTCGATCTCTGATCCTGAAAGATCCCACGTGCCACCGATGAACTAAGCCCGTGGGCCACAACTACTGAGCCCACGTACCCTAGAGCCCATGCTCTGCAACAAGAGAATCCACAGCAAAGAAAAGCCCGTGCACCAACTCGAGAGTAGCTCCTGCTCACGCAACTGGAGAAAAATATGCGCAACAATGAAGACCCAGCACAGCCATAAGTGAATAAATAAATAAAAATTTTAAGAAGAAAGTATAAAAAATGTTATGGGTGGGCCTACATATAGCATGTGTGACCTGCTTTGTTTACAGTAATCTATATACTTTTTAACCACCTACTTCAATTTCTTGCTTACACACACAAACATAAGCAAACACACACACAATTCTCTATTGTTCCTGAAGAACAGAGATGGTCTTACCCATTCCTGATTCGCCATATAGTGTGTATCACAGTGATTATAGGCACCAATGAATAGGTTTTGAATTTAACCGAATCACATTTGGTAAGAAGTGGGAGGTACACTTCAAGAGATTTCTCAAGAAGTTGTGGATTTAAGAAATCCAAAAATAAGCAGGAATGATAGGTACGAAGAGTCGAGGTGTTTGCCTTCAGGACACCTAAAGCATAAGCAACAGAGAGCAAGTTAACTCAGTGTGCTTCGCTAATGTGCATCCTTTGGCAAGATGAACAATTTAGGTAGGTGTGAGAGCTTCACTGACAAAGAGTTGGACTGGGAAATGTGTGGCAATGAGATATTCATCTTCTGGTATGTTGCTTCAGAAGGAGATGTAGAAGGACATTAAACTTACTTAAGGATAAAAAGTCATTCTCCAGAACTATGTAAGATCCACTGGAATCTAATGCTGTAGAAACTACCACTAAAAATTCAAGCAAAGATTATGATGGTTTTAGCAATATAGTAAATAGCCATCTGTTGGAAATTTAAAATTCCCTGCATGAATTTTAAATAACAAAAATAATATTAAGCAACAATCAATTTTACCAAACGGCTATTAACTGGAAACAACCACCTTTATTGGCTGAGTTGGTACAGTTGCAGGATCAGTATCAAACAATGGATCTAGGTCTTCAAATTTTAGGTCAAAGGCAGACTTGCATAAATGTTAGAGGATTGTTTCCCTTCTGTAGGAACACAGAATGCAAATCAAAATTTTGGTGGTTCTGGGCACAAGTTGGTTTGTCATCTCCTCCATCTTGCAGGAGCAAAAGCATGCCAAAAGATACAATATATATTCAGGAAATGAAGTGTAATCAAGTTGGCCAGGAGACGCAGAGCTTCTCAACTTTCCTGCCAAATTAATCTCCTTACAGAGAAAGAATAAATTTGAATGTCCCATTCATCAAAAAATTTAAGCGTTTGTCCCCATGTCTCCTCTCAATGTATTGGAAATTTCATGTTTTATCTTCAAAATGAATGCAAATACTGCATACCAGTCTATCAGGTGAATGATGTTTTGTAAAAATGCTTCAAAGATCTATCATCAGAGGAGAAACAAGTTTTCTATTTCTAAACTTGGCTAACGTACTTTCTTGGAAAAGAAGTTTCTTTATACTTGTGGCAAAGCCCTTTATATAAATGTATATTTTTTGAAATTTTGTGAGAAGTATGGTGAATATATACACATATTTTAAATATTATTATTAACTATTTTGAAATCTAATTCAAATTCAAAATCTAGTATTAATAGTTTGTTACTAAACTGAACATGAAGCAACTACCACTCAGCTTAAGAAATAAAACAGCCCTTAACCTTAAAGCCCCAGTATACCCCTCTAAGATTATCCTCCTGCTTGTTTTCCCTCCAGGAAATTTCATGAATTTTATGTTACCCATTCCTTTGTTTTTTCTGTATAATTTACTAGTTTACCACAAATGTAGATATTCCTAAACAATATAGCATAAAGTAGCATAAATAAATGGCCTTGATATAAATGATATATGTTTGCCTTTTCAGTTTCAAGTTGTTGCTGTAATTCTTTCACATGCGTGCATGGCGTTCATCCACTTTCACTTACAAAGAGTACCTTTGTATATTTATCCTTTCCAGCATTGCTGGACATTTTGATTGTTTTCAGTTTCTTTGTGATTACAAAATGTTGTGTCTTCAGATGCATGTGGGAAGGAATTTTCCTAAGGTAAATATCCAGGGGGGTGCTTCCCAGGCGGCTCAGCAGTAGAGTCTGCCTCCCAATGCAGGAGACATGGGGTGGATCTCTGAGGTGGAAAGATTCCCTGGAGAAGGAAATGGCAACCCACTTCAGTATTTTTGCCTGGGAAATCCCATGGACAGAGGAGCCTGACGGGCTAAACAGTCCATGGGATCACAAGAATACAATTTAGCGACTAAAACAGCAACATCAAATATCTGGAGTGAATTCAATTTTAGCAAATGGTGCCTATGGCACATAATATTTTCTAAAGATAGCAACAAACATATCTTCCATCCAAATGCTCTTTTTACAATGTGAATTTGACATATCTCCCATCAATAAGTGGAATCTGTATTCCCTTTCTTTGATAGTGGGTGAACTTTTATGACTTTCAAATAGAGAATGGCAGAGGTTACTCTGTGTGACTTTGAAAGCTAGTTTATAAAGGGCCGAACACCTTCTCAATTGTTAGCTCAAATACTTACTCTTAAAAGACTTTAGCTTCTTTATAAGGACTGACCACCCAGAGACCTGAGGGCACCATACTGTGAGCTCAATCTACCACCCAAGTGGAGATCCAGGGAAGGGTGCTGAGACAACATGAAGAGTGATTGCAGGGAATTCCCTGGCGGTCCCCTGGTTAGGACTCTCTGCTTTCACTGCCATGGGCCCAGGTTCAATCCCTGGTCGAGGAACTAAGATACCACAAGCCATGCAAAACAAATAAATAAACGAGAGTAGTTTCAGACAGTTCCCTTAACTCCAAACCCCAGATGACCGATTGTAATTGAAGGAATGATTTCAGAGCCACCCAACCAAGCCCTTTCCAATTTTCTGACCCATAGGAACTGTGGAATTTTCTTTTTTTTTGGCCACACCACTCAGCATGTGGGATCTTTTTTTTCCCAATTAATTATTCTAATTGGAGGATAATTACTTTACAATATTGTGATGGTTTTTACCATACATAAACATGAATCGGCCACAGGTATACAAGTGTCGCCCCTCGCACCTCCCTTCCCACCCTGTCCCTCTGGGTTGTCCCAGAGCACCAGCTTTGGGTGCCCTGCTTCAGGCACTGAATTTGCACTGGCCGTCTACTTTACATATGGTAATATACATGTTTCAGTGTGCTGCTGCTGCTACTGCTGCTAAGTCGCTTCAGTCGTGTCTGACTCTGTGCGACCGCATAGACGGCAGCCTACCAGGCTCCCCAGTCCCTGGGATTCTCCGGGCAAGAATACTGGAGTGGGTTGCCATTTCCTTCTCCAATGCATGAAAGTGAAAAGTGAAAGTGAAGTCGCTCAGTCATGTCCAACTCTTAGCGACCCGTGGACTGTAGCCCACCAGGCTCCTCCGTCCATGGGATTTTCCAGGCGAGACTACTGAGTAGGGTGCCATTGCCTTCTCCGATGTTTCAGTGTGGTTCTCTTAAATCATCCCACCCTCACCTTCTCCCACGGAGTCCAAAAGTCTGTTCTTTACATTTCTGTCTCCTTTGCTGCCCTGCATGTAGGATCGTTGGTACCATCTTTCTAAATTCCATATGTATAGCATTTGGGATCTTAATTCCCCAACCAGGGATCAAACCTGTACCCCTTGCATTGGAAGCACGCAGCCTTAACCACTGGACTGCCAGGGAAGTCTTGGAATGTTATTTTAACATTGAATTTAAATTTACTATTTAGCTCACTAAATTCGGGGTGGCTTGTATGAAGCAACAAAACACCAGAAAAATATCAAATTGCCTTCCAGAGTGATTGTATCAATTTTCGCTGGTAGTGAATGCAAGCACCTGTCATTGACACCTTTATCATTCTTTATGTTTTGAATGGTACGTATGGTATGAAATATGATTACAGTTTTGGACCGACTTTGATTGCTAAGGACTTTGAGCATTTATACATTTGTTAGCCCTTTGTGTTTCTTCTTTCATAACATCAAGACTTTCGCTTGTATTTCCATTAGATTTTCATTGTAGAATTTAAAAATAGTAGAGTACTAATACTTTGTCAGTTATATACATTACAAAGTCTTCTAGATGTTTTATTGAATTTTCCACTGCTCCAAGTGTATTTTGATGGACAGAAAGTAGCAGTATTTAATTTTATGGTTTCGGTTTTTTCAGGTCTAAATTCTTTCGCCATGGTATCACAGAGAAGGTTTTCTGTAATTTATTTTAGAAATTTTACAAGTTTTGTTTTTCACATTTAAGTCTTTAATCATCCACTTGGAATTTATTTTTGTTTGATATAAGGTGAATTTTTTAAATAGGTCCAATTAAGCACTTTTCTCATCTGAAAACTATTGTATATCAAGTTCCCAAAGCATGTTCTATTTCCGGGCTTGTTAGTTCCATTGGCCTATTTGTTAATCCTTTTGTCAACAACACATTGTTTCAATAATTACAGCTGAATGGCAACTGTAATTTCCCAACAAACAAAAGTCCAGGACCAGACGACTTCACAGAGCATGTATTCCTTTTTGTATGCAGAAATTTATTTTTTAAAACTATTTACTAGACAAAGAAAATCATTAAAATGTGAGTTTAGGAACTAATTACAACAACATCTTTTAATATTCTAGATGCCTGCTAGGTACTCTTGCTAGGTGGAGAAGTAGCAATCCAAGTCTACTTTAAACTATACTTTTAGTTGGAATCTTTTGTTATTTTGTCTTTTGCATAGTTCAGAAATTTCACCAAAGTCAAGTTTTTCCTTCAACAAAACTTATGTTGAGATCGACAAGAGTCACTGATAAATCCTTCTCTGTGGTATTTTTTTTCCCCTTGTTTACAAGCTGAAGTAAAGAATCTCCTTAGGATTCTTAGATCTAAATAGGGATTTCTATCCAATCTTTTACTATAACGGGACAAATCTTAGTTTTCTCTTCTGCTCACTGCATCTGTTAGCAAGTTTTTAGGCCATCCATGTAGTTCATTCTGTTACTTCTTTTTGCCTCTGGACATTCTCACGTCAATCATTGTTTCAGGAACACAGTGGAGGAGGGAAGGAGTAGATTGAAAAGTTAAGTTGGGGTCACATTTAAATAGTCTTAAATGTAAACATAGGAATAGTCAGATTTCTAAATTATCACTTTCTGATACAATAGGTTGAAATTCCATGACAGGCATACTTTCAACTGAGAGTTTTTGTTTTTTTTTCCCAAATAGCTTCTTTCATTCAAACTATTGATGAAAGCAATTTTCACATGGGGTATGGGGGAAAATGAGGAAGTCAGTCTGGTTCATCCATGAGTTAACCTGAATTTTTTGTTAACTAAAACAGCCTGTTTATGGCCTATCAAACATACATTGTGCATCTGCTTTAACTCTTAAAGGAAAGGGTGCATTGACCAGAAGTAAAGACTGTGCATGTTAAAAGTAAACATCAAATGCCTCCCTTCCTGGGATGCCAGTGCTGGTATTCCTTTGATGGTAAGACTCCCTCCCTAGATGCCAAGGCCATACTGACTGGCTGTGTATATGACGATCTTTTCGAAACTTTGAAAGAATGTATCCCTTGTTTGATGTTCTTTGTTCTGACAAGATAGGAAACTGCTGAAAACCATCTGCTCTGGAGCAGTTCCTCAGAGTTACCTAAGAGGCTATCACCTGGGCTATAGTCCTTAGTCTGAACCAAATAAAACACTTTGCTTTTCTATTCCTATCACAGATTATATCGACATTGCTTGGTGTAGTTGGCAGGATATCAGGAAAGCCCATCTGAGGTTACCTTGCGTCAGCGCTGGACCAGTGCTTGGTACCAAGCACAGGCCCTTGAGCACCCCCTGGCTTCACAGAACCCTTCATGTGCTTTTGTGAGCTTTTCCTGATACCTAGATGTTCTTGCATTAAGTGACAGTCCAAGACTTTTATCTGGGCTGTTTTCTTAAGACTTGGAGTCTTCAAGGGGTACTGGTACGTTTCCTAGGTGGAGAGGACCTAGGGGAAAGATGCTAGACAGAGGGCCTAGTTAAAATTTGTGAATCACTTTCCTGTACACCTGTGACATGTAGTGTATATCAGCTATACCTCAAGTTAAAAAAAGAATGATTATATATTACGGTCTGTGTGCCAGAAAATAGTTTCTCCAATTTTTAATAACTTGAAACTTTGTTGTTTAGTTGGTAAGTTGTGTCCAACTCTTTTTGTGAACTGTAGTCTGCCAAGTGCCTCTGTCCATGGGATTTCCTAGGCAAGAATACTGGAGTGGGTTACCATTTCCTTCTCCTGGGGATCTTCCTGATCCAGAGATGGAACATGTGTCTCCTGCATTAACAGGTGGATTCTTTACCACTGAGCCACTAGGGAAACCCTACTTTAAACTTAAGAGTTTTGCTAAGTTAAATTAAATAATGAGAATTCATTGAATATCCAGATCATTTCCAATTAAGACAAAATACTGAAATATTCATTCCTAAGCAAGTCTAAGTTTACCTACTTTTATCTTCTTATTAAAAGAAAATCTAAAGATGTTTGGATTTATTAGACCTATAGCTTATACAACATTGAAGGAAGATTGCTATGAGAAAATGTACATTGCTAGAGGTTATAAAATATGTTCACAAATTTGCTGATCAGGAAGTGCTGATATGACAGTTTGCATAGCTTGCTTCTCGAGGGGTTAAGGTTTCTTAAGAGTTAAAAATTATAAATGTAATTAAAACTACTAAAAACCATAAGGGAAACATTTCAGTATACAAGGAAAGTAAAATGTGTGTTCTCAGTACAAGGAGATAGCAAGAATGGAAATGCATTTTGTTAAGGGAAAAGAAAATGATTTTGTCCTGAAGCATCTCAAAGAGAGATATTAAATGAATTAGACTTATTTTCTATATTAAATTACATGGGGAGCATTGTCAACTAAAAGATAACATGAAGATTTCTTTATGTTATACTTTTATAGAAATACCATAATTTATTATAAATAATTATATAAAGTTCATGGAAATTATATAAACTTCATGGGAATCTTATATATCTTGGTGTAAAATCTAATCTGTCATCATAATGTAGGCTCACCTTGAAGGAACTGAACCTGAATATTACAGAAATGTCCCAGCTGGCTTTCATACAAAGATAGCAACAACAGACTCTGTAAAGGTTATGGCACATGTAGATAAAGTCCATTCTGTTTTTTCAAAAATTCTCCTTTTGCCTCCAGTGTTTCCCAGCATCAGGGTCTTTTCTAGTGAGTCGACTCTTTGCATCAGGTGGCCAAAGTATTGGAGCTTCAGCTTCAGCATCAGTCCTTCCAATAAATATTCAGGGTTGATTTCTTTTAGGATTGACTGGTTTGACCTCCTTGCTCTCCAAGGGACTCTCAAGGGTCTTCTCCAGCACCATGATATGAAAACATCAATTCTTTGGTGCTCAGCCTTTTTTATGGTCCAACTCACATTCGAACATGACTACTGGAAAAACCATAGCTTTGACTACACAGACTTTTGTCAGCAAAGTGATGTCTCTGTTTTATAATACGCTGTCTAGGTTTGTCATAGGTTTCTTTTCAAGAAATTTAAGGGCTGCAGTCACCAGCTGCAGTGATTTTGGAGCCCAAGAAAGAAAATCTGTCATTGCATCTACTTTTTCCGCTTCTATTTGCCATGAAGTGATGAGACCAAATGCCATGATCTTAGTTTTTTTAATGTTGACCCTTAAGCCAGCTTTTTCACTCTCCTCTTTTACTCTCATGAAGAGATTCCTTAGTTCCTCTTCACTTTCTGTCATTAGAGTGATATCATCTGTATAACTGAGGTTGTTGATATTTATATCCAGCTTCTGATTCATCCAGCACAATATTTCATATGATGTACTCTGCGTATAAGTTAAATGACCAAGGTGACAATATACAGCCTTGTCTTACTTGTTTTCCAATTTTGAACCAGTCAGCTGTTCAATGTAAGGTTCTAATTGTTGCCTCTTGACCCCATATACAGGTTTCTCAGGAGACAAGTAAGGTACTCTGGTATTCCCATCTCTTTAAGAATTTTCCACAGTTTGTTGTGATCCACACAGTCAAGGGCTTTAGCATAGTCAGTGAAGCAGAAGTAGTTGTTGTTCTGGAATTCTCTTGCTTTCTCCGTGATCCAACAAAAGTTGGCAATTTATTCTCTGGTTCCTCTGCCTTTTCTAAATCCAACCTGTATGTCTGAAAGTTCTTGGTTTATGTAATGCTGAAGCCTAGCTTGAAGGATTTTGAGCATAGCCTTACTAGCATGAGAAATGAGTGAAACTGTATGGTAGTTTGAACATTCTTTGGCACTGCCCTTCTTTGGGATTAGAATTAAAAGTGACCTTTTCTAGGTCAGTATTGTAGGGAGTCTATATTAGAGGTCAAGTCTAGAATTAGAAGGAAGTCTGCTTAGAAGCATAAAATGGGTCTTCATTTGAATACAGATTCTCACAAGCAAGGGTTGGCTTACTTTAAATTAGAGAGGAAAAGTGTTCACCTATGTGAAATATTGTAAACCAACGCTTCTCAAACTTTAATGTGCAAAGAAACCACCATCTCTTCCTCCTATCTTGTAAAAATGGCAGATTCTGCCTAGTGGGGCTGGGAGGACCTGAGATTCTTAACTTTTAATAAACCTCCAGTCGATTCCATTGCTGCTTATCCTAGTACCATACTTTGGGTAACAAAGGTTGTAAAGCAGAAAGACCCTTTCTGACATTTGTCCTTGCCCAAATTTCCCGATTCCCTAAAATTCTTTTACATTGCTGGTGAGTCTGAAAGTCCACCAATTATTCTAAGTTGCAGATATATTCAAAATGTAATGTTAACTCTTAATCAGATAGTTTTCCTCATCATATGAACTGAATTAGGAATAGTCAACATCTATGTTGATTTCTGTGGGTCCATGGGGTCTCAAAGAGTTGGACACGACTGAGCAACTGATCACACACATGTGCACAGAAACGAATTTAGTAATGAGGTACTGTATAAAAGGGTGAACGTAAAGTTGGAACATGAGGTTAGGAAGAGCCGTGGGCATTGGGCACCTGCAGAGTATTATGAAAGGGGACTACTTGGGGTTATGCTAAAGGCCATATTAGCAAGTAGGAGGAGGTGAAGAAAGAGGTGAGAGGCTACTTATAATGAACCTCGTGGTTTTAAAAGCCTTGCCACGGGCCATTCTGAGGAAACCTGATCCTAATAAAAATAGCATTAGTCTATTCCTAATTTTGCATAGAAAGACAATATGATGCCTGTATGTATCAGTGAAGATTCACTGTTTTTTCTATTTGCTTATGCAGTTGTGAAGTGCAAGAAGTTAGTCTGTTAAATGCACATGCTAGTTGAAACTATAGGAAATATCTTCTAATAAATATTGAAGATTCCAAGAAAGGATTTAGAGCTAAAATTATGACCAGTGACTGACAACACAGAATGATAGCACTTAAAAGAGTTGGAGATCACTGAGCCTCTTTAATTCTATGGATGAAGAAACTGAAAGCAAGCAGGTTTAAATGGATTTCTCAACTTCATTCAGGTAGTTAATGCAACAGTCTGAACTTGAATATCACAACTCTTGACTTTTAACCAAGGGCTTTCTATAATATGGTGTAAAAGTCTGAGAAACCAGGTTAAATTTTCCTGAAAGTTTTCACATTTTAATTTCAATAAGTTTTTTTTTTTAATGTAAAGAAGTATGTTTGTGCTTAATGATTTTATACTTAGTAGTTCAATTACTTTTGACAAATTTCCAATTTTTTGAAAATTTTTCTTTCTTTCTGTCAAGGGTTCCACTTTTTGGATAACCAACAAGGACCTTCTGTTTAGCACAGGGAGCTCTGCTCAATGTTATGTGGCAGGTTGGATGGGAGGTGAGTTAAGGGGAGAATGGATACATGTGTATGTATGGCTGAGTCCCTTTGCTGTCTATCTGAAACTATCACAACATTGTTAATCAGCTATAATTCAATACAAACAAAAAGTTTAATAAAAAAAAATAAAGAGCTTTATTTTTAAAGAAATTTCTAGAAGACCTATGCAATTTATTATAAGGTCAACACCAAGATAAATCCATTTATTTTCTGAATATATTCCAGATGTCGCCAAGAGTCCTCCTTTTGATAAAACAATAAAATCTACTTTCCTATCCTGAACGTAAGCCTGGTTTTCTTCTGAAATTCCTCTGTCTACTATACACATTTTCCCATGTCTGGACATGGATAGCCAAAGGCAGAAGCGAAGTAGAAGTTCAAGTCAAATGAGATATACTTGTGAGGCCTGACCTCTGAGGTTGCTCCACCTGTCAACTTAGTCTACTTGTTCAGGACACACATCACAGCATTTGGAAGGTAACTAAACAAATAAAGGTTAGTATGTTCAACTTCACAATGCAGATTGTAAAGCAGCGACATTTCTCACCAGGAAAGACACAAACTAATACATTACTTTCCCAGGCTCCATCCTCTCCCTTATCAAAAATGCACTGTGAGGAACTTCCCTGGTTGTGCAGTGGTTAGGACTCTACACTTGCACTGTTGAGGTTCAATCCCTGATCAGGGAATTAAGATCCCAGAAGCCATTTGTCACTGCCCCTCCTCTAAATGCATTATATCAAACTTTCACACTCGAATGTAAATTTTAGCTCAACTTACTGCATTTCCTAAGACAGTTTGGATCTTATACCTCAGGGCTTCCCTGGTGGCTCAGTCAGTAAAGAATCCATCTATAATGCAGGAGATGTGGGTTTGATCAGTGGGTAGGAAAGATCCCCTGGAGAAGAAAATGGCAATCTATTTCAGTATTCTTGCCTGGAGAATCCCATGGACAGAGGAACCTGGCAGGCTACAGTCCATGGGTCACAAAGAGTCAGATACTACTCAGCGACTAAATCCAGCCACCTCAGCTCTACTGTAAGTAAGAGTGACAAAAAGGTGAGGTTTCCAATCTCATCTATCACTGACTTTGGTAGAGAACAATAAAGCATTGTGGAGAAGCTGTCTATAACCCCTGAAATTTCACTTGGTAGAGAACAGGCTATTCTGGCATTACACTATAATCCACACGCCTGTGCCTGCAGGTTAGTTCATTGGGTAATAACAGAGTTCACTACAGTTTGCTGAAAAGGTGAATGCGAAATTTTGGACTCAACGTCTCTGAAAACAAGAGCATATCTTTTCAGAGGAGTTTTAAAAATATAAGTGAATTTATGTTATGCCAGTAGGACTTTCTTTTTAGTGCCCCATTCAATGCAATTTTAATTGGAATACTTCTGGATGTCCATTTAAATTGTCTTCAGGGTTTATGTTTAAACAACATGTTTTTAAATAGATTACCTTAGAGGCTGATGAATCAAAATAATAGAAATAAGAAACATATACCTTCATCTCTCAGAGGAAAAGCAATGGATAAACCCACAGTAATGTCGTTATTGTTTTAAGATTGCTCTTTCTTTTCCTAGCTCAGGAAAATCTATTTAATAATTTTCTGAAAGTCTCTAAAAGTCCAAATGTCATCTCTTTATGTTGAAATTTTGTCTGTTTTAATGAGATTTAATTTATAGCAAAACTCACCCTTCAGAGATAGTTAATTATCCTGTAAATTGATTTGATAAGCTAATCCCTGCTAATGTTTTAAGAAGTATGAACTTATCAATGTGTTCTCTAGTAGAATTACACTTCTAGAAACTTTTTAAAATAGTATCCTATCCAAAGGCAAGATTCTACTGGACATAATTCCAAGGACACTGGCAGATCCATAATCAGGGTATTTTGGAGCAGGCAGATCTCAAAGAAGTTTTACTGCACAGACCTTTGACTAACAGTCTAATTCTTTATACCAGTTTTACTGGACTGCCCTATAAAAGTTTCCCCTAGAAATGCAGAGGTAAATGAGAATTCCCCTTTCTGATAGTGTATGTAAAACCTTTTTACAGGTCAAAGATGAAAGAGTAGAAAATAAATCCCTTCAGTGTGAAAGCCAGACCATAGCATGTTGATATCTGTGCTTTAAAAAAAAAAAAAAATAACTAGCAGACATCCCTCTGATAATTTTTAACCAGAATATCTTCAAATACAATTACTTGGCAAATGAATAAACATTTACTGAATACCTGTTATGTGTCAGATACTGTGCTGTGTGGCATTAAATGTGCATGAGCACATTTCATTATTCTTACTTTTATAAAGCCTTCCTTTTATAAAGCCAATCCAGCGTTTATGATGTTTACAATCAAGGCTCTAAATTTCATATGAAAGTGAAAGTCACTCAGTTGTGTCCAACTCTTTGCAACCCCGTGAATTACACAGTCCATGGAATTCTCCAGGCCAGGATACTGGAGTGGGTAGCTGTTCCCTTCTTCAGGGGTTCTTCCCAACCCAGGGATCGAACCTAGGTCTGCCGCATTGCAGGTGGATTCTTTACCACCTTGAACCACCAGGGAAGCCCCCAAATTTCATATGTGTAAATCTAAATAAAATGGTTATATGGTTTATATATCCATTAGGCCACATTCCTTGAGGTAGAAGACTACCTGTTTATTCTTCTGTCCTCTGAGCCTGAACCTAGTCCAATGCCTGGCACTTAGTAAACAGACTCTCATTAAATCTTTTCGGAAAAATAATTTTTAAAAATACTTATTTATTTGGTTGTGCTGGGTCTTTGTTGCGACACTTCGGATCTTCAGTCTTTCTTGCAACATATGGAATCTTTAGTTGTAGCATTCAAACTCTTTGCTGCAGCATGTGACGTGGAATCTAGATCCCTGACCAGAGATTGAATGGGAATGCAGAGTCTTTGCCACTGGACCACCAGGGAAATCCCTGGAATAATTTCTCAAAGAGATTATGGAACATTTTAGTGGACAGATCATTTTGATTAGTTCTTCATAAGTGTGTTACTGATAGTAACGTTGTTTTGAGTAACTGGAGTAAAAGGAATTGATATGTGACCTTGTTCTCCCCAACAGTGCTTTGTAATAATGAGCACCCAAATGATGCTTTTGAACTATGGTGAAGACTCTTGAGAGTCCCTTGGACTGCAAGGAGTCCAACCTGTCAGTCCTAAAGAAAATCAGTCCTGAATATTCATTGGAAGGACTAACGGTGAAGCTGAAGCTCCAGTACTTTGGCCACCTGATGCAAAGAACTGACTCATTGTAAAAGAACCTGATGCTGGAAGATTGAAGGCAGGAGGAGAAGGGGATGACAGAGGATGAGATGGTTAGATGGCATCACCAACTCAACAGACACAAGTTTGAGTAAACTCCGGAGTTGGTGATGGACAGGGAAGCCTGGCGTGCTGCAGTCCATGGGGTCGCCAAGAGTTGGACACGACTGAGCGACTGAACTGAATACAGATTTAGTTGAATGAGAAGCTTTTTTAAAAAAAAAAAAGCATTGTGAGGGATACAGAGCTGTATATGACATGGTTTTATAAAAAATTTTAAAATGTCATATATAGCTCTGTACCCCTCACAATGCTTAAAAAAACAACAACAAAAAATAAATAGGGCTTCCCTGGTGGCTCAGACAGTAAAGAATCTGCCTGCAATGTGGGAGACCCAGGTTCAGTCCCTGGGTCAGGAAGATCCCCTGGAGAAGGAAATGGCAACCCACTCTAGTATTCTTGCCTGGGAAATCCCATGGACAGAGGAAAGTGACGGGCTATGGTTCATGGGGTGGCAAAGAGTCGGACATGACTGAGCGACTAACTTTACAAAAATCTATGTAACCAGAGACTCCACTTCCCTAGTCCCCAAGCTTGGGGTTTACTAGTGCCCTCATTTTTCCTCAGAGTGTGGATACTGGATCCTAGTAGTCTAGGATGCTTAGAGAATGCAGGGTAATCAGTACACAGAATTTCTTGCTGCTCTCACATGAAATGGAATGCTGACAGTAAATGGCAGCTGGCTTCTACAGAGTGCTGGCTGGTCCTCTATCCTGACTTCTGCCAAGGCATTGGCAGGATGCTTGTTCATAACAAGCTCCGCTAGCCGCCTGCACTGCTGCCTTATGGGCCATAATCTGGCCCTTGACCCAGAATCAGGATGTGCTGAAGTGTTTGCCCCTTTACGGACCCAAGGCTCTGGCTAATTTTACTCTTTTCCTCTTTAGAAGCCTGGCAAGTTACTTCTAAATTTAGCTCCAAATAGAAAGAGACATTGTTTTTCTAGCCCGAAATTCCAGCCAAGCCTTCATCCTCAGAGTTATGACCATCTCCTAAGTCTCTGGGCCCCACAGGAGAGAAGAAACAGCTCTTTATTTATATTTATGGGCTCACCTTCCCGTACTCTCCTTGGTTCCCGCCATAGGAGTCAAAGAGGGGACAGCAACCACTTTTTGGCAGACAAGTAGGACAGAGTCTAGCTTGAATATGACTAGCCCCCAGACTGCTGTTTTCTACTGTTTTGTGAGCCTTCCAGCCTCTTTTCTCCATCTTGGGTCCTCTGAGACAGAGTTTCTATCAGTGTTGGGATACTCTTTTCTCTGGGTTCACCTTTGTTTCTTGAAAACTTCAAAATATGCCTTAGCTTTTATGGTTCATCCTTCTATAAATACCCACCTTTTCCAGAGCAAATAGAAGCACAGACATAGCTGGGCAGTTCCTTCTGGCCTTAAAAGTCTTTGATGATAACTTCCAAAGTTCAGAGCTGCTGACATTCCCAGTTGATTGCAGGCACCTTAGAGTGAGTCTTGATGGCGCTTTCAAAAGGATTATGTCTTCTTTTCCTCTTTCAAAAGTAGTGTGCTTAATTCTAGAAATCATGGAGGCAATGTTCACAGCTTTAGCCTACATCTCTGCCCTTCCCTTGGAGAAGGCAATGGCAACCCACTCCAGTTCTCTTGCCTGGAAAATCCCATGGGCAGAGGAGCCTGGTAGGCTGTAGTCCATGGGGTCACGAAGAGTTGGACACAACTGAAGCGACTTTGCAGTAGCAGCTGCCCTTCACTAAGAGCAGTGTCTCTGATGACTTGATTTCTCCATGGCATCCATTGGAGATAAATTTTTGGAGCAAAGCCCCCAAATGTGTATGCTATCTTAGTAATTTTGAATCTGGAGGCTCCCCTTCTACTAAGTCTAGTCTTAAAAACTTTTTGAACAGAGAGATCTGACGAGTTTCTATATTCTGAAAAATAATTTTTTTTTTGGTCTTAATGATCACTTCATGTCAAATAGATGGGGAAACAGTGGAAACAGTGGCTGACTTTATTTTTCTGGGCCAAAGAATTGATGGTTTTGAACTGTGGTGTTGGAGAAGACTCTTGAGAGTCCCTTGGACTGCAAGGAGATCCAACCAGTCCATTCTAAAGGAGATCAGTCCTGGGTGTTCATTGGAAGGATTGATGTTGAAGCTGAAACTCCAGTACTTTGGCCACCTCATGCGAAGAGCTGACTCATTTGAAAAGACCCTGATGCTGGGAAAGACTGAGGGCAGGAGGAAAAGGGGACAACAGAGGATAAGATAGGTGGATGGCATCACCGACTCAATGGACATGGGCTTGGGTGGACTCCGCGAGTTGGTGATGGACAGGGAGGCCTGGCGTGCTGCGGTTCATGGGGCTGCAGAGTCGGACACGACTGAGCAACTGAACTGAACTAAACTGAACTGAGAGTCCCAAATCCTAATACATGCAACCAAGTAGATGGATTGCAAAAGCATTATCTGAAGTGAAACAAAGTTGCATGCTATATGATTACATTTATATGTCATTCTAGAAAAGGCAGAGATAGTAGGGACAGAAAACATGTCAGTGGATGCCAGGGACTGACAAGGTTCAGGGGAGGGACCGATTATAAGAAGATAGGGCAGTTTTTGGGAGATGGAAAGAAATGTTCTATAACTTGATTTAGGTTGTAGTTCAATGACTCAGAACTCACAGAACTGTACTAATGTACAGTGTTAGTAAAGAATGTTTTTTCATATATAATTACGATTTTTTTTTAATGGAGAAAACTGTTTTGCCCAACTGCTTTTAAGAACCTACAAACACTTCACCACATTATAAAGACATTTCCTACCTGGGGTCATCAACAATGTTTAGGGCACCATTGCTGGAACATTTTGTTGATATCTAGTCCCTTTCTAATATCTGCTTCTTTTGTAAGACTTTAGCAATTTGTTTAAAATTTTATTTTTTCCCGGGAATGGAAAGGTCATTACAGACAATACCCTCACATTCTAGAAATCATTATTTCTATAACAAGCTAAATGGCCTTTCCCATAGGTTATTATAACATGGGCATATCTCTGATGGCTTGTCCAGGCTTGGGGTATTTGAATTTTCTTGTATATCAAGACTTGCCACAATCCATGCAAGGATATCAAATCAGTCCATCCTAAAGGAAATCAGTTCTCAGTATTTAAAGGAAGGACTGAAGCTGAAGCTCCAATACTTTGGCCACCTGATGCAAAGAATTGACTCATTAGAAAAGACTCTGATGCTGGGAAAGATTGAAGGCAGGAGGAGAAGAGGATGACAGAAGATGAGATGGTTGCATGGCATCACCAACTTGATAGACATGAGTTTGAGCAAGCTCTGGGAGATGGTGATGGACAGGGAAGCTTGGTGTGCTGCAGTCCATGGGGTCGCAAAGAACTGGACATGACTGAGTGACTGAACCGAACTGATGTTTCAAGAAGAGTGCTGTTATTTTTTAGAAGTCTCAGGGGTCTGAGTTAGAAACTACCTTCTGTACATTACACAAACTCTCCAGGGATGGGGATCACAAAGAAGAAATTAATATCATGTCCTCTCTCCTGCATATTCTGCCAAGCACTCTGTATTTGTCTGGTTTTAAAGGCAAATAGCTTATAATCCTCTCAAACTCAGACTAATCACAAACTCTAGTCTCTATCTACCATAGTAGCAGGGACTTTAAGTATCTCCCCCATCCGTGTGCTCTAACCTATCTGTAGCATCATAGTCATTGTCTAAAAAACACTCAATACTTCCCGCTTTGGGAATTTCAGTTGGTCCATTGTACAAGTATATGCTAAATGGAAATTCATAAATATCCTGGGATAAGGCCACTGGTAATATAATTTATTGTCTCCATGAAGACATGATACAAAGATTGTCCTACTTTTTCATCTTCCAAAATAAATTACACTAGTTCCAAACCCCTTACCAGGAAGTCTAGAATTGCTGTCTCTTCAGGCTTCTTTCTCCTTCTGAATTTTCCATTAACTCAAGGCCTTAAGGAGTTCAAAAGGTCAGTCTGACACTGTTCCTGTGACAAAGACTGTTAGCTGATCATCAAAACTAGGATTATTAGATCTGGCATGTAAAAAGTATAAGATGCCCAAATATTACATGGGACATAGTTATACTAAAAAAAAAAATATATATATATATATTGTTTATCTGAAATTTAAATGTAACTGTATTTTATCTGGCAACCTTACAATAACCATTTCTTCTCTCTGGATATACAGTACTACTATATTTCCCAGCTTCCCTTGCAGTTAGGTGGGGTCATGTGACTGAGTTCTAGCCATAAAAGCCTCTTAAGCACAATCCTCGTTTCTCTTTTTCTTTCTAGCTGGCTGGGGAATCCATCTGGTAAAGATGATGGAATAGTAGGATGGAAGGAATCTGGGTACCTATCACAACTTGGGTAGGAGCTGCCCAGGAGAATCACCAAGGACAGCCATGTGCCATGAATCCTGAACACTGCATAAAATGTTGTTTTTATTGTTAAGCCACTGAAATCGAACATTTATTTATTACAGCAGTTTTACCTTAACCAATACAGATCTATAGTATCTTGAAATGGATGAAATGCCACTGTCATCTGCTCAGCTGCTATAACAGAGGACCATAGACTAAGTGGCTTAGAAACAACAAAAATTTATTTCTCACAGCTTCAGGGACTGTGAAGTCCGAGATCAGGGTGCTGGTAGATTCTGTGTCTGGTAAGGCTCTGCTTCCTAGTTCATAGAAGGCCATCTTTTTACTGTGTCTTCACATAGTAGAAAGGGGAAGGGATTTCTCTGGGGTCTCTTTTAAAAGGGCATATATCCCATTCATGAGCACTCTATAGCTGTCATAACAAAACCCTAAAATTTGTGATGAGCTTAGTGAATCAGCAGTGGGAAGTAAGAAAACAGATATTACAAACCTAGGAAAATAGAGATGCATATTATGCACTAACAAAAGATTTGATAAGGTGTCACTTGAAATAACTTAGAAGGATGACTGTGTGATTTAATGAATTTATAATTCCAGGGCAGAGAGGTTCAATCTTTTCATCTGTTTCTCTTTTTTTGCTTTCTTCTTTCCATCCTTCCTTCATTTTCTCCTTTTGGTACCATGTACCCCTTTGGCAATTTGGTGAAGCTGACAGACCCCTTTTCAGAGTAATATTCTAAAATTTTATTTAGTTTTTTGGCTGTGCTGGATCTTCACTGATGTGTGGGCTTTTCTCTAATTGTGGTGACTGGGGGCCACTCTCTAGTTGCAGTGCATGGGCTTCTCATTACAGTGGTTTTTCTTGTTGTAGAGCATGAGCTGTAAGGCTGGTTGCCGGGGTCCAGCCCCAGTGGATCCAGGGAATTTGAAGGGGAGACGGCGTCGGTGATCAGGCGACAATAGCTTAATTAAGTGTTAATTAGAGATATAAAGAGTGGTTAAATAGGGATAGCTCAGTGAAAACATTCAGTGGAGAAAAGAGGCTGAATAACTTGGTTTATGTGGAAAACCAATAAAACTCCAAGACAAGGAGATTGCACCACCTACATAGGCCACAGGGGTCCTCCTGTTCTCCCGAAGGAGAGGAGACACTAAGGCCTCCCTGGTCAGATCTTAGAAGCCCAGGCAAAATTAGTAGGCTTGGCGAGCCTCCAGGCTCCAGATGGGAATTCAGCCAGAAGGTGAGAGAAAGAACGACATGGGGAGACCAAGGTTCGGTGAGCGAGGCCCACTTTATTCTCAAAGTAATTTTTATATCTTAAGTTGTGCATAGAGGATAATGGGGGAAGGGGTGGAGTCATGCAAGGTCAGCAGTCCTTGATCCTTATCGAAGCCAGACTTTCTTCCTGCAAACTTATCATATGCAAAAGTTCAGGTGATTTACATCATCTTCTGGCCAGGAGGCCTGTCAACATTTTATGACCCTTTCTTCAGAAAACTTATTTTTCTCTAAAGGTGATTATTCTAAAGTCAGGCGCCACCCTCCGAAAGCATTAGATAAAGTTGCAATCCTATAGGGCAAAGGTGTGGTGGACTATATAACAAGAGAAGAATTAACTCAAGGGTCCAAGGTTACAAACATTAAAGCTACTACTTACATTCCTATACACCAACTATATTAATCAATACACTCCCAGGGACACAGTAGGTAAGGGATATGGAAACTTAGCAGCAAACATTGGCCCAATAAATGAAAACCCTTCACCAATATAATTTCTAATCAACCCACTATACTATACTAATAATCTTCTAACTACTCAAAGGAATCTGTATTTAGAAAGTTTAGAACATCTCACGCCTCTCACAGTTGGGAGGCTGTGAATGATCACATGTGGCCGGAAGAACCTGTTCAGGCAGGCTAGAGAACTTCCAAAGGAGTTTGTGAACTAAAACACTTTTGTCACGCCCAGGAACTTTATTAACTGGAGCTGTAAGTTAACTCTTCTTCAGAGAGAGAGAGATGGTGGTGGGGGACAGCCCCCTGTAAAGTCAGAGGTGTAGGTGAGAGCACAAAGCAGTAAAGTAGGCAGACTCTGGTTTTGGGGGTAGATGCTCGAGAATTTCCAGGGGGACTCCTGAGGCTCGATCCCGCCTTTGCATATGCCGAGCCTCCTTCCTCATGACCTTTGCCACGGGTGGAGTTCCTCACGCTGGCTCCCGGCAGCTGGTGGGCTTCGGTAGTTGCAGCTCCCGGGCTCTAGAGCTCAGGCTCAATAATTGTGGCTCACGGGCTTAGTTGCTCCATGGCATGTGGAATCTTCCCAGACCAGGGACTGAACCTATGTCTCCTACATTGGCAGGTGAATGGTTTACCACTGAGCCCCCAGGGAAGCCCCAGAGTAATATTTTTAAATGTATAAAATAAAATGTGTACAAGAATACCAAGTGTATTGATAAATGCTTATCAAAATACTTTCAAAAAACAAAGATATACTGTGTCATATCTTTGACACAGTAACATATTTGCATCTTTCTTAATCCATTAAGTATCTAGAAAGAGAAAGTGAGAAAGTGAAGTTGCTCAGTCATGTCTGACTCTTTGCAACCCCATGGACTGTCACCTACTAGGCTCCTCCATCCATGGAATTTTCCAGGCAAGAGTACTGGAGTGGGTTGCCATTTCCTTCTCCAGAGGATCTCCCCGACCCAGGGATCGAATCTGGGTTTCCCGCATTGCAGGCAGATGCTTTACCATCTGAGCCACCAGGGAAGCCCATCAGCAGGCGCTTGAACAGGACTTGAACCCCGGACCCTCAGATTAAAATTCTGATGCTCTACCGACCAAAGTATCTAGGTACCCAGATATTTGATCAAACATTCTGGGTGTGTCTGTGAGGGTGTTTCTGGATGAGATTAGTATTTGAATCAGTAGACAAGCAAAGCAGATGGACCTCCCAATGTAGGTAGGCCTCATCCAATCCAATGGAGGCCTGATTAGAACAAAAATGCTGAGTAAGGGAGAATTCATTTACTCTCTGCCTGACTGTCTTCATGCTGTGACATTGGTCTTTTGTCTTGGGACTCAGACTCAAGCTGGAACTTACATCCTTGGCTCTCCTGGACCTCAAGCCTCCAGATGCAGAATAAAACTATACCATTAGCTCTCCTGGGTCTCCATTCTGCCAACAGCATTTCTTGGGACTACCATAATTTCAAAGTAGTGATGAGTATAAACAATATCTTGAGATAATGTTACAACATGTATGCAACAACTATAATATTATATGAAAATGTTGTTGTTCAGTCACTAAGTTGTATCCCACTCTTTGTCCTTCACTATCTCATGGAATTTGCTCAGACTCATATAGATTGAGTCAGTGATGCCATCCAACTATCTCATCCTCTGTGATCTTCTCCTGCCCTCAATCTTTCCCAGTATCAGGGTCTTTTTCAATAAGTTGGCTCTTTGCATCAGGTGGCCAAAGTATTGGAGCTTTAGCTTCAGCATTAGTCCTTCCAATTCATAATCAGTGTTGATTTCCTTTTAGGATTGACAGATTTGATGTCCTTGCTGTTTAAGGGACTCTCAAAGTCTTCTCTAGCACCACAGTTCGAAAGGATGAATTCTTCAGCACTCAGTCTTCTTAGCCAGCTTTTTCACTCTCCTCTTTCACCCTCATCAAGAGACTCTAGTTCCTCTTCACTTTCTGCATTACAGTGGTATCATCTGCAGACCTGAGGTTTCTGATATTTCTCCTGGCAATCTTGATTCCAGGTGTGATTCGTCCAGTCTGGCATTTCACATGATGTACTCTGCATATAGGGTAATTAAACAGGGTGGCAGTATACAGCCTTGACATACTCCTTTCCCAATTTTGAAACAGTCCATATTATATGATCCAAGTATTATGTGAAAATACCTGGGACATAAATCACAGGTGCTGCTAATACTACTGTGATTTGTTGCCTACATTCATAATAAATAAAGGATATGCTAACTTTCAGTTGAGGGTTAGTGATACAGCCACTATGGAGAACAATATGGAGGTTCCTTCAAAAACTAAAAATAGAGCTACCGTATGACTGTACAATCCAACTCCTGGGCATATATCAGGAGAAAAACATGGTCCAAAAGCATACATGCACCCCAATATTCCATGCAGCACTGGTTACAATAGCCAAGACATGGAAACGACCTAAATGTACACTGACAGATAAAGGAGTGTAATACATACAACAGAATATTAGTCAGCCATTGAAAAGAATGAAGTAACACTATTTGCAGCAAAATGGATGGGCCTAGAGATTGTCATACCAAGTGAAATAAGTCAGAGAAGGAGAAATATTGTATAACATCCCTTATACATAGAATCTAAAAAAAAAAAAATGATACAAGTGAACTTATTTACAAAGTAGAAACAGACTCACAGACTTAGAGAATGAACTTATGGGGGTGGGGGAAGGATGGGGAAAAGGGATAGTTAGGGAGTTTGGGATCAACATGTACACACTGTTATATTTTAAATGGATAACCAGCAAGGACCTACTGTATAGCCCAGGGAACTCTGCTCAATGTTATGTGGCATCCTGGATTTGAGGAGATTTGGGGGAGAATGGACACATGTTTATGTATGACTGAGTTCCTTTGTTGTCCTACTTGAGACTATCACAACACTGTTAATCAGCTATACTCTAATGTAAAATAAAAACTTTAAAAAAAGATATAATTTGTTTCTCATGTTGGTGGACACTGTTGGTGCTCTGCCCAATCTCCCCAGATCCTTTTCAGGGGTTCCATCTGCTAATTCCACAGTTTCTATTACCTTTGCTTTACCAGTTTTCACCTGAGATTTATTTCAGAGCACCATCCTTGGGCTACTATAGCCCTTTGTATACAGATGTAGAAATTTGGAAACACTTGGGTGTTCCAGTTCCTAAAGGGTGAATCATAGTCATTAACAGGTGAGGATGTAGGGCAGCCCAGTTTCTTTGCTTTGGGAATGTAACATATGCTCCAGTGGGATCAAGCTGAGGCTGGAACTTTGCCTAAAATTTCATTCTATTGTTATTCTGATTTTCCCTCATTCCTGGTTCAGTTCTGTTCAGTTCAGTCGCTCAGTCGTGTTCGACTCTTTGCAACCCCGTGAATCGCAGCACGCCAGGCCTCCCTGTCCATCACCAACTCCCAGAGTTCATTCAGACTCACGTCCATCGAGTCAGTGATGCCATCCAACCATCTCATCCTCTGTCGTCCCCTTCTCCTCCTGCCCTCAATCCCTCCCAGCATCAGAGTTTTTTCCAATGAGTCAACTCTTCGAATGAGGGGGCCAAAGTACTGGAGTTTCAGCTTTAGCATCATTCCTTCCAAAGAACACCCAGGGCTGATCTCCTTCAGAATGGACTGGTTGGATCTCCTTGCACTCCAAGGGACTCTCAAGAGTCTTCTCCAACACCACAGTTCAAAAGCACCAATTCTTCGGCGCTCAGCTTTCTTCACAGTCCAACTCTCACATCCATACATGACCACTGGAAAAACTATAGCCTTGACTAGACGGACCTTTTTTGGCAAAGTAATGTCTCTGCTTTTCAATATGCTGTCGAGGTTGGTCATAACTTTCCTTCCAAGGAGTAAGCGTCTTTTAATTTCATGGCTGCAGTCACCATCTGCAGTGATTTTGGAGCCCCCCAAAATAAAGTCTAACACTGTTTCCACTGTTTCCCCATCTATTTCCCATGAAGTGATGGGAGCGCATGCCGTGATCTTCATTTTCTGAATGTTGAGCTTTAAGCCAACTTTTTCACTCTCCTCTTTCACTTTCATCAAGAGGCTCTTTAGTTCTTCTTCACTTTCTGCCATAAGGGTGGTGTCATCTGCATATCTGAGGTTATTGATATTTCTCCTGGCAATCTTGATTCCAGCTTGTGCTTCTTCCAGTCCAGCGTTTCTCATGATGTACTCTGAATATAAGTTAAATAAGCAGGGTGACAATATACAGCCTTGATGTACTCCTTTTCCTATTTGGAACCAGTCTGTTGTTCCATGTCCAGTTCTACCTGTTGCTTCCTGACCTGTACTCATTAGTAAGTCACTTGCACATGAATCCTCATTTCAGGGTTTGCTTCCAGAGAACTTGACTTAATACACCATCCAAGTTACGAATCCCTGGGTCAAGAATCTCTGCTCTGGGGAGAGTGGTTGGAGTTTGAATGCTAGTGTATTTTGAGTTATAACTTTCTACTCTTGGCAAGTTATTATTCTTGAGAGAGATGGGTGTAGGTTAGAAGTGAGCTGATCTAAATTCAAGCAGTGGTCAAAGAGGATGAGGAAAACCCATATATCATGAACTTTATCGGGCTGGGAAATCCTACTGCTTCTAGATTCCAAATATCAAAGGATAAGGTAGAAAAAGCCTTGAGCGAAAAAGGCTCAGTGAGACTGTTGAGTAAATAACATGACAGCTGTGTCGCAACTAGGTAATTAAGGATGTGGTCTTCTCTGCCAACCCTTAAGGTGAAAGGTGAAAGAACAAATCATGAAGTAAAGAAGCAAAGAAGATGACCCTGAAAACTGCATCTAGATATGGTTGCCAAATTTAGCAAATAAGAACACCGGAAACCCAATATTTTATCTGGCAACCCTAGGTCAGGTAAAAACTTTGGAAGTAATTACTGGCACCTGAGTCTTTCTGAAAGCAAATAGACCAGAACATCCAAGTTTTTGAGGGAATTATATTGATAAAGAACACACAAGCCAAGTCTATAAAGCCTTTGCCTATCCAGGAAATTTTATTTTTTAAATTAATTTCTATTTGAGTATAGTTGATTTTCTTCCCCAATGGCTCAACGGTAAAGAATCTTCCTGCATTGTAGGAGACTCAGGAGATGTGGATTTGATCCCTAGGTTGAGAAGATCCCCTGGAGGGATGTTGGAGATCTGCCAACCCACTATTCTTGCCTGAAAAATCTCATGGACAGAGGAGGCTGGCAGGCTACAGCCCAAAGGGTCGCAGAGTCGGACATGACTGAGTGACTGAGCAGACAAGAATATTTGCTTTATAATGTTGTGTTAGTTTCTACTGTACAGCAAGGTGAATTAGCTATATGTTTACATGTATCCCCTCTTTTTTAGATTTTCTTCTCATTTAGGTCACCACAGAGCCCTGAGTAGAGTTCCATGAACTATGGTTCTCATTAGTTATCTGTCTACTTTATACATAGCATTAATAGTGTGTATATGTCAATCCCAATCTTCCAGTTCATCCCACTATCCCTCTTTCCCCGTTTGGTGTCCATATGTTTTTCTCTCTATCAGGAAATTTTAAAACAACCCTCAAGCCTCCTTATTTGCATGGGCAGGGAGCACACGGTGAAAGCACCTAAAGATGACGCATTCTTCAACGTCACCTTCAGATGTGACCGTGAAGGATAATGGGAAAGGGAGAGCCTTGCAGAAGAAGGAACCAGTAATTATAGAGAAAAATGGTAACAGGAATCCCACCCAAGAGCAGGACCATAGTCTAATCAAGGACAATTTTTTCCACCCCAAGATAGATATCTGCACAATGCCTGTCCAGCTGTTTTCCACAATTGCAAAAAAACAGCAACTGTATCTCCTGTTCTTCCTTTTCCTAAATGGGGGTTTGTTTGTTTTACTGAGGGTAGTAATGTCCCAGCTCCACCACTGAATGTAGGGGAGGGAAAAGGACAATTTACAGAAAACTTGTTTTTCTAATTCAAAAATCCTCAGATCATGAGAACCTATATCCAGACCCAGTGGAAAATACTGTGTCACCCAGAGATCCTGGATTTTGAGATTGATGTGATAACTGAAAGATTATGCTAAACCACGGAGATTCTGAGGATTCATCTAAGACTAAGGCTAAATTGCTCCCAAAGTATGGTTCCAGACCAGCAGCATCAGTATCACCTGGCAACTCGTTAGAAATCCAAGGGAATTCCCTGGTGGTCCAGGGTTAGGACTCTGGGCTCTCATTGCCAAGGGCACAGGTTCAATCCCTGGTTGGGGAACTAAAAATCCCACAAGTAGTGCAGAAAAAAAATTAGAACTCTAAATTTTCAGCCTCCACCCCAAATGAGAAGTCTGGAGGTGGGACCCAGCAAGACCTTCCAGTAGTTTACTACTAGTCCAGTAGTAGACTAGTCCAGTAGTGGACTTCCCTGATGCACATTTATGTTTGAGAACTATTGACTAAAGAAACAGCTAGTGTTAAGTAGACAAAACTAAGAATATTTACTGTCTAGATTCTGTGGTTCACCCACTTTCTCCTTGGCTACCATAGGAGCTGTTCCTCCTTCAGAGGGCTTTGGAAGCCATGAAGATGTGACTTCTGCTGTCAAAGTCACTGGGGGCCCCGGTCACTGGCAGGTGTGAGGTACACCCTGATTTATCTGACTCTAAGGATACCACTGTATCAGGCCAACTCCTTCATTCAGTCACTGGACAAAGATTGTTGTGCTCTTATTATGTTCTAGGAATTGTGCTAAGCACAGAAAAAAAAAAAAACAAACAGCTAGTGTTAACTAATATAAGAAAAAAGCTGGTATTAACTAATAAAACATCTGAGTGGGCAATCCTTAAAGTGGATCCTTCTACTGTTCCTATTGTTTCACAGGAATACTACTGACCACTGGCCTAACTCTACATAGTCAAAATTATGGTTTTTCCAGTAGTCATGTATAGATGTGAGAGTTGGTCCATGAAGAAGGCTGAGTGCCAAAAAATTGATTTTATATTATAAAATGTTAAATATTTTATACTATATTTTAATAGTTTATTTGATCTGTCTCTTTTCTTTTGGAAATCATCATTTTAGAGTAGGATTTCTCAACCTCAGCAATACTGACATTTTAGGCCTGATAATTTTTTGTTGTGGGAGGAGGCTATCCTGTGTTTACAGAATCTTTAGCAGCATCCCTGGCCTCTACCCACTAGATTCTCATAGCACCACATCCTGAGTCATGTCTCCAGACAATGCAAAACCCAGAGGTAGGATTGCCAGAAAAGCTACAATATGCAGGACATGTACATGTATGTGGGACATACTTATGCTAAAAAAAATTCACTGTTTATCTGACATCCAAATTTAACTGGACAGCCTGTATTTTTAATTGCTAAACTTGGCAACCCTACCTAGAGGGCAAAATTGCTCCCAGCTCAAAAACACCACCTGGGAACTAGGCTGGAAATGGTTATTAAAGTCATAGATAAAAATAAAACCAAGTATAATTAATATCCCTTTATTAGAGACACATTTTATTTACTAAAAAAATGTTTATTTATTTATTTGGCTGTGTCAGGCCTTAGTTGCGGCACAAGAGCTTAGTACCCTGGCGATGTGTGGGATCTTAGTTCCCAGGTGGCACAGTGGTAAAGAGTCCACCTGCCAATGCAGGAGATGCAGGAGATGTGGATTCGATCCCTGGGTCAGTCAGAAAGATCCCCTTGAGAAGGAAATGACAACCCACTCCAGTATGCTTGCCTGGAAAACTCCATGGACAGAGAAGCCTGCTGGGCTACAGTTCATGAAGCTGCAAAGAGTTGGACACGACTGAGCACACACACAGAGTTCTCTGACCGGGGATCGAACCCAAGCCCCCTGCACTGAAAGGTGGATTCTGGACCACCCAGGAAATCCTAGAGATACACGCTTTAAAGAAAGACACATTTGTCCATATATTCCTCAAATAAACAGCCAGACAAAAATTGTTTGAATGATAGGGACTCAGAAATGTAACTGGAACTCAGGAAACAATATATAGTCTATGAAGGCAGGGATCCTTGTTTTTGTTTACTGATACCTCCCAGCTGCTTTGAACAGTGCCTGGCACATAGTAATCAAACAATAAATATTGTTGAATGAATGAATGAAAGCATTGGGAGTGTTGAGTGTGGGATCAAAATGTTTGTAAGACTGTATGCATGTGTGCGTGCTAAGTCATTTCAGTTGTGTCTAACTCTGAGACCCTATGGACTGCAGCCCGCTGGACTCCTCTGTCCATGGGATTCTCCAGACAAGAATACTGGAGTGGGTTACCATGCTCTCCTTCCAGGGGATCTTTCTGACCTAGGGACTAAACCCACAACCCATGTTTCCAGCATTGGCAGGTGGGTTCTTTATCACTAGTGCCAGCTGGGAAGCCCAGTAAGACTGCATGCTGCTGCTGCTGCTGCTGCTGCTAAGTCACTTCAGTCGTGTCGGACTCTGTGTGACCCCATAGACGGCAGCCCACCAGGCTCCCCCATCCCTGGGATTCTCCAGGAAAGAACACTGGAGTGGGTTTCCATTTCCTTCTCCAATGCATGAAATCGAAAAGTGAAAGTGAAGTCATTCAGTCATGTCCGACTCTTCCCGACCCCGTGGACTGCAGCCTATCAGGCTCCTCTGTCCAATGGGATTTTCCAGGCAAGAGTACTGGAGTGGTAAGACTGTATACTTCCTTGTAAATAATATATACTGATATTCTTTCTCCAGGAAAAAGATAGTTCTATCTCTGCCATGTTCAGGACATTCCAGAAACAGTTGAAAGGACTATAGTCTATGCGAGCTATGTGTGGGAAAGGGATGAGAAGAATTGGAGTTGATCCAGTCCTTCAGTCTACCTAGCCTCTTTTCTTCTAAACGAGAAATGGAGATCTAAACAAAGTATTTTGCTTTGACTTAAGTACAGCAAATTTTTTACTTTGAGGCTTTAAAATATTTTTATCAATAAGGGAATGAATTCAGATGCATAAATGGC
Organism: Bos indicus; assembly: GCF_029378745.1. Lineage (NCBI taxonomy): Eukaryota > Metazoa > Chordata > Mammalia > Artiodactyla > Bovidae > Bos > Bos indicus. The sequence continues at coordinate 61,406,433 of NC_091775.1, read as the reverse complement.
AGTTCAATCAGCTCTGCCTCATTCCAAGCCTCTTCTTTCCCATTTTCCTGGAGTCCTCCCCTTTAGTGAGGTGGTACAGAAGTGCTGATTGGCCCTTAGATCCTGTTTACTTCAAATTCATAAAAAACCTGGGGTTGGTTCCAGGACCAACTTCAGAATGGGGACCAATTCCATTTTAAATAAGAACCTTAATGTTCAAACTCATATACAGTGACATAAAGTTTTAGCAGCTTAGGAAAGGAAATTCTAAAATGAACTCAAATTGTTCGGATTGCTGTAGAACATGAAGATTAAATGATCTCTTGCACTATTTTCATCTTATATTATGACCTTGTTGTAGTATCTGTGAAGAAAAAGAATGATAACAATTGAGATGAACTCATTTCTTTGTAATGGCTTGATAGCATTGTGAAAAGCAGAAGTTCATGGACTGTGAAGCCAAACCACCTGAGTTGAACGTTAACTCTGCTACTTACTAGATGTGTGATCTTTAGGCAAATAATTTCATTTCTCTATGCCTCCATTTCCTCTGCCCATTTAACTGAGGAGTTATAAAAAAGGCACAATATTGAGCAATAAAAATACCCTTTTAAATAGGGATGGACCAGCACAACCAAACATGAATAAATAAATACACAATTTTTTTTGAAGGGATGGAAGTGGGGGAAACAAGTCTGAATATTTACCCTGGCTTATTTTTGCCCTGTGACTGATTTATTATCCTCACATCTCCTAGTATGCAACCTAGTTCATGTGTGCCAGATGTTTCTAGAACCATATAAACTGAGCTTTATTTATGTTCTGTTTAGAATTCTGAGGCATTATTACACTCTTTGATCTATGTTGACCAAAGAAAAATGTATGTCTTCAAATGAGTGCTCTGGAAAAGTCCTCAGTAACAAATAGCTACAGATTTCTTCTATCCAAGGAGGACACCTAGAGGCTACTTTTGTGATGTGATCGCCAATCCTGAAATGCTTTCCAAATTCTTTTCTTCACAGATCCAATCATAAACCATTCATTGCAGATCCAGTAAGTCCAAATAGAACAATGAATAACTAATCTTTAAGGAGAGGAAAAAGGCGAAAATAAGTTATTTTCCAGGCACAGTAGAAGTACATTACAAGGTACAGAAGAACTCTTAAATGTGATAGTTGGGGGGAACAGTTATAAAGGACATTTGGTGAACACTTGGGAAAATTTGAGTGTTAACTAAATGTCGGGTGATGTGATTGAATTCATGATGATATTCTTAGGTGTAGTTAGGGCATTGTGTTCTTGTAGGAGAATATTTCAGTTCTTAGGAAATTCAGACTGACATTTTCAAGGGTAATGTAGAATGCCTGAAACCTAGTATCAGATGTTTTGGCAAAAGGGAAGCGTGAGTACACATATGGAGAGAGATGAAGCAGGTGTAGCAAGATATCAACAGTTGGTGAATCTAGGTAGGGAGGAATATGGATCTTCATTATACTGTTCTTCCAATTTTTATGCACATTCATTTTCCTCCAAAAGTTTCAAATTATAATGTAGAAGCATTGAGCTAAGTCACTTAAAATAGTAACTGTAGGATGTGACATTAATACACAGAAATCTCTTGCATTCCTATACCTAACAATGCAACATTAGAAAGATAAATCATGGAAATCATCCCATTTACCATCACTTCAAAAAAGAATAAAATATTTAGGAATAAAGCTACCTAAGGAGGCAAAAGACATATTTTTAGAAAACTATAAGATACTGATGAAAGAAATAAAAAGATGAAACAAACATACGTGGAGAGACATACCATATTCTTGGATTGAAAGAATCAGTATTGTGAAAATGACTATACTACCCCAAGCAATCTATAGACTCAATGCAATCTATCAAATTACTAATGGTATTTTTCACAGAATTTGAACAAAAAATTTTACAATTTTTATGGACACACACAAAAGACCATGAATAGCCAAAGCAGTCTTGAAAAAGAAAAACAGAGCTGGAGGAATCAGTTTCCCTGACTTCAAGCTGTACTACAAAACTAGTCATCAAAGCAGTTTGGTACTGTAGGCGCAAAAACAGAATTATAGATCTGTGGAACAGGATGGAAAGCCCTGAAATAAACTCATATACCTAATGGTCACCTAATCTATGAGAAAGAAGCAAGCATATACAAAGGAGAAAAGACAGTCTCTTCAGTAATTGGTGCTGGGAAAACTGAACAGCTACATATAAAAGAATAAAATCAGAACACATCCTAACATCACATGTAAAAATTAACTCAAAAGGATTAAAGACTTAAATGTAGGGCTGGATACAATAAAATTCATAGGGGAAAATATACAAAGAACACTCTATGACATAAATTGCAGTAAAATCTTTTTTGATCTACCTCCTGAAGTAATGAAAATACAAGCAAAAATAAACAAATGGGACCCAATTAAACTTAAGAGCTTTTGTGAAGCAAGGAAAACCATAAAAAAACAAAAAGACAACCCTTAGGATGGGAGAAAAGATTTGCAAACCAAGCAACTGATAAGGGATTAATTTCCAAAATGTACAAACAGCTCCATATCAAAGAAACAAACAATCCAATCAAAAGGTGGGAAGGTCCAAATAGACATTTCTCCAAATAAGACATGAAGATGATTAAAAAGCACATGGAAACATGCTCAACAACACTATTGCTGCTGCTGCTGCTGCTGCTAAGTCGCTTCAGTCGTGTCCGACTCTGTGCGACCCCATAGATGGCAGCCCACCAGGCTCCCCCGTCCCTGGGATTCTCCAGGCAAGAACACTGCAGTGGGTTGCCATTTCCTTCTCCAATGCGTGAAAGTGAAAAGTCAAAGTGAAGTTACTCAGTCGTGTGTGACTCCTAGGGACCCCATGGACTGCAGCCTACCAGGCTCCTCCATCCATGGGATTTTCCAGGTAAGAGTACTGGAGTGGGGTGCCATTGCCTTCTCCCAACAACACTGTTAGAGAAATGCAAATTAAAACTATAATTAGGTATTATCTCACACCAGTCAGAATGACCATGATCAAAAAGCCTACAAACAGGGACTTCCTTAGTGGTCCAGTGGTTAAGAATCTGTCTGCCAATGCAGGGGAAGGTGGGTTTGATCCCTGGTCTGGGAAAATCCCACATGCTTCAGAGTAACTAAGCAGGTATGCTGCAACCACTTACCTGCACTGTAGAGCCCGCGAGCTGCAAATACTGAAGCCTGTGTGCCTAAAGCCTGTGCTCTGCAACAAAAGAAGCCACTGCAATGAGAAGCCTGTGTACCGCCACAAAGAGCAGGCCCCACTCCCCACAACTAGAGAAAGCCCTCACTCAGCACTGAAGACCCAGCTCAGCCAGAAAAAATTTAAATAGATAAAACATCTACAAACAATAAATGCTGGAGAGGATGTGGAGAAAAGAGAATGCTCCTACACTGTTGATGGGAAGGTAAACTAGTACAGCCACTCTGGAGGTTCCTTAAAGCACGAAAAATATATAGCTATAGCTATCATATGATCCAGTAATCTCACTCCTGGGCATATATCCAGAGAAAATCATAATTTGAAAAGACAGTGTTAGTCTCTCAGTTGTATCTGACTCTTTGTGACCCCATGAACTGTAAGCTGCCAGGTTCTTCTGTACATGAAATTCTCCAGACAAGACTATTGGACTGAGTAGCCATTCCCTTCTCCAGGGGATCTTCCCAGCCCAGGGATCGAACCTGGGTCTGCTGCATTGTAGGCAGATTCTTTACCATATGATCCATCAAGAAGATCCCAACCTGAAAAGATACATGCACCCTAATGTTCATTGCAGCATTGTTTATAATAGCCAGGACATGAAAGAAACCTAAATGTCCCTTAAAAGAGGAATGGAAAAAGAAGATGTGGTACATATGTACAATAAATTATTATTCAGCCATGAAAACAATGAAATGCTTTTTGCAGCAACATGGATAGATCTAGAGATTGTCATACTGAGAGAAATGTCAGATAGAGAAAGACAAATATCATATGATATCACATGTGGCATTTAAAAAAAAGGCTACAAATGAACTTATTTACAAAACAGAAATAGAGTTACAGATGTAGAAAATAGACTTATGGTTCAGTTCAGTTCAGTTGAGTCGCTCAGTTGTGTCCGACTCTTGTGACCCCATGAATTGTAGCACGTCAGGCCTGGAGAATCCCATAGACAGAAGAGCCTGGTGGGCTGCAGTCCATGGGGTCGCAAAGAGTCGGACACGACTGAGCAACTTCACTTTCACTTTTCACTTTCATGCATTGGAGAAGGAAATGGCAACCCACTCCAGTGTTCTTGCCTAGAGAATCCCAGGGATGGGGGAGCCTGGTGGGCTGCCATCTATGGGGTCGCACAGAGTTGGACACAACTGAAGTGACTTAGCAGCAGCAGCAGCAGCAGGCCTACCAGGGGGTAAGGGAGACAAGGGGTAAGTTGGTAGGCTGGGACTGACATATACACTCTGCTATATATAAAATAGATAACTAATAAGGACCTACTGTGGGCTTCTCAGGTGGCGCTCATGGTAAAGAATCTGTCTGCCAGTGCAGGAGACTTAAGAGACTCAAATTCTATCCCTGTGTCAGAGAGATTCCCTGGAGGAGGGCATGGCAACCCTCTCTAGTATCCTTGCCTGGAGAATCCCATGGACAGAGGATCCTGGCGGGCTACAGTCCATAGGGTCACAAAGAGTCAGGGATGACTGAATGGACTTAGCCTGTATGCATGCACACAAGGACCTACTGGTAGCATGGGGAGCACTACTCAACACTCTGTAATGGCCTATATGGGAAAAGAATCTTAAAAAAGAGTGGAGATATATATATATATATTTATATATATATATCAGATTTACTTTGCTGTACACCTGAAACTAACACAACATTGTAAATCAACTATACCCCAATAAAAATTTAAAAAGTAAAGAAGAGGCCAGGAAAAAAGTTAACTGAATTTATATCTTAACTTGTGATATCTCTTGTGCTGCTTTGTTCTCCTGTGTTAATATTTAACTTTTTATGTCTTAGATTCCCGCTGTATTGTAACCACTCACAGGATTATCCACTGCTGTTTGTATCTCTCATAAGGGACACAGCAAATATGGATATTTGCTGATGCTAGAAAAAAAATTGATAGGAAACTTCATAGTTCCCTACTTGTGCTCTCTCTGACCTCATTTAGGGACTAGAGGATGCTTCTCTCTGCCCTTTCCCCAACCCCCAGCTTCCTCTGGCTGATTCATATTCATCTTCCAGATTTCCATTCTAGTGGAAGCCTTCCTTGCTCTGCTTCTGTGCTCTTAGGTCATTTCCTTTCTCTTAGCACTCATCACACAATATATTACAGTGTCTGTTATCTCAGCTGAATACCCCTTTAGACTATAGTTTCCCTGAGAAGGGAAATTTGTTTGCCTTTTTACAGCTGTAAACTTAGACACTGACACAGTATCTGGCATATAGCAAGAATTTAGTAAATATTTAGTGAAAGAATGGCCAATGCTAGAGTGACTGACTAGAGTCTCCTGACCAATGCAGGAGACAGGTTCGATCCCTGGGTTGGGAAGATCCCCTGGAGGAGGGCATGGCAACCCACTCCAGTATTCTTGCCTGGGAAATCCCATGGACAGAGGAGCCTGGAGGGCTATGGTCCATTGGGTCGCAAAGAATCAGACACTGCAGCGACTAAGCATGCCAGCATGTAAACTATACACATGTGTTTTATTAATTTTATATAAAATATTTTAAAATGGATTTCTATTTTATATAAAAGGGTTTAGAAAAATATAATGCATTTATTTATTATTGGAGTATAATTGCTTTACAATGTTGTGTTCGTTTCTGCTGTACCAGGAAGGGAGTCAGCTAGGTATACATATACTCCTCCTTCTAAAGCCTCTGTCTCACCCCAAATAATGCATATTAATCCTTGTTAGCTTGTTTACCATGGCTTAACTAACAGCTCAGTCTATTTTAAACTGAGTATTGATGTCTTTGGGGGAGAGGAGGTAACTTTTGATGAATTTAGAAGTTTTTGCCTTTCTCAGTCTTGATTGGTGAGACTCTCAGAGTCAGAGCTTTCACTTCCTCTTCACCACGTTTAATCTCAAATTCTTTTCTGCAAATTGTGTAGTATGCTCTGTTTTTGTCATTTACTTTTTTAGTCCTGCTACATGGCTCCTTTTATCTGTCTCTTATTAAAATAATCACAGTTGTTTAACTTTTTTTTTTCAGTGATGTTTAGGTCATACTGGTGTAGGTATTGTCATTGTTCATTCTCATTATCTGAATTCTTAGAGAATATGGTCACAATATACACAATACTGAAAGTTAAACTAATACTATCTTTTTTAAATTTATTTTATTTATTTATTTTTTAAAATTTTATTTTTAAACTTTACATAACTGTATTAGTTTTGCCAAATATCAAAATGAATCCGCCACAGGTATACATGTGTTCCCCATCCTGAACCCTCCTCCCTCCTCCCTCTGGGTCATCCCAGCGCACTAGCCCCAAGCATCCAGTATCGTGTATCGAACCTGGACTGGCATCTCGTTTCATACATGATATTTTACATGTTTCAATGCCATTCTCCCAAATCTTCCCACCCTCTCCCTCTCCCACAGAGTCCATAAGACTGTTCTATACATCAGTGTCTCTTTTGCTATCTCGTACACAGGGTTATTGTTACCATCTTTCTAAATTCCAAATATATGCGTTAGTATACTGTATTGGTGTTTTTCTTTCTGGCTTACTTCACTCTGTATAATAGGCTCCAGTTTCATCCACCTCATTAGAACTGATTCAAATGTATTCTTTTTAATGGCTGAGTAATACTCCATTGTGTATATGTACCACAGCTTTCTTATCCATTCATCTGCTGATGGACATCTAGGTTGCTTCCATGTCCTGGCTATTATAAACAGTGCTGCGATGAACATTGGGGTACATGTGTCTCTTTCCCTTCTGGTTTCCTCAGTGTGAATGCCCAGCAGTGGGATTGCTGGACCATAAGGCAGTTCTACTTCCAGTTTTTTAAGGAATCTCCACACTGTTCTTCATAGTGGCTGTACTAGTTTGCATTCCCACCAACAGTGTAAGAGAGTTCCCTTTTCTCCACATCCTCTCCAGCATTTATTATTTGTAGACTTTTGGATCACAGCCATTCTGACTGGTGTGAAATGGTACCTCATAGTGGTTTTGATTTGCATTTCTCTGATAATGAGTGATGTTGAGCATCTTTTCATGTGTTTGTTAGCCATCTGTATGTCTTCTTTGGAGAAATGTCTATTTAGTTCTTTGGCCCAGTTTTTGATTGGGTCATTTATTTTTCTGAAGTTGAGCTATAGGAGTTGCTTGTATATTTTTGAGATTAGTTGTTTGTCAGTTGCTTCATTTGCTATTATTTTCTCCCATTCTGAAGGCTGCCTTTTCACCTTGCTAATAGTTTCCTTTGATGTGCAGAAGCTTTTAAGGTTAATTAGGTCCCATTTGTTTATTTTTGCCTTTATTTCCAATATTCTGGGAGGTGGGTCATAGAGGATCCTGCTGTGATGTATGTCAGAGAGTGTTTTGCCTATGTTCTCCTCTAGGAGTTTTATAGTTTCTGGTCTTACATTTAGATCTTTAATCCATTTTGAGTTTATTTTTGTGTATGGTGTTAGAAAGTATTCTAGTTTCATTCTTTTACAAATGGTTGACCAGATTTCCCAGCACCACTTGTTAGATTGTCTTTAATCCATTGCATATTCTTGCCTCCTTTGTCAAAGATAGGGTGTCCATATGTGCGTGGATTTATCTCTGGGCTTTCTATTTTGTTCCATTGATCTATATTTCTGTCTTTGTGCCAGTACCATACTGTCTTGATAACTGTGGCTTTGTAGTAGAGCCTGAAGTCAGGTAGGTTGATTCCTCCAGTTCCATTCTTCTTTCTCAAGATTGCTTTGGCTATTCGAGGTTTTTTGTATTTCCATACAAATTGTGAAATTATTTGTTCTAGCTCTGTGAAGAATACTGTTGGTAGCTTGATAGGGATTGCATTGAATCTATAAATTGCTTTGGGTAGTATACTCATTTTCACTATATTGATTCTTCCAATCCATGAACATGGTATATTTCTCCATCTATTAGTGTCCTCTTTGATTTCTTTCACTAGTGTTTTATAGTTTTCTATGTATAGGTCTTTAGTTTCTTTAGGTAGATATATTCCCAAGTATTTTATTCTTTCCATTGCAATGGTGAATAGAATTGTTTCCTTAATTTCTCTTTTTGTTTTCTCATTATTAGTGTATAGGAATGCAAGGGATTTCTGTGTGTTGATTTTATATCCTGCAACTTTACTATAGTCATTGATTAGTTCTAGTAATTTTCTGGTGGAGTCTTTAGGGTTTTCTATGTAGAGGATCATGTCATCTGCAAACAGTGAGAGTTTTACTTCTTCTTTTCCAATTTGGATTCCTTTTATTTCTTTTTCTGCTCTGATTGCTGTGGCTAAAACTTCCAAAACTATGTTGAATAGTAATGGTGAAAAAGGGCACCCTTGTCTTGTTCCTGTCTTTAGAGGAAATGCTTTCAATTTTTCACCATTGAGGATAATGTTTGCTGTGGGTTTGTCATATATAGCTTTTATTATGTTCAGGTATGTTCCTTCTATTCCTGCTTTCTGGAGAGTTCTTATCATAAATGGATGTTGAATTTTGTCAAAGGCTTTCTCTGCATCTATTGAGATAATCATATGGTTTTTATTTTCCAATTTGTTAATGTGGTGTATTACATTGATTGATTTGCGGATATTGAAGAATCCTTGCATCCCTGGGATAAAGCCCACTTGGTCATGGTGTATGATCTTTTTAATGTGTTGTTGGATTCTGATTGCTAGAATTTTGTTAAGGATTTTTGCATCTATGTTCATCAGTGATATTGGCCTGTAGTTTTCTTTTTTTGTGGGATCTTTGTCAGGTTTTGGTATTAGGGTGATGGTGGCCTCATAGAATGAGTTTGGAAGTTTACCTTCCTCTGCAATTTTCTGGAAGAGTTTGAGCAGGATAGGTGTTAGCTCTTCTCTAAATTTTTGGTAGAATTCAGCTGTGAAGCCGTCTGGACCTGGGCTTTTGTTTGCTGGAAGATTTTTGATTACAGTTTCAATTTCCGTACTTGTGATGGGTCTGTTAAGATTTTCTATTTCTTCCTGGTCGAGTTTTGGAAAGTTGTACTTTTCTAAGAATTTGTCCATTTCTTCCACGTTGTCCATTTTATTGGCATGTAATTGTTGATAGTAGTCTCTTATGATCCTTTGTATTTCTGTGTTGTCTGTTGTGATCTCTCCATTTTTGTTTCTAATTTTATTGATTTTATTTTTCTCCCTTTGTTTCTTGATGAGTCTGGCTAATGGTTTGTCAATTTTATTTATCCTTTCAAAGAACCAGCTTTTGGTTTTGTTGATTTTTGCTATGGTCTCTTTTGTTTCTTTTGCATTTATGTCTGCTCTAATTTTTAAGATTTCTTTCCTTCTACTAACCCTGGGGTTCTTCATTTCTTCCTTTTCTAGTTGCTTTAGGTGTAGAGTTAGGTTATTTATTTGACTTTTTTCTTGTTTCTTGAGGTGTGCCTGTATTGCTATGAACTTTCCCCTTAGGACTGCTTTTACTGTGTCCCACAGGTTTTGGGTTGTTGTGTTTTCATTTTCATTTGTTTCTATGCAAATTTTGATTTCTTTTTTGATTTCTTCTGTGATTTGTTGGTTATTCAGCAGCGTGTTATTCAGCCTCCATATGTTGGAATTTGTAATAGTTTTCCTGTAATTGAGGTCTAATCTTACTGCATTGTGGTCAGAAAAGATGCTTGGAATGATTTCTATTTTTTTTAATTTACCAAGGCTAGCTTTATGGCCCAGAATGTGATCTATCCTGGAGAAGGTTCCATGTGTGCTTGAGAAAAAGGTGAAATTCATTGTTTTGGGATGAAATGTCCTATAGATATCAATTAGGTCTAACTGGTCTATTGTATCATTTAAAGTTTGTGTTTCCTTGCTAATTTTCTGTTTAGTTGATCTATCCATAGGTGTGAGTGGGGTATTAAAGTCTCCCACTATTATTGTGTTATTGTTAATTTCTCCTTTCATACTTGTTAGCATTTGTCTTACATACTGCGGTGCTCCCATGTTGGGTGCATATATATTTATAATTGTTATATCTTCTTCTTGGATTGATCCTTTGATCATTATGTAGTGACCTTCTTTGTCTCTTTTCACAGCCTTTGTTTTAAAGTCTATTTTATCTGATATGAGTATTGCTACTCCTGCTTTCTTTTGGTCCCTATTTGCATGGAAAATCTTTTTCCAGCCCTTCACTTTCAGTCTGTATGTGTCCCCTGTTTTGAGGTGGGTCCCTTGTAGACAACATATGTAGGGGTCTTGTTTTTGTATCCATTCAGCCAGTCTTTGTCTTTTGGTTGGGGCATTCAACCCATTTACGTTTAAGGTAATTACTGATAAGTATGATCCTGTTGCCATTTACTTTATTGTTTTGGGTTCGAATTTATACCCCGTTTTTGTGTTTCCTGTCTAGAGAATATCCTTTAGTATTTGTTGGATAGCTGGTTTGGTGGTGCAGAATTCTCTCAGCTTTTGCTTGTCTGAAAAGCTTTTGATTTCTCCTTCATACTTGAATGAGATCCTTGCTGGGTACAATAATCTGGGCTGTAGGTTATTTTCTTTCATCATTTTAAGTATGTCTTGCCATTCCCTCCTGGCTTGAAGAGTCTCTATTGAAAGATCAGCTGTTATCCTTATGGGAATTCCCGTGTGTGTTATTTGTTGTTTTTCCCTTGCTGCTTTTAATATTTGTTCTTTGTGTTTGATCTTTGTTAATTTGATTAATATGTGTCTTGGGGTGTTTCGCCTTGGGTTTATTCTGTTTGGGACTCTCTGGGTTTCTTGGACTTGGGTGATTATTTCCTTCCCCATTTTAGGGAAGTTTTCAACTATTATCTCCTCAAGTATTTTCTCATGGTCTTTCTTTTTGTCTTCTTCTTCTGGGACCCCTATGATTCGAATGTTGTAGCGTTTAATATTGTCTTGGAGGTCTCTGAGATTGTCCTCATTTCTTTTAATTCGTTTTTCTTTTATCCTCTCTGATTCATTTATTTCTACCATTCTATCTTCTAATTCACTAATCCTATCTTCTGCCTCTGTTATTCTACTATTTGTTGCCTCCAGAGTGTTTTTTATTTCATTTATTGCATTATTCATTATATATTGACTCTTTTTTATTTCTTCTAGGTCCTTGTTAAACCTTTCTTGCACCTCCTCAATCCTTGTCTCCAGGCTATTTATCTGTGATTCCATTTTAATTTCAAGATTTTGGATCAATTTCACTATCATTATTCGGAATTCTTTATCAGGTAGATTCCCTATCTCTTCCTCTTTTGTTTGGTTTGGTGAGCATTTATCCTGTTCCTTTATCTGCTGGGTATTCCTCTGTCTCTTCATCTTGTTTAAATTGCTGAGTTTGGGGTGTCCTTTCTGTATTCTGGCAGTTTGTGGAGTTCTCTTTATTGTGGCGTTTCCTCGCTGTGTGTGGGTTTGTACAGGTGGCTTGTCAAGGTTTCCTGGTTAGGGAAGCTTGTGTCAGTGTTCTGGTGGGTGGAGCTGTATTTCTTCTCTCTGGAGTGTAATGAAATGTCCAGTAATGAGTTATGAGATGTCTATGGTTTTGGGGTGACTTTGGGCAGCCTGTATCTTGAAGCTCAGGGCTGTGTTCCTTTGTTGCTGGAGAATTTGCTTGGTGTGTCTTGCCCTAGAACTTGTTAGGCCTTGTGTGGTGCTTGGTTTCAGTGTCAGTATGGAGGCGTTTGATGAGCTCCTGTCAATTAATGTTCCTTGGAGTCAGGAGTTCCCTGGAGTCAGGGTTTGGACTTAAGCCTCCTGCTTCCAGTTATCGGTCTTATTTTTACAGTAGTTTCAAAACTTCTCCTTCTATACAGCACCATTGATAAAACATCTACATTAAAGATGAAAAGTTTCTCTATTGTGAGGGTCACTCAGAGAGGTTCACAGTGTTACATGGAGAAGAGAAGAGGGAGGAGGGAGTTAGAGGTGACCCAAATGAGATGAGGTGGAATAAATAATGGAGAGAGTGGGCTAGCCAGTAGTCACTTCCTTATGTGCACTCCACAACTGGACCACTCAGAGATGCTCACAGAGTTATACAGAGAAGAGAAGAAGGAGGAAGAAGACAGAGGTGGCCAGAAGGATAAAAGGGGGGAATGAAAAGGGGGGAGACAGATCCAGCCAGTAATCAGTTCCCTAAGTGTTCTCCACCGTCTGGAACACACAGAAATTCACAGAGTTGGGTAGAGTAGAGAGGGGTTAGGGAGGAGACACAGGCGACCTGGTGGAGAAAAAGGAGAGTCCAAAGGGAGAGAGAGCAGTCAAGCCAGTAATCTCGCTCCCTAGTGAAAAATGGGTCCTGAAGATTGGGTTCTTAAAGGTACAAAATTGGTAACAAATACATAAAAGCAAAAATTAAAAATCTAGAGTAGAGTTTGGAATTTCAAAAATACGGTGTTAAAGAAAAGAAGAAGGAAAAGAAAGAGAGAAAAATGAACAAAGAAAAACAAACAAGGTCGCGAAAATTATAAAGAAAATACAGGTACAAAATTGATAACTAATACCAAAAAGCAAAAATTAAAAATCTAGAGTAGAGTTTGGAATTTCAAAAATACAATGTTAAAAAAAAAGGAAGAAGAAAAATAAATAGAGAAAACAAACAAACAAACAAAAAACAAACAATGTCGCAAAAATTAAAAAGAAAATACAGGTACAGAATTGATATCAAATACCAAAAAGCATAAATTAGAAATCTAGAGTAGAGTTTGGAATTTCAGGTATACAATGTTATATAAAAGAAGAGAAAGAAACAGAGGAAAAAAAAAAAAAAGTCACAGAAATTATAAAAAAACTATAGGTACAAAATTGATAACATATACGAAAAAGCTAAAATTAAAAATCTGGAGTAGAGTTTGGAATTTCAAAAATACAATGTTAAAGAAAAGAAGAAAAACAAACAAACAAACAAAACAAAAAAACAAGGTCCAAAAATTATAAAATATATATATATGAAGTTTGCTGAAGAAGAAAAAAAATAGGGTTTTTTTTTTTTTTGCAAAGTAATATGTTATAAAAGTGAAAATTGAAGGAACAATAGAGGACTTAAAAAAATTTTTTTTTAAATTAAAAAAAAAAAGAAAAGAAAGAATGATTGTAAAAATAGTAAAAATATATCTAGGACTTTCTCTGGTTTTGTTGTGAGTATTGTGGGTTCAGTTCATTTTTGGCTAGTTCCTTGGTCCGACTTATATTTCTCAAGATCTATAGGCCCCTTCCTATGTAGTCCATAGTAACCATGGGGTTTTAATCTATTGCCTGTAGCTTCCAAGGCGTTTCCCTCTGTTATAGCTTCTTCTGTTTGCTGGTCTCTTCAGTGTCTGGTTTCCGCCCTGACACAAAGGGGACGGTGGAGGACACTTTTTTTTTTTTTTTTTTTAGGCTCACTTGTTCAGTCGCGCTGTGGGGAGGAGGGAGGGATGCTGCAAACAAATAACACTGGCGTGGACTCGCAGTGCCTCAGCCACACTGGGTCTGCCCCCGCTCACGGCGCGTGTAGCCTCCCTGCCCACACTGCTCGGGCTCTAGGTTGTTCCGCCGGGAACAATCCGAGGCCGGCCCTGGGCTGCATGTACCTCCCAGGTCCAAGCCGCTCAGGTTCAGGCACTCGGGTAGTCCTCAGAGGCGCAGACTCAGTTGGGCCTGCGTTTTGTGCTCTTCCCAGGTCTGAGCAGCTCAGGTGATGAGGTGTTTGGCGAGCGCCAATGCTGCGACTTATCGCCTTCCCGCCACTCGGTTATCTGGGTGTAAAACCGGCGCACCTTCTCAGGCAGATGTTGACTGTCCAGAAACCCAAGAAGTTTTAGTTAGCAAAGAAGCCTGCTTACAGTTTTATAGATAATGTCTCTCTGGGGCTGCGATTGCCCCCTTCCGGCTCTGGCTGCCTGTCACCGGAGGGGGAAGGTCTGCAGCCGGCTATCTCTGTTCAGTCCTTTGTTCCGTGTGCGGGCCTGGCGGTGTCTCAGGTTAGGGCTGGCTTTTTGCGAGGTAGATGTCCCACAGTCTGGTTTGCTAGCCCAAATTATTTCGCTCAGATAGCGCTCAGGGTATTCTGGCCAGATTCTTACTCTAAGCGATGCAGCCCGCGCCGCGCCTCCCTGCCCAGCCCCCGCTTGCTAATGGTGTGTGCAGGTGTCTGTGCTGCTTCTCCGCTGGGGGAGTTACCGTAGGGCTTGCAATCTGCGAGTTTTAATTGTTTATTTATTTTTTCTCCCTGTTATGTTGCCCTCTGTGCTTCCAAAGCTCGGCACAGATTCGGCAGTGAGAAGGTTTCCTGGTGTTTGGAAACTTCTCTCTTTTTAAGACTCCCTTCCGGGGCCGGAACTCCGTCCCTCCCTCTTTTGTCTCTTTTTTTTTTGTCTTTTATATTTTTTCCTACCTCCTTTCGAAGAGTTGGGTTGCTTTTCTGGGTGTCTGATGTCCTCTGCCGGCGTTCAGAAGTTGTTTTGTGGAATTTACTCGATGTTTAAATGCTCTTTTGATGAATTTGTGGGAGAGAAAGTGTTCTCCCCGTCCTACTCCTCCGCCACCTTGGTTCCTCCCCCCCAAACTAGTACCATCTTGATACGAAGCATAATAAGCACAGCCAAAAGTGAATCGTTACAAGGCTTTTAAATTGCCCACTTAAATTGCATCAGAGTAAGGCAACAATGCTTCTGGGCAGGAAAGCTATGACAAACCTAGACAGTGTGTTGAAAAGCACAGACATTACTTTGCCAACAAAGGTCCATATAGTCAAGGCTATGGTCATCCCAGTGGTCATTATGGTTGTGAGAGCTGGACTGTAAAGAAGGCAGAATGCCAAGGAACTGATGCCTTCCAACTGTGGTGCTGGAGAAAACTCCTGAAAGTCCTTTGCACAGCAAGGAGATCAAACCAATCTTAAGGAAAATCAACCCTGAATACTTGTTGGAAGGACTAATGCTGAAGCTGAAGCTCCAGTATTTTGGTCATCTGATGTGAACAGCAAACTCATTGGAAAAGTCCCTGATCCTGGGGAAGATTGAGGGCAGAAGGAGAAGAGGGTGTCAGAGGATGAGATGGCTGGATTGCATTACTGATACAATGGACATGAACTTGGGCAAACTTCAGGAGATGGTGAGGAACAGGGAGGCCTGGTGTGCTGCAGTCCATGGGGTCTCAAAGAGCTGGACACGACTGGGCAACTGACTGAACAACAACAAGGCAAAATGAATAATCCTTACTGTGAACTGGTAATCAGTGCTGCAAATATCAGCCTAGGAGTAAAAACAGCCATCAGTGACTACATAGATGGGGTAATTCGTGTTGGAGCCATTTGACACTAAAACAGTCTTGCTTTCAGTATCTGTTTCCATCCTATGGAGGAGTTTCCTATTTAGTGGGATTTTTCAGTGCTACAACTCCAACAACCTAGAAAGGTTGATCTCTCTAGTTCTGGCAGCAATCCCTAAAATGTCAAGAGAGACATAAGAGATTGGCAATGCTCAATTTTCAGAAATATATTCCTCTGAGACTATAATCAATTCCTAACTAGTAGATGGAGCTTCCCTGCTGGCTCAGTGGAAAAGAATCCATCTGCCAATGCAGGATATGCAGGTTTGATCCCTGGGTTGGGAAGATTGCTGGAGTAGGAAATGACAACCCACTCCAATATTCTTGCCTGGGAAATCCCATGGACAGAAAAGCCTGGTGGGCTACAGTCCATGGAGTGGCAAAAGAGACATGACTTAGCAATTAAACAACAATAACTGATAGATAACTTATCAGTATACATCCCAAAAAAGCAGTATTCACTGAAGACAGCCATTGTTCACTGTTTTTACAATTCTAATATACTGTTGTCCATTTTATTTTATTATCATTTTTTAAATAAATTATTTTTATTTATTTATTTGGCTGTGCTGGGTGGGTCTTAGTACACAGGGTCTTTTGTCTTTGTTACTAATACAACACTGTAAATCAACTATACTCCAATAAAATTAAAATATAAGAAAGGAAAAAATAAAGTACCCTTGTTTCTTTTCTTGATAAGGTTATTAGTCAATGAAGTTAACTTCATAGACCTATATATTTTTTTTGGTAAAGCACTGAAACTTTCGACTGAAAAAAATTCGCAACCTAAAAACTGAGAATATGCTTCACTCGAGGACATTAATTGAGGACTCTAGCTTGGGAAATCAGCCTCTCAGACAGCTTTGATGACTCTCCCAAAGAGGTAAGGGAGGAGCCAAGATATACAGGAAATTTTGCGGAAAAAAATGTAGTCAAACATTAAAAGATTACTGCTAATCACACAGGAAAAACAGACATATCAGGTTAATGAGTGTGGGCTTTTTCTATGTATGCAAGAGTCTTGGCTTGTTAAAATTATTCCTTTGATATGGATCTTAACAATCTAGGGCCAGTTTTCTGTATTTCTTCCCCTCAGGAAGAAATACCCCTCAGGGTACACCTTTGGGTATTGTTGCAGTGACTGATGGCTTTATGGCCACAATATTCTCTTTGTTTACTGAAACGGTAGGCAACATTCTCTGTCCATCGAACTATTTGAGAGTAAGTCGCTGATGCAATGTGCCATTTTTCCTTAGATGTGTCATTATTCCCTAGTATATGCATGTATGCAAAATTGCTTCAGTCATGTCTGACTCTTTGCGACTCTATGGTCTGTAGCCCGCCAGGCTTTACTGTCCATGGGATTCTCCAGGCAAGAATACTGGAGTGGGTTGCCATGCCCTCCTCCAGGGGATCTTCCAAAACCAGGGATGGAACCCACATCTCTACGTCTCCTGCATTGGCAGACTTGTTCTTCACCACTAGCACCACCTGGGAAGCCCATTCCTTAGTATATTCGTGTGCATTTCCTATAAACATTCTCCTATGTAATCACAATATAACTATCAAAATCAGAAAATTAACACTCGTGCATAGGGATCTTCTATTTCAGAAGCTATTGAAGTTTTGCCAAATGTTCCTTAGAATAAACAGAGCAATCCAAGATGATATTGTCTTTAGATTGTGATGCCTCTTTCTTCTCTTATTCTGAAATAGTCTTTCCTTGATTTTCATGATGCATTTTTGCAGATTAAAGAATGTAGAATGTCTCACATTTTGGAATTTCAATGTTTCCTCAAACTCATTTTTGGTAGGAATATCCATGTTCTCTATTTGTAACCTGTCAGCGGGAGCAGGATTCTGATTAGTTATGGTGATGTTATTTTATTTTGATCACTTCATTAAGATGGTATCTGTTTTCTCCATTGTAGTGTGTCTTTATTAATAATTACTTATTAATAAGTGTTTTGTAGGGAGATTCTTGAGAATGTATATAACTCATGATGTCAAACTTTCAAATTATTTATCTATTAATTCATGTAAATATGGACTTACAGCTTCTTATTTTATTCAATAGTTTTCTCCATTTCCTTATCTCTAACATCCTTCTCAAATAGTGAGCAACCTGGCTCTCATTATCTTGAATGTATTTACTTTTTTCATAATGATTTATTTTGATGCTCAAATTTTCCAGGTTTGTAAATGAGAGCCCATTCACACCAACCCTTGTGTTCTTTCAACATGCCTCACTTTCTCTGAGCATTGCCTTCTGGCATAGATCTAGAGTCATCTATTTTCCTGCCCCAGGCTTGTTTCAGACCATTTTCTAAGGAACTCTTGTTCTTTTTAGTAGAGACTGGTGTTTAGAAGCCAAGATCTAGGTACGAGATGTGCTATTGCTATTGGGGTGTTTCTGATCTCAAATCGTTTCATGGTCAGAGTAGGGAATATTATATATTTTAAATTATATATCATATTTCATAATTACTAGTAAATACAGATTTACATTTCAATCTATGTAGATAGAAAAACCATGAATACACCCAGAGCTGGCATCATGGGTATGAGACCTGTGTGGTTGCACTGAACCCCATACTTAGAAACACAGCTGAAACTTGGTTTAAAACTCTGCTTTCACCATCTTGAAATTTTAAATTTTGAACAAGGAACCCTCCATCTCCATTTTGCACAGGGCCCTACAAATTAAGTAGTCAGTTCTGAATACACAAAAACCTTCCAGTATAGTGTAACACCATAGGGTTCCTTTTAATTTTTCTCTTTCTGTATTTGTAGCTCCTTCCCCTGGTAGTGAGAAACCTGGTTAACATTCTGAATAAATTATAAATTTACTTATTTGATTATGCCCCTTGTATGTAACTAATCTCCCATGACTGCTGCTTCCTCCCTTATGTGGATACTCTCCTCATAGCATTTAGACTCTGACACCCCAGGCTGAGTTACCCCTTCCACATGGTTGCACTTCTCACAATATTCAGGTTCTGACAGTTCATGCAAGACTGTTTCTCCATGGAGACACCCTGCTCAACCTACTTGGGCTCTGACACTCCCTCTCCCCACTGGCTGGCTGTCTTCCCAACATGAATTCTTCTTCACCCTCCTGGGGCTCTGACAGCTCAGAATGAGCTCTGGAGGTACAGTTTTTATACAAAGAAACAAATGGATATAGACTAGACTAGAGAATATGAGTATATCATAAGAGTATATATTGTTTCCTGAAATGTTTAAATTTCAGTCATATACCAATGTGTGAGTATGTGAACATACATCCATGTATGTGTGTGTATCACTGGATTGTAATGTAAAATATATGCTTTTACTATGGAGCAGGGTAAAATAAAATTCAAAACCACTGATACATGCAGTATGATTCCAGTTTTGCTTTAAAAAAATGGAATCCACCCCCACACACAAAATAAAAACATTATAACACAGGGTGCCCACCCTAGGACACTCTGTGATGACCTAGAGGGGCAGGATAGGCAGGGAAGGAGGGTGGGTAGGGGAGGGAGGCTTAAGAGGGAGGGGATATGTGTATATATATAGTTATGACTGATTCTCAATATTGTATGCAGAAGCCAATACACCACTGTAAAGCAATTATCCTTCAATTTTTAAAAAAGTAACAATATGAGGTGATGGATGTGTTAACTTTATTGTGGTAATCATTTCACAATATATATGTATATCAAATCATGTTGCATGCCTTAACCTTGTGTAATGTTATATGCCAATTATATTTCAATAAAGCTGGAGGAAAAAAGTGAACCAACTGTTAGCAATTGAAGGAAGGCTTAAAGGACAACTTTGAGTTTTTAATCTATGTTCTGTATAACTCTAATTCTTAGGACAGCAGAAGTTATTATTTATTTTAAAGATAAAACTAACAAAAACATACATGTATGTGGTGTATCTATACACAGAAAATTGAAAAGAAAAACATCAAAATATTTATCTTTTTGGTGTTATAGACATGGTACTATAGGCAATATTTGGTATTATAGACAACATGGTGGTATTATAGACAACCTTTGTATTTTTCTGTATCATTTTCCACATTTTCGAAATCTCTTGAAATGAGAATTTATTACTCTGGTAGTTTTCCATTTACATTTTCAAAAGAAATGTACTTGATAAATTATTTGTAGGAAAGATAGAAAGTAGAGATTTCTAACGGAGAAGGCAATGGCACCGCACTCCAGTACTCTTGCCTGGAAAATCCCATGGATGGAGGAGCCTGGTAGGCTATGGTCCATGGAGTTGCTAAGAGTTGGACACGAATGAGAGACTTCACTTTCACTTTTCACTTTCATGCATTGGAGAAGGAAATGGCAACCCACTCCAGTGTTTTTGCCTGGAGAATCCCAGGGATGGGGGAGCCTGGTGGGATGCCGTCTCTGGGGTCCCACAGAGTGGGACACGACTCAAGCGACTTAGCAGCAGCAGCAGCAGCAGAGATTTCTAATGTTCTATTTTACTTAAAGGCCACTTTGCATAAACCAGACACTGTACTAGAAGCTGGGATACACTGGTAAATGAGACCAACCTCTGCCCTCATGGAGCTGAGAATCTAGTGAGGAAGACAGCTACTAGACAAGTAATTACAATAATGGGGGATAAGTGTTGGTAGTGGGTAATGAATTGCTTTGGAAGTGCATAGGATTTTGAAGGCAAGATAATCTAACCTAGATTAGGGGTTGGGAAGTCTTCCCAGGGGAAGACTTGGGCTAAGAGACAAGTAGGACTTAGCCAGTCAACCTGAAAAAAGTACTACATTTTAGGCAGAGGGAACATTGAGATATAAACTCAGCTTGCTTCTTTTGCAGAAAGCAGAGTCACGAGAGATACAGTTAGGAAGCTGGAGAAGAAACAAGGAAGCTAAGGAAAGTCTGTCAAGCCCTCTTATGGAAAACCTGTGAAAATATCTTTGCAGCTTCTTCATCTGCACTTGCAGCCTTTCTACATAGCTCAGGGGAAAATACAGTAGTTTTGAAGTCAATAATCACTTATTCACTAAAGGAAGACACTTGTGTGTACAATAAAGGATGGCATTTCTATGAAATTGTCAGCTTTTTTTAAAAAAAAGTCTTCATTTATTGCTAAAAGTTTATTATCAGTCACTTCAAAACATTAACATGTTGGGAAAGATCCTTTTTTTTTTTTTTAACATGTTGGGAAAGATCCTAATGGAGTATCATTTACCTGCTTTATAGACGTCATTTTCCAGCATACCATTTATGTATGAGTGTGCATTTCTTCTCAGTCATGTCCAACTCTTTGCAGTCCCATGGACTATAGACCATGAGGCTACTCTGTCCATGGGATTTTCCAGGCAAGAACACCGGAGTAGGTTGCCATTTCCTCCTCCAGGGGATCTTCCCAACCCAGGGATAGAGCCCTTGTGTCTCATACACTGGCAGGCAGATTCTCGGCAGACCCATGTATGAATGATATACATTAAATAAATAAGATTGAAGCACAGCATTTGTATTGGCTGTATTGATTAGGGTCACAACAACAACCAAAAATCTCAAACTAGCGTTAGCAAAAAATGGATTATAAATATAAATGCTTGCTTTTCACTCTGCTTATCAATTCCCTGTTCTTCTCTGCTCCAAATGAGGGGAAACATGGATGCCAAAACATCTTGCACATTACATCTCACAGTCCAAGTTCTCAAAGAAAGGTTGCTGCTGCTGCTGCTGCTGCTAAGTCGCTTCAGTCGTGTCTGACTCTGTGGGACCCCAGAGACGGCAGCCCACCAGGGTCTCCCGTCCCTGGGATTCTCCAGGCAAAAACACTGGAGTGGGTTGCCATTTCCTTCTCCAATGCATGAAAGTGAAAAGTGAAAGTGAAGTCTCTCATTCGTGTCCAACTCTTAGCAACTCCATGGACCATAGCCTACCAGGCTCCTCCATCCATGGGATTTTCCAGGCAAGAACACTGGAGTGGGTTGCCAGTTCATTCTCCAATGCATGAAAATGAAAAGTGAAAGTGAAGTTGCTCAGTTGTGTCCGACTCTCAGTGGCCCCATGGACTGCAGCCCTCCAGGCTCCTCCATCCATGGGATTTTTCAGACAAGAGTACTGGAGTGGGGTGCCATTGCCTTCTCCCAAGGAAAGGCTAGCCCCTCTCAATTTCAATTCCAAAATGTTCGGGGAAGGATTGTAATTGGCCACGCTTGGGTCAACTGATCATCCCAAGACCAATCATTTTGGCTGGGGGTGAAGAGTGAAGCAATTTTGTTTTATTCTGAGAGATTCACATATATTAACTCCTCATACAACCTCTGAAGGTATACATTAATATTAACCTCATATTATAGATAAGGAAATAGAGCAAGGAGTCTTCAGAAGGAAGGCATCAGTTCAGTTCAGTTCAGTTCAGTCTCTCAGTTGTGTCCGACTCTTTGCGACCCCATGAATCGCAGCACACCAGGCCTCCCTGTCCATCACCAACTCCTGGAGTTCACCCAAACTCATGTCCATCAAGTTGGTGATGCCATCCAGCCATCTCATCCTCTGTCGTCCCCTTCTCTTCCTGCCCCCAATCCCTCCCAGCATCAGAGTCTTTGCCAATGAGTCAACTCTTCCCATGAGGTGGCCAAAGCATCAGTCCTTCTAAAGAACACCCAGGACTGATCCCCTTTAGAATGGACTGGTTGGATCTCCCTGCAGTCCAAGGGACTCTCAAGAGTCTTCTCCAACACCACAGTTCAAAAGCATCAATTCTTCGGTGCTCAGCTTTCTTCACAGTCCAACTCTCACATCCATACATGACCACTGGAAAAACTATAGCCTTGACTATAGCCTAGACGAACCTTTGTTGGCAAAGTAATGTCTCTGCTTTTCAATATGCTATCTAGGTTGGTCATAACTTTCCTTCCAAGGAGTAAGCATCTTTTAATTTCACAGCTGCAGTCACCATCTGCAGTGATTTTGGAGCCCAAGAAAATAAAGTCTGACACTGTTTCCACTGTTTCCCCATCTATTTCCCATGAAGTGATGGGACCAGATGCCATGATCTTTGTTTTCTGAATGTTGAGCTTTAAGCCAACTTTTTCACTCTCCTCTTTCACTTTCATCAAGAGGCTTTTTAGTTCCTCTTCACTTTCTGCCATAAGGGTGGTGTCATCTGCATATCTGAGATTATTGATATTTCTCCCGGCAATCTTGATTCCAGCTTGTGCTTCTTCCAGCCCTGCGTTTCTCATGATGTATTCTGCATATAAGTTAAATAAGCAGGGTGACAATATACAGCCTTGACGTATTCCTTTTCCTATTTGGAATCAGTCTGTTGTTCCATGTCCAGTTCTAACTGTTGCTTCCTGACCTGCATATAGGTTTCTCAAGAGGCAGGTCAGGTGGTCTGGTATTCCCATCTCTTTAAGAATTTTCCACAGTTTATTGTGATCCACACAGTCAAAGGCTTTGGCATAGTCAATAAAGCAGAAATAGATGTTTTTCTGGAACTCTCTTGCTTTTTCCATGATCCAGCAGATGTTGGCAATTTGATCTCTGGTTCCTCTGCCTTTTCTAAAACCAACTTGAACATCTGGAAGTTCACGGTTCACATATTGCCGAAGTCTGGCTTGGACAATTTTGAGCATTACTTTACTAGCGTGTGAAGGAAGGCATACATCATAGCAAATGCTGAAGTTAGCCCAAACAAACTGGTAGCACTTCTGGTACCCCCCACCCACCATTTCCTTTCTGACAATTCTTCCCATTACCCATCCAGAGAAACTTTCATGATATTCTGCGTCTTGCTGTTTTTTTCTTTTTTTTCCCAGATAAACTTTGGAGATCTTTTTAAGCACTGTGTACCAATTTCATTGTTTTTTTTTTTTTTTCACCCACTGTTTAGTATTACATTAACTATTTCTATGTTGATGAACAGTTACTCTGGGTTCAATTTTTCACAATTAAAAACAATACTGTGATGATACTTGAACATGTATTTTTGTGTAATTTTTAGGAATTGCTGGGTAAAAGAATATATAAATTGTATACACAGTATGTATACTGTTTTTAGGAACCAAGTATATGTATTGACAGGTACTGCTTCAAAAATGGGTTTCAATTTGCACACGGCCCAGTTTGTCCTTCATACTAACCTCAACAACTCTAAACAGGTAACTTGTAAATCCTGGGGCATAGATAGGGGTTAATGTGGGCTCAGAGAAGGGACATCTATTCTAGTGTGTCAGTTAAGGCTTCTAGGAGGAAGTGACTCCTAGGCTGAGATGGGATGATGCTAGGTGCCAAGGAACACCAAAAATTACTAGGAAATCACGAGAAGCTACGACAGAGGCAGAGAACAGATTCTCCCTCATAGTCTTCAGAAGAAACCAACCCTGCCGACATCTTGATCTCGGACTTTTAACCTCAAGAACCATGACAATAAAATACTGTTAAGTCATCCTTTGGTACTTTGCTACAACAGTCTTAACCTCATTCTCCAGTAGATTAGATTGTTTACATTAGTTTGCTAAGACTTTGCCCTAACAAAGTACCACAGAATGGGTTAGTTAACAGATATTTATTTTCTCAATCTTCTGGAGGCTGGAAGTCTGAGATCAAGGTGTCAGTAGGATTGGGGCTTTTTCTTATTCTTTACAAAAAACTTTTTTGTTGTTGTTGTTGTGCTGTGTGCCATGGGGGATCCCAGTTCCCTGACCAGGGATCAAACCCATGCCAGCTGCATGGGAAGCATGGAGTGTCAACCGCTGGACCACCAGGGAAGTCCCAGGGTTGGTTTCTTCTGAGACCTCTGTTTGGTTTGTGAATGGCTATTAAGAAATGAAATATTTCCTGCCATATCAGTAATCAGGGATGTCACAGTCATCAGCAATTGCAGCCCTCCAGTGTGAGACACTCAGGAAGGAAAGAATACCTGCCATTTAGCAGCCATCAGACTGCAGCCACTCCCTCTGGTGAGCCCTGAGGAAACTCAGGATGTGAAAACACAGGATATTGGCCTCAGATAGCTAAGGTGCATGTCAAAGGAATGATTTCAGTGAGCCCCGCCTCTTGCATCTTCCCATACATAGGAAAGCGCTAAATTCCCTAACTTGGGATATCTGATTTTCTTTAATTTACAAAAATCTTTTGATTTTCATACTACCTGCCCTTTGTTGCAAAGCTTCTATATATCCTGGCTCCCCTCCCCTCTCACCTCTTCAATGCAATTCTTTCAGGGTTACTGGAGATGCTGCCTCTCAGGCTTGAAGTCCTAAAAATTCCCACCAAATAACTCTCAACTTTTGTGTTGTGAATATTTTTTTAAGTCTACACTGTCTTCTCCCTGTGTCTTCACATACTCTTGCATTTGTGTGTCTGTATTCAAACTTCCTCTTATAAGGACATCAGCCATATTGAGTTAGGACCCACCCTTAGGGCTTCATTTTGAGTTGTTAACCTCTTTAAAGACCCTATCCTGAACCTTTGGCTCAATGGTAAAGAATAAGCCTGCCAATGCAGGAGACATAGGTTTGATCCCTGATCCAGGAAGATCCCATATGCCATGGAGCAACTAAGCCTGTGTGCTACAACTACTGAGCCTGTACTCCAGAACCCAGGAACCCCAACAACTGAAGCCCATGTGCCTTAGAACCCATGCTCCACAACAAGAGAAACCATTTCAATGAGAAGCCTGCACACCACAACTTGAGAGTGGCCCCCACTTTCCGCATCTAGAGAAAAGCCTGTACAGCAATGAAGACCTAGCACGGCTATAAATAAATAAATAAAAAGTGTTCTGACCCTACCCTCAAATACAGTCACTCCGTGAGGCACTGGGGGTAGGGCTTTAACATATGAATAGGGAGGGAGGTGTAATTCAGCCCACAACAAGAGGCCAGTGGGAGAAAACTGATACAGTAGCACCAACTGCCAGACACGTGAGTGAGGCCATTGCCAACCTTGCAGCTCGGCTGAGGCTCTAGCCAAATGCTCCTACGTGAGTGAGCTTAGGTGAAATCAGCAGAACTATTCAGATAGTCCACACAAATCCAAAGAAGTAAAAAATCACTGTTGTTTTAAGCCACTGGGTTTTGGGATAGCTTCTTATTCAGCAATATATAACTGAAAAAAAAAACAAACCCATTTCATGTAAATTCTAAACTGGGCTCAGTTCCACTACACTAGTTAGTGATAGGCTACCTGTTAAGTGGATTGTTCAGTCAGCTGTTTCATTATTACCATAGAAAAGAAGTGGTGCTAATTTCTTAATTTAAAATGAATAGACATTATTGCTACTAGTTTATATAGCATTTTGCCCATTGTTCGAGATAGTCTCTTAATAATTTATAAAGTTTTTTAATCAAAACAATATTGAATTATAGACCCCTGGGACTGAAAGGAACAAGAGGTCATTTACTCCATCTCTTTATCTTCAAAGAGCATGACAATTCTATTCTGGCCAGATAAGAATCCTCCTCCTCACTGACATCCAAAAAAACTTTTAAAATGTCGATCTGTAAATGGAATGATATTTGGCACTCTCTAGGCCTTTAAAGATTTAATACAGTGATGCAGAGACAAACCACACTTAAAACTCAAAGTGCTGCGTGCATAAACAGCTTAAAAAGAACAGATAAAAGAGATGTGATGGATATAGGCATACTTGAGCATATTGTGGGTTCATTTCCCAACCACTGCAATAAAGCAAATATTGCAATAAAATGAGTCGAACAAATTTTTTGGTTTCCTAATGCATGTGAAAATTTATGTTTATATTCTGCTGGTGTCTACCAAATGTGCAATAGCATTATGTCTTAAAAATGCCACAATGTACATACCTTAATTAAAAAATACTTTGTTACTAAAAATGCTAATCATCATTTATGCTCTCAGCAAGTCAGAGTAGTAACATCAAAGATCTGAATCACAGATCACCATAACAAATATGATAATAATGAAAAAAATTGAAATGTTGCCAGAATTACTAAAGTGTGACACAGAGACACAAAGTTAGCAAATGCTATTGGGAAATGGTGCCAACAGGCTTGTGTGATGTAGGATTGCCACAAACCTTCAAATTTTTTTTTTTTTTAACAGTATCTATGAAGCACAATAAAGTGAAGTAGAATAGGTTTGCCTGTATATACAATGGAATTTCATTTATGAAAAAGAAGAAAATCGTGCTATTTGCAGCAACATGAATTGACCTTGAGGGAAGTGTGTTAAGTGAAGTAAATCAGACAGAGAAAGAAGATTATTGTATGGTATCATTATATGTGGAATCTTGAAAAGCCAAACTCATAAAAACAGAGTCTAGAATGGTGGTTAGCAGGGGCTGGGGGTAGAGGGGAGAGGAGGATTGTTATTGGTCAAATGTACAAACTTCCACTTCAGTTCAGTTTAGTTCAGTCGCTCAGTCATGTCCAACTCTTTGCGACTCATGGACTACAGCATGCCAGGCTTCCCTGTCCATCACCAACTCCCAGAGCTTCCTCAAACTCATGTCCATCGAGTTGGTGATGCCATCCAACCATCTCATCCTCTGTCGTCCCCTTCTCCCCCTGCCTTCAATCTTTCCTAGCATCAGGGTCTTTTCCAAAATAAGTCAGTTCTTTGCATCAGTTGGCCAAAGTACTGGAGCTTCAGCTTCAGCATCAGTCCTTCCAATGAATTTTCAGGACTGATTTCCTTTAGGATGGACTAGTTTGACCTCCTTGCAGTCCCAGGGACTCTCAAGAGTCTTCTGCAAGACCACAGTTCAAAAGCATCAATTCTTTGGCGCTCAGTTTTCTTTATAGTCCAACTCTCACATCCATACATGACTACTGGAAAAACCATAGCTTTGACTAGATGGACCTTTGTTGGCAAAGTAATGTCTCTGCTTTTGAATATGCTGTCTAGGTTGGTCATAGCTTTTCTTGCAAGAAGCAAGCATGAGTAACTTTCACCTACAGGGTGAATAAGTTTTGGGATCTAATGAACAGCATGGTTATTATAGCTAATAATACTGTATTATATACTTGAAAGTTGTGAAGAGGGATTTTAAATGTTCTTATAATAGAAACGGAGAAGGCAATGGCACCCCAGAAGGCAATGGCACCCCACATGGGGTCACTGGGAGTGGGATACAACTGAGCGACTTCACTTCCACTTTTCACTTTCATGCATTGGAGAAGGAAATGGCAACCCACTCCAGTGTTCTTGCCTGGAGAATCCCAGGCACGGGGGAGCCTGGTGGGCTGCCATCTATGGGGTCGCACAGAGTCAGACACGACTGAAGCGACTTAGCAGCAGCAGCCTGCCGGTGCCAGCCGGTAAAGTCAATCAGGTCCCGAGAACATGCACGGCGGGGCTGAGAAAGAAAATTACAGCCAAGGATTTCTGCAACAAAGATGGGGTTGAGAGGTTCAGACACGTCTCCACAAAGGGAAGCGGTCTGACACCAACTTTATTCAGCATCTTATATTTATACAGAAGAGAGTGAGAAAGACAAGACAGTTGACATTTTTTCTTGGTTGGCCTATACATCTTACAAACAGTCGCAAGAAATCTTGAGAGCATGGGAATGGCACCCTGTTATTATTTCTTACACCAGATAACATTTCTCTGTGCGTGAGAAGTTTGCACAGAACTCCATGTGCCTGCAGTAAATAAGCGCCTAATCTCTGGGGTGGTGGGACATAGAGCTATGTTTGCAAGCAAACCCTCAAGGACTGAGGCAGCTCCCAGAGCTGTGTCCTTCGGACAAAGGACCCTGTTCTCACGGGCAGCTCCCTGCAGCAGCCAGTACTCTTGCCTGGAAAATCCCATGGACGGAAAAGCCTGGTAGGCTGCAGTCCATGGGGTCACTAAGAGTTGGACACGACTGAGCGACTTTCCTTTCACTTTTCTCTTTCATGCATTGGAGAAGGAAATGGCAACCCACTCCAGTGTTCTTGCCTGGAGAATCCCAGGGACGGGGGAGCCTGGTGGGCTTCCATCTATTGGGTCACACAGAGTCGGACACGACTGTAGTGACTTAGCAGCAGCAGCATAACAGAAAAGAAATGGTAGGACTTCACTGGTGGTACAGTGGATAAGAATGCACCTGCCAATATAGGGGACATGGGTTCCATCCCTGATTCGGGAAGATTCCACATGCCACTGAGCAACTAAGCCCAAGCACCACAACTGTTGAACCTGTGCTCTAGAGCTGGGCAGCCACAACTACTGAGTCTGTGTGTTGCAGCTGCTGAAGCCTGCATGCCTAGAACCTGTGCTCTGCAATAAGAGAAGCCACTGCAATGAGAAGCCCATGCACCGCAGCGAAGAGTAGCCCCCACTCAGCACAACTGGAGAAAGCCCACACGCAGCAACAAAGACCCAGCACAACCAAAACTAAATAAATAAATATTATATAAAAAGAGAAATAATAATAGTATTAACTAACTCCATGGTGGTAATCATTTTACAATATACGTGTATCAAATCCACACACTGTACACCTTAAACAATGTCGTATGTCAATTAAATCTCAATAAAGCTGAAAAACTGGAAAAATCCTGCGTATGAAATTATATTTTTCTTCCAGTTTATCTACATAAACATTTTGAGTCCATGTAGATAATATAGACAGAGGTTAATATAACTATACAAGTATATGCATTGTATAGGTAAAAGAAAAGATTTTGAGAAACCTGATAGCTGCCAAATATTTGAAGGGCTGTTATGCAGAAGAAAAGTGAAAAGTAATCTGTGTAGTTACTGGGTAGAACTAGGAATAAGGGTGAAACAGATGGAAATTTCAGGGTGGCATGTATCATTTTATCTCTGCTGCTGCTGCTGCTGCTGCATCGCTTCAGTTGTGTCCAACTCTGTGCGACCCCATAGATGGCAGCCCACCAGGCTCCCCCGTCCCTGGGATTCTCCAGGCAAGAACACTGGAGTGGGTTGCCATTTCCTTCTCCAATGCATGAAAGTGAGAAGTGAAAGTGAAGTCGCTCAGTCGTGTCTGACTCTTAGCAACCCCATGAACTGCAGCCTATCAGGCTCCTCCGTCCATGGGATTTTCCAGGCAAGGAAGAACTTTTTGACAATTAGAATTCTTGGAATTAAATGGGCACCCTCACTGGAATTACTGTACAGGGAATTCCAGAAGATTATCCTAGATGATCTCTGAGGTTCTTTCCAACACTATGACATTGAACCATGTGTCAAAATTAAACACATTTGGGAGATATGCGTGCATGTGTGCTAAATCACTTCAGTTGTGTCCGACTCTGTGCGACCCCAAGGACGGTAACTTGCCAGTCTCCTCTGGCCATGGGATTCTCCAGGTAAGAATACTGGAGTGGGTTGCCATGCCCTCTTCCAGGGGATCTTCCCCACCCAGGGATCAAACTCACAACCTGCATCTCTCACATCTCTGGCACTGGCATGTGGGTTCTTTATTACTAGTGCCACTTGGGAAACATTTGGGGGAATGTAGAAAAAGCTAATTGAATTTTACAGGCAAATAATCATTATCAGCTGTGGCTGTTTTAGGTATAGGCTGAGTAGAGTACAGGGGAACTATTGTGTGTCTATGGATAAGTCTGAGATTTTCCTAAGAAGGAGGCAAGATCTGAGTAGATTTTGTAGATTGTAAATTCAAGTCCTGAATACTGTAAAGGGAGTCACTTCGGTACCGTATTGGGGAGAATCTGAGTATTGCAAAAGTGAAGTGAAAGTCACTCAGTCATGTCCAGCTGTTTGTAACCCCATGGACTTTACATTCCATGGGGAATGTCGGCCAGAATACTGGAGTGGAGAGCCTTTCTCTTCTCCAGGGGATCTTCTCAACCCAGGGATTGGAACCAGGTCTCCTGCATTGCACGTAGATTCTTTACCAGCTGAGCCACAAAGGAAACGCAAGATGAGTAGCCTATCCCTTGTCCAGGGGATCTTCCCAACCCAGAGATCGAACTAGGGTATCCTGCGTGGCAGGCAGATTCTTTACCAACTGAGCTATTAGGGAAACCCTGAGCATTGCAAAAATCAGAGCTAAAAAGGAAGAAATCCTAAAGTAGGCTTATTGAATAAAATATACATGCCTACCATAGAAGGGGTGAGAGTTTGAGCAACAGGAGTTGATGAACATTAGGCAATTATAATCCAGGGTATACTGGGAAATAATTTTAAAACATCAGGTGAAAGTTTTAGACCTTGTACATTATGAAGGGGAGGGGAAGCACAGTCAAAGCAATGACAGGAAGAGGTATTTTTGTTTTAGTGAATTGTTTGGTGCTAAAGGTGAGGAATCTCAAAAGAAAAGGCTAGTAGCAGGAGAATTCAGCAGAAAGATGACCTGGATATCCATACAAATGTAGAGAAAGAAATATGGACTAATATGGGAGATAATGTAAGACTGGCAATACCCTGGAAATCCAGATGAGTCAAGACAGGGATCAGTGAAGCACCGCTTACCTGTTCCTTGCTTCTGAAAATTGTGGTATTACTTCTATTACAGGGAAGGTAAAGATGATGAGTATCTTTGTCTTCATTGTGCCTCATTGATGACGATGGGTTTGATTTTTCATGCCATCCCCTGGCCATTGCTCAGGTGAGGCTGTCCCTATGCTACTGTGCACCATGCACTCTACCTTTTTTTTTCATCTGGTTTCTATACCTGCCTGGTCTTCATCTGGCTTTTGCTCCTGCCTGGAGTTCACAGCTGCCCTCAATTCAGCTTGAGCTAGTACTACTTGGGATTGTTTTAAGTGTTTCAATGGTTTCAAGTGTGTAATTCTCAGGTGAGTCACTTGGGCTTGATTTTATTGAGATGAAATAGTGTCCCACACCTAAGTAAGTAGTTTCTCCCTGGTCTATTGCCCCTCACTCCCATTCTGAAAATTCCCATTTCACTTTGAAAAATATATCTTATATTTGCCTTAGTTTTGTGCTCCATCGTGTCTGACTTCTTGCAATCCCGTGGACTATGGCCCGTTAGGCTCCTCTGTCCATGGGATTCTCCAGGCAAGAATACTGGAGTGGGTTGCCCACTTCTCCACCGGCATCTTCCCAACCCAAGGATCGAACCCACATCTCATGCATCTCCTGCATTGACAGGCAGATTCTTGACCACTGGGAAGCCCTTGCCTAAGTCTAGGCAGGATCTTAAGAATCCATGGTGGAGGAATCTTCATATGCTAAACAAAAGTAGTATTTCACATATAATAGTTTGCATGTGCAGGTACTGGTGATGACCAGGTAGGGATGCCTAATAAAGTGATATGATTCCATGTGTTTTTATTGGTAGATTGGTGTTTTTCTTTTTAGTTAAATGCAAGGTGTCAGGTGGTGGTGGTGCATGGCTCACCTGAATAAATACTGTAGAATTTGTTCCATGATCTAAGCATATTGCATTTGAAAAAATTAGGCCTGGAAATTTGATGAGCTTCTGAAAAAATTACATTTTTTTGGTACTAATAGTGCTTTTTATATACCAAATACTGTTTTAAGTGCCTTATTTTACATTAGCCAATTTAATTGTCACAACAGCCCTATAAGGTAGGTACTATTGCTATCACCATCACCTCACAGATGAGGAACTGATGCACAAAGAGGTTAAATATTTGCCTAAGAACAAATAGCGAACATGTATGTAATCAGAGCTCAGTTTTGAACTTAAGCAGTCTGGCTTAAGTGCCTGTCCTTAACCACTGCACTATGCTATACCCATCCATTGCATACTGTTAAAGAATTAGCAGAGAACCCAGATCTGTTTCCAAGTGACATTCTCTCAGATAATAAAATCAAACAGCAAAACCAATTCTGGCTCTATGATCACCTTTATCCCTTATCAGTGATTTCTATTTTTTTGCAAACACTTTGGGAATTAAAAGGAAAAAAAGTATTTAAACACAGGAAAACTTTGATCCAAATGAAAAATTCATATTGTATCCAGTGCTAAAGCACAGTGTTTCTTTTGCCATTTGGTGGGCAATTTCAGTTATTTCTGATGATACCCTGGATGGCAATGGAATAATTTCATAGAGCTTTTATTGTAGTGAATACTAATGGTTCATCTTTCATCCTGAGATCTTTCATCTCTCCAAAGGAGAGCTCATCCACCTTTTCTCCTGGACCTTATCTTCCCAATGGTTGTTTTGTTGGTTTTTGCAATGGCTCCTATACTGTGCTTTCAAGCAAATTTTCAGTAAGTTACCTCCAATAACTGATACTTTTAATAAAGGACATAGGGAAGCTAATTGAATAGCTAAAAATAATTATCAGGTTAAGAATGTAAAAAACTGAATATTAAGATGTGAGAGTGTGCAGTGAGGGGGAGATAAGTGAATATACAAATATATGTCTGTGTGCTTGCGCTTTAAAAACATTTCTCTTTTCTGCCTGAGTCACTGTCTTTGGACAATACAGGCAAAAGTAAGTTCTGACTCAGAAACAGAGTCAAAGGTAATTTTATTTTTCTGTCATCAAAAGAAGACCTGACCACGTGCACTGTATATAAAGCATGCCGGTGTGAAGATTAGCTTTACTGACAAGCGACGTAAGAGTAACAGAAACACATACGTAGTTAGATGGTAAAGAAGTTCAAGAGGACTTCATGATAATATAATAGGAGGAATCGGGTTATAACTGCTTCCCCAATGAGATTGTAGAGTACAGACAACCAAGGTGGGTGCAATTTCCCATCATGAAATAATTTCAAAAAATTACCATGAAATAATGTACTTTATTATGTTCACGTAAATTTTATATCATTTAATTTTGACTGTATGTCTGCTGCTGACACGGGTGTTTAAAGGAATCCTCCAGGGTATTTTAGATAGCCTCACCTGGATGGCAAGCACCAAACTTCTTGTGCTTTTCCGTCCCAGCTGAGTCGGCTAAAGAACTGTGCGCCCTGGGCGCTCAGCGCAACTGATTGATTTGACAGGTGGAGGTGGGACAGGGAAACCTTTAAACCGACCGACCCCCCAAAAGGCGGTAAGCGCGTTGAACCGAACTTGGGAGGGGTCGGCTAAGTGGATTCGGACGTGGGAGGCCGAGCTGCCGCGAAGGAACAGAGGGCGGAAAGACCTAAAGCAGCTGTAGACGTGCCAACGAGGTGGGTACCGGGGGTGGAGGTGGGGGTTGACCCACCCTGCGAGGAGGCGGGGGCGCGCGGGAGGGGCGGGGGCGCGCGGGAGGGGCGGGGCCGCAGGGAAGCCCGCCCCCTGAGTATAGCGGAGATGACTGGTCGGGTTGCGGGCAGGAGACGCTCTGTCCCACGCTCTCCCAGTGCTCGGTGGTTTAAAGATGGCGGCGGCGGCAGCAGCGGCAGCATTGGGGGCGCGGAGCCGCGGGATGGGAAGGGAAAAGGAGAACCTGTGAGGCGTCGGGAGGCAGCGCGGCGCCTGCTGTGAGGAGTCGGGTGCGGAGCCGCAGGCTGCCGGACCGCTCAGGGCCGGGGCCTGGGTTGGGAAGGAGAGGCCGGAGCAGCGCCTGGAACCCCGAGGCCAGAGCCGAGGAGGAATGTGACCAGGGGTCGTCGGGGGCGCGGGAGTAAGCTAGCGCAGGGATGGGGCAGCAGGTGGGCCGCGTCGGGGAGGCTCCGGGGCTTCAGCAGTCGCAACCCCGCGGGATCCGGGGCAGCAGCGCAGCCAGGCCCTCTGGTCGCAGGCGGGACTTGGTGGGGCGCACCGCAGAGGCCGGCTTCAATATCTTCACCCAGCATGGTGAGTGTGTCCGGGAGCCGGCGTGAGGACGTGGGGGAGGCCGGAGGTGGAGTTGGGGCGGGGTGGGAGGCAGACAGGCAGCCCTAGGGGGTCGAGCGGGTGGAGGGGTGCCCGAGAGTGGGGGCGGAATCGGCTGCCATCTGGGCCAGTCACGGGAGGCGAGTCACACCCCTCCCCCCTCCCGTCTCCATCCTGGCTGGCAGCTCCCGGGGGCGGAGGAGGAAAGAGAAGTGGTCTTAGGGATCTTGGATGGACTGTCGTCTACACTGGACACGACTGTGCGGCTCGGGGGGGACGGTGCATGGTATCCTCAGGGGAGAGGAGACTGAGGGAGGTGTGAGCTTAATCCAGGTGTTAGCATAAATAGGTTGTTATCGAAGGGACCGTGAATTGTGCCTGGAGGGATTGGGAAACAGGAACTGAATCTCAGGACGTAGTGGTTTGTGAAGTAGACGAACAAGCCAGGCAATGAGCGGTATTAGGATAGTGAACAGTGCCCTGAAATACACTTCTATGGGAAAGGTAAGAATAGTAACTCAGCATTTGAATTTTTTTCTTTTTTCCCCAAAGTGGAACTGAAGGGTTTTGCTAAACCATCCTCTGTTCTTCTCTTTTTGAAGTGAAAGTGAAGTGGCTCAGTCGTGTCCGATTCTTTGCGACCCCATGGACTGTAGCATACCAGGCTTCTCAGTCCATGGGATTTTCCAGGCAAGAGTACTGGAGTAGGTTGCCGTTTCCTTTTCCAGGGGATCTTCCCGACCCAGGGATCGAACCCGGGTCTCCCACATTTGTAGGCAGATGCTTTACCCTCTGAGCCACTAGGGAAGCCCCTAGTGGGGCTTTTGTGTAGGACACAATTCTGAGATGGCTGGCAGGGGTTTGACGTGGGTGGGCATAGTTAGGACTTTGGGTAGGAACAAGAGTTTTTCTGCCAGTCATGTGTACATGTATACAAACATATATCCTCTCTATGGTCTGGAACCTATTACTTTGGCCTCATATAAAGGTATTTTTAAGTTGTCTCCATCTCCAGTTTTTAATATGTTGATCATATAATACTCCAAGAATTTATGTATATTATATGCTTGTCCCACTGTACTAATGTGTAACTTACAAATGTACACAGAAGCAGAATTTAAGAAAGGATGAGATGAAAAAATAAACAACAAGAGTTCTAATATATTCTTTCCTGCAGTCCAGGGAAGAATGGACTTTTTTGCACTCCTCTTAGCTGCACCCACACCTTTTGAGGCCACTTGTCTAAAGGAAGAAGGGAAGAAAACTGACCTTCATGGAGTTGAGATACCCTAAGATCTGAGGGAGGCTGAAGAAATAGATGTGACTTGTATATAAAGGACTGGATAGTTGAGGTTGGCTGAGCAGCAGCAAACTGGACTTTCACTGAAGAGGCATAAGGAAAATAAAAAAAGAGAAAAGAGGGTGTTCTTTTCTGCATAGTGTAGGGAAGAAGAGGAAGGAAATGTGAACTGTTCCTTAGAAATGGAGTTTTGGAGGAAGTTAAGACAAATGGTCTTATGCAGAGAAAGAGATGGTGAGTTGTATCAGAGTTCTGGGTTTGGACTTTGTGAACAAGCTGAGTTTCTTAATGGAAGAGAGGTGATTTGGGCCATTCGAGTGTTATATGTCTTACTATTAAAGATGCGAGTGAGCCTCTCTTCCAGAGATAGGAACATTTTATGAAGGTGCCATATAAGTTAGTCTTGATTGAAATCACTTCCTGCATTGCAGGAGGAAAGAATGGGTAAATAGTTTTCAGGGAAGAAGTGATCCAAGTAGCTTTGCGTTGTGGAAGGTGTTAGTATGTATTAAACTTGGCCTGGTGGGCAATGGTGATCCTCTTCGTTTAGTCTCTATTCAAGACCTAAGATTTTCTGAGGAGGAGGAGGTCATGAAGAAGGGAATAGGAAGAGATTTTGAAGGGTGGATAGGATTTGGATCTATGGAGCAAGAAAAAGGGCAGGCTGTGCAGGAGAAACAAGTGTGGACAATTGAAATGAACTTATTTTGTTGATGAAATAATGAGCAGACATCTGTCATGAATGAAGTAAATCTTGCAGGAGTGAATCCTTGAACAAAAATTGCAGGAATCAAGTTCTGATCCTGGCTTCACCTGGCTGGATGATTTAGCTACTTACTGTCTTTGGGTTTCTTGTTAAATGTTAGATTGGATGATCTCTAAGGTACCTTCTGACTCTAAGATATTATGATTCTAATTGAGAAGCAGTGGGAAGAAAACTTTGATTACGTTGGGTTATGGACTGAGTTATCGAAAATGTGGCAGAGGAGTTTATATCCTTTCACTTGATTGGTTAGTAAATAGGATATGTAAAGAAACCTAAGTATGAGGTGCTCAGAGACTTGGCCTTGAATGGAGGCAATGGAAACAGGTGGGGTTGAGTTTGAGAGATACTTCATTCAAACAAACAAGTTTTTTGAGCACCTATTATGTACTGGACTCTGGGGATGCTGCTGTGAACATAACAAGGTCCCTGTCCTTTGTGTATCTTAAGGGACTTTATGATCTGATGTAGAGGATGAAGGAAGAGAGATGACCCTGAATACTTAAGGTTATGAACTCTGGAGCCATTCTGTCTGGATTTGAAACCTGACTTGACTGCTTATTATCTGTAACCCTGGGCAAGTTATTTAACCTTTTTGTGCCTTGGATTCTTCATTTGTAAAATGAGGATAATAAGAATACCTGGTAATAATAGTACCTAGATTAATGAGTTAATGTATGCAAGGCACTTAGAATATGCTTGGCATGTAGTAAGGGCTGCATATGTTTTGGTGTGGCCATTACTCCTCCTCCTCTTATTAAAAATAAGGATGAATCAAAGACAAAAAGATTTTGAAATTGCTTTTATTGACAAGTTTGGAAGTTACAAGTTGATTGAAAAGATGGGAACATGGTAAGTTTGTTGCCAGAGACTAGTTTGTAAAGAATAGAATTGGCAAATAATACCTAAACAAAGGAGAAGTGAGTACTATTTTTAGACAGATGGGTATTTATAAACTTCTATAGCTCAGAGTTTCTCAACTTCTGCAGTATTGACATTTTGAGGTGGATAATCCTTTGTTATGGGAGCTGTCCTGTGCTTTATAACGCGTTTAGCATCATTCTTGGCATCTGCTAAGTAGATGCCAGTAGCACCTCTTTCTGGTAATCCCCACCCTCTCCTGTTGTAACAACCAGAAATGTTTCCAGACACTGCTACATTGCCCCTAGGTGAGAACCAGTGCTTAGAAACACATGATAAATTCTGGTTTGAATGAATAAATTGAGTTAGAAGCTTCTTAGTGGACCTATTGTTTGACATTTACACAAAAAACCTGGCAACTAGTGTGCAAATCAGTCTTGAATTTCAGTATTGATGTATTAGCACATAATTTCATATATTAAAGCTAGGCCTGACAGACTGAGTTTACATGTAGGTTTAAATGTAGATTAAATATTGTATGTAGTCAGAAATTATGCACGTTATAGAAATGCTTTATCAGAGTCCATGATTTTTTGGTATTTTCTCATTGAAAATGAGAATAGTATTTTTTATTAAAATGTAAGTTGTTATAATAACTTGCTTTGCCAAAAATGCTTTTTGTGAATGTAATGTAGAAGGAATAAAAATAGTTGGGCTGTTTTTGGTGTGAAAGAGGTGAGTGCTGTGACTTTTCTGAACTCTGTTATTGAACCTTTTCGGTGAGCTGACATTTCATGATTGGTAATCTAGGCTTGAATACTTTTTCTTTTTAATATCTGATATACCTCACAACAATTGAGTGATTTCACTTCAACTTTACTTTCTTCTCTCACTCATTTGCTGTAAATGCTATTAAAAATAAACCTTAAGTTGTGAAGTTTTGAATAATAAAATTTTTCCCTTTTTAAATCAAGCTCATCATTTTAAGTGGTCTCATTTACTTATTTAGGATCTGTAGTTCATGTTTTAATATTGCAGAATGAAAGACGTAGGCACCACAGGTTGTAAATGATACGGTAGAAAAGAACAGGAAGGCTGTTTGCAAGGGAATTTTAATTATGGTGACCTAGTGTAGTGGTCACTGATTCTTACGAGAACTAAACTTTTACAAGTAAGTCAGCTGTTATATTTTTATTAACCTCCATATCTGTGTAAGACACAAGTATATAGTTGTGTGTGTGTATTTTTAGAAGAGTAACAATAATTTGTGGCACAGATTCTTTTATTACAGCCCAATTGACAGTAAGGTCACAGGTAAATTTTGAAATCTGAAGTTTCTCCTTAAGGGTCTTCAACTTGCTTTAATAAGGAAATAAAAGCCAAACAAAAGAAAACCCAGTATCTTTACCCCTTCCTATCCCTATAGTGTAATCATTGTTTTCTTTCCTCTCTGCATTCTTAACTATCAATGTCAGTAATGATGATAATTTATATTTGTGTAGTTTTTTAAAGAGCTTATGAACACCTTTTATGTCCTTTATCTTATTTTGATTTTTTCAATTATAATTGACCCTTGAACTACACGGGTTTGAACTTCAAGAGTCCACATGTAGGCAGATTTTTTTTTCAATAAATATGTACTGTAGTTTTATTGTAATAGGTTGAATCCACAGATGCCAGCCCCCGATGTGGAGGACCCACCTGTAAAGTTATAAGTGGATTTTAACTTCTTGGAGGGTAGGCACTCCAACCCCCAAGTTGTTCAGGGGTCAACTGTACTCTGAAATAGGTGAGGACAGATACCAATCTTCCCATTTTATAGATGCAGAGTAAAGAGAATTGAGTGACTTCTCAAGTATTTCAGCACACAGCTCTTTAAGTTATGTGCTGAAACTCAAGCCTTTGTCTCCACATCTTGCCATTGTGTAGAGATTTAAAGAACGTAAGTTTTAAAATTAGGTAGAGTTGGATTCAGATGTTGCCGTGTCTTACATTAGTAAATGGTTATAACGCCAACCTCAACAGTTGAATTAAATAATAAAATTTTGTAAGGCTCGTAAGTAATAAATAGTAGTGTTGTTGGCACTGTTATTTACCTCAAAATGATTGTGAAAATGACGAGTCTCATATGAAAATGTTGTAAGCTATCGTAAAAGCATTCTGAAATGTAGCATTGTCTTAGTATTTACATTTTAAATCTGTTTTCTCTAAGTCTATTTTTCTCTCAAGCTACTCTTGATTATTAAGGGACTTTAAGAAAGCAGCAAAAAGATAGGGGAATTTTGGGACTCTGAAATCACCTTAGGCCTGCCTTCCTTGAGGTTAAATGTTATCCTTTTAGGGTGATTGGTTTTATGGTTCTTTTGTACTGGTGTTTTTCTTCCTTCAGAGAAGTTGAACCAGAAATACAAGGCAAGGCAAATGTAAAGTTTAGGTTGAGACCTCATTTTAAGCTGGCACATTTATTCGCTGCTGCTGCTGCTAAGTCACTTCAGTCGTGTCCGACTCTGTGTGACCCCATAGATGGCAGCCCACCAGGCTCCCCCGTGCCTGGGATTCTCCAGGCAAGAACACTGGAGTGGGTTGCCATTTCCTTCTCCAATGCATGAAAGTGAAAAGTGAAAGTGAAGTCGCTCAGTCGTATCCGACTCGTAGCGACCCCATGGACTGCAGCCTACCAGGCTCCTCCATCCATGGGATTTTCCAGGCAGGAGTACTGGAGTGGGGTGCTATTGCCTTCTCCGAGATTTATTTGCCAGTTAATATATAATGACTTTTTATTTTGTAATGTCCTTCATTTAACATCCTTTAAGACCTTTTTGTGTCTCCTTACTTAATGTTAACCTCATGAATCTTAACAGATTTCTTCTGCAATAGATAAATTTGAAGTTTCACTGTTGATACTTCACCTAATTATATAGAGCTGTTCTCAAACTTTTGTGTGGAGACCCAGATTGCTGGGTCCTGCTCTGAGTTTCTTATTTAGGTCCAAGGTGGGATTTGAGATTTTGCATTTCTAACAAATTTTCGGTGTTGCTGGATGCTGCTGGTTGGGGCCCCACGTTGGGAACTGTTGGTAATGTGAGAATAAGAGGAGTGGTGGATCAAAAGTAATTCAAAGATTGTCAGTTGTCAGAAGGCATAATGTATTGACTCTTCTACTTAAAATTGGTTTATAATTCCCTTTGTTCCAAGTCTGGTGTCCACATGCAAGTGTCCACTGGTCTTACACCACCTTTTTGTGTCAGGAAAAGATGCTTTGGCCTCAACCTTTTTTTTTTTAAATCTCTGAAAGTTTATATGTTGAAATTCAGTTGAGAGATGCACTTTTTAAAGAATTTTGTGTCAGGAAAAATGGAGGGAAGAGACATAGGGTTCTGCTGATAGACCTAGAGTGGGCCCTAGTCCCTGGAAGAAGCCGTGAAGAAGTAATTGCCACTTATTGAGTGCTGCTGTGTTGGCAAGCATGTTCTAAGTACTTAATATCAGGGTTTTTTTTTTTTTTTTTTTTTTCACGTAAACTCCATAAAATCCTGCTGTCCAAATTGAAAAAGATTATAGGCCAAAGATGGGATACCTGTTTGTGATTCTACAGGTATGGTATGATGGTGCCTAGTTTCCTTTTGAGGTTTGTGTTTATGTATTTGTATGTGTGTGTATATGGGAAGATTACTAGTTTTTTCTTTTTACCCCATCTCTCTTGAGACCAATGATGAGGTTTTCAGCATGGGAGACCAGGGTTGGGCTTCCCAAGTGGCTCAGTGGTAAAGAATCCACCTGCCAGTGCAGGAGACAAGGATTTGATTCCTGGGTCAGAAGGATCCCCTGGAGAAGAGAATGGCAGCCGATCCCAGTATTCTTGCCTGGAAAATCCCAGGAACAGAGGAGTCTGGCAGGCTATAGTCCATGGGGTCGAAGAGTTGGATACGACTGAGCGACTGAGCACACAGGAGACCAGCATTAGATCTGTATATTGACTCTGTGACTATGGATTGAGACTTAGGTACCATGGTCTAACACAGGGAGCAGTAGGCAATCACAGTGCAGTTTGAAATCTCATGATAATGTTGAACTACTGGCTTAACCTCTAGATTTAGTATTACTAACACTTCTTATTTAAAGACTGACACCCCTACCCCCGTTGATAGATTATACCTTTCCTTTTCTCTTTGTATTGGTGTGTTTATAGCCACTTAAAGTGATCTGTTTATCATTGCAATATGCAACTTATAAGGATGTTTCTCCTTTTTAGGTAACATGACAATCTTTTTGAAAAAATTAATGTGACATTCCAGAGTATTTTCTGTATTTCTATGTTCAATTAATAGTAATTGCCTGTGTTAATGTTGCAAAGAGAATTTTTAGGTACAATTTAGGCAGAATTGCTGTCTCAAAGAATGATGCTGTTTTAGATACTGATTAAGACGCTGATGAAACAGTTGAAAAACTAGCCTTGTTTTGTGTGTCTATGTGTGTAGAAGTACATGTTTTGTATAATAACTCTTGGTTATTAATCTCTGCATTTTTGGGTTGAGGGCATAACTATAAAATTTGATTATTATACTAATTATAGTGATTTCTCAGTTCAGTTATTTTCAGTTGAACTTTCACTCAAATGTACAGATTAATATACCCATTAAATATAATACCATGGCAAGTATAATTTTGGTTGCTTAAAAAAAGAACTATATCGAGCCTTTTCTGTCTCTTTTCTTCATGGTATAACTGTGCTGAGTCTATGGTGGTGGTACTTCAGGCTCCTCTGTAGTGAACTCTGCCAGTATTGGCTTTTGATCCAGCAGAACACAAAGCTCACCAGCAGGCCCAGGCAATTTATATTCCCTGACTTGCTTTCCAAGGAAGGGGAGGGTCTAGAAACCTTTCAGTTGATGTGGTCAAGGTCAAAGAAAATGTTCTGTTCTGGCTTAATATACAGTATGTACACAGATAATTTTGTTAACACATTCCTTTCTCTATGCTAATTCCAGCAAATTAAAATAATAGTTAGGACTAAAGAGTGCCACTTAGCGTCTTGTGGTTCCAAGTAATTACTAAGAAAACATTTTCTAAAACTAACAGTGCTAACCGGCACAGTTCTTATCACCCATCTGTTTCTTATGGGGAAGAAAGGTTGACACTTGAAGGTATTTGTTATAGTAGCTTTTTTTTATTTTGAAATTTGCATTTTTAATTGTATAAAAATCTCTAAAGAGGTATGTGTGTGTGCTCAGTCGCTTAGTTGTGTCTGACTCTTTGTGACCCCATGGACTTAATGTGCCAGACTCTTCTGTCTGTGGGATTTCCCAGGCAAGAATACTGGAGTGGGTTGCCATTTCCTTCTCCAGGGGATCTTCCCAACTCAGGGATTGAACCCGTGTCTCCGGCATTGGCAGTTGGATACTTTACCAGTGAGTCACCAGGGAAGCCTATATGTAGTACATATATCTGAAGCATATATAGGTGTTATTTCACACTGTTATTTCTCCATGTTTTGCAGAAAGA
Source organism: Bos indicus (assembly GCF_029378745.1). NCBI lineage: Eukaryota > Metazoa > Chordata > Mammalia > Artiodactyla > Bovidae > Bos > Bos indicus. The sequence continues at coordinate 61,363,825 of NC_091775.1, read as the reverse complement.
AATGTCATTTGTGACTAGCATCTAGAATAAAGCATGTAATTTATTGTATATGTATGCAGTGAGGAAGGTATTAAGTTTGGTAAATACATTCCTAACGTTGACAATTCATAGTCACAGTGCTACATCAGTGGTTGAGACCTCTGAGCATTGATTTTTGGTACATGTAAACCTTTTAGCTGTGAAAAAGATGTGTTCTATGGATACTACAGAGGAGTTCCAGATTCTCTCCAGATTGCTTTGGGACTTGTGTCTAGCTTCTGAATCAATATATGTATTTTTAATTTTGATAATCCATTAGCTAACTCTAAGACCAGATTCTTATGCTATGTTTAATTCTGTGAAACTGAGATTTAATTTTTAAGAAGGTATGAGGGAAGAATATTTTCTTTGATAAATATGTATTTTTATCAGAAGTTAACTTTCTGATACCAATAAACTCTGGTCTATTCAGAAATAGAAATAAAATGTGAAGAAAGCATTTTTTTTTTTTAAAAGAAGTATTTCAAACATACAGAAAAGTTCATATAGTAGAATGTCCAGGTACCCATCACCCAGATTTAACAATTGTTAGTTATGTCACATTAAAAACAATTATAGAGACAGTTGAATACGCTTTGCAGACTTTCTCAAACCCATTCTTCTCTCCTTATCCTGAGGTTAACACTACCCTGATGGTGTTTATCCTTCCCTTCCACATAGTTGGATTTTATTCCACTTGTAATTATCTATAGAGTGTATGTGTGTGTGAACACCAGTTTGTAACTTTGTATGTTTGAAAGATTTACATAAATGCTATGCCAGACATATCATCTTGCAGCTTTATTTTTTATCCTGTGTGATTGAGATATATCCGTGTTGAAATAATATAGTTCAGTATTCCATTGTATACCACAGTTTATTCAGTTTTCATATTGATGGTAGGTTGCTTCCAGTTTTGCATAAAATAGATGGTTGGAGCTGCTATTTGTTCTGACCAGAAAGCTCTTTTTAGTTATTTTTATCAGAGAAATATATGCAGACAGTTTATAAATAGTCAAAGAATATGACAAGTTTTGGTGGGGGGGTGGGCAACAGCCCCATCCCTCTTCCCAGGTCAGCAGTGTCCAGGATGGCAGTTACTAGCCACATGTGACTGTTCAGCAAATGTTCTTTGTCCTAATTGAGAAGAGCTGTGTTAAAATAACACTACATTTTGAAAACTCAGTACGTAAACAAGAATATAAAATATCACATTAGTATTTTTATGTTCATTACCTGTTGACATGATAGTGTTTTATATGCCAGATTAAATAGATTATTAAAATTTAATGATTAAAAAATTTAACTTTGCTGCCATAATATGTAAAATGACATATTTTTGCTTACGTTTGTGGCTCCCATTTCTGTTGGACAGTCTTGTTTTAAATAAGCTCTGTGAGAGCAGGAACTTGATCTTGCCCACCATCAGAGCAGTGACAGGCACAAAGCTGATGCTCGATAAATTTAAATGAGTTGATACATTCAGCAGGTGTAGAGAGGGTTTTTTTTTTTTTTATTGTTCACTTAGGGTGCTTTGAGTTTTCTTTGCAGTTACTGATTGGTATAAAAGTTACTTTGAATTTGGCTTCATTATCCAGTGTATGTTTTTCCTTTTACTACCCTATTTTTAGCTTAACTACACTTTCAAGTCTTAGGATATCATAAAGTTTTCATTCTGTCTTTATCATTATATTTGTAATTTTCTATTTTGAAGTGAAGTGAAAGTCGCTCAGTTGTGTCTGACTCTTTGTGACCCCATGAACTATACAGTCCATGGAATTCTCCAGGCCAGAATACTGGAGTGGGTGGTCTTTCACTCCTCCGGGGGATCTTCCCAACCCAGGGATCGGACTCAGGTCTCCCACGTTGTAGGCTGATTCTTTACCAGCTGAGCCACAAGGGAAGTTAATCCTGTTGTTTGGGAAAATTCTAATGGATTTGTAATTTCTTTGATTTAATTATTTCAGATTATCGATTTCTTGAGATTCTTAGCTGTCTTCAAAGAGAAAAGTCATCTTGGCCATGGCATGTGTCAGGATGGCTTTAGCTCTGTTAAATTTTCTACCAAGCTATTGCTTTCTCAAGTCTGGGGTCATGGTTATCCTTTTATATTTATGTTTATTCTTTTTTCTTAACATATAAAATCTTTTTATTTTAAAAATTCTTCCTCTTTTTTTCCTCTAGCTTATTGGGATATAATTAACATAATATTGTGGAAGTTTAAGATACATATACAGCTGTTTGATACTTTTATATATTGTAATGTGATTACCATTATAGTATTATCTAATAACACTTCCATCAAGTCACATAATTACTATTTCTTTTTTGTGGTGAGAACATGTAAAATCTACTCTTAGCAGTTTTCAAATATATAGTATGGTGGTGGTATAATCACTAGTCCCTGGTGGCTCAGAGGTTAAAGCATCTGTCTGGAATGCAGGAGACCCGGGTTCGATCCCTGGGTTGGGAAGATCCCCTGGAGAAGGAAAATGGCAACCCACTCCGGTACTCTTGCCTAGAGAATCTCATGGAGGGAGGAGCCTGGTAGGCTACAGTCCATGGGGTCGCTAAGAGGTGGACACGACTGAGCAACTTCCCTTTCACTTTCATGCTGCTGTATATTAGATCTTCAAAACTTGTATAACTGGAAGTTTGTACCCTTTGACCAGTGTCTCCTCATTCCCCTACTTCTTAGGCCCTGTTAACCATCACTTTTCTCTCTCGCTTCTCTGAGTGCAGCTTTTTTAGATTTCCACATATAAGTGATATCATACAACATTTTCCTTTTTCTGTTCGGACTTACTTCACTTAGTGTAATGCCCTCAAAATTCATCCAAGTTGTTGCAAATGGCAAGGTTTCCTTCTTTCTCATGGCTGAAATATTCTGTTGTGTGAATGTATATACACACGTATTTATCCATTCATCTCTTGATGGACACTTAGGTTGTATTCTGTCTTGGCTATTGTGAATAATGCTTAGTGAACATGGGAGTGCAGATGTACCTTCAAAATCTTGTTTTCAGTTCCTTTGGATATAAACCCAGAATAAGATCATTGGCTCATATGGGACTTATGTTTTTAATTTTTTGAGGAACCTCTATACTGTTTTCTGTGGTGGTTGCACCAGTTTACATTCCCAGTAACAATGCAGAACAGCTCCTTTTTCTCCACATTCTTGGCAATCCTTGATATCTCTTGAGGTTTTTTGGTGGCTTTTTCCCCCCTTTGGTTAAATGATAGCCATTCTAACCAGAATAGGGTGATAGCGCTTTGTGGTTTTGATTTGCATTTCCCTGGTGACAGTGATATTGAGCGCCTTTCCATATACCTGTTGGCCACTTGTATGTCTCCTTTGAAAAAGTGTGTATTCAGATTCTCTGCCCATTTTAAATTTCTTTCTTTCTTTGGCCTCATGGTGCAGCTTGTGGGATCCTAGTTCCAGGGATTGAACCCAGGCTCTCATCAGTGAAGCACAAAGTCCTAACCACTGGGACCACCAGGGAATTCCCCGCCCATTTTCATTTTTTCACTTTCTCACTGTTTTTGGTTGCGCTGCATGCATGTTATTGCGTGCGGGCTTTCTCTGGTTGCAGAGAGTAGGTGCCACGCTCTAGTTGTGGTGCATGGGCTTCTCACGGAGGTTGCTTCTCGTTGGAGGTGGCTTCTCGTTGCCGAGCACAGACCAGCTTCAGGAGTTGCAGCGCTTGGGCTCGTTAGTTAAGGCGCACAGGCTCAGTAGTTGTGGCACAGGGGCTTAGTTGCTCTGAGGCATGTAGAATCTTCCTGGACGAGAGATTGAGCCTGTGTTCCCTGCCTTGGCAGGTGGATTCTGATCCTCTGTGCCACCAGGGAAGGCCTCTGCCCATCTTTTAACTGAACTGTTTTTATGCTATTGAGTTCTATAAAATTTTTCCTCCTTAAGATTAAGAGCTTGGTACATAGATGCTCGAGAAGTCTGTCTTATATGATTATTTCTCAATTTTTGTGTAATGCACCACCTGTCTGTGGTTTTTGGTTATCCTTCTAGTTTAGGAAATTTTGACTCATTTCCCTGGTTTCCACATTATTTGCCCAATTTTCTCTGTTTTCTTTATATTTATATATTAGTTCTTACTGATCTTTTTTCAATACCTCACCATTTTTTTTTTTTTACTATTATAAAGTTTCATCAAATTTATTTTGATTTACTTATGTTGAACTATAGGTATTACATACTCTCTGTAGTTACTTCTTTTCCCGTAGCAGTTTTCTGTGGGTATAATATGTGTGAGTAGGACTCTTGGTTACAAGTGGGAAAGACTAACTCTAGATTATGTAATACACAGAAAATTTGTGTGGAGATAGTGGAGACTCAAGGACAGGAATGTAGTTAGGCCGGCCCAGAAACAGGAAGTGGAAGGCTGCTAAAATCTCAGGCAATATTTATTTATTCTGTCTCTTGTTTTTTCTTCTGTTTGCTCACTTTATTATCTCTTAGACATTTAATTCATACCACAATTTCCTTTTTTTTTTTTTGGTAATCTTTCCTGGTCAAAAGGATGGTCGATATTAAACTAAGGCTCTTAGTCTCAGTTGCATATTCTCAGGATTGGAATCACCGCTGTGATTGGTGGTCAGATCACCTCTGTAGCATTGACATTTTAGGCTGAATGATCCTTTGTGGAAGTTGTCCTGTGCATTGAATTTAGCAGTGTCTCTGACCCTATCAGCGAAATGCCAGTAGCACTCACCATCTAACTGTAACAACCAAAAAATATCTCTAGATATTGCCAAAATTCCCTTGTAAGTCAAGTCACCCCTGATTGAGAACTCTCATCTAGAGTGTACTTGACTGCTCTGGGCCTACCACTGTGTGAGAAGGATGTTGCAGAAAAGCCTTGTGAGCTAGACAGGTCCTCAAAATGTCTGAAAAGTATTTCCAGTTTTTTGTAGCAACTATAAATTTAACACTGTTTTTCATTATTTTAGGTGTTTCTTTTTAAAATATTTTTTCTCATTTAAAGTATTTTATATTAATATGTTTCTTATTAAAATCTTAAACTGGCACTGTAGAACTTGCTGTTTTTGGTCATTACTCTGAATCTCTAAATTTCTCAATCTCCTGCTGATTTGTTTCTTTTCCTTGAGGGTGAGTGTATATATATGTGAGGATGTTGGTTGTTTTAAGATAAAATTTATGACTTTGGTAGCCAGACAGGCATAGGTAGAATATACTTTTTTTTTTTTGGGAGGGGATGCTGCATGGCTTGCATGATCTTAGTTCCCTTATCAGGGATTTAAACCTGGAGTTCTAACCACTGGACTGCCAGGGATTTCTCAGTTATCTAATATATTTAATTTACAGGTAAATAAACTAATGCTTAGGTACATGAAACAAGTTGATTATGGACATGTAGCTTAGAAGAGCACAAAAAATTAGGGTCTAATTTTTATTATCTTTCTAGGTTTAGTTTGTAGTTAATCTTTAGTATTATTTATGTAATAATATTTAGTGTTTATGTGCCAAGCTCCATGCTTCAGATGTTCTCTCATTAGTCCTTGGCAAATAATGAAAACGGGTCTCATAATAAGACATGTCTGACTCTTAATGCTATTCTCCTAACCATTGTGCTTTAATAGTAACATAATAGCATTGGGAAAGGATTGGGTGCTTGTGTCCCAGACTCTTTATTCTATGATATCACTTAATCCTCAGCACAGCCTTGGAAGCTATACATACTAACTGGTTTTACCTATGAAGGCGTTTTGCTGAGAAGGAGTAAGTATCTTACTTACCTTAAGGCCACATAACTGACAGGAAGCAGAGCCTGACTTGACTTTTGTGGTTTTCCCAAGTTTCTGCTGCACCTAGGGGGAAATATTACACTGATGCTCCACTGTCTTCACAGAGCTTTCATGATAATAAAATAGAAGGAAAAATACAATATAATGTATATCAGATCAGATCAGTCGCTCAGTCATGTCCGACTCTTTGCAACCCCACGAATCGCAGCACGCCAGGCCTCCCTGTCCAACACCAACTCCCGGAGTTCACTGAGACTCAGGTCCATCAAGTCAATGATGATATAGTTCACTTTATTAAGGATAATAAATATTACCATTTTGTTTATTTTGAGACTAGTCTTCGTGCACTTGTTTGTGACTCTTTAGGAATTTTATAAAATTGAGTTTAAAAGAAATACTAATAAAAGAGAGCTAGATAATTACTGTTAACAGGAAAATAGTTTTTAAAAAAATGATATTTAAGAGATTATTTTTTATCCTACCAGGAATGACTTTTTGTTTGCTCCCTCATCTTGATATGAACAGTTTTCACACTTTGTAGTTCTTGAAGCTTTTGGATTTTCTAGTTGAGTGCTTTTGATTATAACAGCAGTCAGTGCCATTTATAAGTATGCTGTTAATATTGTGGTTGCTGGTGTTAGACTATGTAGGTTTAAATCCTGGATTAAATTTATGATTTAACGTACCAATATTTTGACGTGAATGGAAAATAAATAGCTTGCGGTAATACATAGTTGCTAAGGTCTCTTAAGGTTCTGAATTTTTTATATGTATCTGTTTCCTCATCTGTAAAATAGTCATGTGAAATATTATAGAGTTATGAGAATTAAATAATTATTATATGTAAAATGCCTCATAGAGTTATGAGAATTAAATAATTATTATATGTAAAATGCCCAGAGGTACGTGATAAATCTTAAGTCCTCAAAAATTGGGTTTCCCTGGTGGTTCAGATGGTAAAGAATCCACCTGCAATGCAGGAGACTTGAGTTTGATCCCTAGGCTGGGAAAATCCTCTGGAGGAGGGCATGGCAACCCACTCCAGTATACTTGCCTGAAGAATCCCCGTGGACAGAGGAGCCTGGCGGGCTACAGTCCATGGAGTTACAAAGAGTCGAACACGACTGAGTGACTAAGCATAGGATAGTATGTTTTTTTAAAGTTGCCTTTCTAACATGTTTGTTGGTTAATGTACTTAACAATTATGGTAATATTAAGACTGAGATAATTTTGATAACTTAATACCAAGCACTATATTGTATATAGGTTTCTTCTGTGTCTAAGTGTAATTCCCAGATTTCAGTGCTTCTGAATATATAGGTAAGTATAATGTATAGTTTTATTTTGGTACAGTTATCAGCATTCTGATTGGATATTTCTAGCTCTTCAGTAAGATCAGTCTTCTCTTTCACAGAGGGCACTTCGAAAGTATCCTGAAATGCCTTCTCATTCATATGAATAGAATAATTGTAGGGGCCTTAAGAAAAAAAAAGGAAATGGTGAAGCAGTGGAGTGAACGCCAGTAGAAGTGTGTGTTATATGTGGGTACTCTGGGGATCATGACTCTCCATTGATGGGAATCATTGTAGATCTGGGCCTAATGGAAACTAGAGCTAGTAAACCATTAGAAATCAAGACTGCATACTCCATCTTTCTCTTTTAGGGGCTGTAAGGTTTTAACAACTTTTTTTTTGCTCTGTACATCTGTTCGGTTTTTCTTTCTTCCAGCTGGCTTTCTCTGTTTCAGCTTGTGGTATATGGAGTGTAATGGCTGCTTAGCTTCTTCAGCATGACAGCTCACAGTGTATTCTTTTGGCATTTATCCCTGCTGCTAAATGGCTCAGTCTTTTTCTCTTGTAAAATTTAAGACATTTATTTATTTACTGAATGCTTAGTACCTTTGTATAGTTCAAAAATCAAATGGTGCAGAAGTATTTCTGCGACCACGTTTTCCTTGGCCAGTCAGATTTGGGCAATCCAAACCACCAGTTTCTTGGGTATACTTTTGGGGGGGGTTGGGTAGTGTGTGTGTGTGTGTGTGTGTGTGTGTGTGTGTGTGTATCCCCCCAGTCCCCCAGTCCTTTTTTTCTTTAAGACCAATGGAAGCATATTGTGTAGACTGTTTTGCATCTCACTCCTACCCCTCCTACTTAATTTGTCTTAGAGATTCTTCCATGTTAGTAAATAAAGAACTTGCTTTTTTTTTTTTTTTAATGCATGGCTTTTCATTGTATGGATGAATTATTTGTTTTCAAAAGGTACTGTGTAGTGAAAAATGAATCATTTTAAACATATGCTAGGAATAGCTATAGAATAAAAGCCTTGAATTGGAATTGCTGGCAGGATATAGGGATTTCAGAATAGCCATTTACTGAATAACTGTCTTTACCTTTTTGTATACTGAAATTCTGTGTGCATTTGGTTTTGTTTCTGGATTTTCTGTTCTTTCTGATTTGCCTAATTATGTGTCAGTATCACACTGTTTTAATTATTGTGTTTTTATGATGTGCATTATAGCATGGCGGTTAATAATATATAGACTTCTGTGCTAAACTGCCTTGCTTTAAACCTTTACTTCCTTAGCTGTGTGATCTTGGGCAAGTTACTTAATATCCCTGTAGTTCAGTGTCCTTATTTGTAAAATGGAGATGATAATACCTATCTATAAGGTTGTTATAAAAAATAAATGAATTAATAAACTGCTTATAGATATATAAGCAAAGTGCTTAGGAATAATGTTTGGCATGTTATTAGTGCTATGTAAGTATTAGCTCTTTATTGTTTCTACCATCCAGTCTGGCTAGTTCATTTCTCTGTATTTGCAGAGTATTACTGGCTATTCCTCCTTGCCTTTTTTTTTTTTTTTTTGTATTAACTTTAGAGTCAGTTGGTTTGTCTAGTTAGATAGAATAGGTTATGGGTTAGTAACAATAGCTCCTCCCCACCCCAGTCTTAGGGGATTAACACGTCAAAAGTTTGTCATTCACAATACCTGTTCAGTGAAGATCACTGTGTGTATTGGGGGAGGGGGGTCTTGGCAGAGGTGGGAGAGGGATTCTGCCTGTTTGGAGCTTCCCTGGTGGCTCAGACAGTAAAGCTTCTGCCTGCAATGCAGGAGACCTGGGTTTGATTCCTGGGTTGGGAAGATCCTCTGGAGAAGGAAATAGCAACCCACTCCAGAACAGAACATGCGTCCCATGGAGGGAGGAGCCTGACAGGCTACAGTCCATGGGGTCGCAAAGAGTCGGACACGACTGAGTGACTTCACTTTTGTCACCCAGAGACCCAGGCTGACAGTCTTACATCATCATTCTAGAATGCTGGCAATTGCATTGCAGAGGGAAGGAGAGATTGTTGAATCAAGTGCTAGTGGAAACTTTAAAAACCAGAAGAGGCATCAGATCAGATCAGATCAGTCGCTCAGTCGTGTCCGACTCTTTGCAACCCCATGAATCGCATTTCTTATATTTCATTGACCAGAGCAAGTTGTTTGTCATCACATCATGCCATGGGGATGAGGAAGGTGCAGTTTTGCTATGTGCCTGGGAGGATGGAGAGCAATAATTAACTACCTTAGTTTGCTCTGTTGGTTGCTAAGTATTAGGTCATTCTTTGTGTTATATGCAACACACTTTTTGTTGTTTAGTCGCTAAGTCGTGTCTGACTCTTTTGCAGCCCCATGGACTGTAGCCCGCCAAGCTCCTCTGTCCCTGGGATTTCCTAGGCAAGGATATAATGCAACACACTAAGCCTTTCCTTTAGAGAGAAGACCCAAATTCTATCAAGTAACTATGCTGAGCTCAAAATCTTTAATCTCTGAGTCTGTCAGTCAGATTCAGGGGAGTGTTCCTTGGTCCAGACAGCTGTGAATAAAAGATGTTATCAGCTGGTCTGTTAGAAAAGCATCTTAGTATCTTCTCAGGTTCTTTGGTTGTGGGAATGGAGATGTAAAAATAACTTCCACTTTCAACTCTATATATGTCTATATTATTTGACAAAATTTTTTACAGTTAGCAGATACTGTGTAAAGAGAAATATCTTAAAGACAACCTACCACAAAAGAATCCTCTTACATCCTATTTACGTTAATTAAATAATGTTTAAGTGACACAGCCAGAGCTGGACTGTAATGTAAGACTTATTCTAGCCCACTGTGCTTTCCAGTGTACCAAGCTGTCTCTCTTAATGCATGGACTTTGGTGTTACAGCTTTTTAACAATAATATGAATGTAGTTTTTGTTGTTGTTGTTATTTGCAATGAATACAGAAAGGAAAAAAGTTTACTTTGAGGAGGATAATTTTGGGGAAGATAATGAAAGTGAAGAATTATCTAAGACAGTTCCCTGTGTTATTTGTACAAGTATAAAATGTTCATTTATTACAGAGATCTTGCTTCATCTTTAAACTAGAAAAGGGGGTGAAAATCCATATATTTACTACTCGTTTCCTTCATTTCTCTAAGGGGAAAGGAAAAAAATTAGTTTGTTTTACTGTAAAAGTGGCATATTTCATTATAGAAAAGAAAGAAAATGAGCAAAAAGTAAAACAAACCCCAAACCCACCTTCCTGTTCTGGTGTGTATCCTTTTAAACTTTGTTTTCATAGTTTGTGTTGTTAACTAAAAAGTATATAAAACGTGTGTGTTTAGTCACTCAGTTGTGTCTGACTCTTTTGTGACCCCATGAACTGTAGTCCACCAGGCTTTTCTGTCCATGGGATTTCCCAGGCAAGAATATAGGAGTGGGTTGCCATTTCCTTTTCCAGTGATCTTCCAGACCTAGGGATAGAACCTGGGTTTCCTGCATTGGCAGGCAGATTCTTTACCACTGAGCCACCAGGAAAACTGTGTATAAAACATTCATGAAGTTTTTTTGTTAATTATTTTTTTTACTTTATATATTTCAAAACTTGTAAATTTCTCTTTCTAGAACTTATGTTTTATTTATCCTCATTACATTATTTAACTTTCATGCTTTTGTCTTAGATTTTTGTTATTCATGTTTCCTTAGATAAGTTCTTCATTGAAGCCCTCTTCTGTATTCTTTGGAGCTCATATTAAGTATATTTAAGGCCAGAAAACATTAATGGGAGAGACTAGAGAAAAAAGCAGAAGGCATTTCAGCAATTATTTCGGGGTACTGATCAGGATACAGATCAGTCACTAAATCACGTACAGTCCAGCGTTGCTTAATTTGCTGATATAAACCAAAACTAAGAAAGTGTGACTTTCTATATGTGTATTTAAAAACCTTTCCCCTTTTTCAGTTCAGTCGCTCAGTCGTGTCTGACTCTTTGCGACCCCATGAATCACAGCACACCAGGCCTCCCTGTTCATCACCAACTCCCGGAGTTCACCCAGACTCATGTCCATCGAGTCAGTGATGCCATCCAGCCATCTCATCCTCTGTCGTCCCCTTCTCCTCCTGCCCCCAATCCCTCCCAGCATCAGAGTCTTTTCCAATGAGTCAACTCTTCGCATGAGGTGGCCAAAGTACTGGAGTTTCAGCTTCAGCATCATTCCTTCCAAAGAACACCCACAGCTAATCTCCTTTAGAATGGACTGGTTGGATCTCCTTGCAGTCCAAGGGACTCTCAAGAGTCTTCTCCAACACCACAGTTCAAAAGCATCAATTCTTCGGCGCTCAGCTTTTTTCACAGTCCAACTCTCACATCCATACATGACCACAGGAAAAACCATAGCCTTGACTAGATGGACCTTTGTTGGCAAAGTAATGTTCCCCTTTTTAAGCTGAAGTAAGATATTCCTATGGTCTTAATTTTACTTTGAATAGCACATACTTAGTCTGAGGAACTGGCTCGAAAATAAAAATGTGGAGGAGGACAGCAAGGTTATGTTCTATTCCCTTTAAAATGTCATGAGTTGTTTAACTTCTTTCAAGAAGCAGGAAGCGTGGGTTTACTGTCTAGTTTTTAGGTGATGATTTATAAAAGAATGGAGAAGGCTGTGGAGCACTCCTACAGGGCTAACAGCTAATTTGTTACTATACATAGCAATGTGTAGAAATGTAATGGAACCGAGGCTTCCTTTTTTCTTTTCCTTTTTAAAGTATTACAGTTTACTGGATCTGTTGCAGTATAAACAATCAACAATATCAAATTGCATCGAATAATTTTATCCCAATGTGCTAAGATTAATTTAACTGTCTTTAAGTCTTAAAAGGATTTTTTTTCCTCACAAATATTCTCCTTTAGGATAGATACAGAATTTAATCATAACATTGTGTATCTAGTATACTTGTGGCTTGTGAAAGAATTTTAAAAGTTGGGCATAGGTAGCTGATATTAAAAAAATATAAATCTCAGGAAAGGAAATTTTAGTTAAAATGATAGGAAATGGGGACACATTTTGGATAGAAAGCAGGGATCGCCAAAAACAAAACAGCAAAACATTGTTTCCAAAGAGAACATCTAAGTGGTACAGAAAAAACTGAACATAGCCAACCTGAGATGATAATCCTTAGAACCCCCTGCTTACAAGGTTGGCTCCTGACTGGCGTCTGGTAACTTGGATTTTGAGAGGGTTTATTTCCACCATTCCCAGAACTGTGAAGAGTGGTTCACTGTCTAAACTGTTAGCACAAACAATGTGGTTTATGCTAAACACCTACTTTCCTTCTGGGAGTCCTACGAAGTAGGTAGAGGGTGTCTACATGACCAGTCCTAAGAAAAACCTTGGATACTGAACCTCTAAGGAGCTTATTACTTTGTGGACAATATTTTCACATATTGTTAAAACTCATGACTGGAGGAAGCGTGTGTCTTTTGTGACTCCCCTGGGAGAAGACTCTTGGAAACTTGTCCCTGGTTTCCTGCAGCCTTCACTCCATCTGACTTTTCACTTTGTTGATTTCGCTCTGTATCCATTCACTTCAATAAATCATTACTATAAGCACAACTGTGTGCTAAGTCATCCTAGTGAATCATTGAACCTGGGTGTGATCTTGGGTACCACTGCCCACCCTCCAACACAGCAGTGGATCCAAGGAATTTAAACTGGGTTGTACCGTGCTCATGGAAAAAGCTTCTACATGGAAGCGAGCAATAATGTTTTTTTTTTTTTTTTTATGTCTAAATAGGGCTTCCCTGGTGGCTCAGTGGTAAAGAATCCGCCTGCCAATGCAGGAGATGTGGATTTGATCCCTGGGTCAGGAGGATCCCCTGGGGAAGGAAATGGCAACCCACGCCAGTGTTACCTGGAAAATCCTGTGTACAGAGGAGCCTGTGGGGTCACAAAGAGTTGGACACGACTGAGCAACTGAGCACACGTCTAAATAGGGTAGTAGATAGAATAAGTGAAATTAAAAGTAATTTGGGGGTCTGCAGGAGAGGGAAAAAACTCTTAATCTATGACTGAGAAACTTCAGTCCAAGGTTCTATTATTGTGAAAATGGATCTTGATGGCAGGCTATCTGCTAAGGTTCTGTACCTCATAGAAATTTTATTCTAAAAAGAGAACTTAAAATGAGACAAGTATGACGCAATGCACTGTGATATAAAAAGCACAGGGATGTTGGAGCTAGACAGGTTTCAGTCAGAATTGGGGTTTATTAATTGTGTGCATTGTTTGAACTTGCTTATCTCTTCATCATAAAATGAGGATGATAACACTGGCCGTGCAGGCGGCTTGATCGTTAAACAAGATAATGTGTACAAATCTCCTACCACTATGTGTCGCACATAAATGGCTTTACAAGTTGTTAGTCTACTTTTCTGTTTTTCAAGATTTAGAGAGATTGGAGAAATTTAAAGGAGAGAAAGAGAGTGAAGTGAAGGGTGAAGCTTGTTTTTCTCTTATTGGTTTGATGGGAAATTGGGTAGGAAGGTTAGTGAGGAGAGAAGAATCATTAAGTTTTAGAACATGGAATTTTAAATTTATCTTCAAAATCACCCAGGAACTTTTTATAGTTTAAAAACTAAGAATATTTTAAGTGCAAACTCAAGAAGGGATGAGAGGAGGCATAGCAACTCGATGAATGTGACACTTGAGTGTTAGCAAGTTTCAGTAACTGATTAAACACATCCAACCTAATCTCTCATGAGGAATACTCCCTGGTGATAACGGGACAGTTTTGACTAATTTATAGGCATGATTTCCTATTAGAATTTTTAGAACCAGTGTTCAGAAATAATGGCATCTTAAAATAGAATTGTGTAATTCTGGTATATATGTGTTTTTGTTCTTTTTATAACTTTTTATTTTGAAAGTTATGATTATAGAATAATTACAAGAAAAAATGAAGAACTCTTTTACTCTTTGCCCTGTTTCCCTCATTGTTAATGTTTTCTGTTTCTTTTTTAAAAAATTACTTATTTATTTTTGGACGTGCTGGATCTTCACTGCTGCTCAGGCTTTTCTCCGGTTGTGGAGAGTGGGGGCTCCTCTCTAGTTGTGGTACTCGGGCTTCTCATTGAGGTGATTTCTCTTACCATGGAGCACGGGCGCTAGGGCACACAGGCCTCAGTGGTTACGACACATAGGTTCAGTAGTTGTGGCTCCAGGGCTCTAGGGCACAGGCTCATTAGTTGTGGCACACGGGCTTAGTTGCTCCATGCATGTGGGATCTTCCCGGATCAGGGCTCGAACCTGTGTCTTCTGCATTGGCAGGCAGATTCTTTACCACTGAGCCACCAGGGAAGTCCATCCCAGGTTGTTAATGTTATATATCAGTTGTTTTATTATATTGCCTCCTTCCTTTTCTGCCTTTTACTCCTTTGCTTCCTCTGCTTAACTAGAAGTGTGTATCAAAATCACCTATAGAATATTAAAAAGAAAAAAATGTGTTCCTGCTAAACCAAGGAAAAACACCCTGCCTGGTAATTTGGATAGGTACATCAGATTAAGAATTAGTTCACTGTAATATGATAATAGGGGCTTCCCCGGCGGCTCAGTGGTAAAGAATCCTGGCAGTGCAGGAGATGCAGGTTCAGTCCCTGGGTTAGGGAGATCCCCTGGAGAAGGGAAGGGCAACCCACTCTAGTATTCTTACCTGGAAAATCCCATAGAGAGAGGAGCCTGGTCAGCTACAGTCCATGGGGTTGCAAAGACTCGGACACGTCTGAAGTGACTGAGCACAGCACAGCCATCATAATAGATGTGAGGTGCTGATATCATTGTGGCTTCAGTTTGCACTTACCTAGTGATTAATGATGTTGAGCATCTTTGCATGTGCTTATTGTTCATTTATATATCTTCTGAGGAGAAATGTCTATTCAAGTCTTTTGCCCAAAAATAAAGCAGGTGTTTTTGTTGAATTGTTGGCCTTTTAAAAAAAATTTATTGATTGATTTTTGGCTGCACTGGATCTTAGTTGCTGCGCGTGGGCTTTCTGTAGTTGTGGCAGGTGGGGCTACTCTTCATTGTGATGTGTGGAGTTTTCATTGCGGCGTCTTCTCTCGTTGCAGAGTGCAGGCTCAGTAGTTGTGGTGCATGGGCTTAGCTGCTCCATGGCATCTGGGATCTTCCCAGGCTAGGTACTGAACCTCTGTCCTCTGTGTTGACAGGTGGATTCTTAACCACTGGACCACCAGGGAAGTCTCTGTTGGTCTTTTTTTTTTTTCTGTTGATCTTTTTTGAAATGTCTTTTGTTTCTTCATTTAGAATCATTACTCTTACTCACTGGAAAAGACCCTGATGCTGGGAAAGATTGAAGGCAAAAGGATAAGATGAGATGGTTAGATAGCATCACTGACAGAACCTCCTGAGTTCTTTGATCATCTTTATGATCATTACTCTGAACTCTTTCTCTGGTAGATTGTCCCTTAGTTCTTTGGGTTTTTCTCTTGTTCCTTTATCTGAAACATATCCCTCTGTTGCCTCATTTTGTCTAAATTGTTTTGTATTTTTATGTATGTAACAGGTTAGTTATTACATATGTATGTAATAGGTGTGTAATAGGCTTGTAACCTGTGTAATAGGTTTCTCGACCTTGGAAAGGTGACCCTCTGTGGGAGATGTCCTAAGTGTCCTAGCAGTGCACGTCCCTTGCAGTGTCACCCAAGGACCAGGCACCAGCTGGTTTCAGGGTGTTGTCTGGCTTGAGTTTATGGATTCCGTCTGCAGGCTGCTGAGCTGTAGTTTTCTTGGCTCTAGTGTCTGCCCCCTGGTGAGTGAAGCTGCTCTTGTGCAGGCTTCCTGGCAGGAGGGGCTGGTGCCTGCCCACTGGTGGGTGAGCTGGGTCTTGGCCGTCAGGTGGGTAGGGCCATGTCTAGGGGTGTGTCTCAAGGCACTTGTGGGCTTAGGAAGTCTTAGGCAGCCTGTCTGATGATGGGTGAGACTGTGTGCCTGCCCAGTTTGTTTGGCCTGAGGTGTTCTGGCACTGGAACCTAAAGGCTGTTGGGTGGAGCCACGTCTTGGTGCCAAGGTGTCAGCCTCCAGGAGAGCTCACTCAGATGAATTCTCCCTGGTATGTTTGCTACCAGTGTCTATGTCCCTAGGATGAGCCACAGCTGGCTCTCCTGCCTCTCCAGGGGACCCTCCAAGACCAGCAGATAGGTCTGGTCCAAGCTTCTATCAATTTACTGCTTTTGCCCTTGGTTCCGGTGCATGAGATATTTACAAGTGAAGTCTTAATTTCCTCTCATTCTGTGGAGCTCCTGCAGTCAAGCCCTGCTGGCCTTCAAAGCTGTATGCTCTGGGAGCTCCTTTTCCTGGTGCTGAACCCTTGGGATGAGTGGTCTCATACGGGACTCAGAATTCTCACTTTTGTGGGAGAACCTCTTAATTTCCAACTTGAGGGTTCCCCACTCAGGGGTGGGAGGGTATGGGATTTAATTATATTGCAGGCCCATCCCTCCTACTTGTCTTGTTGCAGGCCCATCCCTCCAACCACTTGTTGTGGTTCCTTCTTTATGTCTTTAGTTGTAGAGGATCTTTTCTGGCAGGTTCCTGTTTTTGTCATTAATGGTTGTTCTGCAGTTGTGATTTTGGTGTGCTCCTGAAAGATGAGCTTAGACTCCTTCTACCCTGCCATTTTGGCTGCTCTCCTTTTTATGGTATCTTGAATTAGATTTGTTCTATGTTGAAATGCCCCACAGACACTTAGGCTATGTCATGGGTTACTCCCATGAAATCACTGCAGAATACTGCTGAACACAAAGCCTGAGGCTTCAGATACCCTGCTTGGCCATGGGCTTGGCAATCTCCTTCCAAGTAATTTTCCTAATAAACTTCCTTTGCATTAAATTGTATTATTAGAAAACTGTTAAAGGAGATTGATTTTGAATTTCTAAATTGATGCTCATTTTATGTAACAGTTCCTGGAGGAAACTATACTTGAAACAGTGGAAACAATGTTTTATCAAGAAACAAATTTGATTCTGTCTTTCAGGGCCCCCACTGAATTCACAATTATGAAATTTTAAAAAAAGTTAAAAAGTTTTGCTTTGACCGTGGGAAAAAATACGCTTTTCAGGTAGGATTGTTAGTGAATTTGTTATGATCAAATACATAAAAATTCAATTTAATAACCAAAAAAAACCTGTTCCTCATCAGTCCACTAGGGGATACTCCAGTGCTTAAGAAGAAAATTGAGTTGCTACGATAGTTTGAAAATTATCTCTTAATAAAATTATTACTTTCCTGTTTGCTTACATTTAAAAAGAATACACTTTTTAGGACTGGTTTGGGTTATTAATTTGATAGTAATAATCATCTTTGGGAGAATTTGCAGCTTTATTAAAGTATAATTGACAAATAGAAATTGTGCAGATTTAATTAAGGCATCAAATTGTATGTTTGCTGTGTTTTAGTGTATGTTCATGATACAGCATGCATGATGTTTTGATGTTTACATTGTGAAATGAGCACTCCAGTCGAGCTGATTAACATATCCAGCACCTCACGAGGTTATTTTCTTTCTCTTTTTTTTTGTGGTGAAGTCACTAAAGACCTACTGTCCTAGCAGATTTCAAGTATACAAATACATTTTTAACTCCAGTCCCTATGCTGTACATTAGATCTCCAGAGTTTATTCACCTTGCATAATTGAAATGTTGTACTCTTTGACCAGCATCTCTCTATTCCCTCCACCTTGCCTGCACAACGACCATTCTGTTCTCTGCTTCTGAGTTTGACTATTTTAGACTCCATGTATAATTGAGATTATGGGATTTCCTGCATTTTTTATAGTGTGCAAATTCGTAATATGATTTGTCAGCTGCTTTTTCAGATGGTGTTGTCTTAGATTTCAAGCACTTTAGAAAAACTGGTTATTTCATCCTTAGTACAGGAAAGTAATGGTTCTAATTTATTTTGTAAGTTGTGTTCTTCCTTGGAAGATCAGAAAAGCTGATACATGGTTTTAATTTGTTACAATTTTCTCCGTTATATCATTATAATAACATACATCTTAGCAAGTATAAAATACGGCCTTAGTTGCACGTAATGCAGAGGATAATTTATGCTACTGTTAAAGGAATTCAGCAGTGTTTAATATTACCTTGATTTCTTTTTAGTAATTTAAGGAGACTCGATGCAGTTACTTACTGCCTTAAAGAAAAATGTATAAAAAGTTGAGTTCCATTTTTAAGTTAGCAAAGACTCAAGAAAATAATTTAGACTCTTTGTGTTTATTAGGAAAAGGTTATCACACTTAGTATTTCAGAAAATACTTTAGTTAACCAAAAATTTATTGTTTTTCCTAAGCCGTTTTTTGATTTGTGTGATGTGATTGTATGAGTTTTCTACAAAACATAAAATTCATTCCTATGTACCTTGAACATAGATTCTTTTTTGATAGTTTTTTTCAAAGAATTTTTTTTTTTTTTTGATGTGGACTCTTTTTAAAGTCTTTATTGGGTTTGTTACAATATTGCTTCTGTTTTATGTTTTGCTTTTTTCGCCCTGGAGGCATGTGGCATCTTAGTTCCTTGACTAGGGATCGAACCTCCACCTCCTGCATTGGAAGGTGAAGTCTTAACACCTGGACCACCAGGGAAGTCCCTGAACATAGATTCTTTAAAGTGACTTATCAGATTTAACTCATCAATTCATCTGATTCCTGCTATTTATAAGTACAACAGATGGATGAAATCGTGATAGCATGATTTGAAAATAGAACGTCAGGCAATCTGGAATAAGAGCAAGTATATATATTTCTCCAATGAAATTGAAAGTGGTATAGGAATTACTGAGAATTTGTTTTAATGTGAGCTTGGGTGATAATTTGATAGGATATTATGATGATAACAGTGTTGTATAGAAGGATTGCACTGTATTTTCTTTTATCTTTATACCCCTGGCAAAATGAGGAGAGAGCTAGAGAGTGTTGGGATAATCCAGCCTTTTAGTTATGCATCTGGTTAGCTTTCCCTGGTGGCTCAATGGTAAAGAATCCGCCTGCCAGTGCAGGAGACATAAGAGACATAGGTTCGATCCCTGGGTTGGGAAGATTTCCAGGAGAAGGAAATGGTAACCCACTCCAGTATTCTTGCCTGGGAAATCCCATGGACAGAGGAGCCTGGTGGGCTGTAGTCCATGGAGTGGCAAAAGAGTCGGACCTGACTTAGCAACTAAGTAACAATGCTGGAGCATATCTTAGAATATTCTTTGTTACTGCTGTCCTGGTGATAAAATTTCTGGTAACAGTGTCCTTGGCAAACAACCTCATAGTTACTTAGTACAGATGTTACCACACTTGGTGTTTTGATGGCTGTTTTACCTTGTCTGAATGAACTAGTGAATGTAGTTAACAGCTTGCTAGTGATACTAGAGTAAGAGAATTAGTTAATATGATTCAAGAGTAAGGGAACATTTAAGAAGGAACATAAAACTTCTTGTTATGCTCTGAGAAATTCCTGAAGAATCTTACTAAACTATCCAGGACAGGAAGAACGTCATGCTTTTACCATTAGTGTCCCATGTGTTGAAAATAAGAATGAACTGGGAAGGTTATGGTATTCCAGCATAAATATATGTATTTTTAGTTAATTTATTTTTTAATTGAAGGATAATTACTTTACAGAATGTTAATTTCTGCCAAACATCAACATGAATCAGCCATAGGTATACATAGTCCCCTCCCTCTTGAGCCTCCCTGCATCTCCTTCTACCTTCCACCCCTCTAGGCTGTTACCTAGCTTTAGTATTACTATCAAATTTTTAAATGTTATTAAAATTAATAGAAAGTTAACATATTAATATAGTTCAAGATTGAAATTAATGCATTAATGTAATAAGTGAAAAGTTAACACACTAATATAGTATTAACATGTTAATACAGTTCAAGACTTAAGAGACATACATTTAATCGTCCTGTATCTCTCTCTCTTCAGCCATCCAAGTCTCTTCTCTAGAGGCAATCAATATTCCCAGTTTAAATATACTTTTAACATTTATTATTTAAAGGACTTCTTTGGCATGCATGAATAATTAAAGTTGATAGCATGGATTTTAGACTCAGATGTTTAAATTTTTCATTTACAGTTATCCCTTGGTGTCTGCAGGGTTTTAGGACCCTCTGCAGATGACAAAATCGGAGGATGCTTAAGTTTCTTTTATAAAATGGTGTAGTATTTGCATATAACCTACACATACCCTCTATATACTTTGAATTATTTTGTGATTAGTTATAATGCCTATACATTGTAGATGCTATGTAGGTAGTTGTAAATACTGTGTACAGTATTTCCACCCTGAAAGCCTTTGCTGCAGACAGTTTTGCTGCAGTTTTATCACACAACTACTTGACCATAAAATAACTTTGCCTCAAATGCTAAAATAGCAAAAAAAGAAGAGAGACATTAAAAAGGGCCTAATGAAATGTGAAAAATTGAAAACAAAAATTTAAAAGCAGTAATACTGCTATTATGAAATGTGAAAATAGAAAAATACTTGAATGTTATGTGAAATGAGATAAGATTCATTGTTATAGTTGTATTCAGATATATTGAGAAGAAAGCAATACTTCTTTCTCAAAGTCAGTCACTAAGGATATAGGATATAGTGTTGAATGTAAGTTCTTTACACTATAAAAAATTTTGCTGTTAAGTCTCTTCAGGTCTCTCTGGAAGTAAAATGGACAAGGGAGATGGCTATTTCTTTACATGTAACATAGAACTGGTAATATTCATCTGGACTACATCTAACCATTCCATCACATGTCCATCCTTATATTTTGCCAGATCATTTAAGCTAGATTAAGTGCCAAATACCAGAATTCTGTCTGCGTCACAGTCTTCACTATTAAATAACAAGAAATTTTCACATTTTCAAGAAACTTACACTCATCAAGAATCACGTAACCATTTCTTTTTGGGGGGATAGGAGTAACTTGAGTCTTCTTTTGTGTCCAACTTCTAATATCAAGTGATAAAATTGGTAAAGATGGTGTTACAGAACAAGCTGTTGTGTCTAAATTAGCTGAAGAATCAATAATTAATGCTCTTGAAGACTAATGTGAATTATTAACCGCCTCTTTTGTAGTTGCCATAGCTTGGTAAACTTTTGGTTTTATTGGGTGGAAAGGATGACTGTGTCCACCAAAAGATTTGGAAGAACTGATAGGTTATCATTTTTTAGTGTAATAAATCCAGAACTGTTGATCAGTTTATCTTTTAATGCAGAATGGCCTTATGGCCAATTAGTTGTTAGGCCAAACTGCTTGCCACAAAGTGTGTCATGGTGAAAATACCTAGAACCTATAAATACAGTGTAAATGCTATGTAAATAGATGCTGGCATGTTGCAGATTCAAGTTTTACTTTTTTGGAACTGTATGGTTCACCCTTTTCATTTGAAAAGACCCTGATGCTGGGAAAGATTGAAAGCAGGAGGAGAAGGGGATGACAGAGGATGAGATGGTTAGATGGCATCACCGACTCAATGGACATGAGTTTGAGGAAGCTCTGGGAGTTGGTGATGGACAGGGAGGCCTGGCGTGCTGCAGGCCATGGGATCGCAAAGAGTCGGACACGACTGAGAGACTGAACTGAACTGATGGTTCACCCCTCCCCCCCAAAAATTTCCATCCATGGTTGGTTGAATCTTGTCAATGTCTAACCCATGGATATGATGGGCCGACTACATTTAATATTTGCACTATCTTGGTACTGGTAATATGGCATTGAACAAGTGAAACTACCTGCCTTCTTGGAGATTGTATTGTAGTGGGTAGAGACAGGCTCTAAATATTTATTTACTATATCATTTACTATATCATGAGTTCTGAGAGAAAAATAAAGCTGGGTAAAAGGACAGAGTGATAGGGGAGATGCAGGTTTGGATAGAGTGCTCAGAGAAAGCTTCTGGTAGTGTTGATACCAACCAGAATTGTTGGCCTTTCCCTATCAGTAGAAATCAACTAGAGAGGCCAGACCAGAGCCTTTGTTGAGGGCTCTGTTGCAGCAAGGGGGAATGAAAACAAAAGGTTTCCTGCTTGGTTACTCACTGGTGGGTGGTGGTGGGGAGTGGTGGGGAGGTGGCAAGAGCATAGGGACTTGTCCAAGGATCGGGTCAGAGGGGTGGCTTAGGTGTTTTGCTCCCCACTCTGGTGTTGTTGGGTGCAGGGGGGCATGCTCAGTCCCCTGCTTTTGCTCCCAACATCCTCTTTTAGCTCTTGGTTCTTCAGAAGTTGAAGTAGGGATATGGGGCCTTTTTGCATCTTTTGTCCAGAGTTTGCCCCCCACTGGGCATGAGTGCAGTTATTGGTTTGTCCAGGTACAAGCATTGCAGCACTGCAGCAAAGGGTCTCAGGTCCCAGCCTGTCTAAAGATGATATTTCAGTGGAGAATTGAATGATCTGAAGGACTGAGACTTAGGACTTCCAGGAGAAGTATTTCAGAAAGAAGACCATCGGAGACAAAATTCTGAAGGATATTTGTAAAGCAGAGGTTTTTGTCCATCAAGTATGGCAGAGGAGGCTAAACTGGCTAGAGAGGACTGGCATTGGGGGAGAATGCTAGGAGATACATAGAGGGAGAAGGGAGGTAAAAATTATATGAATTATATGTAGGATGGGAATCTATTGTGGTAGGGGGGTTAGATTTTAAAAGATTCAGTCTGGGGACTTCTCTGGTAGTCCAATGAGGCTCCATGCTCCCAATGCAGGGGGCCCAGGTTCCATCCCTGATCAGGGAACTAGATCCCATATGCTGCAACTAAGATCTGGCACAGTCAAATAAATAAAAATAAATTTTTTTCTTTTAAAGGTTCAGTCTGTCTGTTCTGTGGAGAATAAACTCTTGGGGGCAGAGGTGAAAACAGACTAGTTATGAGTCTGAAATAGCCATAGAATAAATCTGTGGCAATGTGCTAGATACAGTGACCTTTATCAAATTAGTTTGGTATCATTTCTCTCTAGGATTTGACTTCTAGGTTGAATAATAGGGTAAGAAAAGAAAAGTGAATTCATAATGAATGATTATTTTTAAATGGTAACTTTAGATATTATAGTTAAACTCTGTAATAATTTAAATTTGTTTGTATAGATCCCCAAGCATCACTTGCATCTTAAAGAAATATGGTAAGATTCCACAAAGAACCTCCTTTTATAGTAATATTATAGTATATAGTAAGTTTTTTCTTAAGCCTTCCAAAAAAGGCTGTGTTGCAGAGTTTTGCCAAATATCAAGTGCTGTTTTTTCCTCTCCAATTTGACTAGGTGACATTTTGAATTTGAAGTTGTTTTGGTTTCTTCAGCATCTATCAATATGCTGAAAAGTATTTAAAAGTCAAAATTCTTATAAGACTTTAAGCAAGTAGGTTGCTGGTGATGAAAATAAATGGAGTATAAAAATGTCAACTTGTAAAATTTAAACTTTCAAGTGACTGAGAAATATCTCAATTTGCTGGCAAACCTGCCATGTTTGATATTGTGGAAAGGAGTTGCATCAAAGGAGATTTGAGGATCTCAGAACACTTAATATCTAACTGGATGAATAAAGGCACTTTGAATCAGAAGTGAAATCATGGATAACAGAGACGTAAAGATCAGACACAGTAAAGATGTAGGAAATACAAAAGCAATACAGACATTGTGAAGCCTACATAGATAGTTAATGTTGGAAGGAGAAGAGGAATAGAGTATGAGAGTTAAAGGGAAAGCCAGTATATTGAGAGTTTATGAAAACTTTTAAATAAGGAATTGCTGGATCCAGTCAAGTTTAGGACTATGTTGAAATTGAGATATGAGATAGATGGAGCCGCTGGGCTAGATAGCTGGTGTTTGTCATGTGGAATAAAACTGAAACTTTGTTCTCACAGGCTCCCCAGGTTCAGTTCCCGGCCAGTGAACTAAGCTCTCTCTTCTTCTGGACAGCTCACTGCTGTCTCTCTGAATGATCTCTGTTTCCAAGGCAAACCATTCCGTATCATAGTAATCCAAGTCTATGCCCCAACCAGTGAGGCTGAAGTTGAACGGTTCTATGAAGACCTATAAGACCTTCAGAACTAATGCACAAAAAAGATGTCCTCTTCATTGTAGGGGACTGGAATGGAAAAGTAGGAAGTCAAGAGCTACCTGGAGTAACAAATTTTGCCTTGGAGTACAGAATGAAGCAGGTCAAAGGCTAACAGTTTTGCCAAGAGAACACACTGGTCATAGCAAACACCCTCTTCCAACAACACAAGAGAAGACACTACACATGGACATCACCAGATGGTCAATACTGAAATCAGATTGATTATACTTTTGTAGCCAAAGATGGAGAAGCTCTATACAGTCAGCAAAAACAAGACCAGGAGCTGACTGTGGCTCAGATCATGAACTCCTTATTGCCAAATCCAAACTTAAATTGAAGAAAGTGGGGAAAACCACTAGATCATTCAGGTATGATCTAAATCAAATCCCTTACAATTATACAGTGGAAGTGACAAATAGGTTGAAGGGATTAGGTCTGAAGGGATTAGAGTGCCTGAAGAACTATGGACAGAGGTTTGTGACATTGTACAGGAGGCAAGGATCAAGACCATCCCCAAGAAAAAGAAATGCAAAAAGGCGAAATAGTTGTCTGAGGAGGCCTTATAATAGCTGTGAAAAGAAGAGAAGCTAAAGGCAAAGGAGAAAAGGAAAGATATGTCCATTTGAATGCAGAATTCCAAAGAATAGCAAGGAGAGATAAGAAGGCCTTCCTCAGCGATCAATGCAAAGAAATAGAGGAAAACAATAGAATGGAAAAGACTAGAGATCTCTTCAAGAAAATTAGAGATACCAAGGGAACATTTCATGCAAAGATGGGCACAATAAAGGACAGAGGTGATATGGACCTAACAGAAGCAGAAGATATTAAGAAGAACTATACAATAAAGATCTTCATGATCCATATAACCACCATAGTGTGATCAGTCCCGTAGAGCCAAACATACTGGAATGCAAAGTCAGGTGGGCCTTAGGAAGCATCACTACAACAAAGCTAGTGGAGGTGATGGAATTCCAATTGAGCTATTCCAAATCCTAAAAGGTGATGCTGTGAACATGCTGCACTCAGTATGCCAGCAAATTTGGAAAACTCAGTGGTGGCCACAGGACTGGAAAAGGTCAGTTTTCATTCCAATCCCAAAGAAAGGCAATGCCAAAGAATGTTCAAACTACCGCACAATTGGATTCATCTCACACTCTAGCAAATAGTGCTCAAAATTCTCCAAGGCAGGCTTCAACAGTGTGTGAACTGTGAACTTCCATATATTCAAGCTGGATTTAGAAAAGGCAGAGGAACCAGAGATCAAATCGCCAACATGTGTTGGATCATCAAAAAAGCAAGAGAGTTCCAGAAAAACATCTATTTTTGCTTTACTGACTATGCCAAAGCCTTTGGCTCTGTGGATCACAACAAACTATGGAAAATTATTCAAGAGATGGGAATACCAGACCACCTGACCTGGCTCCTGAGCAATCTGTATGTAGGGCAAGAAGCAACAGTTAGAACTGGACATGGAACAACAGACTGGTTCCAAATCAGGAAAGGAATACATCCAGGCTGTATATTGTCACCCTGCTTATTTAACTTATATGCAGAGTACATCATGAGAAGTGCTGGACTCGATGAAGCACAAGCTGAAATCAGGATTGCCGGGAGAAATATCAATAACCTCAGATACACAGATGACACCACCCTTACGGCAGAAAGCGAAGAAGAACTAAAGAGCCTCTTGATGAAAGAGGAGAGTGAAAATTTGGCTTAAAAACTCAACATGCAGGAAACTAAGATCATGGCATCCAGTCCCATCACTTCGTGGCAAATAGACAGGGAAACAATGGAAACAGTGACTGACTATTTTCTTGGGCTCCAAAATCACTGCAGATGGTGACTGCAGCCATGAAATTAAAAGACGCTTGGTCCTTGGAAGAAAAGCTATGACCAACCTAGACAGCATATTAAAAAGCAGAGACATTACTTTGTCAACAAATGTCCACTAGTCAAAGCTATGATTTTTCCAGTAGTCATGTATGGATGTGAGAGTTGGGCTATATAGAAAGCTGAGCATCAAAGAATTGATGCTTTTGAACTGTGGTGTTGGAGAAGACTGTTGAGAGTCCCGTGGACTGCAAGGAGATCCAACCAGTCAATCTTAAAGGAAATCAGTCCTGACTACTCATTGGAAGGACTGATGCTGAAGCTCCGATATTGGCCACTTGATGTGAAGAACCGACTCATTGGAAAAGACCCTGGGAATATCGAAGGCGGGAGGAGAAGGGAAGGGGATGACAGAGGATGAGATGATTGGATGGCCTCACCGACTCAATGGACATGAGTTTGAATAAGCTCTGGGAGTTGGTCATGGACAGGGAAGCCTGGCGTGCTTGGGGTCCATGGGGTCGCAGAGAGTTAGACACCACTGAACGACTTCACTTTCACTTTTCACTTTCATGCATCGGAGAAAGAAATGGCGACCCACTCTCTAGTGTTCTTGCCTGGAGAATCCCAGGGACGAGGGAGCCTGGTGGGCTGCCGTCTATGGGGTTGCACAGAGTCGGACAAGACTGAGGCAACTTAGCAGCAGCAGCAGAGCGACTGAACTGACTGACAAACACTCAAAAAAAGATCTCTGAATGTGAGTTCCAAAACTGTTACATTACACATTATGTAGTTATAGCCTACAAAGACATTGATGAGTTTCTCTATTCTTAATTTCTAGTAATTTCATCTCCTTGTATAGGATTCCTATAGTAATTTCATCTCCTTATATAGGATTCTTTATATAGGATTTCCTTTGAAAAACCCACTGAAGCATTCTTGCCTGGAGAATCCCATGGACAGAGCAGCCTGGCTGGTTACAGTTCATGGGGTCGCAAAGAGTTGGATATGACTGAAGAGACTTAGCAGTATAGGATTCCTAAGACTTATAAAGTAGTTATTGAGAGTTTCGAGTTGATGTTTTAGAAGATAACTTCAGATGTTTTATAAGTACTTACAGAAGGAACTTTATCTAGAAAAGTAGTATATATTTTTATTAGTAAATTCTCGTGTTTTTATGAGTTTTTATTTTTGACATAGTCTTTATCAACAGCTACTTACTATCTTTCAGATAGTAAAGGCTACCCTTAACTCCAATTATGTAATAATTTATTTTTATTTCTGCTGCTGCTGCTGCTAAGTCACTTCAGTTGTGTCCGACCCTGTGCGACCCCATAGACGGCAGCCCACCAGGCTCCCCCGTCCCTGGGATTCTCCAGGCAAGAACACTGGAGTGGGTGGCCATTTCCTTCTCCAACGCATGAAAGTGAAAAGTGAAAGCGAAATCGTTCAGTCGTGTCCGACTCTTTGTGACCCCATGGACTGCAGCTTACCAGGCTCCTCCGTCCATGGGATTTTCCAGGCAAGAGTACTGGAGTGGGGTGTCATTGCCTTCTCCGTTTTATTTCTATGTAAGTTAAAACAAAATAAGACATAGCTTCAGTTTGGTTCATGGTATTAATAAGGTTTGAGCTGAAAATAACCTTAGGATGATCTCTTCCTTTTGCCAGCCTTAATTTTGCAGATGGGAAAATGGAAAAAGTAGATTTTCATATCTATGACAAGAAAAGATTATACCTGAGGTCTTCTGATTTTTGATTCAGTGCTTTTCTGTAAGTTTTACTTCTGTTTGTTTTGCATTACGATTTTTGACTATTTCAATTGTATATTAATAAAGACAGGAGTTATTTTTTGTTGTTAAATTGCTGCTTTATGATTATCTTGAGTGGTACTCTCTTTACATTGAGATGCTAACAGCCTTAATTATCTTCCTCCAAGAGGAAGTCAATTGGACTTTCTAGGAATATAGTATCGAAACCTTTTAATCTTAATTTCCAGCTTTCTGGTTGTGTTTATTGCTTTCTTACTTATTTTGATTTGAATTAAATTTTGCATTGCTGAATTTATTTAGAAGAGTTAAGTTTGCAGTGTATAAGTAGAAATTTTTTTGTTAAAAACTTAGAAGGCCTTACTCATTTTAATAAGAAGGATCAGTTTAGCTTTATAGGTGGATTTATGGCATATTTTAGGAGATTCATTATTATTTTTTTGAGGTATAGATAACTGCAAGTAGATTCAATCGTTTGGCTCATAAGAATCATTGAAACACTTGATTTGACAAGTAGCTAAGAATGTTTTTAGTAGTAGTTTAATGTGCTTGTTTAAAAAATTAAATGGAGAATGTATCTTTATAATTTAAAATTTTAAATACCTTTATCCTTAAAATTTTGTTGATATTATTTGGCAAGTCAAATATTTGTAGATATGTAGAAACAAACTTTATTAATTCCTAAGAAAATATTTACAGTTTCCAAAACTTTGAGGTAATGAGGCTGTTAAAATACACATAAATATTGAACCCTAAAGCTGCCTGTTGTATGTAAAATGGTATATCTAATGATTCCAGCCAAAATGGAGGGAAAAATGGAAGCTGGTTATAACTGAAATGTGCTCTTTATGGAAGTGTTGTGAATTGAATTGCTTTCTTGAGCAATATTTGCATAGCCAACTATACTCAACATTGGTTATAAAATTAATGATTGGTAGGAAAAGTCACAACTATTAAGTGGCAAAGGAAAGATCACCTCAACTCCTTCAGCGCCCAGCACCCGCGTCCTGAAGGTGATGCGCACTGTTTTCCTTGATTGTGAATTTTAACCAATAGCTGTATGTAATGGGCTTCCCAGTTGGCTCAGTGGTCAAGAATCTGCCTGCAATGCAGGAGGCTCGGGTTTGATCCCTGAGTCCAAAAGATGCCCTGGAGAAGGAAACGGCAATCCACTCTAGTATTCTTGACTGTGAAATCCCGTGGACAGGGGAGCCTGGTGGGCTACAATCCATGAAGTTGCAAAAGAGTCGGAAATGACTTAGCGACTAAACAACAACAGTAAATTCTATGTGATACAATTGTTTTCCTCGATTAGTTGTATCCAGTTTGAGTTTTGAAAAACTGTAGGAGAAACACCTGTGCCTATCCCTTTTACTTGAAAAATTTTAACTGGAAAGTACGCTACAACAATAAGTTGGAATTATTAGTAGATATAGTCAAATATTGCCCTGTAGGTAGTTTCCAGTAAAAACAACACATAACAAATATGTAGTCAAAAGTTTCTGAAACTAAAAAAAGGATTGTTTGTTACACAGTAAATCAGTTTAATGGCAGAGTGGTTATATTTAGCATTAGTGGTATTATTAAACTAATATCAGTTTTAATGGCTTAAAAATATAGTCATTCTATTACTTTCTTTTGAAACATCTTTCCTGGCCCTTACTTAAACATTTTGATGCATTTTGATGCAGTGGTTTTCTTATGGTAGCATATTTAAGAAGCTGACTTAAATGTAATTTATATCTTTTTGTTCTGTAAGTTTTATCTTCTCAATTCTGAATGTAATGTAGTGGGAACAGTGACTTGGGCGCCAAAATCACTGTGGATGGTGATTGCAGCCATGAAATTAAAAGACGCTGCTCCTTGGAAGGAAAGCTATGACAAACCTAGACAGCATATTAAAAAGCAGAGACATCACTTTGCCAACAAAGGTCCATCTAGTCAAAGCTGCTATGGGTTTTCCAGTAGTCATGTACAGATGTGAGAGTTGGACCATAAAGAAGGCTGAGTGCCAAAGAATAGATGCTTTTGAACTGTGGTGTTGGAGAAGACTCTTGATTGTCCCTTGGACAGCAGGGAGATCAAACCAGTCCATCCTATAGGAAATCAGTCCTGAATATTCATTGGAAGGACTGATGCTGAAGTTGAAACTCCAATACTTTGGTCACCTGATGGGAAGAGCCAACTCTTTGGAAAAGACCCTGATGCTGGCATAGAATGAAGGCAGGAGGAGAAGGGGGCGACAGAGGATGAGATAGTTGGATGGCACAGTCGACTCAATGGACATGAGTTTGAGCAAACTCTGGGAGACAGTGAAGGACAGGAAAGCCTGGCATGCTGCAGTCCATGGGGTTGCAAAGAATTGGACGTGACTTAGGGAACAACAACTGGAAGGAACGAGTTAAAAAGATAGAATCTGTATTCAGAAGTGGTTGCGTGAAATTGAGATTGCTGAGAAGGGTGTATTGCAGGGTGTGACTGAGGTAAGGTTACGTTTAGTTCTTTGATCTTCACAGCAACCCTATGATGTGGATAGTGTAAGCATGTCATATGGATGAACAAACTGAAGTTCAGAGAGGCTGGACAATTTCCCCAAGGTCACAAAGCCAGTCGGCTGCCTGGGACTTAGACTGTATTACTCTGACTCTCACTCAGTACTCTCTCCTCTACCATACTGTATCAATTTTCTGAAAGTTGGTGACTTGTTATTTTCGCTTTGAACATAAATGGCAGTCTTGAGTGAAGATTTTTGAGAATATACATAAAAAAATTATTTTCCTCTTCAGGAATCTTCAGAGACTAACTTAGGCATAAGGGTGATGTTAGAGGGGTTCTTGCTACTGTTAAGCACTTAAACACATTAAACACTTAAATAAGACAGTTTTTGTTTAAACTCCCTTTTTTAAGGGGGTTTAAGGTGGGTGGGGACAGGACAAATAGGAATGTACTGTTCTTTCAGCAGCATGCCTGGACAGACAGCTGTGCTCTTAGAATGTGTCTGCCCAAATCCATGTGCATTCTTTATGGTGGCAGCTTGCACCATGGCAAGTCTATAGGAAAGGATAGCGGGCTATTGGATGGGGTCCATTTGCGATATGATTCTCTTCTCTTTCGCCGTAAGATAGTAAATATCGTATTTTTTTTCTTTGTGGTCTTACACATTTAGCTTTGTGGTGGAGTCCAGACTTTGAAGAGTTTTTAAACTTTGAAAGAAGAATGAGGGAATTAAGTATAATATGAACTCATACATTTATACATTTTGTAAAAATGTTTGCCAGAGTAGAAAAAACTGGGTGTCTAAATTGCAGATTTTTTTTTTTTTCTCTTCTTTAAAAGGTTGTTTTAAATTGTGGCAAAATACAACGTAAAATCTACCATCTTATCAAGTGTTTTAATATGCTCTGGTTGTATTTTGTTAATACGATATTCTGTTTAAAATGAATAGTTCTCTGTGGGTAACTCTTAATGCACTTTGGCCAGAGGGACTCTGCTTTTCTGTTACCACTCTTCTATCTGCTACTGGTACGGAAACTTTTTACCCTATCAGAGTGGAGTCTGGTGACAGAGGAAGAGAAGAGGTAGACCTTAGTTAGCTCCTGGTGTTCATATGGTATCTTTGAAACATGGATCATATCAGCTCCTTTTTTCCCTGTGAAGCCTTCTGCCAGCTCTTCAGAGAGATAGTATAGGAAAGCCTGAATCAGAGTATATCGAAGTCTGATCTTGTCAGTTCCTTAGCTTTTTTCGTTTCTTACCATCTTCAAGGTGAGGTCTGAACTCCTTAGCAGAGCATCCAAGGCTTTCATAACCTCGTGCCTGCCAAGTTTCGTGCATGCTCTCTAGGCTTCGGCCATGCTAAAATACATGTTGTTCTTTAAACATGGTCTATGCCTGGCAAGTAGTAGGTAGTCTAAAAATACTTCTTGAAAGAATGGGAAAAAATACACGTATGTGTACATATGTATATATGCATGTCTCTCAGTCGTACTTTTCTAAATGCCAACGTGTAACTTTTATTCCAGAGCTGACTCGGCTTTCCTTTTAAGACTCAGGCTAAGAATCCTCTTTTAAGAGGCTTTCTCTGCTTTTGGCTACACTCACTAGCCAGCACTCTTGCTCTGTGGTACCAAAATATTTAGGCCACATCTCTGTATATAGCCACTGAGTTACTTTTTTATTTCTCCCACTAATGTGAGATTGAGGGCCAGAGATCAAGTCTTATTTACCGTATTACTCCCTAGCTCTTTACTTAATCTTCACAGGTACTTTCTGTTACAGAAAGTGTATAAGATAGCTGTTGCTCTTGTTTCCTAATATTTACATTTTGTAGCATTATATATTGAATATTCCTGGCTTTTAAATTTGCCTTTCCAAAGTGAAAGGGAGTGGAATTGCTGGGACATGTGATAAATCAATGTTAAGCTTATTGAAGAACCACCAAAATGTTTTATTTGGAAGCTGACCATTTTATATCTCTTCCTGTAGTGTACTGGGATTCATTCTTAGGAGATAGTTCTACTTATAAGGCCTTTGCTGTGCCATTCCTGCTGCTCTGTCATGTTCGACTCTTTGTGACCCCATGGACTGTAGCCCACCAGACTCCTCTGTCCATGGGATTTTCCAGGCAAGAATACTGGAGTGGGTTGCCATTTCCTTCTCCAGGGGATTTTCCTGACCCAGGGATTGAACCCATGTCTCTTGTGTCTCGTGCACTGGCAGGCATATTCTTTACCATTGCACCACCTGGGTATGCCATTTAACTAGTAATATATTACCTTGGATGAGTCTGTTAATTTCTGTTTGTATTTCAGTTCCTTCATCCTTAAAAATGGTGTTTGAGTTAGATAATCTTTAAAATTTCTCCTGGGGATTCTCAGGTGGCTCAGTTGTAGAGAATCCACCTGCCAGTGTAGGAGACCTGGGTTCTATCCAGGTCTTAGATACTTCTCGCTGCATTGAGTAT
Source organism: Bos indicus (assembly GCF_029378745.1). NCBI lineage: Eukaryota > Metazoa > Chordata > Mammalia > Artiodactyla > Bovidae > Bos > Bos indicus. The sequence continues at coordinate 61,331,040 of NC_091775.1, read as the reverse complement.
TTTATAAGTATTTTTTTTTATCACTGATAAGAAAGCAGGTTACTTTTAAGAATGTAGCATCATTTACATGTAGATAATTATCTCTAGATGCCTAATAGAAGCTTGAAATAAAGGGGAGAAAGGCATCAAGGAAAACTGAAAACACACACAACTACGGTTACATGTAGCACTGCAGTTACATACCAGAGTGTGTCACACATATAGTGAGTAGGGAGGCCAGAAATCTTGGATCCTGTGTGAGGGACACTCTGTTAGAAGGCCATAACACTAATAGGCCATAATGAGTTAAGGTAAAGAAGTTTTAGGAAGAGTTTTTCCCTTGGTTACTGATGATTGAACAGGGAGAACAGTCTGAGTAGCTCTTATTCCCTGACCAATAGCTTACTTTTAAAGTGGTTATGTAACCTGTTAATATACAGTTTACTTCAACTTTGCAGGAAAAGGGCTGTCTTGTACACTTAAGTATTTTACAAGTTGATTTTTAGTACCTATTTTCCAGGTAGCCCCAGAAAAACAGAATTTGTGAGAGAGGTAACAGTTTTAGTCTATTCTTGCTTCCCCAGTGAATTACATGAAGTAATTGCTATTCAATTAAATGAATTAGGAATTCCCTGGTGGCTCAGTGGTTAGGACTCTATACTTACATTGCTTAGGGCATAGGTTCCATCCCTGGTTGGGAAACTTAAGATCTTCCAAGCCACATGGTGCAGCAAAAAAAAAAAGAAAAATAAATTAAATGAATTAATTGCTATTAAATCCAAGGTTCCTTATTTTCCTGTTTATTTGGGTTTCAGTGGATAAAGAAGGAAGCAGTGTTAACAGCTCATTCCCCTTCTGATAATGCCCTTTGTCCCAGGACAAGATACCCCCAAAGACTGTAGTTGGAAGGGGATGGTATGTCATAACTATTCTTGGAACTTGACTTGGCTGTTTCTGTGCTGCTTTGGCAGAAGCCAAAGGGTTGGGTTGGATCTCAGGGTATCTTTGAAATAATCAAGATGCTTAGTGTAGCAGCCCAGCCTGCAAGCACTTTTTGTTTGTTGGTTTGTTTTCAAATCTCTCTAAATCCTTGTTCTTCTTGATAGTAACATAAACCTGCACCTCACTAGTCCCTGCCTTTTCCCCAGGGTGTTTAGTTACAGATTTTTTTTTTTTCCTATTGCTATACTCACTCCTAAATTTGGTTCATCAAAATCTAGAGTTTTACTTTGAAAAAATGATCAACTACTTGTATTTTTTTTTTGAATAGGAAAATGTAGCAGCATTAAAAATGAGCTGCTTTTAATAATAGCCTAATAAGGGTTTTGTTTTTGTGGATAGCACTTGGTTATCCAGATATTTGCCATCATCTCCCAAAGTAACAGATTCAGAATTTTAAGAACTCTTTAATGCATATAGTTAAAAAGGAGCTATGATTGATTTTAGTCTGTTTCTTATAACCTCTTTTGATTGTGCAGACTGGTAAGAATTTCTAGCCTGTAATCTCCTTTATTAATTTGCTTCATCATTTCTTTCATCAGCTTTTATGTTTTACTGGCTAGGGCATGAGCTCACATTCTCATTTATTAGATTTACAGGAGAGCATGCCAGACAGTAGTAAAGCTTCCTAGGATGTTTGTCTGCTGGGACATTAAAATTAAGAGCTAGATTCCTTAAGGACATCCATCTAGGGAGAGTACCTCTCCCTTCCCATCAAATAACTAATTTATTTCTTTTAGGTAGCTTCAGATTTGTCTGTTCTTATGTTCTAAGTAAGCCACCAGATATTTGCTAAGCTTTTACTACTGAAATATCCTTGGCTGTGGAAGTCTAGCTTTTACCAGCTCCAAGTGACTGATAGTGGCTTTTCTTTTCTGAGGCTAGTCAGGAAACAGAAGGCTGATTCCAAGGAGTAAAGGAAAAAGGTAAAGGAGCTGGCTCAACATCTAATATCAGTCTGGCCTAGCATTCTGTCCTTATTCTTCTCTATGGTTTTGGCATCCCTAACTTTCTGTTGTTGCTGTGGCCATGCATGTTTTCTGCTTTGCCTATTTGTGCCAAAACCCACAAACAGACAAATCCCCCAAGAACCCCTTATCCTTTATATTTTCTAAAAGTGCTCTAAGAAATTTCACAGGGAGTAGCCAAAGGGAAAGGCACTAAGAGAAGGTCGAGAGATAATCCCTCTTTTACTTCTCTGCCGTCTCCTTTTTGCTTAGAGTCAATAGAAAAGTTGAGGGACGTTAAAAAAAAAAAAATTGTAGAAGGTTATAAGACTATATCTGGACTGAATAAAGTATATTTATGTATATTTAAAAATTTTTCAAACTGATTCTCAGGTGTACATAAGCAAGGGATTTCAGGGGGGAATATCAAAGAGAAACAAACTTGGTATTGATATAGAAATATCAATAACCTCATATATGCAGATGACACCATCCTAATGGCAGAAAGCGAAGAGGAACTAAAGAGCCTCTTGATGCAGGTGAAAGAGGAGTGTGAAACGCTGGTTTAAAATGCAACATCCAGAAAACTAAGATCATGGCATCCTGTCCCATTGCTTCATGGCAAATAGATGGGGAAAAAATGGAAGCAGTGACAGACTTTATTTTCTTGGGCTCCAAAATCACTGCAGATGGTGACTGCAGGCTTGAAGTTAAAAGACAGTTGCTTCTTGGAAGGATGACTAATCTAGACAGCGTATTAAAAAGCAGAGGCATCGCTTTACCGACTAAGGTTCGTCTAGTCAAAGCTATGATTTTTTCAGTCATGTACTTCTGTGAGAGTTGGACCATAAAGAAGGCTGAGCACCAAAGAATTGATGCTTTTGAATTGTGGTGCTGGAGAAGACTCTTGAGAGTCCCTTGGACAGCAAAGAGATCGAACCAGTAAATCCTAAAGGAGATCAGTCCTGAATATTCATTGGAAGGACTGATGCGGCAGCTGAAACTCCAATACTTTGGCCACCTGATGCGAAGAGCTGACTCATTGGAAAAGACCCTGATGCTGGGAAAGATTGAGGGCAGGAGGAGATGGGGACGACAGAGGATGAAATGGTTGGATGGCATCACGGACTCAATGGACATGAGTTTGAGTAAACTCTGGGAAATAGTGATGCAGGGAAGCCTGGTGTGCTGCTGTCCATGGGGTCACAAAGAGTCGGACAACTGAGTGACTAAACAACAAAACTATAGCACCAGAAAGGTTTTGGGTGTCTGCAAGTAGTAGAGATGGGCTAAGTTGCTTATTCCTTGATCCAAGATGAGGAGGGTGGGAGTAGGGGAGTAGGTATGTTCCCAGGGCATGCAGGGGATGGGAGGGAAAGTCAGAAACAGAGGGACAGAACATGTTGGGAGTGAAGAGGTGCTCCACAGCTGTGTCTAAGGCATATACCTAGGTCAGAATACAAAACAAAACAAAAGAAAAAGGGAATTTTTTTGTTTTTATTTGAAATTTGATATGAATACACAAAGGCACACTCACAAATGATTACTAAGGGGAAACCATAATAAAAATTCCATTTTACTAATATATTTGAATCTTTTATCCCCTTGTAAATAAAAGTATCATGCTTCAGGGTGTTTTTGAGTGTCACTGTAATTTATTCTTTTGAAAAACATTTGTTTTGCTTCTGTATAGTCAGTCACATATCCCGTTAGATTCAAATGTCATTCTTTTTTTAATTAGGATCCAGATAAGACCTATTTATCTCAAGGATATTTTAAATAATTGATAGAACACATCATATCTAATGTAATTGCTATGTATCTTTAATCTTCTTATGATCTATAGGTTCTTTGCCTTCATTCTCAATATTATTTTGTGCAAAGGAAAAGGTTATTTCTAAAAAGTCATTGAAGGCTTTGTAGCTTTAAACTTCTAGATACCCCTCGTCCAAGGTAAGGAGCAATGGCTGCGCTTTGCTGGAGCAGCCGTGAAGAGATACCCCACACCCAAGGTAAGAGAAACCCAGGTAAGATGGTAGGTGTTGCAAGAGGGCATCAGAGGGCAAACACACTGAAACCATACTCACAGAAAACTAGTCAAGCTAATCACACTAGGACCACAGCCTTGTCTAACTCAGTGAAACCAAGCCATGCCCCTGGGGCAACCCAAGACGGGCGGGTCATGGTGGAAAGATCTGATAGAATGTGGTCCACTGGAGAAGGGAATGGCAAACCACTTCAGTATTCTTGCCTTGAGAACCCCATGAACAGTATGAAAAGGCAAAATGATAGGATACTGAAAGAGAAACTCCCCAGGTCAGTAGGTGCCCAATATGCTACTAGAGATCAGTGGAGAAATAACTCCAGAAAGAATGAAGGGATGGAGCCAAAGCAAAAAGAACACCCAGCTGTGGATGTGACTGGTGATAGAAGCAAGGTCTGATGCTGTAAAGAGCAATATTGCATAGGAACCTGGAAGGTCAGGTCCATGAATCAAGGCAAATTGGAAGTGGTCAAACAAGAGATGGCAAGAGTGAATGTCGACATTCTAGGAATCAGTGAACTGAAATGGACTGGAATGGGTGAATTTAACTCAGATGACCATTATATCTACTACTGCGGGCAGGAATCCCTCAGAAGAAATGGAGTGGCCATCATGGTCAACAAAAGAGTCTGAAATGCAGTACTTGGATGCAATCTCAAAAACAACAGAATAATCTCTGTTTCCAAGGCAAACCATTCAATATCACAGTAATCCAAGTCTATGCCCCAACCAGTAACGCTGAAGAAGCTGAAGTTGAATGGTTCTATGAAGACCCACAAGACCTTTTAGAACCAACACCCAAAAAAGATGTCCTTTTCATTATAGGGGACTAGAATGCAAAAGTAGGAAGTCAAGAAACACCTGGAGTAACAGGCAAATTTGGCCTTGGAATACGGAATGAAGCAGGGCAAAGACTAAGAGAGTTTTGCCAAGAAAATGCACTGGTCATAACAAACACCCTCTTTCAACAACACAAGAGAAGACTTTATACATGGACATCACCAGATGGTCAACACCGAAATCAGATTGATTATATTCTTTGCAGCCAGAGATGGAGAAGCTCTATACAGTCAGCAAAAACAAGACCAGGAGCTGACTGTGCCTCAGACCATGAACTCCTTATTGCCAAATTCAGACTGAAATTGAAGAAAGTAGGGCAAACCACTAGACCATTCAGATACGACCTAAATCAAATCCCTTATGATTATACGGTGGAAGTGAGAAATAGATTTAAGGGCCTAGATCTGATAGATAGAGTGCCTGATGAACTATGGAATGAGGTTCGTGACATTGTACAGGAGACAGGGATCAAGACCATCCCCATGGAAAAGAAATGTGAAAAAGCAGAATGGCTGTCTGGGGAGGCCTTACAAATAGCTGTGAAAAGAAGAGAAGCGAAAAGCAAAGGAGAAAAGAAAAGATATAAACATTTGAATGCTGAGTTCCAAAGAACAGCAAGAAGAGATAAGAAAGCCTTCTTCAGCAATCAATGCAAAGAAATAGAGGAAAACAACAGAATGGGAAAGACTAGGGATCTCTTCAAGAAAATCAGATACCAAAGGAACATTTCATGCAAAGATGAGCTCGATAAAGGACAGAAATGGTATGGACCTAACAGAAGCAGAAGATATTAAGAAGAGGTGGCAGGAAAACACAGAAGAACTGCACAAAACGATCTTCATGACCCAGATAATCACAATGGTGTGATCACTGACCTAGAGCCAGACATCCTGGAATGTGAAGTCAAGTGGGCCTTAGAAAGCATCACTACGAACAGAGCTAGTGAAGGTGATGGAATTCCAGTTGAGCTATTCCAAATCCTGAAAGATGATGCTGTGAAAGTGCTGCACTCAATATGCCAGCAAATTTGGAAAACTCAGCAGTGGCCATAGGACTGGCAAAGGTCAGTTTTCATTCCAATCCCAAAGAAAGGCAATGCCAAAGAATGCTCAAAATACCACACAGTTGCACTCATCTCACACGCTAGTAAAGTAATGCTCAAAATTCTCCAAGCTAGGCTTCAGCAGTATGTGAACCATGAACTTCCAGATGTTCAAGCTAGTTTTAGAAAAGGCAGAGGAACCAGAGATCAAATTGCCGACATCCGCTGGATCATGGAAAAAGCAAGAGAGTTCAGAAAAACATCTATTTCTGCTTTATTGACTATGCCAAAGCCTTTGACTGTGTGGATCACAATAAACTGTGGAAAATTCTTCAAAAGATGGGAATACCAGACCACCTGACCTGCCTCTTGAGAAATCTGTATGCAGGTCAGGAAGCAACAGTTAGAACTGGACATGGAACAACAGACTGATTCCAAATAGGAAAAGGAGTTCATCAAGGCTGTATATTGTCACCCTGTTTATTTAACTTATATGCAGAGTTCATCATGAGAAACGCTGGACTGGAAGAAACACAAGCTGGAATCAAGATTGTCGGGAGAAATATCAATAACCTCAGATATGCAGATGACACCACCCTTATGGCAGAAAGTGAAGAGGAACTAAAAAACCTCTTGATGAAAGTGAAAGTGGAGAGTGAAAAAGTTGGCTTAAAGCTCAACATTCAGAAAACAAAGATTGCATCCGGTCCCATCACTTCATGGGAAATAGATGGGGAAACAGTGGAAACAGTGTCAGACTTTATTTTCTTGGGCTCCAAAATCACTGCAGATGGTGACTGCAGCCATGAAATTAAAAGATGCTTACTCCTTGGAAGGAAAGTTATGACAAACCTAGATAACATACTCAAAAGCAGAGACATTCCTTTGCCAACAATGGTTCGTCTAGTCAAGGCTATGGTTTTTCCTGTGGTCATGTATGGATGTGAGAGTTGGACTGTGAAGAAGGCTGAGCACCGAAGAATTGATGCTTTTGAACTGTGGTGTTGGAGAAGACTCTTGAGAGTCCCTTGGACTGCAAGGAGATCCAACCAGTCCATTCTGAAGGAGATCAGCCCTGGGATTTCTTAGGAAGGAATGATGCTAAAGCTGAAACTCCAGTACTTTGGCCCCCTCATGTGAAGAGTTGACTCATTGGAAAAGACTCTGATGCTGGGAGGGATTGGGGGCAGGAGGAGAAGGGGACGACAGAGGATGAGATGGCTGGATGGCATCACTGACTCGATGGACATGAGTCTGAGTGAACTCCGGGAGTTGGTGATGGACAGGGAGGCCTGGCGTGCTGCGATTCATGGGGTCGCAAAGAGTCGGACACCACTGAGCGACTGATCTGATCTGATTTGATTATATGAGCTGCTTTCTAGAGATGCGTCAAACTTTCTTGATGGTTTTGAAAGAATGCGTGTTGAAGTTTTTTAACAAGTTTTTATTTATAATTTATAATTTTTTTTAGTTATTTGTAATTTTTAATACTAGTTGCTAAATGTCCAGATTGGACTTGTTATATACTTATTTTACAGTGTACAGTTCTTCATAATATTCTGAGTAGACATTTGAGCCTTTAACTCAATATTTTTAGAAGAGATTTGCTTGCTTTTTGGCCAAAGTTAAAACAGAGCTGGTCCGTGTGTACTGAATATTTTTTAATAGGGATAGGTGAAAAGGCTTTATGACATGATTTTAGGAACACCAGCAGTCTTTTTCTGTCTATGGCTAAAATTCTTTGGGTTATTTCTTTCATTTTTAACTGTGTAACCTATTAAGATGTAGATATCACTATTTAGGGAGGTGGTGGGATTCAGTGCCATTATTTGTGCATTAGCATCTTAATAGAAGTTACTTATTATATCATCTTTAAATTCTAATTTTTCTAGAGGCTTTGCCTGGGGGAGTGAAAAAGTGAAAGTGTAGTCGCTCAGTCGTGTGCCGACTCTTTGCGACCCCGTGGACTGTAGCCTACCAGGCTCCTCTGTCCATGGGATTCTCCAGGCAAGAGTACTGGAGTGGGTTTCCATTTCCTTCTCCAGGGGATCTTCCCGACCCAGGGATCTAGCCTTGGTCTCCCGCATTGCAGGCAGGCGCTTTAACCTCTGAGCCACCAGGGAGGCCTGGGGGAGTAAACACCCTGAAGTTGTTGTTTAGTGAAAATAAATGGAGGCCATTCTCTTCCCCTAATACCACTCTCCAATCAAAGATAAAAGCACTGCAGTCCTTCAGATAGAAAGAGATTGACCTGGCACAGTCTATGTGCATTCATGTATGTGTGCATACAGAAAATAGTAGAAGTATTGTGAGGGGTAAAGTCCTTGGGAAAGGAGACATTCATAAGGGAAGTCAGGGAAGGCATAAGGGAATGTCTCTGGGGACCAAATAATCAAGCAGTCAAAACTGAGTTTGTTAATATACTGACTCAGGGTTCACTACAGTTGAGACAAGTTTTTCCACGTAGTGACAGTGCATGACACAGATCAACGTAATCTGGAAATTGTTCTTAACTTTAAACAGGTTTGCTTGCTTATACTAAGTATTAAAATACCTCTGAGTTAGGAAATTTTCTATTTTCTGCTTGCCTTAGTTTTTCAGAAAATTGAGACTTAGATAAATATCACTTCAAAACAGCGATTTCAGATGAAAATCAAAGTATAATACAAATGAGAATAAACCCTTTTGCACACATATGGAATCCAACCAGTCTCTCAAAACACCAAGCATCTCAGGAGAAGGATCAAAAGCCAAAACCAAGGGACTTTAAACAATTATGAAAAATATAAGCAGGGAAAAGTCAAATATAGAAAATAAAGTAGTTCCTGTTGAATCACTTAAGAACACTAATTTCATTCTAACTCTATAGAAAAATCTGGTAGTAAGGTAATTATTTTATTCATTAAGACCAAACATTAAATAGTACCTCTTTAAAAAAAAAATACACAATACAAATCCCCAACATAGTTGTATTTGAGAACAAAGAATTAAGTGCAGAGTGGAAACTTCAGTAATCTGTTAGCATTGCTTAATACATACAGAAATCCTCATTCACTCAAATTTTTGTATTATTCTGTTCAAGGGACTATAATTGTGATATAACTGCTGACTGGCAATGTGCGCAGAAGCTCATTGATAATTCTACTAACCTCTTCATAACACACATTTTGGACCCACTTACAGCAGGTTTTACCATTGGCAAGATACTAAGGGGTATACAAAGATGAAAGATAGAGACTGCTCAAGGAACTTGACATCTAAGCTAGAGATCTGGTTAGAGTAGGTTCATTTTACACTGTTAGGAAATAAACTGCATGTACTTAATAGTACTACACCTACATACAAAGAAATGCACATAAAATTCAATAAGGAACTCTGTCAAACTTCACAGAATGAGTTTTTATGTACCCAAAAAAAGAACAGTAAAGTCACCCAACTAACGACTCTTGGTCACAAATGTTCCTTATTGATGCTAAGAAACTTCCCCACAGTGGGGGAAATCACAACACAGACCACACATAAATACCTTTCTCTTCACTAAAAGTAATCATAGAGCAAAAGCTTAAAACAATTCATGACAAAGCAAAAAGCAAATCAACTCACCTTAAAAATAATAAATAATGTTACCAGCATTTTCGAAGAGCAAACAAAGACTGAATTAAAAGTTAGTATATGCTGCACTTCAAGAGAAGGTAGCTCCTTAGGCAGGTCTTATTCTAAGCAAAGTCATGAAGTAGTCCTTGACATCCTTTTCCTGACTTCCCTTATGAATGTCTCTTATGAATGTTTTTACCGTTACTTATTGGATATTTTTGGCGTGGTTAATATTACTAAATGAACTAGAATTTGGCTGAAAACTTGAAGCCAAATTTTACTGGATGAATAAGTCATGCTAGTTACTCTCATATAGCAGTGTTTTCATACTTTTTTGTTCACATGTTTCCTATAAGGACTTCTGGAGAATCTAGGTTAGAGAATGTAACTGTAAAAGAATAGTATGAGGGAGACGTATGTATCTAATACAAACAGGTGTTGGTCACATGAATCTAATCATGTATTAAATTAATAGAACTGTACCCCAAAAGAAAAGAAAATAGATGTGTACTCTCTTGCACATATTTTGGGTGACATCTAAAAAAGTTTTCATCCCAAGTTTAGATAGTTGCTGATTATATGATTTCTGATGTGTTATAAATAATATTTTAAAATAAAACTTAACATTATGAAAAAAAAGTAAGAATCTAAATATCACAGTTATTTATCACTTACCATTACCATCTAACTGCTGAAAGGTGTTGGTTATTCTTGTTTTCTCTGGATTTGTGTTTCTGTCCTACTTCCCTCATTGAATTTTATCCTAATGTGGCATTTTATTGACCGTCCAAAATCATATCATAGTTCTCTGCATCTAAGATAGGTATATAAATTGAAATTGAATGTCTTTTAGTTTCTCTGTGTTTAAAAAATTGTATGCTTGATTTAGGATTTTAACCTGTTAGTACATAAGTGTGTTAGTTGCTCAGTCATGTCCAACTCTTTGCGACCTCATGGACAGTAGCTTGTCAGGCTCCTTTGTCCGTGGAATTTTCCAGGCAAGAATATTGGAGTGGGTTGCCATTCTCTTCTCCAGCGGATCTTCCTGACCCAGGGATCGAACCCAGGTCTCCTGCATTGCAGGCAGATTCTTTGCCTCTGAACCACGGGGGAAGCCTGTTAGTACATAATCAAAACAATATACATTTTTGATATTTAAAAGTAAGATTTTATTAGAAATACATTATATCAGCTATTGCTGCAAAAATGCTGTGTAGCAAATAATCTGAAATTTTCAGTGATTTAAAACAGCATTTCTTTTTCTCTCATGAGTCTCTGAGCTAGCTGGGCTTTGGTTGATCTCAGCTGAGTTTTACTAGGTTCAGCTGGGTTTGGCTCCAAACTCCTAGGTCTGCTCTGCATGTCTCAGTCTTCTCTTGAGGATAGTGAAAACACCAGAGGGATGAGAAGCACACATGAAGGCTGTTAAGGCTCTTAATTCATAATTGGCATCCTGCCCACACGGTTGGGCCAAGAAAGTCATATGACCAAGCAAGCCCAACCTCAGTGGGGCAGGGAAATATTCTCTCTCTATTCTAGTGGAAGAAAAGCTGTGACAAACCTAGACAGCATATTTGAAAGCAGAGACATTACTTTGCCGATAAAGGTCCATATATTCAAAGGTGTGGTTTTTTCAGTAGTCATGTATGGATGTGAGAGTTGGACCATAAAGAAAGCTGAGTGCCGAAGAATTGATGCTTTTCAACTGTGGTATTGGAGAAGACTCTTGAGAGTCCTTTGGATTACAAGGAGATCAAACCAGTCAATCCTAAAGGAAGTCAGTCCTATTCATTGGAAGGACTGATGCTGAGACTGAAGCTCCAATACTTGGGCCACCTGATGCGAAGAGCTGACTCATTGGGAAAGTCCCTGATGCTGGGAAAGATTGAAGGCGGGAGGAAAAGGGGACGACAGAGGGTGCGATGGTTGGATGGCATCACCTACTCAGTGGACATGAGTTTGAGCAAGCTCTGGGAGATGGTGGAGGACAGGTAAGCCTGGCGTGCTGCAGTCCTTGGGGTAAAAGAGTCGGACACAACTGAGTGACTGAACAGCAACAACATTCCAGTGGTAGATAACTGCCGAGTCTTTGGGCCAAAGATTTGGATGTATATTTTTGTAACAGGGAGGAACTGAAAAATTGAGACTAACAGTCCAGCCTGTTTTGTGCATTAAAAAAGATAACTTTATGTATTTTTGGCTGTGCTGGGTCTTTGTTGCTGCACGGGCTTTTCTCTAGAAGCGGGGAGTAGGGGCTACTCTAGTTGTGGTACGTGTACTTTTCATTGCTGTGGCTTCTCTCGTTGCAGAGCATGGGCTCTAGAGCGCACAGGCTTCAGTAATTGCAGCTCCCAGGCTGTAGAGCACAGGCTTAATAGTTGTGGCACGCAGACGTAGTTGCTCCATGGCACGTGGGGTCCTCCCAAACCATTGATCGAATCTGCGTCTCCTGTGTTGGCAGGCGGATTCTTTTCCACTGAGCCACCAGGGAACCAGGGAAGCCCTATTTTGTGCATCTTTTAATGAGATACTTTCTTTCATATCTGTGGATTTTATTTACTAGAATTTCTGAGATACCTAAATTGAGATTGGAACCTGTAGAAGTTAGCCAGGCAAAATCTGGGTAGAGGCAGTGGGCCACAGTATTAGTGGGTAAGGGAATAATATTCGACAAAATCAAAGAGGGTTTGGGGAATTAGAGAGTTGGGTATGTCACATAAGATGAGAGGCTGGCTGTTTACCAAAAAGAGAATGGGTAATAGAATAAGGCCCAGGTCCCCACAGAAGAGCCTTTTATGCCATGTGAGGGAGATTAGACTTTAACTTGAATGCAATGTGGGGAAATCATTGGAAGGTTTTAAGCAGAGCGGTTATGTGATCAGATTTTCCTGTGCTCTAGAAGAAAAAAATCATCTTTGTCTATTTGTGCATTTTAGATAGATGTTAGATGGTAGCTCAGACGGTAAAGTGTCTGCCTACAATGCGGGAGACCTGGGTTCAATCCCTGGGTCGGGAAGATCCCCTGGAGAAGGAAATGGCAACCCACTCCAGTACTCTTGCCTGGAAAATCCCAAGGACTGAGGATCCTGGTAGGCTACAGTCCATGGGGTTGCAAAGAGTCAGACACGACTGAGTGACATCACTTGACTTCACTTAGACTATGGCAAAAACCTAGGTGAAGAATGAAGGTAGCCTAAACTAAGGTTGTGGAAATACAGCCTGAAAGAGATGATGTTGAGCCACAGAGAATTAAAGTATTTTTATCTAGGGAGTCCATTGATCATTTTCATTTATATGTAATTTGAATGTTAGAATAAGGGCAATTTTTCAGTTAACATCAGTCCTCAGTCTTTAATTTTTATAACGGTATGAATGCTAGCCTGCTTGCATGCATGCTACGTTGCTTCAGTCATGTACGACTCTCTGTGATCCTGTGGACTGTAGCCCGCCAGGCTCCTGTGACCATGGGATGCTCCAGACATGAATACTGGAGTGGGTTGCCATGCCCTCCTCATGGGGATCTTCCTGTCCCAGGGATCAAACCTGTGTCTCTTAAGTCTCTTGCATTGCAGGCAGGTTCTTTAAAGTGGTGCCACCTGGGAAGCCCAACAATGTGTGTTAAAAAGGATTTTACTATTTACTACTTGTAAATTTTTTTGTTGTTCAGTCACCAAGTCATGTCTGACTGTGACCCCATGAACTGCAGCATGCCAAGCTTCCCTGTCCTTCACTATCTCTCTGAGTTTGCTCAAACTCATGTCCATTGAGTCAGTGATGCCATTCAACCATCTCATTCCCCGTCACCCCCTTCACCTCTTGCCCTCAATCTTTCCCAGCATCAGGGTTTTTCCAGTGAGTAAATAGTAAAGGATGGTTTTTTGAATCCCTTGGGAAAAAGAGTTAATAAATGAATGTCTTATTGAAGCTAGAGAAACACTATTTAGCTGTTTGTTCAGTGACTTAGTGTATATTATCTATTTCCTTGGTTTAACTGTTCCTTCGTCCATAATTCAGAATATTCAGAATACATATTTGGGGGCTTCTCTGTTGGTTCAGTGGTTGAGAATCCACGTGCCAATGAAGTAGACACAGGTTTGATCCCTCATCTGGGAAGATCCCACATGCCACAGAGCAGCTAAGCCCATGTGCTACAACTATTGAGCCAGTGCTCTGAAGCCTGGGAGCTGCAACTACTGAAGCCTGCATGCCTAGAGCCTGTGCTCAGCAACAAGAGAAACCACTGCAGTGAGAAGCCCCCGCTTGCCACAACTAGAGAAAAGCCTGTGCAGCAGCAAAGACCCAGCAGAGCCAAAAAATAAATGAATGAAATTATTTGTCTGGAAGAAAAATTCTTGAAATTGTTACTGCTATTAATGGCTTCTAATTGCCAACAAGATAAATCTGCAATTCTTGGTATGGCATTCAGTGTTCTCCAAGATTTGGTCCTTGCTTACCTTTCCTGCTTGAGTTTTCTTAGCACTTCATTTCATGCATATATACCCTCTTCTGCACAAAGAACAAGTGGAAACCCTGGGGTCACACTAATTTCTTTTTCAGTTTCCATCATGTGATATCACAGTTTGCTGTCGTTAATTCCTTTATTTTTAATGCCTTCATCCTCATTCACTTTACTTCAGATGGTTGATAGAAAAATGACTTGTATGTCTTTAAACTGGAGGTAATAGATGAGGCCCAGATTTCATTTTTCCAGTTTACAGATATATCTCAGGTGCTTTTTATTGTGCTTGGTACAAAGTGGATGTTTGATAAATATTTGAATAATTAATACATTGATGAATTAATACTGAGAGTTAGGCATTTTAGAATCTCCTGTGGATTGAATTATTTTGTTTACGTGGGCACAGACATCATATACATTCCATGCAGAGATGTGTGTGTGTGTGTGTATGTGAATGTATGTAAGCAGTTGTTGCATGCTTCCCTAGTCTCAGTGAAACAGCTGACTCCTTGGATTACAGAGGATTGTATTGTAGATCTTTAGGAATGGTCTAGGTTTGTTTGTGAGTCCCTCCCTAGGAATGTTAGCTCTGAGCTTGCATTCAAGTCATTGTACCAGGTGTTAGTTACACTGACTTTGAGAATTCCATGAGGGAAAGAGGATTGGCACATTCCTTTCATCCCTCAGATATTTCGTTATCTTCTGCTTAAATAACGTTGGCAGTGACACATTGCTGTTAACATGCAAAGATCTTAGAATGCTGAATTCCACAAATTTTGTGTGCTTTGGCAGGCTATTACTTTCCTCTAAACTTTTATCACAATTCTTAACAGAAAGGTATTTATTTATATCTAAAATAAGTGTGGAAATTTTAGATTCTTAAGCTGCAAATTCTCATTTGTAGGTATTTCTAAAATTTAGTGTTCTGCGATATGGCATGACTTTTTATTTTCATAATTGGTGTGAAAATGTGTATGCTTCAGCTCCATTTTTTTTCCTTTTTTGTTTTTATTTTTAAAATTATCACATAGTAAAGTTGGGTTTTTTGTTTGTTTCTTCTACAGTTCTGTGATTTTAATCTCTGCAGATTTGTGTAATCCAATAATCAGAACAATTACATCATTTCAAAAAACTTTCTTGTGCAATCTCTCTGTATTCACATCTTTCTTCCAGTCCTGTACCCTGGCAACCACTGGTCTGTTCTCTATCATTATGCAGTTGACCTTTAAATATTAGGTTGGTGCAAACGTAATTCCAGGAAGACTGCAAGGTAATGATACTCGGTTAGAAAAACAATCTGAAATGGCAAATTTTGAAGGGATAGGCAGCCCACCATGTTTTTGAAATATAGATTATTTAAAGTGGTGTGTTAATTCCTGATGTATAGCAAAGTGATTCTCTTTGTGTATGTATATATCAATATATATGTGTGTGTGTGTATATGTATTCATGTATATTTTCAGGTTCTTTTCCATAAGGCATTTTGAGTTTATTCTTAAGCCATTATGAGTTTATTCTTGTATATGGTATGAGGGAGTGTTCTATCTTCATTGATTTACATATGTCCGTTTAGCTTTCCCAACTCTACTTGCCAAAGAGACCATTTTTTCATCATTGTATATTCTTGCCTCTTGTTGAAGATTGATTTTAGGTGTGTGAATTTATTTCCAGGGTCTCTGTTAAGTTCCATTGATCTATACGTCTGTTTTTGTGCCAATATCATGTTGTTTTGACTATTGTATTGTCTGAAGTCTGGGAGGGTTATGCCTCCAGCTTTGTTCTTTTTCCTCAGGATTACTTTGGCAATTTTGGGTCATTTGTAGTGCCATATAAATTCTAGTATTGTTTGTCCTAGTTCTGTGAAAAATGTCATGGACAATTTTGATAGGGATCACATTAAATCTATAGATTGCTTTGAATAGTATTGCCATTTTAACAGTATTCTTCCAATCTCAGAGTATGGGATGCCTTTCCATTTCTTGACTCATCTTCATTTTTTTTTTTATCAGTGTTTTATACAGCATATAAGTCTTTCACCACTTTGGTCAGGTTGTTTCCTGGATATTTAATTTTTTTGATTTGATTGTAAAAGGGATTATGTTTTTAGTTTTTCTTTCTGATATTTCATTTTTAATGTAACGAAATACAGCCAATTTCTGTATGTTAATCTTGTATTCTGCTACCTTGCTGAATTAGTTTATTCTTGTAGTTTTTGTATGAAGTCTTTAGGGTTTTCTATGTATAGTATGTCATCTGCATAAAATGCCAATTTTACCTCTTACCTTCCAATTTGGATACCTTTTATTTCTTTTTCTTGTCTGAATACTGTGGCTAGGACTTCCAATACTGTGTCGAATAGAAGTGGTGAGAGTGGACATCCTTTTCTTCTTCTAGATTTTAGTGGGAAGTCTAGCCTCTTTTTTAAACAGACTGATCTCTTAAACTCATAGGGAGAACATCAAGAAATCATCTGAATCAGAAATCCCATTATAAACAGCTGTTGCTGATAATTTATGAAACAATCTGTTAGTACATTTGAGTCACTGTCTTGTATAGGACTACTTACCACTCCTTCACTGGCAAGATGTGATAATCTTCATGTGCTCTGTTACTGTTACACCATCCATTACTTTAGTTGTGAGAAGAAAAGAAGTTAGCACAGACCCTCTCTGTGTATTGGAAAATTAATTGGTTTTGGACATCAGGTTCTAAGGATCACAGCTAAAAAGAGATTATCTGTCCTTAGAGTATGCATTTTAACAACGTTAAACTGGATGAAACCAGTTTTCATTGGAGCATCCAGTATAGTCTGATAGAAAAGGCAGAAACTTCATTGCTAAGGTCTGAAAATAGGACTTGGTATACATTCCTTCTAATCAGCATTTTCATCTTCATCAACCAAATAACTAACTTTTTAGGTAGCTCTTATGTTGTATCAGACAGTTTTAGCATCTTTACATAGAATAACATTTAATTCTTCTGCCACTTCTGTAAGAGTAGGTACTATCATGCTCTCCTTTTTGGATGCAGAATCTGAGGCATAGAAACGTTAGCTTGACGAAGGTCACACAGTTAAGTGTAGAACTAGTATTCAGACACAGAGAATCTGGCTTGAGAGTCTCTGCTCCTTACTGTGCTCTCAGTCAGTTCATTCAGTCGTGTCCGACTCTTTGCAACCCCATGGACTGCAGCATACCAGGCTTTCCTGTCCATCACCAACTCCTGGAGCCTGCTCAAACTCGTGTCCATCAAGTTGGTGATGCCATCCAACCATCTCATCCTCTGTCGTCCCCTTCTCCTGCTGCCTTCAGTCTTTCCCAGCATCAGGGTTTTTTCCAATGAGTCAGTTCTTTGCATCAGGTGGCCAAAGTGTTGGAGCTTCAGCATCAGACCTTCCAATGAATATTCAGGACTGATTTCCTTAAGGGTAGACTGGTTGAATCTCCTTGCAGTCCAAGGGACTCTCAAGAGTCTTCTCCAACACCACAGTTCAAAAGCAGCAATTCGTCGGTGCTCAGCTTTCTTTATGGTCAACTCTCACATCTGTACACGACTACTGGAAAAACCGTAGCTTTGACTAGATGGATCTTTGTTGGTAAAGTAATGTCTTTCCTTTTTAATATGCTGTCTAGGTTGGTCATAGCTTTTCTTGCAAGGAGGAAGCGTCTTTTAATTTCATGGCTGCAGTCACCATCTGCAGTGATTTTGGGGCCCAAGAAAATGAAGTCCGTCACTGTTTTCATTGTTTCCCCATCTATTTGCCGTGAAGTGATGGGACCGGATGCCATGATCTTAGTTTTCTGAATGTTGAGTTTTAAGCCAACTTTTTCACTCTCCTTTTTCACTTTCATCAAGAGGCTCTTCAGTTCCTCTTGGCTTTCGGCCATAAGGGTGGTGTCATCTGCATATCTGAGGTTATTGATATTTCTCCCAGCAATCTTGAGTCTAGCTTGTGCTTCATCCAGCCCGGCATTTCTTATGATGTACTCTGCATATAAATTAAATGGTGACAATATACAGCCTTGACGTACTCCTTTTCTATCTGGAACCAGTCTGTTGTTCCATGTCCGGTTCTAACTGTTGCTTCTTGTTGTTGTTGCTGTAAATAGAATGGCTTTATTTGTTTTCAGAGTTATTAATTGTTCAGTTTCCAGGCTCATAAGTGCCAGAGGTAGAATTTCAATCTCACTCCAAAGTTGTCTCTTTGAGTATAGTCATACATTAAAATTAAAAATGCATATAGTTTGCATTATGTGGTCTGTTTATCTGAGAAATTGAATATTTCTATCAGAGTTAAGATGAGGAGTAATAGTGGTAATAGATGTAAGTGGTTGGCTTAGATAAGCAAATATTCATCAACTATTAGATGTTAATTTTCTCCTATTCCCTATTTTCTAAATTGCTCCTAAATGATGTGGTGCTCAAAAGTCCAAAATTTAAGTTTTGTTTCTGTGGGTTTGGTGTAACATTGCTTTTTTCAGCCTCTTATTCTTCCCTGTCCTTTATTTCTTTTTCTCACAGTCTGGCTCAGCATTTAGAAAATGTTTTGGTATCTGATTTATATTCTTCCTCAATCTATCCTATAAGTGTTGTTGTTCAGTCGCTAAGTCATGTCTGACCCTTGGTGATCCTGTGGACTGTATGTAACCTGCCAGGCTCCTCTGTCCATTGGATTCTCCAGGTAAAAATACTGGAGTGGGTTGCCATTTCCTTCTCCAGAGAATCTTTCCCATGCAGGGATCAAACCTGTGTCTCCTGCATTGGCAGGTGAATTCTTTACTACTGAACTACCAGGGAAGCCCATAAATGTTACCAGTGAGCATGATATTCTGTCCTTCTACCATCAAGATAGAATTAGTGGGAATCTAGCAAAACTGATCAGGGAAGTTGATGTTAGTCATACTTTCGGGTTAATTTAAATACACAAAGCCACTACTCTTGACCTGGGCCTGGTGTTCTGGTGAAGAAATGCTGCTAGTTCCTGCTTGTAAGAATTACATGTTTTTATCTTTTGGGTACCTATAAAGTATTCTTTTTCCTTCCTTTCTGCTCTTCCCTCCCCTCTTTCCTTTTTCCCCCTCCTTTCTTCCCTTTTCCCTTACAGCTCTCACCTGATCTTTGATCTTGTAACCTGGAAGGACCTTATTGGTGGTGGTGGTGGTGGTGGTGGTGGTGGTGTTAAAGCAGAGTTTTTTGCTACACCATGTTGTAAATTAAGCTAGTGATAAGAATGAAGTTTGGGAAAAAAAAGAAGTTTGAGTCATAGTAGACAGTCATGTAATACATAGTATTTATGTAGTACTTATAGTACTGTGTATTTTCAGACAGATCTTCTAGTAAAAATAACTTTAATAGAGAGCTTTATTAACTAAGATTATCATTAAAATTTTTCAGTGATTTTGTAATTTTATTGATATCTTGTTTTAAGCTGGAGAGTTTAGCAATGAAATCATAGGGATTGAATTCTGAGTATGTTTTTATAGATTATTTGAACAAATATGTGTATATGTATTTATTTATTACTATCAGTCCTAAACCAAAAGAACTTTGTAACTTGAAGTATGTTTTTTCCCTTCTTACCTCTGATCATTCATGCTTTAGGGAGAGTTCTATTGGTTTGGACAGCCAGTGCTGCTGAAATAAGGATAATGAATAAGGTCTTTGTTTCTTTTAGTTCAGGCCATTGGAAATATGAGTTCAGCCAGCAGGAAATAGCTTGCAGCCGGGACTCAAGTATAGGGAGTGTAGTATATACACATACACACGCCTCTTCACAGACATTGGAAAACTAGCTCTACCAGTCTGAAAAAGGAGAAGTCAGCTTTTTTGATTTTTAACATCACATGAAAGGATAACATACCAAGTTATCTGCAAGGCAGTGACAAGTGTCCTAAAGAATAAGGTTAGAGGACCTTTAGAGCTCGCAGAAATATTTCCTAATGATAACCACATGTACAATTTTTTTTGTTGTTTGGGATGTTTGTGAGATGAGAAGTAAAGACACCTTCTGTTTTGGTCTAAATATAAGATTCTTCAAAGAAGAAATGAAAGTTGTTAGTTAATTAGAGAAAAGGTTGTGTTTTTTTAATGCATTTTGAGTTCTGGCATGACTTATACAAATTTTTAAAACTCTTCTCTGAGTTATTGTGCCTTGACTGTGGAAAAATTTGTAATTGCTCTGCTGCTGGAAGTAAATTCCAGAAATTTCCAGTTTCTTTTGTTGGAATAGACTGGTTGGTAAACACATGTATGTCATTCTGATTCATCTCTTAGGTTTGACTTTAAATGTCATTCTATGCATAGATAGACGAATTGAGGTCATTCCACTTGCGGAGTCTGGCTGTCTTAAAATTCTTCTCCAGAAGGTAAGAAAAAAAACATTTCTCAGTAGTTTTTGTACCACTCTCTACTGAGGCAGCCTCAAATAGTAAAAGGAGCACGGGCTTAGGAGTTATATAAGACCTACACTTTCGAATCCTGGCTTCACCAGCTTACTTTGGAACTTGAATAAGATACTTAGCATTTCTGAGCATTTGTACATTGGTGATAACAAAAACCTGTCCTTCAGGGCTACAGTTAATATAAATTGTAAAGTATCAATTAAGGTATGTAAAAGTGCCTAGTTTATAATGTGTGTTCCATAAATGGTAGCTATTATTGTAATCATACTATAGAGCTAGAATTGCTTTGAGTTGTTTTAAATTTGCATGGAAAACATGCTGGTGGGCGTTTTGTGAACATTAATTAAAAAATACTTGAGTGCCTGCTATGTGCACAGTGCAGTTATTAGTACAGAGAAACATTAGTGATCATATTGTTGAATGCAAACAGGTATCTGTTTAAGGAATCTTATCTGCAAATGGCTGGATGACTCTTTCCCAAATGCAAATACCTTAATACTATCTCACAACAACTATACGTTCAAAAAAAAGGACAAATGATAAAGTGAGAAATATTGAGAAGGGGATGCCATTAGGGAGATACTAAAGAGTTCTCTTAGAGACAACACAATCCCTGAGTTCTGCTTATATCACTCCTTTAAACTCTCTTGAAAGAATTCTCTCTCAAGAATGACATCTGCATGTGGAACTAATTAAGCAAGGCAGATACACTTTCTGTTAATAGAAAGAGTTTTCCCCTCAAGCCCATTGAAGAAGTAGTTAGCTAGGACCAAACTGTAGATCATACCTCCATAGTTGCATGAAAAGACCATACCTTCTAATAAAAAATAGGAGAAAAACACAGTAGATAGCAAAAATGTGGCCCAATCAAAATCTCTGAATATAATAAATTATAGCAAGTTTTTTGGGTAAGGTTTTGGCAATTTTTTGGACTCCAAAATCAATACAGGTGGTGACTGCAGCCATGAAATTAAAGGATGGTTGCTTCAAGAAAGAAAAAGCTATGACCAACCTAGACAGCATATTAAAAAGTAGAGACATTACTTTGCTGACAAAGGTCCGTCTAGTCAAAGCTATGGTTTTTCCAGTAGTCATGTATGGATGTGAGAGTTAGACTATAGAGAAAGCTGAGTGCCGAAGAATTGATGCTTTTGAACTGTGGTGTTGGAGAAGACTCTTGAGAGTCTCTTGGACTGCAAGGAGATCAAACCAGTCCATCCTAAAGGAAATCAGTCCTGAATATTCACTGGAAGGACTGATGCTGAAGCTGAAATTCCAATACTTTGGCCACCTGATGCAAAGAACTGACTCATTGGAAAAGACCCTGATGCTGGGAAAGATTGAAGGCAGGAGGAGAAGGGGACAACAGAGGATGAGATGAGTGGATGGCATCACCGACTAGATGGACCTGAGTTTGAGCAAACTCTGGGAGTTGGTGATAGACAGAGAAGCCTGGCGTGCTGTAGTCCATGGGATCGCAAAGAATCAGACACGACTGAGCAGTTGAACTGAACTGATAACAAGTTCTCCATTTCCTTGAAGGTGAAGTTGATAGTCAAGATTTGAATTCTGTTTTGTGAGGAAGATGAAGATCTGTGAAGGGAGAGAGGAGACCTCAACATCTCCCTTGATGTTGACCAATACATAATTAAGTATGACATTTAAAAATAAAACTATAAGCTCATTACTTTCTGAAATAGACTTTTTGAAAACTTTGCTATTTGGTTTTAAGAATATATGATGGCTATTTTTACTTTTGGGTAGTTGATATTTTGCCCACAAAATGAGTAAAATACTTTAAGAATGGATTATAACATGTTTCATTTTAAATTTGGTTCATCCTTGAAAATTAAAATTGTTTATGCTTTATAAAGGTATAAAAACTACTTACCTATTGATGAAGTTGCTTTGAATTTCTTTCTAAAAAGCATATTGTGGGACTTCGTTGGTGGTCCAGTAGACTAAGACTCCAGCCTTCCAATGCAGGGGGCCCAGGTTCGATCCCTGGTTAAGGAACTTGATCCCACATGCAACAACTAGAGACCTGGCATAGAGAAATCAATCAATAAAGCATGTAGCTTTTATAAATCTTGAATCTTAGGAATCTGAATACATAGAAGAAAAATCTAAATGATATAGATCAAATTTGCACACGTCCTAGTAAATCTACAAACTAAATTCTTTCTATTTCCAAGTTCCAAATCTTAAGTTATAGGAATTGGTAGCAAGGAGATCAACCAGTCCATTCTAAAGGAGATCAGTCCTGGGTGTTCTTTGGAAGGAATGATGCTAAAGCTGAAACTCCAGTACTTTGGCCACCTCTGCAAAGAGTTGACTCATTGGAAAAGACTCTGATGCTGGGAGAGATTGAGGTTATGAGGAAAAGGGGATGACAGAGGATGAGATGGCTGTATGGCATCACCGACTCGATGGACGTGAGTCTGAGTGAACTCCGGGAGTTGGTGATGGACAGGAACTGCGTGCTACAGTTCATGGGGTCACAAAGAGTCAGACACAACTGAGCGACTGAACTGAACTGATATACATTAATTTTAACGTCAAGGCTAAAAATTGATATGAGTATGTGTTTGAGAACATGTGTAAGAACAAGATAAACTGGATATAAATGTATGAAGAATATTATCAGTAGTTATTTCTGGGTGATCAGATCCTGATTGCTGTTAATTAAATTCCTTACTGTGCATTTTGGATTTTAGAACATGGGCAAGTATTGCTTCTGTAATTAGGAAAAAATGATATGTCAGCAGATATTAAATATATATTCTAGGAAAATGGTTATGAGTCACGCATATAATCCATGCCTTTGAGTCGGGTAGTACTGGAGTCAGACATTTAGGGAGTAGTACTTTGTATTTTTCTCTGTTGTACGATTTTTCCTCCCTCCCAGATAACAGTATCAGTGATGGCTTTCTCCTGGCTGGCAGCATAGAGGCCGTAGGATGCCTGGAGTTGCTGTAAAATATGTGAACCAGCAGTGTTTTCTCAGAGCTCTGGTGGCCTTCCTTAACAAGTCTGGGAAGCTGAAAGTCCTTGAATGGGTGGACATCATCACACTGACCAAGCATAAAGAGGTTGCTCCTTACAATGAGAACTGGTTTCTACACATGAGCTGCTTCCACAGCATGGCACCTGTACCTCTGGGGAGGAGGTAGAGTTGGCTCAGTGACCAAGATCTGAGGGCAAGGGGGGACCCTCAGATACGGTATCATGCCCAGCCAAGCCACTTCAGCGGAAGCTTCAGGAACATGGCCCATTGGGTCCTCCAAGCCCTGGAGGGGCAGAAAATGGCACGAAAGGACCAAGATGGGGGCTGCAAACTGACACTTCAGTGATTGGGACAAAATCACCGGACAAGCAGCATCTGCCAAGAAGAAGCATTAGAACCAATGATGCTGGGTTACAAATTGCCTCATTCATTAAAAAATATTACCAATGATAAAAACCCTGTAATTGTAATGCAGTAAAGAGTTATATGCAGAGTACGTCATGAGAAACGCTGGACTGGAAGAAACACAAGCTAGAATCAAAATTGCTGGGAGAAATCTCAGTAACCTCATATATGCAGATGACACCACCCTTATGGCAGAAAGTGAAGAGGAACTCAAAAGCCTCTTGATGAAGGTGAAAGTGGAGAGTGAAAAAGTTGGCTTAAAGCTCAACATTCAGAAAACGAAGATCATGTCATCCAGTCCCATCACTTCATGGGAAATAGATGGGGAAACAGTGGAAACAGTGTCAGACTTTTATTTTTGGGGGCTCCAAAATCACTGCAGATGGTGACTGCAGCCATGAAATTAAAAGACGCTTGCTCCTTGGAAGGAAAGTTATGACCAACCTAGATAGCATACTCAAAAGCAGAGACATTACTTTGCCAACAAAGGTCCGTCTAGTCAAGGCTATGGTTTTTCCTGTGGTCATGTATGGATGTGAGAGTTGGACTGTGAAGAAGGCTGAGTGCTGAAGAATTGATGCTTTTGAACTGTGGTGTTGGAGAAGACTCTTGAGAGTCCCTTGGACTGCAAGGAGATCCAACCAGTCCATTCTGAAGGAGATCAGCCCTGGGATTTCTTTGGAGGGAATGATGCTGAAGCTGAAACTTCAGTACTTTGGCCACCTCATGTGAAGAGTTGACTCATTGGAAAAAACTCTGATGCTGGGAGGGATTGGGGGCAGGAGGAGAAGCGGACGACAGAGGATGAGATGGCTGGATGGCATCACTGACTCAATGGACGTGAGTCTGAGTGAATTCTGGGAGATGGTGATGGACAGGGAGGCCTGGTGTGCTGCAATTCATGGGGTCGTGAAGAGTCGGACACGACTGAGCGACTGAACTGAACTGAAAGAGTTATAAACATTATTTTGGGTGAAAGTGAAAGTTGCTCAGTCGTGTCTGACTCTCTGCAACCCCATGGACTATATATGTAGTCCATGGAATTCTCCAGGCCAGAATACTGGAGTGGGTAGGCTTTTCCTTCTCCAGGGGATCTTCCCAACCCAGAGATTGAATCCAGGTCTCCTGCATTGCGGGCAGATTCTTTACCAGCTGAGACATCAGGGAAGCCTGAGAATACTGGAGTGAGTAGCCTATCCCTTTGCCAGAAGATTTTCCCAGCCCAGGAATTAAACCGGGGTCTCCTGCATTGCAGGTGGATCTTTACCAGCTGAGCTATCAGGGATTACTTACTGACCCAAAGAGAGTTAACCTTGTACAAGTTTAGGGGCTCATCAGTTGTTTGTTTTTATTTTTGTACCTTTCACTTCTGGTTAGTCATGCAAATCTTCCCACTTGAGCTCAGCACATTTATTCTTTCAGTGAATTTATTTTCAAGGAAGGGACCACTTTTAGACTACAGAGGAACTAAAATTTTAAATTATGGTGTCAAGTTTACTAAGCACTTTACATGCATTTAATCTCATTTAAGGATGCTGTAGAGTACTTGGCATTATTTTCCTGTTTTCCAAATGAAATTTGTAAGATACTTAAATAACTTAATGAAGGACACCTCAATTTTTCACTGGCAAAGCACAAGGTTTCTTAATACAGAGTCTGAAGTCTTGGATTTAAAAAACAAAAAGCTTGTTAACATTTGAGATTGTAGTCTTTTTGTAATCAGAGGCCAATATTTGTTCCTAAAGATATGAGTGCTGAGAGTAACGTAGTATAGTGTGAAATTGACGCTCTTTCTTATTAGAATGCTGGTTAGCTGCTCTGTTGGGAGGTTGAAGGTTAATAACAGGTACGATATGGCCACTTTAGAGATCATCTAGTTTTTACATAGCTTTGTTTCTTTATCTCAATAATAATGGAATTGAACATATTTTAAGGACTGCCATTAGATCCTGAAATATTAGTGAAAGTACCCTTGTCTTAAAAGGGGAAAAAATGGAAGCAGTGAGATTTTATTTTCTTGGGCTCCAAAATCACTGTGGACTGTGCCATGAAATTAAAAAGATGCTTGTTCCTTGGAAGGCAAGCTATGACAAATTTAGTGTATTAAAAAGCAGAGACATCACTTTACCGACGAAGGTCCATCTAGTCAAAGTTATGATTTTTCCAGTTGTCATGTTTGGATGGATGTGGAGAGTTGGATCATAAAGAAGGCTGAGCGTGAAGAATTGATGTTTTTGAATTATGGTGCTGGAGAAGACTCCTGAAGAGTCTTTTGGACAGCACGGAGATCAAGCCAGTCAGTTGTAAAGGAAATCAACCCTGAATATTCATTGGAAGGACTGATGCCGAAGCTCATTTAACCTACTTATATGATTATATTTGAAATAAGTTGCCTGTAGCTGGATCATATATCTGCATTTAGGCTGTTGTCATATAATGTAATTATTAATATGTGGATTTAGGTCTGCTGTTTTTATTTTTTTCTGTTTGTTCTTCTGTTTCCCTTTTTTTGCCCTCTTGGATTATTAACACTTTTTCTTTTTAGTTTTGCTTTTTTGTCTGTTGTATTTTTGGCTATATCTCTTTGTATAGGTTTTCTAGTGGTTGCCGTATGGATTTCAGTATACGTATTGAACTTTTCACACTCTACCTGGATTCATCATTTTACCACTTCGAGTAAAATATGGAAGCCTTACTGTCATACAGTTCTCTCTTCCCTCTTTATGTTACAGTTGTTACATTTACCTGCATTGAAAAGTCCCTGCAATGGGGTTAACATTTTTTGCTTCTAACCATCAAGCATATTTTAAACAACTCAAGAAGAGAAGAGTAGTCTATATGCTATTTATTATTTTTGTTTCTCTTTATTTATTCCTAATGAATAGTTTCCTTCTGGTATTTCCATTCTGTCTGAAGAGCTTCCTTTAACAGTTCTTTTAGAGGAGGTCTGCTGGTCGCGAGTTCTTCCCTTCAACTGAGAAGTCTTTGTTTCATCTTAATTTCTAAATATTTTCTGTGATTATGGAATTTGGGGATGACAGCTTTTTTCTCTCAGCACTTGAGATAATGTTTTTTCATTTCTTTTTAGCCTTCAAGTTTTGAAATTCAGTTGTCAGTATTCCAGCTCTCTTGTAAGTGTGATCCTGCAATGAAGTAGTGAAACTCCTCACCTTACCTCAGTCTCTTAACGGACTTTACTTCTGGCCTAGAGCCTGATGTATCCTGCCTAGTAGATACTTTGCACATCATACTCACTCAATAAATAATTAACTGGATGAGTGAAATGTGATATAGATTAAAAGAGCCAATATTTTAATAATTTAATAAGTGTGGATATAGAGTGGGTAGTATATATAGTTCTCAGATTTTCAATGAGTATATATTACTTTTATAAACTGAGAACAATTTAGAAAGAATACGTCATACTAATAACTTTGTTGTGTTTAGTCTTACTGGCTTTCATTTATCATTTTTTGGTGATAATTTTTTCATGCTCACTTTCATTTTATTTATTCTCTAAAATGTTAAAGGTGGTATTAGATGGCTTAGGTCATTAAAAACAGCATAGAATGAAAAGTTTTTTAAAAAATACTTTGAGTGTCTTTTGTTAATTTTTATAGTTTTCTAACTTAGATGGCTGTCGTCATTGAAATTCATTCCCCACAGAGCTGTTTGCATATCCTTTCAGTGTCCTTAATGACTTGATGAACCTTGCCTAATTTTTATTGTGGGAGTTGTGTAGGCTTTTTCGTTTTCCTTTTTTCTTTGAGCTGTGTGACTACAGACAAGCAATATTTAATATAAGGGTTAATGTGAACTCCTGAGTGTCCTGTCACTGTAGCTATTCTTTTCTTATCCAGAAATAATACATAGAAATTAATTATTGTCTGAACAATAGTTGCTTTTGTAGAAAAGTATTGAATTATTGAGAATTTTTTTAGGGGGTCCCTTATTCAGTGCTGTATAGTGCAATTTAGAGGGGGGTCGACATGCTTTAGCAAAAAATATTTGTTGATTTGTATTTGTGTGTGTAAGTTTATAACATAAATGGAGATGTCTAGTTGCCAATTAGGAACTGAACAACATAAACAGCACTGATTTTTTTTTTCCAACTTCACGAATGAACCTCTTAATTGGCATTTTTTTCATGTTCATGATCCAGAATTTAAAAACTTAGTGTTTATTCTCAGTTGTCCTCATTTAAGACTGTGGCATTTGGCATGAAATATTATGCAGCTGTACATAGGAAAATAACTATTTCTATGTGCTACTGTGGAGTGATCTTACAGTTAAGTGAGAAGAGCAGAGTGGAGAAAGAGTGTGAAATATCCTACTGTTTAAGAAGAAGGGCGGGGATGTGAGCATGTATCCATTTACATTAAAACAGTGTAAGAATAAAGCATATAAATTTAGGTTTCCTCTAAGGAAGGAGTGACTAGGATAGAGAGAAGGGTGCTTCATTCTGTAGATTCAACTTTGGAACCATGTAAATATTTTATGTAATGAAATAAAATGTATAAAGCAGAACTGAAAAATTGAAGATAAAATGAAGCAGATTAACTCATGTGGATATCCTTGTAGCAACAGTTCTCAAAATTTGATTGTGTTCAACAAATCCCTCTATTGACATTTGCACTGATGGTGCCAAAACACTGTTGGTAAAACTGCTTAGTCCTTGATAGAAATCAAGGTAGTGACATTAAACTGTACCTAGCCATCACTGCATTGTCACCGCCACACTCTCGCTAAGAATTTCCTTGATGAAGCAGTAAAAATGATTATGTTTATAAACAGTCTTGATTCTCAACTACATGTCTTTTTAGTATCCTATGTGACAGAATGGAAAGCGTGCAGAAAGCACTTCTGTTGCTCACCGGATGCTATGGCTGTGTGTAGAGAGACCCGTGTCCACGTGTGCTGTGCTTCTAACTGAGCTGGCTGCTCTTTTCTGGGAACCCTGTTTTCACTTAAAAGATTGAATGACAAACCATTCAGAATTGGGATTTGGTAGACATTTTCTTGAAAAATGAATGAAGTAAATTTGCTATTTCAAAGAAAACAGGGGAAAAAAAAGACAAAGAAAACAGGAATTGTTGGAAATGGTAGAATTTGGGCTCTTAAACAAAAATTAGAATTTTATAAAATTAGTAATAACCATTGTGATTGTGAGAACTTACCTGGTACTCAAAATTTTTGTGGTGAGATTGATGGTGATAGTAATGAACAGGATGTATCAAAGTTACATAATGGAATATATCAACATTTAGTGGATATATTTCCAGATGATCAATACATGATGTTAAAAAATGCAGAGTACAAGATAGACTTATTTCAAGTACAAGTTAAAATAATTTTAGTTTGACAGATTATAAAAATTTTATCTATTTGGTTTCAGATTTCAGTATACAGTTAGGCTTTAAAGAACTACTAATTGTCGAGTTTTGGTATAGTATCAGAGAAGAATATCCATCATTATCTGAAAGATTGTTAAAATATCTTTTCCTTTTATACCTCCATATCTGTGCACAGTTAGATTTTCATATACTTCAACATAACATCACAGTAGATCAAATGCAGAATGAAGGTTCATCCATCTTGTTTTAAGACGGATATTAAAGATATATGCAAAAAATGACAGTGTTACTATTACCTCTTAATTCTTTTCAAGAGTAGTTATTTTTAATAAAATGTTAACATGTTTATTGTTATTTTGAAATTAATATTACAATTTCTCAGTTTTAATTTCAAATATGGTAGATAATGATAGATACAACCTACATAACAGAGGTCTTTGGAGAGTCAATACTAATTTTTTTTATAAGTTTTTAAGAAATATTTATTTATTTATAGCTGTGCTGGGTCTTTGCAGCGCACAGGCTCTTCCTCGCTGCTCATGGACTTTTCTCTAGTTGCGGTGCATGGGCTTCTCATTGTGATGGCTTCTGTGGCAGAGCGCAGGCCCTGGGGTATGCGGGCTTCAGTAATTGTGGCTCACAGGCTTAGTTGCTCCTCGACATGTGAGTTCTTCCCGCACTGGGCGTCGAACCCATGTCCCCTGCATTGGCAGGTGGACTCTTGACCACTGTACCATGAGGGAAGTCAAATACTTATTTTTTTACTTTAAAAACTGTAATTAGAAAATATACATAGCATAAAACTTACCTTTTATACTATTTTAAGGTATACAGTTTAGTAGCCTTAAGTACATTCACAGTGTTACATAGCCACCCAAGTGCAGAGCTAGATTTCCAGAGCTAGAATAGCTTCTACATATTTCATATAAGTGGGATTGTACAATATTTGTCATTCTGTGTCTGACTTATTTCACTTAGCATGATGTTTTCAAGGCCCATCAATATTGTAGCATATATAAAAATTTTATTCCTTTTTATCGTTGAATAAATTCCATTGTGTGTACCATATTTTGTTTATTCATCCTCTGTACTCCTGGTTACAATATAGGAGGATTAAAAAATGGAACTATTCATTATTGATAATTTAAATAGCAGATTTACTGATTAAATCGTAAATCATATGGTATAGAATATAGATATCTATAGAACATGAATTATGGAGCCTCTTTCCCTTTTATTTTTTGTAATTCAGGGAAGGAGAAATTCAACCTGGTATTTGAAATTCTGAGTCATTAATTTGAGGTAACCCGTTAGTCATTTAACTCTTACTTTCCTCATTATGTTAACAGTACTGGCTTCATAAAAGGTTAATTAGTTATTACCTACACCAGAGTCATTCTTTCTTTAAGCTTGCATTATAACTTTTGTAACATCTTTATTGAAGGCTGTATCAGTTTTACTATCAATAATTTTACCCTGTTACTTTGGTTGACCTGGAACCTAGCACAGTGGCTGGTACATAACAGCTACTTAACAAATATTTGTATAATAACAGACATTCTAGAATTATTTTTGTAGGTTATATCCCTAAAGTCATCCATCACTGGTGGATTTCGCTAGTTTCATTCTTATAAGGCTCTTGAGTTTTATTTAACTTTGTTCTATATATTAACAAAGATTAGGCTTTTACTTTCAAAACCTTTAAAGTTTTCAGTACTATCATGCCACGTTTTTAACCTTTATTAAGCAATAGAGCCAAACTTTTACTGAAGGCCCTCATTTCCTGGCTTCTGTGCTTATGAATCAGATTGCAACTATTTCTTTAACTTTGGATTTGTGGTTTCTTGAACTACTTTAAGTGATGCAAAAGATGACTGTTGTTAGGCGTTTCCTCTCTTTTAAAAGTGTATTTGGTGTCTTATTGTAAACATGTTTTCTCCAAGGAAACTTCTGTACAATCTCACTTCATCATCTCCTAGGAATGAAATCCCAGCTACATGCAGTGACGCCTGTGTATTTTATCATTTGTTACTCATGTGTGTTGGTTTTTACTTATTTAGTTTTTCAAAACGTTCCAGAGTTCTTGAAGTAACTCTATTCTGACTCAATGTTTTGCTGATTACTAGACATTTCCCTTTAGGTAACTCTCCACCCACATTGGACTTGTAAATGTTACCCTGCCATTGGTTCCCTTTGGCCACTGAGTTCATGAATAAGTGTCACATGCATGTGGTATTGCTTGTCAGAGGCTAGAATTCCAAGACTTCCTCTGTACAGAGAACAGTTAAACTTTCGTGCTTCTGGGCAGAGGAATGGTCTTTGGGATGGTTCTGCTTCCACCTAATTGTTATGGCAGAGATCAGGACACATCGCTTTGCTGTCTATGCCATGAGGCCTCAGAAACGGCTCTCCCCAGCTTGACAGGTATGATAACAGGGGTGATCATTTGCGGGAGGGTAGATAACCACAGTAATCAAGCCTGAATGAGATTCCAAAAAATTTGTACTGCTATTGTTGTTAACATCTTTATTCTTGGCTAGTGAAGCTTCATGTGTTTTTTCCCTGGTAGGGCCTTAGTAATAAAAGAATAAATGAATAAATGAATAATGTGCAGTATTTTTTAGTTTTAAGATATGTGTGGCTTGATATTGAGAACAATTGAATGGTTTATCCAACCACCCTAGTTTTTAAAAGCAGTATTAAAAAGTATTAGCTTCCTTAGGGATTTGCCTGGTGGTTTAGTGGTTAGACTCCACACTTTCACTTCCGTGGGCCCATCTGGGTTTAACTCCTGCTTGGGGAACTAAGATCCTTCAAGCCACGTGGCATGGCAAAAAAAAAAAAGTATTAGTTTTTAAGAATATGCAGTCAAAGTAGAATTCTGGCAAGGTAAGTGTTTATAAAAATGCCTGGAAATGCCTGCTAAACTGAAATTTTTTATTAATTTCTCCAATTAATAACTGACAAATTTCTACTTAAACTGATAAAATTTATTGAATGACTAATTGGTGAAAGTGTTTTTAATAAAATTAAACATTAAATTTAGGAATTTTCTGTGAATTTGAGTTTGAGTCTTGTTTAGTCCTGATAATTTTCTGTACAAGCTACTATTACTAGTTTTACCTTATTTTTATTGTATCCTACAGGCATATCAGTAGAAAAAAATGACCTTTTCTTAATAGGCATAATATATTTCTGCTGGGACCTATTTCTGGGTTCCATATTCCATAAGTAAAAATTAGAGTCTTCTGTTGCCTCATCGTGAGTCCATGATGTGCCTCCATAATAGTGATTAACGAAGGATAACTCGCTATCTAAGGTACCTTATATATAGTAGTCACTTAACATTGTTCAAAAATAAAACATTCCCAGCCTGCGCACTTGTATTTGGGCAGATGCAGTAGCTCTGAATCATCCAGATTTGTCTGTCTTAAGCTGACAAGGAAAGGAGCATAGGCTGGATCTACTGGATAACACTGTGGCATTTACTTTCTATAGACCCCCCACCCCTTTTTGTCTTCATTCCTTAGTTTTTTTGCCTCCATTTAGCTCTTTAACTCCTTATGATTTAAAACATGTTCATTCTCAAGAAAATGTTAGGATGTTTCTTGTCTTTGGAAAATTTCCTCTTTTGTTTGGTGCTAGTGGGTAGGATGGTGTTTAAGTGGATATCCTGTGCAGGCAGATTGTACAGGAAACTGACCCTTAGTTCTATGAGAACAAAAGAGTGAGTGGGAAGAAAGAAGAAAGGAAGGAAATAAGATCTTTTGACTTGACCAAAAAGACTGTAAAAACCAGAGATGGGAAGAAGGGGATTGGAGAATAAAAAGGATTGTTTTCCAAGATGTGGTTCTTTTTGTACTTTGGCCTCTGAAATGATTGTCTTCCTGTATTTATTATTTTGTATATTTGAGAAATGTACAGTATTGTTTGGCATGTGTATATGTTTTAAGTTTTCATAAAATTGTGCTGAAGGTCTCATTCTCTTTTCTCCTTTTGTCACTTAACATGGTTTTAAGAGGCTGACTTGCCTTTCAAAATCCTCCTTTGAATTTGATGGAGTTCCTCTCCAGTACAGATGACTCACATGTCATAGACATATCCTTGCATTTTGACAGTCTGTCATTCTACTGTCATCAGTGCAAAATCCAGTTTAAATGTGCTCATCTAATTTAAATGCTTTCTTTTCTCTGAAACCTTTTCTGACTGCAGAGTTTTGTCTTCTGTCCTCTCAGTGTATACTCTGTAAGTGTAGCAGAATGTGTGATTCATTTATTCAATAGATTGTTTTTGAGAGCCCCTTATATACAGTAACTGTTCTGGGTGCTTGGAATTTATCAGTGTACACAAAGCAGATAAAAATTACCTGTCCCCATAAAACTAATATTCTAGTGGGGTGGGATAATAGCTCACATGAATATGATGATAGACAAGTAAATTGCATTTTGGGGCGTGATAAGATCAATGGAGAGAAATTAGTAAAGGAGACATAGGGGATGTGGAAGTGTTGTCAGGAACAGATGCATTTTAAAGTAGGATGGTTAGAGAATGCCATACCAAGAGGGGAACATTTGGGTGAAGTGTCGTGTCAGTGGCTTAGGGAAGGATGTTTTGGGCAGGTGGAAAAGCCAGTACAAAGGTCCTGAGGTGGGAGTGTGCCTGCCTTGTTCAGGTAATGGCAGGGAGGCCAGTAGTCAGAATGAAGTAAAGTAGGGAAGGAAGAGTAGGAAGATGAATTGGGCAAAGGCCCTCGTAAGGACTTTAGCTTTTATTCTAAGATAGGGAGCTGTCAAAGAGCTCCAAGTTGGGTCATCCTAGTTTATTTCAGTGGATAGTACAGCTGTTCCTATTCACTATGCTTATGTGCTTAAGAAGCAAGATACCTGTTTCAGATTATCTTTTCAGGACATTTGGACATATCTCAGGTTTGTTGTAACTTTCTTAATGTAAAATGATTTAATTAGCTGTGAAAATTAAAAAACACATTCTTTTTAAGAGGAAGAAGGAATGTGAAGAAGTGAAATAAACTGTTAGGAAAGCATCTGACCTACAAGAGGAATTTCTGTCTATAGGATATCGACAGCTACGAAGCCATTTAAAAAACACTGGTTAATGCTATTTTAAAAGACTGCTTTTTTTTTTTCTCATTGTTTCCTGTCACTTATATTTTTATGAAACTTAGTTACTAATTCAGTCAAAATTACTGAACACATATTATATGACTCTTGCTAGAAAAAAAGATAAAGTTCTTATGCTAAGAAGCTTATTTTGTAAAGCTGGGGAAATGAACATAAATGGAGGATAAAAATAAGAGGTATTACTGTAGCAAGTATAATGTATATGAGGCTTCCAAGGGGAGGTTACATTGAAGT
The DNA here is from genome assembly GCF_029378745.1 of Bos indicus. Taxonomy (NCBI): domain Eukaryota; kingdom Metazoa; phylum Chordata; class Mammalia; order Artiodactyla; family Bovidae; genus Bos; species Bos indicus. The sequence goes on along the minus strand of NC_091775.1, from coordinate 61,296,597 downwards.
TGAGTGTTTTTAAAATGAATAGAAGTCAGCCTGTCAAAGAAAAAAGAGGAATGATTTCACATTCTGGGAAGATAGGACTATGTGAACAAAGGCAGAAAGGCAGGAAGCATCATGGTGTTTATTCAAATTTAAAATTCAAGGCGTGGAATGGGAGAGAAGGGAAGCTGGAGAAGTATTAATAGGTGGAGATATGATTATAAGAGACCTTGAAGGCCTTGTTAAAAGAGATTTTTAGCTTGATGGTGAACTATTGAAGTATCTTAAGAAGAGTGACATGGTCAAATTTTTGTTTTAAATAGATCACTTTGCCAGCTGTTTGGAGGATGGATTTGAGGGAGACAAGACTGGAGGCAGTAGTCCAGGTGAGAGATGTTGGGAATCTGAACTAAGACATTGGCAGTACAGGTGGAGAGGAGGGATTGGATTGGAAAATAAAACCACGGATTCAAGGGGTTTTCTTCTTCATATATGATAAAACCAAGTTTAAATTAAAAATGAGTGGAAGAGAGGGAGACATACTAGAAAAGAATTGTTATATGACAGAGGCAGTTGCATAGTGGCAGAGTGCCACTAAAACCCATTTTTAGTGACTAAGAAAATTGCTACTGAAAGAACAGTGTGTTTTTGGTAGGATTATTCTGAACTGTGAGAAGCAGGTGATCTTAAACTAACATGGTGTAAGGATCACCTATTTGTTTAGTGTAACTAAATTTAGGAACCACAAAGCCTTGAAGAAGAAACCAGGTCTTACAAGGCTTCAACCATTACAGGTGATAGAAACTCAATAAATCATGTCCGTTGCCAGCCGTATTTTGAGTCCTAATTAAGTTACAGTATTTTATTAAAAATGTATGAAAAGAAAATAAGGAAAAATTGTTTTTTATTAAAACAATTAACAGTGGAAAGCTGTTATGTTATAGACTGTACATGGTAGTACAAAGGTATTTTGGGATGCCAAGAATATTTTGTATTAAACCAAAATACTTTTCTGTTTAGTAGATAATTTTAGGGTTTTTTTTTCTAAAAGCACTATTTCTATAATTTTCTATATGTAAATGGAGGGCCTGGATTAATACAATCTATACATATTTCTTAAAAATCTCTGTTATCTTTTCTGAAATTTGTTTTATATGGAGATAGTAAGGGGAGAAAGGTACTTTGGGGGGACTTAACTTCATTTATAAAACATACCTATTCCTTCTTAAAACCACCATCATCTAGACAAAATATCTTGTGTGTTTTATAAAATGAACTGGCATTTCTTTTTGAGATTTTTTTTTTCTTTCATTTTGAGGAAACTATGTTTCCTATTCATTTACCTCTGATTTTGGTTCATGCATAAGCATCACAGCTAAATGCTCATTTTGTGTTCTTTGCTCTATCTTACTATGTTTTCAACAAGTAGATTTCTCTCCTGCTTAGGAGACATGCCATCTGCTCATTCTTCATGACTCCACAACCACGTGTATGGTTTTGTTCCTTGCTGGAGCCATCAGTATAATGCCAACAGCTAAAATACTGTCTGTGTAGTGAATTCAAATGAATCTCCAGCTGTTGGACTTGGTGTAAACTCCTTTCTCTCTATGTCTTTCAGAAGCCTTGCATCGCCCCTACGGTTGTGATGTTGAACCCCAGGCCCTGAACGAAGCCATCAGGTGGAGCTCCAAGGAGAACCTGCTTGGAGCCACCGAGAGTGACCCTAATCTCTTTGTTGCACTTTATGATTTTGTAGCAAGTGGTGATAACACACTCAGCATCACTAAAGGTGAGCTTCTACGTGACATCCTCTCACTTTTCAGTTTTTATTAGTGGTTAAGAAATAATGGGATCTGTTCTGGATTCTGCCTCTGACTGGAATTAGGTAGGTAATTTGGGCCCAGATACCTCTGATTCATTGGGGATAATGCCACCTTATCTACTTCATAGAGTTTTCATTAAGGCTAAAATGAGACAAAGTACATTAGAAAAAAAACACTGCACAATATATACATAAACTCGACTCCTTCTCAAAATTCTGTTCTATAGATAATATGCCAGCATCTGTCTGCCACAAAGGTAAGGTTTACCGTACACCTCTTTTCAGTGAACTGTGGCTCACTAAGAGTCGGGTTTCCAGACCCCAGTGCTACTCTTAAGTGTCGTTCGTGGGCTGACTTCCTGTGAGAACCATTCGTTACCAGTCTACACTGAGATTAAGAACTTGTACTCAAAATGTAAAACAACTACATTGCTAAGTACACTTATTATTTAGTTCAGCTGACATTTCTTTTTTTTAACAAAGCTGAAGAAAGTGGTCCAGTGATTCCCACTCTGGCACAAGCATCTTACCTTGCTGTGGACCTGCTTTGGGTAGCACTGGCCTAGACAACTTCTCTCTCATTTGTGTTTGTGTGTGTTAGTGAAAGGACTAGCAGGAAGGGTTTCTATTGCAGTAACACTCACAACAGAGTAGTAGTACTGTTTTCAGTAGTAAATTCTTAACAAAGAGAATACCAAGAACATAATCATGTAAAAACCATCCATTATTGGTTTTCTGAAGAGGACAGAAAATGTGGAATTTTTATGAGAAAGAAATAGGAGTGTGGGCATTGTCATTGTATACATGAGTTGGATTGATAATCTGCTTATATTTTTCTTGTCTTTTGAATGTATTAAAGCTTCCTACTAGGAAAAAATAAGATTCTGGATAATTTTTAGCTACCTGAAAGTATAAATTAAATGATTCTTTGTCAAACAATACTTCTCTTATTTGTAAGGTTTGAAATGAGATAGTAAATGAGAGTGGATCACCAAATTAAGAAGACAGGTCTCCACTCAAGGAATGTTACCCTGAAGTAAAATATTTTTATACATCAATTCTTAAAATCCAGCCAGATTCATCAAAGGCAGAAATCCTTAAAACTGAGTTTCTGGGGTATATGTATGTCCCAGAGTGGGGATGATGGTATGTATACATGCATTTGATGGTATTTGTATGTGTGTGCAACTGTGTTTTATGATGGGAGGAAAATTTTACAGTTTTAGGATACAGGAGTTCAGAAATATTTTATACTCTGTGTGGTAGGTAGTCTCTTTGGGCTACAACACAGTCTTTTACTTTAAGGTGCTTCATTGGGAAAGTTGGTGAAGGTGACTCAGAACACTCTTTCCTAGATACAATTTTCATGTCAGTATTTTCCAAGATTGCTCAGTCACCAGCGATACATTGATAAAGAAAGCCTTTTGATTCATCAGTTACCAGTTATACATCTCAAAAAGTGGGATTTCATTTATCTTATAATCAACAGTGATTTCTTTTAAGGGCTTCCCTGGTGGCTCAGCTGATAAAGATTCTGCCTCCAGTGCAGTAAACCTGGGTTTGATCCCTGAGTTGGGAAGATCCCCTGGAGAAGGGAATGACTGACTACCTGCTCCAGTATTCTGGCCAGGAGAATTCCATGGGCTGTATAGTCCAAAACCTATGAAATGCCAGGTTTTTATCCAGGTTCTTATTTTTAATTTAATATAAAATATTGTCATGCTAAAGCTGTTTTTTTATTTTAAAAGACAAAATATATTTTTAATTAAATAACAATACTTATTTTAGTAATTTCTTTGAAGGCAATATTTTGCCTGAATTAAAAAATCAGGTTTCTCTGGCAATAAGGTCAATGTTTATTCCATTGTTAATCTTCATGGTACTCAAAAGTTCCAGAGTAGAAAATTCTCCTCCCAACTGCCAAAAAAGAGAAAAACAAATAGCCCCAAACCTAGAGTGTTCGACTATATCCTGATTATGATGACCTGTCATTATCAGTTCTTTGTAAGGAAAAATAATGTACTTGGTAAAGAACTTAGTCTTCTCAGTTTCTTAAGAGTATTAGAGAAAAGCTGCTGACTGACAAGTCTTATATAGCTTTTCTGACAGCACTAAGATTTGTTTTCCCTGCAGATATGATTGGGGAGTATTTATCAGCACGCTTGTGCATTTCCACTGCCACTATCTACACACTATCTACCTGTACACACAGGTAGTGTGTGTACAAGTAGATACAGATAGTGTGTAGATAGTACACACAGTATCTACATGTACGTGTGTATATTTTCTGTGTGTGTGTGCGTGCGCACGTGCACATACCCGAGTTTTTTCTCACTGAATGTCTCACAACCCAGGGTCTTAGTGAGATAGTAGGGGCAAATAGAAAGTCATATTGTGGCAAACATTTCTGTAGACCACTGAAAAAAGATGACTGGCAGAATAATAATTTTGAGTTTTTCCCCAGCAGTCTTTGCTTGGTAAGTACTGGGCCATGTGCTTTTGATTGCTGCGGCTTTCTTCTGTTCTCTGACACTGAGAGGTGGATGTGAACTCTACAGGAAGGCTTGCATCTCTCAGATATGGGGGTGTAAGGCCTTATAAGGATTTATATTTTTTTTATGACCTTGCCATGCAGCATGTGGGATCTTAGATCAGGGATCAAATCCATGCCTCCATGTATTGGAATCATGGAGTCTTAACCACGGAACTGCCAAGGAAGTCCCAGGAATCTTTAAATTATCATTTACTGATAATGATATCTCTTACCTTTTCTATTTTGCCTGGGCTGCAAGTACAGGATAAGGAAGCATGTTTAGGGAGTCTGAAGTTGATACTCACAACTTTATTAAAGAAATCAAGGACATTGAAATTGATAGCAAAGATACTCTGAGTAACTTGAGTCTTAGGCTCCAACTTTAGTCTCAACTTCTCTTTGCCACACACTAATTTGAGAGGAGCAGATGGGGGATTCATTCGTTATGGGGAACGGGAGGGAAATTATTTTAAAACTTCAGTCCTGGAAAAGATTGTGCTTTCGAGGTCCTGACTGCCGACCCCTACCTCCTCACTTTTCTTTCTGAAATATTGCTGATAGCTCTGTGGTCTGTGCTTTTTTGTTTTTTGTTTTTGATTGATGGTTTTTGTAGCCTTGGCCAACTGAAATTTAGAAGTAATTTTGTGTTTTACATGTCTAATCCCTAATCCTTGATTGCTGTTAGCACTGAACCATATATATGTTCTGTGACCATATATATGTTTTGAGGAAAAAATTCATTTCATTTTTTTTTTTTTTTAAGAAGTGAGACCATGTCCTATTCCAGACATTTGAGTGACCTTTTATTCTTTGTGTGCTACCTTAGTTATGTATATGGAGTTTCCTGTAGTATAAAAGCTTTTGAAACCCTATTGATAATGCCAGAAAAACATGTCTAAGTATGCTTCTTTTGTTTAAGCTACAAGCTAAAAATATCAGTCAGGCTATGATGATAGCAAAGTTCATTTTCATTATCTTTAAAAAAACTGTGCTGGTTTAAAAGTTCTTGATTCATTTTTTCAGTGAATTTCAAGCTTGACAGTAGACTGTTTCTGTTTAAGATAAAGTCTTACATCTTTTCTTTCCCTCTGTAATGATCTCCTGGCCAGGTGAAAAGCTCCGAGTCCTTGGTTACAACCAGAATGGAGAGTGGAGCGAAGTTCGCTCTAAGAATGGCCAAGGCTGGGTGCCAAGCAACTACATCACCCCTGTGAACAGCCTGGAAAAACATTCCTGGTATCATGGACCTGTGTCTCGCAGTGCAGCAGAGTACCTACTCAGCAGTCTGATCAATGGCAGCTTCCTGGTGCGAGAGAGTGAGAGCAGCCCCGGGCAGCTGTCAATCTCGCTCAGGTACGAGGGGCGTGTGTATCACTACAGGATCAATACCACCACAGATGGCAAGGTAAGACTGGCCGGCAGCCACCTCTTGGTGTGAATGGGCCTGCTCTTTAGAAGCAATATTCAGAATGATGAAAGAATACAATTTTTATGTCTGACATGAAAGAAACTAATCACTGATGTGAGTTTGAGCTGTTTGGCACATGAGAGAGAGCTTACTCTTTTCAAAACAGTACAGTAATGGAAATTAAAAACAGTATTACATTAAGAGTTTAAAGATGAGCTAGATTTGAAGATGAAAAATGAAGGAAACAGCTGTATAAGTTAACTGGTATCAGTATACAGATATGCACATATACATCCAATACATTGTGTGGAATTTTATGAATTAAACCTTTTATCTATGAAAATTATAATAATCTCTACCAGAAAGTTTAAAGAGTAAAACTTTAGGCTTCTGAGACTGATATTGATCATTAATGTATGTTAATGTAAATAGGTCAATCAGTCATTTAGCACTTTGCAGGTTAGAAAGACCAACTGTTTAAGAATGGCTATGTTAGAATGGAACTGTCTGTCTTTATAAATGGTAAAGCGTAGGTTTATATCAGTTCTTCTATTGAACAGTAAATGTATAGTTATGATGTGCAGGCTAAGTTGCTCTGTGGCCTGTGGGATCTTAGTTCTCCGACCAGGGATTGAACCCACATTGCCTGCATTGCAAGGTAGATTCTTAAGTGTTGGACCACCAGGGAAGTCCTTGAATAATAAATTTAGATTGAATTGTTTCTTCCAGTCTTTCTCTCTTTATGATATGCATAGTAGGGGAAAAGCATAGGCTTTAGAGCAAGCAAATCTGGTTTGCTGGGTAACTCCATCATTTATTCACGTTGTGACCTTACTTAAGCCTCAGTTTCCCATCCCATTTTATTGGAAGCATTCAGTGAGATAATTTCCATAAAAGATAATGGCTGGTAAAAGGTAGGAAACAGTAAATTATTAATTTTATTTGCATCACCCAATAAGACATATTTTTTCTTCAGGAAACCAAATAGAATCAGATAAGGGCCACTCAGCAGAATCTACTTATGGTTGTCTTCCCAACAGAAGTGAGTGCATGTGTGTTCAGCAGACATGTACCGGAATATTCATAGCAGTGTTATCTGTAGTAGCCAGAAACTAGAAACACTCAACTGTCTGACAGCAGTAGACTGAATTAGTAAATTGTGGTATGTATGTAAAATGGGATCTCACACAAAGTGAACACAGTACTACTACACACATTACTAGGAAAAACTATGACCCACTGGCTGTCCACTTTTGCAAATAAAATTGTATTGGAATACAGATACACCCATTTGTGTATGTATTGTCTGTGGCTGCTTTCTCAATATTAAGGCAGACTTGAGTAATGACAGAAATGCTATGGCCACAAACCTAAAATATTTACTATCTGGCCCTCTAGAACAGTCATAGATGAATCTCTTACACATAAAGTTGAGTAGAAGGGATTAGTGATTACTGAGGAATGGGATGAGGGGAGTGGGAATGACCTCTCACGGGTCTGGAGTTTCTTTGTAGGGTGATGAAAATGTTCCAAAATTAGATAGTGGTAATAGTTGGACAATCAGTGCATTTATTAAAGATCACTGTATTGCACAATTGAAATTGTGAATTTTGTGGTGAAATGTATGAATTATATCACAGTAAAAAAAAGTTCGGTGAAAGAAAACAGGCACAAAACAATACTTATTGTGTGGTTCCATTTGCATAGGTACAGTTCACAATCTAAGCTAATCTAAGGTGTTAGAAGCCAGCAGAGTGGTTACCTTTGCAGGGGTCAGTAGCTGGGAGGGCAGGAGGGAGGCTGCCGGGTGCTGGTAATACTATAATTCTCTTGGGTGGGAGATGTTTATCATGGGTGAGTTCACTATAGAACTCATCGGTTCTCCATTTATTAATTGTATGCTCTTCTCTATACACTAGAATCTCTTTTTAAAAAAATAAGCAAGCTCCCTTGGAAGATAAGGCTCAGAGACTGCTATCCTACTTTATCCTTCTTGCTTATCACAAATAAACTACTGTTTTGTTTACTTTCTGAAGTAAAATTGTGGCTCTTTTTAAAAAATTGCCTGGACACTCAAAAGTGCCTCTTAATGAAATAAAAATCATAAGATATTTGAATACCCTCTCTCTACCAAAAAATTAAATCAGTGGTTTTCAAATTATGTTCTGTGTAAGATTCTGAGGTGGGAGTTCATAAGCTTTTACAGGAAGCCAGCCTCTTACCTACTTTAATCAGCACTTCTCTTCCTTTATCTTCTATATTTGGGTTCCTTCGTTGTTTAGCTTAAAAATATTTGAAGACCAGTGATCTTGATGATCCAGAGAGATAGAAGCTTTTCCCCTCAAGACTCAAGCTACTTTAGGAATCATAAGAAGAGTAGTTTAAATGAGATTAAACTGAAGTTCTCTGTCCCCCCACCCCAACATCATGGTTAAATTCTTCCGTAATTCTTCCATTTATCTCAGTAAGATAATGCCTTATTTTCATCTTTTTTTAAATCAGTATTTTAAAAATTGAAGTATAGTTGGTTTACAATGTTGTGTTAATGTGTGCTATACAGCACAGTGATTGAGTTATACGTATATCTGTGTTCTTTTTATATTATTTTCTATTGTGATTTATCATGGAATATTGAATATAGTAGGACCTTGTTGATTATCCACTCTGTATATGATAGTTTGCACCTGCTGTCCCCAGCACCCATTCTGTCCCTTCCCCGACCCCCTCCCTCTTGGCAGCCACCAGTCTGTTCACTCTGTTTGTGATTTTTTTGTTTCATAAATAAGTTTATTTGTGTTGTATTCTAGGTTCCACATATAACTGATATCATATGGTGTTTGTCTTTCTCTTTCTGACTGACTTCACTTAGTATGATCATCTCTAGTTGCATTCATGTCGCTGTGAGTGGCATTATTTTGTTCTTTTTTATGGCTGAGTAATATTCCGTTGCCACACAGACACACACACAGACACAGACACACACACACACACCCACCCCCACACACACACACCCACATCCACATCTTCTCTATCCACTCATCTGTCGATGGACATTTAGGTTGTCTCCATGTTTTGGCTATTGTGACTAGTGCTGCTTATTTTCATATCTTGAGAGCAGTGAGGTAATGACCCCTTTTCAGCTGGTTTATTTTTCTCTGCTCTTCTCACCAGGTATACGTAACTGCTGAGAGCCGCTTCAGCACCTTGGCCGAGCTTGTTCACCATCACTCCACGGTGGCTGATGGGCTGGTGACAACCCTACACTATCCAGCACCCAAGTGTAATAAGCCTACAGTCTACGGTGTGTCCCCCATCCACGACAAGTGGGAAATGGAACGAACAGATATTACCATGAAGCACAAACTTGGGGGTGGTCAGTATGGAGAGGTTTACGTTGGCGTCTGGAAGAAATACAGCCTTACAGTTGCTGTGAAAACATTGAAGGTGGGTTGCTGAGATTACAGTTTTCAGGCATCTTTTTCTTTTGTGCTGAATCACTTGGAAATACCAGTGTGCCCTTCTTTAACTTTGGAACACTTTCCACCCACTGGTGCCAAGCACATCAGCAAATTGTGATGATTAACCCTGGTGCCATTGCTGACAATGCAGGGGCAGATTACTCACTACAACGCAGTGAAACCCACATATGGGGAAGGTTTGTCTCTGGAGGCTGTTGATACAGATCTTGGTGGGAGGTTAGAAGCAAATTATAACTTGTAAAAGCAAAGCAAGCTGTTTTCCTTCCTCAGAACAACCCCTGCTGGGCAGAATTCTCCATGCATTGTTGGAGAATCACTCTCTTGTTCTGTCCTTTGTCTCCCTGTTGCTTGCTTCTCCCATCTCCCTGAGATTAGATCACCTTATTCTTCATATTCACAGAAATCTTCTTCCTGATGCCAGTCTGTCTCTCTCCGTTGAGCATCCTGGTAGCGAATTACATGTTTTGTCACTCATCCCATTCTCTGAAGATTTTCTCATGTGCCTCAGTAACTCTGGAGGACTCCTAAGGACTGCTCTTTACCTCTGAGTAGGAGTCAGTTCTTTTACCAAGAATTTACTAAGTGCTTGTTCTGAGTGTGAACCAGGATGCACAGCCTTGCAGACATATCTTGCTCCTTAAGGAATTTGTCAGGAAGGCAAATATGTAAACAGCTAATTGTTCTGGCTCCTCGTTCAGAGGCTTAAGGTATCTAGAAAGAGACTTTCAGAGAATTGAATGGTCTGTCCAGGTCTTTTGTGTTTCAGTTGTGCTAGGACGTGATTGCTGAATTATACTTACCCTACTAAATTTTACTTCAGTTTCAAATACTGAATAAATTAAAAGAGACATTTTTCTTTCTTAATTGGACTTATACAGAGCATACTAGGCAGCGATAAAATCTCTTGAAGTAAGTGCTAAAATATCCAAAAGATACCCCTTTTTAAAACTGAGGTTTTAGGAGTGTGAGTTGACTCATATGATTAAGATGGGGGCTTGTCCCTCTCCTTTTTTTCTTTCTTATCTTCCCCCCCTTTCCAGGAAGATACTATGGAGGTGGAGGAATTTCTCAAGGAAGCTGCAGTGATGAAGGAAATCAAGCATCCTAACCTGGTACAGCTATTAGGTGAGGGAGCTTGTCTGAACCATGGGTTTCCTCAAAGATGCTTGTCCCCCAACCCCTGTTGTCCCCAGTCCTCCTTTTGTATCACCATGGCGGAAGCTCTCAGTATAAATCTATTTCAATAAATGGTTGTTATTAATCAGAAGTCTCTGTGTTTTAAAATTACCCAAGAAACAGTGACCTCATTGATTGCAATGTATGAAACTGCCCAGCTTGTGCTGATTGCCCCAGATCCAAAGTCAGAGTCATTCGAAATGATACTAAGCCACAAACTATCCCAAAATATTTTTTACAAAATAAAGAGACATTAAACAAAGGACTGTTGAACAGAAGCAGATTAAAAATTGTGACCACCCAAGTGCTTTGCAGGGATCGATAGGCTTCTCACCTATTCAGGTCACAGAGAAATCTTTGACTGAAACAATTGCCCTTTTAAAAATAAGGCCAGTTTCTTTGGGTGTTCATTGAGCCAAACTATCCCAAAGGAAATCGCTTCTTTTGTATTTTTACTGGGAGTCTGCTGTGTAGTAATGAAATCCTTGCAGTCTGGGCTCATATAGTCTTTACCGTGTGCACAGTTGCTGTTACTTTTAGATAAACATTGTCAGCAGGAGGCAGTTGAGGATGTAAAATCATGGGCTCATACAGAACTCTATAGAGGTATTGGTGGTCCTGACCCCTTAAGGAATTAATACAAGTGACTCTACCTTTGTTCAAACAGGCACATTCTCAAAATGCATGTGAATTTCCAGAGCATGGTATCATTGGAAGTAGAAACTCACTATCATCCAGCTTCTTAACGTTGCTATGTTCTTTTCAGAGAACGAAAGGGCAGGAAAGGAAAAGATTACTGCTGGACTAGATTTTTAAAAATTGTCAGTTATTCTTGCCAAAGTGGTTGGCGTGTTTAACTACGTACTAACAAAACAAGCTGTCTTTGAACCATCAGGTGTGTGTACCTTGGAGCCACCATTTTACATTGTGACTGAATACATGCCTTATGGGAACTTGCTTGATTATCTCCGAGAATGCAACCGAGAAGAGGTGACTGCAGTTGTACTGCTTTACATGGCCACTCAGATCTCTTCTGCAATGGAGTATTTAGAGAAGAAGAATTTCATCCACAGGTGTGTAAAACCCGATTATCACTTGTGACTAACCAGGAAACTGACATGCATATCAGATAACTCAGGAAAGTAGTTTTCTCTTTCACAAGGACCATTGTAATGTCATTTCCAACTTAGAAACCTACTGTGTCCTCTGATGAAAGTACTAATGCAGGGCCTTTGCTGTTCTCAGAACAGAAGGCTCTTTATTTTGCCCAGGACTAAGTCCAAGATCATTTTGCTCCATCTAGTGGCTTGATTTTAAAAATAGTTTTCTGCCTTAGTAAAGAAACTGAAACCTCTGTTACCCACCTCTGAAACCTATCCCAGTGTACTTATAAATGGGAACTGGTTTTCTGAAGCCTGCTTTATTGTGGCATCATGTAACTGCCTCTTGGTGAGTATTCTGCAAGAGATATATAATTAGTGGCTTTCTACCATGTTACAATTTTCATGAACTACTACCATACCTGTCAGCACTTACTTATCAAACTCTGCTTGCAGCACAAAGAACTGATACTAGAGCATTCATGACCATTTTCCAGAACCATCTGAATAGAATCACAGCGGGGTTTCTTTCCCACAGGGATCTTGCAGCTCGTAACTGCCTGGTGGGAGAAAACCATGTGGTGAAAGTGGCTGATTTTGGCTTAAGTAGACTGATGACCGGAGACACCTATACTGCTCATGCTGGAGCCAAATTTCCTATTAAATGGACAGCACCAGAGAGTCTTGCCTACAATACTTTCTCAATTAAATCTGACGTCTGGGGTAAGGTTGGACAGGACATTTTTCTGTGTCTCGTCATTTTCTTTATACTTTAAATGCTTAATTCTTTAGAGCTGCTTTTTTTGTATATGATCAGTATCCTCTGCTGTTACACCCATCCTTCTTCAGTTATTCAGCAAGCATTTATTATTAATAAATACTATCTGCTGGGCATTTGCAGGGTACTTACTGTAGAAAGAAACTGTAAAGAATAAAGTTAAAAAAAAAAAAAGTTCCTACCTTGGGAGCACTCACAGTCTAGATACTATATTGCACTGAAGTTCTAACAATCCTCTCTATAAAGCTCCCTGTTTTCCACGTTAGACTTTATTGCTTGTGTCTAGAGCACTGTGACACAGTATTTCTGAAGGTGAGAACCTGGTGATTTACTGTTGGTGGGGGCTAGTTCTGGGTGCTGGGGATGATACATTCCCAAAATGATAGTGTCTTATGATTTGGGACTCCATTTCAGGATATTGAATTAATTCTTGGCCTTTATTATTTTCTTTTTTTCTTTTGCTGTTTTAAAATGTATCTTTTCAAGGAAGGCATGGTGAAGTTTTATCTAGAATTTGTCTTTGTAACTGATCTTGTTTCTACTGCCCTGAAAAAGAATATTATTTAGTAGTGACTTGGGGGACAGAACGAGTCAGGATGTTTGGATTTTGGGCAGTAGAAATAGTCGAGAATTCTAGATCATGTTTTACCAGCAATCTCAAACTCAAGAGTAACCTGTGACAGAATCAAGCAAATTCTTTCATCACATGTGAATTTTATTTGATTTCAAATGTGTCCATTTTTATATTCTTCCTTTAGTATTAGTGACTTAAAAATTGTGCAACTCATTAAATAGATTGTAAGTTGCTTTAAGAATAGTTTTGATTATACCCCAAACTTCTTATATGGCTCTAGTTTATTCTCCCTCGTTGTAAAGGAAATCCAAATAAAAATTGGGAAACTTATTTATGTATTTATTCTGGTCACATCTTATGTGGCCCTTAGTTCCCTGACTAGGGATTGAACCTGTGAAATGCTTTCACCTGCTGTGAAAGCATGGAGTCTTAACTACTGGACCTCCAGGGAAGTCCCCAAAATTGGGAAGTTTAAAGAAAACTGTCTTTAGATTATACCTAAACTTTTCCTGTGGAAAATATTTTGAAGAACAAGTCATGTTTTAAGAATTATAAGAGTATACTAATATTGTAGCATTGTGAAAATTTGAAAGAGAAGTTACCTAATGGTATAAAATAAATAATAAATCAGAAGAAACATAAAAGCTCTTTTTTTACAATCCCTTCTGCAGCTTTTGGGGTGCTCTTATGGGAAATTGCTACATATGGAATGTCACCATATCCAGGTATTGACCTGTCTCAGGTCTATGATCTACTGGAAAAAGGATACCGAATGGAGCAGCCTGAAGGATGTCCCCCTAAGGTGTATGAACTTATGAGAGCATGTGAGTATTCTTGCAGATTTTAATTTTGAAGTAGTTTAAATGAGCAATTCTGGATGATTAATAACAAAATTGAAAACATTTTTCCTATCAATGTTGTAAGATTGTATTCAACCTTGTGACATAGAGTTGGTCACTGATCAACCAATTGGGCTACTGTATGCTCTACTACTGAGTCACACTGGAATCCTAAGAATCATTGTCCATGGCCAAGTACTCACTCAGTTTCCCAAAAGATTTGCCTGTATAATAAGGTAATAAAAAATGGATTTGGAGATTAGGTTGGGGAGGGTTGCTCTCAGCTACGCAAAATGAGTGTTGAAGACTGGAGAATGCATGAAAGTGACTTCTGTGATGTGTAAACAAGAGCATCTGACTTCTTAAAGATGAAAAAGTAGGGAGGTGAGTGGTGAATTAAACCACCATGTATTTGAGTCTCATTATTTTCTCATTGAGCATTGACTGCCTACTGCTGTCATCAAATGTGAATTCCAAACTCCCCTTTTCTGATACACTGTTATGTTTTGGAATGTGTACAACTAATTGTGAGTGAGTGAGTGAGTTTGAAGAGAGGTTTTACTACTTTTCATTTTTCCAATGGAAGAAAACTTTTCTAAACCATCTCCCCACCCCCTCTGCATCCCTCTAGTGGAGGGAACAGGAGCTGAGACTGCATAGAAGGACTGGCCCTAGGAAGTGGGTTCATCGCACCTCAGGCTGGGACTAAGAAATAGCTGCCTCACTGTCACTGCAGACTTGCTGTAACTGTGCTTTAGCTAGCACATGTCCCAGAGCATGGAGCTCACCCTCAGGTGGGCCCTGAATATTTAGTTTCTGCCAAGAAGCTTTTACTACTCTTCTCTTTTGGTTACATAGGCTGGAAGTGGAGCCCTGCCGACAGGCCCTCTTTTGCAGAAACACATCAAGCTTTTGAAACCATGTTCCACGACTCTAGCATTTCTGAAGGTGAGAACCTGGTGATTTACTGTTGGTGGGGGCTAGTTCTGGGTGCTGGGGATGATACATTCCAAAAATGATAGTGTCTTATGATTTGGGACTCTATTTCAGGATATTGAATTAATTCTTGGCCTTTATTATTGTTTTCTTTTTTCTTTTTTTTCTTTTGCTGTTTTAAAATGTATCTTTGTCTCTCTAGCTCATATTTTTAATATTGAAATATTTAAAGAGTATGAACAAAGATTTAGCTGTAAGGGTGTTACATCAGAGTGTAGTTTATAATACTGAAAAATTAAGAACATTTAAGTATCCAGTATGTTAATTATTACATCCCTATAATTGAGTAGTTAAAATGATATTCTTAAATATATTGACACAGAAAGGAGTTTAGAAAAAGAATGTTAAATAAGCTAAGCTATGAACACTGAGAATCTGTTTCTTATGTAAAAAACAAGTATATGGACACATACAGGAAGTTTCCTACTTTTGTGTATAATGTCTCTTTAAATTTCCATGCAAAAGTCAAACAGTAAACGTACTTGTTGGTACTTCCCTGCTGGTCCAGTGGCTAAGACTGTGAGCTTCCGATGCAGGGGACCCGGGTTGGATCCCTGGTCAGGAAACCAGATCTGTCATGCCCCACCTAGGAATTTGCACACTGTAACAAAAGATCCCCCATGTCTCACTGAAGATCAGAGATCCTGCATGCTGTACCTAAGACCTGGCGAGGCTAAGTAAAAATAAATACTGAACAGATTAAATGCCCAGTCAGAGAATAAATAAACTTCTTAGGAAGAGAGAGACTGGACTTCCCAGGTGGTCAAGTGGTTGAGAATCTGCCTGCCAATGCATAGGACATGAGTTCGATCCCTAGTCTGGGAAGGTTCCACATGTTGCGGGGCAGCTGAGCCTACGCGCCATAACTACTAAAGTCTGTGTGCTCTAGAGCCCATACTCTGCAATAAGAGAAGCCACCACAGTGAGCCACCACACTGCAACCAGAGAGTAGCCACCATTCACCGCAATTGGAGAATGCCTGAGAGCAGCAGCAAAGACCCAGCGCAGCCAAAACTAAATAAATACTTGAATAAATAAAATTAAAAGGATAGGCTATTCCTTGAGAGCTAAAAACACAATTCTGTCTAATTGCCTATTAGACATTTTTGTGTAGTTCCAGAGTTGTATACATATTTTTTCAAATTTTTCTTTTTCTTCATAATTGAACAGAGCTCTCACTACTTAAACTCACGTTAAAAAATGTTTGAAGAAGAAATTAGGCAAGTTGATTTTTTTTCTGCTTCCTTTAGTGATTTATCGTGTTTTGCTAAGAAGAAAGGAAAAAGTACACCACCAGAGTTTAATGACAAGTATTTCCATCCTCGTCCTTCTATATATGGAACTTCTACAGGTTAGGGAGGGCACAGCTCACCCTCTGGGCCAAATTAAGCAGCTCCCTATCAGAGCACTTTTCTCTGTACCCTTTAGTTCATGTGGAGTCAAATCCTGAATATCATTGGAATCTCATTGGCATGGCTTGAATTATGTGCTATGTACCCACGCTTGTGGGGGATCAATTTTGGAAAATAATTACCAAAAATGTTGTAAATTACAAAATTCCAAAGTTTGATCCATACTTCATTTTTGTTCAAGAATGGATAGCAGAGTGAGTCTTTGCCTTATTAAAAGCCACGAATCCCATGGCCATTTTTAATCAGCTGAGGCTTACTAATAGGGTGAACACATTTTCAGGAGCCTCATTTGCTTCATTGGCATGAAATGTATGTAGCCTCCTTTTTTTTTGCAAGGCACAACCTGAAAATAAAATATCTGCAAATAGCTGTTTGCTTTGTTCAACCTCTGAATAAGCATTTAGTAAATAAGAATATCCAGTTGACCAGTGTGCATGTGAAATCACCCATTATCAGAGAAGTACAAAATAAAACAATGAATGGCCAGTACACACCTACCTCAGAAACGCTAAAATTAAAATCAGACAAACAAACATCAAACTCTGGCAAGCATGCATAGTAACCAGAACTTTCCTATAAGTTAGTGGGGATGGAGATTGGGACAGCCAGTTTGGGAAGGCAGTTTGGCCCTGTGACCCGCCGGTCCTGCTCCTGTATCTAGCAGACGTGCATACCATTGTTGCAGTCAAAGACACATCGTAGGATGTTTCTAGCAGTATATTCATAATAGCCCCAAACTGGAAACAACAAGTATTCATCAAGAGGAGAATGAATGAATTTTGGTGTATTCACATATTTGAACAATACACAGCAACAAGAAAACCCCCGGCCACATTCAGTAACATGGATGAATCTACAGCTAGAATGCTGAGCAAAAGTAAGCCCACACTCAAAGGGTACATACTTTGTGACTCCACTTACACGTTTTAGTACTCCGTTCTTCAGGTCCTCTCAGTTGTCTGCCTTTTCTGAAAAGAGAAAACTCCCTTTTTTCTCTTTTGTCATGAAATTGTTCTTTTTCTCATTGCCCTGTCCTCCACACAGAGGTTGCTGAGGAGCTTGGGAGGGCCGCCGCCGCCTCGTCTGTGGTTCCATATCTGCCTCGACTGCCTCTGCTTCCTTCCAAGACCCGGACGCTGAAGAAGCAGGGGGAGAACAAGGAGAACATCGAGGGGGCACAAGATGCCACAGAAGATTCTGCTTCCAGTTCAGCACCAGGTACGAGTCCCTAGGAAGGTAGAGGCAGACTGCCTTGTTTAAAGAGCCATGGGCTATGAAGCTTTTATTTCCACTTTCCTGCCCGTCTTCCTCAAGGCAAAGGGTGGTGGGCATCTGTTTTATTTACCACTCTAGTCCACGGCTCTGCATTGCCAGTGTTAGTAGTCGTGATCTGTCCATTCGGCACACAACTCTGCCTCCCACTCCATTTCCTAAACTCTTGATTCTCAAATAGTTGCACTCCTTATGGTTCTGGCAAAAATTTCTTTCTGAGTCTGATAGGTGAAGCCAGGTTGTGCTGTAGTTGCTAGAGAAAAGATGGATGTTGAGGTAAAAACCAGCAGGTTTATTTCTTTGTATTTATATCTCACATCACATTTGGAACAGCAGTGTGACATGATAGTGTATTTATTAGTTTCCTCCGGGTGTCCTGCTAACACTTGACTCTTAATAGATGCCAACAACACTCTTCACTGTCTTCACTCAGGCGAGTCACTTACTTTTCGCAATACTGATTGGCTGTTATTATTTTTTTTAAATCAGGGTTCATTAGAAGTGCACAGGCCCCCAGTGGGTCCCCAGCACTGCCTCGAAAGCAGAGAGACAAGTCACCCAGCAGCCTCTTGGAAGATGCCAAAGAGACATGCTTCACCAGAGATAGGAAGGGAGGCTTCTTCAGCTCCTTTATGAAAAAGAGAAACGCTCCCACACCCCCCAAACGCAGCAGCTCCTTCCGAGAAATGGAGAACCAGCCCCACAAGAAATACGAACTGACGGGTAACTTCTCATCTGTTGCTTCTCTGCAGCATGCTGAAGGGTTCTCTCTCACTCCTGCCCAGCAAGAAGCGAGTCTGGTGCCACCCAAGTGCTATGGGGGTAGCTTTGCACAGAGGAACCTCTGTAATGACGACGGTGGCGGGGGTGGGGGCAGCGGTGCTGCTGGGGGCGGGTGGTCTGGCATCACAGGCTTCTTTACACCACGCTTAATCAAAAAGACACTGGGCTTACGAGCAGGTAAACCCACAGCCAGTGATGACACATCCAAGCCTTTTCCAAGGTCAAACTCTACATCTTCCGTGTCCTCAGGGCTTCCAGAGCAGGATAGGATGGCAATGACCCTTCCCAGGAACTGCCAGAGGTCCAAACTCCAGCTGGAAAGGACAGTGTCCACCTCTTCTCAGCCAGAAGAGAATGTGGACAGGGCCAATGACACGCTTCCAAAAAAATCAGAGGAAGGTGCCGCTCCGACCAGGGAGAGACCAAAAGCCAAACTTCTGCCCAGAGGAGGCACCGCTCTTCCTCTCAGAACCCCCTCTGGGGATCCAGCCACTACAGAGAAGGATTCTCCAGGGTTGGGGGTGGCTGGAGTGGCAGCTGCCCCCAAGAGCAAGGAGAGGAATGGTGGGGCACGACTTGGCATGGCTGGAGTCCCAGAGGATGGCGAGCAGACCGGCTGGGCTTCTCCAGCCAAGACTGCCGCGGTCCTCCCAACCACTCATAACCACAAAGTGCCCGTCCTTATCTCACCCACTCTGAAGCACACTCCAGCTGACGTGCAGCTCATTGGCACAGACTCTCAGGGGAATAAATTCAAGCTCTTATCAGAGCATCAGGTCACTTCCTCTGGAGACAAGGACCGACCCCGCCGGGTAAAACCAAAGTGTGCCCCGCCCCCACCACCAGTGATGAGACTACTGCAGCATCCGTCCGTGTGCTCAGACTCCACGGAAGAGCCAGCCGCCCCGACTGCAGTCCAGCCCAAGTCAGAAACACAGGAGGGAGGGAAAAAGGCGGCTCCAGGGGCGGTGCCCACCAGTGGGAAAGCTGGGAGGCCTGTGATGCCTCCACCTCAAGTGCCTCTGCCCACATCTTCTGGCTCGCCAGCCAAAATGGCCAATGGCACAGCAGGTACTAAAGTGGCTCTGAGAAAAACCAAACAGGCGGCCGAGAAAATCTCAGCTGACAAAATCAGCAAGGAGGCCCTGCTGGAATGTGCCGACCTACTGTCCAGTGCCATCACGGAACCTGTGCCCAACAGCCAGCTGGTGGACACTGGCCACCAGCTGCTCGACTACTGCTCAGGCTACGTGGACTGCATCCCCCAAACTCGCAACAAATTTGCCTTCCGAGAGGCTGTGAGCAAACTGGAACTCAGCCTGCAGGAGCTGCAGGTGTCTTCCGCAGCCGCTGGCGTGCCCGGGGCAAACCCTGTCCTTAACAACTTACTGTCGTGTGTACAGGAAATCAGTGATGTGGTGCAGAGGTAGCCACTGGAAGCCAAGTGGGAACATGCACACATTTCTGAGGGGAGAGGGAAAGGGACTTGTTTTACTTGTGTTCTCGTTTCAGAAAATGGAAGACTGATACTTGAGTGTGTTTCTGTGAAGTACCTCAGATCTCTGAGTTCTCACGTTTACAGGTTCATCTCAAAAATAACAAAAAGCAAAATCCATAGGAGAGAGGGAAAATAGATGGGGGGCAGGGCAGTCGTGGGCCAAATCAGAAGCTGCACTGAAGCATCAGGGACATGCCTGTCGAGCTACGAAGGACCGAGCCCAGCCCGTCCTTACCTGGAGTGATGTGAGCTGGCCAAACAGGGCTGTCCAGCGAGGCCGCAGGGCCTGTGCCCAGACAGCGGGGTGGCTGTGGCTCTCACTTTGCACCACACGGAAGGGATTGACTAGGGGCCCCAGTAGGTACTAGTGGTACTGATCTCAGTGAGTGGGTGGGGACGTGCCAAGAGGTTTTGTTCAAGGCTTTTGGAAGCTGCTGTTAGCCCGGCTCCCACAAGGTCACGGCTGCAGTAAGAGCTGCAGATCAGATGGCTGGATGCAAAACTGGGAAACATGGCCCTATCTGTACACGCCTGTCTGTTGGTGTGTGTGTTGGTGCCAGAGGTAAAGAACGCTAGGATGTGTGTTCAGGGAGATTGAAACCTCCTCCTACATTGTATACTGCCTAGCAGAAGCCACTTCTCCCAGGCTAGTGTATGATTTCGTAATGGATGAGGATGGGCTTTGTGCTCATTGGTGCCTATCTGTGATCCATAGGCATAGAGGGTCTCTGGGGGTTTCTTCTGCCCCTTGCTGGGCAGGCTGTCTTCCTCGGTCCTGGCAGCATTCAGGGCATTAACCAGCATTGAACACTATTGAAAATAATGGTCCTGGACAGGGCTCTCAGGAGAGTCCCTGCATACTGACATACTGGCCAAGGACTTGAGCAGCTATGTATGTTTCTTTATCAACTAAAGTGCCAGGGAAAAGGGTGTCTTCTTGAAACCCAGCATTCAGCCGAGGAGCCTGTGACTGAGGGGAAAAGCTGGCTTGGTCCTAATGACTCTTTCTCTGTACCTTTCCTCTCCCTCATCACCTTAGACCCAGTCCAGGTAGGGAGTGGGGAGAAGCATTCTCTCACTCTGTGTGGATTTCAAATGAATCACCCTAAGTTATTGTCACATGCTTTTCTTCTTTCACTGACTCCCCCTGCCAGTTGTTGTGCTTGTTTGTAAAGATCATACTGGAAATACTCTTTGATATTTATTTTTTCATTTCACCTCTATTTAAAAATGCATAATTGAAGGAGCAGGTCATTTTCAGGGGACGCCGATTAGATCCTGGAAACCTAATGGTTCCTTTTCCTTCCCTATTCAGTTATTGTTACAGAAGTTAATTAGGATCACTTCTGAATTTAGAACCAAATCTAATTGATTAGATGTTATTAATACTCTCGATACCAGGTCTAAGTCCAGTGACCACTTCATTCTCTTTTTAAAACTTTCTGCCCCCTCCATTCCTGCCTCCAAAGAGAATGCAGTATTTTTTAAAAACTCATTTTTTTTCTCCCAAAGGAATATAAACTTAGGAAGATAGGAATTCAACACTGATGGACAGTGAGTTTTCTTCCTGGCTTTGTCATTGATCCACTGTCAGCCCCATCGCCCCTTCTCTTAATCTATTAAATGGAGGTAATGATACATGTTCTCAAGGGTGTTTTGCAAATAAGTGTATAGTTATCCCTTTGAGAGCCTCTCTGGAAAGCTCTTGAGTGCAGTATTGTTATGTATGAATACACATTTTTCATTCTCCTTTTTCATCATCTTTGCTTGGTGATGAAATTTAAAACTGCTGAGATTATACTAATCAGGCTAAGGGGAAAAATGGTTTTGGACAGAGTTTGGCATCTTTGACCAAGAAGAAATTTTAGTTTTCATTAGAAAGAAAGGAATTGATTCTTTCTGTGGGTGTTCCAGAGGAGTCCCAGGCAAAAAGAAGAAAAAAGCAGGGAGGAGACCGTATTGGGCATTCCTTTCAGGGGTTGGGTGATCCCTCTGTTACTTGTTGGTGGGACACAGGTAACCAGAGATCTGGCTCATCTCTTTGTAATGTTGAGAAGATTCCCTTTAACTTGGATTTGAAAACCAACAATCCTCCGGCCACCTTCTTCTTTGCCACTCTGCTTCATCATATACTTCCATAAACTTGAAATTGTTTTAGCAGTTAGCCTTTTAAGGGTGGGGCAGGGAGAGCTAAAACTTTAGAATATTATTATGCTGCTTTTTAAGTTTATCCCTGTCATTGTGGATGCAAGTTGAGGGATTAGAATCATTTTTCAGGGGATTTTCTTTCTTTCTTTTTTAAAGCAAGGGGTCTTTTCTTGAAAGCTCTGAAAATAAGCCTTGGAGGAACACTACTGAGTGTATTTAAGCTCCCTGGTTTTCTCACCGAAGAGCAGTCTTTGAGGGTGAGGGCTGGGTCTTACTCAGGGGTAGCACCTGGCTCTGTCTCATTCATAGTAGGTGCTCAGTATGTCCATGAATGGATTTTCTTTTTTTTTTTTTTCTCAACACTGTCAAGAGTAGCATTGACTGTTGCAGCACACTCCATCCACATGATGCTTTAACTGTAACTTCAGGAGTTGAGGGCTCAGGGTTCGGGTTAAAGAGACACTGTCAACTTACTATAAAAATGAACTTAGGTTTTTTTCCTTTTTCTACTTGAAAGGGACCAGATTTTTAAAAAATTAACCATATATAAATTTAAACATTTGAATTCAAAGCAGAGAAAATTACTTTTAGAAACTAAAAATGTAGTTTAATTCTGTCTAGTTTAAAAACAAAGCAGACAGCAGGAGCAAAAGCCCTTCTACAAGGTGTTGAAAACTTTCTAAAGTGGTTATATGTATGCATCCCTTTGGGGTTACCACAGATGAATCTTCTCATGTACAGATAATATGATTTCAGTTTAGATTTACTACCTTACAATGCAGTGTTGTGTAAAATACATCTTGTTTGTGCTTTACATGAAGTATTTTCTTAAAAGGCTTTGTGTACAATTAAAATGTATATTTTCCTACAGATGTCCATTGTGAGTTTCAGAGATACAGCCTTAAAAAAAATTGGTCCTGAGAAATTTATTCAGTGTTTTTCCAGGGGACCTCTATACATTGAGGTTATTAGGTCTCCACTAGACCCAGTGGCACCCCACTCCTGGAAAATCCCATGGACGGCGGAGCCTGGTGGGCTGCAGTCCATGGGGTCGCTAAGAGTCGGACACGACTGAGCGACTTCACTCTCACTTTTCACTTTCATGCATTGGAGAAGGAAATGGCAACCCACTCCAGTGTTCTCGCCTGGAGAATCCCAGGAATGGGGGAGCCTGGTGGGCTGCCGTCTGTGTGGTCGCACAGAGTCGGACACGACTGAAGCGACTTAGCAGCAGCAGACCCTTTTTTAGCTGAATTATGGGGTTTAAGTTAGAATTTTTGTACACTTCAGCTGAAAGTTGACTGGTAAAATAGTGCCCAGTTAATAAAATGCTGACTTTGTTAAGGCACCACCCATATTTATTTAACAAAGTCATGCTTTAAGGCTTTTACAGCTTTTGGGCTTTAAGGATACAGTTTAGATAAGTGATTAAGAGTTCAGACTCTAAAGCCAGTCTAGAAGGCAAGTCACACTTAACCTTCCTCGGCCTTAGTTTCTTCATTGGAAAACAGGGATACTAATAGTAACTACCTCAGGGTTGTTGTAAGGATTAAATGAGATAATGTGTGTAAGATACTTAGCTTGAGTGTCTGGCATGTAATGAGTACTCCACAGATGTTAACTACTACTGTTATTAACACTGAATCCAATGAGCTTTTGCCAAGGATGTGCAACAAAATTTCCTGGAGTTTAAAAAAAAAAACAACAAAAATCCTGATTCATTGGCCTCACCCTGTGGAATTCCCTGTGGGGCCAGGTCTCAACCAGTGTGTTTTCCAAGAATCTCTCCAGCACTGTGAGCAGTAGCAACACTCCAGCTTTTTTCTTCACAGCTTAAGAAATGGCAGGAGAGGATGTTGAAGTTACTTGCCCATGAGCTCAGAGCAGTTACTTAGTGGCAGAGCCAAGGCTAGAGTGTGGTTCTTAATTCACTTTCTCATTGTGGGGTCTTGCCACGGTTCCTGTTGCCTTGTGAGACACTGCAAAAAAAGTGACTCGGACAATCCGTCTGCACAGTGCTGCATACTTTCTAAAGCACACGTTCCTGGCACTCTCTGACCTTAAGGGACTTGAATGTTAAGTAATGGCTACACTAGCAAAGCAGGTGTTCAGTAGAACTCAGTAATTTAAAAAATTATATGGGGTCATTCTTTTGGACAGACCTTAGCAACACAGCAATCTGCACTTTGTAATGAAGAAGTAGCAACTTAAAAAAAAAAAAAAAACCTAGTCCTACATTCCTTTTTCTTAAACAAAAACAAAAAACTTTATTGTTTCGTATCATTTTAATAATGACATAATGTATGAAAGCACTTTGAGAAAGAGTAATATAACTATAAAGTATTATTAACGTCTATTTAGACATAGACATCTATAACGTCTACATAGATGTCTGTAATTTAGACACTAAATGTCTGTTTAAATGATGATTGACTTACAAGTTTTTTGTGCAAGGGACCCGAAAATAGAGATATAAACAATCAGCTCTGTGATTCATCACATTTATAAGTATGAAACTGCTAAATGAGTACGTGCAGGTGTAGTAACTGTTTTGCTAAAATGGTAACTCAGTGCCGAATAACTTCCCAAAACTAGGGACCAACTTCCTGGCTTAATTATAAAACTTCAGTAACATGTACTCACTCCAGAACAAAGAAGCTCTTCCAGGGACCTTGACTCAAGAAGAGTGAAGCGCTCTCACCCCTGAACATTTGTCCACCACATGCTCAGCCATTTCGTGTCCTAAATACAGATGGTGGGAGCGGACTCGTTACCTGTTCACGTTGACAGTGTCTTTTTTAACCTGTGTCCTGTAGAGTTTTGTTGTTTTTGGGGGGGCGGGGGGATGGCTGTAGAACCAGTGCACTTTGGGAATTACTTTTCTAGGATTTCCTACCAATTATAGATGAGCTTGACATTTACCATCCTTTTTTTTTTTTGTCTTGTCTCCTAAAGGAGTAGCGGAACGTAACTCACCTCTTAAATTATAAAGATACTCAAGAGGAAGTTGCATTGGTGGCCAGTTCTGAGTTGTAGCTCACTGCTTTCGTGCCTCTCCTACTTCCTTCCATTTTTGCTCCTGATGTCACTGTTAGCATCAGGCTCTGCATTCAACCCCCGACGCCCCAAGGCATTTACGCTGAGCTGACAGGGTTGTCTGCATTTTTATTCTTGATGATTTTTGGGTTTCATCATCTTGCTTGCATTAACTCATTCTACCTGGGTTTAGGGGCCATCTCTGTGTCCCAAGCATCTGTTACGACCAGTCATCTTTAGGTAAGTGTCTCTGGACATAAATTTCTTCTTATGTATTAATAGACTTGAGCTGTCTGTATCTCTGTCTCAGCTTCTGTCAAGCCAGTAGCTCAGTTCTTTGGTAACCTCCTGCTTCAGTTGGGGACGTGTGGGAACAGGTGAGAAATAGGGAAAGGCAGCTCTGGGGTTGCCTGTTCCTTCCATGTGACCGCCCAGGGACATCTCTACTAGCCAGAGCTCACCAGTCAGGGAGGAGAGGCTTTGGGCTGGTTCGGAAGCTTGTCCCACTCTTTTAACAGTGGGGAATTTATATTCTTTGGAGGGAGTTCCAGTTTTTCCAGCTACCAGACTTTTAAAAGTAAAGGCTGGCTTTTCTTTGGCAAGCCAGCATTGTTGCCTGGAGTGACAATTACCGTTACCTGCTTTGTTGCAGCTCCGTGACAGCCAGAAGTTCACTGCCATCTGCCCTCCCGTGTGACTTGGGGGAGCAGGTGGGCAGGCTCTCGGGGCTGTGGAAGGGGCGGAGCCCTGCACCCGAGCATCTGAGCCCCAGTGGCCCCAGCCTATCTTCTGTGACCTTACTGCAGAGTCCCAGAAGACAGTCTCTGCCCTGGGGCTGCTGCTTTTCACACCACTTGCCTGAGCTGTGTGTGTTCTGTCTTGAGAGAACAAAGGTGCAAGAGATTTCCTTTCCTTCTGACTCCACATCCTAGACCCACATCTCCCTCGGAAGTTAGGGAAGACTCCACCCCGTGATCACCCAGGTGATCATCAGTGTTTTTCTCCAGGTGAGGAGGCCAGTGTGGGGCATCTTGATTCCGGGCTTCGTGTGTTTTGCAGAGGAAAGGGTTTGTCAGCCAGGTTGATGTTGCATGGTTATTGAACTAAAACTGGGGGAAACGAACTTTCTGGTGGCGGTGGCTCGGAGCCACAGTCGGTGGGCTGTTCTCTCCACATGGGCTGCTAGCTAGGTAGACGCTGCATGTTTCTCCACCTGCTTGGTGAGCTGGGGGAAGACGCTCTCAATTGAGCCCTTTCCACCCTCCAAGTGCACTATTACAAATTTGAAACAGTTGACCTCTCCTAGAAAATTTACATCCTTTCCCTTCCCCATTGCTCTGTGACCTGAACACAGCAGCAGGGCCTGTGACCTCAGCCCGCAGTCACAGGTGACGTGTGCTTAGATCTTCAAACCTGCAGCCCATCTGTGGGAAAGGATGTCACCTTTTATGTTGAAGGGCCGTGGAGCACCCCTTGCTCCCCCCCTACCCCGACTCCCCCACACACACTGTCTGTGTCTGTTCTGTGAGATTCTCTGTTCATCATTATACTCAAAGCAGCAAGTTTCCGGATTCTTCATGTCATTCAAGCTGCTGAGCTATTATACACACAGGGCTTGAGGTCTCCGCGAATTCTCAATAACTCTTCAGGACATGGGGGAGGTAGATTGTGAAATGCCAGCAGGCTTTTAGAAAGGAAATGCATAGTTTGTCTGGTTGGAGCTTGCTTAGATTTGCCTCTAAGCCTCAGGATAGGCATTTTGAATCATGTAATTAAGCACTATAAACTCTAAATTGGAGAATGGGACTACTGGCTAGTAAAGTTTTCACATCAAAAGATAATTTTCAGCATTTCTAACACAGTCATAACATAGGTAGGCCAAACAAATTTATTCTTGATTCAGAAGTTATTGGTGGAGAATCCAAATACTGTTCTGTACAATTCAGAAGTAGCGTGCCATGTGTTATGAGTGGCAAGAATGCCACGAGACAGATGTTTCCAATAGATGAGGGCCCGATAACCAGCCTTCCTCTGTTTTGACAAACCGGTTTTCACTGTGATCACTCTTGGAACTCCATCATGAAGGACATTTGCTGAGACTTTGAGAAGTCACCTTGATTAGACTATCATTCAGAGAAGTTAGTATTCAGCAGCTGGAAGGACCCATGAGGTACTCATCTTACCGTTCTTTAGGGCGTATGTTTGGACACCACCATATTTCAGATCTGCGCAGAGGGTACACGCGATTCCACATTATGTACATACACTGTTGTCGTGCTAAGAAGGAAGGGAGTGGGAGGAGCTACTCGGATTTCCCTGTGGTGACTGGAAGCTGTGCCCTGGTTAGTGTGTGTGCTGTGAACAGGCTGGCTGAGCTCTCTCTGCATGCTCAGAGCCCTGTCCCCTGGGTAGACCCCACACTTTCCTTTCTTTGCAATCTTAATTCTGTAGTGACTATCAGTGGAGAAACTCCAGTGTTGTGCTCGCTTGGCAAAAATAAGTTTGAACATTTCATGGTGGTTGATAGAACTTTGTCCTTAAACCATATGATTCAGATTCTTTAAAACTTGTTTAATGTTTATACCAAAGGTCACGCTCTGCAGGTGTATGTGTGATGGGTGCACAGAGGAGCGGGTCTGGAGGGCCTACCCCTGGGTGCGTTGCTAAGGGGACACAGTGAGGCAGTGTGGGATTTCACTGAAAACACATCAATCATGGGTCACACTACCAGTGTTGTCAGGTATTTGTTCTTAATTGTTATTGTAATATATTTTCAGGTGTTGCGTTTTTCTAATTTAATACTTTCACCCTGTTGTCTGACTGTGAACTGCTAACAGTGTTAAACTTGATGTAAATAATGAGACCCTTGAAAGGGGAATGCTGTCTGCCTGTTGTCTCACAAGGCTTGCCAACTTGTGTTTTATTTTAAATAAAGGTTGCAATATTTTATTGTCAATATAGGCTTGTGATTGGAGTGTTTCTCCCATAATTTTAATTGATAGGTAATTTAAGCATAATTTCTTTATATATATATATAATGGTATCTGTAAGGTAAAGAAGCTGATTTTAGCAAGCATCCCCTGAACATTCTTTCGAGTGGTCCTTTATGAGTGTGGCTACTCATCCTCTGATGGATTAGTTTGGAAATGGCCAGAGGATCATCTGGAGCCCAGCTGATACGTAAGATGAGTGATGTGTGTGAGTCTGTCCATCCATCTATCCAACATGAGCTGACTGTAAAATGAAACTTCATTCTCTCAAAGTTCATTCTGAGGACAGCTCCAAATGAAGTTTAAAAATGTTTGGAGCCAAAGCCACATTAATGGAGTAAGTATAGAACCTCACAGGGAACATTCTAGTTTTCTTTGACTTGGTCTTCAGTTTTTAAGAAATGAGTGATTTCATTGCTTTTAGAAGTAACATTTGATTTTTATTAATTTAATTGGAGGCTAATTACTTTATAATATTGTGGTTTTTGCCATACATTGACATGAATCAGCCATGGGTGTACATGTGTCCCCCAGCCCAAACCCCCTCTCCCACATCCCTCCCCATCCCATCCCTCTGGTTTTCAATTTTTAATATATATATTTTATTGAAGTGTAGTTGACTTACAGCGTTTCAGGTGCACAGCAAGGTGGTTCAGTTGTGTGTGTGTGCGTACTCAGTCATGTCCCACTTTTTGGGACCCCCTGGACTGTAGCCCACCATGTTCCTCTCATCATGGGATTCTCTAGGCAAGGATACTGGAGTGGGTCGCCATGCCCTCCTCCAGGGGATCTTCCTGATCCAGGGATCCAACCCGCATCTTCTGTGGCTCCTGCACTGCAAACAGTCTTTACCTCTGAGCCCCTGGGGAAGCCCTGATTCAATATATGTGTATGTATAGATTCAGTTCTATATATACACACATACTATTTTTTGATTATTTTCCATTATGGGTTATTACAAGGTATTAACGATAGTTTCCTGTGCTGTGCAGTAAACGTTTGTTGCTTGTTGCATATCTGTGTTTTTAAATTAGAAATCTAGTACTTTTATCTGGTTTGTTTCACTTTTTCTGTTTCATACTCAGTGCTCCCATTTCATTTGTTTTTCAGTTTCTCCTTTTCTTTTTGATATTCTCTCTCAAGCCTTTATAAAGTGTAGTAGAAAATTTTTTGTACATATAAATAGTATGTATATTTTAGAAAACTTGAGAATTTCTGCCTAGCTAAGAAATTTATGACATTTTGATTCCACTATTTGACTTAGTATGAATAGAATGCTCATTTCTAATAGAAGTGACATCTTGCTGAAGGATGAGTAGCATATACTCAAGTGATGTGTGTATAAGGTTCAATTAGAATGGCTGTTGTAGGGGAGCAGAATTTGGCACCCCAAAATGCGCTGCTTTAGCATAAGGATTATTTTAAGTTGGTTATAAGAAATTGCAGACACAGGTGAAGCTCTGAAAACTGAGTAAAAGTTATCCTTTTGTAAGAGATTTGCATTTGTGAGGGAGCTCTCCACTTGTTAGGCTATCTCCCTTGCTGTGCCTGGAAGAGGAGGATCAAATCTCTAGAAACTCAACAACAGAGAAGGTGGTGACTCATCAGTACATCTGCGGAACCACCTCACATCGGTTTACAGTGCTTTTCTTGGCAACCGTCCGTAACTGACCGCCAGCCCGCACCTCCGCGCCCCGCCGGACCCAATATCTGCTATTGTGTTTAGCTGAAAATAGTGTTTAAGGTGATAACTTCTGCCATTTCAAAGTGAGTTTTCCTGTGTCTCTCCCATGTGTACGTTTTATTAAACTTTTATTTTTCTCCTCTTAATCTTATGTCACCTTAGTTACTAGGCCAGCCAAAGACTCTAGAAAGGGAAAGGGGAAAAATTTTCCTCGTCGACCATGTTAAACATCAGTTTATACACCTCTGTACCCTCCACTGTCAATCCTTTTCTCCCACACATTTTTAGTTTAGAAATTCTTGTTTCAGATTTTTCTGAGGAGAACCTCCCATTGTTATCTTTTCCCTCTTTGTATTGCTTGCAATACTTTCCAAACCCGAGGCTATGGCATTCGCAAAAAAAAAAAATCATTTAGAAACAAGTCATTAAAGCATTGGAATTGGACTACCTGAGTTGAATCCCATTTCTCCACTGACGAGCTCTCTAAAGATAATTAAACCTCTTAGAGCCCCAATTTTCTGTCATTAAATGGTGATTGCATTGATCCCTAAGTCATAATGTTAAGGATTACATGAGGTAGTTTAATCCTCCGTGTTAAGAATTGCGTGAGGTGAGGCAGCACGCGTGGCACGTACATGAGGTAGGTTAATCCTCCGTGTTAAGAACTACGTGAGGTGAGGCAGCACGCGTGGCACATACATGAGGTAGGTTAATCCTCCGTGTTAAGAATTACATGAGGTGAGGCAGTGCGCGTGGCACGTACATGAGGTAGGTTAATCTTCCGTGTTAAGAATTGCGTGAGGTGAGGCAGCACGCGTGGCACATACATGAGGTAGTTTAATCCTCCGTGTTAAGAATTGCATGAGGTGAGGCAGCACGCGTGGCACATGACGTGTTTGCAAACGTTAAATTACCTGAAACAAACCAGGGGTCTGAGAGAACGGCGGGAAAGGCCCTTCCTGGGCTTTGAGTATGGTGCCAAAGTTTTGTGTCCTGAGTACTTGATAAATACTAACTCATTTAATTCTCAGCCCTATGAGGTAAGCACAGTCATTACCAAGGTTAATCTGAAGTTATCAACAGCTTTCCTGTGGTCTCACCAGCGGGCGGTAAGTGGCTGAGCCGCTGAGCAGTTTCTGGCTCCAGGGGGGTGTGTGGAATTACTGCAGTCTGCTGCTCGTGCTGGTCCCGAGGTATGAGGTTCAGACCCAGTATTTATGACATCAGATATGGCTGACCTGTGCTGAAAGCAAGTCAGCTGTTCCGTGGCTCTGAGACCTAAAGCTGTACAACGTGCCTTTTAAAGTGTGTGTCTACAGAGTTTAGATCCAGGTATGTTACAGGCTTGGGGGGCTGCAGACTGTTCCCGAGATGCCCTAGACTGAGACAGGCACCTAAGCCTGACCCCCCATTTCACTGTGCAGTTAGGCCAAGTTTACTTCTGTCCCATGGGTGGTGCGAAACCGAGCTCCTTTCACGCGTTGTGTATTGATGGGGTATCTAAGGTGGCTCGGGCTAGGTGCTCCTAGCCGCGGGGCAGCTGTTGGAGTAAATTAATGTAATTGTTAAATGGGAGAGAAGCAGAAGCATTTTCCTTTTACTCGGGCTACAGGTGAGAGGGTGGGTAGGACTGTAAATAAAAGGGCCACCTGAGGTGATGACACGAAAGCAGAGCCGTGTGTGATTCCAGAAGTGTGGTAGAAGGGGAGAGCCAAGGGAAGGGGCAAAACGGTGAGTACCTCCTGTGTATCTAGAGGCACAGTGCTCACATCTACACGTGGCCGTTCGGTCCTCAAGGACGACTTTAAAGCTGGGAGCACAGGAGTGCTGTTTTCATATATAAGGGCAAGATGCTGTGGAGGCCTCTTACTTCAGTAAGAGGCGGAAATAGCCCGGCTCAGTTGATGTGGTCACGCAGCAAACGGAGGTAAGTTGGCAGAGCAGGTGACCCCCCTGTCAGCTCTGGGTGCCAGCACACACCCCGTCTCCACCAGTCCCCATCCGTACCACATGGCGCATGGAATTTTGCCGCGGGAGCATGATTACTAGGGCTCAGTAAGAAGGTAAGCCAGCCGAGGGTTTTAGAAAAAAATACAAAATTTTAATCTTTACATATGTTAAGGTCACTAATTTAAATCTTAAAAATCTGCAGAGCAGAAGAAATCTTCACCTATACTGATTAAAAAAACCAAACTTCCCCTGTGCCCTTTAGCCTGAAGCTGTGGCCTGAGCTCACAGATAGAAGCTGCTCAGCCTCCCTCTGGGAAACAACTTGAAAGCTCACCCACCCAGCCTGCAAACATGAGGTCAGCCCCTGCCACTGGTAAGCAGAAGTTAGTCTTTCCCTTTCTGTCACCGAGCATACTACAGCCTCAGGCCCAACACCAAGGCCAGGCATCTGCGGGCAGATGCTAATAAATCCTTGGGATGTCTCTCCCACATCACCTCTCCCAACCAGCTGGCTCACATTTCAGAACGTGGCTCTTTAAGGCACCAAGTGATCTGAAGCACTGGCTCTGTCTCTGATCTAAGGCCTCCCCTCTACACACTGCTTGTGTGCTCCTGACTGCTGGTTGCTAGCCTGCCCTTCCAACCCGTTATGTCCCGGACAGTGTGCTGCCACGACAGCCCAGGGTCCATTAGAGGAAGGAAGGCAGCTTCGGGCAGTTTTCATCTAGCCCTCAGGCAGGACATAGCTAATTCTCTGGGAGATAGATTTGCATCCCTGAGAAGAGAAGAGCTGTTCCTCCTTGGGGACGTACACCATCATCCTAGCCATCTCGTCGAGGGCCTCTTCTGTATACAGGAGGTCCTGGCTCAGGAAGGCGTCGCGTGCGCACAGCCTCACGTGACGGAACTCCAGTGGCAGGAAGGGGATGAAGAGGTCAATCAGGTTTTCCTTCACAAGACGGCTGTGCCCAAAGCCACTGTCTGAAATCAAGAGCAGGGTTACATGGGGTCTGAGCTGGGGCTGAGCCCAGCTGGAGTCGAGGTGTTCCCCCACCCTAAGGCCAACTCCGAGAAGCCTGTCTTAAGTCTGTGTCAAGAACTATTCAACTATGTGTCTCCCTTTAGGGAGAGAGGGCCGAGAGGAGCTAGACGTGTGAGAGGGAGAGACAGTGCACGTGCCTGCCAGGCTATGGTTTCATCTGATGGCAGAGGCAGAGGTGCAGCGGCCCTGCCTACGACTGGAGGCTGAGCCACTGGGACTCACACAGTGACTTTCTTCTTCAAGGGTCTGTATGGCCAAGGCCAACTGTTCTCTTTTTAAGGAATAGTTTTCAGAAAAGGACTTTTCTCATGCCTACGTCAAGCTGACGACAAGAATATTATATGGTACCACCTCTGTGGTCCTGAGTACCCTGTCTGATCTCATGAGCACAACTTCCAGCACATACACGTTTTTCTCTACCTCCCCTCTCACCAGAGGCTTATGTTCTGCAAGGCTGGCCATCACTTACCTGTGGATGCCACAATCTCAGCTTGGAGGCGGGACTCTAGGTGTTCCATCCTGACTTCTTCCCGGGACTGCCCAGCCTTAAGCAGGTTCAGGACCACCTCGTTGATGATATTGCCCCCAAGGTTACTGAAAGAGACAAGTCCTGTTAATAGATTCTGTTGGTGGTGGTTTTTTAAAAATTGGAGTTGATAAACAATGTTGGGTTAGCTTCAGGTGAAACTGATTCAAACTAATCACTTTGAATAACAAAGTGATTCAGTTATATATGTTATATATATATTTTTCAGATTGTCCACTTTGGTTATTATAAGATATTGAATATTGAGCCTTGTGTTATACAGTAAATCCTTGCTGCTTAACTATTTTATATATACTAGGGTGTATCTGTAAATCCTATACTAATTTATTCCCTACCTCCCATTTCCCCTTTGGTAACCACATCTTTGTTTTCTGCATCTATGGATCTGTTTGTTTTGTATATAGATAATTTGAATAATTATTTGAGATTCCACATATAAGTGATATAATATTTGTCTTTCTCTGACTGACTTCACTTAGTGTGCTATTCTCTAGGTCCATCCAGCAAATGGCAATATTATGGGTGAGTAATGTGCCATTGTGTGTGCGTGTTCCTCACATCTTCTTAAAATAATCATCTGTGGATGGGCATTTGGGTTGTTTCCATATCTTGGCTTTTGTAAAGACTGCTGCTGTGAGCATTGGGGTGCATGTATCTTTTTGAATTACAATTTTCATCATATCTGGATATATGCATATGCCTAGGAGTGGGACTGCTGGATCAGATGGTAGCTCTATTTTTAATTTTATAAGGAACCTCCAGACTTTTCCATAGTGACTGCACCAATTTACATTCCTACCAACAGTGTAGGAAGGTTCATTTTTTCCATACCCTCTCCTGCATTTGTTATTTGTAGACTTGAATGCTAGCCATTCTGACCAGGATGAAGTGATATCTCATTGTGGTTTTGATTTGCATTTCTCTAATAATTAGTGATGTTGAGCATCTTTTCATGTGTTCATTGGCCATCTGTATGTCTTTGGAGGCAGGTCAGTTTAGGTATTCTTTCCATTTTGGGGGGCTTCCCAGGAGGCTCAGTGACAAAGAACTCCCCTGGAATGCAGGAGATGCAGATTTGATCCCTAGGTCGGGAAGATCTCCTGGAGGAGGACTTGGCAACCCACTCTAGTATTCTTGCCTGGGAAATCCCATGGACAGAGGAGCCTGGCGGGCTACAGTCCATGGGGTTGCAAAGAGCTGGACATGATTGAGCATGCACACATGCCAATTTTGTGGAGGGGGGCAGTTATTGAGTTGTATGAACTGTTAGATATATTTTGGAAATTAATCCCTTGTTACATTGTTTACAAATTATCTTCCTTTGCTGTGCAAAAGCTTTTGATTAAGTCCCATTTGTTTATTTTTGCTTTTATTTCTTTTGCTTTGGGAGACTGATCCAAGAATATATTTCCACAATTTATGTCGGAAAACATTTTGCCTATGTTCTCTTCAAGGAGTTTCAATGGTCTCATGTCTTAGATTTCATTATTTTTATATTTGGCTTCCAAATGCATGATCTGACCACTGGAGCTGTTGGTGACTGGAAGAAAGGAGGTTGAGGGCCCTGGGCCTCCCGTCCTCCAGGAAATCTTGTCACAACACAAGTCTACAGAAAAGGCACTGTCCTGCTTGGTCATCCATTCTCCGTGCCTTGCTCTCTTCTGACCAACACTGAGACTGTACTATATGGAGAGTGCACAGAGAGTGCACAAGGATGTCGGTCTTTCCCTTGACACTTCTCTCTATGGAAGGAGAGGCCCATGTGTATGATTCCAGAGCAGCTGGGGCCTGGGGATAAGACTTCAGAGGGCAGAGGAGGGTTCTGGGCACACGCAGACCCCACAGTGCTCATCAGACATGAGGCAGGAAGGGCACACGTCCAGGCATGGGTGGTCAGAGGGCTTGTGGGGGTCAGGAGCTGCAAGCTGCTTAGAGAGGCGTGTGGAACAGAGGCATGGAGGGCAGGCTGAGGCTGGCATGAGGCCTTTGTCAGCCAGTCATGTGGATTTTAGCTTATAAGCCATGGAGAGCCGTTGAAGGGTTGTGAACTT
Source organism: Bos indicus (assembly GCF_029378745.1). Lineage (NCBI taxonomy): Eukaryota > Metazoa > Chordata > Mammalia > Artiodactyla > Bovidae > Bos > Bos indicus. The sequence goes on along the minus strand of NC_091775.1, from coordinate 61,261,503 downwards.
GGGAGTACAGGGTAGTAAGGTGCCCTGAGCGGCTTTACTTTCTAATAACATTGTTCTTGGGCCACAGTGGTTGGATTGAAGAGAAAACTAGTCAGGGAGCTTTGGGCCATAGTGCATGTTTAGAGAGGATAAAGGCAATGGAGAAGGGTTTAAAGTTAGTGTAGGAGGCACAACTGAGAGGCCCTGTAACTGACGGACGTGAGAAGACGGAGGAGGCCACCAAAGAGAAGTGGTGTCTGCCTGGAGGGGCCCACAGCCCGCACAGCAGAAGTGTGGTTTCAGAGAAGAGGGGCGATGCCAGCTTGGATTTGCATACGGTTGAGTGTTGTGCCCTTGCCTGTGACCTCACTAGCGGTTGTAATTTCACTGGAATTGTGGGTCTAAAACACAGGAAAGAGGATTGTGTTAGAGTGATGAGGGGTAGAGGAAATCTTAGGAGGGGGGGAAGCTGGGGAGGAGGAAGTGGAGCCAGGAGCTGGCGGCAGGTCATGCTCCCCGCTCCTGGCGTCCTCCTCTCTGCCTCACAGTACTCACGTCCCCGCCCCCCAGGCCATCTGCTAGCTCCTTACACAAACCGAGCTCTGCCCTGCTTTTTTCCTCCAGCCCAGTACAATGAGGGAGTACGAGTGATGGAAGCAGGGAGGCAAGGGAAGGAGCAAAGATCCAATATTTCCATCCTGTCCTCATCAAGTTCTGAGTGGCTGACACTCAGGTACGTTAGCTCATCTGTCTGCTCATTCAACCTTTGAGTGTGTCCTGGGGGCTGGGTTTGGGACACAGAGGAGGAGCTGGGTGGTTCTCTGCCTGCCTGCTTCCACGGATGGACACCTCCTGGGGCAGGCATCCTTTCCTGCCAAGGGATGCAATCTTCCTTGCTTTAGGGGCCAGTGTGCCCGTCACAGCTCCATTTCACTCCCGAGACCAGGAGCCCCCAGCTGGAGGGCCTGGTACGGATGAGGGGAGTCCCCACCCCTTGTCCCCTGCTCAGCCAGACTTCCTCTGACCTCTGCGGGTGGGAAAGCTGCTTACGTCGACTCTCTTCTACTTCCTGAAGCTGCGGTCCTCCTTTTCCTGTAGGAAGGCCTACTGGGCAGGTCATCTGTGTACACGCCAGACCACAACTGCGTCAGCTGAGGCGAGACCTACCCATCCTGCATAACTCACGGGAGGTAAAGACAGGTCTATACGTGTGCTGGCTGCAGGGCAGGCATCCAGGGCGAAGGGGAGAGGACCAGGATTCACTCAGTACCAGGCACAGGCTCCAGTGCTGTCCCCATTTGCACCCAGAAGGCCACCTGACAGGACGCCTGAGGTCTCCACCTCCCTTCTGACTCTTCTCCTCTAGTCCCACAGCCAAGGGTCTCTCTTCTTCCTCCAGTTTCAGGCTTTATCTCACTCACCAGTATATAATCAGGGCCCCTTTTCTATTCCAACCCAACACCAACATTATGCTTTTTAACAGAGCTTGCCCTCGCAGAGCGCTTCAGTTCCCTCCACATCCTCCCAGGTCACCTGTGGACTGGGAGGTCTGAAGGGACGAGGGACGGAAGGCCTCCCTAGTGATGCGCCCTCTGCCCTGGCTCTGGGAGGGGACAGCATGTGGTCTTACTAGTCCTAAGACCACAGAGGACAGGGACTCACGGGATTCTCCAGAACTGTGCTCGCCAACCCCAGCCTGGACCACTAAGTCTTCCCTAAAGAACAGCCACAAACTCGACTTGAGCGTCATCTCCCCGAGCCTTCATTTCCTAATTTGTAAAAGGACAGACCAGAAGCAGACGATTAAGAAACCCTCCGTAGGTCACCTTAGATTTGATTGTCGGTCAACAAATAGACATTTCCACAAGTACTTTCTGTGTGCTGGGGTACAAGGCCTTTGATTCCATGAACAATTTACACTTGTATAGTTCTTTTAATTTTTAAAGCCCTTTCTATCCATTCTTCTCCTGACCACAGCCCAAAGAGAATAGGTATTAATTCTGTCTTCACTTGACAGCTTCAATGGGAGGACCGTGGTTCTGATCTCCAGAGTTCCACGTGCCTGTCCAGCCCTGTGACACCATTCCCAGAGCTTCTATACTTGGTAGAAATAGGCAAAGGTAGTCAATGTTAGTTTTCTGGTACCCAGCCAGGGGCCCTGATTTCCTCAGGCCCAGGGGCAGGACTGGCTCTGAGGGTCGGGGTGACTCTAGCTGCACCCCCGCTCCAACTGCCACCTCGTGTCTACCATCAGGCACCACCACGTTGCAGGGGGGCCAGCAAAGCCACTAGCACTTCAAACAGCACGCTCAGGATTTGCTTCAGGGTTAAGCCGCCGGCCTTACACCAGTGATTTGTTTACACCATCCGTGCTGTCCTTTCACATGTAAGAGTCCTCACCACATAGGTAAGGTCACTGTAGAAATCAAGTCCAGAGACACCGTCTTCCCCCGCCCATCACCAGAACACCCGATGGGGTCTAGAGGTGCTGGGCCACAGGGTCAGTCTGGCTGGCCCTCAGGCTCCAGACAGTCCACCCAGGCCTGTTGGGCCCCACTGGCTCTCACAGGCTGGGCCCACAACAGAGTCAATGGAACTGGAGGCCCTGTCCTCGCCTCCTGTCACCACTGTGCATCCTCCTCCCCAAGGGGCTCAGAGGCTCCTCCAGGGCCAGCAGGGTCTCTGCATCCCCTGCCAGAGCAGGCCCGGTGGGGGCAGCGTCTCCCCAGACCCTGCCCCACACTCTGCCCTCACTGGGACCCTCTGGCCTCGGACAGGGCACAGAGGCCGGGGTAATGGGGGGAAGGGCAGGCGGTGGGTTAGATGAGGGCAGTGCTGGCGGGTCAATGACTAAAATACTACAACGTCTGCCTAGAGTTAGCAGGGGCACCTGGGTCACGTTAGGAAATCCTGCCACCAGTGAGGGTGGTTTTCTGTGCCGAGAACTGGCGGGAAAGTCAGCGTCTGGGCAGCTTGGGCCAAGTTGGGGAAAGGCTGGCCACAGCCATTGCCAGGAGGCAGGAGTGGGCTCGGCCGAGGAGGAGGAAGGAACCAGGCAGCGTGGAGGGAAGAAGCCATGCACAAAGGCAAAGGATCCTAGCACTAGGAAAGGGCACCTGAGGCGGCCGGGCTCCAGGCTTCCTTCCATTCTGAAGGAAGACCTCCCTTCAACAGTGGTTCTGGGTCCCCACCCCTGTCAGGGCTTGGGGACCAAGATGACTCCTTATCTGACCCTGCATTTTGGAGCCCCCACCTAATTGACCACAACAGAAAGAGATCCATAGTTCTGGGCTGCCTCAAAAGGGGATGAGTAATACACAGCTGAGGAGGAGAGCTAATTCAAAGCATTTATTGTCCTTGCCTCCTAATTCTGAACCACAAATCACAGCAGAAAATCTTTCCCTGCTTTCCTCTTAAAATAACCTTGGCGGCTCCTCCGCCCTCCTTCACAATGCACTGCAGTGTCCTGTCAGCCTTACAGACCAAAATCCCAGCTCACTCCTCCATTCTTTCCAAGCCTCGAGGGAAAACCAGACCCCTTAATTCTCTTCACAGTGAAAATCGCCCAGTTGTGTCTGACTCTTTGTGACCCCATGGACTATACAGTCCATGGAATTCTCCAGGCCAGAATACAGGAGTGGGTAGCCTCTCCCTTCTCCAGGGGATCTTCCCAGCCCAGGGATCAAACCCAGGTCTCCTGCATTGCAGGCAGATTCTCTACCAGCTGAGTCACCAGAGGGGTATGCTAAAGCTGGGGAAAATCCCCGAGTGAGCATGTACTGGCCTGCGGGAGGAGGGTGATGGCAGGGAGAGTGGTTTGGCTTCCACTGAATGCAAGATGCTGCTTGTGGCACTGAAATCAAAACTGTGATCAAAAACTTCCCCCACAGCAAAAGTCCAGGGCCAGATGGCTTCACAGGTGAATTCTAGCAAATATTTAGACAAGAGCTAATGCCTATCATTCTAAAACTCTTCCAAAAAATTGCACAGGAAGGAACACTTTCAAACTCATTCTATGGGGCCACCATCACCCAGATACCAAAACCAGACAAAGACAACACAAAGAAAGAAAATTACAGGCCCGTATCACTGATAACATATGCAAAAATCCTCAACAAAATTCTAGCAAACACAATTCAACACATTAAAAAGATCAAAAAACCATGATCAAGTCAGGTGTATCCCAGGGGTGCAAAGATTCTTCAACATATACAAACCAGTGTGATATACTAACATTGAAAGATAAAAACCATATGATAATCTCAATAGATGCAGAAAAAGCTTTTGACAAAATTAAACACCTGTTTATGATAAAAACTTCAAAAAATGGGCATAGAAAGAACCTACCTCAACTTAATAAAGGCCATATATGATATACTCACAGCAAACATTATTCTCAATGGTGAAAAACTGAAAGCATTCCCTACAAGATTTCTCACCACTATTATTCAACATAGTTTTGGAAATTCCTAGATATGGCAATCAGAGAAGAAAAACAAAACAAATCCAGATTGGAAAAGAAATAAAACTCTCATTGTTTGCAGATGACATGATACTGTACATAGAAAACCCTAAAGATACCATCAGAAAATTACTAGAGCTAATCAGTGATACAAAATCAATACACAGAAATCACGTGCATTCCTATATACTAATAATGAAAAATCAGAAAGAGAAACTAAGGAATCAATCCCTTTACCATTGCAACAAAAAAATAAAATACCTAGGAATAAACCTACCTAAGGAGACAAAACTATAAGACACTGATGAAAGAAATCAAATATGATGTAAACAGATGGAGAGAGATTCCATGTTCCTGGGTTGGAAGAATCAATACTGTGAAAGTGACTATACTACCAAATGTAATCCACAGATTAAATGCAATCCCTATCAAATTACCAATGGTGTTTTTTACAGAACTAGAACAAAAAAAAATCTCACAATTCATATTTCCAATAGACCAATGAAACAAGATAGAAAGCCCAAACCCATGCACCTATGGATATCTTATTTTTGACAAAGGAGGCAAAAATATACAATGGGGCAAAGATAGTCTCTTCAATAAGTGCTTCTGGGAAAACTGGACAGCTATGCATAAAAGAAATTAGAACATTGCCTAACACCATACACAAAGAAAACTCAAAGTGGATTAAAGATCTAAATGTAAGACCAGAAACACTCTATGACATAAATCACAGCAAGATCCTCTATGACCTACCTCCTAGAGTAATGGAAATAAAAACAAACAAGTGGGACTGAATGAAAAGCTTTTGTGCAGCAAAGGAAACTATAAACAAGGTGAAAAGACAACCCTCAGAGTGGGAGAAAATAATAGCAAATGAAACAACTGACAAAGGATTAATTTCCAAAATATACAAGCAGCTCATACAACTCAATGCCAGAAAAACAAACAACCCAATCAAAAAGTTGGCAAAAGACCTAAACAGACATTTCTCCAAAGGAGACATACAGATGGCTAACAAACACATGAAAAGATGCTCAACATCACTCATTATCAGAGAAATTCAAATCAAAACCACAATGAGGTACCATCTCATGCCGGTCAGAATAGCTGCTATCCAAAAGTCTACAAACAATAAATGCTGGAGAGGGTGTGGAGAAAAGGGAACCAACCCTCTTAAACTGTTGGTGGGAATGCAAACTAGTACAGCCACTATGGAGAACAGTGTGGAGATTCCTTAAAGAACTAGAATTAAACCATCATATAACCCAGCAATCCCACTACTAGGCTTATACCCTGAGGAAACCAGAATTGAAAAAGACACATGTACCCCAGTGTTCACTGCAGCTCTATTTACAATAGCTAGGACATGGAAGCACCTTAGATGTCCATTGACAGATAAATGGATAAAGGAATGTGGCACATATATGAAATGGAATATTACTCAGCCATAAAAAGGAACACATTTGAGTCAGTCCTAATGAGGTGGATGAATATAAAGTCTATTATACAGAGTGGCTGCTAAGCTGCTAAGTCGCTTCAGTCGTGTCCGACTCTGTGCGACCCCATAGACGGCAGCCTACCAGGCTCCCCCGTCCCTGAGATTCTCCAGGCAAGAATACTGGAGTGGGTTGCCATTTCCTTTTCCAATGCTTGAAAGTGAAAAGTAAAGTGAAGTCGCTCAGTTGTGTCCGACTCTTAGCGACCCCATGGACTGAGTGGAGTAAGTCAGAAAAACAAATATCATATACTAATGGATATATACGGAATCTAGAGAGATGGTGCTGATGAACCTATCTGAAGAGCAGCAATGGAGACAGAGAACAGACGTATGGACAAGGCTGGCAGGGGAGGAAGGAGAGGGTGGGATGTATGGAGAGGGTAACATGGAAACATACATTACCCTATGTAAAATAGATTACCAATGGGAATCTGCTGTATGACTGAGGGAACTCAAACCAGGGCTCAGTAACAACGTAGAGGGGTGGGATGGGGAGGGAGGTGTAAGGGATGTTCAAGTGGGAGGGGACATGGGTAAACCTATGGCTGATTCATGTTGATCTTTGGTAAAAACCAACACAATACTGTAAAGCAATCATCCTTCAATTAAAAATAATTTAAAAAAAAGAAGCTGCTTGTGATGCATTCAAGTTGGGCCAAGAGGGACCCAAACTTGACTGCTAATAGAACTTGGGGGACTTTCTGTCAGCAGTGGCCACAGGACTGGAAAAGGTCAGTTTTCATTCCAATCCCAAAGAAAGGCAATGCCAAAGAATGCTTAAACTACCGCACAACTGCACTCATCTCACACGCTAGTAAAGTAATGCTCAAAATTCTCCAAGCCAGGCTTCAGCAATATGTGAACCGTGAACTTCCTGATGTTCAAGCTGGTTTTAGAAAAGGCAGAGGAACCAGAGATCGAATTGCCAACATCTGCTGGATCATGGAAAAAGCAAGAGAGTTCCAGAAAAACATCTATTTCTGCTTTATTGACTATGCCAAAGCCTTTGACTGTGTAGATCACAATAAACTGTGGAAAATTCTTCAAGAGATGGGAATACCAGACCACCTGACCTGCCTCTTGAGAAACCTATATGCAGGTCAGGAAGCAACAGTTAGAACTGGACATGGAACAACAGACTGGTTCCAAATAGGAAAAGGAGTACGTCAAGGCTGTGTATTGTCACCCTGCTTATTTAACGTGTATGCAGAGTACATCATGAGAAACGCTGGACTGGAAGAAACACAAGCTGGAATCAAGATTGCCGGGAGAAATATCAATAACCTCAGATATGCAAATGACACGACCCTTATGGCAGAAAGTGAAGAGGAACTACAAAGCCTCTTGATGAAAGTGAAAATGGAGAGTGAAAAAGTTGGCTTAAAGCTCAACATTCAGAAAACGAAGATCATGGCATCTGGTCCCATCACTTCATGGGAAATAGATGGGGAAACAGTGGAAACAGTGTCAGACTTTATTTTTTTGGGCTCCAAAATCACTGCAGATGGTGACTGCAGCCATGAAATTAAAAGATGCTTACTCTTTGGAAGGAAAGTTATGTCCAATCTAGATAGCATATTCAAAAGCAGAGACATCACTTTGCCAACAAAGGTCCATCTAGTCAAGGCTATGGTTTTTCCTGTGGTCATGTATGGATGTGAGAGTTGGACGGACTGTGAAGAAGGCTGAGCGCCGAAGAACTGATGCTTTTGAACTGTGGTATTGGAGAAGATTCTTGAGAGTCCCTTGGACTGCAAGGAGATCCAACCAGTCCATTCTGAAGGAGATCAGTCCTGGGATTTCTTTGGAAGGAATGATGCTGAAGCTGAAACTCCAATACTTTGGCCACCTCATGCGAAGAGTTGACTCATTGGAAAAGACTCTGATGCTGGGAGGGATTGGGGGCAGGAGGAGAAGGGGACGACAGAGGATGAGATGGCTGGATGGCATCACTGACTCGATGGATGTGAGTCTGGGTGAACTCTGGGAGTTGGTGATGGACAGGGAGGCCTGGCGTGCTGTGATTCATGGGGTCGCAAAGAGTTGGACATGACTGAGCGACTGAACTGAACCGAGGACTTTCTGTTGGAGCTGCCATAAAAAGATACAGTTGGACACTTGATTTCAAAATTCACTTTCTGCAAAGCCATTTCCAGAACCCGTGGCACACAGTAGAGCAAAACAGGAAATGGAGTGCAGTGTTTATAAAGGGATCAGTCCTGCATTGTAAGGTTGCAGACCTCAACACAGGAGCTGGAGAGCTTTTCATTGACATTATACCCTGAGTTCCAGGCCAGTGACTTCCTCTCATGATCAGTGAAGAAACAGACTTTCCAAGGCTGGGGAAAGAATTGGCCATGTTGGACTTCATGGGAAACTATTCTCCAACTGTTTATACCTTGGAAATTTTTAAGGGTCGTTTGTACTTAAATTTCAACTAATATGCTGACTTGAAAAATTAACACCCTTCTAAGAGTCCCTTGGACTGCAAGGAGATCCAACCAGTCCATCCTAAAGGAGACCAGTCCTGGGTGTTCATTGGAAGGACTGATGCTGAAGCTGAAACTCCAATACTTTGGTCACCTCATGTGAAGAGAGTTGACTCATTGGAAAAGACTCTGATGCTGGGAGGGATTCAGGGCAGGAGGAAAAGGGGACGACAGAGGATGAGATGGTTGGATGGCATCACCGACTCGATGGACATGAATCTGGGTAAACTCCGAGAGTTGGTGATAGACAGGGTGGCCTGTTGTGATTCATGGGGTCGCAAAGTCAGACATGACTGAGTAACTGAACTGAACTGAAGAGGGGACTCCCAGCACATGAACTATTTTACAGAGCTTTAGTAATCAAAGCGGTATGATACTGGCATATAAACAGACACATAGATAAATGGAACAGAGTGGAGAGCCTAGAAATAAATCCATGCGTATATGGTCAATTAATTTACAAAAGAGGAGCTAAGAATATGCAGTGGGGAAACGACAGTCTCTTCAATAAATTTCTTAGGAAACCACATGCAAAAGAATGAAACTGGACAACTGTCTTATACCATACACAAAAATTAACTCAAAATGGATTAAAGATGGAGATAAGATGGTAGAGTAGGACATGAGCTCATTTAAGACAACTAACTGCTGAATAACCATTGATGAAAAATGCTGGAACCAACCAAAAAAGGTATCCTACATCCAAAGATGAAGAAGGCACAATGAGATGGTAGGAGGAGCAAAACTGTGATAAAATCAAATCTCATACTGGCTGAATGGGTGACCCACAAACTGGAAAATAATTATATCACTGAAGTTCTCCCACAGGAAAGTTCTGAGCCTCAGGTCAGGCTCCCTAGCCTGGGTGCCGGGGACCAGCCCCGGCTGATCCAGGGTATTCGAAGGAGAGACGGCGTAGGCGAAGATCAGGAAACAACTGCTTAATTAAATGTTAATTAAGGATATAAAGAGTAATAGGATGAGGATAGCTCAGTGAGGAAATTCAGTGGAGAAAAGAGGCTGAGTAGCTTGGTTTACGCGGGAGACCAATAAAACTTCAAGACAAGAAGTTTGCACCACTTACGTAGGCTGCAGGCGTCCTTCCGTTCTCCCGAAGGAGAGGAGACACTGAGGCCTCCCCGGTTGGATCTTAGAAGCCCAGGCATAATTAGTAAGCATGGTGGGTTCCGCGCTCCAGATGGAGACTCAGCCAGAGTGGGAGAGAGAGCGACATGGGGAGACCAGTATTTCGAGAAACTGATCCCAATTCTTTATTTTCCATGGTCTACTTTTATACACTGAGATGTTATGCAAAAGTCACGTGGGGTCAGCAGTCCTGACTTTTATCAAAGTCAGGTGCTTCATACAAATGTATACAGAGGTCTTAGGGGTGTTACATCATCTTCTGGCCAGGGGGGCCTGCTGACAATTTATGACCCTCTCCTTGTGACAACAGTCAACCAGGACACTTATTTCTCCAGGGGTGATTATTCTTAAAACAGACACCACCCAAATAAAGTTACATTCCTATAGGGTGAGGGTGTAATGGGTTTTAGTTAAGGAAAGAATTTACCTAGCCTAAGGTATAACGTGATTAATATCAAAGGTTAATACTTATTTCTTCTATATATTCATTAATGTGTGTAAGGGCAGGGGATGTGGAGACAGCAACAAACATTGGCTCAACAAATGAAAAACCCTTCACCAATACAATTTCTAATCAGCCCATTATACTTATACTAATAGTTTTCTAACTTTTCTAAGGAATCTGTTTTTAGAAGGTTTAAAGCATCTTGTGCCTCTCATGGTTGGGAGGCTGTGAGCAATCACATGTGGCCGGACAAGCCTGTCAGGCAGGCTAGAGAACCTTCAGAGGAGTTTGTAGGTTAAAACACTCTTATCACGCCCAGGAATTATTATTAACTGGAGCTCTAAGTTAACTCCTTCTCCGAAAGAGGTGGTGGGGGACAGCCCCCCGTAAAGTCAGAGGTGTAGGTGAGCACAAGGTAGTAAAGTAGGCAGGCTCTGGTTATCGGGGTAGATGCTTAAGGATTTCCAGGGGGACTCCTGAGGCTCGATCCTGCCTTTGCATATGTCGAGCCTCCTTCCTCATGACCTTTGTCACGGGCAGAGTACCTCACTCTGGCCCCCAACACCTGGGGACAAGGAGACATGAGATAATCTGTCTTTCGAAGCCAGTGGCATTTGGGCACAGGAATTTCATAGGACTGAGGGAAACAGAAGCTGGGTCTTATCCCTCTTGTCAAAGTGTCAAGGTGTTTAGCAGGTAGCTCTATACTCAGGAAGACTTTAAGCAGTCTGTCTGCTGATGGGTGGGGCTGTGTTCCCACCCTATCAGCCTGAGATGTCCCAGCACTGGAGCCTACTGGCGGTTGGGTGGAGCCAGGTCTTGGTGAGAAAATGGCAGCCTCCAGCAGGGCTCACACCAATGAATACCCCCAGAACTACCACTGTAATGGTCTTTGTCCCTGCAATGAGCCACAGCCACCCTCACCCTCTGCGGGAGGCCCTCCAATACCAGCTAATAGGTCTTGCCCAGGCTTTTATGAAGTCTCTGCTTTTTTCCTTGGATCCTGGTGCACATGAAACCTTGTGTGTGACCTCCAAGAGTAGGGCACAAGCCTCAAACCTACACAAGCCTATTAGCCTCATCCACCAGGGGGCAGACAGCAGAAGCAAGAACTACAGCCCTGCAGTCTGTGGATGGAAACTGCAATCACAGAAAGTAAGACAAGATGACATGACAGAGGAATGTGTCCCAGATGAAGGAACATGATAAAACCCCAGAACAACAACTAAGTGATGTGAAGAGAGGCAACCTATGAGGTGAAGAGAGGCAACCTATCTGAAAAAGAATTCAGAGGAATGATAGTAAAGATGATCCAAGAAAAAGAATCAGTAGAAAGAGAATGGAGTCACAGATCTAGAAGATACATGAAACGAAGAAGTAAGGAATAAACAGCACTTCCCCAGTGGTCCAGTTGTTGGGAATCCACCTGCCAATGTAGGGAACATAGGTTTGATCCCTGGTCCAGGAAGATCCCACATGCCACAGCTACTGAAGCCCATGCATCTAGAGCCCTTGCTCTGCAACAAGAGAAGCCACTGCAGTGAGAAGCCTGTGCACTCAGTGAAGAGCAGCCCCTGCTCACTGCAACTAAAGCCTGTGCACAGCAACGGAGACCTAGTGCAGCTTAAAATAAATGACTAAAATTTTAAAAAAGGATAAACAAGCTGATGAACAGTTACTGAAATAAAAATACACTAGAAGGAATCAATAGCAGAATAACTGAGGGAGAAGAACAGATAAGTGAGCTGTAAGACGGGATGGTGGAAATCACTGCCATGAAACAGAATAAAGAAGAAAGAATGAAAAGAGGACAGTCTAAGAGACCTCGGCGACAACATTAAATGCAGCAACATTCACATTATAGGGGCCCCAGAAGGATAAGAGGAAGAGAGAGGACCTGAGAAAATATTTGGAGAGATAATATTAATAGCTGAAAGCTTCTCTTAGGAAAGGAAACAGTCACCCAATTCCAGGAAGTGCAGAGAGTCCCAGGCAGGATAAACCCAAGGAGGAACATGCTGAGAAACACAGTAATCAAACAGACAAAAGTAGACAATGAAGAATATTAAAAGCAACAAGAGAAAAGTAACAAATAACATACAAGGGAATTCCCATAAGGTTATCAGCTCATTTCTCAGCAGAAATTCTGCAGGCCAGAAGGGAGTGATACAATATATTTAAAGTATGAAAGGGAAGAAACTACAACCAAGAATACTCTACCCAACAAGTTGCTCATTCAAATTCAATGGAGAAATCAAAAGCTTTACGGACAAGCAAAAGCTAAGAGAATTCAGTCCACCAGACTAGCTTTGCAACTAATACTAAAGGAACTTCTCTAGCAGAAAAGAAAAGGTGACAACTAGAAACAAGAAAATTACAAATGGGAAAAGCTCATTGGTGAAGGCAAACATACAATAAAAGTAGGAAATCACCCACACACAAATACATGATACCAAAACCATCAATCATGGGAAGAGGCGAGTACAAATGCAGGATATTGGAAATGCATATAAAAGCTAAAAGACCAGGAACACTTAAAGCACTCTTGTTTGTATATATACCAAAACCTAATAGTAACCACGAACTGAAAATCTACAATAGATACACAGGGAAGGAAAAAGAAATCCAAGCACAACACTAAAGTTAGTCACCAAATCACAAGAGAAGAGAACAAAAGAGGAAAGGAAGAAAAAAAGACCTACAAAACAAATCCAAAACAATTAACAAAATATAAGAACATATATATCAATAACCAAATTAAACGTGAATGGATTAAATGCTTCAACTGAGAGACCGAATGAATACAAAACAAGACTCTTTATATATGCTGTCTACAAGAGACCCATTTCAGGTCTGGGGAAACATACAGACTGAAAATGAGGGTATAGAAAAAGGTATACCATGCAAATGTAAATCAAAAGAAAGCTGGAGTAGTAATACTCATATCAGACAAAACAGACTTTAAAATAAAGACTTTACAAGAGCAAAGAAAGATACTACATAAAGATGAACGATAGAGCTATGAAGATCATATCACAATTGTAAACATATCACCCAAAATTCCTAAACAGGTTCTATGAAGACCTACAAGACCTTCTAGAACTAACACCCAAAAAAAGATGTCTTTTTCATTATAGGGGACTGGAATGCAAAAGTAGGAAGTCAAGAAGCACCTGGAGTAACAGGCAAATTTGGCCTTGGAGTACAGAATGAAGCAGGGCAAAGGCTAACAGAGTTTTGCCAAGAGAATGCACTGGTCATAGCAAACACCTTCTTCCAACAACACAAGAGAAGACTACACATGGACATCACCAGATGATCAATATCAAAATCAGACTGATTATATTCTTTGCAGCCAAAGATGGAGAAGCTCTATACAGTCAGCAAAAACATGACCGGGAGCTGACTGGCTCAGATCATGAACTCCTTATTGCCAAATTCAGACTTATATTGAAGAAAGTAGAGAAAACCACTAGACCATTCAGGTATGACCTAAATCAAATCCCTTACGATACAGTGGAAGTGACAAATAGATTGAAGGGATTAGATCTGATAGACAGAGTGCCTGAAGAACTATGGACTGAGGTTTGTGACACTGTACAAGAGGCAGGGATCAAGACCATCCCCAAGAAAAAGAAATGCAAAAAGGCAAAAGAGTTGTCTGAGGAGGCCTTACAAATAGCTGTGAAAAGAAGAGAGGCTAAAGGCAAAGGAAAAAAAGGAAAGATATGCCCATTTGAATGCAGAGTTCCAAAGAATAGCAAGGAGAGATAAGAAAGCCTTCCTCAGGGATCAATGCAAATAAATAGAGGAAAACAATAGAATGGGAAAGACCAGAGATCTCCTCAAGAAAAGTAGAGATACCAAGGGAATATTTCATGCAAAGATGGGCACAATAAAGGACAGAGGTGGTATGGACCTAACAGAAGCAGAAGATATTAAGAAGAGGTGCAAGAATACACAAAAGAACTATACAAAAAAGATCTTCATGACGCAGATAACCACGATGGTGTGATCACTCACCTAGAACCAGAAATCCTGGAATGTGAAGTCAGGTGGGCCTTAGGAAGCATCACTACAACAAAGCTAGTGGAGGTGATGGAATTCCAGCTGAGCTATTCCAAATCCTAAAAGATGATGATGTGAAAGTGCTGCACTCAGTATGCCAGCACATTTGGAAAACTCAGCAGTGGCCACAGGACTGGAAGAGGTCAGTTTTCATTCCAATCCCCAAAAAAAGCAATGCCAAAGAATGCTCAAACTACCACACAATTGCACTCATCTCACAGGCTAACAAAGTAATGCTCAAAATTCTCCAAGCCAGGCTTCAACAGTTTATGAACTGTAAACTTCCAGATGTTCAAACTGGATTTAGAAAAGGCAGAGGAACCAGACATCAAATTGCCAACATCTGTTGGATCATCGAAAAGCGAGAGAGTTCCAGAAAAACACCTACTTCTGCTTTACTGACTATGCCAAAGCCTTTGACTGTGTGGATCACAACAAACTGGAAAATTCTTCAAGAGATGGGAATACCAGACCACCTGACCTGCCTCCTGAGAAATCTGTATGCAGGTCAAGACGCAACAGTTAGAACTGGCCATGGAACAACAGACTGGTTCCAAATTGGAAAAGGAATACGTCCAGGCTGTATACTGTCACCCTGCTTATTTAACTTATATGCAGAGTGAAAGAAAGTGAAGTTGCGCAGTCATGTCTGACTTTTTGCGACCCCGTGGACTGTAGCCTACCAGGCTCTTCCGTCCATGAGATTCTCCAGGCAAGAATATTGGAATGGGTTGCTATTTTCTTCTCCAGGGAATCTTCCCAACCCAGGGATTGAACCTGGGTCTCCTGCATTGGAGGCCGACACTTTAACCTCTGAGCCACCGGGCAGAGTACATCATGCCAAATGCTGGACTGGATGAAGCAAAAGCTGAAATCAAGATTGCCGGGAGAAATATCAATAACCTCAGATATGCAGATGACACCATCTTTATAGCAGACAGCGAAGAAGAACTAAAGAGCCTCTTGATGAAAGTGAAAGAGGAGAGTGAAAAAGTTGGTTTAAAAACTCAACATTCAGGAAACTAAGATCATGGCATCCAGTCCCATCACTTCATGGCAAATAGACAGGGAAACAATGGAAACAGTGACTGTATTTTCTTTGGCTCCAAAATCACTGCGGATGGTGATTGCAGCCATGCAATTAAAAGACACTTGCTCCTTGGAAGAAAAGTTATGACCAACCTAGACAGCATATTAAAAAGCAGAGACATTACTTTGCCAACAAAGGTCTGTCTAGTCAAAGCTATGGTTTTTCCAGTAGTCATGTATGAATGTGAGAGTGGGACTATAAAGAAAGCTAAGTGCCAAAGAATTGATGCTTTTGAACTGTGGTGTTGGAGAAGACTCTTGAGAGTCCCTTGGACTGCAAGAGATCCAACCAGTCCATCCTAAAGGAAATAAATCCTGAATACTCATTGGAAGGACTGATGCTGAAGCTGAAACTCCAATACTTTGGCCACCTGATGCGAAGAACTGACTCATCTGAAAAGACTCTGATGCTGGGAAAGACAACGTGGGAGGAGAAGGGGATGACAGAGGATGAGATGGTTGGATGGCATCACTGACTCGATGGACATGAGTTTTAGTAAACTCCGGGAGTTGGTGATGGACAGGGAAGTGTGGTGTGCTACAGTTCATGGGGTCACAAAGAGTTGGACATGACTGAGCGACTGAACTGAACTGATGCACCCAACATAGAAGCTTCAATATATAAGGCAAATACTTTATATATAAGGAAAATATTAACAGTCATAAAAAGAGAAACTGACAGTAACACAATAATAGATGGGGACTTTAAAGGCCACTTTCATCAATGGACATATCATCCAGACAGAAAAATCAATAAGGAAATACAGGCTTTAAATGATACATTGGACCAGTTGGATTTAATTGATATTCATCGAGCATTCCATGTAACAGCAGCATTCTTCTCAAGTGCACATGGAACGTTCTCTAGGACTGATCACATGCTGGGCTACAAAGTGACCCCCAGTAAATTTAAGAAAACTGAAACCATATGAAGCCTCTTTTCTAAACAATGCTATGAGATTAGAAACCAACTATAAGGAAAAAACCTGTTAAAAAAAAAACCCACAAACACATGGAGTCTAAACAATATATGCCACTAAACAACCTATGAATCACTGAAGAAATCAAAGAGGAAATGAAAAAATACCTAGAGAAAAATGAAAGTGAAGGCACTATAATCCAAAACCTAGAGGATGTAGCAAAAGCAGCAAAAAAAAAAAAGTTTATAGCAATGCAATCTTACCTCAGGAAATAAGAAAAACCACAAACAACCTAACCTTACACCTAAAGCTAGAGAAGGAAGAACAAAACCCCAAGTTATTAGAAGGAAATAAATCATAAAGATCAGAGCAGAAATAAATGAAAATAAGAGATTAGTACAAATAACTATATGCTAATAAAATGGACAACCTAGAAGAAATGGAGAAATTCTTAGAAAGGTATAATCTCCCAAGACTGACTCTGGAAGAAACAGAAAATATGAACCAATCACAAGTACTGAAATTGAAACTATGATTGAAAACTCCCAAGAAACCAAAGTCCAGAATCAGATGGTGCACAGGCAAATTCTATCAAACATTTAGAGAATAGTTTCTGAAAATATTCCAAAAAAAAATCGCAGAGAAATGAACACTCCCAAACTCATTATGAGGCTCCATCACTTGATATCAAAACCAGACAAAGATACCACAAAGAAAGAATTACAGGCCAATATCACTGATGATCAGTCACAAAAATCCTCAACAAAACACCAGCAAACGAAGCCTAACAGTACATTAAAATGATGAAGGGTATTTATCCCAGCAATGCAAGGATTTTTTAATATCTGCAAACCAGTGTGATACACCACATGAACAAACTGAAGAATAAAAACCATGTGATCATCTTAATAGTTGCAGAAAATGTTTCTGACAAAGTTCAACACTCACTTATGATAAAAACTCTCCAGAAAGTGGGCAAAGAGGGAACATACCTCAATAATAAGGCCATAGATGACAAAGCTACAGGTAACATACTCAATGATGAAAAGCTGAAAGTATTTCCTCTGAGATGAGGAGCAAGACAAGGATGTCCTCTCTTGCCACTCAACATAATTTTGGAAGTCCTACCCATGGTAATCAGAGAAGAAAAAGATATAAACAGAAATAAAAGGAATTAAAATTGGAAAAGAAGTCAAACTGTCACTGTTTGCAGATGACACACTATACACACAAAACCCTAAAGATCCTACCAGAAAACTACTAGAGCTCAATGAATTCAGTAAAGTAGCAGGATACAGAATTAAGACACAGAAATCTGTTGCATTTCCATATACTAGCAAAGAAAGATCAGAAAGGGAAATTAAACAATGCCATTTACCATTATATCAGAAAGAATAAAATGCCTAGGAATAAACCTATCTAAGGAGGTAAAAGACCTGTACTCCAAAAATTATAAGACACTGATGAAAGTAAAGATGACACAGATGGAAGATATATCATGTTTTTATATTGGAAGAATCAATACTGTCAAAATAACTGTACCACTCAAGGCAAGCTACAGATTCAATGCAACCCGTATCAAATTACCAATTATATTTTTCACAGAAATAGAACTAAAATTTAAAAAATTTGTATGGAGACATAACAAAAGACTCCAGATAGCCAAAACAATCTTGAAAAAGAAAAACAGCTGTAGGAATTAGGCTCTCTGCCTTCAGACTATACTACAAAGCTACAGTAATCAAGACAGTATGGTACTGGCACAAAAACAGAAATATAGATCAATGAAAGAGGATAGAAACCCCAGAAATTAATCCATGCACCTAAATGTCCATTGGCAGAAGAATGGATAAAGAACACTGATACATATATACAATGGAATATTACTCATCCGTTACATAATGAAATAATACCATTTGCAGCAACTTGGATGGCTCTGGAGATTAGTCAGATGAAGACAAATATCATATGACGTTGCTTATATGTGGAATTAAAAAATGATACAAATGAACTTATTACGAAACAGAAACAGACTCACAGACTGAGAGAACAAACTTAAGGTTACTAAAGGGGAAAGGTGGGGGAGGGGCAGAATAAATTAGAAGTTTGAGATTTACATGTACACACTACTATATTTAAAATAGATAACCAACAAGGACTTATTGTATAACACAGGGTACTATGCTCAATACTCTGTAGTAGCCTCAATGGGAAAAGAATTTGAAAAAGGATACATGTATAACTGAATTACTTTGCTGAACACCTGAAACTAACACATTGTTAATCAATTATACTCCAATATAAAATAAAATGAAGAAAAAAATGGATTAAAGACTTGAACTTAAGACCTGAAACCATAAAACTCCTAGAAGAAAGCATAAGTGGTAATTTCCTTGACAGTGGTCTTGGCAATTATTTTTTTGGATTTCACACTGAAAGCAAAGGCAACAAAAGCAAAAATAAACAAGTGGACTACATCAAACCAAAAGCTTCTGCATAGCAAAGGAAACCATCAATAAAACAAAAAGGAAACCTACCAAATGGGAGAAGATACTTGCAAATCATATACCTGATAAGGGGTTAGTATTCAAAATCTATAAAGACCTCATACAACTCAGCAGCAAAAAATAATCTAATGAAAAAATGAACAAAGCTCTGAATAGACACCTTCCCAAAGAAGACATACAAGTGGTCAACAGAGACATGAAAAGGTACTCAATGTCAGTGATCACGAGGGAAATGCAAATCAAAAACTACAATGAGATACCACCTCACACCTGTGAGAATGCCTGTCATCAAAGAGATCAGAAATAACCAGTGTTGGTAAGGCTGTGGAGAAAAGGGAACCCCTGTGCATCACTGGTGGGAATGTAAACTGGTGCGACCACTATGGAAAACAGTATCGAAGTTCCTCAAGAAACTAAAAATAGGACTACCACATGATCCAGCAATTCTACTTCTAGATATTTATCTGAAGAGAATGAAAATACTCAAGGAGATATTTGCACCCCCATGTTCACTGTAGCATTATTTACAATGGCCAAGATAAGAAATGATGTGTGTCCATCAATAGATGAATGGATAAAGGGGCAAAAATGCATATATAATGGAATATTATTCAGCCATTAAAAAGAAGAAAATCTTGCTATTTGCAACAACATGGGTGGGCCCTGAAGGTATGCTGAGTGAAATAGGTCAGAAAGAGAGAAAAAATAAGGTGAATACTGTACAAACTTCAACTAGTAACTCCTGGGGATGTAATGTACAGCATGGTGGCTTTAGTAAATAATACTGCACTGCATATTTGGAAGTTGCTGAGAAGAGTACACCTTGAAAGTTCTCATCACAGGAACAGAAAGGTTTTATAACTATGAATGGTGACAGATGTTAACTAAACTTATTGTGATCAGCTCACAATATAAACAAATAGCAAATCAATTATACACCTGAAACTAATATGTCCATTATACCTCAATTTAAAAAAACCACTTAATGTCCATCTAAGAGGGGACTCCCAGTAGCCCTCCTTCAGGAGGCCATGTACTAACTGGGGAGTCTGAGGGAGCCTCCCCATCCTGAGAACCACGGAGGAGGCCAGATAAGGGACGGCTGGGTCTTCCCCAGGCTGGTCCGGGGAGTTGGCCTGTGCAGGTGGTGGGGGTGGGGTCAGAGTCCCGCAGAAGTGTTTAGTAGAATCAAGGCTGGAGACCTAAGGCTCCCCACCCTTGCTGCCACCCAAGCAGCTGGGCTTCTGTTTTCTCTCCTGGAGTTTGTGTTGGTTTCCTTTGCGGAAAAGGACAGGCAGCCTAGGAGAGCATGAACCCCTCCCCTCCCCGCCAGCTCCCAAGCTTGGCACACGCACTGCCTGGACAGGGTTCTTCCTCCCCTCACCCAGTCCTTCTGACTTTTGTTTCTCAGGCCTCACCTGAGAAAAAGAAAGATGGTTCTCTTGGACTCGGCTCTGTGGTTGTTGGGGGCCTGGCGTTCCAGGTGTGGCCTGAGGGCCTCCAGCAGTCCTGGGTGCAGCTTCTCAGCCTCGTCTAAAATGAACAGGGTCTGGCGACAGTGCTCCTGCGTCTTCCTGATCTTGTCCATCAGCTCCTCCTGCACAGAATACGGGGAGCTGCTGGGGAGCAGTGGGAGGCACCTCCCGGCCCTGAGGGCCCTAGTGAGGCACTGGTTTTCCCAGGGTGTCTACAATGGATCACCTGGAGCTGGTTTCCACCACAGAACCACCAATCTAAACCTCTGGGGATGGAGCTAGGACATCCTCTTTAACAAGCCTCCCAGGTGATTCTCCTGCACCCTGAGATTTAAAAGCCAACTAGTGGAGCCAGCCTGGGGAAAGGGCCTTGGGAAATGGCCCCAGCCCTACTTCCTCCCCTCCAGGATGAGGTTCCATCCCAGAACTAACTGCTAACTCACCCTCCCCAGGGGTAGCAGTCAGGCTCACACAGGGATAACAGGTAGAAATAGGCTCAGGTGCCCAGAGGCAGCCCTGTCTTGAACTCCCAGGAGCAGAGCACCCACCACCTTCTTCCCTGAGATCTCAGCCCAGCCTGGTGCCCGAGGGACCCAACTCAAAACTGGGATTCCGCACCCCGGCAGGATAGTAAGCCCTGGACGAAAAGATGCTGCTCTGCAGGGTTCCCCAGGAGAAGAGGGCCGGCTCCTGCCCCAGGGAGAGGTGTTTTTTTTTTAATTAATTAATCTTTAATTGAAGGATAATTGATTTACAGTATTGTGTTGGTTTCTACCAAACATGAATTAGCCATAGGTTTACCCACGTCCCTGCCCACTTGAACATCCCTCCCACCTCCCTCCCCAAGGGAGAGGTGTTTGAGCAGAGCCCACAGTCTCCATCTACCTCTAGCCTTCCTGGTTTTTTACTTCAGCCCCATCTCCCCAGTGTGTGGGTATGAGAGTGTGAATGTGTCGATTTCCACAGTGGGGAAGCTGAGAGTCACAGGTGTTCTACTGAAAAGCCAGCTAGCTCTTTCTTGGGAGGCCTGACCAGCAGCCTGCCCTGCCAGGCCACACTGAAACTGCCATGGCAATCTGTCCTCAAAGTTACATAATCTTCCCAGGTTAACACACTCCAAATACAGAAACTAAAAGCCAAAGATACACACAGTCACCTCTGTCAGGCTGCAGAGGGGTTTGGTCATTGCATGGCTAACATGTCTGAATGAACAAAACCCAAAATAGCAGAGCAGCAGAAACTTTTTGTATGTGATGAGTCCACCTGTTGGCACGAAATGAGTACTTTTGGGAAGCCATGGAAAAACCACTTATGAGAAGCCTCTTTAAAAAAAATTGTGGAATGCAACTTTCTGTCCAGTATAAATTATAAAGACATTAAAGAGCGCAGGGGAACAGCTTGAAGGAAGTACACCAAAATGCTAACTGGTTGTGTCCGTGTGGGGAGATTACGATCAAGTTTTTGCATGCTCTGTTTCACACTTCCTGAGGCATTTCCACTACTTCTGTTGACAAATTAAACACATGGATTCTCTGGTTAAGCTCAGGCCCTCTTGGGCCTCACCTGCTGAGTAGCTGTCTCTGAGGGTAACAGGTTTCACTGCATTGTCCGCCCCCACCCTGCTGTCCTCCGACCTCCACACCGAGGGCTTGCTTCAGCCTCCCTCCCAGCACACAGGCCTGTGTCTCGGCTGCTCCGCCGGCCCAAGCCCTCACCCTAGCTCCTCAGCACAGCCGGCCTCACCTCGTACAGGTCCACATTCTTGGGGTGAGGGAAGTGCAACGTAGAGATGAACACCTTGACACAGTCGCTCCTCAGCCCGTCCTGGTACAGGTTTTCCGCCAGCATCCGCGCCACGAAGTTCTTGCCTGTGCCAGACCAGCCGTGGAACGACAGAGCCAGGGCCTTGTCCGGCCGGGGCTTCTCTAAGTAGCCCCTCACCGCCGTCAGGACCAGCTCCCGGGCTAGGTGCTGGCCGTGCAGGCGCACGCGCAGGTCCGCCTCGAGGCCTAGGGGTGGGGAAGAGGCCACGCTGAGCAGGGACACACAGATGCATCCCCCCCCAGGCTTGGTGATGGCTGAGAGACTGAGCACCGCTGACCATCTCTGAGGTGGGAGCCATCCTGTCTGGGGACTCCACAATAAGAAGCCACTGGGCAGACCTTGCAGTAGAAGAGATTCAGTGCTATTTTCTGAAGAGTTTGAGAAATCCACATTGATTTCACCCTTTCTGAAGGTTCTGAAGACACCCCCCTAGCAGGGTTGCAGAGTCCTGTCTGGAGGAGGAACCCAGCCCCCGAATACCATGAAGTTGCTCCTGCCTGGAAGTTTCAGGACCCCCTAAATATTTTATGGAGACCCCCTTATTTTATTCATTTCAATTTAATTCAGCCAACACCTACTGAAGCAGCTACTGTGGGCAAAGCCCTCTGCCAAGGCCTTCCTTTCAGCCATGAGGGTGCAGGGTATGGGAGGTATGGTGGAGACAGGGAGGGTCTCTACCACGCTGCCGGCTATGGGCAGGCTGAGGCTGGGGCCCTATGCCTTGGCATTCCCCTGAATTGCCTCCTCCCCCCCGATTCCTGGCCCTGAGGGCCACGTGAGGTCTAACCTGTGAAGTTGTTGATGATCTTGCAGTCCCCTCTGTCGCAGCAGTCCCAGAAGCTGCAGGACCACGTGCTCAAGATATCCAGGTACTGCTGGCCCAGCAGGGCAAGGCTCCAGCCTGGAAGAGGAGGAGCTGTGAGACAGGAATGGAGCCCAGGGCCCAGGGCGGGCTGAACACTGCCTCCCTTCAAGCCACCAGAGCGGTTCTTCCGTCCTCTCTCCAGAACCGCTCCCCCCCGCCCCACCCCCTGGCTCTGCCCTGGGCCTTCCTCTCACTGCCCCTGGGAGTGGGCTCAGGTGGCCTCTCCAGGATGAGGAAGCAGATGGCCTTGCTATAGATGCAGCTCTCGTTGCAGCAAAAGCTCAGTTTACTCAACAATAAATCTTGTTTTGTGCCAAAGGGTTAGTTACCCAGGCCCTGCCTGCAAGGAGTTTGCGGTCTCCGAGGAGACAAACAGTAACTGGTGATTGCCATGCTTCCCACTTGCTCTGGATTGCAGAATCATCTGATCACGGCCAACCCCAAGTGTCTCGATTCTTTTGCTGCGGTTCAGTCCCTAAGTTGTGACCCCATGGACAGTAGCCAGGCAGACTCCATTCTTCTGTCAGATGTCAATTTGAATATACTGAACATTGGCAAAAACGAAACAAAAACCATTCACTGGAAATGTAGAACTTTTAGGGACTTCCCTGGTAGTCCAGTGGTTAAGACTCTGTACTTTCAATGCAGGGAGCATAGGTTGGATCCCTGGTTGGGGAACTAAGATCCCTCACGTCTGGAGGCCCTGCTCTCCTCTCCACCCCCCAAAAAAAGAACTTTTAATTTAAATGAAAGATGTTTCTAGCACTACTGCAGGATTATCACTACAGAACCTAGAGTTAACGACGTCCACTGCAAGGAGTCTCAGAGACCACCAGGGCCAGAACATTGATGTGACAACCCTGCCTCAATTTATCAGTGACAGAGAATAAATCAGAACTCAGGTCTGGGGGACTCGTAGCCCAGCTTCGGCTTCTGTAAGCAGCAGAGGAGGAGGACAAGGTACTTGGGGGGAGTGCCCAACTGGGGATTTTCCTTAAAGTCATCAAGAATGTGGGCAAGAGCAGCTCCTTGGAATAATGGCAGGGCAGTTTCGGAGACAGGAGGGAAGTGTAAGCCGTGTCTGGAGGAGCCAGGAACGGGCGAGGAGTGCAGCCAGGACCGCTCGTCTGCGTAAGGACGCAGCGCCAGCTGCTGTGATGAGGGTTCCTGGTTCCGAAGAGGCTGCCCTGCTCTTAGCTCGGCCTAAAGGCTGGGCGGAACAGCAGAGCCGGCGGCTAAGGCTCTCGTCTGGTGATCGCGACGGCCCAGGACAGGCGCGAGGCTCTGAACGCCGCGGCCGGATCCCAGCGGGCCTCGCGCATCCCTCCCTCCCGCTCCCGCCCTCCTGAGCCTGAGGGTCTTACCTGGGGGCCGCGCCGACGCCTCCTCATCCTCCCCACAGCCCTCAGGCCACACGCGGCAGCTGAAGAGAGCCCAGTAGCGTCTGGAGAGCGCGCCGGCCGCCCTCAGTCGCTCCCGCAGGCCCTGGAAGGCCAGCCAAGCCCTGGCCGAGCCCGCCTCCTCGGTCCCCTCCCTCGGCCTCGCCTGGCCGCCGTGTCCCCATGCACTCGGGGGCGGCAGCAGCAGCGACAGAAGCAGGAGCCAGAGCAGACGCTCTGTGCCCCCAAGCATGGCCAGGCCGGCAGCAGGCCCTCCACCGCTGGGCCTTCCCGGCCCTTTTCAGGGTCCGGGCCTGAAGGCGGGCGCCCGTACTTCCGAGGCCCGGATTGGCCGGGGATTGGTGTTGCCATGGGAACTGCAGGCGGGCCGAGCTTGTCTCCCAGGTGACCCAGGGCGAGACCGGTTGCGGCAGGAACAGAAACCAAGTGGTTCTTGAGACTGCAACCCGAGGCCACTTGCAGGCGCCGCCTAGCCGACTGGGGCCTCGCTGCCAGGCAGCAGTCTATTCTGGGTGATCGTGGTTGCAAAGAAGTTGAAGCCAGGCCTTGAAATGGCCACTGTCAATCACCTAGTTACTTTCGTTCGGCTCCGGTGGCCCACCTGAGGGCTACGAAGTACGGGCTCCCACTGGTGCCCTGTCCCGTGTCTGCAGATCAACTTCCTGCCAACCTGTTAAATGAAACCGGGCAACCGTCTCACCGAGAGCTTGAGTTAGCCAGGGGAAGTCAGCCCTGGGCCTGGCTTCGCTACAAAGGGAAATGAAACAGAGCAGCAAGCAATCAGCAGGTTTCCACAGCTGGAGAAGGTAATGGGCTCCAAACTGGAGATACTTCCATTTTGGAAACTCCCCGAGAGTCATGGAAAAACCACGAGGTCTCATGTCAATGTAATCACAGCCTGTTGAAAACAAGCTAGACTGAGTACTGAATGCACTTTCTGGGCCTAAATTTGCAACTTTGAAATGCTGTGACTGAACAGCTTCTCAAGACACCGCTGGCATTAGACCTCTGGGCCTGTTTCCTGGGCCTCTCTTCTCCGTAACATGAGCATGTAACAAGCTTGCTAGATTTCCCAAGTACTTACTGCATTTTTTTCAAAGATCACCTGAGTTATTGAAGCCACTGACCTAAGAGCCATCTTGTCCTAGGAAAAAACTGGTGAATTCATGCTGATAAAATGACTAGTATTTACCCTGATTTCTTAAAAAATAATAATAATTCAAATTTTAAGACTGTGGAAATAATTCTCTACTGGTAACTTTCATGGAGGGTTAATTGATAATATTTGAGATTCGATTTTGAGTTTGCATTTCACAGTATAAATAAAGCAGGTCTCTTGGAAGTTCTTGGACAATTTGATTTCAAGACATCTTTTTCCTAAAAGACTCAACGTTTTTTTTCAACCAAAGTCAGTCTCAGGTAGAAACAATGAATCCAAACACCAGTTGTAGGTAAGCCTCTATTTTCAGTAAATTTGCTATTTCATTCTCAGTGCTTGGAGACCCCTGATTGTAAAGCTAGGAGCAATATCTCATGGATGATGGAGACATCTAGTGGCTCTTGTGAAAACTACAGGCATCTGTGTTTCCTTAGCAAGTAAACAATCCTACTCTAGAATAGTCCAAGAACCATTGGCTTTGGCACTGCCCTGAAGCTTGTTAGAAATGCAAACTCAGGCCCCAAACCTACTCAATCAGAATATGCATTTTAGCAAACACTTTCAAAGAGCAAATGGGCACATAACACCTTTACTGAGGTCATCTGGATGGAACCTAGCTTTGCAATAGACAACCTCTCCACCTGCTGCAGGCCATCAAGAGCAATACCTGCCTTGAAAACAATCTTTACAACTGTTAACTTCATTCTCTTATTTCCTGGGACTTATAAAGCAGCTTATCTTACAAAACTCACCCATGCTAAATCAGTGGTTATGACCATACTTGTCTCTATTTTATAAAATGAGAGCTGCTAAAAATCATTTTTATAAGAAATACACTGGGTAAAAATAAGCCCATAATATTAATAGAACCACTCCTTCGCTACTCCCAGCTGCCTTTTTAGGCTTCCATACTGGTCTTTCTGGAATGCTTGGGAAGAAAACTAAGCCTGAAATCTCACCTAGAAAAGGATCGTATAAGGTGAGTCAGTAAGGAGCATGTTCTAGGCTTCAGCCTCCCTTTTGTATTCAAGCACAAGTGACTAAAACTGGCACAAACAAAAATGCTACAAATCAAGTCAAAATCTTGAGAACTCTACTCAGTTGTCTGGTTGAGGTTTATGATGTTGCATTTCCATTGCAAAATTTAGAAGTCTGGTGTCCCAAGAATCACTATCAGGACCTGGTCTTGTCTTCCAGGCCTCTATGGTAATGTGCTGACAAGTTCTTCGGGATTAATAATTCTTTAAAGAAGCTGCAAGAATGGAGTTAAGTATTAAATAAAAAGCACCTAAGAGTTATCCTACTGAAAATCTTGGTTCTGTCACAACCTAATAGGCAACTTCTGAAGGCTGAGAAGTGTAAAGAGAAGAAGTAAAGTGTAATAAGAAGTGTAAAGGTCTTATCTGTCATTGATTCTGTGAAACAACCCCTGTGGAAGTTTATGCAGATGCAGAAGATGTAATCTTCTGTCCCCTAACAAAAATGGAAATCTGAATTGAAAACGATATACCCTGAACCAGCAAGTGGGGTGGGGGGATAATAAGAGGAAAACATGATACGCTGGTACTTATTAAAATCTTTATTCATTGTCTTTTTTTTTCAGAATTGAAACCCATAGAACACATTAGAAATTTAGGTGCATATCTGTCTTGTTTGATGTCTTACCAAGCACAACCTCTATTTGTGCAAGAGCTCTGAGAGGAAATCCTTGGCAGATTAGAACCGAGGGTCGTGGTTCTTAACACCTCTCTCTTAAGCAAATAAATTACTTCCTGGTAAATTATTCCCAGATTCCCCCCCTAAACATTTTGTATTTTTGAGTAACACCTTAGTTCCTTAAAAACCTGTGGCAGTATAGTATCCAGCCCCCACCTTTTCAACCCAGACTTGAGGAGTGGAAGGGAGGAAAACTGGCCCTCCCCTGCTGTATAGCAGTCTTACGAGGCGGGTCTATCTGCCTCGGGCACCGGCCCTGGCTAGCACAGTAGGTGTTTCCTGAATGGTTGGTCTTTATGTCACTTAGGTTCACGCTCAGAGACTGAGAACCTTTTACTAGCTTCAGGTTCTTCAGCAACATAAGTCAGTGTTTCCCTGTGTGAAAATAAATATTTTCTTGTTAGAATACATATATGACTATATACATACATATACCTTGACTCATGTTTCCTGAAGCCCAAGCTCACAAAACGACAGATGCTGTTTACCACCATTTGAGGTGTGGTCATGGACTGGTCAAATGAGAATATGGAAGCTGTGGAGAAGAGAGGGTGAAGGAACACGGTGGATACGAGGGGAAGGCCAAAAGCCTCTTTTTTTTTTTTTTTAAAAGAAAAGATGGATTTCTTTGGAAGAACATGTGGCTTTCAGGTGACACTGAAATTTTGCCATGTAGAGGATTCATCTTGCCCAAAACAGTATACAATGGATGTACCTGAATTCTCCCATTTCCTTATTACATTTCATTTCACATATTAATCCTGAGAGCAAATACAGAGAAATGCCTTATTAATATATTATTAAGCAATACTCTGAGCAAGTCAGATCCTGTCTATTAATTTGTTTTGCACAGAAAATTATTTACCCCAAACTAATAATATACCTTCATATTAAAGAAAAATTTTAGGATGAAACCTCTATACCCATATTCCCTCAAACTCTGGAATAAATATATTTAAAAAGTAGGAGGAGGAGTGCAGAAATGCTACTCAGTTCTGATTTTCTTAGTTTTATAATATTGAAATGTATCCATGTTTATCTTTAGATGTTAGCTAGGCATACCCAACTTAAGACTAACCAAAAACCCTTCCAATGACCTGTCTGATTGTAACAACCCTCAATTCTAAAAGATAAACCATAAAAAGGACAGTGTTAGAAAACTTTAAAAAACAATATGTACCTCTTTTTTGAATCAGAATATAATGTTTATGAATTTTAGGACTAAGAGCTTATGGTTGGTTTTCTCCGAGATTTACCTAAACACACTTTTCCCAGCTTAATCCAATATTGACTTAGAACATAAATTTATATTCTAAGCATCAGTTCACACCACTCTCTTAGCACAATTCTAACTTTAACCACTATACATCTGAACACTTTTTAAGATCATATTAATATAGGAGAATGAAGCAGTGTTTGGAAAAAAGAATGAGACGCTTTCAAAGCAGCCTTCCCTCCTGCATTTTTCCTCAACAGATCTTCTGCCTTCAGCATTATGAATAAAGTTCCCAAGTTTGAGAACAGTTCTTACTCATTCCACTGGGGCATACCAAAGAACAATATCACGTGTTTGAAAGAATTAGTTCAACTAACATTTACCAAGCACAGCAGCTGACTACCTTCTTACTGGCTCCCTGATGCTTTGAGGTGAGCACCATCCAAGCCCTTCTCAAGCTCAAATGTGTACTCCCTGGACGCACACAGTACACGACTTTAAAACTGAAATCAGCGCCTCTTCCTGTTAACACTAGCTCAGTGTTTTGTGCTGACACGTCTTCTTAAATCCATTTTAAATAATAACTAAGCCCATTCTGTGTACATCTCCAAATGTACAAACTAAGTACAAAAGCATCCTAATTTCATGTTAAAGTAGTTACTGGGTACTCAGTTGACTTTCAATTTGAGAAAATTAGAGCATAAATTCTAAACCACTTTTGAAAGGGCGGTTACCTAAAATTGGTCTCCAGTGGCTGGCAGTAGATTTGTTCAACCACACTGTTTAAATATTAGTCTTTGCTTCACAGAAGTCAAAACCCAAAGAGTCCCCAGACAAAATGCAGGAGAGAAGCTTCCAGCTCTGAGGACGCACAAGTGGACTCACCAGGCCAGCTCTCCTCGCCCTATATTTTAATGCCACTGGTTACATGTCAAAATCACTTTGCCAGAACACACAACTTAGCCTGTTTTAGCAAACTGATATTTCAAAGTGCTAATAGAAGACAGAAGAACAATACTACCTCATGGGTTCAGAACCAGATTAAATGATGAAAACAGGGTATGACATAAATCAAAATCTTAAGGCTCTTCCTGGAACCACCTTAATTTTAAGGCTCAGAAGGCTTAAAATCTTTGTTTTTAGCCTTCTGCGTGGCCCAAATCACTAGACAGGTCCAGCCACCAGCAGGATGTGAACTATTAGCTACAGGAGTAAGCTGGCTTTTCTCCAAGAAAGGCACAAATAGGATTGCCAGTCTCTCGGGAACAACAGCTTTAACAACTAAATACCTTGAAGACAAAAGTGAAAATTCATTTTGGAAATCAGGATGGCAGAGATCGCAGGCAACCGGACTCTTACCCAAGATGTTATCTTCAGTTTGCTTTGTTAATCTGCAAAGGATTTGCCTGTTTGGGGCAAAAAAGAAAGTAAACCTCCATAACAGAATTGTGCTTGGGTTGTAACAGCAGGTTCTCTACAGACAATTTTTTTGGGTTAATTTGGACATAACCATGAGAATGCAAATCTTACTTAGGTACAAGTCATGCTTGCTTTTATATATGTTAAGAACTTAAATACAGGGGAACCTGTTTTTCACTAATTCAATCACTTCCTTGATTCTGGTTCTACCAAGCAGGTCTCTCTCTCTCTCCTTCCCTCCTTTAAGAATCATCAAAAGCACTACCACCTTCTTACTTAAAAGCCCAAACATCCTTCCTGCTTTTGTCCTTCCTTCTAATTCTACCTTAACAGCATAGTCCCTACTACTTTGGCTCAACAGAATGCCAGGTTCCTTGCTGCCACTCCCCAGGAAGCAGTAAAATCCCCAATTTGACTAATCCTGGAAAAAAGGACTCAAGAGACTGCAAAGTGTTTTTGGAAGATCCACAAGTGTGGAGAAAGGACTATAAGGATGAACTCCAAATACACACTCCAGAACCAACCCCAGCATTAACCTAGTTGAATGTCACACCTCTCTTCCATCCTTTGGCATGAGAAATTAAGACTGACCAACTGTGCTGCCCACTGCTAGGATGGGCAAACGCCGAGGAAGTCTGAAGGTGGTTCAGCAGGTACGGTTCCATGGTCTGAAGCTTGTAAGTCTTTGCTTTAGCTTCTACCACAGCAAACACCAAAGAAATCCAAGGCCACCCTATCCCCTATTACCAGAACACGCTGCTGTCCATTTCCAATCCATCTCATACCATCTGGAATTGATTGTGCTGTTTCTCTATCTTTGTAAAAAGCAGTTTCACTTATTTTGTGGAGAACTACAAGTGCGAGAGAGGCATCCTGTCTTCCACCAACACAGTGTCCATCCCAAACTGGTCAGTGCACTGCTTGACGGTGGCCAGGACGCTCAGGAGCCGCTGCTCCACAGCGTCCAGGTGTGGGTCAGAGAGCACTGGGGAGATGGGGTCGTGGGCCATGGCGGACTTTAAGGCAGACTTCAGCACACCATTCTTCAAGGAGTTCAGTCTGTTCCAGGTGGACACACGAATGCTGGGAGAAATAAGTTTTAGAACAGGTTACATAAAGCCTCTCACTGTCAAATGGAGACTGAAGCCTGCTTGACAGACAAATGTAAAGAAGTAATTATGTAAAATATCTCAACTAGAAAAGCCATTTCTGTTCTAGAAGCAGCTCTACATTATGAGTGACATTACCACATTTTGATATTTCCTTCTTAGTAACTAATAAGAGATACACACAATATTTACACATGTTCACTGCAGTGCTCTTTTTAACAGGAAAAATGTGAATCTGAATGTCTGAGAACTGAGAAATAGTTAAATAAACTATGGTTCATCCATTCAATGAAAAACCATGCAGCCATTTAAAGCAGTTACGAAAATTCAGTGGCATGAGGAAATGCCCATATAATATTGAATCAGGGGGGAAAGTTGGAAGGAAACTGTTTTACTCCAAATCTGTGGGGAAAGAAAATGTGTGTATAAGCACACACACAAACATACACACACGGTTAGAATGAAGTACTAGAGTGTTAACAGAAGGTATCTTTACATTTTAGCAAGTAATTTAAATCTCCTTTTTATGTTTCTGAATTAAAAATTCTAGCATTAATCTTACAAAGAGAAAAAGTTTAAGGGTATCTATTTTTTTAAATTATTTTTTGCCTAAAGCGGATCTTTTGTTTATCTGAGAAGAAAAGTACGAACTCCCCTGTAGGTAATGCAAGAACTACTAGGCATGCATTAAGGCCTGACTCTGCATGAGGCCGGCAGCCTGTTCTGCAGCCATCTGAACAGGAAGAAAATAAGGATCTTTGGCTAAAGCATGGAAGGGATGGACAAGCACACAGGCAGTGTGGTTTTCCAATTCTGAAAAATATGAGTGCCTAGAGCATCAGAATTTCTCCTGCGTGACAAAAGTATCACTTGACTTCCTTTCACCTCCAAATCCACTTTTCATGTATGCCCTGCTCTTGTGGACAGACGTCCTCTAATTATCTCTTCTCTTAGGCTTTCTCAGTATAGGATGCTGGAGGGAGATGCTTCTGGCTGCTGTACAGGCCAGGAGTGTTCAGGGAAGGTCATCCAATGAAGCTCTTCCCTGGCCACACTCCCAGAGTAGACAGGTCCTCCATGACACTGCAGCTTCAGCCTGGCTTGGCAGTAACTTTCCTAAGGCCCTCTTGACATGGAAACCAGAGCCCCAAGGCCACGCACCCGTGCTGGCACCCTTATTCCCTTCGCTGGCCCACAAATAAGCCGTGCCTGGAGCCTGGAGGGTTTCTACTGAGTCACGGCTCTCTGTGTACAGGCCACGTCCTGCGGATTGCCTGTTCCTTGCCTGCACTCTGCAGGGTTGCCTCCTGCACGCCCAGCATCTGCAAACTAGTGCACTTCTCTGCTAGCAAGTGGGCTGAACTATACCTTCTCCACTGAGGACCAAACCCAGCCTTGGGGCGGAGGTGGGGTGGGGGGGTCTCTTCCAAATTGGTTACTCTGCCTCGGCCCTATTTGTGTATCAGAGGGTTTAACCGTCCTTTATATTAAACTTTCCCGTTGAACACACCATGTCTTTTCTGTCTTCTAACTGCACCAGACTGATAGTACTGATTAACACAAAGACATCTTCCTTCACAGATGCAGGTTCTGACTGGATGTATCACTGCTTCCCAGTATTAATGAAGATAATTTAGGGTAGCCTAGGTAACACTTTCTGCAGAATCCTGTTGTTATTTAAGAAAAAGAGAAAGAAAAGAAAAGTAAAACAGACCAGCTGCCAGAAGGGGCAGTCTCATGCAATCAGTGTCTCTCTGGGAGTTGACCAGTAGTATCCAAGCAAGGTAGGTCCAAGCTGATTCTTGGTGCTCACGCTTTAAAGTCATACTGGCAATGCTAATCTGAAACGGAGCTCCTTAGAGCCCAGTCTTTATCTCATTTTTTTGATTTACTTTTGAATTTCTTTGTTCTCTAACACAGACTTTCAAAAAATCAATTACTAAATACCTAGGGAGGGCTTCCCTGGTGGCTTAGAGGGTAAAGCATCTGCCTACAATGCAGGAGACCCAGGTTCAATCCCTGGGTCGGGAAGATCCCCTGGAGAAGGAAATGGCAACCCACTCCAGTATTCTTGCCTGGAAAATCCCATGGACCGAGGAGCCTCGTAGGCTACAGTCTATGGGGTTGTAAAGAGCTGGATATGACTGAGCGACAACACATAAATACCTAGGGAGATAGCTATTTTTGGTTACACAACTTCTGACTGAGATAAGCAAACCACAGTGGGTTGTGGTGGTGAGAGGAAGGTGAACATAGCAGAGCAACTAGGGGCAGGGCCTGCACTGGATTCTGTAGGGGAGCAGGGACTATATTCTGATATTAAAACAAACTGATATACATCATTAAAGAAACTGATAATTTCTATTCATATAAAACTCAAAATGCTGTCTAAGCCTTGTTGTAGAAATCCTTCCCTGATCCCCTACATACCAGGATCTCCAGGGGGTTCTGGGTTAGAAAAGTACGAAAAGCACGCAGGCAAATGCATTTGATAAAGTAACTTACATGCAACACTGATAGAGAGGGGCGAGAATGCTTCTCTCATCCAGCGAGGGGTTCCCAAAGCTGAAAATTAAATAAAAACTTAGCGAATTAAATGAAAGCACCAGTTCCCTTCTTAGCATCAAAGTAAGAACAAATTCTATAAGAAACCCAAATGTGATCCTAGATAATTTTACGCCCACACAGCTCAAATCACTTAAATTAGAAATAAACAGGGTATGACCGATTAGACACAGGATTCCTAACAGCCTGCACTGCAGCGCTGAACAACAGATACACTCCTTTACCAGGGTCCTTTCTCCTGCCGGGACACTGCAAGGTGGTGGAGCATGACCGTTGTGACGAAGTGTGAAGTCCACAGACGGAGGGAGAATCTGAAGACCCCCACACTTGAGAAAGTTTTACGGGTGCTCAGAGAAATAAAGGCTATTCATATTAGGTTCTCACAAACAAGTAGAAAGTCATTTCCTGTAAAATGAAGTTATACTTGTTCTACTCCAAAATTACCAATAAGAAAAGACTTAGATTATCCTATTCCCTACAGCAAAGAATATGGTCAGATTTAAATTGGAAAAAACTGCTCACAGAGG
Source organism: Bos indicus (assembly GCF_029378745.1). Taxonomy (NCBI): domain Eukaryota; kingdom Metazoa; phylum Chordata; class Mammalia; order Artiodactyla; family Bovidae; genus Bos; species Bos indicus. The sequence continues at coordinate 61,227,622 of NC_091775.1, read as the reverse complement.
CTGAGAAAATGGTGATTGGAAGCATATATAAAAATGCCTTAAGCAGTAATTCAGAGTTAGAAAAGAACTGATTCTGGAATAACTGTCAACCTTCCACTCTTTTCCTAGAAGCTCACCTTAATAGCTGGAGGGTCTGATAGCCCTCAGCACAGTGCAGGCCCTCGAATAAAAAATGGCAAAGGCAATTATTTCCATGTGTATTTCCACAGCACACATGATCACTTTTACAAGTAAGGATAAAGGTATTCAGGAACTGAAAATACAGTGTAAATGAAAATGAAAGACGGCACTGGCCACTTCCTGCTGGCCTCGCACTCTCTGTAACTGTCACCACCCTCCATGGAACATGAGGGGCCTGGTGTTCAGTATGAGGTGGTGGCCTGCTTAGTAAACGCTGCCCAAGCATTCTCTGCTGAGGATCCATGGCTCAGCTTATTCTCAGCAACCGACATTAACAGTTAGTGACCTAGAGTCTGGACAGTTCTGGCTCCAAGGAAGTATTCTATTTAGCAAACAGTTATTAAGTATAACTAAAAGTGTGGCACTTAACTGGGTACCATGGGGAATGCAGAGTGCAAACTGAAAATACAACGTGCTCTTCAAATAGCTCAGATCTAAATAAGGACATTTCATTTATTCAAAATTAATAAAATTGTCTTATTCAAGATAGTGACTTGTCTTTATAATCACTAAACAACTGCTCTCCTACTCATAATAGAAAAAATCTGGGCCTAGACTGCCATAAAAATAGCAAAAACACCCTATCAAGTAAATTAATTTTTTAAACTGCATGACCCTTTAGATACTATATATTTAACAGTAACTAAATTTCATGTTCTGTTAACTATGTATTTCTCAAGATTCTAAACATCCTAGTCAAGAAAGAATGATATAAGTAGCAATAAATACAAGACTTTGGTTTCCAGTTGTCCATGAAGAGAATGAGAATCTTTGACTCCTTGGAAAAAATGACTTTTCCATTTTTATTAAAGTTTTAGATCCCTGAGGGTGAAAGGAGTATAAGCTCTGAACAAGCTGGAAGGATGGGTGCCCATGGCAAAGACCCTGAGTGGGAACAGGAAGGATGCCCTCTGTCGAGTCTGTTCTGGAGGTTTCCCAGGACATCCTAGACAGCATCCTTCTTGTATATACAAGACCCCTAATACAAGGAGATCCAACCAGTCCATCCTAAAGGAGATCAGTCCTGGGTGTTCTTTGGAAGGAATGATCCTAAAGCTGAAACTCCAGTACTTTGGCCACCTCATGTGAAGAGTTGGATTTTTAGAAAAGACTCTGATGCTGGGAGGGATTGGGGGCAGGAGGAGAAGGGGATGACAGAGGATGAGATGGCTGGATGGCATCACCGCCTAAATGGACATGAGTCTGAGTGAACTGCAGGAGTTGGTGATGGACAGGGAGGCCTGGCATGCTGTGATTCATGGGGTCGCAAAGAGTCGGACACGACTGAGCGACTGAACTGAACTGAACTGAATGGAGAGGGAGAAAGTCCTGCTGGTTCTACCTTTTGGCATTATCAAGAAGGATGAGCATACTAGCGCCTTCATCGTCTTGGAAACTCTCATAGTGATGGCGGTCAGCATTGCCAATCAGGTAATCAAAGACAGCTGTATCAATGATGTCCAAGAGGCGCGGGCCGGAGTCATAGGGAGATGTTTTCTTCACAGCATCGCAGTAGCTCTCATCATACTCCCACCTGGAGGCAAGCAGCACGGGGGGTGTTTACTGAGTGTCAGCACCGCATGTAGCATTGTTTAAAATACAGAGAAGACAAAGTCCCAGACTAGCAGGTTTCCCCCGAACCATCCATAGTCCTTTTTATTTGTGGACAGAACCCCTGGCTCCTACACAGGGTCAGCACCTGATTAGGTACGGGAGAGAATAAAGTAATGGCTCACAGGAGCATTTACCTGGCCAATTTGCCCTCTCGGTAAGTCCTGCCCCATGGGTGTCGGTGTTTCTGTAAAGGCCACACATCTGGAAGCCAAAGCGTGACAGACCCCTCCATCGTGTCTCCGTCAGCACAGGCTGGCTCTGTTTCTCGGCAGTAATAACACTTCCCATAGAAACAAGTATTATTTCCTAAAGGAGAGAATGGAACCAAATACTTTAAGAGAAAAAGGATGACTCCAAATTCTCTGCAAACAATGCAGAAGAGAGCAGCTCTATGTGAAAACAAAGATCCTGAACTGATTTCAAAATCTTTATTTTCTGTATAGGAAATAAAAGCACATGGTATAAAAAAAAAATTCAAAAGGATATACATGAAAAGATAACTCTCTGTTTCCCTCTCTGCCCTGTCTACCCAATCCCCTCCCAGAAGTCAACTACTGTCACAAGTATCTTTCTGAACTCACTTTAAGTAATGGCTTCTTCTCCTTTGACAGGACTGACATTTTGGCCAGAATGCCACGGGGAGGGAGAGAGGGCACAATGGCCCAGGACTTTGGTTTACATACTGGTTGGGGAGTGGGGTCTTGAGCAAATGAGTAAACAGACTGAGGATAATGGGAACCAGTTTTCTAATAGATAGATAAGGGAGTTTAACACATACAAAGGGAGAAGGCCAGAGTAAATCCTTCGCTGTTGAATTATAACTGAGGATACTGGTTTAAACAGATGGTTTAATACACAGAGATATAGAAGAAGACAAAATACCAATGTTTGTGTGTGTATATCTATGCATAGATATACACACACGTGTATATATATCACATATGTTTTCTACCTCTGCCCCTCTAGAAAATCTAGAAACAGTGACACTCAGGTAGTAATGAACACACCTAGCACTCATATATTAGTTTCTAAATATTGTTTTGGTGCTATATTAAAAATAACCAGGGTTCCCTGGAGAAACAGATGATTCAAGGGCAGGAGCAGAGAAAGTACATCAGTCTGGGTCATATTGCTATGCCAGCCATAAGGAAGCACTCAGAGAATGATGGGAACATTCCAAATGACAGGAGCCAGTTTGTAGGGATTCCCCCTCGCCAAATCTGTGACAGTTTGATAATAGTAACATTGTTACTGAGTAAATTAAGAGCCTGCATGCTCATAGTTTTATAAATAAATAAGTAAATAAAAGTGAGGCAAGGTAAGGGGAGGTCTACTCGTCAACAGAATGGCAACCAGTAAGTCTAGAAGACTTAGCAAATCACCATTTGACAACTATCACAGTAGTAACTGATGTGGGCAAGAAATATCAATGAATGCTAAAACTGCCGGGCAAAAGTTTGGTGAGGATATAATGTTTATCCAGCTTTGAGTTTCTCCCTACAAAGTACTCAGTAATTACTTAGTGAAAGTGAAAGTGAAGTCGCTCAGTCGTGTCCGACTCTTTGCAACCCCATGGACAGTGGCCTGCACCAGGCTCCTCCGTCCACGGGATTTTCTAGGCAAGAGTACTGGAGTGGGTTGCCGTTTCCTTCTCCAGGGAATCTTCCCAACCCAGGGATCGAACCCAGGTCTCCTGCACTGTAGACAGACACTTTACCATCTGAGCCACCAGGGAAGTCCCAGTAATTACTTATTAGTAAGTATAAAACACTGGAGAAACCTTGCAGACACTCACCACCTTCATTAAGTGATGAGTTAACATCACAGGTAATGGGACCAACATCATGTGCCTCCTGATACTATGCACCGAGAAGTGAACAATAGCACTTTGTTGGCATTTTCACTAAAGTCTTTAAATCATAATGAAACATGAACATCAGAGATGTTCCAGAAAGTAACCAGCCTGCACTCTTCAAAAACCTCAAGGTCTTGAAAAACAAGAAGAGTGAGAAACTGTTTCAGCCTGATGGAGGCTAAAAAAGACATAATAACTGAATGCAACTGAATACAATATCCTAGATTAAATCCTGGATGTTCACAGGCCATTACACAGACACATGGCAAAATCTGAATAGGGTCTATGTGATTAGTGATATTGGATCAGTGTTAATCTCCTGATTTTGATGGTTGAACGATGTTGTGTACAGAAGTGCCCTGGAAGTTGCGATATACTCACTCAAGTCTTAAGGGAGCATATAATGCAGTAATAGATATTCATGTCTGCAACCTGTTCTCAACCGATTCAGAAGTATTAACAATTGGGAATCTGGGGGCGGACTCCAGATCATTTTCTGCAACTTTTATGTAAACATAGAATTATTTCAAAATAAAAACTTAAGGTAGGTAATGTTTTCTTTGCCCTCCACCTCTATGAAATATAACCATTAAATGAGCTAATTTCCTATACCTATAAAACCTCACATACTATTTTAACAACTGTTTATGTCATTAAAAATAAACATGTATAGGGGTCCTTGAAGAGACAAACTTATTAGTATTTCCACCCTCTGGCCTAGTACACACTAAATAGAAACTAATCCACTATACACTCCCCTCCCCTAAAGTTGACTCTATCACTCTCGATTACTTCAAAACCTCTGCCAGATAAAAAGAGATTTGAACACTAATTGAAAGAAACACCATCCTTATAATGTTTAAAATTATAATATAAACTTAAAAGTTTAATTTGACCCATCAAAAATACCAATGGGTCTTTTATGGGGTAACTAGATATGACAATTTTAAAGGTCACAAGAAAAAATATAAATAAGAACTGTTAGAAAACTGTTAAAATAACTGCAAAGAGAAGGGACTAGATTTATCAGACATCAAAAAATAGTATAATGTCTCATAATTAAAACATAGACCAGCTGAAGAACAGATATAATGTCCGACGGAACAGAACAGAAAGTCTAGAAACTAAAGCTAAATAAGCTGAAGAAAATATATTACAGGGGAAAAACAAGAGAGTCTTTAATAAATGCTACTGGGGCAACTGATAGCCATCTAGGGGAAAAAATAACAACAGTGGAGCCATACTTCATTATCGCTCCAACAATATCAAAACCTTAATGTGAAAAATAAAACTACAGAAGTACTAAAAAAAAAAAAAAAATTCTTCCATAATGTTGGAGTGAGCAAGGCATAACTACGATTCAAAATCAGAAAAATCTATCAGAAAAGATGGATTGATACACTGAAAACAAAAAATTTCTATAAAGCATGTGTAAAGCAATTATCCTTCAATTAAAAAATAAATTTAAAAAATTCTATAAATCAAAAAAAAAAAAAAGAAAAAACTAAGCAAAGTCAAAAGAAATTAAAGAATTGGGGAAAATATTTATATCTCATATCACAAAGAGCTACTATCCTTCCTAAGTATGAACTCTTGTAAATCACGAGGACCAACGACAGAGTTAAAAACGACTGAGGATATGCAAAGATAAACAAAATACAAATGGCTCTTAAACACATAAAAAGATGCTACATGTGAAACAAACAGAACCCGAAGTTTGGTAATATGTTGTTGGTGAAGCTAGGGGAGAGGCATTCTCATGCATCATTGCTGAGAAGGTAAACCGGTTAAACATCTATGTAAAAATATATGTGCCCTTAACCAGCACTTCCACTTCCAGATATAGTTGATCATGCATGAAATATGTACAAGGTAATTCTGGGCAACACTGGTTGTAAAAACAAAATATCATAACTTTTAGGTCCAACAAGGGACTGGTTAAATGAACTATGGTGCATCCATGCAATGGAGCACGTTGTAACTGGTAAAACAAAAAAAGAATGAAAAAGCTCTTTACATGAAATAACAGATTTCCAAGATGTATTACATAAAAGAATAAGATGCAGAAGCATGTACAGTGTGATACATATTGTATAAAATGGTAGAATTAGATAAAAATATATATTCATATTTCATACAAAAAGGACATAAAAAGAAATTACTAATAGAGATTGCCACTGGAAGTAGGGAGAAGGAATGGTTGGATGAAAGTTTTTTCATTGTACTCCTTTGGTATTTTTAAAAAATTGTGAGTTGTGGGAATATATTATTGATAAAAAAAAAAACACAAAAGAAAACAAAACATTGCTTGGTGTAGGAAACTTGCTATCTATGTGATGAAATCCAAACTCCTGAGCTTGGTAAATAAGACCCTTTATAACTGAATGAAGTCAGGTGTACAGTCTAGGGGTGTGATCTCAGGTTTGCGGGTTCAAAATATAGACTATATACAGTCATTAGACTGCAAGACATTATGCATGTAATTTGACTTCTCTAAACTTCCTCAATAAAATGGAGATAATAGTTCTTCAACCCACCACTGGGTTGTGAGTGAGTGAGATAATCTCCAGTAGTGCCCAGCACAGTGCCTGACACACTGTCAGAGACCAGTCAATGCCAGCTATTTACTATGAATAATACCTTTCCAGATTTCAATATTCTGGTTTTATGGCCATGAACCTGAGGTTCTCAATCTTTCATTATTCCTGGATGCACCAATTTTAAAAAACTAGTTTTCTGATGACCTTAATCTCCATGCTCTCCTGGGACGAACTACCACTTATGATGGTAAAATCTGTACTTCCAGCCACACTTCTTTCCTAAGCTGCAGACTTTAGATTCTAAATGATTAGTTAACATTTACTCCTGGATATTCCTGTCAAAGTTAAGATTCTGCACCCAATATCAGTGAGTGTGGGTCTTCCCCCACCACCAAGCAATTCCTGGACACTGGTGAGGTCACAAGTTAATTTTAATATTATCTACCCAGAGGTAGCATCAGACTCCACAGGTTAAGGGCTCAGTTCCATAAGCCTTCCACTTCAGGTGACAATCGCAAGTGTAGGTTGTCACCTGTGCTTCCTACCAACTGGCTATAAACCAGGGGTTCCTATTAGCCCGTTAGGGTTTAATCTGCTAGGGTAAAGAATATATAATGGGGAGAAGACAGTCTCTTCAATAAATGGTGTTGGGAAAACTGGAAAGCCAGATGCAAAAGAATGAAACTGGACAACTATTTTATAACATACACTAAAATGAACTCCAGATGGATTCAAGACTTGAACTTAAGACCTGAAGCCATAAAACTAGAAGAAAACATAAGCAGTAAGCTCCCTGACACTGGTCTTGGCAATTATTTTTTCGATTTCACACCAAAAGCAAAGGCAACGAAAGTAAAAATAAACTAGTGGACTACATCAAACCAAAAAGCTTCTGTACAGCAAAGGAACCATCAACAAAACAGGCAGCCTACTGAATGGTAGAAAACATTTGCAAATCATGTATCTGACTAGGGGTTATAACTCAACAGCAAAAAATAATCCAACGAAAAAAGAAGGAGAAGCTCTGAATAGACATTTTCCCAAAGAAGACAAACAAGTGGCCAACAGAGACATGAAAAGATGCTCAACATTATTAATCACGAGGGAAATGAAAACAAAAACCACAATGAGATACCAACTCATACCTGTTAGAATGGCTATCATTAAAGAGACCAGAAATAACCAGTGTTGGTAAGGCTGTAGAGAAAACCTTTGTGCATCACTGGTGGGAATGTAAACTGGTACAACTACTATGGAAAACAGTATGGAAGTTACTCAAAAAATTAATAATTAAGAGAACTACCATATGATCCAGCAATTCTACATCTAGGTACTTAGTATCTGAAGAGAATGAAAACACTCATTCAAAGAACTATCTGCAGCATTATTTATAATACCTAAGATATGGAAAAAGCAAGAGAGTTCCAGAAAAACATCTATTTCTGCTTTATTGACTATGCCAAAGCCTTTGACTGTGTGGATCACAATAAACTGTGGAAAATTCTGAAAGAGATGGGAATACCAGACCACCTGACCTGCCTCTTGAGAAACCTATATGCAGGTCAGGAAGCAACAGTTAGAACTGGACATGGAACAACAGACTGGTTCCAAATAGGAAAAGGAGTACGTCAAGGCTGTATATTGTCACCCTGCTTATTTAACTTATATGCAGAGTACATCATGACAAACGCAGGGCTGGAAGAAGCACAAGCTGGAATCAAGATTGCCAGGAGAAATATCAATAACCTCAGATATGCAGATGACACGACCCTTATGGCAGAAAGTGAAGAGGAACTAAAAAGCCTCTTGATGAAAGTGAAAGAGAAGAGTGAAAAAGTTGGCTTACAGCTCAACATTCAGAAAACTAAGATCGGCATCTGGTCCCATCACTTCATGGCAAATAGATGGGGAAACAGTGGAAACAGTGTCAGACTTTATTTTGGGGGGCTCCAAAATCACTGCAGATGGTGACTGCAGCCATGAAATTAAAAGATGCTTACTCCTTGGAAGGAAAGTTATGACTAACCTAGATAGCATATTCAAAAGCAGAGATATTACTTTGCCAACAAAGGTCTGTCTAGTCAAGGCTATGGTTGTTCCAGTGGTCATATATAGATGTGGGAGTTGGACTGTGAAGAAAGCTGAGCACCAAAGAATTGATGCTTTTGAACTGTGGTGTTAGAGAAGACTCTTGAGAGTCCCTTGGACTGTAAGGAGATCCAACCAGTCCATCCTAAAGGAGATCAGTCCTGGGTGTTCATTGGAAGGAATGATGCTGAGGCTGAAACTCCAATATTTTGGTCACCTCATGCGAAGAGTTGACTCACTGGAAAAGACCCTGATGCTGGGAGGGATTGGGGGCAGGAGGAAAAGGGGACGACAGAGGATGAGATGGTTGGATGGCATCACCGACCTGATGGACATGAGTTTGGGTAAACTCCGGTAGTTGGTGATGGACAGGGAGGTTGGTGTGCTGCGATTCATGGGGTAGTGAAGAGTAGGACATGACTGAGCAACTGAAATGAACCGAAGATATGGAAGCCCTGGAGAAGGAAATGGTAACCCACTCCAGTATTCTTGCCTGGAGAATCCCATGGACAGAGGAGCATGGTGGGCTACACAGTCCATGGGGTCTCAAGAGTCGGACACGACTTAGCAACTAAACCACCACCACCACCAAGATATGGAAACAGCCTAAGTACTCATAAACATATGAATGGATAAAGAAAAGAAATGTGGTATATATATGTGTGTGTGTGTAATGGAATATTATTAAGCCATAAAAAAAAGAATAAAATCTTGCCATTTGCAACAACGATGGCCCTTGAAGGCATTACGCCAAGTGAAATAAGATAAGAGAAAAATAAATCCTGTATGATCTCACTTACAGAATCTAAAATAAAACAAAACAAAGAAAACAAGCTCAGGGATAGTTGAGAACAGATGGATGGTTGCCAGAAGCTGAGGGTGGGGTGTGGGAGAAGTGAGTGAAGGACATCAAAAGGTACAAACTTCCAGTTATAAAATAAATAAGTCATCAGGATGTAATATACAGCATGGTGATTATAGTAAACTGCCGGGAGCCGGTGAGGCATTCCACTCGTGACAAAGGTCATGAGGAAAGAGGCTCGGCATACGCAAAGGCGGGATCGAGCCTCAGGAGTCCCCCCGGATATTCTCGAGCATCTACCCCCCAAAAAACCAGAGTCTGCCTACTTTATTGCTTTGTGCTCTCACCTCTGACTTTACTGGGGGCTGTCCCCTACCACCATCTTGCTCTCTCTGTCAAAGAATTAACTTACAGCTCCAATTAATAAAGTTCCTGGGCAATTAGGAGTGTTTAAATCCAAACCCCTCAGATAGCTCTCTAACTCGCCTGACAAGTTTACCCGGACTCCTAGAGCCATGCATACGATTGTTTACAGTCTCCCAGCCTCGAGAGGCATGGGAAGCTTAAGATATTCAAATAGCTTAGAGCCTCTCAGAGTTAGAAACTGTCAGAATAAAACTAGTAAAGGATTTCATTGATGAACCAATGTTTGTTGCCAAGTTTTCACATCCCCTGAATTGTATCTTTGAATATGTATTAATTAATAGTTGGTATGTAGAAAAAATAAGTAGTGGCCTTGGTGTTAGTAACTTTAGACCCTTAAGGTAATAAATTCTTTTCTTTGTTGTAAACCCATTACACATCCGCCCTATAGGAATGCAATTTTATCTTCAGAAGATGGCCAAACCTTAAAATAATTACTCTTAGAGAAAATAAGTCTTTGTTGATAAGTCCTTGTCAAGAGTCATAAAATGTTAATAGGCCTTCTGGCCAGAAGATGATGTAAATCACCTAAACCATTTGTATACGATAAATTTGCAGGAAAGAAATCCTGGTTTTTGATAAGGGTCAAGGACTGCTGACTTCGCATCCCCTATTATCCTCTATGTGTAACTTAGGGTATAAAAGCCCCTGTTAAAAATAAAGCTACGGGCCTTGCTCACCAACGCTTGGTCTCCCCATGTCATTCTTCCCTTTAACTTCCGGCTGAAGTCTCCATCTGGAGCGCGGATATCCTCTGCGACCATTTATTTGCCTGGGCTTCTAAGACCCACTCGAGAAGGTGTCTAAGGTGGGGCACCTTCCACTATTCGAGAGGGCGCCTGCGGCCTACGTAAGTGGTACAAACTTCTTGTCTTGAAGTTTTATTGGTCTCCCGCATAAACCAAGCTACTCAGCCTCTTTTCTCCACTGAATTTTCCTACTGAGCTATCTTCATTCTATTACTCTTTATATCTTTGATAAATATGTAAATAGTCGCTGACTCCGTCTCCCCTTCGAATACCCTGGATCAGCCGGGGATGGTCCCAGGCAGTAAACAATACTGTACTGCATATTTGAAAGTTGCTAAGTGAGCAGATCTCAAAAGTTCTCCTCACAAGAAACACAAAAAATTCTGTACCTATATATGGTGATGTTTGTTAACTAGACTTATTGTGGCAATCATTTCACAAAATACACAAATACTGAATAATTATGCTGTACATCTGAAACTAACATAATGTTGTATGTCAATTATGCCTCAATTAAAAAAGTTTTTGCTAGGACAGCTCCTAGGTGTCGAGAAACCAGTTTACTTCCTAGATTACTGGCTTATTACAATGGAGAGCAAGCAGCAGCCAGATGAAGAGATACACAGGGGGAAGTCCTGAACAAAGAAGCTTCTGTTCTTGTTTGGGGCCTGGCATAAGGGCACATAGAAACTTCTGGTTCACCAACCGGTAAAATACCCCAAACCCTGTACTACTGGATTTTTATAGAGACTTCCTTACCTGGACATGATCAATTACTAACTCCAGCCACGATCAGTTATTTCCCACCCTTCGCCCCCTCTCTGGAGAAAGTGCAAGGTACAGTCCTGAAAATGCCAAGCTTCGAATTATGGCCTGATCACTCACAGCTTCCATCCAGGAGGCATCCAGGACCCACCCAGAATCATCTCAATAGAATAAGGTATGCTCCTAGTGTCCGGAGGTAGGAATTAATAAGGGATTCAGGAGCCATGTATCAGGAAGCAGGGTCAGAAGCCAGTATATCTATTTCTTATTGTTTTATACAAAGAAACAAAATACCCCAAATTACATTATCTTCCTTTGCTCTATCTCCCTAAGTCTGTTCCTTTCTGTATCTAGTCATCCAACCCCAAAATTTTAGAGTCATTCTTAAAATTTTTTCTTCTCTCACTTGTCACACTTAGCTCAAACGTTTACCAAATTCTTTCCATTCTAATTCTTAAAGTGAAGTGAAAGTTGCTCAGTCGTGTCCAACTCTTTGCGATCCCATGGACTGTGTACTCCGTCAGGCTCCTCTGTCCATGGAATTCTCCAGGCAAGAATACTCGAGTGGGTAGCTGTTCCCTTCTCAGGGGATTTTCCCAACCCAGGGATAGAACCCAGATCTCCTGTATTACAGGTGGACTCTTTACCAGCTGAGCCACCAGGGAAGCCCAAGAATACTGGAGTCGGTAGCCTAACCCTTCTCGAGGGGATCTTCCCGACCCAGGAATTGACCCAGGCTCTCTTGCATTACAGGCGGATTCTTTACCAGCTGAGCCACCAGGGAAGCCCAGATCCTAATTCTTGAGTATCTCCTTAATCTTTCCATACCTGGTCCCTGCTTTAGTTGACTCACTGCATGTGAATCTACAACAGCCTCCAAAGGCTCTCATCTCATCTTGCCTCTTGCCAACTCATCCACCACAGTGTGGCTACAATTAGTTTTCTAAAACTCAAATCTCATCTTTTCATATTCAAACTCTTTCAGTGGCCTCCCAACGCCTATGGAGAAAGGCTTTATTACTTCAGCTGAACTCTGCAGTTTCCTGAGCTTTCAATGTCCCTCTCTCATTTCTTGTCACTGCTGTCTCTGCTCTGCCTTCTACCTGCAACAAGGTTAACTCAGAGAGCCTGTGAACTGGATGGAAACAAAATTACATTTTCCTTTTCATTAATTCCTATCTAAAACTTAGCATTTCCTTCAAGTATGATGGTAGGGAGCAAACCATAGTATTAGCATTAGCTGTGATTTTTTTCCACCAGAAGAAATCACAGATTTTCATATCATATTAGCATTGTTGCAGATCCCGCAAACTATCAGTTAGATTTATGGTCTGAAATCATGGTAGTTACTAGGTCATGCTAAATCTTGTTATTTAATGTGTAAAATAACAAAGCACATGTTACTCTATCACAAAGTTGCTTTTTATAATTTTAAGTCAAAAATGTATACTTCAATATTGTTGGTTTTACTTATAAATCTGTGTATTTTATGTATTTAAGAAAGGACAGAAAAGCTTCTTTAGGCTGCCAAAGGAATCGCTTGCACAAAAAACTCTAATAACAGTTCTTTCCCAAACCTGGAGTGTTCTTTTCCACTGCACGTTCCTGCAGGACTGCTACTCTCTCATTAACCTGGTTAAAACTGTCACCGTCCCTGACTTCTAGACCCTCTCCTCTGCCCTTCCACAATCCCACAGGCTCTCTGTAAATGTCTGGCTCCTCCTCCTTTAGACAAAGCTCCTGAGCGCAGGAAGGTGTGATTCATTTTTGTATATTCAACACCTGGTTTGGAGTCTGCCACACAGAAGTGAAACCAAATTTTGTTCAATGAATAAATTAATGAATATAAAAATATAAGCAGATCAAATATTTTAGAGTCTTAAAATCTGGGTCTGAATCCTGGCTAACAGTTAGTAGATCCGTGACTTGGAGAAAGTCTTTTAATTTCTTTAGACTTCTTTTTCATGTCTGAAATGTGGATAAATCTCCCCTATTCATTGCACTCTTTGTCAAGAGGATTAAAATAAGGTAACTGTGTGAAAGTGCTCTGTCAAGCTGCAAAGGTGCCCCAAATTTAGTTATACTGTGCAAAGGTCATTATTCGGAGAAGGCAAAGGCGCCCCACTCCAGTACTCTTGCCTAGAAAATCCCATGGACGGAGGAGCCTGGTAGGCTGCAGTCCATGGGGTCGCTAGAGTCGGACATGACTGAGCGACTGCACTTTCACTCTTCACTTTCATGCACTGGAGAAGGAAATGGCAACCCACTCCAGTGTTCTTGCCTGAGAATCCCAGGGACGGGGAAGGTGGGCTGCCGTCTATGGGGTCGCACAGAGTTGCACACGACTGAAGCGACTTAGCAGCAGCAGCAAGGTCATTATTATTTAAAAATGTGTCTCCAGCGAATCCCTCGAATGGCCTGCTATGGAGTGAAAGCTAATGTCCATCCTAGAATTCACATAATGAAGCCCCAGTACGGTGGTACTGGGAGCTGGAATTTTTGGGAGGGGGCATCATGATGGGATTAGTGCCTTTAATATTCAAGAAGAAGAGACATGAGAGAGCTTATTTCTCTTTCATTCTATCTTTGTCATGTAAGGATACAAAAAGAAGATTGCTGCCTGTGAATCACAAAGAGGGCTCTCACCAGACCCCAACCTTACGGGCACCCTGGTCTTGGACTTCCAACATCCAGAACCGTGAAAACAATAAATGCCTATTCTTTAAGCCACACAGTCCATGACACCTTGTTACAGCAGCCACACTAAGATGCTGCCCTGTGCTGCAGGGTGTATCCAGAAGCTCTTCCCTAAACATACGGTTCTGTGTACTTCAGGTCTGTGTGCGCTTGTCTCTATTTACTTCTTGCTATTCTGCCCAGTGCCCATCCCTCTCCACTGCCTGGTAGCATGCACAGATTTTTCAACACTCAGACGGAGTGTGAATAACCTCCTCTGCACTCCTTTGTCAGGCCTCTCCCTTCTCCCCACACCTTGCGCAGTCGGTATATGAGAGTTAACCTCCATTAGTCTCTAGATAGCGGGCCTATTCTTGACCTCCTCTCATCCATCAGGAATGCATGTTTGCCTGAGCATAAAATCGGGCAAGCAAAAGTGATTAGAAAATATACGAAACAAATCAGTGACACTGTATGCTTCTGGTTATTTGTAAGAAGAGCAGAGCCATAGCCTGCAAGTGTAAATTCTGAATGATGAATCTGTCACAAGTGCTTTAAATATTCAGTTTCATCTCATTATAAATGTAAATACATTCACTCTAGCAAAGCAAGGTGAAGTTCATCTTGAAATGTCTATTTCAACAGTCGTGTCAATGCAGAGCACTGTGTTATTGAAAATGTCACCATGAGGAGGCTCAGACAGGAGACCACAGCACCTTTGAATTCCTCCTATCTGCACTGTGTCTGCAAGAACAGGAGTGAGAGTTCTATGCAGACCCCTCAACTCAGAGCATGACAGTGGAGAACAGAGGCCAGAGGGTGGCAGTCAGTGCCACACACAGTGAGTTACAGGCTGACCTTCGCAGAGTAGGGGGCAGCAGTGGTGATCTTCCAGGCCCAAGTACAACCTACAAGGGAATTTCTGACCCTCTTACAGAGCCGCCTTAAGGTCTGCTCAATTTTCAGGAAGCAGGACACAGTTTCCAGGAAAATACAGGGGCATGAAAGAAACCATCAAGGCAATGATATACAGACAATAATTGATTTAGGCCAAAATTTGAGTTTGAGATTTAAGATAAAGCAGAAGGAAATAAAATTATTCCCTAACCACACTAGCATAAATGATCTCACTTCCAACTTCATACACAAAGTGCACATTAGGGAAAACTTTCAATTTCCTGCCATCTACCTTTAGATCTATTTCCCCCAGTAACCTGAGAACAAGTTGCCTGATTTGCTTTTGCATTCCCTTGAGTTCTTCAATTCCTAAAAGTCATGAACAAGCTTGCTCTATGATGCCCCATTTATTAACTAACGCCTTATCTAAATGTCCTCTATAACCTTCTTACCTACGGTTAGGAAGGTGCTCAAGAGCTGCTCCGTGGCAACAGGCTTGATCTCTGTCCGCAGATTAACAAATCTGCCAACCACCAAGGGAGCTCGGCGGAAACCTAGAATCCTGGTTTGGAAGGTTGAACAGAAGAGAAAAATCTTTGGGGATATATTTTATTTTTATTTATTAAAAAAATTTTAATATATATATTTTATTGAAGTATATTTGATTTATAAAGTTCCAGATGCACAGCAAGGTGATTTAGTTATACATATATGCATATATTTGAGATGGAAATGGCAACCCACTCTAGAATTCTTGCCTGGGAAATCCCATGACAGAGGAGCCTGGCAGGCTACAGTCCACAGGGTTGCAAGAGTCAGACACTACTTAGCAACTAAACCAGAGTACGCATATATTAGTTTTCATATTATTTTCCATTATAGGTTATTACAAGATATTGACTATAGTTCCCTGTGCTATACAGTAAATCTTTGTTGCTTGTTGTGTATCTACGGGGATCCTATTTTAAACAGTAGGGTTTTTTCTTTTTGGCCAAGTTGAGCAGCTTACAGGATCTTAGCTCCCTGACTAGGAAATTCCCTAAACAGAAATCTTAAAAATCACAGCTAATCGTGTTATTAGGTGTGTAAAGGTACCATTGTGTGTGTCAGTCGCTCAGTCGTGTCCGACTCTTTGCGACCCCATGGACTGTAGCCCATCAGGCTCCTCTGTCCATGGGGATTCTCCAGGCAAGAATACTAGAGTGGGTTGCCATGCCCTTCTCCAAAAGATACTGTTGATTACTGGTAAATATTTTTCAGAGGTACATATGTTTATGAATTTAATATTGAGATGTAATTTATTGAAGACAAATCTGGCAAAATGTGAGCAACTGTTAAACCTAAGGAGTGGGTCTATGGGTTCATTATAATGTTCCATGTTTGTTAGAAATTTTTCATAGTAAGATTTTAAAATAAACTTAACAAAGCATTAAAAAAAAGATTGGGCCTAAACCCACACATGGTTTCAAATCTTTGCATAAAACAGAATACTGATAGAAAACTACACAAATTAACCTAAAAGGATAAATTCATAGGACAACTTAAATACAGATACATTTTAAGACACTTCTAATGGTCTCAAGTGCAGCCTTGGTGGAGCACCATCATTTTTTTAAAAAAGGAAATTTTCTTGCTAAAAAAATACACACTCCCTGAAGAAAAGTTGGAGGGGCAGAATTCAGAATACACAGAAAATTTATGGAAGAAAATTAAAATCATCCATAATTCCACAATCCAGAAAAAACTAGTGACAATCTGGCATTCAACCATATTTTTCAGACATGTATATATAGACATACACTCACTCTTGTGTGTATATACATAGTTGAAATTATACTATATGCAATTCTGCCTCCTGCTTTTCACTCATCATTGCATCATGAGCCTTTTCTGACTCTTTTAGAAAGTTGCCTTAAGGTTTCTACAATTACAAATGACTGTGCAATAAATAATCCATTGTTCAGGGCTGCCGACTGATTCTCTATCCTAAACTCATTCTTAAAAAAGCCACAAAAGTAAGGAGATCAACAGATCGATCAAAATAACATAAAAATTGAGAGCACCTTCTGAGGCCAGAGGAGGGGGTTAAATCCTAATGTAATGGAGAAATAGCAACTCAGAGCAGAAAAGTGTAAGGAGCATGGGGTGGGAAAGAAAGTGGGGAAGTACCTTTTCTCCCCACTGACCATTGTCAGACCAAAGAAGAGCATCCATTTAGTGTTGGGAAGCCGTACTCAGTGGCACTTGAGCCTGGCTGGGGCAGTTAACAAAAGGGAGAGGGGGCTGGTCAGAGAATAGCTTTCAGACTTTGAGGGAGGGAAGGGCTTTTAAATATAAGACCCCAAAGCACAGGTCATAAATTGAAACATTATTTAATTAATATCCAAAATAGTAATTTCTGTACAAAGACTACTTCACTACAAGTTAACAAATAGGTGCTGTGCTGTGAAAAGATGAGGAGGTATCTCTGCCAATAACTGGGGGAATATAAAGGAACAATGAGATACCACTTTACATGTATCAAATTAACAGAAATTAGTATGTTGGATAATATGAAATATCGGTATGGTTATAGGAAAAAGATCTTTAGGCACTGCTGGTGTCCATTAACAGAGAAACAGGAAAGGGATTAGGGATGAAGAAAACAAGGAAACAAAGTTTTGCAAAGATTAATGTGCAGTTAAGTGATGAGTAGGATCTATCCAACTCTTTCCCACTAGGTCTTAATAGGGGCAGTGAAAATTCATGGTGTTATGAATGAACATTCATTTAATTTTCCCTGTCATTAGATGTTTAGGGTGCTTTCAGATTTTCAGTACTGAAAATGCTACTAGCTAAGATCTTGCTATATGTATCTTTGAATTTCTGATTCTCTAGAGTACTTTTTAGAAATATCTTCCGAGAAATGTCTTAGATGTTTGCATAAAAAGGTAGCTATTCATTCAAAGGGTATGAACATGAAGATTCTGGATACGTGGTGCCAGAGTTCTTAAAGATGGAACCAATTAACAATGACACAAGCAGCATAGATGCCAATCTATTCCTGCCAATAAAGTACTATCTTTTTTCTAATCTCTGTCACTTTCAGTAGGAGAAAACAGTACCCCTTATTTCACTGGATTTTGTTTGGTCGCACTCTGTGGCTTGTGGGATCTCAGTTTCCCAACCAGGGACTAAACCTGACCTTTCCACAAGAGAGGCGTCCTACCCGATGGACAACCAGGAATTATCTGGATTTGTTTTTTTTTTACTGGTGAATATGAATTCCCTCTGTCATATTTACTAGCAATCAGTAATTTCTATTCAGCCAACTGTGTTCTTAAACCATTTCTACTAGTGTTTTAGAGTATATATAAGATTTTATAAACTTATATATTAAGGCTATTAATGTTTAGATTATATATTGGATTCAGGTATTTTCCTCCCAAGTTAGTTTGCTTTTAAATTTTTACGTTTTTTGACATATGAGTTAAATTTTTTTTTAGTTGAATCTACTGAGTTTTTAAAAATTTAATCTCTTTATTGGCTGCAGTATGCGGGATCCTAGTTCCCTGAACAGGGATCAAACCCATGCCCTCCTGAAATGGAAGCACAGAGTCAACCACTGGACCACGAGCAAAGTCCCTCTTTGTGATTTTTAAATTATTGCTTTTATACCTATAAAATCCTCCCTAATCCTGAAAAAAGACAAAAATTCATCTTTATTTTCTTCTAGTTTCCTTATAGATTCATTAAAAAAATATAGTGAATAATTTCTTTTAAAGTCTATCAACATGCCCTGATTAAAGATCTGATCAAAAGGAGCAACTGGGACACTAGACAATTCAATTACAAGAATCCTGACTAATAACCAGCTTAAAAAGTATTAAGTTTTCCTCATTAACTTACACATTTAGAATTCACATTTATCCTGGTTATTGAAGCTGTGCATATTTTGTATGAAGGAAAATAATATTTACATATATGTCATGTTATGTTTCCAGCATATGAGGATAAATGAGTATTACTTAAAAACAAAATCAAAACAAAACAAAAACCAGGACTGCCAGGCCCAATTAATGACCAGTTCAATTTAGGGATGTGAAGTCAAACTTTGGTTTTCTTCTTGCCATTTTATTTACCCAAGTAATGAGGCACTCATACAAATTTAGTGGAAGCAATCAGTTATCTAAAGTAAGTTAACAAGTCAAAGTTATTACACTTTTTTTTTTAATTACACTTCTTTGAAAGGAGTCCACAAGTCCTCTCCAAGATATTTTTAAAAGGAAATAAAACGAATGTAACCCACTGTGATCGCACATACCTGTCCAAATGAAAGGCTGCTACCTCTGCATTGTGTCTATCATAACCAGCATATGGTTCCCCTTCTACCACATAGTCCCGGTTATACCTGCAGAGCAAATGGGAAGCACAGATGTAGACATGAATTACATCAGTACCAGAGGTGACAGTACAAGAGGCAGAACAGAAACTCTGCAAGCCTGATTCACTCTAGTGGCCTCTGTCAACCCTGAGAACAGTCATGGGTTAGCATGGGTCACCAGTAGATGATGTGAAGAAGAAGTGGAGAAGAAAACTAGAATTATACATCTACCTCTGCAACCATTCTATGAATAAAACACAGATGTTATTTCTACCCCTCCTGAAGACTTTCAACGTAGCTTAAGTAAAACTAGAAGGTACTTTTCTGAACTCTTTGTATCTTCAGCACAGTGCTAAGTCTATAGTTGGTGCTTAATAAATGTCTACTGAATTGTCTATTAGACTAAACTGAAATAATGAAGACAAATATGTAATTAAAAGGTCTTGCTTACCAGAATGGCTATGGTAAGGCTTATTAGAGAAGTTTAAATTTCTTGGGGAAAACAATGGTCCTGATATGCTTCAGGTTTTGTTAAATAAGTAGGAAAAGGAAAAAATTTTTAAAGTTATCTGAATAATTATTCTCTTTTTAAGTTTATGATGATGCAGTGGAAGGAATACTGGACTGCAGTGAGAGTTAGGTAAAGCTCTGTCATTACCTGCCTGGATAACCTTGAGTAAAACCCTTCTTTTCTGTGGGTCTTAGATTTCTTATTGATAATATTAGGGGCTGGACCAAAAAGCAAGTTCTAAGATGTCTTTGCAAAGACCCTGATGCTGCGAAAGATTAAGGGCAGGAGGAGAAGGGGGCGACAGAGGATGAGATGGTTGGATAGCATCACTGACTCAGTGGACATGAATTTGAGCAAACTCCAGGAGACGGTGAAGAACAGGGGAGCCTGGCGCACTGCAGTCCATGGGGTTACAAAGAGTCAGCCATGATTTAGCGACTAAACAACAACAAAGATGTCTTTCATCTCAAACACCACTCCGATGATTTACATCACATGCATGACATAAATGAAGGATAATGAAAACTGGCATATTTCTTTCTACTAATTATACAAAGAGATACAACTTAAACTTGCTAATGGGAAGAACTGAACACAATTCATCTATGACTTCTACTGTTCACTTGCATTTCCTGAATCAAAAGGAGACCTAGTAGGCTTTACAAGACAGAAATAAGTTGAGAATGATGTGAAGAGGAGCCACTCCACTAAGGTCACTTGGGTCTCCAATGCTGAAATGGCCATGGGGAAGTGGGAAACAGTACTATACAAGGCAGTGACCTTCAACATAAATGACCACAGGATATAAAGTGAAACCATGTTCATAAAACACATTTTCAAGTCAAAGCAATGAAACATTTATGTGAGGAGACAGACATGCCTCAACACCTGGCTGGACACCAGTTTCTTCTTAGCCTGGTCAATATACTCATATGTATTTTTTTGTTTCTGGTGTCAAAGCATCATTTAGGCTGCCTAGGATTACACCTGCTACCTCCAAATGAAAAGTCTCAGTTTTTAAATAGGACTGCAGTGAAAGCTGACACTATTCAAGCATTTCTCTCTCCACTACAGCTGCCGGTGACAGGCCTGGAATACTTTATTTCTCAGGACTCCACCGGAGCCACAGAAGACTGTGGTGATATGCAGTCCACTCCTTTCAGTGAAATGTTAGAGAACTTTCCAGAACATGGGAAGTCTGCACATAATGAAATGTAAAACCCTAGAAAAATTCAGAAACTTTGGGAGTGGGCTGGAGAAACAGGAAGGGAAGGAAATGGGAAAGGAAGAGGAACCAAATGAAAGAACTGCACTGGAGTCCAAAGGGCTGAATCCTCAGTTCACATTTGGTTTTTGTGAAACATGAAAGTCAGAACCCTGGATTTCACTTTTCCCAGAAGTAAAATGAGTAGTCAGACTAGTTGATCACCAAGGTCCCTTTCAACACTTCCTATGATCCTTCACTTCTCCCAAGCTCTGGGCCCTTGCCAGCTTGTTCTTTTCCCACCATAACTGTAGTTTTTGTCTATGAAAATCAATGTACTTCCAGAAAAGATACAGCTACATTAAAAAACAAAATTACTTTTATAATAATGTAAGGCAAAATGTGCAAATAAAGGCATGGCTGTATTCCTGTATATTTCATGCACTATACAAATCTTCCATCTTTGACAGGAGGACATGGACAACCAGGCTCCAGAAATGCTGAACCACAAGTGGCTGTTAAAGAAAGGTGCACGTCTCAACTCAGCAGGAAGGACTTAGATCCTCCTCTAAACAGAGCGATCCATCTTAAGTCACTGACAGAACAACGAAATTCATACAGTAACTGCCGATAAATCACTCCTATCCTCCTGGTGAAGGACATCAGAATGTGACCAAGGACATTAATTTGCACTTACACTAGGACTAAATAGTCTCAGAGGCCCCTGGGGTCAGAATAGCAATTTGCTGGGTGTTTTTGGACTGGAGCAATTTCTACAAGCACTTAAATGTGAACCCACTTTCCCCAGCCTGCGAGAGCGCCAGGTATAATCAGCCCAGGTCAGTGTGTGCAGTGAGTAGGGTGCTACCACCCACTGTAGGGGCCTCGACAGCTTGCAGGGGGTGGGGGAGGAACATCCCCGGAGCCGGGCATAGACAAGGGCTATTTGGGAGATGATGGGAGATGAAGGGGCTGCCTTGACAAGAATAAAGGGCTGGGTATAGAGAGGAGGGCCAGGCTGTAAGAGGCTTGGCCATTAGGTTGCAGAGGCTGGGTTTTGTCTGGTGAGTAATGGGAATCCCTGGATGTTTTAAAGCTGGGGAGCACAGTGATGATATGGGTATTTGGGAGAAGAATGAAAGTAGTTTTCAGGATGGTCTGGAAGAGGAACGTAATGGGAAGACTGCAGTGGTAGTAAGAGATACGAGACGAAGCATCAGTGACTAATGTTAGCCTATGCATTTATCTGCTGCCACTTCCCCTTCTCACCAGTCTGGCGTCTTCCACCCTCCATTTATATTACAACTTGTCTGAACACTGCAGACCTATCTGCAAAGCGCCTAAACTAACACTAACGTTGCACACCGTCAGTAACATCTGCCTTCACTTCCTGCTGCCCCATTTCACCTTTAATTCCCCGGTGTATAAACAGTGGGTATGAAGAGGGTATCCTTTTACTTAAACACAAACTGCCTGCAATTCATCTCTTTACATGAACTTAATTCTTGTTTTTAGTTTGCTTTCTTTCCATCAGTCTGCTTATGCTGCTGATGGCTCAGGCGACAAATCAAGAGGTCAAGGATCACATTTCAAAAGGAAGCTAGCAAATTTTTGAAAATGGATGATCCATGTCATCTCTCTTACAGGAAGACAAACAAATGTGAGAGGCTCACATGTGTGTGGCAGAACACCAGCTGCTCACACTCTGACGGATCCAAATTCCAGCTCCATTAGTTACTGCAAGCTGACCCTGTCAAGTTACTCTTTCCACGTCTCAGTTTCTGGTTCTGGAAATAAGCACCGTAACTGTCCACGGTTGTGACGAAGGCTAAAAGCGTTAACATACAAAAAGTACTTAGTGTAACACCTGGCAAACAGTGTGCATGCAACAGAAATTAGATTCAAGGTCCACATAACCATGCTTTTCCCACATTACCTGATTTCCACATCTTCCACACACCATGCCTCCCAGTTCCAGGCAAATGCAGATCCCTTCCATTTCTGGAATCCCAATATACTAGCTCTCTGGCTGCCTATTATCTACTGATATTTGGGTCATGAAGAGAGCTGAGCCAACTACTCTGATCACAGTAAGTTTCTGCATATCATCACCCCATGTTTCTTCTCCCACTCCAGCAAGAGACCCCAAGTTATATGTTATAATTCTCTCCAAAGCTCCACTGAGGAATGAAAAAAATGTTTAGTCCACAGATAATTTCAGACCTTACAAATTTTGAGAAAATGCACTGGTAACTAAATCCTGTCAAAAGAATATAGATTACCATCATGTTAACCTATTTCAAATTCATATACACACAGAAAACTTAAAAAATAATTATACTATAGAACTGCCACACAAATTCTCTCTGTAGATCCTTAGAGAAGTCCAAAGAGATCACTGTCTAATAGTATACGAACTAGCTCTTTCTCCAGTTCAAATTTGGACTGAGGCAACTAAAATGGCTCAGTTCTCTGCTTAAAACAGGCAAAAGAAACGAGGTATTACTACACACACATTAGAATGGCCAAAATCCAAAACACAGACAACACCAAACATTAACGAGGATGTGGAATAACAAGAACTCTCACTCACAGCTGATGGGAATGTAAAATGGAACCACCACTTTGGAAGACAGATTGGTAGTTTATTACAAAATTAAACATGTTCTCACCATATAGTCCAGCAACTATGCTCCTTGGTATTTACCCAAATGAGCTAAAAACTTATCTACACAAAAATCTGCACATGAATGTTTATAGAATTTTTACTCACAACTGCCAAAACTTGGAAGCAACCAAGACAGTTTTCAGTAAGTGAATGAATAAACAAACTGTGGTACATCTACACAATGGAATATTATTCAGGGGAAAAAAAAAGAGCCATCAAGCCACAAAAAGACACAAAGGAACCTTAAAAAACATGGAGAGAAGCCAATCTGAAAACGTTACAAAAGGTTATCACTCCAGCTATATGACATTCTAGAAAAGGCAAACCATGGAGACACTAAAGAGATTAGTGGTTGCCAGGGACTCAGAGGGAGGAAGGGAAGAATGAAGAGACAGAACACAGGGGACTCTGAGGTCCAGGAAGCTGTCCTTTATGATGGTGTAACGGTGAATACTTGTCATTATAAGTTTATTAAAACTTACAGAATATACAGCACAAAGAGTAAACTTTAACTATGGACTTTAGTTAATAAATTAATATTGGCTCATCAATTGTAACAAAGGTACTAATTTGATGGAAGACGCTAATTATAGAAGAGACTGGGGAGGAGGAGGAAGGACATACATAGAAACGCTCTATACTTTCCCCTCGATTTTTCTGCAAACCTAAAATTACTAAAATAAAGTAAAATAAAATAAAGTCTATTAATTAAAACAAAACCAAAGCTCAAGTGAAAGAATCTTAACTTTAGCACTAAAATGGACTTAAGTTACTCATCCAAAACTCACTCCAACTCTGGGTAACTCCTACTCCACAGCATTTCTGACACGTGGTTATCTGGTCTTTAACTGTACACTTATGGTGATAAGTTGCTTATTTCCTAACCAATTCATCTTGTACTTCTAACATCTGGCACATAGGACTTGATAAATTTAGAAATCAAGGACAGCTCTCACTGTAAAGTGTTCAATCTAATTTGGTACCAAAACATATTCCTGCAAGTTTCCCTTACTCAAAGAAACATGGAACATTAAGGGCTAGAAAAGACTTCAGAGACCTTCGTGTCTCTGCCTCCCATTTTACTGAACAGAATAGTAGGAGAGGGAGATGAGCACTCAAACAAATTCCAGGTTAGAACCAAACAGCACAGATAACTTCCAAGATGAAGACTTACCGCTTAGGTTTGAAGACAACTTTCTGTCCTCCTTCAAGTATCAGTAAGGCTTTCAGTTGTGTCCCTTTATAACCCACATCAGCTTTAATGATTTTCTTGGTGGCCATGGCATGCAAGATTGCTCCCAGCTCTGGTGTCTCTTCAGGGTACACTTCCCGGGGAACCACCCACTGGGCTGCAATCTCCCAGGGAGACTGCAAGGTGTGGTCCAGCTTGGGCACCAGCTCCACCCGCAAGCCTGCCATCATTCGGTGAAATGCCCTCTGGTCCTCCCGGTTGGCAGCTGATGTATCTAAGTTGTCAATCAGGAAAACTTTGGTGAAGATAAAGATGACAAGGAGAATTGCTAACAGCACGACTCGCTGCTTTAGCTTCATGTTGACCTCTTTTCCTTCTCCCCGACCACTCTCACTTATCAAGGAGAGCAGGTGGTGATGGTCAGCAAGGAGACTCCATGATTATACACACTGGTCCATCTCTTCACTGAGGTGCCTCCCACAATTCCTGCAAGCCCAAGTATAAAGTACAGTTCATTCAGAAATTCTGTCCTTCCACTCCTGAATCTTTCACAAGCCTCAAAGAGATTGCTCACTCTTTTAGCTGGACTAATCCTATGTCTGAGAAGACCCAATAATTTAGAATGAACTGGTCTAAGGAAGGATGTAACAGTTAAGAACCAGGTACACTGAAAATTTTAAAGCAAATACTCCTGTTTTAATAGGGTACAGAGCCATTCCGGAGCCATTTGGATGGCCACCAATTCTTAGAAACCAAAACAATGAGAAAAAGCACAAAAAAGTTAAACACTAAGATATGCATAACTCCTTAACTTTCATTTTACCTTTCAAAACCCATAAATGACTTTTGATTATCCAAAACTACCAGTATTTGGTAACTTTCCAGTTATTGTCTCCAAGTACAAGTATTACGACATATTATAAGACAAGAACTCTTAAAAAACGCCAAAAAGAGGGTACTGTTACTGCTGCTGCTAAGTCGCTTCAGTCGTGTCCGACTCTGTGTGACCCCATAGACAGCAGCCCACCAGGCTCCTCTGTCTCTGGGATTCTCCAGGCAAGAACACTGGAGTGGATGTCCATTTCCTTCTCCACCAAAGAGGGTACAGAGGAGAGTAATAACTCCCTCTCTGAATTCAAATACCCAGCAAGCCTAAACATGTCGTATCTGCTGCTCACATACTGAAATACAACACCCAGACATGAATCTCTACTTATCAGTCTTCTAATTATTTTTCAAAATTAAAAATCCTATAAAATATGGATAATCAAATCTGGATAAATTAAGCAAAGGAAAAACATATCCCTATACCATCTGGCTATTAGGAGAACATGACCAGAAAATTAATGAAACCTGGTACTATAGCAACATGACTACATCTGGACTGGTCAGGCACGTAACAAAGATACTTATGCTACAGACCTAAAGAAGTGCTTCCTGTGGGGGCCCACCACACTGGCCAGTTCTCAAGCTGAAAGATTCCAAATACAAGATTTTTTTGCCAAGGTGTCAAGAACATAAAATTCAATCTCATTTGCATGCTGACAGGCTGCTTTCCACTCCAGAGGGCCCTTTAAAAACATGCACAAGCTTGCTCTGCTGTATGCCTACAGGCAGCACTGCGCTGGGTTAAGCCAAAGATGACAAGAAGATAACAGGGTGTTGCTTCACTCTCCAATTCATTTAACAACTCAAACTATTAATTGAAGAAGTAAAACCAATACAAAAGATGGGGCAAACAAGTCAGGCTGAGCCACTCCCAGCCAAACCGGAGACTGCTCCCCTATTAACCGCTGGAAACACATCCCCAGATAGTCTACTAGAGCAGCAGTGTGTTCTAAGGGCAGCGCCTTGCTGAGAGCTTGCTGACATGCAGTTTATTCTTGGTGATTAACCACTCCCGTTTCATTTTCAGGAAGATGGCAAAGTGAGAGTCAAATTCAAATTCTAATTATCTCCAGCCACCTGTTCCATTGCATCATCATCTCCCAGGGAGTACGTAACACTATTAGCTGAAACACAGGCAATTCAAGTGTATCCAAAATGTAATTGTGATGGTATCAAATTTGGTGTAAAACTCAGTAAAATAGTTCCCTATGATTATTGGTAACAGCAATGCTAGTAGAACAGATTTCAGAGATTTTTGCTAACATGACCCAAACCACACAAATTCTTCAGTTATCTGTTCAACAGTACAGATCTCTGGCTGCAGTGGTAAAATGTAATGTGGAAATCTCACTGTGTCGGCAATCTTTTCCTTGGCCCCTCCAGCTGCAACAACCTCCAGCTGAGGTGCTATTTTGGCATAAGGGGTCAGCTGAACAGCCTTTCATGTCCTACAAAACCCTCCTCAGGACTAAAGTCCGGTTAACCCGAGATTCTAATGATGCTGCTCATTTCATTTAGAATGAAGAAATTCCTCCCTCATGTTATATACACATATCATATCTAAACGTTTAGCACAAAGGTTGGGGAGAGTGAGGGGTTTTTTTTTTTTAAATCACCAATGCAATGAGAAGTTAGAGTAGCTCCAAAATTCAGACAAAACAAACTGAGCCTGTGTGCTTTTAAGTTCTGAAATCTCATTACCTTTTGATGGGCCACAGAAGAACGCACTCATCAGTTCAGGGCTGCAAATACTTCATCTACGCAACTAAGAAATTCCTATTAAGTGACCGAAGGGTTCAACTGTTACCTCACCTCACTATTTACCTCTGCAGGTTAGCCGTGAGGGTAGGTTTGAAGGGGCTGAACAAGTTTTTGCATTTGTGATTAGTCACCACATCCTGGTAGAACAAGTAAGACTGCAATTTGGCCCTGCTCTCAACAACTGCCTGGCATGTCCAGAGCCACTGACTGCATTTAGTGAGGGCACCTTTTATTGAATCCCTGAAAGAACAGCCTGTTGGACCTGCAGGTCTTCCAATCCAGAATAATGCAGCAAAATCATTTTTCTAATCACACACCATTTGTGAGTTCCATAAATCCCTTAGCAAAGCAATGATGGCATCGGCCAGTCTATGTTGCTAGGCACCACTCTCACTCTCTTCCCTCCTCGTCAACTTCCGCCAAAACAGTGTGAACACGGTCCCCTACGTGTCATTGCTCACTGGAGCACTCTCCAAATTTCTCTTAGCTCTTTTCTTCCCATCTTCTCCTCTTTAAAGCCCAGTCTAGCTTTCAAGGGCCATCTTCAAAGCCACTTCGGGTCCCTCCTTACCACAGTAACCTCTCGTCTTTGGGCCAGTACTTAACTACATTCTGCCATATCCAGTGTCTTCTTGTAGATTGTTCTTAATTCCTCTCTCAGAATTCTGACTCCTTACTGATCTTAGCTATTTTTGCACTCCCTACAGTACGTAGCATAGTAAGGGCAGATGCCTTTTTTCCCTTAAACCGAACAAACCACTGCAAATGAGGCTTTGCAAGTATCTTGAGACTCTGCTGTTAATTTCCTTCGGTACTGTATTTGGTATCAAATGAGCGTGTATCACCTGGCACCTGAACTTGGCTATCTTTAATCAACTACCCATTTTTAGGCAATATACTTCTCTACTGACACTATTCAATTTAGTTGGTAGTTTTGGAGGATAGTCTTTTTCTGAGTAAATACTGACAGCTCAGAAAGAGGTTTTCTTTTAGTTGGAAAGCTGCTACTCCCTCAGCCTACAGGGCAAGCACAAAGATATTCAAGAAATTGACAATATAGAGTTTTTAGTGGAATTTATACAAAAAGCCTGTGAGTCTGCAAGACTCCTTTCCAGGAAAATGTATTAGATACACAATATAGAATGATTCCTTCCTCCAATGATGTAGACTCCTTTACTCTTTACAGTGATCCCTTCCTCTCCTATATCCTTGAGAGGGGAGAGTATCCAAGACAGAGCTTCCATACTGTATTATCTTCTTTAAAATGGCAGCATACTATATCATCTGCAAACCGGGTTTCTAAGAGGATCCCCCATTTCAGATATTAAGGAAATAAAAACAACATCACTGGGTATATTCCAAATTATTCATGAAAAGTTCTCTTGCATTCTCAGGAGTCTGTCTGCTCTATTTCATGCCTGCACTGCCTCATATAAATGCCTCCAACAGTTTAACACTGTCCAGTTATATTATGGTCATTTATTTTAATGTTTCTGTTATGCAGAACAGAGCCTACCTCAAAGAACAAATAGACTCAAGGTAATAATATAACACAAAAAATGTTCAATATAAAAAAGGCAGGGCTAATGGTGGTCTTCACACTAAAAGCTGGCATAAATTCCCAGACTGGAGTTGTGGAAGAGAGACGTTTATAAGAAATCTTCACATTGAACCCTGGTTTCACTCTCAGCTCTATCAGTGAAATGAGGCTTGATATGGAAGCTGATATGTCATTCTTCTCTCTTACACACATACACACACACACACTCCTACATATACAGTAAGTGTTTTGTAAGAATAAACTTATGACTACATTGTAAATTGTTTTGGGAGAGGAAATAGAGGTTTTACAGAAAAAAGTGAAGTCACAGTATAAATATAAAGACTAGATCCCTCTGTTCAAGAATCTGACTGATGTCTGGAGGAGCATATACAGAAATACACACTGGTGCAAAGTTCTGTAAGCCAGTGTGTGATAAAATTCAATGTATGTAAAAGACCTGGCTCCAACACTTACTTCCTTACCAGGGGCTCCCACAAGCCACCAGCAAGGTTCCAAACCTCATTAGCAGCTGTGCCACCTTGAATCTCCCTTTAATCGGGAGACCTCACACTACTTCACCTGAGGTCACAGAGAAGAAATCCCAACTTCTGTTCAAAGCAACTAAAAACAAAGGCTTCAGTAATCCTTGTTTTTTGTGTTTTCAATTCAATGGTCAAATAAGTTCTTATCACATGAAGGGAGTGCAAGACATTTTGTGAGTGTCAGGTACCAGAAGGAAAACATTCAATATGAACATTTCACATAGAGGGTGATTAACAAAGAAGATGCTGAAGGGGGTAGGATTTATTATATAACTAGCATATTATCATATTTACTCACACAATCTCCTTGCCCTTCATCCTGAGTGGAAATCTCAAGGACAATTTCATAAACTTCTTCTTTGGTCATTGCTGGTTTCAGCAAACCTCTGAAGGTTTGGTAAGCATAACAGGTAAGACCTGAATTTAATTATGAGTTTTTGGGTGACTGTCTACAAAGACAGAAACCAACAATTCTTCCCATAAAGAAGTGGAATCTATTTCTCCTTCCCTAGAATATGGGTTGGCTTTGTAACTTGCTTTGATCACAGAATGCTGTGGAAGTTGCCGAGTGCTAGGTGTCTTAAGAGACCTAGCAGCTTCCATTTGGGACCAAGCTACTATGTAAAGCGGTCAGCCTAGACTACTGAATAAGCCTGGTCAGCCCCTAGTTCTTCTGGCCACCCCAGCTGAGAGCCAGATACATAAGTGAAGCCATTTAGGGCATTCCAGTTCCAGCTGAGGTCTCACCTAAATACAGCCACCCATGTGACTCCAGCCAATATCATGTGTGCAGAAGAATCAATCAGCTGGGCCCAGCTGATCTGCCTAATATGAGAAATAAATCGTTTAGTCTTAAGCCACTAATTTGAGCGTAATTTGTAAACCTAACATTTTCATGTCTACTCTGTCCATATCAACCATCTGGGATATATTAATTAACCATTTAAGTACAAATAAAAATTGGATTAATAAACTCTCTTAAAGGTAACAAAAGAAAAAAATAGCACCTCAAGTGGATCATTTACTAAAGTCCATTTATAAACTTTAGAGCAATTAAGGCTAACCCCACACACTCACAGAACTATACACACCCAGGTTATAAATTCTAACCTTTAAATTTCGGTCAGAGCATAAATAATAGCAAAAATTATAACCCTTTAGTACCAAAATAAAATAAAAACGCATATTTTCACCTTGGGGCGAGTCTGATACACTGTCCTTTTGTTTTTTTTCAATTGGTAGTGACCTTAGAGCACTTTGCTACATTATTATTAGCTGCCTCCTAGAAATAAATGCAGTCTCTCCTGATGGTTAGTGACAATTCTTATAAGTAAAATAAAGGGCATTCAGAAATCTTTCTGCTTAGCATCGTGAGCCTCTAGCTTAAGAAGTCAAACCCTCCAATACTAAGTGGTATGAAGTGTTCACTACTTAAATAAATCTCTATATCCTCAGAAAACCAGCCCACTCCTGTGCTGCCACCACCGCCTACAGCAGCAAAATATTATTCTTTTTCATCTTCAATTGGGAGTCTTCAATTAAAACAAAACCTAGCAACAAATAATATCATTAATCAGTATCTACATATAGTTTTCCTTTTCACTTAAATAGGTTCTTAATTCACCTTCTTTCTGCTAACCTCCCTGGGCCTCCATTTCCTTAAATGAAAAATGAAATACAAACACTATTACCTGACTGACAGAATTGTTAAAAATGAACGGTACTACCAGGTGTGTTGTGCTAAAACGAGTGTTTGGACAACCCATAGTAGTTGCTTGTTGGTCATTATTACCACACCAAAAACCCAAAGATGACTTCCTGAGAAGAAAGAATGCAAAGAAAACAACTCTCATTGGTAATGCCGTCTCCTGGGTTTACACAGTCGGGGCTGAATACATATGCTGCATTACCAACCTAGTAACCTTGTATTTCTGAACCAAAGACTTCCCTAAATTTGAGGAGTAGGTAAGACTGTAAGCAAGTAGGTATCGTCAGAGTGGATGCCAGGTGAAGCAGAGGACTAGGAGGTTACGTCACTAATCTGGCCAGCCTGAGGCCAATGTTTTTCTCTTGTCTACAAAGTTCAATTCTACCACATTCAACATAAGTGAAACAGATGGGAAGCATGAACTTTTTCTATTTCACGAAAATGGCTGAATAGAATGCCCTTCACAATGTTCTTCAGTTTGGAAGATTAAATCTGTGTTTTAAAGGTGACAGCTTTGCATGTCCTAGAGCAGCCATGAAATTAAAAGACACCTGCTCCTTGGAAGGAAAGCTATGACAAACCTAGACAGCACATTAGAAAGTAGAGATATCACTTTGCTGACAAAGGTCCATACAGTCAAAGCTATGGTTTTTCTAGTCATGTACAGCTGTGAGTGGAGAAGGCAATGGCACCCCACTCCAGTACTCTTGCCTGGAAAATCCCATGGACGGAGAAGCCTGGTAGGCTGCAGTCCATGGGGTCACGAAGAGTCAGATACGACTGAGCAACTTCACTTTCAAGCATTGGAGAAGGAAATGGCAACCCACTCCAGTGTTCTTGCCTGGAGAATCCCAGGGACAGCGGAGCCTGGTGGGGTGCCATCTATGGGGTCGCACAGAGTCGGACACAACTGAAGCGACTTAGCAGCAGCAGCAGCATGGCTGTGAGAGTTGGACCATAAAGAAGGCTGAGCAGTGAAGAATTGATGCTTTCGAACTGTGGTGCTGGAAAAGACTCTTGAGAGTCCTCTGGACAGCAAGGAGATCAAACCAGTCAATCCTAAAGAAAATCACCCCTGAACATTCATTGGAAGGACTGATGCTGAAGCTCCAATACTTTGACCACATGATGAGAAGAGCTGACTCACTGGAAAAGACCTAAGGCTGGGAAAGACTGAGGGCAAGAGAAGAGGGTGGAAGAGGTTGAGATGGTTAGACAGCATCACCAACTCAATGGACATGAGTTTGAGCAAGTTCTGGGAGTTGGTGATAGACTGGGAAGCCTGGCGTGCTGCAGTCCATGGAGTTACAAAGAGTCGGACAGGACTAAGAGGCTGAACAATAAAGCTTTTAAGATGAGCCCTGGAGTAACTTAAGTTATGGGTAGAGAAAATCGAACTTCTACACAGTCCAAGTCGGTTCAAGTGTTATATATCCCTCACTGTTTTCACTTCCACTTAAATATTTATTCACATATATAAACTTGTGCTATGTGAAAACCTCTAAGAGTTCCCTGTGAAGGAAGAAAATGATCACCAGATATTAATGAAGGCAGCCTTTCTTCCTGCATGTGAGAGTAAAAATGAAACAGGCAACAGAGTGTTTCCTCCCTCATTGAAAAAAATTCAATTCCTGCAACCTGTCCCATTTAAATCTTGATTCAGGGGAATCCTCTAATCATTTTTCTTGAAAAGTGAGAAGAAAAAAATTTCAGCTCATACTGCTAGTGAGATTTGCTCTAAAAAACCAACACAGGCAGTGTTCACTGATCTAGAAACTCTGTGGAAATGCCTAAGAATTTGCATTGTTTCAAATGAGCCAAGTATAATGAACTTTCCTAAGTTCTAGGTATTTCACTGCTCAATTATCAGATCTAACAATCATTTAAGGCTAAATAGAATGTGATTACTATATACTGTAGAAATACAGAATTTCAAATAATAAAAAAATTTACTTCAAATTTCATATTTTCATCTTTACTATTCTTGAAAAGGTATGTAAACTTCATTCAACAGTAAAAAATTGAACATATGAAAAAGTATGTAAACTTTATTCAACAGAAACACCTCATACTTTTAACCTTATGTTCTAGGGTCAGTCAAGCTGACAGGCTACAGATCACTTTAGAAATAGGAATCCCAAGCAGGTCTGTGCTGAATTATGGCTGAATGGCTCCTGGCATGATCCCTTGCTATATATGAATATAAATACATGTGCACACATACATACACACATATATTTTTTGGCAGCCTGTCTCCTCTACCCTACTGTGAGTTCCACAAGGACAGGGGATATTTTACTTTCTTTGTAGTTAGAAGTAAGCTAGTACAGTTCAGGACACATGAGATAAACACTTACTGAATAAAAGGAGTGAAGAGTGAGGAAGGCAAACACCTTTATGGTTTTAAGCATTTCTTCAGCTCTTTAGTTTAAAGGTGACCTCTTTTTTTAATCAATGTAGGGAAACTAAGTCCTGTAATGAATTCAAATATACAGTAAAAATGTTGAAATATCAAATATTAATACCAATTTTATACACTCAATTTTAAACTGCTGCCTTCTATATACCTTTCTTCCACCTTTCACGGCCATTGATATTGCCAAGCTGGTGTCTGGTGTTGGTTGGGACTAGGAGTAAAGATGATTTGGAAATGCTAAGAGGAAGATTGGAGATGGTCCAAGACATTGTCCAAGAATGATACACGACAGGGCTGGAACCAAGCTTTCAAGTGTTACTGGCAATATTTTCTGAAATGAGAACCAACACTGATATTTCCATATCACTTTCTTTTTTATACAGAAAGAACTACAGGGACATAAACGCACCTGTATAGAGTGCAAATTCACTATCTAAAGCAACGATAAGAAACAAGAGAACAAAAGGTCTTTGGGCAGCCAAAATAATGGTCACAAAGTTCATCCACTAATAAAGAAAAGCCAGGCAGACCCTCACTAAGCTTATTTAGCTGTTTTACATTCAATTTCAGGAAGCAGAGTTATCTGGGTTGCTCCTCCACAGATTAGAAGCTGCAAAAAATTTTAAAAAGGGCAGCAGGGACACTAACAGCAGCAAAAGCATAGCTTTTTCACCTCTGAAAGAAGAGACAGACTGACTACTGAAAGCAAATTAAAGAATTCAAACAGCGGAAGGGGCCAACAACCTACATATGTCAATCACCTCCAAGCCCTGCAGGATTACTGTCTGTAACCGTAATCTCAAATCAACAAAGGTTAAACTACATTGTTTAAAAAGCAAAGGAAACATAAAATACATTGTAAAAAATTCTGCACAAAAAGTATAGCCAAAAAAGGATTTTTGCACACAATATCCTATTCGCATGCTGGTAATATCATATTCCCACGCTGGTATTGATACATAAAGCAGAAAGTCAGCATTTAAGAGCAAACAATGATGAAATGATAGACTTCACTGCCTCACCCTGTACTTGGATCTGTTCCACATTCATAATTTCATATTCCTTGAGCTCCTTTCAAAATGTACCCAAATTAACACCATCCCCTCCACAGGGTAATCACCTTGCCAGAAAGTAGACTCCCAAACACACACACCAAAGCTCAGTGTCTCTTTTCTGCATCAGCCTTCATTTCATATCTCATACTAGTATGACAGATACACCCCCTAGACTGACCATGTCCAGAGCTGGGCCTTCCCTCTCCTGATTCTGGATATGAACAAAATCACAAGTGAGAGCTTTGTATTACATTCTCTCCTAGATGGCTCTAGCAAGTCAAGTTGACATTACAAGTTGGTCAAAAGCTGGTTTCAGTTGCAAAGTAAGGTCTTCTGTTTAGTATCCGAGGTCTGTGCCAATGAATTCCTCAGTCCTTGAGGGTTACAGAGGCAGTTTAAGGAAGGAAAAGAGGGAGAGATTTACAGGTGTGGGATGACAAGCACTTCAGGGAAGGATAAATCCCCTCTCCCATCCCCAGTACGAAGGACAAGAAGATGGACAGTCAGGGTCAATGATACTGGCATGGTCAACACCAAGAGCTTGAGTTCTTTCACTAGTGCAAAAATAGTGTCTACCAGACCAACTGCTAGTGAGCTGAGTCAGAGCAGGCTGCAGGATCAAGTCTACGAAGCTGTACCCAGGCTGCTGGTGGCGAGAACACCACCCAATCACATAATCAGATCTCAGGGCAGCTCCAGCAAGTAACACCCTTTACAGATACCCATCTCAACTGAACTACTTTCAACATGAATCTAACAATTTTCTTGACTTTTTTTTTTTCCCTTGTAAAGAGGAACTAAACAATTTAATATCCGCACAAGGATGTGTCCTCCTCCCTCATACTGTTTTCCATTCATTCATTCAACCACCAAATATTTACTCCATACCTACTATGCACTATACACTGTTAGGTACAAAAAACAAAGCACATTAGTCATTATCACTACAACACTAAACTGTAGTTCCTCATTATAACTGTGCTTCCACCCAGATGGATCAGTGGTAAAGAATCCACCCACCAAAGCAGAAGACAAAGGTTCAATCCCTGGGTCGGGAAGATTCCTTGGAGAAGGAAACAGCAACTCACTCAACAGTACTTTTGCCTGGAAAATCCCGTGGACAGAGGAGCCTGGCAAGCTACAGTCCAAGGAGCTGGGGGAAGAGTCAGACATGACTTAGCAACTAAACACATTGTAACCATGCTTCTCAGCTCCAGACTACCTGGCACTTAGTCCCAAAGTGGCCTGACATCAGCTTCAAAAGACAGTCTCCTTTTTACTGTTTCCAACTGTGGCCAGAGAATACAAAGAGCAGCCTCTTAATTCTATAAAGAGATTGCAGCAACCACCAAGAGACAACCACTGTGGCTGCTATTTTTAAGTTATCAATTCAAGAGTTGAAGCATCTGGCTTCAGGGTTTATGCCATTAAAATGATGGTCACACAAAGTGAAGGAAGCTGAAGACTGCCCTGCAAGTAGAAGAAACAGAAAATTTCATTTAGAAATTCAAAATTCGGAAAAGATAAAAAGCAGAAGCTTTAACGCTGTGTGAAAGAACTGGAGTCTACAAATAGAAATCAAGAGAATGGACTAAAAGTCAAGAAATTATCAACTCAGCATAAAGTAACTCTGTGACATTAAGGAGTACATGATAGAAACAGTGATCTGTTTGTTCCCTATTTCAAAGTACCTGGGCATGTTTTCCAATTTTCATTCTTTAACTAAATTATGGCTATTTTCCTAACTAGTTCCAGAGAAACAGGACAAACCAATGTCACATTTTTACCAAACTGAAGAAAAGCTGTAAGCTCCAAGATTTCCTGATCATCTTTTACCGCCATTCATTTCTATCATTGCACTTTAATGTGAGGCAGAAACTGAATTACTTGTCTGTGCCTCTTAATTCTCTTTTGACAAGCACTTTCAAAGGTGGAAGGACCTCCAGTTGACTGACTGCACTGAATGATTCTAGGGGCCAAAGTCCATCATCTTCACAAACTTCAAAAGTTATTAATTTAACATAAATCGACCTTAGACTGGCTCACACAGAGGATGAGATGGCTGGATGGCATCACCGACTCGATGGACGTGAGTTTGAGTGAACTCCGGGAGTTGGTGATGGACAGGGAGGCCTGGAGCGCTGCAATTCATGGGGTCGCAAAGGGTCGGAGACGACTGAGCGACTGAACTGAACTGAAGGCTAGGCAAATAATTTAGCATCTTTAACATCTGTATCTCAGATTCTCAAGGGTATGTTTTGATGATAAATAACAATATATGCAGAAATGCTTTAAGGCTTGGCTCATGAGTCCTGCATAAATTCAAGGACTGTACTACACTGAGGTCTCCAGCCCAATTTAAAATAACCCCAATGAAATTTACGCATTAATTTACAACACAAGGAGGATAGCAATTGTTAGTAAACAGTAATCATAGTTACAGTTTTACATAAAGTCCTGCCATTTGAAAGCTAAAAGATCCTTCATTCCTATTCCTTCTTTTCAAGGTGAGAAATCAAACCTTGGCTGGGTGGGGATGATACTGATACTTGGCCCCAGACTCAAGTCGCTGTATCAAGCATTTCTCATTTCCCAGAATTATAAATCCTCACTCCTCCAACCGACGATATGGCCGTTTCAAGGGCTAATAAATCCTTAATGACCAATAATGTCTTGTCCCCTCCACTTTCCCTCCAACATCCTCTACCGTTTCTCGTCCTATCCGGGAGACCTGCAGGTAACAGAAGCCTGAATAGAGTGAAACTCTTATCAGATCCAACAATCAAGGACGCAACTTGACAACTGCTCACGCTGATCAATGGCAACGTTTCGGTTCTCTTTTAATTGCGGGGGCTACAGCACCCGGAAATGAAATCTCAAGCGCAACCCACTTCGCACAACCGTATCATTTCCTTAAGTTGTGCCCTCCTGCGAACGCGGGGTGCACGACCCCGAGGGGACCGCGGATCCCTAGGCACGGTTACCCTGCCTGCCGCTCGGGCCTGGAGGTCACTCGCGCCTCCTGGCCACGAGGTGGGCCCGCGGGCGCGCGATCCCCCCACCCCCGGCCGCCGCAACGGGCGCTCGGCGGGACACGAGGGCGGCACCGGGGCCAGTCGGCTCTGGGGACGGTGTCCGGGCGCAAGGGTGGGTCAACTCGACAGACCCCCGGCTGCCCGAGGCGCCCTCAGGTAAGGCCCGCGCCTCAGGCGGGCCGAGGAGGCGGCGGCCTCGGCCGCGTCCCTTCAGCCGCTTTTACGACCGGCGGGAGCCCGCTCAGGGCCAACGAGGCGGAGCGCCCGGCCCGGGCCGGTCTCTAAGGCAGCCGCCGCTCGGGGACCGCTCAGGGCACCGGTGCCCAGCCCCTCAGGGAGGCGCCCCGCCCTCAGACGGCCCCCGCCCGGCGAGCGCCACGCACCGCGCCCCGCCCGCGGGCCGGCCCGCACTTTCCCGCCTCGCCTCGCCTCGCCAGGGGCGGGGGTCGCGCGCCCTCCCCCGCCCCCACGCCGCTCACCTGCAGGGCCCTAAGCTCGCTCCATGGCCGCCCGCGCGGTGCGGTGCGGCGCGGCCACGGCCGCCCCCGCCGCCTCCGGGGAGGGGCAGCCCCACGCCGCACTCACCGCCCCCAGTCGCCGCTACTGCGGCTCCCGCCCACCCCCGGCCCGGCCATTCCCCGGCCACCTCTCCCGGCGCTGAGCCGGCGGTCCCACACCCACCCCCCGCCTCCGCGGCTCGCGACTGTTGGTACCGTCCTAGCCTAACGCCTTCCCTGCGGCCAATCCAAGGGCTTCTTCCGCGAGGTCCCGCCCCCAGTGGGCGGGTCTACTGGACCTACTCCGGACCGCCCTGCTTAACCCTTTGCGTCCCGGGCCGGCCCATCTTAACTCTCTCGACGCCGACTCACGCCTCTACTGCTTCTCCCTGCCGCCCCACCCCGCTTACATAAATTGACTTCTCACTAGCCTTCGCTTTCTCCTTCCTGGTTTTCGTAAAGCAGATAGGCAGCCAGGCAGCGGGACTGGAAATCGCGGTCCCTAAGTTCTATTTGTGAGAAACCGTTTCCCTCCTTCTTTTACCCAATTTGCCTCCACTTCACTACTTCTGCCTGTACAAAAGTAACCTCTCGCCCAAAAAGACGTCAACCTTCCCATCATGAGAGTTCTTCCTTTGGACCAGACCAGAGCTCCCCGCTAACATTTTGCAGCATTTAACAAAAAGTGTGACTAATTTGCTGTAATAGTTTCTGAACGTCTGTCTTTTGCAAAGGACTGTAAGGCCTATGAGGGCAGGGCAGTTGTGCCTGGGTTTCCAATGCCTGACACTCAGTAGACTCCCTATATATAATTTTGTTATGTTTTGACCTTGCTGCCTGGCTTGTGAGATTGAAAGCACCAAGTCTTAACCACTGGACTGTCAGGGAACTCCCTCCTTGTAAATAGTCTGAACTAAAGATTCTTCCTTTTCTTAAATTGTCTCCTTTCCACTGACTCCATACAGTGCATCCACTGTATAACATATCTATTCATTTATTCATCATATACTAACCTTGGACTTCAGTGTTCCCAGCCCTGAAATACTGTAGTGCATATTGATCCATGTGAAAAGGTGTGTGATGGGAGAGATGGGGCTGACTCTTCGGGCTTTCAGTTCAGTTCAGTTGCTCAGGCGTGTCCGACTCTTTGCTACCCCACGGACTGTAGCACGCTAGGCTTCCCTGTCCATCACCAAGTCCCAGAGTTTACTCAAACTCATGTCCATCGAGTCAGTGATGCCATCCAACCATTTCATCCTGTTGTCCCCTTCTCCTCCTGCCTTCAATCTTTCCCAGCATCAGGGTCTTTTCAAATTAGTCAGTTCTTTGCATCAGGTGGTTGAAGTATTGAAGTTTCAGCTTCAGCATCAGTCCTTCTAACGAATATTCAGGACTGATTTCCTCTAAGATGGACTGGTTGGATCTCCTTGCTGTCCAAGGGACTCTCAAGAGTCTTCTCCAACACCACAGTTAAAAAGCATCAATTTTTGGCACTCAGCTTTCTTTATAGTCCAACTCTCACATCCATACATGACTACTGGAAAAACCATAGCTTTGACTAGACAGACTTTTGTTGGCAAAGTAACGTCTCTGCTTTTTAATATGCTGTCTAGGTTGGTCATAACTTTTCTTCTTCCGATTTTAGAGTTCATTTAAGCAAGGGAAAGAACTCCTTACTGGCGGTGTGATATTGGGCATGCCACTTGATCTTTCAGAATATTGATTTATTTATCTGGAAAATGGGAGTTAATCATGGGACCTACCTCACAGGGTTGTTGTAAGAACTACATAAGGAAATGTGTGGGGAGAGGACTTGCAGATTATTGTGTAATGTTATTATTCATATGTATATTTATTAAGCACTTAGCATTGGGAGATCTTAGAGGAAAAATTGGTCTTTATACCTGTCCCAGACAATCTAGTTACAGAGGAAGCCCCTTTGCAGAAAGCATGAAATCAGTGCAAGAAGGCGTATGCGGTCAATGCTGGAGAAGTTGTATCAGCCGTGTACTGGATGTATTTGAAAATGTTTGGAGGTCATTTTCTGACCATAGAAATGAGCTGGGTGGTAATGAAAGTCTACCTGATTTCTCCACACAGGAGCATTGGTCTGTCTGCAGTCAGCTAATCCTCCTGAACCTTGTTCATTATATCAGGAGATCATAAAGCGAAGGGCAAATCAACATTTCCTCTAAGAAACTTTGTCCCCAAAGGACTCTTTCTTACCTGTAATGCTGATAAAGACAGCAAGGATGGACTGTCCAACTGGTACTTGGGAGAAGCTCGGTGCATCCAGCAGTCTTAGTTCCCTAGTGTCTTTAGGGACGTTCAGAGAGAAGGGTTTGTAACTTCTCCAGGAAACCCACTCCAGGGCTTAATTTCACATCTATCAAATCCTTCCATCCACCCCGCCTTGCTGCAGGACATACACGCTTTCTCCTCTTCTGTCTGGGGTTTGGGGCCTCTGTGTTAAAGGTACAACTGTTCTGTCCCCCAGTTTTCTCTCTACCAGGCCCTATTATCCAGGCTCTTTGTGCATGTATGTATGGCACTAGCACCCCAGGTTGTGTTTCTGCCCTCCTCCTGTAATGGGCCTTATTGCCCAGCCAATCAACAGTCAATATGTTCTAGTACTGTGAGGGATGCAGTCATTTAAGAAGAGGACTCTGCCTTCAAAGAGTTTACACAACTAGCACACAGGAAGCAGCTGCAAGGAATGCGGGGTACTTAAATTATGCAGCACAGGCTCTGTGATCACTGCAAGAATCAAGGCCCAGGAAGATAGTGTGGGCTGGTATTGTCAGGGAAGGAGGATTGAGGTGAGCAAAATACAAGTGGGAGAAGAAAGGGACAATAAGAACCGAAGGTAGGCAGTGCTATGTGAATTTAAAGACAGACATACTCAGGAGATGATTCACCATTGGGAGAATTGTTTGTTCCTTCCTCCCTTCCTTTCCTCCTGCATCCTCCCCCCCACCACCCTTTTCTTCCTTCCTCCCTCCTTCAACAAATGTCTACCAAGTGCCTGACACTGAACTATACCCAGGCCATGCAAGGACCAAGAAGTCCAGGTCCTCATCCTTGAGAAGCTTACAGTCCAGTACAGAGAAACAGAACAGAAGGTCAGGCGGAGCCCTCTTAGTTAGGTCTGAGTGCTTTGCCAAGGTTTCTATGATGCTTCTTTCACAACTCACATGGTATCTTGTGGTTCTAGGTATCTTTGTGTAACCACCCCCTTTGCCTCTCTAGACCCTGTCCGAACTGCAAGGCTTTTAAAGACACAGACTATCTTTATTTCATCTTTATTTCTATCTGTGGTTCTGCCTCACACAGGGTAGCAACTCTGCACTGATGTGTTCAAGTGAGATTGGGTTGAAATCAGAGCGGGGGTGGGGCTGTCCCCCTCCAGCCTAGGGCAGTGCACTTCCTGCAGGATGCCCACCCCACCTCCATCTTCATCCCTGAAAATGTTACTTATCTCCTAGATGCTGCTTACTCAGGAAGACTTTCATGATTTTTCTAACTGTGCATGTTTTCCTGGGCTTCTGAGTCTCAGTACCTCTCCTGTGGTATGGTTTGTATTATTGATGTTTTTGGGGGATACGTCTGACCTCTTCCCCTGACACGTAAACCCTTTGAAGCTGAAGACAGTGTTTTATTCACATCTGTATCTCCCATAGTACACAGCACAT
Organism: Bos indicus; assembly: GCF_029378745.1. Taxonomy (NCBI): domain Eukaryota; kingdom Metazoa; phylum Chordata; class Mammalia; order Artiodactyla; family Bovidae; genus Bos; species Bos indicus. The sequence continues at coordinate 61,185,958 of NC_091775.1, read as the reverse complement.
GGTAGCTCCTCAACATTTGAAAGAGTTTTAGGAAAGCAAGTCCTGCAGACGTGGAGGATTGGGAGCACTGGAGGTTTCTTTCTTGGCCCTTTCATCATTGTAAGCATTTCCCTTCAACTCTTTTAGAATTTCCAAGTCTCTGACAATTTGTCAAGCCCTAGGACTCCGATAACCATTTAGCAGTCCCAGGGTATAAGGGGAATACTGTCTCAAGGCGCCTGTACACATGAACACACACTCCTTCTTATCAGAGCATACACCCACTGTGACGGATCTTACTGAAACTTATTAAGTCACTTCTGAACCAAGAAATTTGAAGGGAGCAGTCGGAGAGAGCTCACGCTGGTCCAGAGTGCTTGGAGCCTGGGAGGAGGTGGTGGAAGGGTGAGTGAATGAAGGAGCATGCAAGCTCTGCCTTGCTGCCTCCAGGGTAGGCTTGTTCCCTGCATAGGGCTCTCTGTGGACGCTGCTTCTGCATTTTTTTCCCAACTGGGCAGACATTAGTACAACCATACCACAAGAGAGGTACAAAGTACTGAGTCTCATTTTGCCACGAGCTTTGCAGTACTATTCCTAGCCCACCCTTTGCTTACAGCATCGGGACTGTTCATTCAACCTGTCCTGTGGCACCTGTGGCATGCCCAGACCCACTCAAGTTCCAGGGACAGCACCACACACACACACACACACACACACACACACACCCCTTCATTGTCTAGAAATTCAGAATGCATATTAACTGTTTTGGGTTATTTTCTTTCCACACTAGTATTACAGTTTTTATTAAAGAGCAACTATATTGAGCTATAAGTTACATACCATAAAACTCACCTGTACAAAGCGTGCGATGGTTTTTGTTACAGTTACAGAGTTGAGCAACCATTATATAATCTAATTTTAGAATATTTTCATCACCCTGAAACTAATATGTGCCATTTTCTTTTATTCTAAAAATATATTTCAGTTCAGTTCAGTCGCTCAGTCGTGTCCAACTCTTTGCGACCCCATGAATCGCAGCATGCCAGGCCTCCCCATCCATCACCAGCTCCCGGAGTTCACTCAAACTCACGTCCATCGAGTTGGTGATGCCATCCAGCCATCTCATCCTCTGTCATCCCCTTCTCCTCCTGCCCCCAATCCCTCCCAGCATCAAAGTCTTTTTCAATGAGTCAACTCTTCGCATGAGGTAGCCAAAGTACTGGAGTTTCAGCTTTAGCATCATTCCTTCCAAAGAACACCCAGGGCTGATCTCCTTTAGAATGGACTGGTTGGATCTCCTTGCAGTCCAAGGGACTCTCAAGGGTCTTCTCCAACACCACAGTTCAAAAGCATCAATTCTTCGGTGCTCAGCTTTCTTCACAGTCCAACTCTCACATCCATACATGACTACTGGAAAAACCATACCCTTGACTAGACAGACCTTTGTTGGCAAAGTAATGTCTCTGCTTTTCAATATGCTATCTGCTGCTGCTGCTGTTAAGTCGCTTCAGTCGTGTCCGACTCTGTGCGACCCCATAGACAGCAGCCCACCGGCTCCCCTATCCCTGGGATTCTCCAGGCAAGAACACTGGAGTGGGTTGCCGTTTCCTTCTCCAATGCATGAAAGTGAAAAGTGAAAGTGAAGTCGCTCAGTCGTTCCTGACTCTTAACAACCCCATGGACTGCAGCCTACCAGGCTCCTCTGTCCATGGATTTTCCAGGCAAGAGTACTGGAGTGGGGTGACATTGCCTTCTCTGAATATGCTATCTGGGTTGGTCATAACTTTCCTTCCAAGGAGTAAGCGTCTTTTAATTTCATGGCTGCAGTCACCATCTGCAGTGATTTTGGAGCCCCCCAAAAATAAAGTCTGACACTGTTTCCACTGTTTCCCATTTATTTCCCATGAAGTGATGGGACCAGATGCCATGATCTTAGTTTTCTGAATGTTGAGCTTTAAGCCAACTTTTTCCACTCTCCTCTTTCACTTTCATCAAGAGGCTCTTTAGTTACTCTTCTCTTTCTGCCATAAGGGTGGTGTCATCTGCATATCTGAGGTTATTGATATTTCTCCTGGCAATCTTGTTTCCAGCTTGTGCTTCTTCCAGCCCAGCGTTTCTCATGATGTACTCTGCATATAAGTTAAATCAGCAGGGTGACAATATGTAGCCTTGATGTACTCCTTTTCCTATTTGGAACCAGTCTGTTGTTCCATGTCCAGTTCTAACCGTTGCTTCCTGACCTGCACACAAATTTCTCAAGAGGCAAGTCAGGTGGTCTGGTATTCCCATCTCTTGAAGAATTTTCCACAGTTTATTGTGATGCACACAGTCAAAGGCTTTGGCATAGTCAATAAAGCAGAAATAGATGTTTTTCTGGAACTCTCTTGCTTTTTTGATGATCCAGCATTATCTAAATACAAATATTTAAACTAAAAATATATTTTGTTTTGGTTTTTTAATCTGCTAATTAAAAGGAAAAAAAACATTATGGACAAAGTGAAATTCCTAGAATTGAGAATGCAAAGGGATTATAGCTCACAGAGTATTTCACTTAACCGCCGTGTATGGCTGAAACCAGGCTTCCCTGGTGGCTCAGCGGTAAAGAATCTACCAATGCAAGAGGTTCGAGTTTGATCCCTGGGTCGGGAAGATCCTCTGGAGAAGCAGATGGAAACCCATTCCAGTATTCTTGCCTGGGAAATCCCATGGACAGAGGAGCCTGGTGGGCTACAGTCCACAGGGCCACAAAATAGATAAGACTTAGTGACAAAACAACAGCATGGCTGAAGTCATTGAATTATCCAGGCCAAAATGCATACTTTATTGTGGTGTGTGCTCTTGAGTACATGGCCAGGGCCATGTTTTTGAACGTTTTCCAGTTCTTTGGGCCTTTCTTTAATGCCAGTGGGCACTCCAGTGGTTTTGGCAGAGATAACACTGCAGATTCCAAATGGCCAATTCCCATAAGTTAGGCCTTTTGTAATGTGCTTAGGATGCTACTACTTGCACAGGCATATTCAACACCCCCCCCACCTCTTTTTTTTTGCTGTGATGGAAGCTCTTTTATTTTTATTAACTCAATTTAATGCATGAAGTAATTGCATTAATTACTGTATGAGGTAATTGCAGCCACATGGAAGCTCTGAGCTCCTCAAACTCAGCTCCCATCACCCACAGGTAAAGTGCTCAGGAGTTAAGCTGAGACTCTTTGAGCCTCTCTCAGGACTGACTCAGGGATGTTCTAAAGCTGCAGTCCTTAATCTGGCCACATATGAATTTTGAAAATATCCCTGCGCCTGCCCCCATCCTCAAAGATTTAAATTTAATTATCTTAGGAGGAGGTCCTATCAAGGGTAGTTTTAAAAAGCTCCGGCTTACTTTAACTTGCAACCCAGTCTGAGAACCACTGTTCTACTAGTGACTAAGCCGGGATCCTGTGAATCAACTGAATTGTGTGAAATTGCCATCTTTAGGGCGGCAAAACCAGCTCAATATCAGCAATTTCATACAATTTAGTCTAATACATATACGCGACAGGTTTTTATTTTCGACAGGGAGGTAGGACTGTCCTTCCAAAGGCATTCACAGAAAAGCAGTCATTTCTCTCCAAACCCCCATCCTGAAGGTAAGAAAGATGTGGCAGGGATGCCAATAATCTGTTCTGTCAAGATGCTGCCCTCTGATGGACCAGACTCCCGGCATATCCTCTTCCAGTGGAGTCTTTCAGAAGCCTGGGGATGCCAGGCGTGAAGGGAAATGAGCAAAGTAGGCTGAGGATGAGACAACCAGAGGTTTCCAGGGAACATGAGGGAAAGACTTCATCCCTCCTTCAAAGTCATTTATATTTAAGAGTATGTATTTTTTACTTTTTTGTAATTTAAAAAGTTTATTTATTTGATTTTGGTTGCACTGGATCTCTGTTGCTACGCCTGGGCTTTCTCTAGTTGCAGCGAGCAGGTGCCACTCTTCGTTGCAGTGCAACGGCTTCTCATTGCGTTGACACCTCTTATCGCAGAGCACAGGCTCTAGGTCCCGCAGGTTCAGTAGCTGCAGCTCGTGGGCTCTAGAGTGTGGACTCAGTGCTCCATGGCATGTGGAACCTTCCCGGCCCAGGGACTGAACTTGTGTCCCCGGCGTTGGCAGCTGGATTCTTAGTCCACTGCATCACCAGGGAAGTCCAAAAAAATATATCTTCAATACAGGGCATGCCAAATAAAACACAAATCCGGTGCTCAGGCCTGCAGTTTTTGTGACCCTGTCCTGGAAGGTAGATGTTCATGGAAGAGGGAGGTGGCCCAGGACAGGGGAGGACAAGACACTCGACACAGCGGGCCTAGGATCCCAGGGAGAAAGCAGCCAACAGCTCACTGCTGTGCCTGGTGTGCCCCAGGGGACCCTGTAGGAGAAATGGGGAGGCAAGCCATGTTGGCACAGGGGACCCCTTGGGGGAAGGAGTACAGGGGACCCACGAGAGGACTGTGCAAGCATTCTCAGAGTGGTTAGCAAATTGCTGGCAGATGCAGTACTACCAGGATAGCATTTCTTCTATGGCCATGCACAAGAAAAGGGTGGGGGGTGGGGGGAGAAAAACAGTTTAAGACACTCTCTGACCTGTTTCTCCTTTGGCATTCTGGTCTTTGGTCACTGTGGTGACCACTCACCCAAGCCTGAAGTATCTACTCTCCTAGAAGCGTTATCCTCACCCACCTCCAGTCAGTACTGGAGGTACTGTTTTTGCCAACTCTGGTTTGCTAAAGACTCCTCAAATCCAGCTCCTTCCCTCCAGCCTCACCCCTGCACCTCCTGTTCAGGCTCCATTTTCTCCCCGCTAGATTATGGCAGTGAATCCTTTTCCAGCCTCTCTGTCTCCAATCTTTCCACCTTAACCCCTTGCTATCCATTCCAAAATATCCATATAGGAAACTCCATCTGGAAAGATCTTTCCAAAAGGAAATCTGGGTACTTCCCTGGTGGTCCAGTGGTTAACACTCCACACTTCCAATGCTGGGGGTCCTGGGTTCGATCCCTGGTCAGGGAACTAGATGCCACGTCTTGCAACTAAGAGCAAAGATCTCATGTGCTGCATCTGAGACCCACACAGCCAAATAAATAAATATTTTAAAACAAAACAAAAGGAAATCTGAACCACTTTATATACCTACCTGCTTATAAACTTTCACTGATGTGAAGACGAAAGCCCAAGGTTCTCAGCAGAGCATACAGAACCTCTGGGCTGGGAGTCACAGCCTTCTTGCACAGACTCATCAGCCTTCTTGGCCACACATTTTGTGTTCTAGAAATGCAGAACTGTGTAACGCTCTCCTGCATACCCCCTGCTAGTTCATGCCTATGTGGTTTTGTTCAAATTGTTCTCTGTCTGGAATTCCCTTCCTACCTTCCTCCAGCCTTACTCATCCATAAAATGTCATCTTTAAGGAAAAGCTAAGTACCCCATCACTCAGCTCGCCTAGGCCTCTGCACACCCCTCTAGATTATAGTGACTGAAGATCTTTCTTCTGTTTAAAATATAGGGATTTACTGTACATTTCCCTCTAAACTTTGGAAACATCCTGTAAAGTTTGGTATCTTGCATTTTGTTTTCATTTGCTAATTCCCCCGTGATTACTTCTTTGATCCACTGGTGTTTCAGGAGTGCTTTGTTTACTTTCCACATGTTTGTGTATTTCCCAAATTCCCTTCTGTTACTGATGTCTAATTTCATTCCATTGTGGTTATAAAACGTACTTTGTGTGACTTTAGTTTTTTTAAATCTCTGAGGCCTGTATTATCGCCTATCATGTGAGCAGTCCTGGAATGCTTCTATGACCTGTGAAGAGAATACATGTTCTGCTTTTTGCTGGGTGGTGTGTTCTATAGGTCTCTACTTCTAGTTGTTTTTTAGTATTGTTCAAGTTTTCTGTTTCCTTGTTGATATTCTGCATAGTTGTTTTATCCGTTATTGAAAATAGGTATGTATTAAAGTTGTGGCTTCCCTGGTGACTCAGCAGTAAGGGATCCACCTACAATGCAGGAGGCGCAGGTTTGATCTCTGGGTCTGGAAGATCCCCTGGAGGAGGGCATGGCAATCCATCCCTGTATTCTTGCCTGGAGAAGCCCATGGACAGAGTAGCCTGGCAGACTATGGTCCCTGTGGTCTCTAGGAATCGAACACAATTAATGCAACTGAGCACACACGCACACGTGTTTAAAGTCACTATTCTTGTTGAATTGCCTGTTTTCCTTTCAGTTCTGTCAGTTTTTGCTTTATGTATTTTGCAGTACCATTATTATGCATATGTGGTTTTCATAGTTATATCTTCTGGATGACTTGACCCTTTATCTTTCTAAAATGTCCTTCTTTGTCTCTAGCAACATTTTTTTTTAAGTCTGTTTTGTCTGATATTAGTGTAGCTACCCAAACTCTTTTTGATTACTCTTTGCATGGAATCTCTTTTACCATCCTTTGTCTTTTTTTGATCCATTCTGTCAGTATTGCCTTTTATTTGGAATATTTAATCCAATTAATGTAAGGTACAAATAAGGTAGGATTTGTTTGCTATTTTGATATTTGTTATCTCTATGTCTTGTGACTTTTTGTTCCTTTACTCATCCATTAATGCCTTTTGTGCCAAATCAGTATTTTCTGAATCAGTTCAGTTCAGTCACTCAGTCGTGTCCAACTCTTTGCTACCCCATGAATCTCAGCGCGCCAGGCCTCCCTGTCCATCACCAACTCCCGGAGTTTACTCAAACTCATGTCCATCGAGTTGGTGATGCCATCCAGCCATCTCATCCTCTGTCTTCCCCTTCTCCTCCTGCCCCCAATCCCTCCCAGCATCAGTCTTTTCCAATGAGTCAACTCTTCGCATGAGGTGGCCAAAGTATTGGAGTTTCAGCTTCAGCATGAGTCCTTCCAATGAACACCCAGGGCTGATCTCCTTCAGAATGGACTGGTTGGATCTCCTTGCAGTCCAAGGGACTCTCAAGAGTCTTCTCCAACACCACAGTTCAAAAGCATCAATTCTTCGGCGCTCAGCCTTCTTCACAGTCCAACTGTCGCACCCATACATGACCACTGGAAAAACCATAGCCTTGACTAGATGGACCTTTGTTGGCAAAGTAATGTCTCTGCTTTTTAATATGCTTTCTAGGTTTTCTAGCATACTATTTTTTAATTCCCTTGTTTCTTTTACTATATATTTTTGAGTCATTTTCTTTGTGATTTCCCTGGTGATTACAATTACTATCTTAATTTAGAACAGTGTAGTTCAAATTAATGCCAACTTTAATATAGTACATGAAGCTTTGCATCTATATAGCTTCTCCTTTCCTCTGTGCTCTTTTGTTATATAAGCTAAATCTTTATGCATTGTGTGTGTCGATCAGTACATATTTATAATTATTACTTTCTTCTTCTGATATTGAAATTATCTATTTCTCATACTGACTGAAAGCTCTTTGAGGATATGGGCTATGTCTTACTCTATAGAAACTGGTAGAGTGTCTGGTACACAGTAGTTGCTCAATAAATACATGTTGACTGAAAATAAAGCAAATGGAACATTGAATATGTAAACTGAGACTATAAAACTTTTACAAGATCACTGAATAAGGATGCATAGGTTGAACTAAACTCACATCGTCATTAATTATGTTTGTATACATGTTTAGGAAAGACAGTTAAATTATTCTAGGGCAATTCCATTTGTTTAGCTCTAGGAGAAGGAAATGGCAACCCACTCCAGTGTTCTTGCCTGGAGAATCCCAGGGACAGAGGAGCCTGGTAGGAGGCCGTACATACTATTTTTTAATTCCCTTATTTCTTTTACTATATATTTTTCAGTCATTTTCTTTGTGATTTCCCTGGTGATTACAATTACTATCTTAATTTATAACAGTGTAGTTCACATGGGGTCACACAGAGTCGGACATGACTGAAGCAACTTAGCAGCAGCAGCAGCAGCAGGAACATATTGCATTTCCTTGCGTGTTAGTCACTCAGTCATGTCCAACTCTTTGCAACCCCATGGACTGTAGTCAGCCAGGTTCCTCTGTCCATGGGATTCTCCAGGCATGAATACTGGAGTGGGTTGCCATTTCCTTCTCCAGGGGATCTTCCTAACCCTGGAATCAAACCCAGGTTTTCTGTACTGCACGCAGATTCTTTACTGTATGAGCCATGAGGAAAGCTCTAGGAAAGGATGGGTTCCATATAAAAAATTTGATTGTGGGTGGCCCTTCTTAATATCTTCTTGGTACTCATCCTATGTTGGGAGGGTAGTGCAGATAGATTACTCCCTGGTTAGGTCAGACAGGTGGGAGGGGAGGAGAGGGAGAGAGAGAGGGAAGGAGAGGGAAGAAGAGGAAGAAGAAGGGGGGAGAGGATGTCAGAAGAATGGAGAATTGCTTTGAGAATGTTGCTTCAAAAAAGTGTTTACAGAAGGAAGCAAACCAACCTCAAAAGGGAAAAGCTTTCATAATAACAGTTGGGCAACATTATCCAATGTCAGCAATAGAGCAGCTCAATGTCTTTTCAGGGACCTTGAAGTAATGAAGTTTCATGCAAGGATGTACTGACTTTAGATTTGGTCCAGTCTCCTCACGTTACTGATGTAGAAACAGGTCTGGAGTTGCAGTAAGTTGCCCACAGTGACACAACTGGTTAGAGCAGAATCGGAAGTAGAGATTGGATTTCAACACCATTCTCCCTCCTGGTACCCAATGGATGGAGCTGTCTGATTAACTAGGACCACCTTCTCACCTTGCCTGGTCCTTCCTACCAGAAAGGAGCTATGGCTCTCTGGATCTGGCTAGTGGTGTCTTTCACCTACATGTGTGACTCTTACTGTACGGGGTGGACACTACTGGCTTCCCATTCTGTAGTCATTCTTTCACATGTCCCTCTGTTTTCAGCCTCTCGTAGGGGCTGGACGTGCCCAAAGTTGTTTCCCCAGCTTCCCATGCTGCTACAACAGGGACATATGACCAATCCCAAGTGATGGGACCCGAAGAGAAATTACCTGGAAGGTTCCTAGAGATCATCCTCCTTACTAAAAGGAGAATGACAAGGAGAAATGTCCAACTTCCTACCTTGGGATGTGTCTTTCTGAAGAGGTTAGTATGCAACCTGGCAGCAACTTTATAACCATGAGGGTAGAAGCCTAAAAACGGGGCCAACCATCTGAAGAAGGCAGAAAGGAAGCATAGAAAGTGCCAGATGCTTTTCTCCCCTATTTTTAAAGTCCTAAAGATATTATATATATAGAAGATTATAGGCATATAGCTCCATGAAATTTCACACACTGAACATATCTGTTTAACCAGCATCTTCTAATCACTACCTCCCACAAAGTTAGACACTATCCTGATCTCTAACATCATAGACAAGTTTACCTACTTTTGTGCCTTGTGTAGATGGAACCTGGTTGGATCCTGACTGATACGTCCTTTTTTCACTGCTCTGGATTTAATGTTTATATAAAATGGTGTGGTTTGGATTTCTGACTCATCAGAAATCTACCAGATGCAATCAAAATATTAAAGCATTTCAGCCACTCACAGAACCAGCCATGAAGTCTGAAATGTTTTCAGGGCATCAGAATTAGCAACCTGTACCTTCTTAAATTCTATGAACTGGTATGCTGTATACTTTCTCTGGGATAAGCTCTTCCTTTAAGCTAATATGACTTTGTCTCTTGGAAGCCCAAAGCCCTGGTTGCATTCCATTCCAGGCTATGACACTGGAACATGCTTAGTTGCTCAGTTGTGTCAGACTTTTTACTACACCATGGACTGTATAGCCTGCTGGGTACCTCTGTCCGTGGGATTTCCTAGGCAAGAATATTGGAATGGGTTGCCATTTCTTTCCCCAGATAAGTCCTTTTTTGAATGTACAGTATTCTTCTGTGTCTGGTGTACTTCATTTAACAGTTTGTGGGATTCATCCATGTTGTGTGTGGTTACAGATCATTCCCTCTCACTGCTGAATAGAATTCCATTGTGAGAATATGTTAAAATTTATTTATCCATTTTTACTCTTGGTAGACATGGGGATAGTTTCCAGATTTTGACTGTTATAAGTAATGTTGCCATAAACATTCTTCTGTCAAGAAGGACACTTGGGTTACCTAGGAGTGGACCCACTGGGTTATCAAGTATGCTTACGTCAGACTTAATGCCGGCTTTCCAAAGGGGTGGTATCAATTTAAATGCACACCAGCAGTGCATGAATGGTGGTGGCTGCACTTTCTTGCCACCTGGAACCTTTCTGAGCCACTGAATTGACCAGACCTGAACTGTCTGCTTCCAACTAAGAGTATCTAAGCAGTGACCAGTCAGACTCTCTGTTATATGCAGCCCAGAACTTTCCAACTAAGGCACTCTACAAGGGTAGATTCTGTGCTTTTCTCTGAAAGGCATCTTTCCTTAAAGGCCAACCACTTTCTGACCTGGTGGGTCACCCACTGCCCTGGCTGAGGCCAGCTGGAGCAGGGCCTTATTGTTTCTTTAGGGAGTGATACCACCCACTCAGACCCTCCTTATTTCTTTATTGCAATACTCTGCTAATGGATTCTCTCATCTGAGTATCTCCCTACTCCAGTGTATCCTCATATATTGCCACATATACCTCCTGAGGTCTCTTGGATAGTCTAAAAACAACTGTAACTGTTTTCTTTGATAATCCACTTAGCTATCCAAGAATAAAAGGAAAGGATTCTTTACTAACAGCCAACTAATCACCCAGTGGGAGAAGGCAATGGCACCCCACTCCAGTACTTTTGCTTGGAAAATCCCATGGACGGCGGAGCCTGGGTAGGCTGCAGTCCATGGGGTCGCTAAGAGTCGGACAGGACTGAGCGACTTCACTTTCACTTTTCACTTTCATGCATTGGAGAAGGAAATGGCAACCCACTCCAGTGTTCTTGCCTGGAGAATCCCAGGGACGGGGGAGCCTGCTGGGCTGCCGTCTATGGGGTCGCACAGAGTCGGACACGACTGAAGCGACTTAGCAGTAGCAATCACCCAGTAGTAACTGCTGTTACTGAGAGCTCATTTTGTCCGCCAAGCCCCATGCTAAAGGCCTCTCAGATATTATCTCATTTTTTCTCACAATAATCTTAAAAAAGACCTTTGTGCCAGTTATCAATTTATGGCTCCTCAGCTCCAACCTACCCTTTATTGCCCGCTCTGAAAATCATATTTCACCTTTTAAATATTTTTCTTTTAATGGGCGGCGGCACCATGTTAAGCCCTGTCAGTAGAGGGTGCCAGAGAGACACTGCAAGGAGGAGGGGGCTTTTCTTCTCTGCTCTAATGTGCCCCTGGCAGATGGCCAGGCTCCTGCAGCGCATAGCAGCCAGGGGCTTCCCAAAGTACCCCTTCTGGTGTCTCCAGTGAGATCCCTTTCCATAAATGTCTTTTTTCTAGCACCCTGGCAGGGGAGTGGTGGGAGTCGGGGTGGCATTCAAGCAAGTCCCTGCTTCCTTGGTTCTTTATCTCAGCCGGAGAGGGTGGTGGCTGCCTGTGTCTGCTATTTTTGTATTTTAGAGTTCACTTTCTACTGGCCAGTCCTTCCTTAGTGCAACCCACTTCTGTAGTTAATAAGTTTTTCAAATTACTGTGTGTTTCTATTTCCTGACTGGACCCTGATGGATATAGTGCTTTTCTGATTACCCACACCCTCCCCTTTTTTTAAGGTTAATGACTTTTTATTTTTTGTTTAGTTGTCCTTATTATTATTTCAGCCCAAAAACCTCTGCCAGTTGCCTCTATCTCCTCTCTGTAAGCACAGACATATTTGTTATTTCAACAGTTTCACTGTCTTTAAGCAGTCTTCCCTTGGAGCCTTCTGATTCACTCCTACACAGACTTTTTACTTGGTCTTCTTCAACATCAGCTTGGGAATCTCCCTGAACTCCCAAGGGGGGATCACTCATCCACGTTCTTCCAAATTTTGTCATTTTCTTTTTTCTTCCCTATCTTTGCAAGTATATGCCTCTTAAAATACCTTTTGAGGTCCCAGTTACCGAACCAGGTTTAGTCTTATTTTAAAGCAAATTTTCATTTATGTGTTATCCTTTTTAGAGACTTTGTACTTATTTATGTTATTGCTAAGTTTCTAGTAAAGAGCTTACTTAGGAAAAAAAAAAAGCCTTTGATTGTTGTTTTAGCAGGGTTTGGAGAGGAGCCAAAATAGCATATACATGTGTTTATTCTGCCGTCTTTACCCAGAAGCCCCTGTATATATTCCTTTGAAATCCACTTTTTATTTTTAACTTAAGGTATATCATGCACGACTTTTCATACTAATATATATTCCCTTATTAAATTTTCTTAAATTACTAAAACATTTTAAAATGTCTTTTGTATCCTCTGCTGATGGTACGCTATAATTTATTTAGCGGGTTTCCCTGTGATGGACATTTAGGTTGTTTGCATTTGTTTGCTTCTGAGAAATGTGTACAAGTCTTGTGGGGCAGAGCTGCGTAACAGAGATGGGGGTGCTCGCCCAGTACCCTGGCAGTCCTAACCCAGAGACAGTTTGTCATGTTCACAGCACAGTTATATTCCCAGGGGCTCCAGAGAACTCACAAATGACTGAAATTGTCCTCTTTGATCACCCATCCCACTGCCAAGGGCAGAACATCCGGACCACTCTCTTAGCTTGTTGTTCTTATTGTTTAGTCACTAGGTCATGTCTGACTCTTTTGTGACCTCATGGACTCTAGCCCGCCAGGCTCCTCTGTCCATGGGATTTCCCAGGCAAGAATATTGGAGTGAGTTGCCATTTTTATTTCCTTCTCCAGGGGATTTTCCTAACCCAGGGATTGAAATCACATCTCCTGCTTTGCAGGTGGATTTTTTACTGCTGAGCCACCCTCTTAGCTCAGTTCAATCCAGTTGCTCAGTCATGTCCTACTCTTTGAAACCCCATGGACTGCAGCACACCAGGCTTCCCTGTCCACCACCAACTCCTGGAGCTTGCTCAAACTCATGTCCATCGAGTTGGTGATGCCATCCAACCATTTTATCCTCTGTCATCCCCTTCCCCTCCTGCCTTCATTCTTTCCCAGCATCAATGTCTTTTCCAGTGAGTCAGTTCTTCACATTAGGTGGCCAAAGTATTGGAGCTTCAGCTTCAGCATCAGTGCTTTCAATGAATATTCAGGGGACTGATTTCCTTTAGGATTGACTGGTTTGATCTCCTTGCAGTCCAAGGGAGTCTCAAGAGTCTTCTCCAACACCACAGTTCAAAAGCATCAATTCTTTGGCAATCAGGTTTCTTTATGTTCCAATTCTCACATTCATGTATAATGTGAGATAATGACTGGAAAAGCCATAGCCTTAACTAGATGGACCTTTGTTGGCCAAGTAATGTCTCTGCTTTCTATATGCTTTTATATGCTTTTAATATGCTGTCTAGGTTGGTCATAGCTTTTCTTCCAAGGAGCAAGCATCTTTTAATTTCATGGCTGCAGTCACCATCTGCAGTGATTTTGGGGCCCAAGAAAATGAAGTCCGTCAGTGTTTCCATTTTTTCCCCATCTATTTGCCATGAAGTGACCCTCTTAGCTAGCTGCCTGCTAATCAACAGCTTGACCAAGAAAAGGGCAAGAACATGACAAGCTGTTTTTTATTTCCAACTTGTCTTCAGTTTTTCCTTCTCCCATTTAACTCCTAATTTGCCTTTGATATATGAAACATCTTACATACAAGTAAATCGTGTGGTCCTAATTAAATTTCTGTCGTTGAGTTAGTATTTGACTCTATTACCTACAGTGTTTCTTTGCTTATTCTCCTGGGTAAATTGGTGTGCTCATCCAGGACTGTTTTCCATGGGTAAGTGAGGCCCCGTCTAACTGCTGGGTGGGTCTGGATTCTGTGCCACCACTGTGGCTCATCTGACTTCAGCATGGAAGGGTGGGATAGAACAATTTTTAGCATCTCTGGTTATAAAATGCACCAAATAATGACATAATTACACAGAAATAAATATGGGATGCTCGATGAAAAGCTAAGTTGTGGAGAAACTTACAAGGAAAATAAAAGTAATTTTGACTCTTCAAGTCTTTACCCTCCTCCATACATAAACACAGACAGGCAATTCACAAGTAAATGCAAGGTTTTCAACATCCAACAGTTTGGAGTAATGAAAAAAAAAAGGCCCGAAGTAAAACACTGTACACAGTGCCTTTCCTTGTCCTTTTTAAAACTCGAAAGAGGCTCAAGCAACAACATTCTCCTTCTGAGCTGAAACCCACAGGGGCTGAGGCTGCTCTGGGACAGTGTTCCTTTCATGAACTGTGAGTGAAGACTGGGCTTATTCATAGAACTTGCTGGGCAGTCAGACCACAGTCTTCCCGGGCTGCTGCTTGTGACCCGTTCATGGTGTAGGCTGAGCCTTGATGGCATCGCTGACCTCCAGGGGGCGACATGGGGTCCGCTTCTGAAGCAGCCTGCTCTGCTCTTTTCTCTTTGCTTCGGAAGCTGGCTGGGGTAAGGAAGGGCTTTACTGTCAGGTCTGACCGTTGGTCTCCACAGTCAGGCTTCCTTCCAACCTGCGTTTCCTGAGCTTTATCCACATGCAGGGCCCTGGGAATAATATAGAGTGCCAGTCCGTTAGGGAGACAGACACGTACAGCCTGAATCACAAGACTGCCTTTTCACGTCCCTTGCTCAGATAACAAACTCCTCTCCGCCAGCTACATGGGCCAGCTCCACAGTTTCAATAGAAGAGAGGCTTAAGGGAGCCTGTCTGGTTGGAGGCGGGTAGTAAGGGAACTGGACAGAACAGTTTCTTCTTAGATTGTACACTGCACATCAATACGTATTGGAAGCCCCATATATATGGCAAAGTTTTCCAAACATGCTTTTCCTTACTTATTGGTGTGTAATTGCTTCCCATTGTTGCGTTAGTTTCTGCTGTACAGCAAGATGAATCAGCTATTTGTATACATATATCCACTCCCTCTTGAGCCTCCCGCCCACTCCCCCTTCCCACCTCTCTGGGTCGTCACAGAGCACTGGCCGGGGTCCCCGTTATATAGCAGCTTCCCACTAGCTAGCTATTTCACACACAGCGGTGTATGTGTATAAGTACTACTCTCCCCTTGCCTCCTCCCTGGGTCCACGTGTTCATTCTCCACATCCGCATCTTTATTCCTTCCCTGCAAATAGGTTCATCGGTACCTCTTTTCTAGATTCCACATATATGTGTTACAAAGGTGCTTTTATTCATGAACATAAGATTGAGAAAATGTCGGTTTTCCACATTCCATATTTCACCACATTTTAAAATGTTTTTCTTATTTTGTTATTATGCAAGGAGAGGGAAGGAGCCATGGGTGGAGACGGTAGGAGGGCAGCTAAAGGTCCCCAGGTCCCCTGGGCTGTGTCTAGCCAGGCCCTGCACTAGGCACAGAGGACAGTATCCAGCGTCGCCCCCACTGCGGAGGAGGTTACTGTGTCCAGGAGACTCTGTGCAAGTAAAATAGGCCATCGAGGGTCGTGAGTGCTGCTGCTGGATCCTTCACTGTTGAGTGTCTACTATTAATACAACCAGCCACAGTGCTGGGCCCTGAAGGTACGAGAGTTCCCGTTCCTGGATCTCACGGGGCAGGGAGACCTTAGGAGTAGGCCTGTCTGATTCAACACAGGACAGCCAGCTAAACTGGGATTTCAGAGAAACAAAGCACAATTTTTTAGCGTGTGTTTCACACAATATTCTGATCTCTAAGTCAGGCAGCAGATAGGAGACTCCATAAAGAAGGCAAAGTGCTCAGAAACACAGAGGGAGGGTTTCTTTCACGTTGCCACCTATGTGGCACGTCCTCAGTGAGGCCACTGAGACCAGCCCTGCACCTTTGAGACTCTGAAATTACAGTGCATGTGGGTGTCTCTCTCATAGTCTCACCCAGGCCAATGGGAGCTCCCCCAGGGCAGCTCCTCAACCGTCCTACGCACCGTTCTGATTTCCAGCAAGTAGGTGTTCAGGAAATACTTGTTGAATGGATGAGTGTGCCTGGTGAGGTGGAAAGAAGGCATGGTGCCCAGGAGGTGGCACTGGAGTAGGTCTTTACTAAATAGATGAGTAGGAAGGACATTCCAGGCAGGGGGACCAGGGTGAGCAGAGATGGAAAAGAGCAGGAGAGAAGGTGGCCAGATCTTACGGGCGTGTAGGGGATGTGTCTGGGAAGGAGGCGGGCGTGGAAAAAGCTGCAGGGGTCTAGCCAGGCAGGTTCTCATGTGCCCACCCCACGGCAGGGAACCAACGGAGGTTTTAAAGTTTAAGGGAGAATTGGAGCAGTCTGAGGTCAAAGCAGAGAAGGTGGCCTGGAGGCCAGTTCATCCTCACAAGGGTCCGGGTCAGAGGGTCTGAATTGAGGCCAGGATGGTGCTGGTGGAAAGCAGAGGGCCACTGCCGGGTGCTTAGGGGAAGAATCAACAGGACTTGCATATGCAAGTGCTAGACTCTGCCTCTGTTGGGAGAGGGAGGGTGACATTTAAGCAGGGTCCTGAGCAGTCCAGGAGGATAGGCGTAAGGTCTTGGGTTGGGAAGAAAGAACTGTAGGCAGAACCACCACCATGAGTACACGCACCGAGGAGCGAGGGGACATGGTAGGCACTGGGGAACGGTAGGCACTCTCTGTAACCAAGGCCAACTGACCTGCAGTTCTCCCCACGTGCATAACAGCTCACATCCCGGACCCGCCAGCTGGGAGGAGTCCTGAGTTATGGGTAAGATGGGTCTATTGGGTGATAAGTTTCCCTCTGTGACCCCAAAGGGACTCTGCATTGGCCATGACCTCAGAGAACAAATTCTTCCTTGGGGAGTCATGTGGGCCGCTCATCTGTCTCTGAGTGGTGAGTTCTGAGGATTAAAAAGCAAACACACAGAGATGGACAGTGAGCTGATGGCATTTCACAGGACGGTGATGATTCCAAAGCCATGTGAACGGTCGGATAGGAAATTAAGCTCATGAATTTCTGCTCTGAGCCAGGCCCTGCCCTAGTCCTTGAGGTCTCTGCCACCTGCCCCTCCAGCTTGGGCTCAGAGGAGTGAAGGCCAGGATCGGTGAAGAGAGGGTAGAGTTTTGTTTTGGATCTTTGTTTTATTTTTTGTAATTGATTTATTTACTTATGGCTGTGTTAGGTCTTTATCGCTGCACATGGTTTTCTCTAGTTGCAGTGAGCGGCAGCTACTCTCTAATCGCAGGGTGTGAGCTTCTCAGTGTGGTGGCCTCTCTTGTGGAGTACGGGCTCTAGGGCTTCAGCAGTTGCAGCTCCCAGGCTCTAGAACACAGGCTTAGTAGTTGTGGCGCACAGACTTAGTTGCTCTGTGGCATGTGGGAATCTCCTGAATCAGGGATCACACCCCTGTCTCCTTCAATAGCAGGCAGATTCTTTACCACTGAGCCACCAGGGAAGCCCCCGTTTTTTTTGTGTTTTTTTTTTGGTTTTTTTTAGATATAATTTTATCCTTTTTTATTATTAAAAAAATGTTATTTATTTATTTATGTTTTGGCCACGCCACATGGCTTGCAGGATCTCAGTTCCCTGACAAGGGACTGAACCCGAGCCAAAGCAGTGAAGTATGGAATATTAACCACTAGGCCACCAGGGAACTCCCTTGTCTTTTGCTTTTGTTGTTCAGTTGCTAAGTCACGTCCCACTCTTTGCAATACCATGGACTGCAGCACACCAGGCTCCTCCGTCCTCCACTATCTCCTGGAGTTTGCTCAGATTCATGTCCATTGAGTCGGTGATCCTATCTAACCATTTCATGCTCTGTGGACCCCTTTTCTTTTTGTCTTCAATCTTTCCCAGCATCAGGGTCTTTTTTTCAGTGAGTCAGCTCTTCGCATTAGGTGGCCAAAGTACTGGAGCTTCAGCTTCAGCATCAATCCTTCCAATGAATATTCAGGGTTGATTTCCTTCAGGATTCACTGATTTGATCTTGCAGTCCAAAGGTTCTCCAGCACCACAATTCAGAAGCATCAATTCTCATGTGTTCAGCCCTCTCTTTGGTCCAACTCTCTCATTGATACATGATAACTGGAAAACCCAGAGTTTTGACTGGACGGACCTTTGTCGGCAAAATGATGTCTCTGCTTTTTATTTTATTTTTGTCTCTGCTTTTTAATGTGCTGTCTAGATTTGTCAACGCTTTCGTCCCTAGGAGCAAGCATCTTTTAATTCACGGCTATAGTCATATGCACAGTTATTTTGGAGCCCAGGAAGATAAAATCTGTCACTGCTTCCACTTTTCCCCCTTCTATTTGCCATGAAGTAATGGAACCACATGTCATGCTCTTAGGTTTTTAATATTGAGTTTTAAGCCAGCTTTTTCACTCTTCTCTTTCACCCTCATCAAAAGTCTCTTTAGTTCCTTTTTACTTTCTGCATTAGAGTGGTATCATCTGCATATCTGAGGTTGTTGATATTTCTCCTGGAAATCTTGATTCCAGCATGTGATTCATCCAGCCTGGCATTTCATATAATGTACTCTGTATGTAAGTGAAATAAGCAGGATGACGATATATAGCCTTGTCATACTCCTTTCTCGATTTGGAACCAGTCTGCTGTTCCATGTCCAGTTCTAACTGTTACTTCTTGGCCCAAATAAAAGTTTCTCAGGAGACAGGTAAGGTGGTCTTGTACTCCCATCTCTTTAAGAATTTTCTAGTTTTTTTGTGATCCACACCATCAAGACTTTGGCATAGTCAATGAGGCAGAAGTAGATGTTTTTCTGGAATTTCCTTGCTTTCTCCATGAGCCAATGAATGTTGACAGTTTGTTCTCTGGTTCCTCTGCCTCTTGCAAATGAGCTTGTACATCTGGAAGTTCTTGGTTCACGTACTGCTGAAGCCTCGCTTGAAGGAATTTGAGCGTAAACTTGCTAGCATGTGAAATGATCGCAACTTATGGTTTTTTGCTTTTACTAAATTATTTTTAATTTGCGTAGAGTAAAAGTCACTTTTTGGGTGTATAATGTATGCCTTTTTACACACATACAGATTCTTGTGGTCTCGGATAGGATATCGAACAATTCCAACCTCCCAAAGCTTTCTCTTGTGCTGCCTCTTTCGTATTCAGACCTTTCCTCCATCTCCAAACCCTAGCTACTGCTGGTTTGTTCTCTGTTCTTATGTTTTTGTCTTGTCCAGACTGTCATAGAAATAGAATCATACAGTATGTACCTTCTTGAGATTGAGTTTTTACTTAGCACAATGTATCTGAGATCCATCTATGCTGACACAAATGTCATAATCTTTTCATTTTCATCGCCCAGTAGTTTTCCATGCATATGTGTGATAGTTTATCCACTGGCTATTGAAAGGCATTGGTTTATTTCCAGTTTGGGGCTCTTATCAATAATGCTGGTATAAACATTTATATACAGGTTTTTGTGTGAAACACATTTTCATTTCTCTAGGATAAATACCCAAAAGTGGATTGTTGGCTCCCAGGGAGGTGAAAGTTTAACTTCTTAGGAAATCGCCCATTTTCCAGGGTGACCGTACCATTTTGCCTATGAGAGAGTTTTGTTGTTGCTCTTTCTTTCATTTTTCCCTTCCTTTTTTGGTTTCATCTTTCTTTCAAATTTTTATTGAAGTAGAGCTTATATGTCGTCTGAATTGAAGAATGTATAACACTAGATGGACTTTCATTTGTATGTATTCCCATGTAACTACCACCCGTACCAAGACATGGGTGGTCCCGGCACTTCTTCCCAGTAAACACCCGGCAATCCAGCAGTGGAATTGCTATCCTGAGTTCTAGCACATAGATTAGTGCTGCCTGTTTTAGAGCTGCATTTATATGGAATCATACAGTATGTAATCTTGTGTCTGTCTTCTTTTTGTTCAGCGTCATGTGAAGTCCATCCAGCAGCATTTTGGTCTTTTTTGCATTTGCTGAGTAGTGTTGTGGTAAATGACTATGCCTCAATATTCACTCTCCTCTTTTTAAAAATAATTTTTTTTTTGGCTCCTCCTCTTGGCATTTGGGAATCCCAGTTCCTCCACTAGAGATCCAACCTGTGCCCCCTGCAGTAGAAGCATGGAGTCCTAACCAGTGGACTGCCCGGAAAATCCCAACATTCACTCTCCTGTGACAAATATTTGGGTTGGATCCAGTATCACGGCTGTTAGGGACAAAGCTGCTCTGAAGATTCCAGTGTGTTTCTGTATGTTTGGGGTGGCCACAAGCACTCATTTCTGTTGGGTACACACCCAGGAGAGAATTACTGGGTTCATTTAGCATTAGTAGAAAGTGCTGAACAGTTTTCCAAGAGGGAGGCCAGTTTACAGTCCCAGCAGCAAGGTAGACAGACACTTGCCCTGTTCCCTGACAATATTATCAGGTCTTGTCATTGTAACAATTCTGATATAAGTCTTATCTCATTGTGGTTTTAATTTTCATTTCTCCAATGACTAATGATATTGAGCATCATTTTATATATTTCTTGGCCATTTGTATATCTCTTATGTGAGGAGCCTGTTTAAATGTTTTGTCCTTTTTTTAAAAGATATTTTTTTGGCCACGTCTCAAGGCATGTGGGATCTTGGTTCCCTGACCAGGGATCAAATCAATGCCCCTTGCACTGGAAGCTTGAAGTCTTCACCACTGGACCCCCAGGTACGTCCCTTGTCCATTTTTAGGACTGAGTTATCTTGTTGCTCTTTCTTTGCAAGAGAATGGAGGTTGTGGGAAGGATCTAAACTTAGCCAGTGATCAAATCAGAGAGAGAACTGACATCGGCCCTGGGACAAAAGATGCTTTTTGTGCTGTGAGTGGGAAGAGGGAAGAGGTGAGCTGTCTCCTCTGAGCTCTTGCACAGCCTGGGGCGGTTCTGTGTAGTTGGCCCACTGACCTCAAAGATCTTGAAAGCCCCTGTCCCATGCCTGGTCTTTCTCACAAGCCCCTTTGGTAAATACTGGGAGGCCTGGGGAAGGATTGGCCTTCCCTGCTGGATCACAGTGTTGATTGCTCTGCACAACCAGCTGGGCCTTGATGGAGTGAGGACCTTTCTGCGGGGTAGAGTGACACAGGGTGCTGGGCAGTGCTCCTCTATCGCAGGGAGACACCCCGAGGGGGGTGTCACCTGAGTCCCCCGGCAGTGTGTCTTGGGGGCTTACAGGACAGCAGGAGGGCTTCACTGCCCACACCCCTGGGTTGAGTGGCCAGATCTGACTGTGCAAGTTATATCTACATCACTCTTCTTTGGGGTATAATCTAATCAGTAAAACAATTTTTTTAATTGAAGTGAAATATTGTATAGGAGACAGGGATCAAGACCATCCCCATGGAGAAGAAATGCAAAAAAGCAAAATGGCTGTCTGGGGAGGCCTTACAAATAGCTGTGAAAAGAAGAGAAATGAAAAGCAAAGGAGGAAAGGAAAGATATAAGCATCTGAATGCAGAGCTCCAAAGAATAGCAAGAAGAGATAAGAAAGTCTTCCTCAGGGATCAATGCAAAGAAATAGAGGAAAACAACAGAATGGGAAAGACTAGGGATCTCTTCAAGAAAATTAGAGATACCAAGGGAGCATTTCATGTAAAGATGGGCTCGACAGAAGCTGAAGATATTAAGAAGAGATGGCAAGAATACAGAAGAACTGTACAAAAAAGATCTTCACAGCCCAGATAATCACGATGGTGTGATCACTGACCTAGAGCCAGACATCCTGGAATGTGAAGTCAAGTGGGCCTTAGAAAGCATCACTACGAACAAAGCTGGTGGAGGTGATGGAATTCCAGTGGAGCTATTTCAAATCCTGAAAGATGATGCTGTGAAAGTGCTGCACTCAATATGCCAGCACATTTGGAAAACTCAGTAGTGGCCACAGGACTGGGAAAGGTCAGTTTTCATTTCAATCCCAAAGAAAGGCAATGCCAAAGAATGCTCAAACTACTCCACAATTCACTCATCTCACACGCTGGTAAAGTAATGCTCAAAATTCTCCAAGCCAGGCTTCAGCAATACGTGAACTGTGAACTTCCAGATGTTCAAGCTGGTTTTAGAAAAGGCAGATGAACAGAGATCAAATTGCCGACATCCGCTGGATCATGGAAAAAGCAAGAGAGTTCCAGAAAAACATCTATTGCTGCTTTATTGACTATGCCAAAGTCTTTGACTGTGTGGATCACAATAAACTGTGGAAAATTCTTCAAGAGATGGGAATACCAGACCACTTGACCTGCCTCTTGAGAAACCTATATGCAGGTCAGGAAGCAACAGTTAGAACTGGACATGGAACAACAGACTGGTTCCAAATAGGAAAAGGAGTACGTCAAGGCTGTATATTATCACCCTGCTTATTTAACTTACATGCAGAGTACATCATGAGGAACGCTGGGCTGGAGGAAGCACAAGCTGGAATCAAGATTGCCGGAAGAAATCTCAATAATGTCAGATACGCAGATGACACCACCCTTATGGCAGAAAGTGAAGAAGAACTAAAGAGCCTCTTGATGAAAGTGAAAGAGGAGAGTGAAAAAGTTGGTTTAAAGCTCAACATTCAGAAAACGAAGATCATGACATCTGATCCCATTACTTCATGGGAAATAGATGGGGAAACAGTGGAAACGGTGTCAGATTTTATTTTTTTGGGCTCCGAAATCACTGCAGATGGTTATTGCAGCCATGAAATTAAAAGATGCTTAATCCTTGGAAGGAAAGTTATGACCAACCTAGATAGCATATTCAAAAGCAGAGACATTACTTTGCCAACAAAGGTCCGTCTAGTCAAGGCTATGGTTTTTCCAGTGGTCATGTATGGATGTGAGAGTTGGACTGTAAAGAAAGCTGAGCGCCGGCCGAAGAATTGATGCTTCTGAACTGTGGTGTTGGAGAAGACTCCTGTGAGTCCCTTGGATTGCAAGGAGATCCAACCAGTCCATCCTAAAGGAGACTAGTCCTGGGTGTTCGTTGGAAGGACTGATGCTGAAGCTGAAACTCCAATACTTTGGCCACCTCATGCGAAGAGTTGACTCATTGGAAAAGACCCTGATGCTGGGAGGGATTGGGGGCAGGAGGAGAAGGGGACAGCAGAGGATGAGATGGCTGGATGGCATCAACAACTCAATGGACATGAATCTGGGTGAACTCTGGGAGTTGGTGATGGACAGGGAGGCCTGGCATGCTGCGATTCATGGGGTCGCAAAGAATCAGACATGACTGAGCGACTGAACTGAATTGAACTGATGTTTATATTAAAGTTTAAAAATCATAAGCTAACAGATAAATAAATTATCATGAAGTGAATACATCCATCTAACAGCCACTTAGGTGAAGAAATAGAATATTTCTAGCATCCCAGGAGCCCTACCTACACTCTCCCAATTGCTGCCTTGTTTGTCTTTCTTGAAGGTAACTACTGTTGTCGTTGTTGTTTAGTCGCTAAGTCGTGTCTGACTCTTTGCGATCCCGTAGACTGTAACCCACCAGGCTCCTCTGTCCATAGGATTTCCCAGGCAAGAGTACTGGTGTGGGTTGCCATTTTCTTCTCCAGGGGAACTTCCCGACCCAGGAATTGAACCCTCATCTTCTGCTTGGCAGATGAAGTCTTTACCACTGAGCCACCTGGGAAGCCCAACGATGCCCATGCACCACAACTACTGAACCTGTGCTCAGAGCCTGGGAGCTGTAACTACTGAAATCTGTGAGCTAGAGCCTGTGCTCGGCAATAAGAGAAGCCACCACCGTGAAGCCCACACACTGCAACCAGAGAGTAGCCCTTGCTCGCTACAACTGAAAAAAAGCCCACATAGCAACAAAGACCCAGCAGAGTCAATACATAAGTAAATAAAATTATATATCTATATAAAGACTTATTTCCTTAAAAAGCAAAGAAAAAGAAAATAGCCTAACCCAAACATCGAATTCTCTCTCTGTTCTGCTTATTTTGCTAAAGTCTGCTCTGCTCATCTAAAATCAGGCCCTAAGCAGACAGAGTCTAGATGAGACTAAACTTCCTCTTAATGGAAAGACAGGGAGGTTTGTTTCTCTAAGGTCTGGATCCAGCAGGCTGAAGGAAAATATAAAATCCCTTCAGCATGAGGATGTCGTGGAGGCCACCAGATGTGAGCTGAGGTTGACTTCCCACAGAAAACAATTAAGTGAAAATTTCCCTCATTATAGAAGCTTCAATTTCCCTGAAGTTGGGAGGACAGGGGAGTTATAAAATGCTGTGTAAACACAGTAACTGAGATAAGGATAACAAAATGGAGTGTGAGTGAGCTAGATTAATCGTTTCAGCCTGGGGGCAGAGCAAAAATCAACACCATTCCAAGAACATTCATTTAGTTCATTGATTTTTTTAAACATTGGTTCAGCACCTACTTTGAGTTAGACATTGTTCTAGGGCTAGTGGTATGGAAATGAACAAGATGTTGGGTCTGTCCCCAGACTGTATGGTTTAGTGAAGTCAGCCAACCTCTGCACGTGAGTTTATACATGCCCAAGTTCTGCCACTGTCACAGGACTCCATCGTGGGGCTTCTCTAGTGGTCCAGTGGCTAAGAATCCACCTGCCAACGCAGGGTTCCATCCCTGGTCTGGGAAGATTCCACATCCCGGGGAGCAATTAAGCCTGTGCGCAACAACTATTGAAGCCTGCACACCCTAGAGCCCATGCTCTGCCACAAGAGAATCCACTGCAGTGAGAAGCCTGCACGCTACAACTAGGGAGAAGCCCCCACTTGCCACAACTAGAGAAAGCCCACGTGCAGCACGGAAGACACCCAGTGCAGCCAAAAGTAATAGATAATACAAAAAAAAAAAAATTAAAAAGAACCCGTTGCCTTTCTTAGTTACAGAAGTTTTGAACTCACCGTGATGCGTGGTAGTTCCCCTATGCTCTGTCTCTCCTGACTCTTGCATCCACCTGTCTTTTGTGATTCTGTCTGTAACTCCAGCCTCTGATCCTGCCTCATAGGGTAATGAGTCCTGGAAGCTTGTTTCCAGTTGGGGGAACCAGGTGGCCCCTTCTTTTGGTTTGCACAAGCCTATCTCTCACACATTAAAGGGGATCCCCTAGTGAAAAGTCTCCACATGTGAACTCACTGCGTTTCCTTCAGTCTTGCTCTTCCCACCATATTTCTCACGCCTTTCAAGGGCATCACCATTCACCTCATTCTTCAAGACGGAAAACTGAGATGATGCTCTCTCTCCCCACTGCCAATGCTCCTGGCCACCATGCAATCTGAGAGTAAAAGCTGCACTGGGTTCAAGCAGATGGGTGTAGGAAATGGAGTGTAGAAGTGGTTTATTGGCTTGTGTTGATGCCTAGGATCCTCCAAAGACTGCTCTTTAACCTCTAGCCCTAACTTACTGTTTTTAGTTCCTCTGGGATGGGACCCAGAGGCCTCATCATCCCATCTTTGTCCCAGTCTCTCTTCCTTCTCTTTAGGTTCCCCTTCACAAACCGAAACAATACCCCTCCCCATGCCAAAAACCCTTCTGCCTCTTTCATTTGGCCAACAAACACAAGCTTCTGTTAAAAACAAGACAACAGGCCCAAAATGGCGTTCCTTATTCTAAGCCTACGTCACCAAACTGAGACATTGTTATGGTTTCGGCTCTCCTGGAAATGGAACCTTAAGCCACTCAAGCAGGCCTAATCAGCATTAGTTAGGTAATCTGCCTGATAGATCCTGCCTTTCACTAAAGGAAATAACTAACTTTGCAATAACTCACTTTTTTTTTTTTTTTAATCTAGTATTACTTCGTTTCTCCTGTTCCCTTCTCCTATAAAACTCTTTCATTTGGTAAACCCCTTTGAGTTCCTTTCTATCTGCTAGAGTGGATACTGTCTGATTCATGAATCATTGAATAAAGCCAATGAGATCTTTAAAATGTACTCAGTTGAGTTTTGATTTTTAAAAAAAAAACTTCATATAAGCTCATGCAAATAGCTACTCTGGAGAAGAGGTGTCTCTAACATGACAGACAAATCTTACGCTCAGACACTGAACAAATATTTGGTAACTGAATGAATGAATCTATATTATTTCTGTTTCAACAGCTTTGAATCATATCATATTTACTCTTCTCCCTTATACACTAAAGAGGTCCTGGGTCTAAATTTTCTTTCTGCTTCACCATTTAAATTGACTCTCCCAAGACACACTGGACTTCACAGAGGATTCGAGGAGCGGACACAAACCAGCTCTACATAAGGCAGAGCAATAGTGCATGGTTTTGTTTCAACATGTGTTTGCCACAATTCGCTTTCTGTCACCTTGGCAGGATTTTCATTCAGTCATTTAACAAAAATATTTGAGTATTTACTCTGTGTTGATGACTGTGCCAAAGGCCAGGGTACAAGAGTGAACAAAACACAGCATAATCTTGGCCCCCCCAAAATTTGCAACTCACAGTGCAGTGGGGTCAATGCTAGAGGGGGGTTGGGGACACGCAGGGGCACAAGCTAAGGAGGCACATGTGAGAGGCTCCTAACCTAGGCTTTGGTTTTTTTTATCAGTTTTTTTGGGGGGAAACTTCCAAACATGTACAAATGTTGAGAGCACAATGAACCCTCAAGTATCCATCACCCAGCTTCAACAGGGATCAATATTCTGTCACCCTCATTTCATCTATCTCCTGATCCCACTTTTTTTCTTGAGTATTTTTAAAACCCAACCCCAGATCCCATTTCAGTTATCTATTTGCAGCTCTATCAGATGAGGCATGCCCTAACTAGCCTCAAAGTCGGCAGGAAAGCTTCCTAGAGGCAAAGGCATCTAACCTGATGTACGGAGGAGTAGGATTAGCAGGAGATCAAACCAGTCAATCCTAAAGGAAAGCAACCCTGAATATTCATTGGAAGGACTGAATGCTGAAGCTGAAGCTCCAATACTTTGGCCATCTGATACGAAGAGCCATTTCATTGGAAAAGACCCTGATGCTGGGAAAGACTGAAGGCAAAAAGAGAGGCAGGTGGCAGAGGATCCGATGCTTAGAAAACATCACTGACTCAATGGACATGAATTTGAGCAAACTTTAGGACAGAGTTGAGGACAGCGAAGCCTGACCTGCTGCAGTCCATGGGGTCTCTTAACGACAGAACAACAACAACGAAAGTGATAGAGTGGGAGGAAGAAGATAGGAAGGGGAAAATGTTTCAGACCAAAGGAATAGTTTGTGCAGGGGTCAAAGTTGAGGGGAATATGACATGTTTACTACTTTGACACTCACCCGCAGTCTGTGGACCAGCAGAATTGGCATCACTTGGAAGTTTGTTAGAAGTTTAGAATCCAGAGCCCCGCCCCAGATCTAGGGAATCAGAATCTGCAGTTTATCAAAGTCCCCAGGGGATTCATTTGCACATCAGGTCTGAGAGGTAGTGGGTTAGGGGACTGCCTAAGGCTCAGTGCAGCTGGAAATTAGAAGGGAACTATGTGGTTGGAGCAAGGGGAAAGGTTAGGAAGGCCTCTGAAGTTAAGGCAAAGGCTGGAACTTTTACCCTGACACCAAAGGAGAACTGCTGACAATGTTGAGCAGGGAGCAAGGTGATCAGATCTGACTGTGAGGCCATAACTCTACTGCAAGGGGAGAGTGGATTGAGGTTGGGGAGGAGGGAGCTCCGAAAACCAGTCAGGCTTTTGTTCCTTAGAAGCTACAAGGGGCAGCAGCTGGGCGTGGATTCTGGAGCCCAACAGCCCTGCCTATATTGTATTTTCATTATATTTTTCAACCCCCTGCCTGGCTTCTTACAGAGTGGTCTTGACTCGAGACACAGCTATTTGACTTTTCTGAACCTCTTTCCTCATCTCTCCCAAGCATGACACTTTCTTTTCATAGGACCTTGATCACAGCATCAAACGAAGAGTGAATATTTAAAAACAGAGCCTGATTTTGATATGTTCAGAATTCAAATAGCATCAGAATGCTACAACTGCCTAGCTCTACACCCACTCCTCCCCTAGCCCAGAGGGTGGCCCTCAGGCACCTTCACTTTCAGAGAGCCCTATGGTCAGGGAAAGAGCACAGAACTGGGGCTGGAGACTCAGCTTCTAGAGAAGTCAGTTCAGTGCCCCACCTATCCTGGAACCTTTGCTGAGAGGCAGCTCCCCTGGCAGCCCTCCATACTTGCGCCCCACCTGCCTGCCTGGGCTCAGGCCAGTTCCCTCACCTGGAGTACAGGTGTGCGGGCGTCTGCAGATCCTCACTAAGTAAGCCACTATGCTTTGGACATTGTGGTCTGGGCTTTGGGGACCTGAGGGTGGGGAACAGAACTCTCCTCCCCTCCATCTGTCAAAACCCTTTCTGAGTGGCCCATGCCCACCCCTCCATGGCACCTCTCTTGCCCACACTGAACTCAAATGTCCTGTGAAGCTACAGCCCAATATTAACACAGAGTTGAGTGCGGGATGGGGACGTGCCATCAGGGATGAACAGCTGGCTCTGAGCAGGGGTCCTGTGCCATGAGTAGGGACCAAGTTCAGCTGATGCGGGAGGGCCTGGGAGGGTCATTTCCTGAGGTCAAAGGACCGAAAGACCTCACAAGTGCCTCTCTGCCTTTCTTTTCCCTCCTGGTGCTGCACGTCCACAAGTGGCCACACGGGGTCAGTGTCCTTTCATGCCTGGATCAGCACAGCTGGGTGGGGACCGCCCTGGACCCCGCAGCTCTCTGTCCCATCTTTCTGCAGAGAGTTCTGGCTAATTGTGAAAAACAGAAAACTCCCCGACGGCTTGGAGCAGCGTGGCTGGGGGGACCCGATGGTCCGGGTGAGGAAGAAGACAACAGGCACGCTGTTGCACTGACAGGGGCCACGGGGCTCTGCCCAGGTGCCCTGCGCAGGCTGGCTCCATGCTCTCTGACTCATTTAAAAACAGTGGGCACTCACTCGGGGCACCATGGGGTGGGCAGGAAGACATGCCAGAAAAGGGGAAAAGCCTGAAGTATGCAAGTTTAGGAAGAGGGAGTGTCATCCCCCTTAGGAACATGGGGGTTCTGGTCTGCGGCAGCCAGCCCGCCTCTGCTGGGCCTTATTTAACAACTGCAGGACTCCTAGTCTCGGGTAGTGCTGGTGGTGGGGCCTCCGGCCAGGCCATGAGGCCGGGGGGTGGGGCTCACTCTACCCCAGGGGCACGGCATGTGCTTGCCCAACGGCCAACCACCCTGCCAGAGGGGGCTTTCTGAAGGAAAGTCCCCAGAAGCCGTCCTCATACGGCAAAGACAGGTCTCACTGGTTGGCAGACCCTGCTGCTCCTGGAGGATAAGGGGTTCCTTGGCCTCAAATTGTTGGTAAAGAATCTGCCTGCAATGCAGGAGACCCTGGTTTGATTCCTAGGTCGGGAATATCCACTGGAGAAGGGATAGGCTACCCATTCCAGTATTTTTGGGCTTCCCTTGTGGCTCAGCCGGTAAAGAACCTGCCTGCAATGTGGGAGACCTGGGTTCGATCCCTGGGTTGAGAAGATCCCCTGGAGAAGGGAAAGGCTATTCTGGCCTGGAGAATTTCATGGACTGTGTAGTCCATGGGGTTGCAAAGAGTCAGACATGACTGACTGACTTCCACTTTTTTTTCACTTCCCACGGCCTAGGAGATGAGGGCTGGGATGGAGACCTTGGGGGAGGAGTGAGCTAGAGATCCCAAGGAAACCTGAAGGCCAAGACTGACCCTCAAATCCAGGCCCAGGCCCAGATCTGGACTTTGTGGGTCTGAAGCTTTCACCATTTGGGGCTCATTTTAAGAAAAATAATATAAAATTACAAACACAAAATCATATTTGCAAACCCAATTTTATAAATATTTACTTAGAATGAGATATTTTCCTTAGAATGAGAAACAAATATTTACTTGGGATGAGAAAACAGATGACATCAAATTATAAATTTTAAAAAGCCAACAAATGGCACAAGCATCACAAAATCCAGAAAAATAACCTTTTTGTTAACCGCCCACCACACCTCTATAGTATTTTTCCAGGTGTTTCGGCTGCTTACTCTTTGACAAGCACTTCATTTGCCGGCAATTTGTAATATCATTTTCTATAGAGAGAACAGAAAGAGAATTCACTCTTTACTACAGCTGATCAGCAGTTTATGTAATATTGCTACCGGTTTATGCTTACAAACTCAGGAATTCATACATTCTATTTGTCAGTCCTAACAAAGATGGAAAACATGTGGTGTGCTTAAAGTTGCGATATGCTACATTATTAAGTATATTCGTGACAAGAGAGAATCTCCACAGAAGAAAACTTTGATTGTATATTGTGTGTGTGTGCTCAGTTGCCCTGTTGTGTCTGTCTGACTCTGTGACCCCATGGACTGCAGCCCACCAGGCTCCTCTGTCCATGGGATTTCCCAGGCAAGAATACTGGAGTGCATTGCCATTTCCTCCTCCAGGGGATCTTCCCAACCCAGGGATCGAACTGCGTTACTAACAATCAAACTCCGTCTTATAGATTTATGATGACTGGAGGGATTTTTCCACACACTAGCTTCTGATTTCTGTACATTTTGAAAGTAGTTTCTCTCACACTTCCCACCTACTTCCGGTACTAGGTACAGAGGTCACATTCATATTGTAATATGGCCTTTGGTCATTTGTCTTAAGTAGACAGTAGGAACATGCCTACAAGCCATTCCTACACTAGGAAAAGGTGCTAAAAATTATTCAACTACTAGGAAGTCACTGCAAATCGCATATATACAATGCACTCTTGGCTCCATTTTCCCTTGGATACTAAAAATGCCCATAGCATTCCAAAGCCAGCCCATAGCCCACCATCCACCATGAAACCAAGTGTGACCAAGAGATGTCAAAGTGGGAAAAGACTAGTTTTTTTTTTTTTAGGTGATGGATGTTTTAATTAACTCAAAGAGGGAAACTTTTCCCAGTGTATACGTATCAATCATCTAAGACGATAGTCTTAATTGATAATGGTTAATATACCTCCTTTTTTCAAGTTTTATACATTTTAAGCAATTGCTAAAGGCTCTTCCATGTTCTTGCCAGTGAGGTGTCCCAAAGCTTGTGCTTTATTAGCTTCATGTTAAATCCACCCTTGCCTGGAACCTCTCTCTCTCTCCCTACTTCCTCCTTCTTCCAGGAATAATTGGCTTGCCTTCTTCTCTTTCTACCACCCAACTTGTGTTGCTTCTGCTGGAGAATTTCTTCCCCTCCCAGATGGAAGCCAGAGCACACCTGGGTCCCCAGCCTCTCTGGGGCCTTGCCCTTCCTTCCAGTAAATATATGGCCCTTCTACACTTTCCACTGATTTGACAAGTAGAGACAATAGACACAGGGAATAAAACAGATCCTTTCAACTTACCCTTACCTTCTCCCCACTTGGGTGCCCCAGAGAGACAAAAGCACACACAGGTGTTGATGCTGCAACTTCAGCTGTGACCGGGGGAAAACATATCTGGGATCTCCCTGGAGTGAGAGGTGAAGCTTGCAGATGACAAGATGAGATAGAGGCTGGGGTCACTGCGACGGCCCCCCTTGGCCCCACCAGACCCTGCTGTGAGTAGTCCTTAGAGGAGACCAGATCTCCTGAGGACAGAAGCTGTGTTTTACTAATCTACATGTCCCCTGCACCTCGCATGCTTCTCAGTACATGGTTGTTGCCCCATGAATGCTGAATCTGAAGAGTAGAATGGGGTCGGGGATCTGACTGCTCCCAGGAGGCCCTTGAGGGAATAACAAAGGCTGCTTGTGCCTGAGTGGCCATGCACCCAGGGGACTGCCCCTAACAGGCAGTGACCGGGTAACTGGGGCCAAACCTGCCACCTTCCTTTCCCTTGCATTTCTCATCGGACATTATTATGTTTAACAAGGTGCTTCCTTCAGAAATCAGGCAAAAAATAACTGCGGCCTACTGTTTCTATGCAGACATTTCTTCTGGGCATTTCTTGGGAAATTAGTATGCTTTTCCAAATCCTGAATCCTGAGAAAAATCAATCCATAATACAGGAAAAAGTATCACATTTCTCCTATGCGAATTGACGCTTAACAACCAACACAGAGACGTGACTGGTGTGAGGGATTCCACTGACATCTAGCGAAATCAGAAGTAAAAAGTGCTGGTAACGCTGAGTTGATGGTAAAGGTCGATGTTTTGGGGAACAGGGATGGGAAGCCATAGGAGAGATGTGGTCACTATATAGTCTGCCTTGCTTAAAGCTGTTATGATATGAATGTGTGTTTGTGGCCCTGTCTAGCACTTGAGTTATTGTTGCAAACAAAATAAATAAATAGGTACATATAGTTTGTACACCTTTTTCAAATCCTATGAGTAGTATTCCAAGAAATAACAAGTTTTGAAAGCAAAACTAAGTCCGCTATCCTGGCAATTTTAACACAGTTTTGGGTAGCACTGTTCACCTTGCGAGAAGATCTGAATGTTACATTATCCAAATACAGCACAGCCCAAAACATGCGCTTGTTCTCCTGTATTTGAATATTCACTATATAGGCAGTGATTCTTCATGAATACCATTGAACTTAACACTTCTTATATATCAAACAAAAAATTTTAGGTATGCATGATAATAAGTAAAGAGCATAGAAAATGAAGGACAGGGAAGCCTGGCGTGCTGCGGTCCATGGGGTCTCAAAGAGTAAGACAAGACTGAATGACTGAACAACAACCTGAAGAATGTTGAAAGTATTTCAAGAATAACGCGATTTGGCAAATTTCTAAGAATTCCCAGGAATTCAATTTCTTCTTCCTGAATGCTGAAGTTAAATACCTATCAAGAATTTGGAAACAGTATTCCAGTCTCAGTGGGGATCCAGTTTCAAGTCAGGGGACTGAGAGAATCAACTTTTATGGGTTAGGGCACTGCTGGGGGAGCTGCTAGGGTCACCTAGTGACTCCTGGTAGACATCATTCCAAGCGGACATCTCAGCTCAGGGCACAGGATTCAAGCTTGGGTCGATGGGTTGCCCTGAAGTAAGGCATTGAGAATTGGACGGGGTCTAGGGGCTTGTCCAATGACCTGGCTCTGGTAGAGCACCCACGACAGATGAACCTACAACCACTGTTTCCGTACTCATGACCCCCAAGCCCCCCACTGCCTCCCGCCCTGCAGAGCGGAGTGCTTGCCTTCTCCAGAGGGAAGAAAGCTTCTTTTGTGTTGCCCAGCTCAGGGCTTTGGAAGGCAGTACAATCACCTCCACTCCTCAGTATCTACTGGGGACTGGGGATTGGTTCCAGGGCCCCCAGGATCCCCAAATCCCTTGATCAAGTCCCTTATATAAAGTGGTATAATGTGTGCATATAAACTATGCATATCCTATGTACTTTCCTGACGGATTTATTTATACATTTATTTAGGCTGTGCTGGGTCTTTGTTGCTGTGCAGGCTTTCTCTTGTTGTGGTGAGCAGGGGCTGCTCTCTAGTTGCGGTGCACGGGCTTCTCACTGAGGTGGCTTCCCTTGTGGAACACGCGGGCTCTAGGGCGCACAGGCTCAGTAGTTGTGGCACACAGGGCTAGCTGCTTCGTAGCATATGAGATCTTCCCAGACCAGAGATCAAACCGTGTCCCCTGCGTTGGCAGACGGATTCTTAACCACTAGACCACCAGGGAAGCCCCTCCTATGTACTTTAAATCATCTCTGGATTAGTTATCATACCTAATACAGTGTAAATGCTAGGTATATTAGTTGTTAATACAATGTAAATGCTATACAGAGGGTTGCCAGAACACTGCAAATTCAAGTTTTGCTTTTTGGAACTTTCTGGAAATTAAAAAAAAGCACAACTTTTTAGCCGCAGTCGGTTGAATCTGCAGATGTGGAACATGTGAGCACGGACAGCCCACTGTATATATGACTCTTTAACTTGGATTCTCAGATGGAAAGAGCTCTGGGTTTGATTCAAAAACCCAGATTTGAGTCCCATATCTGTGAAGTATGAGCCTTGTCACACTGGCTTCTGTCTGTCTACATGAGTGTTCCACTAGGCTCTGAAGCTGGGACACTGAAAAAATAGTGGTTAAATAAATGAATAGATAAGTGAATAAATGAGTAGTTGGGAAGGCATTCATGAAGGAGCTGGAGTCTGATGGGCACAATCTCTGGTCATCCCCAAAGAAAAACGAGAATTTTGGGTTAAACAAAATGGATTGAAAACATATGTATGTCTCTCTTCCCTCCTAAAACTCTATTTAAGAACTTTCATCAAGGAATACTGGGGCTTCCCTGGTGGTCCAGTGGTTAAGACTCAGAGCTTGCACTTCAGAGGGCATGGGTCCAATCCCTGGTCAGGGAACTAAGATCCAGCATGCCTATGGTGTGGCCACCAAAAAAAAAAAAAAGGAAAGAAAGAAAAAAAAAATACAAAATGTGTAAACTCCCAAAGACAAAGATAAGAGATGTCAACAACTTTAAAAAGAGACTAACTGCAGCAGAGCACACAGGGAGAGTCGGAACCCACCTCTCCTTCCCTCACCCCCATGGGTGATGAGAAGTTTACTCACTACAGAAATAGACCAGCAGACTACCTTCCACGTCACAAGGCCCAGCAGACAGGGAGAAAGGCACTCGCTGAAGGCGAGACAATTGACCGAAAGGCCCGACACTATTCTCTGAGGGACCAGGGCCCTCTTTCCACCCTGATCTGAGCAGTCCAGCAATTGAAGGTACTTCCAGGCCAGCAACTGGAGTGTTCTTCTCTGGAAAAACTGATGAGCCTGAGTGAAAAGACCTACAGCTATTGAAATTTGGGTCCTCCCAACAAAATAAGCAGATCTCAACCTGGTCACTCTGTGGAGAGCTCCTGCAGCCCCCACGCCTGGTCCCAGTACTCAGAGAAGACCCACCACCCAGTCACCCCCGGGCAGCCCAGGGTCACCAGAGCGGGAGAAAATCATCAGGGAACCAACAAACACACACACTGCCTTAAGTTCAAACTTCAGGAAAAATGCTCGGAAAACACTGTCCAGGCATACCTCAGAGATAGGGAATTTCCAGACCACCACAATAAAGCAGATATTACAATAAAGCAAGTCACTTGGTACAAAAAACCATTTTTTTTTGTTTCCTGGTACATGTAATAGTTATGGTTATACTACATTGTAGTTTATCCAGTGTGCAATAGCATAATGTCTAAAAAAAAAATGTACACACCTTAATTAAAAAATACTTTATCACTGAAAAATGCAGAGTTGCCACAAATCTTCAATTTGTAAAAACCTCAGTATCTACAAAGTGCCATAAAGTGAGGCATGCCAGTGCATATTTAAAATAACTATTGCTTTACTGCAGAAGTAAGACAACAAGTAGAATTATCTTTATCTGCTAGGAATTTACATTGAGTTTTGAAAACCATGCTTTTTATGAAAAAAGGTTTACATGGATTTTGAACCACTAATAGTATTCATGTGGTCATAAATTTATGATAACATAATTATCAAAATAAGGTTTCACAAATCTGATGACTAATTCAAGAATAAGAGGTGTTTTCTATGTGTTTCTTAAATAGAAAACAAAGTTTTAACACAAGTTTTCTTATTTTCTATTCCTTGAGTGTCAGGACTTCTTAAGAACAGAAAATATAGTGTACAGAAAAATGCAATCTGATTTGGATTTTAAATTTTACACTAGTGAGTTTACCTAGCAAAGTATTTTATTGAAAGAAAGCCTAATTTTTTTCCTTAAGAGGGGAGCTTATATATATATGTATAATTATATTTTGCTTCTAAAGGGAGGCTTATTTATGTTTTGCTCTTTTGGCTTATGTATTTTTATCCATACCAGATAACCCCCAATGTTTAAAGATGGAGACAAAACAAGCAAACAAACAGAAATTCAGGAAAGGAATTAAGGAAATAAAGATAATATAAGGTGCAGAAGAAAACTTAAATGATTATAATGATCCTCAGAAAGATCAGGGTCCACAAAAGAGAGGACAGCATATACACCCAGAGAATAAGAAATAGTTTCTGGAAATATGATAGTCAAAATAAACTCAGTAGGAGGGATAGAATGTAAATTCATGACATCTCTCAGAAAGTGGAACAAAAAGAGAGATGGAAAACAGGGTGGTTAAACATCATACACTAGAGAAGTTTCAGTGGGAGAGACAGGGGAAATTGAGGAGGATGTTATCAATAAACTAATACAAGAAACATTTTCAGCGTCTGAGGCCATGAATCACCAGCTTGAAAAGTCCCACAGGGCACCAGCAAGAAGAATGAAAATAGAGCTAACCTGAGGTACTTAATCTTGAATCATCAGAACATCCAGAATAAAGAGATGATCCTATGAAGTCGAGGAATAAACTCACAGCAAAGATCAGTAGTGAGAAAGGGATGAGGTTTCTCATCACCAGCAGCACTGAGAACCAGCAGACAAGAAAGTGATATATTCAAAATAATGGGAGAAATGCCTTCCAGTCACAGCTTCTATTTCCAGCCAAACTCTTAATCTCGGAAGGACAGACTAAAGGCGTTTCAAACCTGTAGGCTTTAAGATGATGTACCTCCCAGGCAGCCTGGTCTCGAAGCTACTAGAGCAGGAGTTCAGCAAAATGAGGGAGGAAGCCAAGAAAGGGAACACTGGGTGTATAAGAATCTTGGGAGGGAGGTGACAGGGACCTCCAGGGTAAGGTCGAAGCCAAGCCCTGGTTGACAGCCCCTCGTGTTCTGTCAGGCCCAGGTCAGAGTCAAGGCTGGTGTCTCAGAGAAAACACAAAAGTGGCCCATTGTCCGAGGTCTGCTCACAGTGCATTTTGGAGAAAAATTAATCATAGGTAAGTAGAGAAGAAAGCAAACAAAAGGGGCAGTTGTCCATGTAGGGGTGGGGCAGCTGTGAGGAAGCTGTACATATGGGAAAGTATAATCTGGGACCAAACACGACTGAGCGACTTCACCTTCACTTTTCACTTTCATGCATTGGAGAAGGAAATGGCAACCCACTCCAATGTTCTTGCCTGGAGAATCTCAGGGACTGGGGAGCCTGGTGGGCTGCCGTCTATGGGGTAGCACAGAGTCGGACACGACTGAAGTGACTTAGCAGCAGCAGCATAATCTGGGGCCAGAAGCCTCAGCTGGGTATTTACCTAGTAATAATACAAATATTGAATACTGATTTTCAAAAACTGCCATAAATCTTACTGTGTAATTATGGCTGATTTGCATTGTTGTACGGCAGAAACCAACACAATGTTGTAAAAATTAAAAAAACAAATAAACCAAAAAACCAAAACTTACTGTAAGGTGAGAGAGTAGAAGTGTGTGTATGTGTGTGGGGGGGGTGTGTAGAGAGATAAATCCTTATCTTTTCTGGTAGAAGGCAATGCTGCTGCTAAGTCACTTCAGTCGTGTCTGACTCTGTGTGACCCCATAGACGGCAGCCCACCAGGCTCCCCCATCCCTGGGATTCTCCAGGCAAGAACACTGGAGTGGGTTGCCATTTCCTTCTCCAATGCATGAAAGTGAAAAGTGAAAGTGAAGTCACTCAGTCGTGTCCGACTCTAGTGACCCCATGGACTGCAGCCCACCAGGCTCCTCCATCCATGGGATTTTCCAGGCAAGAGTACTGGAGTGGGGTGCCATTGCCTTCTCCATAGAAGGCAATAAAGGATGTCTAAAATGAAAAATAAACTAAGAGATAATCTTTTCAATATGGAGGGTCATTAAAAAATAGCTATAGGAAATAAAGGTAGCTGTCCCCGGGGTTAGGGGCTTGGGAGGGGATAGAAGTGGCTGAGGACTCTTGCTTGTTTTTTGTGATAAGCCCTGAGGTGCTATTCAACTTTGAAAACTATATATCTTGTATTCTCGTACTCAAAACAAAAACTAATGCAATTCCCCAAATTTCTACCACCCTTACTTTTATACTGCAACCCTGCCAGCTGCTCTGGACTCAGAAACCGGGTTCTCCATGCATCTAAAAAAGGGCTTCATGTCCCCTGAAGCCCATCAGAGTCACCCAAAGCAAAAGCAGCTCCTCTCTCCTTCCAGCCAACAGCACAGCAGCTGGTCGACTCCGCTTACTTATTCCCTCACCTTCTCCCAGCACTGCTGGGCTCCTGCCAAGACTCGATTCTTTACTAAATCAAACCCTAAATCTCCTGTCTCACCCCCACACCAGATCCAGCCAAACTGACTTTGCAGGATTTATTAAACTGAAGGAACTTACAAAGGGGGAAACACACACACACACACACTCAAACCACAAGGCATCTTCGGTTGTCCTCCGGAGAGAGCAGAATGGATGGGAGACCCCGCAGATCGGAAACTCATTACAGATGTGCACTTCAGCGTTAAGAGGGACACTTGGAGACCTGAACGTTTCAGGAGTTGGGGCAGGGTATTCATGTGTTGCTTGGAAACCAGAGACCAAATAGGAAACAGGAAGCCCCAGGAGAGAGAGGCTTAAATATTTCAGCATCATTTCCAGAGTTGAAGGCTGCCTGCCAGGCCTGAGGGCAGTTCTGGTCCTCATTTCTCCTCAGCCTCAGATTGTCGGAACTCCTCACACCTCATGGACCCTCATCCCAATTTCAATTTGCACCTCTTAGAGGTGGAGGTTGGATTCTTAAAGGGCCCATGTTGGAGTCCGTGTACACACACACACACAGCTGCAAAGCCATTTTCTGGCACGGGTTTCTGATGAAGCTGGAAGTTTAACAGAAACGTCGGCTCACACCTCCAGGCTTCCTGCAGCTGCGGTGGTGGCTTGTGCAGGGCTCGGACTTTCTGCTTCCAATTGTGTGACCCTGGAATCGGCTGGGTCTGTCTGAGTCCATCCCAGAATCTGGAACTGGAGCAGAGTATGGCCAAGCTTGAGAGTTACTGGGGCCCAAGGGAGCCCAGAGCATGAAACTCAAGTAGCTCACAGTGGTTCACATTAGCCGTGTCTTTCTTTGTTGCGGACACAGACCTGGCCACGGGGTCCCCTTCAGTGTGCCCTGCCCCTTACACTGTGTCTTTCTCTGCCACTGCAAATCCATGCGGAACCCTCTCCCCACTTCCCACCCGAAGACCTCCATGGCGGCTCCAGTGCTGTGTGCTCACCCCTCCTCCACACCCTGCAGCTTCTCACTTGGCACTAGCATCTGCACACTCAGATGTTTGGGGCATGTGTGTGGTGTGAATTTCAGGGTCAGGTAGACCTTCCTTTCCATCACCAGTTGGATTTGGGACAACCTAACCTCTCCTAGTCTCTTTTTCTTCATCTATTAAAAGCATGCACAATCCTTTTCTTTCAGTTGTGAGGACTGGGGAATATGAAATATTTGGGTCTTGAATAAACCTTTCTCCAAAGATATACAAATGGTCAACAAGCTCGTGAAAAGAGGCTCAATATCATTAGTCATTAGGGAAATGAAAATTAAAGCCACAATGAGATACCACTCCACACCTACTAGAGTTGCTGTAATAATAAAAAAAAGAAAAATGAAAAATAACAAGTGTTGACGAGGATGTGAAGAAATTGGAAACCTCGTAGGTTATTGGTGGGAATACAAAATAGCGCAGCTGCTGTGGAAGATGGTTTAGCGGATCATCAAAAAGTTAAACATAGAATTACCATACGATCCAGGAATTCCAGTCTTAGATATAGACCCCCAAAATAATAAAAAACAGATACTCAAAAACTTGTGCATGAATGTTCATAGCCACATTATTCCTAGTAAATAAAAGGCAGAAACAACCTAAATATCCTTCCACTGATGAGTGGATAAACAAAACGTCATCTACCCACCCAATGGAATATTATTCAGGTATAAGAAGGGATGAAGTTCTGATACATGCTACAACATGATAAACATATGCCAAGTGAAAAAAGTTGAAAACAAAAGGTCACATCATATGGTTCCATTTATATGAAATATCCAGATTAGGTTCCACAGAAACAGATTTTTTTTTTTGGTTGGTAAATAATTTTTTCCCCTTTGCTGTACAGTAGGATCTTGTTGATTATCTATTTTAAATATATCAGTATGTACACGTCAATCCCCAACTTTCTAACTCTTCCCCCCACCCCCAATCCTTCCCCTCTGGCAACCATAAGTTTGTTCTCTAAGTCTGTGATGGCTGGCAAATATTTTTAGTGGTGCCTCTGTTATTATTACTATTTCTGGTGCAGATCTGACTCTTCTGTAAGGGAATTTCCAATGTGAGTGTGAAAAGACGAACCCACGAAGAAGCCCCAATAAATAAGACAAATAGCAGAATGTGTGCACAAGGTTTCATGGGAAATCAGATGAGGGAGTGATTCATTTCACTCTGAAGATTGGGCACTTTGATCTTCCAAATCACCTGGTAAACATATGCAGAAGCTCTCTCCAAGTAAAGGACACGGCTTGGGTAGAAATAGCAGACTAGCCATTGCCAGGGGCTGTGGGGAATGCTAGCTTGAGGTGTACAGGCTTTACTTTTGAGGTGACGAAAATGAGCTGGATAGATGTGGTAGTTGCACAACATGGTGGGTGTAGTAAATGCCACTGTATTATACACTTTAAAATGGTTAATTTTATGTCATGTGAACTTGGCCCCAGTTTAAAAAAAATCTCTGCTCTAGGCCCATGTTTGATGATAGATGAAGATTTTTTGGTTTTCAAACTTGGCTGGTATATGTAGGAGTCACCAGTCAATACGGATTCCTGGGTTCCACACTCAGAGATTCTGATTTAATCAGCAGGGAAGAGGCCTGAACACAGAGCTTATGAAAGCTGTTCATGAGATCCCAGCACCCAGGACCTTCCCTTCTATTTCCACTGGGCTGGCATCTCTTCCAGCCTGCAGGTCTGCTGAGGGCTCCA
The DNA here is from genome assembly GCF_029378745.1 of Bos indicus. Lineage (NCBI taxonomy): Eukaryota > Metazoa > Chordata > Mammalia > Artiodactyla > Bovidae > Bos > Bos indicus. Next base: position 61,145,244 of record NC_091775.1, on the reverse strand, counting down.
GGGCAGCTAGACAGATTGACCTTGGCTGAACTTCACTGTAATTGTGTCATAAAGGTCTGACCTTGTATCTGAACATGTGAATGTGGGAGTCAATGAAAAGTTAGATTTATATGTGAACACATGAAGAAATATACAAGACTTCAGGGGTATGAGATCTGTGTCTACAATGGTAAATGAGGGTGGCCAGCCATGGCCTTAAACCCAGTTCTACCTTGAAGTTTCAGAATTTCCTATGAAAGCCAAAGTCAAAATGTTACAGTAAGTCCAGGGAGGCAGGGTGTCTAATTCTTCAGAAAACAGTGTTGGGGGAAATTCTCAATATGCTTCTCCAATGGTCTCTTTAGGGACCACCTACTCTAGACTTCTCAGGCAGCAAGAAAAATTGGAAAGAATAGATGGCAGACTATGTGGGGAGGTCAGCGTGCCATGTTAGAGCCCACGGTAACTAGACAGCTAGGGAAGCATCGGGACTGCAAATGCAACGTCTTGGTTACCTACCGCGGCATAACAAACCAACCCAACACATCACAGCCACTGAGATGCCTACTATCGAAACAAACAAAACCCTGAAAAACAGAAAACAGTATGTGTTGGTGAGGATGTGGAGAAACTGGAACACTTGTGCACTGTCGGTGGAAGTGTAAAATGATGCTGCAGCTATGGTAAACAGTATGGCAGTTTCGCAAAAAAATTAAAAACAGAATTATTATACTATATGATACAGCAATCCTGCTTCTGGGTTTCTACTCTGAACTTTGAAAACTTGAAGAGATATTTGTACACACATGTTCCTGGCAGTATTATTCTTAAGTAATATCCTACAGGTGGAAGCAATCCAAGTGTCCGTCAATGGATGAATGGATAAAGGAAATGTGGTATACACATACATACAGAGGATATTATTTCAAAGGAAGGAAATTAAAAAGGAAGGAAATTCTCACACATGCTATACCATGGATGATAAAGACATTATGCTTGGTGAAATAATCTAGTCACGAAGGGACAAATACCGTGTGATTCTACTCGAATGAGGTACGTAGAGCAGTAGAATTCATAGACACAAAGTCGAATGGCGGGTGCCAAGGGCTGGGGCGACAGCGAGTTAGTGTTTAATGAGGACGGAGTTTTAGTTTAGGATGATGAGAAGAATTCTGTGGCTGGATGGTGGTGATGGTGGCACAGCAATGTGAACGCAGTTAACGCCACTGACCTGTACACGTAAAAAGGTTAAGATGATAAAGTGTATGTCATGTATGTTTTTGTTGTTGTTAATGTATGTTTCGTTGTTGTTGCTTAGTCGCTAAGTCATGTCTGACTCTTTTGTGATCCCACAGACTGTGGCCCACCAGGTTCCTCTATCCATGGGATTCTCCAGGCAAGAATACTCGAGTGGGGTTGCCATTCCTTCTCCAGGGGATCTTCCAGATCCAGGGATGGAAACTTCATCTCCTGCACTGGTAGGCAGATTCTCTACCACCCAGCTGCCAGGACAGCGCAGTATATATCTTGACTCCAGTTAAAAAAAAAGTTAATATACTAACCTCCACTCCTCAAACAAAAAAAATGCCACCAAAGCCCATTGCATTATCTCATGATTCTGTGGGCTCACTGGGCCTGCCTGAGAGGTGCTTTTTCTCCATGTGATGTCTACTGGGTCTGCAGTTATATGGGGCTTGGATGGGGCTCAGTCTCCTGGCTGGTAGTCTGGGGGAGACCCCAGGCACTGCTGTAAGTATTTGCATATAGGAACTCATTTAATCCTCATAACAAAACCTGAGACAAATAACACTAACACCTCCATTTCACAGATGAAGAAACTGAGACCCAGAGAGGTGGAGGAACTTGTTCAAAGTCACACAACTCTAGGTCATTATGGTCGTGGCTGATATCCTCCTGGTCTGAACTCAGTGATCCCTTGAAGGTTTTCTGTTGTTGTTTAGCAGTTATTTCTTTATTTTTGGCTGTGCTGGGTCTTCATTGCTTTTCTCTAGTTGCAGAGAGTGGGACTGCTTTCTAGTTGCAGAGCACAGGCTCTAGGATGCACGGGCTTCGGTAGTTGTGGCGCATGGGCTCAGAAGCTGCATCTTGCAGGTTGCAGAGCGAGGGCCTGTTAGTGTGGCATAGGGGTTCAGTTGCCCTGGAGCATGTGGGATCCTCCCAGACAAGGGATCAAGCTGGTGCCCCTTGCATTGCAAGGTGGACTCTCAACCACTGGACCACCAGGGAAGCCTGGTTTTCTCTGCTGTAATTCCACATGTAGGGTGTGGATTCATTGATCAGATGGGGCACTCTTGTATTTGTGCCCTAGTGTCTCCAAGGGTACCAGGCAGCCAACCACCCAGGACTTCTCACTTCCTCCTCACTGTTCTGTCCTGCTACCTCGCACCTTGATTGATGATTCTTTTTTGTGCCTCAGGGAATTCTGTCCCCTACTCTTCCAATTGTGATTGAAAGTATTTATCATAATCTCTCCAACCAATTCTGGACTAGACAGCCAAGTAAGTACTTCTATTGTTGACCTTGTTGTACAAAACTCCCATAGAAAGGAACACATAAGGATGTAGCTACCTTCACCAATCTTGGGATCAGGACATTTAAAGGAGAAATTATTAAGAAATTATCCAGTTACACAAGGAAGGGAGTTCCTGGCACCTTTAACCTAGTTCAGATACACCCAGAGCATGGGCAGAACCTGCAAACAATATCCCCAAACTCTGATTGGTCCTCTTCGAGGAGTCTTGGAAAAGGCAAGAGATGCCAGGAGATGGGTAGATTTTAAACCAATTTTTAAAAACTGGGACAAGAGGTAGATTACAATACCAACCTACCTGAAACTTGGCAAAACCTTTTGAGAAGATTATTAAATATACAATTTGTAAGCCTTCAGCAAAGAAATGGTCTCATTTCTTTAATAGTGTGGTCACCAGACTGCAGGATCTGTGCAATAATACACTCTGAATTGAAGCATGGACCTTAATGAGGACTCTCATTAAAAATGATCTTGCAGATGATGACCTGGTTAGATGGTGTTATGGACTGAATGTCTGTGTCCCCCTGCCAAATTCATAGGTTGAAGCTGTAACCACCAATGTGATAGTAGCTCATTGGCTGTATGGTACCCTTGGAGAGGCTAGGGCACAAGTACAAGAGTGCCCCATCTCATCAATAATTTCCACACTCCACATGTGGCATTACAACAGAGAAAACCAGGCTTCCCTGGTAGTCCAGTGGTTGAGAGTCCACCTTGCAATACATGGGTACCAGTTTTATCCCTTGTCTGGGAGGATCCCATATGCTCCAGGGCAACTGAACCCCTGTGCTACAACTAACAAGCCCTCGCTCTGCAACTTGCAAGATGCAAATTCTGAGCCCATGTGCCAGAAGAGAGATAATTAGATTTATCTAATTTGGGAGATAGTTAGGTGAGGTCATGAGGATGGGGCCCTCATGATGGGATTAGTGCCCTTATAAGATGAGGATGTGGAGAAGGCTATGGCACCCCACTCCAGTACTCTTGCCTGGAAAATCCCATGGATGGAGGAGCCTCCATCCCTGGGGTCCATGGGGTCACAAAGAGTAAGACACGACTGAGCAACTTCACTTTCACTTTCATGCATTTGAGAAGGAGATGGCAACCCACTCCAGTGTTCTTGCCTGGAGAATCCCAGGGGTGGGGGAGCCTGGTGGGCTGCCCTCTATGGGGTCCCACAGAGTTGGACACGACTGAAGCGACTTAGCAGCAGCAAGATGAGGATGAGACACCAGAGCACCCTCTTTCTCTTCCTTTTCACTGCATGAGGACACAGTGAAAAGGGGGCTATCAGCAAGCCAGAAGGAGGAACCTCGCCAGAATCTGACTCTGATGGCACTCTAATCTTGGATTTCCAGTCTACAGAAACTGTGAGAAAAGAAAATTTCCATTGTTTCAGCCACTCAGACCATGGCCTTTTGTTATGGCAGCCTAGGTTGACTAAGGACAGGAAGCCTGGTATGCTGCAATCCATGGGGTCACAAAGAGTCAGACATGACTTAATGACTGAACAACAGATTGACTAATATAGATGGGTTTGTAGCTGATTCAGCAGAAGTTCTTGAAATGAACTAGCATGCTTCTTGGTACATAGTTGGTGCTTAATGCGTAGTCAATAAAGAAGATGTAGATGTTTTTCTGAAACGCCTTTGCTTTCTCCATGATCCAACTAATGTTGGCAATTTGATCTCTGGTTCTTCTGCCTCTTCAAAACCCGGCTTGTACAGCTGGAAGTTCTCAGTTCACATACTGCTGAAGCCTAGCTTGAAATATTTTGATATTACTCAGCCATTAAAAATAATGAAATAATGCCATTTGCGGCAGCATGAATGAATCTAGAGATTATCGTACTAAGTCAGAGAAAAACAAATATCATGATATTATTCAGATGTGCAATCTAATTTTAAAAATGATATAAATGAACTTATTTACAAAACAAAAGCAGACTCACAGTTTTTGAAAACAAACTTATGGTTACAAAAGGGGAAAATGGGGCAGGGAGTGGGGAGGTATAATTAGGAAACTGGGATTAACACACACACTATTATGTATAAAATAAATAACCAACAAAGACCTACTATATAGCACAGGAAGCTCTACTCAATATTCTGTAATAACCTGTATTGGAAAAGTATCTGAAAAAGAATGAATATATGTAGATGTATAGGGCTTCCCTGGTGACTCAGTGGTAAAGAATCCACATGCAATGCAGGAGACGCAGAAGACCCAAGTTTGGTCCTTGGGTTGGGAAGATCCCCTGGAGAAGGAAATGGCAACCCACTCCAGTATTTGTGCCTACAGAATCCCGTGGACAGAGGAGCCTGGCAGGCTACCGTCCATAGGGTCGCAAGAGTCGGACATGACTGAAGTAACTTAGCACGCATGCATGCATGAATAGCTGAATGTGTACAGGTGTACTATACTGTACACCTGAAATTAACTCAACGTTGTGATTCAACTATGCTCCAATAAATAAAAATAAAAAACCTGAGACAAACTGTAGCCCTCAGTTTACTGTGTCTATTCTTTTTCTCCCTTCACTGGATGATAAGGTCTCTGAGGGCAGGTTTTGTTCATTGTTACATCCCAAGCACCGAGAGGGGCAGCTGGTTGGTAAGATTCCTTCATTGTCTCTGCTGCCTCTTCCTGTTCTGCCCCTTCTGGCTCAGAGTAGAACCACACTCTCCCCACTCCCCTGAAATGGCCGTTGGATTTGTTTTGGCTCTTGAAATGTGCATTAAAGGTGACATGTGCTGCCTCCAAAAGGGGTGTTCCAGAGTCATGCTGTATGTTTGCCCACACCCCTTAGGGCTGGGTGGAGATGAGCCCCTGCAGCCTGAGGTACCTAATGTTGGCAAGAAAGATGCCTTGTTGTTTTGAGTCACTGAGACAATGGGGATGTTTGTTATCGCAAAATAACCTAGCTGACCTTGACTGATACATCAGGCCTCCAAGAAATATCTAATGAATAGTTAATGAATCCTTTGGTTGCCTTCATATTGTCCTGAAGAACTCCACTCTAGGTATTGATATATATGTACATATCATATAGTAATAATAATAATTGCTATTATTTTTATTACAGTTTTTTTGAGTGCCAAAGTTTGCGAGGCACGGAACTAAGCATTTTACATGTCCATTTAATTCTTCGTAATTAAGTATGAGAGAAGCGCTTTTATTATTCCCATTTGTTGGATGACGAAACTGAACCATGGAGAAGTTCAGGCCAGATTCGTCGTCACCGCCTGACTTTTATTAGCCAATATTCTGGAGCTCACACTGGGTGACCCCCAGTCCCTGCAGACCACAGTCAAAGGGTACCAACTGGCAGCAGGAATACCTACAGTCATCTTGTATCTCTTCAGCCTCTGGGTGTGGAGCAGGCAGGAATGTGTGCTCAGAAACAGGGAGAGACAGACAGCTTGCTAAACTGCTGAGCTGGGTGATAGGTCACTTGGATGACTCCATGTCTGGTTAATATCTCAGGATGCTGTAAGTGGTTTGGCTGCCAATAAAATTCCCCAAAATATGCTCTGGGGGAAAAACAGCCAATCATCTAAAAAAAAAAAAAAAAAAAATCCAACCTCCACCCTAGCCCTTTAATTTTTAAATTCTTTGTGTATTCTTTGGGAAAATTCAATCCATATGTTTCTCAGCCTTTATACACTGAAATGTTTCTGAGGGAGTATTTGACTTTCCCAATCCCCAGAACCTTCCCCCACTTGCTACTCCCTGTCTTCTACATTGCTGCATCTCTCCCAACACTTTAGAAGAGGGAATTCAGGCTCCAGCAAAAGCTAACCATGGGGGAAGCATTAAAGCTCTGTGCTGAGACGCTGGAATGGCTCTGAGCCATAGAGATGCCTACGGGAGCATCCTCCAGGGGCGGTCACCTCCGAGCCTCACGCCGCATCAAACAGGCTGCCCTCATCCATTCCATGTGTCCCACTCCATGGTATTGCCTTTGGAACAGTGGAGGCACCCTGCGAGACCTCGGTGTTTCTGGACACACTCGGAGTCAGGACAGTACAAAGCCAGACAGTACAAGACTTATGTAAAACCAGACGGGGATTCACATTTTGTTGGGAGCCTGGAGCCTTGGCCAGGAGAATCTCAAGATAGCTCTACCCACTCCTGATGGCGCGTTTTCATCAAAGGCCAGCTGGGGACAGGCGAGTGGAAAGAGGAGCGTGCGCAGCACAGCAGAGCTGAGTGTGGGCTGCACAGGGGCTTCAAGCCAAGCTCCACACGGTGGAAGTGATAATAATTATTAATGCCTGACATTTGTGTAACACTTCATAGTTTTAAAAAGGCTGTCAGCAGCTTGATATAGCCAGTATGTTGGAGCCAAAATGTTTAGATTCCCATTCTTTGTCCTAGCTGTGCTGCCCTGGGCAAATCACCCGACCTCTCTGAGCCTCCATTTACTCACCTGTGAAATGGGGAAAATCTTGACTCCTGTCTCATAGGCTGGTTGTGAATCTTGTGATAAAAGGCCAGCAAAGTCACTTTCAAGCTGCAAAGTGCTAACAGCTGAAGGTGGTTGCCGTGGTGCTGATACCACCTTATCTCACTTGCTGAAATCTTTTTTTCACTTAAAAAAAATTGCAACTTGTAATTTATAACATTGTAACAGCATCTTCAATTTCCCATACATACATATATATATATATATATATTTATTTTTTTTTTTTTTTTTTTACAAAGGAAAACACAAGTCTCTCTGGCTTACCTTCCTGTCTTGAGTGCTCCCAGTGACCAGCAGTGCATGGGGTGGGGTGGGGCGGTCCCAGGATTCAGAGTGCCGGGTGGTCTGCTAGCCCACTGCTAGCACGGGCTGTGGATCCCCCTCAGGGGAGAGCTCATCCTGAGGGAGGGAAGGGTAGAGGCAGGGCTTGGAGTGGCTGTCTGCAGGGGAGGTGGGCTTTGAGTACTTCTGGGGAATCCCAGGAGGAAGGTCAACAGACACAAGGGATGCGGTGATTTCCCCAAGTGCTCTCTCAGCCTGGGAGGAGAGGCCTGCATGCATCTGAGGCCCACGTGGCGAGGTCTTCTTGGAGAAGCCTTGGCAGCCACCCGCAGGTGCCCAGGGGACCGTTCTTGGGCTTTGGGGAGTGCTAGACAGAGGATGCCTTCACAAGGGCTGGGAGAGAGACACTCTTGGGTGGGACAGGCACTTCAGGGCTGTCTTGGTAGGCCTGGAGACAGACCCAGGGACTCCCAGCATTAGTTTCCTTGAAGCAGGCATCTCGTGAGAGCAGCTGGAGGCAGAGAGGGTAGCACGGCTTGTCCTGTGACCCTGACACTACTTGGTGTGAGGCTCCTGTGCCTGGAAAGCGGGACTCACCAGGATAAAGCCTGAGCTCCTCAGCATGGTGCCCGAGGCTTGATTGGGCCCCTGCCTTTCCCTCCCTCGAGCCGTCCTTATCTGACCACTTACAGTCCCTGGCCTCTGCCTGAATTTTCTCCTTCCCTGCCCTTCCTGCCTGGCGATCACTTACACCAATTCGCCTGTTTTCGCTGGGCCCAGCAGAGTGCTTGGTAAATGGCCAAAAATGTGTATGAAAAAATGAACGAGTGGAAAGAGTAGGGGACTCACCTGGGACCCCCCAGTATTCAAACCATGACCCGTTTGGAGACCCAAGTCTCCAGCATCAGTTGCGTGTGGTACTCATGCCCTTCTCCTGAGTTTCTGCAATCGCTGCTGGAGGGATGGTGGCCACAAACACACAGCCCCAGGACGCCTGTGTCCAGCCAGCACTCACCTTGCCTGGGGCAGGCAGGCAGAAGGCAACCGGTACCCTCTCTCAGCCAGGGACCCTCTGCCGGTCACAGAGATCTCAGCTCTGCCACTGGGCTGGGCCTCGCTGGTCACTCCTGGTTCTGTTTCCTGAGGAATGAAAATCCGACAAAGCCCAGAAAGCATCACCAGCCAGTGTGATGCCAGCCTCCTGCGGAGAGGCCACCAGGTGAAATGTGTTTTGCTGCGTATTCAAATCCCCCGAGGGAGCTTCGAAAACTGCGGTGCCTGGCTTCATCTCATGGCAGAATGGCTGGAGGTGGGACCCAGGAGTCAGTACTTAAAATGCCCCAGAAATGTGGATGGACCGAGAGAGCATCATGCTTAGTGAAATTAGTCAAAGAAAAAGAGAAAGACAAATACTACATGATAATATCAGTTGTATGTGGAATTAAAAAAAAGAAAACATATGTATATCCAAAACAGAAACGGACTCAGAGACATAGGAAACAAAACTTGTGGTTTTACCAAAAAGGAGAGGGAAGAGCAGCGGGATGGGATTAACAGATACAAACTATATAATAGTTTGCAGAAACCCTATTTAAAGAAACCATATTTAAAATAGATAAGCAACAGGATATAAGGTATAGCACAGGGAATTAATTATACTCATTATAATAATCTATAAGGGAATCTAATCTGCAAAAACACTGAATCACTCTGCTGTATACCTGAAACTATCACAATATTGTAAATCAACTCTGTCAATAAAGAACAAACAAACAAACAAATAATGCCTCAGGGGACTCTCAGGTGTGGCCAAGTTTGAAAAAAAGGCTAGGGAACTTTAAAAAACATCTCCACGCCCCAGACTGCCCCAGACCAATGAAATTAGACTCTCTCCGGGGGCCTGGGAGTCCTATGCCTTGGTTGGGTGTTGTTTGTTTTTGTTTTAAATGTCTTAAATTTTTAACGAATAAGAGTCTTTATTTATTTCAGCTGTGCTGTGCTGCACGTGGGATCCTAGTTCCCCAACCTGGGATGGAACCTGTGCCCCTGCAGTGGAAGTGTGTGTGTTACTTGCTCGGTTGTGTCCAACTCTTTGCGACCCTGTGGACTGTAATCCACCAGGCTCTTCTGTCCATAGGATTTTCCAGACTAGAATACTGGAGTGGGTTGCCATTTCCTCCTCCAGAGGCTCTTCCTGACCCAGGGATCAAAACTGGGCCTCCTGCTTTGGCAGGCGGATTCTTTACCGTCTGAGCCAGGGAGGCACGGTGGAAGTGGGAAGCCTTAACCACTGGGCCGCCAGGGAAGTCCCTGGCCTGGTTGGGTTTGATAGGTCTCCAGGTGGTAGTAATGTGCAGGGGACTGAGAACCTCTGATGAAGCCCAAAGCCCTCATTTAGCTCATCAGAATCAGAAAGGGCAAAGTACCTGCCTGAGGACATGTAATAGACAGTGGGGGTGGGCCCAGGCTATGAACCCTGCTCCAGGGTCCCGAGTCCTAATCCAACGCCCTTCCTATCACACAGGGCAGCTGGCACTCATGGAGACTCCCTCTGGCATTCATTTCACAGTTTAGGCACTGGGTTGGCACAGCTGGTCAAAACATTGCAAGACCACCCTCGACTTTGATCAGAGAGCTTGTGTGCGGCCACCACTCCTCTCCCTGAACTCTGGCAGACCTGAGGGCAAAACGCTTTGGAGAGAGCGCCCAACTCAGTGCAAACAGATTTTGTGATGCTCAGACTGACACAGAGGGTGGTGATAAAACACAAACAAGTGTGGGGTAAAAATCTAGAAGAACGAACCCTACCCAGAGGGGTTATTATCAGGGCTGCTCTCACCTTGCACTCTTCGGGAAACCTCCTGGCATTGCTATGCCTTTTGCCCCGATTCACAGACTCTTTCTGTCCTTCTCATCAAGTGGTTCTGTGGGAGCATCATGGGTTTGGAGACAGACTGCCCTGGGTTCCCCTCCAGCTGTACCAATAACAGAAGTTGGAGACCAATATTATTTTTAAAAAATTTGTTTATTTTTAATTGAAGGATAATTGCTTTATAATATTGTGTTAGTTTCTGCCAAACATCAACATGAATCAGTCATAGGTATACATATTCTCCTCCCTTTTGAATCCCTCCTACCCTATCCCACCCCTCTAGGCTGTCACAGAGCACCAGATTTGAGTTCCCTGAGTCATACAGCAAATTCCCATTGGCTATCTATTTCACATGTGGTAGTGTATACAGAGTCGGACACGACTGAGCGACTTCATTTTCACTTTTCACTTTCATGCATTGGAGAAGGAAATGGCACCCCACTCCAGTACCCTTGCCTGGAAAATCCCATAGACGGAGGAGCCTGGTAGGCTGCAGTCCATGGGGTTGCGAAGAGTCGGACACGACTGAACGACTTCACTTTCACCTTTCACTTTCATGCATTGGAGAAGGACATGGCAACCCGCTCCAGTGTTCTTGCCTGGAGAATCCCAGGGACAGGGGAGCCTGGTGGGCTGCCATCTATGGGGTCGCACAGAGTCGGACACGACTGAAGCGATTTAGCAGCAGCAGCAGCAGCAGCAGCGGTGTATATGGGAAATGAATATTATTGAGTGCCTCCCATGAGCAGGCACTGTACTTTCGTGTTCTTTGGTCTCTCTTAATACTTAGGAGAATTAATCCTGTACGGATCATTAATGCTCATTTTACAGACAAGAAAACTAAGGCTTGGGGAGGTTAATAGCTTGCTCTAGATTACCTGGGTAGTGAATGATGGCGCTGGGATTTAAACTCAGTCTGCAGACTCCGTGCTTTCTCTCCTGGAGCACCTGCCTCCCGGCACGGGCCTCATCTATTTCAGTTCAGCCAAATCTGAGCTCTTCTTCATCTGTCAAAATCCTCCTCAGCTTCTGGGACTGCAGGGACTCTCTTCCTGCCTTTGTAGCTTGAAACATAGCCTGGATTTAGCCTGGTCTGTCTGTAGCCTCCATGGTGGCTATGGAGGTTCTTGACCCCAGGGTACCCTGCCCATGGGAGGAGCCCAGAAAAGTGCAGTGGTCTCTATGGCCAGCAGAGCCCTGAAATTCTCCAGCCCTGTGAGGAGACATACCAGGTGCTAGGGCAGCAGAGACCTTGCTGCATTCTGTCCCATCCAAGACCTCACCTCCCAGTGTCTTGTCTTCAATTCAGGAGGCTCCTCTCCTTCCCAAGAGGCTTCTTTCTGATCCAAATTCGTAACCAGGGGAAGGTAAACACAGGCCAGGATCAGCCTGTCGTGAACTTACTTGGAATGGGCCAGTGGACTGGCACTTTAACTTTATATGACATTTTTATTATTAACACATTACAGTAACACTGAAGGAATTTAAAGAGACAACAGTCCAAGGCACAATCCTACCTACTCCTTTTACACCGTTCGTCCATGGATCTTTTTAACCTTCAGCCAGAGAAATACACATTTTTTTTTTTTTACTTAGTTCTAATCACAGAGTTTACAATTTTGTGTTCTGCTTATTTTGCTTAGAAGTAGCCTACAGACGTCTTTCCATACTCTCATCTTCATGCTGATCCATTCCAACATCTGTAGAGTCTTCTATCACATTTTTGAGGCATGGTTAAATTGTTCCCCAGTAGTTGAAGATTAATGTTCATTTTTATAAATAATCGTATGATGGACATCATTGTCCATACGTTTCTTTCGGAAGGGCACAGAGGCCAGCATTGTTGTGTGGCAGCAGGATATGAAGGGGTAGGTGGAATGGGGGGCAGAGAAACTGGAGGAAGGTCAACTTCTGTCTCAGTTTTGTCTGCACCAGCCCAGCTCACAAAGCTGGCTTCCCAATCACCATCATATAGGTAATTAGGTCACAGTGGGGGCGGTTTAGTCACTAAATCATATCGGCTCTTTGCGGCCCCGTAGACTGTAGCCTACCAGGCTCCTCTGTCCATGGGATTTCCCAGACAAGAATACTGGAGTGGGTTGCCATTTCCTTCTCCATGAGATCTTCTCGACCCGGGGATCAAACCCTAGTCTCCAGCATTGCAGGTGAATTCTTTACCAAATGAGCCACCAGGGAGGCCATCTTCCCTAGGTCTCAGGCATCTTGAGATTCCTGCACTGTCTCTGGCTCTGAAAACTAGGCCCTCTCCCTTGCCTATGTTTGTGAAAAGGTTGGGGAGCTAGACACCACATGCTGCAACGAAAGATCCTGCAGGCTGCAACTAAGACCTGGCACAGAAAAATACATTTTAAAAAATAATATTTTTAAAAAAGCTTTCTTAAAAAAAAAAGCAAAGGGCTAAGTGTACTTGGGGTTTTCCTCTAAACACCCAAGAGAAATTTCTTACTCCTCCCAACTGTAGTAGTCATTTTATTTATCTATTTCTTTTGGCTGCACTGCATGGCTTGTGGGATCTTAGTTCTCTAATGAGGAATTGAACCTGGGTCCCCAGCAGTAAAGGCCTGAATCCTAACCGCTGGACCACCAGGGAATTCCCATAGTTGTCATTTTTAAAGTTGATGTTGTACCTCCAACTGTGTAAGAAGCTGTAGGAAGGAGGGGTCTGGACTGTACTCTACTTTGGTCTGAAGAAGTGATGAGGTCCCCATCAGAGTGGGCTGGATGCAATGGGGCCAAGTTCAGCTCCAAAGGGTGGGTGAGACCCCAGTTGGTGTAAAGAAAGGGGGAAAGTTAACTTGCTCAAGGAGATGGTGGAAACTCAGGCAGGAAGATGGGCATGAGAAGGGAATGTGTGGAGTGAGTAGGGGGCCAGTGAGGAGACAGAACTCACTCGATTGGGTTTGTGTTGGGGAAAGGTGAGAAATGAGGCTGGATACAGGGCCCCCGGACTAGCTGTTAGCCTGGGGAGTGATCCTTCTCCAGGTCTGACTTTCTCTGGCTCTGAGTAGAGAACAGTGATGAGGGTGAGAGTGTTGATTACATGTGGCAATTTCCTATAATCAGGAGAGGGGAAAATATAACCTAACACTCGATTAGGCAAACAGCTGAGATTCAAGTTGCTGTGCCCAGAGCCTGAGTGAGAACAGGCTGCCTAGTGCCGTCTCAAATCAAACAACATTCTCAGATGAGCACAGTCCTGCAGAGAGTCAGGAAAGAAGCTGTAGTGTCTTGTCTCAGCCAAGGCGGACTCTTCGGGTCAGGTGATGCTCAGTCCACATGATGCTCCAAGCACCACCACAACGGATGCTTAGACAATGGGAGAAGGTCTTTCTCTGCAAAGCCCCCTCTATTCCTCACTTCTGTGGTTCCTCCAGAGACTCCAGAACCTACTAGGCAAACATGGGAAGATCAGCTTCTGGAATGGCCAGGGTTTGCTCCAGAAGCCTCTGTCACCTTGGTTCCAGTTCTCCATCACCCTTACCTTTTCTCTAGGATTAGCAATGGGGAGAGGTGGCTGGCCCCTTCTCTGGGTCCCAGCCTCTTGGGGTGTTTGCTTATTTTGGTTTTGGAACTCTGGTGTTAAGTAAAAACATCAGGGATTCCTGGCAAGGACTCAGACAAAACGAAAATTAGAAAAACAGACAAGTTTCCAAGTCTTCCCAAGAAAACAGCCCAAGCTGTGGATGGCCCCCAGAGAACATTCTTTGCCAACAGACAGCCCCAAACCACCTGCTTTTAGCTTGGGAGGCTTTCTCTGCTTGTGGTTCATGTTAGAAATTCTGACCCACATGTCCAGCTGAAACTGACTGTTGGAGGTTTCCATCTTAATGGAAACATCTCGGACTCAATAGGTCAAAGTCAAACTCGCCCCAGACCTCTGGTGTTCAGTCTCTCTCTCTATCTCAGTGACTGATACCACCGTACTCTCAGAAGCTAGAACCAGACACACGGGTTGTACCCTTTTCTCTTCTATTATCCAGACACCAAATAACCCCCAACTCCCCGTCCTCCTCCCTGCTTCTCCTGCGGCTCCCTTGGTTCAAGGCTCTCTTTCTGATCTGCCACAACGGACTCTTCAGTGATCTTCCTACCTCTATCCTGTCCATTCTCAAAACAAGGGGAATTCATCCAAAACACAGAGTCAGTCTTGCGCCCCACCCCACTCCCTTGGAATGCACAATGGAGAAAATAGTTGAAAACCAAGTCAGTGCAGGGCAGCATCTTCCTAAGGGTGAGGGAGGCAGGGGCATCAGTTGCATCAGTGGGGAAGTAAATCTCCGTCCACCTCCCTTTCTCTTGCAGGAAGGGGTGGGGAGAATAGCTGAGAGCTGCAGAAAAAGGCTCAGTGGTCACTGATGTGTTAAGTCAGAAAAAGTAATATAAACACATTACCTTAAAAAGAAATATTTTTCTGTTTGTTACCACGAGGGTGGCACTCTCGCCCCCGTCCCTCATTCCCCCCGGTGCTCACATGCACCGCAAGCTCCCAGGTTGTGAGCTCTGATATCACTCACAGGAATGAGGATTCCACAGACGCAGTTGATTCCAGGTATCAAGGCTGGAAAAAAATTAGGATGGGTCTGGAACGTCTTGCTGTTGCCAGAAATCAAGAATGCTTTCAAGAATGTCAAGGGCAGTGCTGCAAGGACAAAGGAGCCAAACAAAGGGGCTTCTGGGCCAAGCTTTGGTCATTAGGACATTAATTAAAACAAGTCAAGCCAGAGAAAGAATGGGTTCAAGATAATTCTCAAAACTCTCTAAGCATGTGGAGTAGTGGTTTGAGAACAAAAGGGCAGTGACTGTAATGGCATATGTTGTTTTGTATTGACTTTAGTAAGTGGGGCATTTCATGTAAACAGGTCTTTTCTTTCTTCTATTAATATCTGTTTACCAAGGATAGATATATTTTGTTTCTATCTGTGAAAGCAGGAAAGAATAAATGCTGGGGACACTGAGTTAGCCAACTTGTATAAGAAAAAGTAGGCACTGTCCAGGCTGCAGTTTCCCCACTTTGGGGTGATACAGACAACTGAGTGAAGGTGGTTACCCCATGTTCCATGGGGTCCTAGAGAGGAGCCGACACTACAGACCCAGTGCCTGCTCCTTTAGGGAATGAAACTTGGAGATGGTCTTTATAAATTATAACACAACACCAGCAAGAAGATGTGCATTTTTAATAATGCTAACAGATCAGGTCAATTCATCATGATGACAGGACAATGGGTTAGGTCAATGCTGGGCAAGCAAGATGAGAATTCATCTGAGGGGAAAAATTCAATGCCGTCAAACAGAAAACCTTCCCAAAAGGTGTGGACTTAAAAAGTCTTACTGAAGAAACAAAGAACAGTTATGAAAAGGAAGCTTCCTGACCTGATTTCATCTCCTTTGCAACCCCTAGCCTGACATCCTGACTTAGAACGAATTGTTCAACCACCCAGATTTTGCAACTCCAGCAGTTTGAGGTGGTGCTTTTTCTTTTTCTTGTGGTCTGGTAAAATTGTTAAAATCCTTAGACAGCTAAAAATAGTACTTGGTAAAAATCACCAAAATCCTAGGAAAGTGTCAAAACTGGCACCCCAGGAAGGTGCAGAATTCAGGAGAAGAAACAAAGTGAAATCCACAATATTAGTAATTTTATAACAGGTTTTGATGTAAGGGTATTAAACAGCTTTGGGATTGTAATATTTTGTGTATTTAATACATTGAGAGCTTTAAAGAGCATTTGCTATGTTAAATTTGTGAATTTAATTAAATGTCTGGAGGTATCACTTTAAGTGTGCAATCAGTGTTAAATGTTTGTGAAAATCCAATGTGCTAAATTAATGAATTTTTATGTATTTATTTTACCTTCGGCCGCCCTGGGTCTTCATTGCTGTGCAGGCTTCCTCTAGTTTAGGCAGGTGGGGGCTGCTCTCTAGCGGCAGTGCTCGGGCTTCTCATTGTAGGGCTTCCCTTGTTGCAGAGCACGGGCTCTAGGGCACACGGGCTTCAGCAGTTGTGGTGCAAGCACTTAGTTGCCCTGAGGGATGTGGAATCCTCCCAGATGAGGGAAAGAACCTATGTCCCCTGCATTGGCAGGCGGATTCCTAACTAATGGACCTCCAAGGAAGTCCTAAATTAATGAATTAAAAAAAAAAGAATTTAATTTCATAACAGTTTCAGGTCCACAGCAAAACTGTGGGAAGTAGAGAATTCCCCTTTACCCCTTGTACCCCAAGCAGATGCAGTCTCCCACACAGTCCACATCCCCCTCCGGAGCAGCAGGTAGAGGTACTGTAATCAGTGAACCGGCCCTGACACAGCATCATCACCCAAAGCCCATGGTTTACATTAGGGTTCACTCTTGGTGGATTGTGCTCCATGGGTTTGGACAAATGTATAAGGCTCTGCATCACCATTGTGTCACCACACAGAGTAGCTTTGCTGCCCTAAAAACCTCTGTGCTCTGTCTATTCATCTCTCCCCCCGTGCCGGCCCTTGGCAACCACTGACCCTTTCACTGCCTCTATAATTTTGCCTTTTCCTGAATGTCATATAGTTGAAATCATACAGTATGTAGCCTTTACAGTTGGGCTTCTTTCACTTAGTAACATGCATTTAAGCCTCGTAGCTCAGTTGGTAAAGAATCTGCCTACAATGCAGGGGACCCAGGTACGATTCCTGAGTTGGGAAGATCTCCTGGAGAAGGAAATGGCAACCCACTCCAGCAATCTTGCCTGGAGAATCCCACGGACAGAGAAGCCTGGCGGGCTGCAATCCATGGGGTCATAAGAGTCAGACACGACTTAGAGACTAAACCACCACCGTGTCTTTTCACACC
The DNA here is from genome assembly GCF_029378745.1 of Bos indicus. Classification (NCBI taxonomy): domain Eukaryota; kingdom Metazoa; phylum Chordata; class Mammalia; order Artiodactyla; family Bovidae; genus Bos; species Bos indicus. Next base: position 61,128,251 of record NC_091775.1, on the reverse strand, counting down.
TTGATAGTTCATTATCTTTCTTTTAGTGCTGAATGATATTCCATCATCTGGGTGTACCACAACTTATTTATCCATTTACCTACAAAGGACATCCTGGTTGCCCCTGAGTTTTGGCAATTATGAATAAGATTGCTATAAATTTTCATGTGCAGGTTTTTGTTTAGCTTCAGTTCACTTGGGTAAATACCAAGGAGTACAGTTGCTGGATCATGTGGTAAAACTATGTTTAGTTTTGTAAGAAAGTGTCAAACTGCTTTCTGAAGTGGCTGAACCATTTTATACTTCCACCAGCAACGAATGAGAGTTCCCATTGCTCCACACCCTTCAAGCATTCAGGGCTGTCATCGTGCTGGATTTTGGCCATTCAGATTGATGTGTAGTGGTATCTTATTGTTTGCAATAAAATTTTTATTTATTACCTGTGTTAGTAGTGTGTGAATATTAAAGGAATTCTGATAGTTTGAGGAATGATGATGGCTACACTTTCATAAGATTAATCAATGGGCAGTGATTAATGTCATTGATTAATCAGGCGTAAAGAGTAGTCAGTGTTCCTCCCAAAGGCCCTTTGGAGTTGAAATAGCCATCGATAGACAGAATATGTATTGAACATTGCAGGCCTGGGTGAGGGGCTCTCTGTGATAGGATTTGATGGGGGAGGTGAGTGGTGTGGTGTTAAGGGCAGACAGAGTCAGTCAAGGTTGGAGACAGAGGAACAAAGAATTATGGAAGGAGACCAAACCCGGGATGGTGGAAATGGCTATGGAAAAACTTAAGAATGGACAGTTTAATATTTCTTTGGATGTAATTGGCATCTCTGTGATGTAGACCTTCTCCATTTCCACAAATTGGCTACATTATGTGAGTGAGCCTTTTTTGTGTGTGGAACTCCAGGAAAAGTGACTGAGCTCAATGCCTGTGTCCGTGGGGTAGGGAGAAGGAACAACTATCAGCAGGAAGGTGAGGGAGACTGTTAACCTGATGCTGCCCCTCTACCTAAGGACTTTGTAGGGATTTTGTGGCAGCCAACGAGTTTGGGAGGGTAGGGTTTATATGCGACTTGTGATAAACTAGGGTGTTGGAGCTAGCCTTTATCAGCTGGCAAACTAATTGTTAAAATTTCAGGAATTCTTGTGAGTTGGTTGTCAAACCACAGGTAGATTGAACTCTGCCATGGAGGGAAGTATTTACACCACAGAAATTGGCACAGACATTACACATCCGCAACTTGTCTAACACTTCCCCCAGCTGCTTGTTAAACATTTACTCAGATGGCCGCTTCCGGGCTGGCTCTGGGCCTCTCTCCAGGCTCAGCTCACACACCGGACGTGCCGAATGGACCACTATTCCTGTCCCTGGTTTTCCGCGAATGCTGCCCCCTTACCCTGGCTTCATTTTTCAAGATTCAAGTCCAGCGTCATTTCCTGGAAAAGACTCCTCTCTGCAGCTGCTGAGTCACGGTGGGGCCGAGTGGAGGGAGATGCTGTTTTTGAAACTGGAGGGGAAATTATCCGGAGCTCCCTGCAGGGGGTGAGGTGAAGGGCAGCTCGAGCAGGGCCTGCTGACGGTGCAGAGAATGATCGAGAAGCCGCCCTCCTGAGCGCGGAGGCCTGGAGCTTCCTTCTGCGTGGCAGGAGGGCGCTGGCCTGTGGTCCCTCTCAGTGGGGGCGGGAGGAACTGATCTCTCAGCATGAAATGGTCGCCTGGCCTCTGGGAAGGCTCCCAGCAGTCGACGCCCAGGCCAGGCCTGGCCGGCTGCTCCTCCAGCTGCTGCTCCCAGCCGGAGCCATTTTCCGACCCCAAAGACTTGTCAGCAGGACTAGAAATGGTGACTTGAATTTTAAAATTTTAAAAATTTTAAACCGCGAGGAAACTGTTTAGGGCTGCAGAGAGAAGTGCTGCCCTCAGGGTTTTTACAGGGGTCTCTAGTCCCCAACAACGACCCTTGTCTCAGGGTGTTCACAAGCCACTCCTGCCCCCAGCTCCATCAATTTTGGGGGGGGGGGGAGGGGCGTGGGAAGGGGTGGTAAAAGATAGACAGAAAAATGGGAAGATGCCTGCTGAGCCCCGCCTCAGGAACCTGCAGGCACAGGAAACCGGGCTGCTGGCCCCTGGATGAGGCTGGGTCACCGAGGACAGCAGTGATGTGGGCGAAGGGCAGGCAGGAGGGTCAGGCGGGCTAGCAGAGAGTGTTCCCTGACACTCCAGTTTCTTACTCTCAAAGCAGTGCCCCATCACAAACACTCTTTACTTTAGAACCCTAAATTGCATTTTAAAATTCTTATTGATGATGATTATAAAATACACAAGCCAGTCTTCTGGTGCTGATGGGACCTTGTCCCCATGCCCAGCAGGAGACGGCTTAGAATGCAGTGAAACCAACATTAGAATGCAGGGAACCAACCCCGGGTAAGTCAGCCCACACCCCGCTGGGCCAGAAGCCCTACCCAGGGGCCTGTCCCGACCCTGCGCATCCTGGTCAGGATGTGTCCTTTACCGCCTCACCTCTCTGGTTTTATATTTCCCTGAGTGGCCAAGAATTACTTCCCTGGAAAGCCCAGCATCTGTTTTTCCTGCACCGCTGGTGCCCAAGCCAGCCTGCTGTTCTGACATCACTGCTCTCTCCTGGGAACTGCTCCTGGGGGGTTGACTCGGTAGCTTGCAGAAACCCTGTTGCTCAAAAGAACCCATCTCTGTGCCAGGGGTGCCTGCCAGGGGAGACCTGGGAACATGTAGCAGGTTTGCTTGAGGGCTGAAAGCAACTGAATGGCTTTATAGGATCGCATCAAGCCCTTGTTATTTCAGCCTGAGAAACTCAAGTATTGTATGTTTCCTTGTGTCTTCCTTCCCTCTTCTGTGACTAAAGTAGGCACTAAAATAGGTCTCCGTCTTGCTGTCTCCACTGAAACAAGCCAAGGGACTGAGGATGGAATTCCCTTTATGATTTGTGGACACAGTGTCCTTCTCGGTGCCTCTTGACATAGGTTACAGTCAAACAGCTGCTGGGCACTTTCTAAGGGCTAGCTATTATGCTAAGCCATGCAGGCACCAACTCATGTATTCAATTCCATGATCTTACGAGGAAGGGAAGTCTTTTTTTTTTTCAATTTATTTATTTGGCTGTAGTAGGTCTTAGTTGTGGCTTGTGGGATCTAGTTCCCTGACCAGGGATCAAACCTGGGCTGCCAGCATTGGGACTGAGGAGTCTTAGCCACTGGATAACCTGGGAAGTCCTAGAAGGGAAGTATTGGGTTGGCCAAAAAGTTCGTTTGGATTTTCCTATAAGATGTTATGGGAAATGCTATTACTTTTACTATAATACTATACTGTTACTACTATACTATTATTTTCACCATTTTTCAGGTGAGAAAAGTATGAGTCAGAAAGTTATGAAACTGGCAGCATAGCTCACAAGTTATAGAGCCAGGATTTAAACTCAAATCTTTCAGACTTGGGGATGCAACACTGCTTTCCAGCAACTCATTATTTCAGTTGATTCTAAAGTTCAAGTCTTTGGACAACAGACAAACCTCACAGTATCAGTCTCCTTTGGAGAAAGTAAAAAAAAAAAAAAAAGCCATCCCAGGGATATTTCTATCAACACGTTGACAAAAGGTGAAACTAAGTGCATGTTTGCCAGCTACTGACAGACGCTGGACTTCTGCCTTGTTTCCTCTCTACAACCTGTGTTTTCCTGTCTCTACTCACCTGGGAAGTATTATGTTGAGCCATCTGAAATCAATGTTATTGTAAGTAAAACAGGAAAATGTCTGCAATTTCATGTGATTTAGCCCAATCATCGGAGAAGGCAATGGCACCCCACTCCAGTACTCTTGCCTGGAAAATCCCATGGACAGAGGAGCCTGGTAGGCTGCAGTCCACGGGGTCGCTAAAAGTTGGACACGACTGAGCGACTTCACTCTCACTTCTCACTTTCGTGCATTGGAGAAGGAAATGGCAACCCACTCCAGTGTTCCTGCCTAGAGAATCCCAGGGACGGGGGAGCCTGGTGGGCTGCCGTCTATGGGGTCGCACAGAGTCAGACACAACTGAAGTGACTTAGCAGCAGCAGCCCAATCATAGACACTGCAACTTGAAAAGCCTTTATTATCTTTACTATTCCATCTCTCTCTATCCTCAGTCAACAATATTTCTTGTCCAAATTTTACTCTCACTTCAAGTTTCAGCTTAAATAATGCTATCTCTCCCAGGAAGTCTTTGCTGACTTCCCATCTGGAAATCATCTTTCCTAAACTCGCATGGCACCTTGTTTGCCTCTCTTGTTGCCGTTTTCCAGGCATCATGGTTATTTGCCTCTGTGTGTACATGTCTTGTTTTTCTGGTGTGGAGCCATGTCTAATTTATCCCTACCTAACTGGCTCCCCTGGAGAAGGGAAAGGCTATCCACTCCAGTATTCTGGCCTGGAGAATTCCATCGACTGTATAGTCCATGGGGTCACAAAGAGTCAGACACAACTGAGTGACTTTCAACTGGCTCCTGGCATAGTATATAGCACAGTATAGGTGCCTGTTAAGAGTTGGTGGAGCTCCACTATGTGACTTCCTTCTCCTTGGAGGGACATGCCTGTACCAGGGCTCCATCCTATAGCTTATAGGAGAATCTGAGGTGGGGGCAACACTCCTCCCTGCCGCACCCTCCCACTCCTGACCTTCACAACCTCCCCACCCCCACCCCCACCTCTGCGCTCTCCTGGGAAGGGCCTGGTGAAGATGCACCCTTGGCCCTGCTGTTAATTCAAAACCTTGGGTGCTTCCCTGAATGTTGTCAGAAACAGACCCCCAGTACTCAGAGGGCAGGGAAAGACTAGGAACGAGGCGGGCCATTGCAGATTAAATTGGTAGGTGGCAGATTTGATAAATGAGGGGACTGACATATAAGGCTTGTCTTGGGCAGCTTCAAGAAGAGTAGATCTTTGCACATTCCCTGCCAGAATCTTAAAAGTTTATACAGAGGGCTTAGCTGGGTTCAGTCACATATACTGTCCAGATGGTCTCAACAACAGCTTACTATTTCAAGGCTGTGTCCTTGGGCAGCTCCTAGTGCAGGGACCAGGGGAGGGGTGAGGGGTCTTTGATTCCCACATCTTCCTGATGACCTCCTCCAATGCCTGCTTGAGAAGAAGCCTTCTCTGGACCAGACTTAATGCAAAGATCAAGTGAGGATGACTCCAAGTGTGCCAGAGACAAGGCCCTCCTAATGTTATTCTCCCAACCCTGGCTTGATGGGCAAAGCCATGAGCCATGGTTTTGGTCACTGTGTCCAGTCTTAGGATGTGCCACTGAGTCAGAAGACAGGTTGCTCTGCTCTTTCTCCCACTGACGACCCTCTGGAAAGGAGTGCCTGGCAGCCCAGGCCTGGTTAAAGTGGAAGGGGTTAGTGAGTGTGTTACTTCCTCCTGAGGAGAAATCCGCACATACTGAGTTTGCTTTCTCTCCAGAGAAGGTGGATAGTGGTAGACTGCAGACCTTTGAGTAGCTCATCTTAAACTCAGCAGAGCTTCAGTTTCCACATTTCTCCTGGTTTCCCCTCTCTTCCTTTCTGAAAGCATGATTGGAAAATGGAGGAGGCAGGATTTTTTTTTAATGAATGACAATCTCCATTTTTCTGTGGGCAATCGCCCAGGGCAGACTCGGGAGCCAGGCCAGTGGAGCCAAAGTGCTGAAGAAATAAGGTGGTGAGGGCGAAGAACCCAGGAAGAGAGTCTGTCTCCTGGGTCTTCAACATGCCGAACATATGGCCTTGGGCAGCAGCTCCCCCACCAGCCCCCCATTATCATGTACCTCACTTTCACTACCAGAAAAAGGAGGAAGAATAAATGGTTCCTCTCTTTCAGACTTGCCTGGAGGATAAATTAGAGTGCAGAGGATGTAGGTGGTACTTCTGAAGACAATTTGAAGTCACAACATCCACCCCCAAACAGATACAGAAATGCTTTGAAAAATCAGAGAGCTGTATAAATGTAAGGGATCGATATTATCCATCCACTCCTTACCTCATACATTGAACACCTGGGACCTGTCGGGCAATGTGAGCGGTGCTGGGTCACAAAGGTGAGAGGTCCTAATCCTCAAGGAGGTCAGAGAGCAGTGTGGGAGATGGACAGATGGACACACACACAAATAACCAACACTAGACTTAAAGACACAGGTATAGGTGGATGTGAAAGAGACTGGGTGTTGAGATCCAGTAAAGCAAAGATTCCTTGGAGAAGGCGGCCCCAGCAGAAAGTTGAGGGGTAGGAGTTTACTAGGGAAAATGGTTAGTGTGGGAGGGAAGGGCCTTCCAAGCACAGAAGTACAAGCACAGGTGATGTTTGGAGGTCTCCAGTGTACATGGTTTGGGGGAAGGGTGCAGGGCCAGGGGCTCTGAGAGTGGGCAGGGCAGGTCACAGAGGGCCTGGTAAGCCATGTGAGGAACTGCAGCACGCTCTGAAAATAGAGGATGTCACTGAAGGCTTGAAGCAGGTGAGTGCTGGGACCAGGCGTGGGGTATAGGGCAAATGTGGCTGCAGTGTGCCCTGGAGGATGCCACACCGCAGCCTCCAGGACAGAGCCTGCTGAGGAGCCAGTGCCGTCAGCATGGAAGCGAGATCATGGGAGACCGACATCGAGGTAGCAGAGGATGGGGAGCCTGTGTGGCCAGAGGCAGAGAAATGTCGGAAGTATTAAGAATGCTTAATGAATGAAGATAAAGTGAGCGGAGCTGGGGAAGATGGGAGGCGGGGAGGAGCACTGAGTAAGTGCAGCTGTGCAGATCCAGTGCCACTCTCAGAACTGGGGATGCAGAAGGGCATCAGGCTGTGGTGGGAGATGAAGAGTTCTGAGTATTTGAGCTTCTTTCCTTTTAAGTGAGAAATAGCATTCCCTTTCTTTATGCCAGTAATTTGTTTCATTGCATTTTGCTTTGTTGAAATAAAAATTCAGGTCATATAGAAAAGTGTAGAAATGAATAAAATTTCCTCTCAATTCTACCACTCGGAGATAATCAACATATTGATAAGTATTCTTCCAATTTTTTCTGATATTTTAATTGTTATTGTTTAGTCATTTAGTCCTGTCTGACTCTTTGCAACCCCATGGACTGTAGCCTGGCAGGTTCCTCTGTCCATGGGGTTCTTCAGGCAAGAATATTGTAGTGGGTTGTCATTTCCTACTCCAGGAAATCTTCCCGACTCAGGGATTGAACCTGAGTCTCTTGTGTCTCCTGTATTGGCAGGTAGATTCTTTACCACTGTGATAAATGATTATTTTTTAAAATTTGAAAGAGTATATTACTGTTTTTAAAACTTTTGATGCCCAGCTGTACCCTAGATCAATACAATCAGAGTCGCTGTGGGTTAGGGACTAGGCATCAGTGCTTTTTAAGGCTTCCTGATGATTCTAATGAGTAGCCAGTATTGAGAACAAGAGCCCTTAAAGCTGAGATAGTACCAGACAGCAGAGCACAGGCAGATTCTTATTGATTCCATGCTGCTCCTAAAGGCTCCATAAAGAACCCCAAATCTATGTATTAACAGGAGTCAGTGACCATAAGGTATCATAGACTTCTCCCTCATGCAATCAGACCGAGTCATGATTCAAAGAACTGAGGAAAAGCCTGTATTTTTAGATATTCTGCTCAAACCCAATGGATGCTTCGCCCTGGTGTGGAGTCACTTCAGTGGTCTGATTAATACATTAATACCTCAAGATGGGGCCTCTAAAGCTGGTCAGTGGCAGTGAAGATGTCATCAATCACAGAGCAATGTTAACTTCAGAATCTAATAAGGAAAGGGATTCTGAACTCTTGGAACAGGCCTTCACCCTCTTAGAGAAAGAAAAGAAGGTGAAGAGGGAAAAGAGAGCCTCCGGTTCACATTAGAGTTTCGAGTCCAAGAATTGTAAACATGAATACACTGCCAAATCTCACTCTAAATATATTCCAATGATCTCATGTTTTCATATGCAGTGGAATCAAAAGAGGCATTTTTATTCATCTTGGATGACAGCATCTTGAGCTTTTATGGGAGTGTCCTCGTGGGATTCTTTTAACCAAGAGGGGCTGGTCAGTACTCCAGCCATTTCAAATCACCACAATGGGCGCGTTAAGTGCCCTGAATGACAATTCTTTATCTTCTTGCAGCTTGGACCCTCAAATGTAACCCCGAATATCAGCAGCAGACCCCCCCACCCCTGGGGGAAAAGTCTCCAATCAGAGATCCTCTGAGGCGAGCCAAGAGCGGTTTTGGAGGGAGCAGCGCATATTTTGAGGTGATTAACATTTCGGTTTTGGCCTCTTCATCCGTATGAGCTTCATCTGTTACTCGTTTTCTCTTTGGCCAACGAGACCGCATCCAATGTCCCGCAGGAGAAGACTGGAAATTTTTCTGAAAGCCCTTTTAGGTGAAACCCAGTGAGAGGGCAAATGAAGCTTCACTCCTTTTATGGCTGTACCTCAACATGAGAGAGAGGGAGAGAGAGGGATATCATCTCTGTTCCCCTGAGACAGAGCCTGTGTGCTCCTCAGCACTAACTGAACAGAGTCGATCCTAAAACTGGCGACACCCTCAGTGACCCCTACCTAGGGCGACAGGACCCTTCAGTATCCCTCAACCCCCTGCCAACCCAGACCCGCCTTCACCCCCCTGCCCCACCCCACTCCAGAGTCTTCCCTTCTGCCCTGTCAGAGCATAAATCAAGCAGCAGGGTAGCTTGAAAATATGACGAATACCTTGGCTGGCTCCAGCTTGAAAAGACAAGTGGGGAGGAGAGGGAATCTAAAGTAACCAGGCCTGGCTGCAAGTGTGGCAGAATTCAGTGTTCCTGGAGCTGGCCCCAGTGGCTCGGAGGGCTGGGCGCTGCCAGAGGCGTCTTCCCTGGGGGTAGCCCCAGAGCTCCACGTTTGGAGGAGGAGGAGAGCGCTTTGGTGTCTGTCAAGAACAGTATTCAGGAATCTTCGGACACTCCGAGTCCTCACTGTGAGCACTGAGACAAGGCGGATGGGTGGGGAGAGCTTTTCCTCCTCTGGGAGGCCTTGTCATGGCCCCAGGTTCGGATGTTGCTGTTTCCACAGGGAGCTTGCCCACAGTTGCTGTGTGTGATGCTCGTGTGTGTGGGTGTGCACGTCAGGGGCCGGTGAGGCGAGAGAGCCCCCCGAACCCTTCTGAGGACCTAGGTCGATGGTGCCTCCAGGTCCTCGGTGTCACCCTCCTGCCTGCCGAGCAGATGGTCATCACAGGGCCCTGCAGCGGGCAGATCCTGAGTGTCCACAGAGTTGTGGCTGCACTTGACAGGGTTCAGGTTTCAGGAGCTTCAGTGCAGAGACTCTTTTTGATTTGTTTTGTTCTTGAGACTTGTGATGAGATTCTTCCAGTGGCCAACAGAAAAGAGATGTCTAGGCCGTTGCCCAGAGTGGTGGGGCCACAGTGACACTTCTCTGAGAAGAGCTGTGGCAGAGATTTGGTCCCAGTCTCTGAGCACACAGGTATCAGAAGGGCTGCCTCCCTCAAACTGGTAATCACATTAAAATGAGTCACTCCTCTCTCCAGTCCTCATACCTAAAAGCACTTCCCCCCACCCAGGCAATGCTTTACTGGGGATCCTGCTGCAGCAGGGGTGAGTGAGAACAAACAACAGATTCCTTGCTTGCTTGCTCACTGGGGGTGGGGTGATCCTGTTCCTTATATGGGGTGAGGATAGGGGTGTGTCCAGGGGTCAGGCTGGAGGTGTGGGGTGGCTTCAGTGTTTTGCCCACTGCTTTGGTGGTATTGAGTGCAGGGGGCATGCTCAGTCCCCTGCTTTTGAATTCTCGAGGCCACAATACTGGAGTGGGTAACCTTTCCCTTCTCCAGGGGATCTTCCTAACCCCGGGATTGAACCCAGGTCTTCCGCATTGCAGGCTGATTCTTTACCAGCAGAGCCACAAGGGAAGCCCAAGAATACTGGAGTGGGTAGCCTGTCCCTTCTCCAGCAGATCTTCACAACCCAGGAAATGAACTGGGGTCTCCTGCATTGCAGGCAGATTCTTTACCAACTGAGCTATCAGGAAAGCCCTTGCTCCCTACACCCTGCTCTAAACACATCTTTTTAATGCCTTTTTTTGGTTTGTTTTTTTAAGGGAAGAAGCCCCATGAGAGCCTCCCTGCAAGAAGCCAGAACATTATCACCAACCCCTCTCCTCTGTCCCCTCAAAGGCCTCTCCTGACCACAGTGTTAGTCCTCTGAGTTGGCTGGTAGAACAATTAGCTTTCCTCAGGGCATGGGCGGATCACCAAGTCAGGCCTCCAAGCAGGGGTTTCCTGTCACCAAAGCCACACTAATGCAAATCCATTTTTTATTAGGCGAAAATAAAACTCACAAGTGACATCAACTGAAAAATGTTCTTTGAGAGCAAGTTATTCCCATTTAAAGCTAAGCACATGATAGCTGGTGACTTTTAATGGAAAGTAAAATTTGTTGGTCTGAATTACTATCAAACCACTTGAGAATTTGTTTTTAATTTTTCTTTTTGGAGAAAGGCAGTGGTTTGGCGTCCAGAAGAGCAGAGGAGGAATGGAAAGGTCTAGTCTTGTCTCTAATTGTGGCCTTAAAAGACCCTGGACAATCTTTGGCAAAATCATGGTACAACATCTCTAGGTACATTAATTTCCTTCACCTTTTACTTAAAGCTCATTTAAGAAGCTGGTTAGAAACAAACCTCTCTGTTCTAGAATTCATTTGGGCTCTGTACCAAAACAATTGTATGCATCCCAAAACCCGTCTACCATTTCCCCATTTAATGGAAAATATCTGATACAAAAGAACCCAGTGGTATCTGCTATGGACTGAATGTATGTGTCCTTCCTAAATTCATAGTTTGAAAGTGAAAGAAATTGAAAGTGAAGTCGCTCAGTTGTGTCCGACTCTGTGCAACCCCATGAACTGTAGCCTACCAGGCTCCTCTGTCCATGGGATTTTCCAGACAATAGTACTAGAGTGGATTGCCATTTCCTTCTCCAGGGGATCTTCCCGACCCAGGGATTGAACCTGGGTCTCCCGCATTGTAGACAGACGCTTTACCATCTGAGCCACCAGGGAAGTCCTAAGATCTTCCTGACCCAGGGATTGAACCCAGGTCTCCTGCATTGCGGGCAGATGCTTTACCCTCTGAGCCACCAGGGAAAACGCTATAGTTTGAAATCTTAACTAATATGATGGTAGTTAGAGGAGAAGCTTTAGGGACATAATTAGGTTTAGATGAGGTCATGAGGGAGAGGCCCCTGTGATGGGATTAGTGCCTTTTTAAGAATGGGAAGAGACTAGAGCTCACCCCTCTCTCTCCAAGAAGCCCACTGTCTGCCAGCCAGAGCTCTCACTAGAAATAGAATCTGTTGGCACCTTTATCTTGGACTTCTTAGCCTCAAGAACTATAAGAAATAAATGACTGCTATTTAAACCAGTCAGGCTGTTAGGAGCTCTGTTACCACAAACTCCAGGGGATCAGCTATCTGTATACTTGAGCTGCATCAGACATAAAAGAACTATGTGAGACAGCCTCTGTATGACCAAATTTATTTCAGGACAGTATAAATTCAGTTCCTCTTTCCCTCCAGAGTCTTCTAGCACTTTCAGATTCTAACACACATTTGCCATCTTTGTGGGCAGTATAGAGAGCACCTTCAGAATTTGGGGACATGGTCAGAAGGAGTCAGGAATTGAAGAATGCTACTAGAACCCTCATAATACATCTGAGATTAACCACTTGCAGATGTGACCTGTCTCAGGTAGGTTTTGCACGTGCATTGTTGAGGATTTCATGGTTTGCTACATTAAGGTTCAGTTTAGTTCAGTCGCTCAGTCGTGTCCGACTCTTTGCGACCCCATGAATCGCAGCACGCCAGGCCTCCCTGTCCATCACAAACTCCCGGTAAGTTTAGAGAACTCAAAATTTATTGGAAAACTGAATTATATAAAGAAACGACAAACTAGATTGTAATAAGGTCATGTTATTTGAAGAGAATTAAATGGGTAGACATGAATAGCCCTGTATTGAGCCTAGAAAAAGGGGGTTAAAGAATAATCACATTGGTATTTATCCAGGAGTGTTGAAAGAATGGTAGAGAGGGCATTCCAAACTCTTCCAGAATATGAGACACACACCCCTTAACACCTTTTCCCTGATTTCTGCTTAAGAAGTACTTTTCATAAAGTTTGATGCTGTTAGATGTGTATACATTAGGATTGTTGGGTCTTCTTGGAGTAGTGACCTCTTGTTCATTATGTGTCCTTCTTTATCCCTGATAACTTTCTTGCTTTGAAATCTGCTCTGATGCAAATTAATAGAGCCAGTCCTTTGATTAGTGTTAGAATGGTATAAACCTTCTCTGTTCATGTATTTTTAATCTACATGTGTCTTTATACTTAGTGCATTTCTTGTAGACAACCACTTGTTTGTCTTTTTATCTACTTTGGCAATTTTTGTATTTTAATTAGTGCATGCAGACTATTGACATTCAAAGGGATTATTGATATGGTTGGATTAATATCTATTTTATTTGATACTGTTCTCAATTTGTTGCCCATGTTCCTTGAGGTTATTTGTCTTCCACTTTTCCTGCCTTTTGCAGTTTCAACTGAGCATTTTATATGATTCCATTTTCTCTTTCTTGGGATATCAGTTATACTTTTCTTTCTTTAGTGGTTGCACTAAAGTCAGAATATACAAGCTCATTTTCAAATAACACTATACAATTTCTTGGGTCATGTGAATGACTAATAATAAGGAAATAATCCTAATTCCTCCCTGTCCCTTGTACCACTGATGTCACTCATTTCACTTACTATATAAGCATATTACATATATATACACACACACACATACACACATAGGTATATGTGTATGTGTGTACATACATATATATAAGATGTATAAGGGCTTCCCTGGTGGCTCAGATGGTAAAGCGTCTGCCTATAATGAGAGAGACCCAGGTTCGATCCCTGGGTGGGGAAGATCCCCTGGAGAAGGAAATGGCAACCCACTCCAGTATTCTTGCTTGGAGAATTCCGTGGATTGAGGAGCCTGGTATAGGCTAAAGTCCACGGGGTGGCAAAGAGTCGGACACGAGCAACCGACTTCACTTCAAGATGTATATATATGATAGATACATAAGCATTCATAATCAAATATTGTTCCTATTATTATTTTGAACCAGTTATTAGATCACTTAAGGAAAATAAAAAGTTTTTACAAAAAGTTTTATCATTATTCCTTCTTTGATGCTATTTCATTTTTTATGTAGAGCTGAGTTTCTGATCTATGTCAATTTTCTTCTTTTCAAAGAACTTTTAACTTTTCTTCCAAGGCAGGTCTGCAGGCAACACATTCCCTCAGTTTTGTTTGTCTAAGGAAGTCTATTTCTCAGTTATTTCTGAAGGATAATTCTTCAGATTACAGAATTCTAGGTTGGTAGTTTTTCCCTCTCAAAACTTTTAATGTTTAACTCCACTCTCTTCTTGCTTGCATGGTTTCTGTGAAGAAGTGAGATTGATTCTTGTCTCTGATCCTCCTTAGGTAAGGTGTTTTTCTTCTGTTTCTTTCAGTATTTTTTCTTTACCTTTGCTTTCCAATAATTTGAAAATATATGCTCAGCTGTAGTTTTTCTGAGACATTCCTCTTGCTTGGTGTTCTCTGAGCTTCCTGGATCTGTGACTTGATATCTAGCATTTGGGGGAAATTCTGTTCTTGTTTCAGATATTTCTTCTGTTCCTTTTTCTCCTCTCCTTCTGGCATTTGTGTTACTCAGTTATATCTTTTGTAGTTGTCCAGAGACGCCAGATATTCTGTTCTGGGTTTTTTTTCCTTCAGTTTTTGTTCTCTTTGCTTTTCAGTTTTGGAGATTTCTATTGAAATAGCCTCAAGCTCAAAGATACTTTTCTCAGCTGTGTCCAGTCTCCTAATAAGCCCATCAAAGGCATTCTTCATTTCCATGTTTTTTTTCATTTCTAGAATTTCTTTTGAGTTCTCTCTCAGGATTTCCATCTCTCTGCTTACATTGTCTATCTGTTCTTGCATGCTATTTTATCCATTAGCGCCCTTACCATATTAATCTCACATACATATACAATTACATGTTCTAAGTCATACATACATATAATACGTCTTTTAAATTTCTTGTCTGACACTCAATAATCGACTGACTTTATTAGCAAGATATTTGAAAAGATAAGTTCAAATAGAATTTATCTTCCTTGGAATCCAGCTGTAAAAAGCATAAGCTAAAATGCTCTGTTGTTTGATCTTTAGTTTCTGTCTGAACTGACTCTTCATGTCAGCCTGTTTTCTTTAGTGATGAGCAAGAAGTTCCATTTACCATGGCTTTCCATACTCTGTCCTATGGCTTTTGTTTTCATTCAACATGTTATTTATTTGTCATGAAATAACATGCTATTTGGGGCTGATTAGAGCTTGCGGTGTTTACATTTATTCCCAATTATATAAATTAGAGGGCTTCCCAGGTAGCTGTGTGGTAAAGAATCCTCCTGCCAATGCAGGACACGCAGGTTCAATCCCTGGGTTGGGAAGATCCCCTGGAGAAGGAAATGACAATCTGCCCCAGTATTCTTGCCTGGGAAATCACATGGACAGAGAAGCCAAGTGGGTTACAGTCCATGGGGTCAGAGAGAGTCAGATACGACTTAGTGACTAAAAAACAATATACAGGTTAGAAGTATTATAGCAAACCACCATAATGGAACTATAAACCTCTTAAGCATCCTATAGCAACAACAAAAAATGCTAAACTTAAAATCACAGTAACAACTGTACTAGGCTTACCATGAGGCCTGGAGTGACAACCTGAGGGAGGAACACATGCAGGAAAGAAGGGGCTTCAGCCAGACACACAAGAGAGAGGATCTTTGCTGCAGTGCTGGCTAGATGTATGTGTGCAAGACCCTTCAACCAAGACTCTATTTCCTCATTTATAACAATGTTAACAATTCCTACCTCACGAGACTGGTGTAAGGATTACATAACATGACATATGCCAAATGTATGGCACAGTGCCCTGGAGGATGAAATGGGTGAAGTCTTACTGAAGGGCCCATCTAGTATTCTCAGATCCTTCTAGTATTCTCAGGCCTTGACCTCTATGGGTGGGTCTAAAGCATCCCAGATTCCCACCCAGAGCTCCATTACAGTTTAGCTCAGGTACACTCCAGTATAAACACAAAGGGAGAAGAGGAGCCTGTATGGACAGTAGTATAAAATAAGGAACAGGACGGTTGACTGTCAAAATGGAACAATTCTGAACTTTTTGTTAGAAAGCTACCTGTGTCCAAATTAACTTACGGGAAACTTGAGAGATATCACAATATAAATTTGCTTGATTGCACCTTCAGCTATTTGCCAGTGTCTAATGCTTTCCAGAGAGAGAGGGGGTTCCTAATAGCCACTTTCCACAGCAGTAAGTCCTCATAAAGCATGCTCATGGCTCAGGAGGTTCTAGCTGACCAAGGGAGCAGATTGTCATACTGGTGGCTCATCACTAGCAGTTATGAGCCTAGTGCCTGGCCTTGCACTTTGCATGCATTATCTCATTCAACCTCATAACAACCCCAGGAAGGAAGAACCATTTCATGCTGATTTTACAGATGAGGAAATAGACCGGAAAGGTTAAGTACAATTGATAGGAGGAGGTGAGTGAAATTGGCCGTTGAACATGCAGGGTGCCGGGAAGTTCTACTTTTTTCTAGAAAGGGTATCGTATTGCCAGTGGGGACCAACATAGCCTGCCCCTGAGCCATCGCTCATCATTCCAGCTAGTACTGGTTACCAGAGAGCAGGGTGTCTGGGTGCCTGGGGCAGAGGAGCAGATTCCTTCAGTCTTGTCCCTCCCACGCTCCTACTTTGGTCAGGCCCTCGTTCTCTCTCCCTTGGAGTGTTAACTACTCCCTGCCTGTTCTCCCAGCTTCCGCCCTCAATTCCTCATCCTGGCAAAGTCCTGACCGTTGGATTCCAACCTACTCTTTCTACTTTGTGCCCTGGGTCTTGTCAGTGTGATCTCTTTGCAGCCTCAACTGTGTACTTCTGAGACAGACTGGGACCTGCGAAGAAAAGGCCAAAACCCAACTGCCACTCTTGAGGTGCAGGAGCAAAAGCAGGGGACTGAGCTTGCACCACAGCAGCATCAAGCGGATGAGCAGACCACCTAAGCCAGCCCTGAAGCCCGAACCACCGATGGGCCCCTACGCTCACCCCATTTAAGAGACTGGCCCAAATCAACCCCTCACCCCCTGCCACCCCTCATCAGGGAGCAAGCAAGGGAAACTGTTTCTTGTTCTCATGCCCTCCTGCTGTAATTGAGTCCCAATAAAGCCTTGCCTGAAGTCCTTGTCTGGACACCCCTGAGCAACTTAACAATAAGAGACCAAGAACCCACGTCAGTTAACACTTCCAGTTCTTGCTTTCAATTCTCCTCTGGCCCTAAATCCTATCCACACAAAAATCTCCTCTCTTCCACCCAGCCTTTCCAAGCTCTCTGAGGCCATAGCATGGTGCTTTTCCTTCTGATTGAGCAGAACTTCTCTGATGTAATATGTACACGTGACATTTAAGCAATTCGGGGTTGTTCGTGATAATTGTTTTAGTGTTTTGTATTTGTGGTGAGGTTGTAAACTCAAGGGACCAGATTCAGCACAGTGCGTGCAAGGCCCATAGGGAGGCTCCGGCCTGGCACAGACATTGGAAAAAAAAAAAAAAAAGGTTACATTTGCATGTTGACAGCACATGAATTTCTTTAGCTAGAAACTGTCATAAGCAAGAATAACTAAAACAGGAAGCTGCTGGTTGTTCTTTCTTTGAGTCACATAATAAATCACAACATTATTTGCTGAGCTTTCGTGCTGCTAGCTCTGGGCACGGAAATTGCTAGGTTATGGCTCTGAAAGCCAAGGTCTACCCGGGTTGAGAATGAGACTGATCAGAGACTGAGTTCTGGCTCCACCCCTTACTGAGTGACTTCACTGAATTCCTTAGCCTCTTTGACTCTTCCTGTTGTTATCTGGGAAGAAGTATCCTTTCCTCCTAGAGTTGTTATAAGGAATACTGAGAGATTGTGTATAACATGAGTAAGATTATAACCAAGCCATCAGAGATTGTGTGATGAATCAAATTGACAAGTTTCCATGAAATACGCTGGGGACTTGAGAGTGGGGTCTGCAGGGACACAGTGACGAGACACAGGGCAGGACTAGAGTGGGCTGGACTGAGGCAGGTGCTTAGTCACTTTGAGAGAGTGGCTCAGGGGTCCAGGTGCCGGAACCCGGTGATGGGGAGCTGGTTGTCCCCAGACAGGGAAATGTGCCCCTTCTTCCCAGAGACCACCCTTGTCTGACCTCAGCCACAGGGTGAGAGCCTTTACCTGTCTCACGCAGGTGATCACTGATCAGACCCTCGGTCACTCCTGAGTGGCCTCTCCTCAGCCCTCATGTTCCCAGCCGGGCAGCCCTCAGAGACAGCCTCTCATTGGCCAGAACCTGGCAGACAGCAGGCATTCAGCACATACTGGCTTTTATTGGACATTCCCAAGTACATACTTTCCAAGAATAAAAGAAGAAAGACTTCTTTCTAGACTGACTTGTTAACTAGCAAATGGACAATTAAGATGATGCAAGAAAGTCATTGGCAAAGGTCCAGGAAGCTGCTTTTCTTGAACTCCTCACAGAGGTGCAGTGGGTTACATTTTTGGACAGCCATTACGTAGCTCAGGGCAGATGGAAGAACAACAAGTACAAAAGAGAACTTGATTTGAGCAAGACTTTTGACTGTTTAGCCACTGTTTACTGGATACCATAGTAGCGCGCCTTGTCCCGCTGTGGTGTGTGAGGTGCCTCGTTCATGAGCCAGTAAGGGTGAACGGAAATATTTGAGAGTAAAAGCCTAATCATTTTAAGACACATCAAAACAAAAGCAAGGAGGGAAACAATCTGGCTCTCACAGTTGATGAGAATTCAGCATCTCCGACGAAGCTGGTGCTGTCAGCAGAGGCAGAGCAGGGCCCCAAGGGAGCAGAGGGCCTGTTGCCGACACTGGACTGACCCCGCGAGGAGGCAGCTGCTTGGTCACCGGCCTCCCTGTTGACTGAAGCAGCAGCAGGGGCCTGTGTCTGGTTTACCCAAGTAGAGGAACGGAGTGTTCCCTGTTGAGCAGAACAGCGGCTGACCTGGCTCCCAAAAGAGACGGCTCAGGGCACTCTAGCCGTGGGCAAGAGCAGAGGCTGATGGGGCTCCACGGCCCACCAGGGCGCCCAGTGTCAACACCTGTATCCTCCCTTTAATAGTAATACCACCACATAAGGAAGAGGTGTTTCTCTCCCTTATTTTGAGACTGTTAATACCTCCTGGTTGTACTTTTAAAAATAAATTGTGGGGGCACAAACAGAAATCTTGCAAGAAATCTATTATGTTTTTGCAGCTCCATCATTCCTTACCAGCGCACATAAGTCTTAAAAGTGGCCTGCTTTTTCCCCTTCTTCCTCCTTATTTTCTCTTTCCATCCCATCTTTCTTTTCTCTATTCTTTTGTGTCTTCTTTCTTTTCTCCTCTCCTTCCCCTCTTTTCTTGTCTTAAAAATAAAAGATGATCACGATCTGTAAGGAGTTCAGAAGCTGGACTCTGACAGGGTTGGGTTAATTCAGCAGCACAAGGAAATCACTAAGGACCTAGGTTCTTTCCATCTTTTCCCTCTGTTCTTGCAGACAGCTTTACTTCCAGGCCAGCTTCCTTCTTTGTCATAAAATGGGACCTTCTGTTTTAGGCTGCTAAAGAGATGAGTGGAGAAAATAGGTCAAAAGACTACGGGGATACTTCCCTGGTGGTCCAGTGGTTAAGAATCCACCTGCTAATGCAGGGACATGGGTTTGATCCCTGGTCTGGGAAGATTACACATGCTGAGGGGCAACTAAAGCCCCTGAACCACAACTACTGAAACCCATGCACCCTAGAGCCCAAGCTCTGAGAAAAGAGAAGTCACTGCCATGTGAAGCCCTCACACAGCAACGAAGAGCAGCCCCTGCTCACCGCAACTAGAGAAAGCCCGCACACAGCAACAAAAACCCAGCATATCCAATAAATAAATAAATATTAAAAAAAAAAAAGACTATCGGGAGTGGTAGGGACTATGGCGCATTGGAGCAAATGACCTTGCTGAAGGCTTCCAAATACAGAACAATTTTCTTCCTGTTGCTTTGCTGTTAAGAGGGAGGAAAAGGGTATCCTGGATGTTCGGAAATAACTGCTTTGTGAGTAAATATATTGTTGCTGCTGCTGCTAAGTCGCTTCAGTCGTGTCCGACTCCGTGTGACCCCATAGACGGCAGCCCACCAGGCTCCCCTGTCCCTGGGATTCTCCAGGCAAGAACACTGGAGTGGGTTGCCATTTCCTTCTCCAATGCATGAAAGTGCAAAGTGAAAGTGAAGTTGTTCAGTCGTGTCCGACTCTTCGCGATCCCATGGACTGCAGCCTACCAGGCTCCCGTCCATGGGATTTTCCAGGCAAGAGTACTTGAGTGGGTTGCCATTTGTTGCAAGCAGTCAAAACATTGCTATGCTCCAGTTCTGCAGAGGTCAGCACTGAGCTGCAGGGACACGAGATGGGCCAGAGATCAAATATGCGTGAAGCGTCCTCAGTCCTCGCCTCTCTGCCATGCCATAGCTGCTGGGAACCCTGTGGCTGCCCAGGCACAAGCTTGGCCTCCTCCCTCTCATCCTGAGCTTCCTCAGAGTTTTGAGGTGCTGTCTTCTCCTTTTGTGCCCTCTTACCACCTGGCACAGATGCTCACACTCTGGACAGCACCCCGTCCACCACATTCATAGCACGAAGTTGCACACTCACAGCCTAGTGTGCATTGAAGATGGATCCTCTCATCTTCCCCTCCTAACCTAGTTTCTCATTTCCAGTGGTTCTCAACGTATGGCCTGCAAACCAGCAGCATCAGCAGCACCTGGAACCTTGTAAGAAATGTACATTTTTAGGTCCCACCCAAAACTGCTGAATCAGAAACTCTGGGGGATGGGACCCAGCAATTTAAGTCTTAACCAGCCCTCCAGGGGATTCTTATGCCTTTGGATGTTTGAAAGGCACTGTCCTAAAGCCTCTGCGGTGTTTAGAGACCAACAACCTAAATGTTGGTTTTTAACCCTGGCTACACATTCGTGTCATCTGAGAGGCTTAGTGCCCCCTGCCCCGACTGCTCCCATGCATATGGGATTGGTCTGGTGTGTAGCCCAGGCCTTGAAATTTTTAAAAGTTCCTTGGATGATTCTGAACTGCAGCCAAGGTTGAGAATCAATGATCTAAACAAAATGAAGGGAGACAACATACTGTAAATGAGTAGACATCCAAAAGTGAGACAACTGACAAAATATGTAAGGGGGGGAAAAAGGTTAATATGAGAGGATAAACTGTCATTCCAGACTCAAAGAAAGGCAATGCCCAAGAACGCTCAAACTACTGCACAACTGCACTCATCTCACACGCCAGTAAAGTAACACTCAAAATTCTCCAAGCCAGGCTTCAGCAATACGTGATCCGTGAACTTCCAGATGTTCAAGCTGGTTTTAGAAAAGGCAGAGGAACCAGAGATCAAATTGCCAACATCCGCTGGATCACTGAAAAAGCAAGAGAGTTCCAGAAAAACATCTATTTCTGCTTTATTGACTATGCCAAAGCCTTTGACTGTGTGGATCATAATAAACTGTGGAAAATTCTGAAAGAGATGGGAATACCAGACCACCTGACCTGCCTCTTGAGAAAACTGTATGCAGGTCAGGAAGCAACAGTTAGAACTGGACATGGAACAACAGACTGGTTCCAAATAGGAAAAGGAGTACGTCAAGGCTGTATATTGTCACCCTGCTTATTTAACTTATATGCAGAGTAAGTACATCATGAGAAACGCTGGGCTGGAAGAAGCACAAGCTGGAAACAAGATTGCTGGGAGAAATATCAATAACCTCAGATATGCAGATGACACCACCCTTATGGCAGAAAGTGAAGAGGAACTAAAGAGCCTCTTGATGAAAGTGAAAGAGGAGAGGGAAGAAGTTGGCTTAAAGCTCAACATTCAGAAAACAAAGATCATGGCATCCGGTCCCATCACTTCATGGCAAATAGATGGGGAAGCAGTGGAAAAAGTGGCTAACTTTATTTTTTAGGGTTCCAAAATCACTGTAGATGGTGATTGCAGCCATGAAATTAAAAGACACTTACTCCTTGGAAGGAAAACTATGACCAATCTAGACAGCAAATTAAAAAGCAGAGATATTTCTTTGCCATCAAAGGTCCATCCAGTCAAGGCTATGGCTTTTCCAATAGTCATGTATGGATGTGTGAGTTGGACTACAAAGAAAGCTGAGTGCCGAAGAATTGATGCTTTTGAACTGTGGTGTTGGAGAAGACTCTTGCGAGTCCCTTGGACTGCAAGGAGATCCAACCAGTCCATCCTAAAGGAGATCAGTCCTGAGTGTTCATTGGAAGGACTGATGCTGAAGCTGAAACTCCAATACTTTGGCCACCTGATGTGAAAAGCTGACTAATTTGAAAAGATTCTGATGCTGGGAAAGATTGAAGGCGAGAGGAGAAGGGGATGACAGAGGATGAGATGGCTGGATGGTATCACTGACTCAATGGACATGAGTTTTTTGTAAACTCCGGGATTTGGTGATGGACAGGGAAGCCTAGCGTGGTGCAGCCCATGGGGTCATAAAGAGTAAATCGTAAATCGCTCAGGACACAACTGAGCGACTGAACTGAACTGACTGAGAAGTATAAAAAAAGAGATGATCTGTTTTAGACACTATGACAGATAACCCACTCCTACGATTTAAATTAGGCTGAAAAGCTCATTACCTCTTTTGGCAATGAGTATATACTGATGGGTTTCTAAGGCTGTAGGTGTTATATGAAAAGTTCTCTTTACTGCTTCAAAACACACAGCTCACTATGGTATAAGACACTTCCATCATTTAATACATTCTGTCACTGTCCTTTTCCTTTTTCACAGTTTGGATGGCAGGTACTTGAGCTTGAACTGCCAACAGAAAACGTCAAGTTATCATCAGACGTCTGATGGCCCTCTCTGAGAGTCCCTTTAGAGCAAAAGGCCCTCCTGCTGGAAGTAAGTGCAAAGAACAAAAGGCATCCACGGATGATTTTAACCAAAGAGGAAACACGAATACAAGCCTCTTCTTAAAGGAGAAACATGGAACCAGAAATGAGTCTTCCTTTAAGAGTCTGGGAATTTTAATTTAGTAAAACTAAGGAATCACAGAAAATTTGTCACTCAAGTAAGTTCATGAACTATCTTGATTTAGAATGAGACATAGAACGTAATTAGTTATGTCATAGCAAGTTAGGCTAGAATCAAAGGTTTCAATTCAAACTACATCAGGTCATACTCTCAACTTTTTTGTAGGCTGTCTATACCAAAGATCCAGGTAGATATGACCACAACCCAAAGTACAGTTATTTAATCTCTTTCAACATAGAAATCCCAATCCTGTATTCGTGTGGTTAAGATTTGCTAACACATCATTGAGGTTGCACGAGGTCTTAAAACATGGCTACTGTAGAGCTCAGTGGTCAGCAGAGGTTCACTGATTGTACTTATTGTTTGTACTTACTGATAATTGCTTAAGAAGTAAGAAACTCAATGTGAATCTCCAGGTTTTTCTTCCATGCCTAATGGAAAAGGATTCTGTTTTCATGTTAAAATCTCAGAATAGTTTCTGTCAATAAAAACAGCAACTTGTCTTTCTTCTGCAACAGCTCAATATAGATGCTAACAGTTTCCAAACCTTAACTGTATGAACAACTTGGTTTTGACAATTAGGCAATAACAAAGCAAATTCAGTAACTGTTATTTTCACTTGAGCCTGGGCTATGGGCAAATCAGAGCAAAATGAATTCAAAGTTCAGTGTGCACCAGGTACTGTCCTCATATTCCGATTTAGGCAATTTGGGGGTGGTGTTCAGAAGTCATCATTGAACAAGCAACAGGTGGGTGAAATACGGATCTTAATAATCAACAATAATAAAGTAGGGTTCTTTTTTTAGGTGGCTGTCCTTCAGGTTTTTCTCTACTTGCCAGTTAGTCTGTAATGAATATACCTGGTTTATTTCTTCATTTAGTTTACTAAGGTTTATAAGATACTTCTCAGTTCACTATGACTTAACTAGGCAAATACCTCTTCCTTATTCTCCCCTTCACCTCTAATCCCACTCTCCGTAACTGATTCCAACTCTCCCTAACACTGACAGTTCTTCCTAGTGCTGGCTCTGCTCATGGGGCTTTACAGACATCAGCTAAGGTGAGCCGCACAACTCTCTGAGGTGGGCTTGTCGCTGTGATCATTTTACAGAAGAGGAAACTGAGGAAGAAGGTTAAGTCACTTTCTCAAGATCACGCAGCCAGTAAGCGGTCCAGGGCCGGAATTCTGAATTCTTATGCTCTGTATATGTACACAATCTCTGTAATACTGCCCAGATGCTCTCTGGCACTGCCTCACCAGTTTGACAGGTTTAATGAGACAGCTCTTCCATGATTTACTTTGAAATTCTCTACTAACTGAGGTTGAGCATCTTTTCATAGATTAGCCACATAGGCCTCCTTCTATAAACTGTTTATTCATACCCTTTAGCACATTTCTCTACTGAATACATTTTCTTATTAATTTGCAAAAAAATCCAATCCATGTATATTCTTGATATGAATCCTTTGTTTTATAAACTCCAAATATTTTCTCACAATCTATTACCTTATTTGCAGCTAATATGACAATGGAATCATACTGGACAAACCATTAGAATTAAGGGATAAGGGATTTCAGTAAGGTTGCTGGGTGTTAACTGTCAACATAAAAATAGCATTCCTACAGACAGATAACTCATAGCAGAAACAAAAACTAGTTTACCTAGGAATAAACTAATAAAAGAGGTATGAAACTAGGAGGGAGAAAACTATGAAACTTTATTGAGGGACATTAAAAACCCTAAATAAAACAGAGACAGTTCATATTCATAGATGAGATGAGTAAGGTTTTCAAACTGTTAATTCTCAAATTAATCTACAAATTCAAAGCAAGTCCAATAAAAATATTAAGTGTTTTCACTGAACCTGACACACTGATTATAGAATTCATAGGGAGGATGAAAAAGTCACAAAGAGCCAAGGCGAATTTGAAGAACAATGCAATTACCTCATCAGACATCAAGACTTACACAGCTATCCAGGGATGAAGACAATGTGGTACTGGCTCAGGAAACAGCCACTAACGAAACGAGGAGGGAACCCGGAAACTCAGCATGCACACACGGAGAACGAGGTGCTATGTGAGGCAAGGACAGGCTCACCCAAGAAGAGAATAGTCACTCTCTTTTGGTTCTAGCACAGTGTCAGTGAAAAATTTCAAAAGCCATCAAAAAAGTGAGAAAATAGTTGAAAACTGGGTTATGGTTTGCCCAAACACTGGGCATTCAGTCCCATCTGGAGGTTTCCCAAGCTTCTTAGAAGCAAACTCATGGAATTCTAAGAAAGGGCAGAGCAAACACCCCAGCTGATAACTTATAGGAGACTCAACACATGTATTTTGGTACTTCTTCTAATTTAAGGCTCCCTAGGTTGATGGCGGATTCTGTTCTCAGAAATGGTGAGAAGTGAGTGTCATGGTTTGGAATTTATGAAATATAGTATTAGCAAAGAGGGCCTCTATGGAGACTGCTCATATAACATACTTGGAGTGGGGAGATAGATATGTTGGAAATATTATACCCTTGACCTCTTTTCCCCAAGGCACCATCTGTCAGCATGCTGCATATCCTTGCTCTGGGATAGAGAAGAGCAACTGAAGTTTACCCAGACAGAAGCTTCCTTGTACCAACAAAATCCTAGTCAACTATTCTAGAAAGACTGGGAAAAAAGAAATCAACTTAAAGCATTTCTTTAAAAGTTAATGATAAAAATGTAACCATGGAAACAAATTATCCCCACACAACCTATATTTTTAAGTAATTTATTCCAATAGAAATATTTCAGAAAACTGTACTTAAATTCAAGTTAGCTTAAGCAAACACACTTAAGATCTCACACTCACATTTGCATATTAAACAGAAATCAAAAGTGAGAGAGGAACCAAGCTGCACGTCACTCCAGGAGGTCATAGTGCAAACGAGTACTTCATCTTTAGTACCTCAAGTTAACCGGGATGAAGGAGAGTAAAAATGGCTTGTGTTTTCCTGTATATTATCATTATTGGATATTCATCCCCACAGATGCCTTTATCTCCTTTAGATTACACTGTGAATGAGCTCCCCATCCCCTCCCCACACATACATACTTCAGTCAGCTGTAAAACAATGGATCTGTCGATAATCAAGGTATAGAAACTCTTGAGTCTGGTGACTTTTATCAGCTACTCTGTCAGATTTAGTAAGTCAATAATTATTGGACTATCTTCTGTGAATAGTTTTAATAGGTGATATCTTCATGGGAAAATTGATATTTGTTACCTGGTATCTAAAGCATAGCTAATTATGAAACTTTCTACTTGTCTATTAAAAAAAAAAAAAAAAAAAGCTCAATCCCAAAGCATTCCTTTCATTATGTATTCCTTTAATCCCATCACCACTTTGCAGTCCAAATGACTAGAATCAAACTTTAAATCCTACTAATAACCTTCAAGGACCAGTTAATCCCTTCATTTGGCTTTAAAGACTAAATTTACTTGCCTCCTCTGAACACACCAGCCCTTTACAAAATGTGAAGAGAGCATTTTGACTCTGTTGAACAACAGTATCTCCAGATCTCAGAGAAGCAAAATGCTTCCACACTTTGTTTTCACTGAGAAAGCTAGCTTAGTCTCTCAACTTCTCTTTAATTTATACCTTGTCATTGTTTTCACTCTCCTGACAGTATCTTCAAGTTAACACTAACCGGTAGGTGAAGCGACCGCTTATTGTTCTGAGTCCTGTTTAATTGTAAGAATGTACTGAACTAAATCTCACTTCTGGGCAAAGGAACTCTCATTTCAGGATTTTAGTAGCTTTTATAGAACCCAAACAAATCTTTCTGGCTGTACTGTATTCTTTTAAGGATTTTCTGAAAGGACTGATAATTGAATCTATGCTCAAAACAATTTCAACAACACAAAATAAAAATAAACTCAGCTGGATGGATGTTCTTCAAAGTTGCTCTTAGGCGTGTTCATCTAAAGGCTGACTTAGAGGGTTTATTTTTAATCTTCTCCCCTGGAAGGAGAGGAGCAGGGAAGGAGCTTGTCTGAAAAGACTCAAAGCCAAGGAGGAATGCGATAATAACCCAGAGCGATCCGCACGCATTTTCTTAGACTTGCTGTGAGCAAGAGTAAGCTGGTGGAGAGAGGAATAGCACACACTCCTGAAATAAGAGGAGTAAGAAGCCAAATGATTATTGTCACACTCGATGCCCTAAAGTTGGTCTTCAAATTGATAAGGCACTGAGCAAATTTTCCCCGCACTACAACTGGAGATACCAGTGTAATGAAATAGCTTTCAGAAAGCTTAAAAGTTTGCTCACACAGATCTCTTTTGTTAGAATCCTCTAAATAGGGGGAAAAAAAATAAAACAAGTCACCTTAGACACAAGCCATTTTTAAGGAAGCAAAACCAAAAAAGGTTAACTTCACACAGAAAATTGTTATCATCAATGTGTTAAATAACAATGTTTGTTACAAGAAAAGAGAATACTACTCTGGCTGTAAAATTATAAATTTACTATGCCTGAAAGAAATAATATAAAAGAAGAGAGACAGAAAATAAAAGCAAACCCTAAAAGACCACTGAAGAAGTCAGACATACCTCACCACTTGCTTTGTATCACCTATCACGCACCAGCAGTACTACTGTTCCACTAGGACACAGTCAAATTCATTTTCATTTTCAAAAAGGGATCCAATTATTTCAAAAGCCTTTGAGGCAGATGATTTTTGAAAAAACTGATATTATCCTCTGTTAACAATACTGGTACCTCTTGTTTACAGCAAAAAAAAGATAATATGGTGGTTTAAAAGAACATTGAAAAGGACCATGTCTCAGAAAATAGGAACGAAATCAAGAGTGGATAGTTAATGGGTTAAATCTACTATTATTGACTTTTAAACTAATACCAAGTCCTGTAGTTTTGTTTTTAGCAGTAAAGTCATCTATAACTACAGATTTAACCTAAAAAAAAAAAAAAAAAAGACTTCTGCTCAAATCATTTGGCCAAGTGAATTCTAGTAATCCTAAGAGAGCAATAGGCCAGGCTGCTCTTGGCGGGCCCTGGTTTCAACTAACATACAAGGTGTATACACTAGAGACTGTAAACATTTTTCCCTTCTGTAACAGTGCACATTGGGCTCCTTTATAAACCTTCTAGAAGAGGAATAAAGCCACTTACAGAAACTCTGCAGCTACAAACACCCTAAGTTCCTGACATACAGAAAGATACAATACCAAAACAGTCCATACAGAAGGTAGCACAACAGTCATATGGCATTTTTCGCACAGGAAAACATTTATCATTGAAGCATATGCCTGGGGAGGAAAAAAAATACTCAGACTCAAATTGTTTGGATCCCTTTTCGTAATGTTTACACAAATAATATTTACACAGTGAAGAAAATGTAATAGGAAGGTGTGTTTGATTGGTTCTTTTAATTTTTATAGTTTGGAGGTTGTATTAAAAATAATGTCTCTGAAAAAAATAAGTAGAACTCACACACAGAGGGGGCATGAGACCAAAATCAGAGCTCCTCAAGGTCATCATACAGTGATTTTTATAGCTGCATTTTAAAAACCGTTAGAGGTTACTTTTGCATGAAAAATAAGCTTCCATGTTCAAACAGTTAAATGAGATGTGCCTCAAATTGTATTTTGGTTGGTATTATACTGCTGCACCAGGCTGGATAATATACCAATCATTATGCTTATCAAAAACTAGCTTAAATTTAAATTATAATGGAATTTCCAATGAGTTTTTCTTGACTCAGAGAGAAAAAAATGGGCTTAATATTGGTGAAAATTTCAAGCTTGTGAGGTGCTAGTTTACAAATTTATTAAGGGTAGGCCTAGTAAGAGGAGAAAAATTTCATCTTCTCACTAACACGATGCCTAAATATTTAATATTGTAGTATTTATTTTTGCCTGCATTATTATTAGGTCTCATTTGGTGAATTATAAGATCAAAAATTCACCCACACTATTTTAATTCACTTCTCCCACTGGAATTCTCTTTGCTTCAAATGCTAAAGTAGCCTTAAAAAGCAATGAGCAAGCTTTTGAATGGACAAATCTGAAGACAAGAAAACAATGGTGACTTCCGCTGCACAGTTCAGAGTTTCCATCAGTCAGAGGCCACAAATCTATGTGTGGTCTAGTCACCAAATCTGAACACTGTTCTCACTCTGCACAAGCAGCCTTGTGTTTAGCGCTGAAAATATCAAACACGTCTTCCACTTGAGCTCTCTCTTTGGCAAAACTGTGCTGTCAGGCTCTGACTTCCAGCTGCCCATCTTCAGCAATATGGTTAGCCTACCACTTAGTCTACTTTAGCTTATTTATGACAAACAGACAAGATAATAAAAAATCCACAGGGTTCTCATCCACAATGTGTTTTAAAAGCACATACACTGTTAAAAACACTTATTTCTGAAGAGAAACAAACAAGTTAAGAAAATTAAAACAAAAGTCAGATGTGCAAGGTCTCAGAGTAATACTGCTATGCTGGTTATGCAGAGGGGGTCTTCTCCATGCCCAGCGTGGGCTGTGCTGGGAGGTCTCAGCTATGTTCTTGCCCTCTCCAGCTCATGTCATTTCCCACAAAACCAGAAATAGTGGTATTTCTAACTGTACTATGTGAGAAAAATATTTGAACTCTTAATATACTTTTCAAACAGAAAACAAAATTTAAAAATTTAGCAATCTGAGAAAGCTCTTCTACTTTCCAAATGGATATACTTTTAGTTAATTATTCTAACAAGCAATATTTTCTATGTAAGTTTCATGGATTCAAGGATGAAATACTTATGATTAAAAAGGAAAAAGATAAAATTCCCCTAGAATACAATCTGAAAGTTTTTATGTGAGGCCCAAAGTAATAGAAATCTATTAGAAGTTATCAGTCAAAAAGCACTTCTTACTCTGGGCCATAGGCGAAATTCATGCTGCCTCACGAGTTTATAACAGCCAACACACAGCCTTTGTTCAAGTGCCCTTTTTTTTTTTTTTTGGTTAAAACTCTAAGGCATTTCACCTTCAAACTTTTTTTTCCTCCTTTTTTTAAACTCAACATTTATTTTGGAAGTTAAATGCATTATTGCATAAAAGAGCTCTCACAAAACTCTCTTGATCAACTATTAACAAAATATGGTTTCATGGTAAGGACCTATTAGTAAATTTTGAGAAAAATGTTTGTGATAAAGGAAAGTTAAGTAGGAAGGAAAGTTTTGATACTCAAAATTTCCAGCCTCTCTTTCACCTTTTTCCCTTTGAAAATTATTCTGTATCCCTTATAATAAAATACATACATGCATACAAACACATGTAGATTCTCTTTTAAACAAATGTGATCCTGAATCTCATATTGAACAAAAATAATGAAAACAATTAAAAAAAAAAAACAAAAAAAACTGGCATTGTGCACATTTAACACTGTAAAAGAAAATATCCTAATAAAATATTGATCCATCACCCTTGATGACAAAAATCACCTGTGAGTGAAAGAAGGGATAATCCACTTAAACCTGAAAACTGTAGTTACTGTAAAATCTTCTTAGAAAAGTTTAGGTTGGGATTACAGTTCTCTACTAAGCAGATATGTGGTCCAACAATGAATTCATATAGAAGGCCAAACTTTAAACCCAGTTAAAAACAACCATGTTTTCTGGAGCCCACTTGAAAAAAGTGTCTGGCATGTGAACACTCAGCCTTTATACCTCCAGCAGGAAATAATGTACCCCATACAGTACTAAATTTCAGAAGTTTAGTGTTTAAAAAAAAAAATCTCCCCTATCCAAAACAAAACAACCCCCCACCCCACCCCAGTCCCAAACAAACCCCAACAACTCACATTATTAACATTTCTAATTCCTACACTCTTGCTGTGAGAAAGCGCGTTGAGGCCGCTGACTCATGGAAGCTTAAGCAAACCTTTTGGCGAGGCGGCTGGTAGAACCTTACTAAGCTGAAACATCTTCACACTTCAGTTCAAAACCAGCTCCTGATGTCACCCATAAGAAATATGTTTTTCCTTTTAAAGTGTATCTAAAAAAAGGCGATTCCCCCCTCCAAAATTAGTACAAAGTTAAAAGAAATGCAAAGTAGCTACGATCTATTCCAAGCACAGCACCGCCAGGAGATTCACACGCACTGTTTGGTGTTTCGTGGTGGTTTTCCTTTCATTCTATTAAGGCAGTGGTTTCCACAGGTCAGTTCAGAGATAAGAAGCATGGTCCATGGCAGTTTGTTTTACAGCTCTGATGTGTTCCCTGGGAATATCTCACTTCGTTCCCTGAAATTAGTGCTTTTTTGGTTCAGGACTTCAGAGGCTGAGACGGAGCCTCTGGGCTCTGCCTGGCACAGGATTGGTTTGTAGCTGGCACTCTTTCATCAGGTCCTCGCTTTCACTTAGGGTAACAGTTCACCTTGTTCTTTATCATGTTTTTACTCAAAAGTCATCAAGTTTGTAGGAACCTAAAAAATATAAGCATTACAAACTGATAGTATTTGAAAGGTGTTCTTCAAAGTACTATTTCTTATCTTCCCTTGTCATTTTAACTAAGCCCAAAGGAATTTGATAGAAGGTATTGTAATTGTTCATGAATAATGGATAAAATATACTAGAACATTTTTAGAGAAAAACCACTGAGATAAGTTAATACCCTTTCCAGTAAATTGAAATCTGGATGGCAAAATGGGCAGAGACAATACCTTTCTTGTCTAACACAGGGGAGCTCAGTAGACATTTGCTGAGTGAATAAGTGAATGAGTGAGGAAAGAGTAAGTATGGCCTTAGTAGGTGTGAGATTCCAGACACACCTGTCATCATTAATTTTCTCATTATACGTATTATAATGAATTCCTACATGCAAATTTTAAAATCAGCATAATTTTATAACAGACATTACTAAGAATTTCTTTGTCATCATGAAATGAGTATAAAAGAATAAAACTCATCACTAGATAAATTCTAATCTGACACTTTGTGACTCTGAAAAATCTACAGGCTATAATAACAGTTGGCTGCTAATAGACTGGATCAAATTTAATTCAATTTCAAATCTAAAATTCAACAATAATTCTTAGAAATATAAATATATTTTGTTTTTAAAAATTAGTTGATGGGTCATCTAGTTAAGGACTAAAGAGGGTTTTGCCATGTTAAAAAAAATGCTCTTAACTTTTACTACCAGTTTTCCAAAGCTGTGCTGGTAGAGATATTTATGTATCAGTAGTCATTGCTGTGTCCTTTAGAAGAGTTTAACAGTTCTCCCTCTCTTTTCTTAGTTGTGGCATGCAGATGCTTAGCTGAGGCATATGGGATCTGGTTCCCTGACTAGGGTTAGAACCAGGTCCCCTGCACTGGGAGCATGGAGTCTTAACCACTGGCCCACCAGGGAAGTTAAAAAGAGGGTAACAGTTCTTTAACAACCTTTTCCTGAAAACCTAGGACACTAAAAAAAAAGATTAATCTCTTACACATGTCAGCTTCTGAATGAAAAATCATTTGATGATGTAATCATAAGTGAATTATAAATAAAATACAGTATGAACAGACGAGTACTTAAAGTATAAATTCTCAGGTCTGGTTATAAGAAATCCATATTTAAATAAGGTAAAATTTTCATTTCCTCCTAAGTTGCCTGATGATGGTTTAAGATGTTGTATTTGAGTTACAGTCTTCTACTAAGTTTTCAAATTTCATGGCTTCAATTTATAAATTTGCTACTTCTCTCATTCTTCTAAGTATAGCAACAAACAAACTGAAAAAACAAAACAAAACCATTTATACACATCTGGTTAACTTTTTCAGCATGAAGATCCACTAATACAGTAAAAGAAACTGAATCTCTATGCTGGTATGCATACACTCTCTAGATTAACCTTGAAATCTTCAGATTAAAAAAAATGATACAATACTTTAAGGCCACATTTAAAGAAAATGTATGCATGCAACTGAATCCTCAAGAACTTGGTTTAGGCAAAAGAAGGTCTGTTTCCTTCATCCTGTCCCAGACACTAATTTGACAAGGGTAAGGATATGATTTTTGCTTTATTATTTTTAAAACAAAAATTATAAGAGAACAAAGCCCATTCCAACAATATTTAAGAAGAACGCATCTACAGAATGAAGACAGACTTTGTGTCTTAGGTCCACCATTTTTTAATTTTGTTTGTTTGTTTTACTTTTTTTATTTGTTTGACCTTGTCGAGGTCATTTATTAGCATTTTTAAGCCTTACTTTCTTCCTATACCAAAAAAGCGGTTATAACTTAGGTACTGATAGCACATGGTAAAAAACACATTTATAAGCTTTATAAACTTCTACAATGTATTATATAATTCAAAATTAGCTACTGATAATATTTACCATATACTTCTGTATTTCAGTACCTACAGGCAATAAACTTTTCAACTAAAAACTGGCCAAAAAGAGTGTAAAAACTTTTAACTCCAGTTATATTTATGTCTGCCCTCCCAATTCATTGTTCAACTTTAAATCAGCAGCAGGATTTGGGGAACACAGCACTATGGATTCATTCCTCTTTGCAGCCCAGTTCCCATCATAGACCTCTGTGGGTTAGGCCATCTTTGTTTCAGTGAAATAAAAACAAGGAAAAAGTCCAAATCGTTTTGGGTTTCACTGCAAGCATAGGAACCCACATAAAATTGTCAACAGAACAAATAGAGATGCATCAGAATAATTGTTGGCAAGGTACCATCAAAATTTTAACCTCTGAAGCTACGTTTCCTTGCCTCTCATTCCCATTCTTCTGACACAGGCTACACCTCCCTATTTTGAACACCTTAAAGCTTGTTTCACCTTCAGGGTCTTTGCACTTCCCTTCCTTTCACCAGAACTCTGCTCTCCCTTATCTTCACGTGGCTCTTCCCTCCTGTCATTCACGTCACTGTCATCTCCTTAGGGACACCTCTGCTGTTCACTCTTAATTTATTTAAAGTTGACTTTACTCCCATCCCTTCATATCACCTAATTCTATTTTGCTGCCTTCATAGAGTTTTTACTTTTTGAAATGCTGTTATTTGTTCACTTGTTTATTGTCCATCTCCCTCACTAAAATGTGGACCTCATGTCTTGCTGACTGTGGTCAACAAAAAAAGAACATAAACAACATAGTTTTTCTACTTCATTCCAAAAATCAGTCCACATACTTCTCTTTCCAGCTCTTTTAAATACATTCCCAGTTTATGGACTCTTCTGAGGATGAAGAGAAATGCTCACCTGTTGTTTGTTGCTTTGGCAGGCTGCACTCAAATGCTTGAACCACAGCATTGCATTCATCCTACTGCCTGCTTGAAACTTGTACGAATTTCCTAAAATTATTAAAAACAAGGGGAAAACAACAAAAATTGATGAGAGTCTCAGTCTCAGTTTATTTCTCTATCACCTGATTTTCCAATACAGAGTTCCATATGCTACATTCACAAGCTATAATTTATTCAGAAAGTCACTGCTTTGCTATTCATCAATTGGAAGAGAAGTATTTTGTTTTCTTACATGATCTTTAAGTATACCTAAATAAAACAATTGTTTGGCTTCTCTACATTTGTATGCATGGATGAGAGTACAGAATATCAGTTCTCAGCACTATTTAGATGACCTAAATACTAGGAGATGCTAAGACTAAATTTTTATAGGCCAAAATGTTCTAACATGTTTAACACTTAAACATTAGCTATTTAATGTGATTAAGGATTAATCAGCTAACATCAATATAACCTATGCTTTTAGTTTTTACTTACATTTGTCAAAATTATTAGAGAAGTTCCTAGGTCTAATAAGGGTTTATGTGAAAAATCTGAGAAAGCACCTTTTTCTCTTTTAGAAAATTAGAAATTCATTTTTTCATTTGTGACGTATATATTTAGACCTTGAAAGTGAAAGTGATAGTCATTCAGTCTCATACGACTCTGTGACCCCAAGGACCGTAGCCTGCCAGGCTCCTCTGTCCATGGAATTCTCCAGGTAAGAATACTGGAGTGGGTTGCTATTCCCTTTCTCCAGGGGATCTTCTTGATCCAGGGATCAAACCTGGGTCTCCTGCATTGGTAGGCAGATTCTTTACCATCTAAGTTACTAGGAAAGACCATTTAGACCTTATGTTGACTAATAAAAAACTGATACACGATAAGAGTATTTTTATACATTTATATGTACTAAGGTAATAAACTGAGAAAAGAAGGGATTCATGTAGTATAGGCTGCCCTAAGTTAAGCTTAGTTCTCCTTCTCACTGACCTGAGTTGTTCTTATTTCCCAGTTCTTACTGACTTCTACTCTTTCCTTTATAACTGCATCCAGTGATTCAGGAGCCTCATCTCATCTATATGTAGGCTTTATTCAGCTCTTCTTTGAGATTTTAACAATCAAAGACTTATTCATTTTCAGAAGCAAAAGTTCTCTTCACCATATGTTTAATTATTCAAATAACATTTTTTGCTTGTTGAACCCAGATCAAACATCAGATCAACCTAAATAACAGGCATATCTGACAAGCTGGCCACAGGGGCCATTTATCTACTCTTCTTCCTGAAAAAGGCTGTCAGTATAGATTTCATAAAAACCTTGTACTCAGAAGTAGTTCTATCAAGTACACTAAGGAATCAACGATTCCCTTGGAGAAGGAAGTGGCTACTCACTCCACTATTCTTGCAGGAGAATTTCATGGACAGAGGAGCCTGGCAGGCTATAGTCTACGGGGTTGTTGCAGACAGTCGGACATGACTGAGTGACTAATACACACAAGGAATCAAAGGAAAACAAAGAATTTGTTAACTAAATCCTATGAAAATTATCTCCTTTTAAAATGTACTTTTATAAATAATGAATGTCTTTGGGATTGGCAGGGTGGAGGCTGAATTCAGAATGTTGAGTAGAAACACCTTACTCTGTAAATCAGTCTATTTCACCTCAAAATGTGACATCTTGCTGTTATTTTTTATGCATGTTTTCTTAAATTTTTACTCTAAATACCACAATATCCTAAAAGCAGCATATCTGTTGATATACATTCTAAAGAAACAGAAGTCAAGAATATAACTTTATAGTCAATAAAAGGTAATACAGTATCATTTTAGTAGTGAGTTGCCGAAGTGGAAGGTTCTGGGCAGATGCGAAATGATTTCCTTTCTGGCTTCCTCTGTGGTGCTCATCAATGGCTGGCAGATGTTATAAAGCAAGAGCTACAATCATGTGAGGATCTGTTCTGATGATCACTGAGGTCCCCACGACACACACAAGCAGGGTAAGGAGACACACGACCTGATTCTACACGGCCCACCCTCCAGCCTCTCTCGTGCATTCTAAAAACTCCTGTGGTTAACAGCCAATAATGTTACTCATAAATGTCTCTACATATTATACAGTTAAGTCACTTCAGTTGTGTCCAACTCTGTGCGACCCCACAGACGGCAGCCCACCAGGCTCCTCCATCCCTGGGATTCTCCAGGCAAAAATACTGGAGTGGGTTGCCATTTCCTTCTCCAACGCATGCATGCATGCTAAGTTGCTTCAGTCCGACTCTATGCGACCCTATGGACAGCAGCCCACCAGGCTCCTCTGTCCACAGGATTCTCTAGGCAAGAATACTGGAGTGGGTTGCCATTTCCTTCTCCACTACATATTATAACCAAAGAATTATAATTAAAATTATACTTATATGGAAAGTGGTTTGAGTCAAATAACCAATTAATTTAATTAAAAATATGGAACACAAACCATTTAAAGGAAAACTTTTGCCACATTCAGAATTTAACAATAACAATTTATTCAAGATATAAATGAAGGGGTATTGCATATTGTAAATCTGAGATTTTAAAGTAACAGTGTTTTATAGATTCTCAAATTCCCTCTTTCTTTTCTTGATTATTAGCTCTTCAAGCTTATTCCCATGTAGCAAAGAAAATAAGCTTATTAAAGAAGCAATTAATAGATACTGATATCTAAAAATATTGGCATAATTAGTATACATCACATGACAGAAATATTTCCTAAGAGGTGGAACAATATAAGCAATGCCCCCAGTTGAGTATTCCAGTTAAACTAAAATTTGGGTTATCTAAAGTTGTATAGTAACCCCTAGTTATTTCAATGATTCACCTTTCTCAGAGTCAGTAAGCAAGAAGAGATCCGGATGTTCTGGGTCATCAGCCATCATCACCATCCATCCTACTACAGACACGTTCTTATTTGATGTTGATTTAAACTGAGAGACAAAAAAAAAAAAAATAAAAACACAAAATTTATGGCTTATCCTAAGTAAAAACTTATTGTTAAAAAGTGTATTTTCAGTTTCTCCTAGGGAGAGACAAGATTTCCTGCTGGTTGGCTCTGCTCCAGCCTCTTACTACTAAATTCCATGTAGGCATGCCCTCTTCAGATCATCTCCTACTTTCCAGATCTTTCCCAGCTTCAACTCTTTATCAAAAGTTTAACTGTCGGGCTTCCCTGGTGGCTCAGGGGTAAAGAATCCACCTGTCGAGGCAGGAGACACAGGTTCCATCCCTGATTCAGGAAGATTCCACATGCTGTGAAGCAACTAAGCCTGTGTGCTACAACTATTGAGCCTGTATTCTGGAGCCCGGGAGCCACAACTCAAATATTATCAACTCAGTTGATGTAAAATAAAAGCATTTGTTAGAATATAATGCATATTTGTGGTAGACTTGGAATTTATTTTTTTGTTTGTTTGGTAGATACTGTTACTGAATTAGGAAATTCCCTTCCAAGGAATTCAACAGTACCTACTAAACAAACAAAAGAAACAAACGACACTCCCCTCTTCCCCCAACCAACTAAAAAAAAAAAACAAAAAAAAAAAAAACAACAAAACAAAAAACCTGAACAAAGTATACAGGAAAGAAAAACACAAAATAAAATAAAACCCAAACTAAAATTCTGCAATATACGCTCAAGGGTAAAATGCATAAAACATTTCAAAGTCAGTTTCAAGACAAGGATGCCTACCATTGCTACTTTCATCCAATACTGAACTGGAAGACCTAGTCAGCATAATAAGAGAACAAAAAAGAAATAAAAGGTACAAGGATGAGGAAGAAATAAAACTGCCATCACTTGCAGACAGTATTATCCATTCAGTTCAGAAAATCCACCAAACTAATAAGAAAAATGAGCAAGGATGCTTGGAAAAGATCACTATAAAAGTCATCTGCAATTTTATACACTAGAACTATAAAAGTCACTTCTAAGAAAGGTACCTAGGAATATATGTAACAAAAGACATACAGGAAAGTCTAACAGTCAAAAGACATTCAAGAAGACCTAAATCAACAGAAAAATACCATGAGATGAAGAAAAAGGTTCAGTGTTGCAAAGATGTCAATTCACCCTTAATTGATCTACAGATTTAGTGTCATTTCAATAAAAAATTCGGGAGGGTTTTATGTGGAACTTGAGAAGCTGATTCCGAAATTTGTGTGTAAGACAAAGGATCAGAAGCAGCCAAGATGCTCCTGAAGAATGAGGCAGGACTTGCCTTGCTACACAACAAGACTTACAGATCTACAGTAACTGAGACTGTGAGTTACTAGGACAAGGAGAGGCTGACAGGGCAACGGAAGTCTGGAAAGCGATCTGTGAATCCTGATGCCAACTCAAACGACCAACACGGGCTCTGCAGACCAGCCAAGTAAGAACGGACTGTTCAACACATGGTGTCAGGAAAATAACCTCTCCAGGCAGATAAATAAAAATGAATGCCTATTTCATAACACATCTCACATATACCCTCCTCTGACTTCAAGTGGGTCAATGATTTTAAAGCAAACTGTAAAACTTTACTAGTAGAAAATACAGAACATTTTGAGGAACTCACGTTAGAGAAGGATTTAAAAAATATGACTCAGGAAGTATTAAGCATAAAAGATAAATTTTATTACTTTAAAACTAAGAACCATTCACTAAAAGATCACCAAGAGAGTGAAACAAAAACTGAACAAATTGGAAGATATTAGTAATACATAATTGCTAATAAGTATCCAGAATATATATAAGGAAATTTTTACCAATTAGTAAGAAAACAAATTATTCAATAAGCAAAATAATTTATCCAGGCATTTTATAGAAGAAACACAAATAGCTAGTAAACATGAAAAAAATTATTTCAAACATTAATAATCCGGGGTATATGCATTAAAATCACAAAGTATGGACTTCCCTGGTGATCCAGTGGTTAAGATTCTGCATTTGCAATGCAGGGGTCATGGGTCTGATCTTGGTCGGGGAACTAAGATCCTTATCATGGCTGATAAGGAAGAAGATGCTATCTGGGAAGACTTGGATGATTCTTCTTATGCTGGGTGGAGTCATATACGTGTTTATTTATTATTCTTTAAAATATACACGTATACAATATATCTTCTTCTGCATGTATATATTTCACAATTTTAAAGAAATGGTAAAAAGAAGGAACATATCACATTATTTTTAACAACATGGTTACAGCAAAAATGAAAGCCAAAGGAATTAGGAACTAGCTTTAATATGATGAAGAGGGCTTCCCTGGTGGCTCAGCAGTAAAGAATCGGCCTGCCAATGCAGGAGACACAGGTTCAATCCTTGGGTCAGGAAGATCCCTTGAAGAAGGAATAGACAGAGGAGCCTGGAGGGCTACAGTCTATGGGATTGCAAAACAGTTGGACACGATTTAGCAACAACAATGCTACGAAGAATCAAACTGGCAAAACATAGCTATCTGATAGTTTTATAGTTTATATCAAAGCATACAGCATGATTTTCTAATATCTTTTCTTAGACCCAAAAACCTCTGCATAAATTGCTTTTTTTCAGTAATAATAATAAAAACTCAAGCAATATAAGCCCATTCACAGAGTGCAAATGCCCTCGACCACCAGCTGAACCTCATCCTGCTCCCAGAATTTACCGTCCTTTGGGGTGTAGTCCTCTGGACCTTTCTGTCTGCATTACACCAAAGACTTCTTGTTGTTGTTGGTTTTCATATACAAATGGGGGTATACTTATACTCTGACTTGTGGTTTTTACCTATCATATTTCCTTAATAATAAGTATTTTCAGTGTTTGCAGACTGCTGATACTATAAATAGAACAGGAATATTCTTCTATAGATATCTTTGTGCACTAGCTTAATGATTTTCAAAGAACAGATTTTCAGATAAAGAATCACTGGTTATTATTAAGTTAAATGCTGAGTAGCACTGTCCACCACAAAAAGTACCAGTTTAAATTTCTGCCAGCTTTGGGTCATAGTCTGTTTCCCTACATCATGGCCAATGCTACATTATCAATCTTTAAAATTTCTGCCTAATGGTCAAAAAAAAGCATTTCTTTAATCTGCCTTTTTGATAGCTAGTGAGGTTCATCACCTTTTCATGTACATTAACCATTTATATTCACTTTCTATTTATCTCCCTATTTCATCTTTCCACTGTTGTTTTATCCTTACTGAGTTGCGGAAGGTCTTTACATATGTTACAGACTTCTTTTTCAGGTGTAGACTTTGTTTTTAACTTATCTAACAGTATTTATTCACTCATTACGATGCAGAGAGGTTCAAAGATATCTGCAAACTTTTAAAAGTTATAATGAATATACTTTCATTATAAATAGTTTTACAGTGAATGCTTTCATTTTAAAACATTAAGAAGTCATACTCCTCTCTTGTCTATTCCCAAGTCTGCTCTTTTCCTCACATGCAAAGAAAAAAAAAATTCATACTTTACAAAGCAATAAAACAGGTGTAGGTTTCCACATTTCTTCCTCCTGCATTTATTTACATATAGGAACACATATATTTTTATTAGTGACTTTTTTCCTCCTCCAGCTTTTAATTTTGAAAAAGTTCAAACTACTAAGAATGCTATAAGGATTACCCATATATCTACATTTTGCATTTGCTTGATCTCTTTGAACATTTAAATGTAAGCATCAGACATAATATTGAACCCTAAATATTTCAACATGTATCTTCTAAGAATATACTGATATTACTATATAATCACAATGGTTCACATTTAAGAAATTTAATGGACATAATCATATAAAGTCCATTATTATAATTTCTTTGATTGTCCTAATTATGAACTTTACAGCTTAAAAGAATTACCTCCAAGATGAGACCAAGGTACATACACTGCATTTAGTTATCAAGACTCTTCAAGTTTCTCTTAATTTAGAACATTCCTTCTATCCCTCTTTCTACTCCAGCTGTCAAATTTTGGTCTTAAGAATCCAAGCCAGTGGTCTTACACAATGTTCCATGATGTGGATTTGATTGCGTCCTCATGATTAAATTTTTGACAAGAACACCACACAGGTGATGCTCTGTTTATATATTTTAATCCCACACCTACTGCTTATATATAGCCAATATTTTCTTTCAATGTGCATTTTAACTTTTGTTTGAAAATGATTAAAAACATTTTTCTCCACTGCTTTTAGTTCTGTGCCCTTTTTCTATCCTAAAATTGGATAAATATAAACATGGACTTGTCTCCATACTGCTTTGTTATTATAATTCTTTTTTAAATCTTAACAGTTTAAACTAGAAAAGATGAGGAACACAGTCCATTTCCTTGGCACTCAATCTGGCTCCCTCACAGCCCACTAGGCTCTAATATCTAAACATTTCATATGCATTATTTATCACTTCATACAATTATAAACCCAAACTAGCTGTGTAAGTACCTATACTAAACACAAAAAGATACTTAACATATGTATTAGATGACAAATTCAGTTATTTTATCAATTCTCTAGTTTGGCTTCTAATTACAGTTAGGAAAAAATTAAAAAAAATTTATACATTTTACTTCCTTGTAATAGTCAACTAAGTGAAATCTAGCCAAGTCTCTCAAAGTGGCTAAGTGAACA
The DNA here is from genome assembly GCF_029378745.1 of Bos indicus. Taxonomy (NCBI): domain Eukaryota; kingdom Metazoa; phylum Chordata; class Mammalia; order Artiodactyla; family Bovidae; genus Bos; species Bos indicus. The sequence continues at coordinate 61,087,094 of NC_091775.1, read as the reverse complement.
GTTAACTATATCTGAAGATTATAATTCAGCTATATTAACCTTTTTTTTCCCCCTCCTTTGAGTACAGAATACTAACCAGAGGCAATTACTTTGCAAAACATTCTAGTGAAACTAAACTGTGGCTTTGTCAGGTATGTGGGCATTCTAGTCTATCCTTCACCTTAATGTGAGGATTAGATCTAGACATTTATAATACTGAACGAAAAGGTTGGTGCCTTTTAGGCACAATCCAGATACAATTAAAAAATGATACAATGTATCATTTAAGGAAACCTAAGTGGCAAACTCTAAAGAAAAGCCAGGCAATGAGTAACATGAATTCAGGACAGTAATAGGGTATGGGTACAGCTGATAAAGAAAGGCAGGTGATGCTATCTTATTACAGCATTTCCCACATTTATGTAAACCAAAACTGTATTTTTCTCTATTCCTGGTTTGATTAAAGGGCTAAAACTGTGAGAATAAAGAAAAGCTTCTCTGTATAATGATAATGTTTAAAGTTGAACTTATAACTGGCCTCATCCAATCAAACGTCAAACTAGGGATTTTCTCACTAAAAGGAAAAAACAAAACAATAATAAACCACCAAATCCTAGTAAATTTAGTCAAAGTATTTGGTGAAGTAATACCTGATATTAAAATACATGCAATATGTATGTGTTATTGTTTTTGAGAGCCAGCCTTGTTGGAAAAAAAAAAAAAAACATACAGTGATAATTGCCAAAAAGAAAAAAAAAGGGGGCATTTCTGAATTACACAGTATCACTAGATAATTTATAAATAGTAAAAGAACTTAATTTTTTTTCTCAGTGGCTTACTTACCTTTCCTCAATATGGTAAACCACTTAATTCCCCCCACCCTGAAAATACACAATTTAGAAATAAATTCCTCTCCAAGAGATAATGCAAAGCAGAAGATTATTTTCCTTTCAAATGGTGTATCACTGGCATACAAAGACAGACAGCATGCAAAAGAAGATTTATAGCAAGATTCTACATTTATAGCAAGATTCTACAAGAAAAGAGTTTTTCGAGGCATCTTTCAAGCACAAGAAGGTGACGATAGTAACCTTAGTAACTATTATTCCTCTTCACTGTTGGAAAAATCACTCAATCAGAGACTGAGGTGGAAAGAACTGCAGATGCTGGTCCTAATTTTTCATACTTTACAAATTAGGAAATGACATTCCAAGGCAACAGTTTTCAACCATTTTTCTGAAACAAAAAACCCCAGGTTTGGGAGGGCTTGGACATGAAGATAAGATAATGGCAGGGTGCAGTTTTAACATTTGCAAAGAAAAAACAGTATTCAAAAAAGGAACTTCAGAATATGGAAGTTATTCCAAGACCTTTCTTAGGATCATGTTACTAAACAAAAATAATTCCATTACAATACTCATACAAAGAAAGTCTAAGAACTTTTGGGTTAGAAAGTGGGGAAAAAACCCCAAACCCTCACATCCCATAAGGACTACTTTCCTTACCACCATATAGAGGCTGTGAAACTGTGTTAACGACTTGGAACAGGAATACGTACATGTTTTCTTTCTGTAGCCTTTAGAGATTTGGCAGCATAGTAGAAAAGCTGCGTCCCACACAAAGCTGCCCAATATTTTGTCCAAGATGCTACCTGGAGAGGACAGACACATGAATATACTACTCAAATGCTACCGGCTTCTCAGTCACTGTTCCTCATTGCCAAAGAGGCATTCCACTTCACTTCCACCACCTTAGCTTTGAGTTTGATCACTTCTGAAATCTTTATCTCAAATATTCTTACCATGTCTACTTGATACATTCTACTTAGGACTGACAAAACAAAATTGGCTGAATTCTGTTTTTTAGAGTTTTCTCTATTTTCTATTCCTTCTAAAAATACTCCTTAACAGGATATACTTTCAAGATTCTACAAGAACTATATTAGGGAGCAAAGAGAAGTACAGGAGCATCTTGATTTAAATACCTGAAGTGTATAATTTAACCAAAATCTATTAATATGTGGCAGGTATAATAACACTTTAAATAACATTGTGAGGCAAAATATATTTTAAATTATTTCAAGTGTATTATATAGCTGGTTTTATTTCAATTGTCTTCATTTTTTTAAGGGTCTTATTCATTTGCTTATTTTTAGACATGTTTTAAAATATAAAATAATTCTTACTGTTGGCTTCTTGCCTTCTTTTAACAAAGTTTTTCTCCTGAGAACACCTTGAATAGTAACAGCCCCTGGATATAAATGTACTGCCAAATCCTCTGATTCTGCAGAACTATAAAAGTGAAAAGAAAAGAACATATAAGCACTTGAGTAATTATCAAGTAGGTATTTAAATAAAATTAATTATTTTCAATTTTAAGACTGCTACTTTTTTAAGAATGAGAAAACACTGACAATTACAAAGGTTTACTGATCTGAAATTTACAAGCTGTCACAAAATGAATCAGGCAGTTATTAAAGTCAGCAGATGGTTAAAAAACGCATTTTACTGCATATCTGAACAAGCATAATTCAGAAAGAATACAGTGATTCACTTTAGTAAAGAGTAAATTAGGGATTCAAGACTTTTCTTCTCAACATGTCATACTGCAGCACTGCTGATACCTTTTTTTCCCCAGAAGAAACTCAAGTTCTGGTAGGAAAGGTGAGGACTCTATATGTTAAAAGTCTTTTTAAGCATATAAAACGCAAAATAAAAATATCAGAAAATCAAAAAAGGAAAAAAAGCAAAAGAAAATACATGCTCAATTCCAAAATAGGTGAGAGAAGTAAAAAAGGCAATTAACAACATATTAAAAAATCAAACTTACTGCAATAAAATTTAATGACATTTTAATGTCATCAGTGCATCTAAGTGATTAAAGCCTAACAACTCTGAAAGAAAGGATTAACTAAAACTCCAGATTGCTTCCATCACAGAATAATCAAACATTTAAATATCTTTCCCCAACTCATTTAAGGTCCTACAGTTAAGAACAGAACAATTTTTATGAGTCAATTAAAACATATACACTGATGAAAAAAAAAATCTGTCATTCTCCAGTGATTTGATGTGAGCTGCAGAATTTCTACAACAGTGATGAAAACTGAAGTTTATCTCTTTTTGATTGTTTAGGTGCTCTCAATGACTTAAAAACCTAGAAACCACCAGAAATTTCATGCTGGAGCTATTTATATCCAAGGAGATTAGACACTATTAAACTGACATAAAATTAACTTTAAAATGTTTGCTATTGCATTGTCTTATGAGAATTGGTTGATTATTCACTACCATTAACCTCCAGTCCCCAATCAATCTACCATCTTTATTTTCTTCAGCAGCTAATGTAGTGCAGAAGGAGATCAGGATTAACTAGATAACCAAATGAACATGAGTTAAATACACAAATATTATTTCATAAAACAGACTTGTTTAAATTCAGACCTGCAGTTTATCTGAAAAATCCTTAAAAAAGACAAACTGAATGTAGTAAATTCTTTGATTGCAGCCTTTGAAAAACAAGTGGGTTTTTGCACTGCTCCTCTAATAATCAGCAATGTTAGAAAGACCTGTGCAGTTAAAAAGCTACTGATTTGGATTATTTAAAGAATGTGACATAAAGATGCAAATTTTAGCAATTAGCTCTGTGGATCAGAAAGAATACTTCAAATTTATCTCTAGATTAAATCTTGGAAAGAAAGTTTTCATGGGCATTTAATTTAGCTTTGAAACCAATTATCTGAGAAAGAACAGAAGTAATGTGAGACCACACCTATGAAAGCCAGTCACCACCACCAGAGGGGAGTTCTGTGACCCCTGAATGCAGGGGGATTGTACCTGCTGGCCTTCATGTGGCTTCGATAGCCATTTCGTGCCACTCTTGTCACCGGGCCGAGAGAATGGTATAATCTGTTCCTGTTGGATTCCATTATAAATTGCATATATTACTTTTATTTACATAGTCATCATCAATAACCTAGAACAGTATAATAATTTTTGTGTAATACAGCTTTCATAATAATTTCTTTGTGTAATACAGCTTTCATAATAATTTCTTCATGTAATACAGCTTTCTAAATCCTACAAAAGGATAGTATATGATTGCTCCTTTTTTTTTTTAAAAAGCATGCAGCACAGATTTTAAATTATTATTTTCTTCTACCATTGACTATAAATACTTGAGGTTGCTTCTTAAACCATGTATTTATATACACATTCATTTTCACAAATTTACTAAAATAAAGAAGTATTTATATCCAAACAAAGCCTGAAATCCTTTTATTTATATTCTAGTTCTTAGATTCCACTTTATATATGGTACCTGGATTTATAGAATAATAATTTTTTATTATATGTCCCTATGAAGATACCTAAAAGCAATGTGATCTAAAAACTTAAAATTAATGTGATCTAAACATCTTCTTTTCTTTTCTTTTATATATTAAATCTAAAAAAAAAAAACTACTAAAATAGATAAACTGAACAAAAATAGAGGCTTTATTTTATTTTCACATCAACTACAATGCATGAGAAAGCCAGTAAATGATTAAAAAAAATGGTATGAGTTAATTTTCATCCAAAATAGCATGTGATACTTAAAAAAGGAAATAAACACATACACACAGAAACACTGATATTTCTTTGCCTAGAAAAAGCCAAAAGCAGCACTGTTGATAAATGATATTTAAAACAAAAAGTTTTATTTTAGCAACTTAAGTGGCAAAATATTTGATGTCTATTTTCAAAGTTCATTATCCACAAGTACAACAGTATTTTAAATCCCAATTCTTTATTCACTTTTTAATATTTCATGTTTGAATCTTGCTGGGCAGCACTGATTTGATTTCAAAGTGTTCAAAAGAGCCACTGATTTAAACTTGGCAAAAGCACAGTAGATATTTTTGGCTGCAAATGTCTGCAAAGCAAAACATTTGTCAAAAGAAAAATACTATTTTGAGATGTGAAGGTTAACACTTAAATACCATCTTCCTTAAGTAACCTGGTGGAATAAGAACAGATTATTTAACACAACACCATTCTGGTTACTTGATTACTTCTCATGCCACATGATAAACAATTTTGTTCATCAATATTTTTTATTTAAATACAATATACTATAATCTACTTCTGATGATACCATGTTCTTACTAGAGGGAGACAACTAATAAAACAATTTGTACAGACAGAATGCCAGAGGCAACTCTTGTGATCTTCCTGTTTCAGGCAAACTCAAATAAAGAGACTGAAATAAAAACTTGGAAGAGAAATAATATGTAAAAACAAATTGTTAAAAATTTCCCAAAACAAAGAGAATAAAACTTAAGAACACTGATAATTAGAAGTGCTCAAAAGTATTTTGAAATATTGGATATGCAAGTAAAGTCTTAATCACCATGGTGAGAATCTTCACGAAGCTTCAAGAACAAATGTGTGTCGTCACTCAGTCGTGTCTGACTCTTTGTGACCCCATGGACTGTAGCCTATGAGGCTCCTCTGATGGGATTTTCCAGGCAAGAGTACTGGAGTGGGTTGCCATTTCCTTCTCCAGGGACCTAATTTTCCAATAACACCATGAAATTGACCAATTCAAATATGTATAGTTCAATTTCAGATGTATAGTGAGTATAATTGCTTCTATTAAAAAGTGAGCAAGACAGCAAAAGAGATACAGATGTATAGAACAGTCTTTTGGACTCTGTGGGAGAGCGAGAGAGTGGGATGATTTGGGAGAATGGCATTGAAACATGTATAATATCATATATGAAATGAATTGCCAGTCCAGGTTCGATGCATGATACAGGATGCTTGGGGCTGGTGCACTGGGATGACCCAGAGGGATGGTAAGGGGAGGGAGGTGGGAGGGGGGTTCAGGATGGGGAACACGTGTACACCCGTGATGGATTCATGTCGATGTATGGCAAAAGCAATACAATATTGTAAAGTAATTAGCCTACAATTAAAATAAATAAATCTATATTTTAAAAAAAGTGACTGGCAGGAGTTAGGTAACTAAATATTTTCAACTTCATCAAGTTTAATATGACATTCAAAATTCAACCTAATCTGATTGCTCAGAAACTTATTGCTTAGTATATACACAATAGGAGCAATTATTTTGCTCAAGGTTCAAATATTTTAGTATGACAATGGCAGAACTAAAATGATCAAAGACAGCAAAATTCTAATGGATATTTATTAAATAACAATTATTTGTTCTACTTGCCTACATTTTTAGAAAAATCTTATACTGAAAGATCAACACAGCATATTTGCTGCAAGCAGATGACAGCTTTTATAGATTAAAGCATCAAGGAAAAGAGAATAGAATATGACTTACATTATTTAAGTATGTGTCTGTGTGCTTTGTGGAACCTTTTAATAAATAACAATTTAAATTCAAACTTTCATCTACTTATTTAGAGTATAATTTAAAATGTATAAATTAGCAGAGAATGAAATTGATCATTTCACTAAATACCTTAAAATTACTTAAATAAACCAGAATTTAAGGAAAATATTTTACTTTTGTACATCAAAGTAGGTAAGCTATGATTGGTTATTATTTTTTTAAGTCATTTTTTTCATATTTTACTTATTTTTTAAAAAATTTATTTTTGGCTCTGCTGGGTCTTTGTTGCTGTGCAGGCTTTTCTCTAGCTGCGGACAGTGGGGGCCACCTTTCCAGCTGCAGTACGCAGGCTTCTCATTGTGGTGACTGCTCTGGCTGTGGAGCACTAGGTTCTAGAGTGTGTGGGCTTCAGTAGTTGTGGCTACCAGACTCCAGAGCACAGGCTCAGCAGTTGTAATGCACAGGCTTAGTTACTCTGAGGCATGTGGGATCCTTCCGGATCAGAGATCTAACCTGTGTATCCTGCATTGGCAGGCAGATTCTTTACCACTGGGCCACCAGGGAAGCCCTGATTATTATTAATTTTAAGTTACAATTTAAAATGTACTAAAAATCAAATATATGTGTCAAGTCACCAAATACAATGTCTTTACGAGATAATACTGAATTCTAGGCTTAAGTATTAACTTTTAATTTCTGCCACCAGCAGGAAGCCTAAATAGTTCTTTTATATGTAATAAATATTATGTCTTAAAATTCAGATTATCATATACTTTGTTGTTGTTGTTTAGTCCCCAAGTTGTGTCCGACTCTTTTGAGAGCCCGTTGACTGTAGCCCGGCAGGCTCTCTCTCCGTGGGATTTCCCAGGCAAGGATACCGGAGTGGGTTGCCTCTCCAGGGGATTTTCCCAACCCAGGGATTGAACCCACATCTCCGGCATTGGCAGGCGGATTCTTTACCAATGAACCAATGAAGTATATGATGGGAAACATCATATACTTGGACAAAATAAACTCAAAACAGTTTAAATGGACAATTTTTCTTACCTTTCAAAAGCAGGCCATGAGGTCTCTTCACTTAGTTCAGAGCCATCACTGCTACCTAAAATCAAAAGTTATCTTATTTTTTTAAACATCATAATTATAGTTTAGATTTTACTTTAAAAAAATAAATGCTCTAGCTGTGCTTATTCACATTATTTGTTGGTGAACATTCACATATCAATTCCTCATTCTAATACCATTGTGCTTGATTTATTTTGCAATATATTAGAACAGAGTTGACAAATCTACCCAAAGAAACAAAACAGCATAAAATATTTTTATATGTATGGCTTTTAAAAATATAAAATATTTTTATAAGTATGTATACTTATGGCTTGAATTTATTACATTAGTAAACACTTTTTCTATCATCAGAGAATAAGTACATATAAGTTCACATATAAGCACACAATTTTTCCTTATAAGGTTTGTCATAATTTAAGACCAATATAATTACAAATTTCTTAGAGGTTCATGGTATACTTCCTTTTGCATTTTTTTTTTTTTAAAAACACATTACTATCCTAAGGATAAAAAGCTCAATGAAATTCAACTTTTGTCTTTAGAGGCAAGGCAGAAGAGGATGGAATCCTTAAGAAAAAAAAAAGTAGCATAACAATGTAAAAACTTTCTCTTAGAGACCCAGAATATCAGTTACAATAGAAAGTTTTAAATTAGCTTAACTGGAGGGGAAAGAACTTGGAGAGTCCAAAACAGTGTAGGTTGATTTAAAATTTATTTTAAAGATAATTAATCAATAATTAATTTGTCCTTTGTGTATCACATTGAGCCATCTATCAGACTTTTACAACCAGGGTTCTTTGAGAGGCTCAAACTTGAATACTATAAGGAACCCATTATGTGTGATGGATTTAACACCTCTTCCATGCATGTAGAATGGTACAAGTTATATCCCATCCTTGGAAGTACTAACAGTTACTGAAATAATTTTCTGGTTGTATGGCTCAGATAAGAAACTGGAGACAATCTGCTGTTGGTAGTGGAGGCCTGTATGTTATTTTTGATGTGTAGAATATTATGTGATAAAGAGTGAAAATTTAAGCATAATTAGTATGGCACCCCACTCCAGTACTCTTGCCTGGAGAATCCCATGGACGGAGGAGCCTGGTGGACTGCAGTCCATGGGGTTGCTAAGAGTCGGACACGACTGAGCGACTTCACTTTCACTTTTCACTTTCATGCATTGGAGAAGGAAATGGCAACCCACTCCAGTGTTCTTGCCTGGAGAATCCCAGGGACGGGGGAGCCTGGTGGGCTGCCGTCTCTGGGGTCTCACAGAGTCGGACATGACTGAAGCGACTTAGCAGCAGCAGCAGCAGTATGACTTATTTGTAGAAAACAAAAGTTTCTTCCAGAAGCACGGATCTTAAGTAGATATGCCTCCTTCAGCTGGTCAAGACTATTCTGGGATTCTGGGTTACCCAGGACATATATGCTATGTTAGAAAATGTTAGAGGCCACAGTCCCAAGCACTGGTTATTTCTTCAGGGTACTTTCTCAGAGCCTCCAAGGCATAAATTAATATTGTATGTAAAAGTTACAGCTAAGGAAAATATCTTTTTGTTATTATGAATTGTGTGTGTATATTAATAACTACCAGCTGTGGTTATAAACTTTCTTTTTAGAATGTTAAAGTTTTAAAGGAAACACCCTGGAAAGTAATGCTTATGTCTAATGTTCCTAATTTATAAACAAGGATACAACAATCCTTACTGTTCACCTACTTAGCCTTGGAATAATTAAACAATAAATACAAAGGCAAAAATTGAATTAGCCCCTTCTTGTTCTAAAAGACAGTTCTCTAAAATAAGACATTAACTGTAATGGAATGAAATAATTAGATAACTATCTTGTGGTAACCAAAAGAACATCTATGGTAAGTAAAAGCCACAAATAGAGAATAATCATCATTATAATACTTACGATAACTATTACAGAAAAGGCAAATATTTTATACTAAATTGAGAACTATAATTTTTAAAATTACTTTTTTTTTTGCTTAAAGTAACATGCTAGATTCCAGAACTGTAACACATTTTTAACTAGAAAAAGCTTCTTCCTCTCTCTTTTGCAAAATTATTCTGTGTACTATTTTTCAGATTGAGGTTAATATTTGCATATAGGCAATTTACAGTATTAATGAAGAGATATTTCAGGTGACCAACTTGTCTTCTGTTCTGTAAATTTTGTCATCATTTGCATTTATTAAAAGGGAATACTGGACTAAAACTGCTGAACGAAGCTTTCCAGTTCCAAAGCAATGTCAGGGTTTGAAACTCTCAAGGGTTAAAAGAAGTCAGTATATTCAAGAAAATGAACTACTATCTTTCTTTCTACTGATTGTTCATCAATATTGAGATGATCATATTAAGAGTAATAGACTAAGCCCCTGAGCAACCTTGGCAGTTAATCAGAGAAGACATTTTCCTCCTTTATTTTTTTTTTAAATAAAAATAGCATCATATAGAGATTTCCTAACTATCCAAAGAAATTATGCTCAGCTAGAAGGTTCAGACGGAGAAGGTCATGGCACCCCACTCCAGTACTCTTGCCTGGAAAATCCCATGGACGGAGGAGCCTGGTAGGCTGCAGTCCATGGGGTCGCAAAGAGTCGGACATGACTGAGCGACTTCCCTTTCATTTTCACTTTCCACTTTCATGCACTGGAGAAGGAAATGGCAACCCACTCCAGTGTTCTTGCCTGGAGAATCCCAAGAACGGGGGAGCCTGGTGGGCTGCCATCTATGGGGTTGCACAGAGTCGGACACGACTGAAGCGACTTAGCAGTAGCAGCAGCAGAAGGTTCAGAAAATAAATAACAGTTTAGGAAGTAAAAACAAACAAATTCTTCTTAACTTCACGTCCTTTTCCAGTCCTGGTTTTCTTCATAATAGCTATCTCTATTTTCTTACCTCTCATTCTCCAATCTACTCCAGCCAGGGCTTTGCCCACAGTATTCTATAAAGCAAATCTAGTCAAGGTCACCAAGTGACTTTTATCTTGCCAAATTCAGTGATCAACTCCTGTTCTCCTCTTGTTTTCTCTTTTGTGCACTTGAATGGATACGTTCAGCACATTCCTCCCTTCAGAGATCCTTCCTCTACTGGGCTTTTGTGATACCACACTGTTTTTCTCCCTACTTCAGTGGTTCCTCATTTGTAGTTTCCTTTGATGGCTGACCATTTAAAAAAAATGACACCTCCAAATGTTAGCATGTCTACTCTTATTTATTTATATCCTTGCCCTTGGTGACCTTATCTGGTCTCATGGCTTGAAATACTACAAATATGCTAATTCTTATACCCGTATCTATAGATGTGACTTTACCTCCTTAAGCTTCAGATTCATACATTCGATTACCTACCTGACAACTCACTATGGTCCAAACACGTCCAAAATGGAATTCTTAATTCCCCAAACCTAGTCACCCTTTACAAATACCTCAATACCTACAAATGGCTGCTGTTATAATGTTCTCTGCCTAAGTAACAGCACCACCATCTAACTAGCTGCTTAATCTAAAAAAAACCTGAGAATCATAACTCATCTACCCCTTTCCTCATTCCTGCATTCCAACTACATGCAGTAACCAATTCAACCAGTGCCTGTTTTCTTCCCCACCATTCCTTGAATGCTTCCCCTTTTGAAGTCAAAAACATCAAGCACTTTTCAAACCATCATGAATTATTAATTTTTGCGGCTACTAGTAATATGATCTTATATCCACACTTTGCTACTTAGCTTTTATCAATTACTTTTTCTACCTGTAGTGGGGTTAATCATGCTTTTCCAGCTGAGTTTTGTTAGAAGTCTTATTTTACATAAGTTGGAACTCTCTCAGAGAATTATTTCTCACCTATTGATATTCCACTAGAAAGAGTAGAGCTTTCAGCTTGGCCTCGAGATGGTGCATGGGGCTCCATGACGCTATCATCTAATAGATGTCTTGGCCCTGCATTTGGGAACGTTGCACTCTTAAACTCTGCTGTGTTCATTTTATGAATGAAACTGGAAACAAAGAGAAATATTTTTCATATCTTTCATTACTGTTACTAATTCAGGATATAAAAGATACTCTTACATAAAGATTCAGGATATAAAAGATGTACCTGCTATCCTGAACTTACTTCTGAACTCTCATACTAATGAACACACAGATTTTACCATGAAAGCCTCAAGCTAACAGTTTAGGGAAAAATTTTTTAGAAAACCAGGCCATATCTACCTATATAACAGAAAATACTTTAATCTTGATGCTTGGGTTCATTAAAAATTATTTTCACATTCGCTTTTGAAAAATGTCTATTAAATTTCCACAAAAATCATGGCAAAGGTGAACCTGGGGTCCACTTTGAGGAAACAATCTTGTAAAGCTAAACGAAAAGACAGTTTCCCTTTCTTTGTATTTTGTTATAAAAAGAACAGTTTTTATATGCTTTATTTATGGTGACTTGTTTTGGTTAAGACAAGCAATGATATAAGTTATAATTTAAAATGGAAACAGTGTTTGCTTTCCTGATTTTATTTATGATGACGACCTGTAATGTTCATTTTTATTCCCCAAAATGTGAAAGCACTATTGGAAAAAGCTCATTTCCAAGTTAAGGTAAGGAAGAGATAAATGCCTTTATGCAAACAAGATAGTTTACTAAATCAGAAAAAGACTACTTTACACAAATAAAACTATGCAAGGACACTATTTTCTGTCCAACTAGTAAAATAAGTAGAAAATAAATCCAACTAAATACATAAAAATTTGAAAGATAAAATTAAAAGTGCTGACTTGTAACCCAAGCTATGGCACTTCCTATGTCCATGCTGAATCAGGTTCCGAGGGGATGGTGGTGTCTGTGGTAGCAAGGCTCCTTCAGCTGCCATGCTTTTTCTTCCACTTTGTGGAGATGCTCCTACTTCAGGACCTTAAGGGTTAAATTAAAAAAGAGAGAGACAGAGACACAAAGAGATACAGACAGAAATTATTAAATGGTTTAGAAAGATTGCTTTATTTGTAATCCCTTGATATGAAATAAAAATTTTGGTTTAATTTAAGGTAATATGAATTCTATTTAATTGACTGAACATAAAAAATATTTAGTTTCTGAGTCATAAAACACAAAACCTCAAAACAAATAATATCTATTAATTTCTATCTCTTTTACTTGCCCTAAGTAGCCTGTTTATGGAGGAAGCAATGTAATTAGAAGAGATGGTGTAAGGGTCTCATATCACACACGAAACCTAGACTAAACCCTCAGGTCTTCTAAATCCTAGTTCAGTGCTTGTTTAATTTTCACATGACTGCTTCACTCTTAGTTTCAGCTTCTTCATAGATACAGAATATGTAGAGTAGGTCAAGGATTCAAGTTACAATTTAAATCTACACTGACTGCTCAAGTTTCTGGAAATTAAAAAAAAAGGAACTTGAGAATACACAGATTTGCAAAATAACACTGAAAAAATTTTTTATTGGTTTACAGTTGCTTTACAAGCAAAATATCACTTTAAGAATGAAAAGAAAAGCAAATTTCAATAGATATAGCCTGAAACGATTTCCTCTGCTTGGACCACTCTCAGACCCTGTAGATACTGTCATGGTTTTGCTCCCTCATTCCCTTCATACCTTATTAGATGGGTCTCCAATTATTTTTAGGATACATAATAATACAAAGCTTAGTGCCAACGTCTGTATTTGGAATATTAAACAAGGTATTGTCTATGATTTCTTTAAAAAATTCTCTTCAATTTTATGTTTTTAGATTATTTATATACATATAAATCCCAATTGTAATGCAACAGATAAATTAAGAGACTATGACTATTCTTATGAGTACTTGGTCCAGCATTAGAGTGAAATTAAAAAAAAAAAAATTAAGCCACTAAAATTGACTCCTATAATTATTCAAATTAGTAAATTTTTCCACTTAGACCACAGAAATTTCTAACATAATTAACCCTCACTGCCCCTTACAGTATGCTTAATGAAAAAAGAACAGATAATTCACAAACACTTACTTATTATTTTCTGTTGGCTATATCTATTACTCTTGATTACTTGGCATATTTATTTGCATATTACTGAAAAACTACATGTGACAACTTTTTAATGAAAAAACAGGAAAACCAAATAGAAAAAGATGTATTTTAATACCAAAAATAAAACTGTGCAGGCAGAATAAAATGTGCTAAGCATTTACTCACTTTGGATATATCCCTTCTTTCTTATTAGGTTATCTGGTTTATTACTCAGTAACAAGAGAAAGCTGCACTAACCTACTAAATCCTCCCTGGAAGCAGCAGAACGTGGTGTGCTTGTTCCAGGTTCTATCTTTAATGAAAGCCTGAATTTCAGAAAGGAAAAAAGCACATAAAATGATTAATATTTGACAAAATAACATTAAAATCATATATTTTTCTACCAAAAGCCTAAAAACATTTTTTATAAAATAATCTCAACTATATATTTTTCTTCAAGGGTGATCTTAATTAAGCCCCCTTTCTCTTTCATACAAAGCTGATCTTACAGTGATTCCAGGAAATATTAAGAGAGGGAAAAACATCAAAACCTCATATTCAAAAACAGAGATAGCTCTCCCAAGAACCTCATTACTGCTGAACAATTCAACACATTTAAAGCTATTTGGTGATTTAACCTGAAGTTATACTGATACAAGGCAAGTAAGTTCAGTAAATTTCCAACACTGAGTTAAATTATGCAAATTCTTTCTAGAATCCTTATTGGATGGGCTAATGGTCTCTGTAGCACTGAAAATTAAAACAAAACAAAACAAACCTTATTTAAAACTAACCATCCAAAAAACCAACTCAAATTATCAAAAGAAAGATCTATCTATACAAATAAAAAGGCTGTTTACAAAATCCCTGATAAATCCCTTTCTAAGGCAGAGTTTATTAGTTGGAAATTAAGGTAGTTCAGTGGTAAAGAATCTGCCTGCCAATGCAGGAGACAACAGACCTGGGTTCAATCCCAGGATCAGGAAGATCCTTTGGAGAAGGAAATGGCAACCCACTCCAGTATTCTTGCCTGGAAAATTCCATGGACAGAGAAGCCTGGCAGGCTACAGTCTATGGGGTCAAGAGTCAGACACGACTGAGCACACACACACACAAGTTCCATTTAGGAAAATGTATCAATTTTGAGTTCTGCAGCAAAAAGAGGTTATAATTCCTATCAGTGGAAATGGTTTCAGGAGATAGGATACTAAAGCAGTTGTAGAAAATATTTTGGTGTAGTCCAGGAAATACACTTTGGTGTACTCTGTATTATCATTAAACATTTGTCTGGAAATTAATGAAGACTTTTTATTTTTCAGCATCCTACCAACTGGAATTTTTTATGAAACTGCACAATACAAATGATATTATAATGATAAATCTATTCTAGGTGCTTAACTTTTTATCAATTTCTTTGATATCCTAAAGGAGAAATCACACATAATTGTACTCTAATTACTTAACCATGTAAAATACATGTATTGAACAGATGTATGATTAACCAGAACTCTCTGCTCTTTTTCTTGTTACAGGTAGCTGACTCTACTTATGTGAGCTTCAGACTATGCTATATTCCTTCGCTGAACTCTTGTTTTGTGTCAGGCACAGTTCTCTCAGCACTGGAATATAATGGAGACTCAAGCAGACAGGGTGTCTCTCCCCTTCAGAAGCACAGTCTAGAAAAGTTTCCTAACACAGAACCAAAACAGAAAGGAACAGAAAGGAGGCTACGGGAGAATCACGCTGCTATTAACAATGGCTGATAACCGACAGCAATATAAAAAGTGGAAGCGTCTTAAACTGCACTTAAAGTGCAGTCAGTGTCAGTTGCCCATATCATCATCAAAACACTATATGTAACAGTGATGCGGATTCACTGAGAAAAGATACCACGCTGCTGCTGCTGCTAAGTCGCTTCAGTCCTGTCCGACTCTGTGCGACCCCACAGACAGCAGCCCACCAGGCTCCTCTGTCCTTGGGATTCTCCAGGCAAGAATACTGGAGTGGATTGCCATTTCCTTCTCCAGAAGATATGCTCAGTATTAAAATGAAATAACTTTGAAAGATTTTCACCCTGACTAAAACACATGCATGTAACTTGTAATATTGATACTGGCTGCCTATGTAGATGAAGCTGCCAACAACAGAGGCTTATGGATAAATGAAAAGTCATTTCTATTTAAATCTTTCATCATAAAATCCACTTTTCCCAACTTACAACCTTAATAGCTCTTATGTTAAAATGCTCTGATTTTCAACACATTTAATCAGTAGGTTCATGCAACACAACTGCATCTTTAGGAAAACACTATCTTCTTTAGCGTCCCATAAGATTCTCCAATACCACCAAGTGACTTGGAGTTCCCCAGCCGATTCCACTGATGGTTCCATCCCTGAAACACCTTTCTTAACTCTTCATGTGGAGCAACTCACCTGCTAAGATGCAGACTAAGGTAAGATGGTCACCTGAAGCTGCTCATGTTTATTTTCTCTTCACTTTTCCCAGTTAAAGCTGAGCTGGGTCTCCCCTCATCTATGTTCCCATAGCATCCTCTGCACATCTCTAGTATAGTACTCTTTGAACTATTTTGTAATTACTTATTTTGTAATCCCAGCAGCTAGCATTCACCTATAGCAAAAGCTGAATAAATATTTGTTTATGAATACAATGGGACTTCCCTGTAGCTCAGGTGGTAAAGAATCTGCCTGCAATGCAGGAGACCTGGGTTCAATCCCTCAGTCAGGAAGATCCCTTGGAGATGGAAATGGCAATCCACTCTAGTATTCTTGCCTGGAGAATTCCATGGACAGAGGAACCTGACGGGCTACAGACCAGAGGGTTGCAAAAGTTGGACACGACTAAGTGACTAACACACAATGAGTATAATGGGAAGGCTGCTCGAGTTCTAGTTACTCATGAAAACAAAAATCAGTGTAACAGCATCCACTTTCTTACCAAAATGAAGCTCTCATGCCAGGATACAGACAGCTAAAACTACTTAAGAGCTTAGTTAACTCTATCCTTTCAGCATTAAAATTCACCATACTCTGTATTTATGCAACAGTTTCTTAGACTTCACTTCTACTGAAGGGGCTTTCCTGATAGCTCAGTTGGGAAAGAATCTACCTGCAACACAGGAGACCCTGGTTCAATCCCTGTGTCAGGAAGATCAGCTGGAGAAGGGATAGTCTACCCATTCCAATGTGCTTCAGCTTCCCTGTTGGCTCAGCTGGTAAAGAATCCACTTGCAATGCAGAAGACCTGGGTTCAATCCCTGGGTTGGGAAGATTCCCCTGGATAAGGGAAGAGCTACCCATTTCAGTATTCTGGCCTGGAGAATTTCATGGATTGTATAGTCCATGGGGTCGCAGAGATTCCCACTTGACTGAGCGACTTTCACTTTCTACTGAAGAGTTACACTTTAACTTTTAAAAAATCCATTAAATTTCTTGAGACAGACACAGAAATTTTAATAATGACTTACTCATGTTTTGAGTTTTAAGATAATCTTCTGTACCCAACTGGATAAAATATGAGTGTTTTATGCTATGTCAGTAGAGAGATGAGAGAAGTAAGTGATAAATATGACACAGACCATCACACTCAAGAAACTTACAATCTAGGGCATCAGATCTGTTAAACAGTGCCAAGATTATTAAAAAGCTGATGCACTGACCTCATACATTTTCAATGAATTACCCTATAAAATCTTTCCGTAAAACAAAAATTGATACAGAAAGATAAAGTGGTAATAATACAGTATGGTGGAGAAGATGACAATAAAGGTGTTTTCAAATATAAATAAAGCTTTAGATACATTTTAAGTATATGTACAGAGCTTCTTAATATATTTGATATTTGAAGAAAAGTTATTTCCAGTTGTTTTCTGGAATTTCTAGCCTTTTATTATGGGTACCAATTCTGTTCTCCAGAATTCTTTAAAAAATGTTGAAACTTATGGAACAAAGAAGCTGATAATTACTATCACACAGCATAAGAAAATTTTTGTATATAATGCATTAATATTAAAAAATAACCTTATCTTTCACTTTGATAAAAATTTAAAGTATAACCTTTTACTGGAAAATATATTTGTGGTAGACACAAAGTTAAATTTGAAAGCTTAGAAACAGCAAAAAATTTTTTTTAAAATAAATGAAGCTGCAAGGAAAATGAAAAGCCTCAAGAGAAAAATAGCCTCTTTATCCTTATATCTTTTGGAAAAAAAAAACAAAAAACAAAAACTTGGTAGTCATGATATAGAGCACACTACTGAAAAATAAATGCGAATGTACGTGTGTGTGCTCAGTCATGTCTGACTCTGTGACTCCATGGACTGTAGCCCAGCAGGCTCCTCTGTCTAAGGAAATTTCCAGGCAAAAATACTGGAGTGGGTTGCATTTCTGACTCCAGAAAAATAAAAAGGGTTAATAATGAAAAAATCCCTTTTCTGTTGGGCAGGACTGAGAATGGTTAAGCAAAAAGATATGGATATCAGCTGTTTTAAAAGTAAGTTTTGAAAACCTTTAATGAAGGACTTGCTTGAATAGAGGAAAGGACAAGTGTGGTGTTCTACTGGACAAATATTAATTCAGAGTCCAGAAGGTTCAATATTCTGTCAATACACAAAAATAACTGAAAACAAATTCAAAACTGTGTTAAAAATTTCCTTAAAGAGGAGCAATTTTTCTGTTCATGGACTGCTTCATTAATTTTTCAGTCTATTAAAAGATACATTTCCATAAAGATTCAATGCTTCAATGGAGAAAGAAAGGAAGAAATGTAAAACTAGAACTATCAAACATCAGCTCTCAACAAGTTGAGAAACATACAATGCTTTTTAATAGAAGAAGAGATGACGTACTTGTATACTGGCTCAGTCACATCAAGTGACTGATTTAAAAACTTCACATGAATAGGTAACTTTACCACTGTAAATACACAACTGTATTTGCATGATAAGATGCAGTATTTAGATGTTTGAATACAGAGATGAAAGGGTAGAGGACAAGACACAGTTATACAAACCACTTCTGAAGATCCAACCTACTTGTAATTATCATCTTCCACAAACTTTTGCAGTTCTTCTATATACTGAACAGAGTTCAGGTATTTTTGGACGTGAGGCAACATGGGGATATCTAGGCAAAACATGATAAATAATTATCTGATAAAGTACATCTCAGGCAAAATTTTTAAAGTTAAGCTGAGAAAAATATATTTAAAGGTAAATTAAGGCCACATGAGTTTGGGTGAACTCTGGGAGTTGGTGATGGACAGGGAGGCCTGGCGTGCTGCGATTCCTGGGGTCGCAAAGAGTCGGACACAACTGAGCGACTGAACTGAACTGAAGGCCACATGGCACCAAAATTTAAATTAACTCTAGAAGGACGTGGCTGAGGTAAATGTTATTTAATGTAAAACTGAAGGTCATTTAGAAAACTGCAGCTGCATGCTGTTTGTATAGATTAAAACACCTCCATTTACGAAGTCCCACATATATGAGAAATTTCATAAAAGAAAATCAGAGCCACCATTGTAATTTATAGTCAAACCTCATCTAAGTGCAACATATAAGGCAGTTTAGGGTTTCTTTCTTTTTTTTTTTTTTAAAAGAAGCCTGGCTCACATTTGTAGTTTTTTTTCTCTCCTACTTAGAAATTTCAAATAAGACTGATTTAACATTACAATTTGATGTTATGTTAAAAAAACTGAGAAAAGGATTAAAAAAAAGAAATTAAAGTTAAACAGCAACAAACTGTAAACTGTTTTTAAACAGCATTAAAATTACATAGCTGTAAAAACCTCTCTCTATTTTCTATCAAACTGAAAGCATTTAAATGCTTTAAAACAATAAATTTTTTTTTTCTAATCATTTGGGCTTGCATAAGTTCTTTTCACATATGTGTTTCCATAAAATACGTCTTGGACAAAACTGGTTATCTACTCAACATAGAACTCAAGAAAGCTTCTCAACTGTTACTACAACAGCCTCAGCTCAGTCCCTAACTGAAAAATAAAAGAAATATTTACATAATAGATCAGGGAGATCAAATGAGATGAGAAGAATAGAAAATAATTGTGAAAATTACATTAGCAAAGTTGCTACAAATTACAGAAGAGCAAAAGATAAAACTTAGCATTTTAAATATGAAATACTTGAACTCCTTAAAAGCAAGATCTTAAACAGGATGCTAAACATTGGACAGTGACATAATCATTATTTTCCTTTACATTAGGATGATGTACCCTGCTCTGTGAAAAGTGGCCATCAACCTGTGTAAATGAATCAAACCTTTATAAATAAATTACAGCATTACTCCCAGAAACTTACCATATTCACAGGACTGCTGCAAATCAGAAATTATTCTAAGGATGTTATTCATCAAGTTTGATCTTTGCTCATTTTCTAGAATGCTGCCAGTTGATGGATATGCTGAATCAATATATGTTAAATCAGATAGATAGATACCTGAAACAAAATTAAGATAAATGAGTGTTTTTCTACTTGTTTGGATGAGTATAGTTTGTTTATAGCTATATTTCAATATATGCCCTATTTAAAATATATTCATTATTAATACTGTGTTAAAACATGACCACTAAGGCAAGGAGATCCAACCAGTCCATTCTAAAGATCAGTCCTGGGTGTTCTTTGGAAGGAATGATGCTAAAGCTGAAACTCCAGTACTTTGGCCACCTCATGCGAAGGGTTGACTCATTGGAAAAGACTCTGATGCTGGGAGGGATTGGGGGCAGGAGGAGAAGGGGACGACAGAGGATGAGATGGCTGGATGGCATCACCGACTCGATGGATGTGAGTCTGAGTGAACTCCGGGAGTTGGTGATGGACAGGGAGGCTTGGCATGCTTCGATTCATGGGGTCGCAAAGAGTCGGACATGACTGAGTGACTGAACTGAACTGGACTGAAGGCCTAGATTTCTGTGGCATCCAGGTCAGACATGACTTAAAGCTGAAGTTAGAAACTCCAATACCTACCTACCCATGGGTCTTAATGGAAAGAAGATAAGCTCCTGAACTGGCTCTGCCTCTGTATAAAATAAAGATAATTATTCTAATTTCCAAACCTTAGTTTTTATGTCTATACACTAGTACCTATTTTTCAAGTTGTGGTACAGCCTGAAGAAGTTTTAAGTTAGCCAGCCTAACCACTTCCCTTCCACTTCCATGGGGCAGTTAACTTAATATCAGTTCTATACATGCTTGCCTCGAGTGGGTAACTATCACATGAGCCTTACTTTTTTTTTCCTTTTAAATATTTATTTATTTGGCCGCACTGGGTCTGGGTTGTGGCACACAGGCTCTTCGCTGAGGTGTGTAGACTCCAGAGCGCTCGGGCCCAGCTGTCCCCATAACACATGAGATCCCAGCTCCTCAACCAGGGATGGAACCTGTGCTCTCCTCCCGCTCCACCTTGGAAGAGAGTTTCTTAACCTTGGGAGGACCAGAGAAGTCTTGATTCTTAATTACTTTGAAAACTGTCTCATTCTAGTAGAAACGTCTTGCTTTTATTAAAGATTAACAGTTGGATTTTTGAAATAGTTCTACTAACTACACATTGAAGTTAACCTTGCTCTTTTTTCTGTACCAACAAAAATAATACATCCTCTCAAATGATTCAGTTGTCCTAGATATTCAAAGTCACATCTATAGAAAATATTTCCTGAGAGTTTACTATGCACGTGTAAAGCGTAAAAGGCACCATGTTCCTACTTTCCAAATCATTACTCCCGGTTCATGAACTCTCAGAATAAGTGCAACCAAAATGATGTACTTATTGCCTTCCAGATAAGCCCTGTGTTTTTTCTCATGCCGGTTCTTCCAATTTAAATGATACCTGAACTCAACTCTGCCCATCTGAATCATTATCTTACATTCAGGTCCATGTCAACGGTTCTTTAGTTTCCTCACATATTCCAAGAAAGGAATTTAGAAACTGTCTAGTCCAAACCCTCTTTTCACAGGCAAACACTCTAAGGTCCACAGATATTAAGGAAGTGCCTACCACCACATGAACTGTTAGTGACAGAGCTGGATCTCAGAGTATACACTTGTACTCCAAGGTTTTTTTTTTTTTTAAATTACACTGTTACAAACTCATACAGTATCTGTATCACTCGATAGTTTTTAAGACTTTCTAATCTTTTTATTGAAAATCTTTAGTATTTTATATTTAATCTGCTTAAGATAATAAACTCATTCAAGTGGTTACTCTATCTTGCACTTTAAAAAATGAAAATCCTGACCAGTATTTGCAGACAATTGGTGTTTAACAAAATGTAAAAAGTTGGCAATGGTAATCCTTTTACTCATTCCAGTATCATTCCTTTTCCATTCAGTAAATCTTAACAGTATTCTTTAAGCCATCTATCATAAATACTTCTTTTTCTTTAGAGACTCTCAACTTTATTTTTTATGACTTCAAATAAATCTGTAACCTAGCTCCCTTTCTTTCCCTCCTATCTCAGAGGAAGAAGAATCCCCTTCTTTTTCTTCCAAATCTAAACTGTGATTTTGAACGTAATCTCTACTGCCTCCTTTTAACATATCCACTGCTGCCTCCACTATCACTTACACTCCATGGCTCTTTTCCAAGAGCCAGTGTGCACATTTAAATCTCCTCTATTTAAAAACACAAGCAAAGCAACCCTTCCTTTAAATCTGATCCCTTCCTCAATACAGGACTCTTGGCCTTCTTCAACAAACACCTTGAAAGAGAAATAAGGACTGGTACAATTAATTTTTTTATCCTTCATTCTATTTTTATGTAATACTTGGTACATATAAAAGTTTACTTGTGTCAGGAAAAATTGTGATAGACTTTGCAATAGGCAAAAAGATTACTAGGTATATCCTGTTTCCTGTGCATCCTCTTGGCCTGAACTATTTTATAAGTTGTTGAAAACTGGTAATAATACAAATTCTTGTCCATAAAAATGCCAATGAATTATGTCCAGTGGGATGTAACTGATTATTGCCCTGTGGATGTTGAACAATTTTGCAACTATCTGTAAATTCATTCCAGCATTCCCAACAGCCTGCATGTATGTGCAGTACTCGGACTTCTTCCTTGAAGTTATTGTAAATATCTTCCTGATTCCCTGTATACTTAATGATTTAAACAAAACCTTTGACATGTATTCATATTTTATTTGTGTGAAAAAGATAACTGTATCTTTTAAAAATAACAGTTTAACATATAATATTGGTTATCAAATAATGTAATAAATACTCATCAACGTAAGAGCTACAATATCAGTACTGTTGCTTCATCTTTATCTTCTTTCCCTGTGTCATCTCTCTGCCTCCTGTCTAGAGGGAACTACCATTTCTAATTTTAAGATTATTCCCCTTGTTCTTTTTGGGGCACATGTCTGTATTCCTGCACATTTTATTTTACTTTTGCTTATTTTTGAGCTTTAAAAAAAATCATACTTTTATACGTGTGATTAAATGATAATATTGGTAAAGTTAGAATGCGTACACAATAAGTGATTTACAAATGGTTGTTAAATAAGTTTTTAAAAATATGATCTGTGATTGCTTCGTCTTACTATTTTGTTTCCAAGACTTATTCATCTTGTTAAGTACAGCCGTGATTCCTTAAGAGAATAAACTATATGTAACTATATTACAATTTACTTATTCATTTTGTTTGATACGAGTTTTGAGTTACTTGCCCCCTTCCTCCTTGTTGCTACAGACATTCTTGTACATGTCTCCTGGTGCACACGTACAAGAACTTCTCTAGGAGAGATATATACACATATATACATACATGCAGGCATATATAATGTTCAGCTTTACAAGACAGTGCCACATTGGTTTTTAAAGCTATATCAACTGATACACCCACTGACAGCATATAGGTTTCTACTGATCCACATGTGCTAACATGTGAAATTCACATCTATCTCATTGCTGGAACTTATTCTGGCAAAGGCACACATGACCTTCTCACACTAATTCTTGAGACATCTCTCTTGGTCTCCTCTCTACTGCTCAGTCTCTCTGCAGTATTTGTACTACTTACTCTCTTGTTTCTCAGTCTTTACTGGCTTGAACTTGCCTCGCTTCCATCCTCCCTCGATTCTTCTATTTCCTCAGGTCCCTTGGAATTGGTATTCACCATGGTTCTGTCATTAATCTTCTCAATCTACATGTACTTCTGAATTATCTTATTTCTGAGGCCTCAACCATCACCTGATTGCTGATGACTCTCCAAATTTCTCTATAGAACACAGCTCCTGACTTTCATTTTCAATTTAACATCCCAAACTAACCATAATTTGTCCCTAGACACCTGCCAATCCACTTTCCAAACCTGGTCAGTGATATGAATTACTAACTAGTGAAGAAGAACTAAAGAGCCTCTTAATGAAAATGAAAAAGGAGAGTGAAAAAGTTGGCTTAAAACTCAACATTCAGAAAACTAAGATCATGGCATCTGGTCCCATCACTTCATGGCAAATAGATGGGGAAACAATGGAAACAGTGACAGACTTTATTTTGGGGGGCTCCAAAATCACTGCAGATGGTGGTTGCAGCTATGAAATTAAAAGATGCTTGCTTCTTGGAAGAAAAGTTATGGCCAACCTAGACAGCATATTAAAAAGCAGAGACATTACTTTGTTAACAAAGGTCCATCTAGTCAGAGCTATGGTTTTTCCAGTAGTCATGTATGGATGTGAGAGTTGGACTATATAAAGAAAGCTGAGCACTGAAGAACTGATGCTTTTGAATTGTGGTGTTGGAGAAGACTCTTGAAGGTCCCTTGAACTGCAAGGAGATCCAACCAGTCCATCTTAAAAGAAATCAGTCCTGAAGATTCACTGGAAGGACTGATGCTGAAGCTGAAACTCCAATACTTTGGCCACCTGATAGGAAGAACTGACTCACTGGAAAAGACCCTGTTGCTGGGAAAGATTGAAGGTGAGAGGAGAAGGGGACGACAAAGGATGAGATGGTTGGATGGCATCACTGACTCAGTGGGCATGAGTTTGAGCAAGGTCTGGGAGTTGGTGATGAACAGGGAGGCCTGGCATGCTGCAGTCCATGGGATCACAAAGAGTTGGACATAACTGAGCAACTGAACTAAATTAGAAACCCCTACACTGCTTAAACAAACAAGCTCTGAAGGAGTTTACTATCTCATATTTCTCCAGGTTAAGGTATTAGTGAATACAATGTGATCACTGAATGATCAAGTAATGTATTACATAGTATAAATCAAAGGCTAGAAGCTGTCCCAGTCTTTTTAAAATCAGGAAATAACATAGAAAGTATCTATATGACCTTTTCCTTAAAAAAATGGGGAGATCTGGCAATAGTGAGGTACAGCTGGGAAGAGTATAGATAGTAATCATTACAGATGTCAGTCTGTCGTAACCTATTTTCCTCTGCTCTCCTACTTCTCGTTTGCTTCACCTATATACATTACCTGCTTCATTCTTGTTGTGAGCATCTGTAGGCCTTTGAGTACACCCCTGCTATACCTATGTATGTCATAGGAATTTAAAGAAATAATTAATTCTGTGAAAGAAGTAGAAACTAAGCTGACTTCAAATAAAGGATGTTGATCAACAAACAGAGTTGATGATAGGGCCTGAGAAAGAGAAAAGTAGCACAAAGTTAGGCAACGACAGGGGGAAAGCACGTGGTATTGGTAAAGAGCCCACCTGCCAATGCAGGAGACATAAGAGACGCGGGTTCAATCCCTGGGTAGGGAAGATCCCCTGAGGAGGGCATGGCAACCCATTCCAGTATTCTTGCCTGGAAAAACCCCACAAAACAGAGGGCCCCAGTGGGTTACAGTCCATAGAGTCGCAAAGAAAACAAAATGACTGTAGGGACTTACACACATACACACACGCACGCAACACGTACAGAAAGTAGGAGCCCGCCAAGTTTTATCTAGAAGCAGCAATCAACAGTTATATAATCCAATCAGAGAGAGTGTGGCCAAATGCTTTGGAGTCAGAGTCAAATCCCAGTGCTACAGCTTAGTACTGAAGTCCTAAGCCAAATTACCTAAGATGTCTAAATCTGTGTCTCCTCAGCCACTGAGTTAATTAACATTCTTGATTTAAAGAAATAAAAAGGCATAGTTGGTACCTGACAATTACTAATTCTCTAAGCAGCTCCCTAATTTCATAGCAGAAGAATTGGGTCAGAGGTAGTAAAGTGACTTGTCTAAGTTCCCACAGCCAATGGGGGGCTCAGAACTCTCTCTTTCCCCTAAGACTCAGGCCAGGGTTATGTTTGCTTTTAAATCACAACATAAACTAATAAGAATAACTGTATTCAGACAAGTGGGGTCATGTTGCAGACTAGGAGGAAGTGACATTATGTAACATCAGAATTTAGTTATATAACATTAGAATTTAAGAAATATTAAATTTCTGAGAGAATTTTATACCTAGCTTTTCAATTATTTTTGATAATTATATATAATGAGCAGTTTTATCTTAGAAATACACACCAGGTTTTTTTTTTTTTTTTTTTACAACTTCAAAACCTTCTAAAATGGGCAAATTTAGTAAAATGTTTAAAAATTCTTCGAGGCTGTAAAGAGTATTCTATTAATTAGGATTGGGAGGCTAATTAGGAGGCTGCCTCTTTAGAACAGAGTCTCACTCCTAAGCTTTGTAATAAAAAAACAAACTCATCAGCCTGCAACTACTTCTAAGTGAAGTTGAGTACTATTTTTTCAGTATTCAACTTAAAAGATCTCTGCAGCAGACTCACATGTTTGTTTTATAATTGCCCGCTAAACTATGATAGTTTGTTTCCAGATGGTGCCCTTCCTTCAACCTGCACACAGTCTCTCCTTGTTTGCAGGCGTTCAACCTCCTGCTGATGCCACTACCCCCACCCCTATTTAAGGCAACAGAGAGGAAATCCTAAGGAGATTTTTCCCCCCTAGTCTCCAGCAAATTTTTGGTGACGTAATATGTGGGCTGAACTCGAGTCTCCTGAGAAAGAGAGGGAATCACTATTCGAGGGTACTGTATATACAATCTGGGTCAGCTGCAGCTGGTTTTACTGCATTTCTCCATGTGGCAGACAGAGCAAAGCCACAATGCTTTCTCTGCTGGATTAAAGACAGCCCGCAGACCAGGAACTTCCACTCTACTACTTAAAATTACATAGGTGGCTTGTCAAATTCAATTGATTAGTGCTGTAAGAAGAAAGAAGCTCCTTATTACAGCTTGGATTCAACGGTCCAAAACAAAAATGCAGTTGCCATTAAAGTCACAGACGAACAAACGTCTACTCTGATTTTTAAAAGCAAGAGTAAGAGCAGCAAGTTTCTGGGCTTGCTTTATCAACAGATGCAAAAAGGTATTTTAATATTTCTTTTACTTTTATTTTAAAATTCTATGTATGCTGAAATGTATAATTGTTTTATATTTGTAGTAGAAATGTCAAAATCTCTTATTAATCAAAGACTTTTGGAACATACTACAATTTGCTTGTCTGGAAAAGGTTTTGTTTTGCAACTTTAGATAAAACTGGTCATTACATACTTTGTGATGATTAATGATTTATTTGAAGTTCAATTTAATGGTATTTAGTGTGTATGTTTATAGATTGATGTACATACATTCTGCATTTCAAAAAACAAGTGCTTTAGTGACATTAGAAATTTTAACAATTAACGTTAAAAGTATAAGATTTATTGCACAATGATAAAAACAAAAGGATACAAACTAAATAGTTGTAAACATGATTAGTTTGTCTTTGCAGCTACAGTGTGTGTGCTAATGATTTACATGTCCTGTTAAAATATCTTAAAGTAAAGCTACAAACACAATTAAGAAAACATCAAATTAACTGCAAGGCTTTGCAACGATACCCCAATCACAGCATAACCAAATATAACCTAGTATTTAGTAATCCTAAATATAAGAGTTTTAAAATAAGTCTATGGTATTTCTTGCTAAAACTCAAACTTTTAAGTAGTTTCTAAGTTTATATGTAACAGTACTTTAACTTGGGTAACAAAAATTAAAACTGCTACAACCGGAATTATGTGACAAACCAAAGCGATGGATACATTAAGTAGTCCTAAAATCTTACAGAGCATAGTTAAGAAGGAATACAATGTGACAGAAGCACTGCATAAGTGGCCCGCGTTAACAATAGAAAGTAAGGACCCAGAAGACACAATTACTTACATACATAATTCAAAGACCAAAAGTATGTAATACTTTTAGACAAATACAATTTTGGTCAACGAACACAATTCTTTAAATATTCTATCTAGGAGCTTTGTTTAATTTTGTTACTAGACTAAAAATAAAATTACTAGTTACCAACAATGAGCTTTAAAACCAAAGACACTTAAGTTTGCTATGATTTGGGGGTTCTCTGTCCTTTTAAAAAACCAAAGAAATTCAAGGTAAGAATCTTCAACAAGCAAAAAAATGGTAAAGCTAAGTAAGATTTCCTCAACTTCACTTTCATGTCCTTTTCTTAAAGATTCAAAACTCTAAATACTGGGACAATCTCTGTTAAACATATTTTATAAGAAATTCTGATAAAATTTCCAAGAAATACTGAATCAGAAATATGTCATCCCTTTCTTTTCTGTTGTTGCCGCTATGCAAAGTACAGGACTTCAATTAAACCTTGGTTCTTATGGAAGCCTTAAGCAAGCATTTAATCTGAAACCCAGATAACTATTTATCCCTTTCTTAAACATCTCCAGGGGATGAAATCGTTCTTGAGGCTCTTCCCAGAACATAATTCACAATCTAGAAGTTCTTTATCTACAGTATCTTCAGTGCTTCATAAATTTAATTTCATTGCCTCATGCTGTTTTCAGGGCATGACACTGCCAGTTAAATGCCTCTACGCGTTTACCATCTGAAAGGAAGTCAAATCTTTGCTTTCATTTCTTCTCCCTACTAACTGGCAATGTAGCAACTGTGAAGAGAAATAGTACCAATAAAATTAACTCAAAGCATGGAAGGCTTTTTTTTCCCCCCTAAAAACAACCAAGCAGACATAGATTTAAACTTAAGTATACTGTAACTAATTTACAACATTCTCGTGGGGCCTAGGAAAATTTTAACATATACAGAAAGGTTTTATGAGGTAACACAGATTTATGGATCTTTCACTTTTAAAACTGAACATATGTGGGAAAATATTAAATGAGAGAATGTTTTCATAAAAGGTAACAGTAAATGTATTCTAAAAACTCATTCTTTACTCATGACGTAGCTAGTCTACTACTTAAGAAATGTGGCTCCTTATTCAGCTTTAGGTGACAACGAAATCATGACTTTTGTAAAGGATAAGGAAATTGTATTTATTTTTTTTTTAAATAAACTTTCTGTTGTCCCCTTTAAATGTTAATCCTAGGTCAGATTCTCTTATCGTAGATGGTGATTCACCGTATGATTTAATTGTACAGGAACCCACAAAGAGCCAAGGCAGAATACAGCAAAAGGAAGCTATGGCTATTTTAATTTAGATTTGTATTTTCACATTTTTGTTCTTCCATAACAACACCGATACAAAGTTCCAACAGAGTTGGATTATATGCTTCTCAGTTCTATACAAATCTGTGTCTGGTAGGAATGTAAGACCTTCAATCAGAACACTGCTCAGAAAAGTCTACATGTTTTGAAGTTTCACGGTACTTTCTGAATTTTCCTTGTTTTGGTAGCTTTTTTCATAGTAGATTACTTAGATAAAATGATTTTCTATGATCTAAGAGTTTCCATTCCATTACTGAAATGAAAGAAATGAGTGCATCTGAACAAGGGCTGCATTAACTACAGGAGAAACGCTGTACGTTTACCCAGGAGGCTGATGGCTTCTATTTTACTGTCTGCAGTTTTAAAAATAAACCATATCTAAATCCCATGAATCTGCAAGTATAACAAGAAACATTTTACTGGTTTTTGGTACAGGTAACTCCAATATAGTAACTAAAGCCCTTTTTAAATAAAATAAATGAAACTTGGTCTAAATTTTCAACTGATGTCAGAAGGCAAAGGATGAAAACAAAAAATGAAAAGTACTCATCCAAGTGTGCTTCCGGCTATCTGTCAGCAAACAGAAGGCCTCGGACACAGATATGGAATATTATTATGCTCATCCCTCCTATCTTACGTTAATAAAGGAAAAAGAATTCCCTGCACTCCATCCATTCTTTGCTTTATTTTCATTATCACTCCAGTTTGCAAACCTTACTCATTTGAAAACACTGAAGTAGACATGGTTTTAGAAAGTAGTAGTCATCTTTATGAGGGAAGCCTGTTATAAAGGGGAAGCCCATCTTTATGACTCTAGTTGAAGAGTCCATATTTTATTGATACAACCTTTAATTTTAGGAGGATTCATAATCAAGTCAGACATGTTACTATCAACTGATAGAATACATATGGAGGGAAAGGAATGGCAGCAGAAAAGCTTGGGATATAAAACTGATCCACAAGTACTCG
Source organism: Bos indicus (assembly GCF_029378745.1). Lineage (NCBI taxonomy): Eukaryota > Metazoa > Chordata > Mammalia > Artiodactyla > Bovidae > Bos > Bos indicus. The sequence goes on along the minus strand of NC_091775.1, from coordinate 61,057,207 downwards.
TGCATAATTAAGTAAGGGGTCAATGTAAAGAGATACAAACCAGGAAGAGACTGTGAAAGACAAGGAACACAAAGTTAAGATTCCTCTGCAGTTATGACCCGAGTAGGATAAAAGTCACAGGTCTAGAGAGGTAAGAGTAGAAGATCTGAATCCCATCTAAGTGTTTCAGCTTCTCCAGGCTTATTCTCTGCAAAATGGTGTATGTTTACATCCCAGTGCTGCTGTGAATGCAAACAGTTAATATGAGTTAAGCACTACATAAATATAAAGGATTGTTATAGTGTTGGTGATAGAAAAAAGGACAGAATATGTTGCCATATGATACAGTTGTTAATGAAAAACATGAACCCTGGAGTCTTCTGCTTGGGTTCAAATTCTGGCTCCATGTCTTAGAAAGCAGTGTGCCTCTGGGTGAGGTACTGATACTTAACATCTGGATGCCAGGTTTTTTCATTTGAAAATGAGGATAGTAATAACCTACCTCAGAGGGCTGTGGTAAAATCATTTAATGCATGTAAAAGGCTTAAACAATGCCTGGCACGCCCAATAAAAATGACCCACTGTTACTGCTGCATTGCTATTTATTAGTAGCATCATAAATCATTTGGGACCTGGCTTCCCAAATCAAAAAACAATTGGGTGGAAAATGGGATAGAAAAGTTCTTGGTATATCCACTGCCATCCTTCAAAAACAGCACACAAGAAGTTTATAAGAGAGGAAGGTGGGCTATCCTGCAGCACGGTGGGCTATACTGACGACAGGATGATACATCCTATTCATTCTAACCGCTACTGCTCTGCAGGGAGGTAATGAAAGAGAAAGGAAGCAGTTTTGCTTCCTGGAACTAGTTTTACTGTTTTCTAGAGTGTTTCTATCGATTATACCATAAAAAAATAAGCATTTATCTTTCACAGCAGAAGTGCAACATTCCAAGCACACATTTCAGCCTATGTGCCACTGCTAGAAACACTGACTAAAGAGCCAGGGAACCTGGATTCTAGACCTGGCTCTAATATTACCTACTTGTGTGGCCTTGGCCTTCAACATGCCCATGGGAGCAGAGAAGTCTTAGATGATATGAGATGGTTGTTAAACAGGCACTTTTCACTAATCAGATTCAACTACAGTTGAGTTTCTTTCCTTGGTAATGGTTATAAAAAGTTATTAATATTTTACAAAAATGCAGTTCAGTAGAACTTCTCTTAGAAGAATGAACCTGCTGAATCATATATAAACTTAGAGCATATATAGGAATATGATTTAGGAAACACGATTACCCACAGTGAGCATGCTATCATTCTCAAACTTGTCACCAATACCAAAAGGACATACTATGAAACAAGCAAAAACTACTATGCTAAAACATTCTGGTTTTACATTTTGTCTAAAAATGTTTCTTTAATTTGACAGATAAAACAGATACTTATTAGAGAAGGTCAAATTAATTCAAAACATACAATATAAAGAAAAAACACTGACCAGCAACTTTCACACTAGTTAGAGAAGAATGTTGTAATTAATTTTTTACAGGCATTGTGTACCATTTTCCCAGCCTTAAGACAACAAGTGAGCTTTTTAAAGGTAGGAGAAGTGTCTTACTAGGGTCTCAAAAGCCCCAAGAGCATCTAACCATATGCCTCAACACAGGGGCACCAAGATCTGCTCACTGAGCTGGGGAACAAAATGCATTACCTAAGATGGTAGTTGGAAAGCTCTTCTCTGAAACCTAATTTTTAAACAAATAGGAAGGCACTTAATATGGAATTTAAAAATTAATAACTTTAATTCTGGCCCCATTTATTAACACCAATAGATATTCAGTTTTTCCCTTACTTTTTTAGATTTCTGACTTAAAAAGTAGATTAATATTAATTATTTTCTACTTCTTCCCTTCATTGGTTTGCTTTTTCTTTTTTAAAGATAGCATACAACCTCATTTCAAAATGAAGGCTTTTATCTGGACCCTAAGTGTGCTATTCTTCCTACTAATGGGCATTGGACATGGCAGAGGAGGACAGTTCAAAATTAAAAAAATAACCCAGAGGAGATACCCTCGCGCCACAGATGGTAAAGAGGATGCAAAGAAATGTTCATACACATTTCTGGTACCTGAACAAAAAATAACAGGGCCAATATGTGTCAATACCAAAGGGCAAGATGCAGGTACCATTAAAGACATGATCACCAGGATGGATCTTGAGAACCTAAAGGATGTGCTCTCCAAGCAGAAGCGGGAGATAGACGTCCTGCAGTTGGTGGTGGACGTGGATGGAAACATTGTCAATGAGGTAAAGCTGCTGAGGAAAGAAAGCCGTAACATGAACTCTCGAGTCACTCAGCTCTATATGCAACTGCTGCATGAGATTATCCGAAAGAGGGATAATTCACTTGAACTTTCCCAGTTGGAAAATAAAATCCTCAATGTCACCACAGAAATGTTGAAGATGGCAACAAGGTACAGGGAACTGGAGGTGAAATACGCTTCCTTGACTGATCTGGTCAATAACCAGTCTGTGATGATCACTTTGTTGGAAGAACAGTGCTTGAGGATATTTTCTCGACAGGACCCCCATGTGTCTCCTCCTCTCGTCCAGGTCGTGCCACAGCACATCCCTAACAGTCATCAGTACACTCCTGGTCTGCTGGGAGGCAATGAGATACAGAGGGATCCAGGCTATCCCAGAGATTTAATGCCGCCACCGGATCTGGTTACTTCTCCCACCAAAAGCCCTCTCAAGATACCACCGGTAACTTTCATCAATGAAGGTGAGTTACCTCTTACTGCTAAAAATGGAAGTACAAGGTCAATATGTTTTATGGTTTATGAAATAATGCTCATAATACATGCCTATCCTTCATTTTGGTGATGTAATTTTACATGAATATTAAATTTTCTGATTTTGTTTTCTATTAACCTGAAACTGTTCTTAAATACATCTCTCAGTCTTAACAGTTTCTAGAAACAGTATACTTTGTGGGAAAAGTAGTCATTCATCCAAATTCTTATAATCTAAATTATTTGCACTGAGACAGGAATGAGTCCACAATCCACTCCTAACCTCTATGCCATCCTACCTGTCTCCAGCTAGGTCCTCACATTTGCTAAACATCCCTTTCATTTACCTCTTGCTGTTCTTCTCATCATTATCTTCCTCAGAAGGAATGTGTAACAATTAGTTTTCACTCTCCTAAAGTTACCCTGGTGGCTCAGAGGTAAAGAACCCACCTGTCAATGCAAGAGAAGTGGGTTCAATCTTTGGATCAGGAGGATCCTCTGGAGAAGGCAATGACAACCCACTCTAGTATTCTTGCTTGGGAAATCCCATGGACAGAGAAGCCTGGCAGGCTACCGTCTACGGGATCACCAAGTGTCAGACACGACCTAGCAACTAAACAACAACAGTATCTCCCGAAGCTTAGCATTAACCTCCTCCTAGCTCCACTCTCAGCACATGCACCACCTTCTGCTGCTGTGCTGAGATACTTAGTACTAGGTTCCTTGTGCTTTCCTGTCTTGAAAACATTTGCATAAAACCCAGGCTTCTTGCTCTCAGTCTCAAGAAGAAGAAAAAGTATGCTGTGCTTAGTCACTCAGCTTAGTCCAGTTCTTTGTGACCCCATGCACTGTAGCCCGCCAGGCTTCTCTGTCCATGAGGGTTCTCCAGCCAAGAATACTGGAGTGGGTTGCTCTGCCCTCCTCCAGGGGATCTTCCCAACCCAGGGATCGAACCCAGGTTTCCTGCATTTCAGCAGGATTCTTTACTATCTGAGCCACCAGGAAAGCCCATGAAAAGGTATCCACCTCACCTATTTTTCAAAGCTAAAATACCCTGTAACCATGTAAATATAAGTAAGTCTTCAATCCACAAAAATCCTGAGGATTGATCCTAGTATCTCTACCTCTAATTCCATCCCTTCCTCCTTTCATTCATTATCAGTCACTGATCAAGGTGTCTGCCACAAAAAGATGAATAAGTCATCTTTGTTTCCGTCTAGTAAGCTCACTGTTAACGTTCTGAATACATTTATTTTACACATACATCCAATTTCTCGTAAGCTATATTCTCCTGAATTTTTTACAAATTGACTTGTTTTCTTAAAGGGAAAGACCCAAAGGCCCAAAAGTTAAAAAAAAAAAAAAAAAGAAAGAAAGAAAAAAATTAATTGTAGTTTATTCACTTATTGAAAAGGGAGGACAAAAGACTGCATGTAGACTAAGAAATAATTAAAAAAACAAAAAACAGAAAAAAGACAAAAGACTGAAAGTATGTACATTGCAAAGTGCTCGTGTCTTTCTGTAGCAGGGGACATCACTGACCATTCACACATCTCTGCTTTCTTGGGTATCCAGATGATAATACTCTAACTCTTCCTACTTCTCTAGGTCCTTCACTGGCATCTTCTTCCTTCTCCTATGACTTAAAGGCTTTCTCGAAGATGTTCTGTTTTATTAGAGGTCTCACACTCCTTCAAGGCTACAAGCTTCACCACTGCTCAGATAACTCCGGCATGGAGCTCGCCTCCTGATTCTAACCAAAGCTGGATGTTTGCACCTGGATCATTATCTCACATGCTGCTGCTTCCTCTACTGAAATGCCTTCTTTCAGCTTATCTGTCCAACCTGGTAGATTTCAAGGCTTAGCTAAAATAGTGTCTTAACTGTTATACCTACTCAGATTCAAACAAATGTATCTAGAAGTCTCCCTCCCCAAACTGCTGACAATGCCTTGAACATGTTTTTTTCCATTACACTGAAGTTATTTGTCTGCATGTCTGTCTCCCTGTTAGACTGAACATTTCTGGAAGAAAGTAAACTGTCTTTTCATTTATCTATCTCAAACATCTAGCCAGGATTAGGTGTGGCTGTTGTATTCCGCATATTGTAAGCACTACAATACATGCTTGAGGAATGAATACGTAAATTAATAACTAGACCCTAAAACAATCTTTCCCTGAACTAGCATTCTGCTTTAAGAAATAAGTCAATTATTATTGTAAAAACAATAATTACTGAGGAAAATCTAGAAAATACTAACAAACTTTTAAAAATGCTTCTGGAATATCCAAATACTCAGAAGTAAACTACAGTAATAGTTTACTTCTGAGGAACTACTTTATAGTTACTAGTAGTAATAGGAGTGTACATTAGAGCATAAGATGCCCTTAGTACATTTATCTTTTAAGAAATTACAGAAATTTTGGAGCTCTGGTCAGAAGCTAGAGATGAGAACCTATTTATATGGGCTTCCTTGGTGGCTCAGATGGTAAAGCGCGTGTCTGCAGTGTGGGAGACCCGGGTTCAATCCCTGGGTTGGGAAGATCCCCTGGAGAAAGAAATAGCAGCCCACTCCAGTAGTCTTGCCTGGAAAACCCCATGGACAGAGGAGCCTGGTAGGCTACAGTCCATGGGGTCACTGAGAGTCGGACACGACTGAGTGACTTCACTTTTCATTTTCACTTTCTGAAAACACTTTGGTAATAATCTTCAGGTCTTTCTCCCCCGCTCCCCCCATAAACTTTAAAAATTAACCTTGTTCTTTTTTCCCCTCTATAATTATACTCTTCAGTTCAGTTCAGATCAGTCGCTCAGTCATGTCTAACTCTTTGTGACCCCATGAATTGCAGCACGCCAGCCCTCCCTGTCCATCACCAACTCCAGGAGTTTACCCAAACTCATGTCCATCGAGTTGGTGATGCCATCCAGACATCTCATCCTCTGTCATCCCCTTCTCCTCCTGCCCCCAATCCCTTCCTGCATCAGGGTTTTTTCCAATGAGTCAACTCTTCGCATGAGGTGGCCAAAGTATTGGAGTTTCAACTTCAGCATCAGTCCTTCCAACGAACACCCAGGACTGATCTCCTTCAGAATGGACTGGTTGGATCTCCTTGCAGTCCAAGGGACTCTCAAGGGTCTTCTCCAACACCACAGTTCAAAAGCATCAATTCTTCGGTGCTCAGCCTTCTTCACAGTCCAACTTTCACATCCATACATGACCAATGGAAAAACTATAGCCTTGACTAGACGGGCCTTTGTTGGCAAAGTAATGTCTCTGCTTTTCAATATGCTATCTAGGTTGGTCATAACTTTTCTTCCAAGGAGTAAGCGTCTTTTAATTTCATGGCTGCAATCACCACCTGCAGTGATTTTGGAGCCCCCCAAAATAAAGTCTGACACTGTTTCCACTGTTTCCCATCTATTTCCCATGAAGTGATGGGACCAGATGCCATGATCTTCGTTTTCTGAATGTTGAGCTTTAAGCCAACTTTTTCCCTCTCTTCTTTCACTTTCATCAAGAGGCTTTCCAGTTCCTCTTCATTTTCTGCCATAAGGGTGGTGTCATCTGCATATCTGAGGTTATTGATATTTCTGCATATCTGAGGTTATTGATATTTCTCCTGGCAATCTTGATTCCAGCTTGTGCTTCTTCCAGTCCAGCGTTTCTCATGATGTACTCTGCATAGAAGTTAAATAAGCAGGGTGACAATATACAGCCTTGACGTACTCCTTTTCCTATTTGGAACCAGTCTGTTGTTCCATGTCCAGTTCTAACTGTTGTTTCCTGACCTGCATATAGGTTTCTCAAGAGGTCAGGTGGTCTGGTATTCCCATCTCTTTCAGAATTTTCCACAGTTTATTGTGATGCACACAGTCAAAGGCTTTGGCATAGTCAATAAAGCAGAAATAGATGTTTTTCTGGAACTCTCTTCCTTTTTCCATGATCCAGCGGATGTTGGCAATTTGATCTCTGGCTCCTCTGCCTTTTCTAAAACCAGCTTGAACACCTGGAATTTCACAGTTCACGTATTGCTGAAGCCTGGTTTGGAGAATTTTGAGCATTACTTTACTAGCGTGTGAGATGAGTGCAATTGTGCGGTAGTTTGAGCATTCTTTGGCATTGCCTTTCTTTGGGATTGGAATGAAAACTGACCTTTTCCAGTCCTGTGGCCACTGCTGAGTTTTCCAAATTTGCTGGCATACTGAGTGCAGCACTTTCACAGCATCATCTTTCAGGATATGAAATAGCTCCACTGGAATCCCATCACCTCCACTAGCTTTGTTCGTAGTGATGCTTTCTAAGGCCCACTTGACTTCACATTCTAGGATGTCTGGCTCTAGGTGAGTGATCACACTATCGTGATTATCTGGGTTGTGAAGATCTTTTTTGTACAGTTCTTCTGTGTATTCTTGCCACCTCTTCTTAATATCTTCTGCTTCTGTTAGGTCCATACCATTTCTATCCTTAAAATTACACTCTTAGGAAATAAATTTCTGTAAATGAAACTGATAGGTAAATGGATTCTGACTTCTCTATTTTGGTGTATTTTACCACCCATTTCAGAATCTGTTTGGCTCATCTTTGACTCTTCCCTCCTGTCCCATGCATGGAGTCAACTGAGTTGTATCTGTGCTGCTTTTCAGTCTTTCATGGATGTGTCCCTCATTTCTGTTCAGAACCGGAACTCTAACTTAGATCCACATTATCTGTGAAAGCAGAGAGTGGACAAAAACGTCCTGGATTACTAGCTGGGTGACCTTAGCTGGGTGGAAAGGGTTGCTCTGTGTCTGTTCCTCATCTGTAAAGTGGGGATAACAACAGTATTTACCACACATGAGGAGCCATTAGAACCATGGACCTGGCACTCAAACATTATTCTTACTGAGAATTGTAAAACAGCTTGCCAACTGATCTCTTTAACTCCATTTTCTCTTTCCACCAAAATATATTCTACACTGCCAACAGATCTGCCTCAAATTTCCATCCTGATCACAACACACACCTGCCCAGCAGGTCCTTACTACAAACAGAAAACATCCAGTTTGCTTAGCCTGGGGAAGATTAATATCCTCCTCAAAAGAATCAACCCCACTTCTTTAGCTTTCCTTCTATTGATTTCTTTCACAAAAACCATCTGCTTCAATAAAATAAATCAACTCATTGTCTTCTAAATATTTCCCATGCATTCTCCCTAATTCAAATTGTAAGGCTCAGACTACAGTATTATACAATACAAAAGTGAGTCCTCCTTGAAGCCTCTTTGAGAGCCTCTTTGACTTCCCCAGGCTTGAAGTGATTGTTCCTACACGAATGTCTCTACACTCTATAACAAAGACACGATATTTCTTATATTCACTGCTGAATTATCAGGTATCTTCACATGTACACACAGTACTTATGTATACACACATACATAAAATGCCTTCAGTCTATAGTGTAAGCTCCTTCGTGGTAGGTGGATATTGTGTCCTTTGCAGATGCTAAATAAATGCTGATTAACTTGATATTATATTTTTATAGAGCTTCTTAAAACTGTCATTCCAAAGACCTTCATGAAAGTACTTTAACACATTCTACTCTACTGCAGTCATTCATTTTATGTTGTAACTGTCAGAAACAAGAGGCTAGTGAACCAGTAAATTGGGCAAATGATGATCATTATTAAGATCTCCATGCCCTCTGATTTTCAAGGGAATGATGTGGATGGAATGATCACCTGGACATATAAAGAAAGAAAAAACTTTTTTATATTCTCTTAAAAATAGATGTCTTGTCTAAGCCTTTAATGTATATAATTTATCAGTAATTTTTACATATAATTTATAAATAAACATAACTGAAGTGTGTGAATTTTTTTTTTTTAACTGATGGGATGTATAGTCACATAAATATGGGGATGACTGCCATGGAGTATCTTAATTTGATGGTTATCGCCAGTTCTGGAAGAAATGATAATTCACATATTCAGACAATGACACACTAAGCATGCCTATGGGAAATGAGACACATCAGCTCTAGGTTTTACTAGACACTGAGCTGCAGTGCCAAAAAATCCAGTATTAGAGAGTTAAATCTCATGCTAAGGATTTAGCATATCAAAGGTCCCATTAAACAGACTTGCTTTAAAAGAAATAATGGTGTATATATCCCAAATAAACCAATCCTTAATGTAAAAATGAAGCACGGGCATAACTTCTTCTGTTATTCATTATATATTTGTTGTTCTAAGCAAACATTAACTTTTTATTTTTTTCTGTAACTGTTGGTCTCTGAAACTCAAGGACATTAATTAGCTACAAGGGAAACTGCACAGAATTAAGGAAACTTGTTTTCTTTGTTATTGACCCTGGGTAAGTCACTTTGCCTGTTTTTCTCATTTGTACAAGTACTGGTGGGACTGGAAGACTCTAAAACCTCTTTCTAGTTCTAGTATTCTGTGATTCTTATCAAATATAAACTACAACAAGCAACAACAGACTTGCTATTTTTTCTTTATATGTAATGTGCTAAAATCTTTGTTCATATTATTCCTATGTCAGACTGGAAAATATGTCAGCTGTTTGGGTACTTGAACAAAAAGGGCAAACATGGATGTCTATTGCTGAACTCACATATGCTCCTGGCACCAAGAATTTCATATTACTGCCCTCTACATGTAGGTACATGGTCATTCTAAACCCTTTAAATGAATAACGTGTATGTATATTTAAAAAGTGTCCTAGCCAATCACAGAAAGTCAAATACTATACAATTATTCTACATATATGTGAGGTATCTACAGTAAATTCAGAGAGACAGAGAGTAGAATGGTGGCTGCCAGGGGCTGGGGGAGGGGACGATGCTGAGTTGTTATTTAATGCATACAGAGTTTTAGTTTTCCAAGAGGAAAAGAGCTATGGAGATTAATTGTATAGTAATGAAAATGTACTAATGCCACTCAACTGTATACTTAAAGATGGTTAAGCTGGTACATTTTATGTTATATATATCTTACCAGCATTTTTAAAAAGGTATCTTAATGACAGGCAATTTTATATTTTCATTTAAAATGGTTATAAGAAAAGTGCACCTCAGGAGAATAAACTTACTATGAGCTTATGGCAAAAAACAGAATATTTTTGTTCATTTACAATAAATAATCCCCAGAAAAATTACTTTCCCTCTACCTGAAAAACAAAATGTTTGGGAATGTAACTATACATTTGGCAGACTGCTATCAAAAAATTCTTAACTGGTAATGTTGTTCATTGGCGATAGTCTTTAATAAAAGAAAACACTTTCCTTTTACAGATGGCATATTTATAAGTTCATTCCTTGTAGGTAAATGAAGTTGAGAAAGTTCCTTCATAGTATGTTAGAGAATAGACCTGCATACCAGGAAATCTGGATTCTGGCAAGGCTCTTCTGAGGCTCAGTTGCTTCTTTTGTAAGAGCTTGTTGTGATGATTAAATGAGGTGATACAAATGAAAATAAGCTTTGTGTATGCTCTGACCATCCCTGTCGTATATTTTTGGAGTGTAATTTCCAATATATGCCTTGCCATGTATGGGAATATAAAAGGCAATCTAATAAAGTTAAGTTTGAAAAACAGTCATTAGAAACTAAAAACATGCTTTTTAGTAAGTAATAAGCTAATTTTCAATTTAATTATTTATAATGCTTCCCATTAGTAAATTTTAAAAATGCAGCTGGTTTCAGTGGAATACTTATATTAACATTTAAACCAACAAAAACTAAATTAACGAGGACGACTAGTTGAGCAAAGGGGCTGAAGTACGCTTCTATTAACCAGTTATGAAAAACAATTGGTATATTCTTCAGTTCAGTTCAGTTCAGTCGCTCAGTCGTGTCTGACTCTTTGCGACCCCATGAATCACAGCACGCCAGGCCTTCCTGTCCATCACCAACTCCCGGAGTTCACTCAGACTCACGTCCATCGAGCAAGTGATGCCATCAAGCCATCTCATCCTATGTCGCCCCCTTCTCCTCCTGCCCCCAATCCCTCCCAGCATCAGAATTTTTTCCAATGAGTCAACTCTTTGCATGAGGTGGCCAAAGTACTGGAGTTTCAGCTTTAGCATCATTCCTTCCAAAGAAATCCCAGGACTGATCTCCTTTGGAATGGACTGGTTGGATCTCCTTGCAGTCCAAGGGACTCTCAAGAATCTTCTCCAACACCACAGTTCAAAAGCATCAATTCTTCGGCGCTCAGCCTTCTTCACAGTCCAACTCTCACATCCATACATGACCACAGGAAAAACCATAGCCTTGACTAGACAGACCTTTGTTGGCAAAGTAATGTCTCTGCTTTTGAATATGCTATCTAGGTTGGTCATAACTTTCCTTACAAGAAGTAAGTGTCTTTTAATTTCATGGATGCAGTCACCATCTGCAGTGATTTTGGAGCCCAAAAAAATAAAGTCTGACACTGTTTCCCCATCTATTTCCCATGAAGTAATGGGACCGGATGCCGTGTATATTCTTAAGTAACTTCAATATAAGAGCTCAGGTTGCTAACTGCATTTTAAGCTTATAGATTAATAAACAAAGTAATTCATATTTTTACAAGAAAGAATCTATTATCACTTTAGAAGGCATTTGCCTCAAATTTCCCATTCCGGAAATGCTAAATATATTTATCTTATACTTAACTCAACCCAATTAAAAAATTTACTTGTCGAAAGATTTTACTTGCTGACCAGTTATCTGAAAGTTCTAAGTTGGTTATCCCTTTCGTCCTACTTCTTCTATCACAAAAAACACGGTACTGGGACAAAGTAAGGAAATTAATGAGAAATTCAACAACAAAAAGAAAAGGATTTGCCTCTCAAGTAATTAAACAGTTTCTTTATAGAAAGAGGACAGGTATGTTAAATAAAGATGGCTTCCAGTAAAGGTGCTATTCAAAGTATGAAATCTTCTTGTCTTTTTCAACACACTGTTCTGTTCAAAACATGGGTTCTTCATAAAAAAATACATGTTGTGAAATATGTGGCATGACTGGTCAGTATTTTTCTTTCTTTCTTTTTTTTTTTTTTTGGTATTTTTCTATGATGAATCAGACCTATTAACTGGACTTTGTTAGTCTTATACAAATTTTAATCACCAAATAAACTGAGGAAGAAAGAGACTTCAGATTCAATGTACAGAATTCCATTTTCACGCTTTGAGAAGAATCCAATTGCATCATAGAAAACAACTATTTCAAGATTACTCAGTGCAAGTCACTGATGTAGAAAACGAACTTATGGTTAGCAGGAGGGAAAAGTGGGGGAGAGGGGTAAATTGGGAGACTGGGATTGACAGACACACACTACTATATATAAAATAGATAATAATAAGAATCTACTGTATGGCTCAGGGAACTCTACTCAGTACTCTGTAATGACCTATATGGGAAAATAATCTAAAAAAAAAAAAGAATGGACATATGTATATGTATAACTGATTCACTTTGCTGTATACCTGAAACTAACACAACACTAAATCAGCTATATATACTCCAATAAAAAATTTTAAGAGGTTGTAAGCAAAAGGTTGTAATAAAATTCCTATTTTGGAAGAAAGGTACTCCTAGTCTATACCTGTAAACGACTAATAACAAATTCCTGAATCATATCATAGATAAATTAATTTCTGATACTACACAAACCAGCAAGTTAAACTGGGAAACTGGCCTCTCAAAAATAAAGCTGGTACCTCTTTACTAGTCATTTAAGAATGCCTGGGAAGCACTTTTTATGGTAAAGAGAAAGCAGTAAAACATTTAATATAAGAATGATCTATAATCTAATCGCATAGCAGAAAATAAATAAGATATGCAAGTAATAATGAGAAAATATTTCTGCCAAGATCAATAGTATACACTGGGCTAAGACAGGTTAATGGTTTATTTATAAAAATAAATATAAACAAACACTAAATTCTGATACTTATTAGCTTTACTGAGGAGGAAAAAAATAGCTGCAAATACTGCTAATTTTATCCACATGTCTCAGAAAAGAATTTCTACCACATTTTCCTAAGCCTTTATATCAACCAAGTATAACAGGCATCCAAACTGCAAACATGAAGCTCACTACAAAAAAGTGGGTTTTGAAGATAATTTTAAATTTGCATAAACTGAAATCTTATCAAATCAAAGCTGGATCTAGAAAACCCAGGAACTTCCCAATTTGCTTAAATATCTGAGGGCCTATTAAATAGCAGAAGAGAGACAAATGGCATTCTACAAAAATTCTGTCAAGACTCCAAACGATGCTTATAAATGTTTTACAGCAATTCCAATAATCTAATGCAAGTCCAACTTGTGAATATATATAGTAGAATATAAAATGTAAACTGTCAAAATTATACTCAAATGAGTACAGAGCAAACATTTACAAAGATGACATTCACAGAAGAAGCACACTTACGAAATGAGATTTGTATGTACTGCAACAAAAACACTTCATGTGTGCATTAACTATAATACTGATACAAGTTTTAAAAGCAGTGTTCCTCAGATATTCTTGACTGTTCTGAAAGTGACAACTTAGAAAAAATCTGGTTAATTTTGTAAACAACTATGACAACTGCATTCTCAGACTGAAGACATCTATTTCAACCCTGCAGCAGACCTCAAGAGCTCTAAGAGCCACCCTCCACCACAGACATCTCATGCTGAACTTCTAACTCTCCTGGTTCATCAAGCTCTCTTCTCTCCATGCCTCGGCAGATGGAGCCAACACCATGGTTTCCCCACAAGTCTGGGTTAGCTAGTTCTCAGCCAGGTTTCCTGTGCGCCCTGCGGCCGATCGGAGGACTCATCAGGATATAGTGGAGTCTTCTTTCCCCACTTCCCCCTGGACTCGGTGGCTGTTTCTCTATCCCTGGAGCCTAACACAGTCTCCAGCCTATTGCAGATGCAGAAAAGACAGAACCAAGGAAACCACTGTGGCTGCCAGGAATCGTTTAATTCAACAAATATTTGAGCACTGAAGTGAGTTAAGCTAGATACACAGTTAAACTGGATATAAAAACTAGAGCTCTCACCCACAAGTAAATAAATAAAACACGTTACCATGCATTGCACAAAATAATCTAAGACTGGATCTGGAAATCATACTTCATTTAAACTTCTCTACCCTTCTCTGACTTGACTTGCATGCTTCTGTAACCTGAAGTAGCTCATACATGACTGGTTAAAAAAACAATGGTGAATAACAGTGAAACAAAGTGGTCAAATTGGTTCACATGGGATTTTATCCAAGCATAGTAATGTTCTGTGCCACAAATAACTGCAGATGAACACAAAGTATGCTAAGAGCTAACATTAACTGTTATTTTTAGTGCATGATTTTGCAGAACATGAGGTTTTTCAGGAATACATTATTTTTCTATAATAGAAATGAGTGTACATTCAACTCTGAATAGCCACATTAAATCTTTTAATACAACAAACATATTTATTACACAAGCTACTTAAATTATTAAATAAGTTACTACTATGTGTAAAGGTCAGCAACAAAGAAGAAAAGGGAACTAAGTTACTGATGATGACTATTTTATTAAGCACTGTGTTAAAGGCTATGAATACTTTGTAATTTAAATTCAATAACTGAGAAGGTAGATAGGTAAAAATAATTCACATTGCATTTAAATGGAACGTGATCTAATTTACAGCTAGTGTGAAAAGGAAAAACATTATTTTTAGAAGAGCCCTCCCTAGCTTAAGAAACCATTTATGAGTTTTCACAATCTAACCAATATCCTCACAACTATAAAAACATAAATTCTTAACAAAAATTTAACAAATCGAGCTATATATAAAAACAATAATATAACATGACCAAGTTGAGGTTATCCCAGGAACAAAAGGTTGGCTTAACACTAAAAATACAATCAATAGAATTTATCATATTAACAAATAAAAAAGAAAAACCATATCATCATGTCAGTAGATAAATAAAACGCCTTGACAAAATCCTAAATCCATTCATGGTAACAGCTCTCAACAAACTAGAAATAGAAGGAACAAGAATTTTTAAAGTAGTTATTACAGCTTAAAGGAAACTATGTCCATAATAAATGCAAGACTGGAATCTCAGAAGAGAAATAAAAATGATAAAAAATAATCTAATTGAAGCTCTAGAACTAAGAAATTTAATACTTAAAATAAATATAACCCAAGAAAGGCAGCATTATGTATTTCCAGTTTCTATAAATTTTTAGTAGCAATCAGTAGTGCTTACAGTCATTATAATTTTTAAAAACCCGAAACAGAGAAATATCAATGAAACACAATAAAAATATGGACTAGAGAAATTGATCATCTCTTCTTTTTGCGTGTGGTTTTCAATTTCCCTGTATTCAAAATGTGAAAGCAACTCTGATTCATTTGCTTAACAAAGTATTAAGTTTGAACTTAATAGTTCAAACACTGATGACATGAAGTCAGAAGAAAAACAAAAACAGTCTCCATCCTTAAGGATAATCTAGAGGGAAGAGTTTACAGTTTCTAAGAAACCCTCTAATGTTGTAGCTGTGTAACTATTTATTTAATGAGATTAATTCTACCCCAATAAGGCCCCATAAGGGACCTTGTACATACTTGGCATCGTACAGAAAACACATTCCTCAAAATTTCAACAACCCTATTATCATTACAGTACAGATTTTCTTGTATGAATTTTACTTCACTAAACTCTCACACAATTTCTAAAAATTCTACATGCCAGAACTAATTTACTAATTTTTAGTAAAATATAAAATTTGACAACTGACATTTCTATACTCATTTGGTTGTTCTTTAGGGTAACTTAGGGTTGATCTTTAGGGTAATTCTTATTTCTGAATCACTTAATATTTTGACACGCTTATTAAAAAATTCAAAGCATCAAAACACTGGAGAAGGGTGAAACTGAAGAATGCTCAATAAACTAGATGCTATCTTTCTTTAGATCAGAAATATGGAAATCACAAGTTCAAGAGTCAGATACCCTACAAACGATTTCACAAAATGTTCTGTCATTTTAAAATATATGAACAACTTATCAGTGGATTAAAAAATAGGGAGTGAATTCATACAACTGTGAGATAACATGGGAACAATTGTAGCATAACAGTTCAGAGCATGGGTTCTGGGATTAGAAAAAAGTGGGCTTTAAGTCTAGGGTTTAAAGACTAGTCAGTTAACTGTTTCATCTACAGAACATCTGTAAACTATCAGAAGGTTACTGTGTAGATTAAATAAGAAAATTACTGTTAGTCATATAAATTGATACAACACTTTAGAAAGGCATGTTGCCAACATTCCTGAAATGTATTCATATGAACTGTTGTATGAGGGAAAAACTTAAAAGATTCCATAAGCTTGGGAGACTGGTTTATTTCAGGGCTTCTCAGTCTTTCATATGTGAATGTATACTGTGTTTCTGAAAGGGTAATATAATACTTAGCAGTTCTAAAACTTACTTGACCGTGGTATGCCATTTTCACTGAGTATCTCAAGGGACTAGTGTGATCCACTGAAATCAAATTTTGGTAACTATAAATTGGACCCCATGAAAAACTGTAAAACTGTTCACACACTTTTGATCTAGCAGATCAATCCTGCAAGATTTTCATACGTATGAAAAAATGAAGTCAAAAAGAAGACACTATGTATAGTGTTACTTATAATAGCAAAAATCAGATGAAACCTCAGTGCCTAGTGGCAGAGGTAAGCATGACATATCAACATCAAAGACTGTGTCGTACAGTTACTGTAAGTGCTAGAATGGAGGCTGTAGTCCCATGGAAACGTTTGTTGAAACAAAAAGAATACAATTTTCTATAAGTGTCAGAATTATAACAACACAAAAAATAGATGTATTTGGACAAAGACTTGCAAGAACAGTGGAAAATCAAGTTAATGTTCTAGATAGTGGGACTCGGGGAGGGTAATTCTTTTATTTAGATGCTTTTTTAAAAAAAATTTAGTTTCTTTAGCTTTCAGAGGTTTGTGTACACAATACATTAAAAATGGTATCTGTAAAGAAAGATACAACAGTAAGACTCTTGACTAAAAACTACTTTAATATGGCTCTTTTCCTATTAAGTTTCCTGGCAATCAAAGCCAAACCAAAATTTTAATTACAGGACCATACAAAGATTGTCAGCATGCAAAAGACGCTGGACATTCAGTCAGTGGGATTTATATGATCAAACCTGAAAACAGCAATGGACCAATGCAACTATGGTGTGAGAACAGTTTGGATCCTGGTGGTTGGACTGTTATTCAGAAAAGAACAGATGGCTCTGTCAACTTCTTCAGAAACTGGGAAAATTATAAGGTAAATCAGTGATTCAGCCCTGGGGGGAGATGTAGACAAAGCAGCTCTTGCAAGAATAGTCATTCTATGCAACAAATAAGATACACAGCTAAAAAATTGCTCTTCGTATGTTTTTCATTATCTGCATTTGTCCAAAAGACAATCCTCATCTTTGGTTTCAAGTCAAAATTAAAATGTAAAAAGGAAACTAAAGATGTACTTTAAAATGTTCCCTTTCAGTCTGGATGATTTACACATATATTTAATTCTTTGCAAAGATTGATCCTAATTTCATTTTCTAGGAAGACAACTGCTTTTTTGTTCATGACCACATCTGCACCCATTATCAAGTGTATTTAATCGGAGGTAAACAATCTTAGAAAAAAGGTCATGTTTTGGAAGTCCTATACTCTGTATTATTGCTTATAATAATGAGACATTAATATATCCATGTGAGAAATTGTATACATTTCTAAACAAGTAACAAGTGAAAGAACACAACCTCTTTGAAAATACATTTAGCATTAAGATCAGGTTTATCAAACATATTCTGCTGCATACTTGCGATGGCAAATATTTATGGAAATAGGATAGTTAATTTGTTACTTTCTTCAAACATTAACCTACAATTTTCCAACAGGACTTTGAAGATTACTATTTTATCATCCTACATTTACTAATTTTATTTTTAATAGAGCTAAAGAAGATAATTTGTTCTAAAACAGATATTACCATTTTTGCTGAGTATCATAAAAAATGTTAGATGTATTATTTATTTGACTATGGTGGAGACAATACCTTTAGAACAAAAATGTGTTTCTTTGTATGAGTATGAAAGAAATCAGGAACGCTTTTCGAGGATCTGGGTAGTGTACTAGTTAATATTTTTAGTTTCTATGAATAATTTCAATTCTGCTTTTATCTTATTTGTAGACTTTGGAGTTAGTTGTGCAAATAAATGCTGACAAATTGAGAGAAAGCAAAACAAAACAAAGTGATTACGTGGGACTTCAGTAGAACAGGTGATCTACAAAAATGGAAGATTACATTAACACTTAAATGGTCAATATCTTTAAGCTATCAGGTGTTTAAAACATCTAGAAAACGCTTACTATCTCTACACTCATTCATGTATGCATGTTCTTTGTTTAATAACAGAAAGGATTTGGAAACATTGATGGAGAATATTGGCTTGGACTGGAAAATATCTATTTGCTTAGCAATCAAGATAATTATAAGTTATTGATTGAATTAGAAGACTGGAGTGACAAAAAAGTCTATGCAGAATATAGCAGTTTCCGCCTGGAACCGGAAAGTGAATTCTATAGACTGCGTCTGGGGACTTACCAGGGGAATGCTGGGGATTCCATGATGTGGCATAATGGTAAACAGTTCACCACTCTGGACAGAGATAAAGATATGTATGCAGGTGAGTGAGAAAAAACTGATGCGTCTTCTTTGCAGGATCACCACTTTCTATGCACTAAATAGAACCCAGTTATAAAGTATATGCCACTGAAGTCTTTTCAGAAAAGTTGTTTTGGACTCAGTCAAAGGGAATACAACCTGCTAAAAGGAACAGCTTTTTAGGAGCTCTTCTCTAAGGCAATCGCAAAGCGTGAACTCTGTGAACAAGGTCTTGCTGTTCTAACCTGATGGGGTGGGATGGGAAACAAAACATAGTCATCTGGAAATAAACTTGCAACTGCCTACAACTGCTAACAAATCCACTGGACACCTACCATGTGGTAGGCACTGTTGTAGGCTCTGAAGAACACAGCAGTGAACAAAGTTCCTGCCCTTTGGGAACTTACTTTCTGGAAGTAAACAAAATGATTTCTCAGGTGGTGGCAAGTGCTTCAGGAAAAGTAAAACTGAACAAGGAACAGGGAGGGTGCCATTTTCCGTGGGTTGGACAAAAAAGGTGACATTTGAACAAGGCCCTGAAGGGAGTGAAGGAAGCGAGTCATTTGGGTACATGGGGTAAAGGCACTTTTTGGTAAAGACGACTAGCAAGATGACTGCAGCAGGGGGTACAGGAACTGCAGAAAAGCTTTATTCAGAGGAGAAATATTCTCTTTAGAAAGACTCAATTAGGTCATCCACATAATGTAATTTTTAATTTAATTTTCACACACTTTTTGCCTTTTTAGCCTAGGTTTCTGGCTCTGATAAAGCGATATCTCCTGAAAATTGATTTATTTTTACATTGAGCTCTATGGCAAGCAGCACACAGGTCTCTATTTCACTCTGGCAAAAGAGGAAAAAGGAAGACAGATTTGACCATAATATATGCCTTATTTACAGAAACTCATTTGATTTGTTAATAGTACTATTTTAGATATAGATTTTTTTGCTATTTTAAAAATCAATTTTACCCAACTTTACTCTCTTCAGCAACTCCATATCTTTTTCCCTCCCAATCTCTCCCATTTCTCTCTCTTACATACAAACACTACTTGCATTTTATTTACCCTGCCTCCCAGCAAAGAAAATCACTCACAACAACAACAAAAAAAGCATGTGCTAATAAGCAAAGAGCAAAATAAAAAAGGCAATTCAAGTGATCTTTCAAGTAGTTGATACTCAAGCAACAGTAACAGGATAAATGAAAAAACACCACTGTGAAGATAAAGGTTAACTGAAATCAGTAAGAAAAACTCAAACTGTTCTCAAAGTAGAGTAGGTTTTTGATGGTTTACAGAGTACCACACTTAGAAGAAACTTTTACTCTGATGTCTGTATTTTTTTTCCTCAAAGGAAACTGCGCCCACTTCCATAAAGGAGGATGGTGGTACAATGCCTGTGCACACTCGAATCTCAATGGAGTCTGGTACAGAGGAGGCCATTACAGAAGCAAGTACCAAGATGGGATATTTTGGGCCGAATACCGAGGTGGCTCATACTCCTTGAGAGCAGTTCAGATGTTGATCAAGCCTATTGACTGAAGAGACGCAGTCTCCAATTTAAATGACACAGAACTCTAATTTTCAGTTCTTAAAAATGTAAATGTTACATGTGTATTATTTTGCACAATTCATTTCTACAGGTATAGTTTTTTAAGTGAATTTTTACTATAACTATAAAAGGGGATTTATGAATATAGTTTCATCTTCCCTTAATATACTGTAGAAGATTATCTGCATCTATAATCCAAGTTATTTTAAAAATATTATTGACTGAATACAGCCAAAGTTTGTTTTCTAAAATGTAAATTATTTGTCACAACGTAAAACAAATTTTAGCTTTATTTTAAATCAAAATTCAATACATGTCAAGATCTTTAACAATTTATTTAAAGCCTTTATGAGAATGCTGTAACTTCCAATGGAAAAATAATTTTAAGATTTCAGCAACATCATACATTTTATTTATAAAAAATATAGACAGGAAATTAGAAAAAACTCTAGTTTTGCCAACAATTTGCATTGAATAAAAGTTATTTCAAAGTGAGTTTATGCCTTTCACATGAAATGATTAAACTTGAATTCTTGACAATATATTTTATGTCAATTTCAGAATGAAGAAATCCACAAGATACATATTTTTTAAAAACAAAAATAATGTTTACAGTATTTAAATGGCCAATTTATAGAAACAGAAATAGACTAATTTTTCAATGTTACCTTCATATGATTTCGTATGAATACCAAAATTTCCTAAAATCTACTTTATGTTTTTATATCAGTAAAACATTGATATTACAAACGTGCAGAATATTTGGTGAGTCAATGGTTTTACAGAACTGAATTACAACTCTAAGCTTATTTATTAATACTTTTCCCTCCCTAATTTACTGATCTTAACTATTTAGAAAAAGTTTATCTGCTAGTCAAGTCAGAAAGTTTGGACAGCTTTACAAGCATTACTGCATACCGATGGGTGGGACTAAAACATCTTCAACGAGCTGTTGGATATCTTTCCAATACTGAGATTCAACAGTTTCAGGATGGAATCCACAGGGGTTTCAGTAGTCCAAATGGCTAATTCCAGTGTGTGTGTCTTTAGCTCATCTTTGCAACTAACAACTTTACTACCAATCTTCTAGAATAATTATCTTCTAAAAATATGTTCTGCTTAGAGCAGATCTTCCCTTAACTCATTTGTGAACTAAAAATTTTAGAGGAATCTCTTGAGACTTTTGCTCAACCAGGCAGAACTGAAGATAATTATCTGCACAACTTTAATCCATCAACATCAAGTCCAATGTTTCTGCTCTGCCACATCTCAAAACTTCTGGTGAAAGAAGGTAAGAGAACATCAAGCTGACAGCAATGTTATTCCCTGCTTTATCTGGTCATTTTGGAATGGTTTTCAAGTCCCTCTCCACCACCCCTAGAACCAGAAAACTCCACTAGAAAATTTCTGGGAGAAATTAGGCATCTAATCATTTTATCAAATCTTAATTGAATAAAACTTTACGAGGGCATTCCATTTATTTGCAGAACTACAGCATTTCACTCACACATCCAAAACCCTATTAAAGACAAGTCTCAGAGAATTTTCACAGAAGAGGAATATTATTAACACGAGAATCATGTGAAAGTCAACATACAAACTGGAAGACTGCTGAATGCTCACAGCGCCTTGCCCACAGGTTCATTATACCCTCCTTTATAGAGAGGTGATACAGCTCTGCTCTAAAGTTCCTGGAAAGCTTAACAATAACTTAGGCAACTGAGTTCCTCGAGATCAAGGAGTAGGAAGCAATATTATATGATGGCTAAGCATAGGTCCTAAAGGCAGAACTGCTTGGCTTTGTGGCTCAAATCTACTATGTACATGTGTTAGACTTAGATATTCCTGAGGTCAATTTATATATTCCTGCCTCAGTTTTCATATCTATAAAGTGGAGATAACAACAGTACTTAGCTCATGTAGTTACTGTGAAAATCAAATGAGGTAATACATGTGGTGAAACATTTAGAATAATGCTTGATACTAGTAAGGACTCAGTAGACTTCAACTACCGGATTATTCTTGCTCATCTATATACTTTCTGCATTACCTATCATGTGGTGTCTTGCACAGAGTGAGTAACCAACGTGCTAAAAGAAACAATATCCAAATTTTCCAGCACAAAATTACACTGATCCACGATCTTCATGTGCAAACTTAATAGAGCTATGTCACCTGTTAACGGCAGGTAGTAAAGAGCATTGGCCATAAGAAAAATTAAGAACAGCCATAGTAAAAAAAAGAAAAAAAAAAAAAAAAGGACTCCCCTGGTGGTCCAGTGGTTAGGACTCTACGCTTCCAATGCAGGGGGCTAGGGTTCAGTCCCTGGTTGGGAAATTATGATCCCACATGCTGTGTGGCACAGCCAAAAAAATAAAAAAAGGAATAGCCATACTAAGAGATTTCAGCCTAATGAGAATCTTGTGAGCGATTAGGTTAAGTCACATGTATGGTAGGCAAGGTCTGATAGCTAGCCACTTTACAGGTTACTTGGGAATAAGATGTGGTTGCCTTACCTTCAGTAAGATTGAGCTATAAACTTGGAGCTGGTTTATAGAAGGATTACTTATGTTTAGTTATTTTTAATAAATGAAATGAAGCTTATCCTAAAAATGACTTAGATTCTATCCTCCACTCAATGGGACATCGTCAATATTAAGGAACCTTGACATCTCTAAAATTAAGTACATATGAACTAATAAACTCATCCTCAGGCTCCAAGCCTGTGTGAGTGTAAAGATCAGATTTTCAGTTTAATGTTCACTTGACTCTATGAGTCAAGGAGTACTAATTCTTTTGGCATTATATTTGTTAGGACTCCTACTAGTAATCATATAAGAAAACTGTAAAAGCTTCTACAACTATGAAAATGTTTCAAATTACCTGTAAATCTGTACTACTGTGATATGATTTTTATATACTTGAATTAATCAATAGTAAGTTAAAGATGATTATATCCTAATGATTTTTTTATTCTTTTAGTGTCTGAGAAAATAAGTAAGAAAAGAATGAATCTACGTAATGATGGCATGACCTCTCCTTAAAGAAGCCATAAAAATAAGCTCAGTTTTCAAGATGAACTCAAAATTAAAACTAAAGACAGATTTCTAAAATATTAATATAATTCCATAATGCTTTCTTGGAGCTATAAATGAAATGGTTATAATGCATATCTTAAGAGCAAGTCAATTTAACCTCCCTTGTTCAGGTTTTTTCACTTACATGAATAATAATATCACTTATAAACTGTTGTAACAAATTAGAAAATTTATGTAAAGTGTACAATGTTGGGCATATGGGATTAAGTTGCAAATAAATGTTACTTAAGATTTTTATTATTATCCTCCTATTAAGGTTTGCTAAAAAATTTACAAAACATGTTACTGAAATATCAAGTTGGAAACACTGCTGGCAAAGCTGTTGGAACTGGGGGAATCTGATTCTCTTTATGATTAAAATGCAGATCTATATAACTTCTACACATAATATACATATATTTTAAAGATATAGGCTCTTCAAAAAAAACAAACAAACCCCAAAACGATGAAAATGGGAAAGCAATCAATATAACCCCATCCCTAGCCCTTTTATATCACAAGTCTCTGAATGGTCTAAAGTAAACTTCATAAAATACACTATTAAAGAAAGTTAGAAGAATTTTAAATATATATATAAAAAAATGAGAGTAAAAAAGGATATAAATGAGGTAATGGAAAATGGGAATGTAATTTTGGCTAAAGAAAAAGCTAGGGCTAGCTGCCATTTGGTCAGAGCTCATTTCAGACCTCATTCTCAGGATTCAGAATAAAATGACTGAACATGCTTTATTGCTGTTTTAGAATTCACTATGTAATCCTAGTGAGAAGAATAAGGTAAAGTAATCCATGGTGTGTATTACCTACAAATCAAAGAAAGGAAAATGGAATAAAACTCTTAAAATATTAAAAGCCAGTGACATTTTTTGACCATTAGGCATTTTTGAGATCAGTGCCAAAGACTTTTATACATTTAACCACGTAAAATTCTACCAAAGAGGCAGGGAAAACACCCTCATTAAAACTTTGGACTTTGTCAAAATATCTTTGTAGAAATGTGAATAAAAAGCTACTGTTTTTGAAAATATTTGTACATAGATTAGCAAAAATTTCTAAAACTAATATAAAATTAAAGAACTATATTCTTCTAAGGGATCAAGATAGGTTGAAAACTCCAGAAACATTAAAGAGGATCAGATAAAATCTGAAGGTCCTTGCAAGTTTAGGCGTGCTTCAAACATTGCTGTGATGAGGGCACTGCTATCAAGGCCTGGTAATGTTATGCACCTCTTTCACAGCTTAGGAGATAGGAGAGGTTATTCACAAGGTAATGACATCAACACAGTCCTTGGTATTAAAGAGATGTTAAGTTCCACAAAGGAAGGGTCGAAGTCCACTCTGATCCCTGCTCTCCATCTATCACCAAGAACAGCGCTAAGCAAACACTGGATAGCCAGCGGAACACTGGGAGAAGGTAGGGAGTTGTATACAAAAAATGACACACGAATAAAATTGCTGGAACAATGGGAAGAGCCAGAAAGGGATAATTTAATTAATGAAGTCAACCAGTTAAGTATTAAATATTAAGTGCCCACTTTTATTTGAGATGCTATGAAAACAAAATAGTGCTTGTCAGAGGATAGGGGATGGAAAGGGTACAATTTATATTCTTTATTACAGATGGATATAAGGAAAGCTTTTCTATTCTCACAAAAGGAAAAGAAAAAAAAAGCCCACCAGGCTCCTCTATCCATGGACTTTTCCAGGCAAGAATACTAGAGCAGGTTGGCATTCCTTTCTCCGGGGAATCTTCCCAACCCGGGGATCAAACCCTGCATTGCAGGCAGATTCTTTACTATCTTGAGACATCAGAGAAGCCCAACATAAAGACAGATTTTCTCTTCTCAAAAAAGGGAAAAAAAAGAGAGGGGGGTGAGAGGGGGCTATCTTGAAAATCTAACATACAAAACTGCAAATTAAGTTGGGGGGTGTCTCTATAAGAGACAGAGTTAGGCCATCTTACTTTTCTCTGTAACATTCTGCTTCTACTTGATAGGAAGCAGTGTATAGAACTGCAACAACTTCCTTATTTCCATAGTTTTAAAAACATATGCTTTCCTTCCCAGAAAACATCCTAAGCTGGTTGAGCTACTGCATCTTCCCAAAGTTACATAAATAAAGTAGAAATGAGGCTAGAAAACGCACATGAAAGAATATTTATCATGTTTCATACAACAACTAAATTATTTTTGCACAATGCTCTTTTGCCCTCTCTCCAGCAAAGCAAAACTTCCCATGCCAAATTCTCTAATAAGCCCCTTAAGACTGTTCTCCAATGACAAGAACAAATGAGTGCTGTTAATGATTTTCAGATTTAAAGCAATAATTCTCATATAAAACAATTTTTTCCTTGAAATTTGCCAAACTATTTCTCTCCAGAAAAACTGCATCCTTAGCCTAAGAACTTTTCACTATATCGTCCAGGCTGACTAATTTTTACCTTGAATGCAAACCAACAGAAGAGACAACTTTTCAACAGATGATGAGTTGAAAGCCAAGAAAACATTTTCTACTTTTTATAATTTAATCCACATTGAATTATAAATAAATCTGGCAGTATCAAAGTAAGAGTTTTGTCAGTATATAAGCCTTCATTTTCTGTTTTAAATTTCACAGAGAATGATGGTTGGTTCAGTTCATAATTCATAACATTAATAACACCGTTAGTTTGGATAATGCCTCTTATGTTAAGAGTAGGTGATTAACCTTTACCTTTTCTCTGTACAGTACAGATTCTTTTGGTTGACATATCTGTTCCAAAAGAACCTTCGCAGACACTAAAGGACAAGGGGTGGTTATTCAGTCACTGAGTTGTGTCTGACTCTTTGCAACCCCATGGACTGTAGCCAGCCAGGCTCCTCTATCCATGGGATTTCCCAGGCAGGAATACTGGCATACACTGCCATTTCCTCCTCCAGGGGATCTTCCCGACCCCGGGATCCAACCCTGGTGGTCCACTTGGCAGGTGGATTCTTTACCATGGAGTCATCTGGATAAAGGATAGCATTATGCAAATTCTGTACACTTGAGGAGGGATAGTTAACTAGAAGCTCCTAATATGCACAATGACTATTATCTCTCAAATGTCTTCAGGACAAGTTATCTCCTATCAAATGTACAGCATCTTGTAAATATTGTCATTTTTGGCATCTATCTGCACTAGGCCTAGTTTAATATGAGTGGGGAAAAAATTCTGAAGAAAAGTTAAATTTAAAAACCATGATCCTAATTCATTTTTAATAAGGACAAAATATGAAAAATGTAAATATTAACAGGATATAAACTATTGTAAAATCTTCATTCTTCAACATACTTTAGTACTGAAGATTAGGAATGAGAAAATAAACCAGCTGCATATGATATAAATAAATCAAGCAGTCAAAAAGTTGTATAAAGTTGAAATGCTTCACATTTTCTTAGGAAAAGCATGTTTGTTTTGATAGATGGGATGAATACATTTAATCTCAAAGTGTGCTATAAAATGAAACTGTCACTGCATTAAAAAGGTGATTTTCATGCTGGAAATGAGCTTAACTGCATCACAAGAACTTGTCTGACAAATATTTCACTGTTTCATTTTCCTGTCCCAAGTCTACCAAATGTTTGTGCCAAATGTTCCGCAATCACCTCACAATCTCAGATGCTTCTTCACAGACTGGTATAGGGATGAATAATTACATGGAGAATCCAATGTATAAAATTATGTAGATGCTAAAGTGTATGTTTCGTGTACAGAATACATAATATTCTTGGCAAGAATACACAGAATACTTCTGTACAGAATACTTCTGTACAGAATACAGAATATTCCTGGCAAGAATACACAGAAGAACTATACAAAAAAGATCTTCATGATTCAGACAACCATGATGGTGTGATCACTCACCTAGAGACAGACATTCTGGAATGCAAAGTCAAGTGGGCCTTAGGAAGCATCACTATGAACAAAGCTAGTGGAGGTGATGGAATTCCAGTTGAGCTATTTCAAATCCTAAAAGATGATGCTGTGAAAGTGCTGCACTCAACATGCCAGCAAATTTAGAAAACTCAGCAGGGGCCAAGGGAATGGAAAAGGTCAGTTTTCATTCCAATCCCAAAGAAAGGCAATGCCAAAGAATGCTCAAACTACCACACAATTGCACTCATCTCATACGCTAGCAAAGTAATGTTCAAAATTCTCCAAGCCAGGCTACAACAGTCTGTGAACTGTTAACTTCCATATGTTCAAGCTGGAATTAGAAAAGGCAGAGGAACCAGAGATCAAATCGCCAACATCCACTGGATCATCAAAAAAGCAAGAGAGTTCCAGAAAACCATCTACTTCTCTTTTATTGATTACACCAAAGCCTTTGACTGTGTGGATCACAACAAACTGAAAAATTCTTCAAGAGATGGGAGTACCAGACCACCAGGCCTGCCTCCCGAGAAATCTGTATGCAGGTCAGGAAGCAACAGTTAGAACTGGACATGGAACAACAGACTGGTTCCAAATCAGGAAAGGAGTATGTCAAGGCTGTATATTGTCACCCTGCTTATTTAACTTATATGCAGAGTACATCTTGAGAAACACTGGACTGGATGAAGCACAAGCTGGAATCAAGACTGCTGGGAGAAACATCAATAACCTCAGATATGCACATGACACCACCCTTACAGCAGAAAGCAAATAAGAACTTAAGAGCCTCTTGATGAAACTGGAAGAGGAGAGTGAAAAGTTGGTTTAAAACTCAACATTCAGAAAACTAAGATCATGGCATCCACTTCCATCACTTCGTGGAAAATAGATGGAGAAACAACGGAAACAGTGACAAACTTTATTTTTTGGGGCTCCAAAATCACTGCAGATGGGGGCTGCAGCCATGAAATTAAGAAAAGCTATGACCAACCTAAACAACATATTAAAAAGCAGAGACATTACTTTGCCGACAAAGTTTTCCAGTAGTCATGTATGGATGTGAGGTTGGACTATAAAGGAAGGTGAGCACTGAAGAACTGATGCTTTTGAACTGTGTAGTGTTGGAGAAGACTCTGGAGAGAGTCCTTGGACTGCAACAAGATCTAACCAGTCCATCCTAAAGGAAATCAGTCCTGAATATTCACTGGAAGGACTGATGCTGAAGGTGAAACTCCAATACTTTGGCCACCTGATGCAAAGAGCTGACTCATTGGAAAAGACCCTGATGCTGGGAAAGATTGAAGGCAGGAGGAGAAGTGGACGACAGAGGATGAGATGGTTGGATGGCATCACCAACTCCATGGATCTGAGTTTGAGCAAGCTTTGAGAGTTGGTGATGAACAGGGAAGCCTGGTATGCTGCAGTCCATGGAGTCTCAAAGAGTCGGACATGACTGAGCAACTGAATTGAACTAGACTGAAAGTGTATGTTTTCTATTTTTAGCATAAGTTTTTGCCATTCCCCTTCACCCTTTGGCTTCTAATGGGGTTTTTCCAGTGGTTCAGGTGGTAAACAATCTGCCTGCAATGCAGGAGACCCAGGTCCAATCCCCAGGTCCAGAAGATCTCCTTGAGGAGGGCATTGCAGCCTACTCCAGTATTCTTGCCTGGAGAATTCCACAGACAGAGGAGCCTGGTGGCTACAGTCCATATAGTTGTGAAGAGTCGGACACGACTAAGCAACTAACACTTTCACTTTGGCTTCTAATTCTTGATAACCCTCACAAACATGCATCTTGCTTAACAGAGGGTCGCAAAGAGTCGGACACGACTGAGCAACTGAACTGAACTAAACTAACAGATGGTATGAGAAGTAGGGGAGGAGGAGAAATTCAGTAAAGCCAAAAACAAAGAACAGAAAACCCGCCAAGTGTTGAGGGTGGTGAAGCAGTGTAGATAATGCAACACTGTGATCACTAGGTCACTAAGCTAGGAGATAAGATGGGGATCAGGTATAGGAAAAGGGGGAAAATGATGAATATACTTCTGAACATGCTAAATTAAGAGTTACCAATAGATATCTCATTCAATCAGTATCTGAGTACCTAAAATGTTACTAGGCCACAAGAATTAGGAATTACTAGGCCACAAAGCCAATTGAATATATAGGTCCAATCTGAGATTTGGCAGTCATCAGGTGATATATGGGAAAAAGCTGAATGAGACCATTTTAAGTGTGTGTATGGAATAAATGGAAAGGACTGAGACCTTTAAAAGAACAGATTTGAGAGAAAGGCAGAGAAAGAGGAGTCAAAAAAACAAAAGCCATAAATTAGAAGGTAAATCAAGAGAGACTGGTGCTACTGGTGGAGAATTGCAGTAAGGAAGATTCTGGGTCATGAGAATATATAAAGTGAAAAGTAACTGAAAAGAGGAGTTAATGCAGACCAAATTGAAGACACAGGAAAGATTATGGTTTTATTATTTTCTCCAAACTAACTTCTATACCTCAGTGTTTTCTTCATTTGCCTTAACCCACAGGAAAAAATACTCCATTTCAGGTATCAGAGTTGGGAGAAAACAGGTATATTTTCTAAAGGAAAACTTGTCCAGATTCCACTATTTCAATGATTTCCCACCACACCCTCATAGGTATATAAGAGTGTGCTGAAGTGCACAGGCACAGACAAGTTCAAACCCTCTACTGAAGTTTCTATGTGGATAAATATAAAACAAAGACCCCTGAACTAGACATCACAGCACAAGGATTTATGTTATTCTGTCCTCTTTAATAGAAAATAATCTTAGTCTCCTTTGCTAAAAAAAAAAAATTATGAAATTTGCAAAAAATATTTATTTCAATGAGAAAAAACACAATTGTGGAATCAGTAAATTTTAGAATAAGAGTTTAGCAGCTCTAATTGGAAGGATGTTAGGTCAGAACCTCAGAACTGTCATTAACTAGGTTTTAGGATTCTGAATCAGCTCTTCTACCTTTCTGGACTTTGGTTTTCTCAAGTGTAGTATAAGTGATTTATATAGAAGAGATCACTGTCGTCCCACCCAGCCTCAAGAAAAACATGTGTGCTACTTCTAGGTAAAGAAAACAAGGCTTAAAGAAGACAATTCAATGACTTGAAAAATGAATATCATAGAGCCATTTTGGAATTTACAGTTCCCAATTCTCAGTCTGCAATTTGGGAGACCTGGGTTCAATCTCTAGGTTGGGAAGATCCCCTGGAGAAGGGAACGGCGACCCACTCCAGTATCCTTGCTTAGAGAACTTCATGAACAGAGCCTGGCAGACTATAGTTCATGAGGTCACAAAGAGTTGGACACAACTGAGTGACATGAATTCAAAAAATTCTGTCTAATGTTCTTTATGTTATGAAAAGTTTATGTTTTTATGGAGTATGAAGATATTGATGACTTTAAAAAGTCCTCTATTCTTCCTTTCCCCACTTTTAAGAATGTCAAAGCCAAGGTAATGGTAGAAAGTAGAACGTATGCAGAATGCCTTTCCTAATATCAGCTTAGAGCCTGAGTTATGTTTACGATGGCCCTGAACCATGTATCAAAGAAACAGACAAACAGTACGTGGCCACTGCACAATGCACAGGAGTGCTCTGCCTTCAACACAGGATGTGCAACATTTCCTATTCCCACTGGACTCTGAGAATGTCCCACAATGATATGATGAGTTGAGATCTCTGACAAACTAAGGTGATGCTCTAGAGCAGCTGAAGGACAGTGCATCAGCTGTCTCTGCCCTGCTTTGAGTTCTGGTACTATACTGGTACTTTGTGTTCAGTGGTACTATAAAGACTTCAAAGATGACACTGTAGAGTCTCCTAAACAAGGAACAGGTTTTTCCATGATTTTCAGAAACAGTTATGATAAAATCCAGTATGAGTAGTTACATAAAAGACAGAGTGGAAATAGGAGGTAAAAGGGGATACCGGGAAAAAACAAATGTTATCTTTTGATTACTCTCTACATAGGATCAAGTCAATTTATTTTAATGCATATACTAGGTATACATAATATAATGCATATACTAGGTATACATAATATATTTTCTGTATTTAAATTCACATATACATTAAAAAGGTATAGTTTCAGTCATTTTTTTATTCAAACACCTAATAAACAATTACTATTCATATTTTGGTGAACATCTTACGTTATTGGTTTAATGCTTCTTGGAATTCATCAACACTGTAAAATATACAATAAAGAGATACACGCTATGTGTAATAATATGTAAAATACAGATTTGTCTCAGCACTGAGCTAAATTTCCACAGCTAAACAGCTAATTTCTTCCAGAAAAACAATAACACCTTCATTGAGACTGTTTTTCATAATTCACTGTTAAAATACCTGCCAACAATATAAACTAAGAACTCATGATGTTGACAATAAATTCATTGTATCTTTTGATCAATTTCTTAAGTAAATGTTAAATATTTTCACAGCATTAAACTTCACTGCAAACTACTAGTTCATTCTTTTAAAGCATTACTAAAATAGGAAAAATGTATGGCTTTACCATATGCTTCATTTCTAAGAAAAAATGAAAATACATTCCAGGTAGTAAGGTAACACATTCCTCTAGACAATTTTTTCAACTTAAGAATCCTTTAATTTCTTTAAAGGACACACAAACTTTTAAAATACATTGAATTTTTTATAAACTATTGATTAAAGCAAAGCAACAACTAGGCATAATGAATATACAGTGACATAACTCACCTAAATAGGGAATGCAGGGTGTCATCTTTAAGCTACTTATATAGTCTCTGAGTCTTTTGTAATTATCTTCTTTACTCATTACATATTCTAGTTTTTCAAAGGTAGTTTTGTCTTTTCGACTTAATAACTATAAGACAAACAGAAAAGCCCAAGTTATTTCTGTATCCAATTTTATTAAAGACTTAAAAGTTAGAATTACTATAAATTTGAATTTTAATTTCAAAGTTTTATTTTCTTTAATTATATTTTGGTAGTATGTAAATAAAACAAAATCAGACATGTTTATTAATATAATAAACCCATATTCATTATTTATAAAATACAATATACTTTGTATGTATGTAAAATAATTAACTTACTAAGTAGTAAATTATAATACATTATTTCTCATCTTTACTATTTTAAATGGTTAAACAATTTTTATTATTCATTTTCCTAATTTAAAATAATTATATATTCATATTCACCTCAAAGGCCCAAATATTTTCATGACTTGTCCCCTGCCCCCTCAAAGATAGTTAATTATGTAAATAAGCATTAGGAAATAAATACTGAATTTCATAATTTAAGTAATAATTTTTCTTGATGACTCTAACCATACCTAGTTCTTCCAGTACTATAAAACTACAATTTACATGTTTGGATTTCTGACATTTTTTTCCTTGATCCCTTTGATCAGTGCTGTATTATATACAGTTGAACAATCAACTGCAGCTGTTTTAGGAGGCTTGAGGAGTAGATCTGTAGTGCGTGCCCTTTGAGAAAAATGGAGATATCAAGGGGAATAAAAGAAAAGCAAGGACAGTCATCCGAAATAATATTAACTAAAAGATTCAGAAAATACATGTTTTTAAGTATTTCAAAGACTTTGGAAAAAAAAATCTCTTCTTTAAATATGTGAAGTTACTATTTCATTATGTTGTAATTTCACTTTATGTCATAAAATATTTGTTATTTTATAGCAGGCAAAACACTTCCACCTATAAAATTCTCATCTAATTCTCCTACGAGGTTAAGAGAAAAGTCAAGAGGACTAATTTAAAGATGAGGTGACTGAGACCCCAAGGAGAAGCAGAACACACCAATACTCGTCAGTCATCATTCACAAAGACTAGGTCCTGCTTTTATGGGTCTCAGTCTGGTCCTGGAGACAGAGTATTCTAACATCTAATCCACTACTCTTTTTAATATTACAAGTAATATAGTTGGGATTGATGCTGTAATCTATTTTTCACAGGCTCCAAGATAACAGATTATCTTTAGATAATCTCTAAAACAAAAACAAAAACAAAAAAACTGTCTAACCAGCATCCCTGAATGTTTTAGATGGGTTTTCCTGCAAACACTGGTTTCACGACTTTCTGTGGCCCAGTTTCAATACACTTGATTAGAACTTTCAAGATTTGGTGCAACTCTCCACTTCGATCTATAAATCCAAACATTCTTTTCTCTCCCACATAACAAAGTATTTGAATATGCAAAATATACTGCATGACACAGCAAGGATAACAAGAAATCTTTTTTTTTTTTCCCAAAGTCAATCATTCCAGAACTCTGGTACAATATCTGGAGAAACAAATTACTTGGAACTCATAGCTGATTTTGACATATCTGAAACACAAAACTAAAGAAGCATGGAGTCTGATATGTATAAAAATAACACATTTTGCAATTTTCATAACAAATCAATAGTCAGAATGAAAGGATTCAATTTGGGGTGGGATAGCAGAGACTTGTTTTCAGAGGACTATTTTTAAAAGCTGTGGTAAAATATACATAATATTTACCATTTTAACCAGTGTTAAGTGTATAGTTTAGTGGCAGTAAGTTCATTCACATTATCCATCAATCATTGCAATTATCCATGGCTAGTACTCTTTCCATCTTCCCGGAAATTCTGTAACCATTAAACAGAACTCCTCATTTCTTGCTCCTCTCAGCCCTGGGAACCACCTTTTACTCTGTCTGAATGATTGACTACTCTTGGCACCTCATATAAATGGAATCATTCACTATTTGTCTTACTGTGTCTAGCTTATTTCACTGAGCATATCATCATCAAGGTTTATCCAAGGTGCAGCTTGTGTCAGAATTTCAGTCCTTTTTAAGGATGTATAATACTTCATTGTATGTTTACACCACATTTTGTACATTCATCCATCTGTTCGTGGACATTTGGATAGTTCATACCTATTGGTTATTGTTAATAATGATGCTTTTTTATACACTGGTATAAAAATGCCTGTTTGAGTCCCAATCTTATGATTCTTTTGGGTATATACTCAGAAGTGGAGTTGATAGATAAATGGTAACTCAATGTAATTCTAATTTTTTGAGGATATATCTTATTATTTCTAATCTTTTTTGACTATGCTAAAATTTTTATGTTGAGTAGAAACAGTGAAAATGAGCATACTTTTGCTTGATGTTAAAGATAATGTTTCTAATATTTCCCCCATTTGTGATGTTGTTTTTTGGTACATTCCTTGTATTTGAGGGCACCAGGATTTTCCACCATACTACCCTTTCACTGTTCATTATTTCTTTCCTTTTACTTAGGTTAGATTCCTCATCTATCACAACTTTTATATTTACCTACTTTATCTCTTGTACTATCCTTGACCCCTCTGTGGTACAAACACGCCTAAAAAAATTCCAACTGGTTAAATACAATTAATTCTCAGCACTTCTTCATGGTAACGCTGAACACTAAGTTTCACTCTAAGTTCATGACCAAAAATCTCAAGTGGACCTTCCTAAGACCTACTGCTAAGTCGCTTCAGTCATGTCTGACTCTGTGCGACCCCCGAGACGGCAGCCCGCCAGGCTCCCCCGTCCCTGGGATTCTCCAGGCAAGTACACTGGAGTGGGTTGCCATTTCCTTCTCCAATGCATGAAAGTGAAAAGTGAAAGTGAAGTCGCTCAGTCATGTCTGACTTTTAGCGACCCCATGGACTGCAGCCCACCAGGCTCCTCCGTCCATGGAGGTAAGAGTACTGGAGTGGGGTGCCATTGCCTTCTCCACCTAAGACCTACATGTTTCCCTAATTAATTCACTCTCACAGTCCCCTTGATGACTTTAATCCTTTCCTTTCTCTTCAAACCTCCAATACCTCTCCCACTGTCAATTAATGACCTTGCTTCTTATGTCTTATGAAACAGAATTCTGCAGAATCCCACTACCAAATCTACCAACATACCTGTGTTTGTAACCAAATGCACCCCCTTCTCTCTTGTTAAAACGGAGACACTGTTCCTGCCCCACTGGAGTACTGGACCTTATCTCCTCTGGGCTAATCTATGGTATCACAGCCTTGACTTCTTGTTCACCTCCTCATTTTATTAGATCACTGTACTACCACTCAAGCATACTGTCACGGATCTCATCTTTAAAATCAAAGCAAAACACCACAAATCTTTAATCTCACATTTCTTCTAGTTACCGCTGGCCCTCACCTCAGTACTTCACAACAAAATTCCTCAAAGGCATTCTCTATTCTTACTGTCCCATTTTTTCCTTCACTATTCTCTCAAATCTAATCATTCCAACATCTTTGGCAAGGTCATCAATCCTTTTCAATTGCCAGGTCCAACTGCAACTGGGTCTAATCACTTATCAGAAATTCTTACCACATATCACAGAAAAGCATGAGGGAAGTATTTTACATCTCATTTACTCGGTTTTATTTTTCTACAGAGCATTCATCATTATTTATGATATATCATTTATATATTTACAGCTTATCTTTTCCCAGTAGAATGTTAGCTCTATATGAACAGGACTTTGTCTATATCATCCACTATGCACGTCAAACAATTAGTACCTAGCAAAACTGCGGAATATTTTCAAGTTTAACATGAACACCAAAAATTTTATTCAGATTAATAATGGAGCTGTTACTAAATTTAAACAAAACTATTTTTGATGCAAGACATGAGACAGAGACAATGAAAATAACTTCAAGGAAACAAAATTAACTTGAGGGAAATGTATCTCATTTCTAAACCACAATATAAACCAGAGTACAATTTCTTTTCCCTAAAACTTCAAAGATGGAATTCATGACTGTATATTTATAATCACTTCCATTCCCTCATTAAATTAAAGTTTTAATAAAAGAGAATTAGGTCATCATTATTAAAAATAATTTTTAGAGTAGGAAAACTGTTCACTCAGGTGTTTCTAAAATACAAATGAAATATAAACAAGATCATAAGCTCTTCCATACTAATGTTTTTCCAGTATGAGAAACATCTGTCTCTTCAGACACTATGAAAAGTGAGAACAGCAGGCTAATTAAACACAAAGTTATATTTTAGTAAGTAAAAAACTGTGATAAAGTTAGTCAAGTCTTTATTCCAGGACAGTAAGAACACACTAACCCTCTGCACAAAATGTAGTAAACAAAACCATTCCTCTTTAACATTAAAGAAC
Source organism: Bos indicus (assembly GCF_029378745.1). Classification (NCBI taxonomy): domain Eukaryota; kingdom Metazoa; phylum Chordata; class Mammalia; order Artiodactyla; family Bovidae; genus Bos; species Bos indicus. Next base: position 61,020,998 of record NC_091775.1, on the reverse strand, counting down.
AGTATTAATATGAACAGATTTAACTGAATCTAAAGTTTCAGTTCTATAAAACCTAAATGAAAAATACCCAGCAAGCTTGAGGCCAGTATCACATTGATCAACCATAAAAATACACAAATGTGCAAAAGTAAAACCTCACACTCTGACCCTGTTAAACAGAACCAAGTATGATTAGCATAATATCACAATGTGCAGAAACACTGCCTACTTCCCTGTTAGCTATCAGATTTTCCTTTATTCCTAAGTAAAAAACCCAAGAGTTTACTGAGTAAAAATATTGTAATGGAAATCTGAATCAGTAAATTTGGGGGGCAACTTACAATTTATATCTTTCTCAAATTTTCCAAAAGCATAATCTTTACATGATTAATGCAATTTATTTTCACATTTACAGTTTCCCATCAGTAAACTTGAAATTCTATATTGTCAAAGATGTTTTAAAAAGTTCTACAAAGATGATTTCCTAAAGAGCAGAAACCAAGCACCAAGTTGGTTTTAGCTCAAAATACTTAACAAGCCTCATGAAATACTTATTTAAGGGGAGAGGAAAAAATGTAGGTTTCAAAGAACAGAGTACAAACTAAAAAATCCTTATCTATTATCATAATATTAACTTTACTAAGAACTACAAAAGGAACTAAAACATCTTCACTTCCAACAGGCAGTCTAACCTATCATTAACTAAGGAAGATTACTCACCGCCCATGTTTTAGTCAACCTGAAAATTGGGGCACTCTGTAAGCCAGAAACCACCGCCATAAGTGCATGAAGGTTATTCAGCTCATACAACTTCTGGAAGATTTAGAAAAAGGGGGAGGAGAGATGAAAAATAAATAGCATGAATACAAGACAACTTGAAGACAAATACAGTTTAGGCAACTGGTGGTTCTTATAGCATACTTATTACCCTCATTGTTGAGATTTGTTTTTGGGGTATCCACTGTGTTTACAGTAAGCTGATTTTTGGCCCACACAGAACTCCCTCCTAGCTCTGGGAATACATCTACCTCCAGTTGTCTAATACATTAAGAAAACCAAAGTTATGGCTCAGTATCAAAGTTATCTGGTATGCATCCTTGTTTCTAGTAGGCAGTTTCCTTTCTTATACTGAACTATTACTAGTTCTGCCTTATGATCCAAGTTCAAAGAAAGGCCCGCACCCAGGATCTTGATTTGTGTCCTACTCAGGTGCCCCTGCCTCCTAGGAGAAGGCAATGGCATCCCACTGCAGTACTCTTGCCTGGAAAATCCCATGGATAGAGGAGCCTGGTAGGCTGCAGTCCATGGGGTCGCTAAGAGTTGGACACGACTGAGGGACTTCCCTTTCACTTTTCACTTTCATGCATTGGAGAAGGAAATGGCAACCCACTCCATTGTTCTTGCCTGGAGAATCCCAGGGACGGGGGAGCCTGGTGGGCTTCCGTCTATGGGGTCGCACAGAGTCGGACATGACTGAAGCGACTTCGCAGCAGCAGTAGCAGCAGGCTCACTAACGGGAGAAGGAAATGGCAACCTGCTCCAGTATTCTTGCCTGGAGAATCCTATGGACAGAGGAGCCTGGAGGGCTGCTGTCCTTAGGGTCGCACAGAGTTGGACACAACTGAAGCGACTTAGCAGCAGCAGCAGCAGCAGAAGGACCCCTAACATTCCAGGGCTAGGGTTCAAGCTTGCTTTTCACAGCCCTCCTCAATTTCTGGCTTCCTCCCACCTGAATCCCCATCCCTTTTTTCCTTGTTCATGCTGGGACATCTATCTGCTTCCCAACACTAGACGTTGCTTTTTCTAGCCTCCATGCAGAAGAATCCCATATGATGCTGTGCACGCATGCTAATGCTAGGTTCCATCACTTTACCAAGAGATCATCTACTTTTGTCAAATTATTGCTAATTGCTCAGATTTCTCCAAACTATCAGATGTTTACACCTCAAAGGTCTTAGCATGTAAAACTGTCCTTAATTATTAAGAAACTCCAAGACAAAAATTGCCTGTTTTGAATATGAGAACCAAGGAAAGGCGAGGGGTTCTATTCTTTTGATGAACTCTAATACCACCTTAATTCTGGTCTGAAAGAACTCCTATAAAATTTCAAGAAATATGAACTCAAGTTTAAAAAAATAAAAAAGGGAAAGGGAAAAACACAAGGACTCTTTCTGCCATCTTTCTGTGCCACCATAATGGGGTGCATGAATGTCTTGGCTGATGCTCTCTAGAGTATCAACAATGCCGAAAAGAGAGGCAAAAGCCAGGTACTTATTAGGCTGTGCTCCAAAGTCATCATCAGGTTTCTAACTGCGATGATGAAGCATGCTTACATTAGTGCATTTGAAATCACTGATGATCACAGGGCTGAGAAAATTGTTGTGAACCTCACAGGCAGGCTCAGTAAGTGTGGAGGGATGGGCCCCATATTTGATGTGTGACTCAAGATCTATTACTAGAAAAATGGCAGAACAACCTGCTCCCATCCCATCAGTTTGGTTTTATTGCACTGACAACCTCAGCTGTCATCATGGACCAGGAAGAAGCAAGACAAAAACACATAGGAGAGAAAATCCTTGGATTCTTTTTCTTTTTCTAGGGATGTAGATTCATAAAAACTAGGGATGCAAATTCATACAAACAAAATGCCTCAGAGGAAAAATAAGAAAAAGAAAATGAAACAAGAATTCACAAATGGAGAACAACATCAGGTACTGGCTGATGAAAGCTATTGGTCTTACTGTCATTTCTTTGAAGGTAATTTGTCTTCTCTCTCTATATTTCTAGTATTTTAACCTGCAGCTGAGCACCAAGAGATTCACACAAGAATGCTGTATAAGTAGTGGTATTGATAACAGCAAAAATCCAGAAACTCCTTCCTAAGTCTCTAGCTTGTCTACTGGCCCTACGGACTCAAATTTGCCAGCCTCTCCCCAACTCAATCACATGAGATAATTTCTTAAACCTTTTTATACATGTTATACATTTACATGTGTGGGTGTTTTCTGACTCTATAGAACCTAACTGAAAACATCTACTAAAAGAAGAGAAAGACTTGCCTGTTTTATAAGAAACAAAATAGAAGGCAGAGTCCCCAGTGGGATTGAAGACACAGTAATGGACAAAAAAATTATGAATTTAGACCTTGGGGTAAAAGTAAGCACTATCAGAAATAACTCAAAGTATGAGTCTGAACAGGAATTAAATGATTATTTGATGAGAATAATGACAGGTTTAATGGATGTGGTGGTTTTGAGTGGAACATTCATAAAAAAAAGAAAAAAACTAACAAAAACACCAGAAAACAATAATGAAAATTCAGGATCTATGGAGAAAAGACATGGATTCTACTAGCTAAAATCCAATCTTTAACATATCACAAAGAATGTTTTTTAAAATTTTATGACACTTCTGAAAAAATAACAACTTTTAAGAAGGCTAGCTCTGCCACCTAGTGCCACAGAATGCTGGAATACAACTGCTCCCAGATGCTCAAGGAAGCCATGGAACAGTTAGGACTCAACAACGATTACAATACTTTACAACTGTAAAAATCGTATCCTCAATTTATCCCATCTTCCTTCATTCACAGGTGAGATAAGTTATGTATTTATTATTAGAATAATGAATGTGGCTACCATTATACCTCTTTTCAGTCAACTTGACATAAATCTGGAGTTGTTACAAATTTTAGCAAAATTCTGTAACCTCTTGTGGAATGTCCTATTCCATCTTCCTCTGTAAATTTTAACTGTCTTTGAAATCCATGTTCTATTTCTCCTGCTGCATCTATTATCTATGTTACTCAATATATTTGGTTAACACCCTCATTTATACTGTTCTTTTAAAATTAAGTCTTATTCTCCACATGGTTGGCAGAATAATCTATATGAAAGACAAATAACTGATATGTATTTCTCTACTTAATCCTGCAAGGCTTTTTTAGTCACCTGCAGAATATACCAAAATATTTTATAAATATTAAACTTCATCATAATCTGACCTCTGCCCAAATACAAATCAGCTTCTCTGAGAAAGAGAGGGAAAGTATAAAAGAAAGGGGAGGAAGATAGGAGGAATAGAAGAAAAGGCAAAGGAAACAGACATGCAATTTAAAAAATTAACTTAGGTTAATCAGTAGACCTTATTTTCCAGCGTCAATAAATAGTGACTATAGTCACACAGGCAAATACTTACTCACAAGCATTCGTAAATGACTGAATTAAAAACAGAAGCACAAGTTTATCTTACCTTAGCAGTTTTAATATAGTGGCTCAAAACTTCTGCTCTAATTTTTAATGTTTGAGCATGAAGAATCTCTCTAACAACCCAAAAGCTTACCTGCAAATAAAAAATAAAAATAGGTGAATGGTAAGATTCTTTACTTACAGGATCAAAGAATGACAAGAGCTACTTGATGAACCACTGAGAATTGTGTGAAAATACTTTCTCTTGCCCCTGACTCACCACCAGGACATAACTCTTCAAATGCTGCACATACTTCATACACATATATAGACAGACAGATATAGACATGAGTATTTGTTTGTGTGTGAGTCCCTGTCACTAAGTCATGTCCAGCTCTCTGTGACTGTAGCCCACCAGGCTCCTTTGTCCATAGGATTTCCCAGTCAAGACTACTGGCGTGGGTTGCCACTTCCTTCTCCAGGGGATCTTGCCAATCTAGGGATCGAACCCACGTCTCTTGCATTGGCAGGCATATTCTTCACCGCTGAGCCATCAGGGAAACATATATACACATTCGTACAGACACATAAACACATCATAATGATTTTTCATCTATAAAAGCGAATGTAAAATTTGAAGGAAAAGAGAAAGCAATAAAACCAGAATGATGCAACAAGAACAGTATACAAGTGTTTTTTGCTGTATTTTATAACACTCTGGCAGAATTAGATAAGCTCTAAGATCAGACTCTGTAAAACATGCTACTTATAGTATGTTTTTCTGTGTCTGTATAATCCCATGCTGCCATTTATTTACATGGAGTAGAATCCTAAATGTAAAGAATCTCAAGTATGGTTTTCCTGATATGAATAGGATAAAATATAAAACTACTTAAAGAAAAATATATCTAAGTCATTCTAAAATCAAGATTGTATTTTTAACAATTATGTAATGCTTTCTAATTCAATGAAACCATCTTCAAGATTTCTTTTAAAAAACAATAAACATCATTCATCATAAGGCAGGATGGGTCTGTAACATTACTAAAATGCTCTGGTGAAAATAGTGTGCTTATCATATGACACAGAGCAATATGTATGTAATATACATTTTTTATATAACATATTTCAATTCATGTACTATAAAAGCAAAATCAAAGCACTATCAGTTGGTTCAAAATTATACAAATCTAAAAGTAGGATGTAGTTAGAAATCTCAGTGCAAAAATAAAGCCACTACCACCTTTTCTTCTGAGAAATATTTCAGAATTTATTTGCACTTTCATCTATAAACAAACTGTCAAAATTTGTATATTTTAAAGTGTATATGTAAATGTAAAATGAATATATTTTACAAAGACATCTTTATATTTGTTACTATATTTGAGCTACTAATGACAATAATTATCCCTGATTCTAATAAATTTTACTTCTAAAATGTATCTAAAGTTAAGGTTATTTTAACAACAACCTTGTGCTATCCTGTGCTTAGTCGCTCAGTCGTTTCCAACTCTTTGCAACCCCGTGGACTGCAGCCCGCCAGCCTCCTCTGTCCATGGGGATTCTCCAGGCAAGTATACTGGAGTGGGCTGCCACACCCTCCTCCCCGGGATCCACCCAACTTAGGGATTGAACCCAGGTCTCCCTGGGCATTGCAGGTGGATTCTTTACCAACTGAGCCACCAGGGAAGCCCAACAACAACCTTATTAGAAAATATTAATTATGATTCAATCTAAACTTCATGATCACTGACTTAATAAATTTAATGTCAAATTTTAAGACAAATACTATGGTAATTTAAAAACATGGCCACAAACTCTTTGTCACTCCTCACACTGAAAGTTGGGGGTATATGTCACCTCTCATCGAACCTAGACAAGCTCATGACTGCTTCAAGGAATAGAAAATTAACAAAACTGATACTGACTTCCGTGACAAGGTCATAAAAGAGCATGCAGCCCATGCCTTGATTGTTGGAACATTCTCTATGGGATTCCTAAACTACCACGTAAGAAGTCCAGCTACCCTGAGACCTCCATGACAGAAAGGCTAAGTGTAGGTGCTTCCCAATTTACAGTCCCATCTAAAGCCAATCACACCTGATAATACCGCCCCAGAATGATCAACAGCAAGACACAGTTTAATGAAATTACTGGACTTAAAAGAGAAAAATCTTTAGGCTAAGAAAAGAGAAAGTGATTTTTAAGGAAAAGAAAATTTAATTATCATCAGACTTTTTAATAGCAACACTTTGCCAGAAAAAAAATGGGAGTACTACATCAAGTATTATCAAGGAAAGAAAATTTCATACAAAGGACAGGCAAACTTATCAACGTGTAAGAACTCAAGAATTATTGTTCCAATGAGCCCTTCCTGAGTAAATGCCTGGAGAACAGGCTTCAGAAAATCAAATGACTAGAGAAACACCAACATTAGAAAGACAGTGACCGTTAAATACACACATTCACAGAAATAAGAATGATAAGGGTTAAAAGAAGGAGAGTACATTATATAATGCCTATATGCCCAGACACTATATATTATTTATTATAAAAGAAATACAACATTTGCAAGAATATGTACATAACTGTTTAAAGGAGTATTATTGGCATTAGTATTGCTATTCTGAGACTGTTATTTGTTTATGCAGGTTAAGGCAAATGAGTAACTTGTAGGATACTGTATCACGCCCCAAATTCATGAAAAACCAGGTTGCAGGTGTGGAAGAAAGGATATACAGATATAATATGGAAGAGATTAAGTAGAACTCTGGTCTTGAATTTGAATTAGAAGTACTAGTATGAATTTATGAAATATTTTATCTTCAAGTAGTTGGTATATATATGTGTGTGTGTATGACATATAGGTATCCTAGCTATATCTGCTAAAAAAGCCTAGAAATTATGGTCACTCTAATAGCAATGAGCATTTTTAGCACCTAGGTCCATTTCCTACTATAAGAAACCAACATTTGTTAAAGAAACGCTGATTCCAGGCAGAGAGCTGGTAATGGACAAAATGAACATGCAACGTCTTTGCAAACAAAAGCAAAGAAACTGTTCAAGATTACAAGGGTCATGAGAAAGGTCATGAAAGCCAACTTGAAGAGGCTCCTGTTGGCCACTGACAGGATAATATGAGTTTCAATAATGATAATAATGGCAATGAAAATACTGATTCACATCATGTATGTTTACATTTATGAGTTTAAAATAAAATTAAAAAATAAAAAACTACTCTGTCATTGTTAAAGGATGACAGAACACCAATTCATTATCTTCAAAACTGCTAAATAAAGTGAAAAAAATCAAATATTTATTCTTCCTTACCTGTATGAAATGGAATCTCTAGGTATGCAAATACTAGATGAGGGAAAAATATCTCTATAAAATTATCCCCACTAAAAATATTTCTTTATATCTAATATCTAATGTATCTACTAATATCACAGAAAAGATCTGATGAAGAAACCCCATACAACCCAGACTCTTGCCAAAGGCACTGAACCCAACTAAACCTTAGGAATTAGCAGCTAATTTCCAGAGAACATAGAACATATACTACACAAAATGCAATATAGACTATGGGAGACTATGGGAGACTCTAGAGGTTCTTCCACAGGAAATAGTAAGGAAGAGAAAAGGATAAAGGGAGAAATTGCAAATTAAAAAGTTGCAAACATTTAACAAATTAAAAAAATTGGCCAGGCTAAGTTAGGGATCCATATTTATGTGATAAAAACTATAAAAATAAATACATGACAGTGAGTGCTATAAAAGTCAGGACAGTACTTATTGTTGGAGGAAGAAAGGCTGTGAACTGGGATGAAGGCACATGGAGGGGTTTCTAGGGTAGTTCCCAAACTTTCATTAAACCGTATGTTGGTTTTATGGGTTCTTTTTGTATCCATGCTTTATTTTACAATAAAGAGTTTAAAATAAAAAATAAGAGAATAATACACATGACCAGAGAAATCTGAAAATGATAGAATGTCTGAAAATGAAAAAAAAAAAAAGTAAAATTAAAATTAGGAAGAACTGAATGAAAAAGTCCATAAAGAGAATGATCTCTGTTTTCCTTATTCACTAATATATCCCCAACATCAAGACCAATATTCAGGACATAGTAGGAACTTAGTAAATATTTAAATGAATGAAAATAAAAGTTGAGTCATTTTACATCAATTAGATTTCAAAGTTTAATGACACCAAGTGCTGATAAGGATACACAGTGATGAAAGCTCAAAGCAAACTGGTATAATCATTTTTAAAAATATATATTGTCTTATGTAGTTAAACATGGATATACTCTCTCTGACACAAATTTTGTATTTAGGAACACATTTTTCAAACAAATCACAGTGTTTTCCCGTTATTTTATGGTAATCAATTTAGTAAGTTTAAGCAGCAATTTTTTTTTTTAAGCAAAGACCGAAGTACATATTGTCTAATACAGGTAAGTATTATTTCAGAAAACTTTAGTTTGTATATTCAGTTACAATGTAAAAATATTTTATCTTATTGTGGGTCATAGCAAAAAATGTTTGAAAACCACCAATTAGAGAAACTACTGCACATGGGCACCCAAACTTTTAGAATATTCATAGCAACATTCTTCACAACAGCAAAAAATTAGGAGACACATTAGTCCACCCTCAAAATTAGTTTACCCTCAAAAGAATGATGAATTCTTTCTGATACATTCATGCAATGAAATGCTAGAAGACAGCACTGAAAATCAATGAGTAAGCACTATATGCATTATCATGGATACAGCAGAGAAATACAAGTGAAAAAAAGCCAACCACAGAAGTCTCTATATAGTCTGATGATATGTTTTACAAAGATGAAAAGCAAGATATACAATATGTTGTTTAGGGGCACAACTTTTTCTGGTAAATCTACTCATATAGGAATTATAACAAGAGTTAAAATTTTTAAAATCAAATTAAGAAAAGACAAAAGATAAAAAATTTTTTTCAGATAATAGTTACCCTTTTAGTGAGGACAGAGCAGAGAACATATAAAATGCTTCAATAGTTTTGGTAATATTCTTAGTTTAGGTGGTGAATTCACAGTTGTTTTATTATAATACTTCCTAATATACATTAGATTAACCATATGAACCTGCCAGTTCCGTAGGCCAGAACTGGCAGTTTCAGAAGATTCAAACAAACATTTAAAGTATTTTAGGAGTGAATCAAGTATTTCATTAAAAAGTATATCTTAGAAAACTTTTATTCAGAGGTTATTTCTAACTGTTGCTGCTTTATTCAAGCTTTTATAATCATATAAAAGTGTTATGAAAACCTTTTATTTACAGCCAAACATTTGTTAAGCTTTAAAGATAATTCCTAACTTTTTATCATGGAAATCTTCAAACGTATACTGAACTAAACATAATAATAATGAACTCCCCAGTACACATCAACCAGCTTCAACAACCAAGTTATGGCCAAGTTCTCTCACTTCTACTCTCATCCCACTCTCAAATGCTCCATTAATACTGTGAAGCAAATCACAGACAATATATGATAGTATCTATCAACATTTTCAAAAAGGAGTCTTTCTACAAACATAACCTAAAATTAATATCATTTCTAAAAACATTAATTTCTAATTAATCAAATTTCCAATTATCTAAAGGTAACATTTTTAAAAAATTTAGACAACCTTTCCCCCCCCCACCAAAAAAAAAAATCAGAAAGCCACTGGCCAGAAGGCATAAATAAAAGTGACCAAAGAAATAGCCAAAATAGAATGAATATTAAAATTTTGATAGAGTCAAGTCACAGGAGACTATACAGATACTTAAAATGTTTTCAAAGTGATTTTATCAATATGATACAGTAACATTTCATGATATGTGAAGACAATAGGACTGTAAATTATATGTACAACATGATTTCTATTAGATTAAGAAAAAAATAAAGAATGGAAGAATATATACTAAAATATTAGTAACAGTCATTTCTGGGTGATTCTGCACCTACCCCCCAGCTTTTCATACATTTCTACATTTTTTCAGTTTTCTGGCAATGTGTGCCAGTGTTTTGATTATCAATTGAAAAAAGCATAGTTTTAAAAAGATGTGGGAGAGTTCCATTTCTGGTAATGTGGAGAAGCAGGTATCTCTGGAAATGCACCTCTGATTATAATTACAAATTATAAAAACAGTATTTAAAAGCACAAGAGAGGAACCAAAAGAAGGCATAAACTGGAGAAAAGATCTTTGAAAGAAGTAAAATGCACTGGATGAGATTTGCACTTATAAAGTTAAGTGTCTGAGGACATTCAGGGTTACCAGGTGGTGCACCGAGAATTTTAGAGAAGGCCACAGTCTTGATGGCTTCAAGAGTCAGAGAACAATCGGCTAGACAATAAGGGGTGAAATTCTGGAAAGGTAAGAAAAGTCCCCCAAATCTATATAAAAACTTCATCCAAATCTCCAGTTGACCTCGGAACTGTGCATGTGCAGGAGAAACTTTAAGAAGCCCAGATAAAGACAAAATCTGGAAAGAACCGATCTATTCCAAGAAAGAGAATTTAGAGTTTGAGCCCGGCCGAGTTAACTCAGTCAGTCAGTTCATTCGCATGCCATGTCCAATTCTTTGCGACCCCATGGACTGTAGAACGCCAGGCTTACCTGTCCATCACCAACTCCTGGAGTTTTAATGCTTTTTCTCTTAATACTCAGTCAACTTTTTCTTTTTCTTTGTGTGTCTGGTAATTTTTTCAATTGTATAGTCATCATTATGGATAATGTTATAGAGACTGTGGATTTTGTTGTCTTCTTTCAAACAGTAATGATTTTATTTTAGCAACTACCTACTAAAATTGTGTCAGATGGGGCAAAAAAAAAAAAAAAGGAGGACTCAACTATATGCTATCTACAAGAAATTCATTTTAAAAATAAAAGTCTCTTTGCAACTTCTTTTGTAATTTGCTACTTCAGATTTCCCATCACACTTCTAAGAGAAAATAATAGAGTAATGGAATAACTAAGTAATGAATTTTATTATAGATCAACTGTAATCTTGATTAAGTGTAAAAGCTTTTGGTACATGGTGACATATTTGACCCTAACAATCTTTTGACTTACTTAAGAATAATATTAGTGTTTAAAAATCTAAAGTCAAATTTGTGGGTATTGTGACAATGTTTTTGTTGGCAAAAAAAAGTTTACCACGATGACAAATTCTGACCACTCCAGAAAAAATTTAAAACAACTGCCATATAGTTTAAATAAGCAATTCAGTATAAGACATGTTTGCTGTAGGTTCCTTACTAATGGTTTAATCTAACTGAAAAAAAAAATACTAACGGACTTCCATTTTGGGTGATGCAGTGAACCAAATAACTTGAGATATACTATTTGTTATAAACCCCTAGAAATGCTGAGTTAAAGAAAACCATTTTTTAAAAAGTAGGCTTCCCTGGTAGCTCAGCTGGTAAAGAATCTGCCTGCAACGCAGGAGACCCCAGTTTGATTCTTGGGTTGGAAAGATCCCCTGGAGAAGGGATAGGCTACCCACTCCAGTAATTTTGGGCTTCCCTGTGGCTCAGACAGTAAAGAATCTAGCTGTAATGCGGAAGACCTGGATTTGATCCCTGGGTTGGGAAGATCCCCTGGAGGAGGGCCCGGCAACCCATTCTAGTATTCTTGCCCGGAGAATCTCCATGGACAGAGGAACCTGGTGGGCTATACTTCATGGGGTTGCAAAGAGTCAGACACAACTGACTGACTAAGCACTGCACATGACTAACTTGAAAAGAAAAGATTTCACTTGAGGCCAAAAATAAAGGAAATAAAGGCAAAAAAGGAAAGGGTATGACAGCTGCCGTTGGCAGATTTCCTCTCAAGAGCTTAGGGATGTGGGATTTAATACACCTTGTAATAAAACAAAATAAAAAGTTGAAGATGACTTAAGCAATTGAAAAAAAAAGGGGGGGGGAATGATATTAGTGTAAAAAAAAGTACATAGATTTGAACCAGATTTAACACATCTGAAGAGAACTGTTTTAGTGAACTGAAATATAAATCTGAGTAAATAACACAGAATGGAGCACAAAGGGATAGATGTAAAATATGACAGGTTAAGACACAAGTAGGAAAGAACATAAAGTTCCAGTAAATTTTCAATAGGAATTACAGAAGGAAAAAGAAAAAAAGATTATATGGAAAGACACTGAAGAGATATTGGTTGAAAATGCTCTAGAACTGATGTAAAAACTTAAATTATTTCTTAATGAAAAATTACATACTGAGGAATTGAATTTCAGAAACTAAATATCAAAATTTTATAAGCAACTCACATGATTAAATCTTCTTGTGAAGGCAACTGCATTTGGTGCAGAACTGTATTTTTCTTTTTTATTCCATCCACAACTTGCAAGCTCCTAAAAAATTAAATATAAATTCATGAAAAAGCCCAGTTTTCGTGTTACATTAATGGTTTAAAAGCATTAAAGACAGTTTGCGTACTTTCCTAGAATTGTTTTATTTAATAGGAACATATTTAATAGTATAACCATTCAGGCAAATCACAAAAACAAATTTTACAAGAATACAAGTGGGCACAATTACTTATCCATATGAACATAGATAATTAGATCTATACTCCATATGCAGAATGTAGGTTCTTCTTTGAAGAGATTTGAATCCCAAGAAGAAAATCTACAAATAATGAAAGATGAGCATCCCACAACGTAAAGCGAAGCCTACTTGTTGCCAAGTCCCAGTCAATCATTCAGAGCTTCCAATCAACTTTCTGGTAACCTCAATCTTTTGAGCTGAAAGCCAATGACCCCAGGCATTTGAAGAAACCCCTAAAAGGGGATGTTTGATTCCTCATAGATCTATCAATAGAATTCAAAGAGCTCAAGAACTTAGATGTAAAAAAAAAAAAAAAAGAAAATTACAATTCTGTTTTACACTAACCTCCAACTGAAATGACATTGCTTTTAATTATACATGTAGGCTACCGACTATAGAAGAATTGGCAATATATGTGACTTATCTATGACTAATAAAAACACAGATTTTTCATATCACATTACGGTTGGTACAGATATCTCAAAAACATCATTTACACTCATCACTGCTTTGAAGTTATAATTTCAGCACCTCTAGATACTTAATATGTTAACAAAGGGGCACATATATAGCCATAGGACAGTTTTAAAAAAATATTTTGATAGGTATATGTTATTAGAACTGATTTTCTTGGATTTTAAGTAAGGGTTCAGCTCCAGAAGCTTCAGTTTTCCAAAGGGGTTCAAGAGTCAAAACAGGTTAGGAACCCTGCTGTAATACAACCACCATGGCCAGAAAGAGACATAATCCATAGGAAAGAAGAATTCTGAGGACACTGAGTTAGGGTGGAGAAAAAAGAAAACGGAGAAAAGGGTGCTGCTAAGTCACTTCAGTCGTGTCTGACTCTGTGCGACCCCTGAGATAGCAGCCCACCAGGCTCCCCAGTCCCTGGGATTCTCCAGGCAGGAACACTGGAGTGGGTTGCCATTTCCTTCTCCAATGCATGAAAGTGAAAAGTGATAGTGAAGTCACTCAGTCGTGTCCGACTCTTAGCGACCCCATGGATTGTAGCCCACCAGGCTCCCACCATCCATGGGATTTTCCTGGCAAGAGTACTGGAGTGGGGTGCCATCACCTTCTCTGGAGAAAAGGGTAAAACCATGTAATTATTACTTCCAGCTAGATATTGCTCCCATTAAACAGAAAAAATAGAAGGGTAGAAACAAGAAAGATTCAGAGAACCAAATAAAACTATTGGACATGAAAAATATAATAAAAGAACTGTTAAAAATCAGGAAAGATAAAGGTGATAATACCTTTTAAACAATAAGCTAAATATGGGGGCAAAAATAGTATGTTAATTAGAAGAGTCCACTAGAGTCAACTTCTGAATAATAAAAATAATTCTAAAAGAATACAGAGAGAATAGAGGAAAGTAACTTACTGAAAAAAATGCTAATTCAAGAAAATGTCTCCTGAATCTAAAGGACAAGACCTGTCTAATGTCCATTATAAAAGATTAAAAAAAAAATACTCAAATCAAGGCCTAGCATCAAAAACCTGTAGCACACTGGAGACAAAGAAATCATAAAATCTGTCAATTCAAAAACAAAACAAAAACAGATAACATACAGAAAAAAAGGGATCAGAAGGTATCAGGTATTTCAACAGCAACTCTAGAAGATAGAAGACAACTGAAACAAAGCCTTCAAAATCCTAGAATTCTATATTCAACAAAAGAATCAATTAAGTATGAAAGTATATCACAGACATTTTCAGGAAGTCTCGGGGAATCTTCCTTTTATGCACCTATTCTCACAGAGCTTGCAGAATATGTCTTCCATCAAAACAAACTAGCAAAGTCAGAAAAAGGGAGAGAAGATCCAGGAAACGACAGAACCAAGACCGAAAGAAAATACTGGAAATTCCCAGATTAAGAGTAAAGGGTTTTTATAATAGCCAGGACATGGAAGCAACCTAGATGTCCATCAGCAGATGAATGGATAAGAAAGCTATGGTACATATACACGATGGAGTATTACTCAGCCATTAAAAAGAATACATTTGAATCAGTTCTAATGAGGTGGATGAAACTGGAGCCTATTATACAGAGTGAAGTAAGCCAGAAGGAAAAACACCAATACAGTATACTAACGCATATATATGGAATTTACAAAGATGCTAACAATAACCCTGTGTACGAGACAGCAAAAGAGACACTGATGTATAGAACAGTCTTGTGGACTCTGTGGGAGAGGGAGAGGGTGGGAAGATTTGGGAGAATGGCATTGAAACATGTAAAGTATCATGTATGAAACGAGATGCCAGTCCAGGTTCGATGCACGATACTGGATGCTTGGGGCTAGTGCACTGGGACGACACAGAGGGATGGTATGGGGAGGGAGGAGGGAGGAGGGTTCAGGATGGGGAACACATGTATACCTGTGGTGGATTCATTCTGATATTTGGCAAAACTAATACAATTATGTAAAGTTTAAAAATAAAATAAAATTTAAAAAAATAAATTAAAAAAAAAAAAAGAGTAAAGGGAGATTCTGAGACAAACCTAAGAGCAGACCATAAGAACGATAGTCCAGATGGTAAATAGCAAGGACGGAAATTCCAAGAGAGACATCTCTGAAAGATGAAACACTATCTGGAATGTTTGAACACAGAGAAAACACACTCACTGCATTCACTTCTGGCAGAAAAATCAGTGACAAGTCATAGAGAGAGCTAAAGGGATTCTCAGGTGGCTCAGTGGTAAAGAACACTCCTGCCAACGCAGGAGATGCAGAAGACATGGGTTCGAACCCTGGGTTGGGAAGATCCCCTGGAGGAAATGGCAGCCCACTCCAGTATTCTTGCCAGGAAAATCCCAAGGACAGAGGAGCCTGGCAGGCTACAATCATGGGATTGCAAAGAACTGGATACTACTGAGCATGCGCCCAAAAACAGAGAAAGTTAAAGTAAGTTATTTAGCTGAAAGAAAACAAAATTTAAGTAAGTAATCACGGATCAACTGTTCTTCAGCTTTCTCTACACTTGTAAAGAACAGCTGAGCCATGATTACTTATTCATGTCAAAATTGTGACGTAACTATAAAGAAAAGAAGAGGAAATAAATTGTGCAAATGTGAGAGGAAGAGAAAATAGAGTGAAATCATCTTCCATAGTAGAGAGTCAATAAATCATAACCAAAATTGAAAACTCATAAACAATAGGTATTTAGATATATTATCTTTAAAACAAATATAAAGTCTTCCAAATAAGAAAAGTTAAGAGACCTGGATGGGTGTAGGGCTCAAAGGTGGAGGTTGGAAGGGTGGAAACAACAGGATATTGTTATATTTTGCTCTCTTGTGGAAATATTTAGCTTGTTAAACATGATATATGCATATCTTCAATATAATTTAAAAATTAAATAAAAACAAAAAAGAATGAACTGACTTCGGAAAGACTGAGGAAGTTATGATGGTATTATAACAACTTTATATGTTGTTTAATGTTCCCTGGAATAGGGTAGTATCAGTGGATACTGAAAATATCACTTGATCAAAAACTGGATCCACACAGTGTTAAGAATGAGGTATCCAGAAGTACTAAAACTCCCAAGTTTCTGGCCTGAGCAATTGAGATGGGGAATACTGAAGAAAGAGACAACAATTATCACTTTAACACAGTAAACAGTAAATTTTCTAAAGATATAAAGTACTTTTTTTAAACCTAGAATTTGCAAATTTCAAATCTGAAATTAATCAAGGAAAAGAAAATGACAGAAGCAACTCTACAATAAAAAGGAATTTGAGTACTCTGTACTCAGCCTAGATATATACTCATTTCACATAATCTTCCTGTATAGACACAAAATATTTAGTGGTAGATATTATATTAACATAAACATGACACATGATAACTATATTAAAAACATCAAACTGCTAGAAAACATGTTTGGTCTTCCTAAATATCACAGTATATTTATACAACTATATAAAGATGTCAAGGTTTAGGACACAATTTCTAGGATTAAATCCATCAACTCTGAATTTGTTTTTAACCAATTACAAAATTTCCAAATTTATATTAATGCTATAATCAAAGTGTCTCTATGAAATTGCTATTCAACTTATCTAGCCATTTGACAAGCCATTTTCCTGTCATAAGTAAGGCTATATAGTATAAATAAAGAATATCCTTGCACCTTTTCTGATCATTTCCTAAATATACAGTCCTAGAAGCGAAATCACTAAGTCAAAGAGTAGGAACCCTTTCTTTCAAGGTCTTGACGCTTGTCAAACTGCCCTTCTGAAATACCGAATCATTCATACTAGCAACTCCTGTCAGTTTCACAAGCGTCTTATCAAAACTAGGTGTACTTAATTCTCTTTCTATACGTTATATCTTAACTTCCCCATTTGTAAGAGTAATTACAGTTGTTAAATAACAAAATTTGTTAAACAGAAAATCGGGGGGTGGAGAGGGGCAGCAGGCAGGGACCATACACCACCCAGAACCCACCACCTGAATAAACCTACGTAAACATCTTCCCTATCTCCTTTATGTGCATATAGAACTATTGACAGTAGCCAATACATCTGTCCTTTTCTGTGTGATCTAATCTTCTGACTCTGGGCTTAAAAAGTTCTTTCTTCCTTAGAACACAGGTCTTAACAGCTGCAATAAAAATAAAAGCTAACCCGAAGGCAGAGATCACTATGTGCCAGGCACTACTCTAAATGCCTTACACATATCAACTCATTTGATCCTATCTTTATCATTACAATTTATTATGATAAGGAACACAAAGGTAGCAGTGGATTATAGCCTTATTTTTTACATTAAAATTTTTTAAATTCTTTTCTGACTCCTCAAAATAAGAGAAGCTAAGAGGTTTTGAAAAATCCATCCAATTTTTGGTGAGTTGCAACATTACTAACTTAATGAAAAAATGCTTTTCCTCTAAGAAAACTCTGTTCGAAGCAGACCTGAAAGAAGGCAGGGGATGAATGAAACTCCAGTCAAATTACTTGGGAGCAAATGGGTTAGAATTCCATTGGAGCTCTCCATCTTATACATAAAAAAACATGAAGAAATAAAGAGGTTCTTTACCTTTTAAGAGTATATTTTCTGCTTCAGAAAACATTTCCCCTTGGAAACAATGTTCCATTACTAGCTCATCTAATACAACATCAAACAGACTAGGGTAGAGGACAACATGGAGGCTGCCAGGAATCGTGGATGAGGGGAGTGGGGGTGTGGCTGCCACGGGGAAGCACAGGTGAGAGAGCTTTGTGCTGGGGGAACAGCTGTGTGTCTTGATGGAGGTAGCAGTTAGGAAATCTGCACAGACGCTGAAATGCCACAGGACTGTACAGACATGCACTGTATAAACACCTACTTCTTGGTTTCAAAACCGTGAATCTAACACTATCTCTGGGGACTTCCCTGGTGGTCCAGCGGTTACGACTCTGTGTTCCCAGGGCAGGGGGCCTGGATTCCATCCCTAGCTAGGGAACTAGATCCCCCATGCCGAGACTAAAACATGGTGCAGCTAAACACATTTTTTAAAAAAGGAAAAGAAAAACAGTTCCCTATCTAAAATAAAACTATGCTTGTAGTATTTTTTTTGTAACTTTCTGTGAATCTCTAATTACCTTAAAATAAAAAGTTTATAAAACAACAACAAGAAAAACCCATATAATGGACTATGAAGGAGACACCGCACTGCGACTCATTCAGTGCTTTCCTCCTAAACCCTGACATGCATTTATGCTTAGCTAACCTTACAGGAATCTGTCTTGCCCCATCTCTACCTCAACAGCCACTAAATATCTCTGTGGGAAAAAAAACTGCTTTTCCCTTTGTCTCTGTCTCTTTCTGTCTCAGACCCTAGAATCTTTCTCCACGTGAGACTATACCATCTAAGAAATGAATTCTCCTACCAGCACCATACTGTATTGACAGGTTATCTGCCAGGTCTCCAGTTACTCTATACTAAACCACTTCCCATGAACACCAAAAAGTTAAAGTAAACTTAGTGACTCAAAAGATGTTTTTTTAGGGTTTGACTCATGAATAGGACTGATTCAAGTTAAGTACACTATGTAAATAAGCCTCCATTTCAGCAAAGGCTAAAGGAAATAGAGCAGCCTCGATGCTTAAAATCTGCTCAAATGGATTCAACTTGCAATTTTTAAAACAGGCAGTGAAGAGAAAGCTTCTAACAGTAACTCACATATACAAAGGCAATTTCTTAATGGTCACTAAAAGTGTATCAGAGAGAATATGCGTGGGTTCATTTTTAGCCATTAAACAGATTATTTTGAAAGCATGTGGGAAGGCAAACACCACAACTGATGACCACCTACCCTATGAAAGAATTACTGAATTTCACGGGAGTCACAGCTTCTCTTATGTCTTGTAGGTCTGTTCTGTAAAGTCAAATTCTTGGTCTAAATTTCATCTTGTAGGTTCCAACACTCTTAAAAGGACTGCTCTAAGGGTGATGTTGTAGGGATACCTATAGATAGAAGAAGAGAAAAGGCCAATATAGACCAGTTGTAGACAAAGACTGAGGGAAAGAAAGAAAAAGCGATGGAATCTGTACAAGACTGAAAGGGTAGGGGTCCTCACAATGAGAAAATCACTACTGTTGAGGTAGGTATTCCTAGGCTCAAAACCTGGAAGATCTGGAGGGAACTGGTATATCCAGTATATCCATTCAGCCTATATGGCTGTTTAGAAAGAAGTCACAGCCTGAAATGAAGCACTCACTGCGACTCCTATGCTTCTAATCCACAGAATAAGCTCTGAAACTATATAATTCTAATGTATTATGTTAAATTAAAAATATCACATCACTTTTCTAATGAACTCACATTCTCTACTCCCCCAACCTCCCTACTTCCAATACCTTAATGTTGCCCCTTACAGTGAGGTCAGAGATTAAGGCAGGAGCTATCTTCTGCTACCACTGATGGTGTGATATACCTACTCTCCTAGTCAACAGCTTTCTTCTTCACCTTCCCGAGTTCCCTAAGTCTGACCTTACTATATATTAAGAAAATTTTCAGTGAGAAACAGCAATAAGAACTGACAAAGCAGCTAACCTTACGTCCAACGAAATATGAGAAAAAAAGTCATATGTCTTCTTTGCTTTCTTCAAATCTCCTACTGTATTTATGGATTTTTATATTTTAAGCCTAATGAAAATGTTACTTTTCATTAAAACAAGGACAGAATTATGATATTCCTGATGTTGGAATTTCGGATGTTGCCAAGACAATAGCCTCTTTGCATATGAAAGAAATTTTGCATAGAGAAAGCTCTTTACATATATCAGCAGAAAGATCACAATTGCAAGTTCTTCAGAAATGTTTTAATAAGATTCAGAATGACCTATATGTACTTTCCCTCATTTAACCAGAATTCTTCCTCAATCTCTAGTGTATCCCAGTTATACAGGAAGGTTTTATCTATCCTTTGTATTTACTGTTTATTGATATAATCTAAATGACTTATTGCACTGTGTTTGCGTATATTATATTGTGTTTATTGATATAATCTAAATGACTTATTATACTGACCTACGTCCCATCACTTCATGGCAAATAGATGGGGAAACAGTGGCTGACTGTACTTTTTTGGGCTCCAAAATCACTGCAGATGGTGACTGCAGCCCTGAAATTAAAAGACGCTTACTCCTTGGAAGGAAAGTTATGACCAACCTAGACAGCATATTAAAAAGCAGAGACATTACTTTGTCAACAAAGGTCTGTTTAGTCAAGGCTATGGCTTTTCCAGTAGTCATGTATGCATGTGAGAGTTGGACTATAAAGAAAGCTAAGCGCTGAAGAATTGATGCTTTTGAACTGTAGTGTTGGAAAAGACTCTTGAGAGTCCCTTGGACTGCAAGGAGATCCAACCAGTCCATCCTAAAGGAGATCAGTCCTGGGTGTTCATTGGAGGGATTGATGTTGAAGATGAAACTCCAATACTTTGACCACCTGATGCGAAGAGCTGACTCATTTGAAAAGACCTGATGCTGGGAAAGATTGAGGGCAGGAGGAGAAGGGGATGAGAGGATGAGATGGTGGAATGGCATCACCGACTCAATGGACATGGGTTTGGGTGGACTCTGGGAGTTGGTTTGGGTGGACTCTGGAACCCCATGCTGTGGTTCATGGGGTTGCAAAGAGTTGAACATGACTGAGCAACTGAACCGAACTGAACAGAATAAACAATAAAGCACAGAACTTTCTTCTTTGAATGTAATACACGTCAGAGGACTTTCAGTCAGATCCTGTTACTTCATAAAGATTTGGGAACCTCTAAGAGAAGTAAACATTATCCAATGTAATGACTACAGTACAGATTTCAAGCACAGCTGCTAATGGAGAGAAAACCTGATTGCAAGAGAGCGTTCTGTCATAACTCATCCTGTGCTGAGTAACGTGATACTCATTTTGAGGAGAAATCCCATCAGTGTAGTGAATGTGGCAATGACTTCAGAAGAAATACAAGTTTTACAGAGCATCCAAGAATTCATAATAGGAAAAAACCACAAAAATCCTATAAAGAAACATGGAAAATTCCTCAGAATACAGTCATTGCTTCCTCAACATGAGAGAACTCACACTGGAGAGAAGCCCGGTAAATGTGTAAGAGCTTTCTAAAGGAAAAATAAAAAACGTTCATGATTAGAAGAGAAACCATACTCGGGCAACCTCTGTATATAAGAAATGTGCAAAAACTTTAACAAGAGTTAATGGCACCCCACTCCAGTACTCTTGCCTGGAAAATCCCATAGATGGAGGAGCCTGGTAGGCTGCAGTCCATGGGGTCACTAAGAGTTGGGCATGACTGAGCAACTTCACTTTCACTTTTCACTTTCATGCATTGGAGAAGGAAATGGCAACCCACTCCAGTGTTCTTGCCTGGAGAATCCCAGGGACGGGGGAGCGTGGTGGGCTGCCGTCTATGGGGTCACACAGAGTTGGACGTGACTGAAGTGACTTAGCAGCAGCAGAGCCTCAACTAAATACCAGAAAATTCATTCTAGAAATTAATGAGTGTTTACCTTATGGTAAACTTTTGCCCTTACTGAACACTGAAGAATTCACACTAAGGAAGAAAATGTTGTGGATTATGGGCAGAGAGGAAAAAACACTTCTGCTTCCATAGAACAAGTGTTACTTGATAAAAATTATGTTCTTGGACTGGGTAATAGACTTTTGTGAAAATAACTAAACATGGTAAACAATGGGAGATGATATGCTTGCAGGCTGTACAGGCTGTACAGTGTACAAGCCTTGGAATGGTCACTCAAATTCAAGTATCGAATAAGTATCATTCAATCACTATAGACACATGAGCAGACAAGTTTCTGCCTTGGTGGAATTTATGTTCCATTGAGACCCTCCCGCCCCCCACCCCAATCTCTAAAAACTTGACTTCTGACCACCCCCAACACTTATCATCTCAAGACTTCTGCAGTTTTAGTCAAAATCCTATTTATTACTGATTGAAGCTACACTTAACTGAAGCTCTTACTCTGAAGTTACCACCCAAATTTATTCTACTTTCAGGAATCCTCAAAGACCTAAAGAGTATTTTAAAGGTCAAGTAGTCTAATATCCCTTCACTTATCTAAATTTTTTTTTTAACAAAGCCTAATGACATGAAATTGATATTTCTCCCGGCAATCTTGATTCCAGCTTGTGTTTCTTCCAGTCCAGCGTTTCTCATGATGTACTCTGCATATAAGTTAAATAAACAGGGTGACAATATACAGCCTCGACGTACTCCTTTTCCTATTTGGAACCAGTCTGTTGTTCTATGTCCAGTTCTAACTGTTGCTTCCTGACCTGCAAACAATTTTCTCAAGAGGCAGGTCAGGTGGTCTGCTATTTCCATCTCTTTCAGAATTTCCCACACTTTATTGTGATCCACACAGTCAAAGGCTTTGGCATAGTCAATAAAGCAGAAGTTTTTCTGGAACTCTCTTGCTTTTTCCATGATCCAGCAGATGTTGGCAATTTGATCTCTGGTTCCTCAGCCTTTTCTAAAACCAGCTTGAACATCTGGAAGTTCATGGTTCACGTATTGCTGAAGCCTGGCTTGGAGAATTTTGAGCATTACTTTACTAGCGTGTGAGATGAGTACAATTGTGCGGTAGTTTGAGCATTCTTTGTCATTGCTTTTCTTTGGGATTGAAATGCAAAGTGACCTTTTCCAGTCCTGTGGCCACTGCTGAGTTTTACAAATTTGCTGGCATATTGAATGTAAAGCTTTCAACAGCATCATCTTTCAGGATTTGAAATAGCTCCCCTGGAATTCCATCACCTCCACTAGCTTTGTTCATAGTGATGCTTTCTAAGGCCAACTTGACTTCACATTCCAGGATGTCTGGCTCTAGGTGAGTGATCACACCATCGTGATTATCTAGGTCATGAAGATCTTTTTTATACAGTTCTTCTGTGTATTCTTGCCATCTCTTCTTAATATTTTCTGCTTCTGTTAGGTGCATACCATTTCTGTCCTTTATTGAGCCCATCTTTGCATGAAATGTTCCCTTGGTAGCTCTAATTTTCTTGAAGAGATCTCTAGTGTTTCCCATTCTGTTGTTTTCCTCTATTTCTTTGCATTGATCACTGAGGAAGGCTTTCTTATCTCTTCTTGCTATTCTTTGGAACTCTGCATTCAGATGCTTATATCTTTCCTTTTCTCCTTTGCTTTTTGCTTCTCTTCTTTTCACAGCTATTTGTAAGGCCTCCCCAAACAGCCATTTTGCTTTTTTGCATTTCTTTTCCATGGGGATGGTCTTGATCCCTGTCTCCTGTACAATATCACGAACCTCATTCCATAGTTCATCAGGCACTCTATCAGATCTAGGCCCTTAAATATATTTCTCACTTCCACTGTATAATCATAAGGGATTTGATTTAGGTCATACCTGAATGGTCTAGTGGTTTTCCCTACTTTCTTCAATTTAAGTCTGAATTTGGCAATAAGGAGTTCATGGTCTGAGCCACAGTCAGCTCCTGGTCTTGTTTTTGCTGACTGTATAGAGCTTCTCCATCTTTGGCTGCAAAGAATATAATCAGTCTGATTTTGGTGTTGACCATCTGGTGATGTCCATGTGTACAGTCTTCTCTCGTGTTGTTGGAAGAGGGTGTTTGTTATGACCAGTGCATTTTCTTGGCAAAACTCTATTAGTCTTTGCCCTGCTTCATTCCATATTCCAAGGCCAAATTTGCCTGTTACTCCAGGTGTTTCTTGACTTCCTACTTTTGCATTCCAGTCCCCTATAATGAAAAGGACATCTTTTTTGGGTGTTAGTTCTAAAAGGTCTTGTAGGTCTTCATAGAACCATTCAACTTCAGCTTCTTCAGTGTTACTAGTTGGGGCATAGACCTGGATTACTGTGATACTGAATGGTTTGCCGGGAGAAATATCAATAACCTCAGATATGTAGATGACACCACCCTTATGGCAGAAAGTGAAGAGGAACTACAAAGCCTCTTGATGAAAGTGAAAGTGGAGAGTT
The DNA here is from genome assembly GCF_029378745.1 of Bos indicus. Lineage (NCBI taxonomy): Eukaryota > Metazoa > Chordata > Mammalia > Artiodactyla > Bovidae > Bos > Bos indicus. The sequence goes on along the minus strand of NC_091775.1, from coordinate 60,996,749 downwards.
AAAAAGTTGGCTTAAAGCTCAACATTCAGAAAACGAAGATCATGGCATCTGGTCCCATCACTTCATGGGAAATAGATGGGGAAACAGTGGAAACAGTGTCAGACTTTATTTTTGGGGGCTCCAAAATCACTGCAGATGGTGATTGCAGCCATGAAATTAAAAGACACTTACTCCTTGGAAGGAAAGTTATGACCAACCTAGATAGCATATTCAAAAGCAGAGACATTACTTTGCCAACAAAGGTCCGTCTAGTCAAGGCTATGGTTTTCCCTGTGGTCATGGATGGATGTCAGAGTTGGACTGTGAAGAAGGCTGAGTGCCGAAGAATTGATGCTTTTGAACTGTGGTGTTGGAGAAGACTCTTGAGAGTCCCTTGGACTGCAAGGAGATTCAACCAGTCCATTCTGAAGGAGATCACCCCTGGGACTTCTTTGGAAGGAATGATGTTAAAGCTGAAACTCCAGTACTTTGGCCACCTCATGCGAAGAGTTGACTCATTGGAAAAGACTCTGATGCTGGGAGGGATTGGGGGCAGGAGGAGAAGGGGACAACAGAGGATAAGATGGCTGGATGGCATCACTGATTCGATGCATGTGAGTCTGGGTGAACTCCAGGAGTTGGTGATGGACAGGGAGGCCTGGCATGCTGCGATTCACGGGGTCACAAAGAGTTGGACACGACTGAGCGACTGAACTGAACTGAACTGAATGACATGAAATAGGTTATGTTAGTGGCACACTCTGTAGATGTCAAAACTGAAACAAAACCGCAAGTCTTCTGGCTCATGGCTTTTATGTTTTGCTACTAAATTATTTTTTGGAATTCAAAGGGCTTTAAAATAAATTTTAAAATAAGTGAAATTAAGTAATTGAGAATTTTTTTTTTTTTCAAAATTACATGATTTATTCATTCATACATTTTTATAAATCTAACCAAATGAATTTGACAGCTAATTATATAAAATTATCAATATCAACAAGAGTATACATTACTTCCTTTCCAAGTTTTTTTAAAATGAAAGTTGATTTATAATTCTGTATCTTTATAAAAGTTTTTTTTAAGATACTACCATTCATCCTCCATTTTTATGAAACTTATATGAAAAACTATATTATTAATTCAATCACAAGCCATATTAAAATTATGTTAATTTGTATTCACCTTTAAGCTAGAAGATATTCAATTAAAGTGTAATAAAAGTATGTGGTTTACTAACTCTTCATTTAGAAAGACTGAGGCGTGTTTGCCAAGGGACTGATTAACTACAGCCACTTATATCAGTAATCTTAAAATGCTAAGAACCTGGTGACTCCACTTTCAATTTTCATAGTAAAAAATGACATGCTGTCTACCATCCTCAGGACCCACATCACACTTACTGAGAAAGACTTATGGGTTTACTAATGTCAAAATCACAGACTAATGCTGTCAAGAAAGTCAAACATGTAATTTCTAAACATTTAAACAAAGTGGTAGATTACTTGATTTTTAAAAAATTTTTTAAACAGCTAATAGCAATATGTATAAACAATGTAGTTTAAAATAACAAACTTAAATATTGAGATTTCATTAAAAATATGTCATTTGCAGAAAACCTAAATTTAAACAAAGATGCCATTTTAGGTTATCTATACAGAGAAAGAAGTTATGTTCATTAAGAATTTTGTTCCACAGAAGACAATAAAACACACTGAAGAAAAACATATACTGCAAAAAAATTTAAAAAGGAAAAACAATGCCTCCTGTAGTTTTATTTCACCATAGATTATTTATGGTCCGCCTAATGTGATTCAGGATAAAATTTTAGGAACTACAATTTTCTTCTTCACAGGCAAAGAGTCGCAAGTTTCTATTTTCTGATTATGTGAGCAAATAAAAAAAAAAACCCCTACTATAAAGATTGCACAAAATCTAGGCTTTCCTTTCTGGCTCACCTTCAAATACCAACAACTACAAACAAATTTTTCAAAATATAATTTGTAACCTTCAGGTAAGTATAAATTAGTTTTATCTAGGCTTGCATCATTTAGCTTCTTATACAATCTATCTTTTTAAATATATAATCTATCTTGTAATTAAGAAACAAAATTAAAGCTAAGACGTATTTATATCACTTAATTATACACCTATGTTGATTATGCAGATATCTCTAAAGTTATAACTTTACTAAAAGCAATAATATTCCAAATACAAAAACATCTCTTTTATTGCTTTACACTGTGAGCTAAAGTAAAAACTCAAGAGAAGAGATTCAATATATGGAATATGGAAAAGCCTTAGAAGCTTTAATTCTAAGGAGTCCAGTTCATTTCTTCTAAGCAGAGAAACTCACAGTATTTCTTCAGCTTTCAAATTCTAGACATTCAAACTGCCATTGTGCCCTGCAAAAAATCGTCATATACGAAACTCACAACCCCTTGTTGCAAGTGGTCTCTTCTCCTAAAGAAATCTGTCAATGCTCGAAGCTTCACACAGCAAGCAACATAATCATCAAAGAAGATTCGGCCATTCTTGCTGTAACGTTTGACAATGGTAGTTACTGTTTGAGGACTCAACCTATAACCCATAGCAGCAATGGCTTGATTCAGTTCATGATGCTCTACTGAGCCACTTCCGTCTTTATCAACAGTTATGAAGTTTTGCTTCCAGGAGTTAAGAGCTGCCCAAAGTTCTTCGAATTCATTAAATCCCATTTTTCCTGAGTAATCTCTATCCAACATGGCAATCATAATTCTGCAGGTTTCCAAACTGAAGGGAGAATAAGTTCCATTAATTCCAGACTGTGTTAAACACTTCTGAAGTTCTTCAGCATCCACTTCACCATCCTGGCCAGCAATAGCAAGGAAGCATTTCCACATGGGGTCTCCTGTTGAAATACTGCCTGGATAAGCTGGGTGTCCAGGGTATCCTGGCTGTCCCAATGGATTGCCAAAATTTCCAAACCCTCCTCCGTATCCCGGGTAGGCCATAACAATCTTGCGAGTGTCAGCCGTAGGGTTGGCGAGCGCCCGGCTGAGAGAGAAGCGGAGCTCTAGGTGCAGGTGCAGGCGCAGGTCAATTGAGAATTTTCTGAGCACCCACAGAAAGAGCTGTGAATGTTGGACCGATTTAAAAAAGAGAAAGCAAAATACATGACAATTTACCTCCCAAAGTGAAAGTGAAAGTCACTCAGTTGTGTTTAACTCTTTGTGACCCCATGGACTATACAGTCCATGGAATTCTCCAGGCCAGAATACTGGAGTGGGTATCCTTTCCAGGGGATCTTCCTAACCCAGGGATCGAACTGGGTCTCCTGCATTACCGGTGGATTTTACCAATTGAGCTATCAGGGAAGCCCATTTACCCCCCTAAACTGGTCTAATTTAAAGAATACTGAGAACAAAAAGACAGTGAGCAACTCTGATAGTTAAGAACTGTAATGATGTATTAACAGAACTACCAGCTTTTTCCTTCCTTGTAATCAGTGTAACTGCAGTGTCAGCAACCGTATATCATGGTGTCTCCGTCCCATGCCTATCACTAAGGAATGGCTACTTAGAAGGAGGAACGGGAGAAGAATGAAAAGCCGGGTTTTGTGTGAGAGTAATCACCATTCACAGAAGCTTCCAAATTTGGCCATGCTGCTTGGGCCAGGGTGCAAATGAAGATTCTTAGGATTTCTGCAGCACTAGCTATAGGAATATAAGGGCATGGGATTTCTGTAGCACTAGCTACAGGGGCGGAGAAGACAATGGCACCCCACTCCAGTACTCTTGCCTGGAAAATCCCATGGATGGAGGAGCCTGGTGGGCTGCAGTCCATGGGGTCGCTAAGAGTTGGACACGACTGAGCAACTTCACTTTCACTTTTCACTTTCATGCACTGGAGAAGGACATGGCAACCCACTCCAGTGTTCTTGCCTGGAGAATCCCAGAGATGGGAGAGCCTGGTGGGCTGCCGTCTATGGGGTCACACAGAGTCGGACACGACTGAAGCGACTTAGCAGCAGCAGCTACAGGGACGTCAGGGCAGTGTCCACATAAAGGAGGATCCACCAGTAAACACAGGTAACAGACTGAGATGAACAAACATGTACAGGCGCTAGGGAAGGTTCATACTCTGAGCCAGTGAGCTGCAGCCCTGTAAAAATACTGTGCTCTTTTAAAAAATTTCCTTCAGCATTGACAGGGAAGCATAGGGAAGCAGAAGGGGAGAAAAGTTATTTAGGAAATAAAATCAACTGGAGATACTAAAAAACAGAAGAAAGAGGACAGAGGGAGAAGAGGAAAGAATGACTCGCAGGTTTCTGATTGGTACTAAAAATGGATAGACAGATGGTGCAAACCACTCAGAAAGACAACTTTAAAACCTGAGCAAACATTTTTTCTGTATAATTCTATTAAGTAGTTTGTAAAATTACTGAACTTTCCTTTACCATTAAATTCTTTTCATTGGTAAACATGTTTTTCTCCCATTATTCTCTATTATAAAACAAAAAAACAAAGTGGCAAAATGTGTTCTTTTGTCTTCCCTTCACTTTCAAGCCATTTCAAGTGTAACACAAGGTTGGAGAAAAACCAGACTGAGCATTAAATCTGACTCAAATCTGCTTACTAAAAGACCAGATTTCTTCAGCCAGTGTTTTACTGATGACTAAGGATAGTCTCTATATAATAAAAAATAATTTTTGACATCTCAAACATAAGGCCAATAGTTTCCAGAGGGAAACAAAAGGCTTTGAGTTTTTCTTTTTTTTTTCCCTGAGCAATTCTGAGGTAGACAGTGCAGCAGACAGGCAGATAAACAGCTTTATTCTGGGAAAACAACTGGACTTTCTGCCTACAAGTCAATAACAAGTTTAGGGACAAAAGTTTAAATAAATTCTGCATGATACAAAAAGACTTGGGAATATAGAATTCCACAAGCTGGTAACAATGGCAATGATCTACTTAGGGAACAGAATTAATGTGAAATATATAAGTTGCAAGTAGCTCAGAAATTGCCTCATTTGCAGAAAACTGAGACCTGTGTGGCTCAATCACCAACTTGCAAATCAAATCACTAAACCACATAGCTGGATTCAGAATCTACATTCTTCAAAGCTCAGATTTAGAACATTTTATTTCAGAAAATGTGAATAAATCATCACCTGAAATAGTTACATGTGGATATATACACAGAATACTGAGTTTTGACTAAAACAGTTTTAGTGTAACTAACGATCTTTTAAATAGTTTCCTTTTATATATTATATATATAGTTTTTAAAGCTTTATATAAAATTATACAGACTTGAACCTTGGTATAATGGATAGAAACATGAAGAAACATTTATTTGGTTCAGTGATAACCACTGTTTTTTCATATCTGAGGTTAAATTTGGATTTAACAAAAATAATTCATCTGGTAGTCAAATTAATATTCTGACTACATAGAGAGACCTCATTTTATGCTAATATATGAGACTAATACATTAGACTGGACAACATCTTGACTTAAAAAATCTTTTGTTAAAGTTATCAATAGCAAGAGTTTTACATAATAAACAAATAATATCTGTACAAACAATATGGAAAACAATTTGGCAGTATTTAATAAACTTAAGGATATTAATGTGCTACAACTCAGTAATTAACGCACTAGAGTATAAACATGGATGCTGGTCAACAATGTTGGACATAAGTAGACAAAAAAGAAAATCACGGGATACCATACATAAAAAATCAGAAACATGCAAAAGCAAATACTGTTAAGGGAGAACATACACTTATAGAAAATCGATAGCTAAATGCACAGGAATGATACAGATCAACACTGGATAGCGGTTCCTCTGGTGGGAGGAGGGAAGACAGGCGAATATGGAAGGACGCAGAGTGGCTTCAAACAGTACTGGGCTAGGTCAGTACACAGAGTTTCATCTTGTTACACTTTACATCTTATTACACGTCTTAAATATCCCAGGATAAATCAGAAGACGTTTTTCTGCCAGGTGACAAAGTCCTGTTGATGCTGCCAGAGTTAATGTAACCTTGAAGATTATATGAGATGGATACATGACAAGAATATTTTGGTGCTACATTGCTTCTTCCAAGAGTTACTGCTTCAATTTTGGGGGGAAAAAAAAGAAAAACATTCTCTCATTGGATAAAACTTACTAAACATTGTTCATTTTCTCATTCTAAATATTGAGTTCCCACTACATGCCAGATAAAATAGTAACAGTATCTGTCCTAAGTGTCCTCATGTAGCTTAAAACCTAGTGGAAGTAGCAAGCAATAAACATATAAGCCCAGGATTAACATCACTTTACACCAGATCACTCCTTCCTTCTTAAAAACACGTACTTCACTTGGTTCAATGAATTTCACACTAACCTAGTTTTCCTCCTAAATCACCAGGTGCTGCATCTCAATTTCTTTTGCTAGCTCCTCCTCAACACTAAATAGGTTCCTTCTTTTCTCCAAGTATATTCACTCTCGGTAATCTCACCCACGCTTTAAATATCTCTACACTGACAACTCCCAAACTTACATTTCCAGCTTGAACTGGGGGTGGTGGGGTGGTGGTGGTAGAATATAGATATACATATACATATATAAAATACAGTATATATTACCTAATTCAACATTCTCTTTGGCTGTCCAACACACATGTAAAACTAAACATGTCCAAAGCCAAACTCAAGCTCTTCCTTCAAAATCTGCTCCTCTGGCCTTTCTCCAGAATACACTGCATATTCTGTTTTCTATAAATGGCAGTCCCAGGAGCTATGAACACAATACTAACCATTTTCCATCTCAAAGGCTATGGAGTAAATGTTTCAGGTGTCAGGCCAAAAATCTTGCCATCATCCTTGACTCCTCTTTAGCATACAGTGCCTGACAACTTCTCACCACCTCCTCCCTTCACACCCTGACCCAAGTCACCTTCCTTGCTCATCTGGTCTCCTCGATTCAGTCCTTGGTCCCTGCCCCTCCCCACCCCCATGGTTGCTTCCCCACATACCCTGGCCAGTTAGTCAGGAAGAGCTACTTAAAACCCAAATCAGAAAATGTCATTCATTTGCTCAAAACCATCCATACCTTCTGATTTTTTTCAGAGTAACGGTTCTCTAGGTCCCATGCCATCTGGCCCTCTCACTTTCTACTAGACCCCCACACTTACTCACTGAGCTCACTGGCCTTTGCCCTGGGCTTCACACCTCACTCCAGTAATCTTTTCCCTTATGTGAGCATAATAAATAGTTTACAGTGGGTAGATACATAATAAATGTTAGTCTAATTCTTTTTAAAAATGTCTTCCTTGATTTTTTTCTTGTCTTTAAGATACAACACACAGTCATATTATAAAGTCACAAAATAAAGGAAGGAAAAGTATTCAGGGCCATTGTAGACTTGTATATACTACACCAAATACACTATATTTTGTTCCCAAAAGAACTAAGAAAGAAACTTATGGCACTATATATCGGCACTGTTCTGTCTGCTTGGAACACCCTTCCCCCCAAACAGTTGCAGGGCTTGCTCTCTCATCTCGTTCAGGTCTTTCTCAGATGGCACCTTTGCAGTGAAGCCTGTCTGATCACCCTATGCAAAATCACAGCTCTCACGGCCCTCACACCCTGTCCTCTTCTGGCTGGCTGATACTTCCCATGACACACTACTAGCTTACTTTACTCAAATGTAAGATGCACAAGGGCAGGAATTTTGGTCTCTTCACTGCTATAAATCAGCATCTGACATAGAACAGACACTCAGTAAATACTTATTGAACCACAATCCATAAATGTAAAACTGCAACTGACAAGTCCAGTGAAGTAGTAGGAAGTGCTGGGAGAGCCTGTATGAAGAGAAAAAAACTCATCTGAGAAAGTCAAACTTAACTTGAGAAGTGAAGGATGATTAGGAGTTAACTAGGATGCACACAGGCTCAGTGGTGAGACGGGCTAAAAGGCCACTGTAGCTAGACCAGAAAGAGGTGGAAAAGGCGGAAGATGAGGTTGGAGTAGGTAGGAAGAGGCAAAACTTAGAATAGATTCGTAGACAATATTGGGACAATTTGTCTTTATCTTCAGAGCAACAGGAAGCCGCTGAAGCATTCTAAGCAGAAGAATCATGAAAGCAGATTTATATATTGAAAGATGACCTTGGATCCTGGGTAGAGAAAGTTTAGAAGGGTCAGGATGGATGTGGACAGATAAGGTAGAGGGCAATGCAACAATTCAGATGAGTTACCATGGTGTATTTGATTAGGGTGTTCAGAGTAGAGATAGAATGGATAAATAAGAGATTTAGGCTAAAAAAAAAAAAAAATCAACAGGATCAGTGTTAAATTCAATCAGGAAGTGGGGTCAAGGGAATTTTTAAGGTTCACTTCTAGGAAGTTCACAAAAAATTCCCATTGACTTGAAGCTTATGTCCATAAGCAGTCACTGCTAGATCTTCAGTGTTCAACCCCTTGCCACAAATGGCTATGGAGCACCTGCAATGTGGCAAGATGTGCTGTAATTGTACAATATACACTGAATCTCAAAGTCTTAGCACAGAAAAAAGAGAGTAAAAATCTCAATAATTTTTATACTGATTACAGGTTGAAGTGATAATATTTTGGATGTTGCAGTTAAATACAATTATTGAAATTAATTTTACTTGTTTCTTTTTATTTTGTAGAAAATGTAAAGTTATATAAATGGTTCACATATTTCTACTGGATGGCACTAATCTCGGATGAAACTTCTAGAAATATAGTAATCACAGTTTATTCAAAAGGAAAAAAAATATGTCTAAAGAGAAGAGGTAGTGCTAGTGGTAAAGAACCCACCTGCCAATGCAGGGGACATAAAAGATGTGGGTTCAATCCCTGGGTTGGGAAGATTCCCTGAGGGAGGGCATGGCAACCCACTCCAGTATCCTTCCCTGGAGAATCCCATGGACAGAGGAGCCTGGTAGGCAAGTGCCCATCAGATCAGATCAGACCAGTCGCTCAGTCGTGTCCGACCCTTTGCGACCCCATGAATCACAGCACGCCAGGCCTCCTTGTCCATCACCAGCTCCCAGAGTTCACTGAGACTCACGTCCATCGAGTCAGTGATGCCATCCAGCCATCTCATCCTCTGTCGTCCCCTTCTCCTCCTGCCCCCAATCCCTGCCAGCATCAGAGTCTTTTACAATGAGTCAACTCTTGGCATGAGGTGGCCAATAGTTACACATGACTGAAGTGCCTGAGCATGCACAAAAAGAGAAGATGACTGAACTTTAGGACTAAACGTTGTTCTTTTTATGAAGAATTCAGTTTGCTTTGTTCAAGGATGTGAGGAAATGAATACTTCAGTTACTGTTATTTAAATACAAAAGCCATTTTTCTGTTTGTGTCTTCTTTATAGACTAGATTGTTCTGCTTCCTCTATTGCTAAACTAATGGTTTCAGAGTGCCCTCCATCCACGGTATAGGGAAAAAGGGGAAAAAAAAAACCAAAACAAAACTGTAGATATAACAAAGACTCAGAGGTCATTTAGGCCCATGCTTTCATTTTGTAAGCGACAAACTTGAGATATTCAGAAATTAAGTAACTTGAAAAACACAGGACTGTCTATGCCACTGAAGATACAGATGTTTTCTCTAACATCTATGTTATAGTTGACTTGAAAATACTATAACAAATACATTATATTTTCTTCTGAAAGAACTAAAAATATATCTGTCTTAAGGTACTGAATATGTCAGTATTATTGATGACTTAGTTTGGGGATACAAAGTCATATGTATATTCTCACCTGATAAGAGTGGAAAAAGCATCAATTTTTAAAGTCTGAAAACCAGTTCTAATACTAAGCTGCAATCAGGGACAACTGTCATTCTGTTTTCTCATCAGTAAAATAGATGCTACCATATTCAGACTGTGATAACGATAGGAACATACATACACACACAGTGTAATAGACAGTTTACAGTGGGTAGATGCAGATAGTTCCTTCTTCTTAATAAAACAAAAAATGCCTTCCTTCTCTCTCTTCTCGCCCAAGTGTCAACACACAGTCATATTATAAAGTCATAAAATTAAGGAACAAGGGAAACGATTACTGAAGTGAGCTGTGAAACCCAGTAGCTTACTTCTTGGGAGTACAAGAAGATGGGAGTACAAGATTCAAAGCCTCAGGTAGATCATCCAACCTGCCTAAGTCTATGCCCCCTTCAGTAAAGTGATGAAACCAAATCAACCAAAATGACTGAGTCTCATCTATGACTCAACAGTGTATAGCTATGAATGCCACGAGTTTCCAAAGCCTGAATAATGCCAAAAGCTTTAAACATTTAAAAATTAATATAAAGTGTAATTTTTCGTTTCTAAAACTTCTCAATTTGAGATATAATTCACCATTTTGCATATTTTAAAGGGAAGTTCTTAAAACTACTCACATCTGGTTGAATGGCTTTAAATACTGGAACATCCATTAGTGTTATCTGACCCTGAAATAAAAAGTAAAAAATTTTTAGAATTTCTTCTTTGGAATGCCATAATATGACATATATTTGAAATTAAAATTATTAGTCTGTACTCAAATCTTTACTAGAAAAAAGTCCCAATTTTATAAGGGCTTAAAAAAATGAAAATTTAGTCCTTACACCATAAAATAAAATTATTTCTATTTATCTCATGCCTTTTTATATTTTCCTGTGAGACAAGTGGGGTAAAGTTACAAAATAAACAAATAATTTTAAAAGTTTGAACATGGTCATACATTGTGTGTGTTAGCTGTTCAGTAGTGTCTGACTCTTTTTGACCCTAATGACTGTAGCCCAACAGGCTCCTCTAATTCATGGGATTTCCCGGGCAAGAATACTGGAGTGGGTTGCCATTTCCTTCTCCAGAGGATCTTCCCGACCCAGGGACTGAACATGAGTCTCCTGTATTGCAGGCAGATTCTTTACCACCTGAGCCACCAAGGAAGCCCAAATACATACACTAAATCAAAACAAAAAACAAAAATTGGATCTACTGGTTTATAAAGCAGTGGTGTTGCTGTGACTATTAAATCATACCTACTCAAACAGTAATATAAAATGTGATAATAATACAAGGGTATTTTTTCCCAACTTACGAAAAGTAACTGACTCTACACTAGTGGCAACTCATACTGAAGGTCTTCACGTGCTTATGGACCTATCCCTCTTGTGACGACACATATAAAACAAAATCTAGCAATATACCAAAGTTTATTCCTGGAATGTAAGAGTAGTTCAATATCAGGAACTCAGTATATTCTGCTAACAAGCCAAAGGAAAAAGATAACGCAAATAAATGAACACTTGTCTGTTAAGAACTAAGTTTTTTTAGGTATCCTTCATGAAAATGCAATAATGTCTTCAACTTTAATTTTTTAATTTACAAAAAAGTAAAAGTACTTCTTTCCTACCTATGTCAGTAAAGTACATTTAGCTGGAGGAGGAGGTGTAGGTAGAGACGAAAGCAATTATCATAAAGGCTTACTATTACTTCTCAAGTTGATAGTGTAACCTACAAAGCTTCTCTAAAAGTATCAGTGGATTTTTTTCTTTCATCTTCCCCATTTCATTCCTCTGCTTGCTCCATTGTTGTGCTACTCTCTCCACTGATTCCCACATCCAGTTTTTTTTTTTTTTTTTTAAACATCTCCTCTGTTGGGCCTACAAATTCTAATTGGATAGTACCAATATGTAAATTATGCGCAAAAACTGGAGAACAAGAGGTGGAAGACTTACCGCATATTCTTCTGGTGTAACCTTAAGGACATCAAATACCACAGCATCAAAACTTTTCTTCAATTCAGAACCTTTGTCACTTAATGATTCAGAACTGCTACTTTTCTGTTAAATTAAAAAAAAAAAAAAAAGAAGCCACTAAAAAATTGTCTTGCAGTCAATATCACAGAAACTAGACTGGCTTTAAAACTGAGGAAGCTAAGAATACTGAGTTAACAAATTGTAGAAAAGTTAGTCGGAACAGACTGCTTAGTTGGAAGAGCACTAGAAAAAGGGTCGGGCAATGTAAAATTCAGCCTCAGTCAGTCAGTTCAGTCTCTCAGTTGTGTCCTACTCTTTGTGACCCCATGGACTGCAGCACGCCAGGCTTCCCTGTCCATCACCAACTCCCAGAGCTTATTCAAACTCATGTCCATTGAGTTGGTGATGCCATCCAACCACCTCATCCTCTGTCGTCTCCTTCTCCTCCTGCCTTCAATCTTTCCCAGCATCAGGGTCTTTTCAAATAAGTCAGTTCCTAAATTTAACCTCAACTTTAGATTTTAGGTTTGCGAGTAAGTCATTTTTCTGTATGTCAGTTTCCTCACCCTGACCTCCTATCATTTCCAATAGAAATGAAAGATTTTAACAAGTTCAATGATTTTCAAATGAGATTAAAAAAAGGGGGGGGGGATACACTCATCTATAATTTTTAAAACTGATGTTTATTAAGAAAAAGATAAATTATTTTCCTAACATAACAGGAAAACATTTAAAATTCCATTAACTAAATAATAAATGACCCAGTCTTATCTGTCAAGTGAATGTCTGTCTGTGATAGTACAATTGATACTGCCCTTTCTATTACAGTACAAATTTAAGTGTTTTCTGCTTTAAGGTTACTGCTTAATTTTAATTTGTTGTTGCCATATGTAGAACAAAAGGTGGCTTTTGGCTCTGAAAACCTTATTTCTGTTAAATTTCCACTTCATCTGTACTACAAAATAAAGATGCATTTTGCAAATCATTGACTGAAATCAAAGAAAAAGCACTATAAGAACATTCAGATCATGTTCTGTTCAATGGTGACAGAATATCAGGCTTCAGTAAATGGCACAAAAAATTAACCAAAGTTTCAATTACAGAGGTATAATATGTATGTCAAGCCAACAGCTATTATACATCAGTTTTGAGCACTTGTCATTACATTTCATTTTTACTTTTTCCTTCCTTTTCAGTTCAGTTTAGTTCAGTCCCTCAGTCCTGTCAGACTCTTTGTGACCCTTTCAGTAGCAACTAAATATCGAAATCATTACACAGGAAGGGATCTCTCCTTAATCTTGGGAAATTCTGCACCATTATTACTTAAAATATTTCTTCTGCTCCTTCCTCTCTCTCCTCCTCTGATGTTCCATTATGTGTACCCTACACCTTTTGTCACTGGCCCCACCACTCTTGAATACTGATTTCCATTTTCCTCATTCTATTTTTCTCATTGCACTTCAGCTTGCGAAGATTCTACTGACATGTCTTCATGTCAGGTTCACTGATTCTTTCCTTAGGTGTCTGCTGGTCATCAGTCTCCTGGTGAGTCAATCAAAGTCATCTGGTACAACGTTTTTGATTTTCAGCATTTCCTTTTGATTCTTGGAGTTTCAATATTCCTGCTTATATTACCCATCTATTCTTACACGTTGTCCATTATTTTCCATTAGAGCTCTTAACATTACTAATCTTGGCTATTTTAATTCCCAGCCTGTTAATCCCAAAATCTCTTGCCATATCTGGAGTCTCTTACTGCATTGTTTGCTTTGCCTCTTCAATCTAAGTTTTTCTGGTTACCTTTCAGCATGTCTTAAAATTTGCTGAAAGTCAGATGTGACTTAGTGGGTAACAGAAACTGAGGTAAATAGGCCTTTAGTGTAAGAGTTTATGTTTATCTAGATAGGAGTTACTTTGTTTATTATTTGTTGTGGCTAGAGGCGTCTTCACTTTCCTGTAGTGTCCTTGTTTTTGTCTCTGGGTTTCCCTAGAAACTCCTTAGATAAGATATGTGCCTTGCAGTTCTTTAGGCTGTGATCCTTTATTATCATACAGGAACCCTGCTGATGTGGTGGTAAGGTATGGGAAGTAGGAAGAGGAGACATGTTCCACCACCCTACAGTCTGTTACTTTGGTGAGCCTGTGCGCTTGGGCTGTGACCTTAGGTGATTCTCAGTACCCCAGACTCCCCTTAGAAAGTGACAGGAAGGCTGGAGGGCTCGGAATTCGGTATTCCTCTTTCCCCAGGTAGATTAGGATCTGGTAAAGTCTCCCCTGAGGACAGGTGGAGAAAAGAACATGCTGGGCATATTTCAGGATGATTACTTCCCCTTAGTATATTTCAAAATGGTTACTTCCCCTCCTCCAGCTGGAAGCATGAGGGATTTTTCCATGATCTTCACTGTGAAAACCTGGTGGGGCTCCTGGAGGTAAAATTCACAAAAGTGGGGTGGGAGGCCTAAACTAAGCCCCCAGGAGATGCTAACTCTCAAGCTAGTCCACAGAGAGCCTCTAGCAGCTTGTCAACTACAGTAAGTGTTCCTGCCCTTTCCTGACTCCAGTGATTTCTGCTCTTGGTAAACAGTTATTCTCTCTATTTGCTTCTCTCTCCAGTTCTCAGGGCATCACTTGTCAATTTGCTCTGTGACATCAGTTCTCCAACAGGGCAGGTTTTCAGACTGTTCAGCTTTTTTCAAGCTGTGAGGACAGGAGTCATGAATTCCAAGCTCTTTATGTGTCTGAGCAGAAACCCAAAGTCTCATAAATGGATTTCATATATTTATCTTATTCCATGTATTTGATCTCTGTAACTATGACTAGCTTACGATATGTCAACAATGTTATTTTATATTCCAAGACTAACACAGAAATTTATTCATGTCAATAATCCAAATAGACATCAGTTAAACAGTATATACTAATCCAGTAACTACCAAATAATAAATATATTCTGTCAGGTAAAGACATTCATTTTAAATATAACTTGCCAATTTTCTCCAAGTTTCTAACTCATTCAAAAGAAGTGAGCAGGTCATAATGGCAATCTTAATGCTTATCAAAATGAATAATCATTTTCCTCCTTTCCTTCTTACAAACCAGTAGCAGGGGCTTAAAAAATTCTGAGTGATGTGCTTCTACCTGCTTCCCCACTGGCAATAAACAGTGGTATTGATAAGAAGCTAAGCAGTACCGAGACATAATATACACTAAGTTCACAGTAGTTATTCTTTATCCACTGAAAGACTAAAAAACTATTGACACTTCTAAATGTATGAAAAAAGTTCACCACCCCTCTACTGATACCAGATGCTTAAGCACAGGTTAGGTCTAAAAGGTAAAGATAGAAGGGTAAGGGTACCGCATTTCTGAGAAGCTTGCATTTTGATATGTTAATACATCTTTATTTCAAGAGAAGGTAGAAAAATATGTATTTTTTATTTTATTTTCTTGACATAGCAGGAAGACAATTTAAAAGGCAGACTTTCTACCCTTACTTCTCACATACTGAATTATACTACTCTGAGGTCTCATGAAATTCATCTACTTTTAGAAAAAGTCAACATAAGTTTTTATACAAGTGAAATGATCTGTTTTATTTAACAAACAATTCTGTACTGTTTCCTATAATATTATTTCATATATTTCAGGACACAAAGTCATAAATATACCATCATATACCCACATACATCTAAGAAAGTTAAGAAATATGATTATAAAGATACCAAGTAAATATACATGCAATATAGACATATTTACAAATATATTTAATCCATGCCTCAAGGAGGAATAAAAGCTATATACAAATTTATGGAAAAAATGATTAAAAAAATTTTTTTAAAGTAATAGCTTCAGAAAGAAGAAAGCTCCTGTTTAGGGAATCAGGAGAAAACTTTCATAAAAGTATACCATTTAAAATAGAAAAAGCTGAGGGTTTATCCAAACATCAGCAAGATGTAGTATTCTTTCATTAGAATATAAATTTCAAGTAGAGAATCAGTGGTAGTTAAATCCATTAGAAGGAAAATTTAAGCCCATTTTGAGAAAAGTCCCAAATGCAGGGCTGAATGTCATGGGTATTTAGTTAGTAGGTAATGAGGAACCACGGACAGTTCGGGAATACAATAAAGTATAACAACTGTATTTTAAGAATGTTAAAATTGAGTTACAGTCAAATGGACCAAAAACAGCAGAGAACAGAAGTGCAAGATCAAAATAAAAGGCCACAACAATATTCTAGACAAGAAATAATAACTGACCAAACTAAGATGCTACTAGTAGAAACAAGGAGAACAGGACTGGCTCTCAGAGATAAGGTGTGGTGGCCAGGCTCTAAGCCGGTGCCAGGCATTCTCTAGCTCTTGGTGGTCACTGGCCTGTGTAATCCTCTCCACTACAGTGCAGGCAGGACCCAAGATGTTACTAGATGATTACATTACAGAGGATTCCAACTTATGTTCTGCTAGTGGACTCTCCCTGCTGTGATGTGAAAATGGTTGTGCTGGGCAAAGGAGAAGCAGGTTAATGCAAAATCTATAGAACTGAACTTAGATGCTAAGGAAATAGTGATGTTACTGATGGAAGTCAGAGAAGGAGGGTGAGCTATTTTCTTTACAAGTAGTAGAGCAAAAGAGAAACAAGTAAACTGATTTTGTTCATATTATAAGTAAAATGCCTGGTCCATCACAAATGCTTAATAAAATTTGTAACAGAAGCCAGAGCTAGAGTTAAAAATACGGAAATAATCTACATAGGAAAAATAATTGAAACTACTGACTGAGAATATTCTAACAACAGCAAGGCCTACGTAAGCTGGCTGGGCAAAATGAAGCTGAAATTACCAAGGAACTCTGAAGTCAAGGTGTAAAAGCGTCAAACATTTTTTCTCATCCTCTACAGTAAGGATGAAATAAAGGGGAAATACAGACGCTAGATGCTGAAAGTATTAAGGAAAGCAGGCAAGTACCCTAGATCTATAGACAAAGCAAAAAAAAAGGGGGGGGGGTGCGGCAAAAATAAAATCATAATCCATTAACCAGAGATGAGCATCTAGTTCAGTCTTCATCTCCAACAGTCTGAGCTACATCACCAGAAGAGCCCTTTCAACATTCCAGCCTAACGGTTCTTCAGCCTCCTTCGACGGGCTTGGAATCAAGGGATCTGACAGTGTCAACTGGTCATTCTCTGCCCCACTTGTTTTAATGCCCTCAAGGTTCATATAATGTGAAAATACCTTAAAAAGAAATCCTATGCATCCTTCAAAACTAAAACTAAAAAAGAGTTTCAAGTAATCATTATCTGTCAATTATATTAAGTAGGTAGGGATTAACTCCTAAAATGTATAATGAACACATGGATGGTACAATTAAAATAGTTTTTAAAAAAACTGAAAAGTCTGTAACCCTTTTCTCACGCTATGATTTAAAATCTGTAACCAACCATAATGCTTAAAAAATTAGAATGCCAGGTAAGAAATTTTACAACTGAACTTCTTAACTGTCTTACCTCAGAAGCAGTAGCAGCAATATTAACATTGCTTGCCTGCCCGTTCATTAGGTCCATGCTTCCCACAACATCAGTCCCTGACGCTATTTAATAGCAACAGAAGACTGACTGCATCACGTCCAAGGCCACAAATACATTATTATTCCTGTAAAAAAATAAACAGCAAACTTTAACTGTGCGTCTTATTGGAAGTTTAAGAAAACAAACCCATACCTCTCACCATGCCCCCAAATAAAATACTTCCAGTTTACCAAATTCTGTTTTTCATTTAAATCAGTAAATTCAGTCTGAGGACAATCCTATTAATGCTACTTTCAACACGTATGTTCAATACATGCTACTGTTATGTTCCTTATCAGCCAAACAAAGATATAACTTTTCATTTATTGTTAGAAAAATTTTTTAAGTGTTTGCTTTAATAAAATAAAGTGTAAAAAAAATCTTGCCAAGTAACACATGGCTTAACAAAATAATGTCTTAGAGATCTAAATGACATCCCTAAATCAACCATACTGAATAAGTTTAGCATTGCTGATAGTCTACAGTCACAAAGTTTACAAGTTGATAGTTGACAAAGATATCACAAATAATTAAAAACAAATTATTATTTATAAAGATATCACATGTTATAAAAATAACACAATATATGATATATATATATATTTATTTGTATAGGGCTTTAAAGCTTATTGAATAGCCTCAATCCATTATCTCACTGATCTTCACAATGACCATAAGGCTAATTAAGGAGGATTTCATTATAGTCATAACACAAACGCCGTCTCTGAGGACACAGGCTGGTAAATGAGGAGTCAAGAATAAAATTCAAGCCATCTGAAATTCTTGTCAAATATTTTTTCCACATTACCATATTTTTTCTACTTTACTGAAACTCAAAACGTTTACTTGTGATTCTAATCCCTTTCCACAAAGAAACTGCCTCCTAGATGGGTATGTTGGTAACTACCTGTTTCGGAGGCAATTTCTTCCTCTAAACAGAGTAAGGCCCCTTTCAAACTTTAAATTTCTAAGATATTTTCCAGAAGAGAAATAAGTGTCTATCAATTAGGTATTTAAAACTGTATCTATTTTTACTGAAGTATAATTGACTTACATTATTAGTTAGTTTCAGCTATACAACATAGGGATTTGCTATTTTTACACATTACAATGAGCATCACATTAAGGCTAGTAACCATCTGTCACCACATAGAGTTATTAACAATATTGCTGACCACATTCCCTATGCTGTACGTTATAAAATTATACCCACTTAACAACCGGAGCTTGAAATACTAATTTGCCTGAAATGCTAAGTTTCCTTTCTCTGGAAAAGCAACGTATGGCAGTGATTTAGAAGCACAAACTACAGGACAAAACTGCCTAAGTTTAAACCCAGTGAACTGTTTACCTTTTCTGTGCCCAGAGATAGAAGTACCTGCTTCACAGAGTGGTGATGAGAAACTAACACATGCAAAGCGCCTACAACAGCGCTGACACACGTGAAGAGCACTGTGATAATAATGCACATTCTGTCTACTCGCTACTGAATCCACACGAAGCTTAAGTTCAAGAGAATCTTCTAATTAAAAAAATACAAAAATCTTAGGAATATACCTCCGACAAAACACCTGTTGGTGGGCATCAGCAATATCCTGATTGCAGAAACAATGAATGAGAATACCTAAAATATGTTTCCCAGATGTAGCAAAAACATGTTGCTGGTTTTCAAATGCTTAAAAATTTTTACTAATGGTAGCAGGCTTCAGTCACATCCTAAATTTATCTTCATTTCTTCAGATATATCCTAAGTACCTGCTATGAGCAAAACACTGTGACAGAATTTTTTAAATTAGAAATATATTAGGAACAATGATTTTTAAAATAATCATTTGGAAAACCAATGTGAAAAGGAATAGAGCACAGAAATACTTTAATGTCCTCCAATCTACAGTATTTCATTTTATAAACTTTATTTTTAAGGATCTAAGAATCATTTATATTTATGCTACTATGCAAAATGAACTTGATAATCCAAATTCTTTCTGAAGGCAACATTCAGTTTGCAATGAAATGTTTTCAAACAATTTAATTTCATTCCACATTCTGCACCTGATTAATTTAGATACAAATTCATAGATCAAGAGTGCCCCCTAGTGTTAAGAAAAATTCATCAAATCGTTGAAAGAAATGTATCCTTAGTCTAACTTACATATCAGATAAATAAATTTTATGGTTAATATTCGGAGAAGGAAATGGCAACCCACTCCAGTACTCTTGCCTAGAGAATCCTGTGGACAGAGGAGCCTGGTAGGCTGCCGTGTATGGGGTCGCACAGAGTCAGACACGCCTGAAGCAACTTAGCAGCAGCAGCAGCATGGCTATTATTTACTAAAAAGCAGGTAATATACCAGGAGTAAACACTAATACGTTTGCAAACTATTGACAGTAAAGAATCACTCTCTCTGCCTGCATTTAATTAAAAAGTCATTCAAATATCCTAATGAAAACTGTCATATTAAAATCCATTATGTGAAATGAAAGGCAGCAAAGCATACCTTAATGAAAGTCTTATTCTAATAATCACTTACAAATGTACTACATGTCAATAGTATTTAACAGCGTTCAAGTACAACAAAGCCTCATACAATACCATAAAAACATTGCCAAGTCCTAAGAAACAGGCATGGGTTAATTTTTACAACATGTGCCTCAATACATTCCTGTGCTTTGCACACAAAAATGTTCAAATTGGATAAGACAAATACATGCTTTAATATTATTTACTTTTCCTAATACTATGTATAAACAGCACAATCATTCACAGTAAACACCAACATGACAGAAGCGCTTTTCTTAGTTAAATTATTTCCTACTATTCTCTTCTGAAACTTCTAAAAACAGTTTACCTGTCTTTTAGAAAGGTTTAAATCCCCAGACAGGCATAGTGCTTCAATATAATCCCCAAACATCAATGCTGCTTCTTTCCAAGCAGTATCATCCTCAAATACAAAACCTGAAATATGCAGATTTAGCTCCTTGCTTGAGGTCACAAGAAAGAAAAAAAAGAAAGTGCAGTCGTTCAGTCGTGTTCAACTCTTTGCGACCCCAGGGACTATACAGTCCACGGAATTCTCCAGGCCACAATACTGGAGTGGGTAGCTGTTCCCTTCTCCAGGGGATCTTCCCACCCAGAGATTGAACCCAGGTCTCCCACATTGCAGGTGGTTTCTTTACTAGCTGAGCCACTAGGGAAGCCCAAACCAGATTATTAAATAAGAGGCAAAATCATTCAGTCTCCTAACCCCTCCTCACCTTCTCAATAGTATCTCCACCAAGAAGCCCAATACTTTTCATTTTATTTTTTTAGGAGAGAAAATTGTTTTATTCAAAACAAAAATACCAAGAGGGTAAAGTTAAAGTGACAACTTCTCACTAATTAATCTCCTATCATAATACCAGTTATGTATTCTTTTCTAAAATAATTTATGCTATCATCATTAGGAATATTATATTAAAAACACTTAGTAATTTTACAAAATATACTTTAGAAGAGTTAAGCAATTATAAGGAAAATAGTGAATTATAATTCATTAGTGCAATTTCTTTGGAAACATTCAGATAATACAGAATTGATATGCTTATACATGCTGGCTTAAACTCTCAGTAACAAAAATAATCTCACTAAAACTCTGGAGAAGAAGCAAAAACTACATAGATTAAAAGTTATTCAAACAAGCACTATTTACAACAGTGAAAACCAAAAGTGACCTTAATGCCTTTGTACATAATCACGTTAAAAAATTCAAATAGACAATTTTAAGGAAAAAATATGAAAACAGAAATGACAATTTCAACCACAGAACCTAAATCTTATTATGATCATATAAATTTCATAAGAAAAAAAAGCAATATGGTGAAATTAAAACACCATAATAGAAACTCAATATTTATATGCTGTCATAGCACTTGCTTTCCTTTAAAATTTATTTTTAAATAAATATTAAAGACACATTTTATATGACAATGAGGAGGGCATGGCAACCCACTCCAGTACTCTTGCCTGGAAAATCCCATGGACAGAGGAGCCTGGCAGGCTACAGTCCGTGGGGTTGCAAAGAGTTGGACACGACTGAGCAACAAACACTTTATTTTTACGTGGAAGGCAAAAGGTTTAAACGGCCTGTATATCACAGCACTTTCAGCATGTATGACAGCTGAACTTTCACTGCCTTCTTTAATTTTTATTTAAGAAAATTAGAGATTAGTCCCAAATCCCCCAGTACTTTGTTTCAATAATTACAGCCAACAAAAAACACTGATGAGTAACAAAAAAAGACAATTTTGACTTTGACATGACTGATATTGAGCTATTTTGAGAGAAGTTTAGTAAAGAATGTGGTTGCCTCTTAAAATCATTTCTACTAGAGCACAAAACAAGATTATCTTTGGGTATTTGCTTATAACAAGTTCAAGTTATTACAAAAGAAATAGAAAGAGGTTATGATATACCTCCATCCAGGGTTATATGAGCTCCCCAATGCCTCCCACAAAGAGGTCATTAGTCTCCTTCCTTTATGCTTCCACTGTTCTTTTGTCAAAATTCTATTGCTCTATTTTCTCACTGATTTATATATCTCTCCATAATGAACTTTGAGCTTCTTGATGTCAAGGACCCATATTGAAAACAAAACACAACAGAAAAACCATGATTTTTCATCTTTGCACTCAGGCACATAAACATTATACTGACCTTAACTGCCTAACTTAAGCACCTGTCTGTGAAACATGAGTGAATGACTGAACAAAGCAGTTGTTTACATGACAACATTAAATAAATGTCCATTTAACAACAAACATACCGGCATAATGGCAATCAAATAATCAGTGCACACAATAATATACACATTTAAATGAATACAGGACTTTGCTGATGGCTCAGTGGTTAAGAATCTGCCTGCCAAAGCAGGGGACATGGGTTCGATCCCCAGTCTGGGAAGATTCCACATGGTGGGGGGCAACTAAGCCTGTGCGCCATAACAAGAGAAGCCACGGCAACAAGCAGCCCATCCACAACTAGAGCGCAGCCCCCACTCGCCACACCTAGAGAAAAGCCTAAGTACAGCAATGATGAGCTGGCGCGGCTGTAGTTTTTTTTTTTTTTTTTTTTAAAGGAATCTTTCTATTTCTAGCAACATGGCTAAAAAATGACAACAAGGGATATTTAGAGATGGGGGCTTGGACTCTGACACCAGTTGAACAGAAAAATCAACCAAGAGATGAGGACAGAGACACATATACTATCCTCTCTACCCCATCCACACACAATTTTAACCAGAATAAAACCAGAGAGACTGATAGTCTACCCAATCAGTGATAAGATGGTTTACAAAACAATTCTGGTACAGAAAGATAAGTACCTGTATGTCTTTGCCTGGGCTTAATATGGTGGCTGGAGGAGGGTGCCTACGAAATGAAAATCTGTTATCCTAGGCATGCTCCAGCATAAATACAGCAATTGAATTTATACTACCAGCAAGGTCCAAGACCTTCAAGATAAGATATTCACATAAAATATGTACACAAGCCAATGAGATGTACACAACCCAAAGCAGATGAAGGAAACAAAATTTGTGGGAAGTAACATTCCTTCAATCCAGGCAATGTGGAATTCTGAAAATAAGTTCTCACTGTCAAGATCAAAACATAAATATTTATGTTAACTGTGATTAGGATGATTAGTGATTTTAGATTGTCAATGTGTTTATAAGTTTAAAATTAACCTCTATTTAATAACTTTTTAAAATAATGACCTACGTTTACATAAAAAAATTACTTCTTTTATAGACAATCCTATCATTTTGTTTTATACACTGAAATACACAAAACACTGTAATAACAAATCAAAGCTAACATTTATGGAGTGCCTGCTATCCAGTAGGTCCCACTCTAAGCATTTTTCCACTAAAAAATCACTCAATGATCAAAACAAATCCTACAAAATTATTACATTATACTCCCGTTTTTAGAGATGAGTGGAAAGGTAACTTGCCTAAGCTTACACAGTAGAAACAGGCAGCTAGAAGAAGAAAAAGGGAAGGAGGATGGATGGACAGAAAAACAAAAGATAGCAAAGATGGATAAACTGTTGCACAGATAGAACAAAAACTTGGGGTGGGGAGGGAGGAGGTAAAAAAGAGAGGGAAAGGAGTGGAGAGGGACGGTAGGGGGACAAAACGAGGGAAGTGGGGGTTCAAAGAAGAGAATCCAAAAGTTTTTCCTTCCTCTGAGCAGATTTATAATACAACTAGAGGGGAAACAGAAGACATCAGGGAATACTACAACTTACTACACAGTGATTCAGCTTCAAGAGTCACATGATTTCTAGAGGAGGAAATATCTTTAGGTTTACCAAATAAGACAGGTTGAAGGGTTTGAAGAGAAGGGGAAGTAAAACACCACCACCAAGGGTGCAAATTTAAAAGCAAAGGTGGCCCAGAGAGAAAGTATGATGTGGACAGACTTGCTTAGTGGGGACAACCTTTCTGAGTTATTCTGAAAAGGTTCAAAGAAGTGACAGGACCAGACTGCAGATGGTCTCAACTGTTAAAAGGAGGAATTGAGATTGGAAAGGAAAGGCGCTAGGAACCATTCAAGTTTTCTGAGTAGGGAAATGACCTTAGGAAACTAAAACCAGTATTTCAAGGATTACCATGCCAGGGGTATGCCACTGAGCTTTATGGAAGGTGAGTAGTAAAAAACACGCTCTTACCTTCTGCCAAGAACAGCGAAGCACTTGAAATGATGTGCAGACCCCTTTCCTACCCAGGCTTCTCCAATCTCTGCTCTCCAGGACCCTCGCCTAGTCTCCTGGTTGTATAAAAAGCCCTTGATCACACCCTATCCCCTTAACTGCCATCACCTTCACCCTCCATCACCAGTTTCTAATTCAGAATACCTGATGCTGTGAAAATAGCAACTTTGGATGACATTTAAGAGAAAAAAAATCTAACAAAATTCATATTCATTTGTGAACACTGGCT
Source organism: Bos indicus (assembly GCF_029378745.1). Lineage (NCBI taxonomy): Eukaryota > Metazoa > Chordata > Mammalia > Artiodactyla > Bovidae > Bos > Bos indicus. The sequence continues at coordinate 60,972,466 of NC_091775.1, read as the reverse complement.
CCACCCATCCTGAGGGGTAGTGAGAGCAGTTCAGTGGGAAAACCGTAAGACAGTAATACTAATTCTAGAACTTTAGCTATGTGCTGTTGCGTAAATTATGTAATCTCTGAACTTTGATTTCTCTGTGTATAAATAAGAGACAATGGGCTTCCCGGATGGCTCAGTGGTAAAGAATCTACCTGCCAATGCAGGAGATGCAGTAGACACAGGTTTGATCCCTGGGTCAGGAAGATCCCCTGGAGGAGGATATAGCAACCCACTCTAGTATTCTTGCTGGAATAATCTCATGAACAGAGGAGCCTGGCGGGCTACAGTCCATGGGTTGCAAAGAGTCGGACAAGACTGAGCACTCATGCATAGTCATAAGAAACAATAAAGTGTACATCAAAGTGATTTTGTGAGAATTATATGTAATCAAATAGGAAAAATTCAATGCATGTAGAAATGTTGAGTATAATAGCAAGAACACAAATTTTGGAGTTGGAAAGCCCTGGCTCAAATTCTAGCTTGGGCACTTGCCAGCCAGCTGTAAGGCGTTGGCCAAGGAACTTTGCTAATATTTAGACAGAGGCTCAAAGTCCATCTATCAGTGATGGGCTTAAAACAAAACAAAACAAACATAAAAACAAGTAACCCACCCCCCTCCCCCTGCAAAAAAATATCCACAAAAAATTAAAAGGAAAGGAAGAGGCAGATCTCAAATAACCCTTCTTTAAAATTCCAGAAGCATGTGAAAATTACAATATAAATTAATGAATTAGAAAAAATGGTAAACTATGCCTCTAAATGAACCATTTTGAAAGCATATTTTAAGACACAAGTACGACTGAAGCGACTTAGCAGCAGCAGCAGCACACTGGAAAAGAAATGTACTGAACAATTAAAAATTTCTTTTACTTAAAAAATATTAATTTCTTAGAAGTGCTATGTGTATCACATGTTAATAACAACTGTTATCTTTCAGCACAAGAAGGAGATACCTACAAAACAGTCTCCAACACTAAATCACTGCATTTAATGATGAGAGGTCTCTTAGGAGAGACACCACTTTGCATGCTGGCTGGCTAACTTCCAAGTGTAAATTAAACATGAATGTTGTAAATTATTTTATAAATTTATTCAAAAGTCCACTGAAATTATCCCATGTATCCTTAGTAGTACAGAATAAGTGATAAGATATTCTAAGCTATACTTAATTCTTAATCAAAGGATAACAAGCATTTTCAAACAATAGTAATTCACATGGCAAGAACACCCTGAAACTGTAAGAAAAACAAGATGTGCTGGAGAAGCTTCAATCACTGTAAGCCAACCACAAAGACAGGTTTAGCAATTTCACACACCACCCAGGTTGAGGGGGAAAAAAGACAGTGTTTAAACTAATCTACATATTTAGAAATCTTCTGTCAAAAGAACTTAATAAACTGTTTCCCAGCAAGACTGTTTACTAGATCACTTCCCAAATTACTGTTTAAGTTTAAACGTCTCCATGTTTTTTTCCAGGCATCTATTTTATTTAGAGATATTTTAGGTACATATTTAAGATATGTGAGAAAGATGATTTTCAAAACAAAGCAAGCTGAGACCTTAAATTAGAAGGAAGAAGATAGGGATAGCAGAAAAGTATTTCACTTAGCACACTGCCACTTTAACAGCCTGCCTGAAGCAGGGTTACAGCATATATTACAGGCAACGATGAAAACAAACTAGCCCGCTTAAACCTCCCTATCTAAAGACTCAATATAAGTTTTTCAGATATAATTTTGTTGCATTTCTACTAAATTGTACATATAATGGGATGAACCATTTATAAACTGGCCCAGAGCTGCACAGAAAACTTGTATGTCTATGTACCTAAATGGCCTAAAACTATCTGTAGGGGAGGCGAGGCTTTCAAATTAGATATTAAAGGGGGATAATCTATTGAGTAATGCCTTTAAAGGTTATACTCAATCTCTAGCATAAAATGTTCATAAAGATAATCTACCAAGATTCTAATACTTAAGAGGGGATTTCCCCGGTGGTCCAGTGGCTATGACTCTGCGCTCCCAATACAGGGGTCCCAGGTTTGATCCCTGTTCAAGGAACTAGATTCCACATGCCTCAGTTAAAGATCGTGCGTGCTGCAAGGAAGATTGAAGATCCCGTGTACAGCAACTAAGACCCAGTGCAGCCAAATAATTAAAAAAAAAAAAAAAAAAGCTCCAAGATCTCCTATATGACTTGGCCCAAAATATAAATATAGGTTAACTAGAAATTCCATTAACAGAAAGGAAGCTCCAAGCAAAAAGATACCCTGTCCCTCAAACATCTGTTTTTGTGTTTTGGTGGGTGTGTGCGCATTTTGGTCAGAGGCTCAACTCAGAAGACTAGCCCATAAACGTCCATTTAATTCATAAGACTACATGCTATTTGAAAAAAAAAAAAAACATACTGCACAATATTGGCAAATAAAGCATAAAGACAAGTCAACTGAATCAGAAGTACATTTACGTATTTGGCAAAAGTGTGTCATTGTAGGCCTAGAAATGATTAGAGAAAGGAACTCAGCCTGTTAGTATTCAAATAGTGGAAGAGAAAGACAGCATGGTGAATCAGTGTGGCAGAAGCAGGACAGACATCAGAACTCTATGTCCAAGCAAAGACTTCAGGTGGGGCAACCGTACAGCCGCAGCGCCTCCCTTAAGACACAGGGGAAAAGGCTCTATAGACAAGGGCAGGGAATTCCCTGGCGGTCCAGTGGTTAGGGCTCTGCGGTCTCATAGTTGAGGGCCTGGGTTCAATCCCCAGTCAGGGAACTAAGATCCCACAAGCCACGTGGCACAGCCAAAAAGATTTTTTTTAAAAGGAATAAATAAAAAGGAGGACAATTAAACAGCCTGGACATTCAGGAGATTCTTAAACCTGAAATGTGAGGCTGACTGAACACCAGGGAACAATCTATAGGCAATGGAACACTATGCAGTCACTAAAAAACAAAAGAATCCTCAATGATACATGCAGAAATGTCCACAACTTACTGCTAAATCAATAAAGCAATGTGACAAAAAAGGTATTTGAGGTATAATCCCTTTCGGCTGTCATTATCATTGCAGCATGGAAGAGAACCTGTACCAACACACACTAAAATGGGGCTGTCTCCAGGTTTACACATCAAGTTTTCCCTAACTTTGGCTTACCGGCATATTTTAAACTTTCCCACAAAGACTTCAATTTTTGAAAAGTAAAAAAACCCCAAAAAACCAGTGTCTTCTCACAGACTGCTTATTAGCTGCAAGAGGAAAAATAAACAAGTATACTGTGATGAAACTGGACAATGCCTTGACCTGAGGAGCAGACAGACATCGTGTGTCTCTCATGGGATACTCTGGGACACACCACTTACAAGTACTTGAGCTGCGACTGCACAGTTCAGTTCAGTTGCTCAGTCATGTCCGACTCTTTCCGACCCCATGGACTGCAGCACGCCAAGTCTCCCTGCCCATCATCAACTCCTGGAGTTTACTCAAGTGCATGTCCATTAAGTCAGTGTTGCCATCCAACCATCTCAACCTCTGTCATCCCCTTCTCCTCCCGCCTTCAATCTTTCCTAGCATCAGGATATTTTCCAGTGAGTCAGTTCTTCATATTAGGTGGCCAAATTACTGGAGTTTCAGCTTCAACATCAGTCCTTCCAATGAATATTCAGGACTGATTTCCTTTAGGATGGACTGGTTGGATTTCCTTGCAGTCCAAGGGACTCTCAAGAGTCTTCTCCAACACCACAGTTCAAAAGCAGCAATTCTTCAGAGCTCAGCTATCTTTACAGTCCAACTCACAATCCATATATGACTACTGGAAAAACCATAGCTCTGACTAGATGGACAGTAATGTCTCTGCTTTTTAATATGCTGTCCAGGTTGGTCAAACTTTTCTTCCAAGGCGTGTCTTTTAATTTCATGGCTGCAGTCACTATCTGCAGTGATTTTGGAGCCCCCAAAAATAAAGTCTCTCATTGTTTCCCCATCTATTTGCCATGAAGTGACTGGACCAGATGCCATGATCTTCGTTTTCTGAATCACCATTGAGCTTTAAGCCAACTTTTTCACTCTCCTCTTTCACTTTCATCAAGAGGCTCTTTAGAAAAAAAAAAAAAAAAAAGAGGCTCTTTAGTTCTTCTTCACTTTCTGCCATAAGGGTGGTGTCATCTGCATATCTGAGGTTATTGATATTTCTCCTGGCAATCTTGATTCCAGCTTGTACTTCATCCAGCCCGGCATTTTGCATGATGTACTCTGCATAGAAGTTAAATAAGCAAGGTGACAATATACAGCCTTGATGTACTCCTTTCCCTATTTGGAACCAGTCTGTTGGTCCATGTCCAGTTCTAACTGTTGCTTCCTGACCTGCATATAGGTTTCCCAAGAGGCAGGTCAGGTGGTCTGGTATTCCCATCTCTCAGAATTTTCCAGTTTGTTGTGATCCACACCGTCAAAGGCTTTGGCATAGTCAATAAAGCAGAAGCAGATGTTTTTCTAGAACTCTCTTGCTTTTTCCATGATCCAGCAGATGTTGGCAATTTGATCTCTGGTTCCCCTGCCTTTCTAAAACCAGCTTGAACATATGGAAGTTCATGGTTCATGTATTGCTGAAGCCTGGCTTGGAGAATTTTGAGCATTACTTTACTAGCATGTGAGATGAGTGTAATTGTGCGGTAGTTTGAACATTCTTTGGCATTGCCTTTCTTTGGGATTGGAAGTGAAAACTGACCTTTTCCAGTCCTGTGGCCACTGCTGAGTTTTCCAAATTTGCTGGCATATTGAGTGCAGCACTTTCACAGCATCATCTTTCAGGATTTGAAAGAGCTCAACTGGAATTCCATCACCTCCACTAGCTTTGTTCGTAGTGATGCTTTCTAAGGCCCACTTGGCTTCACATTCCAGAATGTCTGGCTCTAGGTCAGTGATCACACCATCGTGATTATCTGGGTCATGAAGATCCTTTTTGTACAGTTCTTCTATGTATTCTTGCCACCTCTTCTTAATATCTTCTGCTTCTGTTAGGTCCATACCACCTCCGTCCTTTATTGAGCCCATCTTTGCATGAAATGTTCCCTTGGTAGCTCTAATATTCTTAAAGAGATCTCTAGTGTTTCCCATTCTGTTGTCTTCCTCTATTTCTTTGCACTGATCACTGAGGAAGGTTTTCTTATCTCTCCTTGCTATTCTTTGGAAATCTGCATTCAAATGGGTGTATCTTTGCTTTTCTCCTTTGCTTTTCACTTCTCTTCTTTCACAGCTATTTGTAAGGCCTCTTCAGACAGCCATTTTGCTTTTCTGCATTTTTTTTGGGGGGGGATGGTCTTGATCCCTGTCTCCTGTACAATGTCACGAACCTCCGTCCATAGTTCATCAGGCACTCTGTCTATTAGATCTAATCCCATGAATCTATTTCTCACTTCCACTGTGTAATCATAAGGGATTTGATTTAGGTCATACCTGAATGGTCTAGTGGTTTTCCCTACTTTCTTCAATTTAAGTCTGAATTTGGCAATAAGGAGTTCATGGTCTGAGCCACAGTCAGCTTCTGGACTTGTTTTTGCTGACTGTGTAGAGCTTCTCCATCTCTGGCTTCAAAGAATATAATCAATCTAATTTCAGTATTGACCATCTGGTGATGTCCATGTGTAGAATCTTCTCTTGTGTTGTTGGAAGAGGGTGTTTGCTATGACCAGTGTGTTCTCTTGGCAAAGATCTATTAGCCTTTGCCCTGCTTCATTCTGTACTCCAAGGCCAAATTTGCCTGTTACTCCAGGTGTTTCTTGACTTCCTACTTTTGCATTCCAGTCCCCTGTAATGAAAAGGACATCTTTTTTGGGTGTTAGTTCTAAAAGGTCTTGTAGGTCTTCATAGAACCGTTCAACTTCAGCTTCTTCAGCGTTACTGGTCAGGGCATAGACTTGGGATTACCATGATACTGAATGGTTTACCTTGGAAACGAACAGAGATCATTCTGTCGTTTTTAAAACTGCATCCAAGTACTGCATTTCGGACTCTTTTGTTGACTATGATGGCTACTCCATTTCTTCTGAGGGATTCCTGCCCACAGTAGTAGATATAATGGTCATCTGAGTTAAATTCACCCATAACCTGAACCTAATCTCAAGGAAATAGACAAACCTAAACTGAGGAATGGTCTTTAGATAGTCTTTTAAAAATGCCACTGTCATGAGACACTAAGAAAAGTTGAGGAACCATTACAAATGAAAGAAAACGCAAAGACACATGATAACTACACCCGCTGTATTGGACTACAGTAAGTGCTATACAGATGTTATTGAGGGCAATTCAGAAACCAGAATACAGACTGAAAATCAAAGTACTGTGTCAGTTTCCTGAATTTGATAACTATATTGTGGTTATATAAAAAAATAAATTTGCTGTTAAGAAATACAATCGAAGTATTAAGAGATAAAAGGGTATGAGGTATGAAAACTAATCTCAAATATTTCAGAAAAACAGCATATATGTGTGTGTGAGGGAGAAATAAATCAATTACAAAGTAAATAGGGCAAAATGTTGAAAATTGATGAATTTGTACAGAGGGTAAACAGGAGTTCTCTTTATTGCTCTCATAATTTTCTTTTTGGTTTGAAAGTCTTTCAAAGTAAAAAGTGAAGGGAATCCTACAAGTTCTTCTGAGTTATACAAAACCTTATTGGCCTTAAAATCTTCATTTCATAGTGTGTGTATGATCAGTCACGTCCAGCTCTCTATGACCCCATGGACAGCAGCCCAACAGGTTCCTCGGTCCATTTCCGGGCACGAATACTGGAGTGGGTTGCCATCTCCTCCTCCAAGGGATGTTCCCAACCCAGGAATTGAACCTGCATTTCCTGTGTCTCTGTACTGCAGGCAGATTCTTTAGTACTGAACCAGTGGGGAAGTCCCAAAAATCTTCAACTTGTAAAATTTCAAAGAATAAGGTCCATTTCTAATAAAAAGTATAACTCTTTCCACCAATAGATGGCGCTAGTGGCTATTTATTTAGTGTCACTTTCAACCTCAGAGCCAGAAACGATCTCATGAACAGCGTTCTGGAACTAAGCTACATAAACCCTCAAATATTTCTGCCTCATGCTACTACCAAGAATAACACAGATGAACATTATTTAAGAGGTGGAAAGGTACTCTGGAGATCTCCACTTGGAGTACATTTCAAAGCTCCAGGTCTTCATTTTAATATTTGCCCCTCTCAACCCAGGGAATGCCATTATCCTTCCCTAGGAGAATCACTGCTGTAGTAATTTACTATAAAGCAACGTGAAAGCACTGTATCCTTCCAATGTGCAAGAAAAAAAAGGGGAGGGAAGAAAAATGGAAGTAAAGGAAAGAAGGAGTGGGTGAGTTTGCTAACCCTTTGCTTTATTCCAATCTCCTGATTTTACAGCTAGACAACAATCTAATGGGAGGGAGGTCATGTGATCTGGCCAAGCTCACATCATTAAAGGGACAGGTAGCTCTTAAACACAAGCCTTCTATTTGCTAATCCTTGGTGCTTTCTACAATGCCAAATTACCCTCTTCCTACTAATCCTTAACTGGATGTTTAAGTACTGTGGAAATGTGGGAGTGGTAGAGGGTAAAATATCTGGTTTCTCTCTTTCCACTTCTAACAGAAGTTCATTAGGTAAACACAATGACAAAGGAAAACACCATGTACAAAGGCTAGGGACAGTGAAATCCTTTGTCACTGGCATTCAGGGAACTGTCAGTAGTGGAGTACAATATAATTAGAGGGTAAAATGTAAAAAAGAGTGATGGGAAGCATCAGGAAGTGAGTCTGGAAAAGCTGGTATAAAGGGCAACGTTTGCCACAGCAAAAACAAAAGCTTGGACTGGAGGCAATAAAAAGACAGTCCTTATAAATGGGACTATTAAATTACAGGATCTTACAAGTCTCATTAAGAAGATATACACACATATACATACACAGTGATAGAAAGACTTTCCTGTTGAATTCATAAACCTCAACAAATGGGTACCTGTGTAATTACTTCAAGTACAACAGATCCTCAATGTTTAAGAGCGATCTGTCTCAAGACATCTTGAAATATTCCCAAATTTGAGAATGTTGCTGCTGCTAAGTCGCTTCAGTCGTCTCCGACTCTGTGCGACCCCATAGACAGCAGCCCACTAGGCTCCTCTATCCCTGGGATTCTCCAGGCAAGAACACTGGAGTGGGTTGCCATTTCCTTCTCCAATGCATGAAAGTGAAAAGTGAAAGTGAAGTTGCTCAGTCATGCCCAACTCTTAGTGACCCCATGGACTGCAGCCTACCAGGCTCCTCCATCCATGGGATTTTCCAGGCAAGTAGCACATTAAAGTATAACTAATTTTTTTACTCCAACAGACTTTCAGTGATTCTAAAAAACCCTGAAATAATGTGGAAAATTCTGAAAGAGATGGGAATACCAGACCACCTGATCTGCCTCTTGAGAAACCTATATGCAGGTCAGGAAGCAACAGTTAGAACTGGACATGGACCAAGAGACTGGTTCCAAATAGGAAAAGGAGTACATCAAGGCTGTATATGGTTACCCTGCTTATTTAACTTATATGCAGAGTACATCATGAGAAACGCTGGGCTGGAAGAAGCACAAGCTGGAATCAAGATTGCAGGGAGAAATATCAATAATCTCAGATATGCAGATGACACCACCCTTATGGCAGAAAGTGAAGAGGAACTGAAAAGCCTCTTGATGAAAGTGAAAGTGGAGAGTGAAAAAGTTGGCTTAAAGCTCAATGGTGATTCAGAAAACTAAGATCATGGCATCTGGTCCCATCACTTCATGGGAAATAAATGGGGAAACAGTAGAAACAGTGTCAGACTTTATTTTTGGGGGCTCCAAAATCACTGCAGATGGTGATTGCAGCTATGAAATTAAAGGACACTTACTCCTTGGAAGGAAAGTTACGACCAACCTAGATAGCATATTCAAAAGCAGAGACGTTTCTTTGCCAACAAAGGTCCGTCTAGTCAAGGCTATGGTTTTTCCAGTAGTCATGTATAGATGTGAGAGTGCCGTGAAGAAAGCTGAGTGCCGAAGAATTGATGCTTTTGAACTGTCGTGTTGGAGAAGACTCTTGAGAGTCCCTTGGACTGCAAGGAGATCCAACCAGTCCATCCTAAGGGAGATCAGTCCTGGGTGTTCATTGGAAGGACTGATGCTGAAACTCCAATACTTTGGCCACCTCATGCGAAGAGTTGACTGATTGGAAAAGACTCTGATGCTGGGAGGGATTGGGGGCAGGAGGAGAAGGGGATGACAGAGTATGAGATGGCTGGATAGCATCACCGACTCGATGGACATGAGTTTGAGTGAACTCCAGGAGATGGTGATGGACAGGGAGTCTTGGTGTGCTGTGATTCATGGGGTTGCAAAGAGTCGGACACTACTGAGCAACTGAACTGAACTGAACTGAATCCCTAGTTATTTGCAAGTTGCAAACCAGACTCTTTTACATCATGAATTTATTAAGCCACCACAGAATCTTACAATTTACCCCAAATTCCTTTCTAGATGTACTGTCTTCTACTTCTCTTTGATCACCAGAACTAGTTGCCTCCTGCAGCATAAACAGTCCTCACAACCAAAGTTACTACACACACAAAAAAAAAACCAGAGAATAACAAATGTGCCTACCAGTGGCAGACTAGGACCAAATATGTGCCCAGCAAAATTACGAATTATCAGATCATACACCCTCCCAGTCATTCACTGAACAGTGAAAACCATAAGTGTTAATTTGTGAAAGATGGAGCTCTATTCTAGCAGCAACTGACTAGCCAAAAAAAGCATCACGTACTTTAATAGCAAAGATCCACTGGTCTTTTAAAAGCAGCAATGCCTATAACAACATAAATATTAGCATAGCAACTTGTAGCTTACAACACACACCTTACCACAATTTTGGCAGAAGGATTTCAAGAAATCTTGTGTTACTAGATTTACAGCCTAGTTTTCCATTCAGATATTTTATTAAGAACTGAGAGTACTGGATCTCTGAAGATGTTTGCTCCTGCCTAAGTTCCTGGGGCCACCCAATGACCAGAGGAAGGGAATTGCCTGCATAAAGACTGACTTGATGTAGGGACTGGGACATTCATTTATTTTAACAGCCCCCTGAGATAAATATTATTACATTCAACTTAGGAAACTGAGGCTCACGGAGGTTAAGAGGAGGAATATCTCTTAAAAGTAAGGAACTCTCTCCTAGAATTTTCCTTCTTCCATCCTTATCCATACCTTTCCCTTCCAAAGGGAAGGATTCTCTACAAGTCTCAGTCACTACAATTCCTCCGTATTTACTTATGTCTGTCAAGGAGGAAAGGTGAGGATGGCTTTCACAGAGAACCTGATATTTGAGATGAGCCTTAATGAGCAAATATTGGGCAGATGGAGGGTAATGGGAAGGACATTCCTGACAAGAGTAAATAATACTTGCAAAGACAGAAGAATGGAAGAAATTGGCATGTCAGGACAATGCTGGTTAATGTGCTGCAGAAAAAGTGCGCATGCGTATATGTGTGCGTGTGTGTACGGAAATGAACAATAACCTATGAAGACAGACTGGCGGCAGATCACGAAATATTAACAACAGCCTGGGAAGAAACATGCACTTTATTCTCTAAATCAAGATTTCTTAACTGAGAGATCACGAATTAAACCCTAGGGCCATGAAATGCCCTGCTCCCCAAAGTATGAAAATTGTGTGATAAACACACACACACACAAACTCATTTTCCTGGATCTGCAGCTATCAAATGATTTTCAAAGGAACTCAGAAATAAAAAGTGGTTAAGAACCACTATTCTGAATGACTGGGAACCACTGTATAATTTTTTATAGGCAGACATGTGTGCCATAACACTTTCATTTTAGAAAGGTAGCTGGCAACATCTGTGGAGGTTGATGGATTAGAGAAAAGAACCTTAAAAGCAGAGAGTGATAAGAAGGTATTACCCTGCTCCAGCCAAGAGGTTATAAGTACTTCTATTAAACACACACACACAACCTAATTCCAGAGATTTTTCAAAGGTAAACTTGCTAGAATTTGTCAACCACCTGCATATGGGTTGTGATGGAGAAGGGAACCAAGCCTTTTTTTTTAACTCTAATTAAAGAATTAAGAAGTTAACTCTCTTTCTCAGTTAAAGCTCCTATCATCTACTTACCCTACACCATCATCAAGAAAAGCCATTCAATACAGCAGAGCAGCTGCAAGTGACAAGGTACCTCTTTCTTCCATCTGCAACCAGCCACCACTGGGAAACTAACCAGAAATGCCAAATGTTCCAAAGAGAAAATGCTGATGGCTTACAACAGGGGTTGGCAAACTATGATCTACAAGCTGGACCCAGGCTCATTTTTGTAAATTATGTTTTACTGGGATACAGCCACACTTCTTCATTTCTGTACTGTTTATGGTTCCTTTTATGCTACAAAGGCAGACCTGAATAGACGCAACACAGACTGTATGGCCTACAGAGAAAAAAGCCTTAAGTATTTACTATCTGGGGCCTTGATGGAAAGTCAGCCAACTCCTGGCCTAGAACAAAAACAGGGATAGATTCTATCTCAGAAAATACTCCTTCAGTACAACAGGTGGGATTAACATGTAGAAGGCGGCTATGCGTGGACTAAATTCAACTGTGTAACATCAGTCTTCTGGGTGCAGCTGTAGATATATTTGTATTAGCAGCAAACTACTTATCAAACTGAATATACAAAATTCCTAGTTTCCCTCTATTTGAAAAAATACCACTTCTCATAAGGCAACATATTAAGGGCCAATGTTCTCAACCCAATTCAAATCCCTGTTCATTTCCTTCATTCTTCCACTAAAACCTATTTTCTCTCTCCCCTAGGTTCTCTCTCTTTTTTTTTAAGTAACAAGAAAACAAAAAATACTAAGATCTAAGCATCACCATATAAACTGATTAAATTCTCCAATCTGAGAACCTGGGTCTCGGCCTATTTGTGGAATATTGGCAAAAAGTTAGCAAAGTAGGCATTAGCGAATCTTAAACATAAATTTCCGGAGAAGGCAATGCAAGCCACTCCAGTACACTTGCCTAGAAAATCCCATGGGTGGAGGAGCCTGGTGGGCTACAGTCCATGGGGTCGCTACAAGTCGGACACGACTTCACTTTCACTTTCACTTTTCACTTTCACACAATGGAGAAGGAAATGGCAACCCACTCCAGTGTTCTTGCCTGGAGAATCCCAGGGATGGCAGAGCCTGGTGGGCTGCTGTCTATGGGGTCGCACAGAGTCGGACATGACTGAAGCGACTTAGCAGCAGCAGCAGCAGCAAACGTAAATTTCAGATTATTTAAAAAACTAAATTTTAGTTCATTCATTAAAATTAAGCTCTACTGGTGGCCTCTATTAGACTAGGCTGGGAAATTATATGTATGGTGGTGGTAAGTTTTTAAAAACATTTTTAGATTTTTATTTATCGGCCGTGTCGGGTCTTAGTTGTGTCATGCAGGATCTTTGTTCTGGCACATGGATTCTCCAGCTGTGGCGCATGGGCTCAGTAGTTGAGGCGAGTGAGCTTAGTTTTTCTGCGGCATGTGGCTGGGATCTTAACTCCCTGAGCAGGGATCAAATTCATATCCCCTGCAGTGCAAGCTGGACTCTTAACCGCTGGACCACCAGGGAATTCCAAAAAATATATATTTTTTCTAAATGGTATGAGAACACAAACTTCAACATATCCAAATTGATCAACTCCCCACAGTTATATAAAAATTATTTCAAAAATAAGAGTCTCATAAATACATCATCTACACACATTCCCCAAAATCTAAGACACAATGTTCTCCAAAGGATTTTATTAAGCAACTTGTTTTACCAAGAATATGTTCGACATCAGTTCAGTTCAGTCCCTCAGTCGTGTCCAACTCTGCAACTCCATGAATCACAGCACGCCAGGCCTCCCTGTCCACCACCAACTCCCGGAGTCTACTCAAACTCATGCCCATCGAATTCAACATAGGAAGGTGTAATACCACAGGTTTCAAATAATAAGCAGCTAAACAGATTTTAGATATTCTATACTAGGATTTCTTAACCTTGGCACTACTGATATTTGGGACTAGATAATTCTGTGTGAGGAGGACTTGGCTATGCATAACAGGCTGTTTGGTAGTATCTGTGGTCTCTATCCACTAGACGCCATTAACTAGTTTTGGCAATCAAACATCTCCAGATACTCCAAATGTCCCCTGGGGGACAAACTGCCTCATTTGAGAACCACTTCACCAAATGAATTAAATTTTTTTAATTTTTATTTTTAAAAATACATTTAATGGTAGATATTGCTTTGCAAGTCAATTGTTTCACAGACATGTTAGGTGTCTAAGCTGGAAGGAACCTTGGAAATCATGTGGTCCAAACCATACATGTTACAGGTGAGAAAAATAAGGGCCACAGAGGGCCACTGGAACAGTTGTGATCTGAAGAGAGACAGGAGCCCATGATCCCCAGTTCCAGGTCAGGATACCAGGAGGACCAAAGAACCAATTCAATTCCACAGGTGCTTACTAAGCACCTCTTAATATTTTTCAAAGGGCACGCACTTTAATTTGATGGAGTTCGATTCATCGTTGTGTGGTTTTTTGGGCTGTGCTTTTGGTGTTGTACCTAAATCAAGGTTACAGAGATGTTGCCCTGTTTTTGTCTCCATGTTTTATAACTTCAGGTTTTACATTGAGGTCTATGATTCATTTTGATTTAATTTTTGTATACAGTACAAGGTATAGATGAAGTTCATTTGCTTATATATAGATATATATCCAATTGAGCCAGCATCATTTTTTTTAACAGACTATCTTTTCTTCAATAAATTGCCTTTGTACTTGCATTAAAATTCAGTTGTCCATATATTTATTGGACTTTTTTCTGGACTCTTCTATTCCATTGATCTATTTCTCAATCTTTATACCAATACTACACTGTTTTGATTACTTTAGTTCTGCAATGAATTGTGATATCAGGTAGTATTAGCTCTCCAAGCCCGTTCTTCTTTCTCAAAGTTGTTTTAGATATTCTGGGTCCTGGCCATTTCTACATGAATTTCAGAATCGCCTTGTCCATTTCTACAGAAAAAGCCTGCTAAGATTCTGATTGGGCTTGCAGTGAATCAATAACTCAACTGGGCAGAGCTTTCACCTTAGCAGCAATGAGTCTCTGACCCCATGCACAAAGAATGTCTCCTGCCTTATCTAAATGCTCTCTAATTTTGCTCAGCACTGCCGTGTAGTTTTCAGTATTGCATACATGTTGCTATTGTCAATGGTATCGGTTGTATTAAATTTCAATTTCTGTTTGTTGCTAGTATAAAGAAGTGCAACTGATATTTCTACATTGATCCTGTATCCCATAACTTTACAAAACTTAGCAGTTCCAGTAGTTTCATAGGTTCCATCAGATTTTCTAACAGTTGTGTTTAAAAAAGAAAAAAGAGATACTTTTCCTTTTTCCTTTCCATTCTAGGTGCCTTTTATCTTTTTTGCTTGCTTGACTGTAGTGTCTAGAATTTATAGTACAGTGTGGAACAGAAGTGGTGAGAGTAGACAACCTTGCTTCTGGTCTCAGGGAGAAATCATTTGGTTTTCCATCATTAAAAATACATTATCCGTAGTTTTGGGGGGATATGCTCTTTATTGGGTTGAAGAAGTTCCTTTCTAATCTTGTTGTGCTCAGGTATTATCTGGAATGGACGTAAGACTATTAAATGTTTTTATTTTTGCATTTATAGAGATGATTACATGGTTTTTCTTTTTTAGTTGGTTCATAGAGTGAATTACATTTACTGCTTTTTAAATGTTAAACTAACCTTGCATTCCTGAATGATTACTCCACTTGGTCATTATATATATATTTTTAATAAAATGTCGCCTTCAATTTCCTATAATTTAAAATTTTTGCATGTGGAATATTTTTGTGCAGACTTCTTTTCTCATAAAGTGTATATCTTGTTTAAGTATAAGGGTTATGCTGGCCTCACAAAGAAAATTAGGAAGCACTCCTCCTCTGCAATTTTTTCAAGTGTTTGTACAGAACTGATATAATTTATTTCTTAAATGGTTAGTAGAATTCACCATCTGGGCTTGAATGGTGTTTTGGGGGAAATATTTAAATGACAAATCCAATTTTTCTAAAAGATACACAGCCACTCAGGTTGTCTACTCCTGAGTATATGTCTTTGAACAATCTTTTTCTTGTTATAAAATTTACAGACATAAAGCTGTCTATAATACTTTCCTGTTGTCCTTTCATTATCTGTGGAGTCTGTAATGATGATAACTCTGAAAGTCTGGTTAAAGCTTTATCCATTTTACTGATGTTCCCAAAGAAGCAGTTTGGGGTTGTAGTGATTTTATCTACTATTTGTCTGTTTTCTATACATTAATTTCCACATTGGTCTATACCATTTCCTCTCTTCTAATTACTTTGGTTTAATTTGCTTTTTAATTTCTTAAGGTAGAAGTAGAGGTCATTAATTTGAGATATTTTTCTAATACAGGCATTCAGTGATATAAATTCCCCCTAAGTATTGCTTTAATGGAATCCCACAAATTCTGGTATGTTCTGTTTTCATTTTCATTCGGTACAAAACTTTTAATCTCTTTGAATTGCATTATTTAGTTTCCAAGTATTAGTAAATTTTCCAAAGTTTTCTGTTTCTAATTTAATTCCATTGTGATCAGAGAACATAAGATCTCAATCCTTTTAAATTATAGAGACTTACTTTATGACCCAAAATATGGTCCATAATGGAAAATGCTTTATGTACATTTAAAGAGACCTGAGAATAATACTCCGCTGCTGTTAGATGAAATATTCTGTAAATGTTAATTAGGTCAATTTTTTAAATTCTCAAGAAAGGGTATTGAAACATCCAGCTAAAATTGCATATTTGACTGTTTCTCCTTGGAGCGCTATCCATTTTTGAAGTTCTGTTCTTAGAGGCACAAATGTTTAGATCCGTTATGTCCTCCTGATTATCTGACCTCTTTATCATTTTTTAATGACATCCTTTATTCTTGGAAATATCCTTTGCTCTGAAGAAGTCTACTTTGTCTAATATTAATACAGTCACTCCATCTTTCTTTTTGACTGTTGTGAGTAGAGTGTATCTTTTTCCATCCTTTACGGTTTGCATCTTTATATGTAAAGCATATTTTTTATAGGCAAGGATATAGTTGAGTCTTGCTTTTTAACCCAATCTGAGAATCTCTGTTTAGACCATTTATATTTAATATGATTCCCAATCTGGTCAAATTTAGGTCTATTATCTTACAATTTGTTTCTATTTGTCCAAGGTTCTTTTTCTCCTTTTTTTAATGCCTTCTTTTGAATTAAATAAGTATAACTCTGACTTCACTTTATCTCTTTTGATGGCTTATTACCTTCAACCTTTTTAAAAATAGAATTGCTTCAGGATTTACAGCATATAACTTTCGACTTACCATGGTCTAACTTCAAGGGACAGTACCACTTCACATACAGTATAAGCCTCTTACGATAGTATACTACCTAGTATCACTATCTTGCCCACCTAATACTCTATAACTAGATGCTAACTCTTTATTAAAACGGGAGAGAAGCACTAGAATAATGTAAAAGAAACTGTAGCAACAAACTCAAACCTTCTCCTTGGCTTCATTTAAAATCGTAAATAAAAACTGAAAAAGACATAGATGCTTTCAAAAAAGCCTAAAACTATAACCATACCACCTGGGTTCATTTCCTAGTTCTGCTACTTACATACTGTATAATATAAAGCAAGACAGTTAGCCTTCCTGTTGCTAAGTTTCTACCTCTTTAAAATGAAGGTAACAACCGTACCTTCTTTAACAGTTAATTGTGATGATCCAATGAATTAATACAGGTAAAATACTTAGAACAGCTCCAAGCAACTAGTAAATGGTTGAAAAATAAAGGATATCCCTGAGATATTCTGGGTTTAGTTCCAGAACACTGCAATAAACTAAATATTGCTATAAAGCAAGTCATACCAGTTTTTTGGTTTTCCAGTGCATATAAGTCATGTTTATACTACGGTCAATTAAGTGTACAATAGCATTATGTCTTAAAAAAAGGACATACCTTAATTTAAACATCTTTTATTTCTAAAAATCGCTAACCACCATCTGAGCCTTTAGCAAGTCAATCATTTTGCTGGTGGAGGGTCTTGCTTCAATGTCAATGGCTGCTGATAATCATGTTGGTGGCTACCAAAGGTTGGGGTGGCTGTGGCAATTTCTTAAAATGAGACAAAGATGAAGCCTGACACAGTGACTGACCCTTCCTTTCATGAATGATTTTCTTGTAGCATGCAATGCTGACTGATAGCATTTTACCTACAGAACTTCTTTCAAAAATTGGAGTCAATCCTCTCAAACACTGCCACTGCTTTATCATTAAGTTTTTGTAATATTCTAAACTCTTTGTTAAAATTTCAACAATCATCACTGCTTCTTCACCAGAGGATTCTATATCAAGGAAACACTTTCTTGCTCACCCATAAAAAGCAACTCTTCATTCATCCGAGTTTAATCATGAGATTGGAGAAGGAAATGGCAACCCACTCCGTACTCTTGCCTGGAAAATCCCATGGACGGAGGAACCTGATAGGCTACAGTCCACGGGGTCATGAAGAGTCGGACATGACTGAGCGACTTCACTTTCACTTTTCACTTTCATGCACTGGAGAAGGCAATGGCAACCCACTCCAGTGTTTTTGCCTGGAGAATCCCAGGGACAGTGGGGCCTGGTGGGCTGCTGTCTCTGGGGTCGCACAGGGTTGGACACAACTGAAGTGACTTAGCAGCAGCAGCAGCAATCATAGGATTGTAGCAATTCAATCACACATTCAGGCTCCACTTACAGTTCTATTTCCACCATCGCTAGTTATTTCCTCCACTTATATCTTGAACCCTTTAAAGTCATCCAGAAGCAACTTCTTCCAAACTCCTATTTATGTCGATATTTTGACCTCTTCCAAGGAATCATGAATGTTCTTACTGGCAGCAAATATGGTGAATCCTTTCCAGAAGGTTTTCAATTTACTTTGCCTGGATTCATCAAAGTAATCACTATCTGTGGCAGCCATAGCCTTACATCTGTGACAGCTACGGGCTTCCCTGGTGGCTCAAACGGTTAAGACTATGTCTGCAATGCAGGAGACCTGGGTTTGATCCCTGGGTTAGGAAGATCCCCTGGAGAAGGAAATGGCAACCCACTCCAGTATTCTTGCCTGGAGAATCCCATGGACAGAGGAGCCTGGTGGGCTACTATCCATGGGGTTGCAAAGAGGCAGACATGACTGAATGACTAACACTTTCACTGATAGCCTTACAAAATATATTTCTTAAATAATAATGACTTGAAAGTCAAAATTACTCTTTGATCCATGGGCTGCAGAATAGATGTATTAGCAAGCATGAAAACAACACTAATCTTGAACATCTCCATCTCTTGGGAACCAAGTGCATTGTCAATGAACAGTAATATTTTGAAAGGAATCTTTTTTCTGAGCAGTAGGTCTCAACAGTAGACTTAAAATATTCAGTAAAACACGTCGTAAACACTGTTGGTGGGAATGTAAATTGGTATAGCCACTATGGAGAGCAGTATGGAGACTGCTTAAAAAATAGTTACCACATGATCCAGCAATCCACTCCTGGGCATATATCCGAAAGAGACAGAAACTAATTTGAAAAGATGCACCCCCCTCAATGGTCACAGCAGCACTGTTTATAATAGCAAAGACTTGGAAGCAACCCAATGACTATTAACAGATGAATGGATAAAGATGATGTGAGATTTATATAGTCGTATATTACTTAGCCATAAAAAAAAAAGGAGGAAATAATGCCATTTGCAGCAACATGGGTGGATCTAGAGATTATTACACTAAGTGAAGTAGGTCAAAGACAAATATCACATTATTTATATGTATAGTCTAAAAAAGTGATACAAATGAAATTATTTATAAAACAGAACAGACTCACAGACATAGAAAACAAACTTATGGTTACCAAAGGGGAACGGGAAGTGGAGGGATAAATTAGGAGTTTGGGATTAACAGATACATACTACTGTATATAAATTAGATAAACAACAAGGACCTGTTGTATGGCACAGGGAAGTATACTTGATATCTTGCAAGAACCTATAATGGAAAAGAATCTGAAAAAAAAATAACTGCTTCACTTTGCTGTACACCTGAAACACGACACTGTAAATCAACTATGCGTCAATAAAAGTTGTCTTGGAAAAAAAAACCACAACAAACATGTAAACCAATGTGCTACCATCAAGATTTTATTACGCCATTTGTACAGCACAGGGAAAGAAGACTTAGCATAATTCTTAAGGGCCACAGGATTTGAGGAAAGGTAAATGAGCACTGGCTTCACTTTAAAGATAC
This sequence comes from Bos indicus, assembly GCF_029378745.1. NCBI lineage: Eukaryota > Metazoa > Chordata > Mammalia > Artiodactyla > Bovidae > Bos > Bos indicus. The sequence goes on along the minus strand of NC_091775.1, from coordinate 60,952,977 downwards.
CAGATACATTAGTCCCTAACAAGAGAGTCAACCCGTCCTCTGAAGCCAGGCTTTGGCTTCTCCTCTCTACCTGTCAAAGTCCTAGATGGCATCTTTTTCCAACAGTAGGCTGTTTTGTCTACATTGACAACCTGTTGTTTAGTGTGGCCACCTTCATTAGCTAAAACTTTTGGCCAGGTTGCTGCAGCTTCTTCATCAGTACTTGCTGCTTCACCTTGCACTTTTATGTTACAGAGACGGCTTCTTTCCTTAAACCTCGTGAACCAACTTCTGATAGCTTCAAACTTTTCTTCTGCAGCTTCTTCACCCCTCCCAGTATTCATACAACTGAAGAGAGTTGGGGCCTTCCCCTAATAGAATATTGTAACTGGTTTGATCTTCTGTTCAGATCCATTATGAACAATAAGGCTGGTTCCGCTTTCTTATCTTGGCTTTCAACATGTCTTCCATGCTAAACTTAATCATTTCTAGCTTTTGATTTCAAGTGAAAGGCATGCCACTCTTCCTTTCCCTTGAACACTTAAGAGGCCACTGTAGGGTTATTACTTGGCCTAATTTCAATACCCCATTTTTTTGGAATAGGGAGGCCTCAACAGATGGACAGAGATCAGTAGGGGTGGAGACATCAATGGCCAGTTGGTGGAGTAGACAGAATGCACACATTAAGCTCACTATGGTATATGGGGAAGGTTTGGGGTGTCCTAAAACAATTACAATGTAACATCAAAGTTCACTGATCACAGATCACCATAACAAATATAATAAGAAAAGAGCTTGAAATATTTTGAGAATTATTACCAAAATGCGACCCAGAGACAAGAAGTGAGCAAATGCTGCTGGAAAAAAGGCACCAACAGACTTGCTCATGGAGGGTTGCCACAAACCTTCAAACTGTAAAAAACAAAGTATCTGTGAACTGCAATGAAGCAAAATACAATAAAAGAAGGTATGTGAGTAAATACAGCAAGTCCCATTACTCATAAGGTGAATAAGACTATTTTTTAGTGCCCTGTTCACTACCTAAAATAACCCTGATTACTCAACCCACACACTAGGCTGCACTTCTCTAAGTGAATCTCCAAGCAAATTATTTCCTTAGGCTCTTTTAGTTGCAAGAAATTCATTCAAATTACCCTAAAGAGCATGTTATGTATGACACTACTCACTGAACACTGGTTATGATCTTACTATTGTTATTAAAACTTTTGTGTCATCTCATTTAATCCTGACATCAGCCCCATAAGGAAAGGTATCAATATTACTTATGATGCTCACTTTTTACACATAAGGAATGAGACAGAGGAGTTAAAACAACCTTTCCAAGGTCACACAAGTAGTAAAAGACAGAGCCAGAACTCTACTGCCAAAAGTCTGACACCAACGCCTGCACGCTTTCCTGGGGAAAAAACGGGATGGGGTCTCCAGAAGGGCAGGAGCCACAGAAGTCCTGGAGTAACCGGAGAGGAGTATCTACAGAGCCAGAGAGCACAATCTCCAGTCTCAGGCTCTGTGCCCATCCCTCTCTCACCACATGGCTTCCTGCTTACAATTTTGTGCTTCTCTCATCACAGATGCCTCATTCTCTTCTGGTTACCAACTGGCTTCCTCAACTCCTTTACCATTTCTGTAACTCACAGCTTCTGCTTATACTTAACTTTCCAGTCTCTTAAACTTTAGTTTTACAGGACTCCACACTAACGTTATCTTCCCAGCTTAGGCTCTCATGGCTCAGTGGCAAATTAACTCCATGTTCCCTATACATGGCTGTAATTTTCCCCACCAGACAATGCTAGGTTGTTAGCTGGTTTACAGATTAGCAGCCCTTAGGTCAAATGCCCACTCCTGGATCAATCAGGTGGAATACAGCTTTTATGTGGTTAAAAACATAGCTATTGAGGTCTATTCCTCTGCAATGTACTGTGCAACTGCAGGCACACCAGAATTATCAAACACATGTCTGGGACACTGAGTCAGCCAAGTCACCCTTCATCTGGGGCTCAAAGGTCTTGTCAGTATTTTTAATCTATTTAGTTATAGTAATTAAGCAGTCATAAATACAACTTTTGGTTGTTATTAAGGAGATCATATAATTTACAGCGTCACACAAGTAAGACATGGGACATAGGCCCAGTGATTGTTAAGTCGAGGGTGGCCACACGACAGCAACGATATTACGACTGAGACAAGGAAAGCCCATCATCGTCTATCATTTTCAATTCTGCTCAGACAGAAGTAGTAAACGTCAATAACCCTCTCCCTTCGTAGCTACGTCCACTGCACCGCACTGAACTGAAGCAGAAGAGGGGTCTAGATGCGCTGACACTATTACTACAGCCAATTCACAGCTGCTCACACACAGCACAGAGGCCTCAACAGTACTCTGGTTCCCCCAAGTTCAAACCTGCAGAATTATAGCTCAAAATATCCTTTTGCAGATGAGTTTGACCCTACACCCCTTGGCTTTTTCAATGGCAGGGGAAAGACTTTGAAATGAAAACTTTCTGCTACATAATTAGCTAAAACCAAGTAAGAGGGACAGAAAGGAAAAAGCAAACATATAACTTATCAATGCTACTTTCCTATCAATGTTGTTTTAAATCTTCTTGTTGGGAGGATAACCCAATACATATATAACTTACGTAGAAACCCCCTCCTTTTGGGGGAAAAAAAAAAAAAAAAAAACACTGGTTCTAAACAGTTTGGATTTTCCCTCCAATCTTCATTTACAATTGATCAATTTACAACCTTAAAAAGAAAGGAAATAGAGTGAGAAGCCAAAAGTCAGTAACAGTATATGTTATCCCTTAAATTTTAACTTGCTTTACTTCTAAGGACTGAATAATTTGGTCTCATTTTATCAAATTATTTCCAAAACCTCCAAAAACCCTTCGGGCCAAAGCATGCCAAAACTGATTGCTGTTGCTGTAACTTCAGTACTGCTGCTCCCTAAAGCTTATGTTCTTACCACCTTAATGAAACACATTTCCTAAGGACCACTCCTGCCCTCACTGAGCACATAACTCCCCCCTCTTCTCCTGCACACTGCTCTTCAATCTGACACATAACTACGTACAATCTCATGTGATTTACTGTGGTTTCATATAGAAGATTTCATCTCTCTCTCTCCTCTTCACCAAGAAGATGTAAACAACCAGTGCAAGATCTAGAACTTACTCCTCCAAGGATAACATTCGCAAGTACTGGGCTCACAGAAACCATTCAAAAACACTGCTGACAAAAAGAAGCAAGTCAAAAGAGGAGTTTCTTATCCAAGGGTATCTTCAAAACATTTCCCTTTTAATAGACTTACCCCTGGACCCTCAGCCCTAAGAAATGGGATCTGAACCACACAAACCTATTAAAAAATATATCCACAAATCTAAACTGTGAAAGAAAAGCAGCAGAGGTTATCCTAATGACAACTGACAGAATAAAAGCTGTATCAGTGAAACCTAAAATACATACGAATCCCCTACCTACAAAACCCTAAAAGCTACGAAGATTTCAGCACATTCACAGAAGAGCAGCTTAAAAGCAACAACAGAAAACAGACAGATCTGTCATGTAAGCTACTTCCAGGAGGCCAGAAAAGTTCTAGTCAAATCCTGAGACACCTAAATCAGAATTTGAAGAGGTCTAACGAATTCTTTACTCAAGTAACCCTAGAGATCTAGAGTAACCCCAGATACAAGAGAAGCTAGGCTGTGATTAGTACACTTGATCTTCACGGTCCTGAAAGGAGGAAGAGTTAAGAACTAATTCAGCCTAGTACTTTGCTTTTATATCTCCTCATCTAATCCTTACAGCGATCCTATGAGAATACTTCTATGCCCACTTCACAAACAGGGAGGCTGAATATTAAGAAAAATTAAGTAACTTGCCCAGATTCACACAAACTTTAAGCACAGGATTAAAACCATGGTCTATGTGGCAAAAAATTGTTTTAATTATTTGACTGATTCCAAGAATATTCAGATGCATTATTTAAGGCAATATGAAATCACAGTTGTAATGTTCATATTCCTCTTATTGCAAATGAATTAAGATATATATTTAATAGAAAATGCAACTGGGACTTTTTAGACTAAACCCAACCAAGACCCACTGCCATATTAATATTTTTCAAAAAGCACATCTGACTGTATCATTCATTACTTATTCAAAAAACTGCTAGTGGCCTCTAACTTTATGACAACTGGCTAACTATTTGGGTAAAAGGACAAAAACTAGATCTTACATTAAAATAAACAGGATGAATTAAAGATGAAAAATGTTTAAGGCATAAAAATACTAGAAGTAAAACTAGGTGAATTTTTTTTTAATGTTGGCGTAGGAAAGTCTAGGACTGACAATAGAAAAACAGGAAATAGTAGAAAAGACTGATAAATCTGACTAAAGAAAACATACAACACACACATACAGCCAAACATATATATATATTTCATCAATTCTAGGATGAATATTTTCTCATCTTTTAACATCTCTGAAATTAGGATGCCTCTTAAACTAAGAGTGTCATGGTTTAACTGACAGTATATTTCTATCCTTAATTGTTTATTAAACAGAATATCTCACAACTGAAGCCAATATAGATTTAATAAAAGACTCTAAAAAGAGATAGTTACTCAGTCACATCCAACTCTTTGAATCTCATGGACTGTAGCCCACCAGGCTCCTCTGTCCATGGGATTCTTCAGGTAAGAATACTGGAGTGGTTGCCATTTCCTTCTCCAAGGGATCTTTCCAACCCAGGGACTGAACCGAGGTCTCCTGCATTGCAGGTAGATTCTTTACCGTCTGAGCCACCACGGAAATACTAAGTTATATGACAGAAAATAAGATAGGGAAAAGGTCTACAACAAGCAACAAAGCCAATATTCTTCATACATGAAGAGCTCTAACATGTTATTAATGTTAAGCAACAGGATGCTTCAACTGCACTGGTAATGTTTCATTTCTCAAGTTAACTGTATTTTTCTTTTTTTTTCCATTATGGTTTGTCACAGGATATTAAAAATAGTCCCCTGTGCTATACAACAGGAACTTGTTTATCCATTCTATATAACAGCTTGCATCTGCTAACCCCAGACTCCCAATCCACCCCTCCCCTAACCCGCCTGCCTGGCAACCACCAGTCTGTTCTCTCTGTGAGTCTGTTTCCGCTTCACAGATAAGTTCATTTGTATCATATTTTAGATTTCACAGGTAAGTGATATCATTTGGTATTTATTTGTCTTTTTCTATCTGAGGTGTTAAGTGTATTAATCTTTATGTATTTTTTGTTTACTTGACTTACCTGCTTAAAAGACTTTTAAGAGATAAGAATACAAGCAATAAGTATATAAGATATGAAAAGGAAATTATAGCCTACATGTCCAAAAACATGAAAATATACATTTCACCAAAAATATTTTAAAATGCAAATTAAAATAAGAATTTATTACATAACAGATCAAAATCTATGTTTGTAAAGTTAATCACCAAGTCAGTGAGAGTACAGAGAAACAATTATACGGCACAGGCAAGAATGCAAATGGACTTAACCTCCAAACAAGCAAACCATCCTCCTTTTAGGAATTCATCAAAAGGAAACGACCAGAAAAGTACAGGAAGAAGTATAAGAAAAAATGCGAACTCTACCGCTCTTTACAGTATATAAAAGTTAGAAACAACCCAAGAGTTCCATCGAGAGACTGCTTAAATAAATTATGATGCACCCACAGAAAGTGATATGATGCAACCATTAAAAATGAAGGCAGATATGGCTGATTCGTGCTGATGTTTGGCAGAAACCAACACAATTATGTAAAGCAATTATCTTTCAATTAAAAATTAATTAATAAAAAACTGAAGGCAGAGAGAAACTGTCTTTGGAAATGATATAAGTATCCTTAAAAGTATACAAAGACTTTTTACATGAGCACCAGATTTTTTAAAGCTTATTTTTTTCATTTTTTTCTGGCTTGATGTGTTTTACTTTTTTTATTGAGATACACATAAACACTAAAATGTACTTATGAATTTTTACTATGTAGATGTGCATGTAACCACCAGTCAAATAAAGATATAGAGCATTTCCAGCACTCCAGAAGTCTTGCTCTGCTAGTTCCAACCGTTAACCACTACTTTGACTTCCAACAACAGAGATGAGTTTGACCTTTTCCTGAGCTTCAAGAAAAGAGTATCACACAGAACATACTCTTTTGTGTCTGATTTCTATCAATAGTTTGTGATATTCACCCATATTTGCTAAGTATAGCAGTAGTTCCTTATTTTTCACTGATATATAGTATTCCAGTATAGAGCATACCACAAATTATTGCTACATTTTTCTGCTGATGGGCATCTGGCTTGTTTCCAGTTGGGTGCTATTATGGAAAACAAACTGCTGCATTTTTTCAGATTTCATAAATGTTTTATTTGTATTGTTTCTTATTTAGTTTTAGATACTTATATTGATAAAATAAATCAAACAATCCAGAAAAATATAATAAGAAAAAGAAAAAAACCCTGGTATCTCACCACATAGACAACTACCATTTTCTTTTCAAGATTTATGTTTATTATGTTATAAATGCTCTTTCTTCTATATCAAGCCCTTTTCCTTCAAGTTATTTTCTCCCTTCTTTCTCTCCCTCTTTTTTACCTAAGACCACCTAGGTAACAAATGTTTACATCTGGTGTGCAACATTTTTCAATCTTACAAGATCACTTATACTCTGTAATAAACATTGGATTTTTACTATTTCATTAAAATGGGATATTTTACACTTTTCTCTGTAACTTGCTTTTCTCAATTAAATATAATGACATTGCCTCATATCACTGATTATTTTTGCCATGTCTTGCTTTTTTAAACAGCTTTGAAATATAAGTCACATACCATACAATTTACCATTTAAAGTACACAATTCAGGAATTTCCCTTGTGGTCCAGTGGTTAGGACTCCTGAGTTTTCACTGACAAGGCCTCACGTTCAATCACTGATAAGGGAGCTAAAATACGACAAGCCACACGGAGAGGCCAAAAAGAAAACGTATACAGTTCAATGGCATGTAGAACTATCAATGCAGTCAACTGTAGCACATTTTTAAAATCTTAAAAAGAAACCCTATACTCTTTAGGCCTTCCCGTCCCCTACCTGCAACCTCACGCAATCACTAATCAGCTTTCTATCTCTACAGATTCCCATTCTGCATGTTTCATACAAATGTAATCATATAATATCAGGCCTTTTGTGACTGCTTCTTTCACCAAGCATAATATTTTCAAAATTTACTGATGATATAACATGTATCGTACCTTACTCCTTTTAAGGGCTAAATAATAATCCCATTGGATGGATATATCACATTTTGTTTATTCACTTGTTGGGTTATAGACATTTGTGTTATTTCTATTTTTTTCCTTACAATGAATAATGTTGCCATAATCATTTGGGAACAATTTTTTTATGGAGACATGCTTTCATCTTCCTTGGGTATATACCTAGGAAAGAACTGCTGGGTCATAATGGTAACTCAACATTTAATCTCCTTAAGAACTGCCATACTATCTTCCAAAGAAGCTACATAATTTTATATTCCTGTTAGTGTTTGAGGGATCCAATTTCTCAACATCCACACCTATACTTGCTACATCACCAAACTTTTTAAATTCTAGCCCTTCTAGTAATGTGAAGGGGTATCTCATCACGGCTTGATTTCACTTCCCTTATACCAATCCCCAGGTCACGGACTGATATCTGTCCACGGCCTGTTAGGACTGGGCCACGCAGGGGGCTAGTGCGTGACGCTTCATCTGCTGTTTCCCACTGCTCACATTACTGCCTGAACCACCACCCCCAACTCCTATCCATGGAAACTGTCTTCCACGAAATTAGTCTCTGGTGCCAAAAAGGTTGGGGACCACTGTCTTACAGCTAATGATGCTGAGCATTTTCACAATGTAAACATGTATTAAATCATCATTCTGTATACTTTAAATGTCTTACACAATTTTGTCAATTATACCTCAAGAAAGCTGAAAAAAAATACATTTAATAACATTATATTTTCTCATCTCTGCATAATGTTCCTTTCTTTGTTAATGTCGATGATGTTAGTTAAAATATAAGTGTAATAAAGGCAAATGTTTTTGTATTTTTGTTTACAGCTGTATCCCCAGCACCAAGAACTATTCCTGGAACACAGAAAATGCTCCATGGCTTTTAAAAAATGAATAAGCAAATGATTTCTAAATCAAATATGCATTTGGGAAAAATTATAGTACTTTCTTTTGGCATTTCTCTACAAATGAGAAGTTATATAGGTCATGTTTGTATGTATAAAAACATATACACATATAAGTATACAGTACTTATATGTGAATAGTTCTGATGATTAATTTTAAAAAACCTCACCTGATTGTGGGGGGAGGGGGGAGACCTTTAGTAAGATATCATATTTAGTGAGATTTTAGAGATATTTCTATTAAAGCCAGGAACCTGAAATTTAGAATCATCTCTCTCAGGTAAGTGAGCCCTTAATGCTGACAAGCCAACACAATATATTCCTTTCCTCTATTCTCTTCACTTTTCCACTCTTTGATGGACAACTGTGTCATGTACTTTCCCCCTTGTCAAACTTCCGATACACACAACCTTTCTTCCTCACTCTCAGCTAATGATCCTGCTTATCATCCACTAACAGAAAACCTCAGATGAGAATTTCCTCAAGCCACCACCATCATGTCTGTCTGCAAATTCTGGTCTTCTCTCCGGACTCCTAGTAAAGCAACGGCTAATCCTTCCACCTGTGCTCAGACTGGGGTCAGCAAACCACGTGCCTGTGCTGTCTACGGCAGCTTCATGCTGCAAAAGCAAAGCTGAGTAGCAGTAACACATGGTACTGCCCACAAAGCCTACAATACTATTTAGCCCTTCAAAGAAAAAACTGGCTCAGCCTCGCACTAGATGATCACCTCTCCTCTCATCTAATACAGACACTGCTGGCTGAAGTGCCCAGTGAGTCCTGCGCAGAAGAAATGCGCTAAGACCCAGACAAGACACAGAAGACACGAGAGACACAGACTGATGACCAAGAAAGGATCTCAACAGACACTGGTCACATAGAAAGGATGAAGAAGATGAAAGGGCATAAGGCTTTTCAACAGCCACCTGAAGCTAGGTAATTACAGTACCACCCCTTAAATTCTGAAGGACAATTACTTCAGTTTAGAATCCCACACTGAGGCGGGCCAAATTATCAACCAGCTGTCAGGGTAGAAGAAAGATATTTTCAGCAATGCAAACGTCTCAGAAATTTCACCGCCTCAAACACTCTTTCTTGAAAGTTACTGAGGGATGTATTTCACCAAAACAAAGGGGTAAATCAGGGAAAGAGGAGGACAGGGATCCAGAGAACATGGACCCTAACACAGGGAAAAGGTAAAGAGAACCCCCAGGGTCACAAAGGGAAATCACAAGCTGATGCCCAGCAGAGTGAAGAGCCCCAGTGCTGATTTGGGCATAAGGACAGGGAACTCTGAGATATTTCTAATTAAAAAAAAAAAAAAATCAAGTGATCAATCTGATGTGTTTGCACATACTGAGACAGTTCCTGGTGGGGGCGGGGTTGGGGGGAGACAAATAGGACACTAAGCAAAAAAAAAAAAAGAAAAAAAATTTAATATTTATTTTTTTGGCTGCAACAGGTCTTAGCTGTGGCATGCAAACTCAGCTGTGGCATGTGGGATCTCGTTCCCTGACCAGCAATGCAACCTAGGCCCCCTGCACTGGAGCACAGAGTCTCAGCTACTGGACCACCAGAGAAGTCCCCCCAAAATTTTAAATCCATGAAATACAATCATAGAATACTGCATAGTTCAACAGTAAACAGATACACAAAGTCATAATAATGTAAACTATAAACAACAAGTTACATAACTATATGTTACATTAGGAGATATAACGTAATAGGAGGTGACTGTATTAAGGAGATAAAGGGAGAGGAAGCTCAGCGGGCCTAAGAACCCTAAAGCATAGACTCATTTTCCAGAGGAGGAAACCAACAGATATCTAAAATTGAAAAACAAGTAATATCTTAAAATATGGAAATAAATATCAGAAATAAAAAAAAAAACCAGCTAAACGTATCAAAAATAATTGTTCTAAAAGCAGGACCTGGGAGGGAAAATTATTCAGGGGGTGGGGTTTTCATTTTAAGTCTTACGGTACAACTTTCTTTTTAACTGCACAGGTGTATTATTTAAAGTCAAAAGTTAATGTGTTGTTGTTTTCAAGAAACATAACTAGTGTTTTTTGTATCATTTAGTATCAATTAATTCAACCACTCCACAAAGTTTATCTGGACATTGACTGTGCCAGGCACTTTTCTAGGTGCTAGGAAGACATCAGCGAGTAAAGTCTTTGACCCTGTGAAGGACTTCAAGGAAGGTCCCTCCTTATATCCAGAGGGAAGCAGATAATAAGCAAATTAACATATGCTTTAATGTCAGATAAATTACTGTTGTGAAGAGAAATAAAGATGAGGGTAGAGTGTGATGGGGCTGCTTTTTAGGCAAGGTTTTCAGAAAAGGGTTCTCCAAGAATGAACAACAAGGAAATAGAGCTCTAAAGGAAAAACCTGTTTGGAGAAAAGGTCATATAAGCAAAATAACAGAAGGGTATCAATTAAGCTCAAAGTGAGGGCTTCATTTTCAAGCCTCTCATACACCAAAGCCATGTGTCATTCAAAAGCCTGTATCAAAGTTCCCTGTGGTGGCACACATAAGCTGCCAGACACCTTCAAGCTGAGTCCTATGAACACTGCTTCCTACATCCCTAACTAGCCATTACTGACTAAAGGGACTCACTAAATATATACTCAAACTTTCTTCTTTCCATAGAATAGGCAGATGCCACATATTTCAAATTTCAGTGTTTTTATTCCTATGACATGGTTAAAAGGTTTCCTAAACCAAAAGTTCAAGATGTTAATCAAGAAGGACTCCAGATTAATTTCAAGCTACTGAAATATGTCACGTCCAATCTTTATTTTCTCACTGAAGAAAATCCGTAAACCAACGGGAGTAAGACATATTAAAAAAAAAAACAAACAACAACAAAAAACAATTTAGAGGGTAATTTATTCTCCAAGAAATCTCACTCAGGTTAAGCCAGAGTTTCAGGCTATCTGAATTATCTTTTTATTGAAAACTGAGTGAAGCTATTTGCTTTATTCTATATACAGTTGTTATACAATAAAAACTTCACATTCAGAAAAGAAGATTAATTTTAATACATCTTATTCTCAAAACATTTATATCATTAAAAGTAGATCCAAACTGTCTTTTTTTATACAGCAATAAAAAGCAGAACTTTTAGATTCTAAACAGGTCTAATTAAATCTCAACTAACAGTTGGGTTTAGAGTTTAAAAGTTATTTAGAAATTTCTGGAAAGGCAGGCTAGCAGCTATACCGTATGCTGAACTGCAGCAGTGGATGTGGATGCTCCCCCATCAACACTCCCCAGGTGGAGCATCACACTGTAGTAAGAGCTAAGACTTGGGTTTAGGTTCACTGCTTGCTCGTTGGTGTACTCACATTTTCAAACCCATTTCCTCAGCTCAAAATGGAGATGATAATAACTACATAAGGTCAATGTTCTGGGCCTCCCCGGTGGCTCCATGGTAAAGAATACGCCTGCCAATGCAGGAGACAGGGACTCCATCCCTGGGTGGGGAAGATCCCCTGGAGGAGGGCACAGCAACCTACTCCAGTATTCTTGCCGAGAAAATTTCATGAACAGAGGAGTCTGGCAGGTGTCACAAACTGTCAGACATGACCAAAGTGACTGAGCACACGCACAAGGTCAATGTTAATTGCTGGCACTCCTGTAAATAAGAAGTACCAACATATTTAAGAATCAACAGTATATTAAAAAGTTTTGTAATCTGCAAAGGTCCCTGGGTCGGGATGATCCCCTGGAGAAGGAAATGGCAATCCACTCCAGTGTTCCTGCCTAGAGAATTCCAGGGACGGGGGAGCCTGGTGGGCTGCCATCTATGGGGTCGCACGGAGTAGGACACGACTGAAGCGACTTAGCAGCAGCAGTATATTAAAAAGTTTTGTGATCTGCAAAGGTCCCTGGGTCGGGATGATCCCCTGGAGAAGGAAATGGGAACCCATTCCAGTATTCTTCCCTGGGAAATCTCATGGACAGAAGAGCCTGGTGGGCTATATAGTCCATAGGGTCTCAAAAGAGTCAGACATGACTTAGCGACTAAACAACAACAATAATTTGTGACAAACTATACCAGTGTTTGTCATATTTTAAAAAGAAAAATTTCCGTCAGAATTCTCTGATTTAGCGATAACAGTTATTACATTCTAAGGAAGAACAATAGGACCTTGGTCCACTCACACATACACAGCCAGAGGAAGAAAAAATTTAGGGAACGATTTAAAAAATTTAGGGAAAAAAAAGAATTAGACTCCCTTAAAAACAAGTGCCAAGAAAAATATTTTTAGCAAACATCTCATTTAACTATATAAACCAAAAGTATAAAGCTGTCTAACCACATGTAAACTGTGCATCATGTGACTTAAGGTAGAGTGTTTATTTTGGGGAACCAGATACCCAAAGTACATAAACATCAGTGTATTTTTAAATTAACTTGTCTTGATGCTTTTGTTCACTCAGTAATAATACCCACTATCCTTAGAAGGAAAAACACAACAAATATCCTTAACCAAAAAAACTCTTCAGAGGAGTTTTTACTTCTTAAAGTTGTAAACTAACGCTAAATATGTTATCTGACAATCTGCCTACCTACCCTTTAAGCTCCATCAGGGCACAGACCTATCCTTTTCTCTGTTGTATCACCAACAACTAGGCAACTAACTGGCACCAAGTAGAAAACAAATAAACATGTGTGGAATGAATGAATGAATGTACAATCTGGGCCTCTGGACAAAAGTGCCTTAAACTGCAACAGAACAATTTCACTTACACATATATCCATCATTCACTACAAAAAACTGCTGTCTCAGCTCTAATGACAGGTACTAAACCGAAAGAGACATGTACTAGGTACATAAACACACACAAATACACTACTCACATATATGATAAAAGAACATCAAGGATCCACAAGGTCAGTTTTAAAGTAGTTATATTTTCTCTCAGGACATTTTGGTCAGTTCTTGCTGATAATCAAAGAATGTATCAGAAAAGCATATTGCAATCTGGAATGATTTAGGCAAAATGAACAATATTTCCAGAGTTCCATTCTCAGTGTTTTAAAGTCAAATTTCTTAATTGAATGAAAGGTGGAATAAAATGGAAAAAAAAAAAAAGGTAGATCTTACCATTTCAAAATAATGTCCTTGCATTTGGTCTGTAAGCTAATAAAACAAGTACTTTTCCAAATCTTTGAAGCTAGACGATAAACTTTATGCCTACAAAGCTTGAGTAAGAGGCTTTTATTAAAATAATACCGTTTGGATAAGATCCTTCATAATTCTAAAGTCTCCAGGAAGATATGCAGCAGTAACAGTAACACACATTATTTATGATTCTACAGCACTGTATAACCATAATTATCTGGATGGAATAGGCTTTTAGAGCCAGCAAGCTATGATCTATGACTGTAATACTATGCTGCTCAGATCCAAAAGTTTCCCAAAATTCTGATGGTCATCTTCAAAGAGACAGAGCTGGCTTGATGGTGAATACAGAAAAACACCAAGATCAATTCACAAACACCGGTACGAAAACAAAGCTCTCTATAGCAACTACAGTGTCGAAATTTAAAAATCCTGGGCATGTAAAAGACAAAGCTCAATTAACTGCTGACTGTATTTCCTTCTTAACCATCTTAAAGGCCAGGTACTCTGTATTTCTTTTCAGAGCTTTCTTCAACAGAAATTTAGTGTTTCAATGGCCCCCTCCTCCACAGCTAACATCAGTGCCCTTTCTTCCTCCTCCCTCAACCCTCCTGGGTAAAACAAATTAACATTTGTACTAAGGTACCTCCTATCAGCTCGCAGCTTCTTCCCAAACACGCCCACGTACAGTGAAACTGGACTGCGTCTACACAACATACAGCTACAGGAAAAGAGCTTTGATGGGGGCATGTGGGGGCATAATTTAGCTCAGCACAGGTTTAAGGTTATTTTCCAGATACAGATAACAGCTCCTCACTCCTGGCTCGGGTTTCTCTCAAATCACCTCCAAAGCATGGTGTTTATGAGCCTACCTAATCCGATACTGCAATGGAATCCCGGATATTTGCAGACAGATATCCCCGCTCTGCAACTGTTTGATCAGACCCCTGGGGGAACCTCTTATTTTTTATTTTTTCAGTACGCCCGCTCCTAGCAGTACAGCACACCCGATCTCCGGCAGCGGCGCCGGCCCCGCGTCCCGCCGCGCGGGGCCAGCGCAAGACCGGTCCCTCCGGGTCCGAGTCGGCGGGCGACTCGGGCTGCGGGCCGCTCCGCAACAGGTCACCCTGACCGCGAGAGTGCGGGTCCGCAAGGCGGCCAGCCGGGCGGCCGGGCTTCTGAGGCGCAGCTGCGAGGGCTGGGGAGGGGGTGTGGCCCGCCTCGGCGGGTTCCGGCTCCCGGAGCCCCGGCTCCGCTCACCTGAAGAGAGGCTGAGGTGCCGCTGGGCGCCAAGGCAGCGCGGGCGGAGGCCAGGGGCTTCCGCCACCCAGGGGAGAAGCGAGGGGAGGCGAGACGGGCTGACCCCCGGCCGCAGGACAGGGAGCCGGAGCGGGGACCCCATGGCCGCCTCCTGACGCCGAAAGCGAGCTGCCGAGGGAGGCGCGGCCCTGGGTTCCGAGCCCCCTCCTCCCTCAGCCCGAGCCCCGCAACCCCCTCTTCTCGACGAGGGCGAGCAGTCCCGGGGCCCGCGGCCGGGCGAACGACACACACCGCAGCGCCCCAGGCGCCGCCATTCCCCGCGATGCCGCCGCCGCTGCTGCGGCTCCGCGCCGCTCTAGGGTCGCAGCGCACCCACCTTCCCTCCCCCGCACCGCCCACCGAGACTCCGCTCCAGGCCCGCGGCGAAGGCACCGACCTGTGCAGCCCCGGCAAACGCCTCGGAGGTTGGAAGGACGGCGCGGGCCTCGCGTTCCGCCGTTTTGCCGCCGCCGCCGCCGCCGCCTAGGCTAGCGCTCAGCGACCGGAGCAGTCGGCGTCTCTCATTCAGCGCCGGCCGCCGCCGCGGCCGCTCGGGGGAGGGGAGTGAGCTGGATCCACCCCGTCCGCGCCGGGGGTGGGGGAGGAGAGCGGGCCGGGCGGGGGCGCGCTCCGAGCAGGCGGGGCGGAGCCGCGCTCGTGCACCAACCGAGCGCGCTCGCGCGGGCCCCGAGCGTCGCGGCCGGCGGGGGTCTTCCCGGCGCGCGCTCCCGCCAGCGGCTCCTTTGCCGGGCCGAGCCCAACTGTCCCCGGAGGCCCGGGGCCGCGGCGCGCGCCCGCAGCCGCAGTCCCTCCGCCTCGAGCCCGCCGGAAGGAGGGGCCGCTACCAGCCAAACGAGGGGGCAGGGAAGGATTGGAGGGACGCACAGGTGGGGCCTCCGCAGCAGCCCGGCCACCGGCTCCCCGCGCCCGGCCCTCCGCGGTGGAATCCGCTGCGGTGGCCGCCTCTTTCAGCGCCCGGCACCTTACCTTTAAGGCCAGAGAACGAAGAAACCGAGAAAACCCTCGGCTCGCGGATACTATATCCAGCCCGCGCTAGAGGTGTTTTTCGAAGTCACTGAGCACAAGTGAGGAGGTTCCACGTGTGAAGAGCCACCCCACTGCCGTAGGATCATAAATTGTAGAGATCAATACTCTCTCTCATTAAGATTCAGGAGGTGTTAGAAGTAGGCCTTTGTGTGATGCCCTTGGCTTAATGAGCAGATGACAGGGACTTTGGCATCCCTTGGGTCTCAGATTGATGAGTTTCAGGTGAGCAATATTTTCACGTTGAATCCAAGAACAAGATTCTGGAATATTAAATATTTCCTGCGAATAAAAAAGGAATGGATTTCGTTAAACAGCGGAAGGGTGTTGTTTCGGAGGGTGCACTATACCGGGTGGCCTATTTAGAATTAGCACCATTTGATGCAGTCTGACTATAAATGGAAGATGATCCACCTTTGTATATGGTATCATTAGACCATTTAGAAATGGATGGTTTATTGGATGATCTGCCTCTCTCTCTCCAGGCAATGTATGGTAGAATGTGAAAGGAATACTGTGAACCAGCGTTGCCCATAAAACAGGAAAGCGACAAAATCCTTCCCATTTACTTTCTTTCCTCTCTAATTACCCCTAAACAGAACAGATTAATCGTATATATTGTAGGATGCTAATTATTTTCTCCAATGACTGCCCTTCACTCTAGTTAGGGAAGCTAGAATGCCCTTCAACCCTTGTCTCTTAAATAGAGTTACTTCTTTAAAGCACCTCCCCGCCCCCTTCTCCACACCCAAAGTTGTTAAAGAGCAAACAAAAAAAGGATAGGTAAAGTTCATGTTCTTTTCATTTTTATTTCATTTACTTTCAAAGAAAGTCCTAAAAAAAAAAAAAAAAAATCATGATGAAATCACTAGGAGAAGCAGAGAAACCAAACTGTCAAATGAGAATAGACCAAGGGAAAGTAGAGCAGACTAATGGTGAAAAGGGGAGAATGTGTGATGTGTAAAGAAAGTTTTTCCACAGATGTTAATTGCTTCAAGTTCCAAAAAATAATAGGCAAACAGAACTAGCATTTGGAGGAAAAATCCTTCTAGTTGGGTAAATCTTTAATCTTCTTAAATTGTTAGAGAGTAAGGAAAAGGTTATGTGCCCACAGTAATAATTCAACAATATAGATCTGCATATATAAATCCCATTATCACTGCTTTTGAAAAATAGGAAGACTGAGGAACAACAGGGAATTTTAGTTTGTGTAATTGTAATAACTTTAAATTTTGATTAGTGTTTCTCCTTGCTCAACATAGACTCATAAAAGAGAAAATTCTGATAGTAGCCTTTGCAATGGAACCAACAGCCAGAAGTTGAACTTCATACATCCAGTATCCACATGGGGAGATAACTTCAAGTACCAGGTACATGTGGGAAGCTTTCGGGAGCTGCTATATATTTTCTCACCTTGGCAGGACCTTCCCTTGGCCTGAGACGTAGCATTGCCAGTGTCTGTTGCGGAAACTGTCCCACTTCTACCAGCAGTCAGGCCACACACTGTATCTTTTATTCCCAATGTTCTCAGGTGAGGCAGACCGGCACTCTCTCTCCTGTTTCCTGGAGGGAATGATGAGTGATATGAACCCAGTGGGGATCCTCATTTCCTACCCGCTGGTGGTTTCAGTGTGGACATTACCCAGCTCCTGCAGAAAAGATCTGAGCTAGAATCTGCTGTAATTCCCCAAAGTTTTCCATTTTCCATGGACAGTATTGACTCTGCATGAGATAGCTGAAACGGATTTCTCCAGCCTCGGAATCACCCAACCTCGGAACTGCCTGCACCACACTATCCGACTTGTGCAATGACAAAGGCTTATTGTAAAAGCCTTTACTCTGTACTGTTCACCTGGTGGGGTTGATTGAGAAAAAGAAATGGGCTTTCAGGAAACAGGACTCAGATCTCATTTCTTCCCTTCACACCTACAAGGTTTTGATTGCTTTCCATAGTTAGGAATAAAACTAGGAGAGTTTCATAAAAACAAATGAGCCTGTCTTCCTATATCTGCCAATAATCTTTTAAAATTTACTGTAAGAGCAGTGAAGTTTTCATCTGGACTTGAGAAGAAGTCCTGTGACTCATGAAGCTAGGCCATGGAGATACTAAATTCTAACATACTGAATTTCTGAGTTTGGCATAATTACTCAAAATCTGTTTCTCATGTTGATAACCTGTAAAATAGTAATTTTATTAACCTTTAGAGTTGTGTTAAGTTCAAATTTCCAAAAGTCCAAATTTCGTTAAGATTGAGAATTTGTGTATAAAAATACAGAAAAAGTTCACTCTCAATGTCTGGTTCTTTTTTTCCCATAGCTTGGAAATTATTTTAGGAAGTCAGTATCCTTTCCTATTCATTGATATGCAAATGAAACAGTGACTTTTTACGTCCAAAGAGGAAGAACAGCAAATTTTCTTTATCAGAGTATCTTTGCTAAGTCACTTCAGTCCTCTGTGCGACCCCATTGACTGCAGCCCACCAGACTCCCCCGCCCCTGGGATTCTCCAGGCAAGAACACTGGAGTGGGTTGCCATTTCCTTCTCCAATGCATGAAAGTGAAAAGTGAAAGTGAAGTTGCTCTTTTAGCGACCCCATGGACTGCAGCCTACCAGGCTCTTCCATCCATGGGATTTTCCAAGCAAGAGTTCTGGAGTGGGGTGCCATTGCCTTCTCCAAGAGCATCTTTAATCACAGTTAAATTCTCTGAGTTGCTTTATGTTTTCCATTTGCTTTTGCCAAAAGACAAGAAATATACAAAGTCTTAGTATAACAAAAAGTACTAATGTATAAAATAGAAATGCCATTATATAAAATAGAAATCAATAAGAATTCAATAGGCTTAAAAGTAGTTTCAGAACAACCACCATTATGTAACAGTTTTATTACTGTCCATCAATCTTACTTCCAAGGGGTAAGCCAAGGAACTCATTTAGATGTAGAACAAGCAGTTTCAAAGACGAGACCACCACTGTAAAAAAGAATCAACAAATAACTCTTGTCATTACAGCTGTCAAAACAAAATCGAACTGGTGGCATAAGAAAGCTTATTATTTCAGTAACACTTAATTCTTTTACAACCAACAGAATTTCAGTAATAACATGTATCTCTGTTATTTTCCTAAGCTTTAATCTTTTTTTTTTTCAAATATATTTATTGGCTGGACATTTTGAAAAGATCTGTTATGTTTGCAGTGTTCTGACTGCAAGTATAGGCAAAGTAGCATATTCAAAATTCAAATGCACAGGTGTTTGAAGGAATAGACAGGCATTCTCCAGAAAACTTGACACCAAGTTACTGGAAAAGCCTGCCACAATTCCCAAATCAAGAGAGACATGCCACAGATAATAAGATACAAAGAACAGAGATAATCACCCGTCCATTCAAATATGAGCAACAAATTTCAAAAGACATCAGTTCAGTTCAGTTGCTCAGTCATGTTCAACTATTTGCAACCCCATAGACTGCAGCATGCCAGGCTTCCCTGTCCATCACCAACTCCTGGAACTTGTTCAAACTCATGTCCACTGAGTCAGTGATGCCATCCAACCATCTCATCCTCTGTCATCCCCTTCTCCTCCTGCCCTCAATCTTTCCCAGTATCAGGGTCTTATCCAATGAGTCAGATCTTCACATCAGGTGGCCAGAATATTGGAGCTTCAGCTTCAGCATCAGTCCTTCCAATGAATATTCAGGATTGATTTCCTTTAGGATTGACTGGTTTGATCTCCTTGCTGTCCAGTAAGGACTTATTTTATGACTGAGCTACCTCTAATAAGGGCAACTCTGCAGGGTATGGATCAGCAGGGATATATTTACTTTGTGAAGATTAATGTCTCCCTGGCACAACTCTTGGGGAGACAAACTAGTATGTAAATAAATGTTTGTATGAACTAATACAAATGAACTTTAATGACAATTACAGTAATGCCTTATTTATATGACAGGATAAGGAAAGAGGGCAGCGAGGGATTGAACATAATTAGATATTCTAAGTAACTGAGGTTTTCATCTTCAAGTACTAGTTAGTAAGTTTCATTTAACCCACTTGTATTGATGTTTTTTTCGGAAATACCACTTGCTTCTCTGCCTGAAACTAATACAATATGGTGTAGCTTAACCTATTCCTAATGACCCAGAGGTATCTTATATCAATACAAAAGCTATAATACCAGGATGCCCCCAGAAGCTTAGAAGTACTTAGAACCCTTCATTCTACGGCAAATAATCATGGCCTACTATGTTCCCGCACCCCTTTGAGTCTAAATGAGCTGGATAGTCCTCATGATCAATCTTCCTGCTGTCCCTTCTTGCTGTACTGCTGCTACAGCATTGCCTGTGTGCACATTCACACCTCCATTTGAATTGTCTTATCATGCTAGCCAAATAACCAATATTTTTCAAAAGGTGGAAGTAAAGAAACTCAGATAATGCTAAAACAACTCTGATATGTGGGGCAAAAGCCATCTGCCTACTTTCGTATTTTCCTATTTTGGAAATTTACCAGATAAGTAAATTATTATTGCACTCTACTTCCTTTATAAAAAATGTTCTACATACTTAATGGAAGGTGAGCATCTTTGTCAATAATGTTCATCACAGTAGTTTCCTCATATTCATACATCTTCCATTCAGATTAAGGCTAGAGGACTTCCCTGGTAGTCCAGTAGTTAAGAATCTGCCTGCCAATGTGGGGCACGTAGTGTGCGATCCCTGGTCGGGAAAGATACCACATGCTGCAGAGCAACTAAGCCCCATGTCCCACAGTGACTGAGCCTGCACTCAGAGTCCACGAGCCACGACTACTGAAGCCCGAGAGTGCCTGGAGCCGTGCTCTGCGACAAGAGCCCATGCTCCACCACAGTGAGAAGCCAGCGAACCCACAACTAAGAGTAGCAGCTCCCCCACCCCGTAACTAGAAAAAAGCCTGTGCACAGCAACGAAGAACCAGCACAGCCAAAAAAAAAAAAAAAAAAAGGTTAGAATTAAAAAACAACAGAAACTCATAAATCCGTACTAGTAATAAACATTAAATCAATGGAGAAGGATATACTCTTGCTTATACTTGAACAGGTAAATGTGGAGGGAGTACTGGAGTTGGACAGTCATTTTGCAACCACAGTGGCACAGTTTGGGTAAGACAAGAATCATCAATAGGCACTAACTATGAGAAATTTTGATGAGGAACAGGATATTTGGGTCGTCTTAAGAGTTCTTCCTAGAGATATCCTGTTAGTTGCAAGGAATGAAACACAGTAATTATACACTGGAGAAACTGAACAAAACCTTTACCAGGTAATCAAAATTAACGTCACGAATGAGGGACAGATGGACATTCTTTGCCTCAAGATGCAGTTCCCAGAGGACGTAGCATCTAATGAGGAAAGGAGGAAATATAATGAGGAATCTAATGAGGAAATATCAGATAAATCCCAAATGAGGAATGTTATGTTGTCTTTTTTTTTTTTTTAAGGGGGTGGGAGTTATGTTCTTCAAAGCTATCAATGCCATAAAAGGCAAAAGTTGTGAAAATATTCTAGCTAAAGAGCCATGACAGCTAAAGGCAATATGAGATACTAGGTTGGATCTTTAAATGGAGGGGGAAAATTTTATAAAGCAAATTATTTTATTAATTGGAAAGCAGATATTAGATTGATCAAAGTACTGTATCATTATATCATTAAAATCACTGAAATTCATAGCTATACTGTGATAATGTCCATAAATACTGCAATATTTAGGAGTAATAGGCTAAGATCTATGTATAATTGGAGGGAAGAAATATATTTATATAAAGAGAGAGAGAGGGAGAGAGAAGAGAAAACAAAAGTAATAAAAAAGTGAAATGTTAAGAATAAGTGACTCTGGATAAACATTGCTTGGCTGTTCCTTGTAACTTCTATAAATCTGAAATTATTTCCAAATAAAAAGCTTTTTTTAAATAAATGGATTTTTTAAAAATCATTAAGAAAAAAAAAGCAGCAGTGACAGAAGTAAGCAATCCATCCTAGACCGTAACATGCTAATTATTTTAAATGGCCGCCTTACTGCCAAATCCCCTATGCTTTCTAAAATTGACTACTTCCATGAAATTGTCTCATCTCTTGGGTTAAAATTACAGATATGGTGAATTTTTATAATTAGAGTCATCTTATCCAACCTTTTTATTTCATAAATGAGGAAACTGCAGCTCAGAGATTCAAGACTTATCCTAAACTCTTGAACCAGTTAACATGTCAGAGCACCGTCTTGATTCTACTTCAGTCCCTACAACTGCTGAGCTTTCTATCTGAGGTTACTGCTCAGTTTCTATCACTTTCTCTTTCCTCCTTCCTAACGCTGTTTCCTACGGTTCTTGTATTCCCTTCTTTTTATGATTATACAGGGAATTATTATGGCCTTACTGTTTCAACTATCACTGTTCCACTGGTGAAAGTCTCCCAGACCTCTGTCCACACATCTAATTGCTTCCATGGACATCTAGATGAGGACACTCATCATCAGTTCAACCCCTACAAAACTGAAATAACCACAGGAGAAAAAATAAAAATAAAACCTATGAAAATACACCTACCCTTCGTGATAATCAGAGAAAGAGATATTAAAGCAAGACATGTTTCACCTAATAGATTGACCCATTAATAAGATTCATAATGTTCAAGTTTAGCCAGAATGTAAGCAACAGACTGTCTAATAAACTGATGGCAGGAGTTTAAATGAGCATCTCTCTCTGGTGGACAGTTTGCCAAAATTAAGGAAAATCTTAATGTACATACTTTTTGACTAAGCAATTTCACATGTAGATATTACTTGTCTTAAAAAAAAATACTGTGACGACATTCAAAGAAATATATAGGACTGCTCTTTTAGTATTGTTTGTAATAGCAAGAATTGGAATACTTAATATCTATCAATAAAAGGGTTCAATTCAGTTCCGTTCAGTTGCTCAGTCATGTCCGACTCTTTGCAACCCCATGAATCACAGCACACCAGGTCTCCCTGTCGATCACCAACTCCCGGAGTTCACTCAAACTCATGTGCATCAAATCGGTGATGCCATCCAGCCATCTCATCCTCTGTCATCCCCTTCTCCTCCTGCCCCCAATCCCTCCCAGCATCAGAGTCTTTTCCAATGAGTCAACTCTTCGCATGACGTGGCCAAAGTATTGGAAATTCAGCCTCAGCATCAGTCTTTCCAATGAACACCCAGGACTGATCTCCTTTAGGATGGACTGGTTGGATCTCCTTGCAGTCCAAGGGACTCTCAAGAATCTTCTCCAACGCCACAGTTCAAAAGCATCAATTCTTCAGTGCTCAGCTTTCTTCACAGTCCAACTCTCACATCCATACATGACCACTGGAAAAACCATAGCCTTGACTAGACGGACCTTTGTTGGCAAAGTAATGTCTCTGCTTTTCAATATGCTATCTAGGTTGGTCATAACTTTCCTTCCAAGGAGTAAGCGTCTTTTAATTTCATGGCTGCAATCACCATCTTCAGTGATTTCGGAGCCCCCAAGAATAAAGTCTGACACTGTTTCCACTGTTTCCCCATCTATCTGCCATTAAGTGATGGGACTGGATGCCATGATCTTCGTTTTCTGAATCAACGTTGAGCTTTAAGCCAACTTTTCCCCCCTCCTCTTTTACTTTCATCAAGAGGCTTTTTAGTTCCTCTTCACTTTCTGCCATAAGGGTGGTGTCATCTGCATATCTGAGGTTATTGATATTTCTCCTGGCAATCTTGATTCCAGCTTGTGCTTCTTCCAGCCCAGCGTTTCTCATGATGTACTCTGCATAGAAGTTAAATAAGCAGGGTGTTGATATACAGCCTTGACGTACTCCTTTTCCATTTGGAACCAGTCTGTTGTTCCATGTCCAGTTCTACCTGTTGCTTCCTGACCTGCATATAGGTTTCTCAAGAAGCAGGTCAGGTGGTCTGGTATTCCCATCTCTTTCAGAATTTTCCACAGTTTATTGTGATCCACACAGTCAAAGGCTTTGGCATAGTCAAGAAAGCAGAAATAGATGTTTTTCTGGAACTCTCTTGCTTTTTTCCATGATCCAGCGGATGTTGGCAATTTGATCTCTGGTTCCTCTGCCTTTTCTAAAACCAGCTTGAACATCTGGAAGTTCACGGTTCATGTCTTGCTGAAGCTTGGCTTGGAGAATTTTGAGCATTACTTTACTAGTGTGTGAGATGAGTGCAATTGTGCAGTAGTTTAAATATTATTTGGCATTGCCTTTCTTTGGGATTGGAATGGAAACTGACCTTTTCCAGTCCTGTGGCCAGTGCTGAGTTTTCCAAATTTGCTGGTATATTGAGTGCAGCACTTTCACAGCATCATCTTTCAGGATTTGAAATAGCTCAACTGGGATTCTATCACCTCCACTAGCTTTGTTCATAATGATGCTTTCTAAGGCCCACTTTACTTCACATTCCAGGATGTCTGGCTCTAGGTGAGTGATCACACCATCGTGATTATCTTGGTCTTGAAGATCTTTTTTGTACAGTTCTTCTGTGTATTCTTGCCACCTCTTCTTAATATCTTCTGCTTCTGTTAGGTCCATACCATTTCTGTCCTTTATCAAGTCCATGTTTACATGAAATGTTCCCTTGGTATCTCTAATTTTCTTGAAGAGGTCTCTAGTCTTTCCCATTCTGTTGTTTCCCTCTATTTCTTTGCATTAATCTCTGAGGAAGGTTTTCTTATTTCTCCTTGCTATTCTTTGGAACTCTGCAATACAAGGGTAGGTAAAAACAATTATACTGTTTCTTTGCATACATGAAAACATAGCTATATATAGACCAATATGGGAAAGAGCCCAAACATCGAAGGGAATCACGTACATGAGTCTCCAGTTTCCTTTTAAGTTGGTGCGTACATAGAAATCAGCAGAGAAAAGCTGTCACAATGGTTACTCCAGGGGAATGGAATTAGGAGTGGAGAAGGGGACTTCATTTTTCTACTTTATATATTTCTATTGTTTGCTTTTATCATTGTGGGGTTTTGTTGTTGTTGTTGTTTTGTTTTTGTTTTACCAGAAGCATGATAGCTTTTATAAAAGCAACCACAGCAATCAAGGGTTTCCCTGGTAGCTCAGCTGATAAAGGATCCACCTGCAATGCAGGAGACCCTGGTTTGATTCCTGGGTCAGGATCCCTGGAGGAGGGATAGGTTACCCACTCCAGTATTCTTGGGCTTCTTTGGTGGCTCAGACTGTAAAGAATCTGCCCGCAACGTGGGAGACCTAGGTTTGATCCCTGGGTTGGGAAGATCCCCTGGAGCAGGGCATGGCAACTTGCTCTAGTATTTTTGCCTGGAGAATCTTCACAATGAGTCGGACACTACTGAGTGACTAAGCATAGCATAGCACAACAATCAAAGAGCTTTCTTTTTAACCTGAAAACTTTTCTTTAATCTGTTAAAATTCCTATCAGTTCCTAAAGTTCCTAACAGTTACTGTTCCTATCACTTCTCTTTTCCAGGCTTTAGAATGAATGTTTACTCTTTTCCCTCCTTTAACATTTATCCACTTATTCTTGATCCTTATAATTTATTTGCAGACTGTTTTGCAACTATAAGCTCAAACAATGTATGTAGAAAGGTATTCCTAACTAGTCTCTTAGATTTAACTACACCCTTTTTTTATTCTTTTGCTCACTTTTCCTCCATCACTGTTTTCATTATGTCACAAGTCTTCTCCATCCTTACTCATTTGCCAGTTGAAAAATTCCCAGTTCTTTATGGTTCAACAAGGAGGCATCCAGGGACTTCCATAACCTCAGTCCACTCTCCGCCTATCACCACTCCACACCCTTGTTCAGTCACTAAGTCACGTCTGACTCTTTGAGACCACATGGACAGCAGCACGCCGGGCCTCCCTGTCCTTCACTATGTCCTGGAGTTTGTTTAGATTCCTGTCCACTGAGTTGGTGATGCTATCTAACCATCTCATTCTCTGCTCTCACCTTCTCCTTTTGCCTTCAATCTTTCCCAGCTTCAGGGTCTTTTCTAATGAGTCGGTTCTAAGCATCAGGTGGCCTAAGTTTGGAACTTCAGCTTCAGCATCAAGCCTTCCCATGAATTTTCAGGGTTGATTTCTTTTACAATTGACTAGTTTGACCTCCTTGCAGTCCAAGAGACTCTCAAGAATCTTCTCAAGCACCACAATTCGAAAGTATCGATTCTTTGGCACTCAGTCTTCTTTATGGTCCATCTCTCACATTTGTACATGCTGCTGCTAAGTCACTTCAGTCGTGTCCGACTCTGTGTGACCCCAGAGATGGCAGCCCACCAGGGTCCCCCATCCCTGGGATTCTCCAGGCAAGAACACTGGAGTGGGTTGCCATTTCCTTCTCAAATGCATAAAAGTGAAAAGTGAAAGTGAAGCCGCTCAGTCGTGTCTGACCCTCAGTGACTCCATGGACTGCAGCCTTCCAGGCTCCTCCGTTCATGGGATTTTCCAGGCAAGAGTACTGGAGTGAGGTGCCATTGCCTTCTCCACATTTGTACATGACTAGAAGGCGATGGCACCCCACTCCAGTACTCTTGCCTGGAAAATCCCATGGATGGAGGAGCCTGGTAGGCTGCAGTCCATGGGGTCGCAAAGAGTTGGACACGACTGAGCGACTTCACGTTCACTTTCACTGGAAAAACCGTAGCTTTGACTAGATGGACCTTTGTCATCAAAGTGATGTCTCTGCTTTTTAATATGCTGTGTAGGTTTGTCATTGCTTTCCTTCCAAGGAGCAAATATCTTTAAATTTCATGGTTGCAGTCACTATCTGCAGTGACTTTGGAGCTCAAGAAAATAAAATCTGTCATTTCTTCCATTTTCCCCCCTTCTATTTTCTATGAAATGATGAAACTGGATGCCATGATCTGAGTTTTTTGAATGTTGAATTTAAGCTTTTTCACTCTTCTTTCACCCTCATCAAGAGGCTTATTAGTTCTTCTTAACTTTCTGCTGTAAGAGTGGTGTCATCTGCGTATCTAAGGTTGTTGATATTTCTCCTGGCAGTTTTGATTCCAGCTTGTAGATTCATCCAGCCTGGCATTTTGCATGATATACTCTGCAAAGAAGTTAAATAAGCAGGGTGACAATATACAGCCTTAATGTACTCCTTTCATAATTGGGAACAAGTCAGTTGTTCCATGTCTGGTTCTAACGGATGCTTCTTGACCCACATACAGGTTTCTCAGGAAGCAGGTAAGGTGGTCTGGTGTTCCCATCTCCTTAAGAATTTTTCACAGTTGTAATCTACACACTTAAAGGCTTTCACATAGTCAGTGAAGCAGAAGTAGATGTTTTTTCTGGAATTCCCTTGCTTTCTCTAGGATGCAACGGATGTTGGCAGTTTGATCTCTGGTTCTTCTGCCTTTTCTAAATCCAGCTTGAACATCTGGAAGTTCTTGGTTCATGTACTGTTAAAGCCTACCTTGAAGGATTTTAAGCATAACCTTACTAACATGTGAAATGAGCACATTGTACAGTAGTTTGAACATTCTTTGGAATTGCCCTTCTTTGGGGTTGGAATGAAAACTGACCTTTTCCAATCCTGTGGCTACTGCTGAGTTTTCCAAATTTGCTGACATATTGAGTGCAGCACTTTAACAGCATCATCTGTTAGGATTTTTAAATAGTTCCTTGTATATTCTTATCAATAAACAGCACAATGTCATATACATATATGAAGCTTGGAAAATACTTATTGAATATATTTTATACTAACTATGAACAATTTGGCATGAGATACTCAATATATGTTTAATATTTCCTAGAATTCAGCTTGGTTATAGAAGCTTATTCATGAGCTCCAGAGTAAAATTGCTTTCAAAAATCAAAATATTTTTAGAATAATGGAGAAAGTTAAGTGGGAAAAAAATAGCATTCAGTTCAGTTCAGTTCAGTTACTCAGTTGTGTCCGACTCTTTGCCACCCCATGAATCGCAGCATGCCAGGCCTCCCTGTCCATCACCAACTCCCAGAGTTCACTCAGACTCACGTCCATCGAGTCAGTGATGCCATCCAGCCATTTCATCCTCTGTCATCCCCTTCTCCTCCTGCCCCCAATCCCTCCCAGCATCAGTCTTTTCCAATGAGTCAACTCTTTGCATGAGGTGACCAAAGTACTTAATATCACTTCATAAAGGTGATATGGTAGAAAATTTTAAAATATATTACAGGAGAGAATTTTCTACTATATCACCTTTATGAAATGATATTATAAAAGATATTTGAAAGAATATCTTTCTATATCTCTTTCTGCATTTATATATTGAGAGATATGCGTATAAAATTTAACAGTGAAACTGGAGTCTGTCATTTAGTGTTTTTGCTTACTCTGGTTCTTGAAAGTTTTTGCTAGCTCACAGTCAGGAACTGACTGTGGCTCAGATCATGAACTCCCGATTGCCAAATTCAGACTTAAATTGAAGAAAGTAGGGAAAACCACTAGACCATGCAGGTATGACCTAAATCAAATCCCTTACGATTATACAGTGGAAGTGACAAATAAATTCAAGAGATTAGATCTGATAGAGTGCCTGAAGAACTATGGATAAAGGTTCATGACATTGTAGAGGAGGCAGTGATCAAGACCATCCCTAAGAAAAAGAAATGCAAAAAGGCAGAATGGTTGTCTGAGGAGGCCTTACAAATAGCTGAGAAAAGAAGAAACATGAAAGGCAAAGGAGAGAAGGAAAGATATACCCATTTGAATGCAGAGTTCCAAAGAATGGCAAGGAGAGATAAGAAAGCCTTTCTCAGTGATCAGTGCAAAGAAATAGAGGAAAACAATAGAATGGGAAAGACTAGAGATCTCTTCAAGAAAATTAGAGATACAAAGGGAACATTTCATGCAAAGATGGGCTCAATAAAGGACAGAAATGGTATGGACTTAACAGAAGCAGAAGATATTAAGAAGAGGTGGCAAGAAAACACCAAAGAACTGAACAGAAAAGATCTTCATGACTGAGATAACCACGATGGTGTGATCACTCACCTAGAGCCAGACATCCTGGAATGCAAAGTCAAGTGGGCCTTAGGAAACATCACTATGAACAAAACTAGTGGAGGTGATGGAATTCCAGTTGAGCTATTTCAAATCCTGAAAGATGATGCTGTGAAAGTGCTGTACTCAATATGCCAGCAAATTTGGAAAACTCAGCAGTGGCCACAGGACTGGAAAAGGTCAGTTTCCATTCCAATCCCAAAGAAAGGCAATGGCAAAGAATGCTCAAACTACCGCACAATTGCACTCATCTCACATGCTAGTAAAGTAATGCTCAAAATTCTCCAAGCCAGGCTTCAGCAATACGTGAACCGTGAACTTTCAGATGTTCAAGCTGGATTTAGAAAAGGCAGGGGAACCAGAGATCAAATTGCCAACATCCATTGGATCATCAAAAAAAGCAAGAGAGTTTCAGAAAAACATCTACTTCTGCTTTATTGACTACGCCAAAGCCTTTTGACTGTGTGGATCACAACAAACTGTGGAAAATTCTGAAGGAGATGGGAATACCAGACCATCTGACCTGCCTCCTGAGAAATCTGTACGCAGGTCAAGAAGCAACAGTTAGAACTGGACGTGGAACTGGTTCCAAATAGGAAAAGGAGTACATCAAGGCTGTATATTGTCACCCTGCTTATTTAACTTATATGCAGAGTACATCTTGCAAAATGCTGGGCTGGATGAAACACAAGCTGGAATCAAGATTGCTGGGAGAAATATCAATAACCTCAGATATGCAGATGACACCATCCTTAAGGCAGAAAGAGAAGAGAACTAAAGAGCCTCTTGATGAAAGTGTAAGAGGAGAGTGAAAATGTTGGATTAAAACTCATAATTCAGAAAACTAAGATCATGGATTCCGGTCCAATTACTTGGTGGCAAATAGATGGGGAAACAATGCAAACAGTGGCAGACTTTATTTCTGGGGGCTCCAAAATCACTGCAGATGGGGACTGCAGCCATGAAATTAAAGGACACTTACTCCTTGGAAGGAAAGTTACGACCAACCTAGATAGCATATTCAAAAGCAGAGACATTACTTTGCCAACAAAAGTCCATCTAGTCAAAGCTATGGTTTTTCCAGTAGTCATGTATGGATGTGAGAGTTGGACTGTAAAGAAAGCTGAGCACTAAAGAATTGATGCTTTTGAACTGTGGTGTTGGAGAAGACTCTTTGAGAGTGCCTTGGACAGCAAGGAGATCCAACCAATCTACCCTGAAGGAAATCAGTCCTGACTATTCATTGGAAGGACTGATGCTGAAGCTGAAACTCCAATACTTTGGCTACCTGATGCGAAGAACTGACTCACTAGAAAAGACCCTGATGCTGGGAAAGATTGAAGGCAGGAGGAGAAGGGGACAACAGAGGATGAGATTGTTGGATGGCATCACTGACTCGATGGCCATGAGTTTGAGTAAACTCCAGGAGTTGATGATGGACAGGGAGGCCTGGCGTGCTGTAGTCCATGGGGTCGCAAAGATTTCAACATGACTGTGTGCGTGACTGAACCAAACTGAACTGAGTGTAGTAATAAAGTTGCTTCTCACATTACAGATGGGAAAATCTTACTGCATAACCAATGAGTCCCTTTCCCTGGAGAGATGTAATTCTATCTGTGGTTTCGCATTCTG
The DNA here is from genome assembly GCF_029378745.1 of Bos indicus. NCBI lineage: Eukaryota > Metazoa > Chordata > Mammalia > Artiodactyla > Bovidae > Bos > Bos indicus. Next base: position 60,922,614 of record NC_091775.1, on the reverse strand, counting down.
AAAATAAATATTCTAACTCCTTCTGAAAATTAGTAACATAAGCATTTAATTGTCCCTCTGTTAGACCAACCAATACATGTTATATAATTCTTACTGTATTTAATAGAGACTTCACTTAGCCAGAGAGACTTTCTTCACTATGACTTAGCATACACAGATTTGAAACTCATTGTTGAATAATGGCAATTATATTTTTCTTCACTGTATCTATAACATAGTGGTTATTAAGAGTATTTAACTTGAGAAAATATAAATGGTGGTAAAACTAGTTATAGACTGACTTTAAAATTGTGACTACACTTAGAAATCATGATGTCATTAAAAAGTCATTTTTCAAAAAATTGTTTTCAATTTACTAATATGTACTATAATATAAACAATAGCAGCACACATGCTGAAACTGAACTAAAGCCACTTTAAAACTAATGGGCTTTGGTGCCAAGTTATACCTAAACATAAATATTGATACTTGTCTCAGTTCAGTTCAGTCACTCAGTCATGTCTGACTCTTTGCGACCCCATGAATCCCAGCACGCCAGGCCTCCCTGTTCATCACCGTCTCCCGGAGTTCACTCAAACTCACGTCCATCGAGTCGGTGATGCCATCCAGCCATCTCATCCTCTGTCATCCCCTTCTCCTCCTGCCCCCAATCCCTCCCAGCATCAGAGTCTTTTCCAATGAGTCAACTCTTCGCATGAGGTGGCCAAAGTACTGGAGTTTCAGCTTTAGCATCATTCCTTCCAAAGAACACCCAGGGCTGATCTCCTTTAGAATAGACTGGTTGGATCTCCTTGCAGTCCAAGGGACTCTCAAGAGTCTTCTCCAGCACCGCAGTTCAAAAGCATCAATTCTTCGGCGCTCAGCTTTCTTTACAGTCCAACTCTCGCATCCATACATGACCAATGGAAAAACCATAGCCTTGACTAGACGGACCTTAGTTGGCAAAGTAATGTCTCTGCTCTTCAATATGCTGTCTAGGTTGGTCATAACTTTCTTTCCAAGGAGTAAGCGTCTTTTAATTTCATGGCTGCAGTCCCCATCTGCAGTGATTTTGGAGCCCCCCAAAATAAAGTCTGACACTGTTTCCACTGTTTCCCCATCTATTTCCCATACTTGTCTAGATGTACTTATATCTTGGTACTTTTCTTCCTTATCAACATGATTAATTTTGAAATATAACCACAAGAAAGGCAAGGCTTCTGATAAATTAAAAACAAATTTATTGACTACCTTCTAAACTTGGTAAATTGAATATTCAAGTTTATATCTGCTACCTCCCAAAATTCACATAAAATTACAATAAAGTATAAAAAGAATGAAAGAAGAAAGGATAATGAATAAAGATTTTTAGAAGATGAAAAAATAAAGGATAAATAGATTTAAGTAAGTGGAGTAAAATGCAATGAGCTGTCTTTTTAAAAGGCAAAAAGAAGCTAGCTGATTTGCACAGCAGAACTCTGAGAAGTTTAGGAATTGGAGAGATGGGGTACTGAGAAAACTGTACCCATGTCATTCCTCATGTCATTATTCTAAACATTAAATAATATTACAAAAGTTAAAAAAATAACCTTGAAAAGTGTTTCTGTTGGGTTTTATGAGTAATATCCTTTGTTATATGTTATGACGTTAACTTGTAAGCACTTTTCTAAATCACCAATGTTTGGTGCTTGAAATTATAAGACTGGTACAATCACAGTATCTGCCTTTCCTTTTCCTTGTTTCCAAATTACTGCCCAGAAATATCAGGTCAATGCTGTGTTTACCTTGTTTTAGATGCCTTCCAATTCTCTGCCTCATCAAACCCTGGGCTAGCCTTGCCTGCCCATGTCCACGGCAGGCTCCTCAACTTGCCTAGAAGTTCAGGGCCCAACTGGCCTAGAAAGGGAATTCACACAAACTTACTTGAGCAGCATTTAGTCAACATATCTATTCTTTCTAGAGGGATTCATGTGATAAACCCATTTTAGGCTCTACACTCACAGTATAAAAACTTTCTGTCCTGCCACATTGTTGGGAGGTGACTGAAAAATCAGTCATCTTTCAACCTCCATCCCCCTTCTGGAAGGCCCAAACTCCACACTCTATCCTTCTTACAAACACCAGCTTTTGCCTAACTTTCGTTTCCTTTTACGTTTATTTCAATTTGATGTTACCTGTACACATCTCTTTCCATTAGGCAGGGCACTGTGTGATTTCCTCAGGTTTCATATAACCCACTGCTGCTGCTGCTGCTGCTGCTAAGTCGCTTCAGTCGTGTCCGACTCTGTGCAACTCCATGGACAGCAGCCCACCAGGCTCCCCCATCCCTGGGATTCTCCAGGCAAGAACACTGGAGTGGGTTGCCATTGCCTTCTCCAATACATGAAAGTGAAAAGTGAAAGTAAAGTCGCTCAGTCCTGTCCAACTCTTAGTGACCCCATGGACTGCAGCCCACTAGGCTCCTCCATCCATGGGATTTTCCAGGCAAGAGTACTGGAGTGGGTTGCCATTGCCTTCTCCGATATAACCCACTAGGGAAAGCCAAAGTGGTGCTGAGCTACAAAGGAGCTAGGTTTCATATGAACTATAAATCCTATTCAATTAACCAAACAGAATTTGTTATGTAATCAGCAAACAGAAGTCAAACCTAAAATTAGTATTCAAGATCTAGGACAAGAGATAGAGACAAAAAGTCAGGAAGAAGATGAAATTTCCAGGTAAAAAAGTATTAATAATCAACTACTGTGTGTGCATGTTAGCCGCTCAGTCATGTCTGACTGTTTGAGACCACACTGATTGTAACCTGCCAGGCTTCTCTGTCCATGGAATTCTCCAGACAAGAATACTGGAGTGGGTTTGCCATTCCCTTCTCCAGGGGAATCTTTCCCACCCAGAGATCAAACCCAGGTCTCCTGCATTACAGGCAGATTCTTTACCATCTGAGCTACCAGGGAAACCCTAGTGATTTCTGTTTTCTACAGAAAGCCTTGCAACATAACCCATCCTCTAGCCGGATTTATAAGAAAGGAAGATTCCCCACTGAATGTCATCAGGAAGAAACTAAGAGTGTAGCCAATGGAAAATGAGCTATCAACTTGAAAACTGTAACATGCTAAAAATCCTTGTTCAGATGTAATAGTAGGAAAAAATGTAAAAAAGAGGAATCTAAAAGGTAATTGTCCAGATACAAAACTGTTTTATCTAGTTAAAACAGAAATATTCTTAGAGTGGAAAATATCAGTCTATCTGACTCACGATCTATTATCTAGTATTTATTCCCAAAATGAATCTACCTTTGAAGCATGGTGAGATAGGGGAGGCACAGCTGGAGAGAGAGAATTAGGACCATATGGATGATCTGGCTAGGTAATTTAATAAATTCTCATCCCGATGCTCTTGCCCATTTAGTGAGATCTCCTCAGTCTCTGTATCCTGATTAAATTTCTCATCCTGCAGAGGATTCCTAGGGAGGACTGCTCCCCATTCCTACTATAACCAAGTAGGCCCCTCCTAAAAGAACAAGATCTCTCTCATGTTCATTATTGCACTTGGCATCTGGGCTCCTGTGTGCACCTGATTAACACTTAAAAAAAAAAAAAGTACATAATAGAACTTCTAGAAACTATTGTGTTAACAACTGGTGATGCCTTTAATGCACTTTCTACCTTGAATTTCATTAATATCTAACTTCTTATAATAGATTTTAAGCTCCTTGAGGATAAGAGTTCCTTCAGATTTGTAGTCCTTTGTTACCACTATCTCAGTGTCTTGCATGGAGAAGGTTATCATTAAATACATAACAGATAAAGAGAAACAATAATGATAATGGACAAGTCACTTTTCCAGAATCCTGGAATAAAAGTTTTTCTAGTGGTGAGCCATCAGCTTCTTCAAAATCTAAGTCATAGCTTACTTTCTCTTTTATTTCCTTAATCATTATTATTAATATTTATTGGAAATTTTTTCAGTGATATAAGAGCATATAGCTTGACAACAGATGTTTTAATGTTGTACCAGTTCTTGAGACATATTATTAGCAGATGCTTTTTCATCCCAGCTCGTCGCTAAGTTCCTTGAAAGTGGGGACCATGCCTTCAATCTCATCACACCATTTATAACTACTCTGCACACAGTATTGAGTAACATTGACCATATGCTTTTCATGGACCAGGTGTTTTCTAAGCATTTCATGCGTATTTAATGATTTAACCCTCATGGCAGCCCTATGGGGTAGGTACTAAACATAAGTAGCTAGTTCAAGGTCACATGGCTGGGAAGTGGCAGCACCAGGATTTGATTCAAGGCAGTCTTGCTCCAGGTGCACGGTCCTAACCAATCTACTTTATTGCCTCCTAGACAGAAAACATTATAGTGGCTTCCTAAACAACTGATTTAATCTAAAATATTTCTTAAAGGCATGATTTTTGATCAGCAGTGGTTTGTGGTATAGTCAGGTAGAAGAGATTTTTCTCCTCCCTTTGTTGTACTGTTCACATTACTAAAACATCTCCCTTACTACTATAATTCAACTTTGTTGTTCTTGGAATTCTTACAGGACAATCAAGTTATCCACTGCACCACAACTTCTTTACAGTTTGTTCATTTCTACTACTAGCATCTCTCTCAGAATGCCGAACCCAAAGTCCCTAGCTGCTGCTGCCTCATATAGGGCAGCAACATCAAACCCATCTGCTCCTTACCAGCTAGGGGACCTCAGACAAGTCACTGGAATTCTCTCAGCTTCAGCTCTGTATAAGAAAAACTGGGATAATAAAATCTCCATGTAAGGTTCAGAGATGATGTAGGTTAGGGGACTAGCATAGCATCTGGTGCCTAGTAAAGTTCTGTTAGTGATTGTCATTATTCTCTTAGCAATTCACCTAACTCTTGCTGCATGAGTAAACCAACATAGTCAGTTCAGTTCAGTCACTTAGTCGTGTACAACTCTTTGCGACTCCATGAATTGCAGCACACCAGGCCTCCCTGTCCATCACCAACTCCCGGAGTTCACTCAAACTCATGTGCATCAAATCGGTGATGCCATCCAGCCATCTCATCCTCTGTCGTCCCCTTCTCCTCCTGCCCCCAATCCCTCCCAGCATCAGAGTCTTTTCCAATGAGTCAACACTTCGCATGAGGTAGCCAAAGTACTGGAGTTTCAGCTTCAGCATCATTCCTTCCAAAGAACACCCAGGGCTGATCTCCTTCAGAATGGACTGGTTGGATCTCCTTGCAGTCCAAGGGATTCTCTAGAGTCTACTCCAACACCACAGTTCAAAAGCATCAATTCTTCGGCGCTCAGCCTTCTTCACAGTCCAACTCCCACATCCATCCATGACCACAGGAAAAACCATAGCGTTGACTAGACAGACCTTTGTTGGCAAAGTAATATCTCTGCTTTTGAATATGCTATCTAGGTTGGTCATAACTTTCCTTCCAAGGAGTAAGCGTCTTTTAATTTCATGGCTGCAATCACCATCTTCAGTGAATTTGGAGCCCCCAAGAATAAAGTCTGACACTGTTTCCACTGTTTCCCCATCTATCTGCCATTAAGTGATGGGACTCGATGCCATGATCTTCGTTTTCTGAATCAACGTTGAGCTTTAAGCCAACTTTTTCCCTCTCCTCTTTCACTTTCATCAAGAGGCTTTTTAGTTCCTCTTCACTTTCTGCCATAAGGGTGGTGTCATCTGCACATCTGAGATTATTGATATTTCTCCCGGCAATCTTGATTCCAGCTTGTGCTTCTTCCAGTCCAGCGTTTCTCATGATGTACTCTGCATAGAAGTTAAATAAGCAGGGTAACAATTAACAGCCTTGACGTACTCCTTTTCCTATTTGGAACCAGTCTGTTGTTCCATGTCCAGTTCTAACTGTTGCTTCCTGACCTGCATACAGATTTCTCAAGAGGCAGGTCAGGTGGTCTGGTATTCCCATCTCTTTCAGAATTTTCCACAGTTTATTGTGATGCACACAGTCAAAGGCTTTGGCATAGTCAAGAAAGCAGAAATAGATGTTTTTCTGGAACTTTCTTGCTTTTTCCATGATCCAGCGGATGTTGGCAATTTGATCTCTGGTTCCCCTGCCTTTTCTAAAATCAGCTTGAACATCAGGAAGTTCACGGTTCACGTATTGCTGAAGCCTGGCTTGGGGAATTTTGAGCATTACTTTACTAGCATGTGAGATGAGTGCAATTGTGCGGTAGTTTGAGCATTCTTTGGCATTGCCCTTCTTTGGGACTGGAATAGAAACTGACCTTTTCCAGTCCTGTGGCCACTGCTGAGTTTTCCAAATTTGCTGGCATATTGAGTGCAGCACTTTAACAGCATCATCTTTCAGGATTTGAAAGAGCTCAACTGGAATTCCATCACCTCCACTAGCTTTGTTCGTAGTGATGCTTTCTAAGGCCCACTTGGCTTCACATTCCAGGCTGTCTGGCTCTAGGTGAGTGATCACATCATAGTGATTATCTGGGTTGTGAAGATCTTTTTTGTACAGTTCTTCTGTGTATTCTTGCCACCTCTTCTTAATATCTTCTGCTTCTGTTAGGTCCATACCATTTCTGTCCTTTATCGTGCCCATCTTTGCATGAAATGCTCCCTTGGTATCTCTAATTTTCTTGAAGAGATCTCTAGTCTTTCCCATTCTGTTGTTTTCCTCTATTTCTTTGCATTTTTAGCTGAGGAAGGCTTTCTTATCTCTTCTTGCTATTCTTTGAAACTCTGCATTCAGATGCTTATATCTTTCCTTTCCTCCTTTGCTTTTCGCTTCTCTTCTTTTCACAGCTATTTGTAAGGGGGTAACCGTAAAGATTTGCACTCTCGCTATTGCCTTTTGGTGCTATTACTTTTTAATTGTGCTGGTGTTAAAATTGATCAGATTCTATGTCTTACTGATGCTTATGCCCCATTAAGCAGTGAAAGGAGAGAGTGTCTGGGGGGTTTTTTGGCTGCCCCAGGTCTTAGTTGTGGCACACGGGATCATCTGTCTTCATTGCATCATGCAGGATCTTTTATTTAAATTGAGTAAAATCTTAGTTGCAGCACGTGGGATCTCATTCCCAGACCAGGGATTGAACCCTGCTTTGGGAGCACGAGTCTTAGCTGCTGGACTACCAAGGAAGTCCAAGGAGAGTGCTCTTTAATCATTGCTCTAGTTTCTTGCCACACAAAATTTGCAGTGAGTTGGCTGGTCATTTCACCTCTCTTGGTTAATTCCACAGCAGTCAGGTAGAGAGAATAGTGGCATTATTGATCTTGGGACATTTCTTGCAAGTAAAGAATACATAAAAATTTTCCTATCACTGTCCTAAGGCAGGGGCTTCCCTGGTGGCTCAGCAGTAAAGAATTTGCCTGTAATGCAGGAGACACAGGAGATGTGGGTTCGATCTCTTGGTTAAGATGATCCCTTGGTGGAGGGCATGGCAACCCACTCCAGTATTTTTGCCTGGGGAATCCCATGGACAGAGCAGCCTGGTGGACTACAGTCTACAGGGTCACAAAGAGTCAGACATGACTGAAGCAACTTAGCATGCATGCACCCACACCTTAGGCAAAGTTGTCTACCGTTGGGCCTCGTAGGTGCTAAACATTCCTGGAAGTTCATGGCAGATTGTACTTCAAGTTGATCGTCATCAGCGAGGAATGATAATGATCCAGATTGTTGCAGTACCAAAAGTATAAAGCAAGTGATTGATACTTACTATGTCTAGTCTAAAATTGCGCAATGTACTGTTGGTAGGAATGCAAACTAGTACAGCCACTATGGAGAACAGTGTGGAGATTCCTTAAAAAACTGGAAATAGAACTGCCATATGACCTAGCAATCCCACTGCTGGGCATACACATCAAGGAAACTAGAATTGAAGAGACATGTGTACCCCAATGTTCATTGCAGCACTGTTTACAATAGCCAGGACTTGGAAGCAACCTAGATATCCATCAGCAGATGAATGGATAAGAAAGCTGTGGTACATATACACAATGGAGTATTACTCAGCCATTAAAAAGAAAACATTTGAATCAGTTCTAATGAGGTGGATGAAACTGGAGCCTATTATACAGAGTAAAGTATGTCAGAAAGAAAAACACCAATACAGTATACTAATGCATATATATGGAATTTAGAAAGATGGTAACAATGACCCTATATGCGAGACAGCAAAAGAGACATGAATGTAAAGAACAGACTTTCGGACTCTGTGGGAGAAGGCGAGGGTGGGATGATTTGAGAGAATAGCATTGAAACATGTATATTATCATATGTGAAATAGATCACCAATCCAGGTTCGATGCATGAAACAGGGTGCTCAGGGCTGGTGCACTGGGATGACCCAGAGGGATGGGATGGGGAGGGAGGTGGGAGGGAGGTTCAGGATGGGGAGCACATGTACACCCATGGCTGATTCATGTGAATGTATAGCAAAACCCACCACAATATTATAAAGTAATTAGCCTCCAATTAAAATAAATAAAATAAAATTGGGCAGTGTAGCATAATTAAATCTTGAGTTTGGTAGACTTGGGGATCTCCTAATTTTCCTACCCTCTTCTACTTCCTCCAGCCTAGTATTTGGATACCTTTATGAAAATTGGCAGGCGGTCATCCAATCTCTGCTGGGAATTCGGAGACCTGGGGATTGGGCTCTAGAACTAGCTGTGTCACTAGTCCAGACAACTCAACCACTGCAAGCTCCAGTTTCTTCTCTTGTGAGACATTGGCTCTCTCTCTGACCTGCCCAGTTGTAAACTCCTTCTTCACCCCTCTCCCAGCAAACAGGCAGCCCCAACTTACTATGGATCCTTCTCCAGAAGATTGCTGAAGCCTGGTATTCGGGACTCAGAAAAGATTTCCTGTTGAAAGGTATAAACAATGCTTGGGATCTCAGGTTTGTCCACACCAGTCTATTTCATTTATAATGCAGTTAAATTATGATATTTGTCTAAGAGTGAAAGAGAGGAAAAAGACATTTCTTCCCCCCTTTTCTGGATGCAAGTCAACATAGACAAAGCTTTGAAATGTGTGCAATTTATTGGGATGGCCAAGAAGTTCATTCAAGTTCATTCATTCATCTTACACCAAAATTCAAATGAACTTTTTGACCAACCCAGTATTTAGGCACCCTCTTACTTCCTTTTCTTTTTCTCTCTTCCATCTTCTAAGTGTCCCTTACTCTGGGTCCATAGACTCCACCTGTCATCCCATTCAGATTCTCATCACTCTGCAAAGCCCTGAGCTTTTTTTATCCTCTCCATTCCGACCCATCCCACTCCATTCCCTGTCTCCAACTCCTCTAGTCCCTGAGCCCTGACCTGGGTCATCTCAACAAACTTCCACTCCCTCAGTGAAGCAGTCTTCAGACAGATTAGTGAGAAGGAAATCCGATTTAAATGATGTATGAACACCTAAGCACAATAAGAGTTGACGCTTAAGTAGTGCTGTGCCTGGCACTATTCTAAGCATACGTCAATGATTTAGATCCTCAACAATCCCAGGAGAGAGGTGCTATACTGTCTACATTCCACAAATAAGGAAACAGGCACAGAGAATTTAGGTGGCTTGCTCAAAGTCACTGTACTACAGTCAGTGATGGAGTTGGATTCTGAATCCAGGCAACCTAACACAAGTGAATGTCCACATTCCAGGCAGCATAACATACATGTGAAAAAATTCTAGGAGTGTTAGAGAGGATTTTCTACCATAGCTGGCCACTGAACCAGGGTGGTGAAAGCAAATGCTTTGCAGGGCCCAAATAGATCATGAAAATGCATGAAATAGTGGCTTCACAGACACAACCTGTAGGAACCTTCCACCCATCCATGGACAAAAACACTGGCTCCTGTTTTTCTTGGTTCTCCCATTGCACATTTCTCTTTATAGAATTGTACAGATGACAAAACAAAGAATGGTTGACACTTCTAGTAACACACTTCAACGAAAGATAATAGTGTCTTGCAATGATAAATGGCAATCAGTGCTGGTTCCAGGTGTGTGAGGCCATCCCTATGGCAACTGCAGAGCCCGTGTGCCCTCTGGGAGGGTAGCCCTTCTCAGCCCTAGGCGATGCTTAGTTTTGCAGGCAGGTAAGGTGACTCCAGAGTCTATGCCCTCAACCACGTGTTATACTAGCTGGGTTCAAGTGACACCTAGACCACATTTTTAATGTACTTCATTGTAATATATTCACTTTCATGGTGAATGGTTGCATCTATGAATAAATTAGAAAAATGTCTGTACTTACCAGGACTCCTCCAGTTGTAAGTGCTATAAACTCAAGTATCTTTAAAACACACCCACATATGTAGGGGTGTGAGGACATGATGCTAGACAAGAGTTAAATCTAGGGACCAAGCTATACAATCAAGCCCCATCCTTCCATCTCCCAGATCTTCTTGTATTGGTTTGTTGAATTCACCTACTTCTACAGATGAGAAGGTAGCACTCCAGATGCACATCCTTCCAGCCCCCAGGTCTAGAAATGACAGCAGGTTTCCCCTCCAGCTCTGGCTGAAAAGTCCCAGGGAAGGACTCTGACTGGTTCCTCTTGGGTTGTGTGTCTACCCCTGAACCAATCACTTTACCTGGAAAGTTGGACCATTTTGATCAGTCAGGGCTAATTTATTTCAAATAATTTCAATAATTTCAAAAAATTGGCCTACTTCTTGTCAGATTCCAGTGGGTTATTAGTGTTTATAACTTATATTTATGGCTGTTAACAATTGATCCTAAACCTAGGTATTATGTGACCTCTGTCATTTCTCATTCTTTTGTTTGTTTTTAAACTTTTTATTATGTATTGGGGTATAGCTGATTAACAATGTTGTGATAGTTTCAGGTGAACAGAAAAGGAACTCAGCCTTACATATACCTGTATCCAGGGCTAATTTATTTACTTGTCAGCATGATAGGGGAGAGTGGGTGGCAGATGACAGCTCCCCCCACCCCAAGCTCTAATAAAGTGCAAAGGGACAGTTGTCCAAATAATGAGTGGCTCTGAGCAGTCGAAAACTATAGCTGTTCACTCTAATGTTCAAGTTATCTCTAGCATGAAAATTAGGGAAATTAAAGAGAAAAAACAGCTTACACTGGATAAATTAAAAAACCAGAACTAGCTTTTGAATGCTTTGTTTATATAATATATGCCTTCTTGATTATAATAAATGTCTAAATAAGGAACTCCCTGGTGGTCCAGTGGTCAGGACTCTGTGCTTTCATTGCTAAGGGCCTTGGTCCAATCTCTGGTTAGAGAACTAAGATCCCATAGGCCTTGTGGCATGGCCAATAAAAAAAGAAGAAAAAAGTCTAAATAAAAAGTGAAAAATTCAGTCAATCATAGAAATGTTTCTAAATGTTCAATTCCTTTGGTGTTTTATGAGAAACATAGATAACTGACAGCTTCCTTTATTTTTTGATCTGGATGTTTTAAGGCTACATTAACCTGGTTTAGTGTCATTTAGAATCTAGAATATGTAACTTAAAAAATTATGATTACACAATTAAAAAAAAAATCATTAGACCTTGTAGGAGATTTAGTGTCTTGCCATAACATGCTTACTCTCCACAAGTTAGAGCTAAACCAGAGAACTAATATAAGATAAAATGGAGAACTTGTTTTGCCATTACATTTCTATAATGGCATTACATTTCTTAGTTGAACTAAGAACTGAAATTGAGATATGCTTTACTTGAAAATTAGAGAATCATTTATCTTTGTGTATCTTTGCTATCTTTTCCCATTATATTTAATATGTAATTCGTACAATGGAATACAAAGATGTCTAGGGACTTCTCTCTTTAAAGTTAATGCCTTGTCTGTTTCTCTTTCAGCGTATTCAGTTTCTGTGTTAAATCCTCAAATTCCCAGCTGTAATATGGTGTGTGAAAGTAAAATAAGCATTTAATTTTGTATTGTTAAGGCAGATTTATTTCCTACTTGCTAAATGGAACACATTATTGAAGTCGTACCATAAGGCAGGTCCCTGTGCTAAACACTATACACATACAACTCATTGTATCCCTATAACTGTCCTGTGAGCAAAAGATCATTTACAGCTGAGGAAACGGGGGCATTCATTTAATTCTCAAAACAATCATCTGAGATAGATAACATTTTAACCTGGTATTATTGTTGAGGAAACTGAGGCCTGGAGACGTTTTGAAAATTACTCAAGTTCACAGAGCTAATTAGGGGATTTGAACCCAGGCGGTTTAGCTTTGTACTTGTGCCCTTAATCCCCGTTTAATACCTCCTCTAACTGCTTAATGGTTAGTACATTATCAAGAATACAATCTGTACTGAGGACAATTAACACTTAACCATAAAGTATGTATTAGACCTTGTTCTAAGATGAAAGTGAAAGTGAAGTCGCTCAGTTGTGTCTGACTCTTTGTAACCCCATGGACTGTAGCCTTTCAGGCTCCTCTGTCCATGGGTTTTTCCAGGCAAGAATACTGGAGTGGGTTGCCATCTCCTTCTCCAGGAGATCTTCCCGACCCAGGGATTGAACCCGGGTCTCCCGCATTGTAGGCAGACACTTTACCATCTGAGCCACCATACCCTTTGTCAAATTCTTCTTTATTGGTCTAAAGTTACACATTTCTCATATTTCTCTCTTTTCAGAGAAAAAGGTAGAAATAACTAAAATAACTCTAATTTACCATTCTCAAGTAAAATTTCAAAAAGACAAATTTCATAGTATTGTAGTAATTGAAGATGTTATGTTATGAAGTCTCACTTCAAACTTGTACCAGTTACCTGTTTACTGTTACAAGTAAAGAAGAGAGAAAAATTTGCCCATTAGGTCATTTGAACCTACTTCCAAATAAAGTATAGAAGAATTATGACTGGTTTCTCTTCTGCCTATCTTTCTTGGCCCAAGAAAAAGGTCTGGACTTCCTCTCCCCTTGAAGCAGATATCTATTTGTGGGCAAAACCTGTCTGCCTGAATCCTTTTCCAAAAGTAAATGTAGGACATCCAGGTCTGTTTGCATTTTTGTGTGTGTGTGAGAGAGATAGAGATCCTCTAAAGTCATTGTGACATTGAGAATTTGTTTATAGAAAATTTGTTTAGACCTCTTGTGTGACTGATTATACCACCATGACAATGAGTTTCAGGGAACCCCCCTTAATGATTAATGAAAGCATTCCTGCCTTTTTGTGTCCTACACATATTTCTGTCAAGGGTGAAGCTTCAAGTTAGGAACAGTGTTGATCTCATACTAGGATGGCTTAAATTCAGAACAATTGAAGCAGCATAGGTAAGTAATTCTTATTCTTTTAAATGAAACCATGATATTTTAAAGTACAAAAATTTTAAGACACATTTAATAAAACTGTTGGGTAAAAATTATATGTGATTTATTTTTAAATTCAGTTCAGTTCAGTTGCTCAGTCGTGTCTGACTCTTTGCGACCCCATAAATTGCAGCCAGGCCTCCCTGTCCATCACCAACTCCTGGAGTTCACCCAAACTCATGTGCATTGAGTCGGTGATGCCATCCAGCCATCTCATCCTCTGTTGTCCTCTTCTCCTCCTGCCCCCAATCCCTCCCAGCATCAGAGTCTTTTCCAATGAGTCAACTCTTCACATGAGGTGGCCAAAGTATTGGAGTTTCAGCTTTAGCATCAGTCCTTCCAATGAACACCCAGGACTGATCTCCTTTAGGATGGACTGGTTGGATCTCCTTGCAGTCTAAGGGACTCTCAAGAGTCTTCTCCAACACCACAGTTCAGAAGCATCAATTCTTTGGTGCTCAGCTTTCTTCACAGTCCAACTCTCACATCCATACATGACCACTGGAAAAACCATAGCCTTGACTAGACGGACATTTGTTGGCAAAGTAATGTCTCTGCTTTTGAATATGCTATCTAGGTTGGTCATAACTTTCCTTCCAAGGAGTAAGTGTCTTTTAATTTCATGGCTGCAATCACCATCTGCACTGATTTTGGAGCCCCCAAAATAAAGTCTGACACTGTTTCCCCAACTATTTCCCATGAAGTGATGGGACCAGATGCCATGATCTTCGTTTTCTGAATGTTGAGCTTTAAGCCAACTTTTTCACTCTCCTCTTTCACTTTCAGCACACTTTATTCATTAAGCACATAAATAGTATATAATCATATCCAAATATATATCAAATTGATACATTCAAGCATTCCATAAAACATATTCCAATTTTAGTCAATCCTCACCTTATTTTAGTTTACAAAATATTTATTATACGCTCTTATTAGCAAGAAATGAACTTATATGGACATGATGAAAATTATATATATTAAATATATGCAAGGGAACACATATTTTCCAAAATTTGTATATACTGTGCATAGCCACCAGGTTTGAAGAATGAACTCAACTCCTTAGTATCACTTTCAAAATCTTTCACATTCAGATCCACAACTATATCTCCAATTTCAATCTTTATTATACCTTTGTATGAGTTTTTAAAACTCCTAAGCAGGATAAATAATTTTTAAAAATCATACTTAGACATATAATGTGATTGAAATACAGAAAAGTGAAATAGAAGATCTTAAAAGAAAATGAGTAATAATATATTATCTTCAAAGGAATGGAAATTAATTTTAACAGAAGTGGAAGTCAGAAAGTGGTAAAATAATATCTTCAATGGATCAAGAGAGAGACAAGAAAAACAATCTAAAATTATATAACTAGCAAAAACTTTCTTTCAAGAATTGAGATTCAGCCAATTGATTGCAGGAAATTCTAAAGAATATACTTCAAGAAGAATTAGCATATTCCCCAGAGGAAAGTCTGAGATGCAAGAAGAGATTAAGAACAAAAAAGGGGTTAAATTTGTGAGTAAACATAAATCTAAACTACAATATAGACAGGCTGTAGGTTCATCACCTCACCAGAACTGGTGTACAGCAGAAACCAACACACCATTGTAAAGGAACTCTCCTATAATTAAAAAAAATTTTTTTAAATCCATATAGACTAAAAACACTTCTATAATAGCATATAAGTCCAGGAGTGATTAGAAATAGAATATTCAAAGGTTCTTGTGTTATTGAAAGTGTCAATAAGTGTTATACTTTGACAAGTTAAGCTATCAAGAAAGTCATGCTCTCCTGCTGGAAAAGGCCAGCCAGAGAGAGAAGCCCTGGAAAGACAAGGAGGAGAGAAAGGCCTGGGTTTCCAGCCATCTCAGCTGCAGTGAGGCCATCTTGGATCTCATCCAGATTGCAGCCGGACCTGCTGATTCTACCTAGAACAGAAAGAGAAGCCATCCCTACGGAGCCCCATGTGCGTGCTAAGTCGCTTCAGTCGTGTCTGACTCTGTGTCACCCTATGGACTGTAGCCTACCAGTCTCCTCTGTCCACAGGGTTCTCCAGGCAGGAATATGGAGTGGGTTGCATGTCCTCCTCCCGAGGGATCTTCCCAACCCAGGGATCGAATCTGCATCTCTTATGTCTCCTGCACTGGCAGGTGGGTCTTTACTACTCGTGCCACCTGCCCTACAGTCCACCCATAGAATCATGAAAAATAATAAAACGCTTGTCATTTTAAGACATTGGGATTGTCTGTTACACAGTAATGAATGCCTGATATAGAACACTAACAAAACCCTACAGCAGTCATCATATCCCATGGTGACACCCTGAAAGCATTCTCTTTAGGATAGGACAAGATTGGGATGCTCTACTTAACATCATACAGGAGATCCTGACCAGAATAAGAAGGAAAATAAAGTATAAAGGTTGAAAACAAACTAACTGGTAAATATGGCCAAGAATCTATGAAAAAGTTAATGATTAATTAGTTAATAAAAGATGATGCTCTTAAAATGCTACACTCAATATACCAGCATATTTGAAAAATTCAGCAGTGGCCACAGAACTGGAAAAGGCCAGTTTGTATTCCAATCCCAAATAAGGGCAATGCCAAAGAGTCTAATGCTTAAAATCTTTCAAGCTAGGCTTCACCAGTATGTGAACCAAGAAATTCCAGACGTACATGCTGGATTTAGAAAAGGCAGAGGAACCAGAGATCAAATTTCCAACATCTGTTGGATCATAGAAAAAGCAAGAGAGTTCCAGGAAAACATCTGCTTCATTGACTATGCTAAAGCTTTTGATTGTGTGGATCACAACAAACTGTGGAAAATTCTGAAAGAGATGGGAATACCAGACCACCTGACCTGCCTCTTGAGAAACCTATATGCAGGTCAGGAAGCAACAGTTAGAACTGGACATGGAACAACTGACTGGTTCCAAATTGGGAAAGGAGTATGTCAAGGCTGTTAATTGTTACTCTGCTTATTTAACTTATATTCAGAGCACATCATGTGAAATGCCAAGCTGGATGAATCACAAGCTGGAATCAAGATTTCCAGGAGAAATATTAACAATCTCAGATATGAAGATGATATCACTCTAATGGCAGAAAGTGAAGAGGAACTAATGAGCCTCTTGATGAGGGTGAAAGAGGAGAGTGAAAAAACTGGCTTAAAACAACATTCAAATAATTAAGATCATGGCATCCAATCCCATCACTTCATGTTAAATAAAAGGGAAAAAATGGAAGCAGTGACAGATTTTATTTTCTTGGGCTCCAAAATCACTGCAGATGGTAACTGCAGCCATGAAATTAAAAGATGGTTACTCCTTGGAAGGAAAATTATGATAAACCTACACAGTGTATTAAAAAGCAGAGACATCACTTTGCCAAAGTCTGATTAGGCAAAGCTATGGTTTTTTCAGTAGTCATGTATGGATGTGAGAGTTGGACCATAAAAAAGGCTGAGTGCTGAAGATAAGAAGATTTCGAACTGTGGTTCTGGAGAAGACTCTTGAGAGTCCCTTGGACAGCAAGGAGATCAAACCAGTCAATTCTAAAGGAAATCAACCCTGAATATTCATTGAAAGGACTGATGGTGAAGCTCCAAAACTTTGGCCGCCTGATGAGAAGAGCTGACTCATTGAAAAAGACCTTGATGCTGGGAAAGATTGAGGGCAAGAAGAGAAGAGGGTGACAGAGGGTGAGATGTTTGGATGGCATCACTGACTCAATGGACATGAGTTTGAGCAAAATCTGAGTACAGTGAGGCCTGATTTGTTGCAGTCCATAGGATTGGAAAGAGTCAGAGACAATGGTGAATGGAATTGTTTCCTTAATTTCTCTTTCTGTTTCTCATTATTAGTGTATAGGAATGCAAGGGATTTCTGTGTGTTGATTTTATATCCTGCAACTTTACTATAATCATTGATTAGTTCTAGTAATTTTCTGGTGGAGTCTTTAGGGTTTTCTATGTAGAGGATCATGCCATCTGCAAATAGTGAGAGTTTTACTTCTTTTCCAATTTGGATTCCTTTTATTTCTTTTTCTGCTCTGATTGCTGTGGCCAAAACTTCCAAAACTATGTTGAATAGTAATGGTGAATCCATTCACCATTGCAACGGAAAGTATAAAATAGTTAGGAATATATCTACCTAGAGAAACTAAAGACCTATACATAGAAAACTATAAAACACTGGTGAAAGAAATCAAAGAGGACACTAATAGATGGATAAATATACCATGTTCATGGATTGGAAGAATCAATATAGTGAAAATGAGTATACTACCCAAAGCAATTTATAGATTCAATCCAATCCCTATCAAGCTACCAACGGTATTCGTCACAGAGCTGGAACAAATAATTTCACAATTTGTATGGAAATACAAAAAACCTCAAATAGCCAAAGCTATCTTGAGAAAGAAGATTGGAACTGGAGGAATCAACCTACCTGACTTCAGGCTCTACTACAAAGCCACAGTTATCAAGACAGTATGGTACTGGCACAAAGACAGAAATATAGATCAATGGAACAAACTAGAAAGCCCAGAGATAAATCCATGCACATATGGACACCTTATCTTTGACAAAGGAGGCAAGAATATACAATGGATTAAAGACAATCTCTTTAACAAGTGGTGCTGGGAAATCTGGTCAACCACTTGTAAAAGAATGAAACTAGACCACTTTCTAACACCATACACAAAAATAAACTCAAAATGGATTAAAGATCTAAACGTAAGACCAGAAACTATAAAACTCCTAGAGGAGAACATAGGCAAAACACTCTCTGACATACATCACAGCAGGATCCTCTATGATCCACCTCCCAGAATATTGGAAATAAAAGCAAAAATAAGCAAATGAGACCTAATTAAACTTAAAAGCTTCTGCACATCAAAGGAAACTATTAGCAAGGTGAAAAGGCAGCCTTCAGAATAGGAGAAAATAATAGCAAATGAAGCAACTGACAAACAACTAATCTCAAAAATATACAAGCAACTCCTACAGCTCAACTCCAGAAAAATAAATGACCCAATCAAAAAATGGGCCAAAGAACTAAATAGACATTTCTCCAGAGAAGACATACAGATGGCTAACAAACACATGAAAAGATGCTCAACATCACTCATTATCAGAGAAATGCAATCAAAACCACTATGAGGTACCATTTCACACCAGTCAGAATGGCTGCGATCCAAAAGTCTACAAGCAATAAATGCTGGAGAGGGTGTGGAGAAAAGGGAATCCTCTTACACTGTTGGCGGGAATGCAAACTAGTACAGCCACTATGGAGAACAGTGTGGAGATTCCTTAAAAAACTGGAAATAGAACTGACTTATGATCCAGCAATCCCACTGCTGGGCATACACACTGAGGAAACCAGAAGGGAAAGAGACACGTGTACCCCAATGTTCATCGCAGCACTGTTTATAATAGCCAGGACATGGAAGCAACCTAGATGTCCATCAGCAGATGAATGGATAAGAAAGCTGTGGTACATATACACAATGGAGTATTACTCAGCCATTAAAAAGAATACATTTGAATCAGTTCTAATGAGGTGGATGAAACTGGAGCCTATTATACAGAGTGAAGTAAGCCAGAAAGAAAAACACCAATACAGTATACTAACACATATATATGGAATTTAGAAAGATGCTAACAATAACCCTGTGTACGAGACAGCAAAAGAGACACTGATGTATAGAATAGTCTTATGGACTCTGTTGCAGAGGGAGAGGGTGGGAAGATTTGGGAGAATGGCATTGAAACATGTATAATATCATGTATGAAATGAGTTGCCAGTCCAGGTTCGATGCACGATACTGGATGCTTGGGGCTAGTGCACTGGGACGACCCAGAGGGATGGTATGGGGAGGGAGGAGGTAGGAGGGTTCAGGATGGGGAACACATGTATACCTGTGGCGGATTCATTTTGATATTTGGCAAAACTAATACAATTTGTAAAGTTTAAAAATAAAATAAAATTAAAAAAAAAACCACCAAATTAAAAAAAAAAAGAGTCAGAGACAACATGGCAACTGAACAATAAATAATGAATCCATGTGATAAAACTGTAAAGGAAAGCAAACAAATGCTATTTACAAAATTATAGTCTTTAGCTCTGAGAAGGAAGGGGAGGAGATTGGGTAGGGAGAGGTTCACAGGTTAACTTGTTTTCTTACACTTGAAGACTGAGTACTTGACATATATCTATAATTTACTATTCTTTTCAATCTACTCAATATTTAGTAAAGATTTCGCCAAGTATTCAAAAACCCTCATGTTTAATCTGGATGATGTCAGGGAGGCATAACTGGAATGCCATGGTACCTAATAAAGTCTGAACTAAGCAGTCGTGGTGAACTTTGCAAAAAGAAAGCCTTGGAAAGGGGACAATCTGTTAACTTCTCTAAAAGGAAATGGAGAGCAAGAATTTGTCAGTGTCTGCCAAGTCCTCCCTTCCCGGCACCCCCACACTCACCTTTCCTGTTCATTCCCATTCCCTTAATACTCTCACTCCTCCATTGCCACTATATTCAATTCATATTAATTTGTATTCTCAGTATTTTTCATTTCTCCCCACTTTGAGCAGATTCCCAGGCCCCTTCATGTTTCCTTATCCTGGGGATTTTTTCTAGACAAAATTTACCAGGCAGCATGACATCTAAGGCTATTTCTGGGGTTTGTAAAAATCTCAAGCCCCTTGAAGAGGATGTGTCAGGTGTGTTAGAGGAAAAGGGATAGGGCGCATTGAACCAAGAGAGGGGCAGCCAGGAAACCTTCAGCGTCATAGATTACCTTCTGTCTGTATGTTTCAAATCATCTTTTCCTTCCCCACTCCATGTACTTCTGATGCAATAGAATGCGACTTCTGGTCCAGCACTTTCAAGTCTTATTGCTGGGCGGGCTGGCTCAGTGAGTAGTAGAAGCATTCCTGTAGCTATTCTGACACTGGAAGACCAGCAATGACTTGACTATTTACAGAAGTGATTGCAAGTTACTAAACCCAATCAGAATGCATCCCCAACTCAACTCCTTTATCAGACCCCCAAAGTACCCACGACCACTCCAAAGTCACCCTACTCCAGAGGAATTGTGACTGAGAAGAAGTAAGAGGGCCAGGAGATGGAAGTTTCAACTGTTTACTTAAAGTGCCTACTTTTGCAAATTTTACAAAAACATAGGAATGTATGAACTTATTATGAAGGCACCTCCCATGGTCATAAGAGGGACGACCCTTCCAAGTGAGGGACCATGAAACTTAACCAGTAATAGCTTTAGGATATCTTATCTGCTGGGGGGCTTGAGGAATGTTTGCTCAATGAGTGAGTGAGCCAAAGATGAGACACTTGCATACTAGGAATCTCTTTTGTAGAGGAGGAATTTTCTATCTTAGCATATCTATCAGGGCCTGGATACGTTATCTTATACTAACTCCGTGCTTATCAAATCTTCTGACAGAAAAAAATTTTCCCCAGGTACCTTATATGGGGGAGGTGATGTGTACACAGCAGACCTGAGTGAAAGCACGTTTTCCAGTGCACATTGATGTATTGTCAGTCTGGGAAGAAATCAGTCTCTTGACAATTTGATTCACGTTGTTTAGTCGGTCAGTCATGCCTGACTGTAGCAAACCCATGTAGCCCACCAGGCTCCTCTGTCCATGGGATTTTCCCAGACAAGAATACTGGAGTGGGTTGTCATTTCCTTCTCCCGGGGATCTTCCCGACCCAGGGATCAAACCCAAGTCTCCTGCATTGGCAGGTGGATTCTGTACCACCAAGCTGCCAGGGAAGCCCCTTGATTTTGTAGCTGGGTCCTAAGAAACTGACACCCTAGAGTGCCTGATGAAATTCCACTTCAGAACACGGAAATATGGCACCCATCGTATCTCCACTCATAAAACCTTGTCACCAGGCTCACCCTTCTCAGACAGAAGCATCTAATTCACCAAGCATGGGACTTCCCTAATGGTACAGTGGCTAAGACTCAATGCTCCCAATGCAGGGAGCGGGGTTTCGATCCCTGGTCAGGGAACTGGATCCCACATGCTGCAACTAAGAGTCTGAATGCTGCAACTATGACCTGGTGTGGCCAAATAAATAAATAAAAATAGAAAAATTTAATTCATGAAGCATACCTCAAAACTGTCACTCTGATGACTTAAACTAAACTTTCAAATTGGGTGAGAGTTATAGATTACCTGGACAAGCACAGGTGAGATTAAAAGGGTGGATTGCTTTTTTTTCTACTGCTTTTCTATACTTAAAAAAATTAATGCTTGTTTTCATAATAACTTTAAAAAAATGTATTTATTTAAAAAAATGTTTGGCCACACCCTGTGGCATGTGGGATCTTAGTTACCTGACCAAGGATTGAAACCAAGCCCTCTGCATTGGACCACTGGACTGCCAGGGAAATCCCATGTTTTCATAATAACTTAAAATGAGAAAGAAAAATTACTTGCTAGTATATGGGACTAGGAGAGAATTTTTTTGCAGCTGTGAAACAAAGCAGTTCTTAAACCCTTCAAGGCCATGGAAGCGAAGAGCAGATTTGCTCTAAAATTGCTCAAGTACACACTGGGTGTTGCTTCAAGATCACAACCAGATTCTTCACTCCTTCAAGTGTCAGGTGCTTTGAGGGAAAGAGGAAAGACTGCTGCAACATTAACCATTTACCATCTCATCCTGTTCTTACATTTGAAGATTTTTAGGGCTGGAAGCAGGCTGATCAATGCACCTATTTCCCTTATTGTATGAATGGGGAACCCAGGACCAAGGTAAGTTACTCTTGCAGGGTTACACGGTCAATGGTATATGTGGGCACTCTGGAATAGGTTTAGGATATTATTTTTAGGCTTAAATAATTCAGAATTGAGTGTCACAGAGGGTGTAAAGGAAGATATATAGTAAGCCAGCCGTTGTCCCAGAGTGTTTGCTGAAGGGGAATCGGATCCCCACCACTTCAGCCAAGTTAACAGCTGGTAACAGTTGGAGGCAACTGTCAGTTCTTAGAATTTTGAGCTTGCAAAAATCTCGCAATTAATAATATTAGGGAAGGGTTGTTCCTCCTGGTCCCATCCATCATTCATCAGAAGGTGCCTGGGACCACCAGCTGTCACACACAAACTGACTCCTAACCAGAGCAGAAACTGGAGTTGGAAACAGGATAAAACCAATATCCATCAACAAGAAGTTGACATTTTGAAGAAGGTCCCCAGGGAAGGTCAACCTTGTCGTCTGTAAAAAGAGACCGGAAAGAAAGAGAGGAAACCATGGCAAAAACAAGATAAAAAGTTTCCAATAACGTCCCCATGGGGGAAAATGTGACAGTAAAAGAAAATGATAATAGAATACCTCTGGAAATATAAATAAAGAACCGATAATTGCCTCCCAAGAGGGGAACCAAGTTTCAGGGTTTTAGGCATAGGAGAGACATTCTTTTTTTTTTTTTTAACTATATAAACTTTTGTACATTTGGGTTTTGGAATCATATTAATTTTTAATCTATTTTTAAAAAATACTAGATTTAAAAAAAAGAAAGTAACAAGGGAATCTTTCTTAAAATTGTAGCTGTTTTTAAATAATCCCTTTGAAACAAGGATGCGTCTAGCTTAGTAAAATCCAGCCCTGACCGGGGCCTTCTGTGGCAATGCCGAGTGCCAGAGGGTGCGCTGCCTCAAGCCTTATTCAGAAGGGGCTGCCTCTGACTGTAGCATCGCTTTCTAGCACGAGGCCAATATAAGGTCCTCATTCCTTTCTAGTGTTTCTTGCTGTAACTATTAAATACCTCCATGAAACTAAATATTTCCTTTTTTGGAGAAGGGTTAAGTATAGGCAGAATGCTATTTTAACAGCTATCATCATGCTGTCTAGTCCAGTATAACAAAGTTCCTGTCCTCCTGGCCAACTGCCCATACGAGCATGGTTTTGCTCATATTTGTTGGTATATATGGAGCAGCAGTAAGGATTTTATACACATACACCACATATATGGTATATGCTATTTTTCCTTAACATTTCTCTATATACATATGTCTATATATACATACCAGAGAAGGCAGTGGCATCCCATTCCAATACTCTTGCCTGGAAAATCCCACAGACAGAGGAGCCTGGTAGGCTGTATACATACATATATTGGGCTTCGCTGGTGGCTCAGATGGTAAAGACTCTGCCTGCAATACAAGAGACCTGGGTTCGATCCCTGAGTTGGGAAGATCTCCTGGAGAAGGGAATGGCAACCCACTCCAGTGTTCTTGCCTAGAGAATTTCATGGACAGAAGAGCCGGTGGGCTACAGTCCAAGGGGTTGCAAATAGTTGGACACGACTGAGGGACTAGCACTAACACATACATATATACTTTTTAAGAAAAATATTTCAGAGACACAGTATTATAAGGAATCAGATTTATAGAGAATGGTGTCAAATAGGTTATGAAGTAACCCACGTAGCATGTAGGGTGTAGCATAAAAGAACACAAAGTTCAAGAGGCAGTGTAGGGGTTTCCCTGGTGGTCCAGGCAGTGTAGGGACTGCTTTGGTGGTCCAGTGGTTAAGAATTTGCCTCCCAATGCAGGGGACGCTGGTTCAATCCCTGGTCAGGGAACTAATATCCCACATGCCACGGGGTAACTAAGCCCTCAGCCACAACTACTGAGCCTGTGTGCTGCAACTACAGAAGCCCCCTCGCATCGCAATGAAGACCCAGCAGAGCCAAAAAAAAGGGAGGAGGTAGTGTAGATTAACTACTTAAAGCATGGACTCTGGAGCCAGGCAACCCGGGGATCTAGCTTTACCACCTAGTTAACAAGGCAACTTTTAGCAAATTATTCACCCCATTGTGACTCAGGGTTGCCATTTGTAAAATGAAGCTGATAACAAAAGTCTCAAAGTTTCATTATAAAGATTAAGTTAGTTAATCGATAAGAAGTCTGGTACAGCGATGGACCACAGGGTAAGCACCATGTATAAACATTAACTGTTGTTATTTTGCAAAGAACAATTTGGCAATATGGATCCACATCATAGTCCTTCTGGCCCCTAGATAGATACGTTTCCCCAATGTAACCATGTAATGATATATTTGATCAGGGTCAACCATGGCCTGAGTAGTGAAAAAGTCCTCAAGACAATCAACTTCTCTTAATTCCATCCTCACCCAGAAAGTGTCTTGATTACTAATCCAACTTTTCAGGTATGCGTCCTCAGGAAAGAGGGTGTGGTATTTTGAATGAGATTAAGGTCATCTGTTTCCTGCCACAAAAGCTCGTCTCCAATTAACAATGAACGCATTGATACTATGATTTATACATCCACACTGTGTGAGTGTATCATTGAGTCTGCACCTCTGGGGATACACTTGGAAAATCTAGTTTGTGAACTTTCCCAGCTGAGGTCCAAACCCAGACCTTTGTGTAGTTACTAGGGAAATATCCACCCAGAGGCCTCTTGGGGACCAGTCACCTGTCTTCTTTCCTAGATAAAACCCCTGGAGCTCATTGTAATTAGGGAGCAATCATTCCACATGGTTGCAGAACACTGTAGTCTCTTTGCTTAGTTTTCAAAGTATTCAGGTACAGTGATTATACTTGAAAACCTGCAGATTTTTTTTTAACCTCTATGTGAAAAATAGAAGAAGGGAGTTGGTGATTCTATTTTGAAAGCTAAAGTAGAACCAGCAGGGATTGGGCCTTTCTGTAGGGAAGAAAGAGGTAGAAAGTATATTCTGAAATACACTTTTCTCTTTTTTCCTACAAGGGCCTGGTGTTTAGGGTGTAGGTTACACTTGGGTAAATTATTTGGGAAAATAGGTAGTTTACTGGTGAGATTAATTGGAATTAGGATGCTCAAAATTCCAATACCAGTCTCAGATTGAGTTATTAACAATACTACATTCTACTCCAGTCTCATGAGAGGCCCCCTCTGACCTGTACTAGTCAGGCTCCATCTAGAATAATAGGTTTTTCTTCTGGGACTCTTGGAAGAGGGTCATTGACAATCTGGAGCTTGTCCAAGGGAAGGAAACCATAACAACACCATCTCACATGTATCAGTCAGGATATATTTAGTTGCAAGGAACAAAACACTAGAATTAAACTGAGCTAAGCAAAAGTAAGAATTTGACACATGCAACTGAAACCAGAAAATTGTGAAGTAAAATTGTTCTAAGACAAGGCTTTGCTATAGGTTCACCTGATGCAACCAGAACTCAGGTTTTTCTCTCTGTCTCCTTTTTGGGTGTTGGCACCTATACCATTTTGGGTATAGGCCCTTCCCTTTGTGGTCTAAGACAGATGTCAATATTCCCAAGGTCCCAAGAACCCTTACCCCCATCTCACACCTTAGAACCAATGCATTAATGTCTTGAGATTTACTCTAACTTGACTGGCTTAAGTCAGGTGCCCACCCTTGTGGCTATCACTGTGGCCAGGAGAATGGAGTGTTAGCCCTGGCCGTGAACTCCACCCTTGGAGTAGGGAGGGGATCAGCTTATCCAGTACCACAGAGAGTCCCACTTGGAAATCAGGGCTGGTGGAAAAAGGGAAGAGGAAATAAATGCTGCAGGAATAACCAATAAAGGTACACACTTTAACACATGAGGAACATATAGCTTGAAAAAGAGAAGACAAAGAAAGAGCAAGTAGTTGCCTTTGAAGGTTTGAAAGTTGTTTGGGGGCAGCATTAGATTTATTCCATGTAATTCTAGAACTGGTTTTGACCAAATTTTAGGGAATG
Source organism: Bos indicus (assembly GCF_029378745.1). Taxonomy (NCBI): domain Eukaryota; kingdom Metazoa; phylum Chordata; class Mammalia; order Artiodactyla; family Bovidae; genus Bos; species Bos indicus. The sequence goes on along the minus strand of NC_091775.1, from coordinate 60,896,586 downwards.
AAATGTAAAAATTTCCTCTTTCTTTCTCTTCCCTTCTCTGCTACTCACCTTCCTCTCTTTCTACTCTTAAGTTATAACCTCTGTGAACTGTTGAATGAAAACTTTTCTTAAGATTAGAGTTACCCATAAGGACTCGACTGTGTCTTAAAGAATTGATTGTCTCATGGCTTCAAGCAGGATTTCTACTTTAATGGACCTGGACTAGCTAATGGTAAGATACAAGGTTTCCATGTCCGAGGTAGTGTGATTTAAGGGAGATTTGGAGGTATTTATAAAAGGATGATAAGAACTTAAGACATTCCAGAGTAAGTGTTGTTTACTGATGTAACAAAAGAACTGTGAACTCCCTTTCCTTAAAACCAGAGCAATGATAGCAGATGGAGTGAGTAATGAGAACGCCTTGGGCCAGACTGTGAATTCAAGAACGAGCAGAACACACAGGGAGGCAAGAGTTTTCATACGGATGGCCAAGGTTCTTCTGACCTGTAAAGGCTGCTTTGACTGAATGTTCTTTGGGTCTCCCATTCACACATGAATAATTAAACTAATCCCTTGTCTATTCTAGTGTATAGCAGAAGGAACCAAAAAAAAAAAAAAACAAAAAACCGTTGCTAACGTTCTTAACTTATTTCATAGCTGGATCTGTTCCAATTATTCCTGACATATTAATGAAATATAGCTGTCTTCTAACTAATATTTCTGATGTGGTCTGAATCACTAGCAAACAAAGAAAATACACTAAATTAATTTTTTCATAGAATACAAGAATAGTCAAAATGATATTGTGTCTTGTCCAGGCCTAATCAGAAACTGAATCTTAAAAAAAAAAAAATAAATACCATCTATTGAATGCCTACTCTGATTCACATACTGCTTAGCACCATAGATCTCATTTAATAAAAATTTCAGAACAGCCCCATGAAGTTATTATTGTTATGTCCATTTTACAAATGAAAAATGAGGTCTGGAAAGGTTAAATAAGATGCTCAAAGTCACACAGCTAATAAGTGGTAGAACCACTTAGGATAGGGACATAGCTCTTTCTAACTATAAACGTATCTTTTCCATATGACGCTGCTTTTATGCATGAGAGCATGTTTATGTGTGTGAATAGAGGGCAAGTTCATGACACTATGTGGTTTGATATTGTATTAAGAGCAATCTCAAAATACAAACCTTAATTCTTTTTACATATTTGTTATGCATATAAACAAACAAATGTATGGGGTGGAGCGGTGGAGTCATTTTAAAGAAATAAACACTCCATGTGGATTTTCAGAGGAGCCTTTTCATTCTTTAGTGCTTAGATAAGTGAACTCTGAAACAGCTTTTTTTTTTCTCCTTTTGTTGTGGATTTGTTTTTGAATGACTTGTATAGCAATGACATATTTGATTGTTATTTCTTGGGCTTGTTTTGAAATGTGTATTGAAGCCTTGTGAACTTTACAGTTCCTAGGGTCACACATTTTTTCTTAATGACTGCTAAATGATGTGTTTTTTCCAAAACTCCTAAGGGAGTATGACCTCCTTTAACCAGCAGTTCTTAACATTCAGAAAATTTCCTTTATTTTTACCCTAAGCTAGACATTCCTTTTTCTAGTTTCTCTTTCAATTTAGCAGACCTTCATGGGCTCAGCCTCCGTGAGCTGGGTAGTTGTTCTATTATCAGCTCTGCAGACCCCTTCCCCATAGCTACCTTCAGTACACTCTTACGGCACCCCGTGTATGACTTCTCACAATCTATGACTGTGTCATTTATCTACTTGTTTATTAACTGTTGGGCCCATAGGGTGTAAGTTCTAGAGGGTAGAGACCTACCTCTCTTCCTCACTGTTGAGTCCCCAGCAACTTAGCAAGATGCCTGGCATAGGAGGCTCTGAATCAACCTTGTGGGTTTTTTTTGTTTATTTGTTTGTTTTTATTGGAGTATAGTTGCTTCATAATGTTGTGTTAATTTCTACTGTACAGCAAAGTGAATCAGCTAAACATATACAAATATCCCCTCTTTTGGGGATTTCCTTCCCATTTAGGTCACCACAGAGCACTGAGTCGACTTTCCTGTGCTCTACAGGAGGTTCTCATTTGTTATCTATTTTACACATAATATTAGTGGTGTATATATGTCAATCCCAATCTTCCAGTTCATCCCTTCCCTCCCTTTCCCCCCTGGTATCCATACATTTGTGCTCTAGATTTGTGTCTCTACTTCTGCTTTGTAAATAAGATCATCCACACCAATTTTTTCAGATTTCATATATATGCATTAATATATGGTACTTGAGAACAAACCTTGTTGACTGATCAAATGAACCTAGCAGTGCCTGCCACGTGATAGGTGTTCCATGAATTTTTCTTCACAAAGAGTGAATAAGCCTGAAGTGGTTAGGGAAGATGGTGGCGTTTGATCTGGTTCTATAGTAGAATTTGCAATATTTTGTTCAGAACAGACATTTTTTGGGGGGGAAATGATCCTTAAAATCATGTTAGGGCTACTAACTGTGAAGTGCTTCAGAGAAAGGGCACATAGCCCAAGCTGAGTCAGTTTCTGCTCTCCATTCCCCTGGGCACATCGGTCCATCCCTAGACAGGCACAGGGTCCCAACCAGTTCAACCAGTGCCTTGTTACCAATATCTTTCAAACTTGAGTTGGAGAAAGTTTTAATCCTTTCTTCTTTGGTCAAAGAGCTGCAAGGATGTCCATCCAAGGCAGCTATGTCTTGTACTCCCACGGAGGAAGCTGGTCAGAGAGCAAGGCGCTAAGAGGCAGGAGATGGGGAGGGAGCCCTGATGGCCAGGGTCCAACTGACAGCTTTCCAAGGCTTACTGTTCAGCTTCAAATCTGAGTCAATCCAGTGTTCTCTCATAAATCCCCCCACCCCCCCCTAAAAAGCAAAATGCTTGAGCAGATAGGTTGAGTCCAGGAATCCCAGCTAATACAAATGTGAGTAAGTAGACAGGAGTAGGGAGGGGCTTCTGGGCAAAAACAGAGATTAGATTAAATATGATTTTTTAGGTAAAGCTCAGAACTGAACACTTAAGAATAGATATGACCTTCAGCCACCACATTTTACTGCTGTCTCCTGAGCCTCATATACGCAGTTAGCTTCGGCCATTGAAGTAGGAAATGAAACGTGATAACATCAGGAAATACTTAGGACATAAAAGGAAGTAGAAAAAGATGGATACAAATAAAAACGTAGTAAGAGTACAACTCCAGAGCACAGTGATGTTGTGAAAATCACACACTGGTTTGTGTCCAGTTTTAATTTACTGGAAGCTTGATGATGAACAAAATTGCCTAACGCTTTGAGCCTTTGGTTCTCTCATTTGTAAATCAAGGATAATATCACTCAGGGTTGTTGACATAGTAAATTTAAAACCAATAGGTAAAAAATAAAAAAAATAAAAAAACAAGAAAAAATAGTAGGTAAAATCCTTAGCACAGTATCTGGCATTCAATAAGTGTTACTTATATGCTGTACGTTAAAAATAACAACACTCACTGCATTTGAAATTTAAAAGCACTGCCAGAAACACATCTAAGTGTTTATAGTACTTGTGTTTGGATTTGTTGATTTTTTTTAAAACAAATATTTATTGAATACTGACAGGGAACAGGGACTAGAGATAACAATGGGATACAACAGTGAACAAACTGAAAAAAGTCCTTCACTTTATGTAGCTCAAATTCCTGAGGGATATAGGCAGTACACAAATAAATTAAATAGTGGGTCACATGACCCGAAATGCTATAGTCAGTGAGTACGTAGTGTTCATGTGTGTAGAGATGGTTGTGCAACAATTTTAAACCCAATGTCCTTAAAAGCTTCACCGAAAAAGTGATATTTGAGCAAGACTTGAAGATGAAGAAGGATGGCAGGACTATGGATATTTTTTTTCCCTTATATTTACTTTTCTGATTTCTTAAATGAGTATTTGGCAACTGATTTTTAGATAAAAATTGTAATGGAAACAAAAGTCTGAATCTTGCTAGAAGTATTTATTATTATAACTTATCTATGGTGTTTTAGCTTTAAAAAATGTTTTTCCTTATCACTTATTCTCAAAACACCACAGCACTGCTGGAAGGCAAGTAATATTTTTCTCTTTGTGTTACAATTGAGAATGAATTTCCTCAAGGTCATACAGTTATTAAGTGTTAGAACAGATTCTTGAAATTCAGATATTCGTGCTCCAGATTTTGCACTCTAATAAATTCCTATTTCTTATAGCTCATAAACACAGAGTCCTCTATCTTCTTCTGAAACTTTATTTATCTATACCTCCAGGGGTACTGATCAATAACGTCTAATAACTCCACAGTTATTTATTATGTTCACTGGAGTGGGAACTGCAATAATAGTCTCTACACAAAGAGGAGTGTACATAAGTTTTTGAGTGGGGTTATATTGTTGAATAAGTCATATAGCAGTGACCTATGTATTATTTAGTATAATACTTCAAAAATTATCTTTATCTACATTTATTTTGCTAAATTGTTAATAATATACAACTAAGTGAAAGAGGAGAGTGAAAAAGTTAGCTTAAAGCTCAACATTCAGAAAACGAAGATCATGGCATCTGGTCCCATCACTTCATGGGAAATAGATGGGGAAACAGTGTCAGACTTTATTCTTGGGGGCTCCAAAATCACTGCAGATGGTGATTGTAGCCATGAAATTAAAAGATGCTTACTCCTTGGAAGGAAAGTTATGACCAACCTAGATAACTATTCAAAAGCAGAGACATTACTTTGCCAACAAAAGTTCGTCTAGTCAAGGCTATGGTTTTTCTAGTGGTCATGTATGGATGTGAGAGTTAGACTGTGAAGAAAACTGAGTGCCAAAGAATTGATGCTTTTGAACTGTGGTGTTGGAGAAGACTCTTGAGAGTCTCTTGGACTGTAAGGAGGTCCAACCAGTCCATCCTAAAGGAGATCAGCCCTGGGATTTCTTTGGAAGGAATGATGCTAAAGCTGAAACTCCAGTACTTTGGCCACCTCATGCGAAGAGTTGACTCATTGGAAAAGACTCTGATGCTGGGAGGGATTGGGGGCAGGAGGAGAAGGGGACAACAGAGGATGAGATGGCTGGATGGCATCACTGACTCGATGGATGTGAGTCTGGGTGAACTCCGGGAGTTGGTGATGGACAGGGAAGCCTGGCATGCTGCAATTCATGGGGTTGCAAAGAGTCGGACATGACTGAGCTACTGAACTGAACATCAATCAAGGTTATGTTCTGAAATAATCTGCATATAGCCACTGTGTTCACTTCTTGACACTTCTCACCGAAATGAGAGTTGGAAAATGTGCCTTGAGCTTGTTGGGAATGAGGGGCAAGTCAAATATTTCATTCTCCTTAAAGCTTGATTCCCACTGAATAGTACTTATCCTGACATTCTTTGCAACTTTCCTACCCACTTCCGTGACAGTTATAGCACAAACCCAGCATTTGTTATTGAGATTCAGAATCAAAACATACAATTAAACTAAATACAGTAGTGACATTTTAACTAAAATGTATAGTTATAATAAAATATAGTTATTAAAAATATTGGCTCAGTGTTTGATATAATTAACCTTATAACACAAACATACTTTTTCTTCTTGTTAACAATCCTGAAACATGTATCTGAGTCTTAGAAGCATAACATTAAGATAAAGTAAGAATAGCTTGTTCCTATAATTCATAAAAGAAAAAATGAGAGTGAAGGAGAGAGAGAAAATTTCTTAGTTGAAAGCCAAATCGTTTGCCTCAAGAAAAGAATCACAATTTCCTAGTCTACATAGATGTGTGTAGATGTGGCTGTAAGTTAAATGAGATAAAATGTGTAAAAACACTTAAAACAGTACAAAGAAGATGTCCCAGATCTGTTCATTGCTTCTTCATCTGAATCCACATTTGCATGGAAGGCAGAACATTTGTAAATGATGGGACTTGGCACTCATCATTTCTATCTTTTACAAAATCTTTCATTACTATTTCTTCAGTTATTGAGTTAGGTGTCAAATTTAATAGAGTATTTTTAACTGAGTGCCCAATATATTTTCAAAGTCTTGTATGAATGAGCATCCCTTTCATTCTTTCTTTTCCTCCCAAGCCTCAGAGAAGAGTCAGAGTTGGGGTGAAGACTTTTCTAAGTCACGATCTTTTCAAAAGGAGCATGGTGTATTCACACTCGTGTCATCATCACAACTTGTATGAAAGCGTTCAAATTTAAAAAGTAAACTAGATAGTTCGAAGGGCAGAGAGAAAATAGCTTTGATCCTTAAGGATTTTACCAGGAGCCATTTGTATGTTCCACTTCGCAGAGCCTGCACGTTTATCTGTAGATCGCAAAGCATTTTGTGAACACTAAAGCAGAAAATTGCCGAGAGTGGACCATTAATGTAGGTGCATCTTCCCTGTCCAGTCTATCTCACCGAACTTCCCTGAACTGTAATTCTTGATTCTGTGCTTTTTAGACCTCATCACTGGCAAGCATGGGCTCTTCACTATTGGGGGAGAAGGATCTGAGAACAGAAGAAGCACGTGCAATACTTTCCAACCAGGTGGTTTCTAAGTTCCCTGTTACCACAGCACCCTAGTATTTACCTGAAGGTGGATGACCAAGAATACTGGCAGAAAATGTGAATTCACATTTGAATTTGAATTTCTGCCTTTCCCCATGTGAAATGGGGAAAGCAAAACTATTCTATCATTAATTTTAGGGTTCAAAGACTCCATTCTTCAAATCTCTGGTGGAATGATAGTGAGGTGCGTGTCAGGAGGAAGGATGTCAAGAAAAGATTATAACCAAAAACGGGTTGCTAGTCTTCATCCTTCACACACAGCCCCCCACTCCCAATAAAACTAAAAACTTAAAACCCGAGTCGGGCTTCCCTAGTAGCTCAGTGGTAAAGAATCCACCTGCCAAAGCAGGAGACACGAGTTCAATTCCTGGACTGGGGAGATCTCACATGCAGGAGAACAACTAAGCCCACAACTACTGAGCCTGTGCTCTAGAGCATACGAGCTGCAACTACTGAACCCCAAGCGCTCTGAGCTTGTGCTCTGCAACAAAAGAAGCCACCACAATGCCCGTGCACCACAACTAGAGAGGAGCTCCCACTCACTGCAGCTAGAGAAAATCCCGAACAGCTATGAAGACCCAGCACGGCCAAAAATCAATCAAATAAATAATTAAAAAAAATAAATTTCATTATTAGTAGGATGAAAAAGAAAAAACTTGACCCAAGGGGCTTTGAAACTGACTGATCCTCCATCATTTCTTGGAATGAAGAACTAGTCTGGATTGATTCCTTAGTAGAATAGTTATACTGTGTTAATTTCAAGTGCAGTTGAGCCTTGAACAATGTGAGGGGTGGGGAAGAGGGTTGAGTGGCTGACCCTCCTTGTAGTTGCAAATCCACCTATAAGGCCCTCCATATCCACAGTTCAGAAACCATGGATTCAACCAACAGCAGATCATGTAGCACTGTAGAATTTACTATAGAAACAAAAATCTGCATGAGTGGGACGGCACTGTTCAAACCCGTGTTGTTCAAGGTCAACTGTATATGAACGATCCAGGACTACTCATGTCAGATGTCTTCGTTAAACTTTTTTTAAGTGAAAAAATATACACAGCATAAAATTTACTACTTTAGCCATTTTTAGGTGTGCAATCAATGGTATTATTATGTTAATTACATTCATGAACAAGTTCATTCATTCATTCATGAACAAGCTCATTCATTCATTCAATAATTTTAATTGAATGAGTGCTATGGAGCAGGCACTGCAGTCTATGAACAAAAACAAAGATTCCCTGGCTCCAGAGGGTTTCTTCATTTTAGCACACAGAGGTAGGGAACGAGCAGAAAACATAAGAGATAAATAGATTCTGTGGCATTGGCCTGGGATAAGTGCCATGGTTGAATTCCAGGCCACAATGCTCCCAGGTGCTGAAGGCTTCTGTGTCCTTCAAACAGCTCTGAAACCTTTGCTCATCCACCTCTTTCCCCACAAAGCCCTGCCTCCGGTGATTGCTAGTGCTTCTGAAGAGTTCACTGTTTATCCGATTGGGTAATTCATAAAGAAGATGTGTTCATCTGAACCGATCACTTACTAAATAAATATTCAACAAATTCTGAAGACAGTTGGGGCTGTCAATAAAAAAGGTTAGAGGTCTTTGCGACACATAAATATTGTGCTTTTCCCAAGAAAACACTCTTCCCTTTAAGAATGAGAATCAAGGCACCAAATTCAAACAGGAGGACACGCACTCTTTGCCAGTCAAGCCAAGAATTTTTTTAAAAGAGGGGATTGTATAGAAAGAAGTATTTGCATTTTGAAAAGTCTTTCTCCTCATAAAGTATTTGCATTTTGAAAAGTCTTTCTCCTCAGTGGGACTTCCCTGGTGGCCCAGTGGTTAGGAATCCACCTGCCAATACGGAGGACATGGGTTCCATCCCTGGTCCGGGAACTAATATCCCACATGCTGAGAGGCAACTAAGCCCGTGTGCCACAACTACTGAGCCCCCATGCTCTAGGGCCTTCTTGCCACAACTACTGAAGTTCACAAAACTGGAGCCCATGCTCTGCAACAAGAGAAGCCACTGCAGTGAGTGAGAAGCCACTGCACACCGCAACCAGAGTGTGGCCACCACTCACTGCGACTAGAGAAAGCCTTCAAGCAGCAGCGAAGATCCAGCACAGCCAAAAGCAACTAAATAAAATTATATAAAGACAAATAAAAAAAAACTTACAGTGGCCAAAGAGGGAAGGAGTGGGAATAAAGTGGTTTATTGTGTCCTGTGATGACAGTGGAAAGGGGATCCTAAAATGCTTGCTTCTCAAATGCAAGGATGATGTCAGATGCTTCCTATCAAATGTTTAGCTTCTCCTCAGGCTTTTCAGAGCTTACTTGGTGGTTCAGATGGAAAAGAAATTGCCTGAAATTCAAGAGACCCAGGTTTGATCCCTGGGTTGGGATGATCCCCTGGAGGAGGAAATGGCAATTCTTGCCTGGAGAATTCCATGAACAGAGCAGCCTGGCGGGCTGCAGTCCATGGAGGTGGCAGAGAGTCAGAACGACTGAGCGATTGACAGGCTTTCAGGTTGTGAGGAATATTTACATACCATAATAAATGTCTATTTTAAAAATATACTGAGAGGGTGGTAACTAGCCTTATCATGGCAATCATTTTGAAATACATAGAAATATCTAGAATAGGAAAATGTATAGAAATACACTATTCTGAGTCCCAGGAACTAACATAGTGTTGTAGGTCAATTATTCTTCAAAAACAACCAACCAGACCAGGAAAAAGAAATTAGATTTGTGTTTAGCAGACGTGGGGTCCTGGGAGTAGAATTGGATGAAGACATTCAAAAAGTATAAAGTTACAAATGTAAGATAAATCAGCACTAGGGATATAATGTACAACATGATAAATATAACAATCACTGCTATATGTTATACATGAACGTTATTAAGAGAGTAAATCCTAATCTTTCTCACCACAAGGAAAAAAACATATTTTTCTATTTCTTTAATTTTGACTGTGTGGATCACAATAAACTGTGGAAAATTCTGAAAGAGATGGGAATACCAGACCACCTGACCTGCCTCTTGAGAAATCTGTATGCAGGTCAGGAAGCAACAGTTAGAACTGGACATGGAACAACAGACTCGTTCCAAATAGGAAAAGGAGTACGTCAAGGCTGTATATCAACACCCTGCTTATTTAACTTCTATGCAGAGTACATCATGAGAAACGCTGGGCTGGAAGAAGCACAAGCTGGAATCAAGATTGCCAGGAGAAATATCAATAACCTCAGATATGCAGATGACACCACCCTTATGGCAGAAAGTGAAGAGCAACTAAAAAGCCTCTTGATGAAAGTGAAAGAGGAGAGTGAAAAAGTTGGCTTAAAGTTCAACATTCAGAAAACAAAGATCATGGCATCCAGTCCCATCACTTCATGGGAAATAGATGGGGAAACAGTGGAAACAGTGTCAGACTTTATTCTTGGGGGCTCCAAAATCACTGCAGATTGTGATTGCAGCCATGAAATTAAAAGACGCTTACTCCTTGGAAGGAAAGTTATGACCAACCTAGATAGCATATTCAAAAGCAGAGACATTACTTTGCCAACAAAGTTCTGTCTAGTCAAGGCTATGGTTTTTCCAGTGGTCATGTATGGATGTGAGAGTTGGACTGTGAAGAAGGCTGAGCACCGAGGAAACTGTGGTGTTGGAGAAGACTCTTGAAAGTCCCTTGGACTACAAGGAGATCCAAGCAGTCCATCCTAAAGGAGATCAGCCCTGGGATTTCTTTGGAAGGAATGATGCTAAAGCTGAAACTCCAGTACTCTGGCCACCTCATGCGAAGAGTTGACTCATTGGAAAAGACTCTGATGCTGGGAGGGATTGGGGGCAGGAGGAGAAGGGGACGACAGAGGATGAGATGGCATTACTGACTCGATGGACAAGAGTTTGTGTGAACTCCAAGAGTTGGTGATGGACAGGGAGGCCTAGCGTGCTGCAATTCATGGGGTCGCAGTCGGACACAACTGAGCAACTGAACTGAACTGAACTGAATTTTGTATCTATGTGAGATGATGCATGTCCTTTGAACTTTCTGTGGTCATCATCTATGGTCACCACAGTCAAATCATTATGCTGTGCACCTTAAATTTAAACAGTGCTGTATGTCAATTGTGTGTGTAGCTTAGTCACTCAGTTCTGTCCAACTCCTTTGACCCCATGGAATGTAGCCCACCAGACTCCTCTGTCCATGGAATTATCCAAGCAAGAATAATGGAGTAGGTTGCCATTTCCTACTCCAGAGGCTTTTCCCAAGTCAGGAATCGAACCCACGTCTCCTGCATTAGCAGGTGGATTCCTTACTGCTGAGCCACCTGGAAAGCCAATATGTCGATTATAGCTCAATAAAACTGAAGGGAAAAAAAAGAATGTACAGGGAAGAAAGTAGTAAGTCCATGATTATGAAACTGGACCACACTTTGCCCATGATCAAAATTAAGATGCCAGGGCAAAGGGACACATGTGACTCTGAGGTACTCTGGAAGGATGCAACATTACTAAAATGGTACCTCAACCAGAAATGCATAACCTGGGAAAACATTCAGTTCAGTTCAGTCGCTCAGTCATGTCCGACTATTTGCGACACCATGAATTGCAGCATGCCAGGCCTCCCTGTCCATCACCAACCCCCGGAGTTCACTCAAACTCATGTCCATCGAGTCAGTGATGCCATCCAGCCATCTCATCCTCTGTCATCCCCTTCTCCTCCTGCCCCCAATCCGTCCCAGCATCAGAGTCTTTTCCAATGAGTCAACTCTTCCCATGAGGTGGCCAAAGTATTAGAGTTTCAGCTTTAGCATCAGTCCTTCCAATGAACACCCAGGACTGATCTCCTTTAGGATGGACTGGTTGGATCTCCTTGCAGTCCAAGGGACTCTCAAGAGTCTTCTCCAACACCACAGTTCAAAAGGATCAATTCCTCGGTGCTCAGCCTTCTTTACAGTCCAACTCTCACATCCATACATAACCACAGGAAAAACCATAGCCTTGACTAGACGGACCTTTGTTGGCAAAGTAATGTCTCTGCTTTTGAATATGCTGTCTAGGTTGGTCATAACTTTCCTTCCAAGGAGTAAGCGTCTTTCTATTTCACGGCTGCAATCACCATCTGCAGTGATTTTGGAGCCCCCAAGAATAAAGTCTGACACTGTTTCCACTGTTTCCCCATCTATTTCCCATGAAGTGATGGGACCGGATACCATGATCTTAGTTTTCTGAATGTTGAGCTTTAAGCCAACTTTTTCACCTTCATCAAGAGGCTTTTTAGTTGCTCTTCACTTTCTGCCATAAGGGTGGTGTCATCTGCATATCTGAGGTTATTGATATTTCTCCTGGCAATCTTGATTCCAGCTTGTGCTTCTTCCAGCCCAGCGTTTCTCATGATGTACTCTGCATAGAAGTTAAATAAGCAGGGTGTTGATATACAGCCTTGACGTACTCCTTTTCCTATTTGGAGGCAGTCTGTTGTTCCATGTCCAGTTCTAACTGTTGCTTCCTGACCTGCATACAGATTTCTCAAGAGGCAGGTCAGGTGGTCTAATATTCCCATCTCTTGAAGAATTTTCCACAGAATTTCCCATGAAATAACTGAACCAATTTCTTTAAAAATGGCAATGAAAGACAAAGGCTGAGGAGCAGTTACAGATCAAAAGAAACTAAAGAGTAGGGTGACCAACCATCCCTGTTTGTCTGGGACTGAGTGGTTTCCCAGGATTCAGCATTTGCAAGGTTAAGATGGGAAAAGTCCAGGCAAACAGGAATGAATTCGTCACCTTCATAAGGAAGCATAATAGTTAAATGCTACATGTGCAATGGGTGAACCTGAACTGGAGGGGAAAATGCTATAAAAGACATTATTGGGACAAGTCATAGAATTTGAAATTTTTTGAAAATTGAGATAAAATATAATATAAAATTACCATTTAAACTATTTTTTGGTATATAGTTCAGTGGCATTAAGTATGTTCACAATGCTATACAATCATCCTCACTATCCATCTCCAGAATGTTTTCATCTTCTCAAATAGCAACTCCATATCTACCAAAGAGTAGCTGCCCATTTTCCCCTTCTCCCAGCCTCTGGTAACCACCACTCTACTTCCTGTCTCTGTGACTGTGCCTGTTCTAGGTGCCTCATATAAGTGGAATTATATAACATTTTTCCTTTGTGTCTGGCTTATTTCACTTAGCATCATGTTTTCAAGGTTCATGCATGTTGTAGCAAACATTAGAATGTCATTCCTTTCTAAGACTGAATAATATCCCACGGTATGCATGTACCACATTTTGCTTGAGCATTCATCTCCTGATGGATATTTCAGTTATTTCTACCTTTTGGCTATTTTGAAAAATGCTACAATGAGCACTGGCGTAGAAAGACACTTTTAAATCAGTACATCAGTGTAAAATTTCCTGAATGTGCCTGTACTGTGGTTGTAGAAGAAAACATCTTTGTTCTACGGCAATACACACTGAAATATTGAGGCAAAAGAGTATGATATATGCATCCTGTTCTCAAATGCTTCAGAGAAAAAAACGGAGACAAAAGGAAATGTGGCGAAATGTTAAAAGTTGATGAATCTAGGTAAAGAGTATGAGTTCTCTCTATTTGTCCTGTAACTTTTCTACAACTTAAGAATTTTAAAAATTCATCAAAATAAGGGAGGGGGGGATTTTATTTATGATGGCTAGGCCTTATGGAGTAAGATAAGTCTATGAAAAGCCAGCTGTCACAGAGCCTGAAATGTTCTCAGAGGAGTGGAAGGTAGCCTAATTGGGTATCTTGCCCCTGTGAGCAGAAGTTGGCCACAGCGCCCTTTTCTAGGGCTTTGTTATGGTTTCTTAACTACTCTCTGCTTCTTTTTCAACCGCTCCTGTCCCTATCAACTAATTTTGGCAACCCGTCCTGTCCTCTCTTCCTCTTGCCTTCAGCTTGCTCATAGCTTCTGTTTCCTCCTGGTTTCCACTTCCTCTTCTCTATGTGTGTGTTGGCTGCCACTGCTGTCTTCCTTTGGTTCCAGGCAGCTGTGATGGGTCATGTTGAATAGAGCATGAGAATCTTTGCACAGAAAGAGCTGCAGCCAGGACACGTGAGCACATTGCTCTGCCAGTTCAGTCCAGCTTAATACCCCATGCCTGTAATGCTTGGTGTGGTTGGGGGAGTTGGTATTGGGGGTGCAGTGGGGAGAAAAAGCATCCCTCACCCTAGGCACTAATGATTTTTTTAAAATTTTTACTGCATGGCTTGCAGGATCTTAGTTCCCTGACTAGGGACTGAACCCAGGGCCACAGCAGGGAAGGCACTGAGTCCTAACTGCTGGACCTCCAGGGAATTCTCTAGTGATTCATTCTTGATTCATCTTGGAAATGTGTGGGAAAAAATGGAAACTGTATATAAAAGCTCAAGAGAATTGAGGAGATAAGATGTCATCGCAGTTTTGGAGAAAATTATCAGAAAACCCTTCTTCCCTCCCTTCCTCCCACAAAAATTACGTGAAAAGCATATTAATAATAGATACTTTGGGGAATCCAAATTGTGTAAGATGTGGTCCCTGCCACAAGAAGTTTACAGTCTAGAACTATGTGTTTTAAACTAAAGTTTGCACCCACGTAGTATGCATTTAACCTGCATTAAAAAAAATCAAATAAGAGGGAAAATTATTAGAGTCCATCACTTTGCAATAGTCAGTACTGTTTAGTGAATTTTTATCTGTGTGTGCATGTGCCCACAGGATTGTGATATTAAATGTATTTCTACTGTGGGCTATTAAAAAACTGTCTGTAAGCCATTGATCTAGTAGAACTTAAACCTAGAGCTTCACTGATCACCCATGTGCTGATTCATATCTCCAGGATAAAACTGAGCTCCAGAAATGGCTATCCAACTGCCAGCTGGACATGTCAAACTCAACCTATTCAGCATTGCCCATATCATCTTCCTCCTCAAACTGTGCCCTTTCCTTACCTTGCGTGTTGTGTGATATCAACATCTACCTGGTAAATCAAATCAGAAGCCCTGGAGTTCTCTATGGCATCTCCTTCTCCACTCATTCTTCATGCCCAACTAACCAGTTGGCCTCTTCCTCTCCATCCTCACTGGCAGTCCTTGGCTGGTTTCTTGCCATCCTTTGCTAACGAGTCTTCTTGTCTCCAGTCTTCTTTCATGATTCCCAAGTCTGTGTATTACATTGCTAATCAAATGAACTTCCAAAAGTTCTAACGCGGCATTTTTGTTTCTGGTCGGAAATCCTTGCATGGTTCCCCACTGCTTTCAGTTTAACGTCCAATCATGAGAGCTAGAGTCTTTCTTGATTTGCCCCTGCTGCTTCTTCAGGCTCAGTTGCTGATCCTCAGCCCCCTCTCAGATTCTAGAGATACCAACTAAATCTGGCTCCCAAACAGCTCAGGAGCTGTCATATTTCAATGACTTTTACTCCTGCTTCACATCACTTCCTTTGCTTCTTCGCTTGTGTCTAAATTCTACTGCTCTTTCTGGACACAGCTCTAGGGTCACCTGGTCTTGAGACCTGTTCTGACCACACTCCAAGACTTCCCTAGTATCCTGGGCATGCCACTGTCCCAGCATTGACCAACCTGCATGGTCACTGCTGTCAGGGTTGTCTTGGTTATGCGCTAGCTGACACCAAGCACTTTGTTTTGTCCATCTCTGTAAGATGGTCTTCTCTATAAAACATGAAACTAACCCAAAGCCTGACGTGCTCAGTACTGGCCAAACATGTATTGAAAGAACAAGTGCAGATGAAATTTCTTACTGGCTTACTCCTTGATTGTAAGGATAGTATAGTGATCAGATCAGATCAGATCAGATCAGTCGCTCAGTTGGGTCCGACTCTTTGAGACCCCATGAATTGCAGCACGCCAGGCCTCCCTGTCCATCACCAACTCCCAGAGTTCACTCAGATTCACGTCCATCGAGTCAGTGATGCCATCCAGCCATCTCATCCTCTGTCATCCCCTTCTCCTCCTGCCCCCAATCCCTCCCAGCATCAGAGTCTTTTCCAATGAGTCAACTCTTTGCATGAGGTGGCCAAAGTACTGGAGTTTCAGCTTTAGCATCATTCCTTCCAAAGAAATCCCAGGGCTGATCTCCTTCAGAATGGACTGGTTGGATCTCCTTGCAGTCCAAGGGACTCTCAAGAGTCTTCTCCAACACCACAGTTCAAAAGCATCAATTCTTCAGCGCTCAGCCTTCTTCACAGTCCAATTCTCACATCCATACATGACCACAGGAAAAACCATAGCCTTGACTAGACGAACCTTTGTTGGCAAAGTAATGTCTCTGCTTTTGAATGGTAAATAATTCTTGCAAATACTGTAGCTTTCAAGAGTCATTAGAATCAGAGGATTACTGATTGGCCAGATGTGCTTTATCTAATTTCGATTCTATCATTCCCTTTTCCACTGCCCCCTTCTTTGTCTAGAGCCCATAAAATGAGAATAGGAGAACATTACCATCTGCTTGTGGGAAACATCCAGGAATTTTCCTCCCAGCATGTCTCTGTTTTGATTTTTTTTTTTTTAACAAAAAAGAGGAAATAGAAAGAGAGAAAGGAAGGGTGGGAGGGAGGAAGGAAAGAAAGAAAGAATGGCAAGTAGGCAATGTGGATCAAGTTTATTTTATCTTAGACACTCTTTGTTGTTCTAACTGTCCATCTGTAATGCTTTTTTTACGCCTTAGGGAGGTAGGCCAGGTCCTTTTGGTGCTTACTTTGGATGGGAAACTGCTTGGAAGCAGAGTGACTTTTGAGGAAACATCCAGTCTGGACTGTGTATTGTAAACACCCAAAGCTATCATATGAATTTATTTGTTCCCCACAGATCCGTCTTGATTTTCTCTTTAATCTAAGCACTGGGGATATAGTGATAAAGATGATGTAGCCTTTTTCTGTAGGAAGAAGGGACTTTTTTTTTTCTTTGACCCTATTCTTTTGCTGTTTCAAACTTTTATTTTCTTGGATTTTGCTTAACATGAGTGAAATTTAGCTATTTCTAAGTTATTTAGCAATTTTGTTTCAAAGGGTTCCACCTCTCTGAGACAAGGCAGAGCTCTTTTTTTTTAAGATAAATATCTTTTTTTTTAAGATATTTATTTTTATTTATTTATTTATTTGGCTATACTGGATTTCAGTTGCAGCATGTAGGATCTAGTTTCCCCACCAGGGGTCAAACCCACACCCCCTGCGTTGGGAACAGCTGGACCACCAGGGAAGTTCCCTGCAGAGTTATTCTTAACGCCAAGGTTTCCAGTCCAGAAATGGGAGCTCCAAGAGTCAATATATTCCTTATCCAAAATAAATAGACCGTGGATGCAACATATTCTCTGAGGTGTATCCTTTTAATGTGTAACACGGGTATGATGTTACCTACCGCCTTTACATGTGAGGATTCACTGAGCTAAAATAGGTGAAGCACCAGCAGAGAGATGAGGACCCAGTGATGTAACGCCCGCTAGATGTGACTCACTCTTCTAGTGCATCAGAAGACAAAGGGGACACCGAGGCTGAACCAGGAAGCAAATGGCACAAACAGGGTGTTGGCACCACCCTTGTGATGCTGTGGTATCCACACGGTAGAGGCACAAGGGATGGATTTTTTTTCCTTAACATGCGATAAGTGGTCCAGTTGCAGACTTGTGAATAAAGCAAATCCTAAAGCATCCTTTAAAGTGGTCTTTGGTGCTACATAATGTGCCTTTCATATCTTTGAGGGGAGGGGGAAGTCAGGGAACTATAACACGTTTTACAATCTAATTAGTTGCTTGATCTTAATAGAAAACTGCCTGGGCCCCTTGGGTTTTCCTGTACTCATCTAGGTCATTTCCAGCTTTTTCTCACAGTGAATCTGTTCTCCACCTCTGTTACACAACATCTGGAGTGAATATGATTTCTCAAAAGGCCCAAGTATGCATCTTGAGAGCAAAGCTAGCCAGTATTACTTTGAATCATAACAAATAGTGGTTTTAGCTACAGCAACATTACAGCAAGATTTGCTTGAAATTCTGTTGGTCATTAAAAACCTGACATTTTCCCAATGATATTGCCAATATGTTTTCAGAATGGCCCTCATTCCCATGCTTTCACACAAGATCCGATACTTCCTGGTTTCTAGAGCATCAATTAATGACTCCCTGACCACTGAGTAATGTGAGGTACTCTTGGCTTGGCCCGTTCTCAGATTCTGCCATGACCTCTAAGTTTCTGAATGTCTCAAGAGCAAAGAGCGAAAAAAAAAAAAAAAAATTCTTCCTGGGATTTTTACCAAGCTATGGGAGAAATGTGATTGTCGAGCCCTCTATCTTTTCCTAAGGCTTTGGCTGAATGTTGTGCTGCTGGCAGAACTCCCCTTTCTTCCCAGTTTCAGTTTTACATGATGCCACACCTGTTACTGACACCTTGCCACCTCCTTGGAAGAGGTCATGTTCCCATCAAGTGACTCCTCTCTATGACACATTCAGCTCTGGTCTGACCCCTCCTACTTATTCAACGTCAGTCTCTTTCTGTATTTGCTCTCTGTCTCTATCAGGCTGGTTTCTTATCATTGCCCCACAAATACTGTGGTCATATCTGGGTTTTGCTTGTGCTCTTTCCCACCTGCTAAGCCCTTTCTTCTTTTTATTTCACCTATCCAAATCCCTCTAGCCCGTCAAAGCCCAAACAGAATCTATTTTTTTTTAATGTTCTAACACTCACTATTCTCCTGGTTCCCCAAACTCCTTTATTATTAATAACCAATATCCACTCATCATTCATTCATTCATTCTTACAATAAAGACTTTCTAAGAACCACTATGAGTTATCACCATCCTAGAGCTCAGAATACAGTAAGACAAGGTCTTTATCCACTTAACATTTCTTCTACACTTATTCTAGTGTGGAAGACATACATTAAGACAAGTGAGTAGTATAACTTTATATTGAGACAAGTAGTATGAGAAAAAAAATAAAAAGGCAGGATAATGGCAACCCACTCCAATACTCTTGGTGGGAGAATTCCATGGACAGAGGAGCCTGGCGGGCTACATTCCACGGGGTCATGAAAGTGTCAGGCACGACTTAGCAACCAAATGACAAGGGCTAGAAGGTGATTGCAGGAGTGGAGGCTGTTTTTCATTCAGTGGTCAGGGAAGGCCTCTTTGAAGAGGTGATATTTAAGCAGAGACTTGAATTATGAGAAAGAGTCAGTCATGAGCCAACCAGAGAGAAGAGTGCTCCTGGTAGAGGGAATAGAAAGTGAAGTCCTGGAGACAGAAATGTTGTAGAACAGGAGTCCCCAGCCCCTGGGCCATGGGCCAGTACTGCTTCATGGCCTCTTAGGAACTGGGCTGCACAGCAGGAGGTGAGTAGCAGGCAAGTGAGAGAAGCTTCATGTCTATTTACAGGCGTGCCCCATTGCTTGCATTACCGCCTGAGCTCCGCCTCTGGTCAGATTAGTAGCAGCATTAGATTCTCATAGAAGTGTGAACCATACTGTGAACTGTGCATGCAGGGGATCTAGGTTGAGAGCTCCTTCTGAGACTCCAGTGCCTGGTGATCTGATATGGAGCTGAGGCAGTTATGCTATCACTGGGGAAAGGCTGGCACTATCTCCCATCATCCCCAGATGGGGCCATCTAGTTGCAGGAAAACAAGCTCAGGGCTCCCACAGATTCTGCATTATGGTGAGTTGTATAACTATTTCATTATCTATCACAGTGTAATAATAATAGAATAAAGTGCACAATATGTGTAACGTGCTTGAATCATCCTGCAACCATTCCCCCACCCCAGTCTGCAGAAAAATTGTCTTCCATGAAACCGGTCCCTGGTGTCAAAAAGGTTGGAGACTGTTGTTCTAGAAAGACAAGGAATGTTCTAGAACATCAAAAAGGTTAATGTGAGGCAGAGTGAAGCAGAAGATGAGGATGTAGAGGTGAGAAACTGTAGGGCTTTAAGGGAGAGAAGAATCAAGGGTAACTTTTCAATGTTAAGTCTGAGAATGTGGTAGGGAAAGCCTGGGGAGGAAAGGAATAGATTTGTGTAGGCAGGGGAGATGCTGAAGTTAAAAACAAGAGTTCATTTTTAGACATATTAAGTTTGAGATAACTTTAAGCATCCAAGCGTAGATGTTGGGCAGACAGTTGGATGTATACAGGTCTGAAACCCAATGAGAGGTCAGGCTAGATTTATAAAAAGCCAGGGGACTAGACAACATCACCTAGGAAGAGAGTATAGATTGAGAAGAGGCCAGAGCCCTGGGGCCCACCAGCATTTAGAGGTCATGGAGAAGGAGCCAGAAAGGAGACTCAGTTTGTGGTCACTGAACTTTCCCACATATCCAAACACATCTACGGAATTGAGTGGTAAGCTTGTAGTTTCCTGTGTGCTGGACTTGTCATGACAGCCAAGACTGCGAACTTTTTGTGACTGCTCTCCACAAGAGTGAAGGTAAAGATCCAAAGCAATTTATTGGTGCCTACAGTCTTGGCATGGTCCTTGTTTACTGCGTACTTCTTACTGTTCCAAACGTTCTCACAGTGCTGAGTAAACACTACCAGGCTGTTGGGGGAAATATAGCTACTTCCTTTCTCAAGGACTGGATCAGTGAGTTAATTCTCACATGTATTTTACTGGCAATAAACTGATACACAGAGAGATTAACTGATTTATGCACAGCCCACACTGAGTCCATAGCTAGCCTGAGGCCACGCTGCTGTGTTTAGAATGAGTGCTGACTGCCAGCATCACCTGGAGTACTGGCTTTTTTAATTTTTTTTTAATTGCTAACATATATGGGTGGTCTACTCAGTGCTTTAGATAGTAACTCTAAACCCTCACAACAACTCCGTGAATAGGCGACATCATCCCCATTTTACAGGAAATGGGGAAACAGACATGAGAGAATTTCATATGATAAAGTGGCAGATTTGTCTGGTTCCTAATCCATGCTACATGCCTACTGAAACAGAATATCTGGCAATAGGACACAAGAATAGTCTGTATTTAGAAAACTCTCTGGAACATTCTTATATATATAGAAGTTTGAGAATCCAAGGTTCATGGGATCTCAGGTCTGTTCTTTGAAGTTCATGGTCATCTTAATATTTGCTCTATTAAGCCAGTTTTAATATGTCAGTATCCATGTTTAAGTAAATTTATTACAGTCTCATAGACTATTCTGAGTAGTATTTTGTTAAACATAGGTAACAGCTTACTGCATAGTTTATCATCATTTCCAAAGAGGTAAAGCACATAATTTTACACTGAACCAGCTTGCGTTGTCTGATACATTGACAATTACTACTTAACAAGCCTCATGCCATGGACACTGACGTAGCTTACTCTCAGCAAGAATAACTCATCTTTTCCCATTGTCTTTATGATTCTACACATTTGCCTACACAGATCCATAAACAATAATGAAACAAATCAATCATATGGCCAGCTCAAGAACATGAATGACTCCATGCTGCAGGCTGAGAGGAGGTGGGAACGGGTTGTGTTTGCACTTCTCAGGCTAGTAAAAAGAAAGCCTTTTGAGGTAGGAGGTGGCCCAGAACCTGAAGAAAAATCAGTCCATGGAGTGCTCTCTGACGACTTTTGCAGATGTTCTCAAGAGCTTATGAGATGAAAGGGAAATGGAGTCATAGAAGAATTAAAAAAAAGAAAAGGAATCTAGTTCTTGGGTGAAAAAAAAAAAAAAGAACCACAGTGAATATAGAAGGCCTTACGGTCACAGGTGACAACATCCAGTAAACTCATTTTTGTTGACAGGGAGTTGTATTCTACTGTCACAAGCCTCCACCCAGACTGACCCTCCAGTTTGCATCATCTGTACAGTGAGACTGGTTTCACCAGTTTGCACCTGTTAAACTCTTAGTCATCAGTTAAGTTGTTAAGTCTATTTTCCCAGCAGTTTATCCTAGACACACTTTTTAACCCCACAACAGAAATCAAGTATGGTTACACACCTGATGGATATTGTCAAAGGGGGAAAAATAAAAACAATTTGGAGCTGAAATGAGGCCATTACACTAGGGAGGACTGCAATCTGAGTCTTTCATCTGAAGAGAAACAAAGAAAGAGAAACATAAATGGGCTGGAAGGTGGAGAGGGACAGTAGTGGTGGAGGGGTGGGAATTGGGATGAACTTCTAAGGCTTACATCTTGGGTACGATGGTGTCAGATTTGACAAAAAAAAAAATGCATGCAGAGAAGAAAAAAATATATATATAAGATGCTAAAGTAAATCTGAATTTCAGGAAAACAACTGATAACTTTTAGTATAAGTCTGCTTCTTGTAATATGTCTGAGATACTGAAAAATGATTTGCTGTTTATCTGAAATTCACATTTAGCTGAGTGTCCTGTATTTTATCTGGCAACTTTACTTGAGTAGTGCCTTTGAATCTCAGTTTAACAAAAAATCCTTTTAGAAAACAGATGTCTTCAGGAAACTGGGTCATGGATTCAACAATATAACACTTGCTAATTATGCTGCACAGCATGATGAGATGATATATTTATTTAATATAAATAAAATAGCAACTGTAATGACTGAAACCGCTATTTTGATTTGAAAAACCATTCACTTTATTTATCTATTTGGTATGAGTAGGAATAAACTAAAAATGGACAACAGTGATTCTAAGGCTTATGAACAAGAAAACATCCATCCATTCACTCATGTACTCTTTCTTGCCTTACTTTTCATGTATACAAAGGCTTTCTGGTACATATGTTTTATTAAAGTTTATTTTAATAGAGAGGATTTATGCATGGCTGATTCATTTTGCTGTATAGTAGAAACTAACACAACATTGTAAAGCAACTATACTCTAATAAAAATTAACTTAAAAAGAATAAAGATACACTTAAAAAATTATTTTAGTGATCAAAATCATTATCATAAATGGACTCTTCAACCCAGTTTCTTTTTTTCTCTCTTTTGTTCCTTTATTAAAAAAAAATAATTTATTCATTTTAATTGTAATACAATTAATTACAATTTAATTGTAAATTACTTTACAATATTGTAGTGGTTTTTGCCATACATAGACATAAATCAGCCATGGGTGTACATGTGTCCCCAATCCTGAAACCCCCTCCCACCCCTCAGGGTTGTCCCAGTGCACCGGCTTTGAGTGCCGTTTCATGCATCAAACTTGGACTGGTCATCTATTTCACATATGGTAATATGAGGAGATACCCCTCGTCCAAGGTAAAGCGCAGCGGCTGCGCTTTGCTGGAGCAGCCGTGAAGAAATATCCCATGTCCAAGGTAAGAGAAACCCAAGTAAGATGGTAGGTGTTGCGAGAGGGCATCAGAGGGCAGACACACTGAAACCATAATCACAGAAAACTAGCCAATCTGATCACACGGACCACAGCCTTCTCTAACTCAATGAAACTAAGCCATGCCATGTGGGGCCACCCAGGACGGGCAGGTCATGGTGGAGAGGTCTGACAGAATGTGGTCCACTGGAGAAGGGAATGGCAAACCACTTCAGTATTCTTGCCTTGAGAACCCCGTGAACAGTATGAAAAGGCAAAATGATAGGATACTGAAAGAGGAACTCCCTGGGTCAGTAGGTGCCCAGTATGCTACTGGAGATCAGTGGAGAAATAACTCCAGAAAGAATGAAGGGATGGAGCCAAAGCAAAAACAATACCCAGTTGTGGATGTGACTGGTGATAGAACCAAGGTCCGATGCTGTAAAGAGCAATAGTGCATAGGAACCTGGAATGTTAGGTCCATGAATTAAGGCAAATTGGAAGTGGTCAAAGGAGATGGCAAGAGTGAACGTTGACATTCTAAGAATCAGCGAACTGAAATGGACTGGAATGGGTGAATTTAACTCAGATAACCATTATATCTACTACTGTGGGCAGGAATCACTTAGAAGAAATGGAGTAGCCATCATGGTCAACAAAAGAGTCTGTAATGCAGTACTTGGATGCAATCTCAAAAATGACAGAATGATCTCTGTTCGTTTCCAAGGCAAACCATTCAATATCATGGTAATCCAAGCCTATGCCCCAACCAGTAATGCTGAAGAAGCTGAAGTTGAATGGTTCTATGAAGACCTACAAGACCTTTTAGAACTAACACCCAAAAAAGATGTCCTTTTCATTATAGGGGACTGGAATGCAAAAGTAGGAAGTCAAGAAACACCTGGAGTAACAGGCAAATTTGGCCTTGGAATATGGAATGAAGCAGGGCAAAGGCTAATAGAGTTTTGTCAAGAGAATGCACCGGTCATAGCAAACACCCTCTTCCAACAACACAAGAGAAGACTTTACACATGGACATCACTAGATGGTCAACACTGAAATCAGATTGATTATGTTCTTTGCAGCCAAAGATGGAGAAGCTCTATACAGTCAGCAAAAACAAGACCGGGAGCTGACTGTGGCTCAGATCATGAACTCCTTATTGCCAAATTCAGACTTAAATTGAAGAAAGTAGGGAAAACCACTAGACCATTCAGGTATGACCTAAGTCAAATTCCTTTTTTTTTTTTTTTTAATTTTTTTTTTTTTTCAAATTCCTTATGATTATACAGTGGAAGTGAGAAATAAGTTCATGGGATTAGATCTAATAGACAGAGTGCCTGATGAACTATGGACGGAGGTTCGTGACATTGTACAGGAGACAGGGATCAAGACCATCCCCATGGAAAAGAAATGCAAAAAAGCAAAATGGCTGTCTGAGGAGGCCTTGCAAATAGCTGTGAAAAGAAGGGGAGTGAAAAGCAAAGGAGGAAAGGAAAGATATAAGTATCTGAATGCAGAGTTCCAAAGAATAGCAAGAAGAGATAAGAAAACCTTCCTCAGTGATCAGTGCAAAGAAATAGAAGAAAACAATAGAATGGGAAAGACTAGAGATCACTCCAAGAAAATTAGAGATACCAAGGGAACATTTCATGCAAAGATGGGCTCGATAAAGGACAGAAGTGGTATGGACCTAACAGAAGCAGAAGATATTAAGAAGAGATGCCAAGAATACACAGAAGAACTGTACAAAAAAGATCTTCACGACCCAGATAATCACGATGGTGTGATCACTGACCTAGAGCCAGACATTCTGGAATGTGAAGCCAAGTGGGCCTTAGAAAGCATCACTACGAACAAAGCTAGTGGAGGTGATGGAATTCCAGTTGAGCTCTTTCAAATCCTGGAAGATGATGCTGTGAAAGTGGTATACTCAATATGCCAGCAAATTTGGAAAACTCAGCAGTGGCCAGAGGACTGGAAAAGGTCAGTTTTCATTCCAATCCCAAGGAAAGGCAATGCCAAAGAATGCTCAAACTACTGCACAATTGCACTCATCTCACACACTAGTAAAGTAATGTTCAAAATTCCCCAAGCCAGGCTTCAGCAATACCTGAATCATGAACTTCCAGATGTTCAGCTGGTTTTAGAAAAGGCAGAGGCACCAGAGATCAAATTGCCAACATTCACTGGATCATGGAAAAAGAGAGTTCCAGAAAAACATCTATTTCTGCTTTATTGACTATGCCAAAGCCTTTGACTGTGTGGATCACAATAAACTGTGGAAAATTCTGAAAAAGATGGGAATACCAGACCACCTGACCTGCCTCTTGAGAAACCTATATGCAGGTCAGGAAGCAACAGTTAGAACTGGACATGGAACAACAGACTGCCTCCAAATAGGAAAAGGAGTACGTCAAGGCTGTATATTGTCACCTTGCTTATTTAACTTCTATGCAGAGTACATCATGAGAAACGCTGGGCTGGAGGAAGCACAAGCTGGAATCAAGATTGCCGGGAGAAATATCAATAACCTCAGATATGCAGATGACACCACCCCTATGGCGAAAAGTGAAGAGGAACTCAAAAGCCTCTTGATGAAAGTGAAAGAGGAGCGGGAAAAGTTGGCTTAAAGCTCAACATTCAGAAAACGAAGATCATGGCATCTGGTCCCATCACTTCATGGGAAATAGATGGGGAAACAGTGGAAACAGTGTCAGACTTTATGTTTGGGGGCTCCAGAATCACTGCAGATGGTGATTACAGCCATGAAATTAAAAGATGCTTGCTCCTTGGAAGGAAAGTTATGACCAACCTAGATAGCATATTCAAAAGCAGAGATATTACTTTGCCAACAAAGTTCCGTCTAGTCAAGGCTATGGTTTTTCCAGTGGTCATGTATAGATGTGAGAGTTGGACTGTGAAGAAAGCTGAGCACTGAAGAATTGATGCTTTTGAACTGTGGTGTTGGAGAAGACTCCTGAGAGTCCCTTGGACTGCAAGGAGGTCCAACCAGTCCATCCTAAAGGAGATCAGTCCTGGGTGTTCATTGGAAGGACTGATGCTAAAGCTGAAACTCCAGTACTTTGGCCACCTCATGTGAAGAGTTGACTCATTGGAAAAGACCCTGATGCTGGGAGGGATTGGGGGCAGGAGGAGAAGGGGATGACAGAGGATGAGATGGCTGGATGGCATCACCGACTCGATGGACATGAGTCTGAGTGAACTCCGTGTATTGGTGATGGACAAGGAGGCCTGGCGTGCTGTGATTCATGGGGTCTCAAAGAGTCAGACACGACTGAGCAACTGAACTGAACTGAACTGAATATACATGTTTCAATGCTATTTTCTCAAATCATCCCACCCTCGCCTTCTCCCACAGAGTCCAAAAGTCTGTTCTTTACATCTGTGTCTCTTTTGCTGTCTCTCATATAGGGTCACTGTTACCATCTTTCTAAACTCCATATATATGCGATAATATACTGTATTGGTGTTTTTCTTTCTGACTTACTTCGCTCTGTATAATAGGCTCCAGTTTCATCCACCTCATTAGAACTGATTCAAATGTAGTCTCTTTAATAGCTGAGTAATATTCCATTGTATGTATGTACCACAGCTTTCTTATCCATTCATCTGCCAATGGACATGTAGGTTGCTTCCATGTCCTGGCTATTGTAAATGGTACTGCGATGAACATTGGGATACACGTGTCTCTTTCAATTCTGGTTTCCTCGGTGTGTGTGCCCAGCAGTGGAATTGCTGGGTCATATGGCAGTTCTATTTCCAGTTTTTTAAGAAATCTCCACACTGTTCTCCATAGTGGCTGTACTAGTTTGCATTGCCACCAACAGTGTGAGAGGGTTTCCTTTTCTCTGCACCCTCTCCAGCATTTACTGTTTGTAGATTTTTTGATAGCAGCCATTCTGACTGGTGTGAGATGGTACCTCATTGTGGTTTTGATTTGCAGTTCTGTGATAATAGGTGATGTTGAGCATCTTTTCATGTGTTTGTTAGCCATCTGTGTGTCGTCTTCAGAGAAATGTCTGTTTAGCCTTGGGCCCATAATTCTGCATAGTAGACTTAAAATTTTAAATTTAAAGAAATAATAGACCCCACCAAAGCCAAAACAAAGCCCCAAAGAAAGTGTCGACTTGCCACCACCACTTACCACAATCTGTCCAATTCCAATTTGTCCCTGAGGGCAATAATTTAGCACATACAGAGGCTGAAACAATATAGGCTTAGAGTTGGGTGCTGAGATTGTGTTGGGAGAGAAAATGGGAGAAATAGCATGAAGAAGAAATAAAGTCCAAGTAAAAGAAGTGCAGAGTTTCCCAGGTGGCTCAGCAGTAAACAATCTGCTTGCCAATGCAGGAGATGCAGGAGAC
Source organism: Bos indicus (assembly GCF_029378745.1). Classification (NCBI taxonomy): domain Eukaryota; kingdom Metazoa; phylum Chordata; class Mammalia; order Artiodactyla; family Bovidae; genus Bos; species Bos indicus. The sequence continues at coordinate 60,869,335 of NC_091775.1, read as the reverse complement.
ACAGGTTCAACCCCTGCGTTGGGAGGACCCCTTGGAGTAGGAAATGGCAACCCACTCCAGAATTCTTGCCTGGAGAAATCCATGAACAAAGGAGCCTGGCAGGCTATAGTCCATGGGGCCGCAAAGAGTCAGAGATGACTGAGCACGTGCGTGCACACACACATACACACACACAAACGAAGTGCCAATGTGCCATATTCTGGCTGAGAGATGGTAAGGCAAGGATGAGGGAAAGATAAAGGGAGGAGGTCTGACCTGAGCTTGTTGGGAAAGTGAAAGGATGGCAGAGAGAAGAGGAGTGAGCAAGTGTGAAGGCTTTTACATTGACCAATATTTGAGAGACTGTCAGATGAAAGCAAATTTATTTTGTCTAGCTCTAGAAAATGAAACCAAGGTCAATAAACAGACATAGCAGGAAAACAGATTTTTACACCATTTAGACAAGAGCTTTCTAAGCTTTAGAGCTATCTGCTGATACAATGGGTCATCCCAGGAGATGTGTGAAGCAGAGGCTGGCTGAGTGGTGGGCAGGCCTGGGATGGTGATGATTCCTGTCTTGAATGAGGAGTAGATTAGATAGATGCTCTCCAAGTCCCCTTCCCGCCTGGAATGTATGTTTCAACACACCAGGACCTTGTGTCTTCTGTCAATTGCTATATCCTTAGTGCCCGCTTACATACAGTAAGGTCTCAGTAAATCCGCATGGTCACAGGGGAAGTGCTTTCTGGAGAAGGTGGCGCTACTTTACACCATGGCCTTGATATGAGAGGGAAAGGGAAATTAGCTCAAATTAAATCAACACAGTGAACATCAACATTTGGAGGAGGATGGCTCTAGGGCTCTATTTTGTGTGAGCTACAAATACATGGATTTCCTGGATGGCTCAGTGGTAAAGAATTCACCTGCAAAGCAGGAGACTTGAGTTCGATCCCTGGACTGGGAAGGTCCCTTGGAGTAGGAAATGGCAACCCACTCCAGTATTATTTCCTGAAAAATCCCCTGGACAGAAGAGCCAGGCAGGCTACAATCCAAAGGGTAGCAAAGAATAGGACATGACTGAGCACACACAATTACAAAGTCCATGTTCCCCTATCCATACCAGCCTGGAGAGGAAAAAGAAAAAAATAAGAACAAATACAACATTTCTTTGGTTCTTTCATCCTCTGCTTGCAGTATTTCTATTCTCTTCAAATTTCTTGCCAACTGGTTCTAGGAGCTTCCAGGGGATAGTGCTCCTGCCTTCTGAACATGTGACCATAAAAGGGTATTTGATTTTACTTTTCTGTCCTCTGGCTTACTGTTTTCTCTCCTGCTTTGTCATACGGTGGTGATATCTCTACCTTTCTATCAGCTCCAATACGCCATAGCTTCCATATACACCACTAAGGCATCAAGGTTGCCTGGACACCTGCCAAATATGCTCTTCCCACTACTGCCAGTGACGCTGCATACAAAGTACACATGTTGGTATACTTATGGATGATTCACCTTGTTGTATGGCAGAAACCAACACGATATTGTAAAACAAATATCCTCCAATTAAAAAAAAAGTATACATGTTGGGAGAGTGAACAAAAATCGTAATGGAGAGGACACAGAGTCAGTCAGCAGCAGCAAGAGCAGGTGACGCCCACCAGAGAGTCACTGAGCCACCACCACGTAAAGTTCCAATGGAGGAGGACAACCAGGAGAGCAGCTGCATTGCATGAAAGAACATGGCCCTGGAGCCAGAGCAGGTGGGATGCCATTCTTCACCACTCTATGCCTCAGTCTCCCCCTGTAAGGAGCAGGGACCACGATAGTGCCTTTAATAAGACTGTTGTGAAGACTAAGCGAGCACAGGCAGAGCTCAGAGCTGTGTCTGCCCAAGAAAGCTGTCTACGAGACCCTTTATGAACAGTGCTGTCACGATGCTCTGAAAATGTCCAGTTCCCCTCGGGTGCCACTCTTCCTGCTTTCCTCACTGGCACTGTTGCCTTATCAGGCCTCCTTACCTGTCTGCTGAGAAACCTGTATGCAGGTCAAGAAGCAACAATTAGAACCAGACATGGAACAGACTGATTTAATTGGGAAAGGAGTATGTCAAGGCTGTTTATTGTCACCCTGCTTATTTAACTTACATGCAGAGTACATCATGCAAAATCCTGGGCTGGTTGAATCACAAGCTGGAATCAAGACTGCAGGGAGAAATATCAACTTCATATATGCAGGTAATACCAGTCTAATGGCAGAATGTGAAGAAGAACTAAAGAGCCCCTTGTGAGGGTGAAAGAGGAGAGTGAAATAGCTGGCTTAAAACTCAACATTCAAAAAACTAAGATCATGGCATCTGGTCCAACAGTTCAAGGCAAATAGTGAAAAAGTGGAAACTGTGACAGATTTTATTTTCTCGGGCTCCAAAATCACTGTGGATGGTGACTGCAGCCGTGAAATTAAAGGACACTTGCTCTTGGAAGAAAAGCTATGACATACCTAGACAGTGTATTAAAAAGCAGAGACATCACTTTGCTGACAAAAGTCTATACAGTCAAAGCTATGGGTTTTCCAGTAGTCATGTACAGATGTGAGATTTGGACCGTAAAGAGAAGACTGAGCACTGAAGAATTGATGCTTTTGAACTACGGTGTTGGAGAAGACTCTTGAGAGTCCCTTGAACTGCAAGGAGATCAAACCAATCAATCCTAAAGGGAATAAGCCCTGAATATTCATTGGAAAGACCGATGTTGAAGCTCCAATACTTTGGCCACCTGATGCGAAGAGCCAATTTATTGGAAAAGACCCTGATGCTGGGTAAGATTGAAGGCAAAGGAGAAGGGGGCAACAGGATGAGATGGTTCGATAGCATCACCCACTTAATGGACATGAATTTGAGCAAACTCTGGAAGACAGTGAAGGACAGGGAAGCCTGGCCTGCTGCAGTCCTTGGGGTCACAAAGAGTTGGACACAGCTTAGTGTCAAACAACAACTGTATCCTTACAATAAACTTTGAAGTGTTGAACCTCTGGTAGTCCAGTGGCTAAGGCTCTGAGCTCCCAGTGCAGAGGGCCGGGGTTCTTTCCCTGGTCAGGGAACTAGACTCCACATGCTGCAACTAAGAGTTTTCATAGCATGCTGCGATGAAGACTGAAGATCCCATGAGTCACAGCTAAGTTTGGGTACAGCCAAATAAATAAATATTTTAAAATATATAAATAAACTTTGAACAGAGTGGGTTTCTGCTCCTTGGAACAGGAGCCTAATTATGACTATAGATTTGAATCCTTGGGTGAATATAATAAATCAGATTCTCAAGTTAGAATTTTCACCACTATTGTTTGAGAAGCAGTAGAGAATAAAATCAACAGGTAGTGAGCACCAACAGTTATCAAATACAGCTTTCACAGAGCTATCTTTGTCTTGGGGAAGCAAAGCAAACATTCACTAAATGATGATGAAATTTGAATATTTGTTCACATCTTCAGCAGAAGTGATGACACTCATCCTAAATGTGTAGACTGTGGAATCTAACTGCTTTCTGGTCTTGGTGTTACAGATTGTTCAGCCACTAGCAACAGATTCTTTTCTAAACTTTATAAGAAATTTAAACAAAATTTTTCTTTACCCTGAGTGGATTCTACATTTCGGTCAAACTAGCCTTTTGCTTGACCTCAAAGTGGGCCTCAAAGAGTAGCCTTTATTTTCAAATGTTCTAGGATGGAATAACTTTTCATTATTATATTTTAAACATGTTTCAAAGTATCTAGAGCATATAAAGGGAGAAATATTTGCTAGCCAATGGAAATTTAAACCTAGTATTCAAGAGAAAGCTTGGGGCTACAGATACAGAGACTTGCAGTTTATAGGTCATAATTAAAGCTCTAGGATAATTAAAGTGAGTGGAAAGGGGGCTCGTATAAAATGAAGAGTGAAAAAGACAAAAGACTACTTAGGAACTTTTTCTAAAAATCCATTGCCATCAGCTTTGCATGTGGAGCCTGTTGCTCCTACGCCCAACTTGGACCCAGTAAACCTCAGCGACCGAGGTGAGGGAAGTCAGTCCCTTTCAACCTCCTTCACCCAGTTCACCTACTCTCAACACCACAACCACCCATCTGTTCTCTGAATTTTTAAAAAGCATTTGTTTACTCTATTTATCTACTTATTTGGCTGCACTGCGTCTTAGTTGTGGCACACAGGATCTTTAGTTGCAGTTTGTTGTCCTTTAGTCGCTCAGTCGTGTCCAACTGTTTGTGACCCCATGGACTGCCGTCCGCCAGCCTCCTCTGCCCATGCAATCTCCAGGCAAGAATACTGGAGTGGGTAGTCTATCCTTTCTCCAGGACATCTTCTCGACTCAGGGGTCGAGCCCGGTCTCCTGCATTGCAGGTGGATTCTTTACTGCTGAGATACCCGGGAAACCCCCTTTTAGTTGCGGCATGTGGGATCTGGTTGCCTAAACAGGCATCGAACCTGGGTCACCAGCATTGGGAGCGTGGGTCTTAGTCACTGGATCACCAAGGAAATCCTTGTTCTTTGAATCTTTAAGTTCGGGTTTTGTTTATTTGTTCAGATTTCACGTATCAGTGAGATTATATGATTTGCCTTTGTCTGTCTGACTTATTTACTTAGTTTCATGCCTCAAGGTCTATCCTATGTCCTCAAGGTTTATCCCATGCTAACAAAACTTTGAGCCCCATAGAACTGAGGAGAGGGTATATTTGTATCAGCCACAGACAAGGGTGCCAAAAAAGAGGCATAATAAATTGCCTCCTGGCTGGTGGTTGTAAGTAAGTGTCCATACGGATTCTGTCCTGGATTTCTTGGTAGTGGCTTTTTCCTTGGCTTGGCTACTGTCGTGCATTGGAGCCAGAGAATCAGATGGTATGTAAAGTAAAAGGACATGGCTCACTTAAAGCACAAGTGGAAAATTGTCTCTAAGGCAGCCTCAACCAGGCTTCCATTTTACCAGGCTTGGGGCACCCCCTCCATGTCCCAAGGGTTGAGGAAGCCGCATCAATGCAGGCCAGAACCTATGCTCTGTGAGAGACTGGGGGTACCAGCAAGCCACAGGCCTTTGATTCCAACATTGCCTTTCCAGAAATTGGGGAAGGGGTCACACCAGATCTCAGAGCCGACTAGAAGTAACAGAGAGCAGCTGTAGGTGTGTAGGCACTGAGGGTGCTGGTGGGGCACACCTGGGGAGTTTGTGTGACGGGGGAACCCCTGGGTCATCTGACAGAATCATGCTCGTGCCCATGAACTGCAGCTGGCCTTGCACATACCACCAGGCGAGAGTTAAGTCAAACCAGTCCTGATGACATCGCTGAAACCACTTGTGAGGGTGCTCCTCAGTCAATCCTGTAAGATACTTCGATGTTTTAAAAAAATTTAATTAATTCATCAAACTATTTGGCTGCCTCGAGTCTTAGCTGCGTCCTGCAGAATCTTTCTTTGTGGCACGTGGGCTCTCTAGTTGTGGCATGTGGCATCTTAGTTCCCTGACCAGGGATGGAACCTGTGTCCCCCTGTGTTGCAAAATGGATTATCAACCACTGGACACGCAGAGGAGTTCCAAGATACTTTGATTTTTTTTTTTTTTTTAAATTCGTGGCTATTTTGTGAGAAACTCCATCTATAATATATAGTATTTTTAATTAAGTAGTGCCATCTTTCTCTCAGGATGAATCTAAAAGGGTGACTTTTACAGAACTTGATGCTGCTGAGAAGTGACGAATTGCCAACACGCAGGCGTGAGTGTGGGCTTCTTGTTATGGTGTGTGTTTCTTTAGGAAGGTGACTTTGTGGGGTGGCTGTGAAGGTCCTAGGATTGCTATAAACATAGAGGGGGCCATTCTGGAATAAAAATATAACTTTATGTTTATAACTTGATCCCCGCATTGAACAATTGGGGCTATTAAATTCAACCATACATCACTGAGATAGAATTAGGTTAAATAACACAAATGTATTTAAACCCAGCCAGAGATTACTGGGACAGAATGCATGTGTTCTTCCCCATTACCTCCCTAAAAGCAGCAAATGTAAGTCTTAACTGCAGTATAACTTACAATTTCCTTTGGGAGGGAGGGGGAAGTAGGCTTAGGCAACTTTAATATAACATTTATAATAACTATTTTATATACTGCAGAATTTAGCATCTTAAAATTGCTTTGCCTTCACAGAGAAAAGTACCAAAAAGAGGTGATGAAGCATGGCCAGGGCGGGGCAGGGGCGGGGAGAGGGGGCGGAGTGGGGGGCGGGAGTGTGCTTGTTAATGTGTTAATCATAAATGTTTATGCTCAGTTTTCCTTGTTATATGTGCTCATTGGAAATATTTCTAAGATCATAGAAATTCCCAGCTTCTATAGACTAGCGGGGTTAGCAGCTTAAATATTCTTGAAATTTTACATACACAATCATATGGATGATGAAGAAACTACTTTCCATAAAAGGGCAGGGAACATACAAAGCCCTGGGAAAACACATTCCCTGTGGGAGGAATGAGATAAACGCTGGTAATGGGCTGTATTAACCATTCTCAGAGACAAAATGCAAACAGTTGAAGGCAGCAGTGAGTTGGGCGTGACTGCCGTGGGTAGCTAGACTTCATCCTTGCATGCAAACCAGAAGCCAAGAGATTTACCGAGCTCCCCGACAGGCGCATCTGTCCCTTCCTTAAATCCGATTTTCTTGCCATCTGTTCCTTTACTCCAGCCTTGGCTGTAAACATAGTTTATGCACAGGGATGCATTGTGTTGCCAGGCAGCTCTCCTTGCTCTTCTAAAACAAATCAGTTCTGAACTGAAAGACTGTGGGTCTCCTTATTATCCCTTTTCTCTAACAATATAAATTGTGAGAGTGTTGAGAGTAAGTTTAGAAATGACATTTTTAACTTCGTTTGGTACATGTGATGCAGTATAACTATCTGCCTCTGTAAGGAAACAACATTTAACGCATCGGGATGATTTAGATTGTGGAAAAGGATTTCCCCTGCTGTGCAGAACAGTAAGGACATTGTTGGGGACAGTCACTACCACCGCAGTAAACGGATCAAGGAGAAACTGACATAGCAGCCGCAGCAGCAGAGAACTCACTGCCTCCAAGGTTACAATTTGTCATGGGGGTGGGGGAAGGAGAGGCGTGAGATGAAGATGACTTAAAGATGTGTATCCTAGGATGTGAGGTTATGTCTCTGAGAATGTACTAGAAGAACCATCTGGCAGCTGTGGAGAGAGATCACCTGACCTCTGGTCTCCAGCTCTGGTTGTTTACAGCTATATCATATTTATAATGCACTCTTCCTGGGAGAAGCTTGGAGCGAGCTACACATCTTTGAATGGATTCAGTTAATCCTTTTACTGAGTATTACTCATTAGTGAGTAATGAGAGCAGCAGAGAGGAGCAAACAGGAAAAAAAAAAAAATTCCACATTGAAAGTGGTCACTGCCATGGCAAAGAAGAAAATAACATTCACTCTGCTAAGCAACACCCAGAAAAGTAAACCTTGCAATTCTTCTCCACTGAGTCTCAGTCTAGGCAGTGGCAGAAGTGGTCAGAATTCACTTAAAGACGGTTCATTCTGATTTTGCAAGTCATTGTTGATTATAAGTCACCCCGTGGCAGGAAGAGATTTGCCTGCTCTGGGGCCCACAGTTAGGGGGCAAACTTCAGGCTAGTGTGGCTGGGGGACTGGTGACATACAGGCTTGTTGCTGTTGTTCGGTCGCTGAGTTGTGTCCTACTCTTTTGGACTGTAGCCGGCTAAGCTCCTCTGTCCATGGGATTTCCCAGGCAAGAATACTGGCGTGGGTTGCTGTTTCCTTCTCCAGGGGATTTTCCCGGGTCAGGGATTGAACCCATGTCTCCTGCATTGGCAGACTGATTCTTTACCACTGAACCACCGGGGCAGCTCGATGCATGGGGAGGACTGCCCAATTAAGTAAATGCATTGAGAATTACTTGCTGTCCAAAGGGAATTACAAATTTGGAAAAGGGAAAGGCTAGAATAAATACTGTGGTGCTAAATTGGGAGTGGAGGAATCAAGGTGAACTCATAACTTTTAGGAAGACATGGATATGGAGTTAGGTATAAGTGAATATAGATGTTTATGTGTGTGTATTCACATATCATGCATGTACACACGTACACATATGTAGATAGAGATATACTTATATTTCCTAGTTCTATCTGCTGAGAGGGCCAGAAGCAAAGATATCCCAGAAGGAATAAGCTTAGCTCGCTTGCAGAATCTGGCTTCTACATGCTATTCTTCATTTAATGGACCTGGGTTTCTTGGAGAAACAGCTGATTTGAGGGCTGGGGTAGGGGAAATAAAAGGTGAGACAGGAACATCTCGTTCTACAAACTAAGGCGATGCTCAAAAAATGATGGGGACATAACAAAAGGGCACAAGGCTTGCCTTCAATGAGCTCCCACTGATCAAGTCTGGCGTGATTTGAGTATCCTAGTAAATGACAGTTACTGATCTTACCCACCTGAATAAAATAGGAATCCATGAATCTACAATGATAAAAATTAAAGGGATAAATGGAGGAGAAAGAAAGTCCTATCTTACCGTAGAAGTTTAAAGACATTTTCTTCACAAAACACTTCGGAATGACTCAGCAGAGAATCCTATAAAACATCAACTCCACCAAATGTAACAAGAAAAATTAGTAATGGGACAAATTAACGTCATGTGCCTCCTGATATGATACAATAAGAAGAGCAAGGCATTACTTCTGAGAGATTCTTGCTGCAAATGCATAAATCACAAGGAAATACCAGACAAACCCAAACTGCAGGATATTCTGTAAAATAACAATGTGCCTCAAGAAATGTCATGAAAAGAAGGAAAAATGGAGGCATTTTTCCAAAATGAAGGAAATTAAAGAGAAACGATAACTATAAAAGACCTAGACCTATCACCATGTCAGCATGTGAAATTTTTTTTTTAATTGAAGTATAGTTGATGTATCATGCTGTGTTAGTTTCAGCTGTACAGCAAGGTGGTTCAGTTTTTCTTTCTTTCTTTTTTCAGATTCTTTTCCCTGGTAGGTATATGCAAAATATTGAGTATAGGTCCCTGTGATATATAGTAGGTCCTTGTTGGTTATCTATTTTAGATATATTAGTGTGTTTATGTTAATCCCAAACTCCTAATTTATCCCCCCCCACCGACTTTTCCCCTTTAATAACCATAAAATTGTTTTCTGTGTCACAACAGATGAAATTTGAATGGAATCTCTGAATTAGACGGTAATGTTGGGTCGATGTTAATTTTCTGATCTTGATGGTTATGTTGTGTGAGAGCATGTGTCTGTTTACAGGAAATACATAAATACACATTGAAGGATCAAGACATAAGGGGCATGATATGTCTGCAACTTTTTTCTCAGATGGTTTAGGAAAAAACTTTAATGTATGTGTGTATAAAGAATAAGGCAGATGTGGCAAAATGGTAACAATAGGTAAACTGAGTGAAAGGTAGAGGGGAGTTTCAAGAGCTACTTGTACTACTTTTCTATGAATTTTAAATTTCAAAATAAAAATATAAAAACAGAAAAAAAAAAGCCTACTGTAAGTCACTATGTACATAGACCATAGTGAACCAAAGTAAGCAGGTCAATTTGAATGCAGTAACAATGGAACTTCCTTGGCGGTCCAGTGGTTAATTAAGACTCCAAGCTTCCAGAGCAATGGGCAAGGATTCGATTCCCTGGTTGGGAAACTAAGATCTCACACACTGTAAGGCATGGTCAAAAAATAAAATAATGTTTAAACAAAAGGAGTGTGCTCCCTAAATCTATGGTGAAAGCCTAAAGTAAATAAAGTGAAAGTGAAAGTCGCTCAGTCCTGTCCAACTCTTTGCAACCTATGGACTACACAGTCCACAGAATTCTCCAGCCCAGAATACTGGAGTAGGTAGCCATTCCTTTCTCCAGGGAGCACTAAAAAAACAAAAAAAACAAATGGAATAACAATGAAGCTTAATGCAGGACACCCCCTTACTGAGTCCCTTCCCTCAGGTTGCTCATCAAGGGGGTAAAGGGTACCCTGATGGGGTGGGAGTGCAAGATAAATAGCACAAAGAGTCAGCTGCTACAGCAATTCAAAGGAGCCCAAAGACTTCCCAGAGTTTTTGGAATGAAGAACCCAAGACGGGATTGAGGTAGGAGACCGGGCTCCTGCTTAGCATATAGTCACAGGATTTAGGCAATTCTGAGAACTCTGTTTTCTTTATCATCATGCAGGCTGGTCTGTTTTTCACCTCCACACTCTTGTACCTATTGCTGCTCCTTCCTGGAAGGTGGGCAGCTTATGAGCTGGGAGGATCCACTGCATCCATTTTTCCAGATTATCTCCTACCTATTCCTTTGCTTTGTTTGACTGACTTGCCCCATTCCAGATTGAAAAGTCCTTTTCTCTGTTGCACCTCTATCGTTCTTAGTACATGTATCATTGCACATGTTCCTCTTCATGGTGCTTGTCAATTTGTGTATCCATCTCCCCCAGCCTGAGTCTCCTTGATGGCATTGCATCTTTGTAGCTCTAATGTCTGACCATGCTGGGGGCTCAGGAGTTGCTAAAATAATCAAATTAACCTGAGACTTCTCAAAAGTGTGTTTCTTCTTCTTTCCATTTTTACTCCTAGGCTAATTAAAGTTTTTCTTTATTCAGTGTAAACATGCATAGGCTTTTCAATTTCAAGTAGTGTGAATCCAGAGGGAAAATATTTTCTTTTCTGGGGCTTAGTGGTAAAAAAAAAAGCTGCCTGCCAATGCAGGAGCCACGGGTTCAATCCCTGGGTTGGGAAGATTGCCTGGAGAAGGAAATGGCAACCCATTCCAGTATTCTTGCCTGGGAAATCCCATGGACAGAGGAGCCTGGTGGGCTACAGTCCATGAGGTCTCGAAAGAGTCGGACACAACTTAGTGACTAAACAACAACAACAACAGTTTTCTTATCTACCCTGAGACTATTGGAGAAGGTGGAGAGAGAACCACCAACATGTTAGTAACAGCAACAAGATCTGCCACACCAGTGGTTAAATTCTTGATTCATGATTCAGTGACTAACCCACGTAGAAATATGTGAACTACTTCTTAGGGTTATGTTAGGGGAGGCACCATAATGACCACAGCTGACTCTAAGAGCCAGCCAAAATTATGTTAACCACTGATGCTTGCAAGCTTCTCACATCAAAGCAGAGTATTATATAAGCTGCTATCTGCGGAAGGCCAGCAGAGCTTCTTGCCACAGTATTATTATAATAATAATTAGCAACCCTATAAGCATTCTTCATCCAGGCACCATAAGCACCCCACAAATGTCACAAATTCTGTGTACCCAGGCATTGCTTGCCCCACAATGGAATGAGGCAGCATCAGGGAACAGAAGGCAGCTGCTTCCTACATATATCATTGAGGCTCCAGTTGCAAAGCTGAACTCCTCCTCCCCTTCTCCATGGTAATTGTGGTCTGAGATTTGAAAGCATATCTTTTGTGAGTCGATTTCTGTTCCACCTCTTACTCTATACCATGTCCGAGATTGCTGTCTTCTTAGGAGCAGTAAATCATCAATCTGCTGCTGAATGCTGAGGGGCTTCTGACTGGAGAAATTCTCTCCTTGCTATAGTTAATGCAGAAGTGCTGAAGTGTTCCTTTGTCTGCTGTCTTTACCAGTTTTAAACATTTGTTTGCACCAAGTGCTGTTTCACCCTTGAGGGAGCAGCTTCCTCACCTCATGGGCAAGCTGGCAGCTGTTGGAAGAGTTTTCAACACCAGATTATTTTAAGGCATCTGTAAAGTGGGTGAAAACTAACTCCAGTGCAAAGTGGTTAAAAAAAAAAAAAAAAAAAAAACACGTAAACTTTTAGAAATAAATCAGAATAACATCCACGCCTCACAGAACAGCTGGCTCCTCAAGCACCTAGAAGTTTACTTGGTGCCTGGCGGTGTTTGCAAGATTCTATCCTGACAACCGGGTCACGGGCTTTGCTTAACAAAGAATAATATGAATCTCCTGTTTTCACATGCTGTTCAGCAGGGTGACATCTGACCAGAAAGACTGTGGTAATTGCAGTTTCTGGTTTCAGCAATTTCACATTGAAGTGGTAAAACAAAAAAAAAAAAAAAAACTCATTGGCATATTATAAAATTTTTAAATGTGTACTTAGTACTAAATATCAGCTTGATCTTAAAGTTTGTTGATATGGCCTTAAAGCAAATTAAAAAACCAAACAGTTTCATTCTTACACATAACAGCACAGCACATTTCTCGGTCTTATAATATCATATACCAGCATGGCTTAATATGATTGAGCCAAATTATATGGAGAAGCTTACAAACCATTGTTACTATATTTGCAGCCCAATCAGCCCAGCCTCACATAGGAGGAGGGCAGAGCTATTACCCCTTGTTTACAGAGGAGGAAATGAAGGCCCAGAGAAGATGCATGGCTGCCAGACTTAGAACACGGTTCTCATGGTCCTAAATTTAGCCCATCAAGTCATGACATCTTTCCTGGTTGGGGATTACGGTTTTAAAAATGATTGCTCATGTGGCGATTCATTATTATAAATAATCTAATAATTCATGATGAAGGAACTAGAAAACCAGGGCTAGCAACAAGTGTGTGACAGCTTGAATTTTCACCAGCTGTATTCATTGGCTCCCAGCCCAGATGCCATCTGACCTTCAAGCTAGCCAAGCACGTGGATATTTCTTATCAGCACTCAGAACCAAAAACTCACTGTGATATTTTAGAGAGCCAGAATTTTGTTAGGGAGGAGAGAGGGTGAAGACAATAAAGATGCCGTCTATTTTGAGATGGACTTGTTATTTCTTCTTGGTTATGGCTCTGCGGGTGGGAACCATCAGTGCTGTTTCTCAAGTATATTTGAGCCCTTACTTATAGGTCTAACCCTGCATATAGATTCTGTAGAGAAGAAGAAAAGGTTAAGGTACAATTTTAGGCTCAGTGGTTTTCTGTGTAGTTGTGGAGAGCAGGAGCACATAAGATGATGTCCGAGCAACATTGGCAATTTTTGACCCATTGATCAAATTCAGTTTGCCTCCTGTTTTTGTACAGTGTGAGCTAGGCATGGTTTTCACAATTTTAAATGGTGGGGAAAAAATTAAAATAAGAATACTATTTTGTGACATATGAAAATTATGTGAAATTAAAAATTCCATATCCATAAATCAGATTTTATTGGCACACAGCCACACTCACTCACTTACGTCTTATCCATGACTGCTTTTGCATCACAGAGGGCAGAAGAGCTGAGTTGTTGTGACAGAGACCATATGGGCCACAAGGCCTAAAATAGTTATGAATACTGTCTGGTCCTTCACAGAAAATAGCTTGCTGACCTCATGGTTGATACTACTCTAATGGTTCTAGTGGGGTGATTTACAATCAGTTTAAGAACCAGAATGGCACCCCACTCCAGTACTCTTGTCTGGAAAATCCCATGGACAGAGGAGCCTGGAAGGCTGCAGTCCATGGGGTTGCTTAGGGTTGGACACGACTGAGCGGCTTCACTTTCCCTTTTCACTTTCATGCATTGGAGAAGGAAATGGCAACCCACTCCAGTGTTCTTGCCTAGAGAATCCCAGGGACGGGGGATCCTGGTGGGCTGCTGTCTATGGGGTCGCACAGAGTCGGACACGACTGAAGTGACTTAGTAGTAGTAGTAAGAACCAGAGGCCTTCTACGAACAGTGGGAGCATTTGAGGTGGAAATAAAGCTTTGACAAGAAAGTGCTTCCAAGTAGAGCTTGAGAATCGAGATATTGAGCCTTGTGGCTGAGGGAAAGGCCAGTCACATATGGGTGTCCACTCGGCTCTCCACTGACAGCTATATAACCTTAGTACATTCTTTAACTTCTCTAGCTCAGTTTCCTCAGGATTTAAACTGAAGTCCTAATACCCACGCCTCAGGACTATTGTAAAGCCCATAGTAAGATACCATACACAAAGTTAGCATATTGCCTGGTACAGAGCTGTTGTCTTGTAAACATTAGCTGTTAAGAGTAGTGATTGCCATTAATTCTCACACTTGACCATCTATTAATAAAATAAGGCAACATTTCAACTAAAAATTAAGCCCTTCAGAGGTTATTAGCGAACAAGCTGTTAAAATCTTAGACATGAATTTGAGCAATTGAATCTTGTGAAGTTGTCCTAAAAGAATTATAGCATGGGAATATATTCCCTTCCCAATATGTTCTATGAAGATAAGTTTAATAAGCCAGATAGTTCTATTTTGCCAGTGTATCCAGATTGGAAACTCTCTACGAGAATCTAGTGAAAGCTACCAACCCCACTCCTTGATAAACGCACACTGCACATGTAGACATGTTATGCATACAATCTTAGGGCTTAATGGATCCTTTGAAGCCCAGCTCTGGTTTCTAGGTTAAGAACTCATGCTCTAGTTGCTCACTCATACTTAGCAAACCCACAAGATATTGATATATGAACCAGAATGCTAAATTATTAATTCATGAAGAAGAAATAATGTCAAGTAGACTAAAATCCTTGCATTGGCCAATCAGCTCATTATCTTGCTATACAAAAGCTACATGAAAAGCCAAAGTACAATTAAAACTGAGAATGGAATCATAGCATAGGGAATTAGAGAATGGTCTTAATAGCTCTTGTCGCCAGACTATCATAGTCTGATGCATCCGTTTCCGTTGTAGAAGTACCCCTGCCAAGGATGCTGGAACAGTCAGTCCAGACCCTCTCCTGTTGACAGTTCCTGATGTTTGTACTCTCTGCTTTGAGACACAGTAAAGGCTAACCTCCTTCTGTGATCACTCTTGCTAAATAAAGGTACAGCACAAGCAGTTAGACCCCCAACATGCTGCTGCTGCTGCCAAGTCGCTTCAGTTGTGTCCAACTCTGTGCGACCCCAGAGAGACTCCCACATGCAGACATGGTCATTTTCTTACATTATATCTAGTCATTCTATGCATATGAAATATCTATGTCTGTCAATCTATTGGGAAGTTCCCTGGTAGCTCAGACAGTAAAGTGTCTGCCTACAACGCAGGATACCCGGATTCGTTCCCTGGGTCAGGAAGATCCTCTGGAGAAGGAAATGGCAACCTATCTATCTAGGTCAATCTATCTATCTAATCTATAGATTCCAGTTTAGGGTGAGTTTATTGTATTCATTTTTATAATTTCTTTTTCAGAGGGGATCTTTGCTAGAATTCAGGAGGTACTTGACTGTTCCCCATCTCTCACCTACCTCCAATCCATACTGACTATAGAAGAAAAGGATCCATAGTTTCCTTTCTCCTTCCTTCCTGTCTGTCTCTTTCTTTCTCTTTCTTAAATAAATTTTAATTTTGAAATAGTTTAAGGTGCCAGTACAAGAAATTTCAAAAGTACTATAGTACATAGAGTTCCCCTGTACATTTTACCATTGCATAATCATGGCACAGGTCAAAACCAGGGAGTTACACTGGTATAATACTATAAACTCACATTACCTTGGATTTCACTAGTTTTCACATGCACCCTGTGTGTGTGTGTGTGTGTGTGTGTGTGTGTGTGTGTGTAGTTCCGTGACATTTCAGCACACGTGTAGATTGAGAAACCAACACCACAAAGAAGCTTTGTGTCACTCCTTACTAGTCAGTGATTTTCTTTTATAAATATTCCATTTTCAGTGTTAGAAATCTTAGTCCAGGAGATTTTTACTATTTCACGCATCTGAAGTTCTTACGCAAATGACCTTGAGGGACAACTGTTGTGACCTACCAATCCCTTCCCCTGGGGAATAATCTCATTCACTATTACCAAGGCCTCAATGGCAACTTCTAGTCCCAGACTGTCTTGAGTTTTATTTCTGAATCTTTGAATAGTTTCTGTTATTGAGCACATTTTTTTAAATGTACATTTGTAGAAATACTCTAGCAGGATTTTTGAAAGTTAGGATTTCTGATTAAAATTTCTCTGACTATAGTTGCATAATAAAAAATTTCTTGGATTTCCCTGGTGGTCCAGGGGTTGAAAGTCCGCCTGCCAGTGCAGGGGACATGGGTTCAATCCCTGGTCCTGGAAGATACCACATGCTACAGAGAAACTGGGTTCATGTACTGTAACTACTGAAGCCCATGCGCCCTAGAGCCCATTCTTGGCAACAAGAGAAGCCATTGCAGTAAGAAGCCGGTGCGCCACAGCTAGAGAGTGGCCCCTGCTTGCTGCAACTAGAGAAGCCTGCACACAGCAACGAAGACCCAGCGCCATCAAAAATGAATACATTTTAAAATTTCATAATCTGTGAAACATGTTGGCGTGTGTGTGTGTGTGTGTGTGTGCTTAGTCACTTAGTTGTGTCCAACTCTTTGTGACCCCACAGACTGTAGCCCACCAGGCTCCTCTGTCCATGGGGATTCTCTAGGCAGGAACACTGGAGTGGGCTGCCAAGCCGTCCTCAAGGGGATCTTCCCAACCCAGGGATTGAACCCAGGTCTCCTGCACTGCAGGCAGATGCTTTACTGTCTGAGCCACCAGGGAAGCCCATGAATACTAGAGTGGGTAGCCTATCCCTTCTCCAGGGAATCTTCCTGATCCAGGAATCGAACCAGGGTCTCATGCATTGCAGGCAGATTCTTTACCAGCTGACTACCACGGAAGCCTGTGTTGGTATATACCTTCACACAAACCTAAACTTATTTCCTCTGGGCTCTGAAGTTTCCTATACATATGGCCTTCGTATTGGCTTTTCACCTTGGGGGGTTGCATGCGGACGTATTCAGGGCCAGTGTCCTCTTCTAAAAAATACCATACAAGGTTACAGTCTTCAGAAGTCTGCTCTCAAGGAGTTCAGTTTCCTGGTGAGTTTTCAGAGCAGTACACTGTTGTTTGCCTCAGAGTTTTCATAAGTACTTTTGCATGACCATCCCTTGAGATAGTAAAAAACTAAATGGTTATTGGAGCCAGCCCAGTGAACTAAGTGTTTTAAATAAATAAATAATGACACGTGCATATTGAGTGTAACCATCATAACTGTCTATTTAAGGTCATTACAGAGACCAAAGCATAATTCAACCCAGGAGAACATAGCTAAAACATTCTCTAGGACCTAATTAATTCTTAGAATAAAAAAACTGGTTGTTGATCAAAGATTGGAGGATGATTGTCCCATGACTTGGAGAGGAGAAAGGAACCCCTAATCGGTGGTGGGAATGTAAAACAGTAAAGCCACTTTGGAAAACAGCTTGGCAGTTTACAGTTAAAAGTTAAACATAAAACTACTTGGAAATTCCACTCTTACCTAAGAGAAGTAAAAATGTATGTTCACACAAAGACACGTTCAAATGTTCATAGCTGCATTATTCATAGGAGCCAAAATCTGCAAACAACCCAACTGTTCACCAAGTAGTGAAGAGATGCATAAAATGTGGGGTATCCACACAATTGATCTGTGTGTGTGCTGAATGCGGTCCGACTCTGTGACCCCATGGACTGTAGCCCACCAGGCTCCTCTCTCCATGGGATTTTCCAGACAAGAATACTGCAGTGGGTTGCCATTTCCTTCTCCAGGGGATCCTCCTGACCCAGCGATCGAACCTACATCTCTTGTGCCTCCTGCATTGGCAGGTGGATTCTTTACCACTGCGCCACCTGGGAAGCCCCAGAATGGATGTTACTCAGAAGTAAAAAAGGAAAAACTACTAACATATGGTACATAATAGATGAACTTTAATAATGTCATGTTTAGTTAGACACAAGAGACCACATATTATATGATTCCATTTGCAAGAAATGTCTAGAAAAGGCAAACTTCTAGAGACAGATATTAAATTAACGATTGCCTGGGTTTGGAGAAGAGAACAGGATGAGGGCATAAGATATTGTGTTGAGGGGATAGAAATGTTCTAAACTGATTTACAGGGATTTTTACACCACTTGGTAAAGTTACTAAAAACAATTTGAAATAGGTAAATTTTCTAATATGTAAAGTGTAGCTTGACAGTGCTGTTTTATTTTTAAAAAAGGGAAGTAACCCACATTTTTCTGGGAGACAGAAGGATCAGCCATGGGTAAGCGCTCTAAGAAATTCTGGGGATTTTTCAAATCTCAGTTTGGGCTGAAGCATATGTTGTCAGTCACTCTTCATGCCTCAGCAATCCTCACTGTATTTCTCTCTTTGGAAGGTGCTCTTTTCCTCCCATTTCTAGTTTGAGACTAGAAAGCATTTCTAGTTTATGGTGCTTGAGTGGAAGAACCAGCGCTTTTGTTACCCCTTATACCCTCGGCTTCTCTGAATGGGAAGGGCCATGTCAGCAGATGCCTAATGGAAAATCTTAGTGGGAGAAAGAAAAGCTTATTTGTCAGTCTAAATCTGATTTGAGGAAATGGGGAAGGGAGGGTGCAGAACTGAAGAGATAGTGTCCTGGAGACACAGGGGAGAGAAGGGGGATTGGCCTACCTGATTCCCCTGGGGGAGAGGCACAGGGGGTGTAGGGGCACCCAGGCTGGAGAGAACCCACTCCCCTGGGAATCTCACACTGCTCTAAGAAGCTGCCCATCTTACAGTAGTCCTGTGTGTCCATGATATTTGCACGACAGCATGGCCAGAGGAAGCTGAGTGGGCTAGAGGGTAGGCAAGTGTGGTGTAGACCAGGAGAGGATCCAGGGAGCAGAGCCACAGTCCATCCAGTGTCCAGAAGAGGCCAGCTTGGACTAGAAGTGATATAGTACGAGTATAGTTATAAACCTCGCATGCATATCTATCATTTATTAGTTCTGGGCTCTTGAGCAAATTAACCCCTCTCTACTAATGATCTATTTCTATGTACATTTTGTAGTACACTGTACTATTATGTTATTCTTTATTCTATCATTATAATTTGCCTGTGGTGGTTGCATTCAGCTTCAGGGTCAGCTGTATGCTGAGGTCAGCTGAGATGCTGAACCAGTTGGGCCTCCCTCACCATGTGGTTCTTTTCATTCATTAGTTTGATCTGGGAGTCTTAAATGAAGTTGGGTTCAAAGATGATAAGCTCCAATGTGCAAGAATTTATCAGTAAGTCATGCTTGCTGAAGGATCATTGGCCAAAGCAAATCACCTGGGTTAGCAGGTAGGTAATCGTTGTGAAGGTGAGAATACTGGGAGGTCTGATTCAGGTAGGTACCAGAAGCATAACAGCCTACCACACTTCCTAAGCCTCAGTTTCTTCATCTGTAAAATGAGGATGAGAATATTTCATTTGTCTTATGCAGAATAAATGAGGTCATATATGTAAAGCACCCATAAAAAAGTCTAGCACTTAGTACTCAGTGGATACTTGTTTTTATCATCATCACTAACATTGTTATTATCATTATTGCTACTGTACTTTCACCTCAGAGTATTATTAGAGTATCAGGAGATTTGGGAGTGAAAAACCAGGAGGGCCTGACCTAATCTAGGAAGTCAGGGAAGACTTATTTGATAAAATATTCCAACTGAGGTCTGATATATAAATTAAAAGTTGAAGATCCCCTGGAGAAGGGAATGACCACCCACTCCAGTATTTTTGCCTGGAGAATTCCATGGGCAGAGGAGCTTGGCGGGGTACAGTTCATGGGGTCGCAAAGAGTTGGACATGACTGAGCAACTAATACACACACACACACACACACAAACACACACAAGCTAAAGACATGGAAGCAATCATCTAACTGTCCATCAACAGAGGAATGGTTAAAGAAGATGTAATATATATATATATTGCTTCCCCAGTGGCTCAGCAGTAAAGAATCCCCCAGCAATGCAGGAGACGCAGGTTCTATCCCTGGGTCGGGAAGACACCCTAGAGGAGAGCAAAGCAACACACTCTAGTATTTTTGCCTGGAGAATCCCATGGACAGAGGAGGCTGGTGGGCTACAGTCCGTGGGGTCACAAGAGTCAGACATGACTGAAGTGACAGAGCACACGTGCACACATATACATATCTCTGCCATTGCCGCACATGGATGAACCCAGAGATTAGCATACTAAGTGAAGTAAGTCAGACAGAGAGAGACGAATATCACAAGATGTAACCTAAATATGGAATCTAAAAAATAGGACAAATGAACCTATTTACAAAACAGAAATAGACTTATACACATATTAATAGAAAACTTATGGTTATCAAAGGGGAAGGGGAGGGAGGGATATACTGGGAATATGGGATTAACAGATGCATACTACAATATATAAAACAGATAAACAGCAAGGACCTACTGTACAGCACAAGGAACTACATTTAATATCTTGCAATAAGCTTTAATGGAAAATAATTGAAAAATACAGCATATATACGTAAATATATAACTGAATCACTTTGTTGTACACCTGAAACTTACCTGATATTGTAAATCAACTAAACTTCAATTTTAAAAAAGTTTACTAGGCTAAAGGGATCCATGGGAAGACCATTCCAAGAGAGAAAACGGTGTGTGCAAAAATCCTGAGGCTGCGGGGAGTACACAGTAGCTACCACAGCCATGAAACAGATGATTATACAGTGTTAGCATTGCAAACCCAGAGATATTCCCTGGATGTTTTGAACATGTCCACCTTTAACATTTGCAGGGCCCAGAGCAAGAGTACAAAGAAAGGCCCATTGACTATACATCTAAGAATTTAAAATTGTAAACCTAGCTGGTAAACTATCAATACAATATGTTCTATCCTCCTACCTTATCAGACACACCCCTGGCTCACCCCTGTTGACTTCGCAACCCCAGCTCCATCCTGCACTGTGAGTGTCAGCACACCTGCACATGGACCCCTCAGACTGCATATCCAAGCTTCTCTCCAGCAGCAGACAGCCATTGCCCAGCTACCTCTCAGCATCCCTCGGGGTGTGTTCACCAGCTATGTGGTCAACTTTCAAGATGGAGGGCTGGAGGCCATTCAAGGAGAACATTCTGGGATCTTGAGTATCCAACATACGGTCCAGGAGGGAAAGTCCATTCTCTGAATGGACATATTCCCTTGGTCCAGGGGTTTGTTTGTCCTGGAAGGAGAGGCCAGTCAAAAGGAGGATCAGAAAGGAGGGTCAGAAAGGAGCCCCTGAAATACAAGGCCCAAGCCTGGGCCCCTCACACCCAGCACAGACTGGTTTTGGGAACCCAGGGAAAATAACCAAAGCCATGGGAGGGAAAGGCTTCCTGGAGAAGGAAATGCCCAAGCTCAGTATTTCCCAACAGAGGAAGCATCTGCCACAAAATCGAAGTACACGGCATAATAAATCTAATGTTCCTTGATATCAAATATGAAATGCTACAACCAGGTGGCAGATGTTTTAGCTTTAGTCAAGGCATTTCTCTTTGAGCCCTTTTATTTGGCGAGATTGCCAGCGTTCTGATTAGCTGCAGTTTCAGTGAAGAAGGCTTACTCTGCTAGGCTCAAACATGGCTTAGCAAAGAACAGAGGTGTCTGTGCGCTCATTTCTAAGCTGTTATCATGAGGATGACTAGTTTGATCTCCTTGCAGTCCAAGGGATTCTCAAGAGTCTTCTCCAACACCACAGTTTAAAAGCATCAATTCTTCGGCGCTCTGCTTTCTTTATAGTCCAACTGTCACATCCATACATGACTATTGGAAAAACTATAGCTTTGACCAGATGGACCTTTGTTGTCAAAGTAATGTTTCTGCTTTTTAATATGCTGTCTAGGCTGGTCATAGCTTTTCTTCCAAGGAACAAGCGTCTTTTTCCCAGTCAATCCTAAAGGAAATCAGTCTTGAATATTCATTGGAAGGACTGATGCTGAAGCTGAAACTCCAATACTTTGGCCACCTCATGCAAAGAGTTGACTCATTGGAAAAGACCCTGATGCTGGGAGGGATTGGGGGTAGGAGGAGAAGGGGACGACAGAGGATGAGATGGCTGGATGGCATTACCAACCAGATGGACATGAGTTTGGGTAAACTCCAGGAACTGGTGATGGACAGGGAGGCCTGGCGTGCTGTGATTCATGGGGTCACAAAGAGTTGGACACGACTGAGGGACTGAACTGAACTGAAGTGTGAAATAGCCATTTGCTAAAAATGGGGAAGGGGAAAACACAATGGAATGAACACACACTGGAAAGCATAAACATGAGCCCTGACATTCTTTCCCTTCCAATGCTATGCTGACCAAGGGCCGTCATTCACTCATGCCCCACTCATCCCCAAGAGAGCTGTTGTTGAGACTGAAGCACTAGAATATTTGATGGATAGAAGGATTCGTTCTCAATATTTATTCACCTACTTTACCATGAAAACGAGAAGTGTGCCTTTGTTTGTGGAAGCCCAAGGAAGGGTGGCAGGATTAAATGCACTAAAGAGAGCCAGGAAATCTTACATTTTTAAATGTAACAAGCTCAGTCATTTGGCCCAGGGGGAAATAGCAATGTCAGGAATGAAGTACTAATTATCAGCAATATCCCAGAAGGGAGGCAGGGAGATTGTGTTGAAAGGGACCCAGGGGCAGAGGTGGGTGACCCATGGCAGAGTCTTCTCAGCAGCCTAGTTCAAGGTCTTTGCAAGAGTAGGGCAGCCTCCTAGGGAATTTGTTCCTAATTCTTGTCCCATGCAAACCCCACCAAGAAAGCAATAAGTCTTGTCTGACTCTTTGCAACCCCATGGACTGTAGCCTGCCAGGCTCCTCTGTCCATGAAGATTCTCCAAGCAAGAATACTGGAGCGGGTTGCCATGCGCACCTCCAGGGGATCTTCCCAACCCAGGGATCGAACCCAGGTCTCCTGCACTGTGGGGGGATTCTTTACCATCTGAGTCACCAGAGAAGCCCTATATAAAGGTAGATGAGGCCAAAATATCTGCAATGGAGGAGAATGAGTGAACTCCAAAGTTCACTCATTGAACTTTGGGGCAGAGGCAGGTGAACTCCAAAGTTGCCAATTTGGAAGACTGGGAGAAAAGGCAAACCCATAGATAGATATTCAATTTAGGGAGAGTTGTTTATTATTGTTATTATAACTATATAATCAAGAGGGAATTTTTACTCAGTTCTTACTATGTATGTGCTCAGCAGTGCTAAAATTTACAAGCATTGATTCTGTGAGGGACATACACACCCTATGAGGAAAGTGCTATTATTATCTTGTTTTACGGATGGAGACAAAGAAGCTTAAGGAAATTGGGTCCAGAATGGCAGAGAAGATGATGGATCTGTTTTGGATAGAGTGAATCAGTTCTCAAAGGGCATCCCCATGACTGTCAAAAATCAGAAATTTAACCTGAAGGATAAAGTCAGGGTGGGCAGGGAAGAGGGGCATGTAGATCTCCACTATCTGTTCAATCAATAAATAAAAATGTAGAAACAACACAAAATCAGAAACTGAAGTTAGGCAAGATCAGGACTAAAAAAGTAGCTTTGAGAGCCAGATGGTGCTGAGGACAGGGGTGTGGATGTGAATGGAAAACCTTCAGTGATAGGAGACCAGAGTGTGCTTGCGTGCTAAGTCGCTTCAGTCTTGTCCAATTTTTTGCATCTCCACGGACTGCAGCCTGCCAAACTCCTCCGTCCATGGGATTCTCCAGGTAAGAATACTAGAGTGGGTTGCCATGCCCTTCTCCAGGGGATTTTCCCGATGCAGGGATCGAGTCCGAGTCTCTTATGTCTCCTGCATTGGCAGGTGGGTTCTTTACCACTAGCCCAGTAGTAACCGGTAAACCAAGAATGGGAGAGATTTTTGTCTGTTTGCTCTTTTTCATCAACAGCCAATCAGAAGCAAACTTAACACTCTCTTGGGTCACAGCTTAAGGACACTTAACAGATAAGAGTTAACTCTGGGCTTGTAGAAGTGTTTAGAAGGCATGAGAAGAGATTCTCATCCACCTGAGTAATCCAGGAAACACTTATCCTGAAGAGAAGGCTAAGGCAAACTTTTCTAAACATAGCAATAGAAACTCTTAGGAGTGATTCACAGCCCCACTCTTCCTAGAAGCAAGTGGCTCAAGCATTTTAGTAAGAGGCCAAGGCAGATAAGCCACTGCATGAACTTAATTATGCATCGTTTAGTTTTTTTGCTATCCCGAGTGAGTAGGATTACTAAATGTTATATGTTTCATCTGTACCTATTGCAAGCACAGGTTGGGTCTAAATGCCCAGAAGAACCATTTCTCCAAAGTTCCAGCACTTCCAGCCAGCCCTTTGTCAGCACCAAATAAATGATGAGTGAACTGGAGAGGGGAGGCACTCTTTCTGAGAGACAGTGGTCCTCTGTAGGAGAGAGATGAGAACCACAGAACATCAGCTAACCTTAAGCTAACAGAGGCCTTGGAGATAACTAGGGCAGCGGTTCTCACACCTCAGCACACATCAGGATTTCACGGAGGACTCGTTAATATACAGGCTCCATCCCCACTGGCTTCATCACCTTGCTCTTTGATACACAGTGTGCATTTCTCTGTCATTGTAACGATGGTAATGACAAATTTTCATCTGACTGCACAATCAAGACATATTGATAGGAATGAAGTCCAGAGGCTGCACCTGAGCAGCGAGGGAGGTGGCCATTCAGGCCCAGTGCTCAGTTCTATGACCTGTACTGCTCAACTTTTGTCCTGTTAAATATATGCCATGTCATTAAGTGCTTTTAAATCTTAAAAAAACAAGGGAGAGGGGGGCATCCCCAGAATGGGATGGGATGGGATGGGACCTGAGAATCAGCATTTCTAACAATTTCCCAGATGATGCTGTTTTATTTCATCACACCTTGAGGATCACGCAACTGGTGCAATCTCTTCATCTCACAAACAGAAAGCCAAAGCCCTGAGGGTGTGAACAACTTGTCCTGGGTCGCCTAGTTAATGGCAGACCTAGGATTAGAATCTTAATCTTTCTCTCTCTTTTCCTCATTTCTAAGTGTTTCAGCATGTATTTCCTAAAAGTAAAAACTCTGTTTTGTAACCGGAGTACATTTATTTACTGTATTGTATTATAATGCCATATCAGGAATCAACATTAAAGCAATATTATAAACTAATGTACAGACCTTAGTCAAATTTTGTCAACTGTCCCACTTGTGTCCTTTATTGGACTAGGACCCAATCCAGAGTCACACAAATTTAGTTGTGATGTCTCTTCAATTTGCTTTAATCTGGAATGATTCCTCAGCCTATCTTTGTTTTTAGGGTCTTGATACTAAAGGGTATAGGTCAATTATTTTAAAGAATGTCTCTGGATTTGGGTTTGTCTGATGTTTTTCAAGATTAGATTCAAGCTCTGCAGTTCTGGCACAAGTAGCACAGCAGTGACACAGTGTCCTTCTCAGGGTATCATGTCAGGAGGCACAGGAGGTCTGTTTTTCCATTTCTCATGATAGGAACACTGATCCCTTGATTAAGACAGAATCTGCGGGGTATTTCCATGGTAAAGTTACTATCTCATCCCTTTGTAATAAGTGAATATCTTGTGAGAAGAAACCTTGAGACTATGTGGGTTTATTCCTCATCATACTTCACCTGCTGATTTTATCATTCATGAATAACTTTTCCCTGAAGCAACTATTAACGTGGTGGTTGCCAAGTGGTGATTTTTAAATTCTGCCCTTTCTCCTACATTTATTAGTTGGAATCCTACTGTAAGGAAAAATTTCCCCATTCCTTCATTCTTTCATATCAGTGTGGACTCACTTATGGGGTTCTTTTTTATTCTAGAATCCATATCTCTTACCACCTAAGTCTGTTCTCTTTCAACTCTATGGCCCACTTGCTCATAAGAGCATTATTTCAGAGATGAGTTCCTAGTTCATCACATTGGTTCTAAAACTGAATTGGAATTTTATTCAGACCATAAACTTTATGATAGGTCTCCTCTTTCATGACAGTGCAGGGTCCAAGCTACAGCCTAGGCACACCAGTGGTCTTAAGAGTACTAGTGTTATTGCTCTGGGTCACATTTTCCAAGGTCATAATAACAAGTTAAAAATTTTTTGCCTTAAAGCAATACCTTCATCATTTCCCACTCACCTTAACTCCTCTTGGGCTATGTGTGTAACAAGCCTAACCATGCTTGTATTATGGTCCTTGAGCAAAAGAAGGATCCCACCCTTGAACTCAGAGAATGGGAGAGAGGTAGGCAGAGCTGCTGCTGCTGCTGCCGCTAAGTCACTTCAGTTGTGTCCGACTCTGTGCGATCCCAGAGACGGCAGCCCACCAGGCTCCCCCGTCCCTGGGATTCTCCAGGCAAGAACACTGGAGTGGGTTGCCATTTCCTTCTCCAATGCATGAAAGTGAAAAGTGAAAGTGAAGTCACTCAGTCATGTCCAACTCCCAGTGACCCCATGGACTGCAGCCTACCAAGCTCCTCCGTCCATGGGTTTTTCCAGGCAAGAGTACTGGAGTGGGTAGGCAGAGCTAGTCATGGCCAAACCTAGGTTTCTATGAAGGAAAAAACTGCTTTCGTTGTCAAGTTCTCTTTTTCCTGCTCTTCCTTCCCATTCCACTGTCCCTGGGGTACCTGAAGGAGGGACATCTGACTTGCATCTCTACTTGGTTGTTCGAGTCCAAAGGAGAGTGCCAACTCACAAGTCAATGTTTGCCATTTTTCACTACTAATTACATGATTTTTAAAAAAACAAAACAAAACAAACGTTTACCACATCCTTGATTTCACCATCATGTCATTGTGCAAGAAAAATAAAACAGCAGAAGCAAGATATGCCCCCAAAAAACAAAACTGCTTTCTGTTTTTTAGAAAGATATATAGCTGACTCAAAATCATAAAGAAATGAAAATTTCATCTTCTGTTACACACACCTCTGTCCTCTAAGATGTACGCCAAGGGAAATTCCTCTCAGAATGTAGCCACTTATAACAAGTATCAGATTCTCTGGGAATAGGACCTCAAACTGAACCAGGCTGAGTTGGAATATCTAATACAGTAGTTCTCAAACTATGGTGATATTGCTCCCCAAGGGGCATCTGGTAGAGGGCGGATGCGGTTTTCTGGTTGCACAATGGGTAAGGTGGGGGAGGGGAGGTTATTGGCATTTCATGGGCAGGGGCCAATAGGTTAAACATCCTGCTTGCATGGAACAGTTCCATATGGCATGAATTGCCCTGCCCAAAATGCCGATAACATCCATGGGGAAACAAAGAGCTTTTCCAGGAATTTGGAATTAGACTACGATTCTAATTCAGTGTAACAGCTGTCTTGAATTGAGGAATTGTAACCCCAGGAACTGTTGGCTGTGGGCATTATTTACATAGTAGATTGGGCAGTAGAGAGAGCTAGTCTACAGTGAGAGGGGACCGACAAAGGTACATAGGAAGAAATGGGGAGAAGTGACAGAGTGAGATTCTTACTCACACTGTGATTCAAGCCCTTGGTTCTCATTACACTGCAGGCTCACCTATAAACTGTTGTTGGTTTCCGTGACACCCTGCTGCTTGCAAACAAGTGTTAACTTCGGAGAAACTAACTACCCTCTTCTGTCACCTGGATGAGCAACAGAGAAAGCTAGTGTGTCCAGGGAAAGAGGGAAGAAGACTCAGAGGGAAATAGGAATGTATCATTGGTGACAGCCTGAAAGCCTTAAGGGTTCTGGTCAGTTTTTGAGGCCCAACTGCCTGTAGACCAACCCAATGTGGCCGGAGAGGTGGGTCCCAGGAGATGGGTCTCTCCAGAGATGGCACTGTGACTGGGCAGGACAGGGGAAGGTGAGGAGCAGTTTCAGAGGAGGAAGTGCTGGGCAGCAAACTGTACTGAATTTGCTGCACACCCAGTGGGAGGTCAGCCCAGACTGAGACTGCTGCTGCTGCTAAGTCGCTTCAGTTGTGTCCAACTGTGTGCAACCCCATAGACGGCAGCTCACCAGGCTCCCCTGTCCCTGGGATTCTCCAGGCAAGAACACTGGAGTGGGTTGCCATTTCCTTCTCCAAAGCATGAAAGTGAAAAGTGAAAGTGAAGTCGCTCAGTTGTGTTTGACTCTTCATGACACCATGGACTGCAGCCCACCAGGCTCCTCCATCCATGGGATTTTCCAGGCAAGAGTATTGGAGTGGGGTGCCATCGACCTTCTTAAATCCCTTCCATGGAAAGGACCAGAATGTGTTTGGATTAGGTGAAGCTGTTTAATCTAGACTTGACTGCCAGGGGGTTGCATCTTGGGATGAGGGGTCAGTTAGGAAAATGGCCCCCAGATGAAAGCAAGAAAGTCACTTTCTTTAAAAGGAGAACAAAAACCCATTATGCTCAAGGGAAAACATCTCTTCGAATATTAGCCTTGGTTTCTTAATTAGCTTTTTATCTGCTTGAGTAGGATACTCGTTTGTGTTGAAGATGGTAGGTTTCATTTCTGTTACTCTTAGAACTGCAGGAGATAGAGGGGGAAGTGATGGTTTTGTGGCATATTTCTATTTCTGTGGGCTGATGCTTAATTGCACGGCTCTAGCTTCTTTAGCTTTTTGAAAAGGGAGATCAGAGAGGGAGAATATAATTCCAAGAACCTTGGGATTTACTAGCCTGCAAATCATTTAACCGTGATAAAGGCATGGCTTCATAAAGGGCGGTTGTCATTTTCACCTGCCATTTCCAGGCAGTGAGTACAGATGGATGAAGGAAATGTGGACGATGACACCGTGTTCTGTGACATGGGGTGTGAGATCCGAGTTTTTCCCTGCAAGTCTTCCATACTATCTCGATTTTCTTGGGTTTCAAAGATGGTGCTGGTGTTCCCATGATTGATCAACACAATTTACTTGAGATTATATTCTTGTTACTTCCCACCCAGCAGTCCCTTAATGGTCTTCTCATTCCTAACACTGTCAGCATAGAATTAGCTTCAGAACTGGTTGCTTTAAGATATGAATCTTTCAAAAAATGTATCTCATGGTCATGAATTGAAACACAAGGCAAAAGTCAAGTCTTGTGAAATACTCATCTGATTAAGCCCCCACAGCTGTCTAAAGGAAGATGCTCCTTATCTTAACATGTCTTCAGCAGTAGAATTGCACTGATTCAGTCATTCTTGTTACTCAACCCTGCCTTGTCTGAAAAGCTTTAGACCGTCGGGTAGAAACTAGTTCCTGACATGTGGTGAGCAGTCAGTAAATGCGAGCTGAACTGAAGCCAAGCCTGAGTTCTCCTATTTGTGCTACCAGTTATCAGCGTGAACTGGCCCTCGTTTTTTGCATTTGTCATAGGGGCAGATTGAAGGACTCTCTTATCTGTAAGGTCTCTTGGCAATTCTAAAATCTACGAACAATAAAATGTTTTGTAATGCAGTTAGTATTGTGAGCCATTTCTCAAGGCTTCTGTCTAACTTTTGGTGAATTCGTTACATTATTGACCCCTATGCCCTGCTCCAGTTGGCTTATTACATGCTCAGTGACCTTCTCTCTGATCCATGAATAGGCTGAGTTCTCCTGCTCCCAAGAAATTGCTCTTGCTGTTCCCTCTGTCTGGGTTGCTTTCCCACACTCTGCAAGGCTGGTTGCTTCTCATCACTTGGGCTTCAGCTGAAATGTCCTCTTCTAAGAAGTCTTTCCTGATGAATTATCTTGGGTATCTCCTCAAGCCTGACACTCTCCATTACATCGTATTTATTTCTTGTTGTCCGGTCTCTAAGTCACGTCTGACTCTTTGCGACCCCCTGGACCGCAGCCCGCCAGGCTTCCCTGTCCTTCACTTTTTCCCAGAGTTTGCTTGTCCGTTGAGTCAGTGATGCCATTCAACCATTTCGTCCTCTGTTGCCCTCTTCTCCTCCTGCCTGGATTTCAGCCCTTCCTAGCCTCTGGGCCAGGTACCCTTGTTTGGTGAACAACCTACACAATTGTGTGCACTCTTTACATGCCCAGTAGCATGTAAAATGCAGATCATAGAAACATGTTAGTTGAATAAGTCAACTTTATTGAGGTTCAATTTGCTTACAATATAATGCCCCATTTTAAGCACTCAGTTCAATGGATTTTGATAAATGCATGTATGCAGGTAACCATTACCACAATCAAGGTATAGACATTCCACGGCCCTCCAAAGTTCCCCTATGTCCTGCAGGTGGCTCCTCTCCCACACAGCACTCCCAACCTCAAGCGATCATTGAATCTTTTCATTGTATTTAGTTGTATCTCACCTTTTTGCTAAAGAATTTCAGAATGACTTTAAAATGGAATAAACATATCAAAGTCAATAAAAGGGAAGAAAAAAAGAGGAGAGGGCAAGATTAAGAGGTGCAAGGCAGATAATCCAACCATAGGGTTGATAGAGCATCTGTGAGTGAGCATGAAGTCTGAGGCTTAGCTGCAGCCTCCCTATGGCCAAGACAGGGAGGGAAAGTGGTACTTCAATGATCATCTGAAAGGAAGAAGCATTTCATTCATCATGGGAGAGACAAACTTTCCCTAGCACAAAGATCCAAGATATTCCTCACTTGGGTTACCAGACAGAAGTTTTTGAAGGATGCTCTGAACTGTATCTTCAATGAGAGTTTCATAGCAACTGCAGTAGGGATAGTCACTTGTCTATTTTTAATCCAGATGGTCTTCTGTTAACACTCCTATAGGAAATATTATTCCTAAATAAGATGATCTCACTGGGGTTTTTCAGATAAATGGGATAGTAAACCATTCAAAATTATTTTTTCTAGTGAGATCTGGGACTCAGGAATCCTTTACTGTCCTTTTGAGCAGAGCACTTGCTTTGAAACCCAGGTAAACATGTGGAAGGGTTAATAGTTGTGAAACTTTAAAGGGCTTGGCCAGGATCCCTGTTTTGATCAAAGGCCTTCCCATCCCTGCCTGGAGCTGAGCTGTGAGTGGGGGATCTGACTGAAAAAAAGCCAAGATTTTCTTAAGGAATAAATTTTGGAGCTGGGTCAAAAAGAGCCAGGGCTCCAATGAGATGCCAAACTTCCATGTAGTAGAATGTTCAAACACTTGAACATGAAAGATATTGTGGGCAAGTGTTGACAGCTTCTCACCGCAGCCATAAAAAATTTCTCTGTAATGTCCTTGGAAGACTGAGTTCTAAGCCACTTCATCCTTGGCTGTTGATGGGTTAGAGAGGCCCTGAAGTTAATACCCTCTTTCCTCCTGGGTTTGAATCAACTGAGAAATAAGACGAAGGGGTAAAGCAG
Organism: Bos indicus; assembly: GCF_029378745.1. NCBI lineage: Eukaryota > Metazoa > Chordata > Mammalia > Artiodactyla > Bovidae > Bos > Bos indicus. Next base: position 60,838,265 of record NC_091775.1, on the reverse strand, counting down.
ATGGGAGGTAAAGTAATCTGTTGAGCGAAGTGTGCCTGGTGTCTCTGGGCAAGTGAGTTTTCCAGGTCTGAACCCCAGAATCAGGCAGCCATTCCCACCCCATCACAGGCAATGCCAGGCCAGCACAGGCTTCTGTAAGAAGTGGGTCAAGGAGAAACTGAGGATATCTGCTCCCTAAAGAAGAAAGCTGAGTGCCGAAGAATTGATGCTTTCAAACCGTGGTGCTGGAGAAAACTCTTGAGAGTCCCTTGGACTGCAAGGAGATCAAAACAGTCAATCCTAAAGGAAATCAACCCTGAATATTCACTGGAAGGACTGATGCTGAAGCTGAAGCTCCAATATTTTGACCACCTGATGCAAAGAGCTGACTCATTGGAAAAGACCCTGATGCTGGGAAAGATTGAGGGCAGGAGGAGAAAGGGAAAACAGAGGATGGGATGGTTGGATGGTATCACCAACTCAGCGGACATGAGTTTGAGCAAACTCTGGGAGACCGTGAAGGCCAAGGAAGTCTAGCATGCTGCAGTCCATGGGGTTGCAAAGAGTTGGACACAACTAAGTGACTGAAGAACATTTAGATGTTTTTGTTCAGAACAACATTGTTGTTCAAAACAACCTGCTCAAAACAGTAGCTTTTGTGTAACAACACTGATGGTTGAGGTTAAACCTTTTTTTTTTTTTTTGGCCCGCCACATGACGTGTGAGACCTTAAGTTCCCCAAGCAGTGATGGAACCTGTTCCCCAGCTGTGAAAGCACAGTGAAGCCCCGAACCTTTCTTTTTGAAAATTAGTAGTTACCAGCACTACTTTCTTTCTACTTTTCAATAAGACTACCTATAGTTAATTTTGTCAGGGGGTGTGTCTGTGTTATCTAAAAGCAGTCTTAGTCATTAATCTCTATATAAAGAAAGAGGAAGAGGGTGGGTCCCAAGGCACCTTTGTTTTACATTACTTAACAATCACTTGGTTCTTCAAGGTCAGTCTTGCACTCCTTGCTTTGGGGACTGCTATGATAAATAAGATTTTGCTAGAGCACTAAGAACAGTGATCTTGATATATTCATCTTGCAGGATCTACAGGTGGTTCTGCTGGGTGAAGTGCTAGTAAGTGCATTTTTTAAAAAAGGACTCCCTGAAATAAAGAAATTCTGATTTGTAGTGTTTTCTATTTTCCAGTTTCTATGGAGTAAATGCTCCCTCCATGGTTGGTTTCAAGCTGTCAACATGACATCACCAAACACAGTTGGGAAGAGAAACACAGCAGCACACCAGGTTATGGTATCTCCACCAAACAGGCACCCAAATAGTCTCAGAAGAACCAATATTATTCTTTAGTTTTTAAAAATAAATACAAGTAATTAGGAAGTGATATGTTTTAAGCATCTATTACATTTGATTTTAAAATAATTTAATTGTGAGTTTATATAGTTTAATTTGTAATAATGGTTGCTTTTAACACGTCAGCTTCACAAATTCCTGAAATTTAAGGATCACCTCTCATGACATGCTAGGAGCCAGCTCCAGCATGTCATTGGTTCTGATTAACAGAATTAAAAGCCAAGGAAAAATCAGTACCACTATGAGGGGAAAAAAGTACCAATCAGTGGTGATTACTGAAAAGTCTGTGTTGGACAGAGCCCTAACCCCATTTTTTTTTTTTTTTAATTGAAAACCTCCTGGAAAGGAGTCACCTTTTCATTTATTTATTTTTATAAATTCTTTTTTAAAAATTAGTTAATTTATTTGATTGTGTTAGGTCTTAGCCACAGCATGTGGGATCTTTTTGCATTCTGCAGGGTCTTCTGTTGTGGCGCACAGACCCTCATGGGCTTTGTTGCCCTATGGCATGTGGGATCTTAGTTCCATGACCAGGGATCAAGCCCCTGTCATTTGCATCGCAGGACAGATTCTTAACCAATGGACCACCAGGGAAGTCCCCCAACCCTGCCAATTTTGGGGAAAAGATCCTAATGTTTTAATGAGCTATCCAGCCATCTCAACAGGCCTATGGTTTTGAGAGAACAGAGGATTTGCGTTTTGATTAAAAAAAATAGGATAATTTCTACTTTCAGTCAATCCATCAGTCAGAACCTAGCAACAACTGTGACAAAGACAACAAACGTTTTGACATTTGACGTCAACTTGAATCTTGAACATCCCTTGTGGCTCAGCTGGTAAAGAATCCACCTGCAACTCGGGTGACTTGGGTTCGATCCCTGGGTTGGGAAGATCCCCTGGAGAAGGGAAAGGCTACCCATTCCAGTATTCTGGCCTGGAGAATTCCATGGATTGTGTAGTCCATGGGATTGCAAAGTTAGACACAACTGAGCAACTTTCACTTCACTTGAGTCTTGAGCAGTTTGCTGTGTTTCAGGACATGGTGGCTGATGGGGCTGAGGATCTACTGTGCACCCAGAGGGGAGGAAAGAGAGGCCCAGTGAGGAAGGCGAGAGGGAGACCAGAGCGGAAGGCTGCAGCAGAGTCGGAATGGATCCCCTCCTATGCTTATCAGGCCAGAGGCCGAAAGCAGAGCGTCAGTAACCACCCCAGAAAGTAAAACCTGGAAATGTTTTCATCTCATTTTCAAGGAGGACTTTTTACCCTAAAGACAGTCAGCAAATGGAGATGGCGGTATCAGAACAACAAACTAGCATTTCTTTCTTCTTTTTAAAAAGAAACATGATTGTTTTGTCTCTGACTTACAGAGTGCAGAGCGGAAAGAGGTGTGTTTGGAGTCAGCGCTTCCTCTGAGCAACTTTGCCAAGCCACCTAACCTCTGTTCCCTCCTGTGCAAAACCTGGCAGAGTGGGCTAAAGGGCATTCTGTGTGTGTGTGAGGTCAGATGAGAGTGTGTGTGAAAGCCCCTTGTACACTCTAAGCCACTTGCAACCCTTTAAAACCAATATGCTGCCTTTGCAAACAGATTAAAAAAACAATTTGTGTGTGTTTTAAACATTTTTCCTGCAAGGGTGTAATGGATTATGGAATGAGAAACTTGCCTTTCAGTCCCTACTCTCCTCACTGTTAGCTCACTGCACGTCCTGCTAAGAACAGCCGTTTCTCTGAAATGCAGCTTTCTCAACACCGAAGTGGGAGGAGGACCGCTAACCTCTGTTAACATTCTAAAATCCCCTGCGCTCTTTCTTTCAGCTCCTCTTACTACAGCCTTTATCTATGATTTGACTTAAAAGGTAACTCAGTTCTTTTCACGTCTGCGAGGCCCCATTGCTTAGAAGAGGCCCTCTTCACAGGGGTAACATGTCTATTTTTGTTCTCAGACCTTGAGTGAGGACAAAGAGGGTGATTCTGTTTTCTCCCTTAAGTTTCTGAGTCAAACCAAGGAAAACAAACACAAAAGATCCCAAATCACAGTGGGTTGTAGATACCTTAATATGGTAAAGACCCTGAAAATGACCTGGGGTTCTTCCATCAGTTTGGTCTATTTGCTGAGTTCAAGGTCATTTTGGGTTCAGCAGAACGTCATGCTGTTTTTCCAGCCTTTGGACAGAGAGAGAACGCAAAGCACATTTTGTAGTTAGGTTTTACACACAGAGTTCCAAGATAAATTCAATACATATGTTCTGATTCATTCACACTTTACTCACTAAATAACTATTTGATATCTAAGAAGGCTTCGGGGTGTTAATGAAAAATCTCTTCAAAGAATTCTTTCCTTTGAACTCAGCAGTTATATTTTCCTAAGAATAAGAATGAATAATAGCCAGTAGAGTTTGTGGGTATTTGAAACACTGCCAAAATCCCTCTTTTCTTAACTTCAGGGTTCTTTCAAGATGGATAATGTATAATCGTAATTAAAAAACAAATTCATGCACATGGTATGCGTGTGTCAACTATGTGGGTATGTGCCAGAACTTTTGCTGAGCACTCCACATACATTGTCACTAATGTTTGAACAGTGTTTGAAGGTAGGTATTACTTCTCTTATTTATAGCCTCAGAAGATTTTACAGTTTCCTCAAGGCCAGAGCTGACAAGTCACTATGCCAAGATTCTATTGAACTCTCTCTGTTTGAATCTTCTTAGTTAATTTTGTTCCATTCAGCAAATATTTATCAAGTGCCTCTAAGTGCCAGGTGCTGTCCCAAGCCTGAGAAGAAAAACAAGGACAGACCTTGAGATGCTCCCAGTGAAGGTCTTCTTGCGTTGATCCATCTGCATGTGATTGGAGATTGAACGTCAGTGGGGGCTTATGAGGCTATGTCAATTAGGATGTGTTTGTAAACAACAGGAAACGCCATCCAAACTGCCTTAAATAGTAAGGAAGACATACAATGGCTGAGAATGCTAGTTATCCCCAAAGATTCATCTCCCCCTTATACCAGGAGAAGAATTCACAACTTTTAGCCAGGCATATATGACCTCCCAAAACAAAGACATTTTTTCAGCCACATCTAAAACTAGTTATAGTCACATAACTAAGTTCTGGCATCTAAACAGTGTTATATGTGTCTTCTGAGAACTGACTTTCACTTTACTCTTTCTTGCTGACTGGACTTGTGTGTGATGGCAGAGCTACCAAATGAAAGTAAGATATACTATCCCAGGACTATCTCTTTGGACTTTTTTTAAACCTGAGAAAGAAATGACCCTTTAACTTGTTTATGCCACTGTTATTAGGGTTTACAGTTATTTGCAACTGAACCTAATCATAACTCATATTCCCATAGCTCAAAGTCCAGCATTAGGGTAGGCTTCAGTGTTAATCTGATTCAGCAGCTCCATGATAATCAAAGAATCAGTTTTGTTCTAGGCCTTTGTTTTACCTTGGGTGTCAATTTCATCCTATGACTGAGGCAAGATGACTACTAACAAAAAGACCAGTATGTTCTTCTTTATCAATATTCAGAGAGAGAGAGAGAGAAAGAAAGACATCTGGAAGTATTCCAATAAAAACAATGAAGTTCCTTTCCCAGAAACCCTCTGATATCTTCTTGCTTTCCTTTGCCCTTAATTAGGTCAAATGCAGCCAGGGGAATGCTGAGTGAACTGATTGGCTTAGTTCTAATAAAACCAATCACTGTGGCAAGGGAGTGGGCTTATAATAATTGATTTAAACTAATTAGGGTCCACCCTGGAGGTGGGGTAGTTTTCTTTTGAAATTCAGGATAACATTAATCTAGGGTCAGTACAGTTGATTCTTTGCATCAATGAATTTAACCTTCACAGTTTATACCATCCTTGAAGGGACTCAATGGTCCATTGCGTAAGGAGTTTAGCATAACGCCTTTCTTGTGTGGTTGCTAAAAGGAGTCAATGAAATATTGTTGTTGTTCAGTAGCTAAGTTGTCTGACTCTTTGTGACCCCATGGACTACAGCACGCCAAGCTTCCCAGTCCACTATCTCTTGGAGTTTGCTTAAATTCATGTCCATTGAGTCGATGTTGCCCAGGTCATGCTAGTGGTAAAGTACCCTCCTGCCAGTGCAGGAGACATAGGGGACTCAGGTTCGATTCCTGGGTTGGGAAGATCCCCTGGAGAAGGAAATGGCAACCCACTCCAGGATTCTTTCCTGGAAAATCCCATGGACAGAGGAGCCTAGCAGGCTACAGTCTATAGGGTTGCAAAGAGTCACACATGACTGAAGCCACTTAGCACAAACCATCTCATCCTCTGCAGCCCCCTTCTCCTTTATTTCAGGAAATAGAGGATGGTGAGGTAGAAGGAGTTTCTTACTGCTAAGTCCAAACAATGACACTAAGAAGTCCCCAGGGAAAGCCCTTGGAAATGTGCATGGCCCGTCAATCTACCCACTAGGTGGTGTGACTGGCGAAGGGCTGCTACCTGAAATTTCTCCTCCACTCTGGACCTCTCCTCCAAAGCTACCTGTGCCTATAATTCCTGGACTTTGTATTCTTTGGGATGAAAATATCTTTCCAGAAAGTCCTCAGTCACCTAGGGGAAAGTAACACATTTAACCTCAACACAAATACACTGATTGATTAGAGTCCCATCCATCCAACCCCAGCACTACCACTACCTCCTTTTATACCAGGGGCACTGAGCCAAGGGGGCAGTTGGGGTGTTGTCATAGAAAAGAAAGAGTTCCCAGGTTCTAGTCAGAGAGAGCTCAGTGGGATATCAAAATGAGGGTCCTGACCAGGGTAGGAGGCAGGGATAATAAGCGTGATCAGGAATTGGAGATAGTGGGGAAACATCAAAGTCAATTTCAATGACTGAATAATTTAGCCCAGGGCTAGCCCTGTGCTATCTATTCTGAATGACAAAGCAGCTATCGTTTGAGTCTGTGGCTGCCGAGAGACCACAGCTCTATTACTTCCCATCTTGGATGCCCCCGCAGTTGCCAGAATCTTTGAAGCTTTGTTTCTCCCTCAGCGCTCTGGCCTGAGGCAAGCCCACATGGTTCATCAGACAGCCTTGTTAAAATGACGGGAATCCATTCCTGTCTCCCCAGAGAGATGGAGGGCATTCATTCAGTACAGAAATCGTGGCAGAGAAGAAGTGAAGCCAAGAAATACTGGCCTGGAAGTAGCATTAGAGGAAGCTAAGATAGAGTGGAAAACAAAAGTCTTTCTCATTATTTTCAACCAACTCTAAGAGCAATTCTACAATAAATATCTTTTTTTCTGGAGTGAATTTGTTTGAGTAACATCTTCCAACTGAACATCAGCTCAATAGCTTATGTTAGTTTATCACTTAAAGCAATTAGATATCTGATTGTTGTTGTTTAGTTGCTAAGTCGTATCCAACTGTAGTCCACCAGGCTCCTCTGTCCATGGTATTTCTCAGGCAAGAATACTGGAGTGGTTGCCATTTCCTTCTCCAGGGGATCTTTCTGACCTAGGGATCAAACCCATGTCTCCTGCATTGGCAGGCGGATTGATATTAATCCAAAACTGGCAGGACCTAACTTATTCTTCTGAGGAGCCATTTCTGAAGTTCTTCAGAAGTGTTTTATTTTACCCTTACATAAGTATTTCAACAAGTGTCATCCTAGACCATTCATACGTAAATCATTTGGCAGGGAAAGGGTGGTGATGGTGGGGGTTGAAAGATAAAAATGCAGATCTCCAAGTTCCACCCAGAACTTACTAAACTAGACTCTCTGGGAATAGAGCCTAGAAATGAACATTTTAAACCAGTGAGTCATGTGATTTTAATATACTCCAGGGTTTAAGCACAGTGATTCCTAGAGCATGCCAATCATGATACCATACAATTGATGGTGCTCTATGCTCTGCAAAGACTTCTGTATAATACCTCATTTGAGTCTCACCACAAGCCTCAGGGAAGAACATCAGAGCAGGTATTATCATTTCCATTTTATGAAGATGAGCCCGCAGCTCTGAGTGGTCAAGTAACTTGCACATGGTCACATGCTTGTAAGTGGAGGTAGCCTGGACTGTAACTCAGGTCTTACAGCACCAAGATCAGTGCTCCCGCCATTACCCCGATGGTAACAACATTCCAATTGACTAAATGTGGAATTTCATCTTTGGCCACTGCCTAAAGGGAAGTAGTCTAAGCAGCCACAGGAAGGAGCATCATTTGTGGAAAGAGAAAATAAAACTGTAAAAACTTGGAAGATATCAATAACCAACATATCTAAGGTCATTAATGGTCTAATCATAATGTTGAATTTTTATGAAATATAATAAATAATATTTTTATTACACATTCAGGTGTGTTCTGGTTGACTCTGTGATTGGTTTGAGCAGGAACAATCACATTTTTATATAGTGATAAACCACATGATCAGAAATTCAAGTAAGCCACATTCATTTACCTTTAGTTATAATGGTGTAGCACAAGCATAAGCTGGAATCAAGATTGCTGGGAGAAATATCAATAACCTCAGATATGCAGATGACACCACCCTTATGGCAGAAAGTGAAGAGGAACTAAAAAGCCTCTTGATGAAAGTTAAAGAGGAGAGGGAAAAAGTTGGCTTAAAGCTCAACATTCAGAAAATGAAGATCATGGCATCTGGTCCCATCACTTCATGGGAAATAGATGGGGAAACACTGGAAACAGTGTCAGACTTTATTTTTTTGGGCTCCAAAATCACTGCAGATGGTGACTGCAGCCAGGAAATTAAAAGACGCTTACTCCTTGGAAGGAAAGTTATGACCAACCTAGATAGCATATTAAAAAGCAGAGATATTACTTTGCCAACAAAGGTCCATCTAGTCAAGGCTATGGTTTTTCCAGTGGTCATGTATGGATGTGAGAGTTGGATTGTGAAGAAAGCTGAGCACCAGAGAATTGATGCTTCTAAACTGTGGTGTTGGAGAAGATTCTTGCAAGTCCCTTGGACTGCAAGGAGATCCAATCAGTCCCCTAAAGGAGATCAGTCCTGGGATTTCTTTGGAAGGAATGATGCTAAAGCTGAAACTCCAGTACTTTGGCCACCTCATGCGAAGAGTTGACTCATTGGAAAAGACTCTGATGCTGGGAGGGATTGGGGGCAGGAGGAGAAGGAGATGACAGAGGATGAGATGACTGGATGGCATCACCGACTCTATGGACATGAGTTTGAGTGAATTCCGGGAGTTGGTGATGGACAGGGAAGCCTGGCGTGCTGTGATTCATGGGGTCGCAGAGAGTTGGACACGACTGAGTGACTGAGCTGCACTGACGATGGTGTTGGAAGGCAGCTATGCTCACCACTATACCACCAGTACTGCTTTTTTTTAAATGATAATTGTGCTGAATGAAAATCCATATGACTCAAATCTGAGTCAAGGACATTTGGGGAATTATTCACACCTATTTTCCTTTTGTTAGCAATCTACAATGTCCCAGCTTCATTCTGAAATTTTAGTGGAATTAAATCAGAGGAACTCAAAAAACTATATCATGAAGTTTGGTTCAATTACAATTATTAGCCAATCTGAGCCTGCTAATGAGACACACATGGGCAACTAGTTTCAGAACCATAGTGTTAGGCAGATGGGTAGTCCTTGCTGAACCCCTACATACATGATGATGGGTAATTTTACGGGTCAACTTGACTGGGGTACCAGATATCTAGTTAAACATCATTTTGAGTGTGTCTGTAAGAGTGTTTGCAGAAGAAATTAGTATTTGAATTAGTAAACTGAGTAGCCCTCCCTAACATAGGTGAGCGTCATCCATCCTGTTGAAGGCCTGAATAGAACAAAAAGGTAGAGGGAGGACCAATTTGACGCCTGCCTGACCTTGTCTGTTGGGACATTGATCTTCTCCTGTACTCAGATTGGGACTTACATCATTGACACTCCAGGTTCTTCAGACCTTCAGACTTGGACTGAAGCTATATTCGTTTTTCTAGTTCTCTGACTTGCAAATAACTCATTGGGGGATTTCTCAGCCTCCATAATTGCATGAGCCAATATCTTATAAGGTCAAAAATCTCTCTCTAGAGAGAGGGTGGGGGTGGTGTGCGGAGAGAAGTGTTGGTTTTGTTTTTCTGGCAAATCCTAATACTGTATGGTTTTTTTCACCTAGATGTCTCAGTGGCTACACTGTGAGGTCATTTAGCTTTGACTCCTTACCAGCCACTGAATTTCTAACATAATAAGAAGATCTGGGTTTCGTGTTGGGCCCATGTAGAACGGATAGTTGAGCTTTGCCTCATGGCCTCAGGTTTGGCAGGCATCCTGTTGTGTGAGAGCATAAGTGGCTGGTTCATAGGATGGGAAGGCCCAGACCACTTTCCAGCATCACTTCAAAAACATCCTTTGGCATGAGACACTGAAAAAACTGAGTAAGTCCTTTGTTAACTTGGAGTCTGCACGAATGTTTATGTCATATTTGGTGAAAAATGCAGATTACACTGCTAGGCTTACATCACTATAATTAAAACTTTTTGCTAATAGTCACTTATGGATTAATTATAGTCGATCCTGAGTTAGAATAAATCCAGGCCATTGGGGGCAATCTGGGTACACCATATGATTGTATTTCTCTAAGTGCCAGTTGGGTTGTATATTTTTCCATTACCCCTCGGTCTAATTTTCTATCTTTTTTTTTTTTTTTTGTATCCCAGAAATGTATCTGTCCTCTCCACTGGAAAAAATATATTAGTTTGTTTTCTAATTTTCAAAATAGTTTGTAGTCATTGTTTAATTATTCTTTGAGTCACCTGGGTTTACAGGTATGAACTGTTCCACGTATTTGAGGTCCAAGAAATATCACTTATTTTTCTAGCTCAGGATTTACTCTCTGATCCCAGTACTAATTGTTTAGGAAAGGGATCTTCGTTCTCTCTTTTCCCTCCCTGAGTTTTACCAGATCCTCAGGACCTACTCAGTCTAGGATGGAAAGAGGCCTCTGTCATTAATCTATTTAGTCACCAGAGAAGATGCTCCTTGCCCAAGTGGGCACAGGCCTCCCCACGGTTGGGGGGCACTGTAGCTGTACTCTCTCCTCACCAGACCAGATAGCATGGGAGCTGTTCCCAAGTTGAGGGGCTGGTGACTGGCCTTGACAGCATTCCTGTAGCCATCCTCCACTCAAGGTCCCACCACCTTCTGGGCACTGTGTGTTCCCCTCGCCTTAGGGACCTCAAACCAGAGAACTGACCGCTCTCAGCCTGACGTCAAGCCTCTCTCCAGATATGTCATGACCCCCACACCAATCTCCACACCCTGCCTCTTCTTGCCCAGAAATCAGTGCTTCCAAACAAAGGCTTGAAACTAGAACGTAGCATGTGTCCTTTGGGTGCTAGGAACACAAGAACACAAAGGTTGACTGCATTCTCTGAGAGGAGGAAGGGGAAAATTCCCTTTAGTCTTTGCTGATGAGTCCACAGTAGCAGAAAGAAAAAAAAAAAAAGCTTCCATAAAACCATAAACCACACACACAAAATGCAAGATACCAGATACTCTCAATATTTCACTCTAAGTATGACATATAAGTATATATAATTATTCTCCTGTTTTTCCTATAATTTTGCTTAAATAATGTTTATCTACTGTTACAGTGCTTATTCTCCCCTCTCCCCCAATATATTTTGTCCCTAAAACTGAATTTATTTCTGAAATATATATTTTAATCAGTTAGTTATTTTTATCCCCTCTCACTGTTTTGATGTCAGTATCATACAATTTTCATAAAGATTTAGTTGTTATATGTTGCAAATTTTACCTCAATATATTTAAAAAAAAAAAAAGGATTTTGTTATCCTTGACTGCTTTTTCCTTTGGACTAATTTCACATTATATGTCAAGATGTATAAATTCATGTCTGACTGTTTGCAATCCCACAGACTGTAGCCACCAGGCTCCTTTGTCCATGGAAATCTCCATGCAAGGATACTGGAGTGGATTGTCATTCCCGTCTCCGGGGGATCTTCCCAACTCAGGGATCGAACCCAGGTCTCCCGCATTGCAGGCAGATTCTTTACCAGTTGAGCCACCAGAGAAGGCCTAAATTGTCTTTAGTGAACTTTAATTGCCCTAAATTTGCACACTGATTTAAGATCTATTACCTTTACTGTATTCTCTTCTTAATCAGAAACGAGGAAAGATTGCCGTATTTTGGTCTCCCTTTACTTTTCCTATTATGGTGTTTTACATTTCTTTCAACATGATAAAACGTTTTTTATTCCAAGTTGAGTCAGTATTCAAGAATTTATGGTTTTTGTTACTCTTATAGAATGGAATCTCTTTTTCTATGTGTACCACTACTATAAAGAATAACACCAGATTTTGTGGACTTGTCTTATACTTCATAGCTCTTTGTCACTTCTCACCTCGTGGGTTTTACAAGTATACAATAATAGCATCTCTCAATGATACTTTAATTGTTCCTCTCTTGTGCAGATGCTTCTGTTTCTCTCTCGCTCTTCTCAGAACATTATTGTCAGCCCTATAATATCATGTTGAGTGCAATGATGACAGAGAGCCTACTAACTCTGCCTCCTGACTCTCCATTTTATATAATATTGGTTTGGAATTTTGGTTTCTTTAAAAAACTTTAACACAGAAACATTTTTGTTAAGATATTTAGAGTTTTCAAAAGGGACAATTGTTGGTTTGAATTATTTCTTGGCATCTAGGAAGATGATGAAGTCATTTTACAAATTTTTCCTATTAGCATGATGATATAAAACCTGTCCCTTGAACAAACTTATGGTCGCTGGGGGGAAGAATGGAAGGAAGGGTTAGTTAGGGAGTTTGGGATGGACATGTACACACTGCTACTTTTAAGATGGGTACGCAACAAAGAGACCCACTGATAGCACAGAGAGCTCTGCTCGAGGTTATACGGCAGCCTGGATGGGAGTGGAGTTGGAGAGAGAATGGATCTATGTATGTGTATGGCTCAGTTCCTTCACTATTTACCTGAAACTATCACAACATTGTCTTATCCCAATACAAAATCATCTGACTCACAAAAATTCAAAAAAATATCCTGTCCCTTGAATGCATATGTGGACAATGCAGTCATATCTATATTTGGCTCATAACTCAAAGCTCAACAAACAAAGAAGCAGGCAAACAAGTAAACAGTAAACAAACCAACCAACCCAGGAGCTCAGACAGGCCTGAACTTCTTTATGAATGAAGCACAGTTCATTTGGGAGTGTTTATTGGAGACTGACCACTGTCAGTCCTTTCAAAGGTGCTCAGCTGATACCCAGATCACTTTTTGGCCCCTCCTGCTCACCCCTGCATTCAATTGTCCTGTAGATTGTGATCAGGCCTCTGACGGGCCCTGAGGATGTCCCTTTCTCACAATCTTCAACTGAATTTTGCAACCACAGTGCATTCTTTTCAGTCATTCAGCCACAGAGATGAAAATTTTAGTTACTGCCTCATACAACAAACCATAGCAATTTTAGCCACACCACGAGTTTCATGGCCTACTATAAATAGAATTGGGCTTTCCTTGCTAGACATACACTGACAATTAACAATAAATAGTTTTTAGTAAGTGTATATTGGGGTGAAATTGTACAACTCTGAATTTCACAATCTTGGTTAGAAGAATTGTTTGATTATGTGACGTATTTTGGACTGTGACCAATAAATATACTCTAAATTGGTCAGTGATGGAAATTTTTTCTTTACAAGTATTTTGTTAAGCAATCCTTTAAAAATACATATATCAAATTACCACAGATTGAAAAAAAAATTAACCCATTGTAAGTGAAGGTGAAGGTATTTGGCAATTTCTGTCAAAATTGCAATTGTCCAACTCTTTGACACCTCATGGACTGTAGCCCACCAGGCTCCTCTGTCCATGGGATTCTCCAGGCAAGAATATTGGAGTGGGTTGCCATTTCCTTCTCCAGGGGATCTTCCTGACCCAGGGGTCGAACCCATGTTACCTGCATTGGCAGGCAGATTCTTTACCACTGAGCCAGCAGGGAAGCCCGGTAGTTACTGCTCATATGGAGTTAAATGTCTATGCAATGTATAAGGAAATAAACACAGTATATTTAAAATTTATAATATAAAAAAATCTAGAAACATCTTAACTATGTCTTAACATGGATTGATTAAATAGGTTGTGACACATCCATGCAATGGAATCCCGTGAAACTGCTAAAGAATAAGTAGTCACTACAGGTGGTGACTGCAGGCATGAAATCAGAAAGCGATTGCTTCTTGGCAGAAAAGCGATGACAAATCTAGACAGTGTGTTGAAAAGCAGAGACATAACTCTGCTGACAAATGTCCGTATAGTCAAGGCTATGGTCTTTCCAGTTGTCATGTACAGTTGTGAGAGCTGGATGGTCAAGAAGGCAGAACGCCAAAGAGTTGATGCCTTCCAACTATGGTGCTGGAGAAGACTCCTGAAAGTCCCTTGGACAGCAAGGAGATCAAACCAGTCACTCTTAAGTGAGGTCAACCCTGAATATTTACTGGAAGGACTGATGCTGAAGCTAAAGTATATTTTTTATATAATTTATATATATATATGTAGAGAGAGAGAGAGACTATATAATTTTTATAATGAAAAGTTACTGTTTTCACTTAAAGGCATGACAATTCTGAGCTAGATATTTTAGAAGACATAGAAGGATATAAAGATAAAAATAAGAATTATCCAGGGACTTCCCTGGTGGCTCTATGGATAGGAATCTGCCTGCCAATGCAGGGGACATAGATTCGATCCCTGGTCCAGGAAGATCCCACATGCCTCAGAGTAACTAAGCCTGTGAGCCACAACTACTGAAGCCCTCGCACCTACAGCCTGTGCTCTGCAACAAGACAAGCCACCACAATGAGAAGCCAGCCCACCGTATCAAAGAGTAGACTGTGCTCGCTGCAACTAGAGAGAGCCTTTGTGCAGCAACAAAGACCCAGTGCAGCCAAAAATTAACTAATTACTTAAAACAAAAAATCATTAGAAAAAAGAATTATCCAGATAAAAATTAAAAATTACCCAAAAACAATTTGCTATTTTCCCTTTTGGTACTTTTTTCAGTTCACGTTTATACTTTTAAGAAGATTAGCACTACATGATCATATGGTTTTATAGTTAACTTTTCTCCCAGTCAGTATTATATCATGAACATTTTTCCATATCAGTAGTTACTACTGAAAATGTTTTCCCTGAATTATCCATTTCTTTCTATTCTAATGCAAGGTAATTTTAGTTTGACCTGTTCATTGCTGTGAAGCCTGCAACACTGAATAGAGAATGGACTTTAGAATTTGAAGATCTACTGCACAGTTGCACTCATCTCACTCACTAGTAAAGTAATGCTCAAAATTCTCCAAGCCAGGCTTCAGCAGTACGTGAACTGTGAACTTCCAGATGTTCAAGCTGGTTTTAGAAAAGGCAGAGGAACCAGAGATCGAATTGCCAACATCCGCTGGATCATGGAAAAAGCAAGAGAGTTCCAGAAAGACATCTGCTTCTCCTTTATTGACTATGCCAAAGCCTTTGACTGTGTAGATCACAACAAACTGTGGAAAATTCTTCAAGAGATGGGAATACCAGACCACCTGACCTGCCTCTTGAGAAATACGTATGCAGGTCAGGAAGCAACAGTTAAAACTGGACATGGAAAAACAGACTGGTTCCAAATCGAAAAATGAGTCCATCAAGGCTATATATTGTCACCCTGCTTATTTAACTTACATGCAGAGTACATCATGAGAAACGCTGGGCTGGAAGAAGCACAAGCTGGAATCAAGATTGCCGGGAGAAATATCAATAACCTCAGATATGCAGATGACACCACCCTTATGGCAGAAAGTGAAGAGGAACTAAAAAGCCTCTTGAAAGTGAAAGAGGAGAGGGAAAAAGTTGGCTTAAAGCTCAACATTCAGAAAACGAAGATCATGGCATCTGGCCCCGTCACTTCACGGGAAATAGATGGGGAAACAGTGGAAACAGTGATAGACTTTATTCCTGGGGGCTCCAAAATCATTGCAGACAGTGACTGTAGCCATGAAATTAAAAGACACTTACTCCTTGGAAGAAAAGTTATGACCAACCTAGACAGCATATTAAAAAGAGACATTAGTTTGCCAACAAAGGCCCGTCTAGTCAAGGCTATGGTTTTTCCAGTGGTCATGTATGGATGTGAGAACTGGACTGTGAAGAAAGCTGAGTGCCAAAGAATTGATGCTTTTGAAC
Source organism: Bos indicus (assembly GCF_029378745.1). Classification (NCBI taxonomy): domain Eukaryota; kingdom Metazoa; phylum Chordata; class Mammalia; order Artiodactyla; family Bovidae; genus Bos; species Bos indicus. Next base: position 60,822,706 of record NC_091775.1, on the reverse strand, counting down.
TGTGGTATTGGTGAAGACTCTTGAGAGTCCCTTGGACTGCAAGGAGATCCAACCAGTCCATCCTAAAGAAAATCAGTTCTGAATATTCATTGGAAGGACTGATGCTGAAGCTGAAACTCCAATACTTTGGTCACTTCATATGAAGAACTGACTCATTGGAAAAGACCCTGATGCTGGGAAACATTGAAGGTGGGAGAAGGGGACAACAGAGGCTAAGATGGTTGGATGGCATCACTGACTCAATGGACATGAGTTTGAGTAAACTCTGGGAGCTGGTGATGGACAGGGAGGCCTGGCAGGCTGCAGTCCATGGGGTCGCAAAGAGTCAGACACGACTGAGTGACTGAACTGAACATTCAAGTTATGCATCTGGTTAACTGTGTGATCTTAGGCAAGCTGCGTAACTGAATTGAAGCACGTTTTCCTCTTCAGTAACGTGAATAAAATATAACAAAAGCCAGCCTTACCTACATTATGATGATATTGTGAGGATTAGATGAGCTACCACAGTCAAATTGCTCTTTGAACTGTAAAGTCTGGTAGGAATCTACCTGTTACCCTAGTGCAGACCAGGACCTCTCTCCTGGTCTGCTCACACTGTCTCCTCCTTACTTTTGAGATTCAGATCTTCTCGGAGGAGTCCACCTCCTGAGTGGTGAAGACAACTCAGTCTGGCAAAGATTCTCACAATCTGGGTCAAACCCACATTTCTAGCCCCAGCTGCCGATTCCATCATCTTGACACCATTTTAGTTCCTTCCATTCACTTCTACATGGAAACATATTCTCCACGGTATCTTGTTGATATTGCCTTTACCCAGAATATCCTTTGCTTTTTCTTGTGCCTGGAAAAATCCTACTTATCCTTCAAGGCTCAAATTCAGTGTCAGCTTTCCTGTGAAGGCTTCCCAGATATCCAAGACTGAAATACTGGTTTCTTTCTCTGGCTCACTCAGCACTTGATCTAAACCCATGTAACACAGGGTTCAGGAATCTTGAACCCCTGGCATAATTTTCACCTTTGGGGTGTCTGCCCGTGCATGATTCATCGCCAGTTTTTTAGACTCTCCCTTTCTGTGCAGCAGCCATATTTGGCCATAGCTGATGGGAACACTGGTGATCCCTTGGGCCAATCGAATTCTCTTTCCTAGGACTCTGGAATGGACCTTTAGGATGGTAGTCAGTGTTGCCACAAGTAGAACATGTACATTGAGGAGCTGAGCCTGCCTTTATGCAGTGGCCATTTGGGGCCCATCTGGCACATACAGGTAGAGAATGTTGTCCGCCAAGAAGATCCAGAAGCAATGAACAGACAGGAGAGGCCATATAACCCCAGTGAGAAGGTGACTGAGAAGTGTCTTGATTCCAGGCAGCTTTCCAAATTCAGGGCCCCGATGATTGAGAGGCCCATCTGCAGTGTGAGCAGCTTTGGGCTCCATGAAGTAACCCTATGGAAATAATCTCTCCCTTTTGCTTAAGGAAGATGGGTACATAAATCACCACAAAATAATGCGGATGTTTAGTAACAGAGGCACACCCAAGGTTTTATGGAGCACCAGGGAGTGAAGGAAGGTGCTGAGGTGATGCATCAGGCATGGGTTCCTGTAGAAGGTGATGTTGGGCCAGTAAGGAGGGTGTTTCAGGTTCGGGAACAGATGAGCAATGCTGTGGTGGCGGGAATAGTAAGCAGCTCAGTGTTGCTGGGACATAAAGGCACGGAGATGCCAGGAGAGAGGCTGATGGGAGAGGTGGGCAGGGGCCCAGTCAAGAGAAGTCTTGGGTGCCATGGGAAGGAGCTTGGACTTCATCCTGGTGGTCAGTGGTTCTCCAGCCTGGCTGCACATCAGCTTTCTAGGGAATCTCAAAAAGAAATATAGATGCCTCATCCCATCCTGTCAATCAAATCAGAATCTCTGGGTGTGGGAAGCTGGGTACTGACTTTTTTTTTACCCTGCCCAGGTGATTCTAACATGCAAATAGTGTGGAGAGCCTGCCAGGAAAACTTGAAGGGTTTTAAGCTAGAAATAGATGTGGTTTTAGAAAAGTGGCCTTGGTAGTTGGACTTAAGAGTATGAAAAGGTAGGCAGGGAGCCTGCTGGCAACTGTTACAGTGAGCAGGTGAGGGCTGAAGAGAAACTGTGCACAGGCGTGTGTGCTCAGTCATGGCCAACTCTCTGCGAGCCCAGGGACTGGAGCCCGCCAGGTTCCTCTGTCCATGGGATTCTGGAGGCAAGAACCCTGGAGTGGGTTGCCATTTCCTCCTGCAGGGGATCGTCCCGACCCGGGGATTGAACCCAAATCTCTTGTGTCTCCTGCATTGGCAGACGGGTTCTTTACCACTGTGCCACTTGGGAATCCCTGAAGAGAACATGATGGAGAGCAAAGACTGTGGGAATGGAGAGAAGTTTATGAACCCCTGTTAGGAGATAAAGTAGCTTGAACTTTATATTTAGTGACTGGAGAGGAGGGGGAGGTAGGTAGTGTTGACCTGAGGATTCACTTAGGAAACAGGATATGCCTCAGACAAGCAGACAGGAAGCAAGGGTCTGGGGGAAGCTGGTGAGTCCCACTCCAGACATGTGAAATTGGAGGTGGGATCTGAATGTCAGGTGGAGATCAGGTCACTGGACAGACCAGTCCAATGCTGGCGGCTCGACCAGGTAGAAACAATTTGCAGTTTGCTAGCTGATCGAGGGTCGCTTTATCTTTTTGTTATTTATTCAGAGTCGCCTCCCCCAAAGTCACTTTTCTAGCTGTCAAAGGTGTTCTGGGTGTGAAGAACAAGGAGCGGGCCCCACCCCAGATCAGCTCCAGAGATAGGGTGTGATGAGTATCTCATGAGTGCCTTGAAGTCAGGTGGCTTCTCAGAGTTCTAAAATTAGAGGAGCAGCTGTGCTTGGTGGGTGGTGATGCTGGGGCTCACTCAGCCAAGACCTGGGCCTTCCTGTGATGGACTCTTTGTGTTAGTGGGTCGGGGTCAAGCAAGAACCAGTTTCTTTGAAGAATTCCCCCAGGAGCTATGGGTCATGCCCGTATGCTCTAAGGGGGACAGAAATGCCTTCTGTTGCCAAGTGGAAGGGAAAGGCAGGGAGAGATATACGAGAAGGAGACTCACAGAAGAGTGTTTTTTTCAAGAAAGTTCACTGCAGAAATGACACACTTAAAAGCAAGTGAGGAGGCAGTTTGCACTGGAGGAATCAGAATTAGGTCTGAAACTGAAAACTTGCTGTGCTGCTCTGCGTTCTGCACATCTGAGTGCTGGGCAAATGCTTCCTGGTTGTGGTTTTGACTCTGTGGAAGGGTTCAACCTGGCCTCCAGATTAGGGCTCTGCTGCCATTTCCACCGACTGGAGGATTTGGGGAGGGGGGCCCAGGAGGGGTGTGTGTGTATAAGATTTCAACTCAAGGTGGATAAATGGATGGGGAGCCTCGGAGGGGAAGAGTAGTAAATGACGGAATATTTCACCCTGGTTCCATCATGTTGGATTTCCCCCTCCTTGAGCTTTGGTCTGCAGATTACATGTAGCGGAAAGAAGTCTGAGAAAATTAAAATTGACCGAGTAAAGGACTCACTACCTAACTGAAAAATGAATCAGTAACAAGCAGTAGGGAAATTATGAATCCAGAGGTATCAATTTATGTAGCATTTATCTGGGGATGCTTTTTCTACAAGTACAGCCCTAATCCCAGATAATACCAGAAGATATTTACTAGCAATATTGAAAAAGTAATATCTACACATCCTTTGGGTTAATGTCCTTCATTTGCACAAGGAGTCTCCGTCCCCTATCCAGAGTGGTGAGAATGCCAGGAGGGGCGGTGAGGAGGGAAGGGTACAAAGGGGAAAGGCAGGTGGGATGTGAACGGAGAAACACATAAGGACCAAAAAGGAGGATTTTTCAGCTAGGTCTCCTGGTTTAGGATAGAGTTGGAGAAAAGAAACTTCCCCAGGAGTTCTGACTGTGTGTGCCCAGGTGTACATTATCCTAGGCTGAGCTGTATCTGTGCTTTGAAACCCTTCCCATGGTTGGAATAGTCCCTTCTGTAATCTTGGGTGTGTTTCCTTAAATGATTTTAGGGGGAGCTTCCAAGGCCAGGAGAGTAAGAGCGCAGCAAGCTCCTCCATGATGGAAGGCAGAGAGAGTCCAGTGGAGAGAACTGCAGGTGAAGGTGAGTTGTTAAGGTGAGGGCTTTGGGAGGAGGGAGCTGGAGGCATCGGGAGTTGGAGATGCCATACAAACCCTCCTTTCTCGTTATATTTTCCATCTTGGACTTTCTTAATGTTGTTGAATATTCAGTATTCAACTCATTTACTTTCCTTTTTATAGCTGGCAAAGACCTTTATACATGTCCTCCAGGGGGCCAAGAGAAACCGCCTTGCGGGTGTACTCTGTGTCTCTGCCTCCCACGTAATGAAACAGGCTGGGGAACCCTCACCCCCACTCCCCACACACACAGGCCCCAACCCCAGAGCCTGTAGTCCCCTGCTTCCCAGCTTCCTCTTCTCCAGCCCCTGAGCTGGGGGCCTGGCGGCCACTCTCTGCCTTTCTGCAGCCCACTTCTCGCATCGCCAGGTCCTCTCCTCCAGCCCCTGAGCTGGGAGCCTGGTGGCCGCTCTCTGCCTTTCTACAGCCCACTTCTCCCATAGCCAGGTCCTCTCCTCAGGCCCCTGAGCTGGGAGCCTGGTGGCCGCTCTTTGCCTTTCTGCTGCCCACTTCTCGCATTGCCAGGTTTCCAGGAGTGGTGTGTTGCCAGTGGTTGTTTACATGGCAAAGCTGCCCCAGGACAGCTTGAGCCAATCTCAGGCTACTTTCCAGGTAGAGGAGAGGAATTTCCAAATATGCAGCTGACTTCGTGGATCATCTAGAGGAGCTATTTATTGTGGGGGGTAGGGGCCTCCAACGGAGAACCTACCGCCCACCTTTATCTGTGCTCACTTTTCATGCATTCCAATACGGAGGCTAAACCACAAAATCCAAGATAACCGCAGATCGGAAAGTGGGCGTATCAGCATTTCTTGCATATATTACATACAACATTCCTTTTCCCTCTACCAACTGAGAGCAAATCTGCCCTTATTTGAGGGCACAGGAATGACACAGGCAGTATGTGTCTTATGTGGTATTTCAGGCTCAGTTTATAAAGCTCATCAAAGTGGTGAAGCAGGATGTTTGGATGATGACTTGTTAAAGGAACACCTGAAATAACTATGATGAAGCCTGATGACCTAGACTCTGGGATCCCATCCCTTCTTGCTCCTGTTGGATGACCATTTGGAGATGCTCTCAGGATCTCCCTTTGCTTCTGAATAAATGTTAAAGGAAACCAGCAGTTATTGAGTAACCAGTTCTGTGTATGGTGCTAAACACTTCATACAGATAGTCTGTGTAATTTAATCCTTGAAACAATTCTGTGAGATAGGCACCTATGATCCCACTTTACAGATGAAAACTCTGAGTCGCCAAGAGGGGAAGTAACTTGCCAGAAGTCTTAAGGCTTCTAATCCAGCTTCTCTGGTGTCAAAGTCTATATACTTTCTTGACATTATGTTACCTCCCAGTGAAGAATTAAATCCCTCTTTTTATCTCGTTTGAAAGAATGAATAAGGAACTACATAAGACAGCTTTGATAACTGCGAATTCAAGGAAGTCTTAGCTTCTTAAGTATGATGAAAAGAAAATGGAAAGGGATCAGTTAAAATCTCATGAATTCATAACATGTTGCTGTGATTATCATAATGTATTTCCTCAAAATTAGAAATTGTGGGTAAAAACGGGGATCTCAAGCCTTTTTATTCAGAGGTAAGAAGCTACTGTGGCTCAGTTTGACTACAGGTTCCTAACTGGTTAATGTGTATGTGCACATCGACAGGACAGCTTCCCAAGTTAGAAGAGCTTGAGGTCATCAAAAGATGAAGGGCTTATGATGACCACAGTTTTTTTTTTTCCTAATTTTATTTATTTAGCTTTGACTGTGCTGGGTCTTCATTGCTGTGCTGGCTTTTCTCTAGTTGTGGAGATTGGGGGCTACTCTTTAGTTGCGGTGCACAGGCTCCTTGTTGCTGTGGCTTCTCTTGCTGTGGGGTATGGGCTCTAGGGTGAGCAGGCTTCAGTAATTGCTGCTGGTGGGCTCAGCAGTCATGGCTCCCGGGCTCTAGAGTGCAGGCTCAGTAGTTGTGGCACATGGGCTTTGCTGCTTCACCGCATGTGGGATCTTCCCGGATCTGGAATTGAATCTGTGTCTCCTGCACTGCAGGTGGATTCTTTACCACTGAGCCACCAGGGAAGCTTGATGACCACAATTTTAAAGAGGGCTATTAATAAAGGAAATATGGACCTCTGATAGATTAAAACAGATTTTTAAAAAGAATCCATGACTGCTTTACAAAATGCCTGGGTGACAGACAAAGACAGCAACATTAATTCAAATTAACCTAACAGTCCTCAGGATTTGGACACCCTAAGTCATTCTCCAGATCTGAGCCAGTCCAATGTATAACATGTACAGGCTTAGATGTCTGAAGAAAGTCACATCATTCCAGAGGAAACGTGAACACCTCACAGAGGCTCTGGGGATAATCCATGGCATGGATTGCTTTGTAAAGAAAGCAAAACTCAGAAGTGGCCTTTGAGTTGTGATGCTCCTCCTAGCAGTGTAGGAACCTCAAATCAACCTAGGTTCTCTGAATACATTGATCTCAGTGTACTTGGTTCTGAAGTGCTTTAAACAAAGATATATTTCCCCTTTTATTCTAAATATATATCTGGTCTACCGGAAGAGCCCTATAATGGAGAATGCCACCAAAACAGAGAAAATCCAATGTCTTCTTTTCATAGTCTAACTCTTTTGGATAAGATGATTTTCCTATTTGACTACATTTTTCATGATGGTTAACTCTAGTTGAAGAATATGTCAGAGCCCATTTGAGCACTTGGCTGAGAAGTTGGGTCTGTAAATAGAATATGTAGCCCCTTTCTGGGGGAGAGAGAGGGAGTATTCATAGAATCTGAGCTAGGAGGGGCCTTGGAGAGAATGTGTGGTAGGCAGCCACTAAAATAGTTCCCAGTGAGCCCTGCCTCCTGTATTCACGCTCTTGCCTACTCCCCTCCCTTGGTTGTTGGGCCGGGTTTAGTGAGTCAATTCTACAGAACAGAATGTAACAAAGGGATGGGACATCACAAAGACTCTGATCCGTTTTGCTAACCCTCTCTGGCTCATAACAGCCAGCCACCATGCTGTGAGCTGTTCTGTGGAGAGACCTGTGCAGCAAGAGATGAAGGGAGGCCCCCAGCCAGCGACCAGAGAGGAACTGAGGCTCTTATTCTAACAGTGTGACTCTTAGTCTAGAAGGAACTGAATCTTGCCAACAACCTCTTGGGTGAGCTAGAAAGCAGATCCTCCCCACGTTGGACCCTAAGATGATGGCAGCCCCAGCTGACACTTAATTGCAGCCTCAGAGAGACCCTAAGTCAGAGGAATTGACTACACAGCACATGGACTCCTGACCCACAGAATCTGTGAAATAATAAGTTTATTGTCTTAGGCTGCTAAGGTTTGGGTTGAATTTGTATCATCTTGGATAACCTGATGGTTCAGTAGGTAAAGAATCCACCTGCAATGCTGGAGATGTGGGTTTGATCCCTGGGTTGGAAAGATCCCCTGGAGGAAGAAATAGCAACCCACTCCATTATTCTTGCCTGGAAAATTCCATGGGCAGAGAAATGTGGTGGACTATACAGTCCAAACGGAGAAGGCAATGGCACCCCACTCCAGTACTCTTGCCTGGAGAATCCCATGGACGGAGGAGCCTGGTGGGCTGCAGTCCATGGGGTCGCGAAAAGTCGGACACAACTGAACGACTTCACTTTCACTTTTTGCTTTCATGCATTGGAGAAGGAAATGGCGACCCACTCCAGTGTTCTTGCCTGGAGAATCCCAGGGATGGGGGAGCCTGGTGGGCTGCCGTCTATGGGGTTGCACAGAGTCGGACACGACTGAAGTGACTTAGCAGCAGCAGCATACAGTTCAAAGGGTCGCAGGGTTAGACATGACTGAGCAACTGAGCATGTATGCAAATAACTAATACTTCTTCTAATCCAACTTCTGTATTCTCAGTGAACTGATGGATATCTGGAGAGGTTTGGTACCTTGCCTGAACTTTCACAGACTCAGACCAGACCAGAAGTTATGCCCTTAAATTCTCAGATGGGGTTCTCTTACAATTTACAACTCCCCTTTGCAATTTGGTGTTACGGAAATTTGCCTGGCATGGCCTTATGTAACTCTCCTTTAAATGAGCCCCCACTTTTTCCTAATAGGATATCTCTGTTTCCAACTGGCCAGTAAGAGAAAGGGGCAAAGTCTGGAAGCCAGATCTTGAAGCCAATCGGTCCCTTTCATGGCCCCTCAGCAGGCCTCCCCAGTCCCAGCCAAACCCTATTCCAGACACTGAGCTTTTCCGTCCACAGTTGGCCCTTTGTATCTGCAGTTTCCACACCCACAGATTCAATCAAACTCATATAAAAAGTATTTGGAAAAAATTTCAGAAAAGTTCCAAAAGCAAAACTTGAATATGCTGCATGCTGGAAGCTATTTACATATCATTTACATTTTATTTACAACTATTTACATAAATCACATTGTATTAGATATTATAAATAATCTAGAGATGATTTAAGGTATATGAAAGGAGTATGTGCATATCATTGTATTGTTGTTGTTTAGTAGCTCAGTCATTTCCAACTCTTTGTGACCCCATGGACTGCAGCACTCTAGGCTTCCCTGTCCTTCACTAGCTCCCAGAGTTTGCTCAAATTCTTGTCCATTGAGTCAGTGATGCCACCAACCATCTTGTCCTCTGTTGTCCCCTTCTCCTGCCTTCAATCTTTCCCAGCATCAGGGTCTTTTCCAATGAGTCAGCTCTTGGCATCAGGTGGCCAATCAGCTCAGTCCTTCCAATGAATATTCAGGGCTGATCTCCTTTAAAACTGACTGGTTTGATCTCCTTGCTGTCCAAGGGACTCTACACCATTCTATACAAGGGACTTGAACATCTGTGGTTACTGGTATCCTTGGGGGTGAGGGTCCTAGAATCAATCTCCTGCAGATACCAAGGAGTGACTGAAAAACCTTGAAGTTTCCAAATCTCTCTAGATAATAGACTCAAGCATTTTACAGCCTTCCTCTCTCCTTCTACAATTTGGAACTGTCTCGTCTTGTTAATTCTTAGTGAAAGGAGGAGTCTCTCCTTGTCCCATTCCCCTCAAGTCACAGATTTATGTTGTGTGTGGCCTCTAACCCTGGGCCTTCTGAGGAGAGGAAGTGAGGTGTCTCTGGGAGGGCAGGGCAGTCCCGGCAGCACAGTTTGAGTGTCTGGATAGAGGATGGAGAGGATGTGGGGGGGTGAGCCTGGAGCAGAGGGCACGGCTGGGCCAGGGGCATCTGGGCCGAGGCAGAGGTGGAGACAGACAGACAGTCTGTGTCGGGTGAGGGGCCAGTCGGGGTTGTGAGCAATGGTCTAATGGTCAGAACCAGACTCAGGGTCAGGAGGAGCTCACAGCCTCGGAGACAGGATAGCTAAGAGTCAATAAAGGGCAAGGCCAGGCAGAGGATCAGGCACTCAGGCCTCAAACACAGGTATTAGCATCAAGTAGACCTGGATGATACTCCATCCTGGGCCTTCATGTGAAAACAGCTGTCTGCCCAGGTGGCTCCCAATTACAGCAGAGGCCAACCTCCCTGGGCATGAATATCCTTCATCTTCAGTGACTTTCCACCTTATACCAAGTGCCCTCAAGCTCAGAGAAAGGAGGAAGCCGGGTCAGGGCCGTGACCCTTTCACGCTCTGCATGTTCCTCCCCAGTGGCTCTTGGGGTGGGGGTGGGGGGCCAGGCAGCGGTGGTGGTGGGTTATGGCAGGGTGGGCTGTGTGTTTTCTGGCTTATCTGTGTCCAATAATGATAGGGAAAGAGAGAGGTAGTCTCCTCAGTGTTTGGTTGCTTTAAGATTTGGGGAGCAGTGGTTGGTGAGTCCAAGGGGACAGCTGCTTTTTATTTTTTAATCTTTATTTTGTTAAAAAGAACTTTTTTTTATGTAGACTATTTGAATCTGTTACAATATCGCTTCTGTTTTAAGTTCTGGTTTTGCGGCTACAAGGCATGTGGGATTTTCGCTCCCTGACCAGGGTCTGAACCTGTAGCCCCTGCATTGGAAGCACAGAGGCTTAACCACTGGACCACCAGCAAAGTCCCACAGCTGCTTTTTTTAAGATTCCAGATGGATCCACAGAAATCTTCAACCCTAGAAAGGTTTGCAAGCAGGAAAAATTGTCTGCTACTTCCTGCCACCTGGTGGATGCTCCAGCTATTTTATAGACCATTTCTAAGCACCTTGCTTCTGAAATGACCTTTGTAAAGAATGGAGTAGGGGTCACAAAACGGCAGCCTGCTGAGTCCCAGCCTTGGTTAAATTTTATTTGATTAAGCTCAGTACTTCAACGGAGAAGGCAATGGCACCCCACTCCAGTAATCTTGCCTGGAAAATCCCATGGATGGAGGAGCCTGGTGGGCTGCAATCCATGGGGTCGCTAAGAATTGGACATGACTGAAGCGACTTAGCAGCAGCAGCAGCAGTACTTTAAAAAAAAAAATAGCCACTTAAAAATCAGGACACTTGGACTTCCCTGGAGGTCCAGTGATTAAGAATCTGCCTGTCGGTGTAGGGGACACAGGTTTGATCCCTGGGGACTTCACATGTCGTAGGGCAACTAAGCCCATGTGCCACGACTGTTGAAGCCTGTCCTCCTTAGAGCCTGCGCTCTGCAGCAAGAGAAGCTACTTCAAAGAGAAGCCCACGCACTGCTACTGAAGAGTAGCCCCCACTTGCTGCACACGGAGCAATGAAGACCCAACACAGCCTGAATAAATAAATACTTAAAAAAACAGGACACTTCATTCAAGTCCAGACTAAGCCTCATTCTCCTACAGTGGATGTCATGGCAAGGAGGCTGGTAGCCTCCTTCAGAGGCAACAAGCACTCTCTTGGGGTCTAGGCTTCTCTGGGCCTCACATGACACAGATACAAGTACTTGAACCCTGTCTGTTTTACTCATTTCCCTTGTCTTCCTGGCCCACATACACATCTGAGATTTTACTCCATGAAGGGAGTAAGTTGGTCCAGAAAAGGATGCAGGCATGATAAAGCAAAGATCAAAATTCCTATACTTCAAATATATTTTTGATACCTAGGAAAGGATTTTCATAATCTCCCTAATTACATGTCTGCTCTATTTTATTCTTTCTTCTGTGTTGTACTTTCAAGGGCTCTCGTAATAGAAATTGTCTGAAAGAGCCAACTGCACTTATATAATTAGCATAATGTTAATATTGGTCAAAGATAAATTAGTTCTGCACAAACATGAGATGAATAGACAGAACCAGTTCCCATTAACTGAAAGAGGTCAGTGGAGAACATATTCAGAGATGCTAGCTTGGTCAAAAGTAATCTGCTCTGATTAAGATAGAAAGTAGCTGAATTGTAATAACAGAGCAGCTGCTAAATTCACTGTTGATTTCATCAGGCAACAAGGGATTGGGGATGACTGATGATGATTCCTGAGACTCATCCAAAAAGAGGCACAATGGAGTAATTTTCCTATCTAGTGTCAAATTATTAGCTATTCAAATGGATATTCCTACTTAATTTTAATAGATAAACTGGATTATTTGCTTCTGCTGCACTGTTTTTAATGTGCATCTTATATGATTGCACTTAACGACCACCACACAAAACACATCCCTACACTCAGCTACTCAATATATTCTAATTTAATTTGAAAATGTGCCCCCTCAAAATGGTTACTCGGAATGAGTGGATTCTAGTTTCTAGTTTCACTTAATTGCTATTGTGCTCTATTGAACAGGTGATTTTTCTCCTGCCCTGCCCTGCCCTGCCCCCATTTTTTCCCACATCTCTCTCTCTGAGAGTCATGGACAGAGAGAGAGGGCTTGGGTTCGAGGTCTGTAACTAAGGCCTTTTGTATGAAGGCTAAAGAATCAGAAGAGAGACTGAGAGGGTCTGTGGCCTGGAAGGCCCTTTAAAAGTACTGAGGACTTCCCTGGTGATCCAGTGGTTAAGAATCCACCTGCCAATGCAGGGGACACAGGTTCGATCCCTGCTCTGGGGAGGTTCCACAGGCCACGGAGCAACCAAGCCCGTGTGCCACGACTACTGAACTTGTGCTCTAGAGTCCGTGCTCCACGAAAGAGAAACCACCACAGTGAGAAGCCTGCGCCAAAACCAGAGAGGACCCCCTGCTGGCCGCCACGAGAGAAAGCCTGAGTGCAGCCATGAAGACCCAGCGCAGCCAAAATAAATTAATTAATTAAAAATAAATAAAAATAAAAAGTCGATCAAGTTGAAAAACCACATGTCAAGCAGCCCAATCAAAAAACAGGCAGAAGACCTAAACAGACATTTCTCCAAAGAAGATAAGCGGATGGCCAAAAGGCACATGAAATGATGCTCAACACCCCTAATTATTAGAGAACTACAAATCAAAACTACAGTGAGATATCACACTTCACACCAGTCAAAATGGCCATCATCAGAAAGTCTGCAAGTAACAAATGCTGGAGATGGTGTGTAACTCTCTTACACTATTGGTGGGGAGTAAATTGGTACAGCCATTATGGAGAACACTATGGAGGTTCCTTGAAAAACGGAAAATAAAGCTACCATGATCCTACAATTCCACTCCTTGGCACATATCTGGAGGAAACAATAACTCAAAAAGATACATGCACCCCAATGTTGATAGCAGCAGTATTTATAATAGCCAAGACATGGAAGAAACCTAAGTGCCCATCAACAGAGGAATGGATAAAGATGTGGTATTTGTACACAAAGGAATACTACTCAGCCATAAAGAAGAATGAAATAATGCCATTTACAGCAATTTGGATGGACCTAGAGATTATTATACTAAGTAAACTAGACAGAGGTAAGTACACATAGCTGGTTCTCTGTGCTATACACCTGAAACTAAGTTATAAATCAACTATACTTCAATAAAAACAAAACCAAAAAACTGTATGTATCAAAATATAAGGAAAGAACATAAATCGATGCAGGGTTTCCAATCAGAATGAGGAATTAGGTCTACAAACGATTTAACTGAGAATCTAGGACTTACTTTGTTACTGAAACATATACCCTCTGGCGGTCTCTCTCGGTAGGCAACTGGTTCTATAGCACGATTACCACCAAACAATTGTCCCTAAGGAAAGGAATGAAATCCATTTCCACTTGCTATTCTGGTGTCCTACATTAATTTAATCAAAAGGCATGTACAGAGCCTCCACAATACAGAAGATGCTGACTAATAAACATTGATAAGTGAACAATGCCCCACTCTCAGTCTGAATTTTCCTCTAGTTAATGTGTCTCCTACCTGCCTATCATAGGGACTGAAATCTTATTAGCGATGCATTTCAAGTTGTATATGCGTGTGAGGTTGGCAAGCACACTGAAAACCAAACATCTCTACTTGTGTGAAGACCACCAACATGATGATACAGAGCTCCTGTTCATACACATGTGTACATCACACTCTCCTTTTGTGGTTGTGCAATAATTTTCTCTCTAACCTCACCCGGGAACATTTCATGCAAAGATGGGCTTGATAAAGGACAGAAATGGTAGGGACCTAACAGAAGCAGAAGATATTAAGAAGAGGTGGCAAGAATACACTGAAGAACTGTACAAAAAAGATCTTCATGACCCAGATAATCATGATGGTGTGATCACTGACCTAGAGCTAGACATCCTGGAATGTGAAGTCAGGTGGGCCCTAGAAAGCATCACTACGAACAAAGCTAGTGGAGGTGATGGAATTCCAGTGGAGCTATTTCAAATCCTGGAAGATGATGCTGTGAAAGTGCTGCACTCAATATGCCAGCAAATTTGGAAAACTCAGCAGTGGCCACAGGACTGGAAAAGGTCAGTTTTCATTCCAATCCCAAAGAAAGGAAATGCCAAAGAATGCTCAAACTACTACACAATTACACTCATCTCACACACTAGTAAAGTAATCCTCAAAATTCTCCAAGCCAGGCTTCAGCAATACGTGAACCGTGAACTTCCTGATGTTCAAGCTGATTTTAGAAAAGGCAGAGGAACCAGAGATCAAATTGCCAACATCCGCTGGATCATGGAAAAAGCAAGAGAGTTCCAGAAAAACATCTATTTCTGCTTTATTGATTATGCCAAAGCCTTTGACTGTGTGGATCACAATAAACTGTGGAAAATTCTGAAAGAGATGGGAATACCAGACCACCTGACCTGCTTCTTGAGAAACCTATATGCAGGTCAGGAAGCAACAGTTAAAACTGGACATGGAACAACAGACTGGTTCCAAATAGGAAAAGGAGTACGTCAAGGCTGTATATTGTCACCCTGCTTATTTAACTTATATGCAGAGTACATCATGAGAAACGCTGGGCTGGAAGAAGCACAAGCTGGAATCAAGATTGCCGGGAGAAATATCAATAACCTCAGATATGCAGATGACACCACCCTTATGGCAGAAAGTGAAGAGGAACTCAAAAGCCTCTTGATGAAAGTGAAAGAGGAGAGGGAAAAAGTTGGCTTAAAGCTCAACATTCAGAAAACGAAGATCATGGCATCCGGTCCCATCACTTAATGGCAAATAGATGGGGAAACAGTGGAAACAGCGGCAGACTTTATTCTTGGGGGCTCCAAAATCACTGCAGATGGTGATTGCAGCCATGAAATTAAAAGACGCTTACTCTTTGGAAGGAAAGTTATGACCAACCTAGATAGCATATTCAAAAGCAGAGACATTACTTTGCCAACAAAGGTCCGTCTAGTCAAGGCTATGGTTTTTCCAGTGGTCATGTATGGATGTGAGAGTTGGACTGTGAAGAAAGCTAAGCACCAAAGAACTGATGCTTTTGAACTGTGGTGTTGGAGAACTCTTGAGAGTCCCTTGGACTGCAAGGAGATCCAACCAGTCCATTCTGAAGGAGATCAGTCCTGGGTTTTCATTGGAAGGACTGATACTGAGGCTGAAACTCCAGTACTTTGGCCACCTCATGCAAAGGGTTGACTCATTGGAAAAGACCTTGATGCTAGGAGGGATTGCGGGCAGGAGGAAAAGGGGACGACAGAGGATGAGATGGCTGAATGGCATTACCGACTCAATGGACATGAGTTTGAGTGAACTCCGGGAGTTGGTGATGGACAGGGAGGCCTGGCGTGCTGTGATTCATGGGGTTGCAAAGAGTCGGACACGACTGAGCTAATGAACTGAACTGAACTGAACCTCACCCCAAGCATCTGATTTTAAATTTTCATTTTGTTTTGAATGTGACATAAACTTAAGATTCTTTTCCTTCAGAAGATATCAGAGGCTATCTGCCTCATGCGATGTGGAGATGTTAAAATCCCACTATTTATCCCTGTAATTCCTGTTATCTTCTCCCACCCCAAGCATAAATATTTACCTACAATTTAAGCCTAAGTCAAAATGCTCAGTTCTTTATTATTTTTTAAAAATAATTCATACTTGGTGAAGTGTGCAGTTTTTTGGGGGAAAAAAGAACTCAAGAGGAAGATTTTTTTTAATAGACTTGCTAGTGTGGGACAGTTGTGCTGGACTGAAATGCTGAGGCGACTGCCTGGACCACTATGCAACGTCTGCTAGCCTGCCTCACACCCCCGAAGTGAAAGTGAAAGTCACTCAGTTGTATCTGACTCTTTGGGACCCCATGGAGTATACAGTCCCACGGAATTCTCCAGGCCAGAATACTGGAGAGGGTAGCTTTTCCCTTCTCCAAGGGATCTTCCCAATCCAGGGATCGAATCCAGGTCTCTCGCATTGCAGGCAGATTCTTTACCAGCTGAGCCACATGGGAAGCCCAAAAATACTGGAGTGGGTAGCCTATCCCTTCTCCAGCGGATCTTCCCGACCCAGGAATCAAACTGGTGTCTCCTGCATTACAGGCAGATTCTGTACCAACTGAGCTATCAGGGAAGAACCCCACAGGAGCTGAGTGCAAATACAAGTCTTAGTTGCAGAAAAAGGAAATGTTTCTTCTTCTTCTTCCTTCTTTCCTCCTTAAAACAACCTTTTCCTGACCAAGGACTCAGAGACGGTGGGACACTTTTGTCTCTTCTGGTTAGAAACACACAGACACACTCTGTATCTCTATCTTCTTTCTGGTCCATCAAGCCTCCCTTTTCTGCTTTGCTCAAGAGAGGAAGAAGCTGCTCCACCTCATGTTCTGGATCATCAGAATCCCACATCCCAGTTCAGCTCCTAGCATAACCAGCCCCACCCCCAAGGCCTTGGCAGGGAAACCCCCTCCCTTTAAAGCCTGGAATCTTGACTATTGCTGAACCCCCAGGACTTGCTCTTTATCACTCTGAGGGCATTTTCTTTGAATGCAATCCAGTCTCTCAGATTCCCACGTCCCAAGAAGCTGCTCTCTGTCCAGTGGAACATTCTGTTGCTGTTCGTTGGGAAGCAGTCTTATTTTGTTCTTTTCATTAGGGAATGTTTCCATGAGGGGCCTGCGCCTCGAAAAGGCTCCATGCTCAGAGAGAGGGAGGCTCTGTCCCCTCCCCCTTTCGTGACCTCTGTCAGGAGTTCTCTGAGGCTCCAGACAAGACAAAACAGGGAGAAATGCTTAGAGCTGTGCTGATAAAATTGCAAGATTTGCACAGAAACCACTAGCCATGTTGCCTGGATATATTAAAATGCCATCTCTGTCTTTTGGACATGACTGGATTGTTTAGTTAATGCTAGAGGGAAAAATAGAGTTTTTCTCCAGGGAGAGAAGCAGAAGGAGAAGACAGGCATATGGACAGCCGACAGCATTCCAGCCACTTTGTCACAAAGAGCTAAATCCACCCTTATTAGATTCAAAAAATCATCAGCTGATTTGAGACTCCTGGGAATGAGGCTGGGGCTCTAGCAGAGGTGGCAAAAGGCCCCTCAGTTTGGAGGCAGAAGTATAAATTCTATTCTATTTACTCACATTCTTAGGAAGGGAAGCAGAGCTCCTAAACCTTTGTTATTATTTATAACAGTAAAAATTGTAATTACTATTGTCAGGCACTGGACATGTGTTTTAGGTATGCTATTTAATCCTTCCAGCAACTTGGAAACTAGCTATTATTACTACTGTGTATCTTTGATTTTGATTAATTTTTATTTACATTTGCATCACTCACATCCTTACTTGCTCAGGTCACTGCTCAAATATCTTTTTTTTTTTTTTAATTTTGGCTGCACTGGGTCTTCTTGCAGCAAGTGGGTTTCTCTAGTTTCAGTGAGGGGGCTTCTTTGCCCCATGGTGTGTGGGATCTTAGTTCCCCAACCAGGGATCAACCCAAGGGCCCTGCATTGAAAGACAGATTCTTAACCACTGGATCACCAGGAAAGTCCCTCAAATGTCTTCTTGGACAAGCCTTTCCTGAGCCCCCAGTCCATAACCACAGCACCTGACGGGCATGCATGCTAAGCTGCTTCAGTCGTTTCAGTCATGTCTGATCCATTGTGACCCTATGGGCTATAGCCCGCCAGGCTCCTCTGTCCATGGGATTCTCCAGGCAAGAATGCTGGAGCAGGTTGCTATGCCCTCCTCAAGGAATCTTCCCAACCCAGGGATCAAACCTGAGTCTCTTAGTCTATTCACACTGGCAGGTGGGTTCTTTACCACTAGCGCCGCCTGGGAAGCCCATAGCACCTGGCATTCTCTACCTTATTCGTGCAACCCCTTTGAAGCTGTTACATTCTGGGTGAATTCCTCCCAATTCCAATTTCATTCTCTCTTCAGCTATGTTTAGTTTAAAATTTATTCTACTAAGTTTAGAATTTTTTCAATGATCATATTTTCATAATTTCTAATCTTTATTTCATTTCTGCCTGTTTCAATACAGAATAGATCAGTGGCATATGCATAATGTCTTCATGTATCTCTTTAAGGATTCTAAATGTACATATTTTCCAAGTCTTTTTTCAGACGTTTTTGTTATCTTTTTTTCTGGAAAAAAAAAAAAAAACTCATATTCCAACTATTGATTTTATTGGTTGTCTTTTCTTGGTATAAGAGTCTTTCATACATTTTAAAGTTGGGTTTACAGGGTCATCAACATGTGCAATGCTTTCTGCCTTTCTTTTTCTCTATGCATCACCCTTCTGGGGTTTGAGTTTGAGGCTGGTTCCAAAGGCACTAGGCTATATGCCAGGTAGTGCTAGGCAGCAGGCTTTCAGGCTCAATTCACAGGCCAGGGTAGCCCTGCTCTGGCTTCTAGTTGTGAGCTCTGAGCGTGATTCTGGTTCCCATGCCTCCTGCAGAGCACATTTCCCCTGTGGTGTACCTGCAGAAGCCAAACTCACAGTTCCTTCTACCTCCTTCCAGATCCAAAGCCTGCCAAGCCCTCAGATCAGCCTTAACTCATCACTTCACATTTCAGTTCCAGGATCATGGACATGTGTATCTCATTTTTTAGTGTGATTATGACTTTTTAAATTCTCTTGGAAATGTTATCTATCATTGCTATGTGTTGGAGCAGAGGGGACTTCAAAACATTCACCTGCAAGGCCATTGAATTCAGTGGATAGAAATAGAAACTGAGAAAAATAGAGACATGGAACTGGGAGGTGGAAAATGGGCAATTGTGTACGGGTTGGAAGAGTAGAGAACCTGACAAAATGATGAGTTCCTGTATCACTGGTGAGTTGATGTGCAGGAACCCCAGTTATTAAAACGGAAAGAAAAGTCACACAATTCAGAGTTGGGTTAAATGGCCATGACTTCTCAGGTCCTCCCTCCCTCTCCTTACTTTTTTTTTTTTTAAGTACTTATTTTTCTATGTTTATTTATTTGGCTGCACAGGGTCTTCATTGCTGCATGCGGGATCTTTGGTTGTAGCATGTGGGGTCTATTTCCCTGACTGGGGATCGAACCCAAGCCCCCTTCACTGGCCACTGGGCCACCAGGGAAGTCCCATCCCTCTCCTTCTTTCTTCTCAAACTCCCTCTCCCTCATGAATCATTTCACGTTGGTGACAACTCCTAATATGAGCAACCATTTTGGTTTGCCTAGGACTGTCCTGGTTTCAGCCTTCAAAGTCCTGCTTTCTAGGAAAGCCTTAATCCTAGGCCACCTGGGATGGCCCCATCACCTGAACTCCCTACCTTTCACCTTGTGAGCCCAAAGAGAAGACTTCTAATATCAAAATTAACTTTACTAAAGGACGAGCTTGTGAGACAGTAATGGTAGGGGAAGAAACAGGGGCTGGCAGTGGGCCTTGGCAGCCTTTGCTTGGGTGGAGGAAGCCACAACCCAACAAATACCTTTCACTTCAAAGTGTGTAGAAATGCAGACTAGAAAGGGCTCTTTGAAGTATGTGATTCTCAGAATTTGCTTGCTTGAGAAATTTGAGCAACCAGTGCAAATGGTGTTTATAATTCCTTATATATTGGGTTCTGAAATTACTTGCTTTAAGAAAGGGAGGTTGTACAAACATTATTTGATTTGATGTCTCTGTAGTCTTCTTGAGTTCAACAAGTCATGCTGTCATATTTAAGTATGTAATATTAGACAATATTCAGTTCCACTGGCTCCATATTCATTATCAGTGATTAAAATCATATATCATCTCATTATATTCAAAGTACCTCTATCTTAGGAGAACACTGCTAAGTTTTATAGCTATCATCACCACGGCCAAAAATAGGCTGCCAAGGTTGCTCTTGACTGTCAGCAATCGTTGCTAACACAACACTGATTTTGTTTGAATGATGATGGAGGTCAGTGGTGTGTAGCAGCCATGTACCTTGACTCAGGGAATAAATTAAGATCAATAAGTTCCATCTAGTCATGATTGTATAACACTTTTTCTCTTTGAAAAACCCTTTCCCATTCTTCCTTGCTGCTAGGACTGAAATGTTACCAACTGGGACCAATGAAACATAAAAGTTTGCCAGGAAATTTTTCTTTTCTAATCAAAGAGACAAACTTGAAGGAAAGCTTGCTGTCATCCCTTTTTGCCTTCCTATCTGGAATATGGATGTGATGCCTGGAGCCGAGGTAGCCACATTAAGTCTATAAGGGAATAAGCATAATGATGACAAGCAAGGTGCCTAGTAAGTCAGAGTGAGAAAGAGAGAAAGATCCTGATAACACAGTTGAGCTCTCAGGCCACCCCTAAGACCATACCTCTGGACTTCTTGTTTAATAAAAACAATTGCCCTTTTCATTTAAGTCACTGTTGCTATATCTCTCTCTTTGCTGCTGCTACTGCTGCTAAGACTCTTCAGTCATGTCTGACTCTGTGCGACCCCATAGACGGCAGCCCACCTGTCCCTGGGATTCTCCTGGCAAGAACACTGGAGTGGGTTGCCATTTCCTTCTCCAATATATATCTCTCTCTTTACTTGCAACTAAAAAACAATTTCACATTGAAAAGCAAGGTGAATAATGCATAGTAATGACATATGGCTATGCAAATGGGAAAAAATGTTGCCATGACTTTTGGTGGATTTTTTTTCATTCCATACCTCTTTATGCTAATTAGGAAAGGAAAGACACTCTTTTTTCTTCCCTCAGTGCTCAATAATTATCAAGTATCAGTACAAAGAAAACACGCTACAATGTGCTCACTGTAGTGGCTATTAAGGGCTGAGACTTGTAAGTCTATAGGTAGATAATGTCATGTTAAAATCCTTCTGTGCATCTTGGAAATATAATCTCATCAGTGCTATATTATTTGGGGGCAAAAGGAAATAGGCTGAGATCCAGCAGATCTTTCAGGGCAATTTTTTTTTTTTTTTTACTGTGAATCTGGATTAAATCCACTGCAAGAACAAGACATTTACCTGTAGCAGGCTGGGAGTTGAACCCATGACCCTGTGCCATCTATCAATATAAAATAAGAAAAGGATTCAGCCAGTGCCCAAGTAGACAATGAGCCCAACCCAAGGCATTCCAAATAGTCTCTTTGTTGGTGGGAGGATACATCTTACCTTGGTCAAGGATGAGTAAAGAGGTCAAAAATGAATTATGTGGGGGAAATACTGTAGAACAAGGTACAGAGAACATCACTGAAAAGGCTCAGAGGAAGAACAAGCTTCTGAAAATGGTTTACTGCAGGAACCAGATTTGGGGAAATGTGTGGCATCTTTAATAAAAAAAAATGTAAGGAGGAAGAAAAAACACTAATAGAACCACCCCCCCCCCCCAAAAAAAAACCACAAACATGTTAAGAATGAACCATAAGAGTTATGAGTACCATTAACTTCTAAGGACCTACTGTGGACCAGCATTGCTCCAGGAGCTGGGGCTCAGAGATAACATAAACACAATCCTTGACCATCAGGGACTCACAGCGCAGTGATCTCATTCAAACCAAAGACCTTATTCCAAGTTGAATTCTAACAGTAGACTATGAGATCATAAGATCCTACTGTATTTGTAAGTGTTTATTTTCAGGGCACAGTCGCTCTATTTTGGAAAGAAATGAAATGACCATGCCTAAGTAAGTAAATGCAGCAGGGAATGCACAGAGGAATGGAAACCAGTGAATGTTTTGTTGAGCTCTGGTTGTTCCAAGAAAGGCACTTAGAAAATCCACCATACTTTAGAAGATAATTTCTCCTTTCTTAACAAGGAAGTGATGAAAGGTGCCTGGGAAGAAAGGTCAGGTAGCGAGAACAACAAAAGCTACTGCCTCTGTCCAACTAGCATTTAGCCTTTGGGTTGAACTGTAAGCCCTTGGAGAATTCAGATGACTTTTGCACTAGCACAGGGACATGTCCAGGAATTTCACTTACTGCCCCTGATATTGACAACTGTCCATTCAATTTCTGGCCACCCCTCTACCTCCAGCCTCCCCTACCCTCCTGTGAAAACAGAAATTAAGCCAACACACTCAGAACTTCCTATCCTCTCTTCCTCACCTCTGAGGAAATATCAGTTCACAGCAGAAGAGTGCAGGGGAAGAGGATAACCATTCCTCAACCCGTTAATCAAGCTCTTTTCACAGGACCTTGCTGGCTGGTTCACACTGATGGACCTAAGGGTGGGAGTGGGCCACAAGCTGGGCCAGTTGTAGAGAGCATGTCTTGCCCTGGGCCAAGTGACTGCATGCTGGACAGACAGCTGAACCAGTGGGGCCAACTGCAGTGCACCTTCGGAATTTATGACCTAAGGACCACCAAGTACGATGCTCATTTCCCTCTGTGGTGGAGACTAGCAGCTCAGAACTCATCAAGATGGTGGTGTTTCCTGCCGTGGGGAGGAAGTTGGCCTGTGGTAGAATGAACGATATCAACACCCCAAGATGTCATGTGACAGAGGCATTCACAGCTGTTCCCAAGGCACAGCAACACCTCCACCTTCCTATAGTTATATCAGCCTTCCATACACATTTCCCTTTGAATCTAAAGGAGTTCATACTGGGTTTTGACATTTACAACCGAAGACAAACAACAACAAAAATCCACTGATTGTTATACCCTTTGTATATTCTGGGTTTCCAAAAGAAAAGTTTTCCTGATTATAAAATGAGATTCATAAAATTCAAACAATGTTGAAAATATATTTTAAAAATTACTATAATTCTACCATCCAGATACAACCATTCACTGTCTTAATACTCTTGCAAGCATTTCTTTTTTTATATTTACTTTTGTTTATTTGGCTGTACCAGGGCTTAGCTGGCATCTTTAGTTCCAGCATGCAAATGCTTAGTTGCAGCACGTGGACTGAGTTCTCCCACCAGGGATCAAACCCAAGCCCCCTGCATTGGGAGCACAAAGTATTAGCTGCTGGACCACCAGGGATTTTTTTTCTTTTGAAATATAGATAAATAGATAATTTTACAAGACTGAGATTTTATAATATACCATTTCACCTAAAGTATATTTTTGCTATTTTTATAGAATAATACTTCTAAGATCAGATCAGATCAGTCACTCAGTCATGTCCAACTCTTTGTGACCCCATGAATCGCAGCACGCCAGGCCTCCCTGTCCATCACCAACTCCCAGAGTTCACTGAGACTCACGTCCATCAAGTCAGCAATGCCATCCAGCCATCTCATCCTCTGTCGTCCCCTTCTCCTCTTGCCCTCAATCCCTCCCAGCATCAGGGTCTTTTCCAATGAGTCAGCTCTTTGCACAGATTATCAGTTCAGTTCAGTTCAGTTCAGTCGCTCAGTCGTCTCCGACTCTTTGCCACCCCATGAATCGCAGCACGCCAGGCCTCCCTGTCCATCACCAACTCCCGGAGTTCACTCAGACTCACCTCCATCGAGTCAGTGATACCATCCAGCCATCTCATCCTCTGTCATCCCCTTCTCCTCCTGCCCCCAATCCCTCCTAGCATCAGAGTCTTTTCCAATGAGTCAACTCTTGGCATGAGGTGGCCAAAGTACTGGAGTTTCAGCTTTAGCATCATTCCTTCCAAAGAAATCCCAGGACTGATCTCCTTCAGAATGGACTGGTTGGATCTCCTTGCAGTCCAAGGGACTCTCAAGAGTCTTCTCCAACACCACAGTTCAAAAGCATCAGTTCTTCAGCGCTCAGCCTTCTTCACAGTCCAACTCTCACATCCATCCATACATACAATACTTCTAAATATACATTTAAAAAATGGGTACATAGTGTTTTATTACATTAAATCAACTTAATGTACTCAGACCATTTTGAAGGACATGTAGGTTATCTCAAAAGCTTCACTATTGTAAAGAACACAACAATGAACATCTTTGTAAATACATTTTTGAGCACTTGATTACCTCTTTAGGATATATTACTCACTGCTCAAATTCTAATACTGTTACTTGTTTTACAGAACTCAACAAGTTTTTCCAACTCTTCCTGTGGCCTGACTTATCAGTTTCATATATGTCCTCTTGATTCACTCCTCATGTATTCATACTGTCAATAAATATTTACTGAGTATGTATTAGGTACCAGCCACTATACTAGATTTTAGGGAAACCAATGTGGGTAAACTTTGGGCTTTATCCTTAGATCCTTGAAACCAGCATCTATTGAAATCTGACTCTGTGCTAAACACTGTACAGGATTCTTTACCTCATTTATTCTTCTTTTTTTTTTTTTTTTATGTTTTCTGCTCATGTGGTTTCTTCTTTTTTTAATTTATTTTTTATTTTATTTTATTTTTTAACTTTACAATATTTTATAAATGAGGAAAAGAAAGGTCAGAAAAGTTGAGTAGCTTGTCCAAGATCCTACAGTTTTAGTAAGTCCAAAGCTGGAATTCGAACCCAGGCCTATCTGATTTCTTTCCGTCATACCTAGTTTAAGGAGAGAGATATAAAAACAAATGACAAAAGTAAACTGTAAGAGCTTTGTAAAATCTGAACAGAAGGATGGAATTATGTTCATCAACCACGATGACAGTAGAGTCAGACCTTAGGCAAGTCTTGCAGGTGGCTTTTTCATAGCCCAGGTTAAAGGGCCAAAACCCAACCTTCAGTGATTTGCCCTACTCCACCCAGCTCCAAGAGGCCCTTGGTAAGCCAAAATACTTGCCAGCTGGGACAATGGGGAGAGAAGCAGGCTGTTTCTAAACAGCTCCTATTTAGAGAAGCTTAAACCAGAAGGTTGTAATGCAGATTCCTAGAAAGATCAGAAGCACAGTGAGAGAGCAGACAGTCTTATCGAAGAAGAGCTCAGAGAAAAGGGACAAATGGCTGGGAAGCCTCAGGGCTCAGGTGTAGGGGTGACACCCTGAGTGGGCTCACCCCATGAACAGGTGATGCCTCAGCCATAAGCCAACCCTCAGGATAAGCAGGTGCTTCACTGGAGGCTGGGCATTGGAGGAGGCTGCAAACATGCTTACAAGGCATGAGGCTGCAATAGCTGATTGAGCTTGGATGGTTTGTGACTCAGAGTCTGCTGAGGGCATTAGATTTGTCTGGACAAGATCCCACAAAGCTGACCAGGCAGCACCCCATGATGTGGAGCCAGGAAATACTTCCCCGGATCGACAGGCTTCAGCTGTTTGTCTCCCTCCCTAAGGGAAGTCTTGAGGTGCCGGGCATGCACATGTGGGAGTCTGCCTCTTGAGCTGCTATCTTCATCCCTCCCTTTCTTGTATGTCTTCCACATGGGCTCCTTGTCTTGCAGCTGAGCCCCCACTGGAAGGATCATGGCAGAGCTCAGTGAATTTCCAACCTAAACCAAACCCCCTTTTTAAATACACAAAATCTTGACTGGAACACCAACAGAGAAAGCAAATGAAATTGGAGTTGCTCCCATCTGAGTGGGGGTTGGAGATGCCAGAGTCCCCTTCCTCTCCCAGGATGTTTTGTTGTGCACACGGTTTAAAAACCACCACCGTAGGGCTGCAAGATCTCTGAATTTAAAGTTAGAACACCCAGGTTCTAATCCGGGCTCTGCCACGTAGAAAGAGTGGGGCTTTCAAGAAGTCATTTAACCTCTCTTAAAGCAAAGTCGCTCAGTCATGTCCGACTCTTTGCAACCCCATGGACTATAGCCTACCAGGCTCCTCCGTCCATCGGATTTTCCAGGCAAGAATACTGGAATGGGTTGCCATTTCCTTCTCCAGGAGATCTTCCTGACCCAGGGATTGAACCGGGGTCTCCTGCATTGTAGACAGATGCTTTACCATCTGAGCCACCAGGGAAGTTTCCATCCGTGAAATGAAGATAGTAATTTTTGTCCCCTTCAGCAGTTTCTGTGAACATCAAGTGTAACCATGTGGGTAAAAGCAGCTGTAAAATGCCATGGAAGTGTGAGACGTTCCTTTCCTTGGCTTCTCCACACATGCCTAGCCCACGACAGTTCCACATCCTTGGATAGGGGACAAAGCCACATCTCTCGGGACCCAAAGAGTGTGATTTACTTACTTGTATGGTTTCCAAAGAGAAATAGTCATCTCCAAGGCAATATCTCTAAGGTTTTCCTCCCCTCCATGTTGTTATTTGTGGATGGCCTTCTTCACCTTTTTTCTGACTGATAGACCTACGTCTATGCCTCAGTCCCACACCAGGACGCCCAAACCGGCTTGCCCTCAGGCGCTCTCACCTGGACCATAGAGTCTGCCACAGCAGGACTCCATGAGTGCTGGCTGATTTAGTTACTTGGCTTTATGACTCTCCGGGAAGACCCTTTTAGCAGGGAACACCCAGGCCATCTCCTCTCCCCTCTAAGCATACCCCAGGTCCATACAAAGCAAAAAAGTTGAGTCTCTCCTCAGAGTTGTGCCAGAGAAAACGTGATGCCTGATGTTCCCGTTTGCTCGGCACTGTCTGTGGCAGCACTACATGTGGCGAAAGGCAGCCTGAGGTGTGATAACACACCCACTCCAGGCCCTCCCACCTGCAGAGCCAAAGATCATAGGAATGAGGGTGGTGGTGGTGGGAACCCTGGCTCATCAGAAGGGACCATGTCAGCTCCTCAAAGTCATGGGCTGACTTAAATCGTGGTTTGATCTGGACGGTGGTTTAGTAAAAGATGGTGCTCACGCTTGTTCTCTGCTACCTGTCAGCTTGCCCACACTGCTAGGGGTCTCCTATCGTGTGATACTCAGAGTGGGTGGCCTGAGTTGTAATCGTTCGTTCCCAGATAGTCACCAGGGCTTCCCTGGTGGCTCGACTGGTAAAGAATCTGCCTACAATGCAGGAGGCCTGGGTTTGATCTCTGGGTCAGGAAGATCCCCTGGAGAACAGAATGGCAACCCACTCCAGTATTCTTGCCTGGAGAATTCCATGGACAGAGGAGCCTGGTGGGCTACTGTTCACAGGGTTGCAAGGAGTCAGACGTGACTGAGCGACTAACACAGATAGTCACCAGCTCTATACCAAAGGTATATGCAAGTTTGTTATATTAAATTGGATTGACTGTTTTCTGGGTGGGACCTCAGCCAATGGTACAAATTCTGCTAGTAGAATGGTAGAGTGGTTTCAGGCCAATGATGCCAACAGTCACCTCTGAAGAGAGAGAAAGTTGACTTTGTTAAAAGGCTAGTGGTTTGGATGGCCCATTTTGGGCAAGGTAGATATTGGATTTCAAATGGGGACAACAATTTCACCCTGCATCCCATAGGCAAATAGAGCCTAATGCAGCAGTTACTCAGAAGAGATTCACTTCCTCCTTTTGCACCTGTTTTGACATTTCCTATAGTTTCATAGCCCACTTGACTTTAGTGGAACCACAGAGAGTTTTTCTGGAATTACAAAGCCAAATCTTGCATGTTCTTTTTCCTTTTTTTCTTTTTCTTAAAACTTGGTCCCTCATTTTAAAAGGTTTTACTGACATATAGTTGATGTACCGTATTATATAAGTTATAGGTATACAATATAGTAATTCACATTTTCAAAGGTTATATTTGACATATAGTTATCCTAGAATATTGGCTATATTCCCTGTGTTGTATGACATATCCTTGTAGCTTATGTATTTTATACACAGTAGTTTGCACCTCTTAATCCCCTACCCTATCTTGTCCCTCTCTCTTCCCACTCCCCAGCGGTAATCAGCAGTTTGTTCTCTGTATCTGTGAGCCTGCTCTTTTTTGATATTCACTAGCTTGTTGTATCAGAGAAGGCAATGGCACCCCACTCCAGTACTGTTGCCCGGAAAATCCCATGGACGGAGGAGCCTAGTAGGCTGCAGTTCATGGGGTCCCTAAGAGTCGGGCACGACCGAGCGACTTCCCTTTCACTTTTCACTTTCATGCATTGGAGAAGGAAATGGCAACCTACTCCAGTATTCTTGCCTGGAGAATCCCAGGGACAGGGGAGCCTGGTGGGCTGCCGTCTATGGGGTCGCACAGAGTCGGACACGACTGAAGCGACTTAGCAGCAGCAGCAGCAGCTTGTTGTATGTTTTAGATTCCACAAGTGAGTGATACCATGCAGTGTTTGTCTCTCTTATGTCACTAAGCACTGAATTTCCTTTTGAGTGGCAGAGTCCCATGAAGAGAAAGAATAAATACTGTGAAAGGAGTGAGGTCACTGGCAGAGAATTCTAAGCCTTGAGCCTTGAGATGCCTGGCAGCAAGATCCACTCTGCTTGCCAGAGCGGCACTCGAGGCTTTCACTGTTTGGCCTCTTCACACTGCTCAGATCTGCTCCTTGATGTTCCTCTGAAATGTGGTCACCCCTCAGGGCCAGGCTTTAGGACCTAGGTGTTCTCCCAGAGAATGATGTGGGAAGAGACGTTTCTTTGCCTCTTCCGCCCTCTCCACTCCCACAGCCCATCCTTGCGTCTTTCCATGGTGCCCACGAGACATCACCCACACTCCCCGTGGCCACTACCCAGCTATCTGCACAAGCAGGGCTCCCTGCCATTCAGCCTGCCGGTCAGCTGTGGATGTGGTGTCACCTCTGTGTCCCAGGGGGACATCCTGACCTTGAGCTCAGCAGATTTCAAGCTGAAGACCAGAGAACCCATTGGTGAATAGGTGTAAAATGTGTTTGGTGCCTACACTCAAGATTTAATTCTATGTATCACAAAGGGATAGGGAGTGGATGCGGCAATTGCAATTTCAGTTGGTTCATTGGTATTAAATTCCTTCCCCACCAGATCTTTTACCAGAGCTGTTAATTTCTCCTCCATTTTTCTCCTTTAATTTTCTCTGCTTAGGGAGCTAATCAACCATGACAAGAATAAGACGCCAGCAGCCAGGGGAAGAGGAAAACAGGAGCCTGGATCCTCTGCAGTCTGGACCATGGGCTCCTGACCTGACTGTATCCCATCTCACAGGGATGAGTCGTCTCCCCATCTTCCTCCCTGTTTATAACCCAGGCCCTCCACAAGGGCCCTGTCTCCATGGGGCCCACTAACCAGGATGCAAGTCATTCAGTCATGTCCAACTCTTTGCGGCCCCATGGACTGTAATCCACCAGGCTCCTTTGTCCATGGAATTCTCCAGGCAAGAACACTGGAGAAGGTTGTCATTTCCTTCTCCAGGAGATCTTCCTGACCCAGGGCAGAAGTTCAGAAACTGTGACTTTGCTTCTAGGGTAGGAGGGGAGGAACAAGCTGGCTGTTGCCAAGGGAATAAGGAGTCCTATGTGAGTTTAAGATGTTCTTGGCCAGGGAACCGGAGGGTGAGCATGGAGACACGCCAAAGCCCCCAGTGCAGGATATAAAACAGAAGTGTCCCTGGATAAGATGATGGGGCAGCTGGTGACCCACTTTGCATGTGCTCCTGGGAGACTAAAGTTAGTTCTGGCTCACACCAGGTAGAGGGCTTCATTTAGCTCTTCCCCACCACCGTGCTGGGGGCTTGCTACACTTGAGCTACAACAGGGTCTGCCGCCCTTTCAGAGTCATAGATGGGGCTCCAAATGATCACCGTGTCTGTGTAAAGGCAGGGGAAAGTCACAGCTACTCCTTCCCCTTGCCCCAGGTCTGGACATCATCGATGTAAAGTCTGGCTGAAATGGACCAAAGGATTGTTGAGTGTTGCCTAGTTATCCTAAGGCCATCATGTCCTTCTCTCTCTTCACTCCACCCCAAACCTAAAATATCACCAGATTCCACAAGAGAGGCATCGCTAACAGACCTCACCAGATCCATTTCCATTCACCTGTCTCCTGTTAGGGGCTTCCCAGGTGGTGCTAGTGGCAAAGAACCCAATTCCAGTGCAGAAGACACAAGAGACCTGGGTTCGATCCCTGGTCTTGATCCCTGATCTCCGTTGGGTTGGGAAGATTCCCTGGAGAAGGACATATTAACTCACACCAGTATTCTTGCCTGGAGAATCCCATGGACAGAGGAGCCTGGCAGGCTACAGTTCAAAGGCTTGCAAAGAGTCGGACATGACTGAAATGACTTAGCAGGCATGCATGTCTCCTATAACATTACTCCCTGTGCTTGTCACCCTTCTGAGCTCTGACCCCATGATGGCCTTCCTTTCTGTGGTCTAACCTCATTTCCTTATACCCAATGCTCAGCTTCTCAGGCCTTCAATTTTCTTCCTTCCTTCACTATGGTTTGTGTTTCCTTTGCAGTGAGTCGCCTTGAGCCATGCAGGCCCCCAGCTGTGCAGGACCCAGGAGGCAGGCACCCCGAGCAGGGTACCTGGAAGAGAGGAAGGGGTGTTGACCAAAGAGCCCCTGGGAAGAAGAGGTCTGTGGGTGGTGTGTCTCAGCTGTGGGATTTGAACAGACCCTCAAAGGTTGGCCAGGAAACAAGGGCCCTGTTGGCCGTACCCTAGGGGCACCCATGTTGTGCAAGAGGCATGATGCCCCCAACTGTGTTTTTGAAAGACTACACATTAGAGAGGAATTTTTTTTTTCTTTTAAAAAGGAGTGGGTACAGGGAGGAAAGGGTGGTGGTCTTAGGATGTGAGACATCCTCTCGGCTGCCTCAAATCAGAGGTTGTCAGGGCTGGATGAAGTCCCGCCCGCCGCGCTCTCCGTGACCCTGTGGGAGTGTGGTAGGGAGGAGGGCTAGACGGAATAGAGATGGAGGAGCGCTCAGAACCCCTACCTCGGGCAGCCTGCCCGGCCAAGTGAGTGAGAGAACATCCCCTTTTTTGGTCTTGGAGATTAAGGGCAGTTATCTTGTCGGGAAAAAGTTATAGATTCTAATGCTTCCAAAACCGAGAGGCTGGTTGGTGCCTGGATGCTGATCACTAGAACAACAGACAAGCCAGAGGAAAAGCTGAGGGGGACTGGGACGGCGTTTAGGAAACTTGTCACCCATAAAACCACCTGACCTGTATTTGAACACAGTCATTTTCGCTGGCTCGCTGACAGTGTGACCACCACAGAGCGGGCCACCTGCTGGCGTGCTGGGTGCTACATAGTGACAGCAAAAGACACAGGAGGCTGTGTTCACAAGGAGCTAAGTAGCTGATGGGGGAGGGGAGACAGGACCCAGGAACACCCAGCAGGATCTGTATGAATAAATACAAGAATTCCTTGGGGGAAGAAAAAAACGAATTCCTCAGGGATAGACAGCAACAGGGCAGATGGTCCCCAGCAGCTGCTACAGACACACACACAGACACACACAACCATGTGGGCCTTGAGATCAACCTTGGAGACTGACCCAGATTCCTCAGATTGGTTGGAAGCTCTCAAATACTGTTTCCAGTGGTTTGTTCCGGAAGAGACGTCGGCTCCTCTGGGAATCACTTTGGAGCATGTTCCCTCTAGAGACCAGTCATAAACATCAGGGACCAGGTCCCCGCAGAGCAAAGTCACTCTATGTAGATGGTGGATCAGGCCCCAACAGAAGAGGCTCAGAACCCAATAGAAGAGGATCAGAAATAAGGGAGCCTCAAAAATAGTAAAATGGCTGCAAACTCCCACTCCTAAATCAAGCCAGTCACGTTAACAGACCTCACACCTGAGGGATGGTTTTGTTTGTCCATTTCTCCCACATAGAAGGAAACAGGTGCTAAGAAAGGTAAGTTATAAAAGAAAACTCCTGGGACTTCCCTGGTGTTCCAGTGGTTAAGATTCTGTGCTTCCAATGCAGGGGGTGCAGGTTCAACCCCTGATTGGAAAACTAAGATCTGATGTACCGCAGGGCAAGTAAGCCCACCCACCACAACTGCTGAGTCAACACACTCTGGAGCCCGTGAGCCACAGCTAGAGAGTCCGTGTGCCGCAACGTAAGACCCTACTTTCCCAACGAAAGTGCTGCAACTAAGACCCAATGCAGCCAAATAAAATTTTTTTTAATTAAATTAAAAAAAAAAAACAAAAAAACTACTGGCTTATCCTGATTATCTGGGAACAAACACAGAGATGACTTCTTTCCTATAAACGTGAAAGCTGTAGGGAGTGGAACCAGG
This sequence comes from Bos indicus, assembly GCF_029378745.1. Classification (NCBI taxonomy): domain Eukaryota; kingdom Metazoa; phylum Chordata; class Mammalia; order Artiodactyla; family Bovidae; genus Bos; species Bos indicus. The sequence continues at coordinate 60,790,867 of NC_091775.1, read as the reverse complement.
AGTTCTCAACCAGGGCGCTCTTGGTATTACGGCCTAGAGAGTTTCTTTGCTATGACTGTCCTGCGCATTGTAGAATGTTTAGCCTGTCTCTGTTGACTGGGCCCTGGCTCCGTGTGCGACAACCAAAAATGTCTCCCGACGCTGTCAAAGGTCCCCTAGGGGCAAAGTCATGTGCAGTGGGGTCTCACTGCGACAGATGAAAGGGTTGGGGTCCCAGGCTGCACTAGGGCAAGCCTCCCACTCATTTGGAAAGGGCTTGACTTCCAAAATGGAAACAGAATCACAGGAGGGTCAGTGAAGGTCACAGGGCTCAGCATGATCAAATTCAAATAACGTGTGGTGCCTTCTCGAGAAAAAAACGTTTGAGAATTTCCAGGGTCGATATAAATTACTTTTATAGCGTCGTTAGTTAGCTATGTACAGACATGAAACTAGGCATGTATCCCACAGGCTTGTAACTTCTACAACTATAAAATCAAAACAGCTTCACGATTGTGACAACCCAACAGCAAAGCAATAAATCTTAAGTTAACAGCATTCCTTTAATGAGACAGATGGCATAATTTTGTGGAGTAAACTGCCCCTGGCTTTGTCACTGGGTGCCAAGTCCTCTTGGGGGTAGGGCATTGTCCCCTGACTCACATCTCACACAACACGGTCTCTTCAAACTTCCATGAAAACTCTGGCTGTGAGCCTTCCATGAGGTCACTTGGCAAACGCAGACACTACTCATGAGGCCCACTTGTGCATTCACCTTACCGGCCTGAGACAATCGAAGCAACACCTCTGGGCCCCGGTGTGATCATAACCAGAGAGTGTTGCTGGCTCTGTCAGCTTTAAGGTGGACTTACAGAGGACCCGGATGATGTACGTGTTCTTTAGAGTCTCATCCAAATGGGAAGAATTTCCTATTTTTAAAGAATTAAAGTTCCCACAGAGAACTCCCAAGAATACACCAGGAGACTCTCAGAGGAGTTCTAGTCGGGTCTGATCCTCTTTACAGATGAGGCTCAAGACCCTGAAAACTGCCCTGGGAAACGAGTGCTGAGGCTCAGGGCTGGCTGGAAAGGGGCCTGGGCTCTGGCGGCCAACGCCCTTTCCTCTCTGTCCCTGCACCACACTAGAGAATTCTTACATGAGACTATGTATAAGATTTAGCTTATTGTTTTAAATGTTCATTCAACTGAACACGTCCATTTTTTAAAGTAACTAAACTGACCTAGGTGGTTTCTTTTTACAAATCTCAGTCTTTTAGTATTTGTTTGTGCACACTTAGTGCAGATGTGTGTGAAATACAACACACACATTTACATAAAAGTTCATTAAACATTAACATCCAGTGTAGGGACTGGCCTGGTGGTCCAGTGGCTAAGACTTTGAGTTCGCAATGCAGGGGGCCTGGGTTTGATCCCTAGTCAGAGAACTGGACCCCACAAGTCATAGCTAACGATTTCTACACATTGCAATGAAAGATTCCACACGCTGGAACCAAACATCCCATGTTCCACAATGAAGATCAAAGATCTCGCATGCTGTGACCAAGACCTAGTGAAGTCAAATAAATAAATATTTTTTTTTAAATATTGAAAAATATCTAGTTTCGTGAGAAATTGTGAAGCAAAAACTCATGAAACAAAACATTTGCAGTGCCCAGAAGTCCCGAGTATACTTTGCGATCACTATCCTTCCTTTCCTCCAAAAGTAATTGCCATTAAAGGAAACTATAAGCAAGGTGAAAAGACAGCCTTCAGAATGGGAGAAAATAACAGCAAATGAAGCAACTGATGAAGAATTAATCTCAAAAATATACAAGCAACTACTGCAGCTCAATTCCAGAAAAATAAACAACCCAATCAAAAAATGGGCCAAAGAACTAAATAGACATTTCCCCAAAGAAATACAGATGGCTAACAAACACATGAAAAGATGCTCAACATCACTCATTATCAGAGAAATGCAAATCAAAACCACAATGAGGTACCATTTCACACCAGTCAGAATGGCTGCGATCCAAAAGTCTACAAGCAATAAATGCTGGAGAGGGTGTGGAGAAAAGGGAACCCTCTTACACTGTTGGTGGGAATGCAAACTAGAACAGCCACTATGGAGAACAGTGTGGAGATTCCTTAAAAAACTGGAAATAGAACTGCCTTATGATCCAGCAATCCCACTGCTGGGCATACACACCGAGGAAACCAGAATTGAAAAAGACATGTGTACCCCAATGTTCATTGCAGCACTGTTTATAATAGCCAGGACATGGAAGCAACCTAGATGTCCATCAGCAGACAAATGGATAAGAAAGCTGTGGTACATATACACAATACTCAGCCATTAAAAAGACTACATTTGAATCAGTTCTAATGAGGTGGATGAAACTGAAGCCTATGATACAGAGTGAAGCCAGAAAGGAAAACACCAATACAGTATAATAATGCATATATATGGAATTTAGAAAGATGGTAACAATAACCCTGTATGCGAGACAGCAAAAGAGACACAGATGTATAAAACAGTCTTATTATGGACTCTGGCAGAGGGCGAGGGTAGGATGATTTGGGAGAATGGCATTGAAACATGTATATTATCATATGTGAAATGAATCGCCAGTCCAGGTTCGATGCATGATACAGGATGCTCAGGGCTGGTGCACTGGGATGACCCAGAGGGATGGGATGGGGAGGGAGGTGGGAGGGCGGTTCAGGATGGAGAACACGTGTACATCCGTGGCAGATTCATGTTGATGTATGGCAAAACCAATACAATATTGTTAAGTAATTAGCCTCCAACTAAAATAAATTTATATTTTAAAAAATAGAAGAAAATAAAACTCAAACAAAACAAAAGTAATTGCCATCCTAACCTTACTTCTTATAAGGATTCCCTGGCTTTTCTTTATAGTGTTGCCCTCTCTATATGCATCCCTGAACAACAGACTGAGTTCTGCCTGTTTGAGAGCTTCTACCAATTGCGTCTTGCTTCTTTTGCTCAACATTCTGTCTGTGGAATTCATCCCTGCTATTGTAAATGGCTCTGGCCCTCACTTATCCTTTCTAAGTCGGGCAGACATTTGGGTTGTTTCCAGCTTGGGGCTATTAGGAACAATGCTTCTCTAAACACTCTTGTATATACCCTGATCCACAGGAAATACATACACATCTCCCTCCAGGGCATTTTCCCACAGTGGCATTTCCTCACTCGTCAACAGGGTGTCATCAACAGCGAATCTTCAACCTCAGTAGCCAATAACTATTTTCCAAAGTCATTACTTCAATTGCAAGTCCCAGTAGCAGTACTTCCCATTATTCTTTGTCCTCATTAGCACTTATTATTGTCAAACTTTAAAATTGTAACTGTCGAGTGGGTGTGTAGAGATATCTCATTATGGGTTTAATTTGCATTTCCCTGGTTATGAAGAAAAAAAAAAAATAAGGTACCTCTTGCTTCAGTCATTGGGCACATGAATTTCTTCCTATGTGATGTGCCTGTTCAAATGTTTTACCATCTTTCTATTGTCAAATTTAAATTTTCTTCTTAAATCAATATTACCTTCATCAAAATTTTGTTTGACACAAATGTATGCCCATCTTTCAAGGTACCTCTGCTTACCTGAGGACTATATACAGCTAGAGGCAAAATGTCTAAGATCAGCAAGTTTGGAAGTGATTGTTTTTTCCACTCCAAGTCATTAAAAAGATAACAATAGATATTCACAGAGGAAATACCTATCCAGATCTTTTTTCTTGCCTTCATTTTCCAAATTCAACATCCTTTTATTGAGTTTGCTCCCTCCTGCTTCCCCATATTTTCCTAGAGAACAAACATACCTTTATATATCACCATACTTTGTTAAAATCACCAAGAACAGACAAAGTCATTTATTATTCTATTCTCTATTTCTCAGTGCGGTGTGTTGTATACACTGTTATGAGTTAGCTAAATGTCTATAATGAAGTGGTTGAATATATGTGACAATGCAGCTGAGATTTTAAATAAAATATGCATATACAACTCTAATAGTTATGATATCTAATGAAAAATAAACAGCTCAAGCCTCAGCTCTAGCTTTTGCTCCCCTTATCTCCTTTAGACATTTGGGGATGAGCTCATTGGCAAAGAGCGAAGCCCATATAATCTACCATTAAATAAATTATTCAGTAATCTGTGATGCCCTTGTAACATGAGAATCCCCTATTAAAAAAATAAATAGCTGCTCTGCTTATGGAGGCATGTGCCTACTGTATATAGTCTTTATAAAAGTTGCTTTGCTAGTGAACCCAATTAGGCCTCTCTGGTCATCTACAGAATTGATGTTTGTTGCAGGGTTTTTATACTCAACCATTTATCACATGCATATGTACGGGTATGTGATACATATACACACACCCAGAGAACCATCAGAGAAAGTCCAAGCACGTATGAGCTATTTGTCAGAGCTGTCTCTTTTTTCCCATAACACTTTGGACCCTCAAATAGGGACAAAGTGAGTATGGGACATTCTATAATAGTGATAGGAGTTTCTGGCTGTATCCAAGCAACTGGGTCTCTACTTTTTTTAAAGTAAACATTTAAGTTGTCTGCTAAAAGCATCAATTTCCCTCCAGACAAATAAAAACGTGGACACCGTGTTTCCCCTCTTACCTCTCATTTTCCCCCAGGGGTGAGTAGAAGGCCTGGAAGCTGGGGTAGGATCCGGGCTACATGGAGCTGACGAACTGAGGAGGCAGCTTACAGATCAGAACTGGGCAGAGAGCCCAAATGCATTCTCATTCAGGAAGGGCTGGAAAAGAAATAGGTGTCTATTTTTCATAGTTTAATTTTTTGATTACAAACATATCTTATGAACGTAGAAACATGATTGGTATGTGGACTAAGCAATTCCCTCTATTGTAGGCCCATGATGGCCAGAATAGCTCATTTACTCTATTATTCATGCAGTATTTGTCATTTTTGAGTTGGCAATTACTGAAAATGTTTCAACACTGCATCAAGTCATGTCTCAAAAGCAGACACTGATAGAATCCTAAGCATGTTGGAAAAAATGTAGATTGATGAGTGAAATGGAATTATGTGAATACTAGTGGAAATTAGGTGGAAAATTTGAAAATTTCCAACACTTCACACAGTTGTTTAGTAAAGAAGCTTCTGAAAAAACAGTACACGAGACAGAGAAAGACCAGTACTGTATGATATCACTTATCTGTGGAATCTAAAAAAACACAATGAACTAGTGAATATAACAAAAAAGAAGCAGACTCACGGATGTAGGGAACAAACTAGTGGTTACCAGTGGGGAGAGGGAAGGCAGGAGAGGCGATACAGGAGTACGCGATTAAGAGGTACAGACAACTGTGCATAAAAATAAACTACAAGGATATATTGTACAACTAAGGAACTATTAGCAACATATAGACAATAATAGCTATAAATGAAATATAACCTTTACAATTGTAAACCACTATATTGTATACCTATAACTTACTCATACTCTACAACTATAGCTCAATTTTAAAAAAGTAACAACTAAAAAAAATAAGATAACGTATTAGAAAAAACAATGCATGAAAGTTGCACAAATGAGTTTACAATTCAAAGCTGAAATATTAAAAGATTTCAGAACTTAAATGACCACAATGAGGTTCTACTACACACCCATCAGAATGATTATAATACGAAGTAGTAACGATATCAATTATTGGCAAGGATGCACAAAAATGAATCACTCCTACTTTGCTGGTGGAGAACATTTTGATAGTTTCCTATAAAACTAAACAGGCAGTTACCACATGATCCAGCAACTGCACTCTTGGGCAATTATCCCAGAAAATAAAAACTTACATTTTATCTTTATACAAAAATCTATATATGAACGTTCATGGCAGTTTTATCCATAATTGCCCCGAACTGAAAACAACCCAGATGTCCTTCAGTGGATGAATGGTTAAATTAACTATGGTACATCTATACGTTGGAGTACAACCCAGCATAAAAAGAAACAGCTTATGAACACGTGCAAAAACTTGGATGGATCTCAAGGGAATCGTTGCTGTTGTTTAGTTGCTAACTTGTGTCTGACCCTTTACAACTCCGTGGACTGCAGTGCACCAGGCTTCCCTGTCCTCCACTATGTCCCAGACCTTGCTCAAACTCATGTTCATTGAGTCAGTGATGCTATCCAGCCATCTCATCCTCTACTGCCCTCTTCTCCTCCTGCCTTCAATCTTTCCCAGCCTCAGGGTCACTTTTGAGGGAATTAAATTGAGTCAAAAAAGCCAGTCCCGAAGGTTTCATAGGTTTTTATTTCATTTATATAACATTCTTTTTAAATATGTTATTTATTTGTTAATTTTTGGCTGCACTGGGTCTTCATTGCCGCACTCAGGCTTTCCCTAGTTGTGGCTTGTGGGCTTCTCATTGCAGTGGTCTCTCTTGATGAAGAGCATGGGCTCCAGGATCTGAAGGCTCAGTAGTCATGGCTAACAGGCTCTAGAGTTCAGGCTCTAGAGAGCAGTGGACGGGCTTAGTTGCTCTGCTGCATCTTCCTGGAATCTTCCTGGAACAGGGATCAAACCTGTGTCTCCTGTATTGGCAGGTGGGTTCTTCACCACTGGACCACCAGGAAAGTCTTATATAACATTCTTGAAACAACAAAAACATAGTAATAGAGAACAGGTTGTCAGGGGTTCGGGCTGGGGGTAGTGAGGAGGGAGCAAGATGAGGATGTGTGGCGTTAGACAAAGGTTATCACAAGAGATAATGATTGATAAACGAAACTCCACATGTGATAAAATAGCAAAGAACTTAATACACACACATACGACAAGGGAAATACGAATAAGATCTGGGGATTAGACCAGTGTCAATGTCCTGACTCTGATATTGTCCCACAGTTTTACAAGCTGTTTACCATTGGGGAAAATTGGGCAAAGAACTTACAGTATCTCCCTGTATTATTTCTTACCAACCACTGCACATGAATCTACCTCAAAATAAAGTGTTCAATTAAATTTTAAAAAGTAAATGCAATCTGGTATTCTCATGATGGGCCTTTGTTAACCTTGTTATAGAAAGAAAGAATTCAGGTGTGAAGCTACAGAAAGACCAGTGGGGAAGCCCGAGAAGCCCGGAAAATGTTCAAAGTGGAGGACAAAAGCAGAGGCTGGAGTTATTCCTGCCCCTGTGCACGCACATGGATGAAGGGAAGGCGTCAACGGAGGTGTTTTGGGCACCAGGGCAGCGTGAGGGGGAGCTCTTAGCAACAGGGATCTGCTATATGCTAGTGAGGAAGCTTCCAGAGGCCCAGGAAGGGAAGACATAGCAGCTCCCAATGGGGGCCCAATTTCCAGCCATGAGTTTTTTTTTTTTAACTTCAGTAACTCAAACATCCTTGTTGTTGTTCAGGTGCTCAATTATTTCTGACTCTTTGGGACCCCACGGACTGCAGCATCCCAGGCTTCCCTGTCCTTCGCCATCTTCCAGAGTTTGCTCACACTCATGTTCATTGAGTCAGTGATGCCATCCAGAAGACAGAATGAATCCACAAGCTGCTGAAACCCAATCATGTGTGTGTGATGGATTCAAACCACAGAGAACGTGGATGATCTTTGGGTGACTATGCATGAGTCACCACAGCTTCAGTTGTGCTTCTGTTTGGTTATCAAACTGCAATTCCATTGATGCCCTCTCCAGGAGTGTATTCTCTGCGAGCAATGCGAGAAGGTGCTTGGGTTGAATTGAAAATTTGCCCTGAGTTTGCAATTATATGACCTTCTTTATTCAGACCGCAATAAACTCAGCTTTTGGATAATCTATGTTGAAGAAAAAGAATTGACCAAGAATGAAAAGAAATGGATGAGTCAATGCAGGAACTGGAAGTCAGTTCCCTGAGACCATGGGTGGGCTCAGTGGAACCTGAAAACCTTAAGGCCTCACTGCCGAGGTCCAGCCCCGGCTGATCCAGGGTATTCAAAGGAGAGACAGCATAGGCGACCTATTTATTTAAATATTTATCAAAGATATAAAGAGTAATAGAATGAAGATAGCTCAGTGAGGAAATTCAGTGGAGAAAAGAGGCTGAGTAGCTTGGTTTACACGGGAGACCAATAAAACTTCAAGACAAGAAGTTTGCACCACTTACGTAGGCCGCAGGCATCCTTCCATTCTCCTGAAGGAGAGGAGACACTGAGGCCTCCCCGGTCGGATCTTAGAAGCCCAGGCATAATTAATAAGCATGGTGGGTTCTGCGCTCCAGATGGAGACTCAGCCAGAGTGAGAGAGAGAGCGCGACATGGGGAGACCAAGTTTTGGTAAACAAGGCCCGCACTTTATTTTCCAAAGTAGTTTTTATACCTTAAGTTGTGCATAGAGGATAATGGGGGAAAGGGTAGAGTCCTGCAGTAAGCCAGGCTTTCTTCCTGCAAACTTATCATATGCAAAAGTTTAGGTGATTTGCATCATCTTCTGGCCTGGAGGCCTGTTAACATTTTAAGAAACTTATTTTTCTCTAAAGGTGATTATTCTAAAGTCAGGCGCCAGCCTCCAAAAATCATTGGACAAAGCTGCATTCCTATAGGGCAAAGGTGAGGTGGGCTCAATCAAGAAAAGAATTAACTCAAGGGTCCAAGGTTACAAACATTGAGGCTACTACTTACATTTCTATACACCCATTATATCAATCAATACACTGCCAAGGACACAGTAGGTAAGGGGTATGGAGACTTAGCAGCAAACATTGGCCCCATAAGTGAAAAACCCTTCACCAATACAATTTCTAATCAATCTTTTAACTACTCAAAAGAATCTGTGTTTAGACAGTTTAGAACATCTCCTTCCTCTCACAGTTGGGAGGCTCTGAACAATCACATGTGGCCGGAAAAACCTATTCAGGCAGGCTAGAGGATTTCCAAAGGAGTTTGTAGGTTGAAACACTGTCACACCCAGGAATTATTAATTGGAGCTGTAAGCTAACTCTTTTTTCAGAGAGAGGTAGTGGGGGACAGCCCCCCGTAAAGTCAGAGGTGTAGGTGAGAGCACAAAGCAGAAAGTAGGCAGACTCTGGTTTTGGGGGTAGATGCTCGAGAATTTCCAGGGGGACTCCCGAGGCTCCATCCCGCCTTTGCGTATGCCGAGCCTCCTTCCTCATGACCTTTGCCACGGGCGGAGTGCCTCACGCTGGCTCCCGGCAGTGATAGAATTCTAGTTGAGCTATTCCAGATCCTGAAAGATGATGCTGTGGAAAGTGCTGCACTCAATATGCAATATGCACTCAATATGCAATATGCCGGCTCCCGGCACCTCACCCCATCTCAGAGCCAGATGTGAGTGGAAGGGGCTGATAATAACTTAATGACTGACTGGAGTGGGGGTGGGCGTCCAGGAGATTAGTGAGAAAAACAAAACAGGCTTAGTACTTAGCATTCTGTTCAAAATTGCAAACTTCAATACTGATTTCTAAATAACAATTCACAGCCTGTACTTTACTGGTTCCTTAATCCCACTTCAGAAAAAGCATGTTCTACAGCATTTGTTTCTTAATAGCTCTAGTTCTGATTATCTGTCATCTTGGTTCATTTGCTGTCCTTCAGACACTCATTGTTGTTCTGTGTTTAAAAGACGGTTGATGTCCTTTATTTAGGTATCTTAATGAACCTCTACTACACATTTTCAGCTTGAACAGTGAGATCTATATTTTTCACTCTCTTGATGGCCCACCAGAGTGAAACAGATAGCTCGGGGTAAATATGGAAAAAAGATGAACTTTGGAGGCAGACAGAACTGCATTTGCCAACTGTGTGACCTCATCAACTTATTTAACTTCTCTGAATCTATATAGCAAAATACTTAAAGGTACAGGCTTTAGGAAGATGTGTTACATATATTCAATGAAATATTACTCCAATATTGAAAAAAGATGAAATAATGCTATTTGTAGCAACATGAACAAAACTACAAATTGTCATATTGAGTGAAATAAGTCAGACAGAGAAAGATAAACATCATTTGATGTTGCTTATATGTGAAATCTTTAAAAAAAAAAAAAAAAACTTATTTATAAAACAGAAACAGACTCACATACTTAGACAACGAACTTATGATTACCAGGAGGGGATGGAGGGGGGAAGGCAGAGTTAGGGAGTTTGGGACTGACATGCACACACTGCTATATTTCAAGTGGATAACCAACAAGGACCTATGGTATAGAACAGGGAACTCTGCTCAATATTATGTAACAACCTAAATGGAAAAAGAGTTTTTAAAAGAATAGATACATGTATATGTATAACTGAATCACTTTGCCGTACACCTGAAACTCACCCAACATTGCTAATCAACTATGATCCAATACAAAACAAAGTTTTAAAAAAAGTTTAAAACAAAACAAAAAGAGTATGATATGCACTGAGAGGAGATAAATTTTGTGAACTTTGTGTATTTCCACCCAGAAAAGTACAGCAATACATTGTTATTTTTACCAATGGGATTCGATTATATACAATAAAATGTGCTGTATAAATATATATAAAAGTACAGGCTTTTGGATCAGACCGTGTGGTTTGAATCCTAGTACCACTACATACTGCCTGAGTGTCCTTGATAAATTACTAAATGTATTTAAACCGTAGTTTCTTCACCTGTCAAATACATGTCCCAGCTAGTTTCCCTCCTTCCTTAATAATACACTCCTGGCTTGTAGCTGTGCCCATGGCCTTCTAAATAAAGGCCACATTTTTCAACCTCCCAGGTAGCTAGGTGTGGCTACGTGACTATGTTCTAAAATAGCACGTGCAATTTCTGGGAAGTATACTTAAAGGAAGGGTGTGTGCTCTTCTTCATCTCTTCTTTCATCTTATCTCCTGGAATGCAGATATGATGGCAGGAGCTAAGCAGTTCTCTTAAACCATGACAGTGAGAGCCATACTCTAAGGGCTGGCAGAGTTGAAAGCTGAAAGAAGCTGCTCTCTCTGAATAGTTTGAACTTTCATTTAAATTCTAATGTGAGCAAATACAACTTGTGTATTTAAGTCACTGTTAACTCGTGTTTTTTGTTACATGTTATATGAACCTAATCCTAACTGCTAGAATAAAGATCAAAATAGCTACCAAAGGACATGAATAAAAGTTCTTTCCTCCATAAAAGCAATGAGAAAACTTGTCAAAATGATCAGAATCAATTTTTTTTTTAAACTCTGAAAATTAGCAAAAGACCTTTTGGTTAGCCTATTTATTCAATTTGTAGGTATATATTCAAGAAGAACCACTAGATCTCAGTAAGAACAGCAAGCTTTGTGGCATTGTAATATGATCCTTTTCCAGCTCTATGGTGACTTTGAAAATCAAAAGCTTCCAATCGTGCTGAAAATTAGAAACCTTCCAGCCACCGGAGGGGGCAAAATAGGATTGAAGCACCTTTAAAAACCTCATTCCCAGAGAATGGTTGTTATTTGACTTGTCTGGTGATCTTGTGAAAGACCCCACTGGCAAGGCTATCTTTATTTGACCTATGTTGGAGCTCACTCACATGGCAGGCCTTTTACTCTGGTATTTCTGTCGACAAAAATTCAAGGCAATTATTTGATTTTATAGCTGCCTAAAGTGGTAGGTAACAGTTGGGGCAAACAATAAGCTAACCAAAAAGTTCAAAAGGAAAAACTGTGGAATGAAATGTTTATAGGAACTTTGAAAAACCCTGACACTTTCTTGGGAATCTACAAGGACATAGAAAAGGAAAACTGTGGAATGAAATGTTTATAGGAACTTTGAAAAACCCTGACACTTTCTTGGGAATCTACAAGGACATACCCATTTGTAGGGCTGTGCACATATTCAGAAAATACCTGAGAAAGCCCTAAATTCTCACCCTGAAGCTCTGCAAAGGGAGGAAATAAAGGCTAAGACAGTTGTCAACGGCCTGGCTAAGAATTGAAAACGTGCTTCAACACTCTCCTCAGCAAAGACTAGGAGACTTATTAGTTCTACGTATTTAAAGAAATCTCTGTGCGATCATTAGCTGACCACTAAGATAATTAAACAGAGACTTCAGTGGTTAACCTAACAAAGAAAACAGATTTAGTAAAAAAAAAAAAACAAAACAAAAAAAAAACCACTAAATAAATAACAGCAAAACAAACCTGGGAAGGGTAGAAAATCTGATTTCCAAATTTGTCACATCATATTTAAAATATTTAAGGTTCAAAAGTATTACCAGACAAGTTAGTAAGCAAGAAAATACAGCCCATACACAGGAAAAATGCAATCAATAGAAACTGTCCCTAAAGAAGTCCAGACATTACATTTACTAGGCGAAGACCTCAAGTCAGCTATTTTAAATTTATTCAAAGAACTAAAATAAATCATGTCTAAAGAAATAAAGTATAAGAATTATATATCACCAGAAAATATTAATAGAAAGATAGAAATGTCACATACACATATATACATATAAAGAACCAAATAGAAACTCTGATGTTGAAATGGAAAATTCACTAGGGGAGCTCAAAAGAAGAGGGGAGGTGGCAGAAGAAAGAATTAGCAAACTGGAAAGATAGGTCAATTGCAAGTATCCAGTCTCAGGAACATAAAGAGAAAAGGAAGAAGGAAAATGGATAGAACCTCAAAAATTTGTGTGGGACAGCATTAAGTGTACCAACATATGCATAATTGGAGTTTCAAAAGGAAAAGAGAAAAGACAAAAGAACATTTGAAGAAATAATGGCTTAAAAAGTCCCAAATTTGATGCAAAACATCAATCTACCATTCAAGATACTCAGCAAACTCCAGGTAGTATAAACTCGAAAGATCCACATCTAGACACATCAAAATCAAACTGTCAAAAGCTGAGGCAAAAAGAGAACCTTGAAAATAGCAAGAAGGAATCAACTCATCATATACAAAAAGTTTTCAGTAAAATTAACTCTTACTCCAGTTAAAAGGCAGATATTGGCAGAATGGATAAAAATAAACCAATACAATAGAACTATATGCTTTCTATAAGACATATGTTTTAGACAGAAATAAATTGAAAATAAAACAATGGAAAGAATATATCATGTAAACAGTCACCAAAAGAGAGCTGGAGTAACTATACTGATATCAGATAAAACATTACACAAATTAATTACATGTTATACTAACATATGACAAAATTGTTGCTAGAGAAAAAGAAGAAAATTTTATAATAAAAGGGTCAATCTATCAAAAAAGTCAAAACAATTACAAACATATACTTATCAAAGTCCCAAAGGACATGAAGCAAAAATAACAGAATTGAAAGGAGAAATACTAATTCAGCAATGTTATTGGAAACTTCAAAACCTTCCTTTCAATAATAAATCTAAAAATGAGACAGAAGATCAACAAAAAAACAGAAGACCTGAACAGCACTAGAAACCAACTAGATAGCAGATCTACAGAATGTTACGTACAATAGCAAAATACACATTCTTCTAAAGTGCACAGGGACCTTTCTCTAGAATAGCCCTATGCTTGGCTATAAACAACTCTGAATAATATTAAAATCATACAAAGTACATTCTTCAACCACAAACTGTAAGCCAGTGACAGAAGAGAATTTGGGAAATTCACAACTATGTAGAAATTACACAACATATTTCTAAATAACCAATGGATAACAAGAAAGAAAGGAAAATTAGAATAAAGACATGTGAATGTCTCCTGCATTGCCGGTGGATTCTTTACCAGCTGAGCTACCAGGGAAGCCCATGTAAATGAAAACACAACATATTAAGTCTTATGGGCTTAAAACATGCTTAAGCCAAAACATGGCTTCTAAGCCAAAAATATGCTTAGAAGGAAATTTGTAACTGTTAATATTTTAAAAGAAGAAAGATCTCATATCAATACATAATCTTCCACCTTAAGAAATTGAAAAAGAAGAGCAAACAAAACTCAAAACAAGCAGAAGAAAGCGATAAAGATGAAAGTAAAAATAAAGTACAAAGAAGGAAAAAACTAGAAAACATCAACAAAACAAAAGGCCAATTTTTTTTAAAGATTAGAAAATTGACAAACCATTAGCTACACTGACCAGGAAATAAGAGAAGGCTCAAATTATTAAAATGAGGAATGACAGGGATTATACTGACCTTAGAGAAATTAAATAATAATAAGGGAATACTCATGAATAGTTGTAACAAGTTAGATAACCTTGATGAAAGGGCAAATTCCTAGAAAGATAATATCAAAACTACTAAAGTCGCCTTTGAGAGCTGGCAACTTTCACACCTTTCACTTCTCCCTGAAACTCCCATCCACAGTTCTTTCATTTTGCCTATTGAAGCCACATGACATAATGCTAATCTGAAACCACAGCGCTCAGAATTAACACAGACCTGGTTGAGATTCCTCTTTAATTGCTCCCCAGATGAATGATTTGAGACACATTCTGCTCTCTGAACCTCTGTTCATTCATCTTATATAAAATGGGAGCAATGATTTATATACAATTTTCTCACCAAAACAAAAAGCCCTGAACCACAGGGCTTTACTGGTGAATTCTACCAAAAGTTTATAGGAAAATCAACACGAGTCTTTCACAAACTCTTCCAAAATATAGAAGAGGCAGGAACATTTCCTAAGTTTCTATGAGAACAGTTGACCAGACAAAGACATCACAAGAAAGAAAGAAAAAAAAAAAAAAACTAGGAAACTGAATTAGCAATATATTAAAATATTTATTATGCTTTATAATATATATTAAATGACATGGTAAATATAAAAGGTGAGCATGTAGTACTCCATCCATGTTCATTTCTTTCCTGTTTTCCCATAACAGAATCACCACTGTTTCCATTCTGATTTCCCTCTTCTATGTATAGTTAATCCTCATTATTTGTGAGTTCTGTATTTGCAAATTCACCTACTTACTAAAATGTAACAGATCAATACTCATGTTGCTTTCATGCTCATTCATGGATGTGTACAGAGTGTTACCACATTTGAGTTGTCCGACACACAGGTTCCCAGCTGAGGCAAAACAAGTTTTCTTTTTTCTTATATTCTTTGGGGGGTTTGTTTAGTGATTTTTTTTTTCACGTTTTTGTGCTTTTTTTTGTTGGTGATTTCACTGTTTAAATGATCCCCAAGTATAATGCTGTAGTGCGATCTAGCGTTCTAAGGAATAGTGTCTGTGACATGCCTTATTCAGGAAATACATTGTATTAGATGAGCACCATTCGGGCATGAGTTACAATGCTATTGGCCATGAGTTCAATGTTAATGAGTCAACAATGTATTTTAAGTAGCAAAAGTGTTAGTCACTTAGTCATATCCAATTTTTTGTAACCCCCATGAACCGTAGCCCACCAGGCTCCTTTGTCTGTGGCATTTTCCAAGCAAGAATACTGGGATTTGTAGCCATTCCTTTCTCCAGGGGCTATCCCCAATGCAGAGATCGAACCCTGGACTCCTGCAATGCAGGCAGATTCTTTGCCATCTGAGCCATCTACAAAGCCCTATATTTTAAGTAAGGTGTCTTTAAATAGTTACACACATAAAACAACATTATTATTGATCAGTTGATAAAACTATTGTATCCAGAGGCTCATAGGAACTTAACTTGTATTTCCCAAAGGAGCAATGGTTCACTATTTTTATTTGCAATAACTTTATAGAACATAACTACCATAAGTAACAAGAATCAGCTGTTCGTGTACCCTGCTATAATAGATTAAAACACATGGCTACAATATGTGAAGCTGCTTCCATCAACAGACTATTTCCCCATACTTTGAATCTGGGCTGGCCTTGTTCTGTTGGTCACTTGACCAACAGAATGTGGCAGAAGGGTTATGCAAGTTCTGGAGCCTACATTCAAGAGAGCTTGAAGTTTTTGCCTTTTTCGTCTTGGACCACTGTCCTGAGACTATCATGTCAGGAAGTCAGCTGAGTCTACTGGAGGAGGAGAAGTCACATGAAGAACTGAGGTACCCCAGCCCACAGCCAGCACCAACTTCCAGAAATGTGAATGAGGACATCTAAAATTTTTCAGTCCAGTCAATCCAACCAAGCATAGCTGTATAAGTAACCTCAGGGAAAGCCAGCATAGAAGCTGCCCATTCAACTCACAGAATTCCACAAAATTATAAAGTGTTGTTGAAACATAAGTTTGCAGTATTATGTTTATAACAGGAGCCAATATCTGATTCACCTGCCTGCTCAGAGTTCAGTGTGGCCATGGGACTTGCTTTTGCAAATTAAATTTGACACATATCACCTCCAGGTGGAAGCATTTATTTGCTTTTGCTTGTTTTCTCTCTGCTGTGGTTATCAGGGAAATGTGTGTTGGTAAGGAAGAGCCTTCAGACTGAATGGAACTCAGAGTCAGCATGGGAGGACAGTTGCTCTGGACAAATGTTCAGACCTCAGATATGGTCTGAGCAACAAAATTTTGTTATATAAATCCTAAGATGTGAAGGCTGTTTTTTACTATAGCGTACCTAGCCTCTTCTGATCAACACACTTGACATAGCACAAATGGAGATTTAAACAGACATTTTCTATACAAGGTATTTTTCCTACCCACCCAAGACTTTCTAGACCCCTTTAGAAAGAGTTTAGGCTGATGATTCAAAGCAAAGTTGGCTATCTGGGATTAATTACAAATATTAATCAGTTTCTTTGAATCCATTCATTCCACATACATCTGTTGGTGTCTTTACTGGTTAACTGTACAAAAGACATTGGGCCACCCTGGTGCTAATGTTAAAATTCTTTGGAGAACAAAGAGCTGATCCTGAAATAGGTCAGTAGATACAGCATGCAGAGAACAGAACACCGGTCAACTGACCTTGCTGTCTTTGCTGAGCTGTGTCCCATTATCATAGTCAAGTTCACCTTACAGCTCAACTAGCTTGCAACAATTTTCTCATGTGTCAAGTAAAATGAGAAGTAAAATGTGCCCTGGAATATAAATGGCTGATAAAAAACAATGGTCCTTAAAAATAGATATAGTCATTTAAGATCTGGTTACATTCCCTGTCTTTGATATGTTAATATACTACATACTTATATATGTGAATATGGATAAGTATTTGCATTTTTATTTTTTAAAATGTACACCAAAATCTCTAGTTAGTTATCTCTATAGGTGAGGCCCTGCATAGTGACAGACACTAGTTAGATTTGCAAATTGTAGCACTGCTCAATGTTTGAGGCCCCTGAAATTCATGTTAAATCCTGAAACCCAAAGTAATATTATTAAAAGGTGGGGTCTTCGGGAGGTGACTAGGTCAGGAGGTCAGAGTCCTAATAATGGGATTAGTGCTGTTTTAATAAGAGAGGCCCCAGAGAGATAACTAAGCCCCTTCTGCCAGGTGAGGATACAATGAAAAATCTGACCCAGAGGAGGGTCCTTACCTGACCATGCTGGCTCCCTGATCTGAGGCTTCCAGCCTCCAGAACTATGAGAAATATATTTCTGTTGTTTATCTGCCACCCAGTCTGTGGTATTTTGCTATAGCAGCTTAATGGACTGAGACAAGCGCTTGGTGGGTTTCTACACAACACACCCATAGCTCAACAAGGTGGAACTGTGTTAACAAAGAAGATCCTCATTATGGAGTAAGTTAAACATAGGCTATCTCTGGCCATCACACAGAGAGACAGAAGATGGATTTACATGTGGGAAGATCCCCTGGAGGAGGAAGTGGTAACTCACTCCAGTATTCTTTCCGGGGAAGTCCCAGGGACAGAAGAGCCTGGCAGGCTATAGTTCACGGTGTTGCAAGAGTTGGGCATGACTGAGCATGCATGCTGTGCTACACTAATGACATTAAATAGTGCTTGACAAATTGTGGATACACTTGGACTAAAAACAAGTGCATTTTCCCACATCGTGGTTAGTGTCTTCGGCTGCTTTAGATTCAGTTCTCAGTTCAGTTCAGTCGCTCAGTCATGTCCGACTCTTTGTGACCCCATGAATTGCAGCACGCCAGGCCTCCCTGTCCATCGCCAACTCCCAGAGTTCACTCAAACTCATGCCCATCGAGTCGGTGATACCATCCAGCCATCTGTGTCCATTAAATTAGAATCTAAACCACTGGAAGGGGCTCCCCAGGTGGCTCAGTGGTAAAGAATTCACAGGCCAACGCAGAAGACGTGGGTTTTATCCTGGGTCAGTAAGATCCCCTGCAGGAGGAAATGGCAACCCACTCCAGTATTCTTGCCTGGAAAATCTCATGGACAGGGGAGTCTGGTGGGCTACAGTCCATGGGGTTGCAAAAGAGTCGGACACAACTGAGCGACTGATCACACACACCACTGGAAGGGCCAAGTATTTCTGAATTTCCTAATAATTTGTTTCACCGCATGGGAATTATTCACTATCTTCCCTGCAGAATAACAGTAGCTCCTTCCTGTGGCTACAATCCTACCTCTACTAGTGTCATTCATTGTCCACAGTAGCTTAGCCCACAGTTTCCATTGATTCTGACCAGAGCCTTCTTTCTTTCCCAGCTACCCTTTTCCCTACAGTTCTGGGTGTTGTAAGCCAAAGTTTGGGACACCGGCAGGGATTCAGTTTGAGCCAAACCAGAAGAAATGGATTTGAATTTGAGTTAAAGGAGGAATGATTTAGAATAGGCATAAAGGAAGAATTCTTGATAAACACTTATCTTCAGGTTTGGAAACCGATGCCCAGATGAGTCAAGCCAGCCCCAGACCCCTTCTTCTATGATGAAACTCCAAGTGTGACCTGCATGTGACCAGGCACAGCTGGACTGCTCCGCTTCCCCTTGTTGACTTTAAAAATGCACAAATGAAAGTTGCGAGTTAAGTTTTATTCGGGGCAAAATGAGGACTGCATCCCAGGAAAGAGCACCTCTGGAGCTCTGAGAAACTGCCCCAGAGAGGCAGGGGGAAGGCCAGTATATAAGTGATTTTTGTGAAGGGGGAGTACATGCAATCAAGCACATATTTTTCCAGAAGTTTTCTGCTGGTCTCATAAAATTTTTGCTAGTCATGAAGAACAGTCATCACCATGAAGGATTTTAGTGCTTTTCTAGATATAAGGAGATACAGGAATCGGGCTTGTTAAATCGACTCCTGAAAAGTCTCTAACTCTCTGAAGGCCTGCCCTGCCAGGTTTCCCTCTGAGCACCGAGTGCCTCAATTCTGCTCTCCACCTTGAGCTCCTTTCAAGGAGTATTGAAGGTCAGTGGCTGCAACAGCACATGCTTTAACCCTTGTAGAGGTAGATGGCAAGTGCCCATGGCAAGTGCCAATGTGTTGTTGACATTCTCAGGCCCAACCAGTCCCATCCCACTTCTGCCACACACACCCCCTCCTGTATTAACTCCGAAAGCACCAACTAGTAACAAGGATCTGCTTAAGCCTTCGTGGGGAAGCAGAGGAGGGCACACAAACATTCTGCAGTCGCATTCCACCCCCTTTAGAATCCCTGCCCTCTCTCTGAAGTTCCTCTCTCAACCTCTGTTTCTGCCTCTCCCTCCCATGCTCACTCCACTCCCATCCCCCAGATCCCCTCTCGGAACCCCAGCACCTTGCACCGCCCCCTGAAGAAAAACAGAAACCAACACAACAACATTCAGCACCATAAAAGATCTGCAGGTCCCCAGTCTGGCCCATCAAGCCTCTGGGGATGGAGGTAGAGAGTTAGGCTCAGGAGCCCCAAACAGGAGGTTGACTTGAGGGAAAACTCGGGCCGTTCTTCAGCTCTGAAGCAGGTCACAGCACCCCAAGGCTCCCTCAAGCAGTGAGAAATGAATGGTTCAGGTCTCCTTTGAGTTGAAGGCAGGAGTTTGGCTATGTGGTCTTGGGTTGATCCCTACTGGATGCGTGGTTCTGCAACTGACTTTCTTGGTGAGGCAAAAAATCATGCTACCAAGAATACAACCACTTGCTAGAAGCCTGGACACTTTCCCTAGAGATCGAAGTTCCTGGGAAAATCAAGAATAAAGAGAATAGGGACAAGTGAAAGTGATGGCAGCAATGTTCAATAGAAAATACTCGGAACTAGACAATAGTTTCTCATTTGATCTGACCTCAGACTGGCTGCTTGGGGCCCTGGGAAAAATCACTCAGGGTTTTTTCTTATCCCCTGCTTCCTCCACTGTAAAAATGGGGATGCCCTTCCCACCTCATAGGGGTCATTGGGAGGCTAAAATGAGACAATGCGTAGGAAAGGATGTTGAGGGGAAAGAAGGCTTAGCAGTGAAACAAACAAGTTAACTTGCATTTCTTTTTAGCTTGAATATAGAGACTCCAGGATATAGTCAGACCAGCTTTTCCCACATGAGTTGTTATGGCTCCTGACGTGTTGGTGCTTGTGCAGAGCTTACTCATTGTTTCAGAAGAAAGCTCCTTTTATTGTGAAATTGTGAAATCGTTGCCCTAACAAACTATTATAGGATCCCTGATATGATGGTCAGAATTCCCCATGACAGAATGTCAAGGCGAGGTTATTTCAAGAAATAGGTGAGCTTGAAGAAGCAAATGGGGTTGGGGCCAGAACCAAAGAGATGCTTGCTGGAAACACAGCTGGAACCAAGTCCAAAAAGGCTTGAGAAAGAAACCAGAGTGTCTCAAGAAGAATGGTGGGTAGGGCTGAAGGGAAAGAGGGGAGTACTAACAAGAGCCCTTCACCCTGGAGAGCACACAAGTGTATTAAAAGTGTTTGCCTGCTCAGCCACGCAGTCATGTCTGACTCTGCAATCCCATGGACTGTAGCCCGCCAAGCTCCTCTGGCCATGGGATTCTCCAGGCAAGAATACTGGAGTGGGTTGCCATTTCCTCCTCCAGGGGATCTTCCTGACCCAGGGATTGAACCTGCATGTCCTGCCGTCTCAGGCAGATTCTTTACCACTGAAACACCAGGGAAGACCTAATACAGTGCTTATGCATCCATTATTTCACTGACTTCTCTAAATGACCTTATGAGGTGTGTGTTCCCACTGACCCTCAGGAAACTGTCACACCAGCTCAGAGAGGTTAAGCGGCTTTCACAAGGTCACACGGCGAGTGGCAGGGCATGGGAGAGACCTGAGGTGGGGTAGTTCGGGAAATGAGGACATTTGAATACTTTCTGCCATGACTTCTCCAGGACTTCCCTTTCCACTGTCGCATGTTACTAAAGACAGATGTCAGTCTCAAGAAAGGAGTAAATGTTAATGGCATTTGGAGGTCCAGCAGGGCCAGAATTTCAGTGGAAAGGCAAACAAATCAGAAGCCTGCCTTTTTTAGAAAAGAAAACCCCTAACTCCTTGTTTATCACTGAAACAAACTCAGTTCATGTGTCTCCCAGGTTTACTTGGCCTCCCACCCCCCACTACCCTGCCCCTCACAGCCCCCTGACGCACTTCCTTCCACATCCCCCGGTCCTCTGGCTTCAGCAGTTGCTCTTAATAACCCTGAGGGAACCCTGAGCTTTTGCATGATGCATGGAGAATTCCATGGACAGAAGAGTCTGGCTGGCTGCAATCCATGAGGTTGCAAAGAGTCAAACATGACTGAGTGACTAACACAACAAAGAAGATAAACAGCCCGTACCCGGCTGTCACAACTGCTGAGCCCGCGCTCCAGAGACCCTGAGCCGCAACTACCAGGCCCACGCACTGCAAGTACTGGAGCCTCTGCACGTACAGCCCGTGCTGCACAACAAGGAAGCCTGCACAGTGCCGCAACGAGAAGCCTACACACCACAACGAAGTGTAAACCGCACCCCCACCACCGCTGCAATAGAGAAAGCTCGCACGCAGCGACAAAGACCCGGCACAGCCAAAAAAAACCCTTTACACGTATATGTGACAATCCGTTACATGCATGAAAAAAAAAGTGCCATGATCACAAGCTCATGGAGTCAAGGCATTTTTAAATCCCCCAGAAGAAGCGGGTTCTGGAAACGTCAGGGGCAGTTGTTCTCACTAGGTGGGGCTGGGATGTAAAAGACAAGCCTTTGGGATCAGTCTTGGTTTCCACTTGCTGTCCCCTTCCAGGAATCTGTCACACTTCACATTTGGTAACTTTATCAGGCAGGGCCATGGAGAGGCCGTGTTTGAGGCCAGGGTGCAGCTGTAACCTGAGTGTTCTAGGGAGTGGCCCTGGCTGGTCCCCAGAGAGAGCTGCTGTCAGGGGACCAGGGCTAGCTGGAGCCAGGAGGAGGGAGCTGGGTGGCCCAGGCCCCTCCCTACACGTGTGAGAGCCGCATGCCCTGCTGGAGAGGTGGGCGCTGGCCTGGACACGGACCAGGGAAGACAGACCGCCTCCTACCCGTCTTCCTTTCTTCTGCCTTCAGTCAAAACCCACTCTGCCCCTGAAGCCCGTCTCCTTCCCTTCCTCTCTCTGTGGCTGCCTTTGCCTGATGGTCTCAGGCATCTCTCATGCACAATGCAAGCTCCACACTGACCTTCTGACCTCCAGCTTTGCTTTCCCCTCATCTGGGTCCCACCGTGAGTGCATCAGAATCATGAAGGTGGAGATGAGGGTGGGACATGTGCAGGAGTTTAGGGCAGATTCTCAGGCCCTGCCCTGACCTAGTGAATGACACTTTTCCAGGTAGGGCCCAGGAGTCTGTATTTTTAACAAGTGCTCCAGAAGATTCTGTGGCAGGCAAAGTCACCCTGTCCTTGGCTGTCAGTCAAATCTTATTTAAACACAGATTTTCTCATCTCACCCCCTAGGTATGGATACCATGGTAGGGATGGGATGGGGGTGGGTGTGTCTAGAAATGCCAGGTGAACTGGTGGGATTGGCCCACCTGAAGTCTCCTTACCTGAGGGATCAAGGTGCTGCCATCCTGGGAAAGAACTCATCTCAAGAAAGGAGGCGTTGGAAGAGGAAATGGCAACCCACTCCAGTACTCTTGCCTGGAAAATTCCATGGACAGAGGAGCCTGGCGGGCTGCAGTCCATGGGGGTCACATGACTGAGCATACTTGCATGAAGAGGGATGGAGGGAGATGGGTTGATAGCAATAAACAGGTAGAACTGAAAAAAAAAAAGAAAGGAGGCAAGACAACCTTGACTACATAAGGAACACAAGCTTCAGTGAAGGCTGAGGAAAGGCTGGTGTTTCACATCAAAGCAATGTCTGGTCCTAACCCATGGACCTAGGGAGGAAGGGAGCTGTAAGTAGAAGCTGGAAGAACCATTGCACTAAACTTTAACACACAGACAGAGACACACACACACACACAGCAGCAACAGCACTTTTATTTTTTTTTAAATCTTTTGGCCTCAATGCAAGGCCAAGGAATCTTAGTTCCCTGACCAGGGATCGAACCTGAGTCCCCTGCATTGGCGGCACAGAATCCTAACCAGTGGATCACCCGGGCAGTCTCAGCAGCAGCATTTTTTAGAGGCCCTGTGGGGAGAGCATTTCTCCCACTCCGCCAAAGGGCGACTGTAGTACCACAGGGCATGGCATGGGCAATGATGCCCGATTAGAGAATGTGAGGACAGCCTGAATGGCAGCAGCACCCATGAAGGGACACCAGACCTCCTGCTTTAAGATGAAGGTCTCCCCGCTCTCACATCTAACCTCCCACTTTAGGTTCACCAGCTTCTTCCCGAAGTAGGCACCCTGACCCTAGTCGTTTCAGATTTCACCTCCACCCTCTGCATGTGGTTAGGCTGTGACTTCTGTAGTAGGTCTGACAACTGGTGATTGAGGAACTTAAACCCTTACCAGAAAACCTGAGAGCTGGGGGTCAAAGCGAGAGAGAAGCTACAAAAATCTTGGTAAATAAATACTTAGCATTCACTACACAGAAGAACTGTACAAAAAAGATCTTCACGACCCAGATAATCACGATGGTGTGATCACTGACCTAGAGCCAGACATCCTGGAATGTGAAGTCAGGTGGGTCTTAGAAAGCATCACTACAAACAAAGCTAGTGGAGGTGATGGAATTCCAGTTGAGCTATTTCAAATCCTGAAAGATGATGCTGTGAAAATGCTGCACTCAATATGCCAGCAAATTTGGAAAACTCAGCAGTGGCCACAGGACTGGAAAAGGTCAGTTTTCATTCCAATCCCAAAGAAAGGCAATGCCAAAGAATGCTCAAACTACCGCACAATTGCACTCATCTCACATGCTAGTAAAGTAATGCTCAAAA
This sequence comes from Bos indicus, assembly GCF_029378745.1. Classification (NCBI taxonomy): domain Eukaryota; kingdom Metazoa; phylum Chordata; class Mammalia; order Artiodactyla; family Bovidae; genus Bos; species Bos indicus. The sequence continues at coordinate 60,766,778 of NC_091775.1, read as the reverse complement.
TTCTCCAAACCAGGCTTCAGCAATACGTGAACCGTGAACTTCCAGATGTTCAAGCTGGTTTTGGAAAAGGCAGAGGAACCAGAGATCAAATTGCCAACATCCGCTGGATCATGGAAAAAGGAAGAGAGTTCCAGAAAAACATCTATTTCTGCTTTATTGACTATGCCAAAGCCTTTGACTGTATGCATCACAATAAACTGTGGAAAATTCTGAAAGAGATGGGAATACCAGACCACCTGACCTGCCTCTTGAGAAACCTATATGCAGGTCAGGAAGCAACAGTTAGAACTGGACATGGAACAACAGACTGGTTCCAAATAGGAAAAGGAGTACATCAAGGCTGTATATTGTCACCCTGCTTATTTAACTTCTATGCAGAGTACATCATGAGAAATGCTGGGCTGGAAGAAGCACAAGCTGGAATCAAGATTGCAGGGAGAAATATCAATCACCTCAGATATGCAGATGATATCACCCTTAGGGCAAAAAGTGAAGAGGAACTAAAAAGCCTCTTGATGAAAGTGAAAGAGGAGAGGGAAAAAGTTGGCTTAAAGCTCAACATTCAGAAAACGAAGATCATGGAATCTGGTCCCATCATTTCATGGGAAATAGATGGGGAAACAGTGGAAACAGTGTCAGACTTCATTTTTGGGGGCTCCAGAATCACTGCAAATGGTGGCTGCAGCCATGAAATTAAAAGATGCTTACTCCTTGGAAGAAAAGTTATGACCAACCTAGACAGCATATTCAAAAGCAGAGACATTACTTTGCCAACAAAGGTCCATCTAGTCAAGGCTATGGTTTTTCCAGTGGTCATGTATGGATATGAAAGTTGGACTATGAAGAAAGCTGAGCGTTGAAGAATTGATGCTTTTGAACTGTGGTGTTGGAGAAGACTCTTGAGAGTCCCTTGGACTGCAAGGAGATCCAACCAGTCCATCCTAAAGGAGATCAGCCCTGGGTGTTCTTTGGAAGGACTGATGCTAAAGCTGAAACTCCAATACTTTGGCCACCTCATGTGAAGAGTTGACTCATTGGAAAAGGCTCTGATGCTGGGAGGGATTGGGGGCAGGAGGAAAAGGGGACGACAGAGGATGAGATGGCTGGATGGCATCACCGACTCGATAGACATGAGTTTGAGTGAACGCCGGGAGTTGGTGATGGACAGAGAGGCCTGGCATGCTGCAATTCATGGGGTCACAAAGAGTCAGATACAACTGAGCAACTGAAGTGAACAATAAAAATAATAGGATGTCACACAGAATAATAACAATATTTGTGACATTTTTGCTTATCTTTGTTAATTTCCATTAGAATGTATAGGAAAATGTCAGGATCTTTTTTCATTATATATACATATATTTTTAAAATTTTTATTCATTCTTTGGCCATGTCGAGTGGCATGTGGGATCTTAGTTCCTCAATGAGGGATTGACCCTGTACCCCCTGCAGGGGGAGCTCAGTCTTAACCCCTGGACCACCAGGGAAGTCCCCTCTCTATATTTTAAAGGAAATCCTTGTGAGTTAATTATGCTTTGCCCCCATGTGCTATACATACTGAGGCACACTGCCCTTGCATTCTTGCTTCTTGGTTTAAATACCATCCTGGGTTTTTTAAACTCAGAATTGTGAGCTGTTAGCTGCAGGACTGCTCATAGGTCCCCCAGCTGCAGTATCACCTGGGGAAATGAGTAACTTGGATGTTTGGACAGAAAACACGCAGTTGTCCTTTTGCCAGGGTCAGAGAGTCCTCTCTGCTTGAGATCTTTGAGCCAAAGCTCATGCATCTCTGCTTCCCTCTTCTTGGATCTCACCCACGTTCAAGGCCAAGGTCGGTCTCCCCCTCTGTTTTCTTCCACTCCTCCCTGGCCATCTGCTTTCCATCTCTAACTTCCATATCTTTCTTAGAACTCCTTCAGCTAAAAGTTCGGGAATCAAAGGAAGAGCTGGAGGAGGCCAGGCAGCACTGGGACCCCAGAGAAGGCAGGTATGCCTATCCTTCTCTCAGCCCTTCATCACTTTCTCTGGCGTTTCCAAAGGGTGGAAGTTGTGGCTCAACACCAAAGACAGGAGAAAGAATCTGCCTTTCTCACTTCCACAGAAATATCCCATGGACAGGCTTCCATGGCCTGGCAAGGTCACAGACCCACTCCTGCACTCACCTCTAGGGGAGAAGATGGATGCTATGACTGGTCACTCTCTTTATGCACCTCCTTACCCTCATCTTCCTATGACCCAAGCTTCAACAAGCAACAATAGAAAAATGGAAATCCACCATCACTTCCCTACTAGAGATCTTTCAGTCACTTCCTATTCCACTTAGAAGAGAATCCCAGAGTTTAGCCCTGGCCTAGATTACCACAGGATTTGGCCTCTGTGATTTCCCACCTTCATCTCCTATTTTCTCCCTTCCTATGGTTCAGCTATATTGGTACCTTCTTACTCAACCTCGGATAAAACAAACTCCTTCCTGCCCCAGGGCCCTGGCACCTGCTCCATCTGGGATGCTCCCCCCACCCCACCCCCTCTGGAGCCTCCCATGGCTGGCTTCTTCCCTGCTAAGATGTCACAACCTCAGAGAGGCCTTTCTGCATCCCCCATGTCCCTCTATCACACTCAACCCCTTTACCTTGCTTTATTTTCATCACAGCATAAATAGTCACCTCCTTCTTTCACAATTATTTATCTACTTGTTTACGACTGTCTCCTCTGACCAGACCATCGGCTTTAGAGGCCAGGGACCCGTTCTCCTTGTTCATAGGTGTGACACACCCCAGCACCTGGCGCTTAACTAGAGCTCAGCAGTAAACAATGAATGCAGACCTGGAGGTGGGGCGGCTTAGAATCCTGGAGACAAGTGGGCCTACAGCTTTGACAGGTGAGCAGTGTTTCTTGGAGAAGGTGTAGGTGTCAGACGCTGAGAGTGGGTGATCTCCCATGCCACCTTTTCCAGTCTTTTTGTCCCCTTCCAGTCTCCATCTGATTCCCATCCTCTGCTTTTCTTAGACTCCTCATTCAAACCTGCCTTCTCACTTCTTGATTTTATAATGCCTATCACATAGATTAGAATACGCCAACGCTTTATTTGCAGTTGAGAAAGCAGCTAGCTGTTCACCTGCTTTCTAATACACAGAGATAGTTTCTTTCTGTTCTTTCTGGCTCTTTCGGAGCCTAGTACAGTTACTAGTTAGATGGATTTGCCTTAAAAAAAAAAAAAAACCTTATAAAATGATACAACATAATGATATTATTCTTTTGTTAAGCAGCTCTCAAACTGTGTAAAATGAGTGGGTCACAGGAAAATGAGCTGACCCGTAGACGTGTGACTGAATTTTTTTGCGTCTGAATTCATGTTTGTTTGCAATATTACACACTTCACAAAATTGCCCTTCCACAGCACCAGATTCTTAATTAAATGAACACCACTGCTGCAATTCCCTGATAAATAAAATGAACATTTCCACATGAATTAGAAATGCCAACTTGTTAATGGCTTCCCTGAGGTTTCGTTACAAAATCAGCACTGTTTCTGTCACTGTTCAGGCATAATACATACCACGTGCCAGTCTAGAAATGCGAGTATTTTTCAGGCAATTGCTTCCCAAGTGTGGACTGGATATTTCATCAGTCAGGTTTCCTCTCATTCCTCTTATAATCCATGACAATAGTTAATTGGTTAGAAAAATATCTCATATTGTTTTACTTACTTTAGTGAGACGTACCCAATTCAGATCAGTTGGAAGACAAAGCTGGTCTGAGCTTATTAAGATTAGAAAATTTACAACATTTAAAAAATACCAGGGCTTCCAAGGTTGGCAAAGACTAAGCGACTGAGCATGCGTGCACACACAGGGCTTCCTTGGTGGTCCAGTGGTTAAGAATCTGCCTGCCAACGCAGGAAACAGGGGTTCGATCCGTAGTCCAGGAAGATCCCACAGGCTGTGGAGCAATGAAGCCCGTGAGCCACAAGTACTGAGCCTGCGCTCTGGGCCTGGGAGTCTCAACTGCTGAGCGCACGTGCCCTGGAGCCTGTGCTCCACAGCGAAACAGGCACCACAGTGAGAAGCCCGTGCACCACGATGAAGAGCACACATGCCCTGGAGCCTCTGCTCCACAGCAAAACAAGCACCACAGTGAGAAGCCCGTGCACCACGATGGAGCGTAGCCCCCACTCATCGCAACTGGAGAAAAGCCCATGAACAACAATGAAGACCAGCACAGCCAAAAAATAAAACAAATAAATCTTAAAAAAAAAAAAAAAACTAGATAGTAAACTTCCTAAAGGCAGAGACCTTTAGGTCTATAGACCTATAGTTGACTATACCCATCTTTGAAAGTGAAAGTGAAGTCGCTCAGTTGTGTCCGACTCTTTGCGACCCCATAGACTGGAGCCTACCAGGCTCCTCTGTCCCTGGGATTTTCCAGGCAATAGTACTGGAGTGGATTGCCATTTCCTTCTCCAGGGGATCTCCCCAACCCAGGGCTCGAACCCAGGTCTCCCACATTGTAGACAGACTGAGCCACCACCTAGTATTCAGGTGGCTAACTTGGGCATGGCCCATGGCCTCCCAAAGCCTCAGTCTCCTCATCTGTCAAATGGCCATAATACTAGTAACCAACATTTCATAGGCTTGTTGTGAGGGCTAACTGCTTGGAAAGCACTCAACCAAAGGCCTATTTTGTAGTAATCACCTAAAAGAGATTACCTGATTGTCGTTAGGCTGAAGAGGACTCAGTCATTATTGCTTGGTGAGGATGACATGGAACTTGCTATTGTTCAACAAAATTGTCCCAAGTCCTTCCAAGAAGAGATCCTGTTCAGCCTCCTTCAAAGAATGGATGACTCATTTGTAGTTCATAGTACTATTTGCATACCAACAATTATTCTGCTGAAGTCCTTTAAAGAGCTGCTTTCTTAATTAAACCTAAATTTCTCCTTGAATGCTTGTTTGTCCACTGAACTTTCTTAGTAAATCTTTTAAGTGTAGTAGAAGAAACTGTCAGTCTAGCCTGACCAAGTACATTCTCATTTTAGGTGTGTGGCACACAAGAGAGTGAAGCTATGCTGTGTTTTAAATCAACAGAGCAACACACAGAACCGCTGCTACAAATGAGGCTCGTTTGTTTTTGAGACGGAGCCCTGGTACAGTCTCAGTTCAATGTCAGCCACCATTCTCTCCTAATTACCTCCTTTGCTTTAAACTCCCTTATTTAACATTATTTCCATCTTGGAACAGAGTCTTTGAATTCATTATGGGGACCTGCAGTTTCCACTTTTTCATTTATTTAGAAAGTTCCCTGGTGGTGTGTTCAAGCTTAGCCAGGCATTTCATTATTTTGGTGACTCATTTCTTCGTTCCAGAGACGTGATAGCAATAACAAGACAAAAATTAAACAGAACGTTAACTGAGTTAGCTAGGACATGCCTGGGCTGCCTCGAGCAGGCGAGGAGCCTAGAAGAAGACATCCAGGCAAGCCCCCAGCCTTGTTGCCAGAGACCTCTCCTCACCCCTCCCACTGCCAGCCAGGCAACCTCTGTATCTGTGAAGTGCCCCTATATCATTGCCTGAAGTTCCTCAGAGCAACACGAGGCTGGAAAGTCCAGTTCACATGGAGAATTTCTGGCATCCTCAGAATTCTGTACTAGAAAGCAGTGGCACAGGGAGACAGTCCCAGAGCCCAGCCCACAGTCCAACCCCCGTTTCTGCCCAGCAGGCTCTGGCACCATGAAAACTCTCACATGGGGCTGGTGGACTTCCAGCTCTGTGTCCAAGCAGACCCATTGCAAATAGCTCCCCCTTGGCCATTCAGGGACTGGCAGTGTTGTCTGTCTAGGAGAGACAGATGTGAAGAGGGGCCTATGTGGCCCAGAGCACCTGGGGAATATTCCAGAAGTCAGAATATGGACTTAACCCATGAAAGTGCTGCACCTTGAACAGGCTTCCTCTTGCCTGGATCTAAAGGCAGTGCTAACGAGACATCACTCATCTCATTGAGGAAGTGGTTTCCACCCTGAAGTGGATACCAGAGAAAGGAGTCCAGTCAGATTCAGTTAAGACTGGATTTTTTTTTTTAATACTGTGGTATATTCTGCTTGTTATAAAACTTCAGATGAGGTTAAAGAAGGGGAAGAGCTTAGATGCTGGTGTTGCTATAGGCACCTCCCTGGAAGAGGTAAGACCTGAACCCGATCTCAAATAAGCATCTGGGGACCATCTGTCCACTATATTTTTTATAAGAATTTATGACGGCCTTTTCACTTCATGTCACCATCAGTCATATCACGTAATCTCTTGGGACATTTTTTCTCTTTGAGTTTCTGTCTGTAAAACCACTCTGGCAAGACCCTGGTTTTCTGCCCATCTCAGTTTTGGGTAGCCCTCAGAACGGAGTTTGCTCTTGTTTAGTCTCTAAGTTGTGTCTTACTCTTTTGTGACCAGATGGACTGTAGCCCACCAGGCTCCTCTGTCCATGGGATTTACCAGGCAAGAATACTGGGGTGGGTTGCCATTTCCTTCTCCAGGGGATCTCCCTAACCCAGGGATTGAACCCCGGTCTTCCGCATTGCAGGCAGATTCTTTACCATCTGAGCCACCAGGGAAGCTCAAGAAACCACTCCTTAAAGACCACCACTCCCACTCCTCACCTCCACTGCGTGTGCTTAAATGGTTTCAGACGAACTTTACCACGTTCAAGGGCTAGGAAGGTTTCAGGATTTTCAGAGGGAAAATGTTCTGTCTGAAACAAGCATCTCTGGATTATGTCTACATGACATAGGCACGTTCCTCCCGGCCCTCCAAGTCTGGCCCAGGATCGTCCCCCAGTCCTTTGCTTGGTGTTAAAACAAGGAACAAATCCGAGTGGGAACACTTTCATTTTTTCTGTCTTCCAAATGCCATTCTGAGACGGCCCGGTGGTGACTTACGAAATAAACCTCAAGGCTCTGTGTAGCTGTAGCTACTTGTCCTCCCCATGAGCCAGAGCGTGTCCTTGTGATGTTCATATTTATAACTGTAAAATTTATTCTTCAGTTTTAAGGCAGGAAATGGTGACTGGCTTTCACAGCTCCAGAATCAGAGCAAAAAAGGCGGGGACGTGGATTCCTTGGGTCTTCAGTGGAAAAGCCGAAGATCATTTTCCTGGCTTTTTGATGAGGTGGAAAGACTCTGGTTTTCGAATCACAGCAGCTGGGCTTGATCCCTGAGCCCCTCTTTGTCCTTCGTTGCATATACCCTGGGTGTTCTAGGCACCCAGGATGTCCAGGTGGGCGGCACCACGTTCAGTGGGGGATTGTGACTCAGGCCAGCTGTTAGCCTCCCTCAACCTTGCTTTCCTGCTCTGTAAACAGACAATGACATGGACCCCTCTCAGGGAGAATGATTAAGTGTAAGAAGTGGAAACACACCCCTGGCGCTTGCATGGTCAAACAGATCTTGCAGAGTCAGTGACCTGGAGCCTAGCGGCTCCCTGGAGGACCCGGGTGTGCTCGCATTCTAGTCCTGGGCTAGAGGCCCTGCCCAGCCCGTGGGGTCCCTGGGGCCTCCGTGGCTGCTGCAGAGCAAGTTGTCCCTGGTTAGCAAATAAGCTGATGTTTCTGTAGCTGCAACCCAGAAGATTCCTGCAAGTCTAGCACCCTCTGCCCAGCAAGGAAATGCATTATCTCTTTCTTAAAGACCCAAAAATAGTGGAAAACACATTGCAGAATCTAACTTGAAAATATAATTTTTAGAAAGTGACAAGACATTTTAGAAAAGTGATATTTTGAGAGGGTTCTAGATGCATCTGGAGCTCAGTTATGACCCTCTCAAATCTCTCATCTTAGCCAGAACCCATGTGTCCTCACAGAGCTGAGGGAACAGTCATTTTCCTGAACTCTCTTGAACAGTTTCTCTTTGGATCTGCCCATGTAATTGGGCAGCCAGGGTCTTGGGGACACAAAGTCAGAGGAAATTCTGAGCCAGGCACCATATTTGCTGGGAAGGTGGTATTGTTGTTCAGTTGCTCAGTCGTGTCCGACTCTTTGCAATCCCATGAACTGCAGCACGCCAGGGTTCCCTGTCCTTCACTATCTTCCAGAGTTTGTTCAAACTCATGTCCATTGAGTTGATGATGCCATCCAACCATCTCATCTTCTGCCGCCCTCTTCTCCTGCCTTCAATCTTTCCCAGCATCAGGGTCATTTCCAATGAGTCGGCTGTTTGCATCATGTGGCAAAAGTATTGGAGCTTCCACCTCAGCCCACCCTTCCAATGAATATTCAGGGTTGAATTCCTTTAGGATTGACTGGTTTGATCTCCTTGCAGTCCATGGGACTCTTCACCAGCACCACAGCTCAAAGACATCAATGCTGGGAAGGTAGAGAGAATGTTTTCCATTTCTCACTTCTTGCTCAAAGTGCAAAAATGACGGGCCCGTCTGGCCTAGTCACTGCTTTCTGTCTCTGCAGCTCTCCTGGCGCCAGCTCTCAACTTCTCATTAATGTTCTGTGATGATCCCCTCCTGGTGGTGCGTCGCCATCATCGCACGGGGTTATTAGAGGGCAGACACCAGCAGGGAAGGTGCTCTGGGCTTACTCTCACAAATATCATCCCTTGTATTATCACAGCAATTACAAAATACTGCTCTTAAAAATGCAATAAGGAAATACCCAACTCTGTGGACTCTGTATATCTGTCTGCCAGCTTTCTATTTTTATGATAGCAGGTTGAGCCAGGCAGGAAAGTAAACCCCAGGGAAATGTAGTTACTTAAAGTTCTTCCAGGAGATAAGGACATGTAGACATTTTCTAAATTTTATTTAAAAACATTGTTTGTGCCTCTCTCATTCCATGAAGAATAAAAAGAATGAAAGAAACTGTGATTGATAGCACAAAGATCTAGAGTTCAGGAGGCTCAGCTCAGAGGAATGGGGGTGGGAAGGGAAGGGAGGTGTTTTAGACTCAAATCAGAACCATTTAAGAAAAGAAAATTACACGGTTGCAGAATGCAGGTTCCATAATAATGGCTGGCAAATGATAATTTCATTTCTTATAGGATTTATCCAATGCTGCACGACTGTTTGAGGCTTCCCAAAATTCTAGGCTGATGCTAATAAAGAGCTTATCTATTGAAAGAATGGAGCTCGATGTTCCAGTGAGGTCAGGAGAAAGAAAAATAAGTAAAACCAGGCCTGGGAAAGCTGAAGAGGCTGAGCGCAGGGGAAAAAATGCTCTAGAGTTGCTGAACCTGAAGTCACACCAAGCCAGAGGAGACGCTCAGAAAGGAAGGAGGACCTGCTGCCTGCAGGCTTCTCTCCATAAAACGTAGTGCCCCAAAGCTTCGGCTGGTATTGCTCCAAGTGGAACCTAGCCACCATGCCTGGGAATCTCTTCCAGTGTCTGTTAAAATTCAGATTCCTGGGCCCCACTCTCATCTTCTCGAATTAGAATCTTTAGGAACAAGAAGGTGGAATCTGCATTTTACACAAATAGTTCAGGGGCACGACGTTGCTCTTCAGCTCTCTCGGACATAGTTGGACAATGAACTTGAACGAGGGCCCTGCTACGTGTGGAGAAACATCCCAGGGGTGTTGCGGATGTACCAAAGCAGCAGGAGGCGGGTTAGTGCCCTAAGACCTACACTCAAGGCGCCCGTAAATCCCCAGGTGCGTGTTCCAGCTCCACTTCCTTGTTCCCCGGCTTCACTCTCCCCAGAAAGCTCCAGTGCTCTCACAAACAAAAGGCAGATTTGAATTGTGCAAATGGGGCATTGCCCAGAGGCAGAAGAAGAGGAGACAGCAGGTTTCCACAAGCATCTGAGAACCTTGGAAGAAAGTGCCAAACAACTGTACCCAGGAGGGCCCCCACGTCATCCTAGCTAGCCTGGGCCCTACTTGTCAAGGTGTCCGGTCCGGCTACCCTCCGCTTCTCTGCCTCCATCTCCCCTCTCCATTCCCATCTCCCAGGACAGCATCCCATTCCCCTATCCGCCCCCCCCCCCCCCCCCAACCCCCCAATATCTGCAGGAGATCAGGATGTGACAGGCTGGTTTACTATCAAATCAAGAAGGCTGACCCCAGGTCTGGCCTTGACCATTGACCGCCTTGGGCCTTCTCATTTCACTTTGCAAGAGCTCCCCTCCTCTCTGCTCCCCCCCTCCGCCCCCACTTTCTTCCCCGGGCTCCAGCACATCTGTGGCCAAGCCCTTGTCTTGGAGGCTGCTCTGTGAGATGAGAATCCCCAGGAGAGAAGTTTGTGGAAAGCAAAGGGAAGGCCTCTGTCGGAACCGAGCTTGGATGAAGCTGCAGCGGACCTCCCAGGTCAGAGCTGCGAGGCCGGGGTCCTCTGTGACAGATGGAGGGGCCCTCCTCCTCCGGGGACCCTTTCCTTACAAGTCAGCCCCCGGCCTCTGGTGCTCAGCTCCCTACGGAGTGCGGCGCCTGCGCCACCCAGTGGGCGTGGAGGGAACTGCACCCTGCCAGCCCGGCTCCCTCCCTCCGCTGGGGCAGGACTCCGAGACAATGCCTGGCGCCGAGTGATCCGCGGGATCAGGTTGCTATCATTCCCTTACCGGGAACGAATCCACTTTTAGCAAAAGAAGAAACCGGAATGGTAGTAATATCAACAGCGTGTATGAAGACAGTAACATCTACTAATTTCAGTGGCGCCTGAAATTTCTCCCAGTGTCATGTTCTGGGCGGGTGGACAGTATCAGAGCCCGTGGCAGAAGCGAGAGGCCTTATTACCAGTCTATGCAAAGGGAACCTTGAGGTCCATGCCATAGTCATAGTCATTTATTCACTGAGCTCCCTTGTCCTTTAAACTTCAGTCCCTGACATGGGAAGGAAGCTGCCCAGGAAACTGCACTCCGCCCTGGAGCCGGGGTAGCTCTCTTATGGGTCTCAGTGCTTCTTGGAGAAAGGCTGGGCGAGGGGAAGGGAGGGGGGCTTCAGAGTAAGGGAGCGTGTGCTGCGGTTCACCTCCTTGCCCTGAGGATGCTGCTTCCAGCCCGGCAGTAATAGAAAACGTGAATGCTGGGGGCTTGTCCTCTGCCCACCAGCCTTTGACATTGCCCTCTGTCTGAGGTGGGAATAGGAAAGTGGTCCCTGGCAGCCTGAGCAGGACTCCCTCAGCCGACCAGGTCTGCATGCCCACACCTGAGGCTGCCTTAAAGCCCTGGATACCTCTCCACAGGGGGCTGGGAGCCTCACTGAGCACCATTTGTAGAAAATCAAGACGTCGTGAAGACATGCGTGTACACATGCATATATTTGCATGGCTTTCTCCAATAGGTATTCAAGGGTACCCACAAGTCACCTCCTCAGAGAAACTTCTGCTCACCACCCTAGGACAACAGCGCCTGATCCACCTCCTGCATGCCGGCATTATTCTAGGCAGAGAGGACAGGGTAAAGATGGGACAGTGACATTCAGAGCTAAGACAGGGAGGGGAAGTGGTAGAAGATGAGGTGAGAGGTGGCGGAAGGCCAGAACAGGTTGGGGCTTGTCAGCTAGAGTAAGGGAGGTGACTTGTTCCTGCTGCCCAGTCCCTCCACTTCTCACCCCCAGACTCACACACAGCCTGTCCTCCGTACCTGCTTCAAGTCCCACCTCCCCCAGGGAACTATCCTGATTCGAGAGGCCACAGATCTTGCCCTCACACCTACATCTCACACTGCCTTCCTCCTGCCCCATGTGGACCCTGCTGCACCGAAGTTTGATGCTCCTTAAAGACATGGACCAACAGACTGGTTCCAAATAGGAAAAGGAGTCCGTCAAGGCTGTATACTGTCACCCCGCTTATTTAACTTACATGCAGAGAACATCATGAGAAACGCTGGGCTGGAGGAAGCACAAGCTGGAATCAAGATTGCAGGGAGAAATATCAATCACCTCAGATATGCAGATGACATCACCCTTATGGCAGAAAGTGAAGAGGAACTCAAAAGCCTCTTGATGAAAGTGAAAGTGGAGAGTGAAAAACTTGGCTTAAAGCTCAACATTCAGAAAACGAAGATCATGGCATCCGGTTCCATCACTTCATGGGAAATAGATGGGGAAACAGTGGCTGACTTTATTTTGGAGGGCTCCAAAATCACTGCAGATGGTGATTGCAGCCATGAAATTAAAAGACGCTTACTCCTTGGAAGAAAAGTTATGACCAACCTAGATAACATATTGAAAAGCAGAGACATTACTTTGCCAACAAAGATCCATCGAGTCAAGGCTATGGTTTTTTCAGTGGTCATGTATGGATGTGAGAGTTGGATTGTGAAGAAAGCTGAGCACCAGAGAATTGATGCTTCTAAACTGTGGTGTTGGAGAAGACTCTTGAGAGTCCCTTGGACTGCAAGGAGATCCAACCAGTCCATCCTAAAGGAGATCAGTCCTGGGTGTTCATTGGAAGGAATGATGCTAAAGCTGAAACTCCAATACTTTGGCCACCTCATGCGAAGAGCTGACTCATTGGAAAAGACTCTGATGCTGGGAGGGATTGAGGGCAGGAGGAGAAGGGGACGACAGAGGATGAGATGGCTGGATGGCATCACCGACTCGATGCACATGAGTTTGGGTGAACTCCGGGAGTTGGTGATGGACAGGGAGGCCTGGCATGCTGCGATTCATGGGTTGCAAAGAGTCAGACATGACTGAGCAATTGAACTGAACTGAAGAGTCTTAAATTTATCATTGTCCAGTGATGCGATCCAGATTCCTGCCTTCTTGTTACCTGGCAGCAGGTGAGGGATGCCAAGACCCCTAGGGCCAGGGCCAGAGAGGGGAAGGGCCCAGGAAGGCCAGGACATAACAAGTAGGACTGCCTGAGAAGGGATGTTCATGGGAGAGGCCAAACCAGAAGGACCCCAGGGCTAGGGGCCATGAGCAATGCTGAGCTGGCCAGCAGGGAGAGCAGGTACACTCGGGTGGGGCTAAGGCAAGGGGAAGGTCAAAGGGTGGGTCACACCCAGAGCGGAATGAGGGTGTGGTAGGAGGTCAGCTGAGTTGTGGCCCCTGTGTGGGAGTGGGGCGCCCCTCTAGGCTGAGAGTGACAGGCTCCTGCTGGATCAGAGGGAGGCCAGGCAGCACCCACCCAGGCTGGGGAGATGTCCAGCCACCTCTACCTGGCGGGGAGGCTGTGGTGAGAGGACCTTGGTCTACCCCATGGTGAATACCTGGGAATGGAATTTTTGAAACTCAAATCATGTTTTCCCTTGAAAGTATTAGTCAGTCATGTCTGACTTTGCAACCCCATGGACTGTAGCCCGCCAGGCTCCTCTGTCCGTGGAATTCTCTAGGCAAGAATACTGGAGTGGATTTCCATTCCCTTCTCCGGGGGATCTTCCCAACCCAGGGATCAAAGCCAGGTACTCTGCATTGCAGGCAGATTCTTTACTGGCTGAGCCACCAGGGAAGCCCATAGTGAACCATAATTGCTTAGAAACTGCCTGCCTCAATTGCCAGGGGGCTGTGGCTTCTGACACACTGACTTTAAACTCTCTGTTCCCTGTCAATTAGCCAGTTTAACTTTCTACGGTGGCCCTGATGAAAGTTGCCATTCAGCACCAGCCCTAGATCCTGCGGAAGGGATATTGTTGCCATGGAGATGGAGTCTGGGCTTGGCACTTTCCGCTTAGCCGCTGGGTGTTCCTGGGGTTGACTCATAGTCCAGCATGCAGCAGGAGGCCACCTTTGTGGACCCCAAACCTTTCCTCCCCCAACTTGATCCTGACCACGACTTCCGCTGGCCAGCTGTTGATCCTAGGCGCTTGCTACATGCGTGCTGCCAAAACCTGCAGCCCAGGAGCCCCCGGCTGAGCCCACAGGAGCCCCCGGCTGAGCCCACAGGAGCCCCCGGCTGAGCCCACAGGAGCCCCCGGCTGAGCCCACAGGAGCCCCCGGCTGAGCCCACAGGAGCCCACGGCTGAGCCCACAGGAGCCCCCAGCTGAGCCCACAGGAGCCCACCTGTGGCCTCCTTGGAGCTCAGCCACACCTGAGACCCAGAGAGAAGCAACTCAGGTTGGACACAGTGGCTCCAATCGGCCTCAGGTGACTCACAGCAAACAGAATGATGTGGACGCCCAGTGTTTCACTTACCAGCTCACTTTGTATTTATCTGGCAGTGGCTGCACCAGCATTTCCCAGCAGGTTTACCCAGCTATTTAAATATGAGCAAGCTGGCTACAGTCCTCTCTCTCTCTGGCTGTGTGTCAGGATCAGTCACCTGGGGGGGTTGGGGCAGGGCTTGGTAATCACTGAAACCGCAGGCCTCCTGCAGAGATTTAATGGGGCTAGGGTAGAATCCTGGGCATCCCTGTGTTTCCAGAGCTTTCCAGGTGCCTCGCCCATGCAGGCAGGGGTGAAACCCACAGACACACTACCTCCACCCCCAGTGCACTCATAAGCACCTCTGCAGCCTGGTCCTGCCCTCGGCTGGTGGACCTCTGATGCGAATTCAGCTCCTCTCATGCCTCACCCGTAATTATTTCTGTATCCAATTCTTTCTCCTTGAGTTTTCATAAGGTTTAAGTTTCTGCTTCATTTTTGGATGGTGACTTGAGTGTCTCATTCTGTAGAACACCTCTGAAGGCAAATTATTATGTTATAGAAAATCTAGTTATGAGTAAGTATGTTGAGAAGGAAACAAGAAAGGTGATCTTATTGTTCTTAGTTCTTACATAACACTTTCTTATAAATCTTTTGTTTTAGTTTTTTTAAATTTTAGAGACCTTTGAACATACACCAAAGTAGGTAGATTAGTATCATGAACTACCACACACCCATCAATCTGCCAACCCCCCAAAATAACCAAACTGGTTCCATTTCCCACACTCTTCCATTTAGCCCATCTTCTATTATTTTGAAGCAAATCCCAGATATCATACTATTTCATCTGTAAAAGTTTTAGTAAATCAAAAAAGAACTCTTTTTGTATCATAGTAATTCCTAGTGTTCAAATTTTCCTCTTGTCTCTTAAATATGATACCGTTAATATATAAAATATTTAAAAAATGATACAAACGAACTTATTTACAAAACAGAAATACTCACAGACTTAGGAACTTACAGTTACCAGAGGGGAAAGTGGGGAGAGAGGACAGATAGATTGGGAGTTTAGGATTGACGTGGACACACTAGTGTATTTAAAATGGATAACCAAGGACCTACTATATAGCACAGGGAACTTGGCTCAAGATTCTATAATAACCTAAATGGGAAACAAATTTGAAAAAAAAAAAGGCTACTTCTATGGGTATAACTGAATCACAAATCACTTTGCTGTATACCTGTAATCAACTGTGCTCTGATATAAGACAAATATTTTTTTTTAAATTTCCCAACTGTCTAAAAATTGTCCTAAATGGATTTTTAGGAGAAAAGTTTGAATCAGGGTTCAAATGAGGTTCATCTGTTGAAATTGGTTGCTTTGAATTTCAACCTCTGTAATCTTTTTTTTTTTTTTTCCTTGTAATTTGTTTGTTGAAGACACTGGGTTCTTTATTCGGTAGATTTAACCACAATCTAGAGTTTGCTGCTAACCTTTCTGTGGTATAATTTTACAGGATCTCTGTCCGTATTTTTCCTATAAATTGGTAATCGAGAGCTTAATAATTTTCAGGTTTGGTTTCAGTGCTGGGTATTCTTCCAACAGGAGGCATGTGATGTCTGTCTCTTTCCATATTAGATGCTGCAGATGGTCAATGCCGGCATCTTTTGAAAGCTCTGTTTCAAAATAGTGATATCTGATTCTACCATCTTCTCCTTCATAGAAGTATTCTAGCTTATATAAGGGAGGGATGATAGAATCAGATACTACTATTTCTCTACTGTTTCACACCTAAGATAATTGTTCGCTTTCCTCCATTTACCATTTCAAAACAATGCATTGCTTTCCTACCATCCTCCAACAGTGAACAGAGTTTAGTTTCTAGTATTACTATGAATTCATGGATTTTTAAACGTGTGTTTCAATTCATTGCAGTTAATATTCTAATTGATTCTTCCCGTTTTGACCAGTGTGCGTCTCTTCCACTTGATTCCTGAATATTTTAAGCATGACTAGAGAACACTATAATCCCTGGTGGCTCAGTGGTAAAGAACCTGCCTGCAATGCAGGAGACAAGTAGACGCAGGTTCGATCCCTGGGTCAGGAAGATACCCTAGAGAAGGAAATGACAACCCACTCCAGTATTCTTGCCTGGAAAATCCCATGGACAGAGGAGCCTAGTGGGCTACAGTCTATGGGGTTGCAAAGAGTCAGACACGACTGAGCACAGCGCAACACAGAGAAGACGTGTACATTTTAAACAAGCCTAATCTTGTATGCTTTCTGCTTAGACTTAGAATCAGCCATCTCTCCCAAGGCCCTGGTGCCTTTCAGTGGGAAATGGTATTTGGAGACCTCGCTTTGGACGTGCAGAGTTTACGTATTCCTTTTATCTGACCAAAGTGTCCCCAGATTTTAGTTTCTCTATCCTGGTCTTAGAGTAGGTATTGACTTTAGTTCTGAGGCCAATAGCACTGAATCCACAAATGCTGATGAGCACCAGGTGGGGAGAGACAAAAAGAGCCTTCAGGTGTAGACAGCGGATGGAGGAGGAGGAGGTAGGGGGAAGCCTTCGAGAGCAGTGTTTCTCAAACATGAATGTGCATGTGAATTCCCTGGCAATCTTTTTGAAACGCAGAGTCTGATGGAGCGGGCCTGAGGGACCTGAAATGCTGCACATGTAAAAAGCCTCCAAGAGATACAGGCATGCTGGTCCTCAGCTGCACTCTAAATGGCCAGGCTCTCCAAGTAGTAAGTAGTTAGCGGGGTGTCAGGACTAAACGCTGAAGGAGCTCAGAGCAGGGATGAGGGAGCTGTCATAGAGGAGGCGGCATTTTGGCAGTGACTTTTCTTAAGAACCAGGAACATAGCAACAGAGTAGTGGCATCTTCACTTTTCAACTTTAAAGAAATTATTAAGGTGTAACATTCGTAGATCAAAGAGAACGAGATCCAGTTTTTGAGATACAATTCACACACTATAAAGTTCACCCTTTTAAAGTGTATACTTGAACCATCTTTCGTATAGTCATAGAGATCTATAATTGTTGCCACTATGTAATTCCAGAACATTCCCATCACCCCCCAAAAGAAATCCCATATCCATTAGCACTCATTCCCCACTTCCCCCTGCCTCAGCCCCTAGCAATTACCAATCTATTTTATATCTCTGTGGATTTGCCTATTCTGGACTTTTAATATAAATAAAGTCATACTATATGGAGGCCTTTGTGACTGGCTTTTTTCACTGAGCATAATGTTTTCAAGGAAGGTCCACTCACGTCATAGCATGTATCAGTACATCCTTGCTTTTTATGGTTGAGTAATATTCCATGGTATGGACAGATCGCATTTTGTGATTCATCACCAGCTGATGAACATTTACTGTTATGAATAATGCTGCTGTAAATATTCATGCACACGTTGTGTGTGTGTGTGTGTAGCATATATTTTCAATTCTTCAGGGTATACACCCAGGAGTGGAATTGCTGGGTCATAGTGGTAACTCCATGTTAAAGTTTCTGAGGAAACAACAAACTGTTTTCCAAAGCAGCTGCATCATCTGTGGTTTGATGAATAAATGTTTATACATAGCACACACTCGTATCACCACCACCCAGGTCAAGAACAGGATATTATCAGCACTCTAGAACCCTCCCCTGAACCTCCAATTTGACCTCTGTCACCACCAATGGCTGGGGCTTTGAGAGGTAAAACCAGGGGAACGTGCCCTGTGGTGAGAGCAGCCTTATCAAAGGCATAGCAAACCAGGCAGGGCTTTACACCAGCTTTAAGTCCTTCTATGTAGACACATACCACTTTTTCCTGTTGTACCCAGGCCTGGTGAGCAAACAGGCTTCCTCCCGCAGTGCTTCACTTCCTGTGCAGCAAGCGGACCTTTTCAGAGCAACAGCAAGCCCTGACTTGGGATCCTCCAGGAGGCCCCGGGATTGGGGGTAGGCAGCTGAAGCACGGAAGCAATGCCCGATGCCCAAGATTCATCCCGAAGGACAGCTTCAGCGCCAAGCACCCTGGTGACGCCTGCTGCAGGGCCAGTGGCTGCCGTGGGGGAGTCTGCCTTGGCCATGGTCCTGTCACCGTCCCTTCCGCCCCTTCTGTGTCCAATTACCTCCCACCAGAAGGCAATGGCACCCCACTCCAGTACTCTTGCCTGGAAACTCCCATGGATGGAGGAGCCTGGTAGGCTGCAGTCCATGGGGTCGCTAAGAGTCGGACACGACTGAGCGACTTCACTTTGACTTTTCACTTTCACGCACTGGAGAAGGAAATGGCAACCCACTCCAGTGTTCTTGCCTGGAGAATCCCAGGGACGGGGGAGCCTGGTGGGCTGCCGTCTCTGGGGTCGCACAGAGTCGGACATTACTGAAGTGACTTAGCAGCAGCAGCAGCAGGCCCTTTGGAAAAACCCAGGCTTCCAGAAAGGCAGGACTATCTGAGCAGGTCTCCCACAAGCAGGGAATTGAGAAGGGGCAGCGGTCAATGCAGCCTCCTGTTCTACCGTCAGGATCTTCAGAGCGTGCTCCGCCGGGAGGTGCTCCTGGGAGGTGGCCTTGCAGAAGCCGAGCCTGCCGTCAACCACAGAGAGGCCCCAGCTCTGGGAGGACCCTGCTCCTGCCTCAGTGGTTCTCCTGCATCCAGCCCTGCAGACCTTCTCTCTCTGGTCTCAACCCAGCACACACACACGTCACAGTCACAAAACTCAAAACTGCTCAGAGATGTATCACTGACCTGCAAATCCTTGACTTGCCAATGACTTTTCCATACCAGCACCCCCACCGGAAGTCCCTCCTGCTGGCTCCCCTAAGAGATTGTGTGAGACCACCCCGCCCTCCCCAAACAGGTGTTCTGGCTTTGTTTTCAGAATACCACCCCTGACACGAACAGCCTGAAGTTGTCATGTCCTTTCAGCCCACTCTCTGGGAATCTACCACCTAGAGGTGGATTTGGTTGGGTCTTCTTGAAAAGACGCACAGTGTCCCTGGGAGGACCAGCCTGCTGCATGTCAGCGTGTGTTAGTTTAATGGGTGACTCAGCTGCCAACACTGAGCTGACAAGGGCAGCTGCAAGCCTGGGGGTGTGGATGGGGAGTGGAGGGTGGAAAACCCTGGATCATGGTGACCATGATGGGCAGGGCAGGTTGGGGCATGTTGCAGGATCCCTGGGCAGTCCAAGGCTCTGGAGAGATGCCCAAGTCAGGGTCTAGAAAGGAAAATGGGAGGAAGCCAGAGACTAACTTCTTAAGGTTATATTTTATATGCACCAGGCAGGGGCTGGAAGCCAACTTCCCTTCCTCTTCCCCAGGGTCCTCTTGCTCCTACTGGTCTCTCTTCTTCTCCTCTTCCCACGCTTACTTTCCTCTCCTCCACACTGCCCTTCCCCTATTCCTTTCCTCTGACCCTGGAACAGAAAATAACCTTATTAGCTCTATTTCCTCTCTATTAAAGACTTAAAAGGCTTTAGCCTCAGGATCTAGTTGTTATGGCATCACTTGATGGGGAAAATGCATGGTCTAGCCCTGTGCCTGGCTCATCACAGGTGCTCAGCAAGTGCTGGTTAAGGGAATAAAAGCATGAATGAAAGTGACTTCATTTTGAGTTGCTAATGCCAGATCTGGAGGTGGACTTTTGGAACCCATCCCTATTTGAGTGAACACTGACTTTCCTGCAGGCACAGATCAGAGGTTTCTGTTGCCCTGGGCTCCCACAAGATTCCATAGATGAAGCCAGGGTGGGACCCAGGATCCAGACCCCTAATCTTGTGTGATTTATGTTCTTGCATCTTTGCAACTTTTGCTTCTGGAGGGGGCCAGTGGGCAGGGACTGATGGGGTCACAGCACCCTCTGCTGGTGTATTTTCATAGGTGGTTTTTGCATATCTGGGTTTATAGTTAATGTTTACTTTTGTTTTTAATGGGCTTGGGCGAGACTGGGAATGAGGATTTCTGGTTTTATGACACGCTCATTCTTCATGAATATCAAGACTGAAAGTGGCCCTTGGTGATAAAAATGAGTGTCAGGGTGGGCTCCCAGACATTAACAATTTAATTGAAAGCAGGTTTTGGTTTTAACAACCTCCCTGGCCCCAGTGCATAAGTGTCAGGTGGAAACACCTTCTGCTCCAGGCTCAGTGCTGTATCTCTGATAGTAGCAGGCTCTCTCATTTGCTTTTAAGAGGCACACATGAGGTTTTGTCTGAGTGAGCTGAGAGAACTTTCTCCAAGAGGGAGAACCAAAGTTGCCCACAGCGGGACTGGCCCCTGGACAGGGGCCGGCGCTGAGCTTTCTGTACTCATCATGAGTCGTGGCTCCCCCAAAGCCAGGCGGACACTAAAGAGCTCCCGGGTAGGAAGGTAGCGGGCAGAGGGAGAGAACCCAAGGCCAAACTAACCCAGACTGTCACAGCCTCTTGCTCAGTGAAGGCCCCTATTTTCCATACAGCTGATGGCACAGCACAGCTTCTCACACTAGAGCACACTGGAGTCACCTGGGAAGTTGTGTTAAAATGCAGGTCCTGATTCAGTAGGTCTGCCATATAGCCTGAGACTCTGCATTCCAAACAAGCTCCTAGATTATGCTGATGCTGCTGGTCTAGGGACCACACAGGGAAAGCAAGAGTGTAGAGGAAATAGATTCTGACATCAGAATGCTCAGGCAGAATTCTGACCTCACCTCTGCCACTTATGCTATGACCTTGGACAGATTATGTTCATTACCTTCTCTGAGTCTGCTTCATCCTGCACAAAATAGGGAAGATGACCATTTACGTGACCTCATAGAAAGACAGACAGAATGACTTCATGGGGTTGTTGTAAGAATAAAATGAAACGATGCAGGTGAAGTTCTTAGTGCAGAGCCTGTAGTGTTCAGCACATGGCAAATATCTTCATACTCATGTGTCCATCCGGCAAGTATCTGTCAACCCCCTGCTGTGCCCTTGGCACTGCCATGGGCCCCACATCCAGCAGTGACAGAAACACAATCTCTGCTCTCAAGGAACTTACATTCGAGCAGAAGACAGACCACAGACAAGTGAAATGGATAGGATGTGAGCTGGTGCTAAGTGAGCTGCAGAGGCCAACAAAGGAGAGTGAGGAGGATAAGGAACTCGGAGCGTGAGCATACTGTTGTTTGTGCAGACTGGGAAAGTGTCACTGGGAAGGTGACGCTGACATATATACACTGCTGCTGCTGCTGCTGCTGCTGCTAAGTCGCTTCAGTCGTGTCGGACTCTGTGCGATCCCATAGACAGCAACCCACTAAGCTCCCCTGTCCCTGGGATTCTCCAGGCAAGAACACTGGAGTGGGTTGCCATTTCCTTGTCCAATGCATGAAAGTGAAAAGTGAAAGTGAAGTCCCTCAGTCATGTCCGACTCTTCACTACCCCATGGACTGCAGCCTACCAGGCTCCTCTGTCCATGGGATTCTCCAGGCAAGAGTACTAGAGTGGGGTGCCATTGCCTTCTCTGATATATACACTGCTGCTGCTACTGCTGCTAAGTTGCTTCAGTCGTGTCCGACTCTGTGCGACCCCACAGACGGCAGCCCACCAGGCTCTCCCGTCCCTGGGATTCTCCAGGCAAGAACACTGGAGTGGGTTGCCATTGCCTTCTCCAATGCATGAAAGTGAAAAGTGAAAGTGAAGTCGCTCAGTCCTGTCCGACCCTCAGCGACCCCATGGACTGCAGCCTTCCAGGCTCCTCCATCCATGGGATTTTCCAGGCAAGAGTACTGGAGTGGGGTGCCATTGCCTTCTCCGGATATATACACTACCATATGTAAAATAGATCACTATCGGGAAGCTGCTGTATAGCACAGGGAGCTCAGCTTGGCGCTCAGTGATGACATGGGCGGGGGGTGGGAGGGAGGCTCAAGAGGGAAGGGACATATGTATATAACACAACATTGTAAAGCAATTGTACTCCAATTAAAAAAAAAAAAGTTCATTTGGATTTTCTGTAAGATGGGGAAAATCCAAATGAACTTTCTGGCCAACCCAATATATGTTAAAACTCAGAACTGTACATCTCCAAAATTCAATGTATGCAAATACTTTAAAGTAATAAAGACTATTTTAAAATGAAAAAAAAAGAGAGAGAGAGAATGTAATTTTGAGGGGATGACCACGTGGCTAGCTGAAGAAATGGGAGGGACCATTTGTGAGTGCAAAGGCCCTGAGGAAAGAGTGTATATGGTGTGTGTGAAGAAGAAAGAGGAGCCCAGAGGTTGTGGGGAATGAAAACAGGTAAGAGATGAGTGTGGAGGAGCAGGGTCCATCCTTGAGGGCATTGCCAGCATCAACTTTGGATTTTTCTCTGAGAGAAAAGGGCAAACACTGGAAGTTCTGAGCATAAGAGCAACACAATCTAACTGACATTCTAAAAGGATAAGTTTGGCTTGTTGGGGATGGACTGTGGGAAATCCTCCTCTACTCCAGGAGCACTGTGATTGCTCAGGCGAGAGTGGAGGGTGGCGTGCAGAGATCCCTGGGAGCAGTGGTGGGAGGGTATGTATTCATGGCTGTAAACATCTACCCACATTCATCTTGTTCCCTATTATCCCTTTTATTTTTGGCTGCACTGAGTCTTAGTTGTGGAATGCAGGATCTTTGGTTGTGGCATGAGAACCTCTAGTTGCAGCATGTGGGATCTAGTTCCCTGACCAGGGGTCAAACCCCAGCCCCCTGCACTGGGAGTACAGAGTCTTAGACACTGGAGCACCAGGGAAGTCCCTCCTCTTTTCCTTTTAAATTATCCTTTGAGTGGGGTCCATTTGCCCCTTCCTCTGGGAGAACACTTGGCTAGGGCACAACTTCATTGGCCACTCCCAGGAAACAGAAAGATCCAAGGTGCTTCTCATCAGAAAGGATGTGGGGAGATCTCACCTGACTTTGTCTCTATTCTTAAGGGTCCTTCCTGGGCCATCTTTCTCTTCCTTAAAAAAAAAGAAAAGCTGTTAGTTTTATTATACAGATAATGCATGTGCCTTATAGAAACATTAGAGATTATAGATAAACACAAAGAATGATGTCAGAAATTGTCATAATCTTACTGCTCAGAGAAAACCACTGCTATTAGTCTATTCTTGTATATTTCTAAGTGTCTTCAGTTCATGCAGGCTCTATGTGCATGCACATACACACACATATAAATTTTTTACCAAAAAAATGGGGTGATATTTGAATACTATGTAATACACCAATACTATCAATGGCATTAAATATATTTCAACAACATATTATTCTTAATGTCAGCAGAGCATTTCATTTTATGGGTGTACCACAATTTATTTAACCAACTGGTGTTCATTTATGTTGTTTCTGATTTTAAAATATATACATGTCACAAATGACTCCTTGATGAGTATCCTTGTAGCTAAATCCTGGCAGCCATCTGTAATTTTTTTCCCTATCTTTTAAAGCATCTGATACATATCACCAAGTTGCTCTCAGAAATATTTGTGTGAATTAGACTCATCCTGGAGTTGCTCATCTCCCTACAGACACATGACCCATAAAAAACAAAATGAACATTTCTTGGTCACATTTAAAAGCTGATGTTGATATTAAAGTGTCAGGGGGCAACTTTGCACCATTTTGCTTCACCACCTGCTGAAGGCCCACTCTTCATCTTCTGGGTCCTCTAGGATTGGAATTAGGGTCAGGCTTTCAGACTCACTGTTCAATCTCTGAGTAAGATCTGGATTGGATTTGGTTGTGGGTTTTTTTTGTTTGTTTGTTTGTTTTTTCTAATATAGAGGGAAGTACCAGAGTCACCTTGGTCACACTTATCAGAAGGGAAGTCACCTTCCAAATACTGAAGAGGGTGCAGGGAGGCTCTAGGGATCCCTGAAGCCAGACAGGAACACTTAGGAAGGTGGGTGGGAAGTTCATTGCCATGGAAATGTATATACTCAGACCTGTTGCACCCGGGAGAGATGGGGCTCCTGACCATGGTGGTGGATGCCTGAGCCCACCCTCACCCACCTTCTGGAGCTGGCGGCAACCTGTGACCAGGGAGAAGGGAGGCTGTGAGTTCGGGTCATGCCAGGGCCCAGGGCAGTGATGGGAAAGGATGATACAGTCTGGCCTCCTTCTGGGCCCAGCCCTGCCTGCCCAGCTGTTTCTCTGGTGACTCCTTGAGTCAGGGCCTGGGGCTGCAGCACCTGTCACCTGTGGGTGGGCTGGGGTGATCCACTTGCCCTTCACTCTGCTAGAAATCAGACACCGAGATTAGAAAGGAAGGATACTGCTTTACAAGGGACCACTCTGACCTCTAGAACAGTCTCAATCCCCATACCATCTAATAATTTCTTATTGATTCATTTCCTAATATATACTTCCTCTCAAAACACTTATTTTTTTTAATATGGAAGTAGTTCAAATCTCATTTCATTGCAGACCTCACTCTGACTGCAGTCAGTCCAGGTGTTGGGAAACTGCAATGGAGAACTGAAACTTTTTCATCTGGGAAAGGCAATTCTGACTTTGTCGTCATTGCTGTCAGAGTAGTCTGGGTTTTTTTGAGAGTTGAATTCCTCCACATATGCTCTCATTTAGCTCTCACTGAAAGTAATGTGAAAGTCTCTCAATTGTGTCTGACTCTTTGAGGCTCCATGGACTATATAGTTCATGGAATTCTCCAGGCCAGAATACTGGAGAGGGTAGCCTTTCCCTTCTTCAGGGGATCTTCCCAACCCAGGGATCGAACCCAGGTCTACCACATTGCAGGCAGATTCTTTACCAGCTGAGTCACCAGGGAAGCCCAAGAATACTGGAATAGGTAGCCTATTCCTTCTCCAGCAGATCTTTCCAACCCAGGAATGGAACTGGGGTCTCCTGCATTGCTGGCAGATTCTTTATCAGCTGAACTACCAGGGAAGCCCTAGCTCTCATTACACCCCTTTGAATTAGACGTGGTTATATTCACATTCCAGATGAAAGCATGGAGTCTGAGAGGCGACGTGACTTACCTGCAGCCACACCATTAATTCATGTCCAGAGCCAGCTGACCCTGAGATCTGTTCCTCCTTTGATCTCATCTCATTGCCCTTGGAAATGCAACCAGCCCCAAAGAGTCACAGAGCACTGGCCCAGAAGTCAGAAAACCTGGGTTCTGGTCTTGGCTTTGCTACACATGGGCTGTGTGGCTGAGGGCACTTCACTGCACCACTCTGGGCCTCAGAAGCCTCACTGTAAACTGAAAAGATCTGACCACTCTCTGAGATTCCTTCTAACCGTGGGGCCTTAGCTCAGGCTTATTGGGTGGTAACAGAAAGCTGCTTTGCTTAAACAGAAATAGGCGCTGTGGTCCAAGGGTCTGGAGACTCTCATGAAGCCAAGCCAGGGGCCAGCACCAGGCCAGCAGGGCTGAGGCCAGGCAGTGGTACTTGCTGCCCCCTCTCTGGAACTGCACGAGTCTCCACTTCTCTCAGCTCCTCTGTTTTCAGTCTTCTCTCTCTGCAAAATGGTTTACTTTTTCTGCAGATTACCTTTCTCTGCTTCTTTGGCTGATAGTGGCAGATGCCTCCCCAGCTCCTAATTATAAGACCAGTTCTGGGGGCCAACTGAGTCTCCCAAAATTCCAATTTCAAATTCCCAGGGACAGAAATCGACTGGGCAAGTTGAGTCGGCTGTCCACCTTGTTCTGATCAATTGGGTCCTGTAGTGCAAAGCAGAAGTGGTGGCCCGGGTTGGGGAAACGCGCCCTCCCCACAAGAGGCTCTGTTCTCAGGAGAGGAGTCACATCTTTTCAGAGAAGAGACAGGTCAAGCATAATTCCCTTCCAGATGAGGTGACCTTGAAACCAACAGAAAAAGCACAAGCTCACCAGCAAAGCTGGCCCATGGGAAGCATCGGCAGGAATGGCAGGCTGTGGCTCCCTGAAGGTCTGTTCCCAAGGGCAGACACGACAGCTGTCTGACAGCCAGGCAGACCTGTCCCCCAACACACAGTGTTGTCCTTCTGCTGCCTGTGAGTTGGATGATGTGAAACTGGGACACAGGGGAGCTTGGAAAGGTCAAGGGACAGGGACTGCGGAGACCACGCCACCAGTCCTCGGAGCTTGGTTAGCACTGCGCAGTCATTTGCACAACGAAGACTCAGCACTTCAGCTGATCCTGGCAGCTGTTTCCCTGATGACCTTGTTTCAGTTCTTCAAACCGGCACATGGGTTATCTCTCACTGTGTAACAAACTGCCTCAAAACCTAGCAACTTAGGGCAACAAGCATTTATTATTTCACAGTGTCTGTGGGTCAGGTAGTTAGGAGAAGCTCTTCTGGGTTCTGACTCATTGTCTCCTCATGAGGTGCGGCAGTCAAGCGATGGCCAGGGCTGCAGTCCTCTCAAGGCTCAGCTGGGGCTGGAAAAGTGCTACTCACACCAGTGTTGGCAGGAAGCCTAGGCTCCTTGCCATGTGCCACTCACCATAGGCCTGCTTGGGTCCACACCCCATGGCAGTGAGCTTCACCCAGAATTGGTGTGCGAAAGAGAGCAAGATGGAAGCCACATGTCCTTTATGACATCATCTCAGAAGTAACACACCATCACTTCCGTCATATTCGATTCATTAGAAGCCAGACACTCTGTCTAGTCCTCACTTAAGGGGAGAGGAACTATGTTCCTCTTGAAAGAGTATCGAATTTGTGGGTCTATACCAAACCAGAACTGAGCACAGAACTGAGCCATACAATGTTCCCAAGTGTCTGGAGGTTTGGGAGTCAAGGGATGGGGTCTGGGGTGGGGGCTCCTCTTTGATGGCAGAAATCAGTCCCCAAAGATGTTTTAATCTCTATAACTTGTGAATATGTTATGTTATACAGCAAATGGGAAGTAAGGTTGATCATCAGCTGACCTTTAAACTAAGGAGAGTAGCTGGATTATCAAGGAGGGCTCAATGTAATCACAGGGGTCCTTCCAAGTGGAAGGAGGAGGCAGAAGAAGAATCAGAGTGATCCTGAGCACTATTTACAGTAGCTAGGATACAAAAGCAACCTAGATGTCCATCAACAGATGAATGGATAAGGAAGCTGTGGTACATATATACAATGGAGTATTATTCAGTCATGAAAAGGAAGGCACTTGAATCAGTTCTAATGAGGTGGATGAAACTGAAGCCTATTGTACAGAGTAAAGTAAGTCAGAAAAAGAAAAACAAATATTGTATATTAACGCATATATATATGGAATCTAGAAAAATAGTACTGATGAACTTATTTGTAGGGCAACAGTGGAGATGCAGACACAGAGGACACTGAATTGAATGCAAAGAATTTCACTCATGGCAGGATAGTTTGTTGAAGTCCGATTTTCTCTGAATCTTTCTTCATTCTCATTTCAAGGCAGCAGCCAGGCTTCCCCTTATCTTGGTGGAGGGATTTTGGGCAGGACACAGCATGGGGCAGTGGGAGGTCAATGGCCCGCCCCCACCTTTAAAGGCCTCTGAAGGGCAAGGTCTCCTTCAGGTGAGGTGGGGATGAGGAAACATGCCAGAGAATAAGGGTGGATCCTCAGAGCCCCAAAAGGGAGCAAGTTCCCATGAACAGTGGAGCCTTAAGTCCTGCTTGGTAATGAGACCACAGAGGGAGGCAGTGCAGGCTAGACCCTGGGCTGAGGAGTTCCTCCTATTGCCCAACACACACACACACTTCTGGGATCATACAGAATAGCATAGGATATCTTCAGGGCCTTCCCTTTGACCTGGGACATCTGTAGAACCAGGTAAAGTGGAGGGAGGCAGTGGAGACACTAAGGATGACCCTAAGGATTTCCCTTTGAACCATGAGGAAGCAAGAAGAGAGGCTGGAGTCTGAAACACACTGATTTTGATCTAAAAAAGTGATACTCCTTCCACACTCAAGTTTGAGACTGATATTCAATACTTTGACTCCTGCTTTGGCTTTAAACGAAGATTTTACTCTCCGGGTGGAAGGAGCCGGGGGCAGGGTGGTATGTGAGAAGGCAGCAAGTCTTTCAAGGAGTGGGGAGAGGCTGAACCCAAGCTGCTGATGGGTCCTGAGGCAGCATTAAGTTGGAACTATGTCCTCGGTCACACAGGAGTTGAAGTACAGATAAATCAGAAAGCAGGTCCAGACGCCAAGGGTGAGAAGGATGCCCAGGCGTGGTATGGAAGTTTCCTGTTATACGGGGAGAAAGTCAGGAGCCTGAAGCGAGGTCAGCTGGGCAGCTGGCAAGGCACCCTGCCCTTCACAGAGGCCTCTGGGCAGCCCCCAAGCTGGGCTAAGCAAGTCCTCCTTTCTCAAAGTGCCACGCCCTCTAAGGCCGGGCGGATGCGGTGGGGGCGGAGCCTGCACAGGCTGGGGTTGATGGGAATGCGCCCTGGAGCACCGCCTTTGGGATGACTGGGCACCCGATTGAGACAAGGGGCTTGCAGGGATCTACCTACCCCCGATCGTAGTTGTTCTGTGGGGTACACAACAAACATTTCTCCTGTGGAGGACAGAAACGGCACAAGAAAGATCATTTTTCCCTGGTCCAAGATGGCCAGGCTGCTGGGCACCTCATCGGGTCTTGCTATAGGAGAGGACAGAACAATATAGTTGCACTTGGGAGTGGGCGCATCCAGGGTTGAGTCCTACTTAGTCATGGTTTCAGAATCTCCCCAGTCCTAGAGGGCAAGACCCCAGAGTGGATTCAAGACTAGGGAGGCATCCCCAGGCCGGGAGAGGAGTGGAACCCGGGGAGAGAGCCCAGAGGAGGTAGAGGGGAACAGGAGACCAGGGGCTTTAACACTGCGGCAGGGTGGGGAGGGCTTCACTTACAAAGCAGGAGTCACACTGGTGAAGGGGATCCATTGGGTCTTTTGGTTGTTGCCGTGCCACCATCTTTTTGTGAAGGGAGAGCGGTGCTCCACCAGCCCCATCCATTTTCCTGAGCCGGAGCTGTGGCTCTGTGTCTGTCTTTCCTATCAGCCTGAGTTCTTGCTGCATCTTCAGTCCTCTCCTAAGGGGACTGGGGAGTCAGGAAGGGGCAGAATTGGGGAGAATAATTTTCAACATGAAAGGAACTCACCAGTAGCATGGGTGGCCATGGAGGGTCTTGACTCCAAAGCCACTGGGGGCAAGAGAAACTAAGACAGCTCCTTGAAGGCTCTGGGAGTCCTCTGAACTTCAGGGACATTTGGCAAAGAAAAGGAAGGAGACTCTTTAGGGATGAGGAGAGATGGGGGCAGGTTGTACTTACAACTTGCTGTTCTTCTGTATATTTATTAAAACATCCATCTTCTCATCCATATCCTTTTGCATTTCCTTCCAAAAGAGAATTCAAAGCTAGAATCATCATCATGAAGGGCTTCTGAAATCCCTTTCTCCTGCTTCACTCTGTGAACCACTGTGAGGCCACCTCCGCATATTACTTCCTCAAGAATCCTCACTGGCCCTGGGTGAGGTAGCTCACAGAATGTTCATGACACATGCCACCCACCCCTCCTTGTCTCCTTCCCCATTCCACGAGGAAGCTGAAGCACAGGCAGAGTCCTTAGGGGCTGGTTCAAAGTCTCCAAGTGAGTTAAAGGCCAGGATCTGTTTTACCTGATCTTACACCTGAATGAACTGGAGAAGGAAATCGCAATCCACTCCAGTACTATTGCCTGGAAAATCTCGTGGACAGAGGAGCCTAGTAGGCTACAGTCTATGGGGTTGCAAAGAGTCAGACATGACTGAGCGACTTCACTTCACTTCACACCTGAATGAAACCCTATCTGCTTTGGTTCAATGCCTATAAAATCATGGAACCAAGAAAACAAACCTTATGACCCCTAAAGACACTTCTGACGCCAATGGTTTGACCCCTGCCATGTACACAGATCCTGGATATGTGTTTGTTCCATCTCTTACTCAATTCCTGGCAGAAATGGTCAATGCAAAATAGATAATAGTGCAAATGGCTCCTCACATGTATTGTTAAGAACTGAAATAATAATAAAGTCTTCTTGGTAAAGTTTAAAGCTATAAAATTTGACCTGGAAAAATTGGAGAGAAATAGTGGTCATAAAGAAACTCTAAGATGGCTGATGTTATTACTGATAATATCTGTTGAGGACAAAAATAGGGTTGGATTGAATATCACAAAATATAAAAAAAAATTCGCTTCCAGGGGAATCATTTTAATAATAAAAAAATGAAAGATTTGGGAAGAGTTTATTGATCTGGGGTAGAAAATTAATCAAGGAATTACTGTCAGGATGGAAATGATTTCCCAAAAAGATCTTTTTGAAAAGCACTTAAGTGTTTGTATAAATTTTGAATAAGATATTTGTATTCATAAGTAAAGTCAAAATATCTTTGAAGTCAAAATGCCCCCTGGGTCCAAGGACCTCCTTGGTGGTCCAAGGAAGATCCTGAACTCCCGATGCAGGAGGCCCAGGTTCCATCCCTGGTAGGGGAACTAGATCCCGTATGCTACAGCCAAGACGTGTGCCACAAATAAGACCTGGCACAGTCAAATAAATAAATATATTTAAAATTCTCCCCTGGGTCCAAAACATCAGAGTTTGCGGGGAGCTGCCTGTGAGAATGGGGTCCTTTGTCCAAAGGACACAGCTCTGGGAGCTGCCTCAGTCCTTGAGGGTTTGCTTGCAAACATAGCTCTCTGTCCTGCCACCCCAGAGATTAGGTGCTTATTTACTGCAGACACCTGGAGTTCTGTGCAAACTTCTCACGCACAGAGAAATGTTATCTGGTGTAAGAAATAATAACAGGGTGCCATTCCCATGCTCTCAAGATTTCTTGTGACTGTTTGTAAGATGTATAGGTCAACCAAGAAAAAATGTCAACTGTCTTGTCTTTCTCACGCTCTCCTGTATAAATATAAGATGCTGAATAAAGTCGGTGTCAGACCGCTTCCCTTTGTGGAGACGTGTCTGAACCTCTCGACCCCATCTTTGTTGTAGTCTCTTGCTGTAGTTTTCTTTCTCAGCCGCGCCGTGCGCGTTCTCGGGACCTGATCGACTTTGCCGGCTGGCACCGGCAAGAGTTAATACATTTCACTTTCTTAGAAGTCTCACCATCACTTCAAACTCATACTTCAAACTGATCTCCATCATGTTCTCTTCTAAATTTGCTCTTTCCCTACTGTCTTTGTGACTGTCATCTCTTTCTTCTAGCCATCCAGATTAAAACTGGTGTCATCATGGACGCTTGCCTCACTTACATTCTTTCTACTGAATCAGTCACCAAGCATGCTATTTTCCCTTCACTGCATCGTTCGGATTGACCCTTTTCCTTCTGTTCCTACACTGGGTCCAGCCTTCTTCACCTTGAGCGGGGATGCGGCTTCCTGTTTGATATTCTTGCTCCAGATGACCCCCACCTGCTTCCTGGTGCCCCCACCCCCACCCTGCCCCAGCCACCTTGCAAGCAGCTGCCAACTCAGCTTTCTGAAGTGCTGTTCCTAGCGTGTTCTTTGATTAAGAATCTCCAGAGGCCTCTTACCGCTTACACAACCAAGTCCCAACCTGTCTGCCCGTCTTTCAAAAGCCTTCATTATCCATCGCCTTTGTGCCCACTCCGTTTTATTTCTCACAGTTTCCCCCAATGATCCCACTTATATGACTGATCTCCCCACTGACCGTGATAAGCTTCTCATTCCTCCTGCTTCCATGCTGTGTGCAAGCTGCTCCCGTGCCCAAAATAGCCTCCTTTGTGCCTTGTGATATCCAGCCCTACCCACTAACAAAACACTTACTGTGTTTGCATTTTAATACAGAAATAGCACAACCTTTTGCAGAAAAATTGGACAATACAGAGGAATATAAAAGGGAAAATTAATCTCATCATCTAGTGATAACAGCAATTAACCCTTTTGGTAGATTTCTTTCCAGTCTTTTTTCTATATAATTACTTACCTATTTTTTTTCATCTAGTTGTGATCAGCCGATACATTATTGCTTGTATCTTGCTTTTTAAAATTCTCATTATAAGCATTCTTTCTAAACACTGTCTCCTATAGTTAATCTTCATTATATGTTAATAGATATATCATAATTTATTTGACTGTTCCTCTACTATTGAAAATTGTGGCTGTTGACAATTTTTTGCTGTTATAAATAATCCTGTGATGAACATCTCTTTATATGTACCCATGCAGGCATTTCTGATTATTCTCATAGGTTAAATTCTGAGAAGTCAAAGAGTTGATAAGTCATGGGGTTTTGATATTTTTGATACCTATTGTCTAAATTCCTTTTCAGTTTTGTACAAACTTGTACTCTGATCAGCTGTAAAGAGCATTCCTATCTTGATTTGTAATTGTCATAGATTAAAACTTGGTTTATTTGAATGTGGCAATTACCTAAGTTGTTTTCATTTGTGTTTATTTGTTTATTCATTAGGTAAAACTTTGTATTTATTGCTTTTTAGTAATATTCTTTTTTTTTTTTTTGCTTTTTAGTAATATTCTTATCTGTGGATTGTTCACATATACCCTTTCCCCATTTTCCTATTTGATTGTTAATGATTTGTGTGAGTTTTATATGTTATAGATAAAAACCTTTTGTCTATGTTGATCATATTTGTGGAAAATTATTTCCTTCAAACTGTTCTTTACTTTCTAATTATGTGTATGGTGCTTTTCTGTTATGATTTTTAAATTTTCTGTATTGTTAAACATATCAGTATTTCTTTTATGATTTCTTTCATTGTAATTATATTTAGACCATCCAGTAAAATACATACAATTTCTTATTTTTTTTTAATTCATGTTATAGACTATTTCAGTTTATAGTGTTAACTGAGTTAAGTTTTCCCCTTATATAATCAGGCAATATTCTTCTTTTTGTTTAATTTTTATTGGAATATAGTTGATTTACAATGTTGTATTAAAGTTTCTGCAATACAGCAAAGTGAATCAGATAAACATATATCCACACTTTTTAAAATCCTTTTCCCATGTAGGTCATTACATTGAGAAGAGCTCCTCGTGCTATACAATAGTTTCTTATTGTTGTCTATTTTATATATTGTAGTATGTATGTGTCAACCCCAGTCTCCCAATTTACCCCGCCTCCCCTTCCCCTCCCCCCAGTAATCATAAGTTTATTTCCTTCATCTGTGGCTGTGTTTTTGTTTTGTAAGAAAGTTCATTTGTAGCATTTTTTAGGATTTCACATATAAGTAACATGACATTTGTTTCTCTCTCTGACTTACTTCACTAAGTATGACAATTTCTAGGTCCATCCACGTTGTTGCAAATGACATTACTTCATTATTTTTTATAGTTGAATATTTCATCGTATAAATATTCTTAATATTGATAATCTTGTCCTTCTCACTGATAATTTTAAAAATCATCTTTATTGTATTTTAAATTTTATAGAGCTGTGGTGCCCAACTGTGAGCATATAATTGAATCAACTGAGGATCTTTAAAAATTACCAATGCCCAGACCTCTGATTTAACTGCTATGGGGTGCAGCCAGAGGTAAAGAGAGGCAGCTCAAAACCACAGTACAGGTGATTCCAACGTGTGGCCAATGTTAACAACTACTGCTGAAGTGCTAAGGACCTGGTTCTCATCAGAAGCAACCATCTTAATCATGTAACAGCATTTTGAGCAATGGTGCCCCAGCTTGGCGGAGAAGGCAATGGCACCCCACTCTGGTACTCTTGCCTGGAGAATCCCATGGGTGGAGGAGCCTGGTGGGCTGCAGTTCATGGAGTTGCTGTGAGTCAGACATGACTGAGCGACTTCGCTTTCACTTTTCACTTTCATGCATTGGACAAGGAAATGGCAACCCAGTCCAGTGTTCTTGCCTGGAGAATCCCAGGGACAGGTAAGCCTGGTGGGCTGCCGTCTCTGGGGTCGCACAGAGTCGGACACGACTGAAGCGACTTAGCAGCAGCAGCAGCAGCAGCATGCTGCTTTACTTAATTTGTCTGCTTATCCTTGGGCTGTACCACCTTCGTTTGATTATTGTGACTTCATTATGAATTTTAATATCTGGTAAGGGTGATGCCTCTTTACAACTCTTGAAAAATTTATAGGTAAATGTGTTTGCCTATTTATACTTTTACATTGGTTGTTCTCCTGGGGAACATGAATAAAAGCCCAGGCTGCAAGCACCTGAGCTCTGTTTCTTAATATTAGTGCTCCCACTGATTCTGAAACTCAAAATTTGAAAACTGCTATTCTAGAAACTAGATAATCTTTTCAGTAATTACTGAATTCAAAAATAACCTTATTGGACTCTTGGATAGATTTGCATTTACCTTTCAAACTTTTAGACTCACCGTACCACCCACTTTCCCTAGGGCACTTCCCTGGTGAACCAATGGCTATTACACTGCGCTCCCAATGCAGGGGCCCAGGTTCAATCCATGGTCAGAGCACTAGATCCCACATGCCCCAACTAAGAGTTCACGTGCCACAACTAAAAAGATACTGTGTGCCACAAAAAAGACCCAACACAGTCAAATAAATAAATATTGAAGAAAGAAAAAGACTCACTTTCTCTAAAATGACTTTCTGGTCACCCCAGTCCACATTCACTTCTCATGTCTTTAAACTCCTACTTAAGTGACAACTGGTCATCATTTAACTTTGTACTTGCATGGCTTCTGTGTGCTCAGTTGCATCTGACTCTTTGAGACTCCCATAGACTGTAGCCCGCCAGGTTCCTCTGTCCATGAGATTATCCTGGCAAGGATACTGGAGTGGGTTGCCATTTCCTCCTCCAGGAGATCTTCCTGACCCAGGGATCAAACCCTCATCTCCTTGGCTCCAGCATTAGCAGGCGGATTCTGATACTTACCTGTTATTTATGCAATAGAGTTTGAGTCTCTTACTAGATTGTAAGCACTTTCAGATCAGGCTCTGGCTTCTCCTTCCATGATTCCTGGTACGGTACTGGCCCATGGAGGGCATTCAGTAAGTACTTACCTTCATAATCTCCACAAATTCCTGGAGTTTATCAAAATCCTTGTCCATTACATCCTTTATCTAGTGAGGAAGAAAGGCACGCAGCACATTACTGAATGTGGAGTTGTCTTTTGAGAGTTTTAAGGTAAGTGCTGTATCTGCTCCCCTGGAATGAGCTGATAAAGTTTAAGGAATGTTCTAATAATGACTTATTTAAGCCACTTCTTCCCAAGAGTCTGTGAAGGGTAAATGCATGTACCACCAAGTCACCACCAGCAGCAGCCGGGGCATAACTTGGATCTGGCCATTGTAAGGCAGCCACGTGGAACCCAAATCACAGCTCCAATTACACACTCTTGCTTGAGTATTTTCTTTGTTCACAAATATACTATAGGTGATTTCATCAGAGAAACAAGAGTTCTTGGTCTGCAGCTTGCTCAGGGGAGGAGAAATTGGCCCCTGATGGCCTCCAAATTCCAAGTCAGCCCCTCTCACTCTGTTACTAAGATTGTATCTCCCCATCCTAATCAATGAGACACCTTAGAGAGCCCTTATCATTCCAAAATTGGATTTAAGCCTCAGACATGAAAGAGACAAATAACCTAAGCTGCCTGACACAAGCACTCTAGGGAATTTGGGCTTAGTTAATGGGATTGCTCTTTCATGCAATTTTCGAATTCCTTCACTATTCAAAGTTAGGTGTTGCATTTTCCTGGGAACTACCCTTTAACTCCATGAGAGGTTAAGTCTCATCCTGTTACCTGTTTTATCTCCTCCATTTTTTCCTTCAGCTCTTCCCGCACTTCCCTGAGTTCATTCTGAGGAAATAAAACAGAGGAGTAAAGAAATGTCTTGGATGGAAGGGAAACAGTCAAAAGAAGGAAAGATAAGATCCTGGGGCATAAGGAGCAGAAGATCATTGCCAGGAGGGAGGAAAGAAAGGATGCTGTTAAGAAAATAGTACGGTGGCACGAACTGTACCTCCGGATGTTGATGCACTGTGAAAAGGCCACACACTCCCTGCTGTGGTGTCACCACCAAAATCGCAGGGTCTAAGTCTAATGGCGAGGAAGCATCAGACAACCTGGACTGAGGCCATTCTACAAAACACATGATTTGTAATCCTCAAAACTGACAGTGTTGCAGAATACAAGGTCGAAGAACTGTTCCAGATGAAAAAAGACTTGGAAACTGGAAGCCAGGTGTGATTCTGAATTGGATCCCAAACCAAAAAATTTATCTTCTCTTTTGTTATGAAAGACATTGGCAGGATAACTGGGGGAATCAGATTAAGGGCTGTAGATGAGAACTGTATCAACATGAATCTCCCGACTTTGATGTCTGGATGATTGTACTATGGCTGTGTAAGAGAGTGATCTTGTTTTGAGGAAATGTATACTGAAATTTCGGAGAACCACATGCTTGCAAATGGTTCAGGATATATATATAGAGTGTGTGTGTGTGTGTGTGTGTGTGTGTGTGTGTGTGTGTATATACACATATATAAATATGATAAAAAGAGAAAATAACATGATAAAACATTTGGAAATCTGGGGGAAGAGTATACTAGAACTCACTGTACCATTTTTTGGGAAAATATTCTGTAAGCCAGAAATAATTTTAAAGTAGAAGCAGAAGGCGTGAAGTCGCAGGGGCTGGAGCAGAACTGCAGGGACCAGCAGTTTATCTGCCCCATACGTTGCTCCGTCAGCTCCACCTGTTCACTGGGTTGGTCCAACCTGCTGCCTCCAGCGTCCCCACACCTACCTTTAGCTCCTTTGTCCCTCCTGGTTTGGTAAATGGCCCTTCTTGTTTAGCTCCTTTGTAGTCATATGTCTGTCGGTTGAAAACAGAAACACAGAATATTGGAAATAGCCATTGTGGGCAGAAGAGGCAAGGGAGATCCCCCGTAGGTTCGGCTCCTCGCTTCGGGCCTGGGCAGAGGTGAGAGCTGGTGGCCTGGCCCCACCAGCAGCAGCGTTCCCTCAGTCCTTCTCCTTTGTCTGAGCCCATCTCATTCCACTCCCTTCCTGGCCCGCTGGGCCTCAGCTTTCCATGCCCTTAGCAGTCATGCTCATTCCCGCCCCAGGGCCTCTGCGTGTGTGGCTTCCTCCAGCCCTGGCGCGCATCCTTGGCCCTCCAGCGGCCGGAGCCTTGTCCTCTCCAGGCTGAGGAAGGCCTTTCTGACAGCCCCCCAGACCTACAGTAACCACCCAGTTTTGGCTTCCTATTTCAATCCCCTTTATCATAGGTAACACTACTGAATTTTTCCTCATTTATTTATGCATCTGCTTTGTTCTATGACAGCAGAGTGCTCTCTCTCACTCTCTCTCTCATGTATCTGCCAACACCTGGAACAAGTCTTGGCCACCAGGATAGGCGAATGACCCCTGGCTCCAAGTCACCTTCCCAGGGCTCTCAGGCCTGGCTGCCAGGATGGCATCAAAAAAGCTTCTTACTTTGATCGGCTCCGGCTTCAATTCCAGGCAAACTGCCCTGTAGTTCTTGCTCTGCAGAGAGGGAAGGTGGGATTCAGGCTGCCAGGCATCAGGCTTGAGGAGGACTAGGGAAGCTGGGGGAGGACTGGAAAAAATTGGGGAGGACTCCCCCCAACTCAACCCTGCCTGTCCAACTGCACTTAAGATCAGGCCCACACACCCCCAGCCCCTGAGCCAAGACAACTCACATTTTGTCATGTTAAAACCTGCCTGTTCAGCAGGCTGCCCTCTTCTTGCTGGGGGGGCCGGCAAGAGCACTTTGAGATAACTGAAGGAAGCTGGCTAAGTAGTTTTTCGGGAACACTGACTTTGGAGGTAGACAGATAGACTGGAATCCTCCTCTCAGCCATCCTCCTCACTGGTTGTGTTAACTTAGGCAAGTTACTTAGTCTCTCCGGAGCCTTTATTTCTTAATCTTTAAATTGTGGGTGATAATTACCTTTATTTAATGAGCTTCTTCTATGCCTTAAACATGTGGGTCAGAGGTAGGCCTGGCTGGGGTCATGGCTTCCAGAGTGGCTGGAGTTGGAGTGGCCCATTTCAGTGCTCCTCGTCCTAGCGGGGAGTCCTTGCCACCTCAAGGCCCGGGGTCCATTCCCCACCATCCTTCCAGGCTGAGAGGCTAGCTACCTCATGCTCAGAGGGAGAAGGAAAAGCCGAGGGTGTGCTGGGGACTCTCTGTACCCCCACCTCCGCCTCTACCCAGTGGGCGCTCAGAGTTTCCCCTTTACCAGGCTTGTCTTCTTCGGTTCCACCCTCTTGGCCGACATGATGGAGGAGGCCAGAGTGTTCTTCCACTTCCCAACCTCCCCTCGACGGGCCCCCGTGACCAGGCCACTGTCCTAGGCAGCTTACAGGCTGAGGTCAGGCAGGACCACCACCTCTCTGTGGGTGGAACAGCTGAGGTCACAATGCCCAGGACCTACACACCGGCCCAGAGTGTCACTGCAGCTGCGAGCCTGGGGTGTCTAGGCCACTGAGAAGAGGACCTCAGGCCGGGTTCCAAAGCCACGAAGTTTCCCTCCGGCAAGGGGGAGGGGGACCCCCTGCAGAGTCCACCTGAAGGACAGCAGCCTGTACGGCCCAAGCACAAGGCACACCCTGGAGAAGGAAAAATTGTTGGCCGCACCCCAGCAGGACCTCCCCCATCTCCTAAGACTAGGAGGAGGCATCTGCCCTCAACAATGAGTTTCTCTTCAGAGACCACTCACCTCCTCTTCTGGCCCTTCCTTGAGCCTGAAGCTATTTTGGGTTGAGGTGCCCTGAAGTTTTTGCAATTCAAGGTGTCTGTGCTGTGCTAACCCGGGGCTCTTGGTACCAATCTCGGCAGGGTGATCTCTGATGCCCTGGCCTGACTTTACAGCTGGCCCTGCCCCTCTGCCCTCTTCCACCCAACTCCATTCTTCCTCCTGGTTTTTCTACCCTCCTGGAAGAGAGTCAGGGCAAAAAGCAATAAGTAGACTGTGAATGGTGAGAATCCTGGATGATGGGCAAGGAAGGTTACTGAGGCCATTCTGAGGGTAACTGTGATTTGTGTTTAAAAGACAAGTGGACACAGGGTGGGAAAAGGAGGGTGGGATGAATTGGGAGATTAGGATTGACATATATACACTACCATGTGTGAAATAGATAGCTAGTAGGGATAGAGCACAGGAAGCTCAACTCGGTGCTCTGTGATGACCTAGAGGGATGGGATGGTTGGGGGGCGGTGGAAGGTCCTAGAAGGAGGGGATATATGTATATTTATAGCTGATTCACATCGTTGTATGACAGAAACTAACACAATATTGTAAAGCAATTATACTCCAATTAAAAAAAAAAAAAAAACCCACCAAAAGAAGTTTAAACAACATGGCCTCCCCTGAGACCTAAAATTATTCCATATCCGGGTTAGGAAACCTAATTTCTCTTCCCTCTTATCCTTGGGTATTCCTTCCTCCCTTTCATTTCAAATACTAGTTGCTTCAGAAAGGGAGGACCAACTTGGAAATTCCTAGGACAGACAGTACAGGAAATGATGCAAATTGTGTGTTAAGTATGTGCCCGCATCCCAGACACGACCGATTGTACTCACCTGGCCATTTCCTGGGCCTGTGCCTGTCCTTCCCAGAGGCTCTGGGCTCTGGGACTTATTTTGCAGCTTCCATCCTCGGGACAGACCTTGATCTCAGCTCATCACAATCAAAGGAGAATGTCTGTCACTATTCAGCTGGGGAGGGGAGGGTGGGGGCAGGAAGTGGTGGGGAGTTTCCCAGGCTCCTTTCCCCCTCATTCCAAATGAGGGGTTGGAACACTAAGTCCTTTGACCACTGTGCTCAGTCCTTCCAGATCTGCTGACTGCATGGCAGGAGGGTCCCTTCTTCACAGGCTTCCAAAGATCCCACAGGCTTTAGCAGGAAACTGCAGTGAAAATGACCGACTCCTTCTCAATGTTTACCAGCCTAGTGAAAATGGGCACCATCTCCTCTTTGTTGGGGATTGAGTTCCTCCTGGACCTGAAGAGAAATGTCCTTTGTTTGGGGGAGCACTTGTTAAATGAGCCTCCTTCTAGACAAGCTCACTGACCCATATATCAGGAAATTGAGTGTAAAAGAAATCAAGGCCTTTTTGTGAAACTGCTTTATAATGTAGAAAATTTACACAGACGCACACACACACACACACACCATCATCATCATCACCAATTTGGACATTATCATGATTTGGACAGAAATTTGGCCACAGACCCACATTTTGCCTTCATACAGTACTTGCTGTTCATGCCCTCAAATACATCACTGTTGTCATCAATATGTCCTGGAAGGGCTGGGGATATGTTTAATAAACCTAAATAAATGAGTCTGTTATTTTCTTCTCTAAGATTTTGCAACCGCTTGAGACCTTAAGTGAACAGGAACTAAAAGGCCTCTTGATGAAAGTGAAAGAGGAGAGTGAAAAAGTTGGCTTAAAGCTCAACATTCAGAAAACGAAGATCATGGCATCTGGTCCCATCACTTCATGGGAAATAGATGGGGAAACAGTGGAAACAGTGTCAGACTTTATTTTTTTGGGCTCCAAAATCACTGCAGATGGTGACTGCAGCCATGAAATTAAAAGACATTACTCCTTGGAAGAAAAGTTATGACCAACCCAGATAACATATTGAAAAGCAGAGACATTACTTTGCCAACAAAGGTCCGTCTAGTCAAGGCTATGGTTTTTCCAGTGGTCATGTATGGATGTGAAAGTTGGACTGTGAAGAAAGCTGAGCACCGAAGAACTGATACTTTTGAACTGTGGTGTTGGAGAAGACTCTTGAGAGTCCCTTGGACTGCAAGGAGATCCAACCAGTCCATCCTAAGGGAGATCAGCCCTGGGATTTCTTTGGAAGGAATGATGCTAAAGCTGAAACTCTGGTACTTTGGCCACCTCATGTGAAGAGTTGACTCATTGGAAAAGACTCTGATGCTGGGAGGGATTGAGGGCAGGAGGAGAAGGGGACAACAGAGGATGAGATGGCTGGATGGCATCACTGACTCGATGGACGTGAGTCTCAGTGAACTCCGGGAGTTGGTGATGGACAGGGAGGCCTGGCGTGCTGCGATTCATGGGGTCGCAAAGAGTCGGACACGACTGAGCGACTGAACTGAACTGAACTGAGGCCCTGCGTGGGAGCAGCCTTGTGACGTGGGTATTACTGTGGTATGGTATAACTTTGTTCCTTGCAGGCCATAGGCCATTCTTACCTGAAGAATGTCAGATAGACTTTTTCTAAACCCGCTTCATGGCAATAATCCACTGGTCCAGGGCAAGAAGTATATACAACCCTCCGAGAGGAATTCTCTGGGCCCTGAGCTCCCACTTGAAGTTGAAAAAGGAGGCGTAAGCGAAACTGCTTTCTGGGTGGCAACACTGGTGTGAAAGTCGCTCCCTGGGCAAGACAACTCAGAGGAAACCCAACACTGAAGCAGGCCACGGTCATTTGCTGAACGCCCTAAACATAAGCATTAATTTCTTTCTATCTCATTCTTGGTTAAAACAAAGCCCTCTTCTTGTGCCCCCACCACTCTGACACCTGTGACAATGACAACCCATGCAGAGAGCTGTGAATCGAGGGGCCCTGCCTGTCTCGGCCACACACCTCACTGGAAGGTCGCCTTTATCCAGGCTCAGGCCCAGGCCGGGTCTCAGCAAGGAGCTCCGGGTCACTATGTAGGGGACTCCACAGTAACACCCCGCCTGCTCATTCAACACTGAGCCCCGCCTGTATGCCGAGCGCTCTGCTAGGCGCTAGGAGCACAAGGATACCGGAAAAGGCCCCTGGCGTCTAGGGACTCATCACTGATGGGCTGACAGGGCATCATTAGAACCACACTTGCAATATAGTGAGTAAGGTCAGGGTGCTGAGAGCCCAGGGAGAGGCTCGGCCCGGTTCTCAGAGCTGGCTCTCTCTCATGTTCTTCTGGATCCCATTCCTGGCCTAGTGAGCTTCCCACTGCCCTTGACTTTAGAGAATTTCTTCTCTAAACCCGGTGCGGGAGGTGTGGAGAGCCACGTTACCTCCTACATACCAGACTTTCCCGTCACCGATACCCGTCTCTGTCTCTGAAGATGACACACTCTGCCCAGCACAGTGGGGCCGTCTCTTCCACGCTGGGCCCTGTATGGCGAGTGTCTACTGTCTCCAGCACAGCGAATGGGTCTTCCTTCTGGCAGAAAGAGGTGCTAGCTTGTCCCAGCAGGTGTGCTGGGTACCGTATCAGCCTTCTCTGCTCCATCTGGCCCAAGTTCACCTTTACCTGGCCTTGTCACTCGGCACAGCAGCTGGAACTGGAGTTAAATCTACACATCCTCTAACAGAGCAAGAAGGTGTCCTCTGAGCCGCCTGTGTCAGGCTTTCACCACCTCCCAGTGTCATAACACACACCCATTCCCAGAGGTCCTGTGGGCGCCTGCCTCGGGAAATAATGGGATGTTCATAAATGGAACAACCTGGTTTTGTGCCTGGATCTCCCTCAGCTCTCAGCTCTCAGAGAGTTGGAAAACCTCAAGCCCCACATCCACACAAAGGAGAGTTTGCAGGGCCCACCTGGTGTCAATGAGATTCGTCTTGCTGACCTCTCTCACGAACCTTACCTGGCCTCCGCCCTGCTGCTCTCTGCCAGCCCCCCGCCCACCACCCCCGGATGTTCTACGGGCCTTCTAATGTGCCTCCCACTTCGTTACTTGGATTAGTCAGGGTTCTCCAGAGAAACAGAATCAATAGGACATCTATTTATATATCTATCTGTCATCTATCTATCTAGACATTTATCTTAAGGAATTGGCTCACGTAATTACAGAGGCTGAGAAGCCCCATGATCTGCCATCTGGAGATCCAGGAGAGCCAATGAGGGCAGTTCCCTTCTGAGTACAGAAGACTGAGGTCCTAGCTATAAAACAGGCTGAGAAAGGATTATTTCTTACTCAGTCTTTTGTTCTGCCTAGGTCTTCAACAGATTGGATGGGGCCCACCCACATTAGGGAGGACAGTCCGTTTTACTCAGTCTACCCATCCAAGTGTTAACCTCACCCAAAGCACCCTCACACACATACCCAGAATAATGTTTAACCAAATTCAGCTGAGCCTTGAACATGGGTTTGAACTACATGGGTCCACTTACAGGAGGATTTTTTTCAGTAGTAAATACTGCAGTTATGCAGTCTGAAGTTGGCTGAATCTCCAGGTGCAGAACTGTATATACCAGGACTGACTAGAAAGCAATA
This sequence comes from Bos indicus, assembly GCF_029378745.1. NCBI lineage: Eukaryota > Metazoa > Chordata > Mammalia > Artiodactyla > Bovidae > Bos > Bos indicus. Next base: position 60,723,629 of record NC_091775.1, on the reverse strand, counting down.
CAGACTTTTGACTGTCCAGCGGGTTGGCACCCCTCTCCCCCACATTGTTCAAGGGCCAACTGTAGGACTTCCCCGGTTGTATAGTGGATAACAATCCTCTTGCCAATGCAGGGGACATGGGTTCGATCCCTGGTCTGGAAAGATTCCACATGCCACCGAGTAACTAGAGCCCGTGTGCCACAACTACTGAGCCCGGGTGCTGTAACGACTGAAACCCCTGCTCCTAAAGCCTGTGCTCTGCAACAAGGGAAGCCAGCACAACAAGAAGCCCAAGCACCACAGTTAGCGCCTGCTCGCCACAGCTAGAGAAAGCCAGTGAGCAGCAGTGAAGGCCCAGTACAACCGAAAAGAAGTATTTTTTTTTTTTTAAAAAAAAGAAGGGTCAACAGTCTCTGAGCACCCTGTGACCTAGCCAAGTTGACGTAAGATTAAACATCATATTACCTGTCTCTGCAGTGTTCTTGATCCATCTCCTCATTTTCTGGAGCACAGCTCCTTTCCTTGAGTCATGTCAGATGTGGCCTGATCTCGTGGTAATAACTGACCTCTGGCTTGGCCTCAGGCCCTGCCCACTGGGGCCCTGGCCCCTGGCTCTTCAGTACCAGATCCCTCCTTCCTCCTTTGTCCCTGTTGGAGAGCTTCCTCCCACCCTACTGCTGTGGCTGGCAATTTAAGGCAAAGGTCTTCCAGGAAGACATTTCTCTCTCTCTGCTCAGCTGTATGAATCAGCCAATGCAGAGGGGTTGGGTGAGGGTGGGGGGCCCACACCTCCTCCTCTGCTCACTCAGAGTGTTTTGTCCCCTGACACCCATCTGGTAGGAGGGTACTTGTCCATACCCTCCTGGTCCCCTGTTATTCCAGGAGGGAACGCTGTATTTCTCAGATTCCCTCGAGCAGCCCTTGACTGTCTCAGCCCACTTCTGAGCTCATTCTCTGCTCAGAGCCCCTGCCCTAGCCTCTCCAGGCTCCAGAATCTCTCAGCCTGTTGCTCTGTTTGGTTAATGCCAAACAGGTGCGCAGATGAGTGGGGCTGTAGGCGTGGTTTGCTCGATGGAAAACGCAGGTATAAAGTCCCTGGCTGGCCCATTGCTAAGGAGGGACTTTCGGTTTCCCTTAAGAGGGGCTTTGGGCTGGTGGGCCTGGATTCTCTGGTTCAGCGATTTCCTAGTGATCCTGCCAGCCTTCTTTCCTTACAGGTTAAACTAGAGTCAAGGGCTCACCTATAGGGATATGGGGAATCACAGGAATAAAATAGCTAGTGTCTTAACCAAGCATTTTGAATGTGTTTATTTTATTTAATCCACACAATGATCCTAAGAGGTAAGTGCCATGTTCTTTCCATTTTTCGGACGAGGAAGCAGTTGCAGAGCTGGGTGGAAGAGCCATGAAATGAAGCCAGGCAGCCTGGCTACACAGCCAGCAGGTTTATCCTCCTTCCCAGGCCACCTCAGTGGGAAAGAACCCTCCTGCCAATGCAGGAGACGCAGGTTCGATCCCTGGGTCAGAAAGATCCCCTGGAGAAAGGAATGGCAACCCACTCCAGGATTCTTGCCTGGGAAATCGCACGGACAGAGGAGCCTGGCGGGCTACAGTCCACGGGGTCGCAAAGAGTCGGACACCACTGAGGACTCAACAACAGCAACATGTGGTTTGCACTCAACTAACTCCTTCCCCTTGGAAACGCAACCCCCCAGCAGCATACTTAAAATGAAAAACTTAAAAGATATTAAAAGGAAATTAATAATGAATTTATTAAGTTATTGAAAGTACTAAAAGGATGAAATAATTGCTGAAGAAAATTATGTAAAATAGAACAAACCAAGCAGTTCACATATATATATACACACATACAGTTATATGAAACAAAAAGAATTCAGCAACTTGGGAGAGAAATGATCAAAATTGGAGATAATGCATGTGAGTTAATGAAAAGAAAAATAGTCAAATTAGGTAAATAGTATCAACTCTGGAAACATTTACTTTTCCCCACATTTTTATTGTAATAAAATACACATAAAGTTTACTGTTTTATCTTTTTTCTCACCATGCTGTGCAGCATGTGTGATCTTAGTTCCCCAACTAGGGATCGAACCTGTGCCCCCTGCATTGAAAGGGCAGAGTCATCACCACTAGGCTGCCAGGGAAGTCCCCTCAACCATTTTTAAACGTGCAGTTCAGTGATGCTAAATGCCTTCACTGTGCTGTCAGCCATCATCACCATCCACCCCCACAACTCTTTTCACCTTGTAAAATGAAAACTCTGCACCCATCTGTTACCAAATGAAACTGGGGTCTGCTCGCCCCACATATAGCAAAGCCAATCAATTGATACCGGATTATGGTGAAGGAAAGTACAGTGTTATTGCAGGGGGGGCAAGCAAGGAGAATAATCAGCTCATGTTGAAAAGACCTGAATGCTGATGACTTTCAAAAATGGGTTTCCAAAGGCAACCTTAGGGGTGAGGGCTGCAGGGTGTACGATCAGCTTGTGGACTTCTGATTGGTTGGTGGTGACACGGTGATGTTTCAGGAATTCTAATCATCACCTTCTGGTTCCAACCCACCTTGGGTCCACATGCTAACCGTCAGCATGTGGTCATCATCCCCCACCTGGCAGGGGTGGGGCGGGGTCTTAGTTTTTGCAGAACTCAAAGATAAGTGTCAGATTATTGTCTATACCCCTTCAGGAGGAACTTGGGTCCTGTGACTCTGTTTTATGGTTAAATGTTATTTAAGCTGTTATATTCTTCTTCTTGCTTGACTGCTTTTCCTTTGTTTCTGCATTCCCTCACTTCCCTAGTTAGTAACTGAATGGGTCTACTCTTTGGAACTCAGGGAAGGCCTAGGAGAAGAAAGCCCCCCCCCCTTTTTTTTTCTTTACAAACAAGAAATGGGGGACACAGAAAGACTTCTTTCCTTGGGAGGGCAATGCAAGGTTCTGCTTAGTTTTATATTAAACAACTGTCCATTCCCTCCTTCCCTAGCCCCTGGCAATCACCATTCAACTTTCTCTTTCTGTGAATTTGACTAAGTAACTCATATAAGTGGAATCGTACGATCTTTGTCCTTTTGTGACCGGCTTATTTCTCTCAGCATAACGTCCTCAAGTTTCATTCAGACTGCAGTATGTGTCAGAATTTCCTTCTTTTTGAAGCTGAGTCATTGTACCACGTTTTGTTTATCCTTTCATCCTCAAAGGACACTTGGGACGCTTCTGTGTTTTAGCTATGGTGAATAATGCTGCTATGAACATGAGTTTACAAACATCTCTTTGAGTCCCTGTTTTCAATTTTGGGGGGCATATACCCAGAAGTGGAATTTCTGGATCATAATTCTTTTTTAATTTTTTAAGGAACCTCCATATGGTTTTCCACAGTGGCTGCCCTGACATTGACATTCCCCCTGACACGTGTTCCCGCATTGCCACACCCTCACCAACACTTGTTATTTTCTGTTGTTTTGATGGCAGCCTTCCTAATGGGTGTGAGGTGGCGTCTCATTGTAGTTTTGGTTTGCATTTCCCCCTGGGTCAGGAAGATCCCCTGGAGTAGGAAACGGCAGCCCACTCCAGTACGCTTGGCTGGAGAATCCCATGGACAGAGGAGCTTGGCGGTCTACAGTCCGTGGGGTGGCAGAAAAGTCAGACACGACTGAGCACACGTGCATGCAATAACTAGTGATGTTGCACATCTTTTAATATTCTTACTGGCCAACACATTTACTTTCAAAGGAATAAAGTAGAATTTTTAAAAAATAAGTTATTAAAACAGCACTGAGAGTGGAAACATAAATGAAAATTTTGAGCCACAGTGGAGTCCAAGGGTTCACATTCCTCCTGAGGTACAAGTAAAAAACCTGTCTTCCAGATGAAGAAAACCCGGCTGGCTGCCCAGTACTGTGTGCTACCCACCACTAGGTAGCGCCCAAGAGCAAAGGACCCGGGTGTCTCCCCAACGGATCAAAGAAAGTGTCCATCCGGATGATGAGGACTGAAAACGGAGGCTCAGCTCTTGCCAAATGGGTGCACCCCATGTTTCTTGTTATGTTTAACATTTGTCTATAAACATGTTTTGACTTTGCACCTATGATGGTTCCGAAGAAACAGGGCATTTTATAACAGCATAAAGAATAATTAACACGTCAAAAAAAAAGAAAGTGTCCAAGGAAGGCTCCAGTGACCTGTTCCAGGAGCCCCACTGCCTTCCAACTATGTGGGCATTTTGAGAAGCTCTCTGTAACAGAACTTTTCCCTCAAGCAGGAACAGCCCCATGGGGCACACTCGTCCAACAGTTCACATCCACACAGAATTATCATACATTGCTGGTGGGAGTGGAAAATGATACAGCCACTCTGGAAGAGAGTTAGCAATTTCTTATAAGCATAGTCTTACCACATGACCCAACAATCCCACCCCTAGGCATTTACCCAAAAGGAATAAGAACATATACCCACACAAAGACTTGTTCACGAATGTTCATAGCAGCTTCATTCATAATGGGCTCAAACTGGAAAACAACACCAAACCCACCAGCAGGACAATTGAATAAACAAGGTGTAGTGCCGTCTCTGGGGTCACACAGAGTCGGACACGACTGAAGCGACTTAGCAGCAGAAGCAGTGTTTCCCTACAATGGACTACCCCTCAGTGATGAAAAGGAGTAAGCTACTGATACATATGACAAGATGGGTGAACCCGACAGACATTTTACTGCGTGAAATTCCATTCAAACAAGATGCTGGAAAATGAATCTACAGCCACAGAAAGTAAATCAGTGGTCGCCTGGAGCTGGAGTAGGGGAGGGACTGCTGAAGAGGGCAGGAGGGAACATTTTAGGGTGTTGGAAATGTTCTATGACTTGATTGTGGTGGTTCCACTGGTACATGCACTCTGCAAAACTGATCAGATTGTGCACTTTAAACAGGTGCATTACAAGACATATAGGTGCATCTTATTCTGTGCACACAATAAAATTAAAAAATAAGTGCACCTTAAAACTCTTAAGCTGGTTTAGAGACAAATAAGCAGATGATGCAATGCTTCTTCCACACTAGGATTTGTGCAACCTATCATATCCACTACAAAGATTATTTCATTTAATCCTCATAATGTCACTGAAAAATAGCTATTATGACCCTCATTTTGCAGATAAGAACTGTTTAGGAAGCCCCTCCCCCCAGTCTTTCCTCCTGTGACTCTCTTACTCTCACATCATATCACACCATCCTCACAACTTCTGATACCAGACATACGACAATTTTCACCCACAAGGAGCAGTTCTCTGTGTCCTGTAATTTAACTCAGTCTGACACTACCCGGAGCTTGAGTCAGATCCCATCGGTGAAGGGCTCAGTCCTACAAGGCTCCCTGCCCCCTCCACCCACTTCAGACGCCAGTCCCCAGTCTAGGTGCTTTGGACTAAGTGGCTGCAGATGGACGTTCCTGCGACCCTCTGCTCAGGTACAACTAATTTGCTAGAGCAGCTCACAGGTCTCCAAGAAACATCTTACTCACCAGATTACCAGTTCATCACCAAGGGATTTAACTCAGGAACAGCCAGATGGGAGAGAGGCCTGGGGCACGGTAAGGACTCTCCCCAAACCTCTATGCGTTCACCAACCTAGAAGCTCTCTGAACCCCACACTTCTGGGGTTTCTGTGGAGGCTTTTTCCCCCCCTATTTTTTGGCCATACTGCATGGCTTGCAGAATCTTAGTTCCCTGACCAGGGATCGAACTCATGCCCCCCGCAGCAGAGTGTGGAATCTTAACCACTGGACTGTCAGAGAAGTCCCTGTGAAGGCTTCATTACTTAGCCCTGAGCGATCATTAACTCTGAAGGATAGGGGGTTAGGGCTGAAAATTCCAAGCTTCTCATCATGGCTTAGTCTTTTTAGGTACCAGTTGCCATCCAGGAGCCCATCCAGAGTCACTTCATCAGGAAAAAAAAGAAGACATTTTTGTCACTCAGGAAATAACCAGGGCTCTAGGAGCTCTGTGCCAGGTGGTGCTAGTGGTAAAGAATCCTCCTGCCAACGCAGGAGACATGAGAGACATGGGTTCAGTCCCTGAGTCAGGAAGATCCCCTGGAGAAGGGCATGGCAATCCACTCCAGGCAAGAGCCTGAAGAATCCCATGGAGAGAGGAGCCTGGTGGACTACAGTCCACGGGGTCGCAAAGAGCTGGACATGACTGAGTGACTTAGCACATACGCACCAGGTACGGGGTGGCAGAGACCAATATATGTTTTTTCTATTATCTCACAGGAATCAAGGCTCTGAGAAAACCTCTCGAGTTGTGCTGGCTGGGTATTATGGCCACAGTGAACATCTCTAACAGAGAGCATGGACAGACGGTCTTTAGCAGCTCACTTTGCAGAAGAAAAGCTGTCTACTCTCAGGGAGCCTGTCCAAGTAATAAAGGAAGTATGGGAAAAATGCTACAGGGGCTACAGATCTAACTGGTCTGGGAGAAGAGATACATGGCGACTGTTGAAAAGTGAAAACTGTAGCCCCGCGTGTACCTAAGGCAGTACTGTGTCCGGGTGGAAACCCGCGTGTACCTAAGGCGGTACTGTGTCCGGGTGGAAATGCATTCCTAACCTGGCGGATGGAAGAGGTGCCACAGGAAGTTTCCGTGAAGGCTTTTGCTTCCCAGGGCTCATGCAAACCAAGTGTTTGTTCCTGCTCACTTGGGAGGCCTGCTGCTTCCTTCTCTCTGTCCCTTTTATCCAGCTGGGGTTTCCTGACACAAGTCAGGTAACCAGAGCCGTCCTCGCTCCCCTTATCACCGGCCCTCTGTGTCCAGTCTAAGTCACCTCATTCATTCATGTTCTCAAGATCTCCACGGGTCAGACAGAATCTGAGACAGGAGGGACTCCAAAGAGAAGAATAATAGCAAAGCCCCCTACAAACCACAGTACCTCCTCTTCATTGAGAGTGTTTGCTGCACTTATTATGGGATGGAGCTTCCCTGGTGGCTCAGCAGTAAAGAATTCACCTGCCTGTGCAGGAGAGGTGGGTTCATTCCCTGGGTCAGAAAGATCCCTTGGAGAAGGAAATGGAAACCCATTCCAGTATTCTTGCCTGGGAAATCCCATGGACAGAGGAGACTGGTGGGCTATAGCCCATGGGGTCACAAAAGAGTCAGACATCGAGTAACTAAACTGCAACAGCATTATGGGATGAGGGCTTTGTGACTGTGGTGCAGTCCCGGCTGTCCAGGAGCTCTTGGAGTCGTGGGAGAGAAGAGAAGGGCATGTGGAATTTCAACCCACAGTACCAGGAGCGGCCCTGGGGGGTGGGGGGACTGGAGGCTGTGCCTGAGCCCACACTCACTGCACTGCCCCAGGGCTTCTCCCCTGGGACGCCTAGCAGGTCCCTTACATCATGAGACTGAGGATACCTAAGCGAATGGCTGGGTGAGAGGGTTCTGGCAGGGGTGGTGTTTCCTGGGCCAGGAGTGTCGCGCTCTTCCATCCCCAGAGAGTGGCCCTGGCACACATGGGTTCTGCCACTGGGAAGAAGTCATCTGAGGCCATCATTGTGCAGGACATTATTGTTGAAGCATGAACAATTTTTTCCTCTTTCCCTTTGCCCTTCCAATCAGAGGGGCTGTTTGCCCTTCCCTCCAGGAAGGGTGTGAAGGGGTGGAGGGCAGGAAAAAAAAAAAGAGTCTTCCAGGCTTTGGTTTTCAAAAGCTTAGCTCTTAGGGGAATGGAGAGAGTTGTGGGCATAAACAGGATGTTGGGAGGGAGGGTGGAAGGGAGAGAGAGAGCTGTTCTTGGGTTCCCCCAGAGAAAGTGTCTTGGCATCTGTTCTGTGCTTATTTGAGGGGGCCAGAGCCTAGCCTGGGTGGGGGGCACTTCTGTCCTCACTGAAGTAGGATTTGTCGGCGGGGGGGGGGGGGGGGCAGTCCACACCTCCCCGCCTCATGCTTTGCAGTGACCCGACCTTGAATCACTGCCCTACTTCCTACCCTGGAGTTTTGAGCACGTAATTTCCTTCTTAGAGCCACAACTTTCTCACCTGTAAAACAGGATCGTGACAGGCTGTCCCTGGCGCTGTGGTTGTTGGAGGGTGGGCAGGGAAGAGAGTGCAGCGAGCCTGGCCCACACACGCCAGCTCGCTTTTCCTCCTCAGGCCTCCCTTTTCTCTCCTTCCACTGGGCCCCTTGTCCCTCGGCCCTGGGGGACCCCAGGGCTCTCACCTCTCAGGCCATCTTCCTCCTCCCTCCCCCAGCATGGCTCGCCCCTCCCCAGCCTGAGCCCGTTGCTCATCCCAGTAACCCACCTCCCCTGTCACTTGCAGGAGCACAGCCATCTTTTCTGCTCCTCTGTGTCCGAGTACCTCACACAGTGGCTGGCCTGCGGGAGGCACTGGGTAAGTGTTAGTTCAGTCAAATCTGTCCAGGTGAGTAGGAAAGAGGAGGAGAGTGGGGATCAAGAAAGAAATGACCCGCAGACCAGGCACAGCCTCTTCCAGAGCAGGGGTGACTTTCCACCTGCGGTCCTGTCCTGTGTCATAGTCATGCTGGTCATGGGGCTGCGACTGTCCCTCTGCACAGCAGGTAAGGCCCCCGCCCGGGCAGGAGGGCACCGGGCCCCAGGCACATCCAGAGCGGGGACCTGCAGGAAAGGTGCCCCTCCCTCAGAGGTGGCAGGTGAGACAAGTGGGAAGAAGTGACTGGTTTTGCAAGTCAGTTTGATCGTGAGAGCAGCCTCAGCTCGCCCTCCCCTGCCTACGTCTCCTCTCAACCTTCCCACCCCCCATAGCCGCCCCCTGCCCACCCCAACCCTCCAGGGGTCAGAGCCTGGAGTTTGCTGTTCTGTGTAGACTTTCACTCATTCATTTCTTCATTTACGCATCTAATCGACACATACAGTGCTAGTAGGTGCCAGTCAGGAATGGCCCCCGACTTCACGGAGCCCTCATCCTAGTGGGGGTTAGAGACATTGGGCCAAAAGTCAGGAAACAAGATCATCATGGAATGTGACTAAAGCAACGAAGGAGATGATCAGGGTGACGAGCAAATGTCACAGAGAGAAGTTTCTGCGGGATTTTTTAGACTGGGGTGGGAAGCTTTCTCTAAGGAAGGGGGATTTGGGCTGAGCTTAAGGGCTAAATGAAGGAACCTTGAAGAGTAAAGCCAGAGAAAGGCCCTGAGGCGCTGGGCTGAGCCTTGTGGATGAGCTGGCTGTGTGCGGGAGCAAACTGGGGAGCCTGAGGCGCCTTCCTATGACAGCGGGCCAGGACCCACAGGCCTGGGGGCTGCGGTAAGGAGCGCCACCCCCTTCCCCAGTAACCAGTGGGAATGACCAGGTAAACAATCAGAAAGGCCCTTCTGGTCGCAGAGTGGGGAGCAAGCTGTGAGGGCTGGGGACAGAAGCTTCGGGGCTGGCGCTGTGCTGTCAGTCCCAGGGAGGGGAAGGTGGCTTGAGCCAGGTGGTAGTGGGCATGGAAAGAAGTGGAAAGTTCAAGAAGGTCCCAGATACACGCTGGCCGTAGAACTGACGGGATTTGCCTAGTCAGAGACAGAGGGGCATCGACAGCGACTCCTGGGTGGGGCTTGAGGTGCTGGGGTGAGGGGCGCCGCATGACGGATGGGCTGGGAGGACCCGGACAGGCTGGATCTGTGGTGTGGACCTGTGTGCATGTGAGAAACGGATATTCGGACGTGTACACCCAGCTCAGGGGTGGAGTTGTCAGCTTACGTGTTTCAAGCCAGGAGATCAGCTGGGGCAGCAGGGTTTTTCAAACTGTGGGTTGGGACCCCTTAGATCCTAAAGTCAATTTAATAGGCCACAGCCAGTGATTTAATTTAAAAAAATAAACAGAATCAGACAAAAAAATATCAAAATGACTCACCTCTCATAAGAATGATTTTTTTATATTCCCTTTTCTCCATCCAGGGGTCCTCCAGCTTCTCTCGGCGACAGGCAGCATCTTCTCGGCCTCTGGTGGGTGTGAGGAGCGTCACTGTTTTCGGCATGTGCCTCGTCAGGCCTTTCCCGTGTCCTCCCCAAATGCACACCTTGCCCTCTGTGTGCGCGGTTTTGCGGTCTTACTTTCCTCCCCTTAGGGCTCTGGTTTGTGGCTGGTTTCCTCAAGGACAAGGACACCCCGTCTCCCACCCCAAGGCCCTGGGCAGTTCTTAACTAGTCCTCCTTTGCGGGCACCTCCTCAAGGGGATAAAGTCTTGGTTCCTGTGAGATGTCCGATGTGCTCATTTGTTTGTGCACTCATTCATTCATTTTCAATACCTCCAGTTCCTCTGATGTGCTGGGTGACCCTGGGAATATAATGATGAATAAGGCTGGTTCTTTGCTTCCAAGTTGCCTTGTCTGGTGGAAATAGATAAGCCAAAAGGTCCTTCTCCCCATGGGCTTTAAACAAATTCTGATGCTGGTCCCAGCAAGACGTTAAGATCTTTGCTGTTGGTGGCCTGGCCATTGGTGTATTTGAAAAGCTCCCCAGGTGATTCTAATGTGCAGCCCAGTGATAAGCCCGTGACTCCTACATCAGGGCAAAACCACTCTCTGACAAAGGGCCTTGCCCTGGGAGCCCCACCCACGGTCCCTGGGCCCTGGCTCTTTTCCCATTGGGTGGCCTTGGCTAAGTCACTTAACTCTCAGTGACTTGGTCTTTCAACTTGGAAAACAGTCGTAGTGATGTTTCACCTAGAGAGTTCTTGGAAAGGATTCAGTGAGCTAATGGCACACAGGGAGCGCTCAGGGAACACTCTACTGTTATTAACGCTAACAAACGTTCAGGGCTGCTTATATGAAGGGAGCCTACCAGGATGGGGCAGTGGGAAGTGGGAGACAAGAAATGCAAGGTGGTGGGGGGGCACTGAGAGAGCAGGTTGGGGGGAATGAGGGGCTGGCTAGTCTTTCAGGCCAAGAGAGAGGCTTGTGTGAAGGCCCTGGAGGCCGAGTGGAGGGCAGGAGTTGGGGGGCGAAAAGCGAGAGGAGAGGCCGGGAGACTGCCCATGGTGTGGCTGGACACCTGGGATTCGTGGCTAGGGTAGGGGCAGTGCTAAGATGACAACTCTCCTGCCCCAGCCCTGCAGCTGACCAGCGAAGGCAAGACCTTCTGGCGGGTGGCGGAGGAGCTAAGCTGGTCCGAGGCCCTGAAGTACTGCCGGTGGCACCACACGGACCTGGCCGACCTGCACAGCATGAGCAGCATCAGGGCCCTCTACTCTCTCACCAGCAGCCATGAGGCCTGGATCGGCCTCTTCTTCGACGTGCGCCTTGGTGGCCTGAGATGGTCTGGCGGTTCTTCCTTCAGCGCATTGGCGTGGGGCTCGCTGCCCACCTTCAGGGAGGGCCTCTGTGCCACCCTGTATTCAATAACCTTTCTCCCCAGCCTGGGGGCTGCCTGGTGCGCTGCCCGGAGGCCCTTCATCTGCTACTTCGGTGTGTTCAGAGTCACATCCAGGGCCTGGTCTTCCTCCCAGGGTCGCCTCTCAGGAGCAAATGAGACAGAGCGAGTGAGCGAGCATGGGTCTGGCTCAAGTTCTTTCAGAGCACAACTAACTGACTGTTATCTTAACCCTCGTTTGCTACATTCTTCTCTGCTGCCTTAGTTTCTTTCTCTTCTGTCCCTCATTCCAAAGACTCCATCAGAGAAAACAGGTGTAAATTAGGGTAGACAAAAAGTAAAATCTGGAATGTTCCATTATGTCCCCTCCTTCTGCCAATTAAGGATCTGGGGAAAGAGGGAAAAAAAAAGGGAGGGAACAGGGAAAGTCAGATTGGGGATCCATGTGCATCTATGCAGAAGCCAGAGCAGAGTCCAGGGTCTATCTCCTGATAAAGCACAGAGTGGTTTTGTCTCTAGGGGCTGGGGGCATGTGGAACAGCCACTCCCTGGGAGAACCCCTGCTTTGGGGAGGCAGGTGGGTGCATCTCTGCAGATAATCCATTTACCTGATGCGCGTGGTACTGGCTGTTGGGAAATAGCGCCCCCCGCCACCATCCTTGCCCCTGGCTGGCTCCTCTCTGTCCAGGCAGCTCTTTTCTTAAAGGTTCTGAGATCACAGAGGGAATAGTTATAGACAGCACCTTCCTTTAAAAAAAAAAAAAAAGGCCAATTCTGCTTTTCTCTCAGTCAGCCAAGGCCCATCCCAGCTCCTCAAATAGGGTCATGGAGGGCCAACCTGATGGGTCCCCAATTCTATGCGACACCATGCCCATCATGGGGCCTTGAAATGTAGCCCAGAGTGGTCTAGGTTTGATCTTGCGATTCCCAGGCCAGAAGAGTGGTGAGTGTGCCGGAGTGGGCGTGGGAGTCCCCTTGAAGGAACCGTCATGTTGGGGGAGCTTTCCCCAACCCCTCTGGAGCCTCTGGACTCTCCCTAGATGCTTCTTAACTGCATCCGCTTCTCTCCAGCTCTGCAAATCCACACACCAGCACAGCTCTCGTTGGCATCTGCCTGGCGCCCTCCAGCCTGTTCTGTACATAGTAAAATCTTAAAAATGTAAATTAAAAAAAAAAAAGTAAATCAGATCAATTTGCTTAGACATATTCAGTAGGTTTCCTTAGCACTTCTAATCACAGTCTTACACACGGGGTCCCATCCCTTCTCAGCTCTGCTCAGTATATTCCTTCCTACCTCTTCGCAAGGCTGGCTTCTTCTTATATTCTCTTCAAGAGCAAAGAACTCACTTTGCCTTACTCCTGCTGCTATTTTTCCAGGGCCTGCAATAGCATTTGCCACACAATATGTGCTCAGTATATATATTTATGGAACACACGTGGATAGGAACAAAGGGGCCCACTCACTCTGGAGCTAGGTTTCTCCGGGCTTCAACTTGGCAATTCCCAGTGCCCACAGAGGACCCTGGGCAGCCCCACCCCCACCACATAACATGTGGCTTGTTTCACAGATCCTACTGTGCGGCCCCACACCCTCCTGGAGCCAGTTCTCAGCCTGACCGCCACTCCAAAGCCAGGTACATGCCCGGGGCTCCGCCTTCCCTGGCACTGGTCCACCTGGAGCAGGTGACTGTCCCTCCCCCTAGGCCCGGGATGCCTTGGCTTTGCCCCCAGGCTGACCCCAAGCAGAGGCTCAATGCCTTTGTTATTCATGGGGTGGGGGTGGGGGTGTGGGTGTGGGGGGGCGTGTGGTTCTCCAACCAGCCTGTGGTAGAGTCCAGCCTAGCCTGCACCCCAGTCTCTGATGTCCCCACCCCAGTGACTCGGGGGTGGGTGGAGGTGTGGGCAGTACCTCTCCACAGTCAAGGCCCATCCACCTAGTCAAAGTGAGTGAAAGTTGCTCAGTTGGGTCTGACTCTTTGCAACCCCATGGAGTGTTGCCCACCAGCTTCCTCTGTCCATGGGATCCTTCAGGCAAGAATACTGGAGTGGGTTGCCATGCCCTCCTCCTGGATCTTCTTGACCCAGGGAACAAACTTGGGTCTCCTATCTTTCAGGCAGATTCTTTACCATCTGAGCCACCAGGGAAGTCCACATGGTGAGGGGACTATTACTGCCCTGGTATTTTACAAAGAGTTTCTGGGGGTAGAGAAATTTCAAAGGGAATTCACTCCTCAACCAGCTCTGTAAAGTTGGTTTTCTGCATGCTGTGGAACACAGCACTGTGGAGTGAAGACACAGGCTTCCAAGGCAGGCGTACCTGATTTGAACCTCGTCTTGCCACTTAGTAAGGCATGAGTTTGGATAAGTCATTGCCTCCCTGAGTCTCCCCTTCCTCCTCTGTAAAGTGAGGTCTGCTTCTGGGGATTATAGTGAGGATTTTAAAAGATGACTTGTGCTAACAGGCAAAGCTCAGGGCTGGCGAGAAGAGAACTAGAGGTGCTTAACAAAGGGTAGCTTTAAAAGACCAGTTTGAATAGGGAAAATTAGGGAAGGATTAGGCAAATCTGGATGGGACTTGGTAAGCAGGCAGGAGTCAGAGCTTGGGAGGCCATATTTGAATCTGAGGATATGAGTCCCAATTCTGCAAACAGAGGTGTATCCTTTAACAGGTTTCTGGAATTGGTCCATGCCAAAGCACATCCTTTCCAAACTTCCCTTGCTTTGAATCACAGATGTTTGTGTGCTGCCCGTAAGACAGGCCTGGCCAGGGGCAGGGTAGGCGAGGGCGTCTCGATCTGTCTGAGCTCCACTGGAGTCAGGACCATGAATGTCCAGCAGCCTCCTGTCCAGCAGGTGTTCCCCTCACCAGGCTTACCTTGTCCCTGGCTCTCCTGATGTCATGAGCCTGGGAACACCACATGCTCCCTCTATTCTGCCTCAACCTTGGACCCTCCTAAGAGCTGGTATGGCAAGCACACTCCCTGGAAACCACAGAAGAGGCTGATTCTAAACCAGGATTATATTAGCCTCCTCATTACCTCCCTGCAAAGTTTAACCCTGCCACTTGAGTGTTTATTATTTGCACGTACTGTGTTAAATCATGTATATTCATGACTTCATTTAATCATTTAAATTAAATATGTTTAGGTACTACCCCTGTGTTGTTGTTCAGTCACTCATTCATGTTCAACTCTTTGCGACCCCATGGACTGCAGCACTCCAGGCTTCCCTGTCCTTTACCATCTCCTGGAGCTTGCTCACACTCATGTCCATTCAGTTGATGAGGCCATCCAACCATCTCATCCTCTGTCAACCCCTTCTCCTCCTGCCCTCAATCTCTCCCAGCATCAAGGTCTTCTCCAGTGAGTTGGCTCTTCACATCAGGTGGTTAAAGCGTTGAAGCATCAGCTTCAGCATCAGTCCTGCAATGAATACTCAGGGTTGATTTCCTTGCAGTCCAAGGGACTCTCAAGTCTTCTCCAGCACCACAGTTTGAAAGCGTCAATTCTTCAGCACTCAGCCTTCTTAATGATCCAACACTCCTATCCATACAGGACCACTGGAAAAACCATAGCTTTGACTAGATGGACATTTGTTGTCAAAGTGATGTCTCTACTTTTTAATACACTGTCTAGGTTGGTCATCCCTGTTGTACAGATAGATAAACTGAAGCTTAGTTCTTAACCCTTGCTCTCCCTAATGCATGTCCTTTTCCCCAGCTTCTGCTGTGACAGCTCCTCCATTCTCCCAATCTGGTATTTAGTCTGCCTATAAAATTATGGATTTCATCAAACCTAACACCTGAGGATGGGGTAAGGGCAAGGGTCAGACTGGGACTGTGTCTAGGGCTGATAAGGGCTGAGCCGGCAGAGATCCTGGACCTCAGGCCTGTGGTCTCTATGTTCTTTACTTACAGTTGAGGTTCAGCTGGGCAACCTGTTCTTCAAGCGATTTGACCAAGAAAAGATGTGGCTGGAGGCAGTGGGGTACTGCCGCAGATACCACACAGACCTGGCTGACCTGCAGATGGTGACTGAGGAGATGGACAAGGACTTGAAATCCATCACGAGTAACACCGAGGCCTGGATTGGCCTCTACTTCAGCGCAGCCTCTGGGTCTCCGAGGTGGTCCAGCGACAGGGGTTCCAGCGTCCCTGCCTGGCTGCAGCCACCTAAGTTTGGGGCAGGACTGTGTGCAGGTCTCAGGAGCTACTGGAGCTTCCCCCCCAGAATTTCTGCAGTGACCTGCTTTTCCCTGAAACCCTTCATCTGCTTTGATGGTGAGTGACAGTCACCCCCACTGGCCCTCGGCCCACCCAAGGCTAGACTGGGATGAGAAATGGGTTTTTTTGGCAGCTTGAGATGTTGAGGATAGATCTAAGGAAGTATTTCTAGATTCTGTAGGTTACCAGAGTTCTGGAGCAGGCTTTAATTTAATTCTGGGGGATCTTTAAAGAATAGAACGGACCCCATCCAGTCTCTGGGCATTAGCAGTTAGCAATGGAAATTACTTATTTGGCAACAAAGAGGTTAAAAGTGTGGGCTCTGGAATCAGATTTTATTACTTGCTAGAAATAAGGTGAACAGCATCTCTGAGCCTCCTTTTCCTCATCTGCAAAAAACCAAAATGGCATTGATGATGCACCTCCTAAGATGGCTTTGAAGGATGAGTGAGAATGAATATAAAGGACCTAGATGAGACCTTGACTCAGAGTAAGTGCCCAGTAGATACTAGCTACTGTTACTGTCGTTGTCACCACAAACACATGGGAGCCAGAGGCCTACCTGGTTATTCTGGATCGTGTGTGTGGTATGTCTCCTCAACAACAGGCTTCATCCTGACTGTTCTTTCCATCTCCTTTTCTTCTCTTTTGTCCCTTCCTTCTTATTTTCTTTGGTTTTATTGAGATATAGTTCAGTCCTTAAAATTCACTTTGGAAGTGGCCTGTATAGTGAGATTTAGTACAACCCAGGTGGCCCAATCATCACTACTACCTAATTTTAGGACAACTGTATCACCTCCAATAAGAAACTCCTTACCCTTTAGCAGCGTCCCCCCCTCCATTCTCTCCCACCTTCAGTCCTGGCACCCACTAATCTCTGTCTCTGGTTTTGCCCATTCTTGGCTGTTTCTTTTTGTGTTTTGGATTTGATGAGAATAGTGGTCCTTATCTATAAAACAGGAACAATGGTTCTTCCCTTGAAGAGCTGCTGTGCAGAATAAAGATCGTGAAGGGATCTCTCCTGTGACAGCGCCCTCCCGAGCTGGCTTCTGTAACGGGAGGTTGATCGTCAGTGTCTGGCGGGGCTCTCACTGGAGCAGCACGTCCGGAGTGGCAGACCTGGGGTTGCTGTGTGCTCCCCCATGTCAGCCTTGCTCTCACACTCCCCGTTGGCGTTGCTTACAGATCCCACCATCGGACACCGGGATTTTGCAGCCCTCCCTCAGCTCTTCTACACGCCCTCCTCAGAAGTGACCATGGGGATGATGCCCAGGCCAAGTACACTCCCCTGTTTTCTGCTCCATATGGGGTTGCTTTGAGCCTGTTCTTGGCTGAATTCAAGGGTCTCCAGGGCCTGGGATGTGGAGAGGGTGGACTGTATTCTGTAGCACACGGTGAGTCCCAAGCGATCCTCCTAAAAAGGCCAGGAAGGAGCCGGAAAAGAGGTGAGCCGCCTGGGCGGCAACCATGGGCCACTTCCGGAGCAGCAGTTCCCTGGCCCCTCACTCTGCTGGGCCAGCTGGGGTTCAGAGGAGGAGGGTTCGGTTACCATCAACCTCCCTCCTTGAACGAGGCCACTGGCCTTGCAGCTCCTGGGCCAGGGGACCCGTGAAAGGCTGTGTAGTCTCTCTGGTGAGGTCAAGAGACAGGAAAAGGGGAAGATCCTCTCACTGCCCAGCTGCGTAGTGCTCCTGAGGAAAAATCACCAGATAGGCCTCTGAGGTCCAGCATCCAGACTGGGAAGCCCAACAGAGGTGCCCGTCAAATCCCTTCTTTGGGAGGAGAGAAGATGAGAGCTGAGTTGTTGGGACCGTGTGTGGGGACATGGCTGGGAATCACAGGGATAGTGTGCCTTTAGCGTTTTAAAATTCCTGAAGCATTTTCACAGCTATTACCTCATTTTGCTTCCCGTGAGTTCAGAAGCAAACTAGGATAATTGAGGGCAAAAATCACAGTTCTGGCATCTTTACAGAGTCGGACATCAGACAAAGGTATTGTTGCCCTTTTTGAGGACACAGAGCAAGGAGACCAGCTCGTGGACACACAGAGCTTTATTAATTCCGGGGACACAAGGCAAAGGCAGGGCCTGTTCTGAAGGCTGACAGCCAGCAGGAGGAGGGCTCCTGACAGGCAGTGCTTCCTGTGTAGTCACAGGCCTGGTGGGAAACACAGGGAAGGGGATTGTTCCAGCTCCTGTAATTATCCGAGGATCTCCTGGAGGGGGTGGTTTTGAAGTTAGCCTGCAAAGGGAATGGAGCGGGTCTGAAGGCGATGCTTAGGGCTGAGCCGGGAGGCCTGGATCCTGTGGGGGTGGGGGCCTTGTGAGCTGCTAAGGAACAAGGGATTGGGCTGAGATGCTCGGGGGCTCGCTGGTCACCCAGGCTCTACCAGGCGGGTTCAGGAGCTTCCCCTGCCCGCCGCCGGGCTCCGCCCTGTCTGCCACGGGTGTGCAGGGCCAGGCGAGGAGAAGCCGCCCGGCGGCTGCAGGTGCAGGGCCATGGAGCCCCAGGGAAGCCTTCTCTCTGCCGTAGGCACCAGCTTCGGTCCCGCGGACGCCATGAAAGGTCGGGTTTCTGCAGGGCCTTTCCCACAGCAAGTCAGCCCGGAGCCCTCCGAGCTGAGCTCCGGCACCCTCGGCCCCAGCACCTCCGCCTCCGCAGGCCCTCCCGCACCCCAGCCCAGAGGGACAGCGTCACCGAGCCCTCCGGCCCACGTCCCAATCCCCCCGGACGGAGGGCCCTGGACTTTGCCGGTCACCACCCAGAACACATCCTTTGGTCCTGCGCCCCCGGCCTCCTCGCCGACCCCTACCCCGAGCCCCACGGAGCTGGTCCACTGGAGGAGCCCCACTGTCCCTCAGGGGGTGACCGAGACCCCCCTGGCCTCCACCTCCAGCCCTGCTCCAGGCCCCGCACCCCCGGAGGACTCCGGTACCCAGGGTGGGCCCGGGAGGCCGCAGGAGGACGCAGCGGGCCCCTCGCTCGGCTCCACCCGTGGGGCCTCGGCTCACCTCGGGGTGACGGCGACTCCCGGGGCGGCCACATCCAGCGGGTCCAGCGGTGCCGAACCTCCGGGGACAGAAGAAAGCACCGCGGAGCCTTGGAGCTCAGCTGTGCTCCAAAGAACAAACATGCGCCGGAAAGGGCCAGCCCAGAGCCAGGCCGCAGGCCCGGAGACAGCTGGCAGCCGGCCATGGCCCGACACAGGTGCCCGCCCGGGGGTTGGGGACCCCGGCCTGGAGCCCGGCTCCTCCTTTGGGGAGACCAAGTCCTAGTTTCCATGCCCGGGCCACCAGTCAGGGAGGTTGAGGGGGTGGGGGTGTGTGTGTTGGGCCACGTCTCCACTCTCTGGGTATCTTCCAGATCATTCCATGGGGGAGTGAGTTTACCGGCTGGACCGTTTACCCCCTCATGCTCCCTGGATAATAATTTAGGGTGGGGCGATCTAGGGGAGGAAAATTATATTTTGGCTAGAGGAGGCTAACAGTCAAGGGTTAGACTGTTGGGTCCTCTACTTACTGTGTGGTCTTAGGCAAATTTCCCAACCTCTCCCAACATTTTTCTCATCTTTAAAGAAAAATACTAGATGTCACGAGGTATCGTTCAGTGCCTGGCATCTGGCAGACATTCAATGAATGGTAGTTGTTTCTAATCTCAATTCAGTAAATACTTAGTGATTCATTCAGTCTCTCATCCCTGTCCTTACTTGACTCAACAGACAGGGTTGGCCTCATTCTCATTTTATTAATTATAAATGATTATGAATGATCACCATTATGAATTATTAACTGAAATCTCACAGGTAGGGGCTGTTTTATCTTTTATGCCTCTTTGTATCTTTCCCAGGGCTAGGATAGTGTTTTGCATACCGGTAGATGATTTAATTCAACAATCCTTTCCCGAGTACCTGTTTTGAACAAGGCAATGGATACCAAGATGAGCAGAACCTGTTTCCTGTTTTTAAGAGAGTTTAGTCTAATAAGGGCTAATAGAGATAACTAGGACAGTTTTTGATGAGTACTGCCCCCAGAAGGGTGAACCAAGAGCCTTGACAGGAAAATGACTCATGCATTCTGTCTGGAAAGGTGGTGGTCGATGGACAGAAGGTAATGGAGGATTTCATCAGGCAGCAAAGGCTAGAAGGTTCTTCTTGGCAGAGGGAACAGCATGAGCAAAGACAGGTAGATGGTGAACGTGTGCGGGAAAAACATGCAGTTTGAGGTGACTGGAATGTCTGTCACATATTTGGAAGGGAAGTAGCAAGGGATGAGGGCTTCCCGGGTGGTGCTAGTGGTAATGAACCTACCTGCCAGAGTGGGAGACATAAGACCCTTGGGTTTGATTCCTGGGTTGGGAAGATTCCCTGGAGGAGTGCATGGCAACCCACTCCTACTGCGATTCTCTTGCCTGGAGAATCCCTTGGACAGAGGAGTCTGGTGGGCTACAGTCCACAGGGTTGCAAAGAGTGGGACACGATTGAAGCGACTTAGCAGGCAATCACGCACGAATCAAGGGATGAGGGGGAAGAGGTGGACCGGGCCAAATTCTGAAGGACTGTATCCTGCAGTCAGTGGAGCCATCAGAGCTTTCTTAGCAAGGCAGCACAATGCTCAGATCTGTAGTCAACAGAAGCAAGGTGGTTATGATGACAGTAATAGTGACAGGGGCAATGCCTGTGTCAGGATGCTAAAGGAAAACAAAAGATGATTCAACCTTACACATGTAACACAGTCACAACAACTCTGAAAGGAAACATCAACTGTGCTCAGAAAAAAGATTAGAAGAAAATGTGTGAAAATGTTAACAATGGTTACATTCAGGCAACAAGAATATGTGTTTCCCTGCCTTCTGTGCTCCTGGACTTCACAAAACTTACTCAAGTCACTAAAGAAACGTAGAATACTTTGGGTGGGGAAAGAAGAGGGCACGTGGAGACACAGGAAGTGTGTGTGGGGGGAAAGACTTGCACAGTCTGGGAGAGTGAAGTCGAGGTCAGAACTGGAGCAGTGGAGTGAGCAGGGACTTGGAGCTGATTTCACATTGCTTGCAAGTCATATTAACTGAAGAAATATAAATACAAACATATTTTGCAAAATGCTCAGCTTTGCTCACTGAATCACAGAAATGCAAATTAAAATGTATTTACATTATTTTTTTTAACTTACCAGTTTAGCAACGATTTGGAGTGATAATGCTGATAAGAATGTGAGAAAATCAGCACTCTCAGATGCTGGGTAGTGCATTAAACTGGTGTTCCCATTCTTGTAATGCGTGTCAGTTCTGAAATGTGCATACTCTTTCATACAGAAATTCTACCCTTGGCAGTTTATTAAGGAAATAATAGTACAAGGTGCACACACACATTGACGCGTACATGCCACACACAGGTTGCTTGTTGCAGCATTGTTTATTACACTGAAAAACTGGAGGTGAAATCTAATGTCCATTGAAAGCAGATTGATTAAATAAGTTATGTACATTCAATGAAATACTATGCAGCCTTGAAAGAGAATAAGGTAGATCTTTATGCATTCAAATTAAAAAATTCAAGTGTGTGAAGGATATTCTATAGCAAACTGTTAATAGTGGTTGTCCCTGGGTCAGGGGAGGGGACACTTTTACTTAAATACTTTACAATAATATATCACAAAACAATATGGTTCAAATATTCCATATTTGAAAAAAAAGACATCTGCAAGGCACTGACAGGACTTTGGTGACTGAATGTGAGAGCAAGTGAGGAGGGAGGGAGCAGCTGGGGTTATGTGGCATCTCTGGCTGGAGAGCCTCAGGGGATGGGCAACCAGAAAGGGGGTGAGGGGGTTGCTGAGCTAGGCTTTGGAATATGTACTTTGAGGTGCTACCCCTTGATGGAGATGCTGGGGGTCCCTGGGTACCATGGTGGGGCTCTGTGTAGCTGGCAGACCACATAGTGGGATTGGGCTTGGCGTAGGAGCTACTAAAAATAAACATTTGACACTGAGGAGATATAATATTGCCCAAGCCCCACAAATCCTGGTATCAGAGACACTTTATGAGGGATGATGATGTAGACACGGGGTACATGAGCCTGTGGGGTAAGTGAAGGGTCTGGGAAGGACTGAGCTTCCCACACGGGATGGTTTCTGTAGGATGGTGGCCGCCCAGGCTTGTCTTCTAGCTCAGGGGCAGTTACCCATCTCTGACCACCTTGCTCCTGGCTGTATTTGCAATAACTCTCTTATTTTCCCCTCTTGTAGCTGTGACAAGTGAAAGGAGTGGCACCAATATGACAGGCACAGCTCCTGCCACTCAAGCCCAACACTGGAGCTCAGCTAATCACCCAGAATCTACGGAAAAAACTCCAGCACCGAAACCAGGTAATTAACTGCTTCTGGCTACCAAGTTTCTCACTCTTAACAACCAATCAATTAAATCTGGACAGCCACTCCTCAGCATGGGGCACTCGAGACCTTTCTATGAAAGACAGCTTGACATGTTGGGAAGGGAACAAGGGTGAGGATCCTAGAGTTAGCTCCCTGACGACTGTGGAAGCTCAGGGAGCAAATCTCCTCTTTCTCATCTGCAGAAGGAATGTAGTAAAAATGACCTGCCTTCATCACAGGGTTGTTCAAGTACCCAAAGAGATAGTGAGGTGCTTTATTAACTTTATAAGGTGGTCCTGTATGATGCTTTAGTTCCTATGATTGCAGTGCTCAGGGCCAAAGGCTGGGCTTGTTTATAGGCTCGGAGAATCTAAGAGTTTTCTGGTGTAGAGTTGGCTTTTATAAATGTGGGTCCAGGGAGAGGTGAATATTTCCAGCATAGTGTGGAACAATCTACTTGATAATTTTATTAAAAGGAATTCCCTGGCAGTCCAGGGTTTGATCCCTGGTCGGGGAACTAAGACTCACAAGCTGCATGGTGCATCCCCCCACCCCACCAAAGATAAAATTTTTTTTTTTTTTTTAAAGGAGGAAAATACAGGAGCCAGCAAAGGAAATAACTGCCTGAGGGTAGCCAGGTTATGGGAGGAGAGCAGCAGTTACTCAACTCATGAAACTCTCTACTTTTGGCCACTAGCTGGTTTCTTTCTTCTCGTTTTAAAGTCCTACATCACCATGTAGCCCCTATGGTGTCCAGTGGGCACTCCCTGACCGCTAAGAATGTAAAGTTTTCAGATGGCAATGAGATAATGTGCCTTGATCCAGGTAATACTTTCTTTTTCAGGGCAACTCTTTGGAATCCTCAAAGCAGATTTTCTCATCCCGGTTCTGATGGACCCAGAAGACATGAAAGACCAATTTCTGAGTGAGGTGAGACTTCTGTCCTCTAATTCTGATCAGTCAGATGACTTGACAATGCAAAGCCATCCCGTCAAAGCCAATAATGGAGAAATAGTCTTGAAGAATGAGCTTATCTGTTGCCATTGCCATCCTTCTGGCTCTGGTTCATCATGAAGGCTGGTTCACATGCTCGGATCTTTTCTAACATTTTTCCTGAGCTCTTAGAAAAAAAAGTCTATACAGCATAGTCAGAAGGACCCAAATTTGGATGATGGCTTTGCACTTGCTAGTGGTGTGACCTGGAGCACCTAAACTTGTCTCTCTGAACCTGTTTCCTCATGAATTAGGAACAACCATACCTAACTCATATGGTTGGTATTTGATTAAATGAAGTATTCCATAAAAAAAGTGCTTTGGAAATTGTCTGGCACATAGGAAGTGCTCAATAAACATTAAATATTATTATTATTATCAAATTATTATTCTGAATATACATTTGTTCCAGGCTTTTGTTTATCCTCTCCTATTTTTTAAAAGTATCGTGAGACAGGAAATTGTGACGAGGAAGAACTGTTCCTAAATATTGTGACAAAAGCCCCAAAGTGATTTTCAGATATGACCTAACGGCACATTTTTCAGTGATATCAGATAATAATCATAAGATGTCAGAGCTAAAGTTCTTCGTAGGCTATCTAGCCAAAATCACAATTTTACAGACAAGGAAACAGACTGAGATCCATCTGTTAGCTTACTGCAGTTTACTCATATGCCAAAGAAACAGCACAGAGGCAATTCATTCAAAAATCTCAAAAATGGAAGTTTCTAGGAAGAGTGGTTGTGTGTGTGTGTGTGTATATGGGCACAAGTGTCTGCCTGGCAGTGGGGAGGAAACTGGAGAGCTTTTGGTGCATTTTTCTATTGAAGGCAAGTGTTAGTCACTTACTCGTGTCTGAGTCTTTGTGACTCCATGGATTATAGCCCACTAGGCTCCTCTGTCCATGGACTTTTCCAAGCAAGAATACTGGAGTGGATAGACATTCCCTTCTCCAGGGTATCTTCCTGACCCAAGGATCGAACCTGCATCTCCTGCATTGCAGGCAGAATCTTTACCATCTGAGCCGCCAGGGAAGCCCTCACTGAAGGAAGAAGAGGTTGCAAATGATGCAATTTGGCTTCCGATAAAATTGTTTTTAGTAAAAGTTCAAGTAATAAGACTGCAGTGCTGAGTGTTAAATCTACAAAAGTCAAGGTAGCCTCCCCCTTTTCTGGGTCAGGGGACGGGGTTCCAAACCAGAAACCATCTACATTTTATTTTAAATTAAAACCAATAATGGGAAGATTGGGGTCAAGATGGGAAATTCCAGCTTTTGGTCACTCTTGTTGGAATATGGCTATCCTATATTAACAGAGAGAATTTCTATCACATATTTAAAGGATGGAATTGGCAGGGACAAGGTAGAGTACATATTATCATTTTTACCAGCATTTAACATCCCAAACAGGAGGCAAAAAAAAACACCTACAGCCAATTTACCCAGTTCCATGGACGGTGACGGAAGGAACATTGTAACAGTCACACACACAGTGCTCAGAGCAAGATATGACCAGCGGTCATTAACCTGGCTGAATTTAGAATCCCTTGGGTAATCCCTGGTCCAGTCCTTAGAGTCTCCATCTAATTGTTCAGTGGAGGGCCTAAAGGCCCATCTCCACGTTCACTTTTTCAAGATCTCAAGTGATTCTGATGAACAGTCAGGATTGAGAATTCTTGATTAAGTCATTTGTTTTAGGCCCCTTTATCATTAAACTGTGTGTGTGTGTGGGCGGGGAGTGGTGGTCTAACAAACTTGATTTATGTACTTTCCTATTGTTGAAGGCACTAACAACAAAAGGCAGGTAGCTGGAAGGAAGCTAAGAAAAGTAAAGCGTATGGCTGGACATAAAGGGTAGACGGGTGGACAGTTAAGGGCTAAGACTGGAAGGTCCCAAGATAGCATCAATGATAGTTTCTCCCTTTTTGATCTTTCAGATCCAAGACGTCTTAAAACTTACATTAGGTCATGAGCAATTCAGATTGAAATGGGTTGGCTTCAAAGTGAACAAAAAATAACACGTCTACTGTGACCTTGCACAATTTTCTCTGGATTTTGAGTGAATTTTAGTCTTTTAATTCCTAGTAGAATAGAAGAAGTAGCTAGATATGTGAGGAGGCTAACTGGTGGAATTTCAGAACTAAACTTAGCATGTAAGAAAACTGCTTATGGGACCTGCATCTTGGGGTTTTAAAGAATGAAATAGGTAAGCAGAAGATGGGGGTAATGTGGAAATAACAACCTTGAGAATAATAAGCAAATAAGAACAACAGCAGCAAAAAAGTCCCAACTAAACAACACTACCCTGAAATAAACCCTGTTAATCTATTGAGGAATTAAGAGAGGCCAGTACTGGTCTGGAGTGCTCAGTAGGGTTATCCTTCCATTTTCTATTCAGTTACACGCTGGTAAAGAGATTTCAAATTTTCCAGAATGAGGAGCTTTTTAAGGGTGTTGTTACAATATGATGCATGTTATCTTTGCCCTTCAGCTAAATATTTTTTCCCTCTAAGTTGGGAAATTCTAAGACATGCTGTTCTTCATGTTAAAATATACCTTCAGCATAATATTCCTACATAGATTTTGTTACTGGTTCTTCTCCAAGTGTCCTAATCACCCAGATGACATGCTAGAAATCAAACAGTAATATGTCAAATACAGTAGCAACCTTAGTCTGAAATGTTTAAAGTTAAAGTTTATTTGTATTCTTCATAGGAATATCAATAAAAGACCTCAAACGTATCTATATCTGTACATGTACAAGAACTGTCAAAAGTTATTCACAGAACAAAAATAAATCTTCTTTTAGAACAAACCCAGGTAATGAAATGCTGATATGGATCTCACATATGGAGCAATCTAAGTGCTACTAGCACAAAAATATGGCTTTAAAAATAAAATAAAATCTTGGGTTTTGTTTCTCTAACGTGTATTTCTTTCTTGAAATAAAAAATAAATTATTTAGAGCTATCATTGTAAAATAGTCATGTGTTTTAACACACTCTTATTAAGGCCCTGGAGATGAAGAACAAAGTCAAATTTAGAAGGTAAGTTCCTTACAGGTGTGATTCAGGTTAATATGCTGCTGTCTTGAGTTAATGTAATGAGGAAATGTCTAAGCACCAGTCAAAATTTAACCTTTACTATTTCAAATTTTCTGCAGGATAGTGGTCATTGAATCAACTAGTATTTAACCTTTTGGTGAACTGGGAATTGAAATTTTCCCTTGGGAGTGTAGAAATGACATAAAAATGATATTTATTCTTAAATTTTTATACATCCCACACAGATGATTGAGGCCTCCTAAAACACAGTCTCTGTGAAAATCTTTTTACAATATATAAATCTGGTTTTAAGGTTCAAACTAAAACATTTCCTGGGAAAAAACAAAGGCAATGAACACTAAGAACTGAGGAGAAAATTGAAATGCATGCTGAAATATGGACGCAGACCACCACTTGGCTCCTTGGGTGGCTCATGGCCAAGCCTTACTCAAACACCTGAGGATAAACCGATCAGGAACCAAAGCTACTTCTTTCTGGACTCTACTCTCAGATCAGTGACATTCAACTTTATTTCTATGACTTCCCAAGGTATCAATAATGTTATCTTGGGTTCTTGAGATAATGTCAAACCAAGTCAATTTCAAGTCACTTTAACATATATACATATAACACATATGGTACATTTTAAAGAGGAAAGAACCACTGTCATACAATCTAACAGATGAGGGCATAAAATCTAAAAATCTCAAGACGTTTGGGAATCACTGCTTGATGAGATGGATTAACATTCAGAAAAAGGAAGCCCTAAGAATCATGTGTTTTGCGTGGGTGCCCACATCATGTTTCTACAGAAACTGCCTTTCTACGTATCTCGTATATTTTGAGATGGGGCAAAGGATAATAAATCCTCCTGTTTCCTTGAACCCGTTGGGCTTTGAAGAAGACTGCTGTGCATTAGACCCTTTTGGATCATGTATCTTCTCAGGTTCTTTCACTCTTCATAAGATATTTATTCTACCTCATGCAAATTTCATCACTTTTGTCTTTCCTAAACTCTAGAGCATTCATAACTGGGTCATGACAAGAGAATGCTTCTAGAACTAACAACAATCACTCAAACACAGAGAGTCTACTTAAAAATTTAACACCCCAACATATCTTGCTTTTAAAAAAGGAAACAAAATAGGCCCTTTCAATGGACATATTGATTAAAAAACCAAAGTATCCCAAATCCTTGGCCCTCTGGTAGGGGGTGCGTAGGCAACTATTTACTGCTGAAGTGAGCAGGAGATTTCACTATTAGATTTGAAAAAGGGAAGGGGAAATGAAGAAGAAAGCCCATAATGTGTAGAAGATGGCCCCTGGAGAAGTGGCTGAAAGTCCAGGGAAGCTGTGAAGTGGGCTCCAGAGCCGCTGAGTCCCGCCCAGTGACAAGTCTAGCCTGGTGTCAACTCTAGTCAGGGTCACGGGGGCCTTCGGTCATCCCAAGGAGGATTCCTTCCCCAAGTTCAGTCCCATAACCAGTCTTCTCAGAAACTCCAAAATGGAGATGACTAGAACTGAACCTAGATGGAAGGCAGAACAAATTCTGACCAAACTCACCTGATGGCAAAGTCCTGCTCTGGGGCTTCCAAAAAAGAACTGCTCTCAACCCAGCGCACCTCTGGGGCCAGACAGAGAGCTGAGGGTCGGCAGAGCTACAGATCTGTAAACAGACTGGGATCCAAAAAGCTTTACCTCGGAAGTCAAGTTAATTCTCAAGGGGATACAGCAGTCCTAGATAGTTAATCCTACTTTTTCTTTCATTGTCCAGCACCATCATAGGAGACGGTAGAAGTGGACCAGAGAAAGCTAATTCTGACCAATTCAGTGACAAGTGCAAAAGGCCAAGTTACAGCAGCATGGGGACCTCACTTTACCACACTTCTCTTACAGCAGACTGCCCTGGAGCCCAGCAGAACCTCGGTAACAGTGCCTGGAACATAGTAAGTGGTCTAGTGTTTGTCTTAGTTACTGAGTTACAATCTCCCTTCCATCAGGGCTTGTATTGCAGACACTCGGAATGCGATGACCTGAAGGAAATGTTATTACTTCTTGCTGCTTCAGCTCAGAAAGCGTATTGCTCCAGTGAAAATAAAAGGGAAGTATTAAGCTCTTTCCCTAAATCCTGCCAATGTTGTCCTTATTAATGGCCTAGTCTGGTTGTCAGCTAGACAAGCATTCTGCCAGCACTTCATCTGATTTCCAAACTCCAGCGTTGGTCCACGCTGCACCCCATCACGTGGTGACGTGTTGGGTGTTAGAGGGCGTGCAAGATGTGCTATCTTAATCCACCCACTTCTCTTCAAACACGCACCTCCTCTGAGTAAAACAGAGGTGTGTACTTATTTGGGCTGAAGAAAAGCCAACTGAGCAATACCTCCATAAAAATTATTGGCTGTTGCTGACTTTTTCCATACTTAAAAAATCTTTTGGAATAAGTTCTGTAAGACTGCAGCATTCTCTAAACAAATACTCAGAAAAAATATTCAGATAGGAATAAGCTCAAAGGATAATCTAAAATTTAACATCTGGCAACTACACTGAACTTCTAGCTTACCTCTGATTTTATTATTTGTGTATACTCTTTCCTCTTCATTCAAGATAACCTGATAATAACAGAGGGCTGCATAAGCTATACAAACATTTTGGGCATCTAATCTTCCAAGTGAGGCAGCCATCTCAGAAGCTCACATAATGCCGATAAGATGTATTGCATCCATCAAAAACATAAATTTAAATTAAAAAAAAAAAAACATATTTGGTTTTGTGTGTCTCCCCCAACCCTCCAAAATAGTTTATCAGACCTCTGTCATCCATAACCACTACCCGAGAACTTCCAAACCTCAATGCAAGACATCACCAACGATACATACTTAAGGCCACTGAAGCTGACCATTCTTTTACCAGGTTTTCTGAAGGCTTTTATAGAGAATGGCTAGAGCTGAAAATAGTCACAAACAAGAACAGACCTATGTTTACATACCCTCTCCCCCCACACTGAGCACTGCTTCAGAATTGGTAGTTTTTTTTTTCCTATTCAAATAAGTGATTTTGGTCACAGTGTGCCCTCAACTTGGAGGGAAAGGGGCTAAGAATTTATAAAATCATGACCAGGGGTCAAGAAAACACACAAGTGCCAAACTATGTGGCCTGATGTCTGCAGATCAGATGAGCACACCAGGCAGCTCCTGTTTTAGATCTTCGACAGGCAGAAATGGGGATGTTACAGAGGGGACGTATTTCAAAAGACTGTGGGTCAGGGGCCATGTGAGGCTGTTGAAATACAAGGTCAAACACAAAGATCTACCGGAGGGCAGTGCTTAAGAGGTCAGAGTGCAAGTCTGCGGTACAGTGGAAAGGGAAGCTTGGTGACTCTGTTGGGGCGTCACCCAGAAGGGGACCTGATAAATGTTCTCTCGTCCCCTTTGTAGTTCTAAGTACTCCGTTATGTGGAAACACTCACTCCATGCATATGGCTTCCTCGGGTGTTTTTTTCCCTCTCTCCTCTCCCTTAAAAAAAAAAAAAAAATTCCCTAAAGTTTATCATTTAAAATAAACATCATTAACTTACTTGAGAAATGTGGTTGCTTTCTCAATATAAGCAATTGCTTAGATCTTGCTTAATGAGATTCTAACTCCTTGTAACATTAAATCCGACAGCATAGAAGGCAGGAACTTTTCCTATTTGTGCAGTTATATGTACATATGTGTGAATATATGTGTATATATACTTGTCTATATACTATCTGTCTAACTTGTAACATTTCATACTTCTGATAATCAAGGTTGCATTTAAGATGACGTTTCACACCTCTGGGGAAAAAAAAAAAAGGAAGTAAATGAACTTCCATAACTGTTTCTGTCCTACAATAAAGCCATGGATGACAACTAGTGACTGGGTTATTATTGCCAAATATACAAAGAGCATGGGAATAACAGCTGGAATACGCTGTCCTCCCACTTTCAGTATTTTATTTTTCATTAAGAGTAATCACAACTTTTAAGAGAGCAATGCTTCTGATTTAGATTTCTTGTCCAAATTTAAAAGAAGAAGCAATTTAAAAGTGAAAGACTGAGATAAAATTACCCTGCCCCGAGACCTGCTAGTACACTGGATAAAATCTTTATCCCAAACCAGAGTTGTAACTTACAAATAGAAGAAAAATTTTTAATTGGGAACTATTCAGAGCTTCCTGCTATAGTATGATATGGTTAGCCCTTTTCTGTACGGAAGAAAGGGTGTTTCTTTTGGATGGCTTATGGACAGTAGATCTGAATAACCTCTCCAGGGGAGAGTAAACCCTGTTGGTGATGACTGCTCCCACCACGGGGGAGGAAAGGGCAAGTGGGTGTGTGAAGATGAAGATGGTTTCTAGAGACACAGATATTTATAGTTTTGTAAACTCTAAAGAGGAAAAAGAACACCTTTTATTACAACTGGAGTTAAAAAAAAAAAAAAAAAGCCCCCTACCTAAAGTGGAAAAATTTCCATCTGCTACAGACAGAAGGAAATGAACATCAACAGGAGTTCAACAAAAACCCCTCCTAGAGTCCGGTTTCAATGCAACAGCTCTTATCTGTGTCCTCTGGGACAGTGTGTCCCCAAGCAGATCAGCTGTCCATGTAGAACCAGTCCCGCTTGATCAGTGGGATGAACTGTTTCATTTGGATCTTGGTAATTTGCGTGTTTTCCTACAGGACAAGGGAACCAGAGCGGGGCTTTTAACCTGGCAGATGAATCCCTGAAAAATTCATTCTGACCATGTCCTGTCACGGACCGTGTGCTCTATCAGACAGATGCGTGGTCTCTACGTACTGAGCGGCTGGGCTCAACTCTCATTCACGTACATAGTTCCTACATTTCCTCCTCTAACAACTGCAGTGCTTTCAACAAGAGGACAACGATAATAAAAATAGCAATAGTTAAAAAGGTAATCTACATTATTAACTTCCTTTGGGTATATTACAGTGGTATTTTCTGTACATGGCCCAGAACTAAGTTCCCTATGTACACAGAGACATGGGGTGGGGGTGGGGGAAGCGTCGACCTTGGAATTCTTAGCCTTATGCCCTGAAAGACAAGGTTCCTTTCTCCGTTCCAGACTTGCTCACCACCCTGCTGTTCTGAAGCAGCGGCATTCTGTAAACCTGGTGGGGCTGGGGAGAGGGCTGGGGACAGGAGAGTGGGGACGTTTCCTTCTGTCTCCTCCCACAGTCTGTCTATTTGTGAGGCCCGTCCGTCAGCAGCTGCTGTTTTTGAATTCACCATTCTCCGTGATGGAAAGCTTGGTGGGGTTGGTGGGGGAGATGCCATTTCGGACCTGCATGCTGTACCGTTCCTTCACCTGGGTCAGCGCACTCATCAGTCTGGTGTTGGCCGAATCCAGCGACACGATCCGTTTTTCCTACAACACACCAAACGGGGCTTTATTATGGCTCCATGTGGGCAACTCGCCGTAATGCTCTACCAAATGACTGTTCTAATTAATGCTTTCTATCAAACAGCAGTGCACATGATGCTTCCCAGACAAATGGAACGTCTCTGCCTCTTTCTGCACCCGAGTCAGGCCAGCTTCCCCTGAGCCCAGTGGGTTTCTGTTTCTTTTTCCCCTTCAGCATTGCAGGGTTTGTTACTCATCACCCCTTGGGACCCTAAGATGTCACATAAAAATGACACCATGTGTTATTCAGACTATGAGACAGAGGTGTCAAGCTGCTTTGCTGTAGTAAGTGCTTTGGGTCAAAACTTAAACACAGGAATTAGGTGGCAAAGAAAGAAGCACCAGAGGTTTCATTTCACAGAGGAGAAGTGCATGTGATCTATGGGTTCTCAGCCCCCAAAGGGGCACACCGGTCACATGTGGAAAGATTTCACGTGGTGCTCAAAACTGAAACAGTACATGGCGGCAGTTTATAGTCACCGACAAAGTGAGGATGCGACAGCGAGAGGAGGAGGAGCAGCCAAAAGCTAGACCGAGGGGTTATTTGAATGTGGGAAGGGAGATGTGGCTGGAGGGGGATGCCGGAAACATAACACATGGAAACAAACAGAAAACACAAGCTCCTAGACTCATTCCAGCTCAGAGGTACTCCAGGAGAGCTCCCCAATAAGGAAGACTGCTTTCATTTTACTTTTGAATCTCAGAAAGAAAAAAAAAAAAAAAAAAAAGCCTTAGAACCAACATCTTGGAACCAAACACTGTTGAATACATGAATTAAAAAAAAGAGAAAAAAAAATGAAGGAACAAAATGGCAATCAGAGAAAAGCAGACTCATCTAAATTAAAAAAAAAAAAATAAAAATCATCCCATCAAAATATCATTAGTTTTGCAAAGACTAGGAGAGAAATCCTAATCTTAGCTTCAGTAGCTAGGTAAATCATTCTAGAACCTTTCCAACATGAAGTTGCCATTTTCCAGAAAACAATTAAAAAAAAAAAAAAACACGTGAGGAACAACCCCCCCGAGCCAAAAACAGGTTTCCTACCCAGGGATTGTTTTCATCTGCTCAGGGAAAAGCATGGTAAGGAGAGTCATGGTCAGGGTTAGAGAGGACACACAAACGTCCATGTGATGGATGCTATTCCTTGCTGTTACGGGAGTAGCTCCACACGGCTGTGAGCAGCGCTGCTCTGCTGGGAAACATGCTGCCCAAGATGCAGAAGGAAGACCACTGCCCTGGGGGGATGTTTAGGGAGAAAGCATATATTGGGTTGGCCAAAAAATTCATTCGGTAACAGCGTACACAAACCTGAATGAACTTTATGGCCAACCCAATACAACAGTAGCATCAGGTAAGGCTTCCCTTTAATCTTCTGCTTTTG
Source organism: Bos indicus (assembly GCF_029378745.1). Taxonomy (NCBI): domain Eukaryota; kingdom Metazoa; phylum Chordata; class Mammalia; order Artiodactyla; family Bovidae; genus Bos; species Bos indicus. The sequence goes on along the minus strand of NC_091775.1, from coordinate 60,690,860 downwards.
GGGGTGGGGTGGGAATCTATATGGAGCAGGGCTGGTGATCAGTTTCAAAAGTATGAAAAAAAACTAGCTCACACTTGTTAATATCATTAAATTTTTTTTCCTTTCCCTGATAGAGAACTCAGGGGGTAAGATACATATATATAAAAAAATCAGCATTATTAATTAACCACAAATCTAGCATAAGATTTATACTCTAGGAAGGTAACTTGTTTTAAGGATAAGCAAAACTTGAAAGAAATAAAGAACTACAAGGCTTTAAAAAAGATAACAATTTAAAAAAAAATTACTGCCAATGGAGTTTACTGAGGTAACAAGTTTAGATCTTTTAAAAGTCAGGAAGTAAGGGTTGGCCGGTGACTACCAGGGAAAAGGGGGTGGGAACCAGATATGATGTTCCCCGCTACTATGGTTAGAAATGATCTCTGAGCAGAAAGACTGGTAATATCTCAAAATGATTAAAAAAGAAGGTATTTCAGTATTAGGATAAATTATAATGTCTCAGTTCTAAGGACTAAAGGATTCTCTAGGGTTGACCCAAAGAAATTAGGCATTCATGAAAAATTATTTGACTCATAAAGGGTCAAAAAGAAGGCTAAGAATGGCTGTATTTATTTATTTCCTGCAAGAGTAACAACTAAAGTCAAGCAACCCTTTTATTCAACAGTTGAAAACTTCCAAGTGGACAAACTCCCTTTTGTAACTTCCCCTCCAAGTGCCAACCTTTCAAAATAAAACAAACAAACAAAAAAATCAAACAGGGACTTTTGAAAGTCAAGTTCAGTTGGCAAAAGATGCCTTGACATTTTCATTCTGCCTGGCGTGAACGGCAGAGCAATCTAGTTCCGGCCTGACAGGAAGGGCTTTGAGTGTGGGGAGTGCAGGAGCTGGAATGTGTAGGAGGCCAGTGCATCGGGCCAGGGCTGGGAACTGCTCAGCTAGAGAACGGACGGACGGGGTTACTTGCCTGTTTGCATAATCTCATCTCCATTTATGACCTGTAATTTAACACAGTGGAGATATCACTTGCAACAGTAACTAGGCAGCTGCTTGCTTCTCCTAGGACGCCCTTTTCTGTTCTCCATTTGAGTCACCTGGAGAGATCCCTGGAGCAGGGGGGAGGTTGGGGTGGAAGGCAGCACAGCCCCTGGTCTGATGTTTAAGAAATGACCCCTTAGTACCATCACCAGGATCTCATCTCCTAGGACAGGGTCACTAGGGGAATACTCATCATCTCCCAGTTCCAGTTAGAAAGTGGCTGACCCCAGGGGGGCCGCGGAGCATGAACTGACTCTAGGAGATGAAGAGGCTGAATTCAGGGACAAGCCTGGTCTGGAGGGGCACATGGCTGCTGAGAGAGATGGAAACCCATTCACTGGGTACTTGTCCTGTCCTGTTTTGGGAAGTGTTGGGCCCGATGCTAGTATAAGGAAAGCAATTCACTTCAGAAATATTTTTTAACTGCCAGTGGCACCAAGGCAGGTATCAGGGGCACGGAAGTAAGCGTGCATTACCTCGCTGGGAAGCTTTCACCCCAAAACATGTCCTCATTCTAGCAAATGTTGCTGGAAGGGTTGCTCTGCTCCATCAAACACTTAAGATGTTAAGTTACTTAATCTTTCAGAGGAAGAGGCATTTGCTACAAAGGACACCAAAGGATTTTCACAGTCTTTTGCTAGAAAAGGATTTTTAATGTGTCAGTGAGACAGCAGCTGGAATTGGGAATCCCCTTCCTTTTAAGGGGATTATAATTTTTGAAAAGCTAGCTTTAGTGTTTATCATCTGTGCTGGGCATCATGCGATGGTTTTCAAAATGTGGTCTAATGGACTCCTCAGGTATGCTTTAGGGATCCAAAATGAGCCTCCTCTTAAAATTTACTATACAGTAATGCCTGTGTTTGAATGTGTAATTTATGATATTTAGCTAACCTGGACGTGATTTGATCCATTAGCTGAGAGAAGTCCTTGTTGTTGAGTGGTCAGGAGGAGCAGCTGGAAAGAGATCTATGGAAGGTGCCTCTGGTTCCACCAAAATAGTCCATAGAATCAAACCATTTGAAAACCATTGCCTTGAGGTATGGATCCAAACTATTGTCTAGTTTAGCCAGACTGCAAGTCTGACATTGACCAGTGCTTTGAGGATAACAGTTCTCCCATTCTGGAATGGTGACACCGTCCTGTTAACTGAGAGAAGGCCCTTTCTTTCCAGAGCTTTTGAGCCCTGATGAATCTGTTTCCCTCCTTTGCCTTCACCTGCTATGCCTATGACTCCTGCTTCATGTCCAGCCATCTTACCTAGAAGTCAAAATCGGGGACAAGGTAGGATAGAAATCTTCAGAAGCTAATGACGAGGCTGCCTCAACAGGCAACTAGGAAATCGGACTGTATGCATACAGCCATGAGTGGGACACCCCTAAGCTCCCTTTGCTAAGGCTGCCACGGTTTTAGACCAGCGGAAATTATTAAAACAATCTGTATTATCTTATTAGAATGAAAATCTATTTGGGTATAGTTATTCATAGAACTCTCTCTCATGTTGAAAAATCCCAAAGTGAACACTTAGCAATACTAGTTTTCCTGACTAAACTGTCTTGACCCAGGCTGTTTCTCTTAAGCCTCTTGGACAAATGCCTGTCGAGATAGCCTTGTCTCTGCAACCCTTCCTTCTCTGTCATCCACCCTGGGGACACATTTAAAGAAAGGACCAACTAAGAACTTTCTTCTGATTCTTAAGAGGTCTAAATATCTGGAAACTAGAGTTCAAGGGTCCAAATCTTTCTGGGAACTGTGCTGACAAGAGAGCACTGGCACTCGCACTTGACTTCCGGGTCTCGTGTGTATGAGGGAGGACGAGGCCCAGGACGCATACTTTCCACGGTGGTGCTTTCAGCCTCGCTCCCTATTCCTTTGAAAAATGTACCCCATCCCACATTAGCTCTGTCAGGAAACCTGAGTGGGAATGGAATGTGTGTTTAAGAATACTGGGTGGTTCTACCATAGACTGATACTGGCTGAGAGGGAGAGGAGAAAGTGGGACATACAAAGGCCTTGCTCCCATTTTTATTTCAGACCTAACGGAAATGAGATGATACTTAAGGGTGAGAAACACAAGCCTGCCTGGGTGGTCTTTAGGGAGGGGATATATTCAGTGGCCAAACCAGCCACATCCAAACGGCACTTGCCTCTCGTTACTTGTTTCACTCTAAGAAATACAACCGTGTTTTGCACTGAAAAGATGAAAAGGCATTAGAAACACTTCCTGGGTTTTGCTCTGAGAACCTGTGAGGAGCCCCTGGCCATCATTGTGTTGTTAGCATCACAGGTAGAAGCTACAGGGAGCAGACACCCAGGTTCTGATCTCATCAACTGTAAGAGGCTCTCCAAGCACAGCACCAATGGAGAAGGGCGGCCAAGTGAACCCCAGGCACCGATGCCTGTCACGGAACCAAAAGAATAACAAGGCAGGGTGCCTTCTGCAGCCCTGTCTTTCCCCTGAAGCTCAACTACTGTTTGGGGCCAGAGGCTGATGGCACAGTGGACGTGACTGACGAGACCGTGAACGTCACAGCCAAGCAATGGTCAGTGGAGGTCACAAGCCAGACACATGCAGTGGACTTTTCACGGGTGCCCCCGAGAGAATGCCCTCCTTTCCAGAAGGAAAGAAGTAAACCCCGTCATGCACCCGGTTGAGATTTGTCGAGCACCTGTACTAAAGCAGGCTAAAACTTTGCTGGGTTAATGGATTCGTCACCAGTAAAGGAAGGAAAAGGTCGTAGAGGTCGCAAAGAAACATTTTAAAAAAGTCTTTGAAAGGTAATGCCGAGAACTTTCCAATGAGCCATTTTCTGTTATGTGCCTTGGTGTTTGCAAGGGATGGGAAGTTGGGAGATAACAGTTATGATAAACCAGTCGCTTCCACTAGACTGAGAACCTGCTTACCTGTGCATCGATTATTTTTTGCTTTGCATCAATAACTGCCTGCATCTCAGCATGATCCTTCTTCAGTTCCTCTTCCACAGCCATTAGCCTAGAATGGGGCGGGAAGGAGAGACCAACAGCTTCAAGGAGCGAGCAGGCTAACACACAGAACAAGACACCCACACTCAGGACAGCTCAGCGTTGCCACTCCTTCCTAGCGCAAGATCTGCACTAGGCTCTGTCTTCTCACCTGCCTTGGGAGAAGACATTCAGAGCTGATGCCTCTCCTGGGACTGGATCCCAAATGTTTCCATCTCCTCTGCAGTAGCACTCTCACCATCATTATCTCCCTCTCTTCTATCAGATCCTTTCCTTAGCACAACTTATTTAATTTTAAAACAGCAAATCTACTGACACAAATCAAACCCTTTTTTAATCTCATTATTTTGTGACAGCTGACCTTTCCTTCCCCTGAACAGCTAAATGTCCTCTGAGTGTATGCGACACATAGTAGGTCTACTTTTTTTCTCATGCATTTCATATCTTAATCCCCTGACGTTTAACCCCATGGAAGGGCTCTCAGTAAGACTGCTAAATCCTTCTGTGCTGCTAAAACAACAGACCTCTTTCAACCTGCCTACGGCACTTAACAACTGAAGCACAGCGGTTGTGAGCATCGAGCTAGGGCTTGACTACCTGGCTTCAAACCCGTTGCACCACTAAGTGACCTTGGGCAAGTGACATAATGAATTTGTTGCGTGTTTCTTTATTTGTAAGAGGAGAAGAAGAATAATAATGCTGACCTCAGAGGCTGGCATTAAACAAATTATCAGTAACAGAGTAAACAAATTTTATTTGTAAAGTGCTTAGAGAAGTGCCTGGCCCACGGTCAGTGCTATGTAGTGTTTCGTAAAATTGCCCCCCTCCCTTGGTCTTCCTCGGACGTCCTTGGCCCTCTGCCTTGATTCTCTGGCTCTAAAGATGTGCAGTGTCTTAGACCTCTCTGGACTTGTAAAAATCTAAATTAGTCTTGGACGCTGGATACTGACACTTTTAAAATTCAGTTTTGCTCTAAGACCTCTTAAGTGAGTCACTAAGTTTTAACTGTTTCTGATTGTTACAACTAAAGAAAATTTGGCTACCTCAGAGGAAGTGCACTAAGGTCTCACATGTGGAAAAGTGTAAGAGATACAGCCAGCCTTCACCCCTGTAGAGAGTATCACGGAGGACACGCAGTGCTTGCTTTAGGATCCTCTAGCCATCATCCCGCCTCTTCGTGCCCCGAGCCAGCCCACGTCCGCTCCCAGGCGGCCTCTGACCTGCTGATGATGCTCTTCATCTGGCTGTCCTTCTCCTCCTGCTGCCTGCGCAGCCGCTCCTCGCTGTCCTCCAGCCGGGCCTTGTACTCCAGCAGCAGCTTCTGCATCTGCTGCTCCTGCACTAGCAACCGGCGCTCATACTCCTCGAGTCGCCGGCTGGACACGCGCAGGCGCTCCTTCAGTTTGGTGATTTCCTGTTCGTACTAGAGCAGAGGACAAAGAAAAGTGAAAGTGTTAGTCGCTCAGTTGCGTCTGACTCTTTGTGACCCCATGGACTGCAGCCCGCCAGGCTCCTCTGTCCATGGGACTTTCCAGGCAAGAATACCAGAGTGAGTTGCCATTTCCTTCTCCAGGGGATTTTCCTGACCCCAAGGATAGAACCCAGGTCTCTCTCCAGCATTGCAGGCAGATTCTTTACCATCTGAGCCACCAGGGAGAGCAGAAGAGAAGAGGTGCCAAAGACAAGGAGAGAAAAACTAGAGCTACCCTGGTTTTAGATGTCAGTGATTGATTTTTTTTATCAAACCCTAAGCAGTATAGCTGGATGCTGCGTAAGCAGCCATTCCATGGCTGCTGATACTCTTCAAAATGATCCCCAGGCATACATGGTAATGGAGCTCTGCCTGCCTCCTTAACTCTGCATTCCAAATGTATATATTTATATATCATTCTCCACACTAAACTAGAGGTTGCTGCAAGCCACATCAATACCAATCTGTGATGGTATCCAACGGGAACAGGAAAAAAAAAAAGAAGGCCAGGCAGGCACTTAGAAGCTTAAAATAAGCCAAAAGCCAGCTGTCTACAAGAGAAAGGCTTCTGTAGCATCTCCTGTGTTGTAGGATCTCTGACATGGCTTGACTCATCAGATTGCCATTCTTTCACCCTTAGAATCAGCCCTTTAAAGAGCAAGCAGCACTTCTGTACTGACAAGCTACTAAATCAATACTTTTATAGCACAATATGTTATTGCTGCTTCCTCCCTGTCCACGGAAGCGTAACACTCAGGTCACAGGCTCTAAGCAAAAGGCCCACGTGTTCTTTAACACTGCCTCTTGGCCCACTTTTATGATGCTGTTCATCTGCCCAATTTGCCACTGCTTGTTGGAACACATATATACGCCTGTTTTCTCACCAAAGTTTTATATAACAAACTCTCACTCAAGTTTCATAGAATTCAATTGGTTACCTGGTCCTTTTTTGTACTGAAGCTACTGTGGTTGGGGTCTGAATAACTGGAATGTCAAATTTCTGGATGAGGTAAGAAGCATTAAGTTTTCTTGTATATGGTCTACTCAAATTTGTTAGTCATTAATGATAAACCTATATGTTGCTTTGTAAAATGCAATGTATTTTCATGTCATATCTCATTTAATCAACAATTGGACAATTAGCTTCTGCCTATCCAATGTCATGGTCCTACACTATGCTTATTAATCCAGAAGGTCAAAGATGACAGTTCTTACACAGTCTGAAGAGGCAGACTGCATCAATAAGCACAGCTTTTAGGATTATGCTGATAAACAGAAGCTAGTTGTCTGGCTAATTAAATGAGATAATGCTGTACATGACATCATGGTTCTTGTGTCATAATCCTTTTTCTTCATGTCAACTTTTCTTAACAAAACTGAAGCAATAGTTAATGTCTTTTTTTTCAGTTTTTTTCTTTTGATGTTGATGTCTTTTAAAAATCATCTATAGCATTACAAATTCTTTATCCAGAAAAGGAGAAAAGGAAACAAAAAAAGGCAAAATCACTACAAAGATATAGAAAGGAAGTCTAGTCCAAGGGTAATTTTGGACGTGTTTAGTTATACAGAAACACGAAATATTCACTTAAAATGATTAGAAATGAATAACAGAATTTTCTTGAAATTCAGGGAACCCATATTAAAACAAAATATATATTAGAATGCATTCTCCCCTTGCACTAGAGCTTGATGTCAACTTGATGGACATCTCTGCATATTTTCACATGCAGCCACTACTGAAATAATATACATGAATATGCATCGAAGGGTTAACATAAGAGGTGGAGCTGAACTTGGGGAGATCACGTTCCTGACTAGATGACCCTGTGTGTGGTCTACCAGTGGGGACAGTAAGTCAATAAGCGCAGACTACATCCTACCTTCTCAGCATGCTTGGCTTCGTCCTGATTTTGCTCAGTCTCTTCCACGTCCTCTTCATACTGCCCATTGTTCAGGACCCAGGCTGCTGTCCTCTCGACTGGGGACATTGTGGCGGAGTCCACAGGTGACTGAACCTGCATCAGAAATACCCGTTAGCATTTCCCGAAAGAGCTCATCTGCAGTTATGTTCCACAAAGACAGCTATTCTTGGAAGGCATAACTGTGATCCCTGTTTTCTGATAAATGCTCTCAGTTCTAAATAATATTACTGCCAGGGCTGGGGGTGAGAGAAGAGGATATCCACTGGTATAAGAATAAATATTCAGAAATATTGTAAACAGAAATCACTTCTAAGAATCTGCCTCCCCACACCACACCCCCACCCCCAAACAGGAAAAGCCAAGGCCTTAAAACTGTTAATTAGTCCAGTGGTTTCATTAGGTCATTACCTAATGAAATTACAGTGTTCACAGAGGAGAGAGAGAAAATGCAACTTGATGGCTGACTGCTCGGGTGAGGAAACACCTGTTTAACCAGGAATGCTCAGGAACCAAGGAACCGTTTAATGCTAAACAACTCACAAGGTAGCTAACCAATTTATATATCAGAATGCCAAGTTCTTAATTTTCACATCAGCCATTTAGGGAAAGAGAAAAAATCACTTTTCGATACTGGTGTTTTGATATTGGTCATTTTTATAGAGCACTGACTTCTTGATGGGTTAAGATCCATAAGTCCATATTTTACCAGAAAGTTTCTTGATGAATATAGCATCACAACAATGGATATCAGCCTAGTCCAAGGGATATTTCTATCCAGTTAGGAGAGCTAGATAAATTGCCCTTTTGTAAGGGCAACAGAAAAGGATGCAGAATGAAAAGAATTCTGGCCTTGAGTAGCAACTCTACCACTTACCCTGTCCCTTAATCTCTTAAATACTTTTTTCCATCTATTGAGTAGGGTTACCACCACCATCAGTACCTATCCCGAGCATCTCCCTGGGAGTTCCGAGGATGGAATAATACAATGTATGTAAAAATTCTTTGGAAACGACAGAGTACTATAGAACTTAGATGTTATTACTATATTTATCTTAGAAACCTGGCACTGGATATGACAATTTGTATTAGGCTACTACTGGGTTTTCCTGGTGGCTCAGAGGTAAACAATCCTCCAGCACTGTAGGAGACGTGGGTGGCTCGATTTCTGGGTCGGGAAGATCCCCTGGAGTAGGAAATGGCAACCCACTCCAGTATTCTGGCCTGGGAAATCCCATGGGCAGAGGAGCCTGGCATGCTGTAGTCCACGGGGCTGCAAAGAGTCAGACGTGACTTGGTGACTAAACAATAACGACTGAACATAGTGGTTCCTTCCTAAACAATGCTGGAAATAGACAGCAAGTTATTTTTCTCTAGCTTTCCTGAGAAACAGATAGAAAAAAGCATTTTCTGTGAGTTAGCCTTTTTATAATTAAAATCAATTTCTACTTTGAGGAGCAATACTCTATAAATAGTTGGAAGGGAATTTTCTCTCTCATGCAGAGCTATAAGCCTTAAGAATCTTTATCTTGTTCTGGAATAAAACCTGGTTAAACTCTAAATATATAGATATTTTAAAATAAGGGGTATTTTGATCACTTTGAGGTTTAGAAAGACTAGATGAAAAACAAAGTGGATGCAAAAGCAAAAAGGTTATTTGGGCAGACTGAAAAATATTCATACAAAAGTAGTAGGAGGGGCTTCCCTTGGCGATCCGGTGGTTACGATCCGCCTGCCAGTGTAGGGGATGCAGGTTCAGTCTCGGGTCGGGGAAGATCCCACATGCCGTGGGGTGACTAAGCCCGTGAGCCACCAACTTCTGAGCTCAAGCGCTCCAGAGCCTGTGCTCCACGACAAGAGAAGCCCCAGCAAGGAGATGCCTGAGCGCTGCAGCTAGAGAAAGCCTGTACGCAGCAGTGAAGACCCAGTGCAGTCAGAAAGAGATATGAATACAATTTTAAAAAGTATGACGTATAGAACAGTCTTATGGACTTTGTGGGAGAGGGAGAGGGTGGGAAGATTTGGGAGAATGGCATTGAAACATGTAAAATATCATGTATGAAACGAGATGCCAGTCCAGGTTCAATGCACGTACTGGATGCTTGGGGCTAGTGCACTGGGACGACCCAGAGGGATGGTATGGGGAGGGAGGAGGGAGGAGGGTTCAGGATGGGGAACACATGTATACCTGTGGTGGATTCATTTTGATATTTGGCAAAACTAATACAATTATGTAAAGTTTAAAAATAAAATAAAATTAATTAAAAAAAAAAGTATGAAGGGGTATTTCTTAAAGATTTGAAGAAGAACCTGGTTTGGTTGATTTATACAGATGACGGATATGCATCTATAAAAATGGCTTCATGCCTGTGGTACACATAAGCAACTGGGAATGAACTTCTAGAAATTCCTTCTTTAAAGCCATTTTCTCCACTGTCTCAAGAAAAACATAAACATGTCTTAAACTGCAGTCCCCTCAGTTCTCAAAGTCTACCTTCATTGCCACTGTGGTAGGGATGCTTCTTATGCTTCATTCATTTGTGGATCATTCTCATTATTTTTGTCATAACCACATCATCACTGACATATTATTTATTATAATCAATAATAAAACAACCATTTCCAGTTTGCTAAGCAATATTATCAGTAAAATCATGAGTTTGATGTTTTATATATATTTATAAATAATTCATATTAATAGTCAAATATTTTTCTAATATACATTAACATAATTACATGATTAAATAACTTGTATACTTAAATTGAGTATCACACTTTGGGAACACTGATCTATAGAATTCATTTATATTAAAATAGGTGATAACTATCTACTTCAAAAGTTATTATGAGAAACAAATGGGAGAGCATATAAAAGCAGTTTGTAAACCACAAGTTCCTTCACACACACACACCCTGGGCTCTCCCTCTGCTGGATTTTGAAAGTAAAGCACAATACATTGCTTTAGTATTGGCAGAGAAAAATGGTTTAACAAGGGGTTTAGGTTTTACTTGACGTATGTACACCTGAAAGGCAAAATATTATGGTTCTGAGTCTTTAAAAATTAATAGAAAGTCCATACTTAGAGGAGACAAATGTCTTTTTAATTTCATAATCTTATCACTTTACTACATAGGGTATGGCAAAGCTGCTTTTCTGTGAAACCAGGATTTTCTTTTCAATTGCTGCTTGAGATAAAGCAGTTGCTAAAATGAGTAACTTTACTCTTTGTAATTTATAACTTCAAGGAAGCTAATTTAATAGCTTTCTGCTTTATAGTTAACAATATGTTGCTTGAAAGAACTTTCCTTCCCTGTGATTTGTTACAAGGAACTAATTAATGAGTGTCAATAAATGCACTACAAACTAATAGTATCCCTAAGAACATACTAAGGAGAGATCTTAGCCCCTAGAAGCATATTGAAAACAACTCCTTAGGTAATCCGGGCACTAACTGTAAAGTGAGAAGTTGGAAAAGCAAGAGTTAGTTCATTTCACTGGTGGTGGTGGTAGCTACCGTATCAGCACAGGGACTATGTCCAGTGAATTATAAGAGGGTACAATGGGAACTGGGCATTTCACCCTATTCCTATTTTACTGGTTAAATCTGTTTTTCCTAATATATATTCCTAGCACTTTGCACGGCCTACAGTGCATGCATGCTAAGTTGCTTCAGTCATGTCCAGCTCTCTTTGACTCTATGAACTGTAGCCCCCCAGGCTCCTCTGTCCATGGTATTCTCTAGGCAAGAATACTGGAGTGGGCAGCCATTCCCGTCTCCAGGGGGGATCTTCCCAGGGATCAAACCCGCATCTCTTACATCTCCTGCACTGGCAGGTGGGTTCTTTACTAGCACCACCTGGGATGCCCCATGGCATATGGTAGGTGGTCAGTAAGTTTTGAAAAACTAAATCAGACTAACAGAACTACTTGTATTTATGATAAAACCTAGAAAGGGCTGACTAAGTCTCTGCAAGGAGATCAAACCAGTCAATTCTAAAGGAAATCAGTCCTGAATATTCATTGGAAGGACTGATGCTGAAGCTGAAATACTTTGGCCACCTGATGTGAAGAAATGACTCACTGGAAAAGACCCTGATACTGGGAAAGATTGAAGGCAGGAGGAGAAGGGGATGACAGAGGATGAGATGCTTGGATGGCAACATAAAGGTGATGGACATGAGTTTGAGCATGCTCAGGGAGTGGGTGATGGATACAGAAGCCTGGTGTCCTGCAGTCCAGGAAGTTGCAGAGTTGTACACAACTGAGTGATTGAATTGACTGAACTGATTATAAAAACAGAAAAAATAATACTGAACAAATAAGAAATAATTATCTATACTGGACAACAATGGAGGTGATATTTATTTAAAAATTATTTTTATTACAATATATTCTTCAAATGAAAGAACTAAATACTGTCTTTTATATTTATTTTACTGGTCTTATGAATGCTGGTCTTATTTCTTAATTAGACTCTCAACCCTTGAAGCATGGCCCCATATGTCACAGGATTTTTTTTTTGAATGGTAGTGACTATGTCATTGTGCAATGGATGCTCAATAAAATATCATCCATTTACTATTACTTTGGATTTTCTTTAGAATTCATACCAAAGTACAATTTATCACTAGGAGAAAGATACTCTATGTTTTTCCTCCAGTCCTTTGGAAGTACATCAAAGGGCTTTTTCTCAGAGATTGTTCCATCTCCTTTATAAGATAAGAAAATTTATTTCTTCTAGTTTATAGTCAAACAAATTGAGAGGAGAGATTGATAAGTTGCTTAGCTATAGCCTTCAGAAGAACATTTTCTCCACTGACGTTCAACAGTGGATCATAAAAGATGAAAAAGATAAAATGAGAAGGAGCAGGAATTCCTAACAGGAATATCATTCTTCTGAGATAGAGCTTATATAGGGTGTCTCTGGGAAAAATAATTTGTTTTAGGGCAAAAAGGGCCAGAGAAAGCAGTTTCCATTGATCTTGGTTAGCCTGGCTATGCTTGAGGCTGACTGAGAATAGGCCAGTTCCCTGTTTAGTTACTAGACATAAATAAGACGTGCTACTTTCAACTTCCTCCTAATCTGAAATAATCAGGTTCCCAAAAATGAAGGCCACTTCTCCTATCAACACCAAAGAAAGGGCTGACTAAATCAGTAAACTCTGAGAATCCTAGAAGAGGTTGGTTAGGGGATCAGATCAGATCAGATCAGTCGCTCAGTCGTGTCCGACTCTTTGCGACCCCATGAATCGCAGCATGCCAGGCCTCCCTGTCCGTCACCAACTCCCAGAGTTCACTGAGACTCCCGTCCATCAAGTCAGTATGCCATCCAGCCATCGCATCCTCTGTCGTTCCCTTCTCCTCTTGCCCCCAATCCCTCCCAGCATCAGAGTCTTTTCCAATGAGTCAACTCTTCGCATGAGGTGGCCAAAGTACTGGAGTTTCAGCTTTAGCATCATTCCTTCCAAAGAAATCCCAGGGCTGATCTCCTTCAGAATGGACTGGTTGGATCTCCTTGCAGTCCAAGGGACTCTCAAGAGCCTTCTCCAATACCACAGTTCAAAAGCATCAATTCTTCGGTGGAGGGTTCAACAAATCCCAAAGTGAAAACTGTAGCATCATTCTAATAGACTTGGCAAATACCTAGTTAAAAAGCATCTTCAAATTGGAATTTCTAAGGTTAGGTAACATATTGTATCTGTACAACTCATATATTGTAAATAAAGTCTATTATGCACACAGAGTATATGACAGATCAAAAAAGATGAAGAGGAAAATTATTAAAAAGCCAAAAAGGGTCCAAAAATTAAAAGATGGCTTCCTAAAATATTCCTTCTCTGTAGACTGTTCAACTTCCTACTCAGTGGATGGAGAAGGACTGAAGCTAGTTACATTGTCAACAATGGCTGCTCCTTTGTGCCAAGATACAAATGGAATTTGCATGGGACAAAGCCTCCCATAAGTATAAATGCCTGTAGAACAATCCCCCAAAGAAATCCTCCAGTATTGGGGGAGAGAAGAATTCTCCAGCATAATAATTTGCAATTAAAATATGTAAAGGAATTTATGTAAAAAATGTGCTGATTAGATAGAACATCAGAGGCTTCATAGGAATGAGATGAGAAAAGCAAGCAGGAAAAAAAAAGAACCGAACAACAACAACAACATAAGCTTGAAAGAATAAACCATCTGCATAGAAAAAGTCAGTGTTAGGAAAAAAACCAGAAATGTGAGCAATCAAAATACAGCGATTTCCAGTTTAACTGATATGACAGTGGCATTACCAGCAAAGGCACAACCAGAGATGAATATTTAAAGTTGTGCTGGGGCATCCTGCTACGGCTATGCCCCACTTCAGGACAATGTAACAGAGACATTCCCAAGCTCATTAATGGCTATGGCTAGAAAGCATTTTAATTGGTGTCTGAAGACCATTTTCATTTGCTACCTTCATCCATCTGGAAAGTTTTCTATTCCCACATAGAATCATGTAGTGCTGCCATGATAGGTGTTAAATTTCCATATAGCAGAGATATTATAAATGACAGTTTCAGGTGGTCACACAAAAGGCTATTTAATTTACAGTATCTATAAATAGTCTGAATCATGGATCCTGGGAACTGAGGACAACATGATAAAGCAGGGAAGGGTAAGCATTCTTCTTTTCTGTTTAGAGTTTGAACTAAGTCCAACTTTGCAAAGTAGGCAGAGGGCCCTCTGCCCTGTCTTGCCCCTCTCTGCCAATCTGATATTCTTCTCTACTCCTGCTCTCATCCTCAGGGCCTTCATGTTGCACTTAATGCCCCATGTAGACACTTGCCTCTACACAGTATTCCATCTCTAAAATTACTTTTCTCTTCTCTCAATAAACACTTCAGTTCTCTGAAAGGGGCTGATCTCAACTAGAAGCTAGCATAAAAGCAAGTGTGGAAACTTATTCACAATAAGATGTGAAAGACTGACAGCTTCCTAACACAAATTAAATGTATATAAAACATATATACACACACAAAAGATATATAGAAAAGCATTTTCATTCAAAGAAAGGAAAAAAATTATATAATGTAATCTTTATGTAAATTTTCTTTTTTCCTTTTCTTTAAATGAAAATGTGCATTTAATCAAATGAATTGATGAAATTTTGGGAAATATAACAAAAAAATATGAAAAATTTAAGACTGAAGAAAAAGTATTTCTCAAAAAAGAAGTGACCAACTAGGAGGTTTTGCCCAGGAACTTGGCTACCAGAATCTACCTAAGTTTTTCATCCCTTCTTCTACTTCTGTATCCAAGGATTCTGTAAACATTCTACTTTTTTTAAAAAAAACAATAATTATCAAAGTAGTGGCAAGGGCTCTGATTACAGCAGAGAGGAGGCAGAAAGAGCCAAATCAGTAAATGCCTATCTATAAAAATGGAAATATATTAAAGAGATACATTGGTGTCTCATTGCAGTCTCCTCTGACCAGTGATTCTGCTGACTAAAGGATTTGTCATAGAATTTGTTTAATCACTTGTTTAATGATTAGTTTTAAAAAAAAATTCAATGAAGCTTTTTAGGAGAAGGTTCTTTTTTAGATGAAAGTAAGATATGTATATATGTACTCTTAGTTTATTTCGAGAGCAAAATATGTCTAGGTGCCTCAAAATGTAATACGTAAGGAAGAAATGATTAAATTCTTAAGAAACCTTTCTTATTTGTGAAGAAAAAAGTTTGATAATCTTATATTAAGTTTAGATGTGATACTAGCTGGGCTTGTCCATGTAAACAGAGAAAGAACAGATTTGCATAACCATTTAGTGAACACTTGTCAACCACCTGTGTTTCTTTCTATATTATGACCTCTCTCCTTTACCTTGCCTCTACAGGTGTTCAGCTTATTTTTCTAGTCATTTTCAGGAAAAGGCACATGGGACTTGCTATTTCCAGAGGGAACTGGGGTGTGGAGTAGAGAGTAGGTATATCAAACTCTTGGCTCAGAATGCAAAACTTTAGTTTGGAATCTTAAGGGAAAAAAATAAGGAGGATAAATGTGCAGATTCTCAAAACACATCCTAGTTGATCTGGGCTATAGATTTCATACCTTAAGTTTCCAACCATTCTCTCAGCATCACAGATTTGTGCTAGATGCCGAGAGGTAGCTCAGCTGCTTGAAGAGATGGAAAGGTGCCTGCGTGTTGAGTCAGGCTACATTCTGCTACCTCACCTAGCCAGAAACCTCCCAAACTTTTCATTTCCTCTTTCCATTAAAAGGTTGCAGAAGATCGTTTTAAGCCGAAACCCTGTTAGTGACAGCATTTCCCAGTGATGTATGGACAGAGAACCGAGGACACAGCAGGACCAAGCGGCGGGTGGTCCCGCTCTGGCGCTCGTCCCTACCTGCTGGGTCTGCTGCCTCTGGATGGCTCTCACTTTGGGGACCGGGCTCTCTCTGGAGGAAGAGGACTGCTGTCGGGACCGGCTCCCGTTCTGCAGGGGCTCGGCCACCAGAGCCGCTGATGCCACCGACATGCTCCCGGTGCTCCGCAGGGAGGCGCTGTGCGGCAGGGACGGCGGGGCTTTGGCTCGGGCGCCCAGCCCCGCCGGGTCCATCTTCCGGAGCTGGGTCTGCCCCGTGCTGTTCTGCCGCGGCAGGGCGAGAGGTATGTGTCTGTCGGGCATGGTGTGGCGCCTGGAGAAGTCCTCACTCTGCGTGCTCCGTTTGGTGAAGTCCTCCATGCTGCTGTTGCTGGGTCCGCTGAGTTTGAAGTCTTCACTGTTACTTTGGCTCCTGGAACTGGCAGTGCTTAGGTTCTCCAAACTGGAGTCCACAGAGGCCTTTGGCATTGCAGGAATGGGGTTACTGAGGTGATAGACAGGGTTCTGGAAGGACAGGGGCTGGAGGCTGCCTGGCTGGTTCAAGGCTGGGTGCAGGGGCCTTCGCACTTGGGGTGCACTCTGGGGGGTGCTCTGGGTCTCCCGCAGTTGCTTGATGCTGGCCACCTGAGTTATGGAGAGCTGGCTTCCGGTCAAGCGCATGGGCACGTCGAGTATCACAGATGGATGCTCTGCTTGGGCTGCGTGCGTCTCCTGAAGGTCCATGAGGGAGATGCTGCGGCCATTGGGGAGGCTACTTTCCTTTTCATCCTTTTCCGAGTAAGTCATGCTCTGGGAGGAGGCTTGCTGGACCAGCAATAATGTCTTCCCTCTGAAATAACTGTCTGTGTTGTCCTGGCTTGGGGATTTTAGTTTGTGCAAATCACTGTGAAAAAGGAAAGGACCCTTCATTACTCCTGAGGCAAATTTAACAGTTAAGATTTCCTCAACTCAGGCATATAAACTCCTCAGAAAGCTCACAGGCCCGGTGAGCCTTCCTTACTAGTTTCTAAGCCCAGATTTCATCATCACAATACTCAGAATAAGATCCAACATTTTCAGTTTTTCGCCAAAGGTAGGGGATAATACTGGAGAAGGAAATGGCAACCCACTCCAGTGTTCTTGCCTGGAGAATCCCAGGGACGGGGGAGCCCGGTGGCTACCGTCTATGGGGTCGCACAGAGTCAGACACGACTGAAGTGACTTAGCAGCAGCAGCAGGGGATAATACTATGTAGACCACCTCCCTCCCTGTCTTAGATTTTTACTAGAATTCCAATCATTTCCTAGTTAGGTTTTAAACTACCCGAGGTATTCCAATTCACAGTTAATTGGTTCTGTCTAACCCTTCCTGGTAGGCTGCAGTCCATGGGGTTGCACAGAATCGGACACGACTGAAGCGACTTAGCAGCAGCAGCAACCCTTCCAGAAGCCCTCAGTGTACAACCAAAGGATCCCTACTACAGGCACAGGTCTTGCCAATATAGAAAAGAAAGTCTAAGTGTTAACATTGTATCCACCTGTCCAGCTGACACTGCTGCTGCTAAGTCGCTTCAGTTGTGTCTGACTTTGTGCGACCCCGTAGACGGCTGCCCACCAGGCTCCCCCGTCCCTGGGATTCTCCAGGCAAGAACATTGGAGTGGGTTGCCATTTCCTCCTCCAATGCATGAAAGTGAAAAGTGAAAGTGAAGTTGCTCAGTCGTGTCCAACTCTTCGAGACCCCATGGACTGTAGCCTACCAGGCTCCTCCATCCATGGGATTTTCCAGGCAAGAGTACTGGAGTGGGGTGCCATGTGGCCTGACACAGCCAGTTCTAAATTGATTTCAACTGAGGTTCTCAGATCTCTGAGTGCTACAATACATGAAAATACCAATTTCATAGAGCCCTTAGTCTTCTATTAGGCAGGACATATGTTTTTTTAAATCACTCAGTCCTATCTGAAACTATAGCCTGCCAGGCTCCTCTGTCCATGGGATTCTCTAGGCAAGAACACTGGAGTGGGTAGCCATTCTCTTCTCCAGGGGATCTTCCTGACTCAGGGATCAAACCTGGGGCTCCTGCATTGCAGGCAGATTCTTTATCTTCTGAGCCACCAGGGAAGCCCAGGCTTTTTTATTTAAGTAAGTTTTTTGAATATAACTCTACAATATCATTTTAGGAGAAAAGTATCCTAGATTATGTGTATTATTATGACAAACAATTGGATTTATCTCGGAAGATTCTTTCCAATTGCTCATGAGTTTAAAGCTGTAAATTCAAGAATGAAGTTCAATAGATTTCCCCACAAATCTCTAAACATCATCTCCCTCTGAGGTAAGCAATTCCAGTTCTTTCCTAAGTTCATACCTGTCAGTAGGGTCTTCAAATATTTTCTGCAGCCCAGAGGAGAGGCTTCCACTGACATTTGGACTGGAGTTATGCTCAGTGAAGCGTCTCAGTTGCTGTTGTATTGGTGTAGGATTAGTCAGAGATTTGGTAATATCAGCAAGAACACGAGGGAGAGGTCCCAATTTTGCCACGGTTGCCTGTAGGAAGGAATTTTCACCCTAATTGGATAATAAGCATTGCGATATCCACCACAGATTGTTTTTGGGACAACGATGCCATTGATGGAGGGGTGGAGGTTGAAGGGAAGGGTAGGTGTTTGCGTATGGGAGTGGCAGGTTCATAATGCATTGTTATGGAGCAGCAGAACCATGGCGTCGAGATGAATGGAGGAGGCGAAACAAAATGCAGCAGACATTGAGGAAAGAAAGGAAATAGAAATTAGGATTATGCAAATAAAAATTAAAAGACATGCTCAAAACAACCAAACTATTGCCATTCCAACTAAAATAGGCATGCAAAGCAAACTACATCTTTGGGAGGCTGGTAGATCAAGGGAGGGGAAGGGAGGGGAAGAACCAAACACCTTCTAACCAAAAAGGAATTTAGGACTAGAGGGCTGGCTAGTGTGATGAAACTTTCAAAGAGAAGGGATCATGTGAGGAAAGAAATGCATGCCAGCATACAAGAAGGTGATGCATTCAGGGGTCCAGAGCACTGCAGGCCACACAGTTGATCACTGTCATCCACTAGTCATTTAACCTTGGGAATGCTGACCTACTGCCAACTGAATTTGCATCAGCAAGACAATGTTTTTGTTTAAACAGCAAGATCAGGTAAACTCTATGAGATACATCTAGAGGTACTGCTGGTTCCCAAGACCAAACAGATTAATTAAAAAGGAGAAAATGTGTTTACACAGTAAAGCCTGTTAAAAAGACTTTGCCCCTGAATAAACCAGGTTGATTTCACAAGATATAACTGTATCCACAGCCCACTGATGGTGTTATTCAGTGAAGAATAACCTTTTACAACTTGCTTTATCCATCTCAATCATTTTTTCCTTTGGGGAATTCTCATTCTCACGGGGTCTTATGGGAATCCTTAATGATTAGGTAGTTTTATATGGCTGCCTCTGGGTTTTCCTTGTCTCCTCAACAATCAGTAGACTCCTGGTTGAGGACAAAGGCCATCTGAAGAATGTCTTTACTCCTTCGACTTTCTTGAGCCAAGATTCTTATTCAAGGAATTTACCCTTAGCATAGCCACAACTTAAAATCTAATGGGTCCATAAGAATAAGAAACAGTATTATTTTATAAATGTGTTAGTACCAGTGGACACCCTACCATTTATATTTCCTTAGGAAACTAGTCTTTTTTAATAAGTTTTACTCTCTTCTTCCCCATTTTATTGGTGTGTCATTTTTAAAGGTAATAGGAAATGGAGGAAAACAATTACAGAAAAATAATTTAAATAATTTTGTTGTCTGAGTTTATTCTAACATACCACCACAGATACTTATAAAGTACCTGTGGCAAACAAAAACATCAATAAATAATTATTATGATAAACCTAGCCAAAATATGTTAGACTGTTTTCCATAATAAATTCTATTCCTCTTTGCAAAATTCCAGAAGGAAGAAAATGATTGACAGGTATACATTTAGTTATTAATATGATATATACTTTTTAGCTTATAGTCAGAAAATAAAGGATTAAAATGATCATTTTCTATATTAATTCACATCTGCAGAGGAAAAAAATAAGGATTTTCAGATCCCGTATAACTCTATAGACACCAATAGTTATAGTAAACCCTCTGACTTGTATGATAAAATAAATCTCATGGTAAGTTACTTAAACACGATAGTCTCAGTATTTTCTTAAGTCCACACTTTTGTTAGAAATTACTATATGAGGTTTCATCTCATTCTACACTCCATGAATAACGCATCACACATCAATATTCAATATTAGTTTCTAGGCAAATACACACACATATTTATAGAAATATATACCCCATTAATCAAGGTAACTACTTTAAAATAAATGTTTATAATTTCATGAGTTTCTAGAATTTCCTGGTTGGTTAGGGCACACATTTTACTTAGAAATAATAACAATTTCCTCCCAGACTTCTAGGTCAAAAGGTTGCTTTCAACTAGCAGAGAGCACGAATGTGATCACTCCGTAGACACTCTCCAGAATTCATGTGGCTCAGGGTGCTCTACCTCCCATCTCCCATTGCCCTTCCAGCCTACTTTACCTTATCAAGTTGGGAAACTACTTCCCATAGTAAGGAATGCAAAACTGAAAGCTCTCGGCCCAGATCAATGTAACCATCAAAGCCTGGGGTGTTTGAGATGGTGTCTGGATTAGAGATCTCCAAAAGAAAGCGCTTCATTCCACCCCATTCATGTTCTAAAAAATCATTCATGAATGCCATGTATTCCTCCTTGTTACCAAATCTGAAGTAGAGGGAGAGAAAATGAGAAAGAACATATTCAGGAAAAGAGGTGTGATCATTTTGAATTGACTTTACACAGAGCTATACTTTTTTTTTTAGGGAGGTGACTAATTTGTTTTATTATTTGTAAGTGATAAGTATTAAAACATACTTTCTTAATATTACATTAATACTCAAAAACTTTGAATAGCTTTCTATTCTCTATAGGGTAAAGACAATGTCCTTTTTCCCTGGTATTTAAAGCCAGTATCAACATTATCAGTATAAACCTCAGTATCACTAGCTTCTTCAAAATCTCCCAAATATAGTATACTTCTTTTCTTCTCCAAACCTTTGCTTATGCTATTTATGTCTACTAGAGAATTTCCTCTCTTCTTTGTCTGTCTAGGTTGTAGCTATCTTCTGGGCCTAGCTTAAATCCAAAGAACATGTTCTAAAATAAACTAGCAACAATTTTTATAAGAATTAGATCAAATATGGGTAAACATAGATTCCTCTGCTGGCATATATGTTGTGCACACAAAGTTAAACTCGTGCACTTTCCAAGAGCCACATGCTAGAAAACAGTGTTTCATTGAAGTTCTAATTTTTCCCTTCAATACACTGCTACTAGAAACATACTTGGCTTCAATATTGAGAGAATCTGGGATCAATTCTGCCAGTGTGAACTGCTTCTCAGTGATTTCTTAAAATTATTTCCTATAAACTATAAGAATTACACAAACTTAAGAAAAATTTGAAAACACTGAAAAGTGGAAAGAAAAAAGGATGGCTGTACCAACTCTACCACCCAAACATATCTGCTGTTTACAGTTCAGTGCATTTCTTCTCCAGCTGATTTCTCCTAACTTCTTTTTGAAAAAGTTTACAACTACAGAAAATTTCAAAGAATATACAGGGTTCTATTCAAGTTCAAATCCCAAATGCCATTTACCTACTTAACCAACCGTTCACATTTTGCCAAGTCTGTTTTCACCGTCTCTCTTTTTTTGATTGAACCATTTTAAACTAAGTTGCAGATATAACCCCTAAATACATTAGTACCTACTTCTCTAGAATAATGAATAACTCTTACACATACGAACGCCATTATCACACTGAAACTTTAAGAAAATGTTATTTATAAATCATCTCATATAGAGTTCCTATTTCACCAGTTATTCCCAAAATGATTTTAATAAATTTTTTTCCAATTCAGATCCAAACACTGCCTTGTCTCTTTTATCCAGAATAGTCCCCACTTCATCTTTTCCATTTTTCATGATATTGACTTTTTGAAGGGGTCAGGCCAATTCCTTCCCAACTTTCTTATATTTAGGTTTTTGCAATATCATATTGGGGGATAAAAGCATATACACCATTTGGTGTCCTCTCTTTTTGGCTATCTCTTTTTTTAAACAGCACTTTTTATTTAATATAATTACATCTTTATCATTTTCCATACTATTCGTAAACATATTTTGTAGTAGCTGCATATATTCCATTGGATGCATGGATTACTTAACTATTCCTCTACAAAGTGAATATTCAAAGTGATGTCAATCTTTTTGCTGTTTTTAATAACATCACGATGAAAACCATGTAACATGAGTGATGAGGTGGCCCATGCTCATCTAAAGGTTAAGCCTCATGTACTTTTAAGTGACGTTTTGAGAAAGTGGTTATGGTAGCTCCGCCTACTTGGCAAAGTTGGCCAGGTTCTGGATGACCTTGGCAATGAGAGTCAGAGTCCGAGATGTGCGGTCATCAGGATACTCCTGCATGAGGTTGAAGAGACTGGGAGACATGATGGCCGGGCACAGAAAACGGAGAAACAGCGAGGCGCTGATGAGCCTCTCGCTGATGTCCTGCTTGCCGCGGTTCAGGCACTGCTGCTTCCAGGATGCAAACACTTCTTTCAGCTCACGAGGAAAAACACTGGGGAAGAAAGAAAGACCAAAGGTAAAAGTACTAGAACCCAAAAAAGCCCGGGTGGATCCCACTGTGGCCCCACAGAGTCAGACTATGAGGAGGGAATAATAGAGAGAACTCTGTTGATTCACGGCTGAGAGGTGGTGGACAAATCATAGACATCCAGATGGAGACCAGACACCTGATGCTGTAAATCTCAGGAACTAGTGTAAACTAGGTTTTGCAAAGTGGGAAGATGGCATGCAGCTCCTGACTAACCCATTTGGTTTACTCTAGCTCAGCGTAATCTCTCTACAGACTGCTCATCACAAATCTAAAATCTTACTGACTGCCGGTGAGAATAGTGATCAGAAATCATTAACGTATCTGTTTTGACACTAGTAAATATGTTTAAAAGTCCTTAAAGTACTTTTGGTATTCGAGGATGTGGGGTTAATATTCTGGGGAAAGATTACATTTATGAAGATAGTTCAGGGGGACTTCTTACAATATAGGTTTATATTTTAGACAAAACTGTGTTAGGGAAACTTTCAACTTCTCTTCCTTTGGTTGGGAAATGACAGTTAACACTGTGATAACTTTCATATGAAAAAAGTCAAGTTCCATAAGCAGGGAATGAAGCACTGACAGCAGCTCACCAGTAAGAGTTGATGATCTTGCAGAAAGCCAGCTCACAGCACATTTTCAGGTTGCTCTGATGGTCCAGAAGTTCACTGGATGAACATTTGCTGGGATCCACTTCACAGTTTTCATCTGACTCATACAACGCTTTGATGAACTCCCCTATTTGAAGACGAGATGATGATGGATCGGATAACTATAAATAGTGTCTTCCTGAATAGTACAAAAGAATTTAGGATTTCTGTACTAAACTGTGTAATAGGGAACTCTTTCTGGTGCCTGACACGGAGGGCACAAGACTGTTCACGAAAGGGTATTGTTTTGGAAGCTAAGATTTATCACCTCCTACATGTCTTGTTTATTTTCCTTATCCTGAAGTGGAAAAACAGCACTCATTAACATTGCCATCATGATATTTATAAAAAGAATAATGAAACTACTTTAAAAATGCTACAACTTTACATCTTTTACCTGAAACCACAAATATATTTAATTAGCAGGAACTCATTAAACGCCTCTCTACGTTATAAATAATGTTGTTACTATTTTAGAAGAATAAATACCCCAGGTCTGACCAAATAGCCCACCTAAGCTTTTAAGGGCTAATACTGGTGCCAAACTGAGTGCCAAACTCAGATTCAGGTAATTCTAGGCCCACGTCTCCTAACGGGGATAGTAATTCCACATAGCACACAGCACAGCATCTCTGTATATAATTTGGATGTTTTTCCAAATAAATTTAGTTTAGATGCCCTGTTCATACATCTTATCCTTTGTAGAGATATGCCCAGTATTTCCTGAAAGAGCAAATCTTTACCTAATCTGTTTATCCTCCTTTATGAACCATACCTTGTATCTGTTCTGTTCTATGCTTCATGCTATTTTGTGCTTACTTGTTCACACACTCATCTCATCTTCAGGATGAATACCACTGAAGATCAGGGACTGGGTTCTATTCAAGTTCAAATCCCAAGCCTATCAAGTAGCTTCCAAAGCATTGCTGCTGCTGCTGCTAAGTCGCTTCAGTCGTGCCCGACTCTGTGCGACCCCATAGACGGCAGCCCACCAGGCTCCTCCATCCCTGGGTTTCTCCAGGCAAGAACGCTGGAGTGGGTTGCCATTTCCTTCTCCAATACATGAAAGTAAAAAGTGAAAGTGAAGTTGCTCAGTCGTGTCCGACTTCGCAACCCCATGGACTGCAGCCTACCAGGCTCCTCCGTCCATGGGATTTTCCAGGCAAGAGTACTGGCGTGGGTCGCCATTGCTTTCTCCCCCAAAGCATTGCAGGAACTCAAAAAATAGTTGTCAGAAATGGTAGTATGGTTTTCTTTTTTTTTTTTAATACATCTTTATGAAAAAGGAGTAGATCTTTCAAAGCTCCTTCCAAATCTGTTCATAGTAACTGAAGTTCAGGCTAGTTACTAATAGATATCATGGAAGTGAACAGTAATTTCTACAAAAAAATTAAGAAGTAGAAGCAATAACAAAGAGTATTTTCTATCAAAATGGCTAGTACTAAGGTAAAGGAAAGATTAAAAAAAAATAGCTGTGATAGAGGATGGGAAGTGGTTATTTGGAAGTAAAATGCTTGGAGGACAGGAATTTAAATGATGCACAGAAAAGAAAGTGATGCAGAGAACAATTAAAGGCTCTGGAACCAGACAGATCTAGGGTCAAATCCTGGACCCATCACTTAGCCAACTGTGGGGGGCCTGAAAAGTCACTTAACTGGTCTGAGTTTCGGGTGCCTTATTTGGAAAATAGTGTTAAGAACTCCAACCTGCTGGAGCTATGGTGAGGAATAGGGCATGAAAAGAAAAGTGTCTAATATGGTGCCTGGGTACTTAGTAGGGGCCCCCACAGTAAGTGTTATGTACATACTTTGTAGTTTTAAAATAACTTTTCATCAAGTAAAAAAAACCAAAGTTAGTAAAATAACTTTTCATCAAGTGAAAAAAACCAAAGGCTTTCAAATTGTTTACCAACTCTCACAAGATTTCTACTGAACACATTCTCAGTGTCACCTAGGCTCTGTGCGCCCACAGATTTCACCTCATTTTAAAGAGTACCAGAATTTAAAACTAAGTCATCAATGTCAAATACTTGATGTAAAGATCAATCCGCCTCTAAATTTATATCATTAATATTCGGCTTAATGAGTTGTACCTATTCTGGGGGAAATAATACTAACTTGTGAATTCTGAGAGTATTTTTCTCTTTTCCTTCAAAAAAAGAACCAAATAAATAACTCAAGGGTCTGGAAGCAAATTGACTGTCTAAAGTTTTTTTCTTTTACCTGATTATAATTAAAATCCTCCGAAATTGAGAAAACTCTTTTCACTTTTGAAACTATAACCTATGTGTCTGATAATGTGGCAAGTACCACACTGAAAAGTGAACTTTTATAGATCTGCACCTAGAGGCTGTTTTGCTTGCTTGCTTGCTAAGTCGCTTCAGTCGTGTCCGACTCTGTGCGACCCCATAGACGGCAGTCCACCAGGCTCCCCCGTCCCTGGGATTCTCCAGGCAAGAACACTGGAGTGGGTTGCCATTTCCCTCTCCAATGCATGAAACTGAAAAGTGAAAGTGAAGTCGCTCAGTCGTGTCCGACTCTAGCGACCCCATGGACTGCAGCCTACCAGGCTCCTCCATCCATGGGATTTTCTAGGCAAAAGTACTGGAGTGGGGTGCCATTAGCTGATTACAAATTATTGAGACAGATTTAATCCTTTCATATCTGCTCTCTGGCCTTGCTGGGGGCCAGCGGGGGTGGGGGGGAGCAGAGACATTACTTTGCCAACAAAGGTCCATCTAGTCAAGGCTATGGTTTTTCCAGTAGCCATGTATGGATGTGAGAGTTGGACTGTGAAGAAAGCTGAGAGCCAAAGAATTGATGCTTTTGAACTGTGGTGTTGGAGAAGACTCTTGAGAGTCCCTTGGACTGCAAGGAGATCCAACCAGTCTATTCTAAAGGAGATCAGCCCTGGGTGTTCTTTGGAAGGAATGATGCTGAAGCTGAAACTCCAATACTTTGGCCACCTCATGTGAAGACTCATCGGAAAAGACTGATGATGGGAGGGATTGGGGGCAGGAGGAGAAGGGGACGACAGAGGATGAGATGGCTGGATGGGATCACCGACTCGATGGACTTGAGTTTGCGTGAACTCCGGGAGTTCGTGATGGACAGGGAGGCCTGGAGTGCTGTGATTCATGGGGTTGCAAAGAGTCAGACACGACTGAGAGACTGAACTGAACTGACAATGTTCTATAATGTTTCATTATCTCATTACTTTCTAGCACCCAAATTTCATGTGTAGAAATAAGCCAATAGGTATGGATATATTATTGTTAAAAGGAAATTTGCCTCCGCCGTCAATGGTGGGAATCAGGCCATGTTAGAGCCCTTTCTGTATGTCACAGAAGATGGTATTTCCTGTGTGTCACAGGACATCAACACGAAATCTGATTTCAATTAGAAAAGTAAAAGGGGTTAATGGATGAAAGATTTAAGTCTAATTGAGGCAGAGTCTATGCTATCAACATTAATGCTTTTAATCAAGATAAATGAAGACTGGCTAAAAAGCAGGCAGATATTCTTTAATTTGATTGGCAACTTTTAACTCAGTTTTCTCTAAGCATTCTTCAGGCAGTCTGCAAATAACATCTATTTTTTTTTTTGCCCAAACTGTATGAAATACAGTAAAACTTGAATTATTCAGAGTGCTCAGCTGTACTTATTAATGTGATTTTTTGGTTTTACTAAGACTTCACTGTGAAGTTTTTTTATTTAAAACTTACCATGAAGTCTTATTTAATTTTATGATTAGAGGCTCCTGCTGTAGCAAGTACAGTATCCTATGATGAAAAAAACAATCTTTCTAAGGGAACTGAAAATTTTGCACTTCTTCAGGGTTACTTTTGGAAAATCACTTATTACTATTTTGAACTATACAAAATAAGTCTTAATTTATACTGGTGCTAAGATGTATTCTGTAAATTGTTTTCAAAACAGAATTTGTCATAAAAAAATAAAATACAGGAGAAAAATTAGATAC
The DNA here is from genome assembly GCF_029378745.1 of Bos indicus. Classification (NCBI taxonomy): domain Eukaryota; kingdom Metazoa; phylum Chordata; class Mammalia; order Artiodactyla; family Bovidae; genus Bos; species Bos indicus. The sequence continues at coordinate 60,663,717 of NC_091775.1, read as the reverse complement.
CAAGAATCTAGGATTAAAAGGCTAACTAGAAATATGGAGAGTTAGATGGGGAGAAGACAGCAGCATCTGTCCTGAAGAAGCTTACTAATTAATTTTGCTTGTGTCTTGGAAGCAGCACCCATTTTCACCACCCTGGCCCTTGCTCTTGGGTTACAAAAATGATAACAGAGATCTTTGTGGGGTTACGTGAATTTCTTCCCCTGCTCACTGAATTTTCATATCTCAATGAGCCAATCAGATATTTAATTATTAACTGTTCTATCAAAGGACTTGTCTCTCCTTTTCACTTCAGGAATTATTTCATTTGGAAATCCTGGTTAGTACATTGAATGGTGGAATATGAATATTTGATTTTTAAGCAGTAGATGGTCAACAAATATCTACCTCTTTATCTCTCCAGAATAGAGAATACTGTTTGAGATGCATCATTATTGGTTTTTATAAGGTGGTGCAAATCATTAAAGCAAATTATGATATATAATTCATGATATGACTGTAATAAGTTTTTTATATGACACTGATTCTGTACCTTTCCTAAAGTCAATGAAAGTCCATTTTCGCCATTCTTCTAAATTCCCATTAGATCTTAAACTAAAGCATATGGCTTAAAAAAAAAATGAAGATAGGAAGCAGGAGAAGAAAAAATTTACTTCTCTAGAGTAGGAATTAACTGCTACTACAGTGAGCCCAGCACTCACAGTCCAACACAGTGTCTACCTGCTGTTCCTCAAGCAGTCATTCACTTTTTACGTCCTGTGACCTGGCTCCTGAGAACAATCCCAGGCATCACTAATGAGCGAAATCAACAGCCATGTTTTTCTTTGACTCTTTACCTTCCTTAATCTCTGACTCTCTTAATGCTTTTTTCCTCTTGGTGTCTAAGACTCTTCCTTCTTCTTTTTTTTTTCGCACAGGCATGCACATTTCCTCTATCTCCGATCTCTTCTCACATTCCTCTGCTTCTTTCTACACTGTAAGCCAGGAACACTGTCAGATCTGTCTTTGGCCCTATTCTCTTTCTCCTGTAATCTGGTAGTTTCATTGATTCCTTCCACATGGGTAACAGTCCTAAACTTCCACCAGCCAGCTAGACAGAAGTCTTGGGATGTCCTGCCTAGAACCCCTGGGACTTCCCACTTGAACTTCAAGTTAAATACAGTGAAGTGAAAATATCATTTCTCATTCTTTCGAGAGTACTACTTTTATGTTCTCTTTCTGTTAAGAATCTCATCATCAAAAAAAAAAAAAAGAATCTCATCATCTTTCTTGTCACTCACAAAGGCCCCAAATTCACTGTAATATTTGACCTCCTCCCCTACCACACCCTGCCCCATTCCCACAAATGGAAGAGTTGCCAAGTCCTATTACCTCACTGGGGATTACCTCATTCAGTCTTATTTCTTGCCTTCAACACAACACCTGTCTACTCTTGACAGTCACATGTGACTATTGAGCACTTGAAATGTGGCTACTGCAACTGACCATGCAATAAATGTAGATAAAATACACATAATTTCAAAAAGCATGAAAAAAGTAAAGTATTTTGTTTATAATTCTTATATTGATGATATAATAAATAATATTTGGATATACTGGTTTGAATAAAATGTTATTGGAATTAAATTTACCTGTTTCTCTTGCCCCTTTTTTATACTGTGACTACTAGAAAATATAAATTACATGTGACTCACATTAAGTTCCTTTAGGACAATGCTGTTCTACATTCTGTGTGAAGGACTGGGGACATAAAGATAATGACAATGTTCTTTAAGGAACTCATGTCTGCTTTATCATAATGTACAATGAAGTGCCAAGGACAGTGCCTTACTCTAGTGGTAACACCTGAAGTTTATGACCAAACATGGAGCTGTAAGTGGGTGACCCAGTCAGTAAGAACTACTGATTGGAGAAAACTTAGTTGTCATGACAAAGTCTGTAGGTCTTGAAGGCAGAAACTGGGAGTTGTGGGAACTGGCAGGACTTTCTCCGTTGCTGATGCATGATAACAAATGCTAACACTTTCAAAACTTAGGTTATGTATTTATTGGGTTAGCCAAAAAGTCTGTTGTAGTTTTTCCATAAGATGGTATGGAAAAACCCAAATGAACCTTTTGCCAACCCAATATATCATGATGTAAATACCCAAGACTTCAGAGGAAACAGATCAACTAGATGTAACATCTCATTACTAACATCACTGTATGTCTCAGAATGTCAGGAACTTGAGGGCATGGGGGTACTGCCTGTGCTCATGAGCTTTCTCATGGTACATGGTATAAGAAACAGATCTTCTATTCCTCCCCTGGTGAGTATTGTCGACACTTCCTACAATTGAAACTCCAATTTTAACACTTTAATCAGTTGGAACTAAATAACGTTCAGAATTTGAGTTCCAGTTGGTTGTTTCATGAGGGTGAAATAACCTAAAAATCAAAAGGGAAAGAATAGAGATATTTTTCTTCTCCATACCCAGTGCATCGTGAAGATACTGTTGTCCCACCAACTTGAGGTATTCCTCAATGGATTTGGTGGCAATGGTGTTCTCTCTGAAGATCAAGACATCATGTTCTCCACAACGATCCACCTCAGACATCACCAAGTCCGTCAGAAAATCCTGGTAGAATAATGTTCAATCAGGCAGAAAGCAACTGAATGTGAATAAATACTACACGTTAGGACAGACTGATGCAATGTCAGACATCCTGGGAATGCTGCTTTAAAACTAAACCTACCAGATTCATTTGAAGGGAAAAGGTCAGTCAGGATAAAATTTGAAGTGTTACCAAGTTAAAAATTCCTTCAAAGGTTTTCCACTGCACTTAGGATAAAGACTATACTCCTGCACGTGGCCTGCAAGCTTCTAACGCACAGCGCACAGCGCTGTCTGTTCACCACAGAGGTTTTTGCAAATGCTGTTCACAGTTCTGCTTCACTCCCACCCTTGCTCCGCCTCCATTTCTATGGCATTAATTCCCCGGATCCTTTGGATTTTAGTTTGGCCTCGTTTCCTCAGTGAAGCCTTGTCTGACCAACACTGCCTCTGAACTCCATTAGTCAGGACCCCTTGATCCACATTCTTGAGGCACCATGTATCTTTTTATAAATCTGCACTTCTCACTGTAATCACACATTTCTGTAATTATTTTACTAATATCTGTTTTTCCCAGAGACTGTGAGCCCCATGAGACCAAAGACAGTGTCTATTTTTGTTCACCTCTATATTTCAGCATTTAACAGTTTCTGACACATATTAGGTGTTCAATATAAAATAGTTACAAATTGGTCCATAGTATCAACTTGAAATTTCTTAAACATATAAACTCATTTTCTACATGAATTATGTATGTATATATCTCCAGCCATCCATTTATCCATCCATCTACTCATCCATAGTGAAGGAAGGCACAAGGAGAAATGAAGCCCTTAAGAAATAGCTGCTTCGTTTCTCAGCAGTCTTAAGGAACTTAATTTAAAATTCAGTGTTCATTATTCAATTTGAAATCTGATAATGTCATATATTTTGAATATTATATATGCATTGGATATTTCAAAGTCTCCAAAATAAAAAACAGAGGGAATATGCTGCTTTACTTTTATTTTAAAATGAAGCATTTCAATATTAATGGGGTTCACTCTGGGATTTTTTTTCATCAGTGTGAGAGCTGTAGACTTAGGAATCACTACTAAAACTCCTATGCTAAGGGACAGGAAGAAACCTGGGGGTGATGGTAACACTCTGTATCTTGATTGCTGTGGTTTCCATGGGTACATAAAGTGTCAAAACTCATTGAATTTTCCCCTTTAAATGGATTTGGTTTATAATATGTAAATTGTACCTCAATAAAGTTGTTAACAAACCCTACATATATCCTTGAACCTCAAGCAAGTGAAGAACAAAAAGAACATATCCATACAATTTCAAAGATGAGACTCAAAATTTCAATGATTTTTAACACCAGAAAGCTCAAAATTATCATTAATAAATTCAACCACCAAAATGACGATCAATAGGAAGGCAATTAAATAAGGAACTAAATATTGAATATATTGATATATTCTGATATGTATCAAGAAATCTTAAAAACACTTCATTGTTCGGTTCTAAATAAATTATTCTAGCTGTGAACTCCTCTAGATCTAAAATACAATTTTACCGTGATCAATTTGCATATAATATAATGCAGTCTTTAGCCTGGTTAAGTGAACATGCCTCGCAGGGGTGATGATTACCACACTTCAGGCTGATCAGCGACTCTATCAATTGTTTAGTGTTCTTCATACAATTGGTATATTTCTCTATCTTTCTAGATTTTTACTTCTATCCAGGATGAACTGAGGTAAGGCTATCATGAGACAGCTAACAATAACATCCCTTGGTATTTTAGTTCTAAATTCAGACATTAATCTCATGAAGACTCTTGCTAGTGACCAACCTGATTCAGGAATACTTCCTTCTGTGACTAGCTGATATATATAGTCATCAGTCAATCTTAATTTAAAATATAGTGCGGAATAAAACAATCATACAACACACTTTGGAACTAAAGAGAAATAATCTTGCACACACTGGGATTATTACACCAGTCCTACCATTTATTTTGTTCGGTGATAAAGAGCGAGCGGTGCTATCTATATTTTGTGCAAATAAACTTTAAATAAATACTTGTTAGACTCTTCATTTTACTTCTTTAATTTTATAATCTCCACTTTTTCTGAATCTAAGAACCAATAATAGGTTTCCTTTCTGGGCAATGCAACCCCCCTTTCTACTTACCTTGGCCCTTCCAGTGCTTTGAAGAATGTGCACCAAGGCACAGGCTAGCTCTTCTTTATTTCTCACACTGATTACTGGTTCAAGAACAGAACATAACATGGTATAGTTGCTGGTGACAAATTCTGCAAACTCTTTGTATTGCTCCATAGGCAGAATGGTGATGGTTTGGAAACGCGACTTAATCCGAATAGAAGGTCCTCCTGTCTTTCCTTTGTTGGGTGTAGGTGTGCTCACTGGGTACCACTTTTCTACAAACTGGCGACCAGTCACACTGGCAGTGGGGATGTTGACCAGCCCTACATAATTATTCTTGTCTTTTTTCTTCTTTTTTTCCACATCTTTATAAATGTGAACTGTGATGCTATGAAGAGGTGGAAGGCTGTAGAACTCAAAATGTTCACCCCAGAAAATATTGTCTGCTTTGGTCTTGCTAGTTGTACGAGCAAAGAGGGTATCATCAAGGCACAGTTCACAGAAATATTTCTTTTTAGGGGCAAGGTCCTTGGCTTCAATAATCCATAAACGGAGAACATTTTCAGCTCGTCTACAATTGTCCTATAAAGAAGTAACAAAGCTGTGTTTGAGAGCCGAAATACCAGAAAGACATTTTCCTCTTAAAGTAAGTGATGCTATGTACTTCATTAAGGGCAGTCATAAAATAATGAAGGGGATTGCTATCTCATCATTCAAGATAACAGCAAGCTCTTAGAGAGCCACAACATTCTATTTCACTTGGGTTAAACATCCTGTAATGGAAATTCTCATATAGCCAGTCTTATGGCAACTGGATTAGCTTTCTGCAAATGAGATAGAGGTATGTAAGTAATTAAGAAATCTGTGTTCTAGTCCCATTTCTATTGTATATTGTACTCGGTTCTCACTTAGTCAAGTAATTTCTCTGAGTCCTCTTGTCCACACTGATAAAATCATGACCCTATCTGCAGTAAGATTATTTTGAGCACAAAATAATAAAACACGTGTTTGTGTTTAAAAGTTCTGTAAAATGTAAGGTATTATTAATATTACTGTATTTCCCTTCAATCAACTTACTGCTTAATAGAGTTATACAGTTTTTTGGACATTCAAAGCCACTCTTACCTTATTTGGTTGAACTGTCCTGCGCAGGTTTTCCATCCACTTATCTCTCTCTGAAGCAGAGTTACAACTGAAGCATTTACTTCCACTTAAGTAGGTAACCTTCAACATAAAGATTAGAGATAAGGAAAAGGAAACATAGGGCTTGGGAGCTCTATCTTCCTAGGGGTATCATTTAAGAGTTAGGGATATGCTGTGAACCCAAAATGATACGGTAACCAAAATGATATTTGCTGGCTTTGTGATATCTATGTGTGCGTCTACATTCACTTTTTGCTTTTTATCTACTTAGCATCTATACTTTTCTCCAGGTAAGGACAAAGGTCACTGAGAATTCAGCTTAGGAACCGAAAACTGGCCTACAGTTTAGAAAGAACAAAACTGAAAACCTCTAATTAAATTAATATTTTAAAAAATCACCTGCAAATAAATATCCTCAATTCTGAGTGAGTTAATAAAAAAATAATTAAAAAGGGAAGAAGATCTCTAACAGCTTATTTCTTGGGAATGCTTTCACATTATAATATTACAGAAGGCTACTACATGAAATTGAAAAGAGTTCGTAGTGTTGAATTAATTACTCTGGAACCCACTTCTCTTCTATTAGGCAACCAGTCAGTTGATTTCCAGTCATTAGGTTAGTTTGAATATTACTATCAATGTCCTTTAAAAATGAAGTATGTTGTCTCTGTCTAGTACCTACCACCTGTCTCAGCATACAATCTGCTGAACTAATTTCCACAAATATGGCAAACTTTAAGAGACTTTTATAAAAAAGAACACCAATAAATGACCTGTCCAAATTGCTACCGTGGCTCACACAGTAACTTACTCTCAGTTTATAACCTAGTGAATTAGATCAGACGTTACGTTCTGTCTAACATGGCAGCTACTAACAACAGGTGGTAGCGAGCACCTGAAAAACAACTAGTCCAAATGAGATGTGCGGGTAAGTGTAACACACATCGGATTTTGAAGACTTAGTTTTAAAAAAAGAAGGTGGAAAGTTGATAATTTTATTTTAGCTACATGTTGGAAGTGGTAACATTTGGGTTTAATAAAATTTAAAATCACACACATGGCTTTCACTGTATTTCTGTTGGATAGGGCAGGTCCCTAAGAACAGTTACCAGATATATCTTTCAACTTTTACAACATCTAACATAGGACTCATAATTAGTAATTTTGTAAGTCTGTGCTAATTAATTAAATCATAATGCTAACAAGTACACAGATGGTTTTGAAATTAAATTTGCAAATGGCCAATTGTATACATTAAGTTTGGGAGGGGAAAATTACCTTATAAAAAGTGATAATTTCCTGGTAAAGGGCAGTTTGTTCACTGAAGAAATTGGCACATGCAATGTGCCAGGAAGCTAGCTAAGTGCAGAGAAATTATAAAAATAAAGAAGACATGATCCCAGATCTTGAACCACTCAGGTTTTAGTTAGTATGGTTTTGGTATTTTTCCCTCAAAGAATCATTAAAATTGGGGACTTAGGTTTTCAGAAGAAAAATAGTAACGTACTGTGTGATATCTTTCTCAATAACAAAAGATTAAAATACTAACAATAATTTAGTATTAATCTTGTGATCTCTGCTGAGAATGTACTAAGAATTCATTTATTTTGAAAGCAGACAAAGCCAAAAGGAATGAGAAACCATCATTAATAACTTTAATTACCAACATAATTAGATTAGCAGATTTCTAATTTTTCCCCTGTAAGTAGGTAATTTTCAGTAACTGAAAACCAGTTAAAATGATCAAATCATCAATAATGCAGTAATGCAATCACAAGAATATTGGATAGAAAATCTCTTTGCTGTCTTACTACTCTTTGTTTTTCCTGGACTTTCCTACCTCAAAGCAGAAGTCTTGTCCAAGGATGCTGCTATGGAGTGGCTTTACCGACACAGGCTCCCCTCTACCGAGATCCAGACATTCCACGGCACTGCATGGGCTCAGCAAAGATTCATGAGAACGGGACTCTTTTAGTTTAGGCAGCCCACGAGACCTAAAAGTAGAAAAAGATATTTATGGTAGTGTAACTACTTGGCCAATAAGAAAATAAAGGTCAAATGCAATGGAGGTTTAACAACAAATGGATAAATGCCTGAAGAGAAAAATATATCTGTAATAATAATGATAGGATCATATTCATGGGACACATAGAAACCACATATATATTCATGTGTGTGTGCACACATACTTTCTTTTTTCAACAAAACACAATAATGTACTATAACATTACTAATCGCAAGGGAGCTGGAAGCTGCACCACAGACATTGTTTTTTATTCTCATTCCTGTGTTGGAGATGGAGAAATAGACACCATTCAAGGTAACCTTACGCATTTCTTTTTTATGCAAAGGTCTTATTTAAAGACAAATGGTTTCTTTTTTTTCCCCCATGCTATAGCTTTATCCTCTACTATCACTGACAAAGTAGTAGTGGCTATATCTTCACTGCTTTGGCAGAATAAACATACATATACATACTCAGAAACAAAGCCAAACTTTTCAGCACAAGACCCTGCTTTTCAAAAGGTCTGATTTTCAGCTCAATATGGAATTCTTTTCTGGCAAGCTTTTGTTTCTATTTATGCTTTATTGTACAAATATGAATGAACAGTAAAATGCCTTGAAGAAACTTCCCACCCTCCAGAGAAATGTTCAAACTCCCATCTAGAAGAAGAGATCTTTGTCAACACCATTCAGGGGTTCTGGTTCATTTTGTCCCCTACTTGGAATGTGGGGAATTGTGACTCTTGCCGCTACAGGAGCTAGTACTTCACTGCCTGAAGCCAAACAATATAAAACACAATATTCTTGAATCCAGAACGGGAGAGCTATGCAGTTTTACTCAGTAATTATAGTATTTATTGACTGAGACACTCAGAGTTAAATACATATATTTTAAGTAGAAGTACCTAGTAATAGAGATAAAAAGAAATGTCTTGTAGAAAGGTATTTGTTTTTGTAAAATGCATTAAATAAGCAGCTTCATTCATTTCCTTGAAATAACCATGTTAACATTAAAAGGAACTGAAATACTTAATGTCAGAGTAGCTTGCAGTTAAATTATAAAGTAATAAGATATAGGAAACTAGTACTCAAGGCTGCTCTTTCCCTTCTGGTTCCATTCCAACTCTGTTTAATCAAATTCCATACATACAGTAAAAAACATCCTAAGACTAGGATTTTAGTCCATTCTTCTTTCCATACACAGAACATGTGTTCTCATATTCAGTAGTTTTTTTAAGGTCAAAGAGTCAATAATTACATTTACCGTTGATAATACAAAGTCTGCACAAAACCCACCTAATGTTTTGTACATAAAAATAGAACAATTTAATAGCTCCACATTTATTTCCTTTTGTTCTAGTGGATAAAACAATGTCATGTTATATACTGTCAACATAGCATATCAACTATAAATAACTAAATGCAAAAACAAATTTTAAGGTAATTACCATACAACCTTTCCCAGTATGCTTCATGGGAAGCCTGGTTGAGGCAACAGGATACTATAACTGTTCCTAAATAAAATGAAACAACAATTCCAGCCCCTTTTTCCCAGGAGGAGTTGCCTGGAGAGGAGAATTCTCTCCCGCTCTGGGAGTAAGCCTCTCAACAGGAAAGATGAAGAAGGCATATTTAAATAAGACGTGCGACAAAAGCCTTACTTTTTTAAACTCTCTAGGAAAATATTCTAAGACATAATGTTATCTCAAATCAAATAAATGTCTACCTACGTGAAGCAACTGTACAGCCACCTTGGAGTGCACCCCCAAATCATAGCGCTGCCACATGTCACAGCACGGCAAGTCACTTCTGAACTACATCTCAGAAGACAACTCTGGTTAGAAGACAAGAACCAAGGGAAGATAGTTTCCCCTGCTGCCTGCAGTTACTGACAGCATCTTTGAATAAACGTTTTCCAGGTATGTAACTTCAGGTCTTCAATAGCAGCAGAACAGAAACACATGAAACGGAACACGAAGTCATCTTCTAAACCAGCTGCGGGACAGGCAATATTCTTCTTCTCTTCCTCAGGCTGCATCCAGCCCCTCAGGTAACATAAACAAGGTTCCTGGGCTCTAGGCTGGGCCTGTTGCCATGGTGCTACACCTATAAGGAGATTAGAGCCCAAGGCAGCAGGGAGAAGCCGCCAGTGTGAAGGACTCAAGGAGCATGCTCTGCAAATGTGACCATTTTAAGGCAGAAAGGAAGGAACAGTGAGGCCCCACCCATTCCCATGAACAATTTTGGAGTCAGAAGCTATAGGGAGAAAACTGAGGCAATTCTGGGGGTGAAGGAGAATCTGTTAACTCTGCCAGAGAACAAAGCAGTGATTTGTTTCTGGATAATCCCCAGCCCCCTACTAAAAGGTATTCCCCTTGTTCCACCTTGCAAGTATAATCTTTCTCTCACGTCCATTCTATTTCCTTTGCTGTCCTAGTTTAATGTTACTAGGTATTGTTTTTCATTAACTTACCTGAGTTAAATATTTTTTTTCTTTTTAGAGAGGGGGTGGATAAAACTCTTTATTCACTGTATTCATAATACTGAACAAATTTCATTTTGATACTCAGGCTTAATTTTCTAATACAGACATAAACAGATATTACAACCAAGCCACCTGGAATTAGAATTCAAAATTCCTTCTGGTTATGGAAATTTCAAGTTGTTCAGGATCTCCTTATTGTTCAGCATTTATGGATGTTTGTATGTGTATACACACCGATACCAATGGATTGAACACTACATCTGCTAAACATTCAACATTGCTACTGAATAAATAAGCAAGCCCTTCCTGTATTGGGAAGAAAGTGTCTTGGAGAAGACAGAAGTAATTCCCAGAGAAGCAGGATTACAGTAAACAGGAAGATCGAGCAGCCTGGGAATGGCAGTGGTGAGGAGGCATTATCTGTGCAAATATGAAAGTAATCCCAAGTCCCCTCTAAGTCATGTTTACCTCCTCCTGTACCTTCCTATGAGCTGATTTTTCTTAGATCTGCTAACTAGAGTTTTAGCAGCTTTGATTGTCACTATAGTTTACTTCTCTAAAGGAAAGAATGTGGATTTATTGAGAGAAAAATGGGAGTTTGAAACAATTCCCAATCTGACAATGGCCTTCATCAAGGAAACTAGCCTTGAAAGTGGACATTGTGAATTCGCTAATTACTGGTTCTCTTTCTGAGCCCTGCACCCCCCTCAACTCCCATCATCCTAAACATCATGTAATAATTCAGGGTTCAAATATGACTATTTCTTGGTTTAATTGGGAACCTGCTTCCCACAAGCAATTTTAGTTCTAATTAAGGAAGGCTATATCCTTCAGTCAGTTCAATTGCTCAGCCATGTCCGACTCTTTGCCACCCCATGGACTGCAGCATGCCAGGCTTCCCTGTCTATCACCAACTCCCAGAGCTTGCTCAAACTCATGTCCATTGAGTCGGTGATGCCACTCAACCATCTCATCCTCTGTGGTCCTCTTTTTGTCCTGCCTTCAATCTTTCCCAGCATCAGGGTCTTTTCCAATGAGTCAGTTCTTCGCATCAGGTGGCCAAAGTATTGGCACTTCAGCTTCAGGATCAGTTCTTCCAGTGAATATTCAGGACTGATTTCCTTTATGATGGACTGGTTTGATCTCCTTTACATTTTGGTTTACAGTCAGTAGATAACACTGAATTCTGTGTGAACTCCCAGAGCTCTAGTGATGTGAAAGGTAAGGGTTAAAAATCTAATTGCTTTGCTGATGAAAATTACCTGCTACTTCTGACCTATTTAAGAGATAAACTACAAGGCAGGAGTAGCCTTCTATCACCCAAGACAGTGAATTAATATTATATTGCTTTAACCCACATTACTAGCTGAAATCAGTCTTAAAAGACAAAAGTAAAGTCGTGGGGGGTGGGGAGCCAACATGCATGCCATTGAATTTACTGAAGAAGAAGAAAAAAAAAGGAGTCAAAAGACTCTGATTAGTGCAATGTTAAGTAAAACACAGCTGGATTTTTCCCAGCTCAACCATCCAATTTTTTAAAAGCATATTTCCCCCAAAGCGCCAGTGGTACTTGGATGCGCTAGCTCAATCTGCCACATGTTAACAGATTCAGTTCCAAATGTAGGAAACTTTTAATTAAAAATACAACTGAAAAAATAAATGCTTATTGCCACACAAAATTCTGTACTCCAGGGCAGGTGAATTTCTGCTTGGTGTGGCAATTATGATTCCAAACTGCTTCGCTGAATTCTTGAAAAGACAGCTCAGCCATAAACTGGGTACAGAAATATATGTTTGTGTTCACCAGCGTGTGTTCCTAAGGCACTTTATCTTGTCTGAAAATTTTCCAGGAAGAAATCAATAAAATTCGGTATCCTAGTACTCTAACCAACAAATTTACAAAGGGTCTAATCAGTTTTTTAAAAGTTGCATCTGAGCTTTCACTTTGGGGAAAAGACAGCTTTACTTCCTTCCCAGATTTTATTGTTTTTCAACCTGGTATCTGTGAAACCATCCAACTGATGTTTTCCGTTTGAAAGAGCAGATACTTTCCTATACTATAAAAGTTTCCCTACCTGGATTTTAGAAAAAAAAAAAAAAAGGAAGAAATTAGAGCTCATTCACCAGAGTTCTGCTTGTGTGCCAGAAAAACATCTTCTTTGAGGATCCTGACAGCACCAGCTGCAGTTAAAGCCAGTCCCTACTGCTTATATTACTCACTGGTTTTTATGTTTGCTTAAAAAAAAAAAAACAACCACACAACAGCTCATGCAAAAAGCTATTTATGGAAACATAACATGTACTACTGATCTTCCTTCTCTCTGCTCTCAGCTTCTAGACAGGATGGTCTAATGAACCTAGCTGCTGATGGTGAAGAAGGATGTTTGTCAGCCTGAGTTTTCACTTAAATAAACCCACGGTAAGGAAATTTATCATCACAGTCAAAAACGACATTCAGCCTACCTTGGTTACATACACATGTGATGAAGGTGGACACAGAATGAAGACAAGATTACAGACATTAAAACATGTTCTGCAGGGCGAAAAACTCACCCAGCCTTCAGTGACAGACACCAGGGGAAAATCTTCTTACAGAAACTGTACCAAACTATAATACACCTTTTTTTTGTTCTTAAATTGCAAATGGAATAAAATCTACTAGTGCTTGTTGAACAAATTCAGTATAAACATCACTGAATTAAAACAACTGTACATATAAACAATATGACAATATAAATACTGAATTAAAAAAAAACATGAAACTAAACTAAATCACACTCACAAATGAATTCAATTAACACATTTAAATAGTTCAAGAATAAGTGGAAAGATTAGTAACTATTCTTCCCTGAATTTAGACTTCAGTCTCAGTGTCACCATAAGATTTAAGTATGGGTGAAAGGAGGATAAAAAATTTAGAAATTGATGAGGTTCAATGACACTTACTTCTTCATCATTCCTAAATTCATGCCTATTTGCTTTCCCACTGGTTTTAACCATTATTCGGTTGAATAAATGAATATATGTCTGAATCCATCTACTCATTCAATAGTTGCTTGGTGCACATTATGTGTCAGGCACTACACTAGATACAGATGGAAGTAAACAATGGTGAAGAAGAAAGGCAAGGTTGTTGTACTCATAAATAGTTTATCATCTAGTGAGTTAACAAGCCATTATACCATGTGATAAGACCTAGGAAAAAAAGATGCAAAAATGGCTCTGTGGGCACTTAGTAGGGGCCCTGGATCTTTAGTTGGGGATTCAAAGAAAGTTTCATGGCGGTGAAAGTAATGTGATGGAGTGCTAAAAGTCATTAGGTAACTAAGGGTGGAGTGGAATTAGCTGTATGCAGATGTGGAGGTCCTGAGAATCTGACAGGGAATGGTCAGCATGTGAGAAAGCCTGTAAGAAAAATACAAATCTGGGGTGTTTGAGGAATTGAGGAGAATTCAGCAGCGTGGCTCTGCTACAGGGTGGATGTGTGCTGGGGCGGAGAGAAGAGGCGTGGGGAGTAATGAGGCCTGAGAGACACTATGATGGGACCAGTAGTAACGTGGGTGTTCCAGTTTGATCACAAAGCCAGTGAATGAACATAGAAAGGTCGTGAGTGGTGGAGAGTGAATGACAAGATCAAATGCGTATCTGAACAAAGCATACTTTGGCTAAAAAGTGGAGAAAGGGGTACAGAGACAGGAGAGAAATACTGAAAGACTTAGAGACTGGCTCATAGATTATGATAGTAATCTGAGTAAAGATCATGAACTAGAACAGCAGAAATGTGAAAGAAGTAAATGGATTTGGGTGGTAATTGGAAGGTAAATAGGGGTCCCCTGATAGTTCAGTTGATAAAAAACCTGCCTGCAATGCAGAAGACCCCAGTTGGCCTCCTGGGTTGGGAAGATCTGCTGGAAAAGGGATAGGCTACCCATTCTGGTATTCTTGGGCTTCCGTGGTGGCTCATATGATAAAGAATTTGCCTGCAATGCGGGAGACCTGGGTTCAATCCCTGGGTTGGGGAGATGCCCTAGAGAAGGGAATGGCTTCCCACTCCAGAATTCTGGCCTGGAAAATTCCATGGACAAAGGAGCCTGGTGGGCTACAGTCTATGGGGTCACAAAGAGCTGGACACAAGTGAGCGACTTTCACTTCACTTCACTAGGAGGTAAACAGGCCTTCATGACTGCAATCCTGGGGACATCAGTGAGGTAGGTGGCAGAGTCAAGGCTGAGTCACGCAGTAGAAAAATGGTAAAGTCCTTTCCAGAGATGGGAAGTGAGAAGCAATGCTGGTTGAGGCAAAGGTGGAAATAAAATCAAGTTTAGTACAAGTTTGAGGTTCCTATGTGAGTAGATGTTTGCTACAGACTGTTCTCCCCAATCTATGTTGAATTACTAACCTCCAATGTGACTATATTAGGAAGTCTGACCTTTGGGAGGTGATCAGGTCAGGACAGGGCACTCTCATGAAGGGGATTGAAAGTGAAAGTGAAAGTCACTCAATCATGTCTGACTCTTTGTGACCCCATGGACTGTATAGTCCATGGAATTCTCCAGGCCAGAAAACTGGAGTGGGTAGTCTTTCCCTTCTCCAGGGGATCTTCCCAACCCAGGGGATCGAACCCAGGTCTCCTACATTGCAGGTGGATTCTTTACCAGCTGAGCCACAAGGGAAGCCTATGAAGGGGATTAGCGCCTTTATAAAATAAAACCCAGAGAGATCCTTTATAAAATAGACCCCAGAGAGATCTATCACCCATTCCCCTGTCTGAGGACACATAAAAAAGAAAGGCTTTTGAACCAGGAAGCAGGTCCCTACCAGACACTGAATCTGCCAGGACCTTCATCTTGGACTTCACAGCCTCCCGAACTGTAAGAAATAAATTTCTGTTGATTATAAGCCACCCAGCCTATGATGCTTTATTATAGCAGCCTCAACAGACTAAGACAGTGTGAATACTGAAAGAGAATATGCAGACTGAGAAAAGGTCCTAAGAAAATAATCTGAGAAATGCTAACATTTAAATCTACAAAAGTCAAAGAGACTGAAGAATCTGAAAGACAGAAGGAAACTGGGAGACTCAGGTATCATAAAAACCCAGGGAAGAGAACTCTTTAAAAGGATGGGCTGTTTGTCCATCACTGCACAATAATATAATATTAAAATATTAATAGTAGCCACTGGGTATATGAGCTGAGAGATAATTAGAGACTTTGGCAAGAGCAGTTTCAGTGACATGATGAGGATAAAAATGAGACTGCAGAGGGCTAAGGAAATGAATGGGATGTGAGAAAGTGAAGACTAACTCATGAAGTCTGATGATGAAGGGCTGGCAACTGGGAAAAGCTATAAGGAGGAATGAGGTTGAAATGGCACTAAAGAAGGTTTTCTCTAGTTAATCATTTTTTTCCTCTTAAATAATAAAGTAATACTTGCACTTGGTAATACCTTCTAAGAGCTCAGAAGGACAGAAGGTGAAAAATATAAATAATGGTACCTCCCTCAATCTCCTAGAGAAAATACTATTAATGATTTTTTTGTGAGCCTCCTAGAAATTTTTTGTACAGACAACCAATTTGGTATACATATACATATGTGTATGTATGTATATACACACAAATGGATTTCTTTTCCTTTAAGAGTATATTCTGGAATTCTGTCCACACTGGAAATACAGTTATAACGTACCTCTTTTTAATGATCACTCTGTACTCCCTTATATGGGCTTACAGAACTTTAAGCAATAATTGACAACCATCTATATTTTTTTTCTTTTTCTTTTCCTTTTTTTTTTTTTTTTGGTGATTAACACCCAGGTTCAAAAAGTATCTTAGTACATATACTCTGAAGCACATGTGCCTGTATTCATGGTTTAAACTTCCAAATGCGAAACTGCTAGATCATAGGGTACACACATTTAAAGTTCTGATAATGCTAACTTATCCTCCATAATAGATAGTATCAACTTAAATTCACCCCAATAATGAATATGCTATTCATTTCTATATGCTATCACCACCAAAATGACACAGGGCTGAATTTTAAATACCTTTGGCAGTATAATTGGTAAAAAGTGGTATTTCATTAATTGCTTTAGCATGAATTTCTTTAAATGATGAGCTTGAACACATTTTAAATGTATATCAATATACAATCAACTTCAGTTCTCTATTCTGTAAATTATGAAATGTTATTTCATGTTCTTAGACCATTTTTCTAATTGTTGAACTTAACTGATATGCAAATACTATTTGTAAATTAATTAAATTAGTATTTTTTCTGTCTGTAGTTTAATTATTTCCCCCAGTTTATGCTTAGAAAAAGTTCTTCCATTCCAAGAGCATAAGAAATCCAGCCTATAGTTTCTTCTACTGCTTTTATTTTAATTTTTCATTCTTTCTACTTGGATTTGGAGGGAAGGGACGATGATAGGAGCATAGTACGGTGTTTGCTTTACATTTTACCAAATTGTAAAAATATAATGACTCATTAATTATTACTGCATGGTAATCTACTCTTAATAAGAGTTGTTTTGAGTATGTTTGTGCATATGTGTATGTGTGTGCATGATTTTCCCCTTTTTTTCTCCTTTCTCAATAATTTTCTCAGCAGGTGAGGTTTCCTATCAATACATGCAACAAAGAGTATAATGGAAAAGGCAATCAACTTGGAGCCAAGAGCCCTATGTATTTATGCCTGCTCAAATCACTCACTAGCCATGTGACATGGAACAAATAATTTATTCTTTCTGAACCTTAGTTATCTCATTTGTAAAATATAGATAATGATTTCTGGTCCTATACTTCCCACAGTTATTGTGAGAATCAAATACAATCATCCATGATTTTACAAATGTCTCATAAACTACACATACCATACAAATAGGACTATCATTGCAAACACTGCTTTTCACAGTGATATTACATGCATTAGTTCATTTTATATAAACTATTCATCTGGCTGAGGTTAGGATGGCTATTCTTGAATTATTCCTTGCTGGAAGAATATGAAGACAGAAGAATAAATGTATGGAAATAAAATTTTTCTACTAAGATAAAGCAGTCTAAGTGGATTAAAATGCTATTGTGATATAATCAGAAACTTCAGTTGGATTTTAGCCCACAAAACTAAGGGCTCCTTAATTGGCCCATACCAGTAAACACTGGTAAGGGAAACTAATCTATAGCTAGACTGTATTGATTAATTAATGGCCTGGAATCCAGTAATTTCTGAGAAGCTGTCATTCTACCTAAGTACACCATATTGAAGGAGATTCTTTATTATCTAGAATTTGTTTGGATTCTTACCTTTTGTTTCAGGCCAAGAAATTAAGTACTGTAATAGAACAGGCATTGTGGTAGAGGGTGGGGATACAAAGATTGTGTGTCTACTTGTGGAACTTCCCATCTGCCATGGTAAGCAGAAACATGGAAAGATAAACTCAATAATAAGGTGTATACACTTGGTCACGGGTGGGTATCTGGTGTAGGTGCTTAGTTTAGGATGATGCATAGGAAGAACAAAGAAATTAGGGAGCATATGACTCCTAACTGGGGTATTGTTGCATCAGTATGAATTAGAAGTAAGCTTGTCAAAGGACAAGGTGTAGGAATAGGAAATGGTTTGGGGGACAGAGAGGGCAGCAAGATTAAAAGCAGAGAAATATGAACAGTATAGTAAGTAAATGACAGACTTCTGGTAGGAGTAGAAGGTGATAATGCTGAGTTAGGGAACAGACAGAGCCATATTCCTACCTGTAGGTTATGCTGAAGATTGTAGATTAATGAAAGTATTATATACATGTGATGAGATATTAAAAGTGAAGTTTCAAATTGAGACTCCAAGATAAAACAGATATTGCATGCCAAAGTAAAGTATCAAGACAAACTGCAGAATTTACAAAGGGAAAGTTTTGGAACGAATTCCATTACCTTGAACCTCTTGGTCAGAACAAGACTATAAAAAGTGGTGACTATGGAGAAGGGAAAGGATTCTCTGAGGGAGAATTTTGGAGAAAGCTGTGAGGCTCACCCCTTCCAGCTACCCGCCTCCCCCCAACACACATAAGGGGTTTAGGTAGGGAATGCATACAAAGTGGAGTTTGATTTTACCTGGGAAATCTAGAGGATGGGAAATGGCTAACTTTCAGTAGCAGAGCCCAAGTTGATAATTTTACATAAGGCTGCAAATCTTAGAGGTTTGTCAGGGCAGAAAATTTGTGGATATTTCCTGTGGACCAGAGACTTGGAAGGGTAGAAACTAGAACAGCAATTCCTACCTAGAAACTGTGGAAGGAGTTGCAAATAAGTATCCAGAATAAAAATGTACCCACGAAACTAAAAAAAAAAAAAAACAAAAAACCAACAAAAAACAGAAACAAAAACCATAGGTGAGAGTTCCTCAGAGATGATGTATTCCTGAAGAACTCCCCAAAGCACCCCATGACAGAAGAGTCGTGTTAAACAACGCTCAGGCTCAGACAGCATAATGGAAGGCTAAGAGAGTTTCGGGCTTCCGGGTTGTGCTAGTGGTTAAGAACATGTCTGCCAAAACAGGAAACGTAGACACAGGTTTGATCCCTGGCTCAGGAAGGTCCCCTGAAGGAGGGTATGGCAACCCACTTCAGTACTCTTGCCTGGAGAATCCCGTGGACAGAGGAACCTGGCGGGCTACAGTCCATAGCGTTGCAAAGAGTCAGACAAGACTGAAGCGACTTACACACATGCGTGCAAGGTAGTATTTACTGTTTTCTTATTCCCTTTCCCCGTCCTTCTGCCTCCCATTGCCCCAGATCTGGAGAGTACCTAAAACCACGGGTAGGTAAGCTGGATGGGAAGAGTAGATGAAGAGAGAACTAAGTAGTTTATAATACTTCCTTCTCCAAAACCAGACACATTCTCTGCAATTTGTTTGGCTGGGGTAAGTACGCGGTTTTGATTACTATTTGGAGAGAACATCCATAGGCTCTGGGTCAAGACCTTTATTTAGAGTAACTATAGATTAACTAAATGAATTGTAAACTTAAATATAAAAGCAAAAAATCACAAAACCTTTGGAAGAAAACTTAGGTGAAAATCTCTTGGGACAGGGACACGGACACACCCCCCCCCGCACACACCCCCCGCCCCCTATAAAATTGCTGGTGGAAATGTAAAATTGTACAGGTACTCTGCAAAATAGTTCAGCAGTTTCTTACTAACCTAAGCAAGTACTTATATAATCTAGCAATTTCACAGTAAGCTTGTGTACTTACTGTAGAGAAATGAAAACTTACGTGTACACAACTGTTCATACGGGCTTCATTCCTAATAGCTAAAAACTAGAAACCAATGTTCTCCAGTGGGTGGTTGGTTTAATTCTGGTACATCCATACAATAGAATACTACTCAGCAATAATAAGGAACAAACTATTGACAGATGCAACAATTTGGAGGGACTTCAAGGGCATTTTATTTAGTGAAAAAAAATGCCACTCAAGGGCATTTTATTTAGTGAAAAAAAATGCCACTCTTAAATGGTTACACATTATACAATTCCATTTATATAACACTTGAAATAACAAAACCATAGAGGTAGAAACCAAAACGTGGTTGGCAGGGGACAGGGATAGGTGTAGAGAGTGGGGTATGACTGTAAAGAGTAGCAGAGAGTTCTTTTCTGGTAATGGAACAATTCTGTATCTCGATTATGATGGTGGTGGTTACACAAATCGATATGTAGGATTAGGCTGCATAGAACTATACACACACACAAATAAGTGCATATAAAAATTGGTGAAAACTGAATAAAGTCTGTAGTCCAGTATCAATGTCAATTACTTGGTTTTGATATTACACTACAGTTATATCACTGGGCTTCCCAGGTGGCTCAGTGGTAAAGAATCCATCTGCCAATGCAGGTAATGCGAGTTCGGTCCCTGGGTCGGGAAGATCCCCTGGAGGAGGGATCTTCAGTATTCATACCTGGAAAATCCCATGGACAGAGGAGCCTAGTGGGCTACAGTCCATGGGGTCACAAAGAGTCCAACATGACTCTGACTGAGCACACACACGCTATTGGGGGAAGTGCTTGCAAGACTCTCTCACTTCTTGTCAGTATATGAATTAAAAAGAAAAAGAGTTAAAAAAAAATTGGTTCTAATCAGGAGAAACAGAAGAAGCTGAGTATATACATCCTACAAATGAACACTACAGTTACTCTTTAGTATCTCCTGACAGTGAATAAGCAGACTTTAAAACCATACTTGGTCAGTGAGTCTCAGAATCGAAGACATCACTGCAGAGGTTTTTACTTAAAGGACATTTGAAGGAATTGAGAAAATTCTATTCCATGTGCTTACTTTTACCTCAAGACGTTGATAAATTTAAGTAGCACTTCCAGAGCAAGGTTGGCAACCTGACCAGCATTCAAAATCCTGGAATGCCTGACAGTGTGGTATGACCATGGTTTTTCAGCAATTTCAAATTTTTAAAACTTTTCAAAGTGCATTTCAACAAAAGGTAGACATATCAGAGTCTTCTCCTCTCCCTACACCCTTTCACATGATATGGCTTTAATGTGAAAATGCTGCCAATATTGATTCTAGGAAATCACTTTACTGGCTTTTATCTGATTAGATGGCTTTGGAACAATAATGACTGTGACATCCTATTGATTTTGCCTCTAAAATGTTTCTCCTATCTTGTCTCTGATTCTTCATCCCCACTGCCAACTACCTCTTTAGAGCCTTCCTTATTTCTTAAAATAGCACTCCCCCAACCCTTAATTGGAATCCCAAATTTAGTCTCTGCAAACCAAGTCATGTGAAATTCCACTGCTGGATTAATCTATATATGGCACAATTCTAATCAGGTCACTTCCTTGCTCAAACATGGTTAACGTCCCCCCACTGCTTATACAATAAAATCTGAACTCCCCATTTGACATTCAAGGATTGTCCTGTGTATGGATTGCTGGGTTGAAAATAACCTCCACTCAGAATTTTGACAACACTGCTCCAGTGACTTTTGATTTTCAATATTCTATTGAGAACTGTAATGCAATCCTTTCATACCTCCTTTATATGTAACCTAATTTTTCTTTCTAGAAGCTTTTAAGGTTTTTTTTAAGCCCTGGTACTGTGCTCTTTCATGATAATGTGAACTGGTGTGTGTGTGTGTGTGTGTGTGTGCTGGAAATTCTTTCGTTATTTTTCACTCACTGGAATATGGTGGCCTTTCCACTATGTACATTTATATTTTCTTGGTTTTGGAAATTTTCTTGTATTATTTCTTTGATATTTTCCTCTCCAAACTTTTCTAAGTAAACTCTTCTTTTGTTAGAATCTTCTGGATTGATTTTCTCATTTTCTGTTTCGCTTTCTGGGAAACTGACTTGACTTTAGTTTACATATTTTAATTTTCAAACTCTCTTGTTTCAGTGGGGTTCCTTTTCTTACAGCATATTATTGTTTTATAGATGCACAACCTTATCTTTTGAAAATATTTATTATGCTTAGAAGTTGTTTTTGGCTTTGTGTGTTGTCTCTTGTTTCTTCTGAGTTCTTTTTTTTCTCTCTTTTTTATTTGTTTTTCCTCCTGCCTTTCATGGTGAAGAATTTCCTCAGTATCTGGAGATTCTTGGCCATCTGTCTTTATTTTAAAGCACGAAAGAACTCAGTGGAAACTGTGTGCTGGAATACAGCTTACAGATTAATGAGCGTCATTGCAGAGTACTTCCTGGCCAGATGTTTTTTAAAAAGTAATTTAACATCTTTATTGAGATATAATTAACATACCATAAAATCTACTCATTTAAAGCACACCATTTTCAGTATACTCAGAATTGTGCAATTATCACCACAGTCTAAGCTTAAAACATTTCATCATTCCAAAAGAGAAACCTCATGTCCATTAGCAGTCATTTTTCATTAATTTCCCTGCCCTATATCCCCAGCCTCTAGCAGCCATTAATCTGCTGTCTGCATAGATTTGCCTATTCTGGACATTTCACAGAAATGGAATTGTACATTCTGCCGTCTTTTGTGACTGGCTTTTTTCACTTTCCGTAAAGTTTTCAAGCTTTGTCCATACTGTAGCATGTATCAGTACTCCATTCTCTTTTTAAGACTGAATAATACTGTATTATGTGGATGTATCATCTTTTGTATATCCACTCATCAGTTAATGGACATTTGGGTCAGTATCATTTTGGGGCAATTATAGATAATGCTTATAAACATTCATGTACAAGTTTTTGTGGGGACATAATGTTTTCACTTCTCTTATATATAATTAGGAGTAGAATTACCAGCTGAAATTTTAATGCTGCTGCTGCTGCTAAGTCGCTTCAGTCATGTCCGACTCTGTGAGACCCCATAGACGGCAGCCCACCAGGCTCCCCCGTCCCTGGGATTCTCCAGTCAAGAACACTGGAGTGGGTTGCCATTTCCTTCTCCAATGCATGAAAGTGAAAAGTGAAAGTGAAGTCACTCAGTTGTGTCCGACTCTTCATGATCCCATGGACTGCAGCCCACCAGGCTCTTCCACCCATGGGATTTTCCAGGCAAGAGTACTGGAGTGGGTTGCCATTGCCTTCTCCAGAAATTGTAATGGGGGAACATAAATGTTGGTATCTTTTTATCTGGTTGAGTTTCTCAAATTTGCTCTGTGATAAATGTAAGCCTGGTTGCTAGCCTTTTAGAGCTGGGTAGGAGCTGAATCTTTTCAGAGTTCTGGGGGGTAAGCTCTTTTCAAGCTCTGTAATTTCTTGCTCTCTTCTTTTGCTTATTATTTCCATCCTGAAGAGTACTCTCTCCATGTCTATTTCTCAGTTCAAATTATACTTGTTTTTTAAGGTATAACTCACTGCCACTGCCCTCTAAGGTCTTTCCCAATCCACCCAACAAGAAGTAATCTTACCTCCCTGCACCATTTCTTCTTGGATATTTACTTCTTCTGTTGACTCCTTAAGGTTGGGCTGTGTCTTTACTTCTCTATATTCCCTGGTAGCACATGGCTTTCTACTCTGTACATAACTCTCACAATTACCTATGTTACTGTGTAACAAGATATTTGGTTTTTAGAAATATTATTCGGCAACATTTTACTTATGTCTATGCCCCACAGTTTTACAAAGAAAATTCTAAGTTTAAGAATCATTATAAATTGATCCCCAAGGCAACCTTGGCACTAAATTCTATCAGGGCCTTACAGCAGAGTTTATGACTTGCAGATCATTGGCTAAACAGACCTGCAGGGTCTTTTGGATCAATTAAGTCTGCATGTTAAAATAACCTTTTAGTCTTTTGCACAGAAAAACTTACTGATCACATATAGTAAACCTTCTTTAGATGAAATGGACTCACTTACAACTGCTTTTCTGCCATCTTTAAGCAGTAACTCAGACCTCATGAGAATAATTTTACATTTCTAAAATGTAATGAGTGCTAAATAAGGTTTGTAGTTATCAAAAACCTTGAAAAATTCAAAATATCATGATCACTACTTCATTATCCTTCTGATACCCCAGATAGAATATTTCCTCCTCTTGAAGGAGAGAGAGAAAGTGAACTGAACAGCATTATAATGAGAAATTTAATGAGAAAGAGATCCCTGGCTTCTTGAGTTCAGAGTTCTGGTCAAATTTGGACAGTTAAGCCCACAAAGACTGACATGATGGACCAAATGAAAATCTAAAACTTCTATATAATCTAGAGACATGATTTTAAAACACAAGTAACTGACTGGAAGAAAAATTTAACAATATGAGTAATGCTGCTGCTAAGTCACTTCGGTCGTGTCCGACTCTGTGTGACCCCATAGATGGCAGCCCACCAGGCTTCCCCGTCTCTGGGATTCTCCAGGCAAGAACACTGCCTGGAGTGTTTGCCATTTCCTTCTCCAATGCATGAAACTGAAAAGTGAAAGTAAAGTCACTCAGTAGTGTCAGACTCTAGCGTCCATGGGATTTTCTAGGCAAAAGTACTGGAGTGGGGTGCCATTGCCTTCTCCGAATATGAGTAATAGTGGCTTACAATCCCTTGTAATAATAAAGGACTACTCCAAATCCTTAGATAAAGGACAAATAGCTCAACAGAAAATGGGTAAAGGGATCAATAAGCAAGTCATAGAAGAAGAAAACTTCTGAAAAGATGTTCAACTTACCCAGCATTAGGGAATGGAAATTAAAACAAAGAAATGTCTGCTACCGCTACCTGACTTTTTTGTGAGGGGCAATATAGCATAAAGTTAAGAATGTACACTCCAGAGCTAGAATTCTTGAATTTGAATCACAGTACTGCCGTTTTCTGATGTGTGACCTTGTGCAATTCACTCATTTCTCTGTTTCAGTTCTCTCATCTTCAAAATGAGGTCACGAATGTAACTCGGGTTGTTATAATGATTAAATGAGTTCATTTATGTGAAGTGCTTGACCAGTGTGTGACACGTAGTGCACACTGTGTGTGTGAGTGCCAAGTCGCTTCAGTTGTGTCAGACTCTTTGTGACCCTATGGACTGTAGCCCGCCAGTCTCCTCTGTCCAGGAATTCTCCATGCAAGAATACTGGAATGGGTTGCCAAGCCCTCCTCCAGGGGATCTTCATGACCCAGGGATAGAACCTGGGTCTCCTGCATTGAAGGCAGATTCTTTACCGCTGAGCTAGCCGGGAAGCCCAGTACATACTGTATATGTGTTTACTATTTCTATTCATCCATCATATTGATAAAATATAATGGTTGTTTGAAGGATAAAAGTAATTTTTAATATTGATGTATAGTTGCTGGACAATGTTATATTAATTTCTGCTGTACAACAAAGTGACTTAGTTTTATATATATATATATATATTTTTTTTTTTTTTTTTCTAATAGTGTTTTCCATTATGGTTTATCACAGCATATTGAATCTAGTTCCCTGTCTATACAGTAGGACCTTGTTATTTATCCATGGATAAAAGTGAGCCTAATCTATGGGTGGGAATGGAAATTAGTACAGGTTTTTTGAAGAACAATTCGATATTGTGTATACTTCATACTAGAAGTTCTTCAGAAATCTAACCCCATCACATAAGGAGAGAAAGTCACATAACAAAAATGGTCATCACATCTCTATTTTAAGCCCAAAAATGGAGAAACAAAATATTCATCAGCAGGGAAGTGAAGTACACATGTTACAAAAAACTGTTATTGTTAAGGAGAATTATGTAGATTTATATGACTGACATATAAAGTTGTCCAAAATATTTATTCTATAAAGCGAAGTCACAAAGTAATACATATAATATGATCCCACTTATGTGAAAGGCTTCCCTGGTGGCTCAGTGGTGAAGAATCTGCCTGCAGTGCAGGGGACTTGGGTTTGATCTCTAGGTCGGGAAGATCTCCTGGAGAAGGAAACGGCAACCCACTCCAGTATTCTTGCTTGGGAAATCCCATGGACAGAGGAGCCTGCTGGGTTATAGTCCATGGGGTCGCAAGAGTCAGACACGACTCACTGACTAAACACCAACAACACCAGCTTTATGAAAATAAGCAAAATATACACATGCATGCATTTACGTATGGATTTTTTAAAAAAAGATTTGAAAATATACAAACTGTTAATGAGGTTATTTGTATGGGAAGAAAAGGAAGGTGAAGAGGGACTTCTATTTTTTAAGCTGTACTTAATGTATTGAAACTTTTTTCTTTTACACAAAGACACAAGCATTTTACAGTACAATTTAGAAACTGCAAAAAGGGGTTGCTTACTTAGGTTTGCCTCGAGTTTCTGCAGACTTGCTATAAGAATAGCAATGCTTTTCTACTTAGATTTAGACACCACATACCATTTTGGAAGAAATGGCCTGATTTCAGCAACTGATGCATATGGCACAAGACCAGGGGTCTTTGGAAAAATTTCTTAATGATACCAGTAAGGTTACCAATTTGAGGAACTCAGTTGACTAAGACCTTGTACCTTAGTTCTATTTATCTGTGTTTTCAGATGATCTGATGGCAAGAGGGTCTTTTTTTTTTTTTTGAACTGTGATATATTCAAACTTCTAGTGAGTATATCCCTATATAAGAAGAATAAAGTTTCTGAAAAATTTCTGTTTAGAAAACCTCTATAAATGGATTTGAAAGACAAAAAGGATTATCTAATATTTGAGATTTATTAGCACTTTTTTTATTATGCTGTATTTATTTAGTATGCTGTATTTGAGCCAGAAAGATACTACTATTGACTGAAGCAGAATAGCATGGACGTCACATATAAGGAATTTAAATCACTGGAAAGGCTGAAAATGCGCTGCCTATATAATAGCAATAGCAGACTCCAGGAGAATATAATCTCTTGGTAATTCAATCCAAGAATTCCTCTAGGCTACCTAAAGCAAAACAGAATAGGAGAGAGCACTTGGTTTGAAATTGAGAAAGTGATATTTAGTGCAAGTTTATAAAATAAAGTACACCTACAAAAAATATCTCCTTGTCTTTCAAGTTTATACGTGATGCTACAGAGTTTAAGGAACTAGTGATTGAATTAGGAATGTTTTAGTTGCTATACCATATCCTTGTCCTTAAAAACCAATATTCTGAAAAATCTTGTCATTCTATTTTATTGAGACTTATTTATAAAATGATTTGAATTCTTACAATGATGAAAGTTATAGAATAATAGGAATCTAAGGGAAAATATGAGAATAAAAGATTTTTTTTAAATGATTACCTTTAAACAAAGAGGTATAAAAGAGATATCTAACAATACAATTGCACTGCAATTGAACATACTTGCAAATTTCACAGAACATCTCTAAAGTGGTTCAAGGATAAGAAGAGCTGATAAAGCTGTAGCCTCTCATCAATTCAGTATAGGGGGAAAGTTACTTTATTTATAAAATAAGAGTAACTCTCTGCCTGGCAAGTCTATAATCTGCAATTATGAGATTACAATCTATATTTCTACTTATTATGTCGGTAGCTGGAAATAATGGACTTATTACTGAAAAGAAAAAGAAACACCCAAGTATAAGTAGGAGGATCATTATGAAAGGCAGACAAAAGTTTAAATCCAAACTCTACTAATTAGCTGTGTGACTACGGGCATGCTTCTCAATCTCTTTTGCCTTAGTTCCTCATCTGTAAAATAGTATCTAATCTCATTGCATTACATGAGAGACTACATTAAAAATACCTGGCACAGAGTAAGCACTCAGTAAATACTGGTGACAGTGGTGATGTGTCAAGACACAAGAGTACCATTTCCTAAATTCTGAGCATGTGGAGACATGAATTATTACAAATGTGTTCTAGCATGCATTCAATCATTTTAGAAGGCTGTTATCCTTCGAGAGCTATGCATGTGAGGTTTGCTCAAGCTGGTAGTACTAATTATTGAATTCCAGGCTTCCTTTAAAAAAAAAAAAAATTTTTTTTTTTTTTACTTATTTAGTTGGCAGCGCTGGGTCTTAGTTGTGGCATGCAGGAGGCTTTGATCTTCATTGTGGCATGTGGAATCTTTAGTTGTAGTATGTAGGATCTAGTTCCCTGACCAGGGATCGAACCTGGGCCCCCTGTATTGGGAGCAGAGTCTTAGCCACTGGACCACCAGAAAAATCTCAAGGCTTCCTTTTCATACATGCCTTCTAGATGTGACTGTAAATTAATAAGGCTGAGTCCATATAGTATACACAAAGAGCAAGACAGCAATGAAGACCATGGACTCAGAGCAAAGCTGCCGAAGTTTAAATACCATTTTTGCTATTTACTAAGCAGTATAAACTTGGAACCTCTGTTTCTCAAACTTGTCATCTGTAAAATGGTGATAATATTAGTATTTCTCTTACAGGGTTATTCTAAAGATTAAACAAGATAAAGTATATAAAGCATTTAGGACAGTGCTCAGAAAATGTTAGCTATAGCCATCAGCATCCCTTAAAGGCATTCTACAGAAGAAAGATACACCTTGGACCACTAGAACACAATTCGACAGAAACAGCACAACTGACTCTTAAATTAGTTCTTAGGTATCTGCACACTCTCCAATATTATAAGATTTTTAAACTGGTTTGGTATGTAAGCTAATATTTTGTACCGTGCCTCAATATGAGCAAGACAAAAAAGTAAATTTTTTTATCAGTTCTCTAGGACTATCACTGATGCACAGTTAGAGAAGACCAAAGTATCTTACCAAAATGCACTGTAAAATTGCTTTCTGTGTTTTAAGCAAGTGAACGCCTACCTGTCATCGGTATTGCGAAGAGAGGGAAGCCGAAAGCTCGTGTTTCGGTCAAGCTTTGACTGGCTTTTGGTCCTCTTGATGGAGCCTTTTAGGCGCTTGCTGAAGAACCCCTAGAATGAAAAGGCAGAAGGTGAAAGGAAAAAGAACAAAAGGGGAACCTTGCTATCTCCTAAGTCGTCTGCACTGCCTTTATAAAAGCTACTCAGATTCTTATAATGAAGACCAGAAACAGAATCCAGCTTTCAATTTTTTAATTTGTAAAACACAGTTGCTGGAAACCACTTGGTAATGTGCTAAAATTCGTTTTCTTCCAAGATAACTGGGAGAATTAGAGTTTTTGATGGCACTTAAGTTCTTAATTTCTTAAACTGTCCCTATACTAGCTATGGTAAAGAAACTTCTAAGTTTTAAGGTCATAAGTTGGTGGTCTCAACAGTGGCATAATTTGATCTATGTCATCTTGGATATGGTATTTATGATGTTAACTTTTAAATATAGTTTAACTATTTCAAAATGAAATTGGTATGTATCATTTATGAAACCAGTGAAGCACCTAGGCTTCAGAAGAGCAAAGTGCCTTATAGTTTTTAGCCCCTGCTTGCTTTGTGCCACTTCTACCAAACCACCCAGAGTGCCCTGAACATCGTCCAGTCTTAGCACCTGGCAAATAATGGACATTCAAAAAAGCTTGCTGAATACAAAAAATAAATACAAGAATGAACATCAATGAGCATTTCTTTTAAGAAACAATTCTACTGTTGGCAGATGAAAGGACATCTTACAGAGGTACCTCAAAATGTTTTGACAAAAGATTGTAATTCAAAGAAAAGTATTTTGTTGCATGGAAATGACTCTAATGACCTGGTGATGAATATTATTAGCTTATAGAATCTGTGTACAATAATATTTCCAAAAGGAAGAAAGAAATACTAGGCCAATAACAGCACATCAAATCTGTTATATTCTTTTAGTTACCATTAAACCCCACTGTTTTGGAGTAAAGACTATATTAATCACAACAAGCTAGGTTATACTTATCTAATAACTTTACAATAATATAATCTCACACAAAATATCACACACAAATTTCACACACACACAAAATAATAATCTCACACAAAACACACTACGTCTCTCTGAGCAGGTCAAACGTGATGGGGACCTGGCTCTATGCTATGCTCACACAGGGTCTTGCGCTAAGGGTGGCTCCACCTCTGTGCTTCTACAGTTGTTGCAGCAGGATAAAGGAAGTGTGGGGAATTTTGTACTTGCTCTGAAAGCTTTATGTCACTAATGGTCTCATTTTATTAGACAAAAAAGCCACATGACCACGCCTAACTTTAACAGGGAAAGAACGTACAATCCAGAAAGATAAGTGGAGATATCCGGTAAACAGCAGAGTGGACTACCACCGCTGTTCCACGCTAAGTATGGTTTGCAAACACATAAGCACTCTGAGAGAATGATGGAAATTACTTATTTCAATCAGAATTGGAACTATTTAGCTGACTGAAGAAAAATGCTTATGTTATTTCTTGTTCTTGTAGTCCAAAGAATAAGGATAAAAACTAGAAAATATCACATAGACAAAATTCCCTAAGCTGTTTTTGATTTCCCAGGTTTTTTATTATAGGTGTTACTGAGATTGATTGGAAGGAAAAAAAACAAGGCAATTTTTACAGTACTATACTTCTTAGAGACAGGCATTTGCTGGTTTCCTGTATAATCTTAGCATCATTAGGGAAAGTCACTGGTATTTGTTCTCCAAGGCAGAGGTTTTATTTACTACCTTCTATAATTCAAAAAAGATGAGTCATCACATTTTCTTAAGAATGGAGTCAGCAAGCAGATCGAAATTTATAGAATTCTATTAGGATCATTTATTGTTGGTTCAAAAACCATAAGCCTAAGTTGAGATTCAGCCCAAGGACCCAACTAAATACCATATATAAATACATTTCTAACAAAACTATAGTTAAGTAGTTAACTGAGAATGTACTAGTAGATGTTCACTAATATAGTACTTTATCTTTCTGTGGCACTTTTATCTTATACTTCATATTTTAATCCATTTATTTATTAAATATTTATTTTATATGTATATGGTATAAAGCATCATAACAGCTATTGTAAGGGTACCAAAGATTAAATAAAATCCTTGCCCTCAAAAGGCTTGTAGTTTAATACAGGACTAGAAATAAATATAATATGTATATTATATATTATGCCTGACATATATGCCAGACATATATGCCTGACATAAATATGCCTGACATATTTAATCACAAAATAAAACTATCTTATTTCTTTGAATCTAGGACAACAGTGATTGTCACACCATTATTTTATGAATACTAAGAAAAAAAGCTGCCAATTAAACTATAACAAAATGACATCACTTAGACTCTTTATTTTGCATTAAAGAAGTTGTCTTTTTAATGACTTAGGTTGGCAGGTTTTGTCATATATCACATAGTGTACACAAAGAAAGAACATACACAAAACTGGTTAAGGTATTTAATGCTTCTTCATTCTTCTGAACTATTTTTTTTGACTCAGAGTAGTTGTTATTCATGTTTTTCCACAAAATACCATGATATATTCTCTCTTTTAAGAACACTGATGATGAATGGCATGTTTTAAAAGATAAACTATGGAGATGTTAAAAGATGAAAAAATGTACATCTCGGAATTGATGAAACATGGTATTATTTTAGAGAGGTACATAGGAAATTATTTCAGGAGTTCAGAGACAGAAGAGGTTGCATCATCTATTGAAATGAAGGGACATTATACGGAAGAAGTGGTATATGCTAGGTCCCAGAGAGAAGACATGATTTGGGTTTGGAGGAATTGAGGAGCAAGGGTACTCTATGGACCACAGCTTGAGAAAAACACCACACAGGGTATACATTAAGTAGATTTAGTTTGGTTGGTAAATTATGAGTTGTAACGACAAATAAGATTGGAAAGTTGATTTGTCCAGCTATTGGGTTTGGGTGGACTCTGGGAGTTGGTGATGGACAGGGAGGCCTGGTGTGCTGTGGTTCATGGGGTAGCAAAGAGTCAGACACAACTGAGTGACTGAACTGAACTGAATGTATAATTGGCAGAGACAAGATACCCCACGTCCAAAGTCAGAAGCGGTGGCCTAGAGGAGACACCCCATGTCCAAGGTTAGGAGCGGCAGCCGTGAGGAGATACTCCACGTCCAAGGTAAGAGAAACCCAAGTTAAGATGGCAGGCACTAAGAGAGGGCATCAGAGGGCAGACAGACTGAAACCACAATCACAGAAAACTAGCCAATCTGATCACATGGTTGACAGCCTTGTCTAACTCAATGAAACTAGGCCATGCTGTGTGGGGCCACCCAAGATGGATGGGTCATGGTGGAGAGGTCTGACAGAATGTGGTCCACTGGAGAAGGGAATGGCAAACCACTTCTGTATTCTTGCCTTGAGAACCCCATGAACAGTATGAAAAGGCAAAAAGATAGGACACTGAAAGAGGAACTCCCAAGGTCGGTAGGTGCCCAATATGCTACTGGAGATCAGTGGAGAAATAATATAAGAAAAAATGAACGGATGGAGCCAAAGCAAAAACAATACCCAGTTGTGGATGTGACTGGTGATAAAAGCAAGGTTTGATGCTGTAAAGAGCAATATTGCATAGGAACCTGGAATGTTAGGTTCATGAATCAAGGCAAATTGGAAGTGGTCAAACAAGAGATGGCAAGAGTGAACATTGATATTCTAGGAATCAGCGAACTCAAATGGACTGGAATGGGAGAATTTAACTCAGATGACCATTATATCTACTACTGTGGGCAGGAATCCCTTAGAAGAAATGGAGTAGCCATCATAGTCAACAAAAGAGTCTAAAATCCAATACTTGGAAGCAATCTCAAAAACAACAGAATGATCTCTGTTCGTTTCCAAGGCAAACCATTCAATATCACAGTAATCCAAGTCTATGCCCCGACCAGTAATGCTGAAGAAGCTAAAGTTGAATGGTTCTATGAAGACCTACAAGACCTTTTAGAACTAACATCCAAAAAAGACGTCCTTTTCATTACAGGAACTGGAATGCAAAAGTAGGAAGTCAAGAAACACCTGGAGTAACAGGCAAATTTGGCCTTAGACTACAGAATAAAGCAGGGCAAAGGCTAATAGAGTTTTGCCAAGAGAACGCACTGGTCATAGCAAACACCCTCTTCCAACAACACAAGCGAAGACTCTACACATGGACATCACCAGATGGTCAACACAAAAATCAGATTGATTATATTCTTTGCAGCCAAAGATGGAGAAGCTCTATACAGTGAGCAAAAACAAGACTAGGAGCGGACTGTGGCTCAGATCATGAACTTCTTATTGCCAAATTCAGACTTAAATTGAAGTAGGGAAAACCACTAGACCATTCAGGTATGACCTAAATCAAATCCCTTACAATTATATAGTGGAAGTGAGAAATAGATTTAAGGGACTAGATCTGATAGATAGAGTGCCTGATGAACTATGGACTGAGGTTCGTGACATTGTACAGGACACAGGGATCAAGACCATCCCCATGGAAAAGAAATGCAAAAAAGCAAAATGGCTGTCTGAGGAGGCCTTACAAATGGCTGTGAACAGAAGAGAAGCAAAAGCAAAGGAGAAAAGGAAAGATATAAGCATCTGAATGCAGAGTTCCAAAGAATAGCAAGAAGAGATAAGAAAGCCTTCCTCAGCGACCAATGCAAAGAAATAGAGGAAAACAACAGAATGGGAAAGACTAGAGATCGCTTCAAGAAAATCAGATACCAAAGGAACATTTCATGCAAAGATGGGCTCGATAAAGGACAGAAATGGTACGGACCTAAGAGAAGCAAAAGATATTAAGAAGAGATGGCAAGAATACACAGAAGAACTGTACAAAAAAAGAGCTTCATAACCCAGATAATCACACTAGTGTGATCACTCACCTAGAGCCAGACATCCTGGAATGTGAAGTCAAGTGGGCCTTAGGAAGTATCATTACAAACAAATCTAGTGGAGGTGATGGAATTCTAGTTGAGCTATTTCAAATCCTAAAAGATGATGCTGTGAAAGTGCTGCATTCAATATGCCAGCAAATTTGGAAAACTCGGCAGTGGCCACAGGACTGGAAAAGGTCAGTTTTCATTCCAATCCCAAAGAAAGGAAATGCCAAAGAATGCTCAAACTACTGCACAATTGCACTCATCTCACACACTAGAAAAGTAATGCTCAAAATTGTCCAAGCCAGGCTTCAGCAATATGTGAACCGTGAACTTCCAGATGTTCAAGCTGGTTTTAGAAAAGGCAGAGGAACCAGAGATCAAATTGCCAACATCCGCTGGATCATCGAAAAAGCAAGAGAGTTCCAGAAAAACATCTGCTTCCATCTATTGACTATGCCAAAGCCTTTGACTGTGTGGATCACAATAAACTGTGGAAAATTCTGAAAGAGATGGGAATACCAGACCACCTGACCTGCCTCTTGAGAAATCTGTATGCAGGCCAGGAAGCAACATTTAGAAATAGACATGGAACAACAGATTGGTTCCAAGTTGGGAAAGGAGTACGTCAAGGCTGTATATTGTCACCCTGCTTATTTAACTTATATGCAGAGTACATCATGAGAAATGCTGGGCTGGAGGAAGCACAAGCCGGAATCAAGATTGCCGGGAAAAATACCAATAACCTCAGATATGCAGAAGACACCACTCTTATGGCAGAAAGTGAAGAAGAACTAAAAAGCGTCTTGATGAAAGTGAAAGAGGAGAGTGAAAAAGTTGGCTTAAAGCTCAACATTCAGAAAACAAAGATCATGGCATCCGGTCCCATCACTTCATGGCAAATAGATGGCGAAACAGTGGAAACAGTAGCTGACTTTATTTTTCTGGGCTCCAAAATCACTGCATGGTGACTGCAGCCATGAAATTAAAAGATGCTCACTCCTTGGAAGGAAAGTTATGACCAACCTAGATAGCATATTCAAAAGCAGAGACATCACTGTGTCAACAAAGGTCAGTCTAGTCAAGGCTATGGTTTTTCCTGTGGTCATGTATGGATGTGAGAGTTGGAATATAAAGAAAGCTGAGCACCGAAGAATTGATGCTTTTGAACTGTGGTGTTGGAGAAGACTCTTGAGATTGCCTTGGACTGCAAGGAGATCCAACCAGTTCATCCTAAAGGAGATCAGGCCTGGGTGTTCATTGGAAGGATTGATGTTGAAGCTGAAACTCCAATACTTTGGCCACCTGATGCGAAGAGCTCACTCATTTAAAAAGACCCTGATGTTGGGAAAGATTGAAGGTAGGAGGAGAAGGGAACGACAGAGGATGAGATGGTTGGATGGCATCACCGACTCAATGGACATGAGTTTGGGTAAACTCTGGGAGTTGGTGATGGACAGGGAGGACTGGCATGCTATGTTCCATGGGGTTGCAAAGAATCAGACAACTGAGCAACTGAAGTTAAGTGAACTGATAATGCTATATCTATCTTAAAATCCACCACAGAGATTAAAGCTTAAAATTATGGTTGTTTACAGAATACAGATAAGGGAAATTGTAAGACGGCCCAGAGTTGTTGGTGAGGTAGTAGAAGCTACTACAAAATTCTGTTTTCATTTCCTTGATATAACTGAACTATGGTTTTCATCTGAGAAGACTATTTAACTCAAAGCTTGGCTCCTTCTATACCTTTGCCTGGACCAACCAGGTTGCACTGAGCCTTCCAGCAACATTATTTCCTCTTTGAAGCCTCAGAGTGTATGGTATGTCCTCTTGCCCACCAGCCCCTCTGAGCAATTCCTTATATACAGGTCAGTAGGCTCTGTACTGTGAACAGCCCTAGCTACCGCTGAGTGGATGGGAATAATTGACCTAAAGCTACCTAAGAGAATGGTCCTGGTAACGGTTTTACCTCTAAGCATGCAGTATCATCTGGTAGATACTAACTGCTCTAGCCTGATCCCTAGCCATTCCCTGCTTAGTGCTTTAGACACCAGCAACTCTAAAAGCCTCCAATTTGTCACGTCTCTCTGCTACTGCTCATATTCCTTCCCTTTTCCCTGTTTAAGTCATCCTTTCAGACTCAGCTGAGCCATGATCTCCTCTAAGGTGTCTATTTTGGCAATCCCTGACGCTGTTTAGATTAATTGTCCCTCCTATGTGCTTCCAAGAATCTATAAATATAGCCAGTGTTACATTTAGCATGCTGCATACCCACTGATGTGTTAACAGTCGTCCCTATTAAATTCTAAATTTCTCAGGACAGGGACTAAACAATTTTTGCATTCCGGGGCAAGGTTGGTATCTGGCCATCTAGTAGGGGCCCAATGTATGTTTGTAGAACTGAAATTAAATAGGCAGTGAAATGAATAAAACCCATCATGGTGCTTCTGGTAAAAGTGCCACCATGGAGAGAATAGGGAACCCTGAGTCAGGAAGTATGGCTTCAAATCCTGGCTCAAATTTCTCCTAGGTGAATGACACTGGACAAATCATAACTTTGAGGTTTCAGATTTCTTAGAGGTAAAATGAGGATTAAAAATTTCTCTTCCTAAGGCCATCTCAAAGAATAAGATAACTGAATGCAAAAGTACTTTTAAAGTAATGGAAAATGGGTACCTATAAGTATTAATTGAAATGAATCTAGGATGAGAGACTACTGAACAGGTTGGTGAAATCATGATTTTTTTCCTTCTAGAAACTACTGCAACGAAGAAAGGAAAGCAAACTAGAAATAATTCCCATAGCATCAGGGATTTGGGGCTATTTTGCTCAGTGATATATGCCAGTGCCTGTAAGTGATACCTGGTATATCATAAGTGTTCAGTAAACATTTGTTGGCTGAAAGAATTTATTGAAGGCCTCCTGGGTTATCAAGCACTGGCCAGGTGCTTTCCAATATGTGGTGACATTTAATTCATGGAACAACTCCACAAAGTAGGTATTCAATAACTTGATATAAGTAATAGAGTTTATAGGTGAGGAGTCAGAATTTAAATCCAGTGTAATGCTAGTACTGAAAAAGCTTTATTTATTCATATATTTATTTGTCAGATACTTGAGGCACTTGAGATATATCAATGAACAAAACAAACAAAACTCTTTTTCTTCATTAATCTTACATACCAGTGGAAGGAAGCAGACAATAAACAAAGAACAAAGTAAATTAGCAAAAGAAAGTGAAAGTGAGGTAGCTCAGTCGTGTCTGACTCTTTGTGACCCCATGGACTGTAGCCCACCAGGCTCTTCCCTCCATGGGATTCTCCAGGCAAGAATACTGGAGTGGGTTGCCATTTCCTTCTCCAGGGGATCTTCCCAGCTCAGGGATTGAACCCGGGCCTCCCGCATTGCAGGCAGATGCTTTAACCTCTGAGCCACCAGGGATTCAAGAGAAAACCACTGTTAAAAACAGAGCTGTGTAAAGAGGATTGGGAGTACAAAGTGGTCATTGCAGACCTCATGAAGATTATATTGAATAAAGATCTGAAGGAGGTGAGTCAGCCTTGGTACTTCCAGCACATACTGGAAGGGAAAAGCATTCCAGGCAATGTGACTAGGCTCGGCAAAGCCTTTAAGGCAAAAGCATGCCTGGTATGATCAAAAAAGAGTCAAAAAGTCACTTAGGCTGGAATGGAGAAAGCAGTAAGAAGAGTTGTGGGGAATGAGGTCAGAGAGGTAGCATGATGGTGCTGGTCTGGGGAGTGGGGTAGGCGGTATGCTGTGTAGATCCTGGAGGCCACTGTAAGGACCTCACCTTGTGCTCTGACTTCTAAGGAAATCTACAATGAGAGACAAGACCATTCAAAGCAGTCATAAATAAGTATTTGCTTTTCTTAGAAAAATACTCTCAGCTATGAAACTTTAATATGATTCTAAGCAGGAATGTGCAATATATGAGCAGTTCATTTTCTTCATGAACAGTTGATCACTGTCTATCAATAACTGAGATATGGAGACGTTCTCTGGCTTTTCCCAAGTCACAGAGCTGCCAAGTGTCAGAGTAAAACTTCAAGTTCAGGTGGTCTGACTCTGGAACTCTTGCTTTTTAACCATAATACTATACTAATTCTCCACATTCTAATTTCTCTTTGAATACTCTAAGCACTATAGTATAATGCATTTTCCCATGTTCAGTTCAGTTCAGTCGCTCAGTTGTGTCTGACTCTTTGTGACCCCATGAATTGCAGCACGCCAGGCCTCCCTGTCCATCACCAACTCCAGGAGTTCACTCAAACTCACGTCCATCGAGTCGGTGATGCCATCCAGCCATCTCATCCTCTGTCGTCCCCTTCTCCTCCTGTCCCCAATCCCTCCCAGCATCAGAGTCTTTTCCAATGAGTCAGCTCTTCTCATGAGGTGGCCAA
Organism: Bos indicus; assembly: GCF_029378745.1. Taxonomy (NCBI): domain Eukaryota; kingdom Metazoa; phylum Chordata; class Mammalia; order Artiodactyla; family Bovidae; genus Bos; species Bos indicus. Next base: position 60,625,754 of record NC_091775.1, on the reverse strand, counting down.
AGTCCTGGAGTTTCAGCTTTAGCATCATTCCTTCCAAAGAACACCCAGGACTGATCTCCTTTAGAATGGACTGGTTGGATCTCCTTGCAGTCCAAGGGACTCTCAAGAGTCTTCTCCAACACTACAGTTCAAAAATGTACACTATACTTAATTTCTACATGTATCTTATTATAGAATTACACATCATAAAGAAACAGAAATGCAATACGACAATTCAAAAATATGAGAGGAAAAAAGAAAACAAATTAAAAACCTCCACTAATGTGACATTTGATGTAGAAAAATTTGCTCCTAAGGCTCCTATCTATAAAATTAAACTAGAGTAAAATTGAAATCCTACTGAAGTTACTTTTATATGTAACTGATTCTGTGGTTACTGAGAAAAAAAATCCAAATATAAAATTTTAAAATAGATGAATACCAGTTAGGAAAATCTCTCTCTCTCTTTCACATAAAGTTATGATATCTATGTCTTATGTTAATTTGGAGAGTAAATGATACTCCTATAAATGTACCCTAAAAATCCCATAGCATAAATGCAAACAAAGGAGAAGACCACAAATAAACTTGATTTCGTCCTTCTAAATGACTCAAACCTAGTCTGAAAGAACACCAATAAAACCCTTTAAACAAATCCTACCCCATCCAAGTTTCCTTTGAAATGCTCTTGCTACCGTTTACACTTCTTAAAAATAGTAAAAAGCTTACTGTTTTAAACAACAACACTCTCATGGCAACTGATACAATTAAAATGACTTAGATTAAGAAGTTGATACTCATTCTTTTTTTGTCAAAATAAGGCTTAAAATTAGCAACAGCCAGTGAAAGAGATAAAATCAAATGTGTCTTTCTCTGGAGCTTGGTGAATGTTAAGATAGCGATAAAAGTTGTTCACCACCTACAGATTGGAGTAACCCCCAAAAGACCGAACTTGGCTATCAGGGCATGATTGGTAACTGGAATAAAACTGCTGCTATGCAACCGCTCTCAGAAGCCTCAGTGGTGGTAATCAGACACTGACTTGCAGGTGTCCTAGCGCTGCTGCTGTTCCCTTAAGACATAATAGAGAGGCAGCAGAGAGACATGTCATCACCTTTCTCACACACACACACACACACACACACACACACACAGAGTGGGGTGCAACAGAACCTTGCTTTAATCCTGTTTGAGACTTTTCCGTACCAGTGACCACAAAAGGGATTAAATGATTCTAGGTGATTAAGTAATTTTAATAGCAGTTCCTTAAAATGTTCTATGACTCATACCAAGAAAATGTCACCTTCTAGAAACCAGGTGAGAACTGTTTTTATTCTTGCTTTTTAAGTTTCAGTTTAATGAGTAAATTAGTCTCTGTGTGTTTTGTATACTTTAGCTCTTCATATTACTATGGTTCATAATTATCTAAGAAGGGCTATGTCATACATAACCGACTCTCTTGATTGTTCTCTTAATGTAACTTAGGAACTTGTAGATGTTTGATAAATGTTAACTAAAATCTAATTTAGAAAGCTAACAAGGAAAAAGGAAAAGGAAGGGTAACTGAAAATGTCAAACTTTACTTTTCAGTTATAATATGTTACTTAGTTTATCTTCCACTTGTTGGAAGTCTAAATAGAAAGGGAAACTCCAGGTAACAAGGATCATAGAAAAACAATAAACAGCTATAAAGTGCTTTATAGTTAATAAGCAGCTTCAGTGTGAGTAATTTCTCCTCTAGTGGGGCTTTTTGATGTAGGGTTATTTGTTTTGTTTTTGTTTGTCTACAAATTTGAGCATCACAGAGGAAAAGAAAAGATTCTATCATAAATTACAATTGTTTTTTCTAGCGCAGAGCTGATGAATCAGAATCTCTGGTGTGAAGCAGATTGGATTTTTGACACACATCCAATGATTCTCTTTTGTTAAAGGAAGTGAAACTTTTATTATGAAACTCTTAAACATACAAAAGCACAGAAGTTAATAGAGTGAACATATATGCACTGATTATATCTAAACTATGCCAATGATATTATTAGATTATATTAAAATATAAAAGTAAAATAGTATTATATAACATTATAATTGGTGTGTGTGTGTGTGTGTGTGTGTGTGTGCTAAGTCTCTTCAGTTGTGTCCAGCTCTTTTTCGACCCTACAGACTGTAGCCTACCAGGTACCTCTGTCCATGGGATTCTCCAGGCAAGAATACTGAAGTGGGTTGCCATGCCCTCTCCAGCGGATCTTTCTGACCCAGGGACCAAAACCATGTCTCATATGTCTTCTGCGTTGGCAGGTGGGTTCTTTAACACTAGTGTCACCTGGGAAGCCCCATAATTATATATAACATCATAATATAACTTATTGATATGCTTACCACTAGAAGATATAAAGCATACCTTCTCTATCCCCAATAATTTGCTGTAAAGATTTATCTTCACTTGATACAACACTGTTATGCCATATTTGTTTTGATTATTATCTTCCAGTTAAAAGTTTTTAAACCTTTTATTTTCAACTTTTTATGTTTTAAATATATCTTTTCTATTAAAAATTATATTCATATAAGTGTAATTTATAAACAAAATTCACTATTTTTTAGGTATACAGTTTGATGAGTTTTGACAAATGTGTACTACTGCAGTTGAGATACAGAATATTTCTATCACTCAAAGAATTTATTTGTTCCCCTTTATAGTCAATCCCTTCCTCCTTCCTCAGCCCTTAGAAACCACTAATCTGATTTGTTCCTATAGTTTCATCTGTTCTAGAATGTTATATAAATGGAATTATGTGGTAAAGAGTCGTCCTTCACTTAGCATACTGGTTTTGAAATTTATCCATACTGGGGCATGTGTTATTAGTTGCTTCCTTTTTATTCCACTGTACAGATGTACCAAAATTGGCTTACCCATTTGCCAACCAATGGACTTTTGGGATGTTTCCATTTTGGATCCATTAAGAATAAATCCACTAAAAATTTTTGTAAACAAGTCTTTACTTTTTAACAAGAGTTAAAAGCCATTGGAAATTCACAGAGGAATAGCAGAAAAGAAATGGTGACTAAAATAAATATTTCAGTGAGGTGAGTGGGGTGGGGATCTTGAAAAGGGAAGGAATCTTTGATATTTTGTGCTTTACATTTGGAAAAATAGTACAAAGAGTTTTCCCTTTGTCCAGATTCATCTAACAGTAACATCTTATGTAACCATAGAATTATTATGACTTCCCAGGTGGCTCAGTGGTCAAGAATCCACCTGCCAATGTAGGAGACACAGGAGATGGGGGTTTCATTCCTGGGTCGATCCCCTGGAGGAAGAAATGACAACACACTCCAGTACTCTTGCCTGGGAAATCCCATGGACAGAGAAGCATGGCGGACTACAGTCCTTGGGGTCGCAAAGAGTTGGACATGAATTAGTGACTGAGCATGCACATAATTATGAAAACTAGGAAATTAACACAGTTACCATACTTAAGATAGGCTGGCATCTGGGACCCTTTGCTGCAGTGCTTTCACCTGGATAAGCATGTCCTCCAGCAACAAAATACAAAAAAACTATAAGGAACTAAAAATAGCTGCATACATGTAACATGTGCAGTTGGGGCAAACTATGAACAACAAGATACAAAAAGCCCAAAAGCCCAAATGCCACTTCTGAGGAGCTGGAGCAAAAGTAGGGTACTGTGGATGCTCCCTGCACACAGCACCACAAAGGGGTGGGCAGACTACCTAAGCCACTTCTCTGGCTCAGCCCCTCTACTCACCCCGACCTTCACTCCATGTAAGGAACCTGCTTGCCTGCCCATAAGGAGACAGCAAGGAAAATTATTATCTGCTTTCACTCCCTCCTGCTGCAACAGGGCCCAGATAGAGCCCTGCCTGAACTTCTTGTCTCTTCTTACCAGTTGCTACTGAGTAAGGTCAAGAACCATGGTCAGTGACATACTGACTGAAATTACAGAATTCTAATTTCACCAGTTTATCACTGTACTAGTTTTCTATTGCTGCTGTAACAAATTACCACAAACACAGTGACTTAAACAGTACAAATTTACTATTATTCTGTAGGTCAGAAGTCCAACACAGGTATCATCTGGCTAAAATCAAGGTGTCAGCAGGGCTTTACTCCTCTCTGAAGGCTCTATGGGAGAATGTGTTTTTTGCCTTTTCCAGCACTTTAAGGTCACTCATATTCCTTGGCTCCTGGTCGTCTTCCTCCATCTTCAAAGCTAGCAATGTAGTATCTCTCTTAAATGTTCTCAGTTTCTAAGGCCTCCTGTTACTTGCCTGGGAAATTCCATGAACAGAGGAGCCTGGCAGGCTATAGTCCATAGGGTCACAGGCATCAGTCACAACAAAGCAACTAAACCACCACCACTACCTGTGACTAGAATGCAACCACCTGGATAATCTAGGATACTCTTCCTACCTTGAGGTCATCAGCCTTAACCACATCTGCAACAGCCTCTTTTGCCATTTATGGCAACATATTCCTATATTCTGCATATTAAGATATGTATAGCTTTGGGAGACCATTACTCTACCTTGCACATATAATTTATGTAATTAGTTTCTTATGGGTGGGCATTTAGGTTGCTTCCAATATTTTACAATTATAAACGATGCTGCAAGGAATACCTTGTATATATGTATTTTCATAATGGTGGAGGCTGTATTTTGAAGGCAGACAGCTAAAAGTGGGACTGCTGGATGGAGAGGTGCATGTGTAGATTTGCTAAAATCCCCTCTAGAAGGGCTGCACCAGTTTGCATTCCCATCAGCAATATATGAGACTGTCAGTTTCCCGTCACCAACTGAATTTATCATACTCGACAGTTTTTGGTAGCTAAAAGGTGAGGTAGTATCTCTATGCTGTTTTGATCTGCATTTCTGATTGTATGAACGTTGCTTTTGTATGTTCAGAAAAATTTTTATGGTTTTTGAGAATTATCTATTCATCTCTTTTTTCAATTTTTCTGTTGAGGTTTTGATCATTTGTCTCTCATTTGTAAGTGCTGATATCCATATATTGTGCATCGGTCAGTTGTCTTTTAACTTTATGATGTTTTTTGACATGTCTTAAAATTTTTTTTTTTTTTTTGCTTCTAGCTTTTCAGTAATCATTCATTAAAGAAGAGTGTTTGTTAAAAGTAAAGAGGAAATTCCCCTCTGTTTTCTTCTAGTAGTTGTATGGTTTATTTTTTACACTTAGATCCCTAATCCATTTGGAGTTTACTCTCATGTAAGGTAAAAAATATATCTCACATTTAATTTTATCTTTTTTTTACCCCCAAAAAGGGCCACTCAGTTGTTCCTACACTATTTATTTTGAATACCAACTCCTCACAAAATCCTTCTTGATTTCTCTAGTAGGACTTAGTCTCTCACTTTTAATTACCTAAGATCTTTTGTTCATACTGTTTTCCTGTCTTGACCGATAATTCTTGGTCTTTCAATTTTATATCCGCTACTGAGTCTTAACTCCTAAAGGCAAACATTATTGAGCTCATCATTATATTACTTCAATGCTTAGTATACAGTGGGCTACCTAATATATATTTGCAGAATGCTAATAATGATTACCATTCAATATCACAGTAATCCAAGTCTATGCCCCAACCAGTAACGCTGAAGAAGCTGAAGTTGAACGGTTCTATGAAGACCTACAAGACCTTTTAGAACTAACACCACAAAAACAAGTCCTTTTCATTATAGGAGACTGGAATGCAAAAGTAGGAAGTCAAGAAACACCTGGAGTAACAGGCAAATTTGGTCTTGGAATATGGAATGAAGCAGGGCAAAGACCAATAGAGTTTTGCCAAGAAAATGCACTGGTCATAGCAAACACCCCCTTCCAACAACACAAGCGAAGACTCTACACATGGACATCACCAGATGGTCAACAAAAAAATCAGATTGATTATATTCTTTGCAGCCAAAGATGGAGAAGCTCTACACAGTCAACAAAAAAAAGACCAGGAGCTGACTGTGGCTCAGATCATGAACTTCTTATTGCCAAATTCAGACTTAAATTGAAGAAAGTAAGGAAAACCACTAGACCATTCAGGTATGACCTAAATCAAATCCCTTATGATTATACAGTGGAAGTGAGAAATAGATTTAAGGGACTAGATCTGATAGATAGAGTGCCTGATGAACTATGGACTGAGGTTCGTGACATTGTACAGGACACAGGGATCAAGACCATCCCCATGGAAAAGAAATGCAAAAAAGCAAAATGGCTGTCTGAGGAGGCCTTACAAATGGCTGTGAACAGAAGAGAAGCAAAAAGCAAAGGAGAAAAGGAAAGATATAAGCATCTGAATGCAGAGTTCCAAAGAATAGCAAGAAGAGATAAGAAAGCCTTCCTCAGCGACCAATGCAAAGAAATAGAGGAAAACAACAGAATGGGAAAGACTAGAGACCTCTTCAAGAAAATTAGAGATACCAAGGGAACACATCATGCAAAGATGGGCTTGATAAAGGACAGAAATGGTATGGACCTAACAGAAGCAGAAGATATTAAGAAGAGGTGGCAAGAATACACAGAAGAACTGTACAAAAAAGATCTTCACGACCCAGATAATCACGATGCTGTGATCACTCACCTAGAGCCAGACATCCTGGAGTGTGAAGTCAAGTGGGCCTTAGAAAGCATCACTACAAACAAAGCTAGTGGAGGTGATAGAATTCCAGTTGAGCTATTTCAAATCCTGAGAGATGATGCTGTGAAAGTGCTGCACTCAATATGCCAGCAAATTTGGAAAACTCAGCAGTGGCCACAGGACTGGAAAAGGTCAGTTTTCATTCCAATCCCAAAGAAAGGCAATGCCAAAGAATGCTCAAACTATTGCACAATTGCACTCATCTCACACACTAGTAAAGTAATACTCAAAATTCTCCAAGCCAGGCTTCAGCAATATGTGAACCGTGAACTTCCACATGTTCAAGCTGGTTTTAGAAAAGGCAGAGGAACCAGAGATCAAATTGCCAACATCCGCTGGATCATGGGAAAAGCAAGAGAGTTCCAGAGAAACATCTATTTTTGTTTTATTGACTATGCCAAAGCCTTTGACTGTGTGGATCACAATAAACTGTGGAAAATTCTTAAAGAGATGGGAATACCAGACCACTTGACCTGCCTCTTGAGAAACCTGTATGCAGGTCAGGAAGCAACAGTTAGAACTGGACATGGAACAACAGACTGGTTCCAAATAGGAAAAGGAGTACGTCAAGGCTGTATATTGTCACCCTGTTTATTTAACTTATATGCAGAGTACATCATGAGAAATGCTGGGCTGGAAGAAGCACAAGCTGGAATCAAGATTGCCAGGAGAAATATCAATAACCTCAGATATGCAGATGACACCACCCTTATGGCAGAAAGTGAAGAGGAACTAAAAAGCCTCTTGATGAAAGTGAAAGAGGAGAGGGAAAAAGTTGGCTTAAAGCTCAACATTCAGAAAACGAAGATTATGGCATCTGGTCCCATCACTTCATGGGAAATAGATGGGGAAACAGTGGAAACAGTGGCAGACTTTATTTTTCTGGGCTCCAAAATCACTGTAGATGGTGACTGCAGGCATGAAATTAAAAGATGCTTACTCCTTGGAAGGAAAGTTATGACCTACCTAGACAGCATATTAAAAAGCAGAGACATTACTTTGCCAACAAAGGTCCGTCTAGTCAAGGCTATGGTTTTTCCTGTGGTCATGTATGGATGTGAGAGTTGGACTGTGAAGAAAGCTGAGCGCTGAAGAATTGATGCTTTTGAACTGTGGTGTTGGAGAAGACTCTTGAGAGTCCCTTGGACTTCAAGGAGATCCAACCAGTCCATTCTGAAGGAGATCAGCCCTGGGTGTTCTTTGGAAGGAATGATGCTAAAGCTGAAACTCCAGTACTTTGGCCACCTCATGTGAAGAGTTGACTCATTGGAAAAGACTCTGATGCTGGGAGGGATTGCGGGCAGGAGGAGAAGGGGATGACGGAGGATGAGATGGCTGGATGGCATGACTGACTCAATGGATGTGAGTCCGAGTGAGCTCTGGGAGTTGGTGATGGGCAGGGAGGCCTGGTGTGCTGCGATTCATGGCATTGCAAAGAGTCGGACACAACTGAGTGACTGAACTGAACTGAAGTGAATAATGATTAAACTGAATTAGGAAAATTCCAATTCACTCAAGAAAGCAGGGAAAAGATCTAATACATCTGAAGGGAAAAAATAACCTCAATATTATTAAAATAAAACCAAATCTGGTATTTAAAGAGGAAAAACTTAGTATCTGAAATACACACTTATATAGACCACCCTCAGTTCCTGCTAATGAGGTATATGTTGATTTTCTTACCACTAGAAGAGACTGCTGATCATAGTCAAGTTCACAGAGTACGAATATTAAGGAAGATGGCTTTCAGGAATCAAATAATTAGAAATGAAGGGTCAAAACTAAGAATGAGAACATTCCCTCTAAGTGAGGTCTATTAGTCTGTTGGACAGTCTCCCAGAGGTTATCATGGAAACCTGAAAAAAGCATCATATAATATAATATGAAAGATGTTTTTTCATTGTCAGGGGAGATGAACTAGATGAATTTAATTGAAGTTTTCTAGCTCTCATTTCTAGGACTCTAAGAATAACAGCACTGCAGATGAAGGAGGGTTTTGGAACCTATTATTAAAAAAAAAAATTTTTTTTCCTGCCTCTGGTGAAACAAAATGCACCTAAAATCCATATTATGGAAATGGTAGTGAGTGAAAGGTACAAAGTAAAACAATCTAATTACTAGCCAGGATAAGCTCTTCTTTTTCAAGTACACAATTAAGTGGAAGAAGGCAGGGAGATGGGCACCAGGGAAAAGATTTTACTAGGCATAGTTATACAACTTCTAGAGGCTACTTCCTAACTGTACTTCTTTCTAATCCTGCAAAAATTTTCTTCTATTATGAATTTAGGCTTCAAAATAATAACAAATTAGTTCTTAGTATATAATACCTTTTAATCTGCAAATTGGCAAGATCTTAAAATATTTGTGTGATATTTCATTATCATAAAAAAGGCACCATAAGGCCTCAGAAGAGGTCAAACAATTTTCTCTTGGTCACACAAGGGAGATGCCAGCTGAACATACATTAAAAAAAGTTGAATATACATTAAAAAAATATGGGTCTTACAACTCTTATCCCTATTCTTGGTCCAAATTCTTAAATGCTAATAAGATCCTTGTACTGATACTCTGGCAGAATTAAAAAGGCAGGTGACACTGGCCTTAGATCATATGGGCAGAAGAGTGCAAAGCCTTTCACTGCAGGTAGCTGATTTTAATGGAGAAGTGCTCCTGAGTGACAGTGATGGTCTCACTGAATGCATAAACTATGAGCCCAGGTAGCCAAGGACAGATCATCAGGTTTTGACCTTCCCTTCTGCTAGATGTATTAGCTTTTTTTTTTTTTTTTTTTTTCATTTAACTTTTAAAAAGCTGAGAGCAGACCACATTCCTACACTTTCAATTATAATTTGAGTGAGAAGCAAACTAAGATAGTCCCCACGAGTCACTCTTTTTACCATTAATCTCATAGGGCTTCCAGTAAAAGAAAATTTTTTCTTTCTACTCACTGTATTCCACCCTTAATTCTATTTTCCTTAACAGATAAGGTAGAATCTTTTTTTAAAATCCAATATATAATGTTTATTAATTTGAAACAATCTACTAATGATAAAAATGCTATGGCATAAAAGGTTAGTGTCTTTGCAATGTGTATGTCTTGGGCAATCATGAATGTCACCTGTTTATTGAGTTTTCATAAACAGATTAGGAAGAAGAAAAGGTCAGTGCTGGACTTAAATGAATAAGACACAGTCTTGATTTTCTAAGAGTTATTTTTTCTAATATTGTCCTTGTTTTTTTAAGTTTCATTTTTACTGAAGTACAGTTGATTTACAATGTTATGACAGCCTCAGGTGCATAGCAATGTGATTCAGTTACAGATATATATATATTTTTTTTTTTTTTCAGATTCTTTTCCTTTATAGGCTATTATAAAATACTGAGTATAGTTCCCTGTGCTATACAGTAGGTCTTTGTCATTACCTATTTTATATACAGCAGTGTGTAAATCCCAAACTCCTATTTTATCCTTCCCATTCCCCTTTCATCTTTGGTAACCATAAGTTTGTTTTCTATGTCTGTTGATCTATTTCTATTTTGTATATAAGTTCATTTGTATCATTTTTTTTAAAGATTCCACACATAGGTGACATTATATGATACTTGTCTTTGTATTACTTAGTATGGTAATCTCTAGGTCCATCTATGTTTCTGCAAATGGCATTATTTCATTCTTTTTTATGGCTGAGTAATATTCCACTGTATATCACTGTATACCACATCTTCCTTATGAATTCATCCGTTAATGAACATTTAGGATGCTTACATGTCTTGGCTATTTTAAACAGTGCTGCAATGAACATTGGAGCACATGTATCTTTTTGATAAGGCTCTCTCTGGAGATATGCCCAGGAGTAGGATTGCAGGCTCATGATAGTTCTATTTTCAGCTTTTTAAGAACCTCCATACTGTTCTCCATAGTGGTTATACCATTTTTATTACCAAAATTACAGTAATCAAAACAGTATGGTATGGGCACAAAAACAGAAACATAGATCAATGGGACAATGAACTTTCACTAGAAAAGCCCAGAAATACACCCATGTACCTATGGTCAAATACTATGACCAAGGACACAAGAATATACAATGGAAAAAGATAATCTTTTCAGAAAAATGTACTGGGAAAACTGGACAGCTACATGTAGAAGAATGCAATTAGAACATTCTCTAACACCACACACAAAAATAAACTAGAATGCATTAAAGACCTAAATGTAAGACCAGATACTATAAAAGTCCTGGAAGGAAACAAAGGAAGAACACTTTTGACATAAATCGCAGCAATAGCTTTTTTGATCCATCTTCTAGAGTAATGGAAATAAAAATAAACAAATGGTACCTAATTAAACTTAAAAGATTTGGACAGCAAAGGAAACCATAAACAAAATGAAAAGATGACCTTCAGAATGGGAGAAAATATTTGTGAATGGTGCAACCAATAACAGATTACACTCAAAACATATAAACAGGTAACATAGCTCAGTATCAAAAACCAAACCACCCAATCAAAAAATGGACAGAAGATCTAAATAGACATTTCTCCAAAGAAGACATTCAGATGGCCCCAAAGCACATGAAAATATGCTCAGCACTTCTAATTTATTAAGAGAAATGCAACTATAAACTACAATGAGGTATCACCTCACACCAACCAGAATGACCATCATCAAAAAGTCTACAAATAATAAATGCTGGAGTGGGAATAGTGAAAAAGGGCGCGTCCTAGAAGAGTAGTTTTTAAACTGTCTTGCATGCATACATGCTTAAGTAAGTAAGTGTACTCGCTCAGTCATGTCCAACTCTTTGCAACCCCATGGACTGTAGCCCATCAGGCTCCTCTGTCCATGGGATTCTCCAGGCAAGAATACTGGAGTGGGTTGCCATTTCCCTCTCCAGGGGATGTTGCTTCAATTGTGTCTGACTCTTTGTGATCCTATAGACTGTAGCTCGCCAGGCTCATCTGTCCAAGGGATTCTCTGGGCAAGAATACTGGAGTTGGTTGCTGTGCCTTCCTCTAGGGGATCTTCCTGACCCAGGGCTTGAACCTACATTTCAGGCAGATTCTTTAAGGCTGAGAATTCTTTAACTGAGGAAGCCCCTAAATTGTCTTGACTATGTATCAAATAAGTAAAATACTGTTGGTGTGCATTCCTAAAACTTCTCATCTATAAAATTGTAAGAATGTTTTGATATATGACTAAAAAATAGTCAATAAAATAAAAATCTTAAAACAGTGAAATTTTAAAACTCAAACATTTATTATTTTCTTTTTGCAACCCAAGTGGACTGTGCAGTGTACTCTCTGAGGTATGTACACTCATTCTGGAGACTACGAACTAGAATATCACAGATCAGGGAAGGCAACGATACAGATAAATGGTAATGGGTAAATGTCCACTCTGAAGGAAGGACAGAGAAGGTCAAGGCTAATGTTAAGAAGACACTGGAGTTGAGTTCTGAAGGATGAAAATACTTTTAGGGAGTATAGAAGGTGGCCTTAACAGGCAGAAATGTACAAAGACACGTGGGAAAACTTGTTTGAGGAACTTAAGCTAAACAAAGATGCAGCACTAAGATACAACACTCTTTTCAGTTTGGAGGCTTAGAAAACTGGGGGTAGGGAAGAGGATACTGAATATAAAGAAATGAGACTGGAAGGGCAGCTGAAAACTAGATAATGAAAGGCTCTCTGTGCCAAGTTAACTTTGTTTTTGATCATCCAGTAAAAAACAAGTTATATGCCAAAGGTTTCAGCAGGTAACTGATGATTTTTGGAGGAAAAGTTAGTTATGTCTGAAGACATTCAAATGAGGGAAAGGAAGAAGGGAGAGAGGGAGGAGAGTGGAAAGAACTCACTGTGCAAGCCAAATAAAGTGTTCAAAATTTGGTCATGTCCATGGGCATAGGGGAGAGAACCTTCCCCGATGGCTCAGTGGTAAAGAATCTGCCTGCCAATGCAGGAGATGTGGGTTCAATCCCTAGGTCGGGAAGATTCCCTGGAGAAGGAAATAGCACCCCACTCCAGTATTCTTGCCTGGAAAATCCCACGGACAGAGGAGCCTGGCAACCTACAGTCACAGAGATGCAGATACAACTTAGTGACTAAACAACAACAACATGGGCATGGGGCCAAAGAGAACTGCTAAAACACTTTAAGCAAGGGAGAATGACCAAGCTTAAATTTTAGAGAGCCCAGTCTGGTAACATTGTGAAAGCTTAAGTGGATGAAGGAGGACTTGGAGGCCAGGAGATGAGTTAAAATCTTTACTGTATTAGATAGGACCAGCTATATACTCTGAGGGGTTTAGTGAAAAAAATAAGGGCCCTTGTTCAAAAAGCAGGAAAACAGTATCATTAAAGATGATAAAATAAAAACATTTCCCAGAGTCTTTCTCTCTCCATTTGCCATGGTATTTTTAATTTGCTATTTAATGTCATGCTCCCTCAGACCTTCAGACTTCAGAGTAACCTGGGGCCCTAGACCACAGTTTAGTGTGTGGGTGACCCACTGGCTACCAGGTTGCCCTTCCCCAGCCACCAAACCCGTGTGCCTGGCCCAGGGCACAGAAGTTGGGCCAGGCTTCTTCCCATGGCTGCCACTACAACTCACTAGGATCCTGGAATTAAGGATGAACAAGAGGCTTGCCTCAACTGAGCTGTGGTCTCCGGCCACCTGCCAGACACCAGTGAAGATGACAGGTGGGGACAAGGACAGCCCTGCCAAGAGTGTGCAGCCCAATCCCTATGTTTCTCATGCTTGTGCACAAGTTACAGCTTGTGATAGCTGTGGCTCAGTGAAGCAGAGGGTGAGGAAGGGTGGCTGGGATCCAGGGGATAGGAAAGTGGGGAACTCAGAATCCATCCCAGAGAGGCAGGAGGAGGTGGAACCGTGCCTTGGTTTCAAGCCCCTGCACATGCTCCATTGTTTCACTGGACTTGATTTACAAAACACAAATCCAAAAACGAACCATTAAGCATTTGAGATGGCAACCACTGAACATTAAACTCCATGAAGATGGCTTTCTTCTGTTCAGGCCCTGTACACTGCACTGATCTCATGCTCAAGAAGCTGGGTGTGTCGTAGGTTTTTTGCTCTGGGAACTGAAGAAGTGCATAGTACTACACAGTTAGAAGTTCAGAGGGAAAAGAGTTTTTGGGAAAAACACAAGTGGGTATAGTTTGCAGCAAGCTGAATTTAAATTACTATGGGGCACTGGAACTAAGTGTTAGGAAATACTAAAAGAAGACTGCTGCTGCTGCTGCTGCTAAGTCGCTTCAGTCGTGTCCGACTCTGTGCGACCCCATAGACGGCAGCCCACCAGGCTCCCCCGTCCCTGGGATTCACCAGGCAAGAACACTGGAGTGGGTTGCCATTTCCTTCTCCAATGTATGAAAGTGAAAAGTGAAAGTGAAGTTGCTCAGTCGTGTCCAACTCCTCGTGACCCCATGTACTGTAGCCTACCAGGCTCCTCCGTCCATGGGATTTTCCAGGCAAGAGTACTGGAGTGGTGTGCCATCGCCTTCTCTAAAAAGAAGACTGTTTAGAAGAAGATTATCCAAAACAATATCATTTTCTATCTCCTGATTTGTGGATCATTAACCACACTGCTATAAAAAGTCATAAAAACATCCCTCTAATATGAAGATCTCAGCACTAGCAAAAGCTAAAAGAATATTCCATGCAAATGGAAAAGAAAAGAAAGCTGGGGTAGAAATACTTATATGAGTCAAAATAGACTTTAAAACAAAGACTGTAACAAGAGTCAGAGAAGGACATTACATAATGATAAAGAGATCTATCTAACAAGAAGTTATGGCAATTGTAAAGACGTGTATCCAACAAAGGAGCATTTGCATACATAAAGCAAATAATAACAAACAAAAAAGGAGAAACTGACAGCAAGGCAATAATAGTAAAGGACGTTAATATCCCATTTACATCAATGACAGATTACTTAGACAGAAAATCAGTAAGGAAACATTGGCCTAAAGGACACATTAGATGATACAGATTAATAGTTATATGATGAAAACATTTAATCCAAAATAGCAGACTGCACATTCTTTTCAGGTGCACATATAACATTCTCCAGGATAGATTACATGTTAGGCCACAGAACAATTCTCAATAAATTTAAGAAGACAGAAATCACATCAAGTATCTTTTCTAACCACAACAGTATGAGACTAGAAATCAACCACTAGGGGGGAAAAATACTCTAAAAACAGCATGCTAGTAAACAATCAGTAGGTCACTGAAGAAATCAGAAATTTAAAAGAATACCTGGAGAAAAAAGATAAATGAAAACACAGGGATCTAAAACCTAAGGGACAAATAAAAAGCAGTTCTAAGAGGTTTGTAGTGATACACGTCTACCTCAGGAAACAAGAAAAGTCTCAAATAAACAATCTAACCTTATACCTAATCTGCAAAAGAAGAACAAACAAAACTGAAATTAACAAGTAAAGAAATCATAAAAATCAGAAAGGAAATAAATGAAACAGAGATTAAAAAGACAATAAAACAATCAATGAAACTAAGAGTTGGAAATAAATACAACTTTGCCATTTCACCTTCCAGGGTATCTTCCTGACCCAAAGATTGAACCCATGTCCCTGTGTCTTCTGCAGTGCAGGTGGATTCTTTACCACTGAGAAAGCCCTGATACTATACTTAGAAAATCTTAAAGATACGCCACAACACTACTAGAGCTCATTAACTAATTCAGTAAAGTTGAACAACACAAAATTAGTACACAGAAATCTGTTGCATTTTTATACACTAACAACAAACTATTAGAAAAAATTAGGGAAACAATCCCATTTACAATTGCATCAAAAAGAATAAAATACTTAAGAATAAACCTATCTAAGGAGATAAAAATCTGTACTCTGAAAACTATAAGATATAGATGAAACAAATTTAAGTGACATAAACACATGAAAAGACATACCATGTGCATGGATGGGAAAAATTAATATTCTTAAAATGACCATACTACCCAAGGCAATCTATATATTTGATGCAATCCCTATCAAAATACCGTATAGTCCATGGGGTCACAAAGAGTCAGACACGACTGAGCAACTTTCACTATCAAAATATTAAGGGCATTTTTTACAGACCTAGAACAAATAACTTTAAAATTTGCATGAAAACATGAAAGATCCTGAATAGCCAAAATAATCTTGAGAAAAAGGAGCAGGGCCAGAGGAATCACACACCCTGACTTCAGACTATACAACAAAACTACACTAATCAAAACAGAAAGGTACTGACATAAAAAGAGAAACCCAGATCAATGGAACAGAATGTAGAACCCAGAAATAAACCCGTACTTATGTGGTCAATTAACCTATGGCAAAGAAGGAAAGAATATACAATAAGGAAGAGAGAGTCTTTTCAATAAATGGGAAAACTGGGCATAAGACTGGAAAAGGTCAGTTTTCATTTCAATCCTAAAGAAAGGCAATGCCAAAGAATGCTCAAACTACCGCATAATTGCACTCATCTCACACGCTAATAAAGTGATGCTTAAAATTCTCCAAGCCAGGCTTCAGCAATACGTGAACCGTGAACTTCCACATGTTCAAGCTGGTTTTAGAAAAGGCAGAGGAACCAGAGATCAAATTGCCAACATCCACTGGATCATTGAAAAAGCAAAAGAGTTCCATAAAAACATCTATTTCTGCTTTATTGACTATGCCAAAGCCTTTGACCGTGTGGATCACAATAAATTGTGGAACATTCTTAAAGAGATGGAAATACCAGACCACCTGACCTGCCTCTTGAGAAATCTGTATGCAGGTCAGGAAGCAACAGTTAGAACGGGACATGGAACAACAGACTGGTTCCGAATAGGAAAAGGAGTACGTCAAGGCTGTATATTGTCACCCTGCTTATTTAACTTCTATGCAGAGTACATCATGAGAAACGCTGAGCTGGAGGAAGCACAAGCTGGAATCAAGATTGCCGGGGGAAATATCAGTAATCTCAGATATGCAGATGACACCACCCTTATGGCAGAAAGTGAAGAGGAACTAAAAAGCCTCTTGATGAAAGTGAAAGAGGAGAGGGAAAAAGTTGCCTTAACATTCAGAAAACTAAGGTCACAGCATCCGGTCCCATCACTTCGTGGCAAATAGATAGGGAAACAGTGTAAACAGTGTCAGACTTTATTTTGGGGGGCTCCAAAATCACTGCAGATGGGGATTGCAGCCATGAAATTAAAAGATGCTTACTCCTTGGAAGGAAAGTTATGACCTATCTAGACAGCATATTAAAAAGCAGAGACATTACTTTTTCAACAAAGGTCTGTCTAGTCAAGGCTATGGTTTTTCCAGTGGTCATGTATGGATGTGAGAGTTGTACTATAAAGAAAGATGAGCGCCGAAGAATTGATGCTTTTGTACTGTGGTGTTGGAGAAGACTCTTGAGAGTCCCTTGGACTCAAGGAGATCCAACCAGTCCATCCTAAAGGAGATCAGTGCTGGGTGTTCATTGGAAGGACTGATGTTGAAGCTGAAACTCCAATACTTTGGCCACCTGATGCGAAGAGCTGACTCATTCGAAAATACCCTGATGCTGGGAGGGACTTGGGGCAGGAGGAGAAGGGGACGACAGAGGATGAGATGGTTGGATGGCATCACAGACTCAATGCACATGGGTTTGGGTGGACTCTGGGAGTTGGTAATGGACAGGGAGGCCTGGCGTGCTGCAGTTCATGGGGTCGCAAACAGACATGACTGAGTGACTGAACTGAACTGAATTGAATACACAAAGGAATCAAACCAGACTATGTTCTCACACCATATACAAAAATAAATTCAAGAGGGATTAAACACCCAAATGTAAGGCCTCAATCCATAAAACTGCTAGAAGAAAATATAGGCAGTATGTTCTTTGACATCAATCTTAACAAAAAACTTTTGGAACTGTCTCCTCAGGCAAAGGAAACAAAAGCAAAAATAAACAAATAGGGCCACATCAACATTTGCACAGTGAAGGAAACCATCAACAAAACAAAAAAGACAGCCTACTGAATAGAATAAAATGTTTGCAAACAATAAATCCAACAAGGGCTTAGTATCCAAAATATACAAAGAAGTTACACAACTCACCATCAAAAACCAAACAAGCTGATTAATAAATGGGTAAAGGACCTGAAGTGATATTAAACAACAACAACAAAAACCATATAGATGGCCAAAAAACACATGGAATGATGCTCAGCATCACTAATCATCAGAGAATGCAAATCAAAACCACAATGAGATACTACCTCACACCTGTCAGAATGGTCATCATCAAAAAGACAACAAATCTGACAAGGATAGCACTGAATCTGTAGATTGCTTTGGGTAGTACAATAATTTTCATAATTAATTTTTCTGATCCAAGAACATGCTATATCTCTCCATCTGTTTGTGCCATCTTTGATTTCTTTCATCAGTGTCTTATAGTCTGTCATTTGTCTCCTTAGGTAGGTTTATTCCTGGCTATTTTATTCTTTTTGTTGCAATGGTGAATGGGATTGTTTCATTAATTTCTCTTTCTGATTTTTTGTTGTTAGTGCATAGGAATGCAAGGGGTTACTGTGTATTGATCCTGCAACTTTACTAAATTCACTAACTCTAGTAGCTTTCTGATGGTATCTTTAGGGTTTTTTATGCACAGTATCATGTCATCTGCAAACAGTGAGGTTTATTTCTTCATTTCCAATCTGGATTCCTCTTCTTTTTCTTCTCTGATTGCCATGGCTAGAACTTCCAAAACTAGAACAAAAAGTTTTTATGATTTGTATGGAAACACAAAAGATCCCGAATAGCCAAAACAATCTTGAGAAAGAAAAACAGAGCTGGAGGAATCAACCTTTCTGACATCACACTATACTACAAAGCTACAGTAATCAAGACAGTATGGTACTGGCACAAAAATAGAAATGTAGACCAACGGAACAAGACAGAAAGCCCAGAGATAAACCCACACACCTGTGGGCACCTTATCTTTGACAAAGAAGGCAAGAATATACAACAGAGAAAAGACAGCCTCTTCAATAAGTGTTGCTGGGAAAATTGGACAGCATCCTAACTGAACATTTCCTAACACCATAAACAAAAATAAATTCAAAATGGATTAAAGATCTAAATGCAAGGCCGAATGTAAGAAAATATAAAAACTCTTAACAGAAAAACACAGGCAGGACACTCTGAATTGTGGTAAGATCCTCTTTGACACACCCTAGAGTAATGGAAATAAAAACAAACAAATGGACTTAATTAAACTTTAAAGCTTTTGCACAGCAAAGGACGCTATAAACAAGATGAAAAGACAACCGCAGAATGGGAGAAAATAACTGCAAATGAAGCAACTGACAAAGGATTAGTCTCCAAAATATATAAGCAGCTCATATAGCTCAATATCAGAAAAACAAACAACCCAATCAAAAATGGGCAGACGACTTAAATAGACATTTCTCCAAAGAAGACATACAGATGATGAATAAATACATGAACAAATGCTCAACATCACTCATTATTAGAGAAATGTAAATCAAAACCACAATGAGGTATCATCTCACACCTCAGAACGACCATTATAAAAAAATTCACAAACAATAAATGCTGGAAAGAATGAGGAGAAAAGGGAACTCTCTTGGAAAAAAGGGAACAGTGGGTGGGAATATAAATTGATATAGCCACTATAGAGAACAAAATGGAGATTCTTTTAAAGATTAGGACTAAAACTACCATATGACCTAGCAATCCCTCTCTGGGCAGATACCCTGAGAAAATCACAATTCAAAAAGACACATACTCCAATGTTCATTGCACCATTATTTACAATAGTCAGGACATGGAAGCAACCCAGATGTCTATAGATAGATGAATGGATAAAGAAGTTGTGGTACATATATAAAATGAAATATTACTCAGCCATAAAAAGAAACAAATTTGAGTTAGGTGTAGTGAGGTGGATGAACTTAGAACCTATTATACAGAGCGAAGTAAGTCAGAAAAAGAAATATTGTATATAACACATACATATGGAATCTAGAAAAATGGTACTGATGAATCTATTTGCAGGGCAGGAATAGAGATGCAAACATAAAGAACATAAAGAACAGACTTGTGGACACAGCTGGGGAAGCAGAGGGTGGAGTGAATTGAAAAGGTAGCACTGAAACATATACATTGCCATGTGTAAAACAGATAGCTAGTGGAAAGTGGCTGTATAACACAGGAGCTTAGCCTGGTGCTCTGTAACAACGTAAAGCGGTGGGGTGATGGGTGGGTGGGAGGGAGGTTCAAAAGAGAGCAGATATATGTATACTTGGGCTGATTCACACTGTTGCATGGCAGAAATCAATAGAACACTGTAAAGCAATTATCCTCCAATTAAAAGTAAATTCAAAAGACAACAAATAAGAAGTGGTGACAAGGAGACATGGGAACCTTTGTACACTGTTGGTGGGAGTGCACTGGTACAATACACTATGTATGTGCACTAAATTGGCACAATCACTATGGAAAAGAGTTGAGAGGCTCCTCAAAGAATTAACAATAGAACTACCATAAGATCCACCAATTCCACTTCTGAGTATATATCTGAAGGAAACAAAAACACTAATTTGAAAAGATACACACATCAATGTTCAGTGCAACATTACTTATAATAGCCAAGATACAGAAACAATGTAAGTATCTGTTGATAGATAAACAGATGAAGAAGATGTGGTATGTATGTGTATGAATATGTATGTTTGTGTGTTATACACATACCCAAGAATGTTATTCAGGCATTAAAAAGATAAAATCTTGCCATTTGTGACAACATAGATGAAACTAGAGGGTATTACACTAAGTGAAATAAAGTCAAAGAAAGAATGACAAATACAGTATGATCTCACTTATATGTGAAATGTAAAAACAAAACAAATAAAATGAAAATGGACTCTTAGATACAGAGAACAAAATCGTGGTTGCCAGAGAAGAGACAGAAAAATAGGAAGGGGACTAAGAGGAACAAACCTCCAGTTATAAAATAAATAAGCCAAGGGGATTAAAATACAGCACAAGGAATATGATGAATAATATTATAATAACTTTGTATGGGGAGAGAAGGTTACTAGACTTATCGTGGGGATCATTTCACTGAATGCAAATGTCAAATCACTATGTAGTACACCTGAAAAGAACATATCATTGTACATAAACTAGATTTTAATTTAAAAAATAAATGATAAATTGAAAAATCACAGATGTTTAATATAAAACAAACAAAAACTTTAAAGATCCAGTAGAATGGTACTGGCATTGGTTATAAAATTAAATGGTCTGATGGTAGGAAGGCACCTCAGGGATACTATTGTTACCAGCACTGCTTGAACCTTGTTGACTACAGGTATAGCTAAGAGGGGTGAAAATATCTTTATGTACAGCTAACCCTAGTAAATTGAGAAGTTAGCAAGGTTCCCTTCACATATTTCTAACTTTCTAACATCTTTGAAAGGAGAAATCATCTGCTATCAGTTATACTTAGTGGCTAACTACATGCTCCCCTAACTGGGTAATGGCCCTTCAAAACATTTATCTCTAGTTGTGATATGAAAAGTTAAGCCTCTTGTTGTTGTTTAGGTGCTAAGTCATGTCCGACTCTTTAGCAACCCCGTGGGTCATAGCCTGCCGGGCTCTTTCTGTCCATGGGATTTCCCAGGCAAGAATACTGGAGTGGGTTGCCATTTCTTTCTCCAGGAGATCTTCCCTACTCAGGGACAGAACCTGTGTCTCCTGCATTGGCAGGCAGGTTCTTTACCACTGAGCCACCAGGGAAGCCCAGTTACACCTCTACTTCCCATTGAAACAGAAGAAAAATATCTTGGCTTTGAGGAGACGGCTTTATAGTAGTACACTATCCATAAGAATGAAGTATAATTGAGTTAATCCCACCCTCTTATCTTAAACAGCCATCTTTTCCTGTGCAAAATAAGTTGAAATCTCCACTAGTTAGCACCACTGCAAACCTATTTCTAGGAATAAGCATAGAATGAGGAAGGTTTCCCTCATTCTTCGATTCTTTCAAGTTTAGGCTCTTGGCAATATTCTCAGCCATTTCTGCTCCGTTTTCCTCCAGGTATTTGCTATTTGCTCTCTAGCCTCCTTAAGGGGTCATATCTAACCTTAACCCTTTTTTCCCTCCTATTTTTATATCCTAGGATAGTTATCATTAAAAGATTTAAAAATCATAGCTGTCCTGGTTACAAAACGATTTGAAGGTATACTTAATATTTACTATCGTCAGACTATAATTTTTCTTTTCTGACATCCCTATATTTATTACATTATTTTTACCTGTGGTAGTAATATTTTGATAGACATATATTATCAATATATATTCATACATATATGAACAAAAAGGTATCACTGCAGGATGATCCTGGATTTTAGATTCATGTAGATGGTCAGGAAAGAGAAGGAAGAAAGATTAATAAAGAATCTTTAAGCAGCAGAGGAAAGAATTTTAAGTTTCCTGGAATACAACAGCAATGAGAACACAAAAACTGAAATAGTATTGTAGCTCCGAGGCCATGAATTCAAATTGAATGTTTTACCGCTAAAACTGAGCTGCTTAGGCTGATCAGAGGTTACTCTGCCACAATAAAACACGCATTTTGCAAAATGAGACTGGTCATCTGGACTGATTGTGGTAAACACTTACAAGGGCAACTAGTACACAACACAACTTGCCTGTGAGTGACAGCTGGCCACTGCAGGACTATCACTGCTGGTTTTTAATGGTTGGCTTGAAGGTATAGGAGGAGGCACGGGTGTTCACAGGGAGTACACTGACCAAGATGGGATCCTAATACCTTAACCAATCATTTAGGCAAATAGTTCTCAAGCTTGGATTCACGTCAGAATCACCCGGACAGGTTTTCAAAAATACAGAAGACTAGGTTCGGGTCCACAGAGTGTCATTTAACTGGTCTGAGGTGGAGCTCTGGCAGTAGTATTTTTTGAAGTTGCTTAGATGATTTGTTTAGACAATGAACACTTTCTGGTCTTTATTAAGTGGGCATGAAGCTTTCTCTCTCTCTGTTTAACTTGGAAAAGCAAAGACCTGATTGAGTATTCTGTTCAAAACAATGGCTAATACTGAGTCTGATAATCACACAATATTTAAAAGATGTAACATTTCTTTTTTTTTTATTTCCTACAAGAATATAGCTTAGTCTACATGTATTCCTCTAAAGCTTTACTTTCTTCTAAAAACTAGGCGAAGCTTTTATCTTTTGACAGTCTTTTGTATCTGGTATATCTGACTGGGACTGCTCAGGTGTCACTGTGACAAGAGCACAAGGAGGGTTACGCAGGAATAGTCGGCTACTCCTGTAGTTCAACTGTGCTTTCTGGCTGTCTTGGCATATATTTTAGTGCCTGAATTCTTTCAGAGCCAAGCTCAAAGCTAATACAAATGAAGCAGCTGCAACTGCATTGTGTTACATTCATAGGGAAGGCCAGCTCAGACCATTGTGTTATGGAAATGAGAACACTGAGCGGGCACCTGGCCCTGAACACAGCCGCTTTCTTTTAGCCAAAGCTAAATTGATGGCATCCTCTAAGGAGAAGTGATACAGAAATCATAAATATCAATAGTCACTTTATAAATAGAATATTAAAGAAAGCAGCCTGTTCCAAAAACTCAGGCAATGTGAAACAAATACATACAATTACAAGACGTTAGCTTATTCCCTTTCTGAGTTAAATTTAAGAACCCAGATAACTTTTATTGGTTTACTTATTTCTTCCCAACCAGTCTTGTGATATCATTTAAATGTAGTTTTAACAATATATAAGACATACGATGGATGTTTTATTTAAAGGAAAACATAAATAGGACAAAGGCAAAAAGTCTAGCAGGATGTTAAAGAAAAAATGAAAAATGGGATCTTTAAAAATAGATAAAAACTATTTGAATGACTAAAATTGTTCTTGAAGAATCTAATAGTGAAAACTCAGATCTGCAAAAACATTGTGAACTTATACATATGTATGATACCTAAATGGCTCAAAGAAATATCCACAGAGATAAATCATGAAGTAAAGAATCCTATTTAGTTTCACTTTCCAACAGAAGTAGGAACAATAAACACTATATAGATAAAATACCACAGCCCTGAATTTTAAATATAAATTAAGATCTCTTTGTTGAAGAGAAAAAAAAAAGTATTTTGCACAGGTGCACTCCTTTAAAATGATCTCTGAGTGGCTATTAAACGCTTTAGTAATCCATTTGACCAGAGACATAGCCTGTAGTATCAAGAGAGTATGTGTGAAACATAATCACTTGACTCAGTTCTTAGATAACTCATATACCTTTTACCCATTTAACAATTAACTTGTTGCTGGGCATTGTGGTAGCTGCAAAGATAAGTAGAAAAGATAATTTATTGTCTAATAAGGGATAGAGACTTATAAACAAATAACTGCAATTGGAATTAAGGTGAAGAGATATGGAATGAGTGTGGAGGAAGAACAGAAAAACTATCCTGCGGTTCAGTTCAGCTCAGTCGCTCAGTTGTGTCCGACTCCTTGTGACCCCATGGACTGCAGCACGCCAGGCTTCCCAGGTCATCACCAACTCCTGGAGTTTACTCAAACTCATGTCCATTGAGTTGGTGATGTCATCCTCTGTCGTCCCCTTCTTCTGCCTTCAATCTTTCCCAGCATCAGGGTCTTTTCAAATGAGTCAGCTCTTCGCATCAGGTGGCCAAAGTACTGGAGTTTCAGCTTCAGCATCAGTCCTTCCAATACTCAGGACTGATTTCCTTTAGGATAGACTGGTTTGATCTCCTTGCAGTGCAAGGGACTCTCAAGAGTCTCCTCCAACACCACAGTTCAGAAGTATCAATTCTTCAGCGCTCATCTTTCTTTATAGAAAACTATGCTGCAGATCTCTGCTTTTCTTATTCCTATGATTAGATAAGCTTCCCTGATAGCTCAGTTGGTAAAGAATCCACTTGCATTGTAGGACACCCCGGTTCGATTCCTGGGTTGGGGAGATCTGCTGGAGAAGGGATAGGCTACCCACTCCAGTATTCTTGGGCTTCCCTTGTGGCTCGGCTGGTAAAGAATCCACCTGCAATGTGGGAGAACCTGGGTTTGATCCCTGGGTTGGGAAGATCCCCTAGAGAAGGGAAAGGCTACCCACTCCAGTACTCTAGCCTGGAGAATTCCATGGACTGTATAGTCCATGGAGTCCCAAAGAGTTGGACATGACAGAGTGACTTTCATTTAGATGATTAGATAAAAGGGCAAATATATTTAAACATTCCCAAAAGCCAAGACTTTGCCTTAAGCTATAGGTTCAGTGGCCATACAAGTTCTCTCTCTTATTTCTTATGTTCTTATATTTAAACTTATTAACTCTGCTGTCTACTACCTGCGTAAAGATGGATTAAACTAAATAAGGAATATATTGATACATGAATATACTAGTTATCCATTTTAAGTTTTAAAAAATATAAATTTGGGGGAATGAGGGTGATACACAAAGGTTTAAAGGGCTCATTGCCATAGTTCTTCCCTGGCTCCCTTCTGCCTTATCTGGCAGTAGTCAGCACAATACAAGCAATCCTTACCCTCTGGCTTCTGAGGATCTCCCTAAGGCTATCCGCTACTCTAGAACTATCAGGGAGTGTCAGCTGAAAGGCAGGGGTGGGTGCTTGACTGGCCTTCTATCGAATGATAGCCCCAACTCACCTATCCCCCTGAGTTGAGACAGTGGTAGCAAGATGAGTGTGAGTCAAGTAATTTACCAAATCGTCACAGTATTTACATAACTTGGTTCAGCTTTTGAACCAAGACAAATATTTCAATTAAACCAAGCTTTAATGCTTTAATGGCCAGTAAAATTTCATTAAGTTTGACAAACAAACCCACTCACAGTCTTGCCCCAACCTACCTCTTCACCTTCTAGCTTGCCATTTTTGCCTACATGATTTCCAAGTCTTGCTTCAGTGAAACTTTTCTATATTCCCTGGGAGCGAGAGTCACCTTATGAAGTGCATCTTTCCAAAATGCTATTCCCCCAGCCTGGAATACTATCCTTCCCCTGTCAACTATTTTCATTCAGCCTTTGAAATGCAGCTGAAATACTGGCTCCTTGACAAAGTTTCGGCTTACATAGTGAACTGTTAAAAACCTGTGCTATGATGCTCAACTACCTCCTTACAGATTTGGTTATTTTTCTGTCTCTTGCTATAGACTATAAGTTCTCTTGAATGGAAATTCTGTTTTGTTCATTTCTGTTTCCCCAGTACCAAGTAGTGTGCCAAGAAAGTATCAATAATTTCATCAATATCAGTTGGTGAATCACCAATACTTTGCCCAAAGTAAGCATTCAAGAAGTGTGCCAGTGTCAACAATTTCCATCAAGACTTGTTAAAAACCTATTTCATCTGCCTTCAGTTCAGTTCAGTCATTCAGTTGTGTCCGACTTGGCGACCCCATGGACTGCAGCATGACAAGCCTCCCTGTCCATCACCAACTCCTGGAGCTTGCTCAAACTCATGTCCGTCAAATCAGTGATGCCATCTAGCCATCTCATCCTGTCGTCCACTTCTCCTCCTGTCTTCAATCTTTCCGAGCATCAGGTTATTTTCCAATGAGTCAGTTCTTCACATCAGGTGGCCAAAGTATTGGTGCTTCAGCTTTTATCATAGTCCTTCCAATGAATATTCAGGATTGATTTCCTTTAGGATTGACTGGTTTGATCTCCTTGCTGTCCAAGGGACTCTTAACAGTCTTCTCCAACACCACAGTTCAAAAGCATTATTTCTTTGGTGCTCAGCTTTCTTTACGATCCAAATCTCACATCCAAACACGACTACTGGAAAAACCATTGCTTTGACCAGACCTTTGTCGGTAAAGTAACATCTCTGCTTTTTAATACACTGTCTATGTCTGTCATAGTTTTTCTTTCAAGGAGCAAGTGTCTTTTAATTTCATGGCTGCAGTCACCATCTGCAGTGATTTTGGAGCCCAAGAAAATAAAGTCTGTCCGTTTCCATTGTTTCCCCATCTATTTGCCATGAAGTGATGGGACCAGATGCCGTGATCTTCATTTTTTTAATGTTGAGTTTTAAGCCAGCTTTTTCACTCCCCTCTTTCACTTTCAGATTCTTTACTGTCTGAGCCACAAGGGAAGCCTCACCTTCCCTCAGTAAGCCTAAAAATAGATCTAGGAAGAATAAAGTCCTTTTGGAGAGTCCACTACCAGCTCCTTTTGGGTCCTTCTGATGGTTAATGTACTTGCTGTTCACCATAAAGACACGTGTCAGCAACGACACCAGAATCTTAGAACCACAAGTACATGTGCTTAAATCTCACCCCTACTCCTTCATAAAGTTAATGTGAAAATGATCTTTGAGGTACTATATAAAGTAACAAAGTTAAGTATCTCAAAGTTAGGTTCCTTTTTGTACTGCATTCCCAGAAAGTCTTTTGTGACATTATAAAAAAATTTTGTGTTGTTCTGAAAACTAGATATACTCTTCTGGCAACATTTAAGTGCTGTAAAGTCACATTAGCTATTGGGATCACATGGAGATTTAAAAAATACACCCTCTGTGGAAGTACTGCAGTGTCTCATTTAGCCAGCACATTTTGGTTTCTCTTAAAAGACTATAAATTATTTCTCCAGCATTATCAAGGAGAGAGGAACTTCACAAACCATATTTTTCTGAACAAGGTTCATAAAGTTTCACATATCTTTAAGACTTTAAATATTCTCAATGGATATATATCACACAACATTACACAGTTTTTCACTTTTTAAAAAAAGCCTAGTATAAACAATAAAATTTCACTTTTCCCTGATGATTCAGGACTATTATTATCAGTGTCGATTACTACATTATGCACCACCCATTGTGTAATACGAAGGTACCTTTAAGGACTATTGATAAGTATATAAAGCTATTTGCCTTTATCCTAAATGGATTCAGGTTGTTTTTATGACTCTTTGTTTTCTCGTTTCCTCTGCCTCTTTTTTCTACTCACTGCCTTTTTTTTTTTTAATTAAAAAAAAACTTGTGCCGTTAAAAAAAAAAAGTTGCAATCTCTGTGTTCTGATAGTTATTTTTCTAAATAATTGTCTAGGTGAAGACTTATGAATCACTAAATTTTACTTAAGTGCATGGGTTTTGTGACTGCAATTTGCTATTCAAAGGCCTATTCTTTGCCTCAGAGTTTCTAAATCCATGAGGTGGCCGTGATTGTAAAAAGAGTAACAAAGGAGGGAATTCCCTGGCCGTCCAGTGCTTAGGACTCTCCTGAAGTCCAGCCCTGAGTAAGTGGTCTGTGTGTGTTAGTTCTTCAGTCGTGTCCGACTCTTTGTGACCTCATGGACTGTAGCCCACCATGTGCCTCTGACCATGGGATTTCCTAGCTGAGAATACTGGAGTGGGTTGCCATTCCCTTCTCCAGGTAAGTGGTCTGTATGTGGTGCTAATCTTCATGTATATGCATCACTGGTTTATTACTTTTACTCAAAAATAATTAGTCTTATTATTAAGGTCAACCTTAAATTAGCTGTTAATTTATTGTTTAAATATAAATTAAAACTGTTACTGCTAATTAATTCAAATTTTAAAAACCCAGCCATGACTTCAGATTCAATACAGGAAGTACTTCAATGTTACCACATTGCAGAGGCAAAGTCTTCTTCGGTTACTGATATTATTAAAAAAAAAAAAAAAAGTATTCACTATTCTATTCTAGCACAATGGCATGAAAACTTCAAATTCTAACTCAAACCTTTTCACCAAATTCTGCATATAGATAGATAGTTTCACTATATTTGATTGGTTCATCAGGAAAACAACAAGGGGAAGGGAGAGAAAAGACACTTTTTTCATTCATGAAAACAATTTTAAATATATAATTATGTCTGCTAGAATAAAGAAATTTAATAAAAGGTATAACATCCAGTATTTTATAATTCCTCTCATAATCTTATTGACTATTAATCCAATACTTGCTTGTGATCTTTAAAAATGAGAAGATTTGTAAACATTTGAAAGGTGTCACAGTAATAGTTATCCAGAGACTCTATAAGACTGAGATATAATAAGGAAAAATCTCGCTTCCAGGATTAATGCAAAATAAAACATTCACTTTGGTTAATTTACAGGTAAATGCCAGCTAATACATCTCAAAATACCAGTTCTACCTAAAAGGTCATCCTAACTTTAAAAAATTGTATTGGAATAAAAAACACAATATATTAACTTGGCTGAATTTTTTTTAAATCCTTTTTTTTTCCCCAATAGAAAAGGCTATTTCTACTTTATACTGATTTCTGTTATACCCATAATAATGACCAACTACACAGATGTAAGTCTTACCCAGTTTAAAAACAATTAATTTTAATGATATGATTAGAAAGTAAGCATATTTCTTATTCAGTAAACAAAGAAAATGGATGAACTAAAATCTGGTTACTCCAAGTTATATCAAAGAGGTTGAAACGAGGGCTGCAACTGGTGGTCAGCTGACCTGTTCACTTACAGACTTTCCATCTCAGCCTTCTTTAGTATTCAATACTGACTCTCATTACTGTCTCGTCAGTTTAAAGAATATTTTTAACGGGAATACTTCTTCCAGGGTATTTCTTAAGCACTTACTTGGGTGTCTAAAAGATGGCTTAAGCAAAGCACAGGCCTAGTTTCAGGATTAGAACTCACAGCTGTCTAATTCTCTGATAAATTGCTCTGCAACTTTATGAGTCTTATCGTTCTCTGCTTAGGTTCCATCACTTAAAATAAAATGTATGCCCCATTCTTTAAAGTAAAAAAAAAAAAAGAAAATCCTACCCACACCTTTATAGAATTATGATTGGTTTTAACTAGTAACTTGATAAAGAGATTCTTGAGGAGCAAAATGTTTTGATTTCTTAGCAACTGTCTCTCACTCTAAAAAGAATAAACGTACTCTTTTAAAGAAGAGCAGCACTTACTGGTACTTTGAAGGGTGAGGTATTCGCAGTGTCCATAGAGTTGGGTTTCTCAGATGTAGTGGTCCCTGAGATACTCCGTCTGCGTGGGGACCTTTCTGCTGGCACCTCTGGATGAGAAAAAAGAAACATCGATAAAAATCCAAATTTAGGATCTTTCACTAATCTGTAAAATTGTTGAT
This sequence comes from Bos indicus, assembly GCF_029378745.1. NCBI lineage: Eukaryota > Metazoa > Chordata > Mammalia > Artiodactyla > Bovidae > Bos > Bos indicus. Next base: position 60,595,906 of record NC_091775.1, on the reverse strand, counting down.
TTTTTTTCCTCACAAAAAATCAGTTTGCTTTAAAGATACATTATATTCTACATCTAAGATATAATTTGTCTCTTTATCTCTAAACAGATATTATCAAGACATTAAAGAAACTTGGTCACTGTTAAGAATATGCCTTAGTGTGATAGTTTGTATCTTTATCTATGCACATATAAAAAGTAATTTCCTCTGAGTTATGTTTAATATCTCTAAGTTCACTTAGTATTTGCATCTCACAGTATAGGAATCTACTGCTTTATGTCAGCCATATAAGAGTTAACAGAATCCAATTAACTATTTTTTATATTCATATGAACAAATTTAGCCTAGTGTTGAACATGATTTGATGGTGTCTGCACAAAGGTCAAAGTTCAGTTCTGTGCAGATAAGATGATTCACCAGCCTGCAACCAGAAGTCCATGAGAAGACAAAAAGCTGCTGCTAGGATAAAATAACATATATGCTTATGCAGATATAAAAATAGCTCAGCTTCTCCTTGTTCTGGCAGTATGACCTCACTAAGATCTAACTCTGGGATCCTAAATCTGTGCAAACTGACCTAATGCATTTCAGATTTTGAAGATCATGTGGTATTCTCCAATTTAATTACTATATGCTATATTAAGGTTACATTTAAATTTTTTTATAGAGCGATACATATATATGCATATATATATGCACATACACACGCACACACAGATGATAGATATATACATATTATACCTTTATCACAACTGCTTCCCATCTCCACTTCAACTGACAGACATATAGGAATCCAGCTTCTCAGACAACATTAGATAATCTCAACATGGACAAGAAAAAAAAAAAAACACATCCTAAAAAAAGTATTCTGTGTTATCTTCCAGATCTTAAAAAATAAGGAGTAAATCGTGACTCCGGAGACTGACATTTTGATTCCTGCTGTTCTCCCTTTAAAAGATAGATGCAGTTTAAACTTCCATTTCTGGCCTCCTGGCCCCTGGGATCCGTGCTACTTCCACTTAAGAGAAAGCGTTTTTTTCTCTGGCTCCCTCCCTGTGTCTTGCTCTTCCCCCTCCCTCTCTACAGCTTGCAGAGAGCAAGCGAGAAAGCAACACACAGGACTGCAGCTATTCAATCAATCGTTCCGGACTGCACATCCTCATTAGTTCCTTTCAGGCTATTAGCGGACGCCCAACCACTGCCTCCCCTCAGTTACAGCAAATTTCACTGTATTGCACTGATCTACAGAAGAAAAAACATTTCCTGAAATTTATATTCAGCTAGTGCCAAAAGGACACCATTTTACACAGACCCAGTAATGCACACAAATCAATCCCGCCTATGAAAATCCAATTGGGAGTGCTTACTCTATTACTATCTTTGATGCTGGACACTGATTTTCGTTCCATGACTAAACGTTTCTTCACAGTGACATCCTGACCAGTAAGATATAAGCCAAATCACAACAAGCCTAATGACCGAGAGGCTGACAACATAGAGTCTTATATGCCTGCAGTACAAGAAAGTTCCAAGCTATTACTGTGTTTTAAAATAACTTTAAGTCTCTCAACTTCCCCCTAACCATCAGTTAAATGAACCTTAATGTACAAAGCCATTTTCAGAATTAGGCACCCATGAATCCTAGCACATTTCTAAAAAATGGTAGTACAATTAACGGGAATGGCACAAAGCGCTGAATTTAAACAGATCGGTCTGTCAAAGCACACTGAACAAGACCTTCAGACTTCAGGAACATGACTTTAAAGGATGATTATCTAAGTCAGGCAATTCAATCTGAAGGGCAGGCAGGTGGAGACAGGGGCTGGTGAAGGTAGAAGAAAATCTCATCTTCCCTCTGCCCATTACTGATCATTAGAAAGATACATGAGATTGACTATTACAATATAATATATTTCAGTCTCAGAATAACTGATGGAAAAACCAAATTGGGAGGAAAAAAGTCCCATTAGCAAGGATAAAATGATCTAGTGAACAGTTTTCCTTGACTTGCAATGTTCTGGCTGAGGAAAAAAAAGAATTTCCTTACTGTTTTCCAAACATCTAATTTTAGTTTTCAGGCATATGAACTCATTACGTAAATATATTTCAATGCTTTTATCTATCTGGAATTATTTTGGCTAAAATGAGCAACCACATTTCAAACCCTAACAATATGTTCTTTGTTGTACTTTTCTTTACATTCTCTTTCTGTATTACAAAAAAAAAAAAAACAAAACCAAAAACTGAACTCTGATGTAGATTAAAGAATGTCACTGGGTTCAAAAAGGAGAAATTAAATTACTTTTGACGTTTGAACAATTGCCTTTAAAGAGGGAAAAGTAAGGAAACAAAATAAGCTAAATCAACTGGTGATAAGAGGAGGAAGTCTACACTTCTTGACTTTCCCCGCCCCCACCACAACGCAATTTATCTACTGATGCAGAAAAGACACTTCTTGACTTTCCCAGCCCCCACCACAATGCAATTTATCTACTGATGCAGAAAAGGCCTTTGAGTATTAGGTTGTTTAGTGCCCAAAAGATTCGTAACTGTTTCAAAGCTGAGAAAAGAACGTATACCCCCAAAACCAAAGTCCACTTTGGAATAGGGGAGTAGCCTCAGGAAAAGCAGAATTAATAACTTGCTGGATTAGTCACAGGCTGGCCAGCATGCTAAACTGATCTGGCTACCTTCGACTTTAAAGCTCCAATCAGAAAGGAAAGCTGCTACTATGCTCTTAGAGCTACATTTCTGCTGATTTGGATGGAAAATCTATACCAGTTCCAGTAGGCCAAAATTAGACAGCTCTCTACCCTACCTGCCTCATGCTACATACGACTGCATTATTTTTTCCCTGCTGTAAAAAATGAATATTCACTTCATAGTCACAATATTTAATTACAGTCATGTTTAAAATATGCTCACTCTCTTAAGACAAGAGGCATATGATATTGTTTCTGTGGATAAAGGACTAAAACTAATTTGTTCATGTTCTCACCCTCTAAAAATAATGTTTTTCATCTTTAAATTAAAAGGTAAAAAAAAAAGTTATAAAAAGCCACTTAAGTTTTAAATATATCTCTTCATTTCTTTTGCCATTGGGTATGAACTGAGGTGAGGTGACAACTTATAATAACGAGAGGTAGCCTCCACTACGGCTCCACATAAGATGATGTACTGAACAAAGAGAATACTTGGGTGCTCTTTTTACCACCTTTACTAACCATCTGTGTGATTATGTGTAAAGCCATTTCAACCTTTCCTGCTCTGGTCTGCATTAATAAGCTGGGTTATTCAGACTAACCAGAGATGAAGACAAGATGAATGAGTTTATCTGCTTTGACACAAAATTAGCTTTTTGAAAGAATGGGGCTCTCTAAATCCAAAATATATTATTGAAATGTCATTTCCTCAAAATACACATTTTCTTCTATGTCAACGTGCTTTCTTTTGAAAAGCGTGGTAAAATAATTGACAACTGGATAATTATAAGGACAAAGGCCCTTTTGGTGGAAGATGTGCCTATTCAACAAACAGAACTCAACCCTGTCTTTCAGACCTAACAGTGTGTTCATGGCCTTCAGTTTACTTATAATGAAGCCAATGTAGCAGATGGTGTTTCAGGGAGGGAAAAAGGAGGACAGAGAAAAGGAGATGAAGAAGTACAGTAATTTCACTACAGTAACCATAGTGAATAGGTAGAGGCGCTGAGAACTGATGCTTTTGAACTGTGGTGTTGGAGAAGACTCTTGAGAATCCCTTGCACTGCAGGGATCAAACCAGTCAACCTAAAGGCAATGAGTCCTGAATACTCATTGGAAGGACTGATCCTGAAGCTGAAGCTCCAATGCTTTGGCCACCTGATGCAAATAATCAACTCCTTAGAAAAGACCCTAATGCTGGGAAAGACAGAAGGCAGGAGGAGAAGGGACGACAGAGGATGAGATGGTTGGATGGCATCATGGACTCGATAGGCATGAGTTTGAGTAAGCACTGGGAGTTGTTGATAGACAGGGAAGCCTAGTGTGCTGCAGTCCATGAGGTTGCAAAGAGTCGGACACAACTGAGTAACTGAACTGAGAGGCACTGAGAAGGTGAGTGAAAGCCAGTACTTAAGGAATTGAGGAGGTCAGCCTAGTAGATTTATCAGGGAGGGCCACTGAAGACAGGGAGGCCAATACAAAGCTTCTAGAGTAAAATGCAGCTGGGAAGCCAGTGGGGCTGCAGTCAGGAAGTGGGGATAAATAATAGCAGAAAGACTAAGAGGAATTAGGGCAGGCATGTTCAGATCATGCGGGCTTTGTAGGCCTACACATAAGGACTTAGCTTTTTCCTCTGAAAGAAAAACCACCTGGTGAAATGCACCTCATCCAGATTTACAAGTCACACAAAAATACTATGGAGTACACTGAACCAGACAGTTAAAAATGGTTAAAACAGTATGCTTTATGTTATCTGACTTTTACCACAGTAAAGAAAATTTTTAAATAAAGAAATACTATGGAGATATACTTCCTGGGACTGTCTTAAATTTTTTTAAAGGATTTTGAATAGTGAATGTGTTTGAAATGATCCTACAATATTATTACGTTCAGAAAGAGATTAAGGGCAATGCTTGTATGAACTGAGGGTTAGGTTCCAAAGGCCTGTGCAAATACCTTAACTGAGAACAAGTATCTGTTATGTAATGTCATTGCGATCAAATATAAGTATCAACTATACTTACTTTTTGTTCAGTCACATTTAACTAAATTTCATACACCATCATGTCATACATACATATACTTAACAATAACTACCCAGCTAAAAATGTCACAAATTCTGATAATGTCTACCACTTAGAATTAGCTACCTTTTTTTTTTAAGTGGAGGAGATGATTCAAAAATACATTTTTAGGAGGAAAAGATGTACTTCAAAATTATAAGCACCTCTTTTATTAATAATTTGTCTAAGGAAGAAAAATTTTTATGGTAATTTGAGCTACTATTAAATGTTTATAATGTGCTAACCACTGTGCCTAGTATCTCTATTAGTTCTTGGGGCAGTAGTAGCCAATTTTTTACTGAGGTAGTAGCCAATTTATTATTCTCTTAGATGAAGGTGGAGGCAAAATTTAAAAAAAGATAATAACCTTACCAATATGAAAGTAATTTCAGAAAATTCAAAACAAATGATAAACAGAATGAATAAAGATATTTATAAAGTTTTAATTTGGTGGATAATGATGTAAGGAACCAAAATATCCTTCTCACAGCAAAATTCTCTAGTTATGACAGACCAGAAAATATTACATATTCACAGATGCAGTCAGCTGGCATATATAAATACTTTACTAAATACTTCACATTAACAGCAACCCAAGCCAATTTCTAGTAGTTTTGTATACAGAATTATAAAACATGAATGAATGTGAATGCTCTGTCAATTTTAATTACTCACATGTCCCATTAATATTTTTGACATTATATTTAGTAAGCAAGTATTCTAATATCATTGTCAAAAAGGAATTCTTTAATTCACTTCAAAAACTTTTAAAAAAAGCAACCTCTCAACAAATCATGATAGAAAATTAAATACACACCAAAATGTGTTTCTTCACCCATTTAAGTCACTGGAATTTCAATGTATATAATGTTACTGTGAATGAATCCACTTCACTATCATCATAAATGATGACAACAATAAATAGGATGTGATAAGTCCATGGTTCAAATTATTAATGAATGAGTTAAGCAAACAACTCATTTCTCCATGCTGTGAATTCTAAATTAGGAGAATTCTTCTTCCACAGGAGGCACAGAAGACACTTAAGGAACAGAAAAGGAAGGAAGGAACAATATTGGGAAATGGGCTTGTACCTCTTTAGTAAGAGGGTCTTTAATAACAAATGGCAAGTGTGAAAGAAAAAAAGGCTTCATGACATTTCATACTTTTTGCTGGAGGATTCCTTAAAGGTAATGGGAGCTTAAAGATGCAGGCAGAGAACAATTTTATAAAGGAAAAGTGACAAGAGCAAAGAGGAGAAAATTACACTCTGCATTTATATAGCTGCTAACACCATAGCACCTGGGTGTTTTATAGACTTCACCACTTGATTTTCAGCAGGACATTTCCCTGCCCTATCCCATCTCTACTGCTGTAAAGCCAAAGCACCGACAGTCACTACCATCCAGCTGCTCTGAAATACAAATCCCCAGAGCCACTTTAATTCATCCGATTTGTATCATTTAGACTGCAGTACTTCACTCAGGCAAGCAGTCCTTTCAAGTTTGCACGCCCTCGACACATTTCAATACGTACAAATTGGTGCTAGGTACAGAAACGTAGTGAATTCTCAGAAAGGAAAGCCATCCGGTCTCTCCCACCTTTTCTTCACCTCAACAAATTTATCCTTTATTATTATTACTTCTAAAAATTCTTCTTGTTAATATAGTAGGAGAGCAGATATCCCTCTGGTCACGCAATCTGAACACCCACAAGTGTATCGTTTCTTTAACTTAGGGTTTCACATGATGATAATGGATGAGATGATAGAGAACAATTTTTACTGTCAACCAAAAAGACTAAGAAAACAGTTTAGGGATATTTATATGGTTATCTGGGATTCGCTGGTGGCTCAGACAGTAAAGCATCTGCCCACAATGCGGGAGACCCAGGTTCGATCCCTGGGTTGGGAAGATCCCCTGGAGAAGGAAATGGCAGCCCACTCCAGTACTCTTGCCTAGAAAATTCCATGGATGGAGGAGCCTGGTGGGCTACAGTCCATGGGGTCGAAAAGAGTTGGACACGACTGAGCGACTTCACTTTCACTTTCATATGGTTATCTTGGGCTTCCCTGGTGGCTCAGATGGTAAAGAAACCGCCTGCAATGAAGGAGACCTGGGTTCGATCCCCAGATTGGGAAAAGCCACTGGAGGAGGGCATGGCAACCCACTCCAGTATTCTTGCCCGGAGAATCCCCATGGACAGAGAGGAGCCTGGAGGGCTACAGTCCATGGGGCTGCAGAGTCGAACACAACTGAGTGGCTAAGCACAGCACATATGGTTATCTTAAGTTTCAAATACAAAGCATATCTCTGGTACTTAGTGATAACAACTAGGGATCTTAGTAGTAGTAATAAAAGTATAACAAGGATAACTGCAACACCAAACTATCATTTTTATTCCTTATTACATGCTAAGTATTTTATGTTAATTTTCTCTTTAATCCTCACAAATCTCTGGAATTGGAATTATGCCCCCATTTCACAGATGGAAAAGGAAGGAGATGATCTATTACTCCACTCAGTTTGCAGGGCTGGTAAAGGCAGAATCAGGATTAGAACCCATGCAGTCTGGATCCAGAGGCTATACTTTTAATTACCATGCATGCTATCCATTCCCCTTGTGTTTTGTATCGTGGACTGTAATGAATAAAAAGTAAGATAAACAATCATGGAAACTCCAGTTTTTCTCATTTCCTCTTAAAAATAACTCAAAGAACTCTAACAAGTGTACATGGTTCTTCATATTTTATTTTTTTTGGTTCTTCATATTTTAAAGAGAATTAAATCATACTCTTTGGTGGATAATTTACTGCAAACGAAACCCCATCAAAGGAAACTCTCAATCCTGGAATGCTGATGCCAATAAGAACATTCTAATGAAGAAACAAAGAGGGGTGAGGCAATGGGGTAAAGGAGAAAAGTTAACTTGCTTAATGAAATGGTAAAAAAAACGAACAAAAAAGGAATTAAGCTATAAAGAATTTCTACTACTGATTCTTTGAATTAAAAAGTAGAAAAAAAGCCCTCCAAAAAATAAACTGCCCTTAAGGGGATGGATGAATAAGCAGAGCACAGAGTTTTTAGGGTAGTGAAAATATTATGTATGGTACTGTAAGGTAAGGTACATGTCATTATCTGTCCAAACCCACAAAATATACAACATTTAGAAACAATCCTAATGTAAACCATGTATTTTGGGTGATTATGATGTTAGTGTAGGTTCAGCAGCTGTAACAAATGTACCACTCTGGTGGAGGATACTGATAAGGGGGAGACTATGCATTTGTGGGGACAAGGGGACACAGGAAAAAAATCTGTAATTTTCTCTTAATTTTGCTGTGAACCTAAAACTCCTCTAAAAGAACAGTCTTCAAAAAAAGAAAAGAAAACCCATCCATCTGTCCACTTAAAGTAATTTTCAGCACACTTAAGTGGAAAGGTAACTACTTAGGTGAATTCTATAGACAAACATTGATAAAAAGCTTAAAACTTTAGGTTTAGAATGAACAGTCTCCAAATAACTAGAAAGCACTGTTAAGCATAAAACAACTGTTTTGAACATTTCAATCTAATTATTTATAGTGAAGTGAAAGTGAAATCGCTCCGTTGTGTCCAGCTCTTTGCGACCCCATGGACTCTAGCCTACCAGGCTTTTCCGTCCATGGGATTTTCCAAGCAAGGGTACTGGAGTGGGTTGCCATTTCCTTCTCCAGGGGATCTTCCCAACCCAGGAATCGAACCTGGGTCTCCTGCATTGCAGACAGACGCTTTACCCTCTGAGCCATTTCCTTAATTTCATAGCTTTGCTTTGGTGAATAATATTTTGTCTTCCATTCTGGAAGACAATATGTCTTCTAATTTATGGAGATATTCTCAGACTTTACCTAAACTTTTCCTATAACTGACTTAATAATGTGTTCTCTTTATTAGTATGTTTCAAATATAATTCTGGATAAATCTGATTTATTCATACCATGATTTCAGTGTTCATCTCTAAAAATCTTTTGTAAAAAGATCTGATTCTTGATTATGTCAGGGTCCTTTAAGACTAATTTGGGTTTTATTCCCCAACAGACATTAACAGAAAGCACTGAAAGTACTGAAAAAATAAAAATATATCAACCTCTAACATAAAGATGAGAAATTAATCATCTACTGAGGACCAAATATGCATGAGGTGCTATACAAAATACAAAAATCTCTATAGTGAAAGTAACAGAAAAGGGAGAAACCTATTATCTATAATTCTATAATGTTGATTGGTATACTTCAGCCACCAAACACGGTCAAGTCTCTCTTCGAATGTTGGCTTCATTTTGTTCTCTGTATTTCCACTACCATGTATCACTCTAGTGCAGGACTTTTTATTTTCTCATTGTAGATAATGGCCAGACCCTCCTAACTAATCTCATTGACTCCTGTCTCTCTGCTTAAAGCTATCCTGATCACCATTACCAGATTAAGCTCTCTAAAACATTACTTTCTTGATAAAATTACCTTCCCAGAAATCTTACAGATAGACAATCACACATCGAAAAAAAAATATCACCTAGCTCCTACCTTACGTACTCTTTCCTGCCAACACTTTGCAACAAATTGCCTTGGTCAGATGATCTCTGATCTTAAACAGGCCATATTAATTTCTCTGTGTCTGTCTTTGTTAATGGTGTTCACTTATCTGCCAAATCTAAGGTAACCTTCAATACCAATTTCAATTCATCTGCTTCCATAAAGCCAGGCCTAATTACTCACATTTCTTTGATTTCCAAGTAATATATTTGTGTAAGTTCCCACTACTTGATTATATGTTCTCTAGTTTGGGGTATCAAACTACCTAAATTTAGGTATTTGAACAATGGCAATTCTGTCTAAATTTTCAAAGGAAATAAATTTTAATAAATAGAACTCTCTCAATTTTAAGTATTTCTCCCACAATGTTTCCATAAACTGTTTGCATCCACTCTTTTCTTGCATGGAACACTGAAATAGAAGATATATGGTAACAAATAAATTTTAACTAAACAACTAAAAAATAGTTCAGCATAGTCTCTTGATTTTTTCTCCTTTAATAAACACACGTGATCTCACAGAATTGCCAATTTTTTTGTGTGTTAAAATGATAAAATAGCAATTTCATATGGTTCAACTTAATTCATAATAAAAATGTTAATAAATTTTCTATTTATTTCTAATTCACATATGGCATTAAAGCATACACACCAGTCCAGTACTCTTGCCTGGAAAATCCCATGGGCGGAGGAGCCTGGTGGGTTGCAGTCCATGGGGTCACAAAGAATCAGACACGACTGTGCAACTTCACTTTCACTTTTCACTTTCACTCATTGGAGAAGGAAATGGCAACCCACTCCAGTGTTCTTGCCTGGAGAATCCCAGGGACGGGAGAGCCTGGTGGGCTGCCGTCTCTGGGGTCGCACAGAGTCGGACACGACTGAAGTGACTTAGCAGCAGCAGTCAAGTTTAAGAATTACTCTCATTTTATGTCTATTAGCTTAAGTCTTACACTATAATTGAGATTTTGGTAAAGAAACTTCATGGGAGATTAAGTTTTTCCTTCTATGCATCATTCTACTTAAAAATTCACAAATTTTCAGGTTGTAGAAGCACACTTAAACATAAATTAATCAGTTTAAGTCTTGATGAAAGTGAAGTCACTCAGTCGTGTCTGACTCTTTGCAACCCCATGGACTGTAGCCTATCAGGCTCCTCTGTCCATGGGATTTTCCAGGCAAGAGTACTGGAGTGGATTGCCACTGCCTTCTCCAGGGGATCTTCCCGACCCAGGGATCGAACCTGGGTCTCCCGCATTGCAGGCAGACGCTTTACCATCTGAGCCACCAGGGAAGCCTGCTTTCTTGGGATATCTGCTCAGCTTGATTTCCTCTAGTTTTTTATTTACATACCCATAAAAGAAAAATTTTTAAAGAACTTCTTCCCCCTCCCCTTTTCTAAGGATATCCCCTCAACAAAGGATGTAATACTTAAAAACTCTAAGGTAACCATGACCACCTATGGGCTCAATATGAATTCAATTTCCATGCTTAGATTTCAGCATGGTTCTTAGCATTTTTTTTTAATTTAGATACTAAAATGTCCATTTATTCATTTGCAATAAAAAACTGAACTATCACTGATTGTAAATACTAATACAAGTGTGATCCAGCGTTTTATTCTTTTTCAGAAGTCAAGCTATATGAGAAATCAAACCACAATCAGTGGTACATTTTAAACTACTGATTCAATTTCTTTAATGATTGTAAGTAGCAGAACTACTTACATTTTTTATTCCTACTGTAGTCAATTTTAATAAATTATATCTTTCTTTAAAATGTTCATTTTCTCTCATTTTTTTTCAAATATATTAGCATAAAGTTGTTCATGATAGTCTGTTAGGTCTCTGATTTTTGTAACTATGTTCTTTTTCCCATTTTTAAGATTGTTTACTTGTGCTTTCTCTTTCATCTTGATCAAATCTTGACAGTTGTATTTTCATTGGACTTCTTTAAGAAACAAATTTTAGCTTTATTGATTCTGTTTATTTCTGCCTTCTGTTCTATTATCATCTGCTGTCATTTTCATTATTTCTTTCCTTTAACTTTCTTTTGGTCTATCCTTTTTTTTCTACCTTGTTGAATTTATTGAATGCTCAGCTGGCCCACTTAATTTTATTCTTTTTGATATAAAAGATTAGGGCTATAAGTTTCACTTAATAACTATTTTAGCAATATTTTATAAGTTTTGATATGTACGATTTTTAGGATGTTCAGTTCTATTTCCATTGTTATTTTTTTTGAATTTTTAACTTTAAAACTTTCAACCTTAAAAGTTTTCAAAAAGAAAAGTTTTAAGAGTAAATTTTTTTGGTACTAATTTTTGACTTAGTTCATCTATGATCAAGAGAATATGTTTGTATGATATAAAGAATTTGATTTGTTGAGATTTATTTATGTCTTAATCTATTGTTGGTTTTCATAAAGATTCCACATATACTTCAGAAGACTACATAATTGTTGGACTTCAGAATTCTATTGTGTCCATTAACTGAAGCTCACTGTGTTTTTTTTGTATCTTCTATACCTTCAACTCTCTGTCCATGGGAAAGACTAAAGGCAGGAGGAGAAGGGGCCGACTGAGGATGAGGATGGCATCACCAACTCGATGGACATGAGTTTGAGCAAGCTTTGGGAGTTGGTAATGGACAGGGAAGCCTGGCGTGCAGCAGTCCATGGGGTGGCAGAGTTGGAAACAACTGAGAGACTAAACTGAATACCCTTAATAATTTTTGTAGATAGGGTCACAGATTTATCAATTTCTCCGTATACTTCTGTCAATTTTTGCCTTATAAATTTAAGGCTTTGTTTTTAAGTGCATATAAAACTGTTACAACTTTCTAGTGATTTTTATATTTTGTCACTACTATAGGGATCTCCTTTATTTCTAGCAACATTTTTTGACATAAAGATCCATCTGATTTCATTTTCATGGCTACGGTAGCTCTCTTTTAATCAGTATTTGCCTGGTATATCGTCTCCCAAAACTTTTACTTTTATGGAAGTTTTTTTTGTTATTTTTTGAGAAAATTATTTTTTTTTAATTTATTTTTTTGAAGTATAGTTGATTTATGTGTGTGCGCACACTTAGTTGCTTGGTTATGTCCGACTCTGTGACCTCATGGACTGTAGTCTGCCAGCCAGGTACCTCCAGTCCATGGGGATTCTCCAGGCAAGAACACTGGACTGGGTTGCCATGCCCTCCTCCAGGGGATCTTCCAACCTGAACTCAGGTCTCCCGCATTACAGGCAGATTCTTTACTGTTTGAGCCACCAGGGAAGCCCAAGAATACTGGAGTGGGTAGCCTATTCCTTCTCCAGGGTACCTTCCTGACCCAGAAATCAAACCAGGGTCTCCTGCATTGCAGGCATATTCTTTACCAGCTGACCAGGAAAGCCCATAGTTGATTTATAATATCACGTAAATTTAGGGTGTATAGCACATGATTCAGTCATACATATACATATATATCCTCTTTTTTAGATTACTTACCCTTAAAGGTTATTACATGGGTCCTTGTTGGTTATGTATTTCATATACAGTAGTGTGCATATGTTAATCCTAACCTTCTACTTTATACCTTTCACCACCACCACCAAACTTTTGCTTTAACCTTCCTAGGTTCTTAGGTCTCTATTTTTTTTTTTTTTTGGCTGCACCATGTAGCCTGTGTGATCAAACTGGTGCTCCTTGTAGCAGAAGCTGATTCTTAACTACTGGACCACCAGGGAAGTCCCACTAACGCCTCTCTTATTCACAGCATTGAAAACAAAGATGAAGTCTAACCTACCTTACTCTTAACATTTTCATATATTGTGTTTTCTGATATAGTTGGATTTTATTTTTACCATCTCATTTTTTCTAGTTACTGTATTTCTATGCTTTTTGTTTTTCTATTTCTCAGAATGACCAAGTTTTTAAAGTTCATTTTCCCCTCCACAGCTTTTGAAGCTATACACTCTATTTTTACTCTTTTAATAGTTGTCGTTAACATTTTAACATGTGTACCTAAAGCCTAGAGCTAGTTCTGATTTCTCACCTTCTCTTGAATAATTCAAAGATCTTAAAATACTTCAATTTCAATCACCCCTTCCTATCTCTGACATAACTACTATTGTCCACTATTTTAGTTTTACCTTATCACAACAGTGGTTATGAATTCCCAGGGGATTTTTGTCCTCCTCTCTCAACAGTCCAGACTAAGATAAATAAGATCTGTCAATTTTTGTCTGAGAGCAGATTTTTAAATTTCCATGTTCATTCTTCAAGGAACTCGTCCTATGAGGGACAATGGGGTGGGGCGTTCAGTTCTAATTCCTCACTTCAGTTCCTAAACCTATCTCCTATCTTGTGACCATTAAAACTTAACTTTCAGGAATTCTGAGTCAGGCAAATGCCCCCAGGGCAATTCACTACCTGGATTTTTAGTTGTTATCTTTTGTTCTCTTCCTGGGAATTTTCTTTCCCTCCAGAGTGGAGAGTTCAGCTGTTCAGTTTAAAATGTTTGTTTCAACAGATACTTACTTGTAAGTTCAGTATCTTAGCTCTCTCCTCTATCTAAGAAGATGCACAAGTCTCCCTAATTTTAAAAGACCTTTTTCTTTGTGTCAGTCAAAGGTTTCTCCAGACAACAGACTTAACCTGTCTCTGTCGAGTCCCTTGGGTGGCAAGGATATCCAACCAGTCCATCCTAAAGGAAATCAGTCCTGAATATTCATTTGAAGGACTGATGTTGAAGCTGAAACTCCAATACTTTGGCCACCTGATGCGAAGAACTGACTCACTGGAAAAGACCCTGATGCTGGCAAAGATTGAAGGCAGGAGGAGAAGGGAACAACAGAGGATGAGATGGTTGGATGGCAACACCAACTCAATGAACATGAGTTTGAGCAAGCTCTGGGAGTTGGTGATGGACAGGGAGGCCTGGCGTGCTGCAGTCCATGGGGTTGCAAGGAGTTGGACACGACTGAGCGACCGAACTGAACTCACTGTCTCACCATCTTCTATCTTTCTCAATATTATAAAATCTGACTTCTTCTCCCTCAGTTCTAATGAATCAAATACCACTGATACCTTCACAGGTTATCAAAAGTCTCCTAATGTCCAATCCAGTGTATATTCTGACTTTTCTTGGGCTTTTGTAACCAATGACACTACTGACCGCACTGTTGACCTTTTCTATCTTGATTTTGTTTTTTTGTTGTTGTTTAGTCTCTAAAGTCATGTCTGACTCTTTTGTGACCCCATGGACTGTAGCCTGCCAGGCTCCTCTGTCCATGGTGTTTCTCAGGTAAGAAAATGGAATGGGGGTTGCCATTTCCTTCTCCAGGGGATCTTCCCGACCCAGGGATTGAACCCATGTATTCTTTACCGCTGAGCCACTTGCAATAACACACCATCCTGGCTGGCTTTTCCCCAACCATTACGACTGTTCTGTATCTCCTCTTTTTCTACCCACCCTATTACCCCCATCTTTGGCGTTCTTCAAGATTCAGTTCCTGCTCTCTACTTTTTCTCGACAGTCTCTCAATAGTACATCACCTACAATTCCTTCAACAGTCTTTCTTTTCTCTGGTGGCTCCCAAACACCACTCTCTACCTGTGACTTCATTTCCAATCATCAGAACTATATTTCTATCCAGATGTATACCAGTCCTCTCAAACTCAATACATCAAATAGAAATCACCCTCTCTCCTTAAAAACTGACTCCCTTTTCCAACTTCTCTGTTCTTAGTAGTACCACCATCCTTCCAGCTTCAAAAACAGTCTTTGATTCATTTTGTTTCCCATTCCTCAGATCAGTCATAAATTCTGATCGATCCTTTGTAATCTCTCTGTCTTCTCATCTCAATTATTCATCTGAACTGTGCAAATATTCATGGGTATCTGAAGTGTACCTGGGTACTGAAAAGACAGAGAATTGAGCCCCTGATGTGAAGGCATTCACAGTCTAGATTAATAATAAATAAGGAAACACATAATTATAATATGGAGAGTTAAATGTTACAATAGAAGCACTTATTTCATATCTGGACTACTGTCATAGCTTTCAAAGAGGTTTAACTGCTTCAAGGTTATTCCCCCAATGTGACACTTTCAGATATGTCTTCCTAAAAAAATGATCTTGACCATATTTTTTTCTTGTTCAAGAATCTTAATTCTTCTCAATTGCTTTCAGGATTAACACTGTCACTAATTAGCCTGTGATGAAAGATCCTGAACAGTGAGCCACCAAATATCCTTCAAGTATTATTTCTCAACACTTCTTCAAATGAACTTTTCATTCCTTTCATATCAGTTTACTATTTAGACATGAATATAATTTAATATTCCTCATGACACTCCCTTCATACAGCAAACTCCACCATTTCCATAAAAATACATTCTATCTTTGAAGATTCAGATTAAAACCTATCTCTATAAGTTGATCTTCAGTATCACTAGCCAAAAATGATGCCTTTATTCTTCAAAGGCTCAAAGCAATTTTTTCCTAGATAAATCATCTTACAATCAGGTACTGCCTTATTTTATTTTCTCCATTGTTGTCTTGAATTATTAATTCTTTCTCACTTAATTGTACATAGTTCATGTTTTCTCCCCAACCAAACTCTATGCTTCTCAGCAGTTCTATCTTCTACTTCTTTGTATCCAGCCACAGTACCTAACACAGTATCTTGTTTATGAGCAAGATTTGAAATAGGGGTAGGGTTTGGAAAGTTCAGTTTGGATGAAGGAACACAGATGATATTAACAGAAGAAACAGCACATGCAAAGATTAGAAAGGGCAAGGTTTGTCCCAGATAGAGAAAATTAATCAATTTGGTAGAATGAAGGGTCCTCCCTAACTCTGACTTAGCAATGCCAAAAGGAATACTGGGATGTGAGGTGGAAGGGCCAGAATAATTTCTAAAGTAAGGAGTTTTATCTGACAGGTGATGAGGGAGCCACGGAATTCTTAAATAGGCTAATGAAGAGGGCACGGTTTCTTAAGTTTCATCAAACAAGCAGTGCACTAAATTAATAGGAAGGCCTGAACATCAGTTGAGTAGCTATTGTGCAGAGAGGAAGTAGTGGCTGAACCCTGACCAGCACTGAGTGCTTTTCTTTCATCTTCTCTCCTAGAGGGAAATCTGCCATAAAATTCCTTAGGTAAAGAAAGACAGTTGCGTTGGTTATCTGATTCAATGTCCCTTTCAGTTCCACTTATCCTAGATTCACCATAAAGCAGATTGCTTTCTCTTGGCATCTTCACTGGGAGAAGCACATTTTCATTAATGGTAACTACATTAGCAAATGACTCGTTGCAAGTTATTCCAAGCTATATCAAAGAGAGTTTGCTCCCACTTTAATAAATGCCTATTTATCCACAGATGGAGGTGTTTGCTACCCGTGGTCAGGACTGAGCTTCAGTCCCTAAACTAAGACTGGCTGTCACCCAGGGCTCAGCCCTGCCACAGTAGAGTACGGGATACTTAGCTATCTACTCACTCACTCACTCACTTCTTGCTACAGCCCTTGAGCAGAATCGCGACTCTGATTTATTTGTGTTTCACCTATTATATATGCCTAGGAGGTTTCCTTCCAATAGGTGGATAATTTGTAGGAATTTGTACTTTTCTTCTAAACATGTCCTAATATCCTTTGTCTTTATTATCACCATCTGTGGTTAAAGAAGAATGGGAGTGGGGTGGGAGGGGGCACAAACTATAGTACTTTTTATTTACCATCTCTATTTATTTGGTCAAATCCTTTTTAGGCATAGTAGGGAAATGGCAAAAAAAAAAAAAGAAGAAAGAAATTAATCTTGAGGATTGATAATCAGAATTCATAAAAATATCATGCAAGAGCAAAGGAAAGATCTTTAGTGATGACTGCTTTCCCTGCCCACCATGCAGTAGGGTCTAAGTGGTTGGTTTTACTCAGGAATATTGATATTTGCTTTTCTTCACTGCTATTTCTCAATGGGTGTGGGGGAAGGGAATGTGAAGCAAGTAGATTTAGAGAGGCTTCAGAGCAATGAGTTAAGAGATACATGCATTTCTTAAAGTCACCCAAATGCCCAAGATAAGTGAGGCGATGATAAACAAATTAAGAATAGGATTAATATCTAAATATATGTACTGAGTCTTTGTAGAATTAAAAAAAAGATTAAGATGATTCTTTACATCTAAACTGCATAAAAAAAGAAATCATTTGTGGAATTTTAAAGTTGAAAACCTAATTGAGTTAATAAAGTAGAAACGTATGCTAAATATAACAAAAGAAAGTAAAATAAGATAGAGATATCTTCTGGAATGGCAGAAGACTTTTCACAGGTCACAGAGAATACTCATGAGGAATAAATTAGAGCACCATCAATTGTGCCCCTTTATAATAAAGGTATACTAGTATTTAGGGAAACATGAAATTAATCAAATTTATAAAAAAGATAAATTTGAAGGTAATTATTAATCTAGCAAAGTATTCACAAGTATGACTTTTATAAATATCAAGCTCTCCTATTAATTTAAGATATCTAAGTGCAATGGATTTATAGCCTAACTTTCCTAGGAATTTATTATATCAATAATACCATAACCAATAATTGCTTTACTTAGAAATTTATTAGAAAGCACCCGTAAATGGAAAGTTAAAGTAATAGTTGGTTCTTGTGTTCTCTTTTACATACTCAGTAGAAATCTTATATATGAACATTACAAATATTTCAAACCTTGCATAAAAGCTACTTCTCAATTCATATGTTGGCTTTTCTTGCACACAAAGCCTACTCCCACGCTCACAAGCAAGCCTCATCTCTCTGTATTGAAAGGCATAGTAAAACAACAATATATTTTGGCAGGTAGAAGTTCTCTAAATACCACAAACAGCTGACCAGATGCCACGGTAAGCCTTGCATGGAGCTGGCACTCTTTGTTAAAGCCAAGCAAACTGTCTCTTATTTCTCATAGCCAATGTTGGTGGCACTATTTCTACAGACAGAAACAAAACTTGAAAAGCAAACAACTTCAACAAATTCTGTTAATTCCTCTTCCCCCTTTTAAAAATACGAAAGTGGATTTTAGACAATTTGGGGGTGGGGGGGGCATCATGCTCCCCAAAGTAAGAGAAGTTCAGACAACAAAGGGTTAAAAGAACAAGCAGAGCCCTACCGTACCCAGAAACGACAGAAGGCTCTTCTCCTCTTCCGTGCTACTATCCAACCACTCGGCCACATCACCGGGGGAAAGGAGACTCATTCTCCAGCCAGAAAACTTTTCCATACAGAGCACAATTACTGAATGATGGAGCGGGAAAAGAAAGATACACAGACTAAATCCTTGGGGGTCTACACCTAAATTGCTGGCTAGGCAGTAATAATGAGAGAGAAATTGTGATCCTCCCTCCACTCTGAATTCTGTCTCTGTGACACCAATCTAATGCAACGGGGGGAGGGGGAAGAACATAGAGAGGGTTAAAAGAGAGGGTGATAGAAGAGAAGGGAGGAAAGGTCTGTCCTTCAGTCTCTTGGTGTTAAGCTTTAGCCTGAGAGAAAAGCCAGCATAAAACTGAATAATAATTTGTGTTCAATGTCAGGAGAGAGCAAAAGGAAAATAAAGAACAAAGATACTCAAAGAAAAAGAGACAGGTTCCTACACTGAGACAGCTTAGATAACTGGACAGCACAATAGCTAATCAGTTAAGTAAATCATATCATCAAACAAAAACAAAAGCAAAGGAACAAATTCAGCATTTTGTTTTGTTCTGAGAAGAAAGGTTTTCAAATTCCCTTTCAGTCTGCCGAGAGAACTGCAGCCCCTAACCCTTTCCTGCTTTAGCTGTTTCAACAGCATCCCAGCCCCCTTGACGAAGATTTCCTGCAAGCAAAGGCAGGTTGATAAATCTGTGAATAGGAAGCTCTCATCCCTCCTTTCTTCTGCTCCTCCTCCATCCCTCCCCCCACCTCGCATGGCGACTGCATTGATCGACAATAATGGAATCTGTAACTGACTGCCAACAGCAACATTAAGGATATTACAAGTCCACTTCATAAGAATTTGAGCCGGTGGTCGGAACTTGGGGGCAACTCTGGGCTTGTAGTCAATAGCTTTGTCTTTCTTAGCCAGAAAGAAAAGGGTGTGCTTGCGTGCGTGTGTGTGTGTGTGTGTGTGTGTAAAGGAAAGAAGGCTGAAGCCTGAAAGAAGTAAGAGAAGTGAGCTTGTTGGGCTAAACATTCAGAGAGCCATGGACGGAGCAAACGACTGTCCTTCAACTCCCGTCGCACTTACAATGACATCGCAAAGAACTCAGAGCCAGATGGATTTTTTTTATGTGATTTACATTACAAATCTACATGGTTTGATTTAGGATTATCTCACAGGCTTATACCTTATTAATAGGCAGAGAAAAATCAAGCAGAAGATGTATTTTGAGAGACCCATAAATCACTAATATCCCTGTTCTCTGGAGATTGATTGGGTTTGTTACTGTGAAAAAAAAAAAAAATCACTCAGAGCTTTCCCCTGCATTAGCAAAACATTAGCTCTGTTCCCCACAATCCACTCTTTATTTCTATTCTAGCAATCTGCCTTCAGAGAGCATTCTTACTGCTTAAGGATTACTATCTCAATATACTCTGAATCCATACCCTCTTTCCCACGTTTACTTCATTATTCTTCATCTGGACTCTTATTCACTTTGTAAGTTCCCTGAGGACACAGCTTTGTAACCCTGGCAGCTAGAGCAGTGCCTGGCACTGAAGGGTTCACTTAATATTTACTGAAGTTTTGGTTGGCTGCTCTGAAAGTTTCAACAGCTTCCACTTTGGCAGGAGATCTCAGGCTGGATATTTCAGGATCTCTTTTTAAAAATTAGTCATTTTGACAGACAGTGACTTAAAAGCTGTTCTAGCAGTGGCATCAATTGATTAAGAAAATAGAAAACATAAAAAAGGGGGAGGGAGGGTAATATGAATTCATAATGTTTAAATAAATCTATATTTTGTTACTCGAAATAACTACATAAAATTGAAAAATAGTAATAAATACATATAAAAGACTTTTTTATTGAAATGTCTTGCTTGCTTAGCATCTAAGCATGGATTGATAATTCCTTTGTGGTAACTTAATAACACACCAGTATTTCTGGAGCTCCCAGGTTGAAATCATTGGCCTAGAGCATCAAGTTCAAACTCTCTGGTGAGATATGGCTCTTTTTTTTTTTTTTCTTGGTAGTGGCCCTCAGACTCTCCTTGGCTCAGCCATTCTGTATCGTTTACATCTCTCCAACGCCTCTTCACGTTTGACTTGGAGTAATCTAACAAACGCAGGGAAAAAAGTCTACCTTCTTTGTTCTTTGGTGTATCTCTAACACAATCATTATCTGGCACACAGTAGGTGCTCAAAAATTTTTGTTGCGTTTCATACTTCCTGTGAGGTATCATTCAACCATACGTACTTGACATCGAACTAATCCACTGAGGCTCAGCTCAAATATCACCTCTCCAGGTCTTCCTTGGCACTTTAATGCAGAGTTAACAGCTTTCTCATCCACACAGGTACTGTTATTACTCCTAGTACTTTTCCGAAATATTTTGTTTAGATAGTTATTTCCTCTGCTATACCTTTCGAAGGCAAAAACTGTGTTCTACTAATTAAAAAATTTTAATGCCTATATATAGTGAATGATTAGTAAATGTTCATTGTATGATATATTACTGAAAGTAAGACTGTGATCCTATATACTAAAGATAGATTAATACAAAAGGATCCCATATGTTCCTGATGTAAGGTTCCATACCACTAGTCTCCAAATTAACAGCCGAAACAGAATCTAGTTAAGGAAAATGTCTTTTATGTATTAAGAAAAGGCTGTACAGACAGAAAGGCATCATCAAAGTAATCCAATACTATAAACTCACCTTCTGTAAACAAAATTAGCATATGAGACACCTAAGAAAAAGTTCTAGGTTGAAATTTTCTCATAATATATAGAGTATCACACTGTTTTTCTTTGCTTACAATAGAAACATAATTTGAATTAGTCCTCCTTATGTAAAATTTTCCTTACAGATAAAGCAATGAAATTTACCTAACAGTGTAACCATTCTATAGTGGACTGTACATTTTCCTAAAATATGAGCCAAAGACTTTGAAATACTGTAAGTTGGGCTCACAGTTAAGAAATAATGCCTGACTACAGTCTTTTCAACAAATGACCAAATCCTGTAGATTTTGGTGGTTTATTGTGTGCCTGAAGTGTACTAAGGACTTTAATCAACATTAATCAGCATTTGTTAACTTTATTGCTTATTTTCCTAATAAGGAATTTCCAGATACTGAAAGTATCTGGAAAATGTGACTGAAAGAATTTCTACTTGAGGGCATTTATGTTTTTGTGTGTGTGTGTGTGTGTGCACACGCACGCACATACGCGCATGCGTGTGCTGCTCACTGGGCTATAACTTACTGAAGTACTTTCTAGACACTCCACTAAGTGTTTTACATGATACCTCATTTAAAATTCTTAAATGACAATGTAAGATGTGTATTATCTTCATTTCACAGGTGAGAAAACCAAAGATCATAAAACTTGTTCAAGGCAACAAAGGTAGTCAGAGAAATGAAATTTAAACTTCTCAGTATTTGGCCAAGGTTCCCTACTACACTAATCTATATCCTACAAGGACTAATTTAGGCAGGAGTTAGCTAACTTCTCCCATAGAGGGCCAGACAGTAAACATTTTATGCTTTGTGGGCTATACAGTCTCCTTCAGAGCTATTTGAATTCTACTGTGCATAAGTGAGTGATAAGTCTCTTCAATTGTGTCTGACTCTGTGCAACCCTATGGACTGCAGCCTGCCAAATTTCTCTGTCCGTGGGATTCTCTAGGCAAGAATACTGGAGTGGGTTGCCATGCCCTTCTCCAGGGGATCTTCCTGATGCAGGGATCAAACCTGGGTCTCTTACGTCTACCTGCACTGGCAGGCGGGTTCTTTACCACTGGTGCCACCTGGGAAGCCTGTTAGAGCACAAAAGCAGCCATAGACAATATGTGGATGAAAGGGCGTGGCTGCATTCCAATATAACTTTATTTATGGGAAAAAAAAAAAGAAAAAACAAGCTGTGGGTATAGTTTACTGACTCCTGATTTAGGGCTACACAGTCAATTCAGTCAATATTTTTAAAGTAACTAATGCATGTATAGTTGTCTGCCAGACCCCCATGATTGAAAAATAAATAAAAGAATTATTTGCCTTAGTCAAAAAAGTTTTATTTTCATTTTAAGAACTGAATGACTGTCTTTTTATTTTACTTTCAAGACACTGAACACAAGTTATTTCATTTCCTTAGTCTCAAAGTCCTATAGGAAACAATTTTTATTCAAACAAAGAGTATAAAACATGTAGCTCTCTCTTCAATTACTTAACATTCCTGATTTTCCTTATAGCTGCCTATTATACTTTCAGATGTACCTACTTGACAACATTAGTGATGAGTAAGTGCCAAGCACTGTTCTAAGCCCTAGGATTCAGTAGTGGCATGAAAGGGGCAAGATCTCTGCCCTGATGGAATTTATGTTCTGGGAGGAAGAGATAAACAATACATAAGATTAAAAAGTATATATTGTGTTCGATGGTGAATAGAGCTAAGGAGAATAGTAAAGCAAAGAACAGCAATAGGTAATATTTGAGAGGTCTAAATTTTAGAGGTAGCCAAGGAGGGCACCTCTGAGAGATTGAATTTTGAGTAAAGGTTGCTAGGTTTCCAGTAAGAGGGAAGAACTAATAAAAAGGCCTAGAAGTAACAATAGTCAGGAGACCAGTGCAGGTAGATTGGAATGACCCTCATCTTCATAAAAGAAGACAAGGTCTGTGAAATAATAGGAAGCCAGATCATATAAAGTTATAGGGTCTTTGGCTCTTGTTCTTATTCAGATGGAAAGACTTTGAGGCAGGAGTAGTTCATTAGGCCTTACTTTTGTTTACATAAGAGCTTTATTGAAATAAAAGTCACATACCATAAAATTAGTCTTTAAAAGTGGTTTTAAATATCTTCACAAAGTTGTATAACCATCACTACAACTTAATTCCAGAACATTTCCTCATCTCAAAAAGAAATCTTGTGTCCATTAGCAGTCATTCTCCATTCTTTCTGGGCTTTCCTGATAGCTCAGCTGGTAAAGAATCCACTGGCAATGTGGGAGACCTAGCTATGATCCCTGGGTTGGGAAGATCCCCGGGAAAAGGGATAGGCTACCCACTCCAGTATTCTTGAGCTTCCCTTGTGGCTTACCTGGTAAAGAATCCACCTGCAATGTGGGAGACCTGGATTCGATCCCTAGGTTGGGAAGATCCCCTGGAGAAGGGAAAGGCTACCCGCTCCAGTATTCTGGCCTGCAGAATTCAATGGGGTCCATGGGGTCACAAAGAGTCAGACACAACTGAGCACCTTTCACTTCCATTCTTTCTAACCTCTCGGCCCCTAAGGCAACTACTAATCTATGTTTCATTTTTATGAACTTTCCTATTGTGGACATTTCATATAAATGAATTCATAATGTGGCGTTTGTGCCCGATTTTCATTTACTTGTGCTCATGCTGCAGCATGGGTCACTACTTAATTGTTTTTAATGGCTGGATAGTATTCCGCTGACAGCCATTTGGGTTCTTTCCATTTTTTAAAATTATAACTAAAGCTGTCATGAACATTCTCCTGCAAGTTCATGTCTGGGAACCTTTACACCTTAAAAGGATATCCAGGACTTGCCTGGTGGTCCAGTGGTTAAGAATCCTCCTGCCAGTGCAGGGGACACAGGTTCAGTCCCTGTTCGGAGAAGATCCCTCATGCCTCAGAAGAACTAAGCCCGTAACTAGAGTGTAGCCTCTGCTCTTCACAACTAGAGCACGTTCAACAAAAAGAGCCAGTACAGCCAAAAATAAATACAAAAATATTTTAAAAGATATCCAAAAAGATGTATCATATAATCTGCTCTTTCTACACCAGAAAATCTAAAATTGTACAGCAGAAGACAGTTATTTTCTAATTTTACAGGTACCATGTTTTCCTCCTAATTCTTCTAGGATTTCCATCTTTTTTGAAGAAACAAAAACTACCGATTCAGTCTCTTTTCCCCTACTCTACTGTTCTTATACACAGGAAAAGAGAATGAGCAAAGGCAAGTAATACACGAAAATAGATCTTTTTATAAATTGATAATTAAAGTTGGCAAAGTTGGCAGTCTTTTTTTTGGCGGGGGGGTAGTTTTACATTTTGATATAGTTTAAAACTTACATAAAAGGTGCAAGTGGAGTACACCTACCCTTATATACCTTTTATCTAGATTCACCAACTGTTTACATTTTGTTACCTGTGCTCTTCATCATTCTTTCTGCATATACTGTTATTTTATATAGACATTTTTCTAAACTATTTGGGTACTTGGAGGCATTATGCCCTTTACTGCCAATGGCTTCAGGGTATATTTTCTAAAACAAAGGACATTCTCTTATATAATCCAGAACAACTATCAAAATCAGAAAATTTAAAACTGATATAGGTTGATATTTTAAGGATAAAATTAAATTTGCCTCTATGTGCAAAATCTACTATATTATATTTTGGTATCATACAAAGTCTTTGAGAAATAAACTGACTTTAAGCAATGGTGACTGAGAAATCATAAGTACTGACTGCAAATGTAATTAATTCAAAGAAAGAGTCTACATCATATTAAAATAATGTCTGTTGTATTTTTAAAGGATTACTACTGAACTTACTAACATTCAATACACTGTTGTGATAAAGGACTAGAAGTAGAAATAACTAGTTTTCAAAAAAGGTAACTAAAGGATAAGTAAAGTGACTGCATTTCCATCGTGATATTCTTTTGGATATGTACAACCTTTTGCCTCTAAAGTGAATATCAAACCATAACTTTTCCTTTTATTTTGATGAGATGTTTTACTATAAGAGGAATAGAGCTGAATTTTACAAAATCTTCAGTTCAATACATTTAAATAGTACCACATATACACATATATATGTATATGTGTTCCTCAAATCACTTACATATTATAAGTTATATATCAATGAATGCATTCAAGCATTGTTTTCACTTCTCAGAAACATTATGTTATAATTAAAGCCAAAGAAATAATGAAGCTAAGCTGAATTTTCATTCATTTGGATTTAGGAAGCAGCACTTTTGAAATGTGAAGCCACAGAGAAATATGGATGTTAACATTGTAAGAGGCATTCCTATTGTATGATTATTTAAAACAGGTAATATCCTCCAGTGAAAACTGGTGTCAAAATGTAAAGCAGTTTTTTAAATAAAGGTAGTAACACTATTATCAAACAGAAGCTTAAAAGTAATGTGTCAAAGACTAACGGCAGATTTTGCTTGAGAAGTTGATGACTATATAGAATTAAGATAATTAGATTCCTTAAACACTAAAGCTATTATTTTAAGGAAAAAAATGTAAATAAAGTGACAACTGTAGTTAATGAACAGAAAGTTCTTTCTCAAAAAGATCCAGAAAGCAGCTAACATATAATTATTCTTAAATTAATTTTCTTTAAAATAAAAAGTTAAACTTTACAATTAATTTTACTCAAAGCAATTCCTGGAGTCTATTATTTAGTACTTAACACAGTATCAAGCAAATAAACCCTCAATATTTATTGAGTGAGTGGGTAGACGGATAGGATAAGCCTACACATCTAAGATTATCGATGCTATGCAAGTAAAGTGAACATATCTTCTGTAACATCTCTAGAACCAGCAATAGTTTGAACATTTGTATCATGAACAATAAAAGATCAAATATATTGTGTGCTTAAAAGGTACTGAAGGTAGTACATGAAGTGCTTTGCAAATGCTAACTGAAAACTGGCATTTGCCATCTGCTTCTACAAGACTTAAATCACTAGTCACTTCAAGCTGCTGACCTTCAACACACCCTGAACGGAGTTCAGGGTGGAGATCAGGAATGAGGCACTCTGTGCAGGGGGAAAAACGTGTGGAACAGGCCTTCAGATAGTTATTTTTAGGAGATGATTTTGTGAGCCCATTTTTTCATATCTAAAAAAATACTAGAATTCTTAACACATATACTTACTCTGCCCCTCCTCCCCCCACCACACACAACCTCTTCAGCACAGTTACTCTACTCAGAGCTAACTGACATCCTATAGTCCTCATTTGGCCCCTAAATAAAACTTAACTCACAATTCTCATACTGTGTATTTTTTTTCAGTCAATAGAGTTTTAATCTCATTTATTCCTCATAACAACCCTGTGTGGTAGTACTATTTCCCCCATTTTATACCTGGGGAAACTAAGGTTTAGAGAAAACTAATTAAGGTTGAGAGCAAGCAAGAAGATCAAACCAGTCAATCCTAAAGGAAATCAACCCTGAAATTCATTGGAAGGACTGATGCTGAAAAGCTGAAGCTCCAATACTTCGGCCACCTGATTCGAAAAGCCAAATCATTGGAAAAGACTGATGCTGGGATGCAGGTTTGATCACTGGGTTGGGAAGATCCCCTAGAGAAGGAAATGGCAACTCACTCCAGTATTCTTGCCTGGAGAACTCCATGGACAGAGGAGTCTGGTGGGCTACAGTCCATAGGGTCGCCTTTGAGACTTCGCGACTTTCACTACACTTTGACTAATGCTGGGAAAGATTGAAGGCAAAAGGAGAAGGGGGCATCAGAGGATGAGATGGTTAGACAGCATCACTGATGCAATGGACATGGATTTGAGCAAACTCCAGAAGATAGTGAAGGATGGGGGAAGCCTGGTGTGCTGCAGTCCATGGGGTCATGAAGAGTCAGATACGACTTAGTGCCGGAACAACAACCACCACCACAAAGATTGAGAGAACTGACAAAGTCACACAGTCAGTAAGGGGTTGGAGGTGGGAGGTGCCAGGAGTTAGATATTCCTTTTCGAGAGTTGACCCTCCTAACTACATTCCATATTAGAGTTTTTTCTATAAAATTTTTAGATATTTTGGGAAAGGTTTGAAAGGTGAACAGTTATTAAGTGGGAAGCAAAATTGTTTATATTGTTCAATGATCTGAGATAGCACAAGAAGGGTAAACAAATTGTGTAGTAATCCAAAGATCCCAACAAAATCGGGAAGCCAGATCCCATAGTTTCTAAAGTGAAGGAATGAAAAGATCAGCTTGGATTCATAGAGTGCAGACATTTGTTTTATTGCTTTCCACCTTTCTGATAACCTGTTTGTTTTTCACATGTAGCTTTTAACAAAGGGAAAGAGTGCATTGGCACACTCGGCACAGGGCAAGTACTCAATATTTGTTAAATGAATCAATAAATGCAAATATTTTTCCAGGCCTGATCAGGATATGTGACATGGGTATTTGACCCTACAGGTATTTTAATGAGGCTGTTTGATGCTGTGCTTGACAGATTTGCTACTGCTACTTTTACAATGGAAACCATGTCAATTTTTATCCATCATATTAAGTAATTTTTTCAAGTTAGGGAATCTAACATGCTTGGAGAAAAAGAAAAATATTTGGTGGACTTAAAAGAAAACCTTACTTTGGACATGTGGTACTTATTAAAAATTAATGGGTACTAATGATTATGGATACATAATGATTATGATAATTGAGTGTACATATTATTACAACTCAAAAAAAATCAAGCGGTTTCACATCTTTTTTGGTACTAAAAACAATAACTATCAAAAAATTTCAATAGATTTATTTTCACTTGGATTGTTAAAATGCCATACAAAGACATGCCCAGAAAACAAACACTGCAATCAACTCTTTATTTTCCTTTGGTTAACATTTGAATATGTTGCAAATTGGGCTTTAGTAAAAGAATGAACTGGAACAAAACAGTTCAAGAGATATGCAAAAATTGCTCCATTTGATCTTAAGTTTAAAAGGCAGAACTTCTTTACTGTTATCTACCTGGGAGGTCATTCATACAAAAATGGAACACATAAAATTGTGGCATCTAAAGATGAATCAGAAAACAAAACAAAATTGTTCCTAAGAAGCTCATGGTCTATATACTTCTCTGATGGTCCACCTTTATTACCCAGATTTAAGGAGACTGCTAAGTCTCTTCAGTCGTGTCCGACTCTGTGTGACCCCATAGACGGCAGCCCACCAGGCTCCCCCGTCCCTGGGATTCTCCAGGCAAGAACACTGGAGTGGGTTGCCATTTCCTTCTCCAACGCATGAAAGTGGAAAGTGAAAGTGAAGTCGCTCAGTCATGTCCCATTCTTAGCGACCCCATGGACTGCAGCCTACCAGGCTCCTCCGTCCACGGGATTTTCCAGGCAACAGTACTGGAGTGGGGTGCTATTGCCTTCTCCTTTAAGGAGACTAAGTATCTTTAATGTCTTTCTCATTTAAACTAAGCTGATCCCTAATGAAGAATACATTAAAAAAAAAAAAAAAAAGTACAACCCAAAGAAAGGTAAGAGGATAGTACATTATTATTTGAAGGCATTTTAGGTTATAATTGCCTGAATAATCTACTCCTTTATTTAAGTTTGTACACAGACTGTCATGGTTCTTCCCCTCCCTCTCCTGGAAAACGAACACTGAGTAAGATATTCCTATTGCAACCCCTGACACACACATTTAAAATAAAGTCAAAGTGGATTGAGTATCTCTATATTTCAAAGAAACCGCAATACAACTGGAGCCAGATGCCTCCTCAGGGTTATTAGGAGATGGCCTCTCTGCTACCTGATGATCTCAGTCTTTATGCTCAGTTGCTCAGCCTGTCCAACTTTTTGCAACCCCATGAACTGCAGCCTGCCAGCCTCCTCTGTCCATGGGATTTTCCAGGCAAGAACAGTGGAGTGGATTACGTAGGGCAAAAAGGATTCAAGATTATCTTCCAAAATGTCAGTGCTGGAGTCAAGGAGTCAGTCAAGTCAGACTGGAGTCAGTCAAGGAGTACTTTCCCTGCTTATCTATCACCCCTCCCTTCACTAACAAATAAGCACCAAAAGAATCACTTATAAAGACTGGGTGTGTCTGAGCAGTCATTCATTCCAGGTTAGACAGCTGAGTTTAGAAAAAGCAGAGGAACCAGAGATCAAATTGCCAACATGGGTTGGATCACAGAGAAAGCAAGAGAGTTCCAGAAAAACATCTGCTGCTGCTGCTAAGTCACTTCAGTCATGTCCAACTCTGTGCGACCCCACGGACAGCAGCCCACCAGGCTCCCCCGTCCCTGGGATTCTCAAGGCAAGAACACTGGAGTCGGTTGCCATTTCCTTCTCCAATGCAAGTCACTCAGTCGTGTCCAACTCTTAGCCACTCCATGGACTGTAGCCTACCAGGCTCCTCCATCCATGGGATTTTCCAGGCAAGAGTACTGGAGTGGGGTGCCATCGTCTTCTCTTCTGCTTTATTGACTATGCCAAAGCCTTTGATTGTGTGATCACAATAAACTGTGAAAAATTCTTCAAGAGATGGAATACCAGACCACCTGACCTGCCTCCTGAGAAATCTGTAGGAAGGTCAAGAAGTAGTTAGAACCAGACATGGAACAATGGACTGATTCCAAATTGGGAAAGGAATACATCAAGGCTGTATATTGTCACCCTGTTTATTTAGCTTATATGCAGAGTACATCATGTGAAATGCAAGGCTGGATGAAGCACAAGTTGAATCAAGATTGCCAGGAGAAATAACAATGACCTCAGATATGCAGATGACACCACCCTTATTGCAGAAAGCAAAAAGGCAATAAAAGCCTGTTGATGAAAGAGGAGAGTGAAAAAGCTGGCTTAAAAATCAATATTCAAAAAACGAAGATCACCGCATCCAGTCCCATCACTCCATGGCAAATAGATAGAGGAACAATGGAAACAGTGAGAAACTTTATTTTCTTGGGCTCCAAATTCACTGCAGATGGTGACTGCAGCCATAAAAAGACCCTTGCTCCTTGGAAGAAAAGCTATGACCAACCTAGACAGCATATTAAAAAGAAGAGACAATATTTTGCCAACAATGGTCCATCTAGTCGAAGCAATGGTTTTTCCAGTAATCATGTATGGATGTGAGAGTTGGACCATAATGAAAGCTGAGTGCCTAAGAATTGATGCTTTTGAACTGTGGTGTTGGAGACTTGAGAGCCTCTTGGACTACAAGGACATCAAACTAGTCAATATTAAAGGAAATCAGTCCTGAATATTCACTGGAAGGACTAATGCTAAAGCTGAAGCTCCAATACTTTGGCTACCTGATGTGGAGAACTGACTCCTTGGAAAAGACTCTGATGCTGGAAATGATTGAAGGTGGGAGGAGAAGGGGACGACAGAGGATGAGATGGTTGGATGGCAACATCGACTGGATGGACATGAGTTTTAGCAAGCTCTGGGAGTTGGTGATGGACACGGGAAGCCTGGTATGCTGCAGTCCATGGGTTTGCAAAGAGTCTGACATAACACAGCGATTGAACTGAACTGAACTGAGAGAGCTGAGGCAGGAGACCTGCTGCAAAAAGGCAGGTAGAGGGAGGGGAGGACAAAGCCCATGGTTTGAATTGTGTCTCCCAAAAATTCATGAAGGCTTAACTGCCAGTATCTTAGGACAGCACCATATTTGGAATACAGCTGCTGCTGATGTACCTGGTTAATATGAGATCATTACAGTGCAGCTTAATCCAATATTGTTGATATCCTTATAAATTTGAGAAATTAGGACACAGGAGCTTGCAAACAGAGATAACACCATATGAAGATGAAGGCAGAGACCAGGTAATGCTTCTACAAGCCAAGGAATGTCAAAGATTGCCAGCAAACTAGGTAAGGAATAACCCAACTCTGGAGAAAACAACCCCTCCCCCCCACTCTTGGATTCTACCCAGTGGCCAACTTAGGGCAGGTAGAGGGGCTGAAAGCTTGTACAATTTGCAGGCTATCTTTAAGAAAAACATTACAAAGTTACAAACACAAATCTCTCTTTTCTGATTTTCTCTGTTTTATTAAAGTCACTTATGCTGAAAAGATCATGAGGTTTGTGGCTGCCATAGAAAGAACTTAATTCAACAACAGTAATACAGTCAAAGGTTTGTCCAAGTCCTATAGCCATTTATAACAGAATCATTCATAGTTCAGAGAAAGATAACATCACTTGGCTATGGTGTGGAATCTATGGTAATAAGTCACTGTCTTTTTTTCCTCAAAATGTATCCTCATGTTTCAGCAGTGATATATTTATTAGTCACTGTGAAGAGAGATTCTCAGGTTTTTCTGTAGATAATTTAAAAATAACAAAACTTTAAATCTCTTGGGAAATTCATTAGTGATGTTTTATCAAATAAAAATAGATAAGCAGACTAAAAGGATAAGCATGAGGTCAGTATGCTGAGTAACAAATACTTAAATAGTCTAAGGGGTTTTGAGAGTACTAGAAAGGACAATATTTATATTACCAACGACATACTGGATTTAGTCCTCCTGGCTTTATATCTGTGATGTGGGAGAAATAAATACTTTAATAATATGTTATTATTTGAACTGTGGTGTTGGAGAAGACTCCTGAGAGTCCCTTGGACTGGAAGGAGATCCAACCAGTCCATTCTGAAAGAGATCGGCCCTGGGATTTCTTTGGAAGGAATGATGTTAAAGCTGAAACTCCAGTACTTTGGCCACCTCATGCGAAGAGTTGACTCATTGGAAAAGACTCTGATGCTGGGAGGGATTGGGGGCAGGAGGAAAAGGGGACGACAGAGGATGAGAGGGCTGGATGGCATCACCGATTCGATGGACATGAGTTTGAGTGAACTCCAGGAATTGGTGATGGACAG
This sequence comes from Bos indicus, assembly GCF_029378745.1. Lineage (NCBI taxonomy): Eukaryota > Metazoa > Chordata > Mammalia > Artiodactyla > Bovidae > Bos > Bos indicus. The sequence continues at coordinate 60,563,792 of NC_091775.1, read as the reverse complement.
GTAGGCCTGGCGTGCTGTGATTCAAGAGGTCGCAAAGAGTCGGACACGACTGAGCGACTGAACTGAACTGATGATAGATAAAAGATAATAACCAAATAATCAAAACAAAAGATGCTGAGAGGCAACTGATAATAACCAATACCCCTTCTGAAAATAATCTTAGAATATTTGGAATAGACTAAAACTTTAATTTAAAAAAAGATATATAGAAATCGGAGAATGCAATGGCACCCATTCCAGTACTCTTGCCTAGAAAATCCCATGGATGGAGGAGCCTGGTAGGCTACAGTCCATCGGGTAGCTAAGAGTCAGACACAACTGAGCAACTTCACTTTCACTTTTCACTTTCATGCATCGGAGAAGGAAATGGCAACCCACTCCAGTGTTGAGAATCCCAGGGACAGGGGACCTGGTGGGCTGCCGTCTATGGGGTCGCACAGAGTCGGACACTACTGAAGTGACTCAGCAGCAGCAGCATACAGAAATCAGTGGTTCTGTTATATACAAACATAAAACATTAAAAACATGTTTTTAAGGTTGGGATTAACATAAAGATATCTATAATCAGCACTTTTTTAATAGGATGTAGGCTCACCAGAGAGAACGCAATGGCACCCCACTCCAGTACTCGTGCCTGGAAAATCCCATGGACGGAGGAGCCTGGTAGGCTGCAGTCCATGGGGTCACTAAAGAGTCGGACAGGACTGAGTGAGCAGCAGTAGCAGCAGGCTCACCAGAGTCTATTTATGTTATTGGTAAGAGGTTTTAGACAATGTGGTTAAGATAAGCAATAAGGGATATAAATATCAGAAAGAAAGAAACTGATAAGTATATGCAGAAGATAAGATATAGTATTCTTTAGTGAGGATGGCAACAAGAGACAAGACAATTAATTGAAAAAAAATACAAGGATTCATTAATATGATCAGGATAAAGATAAATATACAGTATTTGATATATATATATATATGCTGAAAATAAAAATATATAATTCTTTATGTATCAGCAATTGCCAATTAGAAAAATAAAGAGAGAAAAGATTCCATTAAAAAAACCCTTATAGACTAGGGATAAGATTAATAAAAATTTTAAGACATTTGCAGAAAAAATATCAAACTTTACATATGATAGACAGGAGTGCTGTTAGATCCACAAGGGAAAAGAAAGACTATTCAATAAATATGGCAAGTAAAAGTTATCAATATGAAAAAAGCATAAACATATAACATAAAAATCAACTCTTTGAGTAAGAGCTTAAAAGTCAAGAACAAAAATTTACACTCCTAAGAAAAATTATCTTGAGGCCCTGGGGTAGGAAATAATTTTGTAAACACAAAATATTAACTTTAAAACACTGATAAGTTTGTCTACACAAAATTATGAACTTTTGTTCATTCAATGATCTTAAAAAAAGAAAGTGAAAGGACACGTTACAACTTGAGAATATATTCACAATACACACAACTGTTAAGTGTTACTATCAAGAACATAAAAAGAACTTCTTCATCAGTTCAGTTCAGTTCAGTTGCTCAGTCACGTCTGACTCTTTGCGACCCCATGGACTGCAGTATGCCAGGCTTCCCTGTCCATCACCAACTCCCACAGTTTACTCAAACTCATGTCCATCAAGTCGGTGACGCCATCCAACCATCTCATCCTCTGTCATCCCCTTCTCCCACCTTCAATCTTTTCCATCATCAGGGTCTTTTCCAAGGAGTCAGTTCTTCACATCAGGTAGCCAAAGTATTGGAGTTTCAGCTTCAGCATCAGTCCTTCCAATGAATATTCAGGACTGATTTCCTTTAATACTGACTGGTTTGATGTTCTTGCAGTCCAAGGGATTCTCAAGAGTCTTCTCCAACACCACAGTTCAAAAGCATCAGTTCTTCGGTGCTCAGTTTTCTTTACAGTCCAACTCTCACATCTGTACATGACTACTGGAAGAACCATAGCTCTGACCAGACAGATCTTTGTTGGTAAAGTAATGTCTCTGCTTTTTAATATGCTAGGTTGGTCATAGCTTTTACTACCAAGGAGCAAGGTTCTTTTCATTTCACAGCTGCAGTCACCATCTGCAGGTATTTTGAAACCCAAGAAAATAAAGTCTCTCACCGTTTCCATTGTTTCCCCATCTGTTTGCCATGATTTATGGGACCAGATGCCATGATCTTATTTTCTGAATGTTGAGTTTTAAGCCAACCTTTTCACTCTCCTCTTTCACTTTCATCAAGAGGCTCTTTAGTTCTTCTTCACTTTCTGCCATAAGGATGGTGTCATCTGCATATCTGAGGTTATTGATATTTCTCCCAGCAATCTTGATTCCAGCTTGTGCTTCATCCAGCCTGGCATTTTGCATGATGTACGCTGCATATAAGTTAAATAAGCAGGGTGACAACATACAGCCTTGACACACTGAGGAAACCAGACACTTGCAGGGCACAAACAGAACCTTGTGCACACCAGGACCCAGAAGAAAGGAGCAGTGACCCCACAAGAGACTGACCCAGACTTGCCCGTGAGTGTCCAGGAGCCTCTGGCGGAGGCGTGGGTCTACAGTGGCCTGCTGCAGGGTCGGGGGCACTGAGTGCTGCAGTGCATGGGAACTTTTGAAGGAAGTCACCGTTATTTTCATTACCTCCACCATAGTTTGGACTCAGGTCAAACAACAAGGAGGGAACACAGCCCCGCCTATCAACAGAAAATTGGATTAAACATTTACTGAGAATGGGCCTGCCCATCAGAACAATACTCAGTTTCCCCTTCAGCCAGTCTCTCCCATCAGGAAGCTTCCATAAGCCTTTTTTTTTTTTTTTTCAATATAAATTTATTTATTTTAATTGGAGGCTAATTACTTTACAATATTGTATTGGTTTTGCTTTTATCCTTATCCATCAGAGGGCAGAAAGAATGAAAACCACAATCACAGAAAACTAACCAAACTGATCACATGGATCACAGCCTTGTCTAACACAATGAAACTATGAGCCATGCCCTGTAGGGCCACCCAAGATGGACGGGTCATAGTGGAGAGTTCTGACAAAATGTGGTCCACTGGAGAAGGGAATGGCAACAACTTCAATATTCTTGCCTTGAGAACCCCATGAACAGCATGAAAAGGCAAAAAGACAGGACACTGAACCATGAACTCCTCAGGTTGGTAGGTGCCCAATAGGCTATGGGAGATCAGTGGAGAATTTCTTCATATTAATAGAAAAATCCTAACAACTCAATAGAAAAATGAACAAGAGAGAAAAATAATTTCACCAAAGCATTAACATATATAGCCATAAACCTACAAAAACTATTCAGTATCACTGGCCATCAGGTTTTGCAAACCAAACATTTGCTCTTCATTACAAGACTAAAATTTAAAATTCTGACAATATCAAGTATTAGGGATAATGTGAATCTCTCATACACATTATTGGTGGAAAATAGTTTGGCATTATTAGTCACCCTAAGACCCAAAAATTCCACTCCTAGGAATACAGCAAAAAGAAACTGCTGCAAATGAATAAGATACGTTCAAGAATGTTCATAGTAGCGCTGATACTGATAGCAAAGTTTAGTTAACAAACCAAATATACTTCAATGAAAAGATGGAACCCTAGTACCAAACCCAATCTAAAATCTAAATTCGTTTGGCATACTCAATAATGTAAAAGTTATACAGGAGTTAAAAATATAAAGAAACAGCAACAACACGGAAAGATATTAATCATATAATATTTAAGTGAAAAAAAAAAGTCCCAAAACAATATATAAAACTTGCCTTTTATATAATGGCACCCCACTCCAGTACTTTTGCCTGGAAAATCCCATGGATGGAGGAGCCTGGAAGGCTGCAGTCCATAGGGTCGCTGAGAGTCGGACACGACTGAGCGACTTCACTTTCACGCATTGGAGAAGGAAATGGAGAATCCCAGGGACGGGGAAACCTGGTGGGCTGCCACCTATGGGGTTGCACAGAGTCGGACACGACTGAAGTGACTTAGCAATAGCAATAAAACAACTAAAACTTAGAAATGGGTATGAAAGATGATTCTCCACCAAATAATGTATATACTCATCATAATCCCAGATGAAATGTCAACAAACATTCTTTTGTTTGTTTTTGCCTGGCAGTGGGGGATGATTTGCTTCTACAGTTCATTTGGAAAAGTAAATGTATGAGTGAAAAGGCAAATACATTTGAAAAGGAAGAACTAACTAATTAGAGAGAGTTTGCTACCTCAGTAGGAGAAACATATTAAAATCTATAATCATTAAAACACTTTGATATTGACATAGGAATAGAACAATAGAATTGTGGAACAGGAAAAGAATCCAGAAAAAAACACACAGACATTTAGCTGATGATACAGAGCACTTTTCAAATCAGTATGGAAAGAGTAGGCTATTCAACAAAAGGTGTTGAGACAACTGACTCTACAACTGAAAAAAAAAAGTCTCATTTCAAAAATACAAAAATAAATTCCAGATAAAGACCTAATCTTATTGAGAAAGGCCTTTGTAAGCATCACACAGAAGCCAGAAACTACAACAGAAAAGAGAGATTAAGGAAACATAAAAATTTAAAACTTCAAATAGAAAAAAAAGACATCCTGAGCAAATTTGCAAGGCTTTTAACAGTATCTATCAAGTGTGAAGTGTAAACTACCTTTGTTTCTATTTCTAGGAACCAGTCCTACAGATATATCAACACAAGCAATTGAACATAGATATGTATGTATGAAGATGTTTAACAAAAAGTTGGTAGTGGCAAAAACTAAAAACACTAAGTGTTCTGAAGGAGGGGAACAGGTAAATCTACAGTGGAATAATCTGCAGCCTTTACGGATCTACAGGTATAAATATAATGAAATGAAAAGACATCTTCAATGTATTATTTTTCTTTGAAATATTAAAATAGCATAAAATTTTAAAAATATTAAATAACACCGTTAGATGCCTAGGGATTTCCTGAGAGTTTATAGCATTCTTCAACAGTAAAATAACTTGAGAATGCACAGGTCTATAACTTTTTAATTCAATAATTTAAAAAAATTCAGGACTGTCATTCATCGGTTGATGAGAAATATGAGGCAGGGTCACATGTTCATCAACAGTTAATTTGGCATCAGAATCTGTTTGGCAATATTTGCACAATTATATTGTGTTCTTATTTTATTAAAATATGGGTGGCAGATTGAGAATGAAAATGCTGCTGTCACAGAAAAGCACAGGCCTCATAAAACTAATATTAATGGAAAGAAAGATAAGATTGTTAACCTGCCAGAATTAGAGTATCATTAACTTCAATGGAATAGTCTATATTCAATTTGAGAGGGGAAAAAAAGAAGCACAATTAAGAATCATGAACAAGGGCTTGGTGTTTATGATGTGGATATATATGGTACCCACATTTTTGTATAATCCTCTACCCTTGGGTGTACGTAGGACCCAAGATCTGTTAATAAAATGGGATAGCCACTCCCTTAACTCAGCTGTATTATATGGCAAAGATGATGGTACAGTCACTCTTGTGATTAGGCTGCATTTTATACTGGACTCCATCATAGCAGACTAGAGTAAGATTCTCTCATTGACTCTGAAGAAGTAAGTTGCCATGTTCTCGGAGTGCCACAGGAATGAGACCCAAAGGTGATCTCTAGGAGCTGAGAATGATTCCTTCCCAATAGCCAGCAAAAAAGAAAGGATCCCAGTGCTACAACTACAAGAGGACTCTGAGCTCTGGATGAGGAGGCAGTCTGCTGATATTTTGGTTTCTGACTTTGTAATACTCTGAGCAGACAACCAACTACACTCTGCCCATACTCTGGTTCTGCATAATATTTATCTGTGAAATGATAAATATTAACAGGTGTTGCTTTAAGTCATTGAGTGTATGGTTGTTTATAACAGCAATAGATAACTAATGTAGTGTGCTGACATGAAAACCTTAAGCTTGAGTAAAGCTGATGAAATATGAATGGACATGAATTTGAACAAACTCTGGGAGATAGTGGAGGACAGAGGAGCCCAGTATGCTACGGTCCATAGGGTTGCAAAGAGTTCCGACTATACAGTTCAGGGAATTCTCTAGGCCAGAATACTGGAGTGGTTAGCCTTCTCCTTCTCCAAGACTATAAAGTGTCAGGTAAATAAATGAAATAATTTATTTCATTTTTTTAAAAGAGTGATGTGTCAAAGGGAGTGCAGAAAGAACCACTTGAAAGAATTGAGTTTGCTCAGTCAAAGGACGGGACAAGACGTGATATGTCTATGAACAGGGAAGGATAATCATCTTTTGTATACCAAGAGCTCATTACGAAGAGCTCATTTCTAAGACTTTGTTTAGTATGGTTATATTTCTTAGCATTTTCTCAAAGTGTGAGAGACAAATCACTCAAAGAAAGAATAGTAGATTATTGAACTTAGCAACTGAACAACAAGTGGAGAAGACTGTTGTAAATGAATACAAAAATAGAGCTAAACACATGCATTTTAATGATTCAGAATTGGCAGGATCGGAAGGAGGGGGGCGATTTACCTGAGAAGAGAAGAGAAGCATGGTCAAGAATATATCATGTTTGTGTTTTTGCAAAGAAAAAGAAGGAACTTAACATTTATTATCTTCTATTTATTTTGTTGGATACTTCCACATTCCACAGTGATGAAAAAGCGGTTTAAAAATGTTTATTTTTCTTCCAATAAAACAAGTAATCACATATCCTCTAAAGCATAGAAATGCTTTTAAAGCAAAATGATATTAAAGCCAAAGTACAGAAAACTCATTAAATTTGTATCATGAACTAATTAATAACTATATGTAAAAATTAATGTGCTTGGTATGAGTACATTTATATCTTTAGATATATATCTACAGTAATATATATATATAAATTGTTACTACTGTAAAATATTTAGGACATGAAAATTAGTGTTTTATATGTCTTTGAGTGCTTACAAATAGTACTTTGAAAGCTTATGGACAGTCTGGTAGTTCTGTTATTCACATCTTGCAATTTTCTTCTGAAGATTCACTTACAAACCTGGTCTGTGTGAGACTTTCCCCATCTAACCCTTTAAATGACACCAAATGTAAAGTTCCTGACTGCACACATAGACAGTTCAGGTTTAGCTCAGTTGTGTCCGACTCTTTGTGACCCCATGGACTGCAGTATGCCAGGCCTCCCTGTCCATCACCAACTCCCAGAGTTTACTCAAACTCATGTCCATTGAATTGGTGATGCCATCTAACCATCTCATCCTCTGTCATCCCCTCCTCCTCCCGCCTTCAATCTTACCCAGCATCAGGGTCTTTTCAAATGAGTCAGTTCTTCGCATCAGATAGCCAAAGTATTAGAGCTTCAGCTTCAGCATCAGTCCTTCCAATGAATATTCAGGACTGATTTCCTTTAGGATGGACTGGTTGGGTCTCTTTGCAGTCCAAGGGACTCTGAAGAGTCTTCTCCAGCACCACAGTTCAAAAGCATCTATTCTTTAGTGCTCAACTTTCTTTATAGTCTAACTCTCATATCCATACATGACTACTGGAAGAACCATAGCTTTAACTAGATGGACCTTTGTTGGCAAAGTAATGTCTCTGCTTTTTAATATGCTGTCTAGGTTGGCTATAGCTTTTCTTCCAAGGAGCAAGGTGTTTTCATTTCATGGCTGCAGTCACCATCTGCAATGATTCTGGAGCCCCTCAAAATAAAGTCTATTACTGTTTCCATTGCTTCCCCATCTATTTGCTATGAAGTAATGGGACCAGATGCCATGATCTTAGTTTTTCTTCAAAGTAGTCGTAAAAATCTATACTCTCATCAGCAGTGTATTCTTCCTTTTATTTTAGGTTCTTGTCTAGAACCCAAAACAATTCTTTAGGTTCTTGTTTTAGAATCTAGAACAACTCCTTTTGTTCTAGACCCTTGTCAACATTTGGTACTTTTTTTTTTTTTTCATTTTAGATATCTTGATATAATTTTGGTTTAAATTTGAATTTTCCTGATGAATAATGAAACTTTTCATATATTGAATAGCCATTTGGATGAGCTCTTTTTTAAAATGAGCATTGAAGCCTTGCCTTTTTTTCACAGGTGTGTAGGAGAAGTTTGTTATGTATTATGTTTGGATATTAAAATTTAAAAATAATCTCTTTTTAGACTGTCATAGAAAAATGTAAAATAAGCAACATCTGGATTAAACCTGAAGAGCCTTTAAAAAAAAAAAAAACAACTAGTTTCTATTCTCCTGTAACATGGGTTTGACAGGGGAAAAGAGAAAGAAAAAGTCTATCTTTAAATATTTAATTTAACAACTAAGCAAAATGAAAATGGTCTTATAATTTCTGACACCGGAAGAAACCTACTGGGAAGCTGTCATAAATCACAGTACTTTATAGCAATAAAATAGTCACATCCTTGAAGTTCACTATTTCTAGCTAATTAAAATTTCATTGTCAAATACATCTTGCAGTTTGTTCATATTTTACAGTTTCTCAGAAGACACGCTTCTGAGAAAAACTGGTAAATAAATTGTTGGATTTTCTTTTTAAAAAGGACCAGAGGAAAGCCTGCCTTCTGGTTTTAAATATCCTTCCATTTACAAACAAAACAAATAAAACAAGCAACTTCTAAACTTTCTAAAAAGACTTCTGCCTTTTACATTACAGTAAATTTGCTTTGAATAGTACATTTCGTTTTGTTAATAAAAATGTTTCCAAGAGAGACTTGTTTTCATTCTTTGTAACGACAGTAGTTACTCCTAGGCATTCTTCCTTACACCATGTTTTTGGTTTTGTTAATAAAAATGGTCAACACTGGCTCCAATTGGGGGGAAAAAAAGCTAATTCTTTGGAAAATTTATCTTAAAAAGCTGATTATCAAATACTAAGTGCTTATACTGTATTTATAAGAAAAGGAAATGAAGAAAACCAAAATTATTAAAAATATATTTCACAATTTTAGCAACTGCCACTGTACAGATATTTGCAAGTAAAATAATAGTACTCATAAAATAGAGTGATATTGTTTCAGGAAACTACTGTGATGTTTCACTGAGTTTCAGGTGGAGGCAAAAATGCTTCAAGAAAAATATCAAGATATATGTAAGCTAACTATTCAGTTCAGTTCAGTTCAGTTGCTGTCATGTCTGACTCTTTGCAACCCCATGAACCGCAGCACGCCAGGCCTCCCTGTCCATCACCAATTCCCAGAGTTTACCCCAACTCATGTCCACTGTATTACTGTGATACAATTCTTTTACCATATGCAGACAGTAATTCAATAATCTACTATTCTTTCTTTGAGTGATTTGTCTCTCACACTTTGAGAAAATGCTAAGAAATATAACCATACTAAACAAAGTCTTAGAAATGAGCTCATCATAATGAGCTCTTGGTATACAAAAGATGATTATCCTTCCCTGTTCATAGACATATCACGTCTTGTCCCGTCCTTTGACTGAGCAAACTCAATTCTTTCAAGTGGTTCTTTCTGCACTCCCTTTGACACATCACTCTTTTAAAAAAATGAAATAAATTATTTCATTTATTTACCTGACACTTTATAGTCTTGGAGAAGGAGAAGGCTAACCACTCCAGTATTCTGGCCTAGAGAATTCTCTGAACTGTATAGTCCATGGGGTCGCAAAGAGTCGGACACAACTGAGCGACTTTCACTCACTTTATAGTCTAGGTGTTCCTAGAAAAGGGAATTCTTGTAGTAGGGACCCAAACATCGTATCTTCTCCTATCTCACTGGAGAGACCAGAAATCAAATCAACTACACACCATCTATTTGAAATATAATCTAGCTAAAAGTTACAAACCAGAGTATTAAAAAGAGAATATCCATTTTTTTTAGTCTTCATATTAACTAAAGTAGTAACTGTGAGTAGTTAACTATACAACAGCAGCATGCTGCTAAGGTTTTCAAAGGTGCTCTGTAGTCTGTGGAATTAAATGCAATACATCAGAGCAAGCAACTTGTCCAACAGGTTGACTATGCTAGGTGTCACCTGATCCTGAATGACACTGGCTTGATCCTGGCACCTAAACCTGCTTGCTTACTTTCAAAAGTCTAACAAAAGAGCATGCAGAACCAGGTCATTTTTCTTCTTCAAAGAAGAGAACTGTATTAACCTACACTAACTTCACAACTTGCTATTTCAGCAATTCACTTATTTATAAAATACCTCAAACCTGAGAATGACAGAAATGTGGGGTTTTATAGTCTCATTCCTGATAAGAACTCCTCACTGGCTCCCTCTTCAAGTGTATAAGTTCAGAGAACTCTTCATTCAGCAGAATGGTAAGGTCTGAGTAGGGGTGAGCGAGGTACCAGAAAAGATAAGAGCGAGCAAGGTACCAGAGAAGATGAAGACCTTCATCTGAATTTTAATGACGATTCAGTAAGTCTCTCCTATTTTTCAAATATGCACAAAGAACACATTCTCAGTGGCAACGCTTTAGGCTTCCAAACACAAACTGACATCATACCCATAATTACATGTGGAGCTTTGATAGACTGAATTCCGATTAGGCGCGCACACACACATACCCAGAAAGAAAAAAATAAAAACAAAAGACAGCTGTCTGAGGATTGACATTGCTGAGTCATGACTCATTTTCTCGACTCACTGTTTACTGGGAAACAACAGGACACTACCAGTTATTCTCTCTCCGCACTACAGAATTAGGTATTTTAGAAAGTTTATGCAACCAAGTGTAAGAATCTTGTGAACCTTATTTCACCACACATCCACCGGCTTCTTCAAGAAAGCTGATATACAGGGAACTGAAAACAAGAACCACCACAAACAACCACTAGAGAGCGTGAAAGAACAGGAAGAACAAAACCAGTGTGACTCCCTCTTCAGAAGCTGCTGAAGGTCAAGACTGGAGCAGAAGAGGAAACTCAACCATGTGTCTATATAGAAGGATTTCCAGAGTTTTGAGTGGCTAATCAGGTTACCTTTATGAGTAAAGAATTAATTTGATAATTCAGTGTTTTACACACCCAGCCTCAAGCTTCTGCCCCTTGGACTGTCCATCTTTACTTTTGTTTATAGAGATTTCATTCTTACAACTTTAATGAGGATACAGAACCCAGAATTATACCCCAAAAGTAGAAAGAAACTGTAATGGGGAAGACGTATTAATAAATCCTTTAAATGAGACAAAAGTTTTAATCAACTATAGCCAAACGTTTATCAGAAAAATGTCATGGCTACATTACAGAGCTCTTAACCTTCTTTGCAAATATATAAACTATATGGATATATATTTCATGAAAAAAATTTAGAAAAACTAGTATCAAGAAAAAAATCATGAGTAGTGAAAATGGGCCCACCTTAAAAAAAAAAAAAAAAAAAAACAATGGTCAAAAGAAAATTGTTTCACATACATAGGAGAATTTCTTTCCTCATGCCATTCATTTCATCCTACCCACTCCCTTCCCATTTATAATGTGCCTTTAGTTATAAAATGGGCACCTTATTAGCACAAGTGCCTTTCGAAACATAATCCTGTATAATCTGACATTTGTATTCAGGAGAGAAAAAGGAGTCATGTGTTTCCTTCTAATATTTTTCTCTTTCCAATACACAGTAGCAAACTTTATAATTATTAGATTGATTAATAGTTTTTTTTCAACTTAGGTCAGTAAAATACCAGCAATAGATTAATGACCTGATTGTCTCTAACATGGGGAAATATACCAAGGCCCAACGTCCATTTTTGTTTGTCTGTCTAGCTATCCATCCATCCATCCACTCATCTATCATATACACACATAACATAATATACATGCATGTATCATGGCAGTCCTTTCACATACTCCAGCAGGATAGAAGATGAGAGAAAAATCTAAGCCCTGTGTAACACAACGTGAACACTGTTAAATTGGACAGAGCATTATGTCCTCATTCTCACAGCCATCAGTCCTCTTATAAACAGTGTGTTTTAATAATGGATTCGGCAGTACGACAAACAGTCTCTTGTTTCCTACTGGGTGGAGAATGTCACTTTGTAATTTGATTTCCGATAGCCGAAAGCAGTAATGAAACTGCTCCTTACAACGTACTGCTCATCACTCACAGACTCGTAAATCACAACCCCATTTACACAGACTTAGTCAAAAACTGGAATAGCAGGTCAAGCTTTAACACAAAAACACTACATCCCTTCACTGTGCTTGGAGCCAAATCAAGCTAACTTGTTCCCAGGGATTGTAAAGAGCCATGACAGATCCTTTTGACAGTGGCTATCTTTACTATTTAGCTCACTAGAATAGTGTGGTCTCTCTCAACTCCACAATGGTCTCCAGAAAAATGGAAAGGGCAGCAACCTTTTCAGAGACTAAATGAAAATGTATGAAGACAGATGTTCACTGACTGTTGTGACTCTCAAGATCCTCCACTTAAGTTACCCTCAAGCACATAATTCATGAGGTGAAGTAACAGAGGACCCTTACAAATGGAGAGAAACTGAGCTGGGTCTTGGATAGGGAAGCGATTGGTTCAAACAGTTGGATAATTTTGAAATGTTAAAATTAAAAAAATCATTAAAAAAAATTACATTAAAAAATATAAACATAGAGAAGGCACTGAATATGGGATAATGCTACCCAAAAAAAGTTTTACTAACTTCAATTACACAGAAAATGACTAAGTCCCAAAGTCTTTAAAAGAGATTAAAATCAACTTGAATCTTAATTTCGTATATAGGCATTTAGAATATGCTACAGCTATGTAATTGTTTACATAAAAGCAACATACAAACTGCAGTCATTTGCCTTAACTGAAAGCTGCTTTTTATTCTGATAAATACCAATACTTTGCTATATGTTTTTGGTTTTGAATGAATATGATATCAATATTGATGACATCCATCTGCCAACATCTCCTCCCCATATTTCAATCTAGATTTATGATGTATTTGGTCTTTAGGCAATAACTCATGGTACCTGAGCCAGCAGACACAGTATGGACAAAGTATAAAGCCTAAATGTATCTGGAACCATGAGAAAAAAACCAGTAAACTGCAAATAAGGAGACCTGTATTTTCATTTCAATTCTGTTCTAATGCTGTGATCTTGAGCAAGCACCAAATCCCTTACACCTCAATGTTCTCATTGAAAAGGAAGAGTGTGGACTGCACCAGATGATTTCTCAAGTCTCTTCCAGATTTAACTTTCAATGAGCTAATTAGTTAAAGTTTATGACGTCATCTATTGGCAAAGGATATTAAAAGTCTACCTTGGGGTGGGGGTGGGGGAACAAGCAAAGTTCTCATTTGAACTCTTACTGCTGTCTATGGATCCAACCTGTTGAACTTGCCAAATGAAACAGATTTACTACATGCTACTGAGATTCAGGCAAGGCTGTTACATTATTATTAATGGTTGATATATTTTGTCTCTCTCAGAGAGAAATGGGCTATATCCATTCCTAGGTATCTTAGTATTTCATAAAGAATCTAGGGAAAAACTAGAATAAACATCCACTTCAAATGATTAAAAGAACAAGTAAATGTTGCAGTGTCAGTACTTTGCTATGATCATCACACCTTTAATTTATCTGAGTTTCTCAGAAGGCTATTTTAGATCTGGATTTTGTACTGGATGTTGAGTCTCCACACAATACTCCTGTGAACTCACAGTTAATGAAAACCAACCCATTTTTTTTTTTTAAAAGCCGGTAAGTACAAAAGTAAATAGTCATTTCATTTGTGAATTTTGAAAAAGCACAGATACCCTTTAAATATATACAAACTTTTAACTTCTGTCTCAGATGGATTCTAGGAACTCTTACCTGGGGTCTGCATTCCGTGAAGTTTCTGGGTGTTGCTAACATGATCTTTCCGGCATGCCAGTCAGAAACTCAAAACACTTTCTATACCACACTAGCTGCGCTTGTTCACGCTCCTGCTCTCTCTCGCTCTCTCTCTCTGTTTTTTTGCTCCCGCTCAATGCCTCAGACAGATTGGAATGCAGAAAAGCCAGAGCCAACGCCAGTCAAACTCACCCCCCCAAACCCCCCTCCCCCCACTTCTTTTGCTAGAGAGCACTGAACAATAGCTATCCTTCCTGCTCACAGCCTGTCTCTTTCACAGCACTGGGTGCAGGCAATCTAGTTCAGAAGAAGCAACGTGATTTACCAAGCGAGGTATTTAATTCACTTCTTCTGTCCCATGGGTGGATGTGTACATCTGTGAGTTTTAAGAAGCGATTCATTTTTTTTAAAAAAAGCAATCTATTTCAAAATCTGTCCTGTTTTAGGAATAGAAATATAAAACAAATTTCAGAGATTCTTATTTTGAGTGTTATTGCTGAATTAAAATATTAACTTTTCAAAGTACAAAGCCCAGGGAAATACCTTACGGCTGATGTATATATAGAAGTCTGTTAACACATATATTGCTATCTTAAAGTCACTTGGTGAATCACTTTATCACAATAGTAATATTTTAAATTTAGAAAAAGAAAAACAATTTCTCTGAAACTTTTCATTCAGGTCTTAAGCTAGAACTTCATTTTAAAAATAAACTATAATTAAAATTAATTTTACAAACAGAATGGTTCCTAACTGATTAGTCAATAAGTTGTGATGAAACTATAGATAGCATCAGTATGCTCAGTCATTATTTTGGTTTGTTTGAAAATCTGACATATTTCTAGGGTTTGTTTTTCTCTACATTCCAAAAAAAGGAGGCAGGTCAATGATGTAATCTTCATTATTGGTATGATGACCTAACACATTATGCAGCTGCTCGGTTGCTGAGGTTAGCATGTCAGGATTGATCAATTAAAAAATTCACTCTTTGAATTACTGAGCGGATTCCACCTGCCACTTCAGACAGTGGAACAGGACAGAAAGGAGAGAGCACAGTTTCAATCTGTTATCTTCCCTTTCACAAAAGCTGATGGAAATACATTTATCTCTGTTTATGTGTTTGTATATATATGTATTAAATGTAATATATCTCTCATATACGATCAATATATTTTCACACAGATATATTTGTATGTATGTACATATATGTGTGATAAATATGAATGTATGTATCTTTGGCACCCTATTTCCTCTCCCCTTTTTTCTCTCCAAGTTTCAATGATGCATAAAGTCTCCTTTAATTCCATCATAATTTGATTTTGGTTATCGGGTTTCATTTTACTTCAAGGATCATAATACTCTAACACTGCATTTTCCTCTTTTACTTTGGGTTTTGTATTTCTATTTCAGAAGAACTATTCCTGTAAACCCTATGGCTACTCAAATAAGAATTATAGGGGGAGAAAAGACATAAACAAAACATTATACAGAAAGAACAAACTAAGAGTTTGATTATGAAGACTTAAGAGACCATAGACTCCCACCTTGCCCTCTATGAAACAAAACACCAACACCTCCTACCCTCTTCACACCCAGGTAAGCTTTATCATTATTAGTCTCATATGTTTTGTTATTGTTTTAGTTGCTAAATCATGTCTGACTCTTTTACAATCCCATAGACTGTAGCCTTCATGGCTCCTCTGCCCATGGGATTCTCCCAGGCAACAATACTGGAATGGGTTGCAACTTCCTTCTCCAGGGGATCTTTCTGACCCAGGAATCAAACCCATGTCTCCTGCATTGACAGGCAGATTCTTTACCGCTGAGCCACCAGGGAAGCCCAGCCTCATTTATAATCAACCTTAAAACAGTGCAAAGTACACTGAGATTATTTTTACTTGTTATTCCTCAGAAGATTTCTAAAAAATAGGTCACGACTTCCGTCATTATCTTCAAGATTCAGAGTCTAAACGGTGAGACTAAATTATCAGAGAGAGAGATTTCAGCTCAATGAAAGGAAGTCAGAGCCACTGCAAGGGACTTTCCGAAGGGGCTGCCTGCTACAAGACACAGTTAGATTCCTTAACGCTTCCCACACAGGTTGGCAGCCCATCTGATGAATAACTGTAGCACAGCAGTTCTCAAACTATGCTACTGAACAACACTCAGGTTCTGATGATAAAAAAGAACAGAGGGGGACCGAGTTCGATCCCTGTTCAGGGAACATTCCATGTGCCGTAAGGCAACTGGGACCGCACACCGCAAGGACTGAGCCTGCACTCAGCAACAAGAGAAGCCAGTGCAATGGGAGGCCTATGTACTTACAGCTAGAGAGTGGCCCCCTTGTGGCAGCTAGAGAGAGCCTGAGCACAGCAAAAATGACCCAGTGCAGCTGAAACTAAATTTATTAATTAAAAAAAAATTTTAAGGTCATTAATCTGATAAAAAAAAAAAAGAATAGCAATCTTTCCCGAAATGACACAGAAAGTTCATGTATTCAATTTTCTCAAAAGTGAGTTTTTTCTTCTTGAATGTATTTTAAAATGTTAGAATCTATTACTCTTATTTAACCTTAAAGATGCCTGGAACAGTTCCAAATTCAGATCAATAATGACATTTTCAGATATTTGAAGGTGAATCAGAACAATAATTTATTGAGTTCTGTAAAGAGCACTTTTACTACTACCTGGAGTTCTGATACGTGAATAAATCTGAGTACTCTCAAGGAAACGATTTTTCGCATATCCAAATATGACGTTATTTCAACACTCTTCAAAGGATATCATACACCATATTTTATTATTCCTATACTGCATCTTTTTTACAAATATGCATTCCTATTTTTAATCTCCTGTTTTATGTCTTCCAGCCTTACTGTTTGTTGCTGCTTCTCTATCTAGAAGTTTCTTCCTTGCCTGGTCTGCCTGTCATACTCTTATCTACTCTTCAAAACCCAGATTTAAAATTATATTCTTAGGGTGGTTTACCTCATTTCCTATGCAGAGATGATTACATTCTCCTTTGTACTATTTTTTTTTTACTCTCTAGTAGTTTCTTTTTCTTTATAGCTTTCATCATTATCTAACATTATACTAGTACTGATGTTTAATGTCTCATTTCACATTCAGAATATGATGCAGATGAAGAAGGGGCTTGTTCTTGTTTTCAGCTTTATCACTAGAGCCTAACACAGTGCCTGGCTTAATACGTACGTAATAAGTGATGCTTGGATGAATGGAAGAATATGTTTCATTTACCAAACCTTTTTAAAGTACTTAGACTGAGGTGTGCTTAGAGTAACTTGAGGACACACACCACAGCATATCCATTTTTCTGATGCCAGAGGCTAGCACTTGTATGTAAGTGAAACAGGAATGTGTGAGTTCAAGTAACTCACTGAAGCCAATTGTAAGGGAAAACAGTCATTTCATCATTTACCCAGTTAGGTCTTACTTATACTAGGTGAAATCCTGATTCCTAGATGTTGATTTTCAAAGTAACTTTAAATGTACATGAACGCACAGCCATGCGTTGAGCTGCCATAGCCAGGGAAACGCAGCTTCCAAGGTAGGGACTGGAGAGACCAAGAACATCTTCATCTACAACACTAGGACGGTGTTCTCTAGGAAGCTGGGGAACCCTGAGTAAATGGCTCATCCTCCAGCCACAAACTCAAGTTGCAAAGTAACTGAAATCCATGTCCACGCAGAATATCCCTCGTGGGTTTTAAGAGCCTTGTAGAGTGTGAAGAAGGTTTGAAATGATATAATGGATCACACAAGATGAACCCTTAATTCAGCACCCAGAATCTTCATCCTGGTTAGATGAAGGCACTTGAGCCATTTTATTTCTGCAAATAGCCACAATTTTGTCAATATCTGGTCTTACATTTCTCCCCCATACAGACAGTTTGATAGGGTTGTCTTCACTAACCCATCTTACACTGTCATGAGCAAACTCTGTACTTAATAATAGTTCCATTAGGTTGAACTACATGAAAATGCCATTTTTTAAAAGTCAAAAACAGTCAAATATCAGCAATGATCAAATGAATAATATGAAAGATTCAAACACTGGATGAAGGGGGTTGGAGCAGATAATTTTAAATGTCTTTTCTGATTCTGAAAATCTGTATTTTAATTCAAACAGAAATAAGAGCTAAATCAAATTCAAAATTTGGTCATCATCTTGTCAAACTATGGTTCTATTATAACTTAACATAGCACTTTCTTCTTGCCCTTCTTGGAACTAATATAGTGTCTGGCCACAATAAATGCTTAGTAAATATTTGCTAAATAAACAAATGGCTTGAAAACAGGTATAAGTACACTACTGAAGGCTGTATCTATGTGACTTTCCAAGCTCAGAGTCAACAAATATTGGTTTTGTTTTCAGAAGGCTAGGATATTTTTTTCCTAGTAATGAATCAATCAGATAGTATGTTTTATAAACTTTGAAGAATACGGATAGTGTATTTTACCCCTACCCTTTACAAAAGTATTTAGGGAATTCTGACTTTGGTACAGATATAGACGTCAGTGTGACAGCCATTGGTTGTTGCTGTTTAGTTGCTAAGTTGTGTCTGACTCTTTGCAACCCCATGGACTGTAGCCCACCAGGCTCCTCTGTCAACAGGACATTCCAGGCAAGAATACTGGCGTGGGTTGCCATTTCCTCCTCCAGGGGAATCTTCCTGACTCAGAGATCAAACCCACGTGGTAAAGAAGCTGCCTGTACCAGCTTCTTTACCACTGAGCCACCTGGGAAGCCCCACGACAGCCATTAAGAAACTCTAAAACCATAGGTGCACAATTTTCTGAAAATTAAAGGGCACAAAAATCAAGCTAGTTGAATATAATGAAGTTACCTACACATCCATTTTCTTATTAACAAATTTTAAAATGAGCAAACAAAAAATCCCATTAATATATGCTGTCTCCTCTTCCAAGCAGATACACATACCAACAGCAGTCAAACTGAGGTGTACATCACCCTACATGCATGCTAAGGTGTACATCACTCCATATGCACACTCCCTCTTCTGAACAGATAGATGATCAGAAACACAGCTTCCTCTAACCACAAACACAATTTCTTTTAATGTCTCCTCAAAAACCAGACTAACATTCTGATGCTGTGGCTTTCCCACTGCATTCTTTTTGGAGTTCGTATTAGAAAAGGAAATCATTGTTTATAACTGGAATGACAAATATCACAGTCACCCACTTACTCAAAAATACCACCGAAATTCTAATTTTTATTTCATTTTATTTGTATATGATGGGACCACAAGGCAAACTTCTCTTTTGATTTAAAAAAAAAAAAAAAGGCATTATAGGGACCGAGGACCTATTAGTCGGATGGTTAGCAAACACTCACAAGTGTTTAGAGGAGGCACATGCCAAACAAGTGACCGTTCCGATGGCTGCTCAATGTTCCTACAACTCCTGGCGAGGCATTAGAGCACTGCCTTGCTTCTCCAGCAAAGATGATTTAGTAGACTGCATCTGCTTACCTGAAATGACCACTGGCCAGGAGAAAGCATTACAAAGAGCAGGCAAAACTCACACATCAGTCACCCTTCTCAACAGTCAGGCTCTTATAGGAATAGTGCCATATTTCAAAGAAAAAAAAAAAACATCTATGTGGAAAACTCCAAGCAAATCTTTTTCTACTTTCAGTGTATGAGTAAACAATATACTATGGAAACAAAAGCAACACTTCTATTTCTATGAAAAAAATTCATTAATAAACATCAAAAAGCAACTAAAAGCATTTTGGGGCAGGGCTGGATATTAATGGAGATCTCAGTGTATTCATGGAGCCAGGGACATGCCTGTGACATTGGCTCTCCTCATTTAAGAGCTTAAGCTGAACTTTAATAAAGCCATCAAAAACTCATTTTCTTCAGTGCCTTTGAAAATATAACTATCTGCTCAGCTTGTTGATTTCCTGTTAAGCTCATCTACTGTCACAACTGAAGAATAGTCCACTTTCCCCATTTAATGCAGATAACATTTGGTTTCAGTAAAAGTATGTCATTAGGCATTTGCTTTTGCCTTAATGTTAAAGAATATTTGTACGCGTGGGCTACTGTTTCGATAAACCTACTTATGAAAAGCAAAAAATATGGTACGGTCATCTTTTGCACATCACTGACACAGTAACGCATACATGTACTATAAAATCCAAACGCTACTGCATCATGCAGGTTACGTGGGCTTTATTACTTCCATTATTCTCTTATAACTATCTGAAGCAAGCTAAAGTCTAGTAGAACTCCAAGAGGTAAATTGTGAAGCAAAGAGGACATCAAAATGGACAACGGACATGTGAAAAGATGCACAATATCATATCAGCAGGGAAATGCAGTGGAGAACGAAATGGCAACCCACTCCAGTGTTCTTGCCTGGAGAATCCCAGGGACGGGGGAGCCTGGTGGGCTGCCGTCTATGGGGTCTCACAGAGTTGGACATGACTGAAGCGCCTTAGCAGCAGCAGCAGCAGCAGCAGCAGGGAAATGCAGATCAAAACTACAATGAAATATTATCACCTCACACCTGTCAAAATGGTCATTATCTAAAAGACAAGGGACAACAAGTTCTGGTAAGGATGCCATACAAAGAAAAGAAGAAAAAAAAAGGAACCCTCATACAGTATTGATGGGAATATAAATTGGTTCAACTGTATGGAAAACAATATGGCAGTTTCTCAAAAAGTTAAAAGCAGGTCTACCATACAGTCCAGTGACTCCACTATTGAGTACATAACCAAAGGAAATGAAAACAGTGTTTTTAAGAAATATATACACTCCCACACTTATTGCAGCTTTATTCACAATATTCAAGATATAGAAACAACCTAAATGCCCATCAACAGATGAATGGATAAATATGATATGGTTTATATATGAATGAAATATTATTCAGCAGTAAGAAAGAAGGATAGCCTGACATTTCTGACAACATGCAAGGATCCTGAACACAGTTTGATAAGTGAGGTAAGTCAGACAGGGAGAGACCAATACTGTATGACATAAACTTTATATGTGAAATATAAAACGTCAAACTCAAACAATCAGATAATAATGGTGGTTACCAGGGGATAGGTTTGAGGGGATAAAACTGATGTTTAAGGGTACAAACTTGCAAAGGATAGTGTTTAAACAGGCCACAGTGATCTAATGCACATATAATAAATATAGGCAACAAAACTGTATCACAATTACATAACGTGATAAATAGTGCTACAATGGCTATCATGTTACAATACACAAATGTTATCAAAGTAACATGTTGTACACCTTAAATTAACACAATATTATATGTCAAATAGATTCGAATAGATTTAAGGGCCTAGATCTGATAGATAGAGTGCCTGATGAACTATGGACTGAGGTTCATGACATTGTACAGGAGACAGGGATCAAGACCATTCCCATGGAAAAGAAATGCAAAAAAGCAAAATGGCTGTCTGGGGAGGCCTTACAAATAGCTGTGAAAAAAAGAGAAGCGAAAAGCAAAAGAGAAAAGGAAAGATATAAACATCTGAATGCAGAGTTCCAAAGAACAGCAAGAAGAGATAAGAAAGCCTTTTTCAGTGATCAATGCAAAGAAATAGAGGAAAACAACAGAATGGGAAAGACTAGAGATCTCTTCAAGAAAATTAGAGATACCAAAGGACCATTTCATGCAAAGATGGGCTCGATAAAGGACAGAAATGGTATGGACCTAATAGAAGCAGAAGATATTAAGAAGAGATGGCAAGAATACACAGAAGAACTGTACAAAAAAGATCTTCATGACCCAGATAATCCTGGAATGTGAAGTCAAGTGGGCCTTAGAAAGCATCACTATGAACAAAGCTAGTGGAGGTGATAGAATTCCAGTTGAGCTATTTCAAATCCTGAAAGATGATGCTGTGAAAGTGCTGCACTCAATATGCCAGCAAATGTGGAAAACTCAGCAGTGGCCACAGGACTGGAAAAGGTCAGTTTTCATTCCAATCCCAAAGAAAGGCAATGCCAAAGAATGCTCAAACTACCGCACTCATCTCACACGCTAGTAAAGTAATTCTCAAAACTCTCCAAGCCAGGCTTCAGCAATACGTGAACCGTGAACTTCCTGATGTTCAAGCTGGTTTTAGAAAAGGCAGAGGAACCAGAGATCAAATTGCCAACATCCGCTGGATCATGGAAAAAGCAAGAGAGTTCCAGAAAAGCATCTATTTTTGCTTTATTGACTATGCCAAAGCCTTTGAGTGTACAGATCACAATAAACTGTGGAAAATTCTGAAAGAGATGTGAATACCAGACCACCTGATCTGCCTCTTGAGAAATCTGTATGCAGGTCAGGAAGCAACAGTTAGAACTGGACATGGAACAACAGACTGGTTCCAAATAGGAAAAGGAGTTCGTCAAGGCTGTATACTGTCACCCTGTTTATTTAACTTATATGCAGAGTACATCATGAGAAATGCTGGACTGGAAGAAACACAAGCTGGAATCAAGATTGCTGGGAGAAATATCAATAACCTCAGATATGCAGATGACACCACCCTTATGGCAGAAAGTGAAGAGGAACTCAAAAGCCTCTTGATGAAAGTGAAAATGGAGAGTGAAAAAGTTGGCTTAAAGCTTAACATTCAGAAAATGAAGATCATGGTGTCCAGTCCCATTACTTCATGGGAAATAGATGGGGAAACGGTAGAAACAGTGTCAGACTTTATTTTTCTGGGCTCCAAAATCAGTGCAGATGGTGACTGCAGCCATGAAATTAAAAGACGTTTACTCCTTGGAAGGAAAGTTATGACCAACCTAGTTGGCATATTCAAAAGCAGAGACATTACTTTGCCAAAAAAGGTTCGTCTAGTCAAGGCTATGGTTTTTCCTGTGGTCACGTATGGATGTGAGAGTTGGACTGTGAAGAAGGCTGAGTGCCGAAGAATTGATGCTTTTGAACTGTGGTGTTGGAGAAGACTCTTGAGAGTCCCTTGGACTGCAAGGAGATCCAACCAGTCCATTCTGAAGGAGATCAGCCCTGGGACTTCTTTGGAAGGAATGATGCTAAAGCTGAGACTCCAGTACTTTGGCCACCTCATGGGAAGAGTTGACTCATTGGAAAAGACTCTGATGCTGGGAGGGATTGGGGGCAAGAGGAGAAGGGGACGACAGAGGATGAGATGGCTGGATGGCATCACTGACTCGATGGACGTGAGTCTCAGTGAACTCCGGGAGTTGGTGATGGACAGGGAGGCCTGGTGTGCTGCGATTCATGGAGTCGCAAAGAGTCGGACACGACTGAGCAACTGATCTGATCTGATTCAAAGATGGTTCAGATTATTTTTTAATAGAAAATCCATTCCCCAAAGAAAATTTAAATTCTTAAGCAAGGGTAAAATTAATCAGTGGTACTTGTATTCAGTACTTCTGAACCATTAGGATGGTGACAGTAATAAAATTAGACCCTTTTATTCAATTTTATTCTAGGCTCCAAGAGGGCACCTCTATCCCATTTTATGATATTAGTCGTTTTACATTTTCATTTCAAATATTACATTTTGAAATACATATATGTTCCCCCTATTTTTTGAGAAGGGTTATATTTGAAAGTTCCTAAGTAATAATATGAGATTTTTATCTTATTTTAAAAGCTGAGATGAATCATCTGCCAAAATGTAAAACACTGTGGACATGAAAATAACTCCATGAATAATCATTTTTCGGTTTAGAAAATATCAGTAAATATAAAAAATAACTTCAAGAAGTTAAAACTTTCTTCTAAATATATGTCCATACAGTTAAAACAATTTATAATTATCAAATAAAGTTCTACATAATAAGAAATAAGTTAGTCTTCCAGTAAAGGTAAATACCCTGATAGAAAAGGCACAGAATTATGAGACAAGGCACACAGTCAATTTTAAACCAGCAATCCTACCAAAAAACAATAAACAAACAAGCAAACAAAAATACCATGTAGTTCAGTAACATAAACACTACATTCAAGGATTTACCATCTGCTTTAATAACAATTTTTTCTGTCACAATGGATAACATATTTTCTCTTGGCAATAAAACACAGCATATAAATTTACTATTGCTGAAGCTAAAAACCATTGAAAAACTTGAAAATCATCTCTGAGAAATTGTTTCAGTGACAGTAGTTATGTATCCCAATAAAAAATGAAAAAAAAATTTTTTTAACATATTCAAGAATTATGATTATATGCTTGAACTATATTCTTTAACCTATCTTCAACAGTGGTAACTATCAAAAGATAAATCTGCCCTAGGATGTAATAAAATCAGAGCACAGATGGCTTGGGCTTTTGAATGAATTTAAATCTAAATAACCTGTTTAACATACTGGTCTAAAAATCATATTGATAGAAAACAGAGATGAGTGGAAAAGAGCTATATTTCAGGGAAGTCTAACACTTAACTGATAATTTACTGGGGTTACAAATTGAGAGATAAAAGAGAGGTTAATGAATTTGCTAAGGAAATAGTCACTGGTGACTAAGGACAGACTCACACTCCTATTATTAGATCTCTCAGGAGGCCGTCCAGAGAAGTAACAACAGGAATGTCTGTGTATGAGAACTGGAAATAGTCCTTTCTCCCTCATGTTAGGAAATAAATACAGTGGTTTCCATCTCATTGGCAAGAGAAAGGCCACAGCACTGACTTTAATTAAGGATATACTTTTGTCCTTAGAGAAGTTTTAGGACAAAATGAGTTTGTAAAATATAATTATTATGGATCATGCTTCACCCTGTACCATCAGCTGTTGCCTGATTTAAATGATCATTCAAAAACATATAAAACATTCAAAGCTTCCTAAGACATTTATGATGCATATTTTAAATTCTACACCATACCCAAGCAAACGTGAAATTAAAAAGAATATGATGAATTGGAAAATGCTGTAAATATATAGTGCATCCTTGTTCACTGTTTAATTAGACTCAATATTTATTGAGTGTTATTAAGTGCCAAACATGTTCTTGGTAAAGAAGTTCTCTAAATGATGCGTGAAGTTGCATCTTTAGTAAACAGAATTTCATTCATCACAGTTATTCCCCAAATTGCCAACAGCAACAAAACCCTTCATATTCTGTTTTTATATTTTTGAATAAATGACTGCACATTATTTTCCACTAAGTGACAGTAAAACAGATAACTGCTAATAAATTTATTTTTTTTTATGGTATAAGGAAATAACCATTGATGGCGTCATAGGACCCAGGAGTAGAGAACTCTTCCTCTTTTGTTCATCACTCCAAGGCAAGCAGCAGAAAGAGCATAGAGGTTCACAGGACTAACTCTAGGGCCAGATTACCAGGTTCAAACACCAGCAGTGCCATTCACTACTTACAGAAGTCCTGGAAAAGCACCACCTTGGTTTCATTAAATATTTAAAAAGCAAACAAACAAAGATAATAATAGTACCTAGCTAACAGAGTTTAGTAAGTAAATATTTATTTGTCAAGTGCTTAGAATAATCCCTGGCACAAACCACTATATAAGAGTTTGTTGAAACAAAATAAAAATAGTATTTTGTGTGTGTGGGTGAGGGAGGCTGTAAAAAGCAGGGAGAGGGGGTTGTGTAAGAACAATTAATATCATTCATCCCTGATTTGACATGGCATCTTTCCTTCAAAAAGCTTTGTGATAAATATCTGTATGGATTTCTTTATTTACCAGCTATCATTTACAAGCTATCATTGCCATAGACTGTCTAAACTGTTTTCTTTTTCTTCCATTTACGCTTTCCTTCTGTTTTTACGCTTAATTCTTTTATCAGAGAACACTTTTAATGCGTTTATAACATGATCTAGCATACACCCCCTGCAACTGCCATCATGAGATAAAATCTGTGAAAGGAAAGGAAAGTGCAGTGGCTCAGTTGTGTCCGACTCTTTGTGACCGCATGGACTGTAGCCTACCATGCTCCTCCATCCATGGGATTTTCCAGGCAAGAGTGCAGGAGTGGGGTGCCATTTCCTTCTCCAGGGGATCTTCCTGACCCAGGGATGGAACCTGGGTTTCCTGCATTGTAGGCAGACGCTTTACCCTCTCAGCCATCAGAGAAGCCTGATAAAGTCTGTAACTTTGTCAACAGAATATTATTCTTACCAAGAATATCTGAAATAAGACACCATAGACCCTACACTGTAATTGTAGGTGCTTTGATATGAAAATGCTGACATTATTAATTACCCAAGGAGAGGTACAAATGAAATGCTCTGTGAAATAACTTCTCAGTAGGTATGTAGGATAGTAGCTTGAAGGATCTTGGGTATATATTTCAAGTAGCAATAGTAAAATAAAGTAACACATCCCTCTATGTTCCTCATATTCCAGGCCAGTATTAGCTCAGTCTTCTGGACTTACCCAGTGAAATAATTTTAAGGAAAGACTGTGTGGGGCTTATAGTCACCTGATCATAATGCTGTAGTAAAGCGGAACTGAAGCTAGCTGTGCTGGGTCTCTGTTGCTGCACGTGGGCTTTCTCTAGGGGCGGAGGGTGGGGGCTACTCCCTAGTGGTGGTGCACTGGCTCCTTGCTGCAGTGGCTTCTCTTGTTGCAGAGCATGGCTCTAGGCACTCAGACTTCAGCACTGAGGCACACGGGGCTTAACTGCTCTGTGGCACGTGAAATCTCCCCTGACCAGGGATTGAACCCACGTCCCCCACATTGGCAGGCGGATTCCCATCCGTGCCTTCACTTTAGCAGTCAACAACATTTATGTTTTTTCTGCCACAAATGACTCTGATAAGCAATTTAGTCAACAATATCATCAACCAAAATACATTAATGTATAATAAACACTGATCTAAATATTACTGGAGATAGATTTTTTCTATACTATTATTAGCAAGAAGTATATCCAGAGTGGTTGAAAGAAAGGGTGTTAAAT
This sequence comes from Bos indicus, assembly GCF_029378745.1. Taxonomy (NCBI): domain Eukaryota; kingdom Metazoa; phylum Chordata; class Mammalia; order Artiodactyla; family Bovidae; genus Bos; species Bos indicus. The sequence goes on along the minus strand of NC_091775.1, from coordinate 60,537,048 downwards.
TTCGTCAAATTAATTTTGGGGTGTGTACTTCATTTCTGATTACGTTTTTACTATCTGTGACATTTTTTTTAATGAAAGGAGTTGCTTTAATGAAAAATCTGGAATCTAGAATGCTTGTCATGATCTATTAAACAATACATAGTTTATACTTACGGAGAAGGCAATGGCACCCCACTCCAGTACTCTTGCCTGGAAAATCCCATGGACGGAGGACCCTGGTAGGGTGCAGTCCACGGGGTCGTAAAGAGTCGGACACGACTGAGCGACTTCACTTTCACTTTTCACTTTCATGCATTGGAGAAGGAAATGGCAACCCACTCCAGTGTTCTTGCCTGGAGAATCCCAGGGACAGGGGAGCCTGGTGGGCTGCCGTCTCTGGGGTCGCACAGAGTCAGACACGACTGAAGCGATTTAGCAGCAGCAGCAGCAGTTTATACTTAAAGTCTGAAATTTCAGTGCCCTACTTAAAAACTAGCTGGCTTTTAAATGTGTTCATACATTGACTTGTTCGGAACTTAAGTTGTTTTTGTTTTTTTTTTTTTCCTCATAGAAAATATAGCAAAACTGACTGAAAAAAAGAAACAAACATTCAATGAGCACCCAGTATGTGCCAGCATTCTGCTGGGGAATTTAATTTTAATATCCTTTTTTTATAGAACCCTATAAAGTAGTAACTATCATGCTGATTTTACACATTCAGAGAAGGCTGTTTCCTTAAATTACACATTACTTTATTAATAGATGTACATTGTGGGAAAAATAACAACTATACTTAAAATCAAATAAGCTAATAAAGAAAAAACAGCAGCCCACCAAAGGCATTCTTTCTTTTAATTTTTAGCCTCTCCTTATGGCATTTATCTCAACATTTCTAAATAAAACCTAGTGCTGTAAGAATATTATCTAGAAAAGTTGAGATTAAATTGAGAAGTGCCTAAAACCCTACCATCCCCTTATTCCAATTTGGATTGGACACTCTCTCAGCTATCCAGCTGCCATCCCAGGACTTCCTTTCACCAATATTTTGGGGATTTTCTCTGTCTTCTTCTTGTCCTTTTCAATATTGCCCTTCTGTTGCTTGACGGATCGTTTAGCTTGAAATATAATTTCAGTTTAGAAGTCATGTTCAATTGGAACTTTAACAGCACTACTCTGTGGTCTTAGCCTCTAACATTGCTGTCAAGAACTCGATGCCACTCTTACTCGAATGTCATATAGCATATTTTTGTTTCTGTTTTCAATTCCTGAAAACTCTTAGAAGGTCCTCCTCATCAAAGATGTTCTGAAATTTCCCGAAGATGTGCTTTGAAATAGGTGTTTATTTATTCACTGTGCTGAGCACTTTGTAGACTCATTTAACGTGGAAACTCATAACCTATTTACAATTCTGGCAATTTTTCTTTCAGATCTTGACAAAACGTCCCTTAAATAATGCCATTTTCCCCTGGTTGTCTCATACAGAATACCGATCTTCTGCTCCCCTCCCCACTCAAACCACTCTCCAGATTCTGTACCCCACCTCATTCCTACCCACCCCATTGTCTTCCTGCCCTTTATGCCTTCAGATTCAACAACAGATCATGATGCTATTAATCACAGTCTCCATGGCATTTTAACAGTTTTCTTATATCCAGTTTCTAATTTAAAAACACTTTTTAGCCTCAAGAATCCTTCAAATATAAATGGACACTAGAATATACTGTGCTTTTACAGAAGCTATTAGAATATACTGTGCTTTTACAGAAGCTATTATTTACAATAACCTGGTCCTTCAGTAAGACCCTTACGAGGTTTGCATGATGGTGTGACAACAGTAGTGCAATGGGCTAAATCTTGGTGTCCCCCAAATTCACGTGTTGAAATTCTAACCCCCAGCATGGTGGGATTAGGAGTTGGGGCCTCCAGGAGGTAATCAGGTTATGAGGGAGGAGTTCTCATGAACAGAATTGGTACCCTTACAAAAGGGACCCCAGAGAGTTCCCATGCCTTCTTCCCACCATGAGTTAGCATATAGGAAGTCAGCAGTCTGCAGCCCAGAAGAGGGCCCTTCAGTTCAGTTCAGTTCAGTTCAGTCGCTCAGTCGTGTCCGACTCTTTGCGACCCCATGAATCGCAGCACGCCAGGCCTCCCTGTTCATCACCAACTCCCGAAGTTCACTCAGACTCTGTCCATCCAGCCATCTCATCCTCTGTTGTTCCCTTCTCCTTCTGCATCAGAGGATCCCAATCCCTCCCAGCATCAGAGTCTTTTCCAATGAGTCAACTCTTCGCATGAGGTGGCCAAAGTACTGGAGTTTCAGCTTTAGCATCATTCCTTCCAAAGAAATCCCAGGGCTGATCTCCTTCAGAATGGACTGGTTGGATCTCCTTGCAGTCCAAGGGACTCTCAAGAGTCTTCTCCAACACCAGAGGGCCCTTAGCAGACATTAAATGTTTGCTGTTCAAACCACCCACTCCATGGTATCCTCTTATCACAGCGGGAACTGATTAAGACAAGTAATAATACGATACGGGAATGTATTATTTAGGCATAAATACAATAGAGTAGTAGTCAAATTCACTGCTAAGTCTTAGGAAAGCTTATGAAAATTTTAGTATAATTCTAATTTATTAACCAAAGAAACACATCTAGTTACAAAAAGCTCATCTTTACCAACGACCCTATGCTATATCACTTATGTCAAACGTTATTAGAAGAGGCCACGTTTCCCCCTCACTCCTATTCTGCAAGGGGTTTCTTTTTTGGGAGGCTTATCTACCACTGTGGAACTTTCTAGCCTTCAGCGGCTGCTCCAAGGCTATTTTTATCTAACTGTTTTTTGTGTACTACTGATGATAGTCTGCTTGTAAATATATTTTTCTCTCTCTTACTTTCAGTCACTCCCAATGTATTATTTCACTGGCTCCCTTCCTAGATCATCTGGTTCCTAACACACATCTGGATACTTCCTACAATTTCTACTTTTAAAAACTAATTACAAAAGGTTTGTTTAACTATGCTTTTGACTCTGATGGCACTACTTTGATTAAAGTAAAAGGGAAAAAACTGAAAGACCTCTAAATTGAAAAATAAACTGACATAAAATAATAATCTGTATCACCAGTTCTCTTCCTATTTCAAGTTTCTTTTATTTCCTTCCCATCCCAAGAATTCATCTTCTTTTTATTTTTTTCTACCTTGAGTTTATCTTGTTATTTTCTACTCTGCAGAGTTAGAAAAAAATATGCAAAACACAATCAAAATTATTTTGGAAGCAAAAGAAAAAAATGAACTAGATGGGAATTTCCTGTTGTGATATATTAACCATCAATTAAAATGGAAAACAGTTAAACCTGTAAATTTCTGAAGAAAAAGAAAATAGGCTGTACATTTCAGAGAAAAGAAGTTAACCAGAACAATCCAACAGATACAACAGCTTTATGAGAAACTTGGGAACTTCCTTTCTTGAGCATTGTTACTACAGAAATTAGACGGCAGGTGAGTGCCAAGAGCATGCATGTGTGTGTGTGCTCAGTCACGAATCTGTGTTGGACTCCTTGTGACCCCCTGATCTGTAGCTTGCCAGGCTCCTCTGTCCATGGGATTTCCCAGGCAAGAATACTGGAGTTGGTTGCCATTTCCTTTTCCAGGGGATTTTCCCAGCCCAGGTATGGAACCAGCATCTCCTGTGCCTCCTGCACTGGCAGGTGGGTTCTTTTACCACGGAGCCACCTGGGAAGCCCTTAGGGTCATAAAAAAACAGGTTTCATCCCTGGAGGCAGCTTCAGGCTGTTTTGGACACAAACATAACTAGATGTTCCACCTATCTGATTTACAAATCCTTCTGTTTGAAATACAAACTAAAAAGGCTTTTGTAAGTAGCTGAGCCAATCCTGTTCCCTGCTCCTCCTCCCTCCAAAAAATAAGAATGCGGAGGGATGGAGGAGGAAACTGAGAGGGAGGGAGAGATGGGGGAAAGGGGAGAGAAAGAGAGACCACTGGCGCAACTAAAGTAAGCAATGTTTAGATAATTTGGCTCCACTTACCTAAATCATATATTTTTTCATTTTGGAAAAGTTCCTATAGCAGTCAAAAGCCAAGATTAAGTCTCAAAATTAAATCTCAAGACGCACTATAAACAACTCCACTCCCATCTTTCTACCTCAAGTTACATAACAGAATGCCAAACTGTGCAAGTAAAAATGGAAAAACAAATGAGTAAAGTCATGAGATACGGAGACAGGATGTTTCCTAAGATGCCACACCTCCAATTTCCTTATTGGGTTAATTTAAACCTGTCCAGGCAAAATGAGAAACTAACACTTACTCCATTATCTCACTGGTTCCATGGTTTTGTAAGAGTCAGAGAGAACTGAAGTTTGTCTCAAATCAAAATTTATGTTGTTGGTCTTGCATTCTTCTTTCAAACCATAATAAAAATCTCACTGGATAAGGAAGCTGAGGCTGAGGGGTAATGATGAGAAGAGGTGAAATTTGAAGCCAGTTACAGTAACTTCAAACCTTGTGCCATTTCCACTGCCCATGAGTGCCTCTAATAAAGCAATCCTTCCAGAGAGAACAGAGAGTTACAGTCACAGACAGGCACCTTCTTTCCTACCACAGTAAACTTCCTATCTATGAAGTAACTGCTAAATCTGCTCTTGCGATTTTGATATACTAATTAATCTTATAACCGTTAACTCCAACAGTAGTACACACGTTTGTGCTATCAAGCTGAAATGCAACATAAAGGATAAACTGTTTGGACTTCCCTGGTGGTCCAGTGGTTAGGAATCTGCCTGCCAATGCAGAAGACACAGGTTTGACCCCTGGTCCAGGAATATCCCATATGCTGCAGGGCAACTAAATCTGAGAGCCACAGCTACTGAGCTAGTGCATCTAGAGCCCATACTCCACAACAAGCGAAACCCCTGCAATGAGAAGCCCTCACACGGCAACTAGAGAAAGACTGTATAGAGCATGGAGACTGTCAACTACAAATTGGCACTTACCAAGAGCACTGCCAACGACTGAACAACAAAGGCTTTTGCCATCTGCCTCTATGGAGATTGAGCCCCATGCTGCTATGGCTGTTGACCTTCAACAACCCTCAAGGGAGTTCAGGGTGGAGTGAAGCACTCTGTGCTCCAGGGAAATTGGTGAGACAGGTCTTTAGATAGTTGGATGTTTTTAGAAACAGATTTTATGTTCTCAATCCTTTCATCTCCCCATATCTACAGAAGCACTAAACCCCTTCATGGTGACATCAGATCCTCATGACTAACAAAAAACCTTTTGTAAAATGAGTGCTTCATGCGATGGCACCCCACTCCAGTACTCTTGCCTGGAAAATCCCATGGATGGAGGAGCCTGGTAGGCTGCAGTTCATGGGGTCTCGAAGAGTTGGACACGACTGAGCGACTTCCCTTTCACTTTTCACTTTCATGCTTTGGAGAAGGAAATGGCAACCCACTCCAGTGTTCTTGCCTGGAGAATCCCAGGGACGGGGGAGTCTGGTGGGCTGCTGTCTATGGGGCTGCACAGAGTCGGACAGGACTGAAGCGACTTAGCAGCAGCAGCATGGTATTGAACTCCCCCATCACCAAAACCTTATATATGGACTTTCCCCCACTGCCGCTTTGGAGCAGTCTCTCAGAGCTATGCTGCCTCACGGACTGCAGTCCTCATTTTGCTCCAGACAAAACTTAACTCACAACTCTGAAGTTGTACATCGTGTTTTAGTCAACAAGACTCAGCACAGCAAAAAATTAAATAATTTTTTAAAAAAGATCATTTTCTGTTATTAAAAGGATGTATTTTCTCTTACCATTCTGTATAGGAGCAAGATAATATTTAATAAAAGCTATTTACTACTAACAAAATCTTTTAGGAAAAAAAGCATAGGTGTCATGCTCACGAACACCACTATGGTTACAATATCAACTAGCACGCATGCTGTATCACTTCAGTTGTGTCCGACTCTTAGCAACCCATGGACTGTAGCCTGCCAGGCTCCTCTGTCCATGGGATTCTCCAGAAAAGAATACTAGAGGGGGTTGCCATGCCCTCCTCCAATCAACTAGCAGCACAGCTCAAGAGATCAGATCTGCCATGTGCAGCCAGGCACACTGAGTGCTATGACTTATTAACATGGACAGTGGCGCATACCAACTTCACACTTATCAGAACCAACTGTGGCAATTGCAGTAACTGTTTATAGTCCTTGCGGCCACGTAATGATGCTAATTCTCTGATTTCATTCCAAAAATATTTCTCTGAAGTGGATGTGGTTTTCCCTGCAGAGGGCGGCTAGAGGGAAAGAATATTTCCCACAGCTAAGATTATCTTTTACTTTGAAGTGTCTCACCTGAAAAAGTCAAGCAAAGGTTTCTCTAGTGTGTCTCATGTCAGTCATTTGCTCAACAATCAGTCACTCACTTATTCGGCAACAATGCACAAAACCTGTCAGTTGCCATGACAACACCAAAGTGAAGCTACAGTCTTGTCAACTAAGAAGTTCCAATCTGGTAAAGAAGATACACACCAACAACTTATTAAAAGGGTAAGGACATACTTTCAGTATTAGATGTAAAAGAGGAACTGCTTATCAGAGATAAATGCTATGAATTCTGATTAGTGGAATAAAGGAAACAATTGCCAAGAGGAGATATCTAACTGGGCCTCAGGACAAATGTGATTATCACAGATGAGGGAAGCAGAATGAGAGACTACAGTAAGACAACCAGGCTGATGGCCCAACGTGAGCAGAAGCCCAAGTATGAGAATGCATGGGGAACCTGAAGTAGACCTATGAGCCCAGAGAACCTAGAGAATCTGTGATGGGTAAAAAAAAGATGATGGGAGAGAGTCAAGTTCTGATCAGAATACAGAGAGACTTTAGTGTAATTGCAAATTTTAATTTTATCCTATAGACACTAGAGATCCTATAAAAAGCATTTAAAGAAATAAAGTAATATGAGACTTTCCTGATGGTCCAGTGGCCAAGACTCCACCCTCCCAATGCAGGGGGCCCAGGTTCGACCCTTAGTTAGGGAACTAGATCCCACATGCCCGTGCAGCAACTAAAGACCCTGCGTGCCCCAAGGAAAACTGAAGACCCTGTGTGCCACAGCTAAGACCCAGCACAGCCAAATAAGTAAATATTTAAGAGAAAGGGAAAAGAAAGAGCCAACAATAACTTAAAGAAAAAAGGAAAGAAATATGATTCAAAGAGGGCTTTTAAGAAGATAATGATGACCAAGCAGTGAAAGGAGATACATAGAAAGAAGAAAAGAGAACCGAGAGAAGAGATATACAATGCGCAGTTATTAAGATATCAATGGCACCCCACTCCAGTACTCTTGCCTGGAAAATCCATGGACAGAGGAGCCTGGTGGGCTGCAGTCCATGGGGCCGCTAAGAGTCGGACACGACTGAGCGACTTCACTTTCACTTTTCACTTTCGTGCACTGGAGAAGGAAATGGCAACCCACTCCAGTGTTCTTGCCTGGAGAATCCCAGGGGCGGAGAAGTCTGGTGAGCTGCCATCTATGGGGTCGCACAGAGTCGGACACGACTGAAGCAACTTAGCAGCAGCAGTAGCAGCATGTAGAAACAAATGAGTAAGTTAACGTTAGGAGGACTAGAAGGATGGTGGGCATTTAGCAGAAATTCAATCACATAAGAACAACAGGCTGTAGGGGAGGGAGGGGGTGAAGAAAGGAAATTATACAAAGAAAATGGCTTCAGTTTTGAACATTCCAGTAAAGATGTTCAGACGACCAATTGGGAATTCAGGTCTGCAACTGAGAAATTAAAGCCAGAAATAGAGACTTAAAAGTTATTAGAACCAAGGTGGCATTTAGAAACATGAAAACAGGCTAAGTCATCTACAGAGAAAGGACAAAGCAAGCAAAGAAGGGTAAGAATAAGACTTCACAAAAAGGGAAACAGTAAAGAAGGTACGGAGTGGGAGAAACACAACCAATAGAGAAAAACTGTTGCACAAGACAGGAGAGCTCTGAAGAGGGGAGGGAGTCGATCATCACAAACTCTGAAGAGAAAGAGTGCAAAGGACAGCAGTTTGGGAACTCACCACATCTCTGATATGACTGGAAATTTCGGGGGGGGGCGGTGAAATCAGATTTCAGGTTCAGAACAGAATTATCAGGTACTGAGTACAAATAAATTGCTTTTAGAAAAGGCAGATGAAGACCTGAGATAGCCTTAAAGTGTCCTAACTTCTAGTCAGTTCTAGAACCAGCTAACATAGTAAAAACTTAGAATCTGCTTGTGATTAGTGTTAGTTGCTCAGTCATGTCTGATTTAATGCAACCCCATTGGAGAAGGAAATGGCAACCCACTCTGGTGTTTTTGCCTGGAGAGTCCCGGGGACGGGGGAGCCTGGTGGGCTACTGTCTATGGGGTCGCACAGAGTCAGACACGACTGAAGCGACTTAGCAGCAGCAGCAGCATGGACTGTAGCCCACCAATCAGGCTCCTTTGTCCATGAGAATCTCCAGGCAAGAATACTGGAGTGGGCTGCCATCCCCTTCTAAGGGGATCTTCCCAACTCAGGACTCAAACGTGAGTCTCCTGCATTGGCAGGCGGATTTTTTACCATCTGAGCCACCAGGGAAGCCCTAGGGAATGTTGCCTCCCTGTTCCCTGTTGGGGAAACCAAACCCTGGTCTCCCACATGACAGGCTGGATACTCACCACTATACTAAGAGGATGGTGGATGTTAAGTCAATCAGTGAGAGAGCAGAACCAGGAGTGACTCAAGTATGCTATTTGGGTGTTAACTTATCTAGCTTCTATAATAGAGGGGACTGGTGCCCCCTTGAGCCATGGGGCTGCCGGCTGCATAGGAGCCATGCCACACAGGAGCAGGGCCCACATGCTCTTAACAGGATGGTAAACCTGGCGGCCACGATGTGGCACTGGCTCTTGTAGGAGAGGTGGGTGCTTGTCCTGGTCATCCGGCTTTTGCTCCTCTACTTCCTCACCAGCACCTTCAAGCAGGAGAAGAGGGCAGTAAGAGATCGGAATCTTCTCCAGGGTCAAGACCGTGATCAGCCCATTCCATGGAAAGTACAGTTTAACTGGGGCAATGCCAGTCAGTCCAGCAACCAGTGCAGAACTCCAATCAAGGGAAGCACCTCATCACGGACGAACATGGCTGCGTTTGTGAGAGGAAAGATTTGCTGCTGTGACAGCACTGTCTCTGACACAAAGCAGTACTGCTGTGGTAACTGCTTGTCCAGCGGCTGGGGAGCCCAACAAGCAGCTTCTCCTGGAGCGCTTCCTCAGCAGTGACATTCCAGAATCCCTCATGGCAGTTGAAGACCACTTTGAATTGTGCTTGGCTAAATGCAGGACCCCACCCCGGCCTCTTCAGGGGTAGGCCTTGAACACCCTGTCCTGACATCTAACATCATCTAGAGACTCAGATGCTCTTCCCCTCTCATCCTGAGCCAGCCTCCAGCAGCTGGCACCATGTGCGCTCAGCTTTCTTCCTAGTGGTACTTGGAGACGCTTGCTTACCTGTGTGGGGACACTGTCTTCACCAGAAATCTGCCTTGTTGTCCTGGGGGGTTCTGTCCTCACGGCCCATGCCCCTGTTGCAATGACTGCTCTGCTCAGCCATGGACAGCGGGAGCCTCAGGAAAGTCGCCAATGGGGTGGCCTCCTCCTTTTCTGTCACAGAAACCCTATCTTAAGGCAACTCCTAAGTAGAGATACATCTCACAACTGACTCTAAGTGCTGGCCCTTTATTGCTTTCAACACCAGGAAATGCGACGTACAGACCTTCAGTTTCCCTGTGATTTACAGAAAAGAACAAAATTCAAGTTTCCGTCAAGGTGCCTTAATAGACTCACATCTACCCTTCATGGGTGCTGGACATGAAGGCTGCTGGTCCACATGCTCGCGGTGCTCCTGTGTTACTAGTATGACACTAACCCTCTCTGGTCAAGATAGAGAGTCTATGGTCCTCAGATCAAGATGTCATGTGCTCCTGAATAGCAATGCTCTTTGCCCTCAGGAGTCATGTTACCACATGTTGTTCTTTCTCAGAGCCCCACACTAACCCCAGGATTGCGCAAGGTCTTCTTCCTTGCTCTTTTTTGGTTATTCAGCTGTTGCCTTTGAGGCAGGGCCCAAGCCCGCTTTCAGCATTTTTATCTCAGCAGAGCTTTCTCCTTGGGCCTTGTTTGCCTTTCTATATATTTCTGCAGTCTGTGTGGTAGAAATTTCCCTTAAATTCCTCCTATTACTTTCCTGCTGGCTCAGTGGCAAAGAATCCGCTTGCCAATGCAGGAGACACAGGAGACGTGGGTTCAATCCCTGGGTCGGGAAGATCCCCTGGAGGAAGGCATGGCTTTTCTTGCCTGGAAAAGCCAATGGACAGAGGAGACTGGTGGGCTACAGTCTGTGGGATCACAAAGAGTCAGGCACTACTGAGCATGGGGAAAACACACACACACACACCCCTTCTCACACTTATCTTCCCAAAGAAGTCTGTCCCCCTAAGTCAGCTTTCTTAGAGGGTGAACTGCGCGCGCGCACACACACACTACTTTTCACACTTATCTTTCGGAAGCAGTCTGTCCCCCTAACTCAGCTTTCTTAAAGAATGAACTGTCTGACAGTTGTTTGGCAGTTGTTTTTTGGTGTTAGATCCCAGAAAATCTATTCAGTTCACATTGGACTTTTAAGATTCTGTGTGTATTCACCAGTGCCAAATCACACTTTGTGTGTGTGGAAAATAAAATAGAGTAAAATTTATAAATTAAATGCTTATAATAATAAAGTTGGAGGAAGCTGATAAAAAGCATTTATCTATGTTGCTTATCACTTCAGGTCTAAGAGGATGTTACAACTAGGATTTAACAAACATGGAAACTTGCTTTAGTTATTGTCTGATTATTTATTTGCTTAGATTTCTATGTCCTTATTGTTAATTCAATCCCAAATTCACTTCCTGTTGTTTCACTCAGATATATCAGTGTGGTCTTCTTGGGGAAGTCCTCACAGCAGTCTTCTGACTGCTCCAGTCTATACTGGATGTCATTATTCTGAGGCTGTGTACCTGGGTTCTCCTTGCAGGGTTCTCCCAAGGGCTTCCTGTATCTCTCCCCTTGTTGGATATCCTATCCTATATCCCACAGCCTGCTCATTCTTGGTGGAGAATTTATCCCATTTAGCTTCAGGAGAAATGGTGTGTAGGAGGTAGTTTTTTTAACCTTGCATGTCTGAAAATGTCTTTATTATCGTGTGCTATTAGTGGCTTAGAGCTATATGGTACAGAATCCTGTACTGAAATAATCTTGCTTCAGAAGTCTGGAGCCTCCCTCATTATTTTCTAGCTTCTGGTGTTGCTGATGGAAGTCAGAAGCCATTCTGATTTCTGGTCCTTAGTTTGTAATGTCTTCCCTTTCGTTGGCAGTTTGCAGAATGGCCTCTTTGTCATCAGAGACAAACTGAAATTTCCCCAAAATTTGCCTTGTCATAGGCACTTAGTAATTCCTTTTAATCTGGAACGTCATATCCTTCAGTTGTGGGAAATTTTCTTAAAATATTTTGCTAGTGATTTCCTCCCCTTTGTTTTACTTTTTCTGGAACTCATTGTTTTGACTTCCTAATCTGATGCTCTAATTATTTTATCTTTTTTCCCCTTTATTTTCTGGGCTATTTCCTCATTTTCATCTTTTAACGCTCCTATTATTGAGTCTTATTTCTGTTATAATTTTTTAATACACAGCAGAAAGCGGTATTTTGGCTCTGTATTTAACATTCAGTTCTTGTCTCATGTATGTCCTATTTTCTCTCTCTGAAAATAATCACAACTTTTTTTAAAGTTTTCTATTCCCTGCATATCTCTGCTTCCAAATTTCTTTAATTACTTTTTCATTTGTTTTGGATTTTTTCTTCCATGCTAGAGGCTTTCCCTCCAACGACAACTAGCCTCGGGAATGTCAGTGTCCTTAGGTCTTTGCTCTTGGGCTGGTAAATTCTCCAATGACACTGATCTCTTGCCTGGAGGGTAAAGACAAAGTGAGGGAGACAGGTAGAGGAGTCTCATCAGTTCGCAGGTGTTCGTTTTATTCCCTTGTATTTGGTAAAATACCCTGTGCTCTCCATTTTGCCTGGTATGGCCCAGTCCAGAGACCCTTGCGTTTTCTCCCCCAGAGAACTGACCCGCAACCTTACATTAGGGTAGAGATAGGGGTGGGAAGAGCGACTGTCTAGTGGTCTTGGGAAGAGGAGAAGACTGAGGGATCCACTACTATACATTCCTGAGGCCATCGATTCCTGGACTATTGGAAGAATCTGTGGTAAAAATCAGATTGGTTCTTGGCTTTCTTTGCTGCTAGATTAAGAACTGGCTTTCTCAGGTCAGGTAGGTCATTTACCACGCTCCCTTTGCTTTCCAGCATTTGATTTATTATTATGTATTATTGGTTTTTGTGGTTGTTTTCTTCTTTGCCATTTTCCTTATTCTTGAAGGACTATGTCTTTAAAGGAATATCCCATTACTATAGCTGTAGTGAGGTTTCTGAAAGGAATACAAGTACATGCTTATGTTCAATCAACCATTTTTCTCCCCAGAAGTCTAGGCTGAATCAAAAACCATTCCTGATTGTTTACACCACTCGTTACCATTCCCACCCAATTCTCCAGTCACCAGAGTGGTTGACTGAGGTCAGTATTTCCTCAGAACAAGTTGAGAGTGGCCCCTCACCTGGGCATCCCATTTTAGAGGGCTCTAAGTAAAAAAAAAAAAAAAAAAAATTTATTAGACTAACTTAAATATTAACACATATGATACAGCTTTCTAAACTCAGCAAGTAGCTCATCCACAGTTAAACACTGACTTCCTTCATTTCTCCTTCCCCAGTTCTTCTGGACTTGCAGCAACCCTTACAATAAATACTCTGTACAAATGACTTAACTGAGTCAGAAAAGGAATCTTTTACTTAAGACACCTTACTGACATCTGTTGGATATTTTACAAAATAAGGACAAATCAACAATGACAATTAAATGACACACACCCCTACTTGTAGGTGTACAGCACAACCAGATGGGCAGCACCGCCTTTGAATCACCTTTCACAAAACTAAACTAATCTCTACTATTCCAGGATGAGGGTGAGGAGGAAGATAAAAGGACAAATCAGGAATCTAAACATTCCTTTATAACTTAGAAGAATTGTGGTCTGACACCTTGACTTAAAACCCATTTCTTCATTTAAAAAATGAACATTTAGCTGTTCATCTAAACTTAGCTCATAAGAGTGAAATAAAAAGGACTTTAGTACCAGCAGGCCTGCAGCCACTGAATGAGGCAGAGCGTGGCAGCCTTCGGGGCCGGGGCCAACCCCATCCATCAGCCCAGCTACCATAGTCCCAACACAACAGAAAGGCCCACAGAGCCCATGCAGGGGCCTCTGGTGACCAGGCAGAGTGGACTGCTAGCCTCAAACAATGTCTCCTATATAAGTCACTTACCCAAAATCAGGAATGTAACTGACCTACTTAATACAGGGGAAGAGAATTAGGCAAAATAAGGAGACAGAAGAATATGTCCCAAACAAAGGAATAAGACAAAGTTCCAAAAGAAGAACTAAGCAAAGAAGACATGAGCAATCTACCCAATAAAGAATTCAAGGCAATGACCTCATACAAACGTGCTCAGTGAACTTGGGACAAGAATAGATGAAGAGAGTGAAAAGTTAAGAGTTAGAAAATACAAAGAAGAACCAAACAGAGTTGAAGACTACAATAACTGAAATAAAAAACATATTAGAAGGAATCCAAAGCAGATTAGATGGTGTGGAGGAACAACTCAGTGAAGCAAAAGACACAGCAGTGGAAGTCACTCAAGCGGAATAGAAAAAAACACAAAAGAATTAAAAAAAAAACATAAGGGTAGTTTTGAAAATACCTCTGAGACAACATCAAGTGCGCTAACATTCACATGCTACCAAAAGGAGAAGAAACAGAGAGGGGAGGGCAGAGAACTTACTTGAGGAAATGATAACTGAAAATTTCCCTAATCTGGGAATGTCTATAAGTAGTTAAGGGATAGACACAACAAAAGATGTAAAGTATGATGTCACAACATTAAACCTGGTAGGGAGTGTTAAATGTAGGGTGGTTAAAATGTGCTCAAAGTTAAGAGAGCATCAGTGTAAAACCATCACATGTAAACAGGTTGTTACACATGAACTGCATGGTAAGTACAAACTGAAAATATGTAACAAATACACACCAAAACGGGGGAAAGGAACCCAAACATAACACTAAATTCCACGAAAAGAAAGCCAGGATAGCAATACTTATATCAGAAGAAATACACCTTAAAACAAAGACAGGAGACAAACAAGACGTTACATAATGATAAAGGGATCGATCCAACAAGAAGAGTTAACAATTGAAAATACCTATGCATCCCACACAGGAGTACCTAAATACATAAAGCAAACATTAGAGGAAAAAATTGTCAGTAACACAACAATAGAAGGGGGCTTTAATACACCAATTACCTCTGTGAACAAATCATCTAGACAATCAATAAAGAAACACTGGCCTTAAATAGCACATTAACCTATTTGAATGTAAAAGAAATATACATAGAACAGTCCATCCCAAAGCAGGAGAATACACATCCCTCTCAAGTGTACATGAAACATTCTTTGGGATAGATCACACCTTAGGTCACAAAACAATATCAGTATATTTAAGAAGACTGAAATCATGTTTTCTGAACATAACAGTATGAGACTAGAAATCAACCACAAGAAAAAAACTGCAAAAACTACAAACATATGGAGGCTAAACAATATGTTAGTAAACAACCAATGGATCATTGAAGAAATCAAAGGGAGAATAAAAAAAGTAATACCTGGAGACAAATGAAAATGAAAACACAATGATCCAAAACCTATGGGATACTGCAGAAGCAATTGTAAGAGGGAAGTTTACAGTGATACAAGTCTACCTCAATAAACAAGAAAAATCCCAAATAAACAATCTAGCCTTAGACATAAGAGAGGAACTAGAAAAATAAAGAACAAGCAAAATCCAAAGATAGAAGAAAGTCATAAAGATTAGAATAGAAATACAAGGAGACAAAAGAAAAAAAAGATCAGTGAAACTAAGAAGAGGTTCTTTGAAAAGATAAAAATTGATAAACCTTAGCTAGACTCATAAAGTATATGAATAAAAAGAGAAGGATCACATAGATAAAATCAGAAATAAAAGAGCTTTGATCGACAGCACAGAAATACAAAAGACCATGAGATTACTATGAACAAGTATATGCCAATGAAATGGACAACCTGGAAGAAATGAACAAATTCCTGGAAATATACAATTCCCCAAAACTGAATTAGGAAGAAACAGAAAATATGAACAGACTGATTGCCAGAAAACTGAATCAGTAATTTAAAAAAAGCTCCCAACAAACAAATGTCCAGGGCCAAAGGGCTTCACAGGTGAATGTTATCAAATATTTCAAGAGTTAATACCTTTCTCAAACTATTCCCAAAAAGTGAAGAGCAAGGAATGCTTCTGAACTCATTCTATGAGGCCACCCTTGCCCTGATACCAAAATCAGAGAGACATGACCTCCCCCCAAAAATAAATAAAATAACAAAGATTATAGAACAATATCACTGATGAATATAACATGCAAAAAATCCTCAGCAAATATTAGCAAACTAAATTCAACAATAAAAGAATTATATACCATGATGAAGTGGACTTTATCCCAGGGAAGCAAGGACAGTTCAATACCAGCACATGATACACCATGTTAACAAATTGAAAATAAAAATCATATGATCTCAACAGATGCAGAAAAAGCTTCCAACGAAATTCAACATCCATTTTGATAAAAACTCTCAACAAACTGAGTATAAAAGGAACATACATCAACATAAGAAAGACCATACAGACAAACCCAGAGCCAACATCATATGAAACAGTGAAAAGCTGAATTTCCTCTAAGATCAGTAACAAGACAAGGATGCCCACTCTGGTCACTTTTATTCAATACAGTACTTGAAGTCCCAGTACAGCAGAAAAGAAATGAAAGGAATCCAAACTGGAAAGGAAGAAGTAAAACTGTCACTTTGTAGATGGCATGATACTATGTATACAAAATCCTAAAGATGCCACCAAAAAAAACTATCAAATAAATGAATTTAGTAAAACTGCAGGCTACAAAATTAACATAAGAAATCTGATGAGTTTCTATACACTAACAAAGAACTATTGTTAGGAAAACAATCCCATTTACAACTGTATCATAAAGAATAAAATACCTAGGAATTAATCCAACCAAGGGTTAAAAGACTTGCAGTCAGAAAACTATAAGATATTGCTGAGAGAAATTAAAGACAACACAAACAAATGGAATTCTCACAGATGGAAAGAATTAATATTTCCAAAATGATCATACTACCCAAAGCAATTTACAGATTCAGTGCAATCTCTATCAAAATACCAATAACGTTTTTCACAGAAATAGAACAAAATGTCCAAAAATTTGCATGAAAACACAAAAAACCCTAAAATAGTCAAAACAATATCAAGAAGGAAGAACAAAACCGGAGGAATCACATTCCTTGATTTCAAACAGTGGTACAAGCTACAGCAATCAAAATAGCATGGGACTGGCATAAAAACAGACGCAGAGATCAAGGTAAGACAAATAAACTCAAGCTTATATGGTCAGTTAACCAAAGAAAAGGAGGCAAAAATATATAATAGGGAAAAGACAGCCTCTTCAATAAATGGTGTCGGGAAAACTGAACAGCCACATGTACAAGATTCAAACTGGACTACTTTCTCACACCATACGCAAAAATAAACTAAAAATGAACTAAATACCTAAATGTAAGACTTAAGATCATAAAACGTCTAGAAGAAAACATGGGCAGTATGCTTTTTAACACTGCTGTTAGCAGTATTTGTTGGAGTTGTTGCCTTAGGTGAAATAAGCAAAAGCAAAAATAAAGAAATGGAACTACATTAAACTAAAAAGCATTTATACAGCAAAGGATATATAATCACAATTTTACACATACAAATTTAATAGCCAATTTAAATGCTGACTGCTACCGTACACAGATATTATTTATCAACATTTAAAATTCGATCTGAAAAAAAAAAAATAAATAAAAAAAAATAAAATTCGATCTGAGAAACAGACCCAAAGACTTAGAGAACAAACTTATGGTTACCAGGGGGAAAGGGAACGGTAGATCGGGAGTCTGGGATTGACACGTTCACACTGCTATATTTACAACAGATAACCCACAAGGACCTACAGGATAGCACAGGGAACTCAACTCAATATTCTGTAATAAACTAAATAGGAAAAGAATTTGAAAAACAAGGATAGATGTATAGTGAATCACTTTGCCATACACACGACACTAACACAACATTGTTAATCAACTATCCTCCAATATTAAGTAAAAATTTTAAAAATTAATGTGAAAAAATAAAATTCTATTATTTGAAAAATGGAAGGATATGTTTCTTGCAATATTAAATCTTCATTACTCTCATTTTCCCTTTTTTCAATACTATCATTACCATCCTATACCTCGAAGACTCTAGCATCTTTAAAATCTTTCTAAGTTATCTGGATACTCCTAATAGTGAATGTCTTGGGAATAAAAAAGATAGTCATCATTATTTTATACATAAAATCAGATCTCAGGTTAATTTAATAAACAGAGTCAAAGCTAAGATCTGAATAATCAATATCCTCTATAATTTTGATTAAATGAGTTATCCTTTCCAATAATTTCATTTAGGTTTTGGAGAGTATATTCTTTTAATATTCATTTTCTTCAAAATTTCCTCAAATTTTCATCACATGGGTCAATAAACAGGAAAACATCAGTGCAAGGTTAGTTTTTCCTCAAGGTTTTTCCAATTTAGTTTCCCTCTTTTTGGTGGTATTATTTTAGATCTTGTGTTCAACTTTATTTACACAAACATGAAAACTGTGCGTTAGCTACCACTGACTCTAAGACTTTTGATATTTTTTCCCCTATGCTTGATAACATGTACCAAGGGCATCCTATGTGAAATTGTAATTTTTAAGTACACTTAAGTTGGACAGGGAGGCCTGGCGTGCTGTGATTCATGGGGTCACAAAGAGTCGGACACGACTGAGCGACTGATCTGATCTGATCAGATATTTCCAGGTTTTGAGGACACCATGATAATGAAACAAATTTAATGTCACAAGCACAGTTTTTTTTAAAATCCAGAGATTTTGTAAGTAAGATCATGGGGTACTTTTAAGATTTTATCACAATGTAATAAAACAGAGGCATGAAGATCTCTGCAGCTTTGAGTTACTAGATATTTGGTTTTAAACATGTCAGTTCAATTTCATTTTTGAGAACTGAGCAAAGGTGCAGTAATGAGGGTTTGCACTTTCTAATCAAACCAGCTTCATGAGGACGTTTCTGATGTTACCTACAAGCAAGATTCTAGCTCATCTCAGGCTCTGACTTTGCTCTGCCCACTTGAGCATCAAAGCATTAACTTTACTGGAATGTCAAAGAAGTGCAACCACCAGACCGGACAAGGTTCTCAATTCATCTTTGTGCAATCCCCCAGCCAGGCAGCAGACAGCACACGGCAGTAGAGACTCATTTTCTTCTATGTATCTATGCATCGCAAAAATGGTGCCTATGGTTCAGCTTCCTCTTTCTCCCATTTAATAATGTTCTTAAAAGCTATCCAATGGCTTTTTAAAAAGCTGAATTCATATAGGTTATATTTACATTGAAAATGAATATTTACCAATTCATGTGGTCAACTTACATACCTCCCTGTATTGTTTTTATGCAAAGACTCTACCATCTGAAGAAGTGATTTGCTTTTGAAAATTCAGCAAATTGTGCTTTTGCATGGTTTGAAAAATCTTTTTTCTGATGAATAAATTAAAATCTGGATACTGTTACCAGGGGAAAGTAGTTTTTTTCTTGGTTTACTAAATTTGGAAATGGGTACTTTAGGCAAGATGTTCATACACCTTAAAAAAATATCTCACTTTCAGGAGAAAAGAATTCGCTGCATCAAAATGTTGTGCCAAATGCCATGGTAAATATAAATTTTGAGCGTCTGGGGTAAACTCCTGAATGCAAGAGACTGGGAACTAGTGAGTGAGAAGGACATTCTATGCTTATCTATTCCCCACCTGCCTCTTCACACACACTTTCTTCTTCTGAGTTCTTGACATTTATTAGGTTCCTCAAAACTGTGCATTTGCTCATGCTGAACAATGTGAGAGGCAGAAATACAGGCCTTCCCACCTTTTTTACATTCAAGTTTCTTTACCAGTTTGCAATCTCCAAAGTACAGTAAATTGGCAGCCACTAACGAAAGTTCTTCACAGATCCTTTACACTCATAGAGCTCTTTTCTGTTACAAATTCTCTGAGGTAGAATAAAAGGTGCATGTTTTTCATGAGTGGGTAATTCTCCATAGCTGACTGCCTCACACCTGAAATCAAAATGCATGCCATGGTTTCACATCCGCAAAAACTGATCTGTCCTCCCTGGAGTTACTCTACTGGAGAGGAAGAAAGAGAGAGCTTGCAAAGGGAAAGAACCCTGCAAAACAGAAGGGCTTCCCGGCACACCTGACTGACTCATTTGCAAACAAAATTCTTGTACTGTCATTCTTCTCTGGTCCGTTCTTTACTAACGCTTCCTCATCTTCCTAACCTCTAAATGTTCCAGGGCTTAGTCTTCAACTTTTCCTTTCTACCTAAATACCCTTCCTTGATGATATCATTCAATCTCATGGCTTCAAACACCATCTATTTGCTAAAAGTGTGTGATCTGTATCTCCAGTCTGCACTCCTCCCTTAATTTCCAGACTCACACATTTCTACTTGTGTATCTAATAAGATCCTCAGACTTAAGATGTCCAAACTGAGCTCCTAGTCAGTCCCACTTTCAAACTTGTTTCTCCCAGTCTTAAAAAATGACAACCTCATTCTTCTGGCTGCTCTAGCCAAAGTTCTTCACTCCTCCATTTCTCACTTCTCACATCCAATCCAATGAGCAAACTGGCTTGCTGGCTACACCTTCAAATATAATCTGGTCACTTCTCAGCCCTTCTGCTACTACCATTATGGCCCAAGTTCTTTCATCTCTTTTCCAGATTATTGCAGTAGCATACTAATTGGTTTCTAAACTTCCATTCTTGCTTCCCTGGTCTCAATATAAAAGTCTACGGCTTCCCCCTCCCAGAGTAAAAGCCAAAGCTCCCACAATTACCTCTAAGACCTTTATGATCTGCCAAAGAGCTCAATGCTGTCATCGCCAACTACATCTCCAAACCACACACAATGTACCACAATAACAGCATATACTGTCAACAGTCATCAATAATCTATCTTCCTCAAAGAATTTTCTAAAGGCAGGGATCTTATCTTGTACCTCTTTTCATTCTTAGGGACTGGCATAAAATATATATACATATGTATATCTGTGTGTGTGTGTATATATATATAGAGAGAGAGAGAGAGAGAGATACAGCAATTACTCAATTAAATATTTGACAATGGGAAATTCTGCCTCAAGACAAATCACTGGGAAATAAAAATAGAACAACAGAATAATTATCTAATTCAACATCAGATTGGCAAGTAAGGAAGAAAGGCTCTGAAAGAATCTTTTCCTCTCTAAAATTTATGAGTGATAACTCCCAGTGCTAAATTTAGGAAATCCACTCCAAAAATGATGATGGATGAGCATGAATCAAGATGGCTGCCAAATCTGTTTTCAAGAACAGAAGGTAGAGGGCTGGCTCTGGAGTACACATCTTAGTCACTTCATCTTAGTTTGTCTTTAGGACCTGTACCTGGAATGTTGGCCATAAATTTAACAATGTACTATATATTCCCTTTCTATAAAATCACAATAATCACTCAGACTATAATTGCACTTCCTCAAAATCAACTGATTTTTGTGGATCAAAGCATGAATAGTGAGAGAATCCTAGAGAAGGTGAGAAAGAGAGTCATCAACATAACATTACAAATAATGACAGCAAAGGAGTTGAAAGAAGGCAACTCTGAGCTAGTCCAGTTCACACAAAACTTATATGTGAAATACAAACAGGCTATAAAATGGTCACACCCAGACAGGTTTGCAACATAACTTAAGCCCACACCTAAACTGGTTTCAACACATTTTAAAGAAGTATAATGGAAACAGGATCAGAGGAAAATCTGATTCTTCCAAGTATGACCCCTTGAAGAAGTGTTTGCTAACCTGACTAATGTCTAGAAAAGCAACAAATGTCACAGGATAAAAAGGGAACTAAAGGATTCAAATTCTGACAAAGTTCCATTTAGAAAATGAAAAGATATGAAGAAAAAGGCAAAAACAAACAAACAAATCTTGATTTTAAAAACTACAGCAAAATCACAGAATTATCCATACTAACAAAAAATGATTGTTTTACCTACCTACAAAGTATCTATGACTAAACGTCTAGGTGCACTAAACAACCCTACTGCTACAGTGTAAAAACACCAAAACAACTCCTGTGTTTCAAATTCTTTCATTATTTCATTTAATATTATTTATATTCCCTTAAAATTACCTGACTATTTTAATTATCTAAATATCCACTGGTAAGTATGAAAAGGCCAAACAGATTCATTTGGTGAGAAACAGAGAAAGAACTGCTTTGACACTGACAGTAATTCCCTTAGTATGTAACAATTCAAGTGGGGTTTTTGATGTCTCCCTTGTGTCAGCCACTCTAAACACAAGCCTGAAAATAACTTACATAGGCCCTATATAATTGGCTCAGGTAAATTAGCCTAATCCGACTCTACACTATGCAAGACAACACCAGTAGTTATGTGCACAGGATACAAGCCATTCAATACTGTTTTCAACCAAAACTGACTCCCTAGTGCCTCAACAGGACCATCTAACACTCTTTACAAATTTAAAGCCAAGCAGTAAAACCAGAAACAACACATCAATCGACATGCCTAGGATTTTTCTACAACCACGCTAGCGCTCAGATAAATTTTATCTCTGTAAAACAACTTTGCTATCGCTTGGTTATAAAGAATAAAACTTTCTAATGACCTCTGACTGTATTTTAAAGTACTTACTTAATACTAAATCCAAGATGTTTTCTTTTATTGTAACACTCTCAATAACAAGTCCATAAATTACCGGATAAAAATTAGTCATTTCTTTCCTTTTGCATAGTAGCTTACCCAGTTTAGTGGCGCCCTCTGGTGGGTATTCAGGAAACTGACCCTCGGAAGGAACACTGACAGTTCTCCGCAGGCATCGCCCTTTGGTGGAATCCGCCTGCTGTTCTTGTCCTCCGTCCACAGGTATCTAGTAAACAAAAAAGAGATGAAGCTTAATTGTGCCATGAGTACCTTCTGAGCGAATGACATTTTTAGGTGATGATGGTAGGAGTGTGCAATCATCAGAGGAAAACAGAAGAAATGGAGAAATAAAGTCTACACAATGGTTAAAGTATTACTAACCCCTTTCAGGAAGCTTTTCTTTAAAAAAGAAAACTGAAAGATCAGGAAAGGTGAGTATGTAAATGAGCTTTTGCGAAGTATGTACAAATCACATTCAGGTGTGTATCTGCTTGAGGAGCTTGGAACACAAAAACAAGACACCCACACAAGTTAAGATTCTTTCACATCAGAAACCTGTGCACGAGTTCCAATTCTGCCCACCATTCAGTAAGGAAATGGAAATACAACAAATACAACCAACCAGAAAGATTTTGCTCCAAAATTCTCGTAAAAGAAGGTTTTGTTAAACAAAAGTAGTAAAATCACCCCAATTTTCTCCAATTTTAGAAGCACTTAGAGATAGTTAATAAAATACTAGCATATATTCTTCCACAAGTGAGACTAGTTTTTGAAATTCTAAAAAATATTTTTTTCTAGCGTAATTTTTCTTTCTGATTGTACACGTGGAATGAGAACTACAAATGGTATAAACGATGTTTGATGCCATTAACTATTTTATAATTTACAGACCGGTAATCATTGTGAAGTAATGAGATGGCTCGAAGTTCCTTTTTCTTCCCCCAGTAAGACCAAGTCATCTTACTTTGGGAGAAGGGCAAAAACTTTTCACAATGAGATTTTATTAGTAACCTCTATCGGAATTAAGAATAGTGTTCATAACATCTTAAATAGTTTGGCAAACTATGTCAAGAATTATGGTACCGAGGCCTCAGAATCATGCCCCCGCCCCTCACTCAAATGGACACTAACCGCCCTTATCTGAGTTTCAGGCTCAATCACAAACAGAGGAAGTTACAGAGAGAAAAAAAAGAACTGGCTAGGGCCAAGTAGGCCCAAGATGGCGGAAGACCTGATCTCTGGTGGACCTTGATCTTCATTATTCGTTCACTGTTACTGTATTAGCATGCTACATGACACACCCACGAGCGCCCTGACAACTGGCAATCGCCGTGACAACTGGAAAAGTCCATATAAGGACTGAAAAGGAGTGCCCCTCAGTCCTGTGTACAAACCACACCCTTGTTCTCAGATAGCTCATGAATATTCCTCCTTCTCTTTACCCAATTCTGTCCTTTTCACCTCAACCCTTCTATATAAAAGGTGTCTCCACCTGAATGAGGTTGAGAAGTTGATTTGCGAACTAAATTCTCAGAAGTCTCTATTTCTGTGGTCACTGAATAAACTATGTGCCATTCTATTCTCAGCACCAGTTTCGCTATTATTGGTTGTGTGAATCTGAGTGGAAAAAGAACCTCCTTGACCAAGACCCCTCGGCCTAGATCAGGACCCCGGTGTGGGTGCAGGCAACCAATTCGGCAACAATTAATCATAGTCTCTAATTCTTATGGCTCCAATATAGACATTTTTAAACAGATTTCAATAATGACTAGTATTAGGTTCCTACCATGCACAAAGCTAAGGAATTTACATGTGCGACATTATGAGGGAGCTATTATTATTATCTTCTTTTTACAGAAGAATAATTTATTTCTCCAGGTGATTACTATGGGCACATCAATTGATCCAGCCAAACTGGGACAGATACAAGCTTAAGTGTATCTGCTTCCTGCTTCGCCTCAGTAATTCAAGTCCTATGACTGGGTCAAGGGGACGATACCAAAGGAGGTTTTCTCTGCGTTACTGCGAGTCTGAAGAGCAAAATTCTCATGTCTTCATAGGACTGAAAATTTTCACACTTTATAAGACTAAAAATTCCCCGTTTCCTCATTGCTATAACTACAGTTACTGCTAGTGGCATTAAGAAAAGTAAAATTCTAAAACATAAGGGAATATCAAATAATAGCATCAGTAAAGACATTAACTCTTCCAAAAGCTCTGTAATAGAAAACTTTACGAACAGTAATCTAAGTCATCTACCCCTTTCAGGATGGAAATGATCTCTACTTAAATAATTAAAAGAGTAGTGCCCAGAGGTTAAATAACCCCCTCCTAGTAGGGAAGGTAAAAATGTATCCCCTTCCTGACGTAGGACAGAATGGAGGTAAATTTGGGGGGAAAAAAAAGTAGTTTGGATTTTTGAACAAACAGATGAACCTAAATAAACATAACTATTTTTGCAATAGTTCCCCCCAAATGCCTATTATCTGAATTAATGAAGACCTAAGCCACAGAGAAAAAAGGAGTTATTTTTTTATATTTTAGGAGGGAATGACCTACAGTCTTTTCTGTGGAAATTCATAAAGGCCATAACCAGGAAAAAGAAAGACATGGTTTCCATTATCACATATTTTATCTGTATCATATCGAAGAAGAGAATAAATAAAATATGTCAAGCATCTTATTGGGCCTAAATGTCACTCACAGTTATATTCTCAAAGTTTCAATGCAGAATTTTTTTTTCCCACAGTTGAAACTTAAAATATGATGAATGATTTTATTCACAGCATCACTCTTAAGTTTAGGGCATTTTATTTCTGACTCAATATAAGGGAGAATAGTGTTTACTTTTATTCTGAATGTGTTTCTTAAGAATCATTTCCTTTTACAACACCATTGATTTGCTTCTTACATAAATTATCCTTTTAAAGATATTGACCTGCTTCTTAAAAGTTAGAGGTATAATATTTTAGGTATCTTCAAATGAACTAAGCAAGAGTTTTACAAATCTCAGCCATACAGCCAAAGAAAATTAGTTTTAAAAAAGACAGCTTTAAAAAAACAATTTTTTCCATTCCAATTGTCCTAATTTAGCTTACTAGCTCACATTTACTTGTATACTGAATTACTCTAAAAGTTGTGCATCTTTCAGGTTCTATAACATGAGAGAAATTTTTATCTTTCTTTCAACCTCTCTTGGCTTATACTGTGCGTCTTCTGACATTTCTTTTTCTTCAAGGAGAGTGGTGACCACCACTGTCTTTGGCTGCCTATTGTCCAATGTTTGAAAAATAGTTGCTATGTATATTTCTTGGTCCAGTCTTGTGTTGTTTACAATGGGAGGGCTAATCTTACACCAGTTACTCCATCACAGCTGGTGCCAACTGCCTCCGGTTCTTTTTTTTCCAAACTACTAATATAGTCTCTTTGTTGGCGATAATCTGCCCCTTAAATCTATTCTGTATGTGGGATAACAGAGTATTTCAAAAATGCAATCGTAACCATGTCATTCTGAGGCTTAACGGCCTTCAGTTGCTCTCCTTTGCAGTGGTCTTCAAAGAAGAGATGGTATGCTCGCTCGTATGTGGACATGACAAGAAGGGTACCTCTCTGCTTCAGTTCAGTTCAGTCGCTCAGTTGTGTCCGACTCTGCGACCCCACGGACTGCAGCACGCCAGGTCTCCCTGTCCATCACCAACTCCAGGAGTTTACTCAAACTCACGTCCATTGAGTCAGTGATGCCATCCAACCATCTCATCCTCTGTCATCCCCTTCTCCTCCTGCCCTCAATCTTTCCCGGCATCAGGGTCTTTTCAAATGAGTCAGTTCTTCGCATCTCTGCTTCAACCACACTCTAATCTGGAGTTTACCTGCTGTACAGGGCTTCTGTGTAAGCTTTTCTACAAAGAAAGGGTTGTTCTGCTAAAAGTGTCTTAAAACTACTATCTTACAGAGTAAGTACAAGGTTCCTGATATAGTATACCAGGTTTTCCACAATCTGGCCACTGTTTGGGTATCCAGCTTTGCACTTTACACATTCTAGGAACACCAATTTGCTTGCGTTTCCCTAACATATTCCCTATGTTGTAGTTCAGTGCCTTTGCTGAGTTTGTTGTCTCAGTCTGAAAGATTTTTTTCTCAGTTTCTTCTCTGTTCCATACCTGCCAGGTCACTCTGATCACCCTGAGACCTAGGACAGGCACTGCCTCTTCAGGAACCTTCCCTTCTATCAATCCCCTAAGGGCAGGTTAGGGCACATCTCCTGAGATTTCTCCAATAACACATCTTTCTCTGCCACTATACTTATACATGGGATCATAATTATTCATCTGTGCAACTGATTCCACATAAGTTAACAGCTTTACTTACCAGTAGATTCTCAAACCTTAAAACAGTTACAACTCACAAATGAATAAATGAATATTTGATAGGTAGATATGGAGGCCATTTTACGCAAACGAAAAAATACAACATCAGCCAAGACGTTGGTAAATATACTATTTTTTTTTTACTTTTGGAACCTGGAGTTAGTCAATTTAGCTAGAGCCTCTTAAGGCGGAGAAGTGGGAGAGAATACCAAAATACATTATAACCACATGGGAGGGCTTTAATACCAGGCCATGCATAATTCAGGAAGCACTGGGAAACCATTCAAGATTTTAGATCAGAGGAATAGTGGTCTCTTAATTGGTCTGCCTCCTTCCTATCTTTCCCTCTTCCAATACATCCCACAGATTAATATTCATAACACATAACTCTGACCCCTTTCCTTTCTTAAGCTTCCTTTGGTAATTGGCCATTGCCAACAGCATCTTAATGACAACAGACTATAGTCCTTTAGAATAAACAGATTTCTTTCTTTTATTCTATCCAGTTTACTTGTGCTATTTATCAAATGCCATTTTAAAATTATTTATCCTATTCCCACAACTAAATTTGGTACTGGAGAGAAAGGAAAGAATTGTGTCTTATTCTCTGTAACTCTGAACAGTGAATTCACATACAGGGGCACATTATGTATCTGCTGAATAACTTAAAAGCAGCTCTGAATGAAATATGCCATGGGTAGTTTACTCCAAGATAAGTAACACTTGATTTTAGATATTTGCACAAAGCCTAACTGCTATTTTCATCAATACATCTGAGTGTAAATACTGCTTTCTGAAAGGAAGAAAAATATTTTAAAAATATTTTGAAATTGCATTATTACTACTTTGAAGCCTTTACACTAGCATCCCAGCTTTTAAAACTCCAGATACAGAAAGTAGAGTTTGAATGAAGGAAAAAGGAGCCATTCTTAACGGCTTGTTATCGCCAAAAGAAAGAAGCTCAGAGAGTAAGCTTTCTTTTGTGCTTTTGTATTGGCTGCACTCCGGGGCGTGGGGGTGGGGTCACGATTGTCTTCTCTACCCTTTCGCTCTGCTCCTTAATCTCTAGTTTACTTGGTCTTATCTCTTGCAAGCAAAATGGAATTCAAATGGCCTCCTACGTCCTCTTTGAACCATGCTGGTGCCAAGCCAGCTGGGGCCTATCCTGGCATCCAGGCAGGGAAGTGTATTTCGTAACACATAAGCAATGTTTGTTTGGCACAATTTGCATGAAGCAATTTACTGAATCAGTGAATCATTTCTCAAGGTGACATTCCTGGCAGACTTCTCTCTCAGCATTCTGCCCAGGTCCATCCTTCTCTACCTTCCCAAGCAGGTGACTTCGGGCATTCAGCATGCTTCCCGTGTACACTCTCCCCACCCTGTTTCCACTGCTGACAGGGAACATGCAGACTTAACAGAGAGCATTAAGAGATCCCACACACTGAACACATGAGTGAGACTAGACTAATAGAGTCCTCCCACATTCCAACAGTGTCTGGCTAAGGATTCAGAACCCTCTTACTTGATCTTATTAATACAGCAATAAATACCCCCATGATTAGTTGATTAAGGTTTAAAACAGCTTTTTAGGATAATTTTGGCAGGAAATTCCTTAAACTCCTTGTTTCAAGGAATTATGAATTGTTCAACACAAAACTCCAAGGATAAGAGTTATATTCCTCGTGATCGTGTGGGTGGAATGTAAAAGAGTAACAGTGTATTCAGGGTCTTCCACTAAAAAAAAAAAAAAAGATTTCTAGTCTTTTCCTACCATGAAATTAACAGAATGTTAAATAAAATTCAAGTAGCAGGTATAACTATGCCTTAACATTTTCTTATCCTAGAGACTTAATCCAGTTTTTCCTACTTAATAATGGTAGAACACATCTGTCTCAAGACATTAAACTGTTGCTGGAAACTTGTCATCCCTTTCCTGGTCTATTGCAGTAACATAACTCATCTATTTCCTTCCAATTCCTTTCACTCAATTTTCAACATGATCAACAGAGTTCCTTTTCTAAGAAGCAAATGTGATGTCATTTCCCTGTTAAATACCTTTCCATGATCCAAATCATTTCCAGAATAAAGTCTAAATTCCTTAGCATGGCCTTTAAAGAACTTTATTCTTCACCTCTTGCCAGCTATCCGTCTTCCTTTTGCAAATTATATTCCAAGAATTCTGAACATTTTGCAGTTTGCCAAAGAGATGTGAAATGTTTCTTGACTTTGCATCTTTATATGTACATGGAATATCCTTCCCATCTTTTCCTCCAAGTGAGCTTCTGTTTGTCCCTAAACACATGACTCAGTAGTAAACTTCTCTGTAAATCCTTTTTTTGCTATTCTCCACTTTAAACCATATAGTATCCAAGGCAATATCTTAGTTAATCCTTCCTTTGTGGTAATATTATAATCCTCTTAAAAAATTGCATTGCGGTAAAATTCATGTATCATAAAATTAACCATCATAAAACGAGTAATTCAGTAACATTTAGTACATTCATGATGGTGTGCAGCCACCACCTCTGTTCCTAGTTTCAAATGGGTTTTAACTTTTAATTTACCTGAATGTGTTCCTAACAAAACTGCATTTTTTGCAACCACAATACTGCACACATAATAGGTGCTCAATAAATAAAGATGGAATTTCACATTCAACAACAGAAAAGCATCTTACGGATTTTTTTTCCACTTTTATTATCCAGTCTTAGAAAAAAAAATATGTTATTACACCTATTGTTGAGAGAAGACTTATCACATAAAAAAGAAAAGACAGAAGGTTTGGCTCTTTTCAAACTTAAATTTTAAAAAATGGATATTCAGAAATTAAAAGTTTATAATTTGGCTATTTCAAAATTCATTCAACAAATATTTGTTGAGAATTTACATATGTGTCAGGAACTGTTCTAAGCATGGAGGGATGCCATATTGAACAAAACAGACAAAATCCCTGCCTTAGGAAAGGGAAACCCACTCCAGTGTTCCTGCCTGGAGAATTCCCTGCACAGAGAAGCCTGGCAGGCTACAGTCCATGCGGTCACAAAGAGTCAGACACGACTGAGCAACTAACGTTTTCAAAAGCTTATATAAAAGAGACAATAAGCATGATAAATTATATAGCATTTTAGAAGGTGGTAAATACTACAGGGAAAAAAAAATAAGATTCAGGTAATTAGATCAGAATTTCTGAATGGAGATACAGGAAGGGGTTGCAATTTTAAGTAATTTGGTCAGCGTAGCCATATCAAGCAAGTGACATACAAGCAAAGAGCTGGAGAAGGTGAGAAAGTGAGTCATGCAAATATCTGAGAGAAAAGTCAAGGCTAAGGTCTCAAGGTAGGAACATGCCTGATGTGCTTAAAACAGAGACAAAGTCATATCCAAGTAAAGGTGTATAATGGGCAGGTTGATACATGAGTCAAGAAGAGTTGTTTTGGCTTAAGACATACAATTAAGATCATCAGCTTTAGAGGGCTATTCAAAGTTATAAGATTGGATGAGATTCCTAAAGAAGTGAAGTTCATGGACTGAACTCCTTAGCACTCTCTTGTTGAGATCTGGAGAGCAGGAGAGAAATCTCCAAAGATGACCCAGAAGTAACTGCCAGAGAGAAAGGGAGCCAACTAAGAGAGCAGAGTGTCACGAAAAGCAATGTGAAGAAAGTGGGGCTAAGAGAAGGAATGAGTGATCAGCTGCATTAAATGCCACTAACTTAAAGATTAGGTAAGACAAGAAGTGAGAAGTGACCACTGAATTTAGCAATGTGGAGGTCACCAGTGAGCTAAACAAGCGCAATTTTCACAAAGCGGCGAAGGTCAGAGTGTGAATGAAGTAGGTTTAAGAGAGAATGGGAAGAGAAGAATTAGAAACAAAGAGGCTAGAAGTTTTTTAAAGTTTTTGCATGAAGAGAAGCAGAGAAAGGGATGGTAAATGGAGACAGAAGTGAGATTAATGCAGGCTTATTTTTTTCTTTTTTTCATGCAGAAATAAGAGCATGCTGGTAGGAACAATCTAGCAGAGAGCAAAGAGTTGAAGATGTAAAAGAAATAAGGGAGAACTGCCGGTGATATATTCTTGAATAGGCAAGAATGGGCACAGGGAGGGGCTGACAGCTGGACCTTGGGTAATCCAACCACAGTGAAAAGAGGGAAATCAATGTATAAGGAAATAGTTGCTGGTGGATGTGTAGACATAGTAACAAAGTTCTCTTGAGTGCCAGAATTTTCTTAATGAAATAAGCAGCAAAATAACAGCTATAAGTGAGGGTAATAGAGAAACATAGAGAAGGAGTCAGAATATATGAGGAAATGTAAAAAAATCATCTCAGAAATCATTCTGGATTGTGCTACTCAAAGTATAGTCCAAGCTCCTGTACTGCTGTTTTGTTGTACAAGTTGTTTGTTTAAACAATTTAACAACGTAGAAATTAAGAAGAAGTGTGCTTTGTGTCACCAGTAGCTTCATCTCATTTTACAGCACACTCTCTATAAACATGTACAATTTTTGTAATTCTATTTCTTCTTTTCTTTTATGACTATTATTGAACTGCAATTTCATTTTTTTGTTAAATCTAATAAAAATTTGGACTTAGACTTTTGTCTTTTTAAAACTTCATATTGCTTCACAATTCATATTATTGTGTTTTTTTATTCATGATGAAGTAGGGAAAAAATTGGCCCCTCACCACACATAGATTGAGAGGGATGAGTCCAGGAGAGTTGGACAGTAATTAGACTAGGAAATGTTTTGTGATTGCCAAGGAGCATTAGAGGCTCACATGAGGTTTGCAGCCATTAGTTAAAGACCATCAGTGTGGTGGAGTGATTCTCTCCAGACACATTATGCTGCATGGAAGCAGAGCAGGATAGATGAGCAGCAGGATTTAACTGACCTATCACATTGCCAAGTGAATATGACATGATGCAAAAGGGGGCGGGGGCAGCAAGGAAACAGTATGCAAACATTAAAATAAGTGATCATGGAATTCAAGCTGGATGAAGAGGGAAGAGAGGGTAACAGAGGTATGAGGGACAGAAAAGTGACAAGATCAATGGCCCATAGGTCCCAAAAGGATTGAAAAATTGTTGGCAAAAAAGGATGAGCTAGAAAGATAGCAGGCGATGGTCAAATAGACACGCACAATTGAGAATGTGAAGAAGCTGTAGCAATGAGGCGAAAAGATTCTTGGAGGAGAGGAGTTTGGGAAACTTAGAGCCAGTGTGTTGAAGGGATCATCTCTGCAGACACTGGAATCCTCACAAGTGAAGGCAGGAGTAGTGCTGGAGATAATGATGATGAGTCAGGAGCTAAAATCAGTATGAAATGAGGAGAAATGACGGTGTGGGGTGGGGCTAGAAGATGACTATAACATGAGACTCAGAGTTTGGACTTTATAGGGGAAAAGTGGGTGAAGAGACAGGAAGCAGCCATGAAAGGAGAAGGATGCCTCCCACAGGCAGCCTGGTATGAAGGCCATGAGAGGAAAACAGCCATTGCTTGACAGGACCTCACGCAAGGCAGTGTCCTCAGAAAGCTACAGGTTCTCAGGAGATCTAGATCAAGGAACTCCTTCAGAGAAGGGGTGAAAGAAAGAGACTGATGACGGACTATGAGTTGCAGAGGGCGTAGTGAAAGGGTTTCAAGAGGTGGGAAAGGATGAGGGGAAGGCAGAGACAGAAAAGGGGGTTTACAGAGTCACATGGAGAGTAGAAGACAAGGGTTCCCCTGATGCCTAGGGCTACTCTTGATGGCTAGCATGTTCATGTCTGGTAGAAACCAATACAATATGGTAGCACAATTATCCTTCAATCAAAAATAAGCAAATTTTTTTAAAAAGGGATAAAGTATGTAAGAAATCGTTTTAGAAATCATCATTCCTCATGGACAGTTATTTCATGGGACTAAAGGGGGTCCAAGCCTGGATTACTCAATTGATCATGGGTCACATCATGGTTCTCTCTAAGGCACGCTCCTGACCTTGCGCTATGTATCTTTAGGCTATTTGGTTCCTTACATTACTAAACTGAAGTAGATAAGGGCAAAAAGATGGTAAATGATTCATTCATATCACTCCATACTAATGGCTCTGATAAAAAACTGCTGACAGAGTAGATTGGTTTAAATGGGCATTCTGAATGATCTGTTTATTCAGATTAGATAATTAGAAATATTCTATACTAATATGTACCCTACCAATTTTTATTATGTAGCTACTTAATAGAAACAAAACAACATGTACCATCCTATTCCAGAAAGGGCTGGCCTTTACTGAATTATTTTAATAAAATCAAATTTAATTACAATACTGGAGAAGGGTCACAGGTAGGGAAATGGTAACAAAAGCAAGGGACATTTTCCAATGACTAGAGAAAAAGAATAGCCAAGTTCATAGAGGGCACATTAGCCAGGCCCTTGCAAGTAAGTACCACTTATGAAAAGAAAAGATGAAAATCGAAATTGCTTTATTGGTATGACCTTGCCTTTACGATGTTAAAGAATGCTGAGTAGGAGAAGAGATGGGAAAGGAAAGGTACAGAGTGGGAGGAGAGAGAGAAGAGAAAAGGCTATAGGGATCCACAGGTAAGAATTAAGAAATGTATTTTTGGTGCTTTGCTTCAACTGAATTCACTTTTATGGAGGGATGACTTATGGCACTAGTATTCTACTTAACGGCTTTCTAGTTATTTATATATGTTTTTGGCAATTAATCTTTCTCCTTCATTGAATGAGATCCCTTCTTCTCTTTTCCTCCCCATTATCCCTCTTCTTTGTCAAGATCACACTCATCATTTTTTTATGCTGTGGAGGTTGGGAGCAAGATGGTTTTCTGGCCCTACCAAGTCAACCATCTGATAAATCACCAAGAGGCAAACGAATTATTGGATGTGGAAGAATTTGCACACTGTAACAGTTTGAGGAGTAAAGTAATAATGGTATATACGTAAGTTCAAGGGTTTTTTTACTTAAAAGCACAGAAAATTTACCTGGAACTCAATGTCTGTACTTAGTACATTCTGTCTCTCCAGATCTATTCTTTGCCCTTCTCTCCCTTGCTGTGCTTTAGGAAACAGATTTCTGGAACACATCAAAAGCAATCTTTTTCTTTGGCTTTAAGTTAGGTTTGGCCAGTAGGTAACTGGCAAGAAATCAGAAAGCAGGAAAAGAGAGCAGGCGTGTTTGTTCTCTAGTGTTTCCTCCCTGCTGGCCATTTTTGTTTTGGTAGAGGTGGTGTTTTCTTGTATACAGCCAAAGCTACTGTCATTGGCCCTCTTGTGCAACTACAGTTCTCTGGGTTCCAGAAAAACTGCTCCTTTCCCTTGCCCTGAAGGTCCAGGGTGATAACTGCTTTAATGTGTATTTTATCACCCTCTGGTGGGTCCCTTTTGCTGCCATACCTCTGTATACTTCCTTCATTAAACTTCTTTCAATTAATCTGCTGACTGTGCCATTTGTTACTTGTAAGAAGCAAGATTGATATAATTTCTAATAGCTGTGCTGGGCTTAGTTGCCCAGTCATGTCCGACTCTGGGCGACCCTGTGGATTGTAGCCCACCAGGCTCCTCTGTCCATGGGGATTCTCCAGGCAAGAATGGAATGGGTTGCCATGCTCTCCTCCAGGGGATCTTCCCAACTCAGGGACTGAACCCAGGTTTCCTGCATTGCAGGTGTATTCTTTACCATCTGAGCCACCAGGGAAGCCCTTCTAATAGCTTCAGTAGTGTCCAACTCTGTGCGACCCCATAGACGGCAGCCCAGCAGGCTCCACCGTAGACTGATATAATTTCAGGGCCAGGTCTACACAATCCAACCCATTCTCATTCCAAATTTCTCAACTCAATATCTCTTTCACTATCCCGTAGTGAATATCCAGCCTGGTCTTGAAGTCACTGCTTCGTGACAATCATGTATGCATCATGACAACACTGGCAGCGCTTTGGAACCACCTAAGAGTCTCCATTCATAAAGCCTCCATTTTCATAAGTGTAACTCATCAAGATGCAAATTTAAAACTAGATTATTTTAGGAATTTGGTCAGAAAAGGGAAGTAGCTTTTCTCAGTAACATCCAACCTCACCTCCTTCTCCTTGTTGAGCAACACCAGCTGGCTGTCTGTGAGGATGCAGTACTTCCGCTCCCATGTTGTCGTGTCGGTGTAGGGCGACTGGCCACAAGACAGACGGTGGGTAGGTGGCCCTTTCACATCTGTGTGACAGACACAAAAACAAAAGGGACAGATCACTACCATGCTTGGTAAATGCACATTTCAAATGGAAGGTGCTTCAAAATCAAGGAAGGTGGTCTAAACATAAACTTAAATGGTTAAGCCGAAAACTTAAAATTCCTCTGAAGAAAATATAAACAGTTTTTTGACAGAGGGAAGATTTTGCCCTATAGTCTGCAAAAAAAGAGGGCTGAAACACTTTGGGAAGAATCGTTAGCACAAATTTGACACGGTAATCACCAGTGTACATGCACTAAAATAATGGGAGATCACTTCAGGGCAAAACCAGTTATCATTCAAAAGAAAGAGGTGGGGGTGACTCAGAGACAAGAATAAAGGATAGATATCTTTCGGAAGAAGATGCTGCTTGCTGCATGTACACTCAAGAGTACTGCTGAGCTTGAACTGAAAGAGTGAAGTTATTGGCAGCCGACATCTTCAAAATGGCTTTATTTTTGGTCAGTTGTAAAGATTTTAGAACTGGTTAAACTATAGCATCATATTACCACTAGAGGCCAGTAAGATCTTAAAAACAGATGATCTAAACATATTACCCTCAGGGCTCTTAAAGGTGGAGGCATACAATATAATACCAAAGTTAAATGTTTCAACTATTCTAGAAGTCTCATCTCCCATGTTACTGTTTTTTTCTTTTATTGAGATATGACTGACATGTAACACTATATTAGTGTATAACATAATGAGTCAATACTTGTATACACTGCAGAACGATGATCTTAACAAGTCTAATTACCATCCGTCACCGTAACAAGTTAGAAAATCTTTTTTCTTTTGATGAGAACTTTTTGATTTACTCTCCTGGCAACTTTCAAGTATCCACTACAACACTGTAATCGCCATGCTGCAGATGACATTCACATGGCTTATTATAAGTGGAAGTTTGTATCCCTTGACCCCCTTCACCCATCTCACCCACCATCCTCTTGCAGATCATCATGCTGTTCTCTGTATTTGTGAGTTTTGTTTTCTTTATTTTAGATTTTAGATTCCACATATAAGTGACATCACACAGTATTTGTTTTTCTCTGACTTATTACATTTAGCATAATACCTTCAAGGTCTATGTTGTCATAAATGATAAGATTTCATTTCTTTTTCAATGGCAGAGTAGTATGCTGTTGATCCACCAATGGGCACTTGGGTTGTTTCCATTTCATGACTATTGTAAATAATGACACAATGAACACAAGGATGCATATAGCTTTTCCAGTTAGTGTTTCCATGTTCTTTGGATAAATATCCAAAAGCAAAATTGTTGGGCTGTATGGAAAAGGAAATGGCAACCCACTCCAGTACTCGTCTGGGAAATTCCACGGACAGAGGAGCCTCGTAGGCTGCAGTCCATGTGGTTGCGAAGAGTCGGACATGACTGAGCGACTTCACTTTCACTTTTCACTCTCATGCACTGGAGACAGAAATGGCAACCCACTCCAGTATTCTTGCATGGAGAATCCCAGGGATGGGGGAGCCTGGTGGGCTGCTGTCTATGGGGTCGCACAGGGTCAGACACGACTGAAGCGACTTAGCAGCAGCAGCAGCAGCATGGTAGTTCTATTTTTAATTTTTTGAGGAACTTCTAATCTGTTTTCCATAGTGGCTGCACCAGTTTACATTCCTACCAACAAGGCAGAAGGGTTCTGTTTTCTCTACATCTTTGTCATCATTTGTTATTTCTTGTCTTTTAGAAAATACCCATTATCATTGGTGTGACGGATATCTCACTGTTGATTTTGATTTGCATTTTTCTGATGATCAGGGAAGCTGAATACATTACATATGTGTTGTCCATCTATATGTTTCTTTGGAAAATTTCTGTTCAGATCCTCTGCCCATTTTTCAGTCAAACTGCTGTGGGTATTTTTTGTTTTTTACTCAGTTGTATGAGTTCTTCATATATTTTG
The DNA here is from genome assembly GCF_029378745.1 of Bos indicus. Taxonomy (NCBI): domain Eukaryota; kingdom Metazoa; phylum Chordata; class Mammalia; order Artiodactyla; family Bovidae; genus Bos; species Bos indicus. Next base: position 60,500,364 of record NC_091775.1, on the reverse strand, counting down.
GATATTAATTCATCAGATATATGATTTATAAATATTTTCTCCAGTTCAGTAGGTTGCCATTTCATCTTATTGACAGTTTCCTTTGCTGTGCAGAAGCTTTTCATTTTGATATAGTCCTGTTTGTTTATTTTTGTTTTTGCCTTTGCTTTAGGGGTGAGATCCAAAAAAATCACTTCAAAATTTTTTTAATATGAAGTGTTTGCTCATTTGGGCTATTGAAAAACTTGAAACATATCTTAACTATAAGTGCATATTAGATACATTGAGTAACGCTTTTATGATGTTTCAAGATATATCAAAAGTTCTTTAGCCACGAAGGACTAATTCCTCTCAGAAATACAGTGTAGGAAACATTAAACATTAAAATACATTACTTATTACTATTTAGTTATTACACTAGAGGAGCACTTCAAACTGAAGAAATTAAAAAACAAATGCCCATGAGTGCAGGAGAGTTGTAAATATCAATAATAAATAAGTGCATTTTATCTATTAGTTGAGAGTCTTCACTACTATTACTTTCCATAGACTTTTAGTCTTTTTATCACAGGATGATAGGTATTCCTGGTACTGACCGACTTCAAGGAAATTCAAATGATTTCCTATATGTTTTACGCTGCTAAGTTGCTTCAGTCGTGTCCGACTCTGTGTGACCCCATAGACGGCAGCCCACCAGGCTCCCCCGTCCCTGGGATTCTCCAGGCAAGAACATTGGAGTGGGTTGCCATTTCCTTCTCCAATGCATGAAAATGAAAAGTGAAAGTGAAGTCGCTCAGTTGTGTCTGACTCTTAGCGACCCCATGGACTACAGCCTACCAGGCTCCTCCATCCATGGGATTTTCCAGGCAAGAGTACTGGAGTGGGGTGCCATTGCCTTCTCCATGTTTTACGCTATAATTACTCAAATATGCATACCTATAGGTGACGATCTGCAGACAGTAAACAGGTCAGTATTCAGGGCATTAGGTGTATGTATGCCTCTCTTCTTACATCCCCACATGTGTCCAACATTGTCATCAGTGCTCCTTCTGGCTAACTTCATTGCTCTCTAAAAGTCTATCTAAACTTGTCGCTTGGCATGTTTGGGGAGCTCATCAACTACCCTCCAAAATAACTCAAGATTCAAGAACCAATAATGTTACCAGGGCTTGGCTTGACATGCTTACTAATTTTTAGAAGTTCACTGTCTTTCCTCTTCCCCTTGTTTTTCTGCTTCTATCTCCTGTGAACTTCGCACACCAGTACCTGCTGCACAGGTAGCTTCTCCATTCCACACCAAGTCTCTCCTACCTTCAACTCTTTCATTTCAAGCATTTAAAGTTTTGTTTATACTTCAAATTTTCCTAAAATTATCACAAAAAGCTTTAAAGGAATTAATTCAGTAATTCTTGGCAGATAAAAGATTCTTGCCCAAACTTAAAAGCCATGTCAAAGCTGATTTTCTTCACACGATTTGGATAAACAAATGGGTTACATTTTTACCACAATGCAGACCTATTTTTAGAGTCAAATACCAAGATCACTTAAACAGAGAGGGATGCACCTACTTTATGTAGAAATGTGGTGGTTTTGTGGCCTAGACAAGTTTTCACTCAAATGACTAACCTTCTTATGTAAGTTGGCCATGGATGACCTAAACTGCCCCCTGCAATTTAATCTGAATCTTATGATCCACACTGAGCAAGAAAATGTTGATAGGCTCTGTCCGTAAAAACTAGAATATGGAAAACTTTTATAGCAGGAAACCCAGGGTTCCTGACAAAATATCAATCTGCCACCAGCACTGAATTTAAGAAAACCTGAATTATCTTGCCTGTGTCAACCCGAGTAATCATCTTACAGTCCCCCTTAAAGTCCTCCCCTTCTCCAATGTGAGCTTTGCTCCTAGTTCCTTCATGCTATTGTGAAACAAGACAATGTTTCATGAAGCATGCTGGGGACCCTGAACTACTCCTCTCCAGTGTTAAAGGTAGAATGAAATAGAAAGCAGTACTTCCACATTTTAGTTTTTCTGTCTGTCTAAATTATGAGGTTGATTAGCCATGTCATAAATTTTGTAGTTTCACATTTTTTCCTACTATCTATGGTCCACATTTTGATCACTTTATAAGACTGCATTAAAAGGAAGAAAACAAGAAGTCAGAATAAGTGGGATTGTTTGTTCTTTTTGGCATTTCTGGGTTAAGGTTTAAAGGGCATTTTAAGTAACAATCTAAATAAGATATTTCTGAAAACCTATGAATTTAATTTATTCATTCTACTGTGTCCTCATTTCCATAGCTAAATGAAGGTTTAATAGTACACTTGTAAAGCCTGTTTACTGAGGCTGTATTAAACTCAGGACAAACTCACGTTGTTGCCTAATTTCACTTTACCAAGTCTCTCAATCCCTCCCGCCCACTTTCCCTCACTCCCACCCTCTTTTTCTCTGGCTCTCTTGACATACTTCTAATTTCTGACTTTCAATTGCATTTAGTATCTAAAATTCACTACTGAATAGGGTAACAACTTTAGAATTACAAATAAGAATCTTAACAGCAAAACTGGAAGGAAATTTTCGATTGCTGCTGTCCGATTCCTGTAAGGATACCAATGATACTGGACATTACCCTTATTACAAAAGTTGAATAATTTTAGAAACATTAACAAGAATCAGCAGTTACACAATGAACCCCATTGGAAAGTACTTCTTTGAGACTGGATATTATCATGTAGACTAATAATTTCCAAAATCTTTGATCTCATGATTCCTTTACACTTTGTAAACTGAGGACTTCAAAGAGTTTTTTTGTTTGTTTATGTGGGCTATATTTATCAATATTTACCACACGAGAAATTAAAACTAAGAAATTTTTAAAATATTTATTCATTTAACAACAAGAACAAACCTACTGCGGGTTAGCATAAATAACACATTTTTGATGAAATGCAACTATTTCCCAAAACAAAACAAAATAGTGAGAGGAGTGACAATATTTGAAGTTTTGCAAATCTCTTTCAAATCTGAATATAGAAGACATCTGGGTTCTTATATTTGTTGTGATATTTAATCTTATGCTTTATGTTGTTTTGGTTTAAGTGAAAATCTAAACACACAGATAAACAGTTGGAAAAGGGAAAAAATATTTTAATAGCATTTTCAGGTAAGCGCAGGTCATGTCTTTCAGTTGTTCTTTCAAGTAAAAGTGGTGTTCATGAAAAACAAATGATAAGTCTAGCTCCCAGATCACTTTCCACTAATGCTTTCCCCGGTGATAACTGTCATACTTCAGAACGCAACTTAAGTGTACTTCCCCTCTCATCATACAGAATGTTAAAAAGACATAAACTCCAAAGGTTTAATATATAATAAAATTAAAGATTTCACTGAGTTCTCAAGGATATCCTTAAGGAAAACTGGCTTTTTCCCCCCCTACTATGTGTGCAGAGAAGATTGCATGACTCCTGGCAGAGCGTGGTCCCACAGCTTTGATTCCTGCAACTGCATCAACAGTTTTGCTTATAACTCCTTTTGTATCAGAGTAAATGTCAACACAGTAAAAACAAACAAATAAACAAAAATAATCTTAACCTCGCAGATCAAGGGCACCCTCAGGTTCTAGGGTTCCACAGACCATACTTTAAAAACCACCGCTTACATAATAGGAAGGCAATGAAAGATTCTAAGAAAATTTGGTAATAGTTTGTAAGATGAAGTGAGGAAAAGACCAGAGTTCTTATACAATGAGTGGGAGATCAGTGTAATGGCCGGGGCGTGGGATGATTAGGGTCATAGACTGGTGACAGTGGAAAAAGAAAGAAAGGAACTACGTGAGTCAAATTTTGAAACAGAAATCAACAATGCTGGTAACTCTCTAGCTGTTTGTGGGGAAAGTATAGCACAAAAGAGCTGAGAGAATAAATAGCAACTAATACAAATACAGATTTATAAATACTCATAAGACAGGTTATATAACCGTAATTCTGCTTTTGTTTCAGCAGGAAAGTTTAAGACAAAGATTTTTCAAGAAAAGGCATACAGAAAATCCAAAAGGGAAGCTTTTAAACTTGAATTTAATTTGAAGGATTCACTGCAATCCATTATATCCACATCATTTCAAAACAGCATTGAAAATACCATTATATTTTGTCTACCTATAAACCTAGAAGTCAAACTCTGGGCCTCTTCAAATGCTAACATAAATTTAGTAACTACTTGACAAAGAAACAACAACAACTAAAAAACTTCTCTTGTACGTGTAATCCTTCCTTGTAACTTTTCCTCATACCAGAGAAGGAAGCAAAATAGCCTATCGCATCAACTGATGAAAAAGAGGAACCAAAATGATATGATAGAGCTGGAAATTCCATTAGGCTTATCTATAAATATCCACAAAATGATTTTCCTCTTAGAGAGTAAGCATTTTGTCTCTTCCAGACTTTGGGAGCATCTCAGAAAGACTTAAGAGTAGGAGAGTAAATGAAGGGATCTGATAGGAAACAGAAAGAGGCATAGAGGAGAATGGAAAAGAACAAGTCTATAATCCAAATATGGAGAGTGTAAAATAAAAAACTGCTTGAGAAATTTTATTTTTGTCTATCACAGCTCCTCAGAAGTTCATCTGAGTTGTTTCTAACTTGTATCCATTTACTAACTACAATGTTTTCTAAAATTCTAATATTCTAAATTAAATGCAACTTGTAAAACTTTAAGCCTATTTAAAGTTTTGGCCATCCAAAACAAACTTTACAGAGGATTCTATAAAGAGAAACTTCCAGTTAAAACAACCCTAATGTTTCATTCACTCTCAAAAGTTTTTCATTAATTCTTAGTACCAACCATTAAAAAAAAACAAAACACATAGTTTTGGGAAATCTACCTATAAGAAGGACAATTAAAATACATTAAAAGAAAAACACATTTCTAACAAGCAGCTGTAAACTGCACAGGTCTGAACTACTGTAGTAAGATTAGTATTCTCACATATGTGTTTATTCCCATGTCAGAGACAACCTGGCTTAGAAAAGACAAATCTTTCCCAATATTCAAATTTTCAATTATCACATTTGTTTTGCTTCTGAATTTGGTGAGAAGTCAAAGTCAGAGTACAAGCATTACTTTATAAGTCTCAGAATTGGAGTGACCACTTTCTTACAGAAGCAAAAAAAACCTAAATAACTTTAAAACAGAGCTATTTGCTTAAACTAGCTAAGAACATGTCAATTTCCCTAAAATGACAAAGGGTTATTTTTCTCTTTACCAAAGTGTCCAGAACAGTTTTATTAGAAGTTCAAGTTTAAATATCATTTATATTAATAGGTCAACTAACATGCTGGAAAAGGTCAATTTTCATTCCAATCCCAAAGAAAGGCAATGCCAAAGAATGCTCAAACTAGCACACAATTGCACTCATCTCACACGCTAGTAAAGTAATGCTCAAAATTCTCCAAGCCAGGCTTCAGCAATACATGAACAGTGAACTTCCAGATGTTCAAGCTGGTTTTAGAAAAGGCAGAGGAACCAGAGATTAAATTGCCAGCATCCGCTGGATCATTGAAAAAGCGAGAGAGTTCCAGAAAAACATCTATTTCTGCTTTATTGACTATGCCAAAGTCTTTGACTGTGTGGATCACAATAAACTCTGGAAAATTCTGAAAGAGATGGGAATACCAGACCACCTGAACTGCCTCTTAAGAAACCTGTATGCAGGTCAGGAAGCAACAGTTAGAACTGGACATGGAACAACAGACTGGTTCCAAACAGGAAAAGGAGTAGGTCAAGGTTGTATATTGTCACCCTGCTTATTTAACTTACATGCAGAATACATCATGAGAAACGCTGGGCTGGAGGAAGCACAAGCTGGAATCAAGATTGCCGGGAGAAATATCAATAACCTCAGATATGCAGATGACATCACCCTTACGGCAGAAAGCGAAGAACCAAAGAACCTCTTGATGAAAGTGAAAATGGAGAGTGAAAAAGTTGGCTTAAAGCTCAACATTCAGAAAACTAAGATCATGGCATCCGGTCCCATCACTTCATGGCAAATAGATGGCGAAACAGTGGAAACAGTGGCAGACTTTATTTTTTTGGGCTCCAAAATCACTGCAGATGGTGATTGCAGCCATGAAATTAAGAGATGCCTACTCCTTGGAAGGAAAGTTATGACAAACCTAGATAGCATGTTAAAAAGCAGAGACATTACTTTGTCAACAAAGGTCCGTCTAGGGAAAGCAATGGCACCCACTCCAGTACTCTTGCCTGGAAAATCCCATGGACGGAGGAGCCTGATGGGCTGCAGTCCATGGGGTCACGAAGAGTCGGGCACGACTGGGCGACTTCACTTTCACTTTTAACTTTCATGCATTGGAGAAGGAAATGGCAACCCACTTTAGTATTCTTGCCTGGAGAATCCCAGGGACGGGGGAGCCTGGTGGGCTGCTATCTGTGGGGTCGCACAGAGTCGGACATGACTGAAGTGACTTAGCAGCAGCAGCAGCAGTGGTCAAGGCTATGGCTTTTCCAGTGGTCATGTATGGATGTGAGAGTTGGACTGTGAAGAAAGCTGAGCGCCGAAGAATTGATGCTTTTGAACTGTGGTGTTGGAGAAGACTCTTGAGAGTCCCTTGGACTGCAAGGAGATCCAATCAGTCCATCCTAAAGGAGATCAGGCCTGGGTGTTCACTGGAAGGACTGATGCTGAAGCTGAAACTCCAATACTTCGGCCACCTGATGCGAAGATCTGACTCTTTTGAAAAGACCCTGATTCTGGGAAAGATTGTAGGTGGGAGGAGAAGGGGACGATAGAGGATGAGATGGTTGGATGGCATCACTGACTCAATGGACATGAATTTGGGTAAACTCTGGGAATTGGTGATGGACAGGGCAGACTGGTGTGCTGGGGTTCATGGGGTCGCAAAGAGTCGGACATGACTGAGCAACTGAACTGAACTGAACATGCTGTATTTTTTAAAGGCAGTTCTTTATTTTTCTGATAAATAATAAAACCCTTGCCCTGCCATAAAACTTTTAAAAATGTGGTGTGTGCTTGGCTATCTTCTACAGGCAGTTTCTGCTACAACAGAAAAAATGTTACAGCTGTCATGTGGATATAATTTTTAATAATGCCACTAACCATAGCAGCTGCTCAGTAGCCGCCCACTAGATATTAGAGCTAAATGACCAAATTATTTTACAAATGTGTTAATGCTGTCTGCTGGAGACCTAGTGAAGCTGCCATCCATTACCGCCATCAATACACTTTGTGACTTTGCTTCACTCTTAAAGGATGGACAGGAAACACAAACTCTAACAGGCCATTAAAATGAAACCTAATTTTATTTTATCCCCCTGTTACCTTTCCACCCTCCATATTCTGTCAAAATGTCAGAAAATATCCTGTTTCCAGAAGAAACAAACAAAAATGTTCTTAGATTGATAACCATCCAAACACTAAAATGACTGTCTGTGAATTCTGCTTTGTCCTGACATCCTATGAATCTTTAAGCTGGCAAGTTGCATTACAGTGCATATGGATCAATGGCCCCAGTAGATTTAAGTATGGTCACACTCACCTTAGTGAATAATAAACACACTTTTGATAAAATATGTTTAAAATAAAAAATTAGGCCATAAATGTTTACCTTTATGAAAATACAAGTCTTACCATAATTTCCCTATAAGGTCATAACTATTTGTTGAAATGAATTTACATTGCCTTTTAACCTAAGCTAACTATTTTATTTTCCTTCTCAGTGAGGAAGGCTTAATTTTCATGCTACTTGATCACTCATGTCTAGTCAGGAAATCCCCTATGCTCACTGTCACCTTTTTAAAAAGAGAGGACAAGTAAGAGATAATAAAGGATTCTGGTGGATTATTTCCTTTGGGTTTCAAGGGCTTCCCTGGTGGCTGAGTGGTAAAGAATCCGGCAGTGAATGCAGGAGACCCGAATTCGATACCTGAGTGAGGAAGATCCCCCGGAGAAGGAAATGGCAACCCACTCCAGTATTCTTGACTGGGAAATCCCACAGACAGAGAAGACTGGTGGGCTACAGTCCATGGGGTCACAAGAGAGACTCAACTGAGTGACGAAACAACAACACAGTTTGCGAACAGGCTCTTTGCTGTCTCCTCAGTCTCAGCAGCATCAGGGCCTAAGCAGGGGGTGAGTCTAACTCTGCTCCATCACAGTTATTTGATAATAAGTTCCCTGAAGGCATGACTGACAACTTTCTTGATCAAGGCAACACTTTTCTTTGTAGAAGAACTAATTTTAGTTTGGGAAACACTTCCTATGATGGGTCCACCTTGCTTCTCCCTTCCACATTATTAGTACACAGTTTGCATTGTACCTGATCACACACGCCATGAAGCAGTAGGCAGAGCAGATCGTTTCATTTTCCTTCACTTTTTACATATGCATTAGAAGAACGAAGTCCCACAACTGCCATATTGGACCATTTAGCATTTAGCACTGCTAAAGGAACATGAACTATATAGCCTGGGTAACCGAATGGAATGTTATAAATGATGCCACGATAAGGTGACAAATGATTGTCAATCACGGCTTGTTCTTCAATCCCAATAGACCACTCACATCCACGGTTTTCAGAAAATACTCAAAATAATTCATTTGTATACTCATCCTTAGAAGGAAAAAAAAAAAGGTCTATATTCAACTCTTCTTAAACAGTCAAGCAATGTGCAAATTTAAGAGAAGTGTAAGAAAACAGTAGCCTGGCTCTTAAACATAACCATGTTGTTGTAGAAATGATTAAAATTCAAGATCTTTTTTATACCTCATGTTCTTGTTACTGGTAGAAAAATGAACTAGACTAAGAATTAATCTCAAACACTATGTACTACTCATCCTTCTTGCTATATTTTGTACCTCTTCCTATATTAATCTATCCCCATGCCTGCCTGTTTTTGAATTGAATCTCATCGCTTTCCTTTAGGGGCAGCTGCTGTGGGGAAAGAATTAGAGCCTTTAAAATGTGATTCTTAGAGGAGAAAGGAAACAAAAACAGTAAATAGTTTACCACTATTGAGAGATCAGTTTCTGGGTTTTTCACAACTGGTTATACAGCCTGGAGCATCCCAGGGACGGGGGAGCCTAGTGGGCTGCCGTCTATGGGGTCGTACAGAGTTGGACAGGACTGAAGTGACTTAGCAGCAGCAGCAGCATACAGCCAATACTGTGTCATTATCTCACTCTCTAGGGGAGCAGAAGAAGACAGACTGAATTAAAAAATAAAACTTGTCAAGACTTTGGCAGCATTATAAAAATGTTACTAGCTCTACCTCTCTCCACAGTATCAAATGGAGTAGAACACGGATCTAAATACGCATCTTTCCTGAATTGTGACCTGTTTGGACCACAAACCACTGAGCTTACAGTGAAAACTATCAAGGAGATATCATAGGTCTCGCTAAGGGATCCCATCAGTTACTCACAGCTAAATCAACAACCTGATTCAGTCAGCGAGGTCCTGACACAACTCTGCTGACTTATGTGAGAAGCAAAAAACCTTTCTTTTCATCAAAAAACCAATGACCGCAAATGAGTAAGAGGTAGCCAACAACTACAATAGAATATAAGCAGTAGAATGAAGCGTTTAGCACTTTTTCTTCAATACAATCAACAGAAGTAGAACACACATTCCTCTTATCTAAATCTAATCTGTTTCTCAAAGTGTGCTGGATGGCAAATTTTCACATACTGGAGACTATATCCTAAGTAGAAACTGAATAATTCAACTCAAGCCCATCTAAAAATACCAATTAATTTCCCCAGATATTAAGCATTCTTTAACCTGCACATGCAACCCACAAAAAATTTCTAAAAACGTTCTAATTTCTAAATTAAAAATAAACATACAAAATCACTTAATATTTAATTAAGCTATTAGTGAATATGTTTCTGCATATATTCGGTATTGGATAAAAGTTACACTTTCTTTTTTTACTGCAAATGTGCTCTCTAAGGTAAAAAAACAATTATTTGTTTGCAAAAGTAAAAAGAAAAAACAATTATCTGAATGCAAATATTAACTATGAGATTACAAAAACTAATATCATTTTCATTTTACTTTTTCTCGCAAATAGGTAAAAATAACTATATAGTACATCAGAACATGTGTACAGTCAAATTTATATTTTTTAACTTCTTGTTTTGTGCCTCTCAGCCTTTATCATTTCCATCTTTTCTCCCAACATAAGAGCTTTTCTAGGCTCACCTACTTTTCACAGGCTTTTCCATCATCTTAAAGAATTTTAGATAAAAGGAAACCCTTAAATAACATCATCATGAAACACAATCCTGTTGTGAAAACAACTGATTCAAAGACAATAGTTTACTCCATATTCCCTCACTCAGATTAATGTGCAACTTAATGTTTTTGGCCAGAACACACACATAAGTTTCTTTCAATGATATTTCAATGTGAATAGTCAATTTTAGGTTAAAAATTTCCAAGAGATTGCAGCAAATATTCACATGGTGAGAGTTCAAGATATCGAGGGATACATTCACATTATAGACAGTAAAGAGAAAAAAATGAATATAGGGAAGCAAATAATGATGAAAATCAAGTGGGAGAAGAAATTAAAAAAATAAAGGTCAACAGGATAAGAAATGCATAGAAGAGGAAGAGGGATATCCTTTGGGAAACAAATCAGAGTTGAAAGATATCTTAAAGGTCAGTAAAAATACCTCTTAAATTCATAGATTAATAAAATGAGGCTCAGAGATATAAAATTACTTATTCAAAGAGACACATTTAGCACAGTTGTCTCAGAATTTAGTCTGACTTATAAACTAGGATTTTTTTCTAGCACATCATAAAGCTTCTCCTTGTCTTTGTTTCATTTGGCTTTGGTTGTAATTCAGTGAGCATTTATGTACTGTGTGTAAAGCACTACACTCTACACTACAGATCTCACAGTGCACAGGACAGACCAAGCCACTGAACTCAGGGTATTTAAATTTAGTTGAGGGGACAAACACTGTACAATCAGCATGTGGTTAACAATTATGATAAACACTACTTCAAAAAGCAGTATAGGGTGCTGTGAGAGTACAGAATGAGAGCTATGGACTTAGTCTGGGGCATTACAGCAGCTGAGAGCATGGTTAGTGGTATGTCAGTATGGAAAGGAGTCTAAGTATTAGCATTTCAGGCAAATGAAATCATAGGTCCCAAAACCCTTGAGGAATAAAGTGGCTCTGCTCCTTCAACAATCTGAAAAAGAGGACCCTAAAGCAGATGCATGGGAAGCAAGGAGGTAAGTACAGAATTAGGGGGTTGCTGAAATAGCAGCTCAGCTGGTAAAGAATCCATCTGCAATGCAGGAGACCCTGGTTCAATTCCTGAGTCAGGAAGAGCCGCTGGAGAAGGGATAAGCTGCTACCCACTCCAGTACTCTTAGGCTTCCCTTGTGGCTCAGCTGGTAAAGAATCCTCCTTCAATCTGGGAGACCTGGGTTCGATTCCTGGGTTGGGAAGATCCCCTGGAGAAGGGAACAACTACCCACTCCAGTATTCCGGCCTGGAAAATTCGATGGACGGCACAGTCCATAGGGTCACAAAGAGTCAGACATGACTGAGCGACTTTAACTTCACTTCACTTCAAGATCACTCAGAGACCTATACACCAAGTTAAGGATGTTGATCTTGATCCGAGGAAGGAAAGGAAGCCCCTGGAAGGTTGTAATAGGTAAGTGACACCACTGACTCACATTTGTGTGAAGAGGTGAACGGGGATTTCATTTACTTAGATGAAGAATTCTGAAAGATAAGGTTTGAGGGAGAAGCTGATAGATTTAGTTTAGGTTACAACCAGTAAAAAAAAAAAAAAAAAAAATCAGTCAAAAGCTTGATTTGCCTGTCTAAGTCCAAAACTTCTAACTTTGGTCAAGAGAAGAACCTGGAGTTTCTTCAAAAGGTCCACAAGGGCCTTATGCAAATTTCATTTCAAGAAATATATAGAAGCTACTGGGATAAAATGGCAGATTGAACACATACAATTTCAGTCCTTCTCAAAACCCCACAAAACTACAGTAAAGATAAATTTATATTTATATGTAGAGACAGCAATAATAATCCACAATGATAGAGAAAACAGAGAAGAAATAAGTGAAATTTTAGAAGCTATAAAGAATATATTCAAATGGTAACTGCCTTAATCAGGCCTGAGAAAACTGAATCCTGAGATAAGGCTGAGAAAAGGTAAGAAACTACCCAATTTATAGCAGAGAATCCTCAAAAAGTTCAGGGATAGGCCAGCACTAGGTACCTCTCAATGGGGAGAAGTGATGGTCTAAAATAAGAACTAGATAAAATTGATTGAAGAATCAGAGACCCCATAAACACAGAAAGCAAACTTATGGCTACCAAAGGAGAAAGATGGGGGTGGGGGACAGGATAAATTGGGAAACTGGGAGTAACATATACACATGCCTATACAGAAATGAGATAAACAGCAAGGACCTACTGCTTAGCACAGGGAACTATGCTCAATATTTCCTAATAACCTATATAGTAAAAGAATCTGGAAGAGAATATATATTATATATGTGACGTATATTGTCACCCTGCTTATTTAACTTCTATGCAGAGTACATCATGAGAAATGCTGGGCTGGAAGAAGCACAAGCTGGAATCAAGATTGCCGGGAGAAATATCAATAACCTCAGATATGCAGACGACACCACCCTTATGGCAGAACGTGAAGAGGAACTAAAAAGCCTCTTGATGAAAGTCAAAGAGGAGAGTGAAAAAGTTGGCTTAAAGCTCAACATTCAGAAAACGAAGATCATGGCATCTGGCCCCATCACCTCATGGCAAATAGATGGGGAAACAGTGGAAACAGTGGCTGGCTTTATTTTTTGGGGCTTCAAAATCACTGCAGATGGCGATTGCAGCCATGAAATTAAAAGACGTTTACTCCTTGGAAGGAAAGCTGTGACCAACCTAGATAGCACATTCAAAAGCAGAGACATCACTTTGCCAACAAAGGTCCATCTAGTCAAGGCTCTGGTTTTTCCAGTAGTCATGTATGGATGTGAGAGTTGGACTGTGAAGAAAGCTGAGTGCTGAAGAATTGATGCTTTTGAACTGTGGTGTTGGAGAAGACTCTTAAGAGTCCCTTGGACTGCAAGGAGATCCAACCACTCCATTCTAAAGGAGATCAGTCCTGGGTGTTCTTTGGAAGGAATGATGCTAAAGCTGATGCTAAAGCTGAAACTCCAATACTTTGGCCACCTCATGCAAAGAGTTGACTCATTGGAAAAGACTCTGATGCGGGGAGGGATTGGGGGCAGGAGGAAAAGGGGACGACAGAGGATGAGATGGCTGGATGGCATCACTGACTCGATGGATGTGAGTCTGAGTGAACTCCGGGACTTTGTGATGGACAGGGAGGCCTGGCGTGCTGCTATTCATGGGGTCACAAAGAGTCGGACACGACTGAGTGACTGAACTGAACTGAACTGATATATATATATTTACAATCACTTTGCTATATACCTGAAACTAGCACAACATTGTAAACTACTTCAATTAAAAAAAAAAATCAGAGTCCTAAGATTATTTCTCTGAATATTTTATCAGTAACTATCCCCACATTCCCCTTGCCTGGAAGGGTAAAATAAAGAGTAGACTAAAGGATGAGTCACAGGTGAGAAAGGCATCCTGAAAACGTACAAGGAATGCTAAGAAATGCTTCCTTCAAAGTTCTCTTCACCTGGTCCATTTGTCTCTCATAATTGGCAGACAAGACTTTTACTTACCAGGCAGACAATTACAAAAGCACTCTTTGGGAATCAGATCAGCTCAAGAGAAAAGAATCAGAGATACTAACCAAAGGAGCTCTCCCAACCAACAGCCCACCCAGATCATCTTACAGTAAAGCCCTCAGTGGACAAGGCCCAACCTCATACTCAGATCTTCCAGGCAATTTCCTCAAATCCCATTCTTAATCTGGAGCAGACAAACAAGAATTACCAGAGATCAGAGGAAAGCTGCTGACATGAGAAAATAGAGATCAAAACAGAAAAAAAGACAACTTGAAGTAGACATAAGTGATGTAGGAGGAAAAAAACAAACAAACAGCCATCATTACCTTAAAGAGATATGAGAAGAAAATGGCATCCATGAGACAAAACAGGATAATTTTCATAAAAAGCAACATTCATAGAACTAAAACAGCTTTTATATATTAAAAAAAATCATAGGAAAAAATGTAAAACAAAACTCAATAAATACAAGTGGAAGATAAAGTTCAGAAAATAATCCCAGAAAGTAGAACAAAAAGACAAAGAGATGGAAAAGAAAAAGGAATATTGAATAGTGGTTTTAAAATATATGTAAGTATGATGGCAAATAGATAGGGAAACAGTGGAATCAGTGGCTGACTTTATTTTTTGGGGCTCCAAAATCACTGCAGATGGTGACTGCAGCCATGAAATTAAAAGATGCTTACTCATTAGAAGGAAAGCTATGACCAACGTAGACAGCATATTAAAAAGCAGAGACATTACTTTGTCAACAAAGGCCATTCTAGTCAAGTCTATGGTTTTTCCAGTAGTCATGGATGTGAGAGTTGGACTATAAAGAAAGCTGAGTGCTGAAGAATTGATGCTTTTGAACTGTGGTGTTGGAGAAGACTCTTGAGAGTCCCTTGAACTGCAAGAAGATCCAACCAGTCCATCCTAAGAGTGATCAGTCCTGGGTGTTCATTGGAAGGACTGATGTTGAAGCTGAAACTCTAATACTTTGGCCACCTGATGTAAAGAGCTGACTCATTTGAAAACACCCTGATGCTGGGAAAGATTGAGGGCAGGAGGAGAAGGGGATGACAGAGGATGAGATGGTTGGATGGCATCACTGACTCAATGGACATGAGTGTGGGTAAACTCCGGGAATTGGTGATGAACAGGGAGGCCTAGCGTGCTGTGGTTCACGGGGTCGCAAAGAGGCGGACACAATTGAGTGACTGAATTGAACTGAAGTATGATAAGGAAGCTGGGATGATTGTATATGGCAGCTAAATCCTCATCTACCATTACAGAAAATCAACAAAAAGCTCTAAAACTAATGAATAAAGAAACAGTATTATACATAATGCTTAGAAATAATGAGATGTAAATGCCAGAATTGGAGAAGGAAATGGTAACCCACTCCAGTATTCTTGCTTGGAGAATCCTATGGACAGAGAAGCCTGGCAGGCTACAGTCCATGGGGTCTCAAGATTCGGACACGACTTAGTGACTAAACCACCACCACTGAATGCCAGAATAAAAAGCTAGAAGAGTCAGAAGTTTATGCTTCAGATAAAAGGGACAGAGGTAAGGAAAGCCAATAGATTTTGTTAAGAAACAAGCAGACAACCCAAGTGAAAACGGGCAAAAGACATGGCTATAACTTCATAAAGAAAGGCACCAAAATGTCCGCTTAACATGTAGAAAGTGATCCAGCTTTAATCATCAGGGGAGTACAAATTAAAACCACAGTGAGATACTACTATATACCCACCAGAATAGCTATAATGAAAATACAACTGTTGGTAGGATATAAAGTAACCACAGGAGGGAGTGTGAATTGGTACAACTACTTTGGAAAACTGACAATATTTACTAAAACAGAACATAGAAAAACATCTAGAAATCCTATTCCCAGATATATACCCAACAGACATGTGGACACATATTCACCAAAGACATGTGTAAGAACGCACGTGACAGCAGTATTTGTAAAAGTAAAAACTAGAAAGAAGCCAAAATGTCCTCAAATAGAATGGATAAATTGTGATAATTTTTAAATGGAATATTACATACCAATGAGAAAGGACAACTACATGTAACACCATATATAAAGCTTACAAATACTGAGCAAGAAAATTCAGACATAAAAGATGTATAACAGCTGATAGAAAGTTCAGAAATGTAAAGTTCACCTACAATATTAAAGTCAGCATCCCAGTTACTCTTTGGATATACAGTAACTGAAAAAGGACAGATGTGAACTCCCGGAACACTAACAATGTTCTGTTTCTTCAGCAGTTACTCAGGTATGTAGTCTTTATGCAAATTCATCAAATGATACATTAAGCTATAGGATTGTGCATTTCTGTGTACATTATATTCCAATAAAAATTATCTTTAAAAAGTTCTGGTTCTTCTGTTTGTAAGTTGTGTGACCTTAGACAAATTACTCAGCCTCAACCTAAGTAAACCTCAATTTCTTCATCTTTAAAGTAAGGATGACAGAACTAATCCCTTAGAGATTTTTGTGAGGTTCACATGAGGTAACACACATCAAGGGCTTCACAAAGTGCCTCACCCCTACTAAGCACACAATGAAAATTTGTTAGTATTATTGTTAATCACTTGGCCATTAAAAAGGTGGAGGAAATTACTATATGGTCCCATTTTAAACAAATCTAACTCATATGAAATATAAATTTAGCTGTGTGTGTGTGTAGAAATATTTTTTAAAAATAGATTAATAGTAGAAGATAGCTCCAAACAGTATTTGAAACTATGTTAAGTCTATTTATATTTTCATATGAGTATGTGCGAATGCATGAATTATTATAAAATCTGAAGGCAAGTAATAGAAAAAGTCTAAAGGAGCTGCACGTAGCCTTCATGGTACAGAAACTAGCTGCAGTAATCGGCATAGAAGCTAACTTGCTCTTTTGAGTTCAGTCCTTACAGGACACACTTGTAACTATGTCCATCTACTACTTTGATTTAAAATTAAATTTTAACTCTAAAAAATTAATTTTAAAAAGGATTAAATTTTAAAGTAATTTTGTTCAAAAAAAAATATGTAGCTAGGTGCGCCAAAGTAAAAAATGATTGAAGACAAGTTCTAAACTTAAGTTGATCAATATCAAGCTGATGGACAAGAAACAGAACACATCAATACATCCATAATTTAACTTCTCTATCATGGTACAGAGTGTGGGTGGCATAGAAATGCTAACTTTGAGTCCTCAGATGCTTAACTGTCTCTATTAATAGTTAGAGAACCACCTGTTACTAGGGAACCACCTATTTTTAACTAGTTCAAGTCTACTTAAAGACCCTAGGAATCAAAAATGAAATGCTGCCTATAAGGCTTTAAATGTATTTGCATATATATGTGTGTGTGGGGGGGTGTCTGTATAAATATATAGCATTTAGAATATTGAGTTGAAACTTAACACTCTTCATATGACTCTCTAAGGTTTTAATTTCCCCCGAAGAAAAGGATAAAGTTCAAGCTTGTTTTAGAAAAGGCAGAGGAACCAGAGATCAAACTGCCAACACCCGCTGGATCATCAAAAAAGCAAGAGTTCCAGAAAAACATCTATTTCTGCTTTCTTGACTATGCCAAAGCCTTTGACTGTGTGGATCACAATAAATTGTGGAAAATTCTGTAAGAGATGGGAATACCAGACCACCTGACCTGCCTCTTGAGAAACCTGTATGCAGGTCAGGAAGCAACAGTTAGAACTGGACATGGAACAGACTGGTTCCAAATAGGAAAAGCAGTACGTCAAGGCTGTATATTGTCACCCTGCTTATTTAACTTATATGCAGAGTACATCATGAGAAACGCTGGGCTGGAAGAAGCACAAGCTGGAATCAAGATTGCCGAGAGAAATATCAGTAACCTCAGATATGCAGATGACACCACCCTTATGGCAGAAAGTAAAGAACTAATGAGCCTCTTGATGAAAGTCAAAGAGGAGAGTGAAAAAGTTGGCTTAAAGCTCAACATTCAGAAAACTAAGATCATGGCATCTGGTCCCATCACTTCATGGGAAATAGATGGGGAAACACTGGCAACAGGGTCAGACTTTATTTTGGGGGGCTCCAAAATCACTGCAGATGGTGACTGTAGCCATGAAATTAAAAGACGCTTACTCCTTGGAAGGAAAGTTATAACCAACCTAGACAGCATATTAAAAAGCAGAGACATTACTTTGTCAACAAAGGTCCTAGTCAAAGGACTAGTCAAGGCTAGTACCAAAGGCACTAGTCAAAGCTACGGCTTTTCCAGTAGTCATGTATGGATGTGAGAGTTGGACTATAAAGAAAGCTGAGCGCTGAAGAAATGATGCTTTTGAACTGTGGTGTTGGAGAAGACTCTTCAGAGTCCCTTGGACTGCAAGGAGGTCCAACCAATCCATCCTAAAGGAGATCAGTCCTGGGTGTTCTTTGGTAGGACTGATTTTGAAGCTGAAACTCTAATACTTTGGCCACCTGATGCGAAGAGCTGACTCATTTGAAAAGACCCTGATGCTGGGAAAGATTGAGGGCAGGAGGAGAAGGGGACAACAGAGGATGAGATGGTCGGATGGCATTACCGACTCAATGGACGTGGGTTTGGGTGAACTCCGGAAGTTGGTAATGGACAGGGAGGCCTGGCGTGCTGCAGTTCACGGGGTCACAAAGAGTCAGACACGACTGAGTGACTGGACTGAACTGAACTGAAGGTAAGGAATACAGTAGTTCAATATACAGGAAAGTAATACTGTTAGTGCCTTGGCACATACTGACCTCGGTTAGGATTCTTATATAGTAGCTGCTTATTAAAACTCAACTCTGATTTCAGGACATATGAACTATTTACAAAGGTCTGAGAGAAGAGACTACCAAAGCCAGAAATTTGGCAGTGAGGCTCAGCATCATGACAAGACTCATGTTCCCAACTCAGGTTATTTGATTAAGTTAGCACACTAGAATAAGCAGAGAACAATTTCTCAATTTCTCGTTCAAAGAAGAAATTCTGGCTCAATAACTATTAGCTCTTATTAAATCCCACAGACAGAGGAGCCAGGTGGGCTACATTCCATGAGGTCGCAAAAGAGTCGAACATGACTCAGCGACTAGACACCACCACCACTATCACTGTTATTGAGAGGCATATAGGTTGAGTGGTTAAGAGCACAGACTCTGAGTAAGCCTGACTGATAAGAAATCCCATGGCTTACCAGCTGTGAGACTCTAGTGAATATACTTCACCTCTCAGACCCTCAGTTTTCTCATTTTTAAAATGGGAATAATATGGTAACCTCACACAGATGTGGTAAGGATTAAGTAAGAAATGTTAAGCATGTAGACAGTGTCTGGTGTATTTTAAGACTCCAGTAAATGTTAGCTCTTGTTTTTTTCTGTTTATATCACATGTCTGAAACAATGGATTTGTTTCATAATCCAATTCAAAACTGTCGTTGCTGCTAAGTCACTTCAGTCGTGTCCAACTCTGTGCGACCCCATAGATGGCAGCCCAACAAGCTCCCCCGTCCCTGGGGTTCTCCAGGCAAGACATTGGAGTGGGTTGCCATTTCCTTCTCCAATGCATGAAAGTGAAAAGTGAAAGTGAAGTCGCTCAGTCGCGTCCGAGTCTTAGCAACCCCATGAACTGCAGTCTACCAGGCTCCTCAGTCCATGGGATTTTCCAGGCAAGAGTACTGGAGTGGGGTGCCACTGCCTTCTCCGTTGCTAAAAATATTGAAATAAAATGAGGGGGAAGACAATTTAAACTGTGAATGATCTTCAAGATTATAGAATATACATAAATAAATTTTTGGAATTTATCCAAATAAATATTTGGAAATATTCTGGAGGAAAAACCAAACTACACAGGTTTGCTCTAACAAAAGGAAACTTCCATCTGTTATCATCCGACACGTTTAGGTAGATTGTTGTACACGTTTAGGTAGATTGTTGTGCCATGAATCTACATATCATTCTTGATGCAAACTTTACAAAGGAGGAGCCAATAAACCTATAGCCGTTTGGCCATAGAAACAATTACAAACAGAAGTGAATTTAAGAGAAGAAACAAGCCTTTTTCTTTTTTTTTTTTTAAAGACTGGTTTGATCAATTTAATGCACATCACTTAAGTCAATCTACCAATTAGGTCCCAGATTGAGAGAGAGAGAGAGACAGAGAGAAAGAAAGAGGGGGAAAAAAAAATTTAATGGCACTGTTTTAATCTGACCAATTAGTTCAAATACTCAGCTCTACAAGCCTCTTACCACTGCACAGCTGATGGCTAACCCTGAGAAGAGCAATTAATCCTCATCTATTTCTCTACATGTTTCAATTAGTACAAAAACACGTATGTACTTCTCCAAAGCGATCACAAGAATGTAAAACAAAGAGAAATTTAGCATTTCTAAATTCTTTTAGAATATTCTAAATATTCTAAATAAATATTTAAATATTTCTAAATAAATATTTATTTAGGTATTCTAAATAAATATTTCTGATATTCTTTTCTTTTTTGAAAAAGTTGAATCCAAACTCAAAAGATTAAGGGATGGATAGTAAAGCTGTCATCAGTTCTTAGAATTAAAGCCTGAGAGAAAACGTTGTCTCTCTCTTCAGGTGCTTTTCCAAAACCATCTAGACTCCTCTGTAGGGCCACCAACAAGAGATCCATTGTGTGGATCTGTAAATTGTGTGACGTCATTGAAACACAAGCACCAATTGGTATCACAAACAGTCTGTGTTTCCAAGGATACCAGGAACTTTAAATACCCTGCAGTTATACAGAGCCCAGGAGCACGACCTTCATAACAATACCAGGAGCCTGCCCACTTTCTTTTTAGTCACTGTTTCCAGCAGAGAAAAGGCACTGATTTTGCCCCAATAATTACTCCAAATAATATTCTCAAGAACATTCCTCAATCATTCAACTATTCATTTTTATATTCTCAACATAATGATGACAAAAAAGAGGATTAAGAATTTCCATAGCCCTATTAATAGAGAGATTCTCAAAAGGCCAGCCTACAGTATCTTTAATGAAACCACATTACAGATTTTTAAAATGCAGTGCACATAGACACTTCTGATTGATCCCTACAGTAATGTTCCTCTGTATTACGGAATACTCTTTCAGTAACAGAAAAATCACTTCTTCCTTGTGTGCCTGTCCTGGAAAAGTTGTTTTCCCTTAACATTAGCCTTAAGCTCACACATATGACTTTAGTATATAAACTTACTTATTCTAACTAGAGTAACTACTGCAACATAGAAACACTGGCTAAGTGTGAGGTGATTGTAATTAACTATATTATTGTTAAAAGTCAAAACAAGTTTATAATCTTTTTAAAAGACTCTTTTAAAAGGTGGTCATTTAGGGATGAATTGTTATAAAAGGTCTATACCTAAGCTCTTCTCTAACATCATTCAGAGTGAGACCTAAAAATGTATATTATCCTTACATCAGCTTTGTGAAATGTTTCCCATTAATTACGTGTGCCGTTGAGATTCTGAACGGTTCCAGAGTTATTTTTCTATTTAGAGGATAAATATTTTAAGCAAGTATTTCTCTAAATGCAGTCTAGAAGCAGAGAAGGAAAACTGAACTCACAGAGACCGCCGTTAGACAGTTCCCAAGAGCTATCTGACTAGAATGCCAGCAGCAGGGCGTTCCAACCTTACAGCTTCAAATGGAAAGCCACACCACGTGGTTTTTCTCCATTATACTACTGCACATTTGGACAGTTACAATTCCAAGAAAAGGTAAAGAAAGAGATTTTCTGTTTAGCCAGTTTTGTATGTTTTTTTTTTTTTTTAAATAACATCACTGATGATAAACTCCTTTCAGTGAAGGTTGTATTAGATGCCTACTTATCTTCTTCAAGTTATTAAGTAATGAGTTTATTTTAGGGAGCTTATACATTGCTTGGTATTTTTAAAGATGTATATTACAGTGTTTTTATGCTTAGAAAATTCAGAATCTTGGTTAAGAAAATAATTATTTACACCAGTGATTTCTTTAACCATTCTTAAAACTCTTTTTAGTAAAAGTAATATGAAGAATGACGTATGTTAAGGGTCAACTACATGATCCTAAAAATACAGAAAAGATAAATAAAATCTAATTTTTTTTTTTTTTAACTTTAGAAAGCCATTGTGAGCTTTATGTAAGTCCCTTAGGGCAGGAGTCCCCAACCTCCGGGATCTAGTGCCTGATGACCTGAGGTAGAGCTGATGCAATAATGGAAATAAAGTGAACAATAAATGCACTTGAATCATCCTGAAACCATCCCCCCCACCTCACCCATGGAAAAACTGTGTTCCATGAAATGGGTCTCTGGTACCAAAAAGGGTAGGGACTGCTGCCTTAAAGCCTCCAAAAGTAACAAATTCACCTAGTTATCAGTGCTCACATTGCAATTAACAAGGAAGGGTACAGGAAGATATCTATTAAATTTAGAGAGGCACTGGCAGAACCTGGAAGCCAAAGAAAGTTTAAAGTACAATTCTCAACGGCAATAATTACAACAGAGAACCAGATCATAGGTTCTGTGCCTTCCAGCCATAAAACTGAATTTTGTGAGGGCATACATTTTTATCAAGTCAAGATTTACACATAGGTGCATTTCTTTATCCGTGAACCATGATCATAAGATGTCATTAAACATATCTTGCCTATAATAAATCACAAATAATTCCGTCAAAAACGGGCATCTACTAAAAGTAATTCTTTACATGGAAACATCTTATCTTATTGTAAAAGGACCTAATTTCATCGATTAAAAACCAGTTTCACTGTTAATAACTATGCTTTCAAAATGTCAAATCTAGTCAAGAGTTTGAGATGAGTAGCTAAGAAGCTACTCAATAACTCCTGTAATTTCATACTTTCCACCATATCCAAGTAAGAAACCAAGGAATAGTGGGGAAACAATGGCCAGAAGCCTGAAACAGCAGGGCAAATGGAAGAAGCAATGTCCACTGAAGCACACAGCAAAGAAAGAAATGCCAGGATGTTACTTCTAGAGGTTATGCAGACTGAATCCTTCTCTAGCACGGCAGACCAAAAACCAACATGCATGTTTTCTTAACTATGCCAAGAACAAGCACATGAAGATTATCTGGATCAAGAGGTGAAGCATATGAACCTATACAATCTCTAGTGGTTTACTATGTAGTTACTCTCTCAGTCCTACAATAACTTAGATAAACAAGTGGGCATACCTATTAATGGACTGATGACACAGAACTGAGTGTAATGGACACACAATCAGAATCCAAAATTATGAGAACTGAAAAACTGTGCTAAATTTAATAAGCTATAATTTACTGATAACATACTGTTTGCATTCTTGGTGTCCTTTCTCAGTCTTTGAGAATGATTTTTAACATAGTATTTATAGTACCATATTGTTGTTATTGTTGTTTAGTCACTAAGTCGTGAGTTGTGTCTGACTCTTGCAATCCCACGCACTGTAGCCTGCCAAGCTCCTCTGTCCATGGGATTTCCCAGGTAAGAATACTGGAGAAGGTTGCCATTTCCTTCTCCAGAGGAATCTTCCCAAGGGCTCGAACCTGTGTCTGCTGCCTAACAGGTGGACTCTTTCTCACTGATCCACCTGGGAAGCCTCACTGTACCGTATCTCCAGTTGTACCACTGCACCAAAATGCGAGTGAATTTCCTGATGTTGAAAATATAGGTTCATGCCAATCTTCCTATTTTGTAGATAATTTCACAACAAATATCACAGCCAAGGTTTGTATGTATCTCTGTTTCTTACAATAAGCTGTAAGAAATGTAATCATTCAATCAAAAGTTTACAGGTTTTAAGATTCTCATACACATTTGTCAAACAATCCATCAGAAAACTGTTTACGTACAAATTTATACTCTGTAACGTAAAAGATGAAGACATCCATTTTGACACATCTTGAGAAAATGCATGTCATTTAAATCTATCAATTTGAAAGGCTAGAAAAATGCATGATCTTAAGTAACTGAGTACTGCTTTAAGTAAATCATTGTGCTAGACGTTAGGGAGAAACGTACAGATTCCCTTGTGACAGACACATAATCAGGTATTAGCAATACAATGTGATACACACAAAGAAGAAATGGGTGCTGTAGGTAAAGAGAAGAGGGAATAATTATCTTCTTATCAATGCTGGTATGTGTGACTATTAGGAAACTAGGCCCAGAGTATACTAGATGCCTTTTTCATGTGATCATTTTTAAAAATTTTAGAAAGCCACTGTCAGCTAAACAAAGAAGTTTTAAAGTTGTACTTGCATACCTTAAAAAAGTACTGATATATTTTAAAATCACTCATATAAATGCAAACCCATTGTCCAACCTTTTGATACACAGCCAAGCCTTCTTTTAGAACATTAAGTCTCTTGACCCATAGTTCAGCATGGTGCTTTTACACAAACCACACACAGTATAAACCAACTATAGCTTACAGTTATTTGATTTTTTTCTTTATTTAATGAAAAGTTGAAGACACCAATGAAATAACTGGAACACAGAGTCCTTCCAAAATTTTTGCCCAGTTTTTTTATAGTTGATTCATCAGATTAAGAGCAATTATTTGTAACAACCTCCCTTTATTTAGTCTTTACAAGATATGAAAATTAAATTTAACAGAAACAACATTTTGCATTCATATTTCATCAATTTACAAACATTAAAATTTAATGTTATTACAATAATAATAATAAACTAGTGGGTTTGCAAAGAAGCATCATTGGCTGTTGGTAAACTTCCAGCTTCACTGACATGTACGTAAGTGAGAGTGCACGTTGGAGAGCAGTGCTACAGCTCCAAGTGTCCAGTGCATCCTGAACGACAGTCAGAAGGTTTCACAGAGGGAATGTGCGAAACCCTTCACTTCTTTTATTAAATGCTCCAGCTCTTTCAGCAAAGCTACTTATTTAGGCTATAGAAAGACTTCTGAGTTATGGGGAAAATAAAGCAAAATCATTTTATTTGTAAGCTAACTTATTCTTTCTTCTTTGGAAGATTCTAAAAAAAAAAAAAAAAAAGGCTTCGTGTAAACCAGTAATCAATTATAAAATCTGACAACAAAAGTCAAGTGTTAAACAAAATTTAAATTTCTAATATTCAAAATATTGAAATATAATTCTAATTAATTAAGAATAAGATTTGGAAAAAGGATCCTATATAATCTATCATTACATTTCTCCTCTCTCTAAAACTAAAACGGAAACCTCTCTATTAAATCCATTTTCTAAAGAACAACTGTCTTTTGTAAGTTTACTATCATATCATCTTTCATATTCAGGTTTATATTTCTCCCTGGCAAAAGACATTCTTCATGTCACTGTCACAACTGAGCAGAAGTCTTAATGACAACTCTAACAATGTTAACACAAGTTAAGACTGTAGAGGAACATAAAACTGGAAACATAAACATACACGATAAAGACATCAATCTTTCTTGGATTTCTAGCTGTGCTAAAACAAGTTTTATAAATTTATTTTTAAAATAACAAAATTAACATCTACTATGAAGTGTCAGACTTTATTTTTTTGGGCTCCAAAATCACTGCAGATGGTGACTGCAGCCATGAAATTAAAAGACGCTTACTCCTTGGAAGGAAAGTTATGACCAACCTAGATAGCATATTCAAAAGCAGAGACATTACTTTGCAACAAAGGTGCGTCGTCAAGGCTATGGTTTTTCCTGTAGTCATGTATGGATGTGAGAGTTGGACTGTAAAGAAAGCTGAGCACAGAATTGATGCTTTTGAACTGTGGTGTTGGAGAAGACTCTTGAGAGTCCCTTGGACTACAAGGAGATCCAACCAGTCCATTCTAAAGGAGATCAACCCTGAGTGTTCTTTGGAAGGAATGATGCTAAAGCTGAAACTCCAGTACTTTGGCCACCTCATGCGAAGAGCTGACTCACTGAAAAAGACTCTGATGTTGGGAGGGATTGGGGGCAGGAGGAAAAGGGGACTACAGAGGATGAGATGGCTGGATGGCATCACTGACTCGATGGACGTGAGTCTCAGTGAACTCCGGGAGTTGGTGATGGACAGTGAGGCCTGGCGTGCTGCGATTCATGGAGTCACAGAGAGACGACTGAGCGACTGAACTGAACTGAACTGAACTGAATTCTATAAAGCACTTATTCTGTGTATCCTTGAGGCAGAACCAATACGCTGCCCCAAGGCTGTACCATTGATTCTTGGCTGTCCTTCCCTCATCTTTGAATCCCTTCCCTTCCTGGATTAGCAACTATTTGAATCTGCCTATTTGGAACTATTTGGAACTCAGGGAAGGTCATGGAGGCTGGAGTCTGTTCCTACAAGAAATGAGGGAAATGAAAAGACTGCCACAAATCTGTTCAGCATGCAAATGACTACCTGGAGAATCAAGTGCTTATATGTTTTAGAACAAATAATTTAACTCCTTAAATTGTGTGTTTTTCATAAGTAACATTATCACATGGTATAACAGAAATCAAGGCAGGGCTTGGGAGAAGGCTCAGTTCTACCTTTTCCTCACTCAGATCCTTAAGTCCTTAATATGTTTTGGAAAAATAAGGATCAAAGGCTGACATGCCCAGCAGCCCCACAGAGTCCTGCTCAATTTCACTCCAGGGGTACTCATGAATGCCAAGCCTGTTCCCAAAGTGTTGATTTATGAGTCAGTCCCTTGGGTGGTACCCATTAATGGTTTGGGGTACTAGATGAGATGCTGGCAACTTGATTCAATTGTTGGAATGAATGAGCTGGGGGCCAGGGGGATGTTTACCCGATCTATCAAGTGCCCCATGGTGTCTCAGTTAGCATACCAGCTGACTGGAAGCTGAAACTTCAGGCAACAACTAGGAAAGTCAAATCCCTTCCAGGCAGAAATTGAGAAAGCAGCACATTTTTCCCTGACTTTCTGGCTGAACCCCTCACCCCAGCTGTGGAGGGGCTGGGGAAGGATAGCTGCAAGGAATGCTTGAGTGCCCATTTGAAAACTGTCTTTTTTTTTTTTTTGCTTAATATGGTAGTGTGGGATTTATGAATGCCAAGTCATGCTGGCAATCAGGGCTAGGGGACACGACAGACCATCACTCAGCTGGCAATTATAAAAATGGGGATACTAGACAGACAGACACACTCCTTCCAAGTAGAAATTGGAAATTTAATAACAGCAAGTCAGTGGGAGACTAAAGGGGAAGTACCCACTGGCTTTGTCAGTCTCCCAGGAGGACCATTCAGCACCTGCTGCTGCTGATGCTAAGTCACTTCAGTCGTGTCCGACTCTGTGCAACTCCATAGACAGCAGCCCACCAGGCTTCCCTGTCCCTGGGATTCTCCAGGCAAGAACACTGGAGTGGGTTGTCATTTCCTTCTCCAATGCATGAAAGTGAAATGTGAAAGTGACTAGACACATGCTAATTAGAAGTTTAAGCCTCAGGCAACAGTTTATAAAGGATGCTGTCAAATCCATTCCAGGGAAAGACTAGGAGATGGGTGTGGTTCTGCCTATTCCCTTCGCAATGAACCCCAAGGGAATAATTGTGGTGAGTGCTCACACACCCAATCAGCAACTATTTGTTTGCTATACTCCCTGTGGAAGCCTTATTGGCTTTCAGAGCTAGGTGATTTGGGGGCCAGTCCCACAGTATTAAAAGTTGGGACACTAGTTTTGCGATCGAAACCCTGTCACTCCTCAGAGAGAGGCTCGGAGTTGAGGTTTCCCTCACAACTATATGGTCCTATGTCTGAAATGAGATTTATGGCAAGGATGTATCTCAGCCTTTCCTACCTGTTTTGATATATATATATATGTATTTTAGGTGCCTAATATATAAACTGGTACTCAGCTAATTTCTGGGCTTCTCTCAGAAGGAATCACTGTGCGTAGGTGTGTATTCGGGGAGTCCAATGCAGGAGAGCAATTTAGAACCCCCTATGTTGCTGTCTTGTTGATTTCTCTCTCATTATTGTTTTGATTTGCATTTCCTTGATGACTAATGATGTCTAGCATCTTTTTTTTTTCCCTGGACTGGTGTTTTTCACTTTTCATCTGCTTTTTACTTAGCATATCTTCCTTGGAAAAAAGTCTATTACTCCACCCATTTTTAATATTGGGTTGTATTTTATATTTTTTAGAAGTAAGAGTTCTTTACATATTCTGGATAAAAGTCCAAAATCAGATATTTGATTTTCAAATATTTTCTTCTATTCTATGGGGCTGTCTTTTTTTCTTTCACTCTCTCCATGGTTTCCTTTCATGCACCAACACTTTTTGATTAAGTTCAAACTATGTATTTCCTTTTGTTGCTCATATTTTTTGTGTCATTTCTCAGAATTCTTTGCTAAAATAAGATCAGAAAGATATACCTCCATATTAATTTTTCCAAGAGTATTACAGTTCTAGCTCTTATGCAGGTATTTGGTCCAATTATGTACCTGGTGTGAAGTAAGGGTCCGATTTCAATTTCTGTATCAGCCTATCAAGTTGTCCCAGAATCATTTGTTCAAAATACTATTCTTAATGGTAATAAAAACAAAAATAAACAAATGGGACCTAATTAAACTTAAAAGCTTTTGTAGAGCAAAGGACACTATAAACAAGATGAAAAGACAACCCTCAGAATGGGAAAAAATATTTGCAAATGAAGCAACCGACAAAGGGTTCATCTCCAAAATATACAAACAGTTCATATATAGCTCAGTATCAGAAAACAAAGAACTCAGTCAAAAAATGGGCAGAAGACTAAAGAGAAATTTCTCCAGAAAAAACATACAGATGGCCAATAAACACATGAAAAGATGCTCAACATCGCTCATTATTAGAGAAATGCAAATCAAAACTACAATGAGGTATATCACCTCACACCAATCAGAATGGATGTTACCAAAAAATCTATAAACAATAAATGCTGGAGAGGATGTGGAGAAAGGGAACCTTCCTGCACTGTTGCATGCGTGCATGCTAAGTCACTTCAGTCGTGTCTGACTTTGCGACCCTATGGATTCTAGCCCATCAGGCTCCTCTGTCCATGGGATTCTCCAGGCACGAATACTAAAGTGGGCTGCTGGGCCCTCTTCGCTGCACTGTGGGTGGGAATGTAAATTGATACAGCCACTATGGAGAACAGTATGGGCTTCCCTGGTGGCTCAGTGGTAAAGAATCTGCCTGCCAATGCAGGAAATGCAGGTTTAATCCTTGGGTCAGGAAGATCCCTTGGAGAAGGAAATGACAACCCACCCCAGGATTCTTGCCTGGGAAATCCCATGGACAGAGGAGCCTGACAGGCTACAACCCATGGGGTCGCAAAAGAGTTAGACATGACTTAGTGACTAAACAATAACAATGGAGACTCCTTAAAAAACTAGGAATAAAACTACATATGACCCAGCAATCCTAGTACTGGGCGTATACCCTGAGAAAACCACAATTCAAAAAGATACATGTACCCCAATGTTCACTGAAGCATTATTAAGAATAGCCAGGACATGGAAGCAACCCAGATACCCATCACAGATAAACGGACAAAGAAGAGGTGGTACATATATACAATGTAATATTATTCAGCCATAAGAAGAATAAATCTGAGTCAGTGGTAGTGAGGTAGATGAACCTAGAATCTGTTATACAGAGTGAAGTAAGTCAGAAAGACAAAAACAAATATCATATATTAACACAAACATATATGGAATCTACAAAAACAGATTCTATTTTTGGATCTATCTGCAGGGAATGAAAGGAGATAAAGAAGTAGAGAATGGACCTGTGGGCACAGCAGGGGAAGGAGGCAGGGGATGAATTGAGAAAGTAGCACTGACATGTGTAAAACAGATAGCTAGTGGGGAGTTGCTGTTTAACACAGGAAGCCCAGCCTGGCATCTGTGACAACACAGAAGGGTGGAATGGGAGGGGGGAGGCAGGCTCCAGAGAGAGAGGAAATATGTATAATTATAGCTGATTCATGTTGCTGTACGGTAGAAACCAACACAACACTGTAAAGCTATTATCCTTCAACTAAAGAAAAAAAATACTATTCTTCCCCTACACTGAATGGTTTTAGCACCCTTGTCAAAAAACAGTTGACCTTAACCTCATGATTTTCTTGACTTCAATTTTATTCCATTGACATATATATCTCTGTCCCTGAGCTAGTAACACTGTTGTGATTATTGTTGTTTTGTAATAAGTTGTAAAATTGGGCAGTATGAATCCTCCCACTTTGCTGCTTTTCATTTTCAAGATTGTTGTGCACATTCTGATTCTCAGAATTCCATATAGATTTTAGATTCAGCTTATTATTTCTATAAGGATGCCAGCTGGGATTCTGATAGGGATTGCACTGAATCTACAGATCAGTTTAGGGAGTACTGCCATCTTAACAATATTAAGTCTTTTAATTCATGAACATGAGACTTTTTTTGATTTATTGAGGTCTTCCTTAATTTCTTTTTTTTTTTTCTTAATTTTTGAAGTTTTGAAGATTTTCAGGGTAAAAGTTCTGCACTTCTTTTGTCAAACTGAATCCTAAGTATTTCATTCTTTTTTTTTTGGTACTATTGTGAATGGAGTTCTTAATTTCATTTTTGGATTATTCAATGCAAGTAGATGGAAATATCACTAATTTTTGTTTATTTATCTTGCATCCTACAATCTTGCTGAACTCATTTATTTAACAAAATTTTCATGGATTTCTTAAGATATTATACTTAAACATTTCATTTTCAAAAAGAGAGATATATTTCCTTCCCAACCTAGACGGCTTTTGCTTCCTTCTGCTGATTTTAAGTAAAATGTCAAGTAGGACTCAAGTCCTTATAAGGAGAAGGAGAGTTGAAGACCCAGAAGAGATACACCAAAAGACCATGTGATGATGGAAAAAGAGATGGTAGTGATGAAGCTAAAAGTCAAAGAATGCCAATAGTCAGCTGAAGCTAGGAAAAAGATTGAAACAAATTCTCCTTGACACCTAGATTTCAGAGCCTCCTGTGTTTAACCTACTCAGTTTACAGTAATTTATTGCAGCAGCCCTAGGAAACCAACACAGAGACTACCATGGTAATCCAGGCAAGACAGAAGATAGACTGGGACCACTGTGTGGCAGAAGAAATAAAGCAAGGTCATATTAGAGAAATATGTAAGTGGTAGAAAACACCTGACTTGATGATGAACTGGATTTGGTGACAGAAAGGGAAAACAAAGTGTTATGGAAGAACCCTCAGTTTCTGGACTACCAACCTCGATGGTAGATTTCATAATATTTCTTGGGATTTGATCATTTGTCTAAATATGATTATAAATTTTTTGCCTTTAACTTATCTAAAAATTCCTTCTTGTGCTTTCTGGGCCAATGTTTGTGTTCTAATCTTAATAATTAACAGACTAGTTAATTCCTCTTTCTACACAGTGTTTCAGAGATCTGCAATGGATGGGAATAGACTAAGAGAAACTGATTGTCAGTTCCTAAACATCACATCAAAAAGTTCTTTTAAAAATAAAATATAATATTAATTTTCTAATCTTAATGTGACTACAAACTTTAAAATATAGAGCTTACTTTTTATTTAAATATCAATGTTCATATTGCCATCTCACTGGGATAAGATATTCTCATTCTAATATTCTCTTCCAGGTATAAGTGAATAGCAAGATCCCAGGGTGAGTGTACTATTTAAATATTCATAACCTATACATTGATTATTCAAATTTTACATTTATAATACAATAATTCATGGATTTAGAATATAATTTTTCACTTAATCTTATTTTCACATCTTAGATTTCTTTCAAGTCCTCAGAATAACTCTTGAAATGACAATCATTCAGGCTAAAGCTTGAAGTGAATTATAAGGAACAAAAAGCCACCTAAAATAATTTTTTACAAGTTTCCATTACTTTACTCTCTTGAATAACAAAACTTTTAACCTCTATCTTTAAAAATATAAATTAGCACTGATATTGGAGTACAATGAGAAATCAATTTGGCAAATTAATACCTTTTCTGACCTGACCATCTGACTCTTTGAACCTGATAAAAATACTTAGCTAAACCTTACTCATTTAAAATAGACAAAATCTTACATAGGATTTCATTTCATATACTGCCTCTACCTGCAATCACTATCGGCTATATCATTAATGATAATGTAAGAATAAAGTAAACAGTTATATTTAAATTTTCCATATTAGAATGTAAACATGAGGAAAAGAATTCCCTTATCTTTTTCCATGCACATAGTAGCCAATAGATCAATAATTTACTGAATTAAATTCATTAAAATATAATTCTATTGTGGTAGGAGAAGAGACTAAATGTTCTCTTAAGTTACTTTTTAGTCATATTTTATTGTCATTATAATTAATCAACCAATCATTCTTTGGCCCTACTTTCATACTTTTTCATTTCTTTGAAAAGAGTCAAGTCTACATTATAATTAAAACTAAGTACAAAAATGAGAAATTATTTTTCAGTCATTCTGAAATGACTATAATTCATACATCCAATTCATACATACATGTGTGTGTGTGTGTGTGTGTGTGTGTGTGTGTGTGTATTTCTAACATAATGTGGCAAGGAGAATCTGTTTTTAAATGGTGAAGAAAACACAAAAGAAAATGTTCTAACAGAAGTATCATCACCCACACGTTATACATATATAGTAACTTTGGATTACTAGTTATGCTGATTAAAAACTGTATACATATTTAATGAGCAAGTGAATGTCACTGTGGAGATGAATAGAAGTTATAAGTTTATATAGCACCTCTCTCCTACAGATCTCAAAGCATTTTCCAAAAATTGTTTTTACCATCTTTCAAGAAGTGAGCAGATGGCAAGATTCTTCTAGCTTTAGACTGCAAAATTTATACACAAAA
Organism: Bos indicus; assembly: GCF_029378745.1. NCBI lineage: Eukaryota > Metazoa > Chordata > Mammalia > Artiodactyla > Bovidae > Bos > Bos indicus. The sequence goes on along the minus strand of NC_091775.1, from coordinate 60,467,739 downwards.
AGGTTAAGCAGTTTCCCAAAGAGTCCAAGTGAGTCAGGAACAAAACAGAAATAGAACCCCAAACTCCTGATTCTTAATTTCACGCTGAAGTTATTAGACCTCACTTAACCCTTACTTTTACTGATCTTAGGATTTTACAAAATAATGGTAGTAATAACATCAGCAAACATAATACTTATTAAGTACTAGCCAGTGACTGTACTAAGAGATTATATGCATAATCTCATTTAAGCCTCATAGCATCCCTGTGAGGCTGGAAGTGTAATTACTGCCATATTACACATAAAGAAATTGAGGCACAGAGAATCTGAATAAACTGCACACTGTTAGTAAGTAGTAATGTTGGGATACAAACCAAAGTAGTCTGACTCTATAGCCCACAACCATAATCATAATGCTATGCAACAGAAGCAATACCCACAGGAGTCAGAAGATTTGGAATCTCATTAATCTAGATTTTGTACTTACTAGCAATCTGGTCATCACTGGAATGACCACATGTCCCAGATTATACCTGTTGTCCCAAAGTAACTACTAACAATGCCCCCTTTCAATCTTCAAAAGCCTCTCTGTTTAGATTATAAGTTATAAGGTTATCTTAGTATTAGATATGTCTTTAATATTTTACTCAAGTGTACAATAAAGACACAAGTAAAGAGCTTTTAAAGTCTTTCTAAATTCTAAACTAATATAACAAAATAATAAAGTTTTAGGGCACAAACATATAGGAAGGTTTTTGTTTATATAAAGTATTCATTGTAGTCCTCACAGTTCTAAATTCTTATAGAGAAATAAATTTACCCAAAACAAAAATGTTTACTAGCTAACTAACTCTTTACAAAACTCAATATCCACTTGAACAGTATCCATCCCTAAATCTTTGTTAATCACTATTGAATACACTATGAACGCAAAATAACTGCACAGTCGAACTGCTAATCTTGCACAAAAGAAAAGATAGGACTTGACAAAGCTGATGAGAGCTATGTTGGCAAATAACTCGGATCCCAAATAAAAGTTCTTACAAGAAAGGAAACAAAAGATTTGTATTATTTAACAAGTGCAAAAAAATGACATAGATAATCACAGGTTAGGCATTCTAAACAAAAATGTGACTAACAAAGGATTTAGAATGAGTCTTGGACCAGACAAGATGGCACAGACTCATTTCTTCCTGCTGTTCCCTGTTATTAATAAATACAACTATAAACTTTGGAACTTCAAAAGGTAGCCACAAGACTCTGAAAATGTAAAGAAGGCTGACTTGTTAGGTGTCCTCAAACTGGAATACTTCTGAGATTAGTTCAAGGATGTACCAAAAGGGGTAGCATGAGAAATAGGAGAGAAGCTACAGGAACTGGATTAAGCTCTAAGTTGGTACCACCCTGGTAAATATAGACAGTCTAGTTTTCGTGCTGCAGTGAGGACAGCATAGGGTGTCCAAGGAGAAGAGATGGGGGAATTTCTAATGGACAAGAAGAGCCCTATGGAGGCTCTGGTATGGGATATTCCCAAATATCTGGGGTGTGGAACTAAGGATAAGTAGAAAGGCTGTTTTGGCTTGGTTATGTGAACTAGATAATTCTAATTTTCACTGAATTGACAGAACATCTTACAGCCCCAGGTTCAACAGAAGAAGGTGACCCAGACCTTGCCCCAAACCTAATGAAAGAAAGTGGCCTAGGTAGCCTCATTCATTTCAACGACAGTAGGCAAGCTCAACAGCACTGGCAAGGGGGTACTGATAGGGAGGAGGTCTCAACCTAGGAATTGTTCTCCTTAGTTTCCAGACAGGATCCCACCATAGCAGCCCAGCCCAGGAAGTCTCTTTGTACCCATGGCCTGGAGATTTCCTTCTCTCTTCTAGAAGCACAGATGGCCTATTCTAGGGAAGCTCATTCCACTCTTCCCAACTAGCACTAGCAGGGACCAGTAAGAGGCCCAGATAAAGCAAGTAGACCAAAACAGTGCTGCAAAGGACTTGAAAATTAAATTGTCATTGGAACCGTGCCCCTCAATGGTAGGCCTATAACTACATGGTAAACCTAAATAGGGTAACTGCTGGTTAAAATAAAAGATATAAATAGGACCCAGAGTCTCCTAATAAAGCAGCCAAATGTTCAAGATTCAATTAAAAAAAAAAAAAAAGTCATCCATCATACCAAGAAACAGGAATACTAAAACTTGAATATAAAAAGAAAATCAACTGAGATGAATCAGATGTTGAAATTATCCGGGAAGGAATTTAAAGTAGCCATCATAAAATACTTTGCAAACAATTAAAAATTCTCTTAGAACAAATTAAGAAAATCTTTGCTGAGAAGATCTCAGCAAAGAAATCAAAATTCTCTTTAAAAAACCACAAGGAAATTACAGAACTGAAAAATACAGCAACAAATAAAAAATCTCACTAGACTAGCTCAATAGTAGAATGGATACGACAGAAGACAGAATCAGCAAACTTGAGAACAGATGAACATAATTTACTGAATATAAGCAACAGACATAAAATAGAAAAAAAATAATTTAAAGGAATAAAGACCTGTAAGACTACATCTAAAGATCTAATATTCATATCATTAGGGTCCCAAGTGAGGACAGAAGAATAGGGATAAAAGAATATTTGAAGAAACAATGGCTGAAGACCTCCCAAAGGACAGGAGAAGACAAAAGCCTATAGATTCAAGTTAAATGAATCCAAACAGGATAAATTAAAAAAAAAAAATCCAAGATAAGACACATCATAATTAAACTTCTGAAAACTAAAGACAAAGAAGAAATACTGAAAGTGCCCAGAGAAAAATGACTATTATCTATAGGAGAACACCGATTAAAATGACAGTGGATTTCTCATCTGAAACGACAGAGACCAGAAGGAAGTAGGACAAATTTTTCAAGTACTGAAAGTAAAGAACTGTCAATCGCAAATTCTATATCTGGTGAAACTATCCTTCAGAAATGAAAGGGAAATAAACTCATTTCTCACAGATGAAAGAAAACTGAAAACACTAGCATACCTATCTTTAAAGAGCAGCAAAAGAGGGTTCTTCAAACAGAAAGGAAATGTTAAAAGAAAGAATTTTAGAGCACTGGGAAATAAGAAAAAATGGAAAATACAGAAATATGAAGATGCATCATATTCTATCCTCATGAGTTTTATAAATATAATTGAAACAAAAATTATGATACCATCTGATATGCAAGACAATGATATTTTAAAGTGGAGGGGCCTAAATGGAAGTAAGATTTCCACACTTTACTCAAAGCGGTAAAATGTTGATACCAGTAAGCTGTGATGTTACATATGAATATTGTAACACTTCTAGAGAAGCGGTCCCCAAACTTTGTTGGCACCAAGGGCTGGTTTCATGGAAGACAATTTTCCACAGACCATGGGGTGGCAGAAGGTTTCTGTTTTGCTTGCTGCTCACCTCCTGCTGTGTAGCTGGTTCCTAACAGGCCACGAACTTGTACTGGTCCATGGCCTGGGGGTTGTAAACCCTTGTTCTAGGGCAACCACTAAAAAAACTATGCAAAGGGATACACTCAAAAACACCATGAACAAATCAAGAAACAAACCTGTGGGTGAAATAAGGCAGTTCTCTATCCTGGTGCTTGAATAGTGCTCAATGAGTGAGTGACCAGTTGAACTGAGGAGACAGCTAAAAGTAAACACCATAGCAAAAGAACATAAAATCTTCATATGGAAAGAACTTTCCAAACAAAGCAGCCCAATTGTAGCCTCTGCATGTACCTCTCTGTATATGTATATATGTGACAGGGGTGGAGAGAAGAACTCATCTGCACTATTATCTGCATTTAGCAGTTAACCAAATGAAGACTAAAGCTACCCAAGATACTGCAGTGATAACTTAGGAGGCTGCCTGCTATCCTCTCACTTTTCTCAGTGCAATCCTTGGTCATCCTTCTCTGGCAGAGGAAGTGAAGGTATTAATAAGGTTTACTGAATCTCACTCACCATCAACTCTCGACTTATTCTAGTTAATACAAACATAGAAGGATAGAAATATCAGATTGATGGAGGATTCAGGTCTAACTATCAGGGCCTCCCACTTCTCACTTCTAAATCCACAGCCATCTTAAAAGAGAAAAGAGCCGCTTCCTGGAAATATAATACTTATCTCCACATAAAAGCAGTTCTCCCCATATATAAAGTAAACTTGCTACTTTCTCCACAATGTACTTATTGTCAAATGACACATGTGAAAGGGTTTGAGAGCTACAAGGAATCCCTAAAATATATAGTACTTTTGTTGCAATACAGCTATGAGATCTTTTGATATCTGCACAGAGTATTTAATACACTTACTCAACACTCTGCATTTTATGGACTTCCCTTGTGGCTCAGCCGGTAAGGAGTCTGCCTGCAATGCAGGAGACCCGGGTTCGATCCCTATGTTGGGATAATCCCCTGGAGAAGGAAATGGCAACCCAGTCCAGTATACTTGCCTGGAAAATCCCATGGACAGAGGAACCTGGCAAGCTACAGTTCATGGGGTCGCAAAGATTCGGAGACGACCGAGCAACTTCACTTCTCTCTCTCTACATTTTACACCAAGAACAAACAAGATTTATATCAATAATACTCCTTTAAGTAACTGTTAGTCGCTCAGCGTGTCTGCCTCTTACCAATCCCCTGAACTATAGCCTTCGAGACACCACTGTCTATGGGATTTCCCAGGCAAGAATACTGCAGTGGGTTGGCATTCCCTTCTCCAGGGAATCTTCCTGGCCCAGGGACTGAACTTGAGTCCCTGCATTGTAGGTAAACTCTTTACTATCTGAGCCAATATAAGTTCTAAATATTAAATACACAGCACTCTGGAAGAAAACATGATTATCAATACCTACATATACTGGTGTATTCATAAATTCATCCTACTTTTAAATTTTATTTTAAAATTGCAAATTATTTATTCTTTCTCCATAATTTTTCTCTGTGCTTTATGTCCTACATTTTAATTTTAAAACAGTTTTACTAAATTAGAACAATGCAGCAACAGGATATAACAGAAGAGCTTAGTTTTCCAATAAATTGAAATAGGTATAAATTTTAAAAGGAGTCTTGAAAGAACTAACAAACTCTTCTAATGATTTTTTTTAAAAACACTGTAGTAGTCGTGCAGAGAAAGCAAAATTTGAAAAAGGATGTCATAACTTGTTATCACACAATTTTGTTCAGAAAAAAGACTCTAAACAAAAGTTTACATTTAGCTCTTTAACAATTAGTTCATAATTGCCATTAAAATCTAAATTTTGATTAAAAGGTTAAAAAGTTTATTTTCAAAATTTAGATTTCCTATTTTATAAAAATAAAATTCTTAGCCATCTTCTAGCTCCCTCTCCATACACATACATATGGATTATTTAGTATGAAATTTTGGCAACTGCTTTACACAATTTATATTAAGTGATATTTTTCTAATACTACCTACTCTTGGATAAAAAGTTCCTTGGATCTAATATTCAAAGTAGTCTAATGTTGAAAAAGAAAAACGTCTAAAACTAACAAAAATGGGTCCATTAATACTGTTTAAATGAATATTCCTCATTGGTCAAAAAAACAAAACAAAACTGTGATGAACACTGAGCTTCAGAAAAGATGGGATTCACAAGAAAATATTAAGTTCCTTTTGGCTGAACTAAATGATACACTTTAGAATTCCACGGAGAACAGGTACCAGAAAACATTATTCAAAGATATAGTCTCAATCTAGGGACTAACAGCAAATTCTGAGGCATAACTGTCAATCCAATAAATTGGGATAAAGGCTAAAGAGGATTAATAAACTAGTTACAATCACAACTTCTACTCGCAACCAACACCTGTTCACTGTGGACAACAGGTGTTCATAAAATATTAGGGAAAGGCCAAACCCTAAAGTTAAATCACAGGAAGAAAAGCAACTCAATCACTGATACTAAATATAAAATAATCAAATAGAGAAATTTGAGTCAAATATTTTGTTGTTATTACAGACTATTCCAGGTACCAAAATATTAAGAAATATTTATTAAAAATGTTTAAACTGAAAAACATTTTAATGTCATTTGTCTCTTTTTAATAATCTAGGAAGAGATCTTTATTATATTAACGGCACAACACCTCCATCCAGTTTAAGGACCAATAATATTATAAGAAGGCTTATTTTTTAAAACCCTTGGCTTAGGATACTGTTAAGAGAATGGAGGTAAACAAAACTTTAGTGCTAGAATGTCAGTGCCTATTCTTCACATATTAGAAACATCATGCAATCTTAAAGCAGGCTTCTTACTATGAAATTCTGGCAAGTGATACCGTGAAATAGATGTGTTCCACCAGGTACGGCTCTGAGCAGTCCCTTGGGGAGAGAGTAATGTCTAAACATTTAGATTAAAAATATTCATTATAAGTTGCTTAAGATACTATTAATACTACCTAGGAATATTAAACATGGTTTTCTGGAAGAAAGGTTAAAGAATGGAATCACAAAGTATGCATGACAGCTATCATTGTTTTACCTATACTTAATCTCTTGTATATTATTCTGTCAATAGTATAAAATTTTTACTAGTTACAATGTATGTAGGGTATAAAGCACCATACTAAACATATACCAAGGACAGACTCTGTATCTCTTTAAAAAAAAAAAAAAAGTTTGGATCTTAGAATAAACCCACAAATGCTGACAACAACTCATATGTTCTAACCACCAGATACCACTCTTCTCCAGAACAACAAACCACACACATAGCTTTCAAAAATACCCTTTATTTTCACCACAGTTATGGTTATATACTGTGCTAAGTTATAAATGAATTGGTATCCCTTAAGTTTCAAACTACTTTGACATTTTGGTGACAGTGTCTAAAAACATGGGCACAACACAGGATTTCTGTTTTGTAAAGGCAAATGAATAAATTATCATCTTCAAAACCAGAAAGTATAAACTAAGAGAAAAAAAAATACTAAGGATATCTCGATGAGAAAATTCACAAGAGAATGACAGGAAAAATGCCTGTGGTTTACTGACTAAAGCTCAGTCACTGAGAACCTGTATACTCATATGGATAAGGTTGCATAATCATATATTCAGTCATTACTCATCTTACTCTTCTCCTTGCTTCCTCACAAAGATATAGCAGCCTTGAGTGTGAGAAATTTAATGAAAACTGCCTCAGGCAGATAAAAATATGACAATCATCCTGGCAATGAAGACAAATCGCCATGTTCATTACAGTTAAGCTACCAGTAGGAAACTCTAGATCACAGAAAACTAAAAACATATTTATGTTTATGTTTTTATTACAGGTGTAGGAAATTGCCAATTACTGCATGTATTCAAGTAAGACTAAAATCTTATAAATACCTTATACAAATGTTTACTAAAGAAATATATAGATATAAAACACAAATAAAACGGCAAAACTATTACATGTTTAGACTAACAGATGGAAAACTTAAATGTGACTTAAGGTCTCAAAACATCAACCCATTATTTTGGATGAGAGGTATGTCCTTTACAAAATAGAAGGGCAAATACCCAAGAGAAATGAAAACATGTCCACATAGAAACTTGTTCATGAATGTTCAATGCAGCATAATTCATAATATCCCCCCTAAAAAAATTCAATGTCCATCAACTGATGAATACATTTAACAAAATGTGATTTTCCATATAAGAGAATATTATTTAGTCATACAAAGAAGGGTTGATAGATGCTACAACATAGATGAACCGTGAAAGCATTATGCTAACTAAAAGAGGCCCTACAGAAAAAGTCATATATTGAATGATTCCATTTATATCAAATCTAAAGGCAAATTTATAGACACAAAGAACATTAGTGGTTAGGGGCAAATTGGAAAGTGACTGCTAATAGGTACAGGGTTTCTTTTCAGTGTTATAAATTTGAGCAGTGTGGTTACAAAACACTGTGAATATACTAAAAACAACTAAATTGTACAAAAGGGCAAATATTGTGTAATTCCACTTGTATGAAATGCCTAGTCAAATTCATTGAGACAGAAAGGAGAATGGTATGTGTTCAGGGGCTGGGGAGAGAGAAGAATGAGGAGGTATTTATTAATGGACACAGAGTTTCAGTTTGGGAAGATGAACTACTATGAGATCAAAGGTGATGATGGGTGTACAATGCAAATGTACTTAATTCTACTGAACTCCAAATTTTAAGATGTTTAAAAATAAATAAAATGTTTAAAATCTTAAAATGGTTACCTTTATGGTATGTATATATTACCGTAATTCAAAAAAAAAAAAAAACAACTGAGCTGTAATTTTAAACGAGGAATTCGTATGGTATGTGGATTATATCTCAATAAAGCTATTAAATATTGATAAACATGGTATGCATGAAAGTAAGAATGTTAAACTTGCCACCATGAGTTAACTTCAAGTCTATAATCATAAAAGTTGAGTGGCTCTTCTAACAGACTCTGGTTAGCCTGGAGTTAGATGGCCAGATGTGCCAAGGTCAGGGTGCTAGTCTTGACACACTCATTACCCTCACACTACAACCTCCACTACTCAGAGGACTGACTGCATCCTCTCCAGTGAGGTCAATGTCCATGTATGTCTTCATATGGGACCTGGTCTCTGCTTTGGAACTCAAGCCCCTTTACTCCTCAGTGTTCACTGGACAGCTATTCCCACGTTCTTGCAAACCACTCAAACATCACAGGCTCAAAGAGGACTGCAAAATGGAGGGTGAGAAGAGCGGCTTGGAGTCAGAGAGACCTGGAACCACCATTACTAGCTGTGTAGTCTAAGGGAAGTAACTTAGATTTTCTGAACTTCTACTTCCTTACTTTTAAAATGAGAATAATTACCTCACAAGATTATTCAGAGGATTAAACCAGATAAATACACAGAAAGTTCCCAGAGGCTGGAAAACTGAGCAAATAGAAAATACTCAGCACATGTCTATTGCCTTCCCCTATGAACTTGTTCTACATCTTTATTCTCAAACTTGGTTAGCGGGGTCACTGTGTTCTAAATCTACAAAACCTATTACAGATTCCTATTTGCCTTCTGAAGTATTCTTCGAATTGTCAATCTACATCAAAAAAGAATTTTTAAGTCTCTACCCTCAATCATTATCAATACTGTAATTCATGCTTTTATCACATCTCACTCTGGCACAACTTAATTGAATCTCTCCATCACAGTCCTCCCTGCATGCTAACATGAAATTATCTTCCTAAAATACAAAGCTTATCTCCTGCTTTAAAATCTCTATTAAAACTTTAGCCTGGTACTTGGCAGAGAATTCTCCAAACACGGACCCTCCATTCACTTTTCATTCCCAGTCACATCTTCTCATCTTCAAACCCTCTACACTTTTTACTTTGTGAACTTCTCACCATTCCCTAGATGCACTCCTGGCCTTCACACTGTCCTCTCCGTCTAGAACACCTCTAACTCCTTTATTAACATGGGAGACTTTTCATTAATCCAAATCTCTTTCAAATGACATCTTCTCAAGGACTGCTATTTATCTGTTTACACGTCTGCCTCTTCACTAAGTTGTAAACTAGTGTGGAGTGTGAATAATGGGCTATATTCCTTTCTGTAGCATTCTCAGCAGCTGGTGATGAAGAAAAAATGGAGTCCATAAAAAAGAAAGATCTGGATCCAGGTACTTTAAGGTATCAGACCCCAATATAAAAAGTCACAGGTTAATTTTGCTCCAGCCTAAATGCCAGAGATGCCTAATGTTTGTTGCAAGTCACAACATAAAGTTCCAAAAGTGAAATAAACTAGTAATCATAATATTTAAAATGAAATCTTCTCTGATTTTTTTTTCTCTTTTTCCTTTACTCTGCTTATTAAGACATCATCAGAAAATCATGAGCAACTGAAAACCAAGGAATTGCTAGTCTTTATAGGCTTGAGAAACAAAAAATGACCCCACTGCAACTACAGTAAAAAAATGTTTTACTTGGATGACTAGGCAAGTTTTAGAATGGTTATTGAGAATTCTACGAGTTCTCAGCATAGGTGCAAAACTAGAATCTCTGATTTTGGAAACTGAGACTAACAATAAATTCTAACACTGAGAGACAGGTTGAAATTACATACCTATGAATAGATAAAATCCTAGAAGGAAATGGCAACCCACTCCAGTATTCTTGCCTGGAAAATCCCATGGACGGAGGAGCCTGGTTGGCTACTGTCCATGGGGTCACAAAGAGTCAGACATGACTGAGCGACTTCACTTTTTCTATATTTAGATAGCTCAGGTTAGCTACACCTAAGATTATTAGGTGTAGCCTAAAAAACTATTTCAAATCCTAAAAGATGAAGCTGTTAAAGTGCTGTACTCAATATGTCAGCAAATTTGGAAAACTCAGCAGTGGCCACAGGACTGGAAAAGGTCAGTTTTCATTCCAATCCAAAGAAGGGCAACGCCAAAGAATGTTCAAACTACCACACGATTGCACTCATTGCACATGCTAGCAAAGTAATGCTCAAATTCTCCAAGCTAGGCTTCAACAGAACATGAACTGAGAACTCCCAGATGTTCAAACTGGATTTAGAAAAGGCAGAGGAACCAGATCAAATTGCCAACAGCTGTTGGATCATCGAAAAAAGCAAGAGAGTTCTGGAAAAACATCTACTTCTGCTTGACTATGCTAAAGCCTTTGACTGTGTGGATCACAACAAACTGTGGAAAATTCTTAAAGAGATGGGAATACCAGACCACCTTAACAGTCTTCTGAGAAACCTGTATGCAGGTCCAGAAACAACAGTTAGAACTGGACATGGAACAACGGACTGGTTCAAAATTGGGAAAGGAGTAGATCAAGACTGTATACTGTCACCCTGCTTATTTAACTTATATGCAGAGTACATCATGCAAAATGCCAGGCTGGATGAAGCACAAGCTGGAATCAAGATTGCTGGGAGAAATATCAATAACCTCAGATATGCAGACGATACCACCCTTATGGCAGAAAGCAAAGAGGAACTAAAGAGACTCTTGATGAAGGTAAAAGAGGAGAGTGAAAAAGTTGGCTTAAAGCTCAACATTCAAAAAACTAAGATCATGGCATCTGGTCCCATCACTACATGGCAAATGGATGGGGAAACAATGGAAACAGATGGAGACTGCAGCCATGAAATTAAGACACTCACTCCTTGGAAGAAAAGCTATGACAAACCTAGACAGTGTCTTAAAAAGCAGAGACGTTATAGTCAAAGCTATGGTTTTTCCAATAGTTATGAACGGATGTGCGAGTCAGACCACAAAGAAGGCTGAGTGCCAAAGAATTCACGCGTTTGAGCAAGGAGATCAAACTAGTCCATCCTAAAGGAAATCAAGCCTGAATTATTCATTGGAAGGACTGATGCTGAAGCTGAAGCTCCAATACTTTGGCCACCTGATGCGAAGAACCAACTCATTAGAAAAGACTCTGAGGCTAGGAAAATTGAAGGCAGGAGGAGGAGGGGATGACAGAGGAGGAGATGGTTGGATGGCATCACCAACTCAATGGACATGAGTCTGAGCAAGCTCCAGGAGATGGTGAAGGACAGGGAAGCCGGGCATGCTGCATGCAGTTCATGGGGTCGCAAAGAGTTGGACACAACTGAGTGACTGAACAACAACTTAAATTTCTAGAAAATGAGCATGAAAAAAGATACTGGCAGCCAGGAGAGGGTGAGATAACAGCTAAATAATCTTTTTTTTTTTTGGAAAAAGCACTAGGATATTTTAGATAAATAAATAAACAGCCAGGAAATTTTATTTATTAATATATTGGCTCTCTCATATAAATTTATTGATTTACTTAATAACTTGATTAATTTAAGCTAAATTACTTTAAGATAAGAAAATCAAACCAATTGTTTGTTAAGGAAAGTCTTTGCATATAAAGCACATATTTTTTTCATTTTATTATTCAGACTGCTCAGAAATTACATAACCACATGGAAAGAGTGAAATTTGATCATTCAAGCATGAGAAAAAAAGGAAAAGAAAATTCTACTTTCAAGAATAGATTGGGAAAAAAAGAATGTATGCATATGTGTAACTGAATCACTTTGTTGTATAGCATTAACACAACACTGTAAATCAGCTATACTTCAATAAAAAATACTTTTTTAAAAAAGAATGAATTAATTGAAGACTTTCATACAAATTCTATGAGTGAAATAAATGAAAATATTCAAGTGAGTTCCTTTTATTGACTATACCTAATAATTATCTGAATTTATATCAATTAATTTACTTACTAATACAAATTCAGCTAATTATTAGGTATAATCAATAAGTATGAGGCAAAAATAAATATAAATCTTATTAATGTTGGAGGTTATTTTACTCAGCACATATACATATACTGAAAATCCATGTGAAAATAATTTAAAAGTTGAGAGCACTAAAATAAAACAAGACGCAGTAAAACAATTATCAATAATAGTGAATGCAAAATATTAAATCATCTTTTTCAAAAAAATCACTAAATAATTAGTGAATGAATGAATTCACTAGAGATAATTTTGAAAGTATTTTATCACTCTAATATTCAGCAAAAGATTACATTTTATTGAAGGGGCTAAAATGGAATGCATACTTCACTCAAAATAAAATTTTAAAAAAAATTACTGTGCAACCTCAAAGACAGAAACAAAGTTACAGATGACTTACTAAAAAAAAAAGTGCTAGCACACCTCAGCAAAAAATACTTCAAATGAGGTATTGACCATACATAGGTTATCCTAGATATTCGATGCTAGTGAAATAATGGAAAAAGAATGATTAAAAAAAAAACTCAATAGATGACAATAAGGCATTTAATTCAGTATTCAACTTAAATTGATACTCTAAAATATCAAATATAAAAGTTCTTAATGTAAGAAAAACCATATTTAAATCTAGAATCAAAATCATATTTTCTGTAATAATACTAGTTATTGACTCTAAATACTTATATAATAACAGGAGTTACCAGTGGTTGTTGCTAAACATTTAACACTGCAGCTCCTGAAACATATCCATCCACCCCTACTCCAACCACCACTCTTCTTTGATTTGTAATATTTCTGGACTTTAAACAGTCCAACCATGGCTAATTTTAAGCTACGACTGCAATGTCACTATGGGAATTGGGAATAGATGCACAAAACTGGCTTTTGCATGGTTGGCTTCAACACACCACTGGGTATTAACTTCTACTGAGTTCTTACTACCTGACAAGCCCATGCTATGAACATAACACATCCTCTTTCATTTAATCTTCACAACAGCCTACAAAGAATGTATTGCTCAATCTTACAATTGAAGAAACTGAGGCTTAGAGAGAGAGAGGGAGAGAGAAAATAATTTGCTGAATTAACTAATGAGTGATAGAGACAGAATTTTAAAATGCTTTAATCACTTTAATTATCATTCTTCATTCATGACCTATTATCAGTAAGGGGTTATGCATGGCCTGATTTGTAAATTAATCAATTCGTTCATCTTCTTATTTGTACTGCAATAAATATCTGTAAAACCATAATTCCACCCTTAATGAAAATAATGCCAGTAACTTACATCAACCTATGTACTCCTTCCCTTCATGTCTCCTCAGTTCTCCCCAGCAAAGGTAAATACTGAAGTTGGTGTTAATCATTCTCTTTAAGGGTCTCCCTTAATCATTCTCTTTAAAGCCATGTTTAAATCCCAAATATCTCTAAAGAAAACCTTTGATTCTTGACAACTATATTATGTTTCTTTTTAATAATCTTTCAATATACAAAAATATCCTTACTTTAAATATGAGGAAGGTCAGGCTCAAAAAAGTCAAATATAAACTCACAAAGAATTACTTGGCAAATAAATAGATGACATAAAAAGAGTTTTAAAAAAGGTCTTTTATGTCTTTAATGAAAAGACCAATCTTTTCAATCAAGGTACTTCCTTACCATCTTTAAAATTAACTGTAATATATGCAATAAAAACAGGGCCCAATCACAAGTATAAAAATATTTGCAGGTTTTTTCTTATCAATGAAAAAAATTAAAGAAGTCAAGAACAAATGGAAGTTTGTAGACACAAACACACATACATGGTGCTCTTGGGTGGGAAAACTACATACTGTAAAAAACTGTGATAGTTCTGTTGATTAAACAACAAATCAGAACTTAAAAGTATTCCCATAATCTGAGAACATATTTGGTGGCTTAATCGCTAAGTTGTGTCCGACTCTTGCAACCCCATGGTCGTAGCCCACCAGGCTCCTCTGTCCATGGGATTTTCCAGGCAAGAATAATGGAGTGGGTTGCCATTTCCTTCTCCAGGGGATCTTCCAGATCCAGGAATTGAACCTGGGTCTCCTGCATCACAGGCAGATTCTTGCATTGCAGGCAGATTCTTTACTAACTGAGTTATGAGGGAAGTCCCAAGAACACATTTAGAAAATAACATTTAGACAAAATTGATTTATAAACATATAATTAAGACTGGAACATTTTTTAAGTCTAATACAAAAAGATTTCAGGGTGTATCTTCATGAACACACAGCATTATTACTATTTTAAAGCTATCATTAATTGAGCTCTTACTAAAAAGTAGTTAAAAGTGCTTGACACATACTATCTGATTTAATCCCTATAACAATTTCATGATGTTTGAAATACTAACTCTAGTTTATTGAAAAGAAAATAAAGAATCAGGTATGTTATGTACAAATTTTTTAAAGAGTTTTTTTTAAACTTTCATAATTGGAGAAAAGACTATTTCATTTTGGAGGAAAAAACATTGCTTTTAGAAATAGAAAAATCTGTGAAATAAGAGAAACTGCAGAGAACATTTAAAATAGACATAAAGACATTCCAAATATTTTAAACCAAAACACTACCATAAAACAAAATTACAAGTCAGCATCTTTAATGAATACAGACGCAAAGATTCTCAACAAAACATTAGCAAACTGAATCCAACAACACATAAAAAAAGACCATACACCATGATCAAGTTGGATTCATCCCAGGGTCAAAAGGATGGTTCAACATACACAAATCAATTAATGTGTCACACCACATCAACAAAAGAAAAGACAAAAATCACATGATTGACTCAAAAGATACAGAAAAAGCATTTGATAAAATTCAACATCCACTCATAATTTAAAACTCTTACAGAAAAGAGTATACAAGGAACATATCTCAATATAATAAGTTATTTATGACAAACCTATAGCCTACATAATACTCAACAGTAAAAAGTTGAAAGCCTTTTTGCTAAAATCTGGAACAAGACAAGGATGTCCACTCTCACACTTCTATTCAATATAACATTGAAAGTTCTAACCATAGCAATCAGATAAGAAAAAAGTAATAAAAGGCATCAAAATTGGAAGAAAAGAGGTAAAACTATCATTATATGCAAATGACATTCTAGATATAGAAAACCCTAAAGCTTCCACACAGAAACCACTAGAATTGATAGTGGTTTCAATTCAGCAAGGTAGCAGGATACAAGATTAACATGTAGAAATCTGTTGCATTTCCTTATGCAAACAATGAAATATCAAAAAAGGAAAAGTAAAGAATCCCTTTTAAAGTCACATTGAAAAAATAAATTATTTAGGAATAAATCTGACCAAGGAATGAGTGACTTATAATGCTGAGAACTACAAAACACTGCTTATGCAAACCGAAAATGATTCAAAAAATGGAACAACATCCCATTGCTCTTGGGTTGGAAGAATTAATATTGTTAAAATGGCTATACAACCCAAAGAATTCTATAGATTTAACACTATCTCTATCAAAATACCCATGCCATTTTTCACAGAACTAGAACAAAAAAATCCTAAAATTTGTATGGAGCCATAAAGACCCAGAATTGCCAAAGCAATCCTGAGAAAAAAGAACAAAAGTATAGGCATAACCCTACCAGACTTAGACAATGCTATAAAGTTATAGTAATCAAAGCAGTGTGGTATTGGCAGCAAAACAGACATATAGATCAAAAAAACAGAATCCAGAGTCCAGAAAGAAATCCAGATACCTATGGGCAATTAATCTTTGACAAAAGAGGTAAGGATATATAATGAAGAAAAAATAGTCTGTTCAGCAAGTGGTATTGGAAATGCTGGACAGCCACATGTAAATCAATGAAGTTAGAACACTCCCTTAACACCATACACAATAAACAACTCAAAATGGCTTAAAGACTTAAATATAGGACATGACGCCATAAAACTCCTAGAAGAAAACATAGGCAAAACATTCTCTGACATAAATTGTACCAATGTTTTAAGTTAGTCTCCCAAGGCAATAGAAATAAGCAAAAATAAACAAATGGGATCTAATCAAACTTGCAAATTTTTTCACACTAAAGGAAATAATTAACAAAATGAAAAGACAACCTATGGGAGAAAGTATTCACAAATGATGCAACCAAAAAGGGCTTAATATCCAAAATATACAAACAGCTCATACGACTCAATAACAAAAGAAAACAAACAACCCAATCAAAAAATGGGTAGAAGACCTAAATAGACATTTATCCAAAGACGATATACAGATAGCAACTTGGCAAATGAAAAGATGCTCAACATCACTAGTTATTAGAGAAATGCAAATCAAAACTACAATGAGGTACCAAGTCACAGTGGTCGAAACGGCCATCACTCAAGTCTACAGATAACAAATGCTGGAGGGGTGTAGAGAAAAGGGAGCCCTCCAGCACTGCTGGTGGGACATAAACTGGTGCAGTCACTATGGAAAACAATACTGAGGTTCCTTAAAAAACTAAAAATAGAGCTACCATATGATCCAACAACCCCACTCCTGGGCACATAACCAGAAAAGACAAAAACTCTATTTCAAAAAGACACCCACCCCAATGTTCACAGCAGTATTATTTACAATAGCCAAGACATGGAAGCAAACTGAACGTCCATCAACAGAAAAATGGATAAGGAAGACGTAGTGTGTGTGTAGTAGTCATTCCACTGTGTGGAATACTAGTAAGCCATGAAAAAGAATGAAATACTGCCATCTGCAGCGACAAGGACAGACCTAGGGATGATCACACGAAGTGACACAAGTCAGAAAGAGAAAGACAAACACCGTACGATATTACTTATATGTGGAAGCTATACTATAACAAATAAACTTATTTACAAAACAGAAACAGACCCACAGACAAAGAAAGCAAACTTATGGTTACCAAAGGGGAAAGGGAGTGGAGGAAAAGTCTGGGATTAGCAGATACAAACTACTATTTATAGAACTCAGACTACTGTATAGCACAGGGAATTATATTCAATATCCTGCAATAAACCACAATAGAAAAGAATATGAAAAAGAATATATATATCTGAAATCACTCTGCTTTATACCAGAAACTAACATTGTAAATCAACTATATTTCTATTTAAAAATTTTAATTAAAAAAATTTTAAATATATACTGAAATCACATAAGACAGAAATTTGCTACAACCGTTATTAATGTTACAAATAATTTGTTTAGTTCTATATCTCATTTCACACAACTAAATCTATCTCAGATAGAATATAATTAATCATTTCCAAAATAAATTTTTAAAATGATGAACTATAAGAACATATTTGTACTAATGTTAAGATAAGTTTTCTACATAAATCAAGAAACAAAGATGGATTACAAGCATGTTTTCAAGTTTGAATAACTCTTTTAAATTGCTGAAATTTTATTTGAAAACCAAAATATTTGGGATAAATGTAAATGATTTTAAAACCTACAATGCAGAATAACTGAAAAAAATGAAATACCGCTACATCTACTCAGATTCCACTTGATAGTCAAAAGAAACAAAAGAAAGTCTACTTGTAAAATAATCAAATATTATATTACAAATATAAGCTATTTTATAGAAAAATGCGCCACTTCACTAATAAAAATATAATCATAATGTTATATACCTATTAAACTAATAATCATAAAAACTGGGCTTCCTGGTGGTCCAGTGGTTAAGAATCCAATGCAGGGGACATGGGTTTGATCCCTGGTGCAGGAAGATCCCATATGTTGTGAGGCAACTAAGCCCAAGCACCACAAGTACTGAGCCTCATGCCACAACTACTGAAGCCTGTGCACCTGGAGCCCACGCGTTGCAACAAAAGAAGCCACCACAATCAGAAGCCCATGCACTGCATGAACAGCAGCTCCTGGTCGCCGTAACGAGAGAAAGCCTAAACACAGCAACAAGACCCAGAGCAGTCAAAAATAAATAAAAATAAATGTTTCAAAAACCATAAAAAGTGTTTATTAATTAAGTATATAATAAGCACTGGGCATCTTGTTTCACTTACTATTTATAATAAGCCTACTAGATAGTTATCATCATCCCACACTTTACTGATGAGAAAATGAAAGCTCAGAAAGGTTATGTGAGACTTTCTCAGGCATATAACCAGACAGCAGCACGTGTAAAATCGTGAAGCCACTAGTCCAACCCCAAAGATCTTTTCCTTTTCCTCACCCTATGCTATGAGTCAAACACAAAACTATAATAAACTAAGGTTTAATTACCAATCTGGTAAAGTTATGGGAGAAAATTGTACTCATAAATTGTTGTAGACATTATTAATGTTTTATAGCTTTCAAGCAGAAAATCTTACAATATATATAACGAGATACAAGATGATCGTATTCCACAGTATAATCATCCCTGGTATACCCTCAAAGAAATAATACAAACCAGGAAAAGGTGGGTAAGGCATGTACCCATAAAGAAAAATTGTAATGGGAAAAATATATAAACAACTGAAGTGTCCAGTAGAGCCTTCTTCCACATTTCAATATAATAGATTACCAGAGTGTCCGATATCCTCAACATTTTCGTTAATGGTCAGCAGATGGGAATGTAAATGAAATAGTCTTAAAAGAAAATGAGGAAGATAACTTACACCATTCATAACCATTTCAAAAATAAACACACATAAAATGAGAAAAATAAGATAAATTTAAAGTGATATGGCCTATTTTTCTCTAAAGTTACTTAACTTTATAACAAATTGAGTTTGAGCATACATCTGACTATGCTATATAATATTTTGGAATTTTTGCTAATACATTGCATTAATGGCCTCATTATTTGTGAGACCTTTGTTTCCTGGTGATATGGAATGAACTGTGTCACCCTAAAGTTTATTTATATGTTGAAACTCTAGGCCCCAGTGTGACTATGAGCCTTTAAGGAAGTAGTTAAGGTTAAATGAAGTCAGAAGGGTGGTATGTGTGTTTGTTGCTCAGTCATGTCCGACTCTGTATGACCCCATGGACTGCAGTCCACCTCGCTCCTCTATTCATGTGGGGTCCTGACCTAATGGGACTGGTGTCCCTATAAAAAAAAAGAGACTAGAGAGTCACCTGTGCACAGAGTAAAGGCCAAGTGAGAAGACAGTAAGAAGACAGCCCTGACTACAAGCTGAAGAAGCCTCAGAAGAATGCTATCTGACCATGTGTGTGTATGAATGCTACCTGACCACACACACGCGTGTGTGTGTGTGTGCGTGCACTTTCCCGCCCAGTCCTGGGATTGCTGACTCATATGGTAGTTTTATTCCTAGTTTTTTAAGGAATCTCCATTGTTGTTTAGTTGCTAAGTCATGTCCAACTCTTTGCAACCCCATGGACTATAATCTGTCCATGGAATTTTTCAGGCAAGAATATTGAAGCGGTTTCCATTTACTACTCTGGGGGATCTTCCTAACCCAGAGATTGAACCTGCATCTCTTACATCTCCTGCATTGACAAGCAGATTCTTTACCACTGGGCCACGTGGGAAGCCCAACAGTTATGAAGACTATATGGTATCTTTTTCATTTGATCTGTTTAGTTAATCCTCTTTTATTGGTTGCTTCAATTTACTTCCACTATCTCAAGCATGGTGACATCATTAGACATGGGCCCAAAAGAGCTGGAACTATTTTTAGCTATAAGAAACACAAGTCTTAGTTTTTTTTATACTGTATCATTTGATCTATATATTGTAGCAGGTAAAGGAATATATATTATACAGCTGGAGGGTTAAACACAGTAGAGTAGTGAAACCTTTAAGCTTTTATCTCTTTAATTTGGTATTGATCCTGAGTACGTATATTTCAGGGCTTCCCAGGAGGAGTTAGTGGTAAAGAATCCACCTGTCAATGCAGGATACTTAAGAGACATGGATTCAATTCCCGGGTCAGGAAGATCCTCTGAAGGAGGGCATGACAACCCACTCCAGTATTCTGGAGTATCCAGTATTCTCCAGTATCATGGAGAATCCCATGGACAGAGGAGCCTGGCAGGCTACAGTCCATAGCATCACAGAGAGTCAGGCATGACTAAAGTGACTTAGCACACATGCACGCATGGTATATTCCATTCCTTTAAGCATAAGATTCTGTATTTAGCTATTATTAGATACAAGGAATTATTACTTGTTTATGCTCGGAACATGCATATGCTCAGAAAAAGTTCAGGCTCACAGAATTTAAGAAGAGAACATTACAATTTATTTACATTTTGTAATTATAATGAATTCAATAATTGGGTATCCTCTTTCTCATTATTTTTAAAAATTACTATCTATCCCCATATTTTTACTTTCTTAATAGAAATAATATCAAATATATACCGAATATAGTAAATCAACTATACTTCAATAAAAAGGGAAAAAACATTTTGACTGCAAAAAATGAAAACTCAACATAAATATATATATATTAAGTACTAAACAACTGCTATGTGCCAAACACTACTTTAAATGCTTTAAATACATGCTATATTATTTAATGCCTCTCATATATTGCAGTTCATATGGAACAAGAAAAGTAACAAACACTAGTGGGTTTCAAATTTTAAAATATATTGATTTTCTTAAAGACATCTATATTCTAATAATCCCACATCTTGCCACAATATAATAATAGCAACTCTGATAAGAACAAGTTCTACTCACACAGTATTTGTAAACAAATACTACATAAACTATAATTTACATATTTTCAAATTTTACTTTGTAAGAAAGAAATTACTATGCCACAAAAGTATAAAGAGAAATTCAGAGATTAAATTTCACAAGTGCAAATTGGCATAAGATAGAAGGAGAATTCAGATCTCCTGGGCCAATTGTATTTTTTCCCCTGTGGAGAATGAGAAATAAAGAAAGGTTCACAACTGCAGAAGTTTAGAAAACCACTTGGGTAGACTCTAGGCTGGGCAGAAGCTATAGTCCAAAGAGAAAAAGAAATCTCTACCCCGGTGGCTCAGCAGTAAAGAATCCATCTGGCAATGAGCCTGCTAATGAAGGAGAAGCAGGTTCAATCCCCTGGAGAAGGAAATAGCAACCCACTCCAATATTCTTGCCTTGGAAATCCAATGGACAGAGGAGCCTGGCAGGCTACAGTCCATGGGGTTGCAAGAGTGGGACATGAATAAGGGACTAAACAACACACAAGAATTAGCTCCAGTTTTGGCATTAAACAGTATCCTTCTGTTTTAAGAGCTTGACTCTCCACCTGTGAAGCACTCAGGAAATACCATACATAGTAACTGATAAATAAAAACAGCTGATCTGACAGGTAGGAACACTATGTTCTGTGCTTTACCTCTAGGACCTGAAATCCCTTAGCATAGTACCTTTCACTCCAAATATGTCTCTATTTGCATAATTATTGTATGATTAGAATGTATAATATATTATGAAGTAGTAAACATAAAATGTTTATATCACTTCAGTTTAGTTGCTCAGTCGCGTCTGACTCTGCGACCCCATGGACTGTAGCCTACCAGGCTCCTCCATCCATGGGATTTTCCAGGCAAGAGTACTGGAGGGGGTTGCCATTTCTTTCTCCAGAGATCTTCCCGACCCAGGGATCGAACCCGGGTCTCCCACGTTGTAGACAGATGCTTTACCGTCTGAGCCACCAGGGAAGTCACTTTAAGTATAAAAAGCTAGGAAACATTCTCAGATGATTTCACATATAAGTGGGCTGCCAACAGGTTGGTGAAATTGCTAAAAACTGAAAGTTAAGTACAAAAGTCCAAAAAGGATTGTAAATACAAACATCAAAAATAGATTTCTTTTATCAAATGTATACACATTAACTACTGGGAGGCACTGATTCTAAGAATTTCCTTTAAACTCTTATCCTTTGATTCTCCTTTACTTAGATCATCCTATGATAACCTGGCAAGGAACAGACATACTAGTATCCAAGGAAATGCAATAACTTAGTCTCTAAAATATTTTAACAGGATGTTAATAGAGGCACATCAAGAAAGACTTTACTTTCAGTGATTATCTATAAACCAAGAGTAAGACGAAAATATATTTCCTTAATAGTATAATTAAAACTCCCTGGGCAAAGGAAAATCTAAAGGGAAAACAAGGTTTAGGAGACATACTGAATTTTTGGCACAAATACACTTGGAAAATTACTCAATTTTTCACTGACATTATTTTTAAAGAAATTAAACTGTATTCTAGTATGAAAATTATTCAACAATGTCCACAATTTTAGAAAGAATTCAAACTTCTGCTGATGTGGTCAATCTCATAATTAAAGAGAAGATAAAGTTTTCTAACGGAAAGAGCATATCCAAAAATGACCTCAACTCAATAGAAATATTATCAGTATATTAAGGTTTTCAAAAATAAGACAAACAAAAAAATCAATAACAAGTCTTAACTCATAAATGAAGTAGTTCCTCAGATAAGCTCAATCACATCCAAAGCAATCAGATAAAAATTTAAGGTTTCTTTTGGTAGCTTAAAACACTATCATCAATATAAAACATT
This sequence comes from Bos indicus, assembly GCF_029378745.1. NCBI lineage: Eukaryota > Metazoa > Chordata > Mammalia > Artiodactyla > Bovidae > Bos > Bos indicus. The sequence continues at coordinate 60,444,948 of NC_091775.1, read as the reverse complement.
TTAAAATATAAACAAATCCTGAGTTTATTTTAAATATTGACAATTCTGTTACCTGAAATGAATCAAACACAAATTTCTATTTTGTAACCTAATTATTCAAGATTTGCATCTTTTCCTTCCATTTTCAAATTGTGTATTACCAAGACATGAGCAGATCAGAAGTCCCACCTATTAAAAGCTATCAATACAATCCAGCTCTAAATAGCTCTAATAACATTTGTTAATTTTTATGAAGAGATAATAGAAGGAATTCTCTTTAACTCTCAACTTTGTCAGAAGGAGATGATTTGATACTTTCTCCCTCTAAACTGCATTTAATGTACAAAAGTAGATCAATGGGATTAAAAAGGGTAAAAGACAAACCAAAACAAATAATTTTACACAGGCCCCAAAATTAAGAGTTCAGAGTATAACATAATAAAAAAATTCCTTCTAAATCAATTTTTTACTATTAATTACTATCATTCATTGAGCTTCTAAAATAGTTTAATACTTTTTAAAAATTGCACTAATTAAGTAAATTATTTTATAATGAGCAAATAGGATGTTTTATTCATTATAAAACACAAATAATTAAAATCCCTCTTCCCCCTTATTCATCACAATATACCTTCTCTTACTGGCTCACTGGTTGACCCTCCTTTTAGACTCAGCATCCTGGAGAAGCCATTGGAAAGAGTAGAGAAAATGCCACGGATGAAATATCCCTGCTGATCAGACTCCACTGACCCCACTGAAGTTGGCCACCGTCTAACAAATCTGACACTGGAGCCGGGTTCTGGCTCTGAAAGAGATCTGCTGAATGGAACCCGAAGTGACTGAGTGTTTACCAGGTTCTGCTTCTCCATTGATGTCCCAAGGACTTCATTGCCAGAGGAAGAAATATTATCCCCAACCATCTTTGGCAGGACTGCTTGTTGTGGTGGTTCATCCAAGTCTCCTTTATTATTTTCCAATTGCTCCTTTTTGTCCCCTTTCAACCTTAAGCTGTGGTGTGTTTGCCACCGATAAGCACCCAGTGGCTTTCCTAGACTGGAAACAGCCTGTTCATTTTTCTTCCTCTTGCTTTTCACTGGACCACGCCATGGATAACTCTTTAAGCTTGTTCCTATCTCTGAGTGTGTATAAGCAGGTTCTGACAAAGATCTTCGATAGCTTGGAGGACACGGTGATGTCTGTCTCTTAAAGATGCTCATCTTCCAGGACTCCATTTTTTAACAACTTCTTGAAACTTTAAATTTTTTGCTCTGCAGTCTTTGCAGTTGAACCACACTTGTCCGTGCAGCCCAAAATATTCAACTGCTTAAACAGCTTTCTTTGTGTGGCTTTGAACCACAGCAGATGTTGCTGCTTAAGAACTGGTGTCATGTTATTACCCCCATTTTCCCAGATCTCCAAAATTTCAGCAAGCACCCAAAAATCTCCTGTCTGAAGCAAATTATCTTCAGAATACAGCAAAAGAAGATCATCTCACTTCCTGCAGTAGGTTACATTTCTGCACTGAGTTTTCAGGAAATGGTTTTTTTTTAAAAAAAAAAAAATGAGAAGTGAAATAAAAGCAACAAAAAAACCCCACAGACACCTTTGGGGACCAATAGCAGTTAAGTGTTCACTATGTGAATGATATTGGGTTAAAAACGGATTGTGAAAGTACTCAAGCTGACTTACACACTTTCCAGAAGAAGAAGAAAAAACTTGCCTAAAAGTCTGCTCTCTAAGTGACAGCTCTTCAGGATAGTTTTTAAAGTTGGCACTTCAAGAAAATTCTTGCTATTTATGCCACAACTTCTCTCAAAGTGAATATTGTTTTACAACCAATAGGTAAAGTTTTGTGCAAGAGGCATTGCAAAGATGAGGGGAAAAGGACAAAAGAATGCCAAAATATAAAGCCATTTTTAATGTAAACATACTAGGGAGAATTTTAAAAGCACAAGTGGACAGAAAAAAGAAAAGGGATAGTGGATACTTGCTATGAACTATAGCAAAGGAAAAGGAAAATCTTAAGGCAACATCTTGTGGGAACTGGAACACAGGAAAGTACATACTTAAATGATTTCTAAAAGGGAAAAGTTTGCTTTATAAATCTAATTGGGGTAAGTTGTCCGGAAAAATATTCCATATCTATTTAACCAAAAAAATTCCTTTATTCCTCTTTGTGCTATTTGCAACCTAAAAAAAAAAAAAAAAAAAAAGAGCTGACTACTTAAAATTTTATTAAAGCAAAGTACCTTATATTGAACCAAGATCATGAATGCCAAGTTTTTTTGCTGGTTAATTTTTTTTTTCAACTGTCAGCTCATAAACTCCTGAAAATAGGGGTTTCAAATGGAAAGCCTGACAGACTTAAGACCATCAATAAAAGAGATAAAACATGGCAATCAGATCACTTTGCAAGCTGCATAAAAGATGATGATTTCATATGGAAAACTAAAAAACCATCCATTTGTAGAATATGTACAATGAAAAAACAGTTCTTAACTAAGTCTCTTTCTTATTATTGCCAAACAGTAAAGTTAGTAACATATCTATTCTTTGAAACATGTTAAAATGTTCTAGTTATTTCCATTATCATAAAATAATGATCTCATCTTCATTTGTTTATATAGTCTCTAAATTTACACATTTCTGTACTAAGTAAGTGTTGAAGTACTCAGCTTTCCCAAAAGTATAATAAATCAAATTAGAGTATATTACAATCATAAAATTTTCTCTTGGCTTAAAAAAGACACTTAGAAATGTGAATCTGCAAAAAGAGAAAAACAATAAACATTAAGTTCTAATCTCTACTTATGACACATCACACAATCCACCAAAACTAATCTGTGATGGAAAATAAACCTAAATGTAAAATATAAACTGATAAAGCTTACAAAGGACATCACAAGAGAATATTTTTGTGAACTGAGGATAGGCAAAAATTTCTTGGGATTAAAAAAAAAGTAATAACTGGACTTCCCTGGTGGTCCAGTGCTCAGGAATCCACCTGCCAGCGCAGGGGACACTAGTTCGATCCCTGATCTGGGAAGATTCCACAGGCCGCAAGGCAACTAAGTCCAAGCACCACAACTACTGAATCTGCATTCTAGAGCGCATGAACCACAACTACAGAGCCTGTGCACCGACAGCCTGTCCTCTGCAACAAAAGAAGCCATCGCAAAAGGAAGCCCACACACCACAACAAAGAATAGCCCCTGCTTGCCACAACTGAAAGCCCAGATGCAGCACTGAAGGCCTAGTGCAACCAAAAATAAAATAAAGTAAGTTTTATAAAAAGTAGTAACCATGATAGGAAAACATTAATAACTATGAATTCCTAAAAATTAAAACCTTAATACGTCTAGAAGACAATCAATAAGTAGTCAGTAAGCAAGCTACAAAATGGGAGAATATATTCACAATAAAATGTCTTACAATTTGTACCACAAAATGTAAAATTGAGAAGGAAATGGCAACCCACGCCAGTATTCTTGCCTGGAAATCCCATGGACGGAGGAGCCTGGTGGGCTACAGTCCACGGGGTTGCAAAGAGTCGGACACGACTAGGAAGAGAGAGTTGAACAGACCCTTCATGAAGAAAGTTATATGAATGGTCAATAAGCATAGTGGGAAATGTACTCAACATCATTAGGACTGAGAGAAAAGCAAATTAAAGCCAATAATGAGATATCATTCACTAAAACAGCTAACACTTAAACGGCTAATAACACCAGATGGTGGTGAGGATGTGGAGCAACCAGAAATCTCATAATCAGTCATGAAGTCGTGAAATGATACAATTGCTACGGAACAAATTTGACAATTTTATTTTCACAAGATAAACATACATTTATCCAATGCACATCAGTTCCACTCATAAGCATTTACTCAAGAGAAAAGAAAATACACAAACTTGTACTTCATGTTCACAGCAGCTTTATTTACGAAACCCATAAACTGAAAACAACCCAAATGTCTATCACAGTAGACTGGATAAACAAACTGTGATGGTTTCATACACTGTATACAACTCAGCTATAAAAAGAATAAACTACTAATAACAAAACAATGTGAATGAAAACCACAGATATTATACCAACAAAAGAAACTAGACACAAAAGAGCACATGCTGTATGATTCCATTTCTACAGAGTTCTAATAGGCTAAATTAATTTTTAACAGGGGGAAAAAATCAACAAAGCAGTTGTCAGTGGTGGAAAGCATTATTAACAAGAAAGGGGCACCAGGAAACTTTCTAGGGTTAAGGAAATTTTCTTAATCTTGATATACATGTGAATATGGGTATATTTGTCAAGACTCATCCAATTGTTCTCAAGATTTATGCATTTTCCCGTAATTAAGTTTTACCTTTAAAGAACTGCAAATACTACGGTTAGTAGGTTTACTTATCCAATATAATGACTTAGCAATTCTGAAAGCACTTTCCACGTATTTAAGACTTGAGAAAAGAAGTAAATGTATTGAAGATAATGAATGAATATGGATGAATACATACATAGAGACAGACCTACCAATACTGGAACAAACCAATACTATACACCTCCAGATATGTTGAACTGTGAAAGCATAGCTTGTGATTTATTCCTGTAAAAAAAAAAAAAAGCATAACCTAAATCTAATCACAAGCAGCATCAGATAACCTTGAATAAAGAAGATCTATGAAATAACTATATCCTTTGCTTCAAAAGTGTCAAGGTCAGAAAAATAAGAGAAAAGCTCTAGAACTGTTGTAATTCAAGAGACTACGGAGAAACAATGAAAAGTGATGCATAATTTTGGATCTGATCCTAAAATGGGGAGAAAAGCTATAAAACAAACATTATTGGGATAACTGACAAAATCTGAATATGGACTATGGTTAGACAATAGAATATTAAGATTTCTCATTTTCATTATGAAAGAGAATATTATTATTCTTAGGAAATTCCCACTGAAGTATTTTGGGATCTTAGAGGCATGATGTTTCCAATTTACCCTCAAATGACTCAGGGAAAAACTACACATATAAAGGTATACAAAATATGACCAAACAAACAGGGTAAACTGTACATAATTATTGAATCTAGGGGAGTCCCTTGGACTGCAAGGAGATCCAACCAGTCCATTCTAAAGGAGATCAGTCCTGGGTGTTCTTTGGAAGGAATGATGCTAAAAGCTGAGACTCCAGTACTTTGGCCACCTCATGCGAAGAGTTGACTCACTGGAAAAGACTCTGACGCTGGGAGGGATTGGGGGCAGGAGGAGAAGGGGATGACAGAGGATGAGATGGCTGGATGGCATCACCGACTCGATGGGCGTGAGTTCGAGTGAACTCCGGGAGTTGGTGACGGACAGGGAGTTGTGGCATGCTGCAATTCATGGGGTCGCACAGTCGGACACGACTGAGTGACTGAACTGGACTGAAAGGGTCCCTGGTAGCTTAGTGGTAAAGAATCTGCCTGAAATGCAGGAGATGTAGGAGACACAGGTTTGATTTCTGAGTCAGGAAGATCTCGGAGAGAAGGAAATGGCAACCCACTCCAGTATTCTTGCCTGCAAAACTCCATAGACAGAGGAGCCTGGTGGGCTACAGTCAGTGCGGTCACAAAGAGTTGGACATGACTGAGCGCCTGTGCACGTGCACACACACACACAGACACACCCACACAAAGGGTATATACAAGTTTCTCCTATGCTTGCAAATATTCTATAGGCTTGAAATTACTTCAAAATAAGACATTACACATGTAAATTTTTTTAATTTCAAAATTACTTCCTTTGGGTCTATAACAAATATTTTATTATTAATACTGTAATGGTCCCTATTTCAGAATATCTTTTGAGTAATACTAGTAAGAAAATATCTAATTTCACAGGTTTCATGAGAGGGAAGTTAATCAAGATCACCCTATTAAAACACCTCAGTAAAAATTAAAACTACGATTTTGAGAAAAGTTGCACTATAAGAGTAGAACTTAAGCCCCATAATTAACACTGTAAAATTCAGAGACTCAGTGTTAAATGAGAAAATACTTTTACACACTAAATAGGTAAGGTAAGAATAATTATACTAGTTTCTAAACTCATCAACCCAATTCTTTCAAGGAGCTACTACAATTCTTCTTACCATAAACTTCCCTATTTAAAGGAATATGGAAGTGGAAAATATTAAATAGCACATAAAAGATTCAAGCAAAATCAGAAAGCGAAAGAAATACAGAGTGAGGAAGTGACAGTCTCTAAGTAGGGATAATCAAAGAAATGAAGAAATTCACCTCTCTTAGAGTTGGCTAAAGTTGGATTTGGCAAATGTTTCAGATTCTCTTCTATCGTTATGATAGCCTAATATCATTTGTTAGTTATTTCTCCAAGTTTTGTCTTTCACCTGAATTTAAGACTATCACTTGACACCTGCATTCTCTAAATTTTATCAAATGTATACAACAAATTTATAATTTTTAAGAAAAGATTCCAAGTTTTATAATTTTTTAATCAGAAACTATGACACTACCACTGAACTACCACATTCATTATGAATCCTAATATAAAAATTGGCTACTGATTAAAGTGTCTTAACAAGAACACTACTGCCACCTCAAGTATCAGCTAATTATTCACCTCCTTAATATATAATTTGTAATATTTAAAGCACAGCTTTAAGAATCACTCTAGTTGCTTAGCCAAAAGAAACATCTGAATTCTCTAAATATACAAGTATTTATATTGGTATGGGGCCATTCTTAAAATGGTTATTGAGTACACATATCAGGCACTGAACTAAGACTAGAGGAACAAAAACAAACAAAAAATACACTGTCCCTGCCCTGCTGAAACTGCCAGCTAACCAGGAAGGACTGATAGTAAGCAAGGGAGCCTACAGAATGCTCGGAAAGTGTGATGCAAGGAAATTTTTAACCATGTCTAATTTGAATGCAGAGTTCCAAAGAATAGCAAGGAGAGATAAGAAAGCCTTCCTCGGTGATCACTGCAAAGAAATAGACAAAAACAACAGAATGGGAAAGACTAGAGATCGCTTCAAGAAAATCAGAGATACCAAGGGAACATTTCATGCAAAGATGGGCTCGATAAAGGACAGAAATGGTATGGACCTAACAGAAGCAGAAGATATTAAGAAGAGGTGGCAAGAATACACAGAAGAACTGTACAAAAAAGATCTTCATGACCCAGATAATCACACTAGTGTGATCACTCACCTAGAGCCAGACATCCTGGAATGTGAAGTCAAGTGGGCCTTAGAAAGCGTCACTACGAACAAAGCTAGTGGAGGTGATGGAATTCCAGTTGAGCTATTTCAAATCCTGAAAGATGAGGCTGTGAAAGTGCTGCACTCAATACGCCAGCAAATTTGGAAAACTCAGCAATGGCCAGAGGACTGGAAAAGGTCAGTTTTCATTCCAATCCCAAAGAAAGGCGATGTCAAAGAATGCTCAAACTACCGCACAACTGCACTCATCTCACACGCTAGTAAAGTAATGCTTAAAATTCTCCAAGCCAGGCTTCAGCAATATGTGAACTGTGAACTTCCAGATGTTCAAGCTGGTTTTAGAAAAGGCAGAGGAACCAGAGATCAAATTGCCAACATCTGCTGGATCATGGAAAAAGCAAGAGAGTTCCAGAAAAACATCTATTTCTGCTTTATTGACTATGCCAAAGCCTTTGATTGTGTGGATCACAATAAACTCTGGAAAATTCTGAAAGAGATGGGAATACCAGACCACCTGACCTGCCTCTTGAGAAACCTGTATGCAGGTCAGGAAGCAACAGTTAGAACTGGACATGGAACAACAGACTGGTTCCAAATAAGAAAAGGTATATGTCAAGGCTATATATTGTCACCCTGCTTATGAGAAACGCTGGGCTGGAGGAACACAAGCTGGAATCAAGATTGCCGGGGGAAATATCAATCACCCTCAGACATGCAGATAACACCACCCTTATGGCAGAAAGCAAAGGACTAAAGCACCTCTTGATAAAAGTGAAAGAGGAGAGTGAAAAAGTTGGCTTAAAGCTCAACATTCAGAAAACTAAGATCATGGCATCCAGTCCCATCACTTCATGGCAAATAGATAGGGAAACAGTGGAAACACTGGCTGACTTTATTTTTCTGAGCTCCAAAATCACTGCAGATGGTGATTGCAGCCATGAAATTAAAAGACACTTACTCCTAGGAAGGAAAGTTATGACCAACCTAGACAGCATATTAAAAAGCAGAGACATCACTTTGTCAACAAAGGTCCGTCTAGTCAAGGCTACAGTTTTTCCAGTGGTCATGTATGGATGTGAGAGTTGGACTATAAAGAAAGCTGAGCACTGAAGAATTGATGCTTTTGAATTGTGGTGTTGGAGACAACTCTTGAGAGTCCCTTGGGCTGCAAGGAGATCCAACCAGTCCATCCTAAAGGAGATCAGTCCTGGATGTTCATTGGAAGGACTGATGTTGAAGCTGAAACTCCAATACTTTGGCCTCCTGATGCGAAGAGCTGACTCATTTGAAAAGACCCTCATGTTGGGAAAGATTTAGAGCAGGAGGAGAAGGGGACGACAGAGGATGAGAAGGTTGGATGGCATCACCGACTCAATGAACATGGGTTTGGGTGAACTCTTGGAGTTGGTAATGAACAGGGGGGCCTGGGGTGCTGCGGTTCATGGGGTCGCAAAGAGTCAGACACAACTGAGCGACTGAACTGAACTGAAGGCACAAGGGATAGAACCAATTTCTTTCCAGTTCTCTTGATCTTGAGATTATACTGTTATACTCAATTCTACTATGTCATGCGACATACATTTCTAAAAATCATCACACTTTACAAATTCCACAATAAAACTCCAAGGCTTTTGAGGAAGGTGGGTTTGGGAAGAAACATTTAGAAACAATGACACATAAAAAAAGATAAGCTAATAAAAACTGTAGACCATTTTGCACATGTTAAATGGTTAAGAAAAGCCTAAATGCTAAAATAAATACATCATGTTACTTTAAAAAAAAAACCCTGAAGTTTGCCTGTAGAAGTGGGCATCAGAAGGGTTGTGGCTTTTTCGTTTTTGTGACATGATGGAAGGAGGGTTATCTGAAATCTAAATGACAGCTGTAACGCTTAAGTGGACAGATATGGCTCATAACAAGTGTGGGGAATTGAGGTAGCTGGTAGCTGGTCAAGATGTATGCCTTTCAATATCTCCTACAGTATCATGCTTTACTTGGATACAGTTTTTGGTATGTAGCTAACATTTCTCAACAAACGGCAGATAAGCAAACACAAAATTCATGTAACGCTCCAACTGTTCCCTACTATCCATCACATGATACACATCCTCATTTTCAAAAGAAGCATGACATAAAATAAATTTCAATTTAAAAAACTTTTGAAAAACTCCTGAAACATAAAATAATAATAATTTTCTTTTTTAAACACCAAAAATAAAGCATGATAGTAGAGCTGACTATATCTTCTCTTTTCCATAATACTGGTATGGTATTAAAAAAAAAAAGAAAACAGGTAAAAATATCAACAGGAAGCCTTACCATTGGAAGGCACAATAAATGCACAGGGTTTGAAATAGTTCTTGAACTAAGTATATTCCACTCTTTAGTTCAAACTTTTCACTTTTTTCTTTCTCCTCAGAAAGACCAGAACAATAACAACGAAGGGATCAAACTCAAGATGTGGGCACAAAGGACCAAGCGTAAAGATAATGGATAATGGAACAGACCTGCTTCTAGGCCAATGCTTCTCATGCTTTAGGGTATGAATGAATCACCAGGAGATTGAATTAAAATGTAGACTTTGTTTTAGTACACATGGGTGAGAGCCTGAAATTCTACATTTCTAATAAGCTGTAAGTGATATGTATGCTACTGATTCACGGGACAAATTGTGACTAACAAGCTGTAGACAGATTTTTAAATAAAAAGACTAAAGGAATTCTAAAGGCTCCCATGAGATTCAGTCAAGTTCTCCAAAATAAAAACATTGTATTGGGATGACAGGATAAAGTGAGAATATTTGCTTGAAATATTCTGTGAGTGTGACTATGAACATCACATAGAGACTTTGCTCATGGTCGTGTGCAGAGAATTAAAGATACAGCAATCCTAGCCAAACCTCTTCCTTGGAGACAGCAAAGACTATCTATAGCATATAAATAAAGCACAATTAAAAATTCAACAATCTTCTGCATTTTAAGAACTGCGGCATTTTTTTTTTTAATGGAAGGAAGCAAGGGAGGGAGATGCAAATGACCATCTATAGGAGGATGCCCAAATAAATCACAGTACATACCATGCAAAAACAACCACATATATTTAACTGTGCTAGAAACACACACATTTTTAAAGAGTGATTGCCTATAGGGAGTACAACTGAGGTATCACCTTAGATCTTTATGGTTCTATTTTTTAACTATGAGTATATACTATAGTCACAGTAAGAAGAAAAAAAACGGAAATTTAGGTGGTAAGAAGTCTAAGGGATAAGGTATAAAAGCAATATATACTATAAAAAGTAGATCATGATCCCACTTTTACTGAAGATTATCATTAATATGTCAGTATACATATGATGAAATTTGCGTAGAGAGAAATTCTGTTCCTATTTCTTTTAAATATTTTCTTTTTTAAAAATAATAAAATGTGTTATTATTGCTGCTAATAGATTTATGTTTTTATATTATTAATTTCTATAATATATGAAATTTTATAATGACTGTATATTTTTATTCCTTTTGAATGCACAAAGTTTAAATAAGCATATTTTAAAAATCTACCCAGAGCAAAAATGGAAACTTTTAATATCAATACACAGAATCAGAATTAGAGAACAGAGAACTAAACAAGACATCCCAGATTAACTTAACCAACACTTAAATATAATCAAATGAGGCTAGAGAAAAAAACTTGTCCATGACTACTTAGTCAACAGCAAAAACAAACAAACAAAAAGAACACATGGGTATCCTAATTCCTAATTCAGGATTCTATATAACCTCTTTAAATTAGCATTTTCCAACTATGGTTCACAGAATACAGTTGATAAATTTAGGTTTACGGGGCATAATTGTGACATTGAGTCAAGATATTTTATTGTTATCTAGTTTAAATGCTAAATTCTTTATTTTTTAAACATTAAAATAGGATATCAGTTTCTCATTAAAATGGCTTTTCTGATTTCTTTCAACTAAGGGAAGCAAGCAGAGATGAAAAGGCAAAACTTGAGCTTTCTCAGATTACAAATACTAGTCTGCCACCACTTCCTATCTTTTAAGACACACCTTTTCTCTACCGAAATTCTATCCTATAAATCTCACATGCTCTTATGTAATAGAAGATATGACATAATACAATTAACCAAGAGTTCAGGAGTTAGGTTACTGGAACAACAGAGTACATACTTCTTAGATCAACTAATGAAAAGCTTTAAAAATAGGATTAATTTCTATAAACCAGAAGAAGACATCTTTCAAAAATACAAAGTCTTTGTTTATTCAAAGCTAAGTAATTAATAACAAAACATCCCCTTCCCATCTCCTATCACTGGAGCACATCTGCTTCCCGATGAAACACTTCCTGTGGCAAAAACTACCTCCTTTCTAAGTGAGAGAACTCAAAGACACACCTGACACGTACACAGCTTCTCACTTGAGAAAGCTATGTCTAGAGGAGCTAAATAAAGGTGATTCTTAATAGACAACTCTCAGAATTTATTTTTAATAAAATGTTTTAAGATAAAAACCAAAACACAGATGACTTCTAATTCTATCATTAAAGTCTTTTAAAAAATAAAAACTTCTGATTTTCCTCTAAACATCTCTTGTCACACCTTCTCTGTCTCCTGTGAGATTCATTCTTCTCTATCTAGTCTCTAAATGTTAGGAGTTTATCAAACCGGGTCCCAGGCACCCCATCGCCATATTCTCACCATGCATATCATCATTCACAGTTACCACAGCAACTTATACCTCCAGTTCAGACATGATCTCCTTTGACCAACATATTCATATATTCAATTAGACGTTTTGTGGCCTCTCAAATTCAAAATGTATAAAACCTAGCCCATGATCTTTCCTTTAAAATCTGTTCTCATTCCAGTGTTGCTAATTCTAATAAAAATAACATCCACTCCACTGTATCAGTCCCAAATCTTAGTCATCTCCCTCTCTTACCATTCAATATTAAATCCATGAACCTCGCTGATCTTCCCTAAGTATATTTAATCTACTTCTCACCATTTCCTCTCAATTAACTACTATCATTTCTCACCTGGATTATCCTACATTTATCTACCTACATCTACTACAGTCCCCTGTAAATCATTATTCCTACTATAGTGAGAATAATCTTTTCCAAATACAAGTTTCCTGCATACTACTTTTCAATTGCTTCCCACTACTCTATAAAACTAACACAAAACATACCAAAATTCCTCAACATAGCCTGGTCCCTACCTACGCCATCCCTTCAGCCTCCTTTGAATCCTTTCAGTCCTTCATACTAACACTCTCCTTCCCCACTGCACGGCTTTTGCCCACAACGTTTCCTCTACATGGAAGGATTTTTCTCCCTTCATCAACTGCCTATTCATGCTTCAGATTTCAGTTCAAGTGTTACTACTTCCTGAGAGAGCCTTTCCTGACTTCCCTGACTAGGTCAAATCTCTTTTTATAGGCTTTTACAGTCCCAAGCATCTCCCTATTAGAGTTATAACTATTTTTGGACATTTCCTTGTGAGATTATTAATCAGTGATTGTTTCACCCACAAAACTATACTTTACATGCCTGTTTTATTGTCTATAGAGTCCTCAGTACTTGACATATGATAGGCACTCAATAAATATTTGCTGAATTAATTAATAAAAATCTGAGAAAGACCTAAAATAAAAGCACCTGACTTCAGGATAGTAGTAAAAAGGGTCAGTAATAATGAGTTTAACATTATCTCTCATACCAAGAAGATCACATTAAAACACATATGATGAGGGAGAAGGACAGGGGAGAGAAGACAGTCACCAGGGATTTATCTTTCTTGAACCAAGTGACTATCTGTTTCTTCAAGGATAAGAGAGGCGTATTAACAGAGGAAAATAAAAGAATTATGTCAAATGAGATGAGAGCAGGAAAGAGGCAAGAAATATTGCTTCAATTGTTAAGATTTTCTTCCATGTCGATTTATTTGACAGAAACTATTACCTGGCTTTTCTAGATTTTCTTAAAAAAATTATTTCTAAGAAAAAAATCTGGCATCACTGGAGAACATCTTGAAGACGCATAAAGAGGTAACTACAAGCACTTAATGAATCTCATACCTTCTTCAATGAGTATAAACTTAGAAAATGAACAACATTCTGATAACTTGAAATAAGTATCAGTGTTTTACCAATACATCTGATAAATGACAAAGCAGCTTGTACTAAAGTAGACTTAGTTCAGCGCCAAAACTGGGGTTGTTAAAGGAAGGAATTAGAAATATTTTATTATTATAAGGTATTGCACTACTTGGGAAACAATATAGTATCATTTGAAAGTGGACTTGGATTAATTGCTAATATATATTACAAATTCTAGGGCAATCACTTAAAAACTTTATTAAAAGGTAAAGAAGAAAAAAATAGAATCATGTAAAATGGTCAATTAAAATAAAAAAAGACAAAAAGGAACAGAAGACAAATACAGAAACAAAGAACAAGGGTAACAAACAAATAATACGGGCAACAAATAGAAAAACAGTAACAAATATAATAGATATTAATCCAACTATATCAATAATCCCTTTAAACATAAATGGTCCAAATGTACCAATTAAAGACAGAGATTGTCAGTGGGGATCAAAACACAAGCCCCAGCTACATGTTGCCTACAAGAAATCTGCTTTACATATAAAGATACAAATACATTAAAAGTAAAGGGATTGAAAAAGATGTAACATGCTAACACATACAACATGCTAATCAAAAGAAAGCTAAAGTAGCTATAGTAATTTCAGATAGGGTAGAATTCAGAGTAAGAGAAAAACTCAGGAATAGATAAAGGCTTATGTAATAATAAGAACCAATTCCCTAAGAAAATTGAGAATCCTTAATGTATATGTACCTAACAGCAAAGTGTCAAATTATGTGAGTTTAAAAACTACAAAGAGAAATAGACGAATCTCCTATTATAGCTGGAGATTTCAACCACACCTCTATGAGAAAGGGACAGTTCAGTAGGTAGAAAATCAGTAAGGACACAGCTGAACTCCACAGCACCTTCAATCAACTGGATATAAGTAACAACTAAGAGCACCACTCTAGACAACTGCTACCTTTTAACGAGTACTTTTATTAAGTACAGTTGGCTTTTTATGTTAGACCTTGAAATTTTAGGAGCAAAGAATTACTGTTAAAGTCAGTTTGGAGACAAGGAAGTGAGTCAAGACTATCATACAAACAGCTGGAAAGCGGCAGCTTTTAAACTCTGTTCCTTCTGGTTGTGTTACATATGCCTTGAAATAAAATAAAAAATCAGAAGCAAATTTAACAGAAGAAATAAACTTTTAGAAAAAGAAACAGAATTTCATCAGTAATATAATACAGTTACCTAGAAATATCAATTAATAAAATGCTCTGGTTAAGTTGACTTTAGGTTTAACTAAGAATCGAGAACCTTTGTTTGAAATTGTTTACTTTTTACATTTTCTTTTCCTAACAGGCGTTAGTTAATTTTATGGTCTCAGTGAATAGACACTTTATTTAATTATTTCAGGCTTCCCAGGTAGCTCAGCAGTAAAGAAGCCACCTGCCAGTGCCTACCAATGCAGGAGACACAGGTTCAATCCCTGAGTCAGGAAGATCTTCTGGATAGGAAATGGCAACCCACTCCAGTATTCTTTCCCAGAAAATTCCATGGACAGAGGAGCCTGGTGGACTACAGTCAGACACAACTAAGCGACTGAGCACAGAAGCATGAAGAAAGATCTATAGAAAGAAATAACAGTCAGTTTTCCCAGCTTTCAAGGATGAGAAGCTTTTCAGGCCAAGGGGATAGTGTTTGAGGGTAGAAGAAAGGCAAAGGGAACTCTTAGCAAAGAGAACAGTACAGATAAAGATATGAAGACATGAAACATTTCAGGCACAGATTAGCATCCAGAGTACAAGGAGAAAGGTAACAGGAGACAACACTACAGTAGAGGCAGACAGAGGGAAGACTAGGGAGCCTCTTATTTGCTAAAGAATTTGGACTTCATCTTGTAAATAATGAAGTGACGTCAAAGTTGCTCAGTCGTGGCCGACCCTTTGCAACCCCATGGACTATACACTCCATGGAATTTTCCAGGCCAGAATACTGGAGTGGGTGGCCTTTCCATTTCTTCAGGGGATCTTCCCAAAATAGGGATCAAACACCCAGGTCTCCTGCATTGCAGGCAGGTTCTTTACCAGGTGAGCCACAAGGGAAGCCCAAGAATACTGGAGTAGGTAGCCTATCCCTTCTCCAGCGGATCTCCCCGACACAGAAATGGAACTGGGGTCTCCTGCATTGCAGGCAGATTCTTTACCAACTGAGCTATTAGGGAAGCCCTGTAAATAATGAGAGCTACTAAAAAAGTTTAATGAACTAGCAATGTGATTGTGTTTAGGCTTTTTTATATTAATAGCAAGCTACTTCTGGCAATGGTCAAAGTTAGATGGCAAGGGATATGGCTCAATGGAGGGAGACCTGCTAGGAAATAACTAGAAATAAAATAATGAGAAACTGAACTGAGACAACAGAGTTAATGATTCCATTCCTGGCTCCAAGACCCACTAAATATTTCATGTATCAAACAACAAACCAGATGGTGAGATAAAAACCTAGATGAGATAACAATCCAGAGGAGTAAAACTGGCACCGGAAGTAGTTTCTACTTTGGGGCCTTTGTTACCCAAAACAGGTTCTGAGAAACTGAGGTATGTGGTTAGCAAGCAAAGGGTCTAAAGAGATAAAAGGTCAGAGACCAAGGAAAGACAGGGTTGGACCCCAAGTTACTAATTCCCTTCTCTTTAGCCCACTTTGGATTGGACTCTGAAAAAAAAAATCACCCTAGGACCAAAGTGAATTACAAGTAAATCAGATTTGTAAAAAGCTTGGCTTTTAGTCTTTTAGATTAGCTAATCAAAATCTCAAATGAAATTGTTATGATTATTCCAGTTTGTTAGAACCTTTAGTGTTTGGCAGGAAATAACAAAAATCTTACTGAGAGAAAAATAACATTATCCCAAACCTCAAATGATTTCTAGAAATAAATTTTCAAATAGATCCACTATTCTTTATCTAAATTTTCAGGCTAAATGTGATGAGAATTCAGAAGATTTCACATTTTAGAAAAGTAATATGGTACATATACCATATTGTCACATCATCAGTGGGGTAGGTGGCATTACCCTGTTATCAATCTGATGCAAACTGTACAAACATTTACACTAAGCTGAATAAAACTAAACAGCTTTCTGTCACTTCACAACATGTTTGGACAATAAATGAGTTATGAAACAGCTTTTAGTTGCAGAGGTTTCTGGATTTTAGAACTGTAAAGGACTGTAATGCTATAGAATGCTCAGTACATAAAGATAACAGGGCACATAAGAAGGCAATTAATCATGAGTATAAACAAGTAAAAGCAACAGGCAATAAAAACACACACATCTATCAGAAACATTAACAGAAATATGTACTTGAGTTGCAATGCCAAGTCTGTATAATTATATAGTTACAACATGTATGACAATAAAATTCAAGCTTTAAGATTTAGCAAAACATCGCAAATTATAAAAATGTCATAGTAAATCAGAAAAAGAACTAAAAAGAAGTCGCAAAAGTAGAAAAATCATTAGATACTACTGAAGAGAGAATTACATCAGAGGAAACTATGTAGAATAAAGCATGGAAATACAAAAACATACAAAATATAAAAATATAGAAAATATTCAGGAGTCAAGAGACTTAGAAGTTACAAGGAGAATGTTTAATATGTTAAATTGGAACCCCCCCAAAAGAAAAGATGAATGAAAAGAGATATTGCTTGAAAAGTAATGACTAAGGATTTTCCATATTTGATGAAAGATGTCAATCCATAGCTTTAAGCAGCCTGAGAATTTCAAACAAATAATTTTATTTTTAAACCCAGGAAACAGAGATGAAGAAGATAACTTTGAAATTAGCTTTGAAGATAGCTTTAAAATAAATAATAAGTCCTCTTATTACTGCTCTCAGAATGATTTATGCAGATATGTATTCTTCTTCATTAAAGAAAAATAAGATGCTATAGAAAAAAAAAAAAAGGCATTTTTTTTAAACTTAGCCTTTATTTGGCTTATAAAATTTCCAGAGAACGTTGGGTCCAATAGTAAAAGTCTTATTAATCCTGTCTTGATTTTTACCATTAAAAATATATTAGCAAAACAGTTGAAACACTTGTACGACTCTATTTTATGTAACTTCATTAAGACTGTAATCATAGTTCTGATATGATGTATATGGTCAGATATCAAATGTTACAGAGGACACATAGTAAAAACCCACCCTCAACCCACCTGTCCCACAGTACTTTTTCCAAGAATACCGCTTGAAAAACAGAGCTGGGAAAATGTCCTACAAATAAGGACAGAAAAAGAGGTGCAGAAAAATCAAGGGGGAAAAGATATGTAGGTCAATCTGTAAGGTCTAACATTTGATTAATAAGAAGCAAAGAAAGAATGAATGAGAAAACTGATGGGAGGATACCCTTATATAAAAGAAACAGAAAGAATTTCCCAGAACTGAAATACAAGTCTTTAGATTAAAAGAATCCACCGATTATCGAATGAAAAAGACCCAACCAGTGCACATCACTGAAATATTTCAGAATATTGGGAATAAAGAAATGAGCTTAAAACTCTAGAAAAGAAGGGATAAAAATGCCAACCACAAAAGAATTTAAAAAATGAGAAAGCACTGAATTTCTCAGGAGTCACACTGAGTATCTTCAAGATATTAAAGTGTTATTAGACCAGAATGACATGCAAGGATTCGAAGCTACGTGATGATGTGCCTCAGTAAAATGAGGATTCAGGAAAGAGGAATACATGAGATCCAGGACATAAGGTATCTAATACAGAAAAGCAATTAGCGGAAGTCCCAAAACTAGGTCATAAAGCAGATCTAGAGAGCACCGACAGAGATAGGAGGTGGTGGATACAAAGCTCCAAGAGAAGTATCTCCAGAGAAAACAAAATGTGCGTGCAAGTGGGGGATTTTAATATAAAAGCGTATCAGTTCAGTTGCTCAGTCGTGTCCAACTGTTTGCCACCCCATGGGCTGTGGCATGCCAGGCTTCCATGTCCATCACCAACTCCTGGAGCTTGCTCAAACTCATGTCCATCGAGTCAGTGATGCCGTCCAACCACCTCATTCTCTGTCATCCCCTTCTCCTCCTGCCTTCAATCTTTCCCAGCATCAGGGTCTTTTCCAATGAGTCAGTTCTTAAAAAGCACTCAACAGATTGGCATACTTGGGGATAAAAATGAGGACATGATAACAGAAATCAATGCAAGAAGAAAGACAATTCAAAGTTTAAGGGAAAACAGAATAAGTGTATCAGAAAGGAGTATAATCAAAGTACAGTCTCATGTTAAAAGAAAATACTCTTTTTTCCAATCTAACTGAATAGTATAGTATAGCGATTTGGGGGATGCTATAGTGGAGAAGGCAATGGCACCCCGCTCCAGTGCTCTTTCCTGGGAAATCCCATGGACGGAGGAGCCTGGTGGGCTGCAGTCCATGGGGTTGCTGACAGTCGGGCACGACAGAGCAACTTCACTTTCACTTTTCACTTTCATGCATTGGAGAAGGAAATGGCAACCCACTCCAGTGTTCTTGCCTGGAGAATCCCAGGGACGGGGGAGCCTGGTGGGCTGCCGTCTATGGGGTCGCACAGAGTCAGACACGACTGAAGCGACTTAGCATAGCATAGCATAGTGAAAGTGGGTGAGGTAAGAGTCCTAATGTCTCCTCAGAAGAAGAATTAAATGTATAATATCAAGAAAAAAATATTGTCATGTTACTTTGCAAGGCAACCCAGAGTAAATCATTTAAATAATTTAAAACTAGTTGCCCTAGAAATGAGAAGGCAGGGGAGGAGGGGAGTGTTGTTTTTCATTACAAGCCTTATAAGTTATTAAAACACATGCACACATTAGTCTGTTTAGCAACAAAAAAATCATCTATCCCACCACTCACTCAATGAACATTTTAGTTTATTCTCCCAGTATTTTTTAATGCATTAAAAATAGGTATATGTTTATTTTATTATGATCAAAATCCTAATATTGGACTTACCAGGTAATCCAGTGGTTAAGAATCCACCTGCCAATGCAGGGGACATGGGGCAACTTCTTTGACCCTTGGTCCGGGAAGACTCCGCATGATGTGGGGCAACTAAGCCCGTACACCACAATTACTGAGCCTGCTCACCTAGAGCCTGTGCTCCACAACAAAAGAAGCCACTGCAATGAAAAGCCTGTGCCCTGTCAACTTGAGACTAGCCCTAACTCGCCTCAGCCAGAGAAAGCCGGCACACAGCAACGAAGACCTGTGCACCCAAAAACAAAGTTAAATAAATGAAATTATTTTTTTTAAATCAGAGTGTTTTTATATAACACATTTATAACCATCATTAAAATGTTTTGAGATCATTAATTTTATTCTCTGCATTATATGGCACTGAATGGATCACCATGATTTATTACGTGATAATAAACAGCCCTTCCTTTAATGATGGACATTTAATTGTTCCATAATTTTCATTGGCGTGTCTTTGATCTTAAAAAGTAACACTGTGACAGACAACTTAGTAAAGATCTTTGTCTAAATCTTTACTTTTCTGGAGTAGATTCTAGAAACAGAATTGAAAAAGGAGATAATGGTGAACTGCCAAGAATACGGATGGGCCTTATACCCAGACAATTTCCTGTGTCCAGTATTAGCTCCATTCCTTGTGTGTGCATGTGCTCATTCGCTTAGTCAAAGTGTTAGTTGACTCTTTGCAGCCCCATGAACTATAGCCAACCAGGTTCCTCTGTCCATGGAATTTTCCAGGCAAGAAACTAGGGCAGGTTGCCATTTCCTACTCCAGGGGATCTTCCCAACCCAGGGTTGAACCCACATCCCTTGAGTCTGCTGCATTGGCCAGCAGATTCTTTACCACTAGCACCACCCAAGGAAGTTATATTCCTTATTAGCTGTGTAACTTTGCTCGAGCTTGTCACACAAACCTACTGTTGATAACTCTTAGCTGACGATTTGATCAAGTAGAAAAAGAAAGGTTGAATATTGGAGAGAGAAAAGCACTGGAGTAGCAAGGTCTAGTGGGAAGGGAAGGGAATGGGAATACTAGAGATAAAGTACAGTTTAGCCATTTGGTCTCTAAAATGAGATCTTAAAGAACACAACAGAATGGTACACCTCTTTCCTCTCTAGCTTTCTATATTTCTATCTTTCCTCGAACTTTCATGTAAGCTGGCCTGCTTAGTATACAAGACTATAAAGGGAACAGAGTTCACAGGGCAAGAGAAATACACTGGTGAGACTTTTATACATAAGGGAAGGGCAAAGGACTAGAACTAAGGAACAAGGCTGGAAGGAACAGTCAGAAAAACAAAACTAGGACAGAAACATCACAGAAACTCGACCATAAAGAACTTCAAGGATAGTATGGTCAATAGTGTGAAACAGAAGTCAATAATGTTCAATATTTAGAAGCTGCTGTTAGATTTATCAACTAAGACCTCTATGATTTCAATAAAATGTTAAGTATAGATGCCAGGTTCCAATAATCTAGGAAATAACTCTGTATCTGGGCTTTAAATCATTTGGGACAGAAATCACTTTATGAAAAATTCTCTAAGATCTAATACACACACACTCACTAAATAGTCATTCAGTCATGAACACGAACCAATTTTTCTGAATGACAAAAGAAGTTAGTTCTAAATAACTGGCTTAGTTACTAATTGACTTGTATATATTCGACTATAAATATTTTAACTAGTAATTCTAATATTTCTGTTCCTTTTTTTTTCATCATGGATATATGTTAGGCCAAGAATGAATTTGGCCAGGAATGAATTTGGAAGCCTTTATGTATTCCCCCAATTATGAAGTACAATTATATTCCATCTTCTGGAACAACATGCATGATAAATTTTAACTGAAATTAGTCCAGTGGCTAAGCCTCCACATTCCTAATGCAGAGAGTCCGGGTTCTGTCCCTGGTCAGGGAACTAGATCCCACATGCCGCAACTAAGAGCTCACATGCCACACTGAAGATCCTGCATGCCCAACTAAGACCTGGTACAGCCAAATACATGAAAAACTTTAATGGCAAATGATTTGTATTTAACTTGAAAAGCATTTTGTAAACTAATTGGAAAAATCCATGAAACAATTTCATAAAGGGCTTTGATTCTTTCTGGATAGAACATAGGACGATTTAATCAAATCTTGAAAGACTAGGTGTCTCAAAATACAGTGTTGTCCTTTTTAACTTGTGAAAATTTTCAATATTTGTGGCTTAAGAACCACCTCCTCCAACTTTTTACCTCCGTCAAGACCAGCAAGTAGCTTTCTTCTGGAGATCATTTTAAAATATGCAAAAATCTTCCAGTCTGTAGTTCCCCCTTAGGAAGATACTGCAATCTACATGTGCTTGAGGAACGGAGTCAAACTATCAGCGGTACAGAGAGGGAAAGTGTTAGTAGAAAGCATGGTCTGGTTCCCTCT
The DNA here is from genome assembly GCF_029378745.1 of Bos indicus. Lineage (NCBI taxonomy): Eukaryota > Metazoa > Chordata > Mammalia > Artiodactyla > Bovidae > Bos > Bos indicus. Next base: position 60,423,187 of record NC_091775.1, on the reverse strand, counting down.
TGTCAGCCTCCTGGTGGCTGAAGATTGAATTTTTGCCTCCAAAAAAATTACAGGAGTCTCTGTAATAGAACTTGTAGATCTTCATATATTTAAGGTTATACATAGCTGTAGTTTCTTCATTTTCACCACTGTAAAGCATATTCCATTGTATGAATTTATCATCATTCACTTAAAAAATCTACCAACAATGGACATTTGAATTGTCTCCAAGTTTTTGCTGTTAGGAACTTTCTTATACATGTGTCTTGGTACACGTACTCAAGAATTTCTGTAGGGTAAATATGTGGAAATGGAATTGCTGGGGCATAGGCTAGAGCATGTTTAACTTTAGAAGATAAAGCCAAAATATTTTTTAAAGTGCCACACCAATTTACAGTCCCATGAGAAGTATTAAATAAGAATTCCTATTGCTCCGTATCTCTTTCAATATTAATTCTAAATGTTTAGTGATCTGATGGTATGTGACAGAGCTTCCTTGTATTTTAAGCTGTATTTTCCTAATTAGGTACTACGATTTGTGATTCCTCTTTTGTGAGATACTATTTGAAGTCATTATTCATTTTCTACTGGGTGGTTTGTCTTTCTCTTATTAACTTATAGGTGTTCTTTATTTTAGATATTAATCCTTTGTTTTACACATTGCAAATATCTTCTCTCACGTTTGACTTTTCTTTGACTTCTCCATCTCTTTGTAATGCTATTAGGTATTTTTAAACCGAGTTTTAGTGAGTGTGAATGGCCCCCAAATTTGCAAAGCAATAGATTTTTAGGTACAATGATACCACTGACAACTATTTACTTTTTTTAAAAATCAGTGAAAACAAGTAACACAAGGGGAGAAAAGGCTTCTGAGAATTAAACAGTCTACTTTATTTCTTAAATAAAAAGCCTATAATATTTTACTTCCTTCATTTTTTTCATTGACTATGGTTACACTGATATCCTCAAATAGTTATGATATCTAGAATTGTCTAAGTCTTTAGTCTGAGGGTAGTGAATTTATATCTTTAATATGCTACATAATCCTAAGATCTACATAAGCCCCTCAAAAACTGTGGATAATATATATTAATAGTATGGAAAATATTAACATACGTATGTGAATAGTATGAATTGAGGGGAAAATGTCAGTAATCTATTTTTTTATGATCACAGCCTTGGAATAGTGATTCCAAAATATATAATTCAGAGTCCACTATAATTAGCTTATTTTTTTTTTCTGGATATGTAAGTGTTATACTTTCAAGAGTTTTATACAGAAAATAATGTATAGCTTGGTGAATAGTTTTCATGTCAGAAAAAATGATTCATCTTTTACAGCAGTTTTATGAGAGGGAAAATAGCAAGTATGCTAAAGAATAATACATACCACTTGTTGAATACTTAACATCTTACATTAATTCTTTTTATTCTCACAGCACATTATAAAATAGGTATTATTCCCATTTGATAGATGAAGAAAATGAGGCTAATTCCCAAAGCTACACAGTTAAGTACCACAGTCATAGTTATTAAGTGGAAGAGCAATATTTAGCAAGAGGCAGAGCAACAATTCAACACAAACCTAGTAACTATTAACCCCTGTAATAATCAAAGCTGCATATTATTGAAAAGATCACTTACAATGAGCTGTTCAAATGCACTTAATTAAATAACAAATATTCAATGACCTAATGAACTTTTACTATAAGGAAAGTAGTGTATTGACTGCTGGCAAACTAGAAGTGGTCTAGATTTTAGGGAGAATATAAGCTTTACAGGAAAAAAGATGAGGTCTAGCTGGTCCCACTCACAACTGTCTAACTGGCTGATCCTGAGCAAATCACTTAGCCTTACTTTACTCAAATAAAAAAGAGATTACACTGAAATTGAATTCTGTATGTGTGACTGTGTGGGTCAAAATAAACTGCGGAAAATTCTGAAAGAGATGGGAATACCAGACCACCTGACCTGACTCTTGAGAAACCTGTATGCAGGTCAGGAAGCAACAGTTAGAACTGGACATGGAACAGCAGACTGGTTCCAAATACGAAAAGGAGTATGTCAAGGCTGTATACTGTCACCCTGCTTATTTAACTGATAGGCAGAGTACATCATGAGAAATGCTGGGCTGGAGGAAGCACAAGCTGGAATCAAGATTGCCAGGAGAAATATCAATCACCTCAGATATGCAGATGACACCACCCTTATGGTAGAAAGTGAAGAAGAACTAAAGAGCCTCTTGATGAAAGTCAAACAGGAGAGTAAAAAAGTTGGCTTAAAGCTCAACATTCAGGAAACTAAGATCATGGCATCCAGTCCCATCACTTCATGGCAAATAGATGGGAAAACAGTGGAAACACTGGCTGACTTTATTTTTCTGGGCTCCAAAATCACTGCAGATGGTGATAGCAGCCATGAAATTAAGAGATGCCTACTCCTTGGAAGGAAAGTTATGACCAACCTAGATAGCATATTAAAAAGCAGAGACATCACTTTGTCAACAAAAGTCCATCTAGTCAAGGCTATGGTTTTTCCAGTGGTCATGTATGGATGTGAGAGTTGGAGTATAAAGAAAGCTGAGTGCAGAAGAATTGATGCTTTTGAACTGTGGTGTTGGAGAAGACTCTTGAGAGTCCTTTGGACTGCAAGGAGATCCAACCACTCCATCCTAAAGGAGATCAGGCCTGGGTGTTCATTGGAAGGACTGATGTTGAAGCTGAAACTCCAATACTTGGGCCACCTGATGTGAAGAGCTGACTCATTGGAAAAGACCCTGATGCTGGGAAAGATTGAGGGCAGGAGGAGAAGGGGATGACAGAGGATGAGATGGTTGGATGGTATCACCAACTCAATGGACATGGGTTTGGGTGAAGTCCAGGAGTTGGTGATGGACAAGGAGGCCTGGAGTGCTGAGGTTCATGGGGTCGCAAAGAGTCGGACACGACTGAGCGACTGTACTGAACTGAACTGATACACAATTTTATAGAGATGGGCTTCCCTAGTGGCTCAATGGTAAAGAATCCACATGCCAATGCAGGAGAAATGGGTTTAATCCCTGGATTGGGAAGATCCTCTGGAGAAAGGAATGGTGGCAACCCACTCCAGTATTCTTGCCTGGGAAATACCACTGACCCAGGAGCCTGATAAGCTATAGTCCGTGGGGCCACAAAAGTGTCGGACACAACTTAGTGACTAAACAACAACATATGTATACATGTAACTGATTCACTCTGCTGTAGAGTAGAAACTAACATTTTAAAGCAGCTATACACCAATAAAAATTAATTTTAACAAAAGGATAGAAAAGAGGGTCTATGGCATTTATCATGGACTTCGCTTGATAACACGACCTGTGCTTATCCTATGAACCATATTTAAAGAACATTACACAGCTGGCAGGTGGAGTTAAAACACAACACAAGATTCACCAGTCAACATTTGTGCAAGATGATCAATAAAGGTAACTGCCACATGAATCCACTCTGATTTATGTCATGGCAGAATAATCTGAAATGGTTGGGATGGGTTCCCTCAAATGTGATCCAGATTTAAATATATTTTTTTTCATTGCTTCTTGTTTAGTTGCAGAAATTTGATCCCACCAACAGTCTTTATTCCTTTAAAAAATAATTTCCCTGATTCTCAAGTTGTGACTCAGTCTGGCTGTGTATGTTTGCCTCCTGCCAAGGATCAGCTTTTCTGTGGGAACTGGAAATGTGCGCATACCCAAGAAGTGATGCAAGATCTGAGCTTTCTGTGGGGCAGTGCCAGCATCCTAGGACTTCAGACTGCTGCACTTCTTCCCTCTACTAAACCAGTCTCTCAGAGATGGAATGCGAAGGAAATAGCTGTGCAGCCTCAGAGGGGGAAGTCCTGGAAATTACACACTCAGTTGCCTACTTACTCACACTTTCAATGCAGAAGACTGTATGCCTCTAAATTCCTTGCCATTTTCATCTCCTGGAGATTGGAGGCCAAATTTAAATTTGCCCATCTGTTGATGGGTTTGCTTAAGCTAGGTCAATATAGTCTATCATCTATCTATTCATTAATCTCTGAATTACTGATTTCATTATTTAAAGAAAATATTAAGTCCACTTCAATAAAGATGTGTCATCTATAAACACTTTTAATTTTCAAGTAATCTAGACATATCTAAAATTTATTAATTCATGAATCTATTACACTATCAAATGCATTTTACTTTATATTTTAGTTGTATGTATTTCTGACTTATTCACCAGACTTTAACCTGCTGTGAAAGAAAGTGCTGCACTCAATATGCCAGCAAATTTGGAAAACTCAGCACTGGCCACAGGACTGGAAAAGCTCAGTTTTCATTCCAATCCCAAAGAAAGGCAATGTCAAAGAATGCTCAAACTACCGCACACTTGCACTCATTTCACACGCTAGTAAAGTAATGCTTAAAATTCTCCAAGCCAGGCTTCAGCAATACGTGAACTGTGAACTTCCAGATGTTCAAGCTGGTTTTAGAAAAGGTAGAGGAACCAGAGATCAAATTGCCAACATCTGCTGGATCATGGAAAAAGCAAGAGAGTTCCAGAAAAAACATCTATTTCTGCTTTCTTGACTATGCCAAAGCCTTTGACTGTGTGGATTACAATAAACTCTGGAAAATTCTGAAAGAGATGGGAATACCAGACCACCTGACCTGCCTCTTGAGAAACCTGTATGCAGGTCAGGAAGCAACAGTTAGAACTGGACACGGAACAGCAGACTGGTTCCAAATAGGAAAAGGAGTACGTCAAGGCTGTAAATTGTCACCCTGCTTATTTAACTTATATGCAGAGTACATCATGAGAAACGCTGGGCTGGAGGAAGCACAAGCTGGAATCAGGATTGATGGGAGAAATATCAATCACCTCAGATATGCAGATGACACCACCCTTATGGTAGAAAGTGAAGAAGAACTAAAGGGCCTCTTGATGAAAGTGAAAGAGAGTGAAAAAGTTGCCTTAAAGCTCAACATTCAGAAAACTAAGATCATGGCATCCAGTCCCATCACTTCATGGCAAATAGATGGGGAACAGTGGAAACAGTGGGTGACTTTATTTTTCTGGGCTCTAAAATCACTGCAGATGGTGATTGCAGCAATGAAATTAAAAGACACTTATTCCTGGGAAGGAAAGTTATGACCAACCTAGATAGCATATTAAAAAGCAGAGACATCACTTTGTCAACAAAGGTCTGTCTAGTCAAGGCTATGGTTTTTCCAGTCGTCATGTATGGATGTGAGAGTTGGAGTATAAAGAAAGCTGAGTGCAGAAGAATTGATGCTTTTGAACTGTGGTATTGGAGAAGACTCTTGAGAGTCCTTTGGACTGCAAGGAGATCCAACCACTCCATCCTAAAAGAGATCAGGCCTGGGTGTTCATTGGAAGGTCTGATATTGAAGCTGAAACTCCAATATTTTGGCCACCTGATGTGAAGAGCTGACTCATTTGAAAAGACCCTGATGCTAGGAAAGATTGAGGGCAGGAGGAGAAGGGGATGACAGAGGATGAGATGGTTGGGTGGCATCACCGACTCAACGGACATGGGTTTGGGTGAAGTCCAGGAGTTGGTGATGGACAGGGAGGCCTGGCGTGCTGAGGTTCATGGGGTCACAAAAAGTCAGACACGACTGAGCGACTGAACTGAACTGAACTGAATTTGCTAGGGCCCAAGTTCCTTCTACTGTCCAAGCAGAGTACTCAGTAAAGGTATCATCAAATAGATGATCATCATTAAAATACATTGAAAGAAGGCTTCTCTGGTGGCTCAGTGGTAAAGAATTCACTTGCCAATGCAGGAGACACGAGTTGGATCCCTAGGGTAGGAAGATCCCCATGCCCGTGGCAACTAAGCCTGCGCACCACAACCACTGAGCCAGTGCTCTAGAGCTTGAAACTGCAACTACTGAAGCCCGCCCACTCCAGAGCCTGAGCTCCGCAACTAGAGAAGCCACTGCAGTAAGAAGCCCACACATAGCAACACAGAGTAGCCCCCGGCTTGCTGCAACTAAGAAAGCCCATACAAAGCAACAAAGACCCAGCAGACCCAAAATCAAATACACAAAAGAGTATGATGGGATACCAAATGGCAGAGGCAAGGAGAAAACATCAGATTGGCACAGTAACCTGCAAACTCTCAGGGCACTAGTTTTCAAGCCCCTCTCCGTTCCAGCACCCTCCTCCTCTGCCAAAAATTCTTAAAACCAGTATTTCTAGCAAGTTAAACACTGAGTTTTCTTTTTTCTCCCAGTTTGTGTTCTACTGTTAGTAAACGCATGCATGTGTTCATCTTTTTATCAAGAATTGTTTTTATAAAAATTTGATTCATACAAGTCTAAGTTTTGAGACTAATAAACTGTCTTCTTTCCTTTCTAGAAAATGAAGTTTTTTTCCATCCAGTACGTATTGATATTTAGAGCCTTAGGGTTTTGTTGCAACTTTTATATTCAGTACTTATTTCATTCATTAAACAGACTTCAACTTATTGCCTGCTATGTGCTACCAACTTTCCTAGCTCCCCAACTCCTGAAGATTATTGTTACATTTTCCTTAACTAAAATAAATGAATTAATGAAAGAGTTGATAGAATGAAGACCCCTTTGGAGCGAAGTGGGTACACAGGATGGGTTACCCAAGTCAGCTTGGGTTAAGTCAAAGAAAACTATGCAGATAAGGTCATATTTCAATTGAGATTAAATAGGAATATGTACTTAGTGAAGGCTAAGTTGTAAATAGTAAAAAAGGAAATTTTATTTCAAATAATTTCTGTTGAAATCAGTCCTACTTAAAGCTTAGTTTTCAGACCTCTGGTGGTCCACAAACTTTTTGCTGTGAGACTCTGTAAGATGAATACAAAAATAGAGACTAAGTGTTTAGAAAGCTTTATAGAAATTTGACAGAGTAATTTTATATCTATTGAATCTAATAAAGAATTAAAGCTTGGTTTTTTATTTCATTTCTCTAGTTATTTGTTTTTGTTGTATTTTGCTAAAGTACTGGTTCACAACAGATTGACAAAAATTTTTAAACAGAGAGAGTCTTGAGTCGTGCTATTATTAAATGCATCTAATTCTAACTATAACTCTCGAGTTGTTCCCTCTTTTAAGCTTCTTTCTGGATTTAAACGGAGCTCAAAAGGCTTATCCCCTGACTTCAGGAAGAACCTCATATATCAGTTAGATGATGATCCATTTTAATTAAGAATCATGCTAACAATTCAGCTATGCTGACTGAACTCCTTAAGCATCTTAGTGGAGTGAGGAACAGCTGGTTCACATTCTTCCCACATGTTATCAAAAGTAGAAGCAACTAGATGGTGATAGAATACTGTGCTATTTCATTTTTCTAACACTTGAAGCCATTAATCCTTACACCACATCCTTACAGCCATGCACCTCTTCAGAATCATCTTTATTCAAAGCACACAAGTGTATATAGAAAAAAAGACATGTTTGATTCAGATATAAATTCAAACAAAGACAGATCTTCACTATCTAAAAACTTATGCTGTGAAATGGTGAACACACAGTGAACCTTCATTCCTGCTATAAAAAGGGTTTTTTCTTTCCCCCGGCCATGAAACCAAAATAGATTTTAATATGCAAAGAATCATGTACTGAAAGCATGTAAACTCAGAAATGAAACCTCAAGTCAATTTTTCACCAAAGTCATTAGACCATATACTCTTTCTTTGTTCTTTACTATGCAAACAGCAATTCATTCTAATTGATGATGGATTCTTTCCTGGCAATCTTAGCAGTTGCTGCTTTCTTTTTAGATTGCAATGAATCAAGACACCAATCTGATTTATAAAATACCAAAAGGTTTGTTAGTATACAAAGTAGAATTTGATGTCATATAAAACCACACAAATATTTAAGATACTTTTATATGAGCCTTCACACAATTTCTTACTTCTCCTCTAATTAATAAGATTATCCTACGGTTTTACAAAATTCTGGATATGTAGAAGTACCTTCAGCTCTTTTGGTGCCTGTTTTGGAGATATTAAAAATACAGACATACATATAGGAAAGCCCAATATTTGTCTAAGATGAGATGAAAGAAAAAATGGGCTAGACTCACTTCTTTGCTATCTGTCCATCAAGGAGGAATTACAGTCTGTAGCAAGGTTTCTCAAAAATGATAATTCTTTGACTGTATGTTTGGTAGTGCATGCTGGGGGAGAGCTGCTCTGTGAACTGAGGATTTTGAACAGAATCCCTGGCCTCTCTCCACCAGATACCAGAAGCTACCTGAAGCTAACCTCACTCCCTAGTCACGACAATCAAAAATGTTTCCAGACACTCTCCCCAGATCAGAACCGAGTGACAATACAGAAAAATAGTTCCAAACTTTTTCCCCCAACATACTGTCAGTTTAAAAAAAAAAAAAACAAAAAACAAAAACTGAGCATGCATCTCTATCTAGCTAAATTTATTTATAAATTACATATACAGACTATTGTACTAATGTTACATATACTGTAAAACATAAATTTAAGCAGAACGAGATTTTAAAAATATCAACGAATTGCTGATACTTTGAGACCAGGACCCAGAGGATTATTTTTTGTACTCCTCAAGGATGTACACACCACCCTTTTTTTTTTTTTGGCTGCACCCCACAGCAGGTAGAATCTTAGTTCCTCCACCAGCAGTCGAACCGAGCCCCCTGCATTGGAAGTGCAGAGTCTTAACCACTGAACTGCCAGGGAAGTCCCCACACCATACCTTTAAGACAGCTGGTATAGATTATATTCACAGACATAAGATCTGTTTCTTTACTGGCTTGGTTACTGATTTATACTGAGACTTTCAGACCATTAGAATTAATATAATTCTAATATACAGTATAAATTATGACCTTTGTTGAAAAATGAAAGAATTCTAAAGCTTCCAAGAAAGTATATTAATTAATTTCTTGATATTATTAAGAAGTATGATCTTAAGACCAATGACTTTGGATGAATTCTCTGGTTGACTATGATCCTTCCTTCTTCTATATCTGATACTTGTACATATTATTAGTTCAAAAAATGATAGAGAGATGTAGTATTCCTATCACTTCCCACAAAGTCCCACAATCCTTATCTTCAAACTGACTCTACTACTGGACTAGGAATGAGTTACTACATCCTTACATAACAATCATTTTTTATTAAAAATATGTGGGGTATATGTATCAGGAAACATAAGAATTATAGTTACAGCTATTGCAAAAAGTCTCTTATTTACGTCATAATATAATACGATATACCCACATGGCTTTGGAGACTACCATGTATCATTTATTTATGGTGACCCACGGTTGATAGTGATGCTTTGATATCTGTATAATGACTCCATTCTTTACAAAGGCAACATAAATCAACATTCGAAGTGGATGACAATAATCATGGTTACTGTCTATGGTTACTACCTTTATTTTTGATGCTTCAACAATCATGTGGGTCTTTCTTTTATAATTGGTGCGTATGAATTTTGCCCCATATTAAGAAAACTTAGTAGTCCTATCTATGAATAAAAACAGAAGAAATATCTGAGGACTAGGGGGTATAAAACTGAGAAATTAGGTATTTTTAGTGGCTTCTAGGCTTCCCTGACTGAGAAGGCAATGGCACCCCACTCCAGTACTCTTGCCTGGAAAATCCCATGGATGGAGAAGCCTGGTAGGCTGCAATCCATGGGGTCAAGAAGAGTCAGACACAACTGAGCGACTTCACTTTCACTTTTCACTTTCATGCATTGGAGAAGGAAATGGCAACCCACTCCAGTGTTCTTGCCTGGAGAATCCCAGGGACAGGGGAGCCTGGTGGGGTCCATCTATGGGGTCACACAGAGTCAGACATGACTGAAGCGACTTAGCAGCAGCAGCAGCAGTAGCAGGCTTCCCTGATGGCTCAGATGGTAAAGACTCCGCCTGCAATGTGGGACACCTGGGTTTGATACCTGGTCAGGAAGATCCGATGGAGAGGGGAATGGCAACCCACTCCAGTATTCTTGCCTGGCAAATTTTATGGACAGAGGCTACAGTCCATGGGATCGCAGAGTCAGACACAACTGAGCGACTAACACACCACACCACAGAGTCCTTTGCCTTAAAACAATGAAATTTAGTTCATATTTAGGCTAATATAAAGATATTTGTAAATAGTGAGTATAATTTACCTTTTAAACAGTAATACTCCATAAATGTTTATTGAATTAGAATCAAGCACATAATCAGAATGTAGGTTTAAGAATTTTACTATCTCTAGATCTATTTAAACATGCTTTGTGACAGGAAATATTTTAAATAATCTGTGAAGTAAAATTACTTTAGTGGTAGACTTTCCGGTGATATAATTAATTGTGCTAACAATGAAACTATAGTCATCCATTTCCTGCCATGAGCAAGTAAGTCATATTGAACTTGCCCTCCTAGTGTATGTAAACAACTAGAAAACCAGACACAATATATGAAACAAGAGTTTTCAGATATTAGAAAACAGGAAACACAGGACTGTGATCCACAGGAAAAGGAAAACATATCAGATAAACCTTATGATAATCCTAGGTTTTAAGCTGGAGGCATTTTCTGAATATTGGCACAGGGAAAGGAAAAACACAATGGTCTCACTGAATTTGAGGAGACAGAAATGGGAGCTCAGGGAGACTGAGGCTGATTAAAGAAAAGCAAATTACACAGAGAAAGAGATCCAGAAATCTGCATGGGGATCCCTTTGAGTGACTGGTTGCATAATTAAGCTGCATGTGTGGAGAATTAAACTTTATGACTACTGGCCAAGAAAGCTGCTAGGCAGCTATCAAGTGGAAAATCCTCACAACGCAGGACTGGAAGACATTTGAGATCCCTGAAGTCAAAGAAGAAGTCTTGTTTAATACCCAAAGCATTTACAGATATCCCCAAAGAGTATGCATTGGTAGCAGGACTAAATTAGTCCAAGGAAAAAAAGGCTACTTTAGACCCGTCCTAACACAGCTTTAACTCAAGCCTCAAAACTAAGAAGCTGATTCTCGATAAATGTAAACTCAATCACAATTAGAGGAAGACAACAAAAAGCAAAAAATCAACAATGTAAAATTTACACTGTCCAAAATTCAATCAATAGTTACTACCCATGTCAAGAAATAGGACAATGTGAAACATAATCAGTAGGAAAATAAGTCAGGAGTTACAATACCAGAAATGAAAGAGATGATGGACTTAACAGACATTATAAAAGAACTATTAAAATATGTTTAAGGATTTGAAGGAAAACAAGATAAGAGGCAAAGAAATGGAAGATATTTTTTAAAAGACTGGATGGAATTTATGAAACTGAAAAATATAATATCTCAAATGAAAATTTTACTTGATGGATAGATGAGTAGACCAGATTCCACAGAAGAAAATATCAATGAACATAAACAGAAAGAAATTCAAAATATATAAAGTGGAAAACAGATGTGGGAGATGAGGCTGAAAATAACGACCAGCAGTCTGTGGGATGATGTCAAGCAATTCCTGAAGTCGAGGATAACAGGGGGTAGGATGGAAATAAAGTTGAAGAAATAAATCTGAAATTTGTAAAAATCTGAACTGAAAATCTATAAAACAACAAACCCCAAGCAGGATAAAGCCAGGGAAACCACATCAAGACACATAATACAGTTCACCCTTGAAAAACACAGGGCTGGGGTGGGGGGCGCTTAGAGGTGCAAAACTGCCACATATAACCTTACAAGCTGGCCTTCCTCACTCCTGGTTCCACATCACCAATTCAACTAACTGTAGATCTTAGTTCACATTGATTAAAAACAATCCACATACAAGTGGACCCCTGCAGTTCAATCCTGTGTTATTCAAGGGTCAACTGTAATTGAATTGCTAGAAACTAGTTATGCAAAGAAAAATAATAAAGTCAGCCAGTGGGTTGAAGGCTATAACATGAAAAGGAACAAATATGAGAGTAACTTGATTACTCATAAGAAAAAAAACCAGGCTTCAAGATGATGGAACATTTTTATGAGCAGAAAAAAAAAAACTGTCATAGGAATTCTGTATTTGGGGGTGGGGGGAAATCTTCAAAAATGAAAGGAAAATAAAGACATTTGGGGAAACAGAGTTGAGTGAATTCACCACCACTTAGAGCTTACTTAAGGGTAAAACAAGCAGAAGGGGGAAAAAACAGAAATCAATGGAACTGAAAATGGGAAAACAATAGAGAAATAGCAACAAAACCAGAAGCTAGCTCTTTGAAAGAATCAGTAAAAATTTCTAAATCTCTACCCCGGCTAACCAAAAATAAGACACAAGTTAGCAATATCAGGGGGGAAAAAAAAGAGAATCATAACTACTGATCACACAGACATTACAAGGATAATAAATGATATTATAAACAACTCCACCCACAAAATTGACAATTTAAGAGAAATAGTTTCTGAAAATCATAACTTATCAAAACTCACACAAAAATTTAAAAACCTTAATAATCTTATGTCTATTAAAGAAAATTAATAACTAATTGTAATAGGAAAGAAAAAATCTGACTCAATCTTGTATCTGTTTCTTTTACTTTAACCTCTGAATTCTACTGCTTTTGCTACAAGTTAATCACTGAAAGGATGTTGTCTATAACTTAAAGTATACATAATGGCCTGTCTCCAGGGGACTCTGCTTCCCATGCCTGAACCTTGAGCTAAAATACCTTTGTTTTAGTTCACAGGAAACATCCTGACCAGGGCCACCTGTAAATGGTTGCATGCAAGAAGAAATTAACACACTGGCGTGGAGTGAGGGGGCACTGAGGGCACTGTGGAGTCTGGCTGGAACCAGGAAATATTTGCAACAACTTATGATCTTTTTTACTTTATCTCCTCACCTCCCCCTCTTTGCTCTATAAAAGCAAGTAGCACCCAAACCTGGGCAAGATGGTTATCTGGGACACTAGTCCACCATCTTCTCAGTCTGCTGGCTTTCCTAATGAAGTCATTATTCCTTACCCCAACACTTGTCTCTCGATTTATTAGCCTGTGGTAGGGAAAAGCGGAGAAGGCAATGGCACCCCACTCCAGTACTCTTGCCTGGAAAATCCCATGGATGGAGGAGCCTGGTAAGGCTGTAGTTCATGGGGTGGCTAAGAGTCGGACACGACTGAGAGACTTCCCTTTCACTTTTCACTTTCATGCATTGGAGAAGGAAATGGCAACCCACTCCAGTGTTCTTGCCTGGAGAATCCCAGGGACAGGGGAGCCTGGTGGGCTGCCGATGATGGAGTCGCACAGAATTGGACACGACTGAAACAACTTAGCAGCAGCAGCAGGGAAAAAGCAGTACAAGCTTGGACTGCATAACATAATAAATAATTTAAAAACAAAGAACCAGGCCCAGACACCTTTAGTGGTGCTGCTGCTAAGTCACTTCAGTTGTGTCCAACTCTGTGCGACCCCATAGATGGCAGCCCACCAGGCTCCCCCGTCCCTGGGATTCTCCAGGCAAGAACACTGGAGTGGGTTGCCATTTCCTTCTCCAATGCAGGAAAGTGAAAAGTGAAAGTGAAGTCGCTCAGTCATGTCCGACTCTTTGCGACCCCATGGACTGCAGCCCACCAGGCTCCTTCGTCCATGGGATTTTCCAGGCAAGCGTACTGGAGTGGGGTGCCATTGCCTTCTCCAGCCTTTAGTGGTAGATTCTACCAAACATACAAGGAAAAAGCAATGCTAATACTTTATAATCTCTTCCAGAAAGTAAAAGCAGAGAAATCACCTTCTAACTCATTCTATGAAGTGAGAATTTTCCTATTACCAAAATCAAATAGAGACATCACAAGGAAAAAAAAAAAAACCTACAATCTCTCATAAACATTGACATATAAATTCTCAACAAAATATTAGCAAATCAAATTCAATAATGTATAAAAAGAATTACAGACCACAACCAAGTAGGATTCCAAGCAGGCAAGACTGGTTCAATAACCAACATAATCCTATATAGCACAGGGAACTCTCCTCCATGTTACATAGCAGACTGGATGGTAGAAGAGTTTGGGGGAGAATGGATATATGTGTATATATGGCTGAGTCCCTTTGCTGTCCACCTAAAACTATGACAACATTGTTAATCAGTAATATTCACCAATAATAATAAAAAGTTTAAAATAACAGCCAAGGTAATTTAACATACGAACAGGATAAAGAAGGAAAATCATAAAACCATCTGAGAACAAAAAAAGACTTGTAAAATCCATATAGAATTTTAAATCAACTGTACTTCAATTAAAAAAAGGAAAAAAATCCAACACTTGTGAATTTTAAAAAATCTTTCAGCCAATTTCCTCAACTTCATAAAGAACATCTACAAAAGAACTTACACAGCTAGTATATTTAATGGTAAGAGACTGGACACTTTTTCCCTATAACTGGAAATAAGACAAGGAAGTTCTCTCTACCACTCTTAGTCAACACCCTACTAAAAGCTGTAACTAGTGCACTAAGACAGGTAAAGACACTTTTTATTTCTTTAGAGTAAAAAGCCATCTAGATCAGAAAGAAAGGAAGAAATAAAACAGCCTTTATTTGCAGATGACATGGATATCTGTGGACAAAAACATCAAAAAATCTACCAAAAACAATTTCCTGGAACTGTAACAACTACAGCAAAGTCACAGGATACAAAGTTAAACAAACAACAATTACTTCCCTATACAACAACAAGAAACAATTGTAATCAGAAAATTTTTAAATATCATCTATAACAGCATTTCATCCTCTTCTAAAAAAGAAAAGAAATACTTCATTAAAAAGTCTGTATAGAATCTATATGCAAAAACTACAAAATGTTGTTGAAAAAACTCAAGATGTAAATAAACGAGGAGCTATTCCATATACTGGAAGATTCATTACTGAAAAAGAGTCATTTCTACAAACTTGATCTATATATTAGGTTGGCCAAAAGTTCATTCAGATTTTTCCGTAACATCTTAGAAAAACCCTGAACAAACTTTTTGGCCAACCCAATATATCAACATGCTGCTGCTGCTAAGTCGTGTCAGTCGTGTCCGACTCTGTGCGACCCCAGAGACGGCAGCCCACCAGGCTCCCCCATCCCTGGGATTCTCCAGGCAAGAACACTGGAGTGGGTTGCCATTTCCTTCTCCAATGCATGAAAGTGAAAAGTGAAAGTGAAGTTGCTCAGTCGTGTCCGACTCCTAGCGACCCCACGGACTGCAGCCTACCAGGCTCCTCTGTCCATGGGATTTTCCAGGCAAGAGTACTGGAGTGGGGTGTCATCGCCTTCTCCGATATATCAACATAACCTCAATCAAATTCCTAGCAAATTATTTTGTGGATACTGACGAACTGTTTTAAAGCTTTATAAAATGGAAAAAGTCTAAGAATAACCAACATAATACTGAAAAAGAACAAAGATGAAGGATCACATTGCCAGATCTTAAGACTAATAGTTAGTAAAGCTGCAGAAATCAGGACACCGTGGTATTGGCAAAAGAACAAACAAATAGATCAATGAAACAGAATAGAGAGCCAAAAACAGACCCACAAATATATAGTTAACTGATTTTGACAATATCAAAAAGGAAGTGCAACAAAGGATAAGTCTTACAACAAATCAGATGTCTATATGTAACACAGTGAACCCAGACACAGATCTAATACCTTTCACAAAAATTAACTAAATATAAAACACAGACACAATATAAAATACAAAATTATACAACTTACAGAAGAAAACAGAAAAAAAATCTACGTGATCTGGTATTTGATGTTTCATTTTTAGATACTGCATCAAAAACACACAATCCACGGAAGAAAAAATTGACTGAGTAGGAAACTTGAGCTTTGCGAAAGATACTGCTAAGTAAAAAAACAAAGCCCATATTTTCTGCCAAGAAAATATTTGTAAAACACATATCTGATAAAAGATTGATCTTCAAAATACACAAAGAATAATTAAAATTCAACAGTATGAAAACAACCTATTAAACAATGGTAAAAGATCTAAAAAGATACCTCATCAAAAAATACACAAATAGCAAATACACATATGAAACGATGATCAATATCATATGTCACTGGGGAAATTCAAATTAAAACATCAATAAGATAGCAGATACAAACTATTATATTCAAAACAGATAAACAAGGTCCCACTGTATAGCACAAGGAACTATATTCAATGCTTTGTAATAAACTATATAAAAAAGAATATGAATATATACCTGTGTAATTGAACCACTGGATTGTACACCAGAAACTAATACAACATTGTAAATTAATACCTCAATAAAAAATTTTTAAGTAAAAAAAAAAGACAGTAAGACACGACAACACACCTATTTGAAGAGCTAAAATCCAAAACACTGACAGTACCAAGAGCTGGAAAGAATGAAGAGCAGCAAGGACTCTCATTCACTGCTGGTAAAAATGAAAAATAGTACGGATGCTGTGAAATACAGTTCAGCAGTGTATTTTCTTGCACTTTCTTGAAAAGCTAAACACAGTGTTACATAGTCGTATGACCAAGCAATCATGTTCCTAGGCATTTACTCAACTGTCTGAAACTTACATCCACACAAAACCTGCACACAGATGAGCACAGCAGCTTTATTTACAATTATTACAAGAAGCAACCGAAATGTCCTTCAGTAGGTGTGGCTATTTAATAAGCTATTAAACAAAAGAAAGGAATGAGCTATCAAGACACATAAAAACATGAAATCTTAAATATATATTATTAGGTGAACAAAGTCAGTTTGAGAATCCTACATAATACCTATGATTCCAACTGTATGACACTCTGGAGAAGGCAAAACCATAGGGACGGTAAACAGAGCAATAGCCGCCAGGATAGGAAGAGACAGAGATGTCGAATAGGTGAAGTAGAGGGAATGTTTTCATGCAGCAGAACTCCTCTGAATGGTACTGCAACTGGGGATACGTGATACTATACATTTGTCAACATACAGAACTTTATAGCATAAAAGATTGCATCTTAAAGGATATAAACTAAAAATAAATCATTCAGGAAGTCTGGGGATCCCAGGATTGAATGCAGAATGTGATAAAAACAAACTACTTCTCGTACAAATGTGTGAAACAATCTCACTGAAGGTGATGGGGCTAGCGAGTGCTACAGTAAGGAACTTTGAAGTCTTTAAGACGAAAAAGAAACTACATAAAAGCACTCTAGGTGATGAAGTAATTTCACACAGAGATGTGGATTAACAATTCTAAAACCCACAGACATGTATACTGAAACTGAACAAATAAGCAAAAGGGTGTTGGACTATGGGAGCCAGGCTTCTCCATCGCTGGAGTGAGAACTTACAGATAAACCAGGGAAGGAAGGTAGAAGGATCCATGTGGTAACAGATGAGCATTAGAGACATCACTATGAACTTAGGTTTTAGCTTATACAGCTACAGATGGTCACAGTTTAAAGTATTTATTGATATGTGTATATACTTGGGTCACTATACACACATATATTTCCTTCCTCTGTCAATTTAAGAAAGCCTAGAAACAACAGTACCTTAGTATAAACAAGAACACCCAGTGCTCAGATCTTGAGTCCTATTACCGTTCTCCAATAAAAGAAACCAACACTCTTTGGAGAAATAGCTGACTCCAGGGCTGGAGTAGCAAACATGTAAGATGGGCCTGTAGCATCTTGTACTGCCAGGAAGTAAGGAATGTTTTCAAACTGAAGCACAGTGATGGGGACTGTCAAAAGGACCAAGAGCCAACTAAGATACAGTGTGAAAAAGAGGGGAGAAGAATGACTTCAGTGTAGAAACTTGACAAATGCTAGCACAGCCAGGTGATCAAGGCCAACATCAATAGTGTTATGTTCTTAAACAGAATACCTGAAACGGTAGAACTACTAGATGAAAACAGCTAAAAAGCTTCTTGACATTGGTCTGGGCAATGATTTGGGGTATATGATGCCAAAATCACAGTCAATGAAAGCAAAATATACAAATGAGATTATATCAAATTAAAAAGCTTTCACACAGCAAAGAAACAACAGAAAGGTAACCTAAAAATGGGAGAAAATATTTGTAAATCTTGTACCTCATAAAGGGCTAATATCCAAAATACATAAGCAACTTCAACAACTCAACAGCTAAAAATCAAATAACTTAATATAAAAAATGGATAAAAGCCCTGAATAAACATTTTTCAAAAGAAGACATACAAAAGGCCAAAAAATATACAAAAGGGTGCTCAACATCACTAACCATTAGGGGACTACAAATCAAAACCATAGTGAAGTATCACCTCACATTTGTTAGAATAACTATAGTCAAAAAAAGAAAGAGAAAGATAAGTGTTGATGAGAATATGGAGAAAAGGGAACACTTGGGCAACTGTTGGTGGGGATGTAAATTGGTACAGCTTTATGGAAAATAGGATGGAGGTACCTCAAAAAATTAAAAATAGAACTACCATATGACCAGCAATCTCACTCACTTCTGGGTATATAGCCAAAGAAAATAAAACCTGGATCTCGAAGAGATATCTGCACTTCCATCTTTAGCATTATTCACAATAGCCAAGACACAGAAACAATCTAAGTGTCAACAGACAAATGGATAAAGAAAATGTGAGATACACACACACACACACACACATATATATATACATAAACACACATACATATACAATGGAATACTATTTGGCCTTTATAAAGGAGGAAATACTACTATTTGCAACAACATAAATGAACTTGGAAGACACCATGCTAATTAAGTCAGACAGAGACACAAATACTCTCTGTATATAGATCTCTATATAGAGATCTCTCTCTATTATATAGAGTCTGAAATAGACACATGGTAGAATGTGGTTGCCAGAGATTAGAGGGACAGGGAAAATGGAGATAACTGAAGCAGGACAAAGGCTCAGTTATGAAAGATGAATAAACTCAACTAATCAAATGTACAGTGTACTGCGACTATAGTTAATAATACTGTTTGGTAAACTTAAAATTTTTTAAGACAGCAGATCTTAAATTCTCAACTCACACACACACACACAAAACTATGCGAGGTGATGGGTATGTAAATTAGCTGAACTGTGGTGATCATTTCACAATTTGTATCAAAACATCAAGTTGTACACCTTAAATATCTATGATCTTTGTCGGTTATACCTCAATAAAGCTTTAAAAACAGTGTTATGTTGATAGCATGTACACGTGACATGATCTAATGAAAATGGCACTTTACCTCTGTATCTCTCCCCAAAACACTCCTAAGCCAAGTCTAATCATGAGAAAAATGATACATGAATCTCAACTGAAGCACCTAACCATTACTCCCTAGAACTGTCAGGGTCATCAAAAGCAAGGAAAGTCTAAAAATTAAAAGAAAAGAAAAGAAAAGAAAATTTAATTGATAGGGAAAAAAAACCAAAAACAACGAAAGCCTGAAAACTGTTATGTCAAAGAAACACCTAAAGAAATAAAGACAACTAAATGTAATGGGGTATCCTGGAGAAGATCTTGGAACGGAACAAGTACATTTAGTAAAAACTAAGGAAATACACATAAAGTATGAACTATAGTTAATAATGGGCTTCCCTCGTGGCTCACTGGTACAAAGAATCTGTCTGCCATCATAGGAAACGTGGGTTCAATCCCGGAATCAGGAAGATCTCCTGGAGTAGGAAATGGCAACCAACTCCAGTATTCTTGCCTGGGAAATTCCACGGACAGAGGAGCCTGGTGGGCTACAGTCCACGGGTCACAGAGTCAGACATGACTTAGTAACTAAATTACAACAATAGTTAATATATCAATATTGGGTTCAACAGTTGTGACAAATGTGCATTAGTAAGATGTTAATAATGAGGAAAATAGGTGTGGTTAGATGGGAATGCAGCAGTATCTTTATAATTCTGATACAAATCTAAAATTATTCTATCATTAAAATTTTGTTTAAAGAAAGCATAACAACATCAGTGTCTACACATATTGACTACCTCTCTTGACACACACACACAGGCTCTCTTTTTTCCTGGAACAAGCAGTAAATTATGAAAGAAAAATCATGCAGAGCACAAAATACAGATACGATCAAGACCTTGGATTTCTACCTCTTTCTTGTCTTCAAAGTGTTGCTGGCATTTTCAATGTGTAGGGATTTACAGTGAGAGGATAAAGTGTAACTGGCCAGCTATGAAAAGGAAGAGGGAAGTAAAACACTAGTTGATGTCCCAAACACCTCTTCCCCAGATCAGGGAGCTGGCAGGGGACACACTTGACAACGAGAAGACGGCTAAGTCCTGAAGATCTAATGCATAGCACAGCGATTATAGTCAACAATACTGTATTATAGACTTCAAAATCACTAAGAAATTAGATCTTAAATGTTCTCACCACAAAAAAGAAATGATAAAGATGTGATGAGATAGACATGTTAGCTAAAGCTACAGTGGCAATCATACTGCAATAAGGTAAATGTATCAAATCAACATTTTGTACAACTTCAATTTATCTACATGTTACATGTTGATTATCTCTCAATTTTTATAATAAATTGGGCTTTCCCTGGTGGCCTAGTGGTAAGGATTCTGGGCTTTCACTGCCACGGCCTGGATTTAATCCCTGCTCGACCCTGGGTTGAGATCCTGCAAGTTGTGCAATGCAGTCAAAAATAAATAAAGTTTTATATATAAATTACACAAAAGCTGGGGGGTTTTTAGAAAAATTAATAAAATTGAAAAACCTCTAATCAAATTGATCATGACAAAAAAGCATACAAATTACCAACATCGCAAGTGAAATGGTGATATCACTGCAGGGTCGAGAGACATTAAACAGGTAAGAAAATACTGTAACTAACATCATGTCACTGAATCCAGTGACTCAGAATGGCATGTATATCTTAGCTGATATCAAAACTGGCCTAAATTTCAGTTTCTTCTCTCCAGCTTTAACTGGTACCTCTGTTGTAAGCTATGGTTATTTGTGCACAAGTGTGTTTCACTATACTATGCTCCTTTTTATAAAGTCCCCGTTCAGGATTATTTTAGTATCTTCCTAAATAAACATTTTAGATACTTTTAGTTACAAAACCAACTATAAGAACTGTGGCTAAGGTAGGGTAATGGTGCCTTCTTCTTTCCAATATCCTATTTTGATACTAGATTATTTTGCAAGAGTGAGAAAGTTAAGATTTATAAAGTTAAAATGTGTTGTCTTTCTTGTTGGGTGTTAATGCCACTTGGCTCAATTTAGCCTTTATATGCTTCATGAAAGAAGCTAACTACTATTAAAATAACATTTTAGTAAAATACATGTTTTCTAGTGATCGGTTATAAACAGAAAAACTTTTTAATCTGGTATGTTATATGTCTTAATGCTACATGTAGAAATAGAATTTCACTGTAGATAGAGCATCCACATTAATAAATATTAACATTTCATAATCAGTCTCTGTAAAACTCAAGTGAATGAACATTCATGCTAGATGTGTTCTAAAACCCCTTCTCTCTCTCATTGTTATTTATAACAATGAGCAGTTTTGCTAATGCTGAATACACGACAGGATATTTGGCTTTCTTTTTTACCCCAGAAAACTGTGATCATTTTCTGTGTCATATGAATACAGGATCATTATTTATTATCTGCATTAGATACTTTGTTGGACTGTTTTATATGCAATGATGTGGTCACTGGCTGAAGATAGTGAGTAAGAGCGGTAACAATACATAATCAGGTGCAGGAAGGGGGTTGTCTGAACACAATCCCACTTAAAATCTGGTAGCCATTATTGTCTTTTCTATAATCTGTGCGGCCTCTTGAGAGTGAAAAAAATCACAGCCATTTGCTACCATTTTGAATAAAGTGGTGATTTTTGACTCTTCCCGCATTCCAACATGGTCTGAATCAGTTACTCTCAAATTTCAGTCTTAAAGCTCCTTTCTTCCTTCTTCTCCCCCTCCCACTTTCAATCCCTTCTCTTCCAGTTCTTTATTTTCTCAAGTTAAAAGAGCAGTACTCTTAGCCACAAAGGAAAAGGAGTATTGTAGAGAAAGTATAGTCTTTAGAATTAGACTGACAAGAGTGAGAATTTTGCCTTCATCAAAGAAGTTACTTTGTTTTTAAGGTCAGTGGTACACTAGAGCCTGCTCACATTGCTGGAGGGCCAAACATTCCCTTCTCTTCCCAAGTTCTCTTCACTGACTTCATCTGAAATTAGTTGATAGCTTGAAATCAGCCATGATGGAAGCATTTGCACCACAGAAACTAGCAAATGCTTCAAACCAGGGCTTTTTTTTTTTTTTTTTTTTTAATAAGGAATCAGTTGTTGAGCATTCACCTATACAATATTCGCTTAGTTTTCACATTTTTCAAACAGGCTGATAACATCAACTCTGAAAATACGTTGCAAGGATTTCAAATACTCTAAGTACAACACCTAGCAAAATGCCAGATGTATATAAAGCATTTAGTATTTGGTAGATGGAACATTGTTATGGTATTACAGAGTCTGGCTATCTGAAAGCAGAGCATTAAAAAAAGCATGTAAGCCAGGAAACCAATAATGAAAAAGTGTAACAGACCCTATTTGCAGGGCAGGAATAGAGATGCAGACACAGAGAACAGATATGTGGACACGGCAGGGTGGGACATGGAGAACGAGATGAGCTGGAAGACCAGGACTGGCATACATACACTACCATGTGTGAGTTAGATGGCTAGTGGGAACCTGCTATACAACAGAAGGAGCTCAGCTCAGTGCTCTGTGACGACCTAGAGGTGTGGGATGGCAGGCAGAACAGGAAGGGGGTCGAAAAGGTAGGGGATATATGTACATATACAGCTGATTCACTTTGTTGTACAGCAGAAACTAACACAACATTGTAAAGCTACTATACCACAATAAATTAAAAAAAAAAAAAAGAGCTGACCTTTATTTTAGTAGGGTTATTGGATCCTTCAGAATTTATAAATGGGAAAAATTAAAATAGTATTCCATACAATACACCTCAATTAATGGGAACAGTATCTTTTTTCACAACTACTCCAATTTTCCAGGTTCCCTTTTAATTATCATATCCTCTGTTTAACTTGTCAGCCAACACTTGTGCACACGAGTTCAGTCACTCAGTCGTGCTCAACTCTGTGACACATGGGCTGTAGCCCACTAGGCTCCTCTCTCCATGGCATTTTCAAGGCAAGAATACTGGAGTGGGTTGCCATTTCCTCCTCCAGGAGATCTTCCTGACCCAGGGATTGAACCTGCATTTCCTGAGCTCCTGCACTGGCAGGCAGATTCTTTATCAATGAGCCATCTGGGAAGTCCATCAGTCACTACTACATATCATATAAATGCAGACTTTTTGAGTAGTGACTTGGAAGGATTCAGAAAGCCACAAGACATATGAGGAAGCATTATAAAAGGGAAGTCATGAATGGAGGTAATTTAGTAACTGTAATTACTTCCTTGGTAGCTCAGACAATAAAGAATTTGAAGGAGACCCAAGTCTGATCCCTAGGTCAATAAGATCCCCTAGAGAATGGTTATCCACTCCAGTATTCTTGTCTGGAGAATTCCATGTACAGAGGAGCCTGACAGGCTACATTCCATGGGGTCACAAGAGAGTCAGACACAACTGAGCAAAGAACACTTTTCAGTAACTGTAATTAAACATGTATTAGATTCACCATTAGGATCATCTGTTCACTATTTCTTTAGACACTGAACCAAGATCTTGGCTGGAAAAAGAGAAATTTAAATTAGTGTGGAAAGCAATATCAAAATTTTAATTTTCATTATTATTTTTATTATTATAAATGTGACTTTCTCCTAAACAAAGTGGTGGAAGAGAGGGGATTATTGCCACCAATAATCTTGGATTGTAATCCATACTCCTGGGTCTTGTGTTTGAAGCTTTCCCAGTTTACTGAAGACTTCAGAAATTTGAGCAAAATCCCTTGCCCATAGTGTATGCATAACAAACTGACTTACAATACTTCATTTAAAAAGATCACTTGGAGACCTCCAAGTGTCTCAGAGTAAAAAGTGTTTATAAGTCTGTTTAAAAAGATACTGTTTTTCTTCCCTTCATGAAATAATGATTTGAATGGTTTTCTACTTCAGCTCTTATAAATAAATACCAGGTTTTCATTCTAGATTATTGCTCTGTTGCAAATATCACATAAATGAAACAAATTATTTAAATAATTTTTTTATTTTCACACTGTTTCAAGTAGTTAGTACCCACATTTCCTACTCAGTCCTATCTATCCTCTGTCGCTGATTTATTACTTCTATTGAAGTCATTTTTTTACAGTAACGTCTAAATCGGAGAAGGCAATGGCAACCCACTCCAGTTCTCTTGCCTGGAGAATCCCATGGATGGAGGAGCCTGGTAGGCTGCAGTCCATGCAGTCGCTAAGAGTCGGGCACGACTGAGCGACTTCACTTTCACTTTTCACTTCCATGCATTGGAGAAGGAAATGGCAACCCACTCCAGTATTCTTGCCTGGAGAATCCCAGGGACAGAGGAGCCTGGTGGGCTGCCATCTATGGGGTCACACAGAGTCGGACACGACTGGAGTGACTTAGCAGCAGCAGCAGCAACGTCTAAATGTTTGCACTGGTATTAAGAAGGCCTCAAATTCCTTTCTCATCACTGACGCAAGTCTTAAGATTACTAATGCTCCGAAAGTCAAAAATTAACTCAAGAAGCAACACTCAACATAGAACCCGAAAACCATAATCACAAGAGAGATAAACTCTTCAATGTGGGATTCAAGTTTTAGCTATGAATAATTTGAAACTTTATGAAATGATGAACATCAAGATTAGAAATGTTGAGACTTCTGTGGTGGTCCAGTACTTGGGTATTCACCTGCCAATGTAAGGTACACGGGTTCTGTCCCTATCTGGGAAGATCCCAGATGCCACAGAGAAGCTAAGCTAAGCCCATGTGCCACAGCTACTGAGCCTCCATACTGCAACTGCTGAAGCCCACACACCTATAGCCTGTGCTCCACAAGAGAAGCCACTGCAGTGAGGAGCCCATGCACCGCACCTGGAGAGGAGACCCTGCTCACAACTAGAGAAAGCCATTGTGCAGCCATGAATACCCAGTGTAGTCAAAAATAAATAAATAATCTTTTTTTTTTTTTAACAAAAAAAGATTGGAAATGTTTTTCTAGTCTAAAATATAACAGTTGTTGTTGTTCAGTTGCTCAGTCATGTCTGACTCTTTGCAACCTCATGGACTGCAGTATACCAGGCTTCCCTGTGCTTCACCATCTCCCAGTTTTCTCAAATTCATGTCCATTGAGTTGGTGATGCCATCCAACCATCTCATCCTCTGTTGTCCCCTTCTCCTCCCTGCCTTCAATCTTTCCCAGTATCATAGTCTTTTCTAACGAGTTGACTCTTCGTGTCAAGTGGCCAAAGTATTGGAGCTTCAGTTTCAGCATCATCCTTCCAATGAATATTCAGGGTTGATTTCCTTTCGGATTGACTGGTTTGATCTCCTTGCTGTCCAAGGGACTCTCAAGAGTCTTCTCCAACACCACAGTTCGAAAGCATCAATTCCTTGGCCCTCAGAGTTCTTTATGCTCCAATTCTTATATCCATACATGACTACCGGAAAAACCATAGCTTTGACTGTACACACCTTTGTCAGCAAAGTAATGTCTCTGCTTTTTAACACTCTGTCTACATTTATCATAGCTTTTCTTTCAAAGAGCAAGTGTCTTTTAATTTCATGGCTGCAGTCACCGTCCACAGTGATTCTGGAGCCCAGGAAAATAAAGCAGTATGGGGCATTATCTATTATTAACTACAAAAAGTATTTACAGAATACCTTAGAATTAGTCAAGTTCTATGCTCCTTTAAATTCTAGAGAAGGAAATGGCAACCCACTCCAATATTCTTGCCTGGAGAATCCCATGGACAGGGGAGCCTGGCAGGCTATAGTCCACAGGGTCGCAAAGAGTTGGACACAACTGAGAGACTACACTATGGTCCTTCAAATTAGCTATTTATACTAAAGTTGTAGGCCTGCTCCCTGCCTACTTTCTGGAACCATCTAACACCACCAATGACCCTTCCCACTCAGCATTATTTGGATTCTTTAGTTTTTCTAACACACTATCCTTCATCACTCCAGAGGACGCCTCCAATGATGTTCCTTCAGACTAAAATGTTCTCCCAGTGCTCCCTCTACTTTAAATCCCAATTCAAATATCCCTTCCTCAGAGAAGTCTCGCCTCACCTCCCAGTGAGAGCCACATTCCTTTTCTTGACACCGCTTACAATTTATACTCACACATCCACTGTTTATGTAACTGAACTTTAGGCTCTACGACAGCAGGAACTGTCTATTCCTGTTCATCATCATAACCTCAGGATGCAGCACAGTCTCTGGCACATGGTAGGTCAATGAATGAATGATATCCACAAATTAATACAAACTAAACTTCAAGACATATTAACCAACATTAGATGTAATTCAAGATCACAGCATAACTACTGAATCCCAAATAACACTGCTGGATACAGTATTATCAAATTTAAGAAAAATATCATATTGAAACCTATCGGTACCATTGAATGTATTAGTTTCCAAAGGCCTAACTCAGGCACTTTTTTTTCTCAATAACAGGGAGACGTTGAGTAATTCTCAGACAGTATCACACCCTGTATACATGATACTGTTCTCTCACCTACTCATATTACCCACTGTACCTTTAAAAAAAAAAAGAAGGAAATATTCAGAGGAAGGCAATTCCAGAGATAGTACATTTCAGATCTGTTTACCATATAATAGTCTACACTGACAGAATACTCCAAGTAGAACATTAAAATTACAATTAGTATATATAGTCTAATATTATACGATTAACCAACTCTGATTCAACATCAACTGTCTAAAGCGTTTATTAAGAAAGATTCATATATTAAGAGAGTTTTCAAGGCAGAAGCCGGTGTGTCTCCCTTTGCCTGGTAAAGTAATAAAGTTATGCTTTTCTACTTCACCCAAAACTCTGTCTCTGAGAGTTGATACAGCAGCAGTGCACAGAGAGGTCAAGGCTTTCAATAACTATATACCATAACAGAAGTCTCTTTAAAATTGTAATTTGTAACAACACTAATTATTATTTCACGGACATTAAAAAATTTCCCTGTGATCAGGTGTTATTAAAAAAAAAAAAAACATTCTGAACTCTAGTCAGTACTCTGTAATAACCTATGATGGAAAAGAATCTGAAAAAGGATATATGTATAACTAATCACCTTGCTACACACATGAAGCTAACACAACACTGTAAATCATCGCCAATATAAAATAGAATTTATTTTCATTTAAAAATAAAATTAAAAAAGGAAAGATTGTGAGGCTGAGTCTAAGCTCAAAGAAAAGAGAACTGTGAAAGATTATTAATGGAATGTCAGCAGGTGTTCAAAAGCCTAGGAGAGTAGTGGCAAATAGGTAATATATTTGCCCATTCTAGTTAAACGTCATGTATTTTTTTATTTGTGAGAGAATTAAAAATGTTTTGAGTCACATGCATTTTTTTTATCTGAATATATAACTGGAATATATGCCAGTAGGGGCAAACAGCATAGGTTAAAAAGGACAGTGCCTTGAGAGGCTGTAACTACCTTAATTACTGATTGCCTAGGCAAAACAAAGAGGTTTTCACTACATAACCAGTTCTGACAGGTTTCTCCAACTTGAAAACCTTAGCACAGAATGTTTCCACTCTGAAAATATCACCCCACTTTCAATGCCATATGGAAATAGAAAGTTCTGACACAATAAGTTTTTAAAACATGTGAACCAAATGGAATAAAATCATAAAATATAAGGTGCTATCACCATTACTATTGTTGTTGAAAAAAGGTTCAGAAATGATATCACATACCTTCTCACCATCTTTAAAATGGAATGAAAGTATGCTGCTGCTGCTGCTAAGTCACTTGAGTCGTGTCCAACTCTGTGCAACCCCATAGACGGCAGCCCACCAGGCTCCCCCGTCCCTGGGATTCTCCAGGCAAGAACACTGGAGTGGGCTGCCATTTCCTTCTCCAATGCAGGAAAGTGAAAAGTGAAAGTGAAGTCGCTCAGTCATGACTGACTCTTTAACAACCCCATGGACTGCAGGCTCCTCCATCCATGGGATTTTCCAGGCAAGAGTACTGGAGTGGGGTGCCATTGCCTTCTCCAATCAAAGTATGGGGTTGGCCCAAAAGTTCGTTTGGGGTTTTTCCATAACATCTTACCTAAAACCCAAACTTTATGGCCAACCCTATATTGATCATAAATTATTTTCTAATAAAGATCAAAGTGTAGTAATGGTCTAAAAAATAAACTGTATTAATTAAACAATTTAGTTATTAAATAATAACTATAAAACTCCATAGCTATTATTACATGCAATTTTTCAAAAGAATGTCAATGTTTATAATAAACACAAAAATATGATAAAAATAAAGTTTAAAATATAAATATGTTTTATATTTAGGCACATACATGCATGCACAGAATACTTCTGGATGGATCAGTTCAGTTCAGTTGCTCAATCGTGTCCAACTCTTTGCAACCCCATGGATACCACTGCATTAATGGTTATCTGGGAGAGTGGCCTGAAAAGCTGGGCGGGTCTAGAGTAGGAAGTGGACTTCCCTTTCATCATACTTCCTTGAGGTTGTTTTAATGTTTTCCATATCATACGATTTTCTCCCCTAAAAGTTAATAAAAATTTTCTAAGTTAAATGAATGGAATTAGGTAGGAATAATTAACCATTCCTATAACTTAACTAAAAGGGGGGAAATCTAAAAATCATGGAAGATCTAAGATCTCTCTCAGCATTTTATTGAGAAAACTGAAACAATTAAAAAATTCTGTTCTCCCAAAGTTAGTAGTCAAGTCAGTGACATCGCCTCTAAAATCTAGAATTTCCTTATTCTCAGTAATATGCCAAGTACTATATCATTCTATCTCATCTTAGTTATAAAAGTAATGTGCCTATTTGGCAAAACTAATACTATATTGTAAAGTTTAAAAATAAAATAAAATTAAAAAAAAAAAGAAGAAGAAGCCAGTCACAAAACACCAAAAAAAAAAAAATAATAATAATAATAATGTGCCAAGTACTGTATCATTCTATCTCATCTTAGTTATAAAAGTATCATGAGCTCCACAGAACAGTAGAACTAAAAGCATCTCTCGACAGACTCTAGGTAAGCAACACACAGCAATCAGGATTTGATAGTAATTTTTACTGATTTAAAACAGGCAACTCAAGCTGAAATCTGGCAGGATAATTATTTTTTAAAGGGAGCTCAGGAAGGAGCTGAATTTAGCTCATCAAGGAACTAGCTGCTGCCTGCAATTGTCCTTGAAAAGTAAATGCCAAAGTCAAAAGGTTCATGCATGAACTCTTTGGGCTGCTTAAATCCAGAAGCAGAAGCAGGAAACTAATTAGCCTCTCATTTACGATCTGTTCGGGCCTTCTTGACTGACCTAATTATAACTCATCTCCAGTGCAACCTAATCTTTTAGGGAATTTAGTCTAGAAACAGTTCAATTTCATCTAAGCTATGGAATCCATTGGGCTTTCCTTGTGACTCATCTGGTAAAGAATCCGCCTGCAATGTGCAAGACCTGGGTTTGATCCCTGGGTTGGGAAGATCCTCTGGAAAAGGAAAAGGCTAGCCACTCCAGTATTCTGGACTCAATAGTCCATGGGGTTGCAAAGAGTCGGACACGACTGAGTGACTTTCACTTCACTTCACTTATGGAATGCATAACCTAGGTGCCACCCTGATAAGAGAAGTCCTCATTAACTCTTCTTCCCCCAGTGATACATTCACTTGAAAGGTATTTTAGAGCATCATTCAGTTTATATTCAATAAGTGTTAGAAAAGACATTTTTATTTCAGCAAAAATAAATGCATTTAGATTTTTCCAATTTAATATATTAGAATCTTGTATTAATCTTGGATGGCAAATAAAAAAGGAAATACAACAAATATTAGAACAGAAAAATCCTTAAACCAATTCCCAAATAGTTAAGACATAGAAAGATGTAGATGAGAGATACAGATATTCTAAAAAGACAACTAGGAGGAGATACTGTATGACCCAAATTAAGCATTTAGAGAGAAGTCTAATAGACTTCTCTATTAGAAAAGATCACATGATAATGTTTCTCTCATATCATACTCATTTATTAGGAGACAAAGACTTGTCTTGCAACTTCTTAAAAAAAGGGATAGAACAAAGGAAAAGGCTACATCGACTAAGCAAAATTTATCCACCAATCACTGCCTCTCCATACAGTATGAACTATGGTCACATATATGGGAATAACTGGAAAGAAGGGGAGACATAAAGAGAAAAGAATTTTATTTAAAAAAAAAGAATTTTTTTAATGTTAGACTTGATTATTAATACAAAATACTTCTTTTTAAGCTTGTTTGTCATAACTGATATCCTGGAAAGCTTTACCCAATAATTAAAACTCCTCTCCTGGAATGTGGCAGGATAAAGATTCAATGACAATGTCAGCTTTTCCTCTTAAGTTTTAATGAAATGGTCTCAAGAAATTTAATTCATTTTCAAAAATGGATTTCCTCAATTACAGGATTTTAATCCTACTTTTGCTAGTCAAAAAGGGAAGAAGTGGTGGTAAAGGTGTGTGTGTATGCATGTTAGTCTCTCAATCACAACCAGCTCTTTGCAACCCATGGACTGTAGCTGGCCAGGCTTCTCTGTCCATGGAATTCTCCAGACAAGAAAACGGGAGCGGTTTGCCATTCCCTTCTCCAGGTGACCTTCCTGACGCAGGCAGCTTCCTTACCATCTGAGCCATCAATCTCAGTGAACCTCAGGGAATGTCACTGTGCTCCAAGGTTCACAGAAAGAGAACCAACTTCTTCCACACTTGTTAGATTCCATCAGGACCTCAGGGGCTCTTTTAACTACATATTCAAAACTATGAACCATTTGTTTAAACTGTGTAATTTCAGGCAGTACCCAAACCCCAGATTAGGACTTTTGCTCTAAAAAAGAATGATAGGTTTATACACTATCAGCCAAGGCAAATGTTATATTTAGACATATGCTACAATGTGATGACAGTCTTTTATTTTATAGTTCACTTATTCCTTGTACCCTATGGTAAAGATCATTATTTCCGGAAACAACAATACTATGTATGAACAAGCCACAAAAAGCTTACTACAGACACACTGGACTGTTAGAACTATTATCCTATTCAGCATTTCTCTAGGGTAGTGATTCAAATTAGGGGATATGTACCCCTAGAAGGCACTCTGGAAACCTGTGAGGGTATTTTCAGTTACCATACTAACTAGAAGTTGTCATAAAGGTTTAGAGTTCTCTTTCTTCCCTACCATTCTGGGGAGGGAGGAAAGAGAAAGAACAATCAGGTTCAACATCTTGAAATTCATGGCTGTTTCCATGCAGTGAAGAATGTCCTACCAGACATTCACGTAGGTGAAAACCTAGTTCATAAATATCTAAGCCTAAAACTTAAACCTGTTCTACAAATAAATATAAGGTTGTTATTGCTGTTCGGTCACTAAGTCGAGTCTGATTCTTTGCAACCCCATGAACTGCATCACACCAGGCTTCTCTGTCCATCACTAACTCCCAGAGTTTGCTATATATAAGTTTGCCTTATAGTAGTTCACTAATATAAGGTTCGGTTCAGTTCAGTTCAGTCTCTCAGTCGTGTCCAACTCTTTGCGACCCCACGAACCACAGCACACCAAGCCTCCCTATCCATCACCAACTCCTGGAGTTCACCCAAACTCATGTCCATTGAGTCAGTGATACCATCTAATCATCTCATTCTCTGTCGTCCCCTTCTCCTCCTGCCTTCAATCTTTCCCAACATCAGGGTCTTTTCAAAAGTCAGCTCTTCGCATCAGGTGGCCCAAGTATTGGAGTTTCAGCTTCAACATCAGTCCTTCCAATGAACACCCAGGACTGATCTCCTTTAGGATGGACTGATTGGATCTCCTTGCAGTCCAAAGGACTCTCAAGAGTCTTCTCCAACACCACAGTTCAAAAGCATCAATTCTTTGGCGCTCAGCTTTCTTTATAGTCCAACTCTCACATCCATACATGACCACTGGAAAAACCATAGCCTTCACTAGACAGACCTCTGTTGACAAAGTAATGTCTCTGCTTTTTAATATGCTGTCTAGGTTGGCCATAACTTTCCTTCCAAGGAGTAAGCATCTCTTAATTTTATGGCTGCTATCACCATCTGCAGTAATTTTGGAGCACAGAAAAATAAAGTCTGCCACTGTTTCCACTGTTTCCGCATCTATTTGCCATGAAGTGATAGGACTGGATGCCATGATCTTTGTTTTCTGAACGTTGAGCTTTAAGCCAATTTTTTCACTGTCCTCTTTCACTTTCATCAAGAGGCCCCTTAGGTCTTCTTCACTTTCTGCCATGAGGGTGGTGTCATCTGCATATCTGAGGTTATTGATATTTCTCCTGGCAATCTTGATTCCAGCTTGTGCTTCCTCCAGCCCAGCATTTCTCATGATGTACTCTGCATATAAGTTAAATAAGCAGGGTGACAATATACAGCCTTGACGTACTCCTTTTCCTATTTGGAACCAGTCTGCTGTTCCGTGTCCAGTTCTAACTGTTGTTTCCTGACCTGCATACAGGTTTCTCAAGAGTCAGGTCAGGTGGTCTGGTATTCCCATCTCTTTCAGAATTTTCCAGAGTTTATTGTGATCCACACAGTCAAAGGCTTTGGCATAGTCAATAAAGCAGAAATAGATATTTTTCTGGAACCCTCTTGCTTTTCCAATGTAGTTTTGTACAACTGAATATATACTGAATTTCTAGGAACACCATTACCAAATAAGTAAAGATTATATTTTGTTTCAGACTTTACCAAGTTGCTTACCTTATTGAAAAAAGGTGTTACCACCTGTGTATTTTAACTGCGAAAGAATGATAAACACCTTTATCAATCTGCATTTGACAGTACTCCAATCACGGTGATTCTATATTCAAGTGTAATAAGCATCTGACTACCTCATCATGTCTTCTAGTGTAGTCATGCTTGAGTACTTACATATTGAAATACATATTATTTTACTCCAAAGTTGTTGTTCAATCACTCAGTTGTGTCCCACTCTTTGCGACCCCATGATCTGCAGCATGCTAGGTTTCCCTGTCCTTCACTAACTCCTGGATTTTGCTCAAACTCATGTCCATTGAGTCAACGATGTCATCCAACCTTCTCATCCTCTGTTGCCCACTTCTCCTCATGCCCCGTCTTTTCCAACATCAGGGTCTTTTCCAACGAGTTGGCTCTTCACATCAGGTGGCCAAAGCATTGGAGCTTCAGTATCATCCTTCCAATGAATATTCAGGGCTGATTTCCTTCAGGATTGACTGGTTTGATCTCCTTGCTGTCCAAGGGACTCTCAAGAGTCTTCTCTAGCACCACAGCTCAAAAACATCAATTTTTTGATGCTCAGTCTTCTTTTGCCTGAACTCCATGAACCTGGACCAATGTGAGGATAAGAAAGAGGAGGAACAATGTGCTGATAGATCAGATTACTTTAAAAGGCTTATGCTTTGTTTCTTCTTTTTTTTTTTTTTTGACCCAGAGAATGCAGTTTTAATCCCTGGACTTCCAGGGAAGTCCTCCTTATCTTTTCAACTCATATTTTCAGGGTAAGACATTTCTTTTGGATGGCCTAGAGATATACATGCAAGCTAAGTCCTTTGTGACGCTATGGACTGCAGCCCACCAGGCCCCCTGTTCACGGGATTCTCCAGGCATGAATACTGGAGAGGGCTGCTACTTCCTCCTCCAGCGGATCTTCCCAATCCAGGGATCGAACCTGTATCTCTTCTGTCTCCTGCATTGGCAGGCAGGTTCTTTATCACTAGCGCCACCTGGGAAACCCAAAGATACATAACATGTGAATAAAAATACTCCACACTCAGTGCACATAAGGAAGTGACTACTGGCTACCCCACTCTCTCCACTATTGATTCCAACTCATCTCATTTGGGTCACCTCTAACTCCCTCCTCCCTCTTCTCTTCTCCATATAAATGCTGTGAACCTCTCTGAGTGACCCTCACAGTAGAGAAACTTTTCATCTTTAACGTAGATGTTTTATCAATGGTGCTGTATAGAAGGAGAAGTTTTGAAACTACTGTAAAAATAAGACCGATAACTGGAAGCAGGAGGCTTAAGTCCAAACCCTGACTCCAGGGAACTCCTGACTCCAAGGAACATTAATTGACAGGAGCTCATCAAATACCTCCATACCAACACTGAAACCAAGCACCACACAAGGGCCAACAAGTTCCAGGGCAAGACATACCAAGCAAATTCTCCAGCAACAAAGGAGCACAGCCCTGAGCTTCAAGATACAAGCTGCCCAAAGTCACCCCAAAACCATAGACATCTCATAACTCATTACTGGACATTTCATTGCACTCCAGAGAGAAGAAATACAGCTCCACCCACCAGAACACCGACACAAGCTTCCCTAACCAGGAAACCTTGACAAGCCACCTGTACAACCCCACCCACAGCAAGGAAAAGCCACAATAAAGAGAACTCCACAAACTGCCAGAATATAGGAAGGACACCCCAAAATCAGCAATTTAAACAAGATGAAGAGACAGAGGAATACCCAGCAGATAAAGGAACAGGATAAATGCCCACCAAACCAAACAAAAGAGGAAGAGATAGGGAATCTACCTGATAAAGAATTCCGAATAATGATAGTGAAATTGATCCAAAATCTTGAAATTAAAATGGAATCACAGATAAACAGCCTGGAGACAAGGATTGAGAAGATGCAAGAAAGGTTTAACAAGGACCTAGAAGAAATAAAAAAGAGTCAATATATAATGAATAATGCAATAAATGAAATTAAAAACACTCTGGAGGCAACAAATAGTAGAATAACAGAGGCAGAAGATAGGATTAGTGAATTAGAAGACAGAATGGTAGAAATAAATGAATCAGAGAGGATAAAAGAAAAACGAATTAAAAGAAATGAGGACAATCTCAGAGACCTCCAGGACAATATTAAACGCTACAACATTCGAATCACAGGGGTTCCAGAAGAAGAAGACAAAAAGAAAGACCATGAGAAAATACTTGAGGAGATAATAGTTGAAAATTTCCCTAAAATGGGGAAGGAAATAATCACCCAAGTCCAAGAAACCCAGAGAGTCCCAAACAGGATAAACCCAAGGCAAAACACCCCAAGACACATATTAATCAAATTAACAAAGATCAAACACAAAGAACAAATATTAAAAGCAGCAAGGGAAAAACAACAAATAACACACAAGGGAATTCCCATAAGGATAACAGCTGATCTGTCAATAGAAACTCTCCAAGCAAGGAGGGAATGGCAAGACATACTTAAAATGATGAAAGAAAATAACCTACAGCCCAGATTATTGTACCCAGCAAGGATTTCATTCAAGTATGAAGGAGAAATCAAAAGCTTTTCAGACAAGCAAAAGCTGAGAGAATTCTGCACCACCAAACCAGCTTTCCAACAAATACTAAAGGATATTCTCTAGACAGGAAACACAAAAACGGTGTATAAGTTCGAACCCAAAACAATAAAGTAAATGGCAACGGGATCATACTTATCAGTAATTACCATAAACGTAAATGGGTTGAATGCCCCAACCAAAAGACAAAGACTGGCTGAATGGATACAAAAACAAGACCCCTACATATGTTGTCTACAAGAGACCCACCTCAAAACAGGGGACACATACAGACTGAAAGTGAAGGGCTGGAAAAAGATTTTCCATGCAAATTGGGACCAAAAGAAAGCAGGAGTCACAATACTCGTATCAGATAAATTAGACTTTAAAACAAAGGCTGTGAAAAGAGACAAAGAAGGTCACTACATAATGATCAAAGGATCAATCCAAGAAGAAGATATAACAATTATAAATATATATGCACCCAACATGGGATCACCGCAGTATGTAAGACAAATCCTAACAAGTATGAAAGGAGAAATTAACAATAACACAATAATAGTGGGAGACTTTAATACCCCACTCACACCTATGGATAGATCAACTAAACAGAAAATTAACAAGGAAACACAAACTTTAAATGATACAATAGACCAGTTAGACCTAATTGATATCTATAGGACATTTCATCCCAAAACAATGAATTTCACCTTTTTCTCAAGCGCACATGAAACCTTCTCCAGGATAGATCACATCCTGGGCCATAAAGCTAGCCTTGGTAAATTCAAAAAAATAGAAATCATTCCAAGCATTTTTTCTGACCATAATGCAATAAGATTAGATCTCAATTACAGGAGAAAAACGATTAAAAATTCCAACATATGGAGGCTGAACAACACACTGCTGAATAACCAACAAATCACAGAAGAAATCAAAAAAGAAATCAAAATTTGCATAGAAATGAATGAAAATGAAAACACAACAACCCAAAACCTGTGGGACACAGTAAAAGCAGTCCTAAGGGGAAAGTTCATAGCAATACAGGCACACCTCAAGAAACAAGAAACAAGTCAAATAAATAACCTAACTCTACACCTAAAGCAACTAGAAAAGGAAGAAATGAAGAACCCCAGGGTTAGTAGAAGGAAAGAAATCTTAAAAATTAGAGCAGACATAAATGCAAAAGAAACAAAAGAGACCATAGCAAAAATCAACAAAACCAAAAGCTGGTTCTTTGAAAGGATAAATAAAATTGACAAACCATTAGCCAGACTCATCAAGAAACAAAGGGAGAAAAATCGAATCAATAAAATTAGAAATGAAAATGGAGAGATCACAACAGACAACACAGAAATACAAAGGATCATAAGAGACTACTATCAACAATTATATGCCAATAAAATGGACAACGTGGAAGAAATGGACAAATTCTTATAAAAGTACAACTTTCCAAAACTCGACCAGGAAGAAATAGAAAACCTGAACAGACCCATCACAAACACGGAAATTGAAACTGTAATCAAAAATCTTCCAGCAAACAAAAGCCCAGGTCCAGATGGCTTCACAGCTGAATTCTACCAAAAATTTAGAGAAGAGCTAACACCTATCCTGCTCAAACTCTTCCAGAAAATTGCAGAGGAAGGTAAACTTCCAAACTCATTCTATGAGGCCACCATCACCCTAATACCAAAACCTGACAAAGATCCCACAAAAAAAGAAAACTACAGGCCAATATTACTGATGAACATAGACGCAAAAATCCTTAACAAAATTCTAGCAATCAGAATCCAACAACACATTAAAAAGATCATACACCATGACCAAGTGGGCTTTATCCCAGGGATGCAAGGATTCTTCAATATCCGCAAATCAATCAATGTAATACACCACATTAACAAATTGAAAAATAAAAACCATATGATTATCTCAATAGATGCAGAGAAAGCCTTTGACAAAATTCAACACTCATTTATGATAAAAACTCTCCAGAAAGCAGGAATAGAAGGAACATACCTCAACATAATAAAAGCTATATATGACAAACCCACAGCAAACATTATCCTCAATGGTGAAAAATTGAAAGCATGTCCTATAAAGTCTGGAACAAGACAAGGGTGCCCACTTTCGCCATTACTATTCAACATAGTTTTGGAAGTTTTGGCCACAGCAATCAGAGCAGAAAAAGAAATAAAAGGAATCCAAATTGGAAAAGAAGAAGTAAAACTCTCACTATTTGCAGATGACATGATCCTCTACATAGAAAACCCTAAAGACTCCACCAGAAAATTACTAGAACTAATCAATGACTATAGTAAAGTTGCAGGATATAAAATCAACACACAGAAATCCCTTGCATTCCTATACACTAATAATGAGAAAACAGAAAGAGAAATTAAGGAAACAATTCCATTCACCATTGCAACGGAAAGAATAAAATACTTAGGAATATATCTACCTAAAGAAACTAAAGACCTATATATAGAAAACTATAAAACACTGGTGAAAGAAATCAAAGAGGACACTAATAGATGGAGAAATATACCATGTTCATGGATTGGAAGAATCAATATAGTGAAAATGAGTATACTACCCAAAGCAATTTATAGATTCAACGCAATCCCTATCAAGCTACCAGCAGTATTCTTCACAGAGCTAGAACAAATAATTTCACAATTTGTATGGAAATACAAAAAACCTCGAATAGCCAAAGCTATCTTGAGAAAGAAGAATGGAACTGGAGGAATCAACCTACCTGACTTCAGGCTCTACTACAAAGCCACAGTTATCAAGACAGTATGGTACTAGCACAAAGACAGAAATATAGATCAATGGAACAAAATAGAAAGCCCAGAGATAAATCCACGCACATATGGACACCTTATCTTTGACAAAGGAGGCAAGAATATACAATGGATTAAAGACAATCTCTTTAACAAGTGGTGCTGGGAAAACTGGTCAACCACTCGTAAAAGAATGAAACTAGAACACTTTCTAACACCATACACAAAAATAACCTCAAAATGGATTAAAGATCTAAACATAAGACCAGAAAATATAAAACTACTAGAGGAGAACATAGGCAAAACACTCTCTGACATACATCACAGCAGGATCCTCTATGACCCACCTCCCAGAATATCGGAAATAAAAGCAAATATAAACAAATGGGACCTAATTAACCTTAAAAGCTTCTGCACATCAAAGGAAACTATCAGCAAGGTGAAAAGACAGCCTTCAGAATGGGAGAAAATAATAGCAAATGAAGCAACTGACAAACAACTAATCTCAAAAATATACAAGCAATTCCTACAGCTCAACTCCAGAAAAATAAATGACCCAATCAAAAAATGGGCCAAAGAACTAAATAGACATTTCTCCAAAGAAGACATACAGATGGCTAACAAACACATGAAAAGATGCTCAACATCACTCATTATCAGAGAAATGCAAATCAAGACCACTATGAGGTACTATTTCACACCAGTCAGAATGGCTGCGATCCAAAAGTCTACAAATAATAAATGTTGGAGAGGGTGTGGAGAAAAGGGAACCCTCTTACACTGTTGGTGGGAATGCAAACTAGTACAGCCACTATGGAGAACAGTGTGGAGATTCCTTAAAAAACTGGAAATAGAACTGCCTTAAGATCCAGCAATCCCACTGCTGGGCATACACACTGAGGAAACCAGAAGGGAAAGAGACACGTGTACCCCAATGTTCATCGCAGCACTGTTTATAATAGCCAGGACATGGAAGCAACCTAGATGTCCATCAGCAGATGAATGGATAAGAAAGCTGTGGTACATATACACAATGGAGTATTACTCAGCCATTAAAAAGAATTCATTTGAATCAGTTCTAATGAGGTGGATGAAACTGGAGCCTATTATACAGAGTGAAGTAAGCCAGAAGGAAAAGCACCAATACAGTATACTAACGCATATATATGGAATTTAGAAAGATGATAACAATAGCCCTGTGTACGAGACAGCAAAAGAGACACTGATGTATGGAACAGTCTTATGGACTCTGTGGGAGAGGGAGAGGGTGGGAAGATTTGGGAGAATGGCATTGAAACATGTAAAATATCATGTATGAAACGAGATGCCAGTCCAGGTTCAATGCACGATACTAGATGCTTGGGGCTAGTGCACTGGGACGACCCAGAGGGATGGTATGGGGAGGGAGGAGGGAGAAGGGTTCAGGATGGGGAGCACGTGTATACCTGTGATGGATTCATTTTGATATTTGGCAAAACAAATACAATTATGTAAAGTTTAAAAATAAAATAAAAATAAATAAATAAGAAAAAAAAAAAAAAATACTCCACACTCAGGGGACATCCCTGGCGGTCCAGCAGGTTAGGACTCTGCACTTTCAGTGCAGGGTGCGATTGAGTCAGGGAACTGCCAAGAAATTTAACCAAAATGAATTCACCGCTCCAATTCAAAGTAGCTGAGATACAGTGTCATTAAAAGTGAGTGAGAAATGATGAAGGAAGAAAGAAATGGAATGCTTAATAATTCAAATCAACAAAACTTAAAAACGAACTGATAGTTTTAAACAGAAAAACACCCACACTGCTATGTATATGCATTTGGGCATGCGTACATAAGTGTGTGTGTGTTTAATTGTAAACAGATGCTGATATATGAACGATTAACATCTGAAACCTGACGATCTGAAAAAAGGTTAAAGACAGAGCAGAATTCCTGAATAAGTAAGATATATGAAAAGAACACGAATATATGTAAACAGTATGTCTTTCAGAGGACAAAGTAAACTGAATCAGCTTAAAAAGTGAACACAGAAGGACCAAAAACAACAACAACAAAAGCCAAAATCCACCAGAGAACTCCCCTTGAAAAGCACGCCATAAAACTGGGGAGAAAATTTTAAATAGTTACATATGTGAATGAGTACTAAAAATATTTTAATCCTCTTAACAAGTGTGTTTCTAATTAGATATTCCCTTTTCTGATTATATATTTTATTGTAATGAAGGAATTAACTTTGACTTAACTATTGCCACAACAGCAGCTGTTAGATTTCACTTTGTAGCTTCCTCTTACGCGCCCACCAAAACATGTGTATACTGTGTCTTAACATACTTCTTCCAGGGAAAGACCACAGAATTTCTGTATCAGTTTAGCTAGTTCCTAATGCAATTTACTGTATCTTTTTCTATATTAAAATAGAGAAGATCCTTTAATCTATTCCATAAACCTTTAATTCTCTGGTCCTCATTCTATTCCTTATAAAATGCAATCAAGAATCTACTTTCAAATGTCTTGGAATCTTTCTTAGCAATGAAGTAGTAGAAGGTATTGCCTATTTTCAACTTATATGTTCAGAAATGAGGAAAAGTTTAAACCAAGACAAATCTAAAATAAATCAGGGTGAGGAGGATGGGGAAGGACATAGTCACACACTAAGTATTTTAAGAGTGGAAATAAATGTATTCATAATCACTTAGCCAAACTGCTAATCTATTTTAAACCTTCCATTCTTCCATGACGTGTATTTCTTTAAAATATAAAACTGGAATGTTAAGAAGGCAGTGCTCTGGCAAGCATAAACACCCTAGTAATTTTTACAAGTTGCTTTTTGGAAAGGCCCACCCACCTAACTCCATCCCCATTTTAAAACTGTGCTGTCCCATAATTAAATAATACAGCCTTCATTTTAAACTTCAAACTGTTCTCTACATTTGGAACTTGACATATGGTTGCAAACCCTAAAACGCAAATTCAATAATAAATGGATGGTAAGAAAAAAAATTATCTATAAATTTCAGAACTGTGGAGAGGAATCTTTAATAAGTATTTCATAAGCAGGACCAATAAGACTTCGGCAGATCTCGTCTTATACATCCTCTAAGGTTAAAAGATAAAGACTATCTCTTGAATCTACTCAAAAGTCAGCATACCCATTAAACACCCAAAAAGGAAGGCAATTAGTGTCAACTGTAGTGATTAAAAAGAACACTTTTCAATTATAAACTCATCCAAGAATGGACCTACTGAAAAGCCTCATTTGAAAGATATAAAAATAAATGAATACTTCACCAAAATGAAATCTTCTAATAAGAACTGTCACCAAAGATCCCTTTGAATTTTTCTAAATTGTGAATACAACTTGTCAATCACACAGGGGAAAAAAAGTAACCATTACAGTTAAGTAAGACTTGGAAATATTCAAATATAAACAGACATTAGGCATTTTTCTTTGAGTACACAGTGACTGTAAAACAAAAAAGGTAGTCATAAAAATGTAGAAAAATTGACAAACGGCACATTTTAAAGAGCAGGTAGGCAACTGTGTATACCAATGCTAAATATAATTTTAAAGATTATAGCTTCTATTGCTCTATTGCTGCTCTAATAAAAGAGGAAAACTAAGGATAATTTCACTGAGCAGTCCTCATTTTCTTAGAAATCTTAAATTTAAATAAAAATTAGTCTTGTAGTTAAAAGAGTAAACTTATAGACCCACAAATAACTCAACTCACTGTGCGTATGTGCACACTCAGTCATATTCAACTCTTTGTGACCCCATGAACTGCAGTACCCCAGGCTCCTCTATCCAAGGGATTTCCCAGGCAAGATTACTTAAGTGGGTTGCACTTTCCTCCTCCAGGTGATTACCCCGACCCAGGAATCGAACCTGTCTGTATCTTCTGCATTGGCAGGCAGGTTCTAACATGTACAGTGATTTGGGGCTTCCCAGGTAGCACTAGTAGTAAAGAACCTGCCTGCCAATGCAGGAGATACAGGTTCAATCCCTGGGTCAAGATAATCACCTGGAGGAGGAAATGGCAATGAACTCCAGTATTCCTGCCTGGGAATCCCATGGACAGAGAGCTGGAGCACAAAGAAAGCTGAGCGCTGAAGAATTGATGCTTTTGAA
Source organism: Bos indicus (assembly GCF_029378745.1). NCBI lineage: Eukaryota > Metazoa > Chordata > Mammalia > Artiodactyla > Bovidae > Bos > Bos indicus. The sequence continues at coordinate 60,380,766 of NC_091775.1, read as the reverse complement.
TTGCAGTGTTGGAGAAGACTCTTGAGAGTCCCTTGGACGGCAAGGAGATCAAACCAGTCAATCATAACGGAAATCAGTCCTGAATATTCATTGGAAGGACTGATGCTGAAGCAGGGGACCAAAGAGAATGAGATGGTTGGATGGTATCACTGACTCGATGGACATGAGTTTGAGCAGGCTCTGGGAGCTGGTGATGGACAGGGAAGCCTGGTGTGCTGCAGTCCATGGGGTCGCAAAGAGTCAGACACTACTGAGCGACTGAACTGAACTGCCTACAAAAGAGTTCATTCTGTGTGACCCACTATCCACTGCTCATACGACAGTACAGACAGAACCACTGACTGCTGTGAGGTCGAACATAAACTTATAGGCAAAAATCTCAGAAATACAGAGCCTATTATGCATTTCTAACTTCCAAAGCTAGCAGTGCTATTGCTGAGACTTTCAAGTTCCATTCAAGGCAGAACGTACCACAATCCGAAATTTAAAACTGAGACATGAAAGTGGGAGTAGAAAATATCATACTCAAAATAGAAGTGCCCTCTCCCAGATTACTAGTGAAAACTTCTGATTATGGATCAGTCCTCTATGAAGTATTTTAAAGGGATTATCTCTGAAAAGTAAGCTAAAGTTGTGAGGAAAAAAAAAATGCTTCTAGTGATAAGATTTCTGATTTTCTTCTTGGAGAATACATCCATTAGGTTGCCCAAAAACTTTCTTTCAGGTGTTTCCATTAGATGTTAAAAGAACTAATATTAGGTTCTTTAACTATTAAGTTGCCAACAAAGGTCCGTCTATTCAAAGCTATGGTTTTTCCAGTAGTCATGTATTGATGTGAGGGTTGGATGATGAAGAAGGCTGAGCGCCTAAGAATTGATGTTTTCAAACCGTGGTGCTGGAGAAAACTCTTGAGAGTCCCCTGGACAGCAAGGAAATTAAACCAGTCAATCCTAAAGGAAATCAACCCTGAATATTCATTGGAAGGACTGATGTTGGAGTTGAAGCTCCAGGACTTTGGCCACATGAGGCGAAGATCTGACTCACTGGAAAAGACCCTAATGCTGGGAAAGCTTGAGGGCAAGAGGAGAAGGGGGCAACAGAGGATGAGATGGTTGGATGGCATCACCGACTCAATGGACATGAATCTGAACAAACTCAGGGAGATGGTGAAGGATAGGGAAACCTGGCGTGCTGCAGCTTATGGGGTCGCCAAGAGTCAGATGCACTTAGCCACTGAACAACAATGTATCTATGTATGTGTGTATTAGTCACTCAGTCATGTCTGACTCTTTGCAACCAAATGGACTGCAGCAAGCCAGGCTTCTCTGTCCATGGAATTTTCCAAGAAAGAATACTGGAATGGGTTGCCATGTCCTCCTCCAGGGGATCTTCCTAGCCCAGGGACTGAACTTGTATGTCTTACGTCTCCTGCATTCGTAGGCAGGTTCTCTAACACTAGCACCACCTAGAAATGCATAAACATGTATTATTTTGCCAGTAATAAAGACAGCTTACTTTCTAGTCTACCATTTTCATTTTTTTGGTTTGTCACAGGACCTGAAATAAGACTAACCTTTAGCTATTTGTGTACTATCTCTGATTTCAACTTTAATCAGTGGGCTAAAAGTGTAGAGAGTATTTAAAAGTACACAGGATTTTATGAAGACTAGAACATACGCAGGTGGGTGCTTGAGGAATTTTCTGCCCATTCTGCCAGAAGCAAGATGCCATCTGCTCATGGCATGAATCAAGCTACTAACCCTCAGCAGTTTCCAAAGTTGACAGGAAAATCTGGTTGTTTAGTTAACATTGAAAACACACTCTAAATCCAAGATGAACTGTTATTTTTAAAAATGCTCTTAGACATAGTTAAAAACTTGTTTTCCCCCTTAAAAGCAGCTGTCTGTTTTTAGATCTTTCTTTTTCATACAACTACTTTAAAAAGAACTGAATTATGCGAACCGATTTCAAAATAGTACCCTCAAGTAACTGAAAAATCTATTATTTTGATTATCTGAAAAACAAGCTCATCTCTTATACTGGAAATTATTTCTCTCTTGTATGATACAGATATCAACAATACTAGTGGGGAAAAAAAGCACAGTAAAATCATTTACATGACTGTTTCACAACAGTTATAGGAAACTATAAATCCTCATTCTCTCATTCTTTCTTTAGCTCTTCTCTAATTTAAACTTCAAGTCTTCTGGGCTAAAGTCCACTGTCATTCTGTCATTGTGTTTAAATAGCATAAAACACGAGTAACTAGTAGCTTATGCACATTCTTAGCATGCACATGTCTACAAGCCTTAAAAAAAAAACAAAACTCACTAAATTAGAAAATATTTTGCCAGATGTTGGTAGAAGAAAAAAATCTCTCACTGGATGTATCAATTAAGAAAGTCTTTTGTTTGACTGCTTTGAATAACAACTGAAAATGCATTTCTCAAAACAGAAGCTAGAAAGAATTGGAATAAAACTAAAAAATCCACAAAAATGACTAAAAGTTTAAACTAAAAAGTGACTTGCATTCACTGATTTCTTTCTTTTGTTTCCTTCTTGAATAAACATATACTAATAATGAGGTATCTCACATGCTAGTAAAGTAATGCTCAAAATTCTGCAAGCCAGGATTCAGCAATACGTGAACCGTGAACTTCCAGATGTTCAAGCTGGTTTTAGAAAAGGCAGAGGAAACAGAGACCAAATTGCCAACATCCGCTGGATCATCAAAAAAGCAAGAGAGTTCCAGAAAAACATCTATTTCTGCTTTATTGACTATGCCAAAGCCTTTGACTGTGTGGATCACAATAAACTGTGGAAAATTCTGAAAGAGATGGGAATACCAGACCACCTGACCTGCCTCTTGAGAAATCTGTATGCAGGTCAGGAAGCTACAGTTAGAACTGGACATGGAACAACAGACTGGTTCCAAATAGAAAACGGAGTACGTCAAGGCTATATATTGTCACCCTGCTTATTTAACTTATATGCAGAGTACATCATGAGAAACGCTGGGCTGGAAGAAGCACAAGCTGGAATCAAGATTGCTGGGAGAAACATCAATAACCTCAGATATGCAGATGACACCACCCTTATGGCAGAAAGTGAAGAGGAACTCAAAAGCCTCTTGATGAAAGTGAAAGAGGAGAGTGAAAAAGTTGGCTTAAAACTCAACACTCAGAAAGCAAAGATCATGGCATCTGGTCCCATCACTTCATGGGAAATAGATGGGGAAACAGTGGAAACAGTGTCAGACTTTATTTTGGGGGGCTCCAAAATCACTGAAGATGGTGACTGCAGCCATGAAATTAAAAGACGCTTACTCCTTGGAAGGAAAGCTATGACCAACCTAGATAGAATATTGAAAAGCAGAGACATTACTTTGCCAACAAAGGTCCGTCTAGTCAAGGCTATGGTTTTTCCTGTGGTCATGTATGGATGTGAGAGCTAGACTGTGAAGAAGGCTGAGCGCGGAAGAATTGATGCTTTTGAACTGTGATGTTGGAGAAGACTCTTGAGCGTCCCTTGGACTGCAAGGAGATCCAACTAGTCCATTCTGAAGGAGATCAGCCCTGGAATTTCTTTGGAAGGAATGATGCTAAAGCTGAAACTCCAGAACTTTGGCCACCTCATGCGAAGAGTTGACTCATTGGAAAAGACTGATGATGGGAGGGATTGGGGGCAGGAGGAGAAGGGGACGACAAGAGGATGAGATGGCTGGATGGCATCACTGACTCGATGGACGTGAGTCTGAGTGAACTCTGGGAATTGGTGATGGACAGGGAGGCCTGGGGTGCTGAGATTCATGGGGTCACAAAGAGTCGGACACGACTGAGCGACTGAACTGAACTGAACTCATTGCTGTCTTTTAAAATGATATAGAACTTTCAGTCACATCTTATTCATATTAGGCATCTACTGATTTTAGTTCCATGAAGATATCTGTTTTCATTAAAAACTTTTCTCTAAATATTATTGGTATTTGGATAACACATCTTGATTTTTTTAAGTGCATTAATTTAAAAATCCATTAAATGACCACACTGGTATTATCACACAGCTATTATTTTCACACTTCACAATACTGGGACCACAGCACATAACTCATTAAAAAAAAAAAAATCCTTCTATCTCCTTTGTTTCCAGGACCTTTAGGAAACAAGGTCTTCTTTTACTCTTAGGAAGCTGAAAACAGATGAATATGACTTTGGGAAACCAGGTTTGTTGGCATTTGCAACAGAGATAAAAGTGGGTTTGGGGAAATGTGTGAGTATGCATGTGTATGCACAAGCTTATAAAGAAGAGGAAAGGTCGTGAATGCAGTTTTACCATCTTACATAGCTTCTTCAACAGTGAAATGAGGAGGGAGGTTTGGCTTTCAGTTCTAAAAATCATACATTCACTGAATATCAATCATTAGGAACATAAAAAAATGAATAAAACATAGTTTCAGCTCTAAGGCTGACTTGACAAAAAGCTCAATCACCATATCTACATACTTCTGGCCTTAAAGGTCATTTGATTAAAAACTCAAACACTGAGACTTTCCTGGCAGTCCAAGGGTTAGTACTCCAAGCTTCCACAGAGCAGGGTGCATAGGTTCGATCCCTAGCCGAGAAACTAAGAACCTGCATGCTGCACGGCACGGCCACCATGTTCACTATTTCTAAACAATTTGATATATGCACATGTGCACACGCACGCACACACACATATATGAAATGTTTGAGGACCAAAAGCACATCGTTAGAAAAAACTGAAAACTTTGCTCTCGTGAAATGGGAAAAATAAGCGAAAATTCAAATACAACACTCGACCAAAATAAGTAGTTTATCAAGTACCAGATGAGATCAGGCTTTTAATACCATGCTCAATTACGAGCCATACATACTTTTGTCTCCTTTAAAAAAGAAAAGACAAAAATACAGCTTTCTTAGAGGAAAAGGACATCAATAAATATAACGATAGCTTATTTTCTGGAAAATGTTGAGAACAAGGAAGGGGAAATACAGTTTACACAACACACATATACATACATACATACACACCCCATGATGCTATTTTATCACTGTAATTCTTGCTTAGATGCTTAAAAATTAAATACGTTTCCCATGAAGATTTGGAGCCTGTTCTATTTAGACAGAACCAACGTTTTTTAACAACTAAAAATGACAATTTATCTGATTACTGGCACAAAAATAATCGCCAAAACAAAAGAAAGATGTTTAACCGGCATCCTGAAATGCACCACATTTTTTGGCTATCCCACCTAGTATTGGCAAATAGTAAACAGTATTGGCAAATATGAGAGCTAATTCCATTACCCAGTTGCCATACCTCCCTTCTGTGTAATGTTTTCTAAACTTTTTATCTTGAAGTAATTTAGACTCACAGAAAAGTTGAAAGAACTGTACAAAGAATTCTCATAAACTCTTTACTCAGATTCTCCCAATGTTCTTATTTTACTGCATATGATTTATCACTCTTTTTTTCTTTAACAAAAAAGTATGAAAAAGAATAAAATACTTAAGAATAAATATTTCTTCAGTTCTAAAAACCAAACATTCACTGAATATCAATTATTAGGAACATAAAAAAATGAATAATAGAAGATCATTATATCTACTACTGTGGACAAGAATCCCTTAGAAGAAATGGAGTAGCCATCACAGTCAACAAGAGAGTCCAAATGCAGTACTTGGATGCAATCTCAAAAACGAGAGAATGATCTCTGTTCATTTCCAAGGCAAATCATTCAATATCATGGTAATCCAAGTCTGGTAATCCAAGTCTATGCCCCGAACAGTAATGCTGAAGAAGCTGAATTTGAATGGTTCTATGAAGACCTACAAGACCTTTTAGAACCAACAACCAAATGAGATGTCCTTTTCATTATAGGGGACTGGAATGCAAAAGTAGGAAGTCAAGAAACACCTGGAGTAACAGGCAAATTTGGCCTTGGAGTACAGAATGAAGAAGGGCAAAGGCTAATAGAGTTTTGCCAAGAGAATGCACTGGTCATAGCAAACACCCTGTTCCAACAACACGAGAGAAGACTCTACATATGGACATTACCAGGTGGTCAATACTGAAATCAGATTGATTATATTCTTTGCAGCCAAAGATGGAGAAGCTCTACACAGTCAGTAAAAGCAAGACCGAGAGCTGACTGTGGATCAGATCATGAACTCCTGATTGCCAAATTCAGACTGAAATTGAAGAAAGTAGGGAAAACCATTAGACCATTCAGTTATGACCTAAATCAAATCCCTTACAATTATACAGTAGAACTGAGAAATAATATATGAGACTAGATCTGAAAGACAGAGTGCTTGATGAGCTATGGACAAAGGTTCATGACATTGTACAGGGAACAGGGCTCAAGACCATCCCCAAGAAAGAAATGCAAAGAAGCAAAATGGCTGTCTAAGGAGGCATTACAAATAACTGTGAAAAGAAGACAAGGGAAAAGCAAAGGAGAAAAGGAAAGATATATCCATTTGAATGCAGAGTTCCAAAGAACAGCAAGGAGAGAGAAGAATGCCTTCCTCAGTGATCAGTGCAAAGAAATAGAGGAAAACAACAGAATGGGAAAGACTAGAGATCTCTTCAAGAAAATTAGAGATACCAAGGGAACATTTCATGCAAAGATGGGTTCAGTAAAGGACAGAAATTGTATGGACCTAACAGAAGCAGAAGATATTAAGAAGAGGTGGCAAGAATACATAGAAGAACTGTACAAAAAAGATCTTCAAGACCCAGATAATCATGATGATGAGATCACTCATCTACAGCCAGACATCCTGGAATGGGAAGTCAAGTGAGCCTTAGGAAGCATCACTACGAACAAAGCTAGTGGAGGTGATGGAATTCCAGTTGAGCTATTCCAAATCCCAAAAGATGATGCTGTGAAAGTGCTGCACTCAATATGCCAGCAAATCTGGAAAACTCAGCAGTAGCCACAGGAATGGAAAGGTCAGTTTTCATTCCAATCCCGAAGAAAGGCAATGCCAAAGAATGCTCAAACTACCGCACAATTGCACTCATCTCACACGCTAGCAAAGTAATGCTCAAAATTCTCCAAGCCAGGCTTCAACAATACGTGAACCGTGAACTTCCAGATGTTCAAGCTGGTTTTAGAAAAGGCAGAGGAACCAGAGGTCAAATTGCCAATATCCACTGGATCATCAAAAAGGCAAGAGAGTTCCAGAAAAACATATATTTCTGTTTCATTGACTATGCCAAAGCCTTTGACTGTGTGGACCACAATAAACTGTGGAAAATTCTGGAAGAAACAGGAATACCATATCACCTGACCTGCCTCTTGAGAAACCTATATGCAGGTCAGAAAGCAACAGTTAGAACAGCAGACTGGTCCCAAATAGGAAAAGGAGTATGTCAAGGCTGTATATTGTCACCCTGCTTATTTAACTTACATGCAGAGTACATCATGAGAAACTCTGGGCTGGATGAAGTGCAAACTGGAATCAAGATTGCCGGGAGAAATATCAGTCACCTCAGATATGCAGATGACACCACCCTTATGGCAGAAAATGATGAAGAACTAAAGCGCTTCTTGATGAAAGTGAAAGAGGAGAGTGAAAAAGTTGGCTTAAAGCTCAACATTCAGAAAATGAAGATCATGGCATCCAGTCCCATCACTTCATGGCAATTAGATGCGGAAACAGTGGAAACAGTGGCAGACTTTATTTTTCTGGGCTCCAAAATCACTGCAGATGGTGACTGCAGCCATGAAATTAAAAGACGCTTATTCATTGGAAGAAAAGTTATGACCAACCTAGACAGCATATTAAAAAGCAGAGACATTACTTTGCCAACAAAGGTCCGTCTAGTGAAGGCTAATGTTTTTCCAGGAGTCATATATGGATGTGAGAGTTGAACTATAAAGAAAGCTGAGCGCTGAAGAATTGATGCTTTTGAACTGTGATGTTGGAGAAGACTCTTGAGAGTCCCTTGGATTGCAAGGAGATCCAACCAGTGCATCCTCAAGGAGATCAGTCCTGAGTGTTCATTGGAAGAACTGATGTTGAAGCTGAAACTCCAATACTTTTGCCACCTGATGCGAAGAATTGACTCACTGGAAAAGACCCTGATGGTGGGAAAGATTGAAGGCGAGAGAAGGGGACAACAGAGGATGAGATGGTTGGATGGCATCACCGACTCAATGGACATGAGTTTGGGTAAACTCCGCGAGTTGGTGATGGACAGGGAGGCCTCGTGTGCTGCAGTCCACATAGTCACATAGAGTCGGACACGACTGAGCGACTGAACTGAACTGAACTGAAGAATAAATATATCAAAAGAAGTGAGAGACCACTATATTGAAAACTATAAAACACCAGTGTAAGAAATTAAAGATGACCTTAATAAACAGAAAGATAACCCAAGTTCATGGATTGGAAATCATTACAATGACTATACTCCCCCACCGGTTAATCTACAGATTAAACAAAATCCCAATAAACATCCCAGATGATTATATATTGGCAGAAATTGATGTTTATTCTAAAACTTATAGAATTACAAGGTACTCCCAAAGAGCTAAAACAATTTAGCTGTTGGAAATTAGTATTCAACTTTTAGCAAAAGAACAAATTAAAATATTCACGTCTCAATTTCAAAACTAAATACAAAGCTAATAATTAAGACTGTGTGGTACAGACACAGACAGACATATAGATCAAGGAAACAGAAATAACCCTACACATTTATGAACAACTGATTTTGACATGGGTACCAAGATAACTTAATGTAGAAAGAAGTCTTTTCAAAAATAGTGCTGGAATGACAGGCTATCCAAGAAATTGGACTTCATAACTCCCACCATACACAAAAACTGATTCAACATAGATCTATATATTCTAGACACTAGTCCTTATCAGTATATTTATTTGTGATTTTAAAATATTTTCCCCATTCTACAAGTTGCCTTTTCACTTTGCTGATGTCTTTCGAAGCTAAAGCTATAGAACTTTTAGACGGAAACATACGCGAAATTCTATGTGATACTGGAGTAGTCAATGGTTTCTTTGATATGACACTGAAAGCACAAAATGAAAAGAAAAAGCAACAGGACTTCACTGAGATTTTAAACTTTCATGCTTCAAAAGACATCATCAAGAAACTGAAAAAGAAAAAAAAAAAAAAAACGACCTGCAGAATGGGAGAATATATTTTCAATCATATATCTGATAGGGTGTAGTAGCCGAAATTCCTAAAAATCAACCATCAATTTAAAAAACGGGGAGATTCCCTGGTGGTCCAGTGGTTAAGAATCAGCATTCCAATGCAGTTCTTCCCTGGTAGCTCAGATGTAAAGAATCCACGGGAACCATAGGAGGTGCTGGTTCGATTCCTGGATCTGGAAGATCTGCTGGAGAAGGGATAGGCTACTCACCCCAGTATTCTTGGGCTTCCCTGGTAGCTCAAGTGGTAAAGAATCCGCCTGCAATGCGGGAGACCTGGATCTGATTCCTGGGTTGGGAAGTATCCTGGCCTGGAGAATTACATGGACCGTATAGTCCATGGGGTCGCAGAGTCAGACACAATGGAGCAACTTTCACTTTCACTTGCAGGGGACTCGGGTTCCATCCCTGTGTGCGTGTGTGTTCAGTCACTCAGTCACTTCCAACTCTTTGCAACTCCATCGACTGTAACCCTTTTATCCCCAGTCAGAGAACCAAGATCCTACATGCAACCAAACAACTAAGCCCAAGCATCCCGAAACTACTGAGCCTGTGTGCCCTAGGGCCCACAAGACACAACTAAAAAGAAGCCTGTAAGCTGCAAGAAAGAGCCCACATGCCAAAACTAGGACCTGACACGGCCAAACAAATAAACATTTAAAAAAAAACAGGCAAAGGATTTGAATAGACAGTTCTCCAAAAAAGATACCCAACGTTCTATAAACACATAGAAAGATAGTCAGCATCATCAGTAACTAATGAAATACAAAGCAAAACCATAAAAAGATTCCACTTCATACCCACTTAGGGTATAATGAAAAAGATGGACAGTGATAAGTGTTGACAAGAATGTGGAAAAACTGGAATCTTTCCTCATCACTGGTGGGATTGTAAAATGGTACATTTCAAAATTTCTTCAAAAAGTTAAGCATAGAGTTACCATAAGACTCAGAAATTTCACTCCTAGGCATATACCTAAGAAAATTGAAAACCCATCAACAAGTTTGTTTACAGATGTTCACATCAGCATTATTTATAATAGTCAAAGAATAAAATAAAAAAAAAAAAGACCCACATGTCCAACAACTGATGAATGTGAGGTATCTGCACAATGGAATATACAATCATAAAATGGAATGAAGTCCTGATACATGCTGCAATATGGATGAACCTTGAAAGCATTATGCTAGGCTAAGAAAGCCAGTCACAAAAGGCCACATTATATGATTCCACATATATGAAATGAACAGAATAGGCAATTCTGTGATGACAGAAAGTAAATTAGCTGTTATTTCCCTGATGGCTCAGATGGTAAAGAATCCTCCTGCAATGCAGGAGACCCAGATTGGATCCCTGGGTAGGAAAGACTCTCTTGGAAAAAGAAATGGCAACCCACTCCAGTATTCCTGCCTGGAGAATTCAACAGACAGAGGAGCCTGGTGGGCTACAGTCCATAGGGTGGCAAAGAGTCAGACACAACTGAAGGGCTAACATTTCCACTTTCACTTTCAAGGACGAGGGGAGAGGAAAATGGGCAGTGACTATTGATGCATAGAGGGCTTCTCTTTGGGTGATGAATATTCTGGAATTAGATAGCAGTGATGGTTGCACAAGTTATTGGGTAATATTCTAAAAACCACCTAACCGCACATTTTTAACAGGTGATGGCCATAACATGTAAATTATTTCTCAACTTTTAAAATTATAATATACAAGGGGAACTGTGTCTAAGACCTTTCTGAGCAAAAAGAGAAAGAAAAACAGCAGGACAGACACTTGGGAGAACCCTCACCTATGTGGAAGAGAGAGGATAAGAAGCCAGAGAAGCGATCAGAGAAATGCAGACTTCATTACATCTTGGAGAAAACCACAGTTAGCAGCATCAAATCCTTTAGGAAATTGATTCTGAGTGATGGACATACTTATTACAACAAGTTTCATCCAGCTTAAGTTCTCTCTCTTACAAAAGCCTGGCTCCTATTCTCTCCTCCTTCTCTGCTGCTGCTGCTAAGTCGCTTCAGTCATGTCCGACCCTGTGCGACCCCATAGACAGCACCCACCAGGCTCCCCCATCCCTAGTTGGGGTTAGTTCTGTACGTTATTGGAAGCACTCAAGCTATCTTCTTTCAATATGTTCCACAAGTTACACCATTCACTGTCCAATTGACTTTTTGTTCATTAGACAGGACTGGTAAGTATTTACTCAATAAATTTAATGTAAATGGGATCCCTTTATTACATCTGATCCTGATTTCATTTTGTAAGTTTACCTATTTAAAGAAAATCTATTCTCTTGACATTCTCATGAAGTAATAATTTTATTACTTTATTGTTTTTATGAATATACTGTTTTTTTCCCCTCTGGACAAGTTCTACTGTAGTTTTCAAAACTACGGAACAAATTTTCCAGAAATAACTGGAAATTTCAAACTGGATTTCTGCTTTGGCCACAGGCATCCAAAGTGGTATTATACAGGATACATGCAGAAGGGGACAAAAATATTTTCTTATTTTTCAATAACTGTCTAATAAGTGAAAGCATTTTAGAAAAGAACAAGTAGATACGCAGACCAGTTTGGTTTGAGACACTTAACCTGCATCACTTTGTTTTATTTTACTTTCTAGGGCATCTGAAAAACTACTAGGCTGTAAGCAGACTGTCTGGTCAGTTAAGACAAAGTCTTGGCACCTCTTTGAAATAAGATATGCCAGGTCTACCCTCCTGTATTATGTGACTGGCCTAGTTAGAGGATATATATACACACACGATAGTCAGAGAGATAACATCAATATGGATGCTACAAGGTCATATCCCCTGGGCAATGTTTCTTTTAGCAATGATGTGCACGCTAAATTAAAAAAAATTATGTAAGAAGGATAAAGAATACTAAAATAAAAACCCAACATAGTCATTGTAATACTAATTTGAACAATTTAGTTAGAAACACCAAACATTATAGGCTTAAACTTTCACTCTTTTGAAACTATACTTTATGTTCCAAGAATAATTTCTAAATTAAGTCTTCTATTATTTATTTTACTTATATTCCAAACTTCAGGATATGTTTTCCCTGATTCCAGTACGATTAACACTTTTTTAAGCCTATATTTTGCCAATACAGAGTTTACAAAGTAAGTATCACCCACTAATCTAAAGGATATGGTTTTTTCAGTAGTCATGTATGGACGTGAGAGTTGGACTATAAAAAAAAGCTGAACGCCAAAGAATTGATGCTTTTGATCTGTGGTGTTGGAGAAGACTCTTGAGAGTCCCTTAGACTACAAGGAGATCCAACCAGTCCATCCTAAAGGAAATCAGTCCTGAATATTCACTGGAAGGACTGATGTTGAAGCTGAAACTCCAATACTTTGGCCACCTGATGCGAAGAGCTGAATCATTTTAAAAGACCCTGATGCTGGCAAAGACTGAAGGCAGGAGGAGAAGGGGACAACAGAGGATGAGATGGTTGGATGGCATCACGGACTCAATGGACATGAATTTGAGTAAACTCCAGGAGTTGGTGATAGACAGGGAGGCCTGGTGTGCTGCAGTCCATGGGGTCACAAAGAGTTGGACACAACTGAGTGACTGGACTGAACTGAATCTAAAGTTAAGCCTTAGAATCTAGAAGTCATCAGGAAACATTTTTATCACCCTACTTTTTAACACTTGCATGTTTTTGTTTTTTTTTTTTTGTCCCACGTTCTTTGACCTCGGAAATATCAGGATGAAATGGGTACCTGTTAAGAGAAGCATCAAGTAAATTTTAAAGGAGAAATCCATTTATGTGTTTCCACAAAGAACTTGGGGAATTTGAATTATAAAAAAAAAAGAAAGCACAGGGTATCAAAGTAATAGGTACTACTAATATTTTGAGAAAGATACCATGATACTAATGGTTCTTCTGTCCATTACTACAATAAAAATCACCACCATTTATGGAATACCTACCACCATGTGCCAAATGCTACATATAAATTGTTTCCTAAATTTAACGATTAAAAAGAATATTATTTTCCCTATTTTACAAATAAGGTGAGTAAGATTTGGCTAACTACTTTGTCCAAGTACACATAGCAAATGAGGCAGAGCAGGGTTTTGAATGCAAGTTAGTCTAATTCCGAAAACTATTCCTTCATTATACTACGATGTCCCACTCTCTCTTGTTCTAAAGCAAGGTTGCAAACTCAACTGTCAACAAGAGGTTTGCAATTAAAATAAAATGTATGCAGTGAGTTAAACTAATGGAGAATAAATGGTTTTGCAACCAAGCATACACCTGTCTAACTAACCTGGCCCCTGAATATGTTGTGCAAGCAATAAGAAAGCAGTCAAACAAAACAATCCACTGGCCACTCATTTTCTGGACACATATAACTCAGATGGTAAAGAATCCGCCTGCAGTGTGGGAGACCCAGGTGATCCCTGGGTTGGCAAAATCCCCTGGAGAAGGGCATGGCAACCCATTCCAGTATTCTTGTGTGGAGAATTCCATGGACCGAGGAGCCTGATGGGCTACAATCCATGCAGTCACAAAAAGTCGGACATGACTGGACGACTTTCGCTTCAAAAGGTGAAAAGTACTTCTAATTTGAAAAAGTATTCTTTGAAACATTAGTGGTTTTCATATGAGATTTGAAGGACTGAAACCAGTTGTCACTGAACTAAATAAAACATTGATTGACTTTTAAAATAACTCCTTTACCTTTTGACTCTTACAAACTTGGCAGCAATAATAAACTTTACACATCACTTTAATACTGACAGTCCCTTACTTTTGTATATTGTACTAACAAAGGTACACTTGAAGACAATGAGTGCAGGTCTAAAAAAGAGACATATATGCTGTAACTGTGGTAACACTCTCACAGTACAGTTATCATATCCCTAATTAAGGATCCTTACTATTCCAAACCAGCTACCCAGAGAGCAGCAGATTACCCTCAGAGGCACCTCAATAATCTCTGGCCTTGGGAATCAGAACCAGTTATTTCTCCATCCTGCAGGCCTACAGTCCTTCCACTGACCAAGCCCCAAACTCCACAAGAATAAAACCTGTGTGGTAAAACAGCAGCAGGATGATGGGAAGGAAACAGCAGGACATGACGGAATCCCAAGCAGATGGGCGCCACTGTAAGCAAGTTCCAGGCTCTGGCTGTGCGGTGATCCAGAGAAGCACCTGGTAATGTAATTTCTGGGAGGCTTCTTCCACAAGGCCAGACACAGTGAAAATACCTAAACTATTGCCAACCAAGTCACATTAAGAAAGAAAACAGTGTGAAGGATCTGGGGCACAAAGTGCCACAGCGCAATAGTTCAAAATCATCAAGATTCAGGAAACAGAATATTGAAGATGGGGATGCAGAAAGGAGTTCAGGAAATCTATATAAAGTTCAGAAACAGAATTTATGGAAGCCAAGGCCCACCAAATATATATTATCATTTTATGTACACAAAGAAAGCTATCCACACATCAGGTATTATAAGAAAAGATGATACTCAGGAGTAGACATTTAGGCTAAATAGAATTTCAAATTTATAAATGAAATGCTGCAGTGGTCTAGGCATTCACAAAATGACACTACCATGGATCTTTACATATATCACATTTTCCAACCTGTCCTAATATTATGTTCATGTTATTTTAATTAGTATCATCCATCTGTACACATCACTGAATCAGGTTTTTAACACTGACCTTTTCCACTGTGTTTTTAAGACCAGTATTTATTGGAAAGTTTAATAATGCTTCATGTCTTTAGCTCATTTTCTCTCTTCTCCACCCAATCAACAAGACCTGTTCGAATGCCAATCATCCAAAACTCAATCACTTACCTTCTAAACAGATACGCTAAATGGCTCTAAAACAGTTGAGTACTTTAACTGACATTAATAATTTAGCAACTCTAATTTCATGTATATTTCTTTCAAATAAAAAAGTATGCATCTGAGCATAGGGGACATTCTGACAACAAGAAATATACATATCTCCTAATCCCATCCACAATTTACTGTTATAACCATCTAAATTCCATATCAACATTCAAATCATATTCTAAACATATTTACAAGGAACCCACTAAACGCCTAACTCACATATATTCATTCTAGAACTACTTGATATAATAAGATGGGGAAAGGAGTAGAAATCATACAATACTTACTTACAGAGGAATGATTTCTATAATGTACAAAAATAAAATTAAATTCAGGTAAATGAGAGAAAATTCTCAAAACAGTAATTTATATAACTGTTTTTTCTAAATAAATAGCTTCATTTCTTCTCATGTATGTTCTTTCAACAGCAAATAGTGAATAATTTGGTGGCTCAATTCCAGTGTTTAATCTGACTCAAATGAAATCATTTTTAAACCTCCAGTTAGAAATTTGGGGACTGCAAGTTTCTATTATAAGGAGTAATTACAAGATCCCAGCTGTGAAGTAAATATTACCTAAACAGAATGTCTTAAAATAATCTTCGCAATTAAATACCTAGTAATCATTAAACAAGGTGAAAAATACAAGGTTTATCAGTGTGTGGGGGACCAATGGAGCATGATTTTACAACAGGTTTCTGGAAACTATGAATTCAACTGGCAGATTACTAATCACCAGGAAGGAGAAAGGATCTTGGTTCTAAGGATCTCTGTAACAACTTAGATATAGATGTAATAGCACCTAACTATATTGCTCCCTGCATAGAACAGAGTTACAATATTCTCAAACAAAGCCCTGTGTTGTATACCATAGTCTGCTGGAAGATAGTCATCAGTGGTAACCAGTCATTCATGGGAGCTTTAAGTAGGACTGAAAGAGGAAGTCCAACATATTCTGCATCAAAGAAAAAAAATAGGCTGGCAAGATGACAGTGATCCAGCAAAATCTGTCTTCTCTGCTATAAAAGATGTAGGAGGCTGCTTTAGAACTGACTAAAAAAATCTCCTGAAAGACATTAACAGAATTTTTTTAAAGATAACATGTAAATTATGACAATAGGATGTCACCACATTTCTGATTTTTTTTTTTCTGAGCTATCTTCTTCAAGACAAGAAAACTTCCTATGAACGTCTCAAATTTTAAAAATAAAGGGCAAGTTTATCAGGAAAAATATGCATAAATTATAATCAAGAAATTTTGTTAGAAGACAAAGCATGCAACCGGATGAAGGTGACTCAGAATGAAGTCAGTTATATCAGAATGGCATCGATATCCTGAAATATGCTAATGCCCTCTGGACCAAGAGAAGAATATAGAATCAAGATTCTGTTTTCTGGTACTGTATCTAGATTATCTGCCTAAATCCCTGTTTATACTTTATAGAACTAGATTTTAGTGTAGAAAAAGACTGAATCCATGACAGAACCAAAGGAAATGACTCTGTTTTTTCAACAATATATCAGTCACCCAGGCTCAAAATCTGGGAGTTTCTTTTCCTTTCTTTTATGCCATATAATTAATCGATTACTAAAAACGAAGGCTTCTCTCAAAACATTCCTTATCTACTGTGCATAGCCTCAGAATATCTCCTTCAAACACTGACTAATTAAATTACATGGTAGGTTTAACATGTGTCCACAAATTCTTTGATACACCTCCTTCCAGGGGGTGCAGCTTAATTCTCTTCCCCTTGAATAGTGACTTAGTGACCGGCTTCTACTGAACAGACTATGGAAAGAGAAAAACAGCAACTTTGCAGTGGAGAAACCTGGCATATACCACCCTACCAAAAGATCAAAGTTAATATCACTAATGGTAAGCCATGTTGCTATCAAGTATCTCTTGATATGATATGGTGAGAAGAGTTCTTCACATGTATGCTATTCTTCTTAGAAATTGGGCATAAGTCCAATTTAATCATAACAAGACATCAGCCAAACCCAAACTGAAGGATGTTGTACAAAATATGTTACCAGCTTTCTTTAAAAGCATCAAAGTCATGAAAAACACAGAAAGCCTGAGAAAGCATCACAGATTGGGAAAGACTAAGAAGAGAGGCTGAAAGCAAAGAACTAAAGAGCCTCTTGATGAGGGTGAAGGAGGAGAGTGACATAGCCGCTTAAGACTAAATATTAAAAGAACTAAGATCATGGCATCTTGGCCCATTACTGCATGGCAAACAGAAGGGGAAAAGGTGGAAGGAGTGACAGATTTCCTCTTTTTGGGCTCCAAAATCACTGCGGACAGTGACTGCAGCCATGAAATTAGAAGACGATTGGTTTTTGGCAGGTAAGCGATGACAAACCTAGACAGTGTGTTGAAAAGCAGAGACATTACTCTATTGACAAAGATCCATATAGACAAGGCCATGGTCTTCCCAGTGGTCACACACGGTTATGAGAGCTGGACCATAAAGAAGGCAGAAGGCCAAAAAATTGATGCCTTTGAACTATGGTGCTGGAGAAGACTTCTAAAAGTCCCCTGGACAGCAAGGAGACCAAACTGGTCAATCTTAAGGGAGAGCAACCCTGAATATTCACTGGAAGGACTGATGCTAAAGCTGAACCTTCAGTATTTTGGTCATCTGACGCAAACAGACAATTCATTGGAAAAGTCCCTGATGCTGGGAAAGACAGAGGGCAGAAAAGGGCATTAGATAATGAGATGGCTGGACGGCATCACTGACGCAATGAACATGAACTTGGACAAATTCCGGAAGGTGGTGAGGGACAGGGAGGCCTGGCGTCCTGCAGTCCATGGGGTCACAAAGAGTCAGACACGACTGGGTGACTGAATGACAACAAGGAGAGAGGACAATTAAATGCAACATGATATCCTGGATTCAAGCTTGGAACAGAAAAAGGGTATTAGTGAAAAAAACTTGTGAAATCTGAATAAAATCTGTACTTTAAGTTAATAGTATTGAATCTGTATTGATTTCTTCATTTTGATCTAAAGTTATATATAATATTAACATTAGGGAACTCAATCTATTTTTGTAACAAATGTAAATCTAAAATTATTTCAAAATAAAGGTTTTTTTCCCCCAATTTTTTAACCATATCTTCCCTTACTTTTAGAGAGCCACCACCCTAGCTCATAAACTTTATCACTGCTGCTGCTGCTAAGTCAATTCAGTCGTGTCCGACTCTGTGTCACCCCATAGACGGTAGCCCACCAGGCTCTCCCATCCCTGGGATTGTCCAGGCAAGAACACTGGAGTGGGTTGCCATTTCCTTCTACAATGCATGAAAGTGAAAAGTGAAAGTGAAGTTGCTCAGTCATGTCTGACTCTTCGCGACCCCATGGACTACAGCCCACCAGGCTCCTCCGTCCATGGGATTTTCCAGGCAAG
This sequence comes from Bos indicus, assembly GCF_029378745.1. NCBI lineage: Eukaryota > Metazoa > Chordata > Mammalia > Artiodactyla > Bovidae > Bos > Bos indicus. The sequence goes on along the minus strand of NC_091775.1, from coordinate 60,362,264 downwards.
AGTACTGGAGTGGGTGCCATCGCCTTCTCCAAAACTTTATCACTACTACCAAGATTTTCCAATTTCTATGTCTTTAGGATCTGCCCTCTCCAATTTATCTGACACATATCAAAGTATGAATCTTAATTTACACCACATCTGTATTCAAAATCTACAGACTCAAACCTATAAATGACTACTTAGTATCTCAATATTATTTATCACTAGGCTCATCACCAAAAGGCATCTGCAAAACAGCCATATACTGCTTACCTAAGGAAATGGGAACCCAATCCAGTGTTCATGCCTGGAGAATCCCAGGGACGGGAGAGCCTGGTGGGCTGCTGTCTATGGGGTTGCAGAGAGTCGGACATGACTGAAGCAACTTAGCAGCAGCAGCAGCAGCAACCTTATATTACTAACAGAGATACTTATTTTTAATTACATGCTAGTGACAATTTCAGAAAAGAATAAATTCAGTAATAAAACTGGGTATTCTGAGCAATAATGGAGGATTCTAAAAAAAGAAACACATATTTTGTTTTATCAATAGAAAGATTACAATCTTGTTAGGTATGTTATGATTATTTTATATTTTTATCTTATTTCCTATCACTTTACCAAAATTTAGTACTTTTCAAAGGTTTTGTTCAGTAGATTCCTTTATTTTCTAAATATTTGATCATATTTTTAATAAAACAATCTTATTATATTTCCTATTATTTATATCTACTTTTGGCAAATGTTAAGAGTCTAAATTAATTTTTATTTTACTTGAAAACAGTAACAACTCTGGACAATTACAAATGATGACAGTATAAAATGTAGTAAACACACAGCTGACCCAGCGAGGATAACTGGTCACAGAATTACCAAATCTTATCAACACGCCCTAAGAAGCTTCCATGGAATGCTTTGCTTCCTTTTCCAAAGAAGCTTTTTCAGTCCATTTTAATGCACAAATAGTTTTATAACTACCTACCTTAAAATATTTTAATTATATCCAGCCATTCTTTCATGGATATTAACAATGTGGTTTTAAAGTTTATATGGAAAGGCAAAAGGCCCAGAAGAGCCAAGACAATACTGAAGGAAGAGAACAAAGTTGGATGCTGATATTACCTGGCTTGAAAATTCCTTTTGCTCCAAGAATCATGACACTGTGGTACTGGCAGAAGAAAAGACAGATAGATCAATGGACAGAATAGAGAATCCAGAAACAGACTCATAAAAATATTTCAACTGGTCTTTGATAAAAGAGCAAAAGCAATAAAAGGGAGAAAAGAAAATCTTTTCAACAAACAGTCCTGGAACAACTGGACATTCACAAGTATAAAATGAATCCAGACACAGATCTTACATCCTTTACAAAAATTAACTAAAATGGATCATAGATCTAAGTGTAAAATGCAGAACTATGGAAGCTGTAGAAGATAACACAGAAGAAAACCTAAATGACTTTGGATATGGTGATGAGTTTTTAGATACAATACGAAAAGACATAATCCATGAAAGAGATGAGATGGATTTCATTTAAATGAAAAACTTCTGCTTTGCAAAAGACAATACCAAGAGAATCAGAAGACAAGCCACAAACTAGGACAAAATTATATAAAATAGACCAAAGACCTTAAAAGACACTTCGCCAAAGAAGATACACAGATGGAAAAATAAACATATGGGAAAAATGCCCCACATCATATATTACCAGAGAAATGCAAATTAAAACAAGCAGATACCACTAACCCAAAATAGGCCAAAATCTGGAACACTAACAATACCATATGCTGGCGAGGATGTGGAGCAACAGGAACTCTCATTCATTGCTGGTGGGAATGCAAAATGATACAGACAGTTTAGAAGACAAGTTTGGCACTATCCTACAAAACTAAACATACTCTTTACCACATGAGCCAGCAGTTGTACTCCTGGGTAATTACCCAAAATACCTGAAAACTTATGTTCACACAAAAACCTGCACACAGATGTTCACAGAAGCATAATTTATAACAACCAAAACTTATAGCCAAGCAAGATATCCTTCAGTAGGTGGCTGAATAAATAAATTGTGGTACATTCAGACAATGGAATATTATTCAACACTAAAAAAAAAAAAAAAAGAGCCATCAAATCATGAGAAGACATGGAAGAACCTCAAAAGCATATTACTAAGTGAAAGAAGCCAATTTGAAAAGGCTACATACTATATAATTCCAACTATATGACATTATGGAAAAGGCAAATCTATGCAGCCACTAAAAAGATTAGTGGCTGTGGCAGGCGAGGGAAATGAACAGGCAGATTCTTAGGACAGGGAGGGCTTCCCTTGTGGCTCACCTGGTAAAGAATCTGCCTGTGATGTGGGAGACCTGGGTTCAATCCCTGGGTTGGGAAGATCCCCTGGAGAAGGGAATGGCTACCCACTCCAGTATTCTGGCCTGCAGAATTCCATGGATGGCATAGTCCATGGGGTCACAAAGAGTCAGATACAACTGAGCAACTTTTACTTTCATTTTTACTTCACTAGGACAGTGAAATACTCCGTATGATATTATAATGATAGATTTATATCGTTATACATTTCTCCAAATTCATAGAATGTATAACATTAAGAATGAAAGTAGACTATGCGATGTGTCAGCGTAGGTTCATCCTTGATAAAAATGCACCACTCAAGCGTTATAGTGAGAGATGTTGATAATGGGGTGGGTGGTTAGGTGGTAAGAAGTGTAGGGACAGAGTACATGGGATTCTCTGTACTTTCCTCTCAATTTTGTTATAAATTTAAAACAACTCCTTTAGTCTTAAGTTTTTAAAATTATATTTATGAATACACAATATATATTCTTATATGTGATTCTTTATAACTGCTTCAGTCTGTTACTTTGCTTCTCTTTCCTTCTCTTCATTTAACCTGATGAGCTAATTAAATTCAAGCATATGTTTTGCCTCTCTAAGTCATCTGACCGCCCCTTTGGTTTTTCCTTTGTCTCAGTGCTACAGATTTGGGGAAGGGCACTGACGAGAGTCAAGCAAACTGCGACAGGAACCTGACTCTACTTAACAACCATACAACTTCTCCAAGTTTCAGACTCTTTATCCCTAAAATGAAGTTTAGAGACTAAACAAACTTCCAATTCTTCCTAGCCTTAACTCTTTACAATTCTGTAATAGGTACAAGTGAAATAAATGTAAAGAGATCTGGGAAGATGGTGATGAAGGCTGTAGACTTTTGAATTTCCCTAAATTCCCCCATAAAAGATACCTAAACCAATAATCTACATGACATTTATAACAAAACTAGACAAAGTTAAATTCCTATGAACCTCAAAACACAAGCAAACAAGAAAATAACACCAACAGCTACAAGATGTGTATAATCAAAGATTCCACAACAACACGAACTGACCTTAAATTACATTGGCACATGCTTTTATGAATGTGCAAGAACCCAGGGAATATAATTTCCTTGAGCTCTTCCTGAAAACAGACTATAAACTAGCACTGTCCTGTACAAGTCTCTGTGATGCTGGAAATGTTCTTTCTGGGCTATTCAATACAGTAGTCACTGGCCACATGTGACTATTCAGCATTTGAAATGTGACTAATGTGACAAGGAATTGAATTTTTAATTTTATTTTAATTAATTTAAACAACTATGTTGCCAGTTTATTATTGTGCAATAAGAATGAACATCATGGAGAAGGAAATGGCGGCCCACTCCAGTACTCTTGCCTGGAAAATCCCATGGATGGAGGAGCCTGGTAGGCTACAGTCCATGGGGTCGTGAAGAGTCGGACATGACTGAGCAACTTCACTTTCATTTTCACTTTCTCCTTCCTGAAAACCTTCTGGCTAATGCTGTTATCTTAAAATGTAAATTATGGGAGTGGGTCTGGTAAAATTTTCACAAACTTGAGACATTCCTTTGATTTATTGTAATAACTAATTAAAAAGTATATAACTCTTAACACTAGTGAGGGGGGCACTCTCCGTCCCCCTTCTGTTGTCTATGTCAGAAGCTTTCTCTGTCCCTTTTTATACTTTAATAAAACTCTGCTATACAAAAAAAAAAAAAAAAGAATGAACATTAGACAACCAAAATGACTGGCCTGCCATAAAGACAGGCAATATCTTGAAAAAAAGATAGAAACTTACCCGGATCTCAGTCAAATAAACATAAAATGAAATTCTAAGACCAGGGAGATATGAATAGTGATTGGATATCAAATGATTTTTAAGAAATAATTAGAGGGATAGAATAATATCATAGATAGTTCTTATCTTTTATAAATGCATATTAAAATATTTATGGATGAAAAAATTATGGGATTTGCTTCAAAATAATCTGAAGTTTGAGTAGGGAGTGAACTGGTATAAAGGAAACAAGACTGGCCATAAGTCGATCATCACTGACGCTGACTGATGGTCACACGGGACTCACGACACAATTTTCGCCACTTCTGTGTGTTTGAAATTTTCTATCAAAAGGTTAAAAAATAAGAGAGAGATGGAACATCTCTGCATAACAAATTATCCCCAAAACTAAAAGTTCAAAAAATAACAATATTCATTTATTAGTCTCACAGTATCTGAGTCAAATTTGGCACAAGTTCTGCCAGTTTTCTCACATGGAGTCTCTCAGTTGGTTACCGTCAGATATCCAAATGAAGGTATGATTGGCTCTAGAAGATCAATTTCCAAGGTGTCACTCACCTGACCGGTAAGTTGGTGCTACTTGTTGTTCAGGGTAGAGCTGTGTACAGTTTTTCAGATCTCTGACACCAAATATATGGTGTCTTTCCAACACCAGTTCCCCAAATCCCTATCACCAAGTGTCCAGCAACTCAATTCATTTAATTCTGACATTAACTACTCAGAGTTAGCACAGAGCCCACAGGTTAAAAGCTCAGTCCTAGGTGCTAGTCACAAGTCTACAGGAGGCCACCCATACTTCTGACCAACTGGCTGTAAACTGGGGGTTCCTACAACCCCCTCTTCAGGTTCAATAATTTGCTAGAGCAACTCTCAGAATGTAGGAAAACATCTTACCTCCATTAACCAGTTTATTACAAATGATACAACTCAGGAACAGCCCAATGGAAAAGACGCATGGGCAAGATATGAGGGCTGGGGAAGGGGAGTGCCTGCGGAGTGTCCATGCCCTCTGGGGCATATCACCCTTCCAGGACCCCCATGTGTCTACAAGTCTGGAAGCTTACCCAGTCTCACTGTTCAAAAGCTTCTAAAGAGCTCTCTATCTTATCTCTTCTTCCCTCCCTAGAGGTCAGCTGGTGGGTTGAAAACTCACTTGTCTTTTTGGTGACCACCCTGTATCACCTCACCTACACAAACTCAGATGAGATAGTGGCTCATTATGGGTAACAAAAGACACTCCTGACATGCAGGAAAGTCCAAGGATACTAGGGGCTCTATGCCAAAACTGGAGACAATGACCAAATATATATTTTTATGATACCTCAGCTGGAGTCCTGAGTTCCTTTCTCAGTGGGCTTCTCTCTGTAAGAGGACATAGATGTCTTCCAGGTACCGTAGCTGACTCCCCCCAGAAACAGCAATCCAAGTGCTGAATTTGTAATCATGTGTTCCATGATCTAGTCTCGGATGTTCAGTTCAGTTCAGTTCAGCCGCTCAGTCGTGTCTGACTCTTTGCGACCCCATGAATTGCAGCACGCCAGGCCTCCCTGTCCATCACCAACTCCCGGAGTTCACTCAGACTCACGTCCATCAAGTCGGTGATGCCATCCAGCCATCTCATCCTCTGTCGTCCCCTTCTGCTCTTGCCCCCAATCCCTCCCAGCATCAGAGTCTTTTCCAATGAGTCAACTCTTCGTAGTCTCGGATGTTACAAGTCATTATCTCCACTGTTGTTTTACTGGTCACACTGGGTCAATCAGCCAAGATTTAGTGTGAAAGGGGACTATACTAGGGTGTGAGTACAAGGAGGCTTGGATCATTAGAGGTCATTTTGGAGGCTGGTTACCACACTACAATTGACTCTCATTATTTGCAGTAGGTATGTTCCATAAGGTCACTGCAAACACTGAATTAGTGATTACTGCACTATTGCTCTTAAGGGAAACAGTTGGTTAAGTCTCTGTGTGCCTCTGCTGACAACTCTTGCTTTATGTGTGTTTCTGTTTAAAGCATCTCAATATATATTGTTGACTCACTAACACTAAATTCACAGTCAACAGCACTTATAATTCATGCCTCAATGAAGTGTTTCTAACATACATGCTTTCTTCATAAAGTACATCACAGCCTTCTGAGCTTAGGAAAAGACAGCACTTATTATACCTGGGTACCATTTTAAATAATAAAATCACCAACAAAAAGCACAGAATAGGATAAAATGTGGAATTAAACAGACAGCAAAAAGAACACACTTCTATGGCATGAGAGTTAAAACAAGAAGGTAGAGCATCACTTTGTTTAGTCTCAGCTGGGAACCTGCACATCCAAGGACTCAATTTTTTGCTGCTCTGCAAATGGCCACAAACAACATTATTGATGTGGGGATTGGGGGGGCTTTCAGTGATCATCTGTGCTTACTAAATAGTAACTCCATAAGGAGAATGGTCTAAAATGTGATACTCTATCATGCTTAAGGGAGCATAAGGCCAATTAAATCAATACTTCTTTAACAAGAGAAATTTCAGCAAATTTTACTGATACCTCTGTTATTTTAGAAGCAACTAGTTGCTTTTTATTAATATTCATTTTGCTTTTTACTTTTAACCCTAGGTAAGCATCTTGTTTGATGCAGACGTTTATTTTCTTTGCCCTGGGGAAAAGTTTTGAAGAAAAAAAATCTACTGAACTCTCCTAATAATCATTTTAGGGATATAAGCATTGAAGCATTGTTTTACCTATAAAACAGAAAATGTATAAAAGGCCTAAATAACCTTTTATTCAGCCCCCACAAACACTAAAAAGCAGGCGAACAAACAAGAAGCCTAGCTAAAATATACCCCTAAAAATGGACAGTCATCCTTTGGTAGCTGAGGGGCGGTGGGGGTGGCGAGGGATGGGCACTTGTTCCAGGATACACCATGGATACCAACATCTGGGGATGCTCAAATACCTTATATAAATGGCATGGAATTTGCATATAACCTATGCAGATGCTCCCATATAAGTTAAATCATCTCTAAGTTACTTATACCTAATAATAATGTTTAATAATACCTACGTAAATAGTTTCCTGCAAGATCAATTAAAGTTTTTCATTTTGGAGCTTTCTGATATTCTTCCCCTTGAATATTTTTGATACCTGGTTGGTTGAATCCAAGGATGCAGAACCTATCTATGGATGTGGAGGCCAACTGTACCATCAACATCCAGGTACAACTCTGCAACTTTACACTTTTTGAAGTGTAAAAACTTCACACATTTTGAAGCCTGGATACAATAACCTGCGTTAAAAAAAAAAAAATCACAAAGCTACACGTCTTTAAAAGTGTTGAGCTCATTCAAACCAACTGTTCATTAAACTGCCACACTGATAACATTGGAATTGTATTCAGGAGACACGAATTACTGTACCAGTTCTTATACCAGCTTTGGTCAAGCAATTTATCTTCTCAAAAACCTCAATTTCCTTTTCTTTGAATATAAAAATTGTCCTATAATGAGAACCCTTCCAAATCTATGATTTTATAATTACTTCCTCATAAATTATAATAAAGGACGAATCCTCAGCCCATAGAGATCCACATTTAACTATCAAAACCGTATCTCTAAGGCAGCTGTGCCTGACATATCCACCTCTCCAAAGATTACAAAAAATCCCCAGTGAAGAAGATATCTCTCCTTCACTACTCACAAGTTCTTACAAACCTTACTTCCCTTTCTCTTCCCCTTTCCTCCCACTCCCAAAAGCTCAGGGAAATGTAATATACCTAAAGTTTAAGAGATCCTCAACTATGGTTTAAATAAACAATGATGATGATCACCATGATGAAAAAATTCCGAACTAGAGACAGTCCCCATAGAAGCAATGAGTATTTAATATTTTTATATCATGATACTTGACTTTAATCCCTGCACGTGTGCTCACTGGTACCTGACTCTTTTCGACTGCACGACTGTAGCCTGCCAGGCTCCTCTGTCCATGGGACTCTCCATGCAAGCATACTGGGGTGCGTTGCCATTTCCTCCTCCAGGGAATTTAATCTCTAATGTCTCTATTAATGTAACAGCAGGTGATATTTTATCTTTCAAGGAGAAAATTATCAATGGATTCCTAATTTGCCTTCAAAAATACCAAAGAGTTAAGTCCAATAGGCTATAATTTCTTAATTGAATCAGACAACAAAATAAGGCTTTCAATTAAAAAAAAAAACAACTCAGAAAATTGATAAAAGATGAAAAGTTTAAGGAGCAAATTTATCTAATGACTTAACAAGAAGCTAATCTACACTCTAACTCTCCAAAAGAAGACAATAGTTTTTAAATGGAAAAATTACAAGTGGAACCATCTACAGCAGAAAGTAACACTAATAGAACTCATGATGTTTGCAAGTTGGGGTTGTGGCAGTTTCCAAACCCAATCCACTAACAGCCATTCCTAGCCTAACTGTTTCCATTAGCTAATGAAAGAGGCTAACCAACAGTCAGACAACAGATAATTAAGAATCAGAGTGATCCTATTTGTACACTAAATGTAATTTATTTTAAGGGCAACAGAAAATCATTCAGACTGCACTATTTGATCAAATCTGCCTTCCATTTAGGAAGGTGGTAGAAGGGAAGACCCAGGAGAGGGTTTAAGTAGAATATACGAATAGTTTTGATTTCATACAAAGAAGAACATTCTTTTAAAAGTGACTACTTTGCTCAAATGTGGCTCACAAAGAGAACATGGAATCTCTCTTCCAGTTTGGCAAAAAAAGGTAAATTTATGATTAAGGCAAAACGTGGAAAAAACAAAGACAGCACACACCATTAGGCAGATAACAGAAAATTAAGAGATGACACTTGGAAAAGACTGCCATGGCTGAAGAGGCCCTGGAAAAAATATTTAGGTTAAGGGGAAAAAAAAAAGAATTAAAACCACAACAATTTTGGAATTTCTTTTATTGACAATGTATACCAAAGTCAGAAACAAAAAAAATCTACTTTATGATACATGTTGACTTAAACAGACCTTAGCATGCTCCTTAAGTGGCTAAAACTCCTACAAGTGCCTAGGATGTTCCCTGTATACATCAAATACTCAGAAATATCTAAGAACATAAACTCTTCCTATCTTATTCTCCATAATTTAGGAATCTCTAAAGGCTTCTTAGTTTTCATATCACCATGTAGCACATAAAATAATGAATAGTTTAGAGATAACTTATGTCCTAGAATAACTGAGTTCAACAAGCACATTTTTATACTGGTTTAGATCATTCACATAATAAAATCCTCCCTGATAGAATACTTTTAACCATCTATATTTAACAGAAGGAAGGAAGGGAAGATGAAAGGGGAGGGGGTGGCACAAACAAGCAGGCACCTAACTTATCACAGCAGTCCTGCTTTGTTTTGTTTTTTTCCAGATCAGAGATTCAGAAGATAATGGGAAAATTATAGTAAAAGAAAATGTAATTTGCAAAATTAGAAAGGCAGTCTCTAAGACTGCTTCGATAAGCCCACATATTTACATGCTGATATTCATTCAAGTGTTGACTAACAGCTCAAGTAACCTTGGACTCATGCTCATGCTCAGCTGCTCAGTCGTGTCCGACTCTGTGCGACCCTATGGACCATAACCCACCGGCTCCTCTGTCCAAGGAATTCTCCAGGCAAGAATCCTGGAGTGGGTTGCAATTTCTTCCTCTAGGGGATCTTTCCAACCCAGTGATCGAACCTATGTCTCCTGCGTCTCCTGAATTGTCAGGGGGAATCTTTACCACTGCACCACCTTGGAAGGCATGGACAACTCTCCAGTCTTCTAAACTATAATAGTAAACAGTAAAGAATAAAATAGATGAAACACATTAAATCTATTGATTTTGCTTTCAATAAAATCACTGTTTAAAACTGCCATTAAAAAATAAATTTGCCATTAATGAGACAGTAACTAAATGGGCTTCCTTCAGACAATTTAAGATGTGTATATGAAACTTGCCCCTGAAGGGTCAAAATTAAAAGTTAAAGCAGTTTACCAAGTCTTACTCTTTCCTGACACTTCTTTACTCCCTCACTTTTGGTTTTATACCTTTTTAAAAAATGAGTTTAAAAAAAAAAAATTAACATGTGAGAAACACCAGTTACTCCAGTGCAGATGCCTGTGGTAAACTAACAACTCAGTCATTTTATGGCAAGTCTGGAAAATGAAATCCACATCACTTCAGAAATAAAGTTGTTCAGTAAAGTGAGCTTTCTCCAACTGTACATTATGTAGACAACGTTGTTCTCTCTTACTGCATCTCAGACCAACAGGGGGAAAAAGGCCCGCTTTGTATAATCTTATTTATTTGCCAAAGGGAGCCTATGAGCTTATATATTTTAATAGACTGTTCATAATCACTTACCCATTACTGCTTATCTAGAGAAAGATAAGGAGAATAGAATGGAAGGAAAAGGTGAAGACAAAATATCCACTACTCCTAGTACAAAAGTTCAAAATAAAGCAATTTGAGTTATTTACCATAAGCATCTACTTGTGGCATAACCAATTCAAAGGAAAATTTAATTATAGCTGTAATGTCCAACTTCATAAATAATCCAAGTTGTAGGAAATAAATGAACCAATCTTAAAGCTGGAAACAGCCAAAGGCTACTGCTAAAAGGAGGCATTTTATGCTATTAAGTGACTTTGGCATTCATAACAAGCCTTTATATAGACATCTCCACCCGCAGGTTAGCCTGACATTACGCCATGCTGAGACTAGGTCGGTGTGGGAAAGGTTACTGCCATCTATCACTGTGAAAATTAATAGCTTTGAAAGAGCTGAAGAAATAAAGGTATGGCACAGCAACCTTGTAGCAAATATAATTTGCTACCAAAAAAGCGTAGGCAAAATCCATTCATAACATTCCCTTCCCAAGGCCACCTACATGCTAATTCATTATTCCAATGCCAAAGACAGCAGCAGGCACACATACTCAGCCAATAAGTCACCATTATAAAAGCTGCATAAACATTTCCAGCTCAATCATCTAAGAATAACAGAATGAGACAGGAACATGTTTCCCAAGCATCTCAGCAATAAAACTTGGAGGACCTTTGACAACAACATGACTGCATGCAAAAATAGGCATAACTAATATTTTTTGAGTGTCTCATGGAATAATTTATACATCTCAAGTTTTCTCCAATTTTCTTTTTGAACATCAGAAAACAAAAAACGAACTCTCACTGGAATTGATATGTACATAACAACCAAATAAAGCTTGCAAAGGACAATGTCAGAATCCCCTTAGGACTCCAGAGCTTGAGTATGAGGAGTAAAAATAAGAAAGATTCTTCTTCTCTACAGTGAAAAGTCAAAGTATAATCTGTCTTATTTCCCAGAGGTACCTTTTTAAAGCCCCCTGAATATATGTCCATGTCCCTTCCAATAAGGAATTTATAAAAAAGACTTTGCTAGTAGATGACTAAAATTAATTACAAATTTGCAATAATGAACCAAATTTTCAGATATCTCAGTAGAAACAAAAGCTATTAATATTATTTCCCCCTCTATGATAGAGAATGCTACTTTCCTAGCCAGTACATACTTTGTTCCTTAATAATGGAGCCCCAGATTTACGTGGGGGCAGAAATGCAATAGTTTAGCTTTTCTTATAGCTAGGTGTGGCAACATGTCTAAACAAGAGGTCTGCTGATAGATAACATATAAACAAATTGTGGTATATCTATACAATGGACTATTACTCTGCAATTAAAAAAATGAGCTATGGAGCCACCAAAAGACATGGAAAAATCTTAAATGTGTTAAGTGAAAGAAGCTAGTCTGACAAGGCTATGTACTATATGATTCCAATCACAGAACATTCTGAAAAAAGCAAAATTATAGACAGAAAAAAGATCAGTGATTGCCAGGAATTCAGGCGGAGAATGGAGTAGAAGAGAGATGAAGAGGTGGAACATAGGGCATTTTTAGGGCAGTGAAGGTATTCAGAATGATAATGTAATGGTAGATACATGACGTCATGCATTTGTCAAACCCACACAACTCTACAATACAAAGGATGAAACCTAACCTAAACTAGGGACTTTAGTTACTAATAATACATCAATACTGGTTCACCAACTATAACAAATGCACCACACTAATGACAGAAGAAACTTCCTGTGTTGGGGGCTGGGGTTGGGGAGACCTGGGTGGTATGAGATCTCTGTACAAGTTTCCTACAAACCTAAAACTGCTCTAAAAAATAAAGGTTTTTTTTTTTTTTTTTTTTTTTTTAAGATTAGGGGGTGGGAGTCGCAAATGGTAGGAGATACAAAGAAGAAAATGTTCAGTCACTGGTCTAGTCTAAAAAGAAAGGATCTAGCTATTTCAGTTTTAAACTTTAATCAGCTTTCAGAGATTTTAGAATAATGTAGAACAGCGTTCAAATCCTCCTATCTACTAAGAGGACAAGCTCTTCAACCTCTCTCAGCATTGTAAAATTGAGGTAAAAATATCAACTTTACATACGGTGTATGTAAAAAGGAAAATGTTATGAATAGCAAAGTAAATATAAGTGCACTTGTAAAGTGCTCACACAGAAGAGTGCTTGACACAGAAGGGCTCAGTAAAATGCACCCTTCCATGGTTTTATCATGAAACAGCTGAATCTGTGTAGATACTATTCCCATGAAAAGTAACAAGGCATCTACCTTAATTTACCACAAAGGAAATCACCCTGGAAAAAGCTACAGTTAAAAAAAAAAAAAAACAGATTATGATAATTGATAACTTTATATGGCAATATGGCCTTCTCAGGTGACACAGTGTTAAAGAATCTGCCGCCACTGCAGGAGACACAGGAGACGTGGCTTCAGGCCCTGGGTCAGGAAAATCCCCTGGAATAGGAAATGGCAACCCACTCAAGTATTCTTGTCTGGAAAATTCCATGGACAGAGGAACCTGGTGGGCTACAGTCCATGGGGTCACAAAGAGATGCAACTGAGTACTCTCCACCTACCTAAGATGGCATATAGCCCATGTCACTTAGTGAACAGTACCATATGAAAAGAAACAACTTCCTTGTTTTCTTCCCTAATATCAGAGGCAACTTTCCAATTTGGTAAAAACTAAAGAATATTTTATATATAAGCTGTAACAAATCCGTAATCAGAAAGAAGAATGAAATAATGATAAGGAACTAGATTAGAAAATTCAAGAGCTCATTAATCTTCCCTGCTTTGTATGTATTATATATTTTTAATATTAAGGAATTCAGTTTTCTTTTTCAAAATGTTTGGTGGAGAGCACTTTGTGTTTCAGAGAAAAGGTATTATATAATCTTAAAATTAAAAATAAAGCAGCCAACCACAATTGTTACATTTCTAGTAGATATTAAAAGAGCTAACATGTATAACATTTACTATGTAAGTGCTTTATATATATATATATATATATACACACTAATTTCATACTCAAAAGAACCCTTTGAGATAAGTACTATCATCAAATCTCTAAAAGTTGCTAGTTGTCATGAAGGTATCAACAAAAGATTTTCAAATAACTTCATCTCTATTTTCATATGGCTAACAGTAAGACACAGCAATCATAAACATGCATCCCAATTTCAGAGCGCTTAGAATATGAAAAAAAAAAAATTTGCAGTTCAGAAACAAAGGAAACAGGACATTTGCATTCTATCTAGAGATGACTGAACTATGGAATAAAAAGGTCCTGCTATATGCTCAGGGTTACGTGACCACAACTTTCCATTCTGAAAAGAGACCAACAGAGAGAGAGATGTCTGTAATACATTACAAAGAGAACATGCATGATAAAGTCAGTTCTAATTCATGTCACTATTCTGAAAAAGTATTTTTAAAAAAGCTTTCACAGCTGAGATAGATCCATAGTACGTGTGTGCTCAGTCACGTCCGACTCTTTGCGACCCCATGTGGCCTGCCAGGCTCTGTCCGTGGGATCCTCCAGGCAAGAATACTGGAGTGGGTTGCAGTTTACTCCTCCAGGGCATTTTCCTAACCCAGGGATCAAAGCCACATCTCCTGCATTGCAGGTGGATTCTTTACCATTACGCCACCTGATGAAGCCAAGATAGATCCATATAAGGCATAAAAAGAACCACCATTATGACAGCCATGCACAAGAATATAGGAAATGGTTCACTTGACAATGTCAAGGAATTTGAGAACTAGCTCATGAGTTTAGATTGGTTATCAATTATTATTCTCATGTCTCATAAAGTTGGGCCAAAGATGTTTAGATTCCAAACAGATTCTCTCCCTGTATAGACAAATGTAGACATCAATCACCATTTTTCTATTTCTACAGTAATATGAATGCTTAACTGACATATCTAAAAATATTTAACCCTAATTTTAACTTTGTCATTCACGTGGAAAACTTGTGAAAAACATAAAAATGACAGAAAATTTATACTAACCAGTTTTAGGAGCTAATATGTAAATGTCCTCTCAATTAAATCTTGCCAATGACTTTACTCTTTAGGACTGCATTTGAGAACTTACTTAAAGGACATAACAAGTAGATGCAATGCATATATTAGACTGATAGTGGTTTGGAAAATCAATTCTAAAGAAAACTCTAGTATTAATCGTCTCATTAAAAGAGATGAAAATATGCTGAAAGGTAGAGAGCTGGGGAAAAAAGGCAAAGTAACACTAAGTGTTCAAACAATGGTAGGCTCTAAATGGTGGGAATTTAACTTTTTTTTTAATCTAAATATTTAAGTAAAATATAAAGGATGCATACATTTTATCATTTTCAACAACACATCTGGACTACTTCTATACTAGTAGAAGTGCTTTTTAATTTTTTAAAGGAAGGGAAAGAAAGGAAAGGAAACAGAAGAGAAAGGAAGAAGCAAGGAAACAGAAGAAAAGAAAGAAGATAGAGGAGGAAGGCAAAGGGGCAGGGAGGGAAGGAAGGAAGGACAGAATGGGAAAGAAGGAAGGAGAGACATGGCTTCAGAATTAGACAGACCTGGTTCAAATCCTGCATCAGTTAACAGATGTGTGACCATGGGCAAGTTACTCAAGCTCTTAACTTCAGTTTCTGGAGAATATCACCTGTGCTGTAAAAATGTTTATAAGGATGAAATAAGATAATTAAGTATTACCTAACAAACAAAAGATCCATTAAATATTAGTCACTTTCTTCCTCTTCCTTCTCCATAGCTAACAGAAGGCAGGAAAAAAACATCCGGCTCCTCTCCCGCACGCTCTGGCAAGCATAGAGCAGGAGAGAAGGGAGAGCATCTCTGTTTCCACAGCATCTTTGGCAATCCAAAAGAGGATAAGTGATGGGGAAAAAACGGTACCTGCTACAGACACATTATCTTTACTTAGTTTAAAAAGCAAGTATCTAGTATAGCTTTAACTGACTCATCAAAAGTACAATGTCATGATGTTTTGGCCACAAACAAATCATTTCAAAAAATCCTTCAAGTCTGCTGCTGACTATTCTGAAAGTCAAAATAGGTTATTAGAAAGCATCAGTCAGCATCTATGGCTGATTTTTCCTAAAAGCACTGACAAGATTTTGCATTCTGTGAAATAAAATTCCCAAACATTCCTTTCAAAGTTGTTGTTGTTGTTCGGTTGCTAGTTCAGTTCAGTTCAGTCACTCAGTTGTGTCCGACTCTTTGCGATCCCGTGGACTGCAGCATGCCAGGCCTTCCTGTCCATCACCAACTCGTGGAGTTTACTCAAACTCATGTCCATTGAGTTGGTGATGCCATCCAACCATCTTAAACTCTATCGTCCCCTTCTCCTCGGCCTTCAATCTTTCCCAGCATCAGGGTCTTTTCCAATGAGTCACTCTTCACATCAACGTAAACAGAGGTTAATAAATTAACTGCCAATATTATAACCTACCAAATATCCCAGATGCACAGCAACAAAATGTCATTAGTATGAAGAGAAAAAATGGATGGGAGTATATGTGCCTTTGAAGTGTTTCAGATAATCTGCTTAGCCAACAGTAAAACTGTGCAACACTCCACAGAAAAACAACAGAGGGAGATAGCAGAACTTACTTCAAATGCTCAATTCCGAACTTTCTTTAAAATGCAGTAATTAGAAGAAACAGGACAGAGGAAAAAAACTTCAATTCAGAAACAGGGCAGAGAGGAGGGGGTGAGTCTGTCTCAGTCCCTGCAGTTATTTTCAAGTTCTTGCTGAGAAAGGACCACAGATCTTATGGATCTCCTTTACTTACTGGATTTTGAAAAAAAAAAAAAAAGAAGAAATCTTGAAATCAAGTAATAAACATTAGATTCTCAGATTATGAATAACAGAAGAAAACTAAAATCCTCTTCTGGGATTAACTGCAGCCTATTGCCTTAAAATTTGGGAAATCAGAGCTGCAGCCCTTGTGGATTTAGACTCTTCAATGGCTTCCACTATGCTCAGA
This sequence comes from Bos indicus, assembly GCF_029378745.1. Classification (NCBI taxonomy): domain Eukaryota; kingdom Metazoa; phylum Chordata; class Mammalia; order Artiodactyla; family Bovidae; genus Bos; species Bos indicus. The sequence goes on along the minus strand of NC_091775.1, from coordinate 60,345,702 downwards.
ATTAAATACAATTACGTGCTTGCCCCAACCTCAAAGAGCTTTGATTTGGCTCCTACCAGCCTCTCCAACGTTATCCGCACCTCTGTGCAGACCCAAAGCCTTTGATTAGCTCTCTAAACTGTCAAGGTCTTTACTTATAGCTTTGCACATGTTACCCCCACTGCCTGGAGAGGGGGAACCTTTAGGTCTCAGTTTAAATACATCTCTTCAAAGAAACTTTTCCTGATTGCCTTATTTTCATTCTTTAAGGGAGAGGAATAAAAATGAAGGTAACTAAGATGTACTGAGAATCCAAGAAACACTGGGCAGTGCTTTACATGATTTCCACTCAATCTTCAGAGTAAATCTCAAGAGATTGTTACTATTCTTATAGACGAGGAAACAGACTCAAGAGATTAAATAGCTGGTCCAAGGTCACATAGGTAATATATAACAAATATTCAAGCCCGAATTTATCTAATCCCAAACCCACAATCTTTCTGCTGTACTGTATTGCCTTTCTGTTGAAAGAGAAACTGTCTTACTAGGAGGAAATGTTTAATTAAATACAAAGCTACAAAAAGGATCATAGTTTACATAAATATCTAGAACAGTCTGGATAATTAAATCTATTCAGAACTCTCATTTGCTATCTGTTTTCTTTTATATTAGCACTTAACTAACTAGGATCATTAAAGGAACAATGGCTATTTCCCCTAAAATACAAAGAGTTCATAAGATATATTTAAAATGTTGCTATTTCTCTTCTATATTTTACACATTTGGTATAATAGGTAAATCAAGCAAATGAATTACCTAGATGTCTGAGTTTACACTAAAGGGTTCAACTAGCACAGGAATAGTAGATTTCTGTTGTTGTTGCTAAAATGCAGAGAAGATCTTTTAACATTCTTCAATTAAAGTTAACAAATTGAAACAATATGAGGCAAAGCTAATTTGAAAAAATTCACAAGTACTCTGCAGATATATTTTATCTTAGTTTCTTGTTATTTACATAAATGCTTAACTTTCCCAACAAGGACTACAAAGTCCTTTAGGGCAGAAGCCTTAAGCTATATATATCTACAATACTTTTCAACAGAAGAACTCAAAGTTTTTTTTAAATGCCAGGTATTAGAAAAAAGAAACCAATTTCTTTTATATACCCTTCTTTAAGACCCCATTAACTATAGCCCACCAGGCTCCTCTGTCCATGGAATTCTCCAGGCAAAAATACCAGAGTGGGTAGTCATTTCCTTCTCCAAGAGGTTTTCCTGACCCAGGGATTGAACTCTGGTCTCCCACATTGCAGGCAGATTCTTTACTGTCTGAGCCATCAAGAAAGCCCATTTATATACCCTATGTTAGATTTAAAATATGTCCAGCCATTCTTTAATGTTCCTCCCATTAAAATACGAAGCCTAATTCTCCTCCCCTTGAGGGTGAGTTGACTTAGGGACTCCCGTCTAAAGAAAAGAATAAGGCAGAAGTGACAGTATATAATTTTTAAGACTACATTGCCAAAGGCACTGCAGCTTCCTCGCTCCCTCACTTGAATCACTCAGGGCAACTACCACGTCCTGGGAAAATGCAAACAGCTCTACAAAGAGGTCCACTGCGACTGAGGCTTCCTGTCAACAGCCAGCAAGGAAGTGCAGTCTCCTAACAACAGGCACGAGTGAGCCATCCCAAACAAGCTTTCAAAAGATTCCAGTCCCAGTGAGATCCTGACTACAGTGTTCCAACACCCTGAGCCAGAACCCTGCTAACTGGCTCCTGAATTTCTGGCCCACAAAACTGAGACAGTAAATGTTCATTATTGTTTTAAACTGGTAACCTTTTTCCTTTCCCAATATTCATAGCGAGGCAGCTATTTATTTAGAAAAGATCCTCCCACATGATCCTGTCACAATTCTCCCTGATTTGAGGATTACTGATATAGGACATAATTATCTGAAAATAAATGAAATGCCCTTTAGATATTGAGTACAGTAAGAAAAAGGCTTTATCAGACTTAGCACTCAGGCTCTCCCAGGAATTCCTAACTAGTATGATTTATCTAAACCTCAAAGGGATTCTTCCTACTCTCTCTTTCACATGGTGGGCTTCCCTGGTGACTCAGATGGTAAAGAATATGCCTACAATGCAGAAGACCTGGGTCCGATCCCCAGGTCAGGAGGATCCCCTGGAGAAGGGCATGGCAGCCCACTCCAGTATTCTTGCCTGGAGAATTCCATTGACAGAGGAGCCTGGTGGGCTATACAGTCCATAGGGTCACAAAGAGTTAGACACAACTGAGCGACTAACACTTTCATATGAGTCCTATGAAAAGGCTTTCATATGGAGCAGGTCAGAGCTCTACCTATAGGGAAGAGGGCACAAGCTCCACCCAAAATTCTTACAGAAACTCTAATATATTAAAGTACCTAATTAAATGTAAGACAAATTTTCAAAGTTTTGTTAGACTGTAAGTTATAGAGTAACTTAAAATACTAGCGCTCCCACCAACATGCCCCGCAACCTCCTGCAAAAATAACAAAAAAACAAAAAAACAAATGGTCAGCAACAGGGAGCTGTTTCCTGGTAGCACTTTAAAGTGTGAGAAAAGTAAATATCCTTCTTGCACACATGCCACATTCAAGTCTGTCCTGCTTTTCATAGAATTGGCAGGTTTACACATGGCTGATAGAATGGAAAGGCAGATGACAGGCAGTTCGTTTCATGCCATTTAGAACTTAGAATGCTTCCCACAATCACCAAAAAAAGAAAGCAAGCAAAACACATAAAACTGAAGCTATTTCTTCAGGCAAGTGTATGGAGGGCTTAGAAGTAAGTAGAGGAAGAGAACAGATAGGGTAAGAGAAAGATGACGGCAGACAAAGCATTAAGCACTTTGTTGTTGTTGTTTAGCCCCTGAGTCATGTCCTACTCTTTGTGATCCTGTGGACAGCAACATGCCAACCTCCTCTGTCCTCCACATTCTGTCAGAACTCTTCCCTATGACCTGTCCACTTTGAGTGGCCCTGCACGGCATGCATCACAGCTCCACTGAGTTACACAAGCCCCTTCGTCACAACAAAACCGTGATCCATGAAGGGGCACTGAGCAACAACACATACCAAATTGTACTCTTAACTCCTGGATTTCACTTCCTTGACCCAATTAAACTCCTCTATCATCTAAATTTCCAAGTTGCAAAAGGTGAATGAAAGTAACATAAAAGATGTATAAATCATACAGTTATAGTTATATCTATATAGTTATATTCATCCTCCAAATCTCAAGGATAAACCCATCCTGCTGTTAAAATTCCATCTCCAAGATAAATACCCAGAAAGACTTCTTCCCTACTAAAACAGCTATCATTCATCAATTTGTCTGTCCATTTCTGGACAACAGCTTCTACTACAGTATTGTACTGTTACTTAAAGTTATTGTTATTTGTGTGTGTGTTAGTCGCTCAGTCATGCCCGACTCTGTGACCCCACAGACTGTAGCTCGTCAGGCTCCTCTATCCATGGATTTCCGAGGTAAGAATACTGGAGTGGGTTGCCATTCCCTTATTGTTGTTTACTTTCTCTCTTTTTTTTTTTTTAACACTTACTGTGAAAATAAAACAACGATAGCAAAAATTTTAGAAAATCAAAAATTATATTCTCCCACATCCAGACTTTAGTTCTATTCACCAGAGCTAATGGACACATCAGTGATGTATCAAAATGATATATCAGTTTCTTGCACATCTATAAAATTGGAAATTACTTAATTTTCACAAATTTGTATTTTGTTTCCTTCTGAAGGGTAGAACCTACCTTTATTTATTTGCATCCTACCCAGCACTACACATGTAACAGAAAATAAGTATTTGTGGATTTGGTTTGTTATTAAAAAGACCTACTATTCATTTACTCCCAGAACTGACAATTTCAATAAACATATTTGCTTGCTTGCATATGTTTCATATAACTTGAAGTGGATACACCTATACAAGCCATGTCACAGCACTAAGATAACTGGAACAAAACATATAAGTTATGTTTAAATACAAAAATGAAGAATTCGATCCTTCTGGAAAAATTCTTCAGTGTCCCACGTATCATCTCACTGTTGTAACACCTTGCATATCTGAAGATAATTTATCTAGTAATTTATGTTATCTTCCCTTATGAGCTACTTACTTTTTAGATTAAAAAACATTAACAAGATTGGTTATCTAATTGTCAAGCCTATGGAAGATTAGAAAAAAATAAGAGGAATAAAAACAACTATAAACACTGATAGTAGTAAAATAGCAAATGAAAAAGAAGAAGCCATAAAACAAGGAAACAAAAACTAGAAAGGCAGATATGCACACTCAAAAAAAAAAAAAAAGGAATAGCCAAATTGGGATTTTTGATAAAGTAATATATAGTCTTATTGATAGCATTCTAGTACCATGTAATTGCCAACTTTTAGAAAGATGTAAAGGTAATGCCGCTTATTGATTAAGAGTTCATACTCTGTGGTCAGACTGCCCAGAATTTATAATAGCGTTCTGCCACTCAACTCATGTGACTGGCAAGCTAAAATTATTTTACTGCCCTAGGAGTAATTCAACTAATCCTCAGTCTAAAGATACTAACACTTAATTTGTGGATTGATGAGAAAATAAGATAATTGATATATATGTTCAGCTTAATGCCAAGTTTCTGAAAAACACCATTACCCTCACCACTCTGAAATGGTTAAATAAATAAGTGAGAATGTTAAATTAAGTTTGATGTTTACTTTCTAAGAAGGCAAGAAAATGAATCTGAATATTCCCATCCAAGAAGCTTGCCATTGAGAGGATCTTGGCACTCAGAGGGTTACGCTCTAGTTTACAAATCCATCTCATAACCTAACAAAACGAAATTACAAATGTTGTATATTTTTAAGTGTAAAAAAAAGGAAAGAGGAAGGAAAATAAAAGGAATATATGACAGGAAAAGAAAAGTCAGAAGAACAAGGTTAGTATTTGATTATATCTGCTGACTTCCCTGGTGGCTCAGCCGGTAAACCGTCTGCCTACAATGCAGAAGACCTGAGTTCAATCCCTGGGTCGGGAAGATCTCCTGGAGAAGGAGATGGCAATGCACTCCAGTATTCTTGCCTTGAAAATCCCATGGGCGGAGGAGCCTGGTAGGCTACAGACCATGGGGTCACAAAGAGTCAGACACGACTGAGTGACTTCACATTCACGCCTAATAAGGTAAAGAAAAATATCTTTAGCTTTCAGATCTATCCCTAAAGGAAACACCCAAAAACTGGAACTAAATCAGATATACTGGAAATGACATATGGCTTCTTTATATTTCCTATATGATAAAGTATGCAAGTCAGTGTACCCTGTGGTCAAGGTAGTATCAAGATTTAACTTGTATAAAATATAACAAAAAAAGAATAAATTATCTCTCACACACAGAGGTAATATAGTTGAGGTTACATAAGATTTTTATGGAAAAAAAAATGTTCTTTTGTAAGCCAAAATAATAAGTGTGACCCAGAGGAATATTTAAGAGCAACTTATCATAAAACAGGAAAGAAAATTAAGCATTTTTCTTAATATCCTCTGAAAGTTGTATGATCTGCCAATTAGCAATGATATATTACTGATACTGAAATTTGGGTAGAAGTCAGTAGCCAGAGGCCCAGAAAAAAGTAGAATAAAGATGTAGCTTGTTCTTTTAAGCAAATCATGTTTAATGCAGCCATAATTTAAAATGTTATACTTCTTTTACAAATTGCCCTGATGAATTTGGAATAATATGGAAAAGACCATTTCTGTATTTGAAATAAAGATTTTCCTTCTTGAGTTAGGTAAATGGTCATAGCCTTAATATCTTATTTTAATTATTCTAACTTACTGTGCTGATATAAAAAATGTTTCAATGTATGTACAACATATCAAAAATTTACTAATAGTCTTACCTTATGGTCAACTGTATTCTAACAAAGATGTTAAAATGTGACAAGGAAAGGATAGTTTTTTTAAACAAACAGTGACAGGATAATTGAATATCATGGAAAAAATGAATATACAGACTCTTATCTCATACCACACATAAAAATAAAATTGAAAATTGTTCACAGACCTAAACCCAAGAGCTAAAACTACAGAATTTCTAAAAGAACCACATATCATCATTATGAACTTAGCTCAGCAAACAGTTCTTATATATGATTGTTATTGTTTAGTCGCTAAGTTATGTCTGACTCTTTTGCAACCCCATGGACTGTAGCCCACCAGGCTCCTCTGTCCATGGAATTCTCCAGGCAAGAATACTGGAGTGGGCAGCCAGCCATTCCCTTCTCCAGGGAATCTTTCCAACCCAGTGATTGAACCCGAGTCTCCTGCAATGCAAGCAGATTTTTGCCCATCTGACTCACCAGGGAAGCCCCTTATATATGATACCAAAAGCCTGATTCATAAAATTAAAAAACTGAAAAGCTCAAATTCACCAAAATTAAAAATTTTGCACTTCAAAAGACGTAAGAAATAAAAAGACAAGCCATAAACTGGGAGAAAATATCTTAAAATCACATATCCTTTAAAAAAAAAAACTTTGTATTCTGAATACATCAATAATTTATAGAACTTAACAAGATAAACAGCTCAATTTTAAAATGGGCCAAAGATATGAATTAACATTTCACTAAAAAAAGATACAGGAATGCCTAATAGGCATTCAACATCACTGGTAATCAGGAAAATACACAAATTACAAGGTATTCAATATCACTGCTAATCAGGAAAATGCAAATTAAAACCACAGTGAGATACCACTTCACACCTACTAGGATAGCTATACAAAACACAGACACACACAGAAAATAAGTGTTGCGGAGGATATGGAAAAATTGGAAGCCTTATACATTGTAGGTAGAAATGCAGAATGGTGCAGGTGCTTTAGAAAGCAGTTTGGCATTTCCTCAAAAGGAAATAACATAGGGTTATTGTATGACCCATCCCTTCGACAAAAACATAACAAAAACTTGTACATGAATATGCACACCAGTTTTATTCATGACAGCCAAAAAGTAGCAACAACACAAATGCCCATCAATAAATGAATGAGTAAACTATGTGTGATATAGCAGTACAGTGGAATATTACTCAGCCATAAAATGAAATAAGATACTGATTCATGCTAAAACATGTGAACTTTGAAAACATTTATGGTGAGTGAAAGAAACCAACCACATATTATTTGATTCCATTCATATGAAATATCCATAAAAGGCAATTTAGCTGGTCAGAAAAGTAGATTAGTGGTTGTCTAGGGCTGGGAGCAGGAATTAACTACAAACAGACATAAGGGAATTTTGTGGGGAGTAATGGAATTGTTCTAAAATTGGACTGAATTGATGGTTGCACAGCTGTATAAATTTACTAAAAATCAGTGAATTGTACAATTACAATAAGTGAATTTTATGGTAAGCAAAATTACACATCGATCAAGCTATTTACCAAAAATAACATACCAAAAAACTGTAGAGTGTAGTATGTTTCAAACCACATAAAATGGGTCTCTTCTTTCTGTTATAATGCTACCAATATGAGACACTGAGTAATTCACATAATCCTTACAAAATAAATTAGATTTAAATTATCACAGCCCAGGAACATTAGACACATGGAGATTAAGTAACCTGTTATTCAATTAATAAATTGCTAAACCAGGACTGGAACTCTAGTTTATCTGACTTCCAAGTAACAAAACTGACAGGTACTTCGTTTCTAAAATGCAATATGCATTTTCTATATGGGTCAATTTTTTTTTAATTCTGAGGTTTTTCAACAGGAGAGATTCTGTAAGTCACCAAAGAGATCCTAAACACCCAAGAAGCGACACAGAAAGAACACTTCATCAGGGTCAGAAGGCCCATGCTGATAAACATTATGTAAAAATGAAAACTGAACTAGGTTATCTTTCTAAAATAAAATTCCTTTCAATTTTGTTCTATAAAATGTCTTCTGAAGAAAATAGACATTTTCACATAGGCTTTCTACAGCTTTCCATAACATAGCCACAAAGGCAATCCTTTGTTCCTTCCTAATTTTTTATACGCTTTAGTAAGTAGGGTAGAGAGGTACTGGTCTCTGGCCCTCTTTTCTACCAGTCATTCATTGCAAATTTCTATTCTTTAGGAACAAAGCAACAATATCAGAATTCAACTGAAGTTATGTACAATTGCTCTGATCAGAAATTGAAGGAGAAACATGCCTATAGGCTAGCTCAAAGAACAGCAACAGAAGTTTGGATTTAAGAATAAATATTGAGAAAAGAAAAACAAATGTACTGAAAGCCTTTTTATGCAAAGATTACCACTATATAGGAATTTATCTCTAGCATAGAAGTAACAACATTACAAATAAAACTCTCATTCCACTTCTTTCTTGTCTTAAAATTTCCTTTAGGTATGTATGTATCTTAAACGAAGTTCCAAAAAGATGTGTTCTTCCCAGATAATCTATCCTTGAAATTTCAAAAATCAGAGAAAGCAGTATCAATGACACAAAGAATAAAAGTTAATGCTGTTTTTATTATTTCCACAGGAAAAAGGCGACTAAACTTTCTTATGATTTTAAATGCTTTCATTTCAGAACAGAAAGCATTTTTTTCACACAGCCTAATTTTTAAGAGGCTACATATCTCACTAAAATTCAAAGTCAAAAGAAAATGTGAACTTATACTTGAATATACTGTCATTAAGAACTGGGTAATAGTGATTGCTAAAAAGAAAGTTATTTTACAAACAAAAAGCTTTGTTAAGTCTCTTATCTTCAAACCACTCTGTCCTCCTATCTGTGACACATTTGGGGAATAATAAAATTAATAAAAGAAGAGGAGAATCAATCTAAGAATATAATCTTTGGGTCACACAATGTGACTGAGGGCAAAAGAAGCTATACAAGGAAGGACCAAAGAATGAAATCCAGTCTTAATCTCCTAGTTGCCTTAAGTGGATGTTTGCCTCCCTTGAGGCCAGGCCTCACTCACTGAGTCAGATTTACTCAGAGTCATGAGGAGGCAGACGGCACATGACTGCATGCTGTGTAATGCATGACACAGACCTGAAGCATTAAAACACATCTGACAAAAGTCACTTATGGGGACTGGATAAATGCAACTGCCCCTTCTTTTCTTCCCTTTCCCCATCTTCTCCCATGGATCAAGAAGAATGACTTGCAAAGGGTAGTGCAAGTAGAAATCCCTTGAAAAGGCAGCTTGGTCTTTCAACATCCTTACTCTGAAGCTTTTACACATTTTAATTTAAGAGACTTTGAAAGTGAAGGAATGTTAATAATAAACTATTCAATATGACTACATATACATGGCCAAAACCACTTTTTTAAAGAACAAACAAAAAAAGTACTACCTGAAAGAATGGTGTTTCTTCCCATCTTATCCAGAGTGCATATACACAGTGGATAGCCCATCGCAGCTCTCCATAGTATTATGCAACAATATTTCCAGAGATGAGAATTCTGATTCTGCTTTGTATGCCAATCTAGTCAACTAACTGGACCCATCTTTCTACTTATTGCCTTTATTTACAGTCTATACCCTATAAAAATATATACTGTATAAAATACATACATATATACATATATATATATATATATACACACACTGTATATCTTTGCATGTGTTTGATACATGTTACCTCAACTAGACTACAGGTTGAAAAGTGAAAAGTGTTAGTCACTCAGTTGTGTTCAACTCTTTGCAACCCCATTGAATGTAGCCCACCAGGCTCCTCTGTCCATGGAATTCTCCAGGCGAGAACAGTGGAGTGGGTTGCCATTCCCATCTCTAGAGGATCTTCCTGACCCAGGGATTGAACCCAGGTCTCCTGCACTGCAGGCAGATCCTTTACTATGTGAGCCAGTAAGGAAGATTATAGGTCATTTGAGGGCAAAAACCATGTTTTCTACTTTCTGGTATACACTACAGGTTAAGAGCACAGACTCTGGAACCATACCATCCCAGCTCAAATCCAAGCTCTATCATCAGCTTTGTGACCTTGACCAAGATATTTACCTTCCCTATGCCTCACATTTCTCATCTGCAAAGTGAACACAATAGCATATAGCTGTTGTAAAAATTACATAAGCAATAAATTCTGAGTGCCTGGGCCTCCCAGGTGGCACAGTGGTAAAGAATCTGCCTGCCAATGCAGGAGATACAAGAGATGCAGGTTCAATTCCTGGGTCAGGATATCCCCTGGCGTAGGAAATGGCAGCTCACTCCAGTATTCTTGCCTGGAACATCCCATAGACAGAGGAGTCTGGCGAGTTACAGTCCACAGGGTCACAAAGAATCATACACAACTGAGCAATTAAGCATACACACACACACAAAAGTGTCTACCATTTGGTAAGCATCACAAAATATTAATTATTGTAATTACCTGCTGCACCCACTATGGGCTTCCATGGTGGCTCAGTGGTAAAGAATCTATCTGCCAATGCAGGAGATGTGGGTTTGATCCCTGGATTGGGAAGATCCCCTGAAGAAAGAAATGGAACCCACTCCAATATTCTTGTCTGGGAAACCCCATGGACAGAGGAGCCCGGCAGGCTGCAGTCCATGGGGTCACAGAGTCAGACACAACTTTGTGACTGAACAGCAACAAAACCCTCTAAAGTACCTAGCACCAAGCTTTTCTTCTTTAGTAGATGTTCAAGTATCTGCCAATTGGCAAAAAAAAAAGTACAACTGTATTAGCAGCAACATAATTTTTCTAATTCACTGCTATATAATTTATGAACAATGTAGTCTCCACAGTTCAAGAACACCTTCTTTAATTGTTTAAGGTATTTTGCTCAATTAGTCTAAAATGTAGCATCATATATCTCTACTTTTCAATCTAGTGCTAGACTATTTTTCATACATCGTTTTTAATAGCAAACTTCTAAGATAGAACATTTTAAATACGCTATATTTTTGGCTATAGCAGGGACACTAAATTTGATCTAACCCATATCATCTTTATGGCTCCATCTCATAACACAATACAGTTACTAGGAACTTAATAGGAAGTCTGCATAGAATGACTAGTCATATTAAAACTTTGCACTAGGGGTGGGAGAGATGTGAGGGAAAAAAAAAATCATTTGGTAACAGAACCAGAATTACAGCTTTTTAAAACCAGTGAGTGGAGAAGGCAATGGCATCCCACTCCAGGACTCTTGCCTGGAAAATCCCATGGATGGAGGAGCCTGGTAGGCTGCAGTCCATGGGGTGGCTAAGAGTCGGATACGACTGAGCAACTTCACTTTCACTTTTCACTTTCATGTACTGGAGAAGGAAATGGCAATCCACTCCAGTGTTCTTGCCAGGAGAATCCCAGGGACGGGGAAGCCTGGTGGGCTGCTGTCTATGGGGTCGCACAGAGTCGGACACGACTGAAGCAACATAGCAGCAGCAGCAGCAAAACCAGTGAGTAAGTCAATACTAACTGTGAAAAGGATGAAAATGTGTGTGCTGGGAAGCTCTAAGGAGCAGGCTAAAAAACAACTACTACAGCACAAAACAGATTCTTCAGTTTGACAGTCCCAGCTATGAGTGTGAGAGAGCAGGAAATTGAGGACAATCCAATTTTAAGCTGGTTAGAATATCATGTACATTATCAGAATACAGGAAAGCCTACTGTTATTTTTCTGGAAAATAATTTAAGTTCTTAATTTTAAAAGCAAAACAAAATACTTTTAGAGACATTTTTCACAATGTACCAAAAGAAACACAACTTGTGATATTAAAGTCACAATAAGATACCACTTCACTCCCATTAGAATAGTATTATCAAAGGAAAGGAAAAAAGAAGTAACAAGTGTTGGCAAGGATATGAAGCCTTGTATATTTCCGTGAGAATATAAAACGTCATAGCCACTGTGGAAAACAGTACGGTGGTTCCTCAAAAAAGTAAATACAGAATTAATATACGATGCAATTCTACTTTTGAGAGGGTACAAAGATGCCTAAATAAACTGAGTGCAGAGACTCAAATAGATATTTGTATACCAATGTTCCAGCATTATTCACAAAAGCCAAAAGTGGAAGTATCCCAAGTGTCCATTGATAGATGAATGGATAAACAAAATGTGGCATATAATACACTGGAGTACTATTCAGTTTTACAAAGGAAAGACACTGTGACACATGCTATAATATGAATGAACCCTGAAGACACTATGATAAATCAAATAAACAGTCACAAAAGGACAAATATTTTATGATCCCACTTATAAGAAGTACCTAGAAGAGTTAAACTCATAGAGATAAAGTAGAATTGTGGTTGCCAGGGTTAAGGGGAGTAAAAATGGGGAATTGTTATACAATGGGTACAGAGTTTCAGTTTGACAAGATGAAAAAATTATGGAGATGAAGGGTGGTGATGACTGCACAATAATGTGAATGTACTTAATGCCACTGAAGTATATCATTTAAAAATGGTTAAAACAATCAATTTTATCAACAGTTTACCACTATATGTATGTATGTCGACTGACTGATTGAGCAATCAATTTAGAGAGAGAACAGTCCCTTAGAAAACAAACAGTACACCAAGTTCTTATAAAGTTAAACATACTCTTACCATATGACCCAGTGATCAAATATTCCTAGATACTTACCCAGGAGAAATAAAAAACATATACCCAGACAAAAACCTGCATGCCAATGAATAGAGCAGTTTATTCATAGCTGCCAAAACCTGAAAGCAAAATATCCATCAACTTGCAAATGAACAAATAAACTGTGGCACATTCATGTAACAGAATAGTACTTGGCAATGAAAAGGAATGAAATACTGACACATTAACAATTTTAAAACTTAAACATGGAAGACTCTGAAAAGAACCATGGTAAGTTAAAGAAACCAGAAATACTCTGTGATTCCACTTACATAACATTCTGAAAAAAGCAATAGTATACAGTTAGAAAGATCAGTAGTTGCCAAGAACTAGAAGTGGGAAAGGAGGACAAACTCTAAGGGAGACAAGGCTACCTTCGGGGTGATGCAAACATTCACTCTAGACTATAGATGGGAGTTTACTTGACTGTCTCTACTTATCTAAGTTCACAGAATTGCACCCATAAAAGGGGTAAAATTTATTGTATGTAAATTATAACTGAGTAAACAACAAAAGCCCAGAGTACTATGATCAACTTAAACACTCCTACTGCCATAAGCAACCTAAATAAGTATTCGATTTGTAAGACTAGAGTAATTTCGTACTGTTGCTGTTCAGTCACTAAGTCATGCCCAACTCTTTTGTGACCCTATGGACTGTAGCCCACCAGGCTCCTCTGTCCATGGGATTTTCCAGGCAAGAATACTGGAGTGGGTTGCCAATTCCTTTTCCAGGGGACCTTCCTGACACAGGGATCAAACCTGTGTCTCCTGCATTGTTTACCGCTGAGTCACCAGGGAAGCCTGTAGTTGTTATTCAGTCGCTAAGTCGTGTCTCTGAGACCCCATGGAGTGCAGCACACCAGGCCTCCCTGTCCCTCACTATCTCCCTAAGTTTGCCCAAGTTCATGTTCATTTTGTCAGTGATGTTATCCAACCATCTCACTCTCTGCCAATCTCTTCTAGTCTCTGGTGAAGCCTACTTTACTCAAATAGGTCAGAAGTAAAAGCCATGTTTCTAACATTGTCCTTCAAATTTGCATTTTATTTCTAAAGACAAGGGATGACTTCATCAAGGCAATACACTAGAAATAACCAAAGGGTAAGCAATAAATTGAAAAATGGCCTATATATTTTCCAAATAGTTCTTTGGGAACTTATCTTACAGATCACAGTAACCGTGCAAACTCAAAAGCACTCTCCTATAGACAGAATCACCAAGTATCACATAAAGTAGGATGGTCATGCATTCCCTTGCATGGAAAGTTACTGTTTACAAACTCCTTGTGCTTCTACTTCATACAATTATTTTCTACCACTCCCATGCTGAAATAGAACAATATACATTAGGCAAAACCTGTGTTAGTCACTATAACTGACCATAAAACTGAGTGAAATTAACAGCTCTTGTTTTCTACATCCATAGAAAGTGTTGAAGTACTAAATTTCCTATACTTTTGTGAAAAATTTCCTTCCGAGTTACTAGGTTTCTAATTTACCCAAATTAGTAAGTATATATTCTATGCTGCAAATGAAGAGATACCATCCCAACTGCCTTATGAAAAAAATCTAGGGGAAAACTTTAAAATAAGGTAATAAGAATACAGTTCCAACATGGAATTCCCTGGCAGTCCAGTGGACAGGACCTAGTGCTTTCACTGCTGTGGTCCGGGCTCAATTCCTGGTCGGGAAACTAAGATCCTGGAAGCGACGGGCACAAGCAAAAACATATAGATAGATAGATAGATAGTTCCAACAATGTTCAACAATCAGATACTTCAATTCTTTCTGAAATAAAAAGCAAAAATGATCTGAAACGTGCTGTTGTTGTTCAGTGACCCAGCCGTGTCCGACTCTGTGACCCCATGGACTGCAGCATGTCAGGCTTCCCTGTACACCTATTAAATATATAATGCCACAGGAATAGGGTAAAATGCAACATATCCACTACAGAGGGAATAAAGCTGAAGGAAGCGTTTTGGGTGACCAGAACTTCCTTAGCATACTTTTCCTGGCTAATGTTAAGGCATCAACTCTAGAAGACTTTTGAGAATTCCTTGGACTGCAAGGAGTTCAAACCAGTCAATCCTAAAGGAAATCAACTCTGAATATTCATTGGAAGGACTGATGCTAAAGCTGACCCTCCATTACTTTGGCCACTTGATGCAAAGAACCAACTCTTTGAAAAATACCCTGATGCTGGAAAAGATTGAAGGCAAAAAGAGAAAGGGGCAGCAGAGGAGGAGATGGTTATATAGCATCTCTGACTCAATGGACATGAATTTGAGCAAACTCTGGGAGATACCAGAGGACAGAGGAGCTTGGAGTGCTGCAGTCCATGTGGTCGCAGAGTCAGAGACGACTTAGAGACTGAACAGCAACAATCAACTCGCGCAAGCTGTTCCTATGACTGGCTGTTAGGACTTAAGAAGGGTAGGAGATCATTTCTCAAAAACTGAAACACAACATTCTAAACTCAAGTTTTTTTCTCTCTTTATAGAACTTCCTTAATTACTGGATTAAAATGCTGCTGCATTAATACAAACACATTTATGGAGATTCTACAACTAGAAATATTTCCACTTTAAAAAAGACAATTGACTTCAATAAACGTGATTTAAAATTTCTTTTTAAAAGAAGCCAAACTGTCTGATAAAAACTGGTTATAAAATAAAAGCGAACCACCCTCCACATGGGGAAGGGCGATTTTAAGAGAAGCTGTTGTCATCTCATACTGTGCACATCTAACAGGCTATCACACACAATGTAAATAACATTTTCTTAGTAAGGACTTTGATAAAACTGTTGAAAGAAAACCAAGGTTTAATCAAAGTATCTGCTAAATAAACACCCTAATGAAAGAGTAACCCAACAGCAACAGCTCGACAATTTACCCAGCTACTCATTTACAAAGAAAAAACAAATTGGCCTCTTGTCCATTGAACTCTTACTGACAGAGGATATGGTCTGTAAACCAAGTTATATTTTAGAATATGGTCTATAAACCAAGTCATATTTGAGAAAGCTGGTTTGATTAAGACTGCTGCTGCTGCTAAGTCGCTTCAGTCGTGTCCGACTCTGTGCGACCCCATAGACGGCAGCCCAACAGGCTCCGCCATCCCTGGGATTCTCCAGGCAAGAACACTGGAGTGGGTTGCCATTTCCTTCTCCAATGCATGAAAGTGAAAAGTGAAAGTGAAGTCACTCAGTCGTGTCCAACTCTTAGCAACTCCATGGACTGCAGCCTACCAGGCTCCTCCG
This sequence comes from Bos indicus, assembly GCF_029378745.1. NCBI lineage: Eukaryota > Metazoa > Chordata > Mammalia > Artiodactyla > Bovidae > Bos > Bos indicus. The sequence continues at coordinate 60,329,802 of NC_091775.1, read as the reverse complement.
TCCATGGTATTTTCCAGGCAAGAGTACTGGAGTGGGGTGCCACTGCCTTCTCCGTTGATTAAGACAGGGCTTCTCAAACTAAGACACTACTGATGTTAGAGGCAGGATGATTCTGTGTGGTAGGGGGCCGTCCTGTGTACTAAAGAACGTTCAGCAGTACCCTGCCCTCTACCCACTAACACGAGGAGCCCCCTCCCCCCACCCCAGATGTGACAACCAAAATTGTCTCCAGACATGGCCAACCATGAAACATGTTTGGCAGGAGGGCAGAGCTGCCTCGGGTTGAGAACAACTGCTCTAAGGACTGAATAGCTTTGACAGTACTTCAGACTCTCCCTTCTTCTCGTCTTTCATAACTTAATAAATATTAACCACCTCTCCTCCCAGTGATTTTCAAACTTTATGCCCAAGGCCATCGAGGGCCAGGGAAATGCCTTGGGAGCATTTTCTGGGGTTCTGGATATTTATTTTCGAGGAAAAAAATTTGAAAATCCTAACAAGGATAAACACATCACACAAATTTCATACAATATTAAATAAGAAACCTCGAGTTTTTCCCCCTGCTTTCTCTTTTTATATTTTAAATCAAGGCGAGTTTCAGAAAAACTAACATGTGAAAGAACACTAGGAGTGAGCGAGTATACTGCAAGTTCAACGTGTAGCTGATCTATATTTCTTCAGTGCAATGGGAAATGAAATGTACCCTTTAGAAGCCTTAGAGTACTTTCTATCTGCTTTAACAAACATTAGATGTTTAAAGAGCTGAAATATAAAATTCAAGTCCACATTGAATCCTCAGGAGAAACAAATAAATTAACACTGTAATTAGATGTTAGCTGTATTTTAAACCTCTAAAAATCTGTTTTTCTCCCCTAGATGATAAAATTTATTTTTCCCCAGATTTATTGAGAAACAACTGACAAACATCACTGCATAAGCTTAAGGCATACAGCATATTTTGATTCTTAAATTGAAAATACATATCCTTGTTCTTACCTGCCTTCAAAGATCTTCTAATTTAACTATGTTAAACTATGTGTTAACAAATGTTTAACTATGTTAAACTATGTTAAACATAACTCTGTTATGTAATGTGTGTAATCATCTGTAAAGGAGATCTCAAATTTTAATGTGCCTCCAAATATCCTGGTGCTTGTTAAAATGTAAATCCTAGGCACAGTTCCCAGAGATTTTGATTGGTGGGAGCTGGGGATAGGAAAGGTCCAATGATGTGCATTTTTAAGAAGCAGTCCTAGTGATCCTTATGTAGATTGTAGAAAGACTCATTTTTACTAATGCTAGTTGACATGTGGAATGTGGGACCACAGTAACTGCAATGAAATTCTAGCAATCCCTATCCACAGACTATACCACACTTCGTAAATTTATTACCACCAGCCTCTGGTCAATTCAACTAAGATCTAAAAATAAAAACACATTTCAAATATAATTAAATGGTCCAGAGTTGTGAGTAAGCTAAGAAATGAAAAGTAAACATTCCAGATTCTTTTTATGATTAATGGCCAGACTACAAAATCTGATCAATCTGTACCATCAATTTTTACCTCATGCAAAAACTAAAGTTAACCATAGCTATAATTTTATCCTCCAAAATAAATAAACCTTTATTGGTTATAAAAATCTTAGCTCCCTGATAAAGGTTTTTCATGTATCCCAAAATTATTTGCTTCTAATAAATAGTACAGTCAGTTCACACATCAGTCGTTTTGATTCACTGTCTTCCCGGATACACATTAAAATGACATGCTAGGATGCAAACAGATAAATGACTTCTCAAGTTATTTTAACATCCAATCATTTTTACTGCATTCCTACTACAGTCTTCATTCCTGAAGACCTGAAAGTATTATTTAAGCAAATAGCCATGTCAATTTCATGTTCTCCATTTTTCACTTTAGCATAGTTACAGCAGACAGCATCCTTTTCTTTTTGAGTCAACGTGCCTCCCAAAATATTCCATTTTTCAAAAAGCACTGGCTTTATAAAATAGCTGAACAATCCCATACTTGCCTCTCTTTTCTAATACCATATAAAAACAGAATTGCTAATAAAGCACACTAATATTTCCATATTTCACCTAACATTCCAAACCCATTCACTTGGACATTTCATGAGTCAAGCTGGTGGCACATTCAATCATTGATTTTTTTTTTTTCCAGCAACAACAACAGGAGTCAGCTCCATGGATTCCATGCTTCTTTGAGAAGACTTAGGGTGCCCTTTGTCTTCAAGGTACAGAATACCATAAATACAAAACGAGGCAGTCCTGAGCCAGGCTTAGCTTTTAAAGAACATCTATCTCCAAAAACTTCCAAAGGAACCCAGAAATGAGAAACATTATCAGAAACACTAAAACCAAAAATGAACTTTGTTTAGTGAAAAATGCTAAAGATAAAAAAGCATGCCAGGTTTTGTTTTTGTTTTTTTTTTTTGCTTGTTGTTCTTTGTTTCTTTTAAGCAATGTGCAGAAAAACAAAAGGCAGAGAGATCTAGGGTTTGAGGGGAAAGAGTGTAATGACAGAGACAGCAGAACTACTTGATTTCTATTAGTAGAAAGAAGTCCTATTAATACACTGAGGGCTTCTCAGGTGGCTCAATGGTAAAGAATCTGCCTGCCAAGCAGGAGACATGGGTTCGATCCCTGAGTTGGAAGATCCCCTGGAAAAGGAAATGGCAACCCACTCCAGTAATCTTGTCAGGGAAGTCTCATGGACAGAGGACCCTGGTGGGCTATAGTCCGTGGGGTTATAAAAGAGCCAGGCACAACTTGACAACTAAAACAGCAGCTGCAAAAACCTACACTGAAGTCTCTAAGCAAGTCCCCACCTCCTTCAGCCTCAGTTTCTTCACTTATAACCCTGTTTCACAAAGTTGCTATGAGGAATGCAAAGAAAAATGTTAAGTCATACATACCCAAGAACTACACAAATATGGCTTCCCTGGTAGCTCAGCGGTAAAGAATTCACCTGTAATTCAGGAGACACGAGTTCGATCCCTGGGTCTGGAAGATCTCCTAAAGAAGAAACTGGCAACCCACTCTAGTGTTTTGCCTGAGAAATCCCATGGACAGAGGAGCCAGACCGGCTATAGTCCATGAGGTCACAGAAAGAATCAGACACGACTTAGCAACTAAATGACAACACACAGATATAAGTTTCTAATCCCTTAGTAAACCAATTTTTTGTAAAAGGAACATTAAAAGGAAACTGGAAAAAGAGAAAAATTTATTCACAAAACTCTGAAGATGATTGTAAAGAAAATATTGTACTGATTTTCATAAAGGAGTTCGTGTAGGTCTCAGAAACCTATCAGTTTAGAAACCTAAATCACCACTAAGTTTGATAATACTCACCTGGAAAAAGTAGAAAATGTACAATGAAATAGGTGTTTTTTGAAAACCTGGGGGAAAGAAGGCTACTGGGACGCTGCTCTGATTCCTTTTAGTACACAAAAAGAACTTTAAAGAATCATATCATATCCCAAATTTTAACTGTGCTTTATTGATAAGATCTTGCTATTTGCATCCTTCCCTTAAGGTACATTTATTTTCTAATATAAGTAAATCTACTTTAAAACGCAGCTTTACTTGTTACTTGGGAGGCACATTTAAGGGCTTTCTCTAAACTAAAATATAAAAACATCACTAAATGCTTAAACAGAATGGGTTAGAGATGAGTTCATCCTAGAATTTGAACTTGATTGAGATGATAGCCCAAAAAGCTATTCAGGCCAAGTCACCCAAAAGATTACTATTTACAATATTATCAGTGACTTTATACTCAAAGAGCTTTCAGTTCAATCTACTAGAGAAAGTTAAAAGGAATATTTTGATTTTTGAAAACACAAAATAACCTCATCCCAAGGTCTTCAAAAGTATCCTTTAAAATATGGCATGGATCTGCAAAATCAGAACAATACTTACCTAATAGGACTATTATAGGATGAGATTGAGACATATTTTGTGTATGTTCTGAACAATTATTAAGTCTTACACAAAAGTTAGGTGTTTTATAAGCCTATGCTTAGCTCATCAATTACAGACTGATTAATTAAATCAATAACCTATTTTATTAAAAAAAATTGAGCAAAAGTATATTTAACTGTAGTTCCTTTTTTTAAAAAAAAAGTAATGTTTAATATTGACTAATGATCTAAAATTGAAATTATAAAAGACCTTTCTACCATTTTATTACCCTAGTGAATTCTTCTTGTATATAGATATCTTAATGTACACAAAGCTTTAATTAACTGAGGTAGTATACTCCCTCATGGAACCCATACCCTCACAAAGTCATAGTATTAAAGAAATATTACTGTTAATTGTGACTATCAAATCCATTAAAGAATAGTAAAGAAACTGTTAGCTGTGAGACTATCAAAGTGAACAAATATTCCATTCAATAAGCAACTTTCAATACAATAAAGGAAATTAAACATACACAAGTAAGTAGAAAACAACAAGTTAGATGTTGAAAAGTTCCATAACAGAACTTTAAACAGCTTAACAGAAGTTTTAGAGAAGGGAAAAATTATTTCTAGCTATGGGGGAAAGTAGGCAAAGAGATGTCAGGGAAGAAGTCATATTTGTGCTAGGTCCTAAAGGATGAAGAGGACTCTGAAACATCCCTAAATAAAATACACATCTCCCTGGAAGAAAAAATGCTTCTATTTCACTGGGAAAACAAAAACAAGCAACAAAACAAACAGCTGTCTCTCGTTAAATAGTACCAACATCCCTCCAGTATCTAGTCACAAATTAAACCACAACCTAGGCTTTTAAAATCTCCCCACTCTTCCCCACATATCTCAGTGCCCCATATCTAATCCTTCACCAAATTTTATCCATTTTAACCTCCTAAATATCTCTCAAGTCTATTCTCTTCTCTATCACCATCTCCCTAGTCTGAATTACCATCATTTCCTGCCCCAATTATAACAACAGCCTTCTGACTGGTCTCCCTGCTCCACATTGATCTATCTTCTATACTGAAGTCAGAGTGGTCTTTTCTAAGGCAAATAGAGCAGGCACTGACTTCCAGACCCAAATCCTGCACACATAGCTACTTCCTTTGCTGCATTTTATACCATGCATCCTCTAAATATCTGTGATCCAGCCACTCCGGTCTTTATTAAGAATTCCTCAAATTTGCCAGGCTCACTTAACACCAGGACCTTTGCACATTACCCTCTTCATCTGGAACACTTGCCCACTCCTAAATCCCTTCACCTAGTTAACCCCTATTCACCCCACAGATCTTAGTCATTGCCTTAAGAAAGTCTTTTTTATTCTCTCATACTAAATTAGATCAGTTAGTTATATACTTTTAGGGCACTGTGTACTTTCTTATACAGTATTTGTGAGAATTTTAGTTTTATATTTAGTTTGCATTTGATTAATAGTTACCTCTCTGACTAAACTGTAAGCACCATTAGGACAAGATTCACAAATAACTTTGCTTCAGGTTAGATCCGACATACATGTTTGTTCCTAAGTCAATAAGTTCTCTTTTCAGTCAAAATACCTAGGGTGAACCAACAAGTATAGACGTCACTGTCATGCCTACACAATAAGCAGTTTGTATGCCAAAAGCAGGCCCTTCACCAACTCACCCCTATTTGTGCTTCCCACTGTCTATTTGGCAAAAATTATACCTTAACTTTTTAACCTAATAATAAGCATGATTTAGTAGCTTAATTCACTGCTAGTTATGTGGCTCAGACAGTAAAGAGTCTGCCTACAATGCAGGTGACCTGAGTTCAATCCCTAGGTCAGGAAGATCTCCTGGAGAGGGAAATGGCAACCCACTCCAGTATTCTTGCCGGGAAAATCCCACGGACAGAGGAGTTTGGTAGGCTAGCGTCAATAGGGTCGCAAAGAGTAGGACATGTCTGAGCGACTTCACTTTCACTTTGACTTTTAAGAAGACTAGATGTTTAGTTTAAAAGTAGAAAAATTGACTTTGCTTGCCAAGAATCAGTGCCTTCAGAAAAGGAAAAAAGTATTTCGTTGATTTATTCAGGTCAAATAAACATCCCCAACTTCCACTCCACCATTTACAGGAAGAGATGTGCTGTGAAATTTGTAGTCACAGCTTATGCCATTAACAATTTGTGGCATATTGGGAGGAATTTAAAAAGTAGTGTATGAAGGCTTTTTATTGTACTGAGTCAGATGGCTATATGGGTGACACTATGGAGATACAGTGACCTCGCTGAAGTACTGACTTTAAATAAGTAAAAGGCACTAAAGAAATCCAACTTGTTCAAGCTTCAATAACTCAAGATCATACCTCCCTGAAGAGATGAACACACCAGATTTAAAATCGCAGAAGGAAGAATACTGCTGATTTGCTCCAGGACATGCTATCACTCAGGGCCAAACCAGATATGGGAGGATTTCTATTGATCAAGGTGGATTAACAAGGACCAGAATTACCCTGCTGCCTGGAACAAGTAAAATTTTTATATTTTCCCATATTATTTAAATCTTTTTTAAAATATAATCAACTATTTGATGCAAAAACAATATTTTTGTAGAGTTTATAAGTAGAAGTAAAATGCATGACAATAGCACAAAAGCCAGAAAGTTAAAATCATTAAGTATAATGTTATAAGGTTCTTAACTATAAATGAAGTAGTGTAATAACACTTGAAGTTAGACCATTATAGATGAAAAGATATATACTATAAACTATAATGTAAAACAATATAGAAAATAGAATCGTAAAAAATACAAAATTACTTCAAAAAGCATTAAGAGTAAAATGAGAGAAAGGAACAGATATGAGAAACAAAACAAACAGTAAGATATTTATAGTAGATTTAAACCCACCCATTCAATTTAAATGCAACCAATCACATTAAATATAAATAATTAAGTATAAACACATTAAATGTAACTAGTCCAAATACCCCAACTGAAAGACTGGATAAAAGATCAAGACTTAACTATATGTTGCCTAAAAGAAACCCACTTTAACTATAAAGAGACAAGTGAATTAAAAGTACTAATAAAAAGATGGAAAAAGAAATTCCATGTCACAAGTCACAAGAAAGCTACAATAGCTATATTAAAGTCAGATAAAGCAGATTCCATGACAAAGAATATCACTAGTGATAAAGATTGGAGAAGGAAATGGCAACCCACTCCAGTGTTCTTGCCTGGAGAATCCCAGAGACGGGGGAGCCTGGTGGGCTGCCGTCTATGGGGTCGCACAGAGTTAGACACGACTGAAGCGACTTAGCAGCAGCAGCAACAGTGATAAATAAGACTATTTCATAATGATAAAATACATAATGATATTATGTCTTCATCAGGAGGATATCATAACCTAAATGTCTATGTTCCTAATAACAAAGTTTCAAAATACACAAAGCAAAACCTGATGGAACTACAGAGAAAAATAGGCAAATCCACAATTAACCAAAGACTTCAACAAAGCTGTCAATAATTGATAGCAAATCAAGAATACAGAAGACTTGCACAACACTATTTACGAACTAGACTTAACAGATACTTATAAAACACTCCATTCCACAATAGCAAAATACACATTTGTTAAAACAAATAAGTGCACACTATACTGAGTCATAAAGCAAGTCTCAATCTAAATCACATTTAGATTTATCTAAATGGATTCAAATCATACAAAGTATATCCTGACCACAAATTAGGAATTAGTAACAAAAAGACATCTGGAAAATCCTCAAATATTTGCAAACTATATAAACCTCTATAAAGCCCATGAGTCAAAGATAACATCAAAGGAAAAATGAGAAATTATTTTGAACTAAATGAAACATGCCACAGCACATTTGTGAGGTGGAACTAATGCAGTATTTAGAGGAACATTTACCGCACGGAAATGCCTTTATCGGGAAAGAAGACAAGTTGCAAATAAATGGCCTGTGCTTCTATATTAAGAAAGTAGCAAAGGGATATCAAAACAACAAATGAAACCCAAAGTAGATAAAAGAAAGTAAATAATAAATATTATAACAGAAATCAGTAAAATTTCAAAGAAGAAAAAAATAGGAAAAAAGACAGTGAAACCAAAAGCTGATTCTTGGACCAACACAGCTGATAAACTTAAACCTACCAGACTGATGGAGGGTAAAATAGGGAAGACAGAAATTCACAATATCAGGAATAACAGAGGTAACATAATTAAAGATTCTGAAGTTATTAAAAAGATAAGGAAATATCCTAAACAATTTTATGCTGATAAATTTAACTACTTAAGACAAAAAGGACACAATCCTTCAAACACACAAACAACAAAAGATCAAGAACAAATGAATAACATAAATTTTATATTCATGAAAGAAACTGAATTTGAAGTGAGAAAAATTTTCCCACAAAGAAAATTTCAGGTATAGATGGCTTACCTGATGCATTCTACCAAACACACAAAGCAGAAACAATACCAATTCTATATAAACTCTTCCAGAAAATTAAAAAAGAAACACTTTACAATGCACACTGTGATGTCGTGCATGCATGCTAAGTCACTTCAGTTGTGCCCAGTGCTTTGCGATGGTATGGACTGTCGCCTGCCAGGCTCCCCTGTCCACGGGATTCCCCAACAATACTGGAGTAGGTTACCATGCCCTTCTCTAGGAGATCTTTCCAACCCAAGGATCAAATCCCTGTCTCTTATGGCTCCTGCAATGGCAAGCAGTTTACTTTCTTTAAAGTAAACACAGTAGGATGTACCACACTGTGATTTCAGGACACTCTAACACCAAAGCCAGAGAAATAACACAAGAAAACCACACACCAATATTCCTCCATGAATACAGATACAAAATTCTTTTTTTTTTTTTTGGCCATACCACACAACATGCAGGATCTTCATTTCCCCACCAGAGATCAGGGATCCAATCCAGGCCCCCTGCATTGGAAGCACAGAGTCTTAACCACTGGACTGACAGGGAAGTCCTTAAAATTCTTTAAGATAACTTTAGCAAATAAAATGAAGCAAATCAAGCAACATATAAAAAGATAATAAAACATCAAGACCAAGAAGAGTTTTATGCAAGTGTGACAAGTTGGCTTAAAACTCAAAAATCAATGTAATTAGGAAATTCCCTGGTAGTCCAGTAGTTAGGACGTGGCTCTTTCACTGCAGTGGCTCAGACTCAATCTCTGGTTAGAGAACTAAGATCTCAACAAGCCACATGGTTCTCCCCACCCCCTAAAAAAACAATGGAATTAATATTAACAAACTAAAAAAGAAAACCTATGTGACCACTTCAATAGATGCATCTGACAACATCTATTCCTAATTGGGGGGAAAAACCTATTAAGAAACTAGGAATAGAAAGGAATATCTTAAAATTGATAGGGGGCATCTACAAAAACACCAACAAACCTAAAGCTAGCATCACACTTAAATAGTAAAAGACTGAAAGCTTTCCCAAGAGAGGTCAGGATGTCTGCTCTCACCATTTGTATTAAACATTAACCTGGAGGTGCCAGCCAGTGCAATCAGGCAAGAAAAAGAAAGAAAAGGCATCCTGACTGGAAGAGAAGTAAGTCTTTATTTGCAGACATTATGTACAATCTTCGTATAGAAAAGCTAATAGAATCTGCAAAATACCCACTAGAAATAACACGTGAGTTTAGCAAGGTTGCAGCATACAAAGCAAAAATGAAAAGAAGAATCTGTTATAGTCTATATACTAGAAATAAATTAGAAACAAATTTTTAAAAATATACCACCCACAATATCATCTAAAATTGTAAAATACTTAGGAGTAAATCAAACAAAAGATCTATAAGACCTGCACACTGAAAGCTTTATAGAGAGAAATTTTAAAAGACAAAATAGAGAGATGTACACTATTAATATATTAATTCTCCCCAAATTGATCTATAGTTTCAACACAACCACAATCAAAATCCCAACAGGCTTTTTGTGCAAAATTGACAAGCTGAGTCTAAAATTCATTTGGGCATGGAAATGATCTAGAAGAGCTAAAATAACTTTGAAAAAAGAAAAAGAGAATTTGTACTTGACCTCAAAACTTATTACAAATCTACAGTAATAAAAACAGTATTCTCTGAGTCAAGATAAACAGTAGAATGATGGAATATACCAAAGGCCAGATACAGACACCCCCGCCCCATGTATATTTGATTTTCAACTAAGGTACAAAAGCATTCAAGTGCTGGAAAAAACAGACTGTTTAACAAATGGTGCTGAAACTATTAGATATTCATATTTTAAAAAAGAAATTTCAATCCTTATTTTGGACTAAATACACAAAAATTAAATCAAAATGGATCACAGACTTGAAATCATAAAACTTTTAGAAGAAAACATAGGAAAAGTCTTTGCAACCTTCGATTAGATAAAAATTTGAGTAAGACAGGAAAAGCACAATTCACAAAATGAAAAGATTCCTCAAAATTAAGAACTACTCTTTGAAGACAGTGTTAAGAATATGATCAGGTATGTCACAAGCCCTTAGGAAAACAGTTTGGCAGTTTCTTAATGGGAAAAAGCAACTGCAAATCACATATGTGATTAATAGTTTATATCCTGAATATGGGGCTTCCCTGGTGGTTCACTGGTAAAGAGTCCACCTGCCAATGCAGGAGACACGAGTAGATTCCTGTGTTGGGAAGATCCCTGGGAGGAAGGCATGGCAACCAATTCGTTTTCTTGCCTAGAAATCCCAAGGACAGAGGAACCTGGCGGGCTACAGGCCATGGGGTTGCAAAAGAGTTGGACACAACTTAGCAACTAAAACAAAAAAATCCAGAATACAGAAACAACTCATGTAACTCAATAAGACAAATCCAATTTATTTATTTAATTAAGTATAGATGATTTACAATGTTTTGTTACTTTCTGCTATATGGCAAGGTGACTCAGTTATACATATGAATACATTCTTTTTTATATTCTTTTCCATTATGATTTATCCCAGGACACTGAGTATAGTTCCCTGTGCTATATAACAGGTCCTTGTTGTCCACTGACAAAACCAATTTAAAACCAGACAAAAGATTTGATTTGACATTTCACTAAAGAAGATAGATGAATGTCTGATAAGCATATGAAAAGATGCTCAACATTAACTAGTCATCAGAAAAATGCAGATCAAGATCACGTTGAATAGGGCTACACACTCCTACATGGACTGAAATTAAAAAGACTTATCATACCAAGTGCTGGTAAGGCAGTGAAACTGGACTGCCATACCCTGCTGGTGGTAAAATGATACAAGCACTTTGGAAAACAGTTTGGCAGTTTCTTAAAATGTTAAACATAAACCTATCACATGACCCAGTCATTCCGCTCTCAGGCGGTTGCCCAAGAGAAATAAAAGCATATGTCTATACGAAGATTTATACGCAAATGTTCACAGAACCTTTATTCGTCATGGCCAAAAAACTAGAAACAACCCAAACGTTTGGGTAAACTGATAAATAATCATGGAATATTTACTCAGTGGCATACTCCTTGGTTAAACAAAGGAATTAACTGTTGATACAAGCAACAACATGGGTGAATCTCAAAATGTACTAAATGAAAGAAATCAGATTACAAGTAAGTATATATTACATGATTTTATTTATATAAAATTTTTGAAAATCCAAACTAACCTATAAAGACAAAAAGTAGACTAATGGTTGTCTGGTGATGGAGTGGGAGGGATGGCACAGAAGGATTATAAACAGGTGCAAGGAAACTTTTTAGAAGAATTAGATGTTCATCTTCTTGATTGTGGTGATGGTTTCATGGTTATTTAAATCTGCTGTATAACAAATATAACAAATTGTTTTTTTAAGATGCATGTATTTTTTTAAGACATATGATCAGAATGTAACATTTTAATTCACTTCACGTTGCCATATTGCCCATAGCTCAAAGAATCACAGATTTTGAAGAACTGCAATTCATTCATGCATGCGTGCTAAGTTACTTCAGTTGTATTTGACTCTTTGTGACCCCATCGACTGTAGCCCGCCAAGCTCCTCTGTCCATGGGATTCACCAAGCAAGAATAATAGAGTGGGTTGTCATGCCCCCCTCCAGGGGATCTTTCGGACCCAGAGATCGAACCAGCATCTCTTATGTCTCCTGCACTGGCAGGCAGGTTCTTTACCACTAGTGCTACCTAGGGAAAGTTAAATTCATAACTGGTTCACACAGCATGCTATGTTTAAATCATGCTTTAAGTTTCTGAGTCCTTGAAATACAAACCTTAGGATATTTTTAAATCACAAAGTATATGCACCATAAAGCCAGGTTCAAGAGGAACTGAGATGAACACAAATCAGGCCCAACAAGAGGCCAGTGTTCCTAGGTTTCTGAAAAAGAACACAGGAATTCTATAAATATCCTAAAATATCTCTTATATGGCCAAGCTCTGATCAATGTTTGGGTTGACTTGCCTCTATAAAAGCAGATTCTCTTTTCAGAATTTCTCATATCAAAAGGGAAAACCACTTGAAGTGTAAGTCCTAGAATAAATAAAGCTATGCCCCAGATGAATACAATTCATGGTTCTTATGACTGTGTGGTCTCTTAAATTTCAATATTCTTACTGGCTTCGTCAAGCATAAATAAAAGGCTGACAAAGACATGCTTTCAAAGAGAAAAAAAGTCCTATTTTTATACTTTGTATTACTGCTAAAACTACATAAATTTAGATTACCATTAGAATTTGTATAAACTTTTTTATATGTAGAAATATTCACACCACTCACCATAAACAGCTTTCTCATGTTGTCTACAGTTAATAAAACTTGGACAACTCTACAAAGATGTTCAATTATGACATCCAAAGCATACCCAGCACATCAAATGCCATTATTTTACAGTTACAGTGCTGTATAAAGCACATAGGTAAACTACAGGTTCAAGGTTCAAATTAACAAACATCACAGTGAGTGCTTTTTACAATAACAGTTTAAACTTTTTATCTATGAGAAACCAAATTATATAGTAGTGAAGAGAACAGACTCAAGAGTTAACTGCCTGAGTTCCAATCTCATACTAGCCACCCACTTGCTCCATAACCTTGGCCAAGTTCCTTTACATCTCTGTGTCTCTGATTCCTCACCTATAAAATCCGGATAATAACAGCATTTACTTCATAGGATAGCTACAAAGATTAAACAGACATAAAGAACCTAGAACTGTACCTGGCTCATGTAAGTATTCAAGAAGTTTTACATTATTGTTGTCATTATAATCATGATTATGACTATCACTGTTATTAGAGTTAAGGTTACTGTATTGGATAATTAACACTTATTACTGATAATATGAAAACCAAGAATATGTCTAAGAATTAATATAAAAGAAAGATGTAAATAGACATTTTTCAAAAGAAGATATACAAACAGCCAAAAAGCATATGAAAAGATGTTCAACATCACTCATCATAAGGAAAATGAAAATCAAAACCATGATGAGGTATCACTTCACACTGACTAGGATGGCTTTAATAAAAGAGAATAGAAAATAACAAGAGTGGGTGCAAGGAGGTAAAAAAACTGCAACCTTATACATTGCTAGTAGGAAGGTAAAAATGCACAAATGCTGTGGAAAAGTTGTAGTTTCTCAAAAGTACGTATAGACAATGAAGAGGGTTACATAACATTTGAATGTACCTAATATCACTGAATTGCATGTTTAAATAATTAAAATAAAATGTGGTATGTATATTGTACCACAATAAAAAAAAAAAATGATTGCAAAAGAACATATTGGTTACTCTCTCCAGCATCCTCACTTTTATTCCTTCCATTCACCCATGAACTCAAACCCATTTTTACCTATGTGGTTCCAAAAGAGGCACAGAAGGTAGGATAAGACATATTGCTAAATTCTAAGAGTACTTCAGATCAGATCAGTCGCTCAGTCATGTCCAACTCTTTGCGACCCCATGAATCACAGCATGCCAGGCCTCCCTGTCCAGCACCAACTCCCGGAGTTCACTCAGACTCACGTCCATCGAGTCAGTGATGCCATCCAGCCATCTCATCCTCTGTCGTCCCCTTCTCCTCCTGCCCCCAATCCCTCCCAGCATCAGAGTCTTTTCCAATGAGTCAACTCTTCCCATGAGGTGGCCAAAGTACTGGAGTTTCAGCTTTAGCATCATTCCTTCCAAAGAAATCCCAGGGCTGATCTCCTTCAGAATGGACTGGTTGGATCTCCTTGCAATCCAAGGGACGCTCAAGAGTCTTCTCCAACACCACAGTTCAAAAGCATCAATTCTTCGGCACTCAGCCTTCTTCACAGTCCAACTCTCACATCCATACATGACCACAGGAAAAACCACAGCCTTGACTAGACGAACCTTTGTTGGCAAAGTAATGTCTCTGTTTTTCAATATGCTATCTAGGTTGGTCATAATTTTCCTTCCAAGGAGTAAGCGTCTTTTAATTTCATGGCTGCAGTCACCATCTGCAGTGATTTTGGAGCCCCCCAAAAATAAAGTCTAACACTGTTTCCACTGTTTCCCCATCTATTTCCCATGAAGTGATGGGACCGGATGCCATGATCTTCGTTTTCTGAATGTTGAGCTTTAAGCCAACTTTTTCACTCTTCACTTTCACCTTCATCAAGAGGCTTTTGAGTTCCTCTTCACTTTTTGCCATAAGGGTGGTGTCATCTGCATATCTGAGGTTATTGATATTTCTCCTGGCAATCTTGATTCCAGCTTGTGTTTCTTCCAGCCCAGCGTTTCTCATGATGTACTCTGCATATAAGTTAAATCAACAGGGTAACAATATACAGCCTTGACGTACTCCTTTTCCTATTTGGAAACAGTCTGTTGTTCCATGTCCAGTTCTAACTGTTGCTTCCTGACCTGCATACAAATTTCTCAAGAGGCAGATCAGGTGGTCTGGTATTTCCATCTCTTTCAGAATTTTCCAGAGTTTATTGTGATCCACACAGTCAAAGGCTTTGGCATAGTCAACAAAGCAGAAATAGATGTTTTTCTGGAACTCTCTTGCTTTTTCCATGATCCAGTGGATGTTGGCAATTTGATCTCTGGTTCCTCTGCCTTTTCTAAAACCAGCTTGAACATCAGGAAGTTCACAGTTCACATATTGCTGAAGCCTGGCTTGGAGAATTTTGAGCGTTAGTTTACTAGCGTGTGAGATGACTGCAATTGTGCGGTAGGTTGAGCATTCTTTGGCATTGCCTTTCTTTGGGATTGGAATGAAAACTGACCTTTTCCAGTCCTGTGGCCACTGCTGAGTTTTCCAAATTTGCTGGCATATTGAGTGCAGCACTTTCACAGCATCATCTTTCAGGATTTGGAATAGCTCAACTGGAATTCTATCACCTCCACTAGCTTTGTTTGTAGTGATGCTTTCTAAGGCCCACTTGACTTCACATTCCAGGATGTCTGGCTCTAGGTCAGTGATTACACCATCGTGATTATCTGGGTCGTGAAGATCTTTTTTGTACAGTTCTTCTGTGTATCCTTGCCATCTCTTCTTAATATCTTCTGCTTCTGTTAGGTCCATATCATTTCTGTCCTTTATCGAGCCCATCTTTGTATGAAATGTTCCTTTGGTATCTCTGATTTTCTTGAAGAGATCCCTAGTCTTTCCCATTCTGTTGTTTCCCTCTATTTCTTTGCATTGATCGCTGAAGAAGGCTTTCTTATCTCTTCTTGCTATTCTTTGGAACTCTGCATTCAGATGTTTATATCTTTCCTTTTCTCCTTTGCTTTTCACTTCTCTTCTTTTCACAGCTATTTGTAAGCCCTCCCCAGAAAGTCATTTTGCTTTTTTGCATTTCTTTTCCATGGGGATGGTCTTGATCTCTGTCTCCTGTACTTAGGAAAGTCTAAAAATGCTACTTTAAACAGCTCATGACATAGTTTAACACAAATATATTAAACTGGAAGCAGCGACTTAGGAACTTGGATAATAGAAATAGGGTAATACCCGCAAAATGTACTAGATTGTAACTCACATTCCAGTCTTACTCACATTCTAATATAACTTCACCAAGAATCTTTACATCACTAACCTTACACGATTACTTCCCAATAAAATGGAGAAAAGAATGATGTTTCATAAATTTATTGAAAAAAAAATGCAGGGTATTTTGAGACTGTAGGGAAAAATCCAACATTGCAAAAACATATCATTTTATATAATATGCTCACAGGTAAATGGAATAACATTGCTGGTTGTATAAGCAAAACATTACTATTGCCAGTTAAGCTTCAGGTAAGGAAAGATTACTGGCATGAAAAAGTAATGCAACTATTTCTCAAGGTATGACAATCAAGGGGGGCTTCCCAGGTGGCACTAGTGGTAAAGAACCCGCCTGCCAATGCATAGGACTTAAGAGACGCATGTTGGATCCCTGGGTCAGGAAGATCCCCTGGAGGACGGCATGGCAACCCACTCCAGTATTCTTGCCTGGAGAAAACCATGGACAGAGGAGCCTGATGGGCAACAATGAATGGGTTCTCAAAAGAGCTGGAGGCAACTGATGTGACTTACCACACAGGCATGACAATCAAGTTGTACACTAAAAATACCTAAAATGCAAATACCTAAAAATATCCTCAAACTGATTAAAGGTGAGCTTGAAAAAGAATGACTTCGGACTTTCTAACCTGAGCAAAACAGCAAGACTTATGGCTGTATCAAATCCTCTAGAGCAGGGGTCCCCAACTTCCAGGATCTAAGGCCTGATGATCTGAGGTAGAGCTGATGCAATAATAATAGAAATAAAGTGCACAATATATGTAATGCCCTTGAAACATCCTGAAACCATCCCTTGCCGCCTCTATTTCAGGTCCATGGAAAAACTGTCTTTCACAAAACTGGCCCCTGGTGCAAAAAGATTGGGGACCACTGCTCTACAGTATCTTTCTGTTTCAATAGGAATCACCACATATGATACTGTTCTTTATCACGTTATCAAATAAGATTCAGACATTAGCAAATAAAGCATTTCTATGAGGATGAATACTACTCTGAAGTCTTTATGAAGCCAGAAAATACTAAAAGTTCACTCATTTTTTAGATTTGAACCATGTTTTTGGTTAGTGCTGGGCATCTTTTTCAAGGTCTGTTCTTTGAATCAGGCTAACCACTATCCACTGGGCAAAACCGGTCCACTACAAAACAGAAATGTGCACTAGAAAGGCCTTGGGCTTTCTCACTCAGAGATATGCCTGAAATTTATAAACAAACAGAAAATTTAACAGTCAAACCTACAGAAAAATCAAGAGAAGAAAACACTTATATGTTATATCCTGCCCAAATTTAAATCAAACAAAATCTCCTATAAACTTCCACAATATTAACTGGATACAGGATTCTACATTTCATTCTTAAACCTCTCTATGTTACTATTAAAAGTTAAACTACTTTGTTCCTTTCTAAGTTTGCTCCTATTACATGCTAAACAAATAGCTAATGGATAAAAGACAATTTGGGTTTGATTTCAACTAAATAGCATTTTAGAAAAGGAGAAACGATGGAGGCAGTAAAAACATCAGTGGTTGCCATGAGCTTGGAGGTAGTGGGTAGGGAGAGATGAACAGAGCACATAGGATTTTTAAGGCAGAAAAAAAATCTGTATGCTTTGACTCCATATTCATGCTTCCCTCATTCACTGGGAAATATGCCATTAATCAAAAGGAGTACCATTGAGAAAAAACTCAGTTTTGAAGGTAAGTCATTAGAACTCTGAGCATATTTAATAGGTGCTAAATAACATGTAAGACACTACATGCACCTGTATGCTCAGTTGTGTCCAACTCTTTGCAACCCTATGCAGTGTAGCCCACCAGGCTCCTCTGTCCATGGGATTCTCCAGGCAAAAACACTGGAGTGCTTGCCACGTCCTTCTCCAGGGGATCTTCCCAACCCAGGGATCGAACCTGTGTCTCCTACATTGGCAGGCAGATTCTTTACCTCTGAGTCACCTGGGAATTTCACTACAGGAAATCTATGCAAATATACTTCAATATGTTGAATGTAGCAATACAGAAGTAGGACTTAAAATTATGAGCCATATTTTCATACATTTGTGGGAGGAACTGCTTTCCAGGAAGGTCACACAAATTTGGCACTAAGTTTCAGGCCTTTAAAAACATACTCTTCTAGGAATTCGGCCTAAGGAAATAGTCAGAAGTTCAAAGATTTGTAAACAAAGAGAATCAGTAGACTGTAAACAAAAAAATTTTGAAAAATGTTAATATTTAAAATAGGATAATGGTTAGATAAGTTATGTTAAATTAGTCATTGACAAATTATATTTTCAAATAAGCTTCAGTAATAAAGCAGTGTGACACTGGCATATGAATATACAGAGACCAATAGAACACAGTAGAAAATCTTGAAATAAACTAAATTGTATATGACAATCTAGTAAAGGATAAAGGAGACATCTTAAATCAGTGGAGGAAAACATGAATTATTCAATAAATGTTGCTAGGATAACTGAAAAACCATCTTTCTGAAAATGAAATTATATCCATATCTCATACCTTATACCAGGATGAATTCCAAATGGATCAAAGATTTAAATGTATTAAAAAAAAAAAAAAAAAGAACTAGACAAACCATGGGAGAGTTGGAACTTCAGAATAGGAAAGGCCATTCTAACAGAAAACCAAAAAGCCATAAAAGACTGATATATTCAACTGTACAAGAATAATTTCCTCATAGAGGAAAAGAAAAACAAAACACAAATTAAAATACTGTCAACTCACAACAGACAAAGGGTTCTTAACATATTAAGAGTTCCTGCAAATCACTAAAGGATCCAACAACCCAAAAAAAAAGGGCAAAAGATATGTACAGTCACAAAAAAGGCTATATTTAAATGACTCTGTATGATACTCAATCACACTTAAGGTAAGATTTGAAAAATTAGAACTATGACTATTTTTTACTTTTTAGATTGTCACATTAAAAAATACTTGATAATTCACTATGGAACATAGGCACTCTCATACATTGATATATTAGTAGCTTAGTAGCGTCTGACTCTTTGCAATCCCATGGACTGTAGCCGGCCAGGCTCCACTGTCCATGGAATTCTCCAGACAAAAATACTGGAGTGGGTTGCCATTTTCTTCTCCAGGGGATCTTTCCAACCCATGAACTGAACCTGGGTCTCCTGCATTTCAAGCAGATTCTTTACGGTCTGAGCCACCTGGGAAGCCCCATACTTTGGTGAGAAATATAAATAGGTACAACACCAAAAAAAAGCAATTTGAGACTATCTTTCAAAATTTTAGAAAACACATGTCTCTGACCTTGTCAATTCCATGAATTTTTGTTATAGATATACATAAGCAAAATGGTTTATTTTCAAGATTATTTATATACTATCACCTGTACCAGCAAAACTCAGGGTTAAATGATGATTCTTCAATGCATCAAGCAGTCATAAAAACAATATGGAACCACTTTATGAATGGACAGGAAAATATATCCAAGATACAGTGATAAGTATGTGTGAAGGGGAAATACAAGGGAGGAATAACACAAAGTGTAGATGAATTCCTATAATGGGTTATCATTTCTGTTTTTAAAAAAAAAAGGAGGAAAAAAGCATACACAGAGAAAAAACTATACTATCAATTCAGATACAAAACAATTAACAACAACCAGCTTCAGATCTCCCCCCAGAACACCAGACCAACTTCCTTTGGGGGCCTATTCCAGCCATTTCGTTAACCTCACACACACACACACACAAACACAAAACTTTTTTGACCGCGCAGCTTGTGGGACTTCCCAATCAGGGACTGAACCCACACCCTTGGGAGTGAAAGCAGAGTCCTAACCAGTGGACAGACAGGGAATTCTGGACCCTGAATTTTTTTTTTTTTTAACCTAGATTTCTTGGATCCTACACTTGGCAGAATTTTTTATCTATCTAGCTACTTCTAGGGGCTTCCAAGATACCACCAGTGGTAAAGAATATGCTTGCCAAAGCAGGAGAAGAAAGAAACATGGGTTTGATCCCTGGGTCAGGAAGATCCCCTGGAGGAGGATATGCCACCCACTCCAGTATTCTTGCCTGGAAAATCCCATGGACAGAGGAGCCTGGTGGGCTACAGACCACAGGGTCACAAAGAGTCGGACACAACGGAGCATATCTACATCTACACACATGAGACAGGTATGGAAGGATACACAAAAATTTCAAACATTTATTGATTGTGTGTGGGGCTGGGGGGACAATGATTGCTTGCCAGATGCCAAGTGAGGGGCGAGGAGGAGGGGTGAGAGGCCTCATGGTATATCCTTTTATACCTTTTGAATTTTGAAAGAAGGAAACATATTCAGTTCAGTTCAGTTCAGTTGCTCAGTCGTGTCCAACTCTTTGCGACCCCATGAATCGCAGCACGCCAGGCCTCCCTGTCCATCACCAACTCCCAGAGTTCACTCAGACTCACGTCCATTGAGTCAGTGATGCCATCCAGACATCTCATCCTCTGTTGTCCCCTTCTCCTCCTGCCCCCAATCCCTCCCAGCATCAAAATAGAAATATATTGGAAAATTTTCAAACATTGTGAAAGCCAAAAGGAAATACACTATTAGAAAAAAGTGTGATATACAATAGATGCAATATGATACCAAATATGCACAAATGAGTATATCCATACAGAAAAGACTGAAATAAAATACAATAAAATATTAAAATAAGAATTATCTCTAAAAGGTAGAATTACAGCTGATTTTAATTGTCTTCACCTTTTCCTATAATTCCAATTACTTACATTAAGCATGGATTACAATCATAATCAGGAAAATAGTATTAATTTTTTAATGATATGAATCAGAGAGATTAGAAATTAAAAGGGAAGATATAGTTACAGGTATTACCCAGGGTTCTAAGGATCATAAATGAAATATTCAAATTTCCTTAAAACATCCCTCCAATCACAGAATAAAGAATTTAGGAAGAGACCTAATCTGGCCTCTAGTCCACCTCTAAATCCACCACTAAGAGATTAGTCTTAACCTCCTACTTGGTGGATGTTTTGACCATTTTTGTTTTCTGTTACCTAGGGAATGGTACTTCCAGCACTTCCCTTAAAGACTGTGAAACTAACAATCTGGTATTTCTCACTGACCTTCAGCTTTGAAAGGCCACCTCCCTAAGGGAAAGCAGTAAGATCTAGAAGCTAAAACAGGAGGCTGAGGAATCTGAGGTTAAGAGTTCTAATCCTGACAAACTGTGGAATTTGTCTCCAATTTGGGGAATAAGCTAAATTTCCTGAGCCAGTTCTCTTACTGAGGAAACTTAAAAAGATTATTTAGAAAAATATTTAGGACCACCAACTTTTTAACTTTTCACACTATTCTGAATTTTGTTTTTGTGCCTTATGGTAAAATTTTTCCTTTCTAAATTTTCACTCTCCCAAGGACTATCTGCAAGTATTAACAATCTCTTAGACCCAGCTATCTGGGTTTCCCTGATAGCTCAGTTGGTAAAGAATCCATCTGCAATGCAGGAGATCCCGGTTTGATCCCTAGGTTGGGAAGATCCACTGGAGAGGGATAGGCTACCCACTCCAGTATTCTTGGGCTTCCCTTGTGGTTCAGCTGGTAAAGAAGCCACCTGCAATGCAGGAGACCTGGGTTCGATCCCGGGTTGGAAAGATCCCCTGGAGAAGGGAAAGGCTACCCATCCCAGTATTCTGGCCTGGAGAATTCCATGGACTACAGTCCATGGGGCCACAAAAGAGTCGGACACAACTTAACGACTAGACTAAACAACAATACCTGCAAAGGACACAAGGTGAACACAACTTGAGCCATGCTGAAGATAACTTATGGGGAAATGAGAATGCAATCAGTCTCTAAACTGGATCCTTAAGTGCAAAACAACCGCAGACAACTAATTAATGTAACTAAACACCGGGTGAAGGAAGGTAAAACTCAGACTCCTAACACCTGAACCCTGCTGGTAGCGGTAAGATGAGCACTACTATGGAACAGCACAGCAAGTGGTTTTTTTATGCTCTCAAGGGCTCCATTTTTCTTTTCTTCTCTCTCTTTTTTTTTCACTATATTCCCACTAACCCCATTGAGCTGGGCCTCAGGACGTCCTTTTTTCCCCTACTATTTACATATCGTGTACTTCTTGATGGCTTCCTTCCCACTAGAAAGCCAACCACATTAAACTTGTAAAGGGTTCTCTACCAACAGGTCTTGAGAAGCACTTGATAGCCTTTGGGAAGAAACACACATCAGAGAGCAGGTATCCCACTGCCAAGGCCGGGTGAAGCGGTTTCAGTAGGGCTCTCAGCACACTTTAAACTCCTCCTCCTGGTTAACAAGATGGAACACCTCTCTAGTTACTTAAAAGTGATTCCAACAGGGCAGGACAAGGGAGCAGACAGCTGAATTTTTTCTGGATTAACTCAGCCATTAGTTGAATGCTTTTTTGTGGTTCACCTACTTAAAAGGTGATCAAACCACTTTGTGCTACTGAAGAGGGCAACTGCTAAGAACAATTACATAAACCCTCTGCTTTAATTTACCTCATGCTTCTTTCTAATGAAACAAAGTGTTAGAAACCACTGCCTTGCCACCACTTCCTCAGTAATCTCAGTAAAGCCTACTTTGCCATGTGAATCCCTTTTCTTTTCCTTAGCAAATC
Source organism: Bos indicus (assembly GCF_029378745.1). NCBI lineage: Eukaryota > Metazoa > Chordata > Mammalia > Artiodactyla > Bovidae > Bos > Bos indicus. The sequence goes on along the minus strand of NC_091775.1, from coordinate 60,307,151 downwards.
AGAAAAAAATTATTCCATTCAACATAACAGGACACAACTGTACATCATCTTTTAAGGGGCATGTACTGAATCATATTACCTGAACAATATTATATTAATATATCATTTTAATATGTAATATATTAATATATCTGAAAATATTATCTAAAAAAGACAAAGGCAATCTTTATTTATTTGTTAAATATTAAATATTTGTTTAATTTAAAAATTAAACATTTGTTTAAATTATTCTCAGATAAACAGGGCATTCTAGAATTTCATTTTATTTACTCCAGAGAATGTATACAGATCCTCAATTCCATACCAGCAATTCCTAAATCCAAAAAGCTGTGAACACTTCTTTTATAACTTCTCTAGCAGTAAACTGACCTATAATGACATCATATTATGTATAGTCTTATACCATACTTGGTGTGAATACTCATTTATTTAATGGCTAAGAACTACTAACCTGACTGATTCTTGTTAAGTTTCTCCACATACCCCAGGGGGTTTATGTCACTGTATATATACCTTATTTTCTAAAATCAAAAGTTTTGAATTCTGAAACACTAGCTCAAATGGTTTTGGAAAAGAGATTGTGGATGTACAGTTTCTATTCTGTAAAAATATTTTTGTTCTTTGAAAATGAAATAGCAAAAACGGATAACCATCAAGGACCAACTGTATAGCACATGGAACCCCGCTCAATGTCATGTGGCAGCCTGGATGGGAGGGGAGTTTGGGGGGAGAATGGATACATGTACATGTAAGGCGGAGTCCCTTCGCTGTTCACCTGAAACTGTCACAACATTGTTAATTGGCTATATCACGACACAAAATAAAAAGTTTAAAAAAAAGAAAGAAAGAAAATGAAATAGCAATAAACCAACATGACAGACGGTAGAAAAATACTAAGATATTGTAAAGGAAATGATCCACCATCTGTGACATTCGTAGAACACAGAAGTTAAATGACTACACAAATTTTCTCTCAAAGGCAAAAGGGGGGTCTGTTTGAAATCAACATAATTTAAAATAAACATTATATATCTAGGCCTTCTTGAAAGTTTTAACTTCAGTGGAGAACTGTCTACTACTACTGTGCATACAATCTATTGGAGATCACAGGAAATTTAGGTGTCAACAAAGTCAGTGTGCCATCCGTGATGTGCCATGATTCCTACAGATTCCTAAAACATTAATACTGATTTGTAAAAGCTCAATTAATAGCATTTGAGGAAATTAAAACACTTAAAGTAACATGAATATGTTTGGGGATATACTGAGTACATATTTACTGATTTTCTTCTGGCAATCAATTAGCTAAAGCACGTAAAACTTTTAGTCTTGGTTGAGCAACTTCATTTATCTACATGTTAATACACAGTAGGAGTCATGGGGTGCATATTTAAGATGTGTAAGAATGAGTGATTTGCTAAGAATATTCAAAGTGAAGTATGCTAAGATCATGCTGTGTAAGGCCAGTTGAGTCAGTCACAACTAATTCATACTGCACTAAAATAAAACAACTTCTTGGACTTGTTACTGATTGCAACATTTTAAGTAAATATAGAAACATTCTCTAAAAATGCAATAATATATACTTTCTAAATTAAAACACCATCCTTTAATTGGTGGAGCATAAACAATATTATTTACTACAACCAGGTAGGACTTCTGTCCCTACCAACTCATATCCAGTTCTTGAGACACTCTTACCAAATTTTCATTGCCATATTTCTAGCACTGTATGATATTTGATACAGCATGATTAATTCCCTTTTTTTCTGCTTGCTGAAACTGTACCAGTCGTTAGAAACTTTCCAAGAGGACTCTACCTGTCATTAATAAACAATGAGCCATATATTAGCTTAATGGTATACAATAATGCTGTTATTTATTAACTGAATATTTTAGATAAGTCCTTCCCATACTATTAAAACAATATGGTTTCTTGGTGATCACTTCATCATGATAATTGTATTTCCCTTCTAGTTATTAAAGAGCACTGCTGTGCATACACTTGCAGACCTGTTGTACTGATGGGTGCAGAGCTCCAATGCCGCCACAGCTAGAGACCGGTATCTTAAATTTCCCCCAAATAGTGTCCTTCACTCATCATCCACTCATGGTAAAGTAGTTAATTTTAACATCCTCATTGTTTACCAGAAAGCACAGACAGTGAGGCTGGCTTCGCCGCTCCCGTTTCCTTTTGCTGGGCTGCTGAGCTTTTTCAGCCAATTGACTTCGCTTTGAGGCTATAAATATCTGAAAAATGTTCTGCATTTGATGCTCTTGGATTCTGCATCCATATTTAGCTGTTTGTGGCATGCCTTTGTTTAAGCTACTCTACCACCCATACAGTCAGTCAGGTTGAGATCTGGATGGTCAAAGGACAGATGGATCAACATTCAACAGACACTGACTTACCACGGGGGAGGCATCAATCTGCTAGACACTGTGACAATGAAGGGAGTGGCAAGACAGGAATACAAAGATCAACAAGACAGACAGACTCTCTGGTGTCAAAAATTTTATAGTCTTGACGGGCATGGGCACAACTTACAATAGCAGTAGTAGAAGACAAATGAAACATTTTACAGCTAAAAGAAAATGAAGAATAGCATGATTTTCTCTTAGTCCTGTCTCAAAGATGTGCATTTGTTTGTGTTCTAAATATAGATCCATGTATTATAAAGCTCTGAACATATTCCAAAAAAGTTTCCACTCATGACAACACACAAAACTCTGGATGTAAGTATTATCTACCAAAGAGCCAGACCTATCAGTAGCAAACTCAAAACGGTGTCCAGTCTTCAAATTTTGTGAGGCAAACTAATAAAATATTGTTTTTAAAAGTTTGTGTAAATAAATAAATAAAAGTTTCTGTTAAGATATCTGAGGGGAAGGGGGTAGTTCTGTTTCTGTTTGCATACTGATTTCAAACATAAGTATACTGCAGAGGATGTGAGCCATAACCAGAAGCCAACAGCACTTAATACAGCTCTTTACTTTAAAACCTATCTTTAAAGCCCACATGGCTATTTTAGGTCAGGTCTCAAAACTGAATGAGCTGGATCTGAGACCCCCATCTCCACCTTCCTATCTTGTGAAAACATTCCAAACAAATATACATTTGCCCTCAACATTCCTTCTTTCAAAACTCGGTTCATTGACCTTTTGATAAAAGTGCTCCCCAGAAACCCGACAGTCATGATTTAAGTGCATTAAAGGCTTGCTTGATGCCTGGCCTCAAGTCAGGCTGGAAGCGGGAGACCAAGTTGTAGGTAAAATAATAGGGCAGGCCATAGAATCAGAGAACTTTAAAGCTAAAATATACCATAGATACCAATTACTCCAGACTCCACATTTTATGTAGAAACCTAAGCACACGGACTTAAAATTACTTGCCCAAAGTTAGACAACAATTTGTGGCAAAGCCAGAATGAAAACCCAGGTTCACAATCCCCAGCTGCATACTCTACACTAGTTTCTGGATTTCTTTAAAAAGCATTTGAATACATTCATCAAAGTCTCTTCCAGTTGTGTAAAATAACCTTGATGTTCCAAAACAATCAGCATTTTGAACACACAAAACAAACAAATAAGAAAATCAAAACAAACTTTTCGGAATTGATTTTCTACATTCTATTATTTTTGCATCAAAGCTTTTCTAAGAGCTGTACAATAGGCAACTTAAAAACTACCCAAGGATATAGAAAAGTCAAGAGTCATTAAGATAGTTTTAGAATATTTACATCAAACTAAAGACAATAAAGTAGTATCCTCTAAGAGCCGCCTTAGAGGAAGGAAAGTAGCAGTACTAAATAGCAAATAAAAACTATTTCTGGTTAATTGATAGGGAAGACAAAAAAGCTACAATGCAGTAGAAAGTCTGCAAATTAACTCTGAAATGCACATTATATATGTGTTTGTGAGAAAGAATATACATGTATATGTTTAAGAGGGCTTCCCTGGTGGCTCAGATGGTAAAGAATCCGCCTGCAATGCGGGAGACCTGGGTTCGATTCCTGAGTTAGGAAGATCCCCTGAAGGAGGGCAGGGCAACACACTTAGTATTCATGTGATTGCAAAGAGTCGGACACAACTGAGCAAATAAGCACACCACATATATTTAAGAAACAATATAGACATACACACACATATATACATACACACACACACAAACCTAGGCCTAGGAATGGACTACAAAAACAAGCACATTCATTTTATGGGTTACATTCAAAGTATGTAGCTAACACTAGGTCTAGAAAACCCAGACAGAACTACTGAATTGTCATATATACATATTTTTGCAGTAACAAGGCTAACTTCATACAAAAAAACAATATGCAAAAGAAGTACATAAGAAAAGATAGGACAGAATAGGAAAAAGCTATAAGTTCCAATATACTTTAATTCAAGTTCAACTGCAGATTTTCACCAACCTTTGTTATAAACCATCGGCTAAGTAGGACTAGCAGGTGAACGAAAAATCAGGCACTAAAGTTTTTCATTTGCTGAGACTGAACTGGATGACCTTGCATCATCTCCCACTTCTTTGCTTTAATTCTTTCAGTTAACTAAAATAACATCAAGAAACATTTACAAACAGCCAGCAAAATACAAAGTGCTGCATACATAAATCCTTTAAAAAAAGGCTACAAAAACTGCTGGAGTTTTAGAACTGCAAGGACCATTAAGAGATTATTTAATCCAATCCACTCATTTTACAGATGAGGAATCAGAGGTCAAAAAAGTGATCTGATCTGCTCCAAATCACATAGACACTTAGCAGCAGAACTGGGACAAAAATTCGTATCTCTGGACTCCTAGTTCTATGATCTCTCTGATAGTGATAGACAAAGTCTTGAAATCAACTAAACTATCCAGGAAGACAACTTCAAAGTCACCGTCACTCCTGAGTAGTAAACACATAACCTGCTCAGGATGGAAAAAAAAAGCCAAAAACACATAAAGTAATTGATCACTATAAGCTTAGATGCACGTGACTGCAGGATAACACCTTAAACTTGTGTTGATTTCAGGTGCTTCAAGTTTGCCATCTTATACTCAGCAACATGACTAATGTCTTTTATATCCCTGTGAGCTAAGTGATAAACACCTTGACGTTTCAGTGATTTGGAAAGCCACAGCTCAGTCCTGAATGCCAGGCTATAAATCTTTGGGCTACAGGTTTTCAAAATCAGCATGGCTTAAACGCTGCCACAAGGCTTGCCCTTATAGAATCTCATCATTCAGTTTTAATTAAAGAGGTGGTTACTAGGAATGCAGAAAGGGAAAGTTTTAGTGTGTTCATCACTTTTTAACTTGCTGAGTAGCAATCCAGTCACTTTACAAAGAGCACCAGAAACAATAGTGCAATCTGAAACAATCCACACCCCTTGGACTAAGTGCTTGCCTTTGGAGAGTGAGGTTCAGAAAGAGGTTATAGAAAAGTAAGACTATTCCCCTTCCCAAATAAATACTTTTGATTTTTACTTTATTATCTTAACCTCCACTAAGCTTTTTCATAATATCTTGGTTTGCAGTCTTCCCTTGCTCAAGACTGATTGATTTCCTGGTGTCTTTTCTTGAAGGTCGGCTGACCCCCTCCCTTGAAGTAACTACCTGAAAATTAAGGCTTTATATCCCAACTCCACCTTAAACTTACTGCAGGTACCTGAAAAGGTCCAAAGACCATACTGAGTCACATCTCTCTCAAGTACAAGTCTGCAGAAACTTGTCAGAAACGCACCCCCAGAACAAAAAGGGATGTGGGAAACGGACCCAGGATGGATGGGGACTGAGAACGGATGGGACTGAGACTTGGGGAATGCATTTCTGCCTGAGCAAAGAAACATCAGCCTCTAAGACGGCCTTAGGTCCTTACCGTACACGCGGACCCAGCTCTGTTGCTGGCACACGGACTCCAGAAGAATCCGATCCAACATGCCACCGGCCATGGCCCCACTGACCGGGACAACCGCGTCCAGCTCCTCCGGGGGGAGCGGCGAGTCGGACTCCAATCCCGGGAACATCTCTGGCCAGGACAGCGCCTCCGCGGCTCCTCCGGACGACAGGGAGAGCTCCATGGTGCCCCGGAGGGACAAGGCGGCGGCGGCGGGGCGGGCGCGCAGCTCCGCGCCCTGCCTGCGGAAAGGGGAGGCGGAGAGCGCAGTAGCGGGGGCACGGACCCGAGCGGCAGCCGGCGCGGACGCGGCTCACCTCCTTCCCCGCCGCCCACTGCCCGCGGCTCGGGCTCTGCAGCCCACCTGCAGCCAGCGGGCGGGACCCAGGCCGGGAGGCGGATCCAGCGTGGCCCCGGGCGGGGGGTGGGTCCGGGCTCAGGTGTGGGTCCCTCCCGGGAGGGACGTAGAAGGACCCGGGAGAGGCGGCTCGCCCGCCGGCCCCCTCGGAGCCGCCTTTCTGTGCCCCCGCCGGCGTCTCCCGCGGGCCGATCGGACCGGGGCTGGGGATGGAGCGGGGCCGGGCAGGGCTGGGCTGGGGGCGTCGCCGCCAGGGGCCGCCCCCTTTGACCGGCTCCCGCCGCCGCCGCCGCCGCCGCTCAGGGGCTCCAAATGTCCACTCCCTCAAGCCTGTGGGGAGGGCGGTGGCCCCGGGTTCTCGCCCGCCAGTCTTCAGCACCCTCCCCAGGAATGAACCCGGTCCGCCCCCTAACTCTCAGGCCACGGCTCCCGCCGCGGCTGGGGCTCCGGCTCCGACTCCGCCGCGGATCCCACAAGCCCGGCAGCCGCGGCGGTGGCGGCGGCAGGCGGCATCCCAGGGTGATAGGCCGGAGCAATCGAGGGCCGAGGGCCCAGCCGCGTGTGCAGAGGAATAACGAAGCGGAGGAGGAACTGCTGCCGAAGGCAGGAAAAATCAGACACCGAGTTATTCACCCAGCCGGTACCGCCTACTTCCCAAGTTCTCTCTCCCCGACCGCCCTACAGTGCGTTTCCCGGTCTCCCGGTCTCCCCAGCTGCTGCTTGAAGTGGAGCCGGCGTGAAGAGGCGGGGAGGAAAAGGGATGCGGGAAATTTAAATAAGAAAGGAAAAGAACTTCCCTTTCCCCTCTCCCCCCTCTTCCTACTCCTTTCCTTGTATGTATGCGTTTATGTCTATATTTATTTGGACCAACGTTTCTTTCTTATTGGACGGAGAGATTGGAGAGGCTGTTTTATTTTACAGTCACCCTAGGGGAAACGCTTCCTTCCTTCCCAGAGAAGAGAGTTGGCAGCGGGGTCTGGGATTGTGGAATTGTGTGGGATCCGCGCTCTGCGCCCTGTCCGCGCTAAAGCTGGACTTGTCATCGGCTTAGAATTGCATGGCTCAGAAGTGTGGTGTGGATGGATGGACGGGCCTCGCAAGCACATGAAATGCTCAAAAGCCCAGAATTAGCTAAGCATATTTCTCTTTTTTAGCCTTTGATCTTTGTGCAATATCTTGGCTTTTTTTTTTTTTTTTTGCCAAATCTTCTAAGGATATCTCTTGCGTTTTATTTTTGGTCTATTCGTAGACTGTCTCCCTTGACCTTGGGTTTAATTTTATGCCCACCCAAGGCGATATTATTTACCAATTCAGCTTTAAGAGTGGCTGGAAAAGTAGTAATTATCATTTTAAAACTGAACAGTAACCACTTAAAAGTGTCTTGCACATAGTACATCTCCAGCAGTGTTTCTTGAACATGGCTATGTAAAACCGAACAAGGATTCCACAAGTGTGTGTGTGTGTGTGTGTGTGTGTGTGTGTGTGTTTTCTCTTTTTGGAGGGTTTTATTCTGTGTTTTCCCCCTGTTTCTCTCTACTTAGCACAACAAGACAAGGAGAGATTTTCAGTTTCTGTATTGTTTGGGTTTATCAAGAGCTATGAGGACACATTTTGTCATTTTCTCCAAACTCTTATTTAGAGTAATAGTGCTTCATAGCAGAAAGTAATCTTAGAGAGAATCTGATCCTGCTTCTTGCTTAACAGGTGAGAGAACTGAGGAACAGTCATGTTAGCTGGCAAAGCTTCAATGATAACTGGTTACTTCAGCTTGGAACCCTTTGTGATTAAGTTTGTTGATACGTGGCTTGGTGATGTATTGAAGTGATCATTTCCAGTATCTAGAACCCTGATTTCTTACTATCTGACTCCATATTCAGACTTCCTAGTCTAAGTATCAGATAGCTCAGTGTTTGGGTGGACAAAAGAAAGTGCTGAAGCTAGAGATTTGGAGCCTAAATTCTGCACGAAGCAGAACTAGAGCATTTTTAGGTACATTAAATTGCTGTTTAAGTCATGGTAACAAAAGTCAGAGAGCAAGGAAGTAATGGGCATCAGATGTACATATTTGAGCACTTTTTAGTCAATATATAAGGAATTTATTACCCTAGCGGTTATTCCAGAGCAGCATCAGAAGTGCTGTGTAAAACAGTCACAATTTTTTTTTTCTCTTTCTAGCTTGCTCTCTAATTGGCATCATTCATTCTTGAGCGGAAGAAAAAGCTTTCTACCAATCCCCAATAATCCTACTTTCTACATCCAGATTTCCCAAATCCCAGTTCCTGCTTCACTTCCCCATTCTGACCCGACTGGCTTCAGTAGTTCTCTAGTTGCTTACGTAACAGTGTGCCTGGAATTTATCTAATGTTTATAACTTAAAGAGATAATACTTTTCACAACCTGAAAAATAATTGTATGAGATAGAGCAGAACCAGTATTTTTTTTAATCATCATTTCGCCAGTGAAAAAAATTAAAGCATAGACGTCTATTAAGCAACCTACCTAAAGTAACATAGCTAACTCATAGATTAAAACCCTAACTTCCTAATTTTTTACCTCACTGATGGATCTGGATTCCTTCAGGGTTCCCCACCCCCCCCCACCACCCTACCTTTGGCAGATGGTTGGATGGCATCACCAGCCCAGTGGACATGAGTTTGAACAAATTCTGAGATAGTGAAGGACGGAAGCCTGGCATGCTGCAGTCCACAGGGTCGCCAAGAGTGGGACACATCTTAGCCACTGAACAACAACAACCCCCCTTTGGCAGGTAGAATTGTTCTAACAGTTGTAGAGCCAAAAGTAAGTATTTCATGGCTTTTGTAAATTTTTATCACTTAAAAATATTGAAGAAAAATCAAACAAGCAAACAAAAGTGATAAACTAATTTGCATTGCTGGGAGGCAGTCAGTCCTACTTGAATTTATACCAGTGGTATCTGCCTGGTGTAATCCCAGATTTTAAAGTGAAGATAAATCCTCTGCTGTTAAAGTCTTAATTTACATTGTAGTTTGCAAACAGGCCTTTGTGTGTGAAATACAATAAAGTCTCATTTCCCTGCCTGCCCTACCCACTTCTTTTTCTTCCCTCTAGAGCCTCTGACACTAAGCTCTCAGAGGTGATCTACATATTTATTGTCAATGGAATTCAACTCTAAGAATCTAACCCAAAACTCAAAACCAGAAGGAACTAAAAAACCGAGGAACTGTGGAGGAGAAAAGATAATAAGTTCCCCTGATCGTACTCTGAAAAACAAAGCCTGACAATAACCTGAGATTTCAAAAGAAGAAGCCTTGGGTTCTGAGTGCCTGCATGCTCAGTCACTCAGTTATATATGACTCTTTGCAATCCTGTGGACTGTAGCACACCAGGCTCCTCTGTTCATGAAATTTTTCAGGCAAGAATACTGGTATGAGTTGCCATTTCCTCCTCTGAGGATCAAATATGCCTCTCTTGAATCTCGTGCATGGGCAGGTGAATTCTTTACTGCTGAGCCACCTGGGAAGCCCCTCTAAGTACACATTATCAATATAAAGAAGAAATGAGGATTTGGAATCTTGACTGTCAACCTGAGGACCAGGTAGGAACACGACCAATTTTCTCCTCTGTTCATCTGTCAGAAAACACAAAACTTCCCTGGTGGTACCATGGAAAAGAATCTGCCTGCCACTGGAGGGGACACAGGTTTGATCCCTGGTCCAGAAAGATTCCACATACCAAGGAGCAGCTACACTCAACGGCGCAGCAGCTACTGAGCCTGCACTCTAGAGCCTTCAAGCTGCAGCTACTAAACCTAGGTGCCTAGAGCCCGAGCTCTGCAAGGAAGAGTAGCCCCTGCTTGCTGAGGCTAGAGAAAGCCCTCTCGCAGCAACAAAGACCCAGAACAGCCAAAAATAAATTTAAAAAGAGAAAACACACACACACACACAAAGAGGCTCCCTCATCACAAATGCCCTTAACTCTTTTCTTATATCCAATTCCTTCTAGGCAATCTAGACACTAGCTCTAAGGCCCTAATCCCCCAAGCAGTTACGCAACAATGGTTCACCAGCCACTCCCTTTCAATATTCCCTTTCCCCTTGGACACAATGATGTGGCACTCTCTTGATTATGTTCTATAACACTGATTATGCCCAGTTCATCAAAATGGAAGAATTTAGACACTTCTCAAGATTCTGTTGTCCATCTTCCTCCTGCCTCACTCTCCAATTCCTTGGTAATCTTTTCACTTGGAGGATTTCAGCTCCTTCACTTAGAGAATGTTGTCTCTAAGATATCCATTTCCAGCTGCATCCATAGTACTGAGGTCCAGTCAGGAGTGTGTAAATATTGAACACCTCCACTAAGATATGCATGCTCCCTGTACTTCAGACACGCTGCATGAAAGGTGAATTCTTTCCTGGTTTTTCCTGCCCAAACACCCTTCTCTTCTTAAATTTCCTTTTTATGTTAGAAGTACTAGCAGGTTCTTAAACCTGGAGTTAACTTTGAATCCCCTCCCCTCTCCCTAGCTTCCATAAATCCAACCCATTTGGAATACTTTCTGTTCCCATTGACACCATGAGAGCTCAGGATTATGCATTAGCTTTTTAGCTGTTCTCTTTCCCCTGAGATCTTTCCGCTTCCACTTCATCCTACACTTTGCTGTAGGTGAAAGCACCGTTCAGACTAAGTCACACCCAAGATCAGAAAAACGGCTCCCTGCTGCCTACTAAGTAAAATGCACACTCTACCAAGATTAAAAGGGCCTCCCCAATGTGCTCCCAACCCAGCACTGCTACCTGACTCTTAGCCTATGCTCATATAGCCACCCCAAATGGCTCATGTTCCCAAATACATCCGGCACTTTTCTTGCCCCTTGCCTCCTCTTGTTTCTTATATCTGAAATGGCCTTTCCTCTATCTTCGCCTACTAAATACTCACCAACCTTCAAGCCCCTTCCCCTTCCCCCATCAAATGTTGATGTCCTCCTCCAGCAAGTTATTTCCTATCGTCCAAGCTGGCAGTGATCTCTGCCTCCTCTGAGTTCCCATGGCATTTGTTCATTTCTGCCTTCTGGAATCAATCACAGTTTATATTGTGGTATCGTCTTTTGTGTAATTCTAATATCTGCTATTAGGTTATAAGCATCTTGAGGACAGAGGCCTTGGGTTAATTCATGTTTATTCCCTACAATGTCTTTCACATACCAACCCCTCAATGAAACTAGAAGCCAGGAAACAAGAAATTAAACTGAAAAAGAAAACCTGGTTGGGTTCATAGATGTTTGGGATTGCAAAAGACACTTACAAAGTTAATTTGATGAACCTTTGCCATGTAACCCCATTCTCTCCCAGCCTCTCCCCCATTAAGAAAAATAAATATGCCAACAGAAATAGAGTCACAGACATGGAGAATAGTCTTGTGGTTGCCAGGGGGGAAAAGAGGGGGAGGGATGAATTGGGAGATTGGGATTGACATATACACACTGCTGTATATAATAAAATGGATGCTAATAAGCTGCTGCCTTATAGCACAGGGATCTCTACTCAAATTCCATAATGACTATATGGGGAAAGACTCTGAAAGTAAGTGGATATATGTATGTGTATAGCTGGTTCACTTTGCTATACAACAGAAACTGACACAGCATTGTAAATCAACTATACTCCAATAAAAACAAACAAAATATATGTGTGTGTGTATATATATATATATATATATATATATATATACACCTAGACCCAGGAAAATGACCTGGCTTGCCCAAGGTCACACATTTAGTGACAGATGAAGACTTGGAATTCAGATCTGAATCGTAATTCGTCAGCTCCATCAACAGATTGTTTCCTTCCTCCTCTCTTCTGTGCTTCTCTAAATGGATGTTTTTCTTGTTGATAAAGGTTTCCTAAGTAAAGTAATTTTACTCTTTTACATATTATTTAAGCTTAAAGCATTTGTGCCACATTTCTGGCCCCACATATAATTTTAGCAAAATTATACTTTTTTTTTTTTTTTAATAAACCAAAGGACCAAACAGAGACATCAGAGAAACATCTGGTCTGATTCATCAGGGTAGCAGCAACGTTTCTATTTATACATGAGCACAGCCCTATCTTTGTAGCTCTCAGCTGTTCCTCATTGCTTAGTATGTCCCTCTCTTCAACCTTGTCTGTCCGTCATCAAAAGAGCATCCTGCATCCTGAGTCTTAAGCAGAATCCAATGCAATGGAAGAAAATAGATTCCCTACTCCCTAGAAGGGGTCTGTATTTAAAAGGAACTGTTTCTCTACTTTCTGTCTTTTAATTCAAGAGCTTAGGACAGCAAGTCTCAAGTGGTTGGGTGACTGCCGTTCATTCTGCTGCATTCTGGGTAGAAAGAGTTGTATAAAAACCAAAGCTGTGGCATGAGTCAAGTTTGTAAGCAGGTCAGACAGAAAGGAAGTGAGTAGTCTAAATGGGGAAACTGAGGTTGGTGCTGAGAACTTAAGGAACACAGACTCTCCTTATAGCAACATTTGACAGTGATTGTAAGTTAGGAACGGTTGGATCTTAAGCATTCATTGGCACCAAGAACTTAGGAATCTTCTCGGGTTTTGTAAGTGCTTTTTTATACCTGGCCTGGGTTCCCTGAGAAAAAGTCACTGTTTATACCAGCCAATGACCATATTGTTTGGGAAAGCAGTAGAACAGGCCAGAGACAAACAGACCTCCACCAGTCATTTCTTCTTGTCAAAAGCTCCTTCAAAGTAATGACCTCACCTCAACATTCAATTACAGGAATGCAAAAAGAATAAAAACACTCAGATGGAACCACAAGGGCCACTGACATCAGGCCTCATTAAAGCCTTTAGAGGTCCTAAACATTGAAAAGAATAAATAACTACCTCGCCCCATGTAGTTAAAATTAAAACATCACAAAGTATTAGAGCAACAAAGTTTTGATACTTTTTCAGTGATGACCACTACAGAACCTGCTTTAGAAATGGCCAGTATCAAACTCTTAAAACTTTTGTGTGTGTTTTTGTGTACTCTTGCTTTTGCCAGCACTCTGAACATCGCATCTTTTCCAGCTCTGCCTGGAATACACAATACCAATCATCTATTAACTAACACAATCTATGAAGGGGGTAATCTTTAGCAAATTAATTCCTGTGTTTTTCTAGTAACCATAGAAACACTAAGTTACTGCACCCTAGTCAAAGAAAATGACCCCTGCCTTAGCATTGTAGTTCTGATGAGGCCTCAAAAGATGCAATAAAAAGACATCAAAGCCAAATGATTCCAGAGACGTGATGTTTTAAGTTATTTCACTTTCTTTATATTACCTTGAGCGGGGAAGGCAATGGCACCCAACTCCAGTACTCTTGCCTGGAAAATCCCATGGACAGAGGAGCCTGGTAGGCTGTAGTCCATGGGGTCACTAGAGTCGGACATGACTTCACTTTCACTTTTTACTGAGCGACTTCACTTTCACTTTTCACTTTCATGCATTGGAGAAGGAAATGGCAACCCACTCCAGTGTTCTTGCTTGGAGAATCCCAGGGATGGGGAAGCCTGGTGGGCTGCCGTCTGTTGGGTCTCACAGAGTCAGACACGACTGACGCGACTTAGCAGCAGCAGCAGCATATTACCTTGAGAGCAATACTATCATCATTGGTCAACATGTGATGGCTACACTGGCCCATTTTCATTTGCCTCTAGTTTAATAAAGGTTGAGACATCAGTTACAGTAGTTGGAGCCTACTTAAGATGACTCTTGTGAGCAAAGACAAAAAATATCTAAAATATATCCCAAAAGGCTGTCATCTAAATATGGATTAAGATGGTCATACCTCCTGAATGTCTTACCATTGTTGATCAGGGTTGATTGCTACTGAGAATAAGAACTCTGGAAACTTTTTTTTTCCCTTAAGATTTATTTATTTGTTTGTTTTGGCTGTGCTGGGTTTTGTTGTTGTGAGCAGGCTTTCTCTAGTTTTGATGAGCTGGGGCTACTCTCTGTTGCACTGTGCCAGCTTCTCATGGCAGGGGCTTCAGTAGCTGTGGGTCACAGGCTTAGGGCTCCACGGCATGTGGGATCTTCCCAGACCAGGGATCAAACCTGCGTCCCCTGCATAGGCAAGAGGATTCTCAATCACTAGACCACGAGGGAAGCCCTGGAAACTTTTTTTGATCATTTTTCCCCTTGGTCTATAACAGGACATCCTCACAGGACAACTAGGGAGGAGCTAGAGATTTAGAAGCTAATAGTCAGAAAGTGGGGAATTGAAGTTTAAGATTGCTTAGCTATATTGTCTGAGTTATGACAAGATATAGAATGTGGTTCTGGAAAGTGGGTAACTAGAATAGAAGAGAAAGTCATAAGAATTAAAGAAGTACGAAAATTAGGAAGCTAAGTTATTGAACTTTTAGGATGGTGGTAGATGGGATAAAGCGGATGACTGTGGGTTAAGTCTCAAAGTCTTTGAGGAATTAAAGGAAGCAATCAGACAGGTGGTTAGTGGCAGGGAGGAGGAAAGAATAGCAATCACCCTTAAGAAAAGAATGAGTTACATTAAAGTGATGAGTGATGGTCTGGAAGTAGCAGTGGGGTTACAGATAGCCAAATGCCAACCCCTACACCTCAAGTCACTCTAGAGCACAACAAAACAAAGTGAGAAAATTAACAACCCCAACCAAAGATATTTGCAGGGCAAATCCTAGTCTTGAAGGAAATCCCCTTAATTCAAGACAAGAAGTAGAGCATATACCTCCAAGAAGAAATATTAAGAATTGTTGAGTATTTTATTACAATGAAATATTGACTCCAGACCACTTAGTGGAAAGGATAAGTAAGGAGTTTGTAAGTGACAGGTACAAGAAATGAAAATGAAAAGGTTCATAGCATAAGCTGAAAAAGCGAGAAAGTACAAACCATTAAAGAAAGGGACAAGGGTTAAAGAGAGAACTGGTGACTAGAAGCATTTCCCTTTTAATCAGTGACTGAGAATTATAGGGATGAAAAAGAGCCAAGCTTCAAATATTATATTTTGGTGTGCAGTTTTTGGTATCCCAATAGGGTAAAGCTTCTGTCAAAATGCAGGGATGTGGTAACGGCTGCCACAGAGTTTGTAAAGAGGCTGTGAAGACAGAGTTTCTAAACAGGCCATGAAGACTTTGTTCTTCAACAATCTGTGTCTCTGTGTGTTTGGAGTCGTAGCAGTAAGCCTAGTTAGAACAAAGCTACTCTTTAAATTTGTGGCTCAGCAAAGGGGCCATTTCTCCATTTCATGAGAACTCAGATGTATTGATCTCTTTATTCGATTCCTGGACTCTCTTAGTCCCATGTTCCATGTGGAACCAGTAATTGCTCATCTGAAACACTCTCACACCAATCTCTTCCATTCCCTTGCAGCCTGGCCTATAGCATCAACTCTAGATCATTCCTACAGTATGCTTTTTTCTGCTCCTTCTTCTTAAGTAGCTGAGGCTGGAGAAAATCACATAACCTAGAGTCTTGCATTGCTACAGATTTAACTCATCCGGGCCTTCAGAGACTCCATCAGCCTCTTAAGTTATTTTTGATCAATTGCTGCTTCCATTCTCTCAGGTAAATATACCTACTCTTGGGAATTCCCTGGTCGTTTAGTGATTAGGATTTGGTGCTTTCCCTGCCATGGCCCGGGTTCAATCCCTGGTTAGGGTACTGGAATCCCGCAAGACTCATGGCACAGCTAAAATAAATATATACCTAATCTTTGTCTCTGTCCTCAAGACCTGGTCAATGATGATTCTTATTCTCAAAATGTTTCTGCCTCCTATTTCAAAGAGAAAAACTGAGGCCACCAAACAAGATATCCTTCAAAGTCCCCAACCCACCACCATCTTTTCCTTCAGTCTCAGAGGAAGAGTGGGCTCTCTTCTTTTTCGAAAGCCAAACTATCCCACCTCTTTTGGCTTCAAACAATTATCTTCTCTCTTTTTTTTCTTTCAACCACACTTTTAGCACTAAGCTAGAACATAAACTAAGGCTTCTTCCCTTAGTTTATGTGTTCAGCTCTCTCATCTAATCAAAAAGCTCCTGACCTATGAAATCCACTGGTATCTGCAATTTTCTTTAAAGTACATCCATAAAATAAGATGGGTTGGTGAATGAATAGATGGACAGATATGTGATAAACCAAATATAGCATGTACATATGCAAATCCTTTAATGCTTTTTCCTATTGAATTTGTCTTTATCTCCATGAAATTTACATACACATTAATATATACTGAAATGTACTTTTCTCATTCTATACTGTGTTTTTAAGATTTATCTATGTTGATACTCAAGGATCAAGTCCGTTCATTTTAACTGCTGTGTAGTTTTATACCATATAAATATTCCAATATTAATTTATACATTCTGCTACTAATTGCTGTTTCCTAATTTTTATGATTGTGAACAATAAGTCAGTGACCACCCTTAAGGCAATTCTCCTTTTGCATATGTATGTATAAGTATTTCTCTAGATAATATGTCCAGAAATTGAATTGCTATGTAGTAGGGTACACACCAACTTCACTCTACAAAATATCGGCAAGTTGCTTTCTACAGTGGCTGTACTAACTTACTTTCTTATTAGCAGAGTAGGAGAGTTTTCACTTCATATCCTTGCCAATATTTAACATTGTCAGATTAAAAATTTTTTACCGTTCTCATATATATGAAAAGCAGTCCAATTTTACACCTTCATCTAGAGAGGTTAAGCAGCAATTCAGATTTCATGTCTCTAAATTGCCTTTTCATACTCATTGACAAGTTTTTCTTTCTCTTTTTTTAAGTTGTTATCCCCATTTTTAAAAATATCTATTTGTTTTGGGTTGTGCTGTCTTAGTTGTGGCACACTGGATCTGCTATCTCCCTTGAGACATGAGGTGTATAGATCCCTAACCAGGGATGGAACCTGAGCTCTCAGCATTGGGGGCTCAGAGTATTAGTCACTGGAACACCAGGGAAGTCCTGGCAAGTTTTTTCTGTTGTATTTTTGTGTTTTTAAAACTTGATTTATAAAAGTTCTCTCTGTATTCTGTGCCCTAAACTTCTGTCAGTTATTTGATTTGCAAGTATTTTCTCTTAGTTTTGTCTTTTAACATTGTTTATGGGCTTCCCTGGTGGCCCAGAGGTAAAGAATCTCCCTGCCAATGCAGGAGACAAGAGACCTGAATTTGATCCCTGGGTTGGGAAGATTCCCTGAAGGAGGAAATGGTAACCCACTCCAGTATTCTTGCCTAGAGAATTCCATGGACAGAGGAGCCTGGAGAATCCCGGCATCCCAGAGGCGGACACAATTGAGCACACCTGCACAGGATAACTTTCTCCATGGAAATTTTAATTTATCTTGTTTGTTTATGGTTTAAGTTTCTTCTGTCTTAAAAAAGCCTTCCCTACTTGGAAGTGATGAATATATTCTGCTCTATTATCTTCTGAAAGCCTTATTATTTTGCCTTTCACGTTGAAGTCTTTAATTGATATTTATTTATGTGTACAGTGGGGAGGATCTAATTTTTCCTTATATGGATAACTAATTGACCCTGCACCAGTTATTGAATAGTCCAGGTTTTCCCTATTACTTTGTACTTTGATTTCTATCGTGTGTCAGTTTCTCATATGTGTGGCTCTCCGTCCTGTTCTACTGGTCCATTTATTTATTTATGCTCTGGTATTACATTGTGTTCATTTCCCCTTATTTTCTTCTTCAAAATTACCCTGCCTCTTCTTGGCCCTGAAGTATACCATATACATTTTTAAATCAACTGGTCACATTCCATACAACACACTGTTGGGATTCCGACTGTAAATTTAACAAAATTTATACTTTAAGGAGGATTGCCTCTTTATAATATTGAGTTTTCCTCTCAGGAATATGCTTTTCTGGGGCTCTGGTGGTCCTGTGGTTAAGACTCCATGCTTCCACTGCAGAGGGTAGAATTTGGCAAGCCATACAGCCCTCCCCCCCCCCCCAAAAGTGCTATTTCTCTTCTATTTTATGTCTATCAATAAAGTTTTATCATTTGTTTATATGAAGTATTAGATTTTTTGGTTAGATTTATTTTTGAATACATTATGGCTTCTCTTGCCACTATAATTTAGGTATTATTATTACTCTATTTTCTAATTGATTATTGCTTATATATAGAAACACTATCCATTTTTGAACATTGATTTTGTGTTTATCACACTTAAAAAACTTTCTGCTAAGTACCGATTACATGTCAAAAGATTGTCTTGAATGTTCCTGTCGATAATCATATTATTTTCATATAATGAGTATTTTGTTTCTTTCTTTCCAAACCCCCATTTCCCCACCTTGTCTTACTACATTGGTTAGATCCTCCAGGACAATGTGGAATAAACACAATAGTTATGTCTTGTTTCTGACTTTAAAGAGGATATTTCCATTATTTCACCATTAACTGTGATGTTTGCTGAAAGTTTTTCATATTAGTAATTATTTGATCTATTTCTAGTTCTCTAAGGATGTTTTAAAATCATAAAGTGAGTGTTAAGTTTTACTAAATATTTCTTTTTGTATTTATCATGGTGGTCATTTAGTTTTTTCCCTTAATTTGATAAGATGGTGAGTTACATCAACAGATTTCCAAAAATAAAGTATCGTTCCATTTCTGGGGTAAACCCTTCTTGATTATACTGTATTTTTAATGAACTGTAAATGTTTTATTTAGTGTCTGTGTATCTATATTTACATGTGAGACAAGCCAATAACTTTCCCCATCTGTGCTGTCCTCATTTGACTTGAATGTCCTTCCTAGATACCCAAGGGGGTTGCCTCCCTACACAGTCTTCAACCCATTACTGCTCTATGACCACAGCTCTCAAGATGACTTCAGGCAGATACGTTGAAAGTCCTATATTGCAACGCATCTGTGACATATAACAATCCATTCCTTCTTAAAAGTTACTCTTTATTTTAATTACACTCACCCGTTCTCTCATTTGTCTCCGAGCATTCCTTCTCTACCTTCTTTTTTGGCTTATTTATCTTCTCCTTGGAATCTCCCTTGACGAGCACTCTTTTCACTTTTCAAGTTTTCCTCGGTGATCCGACACAACCTCAGTGTTTCAACTATGCCGATTACAGAGATGAATTTCATTGCTGTAGCTTTATCTCAGATCTCTCCCTTCAGTTCTAGCTGATCCTGGCTCAGTCTAGGTGTCCCAAAGTCAGCTGGAACTTCACATGTTTAGAATATAACTTTCTGTCCTCTCCATCAAATTAGTTTCTCCTCCTGTAGACAGAATCCTAACTCTTGACCCCATATTTGTCATCCAAGAGAGAATTCTTTGGATTTTTCTCTTTCATTTCTCAAATCCAATCAATTACCACGCCTGGCAATTCAATTTGCTCAACATCACTTGATGTGTTCCACCTCTCCACCTTCACAGATGGTGTTCTCTTCCTCTTTCACCTGCTGCTGCTGCTGCCGCTAAGTCGCTTCAGTCGTGTCCGACTCTGTGCAACCCCATAGACAGCAGCCCACCAGGCTCCCCCATCCCTGGGATTCTCCAGGCAAGAACACTGGAGTGGGTTGCCATTTCTTTCTCCAATGCATGAAAGTGAAAAGTGAAGTTGCTCAGTCGTGTCCGACTCTTCACGACTCCATGGACTGCAGCCTACCAGGCTCCTCTGTCCATGGGATTTTCCAGGCAAGAGTACTGGAGTGGGGTGCCATTGCCTTCTCCTAGACTAGATCTTCTCCATCTTTCACCTAGACTAGAACAAAATTTATCTAATAAATCTCCTTTGTTTTGTCTGCCTCAAAGATAGAGGGCACCACGGGTGCCACGACAACCACTTTCTAATTGTTCTCTTTACAATTTATTTAAAACTCAAATTTTGCCATCCCACTTTTCTGCCCCCAAACCCTCTGTTTCTCCATTACAGGTAGAATTATCTACATTTTGTAACACAGCATTCAAATCCCAGGGTTATTTAACCTTTACCTTTTTCTCTAGCTTCGTTTATGTCTTAATCTTGTCTCCAGCAACTCAAAACCCTGCGTAGCCTATGCAATTTTTTTTTTCCCTTCCATGTCTTTGCCTTGTTGTTCCTTCTAGAAAGCTCCACTTCCCTTCACCTCATCTACCCCAACCCAAACCTAATTGCCCATCCCCCGATCTCTACATGATTAACCTTTCATATCCTTTAAGATAGAACGCAGTTGTCAGCTCATTCAAAAGCCAAACTGATGCTGACCCCTCCTGCAGTTTTCACTAAGTGCCTCTCTTCAATGAGCTCATAAAAGTTATTGTTATTACTATACTTTGCAACTATCATTGCATTGTAATTATTTGTTTATGTATCCCCACTGGATGGTGAACTCATCAAGAGAAACAATTGGGTTTTATTCATATTTTAAGTTGGAGAGCTTAGCAGAGTATCTAGCTCAGAAATATTTGTTGATTTCAATTAATAAATGATTTAGTTGAACAGAATATGCTCTTTGAAGAAGCTCTGTGTCTTTGTGATTATCATTGCTTAAAATGTAGCTTTCACTGGGCTTTTCCTACCATATAGACTTCATAAATTTAAATGTTTTTGTTGTGGCAAACCAACTCTAAGAGTATTAATAGTAAAAAACAGTGACCTATGAGTGTAGCTAATATGGTCTAGACTGGAGTATGGAACCACACGGGACAATAGAAACAAAGCAGGACAGAATGATGGAAGGAGAGGATACAAGCTGGAACGAATACTGCCTGCCATCTCTAACTAGGGTTTTCACTAACACCGTGGTGCCGAGTGATGGATATTTATCAGTAGAATTTCGCTGATAGTGGCTCCTGGATTGTCTGGGAAGTCAGATATCACCTTGAGGTTTACATAAACTCATCTGGAAACCCCATCCCATGTCTTATGGGGAAACCAATGCTCTCCCCAAACTCCCTGAAGTTTTTCTGGGCTCCCCATTCTCTTGATAATCAGGGTTTGATTTCTGGCTTCTGCTGAACTCTGCTTCTTCACTGTCTGTCCTGCAGCTGTTCCTTTATCTTCATTTGGCACTGACTCGAGGGTAGGTTATAGCCCCTCATCCTAGATCTCCCACCCCAAATTCATGAGAGGCAGCTGTGTGCAGTAGACTCTTCCTGGAGATTCAGAGATAACATTTGCCAGATAGGTGGCTAAATGGTAAATACTCTGTACTCTTCAGCCGCCAATTTACAACTGCAAATTTGATCTTCTTGCTCTTTCTACCAACCAGAAGTTCAGCCTCCTGACATTTTGCCTAGCCTCCTCTCCCACTCTTTCTCCTCATTTACTTCTTTTCTCTTCTTGTATTTTCCAATTTCTTATGAAGAATGATTTTGTGATCTTTTGTTGTTACTTTACAACACATACAGAGCTTGTACTTTCACTCCTTAGGCATCTCTCAAGATATTATTCTAAACAAAGACAAGTTTTACCTATAAAGAAGGTAATGCCAGTTCATTAAATAATATTTTCTTATGACTTGATTAGTTTCTACTTATGATACATATATGTTTATGTGTCAGAGAGCTAAAAATGTAATAGTCTTCATTTTAATTCATATGATTGCTTCTTCCCAACTAAATTTTTTTTTATAAAATCTTATGTAAAAGAACACCTTTAGTTCTTACTAATGATTGGTGCCTGTGCCAGGAGGTACCAACCAACACATATAATCACCATCCTGGCTTATAAGTTGGGACAACCAAGAAGTAGTTGTTATAGAATTTTGTCTGAACTGGGCCTTAAAATAGTCTCAACTCAAGTCAATACCTTTAAATAAACATTCCTCATGTTTGATACATGTGAGGTGTGTGTACTAAGTCACTTCAGTCATGTCTGACTCTTCATGACCCTACAGACCATAGCCAGCCAGGTTCCTCTGTCCATGGGATTCTCCAGGCAAGAATGCTGGAGTGGGTTGCCATGCCCTCCTCCAGGGGATCTTCCCGACCCAGGAATTGAAACCGCATCCCTTATGTCTCTTGCATTAGGAAGCGGGTTCTTTACCACTAGCACTACTTGGGAAGCCCTTGATACTGTATGTGTGGCTAATTGGAATGGAATATTTCTGAAGAGCAACAGAACAAATATCGATGGTTCCTTAGCTTCTGGAATCCCAAAGAGATTTTTCTCTTTTGTAAAGACTTTAATTCATTGTTTCCAGCAAATATTTGTGAAGAGCCTACTGTGGGTCAGGCAGTATGGTGAACCCTGGGGACTGAGTGGCAAAGAAAAGAGTTGAACTCCCTGCTTCACTGGAGCTTATATTCTAGCAGGGAACACAGTCAATAGAAAGGAAACAGATAATCACACACTGTGGTGAGTTCTAAGAAGAAGGTCAGCATGGCAAGTTGATAGAGAACAGGTGGTGGGTAGGAGTAGTTTGGGAAGTCCTCTTTGAGCTTTGACCTGTTATCTGAGACCTAAAAGATGAGAAGGAACAAGTCATGTAAAGAAATGGGGAGATCAGTTAAGAGGCCGTTGTAGCAGCCCAGGTAGAGTTAATGGGGGTTTAGGCTGGGGTTGTAGCAGTGGAGAGAAAAGAAAGAGGTAGTCCAGATAAGTTTGGTGGTACAACTATAGTAACATTGGCTGATATTCCATATATTCAAAGAGAGAGAGAGAGAAAATGAGGGATAATTTCTATGTTTGTGGCTTGGACATCTATGTAGTTCATTTGGACACTAAGATGAAGATCAGAAGAACAGGTTTAGGTTTGGAAATCTAGTGTTCCATTTTGTATCTATACATTTAAGATGCCTCTTGAACATTCAGATGGTGATATCGAATCTATGAATCTGAAGTTCTGGGAAAGGTTAGGGCAGGAAATACCTATTTGGAGTCATTCAGCACACAGATACCATTTAAAGTCACAGGATTGGATGAGCTCTCCAAGAAAGTTATCCCTGGAGAAGAGGACTCAGGCCTGAGCACACTTAGAGGTTGTACAGAGAAATGAGAGGCAGAAAATGACTGAGCAAGTGTGGCCCACGAGGCAAGCTAAAGCCAAAAAAACATTGTACTTTGAGGTCAAAGAAAAGATGGGACAATTAAGCCAGGGACAGACCCATGTCCACTCTATGCTGCATACTTCAGTGTAAGATTCTGCTCAACCTGTACATTTTCTTAGCCTGTAGGTAGAGGTGAAGAAAGGTTTCTAACATCAAACCTTCCAGAAAAGCTTTTGCAACCTAACTGGGTGTCTGAAGAGGTATTTGCATGTGTTCTGGTTCTTCCAAGGCTGTGACTGAACACAGTAGTGCTAGGTAGTCAACAAGTGACTCCAGGCTGCCTTCATGTTGGCATGAATCTGTTGGCTGCTTCTTGGTGGATAATTCCAAAAGATCTTTGTGATGAGAACAAAGTGTAAAGGCATGATTATAAAATTAGTATGGGAGTTTCACAATTTCCATGGTAAAAGCTGGATCATCTTTGTTAATCTGTGCCTAATTCCTTTCTGCAGGAGGCAGGAATAGCTAGAAATAAAGAGCCGTGCCTCTTTGTCATCCAGTTCCTTTGGTTAAGTCCAGCTCCCTGCTGAAAGTAGGAGCATCAGTGGAAAGAAACCCAACATTTCATCTTATCTTACTATAAACAGCACTGACATTCGAAAAAGCATGCCTTTGATGGCAAGTCCTGTGCCAATGCAGGATACAGCCATTTCGATACAGGCTGTTTTATTACAGTCAATTTGCTGACACACAGCTTTGACACAGTCATTTTGATGCCAGGAACATCTTGATGTGGCTGCCTTGAAGTGGCTGTTTTGATATGGGAACATTCTGATTCTGCTTAAAAACAAACCAATAAACTTTTCGCCTAAAAAATTTATTGCCAAGTAATGCACATTGACAGACCTCCTCAGCCATTCCCTGAGCCCTATCTCAATCCCACCTCCCTCCAACAGATGCTGGACTGTAAAGGTGGACAGGAGGACCCCTGAAAGGAGAAAATCATGATGAAGGAGGAAGGAGACTGGAACTGTGGACCCAGCTCAGCAATACAACCTGAAGAGAAAGGTAACTGCTCTTGAACCCACCCTGTCTTCGCACCTTAAAAAAGTCAGTTCATCTCCATAAAATGGCAAGTGGCTGAATAAATTCTGCTCTAAGAGAAACCCCCATCCTTAATCCCATCCCCTCACCTTGCAAGAGCTGTGCCATGACCAGGCATTTCTTTTCTTTTCCAAAGAAAAGAAAACTAAACAGAAGCTTGCTGCTAAGTCACTTCAGTCATGTTCGACTCTGTGCAACCCCATAGACGGCAGCCCACCAGGCTCCCCCATCCCTGGGATTCACCAGGCTCCCCCGTCCCTGGGATTCTCCAGGCAAGAACACTGGAGTAGGTTGCCATTTCCTTCTCCAATGTATGAAAGTGAAAAGTGAAAGTGAAGTTGCTCAGTCGTGTCTGACTCTTAGCGACCCCATGGACTGCAGCCTACCAGGCTCCTCCATCCACGGGATTTTCCAGGCAAGAGTACTAGAGTCGGGTGCCATTGCCTTCTCCAAAACAGAAGCTTAATAACATCTATACTTCCTGTGTGAATGGGAGATACCCAAGAAACAGTAACTCCAAGCAGGCATTTCTTTGGCAGGATATGTACAATTGAATGAAACATCTACTTTTAAGCAGGGAGCTTAGAAAGAGCTACAGCCCTGCATACTCAAACTGGAAGCAGCAACTCCAGGCTGCCAAGCAACAGAAGTGGACGTGGCAGAATCATATAGTTGGGTTGGTCCAGGATTGATATTTTGCCATTCAGATGTGACTAGATGATAGGGAAAGTAAAATAAAATGCCTTAGGCCCATGGTCTCACTTATATTATCAGGGACCCATCAGGGATCTATTATCAATTGTCCAATTAGTTGAATGGAGAATATAAAATGACTTTCTCTAGAGCAAATTCTTTTTTCTCTCCAAGAGCTCACTCTTTAAGCAATAATAGAACTGAAACACTCTGGGAAACCAGTTAAGTTATTAATATGATTAATGGTATAATTTCTCCAGTACTAGGTGTTCATATCATTAACATACATGAGATAAAATATTAAATATTTTCAAAAGATGAATCTCTGTCTATTTCTGCCACCATTATCTCTTTAAAGATTTGAAATGTTATTTAATTGAATTTGAAGATGTCCTTGGAGGGTATTGAATGAAATGTAATATGAAAATCTATGCAGTGCACATGATTTGTTTTCTCAAAATATGAATTTCCCCCTTCCCCAAACCCATTTACTTCTTTTACTGCAAGCATTTCCTATTTTATTTTAGTTTCAATCCTTCCCAAATACTCTGATTTCAATTGAGGTCAGTAGATAATGTATTAACTCTGCTATGTGCCAGTCATTTTGCTAGGTAATACATTTTGCTAGGGAACAAAAATATAAATATGAATCAGAAATAGCCTGCTCTCAGAGAAATATTGGGGGAAATTAGACTTGTCTATAAACAAAATACAAAAATAGAGTTGTCACCAGGCACTCATGCATTTGAATATCATCTGATAAACTGGCATAATTAGAATGACTTGGGACCACAATGACTAGATTTTAGCCCCATTGGGAGAAGGAAAGGGAAGATGGCATTTAACTGTGGATATCCTACTTGGGTGATAAGCACCGTGTTGTTTCACGAATCTTATCTCATTTAATCCTTCGAACAGTCCTATTTTACAAAGGAGTAAACAGCAACTTGGCAACATTAAGTACCTTGCCCAGGATCACACAGCTCAGGTTTGGTGTTGGAGGCTTAATTTAAACCTGGAGGAATCCGTGCTCCTTCCAGTCCCCTCAAGGAAGGCAGCAGTGTGAATTACAGTTGAGTCAAGAGAAGGATTGGCAGCTCTTGACACTGATGTTTGAAACACTGACTTTGGGTTATTAAAACTATATAAATAGAAGGGAAAACACACGGTAGTCATAGCCAATCTAGATCCACCGCTGAGCAATTCTGCAGGCACTTCAGTCAAAACGACTTGGTAAATATGACTTGGTAAAAGCTTTGTTGGGCTGTCAGTGAGAGTAACAAAAAAGTAACAAAAACATAAAGTTTACCTTTTAAAATGACTACACCAATTCTTTAGCTTCTTTTTTAAAAATGTTAAAAAAATTTTTTTGGAGTATAGATTTGCAATGATGTGTTAGTTTCAGGTGTACGGCGAAGTGAATCTGTTATATGTATACAATATGTCCACTCTTTTTTTTTAGATTCTTTTCCCATCTAGGTCATTATGGAAATATTGAGTAGAGTTCCCTGTGCTATACAGTAGGTCCTTATTAGTTATCTATTTTATATACAGTAGTGCCTATATGTCAATCCTAATCTCCCAATTTATCCCTTTCCTGCCCTTAACCCCTGGTAACCATAAGTTTCTTTCTACATCTGTGATTCTACTTCTTTTTTGTAAATAAGTTCATGTGTACTCTTTTTTTTAGATTCTTCATATAAGTGATATACTGCTACTGCTGCTAAGTCACTTCAGTCGTGTCCGACTCTGTGTGACCCCATAGACGGCAGCCCACCAGGCCCCGCTGTCCCTGGGATTCTCCAGGCAAGAACACTGGAGTGGGTTGCCATTTCCTTCTCCAATGCATGAAAGTGAAAAGTGAAAGTGAAGTCGCTCAGTCGTGTCCAACTCTTAGCGACCCCATGGACTGCAGCCTACCAGGCTCCTCCATCCATGGGATTTTCCAGGCAAGAGTACTGGAGTGGGGAGCCATTGCCTTCTCTGATAAGTGATATATATTTGTCTTTATCTGACTTACCTCACTCAGCATGACAATCTCTAGGTCCATCCATGTTGCTGCAAATGGCATTATTTTGTTCTTTTTTATGACTGAGTAACATTTTAGCTTCTTGAATGTAGAAATTTACTTTTTACTCCAATGAGAAAAAATAATAATTATAATCAACATTTATTGAATACACACTAATGCTGGGCTCTCTGCTGAATATACAGAATCACAGATTGAGATCATGGATTTAGAACCAGGTTTAGAGGGTTCAAATCTTGATTTCACTACCTGTCGCCTATTACCTTCACTGAGTTACTTAACTTCTCTGGGCCTTAATTTCCTCATTATAAAGACTCCATAGTGTCTGATAAGTAAACATCTAGTGAGATCAGCCATTCTGATGAAGTTGGAGTGTGTTTAATGACTATCCTGGGTCATGAGTGAGTTTCCTGAGTACATCCACCCATCAATAAATCCAGGCCTCCTTCCTTGGGGTTCACTGCAAGGTGGGGGGTCACGTACACAGGGTGAGCAGGATGGAGCCAAGTGTCAGAGCACGGTGGTCATCACGGCTGCCGGAAGGCACTGTAAAATAAGGGGAAGTCTGTGGTAGAAGCAAGGTCCTCATATGATGCCAAAGGGAAGTTGAGCTGGCAGAACCACCAATGTGGATCACAGTTTCAGGGAAGTCAGGTGGTCTGCTCCCACTCATGGTTGGCTGCTCCAACAAAGGTCCCACAGTGTCTCTGATAGCCAGACTCTGAAATAATCCCCAGTGGTCCCCATTGTTTAGTAGTCACTTGCTCATACAGTTCCCCTCCCACATGGCATCAGGGTTGATCCATGTAATAGGGCAGAAGTGATCCTATGACACTCCCAAGATTAAGTAATAAAAGACACTGTGACTTCTATCCTGGTCTCTCTCTTCTCTTTTTCAGATCACTCATTCTGGGACAAGCCAGCTGCCCTATCTTGAGCATCCAGATGGAAAGGCTCACATGGTGAAAAATGGAGGCTTCACGCTAACAGCCATCTAAGTGAACTTGAAAGTATTATATTCTCCAGTTCCGATCAAGTCTTCAGATGATGGCACCCCAGAAAGTTGCTTCATTGCAATCGAGAACCTGAGCAGAAAAGTACCGAGTTAAACCACTCCCAGTGGGTTCAATCCCTGGGTCAGGAAGATCCCCTGGAGATGTGTATGGCAACCCACTCCAGTATTCTTGCCTGGAGAATCCCATGGACAGAGGAGCCTGGAGGGCTGCAGTCCATGAGGTGACAAAGAGTTGGACTCAACCGATTTGACTTGGCATACACACAAGCCACTCCCAGATTCCTAACATTCAGAAACTGAAATAATCAATGTTTGTTTGTTTTCTTTGATGCTAAGTGTGGAGGTAAATTGTTAACAGAACAACAGATCACCAGCACACACACACACACACACACCCTCCTCTCTCCACTCCTTTTATTTTTTGACCATGGACATGTGGCTTGTGGGAACTAAGATTCCCAATCAAGAGCACGGCAGTGAAAGCACCAAGTCCTAACAATTGGATCACCAGAGCACAGCCTCAGCTTCTTTTCTTTCTCTCCAGGAAGGAGGGAATCTTTTCTACTCTTTAGGGAAAATCAACTGCCCAGAGACAATGCTTCTCTTCCTATCGGATTCAGATGTATTGATTGACTGGCATAATCTTCTTAATGGGTTTGTGTGCGTGCATGCTTAGTTGCTTCAGTCATGGCCAGCTCTTTTCCACCCTACAGACTGTATCCTGCCAGGCTCCTCTGTCCATGGGATTCTCCAGGCAAGAATACTGGAGTGGGTTGCCATACCCACCTCCAGGGGACCTTCCCCACTCAGGGATCAAACTGGTGTCTCTTGCAGCTCCTGCACTGGACACAAATTCTTTACTGTTGAGCCAATGGGGAAGCCTCTTTAATGGATTTGGAGGTTCCCCAAAAAGGAGACACTTTTTTCTCCTTTTTCTCTCTTGTCCTCCCTCCCCTACTCTACTTTGAAGGAAGGGAATTTGCTAATAACTTTAAATTAATATATCAAATATATTATTCTACCAAATGCATTATCTCCTTTAATAACCCTATGAGATGAGTGTTCTTATTATCCCCATTTTCTCACAAAAAGTTATCTTGCTTTAGGTCATGTAGCTGGTAGGTAGCCTAATCAGGATTGAACCTCAAGTTTGACTGACTCCAGAAACCACCTCCTTACACCAATTATTCTGATGTGTGATATTAGAATCTAATGAAAAGATGAGATTTGTGGAGTCTGCATATCCACAGTAAAGTACAGCACCTAAAATGAATCATTAGTGAGTATTGGTTCCAAGAAATATTTATTTATTCTAAGTACAGTTAAGTAGCTGACATATCCACCTATGTTTCAAACTTGTTTCTGGAGTAGGATAAAACACTTTCCCAGGCAATCTCCTCCATCTCACACGAAGCAGGCAATTTGGCTAAAAGCAGACGTAATAGTGGGAGAGGTTCTTCGACTTCACTCCAGACCCAGCTGAAACCCTTCCACATTCCCTTCCATTCTCCAACGTGGCTCTCACATGTTCTTCTTTCTCAGCAAATCTGCAGCCATCCTTCCCACCCACACATGTCACTTCCCCTTCACTCTCAGCAAGTGACTCCACAGCCACTGACAGGGAAAGTACAAGCCACCCTAGACAACCTTGGATTCCTCCCAGCATCCTGCAGCCTGGCTCCCACCAGACACACCCCGTCCTCCTCCTCTGTGGTTACAATGGAAGTCTCTCTCCTTCTCTCTGCAGCTGAAACCCCTGCCTGTCCTTTGCATCCCAAACCCTTCCACTTTCTCAGGAATCTATTGTTTCCTTCTTCTCTCTTCACTGCCCACCTCACCCTCCCCAGTGAAATCCTTTCATCAATAAATAAAAATGTTTGTTTCAGCTTAATAAAAACAAAACAAACAAGCATCCTCCCATGGTCTCTGCTCTTTTCCCCTTCTCAGCCACTTGTCTTAAGAGTTGCCTGTGCCTGGTGTCCCTCATTCTTTACCTCCCATACACTCCTCACCCTCACTACATCTCAGTTCATGCCATCAACGTTTTTCTCAAGCTACATTACCAAGGACACCAATGATCTCCTTACTGTAAAATCCTAGGACACTGCGCACTCCATTCATTTCCTCCCCTCTCAGGGTTTGACACTATTGTTCACCATCTCTTAAACTGCTTTCTTTGCTTGGCTGGACTGTCTTTCTACCTCTCTAGCTGTACTTCTTTAAAGCTCCTCTTCCACTGACTTTCCCTTGGAGCCCTGTCCTTTTCATTTCTCAATCTGTACCCCATTTCCAGTCAAAACTGATGATCACACCTTTGACTATCTCTGAAATCAACTCACTTATTTTCATTTCCTCCTCCACTGTCTAAGCCAAGCCTGTCTCCTCTAACCAGGATTACCACCAGCATCCCCTGACTGGTTTGCTTGCCTCCAGTCTTGTCCTTCCCTAATCCATTCTTTATCCTGCAGACAAAGTGATCTTTCTAGAGTACAAAATTTTCAAGATAAAACCCTAACTTCCTGGCATGGCATGTGTGACCTCTTGTGACCTAGCCATCTGGCACAAAAGCTCTCTCTCCTTTGTGCCCTCTCCATTGACACAGTCTCCTGTCTGATTTCAGTGAATGGATGCTGGATTCTCTGCTAGCAATCTGTCCTTCAGTTCAGTCGCTCAGTCGTGTCCGACTCTTTGTGACCCCATGGACTGCAGCATGCCAAGCTTCCCTGTCCATCACCAACTCCTGGAGCTTGCTCAAACTCATGTCCATTGAGTCGGTGATGCCATCCAACCATCTCATCCTTTGTCGTCCCCTTCTCCTTTTGCCTTCAATCTTCGCAGCATCAGGGTCTTTTCAAATGAGTCAGTTCTTCGTGTCAGGTGGCCAAAGTATTGGAGTTTCAGCTTCAGCATCAGTCCTTCCCATGAATATTCAGGACTGATTTCCTTTAAGATGGACTGGTTGGATCTCCTTGCAGTCCAAGGAACTCTCTAGAGTCTTCTTCAACAACACAGTTCAAAAGCATCAATTCTTTGGCGCTCAGCTTTCTTTATAGTCCAACTCTCACATCCAAACATGACTACTGGAAAAACCATAGCTTTGACTAGACAGACTTTTGTCGGCAAAGTAATGTCTCTGCTTTCTAATATGCTGTCTAGGTTGGTCATAGCTTTTCTTCCAAGGAGCAAGCATCTTTTAATTTCATGGCTGCAGTCACACAAAAAAATAAAGTCCGTCACTGTTTCCATTGCTTCCCCATCTATTTGCCATGAAGTGATGGGACCAGATGCCATGATCTTAGTTTTCTGAATGTTGAGTTTTAAGCCAACCTTTTCACAGTCTGTCCTTTGTATCAATTTAAGTAACTCCTCCTTTTGGACATCGCTCCTCCACTAACTTATATGCCTGCATGTTTCTACTTATTGTGGATTAGGCTAAAGTACTTTCCCAGGCAGGCTTTTGAGTCTCATGTAAAGTCATGAATTTGGCTAAAAATGTATATCACAGTGATGGGTAGCTTGAGCCAACATATCTCCTAAATACTTTCTGATTTCCTTCATTTCCTTCAATCATAGAACATTTGTCTGATTTCTCTCTTTAGACTTAAGGCACTTAAGACCATGACCATCAAGTACACTGGTTAAGAATTTAGGCTCTGGAGAAAGATTGCCTGGATTCAGAATCAGACTCTGCAATGTCCTAATTTTGTGACATTAGATGACTCGCTAATCTATGCCTTAGTGTTGTCATCTGCAAAATGGAGGTGATAAAGTACTTATAGAGTTACTGTTAAGATCAAATGACAGAAGCTAAAGAAAGCATTTTGCATGGTGCCTGGCATATAGCAAGCACTCAAAAGAGAGCTGTTATTATTTTTTAAATATACTTTTATTTACTTTTTACTTTTGGCTGTGCTGGGTCTTCATTGCTGCGAGGGCTTTTCTCTAGTTGTGGCAAGCGGGGACTACTCTCTAGTTGCCATTTGTGAGCTTCTCATTGTGATGGCTTCCCTGTTGCAGAGCATGGGCTTTCGGGTATGTGGGCTTCAGTGGCTGTGGCTCCCAGGTTCTAGAGCACAGGCTCAGTAGTCATGGCACACGGACTTAGTTGGTCTGCAGCATGTGGGATCTTCCTGGATCAGGGGTGGGATGCTTGTCTCCTGCATTGGCAGGTGGATTCTATACTGCTGAGCCACCAGGGAAGACTTGTTATTAGTTTTGAAGGCCGGTACTGTACCATTTATGTCCATAGAGCTACTCACTAAATATTTATGAAATGAATATATGAAGGAAATGTTTGTATCTAAGCTTTGTCATCAAAATTCTTAATCTTAACCCAAAAGTGATTAATAAATAAGCTAAGCATCATGCATACAAATTACACCAATACTGTCACTGGTCACTTGGAGCTTTTTGGAAATGAGGTCATTCTATTTCTACCCAAGCGCTCAGGGAATTATTCTCCCTAGAGGAGGGAGGTCTGAATCAAACAGGACACCTCAATGTTCTTGAAGGCGTCATGACTGACTCTGAGGTAATGTCTTCTTTACATAAATGTGACTGTTAAAAGCAAGGAAACATTAAGGTAACTGTTTCATGTTTTCCAGTAATTTAAGACTACTGGGCCTTCCATTCTGCCAGTGTCACAGACACCTTCATCTCTCTCATCCTGCTCAAGGGGAGGGGCTGTGTTCTTAGGGTGCTTTCCCTTCTCTCCCATAAAAGCTAGACTTTAGTTTAGACTTCACAAACTTCTGTGATTTAAAAGTCAGGTTTTGGACTTACCTGGTGTTCCAGTGGTCTGCCTGCCAAGGTAGCGGACAGACATTCAATCCTTGGTCTGGGAAGATCCCATAGGCCTTGGAGCAACTAAGCCCGGGCACCACAACTACGGAGCCTGTGCTCTAGAACCCTTGAGCCTCTCCGCAACAAGAGAAGCCACTGCAATGAGAAGCCCACTAACCGCAACTAGAGAAAGCCCCGCCCTGTGCAGCAGGGAAGACCCAGCAGAGCCAAAAAGAAGTCAGTTTTTAATAACAAAAGTACCACCACTAGAGGCTTTGATCAGGGGAGAGATAAAGCAGAGTAAAATTATTTAACAAAGGAGGGTTTTTTTCCCAAAGAAATAGTCAACAAGGGAACTGAGGAGCCTAAGACAAGTATCAGAGTAAGAGAAAAAACTGCACCAGACATGCACAGCAGCAAGCTGCCAAATATGTGTGTGTGTGTACGCATGCATGCGTGCTGTGTCTGACTCTGTGCAACCTTATGGACTGTAGCCTGCCAGGCTTCTCTATCCATGGCAAGAATACTGGAGTGGGTTGCCATGCCCTCCTCTGGGGGATCTTCCCGACCCAGGGATTGAACCTGTGTCTCTTACATCTCCTTCATTGGCAGCTGGGTTATTTACTACGAGCGCCACCTGGGAAGCCTGTGTATGTGTATACATATGTAAATAAATAAATGTGCATCCCACTCATTATTACTCATTGCCTCCCTCATTGGCCTCCTGCCTCTTCTAGGGATAGGGAGGCACTGACACAGTATTTTTGTCTTCATAAAGGAAGGCTGGCATCTAGGGAAATGACCTTGATAGACTGAACTATAAATACAATGTTAATCAGAGCAATTTGCTCTTGAATTGTTCCCCCTTTCCCATTATCCCAAAGCAACTCTATGAGAGAGGCAAAAAAGCACATTCACTAGCCACTTAATGAGTGTGCAAGTAAAGGTCAAAGCTTTCAACCCAGTGGGAAGGTAACCTGAGTCCTGCCTCCAGAGAAAAATTTCCCAAGATCGGCTACATCTAAATAGATCCCATAGATCCCCGGGCCAAAGGGTCTCTGTCTCAGTGTCATAGAGCAAGATACTCAGGAAAATAAGGTTAGGGTTTTAAATAACATATAACTATTCATGTTTGCTCCCTAAACAACCCTGAATCCAAGACCAGCCGTCTTACAAATGTCCGTCCTTCAGCATGTCTGGGATGGGGAGAAGCCTAAGAAAGAGGATTGGTCTATTGTCATTAATGGGTAAAGGAAACAGCCACTCATATTCAGAGCCTATTGGTAATAATAAAACAGCACATTACTTTTGTTTGTTGTATACTCTTTGTTGTTAGTGTTAAATGCTCAATTGTGTCCAACTCTTTGTGACCCCATGGACGGTAGCCTGTCAGGTCCCTCTGTCCATGGAATTCTCCAGGCAAGAATACTGGAGTGTGTTGCCATGCCCTCCTCCAGGGAATCTTCCCAACCCAGGGATCGAACCCTCATCTCCTGCGTTGCAGGCATCTGAGCCAGCAGGGAAGCCTATACTCTCTTTGGGTGAGCATTATTTTTCAGGTCAAATAAATGGTTGATTTCAACAACAGCAGCCCTCTAAATATCCTCCAAATAAACCTCATCAAGTGGACATTCCACCTAGTGAAAAGAATATTTTCAGCATAAAGGTTGAACACAAAGAGAAGCCCTTGGTCCTTTGGCCTAAGAGGCTCTGCGGCCAATTTAGCTGCTGCTTTACAAGTCAAAAGCTGGCTTTTCAGCTGCCAGCCCTGGGCCCTCCACGTGAGCCTGGGGAGCTCTGCCTCTAGTGACCCGCTGAGTAATAAAGGTTTGTGGAGTTGCTTTGTTTCTTTTTGTTTTTAAATCAGAGCTAAGCTGACAGTCTACATGAAGATGGGGAGGGCCAGGGCAAGTTAAAATCCACCTCCGGCTCCACAGGGAATGAAGAAGCTGAGGCTCGTTCCTGTCAGCAGGTGTGAGTCAGACACACAGGGAGCAGCCAAATGGAGTAAGAAGGTGCCATTTTGTCATTAATGTTCCCACCACCACCGCACAGAAATGAATAGCTGGAGAAAATGATCCGGGATAAAAGAATGGTCCGGCTGGGAGTCAGACTGAATAGACGGTTCCCACTGAACACTGCTTCGTTATGCAGCTTTTCCTTTCAGGGAGGGATTCCGATTCTTGGTGGAACCAATTGTGACAAGGGAGTGCTGACAACCCTGGGAACCAGTAACGCGGGCCTTTGATTTGTTGCTTTGAAGCCCAGTCCTGTCGCTGAATTGTTAGTCGAGTTAGGCAAGTGAACTTGGCCTCCATGAGTCTGAGTTTTTAAAATCTGGATCTGTAGGCTTTATCTTAGATTAATGTTTATGCATGGTGCCCAAGTTGAGGATACCATCAAGTTAGTTTTTCACCATCCCCCAAACTTCCCCAAGAGTACTCTTTTTTGTCATTTTGTTTTATTTATTTATTTATCTGGGGGCTTCCCTGGTGCCTCCGATGGTAAAGAATTCGCCTGCAATGCAAGAGACCTGGGTTCGACCCCTGGGTTGGGAAGATCCCCGGGAGAAGAGAATGGTACCTATTCTAATATTCTTGCCGGGGAAATCCCATAGACAGAGGAACCTGGCAGTTTACAGTTCATGGGGTTGCAGAGAATCGAACATGACTGAGTGACTAAGCACACACACATACTTATTTACTTGGGCTGCACTGCGTGGCTTGTAGGATCTTCCCTGACCAGGAGTCAAACTCAGGCCCACAGCAGTGAAAGCATGGTGTCCTAACCACTGGGCCACCAGGGAATTCCCTCTTCTTGTTTGTTTCACACTAAGGGTTTGCCTTTCCATCTCTTCTCTTCTGGTCCCTGCCTGGAGGGATAGCCACTGGCTCGATGTTTAGCCCACACTAGAAAAGTATCAAAGGAGCCTAAATAGACTCAGAACAGAATTGTCTCATAACTAGTTTTCTAGTGAAAAAGATCAGAATTTAATCTCACTGCTTCATTCTATCTCATTTATCATTTCTGTATGCTTAACTGTTTCTATATGTTTCTGTAGCTTTAACTGTTTTGTAAGCTAGATGTAGTTCATTCAAAATTAATTTTAAAAGAAGGACCTGCAGTTCATCCCAGAGAGTGGGAGAATTTCTAGAAATCCTTTCAATTGTCACAAAGTCCAGAATTTTAAACAGAAAACCCCACCAAATATTATTTTACAATTCTGTGGTTCTCAACCAAAGTGCACACTGAACATATTTTGGGACCCCACTCTAGATCTACTAAAGCCAAATCTCGGGTCCTTTGGCAAGTGAAATTGGCAAACTTGCTACCATGTGATTCTGATTCCTGCACTTGGAGAACCGCAGAAAAGGTTACTCAGATCAAATGGACCCCAGGTGACCCTGGTGGAGCCTTTTCTTTCTCAAGAGATGCTTATTTCTTCCTTCCAGTTGCTCAGGCCAAGAGCCTTGGCATCATCCTTAACTTTTATTCTCACACCTCACATCCAATCCATCAACAAATCTTGTGGGCTCTGTCTACTTTCAAAATGCTTCTAAGAAAAATAAATGTGTTCATATACTTAGGATTCATCACTTTTGCTGATACCCTAATACAGTCTTTTTTCCTATCAAGAAGCTATAGTGATTCTTTAAAATTAATCATTTCGTTTCTTTGCTCCAAAACCTCCTGTGGTTCCCCTTTCAGTGACAGTAAAAGACAAAGTCCTGACCTTAGCATTCAGGGCCCTGCTGACCTAGACCCTGCCACCTGTCTGCCCTCTCCTCCTATGCTCTGCTTCTCCAGCCACAGTGGCCTCTTTGCTCCTTTTAGCACATTCTTATCTCAGGTCCTGCACATTTGCTCTTCTCTCTTTGAAAACATCTGTCCTCCACAGGCATCTACATGGCTAACTCCATCACCTCCAACAAGTCTTTGTTCATGTGGCCTTTTCCGTGACCTCCTCATGGTTACTCTGACTGATCTTGGGTGGTCTCAGTCTGCAGGAGCTCAAAGCAGGGCTTGGGTTCCCAGCCAGAGATAGAGGCTAGGTCACAGCGGTGAGTGCACCAGAGCCTAGCCACTAGACCAGTGGTCAGTGACAAGGGCCCTGGTCCTTCAGCTTTGCAGAAAAGCATTCCTACAAAGACAGAAAGTAGTGAAGCAAGTGTTTATTAGGAGAAAAAAGAGTACAGTGTGGATAGACACACGGGTGGACTCTGGGACAGAATCACCGAGTTGCAATCTCATGGCAGTTTGAATTACTTTTATGGGGCATTTCTTCCAGGTTTCCTTTGGCCAATCATCTTGATTTGCCTGGTTCACAGTCTCTATTTGGTATATCTCAGGATTCTCCCATGTAGGCACACCCATCTCCTAGCCAAGATGAATTCAACCAAAAATGTGTACGGGTATAGCATCCCTTGACATCACTCACTGTTTGATCTCCAAGAAAACTTTCTGTGCTGTTGTGTGGCTGGGGAGGTCTCCTGACTTCCAGAATGAGAAATATGTGGTCTGGGCAGGGCCCAGTCTCCCCCCTTAATTGTCCTGCTATTCTCTTCTTGGAGTTTCAGTCCACAGAGACTGAATCTCCAATTGCTTTACTCTGGGGGAGGGGAGCACCTAGCTCATGACCACATGAGGTCATGACCTCATGACCACCCCAATTTCCTGTATCCCAACTCTCCCAGTTGCTCTTATTCTGATCTACTTTTCCTTTCTCCCCCAAAGCACTTATCACCTTTCTATAGATAATGTATTTACTGTGTTTTGTTTATTCTTGATCTTCTGTTCCTGGAATATAAGCCCCATAGAGCCATAATCTGTATTTGTTTTGTTTCCTAATGTATCCCGAACTGTGGTTTTGGAGAAGACTCTTGAGAGTCCCTTGGACAGCAAGGAGATCCAACCAGTCCATCCTAAAGGAAATCAGTCCTGAATATTTACTGGAATGCTGAAGCTGAAACTCCAATACTTTTTGCCACCTGATGCGAAGAACTGACTCATTTGAAAAGACCCTGATGCTGGGAAAGATTGAAGGTGGGAGGAGAAGGGGACGACAAAGGATGAGGCGGTTCAATGGCATCATTGACTCAATGGACATGAGCTTGAGTAAACTCTGGGAGTTGGTGATGGACAGGGAGGCCTGGCGTGCTGCAGTCCAAGGGGTTGCAAAGAGTCAGACACGACTGAGCAACTGAACTGAATGAATGTATCCCAAGCCACCAGAACACCAGAATACCAGAGCACATAGTAAATGCTCAATAAATACTTATATCATTTAATGAATACAAATTCCTGAATCCAGAGAGAGCAAACTAAGTGCTGAATGCTGCCTCCACAAAGTTCGATTCTAACTGGGTTTGCTGCTATGGGGACAATCAGAGCCTGTCTGAGATTTTAAGACCTTCGGGTCCTGTTGCCACAAATGTCATGAAGTAGGTTACCCCTGTTTTTCAAATCAAGAGCTGAGAGTTGTTGAACTTCTTCTATGCTGACAACCAACAGCTAAATCAAATTGTTGCTAGAAATTTTACTTTAGCTGCATGTTTGTGTGTTATGTTTTATTACGGAGGAAAAGGAGTGAAACAGAATATGGCTTTAGTCGTAGGACCTCCAGTTTCTACCTGATGGGTAGGGGTCAAATACCAAACTGTGAGAGGGTCCCTCTCTGAAACAAGTTAGTAATAGAAATGCAATTCATTGCAGAGAACTTTTTTTTTTTTAAGAGAGGGAGATTCCACTTCAATATCTATTTTTATTTTATTGGATATTATTTTAATCTCCCCTCAAAATGGTTCGCCCAGCAGGGCAGAGAGATCAAGAGCATCATGGCGGCGATCTGAAGCGGTAGCACTCACCCTCACTGGAAACAGCCTCTGAAACCTTCCCCCTCCCAGGACAATGCTCTTAATTAGCCGCACCATATTTCTCAGAGAACAAAAGCTCCCCACCCCTCACAGGAAAAGCTTTTCCAGGAGATATCTCGTTGGGGAAGCGCCAGGCACACAACAGGGAGAGGAGAACAGACAGGCTGTTCTGGGCTCTGCAAAGAGACGCAAACTCTGGATTCCCGCGGGAGCTACAGAGGTTAGCGGGCACATTTTTTCTCCACGTGACGAGCATGTGCTTCACAAGCCCTGAGGTGACCAACTTCAGAGGCCCCCTTTTCTCCTCCCTCTCCCTTGGCTCCTCCTTGAGGGGGTTAGGGACCTTGGCGGTGGGTGGCAAAATCAGTTGGAACCATCTCCAGAATCGAGCATCTGGGGAGCAGTAGGGAAGGAACTGGGAGTTTATTTCAGGTGACAGACATAGAGCAGGCCCCTATTTTTTCCTGCGACTAGAATAATATTTCTGGAACGGGGAGGCTTGAATCATATGTCTCTTCATATCACTGTGTGGGAAGTCTCAGTTACCAGCCTAACAATGGAAGAGATGTTGGTGCTTTTAGGACTTGGTGGGGGCCCAGCAAAGGAGTCTGGGAGCTTGAGGGGGGAGGAGGGGAGGAGGGGAGGAGGGGGAGGTGGGGGGAGGGGGGAGATGGGGGATGGGTGGGGGGGAGAGTGTAAGCAGACAAGGCAATTACCTACCGGCAAAAGGACTGCCTCACCTGAGCCTGTTTAGGGAGCAAAGAGGAGAGGGTGAGTCTTCTTTCCAAAAACAAATTTGCCCTTCTCCCCCTCCCCCGCCCACCCCCATTAAATGTGTTTTTTGAAAAACACTGAGAAAAAAAAAATCTTGTTTAAGTGCCTCTTCCTGAGTAAGTCCACTGTCAGGAAAGGAAAATCCAAACGGCTCAAATAGTCTATTTTTGTGCCCAGAGGCTCCAGGCCCTGCACACAGACTCTTCCTTACCCTGAAGGAAAGGAAACTGGGCGTGAGGCCTCCCTGTCACAGAGGCCGGAACTGAGGAGCTTGTATTACTCGAAGGCCTGGTCCCCGTACAACCTCCATTTTAGGAAATAAAGATACAGTACAGGATGCTTTGGGGCTGGCCTGAGTGGTATTGGTAAAAGAAAAAAAGAAAAAAAGAAAAACTTCTCTGTTCTCTAGGCAAACAATCGTGGCACTAGATTTTAACCGGAAAATTCAATCAGTTGCCTCAGTGTTGTGCTTCTTCGGGTCGTTCAGGTTTATTGCTCTCGCCTGCCTCCTGGCTACCAGGCAGATAAGAATGAGAAGCCTGATTAAGGGTTTTGATACGTAGACCAAGCCAAAGTCCTAAGTCAGTAACAAGCATAATAAAACAGCAGTCACCTAGGTAGATAAGGCCTCCCCTTGTACATTTTGCTTCAACTGTCTACACCATTTGCAAGTTTGTTGTTTCTCCTCTGTACAACCTTTTACCCAGTTCAAGTGTGGTGCTTAGGACATCCAACCAAGGAAATGGGGTTCAGACCACTCCCCCTTCCAATCCAACAAGGCCTTGCCTCCACTCTGCCTTTCCTGAGGACCACAGGGAACACTGCGAAGGGCGGCCAGCTTACAACAGCCACACCTCGCAGGCTATTCCTGTCTCCTCTGCTATCTCCCCTGTGAAGCTGACCTTAAAAAGAAACCTCTGCTTTTAAAGGGTTTCCTGGGGAGTTGGTAACTGGGGATGGAGGAAGGAAACTGGAGAGGTCCAGCTAAAGGCAGAGACTAATTCCTTATTGACTTATTAACAGTGACCCTGGCTCAGGCAGAGCCTCCTAAAATACAGATCTGATCGTGGCACTACCCTTGCTCATAATCCTTCAATGACTCCCCAGTACCCTTAGGATAATGTCTCCATATCCCCCTGAAGGCTCCTCATGAGCTGGCCTTGGCTTGTCTTGCTCTCCCCCACCCCCCACCCCGCCAACACACACACACACACACACACACACTGTGTAGCTGCACATCCCCCGCCCTCCCTGCCCAATTCCACCAGTTGAATTCTACTGAATTTCTTTATAGATCCTTAAATAGCTGCAGCTTCTCTTCCCCAGCTTTCAAGCATGCCTTTCCTTTCTGCTCCTAACTCATCCTTTAAATTCTTTCGTTGACTATTTCTATTTCATGAAGCTTTCCTTCACCACCATGACTCGGAGTTAGGTTTCTCCTCTGTGAGGTCCCACAAGCCTTCTACTAAACCTATCACTTACACACTACTTTGTAATTACGTGTTCGTTTGTCTGTCTGCCCTGCTGGATGGTAAACACCCAGGGCAGGACTAAGGCATCTGTCTTGCCCACCATTTTCTTCCCAGTGTGCTGGCCAGTGCCTGGCACGCCACAGTGCCCCGCAATGATTTGTTGAATAAATGGGCATTATGCCAACATGACAAAAGAAGTCCCTATGGTCCTCCCCAGATTTGTATTTGCATGTTTATTTAAGTGTCTGCTGAGACACTAGGAAGAGCCCTGAATTACAAAGACATGTTTTGGGACTTCCCTGGTGGCCCAGTGGCTAAGATTTTATTCTCCTAATGCAGGGAGCCTGCGTTTGATCCTTGGGTCAGGGAACTAGATCCCACATGCTGCAACTAAGAGTTCAAATGCCATGACTAAAAGATCTCACAAGCTACCAGTAAGACCCCAGGCAGCCAAATAAATAAATTAATTGATATTTAAAAAGAAAAGGCTTGTGTTGGACTGCCCTGGACCTCCTTTCTCCTTTTCCATGATGCCTTCCCCGAGATCTGATGTGTAATTTTCCCAGTCAGCTCAGGGCCACTGGTGGAGTTCCTTGTTTGTGCATATACTGGCACCTGTTTGTGTCATATTTAGTCATTTATTCTATTTTTCCTTACTTTGAAACTTAATTTACACTTAATTATATTTTCCAAATGGTTTCATACGTATGCTTTAATCTTTCCCTACATTTTTCTTGAAAATAGGAAGATTGTCTTCTTTTAGCAATCCTTTTGGTATCTAATGTTGTTCACAATCTGTGTTCAATGAATAGAGGTAGGATGACAAAGTGAAACTTTTCTGTAGGAATTGAATTTATTACAGCTCCATTGTGGACATGCCTGCTCGATATATTTGGTGATGTGGCAACTGGACTGTTTCTTAAAGGAAACTGCGGTTCCAGGATGGGCTTGGAAACTGTAGCCCAGAGCTACTAGGGCGCCACAGCCCTGGTCCA
The DNA here is from genome assembly GCF_029378745.1 of Bos indicus. NCBI lineage: Eukaryota > Metazoa > Chordata > Mammalia > Artiodactyla > Bovidae > Bos > Bos indicus. The sequence continues at coordinate 60,265,218 of NC_091775.1, read as the reverse complement.
TTGGCAGAAAGCCCACAGCCTGGGGAAAATGTTGTTCCAGGGTGCCCTCTAGTGATCTGAGGCACCACTAGGTCAGAAGCCAGGGCCAGAGGCTCTTGAACTTCAGCAGGAAGCAGGATCCAGGGGGAAGCCTAATAAAACTACAGATGCCAGATTGCGATGCCAGCTGAGAGACCAGTCCTTCTAATCAGTACCTTCAGGGTTCTGATGCATGGTCCACAGGTCATACTTTGTGGAATACAGACTAGGTGATGCCCATCAGAGAAAATGTGCCAAATACATAGTCTGAGAACACTCAGTCTCATTTTTCTGCTTGTCAGGCTGGACCACTGACTGCTGGCTGACTCTTCAGATGTGGATGTGAGTGAGAAAGAAGGAGACACAGAGGTAACCTAGACCTCTGGAATGAAATACAATCCAGGATACACAAGAAGAGTCAGCAGCATTTTTAGCTGGAACACCGAGCAAACATTTTAGGTAGATCGTGTTATTAATACCGTCTCTTGAGGTCTGTTCTCCAGTCTAATGGAGGGGAGCCCCTCTCCTCTTTTTGTGCCCTTCCTAGCAATGGGTTCTTATTGCACACACACTCCACGGTGAACACTGTGTCAGACTGTTCACATATATCAGTATATTATCTCTGGAAGTCCCTGGAATGATCCCAAGTAAGGCATGCATTATGCCATACAAGCAAGGGGAAAGATTGCAGGGCAGCTAGTTCAAGCATAGGCACCAGCTAGAAACCACTTTCCTGAATTCTGTACTTATGTTCTGTTAAGAAAACTCACTAGCAAGATAAATAGAGCAAAAACCGCATCCTTTTCTCTATTGTAAAGGAGCTAATTCCTACTCTGAAACCAAGTAACATCCATCAATGATAAAAAAATATTTTCGTCTCTGAATTCCTATCTGTACAGTCATCCCTTGATAACCTGGGGGAGTTGGGGGGGGGCAGACTTTGTTCCCACACCCCCAGTGGATACCAAAATCTACAAATGCTTAAGTGCCTTATATAAAATGGTATAGTACAAGGACTTCCCTGCTGGTCCAGCGGTTAAGACTCCACGCTTCCAATGCAGAGGGCATGGGTTTGATCCCTAGTCAGGGAATTAAGATCCCACAGGCCACGTGACACAGCCAAAGTGAAAAAAAAAAAAAAAAAGTGTAGTACAGTCTGCTTCCATATCCACAGATGTGGCACTCATGGATGCAGAGGGCTGACTGTACTTTCCTTCCTTCCTCTTGATAATTTCAGTTGAAGTCTGCTTCTTTAATTAGGGGCTGTTAGCACATTAAAAGGCAATGGCACCCCACTCCAGTACTTTTGCCTAGAAAATCCCATGGATGGAGGAGCCTGGTAGGCTGCAGTCCATGGGGTCGCTAGAATCGGACACGACTGAGAGACTTCACTTTCACTTTTCACTTTCATGCATTGGAGAAGGAAATGGCAACCCACTCCAGTGTTCTTGCCTGGAGAATCCCAGGGACGGGGAAGCCTGGTGGGCTGCCGTCTATGGGGTTGCACAGAGTCGGACACGACTGAAGCGACTTAGCAGCAGCAGCACATTAAAATATTTGTTGAACCTTGCAAGGTGATAAATTACGCTGATTTGCAGTCTAGTACTTAGGTCTAATTATTTTATGTACTTTCTCCTGTGCTAACAGCACCTAATGAATTCAGTTAAATGGTAAAAATCACATTTATTGAGTGTCGATGTGTCCGGACACTGTATTGGCTGTGGAAATGTAAAGGAGACTAGGTGAGGTTGAGTGCCTACCCCACGGGGGATAAGAGTCTAGAGAGGACATTATCTCTGATGCGATGTGGTGAGTACCTTATCAGAAATATGAACCCAGGGTTAGGATAGCACAGGACAATTACTTGTCTCCATGGGATAGAGAAATGCTATCACAGATATACTCTAATATTCCAAACATTGACGAACATTAGGATTTTCATGGGGAGTGGGGAAAACCCCATCATTCATTTCCAAACTATTTTGGATCAAATCACTCTTCTTGCAAATAACAATATTTTCTTTCATACTACCCTCTCCTCCCTTACTGTATCTTTAAAACAAAACATAAGATGCTGGCCTGATACCATCTGATTTCAGTCCTGCTCCTTAGCTTGTCTGGAAAACTTTAAGCATAGGCTCACAGAGCCCTTAATGAGAAAGCTCATTAAAAAGCCGTCTGAAATGGGGAAACAAATTATATGCACAACACAGCCCACTCTTTTCCTCTTCATTTCCTTCTCCCCTTCCCAGACTGCGACATTATAAATGAGAAGGCGAAGTGAGTCATCAGATTGGAAAAAGGCACTGTCGCATGGATCTGTCTTTACCTTGCCGCTTTGATGACATTTATCTTGCTTCACTGCAGCACTGAAATGTTGCCCAAACAGCAGGAGGGCCCTGCGTGTGTAATGATGGCCTTGGTAAAGCCTTTGATTGTGTGTATTTGGGTGGAACTTGAGCTTGTAATTGGGGAATGTGCACATTGTCAGATTTCAGAGCCTCTCCCTAGAAAGCTTGTTTATTCCTGGGGAAAGGGGAAGTTTCTTTCCTTCTAGGTGTATCTGTGACCACCTTTGGAAGGTTTTCTCCAGAGTATGACTTCAAGATGGCAACAGTCATATTCAGGGCTGATCCAGCTACAGGGTGTCTTGTTAAGTCACCGTGTACTCCTCTCAAGTGGGGAATTTCATGAGCTAGGATTGGCTTCCAGCCTCCTGGCTCAAAAGGAAGTGATGGTAGTGATTGTCCACTGGGAGGAAGACATGGGAGGTGGGTTTTATTGTTTTCTTCCTTCTTTTCATCTTGGAGGTTGCAAAAGGAACGCTACAAATGCCAAAAATTCCTTCCACACCTGGTAGCTGGGCAATGTTTGCACTTGGGCAAAACTTTGCACTGCCTTGCCCCTTGATGTATATAAATTGCTAGGGTTGAAGCACTTACAATAAAACGCTTGCTACCTGGTTCTTTTCTGTACTGAGGTAGAGAGCTCCTATCCTTTAAAATCAGAAGACTAAGGTTGAGGTCCTGCCTGTAAGCTTCCTGGCTGTTTGACTCTTGAGAACTTGCCAAATGCCTCTGAATCTCTAAGCTTACCATATGCCAGGCCCTGTGCCAGGCATCAAGAATGCAGAAATCGAGAAGTTGCTGGCTCCACCCTGCAGTCCGGTGTAATCTCTTGGGGAGACAGGTGCAAACACAGTTACAACACAATGTGGGATGTGCTTTATGGAAGCTACAGAGGAGTTCCCAGGGAAGTGAGAGGAGTGGGGACTCTGTGTGTTCTGGAAGTAGGAGAAGAGTGAGAAGGTGAGCAGTGGTGAGACTGTGGTTAGGGAAGGGCTCCCAAATCAGGAGCTTGAGCAGGATTTTAAAAAAACAGAGAGTTCACTTAAAGAGAAAGAGAGAGAGAAAGATGATAGAAAGAACCCTGGCTAACAACATTAAAGAAGTGGCAGAGGAAAGGAACCTTAAGGACAAAACTGGGCGGTGGGTTGAGAAGTAGGAGGAGAACCAGCAGAGACTGGCTTCAAATGCTGCAAGAGGGAGGCCAACGGTGATGGGGACTGACTGACAAGCATCCATCAGGCCAGTGGCATTTAGAGGAAGAATAGAGTGGAGAGCAAATGGGAAGAGAGCAACAGAGCTAATGAGCGTCTGCCTTTTATTATTATCATTATTATTGAGGTATAATTGGTTTACAATATTATATTGATTTCAGGTGGACAGTATAGTGAGTCAGTATTTTTACAGATTGTACTCCATTAAAAGTTACTATAATTCCTTGTACAATACATCTTTGTAGGTTATTTATGTTATACATAATAGTTTGTACCTCTTAATCCCTTTCCCCATGGTGCCCCTTCTTCCTTCCCTCCTGCCACTGGTAACTGCTAGCTTGTTTGCTGTATCTTAAATGTTTCTTGTTATATTCACTGGTATGTTTTACTTTTCAGATTGCACATGTAAGTGATATCATACAGCATCTGTCATTCTCTATCTGACTTATTTCACTAAGCATAATAGTCTCTCGATTTAGCTATGTTGCTGCAAATGGCAGAATTTCATTCTTTTTTATGGCTGAGTAATATTCCATTGTGTTTACATCCAACATCTTCTTTTTTATCCATTCATCTTTTGATGGATACTTGGGTTGCCTCTGTATGTTGGCTATTATAAATAGAGCTGCTGTGAACATTGGGGTCTGTATATCTTTTCAAATTAGCATTTTAATTTTTTTCAGGTACTTAGGAGTGGAATTGCTGGATCATATGACAGTTTTATCTAATAAGCATATTTTTAACATTGAATGGACTTGTGTGTGTGTGTATGTCGAGTTTTTTAGAATCACAAAGAGATGAACAAAGGTTTTTGTTGTTTTTGTTTATGATTAAAGCATGTATATGGTTATATACTATAGCACAGGAGGCTGTGGAGAGGGAGAAGTTAATTTCAAGGGGAGAGATGGGATTAAATGGGGTTAATTCCTACCTTATGGGGTCCTTCAGGAAATGGTGAAGGACAGGGAAGCCTAGGGTGCGGCAGTCCATGGGGTCGAAAGAGTGTCACACATGACTTAGTGACTGAAAAACAATGAGTCTTTCTGAGGATTAAATTAAATCTCCTGGGGAACCTTTTTTGTAATGAGATACACACATGTGAATATGATTATCCTGCTATTGAAATAAAACCTGAGTGCATCACAAGGCATTTGAGCTCACTTATCACTGGGCTCTGAGATAGGCAAATCTCCCTCTCCATAGCCTTTTTGTGTGAGTTGCTTTCCTGTTTCCTCTTACCACCACTTTAGACCTAGAGCCCAAGAATGAATTGAGCCTTCCTTGACATTTCTTCCTGCCAAACAACACAACTCACCAGTTCTCCTGGATCACAACAGGAAGCTGGGGGTTGATAAGTGAGAAGCAATTAAGGGAGAGGACAGGAGCCTCTGCTTTGTCAGGAGGTGGGACTCGCATCCAGCTCTGTTAGAAATTTGCTTTGTCAGTTTATTAACTTTTTATCAGGTAAGTCTGGAGCCACATGGGCTGTGAAGTAGACTGTCTCTCATAGACACCAGTGGCCCCTTTTCCATCTCAGTTTCATGAACTGTAAGTCTCATTAGGGCAGGGATTTTTTGCCTGTTTTGTTCACTAGCAATTAGAACAGTCTGGCACAGGGGTGGTGTCTAATAAGTACTAACATTAATAAGTGAATGAATTTATCCATTCATCCATCTTTCCATTTACTCAGTTGAAATGGACCAACCATTAAACTCATCCTAGATAAAGAGAGACAAATAATACTTGCTAGCATTTTTTAAAAAGTACATTCTGTGCCAGGTACTTTACATATATTAGATTATAATCATTTTACAAATGGGAAAACAAGACCCAGAAAGAGGTCACTTGGATGAGGATATATGGCTGGAAAGTGGTGAAGCTGGAATTCCTCCCTGAACCCATGCTCTTTCTACACCACCATCTGCTTCTCCATTCTCATCTCTCACCATTCTCTGACTCAAATCATAACTTCAGTCACAGCTGACCACCTATAATTCCTTGAATGTGCCACCTTCTCTCTCATACATTTCTTTGCCTGGGACATGTTTAATTCTGCTCTTTGTCTGGCTAATTCTTCCTCATCCTTCTTCTAGGAGGCTTTCTTGAAATGATGCTCTCTAGGTGGGGTAGGTTGACCTTCTGTGTGCTCTCACAGCCTCCTTTGCAGTGCAAGGTCAGGACATTTCACAGGCATTGTAGAAATCTTTTTTTTTTTTTTCCTCAGCTGCATGGTTTTCAGGATCTTACTGCCCGGACTAAGGATCGAACTCATGCCTCCTGCAGTGGAAGCACAGATTGCTAACAACTGGACCACCAGGGAAGTCTCTTAGAAGCCTATTTTCATGTGCCTTTCTCCACTAGATGGTGAGAGGTTCAAGGATAGGACTGCCATCATAATAAGAGCTGCCATTCATTGAGGGCTGCCATGTGCTGGCTTTTTTTGATTTAATTCTCACAGCTACCACCTGAGGAGGCCATTATTACATTTGTTTTATCGATGAAAACAAAGATGGAGGCTCAGAGAGGTTAAATAACTTTCCCAAGGTCACAATGGCTAAGTGACTAAGGCAGGAATCCAACATAGGTACATCTGGTTCCAAGGCCTAAATTCTTTTCTTTTTCTTATGTTATCATCAGAACCATCCACAGTGCTCACAGCTTAACTGTTGGGATAAACAGATAAATACCACCTGAACAATGAGATTAGCGAGCTAATCCAAGTTTATAAAGCTCTTGGGGGAAACATGTAGAAGGAAAGGAGTTGTCCTCTTTGGGGGAGGTGAGGTTGGAAAGGCTTCATAAAGTTGCCAGACTGCTTGGGAACTTGTAAACTGATTCCATAATGATGGCTTAAGATGGAAAATAGATTCCTGCATCAAATGTTGGTGGTTAGTTTTGGGGCCCATGGCAGACATAGCCTAGGTCACCACTGCTTCCAAATGAGTCCCTCTGGGTGCCAGGAATTTAGTCCAAATGCCTGCTGGTACCTGCTTAAGTGGTAACCAGGCAACCAGTCAGCACACTGTTTCATTAAAATCTTTTTGTGTGTGTGTGTGTGGTGTGTGAAAACTACTTTACATAATCACATTTTTAACCTTACTACACTTTAAATAAAATCAATACATTTTCAAGCTCTTGGCTATAAGGAATAGGGTAGTACTTCTAATTATGTGTTACCTTTTCCTGCTCTTGTGTCTTAACTGCAGGCATCCCTGGAGGCTGGTTTCTCTCTATTCTCCTCTTCAGGAAATTCATCTATTTTCTAGGCTTGAACTACTGTAAAATTCCTATAAAATTAAACTTAAAACTACAAGTAAAAAGCATGGCTCTGTAATGTATGGCACAATACCCCCTTTGTCTGCCCCGGATCGGTGAGGGAGGAAACAGTGGGTGGCGGGCCTCTGGCATCAGGCAATTAGGAGGCTTCTAAACTGCTCCGGTTCCTAGCTGTGGTCTCAGGCAAGTTTCTTACTCTGCATTCCCGATCTTTAAAAGAGTGAAAATAATAGTAACAGGACTATTGTGAGGACTAAGAAAATAATGCAAAAGCACTTAGTGACTGGTTTGTTCTAAGTCACCAGTAAGTGCTGGTTGTAGCAATCACTATTATCACTTGCATCACTGGCAGGATAAAGCAATTTGGATGACAGTGATTTGAAACCTATGAAGTATTATGAAAATGTGAAATATTATTATGTGTATTGTATTGTGTTAAATCCAAAGAGCTTGATAGAAAGGGCATTGAATAAGAAATCAGGAAAGCCAGGTCCTAACAGATCCTAATGCTACTTGAGCCAGTGATGTGCAGTGTGACCTTGGGCCAGTCCCTCTTCGAGTCTTCACTTTCTCACTTGTAGATGAAGCAGTTTTTAAAATCATCTTTCTAAGAAACTTGTTTATTTTTAGCTGTGCTGAGTCTTCCTCACTGTGATTGGACTTTCTCTAATTGCGGTGAGCAAGGGCTACTCTTCCTTGTTTTGCGCGGGCTTCTTGTTGCAGAGACTTCTCTTGTGGAGCATGGGCTCTGTGGTGCTCAGGTTTCAGTAGCTGTGGCTCTCTGGCTCCAGAGCGCAGACTCAGTAGATGTGGCACACGGGATTAGTTGCTCTGTGGCATGTGGGATCTTCCTTGACAATAGATCCAACCCGTGTGCCATGCATTGCAAGGTGGATTCTCAACCACTAGACCACGGGAGGCCCCATTGCTTAGATCATTTTGATGAGCCACCCCAGCTCTGAAATTCTATTATTCCATGAATTTCGGTTCCATGAAGCTGATAAATTATGTCACAAATCTTACAGAATTCTTGGAATAGACTAGAAGGTTAATATGGCCCACATATATCAATAACCAAAGTCCGTCTCTGAGGTTGATAAAAGTTAACCCCAACTGCAACAGTCAGAAAGAGCAGTCTGGGGGAATCCAGTGAAAAGGCAAACTACAACAAAGCTCAAGACTCTTGGGAGACATCTTTTTGGTAGAAGATAATAACGTATCTCTAACGGCAATACTGCACTAGTCAGAAAAAAAGGATCAGATTATGTGTATCAGGCAGATGCGTCCTTAAACAGGAAAGTATGTGTAAGACCCTTTAACATTTTTGGATGTGGCTTTGAACAGTAAAGTGCTGGTAGCTCTCTTACACAGCTTGTGGGGCATCAGTCTTTTTTCCTTCCTCATGTCCCGAGTATCTACTTTGTGTTAGATGCGGTAGTAAACTGGGTTACTGAGACACACAGACTATTCTCAAGATGCTGACAAACTATTGGATAAAGCCTTTTAACCCTGTGAGCTTCTTTTACATGTTCAGTGTAGTCCTGTATGATGTTAATGTTGTTTATACATTGCTTTTCTACTATTCTGTGAAAGCATAGCTGTTTGTGTATTCATCTCTCTACCCTCAGCCTTCCAGCAGCTTCTGGGTGTTAAATATTATCTCTTCAAGTGAGTTGTACCAGAAGGAAGAGTCATCTGTTACTCTTTTACTTCCTAATGAGCCCTCAAACTGGTTTATAGGGCAATTAGAGATGCGTTCTCTTTCTTCTCAGAGGACTGATTAGTCCAGATTTAGCTGCTTGTTCTCCCCCAGGACTCAAATTTTATTCTTCCTCCCCTCTTTCCTACCTTGGTGGTGGTGGTTTGGTGGCTAAGTCGTGTCCGACTCTTGTGACCCCATAAACTGTAGCCTACCAGGCTCCTTTGTCTATGGGATTTCCCAAGCAAGAATGCTGGAGTGACTTGCCATCTCCTTCTCCACTTTCATAACTTACCCCCACAGAAAACAAAATGACCAAAAATGATAACAAAAACTAGATAGTACTGTGTGGTGGCAGCACATTGATGGGTAAACGAAATACTTCTTTTGCCACTGTAGCAACTACTATTAAATGTCTTATCGCTTACCTTTGAAGTTCTTTGGAAAAATGAAAGTTATTTTGCATATAAGTGCTTAAAATCCCCTCAATTACCTGAGATACTTTCATTTCCTTCCAAGACTCTTCTAAAAGGGATGTCTGCTATTTTTTTCAGATACTGTTATGAATGTAGAATGAAGTATTGGTAGATTTCTTCAAACTCACTGATTTTCATTTTCCCTGAGGATGACAAGGATATTATGAAAATGACAATAGAAAAATTTCCATAAGAATACTTAATAAAAAATAAAAAACCTGATGCTTAAAGACACTTCCAATTATCTGAAAAATTGATACTATGTAACAGTGAGAGACTTTATTTTTGGGGGCTCCAAAATCACTGCAGGTGGTGACTGCGGCCATGAAATTAAAAGATGCTTGCTCCTTGAAAGAAAAGTTATGACAAACCTAGACAGCTTATTAGAAAGCAGAGACATTACTTTGCCAACAAAGGTCCATCTAGTCAAAACTATGGTTTTTCCAGTAGTCATGTATGGATGTGAGAGTTGGATTGTAAAGAAAGCTGAGTGCTGAAGCATTGATGCTTTTGAACTGTGGTGTTGGAGAAGAGTCTTGAGAGTCCCTTGGACTGCAAGGAGAACCAACCTGTCAATCCTAAAGGAAATCAGTCCTGAATATTCATGGGAAGGACTGATGCTGAAGCTGAAACTCCAATACTTTGGCCACCTGATTTGAAGAACTCTCATTTGAAAAGACCCTGATGCTGGGAAAGATTGAAGGTGGGAGGAGAAGGGGATGACAGAGGATGAGATGGTTGGATGGCATCACTGACTCAACGGACATGAGCTTGAGCAAGCTCCGGGAGTTGTTGATGGACAGGGAAGCCTGGCGTGCTGCAGTCCGTGGGGTTGCAAAGAGTCAGATGCAACTGAGCAACTGAACTAAACTGGAATACTCATTCAACAATTCAGTGATAAGCGTGTATTAGGTGCCTAAAAGTTGCATTGTGCAAAGTACAAACATAAAGGAGATTAAGAAATGGGTGTTCTTTCAAGGAGCTCAATTAAACTTTGCTTGCTTTATGTAAATCAACTATAATTCAATACAAAATTGCTCACTTTATATCTTGTATAAATACTTACGGGAACTTCCTTGGTGGCTCAGATGGTAAAGAATCTGCCTCCGAGGCAGGAGACCTGGTTTGATCCCTGGGTCGGGAAAGTCCCCTGGAGAAGGAAATGGCAACCGACTGCAGTATTCTTGCCTGGGAAATCCATGGACAGAAGAGCCTGGCAGGCTACAGCCCATGGGGTTGGAAAGAGTCAGACACAACTAAGTGACTCTTACTTCACTTGATAAATAGTTAATATTTTACAAAATATTTTCCACATGTAAACTCATTTCATCCCCAAATCAATCCTCATTTTACATTTCATGAACTTGAGATTTCTTGTTGCTCACTGTTATTTGGTAACCAGAATGTTGACTGCTTAAAAAAATTGTTTTGTTTCTGGTTGAACTGGATCTTTGTTGCTGCTTGGGCTTTTCTCTAGTTGCGGAGATGGGGGGTTACTCTTTGCAGCGGTGCTCGCTGTGGTGACATCTCTTGTTGCAGAGCACCGGCTCTAGGGTGTGTGGGCTTCAGCAGTTGCAGGCTCGTCGGCTCTAGAGCACAGGCGCAGTAGTTGTGGCACACAGGCTTAGCTGCTCTGCGGGCATGTGGGATCTTCCTGACCCAGGGATGGAGCCTGTGTCTCCTGCACTGGCAGGTGGATTCTTTACCACTGAGCCACCAGGGAAGTCCCAGAATTCCATTATGATGATGATAATGTTGGTAATTCTCTACTTCTTGTGGTTTGGTTTATGTACATAATGACTAAGAGTTTACAAAGTATTTCGTGGAAGATAATGTCTTCCACTTTCTCACCCTCCAGTCCTTGTTCCTCTTCTGCTTAGTTTGCCCCTGAGGGAGGTGGGGCTAAAATGACTACCAATTTCACCACCACCCCTGCCCCGCCCCTTGCCAGTGCTCTTAAGAGAACAGTGACCTTCACTTTTCTTAAATTCTTTTCCTACCAAAGCCTTTCTTTAGGCCATAATTTTAGAAGTTCATTGCTACTTCATTTTTGCTTTTTAGTTTTCCTTTATTCCATTCCTGGTCATTCCATAATTCTGTGCTACCTTGGACTATTGTTTCCGTCAAATAGAGAATTGAGCAATTTAGGGATTATTTTGCCTGATGCTTTCACTTTTGAGGGGAGGAACTGGACTCCACAGAATTGAGAATTGCCAAAAACACACAAATAGGTGGTAGAGTTGGGCTTGAACCTCAGAGGCTATATGCTCTTTGACCAGATGTCCTTTTTGAGGAGTTTATTTTTGTTTTTTGGCTTCTAGGCTTGCATGATATTAATTCTCCTACCAGGGATCAATCTAGACCTTCTGCAGTAGAAGCACAGAGTCCTAACCATTTGAACTGCCAGAGAATTCACCAGACTACCAAAGTAATGCTCAAAATCCTCTAAGCCAGGCTTCAACAGTATGTGAACCGTGAACTTCCAGATGTTCAAGCTGGATTTAGAAAAGGCAGACGAACCAGAGATCAAATTGCCAACATCTGTTGGATCATCAAAAAAGCAAGAGAGTTCCAGAAAAACATCTGCTTTATTCACTATGCCAAAGCCTTTGTGTGGATTACAAAGAGCTGTGGAAAATTCTTAAAGAGATGGGAATACCAGATTACCTGGCCTCCTGAGAAATCTGTGTGCAGGTCAAGAAGCAACAGTTAGAATTGGACATGGAACAATAGACTGGTTCCAAGTTGGGAAGGAGTACGTCAAAGCTATATATTGTCACCCTACTTATTTAACTTATATGCAGAGTACATCATGCAAAATGCTGGGTTGGATGAAGCACAAGCTGGAATCAATATTGCTGGGAGAAATAGCAATAACCTCAGATATGCAGATAACACCAACCTTACGGCAGAAAGCAAAGAAGAACTAGAGAGCCTCTTGGTGAAAGTGAAAGAGGAGAGTGAAAAAGTTGGCTTAAAACTCAACATTCAGAAAACTAAGATCATGGCATCTGGTCCCACCATTTCATGGCAAATAGATGGGGAAACAATGGAAACAGTGAGAGACTTTATTTTCTTGGGCTCCAAAATCACTGCAGATGGTGACTGCAGCCATGAAATTAAAAGAAAAGCTATGACCAACCTAGACAGCTTATTTGAAAAGACCCTGATGCTGGGAAAAATTGAAGGCAGGAGGGGAATGGGACGACAAAGGATGAGATGGTTGTATGGCATCACTGACTTGATGGACATAACTTTGAGCAAGCTCTGGGAGTTGGTGATGGACAGGGAAGCCTGGCATGCTGCAGTCCATGGGGCCGCAAAGAGTCAAACACTACTGAACAACTGAACTGAACTGAACTGAGGGTAAATACATAATTCATTAACATAGCTTAAGACAAACATAAGGGACTGAACTGAAGACAAACATTTCCATAAGAAAAATGCATTGGTTAGCTCAAGGTTTGAGAAAAGTTAAGTTCAGGTGGAACCAGGTGTCATCATGGCAACACAGAATTTTAAGAGAAACCTCTTTTTAAATTTGTGTAGAGAAGGGGAAAACATCTAACACTTGTTGGTTACCTCCTGCACCTTAAGAGAGAAACAAAAAATGTCTGACACTTGCAGCCTATTTCCTCCGTTTGGAGACCCCCAGCTTTCCTGCCTGTTACCCTCTCAAATCCTAGTAAGATGTTAAAGGCAGCCATAAAGCCTTTATGCATTTAGGATTTTGCACATGCAGAGGTTCACCCTCACGGACCGTAGTTGTTTATTTATACCTTGTTTTGTTGAAGTATAGTGGATTTGCAAAGTTATATCAGTTACAGGTGTACAATATAATCATTCAATATTTTTTAGAGTTATTATAAGAAGTTAAGGGAAGAGTTTATATCAAAAGATGTGAGGTCAACAGCGTCAAATGTCCTTTTGAAGCAGTCAAGAAATAGTCTATGAACAGAAAATACTTTTGGAAAGGAGTATTTTGATAAAAATCAATAATTACCCCAAAGTTATAAAATATTGGCGGTATTCCCTGTGCTGTACATTACATCTTTGTTCTCATTTATTTTATACCTAGTAGTTTGTGCCTCATATTCCCCTTCCCCTATCTTGCCCCTCCCCTCACTTCCACTATTAACCACGAGTTTGTTCTTTATACAAGAACCTCAAGTGTGGGTTAAAAGTCTCCCGAATTGGCGACAAAAAACGATAACAAACGTTAATCTCCGGGAATCTAGTTCTATCTACTCTTTTTTTCCCTCCACCCTCCCTACACGCCCCGCCGCGGGCTCCACCTCGGGGGGCGGGGAGGGGGGGCGGTCCCCGGGGGACCAGGGGGCTCCGGCGCGCGGGAGAAGCTGGCCGGTGGCGCGGTCCGGGCTGTTGCCGCCTGCCTGGGTCAGTTCATGTCACACGTCCCCGGGCCTATCGCCCGGCGCCCTCGCGCTCTTCCGGTCACCGGGGCGGGGCAGGCGGCGGCCGGCTCTTACTGCCGCACTCGGACCTCTCCCCTCTGGCGACACTTGCTCTGGGCCATGGCGGCGGCGTGGGGACGGTTCCTGTCTCGGGCATGGCTCTGCAGGTGCGACCTGACTCATCCCCAGACCCCTAAGGGCGGCCCCAGTTTCGGCCCCAGTAACCCGACCCTTGTTCCGCTTTGCAGAACGGCCTGGCAGGGCTGCGGCCGAAACTACCGCGCCGCGCTGTGCGCCGAGTTGAAGCGGCCCCTGGTCATTGAGGAGGTGACCCCTCGCCCTGTCCAGCCGCACGAGGTAGGTGACTGGCCGGGCCCCTGGACGACCCCTTCCCTGAGGCCACCACTCATGACCTGCTAGTTCCCTTTCGGACTGAGTTCCCGAGTGCTCAGCTAGGGGGCGCCCGTGAGACTGGAGCACAACTTTCTGCTGGTCTTCTTGATGGGCCCTTTCCAGGGTCACAAAAGCCCATGCAAAGGGAAGCTTGTTCCCCCAAACACAAACGTAGAAGGCCCCAGAGCTGTTGCCTCAGAAACAGAGAATTCTAAAAAAAAAAGAAACAGAGAATTCTGATTTGCACACGACTTTGCATAACCGCCTGCACGTTATTGATTTAACACAGATAAATGGACTCCATTCTTTGCTTCCCCTCCTTCAGTTGCGGCATCTAATTATCTGCCCTCCCTCCTCCCCTCAGCCAGCCCTATTTCCATGATAATGTGCCTTGTGCCCTCCTCTGGTGTACTGCAGTGATTTGGGGTGGGTGGGATTATGTTAGTGTTGTGGGCATCTACCCACATTTAGGGAGGTGGAAAATGTGGTGGTCACTTTGGCTTTGCCTTTCGATCACCCTGGTGACACTCATCTGGTGTGGAGAATGAGACCGTCTGACAAGGTGAAACGGACAGTGAGTCTCAGGGTTGGAGACCCCTGGGAGGGGAAGAAATGTGGCTGCAGTCCCAAAGTATCACTAATGCAGACCCTGGGACTAAATGGATAATTTGGGTGACTGTAGGCTAGCAGCCAGCCCTGCTTCCTGGGATTCACATGCTGAAAGACATCCATGTTGAGTTAAGGTAGAGTGGCTTCAGGAATTTATATGTGCTATGCGTGTCAGCACACAATGTTTGAGACAGTCATTGAGAGAGCACACAAACAGGTTGAGAGCTGGGCTTCTTCGTTCTGTTATTTGCCCAGACTGTTGTGTCAGGAATTAGCTCATGAGAGTTGGGACTATGTGAGTTTATCCATCATTAAATCTCCATAGTCTGGAATGGTGCCTGGCATGTGGCTGATGCTTAAAATATTGTTGAATGAATGCATTTTGTTCATAAAATATCTTCTCATCAATATGGTCACCTCTGTATGATATAGGAAATGTAAACAGATAAATGAATGTCACCGATTCTGTCTCAGCCTTCATTTCCTCCCATGATTCCAAGCCCTGTTGAGTTGGGTTGGTATGTGACAGTAGTTCTTTAACTTCAGGCTGCATCAGACTTATCTTGTCAAAACAGGTTGCTGGTCCTCTAAAGTTTCTGATTCAGTAGGTCAGGGGCTGAGAATCTGAACATCTAACAAGTTGCCAGGTGACACTGAATCTGGTAGTCTGGGGACCACACTTTGAGAACCACTGATTAACAAGGGCTACAGAAACTGCTACAGGGCTGCCTCTGCTCTCTCTCTGTCATGAAACACATAAGCTGGGGAGTCTAGTTCTCGCTTCTAGAATTCCTGAATCCCACAACAGCTGATCATATTACCCTCTGCTTAAAATCTTTTAATGGCTTCCATTGTTCTATCTATCCTTGGGTTGGGAAGATCCCCTGGAGAAGGAAGTGGCAACCCACTCCAGTATTCTAGCCTGAAAAGTCCCAGGGACAGAGGAGCCTGGTGGGCTGCAGTCTGCCGGGCCGCAAAGAGTCGGACACGACTGAGCAACTAAGCATACACTGGGCCTTTGCACAGGCCACTGCTTTTGTCTGTGCCAGGCTCCCCCTCCCCACTTTGAATAGTTAACTCCTCACAGTTCTTACTTCCCTCAAAGGTCAAATCTCCCCATTATGTGCTTTCATAGCACCATATATTTCTATCTAACATTTCGTGTAGGAGTTGTAGTTTAGCCCATAAACTTTCCTAATTATCTGGTTAATGTCTGTCTTCTGTACTATACTCTTAGCTCCTTGTCCATTTTGTCTTGTGATTGTGCACAGTACTTAGTTCAGTACCTAGCATATAGTGGACATTCAGTAAATATTACCATATAATTGAATGAATTTGTCTCCAAAGATGTGTACTGATCTGCCTTGTTGCTCTATTTCCTTTGCAGGTCAGAGTTAATGTTCATTTCTGTGGGATTAACTTTGCTGATATTTTGGCCTGTCAGGGTCAGTATCAGGAGAGGCATCAACTTCCCTTCACACCCGGTGAGTATGAAAGGGCAAAGTGATTGCTTCAAAAAGAGAAGATATAGAGACTTTTAAAAGAGCTGCCTGATGGACATGTCAGATCAGATCAGATCAGATCAGTTGCTCAGTTGTGTCCGACCCTTTGCGACCCCATGAATCGCAGCACGCCAGGCCTCCCTGTCCATCACCAACTCCCAGAGTTCACTCAGACTCACATCCATCGAGTCAGTGATGCCATCCAGCCATCTCATCCTCTGTCGTCCCCTTCTCCTGCCCCCAATCCCTCCCAACATCAGAGTCTTTTCCAATGAGTCAACTCTTCGCATGAGGCATGTACACACTGCTATATTTAAAATGGATAACCAACGAGGACCAACTTTACAGCATGTGGAACTCTGCTCAATGTTATGTGGCAGCCTGGATGGGAGTGGGGTTTGGGGGAGAATGGGTACATGTATGGGTGTATCTGAGTTGCTCTGCTGTTCACCTGAAGCTTTCACAACATTGTTAATCAGCTATACCACAAAACAAAAAGTTCAAAAAAAATCATAATTGGTAAAAAAAAAAAAAAGATCCATGTGCTTCATGAGTAGTTCCATGGTGGTGTTTGCCTGCTATCAGTGGTGATTCAGATATGTCAGCTGCGGTACTTCCCTGGTGGTCCGGGGGTTAAGACTCCATGCTTCCAATGCAGGTTTGATCCCTGGTTGGGAAACTAAGATCCCACATGCTGTGTGGTGTGGCCAAAAAAAAAAAAAGACATCTCAGCCTCACTGCTAATTAGAATCACTAGATTCTAGTGATTCTAGTGCTGTGAGGGAAGGTTCTATGACTGTCTTGTTCAACATTATCCTGCCTGCCCACCCTGGCCCCATTAGTACTCTTGTATCTGGCTCATACTAAATACTCAATAAATACTTGATGGATTGATCGATTGAAATACAGTTGACAAGCAATGTTATGTTAGTTTCAGGTGTACCAGTGACGTGACATTTGCATACATTATGAAATGACACTACAATAAGTCTAGTAACCATGTGTCCCATACAGAGTTATTACAATATTACTATTTCCTTCTGCTGTATATTACATCTCTGTGGTTTTATTGTTTTCTAACTAGAGACTTGTACCTCTTAATCCCCTTCACTAACTTCATCCACCCCTTAATAAATACTTTGAAAAGGCATAAATGAACAAATAAAATTTTATGTATTATTATGCTCACCAGAATCCTGATCAGAATCATCAATGGCCATAGTCATTCTCTTTCATTCCTTGATAGTTCCTCAATTTTAATTTTTCAATGAAGGATCATAAACATCTGGTTGCAGCTACAACTCTCAGTCCTCACAAATGCATTCCCCAAGAAACCTAATATCAAAGGATCAGAAAGAAGATATAGAGTTTATCCATTTCTTAGTGGGCTGCTCTCTGACTTGCATTATACTCAATCTGATTACATTTAGATCCCGAGTATGTGGACCAATGACTCATTTTTGTTGGTGAAATTTATTAAAAGAGATATAAGTATAGTTTGGTGTGTATCTATATATATACATAAGTAATATACAGTTATATACTGTAAATATACAGTACATGTATATTTTATACAGATAGACACCACTAAGGATACAGTGATTGCAAAACAGTTGCAGTGTTTTGGCCTTAGGGCATTTGGTTTTGCCTCAACAGTTGGAACCGGTTCCCTCTGTTTGTATTTGCTGACATGCTGGTTGAGGGGGAAGAGGTCTTACTCAATTGAGTTTTTCTTCTGGCAGCTCAAGTGGGAAATGTATGATCATTAAACTCAGAAATTTTGGAGGTGGAGGAGGAAAGAGCAGACAACACCAGTTCATCCAACTGAACCAAGTGCTGTATGCATGAATATAGTTCATGTCCTTGAGGGGCCTCATAGTCCAGAAGAGGAGACCTGGGAACAGATAAATACCATATGATGAATATTATCATGGGGGTGCTGGAGGAGCCCAAGGCCCCAGAGATCATGGTCAAAAGTACTTGTATACTCATGATTCTCTATTTTTTTGCCCATTCTTGAAATTTTCATTTGTGTCATGGTAAGAATGGAACTGCTATAGCTTTTCAAGTTGTATCATGAAATCTTAATTCACTTTCCTGTGTGTTGGGTATAACACTCCTATTCTTCTTCCTGGATGGGGTAGGGGGCAGAACACAAACCCTTTTGGCTCCAGAAAGCTCATAGGACACCCTGTCGATCAGAGTTTTCTTATCTCTCTGGTGCTGGGCTTTACAGATAACCTGATTTTTAAAATTTGTTTTAGGAATGGAGTTTTCTGGGATGGTACTGGAGACAGGCACAGATGTCAGCACGGTGAAAGAGGTAAATTAGTTGAATCTAGGGAACTGATGTGTGGGTAACTATGAGAAATAGTTTGTAGCCAGAGGGTCTTGCTTTTCCTGGACTTTGCCAGCAGACACCAAAGGCAGAGCGGGGAGAAACGAATTTTGAATTGAGGGAAGGAAGCCTGTCCTGGCTTAGTTAAACTTTTTATTACTAATGAAAGGCAGCACCTGGGTTTTAGTTACTGAAAGGATAGAGAATTCTCAAGTTTCAGTATTTTGTGAGAGAAATGAATACTGGGATTCTAATTCATATCAGTTTTTTCCTTTCTTGGTTAAGTCATCGTCCAAAATGTGCTCAAACTGGTTTGGCCGCCTGATGGGGGTTGTGTGAAAACAGCTGAATTATTTACTAAGTAGTAAAACTGAATAGATAATTAAGGGAAGCTGTGTCTTGCTGCTGCTGCTGCTAAGTCACTTCAGTCATGTCCGACTCTGTGTGACCCCATAGACAGCAGCCCACCAGGCCCCACTGTCCCTGGGGTTCTCCAGGCAAGAACACTGGAGTGGGTTGCCATTTCCTCCTCCAATGCATGAAAGAGAAAAGTGAAAGTGAAGTCGCTTAGTCCTGTCTGACTCTTAGGGACCCCATGGACTGCAGCCTACCAGGCTCCTCCATCCATGGGATTTTCCAGGCAAGAGTACTGGAGTGGGTTGCCATTGCCTTCTCCACTGTCTTACTGGATCAGAAAGAACAATTTTCTTTCTTTTTTGGATTAATTTGGGAAGGGGTCGAATGGCAAGAGCGTACATTTGAACATACCCTTAATGGCATTTTCCCTCCAGGGAGATCGAGTCATTGGCCTGCCTGGCTTTAGTGGTATGGCTGAAGAATGCATCACTGACCACAAGGTAGCCCTACTCCTCAATATTCATCCTTGGAGATTCTTTTTCTGCTGTCTTTCATTTTCACCTATCCCTCAGTCCTTCTCCTTTCTTTTTTTGTATTCTTTTGGTTATATCTTGTTTCTCAGCCAAGCACTTCTTTCTTTCAAATGCTAAACCCTTTTTTTTGGTTTGCTTGTTTTGGTGTGACAACCATTGCATAGAGCTTTGTTTGTGTTGAGTGGTTTAATGAAGAAGGGCGTTTTGTTTTCTGAGGCCTGGAACAATCGACTGGCTGTCCAACTGGACCATAGTTAGGTGGTTTTGGTAGAAAAACTGGTTTGAAGCCTGGATGTAATGAGCTTCTTCTCCGCACCAAGCTTGTGAAAGACAATCCTCCTGGGAGGTAGCAGGCTGGTGTAGGGGTGTGGCTGTCCAGGATGTGAATGGTGCCCCCTAGTGGTGGCTAGTACACACTTTTTTTTTTAAACAGCTTTATTTAAGGCAAAATTTTTGTACCTTGTTGTTCACTTAATTATATTAATACCGCAGTGGCATGTGTTATAGCCTGTGCATATTGGTTCCTTCCTGATCCAGATGCCAGCTTTAGGATTTTTGAAAGCTGATGTGCCCAAGTCTTGAAATTGACCATCACTTGCTTGGTCTTGACTGGGCTTGGTTCCTGACATGTGTTGCCCTTTGCAAGTCAAGTCATAATATGTATTGAGCAGCCTTTATGAAGAGGTACAGTGCTTAATCTGTAAGTCACTGTTATCTCTTTTATAGAACCTGTGGCAGATTCCAGAAAAAGTGTCCCTCCGAGAAGCTGCTGCTCTGCCCGTGTCGTATGGCACTGCTATTTTCGCCCTGGAGCATCGGGCCTGTACCCAGCCTGGGTGAGGACTATGTCAACGACAGAGGGATAGATGGTACCTCTTCTAGTACCAGAAATGTCCACCAAGACCGTGGCCCTCTGTTTCCTTCCCTGACCCTGTGTACATTCTAAGTCCCTTCGGTCATGCCCGACTCTTTGCGACCCTATGGGCTATAGCCCACCAGGTTCCTCTGTCCATGGGATCCTCCAGGTAAGAATACTGGAGTGGATTGCCATGCCTTCCTCTAGGGGATCTTCCCAACCCAGGGATCACACCGGAGTCTCTTACATCACCTGCATTGGCAGGCAGGTTCTTTACCACTAGGGCCACGTGGGAAGCCCTCCCTGACCCTCACAGCTATCTAAGGAAAAGCCAAAGGAAACGAGTGGCCCAAGATTGGAGCCTGGTGACAGTGGGGATACCCTTTTGCCTGAGAGGGGACGGTAGACTTGGCCAATATGAATTTGGAGAAATCTTTCTCTCAAGTCTGACCCCTCTGGAGATCACTTCCTAGAAAACCTTACATTTTAGAGAGCTGGTTTATTTCAACTCATTTCACTCTGGTTTTAGTGGAAGTCTGTGGCATTTGTTTCTGTGAGGCTTGGCTGGGCATCACAGATCACAAATACCATAGGCAGGTGGTGTGTTGGTAAAGAATCCACCTGCCAATGCAGTGGACACGGGTTTGATCTTGGGGTGGGGAAGATCCCTTGGAGAAGGAAATGGCAGTCCACTCCAGTATTCTGAAAAGTCTCATGGACAGAGGAGCCTGGCAGTTTACAGTCCATGGGGTCTGTAGACTGGAGTCCCTTTGTGTCTCACAAAGAGTGAGACAGGCCTGAGCACTGAGTGACTGAGCCCAGCGCACACACAGTGGTATTTGCCTCTGTGAGGCTTGGCTGGGTATACTTAATAGGTATTTCAAGCTCAGAGGTGCTGAATTTCTCACTTCACCGGGAGCATTCCCACAGCTTCTTGCTCTTTTCTGAGAGCTCAGAATTGCTCCAGGGAGATGGGCTTAGAAGAGCGGCGACTGCTACGTGATCATCAACTTCTGAAAGTTGGCAATGTTTAGTATGGGAGTGATTTTAGGACAGAATTTAAGAAGCAGAAATTGGAGTGGTAGCGCAAAGGAAGGCTACCAATGAAATGAGGAAGAGGCTACCTAGAGAGATTAAGGACCCTCACCTGGGAATTCTTCAGGACTGGACCAGATTAGCACTGATCTACATATATGACACGGCCCAGGAGGCTGGAGAGCGTTCATGGACGTGTACCTGGACACGAGGGGGTTAAACTCATGTGATGAACTCTCAGTTCTCGTCTTGCTTTAAAATGTCCCATCTTCAGAACGTTCATGAAATCATATTGCTGGATGACTTTTGGTTTCTTGAGTAACACTCCTCTTTCCCTGCACAGAGAAACTGTTTTAGTGACGGCAGCAGCTGGAGCCACAGGCCTCGCCGTGATAGATGTGGCAACAAACATTCTTCAGGCCAAGGTATTTGCAAGTTCGAGTCTCCATTAAAAAATATCATACCTCCTGCTTTCAAACATGGAATATATTCCTTTATTTATAAAAAAATCAGGTGTGAGGTACTGGGAACGTTAAGTAGCCTGGAGTAGAGTCTTGCCATCTATTTGCTTGCAGACTAGTGAGGGGACTGAGGAGTAAGTCTCTTGTGCTTCCAGTTATTAGACCTTGGTAAGATTCAACTCGCCTCACAGCTTCTGAAGATTCTATTCCTTCTACCTGTAATGCTCTAAACTGTCTTCCCCTGAACTTCAAATTTAAACTCAGATGTTGCTTTTTCAGGGGAGTATTCTCTGTCCCTCCCCTCCATGGGACTATCTCTATGTGGTCTCTGAGCGTCCTGTAACTCTCTTTCATAGTGTGATTAGCCCTGTTGGATCAATGTCTCCTTCCCACTGGACTGTAATCCCCCCTCAAGGCAGGACCAGTATCGGTTTGATCCATTATTATAATTGCAGCACCTAGCATGGTGCCGAGACCATCGTAGGCATTCAATAATTATTATTATTATTTTGTAAATTTATTTATTTATTTGGCTATGCTGGGTCTTAGTTGCAGCATGTGGGCTCTTCAGTCTTCATTGTATCCTATAGTTGTGACATGAGTAACTCTTAGTTGTGGCTTGTGGGGTCTAGTCCCTTGACCAGGAATCAAACCTGGGCTCTCTGCTTTGGGAGTGTGTGGTCTTAGCCACTGGACTATCAGAAAATTCCCTAAATAATTATTTCTTAAGTGAATAAATAAATACATGAAAGAAAGACCCAGTTAAGTGGCAGAGAAGAAGAATTTCTTGGAGAAGGTGGACATTTATGCTGACATTTACAGTTGAATAGTGGAAGAAGAGAAGGGAAGGGAAAGCCATTTAAGCCATGGGAAGACAGAGACACAGGTACTAACATGATTCCTTCAGGGAATGGCAAATAGCATCTGTGGAGCAAAGGATGTGGGCAATGGTGGGGGGTGACTCTAGAGAGGTGGAAGGGATAGGATCATGAGGCACTGAGGAATCTGAACACTTCTTGGAAGCTGTCAGGAGCTATTGAAGATTTCGCAGAGGAATGACATGATCATCTTTGCATTTTTGCAGAGTTCACTTTGGTAATGATGGGGATGAGGGATGGGACAAGGTCAGGGGGTCAGGTGTAGTCTGGAGGCAGTAGGGCAGATTCTTGAAGCAATTGAGGCCCGAGGTGATGATCCTTGAAAGAGGGCACTGGAGGTGATGATCAGAAAGATACCAAAGCAGAAGAAAATAGAGAATTTGGTAACGGGAGAGCATCCTAAAATAGTTGAAGGAACAAGGACCTTGAAGTTGGCCTGCTGCGTTGTGTTTAGTTGCTCAGTCGTGTCTCACTCTGCATGAGGTCTGTCTGACCTCATGGACTGTAGCCTGCCAGGCTCCTCTGTTTCTGGGGATTCTCCAGGCAAGAAGACTGGAGTGGGTTGCCATGCCCTGCTCCAGGGAATCTTCCCAACCCAGGGATCCCCACATTGCAGGCAGATTCTTTACCATCTGAGCCACCAGGGAAGCCCTGGAGTTAGCCTGACCTAGGTGCAAGTTCTCGCTCTGTCTCTAGCTTAACAGCTTCAGTCACCTCATTTGTATGATAGTGCTTTTCTCATCGTGTGGTTGTGGGCATATTGAGATCACATGTGTCATGTACCAGTCTGAGGCATAGTGTGTTGGGGAGGATCCTTTACAAAGGGATCCTGGTATTATCAGACATTGAGTGGGAAGGCGCAAACTAGATGCACTTAGAGATTTGCCATTTGCTGGGACTGAGAGCCTCGGAGGAAGTGGTGAGCTCAGTGTTGGATGTGCTGAGTGTGAGCTTCCTCTGGAGCCTAGAGGCACAAACATACTGTCCTGGTTTGGTGATAATTGGACTGATCTGGAATTTCTCCAGGTGGCAGCTCTCTTCTCACATTGACTCTCTTTTGGGAAGGACATGTGAGTTCTGAAACTAGTCTCAGATACCAGGAGGCTCCTCATGGGATATTAACACATTCACACTCAAAATAAGGGCTTATAGCACCTCTCTTAAGTGGGAGACCAAAATTAGTCTCATTGTTTAGAAACACTGACTATTTTACATTTCTGGGAAGACAAGACTGTACTGTTTGTTTTAAATAGATACAAGAAATTAAATACAAAATTTTGCTTTAATTCCAATATTTAATCCCAGGAGATGTGGATTCGATCTCTGGGTCAGGAAGATCCCCTGGAGGAGGAAATGGCAACCCACTCCAGTATTCTTGCCTGGAAAATCCCATGGACAGAGGAGCCTGGTGGGCTACAGTCCATGGGGCTGCAAAACAGCCATGCTCGACTTAGTGACTGAGCATGCATGCTTGTATTTTCTTTAGCAGGAATAATGGTTTTAAGCAAAAGCAAACAAACAAAAAAATAATGTCATCATGTCACTGCTCAGAACATGTCATTTTGATAACACCTTCCATTCACAGTGTCTCAGGTTGCTTTCACATTGCCTGCACAGCAATTATCTTACCCTAGTCCTCACAGAACCCATGGGAGATGGGGAATGGAAGTGTTTATTATCCCTATTTCACAGATAAAGAAAGTGAGGCACCTGGAAAGAAATGATTCACAGCAAGCCTCCTTGGGACTTACAAGGAATCCTGGAGTTGGAGTCAGGTGCCCAGCCCTAGTCTGGTGTGTGCCCACTGTGTGCCCACTGTGTGTCCACTGTGTGCCCACTGTGTGTGGGTGCTGCTGTGCAGGGCAGCCGTTTGAGGGTTCCACTGGGGAGCATTTGAGGGTAACTTTTAGCTTCAAATAGTTAAGGGTGAGTCTGGACTCTTTTAAGGGCACAGATGTTCTTGGGTGTTTGAATGCACATTCTGAATGTCACCTTGAAGCCAAAGTACTTGGGGTGGTGGGGGCTGCCCAGTGAACAGGCACCTCTAGGCAATGTTGAGGGATTCCCTGGTGGCTCAGATGGTAAAGCATCTGCCCGAAATGCGGGAGACCTGAGTTTGATCCCCGGGTCTGGAAGATCCCCTGGAGAAGGAAATGGCAACCCACTCCAGTATTCTTGCCTAGAAAATCCCATGGATGGAGGAATCTGGCGGGCTACAGTCCATGGGGTTGCAAAGAGTCGGACACGACTGAGCAACTTCCATTCATGGAGGCAGTGCTTCAGTGTCTGAAGCTTTTCTGAAGACTTCCAAACCTCAGACCTCCTCACAGTATGGCCCACAGCCATTTATGTCCTCTTTGGCAGGCCGTAGGCATGGCTTTCTCCCAGCTCGAAGGAGTGGGCTTCAGTATCAGTAGCATTGGATTTGAATAGTTGTTCTACCACCTGCTACATGAATAATCCTGGCTTAAGTACTTAACCTCTCTGGGTCAATGTCTCCATCTTCAGAATGGGACTAACTGTAAGTCCCCCATAATGTTCTTATTAGGTTTAAATAGAATAAATAATTGCCTGTGTTTAACAATAGATTCAATTGATCTAACACTTTGTTTCCCAAGTGCTTATTCCTTTTAATTTTAAAAATATATCTTAGTTTATGGATGGGGGTAACTGAAACTTAGAGAAGTTGGCAGGTAATGCAGACAGATGTTGAAAGCATAAACTCTAGAGATGAATTACCTGAGTTTGGATCCCAGTTCTGCCTCCCATGAGTTGTGTGACCTTGGGCAAGATACTTGACTTCTTTGGCCTGTCTCTTCATCTTCAAAATGGGGATGATAATAGTGTGTATATTATTGGGCTATTAAAGTGAAATGAGTTATTAATATATGTAAGGCATTTAGAATAGTGTCTGGCACAGAGTAAGCACTATGTAAATATTAGATCTTACTAAGTAATTTGCTTTAAGTAACACAGCTAGTTAGTAACAGAGCCAGGATTTGAACTCAGGTCTGTCTGAGTTTAAGCTGTTTCCACCGAATCATGTTTTACCCCGAGAAGCCCTTTCTGATCTTCTAGCTCTAGGTTAGGTGCCTCTAGCTTGCACTTCAGAGCCCTCTGTGCTTTCCCCATCATACTGCTGGATCATGCTTTCTTGGCTCCAAGCTTGGTATTTAGGTTGTATCCTTACTACTTGACTCATAATGGGTACTCAGTAAATGATGGGCTTCCCCTGGTGGCTCAGATGGTAAAGAATCCACCTTCAATGTGGGAGACCTGGGTTCAATCCCTGGGTTGGGAAGATCCTCTGGAGGAGGCATGGCGGCCCACTCCAGTATTCTTGCCTGGAGAATTCCCATGGACAGAAGAGCCTGGTGGGCTACAGTCCATGGCGTTGCAGAGAGTCAGACATGACTGAACGACTATGCACAGCAATAAATAGTGGTTTTAATTTTCATTTGAAGAAGACGTTGTGTCTCCTGAATTATTTCTTAGCTAGACCCATTGAGCTTCCAGGGTTCCTGGAAATGTGGACCCGGTTGTCAGTGGGGCATGGAGAGGCCAGCACATTGATGCTGTGTGATGGGCCTGCTGTGTTGGATTGAGGCTGGTGCTAAGACAGAGGTCATATTGGTTTCCTTGATCAGCACCCTTTGTTTGGAGGCTGGGCGGGTCAGGTGAGCCCCTTGCTATGTATTCTGGACCATCTGAAGTGTTGTGTTCTTCATGTAGGTAATAGCTGCAGCTGGAAGTGATGAAAAGTGTCAGCTGGCGATGCAGAGTGGGGCACAGTCCAGCGTGAACTACAGTCGGGGCAGCCTTAAGGAGGCTGTGGGGAAGCTGGTGGGCAGTGGCGGGGTGAACGTGGTCATTGACATGGTGGGAGGAGACATCTTCCTGGAGGCTCTCCGCAGGTAGGTGAGGTGGTCCTCCTGGGTGGGCTAGACCGGGGGCTCTGCTGAAACCTTCCCAGACCTCTGGCTTCCTTCCGGCCTTGCTGCTTTCTTGTTTTTGCTGCTCACTTTTCCTGTAGGCACTGGCATCAACGGGAACAGCTGAGTGGGTGGGTGAAAAGGAATAGAAGCAGAGGGAAAATCAGGAAATGCTTAAATATAGCAAAAACAAAATAGCCAACTGGAAAATATCCAAAAAAAACAAAAAACAAAAAACTGCAGACTCTCTAGTTGGCAATATCAAATGCTTTAGAAATTATACATGTGTTAAATTCAGCTCTGCCTGCACCCACTAGCTACTTTATATACATGGTATGGGTAATTCTTTTTATTTTTAATTAAACTTTTTATTTTGCATTGGAGTATAGCTGATTAGCAATGTGATAGTTTCAGGTAGATGGCAAAGGGACTCAGCCATGTATATACCTGTATCCATTCTCCCCCAAACTCTCCTCTTTGGGTAATTCTTGAGGAGATCATTGTTTGGATGTTAGAATTACTGGGGTGGCAGACCCCCAGTTCACTATGCACCAAGGGAGAGTCTCTTTTGATCTTACTGGTTTCTGAAGCTACCACCAGTGTAGGTGTCTTCTTGACTTGTTTTATTTAAAAAAAAAAAAAATCACTGGAGAGTTCATGGGACTGTTGTATCTATACTAATTCTCATTCCGTTTCAACCAGGAAGTCTGCAGTGCTCTGATAGTATTAGCTTCATTTCTCATGTCATCCTGGCAAGCATAGTTTTGTGCTTTATCTTAGCTTAAGGAGAAGAAGCAAAGAGAGCAGCTTGCCCACAGAAGGGATCCGTGTGGTCCCCTTACAAGACTGGTTAGTTCCTCTGCTCCTTACTGTCTTTCTTGCTTATGGCTTATTTTTTATCTTTTCCTACTGAGAAATCCAAACTGGTGCAGAATGGTTCCCCCCTGCTAGTTTGCAAGGTCAAGAGGAATTCCCAACTGGGAATTTAATGCATGTTGCTTTTTTTTTGTTAATTGTGGTAAAATACAGGTAACCTAGTATTTAACATTTTAACCATTTTAAGTGTACAGTTAAACTGGTTCACCATCTCCAATATTGTGTAACCATCTCCAATACAAACTCTGTACCCATTAAACAACTGCCCGCCAACTCCCATAAGCTCTATTCTATTTTCTGCCTCTCTTAATTACTGTCCATTGCTTTTTCTTCCCTCATACTGTTTTTTAGTGTGGTAAAAAGTATATAACAAAAGGCTTGCTATATTAACTGCTATAAAATGTAGAGTTCAGTGGTGTTAAATATATTTACATTGTGAAACAGGTCTTCATGACTTTCTTCTTGCAAACCTGAAATTCTGTACCCATTAAGTAACTCTCTTCTCCCCTTCTCCCCAGCCCTTGGTAATCGCTATTCTACTTTGTTTCTGTGAATCTGACTCTTTAGATACCCCAGATAAGCAGAATAATACAATATTCATTTTTCTGTAAGTGGCTTGTTTCACTTACCGTAATGACCTTAAGGCTCATCTGTGTCTTAAAATGGGACAGAGTTTCCTTCCTTTTTAAGGCTAAATAATACTCTACTGTATGTATATAACACCTTCTGTTTACCAGTCCATCAGTGGATAGACATTTGGATTGTTTCCACCTCTTGGCTTTTATAGATAGTGCTACTGTGAACTTGGCTCTTCAAATACCTCTTCAAGACTCTGCTTTCAGTTCTTTTGGATATAGACTCAGAAGTGAGATTGCTGGGTTATATGGTAGTTCTGGTTTTGAGTTTTTGAGGAATCTCCATGCTGTTTTCCATAACATTTGCACCATTTTACAATCTCAGCAATGTTCCTTGAGGGGTCCACTTCTCTAGATCCTTGCTAACACTTATTTTCTCTTTTATTTTTAATAGTAGCCATCCTGGTGGCTGTGAATGTGCATTGTCTTTTATAATCTTTGTTTTTTCCTCCTTTTCCCCTCAGCCTGGCGTATGAGGGCAGGATCGTAGTGGTAGGTTTCGCTGG
Organism: Bos indicus; assembly: GCF_029378745.1. Lineage (NCBI taxonomy): Eukaryota > Metazoa > Chordata > Mammalia > Artiodactyla > Bovidae > Bos > Bos indicus. The sequence continues at coordinate 60,236,864 of NC_091775.1, read as the reverse complement.
AGGAACCATTGCTTCTGTACCAGCCAATCTGCTGCTGCTGAAGAATGTTAGTGCCATGGGGCTGTACTGGGGCAGATACCGGCAGCAGAACTTTCCCGTCTTCTCCAGAAGCCTGTCCTCAGCACTTCAGTACTGCCAAGAAGGGCGCATCCAGCCACACATTGGAGAGGTTTTTGAACTGGAAGAGGTGAGATGCTCTTGTGTTCAGTTGTTGAGTCGTGTTTGACTTTGCGACCCCCCTTGGACTGTAGGCCACCAGGCTCTTCTGTCCATGAAATTTTCCAGGCAAGAATACAGGTGTAGGGTGCCATTTCCTCCTCCAGGGGATCTTCCTGATCCAACAGTTGAACCCACATCTCTTGTGTCTCCTGCATTGGCAGGTGATTCTTTACCACTGCCCCACCTGGGAAACCCCTGAGACACTCTTAAGGAATATGATATAGCTAGTCAGTCAGTTCAGTTGTTCAGTCATGTCCGACTGTTTGCGACCCCATAGACTGCAGCACGCCAGGCTTCCCCGTCCATCACCAACTCCCAGAGCTTGCTCAAATGTATGTCCATCAAGTCGGTGTTACCATCCAGCCATCTCATCCTCTGTCATCCCCTTCTCCTCCTGCCTTCAATCTTTCCCAGTGATATAGCTAAGGCCAGGAAATATGTGTCAAACTATGGGATAGTTTCTCTCTGCATGCGTGTGTGCTAAGTCACTTTAGTCCTGTCTGACTCTTTGTGACGCTATGGACTGTAACCCACCAGGCTCCTCTGTCTATGGGATTCTCCAGGCAAGAATACTGGAGTAGGTTGCCATGCCCTCCTCCAGGGGGTGGATATTCCCAACTGAGGGATTGAACCCCGGTCTTCTGCATTGCAGGCAGATTCTTTACCACCTGAGCCACCTGGGAAGCCCCGGTTTCTCTCTAGAAATTATAAATCTTCCTAATATGGAATTAAAGGATGAAAACACAATGGGGTCTCACAGGCTGCAGGATCATAGGATTTCTCTCTGTCTTGTAGGTTGTGTAGTTATATACTCAGGCTTAGTAAATCAGAGGGAAACTGAAACTGTGAAGGCCATGAAGGAGCTGGATTTTGAGGGCTCTGTCTACATTGCTGGTGTCTTAAACAGAGGGTTGTGATAGTACTTTAGAAAATGATTTACTGGTGTTGATATGAACTCTGAACTGCACAGCATACGAGTTTAAAAAGGAAGCCCTTCATTTGACCTTTGGTTTTAGAATGCAGACTCTTAAAGTACAACCAGATGATCTAAGCTGGAGTTCTGTGAACAGAACAGCAAATCATACTCGGTATCAAATGACTGTAATTCATCCATTAGTCACTGTAGTTAATTTTGTTGGCTATTCAAGCCCTTTTTTCACTACATTACAGTCCCATTAATGTGGCTTCAGCGTCCTCCAAAGTGTAATTATGTGCATGCATATGCAATGTAGTTGTAAATGCAAATCTGTTAGATATTCACTGTGCAGGGTTTTTCTTTTTGGACAGTGCTGCATGACTTGTGGAACTTTAGCTCCCCAGCCAGGGATCGAACCTGGGCCCTGACAGTGCAAGTGCTGAGCCACTGGACTACTAGGGGATTCATGGAGTTTTCTTTTCTTTTTTTTCCCCTTAATATGTTTTACTCTTCAAACGACTGTTTTGGTAACTCTAGTCAGCCACTGGTGGAGGCGATGGTTTGTTCATATGCAGATTAATGGAGCCCCAGGTGCCAGGTTTCATTCTCTCCACCTTCCATTTTTATGGTTTTCCTAAGATGAGATGAGACACATTCTTCTCAAACGTGGTTTACTTTCTTCCTCATCTTTTTGGTATGTCAGTCAAGAAGGTAATCTTCAGTGGTAAAAAGAGAAACTTATTGGCCATCAGAAAACTGATTGGATTCTGTTTCCAGCTTTGTCCCCATCTATTTGCAATTTTGTGGAAGTCCCCTCACTTTTCTGATCTTTACTTTCCACATGTGTAAAGTTGAGGAGTAGGCATTCCCTTGTGGTCCAGTGGTTAGGATTCGGTGCTTTCACTGCTGGGGGCCAGGTTCAATCCCTGGTGGGGGAACTAAGATCCCATGAGCCACATGTCATGGCCAAAAAAATGCTGAGGGTTAGTATCTATGGCTTTCAGTTTATACTTCTGAGCCACATTCTGAATGAGAGTGAGCTGCTCGGCTCTGGGGCTCCATCTCTGCTGGGACCTCAGTGAAGTGAAGTGAAAGTGAAAGTCGCTCAGTTGTGTCCGACTCTTTGTGACCCCATACTGTCTATGGAATTCTCCAGGCCAGAATACTGGAGTGGGTAGCCTTTCCCTTCTCAAGGGGATTTTCCTAACCCAGGGATCAAACCCACGTCTCCCACACTGTAGGCGGATTCTTTACCAGCTGAACCACAAGGGAAGCCCAAGAATCCTGGAGTGTGTAGGCTATCCCTTCTCCAGCGGATCTTCCCAAACCAGGAATCAAATGGGGTCTCCTGTGTTGAACGCAGATTCTTTACCCATTGAGCTATCAGGGAAGCCCCGGGACCTCAGTACTGCATATTTTATTTCTTGTGTTCATGCTTTTCTTTTTGGAAAAGGTTCTGTGGCTTAAAAACTTGAAAACCATCAGTTTAGAGAATTTCTGTGTCCCTTTCCTCTTTTATTATGTGACTCGTAAACTGAGGTTTGCTTTACCTGAGGCTCATATACACCTGCTGATAGAGGATAAGAACAATTAGGCAGTAGCCAAGTGGAAACATGTGCTAGTTTGAGCTGTTTCTTCTCTGCTTTGACATGTTCTAGGTACTGCTCAGGCATGAAAGAAAGCTAGAGGTGATTATTGTTTTAATTACCCACACTGAAGTTCTCTCTTCTCTTAAACATAGATTACCTAATTATTAACAGTTCTCAGCTTCCATTTGCCTACTCTGCAATGAGGACTCTGCATGTAGGATTTTTCTAGTTCTTCCCACTCTGCTGACTTTTCTGTGATTAACTGTTGTCCGAGGCCATGTTCCCTAACACATTTCAAGCATCTCATTCACACTCTGTCCATTTACTATTTCTTCCCTTTCTTCTTCTTTCAGTATGCAAGCTATTTAGAATACTAGTAATAATGGCAGCTCACAGACAGTAGGTGTTTATTATGGGTCAAGAGCTGTGCTAAGCACTTTACAGGCATTTTCTAATCAGTCTTCACAACAAACCTTTGAAATATGAACAATCTTTTATCACATGCTACAGATGAAGAAATCAGAACTTGTAAATGGTAAGAAACCTGTCCAATGACATGTAGTAATGATAGACCTGGAATCTAGTTCAGGTATGTCTCTGAGTCTTGAATCAGAGCTCCTTAAGGTCAGGTCAGACTCTGTCCTTAAATCAGAAAATTTCTTCTTAGAAACCGTATCCTAGAGTATGAAGTTTATCCATCTGTCATGCAGGCATCTATGTGAACAAACTTACTGTTAAAGTGACCAGGAGTTGTGAATTTTTAAAATGAAGATTAAATGAAATTATAATTAATTTCACTGAACTTTAAAGCTTTTGTAATAATATTTTTTTCATGTAAATCAGTCAACATATTGGACACATTTGTCAGAACCTGCTTGGGCTTGGAACATGACTGTTGTACTTGTATTTCTATAATACCAGAGATATTGGTGCTTCCCATCTTATATTTTCTCCTGAATATGTAGACTATTGGTTTGACCTTGATAGTTGATATTAATATTGTTCCTGACCAGAGTTCTTGTACTCCTTAATCAATAGAAGTTGATAAGAGGCCAGAGGAAGAAATCAGGCAAGGCTTTGCAGAGACAGCAAAAAAAGGAGTAGTTTCCCTTGCTCACTCCCTGAAGTGGGGCAAACTGGGCCCTCAAATGGGCTGAGGGTAGGGTCGGGCTGGAGAGGGCCTTAGGTGGTGTGCCCACCTCCTTGGTGGTGCCGTTTGCAGAGATCATGCCGCAGCCCCCGGCTTTTGCCCCCAACACCTCAGAAGTAGGTTTTTCGTCTTTTTGTATCATGTTGTTCATAATTTGCCCCAACTGCACGTGTGTGCAGTTATTTGACTTTTTAAAAGAATATTTGCCCGCTCTGTGTCTTAGTTGTGTCACACAGGATCTTCAGTCTGTTGCAGCAAGCAGGTTCTTTCGTTATGGTATGTGAACTCTTATTGTGGTGTGCAAATTCTTAGTTGAAGCACGCAGGATCTTTAAGTTGCAGTATGTGAGATCTAGTTCCTCGACCAGGAATTGAGCCTGAACCCCCTGCACTGGGAGCATGGAGTCTTAACCACTAGAGCACCAGGGAAGTGCCCATGCAGTTATTTTTAGTCCCTTCCAGTTTCTTCGTGTTCTGTTGCTTGAGGGGACATTTGTCCAGGTTGTAAGCACCACAGCAAAGGGTCCCAGCTTCTAGTCTGTTTCAACATGGTCTCATATTTTGTATCATAGCCTTTTTAGTAGGCATGAGGTATGAACATCTGTAACCTTCTGTGCTTCTCCTTTACCTACTTGTAATTACTGGTTCCATGTTTGTCATTCCCGTAGTCCATAAACTCCATGGAGGCAGGGACCATGTGCTGCTGTACCTCTGTGTCTCCGGATTCTGCCGGGTACACAGTATCAGGTACAAGTATGAATGATTGAGAGTATGGGGCTCTAGGGTCAGACTGCCAGAACTCACACCCTGGCACTGCAACTTAACTGGCTGTGTGATTTACATCTTTGTGATTTAGTTCCCTCATCTGTTGGGAGGGCAGTAACATACCCAACTGTTGCAGGAAGGGGGGCCCCTTCCAGGCCCCAAAAGTGGGCTCTTGCCTAACACTCAGAAATTAATTGTCTGAGGAGATACAGGTGCTGACAAAACAAGAGACTTTATTGGGAAAGGGTGCTTAGATGGAGAGCAGGAGGATAAGGGAACCCAGAAGAACTGCTCTGCCTCATGGCTTGCAGTCTTGGGTTTTTTGGCGATGGGCTTAGTTTCCCGGTTATCTGTGGCCAATCATTCTGACTCAGGTCTTTCCTGGTGATGCACACATTGCTCAGCCAAGATGGATGTCAGGGAAGAGGATTCTGGGAGGTCGTAGGACACCTCCTTTTGACCTTTCCCGGATTCTTCTGGTGGGTGGTGGCTTGTTAGTTCCGTGTTCCATACCAGGACTTCCTGTTGTAAAATAACTCACACAAATGGTTACTACATCTGGCACTGCCTGGCCAGGGTGGGTGGTTGCAGGCAGTGTTTCCCCTGACACAGTCTCCTAGGGTTGACGATTAAAGAAGATAATACACATAAAAGCACATAGCAAACATGTTTAAAGGAAAACGTGTAGTCATTGTAAAATAACTGAGTTGAGCGTTTTCAGTCCCTAAACTGTAACACTTTGCATCGACTCTTTGTGCATAAGTCGCTTCAGTCATGTCAGACTCTTTGCGACCCTGTGGACTGTAGGCCTCCGGCCCCTCTGGTCCATGGGATTCTCCAGGCAAGAACACTGCCATGCTCTTCTCCAGGGGACCTTCCCAACCCAGGGATCCAACCAGCGTCTCTTATTTGTCTCCTGCATTGGCAGGCAGGTTCTTTACCACTAGCGCCACCTGGGAAGCCCGTTGACACTTTAGAGGACAGGATTAGAGACACAGTCTTCAGATTTTGAATTTTTACTAGAATTTGTTGTTTTCTGAACTGTTATGTCTGTACCATGATGGGTGGATCATGAATTAGCACTGTGATCTGCTCAGAGGGTGGCATTATTTGGATGTGCTGAATTTCTTTTCTGTAGGGAGCCGCCCACACACATCTCGACCTGACACAATACTTCACGGATCTGAACTTGTTGTTTTGTGAAGGTTGGGTGAGATCACTCCATGAACAGATTTAATGGCTAGAAATTGTTTGAGGTTTCCTCAGTGTATCTGTGGAATATTCTAAAGAATTAAATTACTCTGTTTTGATAGGATGTGTATTATTTTAGTCCATTGCTCTAGACCCAGTTTATGGGCCCCTCACATCAGCCAGCCCCCTGCCCTAGGCCTTGGCCACTTATCACACTTCTCTTGTCCCTGCAATAATGCAGCCCAGGGCCCATCCCTAGGGTCTGTCTCCTGACGCTGTTGACTGTCTCATACTTTCCCTAAGTATAGGGCTAATCCTAGGCAAGGTCGCTGCTTTGTTCATCAGGGAGCTGCTGAAGCTCTAGCTTCTCCAAAAACCAGATGCGGGGCTCTGGGTAACACCGTCCAGAAGTGTGTGGGGACTCCCCCGCAACTGGACAAGCTGGGACAAGTAAGAGACTGGAGATAAATCGCTTGCCTTTCCTCTTTTCCTGATGGCCGTTTCTATGTGCCTTGGGTCTTATACTGCCTCTCCGGAGAGGACCCATGTGGACGACAGCCAGCTGCATCTGCCCCTGAAGCTCTGAGCAGTTCAGGACTGGTAACACTCAGCTTGTGCTTCCTCTTCCTCCTTCCTTGATTCACCCGTTTCCCTCATCCTGCCCCGCCAGCACTGCAGTGCAGCATTAGAACATATGTTTTGATCAGGCTGGATTTTCTAGGGAACCCAGGCTGACACTTGATATTGAAAATTTATTTATTTTTGTGTTTAATAATATATGGCTTGACTTTTTTTTTTAAAAGTCAGGTTTATTGAGGTATAGTTGCATATTCAAAATCCAAAATTGCATATTCAAAATTCTCCAAGTCAGGCTTCAACAGTCAAGCTGGTTTTAGAAAAGGCAGAGGAACCAGAGATCAAATTGCCAACATCTGTTGGATCATTGAAAAAGCAAGAGAGTTCCATAAAAACATCTACTTCTGCTTTATTGACTATGCCAAAGCCTTTGACTATGTAGATCACAACAAACTGTGGAAAATTCTGAAAGAGATAGGAATACCAGACCACCTTAACTGCTGCCTGAGAAATCTGTATGCAGGTCAAGAAGCAACAGTTAGAACCATACTTGGAACAATGGACTGATTCCAAACTGGGAAAGAAGCATGTCAAGGCTGTATATTGTCACCTTGCTTATTTAATTTACATGCAGAGTATATCATGCGAAATGACGGGCTGGATGAAGCACAAGGTGGAATCAAGGTTGCCGGGAGAAATATCAGTAACCTCAGATATGCAGATGATATCGCCCTCATGGCAGAAAGCGAAGAAGAACTAAAGAGTCTCTTGATGAAAGTGAAAGAGGAGAGTGAAAAAGCTAGCTTACAACTCAACATTCAAAAAATTAAGATCATGGCATCTGGTCCCATCACTTCATGGCAAATAGATGGGGAAACAATGGAAACAATCAGAGATTTTACTTTTTTGGGCTCCAAAATCACTGCAGATGGTGACTGCAGCCATGAAATTAAAAGATGCTTGCTCCTTGGAAGAAAAGCTATGACCAACCTAGACAGCATATTAAAAAGCAGAGACATTACTTTGCCAACAAAGGTCCATCTCATCAAAGCTATGGTTTTTTCCAGTAGTCATGTATAGATGTGAGAGTTGGACTCTAAAGAAAGCTGAGTGCTGAAGAATTGATGCTTCTGAACTGTCGTGCTGAGAGTTGCCTGGACTGCAAGGAGATCCAACCAGTCCATCTTAAAGGAAATCAGTCCTGAATATTCATTGGAAGGACTGATGCTGAAGCTCCAATACTTTGGTCACCTGATGCAAAGAACTGACTCATTGGAAAAGACCCTGATGCTGGGAAAGATTGAAGGTGGAAGGAGAAGGGGACGACAGAGGATGAGATGGTTGGATGGCATCACCGACTCAATGGACATGAGTTTGAGTAAGCTCTGGGAGCTGGTGATGGACAGAGAAGCCTGGCGTGCGGGGGTCTCAAAGAGTCGGACATGACTCAGCGACCGAACTGAACTGCATGTAGTAGTGAAAGTCGCTCAGTCACGTCCGACTGTTTTTGATCCCATGGACTGTACAGTCCGTGGAATTCTCCAGGCCAGAGTACTGGAGTGGGGATCCTCCTTCTGCAGGGGATCTTTCCAACCCAGGGATCAAAGCCAGGTCTCCCTCATTATAGGTGGGTTCTTTTACCAGCTGAGCCACCGGGGAAGCATATAGTAAAACTTTGTCTAGCTTTGACAAACATACAGTCATGTAAGCACCGCCCTGCAGTCAAGATGCAGATCATGTCTGTCACTCCAGAAAGTTCCTTTGAACTGAACTGACTCATTTGAAAAGACCTGGATGCTGGGAAAGATTGAAGGTGGAGAAGAAGGGGACAACAGAGGATGAGATGGTTGGATGACATCACCGACTTGATGGACAGAGTTTGAGTAAACTCTGGGAGTTGGGGATGGACAGGGAGGCCTGGCATGCTGCAGTCCACGGGGTCTCAAAGAGTCAGACACAACTGAACTGAACTGAACATTTTTATTTACTTTATGACTGCGATTTCTAGGTCATGTGGTAAGTGTTATGCTTAACCTTTTTTTTTTTTTTAATTTACACATTTAATTGGCTTTATTTATTGAGCAGCAGATCCCCCGACTGCCCCTCCCAGTCTACAGTGGTGGCTAGATAACATCATTAAATAGTAATACCAATTTAAGACTCTCTGATAGAGAACAGAACATCCCCCCATTTGGGGAAGGGGTGAGGAGGAATGGATTGGGAGTTTGAGATAAATAGATGCAAACTGTTATATGTAAAATGGATAAACAACAAAGTTCTGATATATATGTGTGTGTGTATATATATATATATATGTATATAGTACAGGTAACTACATTCAATGTTCTGTAATAAACCATAATGGAAAAGACTATGAAAAAATATATATCTTTAACTGAATGGGGGCTCCCCAGGTGGTGCTAGTGTTAATAGAACCCGGCTGCCAATGCAGGAGACATAAGTGACACAGGTTTGACCCTGGGTCGGGAAGATCCCCTGGAGAAGGAAATGGCAACTCACTCCGGTATTCTTGCCTGGAGAATCCCTTGGACAGAGGAGACTTGTGAGCTATATAGTCCACAGGGTTGCAAAGAATCAGACGTGACTGAAGCGACTTAGCACGCGTTCATAACTGAGTCACTTTGCTGTACATCAGAAACTAACATGTTGTAAATCAACTATATCTCAATTAAAAAAAAAGAACGTCAGTTTAAAAGCAATCTATGCAGAATTCTAAATATAATGTGCTTATGCTCCTCAAGGAAGGGCAAGCTAGACAAATCAGTATTTTGCTCTCTATACCTCAGCTGCTGAGAAGCAATTCTGTTACAGGCTCTACAGCCCATGATTTTGAAGGCAAGGTTGCTACTATTGCATTTCTTTCAAAGCCCATAGTACATAGATTTTCTTTCTTTTCGTATATTCTGGATTAGAAACTGGTGCTTCAATATACGGCCTTCCCAGGTGGCTCAGTGGTAGAGAATCCGCCTGCCAATGCAGGAGACTTGGGTTCAACTCCTGGATTGGGAAGATCCCCTAGAGAAGGAAATGGCAACGACTGTCTGTGTGGACATTTCAGTACAAGCATTGTACTGGTCTGATATGATATGTTTACCTTTTAATAACTATAAAACTGTTTATCCAAGTGGTTGTAATATTTTGCATGTCCCCCAACAATGCAGGAACGTTGCTTTGCCCCTGCCAGAACTTAGTGTTGTCAGCTGTTGTCTTTAAATCCATCCGTTCAGTGGGTGCGTAGTGTGGTATTTGATTCTCGGTTTAATTTGCATTTCTCTAATGAATAGTGATCCTGAATATCTTTTCATATGCTCCTTTGCCAGCTGTATCTTTTCTGGTGAAATGCACTGACTGACTTGTAAAAGAAGATTCAGGTTCGCTTCTATCAGAGCAGTGGTCTGATAAATATAATTCAACTATGACAGTGTATCATTGACTAAACATTTCTACCTTTTAAAAACAATCCCACTCAGTCCCCGATATACTTATTCATTCATGAGTTTGTTTTATTCATCAAATGTTTGCTGGGTACATTCTGTAAGACTTAAGGAATTTTTTTTTTTTAGTTGGGACAGTCTCAGGACAGTGCTGTGTTGGGAGGAAGAGCTGCTTTCTAATGGGAAACATGAATCAGCATAATATATTTAGGGAACTGTAGGTTACGCTGACTGGGGTTCCCAGGTGGTGCTAGTGGTAAAGAACTCGCCTGCCAATGCAGGAGACTTAAGAGACCTGGGTTCTATCCCTGAGTCAGGAAGATCCCCTGAAGGAAGGCATGGCTGCCCACTCCAGTATTCCTCCCTGGAGAATCCCATGGACAGAGAAGCCTGGCAGGCTACAGTCCATAAGGTCACACAGAGTTGGACACAACTGAAGTGACTTAGCACAAACACACACACACAGGTTACTCTGATTACTCCTGTCTAATGAGCTAATTAAAAATTCCAACAGCAGAACCTAAAACAGGTTCTCACCCTGCCCCTACATTCCAGGTTGCTTATCTCCAGAGACAAATGTAATTGACTTCAGCCACGGCAGGGCAGAGAACCAGGGTGCTGGATACAGTCTGTGTGTCTATCTAGGCATCAGTATGGAGCAGCCTCTCTCTCTGTGACACAGCCTGTAGGATACAGAAGAGGTTGGGGGGTGGGGCAGGGATGTCCCCAGCTATCTGAATTATCTATCAAAAGACTCTGGTCTAAAGCCGTGTGCTTCACTTCCTAGTCTCTGACTGAGAGTCTTATCACTCATTAAATATCTAGTTTCAACACCACCAGTTGTCTATTTTCCTAGCCCAGATAGAAATCGAAAGGTAGAAAGGGACAGAGCTGGGTTATTTTTAGAAGCAGCTGTCACAACAGAGGTAGCATCTGGACATAGAGTTAACAGAGCATCTAAAAAACAAAAGGCAGAATAATGGATATTCAGAATTACGAGATTCCCAAGTCATGGAACAAAAAGGTTCTATTTTCTTCCATCCCCCATATTATCTTCTAAAGAAGTTAGATAAATGTGCTACATTTTTATGAAGATTTATATGCAGACAGATTGAAAGTAAGTTTTAACATTTGAAGGGACAGCTCTCTTTTTATGTTAACATTCATTTGCAGAGGATTCCTCATGTGTCTAGGATGCCAGCTGAAGAGAAATACCACTCTCTTCAGTTATGTTTTTTTCCCCAAGTATTTTCTGTTGTTGGCCTGTGACAGATCTCCGGGAACAAGCGACTTCTAACTGACAGGGAGAGTGATGCAGCTGTGAGTCACCTGGAGACGTATCTTTGAGTTATTGACAGGGTGAAGATGAGTGTTTCAGACATCTGTCTTAGACATCTCCCACCTCCTCTGAGTACATCTAAATCTGCACAGATTGGGAAGGTCTCTGTAAGGCACAAAGCCCTGAAAGACACATGTTCCTGAGAAACCAGGCATTTCATGCTGCGGGGAGATTGCCACGATTGATTTGCTTCTGTGCTTATTTTTATTTAGTTATTTTTCTTATGCTTTTGGGGGAGGATTTCAAGGGGAAAGGCTTGGTTAATCAAAATCCTCTTTCAAAGCACATTTTCATTGTTGGACCACACAAGGCCCCTCTTTGGCTTTTATGTCTGTATATTTATGGCTGTCTCTATTTACTTACTCCCTTATCTTCCTTTCCTCCCCTCAGAGTCAGTCTTTATAATGTATTTGATGCTTATCTTTGGATTTAAATTTCTCTGTAAAGCACACAGAATCATTTTGTGTGCTAATCTATTTTCAAGTGATGTAAATGTGCGGTAGATCTTATTCTGTTTTTTATTTTTTCATGCAGTGCCATCTTTTAAAAAAAATATTGATTTATTTGGCTGCTCCAGGTCTGAGTTGTGGCCCTTGGGATCTTTGATCTCTAGTTTCCTGACCAGAAATCAAATCTGGGCCCCCTGCATGGGGAAGTGTAGTCTTAGCCACTGGACCACCAGGGAAGTCCCAGTGCTGTCTTTTAAAGATCGCCTCACATTGCTGTTCCTATGTCCAGTTCATTACCCTTCATTGCTGCATAGTAGTCTCTGCATCTACCATGGTTTACAGATCCCTTTCCTAAAGATAAAATTGATGTGATTGCCTGCCCCTGTGATTGGTGCTATAATGAACAGTCTCATGGGTGACTGTTAGGACTTGTGCAAGTGTTGCTAGGGGAGTATTCTCCCAGGAATAAAGTAGTTGGGTCATAGGGTGTATGCCTATTTTATCTGACTGCCAACTGTTCTCCAGAATGACTTGCCCTGTCTATGCCTCTACCAGCAATGCATGAGAATGTTTTTATTTATTTACCACCCGTCGGTATATAGCATGGTGGCTCAGCTGGTAAAGAATCCACCCGCAATGCGGGAGACCTTGATTTCGATCCCTGGGTTGGGAAGATCCGCTGGAGAAGGGAATGGCTACCCACTCCAGTATTATGGCCTGGAGAATTCCATGGACTGTATAGTCCACGGGGTTGCGAAGAGTCGAACATGACTGAGCAACTTTGACTTTCACTTTCTTTCCAGCTTTCTGATGGCTTATTCAAATTTATAAGCATAAAGTGGTATTTTACCATTTTAATTTGCATTTCCCTGGTTTCTAATTATTTTTAGCATCTCTTTGTATATTTGCAAGCCTTTCAGGTCTTCAATTCTTTGAACTGTAATTTAGCCCTTTGGAAGTTTTCTATGGGAGATTGCTCTTTCTTACTAATTTGCAAAAGTTCCTGTATAACCTATGGTTCTCAAACTTTAATGTGCACAGGAATCATGTTAAGATACACATTATAATTCAATAAGAGTGGGGTGGGGCTTAAGGCTGTGCATTTCTAATAAGCTCCCAGATGATGCAGAAGCCTGTGGTCCTGAACCACAATGTGATTAACAAGGTTCTACGTGTTAGTTTGGGGGCTTCCCAGGTGGCTCAGTGGTTAAGAATCCACCTACCAAGCAGGAGATGTGGGTTCAATTCTTGGGTCAGGAAGATCCCCTGGAGAAGGAAGTAGCAACCCGCTCCAGTTTTCTTGCCTGGGAATTCCCATGGACAGAGGAGCCTGGCGGGCTACAGTCCCTAGAGTTGCAAAAGAATTGACTAAAACGACAATGTTGAGGCTTTGAGAAAGTCTGTCCTTCCAGAGTTGTCAAGTGTGTGTCACCTTTGTTTGCATTTAATATAAGCAAACACATCAATGTTTTGCCTTGTGATTAGTGCTATTTGGAGCTATTTCATAAGTCCTTTGTCATCCCTGGTTCACAGTGATTTTCTTCTCTATTTTTCTTTTTTAACTTTGTACTTTCATTTCACATTTAAGGATTTAAATCCATCTGAAATTACCTTTGATTTAGATATAAATTAGGTAATCAATTTTAATTTTTCTCCTTATAATGAGCTTGCTTTATCAGACTCAGTAGTTCATTGTTTCTCTATTGATTTGTGATACTGCCTTTGTCTTATTTTAAGTTCCCAGGTACACATGTGTGTGTCTGCACTCTGCTTTCCATTCTGTTTCCTGGTTCACATGTTTATTCCTGTAATAGTATTTCACTGTTTTATATTTATAGCTTTGAAGTATGTTTCAGTATCTGGAAGAGTAACTCTTCCACCTGTTCTTCTTTTTCAAATATGACTTAGATATTTGTGAATCTTTATCCTTTTAGAAAAATTTTGAAATAAATTTCTTAAGTTCCTCAAAATTCTAGCTGAACTTTTGAATGGAACTGTGTTGACTTTACAGATTAATTTGGGGGAGAAGTGATAGTTTTACAGTTTTAAGTTCTGTAATTTGTAAACAGGGACATTTTGCTAGTTATTCAGATCATTCCTGTTTTTAAATAGAATTTAAAGTTTTTCTCCTTAAAGTCTTCTGGATTGCCTGAGTTATGTTAATTACAAGTACTTTTTGTTTTTGTTGCTCTTGAGAACAATATTTTCTGTTGTGTTTTCTAGTTGATTATTTTTGATATAGAGAAATATTAATAATTTTTGTAAGTTCATCTTATATCTTGTTAAGTTTCCTCCATGACTTTTCATGACTTGATAGCTCATTTCTTCTTATCACTGAATAATATTACGTGGTATGGATATACTACAGCTTGTTTGCCCATTCCCCTTCAGAGGGACATCTTGGTTGCTCTCAAGTTTTGGCAAATATAAACAAAGCTGCTATAAACACTCTTGTGTAGGTTTTTGTGTAGATATAAGTTTTCAACTCATTTGGGTAAATACTTAGGAACACAATTACTGGATCATATGGTAAGAATATGTTTAGTTTTATAAGAAACTGCTGAACTATCTTCCAAAGTAGCTATATCATTTTGCAACTACGATTCCCACCAATGATGAATGAAAGTTGCCATTGCTCCACATTGTTATCAGCATTTGATGCTTAGTTTTGAATTTTAGACGTTCCAACAGGTGTGTAGTAGGATCTCACTGTTGTTTTAATTCTCTAATGACATATGATGAATGTCTTTCGTAGGCTTACTTACTGTCTGTATGTCTTCTTTAGTAAAATGTCTGCCTAGACCTTTTGCACATTCTTAAATGGGGTTGTTTGTTTTCTTATTGTTGAGGTTTAAGAATTCTTTGTGGATTTTAGATAAAAGTTCTTTATCAGATATACATTTTGCAAATACTTTTATCCCAGGCTGTGTTTTATATTTTTATTCTTTGAAGTGTCTTTTGCAGACAGCAGTTTTTAGTTTTAATGATGTCCAACTTACCAATTTTTAAAAACTTAATTCATTTTATTTATTTATTGGGTCTTTTTCGCTGTTTGAGGACTTTCTCTGGTTGTAGAGGGCTGGGGAGCTACTCTCTCGTCGCAGTGCAGGGACTTCTCATGTGGTGGCTCCTCTTGTTTTGGAGTATGGGCTGTAGTAGCTCTAGTTGGAGCTGACGGGCTCTAGAGCTTGGGCTCAGTAGTTGTGGCACACAGGCTTAGTTGCTGCACGGCGTGTGGAATCTTCCCAGACCAGGGATTGAACCTGTAATCTCCTGCATGGGCAGGCAGATTCTAATCCACTGTACCATCAGGGCAGTCCTACCAATTTTTATTTTCCTAGATTATGCTTTGATGTTATATTAAAAAACTCATTGCCAAGCATAAGGTGCCTTAGATTTTTTTTCTTGTTTTCTTCTGGAAGTTTTATAGGTTTGCTTTTTACATTTATGTGTAAGATTCACTGTGAGTTAATTTGGTGAAAGACATAAGGACAGTGTCTTGATTAATTTTTTTTGCATTGGATGTTCATTTGTTCTAGCACCTTTTTTTTTTTTTTAAGAATATTCTTTCTCCATTGAATCGCTTTTGCTCCTTTGTCAAAGATCAGCTGACTGTATTTGTGTGGGTCTATTTTTTGGTTCTGTAATAGTTCCATTGACCTGTTTGTTTATTCTTACACCACTGTCACAATCTTGATTACTGTGGCTAATTTTTAATTTATGTTTTATATCTTTGTATTTCTAAAAAAGGATTTCAGAGAGATTGTAATTTCAGTTGCACTGGAAACAAGGTAATTAAAAAGAAAAAGAAAAAGAAAAAAAATTGTAAAAAATTACATTATTGATCCTTCTGGCAGTGGCTCCATTCTTTTCAAAAGCTAGAATATTCAGAAATATTACAGTAGAGTATGGGCAGGCCTGAAGAGTTTTAACCTGATGTTATTTATCTGATAATATTAAAAATTATAGTTTAGACAGAAAAATTCTGAGGTTAGATTATCCTCATTGTTTTCCTTTGAGTTTGTGGTGATCAGTTACTTAGTTAATATTGCATTAGATAGTTACCTACATTTTGTTGGAGACATGATAATACTTGAGCTATTTTAAGAATTGATCCAGTAACAAATCTTTGTTGAAATATGCATAGTTGCAAGTCTGACCACATATTTTTGGATTTTCTTTTTAGGTCAATGATGCCTTCCTTCATGTCACACAGCGTAAATCCACAGGCAAGGTGCTTCTCTCCCTTAAATAAATTTTCACTTCAGCAAACTCAGCATGTCTAAACCCAAACTCATCATCTTTCCAAAGAAACCTGATTTCCCATCCATGTTTTTTTTCCCATATTACCACCTTCCTTATTAATCCAGTTTCAAGATCTTTTAGAGTCATCTTTTATTCTGTTTTCTTATTCCTAGATAGTGTGATCATGTACTTTATTGTCCAGACTTGGACACAGTTGAGAGTGAAAGGATGCTGTTAGTAATTACACCAGGAGAACAGGTGTCCCAAGATGTATGATCACCTATTCATAACGCATCCATGGCCAAGTTCTGTCATCTCCACCTCTAAGAAGTCTTACACACCACATCCTGTTTTCCATTCTGACTAATCATGTCATATCTGCTAATTCCAGTGACCTCCTAACTTTCCTACCTTTAATCTACCCCCTCCCTCTCCATTCTTGTTATATGTTACTGCCTTGGTGACCTTCCCAAAGTGCAGCTACAATTGTGTGTTGTCTCAGAACCCTACAATGGCTCACCATTGTCTCCATGGTGGTGTTCGGACTCCTTGAGCGAGCATTTCACCACGACCAGGATTTTGCCCCTCTCTGCCCATATTGGACAGCAGCGTTGGTCTCTCAGTGTACACTGAGATTGCTTGTCTCCTCCACCTTCCTCTTCTCAAGCTATTTCCTCTTCTCCCTTATCTTTGTTAAACATAAGCCTTCCTGGCCTCTGAGACCTACCTCTGCCACGAGCTTGCCCCCTCAGGTGCGTGGCCATCTCTTCTCTACTTTCCTATAGCACCTCCCTCAGGCTGTGTCACATTCTGCCTTGTACCAGCAGGAGTGGCATGTCTAAAGGAATGAACACAGGATTCTGAATTCAAGAGGTGGGTTTGAGTCTCAGTCTCAACACGTTGGAGGTGGTTAGTTAAGGTCTTCAAGCTTTCATTTTCTCCTGAAAAGTGGATGTTACAGTCTCCACCTCACGAAGTTATTCTGAGCAATACATGCAGTGATTGGGCAAAGCACCGGCACACAGTAGGTGATTAGCACTTGCTAGTTACTTGAGTTCTTTCTTTCTTCCCTTCCCAAGATAGCATAAGTTCCTAGAGAGCAGGTACCATGTCTGAGTCACCTTTGTACCACACACACCTAGCACAGTGAGTTACCCTTGAACTGAATTGAATTTGAATGATCTGAAAGTCTTAAGTTGTGGGATTAAGAACATGTTACCTTGGGAACAGCCCAGATGTTCACCAACAGACCAATGTATATACATACAGTGGAGTACTATTCAACCTTGAGAAAGAAGGAAATTCTGACACATTCAGAACATGGATGAACCCTGAGAACATTGTGCAAATTGAAGTAAGCCAGTCCCAAGAGGCCAAATACTGTTTAATTCCACTTATGTGAAGTACCTAGAAATGTCAGATTCCTAGAAACAGAAAGTAAAATTGTGCTTGCCAGGGCCTGGGGTGGAGGGGAGGAAATGGGGAGTTATTGTTTAATGGGTCTAAAGTTCCAGTTTGGGAAGATGAGAAAGTTTTGGAGATGAACAGTGGCTGCAAAACAATGTAAACATAGTTAATGCTACTGACCTGTTCACTTAAAAATGGCTAAAAGGGCCAATTTCATATTGCATATATTTTACCAAAATAAAAAATAAAAGAATATATTACCCTCACAACTGAGTGACTTTATTCAGAGAAGAGAGCAGAGAGTAAGGAGAGTGACTGGCTTAGGTTGAAGGATGCTCCTGTCTCTGCCTGAGTCCTGGTCTGTGTGGAGAGGTCCTTTCTTTTTTGGTTATAAACATTGTTCTCCAGTCCTCCTTATTGCCACTCAAAAGGAGGGAAGTAAGATGGGGGCAAAAACACACACCCGATACCACTGGAATGGAAGTACTTCTACTTGTTTTTGATGAGCTCCAGTTCCAATACGCGTGGTAAGAAGCTTTGTTTTCTTTTTCTAACCATTTGTCAGAAGTTAAAGAAAACAGAAAACCATATAAGATGCTGTTGAAGTACGCTTACAAGCAGGTATGATATGATCATTAAACCAAGCAGTGAATTGACAACTAGATGAAACAGACAAATTGCTTGAAAGATGTAAAATAAGAAATTCAACACAAGAAACAGAAAATTGGAAAGAGGCTTTGTTTTCTGATAAATATCCAGGCCATTCAAAAACACCCATCTTCACAGGGTTTCCTCACCAAAAAGCTTTTGGAAAAACTGAATTATGAAATAGAAAGTGAACATTTAGGGAGAGAATTTAAAACCGAGAAATTAGCAGAAGGAAGGGGGAGGGGGATGAGATCAGGGACCCACCATGTGTCTGTTGTGGGCCCATGTGGAGCTGCCATGAGAGCCAGAGCTCAAACTTCTTCCATGCCTGGCTGCCCATTTCAGTCTCTGGGGGCTGCATGCTCTGTGGTTCCATTGAATGACAAGGCTCTCTTCGCCTGCATTCTCCCCACACTTACTTCTTAACATGAGCTAATTTTGTATTTAAATGAAAGTTAGTTTTCAAAAATATCAAGACACCTATTTTAAAATTTTCTGATACCCTTTGGGATAATTGAAAGACATGCTGGATAGACCCCAGGAGAGAAGGAAGACAAATTAAGATTGAGAAGACTGTACAACCTCTCCCCCTCCCCCAGGCAGCTCCCTTTCCCACTGTTCAGAGCTGATCAGATGTCACTAGTAATAAAGATCGATTGTCCCCAGCTCACTAATGTCAAAATGACTTAGATTGAAAGAGGCAGTCATTAAGGAGAGTGAGTTTCTTCAGGTTTAACAAGTATTGGTTAGAACCTCTAATGACCTGTTCTCTGCTTGCCTGTGTTCCTGCTTCATTGGAATGATTTGATTTGAAAGCATTTGACTCACATTTTAGTCATCGTTTGGTTGTTCCACCATCTGAGCCATTAGTTAGTCTGAAAAAAGAATCAGTGCAGCTCCAAGTGACAGCATTTATTCTATATTCACAGACTTTTCCCAGTTCCCCATTGTAGGCTGGCTGCTGAAGAAATCACTCCCACACAGCTCCCTCTTCTTTTTCTCTAACTGTGGGTCTATCCACCTGCACACACTTCTTTCGACAACAGAAGTGGGATTTTGTGCTGTTAGCTGTGGGGTAATCCTGTCTGCATATCACCCGTGTATTTGTCCCTGCTCCTTCCTCTGCAGTCTGCCTGGCTATAGAAAGCTATCTTTTCTGTTGGAACTATGGTGGTTGTTGTTCAGTCGCTAAGTCGTGTCTGACTCCTTGCGACCACAGGGACTGCAGTACACCAGTTTCCCTGACCTTCACTCTCTCCTGGAGTTTGCTCAAATTCATGTCTATTGAGTCAGTGATGCCATCCAACCATCTCATGCTCTGTCACCCCCTTCTCCTGCCCTCAATCCTTCACAGCATCAGGATCTTTTCCTATGAGTTGGCTCTTAGCATCAGGTGGCCAAAGTATTAGAGCTTCAGCTTCAGCATCAGTCCTTCCAATGAATATTCAGAAGTCCTTTAGGAATTCTTTGGACTGTAAAGATGGCTGAGCACTGAAGAACTGATGCTGGAACTATGGTAAAGACAACAAAAGATTTGCTCTTTGGCAAGTAAAGGAAAATAATAGTATTTAGACAAAATCACTTTTATTTAAAACCCAAACTAAGTAAACTAAGAAAAATTCACATTATTATTTCTTTCTCTTATTTGCCTTCCAAGATTGTATAACTGGATCAAGAGCAGTGATTTTTCAAAATGTTTACTGTTTATACAGGTCATGCAAGGGAAGGAAATGGTTGTATATGATGTACATCCTCATTATGCACTTGTTCAGTTGCTATGTCATGGTCAACTCTTTGGGACCTCATGGACTGTAGCATGCTAGGCTCCTCTGCCCTTCACTATCTCCTGGAATTTACTCACATTCATGTCCACTGAGTCAGTGATGCTATTTAACCATTTCATCCTCTGCTGCCCCATTCTCCTTTCCCCTTCAATCTTTCCCACTATCAAGGTCTTTTCCAGTGAGTTGGCTCTTTGAATGATGTGGCCAAACTATTGGAGCTTCAGCAACAGTCCTTCTAATGGATGTTCAGGGATGATTTCCTTTAGGATTGACTGGTAGCTGTTATTGAAAAGAATGAGACAGGGACTTCCCTGATGATCTTGTGGCTAAGATGCTCCAAGTGCAGGGGGCTTGGGTTCAATCTCTGGTCAGGGAACTAGATCCCACATGCTGCAACTAAAGATTCCATGTGCCAAGCTGAAGGTCAACTCGGCAAGTTGAAGTTGGTGAGTGCTGCAACTAAGACCTGGTGCAGCCAAATAAATCAATAATGAGAAAAATCAGGGAAGACAAGAATATGTTAGGACCCTGTGGTGAAAGAAAGCATGGTGAGTGAAAGGGGTTGAACAAAAGCTAGTGGTACTGGAGCCTAAGAAATGAAGGCGAGTGTTGTGGGATGAGGCTTCAGGGGGGACCAGGTTAGGCAGTGCTGGTGGGTCAGTTCTGGGTGTTTTGCCTTCACACTACAGCCAGTGGGATTCCATTGAAGGGTTCTAAGCAAGGGTTGGGAAGGGATGGAATGCCCAGAATGGCATAGTCTATAATGGGCAGAAAGGATTGGAGAGGAGGAGATCAATTAGGAGTCTGTGAAAGTCCCAATGAGATGGGATGGTAACCTTGGACTACGTTGGTGATGATGGGGAAGGAGAGAAAGGAAAGGATGAGAGCTGTGCAGGAGGAAGAGAGAAATGTTGAGATGACTCCTAGTTTCCTGAGAGGTTTTTTGAGAGGAGGGACATCAAATGAGAATTGGGGAGAGCAAGATGGTGGAGGAGTAGGTGGACGTGGAGTACATCTCTCTCCATGGATACATCAGGAATATACCTTCAGACACAGAAGTACATGCAGAACACCAGCTGAAAACAGACAGCAGTACCTGACCAGCAGAAGAGAATATATAGAACCACGCAAAACTCGGTAGGACTAAAGAACTAGGGGGAAAAACAGGAGTGTTCGTAGGACCGGACCTGCCCTTAGTGGGTAGGGGAGCTGAAGCAGGCGTCCGATCCCCACATCAGGGCAATTGTCTGAGTCAGAGGAGAAATATTTAAGGCTGAGAGTGAAACAACTGATCTGTGGCAGCCTAAATAGAATGAGAATCAGACAGTCACTGCTGCAGCCATGCATACCCTGGACAGGTATGCAGGTTCCTTGGAAGGCGCAGCGGCTGGGAGCTGGAGTTTAGGGATTGTGGAGCAATCCCAGGTCGAGGGCTGCTGTTGACTGCAGAGAGATGGATCGAGAGGATGAGAGGGAGGAGACTGTGGTGGGAAATGCCTGTGGAGGAAAGCCAGGCAGCCATGGAAGCAAGGCGATACTACTGTGTCACATGTAGGGGGTGGAGCTATCACCATAGCCTCTCTCTCCCCACACGCTAGCTTCAGGCAGCTGAACAACAGAGAGGCTGGCCCATCAAAGGCCTGACGCACTGAACTACAGAGTAGGGTGCCAGCCAGGGGATGCCCTCTAGGTGCCTGATGTGCTGAACAAGAGAGAAGGACTCCAGGCAAGGGAGCCCTCTAAGTGCCTGAATGGGTGGAGCTACAGAGAAAGACTGACCAAAGAGGTCTTCTGATTGCCAGCTGCAAGAGGCTCAAAAAGAGACTCTGACAGGGCCATAACTCCTGCGGTGGAGGGAGTCCGTGTCCCTTCACACTTGGAACTGCCAGGGTCCCCGCAAGCCAAGCAGCTGCGTCACCTTCATGCTCAACTCTCACTGGGGCAGAGCTGCCACAGGCAAAAATAGTGGTGTCTATGCGCGCCAGGTCGCTTCTGTCATGTCCGGACTTTTTGCGACCCTATAGACAAGCACAGCCTAAAGGAGCTACCCCACGTCTGAGGTCAGGGGCGGCGGCCGCGAGGAGCTACCCGACATCCAAGGAGTGGTGGCTGCGCGGGTGCAGGAGGGCCTAGAGAAGCTATTCCACGTTCAAGGTCAGGAGGGGCAGTGGTGAGGAGATACCCCTCGTCCAAGGTAAGGAGCAGTGGCTGCACTTTGCTTGAGCAGCCATGAAGAGATACCCCACGTCCAAGGTAAGAAAAACCCAAGTAAGATGGTAGGTGTTGCAAGCGGGCATCAGAGGGCAGACACACTGAAACCATAATCACAGAAAAATGGACCACAGACTCTCGTCTAACTCAGTGAAACTAAGCCATGCCCTGTGGGGCCACCCAAGACAGGCGGGTCATGGTGGAGAGGTCTGGCAGAATGTGGCCCACTGGAGAAGGGAATGGCAAACCACTTCAGTATTCTTGCCTTGAGAACCCCATGAACAGTATGAAAAGGCAAAATGATAGGATACTGAAAGAGGAACTCCCCAGGTCAGTAGGTGCCCAATATGCTACTGGAGATCAGTGGAGAAATAACTCCAGAAAGAATGAAGGGATGGAGCCAAAGCAAAAACAATACCCAGTTATGGATGTGACTGGTGATAGAAGCAAGGTCCGATGCTGTAAAGAGCAATATTGCATAGGAACCTGGAATGTCAGGTCCATGAATCAAGGCAAATTGGAAGTAGTCAAACAAGAGATGGCAAGAGTGAATGTCGACATTCTAGGAATCAGCGAACTAAAATGGACTGGAATGGGTGAATTTAACTCAGATAACCATTATATCTACTACTGTGGGCAGGAATCCCTCAGAAGAAATGGAGTAGCCATCATGGTCAACAAAAGAGACCGAAATGCAATACTTGGATGCAATCTCAAAAACGACAGAATGATCTCGGTTCATTTCCAAGGCAAAGCATTCAATATCACAGTAATCCAAGTCTATGCCCCAACCAGTAACGCTGAAGAAGCTGAAATTGAATGGTTCTATGAAGACCTACAAGACCTTTTAGAACTAACACTCAAAAAAGATGTCCTTTTCATTATAGGGGACTGGAATGCAAAAGTAAGAAGTCAAGAAACATCTGGAGTAACAGGCACATTTGGCCTTGGAATATGGAATGAAGCAGGGCAAAGGCTAATAGAGTTTTGCCAAGAGAATGCACTGGTCATAGCAAACAGCCTCTTCTAACAACACAAGAGAAGACTCTACACATGGACATCACCAGATAGTCAACAATGAAATCAGATTGATTATATTCTTTGCAGCCAAATATGGAGAAGCTCTATACAGTCAACAAAAACAAGACCAGGAGCTGACTGTGGCTCAGATCATGAACTCCTTATTGCCAAATTCAGACTGAAATTGAAGAAAGTAAGGAAAACCACTAGACCATTCAGGTATGACCTAAATCAAATCCCTTATGATTATACAGTGGAAGTGAGAAATAGATTTAAGGGACTAGATCTGATAGAGTGCCTGATGAACTATGGACGGAGGTTCATGACATTGTACAGGAGACAGGGATCAAGACCATCCCCATGGAAAAGAAATGCAAAAAAGCAAAATGGCTGTCTGGGGAGGCCTTACAAATAGCTGTGAAAAGAAGAGAAGCGAAAAGTAAAGGAGAAAAGGAAAGATAAAAACATCTGAATGCAGAGTTCCAAAGAATAGCAAGAAGAGATAAGAAAGCCTTCCTCAGTGATCAATGCAAAGAAATAGAGAAAAACAACAGAATGGGAAAGACTAGAGATCTCTTCAAGAAATTTAGAGATACCAAGGGGACATTTCATGCAAAGATGGGCTCGATAAATGACAGAAATGGTATGGACCTAACAGAAGCAGAAGATTTTAAGAAGAGGTGGCAAGAATCCACAGAAGAACTGTACAAAAATATCATCATGACCAAGATAATCACGATGGTATGATCACTCACCTAGAGCCAGACATCCTGGAATGTGAAGTCAAGTGGGCCTTAGAAAGCTTCACCACGAACAAAGCTAGTGGAGGTGATGGAATTCCAGTTGAGCTATTTCAAATCCTGAAAGATGATGCTGTGAAAGTGCTGCACTCAATATGCCAGCAAATTTGGAAAACTCAGCAGTGGCCAGAGGACTGGAAAAGGTCAGTTTTCATTCCAATCTCAAAGAAAGGCAATGCCAAAGAATGCTCAAACTACCACACAATTGCAGTCATCTCACACGCTAGTAAAGTAATGCTCAAAATTCTCCAAGCCAGGCTTCAGCAATACGTGAACTGTGAACTTCCAGATGTTCAAGCTGGTTTTAGAAAAGGCAGAGGAACCAGAGATCAAATTGCCATCTGCTGGATCATTGAAAAAGCAAGAGAGTTCCAGAAAAATATCTATTTCTGCTTTATTGACTATGCAAATGCCTTTGACTGTGTGGATCACAATAAACTGTGGAAAATTCTGAAAGAGATGGGAATACCAGACCACCTGACCTGCCTCTTGAGAAACCTATATGCAGGTCAGGAAGCAACAGTTAGAACTGGACATGGAACAACAGACTGGTTCCAAATAGGAAAAGGAGTACGTCAAGGCTATATATTGTCACCCTGTTTATTTAACTTATATGCAGAGTACATCATGAGAAACGCTGGTCTGGAAGAAGCACAAGCTGGAATCAAGATTGCAGGGAGAAATATCAATAACCTCAGATATGCAGATGACACCACCCTTATGGCAGAAAGTGAAGAGGAACTCAAAAGCCTCTTGATGAAAGTGAAAGTGGAGAGTGAAAAAGTTGGCTTAAAACTCAACATTCAGAAAACGAAGATCATGGCTTCTGGTCCCATCACTTCATGGGAAATAGATGGGGAAACAGTGGAAACAGTGTCAGACTTTATTTTTCTGGGCTCCAAAATCACTGCAGATGGTGACTGCAGCCATGAAATTAAAAGGCGCTTACTCCTTGGAAGGAAAGTTATGACCAACCTAGATAGCATATTCAAAAGCAGAGGCATTACTTTGCCAACAAAGGTTCATCTAGTCAAAGCTATGGTTTTTCCTGTGGTCATGTATGGATGTGAGAGTTGGACTGTGAAGAAGGCTGAGCGCTGAAGAATTGATGCTTTTGAACTGTGGTGTTGGAGAAGACTCTTGAGAGTCCCTTGGACTGCAAGGAGATGCAACCAGTCCATTCTGAAGATCAGCCCTGGGATTTCTTTGGAAGGAATGATGCTCAAGCTGAAACTCCAGTACTTTGGCCACCTCATGGGATGAGTTGACTCATTGGAAAAGACTCTGATGCTGGGAGGGATTGGGGGCGAGAGGAGAAGGGGACGACAGAGGATGAGATGGCTGGATGGCATCACTGACTCGATGGATGTGAGTCTGAGTGAACTCCGGGAGTTGGTGATGGACAGGGAGGCCTGGCGTGCTGCGATTCATGGGATTGCAAAGAGTCAGACATGACTGAGCAACTGATCTGATCTAATCTGATCTGATTGAATATAGTTCCCCATGCTATACAGTTGGAAGAATTGCTTGATTTTTAAAGAGTATCTCTCAAATATTTCAACATTTGATTTTATCTGAAGCCATTGTGCTCTTTTATACAGAACAATGGACAAAGTGATGAGGGCCCGATGATCTGATATACCTCAAAGACATACAAAGCCAGACAGGATCCAGAGGACACCTAAATTGATCCAGAGGGTCAAAAGAGTCCTTTGTGAGGGATGATAAAAGAATTAGGGCTTTTCATTCTGGGAAGACCCAGGCTGAGAGGGGAATATAATTGAAATTTATAAAATAATGAAAATCATAGGATAAAAATATGAACTTACAAAATCCCAGAGCACAAGAACTAGGGACAACTTTATCATTTTAAAGAAATAGTTTTAGGGCGAAGTAAAAATAGCACTTCCTTCCACAGAAATAGTGAGTATATGGAACTTCATACTTAAAGGTTGGCCAAGACCAAACCAACAAGTATAAGAGAAACACATATTGTTGGACGGTAGAGTCATAGGAGATTATAAAATGAAATTAAAACCATTGGGTAAATCTTTCTAATTTTGGAGGATGACAACATGGAGACTGGCCATTAAGCTTTCCTGTCCCTATCTGGCATTTTGTCCAAATCAGGGTTCCTGAGTGAATATGCCAGAAAGGACAGAGCACAGACTGAGTTCAGAGGGCATGGCTGCAAGTTTTACCTCCTTGACCTTAGGGACTTACTTCTTTATAATGTACCCTGGTTTCCTCAAGTGGGGGAAAAAAAGGTAATGTCAGCATTAAAATCTGCCTGACTATTGTGAGAGATTCAAATGAAAGCCTGTTTCTGGAAGTGCTTATTTATTTATTTTAAAATATTTATCTATTTGACTGTTTCAGGTCTTAGCCACAGTATGCAGAATCTTCATTGTGGTCCATGGACTCTCTAGTTTTGACATGTGGGTTCTCTAGCTGTGGCATGATGGTTCTGGGGCAACTTGGTTCTAGTGTGTGTGGGCTCAATAGTTGTGGTGCGTGGGCTCAGTTGCTCTGCAGCATGTGGGATCTTAGTTCCTTGACCCGGGATCACACCTGCATCTCCTGCATTGCAAGGTGGATTCTTAGCCACTGGACCACTAGGGAGGTCCCTGGAAGTGGTTTATAGTTGATAAGAAGATGTTATCTATATGAACTTACAAAGTTCTGCTTTTATGGTAGCATTTCTAGTTTTCTGTCCACTGGGTGGGTTGACCTTCATCTTGCCTTGCCTGATCTTGCTTGGCTTCCTTGGGGAGCAATATTTCCCAGTTCAGAGCAAAGGAAAGGACTGAGGGCTGGGAACAATCCCGCATCTTCTCGGGAGGTGGAGAGAATGCAGATATATCTTCTCTCATCCCCCTTTCCTCCCTGGGAAGATGAGGAAGTAAAAGCTAAGGAGAAATTTGCAAGCATCTCTTCTCCTTTATATGTTTTGAGTGATAAAATGTCACCTAAAAAGCCAGTCTCTGGATAGCTTTGAGGGTTCTTTTGAATCTTGGGAAAACTACAAAAGGCCAATATAGGGGGCAGATGAGAAAAACCACGGGGACTGGTTTCTCATGGTTTCCTGTAGGTTTAGGATTTAACGGATAGAGAAAAATTGGGACTCAAATTTCCTTTAAAGATGGTCATTGCAGTTCACTATGGCCGGAAAGCTGATGGACATCCGGAGGGAGAGAGCACGTCTTGTCTGGAAGGTCATCTGAATTTTGGATGTGTCCCTTGGGAATCTGACTTAGAGCAGGTAAGGCAACAGCAGGAAGATACACTGATAACAAATAACTTATCTCCTTCATAGCAAATATGGACTGCTTCACCAGGCTTCCAAGCATTCCACCATCCACCCTGCCCTGACCTCATTTCCCATGAGGTATAGTGGGAAGGGAATGGCCCATGAGTCAGGCAGCCCTAGATTTGAATTTTGGCTTCACCACGAATTATCTGAGTGTGCCTTAGTCTCCAATTCACAAAACGGTGATAATAGAAACTCCACTTATCTCTGAGTTGCAGTGAGGAGCAAGTGAGATTATATTTGTGGAGCACTTAGCATAGTGCCTGGCACATCATAGTCCCTAAATCAATGTCAGCTTTTGTCACTATCCAGTACCCTGGACTCTAAGGAAACCGATCACTGGAGACTGCAGCCGTGTGAAAGCAGGGGCCAGGATGCACTGTGCTCACTGTTGCATCTGTGGTGCACACACAGTGCCCGAAGAAACACATCTTTTCACTCCAAGAAACTGTCATTCCCTTCAGTGCAAGTTGTGCCCATTCTGAGCTCAGCTGAAGTCTTGTTTTCTCAGTGAAACCAGCTTATATTGACCTTGCCTCCTGGTACCTCCCAATGGCACACAATTCAGCTCTCAGGTAGCCAAGGATTTGCATAGTTGCCTTGTTGCCAGGTGGCTCAAGGGTAAAGAATCCACCTGCCAATGCCAGAGGCACCAGAGTTGTGGATTCAATCCCTACGATGGGAAGATCCTCTAGAGGAGGGCATGGCAACCCACTCTGGTATTCTTGCCTGGAAAATCCCATGGACAGAGAAGCCTGATGGGCTACAGTCCAAGGGATTGCAAAGAGTTGGACATGACTGAGCATGCATGCCCTTGTATTGTATGTGGTAGTGTTATCTTTCAGTGATATTCAACATTTAGGGGGTTAGAGACCCAGCCTGAGAGTAAATTTGTTAGACTCAGAACCTGCCTCTGATACTCTTTCCCCTGCATGGAACCCATGGGTGGAAAGTGACCATCGTATCGCAGACCTGAGAGAAACTGTTCTTAGGTGCTCCTTTCGACACATGACACAGTGGGATGCTTTGCAGAAACCTCTCACTCTGAGGTCCTGGGAAACAGTCTGTGGCACTTAGAGCTTCCTCATTCCTGGTCTCTTTGAGTTGAAGGGACAGCTGTGCAAAGGATGTTATATTTTTGCTGATTTGTCTCAAAAAACACAAAGCAGCATTCAGAATATCTTTCATAAGACCAACATTCACATATCAATTGGAGCCACTTTTGTAACATAAAGTAATAGCTTAAAACATTCCCCTTCTTTTCCTTTTGTTCTGAAGCTGCAAAAGCCAGTGCTAGAAGCTGGGAACCAGGTCTGCTGAGTTTCTCTCTCCCTTTCTTCTTGGAATAAAGTATCAAGGGTAGTGTCTTTTTGAAGGGAGAGCAGGCATGGGGAAGTGGCACCCACACCTGGATGTCTCCTGCTGTTAGTCTGCTCCAGTCTCAAGTCCACTTTCTGATGCAGATTCCAGGGCACCCTTCTCAGTTCTCATGGAGCCAGGGACCACTGTGACCCACCAGGGACCCCTCCCTGCAAGTCAGCATCAATAACCTGTTGAATAGTTCCCTTTTGACTTGAGCTTGTAACATTTCTTATTATTTTTTTTTTTTCATTTTTTTATCCTGTCCTTTTCTTTAAAGGTTATATTTTTAAGTTAAAAATAAGCACAAGGAGACCTTGTGATCCTCTTCTCACTGACCCAGATATTTTAAGTGCTGGAGGACTGACTGCAGCATCTCATCTGGGGATATGGGCTGGCTCTCAGGAGCCAATTAGCTAAAGGTAATAATAAAATATTAATCCTATTTCCGACACATACGACCCTCTCCTGTTTTCCCTGTACCTGCTGCTGCTAAGTCACTTCAGTCATGTGCGACTCTGTGCGACCCCATAGACGGCAGCCCACCAGGCTCCCCCTTCCCTGGGATTCTCCAGGCAAGAACACTGGAGTGGGTTGCCATTTCCTTCTCCAATGCATGAAAGTGAAAAGTGAAAGTGAAGTCACTCAGTCGTGTCCGACTCTTAGCGACCCCATGGACTGCAGCCTACTAGGCTCCTCCATCCATGGGATTTTCCAGGCAAGAGTATTGGAGTAGGGTGCCATTCCCTGAGCCTATCCAACCCTATTCATTCTTCAGTGTGTTGTAGAAAAAGCCATGGACTTGAGGATAAAAGATTTGGATCAACTCCTGACTTAAAGTTACAAACTGTCTGACCTTGGGCGAGTCATGACATTGTGTCTGGGAACCTTTGTTTTTTTGCCTGTGAAAGAGGAACATTGATCATCTCATGGAGTGAGAATCGGGGGCTTAGGGTCCGGCCTGGTGACTGGGGTACACAGAACAGCCTCCAAAGAAATACTTACCAAACTCCAGAAAGCCCCATTTGAGTAATCCTGGAATCATGAATCCCTCCTATTTTTGGGTTTCTGTGTTATTGAGTCTATCTGCACCATACAAGTTAACAGTTAACCAACATTGACTTTAAAACGTGGCTCTAGTTTCTTCACATTCCCAGTTGGTGGATGGATAGGTTCTTTGCAGAACTGCGCTGTGCATTTTTTTCCCCCTTGTGTCGTTGTTACAATAATAGGCACTTGATCATTGACTGATGGAGTACATTACTTTTTCAACTAAATTTGGGTTCTTAGCACAATGCAGGTTATTTTCCTCATCTTTATCCCTCCTTCACTGCTTGCTGCTAATAGTGAGGTAGCAGGAAGTCTTTGAGGCTTTCATTATCTTGTCACTTTGTAGCTTCTCATCAAATACATGCTCTATGTATATTCAAAGATACTGCTGACCTGCCATGAACACAAAATTGAATTGTTTATCCACTAGGAGGATGGGTTTTCCCCAAATCAGCTTTGTTTTCACACTTAGGCAGGGTTAAGGAGGGTCCATCGAGCTGGATGTGTGCCTGGTGAGGCTGCCCATTCCCCTGTTCTGACCCTGAGGTTTATAAAGAAGAGCTGAAGATAACCCTCTTAGGCGATGATAGGCGAGCAGTGAATTTAATAGAAGCCCCAAGAGTCTGCCCTTTGGATAAGAACACTATTCCAGCTGTAACATCACCTCCATGGATTGCCTCTTATGGGTTGAACTGTGTCCTTCTCCTCCTCGCAAAAGGCATGTTGAAACCCTAGACCTTAATTGGAAATAGAGTCTTCATCAGTTCAGTTCAGTCGCTCAGTTGTGCCTGACTCTTTGTGACCCCATGGACTGCAGCACGCCAGGCTTCCCTGTCCATCGCCAACTCCCAGAGCCTTCTCAAACTCATGTCCATTGAGTCGGTGATACCATCCAATCATCTCATCCTCTGTCTTCCCCTTCTCCTCCCACCTTCAATCTTTCCCAGCATCAGGGTCTTTTCCAATGAGTTAGTTTTTTTGCATAAGGTTGCCAAAGTATTGGAGCTTCAGCTTCAGCATCAATCCTTTCAATGAACATTCAGGACTGACTTCCTTTAGGATTGACTGGTTTGATCCTCTTTCAGTCCAAAGGATTCTCAAGAATCTTCTCTAGCACCACAGTTCAAAAGCATCAATTCTTTGGTGCTCAGCTTTCTTCATAGTCCAACTCTCACATCCATACATGACTACTGGAAAAACCATAGCTTTGACTAGATGGACCTTTGCTGGCAAAGTAATATTTCTGTTTTTTAATATGCTGTCTAGATTTGTCAAAGGTTTTCTTCCAAGGAGCAAGCATCTTTTTATTTCATGGCTGCAGTCACCATCTGCAGTGATTTGGAGCCCAAGAAAATAAAGTCTGTCATAGATATAATCTTCTAGATATAGATATAATCAAGATGAGATCATGCTGGATTAGTGCATGTGTGCTAAGTCGCTTCAGTCCTGTCTGACTCTTTGTGACTCCATGTACTGTAGCCTGCCAGGCTCCTATGTCCATGGGATTCTCCAGGCAAGAATATTGGAGTGGGTTGCTGTGCCCTCCTCCAGGAGATCTTCCTGACCCAGGGATCGAACCCTCATCTCTTATGTATCCTGCACTGGCAGGCGGGTTCTTTGCCACTAGCGCCACCTGGGAAGCCTGTACTGATTACAGTGGACTCTAATCCAGTGACTGATATCTTTTTATTTATTTATTTAGAAATAATTTTCCTTTTTTTTTTTTTTTTGGCCCTGCTGTGTGGCTTGTTTTCCGACTGGGGATTGAACCCAGGCTCTTGGCAGTGAAAGCACCTAACCTAAGCACAGAACCACTGACAAATTCCCCAGTGACTGATGTCTTTATAAGTAGGAGGGACTTGGACACACACAGAGGGAAGACAGTCATGTAAAGATGGAGTCAAACATTGGGGTGATGAAAGGTTGTTGAATCACGCGAATACACCGGGATTCTTGGCCCCCGGAGGAGAAGAGTTCAGTCTGGGGCCAGAGATGAGGCTTGATTGCTCAGAGCTTTTGTGTAATAAAGTTTTATTAAAGTATAAAGGAGATAGAGAAAGCTTCTGACATAGGCATCAGAAGGGGGCAGAAAGAGTACCCGCTTGCTAGTGTTAACAATGAGGTTATATAATCCAAAGAATGTCTGGAGGTTGTAAAGACCTCATCAGACCTACTCCCATAATTTACATTTTAAGATAACACTGTCCTCAGGCAAGATACATCCTTGTAAAGACCAGGTCTACTCCCATAATTTACATTTTAAGATAACAGAAGGTTGAATCCGAAGACTGTCCTTAGGCAGAATACATTATTGTTATATAATCCTAAGGAATGTGGAGAAAGAAAAAAGTTTGTCCTTTCTTCCTCCTTGATAATTCTAGACCCCTCTCTCCTTGGGGACCCCTAGACTCCCTATCAACCTGCCTAGGAACTGACTCTCTCAGTGATGCAGCAGTAAGCCAAGGGATGCCAAGGATTGCTTAGAGTCATCAGAAGCAAGGACAAGGCAGAAAGGATTTCCCCCGTGGGGCCTTCAGAGGGAGCATGGTTCTGCTGATTTTCGACTTCCAGCTCCCTATGAGAGAATAAGGTTCTGTTGTTTGTGGTAATTTGTTATGGCAGCCCTAGGAAATGAATCCACTGCCTGAGAGTCTAAAGAAAATGCAAAAGAGAGGTTCTAATTAGAATCGATTACCCATCTTCCCTGAAAGGCATTGGTACTAATCCATCATGCCTTCCCTTGTCATTACTTCTGTGCAAGACTCCCAGACCCCCTTCCTTACACATCTTTGTACATCTCCTTATTTGACTCCCATCCTCCTGACTCCAAGACCATCTCCTATGTCCTCAGCCTCTTCTCTGAATGTCCTATCACCTCTTTGCTTGGATACCTGACTCACTCTTGGGGATGAGGGGACACCCCTCAGGTGTCCCAGGGCCTGATTATGGGATTGGTGTCTGCTTTGCTCCTCATGGCCACTCCCAGACCTATTTGAAAGACAGGCCCTTGAATCTCTAGAAACCTCTGCACTGTAGTCCTCCACCAACCTGCCATCACCCCCTGATCCAGGGATGCTTCAACCCCTGCCGGCTCACTTCCACCCTCATCTGTCCTCACTCTTGGTGGATGGCCTGCTTAGATCAGTCAGCCCCAGTGCTGACTGCACTCTAAAATTATTCAAGAAGCTTAAAAAAAAAAAGCACAGGCACCACTCCCCCTCTTCCCAGTCGATTGAACTGGAATCTTTGGGGGTTGGAGGTCTGTGTAGGTTTTAAGAGCTCCCAGTCATTCTAGTATGTGAAGGTTTGAGACCATCAGTAGAGGTGATCCAAGTATTATTCTGGCTTCTCGATCCTTAAACTTCCTTACTTTCAACAATCCTTTTCCCCTCTCAGACAGCCACTCAGTAATACCGGTGTTTGTCATTACTAGTACCTGTCCCCACTCAACAATGTTGGTTTCTGGCATTTCACTGTGACTGCCACTTCCTCACTTCCAGCTCACTCCCTTCAGAACCCCAGTGCCAACCATCCTTTGACCTCGCCAGGTCCAGCAGGCCATCATCTCTACCTCTTTCCACTTGTCTGTTATGCCCCCTGGCCTTGCCTTCCACCTCCCCAGTGTGAGTCCATGGCCCAGCTCAACTCCGCTGCCTCTCTACCCTTCTGCTGCCTGCACCTGGCAGACCCCAGGATCTGATAACCCTCTACTCACCCGTTCATGTCTGCATCCAAGCACCAGATCTCAGAAAGTGACTGAGTGAAAACACACAGCCCCTGACTGGTCTTAATTTTATGAACACAGGACTCAAGTGGATTTGGCAGTGCTACCTCGTTTCCTTAGTTCATTCATTTCCCTTTCTTTGAGAAGCTCTTTCACACCTTCCCTCTCCAGACCAGCTCACGGCAGGAGCCTTTTCACACCTCCAACAGGTCAGTCTTGTTCGTGCTTCACAAAGTGTAATCACAGTGCACTCTGTTTCCATTCTTTCTCCAGATCTTGCCTGGAGCACCCCTCACTGAACTGTCTCTCCTCAGGGAAGTATTCTCGGACTCTTCTACCTAAAGGAGCCCATCTCAACCCTGACACTGTCTATTCTCCATCGCTTTCTTATTTTCTTCAGGGCACTGACTGCTGTCTGTTTTATTACATGATGGATTGATTTTTGTTTGCTTGTCTGCCTCCCTTATCAGCATGTAGGCTTCATGAAGACAGTTTGCTTCTGGTTTGCCTAGGTCATGGCTAGATCCCCAACACCGGGGACAGAGCCTGGCACACACTAAGCTCTCCAGTGACTGAAGACATGAATGAATGAACGAACAATAACAACAAAAGGATCTTTGTTGTCTGTTTTTTTGAAAAATTTTTATTGGAGTGTATTTGGTTTACAATGTTGTGTTAGTTGCAGGTGCACAGCAAAGTGGATCAGTTATACACATGCACATATCACTCTTTTTTTAGATTCTTTTCCCATATAGGTCATTACAGAATATTGAATAGAGTTCCCTGTGTTATACAATAGGTTCTTATTAGTTATCTATTTTACACATAGTAGTGTATGCATGTCAATCCCAATCTCCCAATTTACGACCCCCCCCCGCCCCCCGCCCCCATCACCTGGTAACCATGTTTGTTACCTTGTTGACTTAGGAGGCAGTATAAACAATGATGAAATGTTTGTAGGCCTGGATTCAAAGTCTGGGTTATCCTTGCTGGCTGTGGGACTTTTGAGCAAACTGCTCATTCTCTGTGAGTTTTAGCTTTCTTATTTGTAAAAAAAGAAAGCTTTTCTCATTTTGTGTCAGTGACACATGGAGACATGGGTATCTGGGGAGAGTGGCATGCCGGGAGAAGGCATGGGAACTCCCTGTGCCTTCCTACACACCTCGTTCTGTGCGTCTCTCCTATCTGGCTATTACCAAGTTCACCCCCTTCACCCAAAAAAATCAAGGTGAATCATGGACCTAACTGTGAAAGCTGAAACTGTGAAGCTTCTAGAAGAAAACATTGGAGAATATATTCATAACTTTGGGGGCAGGCAAAGATTTCTTTCATGAGATCCCCAAAGCACTAATTTTAAAACAAAGAAAAATGGGTAAATTGGACTTCATCAAAATTAAAAGTTTCTGCTTATTAAAAGACAGTTAAGAGGGAGGAGGGATAAATTAGGAGCTTGGAATTATATATATTTGTATATATCTGAATCACTTAGCTGTACACCAGAAACTAACACAACAGAAGAAATCAACATAGTAAATCACAACATAATAAATACATAGTAAATCTCAACTATCACAACGTAGTAAGTCAACTATACTTCGATAAAAAAGACCTTAAAAAAAAGACAGTTAAATGAAAAGGCAAGCCATAGACTGGGAGAAAATATTCCTAATAAATATCTCTAACAAAGGACTCAGATCCAGAATTAGAACTCCTATGAATCAATAATAAAAAGAAAAAAAATAAAGCTTAAAATGGGCAAAAAAAAAAAAAAAAAAAAAAAGAAAGAAGAGCAATAATAGGAACTACTCCTTAAGGCAGCTTCATGGATTTTGTAAAATTAATCTAAATGCTTTTAGCTGTAATAATTTAATATCTATTCACAACAACCCCTGAGGGAGTTACTATTAACCCCATTTTACAGATAAGAAAACTGAGGCCCAGAGCTATTCAATGACTTACCTGATATCAATGGGGCTAGAGAGTGGCAGAGCCAGGACCTCAGCTTGGTAGTATGGCTTTAGAGCCCACACACATAACCCTTGTAATATACTGCCTCTCCTCAAAAACCCTTTGCTTAATCTCTCCTGGGAAGTTTAAGATGTTTTCCCTTCTCATAACTTAGCCTTGGACATGAGTTTGAGCAAACTCCAGGAGATAGTGAAGGACAGGGAAGCTTGGCGGTCTGTAGTTCATGGGGTTCCGAAGACTCAAACATGACTTAGCGACTGAAAACAGCAACTTAGCCTTATGGTGGGTAAACGCTGAGACTGGACTGTCGTTAGAAGTAATTTAATTTAAGGGATGGAGCGTAAACTTCTTTCAAGAGGAAACATTTGTGCATATTGTGGTCTTCTGTCTGTTGTGGTTCACCAACATCTGAGTTGATTCCTTGAATCTGCTAGTGAAACTGTTAAGTAGGTGCCTGTGAGAAACCATGTATTTGGGAACATAGCAGTCATTGCATTTTCTCCTTTTTATTCAGTTGTTTGGTTACATATACACACGTCTATACCTTTTCAATTTACTGGAGATGTCTGAGCCAAGGAAAATGCTAGTTTGTGAAAATATGGATATACTTTTTGCATATTTTCCTAATGTGTCTCTTTTTAAGTGAGGGAAGTGTGTGGAAAATGAGATTGCTAGATGGTCTTTGGATCAGGGTCACAAGTCCCATGTAAACTAAGGCCCAGGATCGTCCATAATAGCCTGAGCAGTAGATGTGTTCTCAAACAAGAAACCTCATATTTTGAATATTCCTTCCTATCTCTTTTTGCATTGATTTCTTTTCTTCTCATCCTTGAAATTACCTTAGGTTTATTTTCCTCTCTTCATCTCTTGTAGCTGACATCACACATATGGCATTTATTTACATCTGCTTTTTACAGATTTCTGTTTGTATCCTTCATTTGTCTAAGTGAGTGATTATTAACAAGATAACAGAGCCTAAACTAATCATAAGACAAGATGGCAAATGCAGGTCATATTTAAGTATTCTTTGCATAAATCTAAGGAGGTGTTCTTTGCATATAAAGCAAGAATATGGTAATTATGGGTGTCTTCACTAGTTATGACAAATCAGGTTATGTATGATCTATTCTTAATATTTGCAGCACAGTGTTGTGAGATGATCTCTGAGAGCCAGAGCCCTAAGTTCTACTGTGTGACCTTGGGCAAGTTATTTAACCTCTCTCATCTCTAATTATTTCTATCTAAAATGATGAGGTGAATCCAAGATCGTTTTAGGTTAAAGTTTTTTGGCCTCTATTTTGTAATTGAAACTAAGGAACAACATTTATTTTTAAAACATTATTTTCAAAATATTTCTATAATTAAACTATTTTATCTACATCAGGTCTTTTTCTCATTTAAGTTTAAAATTGGGAGCTTCACCCATTCCAGAGCAATGAATATATATACACAATATATGCTTTCTGATTCATACACACATCTACTTAATACATAGTCTTTATGGTGATGGGACATCTTGAATTTTCTATGATTGTACCAATTAAAAAAAAAACAACTCTGTGGTGTTTCCATATAAGTAATTTTACATCCAAGTACATCCATATACCTCATTTCATTCTAATTCAGGAACTGTGGCCAGTGGATACAGAATGACCTTGCCTGTAGTTTAATTATGTAAAATATGTTGGCTGTTTGGTCACTGGTCAATAAGAGCTTATTTCTCAATTTCTGGCTTTGTTGCTGAAAGCAGGGATTGACTGGTCAATTCCAACTCCCCTTTCCTCAGGCGGCATTTTCCCAAATGATTCCTGAGTCACCCCGAGAGGCACTATCTGAGGCAGTATGGGTTACAGCTCTGTCACAGGGCTGTGTGCACATGCCATAGAGCCCCCTCACTGCACCGCACATCACAGGAAGGTGTGAAGGTGTGGCCCTCCTCTGCCATCCGTCTCAAAGGAGAGGAGGGCCATGTGAGGTCTGGGCTACAATAGTGTTTTACATTTCTCTTTGGCATGGCTTGTCTGCTCCAGATAAGCTCAAGAACATCTTCAAAATTCTTGAGTGTATTTGGAACATGAAGGAAAAAACCCAAATCTATTTAAAATTCAGCAGAGGGCCTCAGAAACAGAAGTGCTCAGGCAAGTTACCACTTGTCAATAATTTTTACATAACAGAAGCAGTTTTATTGCTTGTTCTGATTATATAAAGAAATTTTTTCTTTGAGAAAGATTGAAATACATGTAAAATTATAGAGAATAAAATAAAAATCATCTGGAAGCCCACCACCCTAAGATATCTAATTAACACTTTTGTTAACTTCCACACACTTCTCAAGTATACATGCCATTCACATACAGGTACTTTTATATACATGGGATGTAATAAATGCTGTTTATTGTGAAGCCTTTAAAAAAATCACATCCATCCCTGGTCGTTGTCCTTGTATCGCCTCCCCCTCAAACAAAGCAAGTATTATTAACTGCTGGAGATATACCTTTTGTATACTTTTATCTATATAGATACATAGTTATATATAACCACATATTATAATATATATGCATATATAATAGCATATGGGATAATATTATACTTTTCACTCAATTATATGTCATAGAAACCCCAAACAGAATAACATTATACCTTTTTTATTTTGGCTCATTAATGTTTCATAGAAACCCCTTCAAATCAACCCCTTCAAATCCCTTCGAATTATATCTCTAATTCATTATTTGTCATTAGATACCTGAATATTCTACAACTTAAATGTCTCATAATCCATTAAAAAATCTCTCTATTTATGAGCATTTACTTTTTCAGTTTTCTGCCATTCCAAGCTCATGATTTTTTTCAGCTTAGGCTCATAATTTTTTTAACTTTCTAAAATCTATGATGCTGTCTACAAGTCTAAATTTTACTTTTTTCACTTGAATTTTTTGGTCAGTTATTAACTTGCTGTCATGATGTTTAGAAAGTCGTCATGATGTTTAGAAAGTCATCATAATATTTAGGTTTCTTTTGGAATTCTCATTTAGATACATGAAAGGGTCTGCGATTTCTTTCTGTAATTACCCAGACAGACCTTCTCAATATGGTGGTTAGAGCATGTTTCCAGCCTCAGGATCTACATACAAATAATTCCGTCTGGAAACTGTTGCTGAAGCAGAAAGGTTCTGGGCAGCTGACGTGGCAACACAGCTTACAGTGTCTGCCAGTTGTGAGGAACAGCAGGCTGTCATGTTGGGATATAGCAGAAGCAGCAGCAGCAACTCCTGATTTAGGGGCAAAAGATGTAAGTACTTACTTTGACCATTAACCAATTAACACAAAGCAAACTCAAACTGAAGAAGGCTAAGAGGGAATACAGTTCCCACTAGAGACCCCTTTAGAAGATTCATTTGAGAAACATTTGGTCTTAACCAGAGTAGAAAGTTTTCAAGCTGGCACATGGTTTTCAGCAGAAGGGGAACTCGCAGGGTCTTGTTTGAAAAAAACAAGCTTTAGCTGTGGCTAATGCCCCTTTCAAGTCTTAACTCCTCCAAGGACCTGCATACTCTGGCAGGGGCTGTTCCCTGTGGGATAGAGTGCATTGCTAATGTGCAAAAAGGACATGTGATTTCAGCAAAGATAAAAATTTTAGGCAGGTTTGGTTATGGGAAGATCAAAGGAGGCTTAGCACTTATAGTGTTTGAGGGAGGGAGAGAGCCTGTTAAATATTTAAGGTGGATTCAAACTGGTGAAAGCTAACTTAGAGGCAGTGGTGGAAACTTCTATTCTCAAGCTATATAGATGACCAGGGGCGTGGGGCCTGCCAACCCAATGACAAATGAAACCCTGGCATGGATCCTTACCTTGAGCTGCTGTTCCTGAGACTGCCACCCTGGAAATCATGTCTGGAGTTCCTGGTATTTTCAGAGTTTCTAAACCATATGTTTATGTGTTGGTGATTTTTTTTTTTTCCTGTTGAGATCTTTTACTCTGATGTTCAGCTCTTTATAAAACCTCACAAAGGATCAGCAGTGGCCCACCCTAAGTGTGGTTAACTTACTAACAGGTATTTCTGATGGTTACCTCTATGCTGGGGGCACCTAAGTGAACAAGATGAAAGATGTCTCTGGTCCAATAATGTTTGCTGCCCAGCAGAAAAAGCAGATGTTATGAGAAGAGGGATGAACAGTGGGTGGGGAGTCAGGAGACCTGAATTCTGGGCAAACCATATGGCACTCTGGGCTGCAGTTTCTGTGCTATAAAATGAATGGGTGGGAGGGATAACTTTGTCAGTAAATGATTCCTTATCTACTGTGAGTTTTCCCCTTGCTGAACAGCTTTTTACCCAGCATTGAATTTGCTCCATGTCTCATTTGGGGATGAGTACTTTATTTATGAAATAGATTTCGCATGTCATCATCTAGGCTTTATCAAATTGTGATTTTATTTTTTAAAATAATTTTTTATTGATTTATTTATTGGCTGTACTGGGTCTTCTTTGCTGCGTGGGCTTTCTCTAGCTACAGCAAGGGGGCTACTCTCTAGCTGTGATGTATCGGCTTCTCATGGTGGTGGCTTCTCTTGCCGAACAGGGACTCTAGGATAATGCCGGCTAAGTAGGTATGGCTCCTGGGCTCTAGAGCAGAGACTCAACAGCTGGGGCACACAGGCTTAGTTGTTCTGCGGCATGTGACGTCTTCCTGGATTAGGGATCAAACCCGTGTTTCCTGCGTTGGCAGGCGAATTCTTTACCACTGAGCCACTAGGGAAGCCCTAATTGTGATTTTCTGTGACCTAAACCTGAAGGATCCTTTTTGGATGGGTGCACATATAGTATGATATTGGTAAGAGGATAGATTGTTTCTGAAAAAGATGTCTTAAAGGTAGCGATTCCACACAGACTCATCTTAAATATCTATTTCCAAGTGGTTATTGATTGGAACTTTTCTAACTGCTGCTGATTTTTGAGGAGCAAAGACGCAAGAGCCTGGCACTAAGGAAAATGAAATTTCTTAAAATAGGTGTGACCCACAGGCTACAGCTTGACAGAAATTAAATTGAATCAAGAATAAGTCAGGCTGTGCTTCCAATAGAATAGGAAAAAAAAAAAAAACCTACAAGTGACTGTGTGTTGCGTCCTCAGCTTCCCGAAACCCAGCACCATCAGCTCAGTCATTTTTAGCTTTGGCAATTGTGGGCGTCTCATTAACATGTTTTAATAGAATCTGAAGGATAAGATCAATTTATTTAACATAATTAGTATGCATATTTAGCCTTGCCTAGCACCCACCCGGGCATTTATATGTCCCTTGCTGCCTCCAGCCCTTCTAAATGGCAGAAGTGTACTTCCTGACCCAAGTAATCTTCTCCTGGGCTATGAGCTCCATCCCTCTATGGCCTCCTAAGGAACCACATCCATCACTCCTTTCCCTTGTTCCCCCATCTCTTTAGCTTCTCTTTTACACTGGCTTTCCACTCCACCATAGGGAAAAGCATGTTCAAGTGTCTCCCATTTTATACCAAGCAAGCAGCCAGCCAATAAACAATCCTCTTTAATGTTCTACCCCTTTTCTCACCATTCCACGAACCCTATGGAATCCCGTGGGTACTTTCAAGTTCCTATGTAACTTGATCTCTTACCGTTTTTATTCTCTTTACCTCTTCCTATGTCTTATGCCCTGGTTTCCTTGATGCTGTTCCAACTCCTCCTTCTTAGTCTTCATGAACTTCTCTTTCTTTGCCTTTTACCTTTAATTCTTCATCTCATTTTTTATTTTAAAGTCTGTGCTGTTCCTTGACAATGTCATTCATGTCCATGGTTTTCATTATGACTTGTGTGCTGATAACACATAAATCAAAACATATACACATCTTCAGGAAAGAAGCAACATATAAACAAATAAATACCACCCACCACACATTTGAATCCCTGCAGACTTTTCTCAGGAGCTTGTGACTCATATTCACTGTCCAAAACAGGTATGTTGGTATATACACTCCCCTGAAAGGGCATTATCTTCCTGTCTAATTGAATATGGTGAGAGCCATATTCACCAGAGCCTGTCCAGCTGGGCCTCCCCTCTATGCCTTTGCACTTACTGATTCCTCTTCTGGAACCACCCCCATGCCTCAATTCACCTGATTAAGTCCTAATTATCCAATAAGGTTTAATGAGTTTTTTCCTTCCTCCTAGTAAGATTTGGTTGAGTTGGTTGCCCTTCTGTGATCATATAAGAAGCTATGTAACATTTATCACTTTTATCTAAGGTGATTATTTTGTTTGCCTTTCCAGTCGATCGTGAAAACCTAAAAAGCAGAATTATATCCTTATTCCTGCGTCCCTAACGTCTACAACAGCATGAGGCACGTACTAGTTATCCAAGAAACTATTGCAGATTGAATGAATGGTGGGCCAGTGGCTGCCCGTGGCTCCAGGTTGCTATTTTATCATCTTAGTCAATCCAGTGGGAAGACTTATTTCCCAGCAGTTCAAGCATAAGCTCTGGGAGCATGCTTTGTGGACTTGTCCCTGGACATGTGCTAACTGCCAAATGAATCACTTCAGGCAGGGAGCTGCAGGACTCTGTCATGTATGAATTTTGTGTCCATTTTAGAACGGGGATGGGATCAGTCCTACCCATGCTATATAAACTGAGAGGGGGCAGGGAAGCTCATCATAGAAAAACTAATGCTTTATTACCAGAAGCTGGAGGAAAGGAGGCAGGCAGGCAGTAGTAGCACATGTCCTCCACACTGTGTGCAATCTGGATGCTAGGGACAGCTGGGGCTGCCCTCTGCTCCGCATGCTGGCGGAGGCAGCTAGGACAGTCTCCAGTCTCAGCCCTCATCACTGCTGTCTTTATCCACTCAAGCTGCTGTGATGTGGTACCATAGACTGGCTAGCTTATAAACTACAGCAATTTATTTCTCATGGTTTTGGAGACTGTCAAGCTGAAGGCCAAGGTGCTGGCAGGTTCAGTGTATGGGGAGGGCCTGCTTCCTGGTTCATAGATAGCCATCTTCTCACTTCTCACATCTTCTCACCTGTGTCTTCACAAGGGGCATGGGATCTCTCTGGGGTCTTTTTGAATAAGGACACTAATTCCATTTATGAGGACTCTGCTCTCCTGACCTAATCACCCCTCCTCCACAGTCTCCACAAATACATCAGTCTGGGGACTAGGTTTCAACATACGAATTTCGGAGGGATACAACAATTCAGTCTTAGCAACTCTAGTTTTGCATTCTAGGCTCCAACCACACTGAACGTAAAGCCTACTGATGATGTGCTAAATGCGCAGGTCCTCCTTCACCTCTGAGCCCTTATCATATCCATCCTCTTGCTGGGAACACCTGCTCTCTTGCTCTCCCTGC
Source organism: Bos indicus (assembly GCF_029378745.1). NCBI lineage: Eukaryota > Metazoa > Chordata > Mammalia > Artiodactyla > Bovidae > Bos > Bos indicus. The sequence continues at coordinate 60,194,331 of NC_091775.1, read as the reverse complement.
CCTGCTTCCAGGCTAACAGACTCACATCCTTCCTTCCTGGATGTGAGTCTTCCTTCACGTGGCCTTCACTGAGACATCTTTCTTTGCTGGGAAGACTTCTCTGACCAGGTTTGGTGCCTCTGGTGTGTGCTTCATCTGTTTCTTACTGCCATCCTCTCCTAGCACTGACCGCTGGCGTTATTACTACTTGTCTGTTATAAACTCCAAGAGGATAAGGAACAAACTCACCTCGGTCACTTCCTGTGGCCTGCACTTAACACCTAAGACAGTGCATGGCACATAGTAGGCACTCAGTAAATACATGATTAATGAAGTACTCAGCTCCTCACCCATTTCTTGGTTGTTAAATAGGAATTGGGATTTTTTTGGGTTTCTTCTACATAGTCCTGGGCTTAGCAGCTTTATTAGAGAAACTGTGGAGAGCCAGCTCGTACAGGAGAAAATATTCTTATTACAGTGAATAATGAATCATATGTGTCTAAAATATTATTTACTGAATGAAGGAAATAATTTTTAAAAATGCTCCCAGGGTGAGGCTATATACCCCAGTCAGGTTCATTCAGTGACATCATCCCTCTAATCAATGTCATTTGGACCAGCGCTAGGACATGGTGTCACAGTGTCACAGTGTCATGGATCATAGAGAGTATTCATCCTTAGTGAAAAAGGAAGTATTCTTAAGAGGTTTGTACAGAAGCTATGTTGCAGAAGCAATGTTGAGCAAGGCAGTAAGTATTTTCTCAGCATGCAGAGAATCTATAACATCCATATATGGACAGCTCCCAGAAAATAATGAACTTTGGCCATCTCCCTTTCTATGACTACAGACATTTATTCTTAGAAAAGAAACTTCTCCATCAGCTTGTCGTGTCCTTCAGTGTCCTCCAGAAACTGAAGTCTGAGCTTTGTTTTTTGGCATCATAAGCGGCTCCTATGGAAATTGTCCTGGTGTGCTAAATTCAGCATTAGAACAGCACTCCTGGGGATCTTGGCTTTATCTGCAGTCACTTATTCCAGGCCGAGAGAACAAGAATGTGAGTGCCGCTAAAATACGTGTATGCACTCATGCTGTGCACACATGGGTTATTTCTATATGTGGAACAGTGGGCAGAGGAGTAGAACCGTCAAAGTGGTATGCACCTTTACTGACTGACAAATGAGACAAGAGGAAATACAGAAGTTAATGTTTGAGTTTCTATTTTTATGAATATATATTCCCATATATATGTCAAGTTCAATGAGCCTATTTACAGTGACTGATAACTTTGAAGTTTATGGAATGGGTATTTAAATAACTGCAATTTTGTATTAAATGTGCTTGCATGCATGCTAAATTGCTTCAGTCGTGTCTGACTCTTTGCCACCCCACAGACTGTAGCCCGCCAGACTCCTCTGTCCATGGGATTCTCCAGGCAAGAATACTAGAGTGCATTGCCATGTCCTCCTCCAGAGATCTTCCCGACTCAGGGATCACACCTGTGTCTCATGTCTCCTGCATTGGCAGGTGGATTCGTTACCACTAACACCACCTGGGAAGCCCTGTATTAAATATATCACATGGTTCTTACTAACCAGTACGCTTTTCTGAACAAGCCTTGACTAGAAGTCCTGTAATTGATTTTCTGCCACTTGATGACTGATACTGACACTGCATGAGTTTGGTGAAGTCTCTTACCTTTTCTGGACTCACTTTCATTGCCCCTAAATGGACAAACTCTGCCAATACCACTGGGTGATATAAATAAAGAACCAAGGATGCCTGTCTCGGGGGAAGACAAGCTATGAAGGCAGTGGATTATGATGATAAGAGAGAGATCAGGAGAAAAATTAAAAGCAATAACCCAAGATTAGATTTGAAGCCAATAATAAAGACCAGCTAAGATAAAAGCTATGAACTACCATGATAAGAGAACCTAAGAACTTACGCCCTGAACAGCCCAGAAGGGATCTCTCCTGTTAGGATCTTTTACACAACACTGGCACCAAGCACTGGTGAACACTTCCCATGTGCAGGCACCGTGCCAAGTGCTTTTCCTAGCTCGTGCATTCATCTGGCATCAAATATTCATTGAGCACCTCCTACATGCTGTGAACTGTACATTGTCTTACTCATCCTACAACAACCTTGTGAGGATATCTATTGTAATACAATCACTTAACAAATAAGAACACTCAGGTTAAGTAACCTATTTGAAGTCTTACAGTTAGTCAAGGGATGCTCTGCCACTCGAATCCAATTCACACTGCAAAGCCTGAGCCCTTAACCATCATATTGTATCATATTCATGAGTTTTGCCACAGTTTAGATTGAAACACCTTTAACAGCAGGTAAGGAACCTGGAATACAGAGAGGCAGAGATTTATGGCAAACCTCTATTTAACAGGCACTGTGGTGTTTTGCCATATATGATTTCAGTCTATCTGCATCACAGCCCTGTAAGGTACTTTTTCAGTGCAGTTCAGTTCAGTCGCTCAGTCGTGTCTGACTCTTTGCGACCCCATTTCCTGCTGCACTCCAGGCTTCCCTGTCCATCACCAACTCCCGGAGTTTACTCAAACTCATGTCCATTGAGTCAGTGATGCCATCCAACCATCTCATCCCCTGTCGTCCCCTTCTCCTCTCGCCTTCAATCTTGTATCAGAGTCTTTCCAAATGAGTCAGTTCTTTGCATCAGATGGCCGAAGTATTGGAGTTTTAGCTTCAACATCAGACCTTCCAATGAATATTCAGGACTGATGGACGGGGAGGGCTGGTGTGCTGCAGTTCATGGGGTCACAAAGAGTTGGACACAACTGAGCAACTGAACTGAACTGAGCTGATTTCCTTTAGGATGGACTGGTTGGATCTCCTTGGAGTCCAAGGGACTCTCAAGGGTCTTCTCCAACACCACAGGTCAAAACCATCAATTCTTCAGTGCTCAGCTTTCTTTATAGTCCAACTCTCACATCCAGACATGACTACTGGAAAAACCATAGCCTGGACTAGACGGACATTTTTTTGGCAAAGTAATGTCTCTGCTTTTTATTATGCTGTCTAGGTTGGTCATAGCTTTTATTCCAAGGAGCAAGTGTCTTTTAACTGCATGGCTGCAGTCACCATCTGCAGTGATTTTGGAGCCCCTCATAATAAAGTCTGTCACTGTTTTTACTGTTTCCCCATCCATTTGCCATGAAGTGATGGGACCAGATGCCATGATCTTAGTTTTCTGAATGTTGAGTTTTAAGCTAGCTTTTTCACTCTATTTCACTTTCATCATGAAGCTCTTTAGTTCTTCGCTTTCTGCCATAAGGGTGGTATCATCTGCATATCTGAGGTGATTGATATTTCTCCCGGCAATTTCAGCTTGATTGATTCCAGCTTGTGCTTCATCCAGCCCAGCGTTTCTAATGATGTACTCTGCATATAAGTTAAATAAGCAGGGTGACAATATACAGCTTTGATGTACTCCTTTCCCTATTTGGAACCAGTCTGTTGTTCCATGTCCAGTTCTAACTGTTGCTGCCTGACCTGAATACAGATTCTCAAGAGGCAGGCCAGGTGGTCTGGTATTCCCATCTCTTGAAGAATTTTCCACAGTTTATTGTGATTCACACAGTCAAAGGCTTTGGCATAGTCAATAAAGCAGAAATAGATGTTTTTCTGGAACTCTCTTGATTTTTTGATGATCCAGTGGTTTTGGCAATTTGATCTCTGGTTCCTCTGCCTTTTCTAAAACCAGCTTGAACACCTGGAAGTTCATGGTTCACATACTGCTGAAGCCTGGCTTGGAGAATTTTGAGCATTACTTTACTAGCTTGTGAGATGAGTGCCTCTTGAGAAACCTATATGCAGGTCAGGAAGCAACAGTTAGAACTGGACATGGAACAACAGACTGGTTCCAAATAGGAAAAGGAGTTCGTCAAGGCTGTATATTGTCACCCTGTTTATTTAACTTATATGCAGAGTACATCATGAGAAACGCTGGACTGGAAGAAACACAAGCTGGAATCAAGATTGCTGGGAGAAATATCAATAACCTCAGATATGCAGATGACACCACCCTTATGGCAGAAAGTGAAGAGGAACTCAAAAGCCTCTTGATGAAAGTGAAAGTGGAGAGTGAAAAAGTTGGCTTAAAGCTCAACATTCAGAAAATGAAGATCATGGCATCCGGTCCCATCACTTCATGGGAAATAGATGGGGAAACAGTGGAAACACTGTCAGACTTTATTTTTCTGGGCTCCAAAATCACTGCAGATGGTGACTGCAGCCATGAAATTAAAAGACACTTACTCCTTGAAAGGAAAGTTATGACCAACCTAGATAGCATATTCAAAAGCAGAGACTTTACTTTGCCAACAAAGGTTCATCTAGTCAAGGCTATGGTTTTTCCTGTGGTCATGTATGGATGTGAGAGTTGGACTTTGAAGAAGGCTGAGCGCCGAAGAATTGATGCTTTTGAACTGTGGTGTTGGAGAAGACTCTTGAGAGTCCCTTGGACTGCAAGGAGATGCAACCAGTCCATTGTGAAGGAGATCAGCCCTGGGATTTCTTTGGAAGGCATGATGCTAAAGCTGAAACTCCAGTACTATGGCCACCTCATGCGAAGAGCTGACTCATTGGAAAAGACTCTGATGCTGGGAGGGATTGGGGGCAAGAGGAGAAGGGGACGACAGAGGATGAGATGGCTGGATGGCATCACTGACTCGATGGACGTGAGTCTCAGTGAACTCCAGGAGTTGGTGATGGACAGGGAAGCCTGGCATGCTGCGATTCATGGAGTCGCAAAGAGTCGGACACGACTTAGCAACTGATCTGATCTGATCTGATCTGAGTGCAATTGTGCGGTAGTTTGAGCATTCTTTGACATTGCCTTTTTTGGTACTTTTTAGACTTTATTTTAAAAATGAGGAGACTGGGACCGATAAAGTTGGAATGATGGTTTTCCAAAGGCACATGGCTGAGAAGTGGCGATGTTAAAACTAAATCCAGGTTTTAATTCCTATTTCCTTTCTCCTGTGCCTTTGTTACTTCCCCTACTTCCCAAAGTGATTGAGGGAAGGAAATTGCACAAGGAAACATAAATGGGATTGGGGCTGTGAAACCTGGAGAGAAGAAGAAGGGTAAGTGGCATGACATTTCCCTCTATTTGAAGAGTTTAAGTGAGTTTGAGTCACATATGTGTGTTACCATCAAGGAGGAGTATCTTTATTTTTGAAAATATTTACTTATTTGGCTGCATCAGCTCTTAGTTGCAGAGGCTCAGTAGTTGCAGATTGCGGCCTTAGTTGCCCTGTGGCATGTGGGATCTTAGTTCCCCAACCAGAGATTGAACCCATGTCCTCTGCATTGGAAGGCAGATTTTTAACCACTGGACCACCAGGGAAGCCCAAAGGGAGAATATCTTAACTCTAAAATATTGAGGTGTGTTTCTATAAGGAGTCTGAGGACTTACCAACTGGAGAACAAACACTTCCTGCCCCAGGTAAAGCAAGAGAGTCACTGGCCACCTAGGTACCCTATAGAGTCTTATGTAAGAGAGAATTTTTATCCAGCAGTGGAAAGTTTGGAGTGCTACAGGTCTGGAGATCAAAGAGCTGTATGCCTTGGCCTGAGTCTCTGGCTTAGACACTGCATCACCTGCACGGATGGATTCCTTCCAGAGATTCTTCCCAGCTCATCAGTTATGTGTCCAAATGTCTGCTCTTGTTCAAACATTTCCATCAAATGGCAGGGAGTGACTCCCGGGGATGCAAGGTATGTGTATGTGAACATGTGTCTGCGTGGGATGTGTGTGTACCTGTCGTGGTCCAAGTATGAAATTTTTTTTGAAGTTTTTCCTGTTTTGTTGTAAAAAGTAATACAGATTTGAGTTTTATTCCATTATATTCCATATTATAATATTTTTGTTTGTTAAAAATTAAGGTAATATTTTAATTTGCTTATAAAATAAAATTCATGCTGATCCTGTGGCACCCTGACAGTGGCTACAAGTTGTCCAGTGTGAGAAGCATAGGACTGCATTGTCATGAAGTTTCTAATTCTGATGTTCTTACCCTAACCCATTGTTTTATGTCATGCGTTAGTTGTGTAATATTGTCTCTCAATTTTTCCCTGATCTCATGGTTCAGTGGGGACACTGGGTCAAATGTGGAGGAGGAGCTGTGGATTTCAGAGCAGTAATGGATAACCAATTAATTCCTGACTGATGACTGACTGATGACTTGTACCAAACGCTTCCTGAGTACTTCATAGCATTTTCAGGGAAATGGTAATAGTTAACATTTATTGAGCATTTAGTATACGTCACGTTTGTAGTTTTTTAATCTAAAAGTGTACCCTTAAATGATAGCTTTCTGAGAAAGGTTCTGTTATTATTGTTCCCATCTTATAGAGCAAGAAAAGGAGATATAGAATAACTTGCCCAAGTTCACACAGCTAGTAGATAGTGGAGCTGAAATTCACACTCTGCTTTATCCTGCCTATTTCCAGTTGGCTTTGGGGGCTTGGAGGACTCTCCCAGCATGTATAGCCTTTTATTTCATTTAGCAGGTGCGTGAGTCATCTTTGCCTGATGGAAGCTTGACGTGGGGTTAAAAGTCAGAGCAGTATCCATCTGCCACCCCACTCGTCCAGGTTCTGGGGGCATCGATAAAAAGGGAAGGGTGAGGAGAGGAGAGTGAGGCCCCGTCTCCTTCACTTCTAGGGTAAGAGCAACAGTCCCAGGATTGGCACAGGTAGCTCATGCTGCCTGTGCCAGGGTAATTGTCTCTGGCCCTTACACCAGGTTTTCCTGGCACGTATCCTTGCTGATAATGGAACTGCTGACAGGCATGTGCTGCTATGCCTCTCACCTGCCACCCAACCCTCCTGAAGAAGGAGGTTAAACCCTTGGTTGCCAATCCCTGGCTGAGGCCATGAACTCTGTATCTCCAAGGCAGGCTCCAGGGGCTGGCTTTGCTGGAGTCTACGGCTGCTCTGCACTAAACCTTCCCCTCCCCGCCCCGCCCCCGACTCCTTGCTGGAGCCAGAGCTATGAGATGCTAGCTGACTAAAAAGTGCTTCACTGTATCAGATGTTTTTGGAAAGTCTGGGGTCAGCATTATCCAGTCATTCCCCTTTAACTGAAGTTTTACATTTTGAATCATGATTGAATGTTTTTCTTTTGCTGTCGTATTGGAGAGGCCTCTTATGTATTTCTAGGCACCTCACTTAAACAAGGTATGCAGAGAATTTGTGTTTCTGTCTCATTTATGCCCTATATGGCACCCCTTCAACCACTCTTCAGTCAGTCCCCTTAACTCACTGCCTTAACATTCCCTTTTACTTTCCCTAGGAACTCTCTGTCAGAGTTTAGTTCTATACTCAGGCTGGGAAAACTACTGGATACAATCTGCAGCCAAGACTGTTGCTGCTATACATTTCAGAGGTCCATTCATTTATAGGTAAAGTCTTTATTGTGCTCTTGTCACACACCAGATGCTGTGCTAGGCCCAGTGGTCGTAGCATGGACAGAACCACAGAGGCTCAATATCCTCATGGAGCTTCAAATCCATCTAAGGGTCCAGTAACAGCTGCATTTCCTGCCTACTGGTTCCTCTGAGGACACGTTCCTGGTTAAAGCCCACTCCTGTTTTCCACACTGGCCAATCCAGACCATCACCACATTTCTCAAGTTTATCAATATAAGCTCACTTTGATCTCTAGCAGTCTCCTCTGCAGAGAAGTCTCAGTAAGTACTCAGTCCCTTTTTGAACAGACTTGTCTCCATCCAAGCCTATCTTCACCACCTTAATCTCTTTCTTGGAGGGAGAAATGCCCTTTATTTAAGCTAGGCTTAACTTTTACTTCTATACTTCCATATGATCAGCCTCTCTTGAGATTTAGTCCTTCAGTAATTGTATTTCATTTCTGTATCTCCAATCTCCATATGAATCAGCATATAACCTTTTTCATCTTGTCTATGCTACGCCAGTTCTTCAATCCTGAGTGCTTTCTAGTAGTCCTGGCTATTGTCCCCTCTTCTTCATACCCAGGCTTCTCAAAAGAATGATTCTTACTGTCTCCTTTTACTTAATTTCCATTTGCAGCACAAGTGATTTCTGTGTCTAATTCCTCACACCATTGACTGTAGTTCCAAGAAAATTGTCTGTGTTGTGATCATCAAACCTCCTTATTGGTAAAAGCAGTGTAGGGGGAATACTTGCACTGTTGCCTCTTTCAGTGTCTCTCCTACATTTGGCATTGTCGATGACTCTCCCATTTCTGAAGCCATCACCTTCCCTGGCTTCCGGGACACCATTCTCTCCTGGCTTTCGGCCCACCTTCATTATTGTCTTTCACAGGCTCCTCTTTCTGTGTGCAGCTTTTCGATATCTACTGCTTCCATGAACTGAAAACCTCTTTAGGGAAAGGATTATGTTATTAATCTCACTGTCCCCAGTGCGAGTGACAATGCTGGGCATGGAGTGGGTGTTCAATAAAGATTTGTTTCGTGAACGTATGACTTCCAGAATCATCTTTCCAGAAGAGCAGACTGAGCACAGCCAAGCGATCTTGGAAGCTTCGGGGACTCACTGCTCCATTTTAGCAACTTGGGTAAATAATTAATTACTGCTATGACAGTACCACATTTGGATATAGTATTGATTAAAAACCATGTTAGTTGATTTTGTCTTTGAAAATAAGTTTATTGTAGGAAAAGTTAGAAAACATGAACAGCCAGAAGAAAAAAATAAAATCATCCACAGACCCATTACCCAGACAAATAATTACCGGTTATCTGTTGACATAAGGCCTCTCAGTTCATTTCCTAAATTTTTACTTTCAGTAAAGAAATGGGGTCAAGCCTGGAGAGTATCTCAGCTACTGAGCTGGCCTTTGCAAGGCTCACTGGTCATTAAATCCTAGTGCTCAGGGATTCATGGCAAACCTGACCTGGATCTAGGTGGGTGTTCACATCTAGCAGCACTGTTATGGTGGGAAGAGATTAGCTGCATTATTAGCAGTGATGATGCTTTTGTTAGATAGATGTCAAACTAGGATATTTGCACCTGGTTGAAGCAAGATCCTCTAGTGGTCTGGTATCTGGAGAGGAAGGCAGAGAAAGGAAATTCACAACAATTAGTAATTGATGAGGCTCCAGTTCCAGGGCTTGACTTACCTGGTGGCTCAGATGGTAAACTGTCTGCCTACAATGCAGGAGACCTGGGTTTGATCCCTGGGTCAGGAATATCCTTTGGAGAAGGAAATGGCAACCCATTCCAGTACTCTTGCCTGGAAAATCCCATGGACGGAGGAGCCCGGTAGGCTACAGTTCATTGGGTTGCAAAGAGTTGGACACGACTGAGCTAATTCACTTTCACTTTTCTTTCCAGTTCCAGTGGACACTTGGCATACAGAATAGAAATTGGGCGAGACGACAGGACACTTGGGGAAGGGAAAAATGTTAACACTAAACTGTTTCAGCGTATGAGAGCCTATGAGATCATGTGAGGACACTGCAATCAGGTCTTGAGGTGACAAGACCAATTTTAGCCCAACTCCTTTTGGGGATGAGCTGCTATGGTACTGTCAAACTGAGTGAATTTTGTTAGAAACCAGGAAGATTTGAGCTGCCAGGTTGAAAGACTTAGTAACTGTTGATTTATGGGGCTAGGGAAGGCAGGGACTGATAAATCCCAAACCTTTTGGAGTGCTGAAACCCCATACAATCTGTTTCATTTCATGACCCATATAACTGTGGTATGCCATATGTCTATATAAAATAATTAAAGCTAATTAAGATTAATTTTGGTTGGTGAGTATATGAAGAGTTTCATAATAACTCTTGAGATGACTGGAGATGCTTTGGGACATCACAAAAGGAGCATTTGCAATAATGGGGCTAGATGTTTAACCCAGACGCGTGAGATGAAGGCTAGAAACAGAATGACAGTTCTGTGGTTGAAAGAACACTGGAATAGGAGTTAGGAGTTGTAACCACTGCGCCGGGAAAGTGATTATCTGAAAACAACAACAACCTGGTTTTGCAGCACTTGCCAGTTTCTGTGCTGTAAATACCCTCACTGTGGTGGACTTCAAATTATCAACAGTTTTACTGTTGGCTCACATAATTCTTGGATAATTAATAATCACACTTTGGTAAGCCCAATGCAAGACAAGTCCAGTACATCTAGATCATCTTAACTGAGCTTCTAGCTAGCTTTGTGATGTTGACTAAATCACTTTATCTCTCTGGATCTGGTTTTATCACCAATCAAATGAAGTTGCTAAAATAACCTGTAAGCTCTTCCAAAGTTAACATTTCAGTGACAGAGCTGTGTTATAGGGCAGGGCTGTGCTGTGCTGTGCTTAGTCGCTCAGTCATGTCCAACTCCTTGCGACCCCATGGATTGTAGCCCTCCAGGCCACCTCTGTCCTTGGGGATTCTCCAGACAAGAATACTGGAGTGGGTTGCCATGCCCTCCTCCAGGGAATCTTCCCAACCCAGGGATCTAACCCAGGTGTCCCACATTACAGGAAGATTCTTTACTGTCTGAGCCACTAGGGAAGGCCAAGAATACTGGAGTGGGTAGCCTAGCCCTTCTCCAGAGGATCTTCTTGACCCAGGAATTGAACTGGGGTCTCCTGCATTGCAGGCAGATACTTTACCAGCTGAGCTACCAGGGGAGCCCTTGGGGGCACAGCTAACATCATGTTATAAGCCAAAAGAGTTATATCAGATCTTCATGAATGTTATTGTGAGATATTGGGACACATAATTTGACATGTGAGTCTGTGTTGTAATCAACCATGTTCTGATTCCTGTGGTCATTGTGTGTGTCCTTTTCCAGTACCTCTTCTCTGGAGGATTAAAAATGACAGTGAGGTTATTAGTGAGCCAAGGCTCAAAGCCCACCAGAGGGGTAATAAACCACGACAGGAGTCAGAGATTCTATATTCATCTGTCATGGCCTCGGAGTCAGTTGAAGGGCTGTGGCAAAATCTTTTTCTAAAAAACTTAATTAATGAAGCAGGCTCTGTCTTAGTTTCAGCATGCAGGATCTTCCTTGTGGCGCACGGACTCCCTAGTTGTGGCACTCAGGTCCAGATTGTGTGGCCTCAGTTGCTCCGTGACCTGTGGGATCTTAGTTCCCTAACCAGGAATTGAGCCCTTGTTCCCTGCCTTGCAAGATGGCTTCTTAACCATTGGACCACCATGGAAGTCCTCTGTGTCATAATCTTATAGCTTAGGTACCTTAGCCTATTTGATCATGAGCTCAACCATGGACCATTAGTCCAGGCCTTCCCTGGACTAATAAACAGCATGACAGTTTAATTTGCTCAAAGATTTTTGATGACAAGGACTGTGTCCTTCATACTTATGTGTGTCAAATCCTGACACATAATAAGGACTCAGTAAGTGTTTGTTGAAAGAAAGGATAAACATCTGAGCCTTTTTAGAGCAAATTCTGAGTTTGATTTGTTTTTTCTCCCAGCTCTATTGAGATGTGATTGATGTATAACATTGTATACATTTAAGGTAGACAGCATGATGATTTGCTAAATTTTAAAATATTAATTCAAAAGTCGACATGAGCTTCTTTGTGTTCACCAGGAGAACTTTATTTTTCAAACAAGAGAAATTATTTTCTTGTTGTAATAGAAACTTTTCAGTGCCTTCAATTCAGTATTGAGCATTTAAATTTGCCTTCCATCTGGATAACACAATTAATGCACAGTCAGAATCCAATGGCGAGAAATTCAAATGAGAAAAACCTAAACCAGGCATTTACTACCCACCAGTGAATACTCTGGGCTTCTCCAGTGGCTCAGAAGTTAAAGAATTGGCCTGCAATGCAGGAGACCTGGGTTCGATCCCTGGGTTGGGAAGATCCCATGAAGAAGGAAATGGCAACCCACTCCAGTATTCTTGCCTGGAGAATCCCATGGACAGAGGGGCTGGGTGGGCTACAGTCCATGGGGTCACAAAGAGTCGGACATGAGTGACCAACTAACACGCACAGTGTGTACTCTGCCTGCCTCAGCCAGTAGAATTAGCTCATCTCCTTTGAAATGAAAAGATAACATTTATTTATAAAGCATACATAATTATATATCATTCAGTTCAGTTCAGTCACTCAGTCGTGTCCCACTCTTTGCAACCCCATGAATTGCAGCACGCCAGGCCTCCCTGTCTATCACCAACTCCCGGAGTTCACTCAGACTCACATCCATGGAGTTGGTGATGCTATCCAGGCATCTCATCCTCTGTTGTCCCCTTCTCCTCTTGCCCCCAATCCCTCCCAGCATCAGAGTCTTTTCCAATAGTCAGCTCTTTGCATGAGGTGGCCAAAGTACTGGAGTTTCAGCTTTAGCACCATTCCTTCCAAAGAACACCCAGGACGGATCTCCTTTAGAATGGACTGGTTGGATCTCCTTGCAGTCCAAGGGACTCTCAAGAGTCTTCTCCAACACCACAGTTCAAATGCGTCAATTCTTCGGTGCTCAGCTTTCGTTACAGTCCAACTCTCACATCCATACATGACCACAGGAAAAACCATAGCCTTGACTAGACGAAGCTTTGTTGGCAGAGTAATGTCTCTACTTTTGAATATGCTATTTAGGTTGGTCATAACTTTCCTTCCAAGGAGTAAGTGTCTTTTAATTTCATGGCTGCAGTCACCATCTGCAGTGATTTTGGCTATACCTCATTTTATATCGCTTCACTTTATTGTGTTGTTTTACTACCTGAAATCTTGGGCGAAAGCTGCATTGAGCAAGTCTCATGGCACCACCTTCCCAATAGCACTTGCTCACTTTGTGTCTCCACGTCACATTTTGGTAATTCTGGCAATATTTCTCTTGTTTTCTTTTTCATTTTGTACGCTGGCAGTATTTTAGGTTTTTCCATTGTGATCATATTTGTTATGGTGATCTGTGATCAGTGACGTTTGATATTACTACTGTAATTGTTTTGGCAATTTTTAGCAACAGAGTATTTTACATTTATTTATTTGTTTGTCTTTGGCTGTGTCACCACCTAGTCGTGGGCTCAGTAGTTGTGGGTTTAATTGCCCTGTGGCATGTGGGATCTTAGCCACATGATCTGTGGGATCAACCAGGGATCAAATCTGTGTCCCCTGCATTGGAAGGCAAATTCTTAACTACTGGGTCACCAGAGAAGTCCCCAGGGATTTTAAAATTAAGGTATATACATTAAAAAAAATTTTGTTATTTATTTACATTTGGCTGTACTGGGTCTTTTTTGCTGCACGTGGGCTTGCTCTAGTTGCAGCGAGCAGGTCTCATTGCAGTGGCTTCTCCTGTTGCAGAGCATGGGCTCTAGAGTGCAGGGTCAGTGGTTGTGGTGCATGGGCTTAGTTGTCCCATGGCCTGTAGAATCTTCCAGACCAGGGATCAAACCTGTGTCCCCTGCATTGGCAGGTGGATTCCCAACCACTGGACCACGATGGAAGTCCTACATTTTTTATAATTTTGTAGACATACAGCTATTGCACACAATAGATGATGGTATCATGTACAACATAACTTTTATATGCACTGGGAAACCAACAGATTCGTATGACTCACTTTATTTCAGTGGTCTGGAATTGAACTCGCAATATCTCTGAAGTCAGCCTGTGGTCCTCATGATGACCCTCCTAAGTTAAGTATTGTTATTCCTCTTTCAGGGGATCTTCCTGACCCAGGGTTCAAACCCATGTCTCCTGAGTCTCCTGCATTGGCAGGCGGATTCCTTACCACTGAGCCACCTGGGAAAACCCACCTTGTTATTCCTCTTTCAGAGAAGTAACAGAGGTTGAGCAATAGAGCGTCCGTGGCCCAGACAGGAGTTAACAGCCCATAGGTGGCACTCTTCTCCCCAGGCCAGGCTGCCTCCGGGCTCTCTGCACTTCCTCTCCGTCGGGTCTCTGTCCTTTGTTTGCTGTGCAGGTTTGCATTCTTTCACATGTGCAGGAACCTGGCTCAGCCCACTACCAGGCAAACAGAAGCAGCAGCCTCTGACTGGGTTCTGGGCAAACACACCAAGCCGGGTCTGGACGAAGGAGGGAGCTGGGCTGTACTTTGCCCTCGTGAATCAGCCCATGGAGGCTGGGCAGTTGCAAAGGTAGCTGACAGGCTGTAGATCTGAGAGCCAGGTAAGTCTTGGGAGATGTGGCACCTGGACTTTGACAGTGTCTAGGAGGGGAGAAGACACTCCTGGAGCGTGCGAAGGGAAGGTGGCGGCTGTCAGAGCAGGTGTGTGGGGACTCTAGTGCCCTTGTAGGCTTTGTCTTGGCTGTGCTTGCTGTGCTGTCAAACTAGGAAAGGCAATATTGACCTTAGTGGGGCCAGGGAAGGTCATTTATGTGGATGTGTGAGTATGACTTGTCCCTGTGCATGTAATGCCTTCATTGGAGTATCTTAAGTGCTTTTCATTTGGGGTCCTTAATTGTAACCTGAGCCTTAACAAGCTGGAATTGGTATCTTGGCAACAGAAATCAACTGGAGTTGACTTTGGCGAAGGGAGTGGGTAATGTGTCTTTGCCGTCAGAGAAGGGCTGTCTAGTGAAAATATCTGGGGATGAGGTGGAAGAGGCTTTCGTCTTCTTTTTTTTTTAATAGATTTCTTTCTTTCTTTTTTTTTTTGCTGTGGACCATTTTTAAGTTTTTATTTATAAATTTGTTTCAGTGTTGTTCCTGTTTTATGTTTTATTTTTCTGGCTATAAGGCATGTGGGATCTTAGCTTCTTGACCAGGGATTGAACCCACACCCCCCTGCATTGGAAGGTGAAGTCTTAACCACTGGACTACCAGGGAAATCCTGAGGCTTTCTTCTTGTTGAGCTTCCTTGTGTCCAAATGCTTTCAAATCCCATAGGCCCCCTTCAGGAAGGACTCAGGTAGCCTTTCACTGTGTCTGGGGCATTTGGCCTTTGCTGAGATTTGCTGGAAAAGGCTCTCGTTACACCTGACTTTTTCAAGGATGTAAGCTGACAAGGGAAGGAAGGTGCAAGTTTAGCTGTGATTGTTCTGGAGGTAGAAGGCACTTCTGCGCCTTGTTCTTCTGGAGCATTCTGCTTACAGCTCTCTGCTCATAGCTGTGGACCCTGGCTCTGCGGCATTGGAGCAGAGTGACATCTTGATTTCAACACACACACCCTTTGACCTTTGCTTCTGATATTTATTATTATATTGAGCTGGGAGTTTCAGGAGTGGGAGCAAGTTGTGGATCCGACCCGAACTTTTCAACCTAACGTAGTTCCCAAGGGAGAAGGAGCATGGGGTCTGATGGAGCCGTGTATCCTCCTGACACAGGAGACTCCTGAGCAGCTGTAAGGGGTGATGGGTGCTTTCCTTTGAAGGCAGCTGGGTGCTGGTGCTGCTCTGTGATACAAGCAGAGAAGCTTGGAAGGTAACTTGTCATTGGGAGCTGTATCCCAGTTTGAAGAATAAGTGGGGAAAACCAGTTTGATCCTGGGGAGACTTCCAGGTTTTAAAATCTCCGGGCAGGAAGATTACTGAGACACGGCTCTCTAGTTTGTCACAGAAGCAATCCCAAACCCTGTGTCTCCTCACCTCCACTGGAGGAGGGGCAGGCATGGGCAGGTTATAGAGCATAGTTCTCTAAGACTTTAAGGATTTAGAAAAGATGTCTCTTGAAGTCACTCTAAGCTGCTGCTGCTTCTTTTTAAACATCTATTTATTTGGCCACGTTGGGTCTTGGCTGTGGCACGTGGGATCTTTGTTGCAGGCATGGGCTCCAGAACAAGCAGGCTTCAGTAGTTCTGGCATGTAGGCTTAGTTGCCCAGAGGCATGTGGGTTCTTTCTGGACCAGGGATCAAGCCTGTGTCCCCTGCATTGGCAGGAGGATTCTTCACTACTGCACCACCAGGGAAGTCCCTAAGCTTCTTTTTATTTAGGAAATCTTTTCAGCTACTCACCCCACGCTAATCTCTATCTCTGATGACACTGTTATTCACTGAACCACTACTGTATCCCAGGCATAGTGTTTAGCACTTTGCATAAGTATCCCTAACGCTGACAGTGTTAATTATTCCTTATTTTATGGGTAAGGAAATTAAGGCTGGAAAAATTTAACTTGCTAATAAGTGGCAAAGTCAAGATTTTTTTTTAATTAGAAAATAATGTATTTGTTTTTTTTTGGTTGCGCTGGGTCCTTGTTGCTGCATGCTGGCTTTCTCTAGTTTTGGAGCGTTTATCATCCATGGGCTTCTCATTGCGGTGGCTTCCCGTCTTGTGGAGCACAGGCTGTAGGTGTACAGGCTTCAGTAGTTCCAACATGTGGGCTCTAAGGCATGTGGGCTTCAGTAGTTGTGGCATAGGGGCTCGTTAGTTGTGGCTCTTGGGCCCTAGAGTACAAGGGCTCCTGTAGTTGTGGTGTGCGGGCTCAGTACGTGTGGCTCACAGGCTTTAGCTACTCCTCGGCATGTGAGATCCTCCTGGTGTGCTAAGTAACTTCAGTTGTGTCCAACTCTTTGTGATCCAATGGGCTGTATAGCCCACCAGGTTCCTCTGTCCATAGCATTTCCTAGGCAAGAATACTGGCATGGATTGCCATGCTCTTCTCCAGGGGGGTCTTCCCGACCCAGGGATTGAACCCGTGTCTCTTTTGTTTCCAGCACTGGCAGGCAGATTCTTATCCACTTTACCACCAGGGAAGCTCAGAGTTAGGATCTGAACTGGGTCTAGCTCTGTCTAAAGCCCACTTTATTTCTATGACAGCACAGGGCCTCCTGAATGACTGTTTGTTGGTGAAATAGGTGAGCACACATGTCTTTAATTGGAATACTTTGATTGTGTTTTGGAACTTCATATATTGTTCTTTCTCCCAGGCCTCCCACATCTATTGTTGCTCCAAATATACTTTAAAATTTTTGTAACAACCTCAATATAATTGTCTAGCCTGTTATTTATTTCAAGTATCTGCTTGCGATTTTTTCAGATGTCTCTGTCTCAGCGCCTGTGTGGTTTGTTTTAGATAGAAGATTTTTGAGGACCATGGTGCTTCTTTCACAAAACCTAATTAAGCATCATGCTTGGATATAGGCCTAAAATGATCATTTGTTTTCTTTTTGTTTTGTCTGACGGGAAGATGAAATAACTACACAGCCGACTCAAAACATTAGAGAATTTCAGAAGATCTAGGATGGAACCTTGGATTCCCCAGTGGCTGCCTCAGCCATCGGGGAGGCCCCCAGCACCATCAAAGGATCCAGACCGAGGGCTTTGGAAAGATAGATACTATCAGCCTATTCCCCACTCTTGGCACAATGGAGAGAGGGTCCATCAAAGGCAAGATGTGGGCAGGAGCCCCCAGCCACAGCAGGACCCCAGGGAAGACCTCCAGGAGCCTCACTATGCAGCCAGATCTGGGGAATGGCGTCCACCTGTGTCCGGGGTTGACTATTACGAAGGCGGTTATCCCAGTCAATTGTATTCAAGGTATGAGTTTAGAGCTTGGACTTGATCCAGCTCTCCCAAATGCTTGTGAACAGATCGTTCTTTTCCGTCTTCCTTTTCCTTTTATTTCTCTTCTTCCTTTTCCTCCTCCTCCTACATTGACTTAGCTAAACCCCTTCCTTTCCCAGGCTAGATTGTGGTGACTGAAAATATAGTTTATTTCCCTTTGTTAGTCCCTAGGGGTGCTTCTTAAGAAGCCATCACAACACAATTGGGTGTTGGGGGCAGAGGAGAGAGTAGAAAGAATGGTGAAATTCAAGACGGCAGATGAGACCCTCTTACTCTGGCATCACAAAAGGCAGGATTTGTAGACTATGGAAAAGCTTTTCCTATGGATGTCTATAAAAAGCTCCTTATCCTCTTTGATGACTCTAACCCAGGGTTAGCACCGAACCCACCAGCAACATAAGAGTCCTAGTACCTAGAACAGTACCTACAGTGTGATGCCTACACAGAAAATATATACATTGAGTGAATGATTGGGAACTTCAAAAAATCAGAGAGCAGATAGAAGCTTGGAGTCTCCAAGTTCAGAATGAAAAGGTCTCTGTGAGGTAATTCTGGGAGAATCTGGAGTTTCTACTTTTGGCCTTCATGTTTTATGCAATGTTGCAAGCCATCTATTTTTCACTTTAGCTTTTTCAGGTGGGATGATATTTTCCTGCTTCTAGGTTTAAGGTTGAAATTATGACAGTTATTGTAAAGAATTCTGTCCCTATGAAATAGTAAAGAATTATTGATTGATAAAAATAGTGTTGAATTCTTGAAGGAAGGTCTGTTAAGGGTAGAGGCAATAACAGCAAGCAGATTTAAGATGGTCCAGTTTGACTTTTCCATCTCATTTCCATCTACAATATGCATGGGAATTCCAGTGGTATATTGGGTACTTTACACAGTTATCTTGGGAAGGGGGTTCCTAAGGTGATATCAGGGCAGGGTTTTCTTAGATAATATTTCATGTTGTTGGATGTGTGTATTTGAGGAGTAAGAGGGATCATGAGGAAGGAGAAGAGACACTCAGCTGTGGTTTTACTGTAAAAATTGCAGCCTTGTTCTGACACAATGATTCTATTCCTGCTCCGATTCTAGATTTTCGGTTGTAGGATGAACCATAGCTTTAGAGCAGATTCTAGACGGGTATCTCAGTTTTGTCCTCTGGAGTTGTTTTGTCTGTCAAGTCCTTCATTGTTTTTCTTTTTTTAAAAAATCGTTTATTTATTTGGCTGTGCCGGGTCTTAGTTGTGGCACTTAGGATATTTGGTCTTCGTTGCGGTGTGTGGAATCTCTGGTTGGAGCATGTGCGATCTAGGTCACTGACCCGGATCAAACCCAGGTTCCCCGCATTAGGATCGTGAAGTCTTAGCACCAGACCACCAGGAACGTTGCTCTCCATTGGTTTTTCTTTTGCTATGCTTATCCTTGAATGAGTGGCCTTTTTTGTGATTCTTTAGGTGGAGCATTGAGGATCTCTATCAGAGCTATTACTCTCCAGCCCTAAGGGAAGAATATGCTTATGGAAGTTATTACTACCATGGACACCCACAGCAGCTTCAGGAAGAAAGAGGTATGGAATAATCTCCAAGAAGCCTTTGGGATGGTACCACTGGTCTGACAGGGCAGAGGCCAAAAGGGCCATGCTCAGAGCCTCATCCTAGGCCTCCACCCCCACCTGCTTCTTTCTTGGTCAGATGCTGCTGCTGCTGCTGCTAAGTAGCTTCAGTTGTGTCCGACTCTGTGTGACCCCATAGACAGCAGCCCACCAGACTCGCCCATCCCTGGGATTCTCCAGGCAAGAACACTGGAGTGGGTTGCCATTTCCTTCTCCACTTGATCAGATGAGGCCACAGCAAACACACTGCTGCTAGACGTCTTGAGAAGAGATAGAAAAGAGTCATTTCTCTTTGTACATGTAGGTGTAGTTGATGGTACTGAAACTATTTTTATGTTATTAGTGTTATGGATAGTTTGTACTTCATCCATTTTTTTTCTACTCCTCATTATAACCAAGATTATAGTCTCTCCCTGATCAAGTAACAGTGAAGTCAGTTCTTAACAGTGGAGTCATCAAGTGCGTGGCTGGGCTGTAATGAGCCTGACCATCACAGAGTGGCAGATTTGCACAAAAAGGAATTTATACCCTATACCAACAGTAAGGATTTAGGTATGTGTTAATGGCAGCTTCTGACCTACTAGTAAAGAGAAAAATCTGTTTCAGTGCTGAAAACACACACACACACACACACACACACACGATCCCCACTGTTGTACTATCCTATACAGTCATGCTGATTGGTTCAGAGAAGACTGAGATTCATCTTACAGACTTGTTGGCTTTCACTTACCAACTTTATTCAATTTGACAAATACAGTCAGCCCTCCAAATTTGCCGGTCTGCCTCCAACTGATCATTGAAAATATTTGAAAAAAAGAAAATTCCAAAACTTAAAACTTGAATTTGTTGCTTGTTGGCAACTATTTACACAGCACCTATGTTGTATTTACAACTATTTGCATAGCATTTACATGGTATTATTAGTTTTAGAAGTCATCTAGAGATGATTTGAAGTTTATGGAGGATGTGCATACATTCTATGCAAATATTATACCATTTTATTAATATATAAAAGACTTTAACATTCTCAGGTCCTGAAACCAATCCCCTAAAGCATACAGAAGGATGACTGTATGTCTTTATACCTGCCATGCTCCAGTAACCTAGCTTCACAACTTGCTAGAATCTCCGAACTTTTAGGAATAGGAAGTGACCTGTCTTCGTTTTGTTTTCTCTGAGGGTGCAGTGCCAAGGCAAGGGAGTCCTTATATCTGGCAGGAAGATCATCGAGATCAAAAGTACCTCAATGATCATCAACATGAAAACCAGAATAGTCCATTTGGAACAAATAGGGAGACCCAGTTCCAGTAAGTATGCAAGGAGAGGCTGGTTCTACAGACTACGTTTGGCAAACTTGATGTCATCTGGTACTGGTCCCTCATCTTTAGAAGCCCGTCTGCTTTTGTTCTGGCCACAAGGCTGGAGCTCAGGCTGGCCTGAGCCAGCTGTTCACATGGACCCTGGAAGGAGGGGTTCTTTATTCTGAGTGGCAGTTTCCCAAACCTGCCTAAGTCCCCAAACCTGTGAGGTTACTTGAGGTCCATCTTGAAGGAGGGCATTAATTCTGTGTTGGCCTTGGAACAGATGTGGCCTTGCATAAGTTCTTACAATTGCATCCTGCCTGGGGATGGGGTACTTCTCCTCTGCCCAGTCCTGTGCCCTAAGAACGGTCTCTCCCCTGGGATGAGAAGAGCAAGGAAGAGCATTTTGTACATGTACCTGTCTGGTACCCTTAGGCCTTTCCCCTGCCAGAAACTCACCAATCCGCCTGCTCTGATTTAAGTCATTCTGGGATGTCAGGCCACAGAGATCCAGCCTTCTCTGCAGAGTTTGGGGGCCACTTCTAGTAACTGTGCTATGAACCCCGGACGTTCCTGTTTTTCTGGTTTAATAGACTGTGGCAGCACAAGAGAGGACCAGGCTTTTCCCTGTGGCACATGGGCCAACCCGACACCTGCCCACACTTTGCGGCAGAGCAGCCTCCGGTACAGAGCAGCTCAGCCTGCTGGCCTGCCCTGGATCCCCTCTCACATGCTCCTGTCATCTTGCTGCAGATCTAAGAGTCGGAATCCTTATAAAGACAGTCCTGCTTCTAACTCTGGACAGGAGAGGCCCGAGGACCTGTTCATGGAGAGTCCGCTAACTGGGGCACAGAAAAACAAGGTAACCTGAAGTGACACAGGGCGGGTGGCCTGTGACAGTGCATCACAGCTGACATCATCAGCAGTGGCAGGGCAGGGCCCTGGGGACGGGGGTCCCTAGTGCCAGCAGTCTAAGGGGTACCATTCCTCCCCTCTTGGCATAGCCTCCATGCCCATGTCCTCCTTTCCCTGATTCCTGTTTCAGTCTTCTGGGTCTGGGGCCCTTATTGAGCCCTTTTGCATTTTTTTTTTGCCAAGTTAGCTGTCAGGAAATATCACCCAAGTCACTCCAAGGTGGGAAAGAAAAGAAGTGTTACCGGTACCCTGGTGGACTAGCAATTTGGTTTACTCAGGAAGTGGGAAGTTGCTAGCATCTTTTAATTTGGGTATGAAAAGCAGAATTTTAAACTTTTCTTGACTCTTCCATTTCTCTCTTCTGAAATCTTACTGGGTGTACCAGTTGGGCTATGAAATGGAGCTCTTGAATATTTTAAACTTTCAATTTTGGAATAACTTTAGATGTATGGAAAAGTTACAAGAGACAAGGTCTTAATTTTTGACAGTCTTGTATTAATCTTCTATCCCTGATTAGGTTTGTATGATTTGGGGGAACAGTTTCTTCTGTACACCTAATACTTAACAGGGCCGGGCACCTATTAGGACTAACAGTAACAACAACGCAATAACAGCAGTCATATATGAGTATAGTACTTTACAGTGTGGACAAAGAGCTTTTGTATCCGTTGTTTGTATCTGTTTTACAATCCTCCCAGAATATAAATTCTGTGAATTTCTTAAAAAAAAAAAATTATTTATTTGGCTGTACTGGGTCTTGGTTGCGCATGCATCTTCACTGCAACACGCAGGATTTTTTTTTAGTTGCAGCATGTGGAATCTTTTAGTTGTGGTGTGCAAAATTTCAGCTGCATCATGTGGGATCTAATTCCCTGACCAGGGATTGAACCTGGGCCCCCTGTATTGGGAGCACAGAGTCTTAGCCCCTGAACCACCAGGGAAGTCCTTTTGTACCTGTATCCTTAGGGAAAGCATTGCACCTGGAGCATAGTAAGTGCTCATTAAACAGTTGGCGAGTGAATGCAAGAGGTAAGTACTTGAACTATATAGGATAGGTATGATTATCTACATTATAAATGAAGGTACTGAGCTTAGAGAGTCTACGTCACTTGTTCAAGGTCACAGAGCCTGGTATTAACAAAGCTGGAATTTGAATTAAAGTCCCCTGACTCCAGGACCTGCACTCTACCCACAGCCAAAATGAATCCTTTAGCGAGAATTGTCAGTTGAATGATCCCTTCTTTTCCTTTCAATATGTCCACATTCATTAGATTTATTTGAAAGTTTGAATTTTGTTGCTTTAAAGAAACACTTCGGAGGACTGTGTCTCTGAAAGTGCCTCTGATTCTTCCCATGTGTTCTTGTTGTTTTTAACTTCCAGCTATCACTGATGGAGGAGTCCAACCTTCTCTGGCAGCATGAGTCTGGTCTCACCTCCAGCAGCTACGAGCTCAGTCAGTACATGGCAGATGCTTCCGAGCTCTGTGACCCCATGACTTCAGCCGTTTGGAGCCCAGTTCAGGCTGGTGGGTACTGACGTGATTAAAGGAGTTGGCTGAGTCTGATGAGAAGAGGGCTGGGTGGCACATTTCTTGGAAGGTCAACTTTACCTGGTATTTCCAAGAGTAGATCCCTTGTCTGCCTCATTTGCATATGTAGGTCCCCTGGGCAGAGTGGCCAGCTTTGGCTCCATTCCCCATCTTTTCTTTGGTACTGAAGAATGCATCATAGCTGATTTTTGGGAAGGAACGCGGCCCATGGTCATCATCAGGTTGGGAGAGGAGGCCCTCGGAGGTACTGTAGGTAACAAGGGAAGAAAGTAAAGACCAGAGTCAGTTTGGGAAAGTCAAGGCAGGCCACGAAGGTCTGGATGTAGGAGATTTGCCCTGAGTACTGGGGCTATGAGAGCCAGTCCCCAACCTGTCACCCTTATGAGAGTCTAGCCCTGGTACATTATCATTTGGACTAAACCATCAATTACTTGCATTATATTATTCTTTTTTCTTTTTAAAATTAATTTTTTATTGGAGTATAGTTGATTTACAATGTTGTTATTTTCCGCTGTACAGCAAAGTGAACCAGTCATATGTATACATATATCCCCTCTTTTTTGGATTTCTTTCCCATTTAGGTCACCGTAGAGCACTGAGTTGAGTTTCCTGTGCTATACAGTTGTTTCTCTTAGTTTTCTATTTTATACCTGATAGTGTATAGATGTAAATCCCAATCTATCGATTTATCCCATGCTCCTTTCCCCTCTTGGTGTCCATACTATGTGTCTCTCTTTCTGCTTTGCAAATAGGTTCATCTGTACCATTTTTCTAGATTCTACATACATGCCTTCATATATGATGTTTCTTTTTCTCTTTCTGACTTGTTTCACTCTGCAAGAAAGTCTCTAGGTCCATCCACATCTCTGCAAATGGCACAATTTTGTTCCTTTTTATGGCTGAGTAATATTCCATTGTGTATATGTGCCATATCTTCTTTATCCATTCCTCTGTCAATGAACATTTAGGTTGCTTCCATGTCTGGGCTATTGTAAATAGTGCTGCAATAAATTTCAGGGTGCATGTATCTTTTGGAATTATGGTTTTCTCCAGGTATATGCCCATGAGTGGGACTGCTGGGTCATATGGTAGTTCTGTTTTTAGTTTTTTAAGGAACCTCTACACTGTTCTCCATAGTGACTGAACCAATCCACTTTCCTACAAACATTATAAGAGGGTTCCCATTTCTCCACACTCTCTCCAGCATTTTTTGTTTGTAGGTTTTTTGATGATGGCCATTCAGACCAGTGTGAGGTGATATCTCATTGAAGTTTTGATTTGCATTTTTCTAGTAATTAGTGATGTTGAGCATTTTTCATGTGCCTCTTGGCCACCTGTATGTTTTCTTTGGAGAAATGTCTATTTAGGTCTTTTGTTCATTTTTTTGATTGGATTGTTTGTTATGTTGATATTGAGCTACATGAGCTGTTTATATATTTTGGAGATTAGTCCCTTGTGTGTTGCTTCATTTGCAAATATTTTCTCCCATTCTGTTATTTATTTTTTTTTTTTGGTCTTGTTTATGGTTTCCTTTGCTGTGCAAAAACTTTTAAGTTTAATTAGGTCCCACTTGTTTACTTTTGTTTTTATTTTCATTATTCTAGGAGATGGGTCAAAAGATCTTGCTGTGATTTACATCAGAGTGTTCTGCCTGTTTTCATCTAAGAGTTTTATAGTGTCAGCCTTACATTTAGGTCTTTAACCCATTTTCTGTTTATTTTTGTGTATATAGTGTTAGGGAGTGTTCTAATTTCATTCTTTTACATGGGTTGTTCAGTTTTCCCAGCATCACTGTTGAAGATGTTATCTTTTTTCCATTATCAAATATTGGGTAACCGTAGGTGTGTGGGTTTATCGCTGGATTTTTTTATCCCATTCCATTGATCTATATTTCTGTGTTTGTGCCAGTACCATGCTGTCTTATTACTGTAGCTTTGTAGTATAGTCTAAAGTTAGGAAGCCTGGTTCTTCCAACTCTGCTTTTCTTTCTCAAGACTGTTTTGGCTATTCAGGGTCTTTTGTGCTTCCACACAAATTATAAAATCTTCTGTTCTAATTCTGTAAAAAATGGCATTGGTTATTTGATAGGGATTGCATTGAATCTGTAGATTGCTTTGGGTAGTACAGTCATTTTCACAGTATTGATTCTTCCAGCCCAAGAACATGGTATATCTGTCTATCTCTTTGTGTTGTCTTTGAAATCTTTCGTCAGTATCTTATAGTTTTCTGAGTACAAGTCTTTTGCCTCTTTAGGAAGGTTTATCCCTAGGTATTTATTCTTTTTGTTGCAATGGTAAATAGAATTGTTTCCTTAATTTCTCTTTCTGATCTTCCATTGTTATCATACAGGAATGCAAGAGATTTCTGTGCATTAATTTTGTATACTGCAACTTTAGCAAATTCATTGATTAGCACCAGTAGTTTTCTGGTGGCCTCTTTAGGATTGTCTATGTTTAGTATCATGTCATTTGCAAACAGGATATTTTTACTTCTTTTCCAATTTGGATTCCTTTTATTTCTTTTCCTTCTCTTTTTGCCATGGCTAGGATTTCTAAAACTACGTTGAATGATAGTGATGACTGCAGGCATCCTAGTCTTGTTCCTGATCTTAGAGGAAATGCTTTCAGTTTTTCATCATTGAGAATGATATTTGCTGTGGGTTTGTCAGGTATGGCCTTTATTATGTTGAAGTAGGTTCCCTCTATGCCCACTTTCTTGAGAATTTTTTTTTATCATAAATGGGTGTTGAATTTTGTCAAAAGTTTTTTCTGCATCTATTGAGATGGTTGTATGGTTTTTATTCTTTAATTTGTTAATATGGTACATCACATTGATTGATTTGCATATACTGAAGAATCCTTGCATCCCTGGGATAAATCCCACTTGATCATGGTATATAATCCTTGTAATATGTTGTTGGATTTGGCATTATAGTCTGACATATTCTTAAAGGCCTAAATCTGACTTGGAGCATGTATTTCTTCTAATTATGTAACCCACCCAGAACCTTATCTTGGTCCCAGTTGAAATTTGCGAAGAAATATGTCTGTGGAATATTTCTTACATAAAGCAAAGCAGTGGTTGTAATGCTAACAGTGTCCACCTGTATTGGTTGGTCAGAGGACATCTCAGCAGCTGGTCCCAAGGAACCCATGAAGTTCTATGTCCCTCACATGCCTGTGAGTTTTGGGCCAGGAGGTCAGCTGGTGTGTGTGAGTCCCAGCTCTCCCAGTGATGGACAGACAGCCCTTGTTGAACTGCACAGCATGGAGGTAAACAAGATTCTGTGTCCCCTGAATGTCAGCACATTACTCCCTGCTTCCCTTGCCTGAGCCCTGGCATCTCCAGGAATAGAGTGCTCTTGGAGGGGCCTGAGCCATGTACCCTGTGGATTGGGGTGTGTGTGTGTGTGTGTGTGTGTGTGTGTGTGTGTGTGAAGGAATGTGTGGGGCTCTTCTCTGAAAGAAGTAATGCTAGACTGATGTTTTACCTGTGATACTGTTGGCTCATATCCAGCAACTAGAGAGCTCATTTTTGTCTTTCTTCTTTCTCCATGAGGCATTGAGCCACACCCTAGGACCAGCTCTGGGTTCTGATACTGGACTCACCTGAGGAGTGGGGCACTGGGGGCACATAATCTTGAAGACCAAACTTGAGTTTTTTGTTCCAGGTTATTCTGAATGATTCTGAGGAACAAGAAGAGATGAGGACTTTCTCAGGACCACTGATCAGGTAAATCGCCATAAAAGTTGCCAAATAAGGGCTTTTGAAACCTATAAAATCTTCCTGCATTTTGGGGATTTGGGCTTGGCTTTCTTGAAAGAAAATATCTGTCCCCATTGGAATGGAATCTCTGTGCTACAAGTTGGAGCCAGATGTGGCTTGAGTCATTTTGACAAGCAATTTGAGTGTTGAAAGACAGAAAAAGGTTTAAAAATCTGAAATCAGTTCTATTTTACAAAGGCTATGTGGTAGGAGGTTTTAATGTTCTGGGTACTTAATAATACTTAAACTGGTAGAAAATTGGGGCACAGCCTCGGAAATCATAGGCAAGTTGCTCATATGGAAAACATTTTTCTGGAGGGATGTATAACTCAGTCAGCATGAGTTCCTAGACAGTGTGCAAGTCTGCCCTCTGCAGGATTGAGCTAGAACTGCTTTTACATTCCTAGTCATGTTTCTGATAAATACTGAGGATGTTCTTTGTTGTGGAGAGAAGAGTTCAGGCTGGTGTCAGAGGTGAGATAATGCATTCTGAAGCCCTTTAAATATCATCACAACTATACAGATGTGTCCTTATCCTGAAGCTTCCCCCTCTAAGAAAATCCCTGGGGTATTTTGACAGTTCCTTCAAGTAAAAATGAATTGTCTCCATTTTTACACACAGGTGTAGCAATGTGGCCTAGAGTACCGAGTTGGGTGTTTGGACACCTAGGGTACTGATCCCTATTTGACTGACTTCATTAAATAATCTCAAGCAAATAATAATTCCTGTTTATGGAGCACTTTATATATGCTACACAATTAGCTAATTCCTTTTTGTATAAGGTAGACTTTAAAACAGTGTTTTAATAGAAGTATAGTTGATTTACAATGCTGTGTTAGATTCATGGGTACAGCGAAGTGATTCAGTTATATATAAATCTGTTCCCTTTCACATTCTTCTCCATTATAGGTTATTATAAGACACTGAGTTAGAGGTAGACTTTTAAAGAAATTTTATTTTGTTTGTTTATTTTAGCTGCACTAGGTCTTCGTTGCTCCACACGGGCTTTCTCTAGCTGTGGCAAGCGGGGGCTACTCCTTGTTGCAGGGCACTGGCTTCTCACTGCGGTGGCTTCTCTTGTTGTGGGCACAGGCTCCAGGCACGCAGGCTTCAGTAGTTGTGGGCACAGGCTCTAGGCATGCAGGCTTCAGTAGTTGTGGGCACAGGCTCCAGGCATGCAGGCTTCAGTAGTTGTGGGCACAGGCTCAGTAGCTGCAGAGCCAAGGTTAGTTGCTCCACAGCATGTGGAATCTTACCAGACCAGGGACTGAACCTGTGTCTCTTGTATCCGCAGGTAGATTCTTATCCACTGTACCACCAGGGAAGCCCTGGAGGTAGACATTTTAATCACCCCTGTTTTATCAGAAAGAGCAGAGTCTCAGAGGAGATAAGCAACTTGTGTAGGCTGAGAAGTTTAGAAGGGAGCTTCCCTGGTGGCTCAGAGGTTAAAGCATCTGCCTGCAACGTGGGAGACCTAGGTTCAATCCCTGGGTCAGGAAGATCCCTTGGAGAAGGAAATGGCAACCCACTCCAGTATTCTTACCTGGAGAATCCCATGGATGGAGGAGCCTGGTAGGCTAAAGTCCACGGGGTCACAAAGAGTTGGACACGAAGGCTGGATTTAAATCCAGGGTTGTCTGATCTCAAAGTCTGTGCTCGAACCTGCCACCCAAATAGTCATTTCAGGTCTCTGGGCCTCAGTTTCTTCCTCTGCAAAATAGAGACCGTGGATGAGAGAATCTCTGAGGTCCCTTCCTGTTCTATATGGAAACAACTGCCCTGTAACTACAGACTCACTGTCCCCATCCTGGGTTGTCCTGTTTCTACTACCATCTCAGTCCCAGCCCAGGCACCGCCCTCACGCTGTAGGAGGGGCTTGTGGTCCTGCCTGGGGGAGGAATCTGTCCCTCACTCTTTGCTCCTTGAAATCTCTCCCTAGGGAAGATGTGCACAAGGTGGACATCATGACGTTTTGCCAGCAGAAAGCAGCACAGAGCCACAAATCTGAGACACCGGGGAGCAGAGACTCGGCTCTACTCTGGCAGCTGTTGGTTCTCCTTTGTCGGCAGAATGGGGTCAGTATCACCGCGGCCGGAGGATGGGCAGGTGCAGGCTGGACTGAAATTTAAATTTTCCTGGGAGAGAGAAGATTCGTCTTGGGGCATAATTATAAAAGGTAGCATTAAAGAAGCAACAAATGGCCTCAAGAAAAGAAACTGCTGAGGTCAATGCCAGAGTGCAAATGCTATAACTTTTCCCTGCTCTTCTCCACTGCTGCTGCTGCTGCTGCTAAGTCGCTTCAGTCGTGTCCGACTATGTGCGACCCCATAGATGGCAGCCCACCAGGCTCCCCCTTCCCTGGGATTCTCCAGGCAAGAACACTGGAGTGGGTTGCCATTTCCTTCTCCAATGCATGAAAGTGAAAAGTGAAAGTGAAGTCGCTCAGTCGTGTCCGACTCTTAGCGACCCCATGGACTGCAGCCTACCAGGCTCCTCTGCCCATGGGATTTTCCAGGCAAGAGTACTGGAGTGGGGTGCCATTGCCTTCTCCACTAGCCTCTGGTTATTGCTCAGTTCTTGGGTTACCGCACCAAGCAGATAATACACCTATGAGAGTGTGCATATTTCTGGTCACCTTTGTGGCTCCTGAAAGGCAGAAAATAGCCATGAGAATGAAGGTGGAGTTTCAACTACCACAATGCAAAAGGGACTGTCTTGTGTTTACATGTGGGTCTCCTCCTGAAGTGGACGGGCGCTCTGGTGCCCCGCCTTCTGCAGTCTGGGGTACCAGCATGGCGACGAATGGGAATGGGATTCTCTTTGCTTTGCAGTCCATGGTGGGGTCTGACATCGCCGAGCTGCTGATGCAGGACTGCAAGAAGCTGGAGAAGTACAAGCGGCAGCCGCCTGTCGCCAATCTCATCAACCTGACGGATGAGGACTGGCCAGTGCTGAGCTCTGGGACCCGGGACCTGCTCACCGGGGAGATTCCTCCCAGCGTGGAGACGCCTGCGCAGATCGTGGAGAAATTCACTAAGCTGCTCTACTATGGAAGGAAGAAGGCAAGTACCGCGCCCACTCCTGCTTAAAATAGTCCGGGCAGCCCTATAGCTCACCCCTCCCCAATGATATGAGTGACATATACTTATTTTATAACAGTAAGTTCAGAAAGGTACAAAGGAAAAAAAAAACATCCAAAGTCCTACCATTAAAAGATAATACCTGTTAAAATTTTGGTATATGTACTTCTAGTATTTTCTATGCATATGTATCAATATTAAAAGTTAAATTAAATTACATATACAAGTTTTTTTCTTTTTTTCCCTTAAGATTATATGGTGAAACCCTCTCATGGCATTAAACTGTGCCACTAAAAACTAGATTATATTCCATTATATGAATGTATCATGTTTTATGCACAATTCACTGCTGTTGACTGTATAGGCCATGTACACTTTTGCCATTCTCTGGTAACTCAGTGGGTAAAGAATCCACCTGCAATGCAGGAGACCAGGGTTACACCCCTGGGTGGGGAAGATCCTCCGAAGAAGGAAATGGCAACCCACTCTAGTATTCTTGCCTGGAAAATCCCATGGACAGAGGAGCCTGGTGGGCTACAGTCCATGGGGCTGCAAGAGCCAGATGTGACTTATCCACTGAACCACCACCACCATAATTATGCAATTCAAAAATCTTGTTATATAAATCTTTGGATGACCTTTTTATTATTTTTTAAGATAGATTCCTAGAAGTGGAACTACTAGGTTAAAGAGTATGTACTTTTAAAAGGCTCTTCACACATACACTAAATTAGTTTCCAGGAAGTTTGTTTACAAATGATACCTCCATCAACTATATCTAAAATATGCATTTCAATACTGAATACTTTAATTCCACTGATGAAGTGATGTCTTCCGTATTTTTTGATATGTAAGTTAGACTTTGACATTTTTATGTTATTTATTAAATTTTAAATAGAAGTATATTTGACAAATGAAATGGCAAGATAAAGTGTACAATGTGACTTGATACATGGTGTGAAAGGATTCCCCTCACTGAGTTATTAACATATACATCACCTCACACATGTCCCTATTATTTTATACCCTAATTTTGAAGTTGAGCTCACATTTTACAAAAGTCTGAAGTGAAGTGAAGTGAAAGTCACTCAGTTGTGTCCGACTCTTTGCTCCCCTCCATGGACTGTAGCCCACCAGGCTCCTCTGTCCATGGGATTTCCCAGGCAAGAATACTGGATTGAGTTGCATTTCAGTAAACTTAAATATTTGCATAAATGGTTGAAATCAATTCGAATCAATTAAAAATCAAAAGATAAAAGGAATATAACAGGAGAAATGATGCTGTTCCTTGCTCCCTCCCAACCACAAGATTTTTCCTCTCTGAAATATATGGAGGTATTTCCTCCAAATATAATTATTTCCTCCCTCTTTGCCCTCATAGCATATTACATATCATGTCTTCACCTTCCTTTTGTCATTTAACAAAATCTTATAGGAAACACTCAATATTGGCATTGGTAAATTTTTTTTCCGTAAAGGAACAGACAGTAAATATTTTAGGCTTTGCTCAGGGACAGAGGAGCCTAGTGGGCTGCCGTCTATGGGGTCGAACAGAGTCGGACACGACTGAAGCGACTTAGCAGCAGCAGCAGCAGCAGCAGCTACTTAGTTCTGCTGTTATTGTGTGAAAACAGCCATGGATAATCTGAAAATAAATGGGTGTGGCTGTGTTTCAATAAAATTTTATTTATGGACATAGAAATTTGAATATATCACTTTCATGTGTAATGAAGCATTATTCTTTTTTTTGATCTTTTTTCAATCATTTAAAAGTGTAAAAACTTTTCGTAGCTTGTAGGCTGTACCAAAACAGCAGTGGGCTGAATTGGGTCTTCGGGCCACATTTTGGTGACTCTTGTTTCTTTTTATATACAAATACCTTCCTCATTATTACTTAGAGCTACATGGGTTTATATAGGTGAATTATAATCAATTCAATTGAACTTCTGTAGATTGACACTTAGATCATTTCTAGTCTTTTGCAATTACAAATAATGCTGCAATGAATAACATTGTCATTTTGCCCTGGGGAGAGAATATATGTAAGGAAAGTTTGTAGAAGTGGAAGCTTTGGATCAAAGGGTATGTGGTTTGTAATTTTGATAGATACTTACAAACTGACTTTTTAGAGGTTGTACTGATTACTCTACCAATATAGAGAGTGCCTGCTTCCCCCCACTCTCACCAACCCAGTGTGTTTCTTTTTGATATGTGCCAGTGTGAGAGGTGAAAAAAATATATAGTAGTTATTTGCATTTTTCTTATTATAAATGAAGCTGAATATCCTTTAATCTGTGGATATTTTTGTCACAGATTTTCCACATTTTTCTGTGGAGCTTTGATACCCATATATTGATTTGTAGGAGCTCTTTACTTTTTTAGGATTTTCTGTCTGAAATAACTTTTTTGGAGTGATATATAGAAAGGCTTTTCCTGCTTCAAAATTAATTTATGAAAATGAAGTTGAAATACTTTTGTGACTTCACCTTTACCTTTAAATCTTTAATTGTGTGTGTCTTTGTATGTGATGTTATCTTTTAAATGAGAGATGGACA
Source organism: Bos indicus (assembly GCF_029378745.1). NCBI lineage: Eukaryota > Metazoa > Chordata > Mammalia > Artiodactyla > Bovidae > Bos > Bos indicus. The sequence continues at coordinate 60,162,103 of NC_091775.1, read as the reverse complement.
TGATACTCAGTGAAAATGGGATCAACTTGTAGCATATATGTGTGTGTGTATAGTCATTATATATTTAATATATATATTCACTAAATAGTAGGCACTGCTATTTCTTGCCTGGAGAACCCCAGGGATTGGGGAGCCTGGTGGGCTGCCATCTACGGGGTCGCATAGAGTCGGACACGACTGAAGCAACATAGCAGCAGCAGCAGCAGCTATTTCACCAGTGATTCACTTACTCAATAAACATTTATGTAGCAGCCACTTCTAAGGCATCAAACCCAGTAGGGGATACAGAGATAAATCAGTGATGATCTCTTTCTTAAGAATAAGTAATGACCATAACAACAACAATAATAAAAGAAAATATTTGAAAAATACTTTCTATGTGCCAGATACTCACCCATCAGCTTATATGCATTATCTCATTTATCTTCATAGAAACCCTCTAGTTTAGGTTCTATTCTTATTCTACGTATTTATAAATGAGGAAAGTTAGTAATAAAGCAAGGTTTAGATTTAGGAAGCCTGGTACCTGAGCTTGGGCTTGTAACCACCCACCACATCATCTGTCATACTATGACCCAAAGGTCGCAAGGGTAGATAGAGCCCTGTGGGAGTTCAGAGAGATCTGTGAGGAGCTGGACTCCACAATATTTTTAAAATCTTATATTAACATTTGACTAGGGTCTTAATTCTGGCATTGTGCAAGATTGATAGCCTCCATATAAGTTTCCAATTCATCACTTATTCTTAAATTATATTTTGGGGATGCAGATTTTTGACTAAAGTAGTATTCCCCACCAATCAAAATGGTTGTCTGAGGAGGCCTTACAAAGAGCTTAGAAAAGAAGAGAAGCAAAAGGCAAAGGAGAAAGGGAAAGATACACCCAACTGAATACAGACTTCCAAAGAATAGCAAGGAGAGATAAGAAAGCTTACCAGTCTTTAGTAAATCCTCCTAAAAAATACTACTATGAAATAGTTTAATGTACAAAAATATCTATCTTCTTTTCCCCAAAAAGAACTTCTTTTTTTTAAGATTTCATCTGGGTTTCTTTTTTTTCAAATTGAAGTATAGTTGATATATAATGTTGTGTTAATTTTTGTTGTACAGCAGAGTGATGCAGTTATACATATAGATACACTTTTTAAATTTTATTTGGCAAAACTAATACAATATTGTAAAGTTTAAAAATAAAATAAAAATTAAAAATTTAAATATTTTAATTAAATTTTTAATATTTTAATTTAAATATTTTTAAATATTAAAACAATATTTTTTAAATATTGTTTTCTATTATGTTTTATTACAAGATTTTGAATATAGTTCCTGGTGCTATACAGTAGGAACTTGTTTCAAAAAGAGCAATCTTAATGTCATTTTTACTTCTACTGAGGCTGAATTTCCTAACTGTGATTGTTTAAATTTATTCTCTCTTCAAATATGATAATGTGGGAGATGTTGGGATAATCAAATACATTTTCATTTGGAGGTGGAAATACCTCATTAGTAATCTCCTGTCCAAAAATCAAATTATTTTGGGGACAGTAAGGAAATTGCGTGGTCAGTTACAAGGTTGTATCTGACTCTTTTGTGACTCCATGGACTATAGTAGTCCACCAGGCTCCCCTGTCCATGGGATTTTTCCAGGCAAGAATACTAGAGTGGGTTGCCATTTCATCCTCCAGGGGATCTTCCTGACTCAGGGATCAAACTGGCGTCTCCTGTGTCTCCTGCATTGGCAGGTGGCTTCTTTACTATTCAACCTCACATATAAATTAAACTCTTACTAAATAGTTTTGAAAATTAAATGAAGAGATAAATATATGTATGTGTATGTTTTTAAATTTGCAGCTTTTGACCCATGTCACCAAATTAATGGCATGATTACTTTGACATATGAAGTTGACTAGTTAACTAATAAGCACTTGATATTTAGTAAGTAGTTAGTTATGGTGTTAGGAGGGGTAGAATAATGGCTATGTATACTGGCTTAAACATAATAGCAGCCTTTTTCTCTTCATGTGATAGTACTGGGCAGGTGAACAGAAGATGGGGCAGCCCTCCTCCATAAGTAACCCAAGGGCTCAGCTGTATGAGGCTCTACCATCTTCAACATAGAGTTTCTAAGGCTCCTGGGTATCATCTGCATTCCAGCCAGATGGGGAAAAGGCCACGGAGGACCGAGCATGGGGAGTTCTATGGGCCAGACCCAGAGGCTGCATGCATTGCTTCCATTCCCATCTGATAACCTAGAACTCAGCCACACCTCAGTGCCAGGGAGGTGGGAAATACAGTCCAGTTCTTGGCCCAGGAAGGAGAGCATGGATTTGGGTGAGGAACTAGGTGTCTCTGCCACAGTTGTTAATAAACAGTTCCTCTACTATGCCCTGTGAACACCATCTTACAACTCATCTTTAGAGATGCAGTCCTTGGTGTGAAATGCCTCTCATTCTTGGTGCTTAGGCTCATGAAAGTATCATGTGACATTTTCTCAAGAGATAAAGGTAACCATGTTTGTGGGGAGCTAATGAAATCATGTAATAGGTTCTGATAACATGAAGGTTGGAGAAAGGGACAATGGAGAGAGCTGCCAGCTGAAGCTGGTTCCCTACTCCTTCTTTCTCAGATTCACATGGGAGGCCCTGCGAGTCTTCCTGGAAGCCTAGCCTCCACCTGCTCAGGGGGCAGCGGCGCCCAAGCACAGTTGCTGGTTGTGTTAGAGGAAGGTGAGCAGGGTACTGACGGTGGTGTCTGTGTTCTCAGGAAGCCTTGGAGTGGGCCATGAAGAACCATTTGTGGGGCCATGCTTTGTTCCTCTCCAGCAAGATGGACCCAAGGACCCACAGCTGGGTCATGAGTGGGTGAGTCGGGGACTTGCACAGGGAGAGCCCAATGGAGCGGAGAGACCTCCCCTCCAAATGTGGGGATGAGGGTAGGGAGAAATACAAGACGCACTGAAGAGCCCCACCCTCCAAGCGTCTTTCCAATTCTAAGTCGGGTGTAGTATTTCTCTTCTCCAGATCCTTAAAACCTAGGCGCGGATACATTCTTTTTAGCTGCTGAGTTGAACAAAACATTTTACTGACATTTTCTCAGGGTCAGAGCTTTCAAAGATTAAACAGGATTCTGCATTGCAGTAGCCTTCTCTCATTGGAAGAGAGAAGTTCCTAGAACTCTAGAGAGTTCCATCAGTGAGGGGGTGGATCACTTAAGGGTGACTGACAGAGCCTTAGGACTGAGAGGTAGTAACTCACTGCTTAGTCCTGCAGTGGGGTGTGGGTGCTGGGAAGTAGGGAGGGATACAGAGTAGCAGGACTGTGAGCTGTGGTAGAAAGGGGTTTATCGGGCTGGAGATTAGATACGGAAGACTTCATCAAATGGGAGATGTCAAGACTGAAGAGATGCCCTCGGTCATAGTTTGCACTGGCATACCAGGACCTGGGTGCCAGGAGGCACTGGGAAGAGGGCTCAAACCAGAATGGGATGGGAATGGAGGTGTGAGTACCTAGCCAGGAGTTTAGAACAGGGGCGATGAAACAGTTAAGGAGACCCAGGATCAAATGGAGGTGGTGGGTGTAGCGGGTGCTGGGGTCAGCCCTTCAGGCTGCAGTTAGCATCTGCGGGTGGTTGGGGACAGATGTGTGGCAGGATTGGGGTGGGTGGGGGCCTCCCATAAGGAGCAGGCTGGGGTCAGACAGTGAGAAGGATGTTAACTCAAAATTTATCTTCCCGTGTTGGTTAAAGCCTTGAAGCTACCTTCTCAGCTCGTTTAGTTGCTTAGTCATGTCTGACTCTTTGCAACCCTGTGGACTGTAGCCCGCCAGACTCCTCTGTCCATGGTCTTTCTCAGGCAAGAATACTGGAGTGGGTTGCCATTTCCTTCTTCAGGGGGTCTTCCGACGCAGGGATTGAACCTGAGTCTCTTGCATTTGGCAGGCAGATTCTTTACTGCTGAGCCACCAGGGAAGCTTTATCTTATATTTAAGTGAAGTGAAGTTGCTCAGTCGTGTCTGACTCTTTGTGACCCCATGGACCGTAACCTACCAGGCTCCTCCGTCCATGGGATTTTTCAGGCAAGAGTACTGGAGTGGGTTGCCATTTCCTTCTCCAGGGGACCTTCCCAACCCAAGGACTGAACCTGGGTCTCCTGCACTGCAGGTAGGCTCTTTACCATCTGAGCCACCAGGGAAGCCATCTTATATTTAAGTTTGCCATAAATCCTGCTGGGCAGAGTTGGATAAGAAGATGGACACCCCCACTTTAAGTTGGGTCTGTGGGGCTCACATCTATCCCACTGCCTGGGAGTCTATTCTTCACCATGGTCCCTGCTGAGTCTCTTTATTACTCCGACCCTCAGTCTTCCCAGTAAATGGTGACCACCGTGTTCTTCATTATGTTCACTATGGGTCAGAATAGTAAGGAGCACTGAACTTCTATGAGGAGAAGCACTCCCAGCTCTGGAGGAAGGATGCTTTTAAAGACAGCATTCTGAGGGATAAATCTCCTTTAGGTTTTGGAAGTGAGCATCCCACAACCCTGAGCTGTAGTGTACATCTCTGCTACGGATTTCCACCTTGGGCCATTGATGTTTGATGGGGCCCAGTGAATCGTGAAATCTCTCTCTCACTGAGTATGCTTAAATCTCAAATCAGCCATAGAGCTTATTATATCCTTGTTAAGCAGATCCCACGGTTTGTCATCAGCAGGATCATTTCTGGGCCCTGCTCTACGCCTCTTCAGTTACTGAAAATGACTATTTAGTACTTGTGAGCAAAGGCACAAGAGACCCGGGTTAGCAAGAAGCCCCCCAAAACCAGCACTGAGAACTGTAGGCCAGGCCTGGAGGAGGACTGCCTCGGGGCAGTGGGTCTCGAGGGTGGCTGGGGAGGAGGGGTCTGAAAAGAAGAGGTTCAGGTTTACCGTTGGGCTCTCAGGGTTCATTGACTTATGCGTGGCTCATCTCCGTGATGGATGAAGGTCTATAAAAATGGTTTGCTCAAGAGTTAGGGTGTCAGTGCTGAAGTGCAGAAGGTCTCCCCGGGTGGTAAGGTCTGTTTGGGGTGTGTGGTGGGATGGGTGTCCTAAAGTGGGATGGAGCTGAGCCATAACCAAAAAGCAGAGAGAAACTCAAGTTTCAGCAGAAGCCACTGCAAGGCAACGGGTTAAAGGAGCTCTTGATTGGGTCCCCACTGATGGTCGGTCCCCTCTCTCTGCAGCTTCACCAGCACACTGGCGCTCAACGATCCACTGCAGACTCTCTTCCAGCTCATGTCGGGAAGGATCCCACAGGCAGCCACGGTACCCTTCATAACAGGAGCCCAGCATCCAAAGGGTTTAGTGTGTGGGGACTGCTCAGCGACGAAGTGATGGCTTTAGAGATGACAAATAAAATAACTGTCCCTTAATCCCCTCCCATGTGCCTGGCCTTGTGCTAAGTCCTGTGATGGATATTATTTCATTTAATGTGTGGAGGTAGGAATTATTATCCCTGTTTTGCAGTCATGAAAACTGAGATGCAAAAGTGTAAAATGACCCAAGATCACAGAGCTAGGGGCAGAGGAGTCAAGATCGGTACAGGTCTGTCTGATTCCGAAGATCTTGCTCTTTCCACAAATCCACAGCTACCTGCTGAGTGGAGAATAGTGAGTGAAGCTGAGGCTGCTCTCCCCGCTTACCACAACCAGGCTTCCTTTCTTCCCCACCACTGCACGAGACCCTTCAAACAGGGACACTCTAGATTCTACAGGTCATCAGCGTGAGATGTGGTTCAAGAGAACCCTGAGGCCACCTTGATAGTTTTCCCATTATAAGAGACTTGATCTTTTTGTCCTAAGGCATTCCTTCCTTATCCTCGAAGTCCAATAATTTTAGTAAGATATATCTTATTGACCATCTGTGTCGATTTTTGGGGGAATAGAGCACCTTCTTTTAATATGTGCATCCATCTCTTACAGTTCAGGAAAAATTTCTTGAATTATATCCTTCAGTATTTGTTTTGTTCTCTTATATTGGTTTTCTTTTCAGGAACTCCCTCTATATATAAAATATAATAATAATATATATATATATATATATATATGATTCTTTCTTTTCTTCTTTTTTGCTGTGTCCCTCCTGTGTGTCTCTTACTATGTTTTCATCAGTGACTCTTGCTTGCTATGCTCTTTGAAATTTTGTCATTAAAAAAATATATATGTATTTATTTATTTGATTTTTTTTGGTCTTAGTTGTGGTGCTTGGGTTCTTTGTTGTGGGAATGGGGGCTTCTCTCTGGTTATGGTGTGTGGGCTCCAGAGCACGTAGGCTCAGCAACTGTGGTGTCTAGGCTTATTTGCCCCATGGCATGTGGGATCTTGGTTCCCTGACCAGGTATAGAACCCACATTCCCTGCATTGGAAGGCAGATTCTTAACCACTGAACCACCAGGGAAGTCCCCTCCATTTTTGTCTTTATTTCTTTGATTTTCCTGCCCCTTCTCTCCTGAGCTTTGCAGGTTACATTTGCCTCCTCCTGTTCTCCACCATCTCTTTCCTCTGCTCCTATAACTTAGCTTTAGGCCTTTGCTTCATAAAATAAATTGTTTCATTATTTTACTTACATTCATGATGAAATATTTGGTGACCATTCTTTGTTTTGTGGTATCATTTTTTTTTTGGTGAATGTTCTCTCTACCGTCTTCCTTCCTTTTATCTTGATGGTATATTTGTACAAATTCTGTATTTGTTCCTTCACAGGCTTCAAGCCTTCCTTGGGCCAGTTATTTACAGGAGGTTTGAGCTGGGGAGATGCCAGGGCCATCTTCCAGGCCAGCTGGCATTTCCACACAACCTAGTATTTTCTGTGAGCATCTTTGCTTCTCCCCAGCCAGTGGAGATGGCTGTGGGATCCCCTGTCTCTGGTGTTCTCTCTCTCTGCCTCCCGAACCCACCTCTGCTCAATCTCTTTTGGAAGCCTTTTCTTGTATTTAGAGGCTTGGGTTTTTGCTGACATTAAGTTTTAATGAAAACACACTCACACTTTTGCTTTTTTGTCCTTCTTATTGCTTGTGGACAATTTCAAGAAAAGAAAAGAGAAATACTGACTTTCATGCCCCTTTGTCAAACGAACTGGCTATATTAGAACATGGGATGTACCTCACAGTTCTGCCGAATGCCTGTGCTCTGCAGTGAAATCCTACCATGTCACAAAACGCTAAATGCAGGGAGTGATGTAATCAGCATATGGTCCATTGGGTCTCAGTGTACTGGTAGAGTTTGCTAAATGATCCCTGCTTTGGGGTGAGAAAACCAAGGAGCCAGAAGTGATATGACAGTGTGGTATTTGACCCCGTGTTGGAGAGTTCCCTAGCATCACAGCAGCCAGTAGAAGGCCAGACTTTGGTCCTTAGAATAACAGGTGTAGTGGACGAAGCATGGAGACTGGAAAGCAGAGATGTGGGCTTCTGTCACAGGCTTAACCTAGGCTCTGCTCCTCAGAGTCTAGCTGTGTGAACTGGGTCTTGTTACTTAGTCTCAGAGTCTCAGCTTTTCATCTTTGTGGGAATTTTGATGCCTAACAGAGCTATTGTAAAAATTAAAGGAGAGAGAATATCTGAATGTATTAATGACCATACTTGGCCCATTGAAGTTAGTTAATAAGTGTTCTTTCTCTCTCCCCACCTCCATAGACCTGCTTTACAGTGATTTCTGCTCCCCCGCCCCACCCCCCAAATCACCTGGGGAGAAGACAGAAGAATTGCTTCTAAGTTTTTGTTCTTTTAGCAAGAGCTTTTCTGTTGCTGGTTCCCTTAGTTCCAGCCAGAAAGAGCCTGGCTCACACGTTAAAATGGGGATAATAATAGTACTTAATGCATGTGATTGTTCATAGGAGAAATGCTTAGCACAGGCTGCGGCCCAGGGTCAGAGTGCAATAAGTGAGAACTGCTATTATTTTTGTGATTTATTATCATCATTCCTCTCATTCACACTGCTTTGCCCAGATAAACAAAGAGTATCTATAAAATGGAGCTGGAGAAAGCATCTTTTGTTCTGTGGGATAATTACAAATACAATAGCAAATAATTGTGAATTGTTTTGACCTCAGATCTTAGCTATTACTGTCAATCTCCTGTTCTGTCCATTCTGTGTAACAAATTGGAGGACAGACTGGTCTGCAAATCACCTCCTTTCCTCTGCTGTGCTTCCGTGTGTGTGAGTATTTACACCTACATGTAATTTATAAAGTGCAAACCAAGTGCAATCTTATTTTATCGTCAACAGTAATCCCGTCAGGTAGACATTATGATCTCGATTTAAGAAATGAAGAAACAAAGCTTCAAAGGCATTAAGAAACTTGCTCCAGAGGCAGGGCCCCTGTTGAATCCAGAGCCTGTGACATTGTTTTGTTTATTGCTATTTCCTCTGCCCTGAAATTCCCCGTCATTCAGGAGAAGGACGGCCCATCCGTTCCCATGGGGCTTCCACCCGCGTCCACTTCTCTGACTACCCTCTACCGCCCCCTCGTGGAGCTCTGCTGCCCCTGCATCGTCACTAGCGACAGTGCTGGCTGGGCGCCTTGGCCTGTTTTCTCACTCCTCAAGAGGCGATAGGAATTAGATTTCAGAGTTGTGCGAAGATTAAAGAAGGTCATGTGTAGAAGAGGACTCGGTAAAAACAGAAGACATTAGCCATTTGGTAAAATATTAAGGAGCCCAGTGTTCCCCTGTTTTCTTACAGGTTAATATGGAGTCCTCTCATGAACCAAGGGTTTGTGATCCTCCTTCTTCCATGGAAATATCAATATTTTTTAAAAAAAATTTTGTCCCCAGCTATTGAGATTAGGGGCATCAGGATGAAATTTGAAAATTAGTGACTAGTAGTGTGATTTTATTTTTATCTACCTCCCAATATTGGAGAAGGAAATGGGAACCCACTCCAGTATTCTTGCCAGGAGAATCCCATGGACAGAGGAGCCTGGCAAGCTACAGTCCATGGGGTTGCAAGAATCAGACATGACTTAGCGACTAAACCACCAAGGACCACCTCCCAATATTCCTGTGTAGGTGTGTATGTAATGTGTCTGCCTACCCATCCTTCTAAGAATTTTGCTTTGTTAAAAAAAGAAAACTCAGAATCAATGAGTGGCTGCACTGCAGGCAGCCAAATAGGCATTCCTGGCAAATTAGAAAATAGACAACAGCCTTCCTTAATCTATGCTCTGGCCAGGCTGTATTACTCAGCCAATGTGCCATTTTTCTGCTGCTTTTCAGTGTTGTGGGGACAAGCAGTGGGGAGACTGGAGGCCACACTTGGCAGTGATTCTGTCGAATCAGGGTGGGGACCCGGAGCTGTACCAGCGCACGATTGTCGCCATGGGGGACACCCTAGGTAAGCAGAGACCAGCTCCGTCCCCTCCTCGCCTCTGTCTCCAGGCCAGCTTTAAACACCCCGTGCTTAGACTTAGGTTCCATGTTGGGCCCGAATCTATGTCTCAGGCATTCCTTTGACCCAGGAGCCTCAGTGTTTTGGGGACAGAAAATCCAGGGAGAGGAGTGTCCTTACCTTTCCGTTTCCCAGATTTCTGCTGCGAGCAAGTGCAGGCCAGGCCCCTGAGACTCCGGGGTCCCGCCTCTGCAGGAGGCTGCCCTGAGTGGTTGCTTCCTGTGCCCGGGTCAGAGTCCCCAGCAGATGGAGTTAACACCTGGAGCATCTCCCCTACTGTTGTTGTCGGTCCCCCAGTGACCCAGCTCAACCAGATAGGAAATTCTATTTTTGCCTGAGCCCCCCTGGGTAACTGTGTAGCCTTTATTTCTATCATCTCTTTGTGAATGTGGCCTTTTAAACACTTAGGGGCTGTTGGATGTTGCAGATCAGTGGTTCTCAGATTGGGTCAAGGGACAGAATATTTAGAAAATCATTGCTTTGTGGCACTTCGTGAAATACTGCTCTGCTAAACTTAAAATAGCTACAGGTAAAGTTGTGTCCAGTCAAATGACAAGTTATTCAGCACCCGAGTAGAAAGAACTAACTTTTGTTGAACCTTTTTGGGTGCCAAGCTAATTACTTTGCCTACTTGAATTAACTCAGTGTTGAACTAATGAAAAAGGTATGGGAGAACACTTAAAAACTGGGAACAATTTGGTAATGAATGTGATTTTTATGAGCACTGGGAAAAGTCTTCTGTTGTTTGATTTTTGCAGGGGAGGCATTAATGCCCCAAGAAGCCTAGTTTAAAAACCGCTGCTTCCAACGGTCTGCTTCTCTGCTCAGGTGTAGGCATTTCTTACCTATTTCTCCCCTTCCAGAAGGACTAAAATGCTTAGAAACGTCCTCATCAAAAGTCCATTAGGGGGAATGTGAAATAGTGCCTTCTTCTAGCTGGAGAAGTGAAATGTAATGTCGGAGGGCAAAAATAGGGTGGGAGAGGGAGTGGGGTTTGGGGTCTGTGGCTCGTGTCATGGAGAGCTTGTTCTTTTATTCCCGTGAAGCTGTCTGCTCCGACCTCAGAGCCGCTCTCAAGCCCTCTCCCCTCCCACCCGGATGGTGGGTCCCTCCCTTGGTGGGCGTGTTCCCTGACCCAGGCTTGTTCTCCGCCTACAGCTGGGAAGGGGCTGGTGGAGGCTGCTCACTTCTGCTACCTCATGGCCCACGTGCCCTTCGGCTACTACACCGTGAAGACAGACTACTTGGCCTTGCTGGGCAGTAGCCACAGGTATGCCAGTCTTCTGGGGGACAGAGAGTGGCGAGGACGTCTTCCGGGGGATTGGGTTAGCCCTAGCTGGGTTTCATGGCTTCCTTTTTCCACGGTCTCTTGTGAATTTTCAGCTGCTGCTGATGGTTTTTCAGCACAGGTAGGCTCTGGGCTGAGAGATGCCGGGAAGAGTGCAGCATCACACCGCCAGGGGTCCTCAGGCCCAGGCCTTGCTCCCGGAAGCTGCGAGCTGGGGCCCGTGGGTTGTAGTGTGCCTCTCTGGCCACTCGGTGGCGCCCTGGCTCCATGACCAGAGACTGACTCTTGGAAAATGCTAATACGAGCGCGGTGGCTTGAGGCTGTGCGTTAGGCAGCCGTGGACCTATTTTCAGAACCGGCCTTGGGCAAAACCTGCAAGTGGAAGAAGTTTGTGTTTCGCCCCCACAGCTTACACTGACTTGACACACAAGCTACTCAAAAGTCAGGCCTGTCATTTATTCCCTGCTGGCCATAACATTAGACTTCTCACAAAGAAGGACCTTGATAAGCCCCTAGACAGTGAATAAATGGATGAAAAGACCAGGTTGCTCCCCAGCCACCCTCCACATTCTGGATCTTTCTTTCTCTCTCTCTCTGTGATAGTTAAGATTTCCTAAGCTCTTACATTGTACCAGCTGTTTTATTTGCACCATTTCCTTCAATCATTACACATGTACCCTGTGAAGAAAGTGTATTTTTAAGCTTCACTTTATAGAGGAGGGAAACTGAGGCACAGAGAGGTGGAGTAACAGGTCTAAGATTGTACAGCTAAAGTGCGGTCAGGTTGGACTTGGAATCCAGACTGTCAGGCTTTTCTTCGTAGAAACGCATCATCTCATGACCTGTCTGTCAAGGTCATGGTCTCTGATAGCACATAGTTAATTTGTCAGAGAAGCCTGTCTGGGCCAGATGTGACAAATAAGCGAAATGGGTTATGCAGTGTCCCCAACCCTTTTGGCACCAGGACTGGTTTCGTGGAAGACAGTTTTTCCACGGATTTGGATTGGTGGGGGAAAAAGAAAACCTCGTATGGTTTCGGTATGATTTAAGTGCATTATATTTATTGTGCATTCTATTTCTGTTGTATTGCATCAGCTCCACCTCAGATCTCCAGGCGTTAGATCCTGGAGGTTGGAGACCCCTGGGTTAAGGTGTCCCCCTCCTGTGTACTGAATGAGGATGTTTCTGGAGATCCAACCCTGACCCCAGGGGAAGCCCCAGTGATTATGGTTTCAGCCCCCACGGCAGCTGTTTTGGGGCCTGTGCGGACTCTGAGGGGCCCCCCAGATCACGTTTGCTCAGTCTGCTTTCTCACTGGAGCAAGCGTCCGGTGTAGGGACTGTCATTTGATTTTTGGCTCTGCGGTGCTACCCTCTCTCTGCAGGGCCTTCTTTCTTCAGTGCTCCCGGAACATCACATGGCTCCCTCTTTCCTGCTCTTCTGCTCAGGCTGGGGTGACCTGTCCCAGACACCCAGTCTGGGCTCTCAGGGCACTAAGGCTGGTGCTCAGCATGGTTACATGCTGGGAGATGCAGTGCCCCTCTGAGCTGGGCATGAGAGCATCTTGCCTTAAGTGACCCTCCAGGAAAGATGGCAGGAACCGCCCCCACTCCCTGAAGTCCCCCCGCTTGGCCCCCACCTTCCCCCAGAGCCTTTGGGGGCACAGATTCTCCTTCTTCTCTTGGAGCTGCCCCAGGGATCAGCCCAGGACAGAAACTCTGCCGTGAATGGATGCAGCTGGAGTTCGGCTATCTGTGAGTGAAATCCGTCCCCCACCCGCCCCAACCTCAAACTCTTTTATTGTTATTCTCTGGTTTTAGTCAAGAGTTTTTGAAATTTGCAACAACTGAGGCTATCCAGAGGACGGAAATCTTCGAGTACTGTCAGATGCTGGGCCGTCCCCGATCCTTCATCCCTTCTTTCCAGGTAACTGAACGCTCACGAGGCCCTTTCTGCATCTGACGGCTGTGGGCGGCTGGATTCTCAGCCTTGCTTTCTGGCAGGTAGTGGCTGGGCTAAGTCATCCACTGGACTTTTCCTCATGAGCTGGAGTGTGGGAAGGGTTAGGATGTCTTTCTAGGTCTCCCCAAGGTCTGCGTTTTTAAGACAGGAAAGCAAAACCTGGCAGCAGCCTCTGTGCTGCGGGCTCCTGCCTCCCTCCTGACAAAGGAGAATCAGGCAGGCACCCCTGGGTCCCACGCCTGTCTGCAGCTCCTTCTGCTCTTCTGTCTCCAAACAGCTCCATCTTCTCCTCGGCTCCACGGCCATCCTGCCCGGAGCGGCCCCCGGCTGCTCACTGTTCCTACTCTCCTCTGACCTTCCGCTCCCATCTCTCTTGGATGCCTCCATCTTTAACTCTGGAATTCCTCCCTGCTCTGTCCTTTGGCCCCTGTCTTCCTTCTTCCTCTCAGGGCTGCAGGTGTGTAGGCAGCATCCATGTCCAGGTTCTAACCTGTCAACCTCTCTACTGGATGCCTGGTGTCCCCTTGGATCCCCAGAGACTTCTTCAGTGATTGTAGTGAGAGAGTATCTGGTGGCAACAACACACACACACTCACACACACAGACCACCACCACCACCACCACCAAACACAAAACAAAGCCTTGGAGATGAATGGATTACTGTCTGTAGGGCAGTGACCCAGTTAGTATCTTCTGTAAGGGTTTTACCAAAGACCCATCTTTTCCAGCGCAGCCCTGCCCAGTGGGCTCCTTTGTGTCCATGCAGGTCTTCAGTCTCTTTCTCTTCTGTAGTCATCCCACCTCTTAGCTGTCTTTGGACTGATAGCAGTGAGATCAGCTGTTTTTAGGGAATGAGTTTTGCACACCTGGCGCTGTGCTATGATCCCCTGACTGAGCGATGTCTAATTCTGTGAGGCAGGCATGATTACTGTCTTTTCGCAAGAGAGGTTCCAAGGAGTTACATGCTATTGGCTCACATCTCTTGGGTACCATTTGCTCTAGGGACTTTACGTGGATTATCTCATTGAATCTTTGAAACCACCAAGGGGGAGATCGTAGTATCATCCCCGTATTAGAGTGAGGAAACCGAGGTGCAGAGAGGAGGTGGGGGAACTAGCTTCATGCTCCATACCAGCATAGAGCTGGGGTTTGAACTTGGGTCTGCCTGTTCCCAGCCCCTCTGTACTCCATCTGGCTCTGTCCCTCATGCTTCTCTGAGCCCTTACCTGTATCTGTCTATACTCTCCCTCTTAGGCTTGAAGCCCCTGGCACCAGGGGCATTTTTTTTTCTTCTTCTGCCTGTGCCCCTGGCTCCTGGTTCTCTGCCCCCCACACACCAGCCTTCCCAGAGATACAGGCTGCCTGATAAGAAGTGGAGAGGCTGGTGGATTTCCATGGTGACCAGCACCTAAGGAGACTCAGCTGATGTGCCCCCGTTCTCTGCAATGATGGAACTGCAGGCTGGGTTTGGAACTGTGCCTATACACAGATAGAATGCCCTAAATGTTGCAAGGCCCTCTTTAATATTTGGACCCAGAGTTAGCGGAAGTTGGCAGTCCACTGACTTCCAAGAAGTCTTATCTCCACTTCTCTCTTTCTGGCCCTGCTCCTCTTCGCAGGTGTATAAGCTCCTCTATGCGTCCCGTCTGGCAGATTATGGCCTCACGTCCCAGGCCTTGCATTACTGCGAAGCCATTGGCACAGCCCTCCTGAGCCACGGAGAGAGCAGTCACCCTGTGCTATTAGTGGAACTCATCAAGGTGAGCTTCTCAAAGGGCTCTCTGCAGGTGTGTTATCTTCAGTGTTCAGAGAAAGCTATTGTAAAGCGGCTCAGAGCCCCATTTCATCTTCTTTGAACATGCTATAAAATTGGAGCCCCTGGCTGTCTTTGACCACATATGCATGCCCAGATGTGATAAGCAGAGGCCTGACACTGCATAAAGAAGGATGCTATGGGTGGGAGGGGCGGGGGACGGGAGTGGGTTTGAAATGGGACTGGAAACCAGGCGTGTGCTGTGCAAGGAAGTCATTCTTGCATCTGCCTTTTTGGTACAGTAAAAATGCATGTTATGGCAAACCATTTTAATTATAAAAGCTGGGCTTAGAAAATATATTTTAGTGATTAAAATGGGAAATGATCCTTATTAAAATGCTTTTAAATGCATGGAATATTTTATCACATGTGAGATACATTCAAAAAAGAGAAAACAAAAACATCAACTTTTAGTTCCTGGGAAAGAAAACAATCAGGCAAATAGTTGTTCCAATTAATTGAAGAAAAATCCATTAGCTGAGAGTGAAAAGGCAGCCTACCATCACTTTTTGCTTTGCTTTAAATGCAGCCCAAGTGTTGGATTCTGTAGCCAGTAAAATCTGTGCTACTGAGTGCCCTTAATGGCAAATTTCTGCCAACAGGATGATGGTTGTAGGCAGCTCAGGAGCCAGAAGGGAGGAGTCGGAAAGTTTGGGGACTTTATGATGGGATGTTGTTGTTTGGTCATTGAGTTGTGTCCTACTCTTTGCGACCCCATGGACTGTAGCCCATCAGGCTCCTCTGTCCATGCGATTTCCCAGGCAAGGATACTGGAGTGGGTTGCCATTCTCCCCTCCAGGGGATCTTCCTGACCCCGGGATCAAACCTGTGTCTCCTGCATTGGCAGGCAGATTCTTTACCGCCGAGCCACCAGAAAAGCATTGACTGAATAGTCTTGCAACATAAGCAGTCCTTCGACCGGCAGCATGGGCTTCACCTCATGGGGGGCTTGTTAGCAATGCTGGATCTCAGGCCCCACAGACTTCTGGGATCAGAATTAGGATTTTAACAAAATCCCAGGTGGTTCCTACCAGCTCTGAAGTTTGAGAAGCACTGCTCCTGAGAACAGCTTTGCAGAGACATAGAGCAGAGTAGCAGTTTCTCCTCATATTTTATTTAGTATCTAACACCAGGATGGTTTAACTGTTTATGTTGCGAT
Organism: Bos indicus; assembly: GCF_029378745.1. NCBI lineage: Eukaryota > Metazoa > Chordata > Mammalia > Artiodactyla > Bovidae > Bos > Bos indicus. The sequence continues at coordinate 60,146,464 of NC_091775.1, read as the reverse complement.
TTGAGGAAGGTATCTGCTGAATTTGCTATTCGGCAGTTCTTTGTAATCTGATTTACAAGTGAGCAAAGGCTTCCTATCTTCTTTTTTCTTACTGCTTCTCCTCATGGTCCATTTCTCCTACTTTTCTCCCTCCTTTTCCCTCTCTTACCATCTGGAAACCGGGCACAGCTGGCAGAGAGACTGAAGCTGTCAGATCCTCTGGTTTTAGAACGCCGCCGCCACCGAGGAGACAGGGACCTGGAGCCGGACTGGCTGGTGCACCTTCGGGGGCATCACAGGGAGCTGCAGGTGAGGGGGGGACGGTCAGCGGGGTGGGTCTCTGCTCCCCTCTTGGCTCTTCTAGACACAGGGTAGGTAGGCACTGACCTCGGCAAGTCCCCAACACCATGGAGGGCCGCGGTGTCCTCTGTCCCCAAGGAAGCACAGCCTGATGGGGGAGGGGTAGCACTCAGCTTCCACACCCTCCCCCCACCCCCACCCAGCCCCCTCCGCTAACGCGCTCCCCTCCCGGGTGGAGACATTTTCCTGTGTTCCCCTGTGTGACGGTGGGACCCTCTCCCGAGTCACCCGGCCACCCTTCTCCGAGGTCCCGGAAAATACATGTTATGACCATCAAAGCTCCCGTCTCTCTCTGTGAGGAACAGTGGCTCACTGTGGCCCGGTGTCACTTTCATGTAATGTAGGGCAAATGCTGAAAAGACTTCCGGACCTTTCCTTTTTTTTTTTTTTTTGTTCTGACAATTGCAAAAGCGGCTGGTAGTAATTGTCATAGTAATTGGAACAGGGCCTCCTCCATTTCCTTTCTTCCTCTGTCTCTGAGAAAGGGGCAGGTGGATTTTTTTTTTTTTTTTTTTTTAGACACATGCGGCCCTTGCTTCCCCTGTGTGCTGTGGGCCCTGGGGCCTGTGGTTTAGTTCCCTCCTCTTGCCCCTTCCTCTGGGAGAGGAGGATGCCCTGGCCTCTGCCTGCTGTCTCCGAGCAGAGTCGGGAGGTAGGAAGACCCGTGGGCTCCCAACCCCTCACAGCCCCCACACTCACCTGAGGCTCCCTTACCTCATCACTGCTGAAGTGTCTTGACTTCATTTCAAATCATGTTTCCTTGTTTTTGTTTTCCTTTGTGTCACCTAAGAGGATTTTACTTTATCTTAATAGCAAAAGGAAGCAGGAGACATTGGCCGTCCTCAGTCTGCTCAAGCGGTTATTTCGGAAGCCAGAAAAACTCCAGGTACCTAAACTAATGAACTGAGTGTGTAAATAACTGACTCTTGGGATCTGATTATAGGAGATAACCTAACAAAAAACTTTTCCCCTTCCTTGCCTGGAGTGCCTTCCTCGCCCGTGTCAGTCTGACCTGTGGTCCAGGCTTCTCTCTGCACAGCCCCACCGGCCACAGCCTTCCCTTCTGTTTCTGCTTTGTTAGAGGTTTTGTTTCACATTCAGGCTTTAATCTTGTTGTTGCTGTGCTGTTATATAGTTGCTTCACTTGTGTCAGTACCATCTCCCCAGGTGGATGCATTTCTTGATGCCTGAGGTGGCGGATCATCTGTATTTCATGTTAGCGGTGGGTACATTGGAAGTGCCTATGGCTTTTGAGCATCAGCTGCTGCACACGTGAAATAGGCTTCAAAATGTTTTCAACAGATCCCTTCTTTTCCCTTAGGATGCTTCAATTGTTGGGCTGGGCAGACATTATTATCCCAGTTAACTCCATGCTGTTTCCCAAATAGCACTCACTGGTGGTGTGAGGACAGGGTCTCACGGCTTTGCTTCCAGCTGGTTCCCAGGCTTTTGTACCTCCTTTAGGAATGATTAAGGGGATAGCAAGTATGGGCAGGCCTTGGTCTCTGTTTCCCAGCTTTGCTGCTGTGCCCCAGAATCGGTGAGGGGAGAGGGATGCAGGAGAGCAGGCTGGGTGCTCCTGAGTGGTCACTTCCCCTGGGAAACAGCCGTGTCTCCTGTCACCCTATCAAGCGGGTAGGTCAGCCGACCTCACTAGTCCCATAATTTGGGCCAACCATTGTCCATGTCCACAGTCCACGCCTTGGTCTGTCTCGTCAGCAACACAGTGGAGCCAGAAAGAATGTCACCAAGTCCCCTTCCTGGGCCAAAGCTCTTATCTTTCAAAACAAAGCCATCATTTCTGTAGTCTGATTTGGGTTTTACATTGAAACTTTCTAAATTCCAAGTACCCCAGTCCATTAGTTAAATCCACAAAAAAGTTTATCCAAAAGCTAAAAAGTGTGGAGTTAGACTAAATGGTCATTTCTGCCATCCCGACCCCCGGGTTTAAAAAGCTCAGAGATCATGCAAGCTATAAGGGAGATAGTTTTGAGCACTCTAAGTCATAAGCAGTGGAGGTGTTACAGTCGCTGCCGTGTGATACTCGTCACATCGATGGTGGCCACGTCAACTGGCCTGTCCTCGTCACTGCTTTCCAAAGAGCAGGCTTGTTCCTGGTGTTTAGTCCACACAAAGGCCACATTACAGGTCTCACCTCTTCTTCTTTGTCTTGTGTCCTTAGAAAACACTTTCTATCAAGATCTTTCTGGACCTCAAGGCAACTCAGAAGCCTATGGTGACCGCTCTGCTCTGTGGCCAACTCTGGAGCAGTCGGGCCCAGCCCAGCTCAGCCCACAGCAGCCCCGCTCCTACCCAACAGGTGGCGGTTCTGGGCAGATGGGGGTCCCAGTGCCTCTCTACTCGGTTCCTGAGACCCATCTTCTGGGGACCAGTGGCAGCATGGCAGTGACAGGGGCTCCCGGAGGAACAGCCTGGGAGGAAGCCCAGCAGATCCACCTGCCCCCTGGTAAGAGCTGCCAGGAAGGCAGCGAGCCTTGGGTGGGGAGGTGTGGAGGGGAGCAAGCAGAGGAGGGCGGTGCGGGGGCCAGTGTGAGGTGTGGGGTGGGAGCTTGTGAAGCCCTGGGTGGTGGGTGCGCATGTGATTGAGGGCTTCCGGGTGTCAGACCTGGGCTGGTAGCTTCGCGTTCATCTGAGGGAGATGGCTCTTTCCCATTCCAGCCCCGCTCTCTGCTGGGATAAACACAGCACAGCCTCCAGCAGCCACTGCGCGCTCCCTTTGGATTCCGTAGTCTCCGGGAGAGAGGCGGTAGAAGGCCAGACAGTGCCACTGTGCCTCTGGCTGCAGTTTAGGCCAAGTCCTCTTTCTGAAGTCAGCTGTGTCAGGGGCTGCGGGCAGAGGCTCGTGCTTCTGTCCATCAGGTCTTGGACAACAGGGGCCGAATGTGGGTGAGCACTGCTGAGTGATGCCAGGAAAGTGCTGGAAGCCAAAGAGAAGGGTCAGATCTTAGACCTTCTAAGACAAGGTCCTATCCAAGATGGGAGGCTCACACATAGGGGAAGCCTGGGAGGATCCCTGTGATCCAGCCTGACGTGGCTTTCATTTCCAGGGTTCCCATGGAATGATCTTGGTTTGGGGTGGAGGTTGGGTGAGTGGCATGTTCTGGGGTGGCCGGAATTGAGAGGCTTGTGCAAATGGACCTCATATTTATTCTGATCCACTGGGGGCTATGTGCCCAGAGCTCCAGCCATTTGGCAATTAGGAAAGCTGACTGTGGATAGAAGAGAAAGACCCAAGTTCACATCTTGATTTCTGTTGTGATTTCTCAGTGTCTCCAGAAACCCTTCAGCATCCTGATGGGCAGAAGGCTATTTCCAGACCCCAGGTGAGAGGACAGAGTCCCCAGATGACAGCACCCACTCTGAGCTGTGGATTCCCTCCAGCTGCCCCAGTTGCTCAGCCACATGCAGGCACCTTCCTGTGCCCTGCACCAGCCCTTCTTTCCACATTGCCCCTTGTTTGTTTCTACACCAGATCCTGAGAGGTGGAGAGGAGACTCGTTCTTGTTCATTTCACTCCTGCCAACCTGTGTCCGTGGGGGCAGGACTGGGTTTACCTCTGGTCTCGCACATCAGCCCCCTCCAATGCCCTCTTCTTACTGATGCACTGAACACTTGCTGTGCTCTGCGCCATCAGGGAAGACTCTTGATATTTCTATCTTTAACATTTTTACCTTGCTCTATTTCTGAGAAGGACCTATGGCAGCTGTGTCTTTTCTCTTCAGGTCTTGGAGGTAACCATGTCTAGTTAATCATCTATTCAGCTGTTGAATGAATGAATCCCTCCACTAGTAACAGGCATTGCTGGTCCAGATTTAAGATTCTCTCTAGCTTTTCTGGTTGGAAGTGATGTCATAGAACTATCTTGAGTAGTAACTAAGCTACAGACCTTAAAACTTGTTTTTTCCCCTAAATTAGTGCTTTATTGTTATATAAAATCTGAAAAACAAAGAGAAAATGTCATATAAAGTGTCAAACAGCCATCACTCAGAATCACATAGCCAAATAGTCTATTTTCTTCCTATATTTTTTCTATGTACACATTTCTCATGCTATCTAAAAGCAGAGCCTTCCTATGAAACCTTTTGTAAGTCTCAGTGATGTGAAGGGAAGAAGCAGTTACCTCAGTACACATCTTGCTAACAATGCACAAAATGAATCGAGATGAAGCGCAGATGCTCAGAGATGCGGTTCAAAGCCACGTGAGATGCTGAGTGTAGATTCCGGTAAAGGAGCTTAGTGGGGCCAGTCTTGCTGCTTGGGATACAAGCTGCCTCTAAAATGGCTCCTACAAAACAAACGCTGAATGCTTTTTTCACTTTCTAACTTTTTTGGTAAAACTGAAAGTCCTCTTTGGATTTTTTTGGTTGTTTGTTAGTGAAAATAGGTACTAATGTCAGTCTTTGGTAAAAGCAAAGTTGTATGATACAAACTTTCAAAAAGTGAAGGAGACCATCTATATGGGTGTATATATAGATGTGTATATGTTAGTTTTCGTTCCAATCCCAAAAAAAGGCAATGGTACTACCGCACAATTGCACTCATCTCACATGCCAGTAAAGAATGCTCAAAATTCTCCAAGCCAGGCTCCAGCAATATGTGAACCGTGAACTTCCTGATGTTCAAGCTGGTTTTAGAAAAGGCAGAGGAACCAGACATCAAATTGCCAACATCCACTAGATCATGGAAAAAGCAAAAGAGTTCCAGAAAACCATCTATTTCTGCTTTATTGACTATGCCAAAGCCTTTGACTGTGTGGATCACAATAAACTGTGGAAAATTCTGAAAGAGATGGGAATACCCGACCACCTGATCTGCCTCTTGAGAAATTTGTATGCAGGTCAGGAAGCAACAGTTAGAACTGGACATGGAACAACAGACTGGTTCCAAATAGGAAAAGGAGGATGTCAAGGCTGTATATTGTCACCCTGTTTATTTAACTTATATGCAGAGTACATCATGAGAAATGCTGGACTGGAAGAAACACAAGCTGGAATCAAGATTGCCAGGAGAAATATCAATAACCTCAGATATGCAGATGACACCACCCTTATGGCAGAAAGTGAAGAGGAACTCAAAAGCCTCTTGATGAAAGTGAAAGAGGAGAGTGAAAAAGTTGACTTAAAGCTCAACATTCAGAAAACGAAGATCATGGCATCTGGTCCCATCACTTCATGGGAAATAGATGGGGAGACAGTGGAAACCATGTCAGACTTTATTTTTTTGGGCTCCAAAATCACTGCAGATGGTGATTGCAGCCATGAAATTAAAAGACGCTTACTGCTTGTAAGGAAAGTTATGTCCAACCTAGATAGCATATTCAAAAGCAGAGACATTACTTTGCCAACAAAGGTCTGTCTAGTCAAGGCTATGGTTTTCCCTGTGGTCATGTATGGATGTGAGAGTTGGACTGTGAAGAAAGCTGAGCGCCGAAGAATTGGTGCTTTTGAACTGTGGTGTTGGAGAAGACTCTTGAGAGTCCCTTGGACTGCAAGGAGATCCAACCAGTCCATTCTGAAGGAGATCAGCCCTGGGATTTCTTTGGAAGGAATGATGCTAAAGCTGAGACTCCAGTACTTTGGCCACCTCATGCGAAGAGCTGACTCATTGGAAAAGACTCTGATGCTGGGAGGGATTGGGGGCAGGAGGAGAAGGGGACGACAGAGGATGAGATGGCTGGATGGCATCACTGACTCGATGGCCGTGAGTCTGAGTGAACTCCGGGAGTTGGTGATGGACAGGGAAGCCTGGAGTGCTGCGATTCATGGGGTCGCAAAGAGTTGGACACGACTGAGCGACTGATCTGATCTGATCTGATCTGATGGGCTTCCCAGTGGTGCTAGTGCTAAAGAACGTGCCTGCCAATGCAGGAGACATAAAAAATGTGTATTTGATCACTGGGTTGGGAAGATCCCCAGGTTGGGAAGATGCCTGGAGGAGGGCATGGCAACTCACTCCAGTATTCTTGCCTAGAAAATTCAATGGACAGAGGAGCTTGGCAGGCTACAGTCCATAGGGTCGCAAAAATTCAGACATGACTGAAGGGACTTAGCCCACGTGCCTAAATGTGTATATATATATATATATACACATACATGTGTTTTTAAATGGTTGAGAACATATGTAGATGAAGCTTCATTTTCTATTTTTAATACTATAAAATGAGATTTTCCATGTCATTCTTAAATATGATTTTTAGAATTGGTATGATAAATTCACATCATTGCTCATGCGTTTATTCATTCACAAATACGGAGATCCTGCAGTGTCCCTGGTCCTGTTATCGAGGGTGGGGATACGTAGGGAACTAGACAAAGCCTAATTTCATGGGGTTTCTGTTCAGTAGAGGCAACTGCAAATACAGCACTGTATGCTTGAGGGATGTTCCTTTAGACGGTGTGGGAGGGAGTGCATCTCTGAGCTCAGCATGGATGGTGGACATGAGCCAGGTGAGTATTCAGGGAACAAGTGTTCAAGGCAGAGGGCATAGCAAGAGCAAAGACCCTGTAATAAGATGACCTGGTACAACTGAGGGAGAGTATGGGCTGTATCTAGAGAGTGGTGGTCCAGTGGTTAGGACTTTGCACTTTCATTATTGAGGGCTTGGGGTCAGTCCCTGGTTGGGGAACTAAGATCCTGCAAGCTGTTCAGTGTGGTCAAAAAAGTAAAAAAAGAAAAAAAAAAAGTTGAGAGGGCTAAGAAGCCAGACGAGAGAGACAGAGAAAGGCAGGATCATAGAGGGCCTGGTAGGCCCTGGAAGGAGCTCGGATTTTAATTCGTCTTTACTACTTTGTTAAACACTTCAAGTGTCTCTCTCTCCCTTTTCTTTTCTACTCTTTCTCCTTACTTCTCCCTTCCCTTCAATATGTAAAACACAGTGATGGACATTCTAATATATAAGCCCTTGTGTATTTCTTAAATTACTCAGTTAGGAGAGAAATTCCTAGAAGGAAAGTCAGACAGCTTGGGTTTGAATCCTTGCTCTGCCCTTAACTAGCTGTGTGACCTTATACAGCTTGCTTAACTTTGCTGTGTGTTAGTTTTCTCATTTGTTAAATGGGATGATAATAACAATACCTACTAACAAGATAGTTGTAAGGTTTAAATGACTCGCTGTATATAAAATGCTCAGAATACTACTTGGTACACAGTAAGTTCTATACTCATTAGAACAAAAAATGAAACTTTTTCTGTATTTGCCAAAGTGTTTTTTCTAAAGGTTATACCAATTATCTTTTTCTGAGAGTGCAAATTGTAAATACAACACAGAAGGACAAATACCGTATGATTCCACTTATACAAGGCGTCTAGTTTCTGGCAAACTCATAGAGACAGAAAGCGTAGAGGTTCTCAGGGGCCAGAGGGAAGAAGGAAAAATGGGGAGTTAGTGTTAATGGGAACAGAGTTTCTGTTGAGGTTAATGAAAATTTCTGAAAATGGAAAGCGGTGATGGTTATGCAACATCATGAATATTCTAATACACTGAACTGTACACTTTAAGAGGTTAAATGTGTAAATTTTATGAAATGTATTGGGTTGGCCAAAACATTCATTTGGATTTTTCCATAAGATGTTACAGACAAACCTGAGCAAACCTTTTGGGCAACCTGATATATTCTACCACACACACAATTAATACAAAGGGATGTGGGTGTATTTTACTCCCCCCGGTACAGTTGCTCACAGTTCATCTTGAGCAAGTCAGCTAGGAAGTGAGGTATGGGATAAGTTAGATTCAGTGGTTGTCACCTTCCCTGATCTTTGCATTTAGGGGTTCCCTGAAGGGTGTTTCCTGGCTCTCTTCGTCTCCAGTGGAAGCATTCCATACCCCTGCTCCCGGCCTTGGCATAGTTCTGGAAACCCCATGCTCTTGGGGACTAGTAGCACAGTGGCCAAAACCCTGTAGGATTAAGGATAATCTGAAGATGGAGACTGGGCTCTGCCCTTGTGCTGAGAAGTTCAGCAAGTTATTCCTCGTGGCTAAATCGTGGTTTCCCTTCAGTCATACTAGATCCTGTAAGGCTGCTGCTGCTGCTGCTGCTAAGTTGCATCAGTCGTGTCCGACTCTGTGCGACCCCATAGACGGCAGCTCACCAGGCCCCGCCGTCCCTGGGATTCTCCAGGCAAGAACACTGGCATGGGTTGCCATTTCCTTCTCCAATGCATGAAAGTGAAAAGTGAAAGTGAAGTTGCTCAGTCGTGTCTGACTCTTAGTGACCCCATGGATTGCAGCCCACCAGGCTCCTCCGTCCATGTAAGGCTATCCCTGCTGACTTATCGAGCAGGTCAGGTGAGGGAGTATATGTAAATGTGCCTTTGTAACCTGTCAAGTGCTATAAAGATGTTACTTCTCTTTCGTCTAATTCCAGGTGCCACTGATTCCCAGAGCTCGAAGTATTTCTGAGAGTTCCATCGTATCAGTCAAGGAAGATGAGGAGGAGTCCTCCGAGAAGGCAGATAAAAAATCTTCCCAAAATACCGTCCAGAGAGAAAAGCTCGGAAACGTGAAGGAGAACACAAAGGTGGAGGGGTCTTTTCTTCCAGATGGTGGTGCAGCGCTGGGGAGCCGGGCTCTTGTGGGGTCCCCTCCTCTCCTGTCTCACCACCGTCATGGTGAGGGGGAGTTAATCTCCACCCTACAGACCACAGAACTCCCCCTCTCTCTTCCAGAGCTCAGGGTTTGGCTGGTTCAGCTGGTTCCGCTCAAAGCCCACCCACAACGCATCCCCCTCTGGAGAAGAAGATTCGTCTGACAGCCCGGACTCTGAGGTGACCTCGGGCGGAATGTTGTGGGGGGGGCTGGACAGGGAAGCTCCCTCTTCTGTGGCCCCTTCTGAGGAAGTTTCCTCAACTCCAGGAGGGCCTGGAGCTGGCCTCTCCACCCTGGTCTGGATGAAACTGGTTTTGTGATGGGAGGTTGTGGGAGACAGATTGGTCCAGTGAGGGGAGAGGCAGATGACGAAAGGCCTTAAAAGTTAGGATGTAGAATTTTAACTTTCGAGAGCCGGCAGTGACTTGGCTTATTGAGCAGAGGAGTGGTATGAAGACAATGGAGTGTGGTGGAGAGGAGGCCAGCCCTGGTAGAGGGTGGAGGCCGCCATGTGGGTGCTGCAGGAATGCAAGCAGGTGGCATGGACGTGTGGAACCATCAGCGCCACCCTCCTTTCTCCACTAAGCAGGAGATGCCCAGGGCAGCGTCTCTACCTCAGCCCAGCCCAAGCCTCTCACTGACACCTTCCCCAGATCCCCAGTCTCTGCTGGGTGCCAGTGCCTTCTCCAGGGACACAGGTATGCCAACCTCCTGTCCTCTGGGCCCGCTGTGGTCCTCTCTGCAGTTTCCAGGGTTTGGTGGGGAGCCTTCTGGGAGTGGGGACTCCTCTGTCCTGAGTAGTTGGAACACCCCTGACTCATTGCTTCCTAGGTGGAGATGAAGTCCGAGGGTCAGTGTCTGGTGTGGGGACAGCTGAGGGCCCGGGGAGTGGAGGCTTGTCGGGACCTGAGGTGAGCAGCCCACCTGTGTGTGAACTGAACTTTCATGGGGGCTGGAGGTGCTGCCCCGTGAGGGCCTGACTCGTGGAGAGTATGGAGAAAGCTTCTGTAGTGGTTTGCTAGGGCTGCCAGAACAAGGTGTCATAGACTGTGCCGTTTAAACACCAGATGAGTATCTCCTCACAGTTCTGGAGGCTGGAGAGCTGAGATGGAGGTGTCCGCAGAGTAGGTTTCTCCTTGGCTTATAGATGGCCATGTTCTCCCTGCATCTTTATGTGGTCTTTCCCTGGTGTGTGTCTATGTCCAAATTTCCCCTTACAAGAATACCGGTCATAATGGGTTAGGGCCCATTCTAATCACCTTTAAAAAAAAAAAATTAATTTCTGTTGAGTATGGGGCTTCTCTGGTGGCTCAGATTGTAAAGAATCTGCCTACAATGCAGGAGAGAAGGGTTTGGTCCCTCGGTCAGGAAGATCCCCTGGAGAAGGGAATGGCCACCCATTCCATTATTCTTGCCTGAATAGCTTTACAATGTTGTGTTGGTTTCTGCTGTAAGCAATGTGAATCAGCCATAAGTATACCTATATCTGTTCTTTTTTTGAATTTCCTTCCCGTTTAGGTCACCATGGAGCACCAAATACAGTTCTCTGAGCTGTGCAGTAGTTAATCACCTCTTTAAAGACCCTGTCTCTGAATGCATTCTGAGGTCTCTGGGTTAGGACTTCAAGACAAGAAGTCTGGGGCAGGAACACGAGTTAGCCCACCACTGCTTCCTTATGTGATGTCTAGAGAGCGGCCTCGGGACTTCCTGGGAGTCCAGTGGTTAAGACTCTGTGGGTCCAGTGCAGGGGGCACAGGTTCAATCCCTGGTTGAGGATCCAAGATCCCACATGTCACAAGGCACAGCCAAAAAGACAAACAAATGAAATGAAAAAAGGGAATGTCCTCTTTCCCTGTCCCCAGTAGGAGCTAGAGTTCACCAGTATCCCTTGCAAGGATTGTGATAAAGCCTTGACGAATTGTCCAGTATGGATTTCATGCCAGTTGCTAGGAAAACAATTTTATTTCTTGGGGCCTGGTTACGGCACTCTTGTAGTATTTTAGGCTTTTCAAGGAATATGAGATTACTTTTTATGATGCTATTAGTATGTTTTTTGTGGCCTTTTCTTCTCACACAGCAGCACCTGAGCCTCTGCAAAGCTCCCCCAGGCTCTGGGGGTGGCTGTGCCCACTGGAACTGTTTTTTTACTCAGGATTCCCTGAGCTGTATCACATTTGCATCTTTCTTTTAAATTTTTTAAAATTTATTTATTATTTGTTTATTTTGACTACGCTGGGTCTTTGCTGCTCTGTGGGCTTTTCTCTAGTTGCAGTGAGTGGGGCTCCTCTCTGGTTGTAGTGCATGGGCTTCTCATCGCAGTGGCTTCCCTTCTTGCAGAGCACAGGCTCTAGGCATGTAGGCTCAGTCGATGTGGTGCACAGGCTTAGTTGCTGTGAAATCTTCCTGGACCAGGGATGGAACCTGTGTCCCCTGCATTGGCAGGTGGGTTCCCATCCACTGCATCAGCAGGGACTGCATCTCTTGACCAAAGTTGATTCTCAGGGAAGCCCCTGACAGTCTAGAATCCAGGAAGTGGTGACTAAGAGGATTTTCTATTATTTTCCATCACAGGGTGTTTCCACTGAGCTCTGCTTCAACGCTGGTGTTCTGCTTCCCCCACCCTCTGTGAAAGGGAGTGTTCCTCTCTACAACCCATCTCAGGTTCCCCAGGTAAGGAAGTCCTGAGGGAGGAGGGGTTTGGAGCATGGGTTCTGAGTGAAGGAGACCCTGGTTTATAACTTACTGATAACCACTTACTATGCCTGAGTTCTTTAGCAATGACTAACCTCTGTAAGTCTCAGTTTCTGCGTCTGTATAATAGGGTTAGTAGTAACTACCTCACTGGATAGTTATGAGGATTAAATCAGGCAGTCTGAAAATGCTCAGTCAGTGTCACTATTATTAATATTGCTCTTGACCTTTCATAGGTCTTAAGACTCAAGAGAGACAATTTGTGTCGGTGTTGTGTGGTTGCACCAGAGCAGTGTCCTGAGGGTGAGGGGATCATTGCAAACTTTGGTTGAAACTAAACTCCCTGCTTCTGCATGATCTGAGGCAGACTGCTTGCTCGGATGTGTTATTGGCTTCTCTTCTTCATAAAATCAAATTTCTTTCTCCTTATTTAAGAGGTAAAGGTGTTGTGTGAAATTGAATAATGAGAATACCACATGGGAAGCCAAATGCTCCTGAAGGGTTCTAGACTTTCAGGATGCCTAAGCTCAATCCAGCCAGTCAGCCCTCAGCAGAGTCATGCTTGGGGTTATAACCTCGTGCTGTGCTTGTCTTTTTCCAGCTCTCCACGGTTACCAGCCTGAACCGGCCGAATCGCCTAGCTCAGCGCCGCTATCCAACCCAGTCATGATGAGAAGGACCACCCATCCCAGGCTCGTCTCCCTGAAGCACAACTGTTATGTTGTTCTTGTTTCTTAATTTCCCAGCCCCTCTGCCATATTTGGGCCCCAAAGACGGTTGTGCTAGCCAGTTGCTTCCACGGGGTATGGAGGAAGCAAGGAGACAGGGTCTCCCAGGACACAGCTCAGTTCAATCTCTTAAGATAAGCTTCACAGTGATGGTGGAAATGACTTCTTCAGGTGGAAAAGCTGGGTATATCATCAGTCTGGAGGGGAGTGGAATGCCATGGCGGCAGCATTAAGGACGTGGCTGTAGATCCTTGGAAAAATCAGGGCTTAAGAATTCCTCTGCGGGAATCGAAGATAACAGCGCTGGACTCTGCAGCAGCAATTACTGGGGGAGAGGCACTCAGAGCAATATTCTAGATTAACTTTGACTCCTTCCACAGCCTTAGTTACAGACCAATTCATGGCTCGAGTTAGCAAAGGATTTTTGAATCTTGGAAACTCGATCATTGTTTCCTGTCATCATTCTCTCTTGGGTGACATTTCGGCAGTTTCCTTCTTGGTTTTGGTTTGTGCACATTTTTTTTTTTTTTTTTAATGTGGTTCAGATTAATTATATTTCTCTCACTTTCTTAGCTGGTCCTATTTTTTCACATTCTGGCATCTGGCTATCAAGTTAGATTGCTGTAGGCATCATATTGTCATGGTAACTACCGAACCTAATGATGCAAATGGATGGAACATCGGTGTAATAAAGGACGGAAAATGTTCCCTAAAAATTCACCCCTTGCATAAGAAGAGGATCCAGTGTCTGAGATTGTTAATACTTCCCTTCCTCCCTCAGGCCTTTGCAAATTGATGTTCAGAGGGTCAGAGGAGCCCGAGGGAGGAGGGGACCCTCTTGGAAATTTCCATTTCTCCTTTCAAACCCCCAATAGGAATGACTCTTGCTGTTTGTCAGATTTGTTGAAAATTGCTCCTCACAAAGAACATTTCTTTGCATGTGTAATTGTACATACAGGTTTTGTACTTTAATGTACTACAGTTCTGATGTTGATAGTGATTAAACCAGATAATTTTATAGCAGATGCTTGTCTCTGGCTGATTTTTGCAGAGGGTGAGTACACACTGTGTGGTCTCTTCCCTGAGGTCTTTCTAATAATGGTTTCATTGGATGATAAGGTGCAGACAGCTGGAAAAAGCCCTTAATTAATGAAGAATCTAGGGACTGATCCTCTTAACTTGTCTACCGTTATTTTTACAATTAAAAAAAAAAAGAACAAACCCACCTCTCATGAAAATTAGTTACTCCGTTAACTAAATGTTGCACATTCTGTCCTCTAAGAAGTTTGTTCATCTCTCAGATTAAATTAGGAAATGTCCGTGTAAGTGTTTTGCATCTAGAAGGCCCTCAGTGAGTGCTGTCCTTGTCTTCCTGAAGACTGCAGCCCCTTCAGTTTGGTGTGCTGACACCCAGTGGCGGAACAGTGTCAGTCGTGTGTGAGTTTCAGAGGCACCAAATTGTTTAGACTTGAATCCTGGCTCATCCACAGTTCACCTTGTAATCTTGGACAGGGTAATCTATTTGTTCTTGTCTTCAATTCCCTCTTCTATAAAATGAGGATACTAATTACCATTGCAATTATAATAATTACAATAGTAATTATAATAGTACTACCACATAGGACCCTGGAGGAGGGCATGGCAACCCACTCCAGTATTCTTCCTTGGAGAATCTCCATGGACTCCAGGCTCCAGGAGAGGAGCCTGGCAGCCTGCAGTCCATGGGGTCGAAAAGAGCTGGACATGACTAAGCACATGAGGCATCGCATAGGGCAGAAGAATAGAGTCAATCTCTTAAAAAAGTACCTAGTACATGCTACACATTATATGTGTGTGTTTCTAAAAAATTATCAGTGTACAATCTAATAAGTAAAATCGCCTTAATCTTGTTGCCTACCAGATTAAACTGGATGTTTATTCACTTAAAAATTTTACTGAAGTATAGTTGATTTACAGTGTGGTATTAATTTCTAGTGTACAGCAGAGTGATCCAGGTATATATATGTGTGTGTGTTTATACACACACCTGCTTTTTCATCTTCTTTTCTGTATAGTTTATCACAGGATATTGAATTCCCTGTGCTGTACAGTAGGGCCTTGTTGTCTATCCCTTCTCTGTATGATAGCTTGCATCTGCTAATCCCAAACTTCTAATCCATTTCTCCCCTGCCCCCTCCCCCTTGGCAATCACAAGTCTGTTCTCTATGTTTGTGAGTCTGTTTCTCTTTCATAGATAAGTTCATTTGTTTATATTTAAATTCCACACATAAGTGATATCATATGGTATTTCTTTTTCTGATTTACTTCACTTAGTATGATAATCTCTAGGTCTATCCATGTTGTTCCAAGTGGCATTATTTTGTTCTTTTTTATGGCTGAATCATGTTCCACTGTATATATGTACCACGTCTTCCTTATTCATTCATTTGGGTTGTTTCTATGTCTTGGCTATTGTCAATAGTGAACACTGGGGTGCATGAATCTTTTTGAATTATAGTTTTCTTTGGATATATACCCAGGACTGCAGGATCATATGGCAACTCTATTTCTAGTTTTTTGAGGAACCTCTATACTGTTTTCCGTAGTGGCTGCATCAACTTGCATTCCCATCGACAGTGTAGGAGGATTCCCTTTTCTCCACACCCTTTCTAGTTTTGGTCGTTTGTAGGATTTTTAATGGTGGCCGTGCTGACCTGTATGAAGGTGATACCTCATTGTAGTTTTGATTTGCATTTCTTTAATAATTAGTGATGTTGAGAATCTTTTCATGTGCCTATAGGCCATCTGTATGAGACTGTTCCTTCTTGATGCAGGTGTGTAATGGGAAGAATAAATTAAAATTAGTTTTCAATAGGTGTTCTCATGACGAAGCTGGTTTCTCTCCGTGCATCCCGCCTGCCACCAACGTTAGACCATGTGGCTTAGTGCCCCCAGGAACAATGACACAGGGGAAGTCCTCTCTCATAAAAAGAAGCACTTTAGAGGAAGAGAGTGAGGACCTAAGAGGAAGGCAAAGATGCCTGTGTTCTTTCACTTCTGCCTCCTGTTGGGACTATTCATGGAAAACCAGGGACTACAGTGTCAACAAAGGAGGCCTTGAGCTTAGTTACTTTCCAGGCAAAGGAAGTAGTGTGTGCAGCAGCAGACACATTTTCTGAGGGGAAGATCAGAGGGTTTTATGCAGTGGAAAGGGCGGAGGCCTTGGCACTTATGCTAATTCATGTTTGGAAGCTTGTACTCCAGCAAAGTCAGAATGCATCCATTCATTGGTGTGTGGTTGGTTAAAACAAGTCCTGCTGTTCACTGGTCAGGAAGGAACCCTCAGTTGAGTGCAGTAAGGGTCTGATGAACTGGGGTCACTCAGAGGTCTTAGTAGTTTATCATCTTTTATTAGTGGTGGTGATGGTGGTGAGGTTGCTAAAGGTCATGATTGTTTTAGAGCTCTAGCGGTTAAAACCAGTTGTGAAACAAAGCATATGCAACTGTAAGAACAAGATATTTTTTCCCTCCTATATAGATAAAAGCTTGAGGATATAGAACAGGCTGTGCTAGAAATATGCTGCCAGGAACAGGGAGCCTGAGAACACTGGGGCTTGTGGCCTGTTGCCTCACCTACAGCTCCTGGGAGGCTGCAGGCCTCTGCAGGCCAAGGAGAAGCTGGCTTTGGCTTGGGAGCTGTAGCATCCTGGCCTTGGGGATGACCATGGTCTGAGGCAGAGCCTCTGGGTCCCTGCAACCTGGTGCCCATGGGACTCTTGGAGGCAATGACTGTGCACCAAAGGTCACAAGGGACCCGTCGTGCCCCAGCAGATGCCAAGTCAGGACTGGATCAGACCAGCCACCTGCAAGGAGAGGGGCTGGCTCTGTCAGCCACAGACCTTCTTTCTCATTTGGAGAGAAGAAACAAACAGATCTTTCTCTCTTTTAAAAAAAGACTTACCCAAAGACACTCTTTAAAAGGGAAGAGACTGAGATATTATTAATTGGCAAGTTTGTTTTTGCCCCCACACTCCTCAATGGGGTGTGAACTTGGAGGAAGAATAGTTATAGGAAATAAAGGCGCTACATTTTCCTTAAAAAACAGAGTGGTAATGTGCAAATTTGCAATCCTGCTATATACATATAATTTAATATTTATATGGAAACATTTAAACCTAATGTTCAGTAATTTGGAAGAGAATAAACCGTTAAATTCCATTTAAGTGTCTTTATCACATATCACCATTCCTGCCTTCTGTCTAATCCACTTATGTGGCTATAAAACTGCAAACAAGCCTTGCTTCCTCAGTCACCTATACAGCCTCCTCTTTCGCCCTAACTTAAGCTTCAGGTTGTTCAGGATCAAAGCCTCTGCTAGCTTTTTTTTTTTTCACCCTAGAAATCACCTTTCTCTTTGGTTTCTTCCTCTGAGCTACCAAGCATAGCAAAAGACTGCCTCCACCTCTTTACTAAAATCAGAATATTTTCTTCCCAAGAGAAAATATGTAAAACACTCCTGAGCTTGGAAAGAATAATAGGTGTGTAATTTGGGTCTCTCCACTCACAGGGGTTTTTCTGTCACTTTCTCCGCCAAGAGAGTGAAATGGAAGTGGCCTTTTCCCCTCTTGTTTTTGCCATCTTAAGCTGGAAATTGCGTATGGTGTGGTCTGAATATAATAGGATGTTAGGTACTTTCCTGAGTTTGCCTCAAACATGACCGCCAACAGTGCCTTCTCTCATGAGGTACTTAATCCAGGTACCATTCATTCAGATCCTTCAGAAGTGATTTCTTAATGAGATTTAAAGTTATTGTGAATGAGGATTTAGAGCATGTTCAACAATTTTCATTGCAGTCTCACTTAGTAGAGGAATCTGCTTCCCGTACTCTTTCTTTTTATATGTATCTCTAGGTAATGGTACTTCAAGGGAACTAGGTCAATAGCAGTGTAACTCAAACTTGACTGACCCATGCAAACTGCTTGTTATTTTAATGTGAGATGCTTTTCTGGTCTTTATCCAACTTAGAGCCGATTCAGTGTCCCATTTTTAAAGAATCTCTAGAGAGGAGGATTCCATGGCTTCTCTTGAGGTTTCACTGTAGAGTTTCACACTCTCAAACATTAGGAAGGTATTCCTAGTACTTTATACCCAAATTGCTCATGTGGCTCTTTAAGACTCTCAGCTGGTCCTCAGCGGAGATGGAAAACAGCTGCTCACCACCACCTGTGCTTGGAACTCTTCCACGCTTTGGAAGCCCATTAAATCATGTCTCAGCTTGTGAAATGAAGGCTCACAAAAAGGGTTTTTTTTGACCAGAGTTGGGGATTAAATCAGCTAAATGTTTGGAATTTTTTGGTAGCTATGATGACCAGACATTCTGCATTGCAATAACAATAGATATGTATTTATTGAGTACTTATGTAATAGGAGTGGAGCAAGCATGCAGCCGTTAGTCTGTAATTCTTATCAGGAGACCTTGAGCGTGGCCAACAGTCAGTGTCCCAGTGGTCCTTGTGGCAGAGAGTGCAGATTAAGGCCTTCTCCCTGGGGCCCTCTAGGCCCCCCAGCCTCCGGGCCAGTGGATGAGCTGGGCAGCCTGGGGACAGGCTGAGGGCTGGATCCTGAAGAGCTCCAGAGTCCTCACCGTAGCTGGGCACAGGCCTGGAAGCAGCAGCGAACCTTTTCCGCAAACCCACAGTCCATGGAAGCCTCAGCAACTGGAGTGTACGGACATGGCCTTTAAGGTAACAGCTTTAACCGGTTTCTCTCCAAGTTTCAAAAGTTGGTCCAGCTTAGATCAATTGTCACCTGGGAAGTGGCCAGAGGTCAGGGTTAAGTTGCAAGGACATTGTACTTCAGAGTGTCTCTGTGGTTGGGGCTGTTCTCAAAGAGGGGCCATTGTTGTGAGCTGGGGATTAACCTGAGTGGTATTTGCTACAACGTGTATTCCTATTGGTTCTATACAAAGGATTCTCTCCAGTTCAGATGAAAAGCCTGAGGTGCCAGCTGGGCCCTGGGCATCTGGCTCCCACAGTGATGGCAGCTGGGCAGGGTCTGGGGACCTGGCTCTGAGGGTGCTGCCAGTTCACCACCCCGCTTCAGCCAGGCCTGGGCACTGGCGGGAGGACCAAGACTGGTGCTGGACGAATTCTCCTGGGTGGATAAGTGGCCCATGCAGGGACCCCTCCTTGTAGCTAAGGCCTGGACCTCAAACCCTGACATTTTGATATTGTTTGGCCTCACTGTGGGTCAGGCACAGTTACTTGCATTTGATAACACTTTGTGTCAGACACTATGCCATACACTGTGTGTGTGTGTATGTATGTGCTTAGTCATGTCCTGTATAGTAGTATTGCAACGCTTTATTAATGGGGAATCTGAAAACTCAAGAGAGAGTTTAAGCAATTTGTCCAAGGTCACTTGGCTCGTAAGGATGGAGCTGGGATTAGACCCCAGGTAGTCTGGCCTCAGAATCTGGGCTTTGAGCTACATTGTCCCTGGACATACATACATTTATCTGTTCACTTATTCATCAAATATTAATTGAATGATGTGTCAGACGTTGCATTGCTTTCCCATCAAGAGAATCTTCTCTAAAAATACTCAGTCTTGTGAGGGAGACAGACACATGAACACAGAAATTGCTGCTTAATGTCAGAACAGTTGTACTTAAAAATATATTCAAAAAACTTAATTACCTTGATATCTTTAATAATAAGGAGTTTCATCTATTTATATAATTTAAGAGCTAATATAATATGTAACATGTTCAAATGGTACCATCTATTGTTGGTTAAGATCAGGGTGAAGTTTACTGCTAGTACGTAGAAGAGCGAATTCAAACTTTTGGGCTCAAGTGTAAAGTGGCATTAAGCTGCAGGGGGCGAGCATGAAGCCTGAAGGAACAAGAGCCGTGGTGCACTGTGATGACAAGGACAGGGAACAGTGGCATCGGAAAGGAGGATGGTCTGATTTAGATGTACCAGACTGCCATCACAGAACACCTGCTTGCTTCCTCCTGCCTTTTCCAGGATCCTGAGGCTGAAACAGACCGACTATTGCAGTGGAACTCTCTTAGGGAAGGGTCCAAGGTGAGGAGTGCGTGTGATGTGTGTGTGTGTCTCTTTTTACCTTTTTTTCTAGACTTTTATTTCCTTGTCACAGTTGCTGCCTGTCTGGAAGACAGCCCCTCCTTTAAGCATCTTCCAAGTGGCTGATAGTATGTAGCTATTCATGGAGTCCTATTTACCAGAATAGGATATGACAGATCCTAGGTCAATAAATCCAGACTTAGGGCTAGAAAACTGTAGCTAGGATGTTATGTTCCCCCAGTCTGGCTTCTTAGAAATCTGGACTTTTAAAAAAACTTGTCTCTGAGTTCCAGAAGTCCATTTTGGAACATAAAGGATGATGATCACTGTATTTTTCACTGTCCTTGTGTTCTACAATCATGATTTGAGATCACAAGGAGATCTCATTGTCCTGGAGTAGACATAATCTGAGTTGGGGGCTGTAAGAATTTATTTCTAATACTTCTCTGAATATTTGGATGAATACTCATGAATTGAGAACAAATCAGAGCCTTACACTTGTGACTTCTTTATGTAATTTTTCAGCTGCTTCTCCTTGAAGACAACAACATACCAGCCCCAACATCACAGATGGTGTTAGTCATCCTGATAATGCACCTCAGTTAATATTCAAGTCGGGATCCAGCTACACTTACTTGCTTTGTGCAACAGGTACTTGAACAACAAGCTGTAGATACATTGACGTTTGCTAAATCAAATTAGTTTTTAAATGTACTGGAGTGGCTTGCTATTTGAAGGTAATTGATGTTAAAACCCTAAAATAAAAAAAATGGTTTGCAAAGAAAATGTTCACTTCAAATGAATCACTCAGTTTATAGAGGCTGACTTTGTGGTCTTGGGGGAAGATACCACAGTAAGAGAAGACTTCCAGTTCTAGGCTCACATCTCCCACTAGCTAAACTGGTGATTTTAAGTAAATTAATAGAATCTCTCAGTGTCCCCAAACTTCTCAGCTAAAAACTTGGATTTGCTCATTCAACAAATAAATTAGGACCTCTCATGGAATAGATGGGCTTCCCTTGTAGCTCAGTCGGTAAATAATCTGCCTGCAGTGCAGGAGACCTGGGTTTGATCCCTGGGTCGGGAAGATCCCCGGAGAAGGAAATGGCAATCCACTCCAATATCGTTGGAAAATCTCATGGTGGGCTGCAGAAGAGCTTGGTGGGCTGCAGTCTATTGGGTCTCAAAGAGTCGGGCATGACTGGGCGGCTGACACTTACTTACACTCATGGAATGGTTAGGTGAAAAAAAGGACTAGCTCAAAGAGCTCATGGACAGGATGGGAAACCAAATAAACAAGTATATTTCAAGATAGCGATTGCTCCAGGAGGTAGCAATGTGCTGCCGAGGGCCCTGATACTGTCTGCCAGGGAAGGAGGTGACTGGAAGGTTCTCGAGGAGGTAACTATGGATGAAAAGACCATGGATTGGAGAGGTTATGTTAACCTGTGTGTAGTGTTCAGTCACTCGGTCATGCTCGACCCTTTGCGACCCCATGGACTGTAGCCCATCAGGCTCCTCTGTCCATGGGATTTTACAGGCAAGAATACTGGAGTGGGGTGCCGCTTTCTCCTCCAGTGATTGAACTTGGAACTTCTGCATTATCTGCATTGGCAGGCGGATGCTTTACCACTAGCGCCACCTGGGAAGCCCTTAGTTAAAGTTTTGATTTCCAGGCTGATAGTCTTTTCCTTTGACTATGAGAACATAATTAAAAATATAAAGCTGTTTTATTAGTATATCGAGAGTGTGTCTGTAGTAATAAAAATGTCAATAATAATAACTGAGATTTTGTGCTAGGTGTTGTTACTTGAGTTCACATGTTTACATTCATTAAATTCTCTTAACATAAAGGAAGCAGGTATTTGGAAGAAATTAAACACGGAGTTCAAATAACTTGGACAGCACTGCACAGCTAACGATGGAGCTCAGAAAGCTAGGTGTTGGGTGCTTCATGTATGTTGTCTTATTTAATCATTAAGATAACTCAAAGCAGGTGGCTTTATTTAGCTTCACTTCACACTTGAGAAAATGTAGGCACAGAGAGTTTAGGTAACTTTCCCAAGATCACACAGTATTTTCGGGTGGGGGGCTGGGATTTGAACCTATGCAGTCTGGCCCCAGAGCCTAGACCCTTACCTTCTTTTTTTTTTTTTTTTCTAATTTTATTTTATTTTTAAACTTTACATAATTGTATTAGTTTTGCCAAATATCAAAATGAATCCGCCACAGGTATACATGTGTTCCCCATCCCGAACCCTCCTCCCTACTCCCTCCCCATACCATCCCTCTGGGCCGTCCCAGTGCACCAGCCCCAAGCATCCAGCATTGTGCATCGAACCTGGACTGGCAACTCGTTTCCTACATGATATTTTACATGTTTCATTGCCATTCTCCCAAATCTTCCCACCCTCTCCCTCTCCCACCCTTACCTTCTGTTCACTTAGTTTAAAGTGGTTGAATCTGTCCTGCAAACTTGAGCAGGACCACTGAATGTTATCCCCAGTCTGACACTTCTGTCTCATCTAGGGTGAATCTCTGTTCCTCTGTTTTCCATCTGTAACCGAGGAACACTACTCATGATCTTAAGTGTTTAGGCATATGTCTGTTTTTTCCATTAGATTTGTGACTTCACAGGGACAGGGCTGATACAACTTACCTTTATATTTCCAGAACCTTTCACAGTGCCTATGTATAATAAGGGCTCAGTATTCAAAGTAGACCTGAATGAATATTTCCTCGTTATGAGTACTTGAAAACTGTAAGAAAATATTTACAAATTATGTCTGCCCTAGAGGTTGCCATGCGGGATCATCCTATTGTTAGAATTTGATCCATCTCTGGGAAGATTCCCTGGAGAAGAGAAAGGCTATGCACACCAGTGTTCTTGCCTGGAGAATCCTATGAACAGAGAAGCCTGGCAGGCTACAGTCCGTGGGGTCCAAAGAGTTGGACACAACTGAGTTACTAACACTCACTGCATCTTTAGGAATTGAGACGGGTCTCAGTACATAGGAAACACTCAAAAAAAATCCATAAATAAATGATAGCTTAGTAAGGGAGGCAAGGGGTGCAAATGAGAATTATCACAACTTTTGGGAAACTGTCCGTGGGAGAGGTGATAGAGATCGCTGGGAGGGGGAGCCCAGGCTCCTTGCAGAGACCCCCAGCAGACCGCCTTCATGGCAGCTGATGGAAGGGAGGTACCTGCTTGAGGTCAAGGCTCGTGGTATTCTGCACTGACCGCTCCTCATTTGACCCTCAGGGGTGCTTATTTCTGGCAGAAGCATTTTTTGGTTTTAGAAGGCACGTCACCCCCTTTACAACCTGTGTAATTGCTATTGGAATGCTTTGCCCTGGTAGTGTCTTAATTAGGTCAAATTTTATACCAAGGGCTTTAACTTAATGCTACATTTGCAATTCTAAGACCCCACCCCTACTCTTGGCACTGCCAGGAAACACTCACATTTTCTAGACATGGCAACATCCTGACCTGGAGCTTGTTTTTGCATTCTTGCATGCAAATGCAGCATGGGGTTGTGGGTGGGAGTGCGGAGGCGGGGGGGGGGGGGGGGGGGGGGGGGGGGGGGGGGGGAGTGGGGGGGTGGGGACGAAGCCAGGCGAAAGGAGATATGTGTGTCAGGAGAATCATCTAAATGCTTCTAGAAGGGGAAGCCCATTTTTAAGTTGCCCTGCTCCAAGTGCTGCCTGGATGGAGATTGTTTGGATAATTGCAGGATCCGAGGCTGTTCGTGTTTAGTTAAATTATATAGTCTTGCTCTCTGTGGGTTTTACAAAAAGCCATCTTTTTATTATCTGCCTTTCATCAAGCAGAACACACCCCTAGAGTTACACCCTTCCTCTCCCCTCCACGCCACCCCAATAATGAGAAGGAAGCCATCTGCCAAGAAAACAAACACAATATAAAAATTACACAAATACATAATCCCCAACCCAGAAGGGAAGGAGCAGCTGCCGCCTGGTCCAAACAGAAAACAGCTTAATATTTATACAGAAGAGAAGGTCCCCCAACAGGCCATAATTCCTCTGTGGGGTGGGGGCAGATGAGGGGAAGTCAGGGATGGGAATCACCTCCAAGGTCTGGGTCTAAGTAGGGACACGCTGGGAATCAGTTCATTAAGCTCAGTGTTGCTGTCCCCTGTCACAAGGTGCATTCAGGCAGCACCTGGGGAGGCTATCAATCTGTCACTGGAAAGGAATTGGAGGGGGGAGAAAGGAGGCAATTGGAAATGAGGATGGCTGGGGACTTTTCCTCCAGCGGGAAGTGTCGCTAGAGAAATATGGAGCAGGGCCATCCCCAAGGTAAGGTAAACGCAGGGCTTTTGCCCTTGGCCTTGGGGAACGGTGCCTGGGAGAGATGAAAATCTCTGCCATCACATTTCAGACAAGCCTCTTTCCTTACTCCCGATCTGCTCCCGGGGAGAATTTTACTCCCCTCCCCTGAGAAGTGCGCTTTCTAACATTTCAGTCAACTCAGGGCTTGCACTGATTTATATATAACTTGTATCTAATTCCTTAATCAAATGCTCTCTGACTGAATAGAAATGCAGTTATTAGAAACTATGCAGTTGCATGGAAGCAAGGCAATCTTCCGTTTTATTGATAAATCAGAATGTTGAGACAATGCTGCCAAATGACATGACAGTTCTTTCTAAGGAAGAGGCAGTTTACAGAGCTGTGTAAATCAGAAGTGCCCTTAAACTGTGGTTGGGGAGACATGATATGGCAAAATGTCTACCAATAAAGTGGAGGATTACAGCAAATTACCCAGTTTATACATGCAGGCAAAGCTTCGTTTCTCGTGCCATGTTCGAGAGCCAGTAAAGCTTGCAAATGTGATGGGAGCCACTATTTCTGCCTCTGTGCAGCTGTTTATCAGCAGCTTTTTAACACATTTTCACATATTAATGAGGTGGCATAGCAGTTCCAGAATTAGAACAGTGGGATGTATCATTGTCTGCCTTATCTGAAGATATGCCTGCTGTCAGCATCACTGCCAGGGTGTGTACCACGGAAGATGGAAATTTTGGTGGATGAAGCAGGTGCGTGTAACCTCTGCTTCCCTGTGCCTCCAACCCCTCTTCTCTGATTGTACCTACATTGGCCCTGGCACTGCTGTTTTCAGGTCTTGCTGCACTTTGCAGCTTTATCTTTTTGTTTCATTTTTTAAATTTAATTGAAGTATAATGATCTTATTACATTAGTTTCAGGTAGAAAGCAGAGATTCAATATTTTCATAACTATAAAATGATCACTATGATCAGTCTAGTTACCACCTGTCACCATACAAAGTTATTTTAATATTATTGAGCGTATTCCCATGCAGTACATTACATCCCTGTAACTTATTTATTTTGTAACTGGAAGGCCATGCCTCTTAATCTCCTTCACCTGTTTTACTCATCTTCACGCCCCCTCAACCATGGCAATCCCCGGTTTGTGCTCTATATGTCTGCTCCTGTTAGATTCTGTTTTCTTTTTTAGATTCCACATACAAGTCAAATCAGATGGTATCAATATTTATCTTTTTCTATGTGATTTAATTTACTTAGCAAAAGGCCATCTAGGTCCATCCAGGCTCTTGCAAATGGCAAGACTTCATTCTTTTTTATGATGAGTAATATTCCATTGCATAACTATATCTATATCCTGTGTGCTTTATCCAGTCTATTGATACTTAGGTTGCTTTCAAATATTGGCTATTGTAAATAATGGTGTGATGAATATTGTTTCATGATTTATGTATCAACATGGCTTGAGAATTCTTCTTTGCTTCTCCATTTTCTAAAATAATCCCTAATATTTAGTCAGTGGTGGTGGTGGTGGTTTAGTCTCTAAGGCATGTCTGACTTTTGTGGCCCCGTGAACTGTAGCCCACTGGTTTCTCTGTCCATGGGATTTCCCAGGCAAGAATACTGGAGTAGGTGGCCATTTCCTTCTCCAGGGGATCTTCCCCACCCAGGGATCAAACCCACGTTTCTGGCATTGCAGGCAGCCTCCTGTGTTGCCGGCAGATTCTTAATCACCGAGCCACCAGGGCAGCCCTGTTTAGTAGGTACTCCGTAAATAATGAACAAATGAATGAGTGGGTTGGTGGATGGATGAAAGTCTTTGTTTCCTCAGAGACTAACCTCTGCAGGCAGCCTACCTGTCATAGTTTCAAGGAGCAAAACAGGTGTGAGGCATGGTTTTCCTTGAATTTGCCTACACGTGGTAAAGTGGCAAATGAGATCTCCGAACTAAGAGGCATCAGAGAATTTAGAGCATTTAACCTGGAGATTTCCAAACACAGCTGGAGCCAGAACACTGCAAACTTTTCACCAGTTTTGTTAGCCTTTACTTGGCAAAACAAAAAGATCCTAAGCCCCTGCATTTTGAGAGGATGAAGAGGGGAAGTTTAATTAGTCTGTGAGATCCCAAAATCTGGACCCATGTATTAACTCATCTCTGTCTTGAAAAAAAAATTCACTGAAACCACCCTATTGTTTTTTATTATTTTTTTAATTGAAGATAATTGCTTTACAGAATTTTGTTGTTTTCTGTCAAACATCAACATGAATCAGCCATAGGTGTACATATGTCCCCTCTCTTTTAAACCTCCCTCCCATCTCCCTCCCCATCCTACCCCTCTAGGTAGATACAGAGCCCCTGTTTGAGTTCCCTGAGACATACAGAAAATTTCCATTGGCTATCTATTTTACATATGGTAATATAAGTTTCCATGTTACTCTCTCCATACATCTCACCTTCTCCTCCCCTCTTCCCAGGTCCATAGGTCTGTTCTGTATGTCTATTTCTCAATTGCTGCCTTGCAAATAAGTTCATCAGTACCATCCTTGTAGATTACATATGTATTAATGTTAGTATATGGTCTTTATCTTACTCTTTCTGACTTACTTCACTCTGTATAATAGGCTCTAGTTTCATCCACCTCATTAGAACTGACTCATTTGTGTTTCTTTTTATGGCTGAGTAATATTCCATTTGGAGAAGGCAATGGCACCCCACTCCAGTACTCTTGCCTGGAAAATCCCATGGGCGGAGGAGCCTGGTAAGCTGCAATCCATGGGGTTGTGAAGAGCCGGACACGACTGAGCGACTTCACTTTCACTTTTCACTTTTATGCATTGGAGAAGGAAATGGCAACCCACTCCAGTGTTCTTGCCTGGAGAATCCGAGGGACGGGGGAGCCTGGTGGGCTGCCTCCTATGGGTTCGCACAGAGTCGGACACGACTGAAGTGATTTAGCAGCAGCAATATTCCATTGTGTATATGTACCACAACTTGTATTTCTATTCATCTATTAGTGGACATGTTCAAGCTGGTTTTAGAAAAGGCAGAGGAACCAGAGATCAAATTGCCAACATCTGCTGGATCATAGAAAAAGCAAGAGAGTTCCAGAAAAACATCTATTTCTGCTTTATTGACTATGCCAAAGCCTTTGACTGTGTGGATCACAATAAACTGTGGAAAATTCTGAAAGAGATGGGAATACCAGACCACCTGATCTGCCTCTTGAGAAATTTGTATGCAGGTCAGGAAGCAACAGTTAGAACTGGACATGGGACAGACTGGTTCCAAATAGGAAAAGGAGTTCATCAAGGCTGTATATGGTCACCCTGTTTATTTAACTTATATGCAGAGTACATCATGAGAAATGCTGGACTGGAAGAAACACAAGCTGGAATCAAGATTGCCAGGAGAAATATCAATAACCTCAGATAGATGACACCACCCTTATGGCAGAAAGTGAAGAGGAACTAAAAAGCCTCTTAATGAAAGTGAAAGTGGAGAGTGAAAAAGTTGGCTTAAAGCTCAACATTCAGAAAACAAAGATCATGGCATCCGGTCCCACCACTTCATGGGAAATAGATGGGGAAACAATGAAAACAGTGGCAGACTTTATTTTTCTGGGCTCCAAAATCACTGCAGATGGTGACTGCAGCCATGAAATTAAAAGACGCTTACTCCTTGGAAGGAAAGTTATGACCAACCTAGATAGCATATTCAAAAGCAGAGACATTACTTTGCCAACAAAGGTTCGTTTACTCAAGGCTATGGTTTTTCCTGTGGTCATGTATGGATGTGAGAGTTGGACTGTGAAGAAGGCTGAGTGCCGAAGAATTGGTGCTTTTGAACTGTGGTGTTGGAGAAGACTCTTGAGAGTCCCTTGGACTGCAAGGAGATCCAACCAGTCCATTCTGAAGGAGATCAGCCCTCAGATTTCTTTGGAAGGAATGATGCTGAAGCTGAAACTCCAGTCCTTTGGCCACCTCATGCGAAGAGCTGACTCATTGGAAAAGACTCTGATGCTGGGAGGGATTGGGGGCAGGAGGAGAAGGGGACGACAGAGGATGAGATGGCTGGATGGCATCACTGACTTGATGGACGTGAGTCTCAGTGAACTCTGGGAGTTGGTGATGGACAGGGAGGCCTGGCGTGCTGCGATTCATGGGGTCGCAAAGAGTTGGACACGACTGAGCGACTGATCTGATCTGAGGCTGCTTCCATGTTCTAGCTATTGTAAATAGTGCTACAATAAACACTGGGATACATGTGTCATTTTCAATTTTGGTTTCCTCAGGGTATATATCTAGGAGTGGGATTGCTGGGTCATATGGTAGTGAAACCACCCTATTTGTTTTAAGTGAGACACTGGCCTGCTTAAAAGAATTAGCTCATTTCAGCAAATCATAAGCTGCCTGTAGCCCCACAGGCTCCTCTCTGTCTTGACTCTTCAGAGCAGGGGTCCAGGCTGGGCCACATGAGTCATGCAGGGATGCCATCACTAGGCGATAGGAGGCTTTTTACATCCAGGTCAGTCCCTGTAACAGGAGCACAGAAGCCAACACACTGATTTCTAATACATTTCCTTCTGCTCCAGACGTAGTTGCTCTGTCCTTAGGTGGAACATATATGTGTTTCAATCATGTAAATACATGTAAATTCTGAGCTACAAGAATTCTGGTTGGTATGAAAAAAAAAAAGACTCTGCACAGACACATCTGCTCAATTATGTCTCCTTTATCTGAATCCCTGGAGCTCATACTGTCTATGCCACACAGCACAACAGCCCTTCGTTTTTACATTGTCTTCTGTGCTGTTAATTATTCACAATCTTATCTCTCCTAAAGAATGGAAACACTCTATTTGAATCCTGTTATTCATTGATAAACTTTTTTTTTGTCAACAGTCTTTTTTTTGGAAGTGTTGGCTGCTCACAGTTCTACATACGTTGGAGAGATCAGAGATTCTGTCGACCTGGTTCCCAGCCCTGGCCCTATGACTGATGGATGACAAGTGTACCAGTGAGAACTGAAACTTGCAGCACCTGGATCCCTGTCGCTAAGAGGGAAGAACAGTACTGACCTACCTCATGCAATGCAGTGTCATATGCATTAACTGTCTAATGATGCTAAAGCTCTTTGAGCATGTAAACGTGGAACATTATCATTATGGTTAATACTAGTCTCCAGGTTGTAAGTTTTTTCTTTCCTCAAAGAGAAGCAGAAAGATTATTTAAAGAAATACTGAATAGAAGGCTACAGTTTGTTCTTAAGTCATGATTGACTTTGATCAGAATGGTGTAAACAGTGCGTATGCGGTCTTGAAGTCCTCAAGATAATTATTTCTAACTTCAGGGCATGAAGACTTCTCTTTCTCCTCCTCCCATCAAGGGAAAAAGAAAGAAAGAAAAAACTTGGAAAGCTCATGCTCTTAAAATATAAGACGATTTGTCAGGTCTGGAAATAGTGTTTCCTAAAACCCTTGCTACAAGAGAGGCCCAACTGAGTAGACAGAGCTGGACTCAGTCTTAAACATCTTGCTATGGAAAGACCCAGAAGCAGGAGAGGTTGCAATGAGTTTTTAAAGCCCCTCCAGTTATTTTTTAATTCTAGAATTTCAAGAGAGAAAGGATTCTTGGAGATCCAATATCCTTGTCCAGTGCCCTTTCCACTTGCACTGGTGAATCCCCAGTGGTATGTCTCCAACCGGTGTTGTAACAAGTTGCCACACACTTAATGGCTTAAACCAACATGAATTTATTATCTTGCAGTTCTGGAGCTTGCAAGTCTGAAAAGAGTCTTAGGGACTAAACTTAAGGCATTAGCAGGGCTGGTTCCTTCTGGAGGATCCGGGGGAGACTCTTCCTTGCCTCTCTCAGCTCTGGTGGCTGCCCACATTTCTTGACTTGTGGCCACATCACAACAATGTCCACTTCCATCATCACATGGCCTTCTCCTCTTCTCTAGCGGTAATATCCCTCTTCCTCCCTCTTATGATGGGCCTTTTGATTACACTGGACCTGCTTGGATAATCCAGGATAATCTCTCCGTCTCGAGATCCAGGCCAAGGGAACAGTGAGTGTCAAGGTCTCGAGGTACAGCATGCTTGATGTGTAATAACAGCCATGAGGCCAGCATGCTGTAGGTGATGGAAGGGGAGGGAGTGGAAGGAGAAGAGCTCCCTGAAGCAGAGAGGCAGATCTCATAGGATGTAGGGTCAAGGTAAGGACTTTGGTCTTTAAGTGAGAGGGAGACTGTGGTTGGGTTTTGAGCAGAGCAGTGACTGACATGATCTTTACATTTTTCAGGGATAACTCTGGCTTCTGGGAGAGACAGGAGGCTCTTGGAATAATCTAGGCAATAGGTCATGGTGGTTGGATCAGGTGGTGGGAAGTGCTGAAATTCTGGATATATTCTCAAGGTCGAGCTGTTAGAATTTTCTGGGGGATTGGCTGTGGGACGTGAGTGAAATACAGAAGTAAAAGTTGACTCATAGGTTTTTGGTTTTAGCAGCGGAAAAATGGGGAAAACTGCAGGAAGAGAGAGATGTCGGGAGAAGATGGAGAGCGTGGTTTGGACATGTTAGGATCTGAGAATTACAAGTGGAGATGTGCCAAGCCATGCAGCTGGAGTTGCTAATCTAGAGTTCAGGGGAGAGGCAGGAGAAGTCTTCAGGAAATAAATATCAAAACCTACAATGTCTGCTTACTTGTTAAAGGACAAAGGCCAAGCCCTTTAATATGACATTTAAGGTTTTTTATGGGTTGATCTCAGCCTCATCTCTCACTGAGCTCCTATACCCAATGCTTCAGTGACTGATATTTTTCAAAACTCCTTGCCCTTTCCAGCTTCATAGTCTCTGGCTCGTGTTGTTCCTTTGACCTGGAAAAAGCACCCCTCCCTTGCTATCAGAATCCTGTTCATCCTTCAAGTCCTGTGAGTCTCTTCTGCTTGCTTTAGTTGAAATCCATCACGCCCTCCTCTGTGCTCCCAAGTAGACAGATGGTGCATTCTCCCTGATATCTGACTACTTTTGTTTGTCTGTATCCCCACTAGATTGTGAGTTCCTTGAGGGTAGGGAAGGACCATGGTTCATTGGTCCTTATATCTCTAAGATGTCTCCAAGATGGAAACAGACAGGGGTGAGATTCTGAAAATCGGAACCCTCAGTCCGTCAGTTTACCGTTGCTGGTTTTGGGGTAGACATGCCCGGAGGACATGGCCAGACAAGAGTAGACTATTGATGATCACACGGTGTTGGTTGAAACCCCCACATGGAACCCATAGACCAGGGAGCTGGCTTCACTCCGTGTGAGTCACACTTTCTTCTTGGTCTCCTGAAGAGCGCAAGGACGAGACTAAAAACTGGCTTCCTTGGTCCCTTTCTTATACCCAAGCCTCGACCCCTGTGTGAAAGCAGGAGGGCATGGACAACTGAGTCTAACAGGGAGATGGTCCAGGGGAATACAGCCTAGAGCAGAGCTGGCCTAAGTTAACCCCTGAGGCACTGGGAGATGGCACGGGGCGTAGGAAGCCAAAGGCTTAGCTTCTCTAACTAACCAAATAGAGGAACACAATCTGGAAATTAAATGAGGGGCCCGATAGGAGAGCAGAGAGCAGGGCAGGGATGTTAACAGCCTTTGACTTTTTAAAAACAATTGATATTTTCTCTATGGCTATGCTGGGTCTTGTTGCTGTGTTGGCTTTTCTCTAGGCGTGGTGCATGGGCTTCTCACTGTGGCGGCTTCTCTTGTGCAACGTGGGCTCTAGGGTGCTTGGGCTTCACTAGTTGTGGCTCCTGGGCTCTAGAGCACAGGTTCTGTAGTTGTGGTACACAGGCCTAGTTGTTCCTCACTGTGTGGGATCTTCTTGGATCAGAAATCAAGCCTGTGTCTCCTGAGCTGGTAGGTGGATTCTTTACCGCTGAGCCGCCAGGGAAGCCTTGACTTGTCGATTGCACGGCTGTCCCACCCCACGTCACGGCCCGGCAGTGCTCACTGTGGCGGCTTCTCTTGCTGTGCAACATGGGCTATAGGGTGCGTGGGCTTCACTGGTTGTGGCTCCCACTCTAGTGCACCTCCTCCTTGGCAGTGAGCTGCCAGGGGAGGAAAGCCTGAGGCCCACCTCCAGATGGAGCCCGTCCCCACATCTGGCCCTGATTTTCACCAAGAAGGTGTTGAATAAGGTTTCACTGAACTTGCTGAATTGGATAAATCCTCAGGAATGCACATGAATCCCTAATGTAAAGACTTAAGGGTTACTTTGTGTCAGTGATAGCAAGTGACATAAACATCTAAGATTTTCCTGGAATCCTAGTGTAAGACATGGTATAGTGTAGTGGGTGAGAGTGAGGGCTCTGGAACTGTGTGATTGTGGACAAGTTAATCTTCCAGGGCCTCAATTTCCTCATCCATAAGATGGGAGTAATGATATTTCTCACCTCATGATTTTTTTTTTTTTGCATTGGTTAAACAAGTTAATACTTAGAGCTGGGTGCATAGTGAATGTTGGGTATGTTTTAGCTATTTTATGTGTCAATTAATTATAAAATGTCAGAGTTGTATGTTAGAGGATATGTCTAGGTCTGTGTTTTAAGAAGGTTTAAAATTTCTGAGGAAGATTTAGATTTTTATCACACTGTCAGTCTACTCAAATAGTCAGTTCATATCCTGGAAGCAAAAATGACTCTTCTTGTCTAGAGGGACCATCTTATGGGAGCTGGTTATGGGACTGTTATTTAGGCAGCTGCTTTTTGGCATGATCCCAAGTGAAATGTTTGAGCTGGCTCTTCCCTCAGGCTCAGAAGTCACCTGGCTAATGTGAACTTCAATGGTCCTGGGATGCTCAGCTGGAATCTCTGGCTTGTGTTACCCCAAGCAGGTGTTCTGAGACCAAAGGGACAGTAATTGGCAACAATGGTTGTTGGAAGGTTACCAAAGACTGGCTGGGAATAGTCTCATCAGCGCGCGCGCGCGCGTGTGTGTGAATATTCTCATCAGTGTGTGTGTGTGTGTGTTCTCTCCAGATAGGTAAGAAGGGTCTTGCTGCATGCATGCTCAGTTGTGTCTGACTCTCTGCGACCTTACAGATTGTAGCCAGTCAGGCTCCTCTATCCGTGGAGTTTCCCAGGCAAGAACGTTGGAAGGGGTTGCCATTTCCTATTCCAGGGGATCTTCCTGACTCAGGGCTTGGACCTGTGTCTCTTGCATCTCCTACATGGAAAAGTCCAAAAAGGGTCTCACTAGGAATCTTTGAAGCCAAATTTTCTTCTGAGCTTTCCTGGCTTTTATTGTTCAGAATTTCACTTCTGTCTTGGTAGTCTGAGGATCTTTTTCTGATCTTTTTCTCCCTTCTATTAATATTGTCCGAATACAATAGTTAGAACTGTGTAGAACTGTGACCTGAGAATCCTCAGAGGCCTTTCTGATGGTGTCATTTTAATGCTGTTACTTACCTTTTTAAACTGCATTTCCCCCCCTTCCTATGAGGATCATCCTTGAACAGTGAAAACTCTTCATGGTATGAGGTACCTGGCAATGGCAGAGGGAGCTCTTAGGTAAACAAAGACTTTTGTTTTGCTGTCTGGTTAATTAAACCTCCCCTTTCCTCATATTCCTGTGTCAATAACGCTGGTCACTTTCTGAATTCCAAGAGGAGGATTTACTTTTGAAATAAGAAAAAAAAATCAATGCTTTAAGTCTTTTTTTGGAACCCTATTTATTTAGTTGGATCACTTATAATCTTTTATTTCCTGTGATAGATTTTACACACGAATATTCATTCAACAAATATTAACTAAGAGTCTGTTGGGGCAAGACCCAGTTCTAGCATTGAAGGGGAATATAAATATGATACATTTCTATCTCTCTATACATATGACATAGATTATTTTCTAATGATGGGACATGACAAATGCCAAAGTAGGGGACTGTGTGAAGAAAAAGTTGAGAAAGTTGTTACAGGGAGGGAATAATTCTGATGTCATGGAAATGTGTGAAGATTCATCCTTCCCTAGAGGATATGTACATTCAAAGGGAGTGGTCCACACTTAAACTCTCCCCAGGGCATTGTTGCTCATGGCCCACGACCCCTTTGGGATGGACTTCGCGGCTGCCTATGGGGTCCTCTGCTCGATTCTGAGAGGAGGCAGTTCAGTGTGAGGCAGACCCTGCCTCTGCTCTCTGCTCCTCTAGCTGCTGTGTGCCTTTGGGTGAGTTACTCAACTGCTCTGAACCTCAGTTTGATCGTCTGCCAAACAGAGAGAGTAGCACCTACTTCATGATGTAAAAGTTGAAATGAATTCATATATGTACCATACATGGTAACTAGAAAGTGGGCAGTTCATGTAAATTCCCTCCATTCTTATACCAAGATTTACATTTCCTTTTCCTTCTCTTTTTAATTTCCTTTTTCTCTTGTAGTAGGGGTGAATGGCCAAATCACTTCAATTATTCTCACTGGGTTCCAGGCACATCTGAGATTAATATCAGCTAGAACCTGAGCATCATTGCCAAAACATGAGCTCCTTAAGCTGACATGTGGACCACATGAAGGGACTTTTTTCTCAGTGCTAGGTGATGCTAATTGCCAGCTGATCTGAAGCCAGAGTTGCTTTCCTTTGTTTAATAATTTATATCTTCTCTGAGAACACCGAGCTAAAGTTTAAAACTACAGAAAGTAATGATTTATCTAAATGCCAACAAAGCTAAATGCAGTAAAATCGCCCAGACTCCCTTTGTGGGTTGCTACTCATGCACCACCCCGAACACCAGGTGGCATTTGAGGGAGTATTCGTGTGGACAGCAAGAGAGTTAAGCTCCCGGGGTGTTAGGTCTCCTTGCAGCCTCGCTCTGTAGGTGTCACCAGCTCAGGCTGGCTAAGACGCCAGTAGGACTCATGGAAATGGGTGTGTTACAGTCCCGAGGCCCACCGCATAGGGCTGCACTTTATTTCCATTTATTCTTTCATCAAGCATTCATTGAGTACCTACTATGTGGCAGGTCATCTGCTGGGCATCGTGCAGAGTTACAGAGCTGGAGATTGCCTCTCTCAAGCCGCTCACTCACAGTCTGGTGCAGAAAATGTCCATCAGTGGTCAGTTATCCTGTTCTTCACCCTCCCCACCCATGCTTCCCAAGTAGCAACAGAGCAATAACCTTCTCCAGTATTTTTCCTTCTTTGTGGCATTTTGGGAGGTTGGGACTTGGGGAGGGTGGGGGAATAAGACTGGAATAACAGGAATAACCATTTAAAGCAATTGCAGTGTGCCCCGTATAGTACTTGTTGTTGCTCAGTTGCTCAGTCATGTCCAATTCTTTGTGACCCCACGGACTGCAGCACGCCAGGCTTCCCTGTCTCTCACCACTCCCGGAGCTTGCTCAAACTCATGTCAATTGAGTCGGTGATGCCATCCAACCATCTCATCCTCTGTCATCCCCTTCTCCTCCTGCCTTCAGTCTTTCCCAGCATCAGCGTCTTTTCCAATGAGTTGGCTCTTCACGTCAGATGGCCAAAGTATTGGAGCTTTAGCTTCAGCACCAGTGCTTCCAATGAATACTCAGGGTTGATTTCCTTTAGGATTGACTGGTTTGATCTCCTTGCTGTCCAAAGGACTCTCAAGAGTCTTATCCAGCACCACAGTTTGAAAGCATCAATTCGTTGGCATGCAGCTTTCTTTATGGTTCAACTCTCACATCTGTACATGACTACTGGAAAAACCATAGCTTTGAACATAGGGACCTTTGTGGGCAAAGTTATGTCTCTACTTTTTAATATGCTGTCTAGGTTCATCATAGCTTTTCTTCCAAGGAGTAAGTAAGTGTCTTTTAGGCATTTTATATCTAATATCCCATTTAACAGATCTATCCAGAAGGAAATGAGATTTATGAACTATAGATGGGAACAGATCTGGAATTGTCAGAAGTGTTCCTTCCTGGTCACACTGAGAGATCCAGTTTCACTTCACGATCACACAGTTATCAAAGAGCTGTCACTGATTGTGGTTTGACTTTGTGGAAAACTCAGTACCCTAAGCTGACTTTGATGGCTCAGGTGTCTAAGGAAACCCTCTCCATTATAAGAAGGCTATGAAATCAGTCACTAGGGTGTGGCCAGAAGATATAAACATATCTTTGCACCTTTGTTTTCCTCTAACCATAAATCTCTTCCCCTACACGCACATGGTTGGCTCCCCCACCTCCTTGGCCCCCTTCTCCAGCAGATCTCTCTTAGCACTGTTGTTACACAGAACGCCCCTGCTCCCTGGCATTCCTTTTTTAAAATGTAATTTTATTATTATTTTTTGGCCAAGCTGAGTCTTCGTTGTGGCGCGCATACTTTCTCTAGTTGCAGTGCAGCGGCACTTCTAATTGTGGGCGTGGACTGAGTTGCCCTGTGGCGTGTGAGATCTTACTTTCCTGACCATGGATAGAAAATGTCATTGGAAGGCAGGTTCTTAACCACTGGACCACCAGGGAAATTCCCTGATCCCTGGCATCTTTTCTTTTTAAAAAGTTTAATTGGAGGATAATTGCTTTACCATGTTGTGTTGGTTTCTGCCATACAACAGCACAAATCAGTCATAATTATATATATGCCCCCTCCCTCTTGAGCCTTCCTCCAAACCCTGGTGCCACCTCTCTAGGTCACCACAGACACCATACTGGGCTCCCTGTGTTGTAGAGCAGTTTCCCACTTCTTGCTGTTCAACTTTTCTCCATAGCGCAGATAGTCATCAAACAGAACACATTTTACTTCTTTTTTCATTTGTCTTCTCTTTCCCCTTATGAAAGGCAAGTTCCACGAGGCCTGACAGTCTCTCCATTTCTGTTTCCCCGCTACAGTCTCAGCACCCAGAATAGCACCTGGCCCAGAGCAAGTGATCAACAAATATTTGTTGAATGAATCAGTGACCTGCTGCTATTAATATTAGGAAGAAATGACTTCATGTAGCCTAAGTGTAGAGTGAGGCCCTTCCTACAACAACAGGATCAGGAAATGTACCATTCATTCATTGATTCATTCCTTCAGTGGGTATTTACTATGCAATTAAGTTGTGCCTGGCACAGTGCTGGGCTTTGGGGTAACGAATGTAATGAGACATGGTTTCTGCTTCCAGAGAACTCAGTCTATTGAGGGAAATTGACCCATAAATAATATTAATGGTGATAATGATGATGGCTTGCATTTAATGGAGTGTGCTACAGGCCAGATGCTGTTCTATGTATGACTCTTATGCCCAATTTGCAGATGAGGAAACAGACACAGAGTCCACACATTCTGAAATGTGGATGGCATGTGTGACAACAGCTTGCATTGTAACTGGGCACTTCCTTAGAGTGGAGAGGGGCAGGTGGGCAGCTCTGAGAGGCTTATGGGTAAGAATCGCTCTCTTGCCCCCATTGCCTGATTCCTAGAGTTGCTGGACATGTCTCCTTCCCTCACTTCAAGCCTTGCTGCTCTGGACCTAGTCTCCCCTGAGCTCTCAGCAAATGCTCTCCTTCTGACCCTCATGACCCCCAGTTCTTTTGCTCCTGAGTCTGTAGGCCTCTCCAGTGCTCTAGAGCAGGCAGGATGGCTCAGCCCAGACCTCCCAATTCCTCACTCTGTACTCTCAAATCTGCCCTCAGACACCCGACATCAGGTCCTGTGTCCTCTCGGGGAGGGGAGACACTGAGACCATTTCCCAGATTCTGCTCGCCCTGTTGGGGGAGGGGGCTCCACGAAGGCCCACCTTCGCCAAAAGGGTCTTTTGGGAGTCTCCGAAAGGAGAGTGCAACGCCGTCACCCCTCTCACCCTGTCTGCCTCCCCTCAGTCCCTTCTGAGCCTTGGGTGACCACCCTTTGCGCATCAAAATTCTAGGAGGTCACTTATCTTTCTCGCCTAATGATGTGTTACAGAAAACAAGCTTCCATTACTTGCAAAAGTGTGACGGGAACATGAATATTAATAACTCCCATGGGTTTCCTGCAAACATCCATCACTGCGGCTTAGAAAGCTTGTTCAGGGTTGCTTGGCATGGGGGTAACTGCTCAGCAGAACAATAATAAAGCATTCATGAACCCAGCTCAGGCGGAGCGCTTCCTGGGGCTTTGAGCTGCCGTGTTCCTGCAGGGCTGAGGTGGGGAAAGAGCTCCCTTGCACCTGGGTTTCGGCAGGAAGAAGCTTCGCTTTGGTTAGGGACAGGACTTGGCAGCTGCACGGGGACCCAGTGGCACTGCATCGGGGCTTTCTTTTGATCGAAACGAAAGTTCTCTTTGGTGACAGCATCTTGGAAAGTGGGTGCATTAGATTTAAGCTAAGTCAGGTTGGAGTGATGATAGAATCCAGAGCTGGTCCAGCACAGATTATTAGAACTTCCAGGCTCAGTGTCATCTCTCTGAATACATGGAGGCCACAAAAGCCAGGAGAAAAATCAGCAGCAGGGCCAACAGTAGAGAATCTGGAGAGGATCAGTCCTTTGGAGAACCCTTGAGCAAGGGCCATCCGGATAACATTGCCCTTGTCCTACCTTCAGGGTTTCCTAATAAAGTCTGCTGATGTAGTTTTCTCCGCAAAAGTCATTTTCTCCAGGGAGTCTTCAGGTATATACTATTTTCTGCTCCCTGGGTCTCTGGATGCCTATTAGGATCTCAGGGTTGACTCAGGCTGTGGTAGAGCTCCTAGGTTTCCCATCTCAGGCAGCGCTGTTCTAGTAACGAGTGCTCCCAAGATCTGAAGGGAATTCCTGGCAGAGCTGGAGAATGGTTAGATTAAAGGGAGATGGGGTTGAGAAACATCACAGCTCTGCTTCTTGGGTTCTGTTGCCCCAGGAACCCCATGTGATCTTTAGGGTTTGAGCTCCTGGTTTGATGGCTGTTCAAGAACACTATCGCCTGGGTCCCCTAGTTGAAAATTACTGTTGAAATTTATTTTAATGTATACCGTGTGTGCTGTATTTAAACATTTGTTACTGTTTTTCAGTTGATAAGTCATATCTGACTCTCATGTGATCTCATGGACTACAGCACCCCAGGCTTCCCTGTCCTTCACTCTCTCTCAGAGTTTGCCCAAATTCATGTCCACTGAGTCTGTGATGCTATCTAACCATCTCATCCTCTACCACCCCCTTCTCCTTTTACCTTCAATCTTTCCCAGCATCAGGGTCTTTTCCAATGAGTTGGCTCTTCGTATTAAGTGGCCAAAGTATTGGAGCTTCAGTTTCAGCATCAGTCCTTCCAGTGAATACTCAGGGTTGATTTCCTTTAGGATTGACTGGTTTGATTTCCTTGCATCCAAGGGACTGTCAAGAGTCTTCTCCAGTACCACAATTTAAAAGCATCAATTCAAAATCTTTCATATTTCTAGCTCACAAAAATAAAACAAAATCATTTGGATTTTCTAGGGAAAAATATCTTCTTAGGTAATTTCAATGTGATTAGGGTAGCATCTCTTTTGCTAACTTTAGGTCAATAATGAAATCTACAGTGTTAATGAAAATGCTCATTTTCTTGGGTAGCAGCATGCAAAATCTCTCTGCTGCACAATTAACAGTGGTAGGGAAATTTCTGCCATTTCTTCTAGCTGTCAGATTTTCTTGTAGGTGGAATTCCATTGTCTTGCATCAGAACAGGCCATGCAGGTGAAAGTTATGGAAACAGCCATGGCTTTCTTCCTAATGTGCTTTATTGTAGGAGGTCATTGCCCCACAGAGTTTCTGGCATTGGGTGTGTTGAATCATAGTGGCCTCTGCCTGGAGATGTTTATCTGGGAGAAAGCTTGGTATCATCATGGAAGGAATAAAAAGTTGAGGTCAGAATATCTTCAAAGTGAATGTTCACTCTAAAATTTGCTAGCTATGTGATTCTGCCCTTTCTGAGCTTCAGTTTTCCCATCTGTAAAATGAAAATAAAAATAACAACTGCTCTTTCTACTTTATAAAATTATCCTGAGGATAATATGAAACCCTTTTATGGGTAATAGTTTTGAAGACTGTGTTGCTAAAGGGTTGTTGTTTTTGTTGAATATTGTATAGAAATAGAGTTAAACCTTTTCTAAGAATGCTCCCAAAACACTCTTTGAGCTATTGTAAAGTGGTTGCCAGGCGTGTGCAATAAAAGTGTGTAACATAGGAAGGCTTCTTTTCCAGTCAGAAAGGGAAAAAATTTTGACTTGGTGATTATAGCATGTAATGTTGACTATTTAAGCAACCTCTATTCAACCTCTATTCTTACGTCAGTCCTTTCTTCTTTGTAAAAGAACCCTGATTTTGTTATATGTCTGCCCTTATCATGATTGCATGTTTCAAGGGAGGCAGACTTTAGCCCAGAAGCAAGATTGGTCTAAGTCAATGGTTCCTAAACCTTGATGGGCATCAGAATCATGCAGAGGGCTTGTTAAAACACCAGTTGCTGAGCACCAGCCCTGATTTAGTAGGTCTGGATGGTGTCAGAGAATTTGCATCAAGTGATGCCAATACTATTGGTCTGAAGACCAGGCTTTGACAGCCACTGTCTGAGCCAATCCTGGTGATCCCCTCCTCCTTACCAGTTGTTGTTGCTCGGTCACTAAGTCACATCTGATTCTTTGCAACCCCATGGACTTCAGTATGCCAGGCTTCCCTGTTCCTCACCATCTCTCGGAGTTTGCTCAAACTCATGTCCATTGAGTCGGTGATGCC
Organism: Bos indicus; assembly: GCF_029378745.1. NCBI lineage: Eukaryota > Metazoa > Chordata > Mammalia > Artiodactyla > Bovidae > Bos > Bos indicus. The sequence continues at coordinate 60,106,063 of NC_091775.1, read as the reverse complement.
ATTCAACCATCTCATCCTCTCTCGTCCCTTCTCCCCCTTGATGTTTAGTGGTTAGGTATAGATACATGGGGCAACTCTTCCCAATGAGATGTGATAAGTTTGCAGGGGGCTTAGGGGAAAGGGGTTCTCACTTTTCAAACGAGACACAGAGAAGAGATGGCTCCTTTTCTACCTCTGAAAAAAGTCTGAATGGAGCACCTGGGACTGCTGCAGATATTCTGGGACTATTAAGGGAGCAACACTTAAAAAGGACAAAGTGAACGCTCTTAGAATGACCAATCTTTTTTGGAACCAGGGGCTGGTTTTGTAGAAGACAGTTTTTCCACAGACTGCAGTGGGGGGTAGGGATAGTTTTGGTTTTGCCTGGCCCTCCACCTCCTACTGTGTGGCCCCGTTCCTAAGAGGCCACAGACCAGTGCCATCAGGGACCCTTGATGCAAAGCACCTGGGTTCTTACTGATGTCTTTAGGTTACCCAATTAAATATGGAGTTGCCTACCTTATTAAGTCATTTTTAGTTGGAGTTCTCTGTTACTTTCAGTCAAAGACAATTGATAAAACAACAATAATGTTAAAATTTCTTTTCTGTCATGAGGACAGTGGGGTAGGTTATGGGACAGGATCCCTGAGCCTTACTTCAAGCAATGTGAGATGCCTGGCATTAGAGAATGCACTCAACCATGAACCATGTGCCTTCATTAAGGTCTAACTATTAGAAGGAGGTTCCGGAAGAACCAGTTTAGGAAGAGCTGGAGGTTCTGAGCAAGTCAGGGTATGAGTAAAGAGTTCCCGACCAACCTGGGAGATGTGAGCATATGAGAACAGGCTGGGCGCACAAGCTGGAGAGAAGGTAAGCTCAATGCCTTAAGGATAGCAAACTTATGAGGATTTTGTGGGCTGGTAGGTGGGAAGGTGAACCCAGGGTTGGAAAGAACAGCTCAGGAAAGGCAGACTAAGAGGATCAGAATTGGAAGGTAGAAAATAAGCAAATGTCAGAGGAACTTGGGAGCTTATATGCTGATTGAGATATTATGTCCCCATGATACATTATTTTTTACTATTTTGACACTGGTAAAGCTATTCTCAGGCTTCCCAGGTGGCGCTAGTGGTAAAGAACCCTCCTGCCAATGCCGGAGATGTAAGAGTTGCAGCTTTGATCCCTGGGTCTGAAAGATCCCCTGGAGAAGGGCATGGCAACCCACTCCAGTATTCATGCCTGGAGAATCCCATGGACAGAGGAGTCTGGCAGGCTACAGTCCATAGGGTTGCAAAGAGTCAGACACAAATAAAGTGACTTAGCACGCACACATGCAAAGCTATTTTCAGTTAAAAGACAACATGGGTTCCTGAGGTGGACTTTATGCCATCTGGTCCAGCCTGTGATTTCACGATAATTACTAGAACTCTCTTTCCCTCAAACTCTAGGATTGTTGCAACTGGGTTCTTCTAGTACTGGTGGGCCTGATCTGTGACCTTTCGGTGTTCATCCCATTTCCTTCCTATTACTTACCCGAATGTCTTCAGTGGGCTGCTGCCTACCAACCCTACCTGCAAACATTACAGGCTGTGGTTCTGCTCCTGCTCCTCTGTTCTGTGCCAGGCCCAAGGGTCCTTGCCCTCAGCACTGGGGATGCAGCAAAGAAAAGAAAGAGCCTTGATCTCAGGATGCCCAGTCTAGGGCAGCACTGTCCAGCATAAATAAAATAAAAGCCACAAGTGTAGTTTTAAGTTCTCTAGTGACCACATTAAAAAAGTGAAATGAAATTGTGATATTAATTTTAATAGTCTATTTTATTTATCCCAGTGGTTCTCAACCAGGGGAGATTTTGCACCCTAGGGGCATTTGGCAACGTTTAGCAATGTCATTAGGCAAGTTTTAGTTGTCACAACTTGGAGTGTACTGGTGGCATTTAATGGGAAGAAGCCAGAGATGCAGCTGAACATCCTACAATACACAGGGGACAGCCTCCCATAGCAAAAAGCCATGTAGCCCCAAATGTCTATGCTTCTGAGGATGAAAAATCCAGATTTAACTCAATACATCTAGAACCTTTCATTTCAACATGTAATCAAATGTAGAAAACTCATTAATTTGATATTTTACATTTTTTAAAATTCTAAGTTTTAAAGTCTGGTGTGTATTTTACACTTACATCTTAATTCAGGACAGCCATGTTCCAACTGCTCGATTGCCATGTGTGACTAGCAGCTACCAGACAGGCATAGGAGGTGTGTAGTCAGAGTCCAGGAAGCTCTGAATGACCTCAGTTTCCTGGGCATAGCATGCCTTTGTGAGACGGATTTGATAAGGAATTGGGATAAAAGGATTGCATGGAGTCTCTCTGATCATTAAACTAGGTAAGAATGCAAACATATTCAAAACAATGCCTATGCAGCCTCTTGCATTATTTCTCTGCAAAAATGTCATCAAGAGATTGTAATTTCTTATTCCCTTAAGGCAAAGGTCAGCATACCCTGTTGGGAAGATTACGAAGGTGGTAGCTTCAATGCAGCTCTGAGGATTTAGATATTGATTACTGAGGCTTTCATGCAGTCAAACAAACAACCAAGCAACATGCTTTGCTTCTTCCTATAGTTTTTCCCTTTTGAAAAATGAGAAATGAAATGGGTTCAGGTTAAAAAGGTGTCGTGTAGTAATCAGAGCTTTAGAACCATCCAAACTGACCTTAGTATAACATGCTGTACTTGGTAATCCTCAATTTGAAGGCTTCGCAGTATCTCATTAGTCTGGAGTTGCAGTACAGATAACTCTGTATTGAGTGAGTAATTAAATGTGGCACAAGCAGGGGAATGGATTAGTGACACATTCAGGGGTTCCTCTGAGGGGGCCTTTCCTGCCTCTGCCTGTGAGGGAAAGTATAGAGAGGCTTAGCAGAACTCCTGCAAGGAGGATCCTGGTGCAAAGGCAGAGTGAGATGTCTCGTGTTATCTGCAGGCCAGGGCAACATGCCAGTCAGTGTGGGGATGGGACCTTTTGGAAGCAAGGCCTCGTCTATGAAGCAATGGGGTCAATTCTGTGGTGCTGCTGGTCTTTTCTGGGCTAATTCTGGGAATTCATCCTCAGCTTTTCTGAGCAAGCTGTTCATTCTGTCTTTAGTAGGACAAGGGCTTGCTGTGTTTACTTGAAGTCAGAGTGAAGAATGCTTCCCATTCTTCTAGGACCCTCCAAATCAGAGCATACCCAACACAGGCAGGCTTTGTCTAAAATGAATAAAGACAAAAAGAGCACTTTCTCATTTTTTACAGTGTCAACATGATGCTTAATTTCATAGAATTGAAGGTTTGGAGAGAGACTCAAGTAGTTTACTTTTTGGCTTCCAGAAAAGCTGTCATTCAACTTTCTCACACACCTGAAAATCCACCCTAATTTTTTGAAGTCCACCAGGGAAGGAGGTTTAAAAAATCTTTTTGGAAACATTCAGGTTCTCTTCAGCCCTCAATGAACATATATAGGGCACTGGCTCTGAGCAAGAAATTATTTAGGAACCATGAAATTAAAGGAAAGAGAAGACAGCTTCTCTTTCGAAGGAGCTCATTAGAGAGACCTGAAAAAGCAGGGGCAACAAGTGCCAAAGGAATGGCACAGCCATGAAGGCCTGCAGGGCTTGAGGAGAGGACACTGAGGTGGGCTGAGCGAGGCGGAAGGCCAACCCCATCGGTCTTCTGCAGGGGTTGAGGAGAGGACACTGAGGTGGGCTGAGCGAGGTGAAAGGCCAACCCCATCGGTCTTCTGCAGGGCTTGAGGAGAGGACACTGAGGTGGGCTGAGCAAGGCGAAAGGCCAACCCCATCGGTCTTCTGCAGGGGTTGAGGAGAGGACACTGAGGTGGGCTGAGCGAGGTGAAAGGCCAACCCCATCGGTCTTCTGCAGGGGTTGAGGAGAGGACACTGAGGTGGGCTGAGCAAGGCGAAAGGCCAACCCCATCGGTCTTCTGGGGTTGGACGCAAGAGAAGGGCCTGGTGTGAGGAAATGCCATCTCATGCTCTCCCATCCACTGTCCCCCCTTTAAAATCCAGTCCCTGCAATGTGACGTCAGCAATGCAAGGCAGCACAGGTGCAAGACAAGTCAGGCTCGGTCCCAGCTTCCAGGAACTCACAATGGACTAATGCAGATTTTCAGATCTTCCATAGACATGTGACTCTTGCTCACTCATTTAATAAATTTTACTGGTCTTCTGTTCTGTGCCTGGTCCTGTTCTTGATGCTGAGGATACCGTGAGATACAAGGATATAGAGGATACAGATGCAGAGGGTACAAGACAGATTTAAGTCCTGCTTTATAAAGTTCATGGTGTAGGGGGGTGGGAAACAACAAACACATAATTACAAGTGTGATAAGAATTATAAAAAGGGGGCAATACGTGCTATGGGAGTATATATGAGGTATTCCTCTGACCTAGGAGAGAAGGCTTCCCTTGGGAAGTGTTGTTTAAGTTGTAATAGGAAAGAACAAATCTGACTCCATGTTGGATGTTTCTTTTACTTTAACCTTTGTGTTCTATTGCTGGGCTTTCCGGGTGGCACTTGTGTTAAAGAACACACCTGCCAGTGCAAGAGACATAAGAGATGAGGGTTCAGTTCCTAGGTCGGGAAGATTGCCTGGAGGAGGGCATGGCAACCCACTCCAGTATTCTTGCCTGGAGAATTCCATGGACAGAGGAGCCTGGTGGGCTTCAGTCCATAGGGTTGCAAAGAATCCGACACGATTGAAGTGACTTAGCACACACATACACCTTCTATTGCTATAAGTTAAGAATGTTGCCTATAGCTTAAAATATACAGGGTAGCCCATTCTCAAGGCTCTGATCTTTAAAGGGATAACACTTCCATTCTTACAGAGGTAAAAAGTTGCAGAATGGAGAATGACATTTATCTTGTAGGAAGTTAACAGGGACATCATGAAACGACCTACATGGACAGCTGCAGGAACAGAGGATTCTGACACTAAGAAGTTCACACCAACCAACCACATCCCCTCCCCTTTTGGTATAAAAGAAGCCTGCATTCTAACTTGGGGAAGATGGTTCTTTGGGACACTCGTCCGCTATCTTTCTGTTTGCTGACTTTCCAAATAAAGTCACTCTTCCTTGCCACAACAGCTTGTCTTTTGATTTATTGACCTGTTGTGGAGTGAGTGGTTTGAGCGTGGACCCTGTAACAAAGCCAACATATGAGTGAAGAATTGAGTAAACAGGTGAAGGAGGAGAGAGGAACAAGGGGAGAAGAATGTGCCTGTCATAAGGAAAAGACTCCCAAATATCCAAAGTGGAGAGAGTGTGGTGCTTTTTGAAGAACAGAAAAGCATCCCAGATGGTGGCAGCAAGGATGGAGATGAAGCCCAAGAGTTAGGACAGGCCCATCCTGGGCTGGAACATGACTATATGTGCTCTGGGCACAATGGCCAAAACAAATCAAAGCTAAAACAAACATTTTGTCTTGTCTCCCAAAGACGTGTGCAGGGGAGACTGCGAAGTTGCACAATTTCAGAAGACTGGTGAAGACCCTGGGCATCTTGTCTAGGAGGGTCTCTGCCCAGACCCCTGCACTTGCCACCTCCCCTCCTGCCCCACCAGCCTCTGGACTCAGGACTTACAGATGCCCTCCACCTCCAAGCTCCACTCCACTGGTCCCCGGGTTTCTTGTGACTCTGGAGGAATTGCTGTGAGGCTGAGTTCTCAAGTATCTGGCACCCGGTCCACTCAATGAGTGTGTATTTCTGCTGTGTCAGGAGGGGTACCTGGTATTTGATTCTTTCTTCTGCTGAGCTAAGCCCCAAACCCTGAGGAGGCTCCAAGCAGCAGTCTCTACATGCCACTGAGTTAGTTCATCATTGTGCACCTGCCTCAGTTTCCCTGCTTAATACTTCCAGGTACCTGCTGAGGCTGGAGGTTTGCCCAGAAACTCTAGTCCTCAGTGTTTACTGAGTACCTGAGATAGTGATGGAGTGCTGGGGATGGTGTTAAAACAAAACAAAACAAAACAACACACCAGAAGAACTGGCCCATGATCACATACATTCAAGTGTTAGTAATAATTTAATGTGTTGAATTATCATTAGTATTTTGAAAATGTGAAAATCATCTTTTTTATTACTTCAAAGGAGAAGATGATTCTTATTATAAATATGACACTTAAGTAATTTCATCGTTTTTTAAAAATTTTGATCTTGTAGGTGCCAACAATTTCTTCTTTCTCTTTTCAGTTGACAGATAGCAGTTTTAATATTCATTACACTTTTATGTTACAAAATCTGCATGAGGTAAAAACTGGCACTGGTTCCAGGGATGGAACTGAGTCCAAAGTTGTTAATTCGACACTGAAAGCATCTTACCGTTCAGCTCCAGCCTCCTGCCACTGCTCCTGTCCACGTTCTCCACCCTTAGGCTCTCTCCTCTATGTTTGTGCTCAAACTGTCCCCTCGGCCTGGAATGTTCTTCCCCTTCATCTTCACATGCCATCATCCTTGTCCATGAAGACCTCTTCTCTTCCATTTCCATTGGCTTGCCTGTTTCCTCCCCCAGCTCTGAATTCTTCCTCTACCCCTGGTTCCTCATTTTCCATTTTCTTTATAGTCTTTTGCTTGGACCCCTGCTCAGACTTGTGTTCATATGAATCAGCTGTGTATAGCTAACACCGATTTTTGAGGTCTAGCCTAGAAAGCTAATGACAAAATATCTTCCTGATTGTATAATACAATTAAAATAGTTTCTTTTTAAATTGAGGAGGTATGGAAAGTATGAAGATCACAGGGCTTCCCAGGTGGCGCTAGTGGTAAAGAACCCGCCTGACAAGGCAGGAAATGTAAGAGATGAGGGTTTGATCCCTTGGTCAGGAAGAACCCTTGTAGAAGGATATGGCAACCTATTCCAGTGTTCTTGCCTGGAGAACCCTGTGGACAGAGGAGCCTAAAGGGCTATAGTCCATAGGGTCACAGATAGTCAGACACGACAGAAGCAACTTAGCATGCACGCATGAATGAAGATCACAAGGGCTTCCATCAACAATGGAGGGGTAGTCAAGAGTGCAGCTAAATTACTTAGCCTCTCTGAGGCTTAGTTTTCTCCTCTGTGAAATGGAAATGATAAACCCTGTCTCATTGGCTTACTGTATCAGTTGACTATTATGTGTAAAATGCTCAGGAGAGCTTCTGGCAAGAAATAAGTACTCCGTACTTCCAATCCCAAAGAAAGGCAATGCCAAAGAATGTTCAAACTACCACACAATTGCACTCATCTCACATGCTAGTAAAGTAATGCTCAAAATTCTCCAAGCCAGGCTTCAGCAATATGTGAACCATGAACTTCCTGATGTTCAAGCTGGTTTTAGAAAAGGCAGAGGAACCAGAGATCAAATTGCCAACATTCGCTGGATCATTGAAAAGGCAAGAGAGTTCCAGAAAAACATCCATTTCTGCTTTATTGACTATGCCAAAGCCTTTGACTGTGTGGATCACAATAAACTGTGGAAAATTCTGAAAGAGATGGGAATACCAGACCACCTGACCTGCCTTTTGAGAAACCTATATGCAGGTCAGGAAGCAGCAGTTAGAACTGGACATGGAACAGCAGACTGGTTCCAAATAGGAAAAGGAGTACATCAAGGCTGTATATTGTCACCCTGTTTATTTAACTTATATGCAGAGTACATCATGAGAAATGCTGGACTGGAAGAAGCACAAGCTAGGATCAAGATTGCCCGGAGAAATATCAATAACCTCAGATAGAAGACACCACCCTTATGGCAGAAAGTGAAGAGGAACTCAAAAGCCTCTTGATGAAAGTGAAAGAGGAGAGTGAAAAAGTTGGCTTAAAGCTCAGCATTCAGAAAACAAAGATCATGGCATCTGGTCCCATCACTTCATGGGAAATAGATGGGGAAACACTGGAAACAGTGTCAGACTTTATTTTTTGGGCTCCAAAATCACTGCAGATGGTGATTGCAGCCATGAAATTAAAAGACGCTTACTCCTCGGAAGGAAAGTTATGACCAACCTAGATAGCATATTCAAAAGCAGAGATAATACTTTGCCAACAAAGGTTCGTCTAGTCAAGGCTATGGTTTTTCTAGTGGTCATGTATGGATGTGAGAGTTGGACTGTGAAGAAAGCTGAGCGCTGAGGATGCTTTTGAACTGTGGTGTTGGAGAAGACTCTTGAGAGTCCCTTGGACTGCAAGGAGATCCAACCAGTCCATCCTAAAGGAGATCAATCCTGGGTGTTCATTGGAAGGACTGATGCTGAAGCTGAAACTCCAGTACTTTGGCCACCTCATGCGAAGAGCTGACTCATTGGAAAAGACTCTGATGCTGGGAGGGATTGGGGGCAGGAGGAGAAGGGGACGACAGAGGATGAGATGGCTGGATGGCATCACTGACTCGATGGCCGTGAGTCTGAGTGAACTCCGGGAGTTGGTGATGGACAGGGAGGCCTGGTGTGCTGCAATTCATGCGGCTGCAAAGAGTTGGACATGACTCAGTGACTGAACTGAACTGAATTTGGTAACTATTGTTATTAGAATAACCATGGTAACGTTTTCAGACTCTTATTTATACTGTTATTTCTATTAAAAGTACTTAGCAAATTCTAACCAACAGTCTTGCAGGCAAAATTCAGATCCATTCCGTTTTCAAGCTGTGGGCTGCTTCTCTCAGGGCAGAGAAGTGACCTGCTTTCCATCCCAGAAGCATCCACAGATGTCACCAGGAAGTGGAACAAACGTACTTGACTCTCTTGTCTGGGCCTTCAGATCGTGTGTAGCAGCTGAACAGTCACTTCGGGGTGAAACCAACAGAAGGTGAGGGTTCAGTCACTTGACTCAGTGACAGGTGCTGTTTATAGCACTCAAGCTCCTTCCTGGAATGGTTTCATGTTTGTGACACACACCATGTGTTAAGAGTGCACGCGTTCCACGTTTGGTCATAACACGCCGACCAATGGTTGGCCTAGCCTTTGGTTTAGACAACCAGATGGAACCCCCTGGGTTGAGGGTGAACTCCTCCTTATCTCACCCAGCCTTCCTCCTTGTACCACGAAGGCTGTCAGGATGACTGCTCACATCCTGTTAGGGAGAATTACCATAATCTCTAACGGGTAGTTAGGGACAATGTTCCAGTTTAAAGACTTTCATGGGCCGTGAAAACTAGCACGTAAATAATAATTTATCAGCCAGTCACATAGAGGATGCCACATGGAATGACATTTCCAGCACTTCAAAATGCACAGAAGCCATATATCATAATGGGACATAAAAGTTACGTGCGAACAGGCTGTAAAACAACAACTGTTTACCTCAGTGAAGGTTTTATTTACATGCCCTCTGGCATGTAAATAAAAGACACTTAAATGTGCTTCATATGGGGCTGAGGATCACAGCTTCCAGCAGAGCCTGGGTTAAGCGGGGATGCTTTGGGTACACACACTGATTGCTGCGTGATTTCAGAGGCTCTGGTAAAGGTCTCTCTAGCTCCCTCCAAAACTCACTTTGCCTGCTTGATGCTTAAAAAAATCTCTTGGAATCAAAGCTTTATAATTACAGAAAATTTAATTTGACAAGTTCAACATTGGATTCAATGTGAAATACCATGGAATACACAAATAGCCAACATTTATAGCACTCTGTTCTTTATTGAGCACTTCCACATGCAGAACCTTCTTTATGCTCCAACACTCCAGTAGGTTGAATCATTGCCACCAGTTATGAGCCGGGACCTGTAACTTAGAGAAGTTCAATGATTTGTCCAAGGACACATGCGAGTCCCGTCAGGTCTGAGACTTGAATCTGGTGTTTCTGAAGTTGTCTCCTTAGTGCGCTTTCCACAAGAGCAGGCTCTTATATGAAATACCCTACAGAGGAAGTCCTTGACTTAAATTTATATCACCCTGAGAGCCAGTTTTTAAAGGTAGGGATGCAGATGAGAGAGTTGGGTCAGCGGTCTTCCTGGGCCCTGCTCAGCTGGGGCAGGCCTGGAGGTCCCCTCCTCTGTGATGCCCTCTGCCTGCTTGCCCTGCCCAAGCTGATGGGTGAGTGTACACACACTTCCTTTAAGCTCGACCAAGTTGATCCCATTCCACATTTGCATTCCCTGCTGGGATTGGAGCTCTGTTCCGATTCCTAGTCTCCTTGGCCAAAGTCCTAGAAACTTGCTACGTCCTTGCTGGTTCTCTGTCCCTCTGCTCCCACCCTCAGCTGAGGTTTTGTTCCTCTGCACAGACTTATCAGGACTGGCTGCTGATTGTAGTTTTCTCTATTGTAGGAATTGCCAGTTGTTCATTATTCCTTCGTTCATTGAACACATTTTTATAGAGCACCCAAGACAGACAAGATACAGTTCAGAGTCAGTTCTTCTCAGTTCTCAGGGTAACCCTAATGAAGCAGGAGCTTGCCACATACCTTTCGAGACTGTGTGTGTGTATTAAGTTGCCTCAGTCATGTCTGACTCCCTGCGACCCCATGGACTATAGCCCGCCAGGCTCCTCTGTCCATGGGATACTCCAGGCAAGAATACTAGAGTGGGTTGCCAGGCCCTCCTCCAGACCTTTAGAGATTATGTAAGTGTTATTGTTGACTAGCTCACCAGATGCCTTGAAGCTGGGTCTTTTTCCTCTAAATCTCTGATCATCTACTGTTAGCCAGAAGAACTGATGGCTTAGTGGGGGCACTGAAGTGGCAGGAGGTGAGTCTGGATCATGGTTGGGGTCAGAACATGGGAAATGGGTTCCAGGAGACCTTTAAGACACCATGGGAATTAAAAAAAATTTTTTTTTATCAGAGTACAGTTGCTTTAACCCACTCCAGTATTCTTGCCTGGGAAATCCCATGGACAGAGGAGCCTGGCAGGCTACAGTCCATGGGGTTGAAAAGAGTCAGACACGACTGAGTGACTGAGAACAGCACACCCACATAGTTGCTTGAAAATGTTAGCTTTTGCTGTACAATGAAGTGAATCAGCTGTATGTATACATATAACCTCTCCCTCTTGGGCCTCCCTCCCATTTCCCCTCCCACCTCCCACCCCTTTAGATCACCATAGAGCAGTGAGTTGGGCTTCCTGTGCTATATAGCAAGATAGCATAGGAATTTCACAGTATCAACAAGGTCTGGCTGGCCCTGGCTCCAGGTGAGTCTGTGAGTGCTCTGCTGAGTGACAATCGATGAGCCACAGAGGAAGTGGGGTAATTTATAGAAAAGGGTGACAAGGAACGACCTTCAGCATCTTTGTTTAATAACATTACCTTCACAAGCTGCAATCCTTTAGTTTCACAGATACCAGTGGCAAGACTTGAATGAATTTTATCTGAATTTCTGCTTTATTTATTTCCCTGCTAGCTTCATTTCTAAAATCACCTTTGCTGAATGACAACTCAATCAATTCAATAATATGCAATTTTACACAGTAGGAACCTATTCCCATACCCCCCTTCATATTTAAAATTGTCGGCCGCTTCCTTGAATAGCCTATGTGTGTTTCAAAGCCAAGTTATTTTCATCTCCAGACCCCCGAGGGGGAATGACACTGTGAGATGGACAGAGTCCTGACTTGAGGTTGAAGATGCTCCCCTCTTCCCTTTCTTTTTTCACATGCATCTCTCGTTCATCACAGCCTGAGCTGCCAGCTCACGTTCAATTTCCCATCAGTTCAGTTGTGTTAAGGAATCATTGGCTTGATGGGCTTCATTTTAGAAGCTTTCTGAGATGCTTGGCTTTTTCTTACTTTGTTTCCCATGCTTTTTGGAATCTTGCCAGGGTAAATGAAGGTAAAATGAACGTGTATATTTTGGCTTTGTTCTCCACGGCCGGGTAAAGTGATGGACAGGATTATATTACTAGAGGAATTAAGGAGGATATGGGCTGCACACGTTGGTTGATCCACAGAGTCTGTGAGTAATGAACTGGAAAAAAAAAGCTGCTGATTGAAAATTTGAATCATTAAAAGCTTTGAAATCAACAGCTTCTCTTAGAATTTCAATCTTCTGTGATTTGCTTAGAGTCAGTGCGGCAATGGTCTGAGCCATAGGCCACATTGTCAATCACAATGAACAGGGTTTGCTCAGGGCCTCTGTTGTTTCAGAGATTAAACACTTTAAAAAGCTACAGTAACTCTTCTAGGGCACTGGCGTGGTCATCATGGTATAGTGCTCCCTGGACTTTCACTGATTTAGAATTCACATTTTCCATTATTTGTAAATGACCCTCCAGGTTCAAAATATAATTTGTATTCTTATTGAAGCATGAATCAGAATTGCGCTTGCTGGCTGGGATGCTGGGGTGCAGTGGTAGATTGCATGGCTGGCCTAATGCTTTGCCCTCGCCACTCAAGGAAAAAACGTTTTTCACTTCTTGTGTATACATATCATGGGGGAAATGATGTGATATAGTGGTTCTTTGTGAATTGAGGGGATTCATAGGGATATTGGAAAGAATTACTCGTGAGTGTCAGGCTGTACTGTCGGTATGTCTTATTGTAATGAGATCAAGTACAGCAATGCTTTTCTCATCTGTGAATGACTTATCTGGACATTAAGAAATAACTTATTTTGTAATCAGCCTGTAAAGAAATGGGTTGCTGAGAAGACAATATAGATGTTCCCACATCCATCCACACTAAAACGCATGCTCTTAGCTCAAAGATGATCTCCTCAAGCCCTCATCCAGATCTGCCCTCTGCCCTTTTAGACTTAGATTTGTCTTCAGATGCAAAGAGTTGAACCTAAGATGCTCATGGCATCTGTGTCTTCTTTGTGGCTCACATGGGCTCGTTTATTTCAGTATTTCTCATCTACATACCTATGCCTGTTATCTCCTTCATATCTAGTAAACAAGCAACATGCATACTCATATGTTAAGAGTATGTTATAAAATGTATGGCATTTGGATTTGTATAATTGTATTTCAGTGTATTTTTTTCTTTTTACTGTTTTATTTACAGCATAATTTTTCAGAATTTATCCATGTTGGTGAATGTGCTTGTGGTTAATTCTCCAGCTGCATTGTCTTCCAGAGCATGTGTCCACTCTGTTTTGCTCACAGGACCAGATATAGATGGCATTGTTGGCTCAATGCTTTGCTGCCACAGTGCTGTGAAGACCATCCTTTTCTATGCCCGTATGTGGTCCTGGGTAAGTGTTCCTGGGTGGTAGCACTAGAGTCAGATTATAGGTTATAATAGAGGGGTAACTGAACACTGCATCTCACATGGTATTCTCCAGATGACTGTTCTACTTTTTTCTTCTATGGGAGTGAACCAGGCTTCCTGTATCTTCACATTCTCATCCATATAAATTAGCATATTTCTGGGTATTATTAATACAGAGCATCTCATCATATATTTATTAGTCATTTGGATTTGTCCTTCTGGGAATTGTGTAATCATATCCTCATCCATTTTACAATTGGGATTCCTGTCTTTCTCATCAATTTGTTGGAATTCCATGTGTGTTTTAGACATTAATTTTTGTCAGTTTTAGCTGACGCAATTTTCTTCTGGTATCTTTTGTTGAAGGAAATTACTTTTTATATGACAAGTGTTTTATTTTGGAAGAATTTGAGATTTACAGGAAAGTTGTAAAGATACTGCAGTGTTCCCGTATTACCTTCTCCCTAATGTTAGCGTGTTATTTATTTATTTTAAAACTATTTATTTATTTATTTGGCTGCCCCAGGTCTTAGCTGCAGCATTCAAGATCTTATTTGCGGCATACAGGTTCTTTCCGTTGTGGCAGCAGGTCGTGTCTAGTTCTCTGACCTGGGATTGAACCCAGGCTCCCTGCATTGGGAGCATGGAGTCTTAGCCACTGGACCACCAGGGGAGTCCCCCTAATGTTAACATAATTTTTGGCATATTTGTCAAAACCAAGAAATAACACTGGCTTAAGAACACTAACTAAATCACAGATTTTTTCAGATGTCACCATTCTTTTCTCTGATGTCCTTTTACTGTTCCAGGATCTAATCCAGGATACTGCATTGCTTTTGGTTGCCATGTCCTTAGGCTCTTTTGATCTGTGCTAGGTTCTCAGTGTTTCCTTGCTTCTCATGATGTTCGATGTTTTGAAGAGTACTGGTCAAGAATTCTGTAGACAGTCTCTCGATTTGGGTTTGACTGCCGTTTTCTTATGATTAGCCTGGGCTTACACATTTTTTTGGAAGAAGACCGAAGAAGTAAAGTACATTTCTTAGCACATCACATCAAGGGGTACATAACATCAACATGACTTATTACTGGTGACGTAATCTTAAACACTTGGTTAAGGGGATATCAGCCACTTGTCTCTACTGTCAAGTCGAATTTGTTTCCTTTCCCTACTCTGTTCTTGGACATGAGTCAGTGGGTTCAGCCCACACTCAAGGGGAGGGGAGTCAAACTTCACCTTCTGGACAAGAAAGTAACTACATATGTTATTTACAATTCTATAAGGAAGAAGAAATCCTTAATTGTAATATAATCAAAAATTGCCAAATTTTCACCATATGGCTTGTGCTTTTGAGATCTTGTTTCCTATCTGAAATACCACAAAGATATTCTTCTATACTTTCTTTACATGCACACACCAATATAATGCTCATTTTTAATATTTAGGTTTTTAATCCATCCAGATTTTACTTTTATGTGAGGTGTGAAATAGAGTCTAAGTTAAAATTTTCTCCTTAAGTTTTTTTTTTTTAACTCTCTTTCTTAAACTGATTCTTCCCCCACTGATTTATCCTGTCAGTTGTCCATATATCCCAATTTCTAACTTGGAACTCTTTGGGCTCTGTTTTGTCCCACTGGTCTATTAGTCTGTTATTGTGCCAGTACATAATAGAGTTATGCTATGGCCTCATAGTATGCCTTCATATCTGGTAGGGCATATCAGGGCATATGCCTTCGTATCTGGCATTGTGAATTGAATGGTGTCCTCCAAAAAGATATGTCCACATCCAAATCCCTAGAACCTGTGAAAGTCACTTTATTTGGGGGGGAAAGTTGTTACATATGTATTAAATTAAGGTACTTGAGATGAAATGAGCCTGATGACCTGGATGGCTCCTAAATCCAGTAGCATGAGACAGAAGAAGGAAAATACAAACACAGAAAGACACAGAAAAGAAGGCTGAGGTGAAGACAAAGACAGAGATTGGAGAGAGACAGCCGCTCAAGGACTGGGAAGCACTGCCTCATCCTGCAGAAGCTAGCAGAGGCCCCATACCGATTCTACCTTAGAGCTCCCAGAGTAAGTGTGGCTCTGCCAACACCTTTATTTTGGACTTGTGGCCTCCAAAACTGTGAGAGACTGTATTTCTGTTGTTTTAAGCCACCCAGTTTGTGGAACTTTGTTACAGACTCCTCTGTCCATGGGATATCCCAGGCAGGAATACTGGAGGGGTTGCCATTCCCTTCTCCCAGACTGAAGCCCTGTTGCTGCTGCTGCTAAGTCGCTTCAGTCGTGTCTGACTCTGTGCGACCACATAGATGGCAGCCCACCAGGCTCCCCCGTCCCTGGGATTCTCCAGGCAAGAACACTGGAGTGGGTTGCCATTCCCTTCTCCCAGACTGAAGCCCTAGGAAACTATAAAATACAGTAATTAACTGCTTCAGTCCCTTGTTTTTCAAAATTCTCTTTTATTCATGAGTACTTATTCTTCCATTCTCATTTTGGACAGTTTAATGATATGTTTAAAATAATCCTACTGAAATTTGGTTCCTAATTCCATTAAACTTATAAATTTATTTGGGGGAGATTTTCCATCTTTACAGGATTAAATTATCTTATCTTTTAGTTGTGGCAGCAACTATCTAAATCTATTAGCATTGTTTTTTTTTTTCCCCATTAATATGAACTTATATGACCGAAGGGTTTTAAGATTTTCTCTATGAAATTCTCATATATTCTTTGTTATTTCCAAACAACAACAGTTGTACTTTTCCCTGGCAATCTTCCTGTCTCATTGCACTGGCCAAACATTGAGGGCTATGTAAAGAAGCTGTGGTAATAGTAAGCATTTTTATCTTATTCTGGTGTGAAAAGGAATGCATTGAAAGCATATTGATTACATGTGAGGTTTCCTGTGGGTGTTTTGGTAGACTGACTTTCTTCTTTAGCAACTTAAGGAATTTTTTTCTATTCCTGATTCAAGGGGTTGGGAAAATAGACCTCCCATCTTGATAGGAGCAGATGCCAAGTTATACTACAAAGGTCCTGGACAAAGTGATGAGTGGAAAATTGTGACTGTTTTTGTGCTTTCACTTCCACAGGGTAAGTTACTAGCTGTATCTTGCATAGAGAATTTCTGGTTGAAAGCCAGGTGGGGAGTTAGGGACTTCTTAGTTATGAGAGAAGAAAATCCCATGGATGGAAGAGCCTGGTAGGCTGTAGTCCATGGGGTCGCTGAGAGTCGGACATGACTGAGCAACTTTACTTTCACTTTTCACTTGCATGCATTGGAGAAGGAAATGGCAACCCACTCCAGTGTTCTTGTCTGGAGAATCTCAGGGACGGGGGAGCCTGGTGGGCTGCCGTCTCTGGGGTCGCACAGAGTCGGACACGACTGAAGTGACTTAGCAGCAGCAGTAGCAGCATCCATGACTTAGAGGTCGGTGTTGATGAAATGAAGCTTTTAATTTAAAAAATTGAAATAGGGACAACAAAGGGGTGGAATACTGAAAAAAAAACACCAGTAATGTTTTGTGAAATTTTTCTTTTTTCTTGTTTGGCCATGTGGAACGGGAGATCTTTGTTCCCCAACCAGGGGTCAAATCCATGCCCCTGCAGAGGAAGTGTAGCATCTCAACCACTGGACTGCCAGGGAAGTCCCCAGGATTTTTTTTTAAAAGTGAATTCCCAATAGGTACAACCATCAACTTGATCACAAATTCATCAGCAAATATTTGTTGTCATTATGATAGACCAAGCATTGTCATAGTGACTGGCGGAGAACAAAAAATAAGACAGTTTGCCCTCAAAACACTTTTAATTTATTAGGATTAGAAAGATACCTCAGTCCCTCAAAGAGGGCCAATAACACAAGATAAAATGTAAGAGACTTGAAAAGACAGGCTCAAAGAGATGGCAATAATGCATTCATCTCTTTAAAGAGATTAAAAATTTGAATGTATCTTCAATAATACAATAAAAACCAGTGGAGGAGATTCACTTTTCATAACTAGGCCACAAAAGTATTTGAATTCCAAAAGCAAGAGATGTTTATATTAAAATTTCTTCACAAATGACACCCTACTAAGTACATTTCCTAGAGATTTGAAAGAATTAGTGTAACTTTGAAAATAGCTTCCTATGGTCTGACTCTGAATTAAATGTAGGAGACACGAACAGGTTTCTATATCTGTATTGGAGTCTCTCCACTTACAAACCACTAATAACAAAACTAACTTGAAGCATGTGTTGACATGAGAATTGGCTAGTAGAAACCACTGTGGAAATCTTAAGATGCTGTGGAACTAGGTCAGTAATGGGCGTTGGCTTGCCTCCAGTTGCTTCTGAAAGGGAAAAGGAGTTCGATGACAGTTGAGTGACCATTTAACCTGCTATTAAGGCAGCTTGGCTGGCAGGATGCCTGGTGATAAACAGAAGAAGAAAATTTACAGAAGACAAAAGTAGGAGCTGCAAAAGAGATCAGATACCCTTCTTCTCATCCTGGGCACTGCAGGCTTTCTGAACAGGACAAGTCTTTGTCATATAGGATTGCTGTGTTGAGGGAGTTTGGCATCTCCTCTGGCTGAACATCAGTGAGGGTTTCCCAGTGGCTCAGTGGTAAAGAATCCACCTGCCATTTCAGGAGACATGAGAGACACAGATTCGATCCCTGGGTCAGGAAAATCTCCTGGAGAAGGAAACAGCAACTCACTCCAGTATTTTTGCTGGTAAATCCCATGGACAGTGGAGCCTGGTGAGCTACAGTCTATGGGGTTGCAAAAAGTTGTACATGCCTGAGCAACTGAGCACACACACACTCTGAACATCACTGAGACAGCGAGCTAGGAGCCCTTAGGAAACAAAGTTGCCAGGGGGTTTAGAGGGAGCAGAGTCTGAAGATGCCAGTTAATGGAGAAACTGAAAGATTTAATGAGTGGCAGCCATATTGTAGTATTTGAGGGGATTTCAGTCAAGTTAATCCATTTTGCGCAGGGCTTCCACACTATTCTCTTTTTCTTTTGGCCGTACCTTATGGCTTGTAGGGTTTTAGCACCCCAACCAAAGATTAAACCTGGGGTCACGGCAGTGAAAGGCCTGAATCAACCACCAGGCCACCAGGGAACTCTCCAGACTATTTTCAAAAATTTGCTTTCATCACATCATGACTCTGTTCTAAGGCCTGAGATGACTCACTATGGCTTACAAATGTAGAACATATTCCCAGGCTTAACATTTGCTTTCTCTCCAAAACTCATCTTCAACACCCATCTTCCATTATCTTAAGTGGACTTTCCCTGTTCTAGTTAACAGAGCCCAACAACAGAATTTTGAATGGTCCAGAATGATCAAGATAGAAAATAAATTAATGCTGGTGTCGTGTTTCCAGTGGGGTTCAACACCAAGGCTTGTCTCTGTTGCTCTGAAGTTGCTATTTGTTAACAATAGCATTCTCGTGTTGCAGGAGTTACCTTTCCCTTTGCAGTTTCCTGATTTAAAATCAGCTCTCCAGTGTTGTTCTGATCACAGTCCTTCTATCTTGACCACAGACATTTGTCCTGTACCTAAGTCTTTGCTTCTGTGTATTTCCCCACCCCTTTCATCTGTTCTTCTTTATATGAACTGTCATTTCCAGGAGACTGAACTTCAGTAGTAGATGCTTCAATTAGATTCAAGTTCTATTGCTACCCGCCTCCCCCCAACAACCAATTATCCATTTGAGGCTTCATGGTCAGAAATTATTTTCTTTGTGACCTAGTTGGTATGATAAAATTTTTATTTAGCATTGTCTTAAAATTATCTGTAATGTTGCACAGAAAACCTGTTGTATAAATCCAAATACTCTTAGGATTTCTAGTGCATAAATCAAACTTGATGTTTCATTTATGATAGAAATTTGGGACCCATTCATCTCTGTGTCCTCTCCCTTTTCTTCCTAAGCAGTCCCATAGTTTGGTGACGTAGCCTCCTAAATAGTTCTGAAATTAAACAGAAACTCTCTCAATTCTACTGACAGGTCTTTAGTTCAAATTCTTACCATCTCTCACTTGGATTATATAAATAATCATGAAATGTTCTCTGTTTCTAGATACTTCTCCCCTGTCCCACCTAGCCTCTCACTTCTACCTAAATTCGACTTTTACCATGTTACTGCTCTGCTAGAACCTTTGAATGTTTCCCCTTTTGTTCCAGGATAATATTCAAAAGACTTCAGTCCTTTCATGGTCTAGTACCTGCCCATCTTCCATCTCCTCTCCTACCCCTCCTCCTCAGCCTGTGTGTGTGTGCTCAGGCACGTCCTACTCTTTGTGACCCCACCGACTGTAGCCTGCCAGGTTTCTCTGTCCGTGAAGTTCTCTAGGCAAGAATAATGGAGTGGTTGCCACTTCCTGCTCCAGGGAATCTTCATGACCCAGGGATCGAACCCAGATCTCCTGCGTATCCTGCATCGGTAGGTGGGTTCTTTACCACCATGCCACCTGGGAAGCCCTCTGTACCCTCCAGTGGTGCCAAATAACCATAGTTACAAAAATCGTACTGTATTTTTTATGCTGATATGCTTTTTTGGGGTATTTTATTTTATCACATCAGTTATTTGGCATGAATCCCCAAAGAGATTCTCCCTGTCTTGGTAAGGTAAGAGAGAAGTAGATTATCATATCCATGTATCTTTTCTTTTGGTCGAGGTAGGAAGGACTCTGTCATTTTTTTATTATTTTCTTTATTATTTCTAACTTTTAATATTAGTTTTATGTGAGTTCTCATACTATTTAAAGAAGTGAAATTACCCCTCTCTTTTCCAGTCTCTCCCTAGAAATTTATAGTTGCTTGTTTTTCTACTAGGTATTATTTCAATTATAGGAATTATACACTAATAACCTTCCTTAGCTTTGGCACTTTTTCTAGCCTGACATTTTCAAAAAGTAATTTTATTGGAGTATAGTTGCTTTACAATGTTGTGTTAGTTTTTGCTGTACAGCAAAGAAAGTCGGCTGTAAGTATACATATATTCCCTCTTTTTTGGATTTCCTTCCCATTTAGATCATCACAGTTCCCTGAGCTATGCAGTGAAGTGAAGTGAAATTTGCTGTCGTGTCTGACTTTTTGTGACCCCACTATACAGTCCATGGAACTCTCCAGGCCAGAATACTGGAGTGTGTAGCCTTTCCCTTCTTCAGGGGATCTTCCCTACCCAGGGATTGAACCCAGGTCTCCTGCATTGCAGGCAGATTCTTTACCAGCTGAGCCACAAACGAAACCCAAGAATACTGGAGTGGGTAGCCTATCCCTTCTCCAGGGGATCTTCCTGACCCAGGAATTGAACTGGGGTCTCCTGCATTGCAGGTGGATTCTTTACCAACTGAGCTATGAAGGAAGCCCTGAGCTATGCAGTAGGTTCTCATTAGTTATCTATTTTATAGATAGTATCAATAGTGTATATATGTCAAATCCCAATCTCCCAATTCATCCCTCACCCTTTTCCCCTCTTGGATCCATACATTTGTTCTCTATGTCTGTGTTTCTATTTCTGTTTTGCAAATAAGATCATCTATACCATTTTTCTTGGAGAAGGCAATGGCACCCCACTCTAGTAGTCTTGCCTGGAAAATCCCATGGACGGAGGAGCCTGGTGGGCTGCAGTCCACGGGGTTGCTAAGAGTCGGACACGACTGAGCGACTTGACTTTCACTTTTCACTTTCATGCATTGGAGAAGGCAATGGCAACCCACTCCAGTGTTCTTGCCTGGAGAATCCCGGGGACGGGGGAGCCTGGTGGGCTGCTGTCTATGGGGTCGCATAGAGTCGGACACGACTGAGGTGACTTAGCAGCAGCAGCAGCATACCATTTTTCTAGATTCTATATATATGCATTAATATATGATATTTGTTTTTCTCTTTCTGACTTACTTCACTCTGTATGATGTGAAGTAAGTAAGATGAGACCATCTGTATGATTGTCCACGTCTCTGCAACTGACCCAACTTCTTTTTATGCCAATATGCTTTAAAAATGCTATTCTTTTGTTAATGACTACTCACCCATCAAGATGCCTCTCTGGAGTCACCTTCTCCTGGCAGCATTTCCTGATCTACAGGCTGGGTTGGATGCCTCTTCTGTGTTCTCTACGAGCTCCTCGTGCATTTCTCTGCCTTAGCATATATCACATTGCATTGAAGTGATCTGTCCAGCTGCCTGTCTTCCTGTCTTGACTGTAACCTGAAACCTAAAGTCTGTCTCTGAGTCATCCTTATATCTGCAGCCCCAGCACAATTCGTGGCATAAAACTGATGCTCAGTAAATGTTTTCTGAAAGGTTGAATTCGAATTTGTAAACTTTCTGAGTAAGGCCGAAGAAAAGTGTAAAGTTGAGAAATACCTGGTAAGTTGAGGTGATACTGACAAGTCGGACATTTCAGGCCAAAAGACATCAATTTTTATGATCTCTCAACAAAGGGTTGGGTCAAATGATTCCATCTGACCTCTGACCTTCCCCCCTGCTGACCTGGGAGAAGCGAAGGCAGTCTGCTGAGTGAAGCAGATGCAGGATACTGCTGAGTGCTGACTTGGTTTCATCAGGAGATGGTGGAGAACAGTGCTTGTTATTGAAGGCTCCAGGGAATCAGTCTTTTCTTGCCTCAGGGTTGGTACTGCTGAAGGCTGAAGGCTGTGTGTCTGTATGCGTGTGCACCACATGTGGGCACATTATGGTCATGACAACAAGCAGGATGTTTTGCAGAAGCCCCAGGGTAAACAGGGAGCCATCTTAATCAGCCTGATTGTGAGGCACCTGAGACCTTGATGATGAAAGGCTTTAATAATTCGAACAGCTAATATTTTATGGATTACCTACTGTGTGCCAGGCAATATTCTAAATGTTTTGTGTTCATTAACTCATTTAATCTTCACAACAACCCCAGGAAGCAGGTCTTCGTTTTAGAGACTAGGAAACCAGGGCTTACATAATTGAAGTGATACACTCAAGATTAGTCAGTTAAGAGATGTTAGGGACAGGGACAACCCCAGGAGCAGGGCTCAGGAGCCCAGCTCTGGGCTGACTGCCTCGACTATCTCATCCTGCTGTCGTGTCATGAGCCGGAGCTAGTGCTGCTCACTTTTTGGGAGCCCAGGTCTGCAGCTGGTCACTAGGGATGACAAGGGGGCATTGATCTTTGAAGGGATGTGGGGAGTCCCACCTGGTGGACTTTTGGGCACATGGGCAACTGAGTTCTAGTCTGAGGGAAAGTCTCAATGGGAGCATATGTAGATCTGTGATCTGTGGGGGGAAGAGCTGTAACCACTGGCCAGACAACAGGCTCCCACTGCACGCTCTAGTCCTGGTTAGAAGCTGGACTGGAGGCTGGTAGAGTGAACCCACCCTATGAGCACCCTTGCAGTGGAACCTGCTGGGGCTGGAGGTGGCGATGGAGTAATTCAGCAAAGATCAAGAGGCTAAGTGCCAAGATCTGGGCTGGGAATCTACATACATTGACTCTAATACTCACACTGACCCTGCAAGGTGGATATTCACCCTGTTTACTGATAAGGAAACAGTCTCAGGGAGGTAAAGAGCCCAACTTGCAGCCTTAGTCTGAGCTGAGGTTTGAATCTGTTTCTGCTTGACTCCAAAGCCCATCTTTTTGACCCATAAGTCCTGCCTTTCCTGTATAGTGCCTGCTTTTTTTTCTTTTACTCTTTTATTTTCCTCATTCTCTCTTCCTTTCTTCCCCTTCCTCCATCCCTTCATTCCAGAACTTCCTTCTGGATCATTAAAGGAGAGCTGTGGCCTGTCTACAGAGTGGGGATATTTCCCCTGGATCTGAGGCAGCACGAGAATTGGGAGAATGGTGACCCACCCCATAAAAATTCACTGCTACATTCGATTTTAATCCCTAGGTGTCTGCAGTCAGATTTCACCTCAGATTCTGTCTTTGTCATTTTTCAACTTTTTCACATGCCTGGCAAGTTGGTGTGTGAACAAAAGCTGAGTATGCAGCTCAGGGAGGGCCCAGCACTCCCTGTGGGCCTGGAAAGAGGATTCATGGCGCAGCTGTGGGATACACAGCCAGCTGGGGGCTGTGAGGCTCAATTGTGGAAACCCCCTGTGAGTCAGCAAGAGCATGGAATCCTGAAGGCCAAAGGCACCCATAGCATATTGCTGAATTGGACAGTGATGAAATCAATATTTTATGTTCTGGAGTCATGTGCTTGTTGAATGGGGTGGAGGAGAGACTGAGAGATAGGAAGTCCTGCAGGAATGGAGACCATGTAATATGGGGCTGAAATTAGATGATGGAGTGGGGACGGGAAGTCATGGGGAGATGGAAAAGGCATCAAGATACTACAAAGGAGTAACAGAATGTGCTTGATTGTGGGCAGTGATAGTGCCATGGGATGAGAAGAGTAAAGCATCATAATAGAACCGGGGAAATCAGAAATGGGAGCTCATTTGGGGAGAAAAGGGTTAATTTTAAACAGTTTTTAGCATTTTTTGATTTTTAGGTAGGTATTTTGAAAAGGATTTGGTTGGAAATGCCTCCATTCTTGCAGAGACCATCCTTGTCTTTCAGAAATGTCTTTCAGTAATTTGAGAAATGTGAATCTCCTACCCATCTCTTCAGGACTCCTGAAGACAGAGATAAGCCTTCTGTTTCCAGTGATCATGGGCCAGATGAAGCCAGCCTCAGGATAATAAACCAGGTAATTATATCCATCCTTGCTATGACAATAATGGTGTCGAGGCAGGCAAAGATTCATCAGAGGCAGCTTCGTTGGCAAGCCCCAGGGAGACTTGAGATAAAGGAACTGATTGTCAGAATCCATCGCTGCAGTGTGACACCAGGGGGTTGTAATGATGGCCGAGGGCCACATTGTGCCTCCAGAGTAAAGAACTGTGGAGATGAAAAGGAGAAAGACACCTACATCCTTGCATGGTACCCTACCAAGTCTGCGTGGATGGTCTGGATCAGTAATTAGAAACATAGCGCAATAAATATTGAAAGAAACTTCTGTAAACATTCTAGAGGACAATGAAATTAGAAATAATAAGCAGATGGGCTTTTATTCAAGGCAAATCGTGCCAGATGGACTCAGTACCTCCTTCTTTTTTTTTTTGTTGGATAAAAGTACAAAGTTGGTGGATGAAGGGAAAATCGTACATTTGATGTCTTAGGTTTGAAGATAGTTTAAACCATTTGAATCTTCCAAGAAGTCTGATTTGCAGAATTGGCTCAGAATACCTGGAATAGAAGCACATACCTGACAAAAAAAAGTTAGATAAATGCTGCTAATTGGGCAATAGAAAATGCTGGAACTCTGGACTGGTAGGATAGCCTCAGGAGTGGTCTTTCAAGGGACCATTGAACTTTGGAGCCTGAAGGGACCTTAAAGATTTTCAGTTCCAACCCTCTAAGTATAAGGAAACTCAATCAAAAGGAGACGATGGCTTCACACAACCAAGGCTAGAACAAGGGTAACTTGACAATTAGTTCTGCAGAGTGCCAAGTCTGCTCTCTACCTAGCATCTCTCTTACGTAGGAAGGGAAATCAATACATTCAAGTACATCCTGAAAGGATTCTAAATAAAAAGACGAGATTATTGGACCCCAAGCAAACAAATGTGTATGTGTGTGTTCAGTCACTCAGACATGTCTGACTCTTTGTGACCCCATGGACTGTAGCCCACCAGGCTCCTCTGTCCATGAGATTCTCTAGGCGAGGATACAGAAGTGGGTTGCCATTTCCTCCTCCAGGGGGTCTTGCCAAGCCAGGGATCGAACCTGTATCTTCTGTGTCTCCTGCATTGGTAGGTGGATTCTTTACCACTAGTACCCCTTGGGAAGCAAAGCCTGAGATACAAATCTGTTTTGTCAAAAGTTTTACTTTCGTTTTAGGTTCAAGGGATTTGTTAAGAAAAGAAACCACTTGTTACACACACAATGAACAATTTCAACATTTAAGAGAGGATTATTTGACTTGATTTCAATATACAGTCTTTAAAAGAAAACAGAAACAGTAGAGACAGATATTCGGAGAAGGCAATGGCACCCCACTCCAGTACTCTTGCCTGGAAAATCCCATGGACAGAGGAGCCTGGTGGGCTGCAGTTCATGGGGTCACTAAGAGTGGGACACGACTGAGTGACTTCACTTTCACTTTTCACTTTCATGCATTGGAGAAGGCAATGGTAACCCACTCCAGTGTTCTTGCCTGGAGAATTCCAGGGGCGGGGGAGCCTGGTGGGCTTCTGTCTATGGGGTCACACAGAGTCAGACACGACTGAGGTGACTTAGCAGCAGCAGCAGCAGCAGTAGAGAGAGATATTACATCACCAAATTGGGTTGACACCTACATCTAGACTTGAACAACACTGGGAAGTCCTGAGAAACAGCAATCTGGAGTCCCAAATGGAAGAGGTCCTGGTTGGTACATCCAACTTACAGGTGAGACTTCACATTGCGGTTTTGGGGCTCCCGCTTATAACCTTAGGCTGTGAATGTCATCATCCGTTTGTATGAAAAAATGCAGCTCTGGTTTTTCTTTAGCCTTTACAGTGCTGTTTCACCTTGTGAATCATAAGATTTTCCAGACCCCAAAAGACTGACCAGGTCCTTGGGGCTCCAGAAATTCCAGGACCCTCTCCGTTTCTTATCTAAAGTGTTGCTTGGCTTGCTGGTAACAATTGGTGTGCTTGCAGGCTGGCACACAGTCCAGCTAGGGTCAGAAGTTAGTGAAAGGCCTGCTCTCCTATTTCTGAAGCCTCAACAAGACTACGTCCATTAAATTTCCCTAGCAGGATCACGTCCCCTGCAGAGGGTGGGGGCCTCCAACAAAGTGGAGATGGTAGTTGAGAAACAACTGGGAGGCTTCACTCCAGGCCACACTCCTGAGATCCCGGCATGGCATTCAAGCCACTTTCAGTGGCACTAAGTCATCATTGCTGTGAAGCAACTATTGCCCAAGTGAGGGAATGACAGAAGTTGAGGAGGTTTGGTGACTTGTCCAACTAAGGTCCAACAGCAAGCTTGGAGCAGAGCTAGGATGAAAATTCCCGTCTTCTGATTATGGTCAGGCTTTCTTTCACCCACGTTTTGCCTTTAGTAAAATTCTGATAGAAGCCCGGTCCTGCCTGACCCTGTTATTCCTCCAGAAAAGTCCCTTCTTCTTCTCTTGGGTCCTTTTTCAACTTGTCTTTCTGCCCTTATACAGTTCCCGGATGCCTAGCGTAGCCTTCCCCACTTCACTGAATTCTCCCCGTTCTTCATCATATTGTATTAGTCTCCTTTCCCGTTGCTGCCACGTTCTGAGCTCAGCCTTCTGTCACCCTAAAAACGAATTTCCCCCATTGCCTTTACAGGTGATGGTTTCATCTCCCAAGTGTGCTTCCTCGTTTAAAAAACAAAACACACAAGGACACCTAGTGTATCGTGACCTCCAGGGAAGGAGCCTGTCTGAGCACCATCGAGTCAATGCCTAAGAAGTAGACCCTGCATTTATGAAGAGGACTGTGGGCTGGGAACTTTCCTAGGACCCCTCTCAATAGTTCTTCCTTTCTTATGCAGAGTAACTTATTTCCCCCAAACCCATATCCGAGCACCCTGTCTCTACATATTCAACAGGGGACCTTGCGATTATAAGGATTAGTCTTTTGGTGGGTGGCAGGTTGAATGGGGAGGGGATGTTAATAAGTAATTTTGCTCCCTTCACACATAATTTTTATTCAGTCAGAGTGTGGAAGAGTTTTTGCAACAGGTAGTGTTTTGTTTGTTTGTTTGAAAGAAGAGTCATTGTGATTAAAGAAAAAATGTAAGCTTATCTCTATTTCCTTCTACTGCTGAAAAATAGCTCCTTGACCTTCACTGGTCCAGACTTTCTGCTCTGGGCAACCCATGGGGCAACACTGTTAAATACAATTCTTGAAATTTTTTTCTAAACCTCTTTCTTTTTTTTTTTTTTTTTGATAAAAATCCTTAATGCATCTGTACTAGGAAGCACTCTACTTATCATATGCTATGCATTGAATATTTGTTTCTGTTCAATATTCATAGGTTGAAATCCTTACCCTCAAACTGATGGTATTCAGAGATGGGGCCCTAGTGGGTGATGGGATCTTGAAGGTAGAACCCTCTTCAATGGGATTGCTGCTCTTCTATGGAAGATCCCAGAGTGATTTCCCATCCCTCTGCCATGTGGAGACATAGCCAGAAGGCAATGTCTGTGAACCAGGAACTGGGTTCTTACCAGATACTATTGGCACCTTGATCTTGGACTTCCCGGCCTTCAGAACTGTGAGAAATAAATTTCTGTTGTTTACAATCCACCCAATGTGTGGTATATTGTTATGGCAGCCTTAACGACTAAAACCCCATCCAATGACTACAGTATTTTTATTTTATTTTATTTTTTCTTTTACTTACCTTCCATGCAGGGTGCACAGCACTAAAGAAATGTGCCTTTTCCCCTTCCTCATGGAATGTGAGCTATTGGAAAGAGTAGTGTCTGGGCATCACTAGACTTGTGTTTTTATCCTGAGTCTGCCACATGGGAGCCTTGGGCATGTGTCTTAACCTCTCTGTGCTGCAGCTGCTCCTGGGTCCGTTGAATTCAGTGCACTATGACCTCCCTGAAGGCAGGAAATATAGCCTATGTTTCTTTATAATGCCTGACACAACAGGAACAAATGTAGTAAACATTTGGGAATCTTACCTCTCAAAGTTGCTGAAACACATCATCACACACATCCATCACTAACAAATAGCCCTCAATACAATGCCAAATACATGCCTTTCATTACTTAATCTAATCACCATGATTCTGCAACACAGTTATTATCACTGTTTTGCAGAGAAGAAAACTGAGGTAGAGAGAGATTAAGTGATTTACTTCTTTGCCTAGTTGGTAGCAAAGTCGGAATTTAAACTCAGGTCCACCTGCCTTTGTTCTACTAATCTATAGTCAGGACCTAGGCTCCTCATGTAATAACAATACAGTTGCAAAGGACTTTTGACTTTTTAAATGTAACAATCAAGAAGCTTCTTTGCTCTAAGACACAGTAAGAAAAAGCCACAGATTCTGAAAAGGAAGACTGGTGGAGGTGGGAGGCGGGTATTATCTCGTCCTTGAATGGTTTTCTCCAGGACAGTCCTTCTGAGGCCCCACCCTGCCCCAGTACTTGACTTGATTGACCTTGGCTGGTGGGCAGTTTCAGGGTTTGCCTCACTTCTGGGTTCAGATGCTCTATTTCTTTCACTCAGCTAGAGACTTTGGTGAAGTTATGGAGCCCTTCTATGTGCCACACGTTGTATGGGCCCTGAGTATACCCTGTGAACACGATGGGGCTTTTCTGTTTCTTTTAGGGACTTACATGCAAGCCAGGCAGCTGGAGAAGTAAACAGGCAGTTTCTCTGAACAGGTGATTATAGAGAGCTGCACAAGTTCATGGGGTCACATAACTCAGCCTCGGGAGCTGGGGAACGCACGCGACAGGAAGCGGCTTCTGTGTGAGGACCTCGGGAGGAATGGCAGGCTAGCCTGGGGTAGGACAGAGGGAACAACCTAAACAAATCCCTGGAGGATAGAGAGAGCATTTTACATTTAGAGGCTAAAATTTGCATTGTTTTCTTTTGATCCAGAGTCACAGTATTTCAGGAAGAATCCTCCTCCACCCCACACCATGCCCTGGTTTCATTCAGTAATGTCACTGTGCTTGTTTTCTGGCTCTGAGGTCAGACAAACCATCTCCTTCCCCAGTTCCTTCTGGTGGTGGTTACTGGGGTCCAGGCCTCTTAGGACTCCTGGAAGAGGTCATTTTAGTAACTGAAGGGCTCAATGACACACCTGCTTCATATAAAATTCAGCCTCGAAACAAGTAATATTACATCTGAGAGCTGTCAGCGTATTTATCTGGCATATATTTTTTACTCAGTGACAAGTGGGTGCTTAGAAGCAGGTTATGATACTCAGTTTTTATACTGAGTATAAACTGGTTTTTGATTTTTTTGTGTGTATAAAATGCATGTAGAACATCCCAAGTGGCTTTTACTCAATTATCATGTTTCTTTTTAACCTTCCCATGGCTAATAATAAGCAAATCCTATTTTTTCTCTTAAATCTTTCTTTGCAATCCCTAGTTGAAAGTTTGTCTTTTTTCTTTTTTTTGGTACCTCTTTGATAGGTTTGATTAATGTCTTTAGAAAAAGAAAAGATTAGTTTTTCTTACCCTATAATTAACATTACTGCAGAGGGAGCCAGAAGCTGGGGCTGGTGGAAGAAAGCCTGGGACCGTGGCTTCGTCTCCCGTGTGTGTGACCCCCACCTCCACGGGGAGCCGCAACAATGGGGCAGCCTCACTTGTGTTCAGTCTTCAAGTCTCTCCTCTTACTATTTTTGCAGTTAAAGATAGAAATCCCTCTATTTTCTCATTTGCTAGGAGGGGTCTCTCCAAGCATCCTGCCTATTGTCCCCAAAGCAAATCTACTCACAATGTGAAATATTGCATGTACAACTTTTTTTGGTTTTCTTTTTTTTCTCCCCCCAGGTTTTGCAAAGTAACACTGAAACCAACTTCTGCAGTGGAGTGAATCTGCCCAGGGGATATTTTTTACCCTGAATAACAATAACTCCCCTAAGAGTGGAAGTTGCTTTTTTGCAGAGCTATATTATTGTTATTTGGGACTGATTGACTGACTGTCAGTCTTTTCTGCCAGGAACAGAAATGCTAATCAAGGCTTCAGCACAATGGAACTGGGGCTCACGCATCTCTACATCGCTCAGATCCACGTGGACGACGGTTTTGCTAAATCTCATTTTTGTAGGTCTTTCTGGAGATGCGGCCTGTAAGAAACTCTAGCAATCTAGAGAATGTTCTAACTGAGCTCAATGTAGTACATTTTTCACCAAATTACATTAGCATACAAAAGTTGGATTATTGATTTCTTCTTTACTTGTGGTTTCTGGGCAGAAGTCCAGTTTATAGAAGCAAAGAGAACATGCACACACGAGTTGAGATTCATCTATTTGTTTATTTGTTCTTTATTTTAGAAACCTGGGGCGTGATTCAGAGAGGTGGTATGACTTTGTACTCTGATTTTCTCTACCTAACACCTCCATTAGGCTGCACTCAATCCTTCCATGGCACAGGCTTTATATTTTTAATCCAAACTGGAGAGGGAGGAGCAGGCAGGGAACCATTTGCCAGGGACAACAGAATACCTGCCTTTTGCTAAATACCTACTGGATGTCAGGCAGTGATGACCCTGTACTTACAAGATCTCTTCTGGGGTATATCCTCATTTTACAGATAAGGAAATTCAAGCTTACTGAGGTTAAGTGACTTATTTCAGGTCACCTAGAAGCAAGTGCAAGATTAGTGGCTGTTCATTTTAGAAAACAGTCTGGCAGTTCCTCAAAAGGTTAAACATAAGAGTTACTGTGTGTGTGTGCTCAGTCATGCCCAACTCTTTGCAACCCCTTGGACTGTAGCCTACAAGGCTCCTCTGTCCATGGAATTTTCCAGGCAAGAATACTGGAGCGGGTTGCCATTTTCCTACTCCAAGGACAGAGTTAACATATGACCCAGCAATTTCATATATAAGTGTGTCCCTAAGAGAAGTAACAACATTCAGTTCAGTTCAGTTCAGTCACTCAGTCATGTCTGACTCTTTGTGACCCCATG
Source organism: Bos indicus (assembly GCF_029378745.1). NCBI lineage: Eukaryota > Metazoa > Chordata > Mammalia > Artiodactyla > Bovidae > Bos > Bos indicus. The sequence goes on along the minus strand of NC_091775.1, from coordinate 60,075,247 downwards.
AATCGCAGCAAGCCAGGCCTCCCTGTCCATCACCAACTCCCGGAGTTCACCCAAACTCATGTGCATCGAGTCGGTGATGCCATCCAGCCCTCTCATCCTCTGTCGTCCCCTTCTCCTCTTGCCCCCAATCCCTCCCAGCATCAGAGTCTTTTCCAATGAGTCAACTCTTCACATGAGGGGGCCAAAGTACTGGAGTTTCAGCTTTAGCATCATTCCTTCCAAAGAAATCCCAGGGCTGATCTCCTTCAGAATGGACTGGTTGGATCTCCTTGCAGTCCAAGGGAGTTTCAAGAGTCTTCTCCAACACCACAGTTCAAAAGCATCAATTCTTCGGCGCTCAGCTTTCTTCACAGTCCAACTCTCACATCCATACATAGGAAAACCACAGGAAAAACCATAGCTTTGACTAGACAGACCTTTGCTGGCAAAGTAATGTCTCTGCTTTTCAATATGCTGTCTAGGTTGGTCATAACTTTCCTTCCAAGGAGTAAGCGTCTTTTAATTTCATGGCTGCAGTCACCATCTGCAGTGATTTTGGAGCCCCAAAAAATAAAGTCTGACACTGTTTCCACTGTTTCCCCATCTATTTCCCATGAAGTGATGGGACTGGATGGCATGATCTTCGTTTTCTGAATGTTGAGCTTTAAGCCAACTTTTTCACCCTCCTCTTTCACTTTCATCAAGAGGCTTTTTAGTTCCTCTTCACTTTCTGCCATAAGGGTGGTGTCCACACAAAAACTTATACACCAATGATCATAGAAGCATTATTCATAACAGCCCAAAAGTAGAAACAACCCAAATATTCTTCAACTAGTGAATGAATAAATAAAATGTGTTCCATTTGTATAATGAAATATTATTTGACCATAAGAAGAAATGAAGTTTTGCTGTAGGCTGAGCCTGGATGAATCTTAAAAACATTTCGTTAAGTAAAAGAAATCCGTCATGAAGGCACATACATTGCATGACTCTGTTTATACAACATGTCCCGAATGTAGAGAAAATAGATTAGTGATTGCCAGTGGCTGTAGGGAGAGAGCTTGGGGGCAATGGAGAGTGACTTATAATGGTTCCAGAGTTTCAGTTTTGGGTGATGAAAAAAAATCCCCCGGAATTGATTCTGTTTGCCTCTCAATTGCTTCTAAATTCTAAATTGGCTTTAAAATTGATTGTGATGATAGTTGTACAGCTCTGTGAATATACTAAAAACCACTGAATTGTACACTTTAAATGGGTGAATGGATGTGAATAATATCTAAATAAAGTTATAAAAAAATCAGTGGCTACTGCCCACGATGCTTATAGGGAGAGATGATACTACTCAGATTGGGGAGTAATGCGAGATGTTTCTACTAACAGAGACCAAGGTACCAACCAGCAAGCAGCAGCATCTAGCTTTTAAAATATTTACTAAGTACCTGACACTGTGCTCAGCACCTTATATATGATATCTAATTTCATCATCGTGCTAACCCCATGAGCTTTGTGTTACTTTTACTCTCATTTTCTAGGAGGAGATTGAGATTTAGACTCCATAATTTTCTCAAGGTTGCCTATCTATTAAGTACTATAGCTGCCTCTTCTAAATAAAGACCTTGGAAACAACTGTGCTGATTTATCCAACTTCCGCATGGTATAGTGGTGGCTAAGAGAGGAGAATCTGCAGCTAGATGACCTGGGTGTGACCCAGCCTCTGCCTCCTAGGTCCTGTGTACCTGTGAGCAAGTTGCTTAAAGTCTGAATTCCACTTTTTCCTCTATATAATGGGATAGTAAAAGTATTAATCACATAAACATAAATAAAGGGTGCTGCAGTCGTGTCCGACTCTGTGCGACCCCATAGATGGCAGCCCACCAGGCTCCCCCGTCCCTGGGATTCTCCAGGCAAGAACACTGGAGTGGGTTGCCATTGAAGGTTGGAGATTAAATGAGATAGTATATGGGAAGCATCTAGGACAGTGCCTGGCACATAGTAAGTGCTCAGTACATGTGAGCTATTATTATATACAGCCACTGGGGGATGGGAAGACAGGGATGCACAAGTTGAAGCTTTTGGCTCAGCTACAGTCTAGTGGGGAAGGCGAGTATAGACAGAATTGAAATCGGGGATGACGGTGGAGAGCAGAAGCGCAGAGGCAGAGTGACTAATGATGCACGAGGGCCACTCTCGCTTGTGGTCCTAGATCTTTGGTCTTCTAGGCTCTGGTATGAGAGTGTTAACTGCAGCCGGATTTTCCTCCCTTGCCCTCAAGGTTTCAGGCATATGTAAGAATCTGGGGAGTTTCATGGTTTTGCTTTTCCTGACAGCTTGGTAAAAACATAACACTAGAAAGGATAGAGCAGAGAGAGTAGAAAAGGTCTTTGATTTGGGTTTCTTGAATATTTACCATTAGATCCTTAGGCTATTATAACAGAAATTTGATCAGGAGATGAGTCTTGAAAGAAGAGTCCGTGAGGTTTGTTCATTCTTGATGTGGGTGTTTCCTCCTATTCCAATTACATGAACCTGAGGGATATGTTGGAGGTTTACTATTCATTGAGAAGCATGAACTGAGATTTATAAGTAAATAAGCCTATATATATGTTATACCTAAAGGTTGAAAGAGAGAGGGAGAATGAATTCAAAACAGGAGATTAGGTTTCCAAGTATGAAGGGGCAGAAGGGAGAACCAAGTATATGGAGAAACTGTTTGACGCATGTGCTTCTGTTTTAGTTCCCCGAAAGGCAGAGTACCTCTTGCCTGGAAAATCCCATGGACGGAGGAGCCTGGTAGGCTGTAGTCCACGGGGTCGCTAAGAGTCAGGCATGACTGAGCGACTTCACTTTCACTTTTCACTTTCATGTGTTGGAGAAGGAAATGGCAACCCACTCCAGTGTTCTTGCCTGGAGAATCCCAGGGATGGCGGAGCCTGGTGGGGTGCCGTCTATGGGGTTGCACAGAGTTGGACACGACTGAAGTGACTTAGCAGCAAGGCATAGTAGGCCTTCAACAAATGTGTCCAATCTGAACAAATAGATGGTTTATATTTCTAGTTCATACATTGGGGATGACTTCTATGACCTTCAGATTCCAGATTTATGTTTACGCTCTGAGAAGTATTCAGAAAATCAAGCGATAAGTGAAACCACCTCTCTCGGGCATTCTGTTGGCTCCATTGTCCATCCTTGCAAAGAAGCCCCGGGAGGGCCTAGAGGCCAATCTGGTAACTCATCCTGGCTGCGCCTTAGAATCACGTGGGGAGCTTTTGAAACATGTGGCTGCCGGTTGGGCCTCAACCCAGAACAATCAAATCAGACTCCCTGGGGGAGGAGCCTGGATGTTGGCAATTATCTGTTCAAATCCTCCCCAGGTGATTTTCATAGAATTCAGGGGTGAGAAGCGTGGGGCTAAGGCGTCTGTAGATGGGAAATGCGGGTGCTACCTGCCAGAAACCTTGGTGTGTGGTTGACCAGAGGCATAGAACCACAAGTCTATCCTGAAGGAGTGTGGAAGTGTCCGTCACCCTTCAGGTTGCCAGGGTTATTTTCCAGAGATCTCTCTAAGCTTGGAGTGAAGACATCCCCACCTGCGGCAGAGAGGAAGCTGGAAGCTCCGCTGCAGAGAGGAAGGAAGCTGTGGTAATGAACAGGCACTGAACTCCCAGCGGCTTCAGTGCTGTAATTTTGAGATTTCCTATAACCTGAGACTAGGTACCAAGGGGAGGGCGTGTGGGAGGGGATGGGCCACCACCGAGGTGGTCTCCTTGCAGGTGCTGAGCTGGGTCAGCGGAAGGCTCCACACCTCCTGCAAGGGCGGCAGCGTTCTCTGGAGACCGGGCTCCCACAGCAGCGCCGGCTGCACGGCACTCCGGGACTCTTCACTGTCGCCCTCTAACAAGCCCATTAAGATGATCAAAGAGTCACTGGAGAGTTCTAGGGGCCTCTGGAGAGTTTGGAGAGTGTGTCTGCGACCACGGGAGCATATACATCTTGCCCTGAACTGAACGGCCGAGGGAGGATCCGCTTGTACTTTCAGTAGGACCAGACTCTCAGCCATATAGCTCTGAGTGCTCCCTACTTAGCAGAAGCATCCTAGAAAAGATACCTGGCTTCTAGAGGCAGCGTGGCTCCTTCAGGGTCTAAGCTTTCCTTCAGCAAAGGATGTTGTTGGGTCCCCTGTGGAGTTTGGGGCTATCAGGGAAAATGTAGGTTCCAGGAAGGAAAATTTTTATTGTTCTTGAATCAGGAGAATTAGATTATCAATGTCAACCCTTCTCCAAAATGCATTTGCACTCACATTGCTCTCTGCTGCCTTCTCTAGAATCTCTCTGCAACCCACTTTCACCACACCATATCCCCTTCCTGTCTCCCTCCCTCCTCCCTCCCAAAGATTCCATCTCAACTGTTCCCGCTTGATAGAATCTCCCACAAAGGTGCATTTATTACTGACCAGCTTCTTTATCTTGGATAGTATATCACAAGTAGTCAAGACTATTGCTCTTGAAGGTAGTTTCACAGATTTAAGATGAAGAAACAGTATCCATATAGTTCCAGAGTCAAGGAAGTGTGATAGCCAGACAGTAAAAAGAAAAAAAAAATAAGACTGTTGGAGAGTAGAATTTTACTCACTAGAGCCGGCTTGGACTTTAGATATGAAACATTTGATTTATAGTTTCTATTTCACGCTGATAGAAAACTCTGCTTACCCTTATTGGAAGGTCAAATGTGTTGGGTTCTCTAGCTAAGGTAGTTGTTAAAATCTATTTCACATTCAAGGAAAGGGGTGCTTGTTATTCACCACATTCCTATTTTAATTATGATTTTCCTGGCACCATTTTTAACAAGAGGAACTGAAGGCCTGCAAGGAGTGATTTCTCCTATCAGTTCGTAAGCCTGCCTTTCCCCCTCCAAGGAGCTGCTCCAGCTCTACAGATGAAACGCGATGGAGGACTGAGTGATTACCTGGCGGATCTGAACAGTGTGGAGTCAGCAGTCAATTAGAATAGTTCAATTATGAAAATCCTTTTCTCTCCCATCTTCTTTGCTCTAGAGAATGATCATCTTAACTCCTGTTGCTCCACTCACCCTGACTTGCAGCTCCTTCTCATCCTCCTCTCTACTTGGGTCTTGGCCCCCCCACCAGCCTAGCCCTTATCTTCCATGCCTCCTGGGCGAGGGAGTCCTCACCTTTGTCCTTTCCCAGGTGAATGGACTCAGAATTGAGCCGCCCTTCAATTCTCATGGCATTTCCCAGGTGTGAGCCCACATCTCTGAGACTGTACGGCAGGCTTCTAGAACTGCCCTTGTCTGAGACTCTCTTTGCACATCCTTTGGCTCCATGGGCTTTTTCATGGATGCTGGTGCTGCCTGTTCTTGCCGGCTTCCCTCATGAGGGACAGAGGCCTGTTCCTAGCCCGGTGTGAGGAGGGGGCCTGCTCCCAGGCACAGACCTCAGGTCCAGCACACAGCCCCACAGGATTTTTGGAAACAGCTGTGTCCCCTGACAACTGGCGCCTCCAGGGACTTCCTCTTCACCATAGTGTCAAGCACTTGCTTGTGTCTTGGTTAGAGGCAGCCAATCCCATATTTGATTGATCCCCGACTGTCAGCCACATCTTCACCACAGCAGCTATTTGGTTATATGCCTTAAACTGGTCTCTGGCATTTCTTGCTGGCAATATGAGCACCCTGTGCGTGTGTGTGAGTGTGTGTGTTAGTTGCTCAGTCATTTCCAACTCTTTATGACCCCATGGACTATAGCCTGCCAGGCTCCTCTGTCCATGGGATTTTTCAGGCAAGAATACTAGAGTGGGTAGACATTTCCTCCTCCAGAAAATCCTCCCAAATCAGGGATCCAACCCACGTCTCCTGCATTGCAGGTGGATTCCTTACCATCTGGGCCTCCAAGGAAGCCCGTGAGCCACCATACTAGATATTTATTCCTTTATTCCCTCACTTAATACATGTTTATTGAGCACCTAGTATGCACCAGGCCCTCTGCTGGATGCTGGGCACTAAGAGTTAAACACTACACACATCTTACCCTTAAGGAATATGTGTTAGGTTGCCAGGGCGGCAGAGTACCGCAAACTGCGTGGCTTAACAATATGAACTTGTCCTCCATGGTTCTGGAGGCTGAAACTCTGAGGTCAAGGTGCTGACAGGGTGGAGTTCTTCTGAGGCTGTGAGCAAGCGTCTGTTCTAGGCCCCTTTCCTAGACTCATTGATATCATCTTCTCCCAGCATCTTCACGTTGTCTTCCCTCTATGCATGGTTGTGACTGTGTCCAAATTTGCCCTTTGTATAAGGACATCAGTCATGTTGGATTTGGGACCCACTCTGCTCTGGTATGACCTCCTATTAACTAATTACATCTACAGTGACTATTTCCAAATAAAGTCAAATTCTGAGATATGAGTGGGTGTGGTTGGGACTTCAACATACTGCTTCTGAGGGGCTGAATTTCACCCATAGAGGTAAGCAGGTCATTTTATGGGGGCAGTAATGGTAATAAGAAGTGTGTGTGTGTGTCTATATGTATATATATCAGTTCAGTTTAGTCGCTCAGTTGTATCTGACTCTTTGCAACCCCATAGACTGCAGCATGCCAGGCCTCCTGTCCATCACCAACTCGCGGAGTTTACTCAAACTTGTGTCCATTGAGTCAGTGATGCCATGCAACCATCTCATCCTTGGAGTCCCCTTCTGCCTTCAATCTTTCCCAGCGTCAGGGTCTTTTCAAATGAGTCAGTTCTTTGTATCAGGTGGCCAAAGTATTGGAGTTTCAGCTTCAACATCAGTCCTTCCAATAAATAATCAGGATCAATTTCCTTTAGGATGGACTGGTTGGATCCCCTTGCAGTCCAAGGGACTCTCAAGAATCTTCTCCAACACCACAGTTCAAAAGTATCAATACTTTGGTGCTGAGCTTTCTTTACAGTCCAATTCTCACATCCATACATGACTACAGGGAAAACCACAGCCTTGACTAGATGGACCTTGGTTGGTAAAGTAATGTCTCTGCTTTTGAATATGCTGTCTAGGGTGGTCATAACTTTTCTTCCAAGGAGTAAGCGTCTTTTAATTTCATGGCTGCAGTCACCACCTGCAGTGATTTTGGAGCCCCCAAAAGTAAAGTCTGCCACTGTTGCCACTGTTTCCCCATCTATTTGCCATGAAGGGATGGGACTGGATGCCATGATCTTAGTTTTCTGATTGTTGAGCTTTAAGCCAACTTTTTCACTCTCCTCTTTAACTTTCATCAGGAGGCTCTTTAGTTCTTCACTTTCTGCCATAAGGGTGGTGTTCTCTGCATATCTGAGGTTATTGACATTTCTCCCAGCAATCTTGATTCTACCTTGTTCTTCATCCAGTCCAGCATTTCTTATGATGTACTCTGCTTATAAGTTAAATAAGCAGAGTGACCATATACAGCCTTGACGTACTCCTTTTCCTATTTGGAACCAGTCCAGTGTTCCATGTCCAGTTCTAACTGTTGCTTCCTGACCTGCATACAGATTTCTCAAGAGGCAGGTCAGGTGGTCTGGTATTCCCATCTCTTTCAGAATTTTTCACACTTTGTTGTGATCCACACAGTCAAAGGCTTTGGCATAGTCAATAAAGCAGAAATAATGTTTTTTTGGAACTCTCTTACTTTTTCAATCATCCAGCAGATGTTGACAATTTGATCTCTGTTCCTCTGCCTTTTCTAAAAGCAGCTTGAACATCTGGAAGTTCACAGTTCATGTATTGTTGAAGCGTGGCTTGGAGAATTTTGAGCATTACTTTACTAGCGTGTGAGATGAGTGCAATTGTGTGGTAGTTTGAGCATTCTTTGGCGTTGCCTTTCTTTGAGATTGGAATGAAAACTGATCTTTTCCAGTCCTGTGGCCACTACTGAGTTTTCCAAATTTGCTGGCATATTGAGTGCAGCACTTTCACAGCATCATCTTTCAGGATTTGAAAGAGCTCAACTGGAATTCCATCACCTCCACTAGCTTTGTTCATAGTGATGCTTCCTAAGGCCCACTTGACTTCACATTCCAGGATGTCTGGCTCTAGGTGAGTGATCACACCATCGTGATTATCTGGGTCGTGAAGATCTTTTTTGTACAGTTCTTCAGTGTATTGTTGCCCCCTCTTCTTAATATCTTCTGCTTCTGTTAGGTCCATACCATTTCTGTCCTTTATTGAGCCCATCTTTGCATTAAATGTTCCCTTGGTGTCTCTAAGTTTCTTGAAGAGATCACTCATCTTTCCCATTCTATTGTTTTCCTCTATTTCTTTGCACTGATCACTGAGGAAGGGTTTCTTATCTCTCTTTGCTATTCTTTGGAACTCTGCATTCAAATGGGTATATCTTTCCTTTTCTTTTTTGCCTTTTGCTTCTCTTCTTTTCAGACCTATTTGTAAGGCCTTCTCAGACAGCCATTTTGCTTTTTTGCATTTCTTTTTTGTGGGGATGGTCTTGATCCCTGCCTCCTGTACAGTGTCACGAACCTCCATCCATAGTTCATCAGGCACTCTATCAGATCTAGTCCCTTAAATCTATTTCTCATTTCCACTATTTAATTGTAAGGGATTTGATTTATGTCATACCTGAATGGTCTAGTGGTTTTCCCTACTTTCTCTGATTTCAGTCTGAATTTGGCAATAAGGAGTTTATGGTCTGAGCCACAATCAGGTCCCAGTCTTGTTTTTGCTGACTGTATAGAGCTTCTCCACCTTTGGCTGCAAATAATATAATCAGTCTGATTTCGGTGTTGACCATCTGGTGATGTCCATGGGTAGAGTCTTCTCTTGTGTTGTTGGAAGAGGATGTTTGCTATGACCAGTGAAAACATATATATATATGTTTACAGTGGACCTAGTGAGTGGAGATTAGTTCTCTTCACTTTTCAGAGTAGACACACCCTCACAGCAGCTAATATGTATCATGTGATAACTATGTACCAGGCATTGTTTGTGTCTCCTGAGAATATCCTACGTGTTGAACACTATCCAGTGATTTATGTGCATTGACATAACCCTGCGAAGAAACTGAGGCCCAGAGAGGTTATGTAAACAGACCAGCTTCATACAGTAAGGAATGAGAAGCAGATCACGTATATTTTATCCGGAGTGAATCACTTAAACTTTTTATCCCCCACCTCCCTGTAGCACCAGGCTCTAATATTACAGATCTCACTATTGTTTTAGATCTTGCCCCTCACAGGGTGAGGCTCACAGAGATTACCCTGTAAGGCAGCTCTCTGAGTCAGGCCTGCAGAAGCCCTATTGCTCCAGGCTTTTCATCCCTGTGAGCAGAACCTCACCCCTTTGGGCCTTTAAAATAAGCACCCCCCATCCATCTCGGGTTCTATTGGTTACCTGTGCTATATCTTTCAAATATAGTTCTACTCATTTGCTAACTTGCTTAGTGTTTCTCTTCCTGATAGAGTACAAGCCTCATGAGGACAAAGAACCAGTGTTACTGGTGCCTAGCACCCTGCCTGGACCATAGAGGCTTTACAGAAAGACCTATGGGTAAATGGAATCCGCTACAGATAAAGCAGATTTCTTTGGAGCCTTCTCCAAAATGAGATTTTGGTAATGCACAGGGCACGAAATGACTCTAGGAACTCTGGGAACTCATAATAGATAATTGAGTAAAAATTAGACACTTAGAGCATCCTCGCTGGTCCCTGGCACAGCTGCAGAGGACACCGAAGATGTGACTCCTTGCACCAAAGTCTCATTACAGCGATTACTGATAATTATCATCCTAAGTGGAGCGGAGAACCTTTCTACAGCTCTTGCATTGTAGCCACAGGTTTCAATTTCACTTCAAGTATTGATTTCCCTCCCAGAACCCCATCCGCATTTTTTCTTCTAACAGTGGTCCTCTCCTGCTGCTTTGTAGGAACAGGCTGTATGTTCCAGGCACACTTGACTGGACTGAGTTCATGTGGAGGGGAGTAATTTATGGACTAGGCATCCCTGAGGTGGTGGAGTCAGGGCAGGTTGCTGGTGTCGCAAGGCCTGTGTTCTTACCCCGGGATACATATAACTCAAACTTTATTTTGAGATTGGGTGTCCTCATTTGGGTGAAAAGGGTAAAATAATTTCTGTCCTGCCCGCTTCACAGACTGTTAGAGTTCAATTAAGATAATGCACAGAAAGCATTATGACCCAGCGTGTGTGTGTGTGTGTACGCGCACACACGCTAAATTGCTTCAGTTGTGTCTGACTCTTTGTGACCCTATGGACCTCAGTCCTCCAGGCTCCTCTGTCCATGGGATTCTCCAGGCAAGAGTACTGGAGTGGGTTGCCATGCCCTCTTCCAGGGTATCTTTCTGACCCAGGGATCAAACCTGCATCTCTTATGTCTCCTGCATTGGCAGGCAGGTTCTTTTCTACTATCACCACCTGGGAAGCCCTCGTGACCCAGCATAGTGATTAGTGAAGTCGCTCAGTCGTGTCTGTCTCTTTGCGACCCCATGGACTGTAGCCTACCAAGCTCCTCTGTCCATGGGATTTTCCAGGCAATAGTACTGGAGTGGATTGCCATTTCCTTCTCCAGGGGATCTTCCCGACCCAAGGATTGAACCTGGGTCTCCCACATTGTAGACAGATGCTTTACCCTCTGAGCCACCAGGGAAGTCCTGACCCAGCATATCCACATGTAAAGAGTAATTACCTGGCAGCAGCATGGCAGAGTGGAAAGAACAGGAGCATTGGTATCTGACACATGGGCTCAGATTTCACTGCTTATTAGCTGTGACTTAAGTTATTGAAAAATCTGTGTTTCCATTTTGTCATCTGTGAAATGGGAAGAATAATATCAACTTTACATGCATATGAGGGCTAAAGGGAATGATAGTTGAGTGGCTCTTGGCATTTAGTAGGTGCAGTAGTAATAGTCTTCCTATTTGTTTTACTTTCTTACTTAGATAATGCCCTTCTATCAGTATTATATTGCTGTCATAACAAATTGCCAGAGTTAGTGGCTTAAAACAATACAAATTTGTTATCTCATTGATCTTTAGGTCAGAAGTCTAGTGGGCTTGGCTGGTTTCTCAGACTACCTGACTGAAATGAAGGTATATTGGCAGGCTCTGGGAGATGATCTGCTTCTAGGCTCATTCAAACTGTTGGCAGGATTGAAGTACCTCTGGTTGTAGGACTGAGGTCACCATTTCCTTTTTGGCTGGTGGCTGGGGAGTTGTTCTCAACTCCAGAGGTTGCCCATATTGCTAGGCTTATGGCTCCCTTCCTCCATCTTCAAGCCAGCCATGGCTGCTGGACTCCTTATATCAGATCTTCTGACCTTCTCTTCTGCCTCTCTTCCCTTTTTAAGAGCCTAAGTGATTATGTTGGGCCCACCAGAAGATCCAGAGCCCTATTTTGGGATCAGTAAACATAAATAGGTCCATTTTGCCACGTGACCATTTTGTGACAGTTTAACACACAGAAGTTCCAGGGATAAGAACGTGGGCATCTTTGGTGACCTTTATTCTTCTTACTACAACTCTATGTTGATATCCTATTGCTTCATATGTATTAACACTACCTCGTCAATAAGATCTAATATTCAAGGTACTCATTCAATGCCTGGCATAGAGTAAGCACTTGACAAATATTAGCTTCAATTTTTGCTATTGATAAGCAGTTGGCAACAAGTCTTTTAATTTTCCCACCAGTCCTAGCATATCCACCTGGCTGAGGGAATATCACCTTTACTCTCTATTTTCATTATCTCCAGAAAGTGTTTTTGGTCACAGCCCTCGCCCACTAGGCTGGGTTCAGTGCCAGTCCTTTGTGTTAATGAATCATAGGGCTTAACCTTGTTTAATTTCCCTTGCATCTCTCCTTATAACTCTTCCATCAGACTCTCAGCTTTTTGAGAACAGAAACTAATGCTTTTACTTGTATCATTTAGTAGAGTTTCTGGTATACAATAGATGCTCAATAAATGCTTATTGAATACATGAATGATGAGAATCTATTACACACTTAAAAATAATCGATCAAATAATTAGTGGTTGGAATGCATCACTTGTACAACAAAAATATTGAAACACTCAAGGGGAAATGTATGTACCTGGATGCTGTACTTTCTAAGAGACTTGTCTTTACACAGAGGTTTCTTGAAAGATAAATATAGGCTGTGTTTGTGATTCTCTAGGCAGATCTTGTGGAGGAAGGCAGTACTGAAATTGCTGCAGACTTGTGGTAAAAATGGCTTGGAATTCACTGAATGATTTTGCCACTTTTTTTCTCTGAATGCATCAGAGAACAAACAAATACAGAATTGAAATCAAGCCATATCAGCTTGGCTTACTTCTCATTTGCTTACTTACTGGGACTTATTATATCTAACAGCAAAATTGGACCCTAGTGTTATTTCTCTTGGAAATTCTAAGTAGCTCTTCCTTCTGCTTTTTCCTTCCCACATGTCGAATGCTCATTTTCTATCCATTTTGTGAAGTCTCTTAACAATACTGCAAAGAGACAGTGGTCAATAATGATCAAATAAGAGCAATGTTCATAGCATGATATACTTACTGTTGATGTCTGTATGCTTGTTTTCAGCATTTAAAAATTTTATCTATTTCAGTTTGTTACATTGATTCCAGATCAGCCAGGAGGCTGGCTCCTCTTGCCTGGGCCTGAATCCGTTCACAGCTATTTTGAGCTTGACTGGTCCTTTTGCAATAATTGCTCCCACTCAGGGACTTGGGTCTTTTGATATTTATTTTTAGGTTCAATATAGTCACCATTATTTTAAAGGAACAGTTTTATTATCTGAAACAAACAACCACAAATAAAAAATTGGAGCCAAATCACAGGTCTCAGGACTCAGATGAGGAGTAAAGAAAAATTGTGTGGAGCTATAAATGCTTTCTTTACAGTTTTCCTTCTATTGGGCTGGGGCACATTTTCTGCCATCACAGACCAGTGTTTGGACATCAGATTATGTCTTGATATAGTAAATGTGCTGCCCTCTAGTGGACGGCTGAGAACCCTAGTTTCCTTTGGATTCAGTGCTCCCGTTTTGGAATCTCAGTCCAGCTCGGGTGTGTGGCTTACTTGTGTCACTGAACCATTTTAGGGAAGGTGGTTCTCAAAAGGCACCACTTCTGGTTGATCACTCTTGCACAATTACTTTCAATTCAGAAAATGTTTCTTGAACATTCCCTGTGTACCAGACATCAGTCAAGGTACCTGATAAATACACAGACATCTAATACATGGTTCCTGATTTCAGAAGCTTATGACTTTGTAAAGAAGACAAACTTATACAAGAATAAGTAGAATGGGAAGCTGACTCTGTGAAGTTCTACATATCCAAGGAATTTTTAAGTGCTATGTATGTAGTGGCACGGCCAAAGAGGGCTAGGACTTAGTACCGGACCAATGGTTGGCTCAGTGCCTGACTCAATGGTGAGTGTTTCGTAGTGTGATATGTATGATTGTGAGAAGGTTCTGTAATTAGAACATGGTCAGTGGTGTCAGGAAGGGCTGCAGCCAGAAACTTACTGGCATCTTCCTCTCCTGTCACACTCTGACCATTTCTAGGGCCACACTGGATGACCTCAGCTGCAGCATAATAGCTGGCAGCATGGTCAGGAGCAACACACTGGCAAACCGTCCAGCAAGACCGTGTCCATTAACCGACGTGACAGGCTGATGTGCCACACGTAGCAGGGCTATGCGAGCCTATGTGTGTGTATGTGACGGCCCAGCCTGCTGACATGAAAAGTAGGCACTAGGGACCCATCCATCGGAGAAGGCGATGGCACCCCACTCCAGTACTCTTGCCTGGAAAATCCCACGGACGGAGGAGCCTGGAAGGCTGCAGTCCATGGGGTCTCGAAGAGTTGGACACGACTGAACGACTTCACTTTCACTTTTCACTTTCCTGCATTGGAGAAGGAAATGGCAACCCACTCCAGTGTTCTTGCCTGGAGAATCCCAGTGACGGGGGCGGGGGGGCCTGGTGGGCTGCCGTCTATGGGGTCACACAGAGTTGGACACGACTGAAGCAACTTAGCAGCAGCAGCAGCAGCAGCAGGGACCCATCAATACCAGCAACTTAGGAGGAAAAGGAGAAGGTGGGAGATGTGGGTAGAGTGGTCATGGAGGAGCAGTCATTAGGGTTTGGGCTGTCGTAGGGACTCTGACTTCCATTCTGAGTAAGGGGGAAGCTATGGCAGGGTTTTGAGGAAGGGGTGCTATAACCTGTTAAAGTTAGTGAAGCAGTCAGCCTGAGTGTTGGGTTGAGAATACACATCATCAGGGAAAGACAGAAGCAGGGACACCAGTTAGGAGGCCCTTTAAGTAATTCAGGTGAGAGATGATGGTGGCCTGGATCAGGGTGGTAGATTGGGGTTATGAGAAGTGGTCAAATTCTGGATACAGTTTGAATGAAGAGCTGATAGAATTTGCTAATGGACTAAATATGGGGTATGGGAGAAGTAGAAGAATCACAAAGGGTGCTAAGATTTTTGGCCTGAGTAACTTGAAGAGTGAAGTTGCCATGAGCTGAGCTGGGGAGGCCTGAGGGAGGAGGTTGAGGGAAAATGAAAGTTCAGATGTCTCTTCGATGTCTCTGTGGAAATTGTGAGCACTCAGTCTGGTGTTCAGAGGAGAGGCGTGGGCTGGAGATGCAAACGGAGAAGTTGTCAGCACAGTACATAGTGTTTAAAGCTAGAAAGACTGTGTGAAGTCACCCAGGGTATGACCATTGGTCAAGAAAAGAGAGCCAAGTACCTGAGCCATGAGATTCATTTAGAGTCACACTTGAGTTCTCAACTCTGACAATCCCAGAAGGAAAGGGAAAGATCGACCTTGTCTTTTCCCAATTTATTTGACCATGGAGCCTGCTTTCCCTCTGTGTGACTGTGGGATTGCTGTTTCATTGAACACATTTTTGAGAAGGCCACATTAGGCTTCTTAGGGCCATAAGGGGAGGAACTTTCTATGATCTACTAAGGAGTTTGGACTTTATCTTGTAGGTGGTGGGAGGTCCCTGAGGGATTTTAAGAGAGGAAGTAACAGGGTGGTATAGTTTTGTGGCAGTGTGGAAGGTAGTTTGGGGAGGGGAGTCTGAAGGAAGAAGACAAGTGAAGAGGTGATTGCAGTGGCCTAGGTGAAAGATGATGAAGCCCTGAAAAGAGCCTTTGGGAATGGAGAGAAAGATTCAGATGAAATGAATATTTAGGAAGTTTAAAATCTATAAAATTTGAAGAGCAATTAGCAATAGTATGTGATGAAAAAGATTCTATGATAACCCTGAGGGTTCTGG
Organism: Bos indicus; assembly: GCF_029378745.1. Classification (NCBI taxonomy): domain Eukaryota; kingdom Metazoa; phylum Chordata; class Mammalia; order Artiodactyla; family Bovidae; genus Bos; species Bos indicus. The sequence continues at coordinate 60,059,979 of NC_091775.1, read as the reverse complement.
CTTACATAGGATTTTCTATAATTACCTATATCCCTTGGAGAGGTCTATCAATGCAAGCTATAAACCAGCATTTCATGTAACTAACTTTTATTTTTAACAAGGTTCCAGTTATATTTTATTTTACAAGGAAAAAAATGGGAATCAATTGACTGCTCAAACAATGCTGCCTTCTTTTTTTTCATTCATAAAGTCATACTGGTTTTACTAATCCAAAAATGCTTAAAAATGATACTTAATAGAGTGAATGTAATTGATCCATTTGAATGTGCTGGGAATTATGATGGTATTTTCTTTAACATTAAAAGTTATATTTTTGGAATTGGTATGTTTTAATCTTTTGTATACATACTACAGATTTAAGAAGAAAGCAGATTACACTGACTAGAAAAATGTTCCTAGGGCTTTGGTTAAGAACCTTGGATGTATGCCTGGGCCCTGTTTTCCAACACTGATAAAAAGTGGGAGACATTCCAGTATTGCTTATTTTGATTGTTCTATGTTCAGAATGCTGGCTGAGAAATGCTGGCATTCCTCTGCCTACTTCATGGACCCTGGAAAGAAAGGATGCTTCTTTATGGTAGTGGTGGCATGTCCATAGCCTTTTAAATAATCTCTTGCCTGCAATGGTGGCATCTCCTGAATAGCTTAGGCTCCAAAAACTGAATTGAAGAGGACCAAGTCATTTAGGGTTATGCAAATGATGAATAATGTCATATCTTGACTATTAATGAAGTGCAGAAGAAAGACATTCAGATCAACAAGTAATTCTTCAGAAAAAAATGAACATTTTTGGGGAGGATAGTAAATATTTGTTCTGTTTAAAAGTATTTTTGGTTTTCTTCTCTCTAGGCACATGTTGGATTGAATCTCCTGATCTGCATTATAAAAGACTGGTCATGTGACTGACTTCAGCCAATGAAATGTAAGTGGAAGTGATGCGCATCACCTCTGGATGAGAGTCAGTAAGAGCCAGTGTGTAATTTGCTTTATTTCCTTTCTGTCGTCATGGTGCCCAGTGATGCTTCAGATGACGGAGGCTCTATTGGGTTTTGTTCTTGAGGAAGGCAATGTGGGGATGAATGCCTACACGATTTGTAAGCTTAATTGTTTTAAGTGATTGAGATTTGGGGCCTGTTTGTTATAAAGCTCGTTCTGACTAATACACTTGTAATCCTTCATTTACATATTTAAAAATACTGCTTATATTTTCTGATTACCATATGTTCATTGTAGAGAATTTTGAAAATACATAACAACACAAAAAAGAAATATTCACTGAAATCACCTACATAGAAATAGTTCCTGTTAATATTTTGAGGTATTTTTTTTTTCTCTCATATATTCATGTTAAAAAAATTGAGATCACATTATATACACAATACTGCTTTTTTACTTCATATTATAGCAATAGTCTTTAAAATATAGAAATAATCCTGTATAGTATTAATTGGTGAAGGAGTGTTGTAATCTATTTTTTATATTTATATCATATAATTTAGAACAAAGTTGTATTTTATTTTTGTACTTTTTCTTGCTGTAAATAACATTCTGGTGAAATATTTATATCCATCTTTTCTTGGATTGCTGCTTATTTCCTTAGATTAGATCGTAGAAGGGGAATTATTGGGCCCAGGAGTATGCATATTTTTTATAATTTGCTACATATTGCAAAATCTCCCAGGAGAAAGGTTGTACCAATTAACACTCCAGCAGTGAGAGATGGGCCATCTTGCCACCCCTGTTGAGTATTCAAATTCCTTTTAATCTCTGTTAATTTGATAGGTGAAAATGCTATCTTGTTTTATATTTGCATTTCTCTGATTGCAAGTGATGTAGAACATTTATTTCATATGTTTATGAGTCATTTGCATTTTTTCTTTTGGGAATTGTCTAAATGGATTCTCAAGTCCCCCTAACGCCCAAACTGTTAAACAGAAAGCAACACAGGAAACTAGAAGCACAGTTCTGCTGCCACAGAGCCTCGGCACACGTGTTTTGAAGTGTGAGCATCGAACAGGCTTCTCTTATTCCCTCTCATCATGCTTGTTTTGATTATTTTCTCCACAGTCATCTCTCTGCACAGCCCATGTCTCCCTCAAGCCTTGGTCTCCCTCCAAGCATCTTATTGCACCAGGCTGTAGTCATGCCTGAACCTGAAATTGTGAAGAGGGAAGGACAAATGTGATCAAAGTTAGTTTTGAGTGGAAGAACATTATTGTGGAAAAAATCCCCGAAGCGTCCCCCTTATGAAGGTCCCTCACTACCGACTGGTATGTTCCCAAAGCAAAGAGGTGGTGGGCACATCCTCTCCTAAAGGGTCAATGATTAACAGCACAGACTGCCTCTCTGGCTTTAGGCTTGAATCTACTGTCCCTGGTGATAAAGCTTAAATTACTCTTCCTGGAAGCATTCTTATTTATTTCATAGACATTGCATTACCCCTGATTGTCTATTTGGTGCTTTTAAGAAGAGAGAAGAAAGAATCTAAATTTCCCCAAAGTGAGTGTTACTTTTTAGCTACTGTGAGATAAAAGACAGATTGAAATGGAGCCAGAGGGACCTGCCCTTCACCCTCCATCTTCATCGGAGTTGGAAGCTCACATTGGTATGTCAGGCAGCAGCTGGCAGGCTCTTTTATCATCATTAATTGTCCGCTGAGTTGTCACAAGGAGAGACTAGAATTCGAGTTTAATTACATCTGTATCATCTCTGATAAAGTTCAGGAGATTCTGGTGGTGCAAAACAGGCATGGGCCAGTGATGTGCCAAGGATACTCTGCAAAGCAGAAACCATGTGTATTCTTGAGTGGGAAAAAAGGTGAATTAGCTGAATTCTGAGGGAAATCAGGTGTTATCAAGGCTGGACAACTCTCGTGAGATATGGTGATGGAGAAGATGGGGGAGGGAAGCTGCTGACGGCATTGAGCTGGTTAAGGGTGATTCGATTTCTGTGGAGCAGGTGTAGGGGACTTTCCAGGGAACAAAGACTCATCCAAGGAAATTTGCTTGTCTTTATGGACAAGAATCTACTGCCAGTGAAGGAGCAAAGACATATGTTGGGTTTTCTTTGAAGAAAATACAATAGCACTCCCACTCCCATTTCTTTTCTTCAGATGGTCTCTGATTTAGTTCTGGAAATATGTGCTGGTGTAGAGTGTGGCTTAAGTGACAACTTTGACTAAAAGAAGAACTAAACTACAGTTTAGCAGAAATGGTTCAGAGTAGGTGGCATGGGAGCTGAGTGTATCTGTAGCTCATTGTTTCATGAAATAGTCAACAAGGGCTAAGAACCTTCATCACACTGCGGCAATGGCCCTTCTGCCTGGCTTAGCCACACAAGGTCGCATTCTGATCTTGTATCAGTCCTTATGACCTTCTGCTTCTGGTGCTTTCATTATTGACTGAACCTTCTGCCTCAGAATAAACTTTGGCCTCTGCTCTGTTTCCCTTCATTGGGGCATGGATCTTGTGCTCCAGATTGTGAACCACTAGGCTTCATCTTAACTCTCACTTTCTGAAAGACAATCTGAAGCTCTTTCAAGAGATAGCTCTTGTAGAATTAAGTGTTTTCAAAGAATCATATTGATTGGCCATCTGGCCCTCTGCTTTTCAAAAGGATAATTTTAGTGTGACTCTCATATCTTAGGAAGAACAATTTATTTTAGTCCTTAGCCATCTTTCAGCATTAAAAAAGAGTAGATCATATAAATGCAACTTGAAAAATCTAAGAAGAATAATTATATATGGATGTATGTATCTCTGTACACAATAAAAGGGCTTTGCCTACATTCTAGATCTCCAGTGAAGTGTTATGGTCTTTTGTGTTAGGTCTCTTATACAAACCACTAAACTAATCTTTGTTCTGATTTTTACAGTCAGGTACAAAACTGGTGGTTCACTTAGTAAAGAATCTGCCTGCAATGCGGAGACCTGGGTTCGATCCCTGGGTTAGGAAAATCTCCTGGAGGAGGGCGTGGGAACTCACTCCAGTATTCTTGCCTGGAGAATCCCCATGGACAGAGGAGCCTAACAGGCTACAGTCCATGGGGTTGCAAAGAGTCAGACATGACTGAGTGACTAAGCACAAAACTCACAGGGGTAAGTTTGGAAAAACAGGTACATCAAAATCAGAGTGCTCAGAATTTAAAATATGTTGATGAAGTATAGATACATAAGAAGATTAAAGTTAAATACAAAAAAATATATATGTATACACACACACACACACATATGCATGCTCAGTTGTGTGACTCTTTGTGATCCCATGGACTGCAGCCTGCCAGGCTCCTCTGCCCATGAATTATCCTGGCAAGAATACGGAAATGAATATATATATATATATATATATATATATATATGCCAAAATTTTTATGTGATTGTAAGTTTCTTGAAGTCAGAGGTTCTATATTTGTATTTCTGTACAACAATATCAGGATACTAGGGACAGGGTAGATGCTCAGTAAATATGTACTAAATGTATAGAATATTTACTATGTTAAGTAGCTGTTAGGAGAAGGCAATGGCACCCCACTCCAGTACTCTTGCCTGGGAAATCCCATGGATGGAGGAGCCTGGTAGGCTACAGTCTATGGGGTTGCGAAGAGTCGGACTCAACTGAGAGACTTCACTTTCACTTTTCACTTTCATGCACTGGAGAAGAAAATGGCAATCCACTCCAGTATTGTTGCCTGGAGAATCCCAGGGACGGGATCCTGGTGGGCTGCCGTCTATGGGGTCGCACAGAGTCAGACACGACTGACATGACTTAGTAGCAAGTAGCTGTTATAGTTACCATATGCTCTGGTGGGCTAATCATGTTAATTGAGATGTAGACAGAAGTAGAAGTAGGTGTGGTGCACTAGATACTGAGCTATTATTGAGTGCATTCCACTTTACAGAAGTCATCAGGGTGCCCCTGAGGTCACAGAACAGAGGCACCTGCCTCTGGGCTGGGTTTGTACTACAGGGGCAGCTAGCTGGGTGTAATTCACGCAGGCCTCTGATAAAGGGGAAAGATATATAAACCCATATAACCATGGAGTGAAGTCAGGTAATAATCACTTTCTTTGTCTCCCACTACTTTCTTTTCTTTTTTTTTTTTAGATGAAGTATATTTGATTTACAAGGTTGTGTTAGTTTCTGGTATACAGCAAAATGATTCAGTTATACATATATATGTGCATATATACATACATATTCTTTTTCAGATTCTTTTACACTATGATCTATTATAGGATATTGAATATAGTTTCCTGTGCTCTACAGTAGCACCTTACTGATTCTCCGTTTCACATGTACTAGTTTGTATCTGCTAATTCCAATTTATCTCCTCCCCCCTTCCTTTGGTAACCATACGTTTGTTTTCTATGTCTGTGTTTTTGTAAATACATTTTTGTTTTTGTAAATTGTTTCTGTTTTTGTAAATAAGTGCATTTGTATCATTCTTTTAGATCCCACATATAAGAGATATCTTAGGATATTTCTCTTTGTCTGACTGTCTTTACTTAGTATTATCACATTCAGGTTCACCCATGTTGCTGCAGATGCCATCATTTCACTCTTTTTATGGCTAAGTAATAGTCCACTGTATGTTTGTACCACATCTTCTTAATCCATTCATCCATCAATGGGCACTTAACCTGCTTACATGTCTGGGTTATTGTAAATATGCTGCTATGAACACTGGGGCTCATGCATCTTTTCAAATCAGAGTTTTCTCCAGATATATACCCAGGATTGCTGGATCATACGGAAACTTTATTAGTTTAAAAAAAAAAACCCTTAGAAAGGCAGTTTTCCATTCTTACTGCCTTTCCAAGTCCTTTCTATGGGATTATTTTTTCCTCTGTCCCCAAAGAAATACAGGCAGGCCCTGTCACTCTTCTGTCCAAACCAGAGCAACACAAATAGTTCTCCCATCGCTTCAAGTCACACAACATCCTGTTAGGATGGTAACGAATGTATCTAGTCCTGCTGCTGCTGCTAAGTCGCTTCAGTTGTGTCAGACTCTGTGAGACCCCATAGACGGCAGCCCACCAGGCTCCCCCGTCCCTGGGATTCTCCAGGCAAGAACACTGGAGTGGGTTGCCATTTCCTTCTCCAATGCATGAAAGTGAAAAGTGAAAGTGAGGTCGCTCAGTAGTGTCTGACTCTTAGCGACCCTATGGACTACAGCCTACCAGGCTCCTCCATCCATGAGATTTTCCAGGCAAGAGTACTGGGTATCTAGTCCTATGATGTAGTAAAAACTAATTTCGTTTAAAAATAACACTTTCCCCTTTCTCCCAGTTCAAGCTTATTCCAGGCAGAAAACCACGGTCAAGGAAAAGAAATGCTGTCAACTTCCCTCTCTTCTCTCCTCTCTGGTCACTTCTAATCCTCCTTCCACATTCTACTAACTCTGGGTTCTGACTAGGGAGATCATACATCCTAAGAAATTAGGCTAGTCTCCTGGGACCTAGTTATTAATATTTCCTTGTATCAGGGTTCTCCAGGGAAATAGAGCCAATAGGATATTATGTATACTATAAATTATAATTGTCTCATGCAATTATGGGGGCTGGCAAGTCTAAAGTTTGTAGAGCAGGCCAGTAGGCTGGAAACACAGGCAGGGTTTCTAGGGTATAGTCTTGAGGCAGAATTCCTTCTTTTCTGGGAAACCTTGGTTTTTACTCTTAAGGATTTAATAGCTGAATGAGCCCCCTAGTAATTGGGGGTACTCTCCTTTACTCAGTGTCAACTGATTGCAAACATTAACCACAAAATACCTGCATGGCAGGATCCAGGCTAGTGTTTGACCAAACAACTTAGCCCTATAACCCAGCCAATTTAAACAGAGTGAACGCTTGCACCTTCTCCTTGGCAGAAGCCTCTCTGTATGTAAAATAAATCACATGGCCACTCCAGCCATGGAAAGGAGAGAAGATAAGAATGCAGGAAACCTCTCTCTTAATGGCGTCTCAAGATGGCAGATATTTAAGCCTGACTCTTGCTCTTGGGGCATTTTTTTGGGTTCTTTGGAGATGTTCTCTTCCCTCCCTCAACACTAGGGGTCTCTAAGCTTGGTTCCCCACAGGGCATAGGCAGCTCAATTCTGGTAGTCCGGACTTGGCTCCAAGGTAATGGATTCCCTCACTTTGCTGTCAGACAAGCAGTAAGCCCACATCTCACCTTTGAGGTGGGAGTCAGATGTGCGCACAAGAAGCACGTATTAGACTTTCTGAGGAGTCTTTTTGAAATATCTTGTCCTCTGTGTGAGATGAGACCAGGAGCCACTCATCCCTTAAGGTGTTATTCGCTTAGTTGTGTCCGACTCTTTGTGGCTCCATAGACTGTAGCCTGCCAGGCTCCTCTGTCCATGGAATTCTCCAGGTGAGAATACTGGAGTGAGTAGCCATTCCCTTCTCCAGGGGATCTTCCTGACCCAGGGATAGAACTCTGGTCTCCTGCATTGCAGGCAGATTCTTGATTGTCTGAGCCACCAGGGAAAATGAAAGTGTTAGTCGCTCATTTGTGTCCGACTCTGCAACCCCATAGACTGTAGCCTGTCAGGCTCCTCTGCTCAGGGATTCTCCAGCAAGAATATTAGAGTGGATTGCCATTCCCTTCTCCAGGGAATCTGCCTGACCCGTGGATCGAACCCAGTCTCCTGCATTGCAGGCAAATTCTTTACCATCTGAGCCACCAGAGAAGCCCAAGAATATTGCAGTGGGTTTCCTATCCCTTCTCCAGGGGAACTTCCTAACCCAGGAAATTAACCGGGGTTTCCTGGAGTGCAGGCAGATTCTTTACCCACTAAGCTACCAGGGAAGCCCTAGGCCACCAGAGAAGCCCATCCCTTATTACACAATTTTATATACACATACACACACCTTTATTGAGCCCATCTTTGCATGAAATGTTCCCTTGGTATCTCTAATTTTCTTGACGATATCTCTAGTCTTTCCCATTCTGTTGTTTTTCTCTATTTCTTTGCACTGATCACTGAGGAAGGCTTTCTTATCTCTCCTTGCTATTCTTTGGAACTCTGCATTCAGATGCTTATATCTTTCCTTTTCTCCTTTGCTTTTTGCTTCTCTTCTTTTCACAGCTATTTGTAAGGTCTCCCAAGACAGCCATTTTGCTTTTTTGCATTTCTTTTCCATGGGGATGGTCTTGATCCCTGTCTCCTGTACAATGTCACGAACCTCTGTCCATAGTTCATCAGGCACTCTATGTATTAGATCTAGTCCCTTAAATCTATTTCTCACTTCTACTGTATAATCATAAGGGATTTGATTTAGGTCATACCTGAATGGTCTAGTGGTTTTCCCCACTTTCTTCAAATGAAGTCTGAATTTGGCAATAAGGAGTTCATGATCTGAGCCACAGTCAGCTCCCGGTCTTGTTTTTGCTGACTGTATAGAGCTTCTCCATCTTTGGCTGAAAAGAACATAATCAATCTGATTTAGGTGTTGACCATCTGGTGATGTCCATGGGTAGAGTCTTCTCTTGTGTTGTTGAAAGAGGGTGTTTGCTATGACCAGTGTGTTCTCTTGGCAAAACTCTAATAGCCTTTGCCCTGCTTCATTCTGTAGTCCAAGGCCAAATTTACCTGTTACCCCAGGTGTTTCTTGACTTCCTACTTTTGCATTCCAGTCCCCTGAAATGAAAAGGACATCTTTTTTGGGTGTTAGTTCTAAAAGGTCTTGTAGGTCTTCATAGAACTGTTCAACTTCAGCTTCTTTAGCATTACTGGTTGGGGCATAGACTTGGATTACTGTGATATTGAATGGTTTGCCTTGGAAACGAACAGAGATCATTCTGTCATTTTTGAGATTGTATCCAAGTACTGCATTTCAGACTCTTTTGTTGACTATGATGGCTACTCCATTTCTTCTAAGGGATTCCTGCCCACGGTAGTAGATATCATGGTCATCTGAGTTAAATTCACCCATTCCAGTCCATTTTAGTTCACTGATTCCTAGAATGTCGATGTTCACTCTTGCCATCTCCTATTTGACTACTTCCAATTTGCCTTGAATCATGGACCTAACAGAAGCAGAAGATTTTAAGAAGAGGTGGCAAGAATCCACAGAAGAACTGTACAAAAAAGATCTTCACAACCAAACCAAGATAATCACGATGGTGTGATCACTCACCTAGAGCAGGACATCCTTGAATGTGAAGTCAAGTGGGCCTTAGAAAGCATCACTACGAACAAAGCTAGTGGAGATGATGGAATTCCAGTGGAGCTATTTCATATCCTAAAAGATGATGCTGTGAAAGTGCTGCACTCAGTATGCCAGCAAATTTGTAAAGCTCAGCAGTGGCCACAGGACTGGAAAAGGTCAGTTTTCATTCCAATCCCAAAGAAAGGCCATGCCAAAGAATTCTCACACTACCACACAATTGCACTCATCTCACACACTAGTGAAGTAATGCTCAAAATTCTCCAAGCCAGGCTTCAACAATACATGAACTGTGAACTTCCAGATGTTCAAGCTGATTTTAGAAAAGGCAGAGGAACCAGAGATCAAAATGCCAACATCCGCTGGATCATGGAAAAAGGAAGAGAGTTCCAGAAAAACATCTATTTCTGCTTTATTGACTATGCCAAAGCCTTTGACTGTGTGGATCACAGTAAACTGTGGAAAATTCTGAAAGAGATGGGAATACCAGACCACCTGACCTGCCTCTTGAGAAACCTATATGCAGGTCAGGAAGCAACAGTTAGAACTGGACATGGAACAACAGACTGGTTCCAAATAGGAAAAGGAGTACGTCAAGGCTGTATATGGTTACCCTGCTTATTTAACTTCTATGCAGAGTACATCATGAGACATGCTGGGCTGGAAGAAGCACAAGCTGGAATCAAGATTGTCGGGAGAAATATCAATAACCTCAGATATGCAGATGACACCACCCTTATGGCAGAAAGTGAAGAGGAACTAAAAAGTCTCTTGATGAAAGTGAGAGAGGAGAGTGAAAAAGTTGGCTTAAAGCTCAACATTCAGAAAACGAAGATCATGGCATCTGGTTCCACCACTTCATGGGAAATCAATGGGGAAACAGTGGAAACAGTGTCAGACTTTATTTTTGGGGGCTCCAAAATCACTGCAGATGGTGACTGCAGCCATGAAATTAAAAGAGGCTTACTCCTTGGAAGGAAAGTTATGACCAACTTGATAGCATATTCAAAAGCAGAGACGTTACTTTGCCAACAAAGGTTCGTCTAGTCAAGGCTATGTTTTTTCCAGTGGTCATGTATGGATGTGAGAGTTGGAATGTGAAGACAGCTAGCACCGAAGAATTGATGCTTTTAAACTGTGGTGTTGGAGAAGACTCTTGAGAGTCCCTTGGACTGCAGGGAGATCCAACCAGTCCATCCTAAAGGAGATCAGTCCTGGGTGTTCTCTGGAAGAACTGATGCTAAAGCTGAAACTCCAATACTTTGGCCACCTCATATGAAGAGTTGACTCATTGGAAAAGACTCTGAATCTGGGAGGGATTGGGGGCAGGAGGAGAAGGGGATGACAGAGGATGAGATGGCTGGATGGCATCACCAACTCGATGGACATGAGTTTGGGTGAACTCCGGGAGTTGGTGATGGACAGGGAGGCCTGGTGTGCTGCGATTCATGGGGTTGCAAAGAGTCGGACACGACTGAGCGACTGAACTGAACTGAACACACATCTTACAATCTTATACCCTTGACATGAACGAGAGGATGGAAGGTTGATTAGTTTTTGTTTATTCCTTTGAAATTCCTCATGATGGCAAAGTGATATCTATGTTTCAAGATTTTAGCCTGAAGTCCCATTTTAGTATCCTGTACAGAGGCACACAAAAATACATACTTCTGTACATTTGTCTATAAATATTATTAGTCCACAGAACTTCCAGTAACAAAGAAAAGTGGGCTAAGGAATTGTGCCTCACAATGCCCTTCTTTGTTTTCTATGTAATACTTTCTGCATGTTTATTGTGACCTCATTTTGCCAGCAGATAGGGGTGTGTGTGTGTGTGTGTGTGTGTGTGTGTATTTGTGTGTTTGGAGGTGGTGGGGAGAGGAGGGTAGTACACAACTCTCCAGAGAGTAATTAGTCTGGGTTCTCATATTCTTCTGGGTTCAACCCGGGGTCTCACATCAGACAGCTGTATGGATGCTCTGTAAACCAAGAAGTAGGGTGAATGCTCCTGCTGGCATCACCCTTTGCTATAAAGACATTTAAAACAAGGCCCGAGGCAAGTGGGACATCAAATAACACTATTGCTCTTATAATAGCAAAATATTGAATATTTAAAAGGTAAGCAGGCTTGAAATTTGTAATGGAAAGAAAATACCCCTTTAAGTCATTAAGGAGTATGAGGAACCATAGCCTTTGAAAAATAGTTGGAAAAGTTTGGAGAATTCATAAGTCAAAAGAAGCTGGGTTACATTCATGAATAGGCAGAGCTTTGAGTAAAAAATAAGGGCCAATTCAGAGGTCCATTTAAGAAAGTGACCAGAGCATAATTAAAGTAACTGGCTTCATAGCCAATTTGGAATTCTGTTTCTAGGAAAATGGTTACTATGTGATATTCACAGACAAGCCAGAGAAAATGAGCACGCAAATTGGCATTGAAGAAGAACATAAGCTGAGGTGGTTAAGAGGGCAGGTTCTTGAATGAGAATGAACAGACCTTGATTTGGCTTAAATAATTTATTATCTGAGTGGCATGAGGATACCTGTAGAACGTTCTCTACCTTAATTTTCTCACCTTGTAAATTGGTGCCTATCTCATAGGGTGGTTGTGAGAATGCTCTTGATACATAGTAAGTGCTCATTAAATGCATTGCTATTATACTTAGAATTTTTGTCTCCTAGAAGCACCAGAAGTCTGATATGAAGATGAACATTTCTGATAAAAAAGAGAAGACAAAGCTGAGCTCTACTAGAGAGTAGTTCAGATTTTCTGTTGAATGGATTTGATTATATAGTCACCAAAATAAATAATTCATTCCGTTTCAGATATAAAAGAGACAAAAGTATGCCAAAGAAAGTGTTTAATTCCACAAATAGAGGGAATGACTTTCCGTTTGCTCTTATTTCTCAGTGTTTACATTACTGAATCTCTTTTTTCCATAAGAGACCAAAAATTCCCCAGAAGTTGTTTCATCTTCTGATTATATTGCATTATATTGGTTTATAGATATGCCTATTAGAGACTCAGTTCTTTAGTCATGAAGATATGACTCATAATAATTAGAACAGACTGCACAGTATAACCAAGACACCCCAAGTCCCATGTTGCATATTAACAGAGGTTTACTTACCCCTTGGACTACAGCCTGTGGCTACAGCTCTCCTGAAGGGTTTCCCTCCAGAATTGAGGTAGTAACCTGGTACCGTTTTATCCTGTGGCTCCCATGATTGCTATGGCCTTTTTGATGTCTTCCAGTGGATCTTTAGTTTCCCCAACTGATAAGCAATGATATGATTTGAAGATGATAATGTGAGATGTTCTATGTTCAGCTTGGGGATGGCAAACATTATTTATTCCCATATTCTTTTCACCAGAACCTGGTCACATGGCCCCAAACCTGACTGCAAGGGAAGCTAGGAAATGTAGGTTTTCTATATTCCCATGAGGGGAAAGAGGGACTGGAAAGCATTTTAGTTCATCTCTATGCATGACTTTTGTTGATGTGACGTTAGAGTTTTTGTACTTGTAAACTTTTATAGGATGGGTTGCAAGAGGATTGTTGAGAGATCTTAGCTACTAGATCAAGGCAAAAGCTTCTTGAACTTGAGAACGTGAATGTGTGCATTGATCTACATAGTGGAGAGGACTACTTTGAGTAGGATGGCCCTCGATCCACTGGGCAGGTAGAACTCATTTTTGCTTACATAGGTCAAGATGCTGAAGAAGTGGCAGGTACCATATATTTGCTTGATAGCATCAAGGTCCTTTCAGATATATTCCAGAAGATGTTGTGACCTCTTTCCTCTGGCTGATCTAATTTAACTTGACGTTAACTCGATATTACATATCTTCTATGTTTCTTCTCTAGAATTTCCCTTATTATGCTTCAATTTTCACATCTAAGTCTAGATCATCAAAATGGCCTTTGCTCTGTCTACACTCATGGATTCCTACATCAAACAGTTGTTGAGCATCTCTTATGAAAAGACAAGAATGTGTGCATGCTAAGTCACTTCAGTTGTGTCTGACTCTTTGTAGCCCCATAGACTGTAGCCCGCCAAGGTCCTCTGTCTATGGGATTCTCTAGACAAGAATACTGGAGTGGGTTTCCATGTCCTCCTCTAGGGGATCTTCCCAACCCAGTGATGGAACCTGGGTCTTTTATGTCTCCTGCATTGGTAGGCAGGTTCATTTTTGGTTATATCTTCAGGTAGTAAGGTGGCTTTTTTTCCAAGGGGTAAAAGCTTTCATGAAACAATATATTCAATCATAGTCATTCATAGAAGGAGAATATAGTATCCTAAAGTAATAATAATACTATATATCTGCAAGCTTCTCATTTGTGTAGTTCACTCCAGAAGGGGATGGGCAAATATGGTAGATTGTTGATCAACTTTGAGAGAAAGAACTTAAGACTGCTCTCACAAAGTTTTCAAATGGCAGTTGAACTGTATAATGGTTGTTTTGTACTATTCTGGGCAAGGCTGGATTGTCTGTGACCCTTAACATCTCTATTTCTTTATTTCTTCATCTCAGTCAGTGTAAGCTGGACCAGATAATGACCATAGCTCTCTTCAGCTTTTATTTATTTATTTATTTTTAAATTTTATTTTATTTTTAAACTTTACATAATTGTATTAGTTTTGCCAAATATCAAAATGAATCCGCCACAGGTATACATGTGTTCCCCATCCTGAACCCTCCTCCCTCCTCCCTCCCCATACCATCCCTCTGGGTCGTCCCAGTGCACTAGCCCCAAGCATCCAGTATCATGCATCGAACCTGGACTGGCAACTTGTTTCATACATGATATTATACATGTTTCAATGCCATTCTCCCAAATCTTCCCACCCTCTCCCTCTCCCACAGAGTCCATAAGACTGTTCTATACATCAGTGTCTCTTTTGCTGTCTCATACACAGGGTTATTGTTACCATCTTTCTAAATTCCATATATATGCGTTAGTATACTGTATTGATGTTTTTCCTTCTGGCTTACTTCACTCTGTATAATAGGCTCCAGTTTCATCCACCTCATTAGAACTGATTCAAATGTATTCTTTTTAATGGCTGAGTAATACTCCATTGTGTATATGTACCACAGCTTTCTTATCCATTCATCTGCTGATGGACATCTAGGTTGCTTCCATGTCCTGGCTATTATAAACAGTGCTGCGATGAACATTGGGGTACACGTGTCTCTCTTCCCTTCCGGTTTCCTCAGTGTGTATGCCCAGCAGTGGGATTGCTGGATCTTTTTAGAGTCGATCATTTATCCTTTCTGTTCTCGAACACTCTTAAGGTTCTCCTTACTTCTTTTTCTTCCATGCCATGGTGGGAGTATAAGAAGAAACAATTTAATTTAATTTTAATGTCATCTGAAGTCAGATGTATTAGGAAGACAAATCTTGCAGGGGAAAAAAATCTTCATCCCAAAGCTAAATACTATGGTGTTGGCAGTCAGATCAAGCACCAACTTTACGCATTAACTGTGCTCTGTGAGGTTTTCGGTAAAGGTAATAGTTTCATTTCAAGAGAGCATGATACGACCCATGATATTTTCACATTCTCAAGAGTAACAAGCCATGAAAACACAGGATTTATTTGTGTGCATGAGTTCCAAAAATCATCCTTTGATTTTGCATGCTAGGAAAAACATCAGACTGGGGCAATGTTATCAAAGGATCAACCAGGTTATTGTTCAAAACACGGAATTCTGGGCTCCACCCCATAATCATTAAGGTCAAGTATCTGGGGTAGAATCCAGTAATCTGAATTTCTGACAAATTCTCTGGTTTGGGAGCTTAATAAAATTTGGCAACCTCTAAACCACTAACCAAGTCACAGAACTGTCCTCATCTGTAGAAGGAGAATACTGATACTTATTCTTTGTCACACAGAATTGTTGCATAGGTTAAAAGGATAGCATGGACCCAAGGATCTTTACTGAATGAAAATTCCCTGCGAATATAACTTTGAGTTGTTACTGTTGGGGCAAAGCCTAGTCAAACTACCATCTTTTGATTTTGCATTTTCTTGAAAATGTCTCAGGTCCCCCTCTTCTCAGGAGCTTAGTTAGGCCAAGAGTATCAGCATGTGATACATTCCTTCTGGACCCTCTGCTTTAGACAAGTTCATGTCAACTGCTGCAGCTCCAAAGTGCATGTGGAGTTAACTCGAAGCAAGGCTCTATTTGTGCGCTTGCAGATTTTAAAGGGGATAGCGCAGTGTTCTCTTCTGTTTGTCAGGGACAAACAAAGCTATTAGCTCTAGGTCTAGGGAAAGGAAAAAAAAATCACTTTTCATATTGTGCAACCAACCCTAAATCAGGTCAATCTCTCCCTCATTGCTGGCTAATATCCAAGCCACAGTGAAAAGCTGATGTTTTTGTTTAGAATGGATTTTTGCAGTGTTTATAAACCAAGACTCCTTGAAATTTTCATTAGGAGGATCATACAGTTCACCTCTTGTCCTGCCCTTTCTCCTTTCTCCTGGAATAGTTGAGTGATTTTGAAAATTCTCAGTAGTTTAATTGATTAGTAAGGAGAGTTCATTGTGAAAGTCACCTTTTGCAAAGCAGAACTGAGATTGACACACAGTCAAGATTCTGTGACCTTAAAGGATGAAGAACAAGGAACGAGGAGAAAGTGACCTTCCTTACAGTCCTGGATACGTGAGGATGAGAAGGGAGCAGTTATTTGGAACACAGTGCTGGCACTTTGTGCTAGGCATGGAAGATACATTGTATCATCAAATCCTAACAGTTTATAATCCCGTGATGTACATTTTATTATTACTATATTTATAGGCAAGGAAAAAGAGGTCAAAGTGCTTAACTTGCTAATAGGTGGTAGAGCCAGGATTATTTCTGTGTAGCAAACCATCCTAAAGCTTAATGACTTAAAACGATAATCACGTATTGTTGCTTGCAAGCCGGTATCGGCTGACAGGTTCTGTTGATCTGGGTCAGGGTCAGCTAATCTTAGTCGAGCTTGTTATTTGCAGTCAGTCCCCTGGCTGGCCGGTGTGTGTGTGTGTGGCTGACTGGTTTAGGATGGTTTCCCTTGTGTGTCTGGCAGTCAGTTGACTGTTGACTAGACTGATGAAGCTGTGACAGGTTGTATTTTCCAAAGATGACCACAGTATATTTTTATTCCACATATCCTTTTTACAATTTGACATTGCAGTTTTCTCATCTCTGCCCCTTTCCTTTGAATCTGGGCAGGCCTTTGAGACTGCTTGGACCAATAGAAGGTGTCAGAAGTAATGTTCGGCTGATTTCTAGGCTTAGATCTTGAGAAAATGGCAGCTCCCACTTTCTTCCCTTCATGGCTTTGCTCCTGGAAGTTACCTACAATGCTGTGAGGTTGCAGAGCAGTCACTTGGAGGGGCCACGTGTGGATGTCCAGTCCACAGTCCCAGCTGAGGTCCCAAATGACAGCCAGCAGACGTGTGAGTGAGGGAGCCATAGGTGACCCCAGCTCCCAGGTGTCTGGTCCCCTCAAGCCCTTGAGCTGCCCAGCTGATGCCAGAGGGGGAGAGATGAGCTGCCAGGGCCAGGCCCTACTCAAAGTGCTGGTTTGTAAGGAAAATAAATGATAGCTGTTTTAAGTCACTGAGTTTGAGACACTTTGTTTTACTCCAACAGATAACTGCAGTGGTTATCAGGTCATGTGTCTTATATGATCCAGCAAGCTAGACCGGGCTTGTCTGCAGAGTGGTAGTGGGGTTCCAAGACAGAATGTAGAAGCATGAAAGGTCTCTTGAGGCCTAGGTTCAACACTGGCACACTCTCACTCCCAGTGCATTCTGTCGTGCAAAGCAGATCACAAGCCAGCCTGGTTCAAAGGAAGGGGAAAGAGACTCTGCTTTTTGGTGGGAGGAGCTGAGAAGTCACATGGAAAAGTGCTCGGATGAAGGCAGATGAAACCTCGTGGCCATTTCAGCAGTGTATTGCATTACACAACCTCCTGAGCCTTGGGGACAATTCAGGTCTGTAAGAAAGCTGAAGGGACACTTAGAAACACAATGATTGGTTTTCATGTAACAGTATATAGAGAATGAGGCCTGACTTCTGGCAAACTTGGCCATATAGAATGTCATTTGCAGGAAAGGAAAGTCAAGAAGAGCCATCTTCTTCACCAATGGCACAGGTATGCCATCTTCCTACAGGCCCAGTGGAGGAGGAAGGGAAGAGAACAATTTTTTTTATTGAAATATAGTTGGTTTACAATGTTGTGCTAATTTCTGTTGTACAGCAAAGTGATTCAGTTATATATATATATATATATATTCAGTTATATATATATTCAGTTATACATATATATATATATTTTCTTCCTGAAATAGTCTTTTCCATTCTGGTTTATCCAAGGAGATTGGATGTAGTTCCCTGTGCTATAGAGTAGGAACTTGTTGTTTATCCATTCTAAATGTAGTAGTGTGCATCTTCTGAATCCAGGATCCATCCCTCTTCCTCCTCCCCACTACCCTTGGCAACTACAAGTCTGTTCTCTGTCTGTGAGTGTTTCTATTTTGTAGATGGGTTCATTTGTAGCATACTTTAGATTCCAGATGTAACTGACATCATATGGTATTTGTTGTGTTAGTCACTCAGTCGTGTTTGACTCTCTGTGACCCCAAGGACTGTAACTCTCCAGGTTCTTCTGACAGTGAAGCATGGTGTGCTGGAGTGACTTAGCAACTCGTGGTTTTTCATGACTTAACAACTTAATGGAAGCAACAACATAATGGCATTTGTCTTTCTCTATCTGAATTACTTCACTTTGTATTATAATCTCTGTCCATCCATGTTGCGGCTGATGGCATTATTCCATTCTTTTTTATGGCTGAGTAGCATTCCATTGTATATATGTATCACATATCCTTTATCCACTCATGTGTTTACTGGAGATAGGTTGTTTCCATATCTTGACTTCTGTGAATAGTTCCATCATGAACATAGGAGTGCATGTATCTTTTGGAATTATAGTTTTATCCAGATACATGCCCAGGAATGGGATTTCTGGATCATACGGTAGTTCTATTTTTAGTTTTCTGAGCAAATTCCATATTGTTTTCCATAGAGGCTGTGCCAATTTACATATCTACCAACACTGTAGAAAGAGAAAATGGAACAATTTTATTCCTTTATGCTGCAGAATACATAGGACGCATATCAAAACCTGATTTACATTCATTTATTGATTTGAGAAACATATATTCACTGTGCCTACTAAAAGGTTGAAGTGATGGTTTGGGGACTATTGTCAAGGCCCTTTCTGCATCCAAGTTCATGAACATTTACTTGTGAAGATGGGTTATGCTGGGAAGCCAGGTTTATTTTGGGGGCAAACGGCATATTTTTGTTAGCTCTGGAGTAGGTTTAGTGGCTCCTGGTAGAGATCTGACTTGTAGGAAAGTTCTACCCAGTTGCCAAGTTACTGGGCTAGGGAACCAAGGCGTGTCCTCTGGCCCAGAAGCCCCAGGCATCTTTTGACTTCTTCTGACCAAGTGAATGGGATTCATTTCAGCTCACTGCTACTTAAATCAGCTAATAGTTATGGAGCACCTCCTGTGTTCCAGTCATATTGTAGGTGCTGAAGACATAGAGATAAAATAAGATCTGGGTCTTGCTTCACAAGTGTTCATGGTCTTGAAATAAGTCAGCGAACCAGTTCTTACCATGCTGCTGCTGCTAAGTCGCTTCAGTCGTGTCCGGCTCTGTGTGACCCCAGAGACAGCAGCCCATCAGGCTCCCCCGTCCCTGGGATTCTCCAGGCAAGAACACTGGAGTGGGTTGCCATTGCCTTCTCCAATGCATGAAAGTGAAAAGTGAAAGTGAAGTCACTCAGTCGTGTCCGACTCCTAGCGACCCCATGGACTGCAGCCTACCAGGCTCCTCCGTCCATGGGATTTTCCAGGCAAGAGTACTGGAGTGGGGTGCCATTGCCTTCTCCAAGTCCTTACCATACAATGTGCTAATTCCTATGACCAGCCAAACAGCTGTAAACAAGAAGGACTGGAGAAGGACAATGAATGGAACCCATGAGTCTGGAACACTCTGGGATGAGAAGGGGTTACACAGAAGAAGTGGGTTCCAATAGGTTGGTGGAACAGCAGATGCAAAGTTCTGGAAGCAAGGCAAGTTAAGATAGGACAAAGAGCCCAGAGGTGCGGAGAGAAAAGCAAGAAGTGAACTCACAGAGGAAGGTAGAAGCCAAGGGAAGTGACACAGTTGGACTTGGTTTTAGGAATCAGAAATATGGAGAATTTATTCAGGGAGAAAACAAGACAGGGGAATTTTGAGAGACTTTTGTGATAATCCAGGCCAGCAGTGATGAGGGCCCCAACCAGGACAGTAATCATAGCACTGAAGTAAACGGAAGTAGAGTTGATTTTTAAAAATTAGAGTGTAGCTGATTTACGATGTTGAGTTAGTTTTAGGTGTATATAGCAAAGTGGTTCAGTTATATATTAGTTTTCAGATTATTTTCCCTTATAGCTTGTTACAAAATATTGAGTATAGTTCTCTGGGCCACACAATAGGTCCTTGTTGGTGATGTATTTTATGTATAGTAGTGTGTATATGTTAATCCCAAACCCCTAATTTATCCCTGGAGAGGACATTTTAAGGATGTACTATTGTGGGACTTGGATTAAGGGGATGGAGCATCAGGGGAATCCAGGATGATGCTCAGGTTGGAACAGGTGGATGATATGGCCATTGTCTGACATGGGACATAAGAGGGTGAGCAGGCCCAATCAGGGTGATGCTGAATTTGCCTTAGAACATGCTGTGTTGGAGGTCCAGTGGGCATCTAGCCTGACAAAGTGTATCCTGAAGACTTCGTGACTGTTTCCTGGGTTGTTCCAGTTTCTTTCTTCTCCCTCTCCTTGCCTGTCTCCATTTTTAACTCACCTTTGCCCTACAAAAACAAAACCTCCAAAATAGTGAAAACTACATTTGAGAGAGTCTCTCTGTTCATATGGAGTATTTATCATACAAGTCTCCACCACTTCCGAGGTCATGCAATGTACTCCCTTCAAAGACCCATGGGTGCACAGTGCATGGCTCCCACATTTCGTAAATGACTGCTTCTACAAAATGCTGTCAAACATTGGGATGAACCCACTCCAGCCTCACTGGAATGCACAGCCTGGAAGTGGAGGTGTGGGTTGCTCTGTAAGGCCTTTTGCATCTGCCCCCAAACCTAAATCTATCACACAGTGCAAGAAAGTTACCTTCCATGACTTTATACCACTTTACAGTTTACAAGTTACAACTCTAATTGGGATCTCACAACAATCACCTCAGGTCTGTGGGAAAGATATTGTGCATTCCATTTCACTGATAGGAATTGAGGTAAAGAAACATGGTGTATCCGGAACACGAAGCCAGGCCTTTTCCTTTAAGCTCAATATTCTTTCTGTCCTGGCATCTTGACCCTCTTTGTGCAAGAACAGCTAAGAAACAAAAGAGCTTGACAGGGTCTGGAATTAGATCCTCTAAGCAAACATGGTAGGATCTAGCTTAGGGGACATCGGCTGTCCCTACAAAACTGAAGCTCCTCCATGATGTTCCGGGCAGTGTCACTGGTCAGAGGCTGTTGCATTTGTCTGCTGGGCCCGTTATTGAGGTTGTCTGGTTAGAGTCGTCATCTAGTTTGAACTGTCACTACGGTTCTTTTGGGAGTGCTAATTCATAGAAATATGTATATTAAGTATATATACAAACTTTCTGCTTTTATGCATAGGTATCGTTCTTCCTTGTCACATCGTATTTCTTTCCAGCTTAGTAGCTGGTGAAGCTCAGGTACCACCACTTAACCAAGAGCTAAGGTTCATGTCTGAAACTGACAAAGTGGTGAGCAGCTTGCCCCTCTTCACTTACAGCCTACGTCAACAGGGCCAGGGATCTGCCAAAGGAAGAGCTGGGGAAAATATCTCATATGTTTTGTTTACTTGCTTAAGTTGGTGTGCCACTGCCTGGCAGAAGGAGTTTGAGAGAGGATATGTTTTAAACAGATATGCATAGATATTTGCTGGAAAACTACATTCCCCAGTGATGTGATGGGAAAGGTATTGCCCAATGACCAATCTCTTATATAGTACAAGGAGAGGTAGTGAAAATATGAGTATAAAGGACTTTAATGTAAGATAAAGGATGCTCAAATGTAAAAAAGAAAAATATATAGAAGTAAAAACTCCTAAAAAATCATTCCCAAGGGCATTCTTTGAATAAATGATGACACATATTAAAGTTGTTTGAAAGATATAGCACCAATTTCCAGCATGAACAAATGGAGATATTCTCATGAGAATAAGTGACATTCTTGTTTTTGCTGGGGAGATATCCTCTTTTGTTTAGGAAATTGACTAGTGAGAGTGGCTTCTTGGGCTGTATTTCTCTGTCCAGTGGCTCTCTCAGAACTTTGGAGGTTGAATATCACTTGGCAGGTGGTGGGAAGCTCAGCCAGGAGAGAAAAAACCAACACGCCTGTCTTCCTTTAGCCATGGGCCAGCTTTGTGCTCATCCCAATTTCTTGTCAGTCCACTCCTCCAAGCAGGGATATCTTTGGGATCCCTGACAACAGTGTGGAGGAAGGACGTGAACTGGAGGCATGGTAGCTTCAGAAGCTTACCAACGTTGCCCAAGAGAACCCTCGGGGAAGGGAAAATTAGAAGCCATCAGCGTTCCTGGTCACTTCTCCCTAAAGCCCTTTTGGGGTTGATGAAGACCTGGGCAGTACAGGAGACAGGCCTGTAGTTCTTCGCAGCCCATGGTCCATGCTCAGGAGCCCCTGCTCTGGTCTTTTGAAATTCCAAGTCACACCCTCTCCAAGAGGATGGTTGGAGTTCCTACACTGTCTGCTCTAGTTTAGCTTTGTCATAATCATTTGGGAAATTGTTTATTTGTTGGGAGGCAGTATGGCTTTGGGAAAAGAACCCAAACTGGCTCAAAAGTCCCTAAGTTCAGACCCTGTTGCTGGCTAGTGATACTGAACTAGTCGGTTTAGCTGTCCAGAGTGGTTTCTACATCTCTAAGATAAAAATGAAATGATTGTACATGGAAAATTCCTACATTAATGTGCACCTGCAATCAGAACTCAGACGTAGCTATTACTATATAAGTATTATTATTAGTAAGTATTGTTACTGCTTTCTATCACTGTTGCTGTCAATGGAGCTGGATGAAGGTTAGGCGTAACCCCTTCATCAAACCCCACCCCAGATTCCACAGTGGAACTTGCTTCCCGGCTTTTCCTAATGCTCTCCCCTGCCCACCCCACCCTCGTGGCACACTCTCACTGCTGGACCTCCCTTGGCAATTCCTTGAAGGTGGTGTTTATACTTGTCCTCTTAATAAAGATGATCCCCCAGCTTCCTGAATGCACAGCAATCTGCCTTGCCAGCCTGTCCAAGATGTTCTCAAATATAAGTGCTGCCACTCATTTTCCCTCCTACCCCTTCCCAAGCTCCATGTAAAGCCATAAACAGTGTGGGATAGATGACTTTTTAGCCAGATGGTATAATAATGATAATGATAAAAATGTAATAGATACTAATTACAGAATATCTACTATGTAGTTAGGTGTTTTCCTATTTCATTTCATTGAATCCTTATTGCAATCCTTTTGGATGCTAAGAACATGCTTGTTTCATTAAACGTTGACCAAACCTGGGGGTCCAGTCATCTTGCCCTCCTTCTATACCATTCATTCTTAAGGATCCCCAAGGCCCAGAGTTTCAGATTGTTTATTCATTTGGAACCAGCTAAGGAACCACAAAAGACAGCAATTAGTCTGATAGTAACAACTGGTTTCCTTTCTCCATCAATCAACACCCCACAGCCTATTGAACAAGCTAGATGTATCCTATAAGTAATACATCTTATTATGGAGGAATCCCAAAGGTTCAGTACTGGGTCTCGGCCCCCCTGAGTTTCTCTGTGACCTTCAGTGGCTCAGCCAGGCTTTAGGCAGCAGGTGCTGGAAGGGAGGGTCTGTGAAGAGCAGGAGAGGTTCTCCTGGGTGAGGATCTCAAGCCTTACCTGGGCCTGAGCCTGGGAGTGCTGCCTCCTTCCTTAAAGTTTACACAGGATGACAGCTTTTGACTGGGTTATGCGCATGTAGTAGTAATCAGGAGACAGAGAAAAAAATGAAGATGTGTTCATGTGTGTGTGTGTGTGGTTGTGTGTGTGTTGGGGGAGGAATATGGAAAAAGGTCATGACCACTCACATCAGTGTTCTTGCCTGGAGAGTCTGTGGACAGTGAAGCCTGGTGGGCTACAGTCTATGGGGTCACAAAGAATCAGACTCAACTGAGCGACTTTCACTTTTCATGGAGAATTGGGCTGCAGGTAGGTGACCAATCATCCCAGTTTGCCTATGTCTGAGGAGTTTCCAGGGCACAGGGCTGTCACTGCTAAGACCAATATGGTCCTAGGTTAGCCAGAATGGTTGGCAACCTTAGGTGTAAGAGGGGGTAACAGTTAGTCCTTATTCTGAGGGATAATGCACTATTGTGGCTGATGGTTGGCCTGACTGGGTGCAAAGTCTAGCTCTACCTGGGCAAAACAGACCCTGTGCCCCAGTCTCCTCATCTGTAAACTGGGGCTGATATGGTACCTGTGTCATATGTTGCTGTGAAGACTGAAGGACACACCAAATGTCAGGTCCCTGACATACACAAGTAACTGACAGTCACTGTGATGTTCTCTTACCTGGCAACACAGCCCAGTTCCATGGGTGCTCCTTCCTGAGTCTAGTTGACCCAAGACCCTATGAGACCCCCTGTTGTCAGCGTTTGGTACAGAATGCAGTCTGATCTGTGCTGCATAGCAACTTCTTGTAGGGTGTTTGTTACTCTTGGAGGGCTCTTTGCCAGACTGAGAGCTCTGTGGGGGGTGGAGGAAACCAGGGCTGTGCCAGGAGTAGAATATTTCCAAAGACAGAGTCTGCTTCTAAGCACAGACTGTGATAAATGTCATAACCCAGGAAGGGGGCACTTGAGGTGTCAGCAGGCAGAGGGCCCGTGTCTCCATTAGTTAGTGTTAGTTGCTCAGTTGTGTCTGGCTCTTTGCAACCCTGTTGACTATAGCCCAACAGCTTTCTCTGTCTGTGGAATTCTCCAGGCAAGACTATTGGAGTGGGTAGCCATTCCTTTCTCCAGGGAATCTTCCCGACCTAGGGATTGAACCTGGGTCTCCTGCAGTGCAGGTAGGTTCTTTACCGTCTGAGCCACCAGGGAGGTCCATGTCTCCATTAGCCCCCCTCTTTGAAGAAGGGGTGTGGGTGGGGCGAGGGGAAGATAGGAAGGCAGAACGCTAATGAGCTGGCTAGAAACACTGGGGTCAGTCCCGCCCAGACACACCAGACCCTTCTCGTCATCTGATAGTCACGCTCTGAGCACACTCACACATCTAGACACACACACTTTCTGCTGGTTCAGCAGCCTCCAGAAGGCAAGATGTAGGGCTTGCTTTTCCTGAGTTGCCTGATCCCTCTTCTCACCTCCGTTAGGTGTGCAGACCCTGCAGACCTCCTCCTTCGCATTTCTCCCGGTGCCTCTTTCTGCCCGGGTCCTGTTCCACACCTGGCTTTTCTTCCCAGTGCTTTGAAGAGTGGGGACCCTGCTTTGTAGGATAACAAATAGAACTGTCAAACACATCAGCACTGCCGCCTGCAAAGATAAATGGGGCGACACATGGAGCGACCTCTGTGGATCCTGGGGCCCCAGCAGGAGCTGACACTGTGACAGATGGGGGGGCGAGTGGTGCTGACACAATCGGGTCACCTGAATGTCGAGGGGTGAGGGGGGTGTCTGCTCCTCCCTTGGCTCCCCTCCCCTCTCTACCTTACAC
Organism: Bos indicus; assembly: GCF_029378745.1. Classification (NCBI taxonomy): domain Eukaryota; kingdom Metazoa; phylum Chordata; class Mammalia; order Artiodactyla; family Bovidae; genus Bos; species Bos indicus. The sequence continues at coordinate 60,034,948 of NC_091775.1, read as the reverse complement.
GTGCTGTGTTGCTGGAGATCATAAAGAGATAGTCGGCAGGTCACCGCTCCTCACCAGCCTTGTGCATCTTCCCTGTCAGTGGCACGGGGCAAGGAAGCAGGCTGTCTGCAGAGCATCCTGTCATCTCAGGAGTGACAACTGAGTTATGTGCAAGGAGAGCTGGTCCTGGGAAAAGACCAGGGCAAAGTTTGTCTTTTTCCCTCGACTTGGTCCTTTTCCAGATCCACCCTGCTTGGTGACACTTTCTCATCAGTCCTTCCAGCAGGCTATGCTCATCTCTGGTTCTCACCCAGGAACCCCTCCCAGTCCTTGCCAATCAGCCCATGCAATCGATCTTTCCACTCTTTTCATATTGTACTCTGTGTCCTGCTTTATCAGGTATCAGAAGGTTGTCCCACTGATGGCTCTCAAACTGCCCTCCTTTCCAAACAGAATACACATCAGCACATTCCCAGCGAGGGGCTGGGCTGGGCTGGACATTCCCGAGTCCCTGAAGGAGGAAGGCCTACAAGAGTTGAAATTCTATTCCAAAGGGATGCAAATGCCTGGCAGCACTTAGGGACAGAGCTTCTGGGTGGTAACTCTTTCTTTCAAACTTTCTCTTTTATTCTGCTTAAAGAGAAGCTTTCCTTTGCTCACAGGTGCTGTTCTCAGCTGAGGTCTTCTCTGGGTCTCTGGTTTCAATATCTATTGCTGATGGGCTGCCAGGGCCCCAGGCAGTTCAACTCTAAACATGTAGTGAGGATCCATTCTCTGTTAAACTATGTGCTGACTGCTCTGAGTTGCGGGGCACAGAGGGGTGGCTGTAAAGATAAGCAAGCTGGAATTTGTCACATCTGGGGACTCACAAGTTAGTTGAGAGGAGAGACATGTATGAGCTTTAATACAAGACTAGCCATGAAAAAGAGGTAATGGGGCAGAATGAGGACAGGAGGAGGAAGACTAATCTTGACTTGAGAGGAACAAGGACATGCTCAAGGAAGAGGTGGGTTTTGGTAGGGCTTCGGAGGATGAAGAGGATCTGGACAGGCTGAAATGGTGGGGAAAAGACTGTGTATAGAGAGGAATATGAATTCAGACAGATGGGAGATGCAGAGTCTTCTGGGGTCTGGACTTTATCAGATATGACTGAAGCACATGAAAAGTGTGTGTGTGTGAGTGAGAGAGAGAGAGAGGGAAAGAGAGAGAGACAGAGCGGGCAGAGAGGAGAGGGGGAGAGAGTGTTTGGTTGGGAGAAAAGATTGGATACAGCCTTAGGGTCTGTATTTCATTCTGTTTTCAGCTTTGGATGGGAAGACAATGCTTCGCTTCTTTACTTTCCTTTTAGCTTCTCACTGCAAAATTCTCAGTGGAATTGGATGCTGCTCTAGTAATAAGTAAGGAAATAAACATCACACTGTTCTCTTGGATTCTCCAAAAAAAAAAAAAAAAAAAAAAACCGGGGGTGATAGGCAGTAGGGAAAGAAAGGACAGAGGGGAGAAGAGACTGGTATAGAGTGCCTTTGAGTAGAATAAATGAGCTGGTACCAATTACTGAACCTCTTTTAGTTTCCCTGTCTTAAATGGGGATAATATATAACTCCTGGCCAAATATGGGGATAATAATACTTCCCCCATAGGGCTCTTGTGAGGCTAATGGAGAGAATGTATACAAAATGTTTAGTACATTACCTCTCAATACCTGGTGGCTATTATTATGACTATCCCTCTGTCTCCTGACCCATTTTAGCAGGCAACAGCTCTCAGACAGTGTTAATGGGTGGCTGTATAAAAAAAGCACATGGTTTGTCCACAGGAATGATGTTGCTGAGGGATGCTCAAAGTCCAGATGATGAGGAGACTTAACAAGATCAATACCACTTTTGGAAAAGATTATATGCTATACTAGGCAGCAAATAGACCATTGAAACTGGATTTGGAAGGCATTTATGGAGTCTATTAGAGATGGTTAAACATACCAACACAGAGAAAAATAAATAGTGGATCACACACATGCAGCCTGCTAGTACTCTTTCTCTGTGTGTGCCCTTTTTCTCTTCCTTCCCCTCTCCTTCCCCATTTTCAGGTTTAGGTAAGTAGGACTGAGTAAATAACTCTTCTGAGCAAAGCTTAAGGAGGAAACAACGTGGCATCATGGCTGTGCTTATCTAGTCATTTAGAGTGTGTGAAATTTCAGGAGCTGAACAGAAAAGTGATGCTTCTATTTACAGGGGGCAGTGAATGAGTTCTCCCTGGCTGATAAGCTGATGGGTTTTCCAGAAATAACTGAAATCTTTTGGTTAGCTTTTTAAGGTTACTAGTGAGCAATTTAGTGCACTGGAGCAATAATTTCGTATTCTCTAGTGGCTTGAAATAATTAGATTATTTTGTGGAATGAATAAATGAGAAGTTAACTCACTGGCATGGATCAGTGTGGTAACATGATTTATTTCTTGTAAAGGTGAATGCTCTAGAGTCTTGACCTTACAGATGATAGTTTTGACTCCCTCCCCTTTCTCATTTATAATATGTTTTGGGTTATTTTGTGAGGGAGGCTGCCCAGTGGAGTGGGAAGAGCGTATGGACTTTGGGATCAGCCAATTCTTGATTCCGTTTTCACGAGGTATGTGACCTTGGGCAAATCACTTGACACACCAGACCCCTCTTTCCACTAATCAGGAAAGGAGTGGTAATAATACTTACCTTATATGAGAGGCATATGAATTAAGCCCGTTACTGAAAGGAAAGCACCTATTACAGCTTCTAGCCCACACTGGGAACCCAAACAAACATTAGATTCCTTTTAGTCTTTCTTGCCACCTTATTTTCTTAAAATGATTAATGTTTATACCAAGGATAAACATCCAGCACATTAATTAATGGTGATTCTAATCATTTGTTAGGTTAGAAAGAACTTCTGCCTTGATAAAATGCTTTAATGAAAATGTTTACTGCCCTGTTCTTTTGGATGAAGGGGATGGTGTTTAGCATTTTGCTTTATGGCCACTAATGACCCATTTCAAGGCAAGACCTCTATCTTCAAACCAGCCAATAATTCATATATAAAGTTTAAATAGAATCTTGATTAGGGAAGTGCTTTTGTATTCTCCTCTGTTACAGCATTGTACACAGTGGACATTCTGCAGCCCTTAGATAAAGCACAGAAAAGAAAAAACCAACAACTGAATAGTAGTTGGAGGTTAGAGAGCTGGGAGAGTTTTGGTCAGCTGGTGATAGAAGCAGACCTTGCTTTTCATACCTTTGCTAACTTTTGAATATTTGCAGACTCCCCAGCCATGCTGGGTCCAAATGACATAATACAGCAGCATTGGATGGAGGTATGTGCTCTCAGCTTCTGCTAGAACATTACAGCATTAGAATTCTTGATACAATTTATTCCAAGCCTCAAATCTGTGTATCACTTATCTGCTGAATTGAACAAATTGAAAGTGATCACATTTAGGAACTATTAGTGGGAGGTTGGTTCTTCCTCCTCTTTAATAACATCTTGAGAGCTAACGGGCTTCAGTGCTATTCCTCACATCCACCCTGCCTCCCTCCACACAAATGAGCTCAGTTGGAGGTAGGGTTTATTGACATTTAAATGAGCATATTTGGCTCACTGTAGCATGGATCTAAATGAACACTGCTTTGGTGCATTGAAACTTAATGATTTCCTCTGCATCCAGGTGAGACGGGAATGTTGTGGCATTCAGGTGGGGATGAAGACATATGGAACACAATCTTCCAGTCAAGAATTAATATCTTGATTATATCATAGGTTATTTTAATATTGGGATGCGGGAACTTTAGGAATGTTCTTCTGAGCCTGGAAATGTAAAACAATAGCTACAGAGGGGTTGGAAATCAGGAGGAATGCCCAGGTGAGATTATTGATAAGACTAGTTTTTTCTTATGGCTTCATGGTCTCTCTTTGGGGACTAAAGACACAACTAAAGACTAAAGTTGAGCTATTTCAAATCCTGAAAGATGATGCTGTGAAAGTGCTGCACTCAGTATGCCAGCAAATTTGGAAAACTCAGCAGTGGCCACAGGACTGGAAAAGATCAGTTTTCATTCCAATCCGAAAGAAAGGCAATGCCAAAGAATGTTCAAACTACCGCACAATTGCCCTCATCTCACACGCTAGTAAAGTAATGCTCAAAATTCTCCAAGCCAGGCTTCAGCAATACGTGAACCGTGAACTTCCAGATGTTCAAGCTGGTTTTAGAAAAGGCAGAGGAACCAGAGATCAAATTGCTGACATCCGCTGGATCATGGAAAAAGGAAGATAGTTCCAGAAAAATATATATTTCTGCTTTATTGACTACGCCAAAGCCTTTAACTGTGTGGATCACAACAAACTGTGGAAAATTCTGAAAGAGATGGGAATACCAGACCACCTGACCTGCCTCTTGAGAAATCTGTATGCAGGTCAGGAAGCAACAGTTAGAACTGGACATGGAACAGCAGACTGGTTCCAAGTAGGAAAAGGAGTACATCAAGGCTGTATATTGTCACCCTGCATTTAACTTCTATGCAGAGTACATCATGAGACATGCTGGGCTGGAAGAAGCACAAGCTGGAATCAAGATTGTCAGGAGAAATATCAATAATCTCAGATATGCAGATGACACCACCCTTATGGCAGAAAGTGAAGAGGAACTAAAAAGTCTCTTGATGAAAGTGAAAGAGGAGAGGGAAAAAGTTGGCTTAAAGCTCAACATTCAGAAAACGAAGATCATGGCATCTGATCCCATCACTTCATGGCAAATAGATGGGGAAACAGTGTCAGACTTTATTTTTCTGGGCTCCAAAATCACTGCAGATGGTGACTGCAGCCATGAAATTAAAAGACGCTTACTCCTTGGAAGGAAAGTTATGACCAACCTAGATAGCATATTCAAAAGCAGAGACATTACTTTGCCAACAAAGGTCCATCTAGGCAAGGCTATGGTTTTTCCAGTGGTCATGGCACAGCAGCTGCTCCTCCAACCACACCCCTCATCCTGCTCCCCCACCCACAGCCCTTGACCCTGGCCAGCCTCCCTTGACACGGGCCACCAGATGGGCTCCTGAGACCCTCCCCCACCCCCACACATGGGAAAAGGCTACTGTGTGCAGCTCATTCCGCTGGGGGTAGAGAGTGGGAGGGTGTACGCTAGACCTTGGACTGGCAAATACAGGCCTGGGGTGAGTGGTCAATGTGCCTCAGTTTCCTCCTTAATGACAATGGAATTTTTATAATATCTGAAAAGAGGGGACTTCCCTGGTGGCTCAGACAGTAAAGAATCTACCTGCAATGCAGGAAATGTGGGTTTGATCCCTGGGTCGGGAAGATCCCCTGGAGGAGGAAATGGCAACCCTCTCTAGTACTCTCTCCTGGAGAATCCCTTGGACAGAGGAGCCTGGTGGGCTACACAGTCCATGGAGTCGCAAGAGTCAGATATGACTGAGCGACTGACACACAAACACACACATGTATGGATGTGAGAGTTGGACTGTGAAGAAAGCTGAGCGCTGAAGAATTAATTCTTTTCAACTGTGGTGTTGGAGAAGACTTGACAGTCCCTTGGACTGCAAGGAGATCCAACCAGTCCATTCTAAAGGAGATCAGTCCTGGGTGTTCACTGGAAGGACTGATGCTAAAGCTGAAACTCCAGTACTTGGCCACCTCATGCAAAGAGTTGACTCATTGGAAAAGTCCCTGATGCTGGGAGGGATTGGGGACAGGAGGAGAAGGGGACGACAGAGGATGAGATGGCTGGATGGCGTCACTGACTCGATGGCCGTGAGTCTGAGTGAACTCCAGGAGTTGGTGATGGACAGGGAGGCCTGGCGTGCTGCGATCATGGGGTTGCAAAGAGTTGGACACGACTGAGCGACTGAACTGAACTGAACTGAAAGACACAACCCATTTGGTATTTGGTGATGGAGCTTAGAATCTCTGAGGGAAAATCATGGAAACCAAAGTTCATTCCCTGTAAATACTGGTCAGTCATGGAAGACTGCCTTCCTCAACTCCACATGCCATCCAGCCGTTCTCCCATTTCTCTGATATTCTCTAATGCAAATTGCTCCAAAGAGTTGTCTAAATACATTGTTTCCGTATCTTCACCTCCCAATCTCCTGTCAACCTACACAGCTCAAGCTTCTGACTTTACCAGTTGATTCAGTCCCCAAGTTGTATCTGATTCTTTTGACCCATAGCCTCCCAGGGTCCCCTGTTGATGGGATTTTCCAGGCAAGAATACTGGAGTAGGTTGCCATTTTCTTCTCCAGTTGGTGGAACGCAGTTTTGCCAAGATCACCAATGACCTATCTGTTCTGACATCCACTTTCTTTTCTCATCTTGATGACCTCAAAATATATTGGGGGCAATCCTGACTATTTTCTCCTTCTTGAAACAGTCTCCTTTCTTGGTTTCTATAGAAATTCTTTTATCTTGAGTCTTCTCTGACCTCACTGATCCTGCTTCCCTGGTCTCCTTGGCTGTCTCTTTCTCTTCAACCCAAACACAAAATGTTCCTGAGAGCTTGGACTTGAATCTTCTTTGCATCTCCAAAAGTTTCCTCCTGGGTGGTCTACTCTGGTTTCATGTGTTTAAATGCAATGTTTACAATGATGTCTCTGATATTTGTATTTTCTCTCTCAGCCTCTCTTTTGAGTTCTACACTTATAAATCCAACTGTCTCCTTGACATTGCTACTTGCATACATTCTAAACTGAGTAAGTCCAGAAAGGTACCCTGGGTACCTATTTTCCAAGTCCTGAATATTATATCTACCACCAAGTCCTGTCAATCCACATCCTACAAATACTTTGCTGTGTCCATTGCTATGCTTAGTCATGGCCTACGTCATCTTTCAACTGGACTAGTACAACTGCCTCCTGATTGGTTTTTCTTTCAGTTCATTCTACCCATAGCCGCAGCTTCCCTGCTCAGCACTTACCTGTCAATGTACCATGCCATACTTGCTCTGGCCCTTTCCTCTCTAGTCTTTTCTTACTATACAGTCCTCCTTATTCACCATGCTGTAGTCATGATGCTCTTCTTTCTGCCCCTTGAGCATACTGTACTCCTTTACACATCAAGGATTTTTCACATTCTGCCCCCTTTGCCTGGAATGGTAATTTACATCTCCAGCTTAATGGCATTTATTATAGGCCAGGCCAGTTCTAAGTGCTTTTCATGGATTAATACATTAAATTCTCATATCACCCACACAAGATAGGAACTGTTATTCTTCTATTTAACTGATGAGGAAATTGATTCACATTTACTCATCTGAATGTTCTTTCCTCCTTTTCGTGTGGCGTCTCCCTCTTATTTTTTAGATCTTATCTTAAATAACACTCTGAGGATACTTTCTTTGTCTCCCATATCTAAAACACTATTTTCAATCTCAGTTCCTTGTTTACACTTTTATAGCATTAACTATAACTTGCAGGGTTTTTTTGTTTGTTTATTGGTTTACTTGTGCTTTTGTCTTCATGGACTGAGATTAGGTCTTTCTCACTCACTGCTATATCTTGTGGCTCAGAATGGCAGCAGACTCTTAAATATTTGTTGATTGAATGAATGAGGGAATGAATGACCACCTAACTTGGAACTTAGTCGATGAGGTAGGTAGGGAGAGGGAAGGAAAAGGGGTGGGAGGATATGTTGTGTGGCAGCACCAAATGAGTCAGAGACCATGATGTTCTTGTCCACATAACTTTATCTGTTCCATCCTAGTCTTCCTGAAACAACAACAAAACAAAATAAACAAACAAATGAGTGAGAAAGAGCTTAAAGAGGAGAAGGATTACTTATGTATATTTCTCTGATCAGTCTAAGCACTAAAGTAATGAAGACCTACAGGGTATACATTTAGTGGGAGGGAGGAATAGACAAAAGCCTAGAACCAGTAATCAGAGTTTGAAGGAGTGACTATAACAGTTTGTCTGGGTAGAGGATTTGAATGGGAGTGCACTGAAAGATAATTTCAGGAAATCAGGTTGGATCCTTGAGCACTGGCTTAGGGAGTGTGGATGTGAATCACTGAAGGTAGAAAGCCACTGAAAATCTTTGTACTAGTAGTTTTGGAATTACCAAGACTCAGGAATTACCAAGACTCAATATATTATAGACATTAAATTTGTGGCCTTGCTGGTATGTAAGCTATAAGAAGTGAGCAGGTTATAAGAATGTATTTCCTCTGTGTTACTCATTGTTCCATCTATGAGGACCCACAGTTTCAGTTCCAGTAAAGCTATGTTAGATGACGTTAGCATATAAGTGAGCTTGTAGCTAATTGTAAGAATCTGTACATCAAATTTAAATGATTTAAATAATTATGCAGCTTTTATTTTTATTTTTTTGTCTTGCATTTCTAAATAGTATCACTCCCTGGCTTCACTAACTATCAGATGTTTATTATATTAATGTTGTTATCGTCATCTTTATTATTCTGTATTTTGCATATTTTTGTAATTTTCCATTAATACTTTTTGGTGTAAGAGGGTTAACATATACACAAGAGACAGTTTTCATAGGTTTAAAAATGTTTTTGGGGTGAATTATTCTTGCTTCACTAGCATAAAAGTGACAGTATTTATTTAGTGTGGAATTGGTACAGGGGTAATTGATTGTATCTTTTCCTCTAAACTAACTTCCTTTACCCTTGTGAATCACGTGGTACTCAAAAGAACCAAACAGGATTCATGGAGAGGAAGCACTGCCTTAACAGTGTAAGGCATAACAATAACCCTGCCTTAACTTTCATGAGACTTGATGCAGACAGTACTAGAAATTCTTGGGGAATAGCCATCCAATCTTAAAAAAAAAATAATTAAGTGGTCATAGAAGAGGCTAGATTCTCAATCTGGCTTTCTACATTCTGCATGGGTACCTGTTCAGAGATTTGACAGGCCCAGGTATTAGCATTTCCAATTTCCCTCTTTTTTTTTTTTTCCATTTCAAGGGAATGTTAGATTATATTCAGATCTCTAAGTGTGGTCCAAGGATCCTTGTGAGGTCCATAAGATCTACCAGTGGGTCCATGAAATCAAAACAATGTTAAAAATAATATTAAGACATTATTTAATTTTTCCACTTCCAGGTTCTCATGTGCACAGTACAGCTTTCCAGAGGTTATGAGATATGACATCACAAGAGATTAAATTGGAGCAGATATGAGATTCTAGTTACTTTCTTTAAGCCAACATCTTTCTTAAAGATATTAGAAAAACTGCAAAATAGTGTGATTATTTTCATAAAAATCCTTTTTTACTGGAAAAATATAATTAAAAATAAAAATGTTATTTATGTTAACATGTGTTAGATAATAATATTTAAATGAATCAATAAATCACTGTTTTAAACATTTCTTATTTAAAATTTTGAATATGGTAAATATTGTGAGCATTAACAATTCTTCTGGAAAATGTAAAAGAGATGTATTAAACAAAAGCCTTTTAGGGTCCTTAATAATTTTTAATAATGTGAAGGGATCCAGAATCTCCAAAGTTTGGTAATTACCACATCGAAGTGACTAGTATTACTAGTAGTAACTTTTTCTTTGTCAACAGGAGGGACACTGAAGAATTAAAGAAATAGAACACCCGGTAATACTAGCGAGGAGATCAGAGTGGGGCCAGGCTCACATAGGCGAGGTCTCTTGGAGGGGGGAGATCAAGACCTGCCCCAAACCTCTCTATATCCCCGTGTCCAGCATTATATCTAGCACAGGACAGTGGCTGCATACAATCTGGATATTGAACAAGCTAATGAGTAAGTGATAAAACACAGCTCATTCTCCTGATAAGGGCATTTGACATGGTGTACAAGGTCTAATTAGGGCTAGGCCTGCCATCCACAATTGAGATGAGCTTTTATTCAATTTTCAATTCATCTATGTATTCAATGGTTACTTATTGAGCACCTATTATGTGCCAATTGCTATGTCTAAGTCACATTACATCTTCAATTTTCTCATCTCTGTAAGGGAAACTCAAATAATCTGTGAAAACCCTTCTAGCAATGTCTTCCTCTGGATAATACAAGAGCTCTCTCTTTGTCTCCCTTGGATAAGCTAACACAGGGAAGAAGATAACTTTCCTCAGGCAAAAAAGCATCGTCTGTTTAAGTGCTGCTGCAGAAACTTTAGAGGCAGATGGTTGACTGCCTTGGCATTTTACAGATAGAAATGGTCAAGTTTGGAAATGGAAAAAATTTAAACTAGAAATCAGCTAGCTCAATCTTATTTTCTAAAATTTATTCAGTATTAAACTCCAACTGAATAATTTCAATTTAGGGAATTTGGAAACCCTACCAGTGTCTCTCCCTTTGCAAAAAGATGATGATCAGAAGTCTTTTGTGAGAATCTGAGAAATTTTCTGCAGTCAATGCAAGCCAGGAAACTGTGTCATTGTGCTAAAATGGGTCATGAATTTTGAGAGAATGAATGATCCCTTTCTTTTAGTCACTTGTCCACAACTTCCATTCTGGTTCACAAAGTCTTAAGTGCTCAAGTTCCATGGGCCTGTTTCTTGATTACTTGTATGAAGAAGTTCCCACATGTATTTGTCAGTTTTCATTAGATTATGTTACAGTAACAAGCAACCTGTATATACCAGTGGCTTACAACGAAGGTATATTTCTTGATTGCATTTCATACTGGCTGTGAGTCAGAATTACACTGCTCCTGCACCAAATAGCTTCTTCCTTTAAGATTCTAAGTTGAAGAAACAGCCAGCATTTGGAATAGCTGTTACAATGGAAAATGAAAAAGAGATGTGGGCAAAGCATCCAACGGTTCTTATGTAGAATGTGGCATTCAGTTCACATTCAGTTGGCCAAAGTAAGTCTCAGGCAGGCTGCCGTCACGGTCACTGGGGGCAGGGGAGATGCTCCTCTCAAAGGGGGTTCTGAAATCGCCTGGCAGCAGGCAGGGATGAAACAATACTATCTAGCACACCATTCTTTGCATGATATATAAACAAACTGCTTTCTCCATTCGTTTCATTTTACTTTATGACAGTTAAGAAGGAAAGAGAATCTTCCTGGAGTTCATGAACTTAAAAGATATGCTTATGGGACTGTTAGAGCATAGTTTGGGGGACTTTCTTGGCATCAGAGATGAGTCTTGCTTTTTCTGCCATGGACTTAGAAAAATAGAGGAAAACAAAAGAAGCAAAATAAACATGTTCTCACTGACAGCATCTCAGTGGTGCTGACAAGGGGCCTCCTTGTCTCTGGCATTCTATAAGAGAGACAGTGAAGAAGAGATCTAGCTACTACACATTTTCTTCTTCATCTCTGTTTCTACCTGTGGAAACTCCACCTGTCTAACCTCTGACCTGAGAGTATGAGCAGCGGCAATGCCCTGTCACTGAACTCGATCAATGAAAACTCAAGAAAAATGCCTGGAAATGCAACATGTACTCTTTATCTCCCTTTTCCGCTCCAATTCTCTAATGTCTCCTCTTCTATTTTAATTTACACCATTAACACTCTGCACCTGGACTCTTATAATAACCTTGTTTGGTTTCACTGCCTTTGCATTTATACTGTGGTCATCTAGTCTCCCCTTGAGCGATTGCTCTGACGTATACATGAAACCATGTTACCACCCTGTAAAATTATTCCCCAGGGCCTACATCTTTGATCCACAATTTCATTACCTGAAAAATGGGAAAATAATATCTATTTTGTAGGGATGAGGGTGAGGGTGCTACGCTATGCTAAGTCACTTCAGTTGTGTCCGACTCTGTGCGACCCTAGAGACGGCAGCCCACCAGGCTCCCCCATCCCTGGGATTCTCCAGGCAAGAACACTGGAGTGGGTTGCCATTTCCTTCTCCAATGCATGAAAGTGAAAAGGGAAAGTGAAGTCATTCAGTCGTGTCCAACCCTCAGCGACCGCATGGACTGCAGCCTACCAGCCTCCTCCATCCATGGGATTTTCCAGGCAAGAGTACTGGAGTGGGGTGTCATTGCCTTCTCTGGAGGGTGAGGGTAAAAGGAGATAATACATGCAAAGTGCCTAACACAGACTCTCAATAAATGGCAGCTAATGATGATGATTATGATAAATATCATAACAATCAAAATTTGGCTCCCCATCCCCACCCTGCCATCCCTACCTGCACTGTCTGCTCTCATTTTGTCAAATGATGCCTAGTTCCCTAATCGGCCACCCTGCTCTTCAGCTTCATGCCACTGCCCTGGAATTCCACATCTGGAATGCTTTTCCTCACTCAGTTCACTCAGGTCCCCGCTGCTTAGACTGAAGATGCAGAAGTACCTCACTGGCTGTGTTAATCCCGTCCCTCCAGGAGAATGAACTGTTCCCTGCACGGCCACCCTTGAATCCCTGTATTGTCCTCTTCTATATTCCTGTTTGTCTTTTCTGCTAGAGTGTGAGTCCTCTGAGGACAAAGACTCTGTCTTAGTTACCTCTACAAATGGGCCCCACTGCCTGGCATGTTCTAGGTTCTCAAAGAAACGACAGACTGCAGGAAGGCTTTGAATCAAAGATAGATTATGATCAAGCACAGGCCATGCTCAAATTCTAAGCTTGGAGTGGAAAACCGGAGAGCGGGTCTATATCCTGTACTGTGCGGGGGCTCAGCCCAGCCTAGGATAAAAGTGGCTTTGGGATATATGCCTTTAGGAAGATAAATTTATCATGAAAAACAAAAAAATCAAACCCCGAGTTAAAAAGACCTCCAGATGGGCTTTCTCTTGATATAGTAAGTAGGTCCTTTATAGATCCGCTCCTTAGCATCCTAAATCTTGAGATGTCATGCTGCTCCTGGGGTTAGCCAGTTGCTTTAGGCTGAGTAGGCGTGCGAGGATAAGATTAAAACAAGTAATTCTGTTTGCCTGCTGCACACACCATTGTTTAGCTAGAAAAATTAAATTCTTATTCAAGCCTCTCAGCATGTTTAATAAATGCTTCAGGTGCATAGAACCGTGTGTGAGGCAGGAAGGAATAAGGCCGTTCTCTGGGAGTGACACATTTATTAACCTCACTGAGTACTGCAAGCCTGGCACCTGGGATGCTGGTCAGGCCGTAGGCAAACCTGGCAAACATGGATGAGTAAGACCCCCCCGTGGCACTCCTGTTCTGTGATACAGCGTAGCTAGGAGGACAGAGCTCCTGTTTCAGCATCAGGCAGATCTGGGTTCAAATGCCAGCTCTGCTGCCTTGAAGCTCCTTACTTTGGATCTGCTACTTGTTACTCTTCTCATCCCAGGCTTCTCAGTTCAGTCACTCTGTCCTGTCCGAACCAGCAGGGAGGTCACAAGCTTGTTATTTTTTATTATGGTAAAACATTTATAACATGAAATTTGCTGATTTTTCCATTTTTAAGCTTACCAGCTCAGTGGCATTAAGTACATTCACAATGCATCTACTTTAATTTGACGTATGAGGAGGTATTTTTACCCCCTTCTTTCCACAGATGAGAAAACTGAGGCTCTGAGAAATTAAATGATGATGACTCTTTTAAGATTCCTGGAGTTAAACATGAGAAGCTATTATGATTTTCCTTTCAGGACACAGGCCAGAAAACCCTATTTAGACCATTAAGGAGGGAAAGCAGAGAATGGAAATTCTGGATTAGTTCATTCTTTTTCTCTTTTTTTTTAAATTTAGAGAACACGTTATTACTTTCTGTAATCAAACCCACATAGATAAGACCTTACATATTTAATACAGTGCATTACCCCTGTACAAACAGAAAAAATTGGTTTAACGTTTCTAGACCAATATGCTGTTAATTTCTGTACAATGCCAACCCAACATGGTATAACTGGGATTGTTTGTTGTTGTTCAGTTGCTAAATCAAGTTTGACTCTGCGACCCCATGGACTGTAGCATGCCAGGCTTCCCTGTTCTTCACTATCTCCTGGAGTTTGCTCAAAGTCATGTCCACTGAGTTGGTGATACTGTCTAACCCTCTCATTGTCTGCTGCCCCCTTCTCCTTTTGCCTTCAATCTTTCCCAGCATCAGGGTCTTTTCCAATGAGTTGGTTCTTTGCATCAGGTGGCCAAAGTAGTATTTTTTCCAAAGTTGAGAGCACAACTAAAGTTTCCAAAAATTCAAATTATATATATATATATATATGTATATTTATATTAAAGGACCAATAGCAGTACGTTATGCATCAATAGCAGCGACAGCTTTTCCAGGTTCAACAGTCATCTGAGCAGACTTATAGAGACACCCAGCGCATGCCATTTAAGAAAGAAAAGGAAAAAGGAAAACCTCGGAATATAGCAAAGTTCCATTCCTGTTGTGCTACCTGGCACCATTTTTTAAAAATTGGCTTCTCAATCGTCATCTAGAAAGAAAACATTCTAGAATTAGGTCATTAAAAACAGACCTGATAAAGCATGGTCACTACTATGTATCATGAAGCAGGCACGAGGCATTCTGTGTTCACAGAGGTATGATACAATTTTGTTAAGAGTCATTAGGCTTCCTGATGCTTTAGCAGAGATGCCTGCCTCACCCCATGGAGGGAGTGGAAACAGACAGCACGCCGAGACCCCTGCCTCCGCTGTCCGGCGGAGGTGGGTGTCCAGGCCCCAGCTTTGGTGCCGACCTCTCAGGCTGACCCACTCCAACCACAGCTCCAGGGAGGGGGAAGGGAAGGAAATGAGTTAAGTCTGTCTTCAGACGCGTTGGTATTGATTCTGTCAGTTTCTTGCTGCTTGCTGACAGAAGATAGATGGCTCATAATGCAGCTGGGCACAGCACATTAGATCTCCGTCTCGGGGCTCCTAAATCATTTCGAAATTTTAAATTCCCTAATCAATATTTTATGGCAAGCACGAGACAGGGATTGGGCCCGCTTCTCTTCAGGGTGTGTGCTCGCACATGGGGTCCTGGTGGAAGTGAGTAGGCTAGAGGGGTCCTCCCTGCCTGGGGAGAACCTGAGGGCAGTCATTTCCTACCGGCAAGAACCAAGGGGCCCTCACAAGTTACATGATCCCAGTGATCACCTTTAATGGGGAAGAAGTCTGAGGACAAGAGATGATGAGGTTGGTCCTTAGTCGCCTGACTTGTAACAAAACTGAGACCAGAATTCAGGTCTTCTGACTTCCAGCCCAAAGCTCTTTCTGTGAAAGCATGCCTAGCAGAGTGCGTGGTACATAGTAGATACTCAACAAGTGTTTGTTCAGCATTAAGCAAATGTTAAAACTCATAAACAGCCAAAGTTTGAGCCAAATGAGTTTTTGTGCTTATTAAGCGCTAAGTGTCAGCCTCTGTTCTCAGTTCTACACCTGTAAAATACCAGTCTGTACTCACGATCCCATGAAGCAGGGACTATCATTTTCCTCATTTCACATACGGCAGAACTGAGGCTCTGAGAGGTGAGTGGCTTGGCCAAGGCCATACAACTGGTGAGTAAGGAACCTGCATTGAAAGCCAGGCATTCGGGCTTGAGAACTTGTGTCTTAGCCTCTGTGCTGTGTTGGTGCCCCATATAGACTGGGTTTGCTTTCATCAGTTGTGTTTAGACCCTTATCCAAAGTCCATCTGCGTTTCATCCCTTGAAAGAGACAGAAAAAAAGAAAGAAAAGGACTTTGGTTTTGTAACCAGACAATGGCTTCATCTGCTAAATAATCCACCTGCAATGCCAGAGACCCCAGTTTGATTCCTGAGTTGGGAAGATCCCATGCAGAAGGGATAGGCTACCCACTCTAGTATTCTTGGGCTTCCCTGGTGGCTCAGGCAGTAAAGAATCTGCCTGCAATGTGGGAGACCTGGGTTCAATCCCTGGGCTGGAAAGATCCCCTGGAGGAGGGCATGGCAACACTTTCCAGTATTCTAACCTGGAGAGTCCTGGAGAGTCCCTGTGGGCAGAGGCGCCTGGAGGGCTACAGTCCATGGGTCCTAAAGAGTTGGGCACCACTGAGTGACTCAGCACATCAAAATGGCTCAAGAAGTAAGCAATCAGCTGTCTAATGCTAGACTTTCAGAGCTGATGAAAGTGAGGGCCAACGTGACAGTGTTTAGCAGCTGGTTTCCTGAGACTTGTAACAGAAAGCAGGCACTTGATGAAGAAATTTTGGTGATTCTGGCAATCAGCAGACCTGTTAAGTGCTGCAATAGAGAAAGGAAAAAAAAAAAAAAATCCTCACCAGTTCCACTGGCTCACAAAGCCTTTCCCCCTGGATCTGGTCCCTCTCTGACTTTTTCGCCATCTCTTCCCCTTGTTACTCACCCAAACTCATAGTGCTACAGGTTCCTGCTTAGGCCCTGCCTTGCTACCAGATGTTCCCTTGGCCTGAAATGCTTGTCCACATAGTTGTCCCATGGATGGCTCCTTCCTGTAATGTCGATCTCAATGGAAAATACCAGCTGTTCAGAGAAGCCTTCCCTGCTCCCCCAGTCAAAACTGCCTATTAGACCAGAAGCTCCTTGAGAGCAGGAACCTTTCTGCTGATGTCTAGGACAGCACCTGGTGCACGATAGGTGAGGAATAAATACCAGCACAGTGCAAGAAGGGTAAGTTCTTTGAAGAGGGCCCCTCAGATGGTCAGACAGAGCACACAGAAACTAGGAGAGTAGGGCAGGAAGGGAAGGGAAATTATAAAAGATTTCATGCCTGTGCGTGACCAGCCCCTGGGTCAGGGATCTCACGCCCCCATTCCCTGGGAAGTTCATGCTAGTTTCGTCTTCTTTAAAAGAATTTTTTTTATTTGTTTATTTATGGCTGCGCTGGATCTTTGTTGCTGCTAGTGAGCTTTCTCTAGCTGTGAATGAGCAGAGTCTACTCTCCAGCTGCAGTGTACGGGCTTCTCCTTTCGGTGGCTTCTCTCATTGTGGAGCACGGGCTCTAGGGCACGCGGCTTCAGTAGTTGTGGTGCACAGGCTTAGCTGTCTCACAGCAGGTGGAATCTTCCCAGACCAGGGATGGAACCCATGTCCCCTGTGTTGGCGGGCGGATTCTTAACCACTGGACCATCAGGGAAGTGCCCATGCAACTTGCTGATGGCTGCAGGGTTCTTCCTTATTTGGGTGTGAAACCTGATTCCACTGCTTCTACCCATTCACTGGTTTTTGTTATTTCATTTTTAATTGGAGGATACTTACTCTACAATATTGTGACTGTTTCTGCCATATGTCAACATGAATCGGTCATAGGTATAAATACATCCTTTCCATTAAACCACTCTCCCACCTCACTCCCCATCCCACTCTTCTAGGTCATCATAGAGCACCAGCTTTGGGAGGAGGTGTGGAGAAAAGGGAAACCTTTTAAACTGTTGGTAGGAATGAAAACTGATGCAGTCATTATGGAGAAGAGTGTGGAGAGTCTTTAAAAAACTAAGAATAAAACTAACCTATGATCCAGCAATCCTACTACTGGGCATATACCCTCAGGAAACCATAATTGAAGAAGACATTGCTCCCAATGATCATTGCATTCACTGGTTTTGATCCAAATCCTGGGGCTGCCTGAAAGCCAGGCTCCATCTGCAAAAAGCTCCTGAGACCCCAAGAACCCCACCGCACTGGGAATACTGTACCGGCCAGGAACCAGAAGGAATCGTGTCAGGTCTGAGCTGCAGGGATTTGATGATACACCACGTACAGTTGAGCTGTCAGAGTCAGCTTGCTCTTCCAAGGGAACAAGCGGGGAATTCTGGGTCAATATCCTCTGAGAGCCGTAGGAGGTTCTGCCGAGAGCCAGGAGGGAAAGCCAAGGACTTGGCTGTGTTCCTTTTAAAGGGTCCTATTGCAAATGCTGGGGAATCATCATGCTCTCATCCATTTCCACATTGTCTGATGCATTGCAGAGCCCTTTCAGGCGTATTCTTGAATGTTCTCATCAATCTTAAACAAGATATCTGAGACAGGGATCACTGCCTCTGGAGAAGGCAGGACTTGCTGAAGATACTCTGCCTGTGACTTCAGGACTATCTGTGATTATACACAGAGTTGTGCTTCTCAAAACCAAGTATGTATAAAAGTCACTTGGAAAGTTTGCTAAAACACAGATTCCATGGGCCTGAGGTGGGTCTAACAAGCACTCAGATGATGCTGATGCTGGCAGCATTGGTCCAGATGGTCCCACCCTGACCGGGTGGCTGCATGTGACTGTCACACAGCTGCCTCTCTCTGAACTCTGGTAAATAGCAGATAACTGCAGAAAGCACGCCACATATGGTATCTCATCTGATCTCAGAGTGACCCATGAAATAACTATGGTTATCATTCACATTCTGCAGATGAGACTGAAGGTTCAAAGAGGTCAAGTAACTTGTCCAAAGTCCCTCATTCTGTAAGTGGCTGAGTCTGAGTTTTGCTGAACTTTAGAGCAATGGATTTAACCACAAATGGCATTGTCTGTCATGATTAGGGAGCATGGAAACTGCTTCCTGGAAGTCAGAGGGATTTGGGGTTAACTAGGTCTCCTGTCCTCACTGGAAGAAGGGCCTTGCTTCCCACTGAGCACTGAGATGAAAGCTGAAATTTCTTGACTTTAGGGAAGAGCCTGACTTCTTTCCAGGAGTCAAAACTATCCCAAGAGCTAGGTGGTCTCTATGCCACTGTAGTTCCTAAGGCATCAGATCCAACCCAGAGGATTACTTTAAACTTCTGTTAAGATCCGAGTGCCATTGTCTAGGGTGGAGCCACCCTGGGCAAGAGAGCCAAACAGATGTGTTGTGGGAACCTCCAACCCTGTGTGTGCCTCCTTTCATGCTGCTCCCTGCTCTCCCCAGTAGCATTTGGGAACTTTCCTGCATTTTGGTCTTTTAAACTCAACAAGAGTTGTCAAACTCTCAAAATGGAAAGGTTAGCAAATTTACAAATAACTCCTCCCATAGGTCTTTGCATTTTAAAGAGTCTTGAGAGAGAAAAGCAATGATTTACCAGCTGAATTCATTTCTACATGTTTCATTTCTGACATCACAAGGGGTAAGTAGGACAGATGATTTGGGACCTGGGTCTTCCTCTCTTTCCTCCCTGTACTTCATGGCAGCAAGCACATCTGCTGTGCTGTAATTATTGTGAGGCTGCCTGTTTCATGATTGCCATCTCACTGGGTGATAAACTTCACAAGGAAGAGAGACTTCTGCTCTGCTCTCACTATTGCTCAAAACCAAGACCTGTGGTGGGTTTGAAGCTTAGTCACAGCTCAGACGTGCTCAATGTCATGCTGTTTTTCTATAACTGTCATTAGCCATCATTTTTTGCTGTTGTGGAAAGGCATATTCTTGAGAATTAAAGGTAAGCTTAGTCAAATTCTGGCTCAATTTGTAGTCTCTTTTAACTAATTCGACAGTCAAAACTCAGGTATTTTAGAATTCAAAAAGTTGTCTTTTATCAGTGTTCTTCTCTTGTCGCCTGCCTGGAATGGTGCCTAATGCAGGAACCATGGAATCATGGAAGCAAGAAGTGGGAAGATTCCTGTCTGGCTTGTTTTCTGGCTTCTGGTCCTGGCTGGCCTCTGAGCTGGAGTAGTTGGTCTGTTTGGTTTGGGGATGTTATTCTCACCGCATTGGTTGTCTCAGCGTCTGTGGCTGATGTAACGTGTGGTTTGTCTTCCTGGTTCAGTCCGAGTGACTACCCACCCAATTTGTGTCTTGACTCAGTTCTTGCTAGCCACAATGATCCTATGAAATTGCCAGGGTTAAAATTTGTGTGCATGTGTGTGTTTGTGTGTGCATACACCTGCCTGTGTGTGTGCTGCAGGATGATATATCTCCTCTGATGGGGGCTCCTCGTTCCCACTTGGGGTGATGGAAGCAACAGCCTGGAGGGGTGCCTTGGAAGGGACAGGCAGGGTCTGTAAGGCAAGTGTGGCGAAAAAGAGGGAGCTGGGCATTCAGGCAGAGAAAAGATTCATTATAGGAAGAAAGAAAGTGATTGGCTTTAGAGAAAAACCAGTGCTCCCCCTTTACAGCTGACTCTTATTATATCCTATCAATGGGAAATTGTGCCCTGAAGGGAGGGGGCCTTAGTTTATCTTTAGCCTGCAGCTGAGGTCTTGGAGTCATGTGGTCGGAGGGTTCTCATGGTCGGGTGGTCACATAGTCTTGAGAAACTGGCACCAGCAGGGAAGAATAGGATATCACCTTAAGGAAAAAACAGGATGCCCACCAGGGCAATGTGGCCACTGTGACTTCATCCCTTGTTTGGCAGGTCACCACAATGAGCCATTTTTAAACTATATGCTATGAGCCCCTTGTGGACTCTAACAGGGTCCTCTCAGGACACTCACTTACATGTAATTTAATTTCCTCGATGTCTTTCTCTGTGATTTTCCTTGAGTTTCTTCTCATCTAGTAGGGGCAAACTGTTCCCACTTCATCTCTTCCATCCTGCCTACTCTATGGAGTCCAGAAAGGCTTTTTTCATTTTCTCAAGTGCCTGGTTCTTGCACTGAAAACCCTGGGCCTTCAAGATTGCTGTCTTTTCTGTGAATTAAAAAAAATTAAATTAGGATGTCAAAGCCACCTTCTTCTTGGAAGACTTAATTCCTTGTTTTCTCTTCTACTCTACCCCCAAGCCATGGATAACTCTGACTCTGAGTTTAGAGGGCTGGTGGGCAACACAAGCTACCAAATTACCAGGAATTAAAAATGCATAGAAAAATGCTTCAAAATATTTTTCTGTTTGATGGAAGGCACCAGTGTTTATGGAGTAGACATTGGTAGCGTCGACCCAGAGTAAATTCTGAACTAACATTAAGGCTCATTTTGAGGTCCTTTGAGCCTTGGAATATTGAGTATATGAAGGTTGATTGGAGACTTTAAGACACCACACACTAGGGACAGCCCAGAATAATGTGGTGATGATTATGACAATAACATTTCATTTTACAAGTATTTTCCCTACAGACTATTTTATAATTCATCCTTTATTTTATTAAGCAATATATTGTGTGAGACACAGTGCTAGGACATGTTCCTATGTGAGGAGACAAAATTTATTAAATTGGCAGTGTTTATGAATTTCCCTCTTTCTCCAGCCCATCAAAAATAATCTTGTTATTTAGTCCAATTTTCTCCTGCCACCTTTTTTTTCCCCCCAAAAAGAAAGGATTCTTATTTGTCGAGAAAGAGCTTAAGTTAATGTAGATCACAAAGTGCTGAGAGGGAGGGCAAGAAGATGTGGAGGAACGTCTTTCTCTCCCTCCTCCGCCTTCCTCCCTCCCTTCCTCCTCCCTTCTTTCTTTTCCCTTTTCCTTCCATTTCTGCTCCCTCCACTCTCCTCCCCTTCCTTTGTTCCACTTCCCTTCCTTTTCCATACATCCTCTCCCCTTCGGGGCATTCCCATCGAGGTTCTGGGTTTCTTTCCTATGGGACTAGCCAGAGGTGATGACTCCCAAAGTCTGGATTCAGGCTAGGGAGAGCCAAGAGCCTACACTTGGATTCCCAGCCTGAACCTGATGCTTAGTTAGCTCCATCTGAATTCTGAGACAGGCTGAAACCTGGGACCTGGGACACTTTGCTGCAGTTCTTGCACCTGGACAAACATCTCCTTGAGCAACAAAATACAAAGAAATTATAGGGGACTAAAAATAACTGAAAGATGATGCTCTGAAAGTGCTGCACTCAATATGCCAGCAAATTTGGAAAACTCAGCAGTGGCCAAAGGACTGGAAAAGGTCAGTTTTCATTCCAATCCCAAAGAAAGGCAATGCCAAAGAATGCTCAAACTACTGCACAATTGCACTCATCTCACATGCTAGTAAAGTGATGCTCAAAATTCTCCAAGCCAGGCTTCAGCAATATGTGAACCGTGAACTTCCTGATGCTCAAGCTGGTTTTAGAAAAGGCAGAGGAACCATAGATCAAATTGCCAACATCCGCTGGATCATGGAAAAAGCAAGAGAGTTCCAGAAAAACATCTATTTCTGCTTTATTGATTATGCCAAAGCCTTTGACTGTGTGGATCACAATAAACTGTGGAAAATTCTGAAAGAGATGGAATACCAAACCACCTGACCTGCCTCTTGAGATATCTGTATGCAGGTCAGGAAGCAACAGTTAGAGCTGTACATGGAACAACAGACTGGTTCCAAATAGGAAAAGGAGTACATCAAGGCAGTATATTGTCACCCTGATTATTTAACTTCTATGCAGAGTACATCATGAGACACACTGGGCTGGAAGAAGCACAAGCTTGAATCAAGATTGCCAGGAGAAATATCAGTAACCTCAGATATGCAGATGACACCACCCTTATGGCAGAAAGTGAAGAGGAACTCAAAAGCCTCTTGATGAAAGTGAAAGAGGAGAGTGAAAAAGTTGGCTTAAAGCTCAACATTCAGAAAACGAAGATCATGGCATCTGGTCCCATCACTTCATGGGAAATAGATGGGGAAACAGTGGAAACAGTGTCAGACTTTATTTTTTTGGGCTCCAAAATCACTGCAGATGGTGACTGCAGCCATGAAATTAAAAGACGCTTACTCCTTGGAAGGAAAGTTATGACCAACCTAGATAGCATATTCAAGAGCAGAGACATTACTTTGCCAACAAAGGTCCGTCTAGTCAAGGCTATGGTTTTTCCTGTGGTCATGTATGGATGTGAGAGTTGGACTGTGAAGAAGGCTGAGTGCCGAAGAATTGATGCTTTTGAACTGTGGTGTTGGAGAAGACTCTTGAGAGTCCCTTGGACTGCAAGGAGGTCCAGCCAGTCCATTCTGAAGGAGATCAGCCCTGGGATTTCTTTGGAAGGAATGATGCTAAAGCTGAAACTCCAGTACTTTGGCCACCTCATGAGAAGAGCTGACTCATTGGAAAAGACTCTGATGCTGGGAGGGGTTGGCGGCAGGAGGAGAAGGGAATGACAGAGGATGAGATGGCTGGATGGCATCACTGACTTGATGGACATGAGTCTGAGTGAACTCCGGGAGTTGGTGATCAACAGTGAGGCCTGGAGTGCTGTGATTCATGGGGTTGCAAAGAGTCAGACACGACTGAGCGACTGAACTGAACTGAGCTGAAAAATAACTGTGAGCACATGTAGCCATGACAAATTTGGGACAAGAAGATACAAAAGGTCCAAAAAACCCCAGTCGCCGTTTCTGAAGAGCCAAGAGCGAAATCAGGGTACTGTGCATGTCTCCTTGTACTCAAACCACCTAAGCCAGCCCTTGGCCCAACGCCTGGACCCACCCCCTGTGCTCACCCCATATAGGGAACCAGCTCACCCCTCACCACCCCTGGGGAGTGAGCCAGGGAACCTGTTACTTGTTCTTCTGCCTCCTGCAGCCGCAGGAGCCTCCATAAAGCCTTGCCTGAATTTCTTGTCTGGCCTCTTATCAATTTCTATTGATTGGGGAAAACCAAGAACCCCAGTGGGTATCAGTTCTACTGTGGTGGGACTGAACAGTGACCCAGTAATAGTGGTTCCTCCCATCCTAGTGTGCCATTATTTCTTGCATGCCCAGCTTCCTCGGGAATTTCCTGGGTAAAGAGGGATTGTCAGGTTGGAATTTAAGCCATTGTGTGTCACGCCCTGGGGATCACAGGTGGTGAAGACAAGGGATCCAACCCTCCAGGAGGTCCCCGTGCAGCGGTGGAGAGGGCCAAATGCACGGGAAAGGACAGCATGGTAGGGTCACTGCTATTCTAGGCGTGTGTGCCGGGTGCTGCTGGAGCACATGGAGGGCATCTCATCCCGCCTGACCAGGGGAGGCTGCCTGGACAAAGGATGTCTAAGCTAAGAAGCTGAGAGCTCTGGCAGAGGCAGGGGAGCAAGCAGCTGTGCTGATTTGTGGAGTAATCAGATGAGGACGCTGAATCTAGGCAAGCTGAATAGAATAGACAATGGGATTCCAAGCAGAGACGGAGGAAAAGTAGGACTGAGGATCAGGAAGGGGAATCAAGAATACGAAGCACCTGATGAGAAGATCCGACTCATTGGAACAGGCCCTGATGCTGGGAAAGACTGAAGGCAAAAAGAGAAGGGGCAGCAGAGAATAAGATGGTTAGATAATGTCACCAACTCAACAGACATGAACTTGAGCAAATGTTGGGAGATAGTGGAAGCCAGACGAGCCTGGCATGCTGCAGTCCATGGGGTTGCAAGGAGTCAGACATGACTTAGTGACTGAGCAACAACCTCTCTCCTCGAGGGTGAGAACTGGAGCTGGAATGGGGGTGAGGCCAGAGTTGGGGAGGAGAGAGAAGCACAGAGAATCAAAGGCTAAGCCTGGGAATGCCCAGGTTTCAGGGCTGAAAAGGCAGAGGGGCTAGAGAATAATTTAGAGAGCCAGCTGGGAAATCCTAGCAACCTGATCAAAGCACCACCAAACCCTAGGTCCTCTCACAGTCCAGCTTAAGAGTGTGCAGCCCTCACCCCTTTGTGTTTCTGGCCTTACAGGTGATGTTCACCACAGCTACCATCTCTCAAGGGAGTACCAAGCAGCAGGCACTATGCTAGACTAATATATATATTATCATCTGAAGTTCTTAGAATTCAGCGCAGTAAACATCAACTTTCCCATTTTACAGATGAGGAAACAGGTTCAGAGAGGTTAAGTGACTTTCTCAGGGCCCCTGTGCCACACAAGCTGGATCAGAACTGGGATCCAAACTTCTAAACTCCATGATAAACACGGTTGTTGTTCAGTTGCTAAGTTCACCCCATGGACTGCAGCCTGCCAGGCTCCTCTGTGCTCTACTACCCCCTGGAGTTTGCTCAAATTCATGTCCATAGCATTGGTGATACTATCTAACCATCTCATCCTCTTTCGCCCCCTTTTCCTTTTGCCTTCAATCTCTCCCAGCACCAGCGTCTTTACCAATGAGTCGGCTCCTCATTGTTTTTATCGTTCAAAAGGGCTATTGGAAGTGTAGCCTTTCCTGGGAGCTGGCAACAATGCAGAGTCTCAGGCACCATCCCAGAACTGCTGATTCAGAATTTGCATTTTAATGAGTGAATTAGCCACATATTAAAGTTGGTAAGCTCTGCTGCAAGCTACCTCCACACATCTCCTACCTTCTGACCTTGTGTCAGGGGTCCACGCTGCCCCTGATTCTTTGCCTCCTGTCCCCTCCTATAGTCCTGTTCTGGGAAGATGTGCTGTGTGGTTTGCTTGGTGGCCCTACTCTGCTCGTGATAATTAGAGTTTGGCGCTACACTTCGGTTTCTCAAAGGGATGGTTTCTTATAGGAGTGTCGGCATGAAGGAGAGTCAGCTTTTCCATGGTGACGGTCTGTCCCCGGAGATCTGGCACTGGGCCTCGAATGTACTGCTCCCCAACTGTGCTCATCAGATCACTATGATCCTGTTATTCTCTCTGAGCACACATGGAACCACTGAAGGTTGAAACTCTCCCCACCTGGCTCTCCAGTCTGCCCATCCCTCCCCTTGGGTGGATGTTCCCTGTAGTCTACTTACAGGAGAGGAAGAAACTCAATAGCATTTGGCTGCTGTGCGCAGTTGCTGATTAACATGAAGTGTTAGTGTTAGTAGCTCAGTCGTGTCTGACGCTTTGCAACCCCATGGACTGTAGTGTACCAGGCTCCTGTGTCTGTGGGGTTCTCCAGGCAAGAATACTGGAGTGGGTAACCATGCCCTCTTATAGGGGATCTTCCCAACCCAGGAGGGATGGAACCTGGGTCTCCTGCATTGCAGGCAGATTCTTTACCATCTGAGCCACAAAGGAAACCATGAAGCATCATGAAAATTATTACTTTCTGTTTAGCACATTCGTATGCCAGGCATTGTGCTGGGTTTTATGATTTCCATTGTACAGATGTTGAAAAGAATTCTTAGAAATGTGAAGTGATGTACTGAAAGTCACATGGCTAGTAAGTGGTGGAGATGGGATACAGTCCCACAATTACTTGACTCTGAAGTTCATGCTTGTTTCACATTACCTCTAGAAAGGCTTATGGTTCCTAATTTCTATTAATCAAAGTGACAGATTATTGTAACTTTGAATCTTTGCAGACTTCTAGTGCAGTGGCTTTTAAATGTTAGTGCACATCAGAATCAGCAGATGGGCTGGTTAAAACTCTGGTTTAGTAGTTACGATGTGAGGCTAGAGCATTTGCATTCTCACGAGTTTCCAGGTGATGCTGCTGCTGCTGCTGCTCCAGGCCATGCTTTGAGAACCACTGCCCCTCTGGACTCGAAGGGGTAGAGACGAGCAGAAAACAAAGCACTCGTTGTTCCCATCCCCTCAGCCTGCTGGGCAGTGCTGCTGAGATGCCTGTGCCTTGCTTTTTGCTTCCTGGACATTATTTCACAGGAGAGCAGAGGTCTGGCTACTTGCATCTGTTTCAGTTCAGTATCTCCTCTTGTCTGGGTAGTATGTAGGCTGGTCCACTGCCCTGAACTCAGGAGGGTCACCTTCTAACAAGCTGAGGATTTAAAAAGCATACAATAACACAAACAAAGGCCTAGAAACTGAAAGCATGTTGATTTACGGGCACTGCTCAGGAACTAGTAATCCAGTTCAGAGAATGAAAAAACCTTGGCTCATCCACCCAACTAGAGGGCTTCTCTGAAATTCATGAGATTTGTAAAAAATGGGATTCATCATTTGCCTTTCCCTAGAGTTCTTGCCTTGTTGTATATACCCAAGCTTCCAAACAGAGTTGACTTTGAATTTCCATGATGGACTATCTAAGCATGTTTGGGAGAATGCTGGGGGTCTATCTACATGCTAACCCTATAGGCACTCTGGCAGTGAGAGGCACGGTGTACAGAGCATCGGGGCTAAGAGCAAGAGGCTATGGAGTGAGATAGAGCTGGTTGCGAAAGCTGGCTCTGCTATTTAACAGCTGAGTGTCCATGAGAATATTACTTAACCTGTCTGGATCTCATTGTCTCCAGAATCAAGGCTGATATAAAAAATATTTAGCCAACAGATATGGCATGAGCATCAGCCAGTCGGAATGGATGGAGGCCAAATCTGAAGCAACGCCAACTGTAAACAAGCCAGAACTAGGGTGGAGGACTGGCTTGCATTTTCAAATACGATGTGGGTTCCATCTGTGGTTTATCTCTGGGCAGGAAGGAGGGTGTGTGTATGTGTGTGCGTGCATGTGGGTGTGTCCCGCACACTCAGAGAACAACAGGAAGCCTTCCTGGGAGTGAGACCACCTGGCTATTTCAGGGTCATGAGAGATATCTCTTTTGGAGGCCTTGGACCATAGTCAATTTGGCCTGTCCCTTTTCCACAATCTGGCTGGTAGCCAGTGAGTGGGAAGCCAAGAATGAGAAAAGGTTCTGTGGGTTGATTCTTATTCTGCTATCTTTGGAAAGAGGCAAGGCCAGATTCCTATTATTGCTCAAGATATGGAAAAGTACAAAAGACTGCATGAAGGCCTCTCCCTCCAGACATGGTCGGGGGGACCTGAATAGTCCTTGTCCTGGTATACAACCATTGGTTGACCTGGTTTACCTTTTCTGGGGAACAGGACAATGTACCTCACGGGCTTGAATTGAGAAGCAAACAAGACAATAGGTGTGAAACACCAGGCACCCAGCAGGAGCTCAGCTAACGGACGCTCTGTGTTGATCTTCTAGGCCGTGTGCCTACTGCGGGAGCTCTGAGGCTCAGGGGAGCTCTGTCCACTGCCTGAGAGCCAGGGAGCCAGGTAAATTTCCTGTGATGTTGTATGGACCTTGCTTACTGATACCTGAGTGGGTCTTTATAGGAAACTTGTACTGAGTACTAAAACAGATGAGCTATTTGTTATGCAGGGAAAGTAAGTAAAAGAAAAGTACTGCTGAGTTCTAACATGCAGGGGGGAGAAGGCCTTCCTATATGGGGCCTCGTGAAAGTTTCAAGGTTGGTAGCAGTAGTGTAACCCCAGTGCGAATAGCTTGGCAGCTGCAGAGGTGAGGGTATGGCTAGCAATGAGGTGGATGACTGCGTCAATGTGAGGACGAGGGAAGGTGGCCACGAGGCAGATGCACAGCCCCATGTCATCCTCAAGGTCAGCTCTGGCCCCTGGCGCCTCTTGCAGGGGCATATGGTAGCCGTGAGTGAGTGAGTGGGGGAAGGAGCGTCTCTGCTCCAGTTCTAGGGGAAACCAGGCTGCTGCAGCCCCCGGAAAACCTGGGATGAGGCAGTGGACCTGCCGCAGGGCAGATGGACAGGCAGATTCAGAGCCTTCCCTTGTCCATGTGCTCTTCTAGACTGCTGTGGTCCAGGAAACAACAACCGACTATGTCTACATCTTTGGATGTTACACCTGTGTCTCTTTCCTCTGTTCTCTCAGCCACTATAGTCCTCATCTTACTCTTGTTAGTTTAAAGTGGGCCACCCCCTCCTCCCTGAAACTCTTTTGTCTTATCTATTTATTTATGGCTGCGTTGGGTCTTGCAGTGGGCAAGCTCTTCATTCAGGCATGCAGGCTCTCTCATCATGGCACGCGGGCTCCAGAGACCCTGGATTCAGTAGTTGTGGCGCACCAGCTTATTTGTCCGGCAGCCTGTGGGATCTTTCCAGACCAGGGATTGAAATTGCATCCCCTGCATTGGAAGGCAGATTCTTAACCCCGTGCCACCAGGGAAACCCCACTCTTTTGTCTCTTGAGTAATGTGATTTCCTCTCTCAGTCGACCTCGTACTTCTAACACCCCTCCTTGGAAGACTCTTTCCTCCTCATGCATCTTTGTTTCAGGGCTTTCTCTCTCTCTCTCCAGGTAACTGCATCTGCATTCAAGAACTCAGTGGTCCCTGTGCAGGAGCCTGAAATCTCCCTCTCCAGTCAGGAGCTTGTTCTTTAGTATTTGGATATAGTTAGTATTTGGATGCCCTCTGGGTGTTTCCTCTTTGGTTGCTGTCTGGATTATTGTGCTGACCTCCCGATTTAGGAGCTGCTTCAGGTTTCCTCTCCTCTAGTCCACACTCCTCCTGCTGCCCAATTTTTTTCCCCCTAAATTACCCACTAGAATTTACCCCTGGGGCAGCTTCAATGATTCACCAATACCCACAAGAAAACTACCCAGTATGAGTGGTGATAGTGGTAAAGAACCCATCTGCCAGTGCAGGAAATGTAAGAGACACAGGTTTGATCCTTGGGTTGGGAAGAAGCCCCTGGAGAAGGAAGTGGCAACCCACCCCAGTATTCTTGCCTGGAGAATCTCATGGACTGAGGAGCCTGGTAGGCTACAGTCCAGAGGGTTGCAAAGAATTGGATATGATTGAGCGACTTAGTGGGCTAAAAGAACCTTGATGTTTGGCGTCTGCTCCCTTGCCAGCCTCCTTCCTCCTTTCTCTCCCACCCAGTTTGCAGACGCTGACCTTCTTGACCTTGTGTCAGTGTCTCAAATACAGTGCATCTCCTACCCCTCCGTGCCTGTAGACATGCCGCTATCTTTTTCTGAATTGTTCTTCCTGTTCATCTGCTGGTGACATTTGTCTTTTCAGACTTTTCTATGGAGGCATCTCCTCTGTGAAGTGCTTCCTGACACCCAGGCCTGGCTTCCCCTGCACAGTCATGCAGGGCCCCAGGCTCAGAAGGGCCCTGCGTTTCATGGAATGCTCTGCTGTCACCATCTTAAAGTTGTAAAGAATTTAAAAATAAAGGACTGTGCATTTTTATTTCACTCTGAGGCCCATAAATTATGGATCTGGTCCTGTTGCCATCCCCACAACAACACCCACACGGCACAGTCGTGACACTTACTAGGTTGTGTTGCAGTCACTGTGATCCGCCTGCCTCACCTACTGGCTGGTGCGGTCCTTGAGACCATGTCCCATTCATCTCTAATCCTTAGCCCCCAGGGCAGACAGTTACACAGAGTAGGGACTCGGTGAATGCTTGAGGATAGAGTTAATTCAGGGCTGTGAGTTTTTTCTCCTTAGTCTGGGAGAATCCCCTTTCCCTTTCCTTCTTTCTTCTTTTGTTTTTTAACATTTATTTAATTGGAGGACAATTCCTTTACTGCCTTTCCCTTTTAAAAACATTCCCCATGTGAAAAGCAGTTACCAGAAACAGTGAGCTCCAGTTTTAATTATTATTATTATTTTAGCTTGGCTTTATGACCTAGCCTGACTCTATTTACTTCTAGGGGCATCAGTTGACTTATCTGTGAAGTGAAGGGCATGACCAAACTTCAACACTTGGGGGGCTTTTGGGCTGTAACTCTCCAAGCCCCCCCCCCTCTCTCTCTGTTTTGGTTCTCTCCTTCAGAACAGTCAAGAATCCTCATCCTTTATACTCCTTTTTGGAAAAAAACAAAAACAAAAAAACAAAACTCGCCTTCTCTCTCACATTACCTCTTTTGTTTTTCATCAGGAAAGGCAAGGCCAGATTCTTCACTCAGCAAAAGTGGTCTTTGTTGACATTTGGAGGGAAAAAAAATGAAGAGAAAAGTCAAAGATCCTTCAGAATCTTGGTGTTTGAATATTTAAAGGCTCTGAATGCTAGAGATGTTGACAGGTCTGTGTCAGCTTTCGTTCTGATCCCTAGGCCATTGTTCACTCTCCAGAAACAAAAGGAGCTCACTTCAAGGGTCCGTGTGCAGAACAGATTTGCCGGCCAACTCTTCTGTCTGCCTGGCCTTCCCCGGCCCCCACGGCTGCCTGCCTGACTGCTTCGATGCCAGAGTTCTCAGAATGCTCCTCTCCAGCGTGCTCTGGGGACTCCAGGGTGGGGCTGAGGGAGAAGGTGGGGGGAAATTGAGTTGGGAAGAGGACCAAGGCAGAGAACCAACCAGAGTTGGTTCTCAGGGACCCCTCTCTCATTTCTACCATTTTTACTGCTTTTCTATTTGAGGGCTCTGGGTAAGAGGTGACTGGAAATAAAGGGTTGTAAAGCGAAAAAAAAAAAAAAAAAAAAAAAGCATGAAAGCCTCTGTCTATGGACCTGGTATAAAGTCTCAGTCCTGATATCTAGGGCCGCCGTGGCTGGCTAGACTGACTCTGTGGCATGATTCTTGTCAATAGGAAAGAATATAAATTTTTTATGCTTCCTGTTCTTACTCTCAATCCAGTTATAATGGGGAAGTACGGTTCCTGGACTGGTCTCTTCACCCGCTCTCCCTGGCCACAGGCTGGGTATTGGCTGGGGCTCCAGCTTCTTGGCAAAGGCTAGGACAGGGTGGTTGATAACATTGCCATAGATGTTAAATGGCCGAGGAGGCCACCTCTTCACCTGAGGGCCTGGATCCTTGCTGAGAGACCATGCCCAGAAGGACTGGCAAGGATAGGTGACGGGACTTGCTGGCTGTGGACACCCCTGTCCTCCAGTCCCCAGACCCTAAATATCTTATTTGTTTTTCCAGAGGGTCTTCTGGTAAGCCCAGCCATGGAACACCATGGAACAGAGGGTGGCACGGGATGTGGAGCTGAGGTGATGTGGAAGTCTGGAGCCCACCACACCTGGGATTGGGTCCCAGTTCTGCCGCCTAACTCGCTCTGAAGTAACTCCATGTGCCTGTTGCTATGTTAGATCCTGCAGGGGAAAAAGGAATTTGCACTCTAAATGGGGAGAAAGAAAATCCAACTTTTTGGCTGATAGGAAAGTTTACTTAGCCTCTTCACCTCCACCTCCCAAACAAGCCAGACAGAAACCCAGGAATTGAAGAGGAGAAACTTGGCGCAGTATCTTTCACTCTGCAGGAAGATTGGGAGAGGACAAAGGCTGTTGGCAGAAAAATTAGTTCAAAATTACATTCACAGGAAAAACGTGTCTCCGTAGTAGCCCTCTTTAAGGATTTTGGCAGGGAATAAATCCTTACAGTTTCAGATGTCTGGTATGTTTAGATACATATTCGGGGAAAGAGCAAATGGCAAACCGGAATGGTAGACCCGGAAACCTTCCTCCTCCACAGGGACCCAGAGGGCCCCCCGCCACCATGCCCAGCAGCAGGAACTGGGGGCAGAGGAGACCCATCTTTGACTCATGACAGCGAGCAGAGCCAGAGCAATTTAGGAGCTACCCACGAGGACTTGGGTCTATGTGATGTGTGGGGAAGGGTGGTTCTGAGTGGTTTAGAGGGGAGAGTAAGGAAGAAGGGGAACTTTAGGAAGGAGTTAAAAGAGACAAGGACTGAAGGAAAAGGAAGGAAAAGGCAGCTTAGGGAAAGAGGGCTTGGTCCCATGGAACAGTGGTCCCCAACTTTTTGGCACAAGGGACATGGAAGACAATTTTGCATGGACAGCAGGTAGGGGATGGTTTCAGGATGATTCAAATACATTACATTTATTGGGCACTTTGGGGGCTTCCCTGGTGGCTCAGTGGTAAAGAACGCACCTGCAATGCAGGAGCTGTAGGAAACATGGGTTTGATCCCTGGGTCAGGAAGATCCCCTGAAGGAGGAAAGTATTCTTTCCTGGAGACTCCCATGGACAGAGGAGGCTGGTAGACCACAGTCCATGGGGTTGCAAGAGTTGGATATGACTGAAGCGACTTAGCAGGCATGCATTGGGCACTTTATTCTATTATTACATCAGCTCCACATTGAATCATCTGGCGTTAGATCCTAAAGTTTGAGGACCCTCTACCTGGAAGACTCCTCTGGGTTCCAGGGAGTGTCCATGTGTAGGCATAATCGGAGGCACCTCAGAGAAGGGAGGGTACCTCGAGGTGGCCAGGATGTCTCAGGGAACAGGCAGGATTTGAGCTGAACCCTGGAGGACAGAAAGATTTTCATAGCCAGGTAGAGGGGGTCAGTGAGGACACTTCAGGTGTAAGGCTGTGTGGTGAATAAGCTGTGTTTTGGTCCTAGCCTCTGCTGCATCCTCCTGTCTCCTTTACTGGCTGCCCTCCCCCACCCTCAACAGGGCTTCTGAGCCCATCCTAGCAGTGGCCGTGGCCCCATCTCCTTGCCCACAAGGCTGGAGCATTTACTCAGGTCTGGGACTAGCCCTTCCTGGGGTCTGGAGGCGATGGCAGACAGCCCTCACCCTGCCTTAAACATCTACGCAGCGGAAGGTGAATTTCACATTTCCAATTATGACACAATCTGCTTGGTGTGGAAGTGGGAGCCTGTTGACTTTAACAGCCCAGCTGTTCCTGTCTTCCGGACGATAGTGAAAATCTCTTCCGAGCAGAGGGGCGAACAGTCTGAAGTTCTGATGGGAGTCCTCCCGGCTGCCACAGAAGAGCAGTTTGTTACGGTAACGTGGCCCTGGGGGCCTCCGTGTTCCTTTCTCGTGCGATGCAGATGGGACCACCAGGCCCGGCTGTGCTGGGAGCTATTTTCTAAATGTCACAATTCTCTGAGACGAGTGAGTCCCATATTTCTTACGGTTTCTTAAAGCCTGTATTACAGAGCTGTCATTTGTTTGGGCTTCCTACCAGCTTCCTTCCCTCCCCCTTCTCCCTGTCTTACCCTCCTTATGAGGAGGTGGAGGGAAAAGCCCCTATTTCTTTCTGCTCATCAAACTGAGCCCTGCCTGCTTTCCCAAGGCTTAGTCCTTCCTCTGATCCCTGTGCCTGGCTGCCCTCTCCACTGGAAGGGACAAGCCCTCTTACCACCAGGGATTTTTCAGAGGGGGCCCTTGAACCTGCTCTTGGCTCTTTAACTTCTAATTGCCTTTTAATGCCTCACCTTCTTCTATTTGCCTTTTGAATCCCATCACTCGTTTCCAGCCTTGTAGAAGAGGCTGTCTCACAAAATTAATTGCAAAGCAATGGAAAATGTAAATGTAGTAGAAAACATGGTGAATCCCTCTTCTGAGACTAAAGTATGGTTAAAAATGGTTTATTCATTTTTAGCTTAGTCCTCTCTCTGATGAACAGCTGAGCTGGTACAGCTTTTTGGGCTTCTTGGTAAGGGTCAGTATGAACACTCTTACCATTGTTCACATCTGAGGTTTTACTGTAAAGCAATGAGTGTAATTTTTTTTTTTTACATAAATATACCACAATTTTGTGAAATGGAAAACTGCCTTCTTCAATGTTATCAACTGGTAAGTACTTTACACACACCAATTGTGTGTTTAGAATTGATAATGCAAAGGTTTTCATCAAAATTTCATCTGAGTCTGTTCATAAAAAATTGACATATGTCAGAAAGTACAATATTTCAGCATCTAAGTTATATTTGCAAAATGGCTTCTTAAATACGGAAGTGGCTTAAAAAGTGTTTGTCGGATCATAAGTTCTGATTTTTAGTTTCAGAAAGTATCACCCCGGTAACCATACCCTCATGCCCAGGGTGTGTCATTGCATACAAACATTGATCAGACTTCAGCATCAGTTTGTATGTCATACAAGAAAACCACATTCATCTCTCCACCGTCACCTTCATATTGACCCAAAATGTTTCTACCTGCTTTACTCCAATGACTTTAGACTGTCTAACCTTCAGATATGAAACGTTCTTATAACGAAAGGTATTGAAAGAATAGCTACAGGCTCTGAATAGGATTCTTAAAGAGGATCTCAAAAATATTCTAACAATTGTAGCACTGAAAAAAAGAGACTCTGTCCCAAAGGATCCACTTTTTAAAGTTGAAGTATAATTGCTTTACAATGTTGTGTTAGCTTCTGCTGTGCAGTGACGTGAATCGGCTATATGTATACATATCTATTCCCTCCATCTTGGACCCCCCACTATTCTACCCATGTAGGTCATCACAGGGCACTCAGCTGAGCTCCCTGGGTCATATACGGCAGATTCCCACCATCCATCCATTGTACACATGGTTGTGTTGTTCTTGTCGTTCAGTCGCTAAGTTGCATCTGACTCTTTGCAACCCCATAGACTGTAGCATGCCAGGCTTCCCTGTCCTTCACTATCTCCTGGAGTTTGCTCAAACTCATGTCCATTGAGTCAGTGATGCCATCCAACCATCTTACCCTTTGTCACCCCCTTCTCCATGTATTTAGGTCAAACCCAGTCTACCAGTTCATCCCACCTGCCCCTTCTCCTTCTGTACCCACATATCCATTCTTTACATCTTCATCTGTATTCTTGCTCTGCAAACAGGTTCACCTGTACCATTTTTCTAGATTCCACATATAAGTGCTAATGTACCAACAGGTCCACTTTGAAGGACATGGTTATTGGATTGTGGGCAGAGGAGGTGTCTTCCCCTGACTTCATGTATCTATGTGAAGAGCTACCTCTAGAATAGCGTTACTGGCTAATCCATGCCTCCTGCACTCCTCCCAGGGGGCAAAGAATAACTGAGACTAATGGTGACTTAGGGAGAAGACTGGTAACTTAGGGAGGACCAGACATGCATGGCTCAGCCCCTTCGGGCTCAACTTTCAGGTATGCGACATCTCTTGGCCCTGAAGTGAGTGAGAGGCCTGCCCTGGAGAGGTCTTCATGTGTGGGTCTGATTAACTTGGAGATAAAGTATTAGCAAGCCCTCCTGGCCACAGATCTAAAACCTCATGGTCAAAAAACTTGGCAATATTTTGAATTCTATCTTTAGGGCTCGGTGTATTTCTCTCATTTAGTGTTTTATTTATTACTATTTACTTTTGGCTGTGCTGGTGTCTTCATTGCTGCACAGGCTTTTCTTTAGCTGCAGTGAACAGGGGCTACTCTGTAGTTGTGCACAGGCTTCTCAATGCAGTGGCTTCTGCTGTGGAACATAGGCTTGCTCTAGGGCACGCAGCCTTCAGTACTGTGCTCAGCGGTTGTGGCTCTGGGATTCTAGAGCACAGCCTCAGTAGTTGTGATGCACAAGCTTAGTCGCTTCATGGCATGAGGGATCCTCCTGGATTGGGGCTTGAACCCTTGTCTCCTGCATTAGCAGGCGACTTCTTTACACTGATCTACCAGAGAAGCCCTCTCATTTGGTTTTAATCTCCAGGGGTTGAAGAAAGAGGTGTTATTTATTAGCCCCAATGGCACCCCACTCCAGTACTTTTGCCTGGAAAATCCCATGGACGGAGGAGCCTGGTAGGCTGCAGTCCATGGGGTCGCTAGACTCGGACATGACTCAGTGTCTTCACTTTCACTTTTCACTTTCATGCATTGGAGAAGGAAATGGCAACCTACTCCAGTGTTCTTGTCTGGAGAATCCCAGGGATGGGGAAGCTGGTGGGCTGCCGTCTATGGGGTCGCACAGAGTCAGACACGACTGAAGCGACTTAGCAGCAGCAGCAACATACCATCAACTATGTTCATTTGGCTGTATAAATTTTTGTTGCCTTTATGAAAGCAGCTCCTTTGCATTACAGTTATACCTGATGTAGTAAAAAGCTAGGAACAACAAAAGAGGAAGTCTTCCTTGGCCCTATCCCTTTATTTTATTAACTTAAAAAATTTCAAGAAAAAAATTTCATCAGGAAATATGAAAGAGGGAAATGCCCATTTCCTACTTGTGGAAGAGAGTTGTGAGTAACTCCACTTGCTTTTGATAAAAAAGGGTGGTTTTTTTTTTTCCCCACAATAGTTTATTTTTATTTTATTTTACTTTTTTGGGAAGGTTTAATGTATCATTCTAGTGGAAGCCTTCCTTCATTGTGATAAAATTATCCCATTTCTTTTTAGAATCAATAGAAATGAACAACTTTTGCTGTGATTCTAATTTCTTCCTACAGTAGAAGCTCATACATAGCAGGGCTATGCTGTTCAACGTGATCACACCTTCTTAGCTGCTGGATGTTCTGTTGTTTCTCCTTGCTTTCTCCTGAGGCTCAGGTGTGGTTGTTGGAGATTGTTAGGTGGAGGTTTCTGGAGAGAGGCCAAGGGATCTTTACCCCTGAGGACCAGCATCACAGCTGAACTCTAGAAAGATGCTTTTTTCTTCCTGGTCTCCTTGTGCCCATCTGACCTGAGAGCAGGGAGAACTTAGCTCACCTGTCCTTTGGGTTTCCTCACTGGGGACAGATATAGACCTTCCCCTGCTGGTGTGCGTGGTGTGCGTGGTGTGTGTGGTGTGTGTGTGTGTGTGTGTGTGATCTGCACACAATGAGCTCTACTAGCATCTGTAGTTCTGACCTGGACATTCCGAAACTGGGCCTCCAGGCTTTCAGTAGGCCCCACAATGGAGAAAAATTTCACCAGTTCTAGGAAAAAAATCTAGAAGATCTAGAAAAATCTTACCAGGGTCCCTGAGGCTTCCCCTGTATTCATCCTGGTGCCTTTAAGCTCCAGAGCTCCTTTGGTTGAGAATTAGAGATACATTGGAGATAGACATGCGGCAGGCAGGGGGTTCGTCTGGGGGGAACATTGTGTGGTCAAACCACTCTCTTTCCAGAATCTTCTTGATTCCATCCTTGCCTGTCCCCACAAAGTAAATATTAATACCATCATGGTTTATAGCAGTCACCTTGGAAACCCCAGGCACTTGAGAGCTGGTTTGTCCCAGGTGGGAACAAAATGTATTAGGCCCTTCAGCAAGGGCTAATGTGATTGATGTGCAATATAACCCGACTGCTTCTGAGCCTGGGCCTGGTAATTTGGCCAGGCTTCCCTCTCGTCTTGGTGCTCATGGGAATCCCTTCATACATAGTCCAATCTAGTTTCCCTTTGGGCTTTCTCTACCCAGTTTTGAACTTCTGGCTTCCTTGCCTCTTGTGGTCTCTGAACTTCGGTTTGAATCTCATCTTTTCAGGAGCTCTGTCTTGGTTGCCCCTCTAGATCTTGTCTCTAGAAGGAAGTGCCCTCTATAGAACCCTATCCCAGCCCTGGACCCTTGGCTGATGCCCTCTCTGGGTGGTGGAAATCAAACAGGTGCCTGATGTCAGATGTGACAGAACCTGAAGGCTGACGCAGGGAAGTTTTGCTTTGAATAAGAGGTGGCCCCTTTTTATTAGCAGAGGGATTTCCCCAGTGGCTCAGTCCGTAAAGAATCTGCCAGCAATGCAGGACACCTGGATGGCCCCTGGATTAGGAAGATCCCCTGGAGAAGGGAATGGCTATCCATGCTAGTATTCTTGCCTGGAGAATTCCAAGGACAGAAGAGCCTGGTGAGCAACAGTCGATGGAGTCGCAGAGTCGGACACAACTGAATGACTAACAGGTTCATGTTTTCTTATTAGCAGACCTGGAATTGCATGGTCATATCCTATGACATTTCCAGAGCAGGTTTGGCAATATGGTTTTTTGGATACCCCAAACTGTCTCCAGTGTTTTTACAACTTTCATGAAGTTTGTATGTATTTCTCAAAACAAAGTTATTTTAGCTTTTTATTGCAAACAGAGCAGTAAGCCAGAAAGCAGGATGAGCAGGAAAAGAAGTGGGATTGTCACACAAAGCAGAGACAACTTTGGTGAGATTCCTTTCTGTCCTACTGGCCTTGTCTCTGTGCATGTGAAAATTAGGCCAAAAGAGGCTTAAGTAGAGAAAAAGGATTTTAATAGTAGAGAAGACTTGCCTCTTGATGTTTTATGTTCTCCCTCCTCGAATACCGAAACCAGACCCGTAAGTCTGGGTGTTTAATTTCTGTTTCTAGGACATGGAAAGGAATTTAGAGTTTTCAGAGCTGTAAGAGAATGAGAAGTGATTTGATTCAAATCCCTGTTCTATAGATGAGGTAGCTAAGGACCAAATTACTGAGCTGAGCCAGCTGAGGCTGCAGTCTGTTGGTGACAGGTATGCAACCCAACGCCAACCTCCTGACTGCCCGCTAGTTCTCTGTCCACTTATGTTCCTTCATGTTCAGAGGAGGGAAAGGAGGCTGGAGAAGTGGAAGAAGGTAGGTCTCAACATCCCTGCTCTCAGCTGACAGCAAGGATGCTGAGTGGAAGCTGCGAGAGAAGACACAGGAAATCAGTTAAAGTATAGCTTTGTGCTTTTCAGCGTCAAGCTTAGGTCAGCTGGGTGAGAAAAATGCAGAACTCGTAACTAGATGTTCCCTCGATTTCTCTAAATTTTGCAATAGAAGGTATGTAAGTCATATGTTTAAGGCAGTATCCAAAAACCTCACAGAAGCAGTTATGAAATATTTTGTTTTACTGGCAATGGGACAAAAAATAATTGGGCATTAAATCAAGGAAATGGGGAAAAGGGAGCTGCAAATCAAGGGAAATGGTAGAAAATTAGGTCTTAGTGGAGAGAAATGTGTACATATGAACTGCTTGATGTTTCAGGGGAAGAAAGATAGTCCTGTAAATCTCCCCCTTTAACCCTTTAAATGTGAGGACTGAGTTGTGCTTGCCTCTTGGTGTTTGGGGAGCCATCCACTTTGCTGAGCAGGCAGTGGGGTGGGGCTTGGCTTCTCCCTGTCCCATATTGTCAGAAATGGAGTGTGATGATTTAGAATTAGCTCTTCTCTTTTATGGACTTCCCTTGTAGCTCAGTTGGTAAAGAATCCGCCTGCAATGCAGGAGACCTGAGTTCAATCCCTGGGTTGGGGAGATGCCCTGGAGAAGGAAAAGGCCATCCACTCCAGTATTCTGGCCTGGAGAATTCCATGGATTGTATAGTCCATGGGGTCACGAAGAGTCAGACACAGGTGAGCAACTTCACTTCACTTCACTTGTCTTTTACGGGCTTCCCAGGTGATGCTAGTGGTAAAGAACCTGGCTGCCAGGAGACATAAGTTTTATCCCTGGGTTGGGAAGAACCCCCAGAGAAGGGCATGGAAACTCACTCCAGTATTCTTGCCTGGAGAATCCCATGGATAGAGGAGCCTGGTGGGCTACAGTCCATGGGGTTGCAAAGAATCGGACATGGCTAAGCAATTTAGTAAGCACGCATGCACTTGTCTTTTAAGGGGCTTCCCATGTGTCTCAGTGGTAAAGAATCTGCCTGCCAATGCAGGAAACTCAGGGGATGCAGGTTCGATCCCTGGGTCATGAAGATCCTCTGGAGGAGGAAATGGCAACCCACTCCAGTATTCTTGCCTGGGAAATCCCATGGACAGAGGATATGGCCGGCTATAGTCCATAAGGTTGCAAAGAGTTGGACACAACTGAGCGACTGAGCAGAGCAAAGCCCTTATCTTTAATGGGAGTTTGGGATCAAATTCCTGGGACTCTCACAACCTCTGCATTTCTCTTGCCTCTCACTGGGCAGAGAGTGACCTCAGTCTCTTGGCAGCTTAGAACCAGGGAGATAAGCAAAGGCTTTTGCTGGAGGGTACTAGGGCCCTGCCACCAAGCCACATAATTTCATTAGATCCCACTGAAAGCATGCCTTATTATCGGTCTCCTCTATATGTACTTTCTATAAATTATAAATTAAAAAATAAATAATAAACACCTTTTTAATTGCATATCCTCTATTTTTTCCTCTTGTCAATTAAAGTGAACTTGCAAAGCTGCTTAACACAAAAAAGCTACACAGCCATCAACTCTTGTTAGATGTGGTACAAGCCGTTACACTGATTTTCCCATAGCTGCAAGGATTAATCACAGATAATCATCACAAAAGGATCACACCCGTATAAATAATATAAAAATAGCAAAATGCCCAAAGTGGAACTACTGACAAAAGAAGAAAACCACTTAAACATGGATACCTCTGACTTGCCACTTAGGGGGCAACAGAGTGGAAACAGAGAGATCTTAATGCTTGCTCTTGAAAAATCCTAGATCTGGTCCATTTGATGAGGGATGTGGGACCAGGAAAGTGCTGAAGTGATTGACTGGCTCTGGGATGGAGGCAGCCTTTATATATTCATTTTTAAAGAATGTATTTATTTATGATGGTGCTGGGTCTGCTTTGCTGCACCCAGGCTTTCTCTAGTTGCAGCGAGTGGGGCACCTGTC
Source organism: Bos indicus (assembly GCF_029378745.1). Classification (NCBI taxonomy): domain Eukaryota; kingdom Metazoa; phylum Chordata; class Mammalia; order Artiodactyla; family Bovidae; genus Bos; species Bos indicus. The sequence goes on along the minus strand of NC_091775.1, from coordinate 59,994,410 downwards.
CAGTTGTGGGGCACGGGCTTCTCACTGTGGTGGCTTTTCTTATCGTGGAGCAAGGGCACTTGATGGTTACCTGGCTTGGGCAGATAGAGACTCAGTCGGCATCGTTTGGTTCCTTTTTGAGTGGATCACTTGAGGAACACGGGTGTAGGGCACTGGGTTAGGTGAGGAGATGTAGTCATCTTTCTGCTATGACCTTAGGGTTTCATGAAGGGTTGGAGGTTTGAAGCCAGTTTCAAAGCGAGAAAGGCACTTGCCCTGGGAAGAGGACCCAGGACCAAAGGGACCACCACCACGTGTGGAGAATTAAGGTACTGGCATAACTGTGCCATCTTAGAACAGGTGTTGGTGACGGCAGGCAGGCTACAGCTCACGGGTGCCGGCTTGAATAGTGTTCTGTCGGTGTTTGAGGCTATTGTGTGTGCTTTGCTTGTGTGGAGTAAAATGAAGTGGAGCTTGGGCGACATCTCAGCAGGTTAGATATGCTGAGGTCTAAAATGTTTCTCTTCAGATTGTGGATGAGAATACTGCTTCTGTTCTGACTGAATTGGTTCTGCATTTGAGGTTACAGGGCTTGTCCAATCAGTATCTTTTATCAACACTTGAAAGCTAACATTGGAAAAGGAAAAGGCTTAACTTCCCTCCTGCCTGGTCTTCCCAGCACCTGGGTGAGGGGTTTCACACGCTGCCTGTGCTGGGATTCACAGCTGGATCGACCGGGACTGAGCCCCAGGCCGCATCCCAGAGTCCCCAGTGATCACCTGGTCCTCCAGGAAGCCGAGGCAGGGCCTCTCAAGCTGTTCCGCGTGTTGCTCTCCAGTGTAACCTTCAGGTGGTTCTTCCCTTCCTCCCTCTAAACTCCTGTCTTGCTTTGCTTTGGAATCATGTGGTTGTCAGTCCTCAAGATGGCAAGACAAGGTGTCTGCAGGATAATGAACAGCTGTGGGAAGATAATTAATGCTCTCCGACCTTCCTTACAGACTTTACCACCTCGCCGCAGCACCGCCAGCAACATCTGTGCTTCCTAGCAGCTGAGCTGTAAAACACCCTTCTCCACTCTTTGTGAAACAACCGTCAGACGGGCCAGCACCCACATTAAGGGCAAAACTTACAAAATGCTACACGCGATGAGCTGCGCTGTTCCCAAGACACAGATGTTGAGTCTCTCCATGAGAGAAGAGGGATGAGAACTTTGGGATGTATTTGGTTCTGGTGTGGATGTGGAGGGAAGGCAGAGGTGGAGGACAGGAGGACCTGGGAGGAAAAGGCTTTCAGTCCTTTCTTCCAGGGAAGGTTGCTGAACCTGCAGGCTTTGGAGCCAGTCCAGAAGTGCTTCGTCAATCACCAGGGGAGAGGGTGGGGTCATCTGATAGAGGCCGCATTCAGAACAATGAGTAGAACGGCACAGGTACCATGCAGAGCAGACCTTTGTTGTAGGGACTTAGTGCAGCCGTTCCGGTGTGTACTTTCTGCATATCAGACCTGGTCTCATGTTCCATGATCTCTCTTCAACCTCAGACATAACAATATTTTATTTAAAAAATTTATTGGAGTATATTTGATTTATAACATTATGTTAGTTTCTGCTGTACAACAAAGTGAATCAGTAATAGGTACGCATACACCCCCTCTTTTTTGGATACTCCTCTCATTTAGGTCACCACACAGCACTGCTGAGTAGAGTTTCCTGTGCTCTACAATTGTTGTTGCTCAGTTGCTAAGTCGTGTCTGACTCTTTGGGATCCCATGGACTGCAGCATGTTAGGCTTCCCTGCCTTTCACTATCTCCTAAAGTTTGCTCAAATTCATGTCCATCGAGTCAGTAATGCCATCCAACCATGTCATCCTCTGCTGCCCCCTTCTCCTGCTCTCAATCTTTCCCAACATCAGGGTCTTTTCCAATGAGTCAGCTCTTTGCATCATGTGGCCAAAGGATGGGAGCTTCAGCTTTAGCATCAGTCCTTCCAATGAGTATTCAGGGTTGATTTCCTTTAGTATTGAGTGGTTTGATCACCTTGCTGTCTAAAGATGCTCAACATCACTCATTATCAGAGAAATGCAAATCAAAACCACAATAAGGTACCATTTCACACCAGTCAGAATGGCTGCAATCCAAAAGTCTACAAGCAATAAATGCTGGAGAGGGTGTGGAGAAAAGGGAACCCTCTTACACTGTTGGTGGGAATGCAAACTAGTACAGCCACTATGGAGAACAGTGTGGAGATTCCTTAAAAAACTGGAAATAGAACTGCCTTATGACCCAGCAATCCCACTGCTGGGCATACACACTGAGGAAACCAGAATTGAAAGAGACACATGTACCCCAGTGTTCATCGCAGCACTGTTTATAATAGCCAGGACATGGAAGCAACCTAGATGTCCATCAGCAGATGAATGGATAAGAAAGCCGTGGTACATATACACAATGGAGTATTACTCAGCCATTAAAAATAATACATTTGAATCAGTTCTAATGAGGTGGATGAAACTGGAGCCTATTATACAGAGTGAAATAAGCCAGAAAGAAAAACACCAATACAGTATACTAATGCATATATATGGAATTTAGAAAGATGGTAACAATAACCCTGTATACGAGACAGCAAAAGAGACACTGATGTATAGAACAGTCTTTTGGACTCTGTGGGAGAGGGAGAGGGTGGGATGATTTGGGAGAATGGCATTGAAACATGTATAATATCATATATGAAATGAGTCGCCAGTCCAGGTTCGATGTACGATACTGGATGCTTGGGGTTGGTGCACTGGGACGACCCAGAGGGATGGTATGGGGAAGGAGGAGGGAGGAGGGTTCAGGTTGGGGAACACATGTATACCTGTGGCGGATTCATTTTGATATATGGCAAAACCAATACAATATTGTAAAGTTAAAAAATAAAATAAAATAAAAAACAAAACAAAAACTGCTCACTGGGACGACCCAGAGGGATGGTACAGGGAGGGAGGAGGGGGGGTGGTTCGGGATGGGGAACACGTGTATACCTGTGGCAGATTCATGTTGATGTATGGCAAAACCAATACAATATTGTAAAGTAATTAACCTCCAATTAAAATAAATAAATTTATATTAAAACAAAAAACAACAACTCTTCTCTAACACCACAGTTTGAAGGCATCAATTCTTTGGCGCTAAACCTTCTTTATGGCCCAACTCTCACATAAGTACATGACTACTGGAAAAACTGTAGCTTTGACTACATGGACCTCTGTCAGCAAAGTGATATCTCTGCTTTTAAATACGCTGTCTAGGTTTGTCATAGCTTTTCTTCCAAGGAGCAAGTGTCTTTTAATTTTGTGGCTGCAATCACTGTCCGTAGTGGTTTTGGAGCCCAAGAAAATAAAATATGTCACTGTTTCTGCTTTTCCCCCTTCTATTTGCCATAAAGTGATGGTACCCAGTGCCACGATCTTAGTTTTTTGAATGTTAAAGTTTAAGCCAGCTTTTTCACTCTCCTCTTTCACCTTCAAGAGACTCTTTAATTCCTCTTGACCTTCTGCCATGAAGGTGATATCACCTACATATCTGAGGTTGTTGATATTTTCCCCAGCAATCTTGATTCCGTTATATGTTCTATACAGTAGGTTCTCATTAGTTATCTATTTTGTATATAGTAGTTCAAGCATAGCAATATTTACTGAGTACCTATTACACCAGAAATGGCTTTAGCAGATTTTGTAACTTCGCACATGATGCAAATGCTTTAACAATAATGTCAACTTTCTCCCCTGGTTTATGAGTGCTAATTTGCATGTTTATGACTCGAGTCCCAGCTGCATTTGCAAAACCTTAGTCTCTTTGTAGTCTCACCCACCCACCCTCAGCTACCATCCACGTATTCCTGGGCATTCCCAGGGGATGTCTCATCAGTGATCAAGGATGTGCCGCTCATGTTCTCCTGATCCTAGCTCTTGATGTTGTCTTTTATCCACAGGACCCTTGAGGGAGGGTATCCTGAGGCTGGTACCTTCCTGACTCAGGTGTTGGCTTTTGATGCTCTCTCCCGACATCGCTATTCGCACTTTACTGTACATCAGTGTCACACCTTGTTCTCTGTGCCCTCAAGTGGCACTGGAGTGTCTGGGGTAGCACAAATATTCCTGTGAAAAACAGCTCCTTTGCTTCTGCTTGTGACCCCTGTCTGTATTCGGCAAAGCCCAGCTGGAAATCTTACACACAGGATCCATTTATTTCCTTACTTCCTTTATCCCTCCATGGATGGAGCTCCAATCTCCTCTCCTAGCAGGCCACTTCCTCCCCTTGCAAGTAAGTACCTGGCCTGTGAGGTGGCCATACACCTCAATTGGCCTCACACAGGCCCTTTTTGACCTTAGCCCACCATCGAGTAATTCAGCTAACATCAGGTCTCAAATTGCCTGTCCAGGGGACGTTCACTGCTGTTACAAAGAAAATGACATGGCATGGTGCAGATAAGGTCTAAATAATTTTGAATCAAAGCAGAAAAAGACTTTCTACCAAACAAACTTGAATAGCACCCTTGCTCAGAAGAATATGGAGACTCTGCTGGTTAGAGAGACCACAGCCACGGAGCTCAGGATGGGAACTTGCTGCTGGAGGGTTAAAGAGGCATAGCCAGCACTTTGCAGAGCTGAGAAGGGTGGCACCTTCTTAGAAATGAACTGCAGTCAGTTCTTAAAAGGCTATTCTCTGGCTAAGTGCTTAAGACAAGACTAAAACTACATTTCAGCCTCAAGGAAGCCATAAAGACAGAACCATGTGGGGCCATCAGGAAAGGGCTCAGGCAGGCCCAGGCCTGGTCCCTGCCTACAATTTATCACAGATTCTTCGGCAAGGATGCACAGGAGAGAGACATTCATATTCACTGCCTTTCTCTACACATTCTTAATAAATCCTTAAAAAATCCTTGGTAAACCCCCAAGTTAAAAACTCTTTGTTGTTGTTTAGCTGTTAAGTCATGTCCAACTCTTTGCAAGCCCATGGACTACAGCCTGCCAGGCTCCTCTGTCCATGGGATTTCCCAGGCAAGAATACTGGAGTGGGTTGCCGTTTCCTTTTCCAGGGGTCTTCCTGACCCAGGGATGGAACCCATGTCTCCTGCATTGGCAAGCAGATTCTTTACCACTGAGCCACTGTGGAAGCCCAAACACTTTTTAGATGTTGCTAAAATAGAGACCTGGGCCCAGACAAAATATGCTTGACTAATGGAGTTGAGTCTCTGATGCCTAGACTTTTTAAAACTGTGATCTATTAGAGAGGCTTAGTTCTTTCTGAACCTACCAAGTAGTCAGTCTTCATTATCTGATTTAACGTTCTTCCTTGATCTATGGAATCCGTTTGTTTTGAGCCTGGCACAAGCCCTGACCCTCGAGTTGCTCACAGTCTAGAGGGAGAAAGGAATGCACACATGCTTAGTCACTTAGCCGTGTCCAACTCTTTGTTACCCGTCTTTTCGACTGTAGCCCGCCAGGCTCCTTTATTCATGGGGTTTTCCAGGCAAGAATACTGATGTGGGTAGGTATTCCCTTTTCCAGAGGCTCTTCCCAACTCAAAGATCAAACCTGGGTCTCCTGCATTGCAGGCGGATTTTTTACTGTCTGAGCTACCAGGGAAGCCCAGAGGGGGAAATGGACAAATCAATGGCACAGAGTGTGAGAGTTGGTATCCAGGAATGCATAGAGGCAGTCAGAACTCATAGAGAAGATGCCAGCATCACATTTGATAGGGGTGGCTCAGGGGTGGGATTAAGGAAGGCTTCAGAGTGGCGGTAACTCCAGAGCTGAGTCTTAATAAGTGAAAGGGATTCTCAGAGTAAACAGTCGGCATAAAAATATGAAGCCTTGGGGAGCATGATGCATCTGAAGAACTATCGTCAATTCACTATAGTTCAAAATTTTGATGTGAGTGTATTGGGGCTAAGTTAAGAGATCTGGTGAGAAACTAGATCGCAGAGGGCCTTGGAAATGAAGGTAGTCATGCTAAGGAGATGACAGATTGTCCAAAAAGCAACAGGAAACCGTGGACTGATTTAAGCATGGGATTGACATGTTTAGAGTTGCCTTTTAGAGTCTTCACTGCCCATTTGAGTGGGCATTTCACTTTTCAGCAGTTGCTGGTGTAGGTTTTCTTCTGCCTGACTTAAGAAAAACATCTTCCAGGTAGGTAGTGCTGTGAGGAATACATCAATTTTCTGAAATAACACGATATGGAAAAAAAAAAGTATTATTTTTGTCCAAATAATGGTGTGCTGGATAATAAAAACTTTAACAATAGCTGCATCATTCCTTATTAGAGGTGAGATGGAACTCAGTCTTGAAGGCAGTGGTGGAGAATCAAGAGAGTAGCTGTGATTCTTGGTTTCATCATGGTTTTCCAAAGAACTGGAGGAGAAGCACTGTCCTCTTGGTTGAAGGTGTGAGTGGATAGCTACAAATCCTACAGAACTGGTATCTCAGAGGCTTTGGTGGACTGTTCTCAGTTTACATATTTTGACCAGCTCCAGCCTGGAAAGTTTTATATGTGCCCATTTTGGACAAAGTGAGTGATTGAAGCATAATGTCGAGGAGCCTTAACTCTTTGTCCTTGGAGAGCTATCTTGGTCTTTTTGGAGGACACATGTTGACATGGACTGAACCTTGTGAGTGAGAAGAGCAGGGGGCTGCTGGTTGGCTTAAGACAGTTTCATTGGCTGCTCAGTTAATACTGTTCTCAGCCTTTTGGATTTCAAGCTTTTATTATCCAGCACATTATTTGGACAGAAATAATACTTTTTTTTTTTTTTTCACACCGTGTTATTTCAGAAAATTTGATGTATTCCTCCACGGCTCTACCTGCCTGGAAGATGTTTTTCTAAAGTCAGGCAGAAGAAAACCTACACCAGTGACTGCTGAAAAGTGAAATGCCCGCTCTTCACAATGTAATTACCTTGACAAGTATTTCTAATTGCCACTTCCCTTCCTCCAAGCCCCCCTTTTCTTCAGACATTGCGAATTTCTGGTAATCTTGGGTTATTATCACACTGAGCTGCTAACCTGAGTCTTGACACTCCTCCTGGAGACCTGTGTCAGAAATAATTATAGCAGAGAGAGGTGATTCTTCCTTGGTTATTAGCAGTTGCTGGTGTTGGTATCCAGCATTGATTAGCAATTTGGAACACCACGTTCCTTGGACTTTGTTTCTTCTTCTGTTCCTTGGAGGACAGAGCACATTGTTCTTCATTTCTTTTGCCTCTGTTTGCCCTTGTCTCTGTCTGTGTGTTTTGAGAAGGTTCCTTTCATGCTCCACTGATTTATTTACTTGTAACCTTATTTTCTGCTCTCTTGTTTTTCAAACCATTTGCGGGCCATTGGTGAGGTTGAGAGACTTCACCTCTTGGAATTGGATACTGGGTGTGGTTGTGGGAGTTCTGGGAGCTGAGAACTCCCATCCAGGACCATTTAGCACCCAGTAACCCAGGGCTCCAGGCTTCCTTGGTGGCTTGGTGGTAAAAGAATCTGCTTGTAATGCAGGAGATGTGGGTTTAATCCCTGAGCCAGGAGAAGGAAATGGCAACCCACTCCAGTATTCTTGCCTGGGAAATCCCATGGACAGAGGAGCCTGGCGGGCTACAGTCCATGGGATGGCAAACAGCTGGACACAACTTAGCGACTAAATACCACCAACCAACCCAGGTCTCCAGCAGAAGCAATGGAGAGGATAGAAGGGAGAGGTGAGACTGGATTGAGCAGGAATTGGGAAAGTGAGGGGTTGTTGCCTGCACAGATGTCTGCTGCCAAGAAGCCTGCTTCTTTCCTTTTAGACAGCCTTTCTCCTGTTTGTTAGCTGGGATTGCTATGGGGTGGGAGATGGGGGGTGAAGTTTATAATCATAGCTCTGAAAGGATTCTCTCTGCTTGCATGGTGCATGAAGTGCATATCCTGCCTAATTAAATATCACCCCTGTTCTGAAGAGGCTCTCTTTTGTGTGGCTGCGTAGAGTCAAAAGAACTTCAGGAAGGAACACAGGGCAATTCCTCATCAGAATTCTAGCTCTGCTTCCTTCTTTCCTCCCTCCCCCTCTATCTGTCTGTCTTTCTTGGATTAGCTGAGCAGAAAAGTAAAATTAAATTAAGATAATTTCTTTCCTGGTCTGTTTATTCTTCTTAAGGTTTACTGAAACCAGAGTCTCAGTCCCCAAGTACAGTTGACCCTTGAACAATGTGGGGTTAGGGGCACTGATCTTCTGCACAGTGGAAAACCTACAGGTCACTCAAAGTCGGCTCTTTTTATCCATGGTTCCTTGGCACATGCAGATTCAACGAACTCTGGATTATGGAACCTGGATCACGTAGTATTTCCCACTGGAAAAAAAAATGGGGTATAAGTAGACCTGTGAATTCACGTTTGTATTTTTCAAAGGTCAGCTGTATAATATGGGTGCTTCTGTGCTGCAGTGGGGGCTTCCCATGTGGCTCAGTGGTAAAGAATCCACCTGCCAGTGCAGGAGACACAGGAGACATGGCTTTGATTCTGGGGTTGGGAAGATCCCCTGGAGAAGGAGTTGGCAACCCACTCCAGCTTTTCTTGCCTAATGTGGTTGCTGTGCCTTATGGAGACTCTTCCATACTTCTGTCCTTGGATAGACACAGTTTCTTAGACTCTGGATCCCAGCTCTTTGAAAAGACAACTGTCCTAAAGTTCCCCCTGTAATTGAATTTACTGCAGCATAGGATTGAATGGCCACTGGAAGTCTAGGATCTCAGTGTAACAGCCTCATGTGACATATAGTTTATGTGCTCATTTAGTTTTCCATTCAGTAAACCTATATTAAAACACTTTATCATGCTGGGTGATAATCTAAGCATTATTGATATTTATTGAGAATCAATTATGTTTCAGGAACTTGTACACCTATTATTGGAGTGACTCTGTTGCACAGAGCTTACTAACATAGACTTTGAACTTGAACAGATCTGTTTGAAGTCCCAGTTCCATCAGTTGATATACGTGTGACTTTAGTCATATCCACTAACTTCTCTAAGCCTCAACATGCTTATCTGTGAAATAGCGATTATATTACTTCCTACCTGGCAAAGTCGTTGATAGAAATAAATGACTTAATGCATATTAAGTGCTTATATTACCTGGCACAGCATAAATTTACATGATCTTTTCTCATTTAATCATCACAAGATCCAGAAAAATATGTTTGATTGTATTGTAATTCTATTTAGAGGACCCAATATTGGCTATTTTGGAGAATTTTATCCAAGATTTTAGAACTTTAAACCATAATGTTAACACTGCTTCATAGTTGAAGCAACTGAGATGCAGAGAGGTGGTGGAATCAGGGTCCTACCCCAGGTCCCACCGACTCCCAGGCCAGGTCTCCACTGAGACTTCACATCCCCCCTCGTTTACATTATAATCTTCATGGCCATCTGGAAGGAATCTCTTTGAACTGTCTAAGACTGTCTACCACTTACCAATGCTAGAATCATCCCTCCCTTGTTTGAAGGGTGAGTACACAGTTCATATTTTCCAGACCATTTTCATCTCTTCTCTGTGTGCACTTTGGGCCTTCCGTCCTCATTAACACCTTGACCAGAAAGGAAATGTAAAAGGAAATAAACCTTAAGCCACTCAATTTTGTTCTTTATTAGCAGCTCTTTTTGAAAGATCTGGTGGATGGGGAGGCTGACTTTTAGCTACAGTGGGTTTTTTTTTTATAGTCACAGATTTAAATTATTTGGGCTACCTTTCTGGATGTTACTGTGAATAAATGAGAGTTGTTTTTCTGAGTCCCAGTGGGCCTGTGGTCACAGAAACCCCTGTCTGCCCAGCCAGCAGCTCTGGCCTTTCCAACTCTCCACCCTTTCTACTGGTGCTCTCTTTATAGACACTGCCCTGGGGGCTTCTCATTCTGCATCAGAGATGGAAAGGATTCTCTTCAAGGTCACACATTTGTTAGGACCACCATGTTGCATGGGTGAAATGAGGCCTAGATTTGTGCAGGGTGGTGGCCCTGGGCTGACTGGAATTAGAAAAACCCCAAACTGGAAATCAAAACGTCAGACATTTCTCTTCCTTCTTTTTAGGTTTTAAAACCTAGTTCACTTTCTAGCTGTACCACATACTCCTTGGAGAGTAAAGCTTTCCTTGGGGTCTCCCCGCTGCTTGTTATCTGGACTACATTCAGCCAGGGCCTGGGAGAGTAGCCTGGAAGCCAAGCCTCTATCAACCTTGTCAAGTGGACTTCCTTCTGTTGGTTTTTGATCTTGTGAGTGTCAGCAGAACACAGTCCCCACATCTTGTGCTCTTTTGGCCTGCCCCAGTTCTTAATTTCTTCTTCCCTGTTTATCACAGAACTCCGACATATCCTTTGTCTTTTATCACCTAATAGCTTTCTCCTGTCACCTGACTTCCAGCAATCAAGTACGGGCTGAATTTTAATGGTGGATATTACGCAACCGCTTGGGAACTGGGGATGGCAGCTTGGCCAAATAGCTTCAGTTTTCTCATCTGTAAAAGCTTGGGGTTCTTCTAAATGGCACACATGGTCACATTTGGTACTACTTTCCTATGATCTTGTCAATACTTGTTTTAGGAAGTTCCTCTTGAGATTCACAGAGCCAAGCTGGAAATTAGGTAGAATAAAGAATGATAAGTAAAATAACCAAAATGAAAAATACCTGGGTGACCTTGGGCACTGTGTTTAACTTTTCTGTGTCTTATTTCATTAACTCTAAAATTGAAGACTAGCCTCTGGGTGAGACACAGGATAAAGTGGCCCTGCTTTTGAGGATCTGGTAGAGTAAGAAGAGAGAACGTTCTTTTTATCATTTAAACCATTTTGTTTCTTTATTGGAGTATAATTACTTTACAGTGTTGTGTTAGTTTCTGCTGTGCAATGAAGCGAATCAGCCATATGTAGACATATATCCCCTCCCTCTTGAGCCCCCCTCCCACCCATCCTCTAGGTTACCACAGAGCATGTAGCTCAGCTCCCTGTGCTATGCAGCAGCTTCTGAGAAAACCATCCTTCAAAAATACTCATGTACCCCAATGTTCATTGCAACACTATTTACAATAGCTATTAATAGGACGTGGAAACAACCTGAATGTCCATTGACAAATGAATGGATAAAGAATGTGGAACATCCCCTCTTAAGCGATCAGTGAGTCTGACTAGATGAGGAAAGGGGAAAGGGCATTACCGTTACTGCTGGCTATTCAGAGGAATGTGAGAAACTCCAGGAACCCCCAGTCCCGTGAGTTCCTGGGAAATTCCTCCACAGAGCAGCAGAACTTCTAGTAGGGATTTCCCCCTTTCATCCCTGTTTGTGTCTACATCACTGTCCTCCATCACTAACGGGTAGAATTCATCCTACTGAAAAGGCCTGAGCCTTCATTTCTTTGGAAGTCCTCTGCAAGCAATGACTTGTGACTGGCATCCAAGTGCTGTTTTCTGTTTGATCTTTAAGACATCTGATGGGGATATGCAACCTGGCAGGTTTAGATTGATGTGCTCACATTCTTCTGGCCCTCCATTCCCCTTTAAAGAAAACTGAGTGTTTTTATTTGAGTCGGCCGCTGTTCCCAGGGCTTCCCAGCTGGCACTAGGGGTAAAGAACCCACCTGCCAATGCAGGAGATGTAAGAGACTTGGGTTCAATCCCTGAGTAGGGAAGATCCCCTGGAGAAGGAAATGGCAACCCACTCCAGTATTCTTGCCTGGAGAATCCCATGGACAGAGGAGCCTGATGGGCTACAGTCCATGGGGTCCAAAGAGTTGGACACGACTGAAGCAACTAAGCATACACACATGCTGTTTGCACCAAGATTTGAGACTGATATGTTTTTAATAGTTTGAGAAAGAAAATTCAGAAATAAGAGAGGTGATTGGGTTGTCAGAACTGGAAGATTTGGGGTTGAGTCTTGGGGAGAGATAAAAAGGAACAGTAATATGTTTGGAGAGGAAGGAAGGAAGAAGGATTTAGGGATGTATAGCCTGCTGGGTCGGAGAAGGCAATGGCACCCCATTCCAGTACTCTTGCCTGGAAAATCCCATGGATGGAGGAGCCCGGTGGGCTTACAGTCCCTGGGGTTGCTAAGAGTCGGACACGACTGAGTGACTTCACTTTCACTTTTCACTTTCATGCATTGGAGAAGGAAATGGCAACTCACTCCAGTGTTCTTGCTTGGAGAATCCCAGGGACGGGGGGGCCTGGTGGGCTGCCATCTCTGGGGTCGCACAGAGTCGTACACGACTTAAGTGACTTAGCAGCAGCAGCAGCAGCAGCCTGCTGGGTGTTGCTGCCCCAGCGTGGAGTTCCAGGGAGGGGGACCTAAAGTCAGTAACCTGCGTATTGGGGTAAAGATTTGGAGAAGACCCTTTGGTGAGCAGTGAGAGCTCTCCTAGGTCATGGGGGGACCATGCAAGTTTGAAATAGAATCCTCAGCTTTTCCCATCAGGAGTATTTACACTATTCTGCTTCTCAAGAACCATAAATGTACTGGAAAAAACAAGTTAGCAAACAGGTCCCTCTCTTCAATTTTGGGAGACAGCCATGCTATATGAGCTTAACAAATATATTTTAAACTCTGCTGGGTTTCTGATTACAAAAGTCACGCTTGTTCATTGTAGAAAATACAAAAAAGCATCTAGAAGAACATAAATATCAACTCAAATTCCCCTTCTGAGAGATGGCCACTGTGAACAGTCTGTTGGTGGACTGTGCAGTCCACACACACTTTTCTAACAAACAGGATGATCGTACCCATCATTTTGTAACTTGCTTTTTCACTTAGCAATAGAGTCTGAATATTTATATATGTCTTTATATATCTAGATTTCCCAGGTGGCTCAGTGATAAAGAATCCACCTGCCAATGAAGGGGACTCAGGTGCCATCCCTGGACTGGGAAGATTCCCCCGGAGGAGGAAATGGTGGCCCACTCCAGTATTCTTGCCTGGAGAATTCCATGGACAGAGCAGCCTGGTGCGCCAAAACCCCCGGGGTCTCAGAGAGTCAAAGACTGAGCAACTGAGCACACATGCATCCCTTATGTACTTGCCCTCAATGTGGTTTTTAATGTAGGGCACTGACTCTCAGCTGGATCTTCGTAGTTACTGATGTGACTGAGTAGATCAGGGCAAATATGGATTCACTACGTTTGCTCTGGTCCACGTGGAAGTTACCTCTGGTCTCTGCCTCACTCTGCTTTGCTCTGTCTCAGAAATTAAAGGGACACGACTGAGCCTGAGCATGATGATGACCTTCTTGTGAAGGTGAAGAGTGCTTCAACCCTTCTCTTGATCACATTCCTTTCAAAAAACTTGCTTGTTAGCCCCCTACACCCCATTGTTTTTCATATTTTTTGTGACCATGGTTATATCCCTAGCTCAGACCCTTAATTCTTCCCACTTAGTAAGCCATCATAAGAGAGTTCTTATTTGTCTTCTCAGATGGCTCAGTGGTAAAGAACCCAACTGTCAATGTAGGAGATGGAGGTTTGATCCCTGGGTTAGGGAGATCCCCTGAAGAAGGAAATGGCAACACACTCCAGTATTCTTGCCTGGGAAATCCCATGGACAAAGGAGCCTGGCGGGCTGCAGTCCATGGAGTCACAAAGAGTCAGACACAATGTAGTGACTGAGCATGCATATATTTATCTTCTACCCGCCAGGGTCTCTCCTCCAACCTGCTTTACAGCTGTTAGTATATTAATCATATTAAGCTACAGCCATGGTCTATCCTCTGCTTGAAATCATTTAGTGTCTTCCTGAAGCTGTCTATGTCAGGTTCAGACTCCCTAGACTGGCTTCTGGGATCTTTTTCATATGGCCTCTTGTCCCATACAAGGAAGGAAACTTCAACCTTTCTCTTTCTGTCTTCCTACCAAATCCATTTGGTCATAATCTCCTATGGATTCTACCCTGCTCTTACCTAAGAGCCCTCCTTCTTTCTACCCCTTTGCTCCTGCCTTCGCGTACACCCTGCTAATCCTCTGAACAAGAGTAGACTCTTCCCTGGCTTTCCTGCCTCCAGCCCTCCCCCTTCTACATTGCTCATCACACTGAACACAGGAAGTGCAATATGACCATCATGCACTCCCTTAAAATCTTTAATGGCTTCTCATAGTATCTGGAAGAAGTCCCTAATTTCTTAGCATAACCTAAGCTTCTTCCTGATGTGTATCCCCCTGTGTCCCTTTAACACCATTTTGATGACTGTTTTTGCTACGCAGCATGTAGGATCTTAGTTCCCTGACCAGGGATTGAACCCACGCCCTCTGCGTTGGAAGCATGGAGTCTTAACCACTTGACTACCAGGGAAGTCCTTGATGTTGGTCTTGAATCACTCTGAGTGCCTTCAGTTCCCTGTGTGCCCCAGAAGTGGTCTGGTCTTGTATACACTGCCCCACCCTCTTTCATCTCCCCACCTTCCTCCTCCGTGCCCCTGGGTTTAGTGTCCATCCTAAGGGCTTCCTCAGCTCCTTGTTCTCCCTGGTACTTGCAGTCCAGTCACATTGCATTATTGCCTTTTTACTTGTCTGTAGAGAGACTTCAGCTCCTTGAGGACAGAGATGATTTTTTATTTGTCTTAATATTTCCCTAACAGCTGATACAGGGGATACAGCAGATTCATTTAGTCATGTTTGGTGTATGAATGAATGGGTAAATACCCTAAGATTATATAGTGATGCATCAAGCATTCAGACAGAGAGGGAATGGGGCAGTGGGTGCTGATGGTCCTTCTTTGACGATGCAAGCAAAAGGAATTTGATAAATGGTTGTATATAATACACAATTCCCATGATTGCTCTGTCTTCATCCCTCTGTCTGTGCTTGGGGCTGTTGATACCTACACTGTTTCTAGCCTTTACAGTCAGGGTCTCTTTATGTGTTTGTGTGTGGATTGTGGCTGGAACACTGTGCTGTTGGCTGTGATCCTGGGGATGGGGGGATCTCTGTCTGGGAATCTGAATGGAGTCATGACTAACACAGGATCACTTTGACCTTTGCCTATGATTTGATAATGATGGCAAGAGCAATGACAATGATGGTGATGATGGAAAACACACACAAATTTTACCTATATCAAGTTCAGGCTGGGATGTGAGTGATGCTTTTATTCCGAACTGATCACAAGGCCCATCCCTAGTTGACAGTAAGCTTGACATGTCCCTGGTATAAGCCACTAAACACTATGCAGTTGTTTTTAAGAGTCTCTGTGCTTTCATCCAAGGCTCACACATAGAAACATTCAGATTGCTTTGCCTTTCCTTTTAAGACCCTCTAGCATCGTCCTGTTGCATTTGGATCTGAGATCTTTTTAATGGACTGTGAGGTCTTACCATGATCTGAATCCTGCCTGCTCTTCCCACTCTCCTTTCTTCCTTAATCACCCTGTTCCAGTCACTCCAACCTTCTCTTTGCCTCTTCAGCGTCTCTTCTTGTGCCATTCTCTCTGCCTGGAATTTTCTCCCTTTGCTTTTTGTGTGACTGATTGCTCTCTTGCTTCAAGTCCCAGCTTGGTAACCATGACCACCCTTCCGAAGAGAGCCCTCCACTGTGCACTGATCACTGTGAGCATCTCATTTTCTTCATAGCATTGCTCAGTAGCTGTAACTGTGAATTTATCTTTAGATATACCTATTGCTACTCTTCAAACCTAAACTCTAGAACTTACTAGCTGAATGACCTTGGGCAAATTATGTAACCCAACTTTCACCCCATCATCTTCATCTGAAAACAGAGATACTTTTCTTGAGAGCATTTACTCTGTGCTATTTATTTAATGTGGATTTATTTCAGCCTCCCAACAGAGGGGCACAGAGAGAGTACCCAATTGCCCAAGGTCACACAGCTAGTTAATGGGGATGGGATCTGAACACATTTAGTCTGGTTTCAGAGTCCATGCTCTCTACTGCTTTGCCAGGCTAAGTGCAAAAGTTCCTGGATTGCACCAGTGAGAAGCTTCCTCCTGAGCCCTGCTGAGTTTTCTCTGAAAGTGTTTTGCATCATAGCAGGGATATTTACCAGCTTTCTAGATCCATCAGAATACTTGAATTCCCCCTCCAGCCCCTACCACCCCTCCTGGCCTCACTTACCCTCCTTGGAAGCAAATGTGGCTTTAGTGTCCCCCTGAAGGCTGGAAACCAAGTCCCATCTTTCAGACTGGCCCTGATGAGGTAGAAGCAGGGGCCCCCGCCTTTATGCGTTGGTAGCAGCTTTTAGACAAATATGCTGCGTGTGCTCCTGGCTGCATCTGCTGCCTACAAATAGCCAGCTACAAGGAATTCACTCTGGGTTGATTCTCCTTTTCTTTTCTTCCAGAAAAGGCAAGAACTGTGTGGGGAGGAGAACCTTTACTCTGAAAAGAATTGTGACATGCAGAGCTGGCCTTACTGTTCCACAGATCAGTTCTGAGGACTCGAGCCTGGCGGCAGGGGCAGGGGGCTTGGCCCAGGAGGATGCAGGCACTGAAGCCCATCTTTCCCTAGTGGTCCTGCCATGAGCCCCTGACCGCGGCATGAGAGGTGCTGCCCACAGACAGGCTTTGCCTCCCCGCTGCCAATGACAGATATCATCACACACGAGCCCGCATTTCCATTTCCAGAGCTGGCTTCTCCTTTCTTTTATGAACAGAGCGTGTTGAAGGCCTGTGGGGATTTCTTTGAGCATCCCGCCTAGTTGATGAGCCCCACCTTTGGGGCTTTTCCTGCAGTAGTTGTGCTCCTCTCTATCCTTCATTCTACCAAATATGTCCCTGTATACCAGGCATGCAGCAAAACACTCTTAAATGAATATATAACCCTCAGTGACTCTCAGATGACCCTGAGCAGATCTCCTCTGCAGGGAAGGGCATCATAAAGAGAGGAGGTGGTGTGAACAAAGACACAAGATCAGGGGATTGTGTATGCCATCAGGAAATCATAAGCTCATGCCTTTGACCCAAGACAGGGTGTAAGTGAGGACTGTAGGGGTTATTCTTTTGATGCCCTTAGTACCTATTTTTTTTTAAAATTTATTCTTTGCCTTTCTTGTCCCCGCTCTGAGCCCCAGGAGGCTGACTTCTGTGGTTCAATCATATGGGCTCCCTTGCCCTGTGCTTTGCTGTTGGAATTAACCAATAGAAGGCCCGACAAGCCATCAGAGGTTGGGAATGAGGAGAATTCAGGTTGTTTATTTTCTTCCCTCCTTCCTCTCCCTCCCAAGCTGGCTGAGGTTCTGGCAGAACTGCAGCCCCTCACTCCTCTAGCGACACTTGTGTCACGGCTCACCTTCCTTCAGTGTCAGCTCTCCCAGGGATCTGGTAATACCATTCCTACTCTTGCTCCTTCAGGCCTAGGGGCAGGTATGGCTTCTCACTGATTCCTGGTCCCTGTGGGACTCACTTTCCCTTGTGTGCTGTGCTCTGCTTAGTCACTCAGTCGTGTCTGACTCTTTGCAACACCATGGACTGCAGCACACCAAGCTCCTCTGTCCATGGGGATTCCCCAGGCAAGAACACTGGAGTGGGTTGCCATGCCCTCCTCCAGGAGATCTTTCCAACCCAGGGATTGAACCCAGGTCTCTGGAATTGCAGGTGGATTCTTTACTGCCTGAGCCACCAGGGAAGCCCAAGAATACTGGAATGGGTAGCCTGTCCCTTCTCCAGGAGATCTTCCCTACCCAGGAATTGAACTGGGATCTCCTGCATTGCAGGTGGATTCTTTACTAGCTGAGCTACCAGGAAAGCCCTCACCTTCCCTTGCTGGTTACCTAATCCCTACTTGCACCTGTGTAAACAGTCCCCTGACTGAATTCTTTGTAGTTGAACCCTTTAGCATGCGTGCCATCTATTTCTGGTGGAACCCTGACCAATGCAGAGAATAGTGGGAGACTAGGCTAGAAAGATGGCGCTTAGCTAGATTTTGGAGAACATTAAGGACTATGTTCAGGATTTTATATTCTTTTAATCAGGCTACTTGGAAGTCATTCAGTGTTTCTGAACACAAGAAGGGCTTGAGCAGAGGTATGTGGCAACAGTCAAAATGAAAAGCAGTGAATGCAGGAGAAGGTGCAAAGGTGAAGAAGTGATGAAGAGGTGGGATCACTGGTTGTGTGAGAAATGGAGAAGGAGCCTTTGAGGTTGAGTCCCTGTCTCTAGGACCAAACTAACAGGAAGGTGCCCCCGCAGAACTAGGAAATAGAGGGGAAGTCGCTGTTACAGTTGGTTGAAGTTGAGAATGCCTCAAACCTTCATCTATAAATTGTGGTCATGGTTGTCTGCCTCAGAGGGACTGTGGTAGTGTCAACTAGTTCATCAATCACCCCAAGCCTGTTACAGCTCAGAAAATATCACATGGAGATGCTGCCTTCTTGGAAAAAGGCTACTTAGTAATCAAGAAAATAAAATTTTGGTGCCTTTGAAGGTTAATCCACAGCAAAACCATCTGGAGTTTGCTAGATAACAATGAGATCTCAAATAATTTTGTAGATGTGCTTTTTATTTAGACTTGAGATGAGGAGGCAAAATACATCAGATGAGGATACCTTGGGGGAATGAGGGCTACTGAGCTTAGAGAAGGCTGTGGGGAAAAGAGGTTCATTCTGACAGAGCCAGCAGCAGCTCTGAGAGCCATGAGTGGAGGTGTGGGGGAGGTAGGCTTCTACTGATAACACAGAAGCAGCTTCTATGGATTGATTCACTCTGCCCATGGGTGGGATGAGCCTCTTACAGAGTGGTGAATGCCTGGTCCTGAATGGGATTAATTTGAAGCTCAACAGTTTCTGTTCAGGTACTTTGTGAAATGACTTCCTCCTTGTGCTATAAATCAGGGTGAAGAGAGTCACATCCTATTCCATTTCCCTCAGTTCCCGCCCAGTGACCCCCATGATTACTTCTCACCTAAACACAGATGCAGAGGTGGGTTAATGGCCACAAATCTACACCCGGCAGTGTCCAGGGTCATGGCCTTTCATTGCAGGAATGTTCCAGAAGGAACTGGCAGGGGACAGAGCAAATAGAAAACCCTTCATGAGTCAGAAGTTGATAATACTTTTGTTGCTGTTATTCAGCTGCTAAGTCATGTCCGACTCTTTGCGACCTCATGAACTATAGCCCGCCAGGCTCCTCTGTCCATGGGATTTCCCAGGCAAGAATACCGGAGTGGATTGCCATTTCCTTCTCCAGGGGATCTTCCTGGACCAGGTATCAGACCTGAGTTTTCTGCATCTGCAGGCAGGTTATTTACCACTGAGCCACTAGGAAAGCCCCATGAAAATATCCTGTTTCCTATCAATTCAGATGAACAGCGTGAGTTTAATTGGTCACCCATGTGGGTGGCAGATACTCAGAAGAGAGAACAAATGTGCTTTGATTCCCTAGTGGTTCCACCAGCTGGGGAGTTTCAAAGATGACTTTTTAAATCTTAGTTGAAATGGGACAAAGGTAATGTGTTGTGATGAAAACATGTCTGCAATGTAGAAAGATGGCAAGTGAAGAATTTCTTGCTAAGTGGGGGCAGAGAAGAATCTCTTTAGGTCAAGTGGTGTTAAAAAAGATACATGCTATTATACATGTTTCAATGCTGTTCTCCCAAATCTCCCCACCCTCTCCCTCTCCCACAGAGTCCATAAGACTGATCTATACATCAGTGTCTCTTTTGCTGTCTCGTACACAGGGTTATTGTTACTATCTTTCTAAATTCCATATATATGCGTTAGTATACAATATTGTAAAGTTTAAAAATAAAATAAAATAAAAAAAAGATACATGCTTACATAGAACCCTAATAGTGTGAAGGAATTCAGAGATTTTTTTATTGCTCAGTCTTCCATTTGATAAAGCATACATATTATTTACAAAGCAAGTTCAAGTTTACAAACTGACCCATGCGCATTTTATCTTATGAGGCAGGTGTGGCAATAACTGTTTGCTTGATGAGCAAATTGAGACTCAGAGAGGCCAGGTTTCCTGTTCAAGGTTATGCATATGATAAAGAGGTGAGCCAGGCTTTGCCCATTAACCCTCTAGTCTTCCTGGTGGTGGTGGTTTAGTTGCTAAGTCATGTCCGACTCTTTGTGACCCCCATGGTCTATAGCTCACCAGGCTCCTCCGTCCATGGGTTTCTCCAGGCAAGAATACTGGAGCGGGTTGTCATTCCCTTCTTCAGGGGATTTTCCCCACCCAGGGATTGAACCTGGGTCTCCTGCATTGAGGAAGATTCTTTACCAACTGAGCCACTGAGCCACCAGTCTTCCTACCATGGCATAATGGTGGATTAGATTATGATGAGTGCTGTGTATTTATTTTATGCCAGATGCTGGGCTAAGCACTTTACCTAGGTTAGCCCACTCAGTCCTTATAACAATCCCCATTTTCCATATGGAAACAGAGTGTGCTCCCTCCAGCCTCTGGCTCTACTGAAGCACAGACTGCAGTTCAATGTCAAGGTTGTTACAGGCTCACCTTGTCTCTAAGACTATGATGAAAGAGAAAGGCCAGGAGCATTCAGTTCAGGGGAGTGTGTGCAAGTCTGCGCATGTACAGGGTATGTATGTACAAAGAGCTTCATACTTTTTCTAAACTGCCTTCTAGCCACCTCCACTTGGTTATACTCCCAGAAATGGAAATATCCCATTTCTCAAACTAAACTCATTAGCTTCTCCCTAACATTGTTCCTCCTTTTGCCTTCTCCGCCTTGTCCAGGTGCCTCACCCAGGCTCAGCACTGGGGATTTGTGTTGAAGACCTCTGGACTCTACTTCACCAGAATTGCTCACAGCCGTCCCAGTCGGTCCAGTCCCACTGCTGTGCCTCAGGTCACATCTACGTTACCTGGACTTTAGAAGTCAATGTCTAGTCTGGACTCTTTCTCCTGTTCCATTCCTCTCTCAGTCCACTCTTCTTGAGAGCATCTCATTTGCCAGAAACATGGATCTCATCCAGTTGTTCTCTTTCTTCAAACTCTTCATTGGCCTCTTGTAGTCATTTATTCCTCAGGTGTGAATTGAGCAACTGCTAAGTGCCAAATGCTCTATTAGCGGTGGGTATAGCAGAGTCAACAAAGCAGCTACAGAGCCTGTCCTCGTGCGACTAGAAAAACGCATGCTCTTCAGCCTAGCATTCAAAACCATCTGCAGTTTGGCTGAACTCATCTTTCTGGCCTTTGTCACCTCTCTGCTGATCTGCAGGTAATATCTATATCTCTTGTCATCCTGTCAAACTGTGTATCATTGGGGTCCTTCTTTGTGCCTAGTTGAGTGGTTACCTGAACCTGGAGTTTCTGCTCACTTGTCCAAATTTCCTGTGACCTAACTCATCTGTATCTCTTTCTTGAATTCTCTCCAGACCCTGCTCTGGCCTTAACAGCTCTGGTCAGAATTAGTGTCACCTGTACAGTGAGCACAGTGATTTTGAATGTAATGGTCATGTTCACAGTCTGCATTATTTCTCTGCATGCCTGTCTTCTCCTTATACTGAGATGCTTGAGCATCCTTGAGAGGAATGTCTCATCTGTGTTTGTGTTCTTGAGACTTTGTTTGGTGCCTGGCACACAGTAGGTGCCTAATAAATACCAGCAACTTTGAAATGGTTAGAAGTGGAAGTTCTTAATGGTACTTCCCACCCTGCCATCATCTACCACCCCATTAAGAGCTCCTTAAACAAGCTTACTGGGCCTTCCCAGGTGGCACCAGTGATAAAGAACCCCACTGCCAGTGCAGAACAGATGCAGATCCGATCCTTAGGTTTGGAAGATCCCCTGGAGGAGTAAATGGCAACCCACTCCATTATTCTTACCTGGAGTATCCCTTGGACAGAGGAGCCTGGTAGGCTACAGTCCATGGGGTCACAAAGAGTCAGAAAGACTGAAGTGACTTAGCATGCACGCAACAAGCTTTCTTATACAAATAAGATGTCTTTGTATCCTGGTGTACAAGTGCAGGAAGGCGCTCGTCAGCCTCTAGGTGGCAGTGTTACTGTGCTCAAAGTAAGGTCGTGTGTCAAGTCAGGAAATCTTAGCCCCTTAGGGCACCTGCCTTTCTTTCCTCTTCTTCCCTCTCTTTCCTTTCTCCCTTTCTTTCTCTCTCCCTCTCCTCCTCCCATCTCCACTTCTACTCATCCATTCAGTCTCCTCATAGGTTTTTAGAAACATCAAGATGCCATTGTAAGGACCGAGACAAATGTACAAGGTCTCCTGGAGACCCAGCCTCCTCCACTCATACTTGGTGTAGAATTTTACTTCTGATACACTCCATTTACAATTTGAAGATGTGGATGGGTTATGCTTTTCTGAGAGCAGGAGATAGAAAGCAGCTGTTTTTAGAGGCAGCCAAGGAAGCAATTCAAAATGGCCTCACACTCTTGGCTGGGTGTGTCTGGGGTGCTGGGGGCTGAGGGAACACCTGGCTGTGCCTGGCAGACCCGAGACAGGCTTATGGACCAGGACTAGGGAGGCTGTGTCTACAGAGGGTGTTTCAGGTCAGCCCAAGATGAGGTGGCCTGGCAGAGTGTGCTGGGGACCCACCTCAGAAGAGGAACGAGAGCAGGGGGTGGTGGTGGCAGGGGCCAGCTGGGTGGAGGTGGGCAGCGGAGCTCCCAGAGGGGCTGCGAAGGCAGGTGGGCTGTGCTCTCTGGGGACAAATCCACATCTCTACGTGCCTGTTTTTCCAGCGTGCCCACTGTTTGAACAATTCAGCGTTTCAAAGTAGGGGTGGGGATGGAGGAGGAGGGAATTAGTAATTTAAGCATGAAAAATGTCAGTTTGCCTCAGAGCAGACTGCCTTTCTGTGCCCTGGCTCCTTTTGTGTGGTTTGGATTTAGACATATCTGGAAGATCCTTTGCCCAGGACTAATAGGAAGGCTCAGGGTGCTGTTTATTAGGAGATGTGACGGCACTTCCTCTCACTGTGAGAACACAGCGGCCTTGTGCCACTGGTTTCTATTTTTTGCCACCAAGAAACCCTCTCTCTCTCTCACACACATACCCCCCTCCACAAACTCCCTGGATTTCCACTCGTAAGTTTGTCTTTGAAACAATTAAAAATCCATTTGTCTTCCTCTAAATCTCATCCTCTTAGATTCTTTTCCTGCCATAGGTTTAAGGTCATTTGATTTAGCAGAGAGGCCCTTTTGTGTGCAGGCAGTTAATGAATCCCACTCTTTCCTCCTGCCAAATTTCTCAGTATCTTTTACTTTCTAAATATGAACTGTGTTTTCTGCTAATTTCTCCTGTGAGTAGCATGTGCTTAGTTATCTGTGACTTTGGGGATCTCACTGTTGTTGTTATCATTAAAAAAGTTGGGGTACTGCTTTAAAAGAGGTTTAGGACTTTACTTCATTTGCTGTCTCCTTATAAAAATATGTTCTTTTTAGGAAATCTTTGTTTTATTCTGTCCCCAGTTCTCTGATTGGTGCCGTTGAGCACTGCTACACTTTGGGTATTTGGAGGCTCATGGGTGAGGTACCGTCTTTTCCCGAACCTGGTTGGAACTTGTAGCCCTGTTGTCTGTTGGAGAGTCAACCTTTTCTCCCTCCATGCTTTAAATATGGGGAAGAATGAAGAGAAGAATCTGTCAGGTGGGTCTGGAGTTCAGCCACAGTCTTTAAAATTCTGCAAAGTTCTTTCAACAAAACAATACATATTTTTTCTTTTTTCTTGCCTTCTCTGATGGGCTTTCCAGGTGGCTCAGGAGTAAGAATCTGCCTGCCAATGCAGGAAAAGTGGGTTTGATCCCTGAGTTGGGACGATCTCCTGGAGGAGGAAATGGCTACCCACTCCAGTATTCTTGCCTGGAGAATCCCATGGACAGAGGAGCCTGGCAGGCAGTCCATGGGGTCTCAGAGTCAGACACAACTGAGCACACAGGCATGTCTTCTTTGACGATTTCTCAAATGTGGCTTAAACTGCTTTGTACCTGGGCCGAGGCTGGCACCCTCTGTAACCCTTTGCTGGGTTTCTCCTCCTGTTGGTTTCCTTGCAGCTTCACCAGTGAGCCTAAGGAAACTCACTGCCTACCCATGGGAGGTATGCAAAGCCTGCTCACTGTACCCCTCTCCACTAAAGGATGTTTAGCAAATTTCTAAAAAGTTTGCTATGATAGAAAAGGAAGCTGTTCAGGAAAAGAGATGATGGCTCTAAGGGCACCCAACGGGCTGAAGTGTGACTGTGGAAGTGGGATCAGATTGGCTTAATGGTTGTAAGTGGGTTTGCAAGTTGGTCAGATTTGGGTTCCAGTCCCCAGTCCTTCCTTAGCCTCCCCAGGCTTCCTTTCTTTATCTGAATAGGGATAATCATAGCACCCCAAAAGTTTATCCTGAGGACTACATGACATAATGCAGGCAAAGTTCTTACACAGTGCTAGAACATGCCATGTGCTCAGGGAATGTCATCTGTGATCTATGATTAAGGTGATGACTCTTAAGGCTGGAAGGTACCTTAGAGATTATCCACCACCATCAACTACCATTTCTTCCAGCTGAGCCGAGGCTCTCAGGCAGCTGTTCGCAGTCTCTCAGCAAGCTGGTGACAGCAGCTTCTGCTAGAAGGCAGGTCTCCTGACTCCTAACCCAGCATGCTTTCTCCTGCAGTTACAAGCCCTAGACCTTCCACCCTTTTCTGCTGATGGCAGTGGGTGGTGGTGACACACCAGTTAGGATTACACAGCCATTCATTCAATCACTATTTATTGAGAAGATGCAATGACAAGAATATATGGATCCTGTATTCAGCAATCCTATTGTGTCACTGGGGGAATAAATTATGCAACATTAACTAAAATTCAGAGCAATATAATAGGTGGGCTTCCTGGTGGCTCAGTGGTAAAGAATCCACCTGCCAATTCAGGAGACATGGGTTTGGTCCCTAGGTCAGGAAGGTCCCCTGGAGAAAGAAATGGCCACCCATTCCAATATTCTTGCCTGGGAAATCCCATGGACAGAGAAGCCTGCTACAGTCTACTGGGTCACAAAAGAGTCAGAGTTAATGAGTAAACAACAACAGAACAATATACGAAAGTACCTGGGAAGGCAGAGAATAGAGGCCACACAGAGCTGAAGGCTAAGGTAATACTCAATGAAAACTTATTGGGCCCCTGTGACATGCTAGGCATGATGGAACATATAACTTTAAGAGCAGGAACTGTCTCTGATTTATCTTTGCATACTCAGCAGCAGCTAGCATGGGGCAAGCAAGTGGTAGGTAGACAGGAAATGTCTGTAGGGGGAATGAGTAACCTGAGTGCTCTATCTTCTATCATTAGTTTAGGATCATCATGAAGACTAGCTGGCAGGACCACCATTTCTGCTGCTTCTTCCTCTTCTGCTTGTTCAGTTCTGTACCCTTAGGTGTCCACAGCAGGACAGCAACTCTTGGAAGTTAGCCCTGTGGTGGTTGCCATAATTGCTCTGCCTTAGGAAGGACTCTGCTCATAGGTGTCTGACTTCCCCTGGGGGGCCATTCTCTCCTTTCCATCAAAGCCCTTCCCATGAGGTGTCCTGCACCCTATACCCACAGCACTCTGTGCTATTCTGATCTGATCAGTGATTGCATTCCTTGGTGTTATTGCCCAGCTTGGCTGCTTTGTCAGCAAGTGAGCTGAGAGGTGTGTTCTGATTTCTAGTGGGTTATGCTACTTTGGCTGGAGGGATCAAGAGGACCAGTGTGGGTAGATTTATTCCTCAAATAATCCTCCCCAGACACCTTCGTTGGCCGTCTTTGTGGAACAAATGGATGTTGTCAGCGTTATTGATTCGCCCTTTCCCCCTCTCCTGGTGGGCAGTGTCTGCGTCCTCATCCCTCCTTTCTCTCGGGAGCAGTGAGACACTTTAGAGCCATTTCTAGGAAACCTCTGCCCTTCCCTTCAGCATTTTGGAGAAGGAAAAAACATTTTTACATGAGTACAAAATAATGGAGTTGTGATACCCCAGACACTCTGCTTGTGTGGCACACTGGAGTCCATGGAAAACAATTTGGTGGACATAATTTTAATATGGGCTTTTATTTCTGATGGAGGTTCCTTCTCTGCTGGCTTGAGCTTTTCAGTGATTTGTAGATGGTATACAAAGGAGAACATTCTGATTTTTTGCTCGCTCTGCAGTAAGGGAAGGATGAGGGCTCAGAGAACCTTCTTTTAGTCTAGTAGTTAGATTGCTGCTGTCAGTGGCATTGTGTGTTCCTCATGTAGAGGGTGGGGAAAGGAAGCGGGCTCAGAAGTGTTAGGCTTGGGTCACATAATCAATTTAAAAATGTTATATTTATTTGTTTTTTTCTTATGAAATTATGGAAGACTCTTGAGAGTCCCTTGGACAGCAAGGAGATCCAACCAGTCCATCCTAAAGGAAATCAGTCCTGAACATACATTGGAAGGACTGATGCTGAAGCTCCAATACTTTGGCCACCTGATGCAAAGAACTGACTTGTTGGAAAAGACCCTGATGCGGGGAAAGATTGAAGGTGGGAGGAGAAGGCAGGAGGAGAAGGGCATGACAGAGGATAAGATGGTTGGATGGCATCACCAACTCGATGGACATGAGTTTGAGCAAGCTCTGGGAGCTGATGATGGACAGGAAAGCCTGGTGTGCTGCAGTCCATGGGGTCATAAAGAGTCACACACGACTGAGCAACTGAACTGAGATTAGAGAAAAATCAGAAAATGACATAAACAAGATCAAGAAAGAATTATTAAAACATCACAGTGCTAACAGCTTACAGATACATATCTTTTATGACTTAGCATGGCCACTTCTCAGGGTCAGAGTACAGAAATGGCATAACTCCTTCTTTCTATTGAAATAAAAATCAGGGCTGCTTTATGTGAACTGAAGTTAATCATAAAAATATCTTGTATCTTTTATTGAAATTATAAAATATACTTTTTATCATCTTATTTAATCTTATAATGACCCTTTGATTCAGGTTGTTCTCATCCTTGTTGTCAGAGAAGGCAATGGCACCCCACTCTAGTACTCTTGCCTGGAAAATGCCGTGGATGGAGGAGCCTGGTAGGCTGCAGTCCTCGGGGTCGCTAGGAGTCGGACATGACTGAGTGACTTCACTTTCACTTTTCACTTTCATGCATTGGAGAAGGAAATGGCAACCCACTCCAGTATTCTTGCCTGGGGAATCCCAGGGATGGGGGAGCCTGGTGGGCTGCTGTCTATGTGGTCACACAGAGCCGGACACGACTGAAGCTACTTAGCAGTAGCAGCATTCTTGTTATAATAACCTCCCCATCCCAAGACTCAGAAAGATATGGTGACCTTTTCCAATTAATTTTTAAAAAAATCTGGCCACACCATGCAGCATGTGGGATCTTAGTTCCCCAACTAAGAGTTGAGCCCACGCCTCCTGCACTGAAAGCGTAGAGTCTTAACCAGTGGACCACCAGGAAAGTCCTGACTTCCTCCAACTAACTAGCAGGTAAATGGCAGATCTGGGTTTTGAACTGAAGTTAATTTCAGAATTAAAGTTCAATCTACGAGATTCTAGAGACCTCATCATTTTATAGAGCTCTGTGTATCAGTCAGTGATTGGTACAATAATGCTGTGTAACAAACCACCTTAAGGCTCAGTGGCTCTCAACAGATTACGTATGCTGTCACTTACACGTCTGCAGATTAACTGTGGCTAGAAGATTTAGCCTGGCTTTGCCTGGGAGGCTCTGCTTTCGGCTTCAGGTTGACTGTATTTGACTTAATCCTGTGTCTTGTGTTCACATCTGTTCCATGTTGTGTTTATTCTGAAGACCAAATAGAAGAAGAGGCTCTTCTCATGGCAGATCAGTGGAATACGAGATCTAGGATGAACCACACATGAGCACATTGAAAGTCCTTGTTCCTACCATGCCTGGCCATAGTCCTTTGGCCAAAACAAGTCACAAGGCCAAGCCCACGCAATGAGGAAGGTTATAACACCCACAGTAGGAGGGGAAGGGAAGTGAATAAGATAAGCCATCACAATTGGGCCTCTTATTCATTGTTCTCTGGTACACAAAATATACTTATCCCCATCCCAACACTCTTAGATTACTCCCCCTCTCTACACCAGGTTTGACATCTAAGATCTTGCAGTTATAGCAAATCCTGATGTGGCTCCTATTGACTGAGACATTTATGAAATAAAGAGACAAGTTATTTGCTTTCCAACCATGTTAACAGGAACAGAATAAATTCAATAAGCACTCCCATTTGAAAAACGTAAGAATGGCAGGCACATTGCAGTCACTATTGTTATTCACTTGCTAAGTCATGTCCGACTCTTTGCAATCCTATGGACTGCAGCATGCTGGGCTTCCCTGTCCTTGGCTATCTTCCAGCGTTTGTTCAGATTCATTGTCCATTGAGTCAGTGATGCCATCCAACCATCTCATCCTCTGTTGCCCCCTTCTCCTTCTGCCCTCAATCTTTCCCAGCATCAGGCCTCTTTCAATGTGTTGGCTCTTCACATCAAATGGCTAAAGTATTGGAGCTTCAGCATCAGTCCTCCCAATGAATAATCAGGATTGATTTCCTTTAGGATTGATTGGTTTGATCTCTTTGCTGTCCAAGGTACACTCAAAGAGTCTTCTCCATCACCATGATTTGAAAGCATCAATTCTTTGGTGCTCAGCCTTCTTTATGGTCCAACTCTGTCACTGAGACACAGCAATTCTGAAACCCTGCTATACAAATTAGCCAGAGTTCCTTATTGTGTAGGTATAGAATGTTCTTTTATTATACTAGGCTGGGTGGTTGACAACTCTAAAGCCCAAGATAATAACTATTTTAGGTTTTGCAGGCCAGATAGTATCTGTTGCAACTTCTCAACTTGATGTTGTAGTAAAAAGCAGCATAGAAAATATTTAAATGCGTGGGTGTGGCTGTGTTTCAATAAAACTCTATTTACTAAAGCAAGTAACAAGCAGGGTTTGACCTGTGGGCTCATGGTTCACTGATTCCTGGATTAGGTCCTAGTTCTGTTCCCTGGAAGTGACTCACCAATCAATTGTTCTCCAATTCTTTTGGGCGCTAACATTCAGGGGTCTTTCTTTATTCCATTATCTCCCATGCCTATTCACTTCTGAAGAGACCTTTAGAGAATACACATTTCTTTCTGGATAAGCAAATTTTTCAGCCTGCTTTCTTTTGATTTTTTTGATGTGGACCATTGAATCTTTTATAACAATGCTTCCATATAAATTTTTGTTTTCTGGCTGCGAGTCAGGTGGGGTCTTAGCTCCCTGACCAGGGATGGAACACATGCCCTCTGCATTGGAAAGTGAAATCTTAATCACTAGACTGCCAGAGAAGTCCCTCAGCCTGCTTTCTGCTTATAGAAATTTGGGGACAGGAGATTTTATGGCATCTCAAACACTTAGTCCCAAGTTGAGAATATTTTACCAATACAGATGTCTCAAAAGTTTTGTGTCTCCTATGTCTGATTTTAGTCAATTCCATGTTCAGTTCAGTTCAGTTGCTCAGTTGTGTCCGACTCTTTGCGACCCCATGAATTGCAGCACACCAGGCCTCCCTGTCCATCACCAATTCCCGGAGTTCACTCAAACTCATGTCCATCGAGTTGGTGATGCCATCCAGCCATCTCCTCCTCTGTCGTCCCCTTCTCCTACTGCCCCCAATCCCTCCCATGTTAGTTACACCTATAACATTAATAAATTCTGAGAGGTGCCTCCCTCTTGAGACTAATTTTAGGTATCTTGGGTTTATTAAGTGTCCATGGGATTATGCTTTCTGTCTTTCTAGGAGCACTTTCGGAGAAGGCAATGGCAACCCACTCCAGTACTCTTGCCTGGAACATCCCATGGACGGAGGAGCCTGGAATGCTGCAGTCCATGGGGTCACGAAGAGTCAGACACGACTTCACTTTCACGCATTGAAGAAGGAAATGGCAACCCACTCCAGTGTTCTTGCCTGGAGAATCCCAGGGACAGAGGAGTCTGGTGGGCTGCCGTCTATGGGGTCACACAGACTCGGACATGACTGAAGTGACCTAGCAGCAGGAGCACTTTGTTTAGCTGAAAGGAACTGATAATCACCAATGCAGTCCTTTCAAAAGTTGTGACAAAGGATGTGAGAACTGCACCCTTGATATAGTCTTTGTCCTGAGGCTGATAAGATGGTAAAGTGAACAACAGTTTTAAACCCCTGGAAATTCTGGGCATTCTATATTCTTTCTCAGTTTTGTTGGCCAGCTGCTCAGTTTCTTTTTAAACTCAAGTTTGTCTTGCAAAACCTTATCCAGCTGGTAACAACCAAATTATACTATCAACGTTCTGCCCTGACACTTTCTTACTCAATGCTTCAAATTCATTAAGCACATTTTCTATCTTCCAAGTTATCCCAGATGAGTTTTGCCAAGGGCTTCATCACTATATAACATGGGATGGCATGTTTCTAGCTCTCCATAACGGTTTCCTCATCATCTGCTGCCTAATCACCAAACTACGGTCACGTATTTTAGACGTTCATGATGGCAGGACTGCACTTCTGCTCAATATTTGTGTTGCCTAACTATTATGACAATAATACTGCATTGTAAACTACCCCCAAATGCATTACTTACAGTAATAAGCACTTATGCTCACAGCCACATGTGTCCTGGGTGATTGTTATTCAACTGATCTCAGCTGACTTAAACTAATGAACCTGTCTTAGGCTGTGTATTGACTGATGTTGGATCCAGGCTAGGTTTTGGGCTCAGATGTTTCTTACTATTTCGGCCTAGACTGTAAAGGGCAGCAGCAGCTTGGGGATAAGCTCTTTTTATAGTGTTATCACTGAGTGCTAGCCCAGTTGAACTACACATGGAAAGCTTCTTCTTGCATCATACCCACCAACATTCCACTGGACAAAGCAAATGACATGATCAAACCTAACATCAGTGGAACAGGGAAGTATACTCTGTCTACAGTGGGAAGGGGAAGGAATGACTTTTTAGATGATTTCATTCAAGTGATCACCCTAGGATTTACTTTCAAGATATTGGTGTCAAAAAGAGAAAAGAAATGGATATTTATCCAATGTCTTACTCAAGATATCTGGCTTTTCAATTTATTCCTCACCATAGCTCTATGACCAAGTTCTGACAAATGGGATGCAAATGATGTGTGAACTTTTGGATTGTGTCCTTGAAAGAAACGGGTATGCTCTCCTGTTGCTCCTTTCTAACTCCTGATGTCTGGGACTTTAAGAGCATCTTAGGTCCCAAATGAAAGCCATGCATTTTTGATGGCAGGCTGCTTTCCCAGTTCTGGACTATT
Organism: Bos indicus; assembly: GCF_029378745.1. Lineage (NCBI taxonomy): Eukaryota > Metazoa > Chordata > Mammalia > Artiodactyla > Bovidae > Bos > Bos indicus. Next base: position 59,963,191 of record NC_091775.1, on the reverse strand, counting down.
ATGTGAATGAGAATCTTTGCTCTTGTTTAAGTCACATTAAAAAAGAAATCTTTGTTACAGTAGCTTCACTGCTGTTGTTCAGTTACTAAGATGTGTATGACTCTTTGCAACCCCATGAATGGCAGCACGTCAGGCTTCTATCCTTCACTATCTCCCAGAGTTTGCTCAAACTCATGTCCATTCAATTGGTGGTGCCATCTAACCATCTCATCCTCTGTCACCCCCTTCTCATGTCCTCAATCTTTCCCAGCATCAGGGTCTTTTCCATTGAGTCATTTCTTTGAATCAGGTGGCCAAAGTATTGGAGCTTCAGCAGCAGCATCAGTGCTTCCAATTAATATTCAGGGTTGATTTCCTTTAGGACTGACTGGTTTGATCTCCTTGCTGTCCAAGGCATTCTCGAGTCTTCTCCAGCACCATGATTCATAAGCATCTATTCTTCAGTGTTCAGCCTTCTTTGTAGTTCAACTCTCATATCCATACATGACTACTGGAAAAAAACATAGCTTTTACTACATGGACCTTTGTTGGCAAAGTGATGTCTTTGCTTTTTAATACTCTGTCAAGGTAGGTCATAGTTTTTCTTCCAAGGAGCAAGCATCTTTTAATTTCATGGCTGCAGTCACTGTCTGCAGTGATTTTGGAGCCCAAGAAAATAAAATCTGTCACTGCTTCCACTTCCCCCCACCTATTTGCCATGAAGTAATAGGACTGGATGCCACAAATTGTACATAATACTTTTAGATTGTTACACCATAGGGGAAAAACTATCTTGTTTAAACCACTGCATTTTGTCTGTTAAAGAAACATAGTTGGTTTCTTAAAGAATAGAGATTGTTATACTACCCTTCATGGTGGTTGAAGGGATTAAGTGAGATCATGTGAATAAATCCAAGAACCTAGTAGACTTGATGCTTTTGAACTGTGGTGTTGGAGAAGACTCTTGAGAGTCCCTTGGACTGCAAGGAGATCCAACCAATCCATTCTAAAGGAGATCAGCCCTGAGATTTCTTTGGAGGGAATGATGCTAAAGCTGAAACTCCAGGACTTTGGCCACCTCATGCGAGGAGCGGACTCATTGGAAAAGACTCTGATGCTGGAAGGGATTGGGGGCAGGAGGAGAAGGGGACAACAGAGGATGAGATGGCTGGATGGCATCACTGACTCGATGGACATGAGTCTGGGTGAACTCCGGGAGTTGGTGATGGACAGGGAGGCCTGGCATGCTGTGATTCATGGGGTAGAAAAGAATTGGACATGACTGAGCAACTGAACTGAGTAGTAACATAGTAGACACATATGTAATTGATATAAATATAAACAACTAATATATAATACAATTAATATAATTATTATAATAATAATTATAATAACTACTGATCAAGTTCTAGACAAAGTCAGTGAAGATTATCAGCTCTAAGAAACTATAAATTCTAGTTCACAGGGAACCCCCTCTTTCTTCTGTCTCCATCACCTTCCCTGCAGTAGTTGCCTCTATCATCTCTTCAACTGTGGTCCACTTAGACTTCAACTAGTTTGTCTATAAGTAGTCCTGAGAATAGTGAAGAGTTGGAAGTATTCAAGTGGGAGAACTCAGGCCTTGAGTGAGATATGCCAAGTGCAGTTGGGATGTTTCATTGGTTTTCAAAATAAAATAGCAGAAGTGCTGTGTATTTTTTTCCCTTCAAACCACTGAGTCTAGATTTTTAAATTATAGCTCAATCCCTGCCAGACCCCTCTCAAATGCATACAGGTAGTTCAAGGAAAATTCATCACCATTTCTGGAAAAACAGCCTTACATTTAATAGTCTATGGACAGAAGATCAATAATAGTCTCTATGCATAAGTAGAATAATATATTTTCATTATATATTCAGGGTTTATGGAGAGGTGTTATGAGACTGGCAAAAAGAGTGGCTCTCTTGCCTCAAAGAAAATCTGTCCTTCGTTCCTTAAGTAAGCATTTACTGAGCATTTTCACAAGCCTGGTGCTTCGTTGGGGATATAGAAATGAACGAGATGTATTTTCTACCCGCAAAGAGCTCGCTATCTTGTAGTTGCAAGAAGGCAATAGATGGCATGCTTAAGAGCATGGACTCTGGAGCTGGTCTAGTTGGGTTCAGTCTCTGGCTCTGATGCTTCGTGGCCTTATGACCTTGGAGTTCATGTAAGTGCTTTGGGCCTCACTAGCTTCTGTCATTGTGTTAGTCACTCAGTCGTGTCCAACTCTTTGAGACCCCAAGGACTATAGCCCACCAGGCTCCTCTGTCCATGGAATTCTCCAGGCAAGAATATTGGAGTGGGTTGACACTTCCTCCTCCAGGGGGACATCCTGACCCAGGGATCGAACCTGAGTTTCTTGTGTCTCCTGCACTGTCAGGCAGATTCTTTACCACTGTGCCACCTGGGAAGCCCTTTAAACATTAAGTCAGTTAATACCAGTAAGGCACTTAGAATACTGCCTGGCACATACTAGGGTGGCACATTCTATATTGGCCAGTTTTATCCACTAGACTGTAAGCTCTGTGAGGGCAGGGATCTTATCTGATTTTCTCACTGCTGTGTATGTAGCAGCTAGCCTAGAGACTGGAGGGGGATTCCAACCTCTGGGTGGCACAGTGGTGAAGAATCTGCCTGCCAATGCAGGAGCCACAGGAGAGGTGGCTCTGGGTCACCTGGGTCAGGAAAACCCCCTGGAGGAGGAAGTGGCAATCCACTCTAGTATTCTTGCTTGGAAAATCCCGTGGGCAGAGGAGCCTGGTGGGCTACAGTCCATGGGGTCATAAGGAGTCAGACATGACTGAGTACACACACACACTAGGGCCTGGAACCAGGAAGCATTCAGTAAAAATTTGTTGATTAATGAGGTGGCACTAGTGGTAAAGAACCCTCCTGGCAATGCAGGAGACACAGGAGATGTTGGTTCCATCCCTGGGTCAGAAAGATCCCCTGGAGGAGGGCATGGCAAACTACTCCAGTATTCTTGCCTGGAGAATCCCGTGGACAGAGGAGCCTGGTGGGTAGCAGTCCTTGGGGTCGCAGAAAGTGGGACATGACTGAAGCAACTTGGTACAAACACATGCTATGAATGAATTGAAGAAAAGGAAAACCACTAAACCATTCAGGTATGACCTAAATAAAATCCCTAATGACTATACAGTGGAAGTGACAAATGGAGTCAAGGGATTAGATCTGATAGACAGAATGCCTAAAGAACCATGGACGGAGGCTTGTGATGTTGTACAGGAGGCAGGGATTAAGACCATATCCAAGAAAACGAACTGTAAAAAGGCAAAATGGTTGTCTGAGGAGGCCTTACAAACAGCTCTGAAAAGAAGAGAAGAGAAAGGCAGAGAAGAAAAGGAAAGATATACCCATTTGAATGCAGAGTTCCAAAGAATGGCAAGGAGGGACGAGAAAGCCTTCCTCAGTGATTAATGCAAAGAAATAGAGGAAAACAATATAATGGGAAAGACTAGAGATCTCTTCAAGAAAATTAGAGATACCAAGGGAACATTTCATGCAAAGATGGGCTCGATAAAGGACAGAAATGGTATGGACCTAACAGAAGCAGAAGATGTTAAGAAGAGATGGCAAGAATACACAGAAGAACTGTACAAAAAAGATCTTCATGACCCGGACAATCACAGTGGTGTGATCACTGACCTAGAGCCAGACATTCTGGAATGTGAATGTGAAGTCAAGTGGACCTGAGAAAGCATCACTATGAACAAAGCTAGTGGAGGTGATGGAATTCCAGTTGCGCTATTTCAAATCCTGCAAGATGATGCTGTGAAAGTGCTACACTCAATATGCCAGCAAATTTGGAAAACTCAGCAGTGGCCACAGGACTGGAAAAGGTCAGTGTTCATTCCAATTCCAAAGAAAGGAAATGCCAAAGAATGTTCAAACTTCATCTCACATGCTAGCAAAGTAATGCTCAAAATTCTCCAAGCCAGGCTTCAACAATACGTGAACCATAAACTTCCAGATGTTCAAGCTGGTTTTAGAAAAGGCAGAGAAACCAGAGATCAAATTGCCAACATCTGTTGGATCATCAAAAAAGCAAGAGAATTCCAGAAAAACATCCACTTCTCCTTTATTGACTATGTCAAAGCCTTTGACTGTGGATCACAACATACTGTGGAAAATTCTGAAAGAGATGGGAATACCAGACCACCTGACCTGCCTCTTGAGATATCTGTATGCAGGCCAGGAAGCAACAGTTAGAACTGGACATAGAACAACAGATTGGTTCCAAATAGGAAAAGGAGTACATCAAGGCTGTATATTGTCACCCTGCTCATTTATGTTATATGCAGAGTACATCATGAGAAATGCTGGGCTGGATGAAGCACAAGCTGGAATCAAGATTACTGGGAGAAATATCAATGACCTCAGATATGCAGACGACACTACCCTTATGGCAGAAAGCAAAGAAGAACTAAAGAGCCTCTTGATGAAAGTGAAAGAGGAGAGTGAAAAAGTTGGCTTGAAACTCAACATTCAGAAAACGAAGATCATGGCATCCAGTCCCATCACTTCATGGGAAATAGATGGGTAACAGTGGAAATAGTGGCAGACTTCATTTTTTTGGGCTCCAAAATCACTGCAGATGGTGACTGCAGCCATGAAATTAAAATACGCTTACTCCTTAGAAGAAAATTTATGACCACCTAGACAGCTTATTTAAAAGCAGAGACATTACTTTGCCAACAAAGGTCCGTCTGGTCAAAGCTATGTTTTTTTCTAGTGGTCACATATGGATGTGAGAGTTGGACTATAAAGAAAGCTGAACGCTGAAGAATTGATTCTTTTGAAGTGGTATTGGAGAAGATTCTTAAGAGTCCGTTGGACAGCAAGGAGATCCAACCAGTCCATCGCAAAGGGAATCAGTCCTGAATATTTATTGGAAGGACTGATATTGAAGCTGAAACTGCAATACTTTGGCCACCTGATGCAAAGAACTGACTCATTGGATAAGACCCTGATGCTGGGAAAGATTGAAGGCAGGAGGAGAAGGGGACGACAGAGGATGATGAGATGGTTGGATGGCATCACTGACTCAATGGACATGAGTTTGAGTAAACTCTGGGAGTTGGAGATGGACAGGGAGTCCTGGCATGCTGCAGTCCATGGGGTCACAAAGAGTCATACATGACTGAGAGACTGAATTAACTAACTAATGTGATGAATGATATAATGAATAGATAACTGAATGTATTGGCATTCAAGCTTTCTGTTGCTGCAGATCCTCCACACTTCAAAATGTTTCACTGAGCACTTACTATGCTTTGCTGCTGCTGCTGCTGTTAAGTTGCTTCAGTCGTGTCCAACGCTGTGCGACCCCATAGACGGCAGCCCACCAGGCTCCCTCGTCCCTGGGATTCTCCAGGCAAGAACACTGGAGTGGGTTGCCATTTCCTTCTCCAATGCATGAAGGTGAAAAGTGAAAGTGAAGTCGCTCAGTCATGTCGGACTCTTAGCGACCTCATGGACTGCAGCCTACCAGGCTTCTCCGTCCATGGGATTCTCCAGGCAAGAGTACTGGAGTGGGGTGCCTTTGCCTTTCCGTACTGTGCTCTGACTCCTTGTTAATTGATTTCATTTAGCTATCTATAAGTTTCATGAGTTATGTATCATCAACACAATTCACAGATGTGGAAGCCAAGGCTCAGAGAGAGAAAATGACTGGCCTGAGTTCACACAGATGCTAATGGGCACATTCAGGATTTGAACAGAGCACACTGCTGCTCAACTGCTGGTGCTTTTGAACCCCTGCCCTCTCCTGCCTCCTGACATTCTGTAAATGGCAAGTTGATGGCATCTGTATTCTCACATGCACTGACCCGTGTTTCCTTATGCAGGTGCCCATCTACAGTATGCAAAGGGAACTGAGCACATTGGGAAAGGGATCTTGGCTGCCATGTGCTCTTCACATGGTTTACCGGCTGAGAAGAGGAGAGCGAGCTTTGGCTCTGAATGCTGAAGGGCTCGTTGCCTTGGCGGATCCTGTACTCCTTAATGTTTAGGAAATAGAAGATGCAGTTGAACTTGGAACTGATGTGTCTGTTCCAGTCATTATTTACCCAGGACACTGCTTTATCACAGGAGCTCCTAAGTGTCTGACAACGAGGAAGGCATCTCATTAGTGCCTGGGAAGTTATGGGGTGGGCAGATGGCTGTTCTCTTCTTTTTCTGGACAGAAACACAAATGTCTCAGAGAATGGAGTGGAAGCTTAAATTCTGGGGACTTCGATAGCCAAGGCAGACCAGTCCCTCTCTCTGTCCCTTTCTTTACCTTTTGTTAATCGTAAAACAAAATGCTTTCTAGCCTCTTGCTGTCAAGTTGGTATTTACAGGCAGTGCAGTCCTAACAGGTCAAGGGAGAGCAGCAGTTCCTAGATGTACCCTGATACACATTCTTGACTTAGCAGCTGTCCCAAGCCCTGTGTGACTAGATGAGTTAGGGGAGGGGAACTGCAGGTAACCTGGTACCTTTCATCATTGGCAGGGTTGTCTGTACATAACAAGATATCATATAGTGTCAGCAAACTCTAGTCAATTAACTCTAGGTCTTTCATCTTCAGGAACCAATGTCTGGAAGAACTGTGATTTGATTGTTTAATAATATCCTCACGTCAGATGGAAAACAATGATGACAGTAATAGTAACCATGATGATAACAACAGATAATATTTACTGAGTGCTTCTGTGTGCCCATACTGAGCTAAGTGCTTGGCATGCACTATCTAATTTAGTCATCAGAACAATCTTATGAGTGTTTAGTATAACAAAAATTAAGCACCTGGTATCTGCTCTTCATTGTTTTAGGCATTTGGGATAGATCAGTGAGCCAAACAGCAGGGAAGTATAAACAACAGATGAAGTAATTGAGTTATATGGTATACTAGAAGGTAATGAGTGTTATGCAAAAAAAAAAAAAAAAAAGGAAAAAAAAGGCATAGAGGAGATGAGGGTATTTGGAGTATGCAGAGGGACAGTTTGCCATTTTAAATAGGGTGGTGGTGGATGACGTTGGATGGAAGACTTGGCAGATATGAAGGAATGAGTGCTGCAGAGAACTGGAGGAAAGGCGAACCAGTGAAGGCCAGGGGTGAGAGCATGCTGGGTACTTACATTTTTTAATATTTCATCTTTCTTTATTTTTAAATTAATTTTTATTGGAGTATAGTTGCTTTACAATGTCATCGTTCTACTGTATAGCTGTTATACTGTATAACAGCTATAGTTATACACATATCTGCTCTTTTCTGGATTTTTTTCCCATTATGGTCACCACAGAGCATTGAGTAGAGTTCCCTGTGCTATACAGTAGGTTCTTATTAGTTATCTATTTTATGTCAATCTCAGTCTCCCAGTTCATCACTCTCCCTCTCTCCTCCTTAGATCCATATGTTTGTTCTCTATGTTTTGCTTTACAAATAAGATCATCTTTACCATTTTCCTAGATTTCACATATATCACACTGGGTACTTCTGAGAGCAGGGGGAGAGGTGTGGCTCAGTGTGGAGTGAATTGGAGGAGGGGAGAAGGAGATGACACCAGAGAGTTAACGGAAGGTGCAGATAGGGTAGGAATATAATGAGGCGCCCTCAGAGGGTTCTGAGCAGAAGAATATGATCTGATGTACTCTGGCTGCTGTGGTAGGTGATTATCACTCCTATTTTATAACCAGGGTTTAGATGGCTCACCTGTCCAGCGTGACAGAGCTGATAAGTGCAAGAGCAGGACAGACTTCCAAGTCTACCCGATTGCAGACGCCATGCCTCTAAGCACACTCTATTTTCTGTATTATATGATCAACGCTAATTTCCCCACAAATAGATGATTTCCATTTGTTCTTCATAAGTCTTTCCTCTTCTGCCCCTGCCCCCTCTGCTCCTTGCCCAGCCAAGCTGGGATGTGGTGGTGATTTTTGTTCAGTCTTGTAAAAACCTTTCACTTCTTGCTATCGATGCATTCTCACTTGCGGTTATTTATATGCTGATTCATTTCATACAAAGACAGAATATTGTCAAGTTCCAACTTTCTCTTTTGTTACCCTGCTAAGTGAGTGGTGAGTGCGTGAGGACCGTGTTTCGGTCCGTGGCCACTTTGGGATGAGCAGAACAATTTCAGGCATTGGCCACTCTTAACATCCTCTTCAGTGGCCTAGAGAGTTGATGGCAGAGGGATCATAGCCACTCAGTGGGAAATCAGGGCTTATTTCATTCCTTTTTCCTGAAACTAGTGCATCTGTCTCAGTAGGGGCTCCTTTAATGAATCAATTAAGGAGGGTATTATTATTGGGAGCTGTTTTCAGCCCAATTAAAACCTTGCGACATGTCGGTTGTGATAATAAAAGTGAGTTAAATCTCAATTTTTCTTTATTAGGGTGTTTATTGGAAGATTGAAATGTTCATTAGGTGGAGTAAAGTCACACATCTGTCTTTTGCTCATCAGAAGCACAGTGGAAACTATATTGCACTCGGGGTTAACGTGGTGGCCTTTTTGACATATATACATAGAGCTGAGTTCTAACTCTGCTTCTGCTGCAGGAAAAAATACGTTTATCAGGTTCACAACTCAGGGAACTTTCTTTTGCCTCGTGTAACTATGGAAAAGCTGACCGTGTTTGCTTGTCTGGAAGTAAGATAATGGGTCAATATTTGCTATATTGATGAGCCAAATATATAAAGTTTGGGGAGGACAGAATCTCATGCTAATCATTTGTGATTAGCACAGGAACGAAAAACCACAGATTTTGTAAGCTTTATAATTTGGGGCCATAAAAGTTTTCCAACATATGGAAAGCACATAAGGAGCAAATTATTGACACGCATATATCACTGCCAGCTTTATCAAATCTTAACATTTCCCTTATATTTATGTCTACATTTTTTTTGTTAAAACCTTATGGATTTAGGGACTTCTCTGGTGGTCCAGTGATTAAGACTTTATGCTTCTGGTGCAGGGGTGTGGGTTAAATCCCTTGGTTGGGGAACTAAGATCCCACATAACATACATATGGCCAAAAAATAAATAACCAAAAAATAAAAGAAAACATTGTGGATTGAAAACTACCTCTTGTGAAGTCTTCCCTGACTCCATTATCTGTCACTACTCGATTTCCAAGGGTTAACTATCCTCTGAATTTATCATCCCATACAAGTTTTTATACCATTACTCTATATAATATATGTGTGTATTTGTAATCATACAAGCTATTGTTTTACTTGCTCTCAAACTTTGCAAAATTTTTAGCATATGGTGAATATCTTATGTATGTCTTTCTATAGCTTGCTTTTATTCATGCAATATTTTGTTTTTGAGATTTATTTATGTTGACATACAAAGATTAAGTTTATTTGCTTTTTGTGTGTGTATTTATTTACCTCAATTAACTTATCTGTTCTCCTATTGATCAACTTCCAAGATATTTCCAATTTTTCCTGATTACAAATAATATTGCGGTAAACTTCATAGTATGTCTTTTGGCTCATGCTTGCAAGTCCTAGGCTAGAGTTTTTGAAACTTAAAATGAAAAAAGGAAGAGATGAACTTTCCATCACAAATGTAGTACATGCATATTTCTTACTCATGAGTATACACCCCACAAAGGAAAGTTTTTTTCAAACTGTATATTCTTATTTCCATGAAGCACTGTGATATTTACTTTGATTTCTATTCTGTTCTGTCCTGTCTTTACCCATGCTTTCCTATCCTATTCTATTTATTCCTTTTCCCATCCTTTTTTCTTTTCATCTAAAAAAAGTGCTGATTGCAATTCACTAAATTGATTTTATGACCCAGGATTGGGTCATAGACTGGAGTTTAAAAAACTGTTCTATGATGTATTACCAGGAAATAAGAATTTTGGACATCTTGGATTTTATTAAATATTGAGAAAATACTCTCCTAAGTGGTGTACCCTTTATTTTGAATTTTTTGGATGTTTTGCTTTAGGTGTGTCTGTTTTCAGCAATAATAGGTGTATTAAAAACAAATTCCAATATGATGTTCTCTGATGTTTTATTGAGAGTTTAATCTGCACATGCACACCACGCAGTGATATATTTGGACTTATTTTGACATTTTTATTTTGTGTTTTTATCATTCTTTCCCCTTGTTTCTTTTATTTTTTGTCTTTTTGCCATCTGTGCGTTGATAAAGTTTTTATACTCCCATCATCAACCCCTTAGTTTTCCTCTGTTGGTTTGGAAGATAAAGATGGTAGTACTTTTTGTTGATAGCTCCCCCTAACCTTAAAAAATACACACTTTACTATAAATAATTAGTAATAATTTCAAGTTGTTAAGCACTTTTATCCTTCTTTTGCACATAATATGGACCTACCATCCTTTTGAATTGAGTTTATCTATTGCATCATGTTATTGCGGTCTAAAGTTTAACTTTACTTTTTTTTTAACATATAAAAATGTTTTTGATTTTTATAGCCAGTAGTTAATTAAATTTATCAACTTAAATTATTTTCTGTTCTCATTGTTTTTTTATTTCTTGCATTCCATGCTTTCCTTCTGTATCCACTTTTTGCTGAAGTACATCCTTTTGTGCGAGTGAGGATATATGGAGAATACATTCTTTGTTTTTCTTTTTTTGTGTGTGACTAAAAACTACCTTTATTTTGTCCCTAAACACCAATACAGTATAATAACACATATATATGTAATTTAGAAAGATGGTAACGATAACCCTGTATGTGAGACAGCAAAAGAGACACAGATGTGTAGAACAGTCTTTTGGATTCTGTGGGAGAGGGAGAGGGTGGGATGATTTGGGAGAATGGCACTTAAACATGTATATTATCATATGTGAAATGGATTGCCAGTCCAGGTTTGATGCAGGATACAGGATGCTCAGGGCTGGTGCACTGGGATGACCCAGAGGGATGGGATGGGGAGGGAGGTTGAAGGGGGGTTCAGGATGGGGAGCACGTGTACACTCGTGGCGGATTCATGTCGATGTATGGCAAAACCAATACAATATTGTAAAGTAATTAGCCTCCAATTAAAATAAATAAATTTATATTAAAATATATATAATTCTAATTTAATATTTATTTTTCCTCAGCATTTAGACATAACTCCATTGTCAATTATCCTCTTTGTTGCAAGTAGTGTGCCATCATTTTAATGTCATTCTTTTGGGGGCAATTTGGCTTTTCTCTTTGGGGTTCTGAGGCATTTTTCTCTTTTTCTTTTCTCCTTGATGTTCCACAGGTTTACTAGTGTTAGAGGTAGATTTATCTTTACTTTTCCGCTCAGAAGTCTGAAGGCAGACTTGATTTGATGATTCTTGTATTATTAATTCTGGAAAATTCTTAGTTCTTTAACTTCTGGGATAGCACTAGATATTTTTCATTCCATTCTCTTGTTTCTTAATTGCCTTTTAATTTATATTTTTGTTTTCTCTGTGATGTTTTCTGCGTGAACTTCTCTGTATAAAAATTTTTCAACATATGAATTATTTCTTTGAATGTCCAATCTAGAGTTTATCTCACTATGTGAGATTTAAATTTTGTGATGTCTCTCATTTATAAGATTCCCCTCCCTAGATTTACTAAGGTATTGATAAATGCAAATTATATAGCATGTAAGGTGTACTTTGTGATTTGATATAGCTATACGTTATAAAATGAAATGATCATCACAGTCAAGCTAGTTGGGATCTTCTCATTCCCATCTGGGTTCTGTAGTTTCACAATTACTCTTTTTAAATGGAAGTTGTGACTTCATTACTTTGAGTTATGTAAATGCAACTTTGTCAGAGGATGACACATATGCACTACTATGCATAAAACAGATAACAAATGAGAACCTATTGTGTAGCACAGGGAACTCTACTCACTGATCTGTGGTGACCTAAAGGGGAGGGAAATCCAAAAAAGAGGGGATATATATGTATATATATATATAGGTGATACACTTTGTTATACAGCAGAAACTAACACAACATTGTAAAGCAACTACACTCCAATACAATTTGAAAAAAAATCTCTGTCAGACTGTTTCATAAAGGTAATTTAGTCTGGGATGAATTTATGTTCAGAGAGTGATTCTGTTGACTGTTTTTCTTAGCATTAAATTTCTTCTGGTGTTTTGAAATTTTAGTTTTCTGGCTAAATACTGTTGGTCTCACGTCTCCCTCTCCTTCTCTCTCTCTTTCTCTTTGTCTCTCTCTCTCTGTGTCTCCTTTCCCCTCTTTACTCTTTTATTGTAAAAATTATTTATTTATTTATTTTTGGTTACACTAGATCTTCCCTGCTTCATGCCCACCTTCTCTAGTTGCGACGAGCAGGGGCTGCTCTTCGCAGCAGTGCAAGGACTTCTCAGTACAATGGCTTCTCCTGTTGCAGAGCACAGGCTCTAGGCACGTGGAGCTCAGTAGTTGTCGCTCGTGGATCCTAGAGCACATGAGCTCCAACAGTTGTGGTGCCTCGGCTTTAGTTGCCACACAGCAGGTGGAATCTCCTCAGACCAGGGATTGAACCCATGCCCACTTAACTGGTAGGTGGATTGCTATCCATTTTATCACCAGGGAAGTCCGCCCCTTCACTCTGTACTCATCCTCCATGTCCAGGGGCTTTGTCATTCATTCTATCTTGCTTCTGCCACATCAGGTTTATACCCACTGGAACTCTTGTTCTGAAGTGAGGTTGGGGATAGCACAGATGCATTCACTATGTCATGAGCTACTGAGTTCAATTTCTGATGGAGAGGATGTATCTGGTCTTCTAGCCACTCTGGTAGTTCTGGCCAAAGGGAGGTTGTGGGACAGGAAAATCTCCCTACCAAACTCTGGGCCTGAACTCATGGGCATTCTTCGATTCCTCTGTCTTGATGGTCAACTTCCTGGCCACCCTTTTTGTATACAGACCCAGAATCCAGCAGGCTGCAGCTTTCGCTCCACTTACCATTTTGTCTTTCTATTCTATTTCTGGATCATAGAAACTTTATTTTGGTTGTTGAGCTTGTCTCTTTAACTTTTTTCTATTTTCATGTTTTGCCTCGTTGGTAAGTGTGTGAAACAGAGAGTATGTTTCGAAGTGTAAACTCCCTGTTCATGCTTGATGAGGAATGATTGGTTTTCCTTTCATGGTCTTTCTCTGTTTCCTCTTCTCCCAAGTTAACGTTTCAGAAGAGCTTCCAATATCCTCTCTTTCTCTTGTCAAATGTAAGAACTAGATCTGTTTGCAAATGAGTTCATTTTTTTGTCACTACAAGAAGTCTGGTAACATTCCTACACGTAGTTACTATTTTTCTCTTGTTGTAAGAACTTTTATTCTCCTAGCAACTTTCAAATACACAGTGTATAGCATTATGATCTATCGTCACCTTGCTGTACAGTACATCCATTTTTGATTGCTTTTTTTTTTTTTGATATTGAATTGTTGCGGTTGTTCAGTCGCTAAGTCATGTCCAACTCTTTGAGACCCCATGGACTGCAGCAGGCGAGGTTTCCCTGTCCTTCACTATCTCCCAGAGTTTGCTCAAATTCATGTCCATTGAGTCAGTGATGCTATCTAACCATTTCATCCTCTGTGAACTGTTTAATACTATTATGTTTTGATTACTATGCTTTGCAAAATAGTTTAAAATCAGAAAGTTTTCTTTCTTCAAGATTGCTTTGACTGTTCAGGGTCTTTTGTGGGTCTATATAAATTTTAGGGTTAAAATTCTTAGAATTATAACCTCATGCTCATCTTTCTTTGTTGAACTCTGATGTGGGCTATGTGCTGCTTCTGAATAGACTGGCCTGAGAGTTTCAGGGTTCTCTTGACTCATCTAGGTTGGTTTAGGCATGTGAACTCTGGGGTTTAAAATGGGTATGAATTTCTAGAGTAACTATTAAGTGGCTGTGAGGTCTCAACTAAGTTAAATTAATTCTATGTCTTAATTTTCTCCTGTGTAAAACAGAGATACTAACTGAACTGGTCTCAAGCGTACAGTAAGGATTAAGTGAGATAATGCCTATGAAGTGCTTAATTCAGTTTCTTGGTATGTTAAACACTCACTAAAAATGGGAGACTGGCATTGACATATACACACTACTATATATAAAGTGGATAACTGAATAAGAACCTATCATGTAGCACAGGGAACTCTACTCAGTACTCTGTAGTGACCTCTATGGGAAAAAAAGTCTAAGAAAGAGGGGATATATGTATATGTATAACTGATTCACTTTCAGTTCAGTTCAGTCACTCAATAGTGTTCAATTCTTTGTGACCCCATGAATCGCAGCACGCCAGGCCTCCCTGTCCATCACCAACTCCCGGAGTTCACCCAGACTCACGTCCATTGAGTCAGTAATGCCATCCAGCCATCTCATCCTCTGTCATCCCCTTCTCCTGCCCCAATCCCTCCCAACATCAGAGTCTTTTCCAATGAATCAACTCTTTGCATGAGGTGGCCAAAGTACTGGAGTTTCAGCTTCAGCATCATTCCTTCCAAAGAAATCCTAGGGCTGATCTCCTTCAGAATGGACTGGTTGGATCTCCTTGCAGTCCAAGGGACTCTCAAGAGTCTTCTCCAACACCACAGCTCAAAAGCATCAATTCTTCGGCACTCAGCCTTCTTCACAGTCCAACTCTCACATCCATACATGACCACAGGAAAAACCATAGCCTTGACTAGACAGACATTTGTTGGCAAAGTAATGTCTCTGCTTTTGAATATGCTATCTAGGTTGGTCATAACTTTCTTTCCAAGGAGTAAGCGTCTTTTAATTTCATGGCTGCAGTCACCATCTGCAGTGATTTTGGAGCCCCCAAAATTAAAGTCTGCCACTGTTTCCACTGTTTCCCCATCTATTTCCCATGAAGTTATGGGACTGGATGCCATGATCTTCGTTTTCTGAATGTTGAGCTTTAAGCCAACATTTTCACTCTCCACTTTCACTTTTCATCAAGAGGCTTTTGAGTTCCTCTTCACTTTCTGCCATAAGGGTGGTGTCATCTGCATATCTGAGGTTATTGATATTTCTCCCAGCAATCTTGATTCCAGCTTGTGTTTCTTCCAGTCCAGCATTTCTCATGATGTACTCTGCATATAAGTCAAATAAGCAGGGTGACAATATACAGCCTTGACGTACTCCTTTTCCTATTTGGAACCAGTCTGTTGTTCCATGTCCAGTTCTAACTGTTGCTTCCTGACCTGCATACAGATTTCTCAAGAGGCAGGTCAGGTGGTCTGGTATTCCCATCTCTTTCAGAATTTTCCACAGTTTACTGTGATCCACACAGTCAAAGGCTTTGGCATAGTCAATAAAGCAGAAATAGATGTTTTTCTGGAACTCTCTTGCTTTTTCAATGATCCAGCGGATGCTGGCAATTTGATCTCTGGTTCCTCTGCCTTTTCTAAAACCAGCTTGAACATCAGGAAGTTCACAGTTCACATATTGCTGAAGCCTGGCTTGGAGAATTTTGAGCATTACTTTACTAGCGTGTGAGATGAGTGCAATTGTACAGTAGTTTGAGCATTCTTTGGCATTGCCTTTCTTTGGAATTGGAATGAACACTGACCTTTTCCAGTCCTGTGGCCACTGCTGAGTTTTCCAAATTTGCTGGTATATTGAGTGCAGCACTTTCACAGCATCATCTTTCAGGATTTGGAATAGCTCAACTGGAATTCCATCACCTCCACTAGCTTTGTTCATAGTGATGCTTTCTAAGGCCCACTTGACTTCACATTCCAGAATGTCTGGCTCTAGGTCAGTGATCACACCATGATTCACTTTACTGTATAGCAGAAACTAATACAACATTGTAAATAAACTATATTCCAATAAAATTAATTAAAAAATAAAACAGCAAAAGTGATTGCTCTCATAATTATTCCTGTGCTTAGTTGCTCAGTCATGTCTGACTCTTTGCGGCCCCAGGGACTGTAGCCCACCAGGCTCCTCTGTCCCTGGGGATTCTCCAGGCAAGAATACTGGAGTGGGTTGCCATGCGTTCCTCCAAGGGATCTTCCCAATCCATGAATTGAACCTAGGTCTCCAGCATTGCAGGCGCATGATTCTTTAACTCTCTGAGCCACCAGGGATCCCTAAAAATAATCCTGAATATAATCCATCAGGATGGGAAGATTGCTAGAAAATTATTCTGAATGAAAGACAGGGGACTGTAAGGGACCACTGTGAGGGCACCAATAGAGTGAAGATAATTTAGGAAAGAGACCACAAAGTAATAAAGGGATGCCCTCTGATGCATTTGTCTCCTAAACCCACTACAGCTTTTAGTAACTCTCTTAATGTGAATGCCTCCTTCAAATTGCAAACGCAGCAGTTAATAGGAAAAATGATGACATTTTAGTTCTACTGGGCCAAAGCCTGAAGCTTAAGTCTAGAGGCAGCTGAGTTACTGTGGAAGGAGCCCTGTTCTGGGTAATGGAGACCTGGGTTTGATTTTTGTCTCTACTTCCCTGGGTTAGTCATGCCACTTCTTTAAGCTTCAGTTTCCTTATCTGTAAAATGTAAATGGTAATCCTGTTTCTTAGGGCTATGTTGAGGAAGAAATGAGATAATGTGTGTGTAAATGCATGATACCTAACAGATGCTCAGTGATTTTTATTTATTTATTTTTTTACAAAGAGAGAAATCAAAGGGATTTAGTGACAAATGCCCCAAACACTGGCTCCTTGGATCCCAATCTCAACCCACATTTGTGCGACTCTAGCTGGAGGCCAGCACCCCTCCACTTTTCTCTGCCTTGCCTGCATGTTTAGTCATGTCCGACTCTTTACAACCCTTCTGGACTGGAGCCTGCCAGGCTCCTCCACCCATGGGGTTTTCCAGGCAAGAGTACTGGAACAGGTTGTCATTTCCTTCTCCAGAGGATCTTCCTGTCCCAGGGATCGAACCCCTGTCTCCTGAGTCTCCTGTGTTGCAGGTGGATTCTTTACCCGCTGAGCTATAGGAAAGGTTTCTGTAGGCAGGAAGCAAGGAGGGGCGTTGGGGCTTGGTAAAAAGCCTGTGACAAAGGTGGTGGAGCCCTGTATGACATCTGTATGACAGATACTGCTCTGAAAAAAAAATGACTTTTTGGGTTGCATCAGGTTTTTGATCATTTGGAAGTGAACAGTCTGAAGACATGTAGTCAGAGTACTAGGGGTTGGGACATGTGGCTGATGCTACTTTCACTCTCTTTGATTTTTTTTTTTTTTTCTTTCCCAATGTCAGACTCAACTTGGAGGCTTCTCAGTACTGTCCCTTATAGGACTTTTTTCCCATCCCTTCCCATACTCTCTTCTGTTGTTTAGTTCACTAAGTTGTGTCCGACTCTGTGAGACCCCATAGACGGCAGCCCACCAGGCTCCCGTCCCTGGGATTCTCCAGGCAAGAACACTGGAGTGGGTTGCCATTGCCTTCTCCAATGCATAAAAGTGAAACGTGAAAGTGAAGTCGCTCAGTTGTGTCTGACTCTTAGCGACCCCATGGAATGCAGCCTACCAGGCTCCTCCATCCATGGGATTTTCCAGGCAAGAGTACTGGAGTGGGGTGCCATTGCCTTCTCCAATTCAACTCTAAACATAACCCTAAACTTCCTTGAAGAACCTTCCACATAACTTCTAACTGTAAAAAGGACAGTTTTAGTAGGGATGCTAAGGGAGGGGTGTCAACACAGTTCAAAGTCTGGGCACTGTTTGAAAAGAGAATGATTGAAGAACATTATTGAAGAAATTAAGGCATTCATATCTATTCATACAAGAGAGAAATCATCAAAATGAGTGCTTCCCCAAATTGGTCATGCAGCAGAATAGTCTAGGACCTTTTAGCCTCAGATTCATGTCCCTACTTCAGAATTACTGAGTCAGAATTTCTGGGAGATGGGACCTGGCAATCTAGATGTTTATCATGGGTCATTGAGCAGGGCCCAGGTGATTCTGATGCAGCCTATTGTTGTGAGATACTGGATGAAATGACCCTAAGACCTCTCATAGTGAGTTGGGAATCTCACAGAATCTTAGACTTTGGTT
Source organism: Bos indicus (assembly GCF_029378745.1). Lineage (NCBI taxonomy): Eukaryota > Metazoa > Chordata > Mammalia > Artiodactyla > Bovidae > Bos > Bos indicus. Next base: position 59,945,189 of record NC_091775.1, on the reverse strand, counting down.
AATATTTTCAAAAATATTTTTGTCAAAGAGGAATGAGTTGGTTCAAGTAATATCCTGACATCTTACTGAAGGATAAAGGTCTTAATTATCTAATTCATTAAAATGCACCCCAAACCTAATAAAAAAAAAACCCAGCCATCCAAATCTAAGCAGATCATGAATAGAACTGAACTCTTATACTAGCAGAGTTGGGGGAGAAGCTGGTTGCTTTTTGAGGGTAGGGACATAGATGATGAATTTATTTCACGTGGTAGAGCAGTTGTCATCAACCTGGCTGAATATTAGAACCACTCTCCAGAGCAATTAGGTCAGAAGCACTGGAGATGGAGCTTGAGTGTTGGTATTTTTAAAAGAGCACCCCCAGGTGATTCTAATATGTAACTATGCTGAGAACCACTGCATTAAAGAAAGAGATGTGCTCTCAGGGGAAAGGATAGAAAGGCAGGTTGTTAGCGCAACACAAGTGAATCTTCCCTGGCTAAGAATAGCAGCTCCTTTCTCTTTTAAACAATCAAGCTGGGTGGGCTTATTCTCTGGAAACTGAGGAGAGAAGGCAGGTACTGAGAGGAAAAAGGAGTGAAACAGAACCTGATTTGCACTTTAATTTGGAAGAAAGCTGGATATGCTGGATGGTTTTTGTTTTTCTTTCCCCCTAATATCCTAAAATGTATCCATGTCTCTATTCCCACCAACACCCCCTGGACTACTAAGTGAATGACTCTGATTTAAGCCTAACCTCAAAGAAACCAAAATAGGACAATATTTATAATAACCATACTCTGGAGTTCTTTTGATGAGGCTAACCTGTGAAGTAGGCAGACTGCAGGGAACCTTATTCGTTTCTTCTTCTTTTTTTTTTCCTTCTGCAAAAGGCTTTATTGTTTCCATTTGTTCCACAGCTGGGTCCAAGGCTCCAGGGTCTTTAAAAAGCTGCCTGGTGGCTGCAGGGAGAGACTCAGGTGGAAGCCTTGATACAGGGGATGCAAAAGGCTCCCCCCCCCCCCGCCAAAGGCTGCTGGGTTCCAGAGGCTCCGGTGCTTGAGGGTGAGCCTTGGACGAGATCCTTGTTCAGCCCAGTCTGGGGGCGGGGTGGGGCGCCAGCCTGCGGGGTGCAGTCAGGTGGTTGCCATCTTCTTGATGAGCTTCACCTCCTCATCTAAGGAGTTGTTCAGTTACTGTATGCAAGTTCACATTCATGGTGCATTCATGGTGTACAGTGAGGTCAATGAAACTGAAACATCGGAGTTTGGAGCAGAGAAATGTTTATTGCAGGGCCCTGTAAGGAGAAGGGTGCTTATGCCACCCACCCCCAGTAAAAACCTAAATTCCCTGAAGGCTTTCAGGAAAGCATTTTTTAAATTTTATTTATTTTTTATTGAAGGATAATTGCCTTACAGAATTTAGCTGTTTTCTATCAAACCTCAACATGAATCAGCCATAGATATACATATATCCCCTCCCTTTTGAAACTCCCTTCCATCTCACTCCCAATCCCACCCCTCTAGGTTGATACAGAGCCCGTGTTTGAGTTTCCTAAGCCATACAGCAAATTCCTGTTGGCTATCTATTTTACATATGGTAATATAAGTTTCCATGTTACTCTTTCCATACATCTCATCCTCTCATCCCCTCTCCCCATGTCCATGTCTATTCTCTATGTCTGTTCCTACATTGTTGCCCTGTAAATAAATTATTCAGTACCATTTTTCTAGATTCTGTGTATATGTGTTAGAATACGATATTTATCTTTCTCTTTTTGACTCATTTCACTCCATATAATAGGTTCTACGTTCATCCACCTCATAAGAGAATTAGAATTAGAATGAATTAGAATTAGAATTCACATTAGAATTAGAATGTGACTCAAACGTGTTTCTTTTTGTGGCTGAGTAATATTCCATTGTATATATGTACCACAACTTCTTTATCCATTCATCTATCGATGGACATCTAGGTTGCTTCCATGTTCTAGCTATTGTAGATAGTGCTGCAGTGAACAATGGGATACATGTGTCTCTTTCAATTGTGGTTTCTTCAGGGTATATGCCTAGGAGTGGGATTGCTGGGTCATATGGTGGTTTTATTCCTAGATTTTAAAGGAATCTCCATACCATCTTCCATAGTGACTGTATCAATTTACAACCAACAGTGCAAGAGGGTTCCCTTTTCTCCACACCCTCTCCAGCATTTATTGTTTGTAGACTTTTTGATGAGGGCCATTCTGACAGGTATGATGTGATATCTCATTGTAATTTTGATTTACATTTCTCTAATAATGAAACTCCAGTACTTTGGCCACCTCATGCAAAGAGTTGACTCATTGGAAAAGACTCTGATGCTGGGAGGGATTGGGGGCAGGAGGAGAAGGGGACGACAGAGGATGAGATGGCTGGATGGCATCACTGACTTGATGGATGTGAGTCTGAGTGAACTCTGGGAGTTGGTGATGGACAGGGAGGCCTGGCGTGCTGCGATTCATGGGGTTGCAAAGAGTCGGACACGACTGAGTGACTGAACTGAACTGAATGGAATAATGAATGATGCTGAGCATCTTTTCATGTGTTTGTTAGCCATATGTATGTCTTCTTTGGAGAAAAATTTGTTTAGGTCTTTTCCCCACTTTTTGATTGGGTTATTTGTATTTCTGGCTTTGAGTTATATGAGGTCCTTATATATTTTGGAAATTAATCCTCAATCAGTTGTTTCATTTGCTATTATTTTCTCCCATTCTGAGGGTTGTCTTTTCACCTTGCTTATAGTTTCCTTTGCTGTGCAAAAGCTTTTAAGTTTAATCAGGTCCCACTTGTTTACTTTTGTTTTTATTTCCATTACTCTGGGAGGTGGGTCATAGAGGATCTTGCTTTAATTTATGTCAAGTGTTTTGCCTATGTTTTCCTCTAAGAGTTTTATCAGGAAAGCATTTTTAAAGGCCACGGTGGGCAAACAGATGGGGAAAGAGTGGAAACAGTGACAGACTTTATTTTCTTAGGCTCCAAAATCACTGCAGATGGTGACTGCAGCCTTGAAATTAAAAGACACTTGCTCCTTGGAAGAAAAGCTATGACCAACCCTAGACAGCATATTAAAAAGAAGAGACATTACTTTGCCAACAAAGGTCTGTCTAGTCAAGGCTATGGTTTTTCCAGTAGTCATGTATGGATGTGAGAGTTGGACTGTGAAGAAAGCTGAGCGCCGAAGAATTGATGCTTTTAAACTGTGGTGTTGGAGAAGACTCTTGAGAGTCCCTTGGATAGAAAGGAGATCCAATCAGTCCATCCTAAAGGAAATTGGTCCTGAATATTCATTGGAAGGACTGATGCTGAAGCTGAAACTCCAATACTTTGGCCACCTGATGCAAAGAACTGACTCATTGGAAAAGACCCTGATGCTGGGAAAGATTGAAGGCAGGAGGAGAAGGGGACAACAGAGGATGAGATGGTTGGATGGCATCACTAACTCGATGGACGTGAGTTTGAGTAAACTCTGGGAGTTGGTGATGGACAGGGAGGCCTGGCATGCTGCAGTCCATGGGGTCTCAAAGAGTGGGACATGACTGAGTGACTGGACTGAACTGAGGAGTCACAGGGACATTGTAGGGCTTGTGATCAGCTCATGCACAATTCTCTGACTGATGGTGGGTAACAGGGCTGAGTCACAGGGGTTACCATTATCAGTCCTTAGGCTCCAGAAGGCCTGGGGTTTATGTCCTCATGGTCCTCACATGGTTAATTTCCTCCACCTGGTGGTGCTTTCTGGCATCTGAGAAACTCAGGAAATATATATGTGGTACTTCAGGGAGGAGCTACAGCAGAGAACTTGGGGGAGGGATCTCACTGGGAGGGCCTCATCAGGTTCTGCTGGGTTAAGAGCTGGGCGTTGGTCCATGCAAAGTTTGGGATACAGACTCCAAGAGGCCTGGGTCAAGTTCTTCTCCGGGGCCACCATGTCTTCCATGGTGTACAGGGCTTTACCCCATTCATCTTGGGATGGTGTTGGCCCATCCAACACCGTGAGATGGTGTTGCTCTCAGTAGAACAAGAGCAGCCTCTGCACTGGTTTTGTGTCTACAAGAGACACTGGGCACCCTCAAGCTTCTCCTTGGGACTCATGGAAGAGGTGGTCCAAGCCTTCTGGACCCCACTGTCACAGTTGAAATAGAAGCCCAGAGAGAGGGGTATGTGTAGGAGGCCCTCAGATACAGCTTGTCTTGGCAGCTCATGGTGGCCTGGGAGCTTGTGGTTGGTTGGTGATAAGCTAACGACAAAAGCTGGTGTTGGCTGGTGCTGGAGGCAGAGGACAGCTGAGAGCTTGCTTCCGAGGGAGGCTGTGCCTGGAAAGGAGGTTATAGAATATGGTCACAAGCTGCAAAGAAAGGGAGTCCCTGGTCTGTTTTGTCCCAAAGCTGTTGAAACAAGAGGCAACATGGGGGTGCCAGCCTACTGTGTTAGTGTTAGTTTTGGGAGGAAAGAAATAGGGAAATTAAGGGACATAAAGGAAATTGGGGGAGGCAGGGCTAAAAATTGGGTTGGGGGTCTGTTGAAATATATTTCTAGGCCCATGATGGAGCCACTTCAGCCTGGGGTAGGATAAAGATAGCCTTCTTGTCCCTGAAAATACTACTCCTGAACAGAAAAACTCAGCCTGTCCCCCAAAGCTAAGTCCACTCTCTCCACACAAGGTTGACTCCATGAGCCCAGCCAATCGTATTTTCTGTTTCTATCGTCCTTGTTCTTTCCCATAAAAGCTTCTGGCTTTCTGCCCTATCTTGCAGTTCTCTGAAAGAAGACCACCTACTTCAGGAAGTATTAAAGTTTGTTTTAATACTTTAAATAAGGTGTTTTAATTAAAAATCTAAGTTTAAAAAAAAATCATTTTCTTTTTAACAGTTTCTGTTGATGAGTGAGCTTGGAAGCTGACTGCTCGTAGCACCAGTGAGGCAGCCATGAGCCCTTTGAATTCATTGTTCTCATCCTTACTGAGGGACCTGGTGAGTCACTCTTGGATCTGAACTCCACTTACTGTGTGCAGCTCTCCTATCTAAATAGCTTTATTTAAAAACATATATACTGTTTCTGGAAAAGTTCTGCATTTCTGTGAAAGTTCAGGATTGCTCTATGGGAAATCCATAATGGATGACAGCTGTTAGGCAATTTGCAAAGCCTAGAGGTAAGTTCACAGCATAAGCTGCTGGGGGACTTAGGAAAATACATTCAGAAAAGAAACTGAGACTGTTTTGACCCTCAGTCTAAGTAGGCACAAGTTAAACTATTAAAAACCGTCCAGGCATCTGCCACTACAAAGAAATCTATGCAAGAAAGGAAAGACCTATTGCGAATGGCAGTCTCAGAAGCCAATGATGTAAAACCTTTTGATGTTATGACAACTTCCTCAAATCAGTGTTTTTTTTGTTGTTGTTGTTTTTTTTAGTGTTTTTTTTAATTGAAGTGTAATTGATATTATGTTAGTTTCAGATGTACAACATTCTGATTCACCATTTGTGTACATTGTGAAAGGGTCACCACACTAAGTCTAGTAACGTCCGTCACCATACATAGTTAAAACTTTTTTCTTATGATGAGAACTTTTAAGATTTACTCTTAGCAACTTTCAAATATGTAATACGGTGTAATTAACTATAGTTACCATGCTGTGCGTTATACCCCTATGACTCTGTATGACTATTTTATAACTGGAAAAGTTTGTACCTTGTCTTCCCCCCAATCATTTCTCTTCCCCCACCCCCACCTCTGGCAAAGACCAATCTGTTCTTTGTATCTATGAGCTTGTTCTTTTCTTTTTAGATTTCACATATAGGTGAGATTACACATTATCTTCCTCTGACTTTATTTCACTTAGCATAATGCCCTCAAGGTCTATCCATACTGCTATAATTAGCAATATTTCATTCTTTTCCACAGCTGAATAATATTCCATTGCACACACATATACCACATTTATCCATTCATTCACTGGTGGACACTTAAGTTGCTTCCATATCTTGGTTTTTGTAAAAAATGCTGCATTGAACCTAACTTGTGGGTGCAGATATCTTTTTGAGTTAGTGTTTTCCTTTTCATTAGGTAAATACTCAGAAGTGGAATTGCTAGATTATATTGTAGTTCTGCTTTTAGTTTCTTTTTTGTTTTGTTTTTAGTTTTTTGAGAAACCTCCATACTCTTTAATATAGTGGTTGCACCAATTTGCATTCCCAGCAACAGTGTACCAGGATCCCCTTTTCTTCTCATTCTTAAAAACTTGTTACCTCTTGCCTTTTTGATAATAGCCCTTCTAACAGGTGTGGGTGATATCTTGTGGTTTTGATTTTTATTTCCCTGATTAGTGATGTTGGTCACCTATAAATCTCTTGAAAAACTAGAGCCTGAGTTCTTAATATATTTTGGATATTAAACCATTATTAGGTATGATTTGAAAATATTTTCTCCCATTCAGTAGGCTGCCTCTTCTATTTCAGTTAATTTTTGTGTATGGTATAAGATAGCGATTCATTGTCACTCTTGCGTGTGAATGAGTTTTCTGCCTCTGCTTCTAAAAAATTCTCCGTTGATTCCAGCTTCACTCACCCATTTTAGCTGCTAATCCTAATCCTATTTCTGCATGAGGAGGTAGAAAGGAATTTCTACTACCCTTTCTTGGCCCAGCATAAGCCTCAACTTCAGGGTTGTAGAACCCTCAATGAGAGTAGCAGCATCAAAGGACAGCCTTGGGGGAGGTGTGGGCAGCACCCTCATCATGGTGAAAACTCTAAGCTGTAGCAAAAGAAAGCAGTGTGCTTGTCGGGCAGTGCAGCCTTGACACAAGTCACACAGCTTGCTGCCCCTCCCTAACCCCACTATATAGACGTCCTGGAACTTTTACTTCTCCCACTCCATTATCTCTTTCTCTCATAAGCTCCACTGTACAAAGTCTGCAGCATGCAGTTTTGTTTATTTATTTATGGTTGTGCTGCATCTTTTGTTGCTGTGCATGGGCTTTCTCTAGTTGCAGCGAGTGGGCAGCTTCTCTTCCTTGCCGTGTGCGAGCTTCTCCTTGTGATGGCGTCTCTTGTTGCAGAGCACAGGTTCTAGGGCCTGGGCTCGTGGTCTTAGTTGCCCCAAGGCAAGTGGGATCTTCCTGGACCAGGGATGAACCCATGTCCCCTGCATTGGCATGTGGGTTCTTAATCACAGGACCACCAGGGAAGCCTGCAGCGTGCAATTTTGTTCTTATTAAATGCTGCCTGCTGTCTTGTTATGTCCTCTCCCCAGAATGGCTGCACACGGGGCGGGGGCGACTTTTATCTCTGATGTAAAGCCCGACGTGGTAGGTGAGGCACCCGTGCTTGCTAGCGGCATGGACTTCCCACCTGTGCCTCACCTTCTCTCTCTTCATCTCTTGCTTCTGGTCTGCAACAGCACAATGTTGACTTCTAGGGGAGAGGTTTGACCTGAGGAACATAAAGACCTAGCTGAGAGGACAACGTGACCAAGAAAACGTTCACGACCCGCTGAGTCACCATCATACAACATTGCGTTGTGACAGCATGAGGGCTCCTGTGTGTGTGTGTGGCAGGGGGCGGTGGGGGGTGGGCGGCAGAAATCATCTTTCTTTTTTTGAAGGCACAGTAGGAAGGAGGGTGATTGAGCTGAAGATGTACTCTGGGTTGGGGTCAAGCTGGCTCTCTAAAGGCTGCGAACAGCCACTCAGAAATGCTCAGAAGTGTGGAAGGTTTGCAACCAAACCATCACCTCCAAACTGGAGTTCCCTGAGTGTGTCTCAGAAGAAAGGCTGCATTAGCAGGTTTGGAGAGGGAGCAAAGATGCTAATGAAGCGTGAACTGGCTGCTTTCTGCAGAGCCTTCTGGGCACCACGCCACCATCTCGCTTTCTTTCCTACCCATTTATTTATTTATATTCTTAATTAATGGAAATTTCAACTCCCATTAGATCAGGAGGAGTCAGTAATAAACAGCCAGAGCATTAGGCAGGCAGCTCTGCTGGAGAAGGGCAGAGGCTCCTCTGCCTGCTCCCAAATTCCGGTCACATGACTGGCCTGAGTTCAGGGAGAGAGAATTCATATGCTGGCTCTATGCATGAGAGCCAGGAGTCTGGGTTGAAGGGCCACTGAGTTCCCTGGTATCTACAAGTTTCTTTAGGCATCATTGAGACTTTCCCTATTTAGCTGTGTTGGAATCAGGCAACCCAGGTTTGAAGCCTACTTAGCTGTGCCAACTTGGGCAAGTTAACTAACCATTCTATGTCTCTTTCCGCTCTATTACATAGTACCCATTTCAGAGGATAGCTGTGGGTCTTAAATGAAGTCAAGTGTGTGAGTACTCACTGAATGTAAGCTGGAACCCACATGTGCTCATATCAACACAGCTCCCGTCTTAGGAACCTCAAACAGACCAGTGGAAGCTCCTTTAGGGAGAGGCCTGGCGAGTACCCTCTTTCAGGAATGTCCCAGACCGTGTTATGCTCTGGATTCTGGCATCTGATTTGGAGATGGCAGTGTGAGCTGGGTTAGGTGGGAGTCTGGAATCTCAGATATATCTTCATCACTTACGAAACTTGAAAACCTCTAAATGGGTATAATCCAGGGCTCAATGTGAACGTGGGTCTTAGGCAGAGTCAAAAAGCCATTGATGAACTGGGATGTGGTAGAGTCATAGAGTGGGAAGAAGTAGTTGATATCCCTTAGCAAGAGGAAAGCTCCCCAGCTTGGCTTAAACAGAAGGCTTCAGTGGGCTCCCAGATCACGAGGCTGAGAGCCCCAAGGAGATAGGGCTAGGAAGGGGAGTGATTATAGAGCTTCCATCTGATGTCACACCTGCTGGGTTTGGCTCCTGCTCCACAGCTTACTGGCATCTAGAACAAACTTTATAACCTTTCCAAGCCTTAGTTTCCTAGCATGAAAAGTGAGCGTGATAATAACTGTTATTTTCATGGAGTTATTGAGAGGTTGACATGAGATAACATACAAAGTGATTAATAGAATGCCTGGCAAGTTCTCAGAACTGTAAGCTATTATGATTAGATCTGTTTTACTCATCCCTCTTTTTCAGTTATAGTAAGTACTCAATAAATAAGTTGTTAGATGATCAAATGGAGAATGTGAGACATGAAACAACTCCCTAGCCTTTTGGCTTTGCTTACCTTGATGGAGGGTCCCATCAGATGTCCTCGCATGCCACTTCCAGATCAACACACAGGGGATTCTGTGCCAGGTTCATAGAGACCCGTGTGCTATTTCACCTGAAAGAACAAACTCCCTTCCCTCTTTTTTGAAAGATAACATTCTATATTGACAAAGAACAGAGTAGCCAAGATCCTGGGTATCTCTGGAGAGGAAAAGAATTAAACTGCTGTGTTTGAGTTAAATTACCAGCACCTTTTTGGATAAGAAGGATCCACTAGTTATCTTGGCTGGGCTATTGGATTTCATTTCTAAAGGAAAGGGGCAACTCCAAAGGTGAGCAAGACATTAGTGGGTATTAAGAACAAACTGGAGCACAATTGGAGAAGAATTGTTATTCTCTCTGGTAAACCTGTGCTCTGTGGTCACCTTGGCCATCTCATTCACTTTGCAGCTCACCTAATCTCGGGTAGGACACAGCAGAAATAGAAAAGGTCCCTGGAAGGACAGAGCGGATGGCTATGGGGGAAGGGGTGACTTCCACACCAAGAAAGATGAAATTTTCCATTCTAAAAGGAGCAGGGGAAAGGAGTAAGCCTGCTCCGGGTGGTGAGTGTAATGAATGAGAAGCAGCCAGCCAACTGCAGGCTCCGCCTTGCCCTTTCCCCTCTTCAGAGAAGGAGGCAGCACTCCACGAAATTAAAAGGGAGCAAATTTAGAACTGATGAAAGGAAATGCTCTCCACACAATGTATAATTAACCTATGAAGGAACCTAACCTGCTCGCTATTAACTGAGGCAAGCGGTTAGCCGGGCTTTCAGAGACTTGGAAGAATAACAGCCATGTGGGCAGTTATGCTGGTTAAGGCTGCAATTCCCGAGGTAATTCCTCTTCTGCCTCCAGACACAAAGTGATGGGCAGGAGGAGGAAATGCACCTCCCCTGGGCTGCAAAAGAAGGGGGTGAGGCTGGGCATTTAGTGGTGAGGATGTTGGTACTGCAAGAGGCTATGGGAATGCTCCAGGGAAGAGAGGAGACTTGACTGAAATCAGATGGCCTTTTGGTGGTAGAGCCCAGGGGGCCAGAGTCCTCAGCCAGGGACGTCCTGTAACAGTATGTGGCCCCAGGAAGGTGTTAGGGTCCTGGCACTGACTCTTATTTCTGCCTTGCCCTTCACCCTGTCCTGTGCTCATGGCCCAGTTAGTGGGAAGGGTATGGTTAGAATCCATGCCTGGGAAATCATCTGGATACAGTCCTGGGCAGGAATTCGGAACCAATTAAAAAAAATTATATTTATCCATGTGATATTAAGTCTCGCACAAAGAGCAGAGTGACTGTATAGAATAGAGTAGAACAATGCTTATTTTTAGGGAAGAGGTTGGTATTAACTGGCTTCCCAGGTGGCCTAGTGGTAAAGAATCCACCTGTCAATGTAGGAGATGTAGGAGTTTGAATCCTTGGGTTAGAAAGATCCCTTGAAGAAGGAAATGACAGTCTGATCCAGTATTCTTGCCTGGGAAACCCATAGACAGAGGAGTCTGGTGGACTACAGTCCGTGGGGTCATGGAGAGTCAGACATGACTGAGCACGCATGCATGCTTGGTATTAACTGTTCAAATGTCATCTTCACTTCTTAAGTGTATGACTGTGGGCCCTTAATCTCTCTGAACTGTTTTGTTATCTTACTAATACCTTCTTCAAAGACATGAGGGTTAAATGAGACAATATTGAAAAGCATTTAGCATGTAATGGTACATGGTAACCATTCAAAAACTGGCAGCTAAAATTATTATTAGAACTAGAATTAGCATGAGCTGACCTCATGCTACAGGAGAAACCCTTTTTGATTTATTGTCTATCTCTTTATTCTCTCATTCACTCAACAGATACTTCTTGAACACCTAATATGTACTATTTTAGATACTAAATATGCAATGGTGGGTGAATATGGTTTCTATCCTGTTGGAGCTCATAATTAATTGGAGGAGACAGTGGTACAAAAAATTCAATGCTGTGTGACACATGCTGATTTAGAGGTGGGGATCTATCTTGTATTGTGGGATCATAGGAGGATTTCTATTTGTTAAATATTAAGCACTAACTATCTGTTAGGCTCTGGTATATGCATTCATCAAGTTCAGTTCAGTTGCTCAGTCATGTCTGACTCTTTGCGACTCCATGGACTGCAGCATTTCAGGCCTCCCTGTTCATCACCAGCTCCCAGACTTTACTCAAACTCACATCCATTGAGTTGGTGATGCCTTCCAACCATCTCATCCTCTGTTGTCCCCTTCTCCTCCTGCCTTCAATCTTTCCCAGCATCAGGGTCTTTTCAAATGAGTCAGCTCTTCACATCAGGTGGCCAAACTATTGGAGTGTCAGCTTCAGCATCAGTCCTTCCAGTGAATATTCAGGGCTGATTTCCCTTAGGATGGACTGGTTGGATCTCCTTGCAGTCCAAGAGACTCTCAAGAGTTGTCTCTAACACTTCAAAAGCATCAATTCTTCAGTGCTCATCTTTCTTTATAGTCCAATTCTCACATCCATACTTGAGGAAAAACCATAGCCTTGACTAGACGGACCTTTGTTGGCAAAGTAACGTCTCTGCTTTTTAAGGTGCTGTCTAGGTTGGTCATAACTCTTCTCCCAAGGAGTAAGCGTCTTTTAATTTTATGGCTGCGGTCACCATCTGCAGTGATTTTGGAGCCTTTTGTCATGTTACCAGTCAAGTAAATCCCACCCTCAGAAAAATGACATGCTGCAAAGTCATTCTGTACTTACTGGGAATTCCAGAGAACCTTCCAAGAACCCGAGTTTGCACTGACAATACAATTTCTATTAAACACTATTTACTACCAGACAACATTCTGAACCACTCAAAGGTGGTTCAAGGCAATGTTTATCATCTTAGGGAGAGATGTTGGTCAAGAAGCCCTGGAAAATAAAGTTCCTGGAAGACAGCCAGAGTTCTTCTAAGAATTTGAAGGCCCTAGGCCCTCCCTCTTACATTTGAGGCCTTATTCTAGATTTTAGCAAACATTCCAAGGATATGATGTGATGTGAAATGTCTCCATACTTCCTGGTAAATTTATCTTTTCTTTTTGTTGTGAAAATTTTAAATTATTTTCTAGTTTTGATTTTAATATCATTTATGATGATTTTTAGAAATTATATCCATATTAAAGAATTCTCATGGGATTAGAAGACCTTAAATGGTTGTCTAATATAATGACTTTTTTGAGGAATGTTAAATTGAACAATTAATGAAGTTGATATAATATTACATCTTGTAGACATTCAATTAAACAATAATTTCAATGTTATACTTTTTTTTGTATTTGGAACCACTTCCTTTAGTTTTTTAGGTCCAAGACATTTCTATAGGCATTTGAGAGGCTCTTAAGCTGGAGGCCTGTTGCCTCTGGATGGGAGAGACTTGGGGCAGCAGCAGGTGTCTCTGGCAGGCCAGCTCTGACCCTTTTCCTCAGCTTTCAGGGCCCCTGAAGATGATCTGATGAGGTCTATATTAACATGCTGTTAATAAGCCACATTAGAGTAGATTTAGGGCAGGGTAGTAACTGTGAGGCAGATGTTGGTGAGCTATTTCCCAAGCATGCCAATGAAGTATGAGTTTCTTTTGGATCCTCTTTCCTATTTATCTTTCCCCTGTTCTGCTTCTCTTCATCCTCTCTCTTTAACCTTCTCTCCTGTCTATGGCTTTGTCCACCAGGGGAGTAGCTCATGGCCCCACTAGAACCCTCCCCACTCTGCAAGTGCTACTGAAGTCACTTCTGGCCTCAGTGAAGGCATCATGGAAGGAGGGATGGCTATAAACCCAACACCTGCAGAATTAAAGACAATTATGGAGACACTTTTGATTTCCAGTTGATTAAAACTGGAAATACAAAGTGGTTTCCATGTATTTCTTTATTAAACTAATGTCCTAATGTCTTGTCAGAGTTCAGTTTAGTTCATTGCTCGGTCATGTCTGACTCTTGGTGACCCCATGGACTGTGGCACGCCAGGCCTCCCTGTCTATCATCAACTCCCAGAGTTGACTCAAACTCATGTCCATTGAGTTAGTGATGCCATCCAACCATCTCATCCTCTGTTGTCCCCTTCTCCTCTCGCCTTCAATCTTTCCCAGCATCAGGGTCTTTTCAAATGAGTCAGTTCTTCGCATCAGGTGGCCAAAGTATTGGAGTTTCAGCTTCAGCATCAGTCCTTCCAGTGAATATTCAGGACTTATTTCCTTTAGGACGGACTGGTTCGATCTCCTTGCTGTCCAAGAGACTCTCAAGAGTCTTCTTAGTGAGAAATGAGTTGTTGAACTTTGATCCTTGGTCAATTTTACTGAGTGGAGAGACTGCTGAAACTTTCTTGTTGGATTGCTTAGAAGCATCCTTTGCCACTATTCTGTGCAGAACACCCTTCTATCTGCCTCATGGCTGCATCCCTTATAGCTCAGCAGCAAGTCACCTCCTGGGGAGCTCATCCTTGACCTCTCTGCCTGGTGCTTCTCCTGGCCTTAACAGTTGTTTACACACCTATTAAAGTGATGCCTGTCTCCTCTTGTAATGGTTTGTTTTACTGACACGTCTGACTCCCACTGTAAACTCTTTGTAGGCAAAGGCCCTGTTTGCTTCCATCTCGGTATCTTCAGCTCTATGCACAGCAATAGGTATGCAGTAGGATCTAAAGCAATGAGATGACTGATTGGAAACTTGGACCCTTCTTGATCTGCTGATTTTTGAGTCATTTTCAACTCTGTCTAGCCAAGTCAGGAAAGACTGCATGTTTGGTCTATCTTCAAGAAGAAGTCATGTTGAACATCCACTCACCCCATGGTGTCCCTTCCCCTAAATGTCCCCAAAGCATGAATCATAAGACCTAGCATCTATCACCCAGAAAAGGCAATGGAACCCCACTCCAGTACTCTTGCCTGGAAAATCCCATGGATGGAGGAGCCTGGTAGGCTATAGTCCATGGGGTCGCTAAGAGTCGGACATGACTGAGCAACTTCCCTTTCACTTTAATGCATTGGAGAAGGAAATGGCAACCCACTCCAGTGTTCTTGCCTGGAGAATCCCAGGGATGGGGGAGCCTGGTGGGCTGCCGTCTATGGGGTCGCACAGAGTCGGACACAACTGAAGCGACTTAGCAGCAGCAGCATCTATCGCCACCATAGATATTTTAAAAAGTGCAATAAAGAAGCAAGGGTGCAAATAGGAATAAATACCTCTAGCTGTAGAAGTGAAATAAATCAATATCGCTTTTTTGTGGCCAGAGATGCTTAATAGGCAGAGATCACTGCCAGAAATGTGTTTAGCAGGTGATGAGGGCAAACCTGAGCTCCAGGAATGAATCACCCAACTGCTTTTCTCATCTTAGAGTGAAATACCTTTTTCTTTGGCATTAGATGATGAATATAAGTCTGTATTCACAGGATTTGATTCTGGTCTTGCTTCTAGGACCTGGAGGGTGTGAAGGGTTGAGGGTCACTGGCCACTTTCAGCTGGGGTTGAAGGTACTGGTTGAGGCTCTTCCATTGGCCTGGAACACGGCGTTACCAGCCCCTTCAGTGCATCATCTTATGCACCATCATCTGATTAAAGTAGGATAAAGTGCCTGCTGACACCCCTGCCTATCTTCCCAGTCTCCTTTTCAAAGCCCTTTCCAGGCACTTCTCTCTCAGGCACTTCTCTCTCAGGCCTTCTGCTCAGGCCTTGCCAGGCTGCTTGGGCCTTCCCTGCATGCACCCTCTGTTCATGCCCACCTACTTCTTTACGCTTCTTTGTCAGCCTGCAATGTCTCTTTGCCCTGTCTTGCCCACAAGGCTTGCTCTTCAAACCTCAACCCCAAAGTCAATGCTCCCCTGGCTGGAAATTCTTCACCTTCCTGAAGGAGCAAGTTTCTCCTTAATCTTTGATCCTGTATGACCTTATGTATCCCTTAATTATGGCTCTTAACCACGTTCTGTCATAGTTTATTTTTACAGTGATTATAATAATTAATCCATCAGCAAATCCTGTCAGCACTACCTTCAAAATATATCTGAAACTTGACCACTTCCTACCACATCTGCCTCTGCCACTCCGGTGAGAACCATCATTTCTCGTTGTAATTGTTGAGATGCCCTTGACCTGCCATCCTTGTCTCTATTGGGCTCCCTACAGTGTACCTTGCACATAGGAGCCGGACGGGTTCTTCTAAAAGATGAATTAAACTCCATCATTCCTCTGCTCAGAACCTTCAGTGCTTTCAGAGTGTTTTAGGGTTCTCCAGAGAGACAGAGCCAGTAAGATGTGTCTATATGTAAAAGGAGACTTTTTTTAAAATGAGTCTTCTCATTGATACAGTATTGTTTTATTTATTCATTTTATTTTTGGTTGTGCTGGGTCTTTATTGCTGCACGCAGACTTTCTCTAGTTGTGGCAAGTAGGGGCTACTCTCACTGTGCAGTGGCTTCTCTTGTGGAACATGGGCTCAAGGGCATGCAGGTTTCAGCAGTTGCAGCAAGAGGGTTCAGTAGTTGAGGTACATGGGCTTTGTTGCCCTGTGGGCAAGTGGGTTCTTATTCCTGGACCAGGGATTGAAACCACGACCCCTGTATTGACAGGTGGATAACCACTGGGCCACTAGGGAAGTACTGGGAGATTTGTTATAAGGGATTGGCTGACAATGAGTGTGGAGGCTGGCAAGTCCAGAATCTTCAGTGTGGGCTGACAGTCTGGGAGACCTAGATGGGGCAAGGATACAGATGAAGACTGAAGGCAGTCTGCTGAAGAATTCTCTCTTGCTGGCGGTGACTGGTCTTTTTGTTCTATTCAGGCCTTCAGGTGGTTGGGCGAGGCCCACCCATATTATGGAGGGCAGCTGGCTTGCTGAAATTCACCGATTTAGATGGTACATATGTGCTAAGTCACTTCAGTTGTGTCTGACTCTTTGTGACCCTATGAACTGGAGCCCCTCAGGCTCCTCTGTCCATGGGATTCTCCAGGCAAGAATACTGGGGTGGGTTGCCATGCCCTCCTCCAGGGGATCTTCCCTACCCAGGGATCAAACCTGTATTTATCCCGCATTAGCAGCAGGTTCTTTACCTCTAACGCCACCTGGGAAGCCTCATTTAGATGTTAATTTCATCTAAATACACTCTCCAAGTTGACACATAAAATTATCTATCAGGCCGTGTCATTTGGTCCTCATCACATTCCCACCTGGCCCCTGGCTGAGTGAACAGTCTCTGGGTATCTGTCTTGTCTGTCCTTGTGTTCCAGCCACGACTGCCTCCTTGCTGCCCATGGCACATTCCTTCATCTGGGCTCTTCTCTCTGTTCTCAGAAAGAGCTTAGAGGGATTCTCCCCACCCAGTTGGTTGCATGTCTTTCTCCTCCTCCTAAAAGTCTGTCTATATTCAAGTGGCACCTTCTTAGAGAGGCCTTTCCTGACCTGTTTCTTCTCTCACATTTCCCCCCTGGCACCCTCTAGTGCTTTACCTGATTTATATTCTTCCTGGTCCTTTCCTGACTTTGAATCATGCATTTATTCATTCAATTTCTGTCTCTATCTAGAATACAAGCTCTGTGGGGGCAGGATCTTCATATATTTTTGTCACTGTTAATATCCTCAGCACCTAAACAGATGCCTAGCACACTAGAAGCACTTCACAAACATTTATTGAATAAATGAATACATTGAAAATATACTAATGGCAAGAGACCCTGGTTTGATTCCTGGGTCAGGAAGATCTTCTGGAGAAGGGATAGACTACCCACTTCCCTGGTGGCTTAGATGGTAAAGAATCTGCCTGCAATGTGGGAGACCTGGGTCTGATCCCTGGGTTGGGAAGACCTGGATTTGATCCCTGGGCTGGGAATATTCAGGAAGATCCCCTGGAGGAGGGCATGGCAACCTACTCCAGTGTTCTTACCTGGAGAATCCCCATGGATACAGGAGTGTCATGGGCTACAGTCCGTAGGGTTGCAAAGAATTGGATGCAACTGAGTGACTAAGAACCTCAATATATATTAATTGCTTCCTATTCTTTTTATGTTTATAACAACCTATGGGGTAGATTCTGATCTCACACTAGACTTATACTAGACTGCAAGATCCTTGAAGGCTGGGACTTTGACGATCTTATTCAGGGCCATATTGCTAGTACCTAGAACATAACATGATCTCAAATATGATCAGTAAATGAATGCATGAACAAGGCACCATTTTTAACAGACAGGAGATTGAAGCATAGAGAGGGGAAGTGACTTTTCTAAGCTACTCTAAACAAATGCAAGAAACAGAATTTCAACCTGGATCATCTAACCTCATTACACAGCCTATAATGATGTCTGTTTCCCATTCCACTGATTGAGCTCTGTAAGGATGGCAACTATGACTTGTCTATCTTGATTTCCCCAGTTCCTAGCTTAATGCTGGCACTAAATAATTGTTTGTGGGCTGGAAGTAGCACAAGCTGGAATCAAGATTGCTGGGAGAAATATCAATAACCTCAGATATGCAGATGACACCACCCTTATGGCAGAAAGTGAAGAGGAACTCAAAAGCCTCTTGATGAAAGTGAAAGTACCCTCTCCCTCTCCCACAAAGTCCAGAAGACTGTTCTATATGACATTGATTTTGAGTTTACTGAGTGTGTATGTGTTCATCTGTCTGCATGTGCTTTTCCTAAAAAATACTGAATTTTGTCAAAAGTTTTTTCTGCATCTGGCTCTAATTGACCCTGCAATCACTCTTTTATTCAATCATATGATATGATGACCAGTTCTCTGTGCCATCCTTTATGATTTGATAAAATGCTAATCAAGTTGTTGCAAAGATTATTTTCTAAATGTGATTAAAATCTATATTCAGTTGACTTTAAATAAAGGAGATTATCCTGAATAATTTGGGTAGGTCTGATCCAATCAGTTGAAAAGCTTCAAAAGCAGAACTAAGGTTTCCCTGAAGAATACATTCCACATGTGAACTGCAGACAATCTACCCTACAGAATTTAGACTTGCCTACTTAGTTCCCAAGATCATCTAAGCCAATTTCTTGCAATAAATATTAATAAACCAGCTATGGTATAAAAAAAAAAAAAGAAAGAAAGTGAAAGTGGAGAGTGAAAAAGTTGGCTTAAAGCTCAACATTCAGAAAACAAAGATCATGGCATCTGGTCCCATCACTTCATGGGAAATAGATGAGGAAACAGCGGAAACAGTGTCAGACTTTATTTTTCTGGGCTCCAAAATCACTGCGGATGGTGACTGCAGCCATGAAATTAAAAGACGCTTACTCCTTGGAAGGAAAGTTATGACCAACCTAGACAGCATATTCAAAAGCAGAGACATTACTTTGCCAACAAAGGTCTGTCTAGTTAAGGCTATATTTTTTCCAGTGGTCATGTATGGATGTGAGAGTTGGACTGTGAAGAAAGCTGAGTGCCGAAGAATTGATGCTTTTGAACTGTGGTGTTGGAGAAGACTCTTGAGAGTCGCTTGGACTGCAAGGAGATCCAACCAGTCCATTCTGAAGGAGATCAGCCCTGGGATTTCTTTGGAAGGAATGATGCTAAAGCTGAAACTCCAGTACTTTGGCTACCTCATGCAAAGAATTGACTCATTGGAAAAGACTTTGATGCTGGGAGGGATTGGGGGCAGGAGGAGAAGGGGACGAGAGGATGAGATGGCTGGATGGCATCACTGACTCGATGGACATGAGTCTGAGTGAACTCCGGGAGTTGGTGATGGACAGGGAGGCCTGGCTTGCTGCGATTCATGGGGTCGCAAAGAGTTGGACACAATTGAGCGACTGAACTAAACTGAAATAATTGCTTATGAATAGAATGCATCCTAGTTCTTTCATCTTCCAAGCTCTTCCATGATGGAGGGAGACCCTGAGGGCTCAGCGGTCAGAATTTCTTTTAGGTGATGTTGCACTTAGCTTTCCAGTTCAGGCATAGGTAAAGAACTCAAAATTTGCTATGAAACAGAACCAAGTCCTTTACCTCTGGTGGTATGAATTCAGGCCTCCATTTTTCTCGATAAGGGATAACACTAGTGTCTACTTCCATGTATTACCTTTAGGGTTAACTGAAATAATATATGTAAATCATTTATCTCTGAGCCTGGCACACTTGGATTGCTTGACAGACGCTAGCTTTTATCATTTGCTGACCTCTTTGCTCTGAACTTGCAGCACTTCACTTGGTGTGACCCTTCTCAGATATCACAGTACATCCTTTACCTCCTGGGGAGCCTCCGGAACACCGGGCTGGATAGACACCATGCCTTGCACTTTTATGTTATTGCATAGGTAGGCTGAGAGTGCTGCTTTGTGCCTCATAGTTGTTCAGTACTTAAATAAACCAGTGTATTCCTGCAGTTCCTGTAAGAGAAGTCCATGTCACCAGATTCTGTGATGACTCCATGAAAGTCCGAGGCAGGTTTCAGCTGATGAACTTGGGAATTTTTGTCTACACCAGTACCCTAGGGAATTTTGAATCTGATGACAGTAGTTTAGGTGCCGTGAAAACAGATTACAAATTTGTGTCTTAGCGCATCCCTTCGAGTCCTGCCAGCCATTTCTTTTTATCCAGGAGAAGAATCATAGTAATGTGGATGTCAAACAAAAATACTGAAAAATTTTGCTTTGACCTTAATTTCTAAACACTTGAATTTAAAAACAGAGCACCTAAAATTCCAAAGGAATCTAGGTCATAACATAAACCAAGTGATGTGGGTAAGGAGTCAGGAGAAATAGGAGACAAATACTGGATAACATGGGCATGGAAGGACATATTTGAGCAGAGTTCTGAATGACAGGAGAAACCAAGCCTTGCACATCTATGGGGGAGATGAGCAACCAGGCAGAAGGAACAGCGGATGCAAAGGAGCTGAGGCATAGAGTGTTAAGTGTGTGTGAGGAACAGCAAAGAGACCAGTGTGATAGGAGCTCAGTGAGTGAAGGGAAGAGGTTGGAGATGAGGAAGCGGAGCAATCAGGGGGGTGGTTCATCCAGAGCTTGATGAACAGGCTGTGACAGGGGATTTGGCTTACACAGTGAGTGAGGTGGGCAGCCCCAAGGGGTTCCAAAGAGAAGAAAGACATCATGGAATTTACATGATTTACTTTTCTAAAAGATCGCTCTGACTGCTTGGTGGCTTGCAGGAGGACAAGGGCAAAAGTAGGCAGACCAATTGGAAAGCTGTTAAGTTTGAGTGAGAGTATGGTAGCCCTCACAAGTGGGGGTAAATAGAAGTGGTTTATTTTGAGACGTATTTTGAAGGTAGATCCCATAGAATTAGTGGATGGATTAGAAGTGTTTAGAAGTGTTTGAAATGATATATAGGATAAAAGAGATTTTTTTTAATTTTTTTTTTTCTGGAGCAACTTATCAAATAATTTGATATGTTGAAATGAAGAGTATATAATAAGGAAATAGCTTTGGGGGGACAATTGTGGAAATTAATCAGTTTTGGATATGTTAAATTTATATATCCCAGTGGAGATTTGGATAGAAAATTAGATGGAGAGGGCGGAAGTTCAAGGGGGAGAACAAAGCTCATGGTGTACTTTTTGAAATCATCAACAAAAAATGGGATTTATTTCTGTCTTTTTCCCTTTATTAATTGAAATATAGTTGACATAATATTTCGTGTATACAGCATAGTGACTCTGTTTTTATAGATTATATTCCCAATAAAGTTATTACAAAATAAAGGCTACATTTTCCTGAGCTGTGCAGTATACCCCTGTTGCTTGCCTATTTTATATGTAGTAATTTGTGTCACTTAATCTCATACTCTTATCTTGCTCCTCTCCTATCCTCTCCCTACTGCTAACCATTAGTTTGCTTTCTATATCTGTGGGTCTGTTTCTATTTTTGCTATATACACTTATTTGCTTTTATTTTTTAGCTTCCATATACAAGTGATCAGTTCGGTTCAGTCGCTTAGTTGTGTCCGACTCTTTGCGACCCCATGAATCGCAGCATGCCAGGCCTCCCTGTCCTTCACCAACTCCCGGAGTTCACTCAAACTCATGTCCATCGAGTCAGTGATGTCATCCAGCCATCTCATCCTCTGTTGTCCCCTTCTCCTCCTGCCCCCAATCCCTCCCAGCATCAGAGTCTTTTCCAATGAGTCAACTCTTCGCATGAGGTGGCCAAAGTATTGAAGTTTCAGCTTTAGCATCTGCTACTGCTAAGTCGCTTCAGTTGTGTCTGACTCTGTGCGACCCCAGAGATGGCAGCCCACCAGGCTCCCCCGTCCCTGGGATTCTCCAGGCAAGAACACTGGAGTGGATTGCCATTTCCTTCTCCAATGCATGAAAGTGAAAAGTGAAAGTGAAGTCGCTCAGTCGTGTCCAACTCTTCGCGACCCCATGGATTGCAGCCTACCAGGCTCCTCTGTCCATGGGATTTTCCAGGCAAGAGTACTGGAGTGGGTTGCCACTGCCTTCTCCCCAGAATGCTAGTTACTCCTAAAGGAAATGTACAACGTCTTAAGAGTCAGGTACTTAACTTCTAGTTCAAGAACTGCCATCACTGATTTAACTTTCTTTCAAAAGGTATGATTCTGATTTGTTCTTACAAAGTTGGTCATTGATTGAGGGCAGAATTTGACATAGGGTAGAAATTGCTTTCAACTCAGCAACTAACACCTGAAGAACACCCAGGACTGATCCCCTTTAGAATGGACTGGTTGGATCTCCTTGCAGTCCAAGGGACTCTCAAGAGTCTTCTCCAACACCACAGTTCAAAAGCATCAATTCTTTGGCACTCAGCTTTCTTCACAGTCCAACTCTCACATTCATACATGATCACTGGAAAACCATAGCCTTGACTAGATGGACCTTTGTTGGCAAAGTAATGTCTCTGCTTTTCAATATGCTGTCTAGGTTGGTCATAACTTTCCTTCCAAGGAGTAAGCGTCTTTTAATTTCATGGCTGCAGTCACCATCTGCAGTAATTTTGGAGCGCCAAAAAATAAAGTCTGACACTGTTTCCACTGTTTCCCCATCGATTTCCCATGAAGTGGTGGGACCAGATGCCATGATCTTCGTTTTCTGAATGTTGAGCTTTAAGCCAACTTTTTCACTCTCCACTTTCTCTTTCATCAAGAGGCTTTTGAGTTCCTCTTCACTTTCTGCCATAAGGGTGGTGTCATCTGCATATCTGAGGTTATTGATATTTCTCCTGGCAATTTTGATTCCAGCTTGTGCTTCTTCCAGCCCAGCGTTTCTCATGATGTACTCTGCATATAAGTTAAATAAACAGGGTGACAATATACAGCCTTGACGTACTCCTTTTCCTATTTGGAACCAGTCTGTTGTTCCATGTCCAGTTCTAACTGTTGCTTCCTGACCTGCATATAGGTTTCTCAAGAGGCAGGTCAGGTGGTCTGGTATTCCCATCTCTTTCAGAATTTTCCACAGTTTATTGTGATCCACACAGTCAAAGGCTTTGGCATAGTCAAGAAAGCAGAAATAGATGCTTTTCTGGAACTCTTGCTTTTTTGATGATCCAGCGGATGTTGGTAATTTGATCTCTGGTTCCTCTGCCTTTTCTAAAACCAGATTGAACATCTGGAAGTTCATGGTTCACGTATTGCTGGAGCCTGGCTTGGAGAATTTTGAGCATTACTTTACTAGCGTGTGTGATGAGTGCAATTGTGTGGTAATTTGAGCATTCTTTGGCATTGCCTTTCTTTGGGATTGAAGTGAAAACTGACCTTTTCCAGTCCTGTGGCCACTGCTGAGTTTCCAAATTTTCTGGCATATTGAGTGCAGCACTTTCATAGAATCATCTTTTTGGGATTTGAAATAGCTCAACTGGATTCTATCATCTCCACTAGCTTTGTTTGTAGTGATGCTTCCCAAGACCCACTTGACTTCACATTCCAGGATGTCTTAGTATCTCTAATTTTGTTGAAGAGATCTCTAGTCTTTCCTATTCTATGTTTTCCTCTATTTCTTTGCATTGGTCACTAAGAGAGGCTTTCTTATCTCTCCTTGCAATTCTTTGGAACTCTACAGTCAAATGGGTATATCTTTCCTTTTCTCCTTTGCCTTTAGCTTCTTTTCTCAGCTATTTGTAAGCCCTCCTCAGACAACCATTTTGCCTTTTTGCATTTCTTTTTCTTGGATATTGTTTTGATCCCTGCCTCCTGTACAGTGTCCTCCTGTACAGAACCCCCATCCATAGTTCTTAAGACACTCTATCAGATCTAATCTCTTGAATCTATTTGTCACTTCCACTGTATCATTATAAGGGATTTGATTTAGGTCATACCTGAATGGTCTAGTGGTTTTCCCTACTTTCTTCAATTTAAGTCTGAATTTGGCAATAAGGAGTTCATGATCTAAGCCACAGTCAGCTCCTGGTCTTGTTTTTACTGACTGTATAGAGCTTCTCCATCTTTGGCTGCAAAGAATATAATCAACCTGGTTTCGATGTTGACCATCTGGTGATGTCCATGTGTAGAGTCTTCTCTTGTGTTGTTGGAAGCGGGTGTTTACTATGACCAGTGCATTCTCTTGGCAAAACTCTGTTAGCCTATGCCCCCTCTTCATTTTGTACTCCACGGCCAAATTTGTCTGTTACTCCAGGTATTTCTTGACTTCCTACTTTGCATTCCGGTCTCCTATGATGAAAGGACATCTTTTTTGGGTGTTAGTTCTAGCAGGCCTTGTAAGTCTTCATAGACCTGTTCAACTTCAGCTTCTTCAGTATTACTGGTTGGGGCCTAGACTTGGATTACTGTGATATTGAATGATTTGCCTTGAAAACAAACAGAGATCATTCTGTCATTTTTTAAATTGCACCCAAGTACTGTATTTCTTTTGTTGTCTATGAGGGCTACTTCATTTCTTTTAAGGGATTCTTGCCCACAGTAGTAGATATAATGGTCATCTGAATTAAATTCAACCGTTCTAGTGCATTTTAGTTCACTGATTCCTCAAATGTTGATGTTCACTCTTTTCATCTCTTGTTTGACCACTTCTAAGTGATAACAAACTATATTTGTGTTTCTCTATATGACTTATTATTTGGGCTTCCCTGGTGGCTCAATTGTTAAAAGAATTCACCTGCAATGTGGAAGACCTAAGTTCAATCCCTGGGTTGGGAAGATTGCCTGAAGGAGGACATGGCAACCCACTCCACCATTCTTGCCTGGAGAATCCCCATGAACAGAGGAGCCTAGTGGGCTATAGTCCACCAGGTCTCAAAGAGTTGGACATGACTGTGGAACTAAGCACATATGACTTATTTCACTAAGCGTAGTACTCTAGGTGCATCCACATTGTTGCAGATGGTAGAATTTCATTATTTTTTATGGCTGAGTATTATTCCTATGTATTACTGTGTGTATACACCATATCATCTTAGTCCACTCATCTGTTGGTGGACATTTGGGTTGCTTCCATATCTTAGCTATTGTGAATAATGCTGCTATGAGCATTAGGGTATATTTATCTTTTTGAACTAGTATTTTCATTTTCTTTGGATATATACCCAGCAGTGGAATATCTAGATCATATGGGACTTATATTTTTAGTTAAATGAGAGTTAAAGCCATAGGAGAAAATGAGATTATCTGGGAGTGAAAACAGGGAAGGGAAGAATGACAAAGTCTGTCTTGGGGTAATTCAGTACTTAGAGGCTGGAAGAGAAGCCACAAAGGAGACCGAGAAGTAGCAGTGATATTGAAATAAAAAGAAAACATGAAGAATGTGGTGTCCCTAAATCAAGTTAAGAGTCCATTTTAAGGAGAGAATGATTACCCATGTCAAATGTCTCCAGGAGGTAAAGGTAGACATTGAGAATTGACCCCTGGAGTCCATACAAGATACATACTGAATGCTATTAGAAGCACTGTTTATTTTTAGCAAAAATATCAGAAGCATTCCTAAATGTCTATCAGTAGGAGAATGGGTAAATATGTGGTGCTATGTTTGCATGATGGGATTCTGTTCACCTGACAAAAATTAATGAGAGTCACATGGATGAATCTCACAAATTCGGTAGTAAGAGCGAAAATGGAAGAATCTTTATAGTTGAATACCATTTATGAAGTTGAAGAATGTAAAACAAGCATATTGCTTAGAGAAACCTACATACTAAAAGTGTAAAGAGATATGTGGAAATTAAATATACTAAATTCAGGATACTAGTTACTTGAAGACTGGAAGAAGAGGAAGCCATCCAGGAAGGATACACAGGAGATATCTGACAATGTTGGTGATGCTCTGCTTTTTAAGCTTGGTGGTGGGAATGCAGATAACCACTGAATTATTTATGCTTTTCATATAATCTAAATATTGCCTAAGAAATTCTAAATGAAAAGGAAAACAATAATTTAACTGCTGAACTTGTCAATGAGGAAGTCATTTGTGACCTGGATAAAAGCAGTTTTGGTGAAGTGTTTATGAACAAGCTGATTGAAGTGGATTTGAGAGAGAAAGGGAGGGAGGAAGTGAAAATGAGGCAGACAGACAACTGTTTAAAGAAGTTTAAAAAGAAGCACAGAAATAGAGTGCTGGCTGAAGCGGATTTCGGATAAAGGAGGAAATGATTGACAGAGTGACTCCAAATGTAAAAATTCCCAAGGCCAAGTAATGGAAGAAATGAAAACATAGTTTGTTTATTTAGCATTAGCAGATAATCAAAATCTCTTGGTTTCCCTTTGGTGTTTTGGCATTTGATTTGTTCATTAGCATCTTCACCGGAGAAGGAAGAACTCAGATCAGTTTTTTTTTTTAATTAAAAAATTTTTAAAATAAATCAATTACTTTGGATTCTGGTGAAAATAATTTAGTAAAAGCCAACTGGGAAGGCATTGGAAACAACTCGTATCAATGAGGTTTGTAATTACTGGTGGATTAATAGAGATGGAACATTGAATAAAGGCATTGCACAGACTGCAGAAATTATTTCAGGTGTTTTAGAGTGTGTGGTTTCTGGAATTAGGAAGGTTGTTCAGACTGGTGCTCAAAGGCCACTTAGAACGTAGCTTTCAAGAAAATTTCTTGAAGGTGGAGAGGCTTTTCAAGTAATTATTGTTCTGTATACAAGACCTGTTGCCATAAGGGATGGGACTTGTATTGCTGTGCTGGTTATTGTTGTTTTTCTAGTAGGTGGTGTGGATCTGTGAGCATCCTCTTACCCTATCTACTGAAGCTCATTTAGACCAGGCATACCTATGAGCAAGATAATGCACATAATAATATAATACGGATTATACTGAGTATCATTTACAAAGAATCTGTTCTGTGTCATGCACTTTCCTAGGCATTATGGCCCATTTCATTAAACTCTTACAACCTCCATGCAAAATAGGTTTTATTATTTCCATTTCAGGTGGGGAAACTGAGGCAGTACTGAGTTCCATAGATATTAAGTTCCAGGGCTGGAACTGGAACCAGGCTAACTCTGTCCTGCTCTAGTTTTCTGGGCAGCCTGTAAGGATGGCTGTGATCAAGCCTGTGACATAGACTCAGTCTCACCCCCTCCATGGGACTGCAGTTTCTCACTAGGAAGGCCAGTCTTCTTATTTCATGGTGTTTGTGTTGCTACTGGACATGAGGCAGTCTGGATAGGAGTGGTCATTGTGGGAAATAGAGCAGCACGTCAGTCAGAAGTTTTGAAGCTCTATGATGAATTGGGAATAAAACTGTAACAGCACGTTATGAGCCCTTTGACTTTATAAAACATCCTGTGTTTCTAAAACATCCACAGCAACTGTTGTTGTTCCATATTATTTAAATGAGCCAGTGTCCTAGTTTCAGGAGGAAGAGATTTTTTTTTCATCAAATTTACCGTACATCTGTTTAAAGGATGTGGCAACAGTATGTATAAATCTCCAATCAAAATATTACAGAATAGCCAATTTTATGATATTAAAAATGTATGGCCAGATACAATGTGCTGGAAATATGAAATAATCATGTGATGCCTTTTCTGCTCTGTTTATATTGGACTGTTTATTCCCAAATTAAATCTTGTGTAAAAAATATACCAGACAAAAAAGGAGTTAAGCTTGGCACTGAACAATTAAACTGATGCTATAAAAGTGTGTCTGTATAATATGCCAACGTGGCAGATATAATTTAATAGCTATAGAAATTTTTGTAATATCTTAAATAGATTTTGAAACATTCAAATTATATATGCCATTACATATAATGACGTTTTATGGGTATTCTATAATATAATATAGAAGAATTTTAAAGCTCCTCTAGTAGGAAAATCTTCAAATGTTTTATAAGTAACAGGGGACCTGCCTTTGAAGGACATCTAGTGCTAATTGATATTTTGTTTTCCTTGGGGTTAAGATCCAGCTGGACTTCTATATAAGCAGACTAATACCTTCAGATTTTCAAAATAGAGATAACATCTTCTTTCATGGAATACCATCACCACCACCACCATCAGACCAACACTGAGATTTACGATTGCCTTCTACATGAGTAAAGCATTAGTCAATTTCCATATAATATTTAATCCTCAAAGTGGACTGTGAGGTGATTCTTGTTAATTCATCTTATAGATGGAGAAACTGAGGTTTAGAAGGTTAATTAACCTTGCTCTAGGTCACACACCAAGATCTCTGCCCCGAGAAGCTTGATGTATGTAGCACTGATAATTCACAGCACGGTTTTAGCAGTATCACGTTGGATGGTTCTCACAACCTCTCTGCTGTAGAGGAGGCAGATAGGCGTGCTACTCGGAACAGTTAAGTGGCTCTCTCAGGGTCACCAGTGGCGAAGCTTGGCCTTTGGATTACTGACTAGTGTTTTCCATCAAACTTCACAGAAAGCTTCCATGTGAAAGGAAAGCCCTTTATTGATTGGGCCTGCGATGCAGCTGCAGGAGACAGATGGGGTTGGAGATGGGGAGTGGGGGATGGACGGGAATTCAGAGAAAATCAGTTTTGTTTTCTCTTTTCTCACAGAGATTTTCTCTGCCAGTCTGAGGCCTTGCATCTGATTCTTGGGAAGCGAGAGATTGTAAGCAGGAACCCAGAATGTAGATTTCATACAAACGCTTTGTGATGCATTGGGAATACCCTAAAGCACACTTTAGGATGAAAATTTTAGACCGAGGTCCCCTGGGGTGTGGGAGATGAGGGAAGTCTCCCCTTTTCATGGACCAGACTGCAGTTCAGAATGATGCTGGCACAGGAAGACTTGGGGTGGGACTGTGCCCAGGAAATGGCTCTGTTACTGGGGGGAGGGTCAGCACGTGGGGCGTGGTGGCCAATGTTGCTGCCAGGAGTGGAGAGGGGAGGAGACACAGTGCTGGCTGCAACAGGTGATGAAGGTGTTTTGTGGTACCCTGGGTCCTTTCAGAAAAACCTGGGAAAGTTTTGGCAAGGTATGGCCTTACAACAATAATTCAAGACGTACATGTATACACACAGGCTTCTCAGGTGGCTCAGCAGTAAAGAATCCACCTGCCAGTGCAGGAGACACAGGTTCAATCCCTGGGCTGGAAGAGCCCTTGGAAGAGGAAATGACAACCCACTCTAGTATTCTTGCCTGATAAATCTCACCTACAGAGGAGTCTGGCAGGCTACAGTCCATGGGGTCACGACTGAGCAACTGAATATGCACGCAGATGCATGCACACACAAGCATACACACACACACACACACACACCTTCCTACCTTGAGAGAAAGAAAAAAAACGTGTTGGAAACATAGACGGGAAGTGAGTTCAGGGTGACAGAGGATATTAGAAATGGACAGGAGCAACATAAGGTCAGAGAGGTGGGTTGGTTCTGGAATATAAATCTCAGATGGGTAAAATTATTTTGATAGGCCATTGGCATTACTTGAAAGTTTGTGAGCAGGGTAGAAGGGGGATCAGAACTCAGCTTTAGGAGAATGAATCAGGAGGTGATGTAATAGATGTTTTAGAGTGGAAAGAACCTAACATGCAAAGAGCTTGGTGAGGAGTCTTTGGGTAATACTGGGATATCCCATTTAGCACAGGGCATAGGTTTCTGAAAACGGGAGTGCTAATTGGATTGGTGCCGTAAAGACTCTATATAGCAAAAGAGTGATTCAAACAAAGGGTCATGGAGTATGAGAACCACTGGAGAGAAGAGGGAGCTGAAGAGAAATGGGTGACCTGGGGGTCTCGGTAATGGGGAAGGGCTGGTATGATGGGAGAAACTGGGGCAGCTGGAAGGAAGGAGGGACTGTGTGTGGTTATGAAGCACATTCCTGGCAGTGAAAGAGTTGCAGGTGACGATAAGGAACTGGAGAGAGAAACGCTTTAGAGGTTAGAGAGTCAAAGAACTCAAGAATCAGGGTGTTTGGGGCTGATCACGATGGTGGCAGGACAAAGTACAGATCCTGAAGATTTCAGGGAATGAAAAATGGTGTCCTTGAGGGCAATGGATCACAGAGCTGAAGATGGTGCCGTGTGCCTCAGGGAGAGGGTGCTGGGCTTTTTTATCCATCTTTTTAAAAAATTTTATTTTTATTGGTGCATAGTTGCTTTGCAAAGTTGCATTAGTTTCTATTGTACAGCAAAGTGAATCAGCTATGCTTATAGATACACATCAGTTCAGTCGCTCAGTCGTGTCTGACTCTTTGCAACCCCATGGACTGCAGCATGCCAGGCCTCCCTGTCCATCACCAACTGCCGGAGTTTACTCAAACTCATGTCTGTTGAGTCAGTGATGCCATCCAACCATCTCAACCTCTGTCATCCCCTCTCCTTCCCTCGATCTTTCCCAGCGCTAGGGTCTTTTCCAATGAGTTGGCTCTTTGCATCAGTTGGCCAAAGTATTGGATATACATATCCCTTCTTTTTTTGGACTTCTTCCCATTTAGATCACCACAGAGCACTGAATAGAGTTCCCAGCGCTCTATTAGTTGTTTATTTTATACACAGTAATGTTGTTGTTCAGTCGCCAAGTCCTGTCCGACTCTTTGTGACCCATAGACTGCAGCAAGCCAGGATTCCATCCTTCACTATCTCCCAGAGTTTGCTCAAATTTATGTCCACTGAGTTGGTGATGCCATCCAACCATCTCATCCTCTGTTGCCCCATTCTCCTCCTTCCCTCAATCTTTCCCAGTGCTAAGGTCTTTTCCAAGAAGTTGGCTCTTTGCATCAGTTGGCCAAAGTATTTGGAGCTTCAGCTTCCAATCAGTATCAGTCCTTCAATGAATATTCAGGGTTGAATATTCAGGAGTGTACGTATGTCAGTCCCAATTTCCCAATTTATCCCACCACCCCTTCCCGCCTTGATGTCCATAGTTTTTTCCTTTATGTCTGTGTCTGTATTTCTGTTTTGCAGATAGTATCACCTGTACTATTTTTCTGGATTGTACATACATGTGTTAATATATGGTATTTGTAGAGACATGAATGGACCTAGACACTGTCTTATGGAGTGAAGTCAGGAAGGGAGCTGGGCTGTTCATGTAAGAAGGTGCAATAATGTCTGAGAGGTGCAGGTAGGATGATTCTAGACCTGACTCCCACTCCTGAATGACAGGGGTGTTGGGAGATTGGGGAGCTCCCACTTGTGATGTTACAGGGGAAGTAGGGTCCTCAGGGGACAGCCATGCCAAGATAAGGGAGTAAAGGGACATTCAGTGGAGAAGATAAGGATGTGAGGAATTTTTTAATCAGGGAATGGAGATTCCAGACAACAGGTGCAAGGACTGAGGAGAAATGTGAGTGCTAGAAATTGGATCAGGGTGATGAAACATCAAGCTATTGGGGAACAGAGGAAACAAAGAGGATAAACCACTAGACAGGCCTCAGGTTAGGAAGGCAGAGTCATGAGGCTGCATGTTTGTCAAGACAGCTGGTCCTGAGAGTCTGCTGAGGGTGAGGTGCTGGTGGCCCCCAGGGCTCATCTGCAACCTTATAGGGGGCCTGGGCTCTGGGTAGCAGTAGAATGGAGGGGTATCCTGCAGGCTCGCATGCTCTGAGTGCAGAGACAAAGTTGGGTGGGCAACGTGCTTTGAGCAATTGAGCCTGGATACCCAGCTCTGACAAGGCAATTTTGCTAAAAAACAATCTGTCACCTCCACCATAAACCCACTCACGTGGCTCCACCTCCCCTTCATCCCAAAGTAAAAGTGCTGGACATAGTTTACAACCCCCTCCCCCAAACTGTGCCTTCTGGCTCCCCCTTGAGACTTCCTTTACAAATCATGTTCCAGCCATCCTGAGATGCTCGTAATTTCCTCAACATATTTTGCAGCTTTTGATTAGAATTCTTTCCTTCCTATGCATCTTTTTCTGACCTCTATAGACCAGTGGCCTCACTGTGGCCTCCAGCTCAGGAATTTGCTCCTCCAGGAGGCCTTTACTGATCACCTAATGGTGGATCAGATGCCTCATTTCTCATAGAACCTCTGCTATTATCAATACCCTCTTATTACCTCTATCATGGAATGTGATCTCCTTCCTATAGAAAGCCTTCACTAACAGCACTTGCCTCTGAGAACTTTTCTAGGCAGACTCATATCTTATTCACCATCACATCCTCAGCATCTTTCATGATACCTTACAATAGAAGACTGCCCATTAAGTATTCAGAGAGTGATTGAGATAACAGGAGCTGAATTACGTCAGTGCTGGAGGGAAGAAAAGGAAGGCATGGATTCTAGAGTCATAGAATTAGAGAACTGGCAAGAATTAGCAAATTTGTAATGTGTGTGCATGTGTATATGTACACTTGTGAGTTTAGTGGGGAAGAAAGGAAGGTCTCAAAGTCTGACTTGGGGTTTTGAACCTGGGTCAGAGATAAGATTGGAGTATCATTAACAGAAACAGGGGGCAAGTGGAGATGCAGTGTTGGAAACAAAACTGTCGCCTTCAGGATTGAGGCTCAGGTAAGATACACAGATATAGAGAGACAATTGAAAGTGGTAACCTTGGGTGGAAGGTGATAAATTCAAATTAATGAAAATCAAGAGAGGAGAGAGACAGAAGTGACTGGCTAGGTTGTAATGGAAGAAAAATCACTGGAGATTCACGCTCTTCTCCTCAGGCATTTAGTAGAAAGAACAACAGCAACAATAGCATCATCATCATACTATTATTCTCCTCCTCAATACATGAATACTACAGATTTAGGCTTATTTTTTAAAAAAATACTTATTTGGTCATGCCAGGTCTTAGTTGTGGCATGTGTGATCTAGTTCCCTGACCAGGGATTGAACCTGGTCAATCTAGCATGAAGTGCTAGTCACTGGACCACCAGGGAAGCCACCCTAGGCATTTGTGTGTGTGTGTGTGTGTGTGTATAAACATGGAATCTAAAAAAAAGATACAAATAAACTTACTTATGAAACAGAAAGAGACTCAGAGACATAGAAGACAAACTTATTGTTACCCAAAGGGGGAAAATTTAGCAGTTTGGGATTAACATATACACACTACTATTCTTCAAGAGATGGGAATACCAGACCACCTGACCTGCCTCTTGAGAAACCTATATGCAGGTCAGGAAGCAACAGTTAGAACTGGACATGAAACAACAGACTGGTTCCAAATAGGAAAAGGAGTCTGTCAAGGCTGTATATTGTCACCCTGCTTATTTAACTTGTATGCAGAGTACATCATGAGAAATGCTGGGCTGGAAGAAGCACAAGCTGGAATCAAGATTGCCGGGAGAAATATCAGTAACCTCAGGTATGCAGATGACACCACCTTTATGGCAGAAAGTGAAGAGGAACTAAAAAGCCTCTTGATGAGAGTGAAAGTGGAGAGTGAAAAAGTTGGCTTAAAGCACAACATTCAGAAAACGAAGATCATGGCATCTGGTCCCATCACTTCATGGCAGATAGATGGGGAAACAGTGGAAATAGCGTCAGACTTTATTTTTTTCGGCTCCAAAATCACTGCAGATGGTGACTGCAGCCATGAAATTAAAGGATGCTTACTCCTTGGAAGGAAAGTTATGACCAACCTAGATAGCATATTCAAAAGCAGAGACATTACTTTGCCAACAAAGGTCCATCTAGTCAAGGCTATGGTTTTTCCAGTAGTCATGTATGGATGTGAGAGTTGGACTGTGAAGAAAGCTGAGTGCCGAAGAATTGATGCTTTTGAACTGTGGTATTGGAGAAGACTCTTGAGAGTCCCTTGGACTGCAAGGAGATCCAACCAGTCCATTGTGAAGGAGATCAGCCCTGGGTGTTCTTTGGAAGGAATGATGCTAAAGCTGAAACTCCAGTACTTTGGCCACCTCATGTGAAGAGTTGATTCATTGGAAAAGACTCTGATGCTGGGAGGGATTGGGGCCAGGAGGAGAAGGGGACGACAGAGGATGAGATGGCTGGATGGCATCACTGACTCAATGGACGTGAATTTGAGTGAACTCCGGGAGTTGGTGATGGACAGGGAGGCCTGGTGTGCTGCGATTCATGGGGTTGCAGAGTCAGACATGACTGAGTGACTGAACTGAACTGAACTGATATATAAAATGCTTCCCTGGTGGTGCAGTGGTAAAGAATCTGCTGTTAATACAGGAGAAGTGGATTCAGTACCTGCGTTGGGAAGATCCCCTGGAGGGGGAAATGTCAACTCACTGCAGTATTCTTGCCTGGGAAATCCCATGAACAGAGGAGCCTGGTGGGCTATCATTTATGGGGTTGCAAAGAGTCATACATGACTTAGCAACTAAGCAATATCATGTATGAAATAGTTGACAAGGACCTACTTTATAGCACAAGGACCTGTGCTCAATATTTTGTGATAACTTATAAGGGGAAAGAATCTGAGAAAAAAAAAAAAAAAAGACATATAAAACTAGGACTTCCTTGGTGGCTCAGATGGTAGAGAGTCTGCCTGCCAGTGCAGGAGACTCAGGTTTGATCCCTGGATTGGGAAGAGCCCCTGGAGAAGGGAATGGCAGTCCACTCCAGCATTCTTGCCTGGAGAATCTGATTGGACAGAGGAGCCTGGCAGGCTACAGTCCATGGGGTTGCATAGAATCAGACATGACTGAGCGACTAACACTTTATGTATATAACTGAATCACTGTGCTGTATACCTGAAACTAATTTGACATTGTTAATCATCTATAACTCAATTAAAAAAAATTAGTAATCTCTGTTACCTCCTCTCAGCCTCCTCAAAATTTTATGAAGTTTGTAGGGTAGATATTATTTTCATTTTGTGAGTGAGAATGAGACATGGTGATTATGCTGTCAATAGGGGCAAAATAGACTTCAGAGTGGGGCTCTTAGTTTCCAGCTATTGCTCATTCCCCTGACTACCCTGCTTCCCTCAGAGAGGGAGGGATTAGATTTCTCAAGGGTATAGTAGACCTCCACTTTATTCTAGTTTTTAGCATACTGGTGTTGGAAGTAACATCCGTGTGTGTGTGGCTCTCAGGTCTCCTCTGCAGCCCATGTCATAGAGAGAAGTCACTCTGGCAGTCTGCCACTCTGATGGCATGTGGCCATTTGTAACTGCAAGGTTGCAACTTGGCCAGCAGCCTCACAATTTCATCCTTGAGTTCCTTCAGACCCTTGGGTTGGTGCCATCTACTCCTGGTAATTTATTTGTTTCTAAATTTGTCAATTAAATCTAAAGCATCTACTGCTTTACCACCACATTTTCTTTTCCCTTAATCCCTATGTTCTGAAAGATAATTTGTGACTAAGAATTTCTTTAGCATATTTCTCAGTAAGTACTTTATAAGTATAGTTGGAGTTTAAGTAGGACCAAGACTGATTTATATTGGCTGAAGACTCAGAATATTTATCTGTTGAAATTTATATCCGATAGAAAGTAGGGAGAAATATTCCTCTTCTCTCATCAAGAGTTGTGGTTGAGGTTGGGATTGCATAGAAAAACAGTGATCTCTTACTCGTGGTTGATATTTACCACCCTTCCCTCCTCTCTCTCTAGCATCTCCTTATCCCTGTTATTCTCATCCTCCTAAAGAAACTGTTATGAAAAATGTCTACAAATGGTCTCCTGAATATCAAACCTAAATAGCTGGCATCTCTTTTGTTCTACTGGGATTTTTGGAAATGTTGGACGCATATTTCCAGGCCCAGATCCTAGAATTCATTCTTGATTCTTTTTTAACTCTTATTTTCCTTATACTGTTGATGATCACATGTATATTTTCTTTTTTAGCTTGTTAATATGGTTAGTTACATCGACTGATTTCTTTTTTTGGATGTTGAATCATCATCGCATTACAGGGATAAATTCTTCTTGGCCATAGTTTACTATCCTTTGTATATATTGTTGAGTTGTTAAAATTTTGTTTAGAAATTTCAGGAGAAATTTCATCTGTTTTCATGAGAAATTTTGTTTGGCCATGTTCTACGTGTACTTTCTTTGTTTTGGGTATCAGGATAACACTGGTCTCATAGCCTCAGTTGAGAAGTATTTCCTCCTCTGAAATTTTGCGGAATTTGGTTTAGAATGAAACCAAATTATTTCTTTAGCGTCTATTAGAATTCACCAGTGGAGCCATCTGGACCTGGTGTTTTCTTTTTGGGAAGACTTTTAAGTATAAATTCAATTTCTTTAATAGAGATAAGTCTAATCAAGGGTACATTTTATTGTTATTATTTTTAAGAGATTCTTTTTTTTTTTTTTCAAAATTGAATGCAGTTGATTTACAATGTTAGTTTTTGGTATACAGTTGAGTGGTTAAGATTATATATAGATAAGTATGTAGATATGTGCTTGTGCTTAGTCACTTCAGTCTTGTCTGACTTTGCAATCTATGGACTGCAGCCCACCAGGCTCCTCTGTCCATGGGATTCTCTAGGCAAGAATACTGGAGTGGGTTGCCATGCCCTCTTTCAGGGGATCTTCCCGACTCAGGGATTGAACTTGTATCTTCTGTATTGCAGGTGGATTCTTTACCACTGAGACACCAGAGAAGCCATATATATAAATATGTAAATCCACTTTCATGCACTGGAGAAGGAAATGGCAACCCACTCCAATGTTCTTGCCTGGAGAATCCCAGGGACGGGGGAGCCTGGTGGGCTGCCGTCTATGGGGTTGCACAGAGTCAGACATGACTGAAGTGACTTAGCAGTAGCAGCATGTGTGTGTGTGTGTGTGTGTGTGTGTGTATTTCCAGATTCTTTCCCATGATAGGTTATTGTAAGATAGTAAATATAGTAGGTTCTATACAGTAGGTTCTTGTTGGCTATTTAATATATAGTAATGTGTATATCAGATCAGATCAGATCAGTCTCTCAGTTGTGTCCGACTCTTTGCGACCCCATGAATCACAGCAGCCAGGCCTCCCTGTTCATCACCAACTCCCGGAGTTCACCCAGACTCACGTCCATTGAGTCAGTGATGCCATCCAGCCATCTCATCCTCTGTTGTCCCCTTCTCCTCCTGCCCCCAATCCCTCCCAGCATGAGTCTTTTCCAATGAGTCAACTCTTCACATGAGGTGGCCAAAGTACTGGAGTTTCAGCTTTAGAATCATTCCTTCCAAAGAAATCCCAGGGCTGATCTCCTTTAGAATGGACTGGTTGGATCTCCTTGCAGTCCAAGGGACTCTCAAGAGTCTTCTTCAACACCCCAGTTCAAAAGCATCAATTCTTCGGTGCTCAGCTTTCTTCACAGTCCAACTCTCACATCCATACATGACTACTGGAAAAACCATAGCCTTGACTGGACGAACCTTTGTTGGCAAAGTAATGTCTCTGCTTTTGAATATGCTATCTAGGTTGGTCATAACTTTCCTTCCAAGGAGTAAGCATCTTTTAATTTCATGGCTGCAGTCACCATCTGCAACCCAAACTCCTAATTTATCCCTTCTCACCCCTTTGCTCTTTGGTAACCGTAAGTTTGTTTTCTATGTCTCTGTGTCTGTTTCACAAATAAGTTCATATGTGTCATATTTTAGATTCCACATATAAGTAATGTAATATGGAGTTTGCCTTTCTCTGACTTACTTCACTTAATGTGATGATCTCTAGGCTCACCCATGCTATTGCAAATAGCATTCCTTCATTCTTGTTTATGACTGAAATAGTTCCGCATGTTCTTTATCCACTCATCTGTCGATGGACATTTAGGTTGTTTCCGTGTCTTGGTTAGGGCTCAGTAGTAAAGAATCTGCCTACCAATGCAAGAGACATGGGTTCTATCCCAGGGTCAAGAAGATCACTTGGAGAAGGAAGTGGCAACCTACTCCAGTATTCTTGCCTGGGAAATCCCATGGACAGAGGAGCCTGGGGGGCTACAGTCCATGGGGTCACAAAAGAGTTGGACATGACTTAGTGACTGAACAATACCAGCAACAACAACATATCTTGGCTATTATAAATAGTGTTGCTGTGAACATTGGGGTGCGTGTTTCTTTTGAATTAGAGTTTTTGTCTTTTCCAGATATGTGCCTAGGAGTGGAATTCCTGGATCTTATGGCTAGATCGTAAGGAACCGCCATACGGTTCTCAGTAGTGGCTGTACCTATTTACATTCCCACCAACAGTGTAGGAGAATTCCCCTTTCTTTACACTCTCTCCAGGATTTATTTGTAGACTTTATTATGATGGCCGTTCTGACTGGTATGAGGTGACATCTCATTGTAGCTTTGATTTGTGTTTCTCTGATAATTACCGATGTTGAGGGTCTTTTTTTAATGCCTGTTGGCCATCAAGGCTGCATATTTATTGTTGAGTAAGGTTGATAGTTTGTGTCTTTCAAGATGTTTGTCTATTTCTTCTATGTTGTTGATTTTCTATGTATAAAATTATTATTATCCTTTTATTACCTATAGAATCTGTAATAATGTCTCCTCTTAGACCCTATATTGGTATTCATATTTTCTTATTTTTCATTCCCTCTGCTCAGTGTTACTGGAGGGTTATCAATTTTATTACTTTTTTCAAATAACCAGCTTTTGGTTTCATATTTTTTACATTTTTTTGTTTCCTTGATTCCTGTTTTGACCTTTATTATTCCTTGCTTGTGCTTATTTTGGGCTTAACTTGCTCTCTTTCTAGTTTGCTAAGTTTAAAACTGATGTGATTTGTGACTTTTCTTCCTTTCTAACATAGGTCTTTAGTGCTATAGATAACCCCTTAAGTACTATGTTAGCAGTATCCCATGATTCTGGTTTGCTGTGTTTTCATTTTCATTCAGTTCAAAATCCTTTCTAATTTTCCTTTTGACTTCTTATTTGACACATGTGTTTTTTTAAGAACTGTGTTATATACTGAGAAATACTTGGGGGATATTTTCCATATAACTTTCTATTATTGATTTGTTACTCCATCATGGCCACAGACATATTTTGTATAATTTGAATCCTTTAAAATTTATTGAGATGTATTTTATAGCACAGAATGCTTTTTTAAAATCAGAGGGATTAAACTTTTGGGGATCACATTTATGATGGTCAGCCAGCAATGCCCTGGTTAGCAATTTACCACTTTTCAGCAGCGACATCCAAGCAGCCCTCTCCTTATAAAACTCCCTTACTTCCTCTCTTCATCCTCCTAACCTTTTATATGCCTCAACTCAGAAAGGCCTTTCCCAGGGCAAGCCTGAAATTCACTTGCTTTATTTGATAGAATGGAAGGCAGGAGTGTGGAGTTAGGCTGATAAAGTCAGAAGAAAGGACACAAGGGCAAATAAAGAGGTAGCCCGAGGAAAGCTGAATTGTGACTGTAAGAGACATTTCATTCTACAGCTCACAAACTGACTCAAGGCAATTCCAAAAAATATTTTGAGCAATGGCAGCATTACTGGTTGAAGAGTTGTAACCTTGGAGATTGCTTTGAATGACAGTACTCATTTGGATGTGTGAGGTCCCTGAGTGCTTTAGAAAAACATTAATCATCATTTTTTGCTAAACATGTAATTATTTTAGTGAACATTCCAAACTGAATGCAGTACAAGCATGAAACAATTTTCCTCTCTCTGATTATTGCTTTCCACCAAATTTTGTCCAACCTTCCTTCCTTAGAATAGTATCATAGATATTTTCCCAGAGCTTTGTGATCATTTTCAATTATTAAAAGTCCAGTACAAAGAATCCACCTGCCAATGCAAAAGATACTGATTTGATCCCTGTGTTGGGAAGCTCCCCTGGAGAAGAAAATGGCAACCCACTCTAGTATTCTTGTCTGGGAAATCCCATGGACAGAGGAGTCTGGTGGGCTACACAGTTCAGGGGTTGCAAAGAGTCAGACATGACTGGGCAACTAAACAACAACAGACTTATTTAAATTCCTGTCCCATTTCCTAGACTGACCATGGTGGAGGGATCTACTGTGAGGATGAGACCAAGACCCTCCTTTGTAGTCTTTTTATCCTCAAGCCTGTTGGAAAGAGGGACTGAGATGAACAGACAGACACACAGCACATATTCAACTATTGCCTATCATCCTGCTCAGTCCAGTGAGGTGTGTGTGGGTGGTGACAGTGAAGCGGGGGGAACCCAGAGAATCCTGTAGAGAAACTGGAATAGCCTGCCTACAGGGAAGCTTGGCATTATGCTTCCCAGGTGAACATCTGCTTCTCCAGTGGTGGTGATGATCTGCATGTGGATAGAATTAACCAAGGTGACCTGCAAGGTTTCTCCTTTTGACCTACAGGGCTCTCTCATATTCTTAAATACGACAGTGGATGTTTAGTCAGCTGAACTTGTATTTGTTTCTTTGCCTTGCTGTCTCCCTCTCGTTCATTTTTTATTTGCTCAAAATAGTCATCAGTAGGCAGATATTCAACAGGGGAAGAAAGGGCATTTTCCTTTTTTTTTTTTTTTTTTTTACTGAGTAGTTGTTTTTTTTTTTTTATTTAATTTTTGGCTGCACAGTTTCTTTGTTGCTGTGTGAAGGCATTCTCCAGTTACAGAGAGCAGGGGCTACTCCTTGTTGCAGTGTGTGGGCTCATTGCAGAGCACAGGCTCTAGGGTACGGGCTCAGTAATTGAAGCACTCGGGCTTAGTTGCTCCCAGGTATACGTGATCTTCCCTGACCAGGGATTGAACCCATGTTCCCTACATTGGCAGGGAGATTCTCAACCATGGGACCAGCAGGAAAGTCCCTACTTTCCCTTTTTTGCTGGTATCCTCAGTCTCTAAAAATACTTCCCTTCCAGTCCCTATATTTGTCATGGAAGATGATAAGGGAAGGGGAAGACCATGTACTCTCTCCTTTAATGTAACAATCTGTATGGGCTAAGTTCTGTCATGGTAACAAACTCCCCAAGGTCTTAGGAGCTAAACACAATCTAAGAAAAACCTCTCAAGTTACTAGTTCATCCTAGTTGGTAGGCAGGCTCTGGTCATCACTGCTGACATAGAAGCTACCATTTGAATGGTGCCAGCCACTGTGTTAGGGAGGAAGAAGAGCTCTGGAAGGTCTCACACTGACCATTTGCTATTCTGGCTGAGAATGACTCACGGTCTATAACTAGTCATATGGTCCTATCTTAACAAAAGGGTCAGGATGTGCAGCTCTACTGTGTGCCCCAAAGGGAAAAGAACCAGAAAATTCCACTGACAGCACTAGTCACCACCATGTTGGTCTCCATGGAATGTCGTCCAGTGGGTCTCTCTCTCCACTCACATATCCCCAGTCTCCTGCTCTCATAGGCAGTTGGGAGGTAGGGGTGGCACACAGGCGGATGAGGCCATGGCTAAGGCAGGCTGATTCTTATTCCACCTATTGTCATATACACATTTATGGGCATATGAATGACACCTGCTATAGCAAGTAAAGTTCAAGACTACTTGTAGGGATGGAAAACCTTGGGTTTGTAGATTCACCCCAACACAGGGCTATTTGAATACAGCCCCTCTGTTATACATTATAGTTATTTGAAGAACATTGTATGAAAAACTATGTGGCAGAGACTAAATGGATGAGCTTCAGTGTAGACAAGATCTGGTTTATACACGTTAAGACCCAGGTACGTTCCATATGCTTCCCTGGTGGCTCAGTGGTAAAGAATCCACCTGCCAATGCAGGAGACACGGGTTCAATCCCTGGGTCAGGAAGATCCTCTGGAGAAGGAAATGGCAACTCACTTCAGTGTTCTTGCCTGGGAAATCCCATGGACAAAAGAACCTGGCAATTTCAGTTCATGGGGTCACAGAGAGTCAGACATGATTTAGTGACATGTTATTTAGTCGGACATGACTAAATAACAAAATGTTCCATATAAGCTAAGAGTCGATGTGAATCCAAGGGCTGTGTTAGAACGATAAAACTTGGTGAAATGGTAGTTTAAGAAAGCTGAAATTCTTTATACTTTACAAACACCTGACTGGTAAATAGTATGATTGCAGTGTCTAGACTTGTGACAGGGATTTCTATTGAGAAAAGTGGATAAGAGCAAAAGGTAGCAAGCAACGACTGAAAAATCCTTAAGCCTTTCAAAGTTTTACCACCTGAACATGGTGCTTTTGCAGCTTTTAATTTGTTGTTGTTAACATAGAGCCATTATGTCACTTCTCCCTGCCAGGCATCTCCTTATCTTTTGATATCTTTGTTCCAGGATGTTTTCTGTGTAAAAAATGGGCCCATTTCTTGAATCTCCCCAAACCAGTGTAGCCCACAGTCATTTCTCCCCTGTTTGAACCACTGCCATCAGACTCACTGCCACACAGCTGTTCCTTCTCTGAGCCCCAGTGGCTGAACTGGGTGGTAATTCGAGAGCAGGGGCGCACACTGTGGTTGAAACCCTACCTTATAAGGACCTCACTGATGTTAGAACAAGTGAAGGACAAAAGAGGCTCTATTAGAGGTGTTTGGGAGGTAACAGGATTGTGTGAAGGACCGTTGTTCTGCTCTCTTAGGCATATTTTTACTATAAATGAGACATTTCAGTAACATTTTCATTTTTGGTTGTAGAGGGAGAATGATATGTTGAATTTGGAATCTGGGTCTTAGACACATGGATTTCAGCTTCTGGGCTGCACAAGTCAGCTCGGGAAAGATAGGTGTGGGGGAGGAGAAACTGAACAAGCCTTAATCCCTTCCAATTCCTACATTACAGTGTTTCAGCAAATATTTTGCAAAAGGATTTTCTGGATGAACTTCAAACTGAAAGAGGTTCACTTTTGTGGCTCAGAGAGCTGTGCAAATGATTCTTTTTTCTTTAAAGGAAATGAACATTGTTTCAAGCTGACATTTAAACCTCTATTCTCTTACTAGTCTGTCACATTGCTTCATATGTTTTGGTCAGACACACTTCCCAGAAGAAAAGGATATTTATAGGATTGTAGGAATGTGGAGTCCTGGTTTTTGTCATTTTCTGCTTATATAAAAATTCTAATAATAGGGCTCAGAAGCCTCACCAGCTTCTGCCTCTCTTATGGATTTGGTAGCTCCCATGGAAATAGCAATTTAAAGGATGAATAGAGTTTCAATAAGAATAACTCTACCTAGAGATCTTTTCAACTCTGTCTCCTCTTTTTGCCTGGAGTCTGAGACACTAAACCCAAGGGTTGTTTGAAAGAGTTTTGGATTTTTATTCCATTCTATTGCTCACAAAAATACATTGGCTTTTTTCAGGCTACATTGAGAAATTTTCAGGCTACATAGCCAGATTAAAAAAAAAAACTTTATTATTCTTATTGTTGTTTAAAAAATATTTTTGGCTGTGTCATGTGGAATCTTAGTTCCCTGACTAGGGACTGAACCACTGCCCCTGCATTGGAAATGCAAGAGTCTTAACCAGTGGACCACCAGGCAAGGCCCATAACCAGAGTTTTGGATCTGGTTGAAGAAGATCCAATATGAAGAAGTGCAGTCTTCATAATAAGGAGTCCTTTAGTGTACCTGTTATAATCTCAGGAGTCTAACTCAGTAGTCAGCAGACTACAGACTGTGGACTACATCAGCCCACCAACTTTTGGTGAATAAACCAGGAACATAGCCCTACTTGTTCTTTACATACTGCCTTCAGTTGCCTTCTTGCTATAATGGCAGAGTTGGATAGTTGCAACAGAAAATATTTTGGCTCAGAATC
The DNA here is from genome assembly GCF_029378745.1 of Bos indicus. Lineage (NCBI taxonomy): Eukaryota > Metazoa > Chordata > Mammalia > Artiodactyla > Bovidae > Bos > Bos indicus. The sequence continues at coordinate 59,902,099 of NC_091775.1, read as the reverse complement.
TTCAGGAGGAGACTGCTGAATTAATTATTCTCCTGACTTCATGAGTGTTATTACATGAGTCTGAGAAGGCCCCTCTTAGGTTTTACTTTATCCCCATCTCCAACCTCCATTCCCTTCTTTCCCAGAGGCAATTATCTCCCTTTAAAATGTGTATCATTCTGTTTAAGCATGTTCTTAGAAACTGTTTTTGTTTTGTGTGCATGTAGTCTTGGTTTTTGAAAAGCATGTATATTTTGTACTCTCATTTTATTTATGACTTTTCCACTATGCTGTAAGATCTCTTCTTGTTGGCGCGTGTATATGTATCTGTTGCCTCTAGCACACAGTGCGTATCTGCCGCATTTAACTTACTCCCTGACCCAGTGATGGACGACCAGGTTCAGGCCACTGTGCACAGCCTACTAGGTTGGCACCTGCACAACTCCACAGCTGCCACTGACATACCCTGCAAGTAGTTTACAGTGAACATCTTGAACATACCCTTTGGACCTGTGTGAAAATTCCTTTTAGCTATATAATCTAGGAACAGATTTGCCAGCTCATAAGGTATGTGCGCTTCGTTTTGTAAGTAATGCAAGACTGTTTCCCCTGAAAATACCACTGGTCTCTATTCCCCCCAGCAATATGAAGGAAGTCCAGTATACATGTATTCTCTGCCCCAATACCTGGCATCATCCAGTTTTCTAATGTTTGTCAGTCTAATTGGTATAGAGTGAAATCTCAGTGTTGTTTTAATTTGCCTGCTTCTGACTACTGATGAGGTGGAGTATCTCTTGATATGCTTCTCAGGTTTTTGATTTCCTCTTTTACAAATTGTCTGTTTATATTAGTTGCCCATTTTTCTAATGGAGATGCTCTCTTCTTGAATTTACTTTGCAGCTCTACTTTCTAGATATTAGTTCCTTAGAGTTTTAAGTATTGAGCATGTCTGTCTTCTAGCTTAGTTCCTGATGTCATTCAGTGCATGTGTTGCTATTTGGCAGAAACAAACACAATATTGTAAAGCAATTATCCTCCAATTAAAAATAAATAAATTTAAAAAAGAAATAATTTTGTTGCCATATAATTCATTGAGTTATTGTTTTAGGATTCAGACTTGGAAAGTTTATTTAGACAGTTCTATACTCTTACAGACCACCTGACCGGCCTCTTGAGAAACCTGTATGCAGGTCAGGAAGCAACAGTTAGAACTGGACATGGAACAACAGACTGGTTCCAAATAGGAAAAGGAGTACGTCCAGGCTGTATATTGTCACCTTGCTTATTTAACTTATATGCAGAGTACATCATGAGAAATTCTGGGCTGGAAGAAGCACAAGCTGGAATCAAGATTGCCAGGAAAAATATCAATAACCTCAGATATGCAGATGACATCACCCTTATGGCAGAAAGTGAAGAGGAATTCAAAAGCCTCTTGATGAAAGTGAAAGAGGAGAGGGAAAAAGTTGGCTTAAAGCTCAACATTCAGAAAACTAAGATCATGGCATCTGATCCCATCACTTCATGGGAAATAGATGGGGAAACAGTGGAAACAGTGGCTATTTTTTTGGGCTCCAAAATCACTGCAGATGGTGATTCCAGCCATGAAATTAAAAGACGCTTACTCTTTGGAAGGAAAGTTATGACCAATCTAGATGGCATATTGAAAAGCAGAGACATTACTTTGCCAACAAAGGTCCATCTAGTCAAGGCTGTGGTTTTTCCAGTAGCCATGTATGGATGTGAGAGTTGGACTGTGAAGAAAGCTGAGAGCCAAAGAATTGATGCTTTTGAACTGTGGTGTTGGAGAAGACTCTTGAGAGTCCCTTGGACTGCAAGGAGATCCAACCAGTCCATTCTAAAGGAGATCAGTCCTGGGTGTTCTTTGGAAGGACTGATGCTAAAGCTGAAACTCCAATACTTTGGCCACCTCATGCGAAGAGTTGACTCATTGGAAAAGACCCTGATGCTGGGAGGGATTGAGGGCAGGAGGAGAAGGGGACGACAGAGGCTGAGATGGCTGGATGGCATCACTGACTCGATGGACGTGAGTCTGAGTGAACTCCGGGAGTTGGTGATGGACAGGGAGGCCTGGCATGCTGCGATTCATGGGGTCGCAAAGAGTCGGACACGACTGAGTGACTGAACTGAACTGATACTCTTACATCATGAAACATTCTTCTGTATTTCTTCTATGTGATATTAATTAGGGATTCCATTTTATTTCTCTCTAGCAAATCAATTTCAGCCAAATGACTAATTCTTTCTTCACTGATTTATAGAACTATTTTAGTGTGTATAATGGCTTCCCCGGTGCCTCAGCAGTAAAGAATCTGCCTGCACGCAGGACACGTGGGTTTGATTCCTGGGAGATCCCCTGGAGAAGGAAATGGCAACCCACTTCAGTGTTCTTGCCTGGGAGATCCCATGCAGAGAGGAGCCTGGTGGACTACAGTCCATGGGGTCACAAAAGAGTTGGATACAACTTGGCAACTAAATAACAAAACATGGTCCTATGATGTCACAGATCTCTGAGTTTTCTCTTCAGTTCCTTGGTCTATTTACCTGTTTTTATTTTAATGCCAGAGTTATTAAAAAACTGTCATCTTACAATGATATTTTGCAGGACAAGTCCTTTCTATTTAGTCTTCTCTTTTAACAACAACTTGCACATTAATAGAGACAGTTTTCTTTATACATGTTGTTGTTCAGTTGCCAAGTTGTGTCTGACTTTTCATGACCCCATGGACTGCAGCATGCCAGGCTTCCCTGTCCCTCACCATCTCCAGGAGTTTGCCCAAGTTCATGTCCATTGAATCGGTGATGCCATCCAACACCTCATCCTCTGTCTCCCTATTCTTCTTCTACCTTCAACGTTTCCCAGCATCAGGGTCTTTTCCACTGATTCAGCTGTTCACATCAGGTGGCCAAAGTGTTGGAACTTCAGCATCAGTCCTTCCAAAGAGTATTCAGGGTTGATTTCCTTTAAGCTTAACTGGTTTGATCTCCTTGATTTCCAAGGCACTCTCAGTGTTGTCTCCAGCACCACAGTTCGAAAGCATCAATTCTGCACCGCACAGTCAAAGGCTTTAGTGTAGTCAATGAAACAGAGGTGGATGTTTTTCTGGCATTCCCTTGCTTTCTCTATGATCCAGTGAATTTTGGCAATTATCTCTGGTTCCTCTGCTTTTTCTAAACCCAGCTTGAACATCTGAGTTCTCAGTTCATGTAACGCTGCAGCCTAGCTTGGACAATTTTGAGCATAACCTTACTGGCATGGGAGATTAGTGCAGTTATTTGGTGGTTTGAACATTCTTTAGTATTGTCCTTCTTAGAAATTAGGGTATGTTTATTATGTTTCATGGAAATTTGAGTTAAGGTTTTATTTTGATTGCTTTAATTTAAATATTAATTTGGAAGTAATCCACATTTTAGGCTATTAAATCATCCTATCCAAGAGCATGGGATCTCTTCACTTATTTATTACATGCACATTATCCTCCTGTATGTCCTTTATTTGTATTTTATGTTATTTTTATAGAGGTCTTGTATGCTTAAAGCTCAACATTCAGAAAACTAAGATCATGGCATCTGGTCCCATCACTTCATGGGAAGTAGGTGGGGAAACAGTGGAAACAGTGTCAGACTTTATTTTTGGGGGGCTCCAAAATCTCTGCAGATGGTGATTGCAGCCATGAAATTAAAAGGCGCTTACTCCTTGGAAGAAAAGTTATGACCAACCTAGACAGCATATTCAAAAGCAGAGACATTATTTTGCCAAGAAAGGTCTGTCTAGTCAAGGCTATGGTTTTTTCAGTAGTCATGTATGGATGTGAGAGTTGGACTGTGAAGAAAGCTGAGCACCGAGGAATTGATGCTTTTCAACTGTGGTGTTGGAGAAGACTCTTGAGAGTCTCTTGGACTCCAACCAGTCCATTCTAAAGGAGACCAGTCCTGGGATTTCTTTGGAAGAACTGATGCTAAAGCTAAAAGTTTAGTACTTTGGCCACCTCATGGGAAGAGTTGACTCATTGGAAAAGACTCTGATGCTGGGAGGGTTTGGGGGCAGGAGAAGGGGACGACAGAGGATGAGATGGCTGGATGGCATCACTGACTTGATGGACATGAGTTTGAGTGAATTCCGGGAGTTGGTGATGGACAGGGAGGCCTGGCGTGCTGCGATTCATGGGGTCGCAAAGAGTCGGACACGACTGAGCGACTGAACTGAACTGCACTGTATACTTTCAGTGATGTTGACTTTTACTTTGTTGCTGTTGATATTGCAATCAGTATTTTTCACTCTTTAAAATGACATTTTCAGTTGGGTTATACTAGTCTAGGGACAGTGACTTTTGTAGGTTGATCTAGTATCTGGCAGCTGTTGATTGTGCTGATTTTTCTAGGTAGATTATCACATTTACGTAGAAGACAATTTACCATCTTCCAATCTTTACACCTATTATTTTCTTTCACTTTTTTTTTGCAACATTGACCTCTTATACTAAGTTAAATTAGTAGAGATGATAGAATACAGCACCATAGGAGTAATACCTTATCAACTGCTTTTTCTGAATCAATAGATATTATTATACAATTATTGTTCATTGATATTTTATAATTTATATATAGCTATATATACACTATGCTAAGTCACTTTAGTCGTGTCTGACTCTGTGTGACCCCATAGACGGCAGCCCACCAGGCTCTCCCGTCCCTGGGATTCTCCAGGCAAGAACACTGGAGTGGGTTGCCATTTCCTTCTCCAATGCATGAAAGTGAAAAGTGAAAGTGAAGTCGCTCAGTCGTGTCTGACTCTTAGCGACCCCATGGACTGTAGCCTACCAGGCTCCTCCGTCCATGGGATTTTCCAGGCAAGAATACTGGAGTGGGGTGCCATTGCCTTCTCCAATAGCTATATATATTTAACTACAATATAGTGGATTTACAATGTTAGTTTCAGGTATACAGCAGAGTAATTCAGTTATACATATCTATGTATTTTCAGATTCTTTTCATTACAAGTTATTATAAGTTGTTATAGGATATTGAATGTAGTTCCCTGTGCTAATCAGTAGGTTCTTGTTATTTATCTATTTTTATATAGTAGTGCGCATCTGTTAACTCAAACTCCTAGTTTATTTCCCCCTTTCCCCTTTGATAACCGTAATCTATGTCTGTGAGTCTATTTTATAAATAAGTTCATTTGCATCATTTTTAAAGATTCCACAAATAAGTAATACCATGTGATAATTGTGTTTCTCAGTCTGGCTTACTTTGCTTAGTATGGTAATTTCTGGGTCCATCCATGTTGCTGTACCTGTCATTATTTCATTCTTTTTTATGGCTGAGTAGTATTCTATTGTGTGTGTGTATATATAATACACTATATATATATATATATATATATATACACACACACACACACACACACACACACACACACACACACACACAAACACCACATCCTCTATGTCTTGGCGCTTGTAAATAGTGCTGCTATGAACATTGGGGTGCATGTATCTTTTTGAATTAGAGCTTTGGCATTTCCAGATACATGCCCTGGAGCGAGATTGCAAGATCATATGGTAACTCTATGCTTAGTTTTTAAGGGAACCTCCTTATTGTTGTTCTGTATTTTTCTTCATTTTGATCATGATAAATTATGTTGTTAGATTTTTGATGCATCCCTGGTTAATTTCACTTGAGCTTGATACACATAAATCATTGTTGATTCTGCTAGCTTCTATTTTATTTTGTATCTTTGTATTGAAATTTATAAGTGAAATGACTCTAGAATTGTCTTTGCTTATGTTTATCTAGTTTCAGAATCAAAATTACATTTTCTCATAAGATGAGCTAGGTGAAGTTTCCCTCTTTTGCTATTTTTTAGAAGCAGTGCTTAAAACTGGAATTCATCATCCCTTGAGAATTTTATAGAACTCTTCCATAAACTATCATGCTAGTTTTGGGATAGGAAAGTCATTGAATTTCTTTTATAGCTCTTAACTGGTTTCTTTAAGGTCCCCAAATCTTGTTGCTATAATTTTGACAGTTACAAATTTTTAGTCTTCTATTCATTTCATCAGTGTTTTCAAATATACTCACCAACAGCTGTTTCTTAATGTCTTCCTTCCTTACTCCCATCCATCCATCCTAATTTCATGAGGAGGGCATGCAACTTTCCTCTTTTTTCCCCTTGATCAGTATTGCAAGAGATTTATATTTTATTTTCCTTATGAGACAAGAAAATTGTCTTTCGAATGTGGTAATCTTTTGTTGTGTGTGTTCTCTATTTCTTTGATTTTTGCCCTATTATTATTTCCTTCGTTTTCATTTCCTTGGGTTTGCTCTAAGGCTCTTTCCCCAACTTATTTAGTTACATGCTTAGCTAATTTACTTCTAACTTTTCTTATTTCCTGATCATTTATTTAAACCTATAAATTTTTCTCTAAGCATGACCTTACTAGTGTCCTGCAGAATTTGACAAGTGGTATTTAAATTATCATTCAGTCCTGAATATTTCTAAATTTCCTTTACCACTTCCTGCTTAACTGAATAATTATTTGATAAAATGTGACTTCATGTATATAAAAATGTAAGTTATCCTTTTGCAGATAATTTCTGTTTCATTGTTGTTGAAGTCTGATATTGTTCTTCAGTAATATATTGAGATTACTTTAATGATCCGACACGTGGCCTATTTTTGTAACCAGGGTGTGATAAAAGCTATATTCTTTATTTATTGTTCCCATATATATTCTGTATATACTTAGTGTGTTCTCAGTTGCTAAGTTGTGTCTGACTCTTTGTGATCCCAGAGGCTGTAGCCCTCCAGGCTTCTCTGTGCATGGGATTTCCCGGGCAAGAATTTTTTTCTATCCCTGACTCTTCCCTCTAATAACACACAATACATCAGCATGCTCTTATGTTCTTATCTTTGTCTCCCTACCTTCTTGGCTGTTAATTAGGATTGACAACAGGTTTCTGTGATGTGTAAATATCCATCACAATTCAAGACACAAAATAAGTATCTGATGACATTGTTCCTTTTTCTCCTTTAAAGGAAGTTTGTTTCTTTTAAAAGAAAAAGTTTGTCTACTGTCATCCCCAAACTAATGTCATTAACAGAAAGTTTTTCTGCTAAAATAATCAGTATCAATTGATTCATTTATTGAACTCCTATAAGGTGTTATAGCACATAAAAAAGAAAATGACACATGTACATCTGAAGAAAAGTACCTCTATGCTGTTATTTAACTGTGACAGATAAAGAAGTTTGTGGCAGTCTATATGAATTGGATTGGGGCTTCCCAGGTGGTAACAGTGGTTAAAGAACCCATCTGCCAAGGCAGGAGAGGTAAGAGACACAGGTTCAATCCCTGGGTTGGGAAGATCCCCTGGAGGAGGGTATGGCAACACACTCCAGTATTCTTGCCTGGGAAATCCCATGGGCAGAGGAAACTGGTGGGCTACAGTCCATGGGGTCTCAAAGAGTCGGACACAGCTAAGTGACAGCATGCAGATGACTTGATATATGTAAAGTATGGGTATGAAGACATAGAAGACACAGACCGAGCTTTAATTCCTCTTTCTCTTGTCCATAGGGTCTTCCTTTGCTTACTCAACAACGGTCAGATAGAAATCTTTAAAATCCCTCATCATGACATCTAATTATGGTTGAGATTTAAAATCAAGTGACTGCTATCTATTTTAATAAATACATTTTCTGTGAAAGATGTCTAAGATAAGTTTATTCTTGTAGCCTCAGGATCCTGATAGATACAGGGATTATACACCACATATTGGGTTTTATAACTCAGACTCTTCTGGGATTTTTAACACAGGTTGGAACTGTCACTCATACTCAGTGGAGTAGCTCTCTGGAGTTTTTTAGTAACAAGGTGCTAATTTAGTAATAGCCCTGAGCATTTGTGAATATTCTGTTATAGATATTTTATAAGCATTAACCATTTAATCCTTTACAACTGGAAAGGTCGATGCATAATCCCAATAATTCACTTGGGGAAACTGAGGATCTTCAATAACTCACCAAAGTCAGGTAACTAGCACAGGACAGAGCTGGGGTTTGAACTTGTCTGTGCTGACTCTGGTGCTTTTCTTCCTTCCACTGTACCGCAGCTGCTCCAATATGACTTCAAACTGGAAAACTCCATACACACGTCTGAATCTCTTTCTTGTATTTCAACCTATTGTAAGGGGCTCACTTACACACCTTAACAAGCACACACATACATGGTTAAAAAGGATCAGCACCCATCAAAATCATTTCACTTGTGATCCGAAATCCTATTGAAACGCTGATCTCCTGAGAGAGGTAATGCTGGAGGGTTATGGCATTTCTTGGTTTCTTGATTACAGTAATTTGGCCTATATTTCCTTATTTGTTTTTCTTTCCCTAGTGCTCAGGTAGAGGACGGGGCTGGGGGTAGGAGCTAGGCAGGGGAGGCAGGTCTGGCTTTACTTTTATTGGCTCTGAGGACCATGAAAAGCTTAAGGGGAGCAGGCTTCCTTGCTAAAGTTTGTTCCCAGCACTGCCTCTCGGGAGGTGGTGGGTGGGATGCAGGGAGGCCTGGGTTTGGACAGCCTTGATGGGCAAGGAGAAGATGCTGGGGCAAATGATGAGAGAGGCCTCTCTGTTTCTGTTTATTATGAATAATTTCAAAAAGGTAAAGGCAAGAGACTGAGACTATAATGGTGAAAAGGAGATAGCACAGCCCGGAGCCCAGGCTCAGCTTCCCAGGGCGTCTTCATCTGTCCCAGGGAGGCTGGTGCCTGCTGTCACTGACTCTTGCTCCTGAAGCCAATCTCTCTCTTAGGAGGCTCCGAATCTCCCAAGAACCAAGGAGTGCAGTACATATTCCTGAAAGTCACAGTGACAGGTGGGAATGTAGCCAAATGCCCCACACCATCCATTTATCATTTCATGTAACGGGCTGCTGCTGTGCAAGGTTCCTGTGGGCCAACTCTTGCAGCCAGTTCCTTAGTATCCCCTCCTTCTTCAGGAAGCTGACAGTTTTACCTTGACCGACCTTGGGGTGGGGTTGTGAACAGTTTCCGAGAAGTGGATCAACTGTGTCAGAGACTCTGCCTAGTGTTTTATTTTGTGCTACACATACAGAATAAACTCATTTCATTTCCACGATAACTCTTTACTGAACGTTAGATATAATTTTCCCTATTTTACAAGAACTGAGGTCTAGGAAGTTAAGTGAGTTCCCTAAGACTCCTCAGGATGAGTAAGTAGTAAGAGTGGGATTCAAACTCATCTTTGGCTCCTTGTCTTCTTTCTGGTGACATGGATCTCTCTCAGCTGTGCTGTTCACCCCATTGAGAGGACAGCCCCTCCCTAGCCCTTTAGAAATGTGAACAATAATGATAATGATGAACAAGGATGGTGATCATCCCAGCAAGAATGAATAAACCTTCCATTGAAAGCTCTTGGAATTTGTTTGAATTTCCTCTTGTCAGAGTTATAGAAATTAATGAGCTGCTAGATCTGGACCTGGTGTGCCTTGATAAAAGGACTTATTTTTAGTGCTTTAGCATTTAAAAGGATCTGTTATAATTTCATGCTTATAATAACACTAAATAAGGGCCTGTATTTGTCTAGCATAATTGGAAGAAGCAAAGGAAAGGGGAAACAGTTACTTCCAAACAAATGGCATGACTGCTTCTTGCGAGAAATTGGAAGACAGAGAAACCCCCCAATGAAACAAACACCCGGGCTTTAATTATCCTCCATGGAGAGCATTTCCCACAGACCAGAGATGGCCTTTAGGAACACAAAGTCCCACCCAGCTAGGCTGGGAGTGTGTGGGTGGCTATGGGGGTTAGAAGGCGGGGCAGGGTTGTTTCAGTTAAGGAGTGATGCTGTCCATGAACAGCTTACTTGAGTTGCTTTAGGACCAGAGAGAAGGCACAGGAGTGCCGGTCCTTCCCTTTTTTTGACTGTCTCGGGGATGATTTATTGACCTGTCCTTTTGTCTTTAACCTCACTGTCTTTGAGGCCTCTGAGAACACGGTGGCTGAAATAAAGAAGGATGAGAGAGGGTTAAAGCCTAGGATGTAGTAAATGGACTACTCTCCCAGACTTCCAGATCAGCCCAGGGTCACTAAGTCTCATCCCTCCCTTGCTCTCTGCCCGGAACCCTTTTGTTGAGCACCCTCCTTACACGCAGCACCTGGGGCCCCGCCCCTCTCATGGCCACACCCCTTTCGTGGCCACACCCTCTCCCCATAATCTGCACCCAGTCCTTCATCTGCCAGTCTCTTTCTCCCACAGTAAAATTTTTTGCTCTCTTTGTGCATTTGCATTTCTGCTGACTGCTAAGATCAGTTTAATTTCATGGGTGTCATTTCCTTCAAGAAATCTCTCTCTGAGCAGCAGCCCATCGAATCCCCGATAAAACATATTTTCCTACGGTAATGATTTTATGGGCCCATAAGTCATGAATTTATTATGATCTCAGCTCCTGCTGCTGATTGCTGTAAAATGCAAAGTAATTAACAGCGAGCGGTAGCAGTTATTCCCACCTGGTAACGTGTTCCTTCGTTCACTGATGGGTTTGATTAAAGTAATGACTAAAGAGTAAAGCCCCGCTGTAAAATATTAGCATGATTAATACTGTATCCTAAATAAGAAACAAAACTAACGGGCACGGTCGGAGAAATTAAAAAAAAATGTATACACATAATCCTTCCTCTTCCACCCTCTCCCCCTCCCTTAAGCAATTGTTCTGGCTCATTTAGGGTAAGTCTTGCTTCCATTAAATAATGTATGGCTTCCAAGGCTAGGGGCTGGCTAACAGAGCATGTTGCACACTTTCCATAACATCTTAAGTGCTGGTGTTAATTTTTTCCCCTTTCCTCTTTGATGTGCAGAATGGAGATTAGATGGCAATGTACTTCGGACTACAGCCTAGATATCAGTGACAGGGTCCCTTTCATTTCTGTGTGGGGAATGGGTCTTCATGGGCCATCTGGGACAAGAGCAAAAGGAGCTTTGGTGACTTTGCTTCTCTCGTTGACTAGCTGGAGCCTGGAGAAAGCTCTGTGGGAGTTCAGGGAAAGTATTACTCGGGCGATCCCCAACCAGAGAGCTACAACTGAAGCTGATGACCTTCAACTTTACCTTTCGTAATGTTAGAAAAAACCTGTAGTGTTGGACTGTTCTGTGGAGAAACATATATGCCTCCTCGGTGCCTGAACACTTCATTGTCCTTATTCGTGGTGCTATAAAGAGGTACAACTTTCTTGAAGCCTCACTTTTCCTGAAGATGGAGTTGGAGGCCCTCTTCACTGTGGGGTTGGAGGCAGTTCTGTGTGTGGAACTCCAGAGCATCTATACCTCTCAACTCTGAGGAGAACTGCTGCTACTGCTAAGTCACTTCAGTCGTGTCCGACTCTGTGTGATCCCATAGACGGCAGCCCACCAGGCTCTCCTGTCCCTGGGGAGTTCTTGCCTGGGATTCTCCAGGCAAGAACACTGGAGTGGGTTGCCATTTCCTTCTTCAATGCATGAAAGTGAAAAGTGAAAGTGAAGTCGCTCAATGGTGTCCGACTCGTAGCGACCCCATGGACGCCCACCAGGCTCCTCCATCCATGGGAGTTTCCAGGCAAGAGTACTGGAGTGGGGTGCCATTGCCTTCTCTGCAACCAGGCACAGCCCTCCTGAAGTGGCTGTAGGCAGGTAGAGGTTGACCGGGGGCTGAGGGTGAGCTGGAGGAGATGGCCTGCTGAGAGAGGTCTTGGAGAAAGGGGAGAGATATGCTTTTGTCTTCCTCCAGTTGCTCTGAAATTAATTTCACACCTACCTCTGTGGGCTGGGGGAGAGAGAGACAGAGAAATATAGGAATATGTGTGCAGTAGGAGGACTCTCAAGCATTTGACCCAGGAAAAATTTAGGAGCGTCTTTCTTATGAGAGAATTGCTTGGCCAAGTGTTGAAAGACGGTCTATGGGAAGACAAGAGCCCACTTCTTTAACTCTTTGTGTGTGCATGCTAAGTCTCTTCAGTTGTGTCCAATTCTTTGCCTCCCCTATGGACTGTAGCCTGCCAGACTCCTCTGTCCATGGGGATTCTCCAGGCAAGAATACTGGAGTGGGTTGTCATGCCCTCCTCCAGGGGCTCTTCCCAACCCAGGGATCGAACCCATGTCTCTTATGTCTCCTCCATTGGCAGGTGGGTTCTTTACCACCTGGGAAGTCCCTGGATGCCTATTATATGCCAGCCACGGGACTATAGTCTCTGTCATTAAGAAACTCCCAGGTTAAAAACTCAACTAAGAGAGAAGATGATAAAGAAAACCTCATGGGCAAAAGCATGAGTAAAAGAAGAAATGGGGACCTTGGGACTCTTGGTCTTCATTGCCTTGTGTGTCTGAGGGGCTGGAGAGAGAAAGCCACACTGCTAGGTAGGAGACAGAGGTGGATGACATAGGTGGTCCACTTCGTGAATTTGGAAGGGAAAAGACCGTCTTTTATGGGAGCGGTGGGCATCCTTTTTCTGACCCATAGCCACAGACAGCATGGAGAATAGTGCCATCAGTTTACACCTCTCCTTGATTTAGGGAACTTTCTTGGTGGTTCAGATGGTAAAGAATCTGCCCCCAAAACAGGAGACCTGGTTTTCATCCCTGGGTCAGGAAGATCCCCTGGAGAAAGAAATGGCAGCCCATTCCAGTATTCTTGCCCGTGAAATCCCTTGGACAGAAGAGCCTGGAGGGCTACAGTCCATGGGGTCGCATAGAGTCGGACACAACTGAGTGACTTTCACTTCAGTTCGATCCTTGGTTTAGAAGAGCTCAAAGCACTTCAAAGTACAAGATCCTTGTTGGGGGAGAAGTGAAGGACAGATGTAAGTGGAGGCTTCTTAATGATTTGGGGCCCTAATTCTGAAGAAGGAAATGATTTGTTCAAAGCTGCTCTTAGTAAGGGGCTGGTGTGAGATCAGACCCCATGTCTTCCCCATTAACAAGTCATGCCTATTTGCTTAATGGATTATGCTTCAGATGCCAGGTTTCTGGAGGCCATGCTGACAGGCCACCCAACTGGGTTTGAGCAAACTACAAACAATGGCAATTTGCACAGCTCTGTTGTGAGTCCCTGGAATAATATCACATGGGCTGCCTGGGAAAGAATCTGACAGAAAGGCATCAGGTGGTTTTTTTTTTTTTTTTTTCTTTTTTTTTCCTGTACTAAAAACGACAGCTGCTTCCAAAGTGCAAGGTATTTTCCTAATCAAGGATGAAGCTGTGATGAGGTGAGGTTGGGGGTTAGGTGAGAGTAAATCGATCTCTAAAAATACTTTTTCCTCTTCTCTTCCCTTCTTAACAAATTAGGGAGAAACCCCTTGTTGCATGATATTTCAGAAATAATACAATAGACATGTGCCTTTCTGCCTTTACTCCTGGAGCCCTTGCTTCTCAGGGGTAAAGGAAGGAAGAGTTATGGGGATCGAGGTGCTGGCAACCAGGAAGATAAACGCAAAGCCCTCCCTCTCTCCACCGCTGAGCAGGTCAAAAAATGATTGCGTTGGGTGTGAAGGATTTATGTCTGCCGTGAGTCAGTCAGAGTGTCGGGGTAAATCAAGGCTGACATTTTTAGCATCTGGGGAAAAAAAAGCAATTGCATTTTATGTCTACATTTTGCTCAGCTAATCAAGGTGCGGAAGAGACAGTCTGCCTGGGGAAGCTTTTCCACTTTTTATTATTTAGGTAGGGTTTGGTTCGCCCCATAGAAACACGGAGCAAATCTATAAAGGCCTCAGTTTAGAGTCAGGAAGAAAGGAAAAGGCCCTCCCTGTCACATTTGATTTGGAGAGAGAAGTTGGCAAAATGTATCAACAGCTGAGGAAGGGGATTTGGGGAGGAGCTGGACATGGGGGGTTTCTGAGCAATCTTATGAACAAAGAAGTGAAGAGTCATCTTTGCAAAGAGTTTTTCTCTCACTGAGTCTCCAACAGGACCTAGGATATACTAGAACTTTTAGAAAACAACTAGCTTGATGTTTTTAACTAAATTAGCCAGCTGCTAATTGACCGTTTGTTAGTCCTTGAGCTGAAGCAACCAGCGAAATAACTAAGTAGATGAGATGGAGCTGTTAAAGCAGCTGATGTATATTGACATGGTTCAAAATCAAGCCACAGTTAATGTGTGCAAGGGGAAAAGAAAAGCGAACAAATTCACTAGTCATATTTCTTTTTAGCTTTCTGTTTTCAAGGCTAATTATTGGTTTATCTAAGTGCTTTGCCTTCATAAATGAGAATGTATTTGGATTTCAAAAATCTTCTATTTTGCACCAGGGACTAGATTCAGCAAATAGACTTTCATATGTTAGTGGATAGTAATCATGATAGCTAACTTTTCTTGAGAGGGAGAGGATTTCTTATTAAATCACCAATGCCTCAGGAGAGGGTTGCAATCTCTGTTTTACAGAAGGGGAAACTGAAGCTTAGAGAGGTTGACTCCTATATTTGAGGTTGTATCTGGCTCTTCCTAGCTGGTAATAACTAAAAAGTTCTTTGAACAAAGACAATTCTGCCTCCACAACCCTCATGCCTAACTTCTCTGTGGGCTGCATCAGAGTTGATCTCAGCAGAGATGCACAGTTACACTAATAATGTTAGAATCAAGAGCTTTTATGAAAACACACTTCATTAATAACTAGATTTTCCTTTTCATGGCCCTGAAAAAACTTGGGAACCAGCCACAGGTCCTGAAAGTGTGAGATGATGATGGTAATAGCTAAAATGTGTTACTTACGTGGGCTTCCCTGGTAGATAAGTGGTAAAGAATCTGCCAATGCGGGGGATGTGGGTTCAGTCCTTGGGCTGGGAAAATCCCCTGGAAAAGGAAATGGCAACCCATCCTGGTATTCTTGTCTGGAAATCCTTATGGACAGAGGGGCCTGATGGGCTACAGTCCATAGGGTCGCAAATAATCAAACATGACTTAGCAACTGAACAACAACAAATTGCTGACTTGTCATATGCCAGACACCATGTTAAGCTCCTTATACTTACTTACTCACAGTATCCATAGTCCTAAAAAATGAGCCAGTTAGGAACCCAAGCTTCAGATGAAGAAATGGAGGGCCCAAGAAATTCAGAAAATTTCCATGCTTTTAACTAAGAAGCCAGGATAAGAAGCCAAGAAAATGAGATGGTGTCAGAGCCCAGTACTGCTAGTAATGGCTTGGTCAGGCCAGGACGTGTTTGGGTGGGACAAGAGTATTGTAATAGTTTATTCATTACCTTCCTTCTTGTGTATATGTGTCCTCAAATGATTACTTTGTGGTGTCTGATTTAAGAGACTTCCAAGTTTTCTTACAAGCAATTAATACTCTTGGGACTTCTCTTGTGGCTCTTGTGGTAAAGAATCTGTCAGCAATGTGGGAGACCAGGGTTTGACCATTGGGTCAGGAAGATCATCTGGAGAAGGGAATGGCTACCTGCTCCAGTACACTGAGTTTTCTTGCAAACAATTAAAGCTCTTCCTCTATTAGCACATATTTAGTTTAGAAAGAAAGGGTCAATAAAACTGGAAGAAAAATAAGGAAAAAAAGTTGCCAACAAAAAGACAAAGAAGAAAATACTTGTCCATCCTAAAGGAAATCAGTCCTGAATATTCACTGGAAGGACTGATGCTGAAGCTGAAATCCAGTACTTTGGCCACCTGATCTGAAGAGCTGACTCATTTGAAAAGACCCGGATGCTGGTAAAGATTGAATGTGGAAAGAGAAGGGGACGACAAAGGATGAGATGGTTGGATGGCATCACCGACTCAACGGACATGAGTTTGAGGAAGCTCTGGGAGTTGGTGATGGACAGGGCGAACTGGCATGCTGCAGTCCATGGGGTCGCAAAGAGTAGGACACGACTGAGTGACTGAACTGAACTGAAGAATCTTTTATCTGAGATTTCAAGCACTGCTTCCCTTCTTAGGGCCCTAGGACCCCTCCCTAGATGTCCTAGAAGGGGGTACAGGGACCTTAAAGTTATCTTCAGTATATCAAAAAGTCAAACTAAAATTGATTTACAGATAATAAGGCATCTTAGTGTAAGTCAAACAGCACGTTCATGGAGTTATATTTGCTCAGTGAGGTAATGCTGATTACTGCATACTGATTGTTCTTTGATGAATAAAGATAGGGGAATATTCTTTAATAAATGCCATCAATTAGACAAAAAATATATTAAAAAATAAGAAACCTCATAAGGAAAAGAATAAAAGGTCTTTGGTGACAGAAAGCCTAGAAGCCCCTGATACGAAGAAGGTTATTTTTTCTTTTTGTTCTTTGTGGCTCGACTATTTGTTGGAAATGCTAGCAAAATAGTTTTCAAAGCCCAATGAGATAATTTATGTAAAGTGTTATGCAAATACTAGCTTTTTTGTTATTAATATTAACAGTAATAGTCATGATAATGATCTTGCTGTGGAGCAGGTGAAATCGCATCAAGAACCTTAATTTTAAAACTTTTCCTCAGTAGAGATTTGTTCTCTTCTGCACCAAACCTTGTGTTAGTGTAGGTGTACCCTGTATGGTGTGTGCTCCCGCGTGTGTCCACTGCATGTGTCACACTGTATGTGCATGTGCGGTGTGTACAAACACACATGCCATGGTTTTGTGAAAATACCGTAGCCCCCACCCGCTGTGTCTCGTTGAGCAGCTGCACATTACACAA
The DNA here is from genome assembly GCF_029378745.1 of Bos indicus. Lineage (NCBI taxonomy): Eukaryota > Metazoa > Chordata > Mammalia > Artiodactyla > Bovidae > Bos > Bos indicus. Next base: position 59,885,416 of record NC_091775.1, on the reverse strand, counting down.
TTCTTTGCTCAGAAAACTTATTTGAAAGGGTGATGAAGCATTTGGGTTGTGCTGTGGGTTTTCACTCCCCAATTTTTGCCATTAATTAGACAAACCTCCCCACCAAATCCTCCTAAGGAGGCTGAAGGGTCTGGGAGAAGCTGGACCTGAGTATCTGGCCATCTTTATCTTGGGCCTGTGCCTCTGAACACAAGGTGGTTTGAATGTCACAATGAGGCTGTGAAATCGGTGTCTCAGGTACGCGTCCAACACATACCACTATGGACTTGACTTAATGCTTCCTTTTTAACTAGTTGTTTTGATGCGCTGTGGAGACAGTGTGAGTCACACTATTAATTGGGCAGAGATTAGCACATAATCAAATCATATCTGCTTAAAAAAATAGTCAGAGCCCTCTTTATTAAAATGGAATAAAGTGTAAATTGATCTATAGCAATTTGACTCTGCACTCCTGGTTAAGAAAAGGCTATTGAGTGGAATGAGATCGGTACCTACTCTAATCTTTGTTATCAATCTCTTGTTGGTCTGTCTCTGGACTTCTTTCATCTTACTTCAGAGAAAGCCTTGATAGTCTCCACATGGCTCTCTGAGGTTCAGTCTGTCCACACCTTCTCTGCCTGCCTCATCAGCTCCTTCTACTGCTGCCTCACTCCAGCTCCAATTGAGGCTCATATTTACCATCAGCAGGCAAAGGTGCCTCCTGAACACCCCAGTTTACTCTGCATGTCCACTTACTCTAGATCTCTCCTCTGCTTCTCTCTGTTTAAATTTAATTGTTAATTCTTGGCCACTCTGTGTGGGATCTTCGTTCCCAGACCAGGGATCAGGCCTGCATTGGAAGCAGGAAGTCTTAACCACTGGACCACCAGGGAAGTCCTTGCTTATCTCTTTGCATGAAGTTAGCTGTCCTCTTGATCTGGCGTGGGTACTACTGGTCTCTTTCCAGTATCTGAAGCCATAGGCCATCCCTCCCCATCACCTGCGTGCACACACGAGCAGGTGTGTTCTAACCTGTGAGGGCCCGCTTACCAAGCATTGTTGTTTCTTTTTTGTTCTTAAGCTCATTATTTATTACTCATCTTTACATAGACTAGGCCTCTTCAACGTCATTTTTCACAGTGTACCAAAGACTTTGCCAGGGACTTAATTCCACCCCCCGCCCCATCTTATTATTTCTATTATTTAGATTGACCAGTGTGGTCAAAGACAGTGTGTAGTGGTTTCTCACAAAGAGGAAGCGCTACCATGGTCTCCAGGGGCTACAGGTTCACTGGGTTAGGCATTGAGTTAATAGGGGATATGAGTTGATTTGAATTACTATTTTTCTTCACAGCAATCTCGGCAGCTTTAGGGAGCTGGAACATGGAATAAAATGGTGGCTGAAAAGACATTCCAAGTGACCACTGCTATCCACTTCACAGCATGGCAAAAGTGGGAAGGTTTTAGGCTTTTGAGTGTGACATGTATGCAAATCCCAACTCCTGTTATTTTGCCTATGTGACCTCTCAGTCTCAGTTTCCTAACCCATAAACTAGGAATGATGGTACCTTCCTCACAGGTGGTTGTTAGGGAAAAAATGAGACGATATATTTAAAACAGATCACAGAACACACTATAGGTCCACAAATGTCATGGGCTAAAGTACATTATCAGAGAGGTGGATATCCTTGAAGTGAAAGTGTTACTTTTACTCTCAGTCATGTCCAACTCTTTTTGACCCCATGAACTGTAGCCTACCAATTTCCTCTGTCCATGGAATTCTCCAGGCAAGAATACTGGAGTGGGTAGCCATTCCTTTCTCCAGGGGATCTTCCCAACCCAGGGATCAAACCTGGGTCTCCCGCATTGCAGGCAGATTCTTTACTGTCTGAACCACCGGGGAAGCCCCTGGGGGCAATGTAAAACTTAAATTATTAACACAGCCATTCCTCAAATGAATTCTGAACACTGAAAATAAATGAGCATAGAACTGCCAGAGATGAAGTTCCTAAGGAAAACATATCCTTTACTGCAAGCTGAGCCCTGCACTTCCTGGGATGCTTGGGGTATGTTGCCCGTTTGGTGGCAGGGAGGCAGAAGACGATGAGCTGTCTCAGCTCAGTTCTCAGCCTTAGGGCAGTGCCTTGGGTGGTAAAAAGATGCAACTCAAATCTTTAGAAATTGAGAGAAGGAACAGGAGAGAAGTCTCTACAAAGAACTGAGAGTCAGAAAGAGACTTAGGAGAGCCCCAGCAGGGTTACTTAAGAGAAAATCGGGTGCCAAGGTCTGAAGGTTGAAACATGGAGGGAAAAGGATGCAGACTTTGAGATGCTAGAAGAAAGATTCAAAATACCTGTACAAATTAGAATTCTGTTTGGATTTTGGTCTAAATCAATAAGGTAATATGGATACATGAAGATTCTTGAAATTCCAATGCCAGTTACAGAGGTATAGTGGTGTGTGTGTGTGTGTGTTTATATGCATGTGCACATACATGCAAAGGATGATCATCCTCCTCATAACAAACACTGGTTCCTTCAGGTGTGCCCTGGGTCCCATTTCTTTCTTGCTTCCATCTTCAGGTTTTTGGTTTTTTCCTCTCTCCAGCATCATCAGTTTTTCCTTTTCTTACTGCATTGTATGTATTTTCCAAGGTAAATCAAAATGAAGTCCTCTTTTGATTGCTTATTTTCTCTAACCAAAGCCTCAATTCTCTGCTATCCTTTAAGATCAGATTTCTTCTAAAAGTTGTTAAATTGTGTTTTAATTATGTCCATTCATTCTTCAGTTCCCTCCTCTATCCTGAAGGTGGCTCAAGGCACTGCCAGCTTATTCATTGTGCCATCCAAGGGTCAGCTTTTCAGTCTTCATCTTCATCAGTCTCCTAGCCACCTTATCCAGGGCTGGTCACACTCTTCTTGGCATAGTTCTCTCCTTCCTTCCATGACATGTTTCCTGGTTGTCCTTTCCCCCTCTAGTTCCTCCCTTCAGTATAGGCTCTCTGAGTGTGGTTATGCTCTAAGGCTTGGTTTTCCCTCTTCTCTCCATGTACTTATTTCCTATGTGATCTCTTCTATCCTTATAGCCCTAAATTTCCTCTATATGCTAATGAGATAAATAAATAAAAATATATTTATGTCTCCAGGCCAAAAATCTATTCTGAGACTCAGACTCATATATCTACCTGGCTACCTGACATCTCTACCTGGATGTCTCAGTTCAGTTCAGTCCCTCAGTTGTGTCCAACTCTTTGCAACCCCATGGACTGCAGCACGCCAGGCCTCCCTGTCCATTACCAACTCCCAGAGTTTACTCAAACTCATGTCCATTGAGTTGGTGATACCATCCAACCATCTCATCCTCTGTTGTTGCCTTCTCCTCCCACCTTCAATCTTTCCCAGCATCAGGGTCTTTTCAAATGAGTCAGCTCTCCACATCAGGTGGCCAAAGTATTGGAGTTTCAGCTTCAGCATCAGACCTTCCAATGAATATTCAGGACTGATTTCCTTTAGGATGGACTGGTTGGATCTCCTTGCAGTCCAAGGGACTCTCAAGAGTCTTATCCAACACCACAGTTCAAAAGCATCAATTCTTCAGCACTCAGCTTTCTTTATAGTCCAACTCTCACATACATACATGACTACTGGAAAAACCATAGCTTTGACTAGACAGACCTTTGTTGGCAAAGTAGTGTCTCGGCTTTTTAATATGCTGTCTAGGTTGGTCATAGCTTTTCTTCCAAGTAACAAGCGTCTTTTAATTTCATGGCTGCAGTCACCATCTGCAGTGATTTTGGAGCCCCCCAAAATAAAGTCTGTCACTGTTTCCACTGTTTCCCCATATCTCACAGACATCTCAAAAGAAAGATGTGAAAAATGGAATTTTGCATTTTCCTTGCACACCTGTTCCCTTTTTAGAATATCCTCTCCCCATAAATGATGCCACCATCAGTGTAATTGTTCAAGCCTACAGCCCTCAAATTATGAATAGGTACTGCCGTATCTATTGCATTCATTTGTTCAGTTAGCATTTACAGTTGATTCTCATTATTTGAGGCAGTTATGTGCTATGAAGTTGCTGAGAATACCAGTATAGTGAATGCTGAACCATTGCTCCTAGGGAGATTACAGGCTTAGGTTCCTCTAAGCATCTGGTCAAGCATTTTTGCCAACTGCTGAATACATTCCATGTGTGTTTCTGTTCACAGACAACTTCTTTTATGTATATTGTTGATTTGTCAACACTGTACTCACGGCCAACAGCACCATCACTCTTGCCTGAATGAAGTTTATCTGACACACGTATTTTCTCCATAAGGTATATGACAGCCTTCTTGCACTGAGGAACACTAGAACGCACTTGAGCAATATACTTGGGGACCATATTAAGCTCAAAAGTGCCAACAAAAAGCACACAAATGCAAGAAAGTGGCATAGAGTAGACAAGGAAAAAGATACCTCTGTACAGCATGAGAGCTGGAACAAGAGGGTGGAGCATTGCTTTATGGGCCATCAGCTAGGAACACACGCGTCAGGCAAATCAAAATTTTCACCTGTCTACAAATGTCTGTGAATGAGGGCAAAAGTGCCCCAAGTATCAATTTGGGCGTTTCATTTAGACAGTAGATGAATTTGCACATGTGGAATCTGTAAATAATGGAGTCCAGTATATTAATATTTATGTACTAGATGTACTATGATGTACTAGATGCTATGTTTTTGAAGATAGACTGCTAAGACCAAAACACGCATGGTCTCTTCCATGGAAGGTATTCATTCTGACTCTGGAGTATGTATTTTGAACCCATCTGCTTTTCTCCACTCCCTCCCTCAACTACTCTAGTTCTTACCACTGATATTTCTCATTTGGGCCATTACTTATTAAGTAACCTCCTTCAGTTTTGCCTCTTCCAATCCCTTCTCCCAGCATGACCAGAGTCGTCCTTTCAAACATGAATTATGCCACTGTTTGCATTTTATCCATTAATGACTTCCTACTCACCTATCTACTGAGGCAGCAGTCTAGCTTAGCTCTACAGTCTCATCTCGAACCATAGCCTCCCTTTACTCATGTTCCCACCACACTGACATCCTTTCGGATACTGTGTGGCCAGGTTCTTCCCTGCCTCTGAGATTCTGTCCATATCTTTCTCTGTCTGTGCCCAGATCACTCAGCACACTTTGGTTCATCCTCAGGTCGAATACTAACTCTCTCCTCGAAGAAAAACCTTCCTTGAACATAAGGTCTGCCTTGTTATTCTCCATACAGATATACCTTATATTTTTTTAAACTCCTTGTAACATATTTATATTTTTCTTTCTTACTAGTTTACTGCGTCATCCCTACTAAACTAATTCCATGAGTTCATATACTATCTTTGCTCTGCTTAGTACTCATTCCTTGTATCTAGCACAGTGCCTGATTATATTAATCACATAATCAGTATTATGAATGAATGAATTTAATGAATTACTAAATGAATAGCTTAGAGTGTCAAAGGACCACTGTATATAGGCTTGTACCAGCTGAGGTAGAGAAGCTCTGGTATTGTCTTCATCCAAATTTCTCTTGCTATTTCCAGTCCTCCTAGGCAGCTATATTCTATATTCTAATTCCTTACTTTGGATTTATAATTCAGCATTTTGTTAGCTCCAGTAGTCCATCCTCTAATAAGCAGAACCAGATATTTGCCATAGCAGCCTACCTTCTTGGAGCAGGTTCCCAGTGCTCACTGTATCACCATGGTCCTAGAGAGGATTCCTGGTGCTCTCCTAGACAATCAGTGCTGCTGTGGTCCTTGCATACTCACCAATGTATCTGGTTTACATTAGGTCCTCTCACAGGTGAGCAAGAGCTGTCAAGGTGACCAAATCTTCTGAACCATCACCTGAATCTAAACTGCCCTGTTGATCATCTGTGACCTTAAAATACTGTGAATTGCACAAAGGAGAACTGATGCCAAAGGTCAGAAATTTCAGAAAGTCCTCTTTGGACCCAATATAAGGAAGAACTTCTAAAGTTGGCTGATTGAGTAGGTAGTGAGCACTCAGTCCTTCAAGGTGCGGAATGAGGATGATTGTATCTGATGAGTCAATAATCTTAGAGACTTCAGATTCTGGTCTGTGGACCACCCATGCCAGAATCATCTGTGGATGGTTGCAGGGCAGTGGGGTTGAGTAGTGTCCGGGACAAGTTGCACATCCACGCATGGTGGCCCTGGTATGTTTGTTAATAATCATTTTCTGGACTCAACCCCAAACTTTGACATAGGTGCTCTGCAGGATGAAACATGGAGAGATCTCTGAAGCTTGAGCATTCTGGCCTAGATAGTCTCTAAGGCTATCTCCCACCTTCAGATTGTGGCCTTGTAATCTCATGTATTCAACATCCATTCAACAACTGTTGATGGAAAGCTTCTGAGTGTCGGTCACGGTTCTTGGCTTTAGATATTGTGATGATTAACTTTCTGTGTCAACCTGGTTAGGCTATGGTACCTAGTTATTTAATTAAACACTTATCTAGATGTTCCTGTGGATGTATTTTGTAGATGTGGTTAACATCTATAATCAGTTTAAGTAAAGATAATGTAGGTGGGCCTCATCTAATCAGTTAAAATCTTTAATTGCAAAATAGCCTTTTTGCAGAAGAAATTCTGCTTCAAGGCTAAAGACAAGAGACCAAAGACTTCAAGACAAAACCCTTGCTTGAGCGTCCAGTCTGCTGGTCTGCCTTACAGATTGTGGACTTTCCAGGCCTCACAACTGCATTGGCCAGTACCTTAAAATAAATCTCTCAAATATATGTCAGTTCAGTTTAGTCATTCAGTCGTGTCCGACTCTTTGTGACCCCATGAATCGTAGCTCGCCAGGCCTCCCTGTCCATCACCATCTCCCAGAGTTCACGCAAACTCACATCCATCGAGTCAGTGATGCCATCCAGCCATCTCATCCTCTGTCATCCCTTTCTCTTCCTGCCCCCAGTCCCTCCCAGCATCAAAGTCTTTTCCAATGAGTCAACTCTTCACATGAGGTGGCCAAAGTACTGGAGTTTCACCTTTAGCATCATTCCTTCCAAAGAACACCCAGGGCTGATCTCCTTCAGAGTGGAGTGGTTGGCTCTCCTTGCAGTCCAAGGGACTCTCAAGAGTCTTCTCCAACACCACAGTTCAAAAGCATTAAATATGTGTAGGGCTGGCCAAACTGTTTATTCGTTTTGTTCCATAAGATGGCTCTAGTAGTGCTTAGTTGTCTTTAACTTCATTCAAAACCATTTTGTTAGACTGTATTGTGACAGCTGTCCTATCAGCTTGCATTTTAAAAACCTTATCAAAGTTGGTGAAGTTTTGTGTAGCATTTTAATGAAGATGGAAGAAAAAAGTGACATTTTTAGCATTTATTACTTCAAGAAAGGTAAAATGCAACTGAAATGCCAAAAAAAAAAAAAAAACATGTGTAGTATATGGAGAATGTGCTGTGACTGATAGAATGTGTCAAAAAGTAGTTTGCAAAGTTTTGTGCTGGAGATTTCTTGCTGGATGTTGCTACAATGTTTGGGTAGACCAGTTGAAGTTGATAGTGATCAAATTGAGACATTAAGTGAGAACAATAAATCGTTAAACCTCTCGGGAGATAGCTGACATACTCAAAATATCCAAGTCAAGTACTGACAATCATTTGCACCAGCTGGGTTATATTCCTCACTTCATGTTTGGGTTCCACATCAGTCAGTCGTGTCTGACTCTTTGTGACCCCATGGACTGCAGCACACCAGGCCTCCCTGTCCATCACCAACTCCCGGGTTCCACATAAGTTAAGCTAAAAAAACCTTCTTGACCTTATTTCTACATATGATTATCTACTTAAATATAGTGAAAATGTTCCATTTAAAACAACTTAGGATGGGGAATGAAAAGCGAATACTGTACAATAATGTGGAATGGAAGAGATTGTGGGGCAAGCAACATAAAGCACCAGCAACCATGCCAAAGGCTGTTCTTCATCCAAAGAACGTGATATTGTGTATATGGTGGATTGGAAGGGAGTCGTCTATTATGAGCTCCTTTTGGAAAACCAAATGATTAATTCCAACAAGTATTGCTCCCAGTTAGACCAACTAAAAGCAGCACTTGACAAACATTCGGAAGATGCATAATCTTCCATCAGAATACTGCAAGACCACATTTTTCTTTCACCAGGCAAAAACTGTTGCAGTTTGGAAAAAAAAAAAAAAAAAAACAAACCCAAAAAACTGTTACAACTTGACTGGAAAGTTCTGATTCATCCTATGTATTCACCAGACACTGCACCTTCAAATTTCCATTTATTTAAATATTTATAAAATTCTCTTAATGGAAAAATATTTCAGTTCCCTAGAAGACTATAAAAAGCACCGGTAAGAGACTGTAAAAAGTACCTTTTGCTCAAAAAGATAAAGTTAGGGGAAGATGGAGTTATGCAGTTGCCTGAAAGGTGGCAGAAGGCAGTGGAACAAAATGGTAAATATGTTGTTCAATAAAGTTCTTGGTTAAAATATAAAATATATCTTTTAATTTTTACTTAAGACCCAAAGGAACTTTTTGGTTAACCCAAAACTTCACAATAAAAATGTATCTTCTTTCTATCTTTTTCTCTCTCTTTCTCTCTCTCTGTCTGCTTGATCCAGACATAGAGCAAAGAATGAAACAAAATCTTTTATCTCATCAAGCTTAAATATTAGGTTCCACAGAGGACTATTATGTTTTCAGTGGTTTAAAATTTATTTAAACTTCTTTATGAATCAGGATTTATGGAGAAGGAAATGGCAACCCACTCCAGTACTCTTGCCTGGAAAATCCCATGGATGGAGGAGCCTGGTAGGCTACCGTCCATGGGGTGGTGAAGAGTCGGACACGACCGAGTGACTTCACTTTCACTTTTCACTTTCATGCATTGGAGAAGGAAATGGCAATCCACTCCAGTGTTCTTGCCTGGAGAATCCCAGGGACGGGGGAGCCTGGTGGGCTGCCGTCTATTGGGTCGCACAGAGTTGGACATTACTGAAGTGACTTAGCAACAGCAGCAGCATGACTCAGCATATGGTCTATTTTGATAAACTTACCCCATGCTTGCAAAGACTATGTATTGTGATGTATTATGCAGCTGTAAGGTCAAGGAGGTTGAATGTCTGGTTTACATCATCTATGTCTCTCCTGATTTTTTGTCTAAGAGTTTTATTAATTGTTGAGAGATGTGTGTTAAACTCTCCTCTATGTAGTGGAATTGTCTATTTCTCCTTTAATTCTATACATTTTTGGGTTTTGTGTTTTGTAGCTCTGCTATTAGGCACATGCCACATTGATGATTGTGAAATCTTTTTGATGATACAAACAAATCACTCCATTTGTTATTTTGAAATGTCCTTTATCTTTAATGTTACTTTTTGTCTTGAAATCTATTTTATCACATACTAAAATAGCCACTCTGGACTTCTTTTTACTATTTGCTTGTATATTTTTTCCATCCATTTACTTTCAACCTATCTATAATATTTATTTCTGTTTCAAGTGGAGTCTCTTATAGACAGCATGTAGTTGAGTGTTGACTATTTTAATTATTCTTTCAATTTCTGACTTATATTGAAAGATTTAGTCCATTAAATTTAATGTAATTATTAATATTGTTTGGATTTGGGTCTGCCTTTTATTATTTGTCCTTTTCTACACTGTTTTTTATTCCTTTGTTTTAAGTTTTAGAATTCCATATTAACTTATCTACTAAACTCCATTTTAAGAACATTTTTTGTAGTGGTTCTAGGAACTATAATGTAAATTCTTAACTTTTCACAATTAAGTAAGAATTATTATTTTACCAATTCAAGTAAAGTGTGGAAAATTTGCAACAGTGTGGGTGCATTTACCTCCCACTACCATGCCTTTATGCTATAGTTGTCATATGTATTAAATCTATATAAACCCTAAAAGGCTGTGTTATAGTTATATGTCTGTATATTGTTTTTTAATTAAGAGGAAAATAGTATTTTATATATATATATATATATATATATATATAAATCAGTTCAGTTCAGTCACTCAGTCATGTCTGACTCTTTGGCACCCATGAATCGCAGCACACCAGGCCTCCCTGTCCATCACCAACTCCTGGAGTTCACTCAGACTCACGTCCATCGAGTCGGTGATGCCATCCAGCCATCTCAGCCTCTGTCGTCCCCTTCTCCTTCTGCCCTCAATCCCTCCCAGCATCAGAGTCTTTTCCAATGAGTCAACTCTTTGCATGAGGTGGCCAAAGTACTGGAGTTTCAGCTTTAGCATCATTCCTTCCAAAGAAATCCCAGGGCTGATCTCCTTCAGAATGGACTGGTTGGATCTCCTTGCAGTCCAAGGTTCTCTCAAGAGTCTTCTCCAACACCACAGTTCAAAAGCATCAATTCTTTGGTGCTCAGCTTTCTTCACAGTCCAACTCTCACATCCATACACGACCACTGGAAAAACCATAGGCTTGACTAGACGGACCTTTGGCAAAGTAATGTCTTTGCTTTTCAATATGCTATCTAGGTTGGTCATAACTTTTCTTCCAAGGAGTAAGCGTCTTTTAATTTCATGGCTGCAGTCACCATCTGCAGTGATTTTGAAGCCTCCAAAAATAAAGTCTGACACTGTTTCCCCATCTATTTCCCATGAAGGGATGGGACCGGATGCCATGATCTTCGTTTTCTGAATGTTGAGCTTTAAGCCAACTTTTTCACTCTCCTCTTTCACTTTCATCAAGAGGCTTTTGAGTTCCTCTTCACTTTCTGCCATAAGGGAGATGTCATCTGCATATCTGAGGTTATTGATATTTCTCCTGGCAATCTATATATATATTTGCTATTTCCAGTGTTGTTTATTCCCTCCTAAGGATCTATCTGTTATTACTTTAGACCAAAGAGTCTCCTTTACAATGTGTTATAGTGTAAATTTGCTGGTGATGAATCCTCATTAAAAAATAAAATCAGAAAATGCCTTAATTTTTGCCTCATTCTTGAAGTATAATTTTGCTCACCATGAAAGTCTAGGTTAACAGGCTTTCTTTTGGCACTCTAAAAATATTGTTTCATTATCTTTTGACTTTAAAGTTTTCAATAGGAAAGCTATGTAATTCTTATTTTTTGTTCTTTATGTAATATATTGTTTCTCTCTGTCTGCTTTCAAGGTTTTGCATTGGTTTTTACCATGTGATTTTGATATACATAGACATGGTTTTCTTTATAATTATTTTACTTAGGGTCTTGAGATTCTTAAATCTGTTTGTCATCAAATCTGGGTAAAATTTGGTCAGTATTTCTTCAAACATCATCTTTTGCCACACTATCTTACCCTTCTTACTCTGGCAATCCAATTATGTCCAATTATACATTAGATGTTCTGATGTTTTCCTCAGCTCTAATTTTTTATTGTTTCCCCCATACTCTTCAGATTAGATAATTTCTATTGCTCTATCTTCATGTTTCCTTTTCTCTGTAATCTCATTCTACTGTTAAACCCATTCTGTGAATTTTTAGATTTGAGAATCTGTTTTTTACCTGGTCCCAAATTTAAAATTAAAAAAAAAATTTCTCTGCTGAGATTTCCCTTCTCTTGTTCTTTGTGAGCATAGTTTACTTTATAACATTGAACATAGTTATAAAGCTCCTTAAAAATCCTTCTCTGAAATGGAATCCTTCTATTCTGTTGATGGTAATGTGAATTGGTGCAGCCACTATGGAAAACAGTATGGACTTTCATTAAAAAAACTAAAAGTAGGATTACTGTATGATCCAGTAACCCCATTCCTGGACATATAAATGGAAAAGATGAAATTTCTAATTTGAAGATACAGGTACCCCAATGTTCATAGCAGCACTATTTCTAATAGCCAAGGCATAGAAGTAACGTAAATGTCCACTGAAGATGAATGGATAAAGATGTGCTATCAGGGTGTGTGTGTGTGTGTGTGTGTGTGTGTGTGTGTACACATCATGAACTATTACTCAGCCATAAACAAGAGTGAAATAATGCCATTGCAGCAACATAGATGAACCTAGAGATGATCATATTAAGTGAACTAATCAAAGAAAATATATACTATACTATATGTGGAATCTAAAAAAAAAATGATACAAATGAATTCATTTACAAAAAAGAAACACACTCACAGATTTAGAAAATGAATTTATGGTTACCAAAGGGGAAAGGGGTGAGGAAGGATAAATTAGGAGTTTGGTATTAGCAGATACAAACTACTGTTAGAAAATGAATAAACAAGAAGGACCTATTGTTTGAAATGGAAAAGAATCCAAAAAAGAATATATATATATATATATATATATATATATATATATATATATATATGTTTGAATATGAAAAAGAATTCATGATATACACACACACATGTATCTGAGTCACTTTGCTATACACCAGAAAGTAACACAACATTGTAAATAAAATGTACGTCAACAAAAATAAATAAAATCCTTCTCTGCCAATACCAACATCTGTGCCAACGTGTTAATCTCTGATAACAACTTTTCTTGCTTTTCAAATTTTCATGGTCCCTAGAACATCAAATAATTTTTATTTTACCCTCAACATTGTGGCTTTTTTGTTGTGGACTCTCCAGATTCAGTTATATACCTCTTAAGAATGTTGACTTTTGTTTTGCCAGGCAATTAATTTGGCTGGATTTAAACTGAAAATTCTGTCTGTTGGCCAATTGTCAAGTCCAGTTTTTAACCTTAGCCGAACTGCTTTTGAGTCTGTCTGGTACTGCATAATTCTTTGGTGAGCCAGAGATTTTGGTAAGGTAGAGTGTCTGTACAAGATTTGGCACTCCATCTTTCTGGCCATTTTCTTTCTGAGATTCCCTCTTTCCAGTGGCTTTAGTTGCACCAAACTCTGTCTTCTGAGTCTTCAGACCAGAAACATTGTTTTTATGTTTTGATTGGTTTAAACTACCTTATATAATTCTGGCTCTTCTTCTTCTTTTTTTTTTTTTTTTAAATTATTGGAGTATAGTTGATTTGCAGTGTTGTGTTAGTTTCAGTCATCAGATCAGTCACTCAGTCGTGTCCGGCTCTTTGCGATCCCATGAATTGCAGCACACCAGGCCTCCCTGTCCATCACCAACTCCCAGAGTTCACTGAGACTCACGTCCATCGAGTCAGTGATGCCATCCAGCCATCTCATCCTCTGTCGTCCCCTTCTCCTCTTGCCCCCAATCCCTCCCAGCATCAGAGTCTTTTCCAATGAGTCAGCTCTTCACATGAGGTGGCCAAAGTACTGGAGTTTCAGCTTTAGCATCATTCCTTCCAAAGAACACCCAGGGCTGATCTCCTTCAGAATGGACTGGTTGGATCTCCTTGCAGTCCAAGGGACTCTCAAGAGTCTTCTCCAACACCACAGTTCAAAAGCATCAATTCTTCAGTGCTCAGCCTTCTTCACAGTCCAATTCTCACATTCATACATGACCACAGGAAAAACCATAGCCTTGACTAGATGGACCTTTGTTGGCAAAGTAATGTCTCTGCTTTTCAATATGCTATCTAGGTTGGTCATAACTTTCCTTCTAAGGAGTAAGTGGCTTTTAATTTCATGGCTGCAGTCACCATCTGCAGTGATTTTGGAGCCCAAGAAAATAGTCTGCCACTGTTTCCACTGTTTCCCCATCTATTTCCCATAAAGTGATGGGACCAGATGCCATGATCTTCGTTTTCTGAATGTTGAGCTTTAAGCCAACTTTTTCACTCCCCACTTTCACTTTCATCAAGAGGCTTTTTAGTTCCTCTTCATTTTCTGCCATAAGGGTGGTGTCAGTCATATAGCATGGTGATTTGGTTTTTTATATATATATATATATATATATATATTTGGTTGTATATATATATATGCACATGTGTGTGTGTATAGAAACACACATATACATATATATTCTTTTTCAGATTCTTTTCCTTTATAGTTTATTACAAGATATTAAGTATTATTCCCTGTGCTATACAGTAGGCCCTTGTTGGTTATCTGGTTTATAATAGTAGTGTGTATATGTTAATCCCAAAAGTCCTAATTTATCCCTCCCTCTGCCCTTTTCCCTTTGGTAACTATAAGTTTGTTTTCTATGTCTGTGGGTCTATTTTTGTTTCATAAATAAGTCATTTGTATAATTTTGCTTAGATTCCACATATAAGTAATATCATATGTTGCCTTTGTCTGGCTTATTTCACCTAGTACGATAATGTCTAGGTTCATCATGTTGTTGCAAATATTTCACTCTTTTTTATGTCTGAGTAATATTCCATTATATGTATGTACCACATCTTCTTGACTATTGTAAATATGTGCTGTAATGAATACTGGAATGCAAGTATTTTTCTGGATTATATTTTCTCTGGCTATATCTAGTTCATTTTTAAAGTTGTAAAAAAGGGAAACTCATTTCATGTAACTTCCTTCTTCAAAGTCTTGTTGTCCCTCTGAATCTGACTAGTCTAGTCTTCAGGTTATTATTATTTTTTTTTCTTTTTGGATTTTATCCAGAGTTTATAGTTGTTATCTGAGGGAAACTTGGTGTGATTGGCGCATAATGTTACCTGGCCATAGTGGAAGTAACACTGAAAATTACCTTGACTTTTGGACAGACATATCTCCGTGCCCTTGTGAAGTGTGTGCCTCTTAGAACAGATGGAAACAAAGAATGGAGCCAAAGTTATGGTGGGTCCATCTCAGAAGAACATCTTAGAGGCATTGTCTAGTAACACGTTGCTGACCTTGGTGTCAGATATTTAATGTAAATTAATGAAGAGGGAAGCATCTCTGCCATCTCTGTGTGGTAGTAGTTGAGGTTAGAAGAAAGAAAATGCTTGGGCTTGGTAGACAGAGTGACAAGGATCAACTCTGCATACAACTCACATGGTTTGTGACAGTGGGTCCAAGTTACCTAAAATTCCTCATTGGAAAAATAGATGTAATGATTCCTATCCTGCCCAGTTGGTTGTGTAGGTTCAACAGGATAAAGTGCTCAGGGGCCCACTGACAAGGTCCTCAAACCGTTTCCTCCTCTTTGAACTTTGGGAAATGGCCTGCCTTTGCCTTGAAGTACACGTCTCCTCGTGATCTTGGGGAGAATTGAAATTAGGTCTGCCTCCCAGGTATATATATACAAGGGATAGCAGGATTTCACTGGGTTCTAGAATGAATTTTTTTTTTTTAATTGTGCTGCTTTTAACTGTGTCTGACTCTTTGTGACCCCATGGACTGTAGCCCACAAGGCTCCCCTGTCGTTGGGATTTTGCAGGTAAGAATACTAGAATGGTTGCCATTTCCTCCTCCAGGGGATCTTCTTGATTCAGAGATAGAACCCACACCTCCCAGATCTCCTGCACTGGCAGGCGGATTCTTTACTACATTACAGAGAACCATACAGAAGATAAGCATTGTCTTTGAAGTCAGCGATCTGGTTTGAATCCCAGCTTTGTCAGTTCCACCCAATGTAATTTGGGCCAATTGATCTCTCTGAGCCTCAGTTGTTTAAAACATTCTTCATGGAGTTTTATGAAGGTTGTATGAGAGCACATACATAAGGCTCCTATATCATCCATCAGGGCCTTGTGCAGAGGAAGTATTCAGTAGATGTTAGTTATTGTCGTTATCACTGTTGTTTTCTAAAAATGGGGGCCAATGTAAAACCATTGGCTTATTTATTTATTTATCTTTGGCTGCACTGGGTCTTCATTGATGTGTGTGGGTTTCTCTAGCTTTGGTGAGTAGGGGCTACTCTCGAGTTGTGGTGTGTACAATTCTCATTGCCATAGATTTTCTTGTTGCAGAGCTTGGGCTCTAGGGAGTGCAGGCTTCCATAGTTGTGGCACACGGGCTCAGTAGTTGCAACTCCTGGGCCCTAGAGCACAGGCTCAGTAGTCGTGGCTCATGGGCTTAGATGCCGCAGAGCATCTCCCTGAACTAGGGATTGAACTCTGTCTCCTGCACTGGCAGGTGAATTCTTAACCACTGGAACACCAGGGAAGTCCAATTACTGGTTTTTAAAACTGGAAAAGAGTCACTGGGAAGAAAGAGGAGCCAAAGAGGGTAGTGGGTAAGTGCTGGAGCAAGTCTATTAAATATTTTTTATAAGCGGGGAGTGTGTTTTGACAGTTGGAGAAGGAAACGGCAACCCACTCCAGTATTCATGCCTGGAAAATCCCATGGACCGAGGAGTCTGGTGGGCTACAATCCATGGGGTCGCAAAGAGTCGGATATGACTGAGCGACTTCTGTGTGTGTGTGTGTGTGTGTATGTGTTTTGACAGTAAGGCTAAACTTCCCATGGGGAAAGATTAACATGGGAAAACTGGAGTTTTGCCCTTGGAACAAGTCAGGCCCACTGTGGGCCTCTGCCTCGAGGACTAAAGATGAGATTAAATATTTAATGTTCATTTGTAATTAGGTCCTTAGGGGTCCTATGGAGCGTTTCACTGACACAGACATTTTTATCTATTTACATTTCCAGTTGTATGGGTAAAAGCATTGATCTTACAGTCCAATGTACCTGTGTGGAATGATAGTTTATGAGCAAAATCATAGCTCAGTTATCCAGCATTTGCAGATTTAAGGGGTGGAGGGTGGCCATAGAATCCTAGAGGATCGGATTGTAGCCCTCACCTAGGACTGGGGTTGAAGGACGCAGAGCATATTTTCAGGTTGTTGAGGAAGTGGATAGCATGTGGAAGCAGAAGTCATCCACCTTATCTTGAACTCTATAAAACTCTCATTTGGATGAGCATCCCTCTAACTGCTCAATTACTATTTGCCATAGATCTCCTGTTTGCTTTCCAATACTGCAACTTCACATCATTCTCCACAATGTTCCTTAGATCTGCACCTAAATGCATATTCAGATTTACTGTTTCCTGAATTGTTTTGGTAAGAGAAACAGGAGTGGGGTCAGAAGAGTAAGATCACATCTAGAGGAGGAACCAACCCTGAGAGCTGGAGGAGACATTCAGAGGGCCAGGACGGCTCTGCATCCTCAGCAGGAGGAGCAAGGGACAGAGGCAGTGGTAGGTGAGCCCAGCGCAGCCTCCAGGGCCTGTGAGTGGGAGGAACCAGCCTTCAGCTGCCCCATCTTCCTAAGCAAGGGGAGTCACTGGCAAATATCAAGCCTGAAGGTAACAAGCTGGACTCATTAGCCTCAGTCAAATCACATGATTTGCTGATTTATTTGACTTATTTTAAAATATGTCTCCAGCTCTAGGGCCTCTGGATCTACTCCAAACCACTACCTGACATTTAATGGAAATCAGAGATTCTCTTTTCAAGGATACCAGGTCAGAAGGTTGGTCCTTAGGGGTCAAAGGGAGGAGAGGTCCTATGGTCCTTCAGATTGGAAATTGGGGATCAAACCATGAACTTACTGTGAGTCCTTGGGGAAAATTCCCTTTTCATGTCATGCCTCAGCTTTTCCGTTTTGTAATATTCTTCTTGGCACCCACCTGCTTGCAGATGAGGATGGGTGCAGGGTTTCTGGAAGATACCTGACCTCCCTACCTCCCTCCCTTTCTCCAGGTAACCAAGTTGGTAATAGAAAACTTTGGTCCCCACTCTGGGCTTTTGTCCCCTCTTATGTTTCCTGTCTTATCAAAGCGCCTCACCATTCCCTTAGTGAAAGCATCTTCTGAGGTCCCATCTCTCCCTTCTGGACCTCTGTCCTCAGTCACTCATTTACTCTTGTCAAGTCTACCTCATGTATATTTCTAAAATATATCTACTTCTCCAAAACTCTACGGCCATTCACTTGGTTCATACTAGAGTCATTTCTTGCTTCGGTGACAATAATCTTAATTCTTTCCCTTATTTCCAACCTTGTTCCCTGTACCCCTTACTCTCTCAACCCGAATGATCTTCTGAAATGTGAACTGCATCCTGTTGGTTCCTGCTTAAAACCTTTGAGTGGTACCCTGCTGTTGCCAGGTTAAGATCCCAACACTTTGGATTTTCAAAAAATTTTATCTTACATTGGACAACACATGCTTTATTGTGTTGGTTTCTTTCATACATCAGCATGAATTGGCTGTAGCTATACATGTGTCCCCTCCCTCTTGAACATCTTTCCTACCTCCTACCCCAACCCACCCCTCTAGGTTGTCACCGAGCACCAGGTTGAGCTCCCTGTGTTATACGCCAACTTTCCTCTATCTATTTTACATATCCACAGCTGGGAATTGTTTTTGCTTTGGCTCCATCCCTTCATTCTTTATGGAGTTATTTCTCCACTGATCTCCCGTAGCATATTGGGCCCCTACTGACCTGGGGAGTTCCCCTTTCAGTATCCTATCATTTTGCCTTTTCATACTGTTCATGGGGTTCTCAAGGTAAGAATACTGGTTTGCCATTCTCTTCTCCAGTGGACCACATTCTGTCAGATCTCTCCACCATGACCCGCCCATCATGGGTTGCCCCACGGGCATGGCTTAGTTTCATTGAGTTAAACAAGGCTGTGGTCCTAGTGTGATTAGATTGACTAGTTTTCTGTGAGTATGGTTTCAGTGTGTCTGCCCTCTGATGCCCTCTTGCAACACCTACCATCTTACTTGGGTTTCTCTTACCTTGGGCGTGGGGTATCTCTTCACGGCTGCTCCAGCAAAGTGCAGCTGCTGCTCCTTACCTTGGATGAGGGGTATCTCCTCACCGCCGCCCTTCCTGATCTTCAGCATGTGATAGCTCCTCTAGGCCCTCCTGTGCCCGCGCAGCCATGGCTCCTTGGACCTGGGGTTGGTCCTCCCGGCCGCAGCCCCTGGCCTCGGACACTGGGTATCTCCTCTAGGCTGCCCCCACTGACCTCGGACGCGGGGTAGCTCCTCTCAGCCGTTCCTGCGCCGTCATAGTCTGGCACTCTTGGCCGCTGTCCCTGACCTTGGATGCAGGGTAACTCCTCTTGGCCACCACCCTTCGGGCATGGGGTCCTCCCGGCTTCTGCCCCTGACCTCGGACGTGGGGTAGCTCCTCTCGGCCGCACTTAGCACGCTGGTCGCAGCATCCTGGAATGTGAAGTCAAGTGGCCCTTAGAAAACATCACTACGAACAAAGCTAGTGGAGGTGATAGAATTCCAGTTGAGCTATTCCAAATCCTGAAAGATGATGCTGTGAAAGTGCTGCAATATGCCAGCAAATTTGGAAAACTCAGCAGTGGACACAGGACTGGAAAAGGTCAGTTTTCATTCCAATCCCAAAGAAAGGCAATGCCAAAGAATGCTCAAACTACCACACAATTGCACTCATCTCACACGCTAGTAAAGTGATGCTTAAAATTCTCCAAGCCAGGCTTCAGCAATATGTGAACCGTGAACTTCCTGATGTTCAAGCTGGTTTTAGAAAAGGCAGAAGCACCAGAGATCAAATTGCCAACATCCGCTGGATCATGGAAAAAGCAAGAGAGTTCCAGAAAAACATCTATTTCTGCTTTATTGACTATGTCAAAGCCTTTGACTGTGTGGATCACAATAAACTGTGGAAAATTCTGAAAGAGATGGGAATACCAGACCTGCCTCTGATCTGCCTCTTGAGAAATTTGTATGCAGGTCAGGAAGCAACAGTTAGAACTGGACACGGAACAACAGACTGGTTCCAAACAGGAAAAGGAGTATGTCAGGCTGTATATTGTCACCCTGTTTATTTAACTTATATGCAGAGTACATCATGAGAAACGCTGGACTGGAGGAAACACAAGCTGGAATCAAGATTGCTGGGAGAAACATCAATAACCTCAGATATGCAGATGACACCACCCTTATGGCAGAAAGTGAAGAAGAACTCAAAAGCCTCTTGATGAAAGTGAAAGTAGAGAGTGAAAAAGTTGGCTTAAAGCTCAGCATTCAGAAAATGAAGATCATGGCATCCGGTCCCATCACTTCATGGGAAATAGATGGGGAAACAGTGGAAACAGTGTCAGACTTTATTTTTGGGGGCTCCAAAATCACTGCAGATGGTGACTGCAGCCATGAAATTAAAAGCCGCTTACTCCTTGGAAGAAAAGTTATGTCCAACCTAGATAGCATATTCAAAAGCAGAGATGTTACTTTGCCAACAAAGGTCCGTCTAGTCAAGGCTATGGTTTTTCCTGTGGCCATGTATGGATGTGAGGGTTGGACTGTGAAGAAGCTGAGCGCCTGAGAATTGATGCTTTTGAACTGTGGTGTTGGAGAAGACTCTTGAGAGTCCCTTGGACTGCAAGGAGATCCAACCAGTCCATTCTGAAGGAGATCAGCCCTGGGATTTCTTTAGAAGGAATGATGCTAAAGCTGAAACTCCAGTACTTTGGCCACCTCATGCAAAGAACTGACTCATTGGAAAAGACTCTGATGCTGGGAGGGATTGGGGGCAGGAGGATAAGGGGACGACAGAGGATGAGATGGCTGGATGGCATCACTGACTCGATGGACATGAGTCTCAGTGAACTCCGGGAGTTGGTGATGGACAGGGAGGCCTGGCATGCTGAGATTCATGGGGTCGCAAAGAGTTGGACACGACTGAGCGACTGATCTGATCTGATCTGATCTGATCTTACATATGGCAAGGCACATGTTTCAGTGCTCTTCTCTCAATTTGTCCCACTGTCTCCTGCCTCATTGCAAACACTTTGGATTTTAAAATCCCGAAGCGTTGGACCAGTCTCTGTTGATGCCCCTTTCTTGTTTCTTGATGTTCCCTCTGCCTCTGGGTACTCAACTCCTCTATCTCTCCCACTCCATTTTCCTTACTCTGCAGTTTCCCTTGTCTTACAGGTTTTACTTTTGGTATGACCTCCTCAGGGATGTCTTCCTTGAACTTTCAAAGCCTGGACACAGTGCCCCTCTCATGTGTGTTTATATCCTATGCTCCTCCTCTCATATAGCCCTTTATCATTACAGCAAGTTCTTTTGACTCATCTGAATTCTTCAACAAACCATGAGCCCTGTGAAGGCTGGGCCACACCAGCCTGGATTCACCTGCATATGTCCACCTCCTAACACCTGCCTGCCTCAGAACATATTTGTTAAATGAATAAATAGAAAGAGTTACTCAAATGTAAGTTCTGTTTTTTTGAGTGGAGGAAATTTGTTATTCATTTAAAGAAGAACCATGTAAGGACATTTTTATTCCAAAAGGTCATTGACCTTTCTCCAACACCTTGTGTACTTTTACAGGGATAGGAAGGAGATGAGATTGGTCATTTACCCCTGCAAATGTTGTCTGGAAGGTCTTCCTTGTAAGATTGGCTGCTAATTTGTGAGGGTCCAACCTTGCAGGCAGAAAATGGCTTTCAAGAAAATTCAAAGTCTTACAACTCTTCACTTGCTTATCTGGTAGGCCCAAGAGGAGAGAGTGTAGAAGAAATGGGCCCTCAGTGGGCAAGGTGACCTTTTAATGTCTCTGGGCCACTGAGTTCAGAAAGAGTCTGGCTGATCCTGCTTGCCCTGACAATAATGCACAGGGAGTGAGTGTTGAGCCTCAGAAGAAGCCAGCAGCTTGGTTCCCTCTGTTTCTGGATGATGAGGCTGGGCCCTCGGGCTTCTGACAGGCTGCCAGCATGGGTCTCATCCACAGTGTTTGATTGCTGCCCTGCTGCTGGGAGAACAGAAAACAGTGGCATGTCAGCATGGAG
Source organism: Bos indicus (assembly GCF_029378745.1). NCBI lineage: Eukaryota > Metazoa > Chordata > Mammalia > Artiodactyla > Bovidae > Bos > Bos indicus. The sequence continues at coordinate 59,863,797 of NC_091775.1, read as the reverse complement.
GAGAGGCCCACTGGGAAGACAGGATTGGAACAGAAATCGTTTTATTCTGTCACCTGATTTAAAATCAAGGGGACATGGTGAGATCACAGGAACTAGACTAAAGGAAATATCTCTGCCTCTGTTGTGTACTAGAGAGCTGGTATAACTGTGGCAACAATATTTTGGGTTTTTAATAGACCTTTCTTCCCTAGGGTGTGGGGTGCTTTATTGTCTATCAACAGACTTTGAGTTGAATGCGTTCTCCTAGGACCTCAGTTCTGATGACTGTAGCACTCATTTTTTAAGAATTATTACTATGGTGCCTGAAATATGAGTTGGGAAGTCATCTGTATTGATATGAACAGAGGGCTAGATAGGGGTGTGTGTGTGTGTGTGTGTTTTAAATTACACCATTAAATATTAGATGAAATAGGAGGGTGAGCAATGAATAGATGGGAGCTAAAGAGGAAACAATTTTGCACAAATCATTACAATTCAGTTGTGGCATTGCTTGCAAATCAACGCCAGATCAGGCTTCAAAAAAAGGGAATAATTAGGAGAGGAAGTTTCTCTTTTATGCACAAAGACACATTTCTTTTCAGAAGAAAATCTTCCCTTGTTCTTGAAAGCCATCACCAATCAGTAAATATGAAACATGTAAAATAGTTTCATATGAGGCCATCAAAATGACTGAACCTTTGTTTCTTGGTTCTTGGCACTGACGAAATTGTCTCTACTTTGTGGTTGTTCAGTTGCTAAGTCACATCTGACTGTTTGCAACTCCACAAACTGCAGCACGACAGGCTTCCCTGTCCTTCACTATCTTCCAGAGTTTGCTCAAACTCATGTCCATTGAGTCCGTGTTGTTATCCAACCATCTCATCCTCTGTTGTCCCCTTCTTCTCTTTCCCTCAATCTTTCTCAGCATCAGGGTCTTTACCAATGGGTCTGTATCCCCATCAGGTGACCAAAGTATTGGAGCTTCAGCATCAGTTCTTCCAATGAACATTCAGGATTGATTTCCTTTAGGATTGACTGGTTGTTCTCCTTGCAGTCCAAGGGACTCAAGAGTCTTCTTCAGCACCACAGTTAGAAAACATTAGTTTTTGGCACTCAACCTTCTTTATGGTCCAACTCTCATGTCTATACATGACTGCTCAAAAAATCATAGCTTTGACTATATGGACCTTTGTCAGCAAAGTGAGGTCTCTGCTTTTTAATACACTGTCTAGGTTTGTCATAGCTTTCCTTCTAAGGAGCAAATGTCTTTTAATTTCATGGCTACAGTCACTGACTGCAGTGATTTTGGAGCCCAAGAAAAATTCTATCACTGTTTCCACTTTTTCCCCATCTATTTGCCATGAAGTGATGGGACCAGATGCCATGATCTTTGTTTTTTGAATGTTGAGTTTTAAGCCAGCTTTTTCACGCTCCTCTTTCACCCTCATCAAGAGGCTCTTTAGTTCCTCTTTGCTTTCTGCCATAAGGGTGGTGTTATCAGCATCCTGAGGCTGTCCATATTTCTCCTGGGAATCTTGATTCCAGCTTGTGATTCACCCAACCTAGCATTTCATATGATATATTCTTCATATAAGTTAAATAAGCAGGGTGACAATATACAGCCTTGACATATTACTTTCCCAATTTTGAACCAGTCTGTTGTTCCATGTCTGGTTCTAATTATTGCCTCTTGACCTGCATACAGGTTTCTCAGGAGACAGGTAAGGTGGTCTGGCATTCCCATATCTTTAAGAATTTTCCACAGTTTGTTGCTATCCACAGCAACAAAGGTCCGTCTAGTCAAGGCTATGGTTTTTTCAGTGGTCATGTGTGGATGTGAGAGTTGGACTATAAAGGAAGCTGAGCGCAGAAGAATTGATGCTTTTGAACTGTGGTGTTGGAGAAGACTCTTGAGAGTCCCTTGGACTGCAAGGAGATCCAACCAGTCCATTCTAAAGGAGATCAGTCCTGGGTGTTCATTGGAGGGACTGATGTTGAAGCTGAAACTCCAATACTTTGGCCACCTGATGTGGAGAGCTGACTCATTTGAAAAGACCCTTATGCTGGGAAAGATTGAGGGCAGGAGGAGAAGGGGACAACAGAGGATGAGATGGTTGGATGGCATCAACAACACAATAGACATGAGTTTGGGTGGACTCCGGAAGTTGGTGAGGGACAGGGAGGCCTGGTGTACTGCGGTTCATGGGGTTGCAAAGAGTTGGACATAACTGAGCGACTGAATTGAACAGTCAAAGGTTTTTGCATATTCAGTGAAGGAGAAGTAAACATTTTTCTGGAATTCTCTTGCCTTTCCTATGATTCAACGGATGTTGGCAATTTGATCTCTGATCCCTCTGCCTTTTCTAAATCCAGCCTGTACATCTTAAAATTCTCAGTTCTCATATTGTTGAAGCCTAGCTTGAAGGATTTTGAGCATTACCTTGCTAGCATGTGAAATGAACACAACTGTAGAGTAGTTTGAATATTCTTTTGCATTGTCCTTGTTTGGGCTTAGAATGAAAACTGATCTTTTTTTTTTTTTAATTTTAATAACTGACATGTTCAGTGCAGCATTTTAACAGCATCATCTTTTAGGATTTGAAATAGCTCAACTGGAATTCCATCACCTCCACTAGCTTTATTCATAGAAATGCTTCCTAAGGCCCACTTGACTTCACACTCCAGGATGTCTGGCTCTAGGTGAGTGACAACACCATCGTGGTTATCCGGGTTGTTAGGACCTTTTTTGTACAGCTCTTTTGTGTATTCTTGCCACTGCTGCTTAATCTCTTATGCTTCTGTTAGGTCCTCACTATTTCTGTCCTTTATTCACCAGGGAAGTCCTTGTCTCTACTTAGACTTCTGTATCTAGTGTGATTACAAGTAGTGGGAACCAAGGTAGAAAAAAAGGCAATAAGAATTCATAATGTTTCAGTGAAACTGTTTACTGTAGAAAACAGAAAACAATTAATGAAACAGTAAACCTAAATATATATTTATATGCAGAGCTAAGGAACATCCTTGAGAATGACTAAGTTGTAATACTGGAAGGCACATAGGTGATCTCCTTGATTGAGGAGAGAGAGAGCTGGGAGTACAGGGAGGCCAATGTGATTAGATTTTGCAGGACAGTGTTTTAAGGAGAGACTTGCATAGAGCACTTTGGAGATCTGCTTTGTGGAGCACTTTGGAGAATCTCTTTGTGTCTTCAGGTATTAATAGATACTGGTCAGCACATACTTTTAAGGAAACTACCTGAAGCTTAGAGAAGAATAACTTAAGAGGATTGGAGGGGACAGTATCCAAAACTCACACAAACTGGAAATATATTCAGCTCCCAATAGAGTGGAAAATCTCATAAGTCATGGGATATCAGTAAGAGAAGTCTGAAGGGTCCTGCTCCAGTAGTGGGTTGAAATTAGCACTAAACTAAGCACTGCTCTGGTTCTACCTAGCAAAATTTTATATATATATATATATATATATATATATATATATATACACACACACACACACATATATATATATACACACACATATACATATATACATATACACACACACATAAAAGACCAGAAAGAATCAAACTGTCTCCAAGTAAATCAATGGTGAAGCAGAACAAAACTCAAGAATATTAATAGAAGTACAACAATATCTAGCACCCAATAAGATAAAAACCGTAACTCTAGCACTCAATAAGAAATTAAACAGGTCTGCAAAGAAGAAAAGGTGATTTATAATCAGAAAAATCAGTCAAAACCAACTGAGAAATGGTATAGATGACAAAATTATTAGATAATACATTCTATATGCTCAAGCTAGAGACAAGATTGAGTGTATTAAGGATTGTATAATGGAAAATATAAAAAGAACTTCTAGAGATAAAAACCACAATTTCTGAGATTAAAAATACACTAATGGCAAATTAGATAATGCAAAAGAAAAGGTTACTGAACATGAAAAGACAGAGTAGAAACTATCCAAAATGAAACAGAAAAAAAAGACTGGAAAAAGTAATGGACAGAGCATCCATTAATGTGGTATACTTCCAATATCCTGGGATACACGTAATTGGAGTCTTTAAAAAGAGAACAAATCACCAAATAATCTGAAGGCTTAATGGCCAAAGTCTGTAAAACTTTGATGAAAACTATACACTCGTAATTCCAAGGCTCAACAAAAGCCCAATAAATGTCAAGAAAAATATACCAAAGCAGATTATAATCAAATTGTTCATAAATAAGTGATAAAAAGAAAAATCCTAACAGCAGCCAGAGAAAAAGATACCTTATGTGTAGGAACAAAGTTAAAAATGATAATAGATTTCTTACTAAGCAATACAAGAGGAAAGGCAAGCAGCATTTAAAGAACTGATGGAAAACAACTGTCAACTTATAATTTTATACCCAGAAAAAAAGTTTTAAAAGCTAATGTTAAATAAAGATTGGTCAGATATACTTAAACTGAAAAAACTGGCTACCAACATATTCTTATTACATTGAAGAAATTCTTCAGGCACAAGGGAAATGATACGATGGAAATGTGGATCTACACATAGGACTGAGGAGTATTGGACAAGGTCAATATGTGAATAAATGTAAGACTTTAAAAATTGTTTTAATTTATTTAAAAGAAAATGATTATTTAGAGCAAAAATAACAACGTTTGTTGGACTTTATACCATAAAGCAAAATGTATGACAATATTATAAAGACTAGGATAAAAATGAAATGTGGTTGTTAAGTTCCTTTACTATAGGTGAAGTGATATAATATTACTTGAAGATAAATGGTGATAAGTTAGAGATATATTTTACATGAACCTTAGAGTCACCACTGAAATAATACTGCAAATAATTCTAGCAATTATAGAAATCCAACAAGGCAGATTATATGAAATCATAAGGGATGCTCAACTAATCTCAAAGTAGGGGTGATGGATATTGTCTTGTTTGTATAAGGTACAAACAAGGCAAGATATATCAAATTATAGATTTTAATAAGTGCATTTTATGATAGTTTTATCCTAATAAAACTGTTAAAAAAGATAAGATGAATTTAATTACTTAATATATCTATAAATATTTATTTTTAAGTAATAAAGTATTACATAGTTCAGATGAAAGTTCTAGAAACAGCTACACCTACGTGATTTGGTGAGAGTAAATTAGAATTATAGAAGTTGTGGCATTTGCAAGAGTGAGAAAGTATCTTTGTTGTTTAGTTGCTCAGTTTTATCCTACTCTTTGTGACCCCATGGACTGTAGCACTAAAGTTCCCCTGTATATGGGATTTCCCAGACAAGAATACTGGAGTGGGTTGCCATTTCCTTCTCCCGGTGATGTCCCCAACCCAGGGATTGAATTGGATCAATCTCCCTGCATTGCAGACAGGTTCTTACCACTGTGCTACCAGAGAAGGCCTTCTAATTCTAGTTGTGGTTGTTAGGTTCTTTAACTATATATGATGTGGTATAATATTACTTGAAGATAGATGGTGATAAGTTAGAGATATATATTACATTAACCTTAGAAACCATCTAATTCTCCTTCCCTATTTCACTTATATAGAAATGAAGGTTGAGATACATAATATGAATTACTCCAACATATCACCAGTCATCCAGGATGAGAGTGAACAATAATAATAAGAAGAAAGAAGCCAGTCCTTCCTCAGTTTGTTTTCCTTTGACACTCCCCAGGTGTAGATCTCCATGGATTATAGGCAAAAGTGTATCATCCACCATTGTGTCCCAGGAGAGGGAGAGGACAGTGTTTTGACTAAAATGTTAGCAACTCAAGCTAAGAGTGGAACAGGACTAGAGCTCCTGGGACTAGCAACTGCTGCATTATATAGTTAAAGCCAGAAAAGCTGCCTTGTTAGTAGTAATCATGATCTTCTGGAATTCTTTAAGTAAGCAGTGGCTTCAAAGACCTAGGGTATTAAACTTCAAAAAAAAAAAAAAAAAGCACATTTAGAGAATTAATCTAATAAGTATGATGCAGAGGGAAGGAGGAAGAAGTATTAAAGTCTATAACTAGATGGCATTTTGAACATCTGAATAGACACTGTAATTAAAGCATAGTGGATTACAATTGCTTTGGAAAAGAAGATTGGAGATTGCTTGCTCTTTGCAAAGTGGATTTACAAAGGGTGGCTTAAAAACCTGTGAGCAAAGAAAAATCTGACTTGGAAAGGAAAGGGACAGGAGGGAATCAAATGAGGGTGTGCAACTCAAGTTAGGGCAGCCAAAGAGCAGGGTGAATTAATGTGAGCAAATGAGAATGAGAAAGGCTTTTCTGAATAACCAAGAAAAAAATGGAGGCAAGGGAAAAGAGAGGCTGGCTGATGAAGATGATTATAAGATTAAAAAGGACTTTGAAGGTTGCTGAGGTACCCCTACATTCCCCCTCATCCCCTCTGCCAACTCCGCTTTAGTAAGAGGAATGAAAATAAACTTGGACAATTAAAAGACAATGAGGACTCCCCTAAGGAAGCATTTGATAAAAAGCAGGGAAGGAAACATGTTACAACTTTAGCCTTCCATTTGGAAAGCGCCCTGCTAATCAAAACTGGAAGGCAGTTCAGGATGGAGCTCACCTTTAGAGAGTTTTTGGTGTTTGTGTAGAATTGAAATAAACTGAGAAAAATATCAACCTTTGGAAAAACTAGGAACATCTTTGTAACGTCTGCCAAACCTGATGTCAGTGTTTACAGAATAGTGGAATTGATTTGGACATTAAAAAAAAAAAAACTATAAACTTCTGAAGAATAAATGTTACTGTAGTTGTCAAATGGGACTTCCCTGGTGGCTCAGAGGGCAAAGTGTCTGCCTGCAATGCAGGAGACCTGGGTTTGATCCCTGGGTCAGGAAGATCCCCTGGAGAAGGAAATGGCAACCCACTCCAGTACTCTTGCCTGGAAATTCCCATGGACAGAGAAGCCTGATAGACTACAGTAATAGCCCATGTGTTTAGGTATTTAAATTAAGCAGGTCATGCTTTAACTCTTTTAATCAAAATTACAAAGGCATGGACTATACGGTGTGAAAAGGAGAAAATAAAGTGCTCAAAACCCCCTTTTCTAATAGAGCTGTGGAAATAAGTCCTGGTTGTCAATTTCTAGGCTTAGGGCTTTAACGAATTTGAACAATAAGCCCAAATCTTTCTCCACATGTTGAAACAATAGACATCTACCTGCTTCACTTGATATCAGGAAATCTATGAATCCTGTTCACTTGATGCGCTTGTCCTTTACATATCCCAGGAGTTTGGGATTCTCCAGGTATCGCCGTCATTGGATGAAAACATCCTTTCAGGCTAAACACAGTTATCTTACCTGGAGGAGGTAAAAATGCATTGTCCTTCAATACTACTTAATAGAGGGATTGATTTGGACTGATTATCTTAAAAAATAACCAAGATATAAAGGTTTAATGAAATAATAAGAGCTAACACTTATTGAGTGCCAGTTTCCATGCTACTTATTCACATAAGATTATCTCATTAATCTTCTGGCCAATCCCTTGAAAAAGGTACAATATATTAATAATCCCACTTTGCTGATAAGAAAACAAAGGCACCAAGAGATTTAGATAGTTGCCCAGGATCAAAGAGCTCATGAAGCGTGGAGCTACTGTTTAGAAGGGTGCAGGGGACAGGGTGCTATAGAGAAGAGAAGGGGGACTTGTCAATAGCAAGGGGATCCAAAAACCCCTTATCCCCCCACTTCTTATAAGAAGCATCCTCTGACTTTTTCACACTTTGGTTGATATCTTTATGCTCCCATTTTATGATTAGATTGTGTATACCTCAAATTCTGTGATTTTATAGTTGCATTAGAGAGTAGGGTCCTAGGAGGAAATATTAAGGATGTGTGAATATTGATGGGAGATGGGGAGAAAATTGAGAAAGCAATACAAGAGGGAATGCAAGTGAAACAATGGGAAAAACTGTGAAGTTCAGAGCAGCTCAAGGGCTTCTCTTGGTGGCCTCACTTCCTTACCCATTCTGGCAGTGAATTTTCTACTGCTAAGTGAAATCCTTTCTCAGAAACACAGGAAAGATCCTGTTATCACACACGTTTGCCTGAACCACACTAATGTATCATCTCCAAATCTCTGTGCATTTGTAAACCTTTTACCTTGCTGGGGCTCAGGGAGAAAGCAGATTGTGGATATCTGTGAAGTGGTCGCTCAGTTGTGTCAGACTCTTTGCGACCCCATGGACTGTAGCCTACCAGGCTCGTCTGTCCATGGGACTTTCCAGGCAACAGTACTGGAATGGATTGCCATTTCCTTCTCCAGGGGATCTTCCTGACCCAGGGATCGAACCCGGGTCTCCGGCATTGTAGACAGATGCTTTACCGTCTGAGCCACCAGGGAACAGAAGTTGTGGATATCTGTGTGAGGGCTGCAAATAGGTTGTGTGACCAAGACTGGGGACTAGGGATGGGGGCTATCAGTGAGTCAGGCATGAAGAGGAGGCTTGAAGGGTAGCCTGGAGGCTCATGTCCTCACTGCTTTTAGTAGCTTAGCCAGAAGCTGATGAGCTGAATTAGTTCCCTGGGAGGACTGATTGATAGCAGCAGCTGATCCCTTTAGTCCTAAAGTTCTTGTCAGGCAGTCAGCTAGATGTTCCTCAGCGCCCCTGCCTCTTCTACTTCGTATACAGTTTTTAATAGTTTGACTTTTTTAATTTAAATTTTAAAATTTGCATCCTCCTTAAAATTTTTTTTAATTAGAGTATAGTTGATTTACAATGGTGTGTTAGTTTCAGATGTACAACAAAGTGAATCAATTATATATATATACACACACATATATATATATAATATATATATTCCCTGGTGGCTCAGATGGTAAAGGGTCTGCCTGCAATGTGGGAGACCCAGGTTCAATCCCTGGGGCTGGGAAGATCCTCTGTAGAAGGACATGGCAACCCACTCCAGTATGGTTGCCTGGAAACCTCCACAGTCGGAGGAACAAGGTAGGCTACGGTCCATGAGGACACAAAGAGTCAGACATGACCAAGCGACTTCACTTTCTTCTTTTTAGATTCTTACCCATATAGGGCATTAGGTAGTATTGAGTAGAGGTCCCTGTGCTGTGCAGTATGTTCTTGTTGCGTGCCAAGTTGCTTCAGTCATGTCCGACTCTTTGTGACTCTGTGGACTGCAGCCTATCAGGCTCCTCTGTCCATGGGATTCTCCAGGCAAGAATGCTGGAGTGGGTTGCTGTGCCCTTCTCCAGGGGATCTTCCTGATCCAGGGATGGAACCTGCATTGGTTATGTCTAACCTCCATTGACAGGTGGGTTCTTTACCACTAGCACTGCCTTGGAAGCCCATGTTCTTATTAGTTAGCTATTTTTCTTTGGCTGTGCTACATGGCAAGTGGGTTCTTAATTCTCTGATCAGAGATGGCACCCATGCTCCCTGCAGTGGAAGTTCAGAGTGTTAAGCACTGGACCACCAAGGACATCCCTATTTTATATTTAGTTATATATATATACACATATACATGTCAATCCCAATCTCCAAATTTATCCCTCCCCACTTATCCTTGGTAATCGTATTTGTTTTCTACATCTATGACTATACCTCTTTTATATTATGTAAATAAATTCATTTATACATTTTTTCGATTACACATATAAGTGATATCATGTATTTGTCTTTCTGTGTCTGACTTACTTCACTCAGTATGACAATCTCCAAGTCCATCTATGTTGCTGCAAATGGCATTATTTTGCTCTTTTTTATGACTAAGTAATATTCCATTGAATATATGTACCACATCTTCTTTTTAAAAATTTTTTTTTAATATTTAATTTTTTAATCTTGGATGGCAAGGCTTTTATAAGAAGATACAGTGGAAACAATTTAAAATTGAGTACAATTTATTTTTCAATTCTGTACAATAAAAATGTCATACACAAAGCAAGAATCCAAATTGTGTTCAGGAAATAATATTTTCTTTTTTTTTTCTTTTTTAACTTTACAATATTGTATTCATTTTGCCATATATCAACATGAATCTGCCAAAGGTATACACATGTTCCCCATCCTGAACCCTCCTCCCTCCCCATACCATCCCTCTGGGTCGTCACAGTGCACCAGCCCCAAGCATCCAGTATCATGCATCGAACCTGGACTGGCGACTCGTTTCATATATGATATTATACATGTTTCAATGCCGTTCTCCCAAATCATCCCACCCTCTCCCTCTCCCACAGAGTTCAAAAGGCTGTTCTATACATCAGTGTCTCTTTTGCTGTCTCGTATACAGGGTTTTTGTTACCATCTTTCTAAATTCCATATATATGCGTTAGTACACTGTATTGGTGTTTTTCTTTCTGGCTTACTTCACTCTGTATAATAGGCTCCAGTTTCATCCACCTCATTAGAACTGATTCAAATGTATTCTTTTTAATGGCTGAGTAATACTCCATTGTGTATATGTACCACGGCTTTCTTATCCATTCATCTGCTGATGGACATCTAGGTTGCTTCCATGTCCTGGCTATTATAAACAGTGCTGCGACGAACAGTGGGGTACACGTGTCTCTTTCCCTTCTGGTTTCCTCAGTGTGTATGCCCAGGAGTGGGATTGCTGGGTCATAAGGCAGTTCTATTTCCATTTTTTTAGGAATCTCCACACTGTTCTCCATAGTGGCTGTACTAGTTTGCATTCCCACCAACAGTGTAAGAGGGTTCCCTTTTCTCCACACCCTCTCCAGGATTTATTGCTTGTAGACTTTTGGATCGCAGCCATTCTGACTGGCATGAAATGGTACCTCATAGTGGTTTTGATTTGCATTTCTCTGATAATGAGTGATGTTGAGCATCTTTTCATGTGTGTGTTAGCCATCTGTATGTCTTCTTTGGAGAAATGTCTATTTAGTTCTTTGGCCCATTTTTTGATTGGGTCATTTATTTTTCTGGAGTTGAGCTCTAGGAGTTGCTTGTGTATTTTTGAGATTAGTTGTTTGTCAGTTGCTTCATTTGCTATTATTTTCTCCCATTCTGAAGGCTGTCTTTTCACCTTGCTTATAGTTTCCTTTGTTGTGCAGAAGCTTTTAAGTTTAATTAGGTCACATTTGTTTATTTTTGCTTTTATTTCCAATATTCTGGGAGGTGGGTCATAGAGGATCCTGCTGTGATGTACGTCAGAGAGCGTTTTGCCTATGTTCTCCTCTAGGAGTTTTATAGTTTCTGGTCTTCCATTTAGATCTTTAATCCATTTTGAGTTTATTTTTGTGTATGTTGTTAGAAAGTGTTCTAGTTTCATTCTTTTACAAGTGGTTGACCAGTTTTCCCAGCACCACTTGTTAAAGAGATTGTCTTTTCTCCATTGTCTATTCTTGCCTCCTTTCTCAAAGATAAGGGGTGTCCATAGGTGCGTGGATTTATCTCTGGGCTTTCTATTTTGTTCCATTGATCTATATTTCTGTCTTTGTGCCAGTACCATACTGTCTTGATGAATGTGGCTTTGTAGTAGAGCCTGAAGTCAGGCAGGTTGATTCTTCCAGTTCCATTCTTCTTTCTCAAGATTGCCTTGGCTATTCAAGGTTTTTTGTATTTCCATACAAATTGTGAAATTATTTGTTCTAGCTCTGTGAAGAATACCATTGGTAGCTTGATAGGGATTGCATTGAATCTATAAATTGCTTTGGGTAGTATACTCATTTTCACTATATTGATTCTTCCAATCCATGAACATGGTATATTTCTCCATCTATTAGTGTCCTCTTTGATTTCTTTCACCAGTGTTTTATAGTTTTCTATATATAGGTCTTTAGTTTCTTTAGGTAGATATATTCCTAAGTATTTTATTCTTTTTGTTGCAATGGTGAATGGAATTGTTTTCTCAATTTCTCTTTCTAATTTCTCATTAGCTCGGGGGTTGTGTAACTAGTTAGCATGCCAGAGACTCGTTCATTATTGGAATTAACCAGACAAATCACTCCATCAACTAAGAACGGCCATGCACCACCACCCATGGAATCATGTACCACATCTTCTTTATCCATTCCTCTTTTGAAGAACATTTAGGCTGCTTACATGTCCTAGCTATTGTAAATAGTGTTGCCATGAACATTGGGGAGCATTTATCTTTTTATTAACTTTTTCTTTTTTATTGGTGTATAATTGCTTTACAATGTTGTTTTAGTTTCTGCTATATAACAAAGTGAGTCAGGTATATGTATACATATCTGAGCTGTCTGTACTATATAGCAGCTTCCCATTAGCTATCTATTTTACACATGGTAGTGCAGCAGCAGCAGCAGTGTATATATGTCAGTCTTACTCCATGGAAGGACTGATGCTGAAGTTCCAATACTTTGGCCACCTGATGTAAACAGCCAACTCATTAGAAAGGACCCTGATGCTGGGAAAGATTGAAGGCAAAAGGAGAAGGCGGCAGACGATGAGATGGTTAGATAGCACCACCAACTCAGTAAACATGAATCTGAACAAATTCTGGGAGATAGTGAAGAACTGGAAAGCCTGATGTCCTGCAGTCCATGGAATTGCAAAGAGTCAGACATGGCTTAGTGACTGAACAACAACAAATATTTCAATCTTACTTTCCCAGTTTGTTCCACTCTCCCCTTCCCCTGCTGTGCCCACATGTCTGTTCTCTACATCTGCATCTCTATTCCTGCCCTACAGATAGGTTCATCTGTACCATTTCTCTAGATTTAACATTTATGCATTAATATATCATATTTGTTTTTCTCTTTATGACTTCACTCTGTATGATAGACTCTAGTTCCATCCACCTCACTGCAAATGATCCCATTTAGCTCCTTTTATGTCTGAGTAATATTTCATTGTTTATATGTACCATGTCTTTATCCATTAACCCGTCGACAGACATTCAGGTTGCTTCCATATCCTGGTAATTGTAAATAGCACTGCAATGAACATTGGGGTACATGTGTCTTTTTGAATTATGGTTTTCTCAGGGTTTATGCCCAGTAGTGAGATTTCTGGGTCATATGGTGTTCTATTTTTACTTTTTAAAGGAATCTCCATAATGTGCATGCATGCTCAGTCATGTCTGACTCCTTGTGACCCCATGGACTGTAGCCTGCCAGGCTCTTCTATCCATGGGATTATCTGGGCAAGAATACTTTAGTTGGTTGCTATTCCCTTGTCCAGGGGGATCTTTCTGACCCAGGGATTGAACCCATGTCTCCTGAATTGGCAGGCAAATTCTTTACCACTTAGCCATCTGGGAAGCCCACTGTTCTCCATAAAGGCTGTACCAATTTACATTCCCACCAACAGTGTAAAGATGATTCCTTTTTCTCCAAATTCTCTCTAGTATTTATTGTTTGTAGATTTTTTGATAGCCATTCTGACTGGTGTGAGGTGATAGCTCATTGTCATTTTGATTTGCATTTCTCTAATAATTAATGATGTTGAGCATCTTTTCATGTGCCTTTTGGCCATTTGTATGTCTTGGAAGAAATGTCTATTTAGATCTTTCCATTTTTGATTGGGTTGTTTGTTTGATATTGAGCTGTATGAGCTGTTTGTATATTTTGAAGGTGAATCTCTCATTGGTTGCTTCGTTTGCAAATATTTTCTCCCATTCTGAGAATCATCTTTTCATCTTGTTTATGGTTTCCTTTTTCCTTTACTGTGCAAAAGCTTTTCAGTTTAGTTAGGTCCCATTTATTTATTTTGTTTTTATTTTCATTACTCTGGTTCAGTTCAGTTCAGTCACTCAGTCATGTCCAGCTCTTTGCAACCACATGGACTGCAGCATGCCAGGCCTTCCTGTCCACCACCAACTCCCAGAGTTTACTCAAACTCATGTCCATTGAGTTGGTGATGCCATTCTGCCATCTCATCCTCTGTCATCTCCTTCTCCTCCCGCCTTCAATCTTGCCCAGCATCAGGGTCTTTTCATTACTCTAGGAGGTGGGTCAAAAAAGATCTTGCTGTGATTTATGTCAAAGAGTATTTTGCCTATGTTGTCCTCTAAAAGTTTTATAGTCTCTGGCTTACATGTAAGCCTTTAATCCAGTATGAGCGTATTTTTGTGTATGGTGTTAGGGAGTGTTCTAATTTCATTCTTTTATATGTAGCTATCCAGTTTTCCCAACACCACATAATGAGGAGACTGGCTTTTCCCCATTGTATGTTCTTGCCTCCTTTGTCATAGATTGGGTGACCATGGGTTTATCTCTGGGCTTCCTATCCTGTTTCATTTATCTGCATTTCCATTTTTGTGTCAGTATAATACTGTTTTGATTACTTTGTAGCTTTGTAATATAGTCTGAATTTAGGGAGCCTGATTCCTGCACTTCTAATTCTTTTTCAAAATTGTTCTGGCTATTTGAGGTCTTTTGTGTTTTCATATAAATTATAAATTTTTTTATTTTAATTCTTTGAAAAGATACCATTGGTAATTTAATAGGAATTGCATTGAATCTGTAGATTTCTCTGAATAGTATGTTCATTTTCACAGTAATCAATAATACTGATTAGTCCAATCCAAGAACATGGTATATCTCTTCATCTGTTTGTGCTATTTTTGATTTTTATCAGTGTCTTATAGTTTTCTGAGTACAGATATTTTGCCTCCTTAGGTAGGTTTATTCCTATATATTATATATATACACACACACAGACATATATGTGTGTGTGTGTGTGTGTGTGTATATATATATATATATATATATATATATATATATATTTCCCGCCCCCCCATGGTAAATAGGGTTGTTCCTTAATTTCTTTCTTTGTTAGTATATGGGAAAGCAAGAGATTTCTGTGTGTTAATTTTGTATCCTGAAACTTTGAGCTCTAGTAGTTTTCTGGTAGCATCTTTAGTGTTTTCTACATATCATATTATGTCATCTGCAAACCATGACAGTTTTCTTTTCCAGTTTGTATTCTTTTTATTTCATTTTCTTCTCTGATTGGTATGGCTAGAGCTTCCAAAACTATTTTGAATAATAATGGCAAATGTGAGCATTCTTGTTATGTTCCTGATCTTAGAGGAAATGCTTTCAGTTTTTCACTATTGAGAATGATGTTTGCTATGAGTTTGTCTTCAGTTCAGTTCAGTCACTCAGTCGTGTCTGACTCTTTGTCACCCCATGAATCACAGCACGCCAGGCCTCCCTGTCCATCACCAACTCCCGGAGTTCACTCAGACTCATGTCCATCGAGTCAGTGATGCCATCCAGCCATCTCATCCTCTGTCGTCCCCTTCTCCTCCTGCCCCCAATCCCTCCCAGCATCAGAGTCTTTTCCAATGAGTCAACTCTTTGCATGAGGTGGCCAAAGTACTGGAGTTTCAGCTTTAGCATCATTCCTTCCAAAGAAATCCCAGGACCAATCTCCTTCAGAATGGACTGGTTGGATCTCCTTGCAGTCCAAGGGACTCTCAAGAGTCTTCTCCAACACCACAGTTCAAAAGCATCAATTCTCAGGCACTCAGCCTTCACAGTCCAACTCTCACATCCATACATGACCACAGGAAAAACCATAGCCTTGACTAGATGAACCTTTGTTGGCAAAGTAATGTCTCTGCTTTTGAGTATGCTATCTAGATTGGTCATAACTTTCCTTCTGAGCAGTAAGCGTCTTTTAATTTCATGGCTGCAGTCACCATCTGCAGTGATTTTGGAGCCCAGAAAAATAAAGTCTGACATTTTCCCCACTGTTTCCCCATCTATTTCTCAGGAAGTGATGGGACTGGATGCCATGATCTTCATTTTCTAAATGTTGAGCTTTAAGCCAACTTTTTCACTCTCCACTTTCACCTTCATCAAGAGGCTTCATCAAGAGTTCTTCTTCACTTTCAGCCATAAGGGTGGTGTCATCTGCATATCTGAGGTTATTGATATTTCTCCCAGCAATCTTGATTCCAGCTTGTGTTTCTTCCAGTCCAGCGTTTCTCATGATGTACTCTGCATATAAGTTAAATAAGCAGGGTGACAATATACAGCCTTGACGTACTCCTTTTCCTATTTGGAACCAGTCTGTTGTTCCATGTCCAGTTCTAACTGTTGCTTCCTGACCTGCATACAGATTTCTCAAGAGGCAGGTCAGGTGGTCTGGGATTCCCATCTCTTTCAGAATTTTCCACAGTTTACTGTGATCCACACAGTCAAAGGCTTTGGCATAGTCAATAAAGCAGAAATAGATGTTTTTCTGGAACTCTCTTGCTTTTTCCATGATCCAGCGGATGTTGGCAATTTGATCTCTGGTTCCCCTGCCTTTTCTAAAACCAGCTTGAACATCAGGAAGTTCACGGTTCACATATTGCTGAAGCCTGGCTTGGAGAACTTTCAGCATTACTTTATTAGCATGTGAGTTTGTCTTATATGGCCTTTATTATGTTGAAGTAGGTTCTTTTTATGTTCTCTTTCTGAAGAAATTTTATCATACACTTGATCATGGTGTATGATCTTTTTAATGTGTTGTTGGATTTTGTTTGCTAGTATTTTGTGTAGGATTTTTGCCTCTATGTTGATGTTGGCTTGTGATTTTCTTTTTAAAAATATCTTTGCTTTTGGTATCTGGGTGATAGTTGCCTAAAGAATGAGCTTGGGAGTGTTCCTTCCTCTTCAAGTTTTTGGAAGGATAGGTGTTAGTTCTTCTCTAAATATTTCTAGAATGTGCCTATGAAGCCATCTAGTCCTAGATTTCTGTTTGTTGGAAGATTCTTAATCACAGTTTCAATTTCATTACTTGTGATTGGTCTATTCATATTTTCTGTTTCTTCTTTGCTCAGTCTTGGAAGTTTGTACCTTTCCAAGAATTTGTCTATTTTATTGTCATATAATTGCTTTTCAGATCAGTCGCTCAGTCGTGTCCGACTCTTTGTGACCCCATGAATCGCAGCACGCCAGGCCTCCCTGTCCATCACCAACTCCCAGAGTTCACTGAGACTCACATCCATCGAGTCAATGATGCCATCCAGCCATCTCATCCTCTTTCATCCCCTTCTCCTCTTGCCCCCAATCCCTCCCAGCATCAGAATCTTTTCCAGTGAGTCAACTCTTCGCATGAGGTGGCCAAAGTACTGGAGTTTCAGCTTTAGCATCATTCCTTCCAAAGAACACCCAGGACCGATCTCCTAAAGAATGGACTGGTTGGATCTCCTTGCAGTCCAAGGGACTCTCAAGAGTCTTCTCCAACACCACAGTACAAAAGCATCAATTCTTTGCTGCTCAGCCTTCTTCACAGTCCAACTCTCACATCCATACATGACCACAGGAAAAACCATAGCCTTGACTAGACGGATCTTTGTTGGCAAAGTAATGTCTGTGCTTTTGAATATGCTTTTAGCAGTCTCTTATGATCCTTTGTACTTCTGTGGTATCAGTCATAACTTCTTTTTCATTTCTAATTTCCTTGGTTTGAGTTCTCCCTCTTTTTCTTTTCTTGATGAGTCTGGATAAATGTTTATCAATTTTGTTTAACTTCTCAAAGAAGCATCTTTTAGTTCCATTGATCTTTGCCATTGTTTTCTTCACTTCTATTTCACTTCCTTCTGATCTTAAAAATTTCTCTCCTTCTACTAACTTTGAGTTTTGTTTGTTCTTTCTGTAGTTGCTTTAGCCATTTTATACACAGTTTTAGAACCTTATGGGAATGAGTTCTTCATATTGGAGCCCTTTCTATGGTGTACTAAGTTATATTCCACTCAGAAAACACTTCCTATTATGGGAAAATGATGGAAATCCGTGCACTTGGCTGTTTTCCCAATGAGCTTCTTGAAAGAAATACTTTGTGTGGCACAAGTGGTGGTTCTTCTATGCCCTTTGCATGCCTGGACAATGATGAACCAGGTGAGCAGTGCTGGGAGGGTACCCATGGAAATAAAAGCGTGGAGTGTGCAGTGGAGAGGGTGCTCAGGCACGATTTGAGGGCGCCTTCAGTCATATCTATAGGCGCAGGGCTCAGTCCTGATTTCTGAGAGGTAGCTGGATGATTTCCAGGAGAAATGATCACTGAGTAACCAGGAAGTAGAACCCAAGCCAATGCTAGGATAATAGGAGTCTAGAAACCCAAGTTAAAGCACACGGCAACAGGAATTTGCAAACAGAAGTAAGCAGGTGGGATGCACACAGTGCTTGAGTCAAGAAGAAACTCGAATAGCAAACAATCCCTAGTGTGTGATACCTGTGCACAGACCTGGGCAAAAAGAGCTGACAGTGTACAGGGCAGTTTCCAACATGGGAAGCCAAGGATCTTTGGTCAGGGCTTGAGTCTATTTACAGAATGTGGGGCAAGGGATAAGGAAATGCATGTTTGCACAAGGTATCAAAATAGTGTGAACCCAGGGTCAGGCTGAACTTGCCAAGAAGGCCAGAAAAGAGGTCAGCTCTTGTGGTGGTCTGGGCAGAGCCTGCATCATCTAGACAGGACTCAGACCCACAAAAGAGGGTCCCAGGAACAGAGAGCAGGATATGGTGTTATCTGAGGTCAGCTAAAGGAGGATTGACAGCTCAGCAAACTTTCGAGAAGATAAAGAGGTTCTAGCGAGATGAATCATAAAATACCCAGGAGAGCATTAGAGGCGCTTGGCTCAGACAGAGTCCCCTGCCCCATGAGATCTTTTCTTCTGAACAGTTTCTAGAAACCCAATTGCCCCTTCCTCAGGGTTTAGCCCAGAGGCACTAGAGGATCTCTTCTGGCTTGGGAAGCTCTGTGTCTCTTGGGGAGGAGAAAGGAGGCATTCTCCCCATTTGCCTTGGTATATTGGAATCTGAATTTGGAGGGAAGTCGTGGTCTTTGAGTGAAGTTCTGTTGGGGTGCTTATTTCTGAACCTTTTGGGGTTGGATGCTGCAAGAGTGATGATCATCCTGCAGCAGCTTATCTTCCCAGTCTGAATCTTCTTTAATATTCAGTTCCTTTCACTTTTCTGTGAAGAGGTAGAGATCCAGTCATGTAAGCCCTGAGGAAAAAAATAACATTAGTTTACTGATTTATTGACTCCTTTGCTCATTCATCCAGTGAAGGCTTATTAAAAACATACGAAGCATGGTGCTCTGGATACAATGGCAAACTTGTTACATGTAACCTCTGCCCTCCAAGCTCCCAAGCCCTTTCTTGGAGGACTTTCTTACCCACCAAGAAAGCAAGATAGAGAAGTAAACAACAATCGTGACTATGTAATCAGTGGGATATGACACATGAGTGCAGTGGTGCTGCAGGCAAGAGGCATCTAAGTTTGACCTGGAAGGTCAGGGAAGGTTCTAGGAGATGGTTAGTCTTGGTTTCTGAAACCCTCCTTAGTGACTGCACTTCCTCACACATCCTGGTACTGAATTCTCTACCCCTTTCTACATGAAACTCACCCCATAAACAGGCAAGACTGTTGTCATTATACACATTTACCTGAAACACACTAACGTATTATTTCTAAGGCCCTGTACATTTGTAAACCTTTTATCTCTATTTGTGGAATGAAAGATTACTTTCTGTTCAAAGGAATTTCAGCCTTCGGCAAATGGATATAATGGGTACTATTTCTACATTTTTAAAAAATTGTGAGCAGGCCAGTATACTGCTAAGAAAGTAAGCACATGGATTTAATCAGACCAATTTTCTTCTATGTACTCTAATATGCCATTGAAATTAAAATTCCAAACTGGAAAAAATATTTGCAGCACATGTGATACATAAAAGAATTCTCTCCTCAATGCATAAAGACTATTTAAAAACCATTAAGGAAAAAGACAAACAGCCATCTAGAAATATGGGCAGAGGACTTGAAAAGACAGTGTAGTTCTGTTAATTTACAGTCCTTTTCCTTGCAGAACTCTAGTACATGAAGAAAGCTCAGAATTGTTCCGGTAAATTTACAAGAAAGTTAATCTGACACATTAGAGTGATAGACATATTATTATTGTGTTGCATGATAATTAGACTTAATTTGCATAAAGGCTGTAATTAGTATTACTCTTAGCTAGCCAAAGCTTCAGTTCTTTCTCTCACTTTTAAAGTTTCTTGGTAACTATAATTATTGTCAAAGATGTCGATTTTCCCTCAGCACACTCATGTTCTCTCTCTCTCTCTCTCACATATGCACACACAAGGTCTTGCACAGGCAGGGAAAGTAGTAAGTATCCTAGATCATGTTCTGTGTCTCTACCTGCTCTTCCTCGGCTGAAGCTCCCTCTGTGATGCCCCTAGGCACTCCTCTGTCTCCGGAGCCAATATTTGTTGGGCAATAACAAATTTCGAGCTCATTCTCCCTTCCCACATTCACAGGGGTCCCTTTTCAAGGCAGAGAACTCTGCACTGAGGGAGTGGCCTGTCTTCTAGAGGGAAAGGGGCAGCAGGGTGTAGGGCTGGGAGATGAACTTGGGGAGGGAGCACAGACAGGTCAGTGATGGTGGCTCAGGGGAAGTAAGAGGAAAGAGACAGAAAGACTGTGCAGTCCCAGGCCCTGGAAAGAAGCTGGGAAGACCAAAGGAGGGAAGACGGCTCAGATATCTCTGGCTCCAGGCCCAGGGGCCACAGTGCAAGAAACCAGCTATTTCAAGACCTTTCCCTTCACAACCACTGCAGAAAATAGCATTTTAGGGAGCAGCCTAGATATGTGCCATGAGGACAGCCAAGTGAGCAGGAGAACAGAGAAGTCACGGAGTGAGTGCTCCTTGACGTGGGCCATCTTCTCTGAGTTCTGTCTGTCCTTCTGTTCTTGACGCAGCATCTGTTCTGGCCCCTCCCCAAGACTGGGCATGGTTTTTAGGAGCCTGGGGAGGCTCCCTTTCATCTCTAACCTGCACACTGCTTAGTTGGTGCATGAAATTCCTTGCATGGGAGATAAAACCCTTAATTCCCACAATTAAAGATAAGAGTCTTAAAATTACCTAGGGAAACTAATGCATTATCATGAAGGTGGTTTTGTCAAATTGTAAAAGACTTAAAAGGTCATATATCCTGTTCTGTTTTGATGGGAGCAATGAGAAGAACCAAGAGATCAAGACTGGGCTGACTATGTTGGAAAGAACCACCTCAGCTTGACTGATACCTGGAATCTTGATGACCTTTCATGAAATATCTTTTAGAAATGAAACTGCACAAAGCCTAGTGTTTCTCTGGCTCATATTATAGAAATGATGCAATGAGCCCGAGCCAGAGCACTGGGTGAGGAGAGGTGGAGATGGCAGGTGACAGACAGACTATACTTTCTAATAACAAGCATTTGTCCCCACCTGAGCCTCCCAGTTTTCGCAGGGTCCATTTGCTCTTTCCAGGGCAACTGGAAACTCTGAAGGTCAGAAGTTTGCAAGGTTGTGAGACCTGGTTCTCCTGATTTTTGGTCCTTCCCCCAGTACAGTTCTTCGCTTTCTCTGAAGACAGCTGGGAGGGAGTAAACAAAGAGGTCTTGGAGTGAGCAACCAGCTGCCAGATACAATGACCAAGATGAGTTTTGCTCAGACTTGTGTTTTCATCCATAGAGCCTCTCTTTATCTTATGGTCCACTCTGGATGTTTCATAGTTCTAGAGCTATGCAGGGACTGACCGGCTGTTTGTGTGTGTGTGAGGACATGCCATTCTGTTATTTCAGTCTATACAATAGTTTGTATCAACATTATTAAGTAGAACTGACCAGACCCAAGAAACAGGAATTGGAAGGTTGAAGAGGTTAATGAGAGAGTCATAAAGAAGCTGGTAGACTCTAGGCAAACATTACTTCACACTGAGGTTGTTTAGAAATTTGGGACTTACGTGAGTCCCCGGAGGGAAAAGGGGATATTACATACACAGATATTTTATTTATTGTCTTCTCCCCAAACAGCAAGTAATAAACAGATGAAACCACAGGGTTATAGAATTGTATTACCTTTTGGCTCTGACCAAGTAGAACTTTAATTTTCCAGCTGGCGATAACAGACAGCTCCTATTACTCTGAGGCAGGGGAAGGGCTACTGCAAGAGCTTCCCATAAGGGGATTTGTTCTGGGCTTTAGTGGCTCCTGGAGGGAAGTGCACAGGAGGCTGGATGATCCTGGGAAGAGTGTCATGGATTAGGGTAATCTCCCTTCACAGCAGGCCAGTCAGATGTACGGTGATTCACGAACTGAGTTTTCTGAATTCCGGTAGTAGATCATGGTTTATTTTCCCTGCCCAGCTGCTTTTCACACCAGTCTCTAACTTCACATTAAAAGTTCAAAAGGCCAGTAGGTCAGTGCTGGAATCTTCCTAGCATTCATATTCTTCAGGATCTGGGGGTCAACCATTCCTAGCTGTTTGAAAAAGGATACTAATGATTAGTACATATGAATAAATCAGTTAGATTAAAGCATGCTGCAGTTATAGACAACCTCAAATCTCATTAGCAACAGAAGTTTATTTTTGCTTCTGTAAAATCTGCGAGTCTAAGCCACTATCCAGGAAACTATTCCCATTTGTCCATCCATCCATCCAAGCTGTTCCCATCTTTAGGCCCCTATCATGTCAACCCATGATCTCTAAACTGTCCACCAAAAGGAAAGAGGGAAGCTGGAGGATTTGAGACTTTTTTTTTATTCTGAGTCACTTACCATATGATATGATCTTGTAAACTTAAACGTGGCTGAAATGTATAATCTCCCATGTGCCTAGGAAGGAAAAGATAACTGCATATTGGCGAGAATTGGTGCCATCTACCCTAACATCCTTCCCATGTGTCATACTTTTGAAAATGAATGATGTGGCCGTCCATGTTATTATCAGTGTTTCAGAGCAAACATTGGGTTTCAGAAAAGTTAAGGACTTGCCAACATTCAAGACAGGTCTGCTCGACTGTCATAGAGAGGTTATATGTTTGTTTGATTTTTACCTTGGGTACAAAGGGTTGTTTTCATTATATACATTATTATCATCAATCCAAACCAAGTTTTAATGGTTTCATTTATGTATGTATTCCCTTTTATTTCCTTTACTCAGGCCCAACTATTCCCTTAGGGAATTATTCAAATCTATTCATAGATATGTATTTTTATATTTATATACTTTCTGTGTTCTTGTAAAATGTGTGTTCCTTTGAATGGTCTATGTGCTTTCAACCCTGGCATACCATCTCTCAAAAAGTGCATTAATGATCTCTGGCAAGACCTTATAAGCATAGTGACAGGGAGAGGGAAATAATTATTGGGTATATGTAGCCAATTTATACAGTCCAGGCAGAAATCCTTCATTTTCCCTGCGGTAGTCTCTGTTGTGTGTGTGTTTGTTTCCCTTTTAATAATGTACACAATTGCCCCTATGTTTTGCCTCTGCTAGTCATATTTAACCTTTGATAAGGTAGTAAAGAATCCACCTGTCAATGCAGGAGACATAAGAGACATGGTTTCGATCCCTGGGTTGGGAAGATCCCTTGGAGGAGGGCATGGCAACCCACTCCAGTATTCTTGCCTGGAAAGTACCATGCACAGAGGAGCCTGGAAGGCTGTAATCCATGGGGCCGCAAAGAGTTGGACATCTCTGAGTACAAGGCAGTTAATGAGTGTCTCCAGGTCTCAGTTGTACCATCTATGATTTGAAGCCAAGGAGAGTTTCCCTGTACACCCAAAGGATGTCTTGATGTTTAATTCAGAAAGCAATCTGAAAAGGAAATCACCAGGGTTTCCTTGGAGGCTAGAGCTTTGCAGATAAAGGTATCCCCCACTTTTGCAGTTCTTTTTATGCCATTCTTTGCTTTTATGAAGGAGCTCCATTAGGACCAGTTTTCATTAACAGAAAGAAATCCAAAGAGGATTTTCACTTTTATGAAAAAAGATGAAAAAGCAAAAATAGTGTTCAAGGCTTGTTTTTCAGCGAGCTGTTATAGGCAAGGTGCACCCCAAGCATAGAGAGTGGCTCCACCAAGCTCCTTTGCCAGGAACTACATTCAGCATGTCAACATCAAGATGTCAAGCTTTTTAAATCTTATTTATTTATTTATATTGAAATATAGCTGATTTACAAGGTTGATTCCTGTTTTACATCAAAGTGATTTGGTTTTATATACACACACACACACACACACACACACACACACACACAATTCTTTTTAAAATATTCTTTTCCATTATGTTTTATCATAGGATTTCTTTTAATTGGGGGATAGTTGCTTTACACTGTTGTGTTAGTTTCTGCTGTACAACAATGTGAATCAGCTATAAGTATACACATATTGCCAAACTTTAAACTGTGTCTGTGAGCATCTGTGCTTCATCTCAGTTTCTTCTGTGTATCCCTTAATAAGATGTGTCCTAAGGTAATTACTTTGTTTTACACCATTTTGACTTAACGAAAACTTTCACAGGAACACTCTACTTTTGAATAGTGGGGATAAGTGTGTAAACTCTTACCATCCTTAACTTCCTTGTGACAGGTTTATAGCCTGTTGGACTCACTTGGTACCTGTCACTTACCTTCTTCTTAATCCCTTACAGAGCTTTATCTGTTGTGCATCTCAGGATCAAAGGAATATACAGAAAATTGAGCTCATGGGGGATGGTGCTGACAACACACTGCTTTCTCTAAGGCACAATAGATGCTAGGCTGCCTTCTGCAGTAACAGGAGGTATTTTAAGAGAGGTTGAAATCTGGTCTACTTGTGGTTACTCAGTTTACACTGCTGCTGCTGCTGCTAAGTCACTTCAGTCATGTTCGACTCTGTGTGACCCCATAGACGGCAGCCCACCAGGCACCGCCGTCCCTGGGATTCTCCAGGCAAGAACACTGGAGTGGGTTGCCATTTCCTTCTCCAATGCATGAAAGTGAAAAGTGAAAGGGAAGTGGCTCAGTCGTGTCTGACTCTTAGCGACCCCATGGACTGCAGCCTACCAGGCTCCTCTGTCCATGGGATTCTCCAGGCAAGAGTACTGGAGTGGGTTGCTATTGCCTTCTCCACAGTCTACACTAACTAGCCTCAAATATATTAAGAAATGTGAATACTTTCCTTGGGATAGAGGAACATGTCTTTATTTATCTGTCTTTTCTAACTACTGGCTTTCTGGTCCAAATTTTCTACAATGACATCCTCCATTATTCCCAGTTGGCTCATTTTTTTCCCCTTAATCCTTTGTGCTACCTCACATTTTGTATGTTTGTTTATTATTTACCGTCTTCACCTCACTCAACAACATAGACAACTGGAATATAAGCTTCATGAGAGCAGGAACTCTGTTGTATTTACTGTTCCTTTCTCAGTGCCCAGGTGGTTCCAGGAATGTAGCAGGACACATTTGTTGAATGAATGGCCCATATGTACTCTTGAACACTGCCTTTTCTATGTATCTGTACCACAAATGTGTGTCTCTGAGCTGTGTATACAGTGATAAGAGTGTATATTTAAAAGTAACACCTAGTACTTTGCCATAAGTTTCAGTGTAGTTAGGAGGCAAGGTTAAGTTGTGTGAGATGAAATACCACAGCTCTCTTGAGTGATTCTAATTATACTCATTGTACTGCATCTTCTAAGCTCCTCTTGGGCAGGACTTGTGGGCAGGCAGTTTTTCTTTATTCCCTTTCTTAAATTGAGACTCTTTGCTCTAAAAGTTAACAGCTGTGGTATTTCACCTCCGAGTTGTCTGGTGCTCAGTCATGTGTTAGCTTATCCATATCCATTTGGTATATCTGTCTTGGAGACTAGCTCCTTCTCAGCCTGCCCTTTAACCCTGTGAAGTCATTTTAATCTGAGATGCTCTGCAGATGAAAGTTATATTGCACATGCCATATAAATTAATATTATGATGCTGAGACCGTTCCATTTGTCTAGAGATTTTCAATGATTTACTTTTTATAGGTAAAGTTGTATTCAACTCTTAACAATGAAACATAAAACTGTTACAATTGTAATGAAACTTATAAAAGCACAGAGGATAAAGTGAAGTCACTCAATCCTGTCTGACTCTCTGCGACCTCATGGACTGTAGCCTACCAAGCTCCTCCATGGGATTTTCCGGGCAAGAATACTGGAGTGGGTTGCCATTGCCTTCTCCAGGGGATCTTCCCAATCCAGGGATTGAAGCTGGGTCTCCTGCATTGCAGGCAGACGCTTTACTCTCTGAGCCAATAAAAGTCTCAGGTAAAATGTCCCTTAGGGGAATGATGATACCTCTGAGGACAAATTGAGGAAAGCTTTAGTCAGTCATTCACAAAGATGCCCTCAGTATATTTAGGATGATCCCAGACCAGGGCCCTGAACCAGTCTTGTTTATAACTGGCTCGAAGCCTCTAATCAACATCAAAATTAGAAACTCCAAGTGTTTACAGAATCTGAAAAGTGTCCTTAAAGAAAGGTGAACTTATTTTTAACCCTTCTGGAGCAGGTTGGCTATAGTAAGGAATTGATGGAAGGATTATATTAGACTCATTTTAGGAGATTTTTATAAAAGAAACCATTTTTAAAGGGATAGCAGTAGGAAACTCACATGTGATGATGCAGTACCTTGAAGCTAGCAGCAGAGGGGCTTCAGTACCACCCCTCCGTCTGCAGGAGTTGGGGGAACAAGTGGTTCCTGGAGCCCTGGGACAAACAAGGTTTCTGGAGGGCTTTTGACTATAGCTGAGATCTCTGAAAACACAGCCTATAGCAGTCTATAGCAACACAGTCTATAGCAACACAGTCTATAGCAACACAGTCTATAGTAACGCTTCAGGAGGGAAACGGGGAATTCTTTCCTCCCTCTATTCTTTTGTCATTGTTCCTGTTGGGCCAGATTCAACTGGAAGCCACAGGACAAGGGGACTCAGGTAATCTGTGCAGGTTAGACTTGTGGGGAACAGAGCTGTGTGGTACATAATCAAGATCAGATCAGCAAGGGTGGAAAGGCTTCCTTTATGGGAAGGAAAATAGCCATGGGGAAAAGGTCAATGCCAGGATTTCGGCCATCATAGCAGTGGAGATGATAGCTCTCAGCTCAAGTACCGTGAAAATCCTGGCAATGCACAAGTCCACTGGAAGCTCTTCTTAGGCAAAAGCCAACCACATGGTTTTTGCTTCCTTCTCGGTTTTCTGAAAGTGTCAGGGTATGGCAGAAGGGAACGGGAAAGAGAAGTAAGAGTCCTGGAAAGTTGGGCTTCAAACCTAAGGAGAAGGCTTTTGATATTGTAATAATTATTCATGTACAAATTTCACCATTAAATTACCTCTTTTACTTTCCCTTTAGACTTTACGATTTCAAAGCTTTATTTTATAATTTAGGGTAAAGGTGGGACATGTTTCAGGATCTAGGCAGGTATTTATAATGCTACCAACATGAAGCAACATTTGCTGAAGTAGTCTTCATCAGCCTCTCCTGAAAAGCTGTGCTCATCTTGCTAGCCTCTCAGAAAGGATTTAGAGTGATGAGAATAAGCAGAAGTGGCTGAGACTAGCCTTGACAAAGAAAGTGGTTTGGGACCAGAGAACTGATGCTGAAGCTGAAACTTCAACACTTTGGCCACCTGATGCGAAGAACTGACTCATTTGAAAAGATCCTGATGCTGGGAAAGATTGAAGGCAGGAAGAGAAGGGGATGACAGAGGATGAGAGGGTTGGATGGCATCACTGACTCGAGGGACATGAGTTTGGGTAACTCCCGGAGTTGGCGATGGACATGGAGGCCTGGCATGTTGCAGTCTATGGGATCGCAAAGAGTTGGACACAGTCGTCTGAACTGAAGTTTGAACCATAAATCAAAGCTATAGTTTTTCAACCTTTTTTTTTTTCCACACACAGTTGATTTTGCCTTGCATGTTTAACTTCTCAGCTTTATCTCTTCACTGTTTTTCTATCTTAAGAATGCTGTCTAACAAAGGTACTTAAGGATTCTAAATTAAGAAATTTGTTGATGAGTGTTAACGTAATCATACCTTTCCATTTATGGTAAGTTTTTATTGGTCCACATAAAGTTATTTATTTTTAATTTCCTCCTACCCTATTTCCTTCTCCATTCTCATAGGTAGCCATTCTAATGTGCATCTTTTGGTTGGATGTCTCTTAAAATGTGTATTATTACTTTGTACACATATATTTTAAACTTACATAAATGGTATTATGTTGTATATGTAGATGCACTGCGTTTGCAGATCCATTGATGTTATATACATACATATATATATATATATGTGTATAAACACTATTGCTTCTAACTTATTGCATGAAATGCATTCATCTGGGCAAAGAATATCATACTAATGATATTCAGTTCAGTTCAGTAGCTCAGTCGTGTCCGACTCTTTGTGACCCCATCAATCGCAGCACGCCAGGCCTCCCTGTCCATCACCAACTCCCAGAGTTCACTCAAACTCACGTCCATCAAGTCGGTGATGCCATCCAGCCATCTCATCCTCTGTCGTCCCCTTCTCCTCCTGCCCCCGATCCATCCCAGCATGAGTCTTTTCCAATGAGTCAACTCTTCGCATGAGGTGGCCAAAGTACTGGAGTTTCAGCTTTAGCATCATTCCTTCCAAAGAACACCCAGGACCTATCTCCTATAGAATGGACTGGTTGGATCTCCTTGCAGTCCAAGGGACTCTCAAGAGTCTTCTCCAACACCACAGTTCAAAAGCATCAGTTCTTCGGTGCTCAGCCTTCTTCACAGTCCAACTCTCACATCCATACATGACCACTGGTAAAACCATAGCCTTAACTAGACGGACATTTGTTGGCAAAGTAATGTCTCTGCTTTTGAATACGCTGGTCATAACTTTCCTTCCAAGGAGTAAGCGTCTTTTAATTTCATGGCTGCAGTCACCATCTGCAGTGATTCTGGAACCAAAAAACATAAAGTCTGCCACTGTTTCCACTGTTTCCCCGTCTATTTCCCATGAAGTGGTGGGACCAGATGCCATAATCTTAGTTTTCTGAATGTTGAGCTTTAAGCCAACTTTTTCACTCCCCTCTTTCACTTTCATCAAGAGGCTTTTGAGTTCCTCTTCACTTTCTGCCATAAGGGTGGTGTCATCTGCATATCTGAGGTTAAATTGATATTTCTCCCAGCAATCTTGATTCCAGCTTGTGCTTCTTCCAGCCCAGTGTTTCTCATGATGTACTCTGCATAGAAGTTAAATAAGCAGGGTGACAATATACAGCCTTGATGTACTCCTTTTCCTATTTGAAACCAGTCTGTTGTTCCATGTCCAGTTCTAACTGTTTCCTGACCTGCATATAGGTTTCTCAAGAGGCAGGTCAGGTGGTCTGGTATTCCCATCTCTTGAAGAATTTTCCACACTTTATTGAGATCCACAGAGTCAAAGGCTTTGGCATAGTCAATAAAGCAGAAATAGATGTTTTTCTGGAACTCTCTTCCTTTCTCAATGATCCAGTGGGTGTTGGCAATTTGATCTCTGGTTCCTCTTCCTTTTCTAAAACCAGCTTGAACATCTGGAAGTTCACGGTTCACGTATTGCTGAGGCCTGGCTTGGAGAATTTTGAGCATTTCTTTACTAGCATATGAGATAAGTGCAATTGTGCAGTAGTTTGAGCATTCTTTGGCATTGCCTTTCTTTGGGATTGGAATGAAAACTGACATTTTAAATTGAAGTAAGTAGGGAAAACCACTAGACCATTCAGGTAAGACCTAAATCAAATCCCTTATGATTATACAGTGGAAGTGAGAAATAGATTTAAGGGACTAGATCTGATAGATAGAGTGCCTGATGAACTATGGACAGAGGTTCATGACATTCTACAGGAGACAGGGATGAAGA
The DNA here is from genome assembly GCF_029378745.1 of Bos indicus. Classification (NCBI taxonomy): domain Eukaryota; kingdom Metazoa; phylum Chordata; class Mammalia; order Artiodactyla; family Bovidae; genus Bos; species Bos indicus. The sequence goes on along the minus strand of NC_091775.1, from coordinate 59,834,168 downwards.
CCATCCCCATGGAAAAGAAATGCAAAAAAGCAAAATGGCTGTCTGGCTACAAATAGCTGTGAAAAGACGAGAAGCGAAAAGCAAAGGAGAAAAGGAAAGATATAAGTATCTGAATGCAGAGTTCCAAAGAATAGCAAGAAGAGATAAGAAAGCCTTCCTCATTGATGCAAAGAAATAGAGGAAAACAACAGAATGGGAAAGACTAGAGATCTCTTCAAGAAAATTAGAGATACCAAGGGAACATTTCATGCAAAGATGGGCTCGATAAAGAACAGAAATGGTATGGACCTAACAGAACTAGAAGATATTAAGAAGAGGTGGCAAGAATACACAGAAGAACTATACAAAAAAGATCTTCACAACCCAGGTGATCAGGTCCCTAGAGCCAGACATCCTGGAATGTGAAGTCAAGTGTGCCTTAGAAAGCATCACTACAAAAAACAAACAAACAAACAAACAAAACAAACAAAGCATCACTACAAACAAAGCTAGTGGAGGTGATGGAATTCCAGTTGAGCTATTTCAAATCCTGAAAGATGATGCTGTGAAAGTGCTGCACTCAATATGCCAGCAAATTTGGAAAACTCAGCAGTGGCCACAGGACTGGAAAAGGTCAGTTTTCATTCCAATACCAAAGAAAGGCAATGATATTAGCCCTTTAATAAATAAATATCATACTACAGTTTACATATCCTCTGTCCCATTGATGGGCACTTGGATGACTTTCAATTGCTTACCATCTCAAGCCATGCTTTCCTGAATGATCTTGCACAGGGATCATTCTACTATTCTATAATTAAATGATTATAACCATTAATTTATGGCTTTCTGATTGCTACAATTTTGAGCATGCCTTCGTATATTTGGTGGTCACTTAGGTTTTCCTCTGAGAATTGTGATTCGTATCCTTTGCCATTTGCAAATTGATCTTCCTGTGTGTGTATGTTTGTGTGTATTTTAATGTCTTAACGTATTTTAAGTTGCAGAAGTTCCTTATCTATTCCAGATGGAATTTTTTGGAGGGGTTTGAACTGTTGTATGTATATTCTCCTAGTCTGTTATCTCATTATTACCCTTTGTTGAATAGAAAGAAGTTTAATTTCATGTCAGACTTTTTTTTGTCATGATTTGTGCTTTGTAGGTTTTAAGAAATCTTTCTTTACACTTAGTCTATCTACATAGATATTCTATAGTTTTTTAACTTTTATAAAAAGTTTATATTGAAATCTTTAATCCATCTACTTTGCAGTTCTGTATGAGATATTAATTAGAGATCCAGTTCTAGTTTTCTCTGTGTAACGAGTTAGTCGCCCAAATCTCATTCAATAAGAAAGCATTCTTTCTACTTTCATTTGGGTTGCCATCTTGATCACACATTAAGTTCTCACACATGCATGGCTCCTGTCTCTCAACTACCATTGTTTTTTATGGAACGATGCCTTTCCATTGCCCATATTTTGTTCTTGTGCCAGTATCACTTCGTTTTTATTGTTATGGTTTTATGACTATTTTTACTATCTGATAGAATAACTTTCTCCTTCTTGTCTTCTTTTTTTCAGGGTTGCTTTAAATATTTGTGCACCTTTAACTTTTCATATAAGATTTCAAATGTTTATAGAGCTTCTCAAAATTCCAGCTGATATTTTGAATGAGATTATATTGAATTTATAGATTAATATGGGGGAGAACTGACATCTTTATGAATTAAAATTCTATGGATTTTTATTATTGATCTTGTAACCTCCAAACTTGCTGAATTCTTTTTCATCTGTATGAAAATTGTGAGTTTTTATCTCTTTTTCAGAATATCTTATTTCTCTTATTTCTTCATTTTATTCCTTATTGTGTTGGCTAGGACTTCTAGTATTATGTTAAAAAGTTGTAGTGCTAACAGTGACTTCCTTTTTTTGCTCCCAATTTTATAGCAAAAATACTTAAAATTCTCTATTAAATGGAATGTTGCTATAGGTTATTATATTACTGTTAAAATTTGAAATTGGCTGGATTACTTTTTGATAAGAATATTTTAAAGAATTTATCATAATGGAGATCAAATACTATTTCTACATCAATTGAGAGAATCATATTTTTATGTTTAAGTTTATTACTGCTGTGAATTACATTTATAGACTTCTATGCTTTTTTTTTTCTTTCCAGTTTTATCAAGATATAATTGACACACAGCACTATGTAAGTTTCAGGTAAATGCATAATGATTTGATTTACATGTGTTCATGGAAGTAAAATCATTACCCATTATTGTGTGAAATCATTAGCATAATAATGGGTATTGGGGAAGGAAATGGCAACCCACTCCAGTTTTCTTGCCTGGAGAATCCCAGGGACAGGGAAGCCTGGTGGGCTGCCCTCTCTGGGGTCGCACAGAGTTGGACACGACTGAAGCGACTTACAGCAGCAGCAGCAAGGAGCATCTATCATCTCATATAGACACAAAATAAAGAAAAGGAAAACATGCTTTTTCCTTGTGAAGAGAAATCTTAAGATTTGCTCTCTTACTTTCTTATGTAACACAGCAGTGTTATATTTATCATGTTGTACATTATATCCCCGACACTTATTTATCTAATTGAAAGTTTGTACCTTTTGACCACCTTCATCAAGTCTCCCTCCCTGACTTACGACATGGCGATTTGGTATTTCTATATGTTACATTTTTCTGATTATATACATTTCTCTGATTTTTGAAACCACTGTTTTAATAGTGAAATGACCTACATATAATCATTTTCTTTATTTTTTATGCAAAATTAAAAATAACAGTTGAGAGAATAGTATAACTACCTCTTACATACACATCACCAAACTTCAGTAATTATTAACTCATAGTCTATGCCCTGTCTTCACATCCCTCAAACTGATCATTTCAAGAAAATTCCAGACATTTTATTATTTCATTAAAATATACTTCATTAAAATATTTTTCAAAGAAAAGATCTTTAAAACTGCATAATCACTGTCATCATGATGCATTTATTTTTTAATCATTTTGCTAAAATTTTAGATTTTTCTTCTACATTTCATATTAACTTTAATTTCTTACTATCTTAATTTAGTTTTAAAGAAAATATTGATTATTATTGCCTCATGAAATTATCCTGATGATTTTTGCTTTTCCTCTTCCTCTTGAAAAATTGGTACAATTTAAAAAATAGCTAATTCTTATAATTTTGGTAGAATTCATCTCTAAAACAGTCTGAATATGGGAGTATAATTTTAATTGAAAGGGAGGTTTTTAGCTTCAACTTTGCCTTTTAAAAGTATTTATTTGCCTATTTCTTTTTTTCTTCTTGAACTAATTTTGGCATATCACATTGTCTATTTATTCTAGGTCTCAAAGTTATTAATATGTAGGTGCTCACAATATCATTTAAATCTGCTATATTTGTAGTTGTTTGCTATTGCCCCCTGTGTTTATTTGTATAGTTCCTTTTTGTCTTTAATCTGTATTACTGGTCTCTTGCCTGTGATCTTTTCAAAGAACCAGTTTGAACAATGAACATTATATATTACCAAGATATTAAAAAACTATTGAAGTATAGTTCATGTACAGTATTATGTTAGGTTCAGGTATACAACATATTGGTTTGACACTTAAATCCAATGCAAAATGATCACCTTAAGTCTAGTAAACATTTGTCACCATGCAAAGTTCTTGCAGTATTATTTATATATTCCTTATGCTGTATATTACCTGCCCATGTACCTCTTAATTCTCTCCACCTATTTCACCCAATTCTTGACCCTTCTCCCACCCCCTTACAACTACCAGCCTGTTCTCTACATCTATGAGTATGTTTTGCTTTATTTGCTTATTTGATATCGTTTTTTAGATTCCACATATAAGTGAAATCATATGGTATTTGTCTTCTCTATCTGACTTATTTCACTTAGCATAATACTGTTTAGATTTGTCCAAGATGTCCCGAATGACAAGCTTTCATTTTTAATGGCTGAGTAATATTCCATTCTGTTTAGATACATACATTTTCTTTATCCATTTGCCTATTGATGGACAATTTCCACAATATGGATATTGTAAATGCTACAATAAACATAAGAGTGCATATGTATGAATTATTTTTGTTTTCTTTGGGTAAATACTCAGAAGTGGAATTTCTGGATTGTATGGTAGTTCTTGTTTTAATTTTTTGAGGAACCTCCATAGGGTTTTCCATAGTGGCTCTACCAATTTGCATTACCATTAGCAATGCATGATGGTTCCCTTTTCTCCACATCTTCACCAACACCTGTTATTTATTGTGTTTTTGATGATAGTTGTTCTAAGAGGTTTTAGGCACTATATCATTGTGGTTTCGATTTGTGTTTCCTTGATGATTAGCACTGGGGCGTCTCTTCATTTGCCTCTGTTGGCCCTCCATATCTCTTCTGAAGACGGATGGGATGGGGAGGGAGGTGGAAGAGGGGTTCAGGATGGGGAACACATGTACACCCGTAGTGGATTCATGTCAATGTATGGCAAAACCGATACAATATTGTAAAGTACTTAGCCTCCAATTAAAATAAATAAATTTATATTAAAAAATTTAAAAAAAGAAATGAAGAGCATGGGGAAAAAAAACAAGTTCTCAAGTCTTTTTTCTTTTAATTGGATTCCCTTTTTTATATTGAGTTGTTTGAGTTCTTTATTTTGCACATTAACCTCTTATCTGATATGTCATTGGCAAATATCTTCTCCTGTTCAGTAGGTTGTCTTTTCATTTTGTTGATGGTTTATTTTCACTGTGCAAAAGACTTTTAGGTTGTCCCATTTGTTTGTTTTTGTTTTGTTGTCCTTGCCTAAAGAGACAAATCCAAAAAAATATATTGATAAGATTGATAAAAAGTTTACTTCCCTTTTCTTCTAGGAGTTCTATGGAGTCAAGTATAATATATAATAAGTTTTGAGTTTATTTTTGTATATGGTATAAGAAAGTTTTCCAGTTTCCTTCTTTTGCATGCAGCTATCCAGTTTTCTTCACACCATTTATTGAACAGGCTGTCTTTTATCCATTGTATATTGTTGCTCCTGTGTCAGATTAATTGACCATAAGTGCATGGGTTTATTTCTGGACTCTCTATTCTGTTACATTGATTTGCTTTTGTGCCAGTAATATATTGCTTTGAAAATTATAGCTTTGTAGTATGGTTTGAAATCAGGAATGTGATATTGTCAGCTTCATTCTTTCTCAAGATTTCTTTGCCTATTTGGTCTTTTGTGATTCCTTGCAAACTATAGGAATATTTCTTCTAGTTCTTGGTATACTTGTGTTCCTTTCTTTTTTTTTTTGTATATCTATTACAGATTTTTGATTTGTGGTTACTGTGGAGTTCATATAAAGCTTCCCAGGTGGGAAGCTAGAGGTAGCTTTACCAGGTGGTGCTAGAGGTAAAGAGCCCACCTGCCAATTCAGGAGATATAAGAGATGCTGGTTCATTCCCTGGGTCAGTAAGATCCCCTGGAGGAGGAAATGGCAACCCACTCCAGTATTCTTGCCTGGAGAATCCTGTGGACAGAGGAGCCTGGAAGGCTACAGTCCATGGGGTTGCAGAGAGTTGGACATGACTGAAGTAACTGAGAACACATGGGATTTATATATGTTGATCTATAACAATATTTATTTATTTTAGGCCATAGTAGTTATTTAATTTCAAGCACATTCTAAAAGACCTATTTCTGTTTAAGTTCCCATTCTGTTCCTCCATTCTTGAGTTTGGTGAGTACTTTTATGAACATTACTTTGAACTCTTCATCTGGAAGATTGCTTATCTCTGGTTCATTTAGTTCTTTTTCTGAACTTTTGTCTTGTGTGAGAAATAGATTTAAGTGACTAGATCTGATAGAGTGCCTGATGACTTATGGATGGAGGTTTGTGACATTGTACAGGAGACGGGGATCAAGACCGTCCCCAAGAAAAAGAAATGCAAAAAGGTAAAATGGCTGTCTAAGGAGGCCTTACAAATAGCTGTGAAAAGAAGAGAAGTGAAAAGCAAAGGAGAAAAGGAAAGATATACCCATTTGAATGCAGAGTTCCAAAGAATAGCAAGGAGAGATAAGAAAGCCTTTCTCAGTGATCAGTGCAAAGAAACAGAGGAAAACAACAGAATGGGAAAGACTAGAAATCTCTTCAAGAAAATTAGAGATACCAAGGAAACATTTTATGCAAAGACGGGCTCAATAAAGGACAGAAATTGTATGAACCTAACAGAAGCAGAAGATATTAAGAAGAGGTGGCAAGAATACACAGAAGAACTATACAAAGAAGATCTTCACGACCCAGATAATCATGATAGTGTGATCACTCACCTAGAGCCAGACATCCTGGAATGTGAAGTCAAGTGTGCCTTAGGAAGCATCACTATGAACAAAGCTAGTGGAGGTGATGGAATTCCAGTTGAGCTATTTCAAATCCTACAAGATGATGCTGTGAAGGTGCTGCACTCAATATGCCAGCAAATCTGGAAAACTCAGCAGTGGCCACAGGACTGGAAAAGGTCAGTTTTCATTCCAATCCCAAAGAAAGGCAATGCCAAAGAATGCTCAAACTACCTCACAATTGCACTCATCTCACACGCTAGTAAAGTAGTGCTCAAAATTCTTCAAGCCAGGCTTCAACAATATGTGAACTGTGAACTTCCAGATGTTCAAACTGGATTTAGAAAAGGCAGAGGAACTAGAGATCAAATTACCAACATCTGATGGATCATCGTGGAGAAGGCAATGGCACCCCACTCCAGTACTCTTGCCTGGAAAATCCCATGGATGAAGGAGCCTGGTAGGCTGCAGTCCATGGGGTCACTAAGAGTTGGACATGACTGAGCCACTTAACTTTCAACTTTTCACTTCCATGCATTGGAGAAGGAAATAGCAACTCACTCCAGTGTTCTTGCCTGGAGAATCCCAGGGATGGGGGAGCCTGGTGGGCTGCCATCTGTGGGGTCGCACAGAGTCAGACATGACTGAAGTGACTTAGCAGCAGCAGGAGCAGCAGCTGGATCATCGAAAAAGGAAGAGAGTTCCAGAAAAACATCTATTTCTGCCTTATTGACTATTCCAAAGCCTTTGACTGTGTGGATCACAATAAACTGTGGAAAATTCTTCAAGAGATGGGAATATCAGACCACCTGACCTGCCTCTTGAGAAATCTGTATGCAGGTCAGGAAGTAACAGTTAGAACTGGACATTGAACAACAGACTGATTCCAAATAGGAAAAAGAGTACATTAAGGCTGTATATTGTCACCCTGCTTATTTAAGTTATATGCAGAGTATATCATGCAAAATGCTGGGCTAGATGAAGCACAAGTGGAATCAAGATTGCCGGGAGAAATATTAATAACCTCAGATGATACCACCCTTATGGAAGAAAGTGAAGAAGAACCAAAGAGAGTCTTGATGAAAGTGAAAAAGGAGAGTGTAAAAGTTGGCTTAAAGCTCAACTTCAGAAAACTAAGATCATGGCATCAGGTCCCATCACTTCATGGCAAATAGGTGGGGAATCAGTGGAAATAGTGGCTGACTTTATTTTTAGGGGCTCCAAAATCACTGCAGATGGTGACTGCAGCCATGAAATTAAAAGATGCTTGCTCCTTGGAAGGAAAGTTATGACAAACCTGCTGCTGCTACTGCTGCTAAGTCACTTCAGTCGTGTCCGACTCTGTGCGACCCCATAGATGGCAGCCCACCAGGCTCCCTCGTCCCTGGGATTCTCCAGGCGAGAACACTAGAGTGGGTTGCCATTTCCTTCTCCAGTGCATGAAAGTGAAAAGTGAAAGTGAAGTCTCTCAGTCATGTCCGACTCCTAGCGGCCCCATGGACTGCAGCCCACCAGGTCCCTCCATCCATGGGATTTTCCAGGCAAGAGTACTGGAGTGGGGTGCCATTGCTTTCTCCAATGACCAACCTAGACACCATCAAAAAGCAGAGACATTACTTTGCCAACAGAGGTCCATCTAATCAAGGCTGTGGTTTTTCCAGTAGTCATGTATGGATGTGAGAGTTGTACTATAAAGAAAGCTGAGCACCACAGAATTGATGCTTTTGAACTGTGGTGTTGGAGAAGACTCTTGAGAGTCCTTTGGACAGCAAGAAGGAGATCCAATCAGTCCATCCTAAAGGAGATCAGTCCTGAGTGTTCATTGGAGGGACTGATGTTGAAGCTGAAACTCTAATACTTTGGCCACCTGATGTGAAGAACTGCCTCATTTAAAAAGAACCTGATGTTGGGAAAATTGAAGGCAGGAGAGGGGGACCACAGCGGATGAGATGGTTGGATGGCATCACCGACTCAATGGACATGAGTTTGGGTAAACTCCAGGAGTTGGTGATGGACAGGGAGGCCTGGCGTGCTACAGTCCATGGGGTTGCAAAGAGTTGGACACGACTGAGCGACTCAACTGAACTGAACTGTCCTGTTCTTTTACTTTGAATATTTTCTTTTGTCTCTGCATTTTGCCTGATTTTCTGTGTTGTGTTTATGTATTAGGTAGATTAGGTACATTTCCTGGTCTTATAGGAGTAGCTTTATGTAGAAGGTATGCTATAGAGTCCAGCAGTGTAGTCTTCCCTGGCCATCAGAGCCAAGTGTTCCAGAAATGTCCCCTCTGTGGGCTTCCACCTGTTGCTGCTGAGCTGCAGTTGCTGTAGGCATGTCAGTATGCTAGGCCTGGACCTTGTGCTGCTGGCCATAAGTCCTGGTTCTGACTACTTGGGGTGCTCTGGTGCACTAGTTCGGTCACTGGGACAGGAGCTTCTTTGGAGTGACTGTGGTGCCAGCCGAGGGCACTTGCCTGAGTGATGAGTGGGGCATTGCTTTGGAGAGGCCCTGGTTCCAACTGAGGGCATCTGCCAGTGTGGTGGAGTGGAAGACCTCTTTGGAGGAGTGCCAGCTAGGGCAGGTCCCCCAAGGTGGGGACTATTGTGCTAGTTAGGTAGATGGGGAGAATAAACAATGGCACCTTTCGGTGCTGGGTCAGCTAGGTAGAAGGTGAGCAAAAGTAACTGTCCCTGCCAGGGCCTCTGAACCTGAAGAAAGTTCCAGCAGATCTGCCTTGCTGGCACATGCCCTAAAATTATTAACTTTCTTCGCATATGACAAAGGCACTTTTCAAACTGATGCCTCTGTGATGAGACTTGAAGTGAGGGACTTTTTGTGTGTGCCCTTTAAGAAAAGAGTCTCAATTTCCTACAGCCCTTTCCCAGACATAAGCCTGGTTAGTATTCAAAGCTAGATGTTATGGGGGCTGGCCTCCCCAGTACAGGCCCTCTGGGCTGGGAGCCTGATGTAGGCTTCGGGCTTTCTGCTCCTCGGAGAGCACCTCTGTGGCTGTGGTACTCCTCCCACCTGTGGACTGCTCAGTTGAGGGTATGAAACTAGCCAGACTGCAACTGCCCTCCCCTCTGTTTCAATGTGGACTTTCCTTTTCACTTTTAGATGTGAAAATCTTTTCTTCTAGTCTGTGGGTCATTCTCAGAGATGGTTGCTCTGTGTGTGGTAGTTCCGGTGTGTCCATGAGAATAGAGAAGCCACGATCTTTCTGCTCTGGCCTTTTGTCCTCCTCCCTGATATATTGAGCTATGTTTATTTTGTCTATCTCCTACAGCATGTCAATTTTTTTTTTCTTATTTGAATATCCTGAAAGAGTGTTTAAGTTGGGGTTTTTTGCATACGAAACCTCCCGAGGTCTTATATAGTCGTAAAGCGTTTTGTTGTGCCCTCATATTTGAATGATACCTTTCTAGATTTGAAAGTGTTTTCCTTTCAGTGCTTAAAAATTATGCTCTGTCTTCATAAAATATTCCATTTTCATCTGTTTTCAGTGTTCTTGGAAATTCTAGTATTAGCCTGATTTTGCGTATTTAGAATGACTTTTACCTTCCATTTAATATATTTTTCTTTGCTTTAATATTCTTTAATATAAAGTGACTAGGTATGAGTTTTTTTTTCCTTAGCTGTTCTATTTGGTTCTCTAAGAGTCCTTTCGTTCTGAAGAATTCTATCATTCATGAAACCTGGAATATTTATCTTCATTATTTCTTTAAGTAGTTTCTCCTTTCCATTTCTCCACCCTGTTCCTCTGAGATCCTATTATCCTTCATATTTCTCAGCTTTAAATTTTTTCTCTATATTTTCTGTCTGTCCTTAAAGAATATTTATATGGACCTTTTTAAAGTCTTTATTGAACTTGTTACAATATTGTTTCTGTTTTATGTATTGATTTTTTGACTGTGAGACATGTGGGATCTTAGTTCTCTGACGAGGGATCAAACCCACACCCTCTGCACTGAAAGGCAAAGTCTTAACCTCTGGATCTCCAGGGAAGTCCCACTACTCTTTCCTATTGCTTTTAGGAAATATTTCTCATTGTGATCCTCCAATTCAGTATTTCTTTCTTTAGCTTGATTCCATCCTATTATTTATTTCATTTCAGCTATATGTTTTGCATCATATCTTTCTTGGTTGCTTTTAAGATTTCCTACTCTTGCTTTATTGGTCTCTCCCCACATCCCCTTAAGCATTAGAGTAATGTTATGGTCTTCTACTTGTTCAAAAGATTCTGCTTCAGATAGTGTATGCTGTCTGTTTTTGTCTTTCTTTACTGGATCTTGGCTATTCAGCTGTGTAAGCTCATGCTCTACTGTGGATATCAGCTATGTTTGTTGGGAAAGGCAAAATATTAGATTCTAGTCTCCATCTGGTTAGACATGTTTAAAATAATGAGATATGTGGAGCCCCAGGGCATGATACCGTAGGAGCCATAATGCTCTTTGTGTCGTTCTCTTCCACTGACTCTCCCCTGGGCAGAGTTTCTCCTCTAAAATGAATTACTGGGGAGATGCAGAACTGAGCTGAGTCAGTCTCCATTCCACAGTTTGTAATTCTCGCAGGCATGGGAGTCTGGAGGAGGAGTGGGGATCAGGATACTGAAGGGCAGGGCTGCTGCTCATAATTAAGCAGGTGGCCTCGACTATAGGAGGCTTCCCTGGTGGCTCTGACGGTAAAGCATCTGCCTGCAACGTGGGAGACCCGGGTTTGATCCCTGGGTTGGGAAGATCCTCTGGAGAAGGGAAATGGCAACCCACCCCAATACCCTTGCCTGGAAAATCCCATGGACAGAGGAGCCTTGTATGCTACAGTCCACGGGGTCACAAAGAGTCAGACACGACTGAGCGACTTCACTTTCCTTCTTTCCTTTTTCCCCACTATAGGAGAGAGGGGACAGGCACTGCCATACACCTTCTCTCCCAGGCTGTTTACCCTGCTATGAGGCCTGCCCATCTGGAGGCAGGAGTGCCTTTTCCTAATGCACACAGTGTTACCACATGTTCTATCAGTGGCCTTTCAAGAGTTCCTGGTCAGCTGCCCCTGCTTTCAGCGTCTCCTCACCCCAGTATCCACCTGCACTTCCTTGACTTTACTGCCAACACCAGTGATCTGGTATCTGTAAAAGGATTTATGCAAGGAGGTAGTTGGTGAGAATTGTCTCTAAACAATGAAGGGTAGAAGTCAAGAGCAGTAGTAAAAAGCTTTTCTCCAATATACCTTCTCACTGCTACCTCTCATAGCCTTTTGTCTTTAATTGTAATATACTCCTCATGTATAGTTCAGAAGAGCTTCCCAGGTGCTTCTGGTGGTAAAGAACCCGCCTGCTAATGCAGGAGACATAAGAGATGTGGGTTCGATCCCTGAATTGGGAAGATCCCCTGGAGGAGGACATGGCAACCCACTCCAATATTCTTGCTTGGAGAATCCCATGGATAGAGGAGCCTGGCAGGCTACAGTCCATAGAGTCGCAAAGAGTCAGACATGATTGAGGTGACTTAGCATGTGCACACACCAGTTCAAAACATCCTTCAGTCTCCTATGAGAGTTACATGCTTTTTATTAGCTCCAAATATTCATATTTCCCTCCTACTTCTTCATATACTCCAGGGCTGAATTTGAAGGAGGAGTCAGCAGGTACTAACTCTTCATTTTCATTAGATCTGGAAGCTTAAATGTATATCTTTAAAAATATTACTTTACTTGTCTTTTATTTTGGAAATAATTGTTTTGACCTATTTCTTGAAGACCTTTAAGGCGAATGAAAGAGAACTTGGGTGTCCCCAAATGAGGGTGGGTTGCTACATTATCAGAGTTCTCCAAAGAAATAGAAGTAGATATTTATAGAAAAGGTTTATTGTGAGGAATTGGCTCATGCGATTATGGAGGCTGAGAAGTCCTACCATCTGCTCTTTGCAAGCTAGAGACCCAGGAAACTTGGGGTGTAATTCCTATCTAAGCCTGATAACCTGACCACTGAGGGAACCACTGTGCAAACCCCAGTGCAAGGACAGGAAAAGACTGATGTTTCAGCTTAAGCAAGCACACAGGAAGGAAAAGGAGTAAACTCCTCCTTCTTTCCCCTTTTTGTTTTATCCAGACCCTGAACAGATTGGGTAAAGCCCACCCTCACCAGGGAGGGCCATTTATTTTACTGAGCCCATCAACTCAAATCCTAATCTCATCCAGAGTCACACTCACAGACACACACACCCAGAAATAATATTCAATTTGGGTGCCCCTTGGTCCAATCAAATTTACACATAAAATTAATCACCATAGTTGGGAATCATAGATGAAAGTCAGGTAAAGAAGAAAAGACAGCACTGCCCAGAAGACAAGACTCAGAAGACCATGACTGCATCCTTATTCAATCAGTTACCTTCTCTATCCTCAAGTTTCCTTGCCTGTAAATTGGGAATAAGAATAAATGTTCCGTTTTCATCCCAGGGTTATTTTGCTGCTCAGTAGGATAATATCTGTGGAAGGCACTCTACATGCCACTACCGAGGGAAAGCAGCACTGTTTAGCATGAACCAAAGAGCATTTGAAATGATATTAACTCTCGGGGGACAGGATGTTCTTTGGCTGGGAAGGTGGTAATCCCTCCCCTCTGCGACCTCAGTGAATTTCAGACAGATCTTCAAAGCAGATCAGGTCTCTGCAGCCCAGAGTGGTGAAAATAGTCCAAGTTCTCTGACCTCTCTAAGCTGGGGAAGGTTGGCATCAAGGACAAAAGCTTTCAATTGCATTGAACATGGCCTGGACAGGTTCCAAGTGGGTAATTACTTTATGCTTACTTACAATTTCCCCTTCAGCTTAGAAGGGCTAGAGCATCCCTCATTTCCTAGACTAGCAGGGCCGTTCAGTGTTGCTAGGCATATGTTGAACAGCTGCCCCAGTCACCTACCTCAGCAGCCACCGTATTTTAGTAATGAAGTCAGGGCTCAAATTGGGCAAGATGGTAACACATTTCTTTGATTAGTGTGTAGGACAAATGTGGCCTCTCTTTGAACAGAAGGGGAGGGCATTTGATTATGTTTTTTTTCTCACTTGCATCAGAAGCAGGAATAAACTGAGCAGGTTCTCTATGAGCCAGCTTTGAGAGGTTCTCTGAGATGAATCTTATTAAGAAAAATAGATTAATTTTATCGTCAATAGTTACATCAGACTCTTCAATTATGAAAAATACATGCTCATGAAAAGTAGGATGGCAGCAAAATTTCATCTAAGGAACTGCATGCTCTGAACATCTTGTTTTAAAACTGAGAATGTTTGTGGGCAAAGAAATATTTCCAGTCTATAGGGTGAAGGCAGGATCTAGGCAATGAGGGATTTCATGTAACTGCAGATCAGAAACTTGAGTGTTCTTTGATGTGCTGATCCATTTGCCTCTCTCCCACCCTTCATTTTTCCCATTGTCTAATTAGCATAGTGATTTGGGTCTAGGCCCTTAACTTTTCTGAGCAGCAGGTACTTTTATCCACAAAATAGGGGTAATAGTGGTGCCTGTCTCCTTGAACTCTTGTAAGGAACAAAGGAGGTAATATACTTGGCATATAGAAAGAGCTCAGTAATTGTTAGTCATTATCACTATTGTTGTTATTATCTCTCAGGTCTTAGTTTAAATATCCCTTTTTTTGTTAACAATAATTTCCATCCCTATTTTAAGACTAGGTTAGGTAAATGACTTGGTGCTTCCATAGAACAGCTTACAACATTATTATAAAGTAATTAGCCTCCAATTAAAATAAATAAATTTTTTTAAAAAAGAAATTCCAAAAAAAAAAAAAGAAATTCCATTGTTTTGAGTACATACCAGCTTTTCTACACTATTTGAGCTGTTTTCCATGTATGCATTATTAATTATCCCACTTTACAAATAAAGAAATTTAGAGAATTCATGTAGCTGACAAGGGTGAGATTTGAACGTAGATATTTAAACTCCAAAGTTCATATTCTTAATGATAACACATCATGTTTTATGGTGATTATTCATGTAATTTTCCTTGCTAGACAATGAACTCTGTATGTTCCCAGACCCTCAATCTTTTTGAAGCTCCCCTAATTTACACGTGGTCTCACCCTCTCCAAAACCCATTGATGCGAGCAGCTTTCTTAGCTTGTGACTCCTTGGCTTCACCTCAGCTAGAAACATCCTTCTCTGTGTTCTTGACTTTGAGTCTAATGTCTACTATTTCAGGATCAGTTACATCAGTATTGCCCTTGCTCTCATCCTTCTGACCACCACACTATGTTTCAGTTAGGGGTTTTGGTTGCATGTGAGAGAAACTGTCTCTGGTAGTTACAAGCAGAAAGGACTTACATTGGAAGAACATAAAGTGCTCAGAGCGTTGATGAGATCAGGACTAGGCTTAGAAAATTCGAAGGAGTCAAGGCCCTTATCAGAGCCTCTACCCTTCCTGGCTCCTTGTCTTATTTGTTCAGGATTCAAAGTCCTGGAGTCTGGATAGCTGAGCACAAGGTCAGTGCCCACTTCCTAGAATGGCAAGATGTGGGAGGATCCAGGATCTGGCTCCTCTTAGCTTCTGTAATAGCAGATGTAGGAAGGCACTGTGAATCGCCTGTGCTTGACCATAAACACACAGGTGGAAGGATATTTCCTCACAAGGAAAGATAATGAACAGTTGATAACAAAAAAATTACATTTGTCTACTGCACACTTGAATGGTTAGCTCTGGTCATCCTGCCAAGCTATTTCCCAATGCCAATTTCAAAATTCAAAAAGTCTCTCCAAAATATAGCCCAGGTCCACTAATATACTGCATGACCTCACCTAAGAAACTTCTTGTGCTGAATCCTTTATGTCCTCCTGATTCCTACACCATATACTCCTATGGAGGTATCTTCAGGCTTGGCACAGGCCTTAAAAACTGGGGACAGACCAAGACTGCTTCATGGATAGTCACAGTCATCCCATCTTATTTACAGCATAATGTCCTGGCTCTGGGCAAGCATATTTCCCCAGGTGACTCCTTTGAAATATCTTTCCAGGCCTGCTCTTGTGTTCCAGACCCTTGGCCATATAAATGCATGTACCTCCCTTTCAACTCCTGCTCTGTATTTCAATTTTAAAATGGACTGATTTTCATGTCTCTCATTGCTATAGCCTACAGTTCCTATAGGCTATATATAGGATGTGCACCTAATTTTGGCCAGTGGCTTTCACTTCTGCATAGCTTGTGCTGGTTATGTCCACTCCCCTGGCTTTATGGTTCTAGGTCTAGTTCATGAATCTTGTATGCGACCTCACCCTGGCCAATAGGTCTTCTGGGATGCTGTATCCAAACCCATCTGCACCATATCATGAGCTTTTACATGGTCACCTCTGGTTCAGTCCTTCTATGTCCAGAACTCGTGTTAATAGTGGTAGGAGAAATTAATGTAATCTGACCTTTGCGACTAGTTAGAAGAGAGGCCCAAAATTTGTCACATTTTAAAATTCTAGTCCTTTACCTCTCAGTCTCATATTCTAATAAATGGCCACTCTACCTTTTCCTCATGAACTAATTGTCAAAGCGAATCTCAATTCTAGTGTAAAGCCTTAGACTTCCTCCCTTTGTGGGCTTCCCTGGTATCTCAGTTGGTAAAGAATCTACCTGCAATGAAGGAGACCACGGTTTGATTTCTGGGTCGTGAAGATTCCCTGGAGAAGGGATAGGCTACTCACTCCATTATTCTTGGACTTCCCTGGTGGCTCAGCTGGTAAAGAATCCACCTGCAATGTGGGAGACCTGGGTTCAATCCCTGGGTTGGGAAGATCCCCTGGAGAAGGGAAAGGCTACTCACTCCAGTATTCTGGCCTGGAGAATTCCGTAACTGTACAGGACTGTAGTCTTTCCTCTGTACCAGTCTTGCTTTGGTAATACCTCAGTGCTCTAGTCTGTTGCAGGATTTTAATGTGTCTTATGCTAGAGTCCTGACACTGACGTTGAACCCTGCTGGTTGTGACACATCTCTCTGGTGCCATCTGCTTGTTTATTGATGCTAAAGGCCAAGGACACCTTTAAAATGCACTAAAAAGAAAGTGACTACAATTGTGGACAGCTTGATAGAATGTAGCCAAACAGCCTTGGATGTTGTGAAATAGTAGAGTTTCCTGAATTGCACTGGTTGGAATTCTGATTGATACTTATCTTTCCTCTGTTTGCTTCTGAGCTCCTGTGTCAGTCTTCACTACTCAGTTTGGTCTTTACCTTTTTGAACAGGTATGTGATCTCTCTTTTTTGATCTCCTGTGTCCTAGGATCTGACGCAACACTTCTCTGGGTTTCATTTCCCTTCCTTTCTCCACTACTCTGCTATAGGATGCACTTGAGCATGACTTTGCCTTTCCTGAAAGTGGTCTACACCAGCCTGCCTGGAAGAAAGCAGCCTCATCACAGTGGAAGGTCTTATGTCAGGTGTTCCTCATACATCTGCTCTGTTTGCTGAATATAAGACATTTGACAGAGACCACGTTCTCAGAAAGGCTGCTTCTGCATATGAGCTCTTCTACACCCTCTTCAGGAGAAGGCAATGGCACCCCAATCCAGTACTCTTGCCTGGAAAATCCCATGGATGGAGGAGCCTGGTAGGCTGCAGTCCACGGGGTCGCTAAGAGTCGGCCATGACTGAGTGACTTCACTTTCACACCTTCTTCAGCTTCCCTGGTGGCTCAGTGGTTAAGAATCCACCTGCAATGCAGGAGATACAGGTTTGATCCCAGGGTCAGGAAGATCCCCTGGAGGAGGGTGTGGCTACTCACTCCAGTATTCTTGCCTGGAAAATCGCATGGAGAGAGGAGTCTGGTGGGCTACAGCCCATAGGGTTGCAAAGAAGTTGGACATGACCGAAGCAACTGAGCATGTATGCATACACACCCCATCCACTGTCCTTAAGTTTCCCTCATTAACAGTCCTCTTGCCCTTTCATCAAATGGTCTTGCTTTGTGCATTTCTGGGGCTATGGAAACCATCTGGCACGTTCTTCTCCTCCACCTGCTTCCTCAGAGTCTCTGCCCTCCTTCTCCTATCTTGGAGAAGGAGGTGTCTCTCTTTCCTAGGCTTACCCCTGGCCCCAGGAGGTAGAGTTGGTCCCTGTCTCCTCTTTCAGAATGATGTTCTCTCAGGTGTTCTGCCTTCCCTGGGTATTTGAAAACTGTTCCTCTCTGTGGGATCCTTCCCATCTGCCTTTAAAGCAGCTTGATCGATTGCCTCCAAAGAATGGTCCTCTGTTCTCTTCTTGCCAAACTTCTTGAATATGTGAGTGCCACCCACGGACTGGGCTTCTTCACTATTTCACTCCAAATGCCCTGCAATCTGGCTTCTATTGTCACTAAATTCTGGAGATCCTCTCTCAAAGTTTACTGTTAACCTCTTAATTGCCAAACATAAAGGCTTGTTCTCAGATTTTGTGTCCTTCGTTCTATCAGCCACTTTGCAGTGTTAAAATATTTGATCTTACCTTTCATGATTGAAATTTCCTTTTCTATATTACCATCTTTTTCATTGACTATTTGAATGTTATTTAGCTTTTCCTATGTGTTTCTCTGTTCTTACCAGCTAGATGTAAATTCCTTGAGGCTGGGAGCTGTGCATTTATAAACATTGTTTCACAATGCTATGTGCCTAATAGGTGTTATGACAAATACTTTTTAAGTGAAGAAATAGAACTATTCAGAGTGAATTATTCATTCGGTCATTTATTCATTTAAGAACAAATGCTTCTTATGTACCCCAATATACGATTATTATAGTCTGTGAAACAGTGATTCATAAGACTTGCTTGGGTTTCCCTGGTGGCTCAGCGGTAAACAATCTGCCTGCAGTGCAGGAGATGCAGAAGACACGGGTTCGATCCCTGGGTCAGAAAGATCTCTTGGAGGGGGAAATGGAAACCCACTCCAGTATTCTTGCCTGGAGAATCCCATGGACAGAGGAGCCTGGCGGACTACAGTCCATAGGGTCGCAAAGAGACTCGACGGAAGCGATTGAGTGAGTGGAGACACACTTAGTTCCTGCTTTCAGAGACCTTATAGTCCAGTGAGGAATGTATACGTGATAATATACACTCATAGTACAAAACGATAAATACCACGATGAGGAGACATTTAACTGGGGGTGGAGGGGATCAGGGAAGGTTTTCTGGGAGAAATAATATTTAAACGAAGTGGTAGCAAGGTAAAAAGAGGAAAGAGGAAGCGTGAGTTCCTAGCAAAGGGAGTAGTGTCTTCAGAGGCTACACAGTGTGGCACTTTTGAGGAACTGACTGAAAAACTGTCAGAGACGTGAATATGGTGAAAAAGGGAGATGGGGCAAACAAGCAGGTGGGCTGTGCCTAACGCAGAACAGGCATTTCACCCCTTCCCATTTCTAAGCAATTCCCTGTTTACTATGTAATCCTCACAGCCTTTGAGTGGTAGGTGGCAGCTGTCTTACAGAGGGAGAAAGTGAGTTTTGTAAAATTGAAACTCACTAAGTCAATAGTAAGCCTGAAAATATCATCACTTCTTGATGCAGCTTCCTTTTTGAAAACAGTAATTTTATTGGAGTGTAGTTGATTTGCAATGTGTTTGTTTTAAGCGTACACCGAAGTGATTCAGTTACGCATATTCATATATTCATTCTTTTCAAGATTCTTTTCTCATATAGGTTATCACAGAATATTGGGTAGAGTTTCCTGTGCTATACGGTAGGTTCTTGTCGGTCATCTATTTTATAAGAAGTAGTGTGTGTGTGTTCGGGCTTCCCTGATGGCTCAGACGGTAAAGCGTCTGCCTGCAATGCGGGAGACCTGGGTTCCATCCCTGGGTCAGGAAGATCCCCTGGAGAAGGAAATGGCAACCCACTCCAGTATTCTTGCCTGGAAAATCCCATGGACGGAGGAGCCTGGTGGGCTACAGTCCATGGGATCGCAAAGAATTGGACACGACTGAGCAACTTCACTTCACTTCACTTCTTCAGTGTGTGTGTTCATCCCTAGCTTCTGATTTATCCCTCTCTGTGACATTTCCCCGTTCATAATCATGTTTGTTTCCAGACTGTAAGCCTGCTTCTGTTTTATAAATAAGTTCACTTGTAGATTCCACATATGAGTGATATCATACTATATTTGTCTTTCTCTGTCTGACTTACTTTACTTAGTATGATCATCTCTAGTTCCATCCATGTTCAGATACAGCTTCCTTTTTCATTGACTATCTAAGCACCCAGAACAGACTGAGGAAAATATAAACTGTAATTTTAAAAAAACCCATCAGAGAGCTGAAGATGAAAAGAAACCTTAAGGAGTTATATTTGAGGAGAAAGGAGACACATGGCTGTGTTCATCACTGGAAGAACAGTGGGAAAGGGAAGAATCCACCACAGACAAGGGTAAAGAAAACTCAAGCTAACTGTTAATGAATTTGAATGACTGCGTGGGTGCTGGTGGGATGGTATCCTTAATCACAGAGCATGTTGGTACCCACCTGCCAACTCTGTTCTGAGTCTTCACCTAGGACACAGGGAAAGATGTCAAAGGCGGGGGATCAGGCAAAGGTGCTAAGAGAAAGTCCCCTGAGAAATATAGGGTCTGCCTAAATGAAAGGCAGGGATATTCTCAAATACAATATAGTTGCTGATGAGGGGTGGTGGAAAGCGAATAAACTGAACACATCCTGTACCCACGCTGGGCCTTTCCTGAGTGCAAGGCAGTATCTCACTGAAGGCTGGCATTAGGGCAGAAGAATTTATGAAACTTCTTCTAAGGCCCACTAAATCTCTCATGGCTCTTGACCAAATGCATGGAAGGCTGGGGAAAGAGAAGCAAAATTGGAAAAAACCTCTCCTAGACACTTCAGGTCTTTACTAAATCCATTGCTACAGCCCTCCAGAAACTGGGGACAGAGCATCAGTACAGGTAGTTCTCCTGAGCTAAGACAGTCAGAACTAGGGCTGAAAAGTCAGAACTGATCACTCCCCAGTGACCCCTAAAGCTCATAGTCAGGCTGCAGGGCAGAGATCTTTCATGGTCCAGAAAGTTAGGAACTGGGAGACAAAGCATAATTTTTTTTTTTTTTTTGAAGCCTCCCTGGTGCTCAGATCCTATGTTATGCTAAAGGAAAATTCTAATCCTATCCCCAAAATATTTAAATACAGTTGTAAACTGAATATAATTAAAGATACAACATAGGCCAGTTTAATACAGATTAGATGGAAACACATCTTTACCATAGTGGACTGACAGAAAAAGGGATGTACTGTTTTTTGAGTAAATATTTACTTTTCAGTCTAATTTTTAAAAAGTACACAATGTCTGACATAGGAAAAATTATGACAATGAAAGAAGCACAAATGTAATACATAATAAAGAATAAATAAAAATAGACCCTCAGATAGCCAGAATGTTGAAATGGTCAGATGAGGAACTTTAGAATGACTATAATAGATACATTAAAGGACACTGTGAAAAGTGAACAACACACACGACTACGTGGGGAATTCAAGGAGCAATGGTATTTGTTTTTTTTTTTTTTAAAGAAAAAAGTGGACATGCTAGAAAAAATATATACAATGATGAGCTTATTCAATCTTCATTTTAGTTATCTATTGCTGCTTAGTAAGGTTCACAAGCAGAGGATTTAAAGAGTTAAAACTTATTTTTCCTTTCTGCTATCTGGGCTGGGCTCAGTTGAATAGTTCTGTTTCAAGTGGAGTCTGCTGGGCTTTGAATGTTCAAAATGGCTTCCTTACTCCTATATTTGGTGCTCAAAACTGCAGTGCTTTCACCAGTGTGGTTTGCCAGAAAAGTTGGAGGTTGACTGATCTTTCTTTCATTCTATGGGCACTCTCCAAATTGCTAACCTAGGCTTCTTCACAGAGTAATGATCTTAGGGTAGTCGGGTTTTTAACCTATGGTGTCTGATTTCCAACAAAGAAGTGGAAACTGAAAGTTCTCTAAAGATATGGACTCATAAATCCTAGACCATAATTTCTCTTTTTATTTTCTTCTTTTCCTCTTTTCTTTGGCCATGATGTGTGACTTGAGGGGTATTAATTCCGCAACCAGGGATTGAGTCTCTTGACAGTGAATGCATGAAGTCCTAACCATTGAAATGCCAGAGAATTCCCTAGACCATAATTTTCAATGCATTGTATTTTTCAAAGTAAGTCACAAGTTCAGCCTAGATATCACCACTGAGTATGTGGAATAGTATATATGTGCAGGAGAAGAAGAATTGATGGTGGCAATCTTGGAGACTACACCCCTCTTCCCCCTGGCCACCACAATTCACATCCATCCCATGTGAAAACTACACCACACACCCCCACCATGGTCACCAAAGTCTTTTTAATTATGGCATCATGTGCAACTCTTGCATCTCAAGACCCACATCAAGTTGAGATGTGGATGAAGCTTCTCAAGTGCATCTCTTCTCAGTCTGAAGAGAAGGTTACTCCCCCGCCCCACAGCCATCCAGTGTAAAACAATGAGACAGTGATAGAACAGCTCCAGTAGTTGCTGCTGCTGCTAAGTCGCTTCAGTCGTGTCCGACTCTGTGCGACCCCAGACGGCAGTCTATCAGGCTGTCCCATCCCTGGGATTCTCCAGGCAAGAACACTGGAGTGGGTTGCCATTTCCTTCTCCAATGCATGGAGGTGAAAAGTGAAAGTGAAGTCGCTCAGTCATATCCGACTCTTAGCAACCCCATGGACTGCAGCCCACCAGGCTCCTCCACTCATGGCATTTTCCAGGCAAGAGGACTGGAGTGGAGTGCCATTGCCTTCTCCGAGCTCCAGTAGTTACTCCCATTTAAAGAGGAAAATGGAAAGGACATAGCAGTCAATGGTCCACAGTCATTCTAAAATACAGTTGGCCATATATCCAAGTACTACCAATTCTGAGGAAGTATGGAACATTCCATGATTTATCCCAATTCTCCTTTTTGAGATTAATTCTTTGGAGATTTTGACTATGTTGTTTGGGATCTGGGCTATGATCTCTGAGGTATTCTTAGGAAATGGTCTTATTTTTAACTGAATTTTTTTTCTTAGCCTTCTTTATGCCCATGGAAGTTTTATGAGCTCTCTCTCTGCATTTTAGTTAAAACTTGTGGTGCTTTTATTAGGAAAGTTATCTTAAAAACTTTATAAGTTTTCTATGAAGCATACTGGGGGTTACATTTTACAAAGCCACACCTGCAAATCTCTTTGAGATAGGCCTCTTTCCACTTTTAGCTGCTTTTGTACAATGCCTGAAAGATCCTTAGAAGATTTTATGTTTAGCTAAAGGTGTCTATGAGACACCATCATAAATCTTTCTGAAGTCTTAAAAGAAGTCTTGTAACCATGTTCTTAATTTGATCTTTAACTTGAGCCTACATTGTACTGTCAGTGCCCTGAATTTGGTCTTTGCTATAACCCTAATATTCTTTTTTTTAATTTAAGTATAGTTTCTGTACAATATTACATGTTACAGATGTATAATATAGTGATTCATGATTTTTAAAGGTTATACTCCACTGATTGTTAAAAAGCATTAGCTATATTCCCTGTGTTCTACAATAAGTGCTTGTAGGTTTTTTTTTTTTGTTTTTTTTTTTTTTTTAAATATATACCTAAAGGAGGGCAAAGGCTAATAGAGTTTTGCCAAGAGAATGCACTGGTCATAGTGAACACCTTCTTCCCACAACACAAAAGAAGACTCTATACATGGACATCACCAGATGGTCAATACCGATATCAGATTGATTGTATTTTCGCAGCCAAAGATGGAAAAGCTCTATACAGTCAGCAAAAACAAGACCAGGAGCTGACTATGGCTCAGATCATGAACTCCTTATTGCCAAATTCAGACTTAAATTGAAAAAAGTAGGGAAAAACACTAGACCATTCAGGTATGACCTAAAACAAATCCCTTATGATTATACAGTGGAAGTGAGAAGATTCAAGGGATTAGATCTGATAGACAGAGTGCCTGGTGAACTATGGATGGAGGTTCAAGATATTGTACAGGAGACAGGGATCAAGACCATACCCAAGAAAAAGAAATGCAAAAAAGCAAAATGGCTGTCTGAGGAGGTCTTACAAAGAGCTGTGAAAAGAATGGAAGTGAAAAGCAAAGGAGAAAAGGAAAAATATAAGCATCTGAATGCAGAGTTCCAAAGAATAGCAAGGAGAGATAAGAAAGCCTTTCTTAGTGATCAGAGCAAAGAAATAGAGGGAAACAATATAATGGGAAAGACTAGAGATTTCTTGAAGGAAATTAGAGATACCAAGGGAACATTTAATGCAAAGATGGGCACAGTAAAGGACAGGAATGGTATGGACCTAACAGAAGCAGAAGATATTAAGAAGAGGTGGCAGGAATACACAGAAGAACTGTACAAAAAAGATCTTCACAACCCAGATAATCACGATGGTGTGATCACTGACCTAGAGCCAGACATCCTGGAATGTGAAGTCAAGTGTGCCTTAGAAAGCATCACTACAAACAAAGCTAGTGGAGGTGATGGAATTCCAATTGAGCTATTTCAAATCCCAAAAAGATGATTCTGTGAAGGTGCTGCACTCAATATGCCAGCAAATTTGGAAAACTCAGCAGTGGCCACAGGACTAAAAAAGATCAATGTTCATTCTAATCCCAAAGAAAGGCAATGCCAAAGAATTCTCAAACTACGGCACAACGGCACTCATCTCACACGCTAGTAAAGTAATGCTCAAAGTTCTCCAAGCCAGGCTTCAGCAATATGTGAACCATGAACTTCCTGATGTTCAAGCTGGTTTTAGAAAAGGCAGAGGAACCAGAGATCAAATTGCCAACATCTGCTGGATCATGGAAAAAGCAAGAGAGTTCCAGAAAAACATCTATTTCTGCTTTCTTGACTATGCCAAAGCCTTTGACTGTGTGGATCACAATAAACTGTGGGAAATTCTTCAAGAGATGGGAATCCCAGACCACCTGACCTGCCTCTTGAGAAACCTATATGCAGGTCAGGAAGCAACAATTAGAACTGGACATGGAACAACAGACTGGTTCCAAATAAGGAAAGGAGTACATCAAGGCTGTATATTGTCACCCTGTTTATTTAACTTATATGCAGAGTACATCATGAGAAACGCTGGACTGGAAGAAACACAAGCTGGAATCAAGATTGCCGGGAGATATGTCAATAACCTCAGATATGCAGATGACATCACCCTTATGGCAGAAAATGAAGAGGAACTAAAAAGCCTCTTGATGAAAGTGAAAGAGGAGAGTGAAAAAGTTGACTTAAAGCTCAACATTCAGAAAACGAAGATCATGGCATCTGGTCCCACCACTTCATGGGAAATAGATGCAGAAACAGTGGAAACAGTGTCAGACTTTATTTTTTGGGGCTCCAAAATCACTGCAGATGGTGACTGCAGCCATGAAATTAGAAGATGCTTACTCCTTGGAAGGAAAGTTATGACCGACCTAGATAGCATATTGAAAAGCAGAGACATTACTTTGCCAACAAAGGTCTGTCTAGTCAAGGCTATGGTTTTTCCTGTGGTCATGTATGGATGTGAGAGTTGGACTGTGAAGAAGGCTGAGCGTTGAAGAATTGATGCTTTTCAACTGTGGTGTTGGAGAAGGCTCTTGAGAGTCCCTTGGACTGCAAGGAGATCCAACCAGTCCATTCTGAAGGAGATCAGCCCTGGGATTTCTTTGGAAGGAATGATGCTAAAGCTGAAACTCCAGTACTTTGGCCACCTCATGTGAAGAGTTGACTCATTGGAAAAGACTTTGATGCTGGGAGGGATTGGGGGCAGGAGGAGAAGGGGACGACAGAGGATGAGATAGATGGCTGGATGGCATCACTGACTCCATGGACGTGAGTCTGAGTGAAGTCCGGGAGTTGGTGATGGACAGGGAGGCCTGGCATGCTGCGATTCATGGGGTCGCAAAGAGTTGGACACAATTGAGCAACTGAACTGAACTGAATGAATATATGTGGAATTTAGAAAGATGGTAAAAATGACCCTATATGTGAGACAGCAAAAGAGACACAAATGTATAGAACAGTCTTTTGGACTCTGTGGGAGAAGGCGAGGGTGGGATGATTTGAGAGAATATCACTGACACATGTATATTATCATGTGAAACATATCACCAGTGCAGGTTTGATTCATGAGATAGGGTACTCAGGCCTGGTGTACTGGGACAACCCAGAGGGATGAGATGGGGAGGAAGGTGGGAGGGGGGTTCAGGATGGGGAACATATGTACACCCATTGCTGATTCATGCCAATGTATGGCAACAACCACTACAAGATTGTAAAGTAATTAGCCTCCAATTAAAATACATAAATTTTAAAAAATAAAAATGAAAAAAATAAAATAAATGTCCATCCACAGAGAAAGAAAGTATAGAGGAAATACAGAATGTTTATACACACATACACACAGATTGGAATACTAATCAGCTATTAAGAAAAAAACAATTTTGCCATTTGCAACAAGGTAGATGGACTTGGATGGTCCTAAAAGCGAAAGTGCTAGTCGCTCAGTCATGTCTGACTCTGTACAGCCACATGGACCATAGGCCACCAGGCTCCCCCGTCCCTGGGACTCTCCAGGCAAGAATTCTGAAGTGGGTTGCCACTTCCTTCTCCAGGGAATCTTCCCAACCCAGGGATCGAACCTGAATCTCTTTATGTCTCCTACATTGCAGGAATATTCCTTACCATCTGAGCCACCAGAGAAGCCCCGCACAGCATTATGGTCCTTGAAATAAGTCAGGCAGAGAAAGACAAACATTGTACGGTATCACTTACATGTGGAATCTAAAAACGACAGCAAAGTAGTGACTGTAACAGAAAGGAAGCAGACTCAAAGGAAGAACAAACTAGTGTTTACCAGTGGGGATAGGAAACAGAGGCAATATACGAGTAGGGGAATAAGAGCTACAAACTATTCAGTTCAGTTGAGTCGCTAGTCGTGTCCGACACTTTGTGACCCCGTGGACTGCAGCACGAGAGGCTTCCCTGTCCATCAACAACTCCAAGAGTTTACTCAAACTCATGCCCATTGAGTCAGTGATGCCATCCAACCACTTCATCCTCCATCGTCCCCTTCTCCTCCCACCTTCAATCTTTCCAAGCATCACAGTCTTTTCAAACGAGTCAGTTTTTCTCATCAGATGGCCAAAGTATTGGAGTTTCAGCTTCAATATCAGTCCTTCCAATGAATATTCAGGACTGATTTCCTTTAGAATGGACTGGTTGGATCTCTGTGCAGTCTAAGAGATTCTCAAGAGTCTTCTTCAACACCACAGTTCAAAGCATCAATTCTTCAGCACTCAACTTTCTTTATAGTCCAACTCTCACATCCATACGTGACTACTGGAAAAAACATAGCTTTGACTAGACAGATCTTTGTTGGCAAAGTAATGTCTCTGCTTTTTAATATGTTGTCTAGGTTGGTCATAGCTTATCTTCCAAGGAGTAAGCGTCTTTTAATTTCATGGGTACAGTCACCATCTGCAGTGATTTTGGAGCCACAAAATACAAATTCTGCCACTGTTTCAACTGTTTCCCCATCTATTTGCCATGAAGTGATGGGACCAGATGCCATGATCTTAATTTTCTGAATGTTAAGTTTTAAACCAACTTTTTCACTATCCTCTTTCACTTTCAACAAAAGGCTCTTAAGTTCTTCTCTTTCTGCCATAAGGGTGGTGTCATTTGCATATCTGAGGTTACTGATATTTCTCCAAGTAATCTTGATTCCACTTGTGCTTCCTCCAGCCCAGCATTTCTGATGATAACTTATATACTCTGCATATAAGTTAAATAAGCAGGGTGACAATATACAGCCTTGATGTATTCCTTTTCCTATTTGGAACCAGTCTGTTGTTCCGTGTTCAGTTCTAACTGTTGCTTCTTGACCTGCATACAGATCTCTCAGGAGGCAGGTCAGTTCAGTTCAGTTCAGTCGCTCAGTCATGTCTGACTCCTTGTGACCCCATAAATTGCAGCATGCCAGGCCTCCCTATCCATCACAAACTCGCGGAGTTCACTCAGATGACCATCAAGTCAGTGATGCCATCCAGCCATCTCAGCCTCTGTTGTCCCCTTCTCCTCCTGCCCCTAATCCCTCCCAGCATCAGAGTCTTTTGCAATGAGTCAACTCTTCTCATGAGGTGGCCAAAGTACTAGAGTTTCAGCTTTAGCATCATTCCTTCTAAAGAAATCCCAGGGCTGATCTCCTTCAGAATGGACTGGTTGGATCTCCTTGCAGTCCAAGGGACTCTGAAGAGCCTTCTCCAACACCACAGTTGAAAAGCATCAATTCTTCAACGCTCAGCCTTCTTCACAGTCCAACTCTCACATCCATACATAACCACAGGAAAAACCATAGCCTTGACTAGACAGACCTTTGTTGGCAATGTCTCTGCTTTTGAATATGCTATCTAGGTTGGACATAACTATCCTTCCAAGGAGTAAGCATCTTCTAATTTCATGGCTGCAGTCACCATCTGCAGTGATTTTGGAGCCCCAAAAAATAAAGTCTGACACTGTTTCCACTGTTTCTGCATCTATTTCCCATGAAGTGGTGGGACCAGATGCCATGATCTTCGTTTTCTGAATGTTGAGCTTTAAGCCAACTTTTTCACTCTCCACTTTCACTTTCATCAAGAGGCTTTTTAGTTCCTCTTCACTTTCTGCCATAAGGGTGGTGTCATCTGCATATCTGAGGCTATTGATATTTCTCCCAGCAATCTTGATTCCAGCTTGTGCTTCTTCCAGTCCAGCGTTTCTCATGATGTACTCTGCATATAAGTTAAATAAGCAGAGTGACAATATACAGCCTTGACGTACTCCTTTTCCTATTTGGAACCAGTCTGTTGTTCCATGTCCAGTTCTAATTGTTGCTTCCTGACCTGCATACAGATATCTCAAGAGGCAGGTCAGGTGGTCTGGGATTCCCATCTCTTGAAGAATTTCCCACAGTTTATTGTGATCCACACAGTCAAAGGCTTTGGCATAGTCAAGAAAGCAGAAATAGATGTTTTTCTGGAACTCTTTTGCTTTTTCCATGATCCAGCAGATGTTGGCAATTTGATCTCTGGTTCCTCTGCCTTTTCTAAAACCAGCTTGAACATCAGGAAGTTCACGGTTAACATATTGCTGAAGCCTGGCTTGGAGAACTTTGAGCATTACTTTACTAGCATGTGAGATGAGTGCAGTTGTGTGGTAGTTTGAGAATTCTTTGACATTGCCTTTCTTTGGGATTAGAATGAACATTGATCTTTTTTAGTCCTGTGGCCACTGCTGAGTTTTCCAAATTTGCTGTCATATTGAGTGCAGCACTTTCACACCATCATCTTTTAGGATTTTAAATAGCTCAACTGGAATTCCATCACCTCCACTAGCTTTGTTTGTAGTGATGCTTTCTAAGGCAGACTTGACTTCACATTCCAGGATGTCTGGCTCTAGGTCAGTTATCACATCATTGTGATTATCTGGGTCATGAAGATCTTTTTTGTACAGTTCTTCTGTGTATTCTTGCCACCTCTTCTTAATATCTTCTGCTTCTGTTAGGTCCATACCATTTCTGTCCTTTATTGAGCCCATCTGCATGAAATGTTCCCTTGGTATCTCTAATTTTCTTGAAGAGATCTCTAGTCTTTCCCATTCTGTTGTTTTCCTCTATTTCTTTGCATTGATTGCTGAAGAAGGCTTTCTTATCTCTCCTTGCTATTCTTTGGAACTCTGCATTCAGATGCTTATATCTTTCCTTTTCTCCTTTGCTTTTTGCTTGTCTTCTTTTCACAGCTATTTGCAAGGCCTCCCTAGACAGCCATTTTGCTTTTTGCATTTCTTTTCCATGGGGATGGTCTTGATCCCTGTCTCCTTACAATGTCATGAACCTCATTCCATAGTTCATCAGGCACTTTATCTATCAGATCTAGGCCCTTACATCTATTTCTCACTTCCACTATATAATGATAAGGGATTTGATTTAGGTCATACCTGAATGGTCTAGTGGTTTTCCCTACTTTCTTCAATATAAGTGTGAATTTGGTAATAAGGGGTTCATGATCTGAGCCACAGTCAGCTCTTGGTCTTGTTTTTGTTGGCTGTATAGAGCTTCTCCATCTTTGGCTGCAAAGAATGTAATCAATCTGATTTCGGTGTTGACCATCTGGTGATGTCCATGTAGAGAGTCCTCTCTTGTGTTGTTGGAAGAGGGTGTTTGCTATGACCAGTGCATTTTCTTGGCAAAACTCTATTGGTCTTTGCCCTGCTTCATTCCGTATTCCAAGGCCAAATTTGCCTGTTACTCCAGGTGTTTCTTGACTTCCTACTTTTGCATTCCAGTCCCCTATAATGAAAAGGACATCTTTTTTGGGTGTTAGTTCTAAAAGGTCTTGTAGGTCTTCATAGAACCGTTCAGCTTCTTCAGCGTTACTGGTTGGGGCATAGACTTGGATTACTGTGATATTGAATGGTTTGGCTTGGAAACAAACACATCATTCTGTCATTTTTGAGATTGCATCCAAGTACTGCATTTCGGACTCTCTTGTTGACCATGATGGCTACTCCATTTCTTCTGAGGGATTCCTGCCCGCAGTACTAGATATAATGGTCATCTGATTTAAATTCACCCATTCCAGTCCATTTGAGTTCGCTGATTCCTAGAATGTCGACATTCACTCTCACCATCTCTTGTTTGACCACTTCCAATTTGCCTTGGTTCATGGACCTGACATTCCAGGTTCCTATGCAATATTGCTATTTACAGCATCGGACCTTGCTTCTATCACCAGTCACATCCACAACTGGGTGTTGTTTTTGCTTTGGCTCCATCCCTTCCTTCTTTCTGGAGTTATTTCTCCACTGATCTCCAGTAGCATATTGGGCACCTACTGACCTGGGGAGTTCCTCTTTCAGTATCCTATCATTTTGCCTCTTCATACTGTTCATGGGGTTCTCATGTGTTAGTATATGTATCAGTGTTTTTCTTTCTGACTTACTTCATTCTGTATAATAGGCTCCAGTTTCATCCACCTCATTAGAACTGATTCAAATGTATTCTTTTTAATGGCTGAGTAATACTCCATTGGGCATATGTACCACAGCTTTCTTATCCATTCATCTGCTGATGGACATCTAGGTTGCTTCCATGTCCTGGCTATTATAAACAGTGCTGCAATGAACATTGGGGTACTAGCGTCTCTTTCAATTCTGGTGTCCTTGGTGTGTATGTCCAACAGTGGGATTGCTGGGTCATAAGGCAGTTTTATTTCCAGTTTTATTAAGGAATCTCCACGCTGTTCTCTGTAGTGGCTGTACTAGTTTGCATTCTGTGGATGGACATTTAGATTGCTTTCATTTCTTGGCAACTGTAAATAAGGCTGCTATAAACATTGGGTCACATGTTATTTTCAAATTAGTTTTTTTTTTTTTTCTTCCCAGAAAAGACCTGCTGGACCATGTGGTAGTTTTATGTTTAGTTTTCTGAGAATCCATACCATTTTCCATAGTGGCTGCATTAATTTACATTTCCACCAACAGTGGAAAAGTTTCCCTTTTCTCCACATCTTTGCCAATACTTGTTATTTCTGTTTCTTTCTGATCATAGCTATTCTGACAGGTGTGTGGTGATAGTTCATTGTGGTTCTGGTGACCACATCAGACATTTCCCTGATGATTAATGATGTTAAATGTCTTTTTGTGTGCCTGTTGACCACCTGTATGTCTTTAGAGAAATGTCTATTCACTTCTTATGCCCATTTTTTTAAACTGGGTTGTTTGTTTCTTGTTGTTGAATTGTATGAGCTGTTCCTATATGCTTTGCATTAATCCCTATTGGTCATATCACTTGCAAATATTTTTCTCTCATTCAGTAGTTTTTCTTTTCATTTTGTTTTATGATTACCTTTGCTGTGCAAAAGTTTTTAAGATTAATTAGGTACCATTTGTTTATTTTTTGGTTTTATTTACTTTAGGAGATGATCCAAGAAAAGTTGCTGTGATTTATGTCAAACAGTGTTCTGCCTATGTTTTCCTCTAAGAATATTATAACATCTGGTCTTATATTTAGGACTTTAATACATTTTGAGCTTATTTTAGTATACGGTGTTAGAGCATGTTCTAATTTCATTCTTTTACATATAGCTGTCCAGTTTTCCCAGCACCATGTATTGAAGAGACTTTCTTTTTTCCACTGTATATAATAGCCTCATTTGTCATAGATGAATTGATCATAAGTGCTTGGGTTTATGGGCTTTCTATCCTGTTTTGTTGGTATTTGTATCAGTTTTTGTACTTGTACCATACACTTTTGATGACTGTAGCTTTGTAATGTAGCCTAAAGCCTGTGCATATAATCCCTCCAGCTCTGTTTTTCTTTCTCAAGATTGTTTGGCTACTTGGGCAGTAATAAAGGACTTATATGACAAACTCACAGCTAACATCATACTCAACAATGAAAAGCTGAAAGCATTTCTTCTAGGGTTGAGAATAGGACAAGGATCCCACAGTTACCACTTTTTTTTTCAGCATAATTTTGGAAGTCATAAGCCACAACAATTAGAGAAGAAAAAAAATTCAAATTGGAAAAGTAAAACTGTCACTGTTTACAGATGACATGATACTATGCATAGAAAATCCTAAAGATGCTACCATGAAACTGCTAGAGCTCATCAATGACTTTGGTAAAGTTGCAGAATACAAAATTATTACACAGAAGTCTCTTGCTTTCCTATACTCCAGCAAAAGAAGAACAGAAAGAAATTAAAGAAACAATTTCACGTATCATCACATCAAAAAGAATACCTAGGAATAAAGTTATCTAAGGAGGAAAAAGACTTGTACTTGGATAAATACAAGACACTGATGAAAGAAACTGAAGACAACACAAACAGAAAGATATACTGTGTTCTTGGATTGGAAAAATCAATATTGTTAAACATGACCATACTACCCAAGGCAATCTACAAATTCAGTTCCATCTCTGTCAAAATACCAATGACATTTTTCACAGAACTAGAAATAATTTAAAAATTTTTATGGAAACAGAAAAAAAAAAGCCAACCCCAAATAGTTATGATCCTAGTCTTGCTTTTTTAAAACAAACAAACAAACAAAAAAAAAACTGCCAGCTGGAAAATCTCAAAATTAAAGGAGCACCAGTAGGGTAAATATCAGGCTTCCCTGGCTGCTCAGTGGTAAAGAATCTGCTTGCCAGAGCAGGAGATGTGGGTTTGATCCCTGGGTTAGGAAGATCACCTGGAGAAGGAAATGGCAACCCACTCCAGTATTCTTGCCTGGGAAATCCCATGGGCAGAGGAGTCTGGTGGGCTACAGTCCATGGAATCATGAAAGATTAGAACATGACTTAGCACCTAAACAATATCTCTGTTAATTGAATAATCTCTGTTAATAATGTAAATATCTGTTAATTGAAATGACCCAGGAGCAACAATAACACAGCATCTCTGAGCACTCCAGTATCCAGTCTGTGTTCTTTAAATACTATTCTCAACTTAAAGGAAGGAGAACTTTGTAGAGAAATGGTTGGTTTAAAGTTTAGAGCAATAAATGTGCAAGATGATTTTGAGCGTTATGTGTGCCAGAAAACTGGTAAGCTATTGAAGACTGATGAGTCGTGTTGAGAATATGGAGAAATTGGAGCCCTTATATATTGCTGGTGGGCATGTAAAAATGGCTCAACTGCTGTGAAAAACAATTTGGCAGCTCCTCAAAAAGTTAAATACAGAATTACCATGTAACCCAGGCATTCCACTCCTTGTTATATATGTTCAAAAGAATTGAAACAAGGGACTCAAACAGATATGTGTATGTCAGTGTTCATTGCAGCGGTATTCACAATAGTCAATAGGTGGAAACAATGAAGTGTACATTGACAGATGAATGGATAAACTGTGGTGTATACATACAGTAAAATATTATTCAGTCATAAAAAGGAGTGAACATAGGTGAAACATAGATCAATATTGAAAACATTATGTTAAGTGAATTAAACCAAACACAAAAGGACAAATGTTTTTGATTTCACTTATATGAAATATCTAGAACTGACAAGTTCATACTGACATAAATAGATTTTAGTCCAGAAGCTGGGAGTGGAGATAGGGAATTATTGTTTAGTGTTAATTAATGTTTAATTCTGTTTGGAGTAGTGAAAATGTTTTGGAAAGAGTGGTGATGGTTGCACAATACTGAAGTAGAATTAATACTACTGATTTGTACACTTAAAATGATTCAAGTGACAAATTTTATGCATACATTTTACCACAGTAAAAAGTATATTAAAAAAACCTAATGGTCATGTCAAAAGAACAATGAAGCCAACTCAAGGGTACTCCCAATTGGCTTATTCTTTACTGTCTGAGCCATCAGGGAAGCCTAAAAATACTGGAGTGGGTAGCCTGTGTCTTCTTCACTGGATCTTCCCAACTCAGGAATTGAACCAGCATTGCAGGAAGATTCTTTACCAGTTGAGCTACCAGGGAAGCCCAATTAATTGGGCCAAGTTTATCATTTAAAAAAAAAAAAACACACTACGTTTTAGTTGAAACACATGAAACATATAAAAACTCATGACTTTAATGTTAAAAAAATAAAATTGGTCACTACTATGTCTTTCTAAGACATAACTTATTACTCTGAAGATTATCAAAGAATGGGAAAGAATTAAGCAATTATCTTGCCTTTCCTACAGGAACTGTATTTAGGGATATCACTGGCTGATAAGGACAGATTCTTCTTTACAAAATTCCCATTAATAGATGGGAATTACAAGGAGTAATGGGATTGAAAATTCCCATTCTCAACTGCTAATGATACAACAGATCATCCGCTGGTCAAGTGGTACATAATTTTTAGGTGAAAAAGAAGGGTGATATAATGGAGGGGTTCTCTGTTCCCACTGGAAGTCTTATCATCACGAAAGATAAGACTCCAAACATCATGTACCTTATGACATGATGTAGGAAGAACTATACAGCACATTCTATGAATGATTTTCACTTAAAGAAAATCTGAATTTGATCCTAATCAAATCTCCAGCTTTAACCTTTAGTTTATGGGAAACTTGAGAATAGAAGAACAAGTTCAATAACACTATGAGGAAGTGATTAGCCAAATTTGGAATACAGGATGTTTTAGCAAACAGAGGGCTCAGTTTTACTAACTTTTCTGGGAAAAAGGATGAGAGTGAGGAAAGGAAAGGAGCAGTTTATGGAATAAAATCTAACAATCAAGAGCACTGTGTGGAGCTTGTATAGATCCTGAATAGAAAAACCAATTATAATTTGACATTTTTGAGATAATCAGGGAAATTTGAATATGTTCTCATTATTTGATGGTAATAATAAACACTTGTTAATTTCTGTTAGGCTTTCTAATGCCATAGTGGTCATACACACATAGATAAATGGGTAATGGCAACCCTAGGGACTGTAGTCCTCCAGGCTCCTCTGTCCACGGAATTTTCCAGGCCAGAATACTGGAGTGGGTTGCTGTGCCCTCCTCCAGGGGCTCTTTCTGAGCTAGGGATTGAACCTGTGTCTCTTATGTCTCCTGCATTGGCAGGTGGGTTCTTGACCACTAGTGCCACCTGGGAAGCTCCTTATCAGTTAGAGATCCATAATAAAGAATTTTTAAATAGAGTGAGATGATATTTAGGTTTTGCTTTAAAAAATTCCAGGAAAAACAAAAGCAACATATTTGGGGAGATAATGAGGCAAGACTGGTAGAAGGTTGATGATGATTGAAGAATGGTTTGTTCATCAAGGTTCATTGGTTATTCTACTTTTGTGTGTGTTTATACATAATAAAAAGTTACATTTGCTTTTCCTGAAGAGGAAAATTACAATCCAAAAATGAAGAGTAGGACTTTACTCTCACTTTGCCTAGATTTAAAGACATAGTAAAAGTAATTTGGAGAGGCATCAGCACATGCCATGGCAGGAAGGAACTGTGACACATGGAGGCTGCTTGGGAACACAGAAATATTTTGAGTGGCAGCTTTGAGGAGCTGAGATCGAATTGAATTAAAAGACATGGCCTACATACGGTTGGATCATATCGATGAGGGACTTTCTGTTCCTTTTGTACTTCTGGCCTGCCAGTCCCCTCTTTGTGCCAGCAGCTCTGTCTCTCACAAGCTGGGGGCCGATTCTTCATTCAGTGAGTTAATTTTAAATGAAATGAAAACCCAAGTCATAACGTTGGGTTCACTACACAGGCAACAGGCACTGTCTGCCTCATTAATGATTAACACGGCAGCTGGTAATGTCTTGCAGCTGGTTGACCAGTTTAATGATGCCATATTTGGCTACATCCTCCTGATCTGACCAATGCAGGGATCAGCTTTGCTCACAGTGGATCAAGGTTGGTGCTGGGTAGACACCTTGTCCATCACTCCACATGGATTATCAAGAAGAAGGAAAAGTGTTTCCCCCACTGTGACCAATGCAGGTGCAAAGGCTCTGGTGCTTTTTGCTGAGTTAGATGCAAAGAATGGAGGACCTAGAATACATTGATCTCATGTGGGAAGCCACAAAATGTTAGCTATCCTGAGAGGCAAGGCTGCATCTCAGAAAGGATTAAGGGGCCACTGTTACTAGAGGCTAGCTCAAGGAGGCGGTCTTGGAGGTCCCAGATAACTAAGGAAAGCATTAAGGACTTGTTCTACCAAGAGGTGCATATAGGGTCCAGAATTGAAGGTTAAAGAGCACTTCAGGGCAGGTAAAAGTTTTGAAACCTAGGCTCGAGTAACCTGCCAAAAAGATATAACCTTCACAGCTTTGTGATATGAATATCAAAATTATTCCACTTATATTTCTGCAAAGACATGGATCTGAGAAAACCTCACCCCAGAAATGTGAGTGAGGAAATGCCTGCTTTTGACTGTTGTGGCCAACATGGGGAGGCAGGCAGAATGGAATGAAATGAACATGCAGGCTTTGAAGTCAACAGCCTGAAGTTTCAGTCATTCTATTTATACTAATATGACTTTGGACAATATTCTTAACCTCCTCATGTATATTATATAAATATGATAAGTAGTAGTATTAATAATGGAATATCTCAGATACTAACTTTGTTTTTTCTTTGTCAGGTATAGTTTTATGCATACCTCATCTCTTATTTACTTGGGAGAAAAATTCCTGTGGCACGGATGATGTTATCTTGATATATTATGGGTGAGGAATCTGAGGCTCAGGATCCACCGTGATCATTGGCCCAAAGTAGCAGAGTTGAAACTAAGCCAGTTCTGCCTTCTGAACTTCTTACTGCCTACTCTGCCACAGTTTAACAATTCCTTAACCTCTCCTAGTCTCAACTTACTATTTGCTCTAGAATCTTTGATGATCTTGAACAGGCTCCCCCCACCGCCAACCCCACCACACTCAGACTGCTTTGCAGAGCAATTCATAATATACGACAGCATAAACTGACTTATTAGAGAAGGTACCACACCACTGAGAACAGAACTCCAACTCTGAGGCCATCTCTGTTTCGGCTGCTTAACTTTCTTAAGGCTCTTGATTAAGATGCTGTTGATATTCTGGGCTGTGAAGGCTGATTCTGAGTTAAGTCCTTGTACACTTAGTTTGCTTTTCCCTGATGCGTGTTGTGACTGTTTTCTGTGCCCATTCTGTGACTTATGCTTTTTATTTTTCAGCATTAGAGGTTGAAGGACACCACAGGAGTGTGGAGGTTTAGGAATTACACCATCTCCCAGCCTTCTGTTCACACAGGCACTCCGGCACGTGCACACAGGCATATGCAAGCCTCTGAGTGCTCGTGTTGGAATGAAGCCTCCACGGTGCCAGAATAGACACTATTTCACTTGGAAGAAGTGTTTTATTTCTACCCTTCTCAAACCTTGTCAGGGTAAGAAAAACGGAAGCTGTGACTTTTCAATGCCATCTGGTAAGTTAGATTGAGCATCAGCATCGGGGTGCGTGTCTGTTGTGCTGAAACAGGCTTCTCTAGGATTGAATAGCTGACGTTCTCTAAGAGATCTCAAGGGAAAGAGGCATTTCTGAGGCCTGCCTCACTGAGAAGAGTGTAAGGAATTAGAGACCCTTCCCCCTCAACCATCACTGTCACCTTTTGGATGTGCTCCTCCTAGGGAGTCACGTACGTGCTCAGTCCCAGAACACCTGCCCGAGGTCCTGGCAAAGCCCCGGCTCAGTTAATGAGGAGTTTAATGATCTCTGTGCATGCCAACCTGGAGCTATAACATATAACTCCTTTCTATCCAACCCCAGGCAGTTTTCCTCCATTTTCATCGTTGCATTAGTAGAACACAGCTAATTGTAAGTCCCTGCAATGAAAGTCATTATCAAAGTGAAAATTGAGGATGAGGAGAGCCTTCCTGTTGGCTTCCTCTGGCAGAGCTGAAGCCTCCGTCTATAGCAGTCAGTGCTGAATGATGAAATGACCAAGTCCCCAGCCCAGGCGGAGACAGGAGTATCTGCCAGTGGGCTTGGAGACATGGCAGTGCATGGTCACTTGACTAGTCCAAGTGGGGCTGGAAAAGAAGGCAGAGGCTGTGTCAGGCCAGGCCTCCCTCTCCATCACTGTTCCTTGACATGTTTGTGTTACTCTGGAAACTTCTACTCAGCTGTTCTTCGGTGTCCTTCCTCCAGTCCTGGCATGGGCCAGTGCCACAAGCCTAGAAATTCTGCTTGTGATGCCCTGACACTCAGCCTATTGGCAGAGGCTGAGCCCGGGACCTAATCCATCCCTGTTGAGAGAGAGACTTTTGAGAGCATGGTGCTTTTGTGATAAGTGGTAGACTGAACTGCATTTCCCAGACTTCCCTTTCCTCTATGTTTCCTGTTGGATATGCCACAAGAGAGATTCCTGTATGGAAAGTGGAGGGTGTAAGTGAAGGAGCAGCCATTTGTGGCTCACACACCTTGTCACTGATTTACTGATTCACCTCATCAGCATGAAACAGCATTTTGGCCTTCAGTTGTCCTGCCTTCTTCTAGATCTATTGGTTTTACTGTTAGGCAAGATTCATGTTTTTAGCTCCATGACAGAGGGCCTTGGCTTCTGCAGGACAGTCACACCACCAAGGCCAGAGGGAAGAACTCATGCGCATTTCACTCCATTTTGGTGAGTTTGTGGGCTTCTATTTGTTCTTCCTTTCCCTTTCTTTCTGCCTGTCTGCCCCATGGACTCCTAGCTCCAACAGCAGCTATATAGATAATTAGAAGAAACCTGCTTAACCAGGTTTCACAGTTGCATGAAGTCAAATCCCAATAAGTCTGTTTGCCTGCCTGCCTGTCAATGATCCTAGTGGTTCTGCTACTTTGACTGTTTGAAATAGAGATGAGAGCCCTATGAATCTCCTAAAGCTGAATTCCCTTAAGAATGCTGCCTGCAGACTTGAAGACTTGAAGTGTGCCTCATGGCTAGGCACACTCAAACATATTTTTCCATTTTCAGTTCTGGGAAATGGCCCCCTTCCCTTACAGGTGCCACATGTATAGAAAGTCATATTGGCCACATGAGTAGGTGTATTCATGTTGCAAAGGCCTCTTCTAGCTACCTTTAAGTGTCTCCTCTACTGCATATGTTTTCCTCCTTCGAATCCTCATCTACACTTGAATCTTCGGGAAATTTGAAACTGTCTCGTCCTGAGTCATCCTAAGCCTAATAGACCAACTTCTCTGTAGGAGCCAGGAGGGTAGGAGACTTCAAGGAAAGGGCCCTGCAGGGAAGTCAGGTCAGCAGTCCCTGATTACAGCCCCTCCAGTGAGGGCAGACAGATGAAGGAAGAAGCATAATTTGTTTTTTCTGACTGTAGTGTGGGAGCATCGTCTTCCTGTCGCTCAGTCAAAGATCAGAGAATACTCCAA
The DNA here is from genome assembly GCF_029378745.1 of Bos indicus. Taxonomy (NCBI): domain Eukaryota; kingdom Metazoa; phylum Chordata; class Mammalia; order Artiodactyla; family Bovidae; genus Bos; species Bos indicus. The sequence continues at coordinate 59,794,964 of NC_091775.1, read as the reverse complement.
ACAGGAAGCCAGCTTGGCCAGCTGTTACTCCTGCCCCCTGCTGACTGCTGGTAGCTGGCTGGGAGCTGAAACCTGACACTCCCTTCTCTAATCCCAGGCAGCAGAAACCTGGCCCTTCCTACTCCCACCACAAAAGACACGCCTGGAAACCCTGGTACCTCTGACTAATCTACCCCGAGTCTCTTGTCATAGGATGCTTAGTGTGTATTACATTTTGAGGTTTGATGGGTAGGTCAATGCCTCTTGATAATTTCTCAGTACAAAATAATGACAGCTTGAATGAAATCCAAACATTACTATTTATTTTCCATATAATGCCTATTTCCCCTAATATATTACTTATTTATTGTTTTACACCAGCTCGTTACTTCCCCTAGTTGAAACTGGTAGCAAAAGCAGAAGGGGTGAAATACCACCAAGGGGGCTATTCCTTCCCTGTTCATAGCAGGTGGCTCCATTAGGCTTTTCCTCAGAGCCACATCCAGGTGTATCAAATTAGTTAAAAGGGCCATGGGTTCATTTGCTTGTGATCTGCATATGGTTTCTGAATACCTAGACAAACAGTGTCTGCCTGGCATGTTCCAGGCAATTTCAAATTTAAATTGTGTTGCTACTTCTTCAGTTTTTCCTTTTTCATCCTTTTCTTCTGTTTCCTACCTGTTTGTTGTTCAGTCTCAAAGTTGTGTCCGACTCTTTGTGACCTCATGGACTGCAGCCCACCAGGCTCCTCTCTCGTCCACTGTCTCCAGGAGTTTGCTCAAATTCACGTCCATTGAGCTTGTGATGCTATCTAGCCACCTCATCCTCTGCTGCCGTCTTCTCTTTTTGCCCTCAGGGTCTTTTCCAATGGGTCAGCTCTCTGTATCAGGTGTCCAAAGTATCAGCATTCATCCTTCTGATAAGTATTCAGGGTTGATCTCCTTTAGGGTTGACTGATTTGATCTCCTTGCAGTCAAGGGACTATCAAGAGTCTTCTCCAAAACCAGTTCAATAGCTTTAATTCTTCGGCACTCCGAAGAATTAAATTCTTCTTTAATTAAATTAAATTATTCTTTATGGTCCAACTCCCACATCTGTACATGCCTACTGGAAAAACCATAGCTTTGACTATATGCGTGTTTGTCAGCAAAGTGATGTCTCTGCTTTTTAATATGCTGACTAGTTTTGCCATAGCTTTCCTTCCAAGGGGCAAATGTCCTTTAAATTTCATGGCTGTAGTCACCATCCGCAGGGATTTTGGAGCCCAAGAAAATAAAATCTGTCACTGCTTCCACATTTTCCCCTCCTATTTGCCGTGAAGTGATGGGACTAGATGCTATGATCTTAGTTTTTTTTTTTTAATGTTGAGTTTCAAGCCAGCTTTTCTATGATATCTGGCTTCATACCAGAATGCATATAATCATATACATGGAAGAACGTTTAAGAGGTGGAGGAAAGAGGAGAGAGCTATGTGGGAAGAATTTCTGTGCTGCTGGGCCAAGGGGTCTGTTAATTAGAAGCCTTAGGGTGAGAAGGGAATTTTGAGATACAAGGAGCCTATTCTTAAAGGGTTTTCCCATCTAAAAGATCAAAATGATGAAAGTGGTGTTGCTGCTGCTGCTGATACTGGTGACAGTAGTAACTAATCATTTAAGTCTAACATGCCATGAAGTTTCCCTATGGTTTCTCCAGGCTCAAGAGCCACCCATTCAAGAGCCACCCATTTGATTTCTACATTAGTGTACATGCTGGTATAAGTCACTGATCCAAAACCTTTGTGGCAAAATCAGTGAAGTCTATTGGTGTTGAGTATCGCTAAGTGAACCAACATTCTACATCCAAAGGACTCCTCTCCTAGTATCCTTTAAGGAAAAGCCAGTCACCTCCCCCAACTCCCACCACCCCCACTCACCTGTCCTTATTTTTCCATTCATTCTTTCTTGCTGTCACTGGATTCAGGGTCTATTAGGAGGTTTATTTTCCTTGCCAACAGCCTGCAGGCTTAAAAATATAAGCTCAATCTTTCCTTTGGCTGAGTTAAGAGAACATCTGATTTCCTTAGGGACTCGATACCATTTTCTCTAACTTTCCCTGTCTTTTCCCTCTCTCTACCTGTCTTTTTTACATCTGTCTTTCCACTCCCCGTCTGTACTCTGCAGAGAATCACACAAAGCTTAGTCCTAGCATAAAGGCGGTGGTGGCGGCAGCAGAGGGCGGGCAGTGGGAAGCAGTGCGTGTCACTGAGGAAGCTGGAGCCATGTAATGATGGGCACAGAGTCCTGCAATGACACACTCGGTAAAACCTGCCCTGCTGTAGCTGGATTCCATGCCAGGAGGATTAAGCGGGTTTTGTTAAGACCCTTAAAGAAGTAGTGAGTGGCAGCTGTTTACTGGGGCTGTAGGAGATTTGTCAGAGTAAAGTGAAACTAGGCAGCTGCCCTGGTCAGAGGGAGGAGAAGGCTTTTATCCAGATCTGCAGTAAGGCCTGAAGCATGGAGGGACATGAAAGCCAGGATGTCAGGGTGCAATGGGATCCACTGGCCTGCCTTTCAGCACCAGAGCGAAGCAGGCCTTATAGCAGACCCCAGCGAGTATGCAAAACAGCCTTTTTGTTGTGTTTCCTTCTTTTCTCTCCAAGGAGCTCAAAGGGTTTTTTACCTCCCACGGTTTCAATTGATCTGGTATTTTATCCCATACCTTGTGCTGAGAATGAGTGTGGTAGATGCCAGACATTCTGGATCATGATCAAAAAGCCCGTGTTTAATCCCCGTGAATTCATCGCTTATCCAGGCCAAGCCTAGGGTCTCTTAGAGGAGTAGACGTGACTGGCAATCTCAGTTTATTGATGTGCAAAATCACCAATGGGCAAAAGGGGTATTTGCAGAGCTTCTCACTAGGTGGCTCAGGTGGTAAAGAATCTGCCTGCAAAGCAGGAGACCTGGGTTCAATCCCTGGGTCAGGGAGACTCCCTAGAGAAGGGAATGGCTTCCCACTTCAGTATTCTTGCCTGGAGAATTCCATGGACAGAGGAGCCTGGCAGGCTACAGCCTATGGTCGCAAAGAGTCAGACGTGACTGAGTAACTAACACTTTCACCAGTAGAGGCTTCTTCTATGGCATGGGGAGAGACCTGTTATACAGTCCCATGATTATGCATTTTGCATAGTAAAATTTTTTTAACCACAGTTGGTTAAGATCATTCTCTTTTATCTTCAGCTTCCACAGTATCTTACTTCCCTTTGTGTTGGGAGATGTTGAAATGCCTTGGGCAATTTGGAACCCAGCTAAGGAGAAGAAATGAGACATGTAGTCTGGGTATAGTGACTTTATTAATATAGGTCACTGTCCTTTCCATGCACAGTTAAGTTATTGCCAGCTGCCCCAATGTAGGAATGGCTTCTGGGAATATTTCTACACCCTAGTGTGCCCCCAAATCAGCGTCCAAAGTTGTAGGGCTGGAAGTTATAACAGGAGGGTGTGCTGTGATGGCTGCTACTGGATGGATGTGGCTAGTAGGGGAGAAACGAGATATGAGATATACGGAGTTACAAGCTTTCCAATAAAAAATTCTTAAATCATACAGCTCACATGAGAGAAACTTGACGGGAACTCTCCCAGATTTGTCAACAACTCTAAAAATTTACATGTCATTGCTAATTACAAGTTATGAAGTCAAAAGAAACTTCTCTAAATTATCAATGATAAAAAACAAATGCTAATCAATTATGTAGAGGAAAGACTAAATTATGTTTCTATTCTCTCTATTGAAACTGTTATAACTGATGTCTGAGGAGGTGGTTATGCATTTAATAATGTATGGGAAATGAAGCAATGGAGAGATTTGTCAGACAATTAATAAAAGTACTAAGTTATTTTTAAAAGTTAAAAAACTGGTGTTTGTGATACATGTCAGCTTTTTAAAAATATGTAATTTATTGTGATGTATTTTCTCATTCTAAACAAACATTCACTTTTCCACTTAAGTTTGAATTTGTCAACTTGTATTCTTTTCTGAGAGAGCGATTCCTAAATTATATAAGCTTAAGGCTACAAATCCTGAATCTACCCCTGGGTGTTTGACTTGCCTCTGGGAATCCAGGTTCCTGGTAGCTCTTGCTTTTCTGCTATCTGCCTATTAAGCTGGAGCTTAAGCTACAGGCAGATCCAATGAATGAATCCTCCCAATCACTTGTTAAACTTGCATGCATAGAACTAATGTGCCCTGGACTGCCCTGCCTTTCTTAAGACTATGTTTTTCTCCAGGGTTACAACCTGTGAGACTTAATGGAAAGATCCCTGATTGTAGTTGAAAGTTGGACATGATCTAATTGTGTGAATTTGGTCAAGCCAGCACATCTTTTTGGAACCCCAATTTCCTCATGTCTCATCTGAGCATAACTATGATGGCCTACTCTCTGCCACGGGGTTATGGCAGGTACTATTGGGATTAAAGGAGAAGTGAAAGTTGTCTGAAAAGTACAGAGTGCTTTGCAAACAAAAGGGGTTATGTTTTATTTATAAAGCCAAAGCAACCATCTTTCAAACCCGAGCCTTTAGGTACTTACACTTGCTTTCCGTGTGAGTCAGAATTTTCTACATTTGTCTTTCTGACAATCACAACCACTTTGTGTGCAAAAACCCTTGGTACTTTGACTGTAGCACATGTGATGGGGCAGGCAACCATATCTCTTAGATGTCAGAGGTTATTAGAGGATCTGGAATATAAGAGGGGGCTTAATTCAACCCACATTTTCAGGAGCTGCTCCTTTGAGGTGACTTCCTCCTCTGTGCACAGAATCCTCTGATGCTTCTAATTTACTTGAAAGCATCTTGTCTCTCCTTAGAAATGTCACCTAGCCCTTTTCCAAGTGCATTTCCAGGCAATCAGGATCAATATATCACTTAGGTTAACCATATAAGATAGCAATTGACAGCGCAAATGAGCTTACACTTTGACCCTCAGCATCAGTTCTGATATTAGGAGCTGCTAAAACCCATTCATATCTATGAGCAGAGATCAATGACCTAGAAAGACAATGTCTTGAGAACAGGTATAGCCTAGAGTAGAGTTTATCACAGCTGGCCTCTAGGTTCAAGCTAGTCAGAGGCCTCAGAATTCAAAGTCAATTCCAATTAAATAGTTACTTGCTGGGTCCTGTTTTGTTCCAGACATTGTGTTGCCATGAGATATAAGGAAGATCAAGCTTGTGCCTTCCCATAATGAGCTTACAGTATAGTAGGGGGTTAACACGCACGCACAATGTGCTCGTGTCTGTTGGACTAGGGCTGTAACAGCAGCAGAAAAAATAAAAACTTCCAAGATCCGACAAAGGAGAGATAATATCCTATCTATTTGGCCTTCATTTTTCTTTATTTGAACAGTGGGACAAGCCTGAGTAAAAATAGACTTAGCTTGAGAAATTGCAAAGTTAACCCTTTCACCAGCTTAGTCCAGAAACAACACTTATCAAGCACTTCTTTCCTATAATATATTAATCACGGCACTGGGTCCTGCTTAAATTAAAGAATATTCACTCTCTTATGAATAGAAAGATCCCTGGTTTTCTAAGGTTGTGCACAAGAATTTGACTGAACTATAAAAGGGCACTAGGGAACTTTTTTGGGTGATGGGAATGTTCTAAAACTAGATTGTAGAGCTGGTTGCCTAAGTCTTTAATTTTAATAAAATCATGGGAATGTACAATTAAAAAAAGAATATTCACTCTCTGACTTCAAGAAGAATATGGTCTGATACTATGATCTTTTATTCACAAAGACAGTACTGGGGGCTGTCAGGAGTAGGACGTGTGTTGTAATAGGGAGCATTTGTACTCATCAATGGCCACTTTCCCATCCATTTCTTGGTGGCCCCTTACTCTTGGCTGCAGGACAGCAAAACAACTTTACGGGGTGTGTCTGTGGACATAGACCACTGGGACCTGGCTCCCATGGGGACTAAACACACAATCTTGGCTTCATTTGTTGTGGCCCAGCCACCTGTCCAACCACAGCTTCCTGTAGTGTTCTGCCATTTTGGGGGCTTTTGTCCTTACAAGTTGAGGGGTGGCAGTAAACACCCATAGATGTAGAGGGAAGAATCATGGACTTGGAGTTCAGAGACCTAGGTTCTAATCCCATCTCAGCCTGTTCCTGCCCTCCCTTGACTCTGCCTACATACTTTCAGTCCAGTCGGTATGTGTGTTTCTGGATGTTATTACCTTTACCTGCAGGTTGAAGGCTGAGAGCTCTCTTGGAATGAGTCAATCCCAAGAGTTCTTGTGAACCTGGGACAGGGGGCCTCACTAGGGGTTCTTTTCTTGTTCCGAGGGCTGAGCCTCCTCTATTCTCCTTCCTGTTTGGCTCTGCTCCCTCAGGGTTTATTCTTGTAAATCTCCTCTTAGATGCCTGATCACCTGGCCCTCTGGCAGCTCCAGTGGCTCTCATTATTATTTATGTGGACATTGTGCCCTGCTAGGATCCTGGTTTCCCTGGTACCTGGATTTTCTGTGAATTTATGCTTTCAGGCAACTCTTTCCATGTGAAACATGGAATGAGATAAACATCCTGAGAGAGAAAATCCTGGAACTTACAGAGACCAAGGGGCACTAGATTTGTTGTTCGGTCAGTAAGTTGTGTCTGACTCTGCAGCACCATGGACTGTAGCACGCCAGACTCCTCTGTCTTCCAGTATGTCCTGGAGTTTGCTCTAATTCATGTCCATTGAGTTGGTGATACTATCTAGCCATCTCATTCTCTGTCATCTCCTTTTCCTTTTGCCTTCACTCTTTTGAACATCAGGGTCTTTTCCCGTGAGTCAGCTCTTCGTACCAGGTGGCCGAAGTATTGGAGCTACAACTTCAGCATCAGTCCTTCCAATGAATATTTATGGTTGATTTCCTTTAGGATTGACTGGTTTGATCTCCTTGCTGTCCAAGGGACTCTCAAGTCTTCTCCAACACCACAGTTCAAAAGCATCAGTTTTTCAGCACCCGGTCTTCTTTATGGTCCAGCTCTCATATCTGTACATAACTACAGGAAAAACCATAGCTTTGACTATGTGGGCCTTTGTCAGTGAAGTGATGCCTCCATTTTTGAATATGCTGTCTAAGTTGGTCATAGCTTTCCTTCCAAGGGGCAAGCGTCTTTTAATTTCACGGCTGCAGTCACCATTTGCAGTGATATTGGAGCCCAAGAAAATAAGATCTGTCACTGCTCCCACTTTTCCCTTCTATTTGCTATAAGGTGATGGGACTAGATCCCATGATCTTAGTTTTTTGAATGCTGAGTTTTTTTTTTTACTTTGTAAATTTTTATTTGTCTTTTTTTTTTTTTTTTTTTTATTCCTTTATTTCTCATGTGTTCCCCATCCTGAACCCTCCTCCCTCCTCCCTCGAATGCTGAGTTTTAAGCCATCTTTTTAACTCTCTTCTTTCACCTTCATCAAGAGGCTCTTTAGTTCCTCTTCACTTTCTGCCATTAGAGTGGTATCATCTGCATATCTGAGGTTGTTGATATTTCTCCCAGTAATCTTGATTCCAGCTTGTGATTCATCCAGCCTGCCATTTCACATTTCACATTCAGGAAAGTTAAATAAGCAGGGTGACAAGATACAACCTTGATGTACTCCTTTCCTTGTTTTGAACCAGTCCGTTATTCAATGTTCAGTTCTAACTGTGGCTTCATGACTTGCATACAGGTTTCTCAGGAGACAGGTAAGGTGTTCTGGTACTCTCATCTCTTTAAGAATTTTCCACAGTTTTTTTGTGATTCACACAGTCAAAGGCTCTAGCATAGTCAATGAAGCTGAAGTAGATGTTTTTCTAGAACTCCCTTGCTTTCTCCACGATCCAACAAATGTTGGCAATTTGATCTCTGGTTCCTCTGCCTCTTTGAAATCTGACTTGTACATGTGGAAGTTCTTGATTCAAGCTAGCTAAAGCCTAGCTTGAAGGATTTTGAGCATAACCTTGCTAGCATGTGAAATGAGCACAATTCTATGGTAATTTGAACATTCTTTGGCATTTCCCTTTTTTGGGGATGGGAATGAAAACTGACCTTTTCCAGTCCTGTGGCCACTGCTGAATTTTCCAAATTTGCTGGCATATTGAGTGCAGCACTTTCACAGCAGCATCTTCTAGAATTTTAAATAGCTCAGCTGGAATTCAGTCATCTCCAGTAGTTTTATTGATAAATACTAGAATAGGTACTAGTTAAAGGATCTAAGGAGTGGAAAACCCTTAGCATATTCTTTCGAGCAGTATAATCTCAATAAATCCTGTAATTCTTTTTATAATTACTTTTGGTTGCGCTGGGTCTCGCTGCTGTGCGTGGGCTTTCTTTAGCTGTGCAGAGCTGGGGCTCTCTTCCTTGTGGTGCACATGCATCTCGTTGCGGTGGCTCCTCTTGTTGCAGAGCACGGGCACATAGGATTCTGTAGTTGCAGCGTGCAGGTTAAGTAGTTGCGGCTCATGTGTTCAGTTGCTCCAAGGCATACAAAATCTTCCCAGATCAGGGATCGAACCTGTGTCCCCTGCCTTGGCAGGCAGACTCCTGTCTACTGCACCACCAGGGAAGTCCCTATTATTATTATTACTAGTAGCAATAATCATTCTGTTATTTGATTATTATTATTATCATTAGTTAACATTTACTATCCTGTCTTCACTCTGAAAGAGAAAGGGACCCCCAGCAGTGCTCTTTGAATTTCAACATGCAAACAAATCTCTTATCTTGTTAAAATAAAGATTTTCTTCAGAAGTTCTGAATAAATAACAAGTCTTCAGATGATGCTGGTGTTCCTGGTCCATGGACCACAGTTTCAAAACCCTTGGGGCAGGAGAAAAGGGCAGGAGACTGAAGGTGGGGGTTGGAGGAAAGAATAGAATTAGGGTGTTTGATCTCTGAGTACCTCTGAAGTCAAGAGCATCAGTGGGAGACAAGGCTGCTGGAGGCTTTGTAATTCCCCATTTTCATAATTTTTATAATTATGGTTAGATGATTGCTTTCCTGTGGAGATAGCAGAACAAATTATTAAATGAAAAAGGTGTGAGAACTTGTTTTTGCATCATATCCTGAGATGGGTCAAGAAGAGACTACCTGCTACCTAGCAGTCAGCACTAGGGAAGAGGACCCTTCGTCTTGCTTTGGGTGAGTCATGGCAGATTTATGGAAAGAGAAAGGGAAAGGTTGTGGGAAGCCTAGGACAGCAGTGACCCTCTACAGGTCACATTTTGTGTGACTTGTAGTTCATTCCTTTGAACTGCTGTTTCCCCTAATTTAGTAGATTAGAAACTTATTAGGGAAGATGAACTCCAAGCAGAAATAGTTTCTGTTTCCTATTAGTGCTTTCTTAATAGTAATGCCAATTGCAATATTAGAGCTTGGTTAGGCCCAGATATTATTTAATCTGCACAACAATTTTAAGAAATAGGTGCTGCTTAATTCTAAGACCCTTTTCACCCTCTAACATCCTTTATGTTTTGACTATTTTATTCATTGTCTCTTCCAACTAGGCTGCACTCTTCATGCAACTTTGTTCATTTCTCCCCCACCCTGAGAATAGCATCTCACACATAGAAGTTGCTCAGTATGGGCATGGCGCTAGTGGTAAACAGCCCACCTGCCAATACAAGAGACATAAGAGACATGGGTTAGATCCCTGGTTTGGGACAATCCCCTGGAGGAGGGCATTACAACCCATCCCAGTATTCTTGCCTGGAAAATCCCAAGGACAGAGAAGCCTGGCAGGCTGCAGTCCATAGGGTTGCATGACTGAAGTGACTTAGCATGCATGCACACATGCATTTGCCAAACAAATGAGTACATAGACAAAAAGATCAAGAATTAGTAAGGTCAAATAATTTGCCCTAGGTTACCCGGATGGTAAGTGCTATAATCAAAATCCAAATTCTGTGCACCTGGCTTTAAAGCTCTTCCTCACCTTGTTGTGCATGCTCCCTCTTATTTTTGCTGCACCCTAAACCCATTGCTGGCTCCCCAGGTGGCTTGGTGGTTAAGAATTCATCTGCAATGCAGGAGAGGCAAGAGATGCGGGTTCAATCCCTGGGTCAGGAAGAACCCCTGGAGAAGGAAAGGCAACCCACTCCAGTATTCTTGCCTGGAAAACCCCATGGCAGAGGGGCCTTGTGGGCTACAGTCCATGGGGTCACAAAGGAGTCCTATAGGACTTAGCGACCAAACAACAAAAACAAAGCCCATTGCTATAGGCTTAGGTAGAGCATGTTTCCATTCTGTTGAGTCTTTGGCTGGTGAGGACAAAGTGCTGTGGGTACCACCTGGGTACTTGCATGTTAGTTATCTATGATCTCTGGGAGGTCACAGGAGAGCTGACTGATGAGCTGGCTCCAAGGCATCCCATGTCATCTGCCCTCCCATATAAGTCAGGTGGAGATGCTTCTAGAGATCACTCACCCCAATATGCCTGGGTCAGCAGGCCAGCTTAGAGTGAAGTTTTCTGTACAATGCCCATATATATTTCTTTATGAGGATTGTCACCTACCGAGCCCCAGGAGAGGATTGTTTTATTTATTGTTGTTTTTGGCTCCCAAGGAAAACCTTGTAAGGTACATGTTTGAGTTGGAGGATCTGGGATCTCCAGGGGAAACAGTACAGCAAGGCTCCCAAGCTGCAGACTCCATGGGCAGAGAGCCTCCTATTTTCCCTATTAGAGACAGCAGTGGGTGCTGACAACAGTCCTTCTGATGACCAATATACACTGCCTTAAAATACCATCAGAGACTCAGGATGGCAGCTTTGGCAGAACAGAGAAAAAGAAAGTCAACTGGTTTTCTAAAGATAAGTTCTTGAGTCAGAATTAGCATCTCTGAATCTCCTGACATAAAGATGAGATGTACACCCAGAGCTAGGTGACCCTTATTGAGTGAGGCAGTCACATCCTGCCACACCACAACCTTGGACCAAGGGTGCAGAAGATTGACACTGATTGATCCCCACCCAACCTCATAGGTGTAAAGTGCAAGTGATTACACCTGCCGCTTAACACATTCCCAAATGTCCTTGAACATAACCAGGCCCAATGGGCATGAGGCCAGAAATGAGATTCAAGTTGAAAATAAAATGTGCTTCCTTTCCTGAGATAGTTATTACCAGGAAAAGACAGAAGAAAGGGATATTATTTTATGCCAGCAAACTGAAACTTCTCAGTTCTGGTTATTTTAAATAGCTTATTCTGAGATGGAAGCCACGATTCATGCAAAGTGAACATCAGAGGATTACCTAGACTTTCATCATGTAATCAAGACAGGATCTCTTCTAATTGGTTCACTGTGTATCTACAGTGGCCCCAAATGAAATGCTCAATTTTTAATGGCTTTATCCAATGAAAAATAAGATCTGTTGTTCCTATTATGTCACTTAAAAGCCTTTCAAATTATCCTTGTGAGAAATTTTTGTGTCTAACTGGCTTTATGAATCTCGAGGAAGGACTTCCATATTCCTGTAACCCAGTCTAAAATGGAGTTTCCTGTGGCTTAATTGATGAAGGGGTTAATTTTTAGGGGCCTTCTATAATAAATTATAAATAAGGAAGCATGAGCAAGCAAACAAATCCTCTCAGATTTAGGATGATCAGTGACTCATACCTTCCCTTCAGCTCATGAGTTCATTTTGTAACAAAGAATTGAGGAATTTTCTGCTTGAGGTACATACATCACAGCAATCTCCAAACCCAAATGAGGCCCCAGCTCCATCAGGAATAACAAATGTCCAAGCTGTTTCAGACTATAATTTATTTCTGTTCCAGGAGTTCATCACATGATCTGCCACCACGGCTCATTTTCTGAAAATAATTTCTCTAGATGTCCATGGGTTTCTAGCTCTCATCAAACAGAGCAGTAAAGAATAGTCATCACCTTACATATTTTATCCCACTGTCCACAAATCTCTCCAGGTCTCCACAAACAAAGCAGAGTGTAAAATGCAGAATACAATTGCTCATCAGTACATGGGCATGTCTCCAAGTGCATTATAGAAACTGTGGACAAAGGAGGAAATTGTCTGCTTGGGACTTTTAGCCAGTGGCCCTGATTTTACCCTTGAGTGCATGCTCTGTCCCTCATTTGTGTCCAACTCATTGTGACGCCATGGACTGTAGTCTGCCAGGCTCCTCAGTCTATGGGATTTCCTAGGCAAGAATACTGGAGAGGGTTGCCATTTCCTCCTCCAGATTTTACCCTTGCCTCCCTCTAAACTAAATGGGCTCCTGGCTACTGAGATTCCCATCATAGATGATCTAATGCAGTTTGCTCTAAAATCAATCTGGTATCTGTCTCCGTTGTCTTAGGAAATATCATAACTGGAAACAAAGCAAGCAAGAGTCAGGTTTCAGGCCAGAAGTAGGAAGTAGAGTTTAGACCTTCCAAGAAGAGCATGCCCAATACCATCTCCATATCTGTTTGCTTTAGAGCCATTAGTATTTGTGGTCAGTAGCAAAGTTACAGAAAAGAGATATAAGGCCAGGAATTCAGGGGTATCATGGCTTGAGTCAAGATTATATCTTTTCTTACAATTACATTCAGATAAATACTATGTTAGGAAAAGGTAGAGGGGAAAATTACAGCGAACAATTCACTGCAAGTAGCATTAAATTCAATAAAGCAAGTCCCATGAAAGATTCCAGTCGGATGCTGCTTTTATGTTTTGAGGAAGTAAATCAAATACAGCCAGGAAATACTAGGGAAATAACTATAATAATTATCTGGGAATTTGTTCAGCCAGGGTAAATCACTCACCTACTTCCTGCTGTACCATTTCTTTTCCCATTTCAAGCCAGTTATATACTATAAATAGAGTGACCATTGACTTTTTTGACTGCCTCCCCTCTCCTTTCAGCACCACTCCATTCTTCCACCGCACCTCTCCATCAGCAGGAGAATTTAATCATTGCCTGTATTCAGTAATTGTTTCTTAGTCTTACCATCATCCCCAAAGAGCTCACTGTTTTGTTATCATGAGTACCCAACTCTCTCCAGCATTTGACTATACAGCTGGCCCTTGAGCAGTGGAGGCGTGTCAGGGGCCCCAACCCTCTGAAATCCACATATATCTTTACATTTGACCCTTGTACCCACATTTTTGCACATGTGGATTCAACCAATCAACTGCAGTTGGTGTAGTGCTGTAGGATGTATTTATTTTTTAAAAAAATTCTGAATATAAGTAGACCTGCACGGTTCAAACCTATGTTGTTTTAAGGGTCAACTATGTCATAATCATCTTTGCAGCCCTGTGCCCAGCACCCTACTGGTCATATAGCAGGGCTTCATTTCAGTTATTGAATGAAAAAAGATTTGGAATAAAGAAGAAAATCCCATTTTCTCATATTTTGTGGGCTTACCTGGTGGCTCAGTTGTAAAGAATCTGCCTGCCAATGCAGGAGACCTGGGTTCGATCCCTGGGTCAGGAAGATCCCCTGGAGAAGGAAATGGCAACTCACTCCAGTATTCTTGCCTGGGAAATCCCGCAGACAGAGGAGTGTGATGGGCTACAATCCATGGGATCGCAAAGAGTTGGACGTAACTTAGTGACTAAACAACAAGAACAATACATGTGTATATGTAATATCTGAGCTATCTTTAATAAATTGAAATATATAAGAATCATTGTCTACACATCATACATAGGGCTCTTGGTTTGTTCTTGATTCTAAACTTGTTGCATTTAGACACAGTTTTAAACATTAAAAAATATTTTCTCATACCATGTTAGAAATACATGAATCAAAATGGAATTAAACTCAACAAAAAACAACCTTCCATCTGAAACAGTCAAACTCATAGAAGCAGAGTAGAATGATGGCTGCCAGGGCTTGGGAGAAAACAGGGAAATTTTGGCCAAAAGTATAACAAACTTTCAGTTACAAGATGAGTATGTTTTGAGGATCTAATGTATAGCATGATGATGATAGTTAACAATACAGAATTACATACTTGAAAGTTGCTAAGAGAATAGATCGAAAGTGTTCTCACCACACATACACACATACACATACACCAAGGTAAATATGTGAGGTGGTGGAAGTGTTAACCAACATGACTGTGTTAATCCTTTTGCAATATATAGAATATATATATATATATAAACAAGTCACACATTATACCCCTTAAACACACATACTGTGTTATATGTCAATTATATCTCCATAAGACTAGAAGTAAAAGAAAAAAATAAAACAGTCTTCCATCTGAAAGTAAAGTATTGTTTTTTTTTTTTCTCTTCGAGTTGCATTGTCTCTTTTGAAGATATTTGAAATACCCTCTTGCATCCTAGAATGGGCCATTTGCTAAATAATGCCCTTTGCTGACAAATTCTAACTTTTCCTTTGAAAAGTATTGCATTTCCTTTCTGTCAGACGCTTCTGTGAAATTCTAAAAGTTCTAAAAATGTGCGAGATTAGTCATATCTTGTAACTGTCAGTAAGTGAGGAACTGTGGAAATTATTTGAATAACTAATTTGCACAACCAGTTGAGGCAAAGGGATTTATCTTCTGCCCAATTATCTACCAGTTTGCCCTAGTTCTTTTTGCATGAAGCCCTAACCTTGGTTGTCTAGAGGATCTCACATCTTCTTCCATGAAGGTCAGTACATTTTTTCATCATTGCTGTCTCTTAAGTCTCCTCGGGTCTCTTTTCTTTTTTTTCTGTTACTTCAGCTGCCCTAGAATAAAAAAAACAAATCCTTCCATCTTCCCTCTCTTTGACACAGTGGATCTGTTGTCTCCTGCTGCATATCTCTGAAATTAAGAGGTTATAAATGTACCTCTAAGTGGTAACTCCCGTGTTTCTATGATGAGTGGCAAATTAATTTCTTATCTGGTGGTATTGAACTATCCTTTTCTCCACATGCCAGACCTCAAAAAGCACCTCTAATTCTCCAGATTGCCATGCTGCTAAGTTACCTTTGCCTTTCCCTTTCTTCCTTTATTTCTCTTTTTCTTCCCCTGACTTTGTGGTTGACCTTGAACAGAATGCTTTCTTGAGCATCTCTGGGTACATCGTGTGGCTTGCCATTGCTCATTGGATGACTTGACATCCCTAGTTCTTTTTCCATTATTCCTGCCCCTTTCTTATACCCAATATATAAAATATTCTTTTGGCTTTGTTCTTGAAATGAATGAGGTAGATTGCATGTTAAGAATGGGTACTGACACATATGATTAGCTCTGGGGAGATTGCTTTAGTTATGAACAGTACTGATCCTCCTTCCTACTGTGTGACTGCGGGAGACTTTTGAACCTTATCCTTGGTCTATAAGGGTCTCTGTTGAGCCTCAGGAAGCTGTAGGTGGTGGTAGTAACAGAAAGTACAAGGGTAGAGACAGGGAATGAAGCCATACCAGGTGTTATACTTCCTACATAATAATCCAAGGCAATTTATCCCAATTATTTTATCGACTCTTATGTCCTTTAGAATATATCCAAATCTCCCCCCCCCCTTTTTTGCCTAAAACAATAATACAATTATAACTAATATTGATGATGCTTTGCAGTTTTCAGTGCAGGTCCAGAGATTCTACTTCATATGATTTTCAAAACAGCTCTGTAAGGTAGGCAAGGCTGGTAATATTTATTATTACCATGTGCACACTTCCTTGATCATGCTTTTGCTTTGTATATTGATATAGAACATGGACATCAAATGAACTCCGAGCTAGTTTTACATCCTGCTCCACAGGTAGGAAAACTGAAGCCCAGAGAGAGATGAAGTGATTTGCCTAAGGTCCATGGGTAAAAGTTAAAAGAAGTCAGGTCTTCAGTCCATATTGTCTTAACGCTTAAAAAATAGATTATTTTGAAATAAACATAGATTCACAAGAACTTGTTAGAAATAATACAGAGAGATCTGTACTACCCTGCACTCAGTTTTTCTCAGTGGTAGCATCTTCCAAAACTGTAGTACAATGTCACAACCAGGATATTGACAGCGGTTCAATCAAGATACAGAGCATGTCCATCACCACAAGGATCAGACTCACCTTCTGCTTCTACCCTGTCTTTAACTTCTGACAACCATTAATTGGTTCTCCACTTTTATTATTTTGTCATTTCATGAATATTATATGACAGAGTCATATAGTGTATAATCTTTAGGTATTGGTTTTTTTCACTTGGCGTAATCCTCTGAAGATACATTCTGGTGGATGCATGTACCAGTAAGTTTTTTCCTCTTTTCATTGTTGAGTAGCATTTCATGATACACTATACCTCCACAGTTTGTTTAACCATTGATCCACTGAAGGATAGCTGAGTTGTGTATAGTTTAGGATATCACAGAAAAAAAGCTGCTGTAAACATTCCATAGGTTTTTGTGTGAACGTCAGTTTTTGTTCTGCAGTTTCTGGGCTGTATGGTAGTTGCATATTTTTAGCTTTTTAAAGGAAGGGCCAAACTATTTTCCAGAGTGGATGTACCATCTTATTAATACATTCCCATCAATAATGCATGAATGATTCAGTTTTCCCACATCTTTGCAACCTTTTGTGTTGTGACTATTATTGGATTGTAGTCATTCTAATAGATATGTAATGATGTCGCTGTGATTTAAATATGCATTTCTCTAATGACTAATAATGTTGAACATCTTTTCATTTGCTTATTTGTCATCTGTATATCTGCATTAACAAAATGTCTCTTTATGACTTTTGCCTATTACTTAACTGCATTCCTTTTTTAAATGTGTGTTTTTTCCAATGTGTGTTTTTTCCTTCCTTCCTTCATTCTTTCCTTTCTTCTTTTGAACTGAGAGTACTTTATATATTGGATGTGTGATTTGCACATATTTTCTTCCAGTCTGTAACTTATCTTTTCATCTTTTTAACAAGATCTTTTGCAGAGCACAATTTTAAAATTTTGATGAAGTTCAATTTATCCATTTCCTTTTATGTATTATGTTTTTTGGTGTCAAGGTCTAAGAAAACTTTGTCTAAACCCCTAGGTTCTGAAGATTTTCCTATGTTGTTTTCCAAAAACTTAATAGTTATAGAAGGAGTAAGACCTATGTTGATATTCTTTTTTTCTTTTTGTTATGCCATTGGCTGTGCAATTGATTCAGTGCCATTTATTGAAGAACTTTCTTTCCTTCATTGGATTATTTTTGCATCTTTGTCAAAAATTAGTCTGGCTTATTTATGTGAATCTGTCTATTCTGTTCTATTGATCTGTCAGTTTCTCCACCATCACACAGTATTAATTATTGTGTTATATACTAAGACTAATTACTAGTACTAAGGCTAATTACTAATACTAAGTTATATACTAAGACTAATTACTAATACTAAGTTATATACTAAGACTAATTACTAATACTAAGACTAATTACTAATACTAAGACTAATTACTAATATATACTAAGTACTAATTACTGTGTTATGTACTAAGAATCAAATAGAATGATTCCTCTCACTTTATTCTTACTCAGAATTGTTTTTAGCTATTCTAGTTCCTTAACTTTTACTTGTAACTTTTTGTATCTATAAAGTATTTTTGAAGATTTTATAGAAAATGTATTAAACTTTTTTTTATCAATTTGGGGAAAATCAGCATCTTTACTATAGAGGTTATTACAATTCATTATCATGGTATTTCTCCTTACTTATTTAGATCTTCTTTGATTTCTTTCATCAGCATTTTGAGGTTTTTACATACAAATTTTGTTTTGTTAGTATTTTTTGTTATTGTAAATGGTGTTGTTTATATTTTGGTATCCACATGTTCATTGCTAGTACATAGAAATATAATTGATTTTTTTATGTTTATCCATATAATCCAACCTTGATGAATCAACTATTAGTTCTATGAAATAAAACTTTTTTTGGGGGGTATATTCCTTGGGAATTTCTGTAAATAGTCACAACACCTAAAATTAGACAGTTTATTTCTTCCTTCCAGTCAGGATGTGTTTAACTCCTTTTCTTGCCTTATTGCACTGGCTAGAGTCTCTCAAAACATGTTGAATAAGAATGATGAGAGTCAAAATTCGTTGGACATAGTTAAAGCATTGCTGAGAAGGGAGATTTATAATGCTAAATGCATACATGAGAAAAAGTCTCAAATCAGTTATCTAAACTCCTCAAGAGTAAGGAAAAAAGAAACCACTGAAACTCAAAGCAAAACAGAAAGGAAATAATAAAGACAAAAGCAGAAATCAGTGAAATGAAAAACAGAAAACAAATAAGCCAGAAACTTTTTATTTGAGAATATGAATAACTGATACATCTCTAGCAATATTGTAAAGGAAAAAACCATAGAAGGCACAAAATTACTAATATCAAGAATGAAATAATTCTAAACACTATCTCCAGAAAATATGAGACAGAAACACTTTAAAATTAATTTGTAAAACCTATTATTACACTAATAATAGGGCTCCCTTGTGGCTTCAGCTTCAGCATCCCTGGGTTGGGAAGATCCAGTGGTTTCAGCTTCAGCATCAGTCCTTCCAATGAGTATTCAGGGTTGATGTCCCTTAAGATTGTCTGGTTTGATATCCTTGCTGTCCAAGGGACTTTCAAGAGTCTTCTCCACCACCACAGTTTGAAGGCATCAATTCTTTGGTGTTCTGCCCTCTTTACCGTCCAGTTCTGTCAACTGTATGTGACCACAGCCTTGACTATGGAAGACCATAGCCTTGACTATACAGACCTTTGTCAACAGAGTAATGTCTTTGCTTTTCAACACACTGTCTAGGTTTTTCATTGCTTTCCTGCCAAGAAGCAATCATCTAATTTAATGGCTGCAGTCCACTGCAGTCACCATTAGCAGTGATTTTAGAGCCCAAGAAGAGGAAATCTGTCACTATTTCCACCTTTTCCCTTTCTATTTGCCATGAAGTAATGGGTCTAGTCAAGGCTATGGTTTTCCAGTGGTCAGGTATGGATGTGAGAGTTGGACTGTGAAGAAAGCTGAGTGCCGAAGAATTGATGCTTTTGAACTGTGGTGTTAGAGAAGACTCCTGAGAGTCCCTTGGACTGCAAGGAGATCCAACCAGTCCATTCTAAAGGAGATCAGCCCTGGGATTTCTTTGGAAGGAATGATGCTAAAGCTGAAACTCCAATACTTTGGCCACCTCATGCGAAGAGTTGACTCATTGGAAAAGACTCTGATGCTGGGAGGGATTGAGGGCAGGAGGAGAAGGGGACGACAGAGGATGAGATGGCTGGATGGCATCACTGACTCGATGGATGTGAGTCTGAGTGAACTCCGGGAGTTGGTGTTGGACAGGGAGGCCTGGCGTGCTGCGATTCATGGGGTTGCAAAGAGTCGGACATGACTGAGTGACTGATCTGAACTGAACTGAATGGGGCTGGATGCCATGATCTTAGTTTTTTTTGATATTTAGTTTTAAGCTGGATCTTTCACTCTCCTCCTTCACCCTCATCAAGAGGCTCTTTAGTTCCTCTTTGCTTTCTGCCATTAGAGTGGTATCATCCACATATCTGAGATTGTTGTTTCTCAGCGGATGTTTTTCCCACCTATCTATTTTTGCTTATCCTGTATTCCTTCCTGATATTTCAAAATTCTTTTCTTGTCGTTTCTTTTCTGTTTAGAGAACTTCTTTAGCTATTGCTTTTAGGGTAGATGTGCTGGTGACAAAATTTTCCTGCATCTGAAAATGCTACTATTTTTCCTTTATTCTAGATTAATGGCTCTGTTTTTTCAGCAGTTGAGAGATATTGTGCCACTTTCTTCTTACCTCCATAGGTTTTGAAAATATATATACTATCATATATAGGTTTTTCTACCTATAGGCGAGGTGCCATTATCCTCTGGCTGCTCTCAAGATTATTTCTTAGTCTCTGGTTTTAAAAATATGACTCTGCCATGTCTTAGTATAGATTTCTTTAGGTTCATTCTTTTGGGGATCTATTCAGATTCTTTATCATTGTAGTGAACGAGATACATGTAGCATAAACTTTGCTGTTTTAACCATTTTTCAGTATAAAATTTAGTGGCGTTAATTACATTCACAGTGCTGTATGACCATAATTGCTACCTATTTCCAAACTTTTTATCATCCCAAACATAAACTCTGAATTCACTTAAGCAATAATTTCTTTTCCCTTCCTTCTAGCCTTTAATAGCCTCTAATCTACTCTTGGTTACTATGAATTTGTCTATTCTAGATGCTTCATCTAAGTGGAATTGTACAGTGTTTGTTCTTCTATGTCTGGTTTAGTTCACTTACCACAATGTTTTCAAGGCTCATCCATGTTGCAGAGTATCAGAACTACATTCAGTTTGGAAGACTGAATAATGTTCTAAGTAAAGTGAAAGAGTTAATTGCTCAGTTATGTCCAACTCTTTGGGACTCCATGGACTGTAGCCCACCAGGCTCCTCTGTCAATGGAATTCTCTGGGGAAGAATACTGGAATGCATATTCCTACTCCAGGGGATCTTCCTGACCCAGGGATCAAATCCCAGCCTCTTGCATTACAGGGAGATTCTTTACCATCTCTGCCAATATTCTGCTGTATGACTGCCCTACATTTTGTTTAGCCATTTATCTGTTGATAGACACTTGGATTATGAACAGGTCTGCTACAAACATTGGTGTACACATACCTGCTCATGTTCCTGCTCTCAGTTCTTTTGGGTATAAACCTAGAAGTGGAATTTCAGGGTCATATGGTAATTCTGTGTTTAAGTTTTTAAAGAGTCACCAAACTGTATTCCACAATGAGTACTCCACTTTAAATCCACATAGAGTGTATATGAGGAGAAGGCAATGGCACCCCACTCCAGTACTCTTGCCTGGAAAATCCCATGGACGGAGGAGCCTGGTAGGCTGCAGTCCATGGGGTCGCTAAGAGTCAGACACGACTGAGCGACTTCACTTTCACTTTTCACTTTCAAGTATTGGAGAAGGAAATGGCAACCCACTCCAGTGTTCTTGCCTGGAGAATCCCAGGGATGGGGGGGCCTGGTGGGCTGCCGTCTATGGGGTCACACAGAGTCGGACACGACTGAAGTGACTTAGCAGAGTGTATATGAGGGTTCCATTTCCCAACCTCCTCACAACACTTATTTTTCATTTTATTTATGTTATAGACATCATGGTAGGTATGAAATAGTGTGGTTTTGATATGTGTTTCCCTAAAAACTGATTATGTTGAACATCTTTTCATGTGTTTATTAGACATTTGTACATCTTTGAAGAAATGTCTATGCAAATACTTATGTCCTTTTAAAAATTAGAATGTCTTTTTTTTGTTGTTGTTGAGTTGTAGGAGTTCTTTATTCTGGATAGTAAAGTCTTATCAGAGGTATGATTTGCTAATATTTTATCTCATTATTTAATAGGATTCTTTTTAAAAATTTTAATAGGGCTTCTTTTTAGAATAGATATAGACTCATAGAAAAATTAAGAAGGTCCAGAAATTTCCCATATACCTGCTATCCCTACATGTGCATAGGCCTCCTTCATTATCAACATCTCTCTGTAGATTGGTACCTTTGTTACAGTTGATTTACCTACTTTGACACATCAAGGGTTTATAGTTTACATTAAAGGTTCGCTTTTGGTGTTGTACAGTCTATGGGTTTGGACAAATGTGTAATGAAACATATCCACCACTATAGTAGCACACAGAGGAGTTTCACTGCCCCCAAAACCCTCTGTGCTCTACCTATTCACACTTCTGTTCCCCCTAGTCCTTCAGAACCATTCATTGATCTTTTTACTTCTTCCATAGGTTTGTCTTTCCTAAAATGTAATATAGATGGAATTGTATAGTATATAAGCTTTTCAGATTGGCTTCTTTCATTTACTAAACTGAAGTATAGCTGATTTACAAAGTTGTGTTAGCTTCAGGTATTCAGAAAAGTGATTCAGTTGTGTGTGTGTGTGTGTGTATATGTGTGTGTGTATGTATATGTGTGTGTGTGTATATATATATGTATATGTGTGTATGTATATGTGTGTGTGTGTATATGTATGTATATGTGTGTGTGTGTGTGTGTGTGTGTGTGTGTGTGTGTATCTGTGTGTGTATGGGGACTTCCCAGGTGGTGCAGTGGTAAAAAATTCACCTGTCAAGACAGGAGACTCAGGAGACACGAGTTAGATCCCTGGGTTGGGAAAGTCCCCTGGAGTAGGAAATGGCAACCCACTCCATTATTCTTGCCTGGGAAATTTCATGGACAGAGGAGCCTGGTTGGCTATAGTCCACTGGGTTACAAAGAGTTTGACACGACTGAGCATGCATGCGTGTACATATGTGTCTGTCTATATACATACATACATGCATGCGTGCATGTGTGCTCAGTCATTTCAGTTGTGTCTAACTCTTTGCCACCCTATGGACTGTAGCCTGCCAGGCTCCTCTGTCTATGGGATTGTCCAGGCAAGAATACTGGAGTGGGTAGCCATGCCCTCCTCCAGGGAATCTTCCTGATGCAGGGATCAAACCAGTGTCCCCTGCATTGCAGGTGAATTCTTTACCACTGAGGCCCCTGGGAAGCCCTACACATGTACATATATTCATGTTATTTTTCAAGTTCTTTTCCATTATAGATTATTGTGATAGTGAATATAGTTCTCTGTGCTATACAGTACACCTTTGTTGTTTATCTGTTTTGTATATAGTAGTCTGTATCTATTAATCACAACTCCTAATTTATCATTCCCTCTCTCTCTTTCCCCTTGGGTAGTCATAAGTTTGTCTTCTATGTCTGTGAGTCTATTTCTGTTTTGTAAATAAGTTCAGCTGTATTATCTTTAAGCATTCCAAGTATAAGTGATATCATATATTTGTTTTTCTGTCTTCATTAGTTTGATAATCTCTGGATCCATCCATGTTGCTGCAAATGGTTTATGGCTGAGTAATATTCCATTGTGTATATATACCACACCTTCTTTATCCATTCATCTCTTCATGGATGTTTAGGTTGGTTCCATGTCTTGGCTATTGTAAATAGTGCTCCTATGAACATTGGAGTGTGTTTCTTTTTAAATTAGAATTTTCATCTGTTCCAGATATGTGCATAAAAGTTGGATTGATGGATCACATGGTAGCTCTATTTTTAGTTTTTTAAAGGAAATACCATACTGTTTTTCCACCAACAGTATATAAGTGTTCCCTTTTATCCACAACTGCTCTAGCGTTTATTATTTGTAGATTTTTAATGATGGCCATTCTGATGCATGAGATAATACATCATTGCAGTTTTCATTTGCATTTCTCTAAGTACTGATATTGAGCATCTTTTCATGTGCCTGTTTCTATCTATATATCGTCTTTAGAGAAATGTGTATTCAAATCTTTTGCCCATTTTTTTTATTGGGTTATTTGGGGTTTTTTGATACTAAGTTTTATGAGCTATGTGTATGTTTTATAAATTAAACCCTTGTCTGTCACATCAATTGCAAATATTTTCTCCCATTCTGTAGATTGTCTTTTTGTTCTACTTATGATTTCCTTTGTTGGAGAAAAGACAGTCTCTTCAATAAGTAGAGCTCTGGACACTCACATGTACAAGAATGAAATTAGAACATTCTCTAACACCATATGCACAAATAAACTCACAATGGGTTAGGTTAAAGACCTAAAGGTGTGACTAGATACTGTAAAACTTATAAAGGAAAACCTAGGCAGAACATTATTTGACATAAATAACAGCAATATTTCTTTGACTCCACCTCCTAGAGTAATAAAAATAAGCAAATGGGACCTGATTAAGCTTTAAAGTTTTTACACAGCAAAATGGGATAAAACATTTGCAAACAAAGTGACCAACAAGGGATTAATCTCCAAACTATACAAACAGTTCATGCAGCTCAACATAAAAGCAAACAGTCAAATCAGAAAATGGACAAAAGTTCTAAATAGACATTTCATCTAAAGATGACATACAGATGGTAAACACACACACACACACACACATGAAAAGATGCTCAACATCACTAACTATTAGAGAAATGCATATCAAACTACAATGAGGTAGATCATCACACCATTCAGAATGGTCATCATAAAAAGTCATAAACATAAACAACAAACGCTGGAGAGAGTGAAGAGAGAAGAGATCCCTCCTACACTGTTGGTGGGAGTGTATATTGGTAAAGCCACTATGCAGAGCAATATGGAGGTTCCAAAAAATATATATATAGAACTGCTATATGATTCACCAATCCCACTCAGTTCAGTTGCTCAGTCATGTCCAACTCTTTGCAACTCCATGGACTGCAGCACACCAGGCTTCCCTGTCCATCACCAACTTCAGGAGCTTACTCAAACACATGTCCATTAGTCAGTGATGCCATCCAACCATCTCATCCTCTGTTGTCTCCTTCTCCTCCCGCCTTCAATCTTTCCCAGCAACAGGGTCTTTTCCAATGAGTCGGTTCTTCACATCAGGTGGCCAGAGTATTGGAGTTTCAGTTTCAACATCAGTTCTTCCAATGAATATTCATGACTGATTTCCTTTAGGATGGACTGGTTGGATCTCCTTGCAGTCCTCTCAAGAGTCTTCCCTAACACCACAGTTCAAAAGCAACAATTCTTTGGCGCTCAGCTTTCTTTATAATCCAACTCTCACATCCATACATGACTACTGGAAAAACCATAGCTTTAACTAGACGGACCTTTGTTGGCAAAGTAATGTCTCTGCTTTTGAATATGCTGCCTAGGTTGATCATAGTTTTCCTTCCACGGAGCAAGTGTCTTTTTAATTTTATGGCTACAGTCACCATCTGCAAGTGATTTTGGAGCCCCCCCAAAATAAAGTCTGTCACTGTTTCCATTATTTCCTCATCTGTTTGCTATGAAGTGATGGGACTGGATGCCATGATCTTAGTTTTCTGAATGTTGAGTTTTAAGCCAACTTTTTCACTTTTATCTTTCACTTTCAGCAAGAGGCTCTTTAGTTCTTCTTTGCTTTCTTCAAGAAGAAAGGGTGGTGTCATCTGCATATCTGAGGTTACTGAGATTTCATGATGTCCAATAAAGGACAGAAATGGTATGGACCTAACAGAAGCAGAAGATGTTAAGAAGAGGTGGCAAGAATACACAGAAGAACTATACAAAAACGATCTTCATAACCGTGATAACCAAGCTGGTGTGATCACTCACCTAGAGCCAGATATCCTGGAATGCAAAGTCAAGTGGGCATTAGGAAACATCGCTGTGAACAAAGCTAGGGGAGGTGATGGAATTCCAGTTGAGCTATTTCAAATCCTGAAAGATGATGCTGTGAAAGTGCTGCACTCAATATGCCAGCAAATTTGGAAAACTCAGCAGTGGCCACAGGACTGGAAAAGGTCAGTGTTCATTCCAATCCCAAAGAAAGGCAATGGCAAAGAATTGCCTTTGCCAAAATTGTTTAAATTGCCAAAAATGTTCAAACTACTGCACAATTGCACTCATCTCACACGCTAGTAAAGTAATGCTCAAAATTCTCCAAGCCAGGCTTCAATAGTATGTGAACTGAGAACTTCCAGATGTTCAAATTAGATTTAGAAAATGCAGAGGAACCAGAGATCAAATCGCCAATATCTGTTGGATCGTCAAAAAAGCAAGAGAGTTCCAGAAAAACATCTACTTCTGCTTTATTAACTATCCCAAAGCCTTTGACAGTGTGCATCACCACAAACCGTGGAAAATCCTTCAGGAGATGGGAGTACCAGACCACCTGACCTGGCTCCTGAGAAATCTGTATGCAGGTCAGGAAGCAGCAGTTAGAACCGGACATGGAACAACAGACTGGTTCCAAATCAGGAAGGAGTATGTCAAGGCTGTATATTGTCATCCGGCTTATTTAACTTATATGCAGAGCAATCCCACTGCCAGATATGTATTCTGCAAAAAGCCTGTTTCAAAAAGATACACGCACCCAGTGTTCATGGCAGGACTATTTACACTAGCCAAGACATGGAAGCAACCTAAATGCCCATCAACAGATGAGTGGATAAAGAAGAAATTTACATTTGTACAAGGAATATTACTCAGCTATAAAAAAGAATGAAATAATGCCATTTGTAGCAACATGGATGGACCTAGAGATTATCATACGAAGTGGAATAAGTCAGAAAAAGACAAATATCATATGATATCCCTTATATGTGGAATCTAAAAACATGGTATAAATGAACTTATTTACAAAATAGGAACAGACTCACAGACAACAAACTTACGATTATCAAAGGGGAAAGGTGAGGGGAAGGAATAAATTACGAGGTTTGCATTAGCATAAGCATATGTTCCAGTTCACTGATTCCTTCCTTCTGACTCATTCATTCTGCTGTTGAATTTTAAATTTGGTGACTGTATTTTTCATTTCTAAAATTTCCTGTTGGTTCTTCCTTATATTGTCTATTTATTTTCCATTTGTTTCTGTTTTTGTATGGATTTTATATTTTTTTCATTTATTTCAAGTGTGCTTGTACTTGGTAATTGAGGCATGTTTATGATTACTGCTTTAAAATATTTGTCAGATAATAATTCTAAGATTTCTGTCATTTCTCCAACAGGCCTACCGCAGTGGAGAAGTGGAAATTTGTTTTGGTAGTACTGGGTGGAGATGGATGTCCAGGCTCCTCAGAGTGTCTCTGATAACATTATAGACAGGGGTGAGAGGAACTCTTTACCATCCAACGGAGATGGAATTTCAGCTCCCTACTCATCCTTCTCTGACATCAGCATACTGGGTGGTTAGAACGTCTCATTATAGCCTCATCTAGGCTTTCCACTTGAACTTGGCTGACATGGGTAGGGATGGGAGCCACAGTTTACCTGTTGTGTTTGGCATAGAATGTTTATTGTCTATAACATATCTTTGTAGGCTTCCCCTTTATTTTTTCTTTGTTTAGAGAGAGTTGACTTCTGTACTTGTTGGCATTTCTAGGTTGCCAGCTTCTTCAGTTCCAAGTCTGAGACATGTGAGGCCAAAAGAAAAGCCACAAATTCAGCAGTACATCATTCCTTGGGTCCTCTAGTCCCTAGATTGTCTGACTTCTCTGCCTTAGCCTTTCAGAGTCTTCTTATGTTTATTTAAATATAATTCTTAGAGTTTTTAGTTTTACTTGGTAGGAGGAATAGGAGAAGGACATTGTTCTCTCTTACTAGAACTGTACATACACTTTTAACAGAATTTCAGTCTCCCATATCAAGTGTGAACTTCATTTACTGCTTTTCCAGACTAGTAGCTCCTTATTAAAAGTCTGGCTCCGTGTTTTTAAAACAATAGGCTGTGACTCATTAGTGAGTCATAAAATCCACTTTATGGGTCATAACTAGCATTCAAAAATGAAATATAATAGTGTGAAAATCAAGTACATAGTAAGGGCAAGAATTGTTGCATAACATTTTTAATAGTCTCCGTGTGTGTGTGTGTGTGTGAATGTGTGCATGCACACATATGTCTGAATACTGGGTTGCAAAGTTAAATGCATTTTTTAAACTGTGAATTACAGTCAACATAGTCTGAAAATCACTCACTTACATAGGGGAAGAATGGTGAGAGAGAGAAGGCAAGACTCATTCAAGCTTAGATGAAACCCCTGCCACCGAAAGGCATTAGTTGACTTAGGGTATTGTATGTTAGCTAGTTTCGCAGATTGGTCTAAAGAGTCATGTTTAGTCCATTGCTTTTTAAAAATGCTTTTATATCCCCCCAGAATCACTTGCCTGTAGGTTGAAAGGGAGAGACCTCACTATCACAACTGGCCCTAAACCTGAGACTTTCATTCCAACTGTTGAGCTTAGAAGCAAGTAGATTCTTATAAGGAATGTTTGGAGGCAATTCCATTGTATTCCAGACATAGATTCCTCCAGGAAAATTCTCTTAGGAATAAAAATTAAATTAGTGCCATCCTCACCTCCGCCCCCAATGCATTTCTGAGTTAAAAGCAAGCTTTTACTCAGTACATTTTGTGCTCTTTTGATATCGAGTGAGGAAGAAGCAGTAGTGGGTGACAGGAAGCCAGACTCTGGTGGGGAGTCCATAGGACTATTCCTTGGTGGAGAAGGTAAAAATAAAATGTTTCAAATATTGTAAAGCAATTATCCTCCAATAATGAGAGAGAGAGAGAAGAAATTAGCTGCAAGTTGAACTATAGGACCTGTATTACTAATGGATAAGACAAGGAGGTAGTAAATTAATCAAGTAAATCTTAAATGGCCAGAACACCTTAAATTGCCATGGAGTTCTTCATATTACTTCAACTTAGGAGACTCTGTGTAAATCACTAATTCTTGTGATCTCATTATAGATGGATTGTGTGTGTCTTGGAGATTCTGATAATGAATTTTGATGGTCTATTTTGGGCCCAGCTCAGTGATAGACACTTTCACATGGGTACTCTATTGACTTCTTAGAATAACCCTGTGGACAAGTAGTATGAGCCCCAGTTCACAGATGAGGATGATGAAGCTTATAGAAGGTAAGTGATTTGTCCCAAATTATAGAGTTGGCAAGTGGCAGAGTCAGAATTTAGACTCAGGTAAGCTGAGTAGTTTCCATATGCCTCCCACTTCACTACAACTGCTTTTGTGAAATGAGGCCATGAGAGAATACAGTTAACCTCTATGAAAATTAAGAGGCTCAAATATTTTTTTAAAAAGTTCTGTTGTTATACTATTATTTTTACAGCTTATTTTTAATTTTTGACCATGCTGGGTCTTCATTGCTTTCTGTGCACGGGCTTTCTCTAGTTGCAGTAAGTGCGGTTGTTGCCCTTCCTTGCAGTGCTCGGGTTTCTCCTTGCTCTGGCTCCTCTTGCTGTGGATCATAGGCTCTGGGTCCGCAGGCTTCAGTAGCTGTGGCACTCTGGTTTAGTTGCTCCTTAGCATGTGCAGTCCTGGACCAGGAATCAAACCTCTGTCTCCTGCATTGGCAAGCAGATCCTTAACCACTGTGCCACCAGAGAAGTCCGAAAGTTCTGCTCTTTTAAAGTTCTGCTATATTTTAAAGTTCTGGTAAAAAGCAACCCACTGTTGCTATTTAGATCTGTGAAAAGATTTCATGATATAGGACTTTTTCTGCAACTTTACTGTTTAAAGAAAATGTGTCTTCTTTCCTGGGCTTCTTCAGTGGCTCAGCAGTAAAGAATCCACCAGCAGTGCAGGAGCTTCAGGAAATACAGGTTTGATCCCTGGGTTGGGAAGATCCCCTGGAATAGGGCATGGCAATCCACTCCAGTATTCTTTCTTGCCTGGAGAATCCCATGGAAAGAGGAGCCTAGTGGGCTGCAATCCATAGGTCCCAAAGAGTTGGACACAATTGTGAAGCAACTTAATACGCATGAATACATCTTCTTCCCTAAAAATATTTTACTGGTTAAAAAAGGATCATAGTGAAATCTACCAAAGCATAAAACAAAATGTGAAATACGGCAGGAGGCATAAGCTGTTTCACCAAACACTGAATGGTATGTTTTCAGAAATGGCTGTAAATTAAATAAAGCAGCAGCATTAGAAACTGTTTAAGCCCTTAACAAATATTTGGGATAGTGATGCTGTTAGAGAAACTTACTGCCAATGATTTAAAAAAAAAAAAAAAACAACCAGCAGAGATAATAAACCCTGGTTAATAAACCCTGTTATTTTATCAGTGAAGTAGAAAAAATACTTTCAGTACTTTCAGCAAGAGATTCATGATGCAGGAGGTGTTCCAGAGACCCTTTCTGCAGCATCTGCACTAGGTGAGTGAGTGACTGACTGACTGAAAGTTGCTCAGTTGTGTCTGATTCTTTGCGACACCGTGGACTGTAGCCCACCAGGCTCCTCTGTCCACAGAATTCTTCAGGCAAGAATACTGGAGTAGGTTGCCACTTTGCTCTTCAGGGGATCTTCCCAACACAGGGATCAAACCCGATCTCCTGCATGGTAGACAGGAAATTCTTTACCCCCATCTGAGCCACCAGGGGGACCACCAGGTGGCATGGTCTAAACCCAAACATCAGCTGAAAGCAACCAAATAAATTACAAACAGGCATCCGAACAACCCCTAACCCAGCATCAGAAATAGCAAATTGGTTCCTGAGTAGATTAATAGGGACAGTATTAGGGGGAAAGTGCAGTCTAAGCAATACAGGTACAAACCTTAATAATTGACTCTATGCTGGCTCTGAGTAGCTGCAAAGGATTCTTTGGGGACAGTATTTTAAAAGGCAACACAATTGCCTGAATCAGCTAGACTGGCTCTCTTAGCTGAGTTGGAGGGTTCTGGAAAGATTTGACTGTATGAATAAGATGCTTTATTCCTGGGCAGAGGTTTAATTAAAAAAGAAAAAAAAATCATATGTTGAGGCCTTAGGTAGGCAAAATGTCTTTTAAAAAATATTCCAGTGACACCTGGATCATTACAGCAAAGAAGAATTTAGAATTTAATTACCTACAGGGTGTTTACATATGTTATCATCAGGAGCTTAGAGAGCAAATTAAGATAGACCTAGGCACTTTTTATTTAACCTGCAGTCAGTCTTGTCTTTCCTGTTCCTCAGATGCAAATACAGTATCATTAAAGAGGT
Organism: Bos indicus; assembly: GCF_029378745.1. Lineage (NCBI taxonomy): Eukaryota > Metazoa > Chordata > Mammalia > Artiodactyla > Bovidae > Bos > Bos indicus. Next base: position 59,764,484 of record NC_091775.1, on the reverse strand, counting down.
GACTCAATTTCCATAGATGTATTCCTGAAAACCAGATGTGCTGTGAGCAAACCAAATTGTTGGGAATCAAATTATGTTTTATATACTAAGGGAACTTGTTATTTAAGCATCTGTGATGTTTGTTATGGCTTAAAGGATTGGCATTTATAGGCCAAATGGTTACCTCTGCTAAGATGGTGTGTCTATGTTGTAGTCAGGGTCATGTTAGGCTATGCTGTAGGGAAAAAATATATATATGTGTCAGTGACTTAATACAGTGATTTATTTCTTGTTTTTTGTCAGAATCTGATGCAGGTTTGGACAGCCCTCTGGTGTTCTTGTCTTCCAGGGACCTAGTGACTCAGGGACTCAGAGTATTCCCTTTTTGCATTTCTAGTATTTCAGTGTCATATGACCCCAAACGACACACAGAAGCAGTAAAGGTAGTATGTGAGTGCCCCAGAAGTTGAAAATGGTTTGTTGACCACAGTCTGCCACCCTGGTGTTTATTTCTGTGTGATTATCTTTGTGGGTTTTAGAAGCATTGATGAGACTCTGCTACAGTGAAGTGATTTTCAGAGCCCTTGGTATATTACACATTTAATAATGCTTTTTGTATACAAATATAGCTTATCATTAAAGTAATGATAAAGGCATCTCTTAAAAAGGATACACTGGCCATCAGATTCAGGAACCAGAGGAAGAAAAGACATCCATGGGAAATTATCACAGACCCTGAAAATGGGTCTTCGCACAACAAAGAACACTTTGTGTTACATCATTGGTTCTACAGTTCATGCTTTCAAGTTCTCTTTGCCTTGACTTTATGGTAATTTCCTGGATGTCGTCTCAGACGGCTCCCCTGACTTTGGTCCTTCTGTTTTCTTGTGTTTCGCCTACGTGTTCCTGACTTGGTCTGCAACCTCAACCTGCAGCCCTGATCCTTGCCTTCATTCTAAATCTTCGTTGGTAGCTTGCTTATGTGGCCTTCCCAGTATCTAACCACTCTCCGTATTCTGCCCATATTATTGCTTCTATGTAACTCATGCTACTGTATTTCCTAAAGCCTGCTCAGGGATACTACTCTGGCATTCACCCCCTCTCTGCCCTATCATTGTTCTTCCCCCATTCTACTGAATATTCCCTACTAAATATTCCTTTCTCTATTGCGTTCAAACAGTCTATTGTTTCTCCCACCCTGAAAGAAAGAAAACCTCTCTTGACCTTAATTCCCATTCCAGTTAACTCTATTATCTCCTTCTCTTTACTTCAAAATGCCTTAAATTTCTTTAATTGCTTTAATTTCTCTCCTCCACCCTCACTTGAATCTACTCCAATTAAGCCTTCACCAGCACTACTCTTCTGAAACTGCATTTGTCAAGGTCACCCTTGAGTTCCATGTTGCTAAATCCAGTGGTTATTCTCGGTCTTCATCTTACTTAAAATCTCAACAGCACTTGACACACAGCTGTTCACTCTCTTCTGTGTGAAAATTTTTTTCTTCTTTGCTTCCATAATACTACTCTTGCCTGGTTTTCCTCCTACCTTTTAAAATGCTTCTTCTAAATCTTTTTTCCCCCTGTTTTCTCATTTCCTCATCTCCTAAATATTAGAGTACCCCAGTGCCCTGCTCTTGGACCTCTTTTTTTTTTTTTCTCTATCTATAATTCCTCTGTAGGTGATCTGATCTGGATTCATGGTTTTAAGTAGCATCTCTGTGCTGATATTATTCAAATTAATATCTCCAGTCTGGATGTCTTCCCTGATTCTGAACCTTTGTCACTTGATGGGCATCATCTCTTGGATGTCTAATAGGACCTGGAAACTTTAACATTTCCAAAGCTAAGTTCTAGGTTTTTCTCTAGATGAGCTTTTCTTATATGTTTCTCCATTTCAGTTAGTATAACTTCAGTCCTTAAATTGCTAGGATAAAAATGCATTGACCTCAGCCTTAACTCTTCTGTTTCTCTGACAACCTTTATTGATCCGTCAGAAAATCCTGACAAATTCTTCTAATTTGACCATTGCTTCTCACCTGATTATGTCTCACCTGTGTTACAGTAATTTCCCAATCAGTGTCTTGCTTCTGTCTTTGTCCCCCTTGGCTCCCGCAAACCTATCTTATCACAGCAACCAGAGGGATCCTCTAAAGATATGTTAGATCATATCAGTCTTCTTATCACTCTCATCTGAGTCTCATCTCATCAGCCTAAAACCCAAAGTTCTCACACTTACCTACAAGGCTCTATGGGGCCTGGCTCCTGGTTGTGTTCCTTCTTCGCCCTGCTCTTCCCGCTTCAGCCACATTGCCTCACTGCTGCTCTTGGACGGTCTAGGCAGCCTTCCTCTTTTCATCCTTGACCTTGCTGTTTCCGTTCCCTGGCATTCTAGCTTCCTAGAATGGCTCACTTGCTCATGTCCTTAAGATTTGCACTCTGCTGCACCATTTCTGGGAAACCTTACCTCATCATTTATCTAAAAGTTGCAGCCATTTCCCCTGATATTTTCTACTCCATCTGCCAAGATTTATTTTTCCTTCTGCTATTGTCATTTTTCAACCTACCTAATTTTCAAACTTATTTTGTCTTTTTATTTTATCTTCCCCATTAGCATATAAGCTCCCTGAGGGCCATATATTTGACTGGTTGATTAACATTGTATCTCTTGTGACTCAAACAATGACTGACATATAGTAAATGTTCAAGAAACACTTGTTGAATGAAAGAACAGATCAATGATAGGATTGTGTTCTCAAAGTTAATTTAAAATTCTGCTATGTAGAACACTGTTTACATTTCCTCACAGAGACAGTACTATTCATGGTAGATAAGTCCTGAAATACTTGCTTAAAATCTAAATTCTACAATATGCCCCAAACTTAGGGCATCAGTTGAGTTATCATACAATGTTCCCAGGTCTCCCACATTGTAGGCAGATTCTTTACCAGCTAAGCCACAAGGGAAGCTCCAAAATACTGGAGTGGGTAGCCTATCCCTTCTCCAGTGGATCTTCCCAACTCAGGAATTGAACTGGGGTCTCTTGCATTGCAGGCACATTCTTTACCAACTGAGATATCAGGAAAGCCCCAAATAATTACTTATTTGGCTGTGCCAGTTTTTAGTTGCAGCATTCACTATTTAGTTCCCTGACCAGGGATCGAACCTGGGCCCTCTGCATTGGGAATGTGGAGTCTTAGCCACTGGACCACCAGGGAAATCTCAAAAGTGAAAGTTGCTCAGTTGTGTCTAACTCTTTGTGGCTCCATGGACTATACAGTCCATGGAATTCTCCAGGCCAGAATTCTGGAGTGGGTAGCCTTTCTCGTCTCCATGGGGTCTTCCTAACCAAGGGGTTGAACCCAGGTTTCCCGCATTGCAGGTGGATTCTTTACCAGCTGAGCCACCAGGGAAGCCTGATGTCCCCTAGCTATCTACTTTCAGTAAGACACAGTTGATCACAATATAACTTTGTGAGGATTCTAAAAGGGGGATTAGAGAGTCCAGTGGGAAAACTCAGAAAAAGGAGCTATGGTTTTGGAATTTGAGTTAATTTCACAGAAGAAATTGTATTTGCATTAGGTCTCTAAAAATGAAATGGAAGTTTGCCACAGAGAGAAAAGGAAAGAAATGTTAATAGGCAGAAGGACTAGCATATCAGAAGATGTAAGTGTAAAGTAATATGGTTTGTTTGTGGAAAGAAGAACAATTTTTATGTGACTGGAATATTGGTGAGAGAGGCAGAGGAGTCAACGTTGTGAAAAATTCTATAAGCCATGTTGGGGAGCTGAGGTTTATTTTGTCATTGCTAAGAAAGTTTTCTGAATTGAATAGAGCCCTGGAGACTGGTAAAGAAGCAAAAAGCTCATTTCTTCTCTGAGAAATTTTCTTAATGCTTTGTGGCTTATAAATTGTGGTTCTCAAATGTGATTTGGTTTCTAAGCAATTTCAAAGTTGATTGGGCTGCCTCAAAGTATGCGTGTGTATATATACACACATGTATATATGCATGTGTATGTATGTATGTATACACACACAATGTAATTTACTGTTTTACCCAAACATTACTTTTATGATATCCACATACACCCTGACTAAATCTTGCCATGTTATATCTTTAGCCATAACTGCTTAATAAAGTCAAATTTGATCTTTAGGAAGAGACTGGTGACTTGGAAGAAGGCACGGGAAGTTTGCTTATCAAAAAGGCAGGTGCTCAAGTCCTGGGAAAAGAAATTATAAGGAAAGAGATGAGGGAACCAAGATTCAAAAGTATCTGGAGCCTGAATCCTGAGTACTCAGTCCACATTAAGAAGGAAAACTTTAAATATAGAAAAGCTTAATGTCCTGAATTTAGGATCAACAATTTAATTATGTAACTCAAGACTGGGAATGCTTAGGCTGGCAGCTGATATGAGGCTAAGTATCAGATACTATTCTAAGGGCACTTTGCACAGCAAAATAAATGATCACCAAAAATACAAAATGAATGGGAGAAAATATTTGCAAATGATATGATCAACAAGGGATTGATATCCAGCATATATAAACAGCTTACACAATTCAACATCAAAAAAATAACTCGGTTGAAAAATGGCCATAAACAGTGAATAGATATTTTTCCAAAGAGCAAATGCAGATGGCCAACTAGCAAATGAAAAGATGCTTAATACTGCTAATCATCAGGGAAATGCAAATGAAAACCATAATGAGGTATCATCTCACCTGTTGAAAGACATGATCAAAAAGAACACAAATGACAAACACTGGTGAGGATAAGGGGAAAAAGAAAACCTTGCACACCATTGGTGGGAATGTAAATTGGAGCAACTGCTGTGGAAGACAGTATGGAGTTTTCTAAAAAAACTAGAATGAGAACTTTCATATTACCCAACAATTCCACTTCTGGGTATACATCTGAAAAAAACCAAAAACATTAATTAAAAAAATACATACATTCCAGTGTTCATAGCAGCATTATTTACAGTTGCCAAAACATGGAAGCAACCTAGGTGTCCATTCATAGGTGAATGGATAAAGAAGATACAGTATGTGTGTGTGTGTATGTATATATGTATACACACAATGAAATACTATTAAGACATCGTTGGCCACCTGATGTGAAAAACTAACACATTAGATAAAACCCTTCACTTCTCTTCATTTCACAGCTATTTGTAAGGCCTCCTCAGACAGCCATTTTGACTTTTTACATTTCTTTTTCTTGGGGATGGTCTTGCTCCCTGTCTCCTGTACAATGTCACAAACCTCCGTCCATTGTTCATCAGGCACTCTGTCTATCAGATCTAGTCCCTTAAATCTGTTTCTCACTTCCACTGTATAATCATAAGGGATTTGATTTAGGTCATACCTGAATGGTCTAGTGGAAACATTTCATGCAAAGATGGGTCAGTTTTCATTCTAATCCCAAAGAAAGGCAATACCAAAGAATGCTCAAACTTCCGCACAATAGGCTGCAGTCCATGGGGTTGCTAAGAGTCAGACACGACTGAGCGACTTCACTTTCACTTTTCACTTTCATGCATTGGAGAAGAAAATGGCAACCCACTCCAGTGTTTTTGCCTGGAGAATCCCAGGGACGGGGGAGCCTGGTGTGCTGTCATTTCTGGGGTCGCACAGAGTCGGACACGACTGAAATGACTTAGCTGCAGCAGCACTCATCTCACACACTAGTAAAGTAATGCTTAAAATTCTCCAAGCCAGGCTTCAGCAATACATGAACCGTGAACTTCCAGATGTTCAAGCTGGTTTTAGAAAAGGCAGAGGAACCAGAGATCAAATTGCCAACATGCGCTGGATCATCGAAAGAGCAAGACAGTTCCAGAAAAGCATCTATATCTGCTTTATTGACTATGCCAAAGCCTTTGACTCTGTGGATCTGGATAAAGGGTTGAAAATTCTGAAAGAGGTGAGAATACCAGACCACCTGACCTGCTGCTTCAGAAATCTGTATATGCAAGTTAGGAAGCAACAGTTAGAACTGAACATGGAACAACAGACTGGTTCCCAATAGGAAAAGGAACACATCAAGGCTTTATATTATCACTGTGCTTTTTTGACTTATATGCAGAGTACATCATGACAAACGTTGGGCTGGAAAGCACAAGAAAGCACAAGCTGAAATCAAGATTGCTGGGAGAAATATTAATAACCTCACATATGCAGATGATACCACCCTTATGGCAGAAAGTGAAGAAGAACTAAAGAGCCTCTTGATGAAAGTGAAAGAGGATAGTGAAAAAGTTGGCTTAAAGCTCAACATTCAGAAAACAAAGATCATGGCATCTGGTCCCATCACTTCATGGCAAATAGATGGAGAAACAGTAGAAACAGTGGCAGACTTTATTTTTAGGGGCTCTAAAATCACTGCAGATGGTGACTGCAGCCATGAAATTAAAAGACGCTTACTCCTTGGAAGAAAGGTGTGACCAACCTAGACAGCATATTGAAAAGCAAAGACATTACTTTGCCAACAAATGTCCGTCTAGTCAAGGCTATGGTTTTTGCGGTAGTCATGTATGGATGTGAGAGTTGGACTGTGAAGAAAGCTGAGCACTGAAGAATTGATGCTTTTGAACTGTGGTGTTGGAGAAGACTCTTGAGAGTCCCTTGGACTGCAAGGAGATCCAACCAGTCCATCCTAAAGAAAATCAGTCCCGGATATTCTTTGGAAGGACTGACACTGAAGCTGAAACTCCAATACTTTGGCCACCTGATGCAAAGAACTGACTCATTTGAAAAGACCCTGATGCTGGTAAAGACTGAAGGCGGGAGGAGAAGGGGACGACAGAGGATGAGATGGTTGGATGGCATCACAGACTCAATTGACATGAGGTTGAGTAAACTCTGGGAGTTGGTGATGGACAGGGAGGCCTTGTGTGCAGCAGTCCTTGGAGTCACAAAGAGTTAGACACGACTGAGCAATTGAACTGAACTGAACTGAATGCTAATTGAAAAAAGTCAGACAGAGAAAGACAAATACTAAATGTCATTTATATATGAAATCTAAAAAGTATAACAGACCAGTCAATAAAAAAGAAGCAAATTCCCAGATATAGAGAACAAACTAGAGGTTACCAGTGTGGATAGTGGTGGGGGCAGTATAGGGGTGAGAAGGTGAGAGGAACAAGAGAGTGAGAGATGCAAACTCTTGGCTATAAAATAGGCTCAAGGCTGCATTGTAGAAAATGGGAAATATTAGCCAATGTTTCTTAAAAATTGTAAATGGAAAGTAATTTTTAAAAGTTGTTTAAAATTTTTTTATTTTATTTTTGAACTTTACAATATTGTATTGGTTTTGCCATATGTCAACATGATCCGCCATAGGTATACACGTGTTCCCCATCCTGAACCCTCCTCCCTCCCCGTACCATCCCTCTGGGTCGTCCCAGTGCACCAGCCCCAAGCATCCAGTGATATTATACATGTTTGAATGCCATTCTCCCAAATCATCCCACCCTCTCCCTCTCCCAAAGAGTCCAAAAGACTGTTCTATACATCAGTGTCTCTTTTGCTGTCTCGTATACAGGGTTATTGTTACTACCTTTCTAAATTCCATATATATGCGTTAAAAATTTTGATCTTTTAGCCTAGGCTTTTGTTTTGTTAATGAGGACACCATGGCCAAAGTTATGAGTATAATATGAGCCAATAGTGAAGTGGGGCTTCACATACATAAATTCTAGTTTTCTTTGTATCATCCCATAAAAATTATTTTATTGTGGTAAGAACAAAACATGAGATCTACTCTCTTCATAAATTTTTAAGTGTATAGTACATTATTATTGATGATAGGTAGAATGTTATACGGCATATCTTTAGAACTTATTCATCTTCCTTAACTGAAACTTTCTGCACATTATTTAGTAGCTCTCCATTTCCCTCTCCCTCGTCTTATTCCACTTTGATTCTATGAATTTGACTACTTTAGATGCCTCATGTAAGTAGAATCATGCAGTATTTGTTTTTCTATGACTGCCTTATTTTGTTTAGCATAATGTCCTCAAGGTTCATCTGTGTTGTCTCATATTGTAGAAGTTTCTTCTTTCAAACTAAATATGTATGTGTATACCACATTTTCTTTATCCATTCATCTGTCAGTGGACATCTAGGTCATTTCTCTGTCTTGGTGATTGCAAGCTGCAATAAGCATGGGAATACTATCTTTTTTTTTTTTTTTTTGAGATCCTGATTTCAATTCTTTTGGTTAAATATTCAAAAGTGGGAGTGCAGAGTCATATGATAGTTCTATTTTTAATTTTTAAAGGAAACTCCATACTGTTTACCAAAGTATCTGCACCATTTTGCATTCTCAATAGCAGTGCCAAAAGATTAAATTTTCTCCACTTTTTGGCCAACCCTTGTCTTTTTTTTTTTGGTAATACCCATCCTGATAGATGTTAAGTCATGTCTTATTGTGGTTTTGATTTGTGTTTCCCTGATGATTATGACAGTAAACATTTTTCTATAAACCTGTTGGCCATTTGTATGTTGTCTTTGGAGAAAAGTCTATTTAATTTAGTCAAATGTTAGTCTTTGGTGGGATTAAAAAAGACATCATGTTCCATGAACTGGGGGTGAACATTTCCTCTTGCACCATATTTGAAGTACTGTGCTTAATTCAGGGGTTGTATTTTAACTGACCTACAAAGTGGCCCCAGAGAAGGAAGTCAGGATGTTGAGGGGTCCCAAAATGTGTACAGAGAATGGCTGAATTGATTAAATTTGTATAGCCTGAAAAAGAGATAAAGGGAATGCTTAACAGTGGCTTCAAATATGAAGGGCAATTGTGTTCAAGAAGGAAAAGTTGGGGCTTAAAAAAGTTTTGCCTTCTAAATAAATATGAGCAGTTTTATATTAGAATTCCAAAAATGGAAAAGGTGTCTTGTGAGGCAGTGAGGTCCCTGTCATGAGGTGTATCCAAATCAGGTTGTGAACCTTGTGGAAATACAGTAGAAGTCATTACTCCAGTGGTCAGAAGGTTTGAAAAACTGGCTTCTAAGACCCTTTTAAACTGTAAGAATATATCCGTCTAAGAGGTCCTCAGTCCAAAGGGTAAGCCATTAAATCTTTACAGTCCATCTGATGTTACAAAAACCATTTTAGATTATATTCTTTACTGAAGGTCATTTACCATAACCCTTTATATAAATCAAGTGATGATATGATTTTAGCAATTCCCACCTGATCTAACAATACATCAATTCTAAACATAGAATACACATTAGATTTGGTTCACAGATCAAAGAGTTTTGGAGCTATGAGCTATGAGGTCCTTAGAGATTGTCTGGTTAAATCCTTTTATTGTAGAGGTGACAAAATTGAAGCTAAAAGTCACTGTATTTATTCCTGTCTTACCTAGCTCCTTACAGGAGCATAAGGAATTCCTTTCCCCTATAGGCTCAACTTTGTTAACTTTTGAGACAATACAGGTGAGGGCAGGCACTTAGCAGCAGTCTTTGTTTGAGAAATGGTAATGCCTAGAATTTATTGAATAACAATAATTGCAATTTATTAAGCACCAACTCTCTACCAAACTCTGATATGGATGCCTCTCAGATGATATGAAACTTAGTTCTGTAAGAGCAGGATTATTATCTTTATTTTACAGGCTAGGAAAGTGATTTATCCAAGGTCACACAGCAAGTAAGAGAGCAGACGGTACCTTCAGATCCACAAAGGTTTGACCCCAGCGCCTGTGCTTTCATCCACTTTACATTGCCACTCAGTCATAGCCTGTACTTGCCTGTATCACCTGGAGCATTTCTTTTGCTCACTAGATTGAATCTGCCTGGCCTGAACATTCTCTTGGATCATACCTGTTTTTAGTACTCCTCTTGGACACAGAACATGGAATCATTGACCTCAGGGCCAGTCTGGCAGCCAGAGCATTGCCAAGTCTTTGAGACGGTAATTTCCACATAGTTTTCACTTTGAGTTAGGACAGGTGAGTAAGTCAGGACATCCTTACTTACTCAAGGATGCAGAGGGTAAAGGGGAGATCTGGGACCTGGACCCCAGAATTCTAATACCCATTATAGCGCATATTCCTCTATACTTGATTTTATTTCCCCATAAAACTGTAAATGAGATATATAATTTAAAAAAATTTTAAAACTCAATCTTCACAGACTAATCCAAAGTAAAAAGCTTTGAGTTATGCTTGATTGTCTCCTGGATATCCAGGATAGAACGGGTTTCTAATCCCACTGTAGACAACTCAGTATTTTTCTCCTTGTGTAACATCCATCTGCAGGTTCGAGTATTTCTCATTCATGAAGGATTTTTTAAAAGTATTTATTCTGGACCATTTGATGCATTCTATTCATTATGAGCACATATTATGTATATCTTGGATCTCATGTGTCTTCCATATCTGTCAGCTTCTTGTTAATCATTTTTATAAGGTTTCTATTCATTTTTCTCTTAGTTTATTTATATTTAGAAACTACTTAAAACTTAATTATATAGTGTTGAAGTTTCCAACTCTAATTGTTGGTTTGTTTATCTCTCAATTCTGTCAGTTATTCATGAATTTTGAAGCTCTGATATTAAGTACATGCAAGCTTAGACTGTTCTTTTTTAAAAAATTAATTTATTTAAATTGGAGGCTGATTACTCTACAATATTGTAGTGTTTTTGGCCATACATTGACATGAATCAGCCATGGGTGTACATATGTCCCCCATCCTGAAACTCCACCCCACCTCCCTTTCCATCCCATCCCTCAGGGTTGTCCCAGGGCACTGGCTTTGAGTACCCTGTTTCATGCATCGAACTTAGACTGGTGATCTATTTCAGTATGGTAATATACATGTTTCAGTGTTATTCTCTCAAATCATCCCACCCTCACCTTCTCCCAGAGTCCAAAGGTGTGTTCTTTATATCTGTATCTCTTTTGCTGTCTCGCATATAGGGTCATCGTTACTTTCTAAATTCCATATATATGCATTAATATACTGTATTGGTGTTTTTCTTTCTGGCTTACTTCACTCGGTATAATAGGCTCCAGTTTCATCCACCTCATTAGAACTGATTCAAATGTATTCTTTTTAATGGCTGAGTAATACTCCACTGTGTGTATGTACCACAGCTTTCTTATCCATTCATCTGCCGATGGACATCTAGGTTGCTTCCATGTCCTGGCCGTTGTAAACAGTGCTGTGATGAACATTAGGGTACATGTGTCACTTTTAATTTTGGTTTCCTCGGTGTGTATGCCCAGCAGTGGGATTGATGGGTCGTATAGCAGTTCTATTTCCATTTTTCTGTCTTCTTGCAGTTATTATCATTAAAAAATGTCCCTCTTAATTCACAGTAATAGCCTTTGTTCTGAAGTTTGCTTTTCTGATATTAAGATAACTATTTTTGCTATTTTATCCTGAGTGATGCATATCTTTTTCATTGTTTTACATTTAACCCAAGTAACCCAGTTTCCTTTTTGGTTAACGTTGGCCTGATATATCTTTTTCTATTATCTTACTTTCAACTTACCTATGTTGCTGTTTGAAGTGAGTTTCCTATATGCAGCATGTAATTGGGTAATTCTGATTTTAATCTACCCTGCCCATTTCTGTTTTTTAATTAGTGTATTTGGACCACTTATATTTAAAACGATTTATAGGGCCACTGATATTTTCATGGTAGAGAATCCATATCTATGAACATGGTATGAATTTTCATTTACATAGTTCTTTTTACTTTCTGTGTGTGTGTGTGCTGTGGTCACTTGGTTGTGTCTGACTCTTTGGACCCCTTGGACTGAAATCTGCCAGGCTCCTCTGCCCATGGAAATCTCCAGGCAACAATACTGGAGTGGGTTGCCATTCTAGGGGATCTTCCCAATCCAGGGATTGAACCCAGGTCTCCCACACTGCAGGCAGATTCTTTACTGTCAGAGCCACCTGGGAAGCCCCCTTTTTTCTCACTGTAGCTTTATACCTTTCCCATGAAAATATGGCCTATGTTTTGATACATTTATGTCCAGGTACCTTTTATATTTTATTTAAAATGATATATTTAAAAATATTTTGCTTATTGATGTATAGAACAGTCTTATGGACTCTGTGGAAGAGGGAGAGGGTGGGAAGATTTGGGAGAATGACATTGAAACATGTAAAATATCGTGTAAGAAACGAGCTGCCAGTCCAGGTTCGATGCACGATACTGGATGCTTGGGGCTAGTGCACTGGGACGACCCAGAGGGATGGTATGGGAAGGGAGGAGGGAGGAGGGTTCAGGATGGGAAACACATGTATAGCTGTGGCGGATTCATTTTGATATTTGGAAAAACTAATACAATTATGTAAAGTTTAAAAATAAAATAAAAAAAGAAAGATATTATATAGAAGTACAATATTCTAGCTAGACTAGCATTTTAGTGTAACTGCTGCCAAATTTTCTGATTAATTCTAGTAATTTGGAAAATCATTTGGGTTTTCTATGTAGACAGTTAATATCACCTCTGAATAGTGATGGTTTTGTTTTTATCATTATCTTCATCGCTTCTATTTGCATTCTTGTATGTCATGTATTTCATATTTCTCTTTCTTGCTTTACCTTCTACTTTTGAAGCAACACTCTCTTTGATAATTTTCTGAGAAAGGGTATGTAGCAGGAAAAAGTTTTAGATTACTTATTTCTGAAAATACCTATACTTTCCCCCCTCTATTGGTGTTGGTATTGGGTGGGCATAGAAATCTAATTTAGAAAATATTCTTCTTTGTATTTTTGAAGTAACTGCTCAATTTTCTGCTAGTTTTCTGTACTGGTATAGAAATATCTGAAGCCATTGTGGTTCTTGATCTCATCTGTGTCACTTATTTTTCCCTCTGTTGTTTAAGGACTTTCTTTTGGTCCTCAGTTGTCAGAAATTTTACAGTAATATTCCTTAGAGTGGGCTTATTTTAATCCATTGTGCTATACACTTTTACTCTGAAAAAGATCGTGTCTTTCATTCCTGATAAATCTTGAATTATTTCATATGATATCCTCCTTTATTTTATCTGTTTTCATATTTTTGATGCTGGAGATAGTAAAGTCATTCTCTAGTTTGATTATCTTTTGTGATCAACTTATCTACTGTGATCAACTTACGCTCTTTTTACTTTTTAGTAAATTTATCTCATTAATTTTTAAAATTCTGCTATTATACATTTGATTTTTTTCCCCTATATATTTCTTTTATTGTTCTAGCATTCTGTTATTGCTTCCTTAAAACCTTGTCTTTCCTTATATCTCTAGGGATATTAATAACTTTTTCTGAAGCTTTTTCTTTTCCTTTCTGAGTAATCTCCTCTTTATCTGAATTGTTTTTCCATTCTCCTTCCCTCATTTGTACAGTTTTATTTGCCTTTTGTGTTAGAGACTTTCCTTGTATTTTTAATAATCTTTGGTTGAACATTAGTGATTGAGACCTAAACATTTATTTGGAAGCTCTGAGCACATAGACGTGTAGTTGTCAGTTTTGAGCATCCCTGTATTCAAAAGCAGAGATATTACTTTGCCAACAAAGGTCTGTCTAGTCAAGGCTATGGTTTTTCCAGTGGTCATGTATGGATGTGAGAGTTGGACTGTGAAGAAAGCTGAGTGCCGAAGAATTGATGCTTTTGAACTGTGGTGTTGGAGAAGACTCTTGAGAGTCCCTTGGACTGCAAGGAAATCCAACCAGTCCATCCTAAAGGAGATCAGTCCTGGGTGTTCTTTGGAAGGACTGATGCTAAAGCTGAAACTCCAGTACTTTGGCCACCTCATGCGAAGAGTTGACTCATTGGAAAAGACTCTGATGCTGGGAGGGATTGGGGGGCAGGAGGAGAAGGGGACGACAGAGGATGACATGGCTGGATGGCATCACTGACTCAATGCACGAATTTGGGTGAACTCCAGGAGTTGGTGATGGACAAGGAAGCCTAGCGTGCTGTGATTCATGGTGTCGCAAGGAGTCGGACATGACTGAGTGACTGAACTGAACTAAACTGTGGGCCAAACTGTGAAACTCTTGTAAATAACTTAGTTTCAATTTTTACTACCCTTCTTTCTCCCTCTCTTTTTTTTTTAAATTTTATTTTTAAACTTTACAATATGGTATTAGTTTTGCCAAATATCGAAATGAATCCGCCACAGGTATACCTGTGTTCCCCATCCTGAACCCTCCTCCTTCCTCCCTCCCCATACCCTCCCTCTGGGTCGTCCCAGTGCACCAGCCCCAAGCATCCAGTATTGTGCATCGAACCTGGACCTCTCTCTTTTTAATTGCTTCCTTATGCCATATTTGGATTTATTTTTTCTTCTTTTTTTTTCTGGCCTGATAGGTGGTTTTCTGTTAAGTTTCACCTTTTCCACATTTCTGTCCTAAGTGTTTAAATATATTTTTTCTTTAAGCATTACCTTGCCTGATGGTGCTAAGTCACTTCAGTCATGTCTAACTGTCTGTGACCTCATGGACTGTAGCCTGCCAGGCTCCTCTGTTCATGGGATTCTCCAGGCAAAGATACTGGAGTGTGTTGCCATTTCCTCCTCCAGGGTACCTTGCCTGTGTCCTGCAAGATTTGATTAAGAATTATCTTGCTTGTATCTTAGCAGTCCCATTGCTAGTTAGTGCTAAATATGCTATGATTTCCATTAGGGTTCCTTCTTTCTCTACTCATGAATTATTTAAAAGTGTGTGTGTGTGTACATGGGTTCCCCAGGTGGCGCTAGTGGTAAAGAATCCACCTGCCAATGTAGGAGACATAAGAGACTCAGGTTTGATCCCTGGGTCAGGAAGATCCCCTGGAGGAGAAAGTGGCAACTCACTCCAGTATTCTTGACTGGAGAATCCCATGGACAGAGGAGCCTGGAAGCCTGTAGTCCCTAAGAACACAAAAAGCAGGACACAACTAAAGTGACTTAGCATGCACACATGCATGAGTGTGCATATGCATGTTCACCCCCTTGTTCTCCATTCACATGTGCTTTCTTAAATTGCATTGTGGTCAGAAATATCTGGTCTTTATGATAGTAATTCTTGAAAGTAGTTGGAATTTGCATTATGGCTTAGGATGTGATGAATTTTCATAAATGTTGCCTGTGTATTGGTTAAAGACTATGTTACTAAACTTTTAATTGCATATTCTGTATATGTCTTGTATAACCCAAGTTTGTTCATGGTGTTGCCCAAATATTTCATATCTTTACTATTGATTTCTGAGGGAGATGTGTTAAAATTTCCCAGTAAAATGATGGATGTTTTTTCTCCTTGTAGTTCTTTTTATTTTCTTTATGAATTTTAAGTTATTCTATTGGGTATATTCAAATATAAAATTATAACTTTCTGGAGAAGTGAACATTTTTATCATAGTGAAATCGTTCTTTTTATTTCTGGTAATGCTTTGCTTTAAAGTTTATTTTTGCCTGATGTAGTTATACAAGTTTCTTTTTGTTAATGCTTGTATCTTTTTAAATTTTTCCAGTATTGCTTTCAATTTTTCTATGTCTTTATGCTTTAGGTGTATCTCTTATAAACCCCATACAGCTTAAAAAATCCTGTCTGACAATCTGTGACTTTTAACCAGATTTGTTGATGTTGTTGCTAAGTCATGTCTGACTCTTTCCCACCCCATGAACTGCAGCATGCCAGGCGTCCCTTTCCTTCACTCTCTCCTTGAGTTTTCTCAAGCTCATGTCCATTGAGTCAGTGATGCCATCCAAACATCTCATCCTCTGTCACCCCCTTCTCCTCCTGCCCTCAATCTTTCCCACCATCAGGGTCTTTTCCAATGAGTCATTTCTTTGCAACAGGTGGACACAGTATTGGAGCTTCAGCTTCAGCATCAGTCCTTCTAATGAATATTCAGGACTGATTTCCTTATCCAACTGAAAGGTTGGATCTCCTTTCAGTCCAAGGGACTCTCAAGAGTCTTCTCCACCACCACAGTTCAAAAGGATCGATTCTTCGGCTCTCAGCTTTTTTATGGCCCAACTCTCATATCCATAAATGACAACCGGAAAAACCATGGCTTTGACTACAGGGACCTTTGTTGGCAAAATGATGTCTCTGCTTTTTAATACACTATCTAGGTTTGTCATAGTTTTTCTTCCAAGGAGCAAGCATCTTTTAATTTCATGGCTACAGTCACCATCCACAGTGATTTGGGAGCCCAAGAAAATGAAATCTGACACAGGTTCCACTTTTTCACCATCTGTCATAAAGTGATGGGACCCGAGGTCGTGATTTTCGTTTCTTGAATACTGAAGCTTAAGCCAGCTTTATCATTCTCCTTTCTCACATTCATCAAGAGGCTCTTCAGTTCTTAATGTTCTGCCATTAAAGTGATTTCATCTGAATATCTTAGGTTATTGCTGTTTCTCCCAGCAATTTTATTCCAGCTTGTGCTTCATCTAGCCCAGCATTTTATATGATGAACTCTGCATTTAGGTTAAATAAGCAGAGTGACAATATACAGCGTTGATGTACTTCTTTTCCAATTTTGAACCAGTGCGTTGTTCCATGTCCAGTTCTGTTGCTTCTTGACCTGTGTACAGGTTTCTCAGGAGGCAGGTAAGGTGGCCTGGTATTTCTATCTCTTCAAGAATTCTCCAGTTTGTTGTGATCCACACAAAGACTTTAGTGTAGTCAGTGAAGTAGAAGTAGATTTTTTTTTTCCAGAATTCTTTTGCTTGTTCTACGATCCAACAGATGTTGGCAGTTTGGTCTCTGGTTCCTCTGCCTTTTCTAAATTCAGCTTATACATCTGGAATTTCTAGATTCATGTACTGCTGAAGCCTAGTTTGAAGGATTTTGAGCATAATCTTGCTAGCATGTGAAATGAGTGAAACTGTGCAGTAATTTAAACATTCTTTGGCATTGCCTTTCTTTGGGATTGGAGTGAAACTGACCTTTTCCAGGCCCGAGTGTTACAAATTTGCTGACATAGTGCATGAAGCCCTTTAACAGCATCATCTTTTAGAATTTGAAATAGCACAACTGGAATTCTATCACCTCCACTAGCTTTGTTTGTAGCAAAGCTTCCTAAGGCCCGCTTGACTTCACACTCTAGGATGTCTGGCTCTAGGTGAGTGACCATACCACTGTGGTCATCTGGATCATTAAGAGCTTTTTTAACCAGATAGGCTATTTTTTAATGTAATCACTGATATATTTAGCTTTATTCTGTGTTTCCTTTTCTTTTTTCTTTTTTAGGTGTTAGAGATTGTGTCCTTTTCCCCCTATTTTCTTTCCTTTTTTTGAATTGATTCAAGTTTTCTTCCCCTTTATGCTGGTTTTGAAGATATTAATTTTATTTCTTACAGGGGCTATCTTTGAAATTTTAAAAAATGTATTCTTTACACAATATAAAGTTTAGTAATATTTTTACCTTTCTTCCCTCCAAATTTAAGACCTTAAAATTGATTAATTCTTATTACTTCTAACAGGTGTCTAAGTGACCATCCTTTTAGCTTTATCTCTAGTAGATCATAAATTAGACACTTTATTATTGTTTTATAGAATCACTTTTATTTAAAAGTTACACACACACACACACACACACATATATATATATATATATAAATATATATCTCACTTGTATTCCTTCTTGAATGTCAAAACTCCTTTCTGCTATTTTCTTTCTTTTGGAGATACATACTTTAAATTTTTTTTAGTACAAGTCTAAAAATGGTAAACGTTTTCAAATTTTTGTAGCTGAAAATATCTTTATCTCATCATTGTTCTTGAGATATAGCTTACTATGTGTACAAATTTAGATTGATGCAGTAAAATCCTAACATAATGCAATAAGCAGGCACACAAATATTCATATTCATAAAATGAAATGACATATTATTTTAGGGTTAAAATGACTTGGTTGACCCTAACTGGCTGGTAGTTCCCAGGTTCTAGTTACACGATGCAAATCTATCCCTATCCCAACATTAGTGAGGGACTGTCTTTTGGCCTTTGTGTGTATTTTAGTCTCAGTAGTGATGGGGACAATTCTGGGTTCCATGCCCGGCTGAGACTTCCAAGAGAGCAACTGTTTCTGAGGGTTTCCTAGTTAGTTAAGGAGATTGGGATTCATCTTTTTTCCACTCTCCCTACCTGTTTAACCTTTAATCTACAGAAGGTAAGAAACTGAGCCAGAGAAGGGGCCTGTCTTCCATTGTCTTGTATTTGTATTTTACTATATGAAGTAATGCATCACTACATGGGGTTTTACTATACTTATCCTTTGTCATTATTGAGGAAAACTAAAATACTATTTTCTGACTTCACAGCTGCTGCTGAGGTGTTAGCTCTCAACTTAATTATAATGATTCCTATCTCTAATTGCTTTTGAGGTTTATAATTTATCTTTGGTGTCCTGCAATTTTACTATGATGAATCTTGGAATTGTTGAGATTCCTAAAACAAAATTTCATGATTTTCAACAGTTCTAGAGAATTCTCATCCATTAAATTTTAAATATTGTTTTTATCTTCTCGTTTAAGTCCTCCTGAAACTTTGATTAAATCTATGTGTGTTGCTGTTCAGTCGCTCAGTTATGTTCAGTTCTTTGCAACCCGATGGACTGTAGCATGCCAGGCTTCCCTGTCCTTCACCATCTCCCTGAGTTTGTTCAAACTCATGTCCATTGAATCGGTGATGCCATTCAACCATCTCATCCTCTGTCATCCCATTCTCTTCCTGCCTTCTACATTTCACAGCATCAGGGTCTTTTCCAGAGAGTTGGCTCTTCACATCACATGGACAAAGTATTAGAGCTTCAGCATCAGTCCTTCCAATGAATACTCAGGATTGATTTCCTTTAGGATTTATTGGTTTGATCTCTTTGGTATTTAAGGGACTCTCGAGTCTTTTCCAACACCACAGTTGGAAATCATCAGTTCTTTGGCCCTTAGCCTTCTTTATGGTCCAACTCTTAAATCCATACATGACTACTGGAAGAACCATAGCTTTGAAAAAGATGGACCTTTGTTGGCAAAGTAATGTCTCTGCTTTTTAATACACTGTATAGGTTGGTCATAGCTTTTCTTCCAAGGTGCAAACATCTTTTAATTCCATGGTTGTAGTCACCATCTGCAGTGATATTGGAACCCAAGAAAATAAAGTCTTTCACTATTTCCATTGTTTCCCCAACTATTTGCCATGAAGTGATGGTATCAGATGCCATCCATGATGTTCATTTTTCAAATGTTGAATTTTAAGTCATATTTCTCACTCTCCTCTTTCACCTTCATCAAGAGTCTCTTTAGTTCCTCTTCACTTTCTGCCATAAGGGTGGTGTCATCTGCATATCTGAGGTTATTGATATTTCTCCCAGCAATCTTGATTCCAGCTTGTGCTTCTTCCAGCTCAGCATTTCTCATGATGTACTCGGCATATAAGTTAAATAAGTAGGGTGACAATATGCAGCCTTGACATACTGCTTTCCTAATTTGTAACCAGTCTGTTGTTCCATGTCTAATTATAACTGTTGCTTCTTGAACCACATACATGTTTCTCAGGAAGCAGGTAAGGTAGTCTGGTATTGCCATCTCTTTAAGAATTTTCCACAGTTTATTGTGAACCACACAAAGGCTTTAGCACAGTCAATGAAGCAGAAGTATATGTTTTCTGAAGTTCTCTCTTTTTTTCTATGTTCCAGCAGGTGTTAGCAATTTGATCTGTTTCCTCTGCCTTTTCTAAATCCAGCTTGTACATCTGAAAGTTCTTGGTTCATGTACTGTTGAAGCCTAGCTTGGAGGATTCTGAGCATGACCTTGCTAGCATGTGAAATGAGTGCAATTGTGCAGTAGTTTGAACATTCTTCGGAATTGCCCTTCTTTGGTATTGGAATGAAAACTGACCTTTTCCAGTCCTGTAGTCACTGATGGGTTTTCCAAATTTGGTGGCATTTTCAGTGCAGCACTTTAACAGCATCATCTTTGAGACTTTGAAATAGCTCAGCTGGAATTCCATCTCCTCCACTAGCTTTGCTCGTAGTGATTTTTCTAAGGCCCACTTGACTTCACTCTTCAGGATGTCTGGCTCTAGGTGAGTCATCACACAATCATGGTATCATGGTTATCCGAGTCATTAAGATCTTTTTTATATAGTTCTGTGTATTCTTGACACCTCTTCTTGATATCTTCTGCTTCTGGTAGGTCTATACTGTTTCTGTCCTTTCTTTGTGCCATCTTTGCATGAAATGTTCTCTTGGTATCTCTAATTTTCTTGAAGAGATCTCTAGACTTTCCCCTCCTATTGTTTCCCTCTATTTCTTTCTGTTGTTCACTTAGAAGGCTTCTTATCTGTCCTTGCTATTCTTTCAAACTCTGAATTCAGATGGGTATATCTTTCCTTTTCTCCTTTGCCTTTTGCTTCTCTTCTCAGTTATTTGTAAGGCCTCCTCATACAATCATTTTGCCTTTTTGCATTTCTTTTTCTTGGGGGTGGTTTTGATCACTGCCTCCTATATAATATCACAAACCTAAATCCACAGTTCTTCAGGCACTCTGTCTATCAGATCTAATCTCTTGAATCTATTTGTCAGTTCTACTGTATAGTCATGAGATATTTGATTTAGTTCATACCTGAATGGTCTAGTGGTTTGCCTTACTTCCTTCAATTTAAGTCTGAATTTGGCAATAAGGAATTCATGATCTGAGCCACAGTCAGCTCCAGGTCTTGTTTTTGCTGACTGTATAGAGTTTCTCCATCTTTGGCTGCAAAGAATATAATCAATCTGATTTTGGCATTGACCATCTGCTGATGTCCATGTGTGGAGTCTTCTCTTGTGTTGTTGGAAGAGGGTATTTGCTATGACCAGTGCATTCTCTTGGCAAAACTCTGTTAGCCTTTGCTCTGCTTCATTCTGTACTCCAAGGCCAAATTTGCCTGTTACTCCAGGTATTTCTTGGCTTCCTATTTTTGCATTCCAGTCCCCTATAATGCAAAGGACATCTTTTTTGGGTGTTAGTTTTAGAAGGTCTTGTAGGTCTTCATAGAACTACTCAACTTCAGCTTCTTCCACATTACAGGTCAGGGCATAGGCTTGGATTACTGTGATATTGAATGGTTTGCCTTGGAAATGAACAGAGATCATTCTGCCGTTTTTGAGATTACATCCAAGTACTGCATCCAAGGTATCTCTTGAATTCCTACTTTTGCATTCCAGTGCACTATGATGAAAAGGACATATGCTTTTTGGTGTTAGTTCTAGAAGATTTTGTCCATCTTCGTAGAACTGCTTTTTCTGACTATTGTCTTGAGCTTATATCTCCTTAATATTTTCTATTTTTAAAATGTCTCTGAGAAGCATTCTCCATCTATCTTATTCTCTAAGATAAGATCTTAGAGATCTTATCTGACTTATCTGACTGTGGCTCAGACCATGAACTCCTTATTGCCAAATTCAGACTTAAATTGAAGAAATTAGGGAAAACCACTAGACCATTCAGGTATGACCTAAATCAAATCCCTTATGATTATACAGTGGAAGTGAGAAATAGATTTAAGGGCCTAGATCTGATAGATAGAGTGCCTGATGAACTATGGAATGAGATTTGTGACATTGTACAGGAGACAGGGATCAAGACCATCCCCATGGAAAAGAAATGCAAAAAAGCAAAATGGCTGTCTGGGGAGGCCTTACACATAGCTGTGAAAAGAAGAGAAGTGAAAAGCAAAGGAGAAAAGGAAAGATATAAACATCTTAATGCAGAGTTCCAAAGAATAGCAAGAAGAGATAAGAAAGCCTTCCTCATTGATCAATGCAAGGAAATAGAGGAAAACAATAGAATGGGAAAGACTAGAGATCTCTTCAAGAAAATCAGAGATACCAAAGGAATATTTCATGCAAAGATGGGCTCGATAAAGGACAGAAATGGTATGGGCCTAACAGAAGCAGAAGATATTAAGAAGAGATGGCAAGAATACACAGAAGAACTGTACAAAAAAGATCTTCACGACCCAGATAATCATGATGGTGTGATCACTGACCTAGAGCCAGATATCCTGGAATGTGAAGTCAAGTGGGCCTTAGAAAGCATCACTACGAACAAAGCTAGTGGAGGTGATAGAATTCCAGTTGAGCTATTCCAAATCCTGAAAGATGATGCTGTGAAAGTGCTGCACTCAATATGCCAGCAAATTTGGAAAACTCAGCAGTGGACACAGGACTGGAAAAGGTCAGTTTTCATTCCAATCCCAAAGAAAGGCAATGCCAAAGAATGCTCAAACTACCGCACAATTGCACTCATCTCACACACTAGTAAAGTAATGCTCAAAATTCTCCAAGCCAGGCTTCAGCAATATGTGAACCGTGAACTTCCTGATGTTCAAGCCGGTTTTAGAAAAGGCAGAGGAACCAGAGATCAAATTGCCAACATCTGCTGGATCATGGAAAAAGCAAGAGAGTTCCAGAAAAACATCTATTTCTGCTTTCTTGACTATGCCAAAGACTTTGACTGTGTGGATCACAATAAACTGTGGAAAATTCTGAAAGAGATGGGAATACTAGACCACCTGATGTGCCTCTTGAAAAATTTGTATGTAGGTCAGGAAGCAACAGTTAGAACTGGACATGGAACAACAGACTGGTTCCAAATAGGAAAAGGAGTATATCAAGGCTGTATATTGTCACCCTGGTTATTTAACCTATATGCAGAGTACATCATGAGAACCGCTGGACTGGAAGAAACACAAGCTGGAATCAAGATTGCTGGGAGAAACATCAATAACCTCAGATATGCAGATGACACCACCCTTATGGCAGAAAGTGAAGAGGAACTAAAAAGCCTCTTGATGAAAGTGAAAGTGGAGAGTGAAAAAGTTGGCTTAAAGCTCAACATTCAGAAACTCAAGATCATGGCATTCTGTCTCGTCATTTCATGGGAAATAGATAGGGAAACAGTGGAAACAGTGTCAGACTTTATTTTTTTGGGCTCCAAAATCACTGCAGATGGTAACTGCAGCCATGAAATTAAAAGACGCTTACTCCTTGGAAGGAAAGTTATGTCCAACCTAGATAGCATATTCAAAAGCAGAGACATTACTTTGCCAACAAAGGTTCGTCTAGTCAAGGCTATGGTTTTTTCTGTGGTCATGTATGGATGTGAGAGTTGGACTGTGAAGAAAGCTGAGAGGTGAAGAACTGATGCTTTTGAACTGTGGTGTTGGAGAAGGCTCTTGAGAGTCCCTTGGACTGCAAGGAGATCCAACCAGTCCATTCTGAAGGAGATCAGCCCTGAGATTTCTTCAAAAGGAATGATGCTGAAGCTGAGACTCCAGTACTTTGGCCACCTCATGCTAAGGGTTGACTCATTGGAAAAGACTCTGATGCTGGGAGGGATTGAGGGCAGGAGGAGAAGGGGACGACAGAGGATGAGATGGCTGGATGGCATCACTGACTCGATGGACGTGAGTCTGGGTGAACTCCGGGAGTTGATGATGGACAGGGAGGCCTGGCGTGCTTCGATTCATGGGGTTGCAAAGAGTCGGACACGACTGAGCTACTGATCTGATCTGATCTGAGAAGCATTCTCCATCTATCTTATTCTCTAACTCTCTCTTGGATGTATAATATTCTGTTTAATTATTTCATTGACTTTTTTTTAAAAAATTGAGATATAGTTAACATAGTAGAGTGCACAATTCTTACATATTTAGCTTATGAGTTTAGGCAATTGTTTATATAGCCACATACCAACCAAGCATAACGAATTAGAAAATATTACCGTTTCCCCCAGGAAGTTTCCTGGAACCTCTTTGTAGTCACTTATGCTGAACTTTTCAGTTATTTGTTTATTTCAATAAATTATATTTGATCTTCAGATCTACCTGGTCAAGTTTGATAATATTGCGTCTTATTTTAGAAATTATTTTCTCAAAAAAAGGAGCTATTTAATACTCTTCTTTCTGATAATTCAAGCATCTGGGTTCTGTTTTATCATTGTCACTGTTGTTTCTAGCTGATTTTTATAAAAAATTTAACCCTGTGAACTCATTTATTGGAACACATTCTGTGGGAGGTTTATGTGGCCTGAATTGAAAGATCTTTCCCCCCCCACAGGATGCTCTCTGTTTTCTCTTATTGTTTTATAGTGTTCTCTTTGAACTCTTAATTTTCTCCTTTGAACATATATATTGAAATTTTAATCATTATTTATCAAGAGAGAGATTAGTTGTGTATAAGTAGAGAATTACTTATTTAAAAGAGCATTTCCTCTCTTTTGGTTACTTCTCTTTGAATGTTTAATATAATCACATGTTTTTGTCCATATTCCCTTACTTAATTCCTTATTTTGCTCTTGGAATATTAGTTGCCCACAATTTTCAGCTTTTAAGATGTTGGTTAGGCTTAGAGTAGGTTCTCAGAAATCACAGGCTTTCTGCCTCGTGATCTGGTGATCAAGATGTCATTTTCACCTTGTTTAACCCCTGTCGCCCCACCCTTAGCCAAGGGTTAAGATCAGAGACAATATAAGTCAGATGTCAGCATTGTTTTTTCGTACAGTTTTTCTCCCCTGAGTACTGTAACATTCATCTGCTTCTCCTCAAAATTTTTATTAACCAGCCTTTCCTGGGTATTTGCTTTTAAGGATCTTTTTTGAAGAACTGAGGAGCTATGTCAGTTTCTAGAATCTTCCTTCCCCTTTGTACAGATTTCTCAGTATTTGGAAATCTGCTTCATTGTTTATAGCTGTTTGCTTGTTTTATAGGCAAAGTTTTAAAAATGATTTTTTGTTATTCTTTTGTGACTTTAGAAAGAGGCTTTTGGAGTATAATTACCCTTACTGAATCAGCTTTACATGGAAGTCTCCATATAATGTTTAATAGCTCAAAAATTTATTAGAATGAAGTAACTAGTTTGGGAACAAGAATCATGGGAGAAGCCAAAGGATTAAAGTTTGTTGGATTGTTTTAATCTATGTTTTGCCTCTCCCCTGAAGTCACTTATCTCCTCTTCAATAACAAAAATAATTGATAACACATGTTGACCACTGTGTAGCCTGGCTGCATCTGATCCTCCTGGTTTGCTGTGGTGTGTATCTCTGAGGCAAAGATGGCAAACTTTAAACCAAAATTCATGCGTGTCCTCCTGTATTACTGAGTTGTTCTTGTAAAACAGTTGCACATTTAGGAATTCTATTTCCCAGTTCTTCTGCACCTAGGGAGGCCATATGGCTAGTTCTCACCAACTGGAATATAAACAAAAATAATACTGCCAGCTCAAGGCCAAGGATATTAAGAAGTGTGACTTTTCTGCCTTATGTTTTTTCAGCCAGAGTAGAACATATGACTTCAAGGCTCTAAAGGAATAACAAAGGCACTAGGAGGGTCTTTCAGTCACCAACTGGAGAAAAGCAGCTTACCTACCAGGAACACCACTGGAATGCTCTTTAAGTGAAAAATACACCTCTAGTTTGTAAGGGTACTAAAATTTTGAAATAGGTTTGTTACAACTGCTTACATTACCTTAACTTATATAATCCAAGTATTCATTTGGAAAGATCTGTTCCTTTCTAAGAGGATCAGAAACAGTAGGAAATCACACTAGATACTCAATGCTAGGCATATCAAGCCCTTCCATCATCTTTAATGTTCATCCAATTTTGAGTCCTTGAATGAAGTTGCCTTCCACACGTGGGTTTATATAATGACATGTACCTCTTTAAGGTTTTATTTTATTTATTTTAGTTT
Source organism: Bos indicus (assembly GCF_029378745.1). Taxonomy (NCBI): domain Eukaryota; kingdom Metazoa; phylum Chordata; class Mammalia; order Artiodactyla; family Bovidae; genus Bos; species Bos indicus. The sequence continues at coordinate 59,738,828 of NC_091775.1, read as the reverse complement.
TTATATTGCCTGAGAGGTGTTTTCCTAATATAGTACTTAAGGAAGTACATTCCTATGCAGTCCACAAGATTTTTTATAAAACTAATTATCTGATTGTGTTGGGTGTTATTGGGATCTTTCATTGTGGCATATGAACTCTCCAGTTGTGAGGCGTGGGCTCAGAAGTTGCAGTGTGTGGGCTTAGTTGCTCCGCAGCCTCTGGGATCTTAGATCTCTTACCAGGTATCAAACTCACATCCCTTGCATCGCAGGGCTGATTCTTAACCACTGGACCACCAGGAAAGTCCCAGTCCACAGCATTTTTATGTAAGGGCAGAAATGAATCTTATCTCCCTCTTGAGACATTTTGCAAAATGCTTTTTAAAAACCCCAGAACTTGTAGATATTTTATGTTTGCTCTGTTTCCCTGTAACAAAAGTCCCTTTTTTTTTTTTTTTTCATTTCTTCTTGAGACTTGATACATGGTCTAGCACTATGATTTTGAACCCTGCAATGTTCTCTTCCAAGTGTTTTGATGAAACGTGATGTTCTTACTTTCATCCCAAATCTAAAGTGAGTGCATTGTTGATCCTTGGCAGAGATCTTTCCACCCATATAATAATAGCTTATTGTGACAGTTTTAGGAGAGAATAATCTATTAGTCAGTTGTGGACTCTTACTAGTAATTGGATATAATTAAAGAGTTTCATGGACTTCCCAGGTGACTCAATGGTAAAGAATCCACCTGCCAAGCAGAAGACATGGGTTTGATCCCTGGGTTGGGAAGATCCCCTAGAGGAGGAAATGGCAACCCACTCCCAGTATTCTTGCCTGGCAAATCCTATGGACAGAGGGCCCTGGTGGACTACAGTCCATGGGGTCACAAAAGAGCCTGACGTGGCTTAGCATCTAAACAGCAATAGCAGCAAAGAGTTTCATAGAGCTGGTCAGATCCCAGGCTTACAAATCAGTGCATGTAGGAAGGAAGAGGAGCTAGAAACTCAATAGTTGTTGGAGGTGGGAGGGCCATTAGACTCTGTCTCGTGTTCCAGACTTCCTGCAGTCACTGCTCATATCAGACTCAGTGTCCTGGAAGACAAAGCACAGAATGGGTTGAGTGACAGCAGCCAAGGATTTTCTTATATGCATTTATGAAGTGACTTGGTAGGCATGGGTTACTGCTCCTGGCACTAAGACTTCACAGGTGCAAATAGATGAAAGTGGGGACTTTGTCCCGAGAATGGCAGAGGGGACTGCCAGTCCTTGGCACAAACAGACTTAGGAGCATAGTGGTTGTGCTGTGTCCTGTCAGCTTGTCTTGATGGATGTCCTTGGAGCAGCCTACATGACGAATGTCCCCTAGGATGGCTGCAGAGGGACTCTATGCTCTCTCTTGCCTCCTTCAGGTTTATGGAGGGGCTACCCATCCCTTCATTTAAAAATCTCAACACTTTGACTTAGGAATCTCTTATCTTGAAGCATTTCCCACTGGCTTCACTAAGCCCGGGGGTTAATAAAAGCTGCAGAAAGAAGCAGGCTATTTGGCTCTTCCTCACAGCTGGGTTGGGAGGCCACAGGCTGGCCAGTTTGAGTACAAACTTGGACAGACTCCCAACTGGAATGGAATCAAAGACTTCTGTGGCCTCAGGTTTGTTTACTTTGGTATTTTCCAAGGTTTCCTGGCCCTCTGGTTGTTTGAGAGACAAGAGGCTCTGCACAGCTCTCATCCAGAGTCAGGTTCAACATTGGGAAGAATTACATGCAAGTGAGATGAGCAACATACTGGGTGTTTTCCCTGAAACACACATGGGGTGAGGGCTGGGCCGGCTGTCTGAGTCATCCCCTGAAACCCCCAGTGCAGCTGGATTTTCCCCTCCCTTGTGCCAAGCAGGCCTATCATTATTAGATCACACTGCTCTGGGCCATGTGACAAGCATACTTTGGGGCAAATAATACAGTAAAGAAGAATGGAAAAGGAACTGCATTTTCTTTTCTTTCATTCTCTTGCAGAAAGCCTGCAATGTTATGCTAAAATCTGCCTATTGATTTGAGTATAAATAGCCCCCTTTTTTATAATCCAGATGCAGCTATGTGCCCCTCTGTACAGGGTTGGAGATTCTCTGTTGTGTCTTGGGAGTAATAAGAAGATTCCACTGGAAAGAATGCAGGCAAATCAGCCCAGCTGAGATTACATAAAAGGAGAAGGAAAAGTGGAGAAAGTGTGTAATAAACCTCAATATCTAGTTGAGTGTGATTTTTAACAAAAGGCTCTTGCATTTAGCTCAATGACTTAAGATCTTTAGATAGTAGCTAAATGCATTTTATTCAAACTTTTCTAGCCCTGGGCAGGAGCCATTTCAGTAGGCAAGTTAATTCTTCTGGAAAGGCATAAGCCGCTAAAATCAGAGGCTTAGGAGTGGATTTCAGCTCCTTGGTGATTTGTATTTAGAACTTCAGAGGCTTGGGCCCTGCTAATGAGCAACTAGCCATCTTATGGGAGATGGGCTAGATCTAGGAGTGAGGCCTCTTGTCTTGAAAGATCTGATGAATCTTTGATTCATCCTTATATTTTTACTATTCCATAACTCTACTATTTTTGGACTTCTATACCTACTTGTTTTTTTTTTTAATCTTGTCTCCTGCTTTTCTTCTTCAGTGCTACACATTCCCTCCTGCCCTTAGATATTTTGGCCCTGTAGGGAAGTATTTCCCAAACATGTTCTCATTAGATCTGTAGAATGTGGCACAATAAAATATTTCATGGTCAATTTAGATTGAGAAATGATGCATACAGTACACCTCTCTTGGAAATGTGTAATGAGCTTTTTAAAAGACACTGAAGGAAAGTTATTTACATTTGTTTATGTAAATATATGCACACTTATTTATTTAATATCACAGTGTCCATTAGCCTCCCATAGAATTACTAGTTTTCAGCATTTTGCTTTAGGTATTGTTACTATCAATGCCCATAGGCTGAAAATTCAATATAGACTACTAGACATGAAAGTTACGAAGACATGGCCATGGATCATCAAACCCTTTGAAAAGGCTTACTTTTGAAGGCAAAGGATAAGCACTGGCTAATCATGTAAATAGAAGCCAAAGGAATCAAATGTTCAGTAAAGCATAGACTAACTAGAATAAACTGGGTTGGCTGCTGTCCATGTGCAGAGGTGCTGAAGCAGGGATATGCTGTGAAAAATGGATCCCTGAAGGAGTCCTTAAAAAAGAACTGTTGAGAGAGTGAGGTTTTGGGGCTACATCGAACACCTAGATACAAAACGTGTAGTAAAACTGCACAGAGACAGCATGGGAGAAAAGAGTCTTATACTGGGTAGGAAATTAACGGCCATGGTATTTGATCTCATTGTTCCAACTAATTGGATGTGTGAGCCTGGGCAAACCATCCAATCTCCCATGCCTTATTTTTCAAAGAAGATGATTGGACAGGATGTAAGTTCATTCCCAGTTCTAAAAGTTATAATATATAATGATTCTTCAAGTTGGTCTTTATGTGAGCATGGGAGAAATCAAACTGATGGGTACTTGCCCCAGGTCTCTGGGCTTCTCTAGGGAGAGGATGTGCTTCTGAACTATATGTGTTGCACTCATTGGTAAGAACATTCAGTCTTGAGTCAGTAACAAACCACAATTTGGGAAAGGAGAGAGTGCCTGAAACAAATGTTACAAGTTTCAGTTACCATTATTGAGAAGAAAATTTCTCTTCCTCCTGACTTCTAAAAGGAGACAGCTTTTAATAATGTGTTTAGCAAATGTTTAATTATGAAATAACTATTCATTACCAGACTCTGTTCCAGATGCTTGGGTTACTTTGTGTGTGTGTGTGAAAGTGTAGGGGAGACAAAATAGACAAAATTTCCTACCTTCAAGGAGTTTATATTTTAGTATAGGGAGACAGGTAATAAACAGTGCACCCAATAAATAACATAGATAGCAAAAGTCAATTATATAGAATGTTAAAAGATGGTAAATTTTATGGACAAGGTAAGGGGCATGAAGGGTTGTAATTATAAATAGAGTTGTTTGGGTGAGCCTTTTTGAGAAAGCCTTCCTTGGTGGCTCAGATGGTGAAGAATCTGCCTGCAATTCAGGAGACCTGGGTTGGAATCCCTGGGTTGGGAAGATCCCCCTGGTGTAGGAAATGGCAACCCACTCCAGAATTCCTACCTGGAGAATTCCAGGGACATAGGAGCCTGGTGGGCTACAGTGCATGGGGTTACAAAGGGTCAGACATGACTGAGAGACTAACACATAAATTGAGTCAAGACCTGAAGGAGGTAATGGTGTGAAACTCGTGTCTTTCTGGAAGAAGGATGCAGACAGAGGAAACAGGGCAGAGGCAAGAGTGTGTCTGGCAGGTTGCAGGAATAGCAAAGCAGCCTGTGAAGCTGGAGTAGAGTGAGTAGGCAGCTGTGCTGTAAAGATGGAGTCTGGGCTGCTTTGTCTGGCGGGAAGAAAGACATTGAACCTGCGAGAGCAATTTGCACACCCAACAGCAGCATAGCCTGACCTCAAACTTCTTTTCTTTGTAGGAAGCCCTGTAGCAGTCCCGGAGTGATGGGACTCCCTGCCTGGCCTGAGATACCCAGTTAGCACCTGCGAATCAGAATTTCCTCTTCGCAGCAATAAAGCATCCAGCCTTTGCATCTGTGACAGCCTCCCCTGTAATTTATGCATTCTATGGTGAGTTTAAACGCTGACTCTATCATTATCTGAGTTTATTACCATGGCCATTTGCATATGTTTGATGGGGATGGGGTGGGCAGGAATACCTCTGGATAGATTCCAAGTTGAAAGTCTGCATGTCTCTCCTCACCCTTACTTCCTCCCCAGTCCTATGCCTAGAGCAGAGCCTGGACCAAGGCCAAGTGTGCACAGTGCTAAGGAATGGCGAGTGTTCTCAGTAGCCTGCCGCCCTCTTCTGTCTCTGTCTCCTTTCTTGTCCCTACTGTGCGTCTCTCCCAACATTCCTGACGTCTCAGCACCCAGTACAGTACAGTGAACCTGCCTCCCTCCCTACAACCCTCAGTAGCCACCAACCCTGACTTCCAACCTGGAACTGATAAATTTGCTCAAATTAATATGAGCCTGATGGTTACCTCTTGGGGGGCAAGATTCTCCTTTTTGACAGAGAATAGGAGAACTTCTGTTTCATTGTGCCATTTCCTCTCTCATCAAGATTTAATGGGGAGGTGTTGAGGAGACTTCTCAGCATCCTGGAACCCTGAAAATGAGCACCAGATGGCAGGCAGCCTTAGATCCCGCTGCCCACTTATCCCTAGCTCAGCTCTACCTGTTTTCCCTAAATCACTTTTCTGCACAGAAATTTGTTCACTTTTTTTTTTTTTTTTACAAGAAGCCTTCTATATATAGTAAATTTTCAGGCACACCTCATTTTATCAGATACTGTGTTGTTTTTTTGTTTTATAAATCTGAGATTTCCAGCAATCCTATATCAGGGCAAGCTTATGCGCACCAGTTTTTCAACATTATTTGTTAACTTCATGTTTCTGTGTCGTATTTTGATAATCCTCACAGTATTTCAAGCTTATCATCATTATTATATTTATTATGGTGACCTGTGGTCAGTGATCTTTGATGTTACTATTGCCGAAAGATTAGCATTCATTGAAGTCATACATGATGGATAGCACTTTTTTTAACAAAGTATTTTTTAAAATAATTTTATTTATTCATTGGCTGTGCTGGGTCTTCATTGTTGAGCAGACTTTCTATAGCTGCGGCAAGCAGGGAATACTCTCTAGTTGTGGTTCATAGGTTTCTTCTTATGGTGGCTTCTCTTATCGCAGAGCGCAGGCTGTAGGACATGCAGGCTTCCGTAGTTGGGGTATATGGGGTCAGTAGTTGCAGCTCCCAGGCTCTAGAGCACAGGCTCAGCAGTTGCGGTGCACAGGCTTAGTTGTCCCATCGCATGTGCGATCCTCCCAAATCAGGGATTGAGCCTGTATCTCTTGCATTGGCAGGTAGATTCTTTACCACTGGGCAACAAGGTATTTGGTATTAAAAATACCAATAAGGTATTTTTTAATTAATGTATGGACATTGCTTTTGGGGGCTTGCCAGGTGGCATTAGTGGCAAAGAGCCTGCCTGCAAATGCAGGAGGCTTTAGAGATGCAGGTTCAATCCTGGTCAGAAAGATCCTCTGGGAGAGGGCACGGCAACTCATTCCAATATTCTTGCCAGGAGAATTCCATGGACAGAGGAGCTTGGTGGGCTAAGGTCCATAGGGTGGCAAAGGTTGGACATGACTAAAGTGACTTAGCAGAGCACAGCACATTGCTTTTTAGACATAATGCTGTTGCACACTTAATAGGTTACAGTGCAATATAAACATTTTTTATATGCAGTTTGATCTGCTTTTGGTGGTGGTCTGGATCCAAATGTATAATATCTCCCAGGTGTGTCCATAGAGTGAAATGTTTGTGTGAGCCTCTGAATAGCTCTTAGGAGCCAAGAAGCAACTCAAGCCCTAAGGAGGGGGTGGAAGGAATTGCTGCCCAATGGCAAGCAACTGGGTTTATTTCACAAGATTGTGTTTCTCATGTTGCTTGCATTGTGAAATAGTGTGCACAGGTGCCCCTGTTTGATTCAATTTCAACTCTCATCATGATTGATAGTCCCACCTGGTCATAGCCAGCTCACGTTGCAGTTTGCCCTTGTCTGCTGGGCTGCAGTCTATGAGTGGGGAGCCAGAGCCAGACATTTTAAGGACTCAGAATGAACAAGCATGTCTGTCCCTCTTCTTCCCAGATTTTCACCCTTTTAGACCTTTTTAATCCATCAAAAAAATCTAATCCACATTTTTTGTAAAGAGACACTACCAGCCTATAGACAATGTTAAACTGAATGAAGGAATTATAAATATTGGAAATGCGAAACCCTTGAAAGAGCTAAAAGGAGAAAGAGGACATTTTAAGACTCATTTATGACCTTGTGTTCCTGCCATTGCCATCATCAGTATCGTCATCATATCACTGGCATCACTGTCAAGTTAACACAATAACCATCACCCAGGTGGCACTAGTGGTAAAGAGCCCACCTTCAATACAGGAGACATAAGGGACGCGGTTTCAATCCCTGGGTCAGGAAGATCCTCTGGAGGAGGAAATGGTAAGCCACTCCAGTATTCTTGCCTGGAGAATCCCATGGACCGAGAAGCCTGGTGGGCTATGGTCCGTGGCATCGCAAAGAGTCGGACATGACTTGAAGCGGCTTAGCACACAATGAATATGTATTGTTACTTTGACAAGTATTCTAATGAGTTTTTTAACCTAGGAATCTTTCCTGGTGATTCAAGATAGGACTCTGTCACATGTGCTGCCAGGACCCTTTGTCTCAGGACCAAGAGAAAGAGACAGGGAAGGTAATGTAGAACAAGCCCTGTCTGACCCAGACCTTCTCTCTTCTCGTCCATTTGCTTCTAGGCACAAGCCCTGAATTTTCCCTATGCAGACTGCCTTTATCTCACCCTCCTTTCTTCTCTCAGCTAGATCTCCGTCGTAGCTCCAGTCACACCTCATCACAACAGTCTATGCGTGTCTGTCTCCCCTCCCTCCCTGCTACCCTGAGAGTAAGAAACATGAAGGAATGACCTTGTCTTCATCATCTGGTGGACCAGAGGGACTGGCCTACCAGACTTCCCCAAGCCATGTTTCTTAAAGGATGCTTAGCCATTGCTAGACCTGGTCCAGGTGGGCAAAGAAAGTATGGGAAGGAATTGTTTAGCATTTGAAAACCAAAACAGAACAAAACGAAACACAAAATAAGACTGTAATCTTTGGCCCAAGGAACTGAGAATTATTTGAAACTTGTTTCTCATCCTCTTCCCTCTCTATTTTGCTCTGGCTCTTGTCATTTGGTAAGTGATGCAGACATATTCTTTTCTCAGGATTGGTTTAGAGAGTCTGAAAAGGTAGCTGGACTGGGTGGGGGTAGGGAGTCAGAGGAAGCATAAAACAATAAAGATGATTTAATTTATATCTGATTGCAGCAACCAGCTGGCTATGCCATCAATTATTACACCCTCAAAGTTGTTAAAGAGCACCTCTGTCATAGGTACCTTATTAGCTAGGGATTTATGGAGCACAGAGCCATGGCAGGAAATATTGATATTTCACTCGCAACATCACCCGTGAATGTCTGGGTTGTCTGTCTCATAGCCTTATCTCTTCTCCTATATCTTCATTTGTAGGTCCCATCACCTCAGGCTCGACTCCCACAATGTTTTGCTCCTAAAGTATGCATGATGGTAAACAGTCTCACTCACTTGTGTTTCAATTCATTTTGTGTCTGTTTCACACCTATGGCTATAATATTTCTCCTTTCTAGGCAGAAAGTGTTCTGGGCTCTATCAAATATTTGATTTGAACAATTTCTGTGTTGTAAATCACCTCCTGTTATAGGACTTCTGGTTTCAATTTACTTTGTAAGAGAAAAAGCTAGACATTGGATTTCATTTATCCAGGTCACATGCTGTGGCTTGAGTCCCAGAACCCAAGCCCTTAGTTTCCTTGGCCTCTGTTTTCCCTCAAAGCCCCAGTGCCCATGAGTCTTAAATTTTATCCAACGTGGCTTCCAGGTTTCTTACAAAAGTCTCCGGGCAAGGTAAATAAGTTGCTTTGACATTCAAGGTACACTTTAAACACCATTAGATACTGTACTCATTCCTAGAAGCAATTATTCCTAATTATAACCAATTTTTATGTGTGATATCAGAAAAAAACACCAAACTGCAGTTTAAAATTGGAAATCTGTATGGGGAAGAACAGTGATACAGAGCTATTCGTGTCAACTCAGAGAATTTCTCCTTTGAAGGTAGCATTTTTAAGAACTAAAAGAATTTCCACATTTTGATTCTTTGAAGTACCAAAGTGACACCACAGGAAGAGATGACACAAGAAAAGTGGCAATTTAGATATTTACCCAGAAATGCAGAATTAGGTGTTATTAATGAGTGGCTAGATCACACCTGACGTTTTACAAAGTGATATGCAATCGCATCTGTGTGAGCGGTTGCATACACACACGCACACGCACACACGTGAATACATACTCCATGTGGAATAGAATGAAAGAAGAGGACAATTAGGTCTCATCCTTAGAGGCAGAATCTACTGTAAATGGTGCCTGTCTTAGTAAGATGGAATAAAAAATTATAAGCAGGAGATAGAGAGGGAAGGAGTTAAATCCATGAATGATGAACACTAGCTGGATGAGGATTATGATGTATCCACATAAGTCAGACCACTCTATTCACACATGCACATGCACTTATGGTTTGTTATAACTCCTCAGAGGCTTCCCTGATAGCTCAGTTGGTAAAGAATCCACCTGCAATGCAAGAGACTCTGGTTCAATCCCGGGGTTGGGAAGATCTGCTGGAGAAGGGATAAAGCTACCCACTCCAGTATTCTGGCCTGGAGAAGTCCATGGCTTCCCTGGTGGCTCAGATGGTAAAGTATCTACCTGCAATGCGGAAGACCCAGGTTCAACCCCTGGATTGGGAAGATCCCCTGGAAAAGGAAATGGCAACCCACTCCAGTACTCTTGCTGGAAAATTCCATGGACAGAGGAGCCTGGTAGGCTACAGTCCATGGGGTCACAAAGAGTCGGATAGGACTGAGTGACTTCACTTTCACTTTTTTAACTCCTCAATGAGTCTAGATTGCCACTACTGCTCTGAATTTACAGGTTGAGGAAATAAGCCTTTGGGATTGTCTATGGGAATAATGTCCAGCGTTGCATTACATCATGGAGTTTCAGAAAATTACACTCTTACTTTGTTGCTGACCTTTTGGTGTCTCAAATAGTAGCTAGGAGAGACGGGTGGTGGGTTGAACTCTTTATTTATTTATTGTATGTTGATGCATTTTTCCAGCTTTATTGAGGTATAATTGACAGAAATATTATATATATTTAAGCTGTATGATGTGATGACTTGATATGTGTATATATTGTGAAATGATTACCACAATCAAGCTAATTAACACATGTATCATCTCACATAATTATCTTTATTTATGTATTTTTTTGATGAGAGTACTTAAGATCTACTCTTTTTGTAAGTTTCAAGTATATAATACAGTATTGACTAGAATAAGCATACTTTACATTAGACCCCACAACTTAGTCAATTTATAACTGAAAGTTTATACCCTTTGACCAACATTTCCCCATTTGCCCCAATCCCCAGCCCATGACAACCACCCTTCTTTGTTGCTTCTGATTTTGACTTCATATTCTACACATGAACGAGATTATGCAGTATCTGTATTTCTGTGTCTGATAATGTACATGCCCATTCATCCATCAACAGACACTTAAGTTGTTTCCACATCTTGGATGTTGTGAATAATGCTTCAATGACCATGGGAGTGCAGATATCTCTTCCAGATACTGATTTAATTTCCTTCCTGTGGTTATCCAGAAGCAGAATATCTTGATCACATAAAGAGTCCTATTTTTGTTTGAGGAATGTCCATAATATTTTCCATTACAGCTATTTCCATTACAGAAAATTTATATTCTCACCAACATGTACAAGAGTACCCTTTCCTCCATCAGATAGATGGCATCACTGATGAAAGGGACATGAATTTGAGCAAACTCCAAGAGATAGTAGAAGACAGAGGAGCCTGGCATGCTGCAGTTCATGGGGTCACACAGAGTCGAACACGACTTAGCGACTCAACAGCAACCCTTTTCTCCATACCCTTGTCGATGCTTCTTATCTTTTGACTCTTTGATAATAGCCATTCTGATATGAAGTGATGTCTCATTGTTGTCTTGATTTACGTTTCCCTGATAATTAATGACATCGAGCACCTCTTTCTACATGTTTTGGCCACTTGTCTGTCTTCTTTGAAAAATGTCTATTCAGGTTCTTTGCCCATTTGTAAATGGAGTTCTTTGGTTGTTATTATTGTTTGCTATTGAGTTCTATGAGTTTGTTTCATATGTTGGTTATTAACCTATTACCAGATATTTGAAAGATTTGAAAATATTTCTGGTCATTCATACATTGTCTTTTCTTTTTGTTGTTTCCTCTGTCATGTAAAAGTGCTTTAGTTTGATGTAGTCACAATATTTTATTTTTACTTTTGTTGTCTTTGTTTTTGGTTTCATTCCAAAAAGTCATTGCCAAAGCTAATGTCAAGGAGCCTTTTCTCTGTTCTGGAGGTTTATGGTTTCAGGTATTACTCTTATATCCTTATACCATTTGTAATTAATATTTGTGTGTCGTAGAAGTTTCAAGTGCTATTCTTTTGCATGCAGATATCCAGTTTTTCCCATACCATTTATTGAGGAGACTATCCTTGTCCCATTCTTGTCACCCTTATCAAAGATGAGGTGCTTATGTATGTGTGGGTTTATTTCTGTACTCTCTAGTCTGTTCCATTGGTTTATGTGTTCATTTTATTGGCAGTACCACACTATTTTGGTTACTACGGCTCTGCAGCATAATTTGAAATCAGGAAGTATGATGGCTCTAGCTTTGTTCTTTTTCAAATTGCATTGTGATATGGGATTTTTTAATTGGTTCCTTACACAGTTGGGGGATTTTTTCTATTTTTGTGAAATATGCTATTGGGATTTTGATAAGGGTTGCATTGAATCTGTAGATTGCTTTGGGTATTATGGAGATTTTAAAAATATTAATCCTTCTAATCCATGAGCATGGGATATTTTCCATTTATTTGTGTCTTTAATTTCCTTCATCAATGCTTATAATTTCAGGGCACGGATCTTTCACCTTTACCTTCTTGGCTAAGTTTATTTTTTAGTATTTTTGATGATGTCATAAATTGAATTGCTTTCTTAATCTTGGTGGGAAGGGGACCATTTTCTGTTAGTGTATAAAAATGCAACTGATTTCTACAAAAATGCAATTGTATCCTGCTGCTGCTGTGGCTAAGTTGCTTCAGTCATGTTCGACTCTGTGTGACCCCATAGATGGCAGCCCACCAGGCTCCTCTGTCCCTGGGATTCTCCAGGCAAGAACACTGAAGTGGGTTGCCATTTCCTTCTCTAATGCATGCATGCATGCTAAATCGCTTCAGTTGTATTTGACTCTGTGCGACCCTATGGGCAGCAGGTTCCTCTGTCCATGGGATTCTCTAGGCAAGAATACAGGAGTGGGTTGCCATTTCCTTCTCCATTGTATCTTGCAACTTTACTGAATTAGTTTATTAGCTTCAAGAATTTTTGGTTAATTCTTTAGGGTTTTCTGTATATAAATAAGATTATGTTATCTGCAAACAGTTTTACTTCTTCCTTTCAGATTAGGATGCCTTTTATTTATTTATTTTTACCTAATTGCTGGGGCTAAGATTTTTAGTGCTATGTTGAATATAAGTGGCAAAAGTGGGCATCCTTGTTTTGTTCCTGATCTTGGAGGAAAAGCCTTCAACTTTTCACCATTGAGTATGTTAGCTGTTGGCATTTTCTATATGGCCTTTATTATGTTGAGGTACATTTATTCTATACCTAATTTGTTGAGAGTTTTTTACCATGAAAAGATGTTGAATTTTGTTGAATGTTCTTTCTGCAACTATTGAGGTTATTATACGATTTTTATCTTTCATTATGTTAATATGGTTTATCACATCTATTGATCTGTGTATTTTAGCCATCCTTACATGCAAGGAATAAATCCAACTAGATCATGGTGTATGATCCTTTTAAAATGCTGTTGAATCCAGTTAGTATTTTTGCTGAAAACTTTTGCCTCCATGTTCATCAGGTATATTGACCTACAGTTTTCTTTTCTCATGATGTCCTTATCTGACTTTCCTAGGAGGGTAATGCTGGTCTTGTAAAGTGAGTTTGGAAGTGTTCCCTGCTCTTGCATATGTTGAAGATTTTGAGAAGGATTGGCATCAGTTCTTCTTTAAATGTTCAATAGAATTCACCAGTGAAGCCATCTGGTCCTGGATTTTTCTTTGTTGGGAAGTTTTTCATTATTTATTCCATCTCTTTACTAGTAATTGGTCTTTTTAGATTTTCTATTTCTTTATGATTCAGTCTTGATAGATTGTATGTTTCTAGACATTGATCCATTTCTTCTAAGTTGTCCAGTTTCTTGCATAATTGTTCATAGTAGTTTCTCATGCATTTCTATGACATCACTTGACTCTATTAATGACCTTTGGGATTCCTAGATGTGTACATTTCCCATAGTAGTCAAAGAGACCTAATCCCCTCCTTTTAAAGAGACGGAAACTATATCAGAGAGGGGCCAGATCTGTTTAAGGTCCTATAACCTTTTGGTGGGCTTCCCTGGTTGCTCAGACGGTAAAGTATCTGCCTGTAATGCAGAAGACCCAGGTTTAATACCTGAGTCAGGAAGATCTCCTGGAGAAGGAGATGGCTACTCATCTAGTATTCTTGCCTGGAGAATTCCATGGACAGAAGAATCTGGTGCCCTACGGTCCATGGGATGGCAAAGAGTCAGATATGACTCAGCAACTAACAGTTTCACTTCACAACTTTTTAGTGTCTGAAGTCAGACTTTCCTACTAAAAGCTCTTCCTATCATTGAATGGTCCTTTCTAGGCTAGTAGGGTACCTGGCTAGCAACACTGGTACCAGTGATAAAGGTCATAAGTATGAACTACTTTCCATCATTCTCTTTACTCTGGATGTGTCCCTCAAGTTGAAATGAAGTGCCCTGTGGTTGAAATCAATATCTCTACACAGTTCCCTTATTCCAGAGCAATCAGATGTATTGCATTCCTTTAAGAGAACAAGGACTATCTTTAGACTAAAGATAGAATACACTGTAGAGCTTCCAAAATGGAAGTTTCATTCATTCAGAAAATATTTATTCAGTGTCTCCTATGTGTCAGGCCCTCTTCGTGCATTGGAAATACAACAGGGCATGTGACAAAGTCCTCATGCTCATAGAACTTATTGTCAGAGAAACAGAATCCACAGCCTCAACTGGATGTTGATGAGGAGCAGCTGCTCTTTTTAGGGTGACATGTGGTTCCTGTGGTTTACTAGTTCCCCACATTCATTTGAAATATCAGTATGTCCTCAGGTCTACCAACTTTCTTGCTTCAGTTTTCTGCCTGGCCTCTGTGAGAAGTTTAAACCCTCCAAGTTGCAAATTTACCATCATAGAATAAGTACCTGCTGACTACCAAATGTAAGCACAAGCACAATTTCAGGCTCTCAACCCCATCCAGTTGGGTACAGTCTCTGGCTATTAAAGAATGAAGTAAGTCAGGCTTTGTGATCAGGACATATGCGTGAGGAGACAAATTTAGACTGAGCAGAGGATACTGCACATCACAATGGAGGGACGTCAAGAGAGATAGAAGTTGGTGCAGGAGGAAGTGCAAGGTTAATCGGAGAGAGTGATTATGGAATCTAATTAGCCTCTCATTTTCATTTGCTGAAGGAACATTCAATTCACTTAACACCACTCTAAAGATCCTTCTACGCTCATCTGTACCCAGGGGAAAACAAATTCCAGTGTAATAGACCATTTGGACAGCAGCAGACTTTAGCAGGGAAAGCATGTAGCTGAAAATGTGGAGTCCTGGGTCCCAGTCTTGGCTCTATGTTACTAGCTCTGTGACCCTGGGCACAGTGCCTGCCTCTAAGGGGACCAAGGGCCCATCTGCTGAGTATGGAGATTGGATTAAAGCATTTTAAAGGTCTTTTTAACTCCAAAATGCTATGTTTGTTTTTCAGTGCATATCTCCATGCTATGGCTTAGTAAGGCATGTGGTTACAATTTTGTAATCATTTACTATGGTTCGGTCGATAAAAGTTTGAGCTTTGAAATCAGAGAAACCTGAATTCCAATGGAGGAGACCCTAGTCATTTAACTGTGGGCCAATTACTTAAGCTTTCTAATCCTCAATTTATAAAAACAGGGCAATCATAATTGAATTTATTTCATAGATGTTTTTGTGTGTATGTGTATTAAATGGACGAATGCATTTGAAGCACTTTGTACAGTGTTTGGGACATAGTAAGACTCAAATGTTTAGCTGTTACCTATTTTCAGAGTACTTGGATATATTATCTCAGTTTTTAAAAATATGGGCTGGGTCTCTCTTTTAAAAGAAACCGCTTGATGACATGGTGGGTAAGTTAAGTAATGGAGTGAGACTGAAATAGCTCCACAGAAATAAAGCATTTAATGTGGGAATAAATGAAGTTGCCACCCAGAACTAACAGCCAGAGTCTTGGTTGGGCTGTAATTGATGAATACGATGGCCAAGATTTATAAGGATATTTTAAGAAGTACCCACACTGCATGGAGCCCTGAGTTTTACGCCTGGGCTGAAGGAAGATCAATGAGAAATTCATTAGATCCAAGATTTAATGGGGGATGAGGTTTTGTCCCCTGTGTTGGGGCTTTCTGCATGACAGCTACTTGGGATGTTTTCTCTGAGATGGAGGGCAAGGGGATGAGAAAAAAGTTGTTGATCACTGAGAACTAAAGGAGAAAGAAAGATGTTGGAAAATGCAGAGAAGAGACTCACAACCCAAACTTTTTTGAAGACTTTCTTTTTTTTAATACCTTAGACACAGCCCAGCTAGTTGGTGGGAGGTGTCCTCAGTCTTCCATTCTGAGGAAGTCTTTGGACAGAGCTGCCCTGAGAACAGGGGACACGCTGCTGCCAGAAGCTTGGGCACCCTGAGGATGTAAGTCTGGGTGCCTGAATTAGCAGTCAGCACTGCTAAAGCATCTTTAGACAGGCCTCTAAAGATGGCTTTGCTGTCAACAGGGACATCTTATGCTGGTCCAGTGGGTTCCAGGTGGCCCCTTATACCCTGAGGCCAGGTAGTAAGCTGGAATTTGTGGCTTGCTTCTTTTTTATCAGTAGCAGAGAGAGGTGGCTTATAATGTCCTGCTAAGAGTTTTGTTCTGCCCTGGAATTTGGGGATCAAAAGCACATATATGTTTTCAGTTCCCCTTTTAATGTGTGCTCAAGGAAGACCAAAAATCAGAGCACAATTTGCCAAGTCTCCCTGGACTTTACTTCTGAGTACACGAGGCAGGGAAACGTCTAATTTAGGCTCACCCTTGGGGAAGGAGATTTTCCATTTTCCCTTGATTCGTGTACAATGCTTTTATGCTGCACCAGTTTTGTGCTCCTTCTGCCTGCATGTTCTTCTCTCAGGAGCCCAACTTAGCTCCTTTAAGGGTCCTCTCCTGGGATAGCAGTGACCTTGCCTGAATATAAATCTGGCACATTTTGTTCTCATTGTTCATGGATTTAATACATGGCCCCTTCCATTTCACTTGCTCGTACTTTATGTAGCTGCTCAGCTCTTTCTTTTTCATAGTTCACCCATTTTTAAATCCTGCCTTCTATTAATCCTTCTTATAAGTACTCATCTTCAGTTGTAGAAATTTTGCTGTATTTTCTCGATATGATTCTTATATTTCTCCCTTAATAATGTTCTATTCTGTGGGCAGAGTCCCTGGTGGTGAGATCTATCCCTCCATCAGTCTCAAAGATATATTTCATGCATTTGTATGAAATTTGATCTTTTGCAAATAATTGTAAAACAGTTATCATTCATTGTGTTTAGTTTTATCAGGTGCTGTGCTGAATGCTTTGTATACACCATCTCATTTTATCAAGAGTCACACCCTTATTCCCATTTACTTAATTTGGTTGTTTAAAAACTATTTTTCTTTCCAGTTTTATTGAGATATAATTGACATACAGTGCCATATAACATTAATGTGTACAGCATAATGATTTGGATTATATACATTATGAAGTGATTATCAAAGTGTATTTAGTAAACATCTATCATCTCATATAGATGCAAAGTAAGAGGAAAAAAATCTCTTTTTGTGATAAGAACTCCTAGGATTTACTCTAATAACTTTCATATATATCACACAGCAGTGTATATCATGTTGCACAACACGCCCCTAGTACTTATTTATCTTGTGACTGGAAGTTTGTACCTTTTAAGTATTGACTAATTGATTATCTTCCAGGTTTATTGATCTCTAATTGACATAAAGCACTGTATAAATTTAAGGTACAGAGTATAATGATCCGACTTACATACATAATGAAATTATCATCAGAATAAGTTTAGTTAACATCCATCATCTCATACAGATACAAAGTTAAGAAAATAGAAAAAAAAGATTTCCTTGTGATAAAAACTCTTAGGACTTGCTTTCTAAACAACTTTCATATATAACACACAACAGTGTTAATTATATTTGTAATTTTGTACATCACATCACTAGTACTTATTTATCTTATAACTGGAAGTTTGTACCTTTTGACTACTTTCATCCAATCCCCCATCTCCAGCCTTTGGGAACCACAAATCTGATCTGTTTTTCTATAACTTTGTTTTTGAACTATAATTGGTATACTATACTATGCTAGCTCCTGTTACACAATGTAATGATTCAATAATTCAATACATTTCAAAATAATCACCATGATGTCTAATTGCAGTCTTTTTTACCATCCGAAAATATCATATAGTTATTGACTGTATTTTCTACGTCATGCATTTCATACCAGTGACTCGCCTATTTTGAAACTGGAAGTTTGTGCGTTTTCGTCATCCTCACTTACTTCATTCATTCCCTGGCCCCTTCCCCTTTGGCAACCACCTGTTTGTGCTCTGTATCTATAACTCTGTTTCTGTTTTGCTGTGTTTGTTTACTTGTTTTGTTTTTTAGATTCCACATATAAGTGAAATCATAGTATTTACCTTTGATTTATTTCACTTAGAATAATAACTTCTAGGTCAACTCATGTTGTTGCAAATGGCAAGATTTCATACTTAGGGCTGAGCAATACTCCTTTATATATTTGCATGCTCCATATTTTTAATCCATTCAGCTGATTGATAGACTCTTAGTTTGCATCCATATCTTTGGCATTGTAAACAATACTGCAGTGAACATAGGGTGCAAATATCTTTTCTAATAGTATTTTTTCTATATTCAAGTAAATACTCAAGAGTGGAATTTCTGGATCATGTGGTAGTTCTATTTTTAAGTTTTTGTGAAGTCTCCACACTGTTTTCACAGTGACAGCACCAATTTACCTTACACCAACAGTACACAGTGGTTCCCTTTTTACCAATACTTGTGTTGCCAATACTTGTTATTGTTGTTTTAATAATAGCCATTCTCACAGGTAAGGTGATATTTCATTATTGTTTTCATTTGCATTTCCCTAATAGTGAGTGATATTGAGCATCTTTTCATATGTATCATAGTTATCTGTATGTTTTCTTTGGATAAATGCCTATTCAAATTCCTTCCTTTTTAAAAAATTGGATTGTTTGATTTTAAGATAGTAAAGTGTATGATTTCTTTGTATACTTTGTGTATTAACCCCTTATTGGATATATGGTCTGCAAATATCTTCTCCCATCTATTTTGTTGATAGTTTTCTTCATTGAGAAAAAGCTTTTTATTTGATGTAGTCCTATTTGTTTATTTTTCTTTTTGTTTCCCTTGCCTGGAGAGACATATCCAAAAAATACTATGAAGATCAATGTCTAAAAACACATTACCTATGTTTTCTTCTAGAAGTCTTATTGTTTTAGGGCTTACATTTAACCTCCATGTGTTCATATATTTTGCATTTTTATCTTGTAATTGATTTCTTTACTCATAGTGTTGCACTTGGAAAAAATGCGTGATATGATTTCAGTTTTCTTAAATTCACATATGTGTGTGTGTTGCTCTCTAGAGTAATCAATTAAATCCATCCAATCTGGTCTTATGTTTCATTTAAGTCTAGTGACTTCCTTACTGATTTTCTGTCTGGATGATTTGTCCATTAATATAAGTGGAATATTAAAGACCTGTATAATTATTGTGTTGATTTTTCCCTTTATGTCTGTTAATATTTGCTTTATGTTTAGATCTTCCTATGTTGTAAATATTTACAACTGTTACATATTCTTGGATTGATCCATTGATTATTATGTAATGTTCTGCTTTGTCTTCTATTATAGTCTTTGTTTTAAAGTCCATTTTGTCTGATATAAGTGCTGCTAATCTGGCTTTATTTAGATTTCCATTTGCAAGGAATATTTTTTCCATCCCCTCACTTTCAGTATGTGTTTGTCTTTAGAGTTGCTTGTACTGTTTCTCTTCTCTGGGTCTCGGAGTATATGAAATTTTGTGTGCATCCTTAAGAGTGGATTCTTTATTTCCCACAGCCTTTTGGCTCTCACAAAAGTAAACCCCACTGGCCTTTAAAGCCAAATATTCTGGGGGCACATCTTCCTGGTGCAGGATCCCCAGGCTGGAGAGCTCAATGTGGGGCTTCGATGCCTTACTCTTTGAAGAGAATCTCTGTAGTTGTAATTGTCCTCCTAGTAGTGGGTCCCAATAATATTGCCTCTCTATCCCTCATATCTATCTCATTGTGTTCCTTTTAGTTGTACAAGGTCTTTTCTGCTAGTCCTCAGTTTGTTAACATTGATCAATTCAGTTCAGTTCAGTTGCTCAGTCGTGTCCAACTTTTTGAGACCCCATGAATCACAGCACGCCAGCCCCCCCTGTCCATCACCAACTCCCGGAGTTCACTCAGACTCACGTTCATCGAGTCAGTGATGCTATCCAGCCATCTCATCCTCTGTCGTCCCCTTCTCCTCCTGCCCCCAATCCCTCCCAGCATCAGAGTCTTTTCCAATGAGTCAACTCTTCGCATGAGGTGGCCAAAGTCCTGGAGTTTCAGCTTTAGCATCATTCCTTCCAAAGAAATCCCAGGGCTGATCTCCTTCAGAATGGACTGGTTGGTAGCTGCTCTGTAAGTATGCTGTTTTGGTGAGCCTATGGGAAGACTGAGCTCAAAGTGAGCTCTTCCTACTCCACCGTCTTGGTCACTCTCTGGAGTAATTGACTAGGTCTGCATTTAAAGGAGGTGAGTGAGAGACCAGAGGCAAGCATGCAGGCATGGGCCAGGTCTGCTTCTTCACTGCAGCCTTGCATATGTTTGCACAGGGCAGCTCAGGGTGGAATCTAGATAGTAAAACATGATCGAGGAAGATGCTACTAACTGAGATGGCAAATTTGGAATGAAAAAGATTGTGAGGTTGAGAGCAAGGGGAAGTTGGGTTAGAGATAGTGAACTTCAAATGTATCATGTTGAATTTGAGATGACTTTGGGAAATCCAAGGAGATGTATTCAGGAGATAAGTTGAGACATTAGACAGGATATTTGGAGAGAACGGAGGTCTAGAAATTTATATTTAGAAATTAACAGCATCTAGGAATTGTGTACTATTGGTATGAATAACGTCACTTTTGGAGAGCATTATGAAAGGGCTTGGAAAATGCCTTTTTGGAGTTAACCATCTCTCAGACTGATAAGACAGTCTAAAGTATTGAGTCCCCTTTATGTAGAATCATCTTTTCTGGTATTGTTGAAAAAACCTATTTTATCTCTGACTCAGTGAGAGGAAATCTTGATTATTTTTGTGAGCTTTAAGGGGAGTCTCTCATTCATTCCTTCATCCTCACTAATACCATTCAGGCTAACTCAGTTCAGCATCTTGACAGAGCCCCTAGTGTATGAAATTCACAGTATTAAGATCTGTAGGGTATATGAAAGGAGTGAGCCTTGCTTTCAAGGAACTTCTAATATCTTAGAGAAAAGTAAACAAGGGTATAAATGACTAAAATGTAATATGGGAGAAAGTAAGTACCATTTTTATTAATAAATTGAATGCTATGAGTATTAAAAAGACTGGAGGAATTAGTATTTTGTAGAGATCAGGAAATGTTCTGCAGAGAAGGTGGTCTTGAAGGATGAATAGATTAATGATCAGCAAAGACAGAAATTATTGATAGGAGAAACAGTAAAATGAAAGTGACATTTGCTGACTTGTAAGGGGACATTTGGAGGTAAGCCTGGGAAGACGGATTAGGGCCCTGAATGCCAGGGTGAAAAGACTGTATTTGATTTCATAGTTCAGAGAACTTCAGGTCTCTTCCAACAATATTTCAGAGGTCAATACTAGGCCTTCCTCAATTTCAGAGCAAATGGGTATTAAAAGAACAGTGATCCTTTTTCAAGGAGAAAATTAATTAAGTATTACAGAATCATCATATGTAGTAAAGCCAAAATTGGAAATCCACCTCCAAAGACAGATAGTTTGTTTAGAGTGAAGCCACAGACCCCGTTCCCATTCCCTTAGATCCAGATCTGTATTTTCTTAGCACATGATTCCCTTGAGGGCACTGCTCTTTTTTTTCTTGTGAGTCATTTGTTATCTTAAATATTGGCATCTGTGAGATAAGAGTTTTCTAAATCACATTTACAGAATGCTTGTAAACACTCTTCATGTTTAGAGCAGGTTCTTCATTGACCTTGTGCCATTGATGTGCTCCAAGCTACTTCGGGGTGTTAAATTCCCTGGAGCTTCGCCATGGAAACATATTCTCTGGTCATAAGTCTTCCCTGTGCCTGGGTGTGGGCCCCAGTGGTTTATGTGGTGGCTCACATAACCAATCTAACAGGATTTTCAGTAAAACCTGAGCTGCCATAGGGATACAATATTTCTTTTCCTAATTGCTCATAATTTTATCCTATTTCTTCTAACAGCAATTGAAGATGACATTACACTCCCTTTTTATGTCAGTTGATGATGCATAATTCTCCTGCAACAGCCAATGACTGTATTTACTAACACATTAAAAAACATCGATATGTATTCAGGTCAGAGCCATTTTTACATCAGTATTTTATGTGTGCGTCAGATGGTGGAATGTTGAAAAGGGGCTTCATTCTTAGAAAAACTACCTCCCACCCTTGCAAACAAAATGTACAGCTGAAGGCCTGTGAATCACCAGATGTATCCCCCACTGACTCCCACCCCAGCCCCAGATTTGTTCGCTGTCCTTCCTTGGCTTGCTCTGTACTTCCGAAACTGTCTATTACAGACTGTATCATCAGGACCCCTTTGCTCACTGGTCTCTTATGGGATAGTAGGAGGCATCAGCAAGATACCAGAGGATGGCAGGAGAGAAATTATAATATTTCTCTCTTGCTCTCTCCCAGCTTTAGTGCGGTGTGATATTTTTGGCAGTAGCTATTCCCCGTCATCATTGTAGCCTTCACTGGCTTCAGATGACACTAATTCTTCCCCTTGCCCCTTCTTCCCTGGCAGTGTAACAGCTTTCATCTGTTGTCAGTCTCTGGGTACCTCAGTATCCTGACCCATTGCTCTCTGGGTAACCCTTCACATAGGTCTCTTCATTTGACCCATTTGGGGATGTATTGCATTTCCTGTTGGAATTATGTTGAAAGCACCAGATATTGCAGTTTCCAAATAAATTATTTGGCAAATGAGCTATATGTTCACCTTGCCTATAACCCACCTGGACCTTTCTTTCATGGCCATCAAGGGACCCACCATGAAAATATCATCAGAAGTAATTAATTTTAGAACATTGGAGCTTACTTTGGAAGCAAAATGAGGTCAGATTATCCTACTTGGAGTGGAGACACAATATATTCTAGATTTTATATGCAGAGCTTATGGAAGCACATAAGATGATAAAAGTTTTCCTATGAATAATGTGTTCACTGATGAAAGGTCAGAGGAAGAGCCATAGTGGATCAGCTCCATGTGATTCAGCAGATTTATATTTTTAAGTGAGAAAGAAAAGGTGGGTTAGATGGAATATTAACATATTCTAAAGCCTTGTCCTACATATGCTGGTTCCTGATAAAGGTTTGCTACAGCTGATCTGTGTGATTAGGATAGGATGGAAGTTATCAAAATTATATGCAATGCCAAGGGCTCTTTTTTTTAAGAAGTGCAGAGATTGTTCAGTTTCAGATTACTGGAGATCTTGCTTCACTCTCACTTAGTTCTACCACTGTGAAGAGCGTTAGCATGTCGATAAGCCTCAATTTTACCATGGGCAAATGGGAATAATTATAGCCAGTTTAGTTATTTCATGGGATTGCTATGATGATGAAATTTAATTACAGATATGAAAGCACTGGGGTATACATACATACTATCTACTACCAAAACGGGATCTTAATTTATTTTATCTTATTAGCAGAAATGAAGGTGAATTTTTTTCTTTAATGTAAAAATATATATGATTTGGAAATCACACTTGCTGCCTAAGGCTGTCTCTTGAGGCTCATTAGGACCCAGAACTCAGATATAAACCACAAAACCATTTTGCCTCTATGATGTCCTGTACACACAGGAGACTCAATAAATATTTGTAGATTAGATTTATTTTATCTAGATTGGTTTGGGTGTAATTAATATTTTAATGACTGCAGTGGCATAGACCGAAACACTAGGTTATTTTTCCTATAACACCTTACTTCTGATTGGATCATAGCTAAACTAGTTGACAGGTTCTCATTTTCAGGATAAGGACTCAGAGTGATGGCCAATTCCCACTGGCTTCCATAATGATTGACAATACAGAATGTGCTGGAAACTGTTGTGCTCAGACTCTGTAGGGCAAGTAATGAGGCAGTATGGAGAAAATTCTGAGTTTGGTAGAAATAATAATAAGATTTCAGTAAAGGAAAGTGAACACAATTGAGGTAATCTCTTGCAAAAATGGAAAGAGGGAATCTTTACTAAGAGAGAGACATAAAATCATTGAAGTAGCCTAAACTCAGGCATCAGAAAATCTTTATCACTAACTGTTTGACCTTGGAGCAGCTTTTTGTAAACCTCTCTGAGTCTCAATTATCTCATTTGTAAAATGGGTAATTGTTTATTTACAGACACACACTTACTAGCTCTTTAAGCACAGTGCCCAGCATAGAAAAACATTGTTAATAGCAGTTGTTATTAATGGAAGCAATAATCTGACTTTAATTTTCTGTCTTTTCCACAGTATGTATTCATCAGTGTAGGCTATACTATGTTAAAGTAACAGATAAACTCTGAATTATCTGTGGCTTAGCATGAGAAAGGCTTATTTATTGCCCATGTCACTTTCTCATATGGATTAGGTGACTCTTCTTCAGGAAGTGACTCAGAGATCTGGGATTCATCCATCATGTAGTTATGCCAACTGAAACTCATAGTTTCACTGGAAAGAGAAGCAAGGGGTGGAAGTTGCTGGCATGATGCTTTTTTAGGACCAGGACTAGAAGTGGCTTTACATCTCTCCTATTGATCTTTCATTGGCAAAAACTTAGTTGCACGGCCTCTAACCTAATTGTAAGAGAGACTGGAAAATGTAGCTTTCATATATCTTTGAGAAAGCAAAAATGGTGTATATCTCTGCTACACATAGCAGGTGTTAGCCTCAGTGATCCTAAGGAGATGGATTGATAAAATTCTTCTTTTGTATATTTGATAGTTTTCCTAATTTTTTGTTATAGTATGTCAGGACCTTGGTTTGTAAATCCCCCAGCCCTTGGAAAGGATCAAGCATGCTCTAGTCTGCTTTGAAAACTGCAGCTTAAGGGGAGCTGAGACTTGAGCTTCTTTCTGCCCCCGCCCTGGCAAGCTGAAGTGGTAGAAGTGAAGGTTATCAGCCTGGAGACTGGGAAACATGTGAGCAGTTGTTTGGCCACAGGGATCTGCCAAGAAGAGCAGTGATGTAAAGCTGCCTTGGGCTTTAGCAGATGCAGCCAGAGACCAGAAGATCATTAGATATTAAGAAGGAAAGAAAGTCTCAGTGATCTTGGGTTATCATGGCAGTTGAAGGAAAGCTTCATTTTACCTTGTTGGGTGGTGGGGCTATAATGGCAAGGTGCCATTGGAATCATGACTAGGATTAAAATCTCAGGAAATAGTTACTATAAAACCCAGAAGGAGTTTAGTTTAGGGGGAAAAAAGTTTTAATTGTTCTGTTCTTTTTTTTTCCCCTTATCTGGCCTCTAGTTAATTTCTTTTTAATTCATTTTTAATTGGAGGATAATTGTTTTTACAATGTTGTGTTGGTTTCTGCCATACAACAATGTGAATCAGCCAGAAGCATACATATATCCCCTCTGTCTTGAACGTCCCTCCCCCACACACCCCTGTTCTGCTCCTTTTAACAAATTACATTGGCCCAATAATCTTTTACAGTTGTTTTTAGTACCAGTAACCTTTTCACTTGAGATATTGATATGACTAGTGGTAGGACTTAAACTTTACATTTGACATTTTATTAATGATGTACTTTTTTGTGTGTAAAATGCATGGACAACTTAGAGCTCAAACTCACAAGTCTTGCTCACTCCTATCTATATGTTTACAGTAATTCTCTTAGACTCTTTGTTCAAATCCCTTCTTATGACTCAAGTACTAAAGTACTACCTTTTCCATGAAGCTGTCCCTGGGATTTCTGCCTACATGGTCTATTGCTAAGGAACTAATGTCCACGTGCCTTCACCAGACACTTTATCACACATCACCTTGTAATGTTTCTTGGTTTGTTTTATATCGTTTAATTCTAGGGTTGCTGTCGAGCATCGCTTGTCATCATGTCTGGGCTTTGCAACCTGAGATACCCAGTGCACATTATACAGTGTTAATAGAAGTTCCATAAATGTGTGCCATAGCCAGATAAGTGAGGGGTAGAGGCTGAATGAGGGAGCTTGAAATGAAAACATGCCCCCAAACACAGTTGCCTTTGTAAGAGTTCAGACTTGGAAATGTGGTATTGGATTTATCTCTTTGGGTGCTTTGCTGCATCACTGAAAAGAGATGTTGTTCACAGACGCATCATCCTTTTTTTTTTTTTTTTTTCTTCTTTTGTTAAGTAAAATGGCAGGGAATTAAGCTGAAACCTCATAGAGCACAACACGAAACGCACAGTTGTCAATTTCCTATCAGAAGAATGAATCATCCTCTTGTACTTTGTGAGTTTAAGAGGAAATGAACTCTGTAGACATGTCTAATTTTGTCTGTGGTTGTTGTTAGTATTGTTCTTGGGGTAGCTATAAATATAAATAGAACTGCAGTCTTATGGGAAATAGAATTTTCTGAGGGCACCTGGAGATTGGAGAAAAAGCTTGTAAGTTAGGCAGGTATCTGTCTACCTATATAACAGCCTAGTAACTCTGGTGCCCAGTGGATTTTAAATTTGGCAACTGACTGTGTCAAGGCCCAGTACAGCTCTGATGGTCACTTACTCCTCAGAGGGGCAACCCCCTTCAGATTTTTATCAACACCAGAGGGAACAATGTGACCAGTCTCCTGCAGTTTCAGACTCATCTACTTTTACTTTGATTGAATAAAATTATATTGAGCATCTACTGCATGCAAGAAGATGCTGGGGAGAGAGAACTGATTTGGGCCCCAGTAGAAACACATATCTGGAGAAGGAAATGGCAATCCACTCCAGTATTCTTGCCTAGAGAATCCCAGGGATGGGGGAGTCTGATGGGCTGCCGTCTATGGGTTCGGACAGGGTCAGACACGACTGAAGCAACTTAGCAGCAGCAGCAGCAGAAACACATATCTGGCTTCGTAGGTGGCGCTAGAGGTAAAGAAACTGCCTGCTACACAGGAGACGTCCCTAGTAATATCCCTAGACGCAAGTTCGATCCCTAGGTTGGAAAGATCCTCTGGAGGAGGACATGACAACCCATTCCAGTATCTTTGCCTGGAGAATCCCATGGAAAGAGGAGTCTCAGTTTAGTTCAGTCGTTCGGTCATGTCCTACTCTTTGCAGCCCCATGGACTGTAGCACACCAAGCTTCTATGTCCATCACAAACACCTGGAGCTTGCTCAAACTCATGTCCATCGAGTCAGTGATGCCATCCAACTGTCATCTCATCCTCTGTCATCCCATTCTTCTCTTGCCTTCAATCTTTCCCAGCACCAGGGTCTTTTCCAGTGAGTCAGTTCTTCTCATCAGATGGCCATAGTTTTGGATTTTAGCTTCAGTATCAGTCCTTCCAATGAATATTCAGGACTGATTTCCTCTAGGATTGACTGGTTTGCTCTCCTTGCAGTCCAAGGGACTCTCGAGAGTTTTCTCCAACACCACAATTCAAAAGCATCACTGGGGGTCTACAGTCCATAGGGTCTCATAGAGTGGGACACAACTGAAGTGACTTAGCATGCACACACACAGAAATACACATACAGAACATTAGTAAAAACTCATTATACAAAGTCAGAGTTTAGCCTCAGAAACCTAAGGCTTGGGGCTCTATTTGCTGTTTATATTGAGCTTTCATTTGTGGAGCACTGACTATGTATAATTTTACATGTATTATCTCATTTAATCTGTGAAATATTCCTTTTTTCCCCTCATTCATTCAACAAATATACTGTGCCTGGCAATGTTCTAGACCCAGGGAGTACAACAGTGTATAGGATGGACAAAAAAACCCACCTTATATGGACCTTACATTTCTGGTAGCTGAAACACATATGAGCAAAATAAAGAAGTAAAATTATCAGTGTTTTAGATAGTGATAAAATTTAAGGAAAAAAAAAATAGACAGGGAGTGAGGATAGGATAGCCAGGAAGGCCTCAGAGAGAAGGTAAGCTTTAAGTAAAGACCTGGAGGAGAGAAGGGAGTGGGCCACGCAAGTATTTGAGGAAATGAATATTGCAGAGAAGGGAAGCTAGAAGTAAAAAGCTCTGGAAAATAGCAAGGAGGTTCCTGTGGCTACAGTGTGCTGATTTTTTAAAAAATGCATAAAATGAGAGTTGTGAGTTAAATTTTACTTGGAGCAAAATGAGCACCATCGCCCAGAAGACAGCACCTCAGATACCTCTTAGAAACTGCTCCAAAGAGCTAGGGGGATGGTCAGTATATATGTGATTTTGATGAAGGTGGAGTCCATGCAATCAAGCACATATTTTTTGCAGAAGATTTCTGCTAGTCTCATGAGTAGATGTCACCATGAAGGATTTTAGTACTTTTCTAGATAGGAGGAGTTATAAGAATTGGGCTCATAAAATCATCTCCTGAAAATATTTAAGTATCTGAAGACCTGTTCTGCCAGTTTTTCCCAGAGCACAGAGTGCCTCATTTCTGCTCCCCACCCTGAACTCCTTTTAAGAGGGTGTTGAAAATCAGCAGCTACAGCAGCTCATGATTTAATCCTTGTAGAGGTCGATGGCAAGTGCCAATGACAAGTGCTAGTCTGTAGTTGAAGTAGAAAAAGCAAAGTACTGGCAATAAGATCCTGAGGCCTAGTAGGCTATGTAGGGAATCTGGCATTTACAGTGAGTGAGATGGGAATCTGTTGGAGGGTTTGAACAGAAAAGCGATGCAATCTGACTCACTGGCTAATGGCATTATTGAAGGTGTCTGGGGGCAGAGAGACTGTTGGGAAACCAAAGCAATAGTCCATGTAAGAGATGATGGTGGCTTGGACAATGGTTCTTGAAGTGAACTTGGTGATGAGTCACTGGGTTTAAGAAATATTTTAGAGGCTAAGCCAGTAGGCTTTTCCTGAACATTGAATATGGGACATAAAAGCAAAATAACAATAAGACTTCAGGTCTGATCAGTTAGAAGAATAAAGATGCTGGTCCATGAGATCAGAAGGAGCATGGGAGGAGCAGATTTCGGGGAAATGTTAGGAGAGCCACTCTAGGTATATTTAGTTTTAGATGCTAGTGACACATCCAAGCATAAATGTGGATTAGGAGATGTACAAATATGGAGCCTAGGGAAGAACTGGTATTAGAAATTCTAGCATCTCATCAGTTTATGGATGATATTTAAAGCCATAAGGCTAGATAAGATAGCCAAGGAAACAATAATAATATTTGATAAGGAAAGTAAGATTTAGGGCAGTTAAATAACTTAAGATTATATAGCAATAGCAGACCAGGGACTCAAATCCTGGTCTGTCTGACCACCAAGACTGTGCTCTTCATTCGTAGAAGATCTTGCCTTCTTTGATGGCTGATAGTTAATAGTGTTCCTGGACTTGATCAGCTAGGGACTGCGGGACTGATGGCAGAAAAGAATGATGTATTGGAATCTTGAAGAGTCCAACACTGAGAAGCCAGAAAGACTCCTGCTATTTCCCCGGTTCTCTGGAACACATTGGCAATAGTCTCTTGCCTTTTACAAATACGTACAGTAGATTGTATCCATTTCTTTAACTCTTTACCTTTCCCTGCACCTATGTACTTTGTCATGGAACCTTCCAGTTACCCACTACCAAGGCATATCATATCCTTTGCCCCATTACTTCAGTGTAACCAATGTGAATTGTTTTGGCTACTGATGTGAGCAAAGGTTTGAGAAGTTCTCATGTAACTGAGCTTTCTCTCTTATTCCATTGTCATGAGAGGAACACATCTGGGGTAGCCTGATGATTTCAGGAGCCTGAGAAACATGTGGAACAAAGATGATTGGTGTCAGTAAGCCATGCCTAGATCAGTTGTCTCCAATTTGATCACCAAACATATGCATGAAGCCAGCTGAGGATCAGAAAAGTTGTTCAGCTAAGCCCTAGTGAGCCCAGGCTGAATCAGCCATTCGTGCATCAGTGAGAATAAACAAATGCTTTAAACCACTGAGTTTTAGGGTGGTTTGTTTATGCAGCATGTTTTTTGGCAGAGCTAATTGATGCAACACCTTACAAAACACCTTCATGGCATTGCCTCATGTAAATCTCATAGCAATTTTGTGAGTTAGAAATTATTACCCCTTTTATACATCTGAGGGAAATGAAGGCTCAACAAAGTCTCCTGACTTGCCTTAAGGTATGTGTTGATAGCTAGTAAATACTAGAGCAAGAATGCAAGCAAGGACCAGCTCCTGATGAAGACTCTTGTCCTCTTGAGTCTAACACTTTACCTTGTTTTCCATTCAGTTGCCATTTGGGAAGACAGTTTGCTCTTATGGGATCCTGGGAGCAACATCTTCCTTGTCAATTTAGAACTTTCATTCACATAATTAAGTATTTATGTAATTGTGCTGAGCTGTGCTTACTTGCTCAGTTGTGTCTGACTCTTTGTGACCCCATAGACTGTAGGCCACCAGGCTCCTCTGTTAATGGGGATTCTCCAGGCAAGAATACTGGAGTGGTTTGCCATGCCCTCCTCCAGGGAAACTTCTCAACCCAGGGATCAAACCCAGGTTTCCTGAAAGGCAGGTGGATTCTTTACCATCTTGGTAAATTCACACACACATATATATAATGTGCACATATACACTTACAGTCACTAAATGATATAAATCCTGCTCTTCTCTTATGGTTTAAGGTAACAACAGTTTGGGGACAACATCTTGTCCCTAACCTCAAAGAAGAGTCCACCTCATTCTTGAAATCCCGTGATTGAAAGCTTTCTCTCAGCTTCCATGTCTTCTGCTCCTACTCATCTCATAGACTTCCTACCAGTGTCCAAAGACTTCTCTTTCCCAAAGCACCTCTCTTTGGGAGCATGCTGAATTCCAGAAAGAGAGCTATGTGAAAGGAACATTGGTTTATCCACCTCATGATCCATCATCTCTGAAAATTAAAGCTATCTTTGGATTTCCTGCCAGGGAAGGTAGTGCCTTACATGTTGTCCTGGGAAGCTTTTGTTTTCTCTGCTTTTTATTTATTGGGGGCATAGTTGCTTTACAATGTTATATTAAATTTCTGCTGTACAATGAAGTGAATCAGCTATATGCTTACAATATGTCCCCTCCTTACAATATGACTCTCCCTCCCCTCTAGGTCATCACAGAGCACCAAGCTGAGATCCTTGTGCTTTATACATGGTTGTGAATTTATGTCAATCCCAATATGTGATATAGAATAAGAACTGTCAAAGACCTCAGGCAAAAGAAAAAAACAGATCCTCCTGACAAAAAGGGCCTGCATTTTTAAACAGATGTTAAGGGTAGGATATCAGTTATCTCTGGCTGCGGCAGAGGGTGCTCGATGTGGGGAGACCTGGCCTGGAAGAAAAAGAACCCTCATCCTCACAGTTTCAGCCTCAATCCCCACTTTCCTCCAGAGCAAAACTCCCAGTCTTGCCAAGTGAGCCTCCTCACTCCCTCCCCTCCCATTTCACCTGGTACTTTCCCATCTTTGTGATTTCCTTCATACCATTCTTTAGCTCAATGTCCTTTCCCAACCACCCAAGTTAATGAGCACCTAATACACAGAAGAAACTGTTCTAGGTGCTGTGAAAAAACAAAAGACAAAACTCCTCCTGATATGCAGCTTGTGTTTAAGTAAGTAGAGACTGATTGTAAACAAGTCATGTATCAATGGCATCAGATTGTGATAAGTTACAGAGAAATATAACAGAAACAGATAATAGAGAGTCTTGGGGATTTTTGCAGCATTAATTAGTGTGGTATGGGAGGGCCTCACTGAGAAGATGCCATTTGAGCAGTGACCTGAAAGGGTTAAGAGTGAGCCAGGCAGATGTCTGGAGGGGCTCCAAGAGCATGTGAGGTATATTTGGAGAATATTAAGAGGCTCAGTGCCATTGAAATAGAGTGAATTGGGGGTTAGAGGATAGTAATAGTAGATGAAGGTGGAGAATTAATGAAAGGTCAGACTGTCTGAGCTGTGTAGGGCATGATAAGGAGTGAGATGAAAAGCCAGAGGAATGACATGATCTGACTTAAGTTTTAAGTAGACCTTCCTGACTACAGTGTGAGCAATAGTCTGTGTGGAGGCAAACCCCAAAGTAGGTAGACCAGTGACAGGCATTTACAGTGATCTAAGTGGGAGATGGTGGGGCTTTGGATAAGGCGGTAGTGATGGAAGTAAGAGAAGTATTTGCATTCTCTATATATTTTGAAGGTAGAGTCAAGAGAATATGAACAGAATTTAGATGAGAGTATTAAAAAAAAAAAAAAAAAAAGAGGGATGACTCCAAGGGTCTACAGGGTTGAACTGTAGACTTGCAAAGTGTTATCTGTGCTTTTTCAAGGGCCAACTCCAGCACCTGCTCCCTAAGCTAGACATCATTCATCACTCCAGAATCCCTCTAACTCTTCTAAACAATATCATCTATAGGCCACTTATCAAATACTGCCCTGAACTGAGAGCCTTTCCTTTTCATGCTTCTGTCTCATCTTTCTGAGAAGTCCGTTAACTGTTAAAGAGCAGATGGTGTGTCTCAGCAACTCCCAACGTTCAAGAAATAATGTCTAGTCCGCAACGTATGGCTTCCCAGGTGGGTCAGTGGTAAAGAATCTGCTTGCCAATGCAGGAGCTGCGGGTTTGATTTCTGGGTCAGGAAGATCCCCTGGATAAGGAAATGGTAACCCACTCCAGTTTTTTTTGCTGGAAAATCCTGTGGACAGAGGAGCCTGGTGGCTTACAATCTGTGGGGTTGCAAAAGAGTCAGATATGACTTAATGACTAAACAGTAACAGCATAAGGAATTAAAAATGGTCTTCTGGAGATAAGTTGATGTAAGATTGTGGAGACTTAGCATTCCTACCCCCAGAAACTTGTCACAGCCACAGGGACAGGAGTGTGTGTATGGGTGAAGGATCTAGGGCCTGGCCACTAGTGGATGGACTTGGGGTAGAGCAGGTGCAATGGCCTGAGCAGTCTCTCACAGGCAGGTCTGCGTCCAGAAAAGTCTGGCCTGACACCATGTACCCTGGTGTGGCACTCATGGTTTTTTTTTTTCTTTTTCTTTTTAATTTTATTTTATTTTTAAACTTTACATAATTGTATTAGTTTTGCCAAATATCAAAATGAATCCGCCACAGGTATACATGTTATTTTTTTCTTTCTGAATCCACTGAGTGGTTTTTATTTTTTATTTTTTTTAAATTTTATTTTATTTTTAAACTTTACAATATTGTATTAGTTTTGCCAAATATCGAAATGAATCCGCCACAGGTTTACATGTGTTCCCCATCCTGAACCCTCCTCCCTCCTCCCTCCCCATACCCTCCCTCTGGGTTGTCCCAGTGCACCAGCCCCAAGCATCCAGTATCGTGCATCGAACCTGGACTGGCGACTTGTTTCATACATGATATTATACATGTTTCAATGCCATTCTCCCAAATCTCCCCACCCTCTCCCTCTCCCACAGAGTCCATAAGACTGATCTATACATCAGTGTCTCTTTTGCTGTCTCGTACACAGGGTTATTGTTACCATCTTTCTAAATTCCATATATATGCGTTAGTATACTGTATTGGTGTTTTTCTTTCTGGCTTACTTCACTCTGTATAATAGGTTCCAGTTTCATCCATCTCATTAGAACTGATTCAAATGTATTCTTTTTAATGGCTGAGTATTTATGATAAGAACTCTCCAGAAAGTATTTTTATTTTTTAATATAAATTTATTTATTTTAATTGGAGGCTAATTACTTTATTGTATTGGTTTTGCCATACATCGACATGAATCTGCCATGGGTGTACATGTGTTCCCCATCCTGAAACCCCCTCCCACCTCCCTCCCCATACCATCCCTCTGGGTTATCCCAGTGCACCGGCCCTGAGCATCCTGTATCATGCATCGAACCTGGACTGGCGATTCATTTCACATATGATATTATACATGTTTCAATGCCATTCTCCCAAATCATTCCACCCTCGCCCTCTCCCTTAAAAAGTGGTTGTTTTTATTTGAATATATACAAAGAAGCCATTAATTTTTTTTTAATTTTATTTTATTTTTAAACTTTACAATATTGTATTAGTTTTGCCAAATATCGAAATGGATCCGCCACAGGTATACATGTGTTATTAAATTAAAAAAATTTATAGTTAACAATGTTGTGTTAATTTCAGGTGAACAGCAAAGTGCTTCAAGTATACATACACATCTATCTATTCTTTTCAAATTCTTTTCCCATTTAGATTGTTACAGAATATTGAGCAACATTCTCTGTGCTATACAGTAGGTTCTTGTTGGTTATCTATTAAATATTTAAATATAGTAGTATGTGTATGTCAATGAGAGCATTCCAGATGTGGCAAATGAGAAGAATGTCAAACCAAACACAATGGCTCCAAGAAAGGGTTGGACTGAGTTTTAGTTTCTCTTGGTTTTTATGCTCAGAGTGCTTCAAAAAGTTCTTTTTTCCTTAAAAAGATTCTCCAAAATGTTGGGTCCCAAACAATTTTTTTAAGAATGTTATTATTCTGAAATTGTGTGTGTATGTGTAGTTAGCTTTTGGGAATGATGGGTCATTCCTCCTCTGCCCCAGTTGTAGGTAGCCAGGTGAGGAGGCAGATGGCTGATGCTTCAGGGATGAGGGACATATGACTTCTCAGCGTATATTTATGACTAGTTGATAAAATGACCCTCAGGACTAGGAAGTCAGATCACAGCCTCAGTTGAGAGATTCAGAAAAGGGAAACCTCCTTGTGGACTTTTTAGCTTCTAGACCTGTATTTTTCAACCTCTGAATTGAGATATATTGGTGGGTTATGAGCTCAATCTAGTGGGTTGTAACCCACATATTTTAAAGATGAACTAAAATAGACTGTACAATAGAAAAAATGCCTTCATGAATGGTGGTTTTACTTTGGTAGATTTTGTTTTGGTGTTGTGTAAGTATGGATGTGTATGGATAAATCCTAGGTACTAACAATGTAAACTTTATTTCAAATAAGTTTAAAGTCTACTTCAAGAAAGAAAAAACACTTTAAGACAATTTGGAGACAAGTAGAAAATCTAGTTTAGGGAGAGACCCTTCACTCCTTGAGCTCCTCCCACAAATGCCAAGCACCCTGGGTCCTGGGTCCTGGGTCCTGGGTCTGGGTTTTCCAGGAGGCGGCCAGCCTCATGGGCCCCATGGGCCACACTCACACATGAGTCTTGTAAAGGGCACGATGTGCTCCAGTTTACCATCTCAGATACACACACAGGTGCTAGCATGTATGCACACCCTTACTTGGGACAGCATTCCGCCCTTTCTGAGAGACAGCACTAAGCCCCAGTAGGTTCTCAGATCAGCGTCCATCCAAGGGTAAAATTCAAGAAAGGGGGGTTGTCACTTTCTTGCCCTAAGGGGCTATAAAGCTTCATTAGAAAGGTCTCTCCTCCTCTGCTCCCTGCCACCTACTCCTGTGTGCCGGAGCCACGTGTGAGCCCTTATTAAGCATGCACTTCTAAGCAAGGAGCATTGACTTCCTCTTAATTGAGGCATAATAATTAGAGCATTAGCACATTAGCAGGGTGAGACAGCATGTTTAGCTTTTGTGATTAATTATCTGAGGATTGTAATAAGTTGTTAAGACATTAATTACACTGGCATGTTTACTGCTCTCAGTGGCACAGGCAAGGCCTCGCCATGGCATGTCTAAGAGGGTAGCCGGGATGGGAGGCATGGTGGGTGGGTTACAGAAGCGAATCTGTGAATCCCTGTGGCCCATCTGAGGGGGTTGGGGTCAAAGTCTGCTGATTTTCTTCCAGGTCGTGTGTGGTCCCAGGATGTAGAAGAATTTTTTTTTTTTTTTCTTGTAATGTAGAGTTGATGAAACAAAGACACTGAGTTCACCAAGTTCAAAGCCTTTTCAATCCTAGAGGTCAGTAACAATGTAAACCATGTCATGACAGGCTTGTGGGTCTTCCCCTCAGGCTACCCCACAAGGATGTGTCTCTCTGTCATGTGGGAGGGAGATTTCATTAGGGAAGAGGAGAGGACGATGGGTGAGACCTGGACATTTGAGCTGGGTAGGGGCAAGAAGGGAGAGCCTGGAAGCCTCTGAACGGAAGCCTCTGAACAGAGGCCTGAAGGAGAAGGTACTGTCCACCCTGTTTCCAATGTCATGGGCTGTGGGTCCCGTGCTGGAAAGACACTAACATAGGCTGGGTGTGCAGAATGTGTTGGGTGCAGTCAGCTATCCATGTATCAAGAATATTGGAGTGGGTTGCCATGCCCTCCTCTGGGGCATCTTCCTGACCTAGGAATCGAACTGGGGTCTCCTGCATTGCAGGTGGATTCTTTACAGGCTGAGCTACCAGGGAAGCCCAACTTAAATAGATAACAGACTTATTATTAGGGGAGAAAGGCAGCTTAGGGAGCTCAAATCTGGAGAGATCGTTTAATAATTGTTTTAGGCTCTTGTGTAGACTTCCTTGGGATGTAGTTACCTGTTGTTGCTGAGAGAGGAGGTCAGGGAGAAGAGCCTAAGAGGTGAGTGGAATACATGTTTATATTCCTAGAGATGAAGAGTCAGCTGTTAAAAATCAACATTTGGCTAAAGCCAAATATGACTACTAGAGAATGAACTTCTTTTTATTTTTAAAATGTATTTATTCCAAAAAGTTCATTATGGAAATTGTAGGAGTCCTGTTTTAAGTTTGACATGATGGTGCATGACCAACAATCTCTTGGCTCTGTCAACCAGTGGTTAGGCACTAGGTTTCCAGGTTATATAGCTTCCATCCTAAAGGCATGTTCATACTCAGTTCATGTGGCTGGAGGAGTAGGGAACATGGCCTAAAAGAGAATAATAGCCAGTTCATTTTTCCAAGATGACTTTGTCTAATGTTATGAATGCCAGATTTTTAAAAACCAGCACAGATTAGGAATACGACTTTTTTCTTACGCTGTTACTCTGCCTGGGGTTGTTTCTGTTATTGTTCAGTCAGTAAGTCTTGTCTGACTCTGTATGACCCAATGGACTGTAGCATGCCAGGAGACTTCCCTATCCTACACCATCTCCCAGAATTAGCTCAAATTCATGTCCAGTGAGTCAGTGATGTTATCTAACCATCTCATCCTCTGCCCTCCTCTTCTCTTTTTGCAGTCAGTCTTTCCCAGCATCAGTGTCATTTCCAATGAATTGTCTCTTCACATTAGGTGGCCAAAGTACTGGAGCTTCAGCTTCAGCAGCAGTTCTTCCAATGAATGTTCAGGGTTGATTTTCTTTAGGATTGACTGGTTTGATCTCCTTGCAGTCCAAGGGACTCTCAAGAGTCTTCTCCAGCTCCACAATTAGAAAGCATCAGTTCTTCAAAGCTCAGCCTTCTTCATGGTTCAACTCTCACATCCATACTTAACTACTGGAAAAACCATAGCTTTGACTATATGGACTTTTGTTGTCAAAGTAATGACTCTGCTTTTTAATATGCTGTTTGTTCAAGCTGGTTTTAGAGAAGGCAGAGGAACCAGAGATCAAATTGCCAACATCTGCTGGATCATTGAAAAAGCAAGAGAGTTCCAGAAAAACATCTATTTTTACTTTATTGACTATGCCAAAGCCTTTGACTATGTGGATCACAATAAACTGTGGAAAATTCTGAGAGAGATGGGAATACCAGACCACCTGACCTGCCTTTTGAGAAACCTATATGCAGGTCAGGAAGCAACTGGACATGGAACAGCAGACTGGTTCCAAATAGGAAAAGGAGTATGACAAGGCTGTATATTGTCACCCTGGTTATTTAACTTATATGCAGAGTACATCATGAGAAACGTTGGGCTGGAAGAAGCACAAGCTGGAATCAAGATTGCTGGGAGAAATATCAATAACCTCAGATATGCAGATGACACCACTCTTATGGCAGAAAGTGAAGAGGAACTAAAAAGCCTCTTGATGAAAGTGAAAGAGGACAGTGAAAAAGTTGGCTTGAAACTCAACATTCAGAAAATGAAGATCATGGCATCTGGTCCCATTACTTCATGGCAGATAGATGGGGAACCAGTGGAAACAGTGTCAGACTTTATTTTTTTGGGCTCCAAAATCACTGTAGATAGTGATTGCAGCCATGAAATTAAAAGATGCTTACTCCTTAGAAGGAAAGTTATGACCAACCTAGATAGCATATTCAAAAGCAGAGACATTACTTTGCCATCAAAGGTCCGTCTAGTCAAGGCTATGGTTTTTCCAGTGGTCATGTATGGATGTGAGAGTTGGAAGAAAGTTGTGAAGAAAGCTGAGCACCGAAGAATTGATGCTTTTGAAGTGTGGTGTTGGAGAAGACTCTTGAGAGTCCATTGGACTGCAAGGAGATCCAACCAGTCCATCCTAAAGGAGATTCGTCCTGGGTGTTCATTGGAAGGACTGATGGCTGAAGCTGAAACTCCAATACTTTGGCCACCTAATGCGAAGAGTTGACTCATTGGAAAAGACTGATGCTGGGAGGGATTGGGGGCAGGAGGAGAATAGGACGACAGAGGATGAGATGGCTGGATGGCATCACCGACTCGATGGACATGAGTTTGAGTGAACTCTGGGAGTTGGTGATGGACAGGGAGGCCTGGTGTGTTGTGATTCATGGGGTTGCAAACAGTCAGACATGACTGAGCAACTGAACTAACTAACTAGGTTTGTCATAGCTTTTCTTCCAAGGAGCGAGTGTCTTTTAATTTCATGGCTGCAGTCTCTGTCCACAGTGATTTTGGAGCCCAAGAAAAAAAATCTGTCACTGCTTCCACTTTATTCCCTTCTATTTTCCATGAAATGATGGTAGGATCTTAGTTTTTTGAACATTGAGTTTTAAAACAACTCTCCTCTTTCACCCTAACCAAGAGGCTCTTTAATTCTTCTTCACTCTCTGCTGTTAGAGTAATATGATCTGCATATTAATATTTTTCCCTGCAATCTTGATTTCAGCTTGTGAATCATCCAGTCCAGCATTTTTCATGATGTACTCTGCATATAAGTTAAATAAACACGGTGAAAATAGGCAGCTTTGATGTACTCCTTTCCCAATTTCAAACCATGCAGTAGTTCCTTGTAAGGTTCTAACTGTTGCTCCTTGACCTGCATACAGGTTTCTCAGGAGACAGGTAAGATCGTCTGGTACTCCCATTTCTTTAAGAATTTTCCACAATTTGTTGTGATCCACACAGTCAAAGGCTTTAGGGTAGTCAATGTAATGGAAGTAGATGTTTTTTCTGGAATTCCCTTGCTTTCTCTATGATCCAACGAATGTTGGCAATTTGATCTCTGGTTCCTTTGCCTTTTTAAAATCTAGCTTGTACATCTGGAATTTCTCAATTCACATACTACTGAAGCTTAGCTTAGGTTTTTAAACATAACATTACTAGCATGTGAAATGCATGCACTTGTCTGTTAGTTTGAACAGTCTTTGGCACTGCCCTTCTTTGGGATTGGAATGAAAACTGACTCTTCAGTCATGTGGCCACTGCTGAGTTTTTCAAATTTGCTGACATATTGAGTAAGGTACTTTAACAGCATCATCTTTGAGGATTTGAAATTGCTCAGCTGGAATTCTATCACCTCCACTAACTTTGTTTATAGTAATGCTTCCTAAGGCCCACTTGACTTCACCCTCCAGGATATCTGGCTCTAGGTGAGTGACCACACCATCATGGTTAGCCCGGTCATTAAGATCTTTTTTTTTTTTTTCTTGGTATAGGTCTTCAGTGTATTCTTGCTACTTTGTCTTAATCTCTTCTGCCTGTTAGGATCTTATTGTTTCTGACCTTTATTATGCCCATCCTTGCATGATATGTTCCCTTGATATCTCCAATTTTCTTGAAGATATCTCTAGTCTTTCCCATTCTGTTGTCCTCTACTTCTTTGCTATGTTCATTGAAAAGCCTTTTTAGCTCCTCTTGCGATTCTCTGGAACTCTGCATTCAGTTTGATATATCTTTCCCTTTCTTCCTTGCTTTTTGCTTCTCTTCTTTCCTTGACTATTTGTAAAGCCTCCTTAGACAACCACTTTGTCTTCTTGCATCTGTTGTTCTTTGGGATGGTTTTGTTCTCTGCCTCCTGTACGATGTCATGAATGTCTGTCCATATTTCTGGGATGGTTATTTCAGTTCAGTTCAGTCACTCAGTTGTGGCTGACTTTTTGTGACCCCATAGACTGTACCATGCCCGGCTTTCCTGTCCATCACCAACTCCTGGAGCTTACTCAAACTCATGTCCATAGAGTCAGTGATGCCATCCAACCATCTCATCCTCTGTCATCCCCTACTCCTGCCATCAATACTTCACAGCATCAGGGTCTTTTCCAGTGAGTCAGTTCTCCACATAAGGTGGCCAAAGTGTTGGTGTTTCAGCTTCAGCATCAGTCCTTCCAATGGATATTCAGGACTGACCTCTTTTAGGATTGACTGGTTGGATCTCCTTGAAGTCCAAGGGACTCTTAATAGTATTCTCCAACACCACAGTTCAAAAGCATCAATTCTTCAGCACTCAGCTTTCTTTATAGTCCAACTCTCACATCCATACATGACTACTGGAAAAACCATAGCTTTGAATATATGGACCTTTGTTGGCAAAGTAATATCTCTGCTATTTAATATGCTGTCTAGGTTGGTCATAGCTTTTCTTCCAAGGAACAAGTGTCTTTTTAAATTCATGGCTGCAGTCACCATCTGCGGTGATTTTGGAGCCCAAGAAAATAAAGTCTCTCACTGTTTCCATTGTCTCCCCATCTATTTGCCATGAACTGATGGGACCAGATGCCATGATCTTAGTTTTCTGAATGTTGAGTTTCAAGCCAACTTTTTCACTCTCCTCTTTCACTTTCATCAAGAGGCTCTTTAGTTCTTCTTAGCTTTATGCCATAAGGGTGACGTCATCTGCATATCTGAGGTTATTGGTTATTTCTCCTGGCAATCTTGATTCCAGCTTATGCTTCATCCAGCCCAGCATTTCTCATGATGTACTCTACGTATAAGTTAAATAAGCAGGGTGACAATATATAGCCTTGACATGCCCTGATCTGGAACCAGTCTGTTGTTACATGTCCAGTTCTAACTGTTGCTTCCTGACCTGCATACAGATTTCTCAGGAGGCAGGTCAGGTGGTCTGGTATTCCCATCTCTTTCAGAATTTTCCAGAGTTTGTTGTGATCACACTGTCAATGGCTTTGGCATAGTCAATAAAGCTGAAGTAGATGTTTTTCTGGTATTATCTTGCTTTTTCGATGATCAATTTTATCTCTGGTTCCTCTGCCTTTTCTAAATCCATCTTGAACATCTGGAAGTTCATGGTTCACGTACTGTTGAAACCTGGCTTGGAGAATTTTGAGCATTACTTTTCTAGTTTGAGATAAGTGCCATTGTCCAGTAGTTTGAGCATTCTTTGGCATTGCCTTTCTTTGGGATTGGAATGAAAATTGACCATTTCCAGTCCTGTGGCCACTGCAGAGTTTTCCAGTTTGCTGGCATATTTAGTGTAGCACCTTCACAGCATCATCTTTTAGAATTTGCAATAGGTCAACTGGAATTCCATCACCTCCACTAGCTTTGTTTGTAGTGAGGCTTCCTAAGGCCCACTTGACTTCACATTCCAGGATGTCTGGCTCTAGGTGAGTGATCACACCATCGTGATTATCTGGGTCATGAAGATCTTTTTGTACAGTTCTGTGTATTCTTGCCACCTCTTCTTAATATCTTCTGCTTCTGTTAGGTCCATACCATTTCTGTCCTGTATCGAGCCCATCTTTGCATGAAATGTTGCCTTGGTATCTCTAATTTTCTTGAAGAGATCTCTAGTCTTTCCCATTCTATTGTTTTGATGGTTATTTACACTGTAATAAATATTTGTGTTTGTAAAAGGATACAATGCTCCTTCTGAAGTTGTTTAGATAACACACTCATATTAACTCCTCATTAATTTTCCTATTTGCTTAGCAATTTGAAAGTTCTAAATAATTATTTTTGTCTTAAAATTAACAACTTGTAGAATCATCATTAATTTTTGTAGTGTTTTACAATAATAAATGTATATTTAACCATAACTCATAGAATTCTAAGACATAGACTTTCATTCCAAGGTCCTTGCACAATACTTTGCCATATTTGAAAATATTCAGATGACAAGAAATTCAAATGACATGGCTTTTTTTTTCCTGGTGGGATTTTCTTGCATTAAAAAAGTAGTGATGTATGATTACACAGTCATTGATCTCACATACATTCAGGGGTCCCAGAAATGATTTTTGAAGTGAGTCTTCAGTTATTTAGCCTT
Organism: Bos indicus; assembly: GCF_029378745.1. Lineage (NCBI taxonomy): Eukaryota > Metazoa > Chordata > Mammalia > Artiodactyla > Bovidae > Bos > Bos indicus. Next base: position 59,697,046 of record NC_091775.1, on the reverse strand, counting down.
TTGATGGCTGCAGCTCAAACAATGGGAGATTTTGGCCAAGCACCAGGGTTGAAGGCTGAGTTTGGTACATTCTAGTCTCATTTGTGAAAATGAAACTGCACCTTTTGTATGGAGTGAATTACCAGCATCAAGAGTTTGGGACTGGTGTCTTTAGGGCAGGGTTGGTAAGGGGCATGCAATTTAAATGGCAGGAACTGATATCCGAGACTATATAAGAAGTCAGGGTAGAGCTTGGACAGAGGCTGCTCATCCCCACTAATATCTCGCCATATTGACAAGGGACAGGCTTTTCATCCAGCCTAGTCTGACTGGAGAAGGAAGCATAGAAGGGTGATAAGTCAGCCTGAGCTGAAACTGGTGGGAATCACCAGCCTTCAGAGCTCCAAGAAGGCCTGTCACTTGGAGATGGGGGGAGAAGTGGAGAGGACCCTATTTCCTTTTATCCCCTATCTCCTCACTCCAGAAAGGTTCTTCCTCAGCTCACTTTGACACATAATTGACCAGAGACGTATTAATGTCTCTTTTGTTATTATCCAAAGGTTATTGCCCATAGATATATCAATATGTTTTTAGGGAGTGATACAGTTAACATCACCATGCAAGGTTGTTAGGGCTTAAAATGCATCAAGGGTTTATTATACAACTTATGATTGTAGTTATCATTCCCATTTTGCTCCATTAGGATTTTATTCCAACCTGGTGTATATTACAAACACAAGTTTATTACCATAAAATTTTCAAAAATGACACATCATATCCATCTTGTGGATGGAGAGCCCCCCTGCAAAGATCCACCTTGTCAACTAGCAGGAAAAATAAAAGAACATATTCTAGAGGAAATAATACCCACAGGACTAAAATCAAATGCCGTCAGAAAGTGTAGAGTCTGCTTTTCCAGGGGAGAGCACCGTGAAACACGGTACATTTGTCACAATATTCTGTTTTCCTGCACAGACATGACTGCTGTACTGCCTACCACACTCTAATGAAATAACAGAATGCTTTTAGTTAAGACATGTACAAAGGTTCAAATAAATACATTAAGTGCCAAAAAAGTTGTTGATATTTACTCAAATTTGGGTGTTTTGATATTCACTTACATAACAAATCACCAGCCACAAGCGTTAGTTTCTGCAAAAATTCCCCAGTTTTTTATCTTAATCTTAATTCTTAACCATATCTTAATTCTTGATCTTAATATCTTAATCAATATTAAGAATGTTCAATTCCAAATGCAGAGCGATTCTTTCTTAGCCTGTTTCCCTGGGGGTCTTTAGGGTCTGCCCTGCCTAGCTGGCTCAGAGAGACCCCCTAGACTGGAGTGTATACCACTGACCTGCAGCTGAAGGCCTGATGAGCTTCAGATCCTACAGAGCAAACATTCTTTCTCAACTAAAAACTGTCCCCCCACTTTCCTGTTCTTTCCCGCTGCCTTAGTCTGCTCAGAGCATTAAGTGTGGAGCTGTTTGGTTATATTCCAGTAGGCCAGCACTAGAGCTTGGAAGGTGGAAGTTATCATTATTGAATACATTTCAAGTCTTCCACACATATCTGCGTACAGCAAACATTAAAAATTAATGCCTTTAATAATAAAACCCAGAATAATGATGCTGTTATTACTAATTGTAATTTATGGCCAGCTGGTAGTGTGTTAAGTGCTCTGAAGAACATAAAGGTACAAAACAGCCTTCTTTGAATAGGTGAGTAGGATGAATGATTTCCTTGCTCTTGAGATCGCCTGCACATTTGATGCTTACTCACAGAGTAAGCGAGGAACCCCTTCTTCCTGGTTATAGGCCAGTCTGCCCCTTTAACAGTGTGGGAGGAAGAAGGAAGTCTTTGAGGCATTTCAAGGGGTGATTATAACCATTCTTTTCTGTGGTCCATGAAGTTATGATTCACATGACTGGCATCAGCTAGCATTTGATGTTATTAGTTATCTTCTCCTGTATGCTATCAGTCCCTCTACCAAGTAATAAGTCCCTTGAGATCTGGATCATTTTATATCTCCCAGCGACTGCTACAGTGTCTTAATTTGCATTATTGTAAAAGCTCTTAAAATGGAATTGTGTGTGTGTGTGTCTGCATGCACAAGTCTTTTGGCCCTTACAAAATTTTAAACTTTTTGACGTTCAAGGCAATGTCTTACTTATTATCTGTAGTTTTTAGTAGAGCCCTGTTCTCCCTATTAACATATATTGATCGGTTAAATATTAAGCTATGATCACTTTTCTCATAGCTCTGCTATTATTACACATTAATGAGACACAGGGAGAAAGCAATGGCACCCCACTCCAGTACTCTTGCCTGGAAAATCCCATGGGCGGAGGAACCTGGTAGGCTACAGTCCATGTGGTTTCGAAGAGTCGGACACGACTGAGCGACTTCACTTTCACTTTTCACTTTCATGCCTTGGAGAAGGAAATGGCAACCCACTCCAGTGTTCTTGCCTGGAGAATCCCAGGGATGGGGGAGCCTGGTGGACTGCTGTCTCTGGGGTCGCACAGAGTCGGACACGACGGAAGCGACTTAGCAGCAGCAGCAGCAGCAGCAGCAGCAGCAATGAGACACAAGATTCTCCATTTACTCATTCACTCATTCATTCATTCATAAAATATAGGCTTTTACATTTTTCTAAGCATTATACTAAGTGCCAAGGATACAGAAGCAAAGTAGACAAGTCTGTGCTCTGTTGGAACTTATTCTCTTAGGATAGACAATAATCAAATTAGAGCATGGAGAGGCAGGATGACTTCTAACTGTGGTGAGTGCTGGTAGGTAAATTATGGGTAGAAGGGGAGAGGTGGGAAGGATGCCACTTCAGAGAGTCACCAGGGAAAATCTCTACAACAAGGAGAGGGCTGGTTGGGCATTATCCACAGATGCTCTGAGATGATGCTTCTGAGGCTGAAAGCATTTAGCTTCTTAAGTTTGCTTTATCTAATTTATTTATTCATTCAGTAAGTCCTTTATCATTTATTATGCCCGTGAGTGTGGGGTTCTGAGTACTTGGCCCTGAGGATCCAGAGATGATGATGGCATGACCCTGCCCTTGAGGAATTTGCAATGCAGTGGTAATGAGCATCCTGGAGATATCAAATGCAGTGGACTCCTCTGAGCTGAAGGCTGAAGGAGTCTGGGATATGGTTCATTTTGCATGTGCTCACTCAGCTCCTGGCCCAGGGCTGCACTGGGGTCAGCCCTCAGTGAAGGAGGAAGTGGGAGGACAGGCGGAGGGGCAGAGGTCACTGAGAACTCGAGCAGCTCTGGGCCTGAAGTAGGGCTCTGGTCAGAGCCTGGATGGCTGCCTTGTTCTTCATTTGAATTCGCTCTCTGCAGAATTAATTGCTAAAATCCTTCAGAAACCAGCAGGGAGGTGTTACTTGCCCAGAAGACATTTTCATTTAGCGAAATTTGTGCCTATGACACATTTCTAAGAGGAACCAGATTTCATATCCTTTATATTTCTTGCAGGACCTGTTAGAGGACTTTGTGTGTATGTACATGTGCATATGTACATATGTGTATGTATTTGGTTGTTTGATTGACTTGAGCTCTAGAACCAAAGAAGGAAAACGATTTTTGGTTTCTAAAAGGCTGTACTCTTGGTCCCTGAATAGAAGATGAGTCATAAGAATGTCAAAAGACAGTTTAAAAGGAGAAACACAGGATTATGCGTTCCTCCTGGTTATTGCATATAAATTGCTTCTTTGCCTGAAAGATCATGTTCCACAGGGACTAGCAAGTGCCTGGCTTAATTTGTTGGTTCCTGTGCGACGGAGTGAATTGAGTTCTTCCCCCTAGTAGTGGGGTGATTGTGTCTAGAATATCAAGCACAGGAGGTGGGCATTAATTAGAACTAAAGGCCTGTAATTGGAGTTGCCTTTATCCCTCCTTCCATTCTCCAAGCCTGAGACTGTCAGAAGGCTCGTTTTCACTGAAGCATCATAATTAACGCAGAACCTAATGTGAAAGGCAGATGAGGTTGAAACCCAAAATAGCTCAGCGCTACCCAAGGGTTTATATGTGAAGAGCTGTGGGAAACAGGCCTAGGAGAAGAGGAGGCCGGCATTTAGGTTGACCTCCAAATGTTTTCTTTTCAGAGAGGGAGTTTAGAAGTCAAGCCGGTAAGTACCCTTTCATATTCCTAAAAGGAACGTTCTAAAACATTGAACTAGTCACTGATGGAATGGGGTGTAGAACCCTGGTCTCCAGAAGTTGCAGGAACCACACTGGCAAGTCTCAAATCCTCTGCTTTCCTTCTATTGTCCCTGATTGTAAGAGAAGATTTCCTTCTTCATGAGGCTGACATCTTTTTTTTTTTTTTGGTGGGACCTGGGAGGGCTGGTAAATGTAATAATGTCCACAAAGTCCTTGGAGTACCTTGGAAGAAAATTCAAGGTATTTCTCTTGTTACTGCTGGTCTTCCAATTCCCCTGAACTCTGAGAACCCATTTAAGTGATTACTTCATGAGGAGGTTAGTAGAAAAGCAAGACTAATATATTTCTTCATTTGGCAGCTCCCACACAGCAAAGAACCCTAAGTGCACTTACAATCACTGTCATAGTCTCACACCTTCCCCCTGGGTTCTGCTTAGAACATAATACACTAAACACCTGCTATTTGTCTCCTAAGAAGACCAGATTTCATGAACTTTCCACAGATTGCTTGCAGCACCCCTTGTGCACAGCACAAATATTTACTTAATTCCATGTCACGGGGGAACTAAGAGAAAGATAAGGGGAGTGCCTGTGCCACCTTATAATTCCAAGTCCCCAATTCAGAGAGAGGCAAAACAGGAAAAGAGAAAACTGAGGAATAGTTTAGGTTCTCCACACCAGGCTTCCTTGGGGGACTCAAAGTCATTGGCTTAATTTCCATCCTGAGCTATTTGTTGAAAGGAAATCCCCTAAATATATACAGTGTTCCTCTTCCCATCAAGAGGAGGTTCCAGAGGAGTGTCACATGATATTAGGTGTAAGAACAAGGACTACAATTGCTAATTTGATACGCAGATGATTGGCACGTTAGGAAACTGTCTCATTGCACTTGCTGCTACAGGGTGCTCCCATGACTTGGGGGCATCAACATGCAATTCCTCTGGTGATGATGGAAATGGCATGCAGATTATTCACAGCCAGATGCAGATTCAGGAATGCTGGGGGCACCCACATGCAGAAACCAGCTACTTTGTTTCTACGTTGTTCAGTGGCTCAGTCTTGTCTGACTCTTTGTGACCCCATGCCAGGCTTCCCTGTCCTTTACTATGTCCCAGAGTTTGCTCAAACTCATGTCCATTGAGTCAGTGATGCCAGCCAACCATCTCATCCTCTGTCTCCCTCTTCTCCTCCTGCCTTCAGTCTTTCCCAGCATCAGGGTCTTTTCCAGTGAGTTGGCTTTTCATATCAGGTGGCCAAAGTATTGGAGCTTCAGCTTCACCATCAGTCCTTCCAATGAATAGTCAGGGTTGATTTCCTTTAGGATTGACTTGTTTGATCTCTGTAGAATATTTTTATTCCCTAGTGGTTTTTTTCTTTAAATCTTTCCTTATGGGTGGTAATCTACTATGTCATTAAGTTGCTTTATCAGTAGATTTCCTAGATCATGTGGATTTTTATTCTCTTTTAAATATGTTTATTTATTTATTGGCTGGGTTGGGTCTTTGTTGCTGTATGGGCTTTTCTCTAGTTGCAGGGAGCTGCGCCTGCTCTCTAGTTGTGGTACGTGGGCTTTGCATTGCGGTGATTTCTCTTGTTGCAGAGCGCAGGCTCTAGGCACACAGGCTTCAGCAGTTGTGGCTCATGGGCTTCAGCAGTTGTGGCTCATGGGCTTCAGCAGTTGTGGCTTGTGGTCTCTGGAGTGCAGCTCAGTAGTTGCAGCACATGGGCTCAGTTGCTCCGTGGTGAGGGGGATCCTTCTGGACCAGGGATTGAACTGATGTCTCTTGCACTGGCAGGTGGATTCTCTACAACTGAGCCACCTGGGAAGCCCTGGGTTTTTATTCTGATGCTTGGCCATTTTGGAAAAATCAGGGATAAATTGTTTTCCCAATCAAGATATAACCAGGGCTGGCTTTATTTTAGAGACATTGCTTTCTGATTTTTCAAACTTCCTCTGACATTTAGTAATTTACCTGAACTGAAATACTTGCTAGTACAAATAACTTGAGCCAAAGTCAAACAGTGTAAACAGTGTAAAGACTTTTGGGGAAGAGTCACTGGGTAGCTGTGAACATGAGCTTTGGGGTTGACTGAGATATGTAGCTAGGGTTAAAAAATGGTGTCAAACTGGTACACTCTGGCTGATGTGGCCCTACTGATTAGTGGGTATATGAGATACTGTTTATTCCTTAGAGTGAATATAACATCTGCATGCAGCCCAGTCCTCTGATTTTGACAGTGGCACCAAGGTGTTTTGCTCCTTGGCAGAAAACTTTTGACAAACCTAGACAGAATATTAAAAAGTGGAGACATCACTTTGCCAACAAAGGTCCATCTAGTCAAAGCTATGATTTTTTCAAGCAGTCATATATGGATGCGAGAGTTGAACCATAAGGAAGGCTGAGCATGGAAAAATTGATTGTTTTGGATTGTGGTGTTGGAGAAGACTCTTGAGAGTCTCTTGGACTGCAAGGAGATGAAACCAGTCAATTCTAAAGGAAATCAGTCCTGAATATTCATTGGAAGGACTGCTGCTGAAGCTGAAGCTCTAGTACTTTGGCCACCTAATGCAAAGAGCTGACTCACTGGAAAAGACCCTGATGCTGGCAAAGATTGAGGGCAGGAGGAGAGGGGGCCGACAGAGGATGAGATGGTTGGATGGTGTCATTGACTCAACAGACATGTTTGAGCAAACTCTGGGAGATAGTGAAGGACAGGGAAACCTAGCATGCTGCAGTCCATGGGGTCACAAGAGTCAGACACAACTGAGAGGCTGAACAACAGCAAGGTTTTTGAAAGATGGTGTTGCTTTCCATACACTCAAACTTAAAAGACTGGAGATACATAATTTAAATATGTACAATTGTTATTTTTTTGAAAAGACTGGAGATAAAGCTTCAGATCCCTTCACTTTCTCCATAATGTCTTTAATAGGCTAACATTCTTCATATTTTTTGCCAAATTTTCTAGAATGATAGAAGTTAAAGGTGCCTGAGGAAACAGGCTGTTTTTTAGGAAACCTCAGGTTTCAGACAACTAGAGACTAGGAAAGACAGGTGGGAAGAGACCAACAGATAAAGCTGTAAATGTGCCAGTAGTGAAGGGCATTGAATACAGTTATATAGGAAAGAACACCAACATGGGTTAAAGTTTCAGCTCCACTAAAAGTCGCATCAGCTATCTATCCTGATTCTTAAGGTGACAGATGGGTAGAAGACTTCACTGAAAAGACCCAGATTGAGTTTCCATATTTCTGCTCTGCTAGCCTCAAACCATCAGAATTAGCTCCTCTCATGCTTGCACAAGTGTTGCTGCAGCTTTTGTATCACATAATTATGCACCAATATCTGAAGATAAATACAGGGTCTACTTTATTTGATAAAACCTAAGATGTCTTTGTTTGGAAGATGCACTATTAATATTTTATATACTACCGCAAAAGGAACAATACTGCCAGTTGGATTTTGACAAGCTATTTATTGTCAAATGCATCCTGAATTAACCAATCGATGAGATGTTTCTTATGTAAGAATGCCTTTGAAACCTTTTATCATAGCATTTCCCCTCTGTCAGCAGACTTCCCACATACCGGTCCTCGAGCCAGTCCCTGGTAGTACCCCGTGTCTTGTGTATGTCCTCCTCTTCTCTCTGAGGGCCTTGGAAGTTTGCAGCTTCGGCTAGAGCACCCTGGGCCAGTTCCATGCAAGCCCATCATTTTACTAAGTCTCTGGCTTCTCCCACCACTTCTGGATTTTGGCGAACACCACGCTAGCAGTTACTTCTTATGGGACAAACTGTTACCGGTGGAAGAACAGAGAGTGGGATGGGACTTGTAGACAAATTGCTTCCTCTCTGACCCAACCACCCCGCAACACTGCCTCCCCCTTATCCCGTTCCATAGCATGGGTTTTGGTTGTAGCTTCTTTGGAGATAGTCTCAACTGGCTCAGTAACTTCGGTTACTTCGGTAACTGTTAACTTCGGTAACTGTGTCTCTATGACATGGTGGGCCAACCTGAAAAAGAATCAAGTTTGTGTATTTTCCATTCTTCCTTGCGTCATTCCCTCCTTCCTTCACTCTTGATGCCCCGGCATCATACCTCTCAATAACATATTCACACTTTACCCTTGGCTCAGACCTTGTTTTCTAGGGAAGGAGGCTGATCCAACCACCACTATGACCTCAAATCAATCCAGATTAGTTCTAGCTAATTGAAGGAGAGGTAGACTTCAGAAGAAAACTAGGGCTCTGCTGATATGGAAGAGAAATGGTATAGCTGGAGAGTGGGCCATCAGCGGAATTGACTAGTACCTGCCCTGCTTCCCAGGGTTGTCAAAGAGTTAAACAGATAATAAGGTACAAATGTCTCAAGCGTAACATAAAAATGTAGAGTTGTAATTGGACTCATAACTCTTCACAAGAACTTTACTAATTCATTCATCTGACAAAAATTATTTAATGAGCACGTACTGTTTGCCAGTCCAGTGGCTGGCAGAGGTAATATGACAGTTTCTGATTTGCAGGAGCTTCTTATCTATAGGGAAAATAAGCAAATAAATTACATGTTATTACGGATTGAGGGCAGGAGAAGGGGATGACAGAGATGAGATTGTTGGATGGCATCACCGACTCAATGGACATGAGTTTGGGTAAACTCCGGGAGTTGATGATGGACCAGGAAGCTTGGAGTGCTGCGGTCCATGGGGTCTCAAAGATACGGACGTGACTGAGCGACTGAACTGAGCTGACTGAACAGTTTTCTAAGGGAAATGGAGGGTGTGTTGTAAGAACTTAGGTTTGGAGTCAGGGGTCAAAAAAAGCTGCATGGGCAAAATGACATATAAGCTAAGAGCTGGAGGAGGACTTGGGGATAGGTGGTTGGGAGGGGGGCACAGAGGTGTGATAGGTGGAAGGAAAATCATCTACAAAGGTGAGGAGATAAAAGAGGGTTTGGGTAGGATGGCAAAGCCCAGTTTATGGCACGTGGCTCCCTTGGCTTGAATTGAGAAGGCAATGAGGAACCACTGAAATGTTTAAGAAGCATAGTTTTAGGCTGATTCATGTTGATGTTTGGCAGAAACCAACAAAATTCTGTAAAGCAATTATCCTTCAATTACAAAATAAATTAATTTTTAAAAAAATTTTATTTTATTTTTAAACTTTACATAATTGTATTAGTTTTGCCAAATATCAAAATGAATCCGCCACAGGTATACATGTGTTCCCCATCCTGAACCCTCCTCTGTCCTCCCTCCCCATACCATCCCTCTGGGTCATCCCAGTGCACTAGCCCCAAGCATCCAGTATCGTGCATCGAACCTGGACTGGCAACTCGTTTCATACATGATATTATACATGTTTTTAAAAAGCATTGTTTTAGAAAAACCTCTTCAATAATGGTAGAATGAATGGAGTGGTGAGGAGGATGCTAAGAAGTCAGGAAGCTGAGACACAATCATATAATGTGGCATTTCCTTTTCTTTATTTAATTGAGTTTGGAGGAGTTTTTCTTAGTTAAATATTCTTTGTAATTTATGATTTAGGTGGGATGAATTGAGAGAGTAGCACTGACATGTACATACTACCTGGTGTAGAATAGCCAGTAGGAAGCTGATGTACAGCACAGGGGGCTCCGCCGGGTGCTCTGTGACAACCTAGAGGGGTGCAATGGGGTGGGGGGGAGGGCTCAGGAGGCAGGAACGTATGTGTACTTGAGGCTGATTCACATTGTTGTAGGGCAGAAGCCAACACAATGTTGTAAAGCCATTAGCCTCCAATTACAAATAGAAAAAAGTTTTAAAAAGAATATTACAAACCCTGCATATGTCCCTAATGTCCCCACATATATCAACTTGCTCAAGGACAGATTAACCTTTTCAAATAAAGGATGGGAAGGATCTTTGTGACCTTTAACCCAGACAGTCATGTGCATAACAGCTGTCTTTTGTTTGTGCTGTTAGTTCTGATTAGATCTTGGGGGTACTGATGAATGCAAGGTCAATAATGTGACTCCCCAGGGAGTCAATTACCCCTGAAGAGAGAAGCACCAGCAGACTAAATTTCTGTATGTGGCTGGTCATCTGCAACCATTGTTGCAAAGTGTACAAGGGGAAATCTACTAGGTAACTTACTCATCTATTTTTGTTTTTTTATGTATTCATTCATTCGTTTGTTTCTTCGTTCTTATTCAGCTCACGCTTTCATAACAAAAATACCCTAGATTATTGGGAGGCTTAAACAACAGATATGAATTTTCTTGCAGTTTTGGAGGCTGGGAAAATCCAACAGGGTGCAAGTCAGTTGAGTTCCTGATTAGAATTGTCTTCCTGGCTTGCAGACAGCTAACATCTTGCTGTGTGCTCAGATAGCCTTTTCTTAGTGCTTGTGGAGAAAGAGAGTGAGAAAGCTCTCTGATGTCTCTTCTTATAAGAGCACCGAGTCCATAATGAAAGTCCCATCATCAGGACCTCATCTAACCCTGTTTATCTCCCAAAGGTTGCGTTCAAATACAATCACATCAGAGTTAGGACTTTAATATAAGAATTTTGGAGGACACAAAAACTCAATCCATAGCACTTTTTTATTTCCTTTTCTTCCTTCTATCATTTTATTTCATTGAACTTGCGTTTATTGAATATCTTCTATGGATTAGCTATATTATTAGCCACTGTTGGTAGGAAAATAAACTAATATAGGCCTTGTTTCAAAGAGTTTATAGTGGGGAAAGAAAAGTCAGAAAATAAAAGATGTCAGTATCGTGTGAGAGTGCCAGAAGAGAGTTACACATGAAATGCTATGAATGTATAGGGGAGAAATGTAAACCTTCATAAATGCAAACTTCATGGTGTGGGACAGAGAGAAAGAGGAGGGAGAAGAGTGAATGGTGGCATATCATGGAAGAGAGAACATTAGGAAACCCTCTGAAGGGGAAGAGGTGCTTGAGCAGAGTTTTCAAGCAAGAGGGCACTGGCTTGGTTGTGGTGTTGGGTGTGGGGCTGGGCTTGGTACTCCAGATAGAGGGATCACACAGGAAGAGTGTAGAGGTATGTGACAGCATGATGTGTGCAGGGACCAGCAAGGATGTCATGAATGGCAATGAATGGAAAAAACCTTGGGAGACTGTGGGGAGGGTCATCAAAGAAGGCTAAGAAAGGGGGCAAGGAATAGATCATGGGTGCCCTTCTGGACTGTGGTATGAAGTTTGAATTTATTTTGAAGATATGAAGAGGCGTTGATGGTTTTTAAACAGGAGAATGACATAAATAGATGTGCATTTTTAGAATGTGGATGGATTTAGGAATATGAAGGGTAGATGAGTTTCCTGGATGATGCAAGAGGTGAAGAACAGTCTGCCAGTGCAGGAGATGTAAGAGATGTAGGTTTGATCTCTGGGTTGGGAAGATCCCCGGGAGGAGGGCTTGGCAACCCACTCCAGTATTCTTGCCTGGAGAATCTCATGGACAAAGGAGCCTGGTGGGCTACAGTCCATAGTGTTGCAGAGTCGGGCATGACTGAAACAACTTAGTAGGTATGGATGAAGGGTAGATAGGCAAGGTTGAAAGCAGAGAGACAATTACAGATGGTGTTTATTTGCAAATCTGCTTTCAGTGTTATTTGTCCTATTGATGGGGGGACAGTAGCCTCATTGGTTTTACCCATATAGGGTGTGACATAGAGAAGGAGAGCAAAACTACTGGGGTCTGGATAAAGAATATATGAAAGATGCTTGCCATTTGTGGGAGATAAATTCTAGAAGACTTGATGACTAAGGAAAGTTGTGAATCCTATAATAATGAAATGTTCACCCCCTTTGAACTCTCATTCATCTAGCATATCCTTTTTCCACTTTTAGTTGCCAAGATCAAGAATATCAACCATTCTGAACTGCATTTTGGGTTTGAAAAAGGGGCACATCTCCCTGTGTCAGAACGTGGCTTGTTACCATAACCTGTGATGAATATGATAAGGTCAGAACTGTGAGAATGGTGACTGGAACATTCTTAAAAGTTTTCCTCCAAACTTGAAGTGTAGAATCAAGAAAGAAATGAGGATATTATTAGATTTTCTAAGCTTTCCCAAGTACTTTTCATTTGGATTCTGAAATTAATATAACTCAGAGCTTCTTCTCTTCTTCAAGTGCACATCTACTCAATGGGATCTACCACCATATGGAAAGGTAAAATGATAATGAATGACACTTTGCTTCATCTTATTCAGAAATAAAGCATGCTGTTCAGTCATCCCACCCTCCCTGAACAGAGAAAGGACATTTAATCTGTGTAACACTTTCTTTTGCCAGGAGTCAGTAACCCTCTGTATTTTTAGGTCCTCTTGAAAGTCCATTAATAATGTAATTTTTTTTTTTTTTTTGAGATCTTTCCTGCCTTATGCACTGACATCGGCATATTTCTGGTTTTCTGTTTGGACCTATGGGAGAGTTTCTTTCATTCACTCTCCTGTTGATAAAACCTGTTAGATTTTTTAAGTCCTCCTATCTTTCTACTTGTTATCCATTAAGTCTTGTTCTCATCTTTATCCTTCCTTATTGCTAACAGTTGTTTCTAGACTGTGTGTCATCATGGATAACCACTGATATACATCACAGGTTCAAGTTCTCACACTTGTGTTCTATTCCCTGGGTGGGTGACCACCTCTCAGATGTAGGATATGAGAGCTGTGTGGGATTTAATGCTGTATGTGACACACAGAATTTGTAGGTACATAGTGATCAAAAGAGCTGTAACTCTAGTTGGAAGAGCATCATGATTGCTTGATTTTAAATCTAGGCAGATGATAGGCAGAAAACAACTTCTGGTGGGTATGTCTTCAGTTGACTTGCTCAGTCCTGTCTGATTCTTTGCAACCCCATGGACTGCAGCATGCCAGCTTCTCTGTCCATTACCAACTCCCAGAACTTGCTCAAACTCATGTCCATCAAGTCAGTGATGCCATCCAATCATCCCATCCTCTGTCATCCCCTTTTCTTCCTGCCTTCAATCTTTCCCAGAATCAGGGTCTATCTTAGTGGTTAACTTATTAAATACCTAAAATCAATTTAAAAAACTTGAATGAGTTTGTGGTATAAGGTCAGAGAAAGTGAAAGTGGGAGTTGCTCAGTTTTGTCTGACTGTTTGCAACCCCATGGACTATATAGTCCGTGGAATTCTCCAGTGCAGAATACTGGAGTGGATAGCCTATCCCTTCTCCAGCGGATCTTCCTGACCCAGGAGTCAAACTGGGGTCTTGTGTATTGCAGTCAATTCTTTACTAACTGAGCTATCAGGGAAGCCCTATATGATCAGAGAAAGGCAAATGAATGGAATGATCCTCACACTTCTAATTGTTACTCTTCCTGGGTTTTCTGATAAGAGAGGTGATATTTTTGAGGTTCAAATACTGACTCATGTATATAGGCATTAAAGAGTTTAAGAATAAAGCCCTAGTTACCACACAGAACAGATTTTAACTTCAATCTTTAGCTGAGGACATTTACTATGTGAGGCAGGAACAGCCACAATTAGGCATTGTAGTAATGAGAGATCTTCCAGGAAGTCCAGAAAATAATTATTTTTCATCTAAGATCATGCAAAACCTGGACAAAGCAACATATAATAAAATTACTCTTGTGGAGCAGGAGTAGGCATTTGATGAATTATATAGGCACAGTCACATGACCTGTTGGCCTACATTGCAAATACGTGTGCTGTGGCAATTAAAAGGTAGAAGTAGAATAGGAGAGTTGTGGAAATAGACACTTAACTTTTGCGTAATGTGATGGTAGAGCTGCCTTTGAGAGGAGAACAAGTATGATTTCAGTACTATAGGGCTTATTTGAAGACTGATTTTTTAATTTCATTTAAGTATGTGATAAATTTTCAGATGATTCACTGATACAGAAATAATAGGATGAAAACTTGTTGCACAAATGTTAATATTAAAGAAATAGTTGCTTTGTAAAATTTTTCTAACTATACCTTCACTTTATTTTGAGGAATTAAAATTTATGTAAGACAAGATTTCAAATTTTCAAGTGTTTGTTTTACTGAATTTTGACAAATATACGCAATACCACAATCAAAATGTAGAACATTTTCATCAACCAGAAAGTTCTCTCTTGCCAGTTGTAGTCAATTTCTGCATCCAACTGGCAACCAGTGATTTGAATTGTATCATCATAGATTAATTAGTCTTGCCTGTTCTTAAATATTATATAAATGGAAAAAGAACCCAGAGAGAAAAGAATGCCCCAGGGTAAATGGAATCCTACCCTGGGGCATTCTTTTCTCTCTGGGTTCTTTTTCCACTTTTTCAGCCATATTTGCTGTTGTCCATTTTTTAAATTTTAGTTTTACCGATTGCTTTACAATAGCAAGTAATATTTTATTGTCTTTTTAATCTTGCAATTCTTTGCTGAATAATGGTTTTGAATACCTACTTATGTGCTACTTAAGTGTTGCAGCCTGTGCTCATATCTTATTCTTATGAAATGTCTGTTCAGGTCTGCAGTCTACTTGGTAATTTAGCTGATTGTCCTCTTATCAGTAAAAATTCTTTATTCTGGATACAAATTTTTGACCAGATATGTGTATTTTAAATATTTTCTATCAGACTGTGACATGCCTTTTTATTTTCTTAATAGTTTTTATATGTAAATCTTACGAGTACTATGGATTTATTTTGTCTCATCTAAGAAATCTTAGTCCCCCAACTAGGGACTGAATCCAATTTCTGGCAGTGAAAGCACAGAGTCCTAATCATGGGACTTCTGGGGAACTCCCTTGTTTTTCTCATATGTTGCTAAAAAAAGGTTTTCATTTCTCCTATTGAATTATCTTTCCATCTTTGTCAAAATCAATTGATTCTATATGTATGGGTGTATTTCTGAAATCTTTTTGAATTCTATTCTTAACCCAGTACAGCGGTGTTTTTTACCATGTTGTAAACTCATTGTAAATCTTTCACTTTGTTTTAGTTTTTCAACATTACTTGGTACATTCTGGTGACTTTGCATTTATATAAAAATTTGGAATTATTTCATGTTTTCTACAAAGACTGAAGTATTATTTGGAATGATACTGAATCTGATATATTAATGATATTAGATCTTCCAAGAGTTTAATTTCTCTCAGCAATGTTACATAGATTTCAGTATGGCGGTCTTGTTTACCTTCATCAAATTTACTCCCAAAGATATTTTTAATAGCTATGGAGGTGTAACTTACATATTATGAAAATTGTCCACTGTAAGTGTATAATTCAATGCTTTTGTTCAATTTATAGATGACACAAACATCATTTCAGTCCAGTATTATAACATTTTGATCACCCAGAGAAGTTTCCTCATACTTATTTACAATTAATTCCCTTTCACCCTCATAACCCTAGGCTGCTATTGATCAAAGTTATATCTCTTTAAATGTCTTTACATTTAGTATTAAAGAATCATGTAATGCCTTTTTTTTTTTTTGGCAGCTAGTTTCTATCATTATCGTAATGTTATTGAGGTTCAACTTGGTTGAAGGATATCAGCGGTTTGTTCCTTTGGATTGGTGAATAGAATTTCACTGTTTTTCACAAATATTCATAATTTGTTCATTCTTTTACTAGTTGATAAGCATTTAGATTCCCCCCCTTGTTTTTGACTATTATGAATAAAACTGTCATGAACATTTCTGTACAAGTCTTTGTGAGGACACACATTTTCATTACTTTTAGGTAGACTCCTAGCAACTGGATTGCTTTGTTCTATGGTAACTTTGTGTGTAGCTTTCTTTCCCTGCCCCAAATGAGTTATAACTGACTTATTAGCTTCAAGTGTACACCGTCATGATTCAATATTTTTATGTATTAATATATGGTCATCACATGTTAGCTAGACTTGTTTTTAGCTTTTAAAGGAATTGATAATCTATTCTGTGAAGTGGTTAAACTCATACTTTCATGAACAACCCACAGGGTTCTGGTTGCTTCAAACACTTGCCAAAATTTGCTACTGTCTTATTACTACAGCCATTCTACTAGATATGTAGCATTTCATTGTGGTCTCAGTTTGTATTTACCTAATGAATAATGATGCTGAGCATCTTTTCACGTGCTCATTAGTGATTCCTATATCTCCTTTGGTGAAATGTCTATTCAAATCTTTTGCCCATATTTAAAAATTGGATTGTTTGGCTTCTTATTATTGACTTACAAGGAGTCTCTATGCATTGTGAATACAAGGCCTTTATCAGATAAATGATTTGTAAATATTTTCTCCCAGTCTGTAGCTTGCCTTTTCACTTTCCTAATGATGTCTTTAGAAGGATAAGGGTTTTAAATTATGATGGTGTCTTATTTACCAGTTGTTCAACCTTTAGCTGTTAAATATGATGTTGGTTGTGCCCCTTCAAAGATGGACACATGCTTATTCCCAGAACCCCCAAATATGTTACTTTACTGTCAAAAGGGACTTTGCAGAAGAGATCAAGTTTATAGACCCAGAGATAGGAAGATTATCCTAGATTATGAAGGAGGGCCCTTTGTAATCACACATATTCTTAAAAGCAGAGAACCTTCTCAGGCCATGGTCAGAGAAGGAGATGTGGTGATGGAAAAAGGGACAGAAAGGTGCTACATTGCTGACTTTGAAGAAGGAAGAGGGGGGCCATAAGTCAAGTAATGCACCCATCCTTAGAAGATGGAAAAGGCAAGAAAACGGATAGTCCCTCAGAAACTCTGCAAGAAAAAATAAGCCCTGCAGACCTTTTGTTATTTTATTATTATAAGATAATTTTGTTTTAAGTTACTGTTTGTGGTAATTAGTTATGGCAGCAGTAGAGGTAATACAGTTAAATTTAGAAAGCTTTCTTATCCCTAGATGGAGAGTTTTTATCATGAATGAATGTTGTCTTAAATGCTGTTTCTGGACCTATCTGCATATGATAATGTGGTTTTCTGTCTTTTATCCTATTGATGTGGCATTATATAACTTGTTACTGTTCTTTTTAATATATATTAATATGCTAATATATGGTATATTATATTAATTGATTTTGCATGTTAAACCAACGTTTCTTTTTTTTTTTTAATTAATTTTATTTTATTTTTAAACCTTACATAATTGTATTAGTTTTGCCAAATATCAAAATGAATCCACCACAGGTATACATGTGTTCCCCATCCTGGACCCTCCTCCCTCCTCCCTCCCCATACCATCCCTCTGGGTCGTCCCAGTGCACCAGCCCCAAGCATCCAGCATTGTGCATTGAACCTGGACTGGCATCTCGTTTCATACATGACATTTCACATGTTTCAATGCCATTCTCCCAAATCTTCCCACCCTCTCCCTCTCCCTCTCCCACAGAGTCCATAAGACTGTTCTATACATCAGTGTCTCTTTTGCTGTCTCGTATACAGGGTTATTGTTACCATCTTTCTAAATTCCATATATATGCGTTAGTATACTGTATTGGTGTTTTTCCTTCAGGCTTACTTCACTCTGAATAATAGGCTCCAGTTTCATTCACCTCATTAGAACTGATTCAAATGCATTCTTTTTAATGGCTGAGTAATACTCCATTGTGTATATGTACCATGGCTTTCTTATCCATTCATCTGCTGATGGACATCTAGGTTGCTTCCATGTCCTGGCTATTATAAACAGTGCTGCGATGAACATTGGGGTACACGTGTCTCTTTCCCTTCTGGTTTCCTCAGTGTGTATGCCCAGCAGTGGGATTGCTGGATCATAAGGCAGTTCTATTTCCAGTTTTTTAAGGAATCTCCACACTGTTCTCCATAGTGGCTGTACTAGTTTGCATTCCCACCAACAGTGTAAGAGGGTTCCCTTTTCTCCACACCCTCTCCAGCATTTATTATTTGTAGACTTTTGGATCGCAGCCATTCTGACTGGTGTGAAATGGTACCTCATAGTGGTTTTGATTTGCATTTCTCTGATAATGAGTGATGTTGAGCATCTTTTCATGTGTTTGTTAGCCATCTGTATGTCTTCTTTGGAGAAATGTCTATTTAGATCTTTGGCCCATTTTTTGATTGGGTCATTTATTTTTCTGGAGTTGAGCTGTAGGAGTTGCTTGTATATTTTTGAGATTATTTGTTTGTCGGTTGCTTCATTTGCTATTATTTTCTCCCATTCTGAAGGCTGTCTTTTCACCTTGCTAATAGTTTCTTTTGATGTGCAGAAGCTTTTAAGGTTAATTAGGTCCCATTTGTTTATTTTTGCTTTTATTTCCAATATTCTGGGAGGTGGGTCATAGAGGATCCTGCTGTGATGTATGTCAGAGAGTGTTTTGCCTATGTTCTCCTCTAGGAGTTTTATAGTTTCTGGTCTTACGTTTAGATCTTTAATCCATTTTGAGTTTATTTTTGTATATGGTGTTAGAAAGTGTTCTAGTTTCATTCTTTTACAAGTGGTTGACCAGATTTCCCAGCACCACTTGTTAAAGAGATTGTCTTTAATCCATTGTATATTCTTGCCTCCTTTGTCAAAGATAAGGTGTCCATATGTGCGTGGATTTATCTCTGGGCTTTCTATTTTGTTGCATTGATCTATATTTCTGTCTTTGTGCCAGTACCATACTGTCTTGATGACTGTGGCTTTGTAGTAGAGCCTGAAGTCAGGTAGGTTGATTCCTCCAGTTCCATTTTTCTTTCTCAAGATCGCTTTGGCTATTCGAGGTTTTTTGTATTTCCATACAAATTGTGAAATTGTTTGTTCTAGCTCTGTGAAGAATACTGTTGGTAGCTTGATAGGGATTGCATTGAATCTATAAATTGCTTTGGGTAGTATACTCATTTTCACTATATTGATTCTTCCAATCCATGAACATGGTATATTTCTCCATCTATTAGTGTCCTCTTTGATTTCTTTCACCAGTGTTTTATAGTTTTCTATATATAGGTCTTTAGTTTCTTTAGGTAGATATATTCCTAAGTATTTTATTCTTTTCGTTGCAATGGGGAATGGAATTGTTTCCTTAATTTCTCTTTCTGTTTTCTCATTATTAGTGTATAGGAATGCAAGGGATTTCTGTGTGTTGATTTTATATCCTGCAACTTTACTATAATCATTGATTAGTTCTAGTAATTTTCTGGTGGAGTCTTTAGGGTTTTCTATGTAGAGGATCATGTCATCTGCAAATAGTGAGAGTTTTACTTCTTTTCCAATTTGGATTCCTTTTACTTCTTTTTCTGCTCTGATTGCTGTGGCAATGTTTCTTTTGTGAGATAAATCTACTTGGTCATGGTACATATTCCTTTATAAATGTTGCCAGATACACTTTGCTACTATTTTGTTGAATATTTTTTAATCTGTGTTTATGAGGTATAGTGACCTATAGTTTCTTTTCTGGTGATATCTTTGACTTTGGAATCAGAGTAATATCAAGAATATTTTCATGCTATTGTTAAGTGGTATTGCTTTCTAATTCATATTCCAATTGTTTACTTTACTGTTAGTTTTTTTCCTGTATCAAACATGAAAGCACTTTTTCCTATGACACAGTTATTGTAATGCTCTCATAAGTTTTAATCCAGAGGCTTTATAACCTTAGCTATTAGATTTAAGTCTGTATTCATCTCAGGTTAATTCAGGAGCGTGGGGTTTGCTTTATTTCTCCCATTGCATTTTTAGGCTTCCCAGGGGTTGCTAGTGGTAAAGAAACTGACTGCCAATGCAGGAAAGAGGAGACGCGTGCTTGATCGCTGGGTCAGGAAGATACCCTGGAGGAGAACATGGCAATCCATTCCAGTATTCTTGCCTGGAGAATCCCATGAACAGAGTAGCCTTGAGGGCTACAGTCCACGGGGCTGCAAAGAGTTGGACACAGCTGAAGCTACTCAACACACACACACACACACACACACACACACACACACACATTGCATATTCAATACTTTAAAAAATTGAATTTCTTTGAAACATTTGTTCAATACTACTTTACTGTTTAGGTTTTGGACTATTTAATTAAATTATTTGTTTGTATTTTTGCCATTATTACCATGGTTTTGATTACTGCATCTTGGTAGTAAATCTTTGAAGTCAACTAGAAAAATCCTCAAACTTAGTTTTCTGATTTCAATATTGTTATGACAATTCTATGTCCTTTACAGTTTATTTAAAATTTAGGAAGTAATTACCAATTTCTATGAGAACATCTGCAGATATTTTCTTCAAATTTCATTGACAATATAGACTCAATTTGAGAAAATTAATGTCTTAAAATATAAAGCTTTTCAATTCATGAATACAATACAGTTTCATTTTATTTGAATTGTCTTTTTTTTTTTTTTTAGCAACTTTTGATTTTAGTTCTCAGTGTAGAAGTCTTATATCTCTTTTATTACATTTTTTCCTAAGCATTTTTTAAATTTATTTTTTAAAATTTTATTTTATTTTTAAACTTTATATAATTGTATTAGTTTTGCCAAACATCAAAATGAATCCGCCGCAGGTATACATGTGTTCCCCATCCTGGACCCTCCTCCCTCCTCCCTCCCCATACCACCCCTCTGGGTCGTCCCAGTGCACCAGCCCCAAGCATCCAGTATTGTGCATCGAACCTGGACTGGCATCTCGTTTCCTACATGATATTTTATGTGTTTCAATGTCATTCTCCCAAATCTTCCCACCCTCTCCCTCTCCCACAGAGTCCATAAGACTGTTCTACACATCAGTGTCTCTTTTGCTGTCTCGTACACCGGGTTATTGTTACCATCTTTCTAAATTCCATATATATGCGTTAGTATACTGTATTGATGTTTTTCCTTCTGGCTTACTTCACTCTGTATAATAGGCTCCAGTTTCATCCACCTCATTAGAACTGATTCAAATGTATTCTTTTTAATGGCTGAGTAATACTCCATTGTGTATATGTACCACAGCTTTCTTATCCATTCATCTGCTGATGGACATCTAGGTTGCTTCCATGTCCTGGCTATTATAAACAGTGCTGCGATGAACATTGGGGTACACGTGTCTCTTTCCCTTCTGGTTTCCTGTGTGTATGCCCAGTAGTGGGATTGCTGGATCATAAGGCAGTTCTATTTCCAGTTTTTTAAGGAATCTCCACACTGTTCTCCATAGTGGCTGTACTAGTTTGCATTCCCACCAACAGTGTAAGAGGGTTCCCTTTTCTCCACACCCTCTCCAGCATTTATTATTTGTAGACTTTTGGATTGCAGCCATTCTGACTGGTATGAAATGGTACCTCATAGTGGTTTTGATTTGCATTTCTCTGATAATGAGTGATGTTGAGCATCTTTTCATGTGTTTGTTAGCCATCTGTATGTCTTCTTTGGAGAAATGTCTATTTAGATCTTTGGCCCATTTTTTGATTGGGTCATTTATTTTTCTGGAGTTGAGCTGTAGGAGTTGCTTGTATATTTTTGAGATTAGTTGTTTGTCAGTTGCTTCATTTGCTATTATTTTCTCCCATTCTGAAGGCTGTCTTTTCACCTTGCTTATAGTTTCCTTTGATGTGCAGAAGCTTTTAAGGTTAATTAGGTCCCATTTGTTTATTTTTGCTTTTATTTTCGCGGATAGCCAAAGCGATCCTGAGAAAGAAGAATGGAACTGGAGGAATCAACCTACCTGACTTCAGGCTCTACTACAAAGCCACAGTTGTCAAGACAGTATGGTACTGGCACAAAGACAGAAATATAGATCAATGGAACAAAATAGAAAGCCCAGAGATAAATCCACGCACATACGGACACCTTATCTTTGACAAAGGAGGCAAGAATATACAATGGATTAAAGACAATCTCTTTAACAAATGATGCTGGGAAATCTGGTCAACCACTTGTAAAAGAATGAAACTAGACCACTTTCTAACACCATACACAAAAATAAACTCAAAATGGATTAAAGATCTAAACGTAAGACCAGAAACTATAAAACTCCTAGAGGAGAACATAGGCAAAACACTCTCTGACATACATCAAAGCAATTTATAGATTCAATGCAATCCCTATCAAGCTACCAACAGTATTCTTCACAGAGCTAGAACAAATAATTTCACAATTTGTATGGAAATACAAAAAACCTCGAATTAAATTTATTTTTTTATTGAAGGATAATTGCTTTACAGAATTTTGTTGTTTTCTGTCAAACTTCAACATGAATCAGCCATAGGTATGCATATATCCCCTCCCTTTTGAACCTCCTTCTCATTCCCTCCCCATCCTACACCTCTAGTTTGATACAGAGCACCTGTTTGAGTTTTCTGAGCCATACAGCAAATTCTCATTTGCTGTCTATTTAACACATGCTAATATAAGTTTCCATGTTGCTCTCTCCATACAGCTCACCTCATCCCCTCTCCCCGTGTCCATAAGTCTATTTTCTATGTCTGTTTCACCACTATTGCCCTGTAAATAAATTCTTCAGCACCATTTTTCTAGATTCTGGAGAAGAAATGTGTATATATGTGCGTTAGAATATATGTTTATCTTTCTCTTTCCGACTCACTTCACTCTATACAAGGTTCTAGGTTCATTCACCTCGTCAGAACTGACTCAAATGCGTTCCTTTTTATGGCTGAGTAATACTTCATTGTGTACAGGTACCACTACTACTTTATCCATTCATCTGTCGATGGGCATCTAGGTTGTTTCCATGTTCTAGCTATTGTAAATAGTGCTGCAGTGAACAATGGGATAATGCATCTTTTTCAATTTTGGTTTCCTCGGGCTATATGCCAAGGAGTAGGATTGCTGGGTCATATGGTGGTTTTATTCCTAGTTTTTTAAGGAATCTCCATACCATCTTCCATAGTGGCTGTATCAATTTACATTTGCACCAACACTGCAAGGGCGTTCTCTTTTCTCCACACCCTCTCCAACATTTATTGTTTGTAGACTTTTTGATGAGGGCCATTCTGACTGGTGTGAGGTGATATCTCATTGCAGTTTTGATTTGCATTTCTCTAATAATGAGTGATGTTGAGCATCCTTTCATGTGTCTGTTAGCCATCTGTATGTCTTCTTTGGAGGAGTGTCTGTTTAGGTCTTTTTCCCACTTTTTGATTGGGTTGTTTGTTCTTCTGGTATTGAGTTGTATGAGCTGCTTGTATATTTTGGATATTAATCCTTTGTCAGTTGTTTCATTTACTATTATTTTCTCCCATTCTGAGGATTGTCTTTTCACTTTGCTTATACTTTCCCTTGATATGCAAAAGCTTTTAAAGTTTAATCAGATTCCACTTGTTTACTTTAGTTTTTATTTCTGTTATTCTAGGAGGTGGGTCATAGTGGATCTTGCTTTGATTTATGTCATCGAGTGTTCTGACTATGTTTTCCTCTAAGAGTTTTATAGTTTCTGCTCTTACATTTAGGTCTGTAATCCATTTTAAGTTTTGCCGGGGTCCAGCCCCGGCTGATCCAGGGTATTCGAAGGAGAGACAGCGTAGGCGAAGATCAGGAAACAATTGCTTAATTAAATGTTAATTAAGGATATAAAGAGTAATAGAATGAGGATAGCTCAGTAAAATTCAGTGAAGAAAAGAGGCTGAAATAAGGATAGCTCAGTGAGGAAATTCAGTGGAGAAAAGAGGCTGAATAATTCAGCCAGAAGGTAAGAGAAAGAACGACATGGTGAGACCAAGTTTCGGTGAACAAGGCCCGTACTTTATTTTCCAAAGTAGTTTTTATACCTTAAGTTATGCATAGAGGATAATGGGGGAAGGGGTAGAGTCAGGCAGCAAGCCAGGCTTTCTTCCTGCAAACTTAGCATATGCAAAAGTTAGGTGATTTGCATCATCTTCTGGCCCGGAGGCCTGTTAACATTTTAAGACCTTTTCTTCAGAAAACTTATTTTTCTCTAAAGGTGATTGGTCAGGAGCCACCCTCCAAAAGCATTAGATAAAGTTGCATTCCTACAGAGCAAAGGTGTGGTGGGCTATAACAAGAAAAAGAATTAACTCAAGGGTCCCAGGTTACAAACATTAAAGCTACTACTTACACCAATTATATTAATCAATACACTGCCAGGGACACAGCAGGTAAGGGATATGGAAACTTAGCAGCAAACATTGGCCCAACAAGTGAAAATCCCTTCACCAATACAATTTCTAATCAATCTTTTAACTACTCAAAAGAATCTGTGTTTAGACAGTTTAGAACATCTCCTGCCTCTCACAGTTGGGAGGCTCTGAACAATCACATGAGGCCGGAAAAACCTATTCAGGCAGGCTAGAGGATTTCCAAAGGAGTTTGTAGGTTAAACACTGTCACACCCAGGAATTATTAACTGGAGCTGTAAGCTAACTTTTTTCAGAGAGGTAGTGGGGGACAGCCCCCCGTAAAGTCAGAGGTGTAGGTGAAAGCACAAAGCAGAAAGTAGGCAGACTCTGGTTTTGGGGGTAGATTGCTCGAGAATTTCCAGGGAGACTCCTGAGGCTTGATCCCGCCTTTGCGTATGCCAAGCCTCCTTCCTCATGACCTTTGCCAGAGGCGGAGCTCGCTCCCCGCAAAGTTTGCTTTTATGTATGGTGTTAAGAAGTGTTCTAATTTCATTCTTTCACATGTCACTGTCCAGTTTTCCTAGCACCATTTATTGAAGAGGCTGTCTTTGCCCCATTGTATATTCTTACCTCCTTTGTAAAAAATAATGTATCCCTAGGTGCATGGGTTTATTTCTGGGCTTTCTATCTTGTTGCATTGGTCTATATTTCTGTTTTTATGGCAGTACCATACTGTCTTGATGACTGTAGCTTTGTAGTATATTCTGAAGTCAGAAAGGTTGATTCCTCCAACTCCATTCTTCTTTCTCAAGACTGCTTTGGCTATTCAGGGTCTTTTGTATTTTCATATGAATTGTAAAATTTTTTGTTCTAGTTCTGTGAAAAATGCGATTGGTAATTTGATAGGGATTGCATTGAATCTGTAGATTGTATTTGGTAGTATAGTCATTTTCACAATATTGATTCTTCCTACCCAGGAACATGGAATATCTTTCCATCTGTTTATGTTGTCTTTGATTTCTTCCATCAGTGTCTTGTAATTTTCTGTGTACAGTTCTTTTGTCTCCTTAGATAAGTTTATTCCTAGATATTTAATTCTTTTTATTTCAATGGTGAATGGGATTTATTCCTTAGTTTCTCTTTCTGATTTTTTATTGTTAGTATATAGAATGTAAGTGATTTCTGTGTATTGATTTTGTATCCTGCAACTTTGCTATATTCACTGATTAGCTCTAGTAATTTTCTGATACTATCTTTAGGGTTTTCTATGTACAGTATCATGTCATCTGCAAACAGTGAAAGCTTTACTTCTTTTAAAATCTGTATTCCTGAGAGGAGCCAAGATGGCGGAGGAGTAGGACGGGGAGAACACTTTCTCCCCCACAAATTCATCAAAAGAGCATTTAAACGTCGAGTAAATTCCACAAAACAACTTCTGAATGCCGGCAGAGGACATCAGGCACCCAGAAAAGCAATCCAACTCTTCGAAAGGAGCGCAACTGAACAAAGAGAAGAAATACAGCTCCACCCATCAGAACACCGACACAAGCTTCCCTAACCAGGAAACCTTGACAAGCCACCTGTACAAACCCACACACAGTGAGGAAAAGCCACAATAAAGAAAACTCCACAAACTGCCAGAATACAGAAAGGACACCCCAAACTCAGCAATTTAAACAAGATGAAGAGACAGAGGAATAGCCAGCAGATAAAGGAACAGGATAAATGCCCACCAAACCGAACAAAAGAGGAAGAGATAGGGAATCTTCCTGATAAAGAATTCCGAATAATGATAGTGAAATTGATCCAAAATCTTGAAATTAAAATGGAATCACAGATAAATAGCTTGGAGACAAGGATTGAGAAGATGCAAGAAAGGTTTTTTTTGTTTTTGTTTTTTTTTGTTTTTGTTTTTTCTTTTTGGAATATATAATGGCACTACTCAGATATCTTGCCCTATCTTTCCTTATTTTCACTGCATGCATTTAATCACTGTATTACTTAATGTTTGATTTGTTATTATGGGCATTTCAAATAGACAAGCATGAAATTGTAATGACAAGAAGCCTATTTTATATTGAGGATACATGCATTTGTATTTCACACACCAGAGATATTAAACACTGATTAATTTTATGCTGCTGTTTATTAAAAATGTTTACCATAAACTATTTCCTGAATATTGCTATCATGGAGGTATTTGGGAATTTTAATATTATTTCTCCTGATGTTTGACATTTCATAGAAAGAGGAATCATAATTTCTATTTACTGCTATTTCATTGAAATGCTTTTTTTTTCAAGTAAGCTGTTTTGTTTTTTTTTTTCCATGTGCGCTTAAGAAAAAGGTGAAATTCATTGTTTTGGGATGAAATGTCCTATAGCTATCAATTAGGTCTAACTGGTCTATTGCATCGTTTAAAGTTTGTGTTTCCTTGTTAATTTTCTGTTTAGTTGATCTATCCATAGGTGTGAGTGGGGTATTAAAGTCTCCCACTATTATTGTGTTATTGTTAATTTCTCCTTTCATACTTGTTAGCATTTGTCTTACATACTGCGGTGCTCCCAGGTTGGGTGCATATATATTTATAATTGTTATATCTTCTTCTTGGATTGATCCTTTGATCATTATGTAGTGACCTTCTTTGTCTCTTTTCACAGCCTTTGTTTTAAAGTCTATTTTATCTGATACGAGTATTGCTACTCCTGCTTTCTTTTGGTCCCTATTTGCATGGAAAATCTTTTTCCAGCCCTTCACTTTCAGTCTGTATGTGTCCCCTGTTTTGAGGTGGGTCTCTTGTAGACAACATATGTAGGGGTCTTGTTTTTGTATCCATTCAGCCAGTCTTTGTCTTTTGGTTGGGGCATTCAACCCATTTACGTTTAAGGTAATTACTGATAAGTATGATCCCGTTGCCATTTACTTTATTGTTTGGGGTTCGAATTTATACACCATTTTTGTGTTTCCTGTCTAGAGAATATCCTTTAGTATTTGTTGGAGAGCTGGTTTGGTGGTGCAGAATTCTCTCAGCTTTTGCTTGTCTGAGAAGCTTTTGATTTCTCCTTCATACTTAAATGAAATCCTTGCTGGATACAATAATCTGGGCTGTAGGTTATTTTCTTTCATCACTTTAAGTATGTCTTGCCATTCCCTCCTAGCTTGAAGAGTTTCTATTGAAAGATCAGCTGTTATCCTTAGGGGTATTCCCTTGTGTGTTATTTGTTGTTTTTCCCTTGCTGCTTTTAATATTTGTTCTTTGTGTTTGATCTTTGTTAATTTGATTAATATGTGTCTTGGGGTGTTTCTCCTTGGGTTTATCCTATTTGGGACTCTCTGGGTTTCTTGGACTTGGGTGATTATTTCCTTCCCCATTTTAGGGAAGTTTTCAACTATTGTCTCCTCAAGTATTTTCTCATGGTCTTTCTTTTTGTCTTCTTCTTCTGGAACCCCTATGATTCGAATGTTGTAGCGTTTAATATTGTCCTGGAGGTCTCTGAGATTGTCCTCATTTCTTTTAATTCATTTTTCTTTTATCCTCTCTGATTCATTTATTTCTACCATTCTATCTTCTAATTCACTAATCCTATCTTCTGCCTCTGTTATTCTACTATTTGTTGCCTCCAGAGTGTTTTTAATTTCATTTATTGCATTATTCATTATATATTGACTCTTTTTTATTTCTTCTAGGCAAGAAAGGTTTAACAAGGACCTAGAAGAAATAAAAAAGAGTCAATATATAATGAATAATGCAATAAATGAAATTAAAAACACTCTGGAGGCAACAAATAGTAGAATAACAGAGGCAGAAGATAGGATTAGTGAATTAGAAGATAGAATGGTAGAAATAAATGAATCAGAGAGAATAAAACAAAAACGAATTAAAAGAAATGAGGACAATCTCAGAGACCTCCAGGACAATATTAAACGCTACAACATTCGAATCATAGGGGTTCCAGAAGAAGAAGACAAAAAGAAAGACCATGAGAAAATACTTGAGGAGATAATAGTTGAAAACTTCCCTAAAATGGGGAAGGAAATAATCACCCAAGTCCAAGAAACCCAGAGAATCCCAAATAGGATAAACCCAAGGAGAAACACCCCAAGACACATATTAATCAAATTAACAAAGATCAAACACAAAGAACAAATATTAAAAGCAGCAAGGGAAAAACAACAAATAACACACAAGGGAATACCCCTAAGGATAACAGCTGATCTTTCAATAGAAACTCTTCAAGCTAGGAGGGAATGGCAAGACATACTTAAAATGATGAAAGAAAATAACCTACAGCCCAGATTATTGTATCCAGCAAGGATTTCATTTAAGTATGAAGGAGAAATCAAAAGCTTCTCAGACAAGCAAAAGCTGAGAGAATTCTGCACCACCAAACCAGCTCTCCAACAAATACTAAAGGATATTCTCTAGACAGGAAACACAAAAATGGTGTATAAATTCGAACCCCAAACAATAAAGTAAATGGCAACGGGATCATACTTATCAGTAATTACCTTAAACGTAAATGGGTTGAATGCCCCAACCAAAAGACAAAGACTGGCTGAATGGATACAAAAACAAGACCCCTACATATGTTGTCTACAGGAGACCCACCTCAAAACAGGGGACACATACAGACTGAAAGTGAAGGGCTGGAAAAAGATTTTCCATGCAAATAGGGACCAAAAGAAAGCAGGAGTAGCAATACTCATATCAGATAAAATAGACTTTAAAACAAAGGCTGTGAAAAGAGACAAAGAAGGTCACTACATAATGATCAAAGGATCAATCCAAGAAGAAGATATAACAATTATAAATATATACGCACCCAACACGGGAGCACCGCAGTATGTAAGAAAAATGCTAACAAGTATGAAAGGAGAAATTAACAATAACACAATAATAGTGGGAGACTTTAATACCCCACTCACACCTATGGATAGATCAACTAAACAGAAAATTAACAAGGAAACACAAACTTTAAACGATGCAATAGACCAGTTAGACCTAATTGATATCTATAGGACATTTCATCCCAAAACAATGAATTTCACCTTTTTCTCAAGCGCACATGGAACCTTTTCCAGGATAGATCACATCCTGGGCCATAAAGCTAGCCTTGGTAAATTCAAAAAAATAGAAATCATTCCAAGCATCTTTTCTGACCACAATGCAGTAAGATTAGATCTCAATTACAGGAGAAAAACTATTAAAAATTCCAACATATGGAGGATGAACAACACCCTGCTGAATAACCAACAAATCACAGAAGAAATCAAAAAAGAAATCAAAATTTGCATAGAAACGAATGAAAATGAAAACACAACAACCCAAAACCTGTGGGACACAGTAAAAGCAGTCCTAAGGGGAAAGTTCATAGCAATACAGGCACACCTCAAGAAACAAGAAAAAAGTCAAATAAATAACCTAACTCTACACCTAAAGCAACTAGAAAAGGAAGAAATGAAGAACCCCAGGGTTAGTAGAAGGAAAGAAATCTTAAAAATTAGAGCAGAAATAAATGCAAAAGAAACAAAAGAGACCATAGCAAAAATCAACAAAGCCAAAAGCTGGTTCTTTGAAAGGATAAATAAAATTGATAAACCATTAGCCAGACTCATCAAGAAACAAAGGGAGAAAAATCAAATCAATAAAATTAGAAACGAAAATGGAGAGATCACAACAGACAACACAGAAATAGAAAGGATCATAAGAGACTATTATCAACAATTATATGCCAATAAAATGGACAACGAGGAAGAAATGGACAAATTCTTAGAAAAGTACAACTTTCCAAAACTCGACCAGGAAGAAATAGAAAACCTTAACAGACCCATCACAAGCACGGAAATTGAAACTGTAATAAAAAATCTTCCAGCAAACAAAAGCCCAGGTCCAGACGGCTTCACAGCTGAATTCTACCAAAAATTTAGAGAAGAGATAACACCTATCCTGCTCAAACTCTTCCAGAAAATTGCAGAGGAAGGTAAACTTCCAAACTCATTCTATGAGGCCACCATCACCCTAATACCAAAACCTGACAAAGATCCCACAAAAAAAGAAAACTACAGGCCAATAAAATCTGTATTCCTTTTATTTCTTTTTCTTCTCCGATTGCTGTAGCTAGGACTTCCAGAACTATATTGAATAGTAGTGGTGTATGTGGACATCCTTGTCGTGTTTCTAATCTTAGGGGGGAATGCTTTCAGTTTTTCACCATTGAGAATAATGTTTGCTGTAGGCTTATCATATATGGCCTTAACTATGTTGAGGTAGGTTTCTTCTATACCCATTTTTTGAAGAGTTTTAATCATAAATGGGTGCTAAATTTTGTCAAAGGCTTTTTCTGCATCTGTTGAGATTATCATATGGTTTTTATCTTTCAATTTCTTAATATGGTGTATCACATTGATTGATTTGTGTATATTAAAGAATCCTTGCATTCCTGGAATAAACCCAACTTGATCATGGTATATGAGCTTTTTGATGTGTTGCTGAATTCTATTTGCTAAAATTTTATTGAGAATTTTTGCATCTATGTTCATCAGTGATATTGGCCTGTAGTTTTCTTTTTTTGTGTTGTCTTTGGTTTTGGTATCAGGGTGATGGTGGCCTCATAGAATGAGTTTGAAAGTGTTCCTTCCTCTGCAATTTTTTGAAAGAGTTTGAAGGATAGGCATTAGCTCTTCTCTAAATGTTTGGTAGAATTCTCCTGTGAAGCCATCTGGACCTGGGCTTTTGTTTTATGAGAGATTTTTGATCACAGCTTCAGTTTCAGTGCTTGTAATTGGGTTGTTCATAATTTCTATTTCTTCCTGGTTCAGTCTTGAGAGATTGAACATTTCTAAGAATCTGTCCATTTCTTCCAGGTTATCCATTTTATTGCCATATAGTTGTTCATAATAGTCTGTTATAATCCTTTATATTTCTGCATTGTCTGTTGTACCTTCTCCTTTTTCATTTCTAATGTTGTTGATTTGATTCTTCTCTCTTTCTCTTGATAAGTCTGGCTAAAGGTTTGTCCATTTTGTTTATTTTCTCAAAGAACCAGCTTTTAGTTTTACTAATCTTCACTATTGTTTCTTTCATTTCTTTTTCAATGATTTCTTCTCAGATTGTTATGATTTATTTCCTTCTCCTAATTTTGGGTTTTTTGATGTTGTTGTTGTTCTTCTTTCTCCAGTTGTTTTAGGTATGAAGTTAGGTTATCTGTTCAATGTTTTTCTTGTTTCTTGAGGTGGGATTGTATTGCTATAAACTTCCCTCTTAGAACTGCTTTTGCTGCACCCTATAGGTTTTGAGTTGTCATGTTTTCATTATCATTTGTTTCTAGAATTTTTTTAATTTCCTTTTTTATTTCTTCAGTAATCTGTTGGTTATTTAGAAATGTGGTGTTTAATCTCCATGTGTTTGTGTTTCTTACAGTTTTTCTTCTTGCAATTTATATCTAGTCTCATAGGGTTGTGGTCAGAGAAGATGTTTGATATGATTTCAATTTTCTTAAATTTACTAAGGTTTGATTTGTGACCCAAGATGTGGTATATCAAGGAGAATGTTCCATATGCACTTGAGAAGAGGTGTATTCTTCTGCATTTGGATGGAATGTCCTGAAGATGTCAATGAGATCCATCTCATCTATTATATCATTTAAGATTTGTGTTTCCTTATTAATTTTCTATTTTGATGATCTGTCCATTGGTGTGAGTGGGGTGCTATAGTCTTCTACTATTTTTGTCTTACTGTCAATTTCTCCTTTTATATCTGTTAGTGTTTTTCTTATGTATTGAGGTGCTTCTATGTTGGTTGCCTAGATATTTACAGTATTATATCTTCCTTTTGGATTGATCCCTTGATCATTATGTAGTGTCCTTCCTTATCTCTTGGAATATTCTTTATTTTAAGGTCTGTTTTGTCTGATACGAGGATTGCTACTTCAGCTTTCTTTTGCTTCCCACTTGCACAGAATATATTTTTCCATCCTCTCACTTTCAGTCATATGTGGCTTTAGGTCTGAAGTGAGTTTCTTGTAGACAGCATGTATATGGGTCTTGTTTTTGTATTCATTCAACCAGTCTGTTTCTTTTGGTTGGAGCATTTAATCCATATACATTTAAAGTAATTATTGATATATATGTTCCTATTGCCATTTTCTCAATTGTTTGGGGTTGATTTTGTAGATCTTTTTTCTTCTCTTACATTTCTTGACTATACAAGTCCCTTTAACATTTGTTGTAAAGGTGGTTTGGTGGTACTGAATTCTAACTTTTGCTTGTCTGAAAAGCTTTTTATATCTCCATCAATTTTGAATGATATCCTTCCCGTGTACAGTAATCTTGGTTATAGATTTTTCCCTTCAGCACTTTAAATATATCCTGCCATTCCTTTCTGGCCTACAGAGTTTCTGCTGAAAGATCAGATATTAAGCCTTTGGGATTTCCCTCATATGTTGCTTATTGCTCCTCCCTTGCTGCTTTTAATATTCTTTTTTTGTGTTTAATTTCTGTTAGTTTGATTAGTATGTGTCTTGGCATGTTTCTCTTTGGGTTTTTCCTGTATGGGACTCTTTGTGCCTCTTGGACTTAATTGACTATTTCCTTTTCCCTGCTGGGGAAATTTTCAACTACAATCTCTTCAAAAATTTTCTTGTACCCTTTCTTTTTCACTTCTTCTTCTGGGACCCATATCATTTGAATGGTGGCATGTTTGATATTGTCCCAGAGGTCTCTGATACTATCCTCAGTTCTTTTCATCCTTTTTACTTTATTCTGCTCTTCAGAGGTTTTCCCCACCATTTATCTTCAGGCTCACTGATTTGTTCTTCTGCTTCAGATATTCTGCTATTGATTCTTTCTAGAGTATTTTTAATTTCAGTAATTTTATTGTTTCTCTGTGTATGCTTATTCTTTAATTCTTCTAGGTCTTTGTTAATTGAGTCTTGCATTTTCTCCATTTTATTTTCAAAGTTTTTGATCATCTTTACTATCATTATTCTGAATTCTTTTTCAGGTTCAGTTCAGTTCAGTTCAGTGGCTCAGTCGTGTCTGACTCTTTGCGACCCCATGAATCACAGCATGCCAGGCCTCCCTGTCCATCACCAACTCCTGGACTCAGACTCATGTCCATTGAGTCGGTGATGCCATCCAGCCATCTCATCCTCTGTCGTCCCCTTCTCCTCCTGCCCCCAATCCCTCCCAGCATCAGAGTCTTTTCCAATGAGTCAACTCTTTGCATGAGGTGGCCAAAGTCCTGGAGTTTCAGCTTTAGCATCATTCCTTCCAAAGAAATCCCAGGGCTGATCTCCTTCAGAATGGACTGGTTGGATCTCCTTGCAGGCCAAGGGACTCTCAAGAGTCTTCTCCAACACCACAGTTCAAAAGCATGTCTATTTCCTCTTCAAATATTTGAACTTCTGTGTTTCTGGTTTGTTCCTTCATTTCTGTAGTATTTCTCTGACTTTTTGTTACTTTAGAAAAACTTATTGTGTTTGAGGTCTTCTTTTTCCAGGCTTCAAGGTTGAATTCTTTCTTCCTTTTGGGTTCTGCCCTCCTAAGGTTGGTCCAGTGGTTTGTGTAAGCTTCATATAGGGTGAGATTTGTGCTGAGTTTTTGTTTGTTTGTTTTTCCTCTGATGGGCAAGGCTTAGTGAGGTGGTGATCCTGTCTGCTGATGATTGAGTTTGTATTTTTGTCTGTTGTTTAGGTGAGGTGTCCTGAACAGGGTGCTACTGGTGGTTAGGAGATGCTGTGTCTTGTATTCAAGTGGTTTCCTTTGTATGAGTTCTGACTATTTGATACTCCCTAGGGTTAGTTCTCTGGTAGTCTAGGGTCTTGGAGCCAGTGCTCCCACTCCAAATGCTCAGGGCTTGATCTCTGGTCAGGAATGATGATTCCATAAGTGGTTTGTTATGGCATTAAGTGAGATTAAAACAAATATCCAAAAAGGAGAAACCAAAGTTGAACCCCAGACAAATGGCAGTTACAAAATCAGGCAAATAATAATTAAAATAATGGAATATACACATACACATACATGAACAAAATCAAAATAGTCCACCAAAAATAAAGTACAATAGATTGATCTGGGGAACAAAGAAAATTGAAAATTATATTTATCCGTTAAGAACAAAACTAACTAAAATTCAAACTGGAAAACAAAGCAAGGTGTCAAGTGGGGAATAAAGTGATAAAAACAAAACTAACAAATACGTTGAGAGGGAAGGAAAGAAAGAAAGAATATATGCAAAGTTAAATAGAGGTAGATGAAGAAAACTTATATACATTAAAGATTAACTGCAAGGGGTAAAAGAATAGTAGGAAAGGCAAACAAATGAATAAATGTAGAAAAAAATACAATAGGTTTAAAAAATTAAAAACTAAAATTATAAAAAAGAGAAAAGAATAAAAAAAAATGGAAGAAGAAAGTAAAAAGGAAAAAAAAAAAAAAAAAAGCAAAACTCCCCAGAACTGCAAAAGCCCAATGTAAAGGCAGAAGTTTATAACAGCAATAAAAAATGTGGCTGAATATACACATATACATATACACCCATAAGCAAAATCAAAAGAGTCCAACAAAAATAAAGTATAATAGTTTGATCCAGCGAATAAGGAAACCAAAAATTTTGTCTAGGAGAACAAAACTAACTAAAGCACAAACTGGAAAACAAAACTAAAGCAAGGTTCCAAATGGGGAATATAGCAATGAAAATAAAACTAGCAAATATGTTGCGAAGAAAGGAAAGAAAGAAAAGAAAGAAAGAATACTTATGCAAAGTTAAATAGAGGTAGATAAAGAAAATTTATATAAATTAAAGATTAATTGCAAGGCAAAAGAATAGTAGGAAAAGAAAACAAGGAATAAATGTAAAAAAATAATATGTTTAAAAAATTATTTAAAGAGAAAAGAAAAAAGAAAACTCCCCAGAACTCCAAAAGCCCAATATAGAGGCAGAGGTTTATAACAATAATAAAAAATGTGACTGAGAAAAAAAAGAAAAAAAAATCTCAAAAGCTTAATTAGATTTTACAGTGCCGATAAAACCAACAACTACAAAAGAGGGAGGAAAAAGGGGGAAAAAATCCAAAAGAATCTACAGAACAAGTCAAAACATTAGAATAGTAAATTTTTTCTGAGTCAGTGCTGTCACAGTCCTTTCCCTCACTGGGAGTCACAGTCCACCTCACCTCCCTAGGATGCCCTCCAACACTGTGCTGATCTTTGGACCTGCTGTGGGGGCAACTCAGACTCTAATCTGGTCCTACTCCAGTGTGTCCTTGCCTCCAATGCCCAGACCTATCAGAACTAGTGTGTTTTCTTTTGTGGGAGCTCTCAATGACCTTTAATATATTCCATAGACACACTCTGCCTAGTTGATTGTGTGGATTTAATCTGTAGCTTATACAGCTAGTGGGAAGTTTTTGGGTCTTCTTCCTTAGTCACACTGCCCCTGGGTTTCAATTATGGTTTTATTTCCACTTCTGCATGTGGGTTGTCCATTGGGATTTGCTACTGAGGTTGCCCTGGAGGACTTGGATCTGCCCCAGTGAAGGCCAGGTGTGGAGGTGGTACAGCTGCTTGGGTCGCAGGGGTTCTGGCAGCACCAGGTACTCAGGGGAGTTGGTTGCTAGAGCAGCAGGAAATATAGTGCTCTAGAAGGGTATGACAACCAGAATTGGCCAGTATGCTCCAGTATTCCTTCCTGGAGAAGCCTCTTTCCTGACAGAGAAGTCTGGCAAGCCATAGCTTAAAGGGTCACAAAGAGTCAGACACTACCAAAGTGACCCTGCGTGCATAGATGCAAGACCTTTTGTGCCTGTGGCAGCTCTGCCCCAGTGAGAGTCAAGCGTGAAGGTCACGCAGCTGCTTGGCTTGTGGGGACCTTGGTAGTGCCAAGTGTGCAGGGACACAGACTGCCTCTGCTGCAGGAGTTATGACCCTATCAGAGTCTTTTTTCGAGCCTCTTGTAGCTGGTGACTAGAAAACCTCTTCGGCCAGTCTTTCTCCATAGCGCTGCTGTTTCAGGCACTTAGAGGGCTCCCTTGCCTGGGGTCTTTCTCTGTTGTTCAGCATGTCAAGCACATAGAAGGGCACCCTTGACTGGGGTCCTACTCCGTAGTTCAGTGCCTCAGGCCTTTGATGGGCTAGCCTGTCTATTGTTCAGCTGCCAATGCTGGCATATGGGGAGAGAGAGTCTATGGTGATGGCTCCACCCCACCCTGACTCAGCAGTATCACCTTGCTTCCCTGGTTGCTGGGCTTTCCTCCACAGGCATTTCCCACCACAGTCTTCTCCCTCACAGCCCCTCAATCTGTCTCTCTGCAGTCAACAGCAGCCCTCCCCCTGGGATTGCTCCACAATCCCTAAACTCCAGGTCCCAGCCACTGCTCCTTCCAGGGAATCTACATCCCTGTCTGGGGTATGTATGGCTGCGGCAAGGACTGTCTGATTCTCATTCCATTTAGGCTGCCACAGATCAACTGTTTCACTCTTAGCCTTAAATGTTTCTCCTCTGACTCAGACAATCGCCCCGATGTGGGGATTGGACCCCTGCTTCATTTCCTCCACCTACTGAGGGCGGGTCCAGTCCTACTCACACTCCTGTTTTTCCCTAGTTCCTTCATCCTGCCAAGTTTTGCATGGGTCTATATATTCTTTTCCACTGGTCAGGCACTATCTGCTCTCAGCTGGTGTTCTGCATGCACTTCTTTGTCTGAAGTTGTATTCCTGATGTATCCATGGAGATGGATGTACTCCACATCCACCTGCTCCTCCACCATCTTGTTTTACCTAAGCATTTTCTATCTTTGGATGCTATGTAAATGGTATCACTTTTGAAAATTTGTTTTCCCATTGTTCATTTTTAGTATATAACAATGCAGTTGGTTTTCGGATGAAGACTTTGTATCTTGTGACATTGCTAAATTCGCTTATTATTTCTATTTACTTTTAAGACTGATTTCCTTCATGTGCAATCATGTCACTTGCAAAAAAAAAGACAATAAAAATTCTTTGTTCTTACTTTTGTATGCCTCTTCTATTTCTTTTTCCATTTTAATGCACTGGCCATTGAAGTTGAATATTAAAGGTGAGAAAGGACATTTTTGTCTTATTGTTGATTTTAGAATTTAATGTGTTACCATTAAGAATGATATCAGCTATAATTTTTTAGATGCCCTTTATCAATTGACTTCTTTTTATTTTTAATTTGCTGCTTTAAATAATTTTTTAAAAAACAGTGAATGGCTATTTTCTAATTTATTTTGATTTCTCTACTGACCCATAAATTACTTAGAAAAGTATTTTTAAACTTAAGTCTTTAGATATTTTCCAATTACATTTTGTTTTGAATTCTAACACAGTTACATTTTGTTCAGTACATTTCAATCATTTTAAACTTTTTGAAACTTGTTTTATATCCCAATACTACATGATCTTTCCTGGTGAATGTTCTAAGTCCTGTTAAGGAAAAAAACAAAAGTGACATTGGGTGTAAGGTTATCTAAATGTTAATTTGTCCAAGTTGTGACTGTGTTATTCAAATATTCATACTGATGGCTCTTATTTATTGCCTAAAGAAGGGGGTTAAATTTTTCAATTTTGTGGGTTTATTTCTTTAATTTTTAGTTCTGCTTCATTTATTTGGTAGGTTTGTTATTAGTTACCTACATTTTAAACATTGTTTTGTCTTCTTGGTGAACTGAACCTTTCTTCATTTTCAAATTTCCCTGTTAATTTTTTTGTAATAGTGTTTGAGTGTAATTTTTCTCATAATAAAAACTTGCATAGCTTTCTCATGCTAAGTACTTGTATTGCTTGATTTTATTTTTATTCTTTTACTATATACCCATTTGTTTCTTTATAATGAAAGTGTTATCATGCATGAAAATCTTTGCTTTTAAATTAGCATGTTGAACCCACTTATAGTTAATATATATATATTTTTATATTTGGATTTAAGTATGCCACTCTGGGGAGAAGGCAATGGCACCCCACTCCAGTACTCTTGCCTGGAAAATCCCATGGATGGAGGAGCCTGGTAGGCTGCAGTCCATGGGGTCGCAAAGTGTCGAATATGACTCAGTGACTTCACTTTCACTTTTCACTTTCATGCATTGGAGAATGAAGTGGCAACCCACTCCAGTGTTCTTGCCTGGAGAATCCCAGGGACAGGGGAGCCTGGTGGGCTGCCGTCTATGTGGTCGCACAGAGTCGGACACGACTGAAGCGACTTAGCAGCAGCAGCAGCATGCCACTATGGTGTTTGTTTTGTATGTATCTTATACAGTGTTCTTCTGATTTTTATTTACTTTTGTTGGTGAGTCAAGTATTTTTTAGTGTTCTATTTTTTTCTTCTCTATTGACATTTTAGTTATGTTTGTGTTTTTATTTTTTTTTCCTTTTTTTAAATTTTATTTTATTTAACTTTACAATATTGTATTGGTTTTGCCATATATCAAAATGAATCTGCCACAAGTGTACATGTGTTCCCCATCCTGAACCCTCCTCCCTCCTCCCTCCCCATACCATTCCTCTGGGTCGTCCCAGTGCACCAGCCCCAAGCATCCAGTATTGGGCATCGAACCTGGACTGGCGACTCGTTTCATACATGATATTATACATGTTTCAATGCCATTCTCCCAAATCATCCCACCCTCTCCCTCTCCCACAGAGTGCAAAAGACTGTTATGTACATCAGTATCTCTTTTGCTGTCTCGTATACAGGGTTATTGTTACCATCTTTCTAAATTCTATATATATGCATTAGTATACTGTATTGGTATTTTTCTTTCTGGCTTACTTCACTCTGTATAATAGGCTCCAGTTTCATCCACCTCATTAGAACTGATTCAAATGTATTCTTTTTAATGGCTGAGTAATACTCCATTGTGTATATGTACCACGGCTTTCTTATCCATTCATCTGCTGATGGACATCTAGGTTGCTTCCATGTCCTGGCTATTATAAACAGTGCTGCGATGAACATTGGGGTACACGTGTCTCTTTCCCTTCTGGTTTCCTCAGTGTGTATGCCCAGCAGTGGGACTGCTGGATCATAAGGCAGTTCTATTTCCAGTTTTTGAAGGAATTTCCACACTGTTCTCCATAGTGGCTGTACTAGTTTGCATTCCCACCAACAGTGTAAGAGGGTTCCCTTTTCTCCACACCCTCTCAAGCATTTAATGCTTGTAGACTTTTGGATTGCAGGCATTCTGACTGGCGTGAAATGGTACCTCATAGTGGTTTTGATTTGCATTTCTCTGATAATGATGTTTGTGTTTTTAAGTTGTTGCTCTGTACATCTTTAAAACTTACTATAGTCTACTTTAAAGTATATTATATTACTGTATGGTCAATTTGAAAATCTTACAACAATATGCTTCAGTTTACCACCCTCCTACACTTTCTGTATATTGTATAGGTTTTTGTTTTTGTTTTTGTTTTTTTTGTATTTACAGCTTACTCTTTTTAGTGTCTTTCATTTTTCAAAGTCAGGTCTTTTTGGTATCATTTTCTTCCATCTAAGTAAAAGTTTTGGCAATTTTAAGAAGTCAATTTCTTTGAGAAAACAAAATTTTGAGTATTTGAATATCTGGAAATATCTAATTTTGCTACTTTTGAAAGATATTTTCTCTGAAGATAGAATTGTAGATTGAAAGAGTTTTTCTTTCAACACTTGAAGGTTGTTTTTCTATTATAATATCTCCTGGCCCATTGTTTTTAATGAGAAGTTGGTCAATATTAGTAAAGATATACCCTTTTATGTAATTTTTTCTTTGCTTTTAAGATCTTTTCCTTACCTTTGGTTTTTAGAATTTGCCTATAATGAGCCTAAGTGTAATTTTCTTCATATCTATGTAGTGTGAGTTTTACTGAGATTTTGTGATCTTCAGGTTGATATTCTTGTTCAATCTTAGAAAGTTCTTGGCTCTTGCTGCTGCTGCTGCTGCTAAGTCACTTCAGTCGTGTCTGACTCTGTGCGATCCCACAGACGGCAGCCCACCAGGCTCCCCTGTCCCTGGGATTCTCCAGGCAAGAACACTGGAGTGGGTTGCCATTTCCTTCTCCAATGCATGAAAGTGAAAAGTGAAAGTGAAGTCGCTCGGTCGTGTCTGACTCTTTACAACACCATGGACTGCAGCCTACCTACAGGCTCCTCTGTCCATGGGATTTTCCAGGCAAGAATGCTGGAGTGGGGTGCCATTTCCTTTTCCAGGGGATCTTCCTGACCCAGGTATCAAACCCAGGTATTCTGCATTACAGGCAGACTCTTTACCATCTGAGCCACCAGAGCCATTGCATGTTAAATTATTTGTTCTGTGCCTTCTTTGTCTCTCCCTCCTAGGGTTTCAGTTATGTATGTGTTAAGTGATTTAATATATCTTCCTTACCTTATCTTAAATGCTTTGTATCATTTATTATTATTATTATTATTTTATATTTCAACTTCAATTTGTATAGCATATTGCCCCATGTTAGCACTTACTGGTGTTTTAATTTTATTTCATTTCAAATACAGTTTACTCTGTTTAAAACGATAATCCCATTGAAAAAAGTTTTTCATGTATTACATCCGTATACTAATTTTTTGTTAAAAGACAGCAGTGAGGTAGACTTTATTTAAGGGGACTACTACAAAGAGGCTTTCTAATAGGAAAGAGAGATTTCGTTTAACTCCTTGGTTCTTTTTCTATAGTTCACATCTCTGATGAAATTCTCCATCAGTTAACTTTTTTTTTTTTTTGCCTTTTGCGTTAGAAATATATGCATATGTTTCTCCACCTGAGTCTTCTCTGTGTCTGTCTATGTTGACTGTTTCTTCTCTTCATAGTGGGCCAGAAATTTTTACTTTATATGTGTTGGATATCATACCTAAAATAATTATAGACTGAAGTAAGTAAGATGAATACTAAAAAATTAGTGGTTTTTTTCTGTCAATAATCTTTCAGGAAGCACAGTGATTCTGGCTTGGAGTTGGTGTTGACCTGGGCTTTTTTGTTTGTTTTTGTTAGATCATTTCATCAAGGCTTTAGACTACTTGAGGGCAGGCAGTGACTTTTCCTTTAGCAAAGCTTTCAATACGGAGGTTAGTGACTGTTCTATTGTATGCCGTTAGACTTTAATAGGCCGTGTCCATGTGCCTCAGTGGTTCATTGTCAGGTCCTATTGCCCACTCTGGGTGCAGGCTACTGCCTTGTACTCAGTGTAATGCTTGGGAGTGCGTGTGTCATTTCTTTTAGTTTTTGTGTTCTACCTTGAGACTTCTGCAGGATCCATACTGATTTTTTTCCCCCATTCATTGTCACTTGATGGTTGTGCCCTTGTCTTAGCAACTAAAGTCCATGTCCTATACTCAGGCAAAGCCCAAAAATGCTAGTGAGGTTTCTTTAGGTTCTCTTCCAATTTCTTCAGACTTCAGCAGGCCCCTGAGCCTGTACCTCCAGGGTTCTCTCAGTTTTCCTTCTGCATCCCTGTTGTAGACAGTCAGTGCCTGGAATTTAGTGAAAAGTTTTGAGCTGTCATGGAGTTTCCTTTAGTTCTTCTGCTCTGTTTTGAGTCTTCAGCAGAGGGTGACTTTTTCTCTCCTGCTCTGACTCCAATCTTTCTCAAAAGTATTCAGGAAAAGCTCAGAGAGAGAAGTTGAGGGTGGGAGCAGATTTCCCTTGAGTCTGAAGCTTCTACAGATTATCAGTTGCTATGCCAAACCTCACTTGAGCTTTAGTAATCAAAGCCCAGCTATTTTCATCGTATGCTTTCTACAGCAACTTCCTCCTCCAGCTATTGCTCCAACAAAAATGCAAGCAATACTAGGTCCCTTCTCTCTTATGAGTGACTTGTAACTTTTTAGAGTTTATTATGTTTTAGTTTTTTGTGATTTCAATTAAATTTTTTACATTATGTAGAAGATGCAGCCCACTCAGTAAATTTTTAGAACGTTATATAACATAATATAACACACTATTCCAGTGTACTGTCTAGACCTACTTTTGGTTGTTATTTTAGTTTTCATTTCTATGTTTCAATTTCTCCATTGGTTCATACATTAGCTCCATCTTCTTCATAGTATCACTAAGCATAATGTTAATAGCTGTTTTAAGATCTCTGTATAAAAATTTCAGCATTTCTTTCTACTAAAAACTTTGTGTCCAAATTAGAGTCATGTTTTGCTGATTATTTGCATGTCTACTGATTTTTAATTTTGATATGTGTTTTGGTATAAATTTGCAGTTCTTTTGCGTTTAACCCAGTTATATATATTTAAAGTGGAATTCTTATAGATAACATATAGCTGGATCTTGCTTTTATCTAAGCTGATAATTATGGTGTTTAGACCATTTATATTTAATGGAAATTAATATGATTGGGTTTAAATCTACTCTATAACCATGTGTTAGTTTGTCCCATCTGTTCTTTGTAACTTACTTCTTTTTCTCTTTTCTTTTAGATTAGTTTAGTAGAATTTATAATTTTATTTTACTTCCTTTTTGGTTTATAAACTATATTTTTTTCTTTCATAGTATTTGCTTTAGAGTTTGTAGTATACATTTATAAATAATCATATTCTACTTTCAAGTAATATTATTTCACTTCTTACTGAAGGGACTAAATATTGTTTTCTCTTTGACTTGAGGGGTATCATTAACAGCTCCTGTAGTTCAGGTCTCCTTGTAATTAATTCTTTCAACTTTTATATATCTTTAAACATCTTTATTTTGCCTTCAGTTTGACAGACTTTCACTGGGAATAGAATTCTGTGTTGAAAGATTTTTCTTTCAATATTTAAAAAATCTTACATTACTGTTCTTACTTCTGTTGTCTCTGACAAGAACTCTGTTGTCATTCTTGTATATATTTTCTTTCTAATATTTTTAATTTTCTGTTTATTACTGATTTTAAACAATTTCAGTTCATTTGCTCAGTTGTGTCTGACTCTTTGTGACCCCATGGACTGCAGCATGCCAGGCTTCCCTGTCCTTCATCATCTCCTGGAGTTTGGTAAGACTCACATCCATTGAGTCAGTGATGCCATCCATGACATCCATGCCTTTATGAAGTTGTTTTTATATTATCAAATTTGAGGTTTATTTGACTTTGTGCATCAGTTAGTTTACAGTGATTATCAAAAATGAAAGAAACCTTAAAAATATTTGATTAATTGGAAAAGTTGCCTGAACTTGTGTGTAGACACTCACATTTGCAACCTTCCAATTTTTTTCTTCCTTCCTCCTTCCCTCACTCACTCCCCCATCTTTCCTTCTTTGTTTGCTTCCTTTCTCGCTCTCTTTCTTTCTTTTTGATGTACAGTTGGTTTACAATACTTTGTTTCAGGTATACAGAATAGTGATTCTGTTAATTTTTATTTTCTGCAGATTATTTTCCATTATGGATTATTACAAGATTTTTTTAAGTTTCATCTGAAAACAGTATAGTTGGTTTACTTGATAGAGTTTTGTTAGTTTCTCATTAAGTTTTTCTTTAAGTATTTTATGCTGCAACTATGTTGGAACAAATGAACTCTTAATTTTCCTGATAGATTGCTGCTGTTATTAGAAAGTTTGGTTTTTTTATTTAATACCAGACTGCCACTGAATTATTAATAATTCTAATTCTTTTTGTTTGGCTATCCTTTTCCTTAAAAGAAAAGCCAAAAATATCAGAGATGTAATGCATGTAAACTTGTCATTTATAATGATGATTTTTTCCTAAAATAATTTTAAAAAATTGATTTAAAAATTTGGCTATTTCTTCAACTGTTTTTTCCCATATACTGTGTCATCTCTTCTTCCTGTGTGCATGCTAAGTTGCTCAGTCATATCCCACTCTTTGTGACCCCATGGACTGTAGCCTGCCAGGCTTCTCTGTCCATGGGATTCTCCAGGAAAGAATACTGGAGTGGGTTGCCATGCCCTCCTCTAAGGGATCTTCCTGACCCAAGGGTCAAACCCCATGTGTCTTATGTCTCCTGCATTGTAGGCAGGTTCTTTACCACTTGCACCACTCTCTTCTTCAGGGACTGAAATTACATGTAAATCAGAAGGTTAAAGGTCACTGTTGCTCAGTTTTGCTTTTTCTTGTGTTTTTTTCTATGTTTACTTTTGATTAGTTTCTGTTCCTATGTTTTCAAGTTTAGTAATCCTTTTTTTTGGTAGAATTTAATTTGCTTTTAGCACACTATTGACAAAACATGTATTAATACATCTTTTGTTACCCAAAGGCTATTGACTAGAGATGTGTCAGTATATTTTTAGAGAGTGATACAATTAACCTTACCATGCAAAGTTGTTAGAGCTTAAAATTGATCAAGGCTTCATTATACATCTTATGGTTGTTGTTATCATTTACATTTTGCTCCATTAGGTTTTTGTTCTAACCTTGTATATAGTATAAATGCAAAAATTTTTTAAATGATGCCTTGTAAATATTTTGAGTGAAGAATTTTTTGGTGAATTTTATGCAGATACTTTTGATTGTCCAAGTGACATATATATTAATGTATCAGAAGATGGTAGTTCTTCATAACATAGTTCTGATTCAGATGATGTGAATATTAGATGAACAAAAGGACAAAAAAAAATCTTTCATGATTGATTCTGATATGGAAGGTGTAGAATGAAACTCACAGTGCTGGAGAGTGCTTCTACAGAACAGTGGATTTAAAA
The DNA here is from genome assembly GCF_029378745.1 of Bos indicus. Lineage (NCBI taxonomy): Eukaryota > Metazoa > Chordata > Mammalia > Artiodactyla > Bovidae > Bos > Bos indicus. The sequence continues at coordinate 59,652,273 of NC_091775.1, read as the reverse complement.
TAGCATTTCAAAAAAATCAGAAGACTTTACAGGTGTATCAGTTTTAACTATTGAATTTAATGTAACCCACTAAGTGTTAGTGAAATAACAGAATTAATATTTGGCCAGCCAAAAGAAAAATCACTGGCCACAGGCATTAGTTGTTTTAAAAATCCCCTGGTTAAAATGAATTAATCTCATCCAGTGTACTTTTCATCTCTCATATTGAAGTTTTTTTTTTCCAAACTTTTTATTTTATATTGACATATAGCTGATTAACAATGTTGTGATAGTTTCAGGTGGACAGCAAAACGACTGAGTCATACATATACATGTATTCATTTTCCCCTAAACTCCTTTCCCGTCCCAGCTGCCAGATAATATTGAGCAGAGTTCCCTATGCTATACAGTAGGAGGACTTTGTTGGTTATCCACTTAAAAGGCAGCTATGTACACACGTTGATCTCACATTGCAGTTTTATCTCTAGAGGCGCAGTTTGGATCTTTTTAATATATTTCTTTCCTCTGTTTAACATTCATGATCTTCTACCTACTTGAACAACTGGAGAATAGTCATAATATCTGTTAATATCCTTGTTTACTAATTCTATCATTCATGTTATTTATGCATGTATTTTCATTGACGGATTTGTCTTCTCAGTTTGGGCTTTATTTTTTAGCTTCTTTACATGTTTCATAATTTATGACTAGATGATGGTGATTTTGAATTTTACCTTGTTGAAATTCTGTATGAAAGTGTGAAAGTGAAGTGAAAGTGTTAGTCACTCAGTTGTACCTGACTCTTTGCAACTCCATGGAGTGTAATTTTCCAGATAAGAATACTGGAGTGGGTTGCCATTTCCTTCTCCAGCGGATCTTTGTGACCCAGGGATTGAACCTGTGTCTCTCCCTCATTGCAAGACTATTAATCATCTGAGCCACCAGGGAAGCCAGAAAGAATTCTGTATATTTTCATATTTCTCTATCTATTCTTTTTTTTTTTATTTTTAAACTTTACATAATTGTATTAGTTTTGCCAAATATCAAAATGAATCCGCCACAGGTATACATGTGTTCCCCATCCCGAACCCTCCTCCCTCCTCCCTCCCCATACCATCCCTCTGGGCCGTCCCAGTGCACCAGCCCCAAGCATCCAGCATCGTGCATCGAACCTGGACTGGCAACTCGTTTCCTACATGATATTTTACATGTTTCATTGCCATTCTCCCAAATCTTCCCACCCTCTCCCTCTCCCACAGAGTCCATAAGACTGTTCTATACATCAGTGTCTCTTTTGCTGTCTCGTACACCGGGTTATTGTTACCATCTTTCTAAATTCCATATATATGTGTTAGTATACTGTATTGATGTTTTTCCTTCTGGCTTACTTCACTCTGTATAATAGGCTCCAGTTTCATCCACCTCATTAGAACTGATTCAAATGTATTCTTTTTAATGGCTGAGTAATACTCCATTGTGTATATGTACCACAGCTTTCTTATCCATTCATCTGCTGATGGACATCTAGGTTGCTTCTATGTCTTGGCTATTATAAACAGTGCTGCGATGAACATTGGGGTACACGTGTCTCTTTCCCTTCTGGTTTCCTCAGTGTGTATGCCCAGCAGTGGGATTGCTGGATCATAAGGCAGTTCTATTTCCAGTTTTTTAAGGAATCTCCACACTGTTCTCCATAGTGGCTGTACTAGTTTGCATTCCCACCAACAGTGTAAGAGGGTTCCCTTTTCTCCACACCCTCTCCAGCATTTATTATTTGTAGACTTTTGGATCGCAGCCATTCTGACTGGTGTGAAATGGTACCTCATAGTGGTTTTGATTTGCATTTCTCTGATAATGAGTGATGTTGAGCATCTTTTCATGTGTTTGTTAGCCATCTGTATGTCTTCTTTGGAGAAATGTCTATTTAGTTCTTTGGCCCATTTTTTGATTGGGTCGATTATTTTTCTGGAGTTGAGCTGTAGGAGTTGCTTGTATATTTTTGAGATTAGTTGTTTGTCGGTTGCTTCATTTGCTATTATTTTCTCCCATTCTGAAGGCTGTCTTTTCACCTTGCTAATAGTTTCCTTTGATGTGCAGAAGCTTTTAAGGTTAATTAGGTCCCATTTGTTTATTTTTGCTTTTATTTCCAATATTCTGGGAGGTGGGTCATAGAGGATCCTGCTGTGATGTATGTCGGAGAGTGTTTTGCCTATGTTCTCCTCTAGGAGTTTTATAGTTTCTGGTCTTACGTTTAGATCTTTAATCCATTTTGAGTTTATTTTTGTGTATGGTGTTAGAAAGTGGTCCAGTTTCATTCTTTTACAAGTTGAACTGTGTTCTGGGGCATAATTAAGTTATTTTAAAACCATTTGAGAAAGCCTTTGACAAAATAACATCCATTTATGACAAAAACTCTCCAGAAAGCAGGAATAGAAGGAACATACCTCAACATAATAAAAGCTATATATGACAAACCTACAGCAAATATTATCCTCAATGGTGAAAAATTGAAAGCATTTCCCCTAAAGTCAGGAACAAGAAAAGGGTGTCCACGTTCACCACTACTATTCAACATAGTTTTGGAAGTTTTGGCCACAGCAATCAGAGCAGAAAAATAAATAAAAGGAATCCAAATTGGAAAAGAAGTAAAACTCTCAATGTTTGCAGATGACATGATCCTCTACATAGAAAACCCTAAAGACTCCACCAGAAAATTACTAGAACTAATCAATGAATATAGTAAAGTGGCAGGATATAAAATCAACACACAGAAATCCCTTGCATTCCTATACACTAATAATGAGAAAATAGAAAGAGAAATTAAGGAAACAATTACATTCACCATTGCAACGGAAAGAATAAAATACTTAGAAATATATCTATCTAAAGAAACTAAAGACCTATATATAAAAAACTATAAAACACTGGTGAAAGAAATCAAAGAGGACACTAATAGATGGAGAAATATACCATGTTCATGGATCAGAAGAATCAATACAGTTAAAATGAGTATACTACCCAAAGCAATCTATAGATACAATGCAATCCCTATCAAGCTGCTAACAGTATTTTTCACAGAGCTAGAACAAATAATTTCTCAATTTGTATGGAAATACAAAAAACCTCAAATAGCCAAAGCAATCTTGAGAAAGAAGAATGAAACTGGAGGAATCAACCTGCCTGACTCCAGGCTCTACTACAAAGCCACAGTCATCAAGACAGTATGGTACTGGCACAAAAACAGAAATATAGATCAATGCAACAAAATAGAAAGCCCAGAGATAAATCCACGCACATATGGACACCTTATCTTTGAGAAAGGAGGCAAGAATATACAATGGAGAAAAGACAACCTCTTTAACAAGTGGTGCTGGGAAAACTGGTCAACCACTTGTAAAAGAATGAAACTAGAACACTTTCTAACACCATACACAAAAATAAACTCAAAATGGATTAAAAATCCAAGGGTAAGACAGGAAACTATAGAACTCCTAGAGGAGAATATAGGCAAAACACTCTCTGACATAAATCACAGCAGGATCCTCTATGACCCACCTCCCAGAATATTGGAAATGAAAGCAAAAATAAACAAATGGGGCCTAATTAAACTTAAAAGCTTCTGCACAACAAAGGAAACTATTAGCAAGGTGAAAAGACAGCCTTCAGAATGGGAGAAAATAATAGCAAATGAAGCAACTGACAACTAATCTCAAAAATATACAAGCAACACCTGCAGCTCAATTCCAGAAAAATAAATGACCTAATCAAAAAATGGGCTGAAGAACTAAACAGACATTTCTCCAAAGAAGACATACAGATGGCTAACAAACACATGAAAAGATGCTCAACATCACTCATTATCAGAGAAATGCAAATCAAAACCACAATGAGGTACCATTTCATGCCAGTCAGAATGGCTGCAATCCAGAAGTCTATAAGCAATAAATGCTGGAGAGAGTGTGGAGAAAAGGGAAACTTCTTACACTGTTGGTGGGAATGCAAACTAGTACAGCCACTATGGAGAACAGTGTGGAAATTCCTTCAAAAACTGGAAATCGAACTGCCATATGACCCAGCAATCCCACTGCTGGGCATACACACTGAGGAAACCAGAATTGAAAGAGACACGTGTACCCCAATGTTCATCGCAGCACTGTTTATAATAGCCAGGACATGGAAGCAACCTAGATGTCCATCAGCAGATGAATGGATAAGAAAGCTGTGGTACATATACGCAATGGAATATTACTCAGCCATTAAAAAGAATACATTTGAATCAGTTCTAATGAGGTGGATGAAACTGGAGCCTATTATACTGAGTGAAGTAAGCCAGAAAGAAAAACACCAGTACAGTATACTAATGCATATATATGGAATTTAGAAAGATGGTAATGATAACCCTATAGGGGACACAGCAAAATAGACACTGATGTATAGAACAGTCTTTTGGACACTGTAGGAGAGGGAGAGGGTGGGATGATTTGGGAGAATGGCATTGAAACATGTGTAATATATGTGAAACGAATCGCCAGTCCAGGTTTGATGCATGACACAGGATGCTCGGGGCTGGTGCACTGGGATGACCCAGAGGGATAGTATGGGTAGGGAAGTGGGAGGGAGTTTCAGGATGGGGAACACATATACACCCATGGTGGATTCATGTCAATGTATTGCAAAACCTATACAATATTTTAAAGTAATTAGCCTGCAATTAAATAAATAAATTTATATTTAAAATAAATAAACAGAAAAAAATAAAACCATTTGAACTTTTTGAAGCATTTTTAAGGTTTTTTTTTTTTGGTGGCACTAAAGAAGCTATTACTTAGGGATGACTTTTCCCCCATTGCTACAGCAAATACTCTTGTGAATTATGAGGTTTTTCTACTCTGGTGTTGGGAACATGAATTACTCTTGGCCATGTGTGATCTTTGAGAAGTTTCCCCTCTATTCCTTTCGGGTGTTTCTTTCCCCAGCTTTGATAATTTCTTTACATACATACTCTGATTACTACTCAGCTAAAGACTTGAGGCAAACCCCCTTGTAGTTCTCTTTCAGTGAAGATTTCTCCTCTTCATTACATTGCCAATGTGAAAAGCAGAGACATCACTTTGCCAATAAAGGTCCATATAGTCAAAGCTATGGACTACTGGAAAAATCAGTAGTCATGTATGGTATATGAGAGTTGGACCATAAAGAAAGCTTAATGCTTCATTGATGAAGAATTGATATCTTCAGACTGTGGTACTGGAGAAGACTTTTTAGAGTCCCTTGAACAGCAAGGAGATCAAACCAGTCAAGCCTAAAGGAAATAAAACCTGAATGTTCATTGGAAGGACTGATGCTGAAGCTCCAAAACTTTGGCCACCTGATGTGAAGAGCTGACGCATTGGAAAAGACCCTGATGTTGGGAAAAATTGAGGGCAGGAAGAAAAGGGCCTGGCAGAGAATGAGATGGTTGGATGGCATCACCAACTCAAAGGACATGAGTTTGAGCAAACTCTTGGAGATAGTAAAGGACTGGGAAGCCTTCACTTCCCAGTGTGTGCTGCTGTCCATGGGGTTGCAAAAAGTCAGACAAGACTTAGAGACTGAACAATGAAAAATGGAGAAGGAAACGGCAACCCACTCCAGGGTTCTTGCCTGGAGATTCCCAGGGATGGGGGAGCCTGGTGGGCTGCTGTCTATGGGGTTGCACAGAGTCAGACATGACTGAAGCGACGTAGCAGCAGCAGCAGCATCAATGAACAACACATTAGCTTTCCTAGTATCACATCTAGATCTCAACTGAGGGAAATTACTGGGTTTAGTCTTGGTTCTGCCTCCCTTGCCCTGCATCTTAGAAGCTCTCTCCTGACAAAAAAGTAAAAAAATTATAGTTCTCCCCTCATTATTTTTGCTTTCCTCATGATCATTTTCTTCTACTATCTGGTATCCATTAGTTTATGTATGTTGTCCATTTTTTAGATGTATAAGGTAAGAGGATGAATTCAGTCTCTATTATTCCATATTGGCTCAAATGGGAAGCATATTTTGATGTAATTTCAAATATATAGAATAGTTTTAAAAATATTGTAAAGTATTCCCATATACCTTTTACTAATTTCCATGAAGCATTTATATTTATCCATTTGCTTGCTCTCCCTCTTAATGTATGTGTTTTTTCCTGGAAAAAATTTTTGAATAAGATCAAGACATCATGTTTTTTTATACTTAAACATGTCAGTGTGCATATACTAAGACTAAGAACAATGCCATTCTCTTACACAAGCAAATTTATAAAAAATAGGAAATTTGATATTAATGTAATAGGTCATTTTTTTTCTTTTTATCAACTGTCCTTAAAATTTCCTGAATACCAATTGATTATTTCTTGTCCAGGATCATATCCAGGATCCTGATTTACATTTAGTTTTCATATCTCTTTAGTGTCTAATTTGGAACAGTTTTTTAGACTCTTGTGCTTTTTGACTTCGATATTTTTGAAGACTTTAAGCCATCTGCTTTGTACAATGTACCTCAGTTTTGATCTGTCTGATATTTCCTCATGATTAGATTCAGGATATGCATTTTTGGCAAGAAAACCACCGAAGTGATAGTGTGTTCTCCTCAGTGAATCTTATTAGGTAGGGTGCATAATGTCATTATGCTCCCAAATTGGCTGTGTTAGCTTTGATAAGTTGGATAAAATGGTGTTTTCTACATTTCTATAATTTAAAAGAACTTCTCCTGTGTAATTAATAAGTAACTTTGGTAAAATATTTTAAAAATGTACTTTTACCTACCAGTTTTAGCATCTAATAATGATTTTCTAACTCCATTAACCTTCCCATATTTATTAGTTCAATTTTATTATGAGGAAAAACTTTTATGGTAAAAAAAAAATTTTATGATGGAAGACTCAAATTTTTAATTTTATTAATGGAGAAGGCAATGGCACCCTACTCCAGTACTCTTGCCTGGAAAATCCCACGGACGGAGGAGCCTGGTAGGCTGCAGTCCATGGGATCTCAAAGAGTCAGACACGACTGAGTGACTTCACTTTCACTTTTCACTTTCATGCATTGGAGAAGGAAATGGCAACCCACTCCAGTGTTCTTGCCTGGAGAATCCCAGGGATAGTGGAGCCTGGTGGGCTGCCGTCTATGGGGTCGCACAGAGTCGGACACAACTGAAGAGACTTAGTTGCAGCAATGGATTATAATATATTATTATCATTATTTTTATACTCAAATTATTCCAGACTTTAAAGAAAAAATTCAAAACCATAAAAATATTTATTAATGCCATTATTTGTCCTTGGCTTCTTATTTTGTCGTCCCCTCCTCCAAAATGCTCTTCATCTTCCTGTTTCTGGTCAAACTTCATCCATGATTGAAGTTACTCAGCTCAGGTTCCATTTTACCCATGTAGAATTCTTTCTCTAATCATGTAATTATCCCAGATTTGGTCAGTGGAAAATTCCTCTATCTGCTTCTGTTATCTTTTGATATATCTCTATGCTTCTTTGAGTATTTTCTTAGTCTCTGGCGTAGTTAGACACTCTGGGCTTTGTTTGTACTTTCCCTGCAGTAGCCCTGAAGTCATCATTTCCCTGAGACGTTTTTGGTTCAGAGTGAGGATGATAGTATTTAGAAACTAAGATATGGGGACAATGTATTCATATTGTTACTGATGTGTCGTAGTTCTAGGCACTCTTAGTAAACGTAGCCTGGGATTGTGCGTATACTCAAGAAAACCCTGAGAGGGTCCTAAACCTTTAGCTCTGATCTTCTGAATACTTTATAAGCAGGAAGTGAAGGTTATAGAAGACACGTAAATTATGTGGTTGAGTGTCAAAGGTATGTTCTAACACATTCATAGAGTCCATCTGTAAGACTAGGAGGTTTTCAGGTTTCACACATTTGAGGAAACTTGTGTCTAATCACTATGTGGCCACTAATCTGATGGAACAGAGATTTCAGTGGCTACACATGAAGGATACAGACTTTAAAAAGATTCAGAAAAGTCGTTAAACAAGCAACCGACAACAAATAACAACAACAGAGATGGTAAAATTAGGAGTTGGGGGAGAATCTGGTTTTCATATTTGCTGTATCATATTAAACACACTTTCAACAATGACAGGGCATACAAACAGAAAGTCTGACCTGTGCACAAGAAAAGCTGTCACTGAAAAGTGTCTCTGAGGCAGTATAGATATTGAACATACTAGACAAAGACTTTAAATTAGCTATTTTACATATATTCAAAAAGCTAAAGGAAACCATATGTAAAGAATAAAAGGAAACAATAAGTTTGATCTGTCAAATAGAATACATCAGTAAAGAGATAGTGATGTGAAAAAGAGCCAAATGGAAATTCTGATATTGAAAAATACAACTGAAATGAAAAATTCACTAAAAGGACTCAACAGCACATTTTAGTAGCTGAAGGAAGAATCAATGAACTTGAAGACAGGTTAATTGAGGTTATCCAGTCTGAGGAAGATAAAAAAAATGAAGAAACATGATTGGAGCCTAGGTGACTTATAGGATATTATATAGCATACTGCTGCTAAGTCACTTCAGTCGTGTCCGACTCTGTGCGACCCCATAGATGGCAGCCCACCAGGCTCCCCTGTCCATGAGCATATGCATAATGGGACACCTAAAAGGAAAAGAGAGAGACAAGGAAGAAAGAAAATATGAAAAATGGCTGAAATCATCGAGGCATTGATGAAAAATCTAGAGCTTAAATCCAAGAGACTCTGTGAACTCCAAGTAAAATAAACTAAAATAGATCCACATCAATACATATTTTAATCAGCCTGTTGAAAGACAAAGAGAGAATGCTGAAAGCAGCAAGAGAGAAGCAACTGATCATAAATAAAGAATTGTCAATAAGATTACAATTTTTTTTCTCATCAGAAACCATGGAGGCTAGAAGGCAGTGGTTAGTGTGTTCAAAGGGCAAAAGAAAAAGTCCCTAACAGTTAAGAATTCCATGTGGAAAAAACTATCTTTTGAAAATAAGAGGCATTAAGACATCCTAAGATAAACAAAGACAAGGAGAGTTCATCACTAACATATAGCAACTTGAACACACATACACACATACACAAATAAAAACAGCTAATAATGATAACTATGTGGGCTTCCCTGGTAGTTCAGTGGTAAAGAATCCATCTCCAACTCAGGAGATGTGGGTTCAATCCCTTCATTGGGAAGATCCCCTGGAGAAGGAAATGGCACCCCACTCCAGTATTCTTACCTGGGAAATCCCATGGACAAGGTTCCTGATAGGCGACAGTCCATAGGGTCACAAAAGATTCAGACACAACTTAGGGACTAAACAACAACAAGTGGTAAGTACACCTGAAAATGCAAAATTTGTTTAATGTATTTTTGTTCGCGTTTTCTCTTTATTTAAAAGACAACTGAATAATACAAGAATTAAAATCTATGTTGACAGTTGCACAATGTGTAGATATAATTTTTTACAAGAATAACATGAAGTGGGGCAGACATATAAGAGGAAAATTTTTGTATAATATTGAAAGTGACATGTTCACGGGGTTCTTAAGGCAAGAATACTGAAGTGGATTGCCATTCCCTTCTCCAGTGAGCCACGTTTTGTCAGAACTCTCTACCATGACCAGTTCATCTTGGGTGGCCCTACATGGCATGGCTTATAGTTTCATTGAATTAGGCAAAGCTGTGGTCCATGTGATCAGGTTGGCTAGTTTTCTGTGATTGTGGTTTTTCAGTCTGTCTGCCCTCTGATGGAGAGGATAAGAGGCTTATATACAGGACAGTGGAAGATGAACTCCCCAGGTCGATATGTGCCCAATATGATATGCTACTGGAGATCAGTGGAGAAATAACTCCAGAAAGAATGAAGAGACGGAACCAAAGAAAAACAACACCCTGTTGTGGATGTCACTGGTGTTGGAAGTAAAGTCTGATGCTGTAAAGAGCAATATTGCATAGGAACCTGGAATGTTAGGCCCATGAGTCAAGGCAAATTGAAAGTGGTCAAACAGGAGATGGCAAGAGTGAACATCAACATTTTAGGAATCAGCGAACTAAAATGGACTGAAATGGGTGACTTTAACTCAGATGACCATTATATCTACTACTGTGGGCAAGAATCCCTTAGAAGAAATGGAGTAGCCCTCATAGTCAACAAAAGAGTCTGAAAAACAGTACTTGGATGCAATCTCAAAAACAACAGAATGACCTCTATTCATTTCCAAGGCAAACTATTCAATATCATGGTAATTCAAGTGTGTGCCCTGACCAGTAATGCTGAAGAAGCTGAAGTTGAACAGTTCTTTGAAGACCTACAGAGCCTTCTAGAACTAACACCTGAAAAACATGTCCTTTTCATTACAGGGAATTGGAATGCAAAAGTAGGAAGTCAAGAAATACCTGGAGTAACGGGCAAATTTGGCCTTGGAGTACAGAATGAAGCATGGAAAAAGGTAATAGAGTTTTGCCAAGAGAATGCACTGGTCATAGCAAACACCCTCTTCCAACAACACAAGAGATGACTCTACACATGGACATCACCAGATAATCAATACTGAAATCAGATTGATTATATTCTTTGCAACTAAAGGTAGAGAAGCTCTATACAGTCAGCAAAAACAAGGCTGAGAGCTGACTATGGCTCAGATCATAAATTCCTTATTGCCAAATTCAGACTTAAATGGAAGAAAGTAGGGAAAACCGCTAGACCATTCAGGTATGACCTAAATCAAATCCCTTATGACTATACAGTGGATGTGACAAATAGATTCAAGAGATTAGATCTGATAGACAGACTGCTTGAAGAACTATGGATGGAGGTTTGTGACATTGTATGGGATGCAGGGATTAAGACCATCCCCAATAAAAAGAAATACAGAAAGGCAAAATGGTTGTCTGAGGAGGCCTGACAAGCAGCTATGAAGAGAAGAGACATGAAAGGCAAAGGAGAAAAGGAAAGATATGCCCATTTGAATGCAGAGTTCCAAAGAATAGCAAGGAAAGATAAGAAAGCCTTCCTCAGTAACCAATACAAAGTAATAGAGGAAAACAGTAGAATGGGAAAGACTAGAGATCTCTTCAATAAAATTAGAGATACCAAGGGAAATTTTCATGCAAAGATGGGCACAATAAAGGACAGAAATGGTATGGACCTAGTAGAAGAAGAAATTAAGAAGAGGTGGTAAGAATACACAGAAGAACTAAATAAAAAAGATCTTCACAACCCAGATAATCATGATGGTGTGATTACTCACCTAAAGCCTGACATCATGGAATGTGAAGTCAAGTGGGCCTTAGGAAGCATCACTATGAACAAAGCTAGTGGAGGTGAAGGAATCCCAGTTGAGCTATTTCACATACTAAAAGATGATGTTATAAAACCGTCATCAGTATGACAGGAAATTTGGAAAACTCAGCAGTGGCCACAGGACTGGAAAAGATCAGTTTTCATTTCAATACCAAAGAAAGGCAATGCCAAAGAATGCTCAAACTACTTCAAAAATGCCCTCATCTCATACACTAGCAAAATAATGCTCAAAATTCTCCAAGCCAGGCTTCAACAGTATGTGAACCATAAACATCCAGATGTTCAAGCTGTATTGAGAAGAGGCAGAAGAACCAGAGATCAAGTTGCTAACATCCATTGGATCATCAAAAAAGCAAGATAGTTCCAGGAAAACATCTACTTCTGCTTTATTGACTATCCCAAAGCCTTTGACTGTGTGAATCACAAGAAACTGTGGAAAATTCTGAAAGAGATGGGAATACCAGACCACCTAACCTGCCTCCTGAGCAATCTGTATGCAGGTCAGGAAGCAACAGTTAGAGCTGGACATGGAACAACAGACTGGTTCCAAATCAGGAAAGGAGGATGTCAAGGCTGTATATTGTCACCCTGCTTATTTAAATTATATGCAGAGTACATTATGAGAAATGCTGGACTGGATGAAGCACAGCTGGAATCAAGATTGCTGGGAGAAATATCAATAACCTCAGATATGCAGATGACACCACCCTTATGGCAGAAAGTGAAGAGGAACTAAAGTATCTCTTGATGAAAGTGATTTCAATGCACGATACTGGATGTTTGGGGCTAGAGCACTGGGACAACCCAGAGGGATGGTATGGGGAGGGAGGAGGGAGGAGGGTTCAGGATGGGGAACACATGTATACCTGTGGCGGATTCATTTTGATATTTGGCAAAACTAATACAATTATGTAAAATTTAAAAATAAAATAAAGCAAAAAAAAAAAAAAAGAAAGTGAAAGAGGAGAGTGAAAAAGTTGGCTTGAAACTCAGCATTCAGAAAAGTAAGATCATGATATCTGGTCCCATCACTTCAAGGCAAATAGATGGGGAAACAGTAGAAACAGTGAAGACTTTATTTTTTTATTCTCCAAAATCACTTCAGATGGTGACTGCAGCTATGAAATTAAAAGATGCTTTCTCCTTGATGAAAAGTTATGACCAACCAGATGGCTTATTAAAAAGAAGAGACATTACTTTGCCAACAAACGTCCATCTAATCAAAGCTATGGTTTTTCCAGTAGTTATGTATGGATGTGAGAGTTGGACTATAAAGAAAGCTGAGCACCGAAGAATTGATGCTTTTGAACTGTGGTGTTGGAGAAGACTCTTGAGAGTCCTTTGGACAGCAAGAAGGAGATCCAACCAGTCCATCCTAAAGTAAATCAGTCCTGAATATTCATTGGAAGGACTGATGCTGAATCTGAAATTCCAATACTTTGGCCACCTGATGCAAAGAACTAACTTAATTGAAAAGACCCTGATGCTGTGAAAGATGGAAGGTGGAAGAAGGGGATGACAGAGGATGAGATGGTTGGATAGCATTACTGACTCAGAGGACATGAATTTGAGTAAGCTCCGGGAATTGGTGATGGACAGGGAGGCCTGGCATGCTGCAGTCAATGGTGTCACAGAGTTGGACATAGCTGAATGACTGAACTGAACTGAAAGTGAACAGGTATTATGTTAGTAATTAAGATTATAATACAATTGCTATAAATTAATATTGTTGTAAATTTTTATTAGTTCTAATTATCATGGCATCCTCTAAAATATTAGCTCAAAACTATGTAGTAAAAGAAATGGAAAGGAAATTAAAATGATACACTAAAAACACTATTTAACACTAAAGACAATAATGGAAAAATTGAGAAATACTGATAAGATGTGTAGGAAAGAAATAACAAAATGGCAGAAGAAAGTACTGTTTTATTGGTAACTATGTGAAATATAAATGGATTAATCTCTTATTAAACAGCAAAGATAAGTGAAATGGATCTTTAAAGAGTACGGTACAACTGTGTGCTATACAAGAGACTCACTCAGATTATGTTAGAAAAAAAAGGATGGAAAGTGATTTTCATAAAACAACATACAAAGGAGAGCCGGAGTGAATATACTAATATTATACAAACTAGCCTTACAGAAAATTTGACAAAGAAGCACAGTATATAATGATAATAGGGTAAATTCATCAAGAATATTTAGCAATTATAAACATTTGTGCACCTAACAAAGTTACAAATATGTGAGGCAAAAACTAACAGGATTGAAGTCAGATGTAGTTTAAAGATAATGATTGGAGGCTGTACTACTCCAACTTCAATAATTGGTAGAACAACTTGACAGAAAGGCAGCAAAGAAACTGAACTGTACTATAAGCAACTATACCTGACGAACGTCTATAGAACATTTCACCCAGAAGAAGCAGAATTCATATTCCTCTCAAGTGTGCATAGAACTTTGTATACACCCAAGAGGATTGAAAACATATGTTTACACAAAAATTTGTACGTGACTATTCACAGCAGTATTTTTCACAATAGTGAAAGTGTGGCACCACCCGAATATATCTATCAGTTGATCAATGGATAATTACATAGTTATAAAATGGCATATTACTTATTTATACAGAAAAATGAGGGACTAGTACATGTTGCAACATGGATGAATTTTGAAAATGTTACACTAAGTATAATAATTCAAACACAAAAGTGCACATATTATATGGTTCCATTTATATGAAATGCCACGAATAGGCAAATCCATAGAGACAGGAGATTAGTGGATGCCACAGGATAGTGTAAAGAGAGAATAGGAATGGCTACATATTAATAGTAAGTACAGGGCTTCTTTTTGGTGTGATGAAAATAATTCTGCAAACGTACGATGGTGATGGTTGCTTAACATTGAGAATACATGAAAACCACCTACATTTACCCTCTGATATGGCTAAATCATGAATGCTATGTTCTGTAAAATTTATTTCAATAAAAAATAAAATACTGAGTAAAGGGAAAAATAAAATCCTTTTATTTACATTTTATTTATTAATTATTATTATTATTTTTACTTTACAATACTGTATTGGTTTTGCCATACATCAACATGAATCCGCCATGGTCCTCGTGTCTTTCCATCTACTGTCATTTCCCTTCATTCTGAGGAAACTCTTTTAGAGTTTTATCCAATATAGTTCTGCTGGATGTGATTTATCACCCCAGTTTTTTTCTTTGACTATTCTGTCACATATTTAAAGAACATTTTCACTGGATTTAAGGTTCTAGGATGACAATTTTTTTCCAGCAGTGTAAGATTTTTATCTGACCTTTATTCTTTCTAATGTGAAACTCGCTATAGTATATCTTACTGTTTTCCTGCATATTATATGTCTTTTTCCCTTAGTCTGATTTTAAGATTTTTATCTTTGTCTTTCATCTTCACTAGTTTGATTATAATATGCCTAGATGTGATTCTGTTTGTGTTTATTGGCATTGGTGAAGATTCTTGATTCTGTCATTTTGATATTTTCCCTTAAACTTGAGAAATTTTTAGCTATTAGTTTTCAAATACATCTTCTTTCCATTTTATATTTATTTTCTTCCTGAGATTCTAATGATGAGTATTAAGCAGATTAATATTTTCCTATGTGTCACACTGTCTCTATATCAATTATTTTATTTCTGTTCTTCCTACTAGATTATTTACATTGATATATCTTCAAATAAACTGTTTTCCTTTCTGTCAAATATTCTTGTAAGATTTTACATTAAATTTTTTATTTCAGTGATTGCATATTTTAATTCTGGTATTTTAATTTTTTATTGCTTCCATTTTTTGCTGACATTCCTCATATGATTATTGGTATTTATCATAAATTCTTTTACATCCTGAACATATTTAAAGTATCTGATTTAGACTCACAGACATAAAGATCAGACTTGTGAAGGGGGAGAAGGGGAGGGAGAGAGATGGAGTGGGAATTTGGAGTTGGTAGATGCAAACCATTACATTTCAAATAGATGAACAAAAAGGTCCTAGCATATAGCACAGGGAACTATATCCAGTCTCCTAGGATAAAGCGTAATGGAAAAGAATATTTTAAAAAAATGTATACATGTATAAATCTGAGTCACTATGCTGTATGGCAGACATTGGTACAACATTGTATACCAGCTATACTTCAATAAAAAAATAAAGTAGCTGATTTAAAATTTTTATTGCTATTTCTACCATTTGATTCTTTGGAGTATCAATTTCTATTGAATGCTTCCTCTCTTGACTTTAGGCACATTTCTCTGATTTTTTTTTGATAAGTCTAGGATTTTTTTTTTTTTTCTTCTAAACTGGACACTGATAAGTTTTAGAGGATTGAATTCTGCTTTTTCTTCTGTTGAGTGTTGATTTTTGTTCTAGCAAGTTAATCAGGCTGGATTTAAACTCCAAACAGTATCTTCCCTGTGGTGGACAGTAGCTGAACTATGCTGTCATACCTTTCAACTTCTGTTTTCACCAGGCCCCCTAAAGCTTTCCCCATGAATGTGGATTTCAGTTGTCAGCTAAGCACTGGGCAGAATGTATGTTCAGACATAGGGGCAAATCCCACCCTCCGTGGCCCCATTCTCCACATCATTTTTATTCTATCCCTCCAGCTGCTTTGCCAGCCCCATTTTCTTCCTCAAGTCAGTAAGGCTACAACTTTCTTCCACTCCACACCATGCATACCAGGTGAAAAGCTCACATTTATATCAGTCTAACCTAGTGGACTTTGCTCTTTCAAGGGTCTCTTTCTCTAAATTTTCTGCCTGTTCTTGGTTGCTATATGGGTTTCCTAGAGTTGTAACAAAGTGCCACAAATTGCATAGCTTAAACAATTATAAATTATTTCATAGTCCTAAAGACTAGAAGTTTGAGGCCAATGTGTGAGAAGAGTTGGTTGCTTCTGAGGGATGTGAGGGAAAATCTGTTTCATTGTGGTTTGCTGGAAATCACTGTCATTGATTGGCTTATAGGTGTATCACCCAAACCCTGCATTTGTCTTCATGTGCTGTTCTTCCTTGACGTCTGCATCCAGGTTTCTCTTTTTCATAAGGACAGCTGTCCTATTGGTTTAAGGCCCACTCTGTTAAACTCACTTTAACGTGGCTACCTCTGTAAACACCTTCTTTTCACTTAACGTTACATTCTGAGATACTGGGGATGGGGACATCAAATGGTCTTTTTTGGAAAAGACACAAGTCAGCCAATAGCAACCTCTCTTCGTGGCCTTCAAATCGTTTTTTTTTTAATATTTTATCCACTTTTTACAATTTTTACGTGTGAGTATTCTGCCGTTATCAGAAGCAGAAATTGAATTAAAGATGTTGATAAGGTAGGCATTTTAGGTAATATGTAGAGGACAGCTTGCTTTACCTTGTCTTCCTTTCCACAGTGTTTGTTAATTTTGTTCTGGCAGATGGTTAACTGCTGACTCTCCTTCCTGAAACTCTCAGACGTTGTTTTATGCATTCCTGGGGTAAAACTCTTTCTAATTTTTCTATATTTTGGGTCATGGTCCTAAATCTTGGCCAAGAGTCTGGAAACTCTGACTCATGGCTTTAATCTGATCTTCAAATAGTTTTTGTATGCCCCATAGTTAAAAATGATGTTTTTTTTTTTTTTTTTTTGTAGGAACAGAAAGAGAAGGAGGAAAAGATGGGAGAGGAGAGAGAAAGATGACTATATGTGGTCTGCAATCCCTAAAATATTTACTATCTAATTCTTTACAGAAAATATTTTGACTCCTGCCCTGGGGCTTGGTTCTTTCTTCTAACATGTACTCCTTTTAGAGTCACAAATTAATAAAGAGGTGCTGACTGAGGTCTCTCCACCCTGGCTGGGCTGGCACTTCAACATCTCCCTGCACTACGTGACCTTTGGTTTTCTTCATTCAATTTTCCCCCTGTTGAAGCCACTCTCTTAGAGGCTTCACGGAGTTTTACCTTGTACAAATGCAGTCCAGCCCTTAACTAGAAACTGAAGGGGAACCTCCCTGCAGATCTCGCGGTCCTAATATGTGTAGGTTTTCCTCTTTTATGATACGGTCTACAAATTCCAGCTACTTCAACTACCATGACTCAGATCCCAGCCTCCTCAGTAGTAAGTCTTTTGCTTTGCTCTGACTGTACCTTTTAGAAACTGCACCATGGTTCCCCGGCAAAGCAGTTGTGAACACAGGCTCAGTGACAGCCTTTCCCCTCTCTCACAGTCTGCTCCACCTGTTATTCATACCTATAAACAGTAGTCTCATGTGTTTTGTTAAGTTTCATAGCTGTATAGGTTGTTGTTCAGTTGCTAAATCGTGTCCAGCTCTTTGCAACCCCATGAACTGCAGCACCCCAGGCCTTCCTGCCCCTCACCATCTCCCAGAGTTCACCCAAGTTCGTGTACAGCTGTATAGGATGAGATGGTAAATCAATCCTAGTTACTCCAACTAGGCCTAACTTGAAAGCCCATGTTTTAACCGTCTATGTTCACGTTGGTAAAAAGCATGAAGCCTTGGATCTAAAAGGCAAACACTTGGAACTAACAGTACCTTGTTTAACATACTTGTACATGTGTAAGTCAGAACCATTCAAATGCTATAACTTCGAGTGAAACGTGCATTTTAAAAACAACCTCTGAAGGATCACAGGAAGATGGCAAGGACATTTTTATGTCTTAGCCTAGCTCCTGGATAGAAAAAAAGAGTCATTCCTGATTTATTTTAAGCCAGGTCTATGAATCACAAGGGTAGTGTTTAGAATTTATACTAGATTCTTGTCCTGAGAGATGCCAAATTAAGAAATTAATATAAAATTCAGTCCCACGCTGCTGATATTTTGAGTGACAGAAACAAATATAAAACCATTCTTCAGAATTAAAGCCTCAACCTTGTCTGCACTTATCTTTCATAGATAAAAGTATATTAAAGATTAAATAAGTTAAATAATACAGGGAAGCTTCTACCAAATGCAGGAGTCAGCAGATGCTCCAAACATCAGGGAATTGGACTAAGAGTTTCAGATTATTGAACAATCTGAGAGGTATGTCTGAAATGATTAAATACATGACAGAAAAAATTAAAAATATACAAGAACAAGATGCTACAAAAAGTCTAAGCAGTTTCTAAAAGGAATTATTGATAGGTTAAGGCTATGGTTTTTCCAGTAGTCATGTACAGATGTGAGAGTTGGACTATAAAGAAAGCTGAACACCGAAGAATTGATGCTTTTGAACTGTGGTGTTGGAGAAGACTCTTGAGAGTCCCTTGGACTGCCAGGAGATCCAATCAGTCCATCCTAAAGGAAATCAGTCCTGAATGTTCATTGCAAGGACTGATGTTGAAGCTGAAACTCCAATACTTTGGCCACCTGATGCAAAGAACTGACTCATTTGAAAGAGACCCTGACACTGGGAAAGACTGAGGCAGGAGGAGAAGGGAATGACAGAGGATGAGATGGTTGGATGGCATCACCGACTCAATGGATGTGAATTTGAGTCAACTCCGGGAGCTGGTGATGGACAGGAAGGTCTGGCGTGCTGCAGTCCATGGGGTTGCAAAGAGTCTGACATGACTGAGTGACTGATCTGAACTGTAAAACTATAAGTAGAAATAATTAGATAAAACTTAATAGTTGGGTTAAATAAGGATGTCCTCTTCAACCAAAGAGATAATTGTAGTTTTTTTTTAATTGAAGGAGTTTTGACTTACTATGTTTTGTTAGTTTCATGTGTACAGCAAAGTAACTTAGTTATCTATACCCATCCATCTACTCTTTTTCAGATTCTTTTCTATTATAGGTTATCCCAAAACATAGAATTTACTTCCCTGTGCACAGGGATGGCGGAGCCTGGTGGGCTGCCATCTGTGGGGTCGCACAGAGTCGGACACGACTGAAATGACTTAGCAGCTATACAGTTGACCCTTTTTGTTTGTCTACTTTCTATATAGTAGTGTGTGTTTACTAATTCCAGGCTCCTAATTTATCCCTCTTCTACCCTCTTTGCCCTTTGGTAACCGTAAATTTGCTTCATAAATTTGCTTTCTGTGTCTGTGAGTCTATTCCTGTTTTGTAAATAAGCTTATTTGTACCATTTTTTAAGATTCTGTCTGTAAGAGATATCACACAATATTTGTCTTTCTATATATGACTTACTGCACTTAGTGTGATAATCTCTAGATCCATCTGTGTGGCTTCAAATGGCCTCACTTCGTTCTTTTTGATGACTGAGGTACATTCCATTGTATATAGGCACCACATTTTCTTCATTCATTCATCTGCTAATGGGCATTTAGGATGCTTCTATGTCTTGGCTATTGTAAATAGTGCTGCTATGGACATTGGGCTGCATGCATCTATTTGAATTAGAGTTTTCATCTTTTCTGGTATGCATGCATGCTTTGTTGTGTCTGACTCTTTGTAACCCTAAGGACTGTAGCCCACCAAGCTCCTCTGTCTATGGGATTCTCCAGGCAAGAATACTGGAGTGTGTTGCCATGCCCTCCTCCAGGGGTTCTTCTAGAACCAGAAATCGAAACCAGGTCTCCTGTGACTCCTGCCTTTGCAGGTGAATTTTTCACCACTGAACCAGATGGGAAGCCCTCATCTTTTCTGAATATATGCTTAGGAGTGGGGTTGCTGGATCATATGGTATTTGGTTGGCAAAAAAGTTCATTCAGATTTTTCCATAAGATGTTGCAGAAAAAAACCAAACAAAATTTTTAGCCAACTTTATAACCTTATATTTATAAGGTTATATTTATAAGGCCAAATTTATAAGGTTACATTTACTTCAAAAGGAAAGCAAAACAGGGATTGTCTCTTGCTATGTGGGAGTTTTCTCCTAAACTACAGCTTCAATGACTCACTGATGAGAACATTTTCATAGAACTGTACCAAGTCAGCTTTCCAATTCCATTCATGTACTTTGAATGAGATCACGTTGTATTTGAAAAGAAGCAGGGATTTGTAGAACCCAGAATCTATGGCAGCTTTGAGTAAGACAAAAATGTCATACAGGATGAGAAGGGAGAGGTGTGATGAAATTACTTCCCCACATTTGTGACAGGCTATACTAGGCACTTTATGGACTTTAATACTCCTAATGTTATGTGATATAGATTATCCATTCTAGGGGTGAGTATATTCAAGGTTATAGTGAATTATAAGATTGGATTCAAATTTTGAACTGTAAAACCCTAAAACTGTTTTCTTAACACTACATAAAGCTTACACATAACCCTCCAAAGTAAAGTGGAGAGCTGTACACTGCTTCAAGAATTGGCGTGTTACCAAATAGTGGTGTCAACTGCAGTACTGATTAAACAAACTTGATAAGCCTTGTCTGCTTTAAAATTTGCCTTGATGCAAAGTCATCAAAGGAAAAAGCTCTACAGAAACTCAAAATTTCCTTTTTGAAGGTGACGTGGAAGGGCTATATACAGTAAAACAACTGTAGACTTTACAATTTATGTTTTGTTGGAACATAATGGGGGCCGAGGGAGTTTAAAAGTCTCTAGGAAAGTAAAAGTTAACCTTGCTTTATGTACTAAATGCACTACACTGGATAAAAAGCTAATATTTGAATATGAAATCTCTTTTGACATAAGTTGAAGCTTTGCTCCTATTTAGAAAGCACACAGCTAAAATTCAAAGTCTTGAATACAAGGCCTAATAAAAACAACTCTTAAGCATCCTAACAGTCCCTTCAGAGGAGCATGTTGTCTGTAAATAATGCACTCTCAAATGAATTTAATTCTCTGAGCAATCTTCTGTGAGCAGTTGGCTCAGAGGGTAATTAATTCACCTGATCTTGCCGAGTTCAGTGAAAGCATAGCTATCAGAACAGACACTGCCTCCCACAATGGAAATGGCAAGAGGAACTGGCAAGCGGAAGCTTCCAGCCCAGATGTGGCATGCCCTCTTCTGCAACTGCCTCAGTGACATGAAAGGTGAGAAAATGGCAGAGGGCAGCCCATTTGACACTTCCTCACATGCTTAGTTTTCTCTTGCTTTTAACCATGTACTATCTCTCTCTCTGCACAGTCACTCCTTAGCGGTTTTGTCTCTCCATTTCTCTTTTACCTTGTCTCCTCCTCCCCTCTTCTTTCCTTCTTTCTAGGCCAACTTTGGTTCTATTGATGAGATTTCTCAGTATAGGTATGACATTAGATATTTATTAACTATGTTGATTATAATCCCACTCTAAAACCAATTACCAAAAACTCAGAGGCTGGAATTTCTTCAAGAAGTTTCTTTATTAGGCTCACTTTTTCAGAGATAGAATGAACCATAATTTTCATTCATTCGCTCAACAAATAATTTATTCCACATCAGGCACTGAAATAGAGAAGTAAAAATAAAGAAAACAAAAATATATATACACATTCACAGAGCTTTCATTCTTGGCTGGAGATGGAGAGATATATATAATTTAAAAAGTAAATTATATAGTGTGTTGTGGGTAGTAAGTGCTGTGGGAAAATAGAGGAGGGGAAGAAGGATGAGAATGCTATAAGGCTGCAATTTTAAAAGAGATTTCAGGCGTTGCTGAAATGGTAACATTTGAACAAAAAATTGATGGAAGAGGAGGTAAAAGAGTAAGTTGTATGTCTCTCTGGGAAGATTTTTAGAGGAAACAATTGCAAACTCCCTGAGGTGGGAGAACTCAAAATATTTGATGAAAAGCAAAGAAGTCTGTCTATATAGTCAGAGTGGAGTGAACAGGTCTGACTTTTCCTGCAAAGTTGCCATTGACCTTTAAAGTATAATTCCTCAGGTGTCCAATAGCCATTTCT
Organism: Bos indicus; assembly: GCF_029378745.1. Taxonomy (NCBI): domain Eukaryota; kingdom Metazoa; phylum Chordata; class Mammalia; order Artiodactyla; family Bovidae; genus Bos; species Bos indicus. The sequence continues at coordinate 59,630,156 of NC_091775.1, read as the reverse complement.
TAATACTGATGACTGATTAATTGATTCTAAAGAGATTCCTAGATGATCTCTTACAAGATTGAAAAGTACACAGGCTGCTAAAACCAAAAGGAGCAATTGGCAGTGTTGTGATATCATAGAAGGTTTAAGCAAGTGAACACATCAGGCTGATCATCAGCCTTTTATCAAATGTTTGTTCATCATTTCATTGAAACCAGGGTATATATAATACCCCATACCACTAGTGGATGAAAAGCAGGCAAATTAGCAGACTTATCAAGGTAAAGAACACATTTCCTCTATTGCACACATTCTCTGTTCTTTTCAAACCACTTTCAGCCAGTATCTCCAACCTCATTGAGAAGGTCACAGCCGTCTGACCTTGCTTCCTTACTCTCACCCCTGCTGTATCTGTTCCCAAAGGCGTTTATTCCTTCTCACATGACCAGCCTTTGTGTTGCTCTCCAATTTCTGCTGCTCTCCAAAGAAGCTGCTGATTTTCCCATTTGATGAAATCCCTTCTTCTGTTTTCAAATGACAGCAGTTTTTTGTTTATTTGTTTGTTTGTTTGTGTTGCTTACTGTTGGATACTTCGTACCTGGCACTTCCTGGTACCAAGTAAACATTTCAGAAATATTTGTGAGTTGAAAGAATGGTAGTTATCCCTTGTCTTAAAGTGAAAATAATTCCCTTTGATTATTTAATTATTTGTGGATGAGGAGCTCCTTTTCCTTTCTCCATCTCTCTCCTAAAACCTACTTTTCTCTTTTCCTAAAGAGCAAACCTTCCTAATACCCTAAACCTCAAAGTTGTGCATGTGTCAGTTACCTGTCTGTGTCTTCCTCAATCAAAACCCCATTCCTTCAATGAGGGCCCTTCTTTGCAAAAAAAAAAAAAAAAAGGGGGGGGGGGGAAAATAATCTATTGAAGTCATTTACTTTGTTCCAATAATTACATCAGAACCCTCCTTGGGGTGTCTGAATTTTCATGAGAGGAAACCTGTACTTCTACATGATATTTGGTTTCAGGAATATCATGGCAGAAAAGTTGCCAGTGATTTTAAAAGAATTCAGGTAGTTTGAGAAAATTATCGTCTGCTTCCTTTTATGAGAGAGATTCCCTTAGAACTGTGTTTTTGTTTTTTTGTGTGTGAACCTGTGTTTTGCCCCTTTAAAACCTTCTAAGTGTGCTGTCTGTTGGTTTCATCATGGTTATTTTCAAACATCCTTTCTGAGATGTTTCTCCTGCAGGTGAGGCATTTCTGAGTGACATTTCCCATCAGGACTGCAGGTACATCTGACCGACCTCCCTGATTGTCCCACGTCAACAAAGGCCAGACCAGGCTCTGTGATCATGGGGCAGCAGGCATTCCTAGCCAGTGAGATTAGTTCTGTTTCACTCAGCATGCTCTTCAGCTAAAAACTCTTATTTTAAGGGCCATTCAAGGAGCAGAAGATATAAGTATGGAAGTGTACCTTGGCAAATCAGCAATCCTATTATTTGGGAGAGAACCATTTTCAGTGATTTTGGAATCAGGACAAGATACATCTGTATTGAAGGACCTGACATGTCTGAGATAACTGCATTGGCTCTCTAAAAAGTGGAAACATTCACGAAATAAGGCCGGGTGGATAGGAAATATAGACACTTTCAAATTACTTTAACTTCTCTGGTTTCTTGCCAGATTGATTTCTTTCATTAGGGGAAGTTCCATCTACATACCATTCTAGCCTCAGGAGGTCGGAGACTGATTTAGTGGTCTTAATTTAAGAGCATCCTGAATTTTCAGGAATTTATTGTTTAATATTTGAATGCCCATATGTGACATTTGGATTAATCGACTTGATTTGGGTATAAGTCCTTTGTGAGTTATGCCTCAAGTGGAATTTGAAGCACAGTTTCCAATTAGTGGTGCCACCATCTTGGACATCCAGCCTAGAGGTAACAGATTTGAACACTATTTTCAGCACAGTCTCGATTTAAGGCTCTCAGTAGCTTCCTGTTTGCTATTTTCTCTCCCTTAACCTCCATAGCCTCACATCGGGACCAGAGACCAAAGGCTTCCTGACCGCTTTTCTGACCTCATCTCTTTTTATTCTCTGGCCAATACCTTTAATAGAGGCACTACTGCTCTATCCCTACCTCCAGGAGGGAAGTTTGGAAGGATGGGGGAATTTACTATCACTCGGGGACAGGACCAGCACTTGATGGGTGGCATTTAGGGATGAAAAAAGTCCTGCAATGTGCGGCAGTCCTATAAATAAAGAACTGTTCCCAGTGCCGAAAGGACTCTCATTGATAAATGCCATTTTTAAAAATTTCTATCTCCCCCTGTCACCTCCGCCTCTTTATAATTATCTTGCTGCCCTTGCTCATATTCTTTTTCTACCTTCTTCATATGTACTAATGCTTACCCTCTCTTCTTTATACCTGTCTCACCTGAGATGTCCACTTGGTACTTTCTCTCTGAATCCCCTCGGATTCTATCCATAAAGGCCCAGCATTGTTTCTACATCCTCCTCGAAACCTTACCCAATCATGCCACTCTGAGCAACCTCTCAACACCATAAATTCCCTCCCCATCTATTTTATGCAGCACCCTGAGGAGAATCAAGCTCTTTTTTTTTTAAACCTTTTACGTGTGCCTGTTCTTCCTCTCTAAGCTCCTTGAGAGCAATCTTGTGTCTTACACTTTTCCGTCTTTGATTTCATCTATTTCTCTAGCCTCCTCTGCACCAGCCAATTAGGTGTTCAGTTGAGTTCAGTCGCTCATGTCCGACTCTTTGCGACCCCATGGACTGCAGCACGCCAGGCCTCCCTGTCCATCACCGGCTCCCAGAGTTTACTCAAACTCATGTCCGTTGAGTCGGTGATGCCATCCAACCATCTCATCCTCTGTCATCCCCTTCTTCTCCTGCCTTCAATCTTTCCCAGCATCAGGGTCTCTTTCAAATGAGTCAGTTCTTTGCATCAGGTGTCCAAAGTATTGGAATTTCAGCTTCAACATCAGTCTTTCCAATGAATACTCAGAACTGATTTCCTTTAGGATGCACTGGTTGGATCTCCTGGCAGTCCAAGGGACTCTCAAGAGTCTTCTCCAACACCACAGTTCAAAAGCATCAGTTCTTCAGCACTCAGCTTTCTTTGTAGTCCAACTCTCACATCCGTACATGACCACTGGAAAAACCATAGTCAGTTAGGTGTACTTTCTCCCAAACACACTGTGGCAGACACTGCTTTGTGGTGGTCACAGTCACAGCCATGTCCTCCTGGACACATCACATTTCCTCCCTTGCAGTTAGGTGTGATGTTTGGACTGAGTTCTAACCAAAGGAATGTGGGTGAAAGTGAGGTGTATCTGTCACACTTATGTCTGCTCTGTTAACATTTTCCATATTCAGTCAGTCCTCCTCACTCCTCTTTCCCACCCATCAGCTAAAGGTAGAGAACTCTACATACCTAGGAACAGAACCACAAGATGAAGAGTCAGGTCCTCAAATAACTGGACAGAAGCTCCCTCAACTCACTGGGAACCTCTGAGTTTGACTCTATACGAAAAAGGAATAAACTTTAATTTTGTTTAGCCACTGAGATTGTTGCACATTCATTATAGTAGCGAACATTATTGTATAACCCACCTGCCATCTGCTTTCTTATCTACATGAGTTTATTTGCATGGTTACCTTTGCTTGGAATGAGTTTCCTCTTCGTATTTTAAACTTTTATGCTTTGTCTGATACCTGGACCATTCCTGCCACCTCCATGGGGCTTTCTACAATTTCACCAATCCAGAGTGACTTCCTCCTCCTCCTTTCTTAAAAGTCACACAAACTGCTTTACCACCCACTCAACAAATATTATGATACTGCACATATTTTTATTTAGTTTTAATGTGTATATCCTATCTTCTCTGATAATTTTTAAGATCTTTCAATGGTAGTACCTTTCTCCTGTGCTTCACAGTATTGGGGATGTTATAGGAGCCCAGGAAATAATTGTAAAATGAATGAATTTTGTTACATCTCATCCTTTCTTATTGATACATCTTACACTGTAATAGTTTGCTCCTTCCACAAGGGATTTTGATGGCATTTCTTGTTTCTCTGCCTGACTCTCAGAAATGCTGTCAAAAGAAAATCATACCTTCCCAGTATTCCTTCTCTTTCACACAGTTCACTTTAGTGCCACTTACTTGTTTGTGTTTAATACATGCTAGTTTTGCATTGGAGAAGGAAATGGCAACCCACTCCAGTGTTCTTGCCTGGAGAATCCCAGGGACAGGGGAGCCTGGTGGGCTGCTGTCTCTGGGGTTGCATAGAGTCGGACATGACTGAAGTGACTTAGCAGCAGCAGCAGCAGCAGTTGAGTAAATGATTCTAATTCTTTTCTCTGTATACAGGAAAAATATAGGTAAAGCATCTTAATTCTCCAGTTTTGGGAGATATCAAAACATTGTATCTGATTTCTATATTTTCTTTGTTATCGTGGGAGTAATCACACAGGGCTGGCTGACTGTTGTGAATGAGGTCAGTCATGACTCTATCGACTTTTTGTCTAACAAAAGAACAGATTCTTCAATCTGTGACTGTAGTGTGATCATCACTTATGCTAGTTTCATCTTTGAGTTAATGTATCCTCATACGTATGGTACTTTTCAAATTGGTGGGGTAGTCCAGTGAGACTTTGCTTGCAGGGATTTGCTTGAGGGAAAGCCTACAGAGGCAGAGGCCTTGCCAAGAAATCAAAGGTATTGACTTTGCTCTTCTTTTCTTCCCCACTGGGACTTGAGACCTCTGTCAATAGTGGCCATAAAGAAGAGACCCACAAGTCAAGTGTCAGGAGGCCTGACTTACTCTTACAACTTGACTCTCAGCAACCCACTTCTTTCTGCACTGGAAAATGGGTCAATACTATTTGTCATATCTTTTTGGTGTCTTATTAGAGTCAATGAGGTAGTGTGCATATGTGTGTTCTGTCATGTCTGACTCTTCGTGACCCCATGGACTGCAGCCCACCAGGCTCCTCTGTCCATGGAATTTTCCAGGCAAGAAACCTGGAGTGGGTTGCCATTTTCTACTCCCGAGGATTTTTCCAACCCAGGGATCAAACCCACATCTCCTGAGTCTCCTGCATTGGCAGACAAGTTCTTTACCAGTGAGCCACCTGGGAAGGCCCGATATCGTAATATCAATTCCCATATAGGTAATTTCTGACTAATGGACAGATAATAGGCAAAAACTCCCATGACACATTGGTGTTGGAATCTGTTTGAATTGATATTGAACAGATGGCTTAAGTCTCTAGCTAGTCTCAGTTACTTGGATGTAGCAGGTGTAGCCCTAATTACAGGTCTACATCCTTTGCTACGATCTCTGAGTTTCTTTAAATTCTGAAGGGACAGATGTTAGCATAGGAGGGAGAAGGCTCCCGACTGGGAAATTCCTGAGCAGTAAAATGAGAAATTTATTTCAGTGAGGAGGTGAGCAAGCAGCTAAGCCAAGCCTCCAATGGCTGGTCCAATCAGGGAGAGTCGTGGAGGAAAGAGACCCATAATGGTAGAGGAAACGATCGGTGATGGGGGGTAGGAAACATCCGAGCCTCCAGGCAAGGTTATACAGATTTATTAACTAATTAGAGTTTTCATTTAAAGACCACCAGTATTTGTCCATAAACTCTCTCATTCACTAATTATTTAATAGGTCTACTCAACTTAAGTGCCTGCTTATTATGGACAATAACCAGACTTGTTTCATGTTGACACTGTGCATCAGGGGACAGAGGAAATGTCACAGACATACCTACTAGAGGATAGTTATCTGACATTGGTTTCTGTTTAGTTCTTTCTTGTTTCAGATTCTGGGATGTACTTTCATAGCTGCAATAGATATTCATCCCTTTATTCAGTCAATAATTATGTATTAGATATCCAGTACTATCCTAAGTGCTAGAGATATAGAAAAAGTTCATACCCTCATAGAGCTTACATTCTTGCAGAAGCAGAAAGAGTGCATGTGTGGATATATCTGATATGTATATGACTTTAAATATATAAAATTATATATATAAACACCAAAATACTTTCTGACTTCTTCCTACACCACTTCTCCCTCTCCTTTGCAAGTTCTTTCTCTTTTAGCTTTTCAAATATTGCTGTTCCCCAGGGGTTTATTCTCTGCTCTCTCACTTTCTCACCCTATCCACTGTTCCTGGGGTTTTCATCCAGTTATGGGGCTTAAACTATTGCACTTATGCAAATGTCACCTTAAACGGAGTAGTTCTAAGTAGTTCTAAGTAGTAGTTCTAAGCTCAGTAGCTTGCAAGTCTCAACCTTCTCTAGGATCAATCTGCCTTTCTTTATTAATTCTGCTTCTTGGTTTGTGGAGCATTCCCCTGCCTTTCCACCCAGCCCCTTCACCTATCAGTCATTCATCCAGTCTTGGCGATTTTGCCCCTAAATAGGTTATCGTCTTCTCTCCTGGACTCTTACCTCAACTCCACACCTCTCATCCATGTATCCAAAGTATTCTCTTCATTCTCTCAAGGATCTTCCTATTCCAAAATGTGGTCATATCACTACTTTGCCATAAACTTCAAAGGGTTCCTATCACCTATAGTATACTGTTAGACTCCATAGGAAATCACACAGGACTTTCCCTGTGATGAACCTAGAGTAGTGACTGGTGTGTGGAAGACATATTCATTAATAACTGTTAATATAATTGCAATCTTATAATGTAATAATTATAATTATATAATAAGTATCAATAGCTTTTGTTACGATAAAAGTATTTATAATGATAATTAGCATATTAGTGATAAAAAGACAACCCCCGTCCCCAAGCAGTCCCTCTCTACCTAACTGTCCATTATGTAATTCTAAAGTGCTCTGGCAAAGTGGACATGCCAGAAAAAATATGAGTTTTTCTACTTTGTAAGTTAGTTATAACTAGTTTTGATCATGTGAAAACATGAACAAGCCTGTAATGAAAAACAGAATGCAATCAGCCCCTGGCTGTGACATAAAGCTCCTGGCCCAGTAATGAGAAAGGCCATAATTTTCCAATCATGCTGCCCAGTCTGCAGCATTGCCACAAGTTAAACAGATATCAAAATAGAGTGAAATTATTGACTCTGATGGGCTCTGTGTCCTAATAAATGCAATATCATATAGCAGAAAATGTTCCAGACCAGGAAAAATGTGGGAAGGAAACAGACACTTACTAAGCAGCTATTGTGCATTAAATGTTTTCTGTATTCATGCCCACTTAACGCTCATAAGTCTATCAATTAACAAACATTATCCTGCTTACTGCTGAGGCAAAGAGGTTTGTAAGTTGTGCTATGTTATACAGCTAATGAAGTGACCCTGAGCAGACCACTTCACTTAAGCAGCTACTACGCTCTGTTAGCCTGATGTGTTCATACCACTCAAGTCAATTTCTCAGGAAATTCCCATACCTGGCCATCTTCACTGTTAAAATTGTAATACAGGGTCTTGCCTTTTATCACTCTCCCCCTGCTCAATTTGTAAATTCCACAGGGAGCTGTATCTCTCTGGTTCACACCTTTGGGACTGAGAGCTAGCATAGCCCCTGGCTTCTAGTAGGTGCTCAGTAAATGCTTGTTTAATTAACTTTCTCATTTTTAAAAAGAGATACCTGGAGCATGGGACCTGTAAAATTCCTGTCAGTTCTGTGTTGCTGGTGATAAGGTTCTGACCTGGCCAAGACAGAGACCTGAGAAGGACTTCATATTTCCCAGCAGCTGATGTTGTAGGAAGAACATGATTGCAGATGCTCTGGGTGTTGGTTCTTGTCAGAAATTCTATCCAGGTCCAGACCTGTATAGGAAGTAGGGTTTAGTCTTCCTGAAAAAAGATGCACACAGTCCATTTTATTGTATAAAGTTTTACCATGAATCACCACAAAGACACAGTTGGTGGAACTGAAACAGTAAATATGGAGAAGCCATGAAGATTAAAATAGAATAATAATGATTCTTGGTTTCTAGTTCCTGTCTACGACTTGCCCCTCAGGAGACAAGTCAGGACTGTTTACCATCTAATCCTAGAAGCTTAGCTGGATTCTAATCCTGGCTCTTGAAATTTCAGATTGCTGTTATTCAGTTGCCCAGTCATGTCCAACTCTCTGCGACCCCATGGACTGCAGCATGCCAGGACTCCCTGTCCCTCACCATCTCCCAGAGTTTGCCCAAGTGCATGTCCATTCGGTGATGTGAACTAGCCATCTCATCCTCTGATGCCCTCTTCTTCTGCCCTCAATCTTTCCCAGCATCAGGGACTTTTCCAATGAGTCAGCTGTTCACATCAGATGGCCAAAATACGGAGTTTCAGCTTTAGTGTCAGTCCTTCCAACGAGAATTCAGGGTTGATTTTCCTTAAGATTGAGTGGTTTGTTCTCCTTACTGTCCAAGGGACTTTCAGGAGTCTTCTGCAGCACCATAGTTTGAAGGCATCAATTCTTCGGCCTTTTGCCTTCTTTATGGTCCAGCTCTCACAGCCCAAACACTCATGTTTAAAATGGAGGTAATGTATCTGTTAGATTGAAACATATAAAATTACCATTTTGGTGGGGCAAATGGGTCAGATATTGACAACTTCATATAACTCAACTTAATACATCATAGGATTGTTGTAGGTGAAATGAATAATGCATGTAGAGCACTTACCATAATGCCTGTCACAAAAGTACTCAATATACGCAAGCCATGATGATCATAATGATTTTTATCTGAGATGGCAACTGAGGTCTTACTGGACTCCTGCCTTTGGTTTAATTTTTCTAAGTGGTACCAATCAAATGACTAGCTTTATCTGACCATATTTTAAGGGTAAAGAGCAAGCAGGTAGTCCCTGAAGCCTACTCTTCCCAGTTTGTTGTCTTGGACATAATACTGGACAAGAATTACAGGGGTCCCAAATAGACATGTTCATGCTGCAAAGACCCTTTTGTGGACATATTCCCAGAGCTTCTCCATATACTGAGTGATCACCTTCAAGACTTGACCTCACATTGCCCACTTTGTATTGCTGTGACCCCAAATGAGTCATTTAATATTTGAGTGCCATGTCATTTAATATTTGTTTCATTTTCTTTTTTTTTGGGGATTTTATTTTATTTTTTTAATTTTTTAAAAATATAAATTTATTTATTTTAATTGGAGGTTAATTACTTTACAATATTGTATTGGTTTTGCCATACATCAACAGGAACCTGCCACAGGTATACACGTGTTCCCCATCCTGAACCCCACTCCATCCATCCTCCCTCCCTGTACCATCCCTCTGGGTCGTCTCAGTGCACCAGACCCAAGGATCCAGTATCCTGCATCAAACCTGGACTGGCGATTCATTTCATATATGATATTATACATGTTTCAATGCCATTCTCCCAAATCATCCCACCCCCTCCCTCTCCCACAGAGTCCAAAAGATGTTTTACACATCTGTGTCTCGTTTGCTATCTCGCATACAGGGTTATCATTACCCAACAAATACTCATTGAGTATTTCCTTGATTTTACTCATTTGAGTATTTCCTTGGTTTTAGGCAAAAATGTACTGCTTTCACAAACAAAACTTTACCCTCATGGTAATGTTGTCATTCATTATTAATTCATTCCATACATATTTATTGAACACTTAGTAGATGTCAAAGATTATATTAGTCAATGGATAAAATGGCAACTAAGTGAAAGATAGTTCCTGGGAGCTAAAACAGACATTAAAAACATACCCTTATACAAGTAAACGGGCTTCCCAGGTGGCTCAGTGGTAAGGAATCTGCCAGCCAAGGCAGGAGACACAGGAGACTTGGGTTTGATCTTTGGTTGGGAAGATCCTCTGAAGGAAGAAATGGCAACCCCCCTCCAGTATCCCATGAACAGCGGAACCTGGTGGGCTACAGTCCATGGGGTTGCAAAGAGTTGGACATGACTTAGCATTTGAGCATGGACATATGCATATACAAGTAAATATAAAATTTGAATTGTGTGAAGTACTATGAATGGCATTATGGTAGCAAGAAATATAGAACTTTTTAAAAATTAATTTTTATTGGAGTATAGTTGCTTTTTGACATTGTGTTAGTTTCTACTGCACAGCAAAGTCAATCGGCTATACATATACCCATTCTTTTTAGGATTTCCTTCCCATTTAGGTCACCACAGAACACTGAGTAGAGTTCCTTGAGCTTCACAGTAGGTTCTCATTAGTTATTTATTTTATGCATAATATCAATAGTATATACATGTCAATCCCAATCTCCCAATTCATCCTACCTCCACTTCTCCCCACCCTGGTGTCCATACATTTGTTCTCTACATCTTTGTCTCTAATAAACACAGAGCTTTGACCTAGTTGTATGAGGGCTTCTCAGGTGACTCAGTGGTAAAGAATCTGCCTGCCAAGCAAGAGATGTTGGGTTTGACTCCTGCATTGGGAAGATCCCCTGGAGAAGGAAATGGCCACGTACTCCAGGATTCTTGCCTGGGAAATCCCATGGACAGAGAAGCCTGGCAGGCTACAGTCCATGAGGTCGCAAAGGGTCAGACACAACTTAGCAACTAAACAACAATGGATGTAGGACAGATGCTGATGACTAGCACTCCACACCTTTGAAAGGATTAAATATAGATGTCTAGGACATGTGGTTCTGTGCCAGAATATAGGGATTAGAGAATGGAGTGTGGATCACTTGCATTCATAACTTGCCCCTCAACCAGATGCTCTTGGGTATGGTGCAACCTACACAGATGTATGGGAAAGCCTGGGTCAGGGGACTTTCTGGAGGAAATACTGTTAGAACTCTTGTTACCTGAGATGGATAGAAACTAACTAAATATGAGAAGATGTGTGTTTGTATTCAGTAGCGTTGAGAGTTGGAGTAGTGCTTGAGGCAAAGAAAATTGTGTGTGCAAAACCCTGTGGCAGGAAAAAACAGGATCCACTTTAAAAAAAAAAAGCCAATGAAACTAGAGTTCATGGAGTAATGAAGGGCAAAGTAGCAAGCAAAACCCAAGAAATAAGCAGAGATCAGAATTTATGTGCCTTGCAAGAATATACAATGGAGAAAAGACAATCTCTTTAGCAAGTGGTGCTGGGAAAACTGGTCAACCACTTGTAAAAAAGTGAAACTAGAACACTTTCTAATACCATTCACAAAATAAACTCAAAAATGGATTAAAGATCTAAATGTAAGACCAGAAACTATAAAACTCCTAGAGGAAAACATAGGCAAAACACTCTCTGACATACATCACAGCAGGATCCTCTATGACCCACCTCCCAGAGTAATGTAAATAAAACCAAAAATAAATGGGACCTAATTAAACTTAAAAGCTTTTGCACAATGAAGGAAACTATAAGCAAGGTGAAGATACAGCCTTCAGAATGGGAGAAAATAATAGCAAATGAAGCAACTGATAAAGAATTAATTTCCAAAATATACAAGCAGCTCATGCAGCTCAATACCAGAAAAATAAATGACCCAATCAAAAAATGGGCCAAGAACTAAACAGACAGTTCTCCAAAGAAGACATACAGATGGCTAACAAACACATGAAAAGATGCTCAACATCACTCATTATCAGAGAAATGCAAATCAAAACCACAGTGAGGTACCATCTCACACTGGTCAGAATGTGAAGCTCGCTCAGTTGTGTCCGACTCTTTGCGACCCCATGGACTGTAGCCTGCCATGCTCCTCCATCCGTGGGATTCTCCAGGCAAGAATACTGGAGTGGGTTGCCATTTCCTTCTCCAGGAGATCTTCCCAACCCAGGGATCAAACCCGGGTCTCCCGCATTGCAGGCAGATGCTTTACCATCTGAACCACCAGGGAAGCTCAAAAAGTCTACAAACAGTAAATGGTGGAGAGGGTGTGGAGAAAAGGGAACCCTCTTACACTGTTGGTGGGAATGCAAACTAGTATAGCCACTATGGAGAACAGTGTGGAGATTCCTTAAAAAAATGAAAATAGAACTGCCTTATGACCCAGAAATCCCACTGTTGGGCATACACACCAAGGAAACCAGAATTGAAAGAGACATGTGTACCCCAATGTTCATTGCAGCACTGTTTACAATAGTTAGGACATGGAAGCAACCTAGATGTCCATCAGCAGATAAATACATAAGAAAGCTGTGACATATACACAATGGAATATTACTCAGTTATTAAAAAGAATGCATTTGAATCAGTTCTAATGAGGTGGATGAAACTGGAGCCTATTATACAGAGTGAAGTTAGAAAGAAAGACGCCAATATAGTATATTAACACATATATATGGAATTTAGAAAGATGGTAATGATGACCCTATATGTGAGACAGCAAAGAGACATAAGTGTAAAGAACAGACTTTTGGACTCTGTAGGAGAAGGCGAGGGTGGGATGATTTAAGAGAATAACATTGAAACATGTGTATTACCATATATGAAATAGATCGCCAGTCTAGGTTCGATGTATGAGACAGGGCACTCAGGGCCAGTGAACTGGGACGACCCTGAGGGTTGGGATGAGGAGGGAGGTGGGAGGGGGGTTCAGGATGGGGGACACATGTACACCCATGGCTGATTCATGTAAATGTATGCCAAAAACCACTACAATATTGTAAAGTAATTTGCCTCCAATTAATATAAATAATTTACCAAAAAAAAAAAAACAAAAAACTGTGGGCCTTGGAAGGGATTTTGGCCTCCATCACGAATGCAATGAAGAGTCATGTATACATTTTTGTTTCTCAGGATTATTTTGGATGTTAAGAGGAAAGTGGATTGGAGAAAGTTGGCAATGGTGCATACAGGGCAGTCAGGTTGGATGATGCTACAGGTGAGAAATGATAGTAGCTTGTAATAGTGTGGCATTCAAGGAGATGGGAAAATTGTACATTTCAATAAATACTAGGAGGTGAACTTGATAGAGTTGCCGATTGATTGAATATCGGGGACACGGAGAGGAAACAGTCAAGGACAATGCCAAAGGTTTTGGCTTGTGGAATGGCATGGATGCTGAAGTCATATCTTGTGATAGAGAATCCTTGAAGAAGCCCGTGTTGGACAGGAAAGAGGCTTAAGTGGCATCCAAGTGGAATTATCAGATAGGTCATAAGACCTATCAGCAGAGGAGAGAGATGTGTCAATGACAGACATTTCTGAGGTGACTTTACAAAAGTAGCAATTGAAATCATAGGCATGATTGAGATCACCGAGGTAAGAAACATAAATAAGACTAGATGGCTTAGAAATGAGCCTGCAGGAATTCCAAACTTGCTGGCCAGGTGGGTGAAGATAAAAGTTCTTATATTCATTTTCCAGAAATTATGGTTCTGAAAATTTGAGTAATTTGCCCAAGGCAAGCAGCTAGCAAATGGTGAAGGTGGAATTTAAATCTGTATTCTTTATATTCCAGAACTCTCATTCACCTACTATATCACAGTTTTCAGTTTTTAAACAGTTTTTGAAAACTTTGAAGACTGTTCCCATTATTTGATTCAGCATTGAATAACTATTTTCTTCAATACAGCTTTCTTAAAAAGTAGCCTAAAAGAAACACATAGCTGAGAGTGAGGAGAAAAAGGCAAAGTGGGCGCTCTAAAGAAGGATAAAAGCCAAACTCTACCAGCCCCCGGGAGCCAAGAATTCACCAGCCTAACATAATTAGGTGTTCGCTTAACACTCAGTGATTAAATGACTTGACACCAACTTCTTTATGAGGGAAAAAAAAATTAGTGTGAGTTGCAGCAGACACCTCCAGGCTCTTTAACAAAACCTGCCATCATGGCTGGAGTCTGCCGCTGCCTGCTTCCTTAGTAACTGCACTCTCACACCTCCGTGGAACATGCTGGCACTCCCCTCTCCCTGTTTCAGGTCAAAAAGCTGAGAAATGGGTCCCAGCAAGTTCTGGTTATGAGGTGCTGAACTGCTGCTGCGTCTGTTGTAGGCAGCATCCCCTGGCATTGGATGGCATGGGAATAAGTCCAAGAGTTTTGTGAAATAAGCTAGAACTTAGAAAATTTGGGGAAGAGCTTTCTAGGTCGATTCTGTCCTGAGATGACTGGGTGGCATTGGTTGCATCTTATAAATTCCATTAGATTTCTCTCTCTTCATAATTAGAAGCCAGGAGGAGATTCTGACATGGAAACAGCCCTAAAAGGAAAACCGAAAAGAAGGGTTTAAATGACATGGCTCTGATAGGCCAGGAGGACTGAAAATTTCACTTTAATTTTTTAAGGGCATGAAAGTGATTCATGTAATCAAATGCTAAGCAAACTCAAAGTATTCTCACCTACCCAGTTCAGTTCAGTTCAGTCACTCTTTCATGTCTAACTTTTTGCAACCCCATGGACTGCATCACGCCAGGCTTCCCTGTCCATAACCAATACCCACCCACTTACATAAATGAAATTTAAGGTTTTAAAATGTCTTACCTAGAAGCAGGACACTTGAAAAGAATCCAAGTTAGGAAAAATTTGGGGCTGCATAGAAATTGATTGCAGACAAAGGTGTCCCTTCTGGGATAGTCACTTCATATTCCTTGTTTTGTAGAAGTTCAAATTAATATTTAGCTATCATGGAACCTTCTTCTACCTCCAAGAGCTCACAGGGATCAGGAAGTGGCCTCTACCTAAACTGATCAGTTTTCATCTGGTAATGGTGACTCTCCTTGGCTTACCAAAAAAGCAGTAACTTGTACATCTCAGAAGATGGAAGTGACTAGGAGCATTGGGCTGTTGTTCATAGCTTTTAGATTCTTATGACACCTCTCAGTTTCTCTAATATGACCATGTGGGTGGGATGAAGCAATGAAGAAAGCATTAGGTGTGGAGTCTAAGAATCTTAAGTTTCAGTCCTTATCCCACAATTTGCCAGGTGTGTGACCTTGGCTAAGTCTTCTAATTTAGGTAACCAAACATGTGTTGATTCTGACTAGCGGGCTTGCTGCTACTGCTAAGTCGCTTCAGTCGTGTCCGACTCTGTGCGACCCCATGGACTGCAGCCTACCAGGCTTCTCCATCCATGGGATTTTCCAGGCAAGAACACTGGAGTGGGTTGCCATTTCCTTCTCCAATGCATGAAAGTGGAAAGTCGTGTCTGACTCCCAGCGACCCCATGGACTGCAGCCCACCAGGCTCCTTCATCCATGGGATTCTGCAGGCAACAGTACTGGAATGGGGTGCCATTGCCTTCTCCCAGGCTTAGGCAAAGCTTTGAGAGGCTTTGGGGGCGAAGTGGGGAACTCTTGGGCCCTGGAAGGCGCAAACGGAGGCGGCAGCGATCACCTAAATCAGAAAGTGGCGGATAAGTTTTTTTAAAGGTTTGCGTAGAGTGGGAGGGAGCTCGCCAGGGCGCCTGATCACAGCATCCTGTAAGTCCTTGCCTCTCTCCTATGCTGATTTTTTCTTCCTTCTTCTCTTTCAATCTTTCCACAGCCAAATAATTGGTCTTTCAGGCTTTTTCAAAGAATTTGTAATTTTTTCTAAGGGCAGTGGGAGCTAGGGGATGATCTTGAGCCAGAAAGTAGCATAGTTAGGTGTGTATGTTAGAAAGATCTCCCTGGTGTCAGGTGGGTTGGGTAGAGATGAGGATAGATACAGAAAAACAATCAGGAAACATCTGCAATTTTCTAAGCAAGATATATGAGTGCAAAAATTAGGAAAATGGTAACAAACATAGAAAGAAGGTGACCGATATGAGACATATTAAGAAAATAGGAAAGTGGAAGTTGATATGAGCCTAAGGGAGGAAAAATGACTTACAGATTTCTGGTATGCACTACTCTATAGATTAAGCTGCCTTTACTGAGCTAATAAATAAAGGGAAAGGGTCAGGCTTTATGTTGATGAACATGAATTTCTTGGGAGAAAGCTCAATTTGAATTTCATATAAAAGATCTTAGATGGACATGTGTGGTGAACAGCTCTGGTACAAACCAGGAGAGAGTCTTAGTAAGAGATAAGGCTTTTGACGCCAAATAGTTATACATAGTAGATGAAGTTGTGAATGCAGATAAATCACACAGAGGGGGCACTCACAATAAAAAAAGGACTGAGAACAGAACCCTCTGGGAACATTAAGCACTTAAGAGGCAGATGGTAGAAGGAGAGCCAGGAAGTACAATAAGTAATTATCAAAGCAAGTAAAGGACAATCAGAAGAAAGAATAAAGTAAAAAGCAAAAAAAAAAAAAAAAAGAAGAAGAAAAAGGTCATAAGGAACCCTGGAGAAGAAAAAGCTTCAAGGAAAGCACGGCCATTAGTGTCAAAGTCACTAGACAACTAAGTATGATAGGAACCCAAAAATAGTTGCCTGAAACGAGTTGAAAAGATGGAATAAGAGGTATGTGGAGGCATTGTGTAAGTTCACTTATAAAAGGAAAATAGCTTATAGATAATAAGTAGGGGGATAAAAGAACTTTTTTTTTCAATTAGAAGAGACTTGAGCCTATTTCTATCCTTACAAACTAGGAAGAAATGGCCAGAATGAAAGAGAAATTAGATAGAGGAGCCTATAGATGTGGTCAGAGTCTTAGAGGTTGAGTGACTGGAACCTTGTTTAAGGGAGAAGGCTAAACTTTAGGTAGGTTCTTTTCTTCCTTTGAGACCAGTAAGAGGGAAATAAGAAAAGTTGTTTGATTATTTTTAAAGGGGTGGGTAAGAGCTCATGGAAATTCTCAGTGACTATTATTGTTTTTGTGGTGTGAGAAAGTCAGATTCAAAGAGTGTGGGAGAAAAGGGCTAATTATGTGTTCAAGGAATCTGATAGTTTGTAGTAGCTGTGAATTCAACAGACCCAGACCAGGGAAATATTCAAAGATTAAAGGACATCAAGGAAGATCCAGCTGAAATTTAAGGCCTTATCTCAAGGGTGGCGTCAATCTAGAGAATAGTGATTTTTCTCCATTAGTACACAGCTACTAAAGTATAAGAATGCAGAATGTGAATGTTTGCATTCATTTATGATGGGGATTTGCTTTAAGGTAGACAGCTAAGGAGCCAAGGTGGAAGGAGTTCAAATTGTAAGCCAGGGAGTTGTTGATTGATGAACCATAAGGCTCTGTGTGAAAGGATGAAAGTCCACAGAAGAGACCTGGTGGACCTGGAGTAAAGTGAGGGGAAAAGAGAGAGAGAGAGTTTGAAGGTTAAAGTTAAAAAAAAAAATGGATTTTAAAATTCGGCATGGGGCAGAGCTGGATGTGTCAGAGCAAAGCAGTCGGAATGGATTGCTAAGTGAAAAAGTGGGTAGACTGAAAGGGATTGAGGACACCTGGATCAAGGTTATTGATCTGATTGTCCACAAATGAAGGAATATAGGATCACGACAGGGGCATGGGTAAAGAGAAAAATTGCTGAGATGTTACATAAAGTTGAGGGTGTTACCTGCAAATAACTGAATTATAGTGTTAGAGTTTTATATGGGATCCCATAAGCAGAATCTTTTGTTCAATCTCAGTTTGAAGCCAATTAAGACAAGAGTTAAAACAGGTGAGAATCAAAAAGGTGATCTTTATCACTGATAAAATTAATTTTCGACAATGTAGCTTATATCTGCCCATAAGTCTACTGTCCAATAATATTGAACCCTAGGCTGAGATACCCAGGCTTAGGAAACCCTGAACCTCTACAGGTTTCTTCTAGGGAGTGAGAGGCAGACCCCTCTCATATGACCAGAAATTAGGAAAGAAGATCCGGGGAGGGAGGAGGGTTCAGGAGGGGGAACACGTGTATACCTGTGGCAGACTCATGTTGATATATGGCAAAACCAATACAATATTGTAAAGTTAAAAAATAAAATAAAATAAAAAAGAAAGAAGAGATTCTAAAAGGAGAGGGACAGAAAGAGACAGATCTAGGCATGCCTATATCCTTGGCCAGACTCATAAATCATTTAGGTCATCCAACTTCATGAAGGGAGAAGAAAGGATCTAGGAGTATAAAACTGGTGATACTTTTTCCACATGAAAGGAAGTATAAGGATTAGAAACAGATTTTTACCTCTCATGTCTTGAATCAGAAAAATACATCATCCTAGGTGTTCCAAGTAGAAAGACTTAAAAAAAATGAAGCATACAGTTATATACAGTAAACATGCAGAATAGAATTCTAGGAAAATTCTCATCAGCCTTGTAGAAAGGAGTAACAATGGTGAGATGCTTTAGAGCAATTCAGCGCATGAGCTTATGCCACCTAATCTATAGCACGAAGAAACTGACGCAGATGGCAGTTGATTATATGTCAAAAGAAAGTTCTGTGGTATAACACTGAAGTGGTAAAGGGAAGCCAGGAGGACAACGATTCCTTCTCAGGGCCCCATGATACATATGGTGTGGGAAAGTAAGTACCTTCTGTTTTGAACTGAAAGTGAGAACATGGCTTTTGAAGGCAGCCTTATTTCCATTTAGTAAGAAATTGAAAGGCTGAAAAGGTAGAGGTTTTCATTTTCCATGAAATGTGGATCCCAGTGTGCACAATGAAAACAGGAGAGTGAAGAGAGTACACGTCAGTGACTTAAAAAAAGAGAGAGAGAGCAAGAAGTGGAATAGAGATATCAATGTTGTGAGCTTTTACCATGAGATGGGAGAGACAAGGCTGGTTCAGCTTGGCTCCAACCAACAAGTGGATGTTCACAGGGCATCCATGTGACTCCACTGAAGGGGAGATCGATATGATCTTTGTCAGGGATATCTTGGTTGTAAAAAATACAAACCTCTCCAGCTAAAGAAAGGGATTAGAGAAAATGTATAAAACTGGGCACAAAAAAGAAAGTTCGGTCTCAGGAACTGGAAAAAACCTAGACTACTCTGTCTGTCTCTCTCTGCAACAAGTATTCCCACTGACACTTTGATCAGCGCATCTACTTCATTCTTTTCTCTGTCAAGACAAGTTTTATCTGCCTTGGCATGAACGAAGTACATGGGATAGACATGCATCTAAGAAGTTCTTGCAATGCAGACAGAGTCTAAAAGAAAAGTACAGATCCTGGAACAGTGAGGACATAGGAAAAAGCAAGATGAGAGATAAGGTCTTATCTATTCCATTATCTCTAATTCCTAGGATTAATTTATCAGTCTTCTCTAAGGTTGTTATGAGAATCACATGAGAGAAATTTATAAAAGTAGAACATAAATATAAGGTATCTATTGAGATTGGACCAGGTAATTATCAATCCAGAAAATTTGAATTCTGTGTTCTACCCTGAGTTGTTTTTGAGTTTCCAGTCTTTTTCTTGGCTTCAATTATTGGGAATCTTTTGGAGATACATATATACATGCTCCAGTCCATGGGGTCATAAAGAGTCAACCATGACTTTGTGACTGAACAACAGCAACAAAATTTTACTTCCAGAAAAGCATCTACTTCTGCTTTATTGACTATGCCAAAGCCTTTGACTGTGTGGATCACAACAAACTCTGGAAAATTCTTAAAGAGATGGGAATACTAGACCACCTGACCTGCCTCCTGAGAAATCTGTATGCAGGTCAAGAAGCAAGTTAGAACGGGACATAGAATAACAGATTGGTTCCAAATCAGGAAAGGAGTATGTCAAGGCTGTATATTGTCCCCTGCTTATTTAACTTATATGCAGAGTACATCGTGAGAAATGATGGACTATATGAAGCACAAGCTGGAATCAAGATTGCCAGGAGAAATATCAATAACCTCAAATATGCAGATGATACCACACTTATGGCAGAAAGCAAAAAAGAACTAAAGAGCCTCTTGATGAAAGTGAAAGAGGAGAGTGAAAAAGTTGGCTTAAAACTCAACATTTCGAAAACTAAGATTATGGCATCTAGTCCCATCGCTTCATGGTAAATAGATGAGGAAACAGTGGAAACAGTGAGAGACTTTATTTTCTTGGGCTCCAAAATCACTGCAGATGGTGACTGCAGCCATGAAATTAAAAGACACTTGCTTCTTGAGAAAAAAGTTATGACCAACCTAGACAGCATATGCTTTTGAACTGTGGTGCTGGAGAAGACTCAGTTCCTTGGACAGGAAGGAGATCCAACCAGTCCATCCTAAAGGAAATCAGTCCTGAATATTTATTGGAAGGACTGATGCTGAAGCTGAAACTTCAATGCTTTGGCCACCTGATGCGAAGAACTGACTCATTTGAAAAGACCCTGATGTTGGGAAAGATTGAGGGTGGGAGGAGAAGGGGACAACAGAAGATGAATGGCTGAATGGCATCACTGACTCAATGGATATGAGTTTGAGTAAACTCCAGGAGTTGGTGATGGCCAGGGAAGCCCCGGTGTGCTGCAGTCCATGGGGTCGCAAAAGCCGGACATGACTGAGCAACTGAACTGAACTGAATCAGTTCTTTTTCTGTCCTTCATCACCATGATAACTATGTATTGACTTTTATACTCTAGCTTTTATATGTGTTTATAGGCTCAAATTAAATTCTTATTTAGGGTCATTAACCAAGATGTCTACTGTATCCTGAGTATAGCAGGACCCCTACTTTCTCTATCACTAGGTAGAAGACATGATCCTCAATGCCCTATTAACCTCTTGGTGGACCTTAGGCTTTTTGAGTCTTAAACAAGTAGTTTATAGTCCTAACCATGTAGTGGGTCACAAAGCAACTGATGATTTCTATGCTCCATTGCCAGAGCCCACATGGTGATCAGGGTCCTGCCCCATTCCTGAACAGTACCATTTCTGCCTTTTCCACACTGCACACATTAGAGCCCTGATGGAAATTTAGGCAACTCTTTTCATGAAGAATGGAAAGGTATCCTGAGACAGTGCAAAGTGAGAGGATCAAGAATTGGGAAACTTACATCACTAACTCATTCTCATAACACACCACACCAGGGATAGATGGTCTCTGTCTCATAGTTTGAGTGTTTGGAGGGAGATCCACATGAATATGCCCTCTCTCTTGACAACTCTCTGTTTACCCAATTTACTCTTGTTCTCTTTATGAGTCACTCTTCAGGGTTTTCTCCCCAAATGTGGGGAAGCCAATCTGCTCTTTCAGAAAACCCATGAGAAAGGAATCTAGAGTCTCTGTGTCTACTTGAGTTTTGAAAACATCAGTATTCCAGATTTCAGGTAGGTAAGTAGATTCCTTTCTCCGCCCTGAGGTTTGCTGACTCTGAGTAGGGACAGACTGAACAGAGCAATAGTGAGAAGGATGATTTGCTTGTGGTTCTAACTCTCCACTCCTGAGGACTGGGATCAGTTTCCCAAATGCAAACATTTCTTGATACAGCCAGTTGAAGAAAATCAGTTTATTCCCTGAAAGAGGAAAGTATGTTCTTCCTGTTGACATGACTTTAAACCTGTATCTTGAGAAATAGAAACCCTGATAGTCCTTTTAAGGAATATTTGATTACTTTCTGAGCCTCTTTTTATTACAAAGAGCCTTCACATTGGTGGAAAACAGCATCTGAGTCTTATGTGATGAAAATGGCACTCCAAGTGGATTCTTTTTGATCCCCAAATTTCTTCTCTGATAAAATAAAGCCTGTTCTGCCACATTAAGATTCACATTATATCCTCTGTGTATGTGTGATTGTCATCAGATGTCTTGACCTGTCCCTAGTAGGTGAATCTTACTGTGCAGGACTCCACCATGTGGCACAAAAAATAGAATCACTTCTGTGGCACTGGAGGGAAGCCATGGCTAGCTGGTTCTGAAAAAGCTTGATCCTCCAACACTATTCTAAATGATGTGCTTTCTCATACTTTGTCTCTGTTACTCTTGTAGTTAAATAGGATAAATGTGCTCTATATTTAGTAGTGTCTGGAATACCCTCCTTCTATCTGTGGGAGTGATCTAGTGGAGAGGTGAAAGAGATTAAGAGAGAAGAAAGCAGGGAGGGAAGAGGAAAGAAAATTAAAGGCCTAAGGATTTGAGCTATTTTGTCACTGGGAATTGCATTGAAATGGAAGGAATTGCAATCCAGTTTTAACCAATGAACTGAAATAAAGTTTACTTTAAAAAGTAAAGATGATATACCTCATGGTAGATAAAATAGTGTGTGTTTATTATGACCTGGACATTTTATGAGAAGGATAGGAATTTAAGGAGAGCCACTTCTCTGCCCATAGACATGTTAGATAATATCAGACTTGAAAAAACAAAATTTGTAATATTGTTCTAGCCCTAAAGTCATGTAATTCTAGTGACAAGACTTACTAAGAAAACACACAGAAAACATCACAAGTGGGTCATATTAGGCTTTATGTAATCAGGAGCCAAAATACAGAATATAAGCTGTGGGATGACAGAAGAGAGCAACTCAAGTGGAGATGGCCCAGTTTTTATCCTTAAGATGCAGGATCATTCATCAGAGAAATACATCTCTTGGCTCAGCTGTGGCTTCATTGATTCCTTCTCCTATGGGCTGGTAGTTCTGTTTTTGATCTGTCAACTGCTGCTGCTGTTACAGATCTGGTAGCCAAGACCCATGGGTAATTCCTCCTCTCTATACTTTACTGTTAACAAGAATACTAGGTTTCTGACCCTTTTCTTTTTTACTAACTTGCTTCCTATACACCTTCAGCCATTTCAACTTCTTGTTCCTTTTTGGTTTTGAACTGTTTACTCCAGGGCTTACGATCAGCAAGATCATACTCAAAGAATAAGAGAAAGAGAGGAGGCTAAAGTTCAATGCCTTTGCATGTAAGCTCCTGAATATGGTTTCAGGGTATTTCAAATATTCTATTCTGAACAGTATGTAATGGTAATTGATAGTGCTGAAACTGAACAGTAGTTTTAAATGGATATCAACAGGATAAGATCCTGCTGCTGCTGCTAAGTCACTTCAGTCGTGTCCGACTCTGTGAGACCCCAGAGATGGCAGCCCACCAGGCTCCCCCAGTCCCTGGGATTCTCCAGGCAAGAACACTGGAGTGGATTGCCATTTCCTTCTCCAGTGCATGAAAGTGAAAAGTGAAAGTGGAGTCTCTCAGTCATGTCCAACCCTCAGCGACCCCATGGACTGTAGCCTTCCAGGCTCCTCCATCCACGGGTTTTTCCAGGCAAGAATACTGGCGTGGGGTGCCATTGCCTTCTCCGGGATAAGATCCTACCTGTTCCCTACTCCGTTCCCAATTCTCTATCAGTCCTGCTCTCTTGGTTGCACCAAGGCTGCTCTCTCTTCCAGGTGACGGTTAAGCCTATCCCTCTCCTCGTCTCACATACCTTATGGAAGATGTCTTTGCTATCTGCAGCTGTCAGGAGGATGTGGAGTAGGGAGTATGGCTCAATGAATACACAAATGTGCAGCTGGACCACAGCCCCTTCCAGAAGGTGGGTGGAATATAAATTATTGAACTTGTACTTCTCAAGGAACTGGCTGCCATTGGAGGGCTTCTATACACAAGGAACTGGAAGCAAGTGAGAAAAGTCCCAGTGGAAATAGGTCCTGCAATATTTGGAGAGGTTGGCTAAGACAGGGTATGAAAAGCAAATAATGAAACAAAGCTAAACACAACATGACGTCTGTTGAGCTTTAGTTTGTTTATCTCCGTTTGAGCTGAGGGGAGTCTCTGTCTTTCTTTTAGCATCTCCCTTTTGCCAGGTATTGGATCCAAAATTTTTGTTTCTGAGTTAAACAAAATCTCTGCCCTAAAGTTTAGTAGTGGCGGGTATGGGGGTTGGCAGTGGTGATGGGGAAACAGACTTTTCTTTGATGGAATAATGGAACTTTAATGAAGTGTAATTGGTATACAATATTGTATTGTTTTCAGGTATACAACACAGTGATTTGATATTTTTATACATTATGAAATGATCACCATGATAAGCCTAGTTACTATCTAAGTCTAGTATACCCAGCCATCATACAAAGTTATTGCAATATTATTGACTGTATTTCCTATGTCATACCTTACAACCCCATGACTTATTTGCTTTGTAACTGAAGTGTGTACCTCTTAACCCCCTTCCCCTAACTACCCATCTTCTCATGTCCCTTTCTTCTGGCCATTATCAGTTTGTTCTCTCTATGTTCTCTCAATCATCAAAACAATTTCTGCCTTGTTTGTTGGTTTTTAAGATTCCACACATAAGTGAAATCATACGCTTTTTGTGTTTCTCTGTCATATATCAAAATAATACCCTGTAGATCCATCAGTGTTGTTGCGATGGCATAATTTCATTCTTTTTTTATGATGCGTTTTGTTTGCGTATGTATACCACATCTTCTTCATTCATCTATCAATGGACACTTCAGTTGCTTCTATATCCTGGTGGTTGTAAACAATGCTGCAATGAATATTGGGGTGCATATATCTCTTTGAATTAACATTTTCATTCTTATTCAGATAAATACCCAGAGGTGAGATTGCTGAAGTGTATAGTAGTTCTATTGTTAACTTTTGGAGGAACCTCTGTACTGTTTTCAGGAGGGGCTATACCAATTCATATTCTCACTAACAGTGCTTGGGTTTTCCCTCTTCTCCACATCCTCCCAATACTTGTTATTTTTTTGTCTTTTTAATAATAGCCATTCTAACAGGTGTGAGGTGATATTTCACTGTGATTTTGATTTGCATTTCCCTATTGACTGGTGATGTTGAACATCTTTTTTTTTTTTTTTTTTAAACTTTACATAATTATATTAGTTTTGCCAAATATCAAAATGAATCCACCACAGGTATACATGTGTTCCCCATCCTGAACCCTCCTCCCTCCTCCCTCCCCATACCATCCCTCCGGGTCGTCCCAGTGCACTAGCCCCAAGCATCCAGTATCGTGCATTGAACCTGGACTGGCATCTCGTTTCATACATGATATTTTACATGTTTCAATGCCATTCTCCCAAATCTTCCCACCCTCTCCCTCTCCCACAGAGTCCATAAGGCTGTTCTATACATCACTGTCTCTGTTGCTGTTTCGTACACAGGGTTATTGTTACCATCTTTCTAAATTCCACATATATGCGTTAGTATACTGTATTGGTGTTTTTCCTTCTGGCTTACTTCACTCTGTATAATAGGCTCCAGTTTCATCCACCTCATTAGAACTGATTCAAACAACATCTTTTCACGTACCTTTTTTCCATCTGCATGTCTTGCCTGGAAAAAAAAGCTATTTAGATCCTTTGCCAATTTTTATTTTTATTTTTTCCCTCATCAATGTCCTTTATATTTTTTTAATTTTAGTTTATTTAACTTAAATTGGCTTGTTGTGTTTTTTTAATGAGTTCTTTGTGTATTTGGGGCATTAACCTTTTGTGAGACATATCATTTGCAAGTATCTTCTCCCATTTAGTAGGTTGCCTTTTCATTTCGTTGATGATTTCCTTTGGTGTAGAAAGATTTTTTAGTTTGATGTTATCCCATTTGTTAATTTTTGTTTTATTGACATTGCCTGTGGAGATAGATCCAAAAAATGATTTTATGACCAATGTCAAAGAACTTTCTGGCTATATTTTCTTCTAGGAGTTTTGTTTTCAATCTTACATTTAAGTCTTCAAACTATTTTTAGTTTATTTTTATATGTGGTTTAAGAAAGTGACCTCACTTCATTCTTTTGCAGAGAGTTGGCCAGTTTTCCCAACACTATTTATTGAAGAGACTATCTTTTGCCCTGTGGTATGTTGCTACCTCCTTTGTCATAGATTAATTGACCATATAAGTGTGGATGTCTTTCCAGGGTCTCTGTTTTGTTCTTTTGATCTGTGTGTGTGTTTTTATGCCAGTACCATATTGTTTTGATGACTATAGCTTTACACTGGTAGTATCGCTTGAAGTCAGGGAGCTTGATGCCTCCAAGTTTGCTCTTGTTTCTCAAGGTTGCTTTAGCTTTTTGAGGTCTTTAAAGTTCCATACAAATTTTACAAGTATTTGTTCTAGTTCTCCAAATATGTCATAGTATTTTGATATAGATTACATCGAACCTATAGATTGCTTTGGGTAATATGAATATTTGAACAATATTAATTCTTCCAGTCCATGAGGGTGATGTATATTTCCATGTATTTGTATCTTTTTCAATTTCTAGTGTTAATGTCTATTGTTTACACAGTATAGGTCTTTCGATTCCATGGTTAAATTTATTCCTAAATAGTTTTTATGACACTGGGATTTTTTTTTTTAATTTGCCTTTCATAAAGATTATCATTAGTGGATTAAAATACAACAGATTTTTGTATATAAATTTTGTATCCTGCAACTTTACAGATTCATGTATTAGTTCTAATAGTTTTTTACTTTTATTTTTTTGTAGAGTCTTTAGGGTTTTCTATATATAGAAATCAGTTATAAATAGTAACAGATAGTTGCAAATAGTTACAGTTTTACCTCTTGTTTCTCTTTTGGATACCTTTTATTCTTCTTCATTTTCTTATTTCTATGGTGAAAATTTCCAGTACTGTGTTGAATGAAAATGGTGGACATCCATGTCTTTTATTGTTGAGTATGATGTTATCTGTTGATTTTTTATACATGTCCCATATTACATTGAGGCATGTTCCCTCTATACTCACTTTGTTGAGTTTTTATCATAAATGAGTGTTGAATTGTATCAGAAGCTTTTTCTCTATTGAGATGATCATATGATTTTTATTTTTAATTTTGCTAATATGGTGTATCACACTGATTAAATTGTGGGTGTTGAATCATCCTTATATCCCTGGAATGTCTCTTTTGGTCTTGGTCTTTTAATGTGTTATTGAATTCAGTTTGCTATTTTGCTGAGGATTTTTGCATTTATGTTTATCAGGGATATTGGCCTGCAATTTGCTTTCTTGTAGTGTCTTTGTTTGGTTTTGGTATCAATATAATACTGGTCTTTATATCTTTTAAAAATTCCTTCTGAGAGTCTCTGTCTTTAATTGATTAATATGCTCTGCTGCTGCTGCTGCTGCTAAGTCGCTTCAGTCGTGTCCAACTCTGTGTGACCCCATAGACGGCAGCCCACGAGGCTCCCCCGTCCCTGGGGTTCTCCAGGCAAGAACACTGGAGTGGGTTGCCATTTCCTTCTCCAATGCAGGAAAGTGAAAAGTGAAAGTGAAGTCGCTGAGTCTTGTCCAACTCTTTGCGACCCCATGGACTGCGGCCCACCAGGCTCTTCCGTCCATGGGATTTTCCAGACAAAAGTGCTGGAGTGGGGTGCCATTGCTCTATTTACATTTAAAGTCATTATTGATATAGTTGAATTAATATCTACTGTATTTGTAACTGTTTTCTGTAAGTTGCCTTTGTTCTTTTTCATTTGTCATCACAGTTTTAATTGAGCATTTACAATGATTATATTTTATCTGTTAGCATATTAATAATACTTATTTTAAAAATTAGTGTTTGCCTAGTTAAAAATGCAAATGTATTTTTAACTAAGTGCACTTTCAAGTAACACTATGCTATTTCATATGCAGTGTAGATACCTTATAACAGAGTATTCTCAATTCCTCCCTCTCATCTGTTGTGCTTGTTCCCATTCATTTCCCTTACCCATATGCTATAGTTACCCATTTTATTGTTAGTATTACTTTGAACAGTTATCTTTCAGATTGATTAAGGACAAAAATGAAGGCTTTTAAAAACTGTATTCCCTTTATAATGTGCTTCATTGCTGTATGTAGATTTCTGCTTTTGATGTATCTCATTTTTCTTCTCCCTGAAGAATTTTTAAAATTTCTTTTAAGGTAGATGTACTGAGAGTGAATTTTCCAAGTTTTTTTTTAAAGTCTTATTTCTCCTTCACTTTTAAAGGATAGTTTCACTAGCCATTTAATTTTAGGAGAGTGTCTTTTTCTTTCAACACATTAAATATTTCAGTTCACTTTCTTCTTGCATGATTTCTTATGAGAATACCATTGTAATTCTTAGGTAGGGTGATATTTCCTGATTTCTTTTAAGATTTCCTCTTTGTGTTCGGTTTACAGAAGTTTGAATATGACGCGATTAGGTGTAGAGGTTTTTGTTGTAGTAGTAGTTATTTAACTTGTTTGGCATCTTCTGAGATGGTTGAATACGTTCAGTGTCTTTGATTTTGTAAAGTTCGGTATTTCTTCAAGTGTTTCTTTTATTCTTATCTCTCTTTCTTCACCTTGTAGTCTCATTATACATATACTACATCTTTTGAAGTTGGCCCACATTTCTTAGATGTTCTATTACAGTTTTTTGCTGTTATTCCTTCTTCTTCTTCTTCTTCTTCTTCTTCTTCTTCTTCTTCTTCTTTTTTTTTTTGCGTTTCAGTTTGGGAAGCTTATTGACCCAGCTTCAACCTTACTGATTCTCTCTTTGGCCATGTACAGTCTACTAATAAACCTGTCAAAGGTATTATTTATTTATGTTACAGTGTTTCTGCCTCCTCAATTTTTATTTAGATTCTTTCCTAGTGTTTCCATCACTCATCTGTTCTTGCTGACAGTTTATTTTTACATTTGAGCCCTTAACATATTAGTCATAGTTACATTAAATTTCATATCTGGTAATTCTGATATCTGTGTTATAACTGAGTCTGATTCTGATGCTTACTTTGGCTCTTCAAAGTTTCCATCTTCCCACCCTCCCTCCCTTCTCTCCCTTTTCTTTTCTTCCTTCTCCTTTCCCTCTTTCTTTCTCATGTCTTATAGTTTTTTGTTGAAAGATGTACATATATTAAGTAACTAGTAGTGAAGTATAGATGTCATTAGTGTGAGAATTTATGTTAATCTGGCTATAAGTTTGTGTTCAGTGTTAGCTGTAGCTGTAGTTGCCACAGACTTCAAATTCCTCCAGTGTTCTTGCTATTATCTCTCCTTTTATTTTTGAATTCCCGTCTTACTCTTCTGTAGAGAGACTCTACATCTTTCATCTGTAATTCACTGTACTCTGGATCCCTACTGGTGTAGTGGCCAGATGTAGGGGAAAGAAATAATTTTATAATTCCGTGGCTAAATCTTGGTTTAAGCTTGTGTCTCTGGTCTGTGACTGTTACAAATATTTTTCCAATGATATAGATTTTGTTCACTCTTAAAATGTAATGGAAAGGGTAGAGGAAGCCACAGTGGGAGAAATGTCCTTTCCCAGCTGGGGAAGGATTTGGTAAAGTCTTTTTCCCTGGAGTTTAGGTCTTCCTGATGGAAAGTGCTCTGAATGCATTTTGCAGTGATTTTTCTTGTATCCCCAACCCTGCCAGAGCCATAAGGTATTCTTGAATCTTCATAGTGAGAACTTGGTGAGCTACATTGAACATGTGGTGAACCCCTTAGACTGTGATCTCCAGAATTTCCTCTTATACTAGTCCACACTATCAACAGTTCATCAAAATCACTATTTAAGTGCTCTTATCTGTTGCTTCAGCAGCTTCTGCTCCAGGTAAGCAGATCATGTGTCTCTCTGAATGAGCCTGCATGTCCAGATTGTGGAGCGACAATTAGCCCTACAAATTCTGTTTTCTGTTCTGTTCAACAAAAGTCACTAGTTTTAGTTTATCAAATGTTTTCTTGTCTTAAGGACAGGTGTGATAGCTTCTCAACTTTTTACATGTTGGAGCTCTATCTGGAAGTGTTGTTTTTATTACCATTATTCAGAAATTATAATAATGTTGGCATATTGATTTGAGAAAGCTGCTAACATATTTCTCAGTGGTCAAATTGTTTTTTGCATTTCAGTTCAGTTCAGTTCAGTCGCTCGGTCATGTCCGACTCTTTGCAACCCCATGAATCGCAGCATGCCAGGCTTCCCTGTCCATCACCAACTCCCGGAGTTCACCCAAACTCCTGTCCATCGAGTCGGTGATGCCATCAAGCCATCTCATCCTCTGTCGTCCCCTTCTCCTCCTGCCCCCAATCCCTCCCAGCATCAGAGTCTTCTCCAATGAGTCAACTCTTCACATGAGGTGGCCAAAGTACTGGAGTTTCAGCTTTAGCATCATTCCTTCCAAAGAAATCCCAGGGCAGATCTCCTTCAGAATGGACTGATTGGATCTCCTTGCAGTCCAAGGGACTCTCAAGAGTCTTCTCCAACACCACAGTTCAAAAGCATCAATTCTTCGGCGCTCAGCCTTCTTCACAGTCCAACTCTCACATCCATACATGACCACTGGAAAAACCATAGCCTTGACTAGACGGACCTTTGTTGGCAAAGTAATGTTTCTGCTTTTGAATATGATCTAGTTTGGTCATAACTTTCCTTCCAAGGAGTAAGCGTCTTTTAATTTCATGGCTGCAGTCACCATCTGCAGTGATTTTGGAGCCCAAAAAAATAAAGTCTGACACTGTTTCCACTGTTTCCCCATCTATTTCCCATGAAGTGGTGGGACTGGATGCCATGATCTTCCTTTTCTGAATGTTGAGCTTTAAGCCAACTTTTTCACTCTCCACTTTCACTTTCACCAAGAGGCTTTTTAGTTCCTCTTCACTTTCTGCCATAAGGGTGGTGTCATCTGCATATCTGAGGTTATTGATATTTCTCCCGGCAATCTTGATTCCAGCTTGTGCTTCTTCCAGTCCAGCATTTCTCATGATGTACTCTGCATATAAGTTAAATAACCAGGGTGACAATTTACAGCCTTGACGTACTCCTTTTCCTATTTAGAACCAGTCTGTTGTTCCGTGTCCAGTTCTAACTGTTGCTTCCTGACCTGCATACAAATTTCTCAAGAGGCAGATCAGGTGGTCTGGTATTCCCATCTCTTGTGACCATTTATTCTTTTATAAGCATTATTTTGAAACTGATTTATGTTTAGAATGACTACCCAGACTGAAAAGAAAAAAAATTATAGTTTTGTTTGCTTCTCT
Source organism: Bos indicus (assembly GCF_029378745.1). Lineage (NCBI taxonomy): Eukaryota > Metazoa > Chordata > Mammalia > Artiodactyla > Bovidae > Bos > Bos indicus. Next base: position 59,599,472 of record NC_091775.1, on the reverse strand, counting down.
AGAAGTCAGCTATCTAGTAATCCTATCTCTTATGCACTGTAACTGGAAACCAGGAAATAAGAAAAATAACCCCCTGAACAGTTAATCTAAATATCAGAAAATGCAGATGCTAAACTTCTTAAAGTATAATTTTGGTATAAGCAAAACTATATATAATGCCTATAAAAGTTATGAATCATCAACTATGAATCTACTACCTGTAAACTATATATAATGCCTATAAAAGTTATGAATCATCAACTATGAATCTACTACCTGTCATAAGAGCTAGACCATTGCTAATACTTTCAAAGCTATCACCCATCTGTAGGTCTGCTAATCTCCTAGAGATAATTACTCTTAATTTTTAGCCATATAATGCACCTGTTCTTGGAAAATTTTTTCTTGCATATATATTCCTAAATAACATAATCTTGAGGATTGTTTGATTTTTTGTTTTAGTAAAATAAAGTAGCATTCTGTATGTAGTCTTCTATATGCAGTCTTCTGGATTTGCTTTTTTTTTAATTTAGTTTTTTATACACATTCTCTGTGCCCAGTGGAGGTAATAATGGAGCTAATAATAATTCATTATGCAAAATGGAGGTAATAATACTTCAATATTTCACTGTATTTTTATATAAGTTAAACAGGTTAATATAGGAAATAACTTAGAGAACAGTTCCTAGCATATAGATCATGCTTTTTATCTTTGTTAAAGAAAATATACTTGTATTCATCCATTTTTACTACAATATCAGTTCAGTTCAGTCATTCAGTCGTGTCTGACTCTTTGTGACCCCATGGACTTCAGTATGCCAGGCTTCCCTGTCCATCACCAACTCCTGGAGCCTACTCAAACTCATGTCCATTGTGTCAGTGATGCCATCCAACCATCTCATCCTCTGTCACCCCTTCTCCTCCTGCCTTCAATCTTTCTCAGCATCAGGATATTTTCCAATGAGTTGGCTCTTTGCATCAGGTGGCCAAAGCATTGGAGTTTCAGCTTCAGCATCAGTCCTTCCAGTGAATATTCAGGACTGATTTCCTTTAGGATGGACAGGCTGGATCTCCTTGCAGTCCAAGGGCCTGCAATACACTGCAGTATATATCATATTTTATATACAGTTGTTTCCTCTTACCCACAGTTTTTATTTCCAGAGTTTCACTTACCTGTGGTCAACCACAGTCTGAAAATATCAAATGGAGAATTCCAGAAACAAACAATTCACATTTAAATTCTTTGCCATTCCAAGGAATGTGATGAAATCTTTTGCTGTCCTGCTTCATCGCTCTGAGGATCCTGAATGATTGACATTGTCTGCTCTAAATATCCAGCCATCCACATTATCATGTCTCAATGACCTGAGATCACTTGAAGAGGATATGCCTCCTTCTGAGGGGTCATCAGAAGGTCAATAGAAGCCAAATACTACATTGTTGTTACTGTTATTCAGTCGCTAAGTCATGTCTGGCTCTTTTGCGACCTCATGGACTGCAGCATACCAGGCTTCCCTGTACTTCACTATCTCCAGAGCTTACTCAACTCATGTCCATTGAGTAAGTGATGCTATCCAACCATTTCATCCTCTGTCACCCTCTTCTCCTCCTGCCTTCAATCTTTCCCAGCATTAGCGTCTTCTCCAAAAAGTTGGGTCTTCACATCAGGTAGCCAAAGTATTGAAACTTCAGCATCAGTCTTTCCAATGAATATTCAGGGTTGATTTCGCTTAGGATTGACTGGTTTGATCTTGCAGTCCAAGGGACTCTGAAGAGTCTTCTCCAGCACCACAATTTGAATGCATTACGATGCATGAGTCATTTGCCTCACTTTTATCTCATCACATGGACATTTTATAATCTCATATCATCATAAGAAGGATGAGAACATTACCTTATGATATATCGAGAGAGAGACCATATTCACAGTATTTTTATTACAGTATATTGTTATAATTTTCTATTTAAATATTGTTAACCTCTTACAGTGCCTAATTTATAACTTAAACTTTATCATAGGTATGTATGTATAGAAAAAACATAGTGTTTATAGGGTTCAGTACTGTCTGTAGCTTCAGGCATCCACCAAGTTCTCAGAACCGGTTCCCTGCTGGTAAGGGTAGACGACTGTATACTCTAAATTACTAATTCGTTCTCCTGTTGATTGGCATTTGCATGATATCCAGGTTTCTGTTGTTACAAATAATATTGATTTGAATATTTTTACTCATGTGCTGTCTTATACCTGTGTGAGTTTCTTTAGAGAATATACTACCAGTATAATTGCTATATCACAGAGCTTGAGTACATTCAGCTTCACAACATGGTTGCCCCCGTTTATACCTCTATTAGTGCAACATAAGAGGTCTTGCTGTTCACATCCTCGTTGTCACTTGGTATTGTCAAACTCGTAGATATTTGCACTCTACATTAGGTAAATAATGGTTTATTTGTGTGCATTTGCAGAATTTCTAACATTGAACATTTTTAAAATGTTTATCCTTCAGATGTCTTCTACTATAAAATAAATATTTATATCATTTGCCCACTTTTCAAGCTGATTAGTGTGTGTGTGTATGCAGGATATTGTTGTACTCTGTAGGTTTTCATGCTAATCTTTTCCAGTTAAGTATGTTATAATGACCACACACTCTATGATTTATTTTTGTTCTTGCTTTGTGCTTTATTTGAAAAAGATTTATTTGAATTAGGTCTTAATTATGAAGTAATCAATCAAATCTATATTTTTCATAGGTTTACTGCTTTTTGTGTTTTGTTTAGGAAAATCTTTTTAACCTAAGTTACAAATTTATTCTATGTTCCAAAATGTTTCAAGTCTGGGATTTCACATTGAAGTCTCTAAGTCATATTATATATGATATTAGGTATGGATTGCATTTTTTCCTAGGTGAAAATAAATATGTCCTAATATCCTTAAATCCCTATGTTGGTTGACTTTTTCATTCTTTGCACACTGATTTGCAGTGGCACCAAATCACAAATAAATCTTTCACATTTGCATGAGTCCATTTCTGAGTTCTGTATTCTGTTCCTTTGGTTAAACCATCAGTTTAAACACTAATCACACTGACTGACTTACACAGATTTTAAATGCATCTTGACTTTTATATTTTTCTCTTCTATAGAAGTGTCCTAACTATTCTTCATTTTATGCCCATATAGATTTAAGTATAAACTTTCTAAGAAGTTGAATGTTTATTGGAATAGCATTGAATGCAAAGATTAATGTGAGAAGAATTGATGAGCTATATTGAGACTCCTATCCATTTGCATGATATGCAGGTGTGTGTGTATACACACATATATATACATTTTATATATATACATATATATTATGTATATATACATATACACATTATATATATATATACACATATAAATATATACATTTATTTAGGTCTTTTAAAATCTCTTTCAAAAAAGTTTAAAATTTTTTTTCCATAAAATTTTAAACTATTTTACACATCCTTGAGGTACTTTTTTTTGCTGCTGTTTAGAATATCTTAAAAAATTTTTTAAACACTATTGTTGCTATATAGAAATTTGTTTTACTACTTCAATATGTTAATAAGTGGATTTGCCTTCATATTTTTCTGTGAATTACCCTTAAGCTACTGTAGTCAATCAACTCATTTATGACATCATAATTTTCTATTAGACATTTGATAGATTTGTTAAACTTTTCAAAAAAATGTAACCATTTGTCTGTAACTTGTCATGGATTTCTTTGTAGATAGCCATATTATCTATGAAAATGTTTGTTTTGTTCTTTTTCAAATCCTTATATTTTTACCCTCATTTTATTTTACTCATTCAAATATTCAGTAGAATATTGAACACAGGTATAGTTGTAACTTTTCTTGGTTTAAAATAAAATTCTTCTAATATTTCATATTTAAGAATGATCAATAGACTTGGAATAACTGGCTTCTGTCACATTAGTTCCCTTATAGTTCTAGTTGTTATGATTTGGTGTTGAATACTATCAAATGCTTATTTCTGCATCTATTGAACTATTGATGTGGTTTTACTACTTCAATATGTTAATAAGTGGATTTGCTTTCAGATTTTCTGTGAATTACCTTTAAGCTCCTGTAGTCAATCAATTCATTTTAGCACTGTAATTTTTTACTCTTCTGAATTAATTTTTATAATATTTTTTGGAAACATTTTAATTACTGATTTAATTCCTTTAATGAATATAAGCCTTCTAGGGTAGATTTTCAGAAGTTATATTTTTCATGGTTGTCCTAAATTAAACTAACTTTTCAAAGTTTTTGTTAAGTTACTCATACCACTTTCTTCCTTTTTAAATTAAGATATAGTTGATTTACAATATTGTGTTACTTCCAAGTGTCCAGCAAAAATCACTAATAATTTAAAATTCATTTTCATTATAGTCGGTTGCAAGATATTGAATATAGTTGCTTGTTACATACAGAAAATTCTTGTTATTATATTTTATACATGATAGTGTAAAATTGTTAATCCAGTACTCTCAATTTATACCTCCCCCCTCCTCCTTTGGTAGCCATAACTTTATTTTATATGTCTAAGTCTAGTTTAGTTTTATAAATAAGTTCATTTCTATCATATTTTAGATTTCACATATAAGTCATATAAAGTATTTGTCTTTCTCTGATTGATTTGCTTAGTGTGATAATCTCTAGGTTCATTCATAATGCTGCAACTTCTGTTTTATGCTGAGTAATATTCCATTGTTTGTGTGTGTGTGTGTGTGTGTGCATACTCTTCCCAACCCAGGGATTGAACCCGGGTCTCCCTCATTGCAGGCAGACGCTTTAACTGCTGAGCTACCAGGGAAGCCCACACATATACATACATACCATATATTCTTTATCCTTTCATCTATTGATTGACATAGGTTGCTTTCATGTCTTGGCTATTGTAAATAGTACTGCTATGAATATGTGGGTGCATGTATTTTTTTATTTTTCTGGATATATGCCAATGAGTGGGATTTCTGGATCATATGGTAATAGATGCAGATTACACCACCCTTATGGCAGAAAGCAAAGAAGAACTAAAGAGCCTCTTGATGAAAGTGAAAGAGGAGAGTTGGCTTAAAACTCAACATTCAGAAAACTAAGATCATGGCATCTGGTCCCATCACTTCATGGCAAATAGATGGGGAAACAATGGGAACAGTGGGAGACTTTATTTTGGGGGGCTCCAAAATCACTGTAGATGATGATTGCAGCCATGAAATTAAAAGACACTTGCTCCTTGGAAGGAAAGCTATGACCAACCTAGATAGCATATTAAAAAGCAGAGACATTACTTTGCCACCAAAGGTCAATTTAGTCAAGGCTATGGTTTTCCTAGTAGTCATGTATGGATGTGAGAGTTGGACTGTAAAGAAAGCTGAGTGCTGAAGAATTGATGATTTTGAACTGTGGTGTTGGAGAAGACTCTTGAGAGTCCCTTGGACTGCAAGTAGATCCATCCAGTCCATCCTAAAGGAGATCAGTCCCTGGGTGTTCGTTGGAAGGACTGATGTTAAAGCTGAATAATACTCCAATACTTTGGTCACCTGATGCAAAGAATTGACTCATTTGAAAAGACCCTGATTCTGGGTAAGATTGAAGGCAGGAGGAGAAGGTTGGATGGCATCACAGACTCAATGGACAGGAGTTTGAGTAAGCTCCAGGAGTTGGTGATGGACAGGGAAGCCTGGCATACTGCAGTCCATGGGGTCACACACATGACTGAGTGACTGAACTCAACTGATGGTATCTCTATTTTTAGTTCTTCTAAGGAACCTCCATAACCAATTTACATTCCTACCAACAATGTAGGAGGGTTCCCTCTACTCAACACCCTCTCCATCATTTGTTATTTGTCAAAATTTTGGTGATAGCCATTTTGATAAGTGTGAAGTGATATCTCATTTTAGTTTTGATTTGCATTTCTCTAATAAGTAGTGATATCAAACATCTTTTCATGTGTCCATTGAACATTGTATGTCTTCTTTGGAGAAACTTCTATTCAGATCTTCTGCCAATTTTTTGATTGGGTTGTTTCTTTTTTGATATTGAGATATTCATATATTTTGGAAATTAAACCTTTGTTAGTTGCAGCATTTACAAATATTTTCTTCCAGTCTGTAGGCTGTCCTTATGTTTTGTTTATGGTTCCCCTCACTGTGCAAAAGCTTATAAGTTTGACTAGGCACCAGTTTTCTTTGTTTGTTTGTTTTGCCTTGGAAGACTCAAGAAAATATTTCTATGATTTATGTCAGAGAATGTTTTGCCTGTGTTTCTTCTAGGAGTTTTATGGTATCATATTTTATACTTAAGCCTTTCAGTCATAGTTGTCTTTTGGCCTGCAGGGTCTTAGTTCCCTGACCAGTGATCAGATCTGGGCCTCAGCAGTGAAAGCACTGAGTCCCAACCACTGGATTACCATGGAATTCTACCACCTTGCTGAGTTTATTTTGTGTATGATGTGAGGGAGTGTTGTAAATTCATTGATTTGTATGCAGCTCCAGCTTTCCGGAAACAACTTGCTGAAGAGATTGTCTTTAAAAAAGAGAGAGAGAGACATTATCTTATATTCATTGTATATTCTTGTCTTCCTTGTTGAAGGTTAATTAACCATAGGTGTATGAGTTTTTTTCCTTGGCTTTCTATTCTTTTCCATCCACCTATATGTTTATTTTTGTGTCAATATCATGCTGTTTTGATGACTAGCTTTGTAGTATTTTCTGAAGGACCTAGAGGGTTATGCCTCCAGCTTGGTCTTTTTTCCCTCAAGATTGCTTTGGCAATTCTGAATCTGTTGTGGTTCCATATAAATTTTAGGATTATTTGTTCTAGTGAAAAATGTCAGGAGTAATTTGATAAACATCACATCAAATCTGTAGATTTCTTTGAGTGGTGTAGCCATTTTGACTACATTTATGCTTCTAATCCAGGAGCATGGGATATATTTTCATTTTCTTGAGTCATTTTCAGTTTTCTTTATCAATGTTTTATAGTTCTTAGCATTTAAGTCTTTCACATCTTTGGTTAGGTTTATTCCTGGGTATTTTTTTTATGTGATTGTAATGGGATAGATATTTTTTCTTTCTGATATTTCATTGTTAGTGTAAAAATGCAACAAATTTCTTTTTATTAATCTTGTATATTACCACCTTGCTAAATTCATTTATCAGTTCTAGTAGTTTTTGTGTGACATCTTTAGGGTTTTCTGTATATAGTATCTTGTCATCTACATATAATGTATATTTTACCTTTTCCCTTCTTATTTGGATACCTTTTATTTCTTGTATGATTGCTCTTCTAGGAGTTCCAATATTATATTGAATATAGATGGTGAGAGTAAGAATCTTTGACTTATTCCATATTTTAGCAGGGAGGCTTATAGCTTTTCAACATTAAGTATTGTTGGGTGTTGGTTTCTCATAAATGACTTTTACTATGTTGATATATGTTCCTTTGATATCCACTTTGATGATAGGTTTTATCATGAATGGATGTTGAATTTTACCAAATGCTTTTTTTGCATCTGTTGAGATAATCATGTGTTTTTTGCCTTTTTTTGTTGTTGATGTGGGTGTATCACATTGACTCATTTGTGTATGTTGAGCCATTCTTGTGACCCTGGAATGATTCCAACTTGACCATGGTGCATGATTCTTTTTATGTGTTGTTGGATTCAGTTTTCTAATATTTTGTTGAGTATTTCTGCATCTATATTCATCAGCTATTTTGGCTTATGGCTTTCTTTTTTGGTAGTGTCTTTGTCTGGTTTTGATATCAAAGGTGGCTTCCTAGAATAATTTTAGGAGTGTTCTCTCCTCTTCAGTCTTTTGGAAGAATTTGAGAAGGATGGGTATAAGTTCTTTGCATTTTGTAGAATTCCTCAGTGAAGCCATCTAGTCCTGGACTTTTGTTTACAGATAGCTTTTTTTTTTTTTAAACCACAGATTCTGTTTCACTTCTAGTGATCCATCTGTTCAAATTATCTGCTTCATCCTGATTCAGTTTTGGCAGGCTATAAGTTTCTATACACTTGTTCATTTCTTCTAGGTTGTCCATTTGGTGGCATATAACTGTTCATAATATATTCTTATGGTATTTTGTATTTATGTGGTATTTGGTTGTTATTTCTCCTGTTTCACTTATCATTTTGTTTATTTGGGTTCTCTCTCTCCTTGGTGAGCCTCACCAGAGATTTGTCAATTTTATTTATCCTTTCAAAAGACCCACTCTTGGTTTTATTGATTTTTTTTTCTATTTTTTTATCTAAATTTTAAAAGAATTCTCCTTTGACCTTTATTACTTCCTTCCTTCTGCTGCCCATAGGTTTTGTTTTTTTTTTCTCTTTCTACTTATTTTTGGTGCTAGATTAGGTTGTTTACTTGAAATCTTTCCTTTTTTAAAAAAATTATTTATTTTTCAATCCTTGTTTTTTTTTTTAAAGCCAGGTCTATATCACTGTGAATGTACCTCTTAAAACTACTTTTGTTACATCACATGTTTTTTGTGTTTGTATTTTCATTCTCATTTGTCTCTAGGTTATTTTTTAATTTCCTATTTAAATTCATTGTTGAGCCTTTGGCATTTTTAGTAGCATGTTGTTTAGTATATACGTAATCATTTTACCTCTTTTCTCATTCTGTGGTTGATTTTTAATTTTATGCCATTGTGATTTGGAAAGAGGCTTAAAATAATTTCTATCACCCTAAATCTGTTGACACTTGTTTTGTGTCCTAGTATGTGGTCTGTGCTAGCAAATATTTCTTATGCTCTTGAAAAGGGTTTATTGTGAGGATTTTTTATTTTTTTTTAACACAGTGTCCTATAAACATAAATTAACTGTAAATGTTCTATTGTGGCATTTAGAATGTCTGTTGCCTTATTGGTTTTAAGGATCTCTCGGTTGATGCTGGTGGGGTGGTAAAGTCTTCTGCATGCATGCCCAGTCACTTCAGTTGTGTCTGACTCTCTGTAACCCTGTGAACTGTAGCCTGCGAGGCTCCTTTGTCCATGGTGTTCTCCAGGCAAGAATGCTGGAGTATGTTGCCATGCCCTCCTCCAGGGGATCTTCCTGACCCAGGGATCAAACCCACATTGCTTGTAACTCCTGCATTGCAGGAAGATTCTATAACTGTGAGCTACTGGAGAAGCCTGGTTAAAGTCTCCTACTATTATTCTTATCAATTTCTCCCTTTATGTCTGTTAGTATTTGATTTACATATTTAGATGCTCCTCCCACCACTTCCTGGGAAATAGATGGGGAAACAGTGGAAACAGTGTCAGACTTTATTTTTCTGGGCTCCAAAATCACTACAGATGGTGACTGCAGCCATGAAATTAAAAGATGCTTACTCCTTGGAAGGAAAGTTATGACCAACCTAGATAGCATATTCAAAAGCAGAGACATTACTTTGCCAACAAAAGTCCGTCTAGTCAAGGCTATGGTTTTTCCTGTGGTCATGTATGGATGTGAGAGTTGGACTGTGAAGAAGGCTGAGCGCCGAAGAATTGATGCTTTTGAACTGTGGTGTTGGAGAAGACTCTTGAGAATCTCTTGGACTGCAAGGAGATCCAATCAGTCCATTCTGAAGGAGATCAGCCCTGGGATTTCTTTGGAAGGAATGATGCTAAAGCTGAAACTCCAGTACTTTGGCCATCTCATGTGAAGAGTTGACTCATTTGAGAAGACTCTGATGCTGGGAGGGATTGGGGGCAGGAGGAGAAGGCGACGACAGAGGATGAGATGGCTGGATGGCATCACTGACTCGATGGATGTGAGTCTCAGTGAACTCTGGGAGTTGGTGATGGACAGGGAGGCCTGGCATGCTGTGATTCATGGGGTCGCAAAGAGTCAGACACGATTGAGCGACTGATCTGATCTGATCTGATATTGGGTGCATATATTTTAAGAGTGTGATATTCTCTTCTTGTATTGATTCTTTTATCGTTATATGGTGTCCTTCTTTCTATTACCCTTTTGCTATTCATTTCAGTTATAATCACTTTCATGAATTTTTTTATTGTTTTGTTATCTGTATAATGGCTTATTTAAGTGACATTCAATTCTTTTATATATTTACCTCTCCTATTGTAGTTTTACCTTTCCTAAAGATTCTTGCTTCTTTTCTATTTGGAGAAGACCTTTCAATACTTATTCTAGTTTGGGTATTGTAGTATTTTACTTTTTGCTTATCTAAGAAATTGTTTATGTCTCCAATTCTAAATGAAAACCTTGCTTAGTAGAATATTCTCGGTTGCAAGATTTTTCCTTTCAGGTCTCTGAATATACCTTGATACTCCCTTCTGCATTGCAAAATTCGTGTAAAGAAGTCAGCTGGTACACTTTCAGAAGTTCCCTTATAAATGACTCTTTTCTCTTGTTGCCTTTAGAGGCTTCTTGTTATCTTTAACTTTTGCCATTTTGATTATGATATGTCTTTGAGTAGATCTCTTTGGGTTCAACTTGTTGGAACCCCCTGTGCTTCCTATACCTGGATGTGTGTTTCCTTCTTCAGATTTGGGAAGATTCCAGACATAATTTCATCTAATACATTTTTGAGCCCCCCTTTCTCTTTCTTCTTCTTCTGGGATTCCTTTATGTGTAGATTGGCACACTTTCTTTTTTTATTTGTCTTTCTTCTTAGGTTTCTTCTTATTTCATTATTCTATTTTCCATACCACTTATTCATCCTCTGCATTATTTATTTTGTCATTTGTTGTGTTTAGCCTGGTTTTCATGTTGGCAATTGGGTTGTCGAATTTTACTGGTTTCTGTTTATGGTTTTTAGTTCTTTGTAACATTTCTGTTGAAAGTCTTTTAATTCTGTCAGCAATTTGTATAACTCCTTTCTGACCTTGATGTCTGGTAGACTTAAGAGGACTATTTCATTGTTCATTCTTTCAGGAGGTTTCTCTTTTTCTTTTAATTGAGAGTAGTTCCTCTTATTTTCCATTTTTCTTATATTTATCTGACTCTATTAATTTAGGAGCAAACGTTATCTGCTGTGGTTCTAAATGGCTGTTTTTATGTGGGAGCAACCCTGTATAAATGTATGAGTCCAATATTTTTGTTTTGAGAGCTATTTTTTAGTATGGATACTTGCCATGTCTTTCCTCAGGGTGTGCTGGCCCTTATCCCCTTGATGGTAAGGGTGGGGATGTGTGTTGTAATGACCAGAGCCTGCACAGGATATTGGGCAGGACCTATCTTTTCTCTGCAATTGTCACAACCCTATTGAGGGCAGGAGATGTTCCCCAGTTGCTGAAGAAGCTGCCCCCAGATCAGGTTCTAAGATGCAGTGTGATGTACATGGGGCTGGAGTGCTGCCTCTGAGGAAGGAGCCATAGGTATGTTCTTCCCTAGGAACTGTCCTCTGGGATGTATCCCCTGGGATGTGTGACTCTGTGATGCTGCCTGCAACATGCTGTGCATCCACAAAGATCACTATTGTTGGCACTGCCTCCACCATGGGAGCACTGGTAATCAGGCTGGAGATCTCTTTGGCATTCATGTGCAGTCACAAAGCCCCTGGTCTGAAAACCCCTGAAGCTGCAGTGGGAGCTGGGAAATTGACTTAGATTTCAGCCCCGCCCCCCACATGCATGCATGGACCCACAAAATTTGCAAAACTATGGCAGCTGGAGCCTCATCTACTGTGAGTATGCTGATAATGAAGGCTTTTGGTGGACCCATGCCCCTCCCCTCCAGTGTTGACAATGGGGCTCCTATAGCAGACCTATATTCCATGCTACACGCACCCCCAGCTACTCCCAAGGCCACACTCCAGGACCTTCGGGCTGTCTCTGCACAGCCAAACCGAGTCCTTTCACTGGGTCTGCCCACTGAAACCAGAGAGTTAACACCCAGTCACTGTGCATCTCAGTCTGGGCAGTGCAGTGACACAACAAGGATCATCTATGGTGGTCTGTGTTTATGCTGTAGAGCTGAAGACCAGATTTTGCACTCTGCTTGTGAGTTTTTGAAGCTATCCATTCCTGCAGACCTTCTAGCTGGTGAAGGAGGTCCTCAGGGTGAGGGAAGCTTTCCTGTTTCACAGCTCCCTACCAAGGGTGTGGATCTCATCCCAATTCCTTTTTTCCCCCTTTTCTTTTCTCCTATCCAGTTATGTGGGGATTTTTCTTGCAGTTTTCATTGTATGATATCTTCTGCAAGCCTTCAGTAGGTATTCTGTGAGAACTGTTCCACAAGTAGATGTAGTTTTGATGTATTTGTGTGATGAGGTGTGCTCCACATCCATCTACTCTGCCATCTTGATCTCTTGTCATACGACTTTCTTATTGCTTTTAATGTCTGCTTTTTCTATACTTTTCCTCCAACTTCCATCTTAATATTTTTTTTCTTTATCAACCTGTCTAGAAGCTTTTCTTCTTTATTAGTCATTTCAGAGAATCGTCATTACCATTTATTCTTGTTTTCTATATCATTATTATTAGTTTTTTTCTTTATTTTCTCCTTCTAAGTATTTATTCTGTAATTTTTTTTTCTGTTATCATTACTATTATTTTTGACAGAAAATATTGATTCATCTAAATATGTATTTTTCTTTTCTCACCACTATTACTCTTTGTATTGAATTATAGTTGATGTAAAGATTATATGTTATATGTACAATATAGTGATTCATGATTTTTAAAGCTTGTACTTCATTTATAGCTATTATAAAATATTGGCTATATTTCCTATGTTGTGCATCATATCTTGTTGCTTATTTTATACATTGTACCTCTTAACCCCTTACCCATATGTTGCCCCTCCTCCTTCCCTCTCCCCAGTGGTAATTACTAGTTTGTTTTCTGTATCTGTGAGTCTGTTTCTTCTCTATTATATGCACTAGTTTGTTATATTTTTTAGATTCCACATATAAGTGATATCATACAGTATTTGCTTTCTCTGTCTGACTTATTTCACTTAGCATACTACCTTTCAAGTTCCATTCATGTTGCTGCAAATGGCAAAATTTTTATTACTTTTTATGGCTATTGCTTGAATATATATGCAAATATGTGTGTATACACACACACACACACACACACACACACACACCACATCTTCTTTATCTATTAGCTTTTGATGGACACTTAAGTTGCTTCCATATCTTGGCAATTGTAAGTAATCCTGCTTTGAACATTGGGATGCATGCATCTTTTCAAATTAGTATTTAAAAAAATTTTTTCAGATATATACATAGGAGTGCGAGTTTTGGCTCACATGATCAATTCAGTAATTGCAGAGAAAGCTTTTGAGACAATTCAACAGCAACTTATGATAATAAAAAAACTCACACTATTTCTTACATCTCAGACCTTCTCACCGAAGCTATTTCATTATTCTTAATGTATATCCTTTGGAAATCTCTTTAATGAAAACTTGGTGGTAAACTTTCTTAGGTTTTATTTACCTGAGAGTGTATTTATTGTTTTTCTCAGAACTTCAAATATTCCGCATCTTCTAGCTTCTATTATAACACTACTTTTAGTCTAACTTCCATTCTTTTGTAGGTGACCTGTCTTTTCTCCTTTACTTCTTTTAGGATCTATTTTTGTGTGTGGTGTTAATCTATTTCACTACTATATGTTTACATGAGGATTTCTTTGTATTTATCTTGCTTGTATATGCTTTTCTTCCTTTATCTCTGGGTTCATGATGGTCACAGTTTCTCAAAAATTATTAATCACTGTTGTTTCAGATGTTTCCTCCTACTCTATTCACTGAGATTTTGATGAGAGATGAGGCTTTTTTATTCCATCCTTCTTCTCTTTCACAGATTTCTTTGTCCTCGTCTTTCCGTTGTCTTCTGGGCAAGTCTCTGTTCATCTGTAACTGGTCTATCCAGTGTGTTTTAAATTTAAATGATTATATGTTTCACTTCTAAAAATTCTTTTTTATTTTGTATATTTTCCTGGCAATTTCTGATTAGATTTTTTTCCATGTTTATTTTTATTCTATCTTTGAAAAATCTCACTTGTACTTATTTTATATTCCCAAGGTCTTGAGGTTCTAAATTCTTTGTCCCCTAGGTTTTCTTTTTTTAGTCCTATTGGCTTGTTTCCATGTGTGTTCCATGAGTAGAAGAATTGTGAACTCATACTTGATTTAGTTTAATTTGTCTTATGCAGGAGGGCCTAAATTTGCTTTGCTTTCTTCCAGATAGGAGTTTTATTCACTTCTTCAGATGCTAGGAAACACTATGGACTGGGGCTTCCTTAGCCCCCTTAGAGGGTCCCTCTTCATGGTAGCATCTCAGGTTGAGCTCCCCACCTTGCAGCTATGGTCTCTCAGTTCTAGTGCTATTATTGACCTTTGTTCCCAGAGTGCTTTTAAATTTGCCATTGGCTTCAGTTCACCATTTGAATTTCATCACTCCCTCTTTACCCTTGGCTACTTTTATGAGAGTCCAGCAGTACTTTTTTTTTTTAATTAATTTTATTTTATTTTTAAACTTTACATAATTGTATTAGTTTTGCCAAATATCAAAATGAATCCACCACAGGTATACATGTGTTCCCCATCCTGAACCCTCCTCCCTCCTCCCTCCCCATACCATCCCTCTGGGTCGTCCCAGTGCACCAGCCCCAAGCATCCAGTATCGTCCAGCAGTACTTTTAAAATAACATGAGTTTGAGCAAGCTCCAGGAGTTGGTGATGGACAGGGAAGCCTGATGTGCCGCAGTCCATGGGGTCTCAAAGAGTCGGACACAACTTACCAGCTGAACTGACTGACTGATATAGGGTATAGTTCTCTCACGTTGGAAAGGCCTTCAGAGTGTCTAATTCACCACAATAGTAGTATAATCATTACATTTTATTTCCTTTACTTATAGTAGAGTCCTTAGACCCTTATTCTAGACTCATTTCCCTTTTTATTTTATGCTTAATTATATGATTTCCTAAACAGCAGCTGAGTTAATGCATTAGTAAGAAAAGGGAGAAGAAGGATTTCTAGAAGCAGCTAGCAGAGAGAAAAGAGATAACAGCAGCTTAATGTAGACAGTAGGAGAAAACAAAAAACAGGAAAAGCAACAAAAAATCATAATAAAAACTCAAAAGGATCTTCTATAGGAATCCTAAATAATGATTTTACTCCCTGGTGGATCAGTGGTAAAGAATCCGCCTGCAGTGCAGGAGATAGCAGGAGACTCGGGTTCAGTCCTGGTGGGGAAGATCCCCTGGAGAAGGGAATGGCAACCCACTCCAGTATTCTTGCCTGGAGAACCCCATGGACAGAGGAACCTGATGGGCTACAGTCCATAGGGTTGCAAAGTCAGACACAAATGGAGTTACTGACCTTGCACATGCATGCACATTTTGCAACCACTTTTCTATCATTAGTTTTACACAATAATAAGCCACCTTAAAATTAGTGGCTTCAAACAACAGCTGTTCTTTTTTTAGTTCACACCTTGGGCTAGGATCAACTGGGAATTTCTGCTGGTCTCAGCTGGCCTCACTCCTGTACCTAAATTCAGCTGGCAGGGTTGCCTGCCTTGCATTGTCTGGCAGTCATCTGTCTATTGGCTGAGGTAGGGCATTTGTTCCTTGCCATCCAGTAGGTTAGCTGACCTGGTTCCTGGGGTGATGGCTTCAGGTTCCCAAGGGCCCTTGAAGACGAGGCTCATGAGACACACAGCATCACTTTTAGTCGGAGCAACTCACAAGGCCAGCAGATTCAAGGGTTAGGGAAGTAGATCTGTCCTTCTGGAAGGAGCTACAAAGTGTTATGGCCAGTTTTGCAGCCTAGCAGTGCCTTTTCTGGAGAAGGCAACGGCACCCCACTCCAGTACTCCTGCCTGGAAAACCCCATGGATGGAGGAGCCTGGTAGGCTGCAGTCCATGGGGTGGCTAAGAGTCGGATACGACTGAGCAACTTCACTTTCACTTTTCACTTTCATGCATTGGAGAAGGAAATGGCAATCCACTCCAGTGTTCTTGCCTGGAGAATCCCAGGGATGGGGGAGCCTGGTGGGCTGCCATCTATGGGGTTGCACGGAGTCGGACACGACTGAAGCAACTTAGCAGCAGCAGCAGCAGCAGTGCCTTTTCAGTGTATCAGAGCAGATAAGCCTCCTGTGTAGCCACAGGCTCTGCAGAGTCTCACAGGTTCTTCATCAGGACCCTGTTGTACTGCCTCTGCTCCTGAACTCCGCCCCTTCTAAACACTGAATCATGGTGCAGCCTTGCGGGTAATTCTGGTGGTGAGTCAGGGGAGGTGCTCAGACCACTGAACCTCACTGTGAAACCTAGCTGGCCTGCTGGCTTTTCACAACTTTCTCCTCATCTGTAAGTGTTCTTTGATGTGGGACCACTTACTCCCTCTGTAGGTTGTCATATCTCCGGTTCCAGGGAGAGGGAAAAGGGGTGTGCTCTGCTTGGAAGTTTGATTTTCTGAACAGGTGCAGCCCGCCGTATGGCATGGGTGAGGGGTGGTGGGAGGGAGCGGGAACATAACCTCAACATCTCTGGGCCTGCTTGCATTCTGCCTCCTCAGATTGCTCTCCCTTCTTCCCCACTCTGGGTAGCACCACATGGTGGGAAATTGCAACTTGTCACTTCTTCGGGTGTGATAGCAAAATCTTGGTTCCTTGAATAGAACAATTTAATGTTAATTTTCAGCCAAAGACGAACTGCGTATATGTGGAAGGTTGTATATGTGCTTGTGTGTGTGTGTGTGCTCATGTGCACAAGTGTTTGTCAGAGTGGGGGTTGCTATCACACAGACTAAGTTCAAACTAAATTGTGCTGTGTCTCTGGTGGAAGAAATATTCACCCCAAACCTTCCCAAGTCCTCCTCCTATGCCATGAGTTCCTTCAGAATGTCATCCTCCTTTGCCCATCACTGGCCTCAGATTTCTTTCCTCTCTCTAGCTGAAATCCAGAGAGATCCTCTGAATTTCCTCAGGCAAATCTACCCCCAGAATGTAACTCTCATTTTCTGCAGTTAGCAAACTCTGCCCTCAATTTTTTTATTTTTCCCTTCTTCTTACCACCTTGGATCTCACTTTCTTTCCTATTTCTCATTATATGTGTATTGTGATGTTTTTTCTTTCTTGTATGACACACTTCTAAATAAAAAACAAAGGGGAGATGGAAGAAATAACAAAATACTAAGCAATATTTTTGACAGATATTTTTTTCCTTATCAGAGCATTAAGAATCTAGCTATAGGCAATTCTGTTGTAGGTAATGTACAAAGGAAGTTACACAGATATGATCCCCAGTACTAGAAATTTAATTCTGCTAAGGTATGTGCTCCTTGTAGCTCTCCTAAATTCAGAGGAGCTTATGGACAGTCATTTTATATTAGATTGAATCATATGAAATTGCTGATGCTTAACCATTGCTGACCTAAAAAAAAGGCAGTTTCATATGGTTCAAACCATTTTATACTAGCCCACTAATAAATATTGTTAATCAGTTATTTGACAAGTCATTCTTCTCCTGAGTCTAGATTAAGCCAGGGAAAAAAAAATTCCACTTTTCTCATCTTGCCTCTAGTATTGTAATAGTTTCCTGAATGATTTCTTTGCCTCTTTCTCTGATCCCCTGTTCCTCCCTTTAATCATGTCACTGCACTCATTAGAAGCATGAGTGATGCCTCTGGATAAAAACTAAATGATTTAGCTTAGCATATGGGTTTCTTCTATATGGTGGCCCCAATCTACTTCTCTAGCTTCATATACTATCACTGTGTCCCATATACCTTTGACTTTAGACGTGATTCCCTAAGAACTGAAGAGATGGAACACACCAATGATGTCCCCTTTTTTGAATTTGCTTGTGGTTCTTTCTGCCAAGAATGTTTTTCTCTACTTGGCTTCTGGAGTAACCCCTTCATATCCTGGGAGGCCTCACTTACAACAATACTTATGTTTCTTTACCCTTCTATGACCCACCTCTGGGTGGATTAATTTCACCTTTCCCTGGATTCCTATCATAAAGCACTCATAACTGCTACACCCTTTCCATTATACTATACACCTTTGTGGGGTGTACCCTTCTATAGTTTTAATCCTCTAAAGAGTTTTAATCCTGTTTGTATCCTAGCATTGCCCGGCCCTTGGAGAATGCCCCATAAATGTTGGTGAAGTTGGTTCCCAGTCCACAAAATTCGTCAACATTTTCCTTTCCTATTTAGGATAGAAGAAAGACATTCAGAGGCAAGCAAGTTGCTAATATTAAAGTTAATGAGTTTGCAAACATTCCATTTACATTTGGATAGAGAGGAAATATTCAAGGCAGTCTTTGTTTTCCCAAAACCCTTTACCTGTCCCAGCTGCGATTAGTTATTTCAGAAAAGATTAATCTATCTTTAATCCAACTACATCACATATTTCTCACTTATTTTAAGCAGCCCAGGACACCTTTCCGATTAAATGTTGAAACATGCAATAGCTTCTGTTTAAACATTACTTTATAACCAACAGATTTTTGTTTTCTCCCTTAATCAAATTTAACATAATCCTCACCATACCTCAAGGGAATGCACCTGGCCAAGAATATCCTGTGTTATTTTTTTTTTAAGGTGATGGAACTCCTGCTTAGTTCTGAGAGACTGAGGTTTTAAAATTTAAATTGAATTTAGCTTAGAGCTGGCTTCCAATGCTAAACCCTGCATCCGAGGGTTCTTTCGCTCTTTTTGACTTTCCAGTCTTAGCAAGTACCTTGAGAAAGTCAAGTCTGTGTCAGAGTTGGAAGAGTTCAGCCACAGAAAGTTTCTAATTTCTGAGACAGAGGCTGAGCTTCCTATGGCCCTGCAGAGAGCTATTAGAAGCCCTGGGACCAGGGATACAGAAGAGCAGGGGTCTGATCCAGTGGAAGGCCACAGAGTTCCTGATTCTGCAAGTTTTTCTGAAGAGGCTGGAAGATAGGTTGGGAGTGTGAGCACACAGTGAGAGGAGGAAGCAGTTGCCGTAGGCAGAGCTACCAACAACAGCAGCTCTAGCAGCAGGACTCAGAGGGGAGGGCCATTGCCAGCAGCTCCAAGCTAACAGTGCCCTCTTCTCCCAACTCAGCAGTAGCTCTGAGGCAGAGAGCAGCAAAACATGTGTCCCGAAAGGGATCTGTGTGATTACTCATACTGTGCAGTGTTTTTCCACTCTGCCCAGTAGATTTTTATGAAAGAAGTATAAAAGCGTCAACACGTTCAGACCATGACTCCAGCACCGTTTGGAGGTATGGGGTCAGACTCTGCCCCACCTCAGCAGCATTTACCCTCATTTCTCTCCTACTTCAAGTCACCTGGCTTGTCTTTGGGGAAAAGAGGGCAGGAGAAGAGAGTAGGTGTTGGAAGTTGGCACCTGATGGCAGGGTGTCTAAAGCTTGGTGATTTAGACCAATTGGTATGTTGGGCTTGCCTGAGGGACTTGGTCATTGTATAAGATTACTCACAACTTCCAGGACCCTTTTTTTTTTTAATTACAAAATCTAATTCTACAAATTCGTGTGCCAAAATATAAATTGGCCTATTTTTATATCTTAAATTAATATCTTAAATATCTTAAATTAATTGCATCATCTTTCCACTGATGAGAAAATTTAATACTGGGCAATTCAGGGATGAACCCGATCCCTCAGTTTTTCTCCTCCTCCTTCTCTCGTTTGGGCACTTCTAATTTCCCAGGGACTCATGTAACATTAAGACCTTGTGGTCGAGTGGTTTCTGGTCTTTGGTCTTTGCCACATTTCCTCTTGGCATTCCCATTTTCCCCTGGTATATCCAGTGAGAAGTGGGCATTTTCACCTGGTCTGGAGTGAGAGTTCTTCTCCTATCATTTTGCCCCCTCCTCAGGGAATAGGGAGGCTGCTTCAGACCCACAAGTCCTCCATAGCTGCCTCCTCAGGTCTCTGGGGTACATGAGAAAATTCCCCATGCTTCCCCACAGGCACTTCAGGGTGGGTCTCTGGTACCTGGACACTTTCATGACCCCTATCTGGCCTGTAGAGCACAGGTCCTTACTGATCTCTGAAACCTAAACATTCCTGAAATTTCTAACCTCGGCTTTCCTGAAAGTTGGCATGTGGTCAATAAGACAGGGTGCTTATTAGAGAACGTTGGTATCTAAGCTGGTTTCTTCTCCTTTTTAATTACCTTCCCTCATCTGCAGTGATGGACCCCTCACCCAGTCTCTCTCACTGACCCTCTGTCGGTGGGTGGGGATCTGATTCTTCAGCTGCTCTCCCCAAGTCTGTTGTTCAGTTGCCAAGTAGTGTCTGACTCTGCAACCCCACGGACTGCAGCATGCCAGGCTTCCCTGTTTGTTATGTTCATGGGATTCTTGTGGCAAGAATACCGAGTTGTTTGCCGTTCCTTGCTCCAGTGGACCACGTTTTGTCAGGACTCTCCACTATGCCCCTCCATGGATGGTTCTGCACTGAATGGCTCATAGATTCATTGAGTTAGGCAAGCTCCTTCGCCATGACAAGACTGTGATCCAGAAAGGGGCCCCAAGCCTGTATCTATATGGAACAAAACTTTGATTTTAGAGTCTTTCAAAACTTGGGTTTTGATACTCAAAAACCAAGATTTTGGAACATAAAAGCCCCTTTCCCTGAAACAATTGCCTCTGACAATCATTTCAGAACACTCTTCTAAGACTCAAAAGCTATACGGTACTTTAGTATTTCTGTTATAGCAATCTTTCCTTGAGGTAAATGGGTATTTCTACTAAATGGAGGAGGGAAGGGCAATAAGGTTATTGGAAGTGGTGGGGGAACTGCAGTTAACACCCTAAATTGTTATCTTACCACACTTGTATTAAGTCTTTTCTCTGTCCTTGTGGTAGATGCCAGGAAAATCACTAGATTTCACATGAGAGATAATCTAGCAAGCACTATATACTATTGTAGCAATCATGAGGGGGCAAAATCATGGAGGATCTTGTCCCTTCCAAGAAGACTGAATCCCTGTTCCAAGGTATGGGATGTGAGTCCTGCTTGTTTAGATGAGTTTCACATTGCATTGGTCCCCTAACTTGCTCTAAGAGAAGGCTCCAGAAGAGGCCAAGATGCACCTTCCAAAAGAAACATTGCAAATCCCACCCTTCACTAGAATTTCACCAGACCAGGCTGTGGAACATATCATTGGGATGGGTGTTTAGGCCAAACTTATGTTTTCACATCATCCTAAGAAACAGGTAGTACTCAAAGAACTTTGCACTAGAAGAGATGAAAAGAGATTGACTTACTAGGGAAAATTGAGAAAAGCCATTTCACATATGCATTTATTTTGCCTCCTGTGCCAGGAACTAATGAGAAGGAAGATAGTGATTGGAACAAATGACCACTAAAGAGTATGCAGATTGAAAGGAGAGTAAAGCCAAGGGTAGAACCCAGTGCCAACAATATTCGAAATAAGGGAATATTTAGAAGTATCCATCAGAGAAGTCTAGAAGTAGAGGAAGAGAGCCTGAACAGAAGATCAGCCAACATGTCAAAGAGCAAATGTCAAGAAGGAGCAAGTAGCCAACAGTGTCAAATGCCTTGGACAAGTTAAGCAGGAGAACTGCAGATTAATTATTGACCTTAAGTAAAGGTGGTATCAATAGAAGGATGATCTGGGGAATAAATTGTTGGGGAACAAAGGGCAGTAAAGCAGATGATGAGTGTAAATCATGATTTCCCAAAGTATGTTCTTTATTATCATTATGTCAGGCTACATGCTTTGAGAAGAGAATTTTGAGGTGGCATACAAAAATGACCAAAAAAATAATGAGTTCAAACCCAAGTGATTCTCTCATATTTTGTTTTTGGTTTTCTCATATGGCTGCTTTTGTGAATTCTTTAGAGACCTCTGCCCCATTGCTGGGACCCCCCACCCCTACCCCAGATATCCCTGACGAGGGTGATTTGATCACCCATATATCTTGGTATCATTATTAACTGAGGCCTGGTAGGAAGTCTGTGTGTGTTTATAACTTGCTCAAATCATTAACTAAGACATTTGTGATGTCAGCATTTTTGGGTAGTTTCTCTTTTACTTCCAAACGATCAATTCATTTATTCCAACTATATGCAAAAGATGCTGGCCTTTGTAGTCATATTTCCATAGTAAGAGAAGAGGCTCAAATTGGAATTTAGGTATGGACTCTCAAGTTGGTGTCTGCTTCACAATAATTTCGTGGCAATAATTCTCCATCTTTGGAGTTTAAACCCCCATTATTTTAAATTATGGTATTTATTTGCTTGTTGTTGTTGTGCCTTAAGAATCCTACTTCTCTGAATCATCATGTTGTGACATTTCCACCTCAAATCATGATTGTTGTTGTTCAGTCTCTCAGTAGTGTCTGATTCTTCGCAACACCATGGACTGTATATACCTGCCAGGCTCCTCTGTCCATGGGATTTTCCAGGCAAGAATACTAGAGTGGGTTGTCATTCCCTTCTCCAGGGGATCTTCCCACCCCAGGGATTGAGCCTGGGTCTCCTGCATTCTAGGCAGATTCTTTACTGTCTGAGCCACCAGGAAAGCCCACTCAAATCATGATGGAAGGATACAAATCGGATGAGAAGTGTTTGCTGTTAGAGTTTTATCATACACTTTTTTCAGTAGAAATGCTAGCCAAAATATGCCTTTTGCTGGCCACAATACATTGGAAAAATACTTTATCATTACACACTAATTTCCTTATAACCGTGCTTTTTAAAAGCCTGAGGTCTTTTTACCTCCACCAGATCTATGTGTGTGTATTCACCTACCTTTGTTTTTATTCTATTTAGAGTTTCCAGATGGTTTTCTGGGTTCGGGAGTTTAAATATTGCGGGAGAGAATCATTGGCCTGCACCTGAAGGATACCGTGTCACTTCCTGCAACATTCTTCGTCCCTCCTTTCCCCTCTATTTCCCTCCTTTTTCCTCAGCTACCTGTACCTGACATGACTGAGCATTTCTCACCCTCAGCCTTGTGGTCTGCTCTCATACTTACCCAGCCCTTTCCATGCCTATAGGCTTCATGCAAGCAGCAAGTTCATCTCACCAATTTTTGAATTCCCGGAGTCGAGCGCAATGCTATGTCACATGGCTGATATACACTGTTTTCCAAATGAGCGGATTCCACTTTGGCGGCCCAGTGTCAAGGCTTAGATTGGGAATATTCCCTGGGACTTTGGGGGCTTATACTCACATTTATTGCAGAAAATTGTATGTGTGTGTGTGTGTGTGTGTGTGTGTGTGCGTGTGCACACATGTGTGTATGCACATATATGTGTAAGGGTGTCATGTTTAAGATGAGGGTAGGGAGACAATTCAAAGTCAGAGGAGAAAATTCCCTGGCCTTCTTTATAAATTGAACTGAGAGGGGTGTGAACTTTCTCCCTACTCTGAACTCCCTGTGCACTCATTTTAGCACTTAATTAGCATGTTGCCTTAAATGAAAGTTGCCCAGGATCATAGCAGGGTCTAATCTGCATAGTTACCTCAGGAATTCGGGGATGCCATGGCAGGTTATGTGGGGTTCTCTTCTCTCGAAGTCTACCAAGTCACTCGGGAGGAACTGTGATAGGAACTTTGGAGAACCCTGGGAAGGAAAGTGAGAATGAAGTCTGCCCTGCTGTCCTTTGGGAAGGTGTTCCCAGGAAGTCAGAACATTTGTCCTGATGTGGGAAATGGTGGCCTGAACTGGACCTCAGATCCCATGATGAGGAGCAGATGAGCCAGGGTTCTGGTGGGTTCTTCTGAGATTTCACCAACCCTTCTCTGTCTGGCCCATCTTGGAGATTAGTGGAGTTGCAAACATTTGATGACAAAGGTCTGTCTAGTCAAAGCTATGGTTTTCCCAGTAGTCATGTATGGATGTGAGAGCTAGACCCTAGAGAAACCTGAGCACTGAAGAATCGATGCTTTTGAATTGTAGCGCTGGAAAAGACTCTTCAGAGTCTCTTTGACTGCAAGGAGATCAAATCCATCAATCCTAAAGGAAATTAACCCTGAATATTCATTGGAAAGACTGATGCTGATGCTGAAGCACTAATACTTTGGCCACCTGATGGGAAGAGCTGACTCTCTGGAAAAAAAAGCCTCGATACTGTGAAGGATTGAAGGCAAAAGAAAAAGGGAGCAACAGAGGATGAGATGATTAGATAGCTTCATTGACTCAATGGACAGGAATCTGAGCAAACTCCTGGAGACAGTGGAGGACAGAGGAGCCTGGAGCACTGCAGTCCATAAGAGCCAGACACAATTCAGCAACTGAACAACAAGCATTCAATAATTGAACCAAGATGCAAGGGCCATTCCGCAGGGAGGAAAGAACTCCTTTCACTTGAGGAAGGAGGTGCAGGCACCCTCAGTAGAAACAAATGGAGGAAGGCCCTGGGGGTGAAAGGCAGAGATGTGGGTGATGAGGGCACAGGCCAGGGCCTTGGTGAAGGAAGACTGAGGCCTGGAGACCATGACTCTTCTTTCACTACTTTCATTCTTTTGATCTGACACTCAGAGGAAGTGGACACAGTAAGGCCCTGAAGAGCCCCCAGGCCACTAGTGGTAACACTGGTACATTTTGAGCCAAGGGGATTCTTGGTGTGGGCTTGAGTCAGCTCTCTCAGTCTGAAATGGACTGAGAAATCAAGGTGACAGTTCTTTAACCAATTCCTTTAATAAGTCTGTAAACTGCAAAATACCAAGTGGGAACAGCCCTTTAGGAAAGTCATCATAGTCTCAATTCCATGCCCAGGCTTTTATCTCTTGTTTTGTTGTTGTGATTATTATCATCATTGCCTCCCTCAGGCTTTCTCTGAACAAGTGGCTCCACTACCTGAATTTTTAAAAGCCCAGTACAACTGATATATATTAAACAGTTATATCTTTTAACCAACACATATAATTAAACATACAAAACATTCCCTCGCACCAGTTTGCCAAGACAGTTGCTGGGATGCAAATTACTGCCGGGCACATCCCCTATCTGTTTCCTTTCCAAAGCTTATTCTGCTTGTGGTGACTGGTGCTGCCTTTTCTCTTTCCTCTTGCTTCCCACAGCCCTGATAGGGAACAGGGCATGGATAATTTTCCGATCATCTGCTGCTTTTGATTATCTGCACCATTGCTCCCCAACATTAGCATGTATAATCAAGCATTGACTTTATATGTGTCCATCATGCATCCTCAATGATGTCCAGAGAGGTCAGAGGCGCTGTGGGATCTGTTCAGTGCCTAGAATGGTGCTGAGCAGACTGAGAGTGCCCTGGATACACTAACTGGAAGCCAGACTGGGCACCAGATGGCAGCTCTTTGATTTGGCTCCTCTAGGGTGTATTTATCAAACTTGAGTCTGAGCAAGCTCCGGGCATTGGTGTAGGACAGGGAAGCCCAGCGTGCTGCAGTCCATGGGGTCGCAGAGTCAGACATGACTGAGCAACTGAACTGATACTGGGTGTTTTTAACCACAATTCAAATCCACTGGGATTTATATACCATTTTATAACCCACGGTCTTCTGATCTTGGTATGAAGAATGTGCTGGAACAGCCCTTGACTACAATTCACATTAATATTAAAAGCTTCTAACAGTGGACAGAGGCAGAACTGAACCAAGGTTTTCTATCCCAGGCATTGGGACAATTCAAGTGTGTTAGTCAGTTTTCCCTCTCGCCTGTGACAGTAATGTCTAATGGTCCCCTACTACTGTCATTCTTTTTATTTCTCTTTCTCTCTGGAATGTTATTTTTTTAATGTAAATACCTATCTAGGGCTATTTGCATTTAAAGAATATAACATTCCAGAAAGGAAGGTAGATAGGTAACATAGTATGTAGTTATTAGCCCCTAGGTGTAAGTAAGCTTAAGAACCAAATTAAATTGGGGTCTTTAAGATGGAAACTTAGGAAGGGATTAAATGTTTGTTTACATATCTATGACTATCTGAGATGGCAGAGGAGGGAAATGAACTTTCAGTGAGGAAGGTCCTTAGGGAGTAATGTGGTCCCAGCTTTCACTAAATGGTTGTCAATATGTGAGGTGGGGTGTGGGGGCCAGGAAGGTTGATAGACTTCAACTTTAAAAGCAGGGGAAATCAAGTATAATTTTCAGGTACCATCTTAAGGGGAGCCATAACATTAGCCTGGAGAGCAATGCTGTAGAAACTTTGAAGGATTTCCTAAGATTTGTAACTTCATTATTGTATTTATTATCACTGTTAGTGTTTTCGGCTATGCTTTTTTTCTTTTCCTACAGTTGTTAGAAATAAACCCTTAAAACCAAAAAGACCTTTATGGTTATCCTGGAGGAAAAAAAAAAAAAGAGCTTGACAGACTAACTCTGACACTACTGCCACATCTTTGGGGTAAAAACCACATAGGTGATCAGTGAAATGAACTTTTTCAGGTGTAAAAATATTCCGTACCTTGTTTTTAGTGTTGTTTAAATGCATATACAATAGTGGAACACCTAAGGTCTTGCATTCTTTTGCAGGTAATTATACATCAATAAAATATTTTAAAAATAAAATTAAAAAAAAAGGTAAAGAACAGAAAGGGGAGCAGAGGAAATGGACTTAAAAAGGACTCCGGGCTCAACAAGAAGGGCCCATTTGGTGAGAGAAACCGAAGCTTGCTACATTTGCCGGAAGCTAGAACAAAGCCATGCTGGGCAGCAGGTACTGAAGAGAACAGCAGGGAGAGCGTGGGCTGGGAGAAAGGACAGAAGAAGAGTTAGCCAGAAAGTAACTCTGTCACCCCAACCCTGGTGCTGATCTGTCCAAGACTGGCTCCAACAAAGCTCGAAGGAATCATCTTCCATGAGGGCCATGGGCCTCAAAGGGGAGAGAAAGCTCTTGATTTCAACTCCAGGCATCCATTTTCCTTCTTGATATGAATTTAGATCACATTTCAGCCAGTGTTCTTCTGCAGAAAACAGTCTTTGTGTTAAAAAGAAGGTTGGCTGAAGACACACTTGGTATTTCCAATGGCATTTCTGCCTATCCAGTTTAGGGTGGTCTTAGCCCCATCGCTGCCTCGCCACTCTGCCTCAGGCAACTGAAGTTGCTGGATTTAATCTATAAAGTTTTAACTGTGTGGCACCCCAACACTGCACATCCCCAGATGGATGGAACCACATTCCTGGTACTGATTTGAATTTGCGAGGAATGGAGATGAAGTGTTTTTGGTATTGGGTCATAGGATGCTTCCCTGATGGCTCAGATGGTAAAGA
The DNA here is from genome assembly GCF_029378745.1 of Bos indicus. Lineage (NCBI taxonomy): Eukaryota > Metazoa > Chordata > Mammalia > Artiodactyla > Bovidae > Bos > Bos indicus. The sequence continues at coordinate 59,572,312 of NC_091775.1, read as the reverse complement.
CTCTGCCTGCAAGGCAGGAGACATAGGTTCAGTCCCTGGGTTGGGAAGATCCCTTGGAGAAGGGAATGGCTACCCTCTCCAATATTCTTGCCTGGAGAGTTTCATGGACAGAGGAGCCTGGCGGGCTATAGTCCAAGGGGTTGCAGAGAGTCAGACGTGACTGAGCGACTAACTTTCATATGACACGATGCTGTAGAGGATATGGGGGCAAAGAGGTAGCTCTCATCCTTTTCTCTCCCATGGGTTCAAATCCCTGATGTACTGCAAACACATATTTGTTCTTAGGCAGTGAAGTCAGAAGATTGGTATCTCAATTATCTGCTTCACTATAGGATTCATGATGATTTTCCTTTAAAATAAAACTTCTCCTGAACAGGGTGAAAATATTATTTGGTTACCTAAGATCAGATTAATGTGTAGCTGATTGGATGTACAGTTTTCATCAATCTGTTGGTTGGCATGAATGTTTTGTAGCAACTTCTGATAAATATAATCCCCTTCTGACCTGGGTTGGGTAGGTATTTCAGGCTTCCATGTTGAAGCAGAGTGGTAGCCAATTATAACTTTAAATATATATACTTGCCAAATCTTGCAGTGGACTTTGGGTTTTTGTAAAAAGTGATATTATTAGCAGAGGTTGTAAAAAATAAATGAGAGTGCACTCAATGTCATTCATAGAGTGACATCCTTTTAAAACTAAATGATGCTACAACACTCCACCATACTTTTTTCTGGAGGCATCTTATGAAATCAGCTTTTAGATGGCCTCCCCTGGTTGGATGGAGGCTAGATTTGGACCCAGTATAGACCCTGTGAAAAATATAGATGTTCATTTGCTCCGCCCCTTAGGAGAGAAACTGAGAAACTGAAACCTTATAAGATCTGCCTAAAATGGTAGCAAACTAATTAAATGGAAAAGCAGAGTTATAGAATAAATCCAGCCTGGTACAAAGCAGGCTATGTGTAGGAGGGTGCGGGGGAGCCCAGCAGAGGGGTGGAGAGACAGTCAGGCCAATTTAGCAGAGATGGCGCCATGGCAAATTTGATGAAGGCACCCTCAGAAGTAATTGTCACTGTCGCTTTTGAACCCCTTGGAAAAATAACCTGAAGCACCAAGAGAAACGAATTTCCCCTTAAGTCACTAAGTGAAGAGCTCCTCAAAATGATGATTTTATTCCTCACAGAAGAGAGAGAATAGCAAAGAAAGAAGTGGTTTTACTTTCTTTCTGCTGGGAATTTTGAATAATGAGGCTCTCAGGCAGGAAGGGAGGGCTCCCAGGAGAGAAACTGGGGGCAGGGGCTGGACACAGAAGGAACTCAGATGGGCCAGTATCTGGAGCAATCTCTCTCTAATTTCCTGCATGAGTGAGAATACAGCACGGGGCCATCAATCATTGTCAAAACTACCTCAGAACACCACCCTTCTCTGCGATGCCTCTCACTTCCTTCTTCCTTGCCTCCTTCCCTTTGGAAAAACCAGGTGTGTAATGTGTGACTAAAAATTTGACCTGCTCCTTGGATGCTAGGTAATTTTGTTGTTGTGTGTTGTTTTCTTTAAACTAGTCCTGTGCCAAAGCTTGTCTGGGGATGACTACTTCTTTCTCTTGAGTTTTAACACCTAGAATTCTTTTAGATTCACCTGGCAAACATTTATTGAGCAAGAACTATATTGCTGCATTAAAACCTGCTTGTAAATCCTTCTCACCAAGGTCTCAGTGGTCACTTGCTGGAAATGCCACCCCTTCTTGGGGTTATCTGCATTTTCAAAGGGGCTTCCCTGGCAGCTCAGCTGTTAAAGAATTTGCCTGCAATGCAGGAAGACCCCGGTTCGATTCCTGGATCAGGAAGTCATTTTCAAAGACCTTGTAGATTTAGGTTGTAGGCAGGAAGTTGCGTTCCAGTCCGAGAGAAGAGAGATTGCTAGTGGTGATTTTTGTTGGGAGGACATTTGCGACTAGAATCTTGATAGTGGCAGGAAAGGAAAGATTGGCATCTCCTTCCTTCAGAAAGGTGACCTCTGCCCACTCCCTCAGAGAGGAGTGAGGGAATAATGAGGCTGCATTGTGGTAGGAAAAGCACGTTACTCGTCTAAGACTGACTGGGGTTTTTGTTTTGAAATCATGGCTTCATTAGTCCATCCCTGTCTGTCTTCTTGATCTTTTATTTCAGTTTCTGGCAGGTTAATCAGGAGGCTATAGCTAAATCATGTATCGTCTGCAGGACACTGGTCACCCACAGACACACCACCGAGCATGAGAGCTGTTTGGTGACATGGGTTCCTTTCTGCTCAGGTTGCCGTATCACTGAGTCCCACAGCTGCTGGTTACCATGAACACTTCCTTGCGGTTTTGTTCTCAGAATGTCACAGTGACCAGCTTGCAGGTGGCATCCTACTGGAGAGGCTGGCACAGATTTTCAACTGCTCTGCTGCTTGTACTGATTTTTCCCTTATTTACTGCTAAGGATAGACGATGAATCTTCCTCTCTCCTCCTCCTCCTTTCTTTCCCCATGCATCAGGCTCCTTCTGAGTCACTCAGGTTCAGGAATCAGAGAAAGAAGCATCTCCCTAAAGGCTAATCCTGGGATTTCTAGGTTTCTTTGGACTCAGATTCTGCCAGGAGCAACCTGAGCCCTGTGGGTCTCGCTGACTCCTTTCTCATTCTGTCCCCCAACACCTGTCCCCTCCCCACTCTCTCCTGACTTTCTAGTCCTTCATAACATTCTGGGGACCACCAACCTCTGAATGGTCTCATGGTCCTCACCTGTCTTATTGCAGTTCATCAGGAACAAGCTGATTTCATGTTGAAATAAATGAGTTTTTCAGGGGTGGCAAATTGCACTTGTCATCTGTCACTGAAAATATGAGTTTGGGATGAAGCTGAGAAGAGCTTGTTTAGATTTGTGGGGTCTTGAGGAATGTATGTGATTTACTAGAAGAAACAGCTAACATAATGAGCTCTTCAAAAGTTCAGAGAGAATCCTCTGTCTGGAGCCACCTAGAAAGGGTGTTACTTCTGTTGCAGGGAGTGAAACATGAATGGAACAGAGGAGGCTGTGGGCAAGCAAACAGTTAATATGCGAGTTACTTTGTGCAGTGCTCATTCAGTCTAGCACCTGAAGATGATGGATACAGCTAACATTTACCTGGCATTTATTTCATCTCAGGGAGTGTTTCAAGTATTGTATATACTGTTTCATTTAATCCTTGTACCTATGCTACAGTGAAATACCAGTATTATCTCACTTACAGAAATGAAGTCCTTTGTCTAAAATGATACAACTGGTGAGTGTTAAACCAAACTTTGAACCCAGACAGACTGCTCTAAGACATTCACTTTTAACCTGTGTTAATTCCACTCAATGACCATACTTCTTTCTCAGTGCCCTTTGTAACACTAGCATGTTGCTGTTGTTAAGTCGGAGTCGTGTCTGACTCTTTGTGACCCCATAAACTGTTGCCTGCCAGGCTCCTATGTCTATGGGATTTGCCAGGCAAGAATACTGGAGTGGGTTGCCATTTCCTTCTCCATGGGACCTTCCTGACCCAGGGATCTAACTCATGTTTCCTGCATTGGCAGGTGAATTCTTTCTGCTGAGCTATGAGGGAAGCCCTTAATGGTAGCATACTATAAACTCAATGCGTATTTACTGAAAGGAAGTATTTATTCAAGAAAAAAAAAAACAACTGTTAGATCTCATCAGAGGAGGGTGTGAAGGATGCAGGATGCTGTCAACAGTGACTTCATCTCCTCAGGACTATAGTTTCAACTGGGTGAAGTGCTGGGTGTGGGATTTTACACAGCACTGTGGAAAGGATCAAGATGTCCCACCCCTGTCTCAAAGGTCAAAACCTCAGTTAGGACATAGCTTCTCCATTCTAGCCACTCCACACTCTTTACTGTTATTTCTTAGCCACACCTCCACACACTGGCTTTTGTCTGCATTGATTAGAATGTGCCCTTCTATTTGTCCACAGGACAACTCGATCATTGTTCAAAGATCACCACTCCTCAATCATTTTCTCTGACCCTCCGTTTGTCCTCTTGATTAAGAAGTAGCTATCTTTCCACATTTCAATTTCTATAGTTGTTTAGGTGACAAAGGTCCATATAGTCAAAGCTATGGTTTTTCCAGTAGTCATGCACAGATGTGAGAGCTGGACCATAAAGAAGGCAGAGCACTCAAGAATTGATGCTTTCGAGCTGTGGTGCTGGAGAAGACTCTCGAGAGTCCCTGGACAGTAAGGAGATCAAACCAGTCAATCCTAAAGGAAATCAACCATGAATATTCATTGGAAGGGCTAATGCTGAAGCTGAAGATCCAATACTTTGGCCACCTGATGCAAAGAGCCAGCTTATTGAGAAAGACCCTGATGCTGGAAAAGATTGAGGGCAAGAGGAGAAGGGGGCAACAGAGGATGAGATAGTTGGATGGAATCTTCAACTCAAAGGACATGAGTCTAAGCAAACTCCAGGAGATAGTGAAAGACAGGGAAGCCTGGAGTGCTGCAGTTCATGGGGTCGAAAAGAGTGGGACACAGCCTAATGATGGAACAACATCCTTTGACATTTCAGTTTCTATAGTTCTTTATAGCCAATGTTACCATTTCACAATGTAACTGTCGGTTTCCCATCTGTTTTTCCCACTCAACAATGAGCTCTTTGCAGGCAGAATCATGTTTTATTCACCCATGTATCCACAATACCGAGCACAGAGCCAGATGTATACTGGGCACTCATTAATACATGTGGTCTACAATACAAACGGGACATCCTGCTAGTTATATTTCTTTTTAAAGCTTCAAAAGCTTAGTAGTTCTGCCAGGTGTTGAGGGCCAGAACCGTTGCAGGGCATGCGTTTACCTGTACCTCTTATCTTAGCTGGCCATTGGTTACTGCATCCAAGGGATGCTCAACTTGATTTAAAGGTGCAGGATTAAGGAAGAATATGTCAGGAACTTGACTAAATGATTCTCTTAATGTGTCAGCCCATTGAGCTGTCCTTTCAATTTTTAACTGTTCCATCAGCCAAACAGCTTACTCAGCTTTTCAGAGACCTATTACTTGATCTGAAAACACTGACAACATTTTGGCTTCCAATCTGACTTTAAGCCTGTTACAGATAATGTGTTTTCTCTGGATTAGGTGAAGCATCTTGGTTGTATTGGAGAAACATCAGTTATGTCTATGTCTTGGCTAGTATCAGCCAGAATTGGGAGCGTGCCAGCTCTCACATCATTGCTAACAGACTCCTTAATTAACCTGCTAAATCTAACACACAATTCACTCTTGTTTTAGAAACGAGATGCAGAATATGCACTCTTTTTTTTCCCCACTATGTCTTTTTAAAAATTTGTTCAAGGTTGTTAGATAGTTAAATTCTCTTGGGCTGTGAGTTAAACCAGTTCAGAAAAAGCGAGGATTTGAGAAATACCCAAATGGGTTTGTTTTCTTTTGACAAGACTTACTGTTGCCATGTTTGCTGCTGCTGCTGCTAAGTCTCTTCAGTCGTGTCCGACTCTGTGCGACCCCATAGACGGCAGCCCACCAGGCTCCCCCGTCCCTGGGATTCTCCAGGCAAGAACACTGGAGTGGGTTGCCATCTCCTTCTCCAATGCATGGAAGTGAAAAGTGAAAGTGAAGTTGCTCAGTCGTGTCTGACTTTTAGCGACCCCATGGACTGCAGCCCACCAGGCTCCTCCGTCCATGGGATCTTCCAGGCAAGAGTACTGGAATGGGGTGCCATTGCCTTCTCCATGTTTACCCCTTGGTAATTGAGTTCTTCCCCCTAATATTTAAAGCAATCAACTCACTTAATCTAAAGTGTCTACCTTCCTTATAATGTCTCCATTTCCATAAACTATTATTTGTAATATGAAAGGCTGGAGAAGCCTTTTAAGGGAGTTTTTTTTTTACAGAGGTCTGTACATTGAGAGTAGAGGCTCTGGCTTTTCGTGTTTCTTGGACTATGCATACACATGCCTCCGTTTGTCATGCCTGAAATAAACCTGCTACCTGTATTTTTTACTTCATGCTTTGCACATAGTGCCCAAATTGCTACTCCTTGGGAGACTAAGCCAAGGACATTGTGTTCCATTTTCATGATGAAATGCAGATTTCCCATTGAACCTAATCAACCTTCATTTCAAAAGGTTGACAAGGTGGATACTTAAAGAATTCAGTTGGGTAAATTTATGGTACTGAAAAGAGTCCATTCCAAGAATATTCTCTGTTTCCAAGGCTATAGAATTTTTATTTGATTGTGAATTAAATTACATTTTCATTCACTTCAAGTTCTTGCTTCTCAATTTTGTGTCCCTCAAAGAGAGACAAACTTGTCGACAGTCACATTGGTCTCTGTAATATTTTGGCCCAGATTGAAAAGATCTACAGTGTTTTTTCAGTCTTTAATTTTCCTTTTTATTGAAGTCTAAGTAATTTACAATATTACATTAGTTTCAGGTGTGCAACATAATGATTTGATATTTTCATACATTACTAAATGGTCACCATGATAAGTCTAGTTACCATCTACTTACCATCTATTGTACACAATTATTATATTATTGACTCTATTTCCTGTTCTGTACATTACATGCCCATGACTTGCCTACTTTATAACCAGAAGTTTGTCTCCTAATCTCCCTCTCCTGTTTCACTCATTGCCCACCCCCTCTTGCAAGAGCTTGTTTGTTCCTGTATCTATGAGTCTGTTTCTGCTTCATTTATTTATTCATTTGCTTTATGGTTTTCTAGACTGCATATTTAAGTGAAGTCATGCAGTGCTTGTCTTTCTCTGCCTGACTTATTTCACGTAGCACAATGCCCTCTTGGTCCATCCGTATTGTTGCAAATGGCAAGATTTCAATCTTGTTGGTGTCTGAGTAATTTTCCTATTTATACGTATACACCCATCTTTTGCACTCATCTCACACGCTAGTCAAGTAATGCTCAAAATTCTCCAAGCCAGGCTTCAGCAATATATGAACCGTGAACTTCCTGATGTTCAAGCTGGTTTTAGAAAAGGCAGAGGAACCAGAGATCAAATTGCCAACATCCACTGGATCATGGAAAAAGCAAGAAACTTCCAGAAAAACATCTATTTCTGCCTTATTGACTCTGCCAAAGCCTTTGACTGTGTGGATCACAATAAACTGTGGAAAATTCTGAAAGAGATGGGGATACCAGACCACCTGATCTGCCTTTTGAGAAATCTATATGCAGGTCAGAAAGCAACAGTTAGAACTGGACATGGAACAACAAGACTGGTTCCAAATAGGAAAAGGAGTTCGTCAAGGCTATATATTGTCACCCTGCTTATTTAATTTATATGCAGAGTACATCATGAGAAACGCTGGACTGGAATCAAGATTGCCGGGAGAAATATCAATAACCTCAGGTATGCAGATGACACCACCCTTATGGCAGAAAGTGAAAAGGAACTAAAAAGCCTCTTGATGAAAGTGAAAGTGGAGAGTGAAAAAGTTGGCTTAAAGCTCAACATTCAGAAAATGAAGATCATGGCATCCAGTCCCATCACTTCACGGGAAATAGATAGGGAAACAGTGGAAACAGTGTCAGACTTTATGTTTTTGGGCTCCAAAATCACTGCAGATGGTGACTGCAGCCATGAAATTAGAAGATGCTTACTCCTTGGAAGGAAAGTTATGACCAACCTAGATAGCATATTCAAAAGCAGAGACATTACTTTGCAATAAAGGTTCGTCTAGTCAAGGCTATGGTTTTTCCTGTGGTCATGTATGGATGTGAGAGTTGGACTGTGAAGAAGGCTGAGCGCCGAAGAATTGATGCTTTTGAACTGTGGTGTTGGAGAAGACTCTTGAGAGTCCCTTGGACTGCAAGGAGATCCAACCAGTCCATTCTGAAGGAGATCAGCCCTGGGATTTCTTTGGAAGGAATGATGCTAAAGCTGAAACTCCAGTACTTTGGCCACGTCATGAGAAGAGTTGACTCATTGGAAAAGACTCTGATGCTGGTAGGGATTGGGAGCAGGAGGAGAAGGGGACGACAGAGGATGAGATGGCTGGATGGCATCACTGACTTGATGGACGTGAGTCTGAGTGAACTCCGGGAGTTGGTGATGGACAGGGAGGCCTGGCGTGCTGCGATTCATGGGGTCGCAAAGAGTCGGACATGACTGAGTGACTGAACTGAACTGAACCCATCTTTTTATCCATTTATTTATCAATAGACACCTTCGTTTCTTCCATCTTGGCTATTGTAAATAATGCTGCAGTGAACATAGAGGAATATATATCTTGGAAAAATCTACAGTCTTGAATCAAGGTTTCCATCACGTGATTTTTATACCAGTTGATAGAACTGAGATTTTTGGATGGAAGAGCATGGTATCTTTGTGGTCAGAAAGGGGAACTACCATACTTTGAGTTACTAGCCATGTGCCAGGGACTGTGCTAGATATCAACATATGAGAAATCATTTTTAGCAACTCCATGAGTAGCTGCTATTGTCACCATGACACAAATAAAGGTATCTGAACTCAGAGAGGCTTTTAAGCTCTTTGCCTAAAACACAAATACTAAATGGAAGAGCCAGCATTCAAACAGAAGCTTGTTTTTCTCCAAAGCAGTCACTTTCTCTTTATTCAACCAAACTCATCCTTGAAAATCCTTGATAGCATGGGAAGGCCACAAGTACTTAGAATACTAAAAGGGCCAAACTTTTACCTACTTACCCTTGATGTAACCTTAGAATCCCTCTTAACACAGCATTTAAATAGCCATTACCAGCCAATTCGTGTTATTATGCAAGTTGAGAGCTATTTGCTATTACTTTCTCTAAAGTTATCTCCAAATTCTGAAAGTATGGACTTTGCTCCTTGATTGTAAAGATGAAAACCCTAAGCCACTCTGCCAAAGAAGCATCTCTAACGACGGTGGGGATGCTAGCACAGAATCCTAAAGTATGAAGTCCCAATGACAAGGAGAAGTAAGGTGGGTGTCAGCAGAAGGCACTGATGAAACAAACAAGAGACACAGAACAAAATAGTCTTGTTTTTTTATTCAGCCAGTTCTGATTTCCTTCTTATATGAGGTTCATTAAACCTTCAAACTATCCCAAAAGTGTATAAAAACCAGATTTCTCTCCAGTCGAATTCAATCTTTCAGGTTAATTTAAACATGGTGTATAATCATGCACTAAATCATTTGTACATGATCACACACTTCTCATATAGTTTGCCCATGCTCCCTCACATCATTGTATTCAGTGACTCACCCAGGATCCATTTTCTCTTTTCTAGCTCACACCAGCATCCCCTGGTGTGATCACATCATCTCTCACTCTAGCAGCCTCAGGATCCTAGTCATACAGCTTGTGCATCAGACCCTCACCAGCCTGGAAGATTTCTCCAGGATTCAGGACATCCTACACTATGTGTGGTGTCTACAGCTTGAGTCACAAGGTTGAACAGCACGGTTTATAGATAACATGAATAGTAAAAATACATGGTGCTTTTTTTCCCTCCATACACACACACAAACTTTAGAATGCTTGACAGAGTATAGCTGTATAACGAGAAGGTTTATTTCCCACCTTTAACTAAGCTTGCTTCATAGCAGAGTATACTTGCTTCAACAGCAAGGCCTCAGTTTTTCTTAAGTCTAGGATAGACTTGGTGATGTGAAGTTGAAGGTACAGCCCTGGAGCCAAGGAGGATAGCTTTGCATAATAAAGAGGAAAGATGGTTGAAGGTTGGAGTCCAGGCAAGATCCAGGAGTAAGTAACAGGCAAAAGGGCAGTTGTGCAATTATTGCAGCAAACCCCCAGGATTGACATGGCTGAGAAGGGAATTTGAGGTATAGATAGATTCTAGTGGGAACGTTTAAGATATTTGTGGTGACAGGGAGCTCAGCTTGGTGCTCTGTGATGACCTAGAGGGGTGGAATGGGTGGGGTGGGAGGGAGGTTCAAGAGGTTCATATATGTATATGTATACACATATACATAAGTATGTGTATACTTATAGCTGATTCACATTGTTACAGAGCAGAAATGAATACAACATTGTAAAGCAATTACCCTCCAATTAAAAATAAACATTAAAAAAAAAAAGAAGTTTGTGGTGAGATGTATGTAAAAGTCCAACTTTATGACTTGTTGATGCCAGCCCCTGTCTTAGGGTCATTGAACTCCTTTGGAATTTGAAGAGGTTTCAACTTCTACAACCAGGATAAAGCAAAAATAGAAGGAGCTGTAGGAAAGGCAGTGCTAGAGTCGGGGAGCTCACATGTTTTCAGAGAGAGACATTTTTGAGTTTGTGTGGGATTATTTGAGTTAAGGTGTCTACACTATTAAGTATAGCCTTTCCCACCCTAATATTCCTTGTCTGAAGCATAGAGCCCTGAAAATTATTTGAGGAACTCTTTTCTCAGTTTCCTCAAAGTTTGTATAACTAGTATTATTCTAGATGCACTTAGAGGGGCTTAGTTAGTACATATTGGCTTGGCCAAAAAGTTTGTTCGGTTCCCCATACTCTCTTACAGGAAAACACCAAATGATCTCGGCCAACCTGATATATTAAACACTTCAGAGCAAGAGCTGACCAACTACTACTGGAGGCAGGCCAGTGCCTGATCTTGTAAATAAAATTTTATTGCAATGTGGCTACTCTTATTTGTTTATATATTACATATGGTGGCATTCATGCTATAATGGTAGGGTTGAGAAGCCGGGACAGAAAATCAAAGGTCCACTGTTTTGTATTCTTTCATGAAACGATCACTTAGGTGCTACCACAAGAGGAGACAGAGGAGAGGCCCAGGGAAACAAAGTGCATAATGCTTACAAGTCTTAGAAGCAGGAGGCACAACGTGCGCGCATGGTCACATGACTAGGGTGGTCAGGAAGCAGAAAACAGGAGTGAAGGGTCAGGTGTGATTGCTCTGGTCACTTGCCAACTTTACTATTAATAGGGTTTCTGTTGGGAAGGCAGAGCGAGTCAGAGTGAACAGTTTAGCGTTGGTGAGTTTGCATAATTTCAGCAGGCTTTGGGCTATTGCTGTGCTGTGCCGTGTGCTTAGTCACTCATTCATATCCAACTCTTTGTAACCCCATGGACTGTAGCTCGCCAGGCTCCTCTGTCCATGGGGATTCTCTAGGCGAGAATACTGGAGTAGGTTGCCATGCCCTCCTCCAGGGGATCTTCCCAACCCAAGGACTGAACCCAGATCTCTTACATTGTAGGTGGATTCTTTACCATCTGAGTCACCAAGGAAGCCCAAGAATACTGGAGTGGGTGGCCTATCCCTTCTCTAGGGGACCTTCCTGACCCAGGAGTCAAACCGGGGTCTCCTGCAGGTGGATTCTGAGGTGGTCTCTAATTATCTGACATCTGGTTCTGGGATAGTTAAGGCAGAGATGTATTTCCTCCAGAGGTTCACAGAAGCCAGTTTCTGAAGGGTAGCATATATATGGAAGGCCTGCTCCTGGCTGGGCCCTTTACTTTTTCTAAGAACTGGCTACTCCTGAGAGGGACAGTCTCTCCCCAACCAGAAAGAGTTTTTTAAGATGTTAAAACATCATAATATGAAGAAAATAAAAAATACGTACAGTGCACCCACAAAACCTAAATTATGTTCTCTCTGAGCCTTTAATAAAGTGTGCCCGCTTTAGAGCAATAGATCTTCATTGGGTCTTAATATTTTTAGGGAGCTCTGGTTGTGAAAAGCTGACCTAGTACATCTAGTAGCATCTTAAACAACCAGCTTAGAACTGAGTCTGGAGTGTGTCCTCATCAGGAATGCCAAACTCTCAGATGTACACTGCCAGGGAATCGGGATTAGCTCTACAGACGATACTGGCTTCTGCCAATGACTATACCGGAGACTTAGTCATATCTGGAAGAATCTAGACCCAAAAGGGAAATTTCATAGTTGCAACTTTGCCAGGATGCCAGTCAGTTTATATACCATGACCTATGAATTTAAACCCAGCTGGGGAAAAAAAAAATTCTTTAATGGCAATGGATTTATCAGAGCTTAGGGGAAATTTGAATCTACATGCAGTCCCCTTTCTCAGAAAAACAGAGTTCTTCTTATGTAGAAATATGCAGTGGTGGCAGTCACAAGCATCACTTTTATTTGAGAACTCTTTTTTTTACCCATCCTGCATATATAAAACCTCTTACTTTGCCTTTCTTTATTGGAGTCCTTGTACCTGCCTCCTGAGAGCCACATCTGGTGTGGGCTCTGTTTAAGGAGATTACCTCTTTGAGGCTTTCTGTGCAGATATTTATCAGTCCTGTGGCCTCAACATTGCTTTTCCCTCTGGCATTATTTATCCTAAGAAATCCATCATTTAAGAAGATTTTGACCCTTGCCCTGACATCCTTTTAGCCAGAGCATTACCCTGGGAAAATGCCTAAAGACAGAAGCTGCAGTTGACATTTCTGAAGTCTGCACCTCTGAGCACATCTGCCATGTGATTCTTATTTCCCCCCTATATCTGCGTGTAAATGTTACAGGCTTTAAGTAACATTTCTTTCCCCCATATTTTTTTTTTCCTGCAGTCATGGGCTAGGCCTCCAGTGCTTCATTTTCCTTGCTAGTTCTCCTGTGCCTTTTAGAAAGGCTCAGCTGAGGTTCTGACAGTTTAACCTCCTTCTGTAGTTAGTTCCTTTCCTTCTCTACCACATGGAAGGTCGGCAGCATTTACTAGACTAAGTGCTTTCTTTTCTCTCTACTTTTTGATTTCTAGCCCAGACAGGAATCATACTCAAATATTTAACCTTCAGTATAGCACAGGCACTGACCAATCAAAAGAGAGGCTGGCTGTAAATAAGGCCTATGGGCGTGTTGTTACATACCTGTGCCTTCTAGCTAAATATCCATCCGGCCCCAGATATTGGCTTTTTAAAAATTTATGCTTGTGTATTTTTTTTTTTTTTCTTATGGGAACCCTCACTGTGAGACATGAAAAGTTGGTACATTCTGATCAATAACATCATCTATTGTTCAAACAAATCCTCTTTACCTTCTACCCCCAAGTTGGTTAACCTTACCCAAGAAGTATTATTGCAGCATATCAGCATCTAAGGCAGTCCAGGACTCACTTTTCTGTAGTTTCCCCCAAGTCCCTGTTAGGATGCTTTATTTGTTCCCCACATTCTGTTGGAGGCCAAATTTCACACAATTCTGAGCATACTTCAGTAGCTGTATGCCCGCAGTGGGGTGCTGGAGTGGGCTCGCATAGGCTCACAAAAGCTAGTCGTGTGCATCTATTCCCCAACCCATGTTCAGTGATACTGAATTCCAAGTTTGAAATTGGCCATGGAGGCAGTATTTATATCACAGAAATTGGCAAATGCTACCAATAAGGTTAGGATTTTTTTCAGAGAGTGGGTTGTTATATATTAACCATCACAAAAGTGCATTCCCACCTACACTAACTGTGTTACCTTGAAACTCACCGCAATATATGCTATGAGTATTTATGCTGGTCTTTTTAAAGTTATCTACTTTTCCCCTCCTTGAAATCCTTTTCTATTGCTATCACAACTTTGTAGAGTGGTTCCTCGACTCCATTTAAAGACTAACTTCAGCTTTAAAATGGGCAGTTCCTGAATCCAAGCTCCTTTGAGGGAAAAATGACAGGTAAGACTGCACTCTTATTCTCTTGTTCTGTGGGATTTCTTTGGGTTGTAGCAATTCTTTTGAGTCTAGAACAAGTAAAACTTCTCCTCTCCTTTTCTAATCCAGGAACATCTCTTTTTCCCTGTCATATCTGCTGAATGGCCCCCAAGACTGTATTTTCACATTCAGGTATCCCTAGGCAGTCTTCTAAGATCTTCCAAGGAAAGCATTCCTTCTTTCTCCCAGAGCTCCAGTTATGATAATAAGATGATGCCTATTTTTAAAGTAAATTTGTCTTCTTTCCTGAACAAATTTGATTCCTTGAAACTCATCCAGACACAGGCCTTTCTAGTCTTTCAAACTCAAAAAACACTGATTTTTTTCAGTTCCCTAATCCAAAAAGATACTGTATCTTTTATAAACTAAGAGTTTTTAGTCTTTTAAAAATGTCCATTAATAAAATCTACCCTCTTAGAATCTAATATACAGAGTGATGAGTATAGTTAATAATACTTTATCATATACTTTCAAGCTGATAAGAGTAGATCGTAAGTGTTCTCACCATAAAAATGGTGATTATGTGTATGAGGAAAGTGTTAACTAGTGCTTTATTGGTAATCATTTTGCAATATATAAGTATAGCAAATCAAGACATTTTATACCTTAAATTTACACAGTGTTACATGTCAATTACATATCAATAAAACTGGAAAATAAAAATTTACAGTGGGTCTTTAAAACCTGATGCCATGGTCAAAACTTATGTATTTAATGATTAACAAATCTGAAGCCAACCTAATATCATGAAACATGGGAATCAATTGGAAACCTATGAATGTACTATACAACCTAGAAAATTCACCCTCCCCACTTTTCATATTAGGTCCTGAATGCAATTCAAAATAACATAAAAGAGCTGACTTCTAGAATGTGCCTTTAGCTCTTTCCTCCTAGTCATCTTTCAAGTTTAAGATCAAATACCACCTCTGTAAAGATCTCTCTGACTCTCCTGGCAGAGTCTTTCCTCAGTACTTTGTTCATTCTGTTTAATTATACTTGTATTGTGTAATAATTGTTTCATTAATTTCATTCTTCTACAGTACGCTTAGACCAAGTAATCTTAGACCAAGATACCTTTTATTCTTTATATTTCCAGGACTTATGACAATGCCTATTGTATAGATGGAACTTCCTAATGTTTGATTGATTAATCATAGAATGCAAATGTCTTTCTAGGATTTATAAAGTTTACATAAAAAATTAAGAAGTGTGATGGAAAGCTAAAGTCAGTGGCTGCAGTGTTCCCTTTGAAAACTATTGCTCCTTTGGTGTGGTCTACAGTAGAGCAAACTGAAGGTAGTGATGCTACCGTTGAGATGAATCCTTTAGTTTTCTTGTCCTTCTCTAATGGATCAAAAATCTACTTTGAGTTTTACAACCCTGGTTATGGTAGTAGGTAGATGCAGAATCGCATCTTGCTTTGTTGATCCAATGACTTATTGTACTCATTCTTTTATACTTTAATGAAATGGGCCCAGATCTTGAAGTCAGAAAGGTTGGATTTCCACTTTTGGTGGTGCCAATTAACATCTCTGTGTCCCGAGGCAGGTCATTTAATCTTGGTGAGCTTCTGCTTCCTTATTCATAAAAATGGCCTTAATAATACCTATATTTAAGGGTTGATTTGAGGGTCATGTTTGAGACCTTGCAGACAAGGATTCCTTAGAAATCAGTGTTTTTTTATGTGAGTGATTTCAGCTAGAGTCAGCTAGAGTTAACTGTGGACTTGGATCCTGAACAATAGAGAAGCTCTGTATAATTATGAACCATTGCCATTTCTCCTCTGACATTTCAGGATATTCATCTTTCTCATCATAAAAAAGCTAGCCTGAAAATGGCCATGCTTCATGGCTCATCCTGAAGTGAGTTTTTTTTTTTTCTTTTGAAAGTTTGAACTGTTACAATTTCACCAGTTTCTCTGCCACCAAGTCAGACCACACAGGCTTTTTCCTCCCTTCAAGTCTCCCTCTCAAAGAAAATACTTCAATCTCTTTCTTGTGATTGTGTAGCTCAGAAAATGTCTAAAGCTATAAGCTTCAAACTTGGCAGAGTTATCGTCTTTGCCAAGAAAGAAAAATCAAGGAAAATCTGAAGGATAAACCTTTCACTGAATTTTTTTAGGTTAGGTAAATTTGAAAAATAATGGCTATTATTTACATGTTTTCATTCTCCTTGATAATAACATTGTGTGTTACCTAAGGAGATTTCAATATCACCATCTTATTGACACATATAGGATGGAGACACATTCCTATTATAATCAGGGATCATGTGTAAAGCTTGTTATTGTCCTGCGAACAATGAATGCTTTTCGTCTTCTTTTAGAGTAATTGTACACAGGTCTTATATTGAAGTCAATGATAATAAGTAGAAGAGGTGATTATTTTTAAGGTACATCCCTACCCTAGAGGGAGGGTACTCCCCTACTTATAAGCACAAATGAAATTTTAACTTCAGATCTTCCTTTACCTAAATAGCTATACTTATGTGAAAAGACAAAAGGTGATTATTACCTAAGGACTGCTCTGAATGAATAGAGAATCTGAAAAGAGTCTTTGAAGGGAGTTGGAGGAGGTTGTATATATAGACTGTGTAAGCAAAGTTAGCAAAAAAAAAAGAGAGAGACAGACTCAGAACAAAGAAGATGAAGCAATTGCCTTTTAATTGATCTATTTTATATATGAAGGAAGGAATATACTTAACTGCAATTCACTAAACACACCAGAGGACACTCTCAAAAATATAAGAAAGAAAGGAATAGTAAGAGTCTGGGTCAAGAGTATGGGATATGCAAAGCAACATGTGGATGTGAAATGAAGAGCAGAAAGATGCCCAGAGGATTTACATCTTAGCCTGTGCTCAAGAGTGACAAACACGTGAGCCTGCATGACAGGCTTGGCTGGCTGAAGTTTGCTTAGGCATATTTGTAGTCAGCGGCCAGGTCTCCATGTGCTAAACACATAAAAGATAGAGCTCCAGGTAGTGTGCTAACCTTCACTTTACTCTTTTTCTAGATCTCCTCAACATTCACAATTTGTATGCCCTGGTGTGGCTTAGAAGTAAAAAGTCTACCTGCAGTGCAAGAGACCCAGGTTTAACCCCTGTGTTGGGAAAATCCTCTGGAGAAGGGAATGGCAACCCACTCCAGTATTCTTGCCTGGAGAATCCCATGGACAGAGGAGCCTGGCAAGCTACAGCCCACGGGGTCACAAGGAGTCGGACATGACTGAGTGAGTTTACTTCACTTCACAGAGAGAAAAAAGTAAGAGAAAGATGTTTTTTTAAAATATTGTTGTAAAAGATACAACTTATAAGTTATAAATTCTAGAATTTTATGAATGGTGAACTCATAGATGAAAAAGAGTGTTAGGCATTTTGGCTGCAGGAAACAGTTACCTTAGTAATGGAAGTTTCTAGAAAGGGCATATGAGAAAATAGAGAAGAGAGTATTCTCACAGGAATCGAAGAACATCCATTACCCGAGATCCCACATAGTCCTGAGCACTAGTGTTATATCTGTTGTCTCTGTAGGAGCAAGAATTTATAGATCTATGCTCTGATACCATTAACAAGGCTCTATTATTCTGTGTTTATACTTCTCATTGTGTCCTTTATAATTTCTCTTCCCACTATTTGGAGATCCAAAGTGATGAAGACCATAGATTCTACAATTAAAATACCTGGTTTCAAACATCAACTCTATAACTTAGTAACTGTGCAAATCATTTAACCTCAATCTCCTCATCTGTAAATGGGAATAATAATGGTACTTTCCTCATTGGTTGTTTTGAATACTTAATAAGTTCATATACTTAAAGCCCTTAAGGCTAAAATATTCTATCAGTTTCCCGTATTCTTTTTTTTTTTTTAAACTTTACATAATTGTATTAGTTTTGCCAAATATCAAAATGAATCCACCACAGGTATACATGTGTTCCCCCTCCTGAACCCTCCTCCCTCCTCCCTCCCCATACCATCCCTCTGGGTCGTCCCAGTGCACTAGCCCCAAGCAACCAGTATCGTGCATCGAACCTGGACTGGCGACTTGTTTCTTACATGTAATCTGGAGAAAGATATTGAATGTCTTGGAAAATTATATTACTGCGTAGAGTTTTTCTTTTTTCTTTTTCTCCTTTTTCCTTCATTAAAAAAAAATGAGTTGATTTACAATGTTGTGCTAGTTTCAGATGTACAACAAAGTGAATCTATTATGCATATACATATATCTATTTTTAAGATTCTTTTCCCATATAAGTAAGTCATTATAGAATATTGAGTAGATTTCCCTGTGCTACACTGTAGATCCTTTTTATGTATTTTTGAAATTTTTATTTTATATTGGCACATAGTTGATTAACAATGTTATGTTTCAGGTATACAGCAAGTTACCTTCTTTACATATGCATACATACATATGTATATATAGATATGTGTATGTTATACATATCTCTTCTTTTTCAGATCCTTGTCTCATTTAGGCTATTACGGAATATTTAGTAGAGTTCCCTGTGCTATACAGTAGGTCCTTGTTGATTATTTATTTTAAATACAGCAGTGTGTACATGTCAATCTCAAACTCTCAATCTATTCCTCCCCCTTACCCTGCCCCTCTGTGGAGCTTTTCTTACAAAAGTATTGGATGATTGGTGACCATTGTGCATAGATTGACCACATTTGGGTCAGATGTCTATGTTGTTCAATCAGTGGCCAATCCTTATTTATGAAACACGCCAGGGCAATTACCCTCAGGAAAAGATTGTGGTATAGATAGTTTTCCTTAGAAGGAATGGTGAGTGTGGAAGCTCCATGACTGACAAGCCCATTTTAAGAGGGATTAGTGTAAAGAGAATGCCTTACCTAATTAACTGAATCCATCCATCACGCTGCTATTAAAATCTCTGACCCTTCTTTCTTTCTCATTTAACTCCTGTAATTACTTCAATTAGGCATTTCTTCAATTATTATAATTACATATTTTATTGAAGACATTCTCAGATGCTGTGATGTTGGTGAAATGATCTCTAAGGTTCCTTCCTGTCTTGATATTCAGTTAGAATGTCTTTACAATGATGCCTGTTAGTTTTGAGGGCAAGGACCCTGTCTTCTTGTTTGCTGCCATATTCCCAGCATTAGAGTAGTGACTGACATGTGGTAAGTGCTCAATAAATATAAGTTGAATAAATGAATAGAAAGGAGACTTGGTAGAGAAAAATGGTCAAACTCGATGACTGGACATATATTTCATCAGTCTTCCCTCCATGTTTAATGTCTAATATCCTATTATAAGATAGAAAATTATCCATCACTCATATTTTACTGGCATATTTTTCTTATTAGACTAAAATAAACTTCTGGAGGTCAGTGAAGTGAGCTGCCACTGCTAAGTCGCTTCAGTCGTGTCCGACTCTGTGGGACCCCGTAGACTGCAGCCCACCAGACTCCCCCGTCCCTGGGATTCTCCAGGCAAGAACACTGGAGTGGGTTGCCATTTCCTTCTCCAATGCATGAAAGTGAAAAGTGAAAGTGAAGTCGCTCAGTCGTGTCTGACTCTTGGAGACCCCATGGACTGCAGCCTACCAGGCTCCTCCGTCCATGGGATTTACCAGGCAAGAGTGCTGGAGTGGGGTGCCATTGCCTTCTCCAGTGAAATGAGCTAGCCAAGCTTTAAACAGGAATAGGAGATGGAGATGTACTTACCTAGAGTTGAACTAGCATGATGCTGATAACTAGAAAAGCCTCCACCAAAGTTGCTCTGCAGTTGCCATGGATGCTATTTTGGGTGCTCTGAGGTGTCATTACGTAGTGGAAAGAGTCATGTATAGTTGGGCTCAAATCCAAGGCCTGTTCTTCACTGGCTCTATGTCCTCGAACAAGTTATTCAAACTCTCTGGAGCCTCAGTTTTCTTACTTTTAAAATGCATAGAAAGAGTTGGATTGAAGATGATAATAATGATAGTTACCATCATTTTCCATTAAGCAACACAAATCCACCTCAGTTACTTTATAAAGTAAGTATTATTATTCCTATTAACAGAAGAGATAACCAAGGTGCAAAGAGGCAAACTAGTTTGTTAAGATCATACAGCTAACAACAGTTGGAGCTAAAATTGAAACCCAGATTTGGCCTGAAGCTCACACCTTGAGTAGAGCGCTTTTATATAAAGTGCCTGGCATATAACAAGCATTTACTAAGTGGAAATGTTAAGATTACTTTCCAATACATGCTGCCCTCTGGACTTTCTCATCTTCACATTTCTCTCCTTTTATGAGAGCTTTTAAAATCCCCCCTTCCCCTTTCTGCCCCACCTTATTTCCTTACACAAACTCATGAATTTCAAAGACCTTGTAAATGAAGTGAGAAAACAGTCAACACAACTGGCTCCTTTCTAGTCAATGTCAGAGAAAGAAAGTCTATTTCCTTAGTGTAGGATCATCCAGAGGTTAATCTGTATCTTATAGTACTGTGCTCAGACCCCCAGCATCTGGGTAAAAATGAGTCAGGTAATCTTCTCTACTCAAGTAAACACTGAGAAGTGGGTGTTAGAAGCTTTCTCCCAATCTGCATTGCTTTTTTCTAGTGTTCCGAGCTCCAGCCATGAGAGATTCTTTATAAAACCAAATTTGATTCTGTTCTCTGGATCAAAGAAATGATTACACCCTGGAGGGCTAAAACTATTATACAAGAAGAAAGGGAAGAAGAGGGTAAATGCTGAGATAGGGAATAATTACTGCCAAAGGTGAAGGAGATTGACTGGGAGTATGATACCTGTATAATTGAGGCAGAGAGAATATAAAAATCTGTGCTTGCTCATAGCATGCGCATTCAGAGGTCCTTGGTGACCTGTATGTACAGCAGGTGGGGTGCTTAAATGTCTGCTTCTTTTGGATCTTTGCTTTTATAATCTGCTTTTACAAGGGCTATTTAAGGAGTCTACTTTACTGCTGGCAGGGGAGTAGAGCACAATAAAGCTATCTTTAAAAAATAATTCCAGTTATCTTAAATTTCTTACGGCATTCTTTGAGTATTAAATCCACAGAGGAAGGTGATGTGCAACTCTCTCTTGACCTTAAAAATAATTTCTGATAATGGTTGAGTTTCCCAATGTAAGCTCAGATGGTGGGGTGACTGGGATGGGAAATCAGAGAACCATATAGATGTGAATCTACATATGTAATTTCCTGCCTCTGTGGGTTCTGTTCTTTTCTGGAAGCTGGAGTTTTTTTCTGTTTTTTCTAGAAACCTATTTCAAGTTATCCTGGATTTTGGAGAGACTTGCATCCCCTCCAACAAGCTGTTGTTGTTGTTGTTTAGTCGCTAAGTTGTGTCTGACTCTTTGTGACCCCATGAACTGCAGCATACCAGGCTTCCCTGTCCTTCACCGTCTCCCAGAGTTTGTTCAAACTCATGTCCATTGAGTCAGTGATGCTATCCAGCCATCTCATCCTCTGTTGTCTCCTTCTCCTTTTGCTCTCAATCTTCCCCAGCATCAGGGTCCTTTCCAAGGAGTCAGCTCTTTGCATCAAGTGGCCAAAGTATTGGAGCTTCAGCTTCAGCATCAGTCCTTCCAGTGAATATTCAGGACTAATTTCCTTTAGGATCAACTGGCTGGATCTTCTTGCAGTCCAAGGGACTCTCAAGAGTCTTCTCCAAGACCACAGTTCAAAAGCATCAGTTCTTCGGTGCTCAGCCTTCCTATGTCCGACTCTCACATCCATACACAACTACTGGAAAAACCATACTTTTGACTATTCAGACCTTTGTTGCCAAAGTGATGTCTCTGCTTTTTAATATGCTGTCTAGGTTTGTCATAGCTTTTCTTTCAAGGAGCAAGCTGTATTGGACCAATAAACAAGGAGCAAGGAAGAGTTGTAGCTGAGGAAATTCTAAGATCTTTACTTCCTCATTGACCTTCATTTTCTCGATTGCTAGTTTTATTTCTATGATAAGATGCATGCTCAGTTTGGATGTGATGTGGTTTGTTAGAGAGAACGTGTTGCTCTGCTTGAAGTTTAGAGCTTGTACTGGTCCTTCCTAACCCTCTTTTTTTCTCTTTTCCTCTTCTTCTTCCTCTTTGTGGTCATGTTTCTCCTTCTGCTTTCTCCTTTTCTCTTTTTCCTCCTCTTTTTTCAATGTCCCCACCTGTATTTTATTTTTTGTCCATTCTATTTCCTCTGCTTCAACTTTCATTTTACTTTGTTTTCCTTCTTCCATATTTCAAACTTAACTCTTCTTTAGTTTTGTCCTGAATAGTCCCCCTTTACAATATTTTCTTTTTCTCCAAAATAAGGCTACTTGGGTATCATCTTTTCAAAAAAGCATGCGTCTTTAATGGTCATCAAACCCCCAAGGGACAGAAGTAGAGGTGAAAAGCTCGATTCCTCAACATTCAGACGGGCTGATAAAGGGTTGAGAGGTGGAGTTAGAGCCTGAAGACTTAGCTGGAGCACCGAACCATTAGTTCAGGATGCACACTGCCTACTTATCTCTGGATAACTCTCTTGGTCCCACTCAATAGGAGACCATTTTGTCAACCATCTGACCATTTATACCAGAGTTTTGAATTTATATATCTGTTGATTTCTGTTCCCACTGCCCAACAAATCTGTAATTATTTTCTTTTGAAGAAAAATATTAATACAGTTAAAAGCCTCCCATAGGTGCTTACTCGCTCACCGTGCTTAGTAACATAATGGGAGTACAGCAGAGATAACACTGCAAATCATTATTAATGAGGACCCTGACTGAGAGAAGTAGAAAATCAGTGTGAGAGCTGGACAAAGTATCTGTGTATCAGTCAGAAGAAGAAGAAGGGAGCATGGGGTACAGACCTTGTGAAGAGTGTTGTGAAATGTACTGCAGCCAGAATCAGTGAAGAGGCAAAAGCAAAGCCAGTGGGAGTGGTAAGGGACCAACAGATGGGTGAAGCAGGAAGAGGGAGTTTGGGGGGTAAAAGGGCTAAGCTGAAGGCTGTGATGTATACTTAGATATGCACTGCCCAGTCCTTCAAAGAAACATAGTCAACCCTTGAACAACAGAGTTTGAGTCTTGGGAGCCTTGTGGGTCCAATTACATACATGTGGATAAATACTGCAATACTACACGATCTGAGGTTGTTTGAATCTGCAAATGCAGAACCACAAATGTGGAAGAACCATATATATAATGGGGAACTGAAAATGGAATTTAACTATAATTAAAGACAGGTTTTTCAACTGGGCTGAAGGTCGGTACCTCTGAGACGCACATTGTTCAAGGATCAGCAGTCATTGCCCTAGTTTCAGGGAGCACTGTCTGTAGACAGCCTTCAGTTCTCAGTTCATTTATGGATTGGATCAGCTACAGAGAGCACCTTGTGTGAAATGACATGCATCTAATTACTGATAGAAGTGGGAGGAAAAATATTTAGTCAGTGCAGAACAACTCCATTGAAATATTTTAGCCCCAGGGCTCCCCATGGGACTGTCCACTGCTGAATTGCAGCTCAGCTTCTCCCTTTGCTCAATCTTCTTTCCTTTCCCCTCCACAGTTGCTTTCCTAATGAGAATCCTCCACACTAACCCTCATCTTAGTCTGTTTCCCAGAAAACTCAACCAGGGAAGTCAGTGCCAGGGTAGTCCAAGAAAGCAGGGATTAAGATGGAATTTTGGAGCTGAATGATTGACTACCCACCTGGCAATGAGTCTTCCATCACTAGCAGAGCAGAGAGAACCCCTGGCACAAGGAGAAAGTTCAGTTATTAAGAATTTTACCAGGGTTGGATGGTATACCAGTGAAGGAAATGCTATGCTTCAAATGTGAGAAATACAGGGAAAAATCTTAATTAGAAGAACAATGGAATTGAGTGGCTATTACTGAGCTTGATTTATGTAGTGAGTTAGGATATAGCAAACCAGGGCCCATGGGTGAAATTCTGCCCACTGCTTATTTTTATAAATAAAGTTTGATTGGAGCAAAGCCCTCTTTATCATTTACATATTGTTTATAGCTATTTTTGCACTACAAAGGCAAGTTGAATAGTTGTGATAGAGACTTTATGGTTTCAAAGCTTAAAGTGTCCATTATATAGCCCTGTAAAGAAAAGTTTGCTGACCTCTGCATAAGAAAAAGGAGAAAGCAATGGCACCCACTCCAGTACTCTTGCCTGGAAAATCCCATGGACGGAGGAGCCTGGTAGGCTGCTGTCCATGAGGTCACTAAGAGTCCGACATGACTGAGCGACTTCACTTTCACGTTTCACTTTCGTGCATTGGAGAAGGAAATGGCAACCCACTCCAGTGTTCTTGCCTGGAGAATCCCAGGGATGGCAGAGCCTGCTGGGCTGCCATCTATGGGGTCACACAGAGTCGGACACGACTGAAGTGACTCAGCAGCAGCAGCAGCATAAGAAAAAAGAGGAAGAGTTAGAATGATTAACAAGCAATTTCAGAACCAAATGTGAGACCCAGAAAGCCTTTTGATAGACTACTCTCATCTCATGTAGTTGGAGGGCAGATAAAGCTATGGAGCTAAATCAGGACTTCATCAGTGGAGTGACTAAACTTCAAAGAAGGTTAAACTCCCAACCAAGGAAGGTCTATTATGCTAAGGTCAGGACTCGGGTTAGGAAAGAAGGGATCACTGACACATAAGATAGAAACATATAGATTTATGCCCCTAATAAAGTTGAAACTCCAATACTTTGGCCACCTCATGCGAAGAGTTGACTCATTGGAAAAGACTCTGATGCTGGGAGGGATTGGGGGCAGGAGGAGAAGGGGATGACAGAGGATAAGATGGCTTGATGGCATCACTGACTCGATGGACATGAGTCTCAGTGAACTCTGGGAGTTGGTGATGGACAGGGAGGCCTGGCGTGCTGTGATTCATGGGGTCACAAAGAGTCAGACACGACTGAGTGACTGATCTGATCTGATCTGAATAATGTTAAATTTCTAGATAATCCTGAATCTTTTGAGCCTGTAGAGGTGGCCCACCCATCCCTATTAATAGATAACATACTCCTTTTCTTGCTTGAAGAAAATGGAGCCAGCTGTCCCCTGAGAAACATATGCTGTCCTCAGGATCTGTCCCATCTTCCTTTTTGGTCAGTAGACTTTGTAACTGGCAGCCAGAAGTGTACAGAGCCTGCAAAGGAAGAAAAGAAGCTATACTTTAAAAGAGATGCAGGACTTAGAATGTACTGACAGGAACTGGGAGAGTATATGTGAGACTGGATTCTGAGGGTGCTTGATCAAGGGGACTAAATATATTGCTGGATAAGGGAGATTTTATTGCATTAGGACCATTCCTCTGAGATACAGGATTTAATACTATGTCAAGAACCCTAGTAATATGGCTGACTTGCTACAAAGCCTAGAAGCATGAAAAATCAATAGCCTATGCTGAGTGAGGCTGAAATGCCAGAATTTCTGTGGAAGAGGAATGAGAAAATTATTAAAAGACCCAGGAAAGGAGGCATGCTGAAATGGATATACTGTGTAAAGCCACACCACCTACCAGCTGATTATGTTCCTTGGGAAGACCCAGAAGATATACAATTTACCAGAGTCTCAAGGAAAGCTCTGATGAGGTCACCAGCATCAAGAATTTCAGTGATACCTCTCACATATATAGGTCATGGATAATGACAGAAGAAGCTGTCACAGGACAAAACTCATTAATAGCAAAGGGATGATTGGATCCCTAAAACAAATGAGGACAGGTGGCTGTGTTTAACAGTCAGAAGCCAGGTGGATGTAATTTTCATAAAGATCAGCAAGGTTGAAATAGCAAGAAGACGGGACCTGAATGAATTGTTAACAGACTCTGGCACCCAGTAGATGTGGGTGAATAGATGTGCACTAAACAAAATTATTATTCAACTTGTACCATCAGAGGATAAGGCAGAGGATAAGATGGTTGGATTGCATTATTGACTCAATGGACATGAGTTTGAGCAAACTCCAGGAGATGGTGAAGGACAGGGAAGCCTGGTGTGCTGCCATCCATATGGTCACAAAGAGCTGGACACGACTGAGTGACTAAACAACAACCATCAGAGGAAATCAAGAGGCTGAGGGCAGTCACCCAAATAAAAAGTCATGATTCTTTGCCTGTTTTCTGGATCTGAACCAGTTTTTGGATCCTGAATTTGTTGATTGAAGAGGAAATAGGACCTCCTGAATGAAAGACTGCAATACCATAGCAAGTTACGCAGTAATGTCACTCCAAGTTTCCTCAGAGCAATATATAGCAATTTACTCAGGAACCTTGTGAAAAAATAATACTCAACTAATTTGAAGACTGTTGGATACCATGTTGAAGTTAACATTGACACCTGGAAACATGACATACTGTAGTCCCTCTATTAAGACAGAGACTATGGGGTCCAGGTAAAATATTGACTTTGACACAGGTATAGCTTGTTTTTTTCCTTGAGTTTGTGAATCATCCAATAGCAATCTCCCCAGTCTCCAAAAGTACAGTTGCTAATTGGGGCAACCTCCACATTGGGTCCTTGGCCAACTGAGTAAGAGCTTTCTATAGTAACAGAGGTCCAAGTGCAAGTGCCTAAACTTCCCCTATCTGTGCAAAA
This sequence comes from Bos indicus, assembly GCF_029378745.1. Taxonomy (NCBI): domain Eukaryota; kingdom Metazoa; phylum Chordata; class Mammalia; order Artiodactyla; family Bovidae; genus Bos; species Bos indicus. The sequence goes on along the minus strand of NC_091775.1, from coordinate 59,546,065 downwards.
GACATTAACTTCTAAAAAGTATTGTGTTCCAGGGGTGGGAAGAACAGAAGTTAATGCTACTATTAAGGATCTAAAGGAAATGAGTGGTGGTCTCAATTATATCTCCATGTAAGTCACCATATGACACTTATAGCAAAACCAGACTGATCCTACCACAAATCAATCAAATTGTAGTCCTTATTGCACCTGCATGCCAAATGAGGTATCTCTTGCTAAGAAAAGTTAAAATGGCCTAGATACATGAATATAACATGGATTTAGCCAATGTTTGGTTTCCTATCCCTGTTGGAAGAGCAGATCAGAACAGTTTATATTTCTGCAGACTAGACAATAATACATTTGCATTTTATCCTCAGTTCAGTTCACTTCAGTCACTCAGTTGTGTCCGACTCTTTGCGACCCCCTGAATCGCAGCACACCAGGCCTCCCTGTCCATCACCAACTCCCGGAGTTCACTCAAACTCATGTCCATCGAGTCGGTGATGCCATCCAGCCATCTTGTCCTCTGTCGTCCCCTTTTCCTCCTGCCCCCAATCCCTCCCAGCATCAGAGTCTTTTCCAATGAGTCAACTCTTCGCATCATGTGGCCAAAGTACTGGAGTTTCAGCTTTAGCATCATTCCTTCCAAAGAACACCCAGGACTGATCTCCTTTAGGATGGACTGGTTGGATCTCCTTGTAGTCCAAGGGACTCTCAAGAGTCTTCTCCAACACCACAGTTCAAAAGCATCAATTCTTTGGCGCTCAGCTTTCTTCACAGTCCAGCTCTTATATCCATACATGACCACTGGAAAAACCATAACCTTGACTAGACAGACCTTTGTTGGCAAAGTAATGTCTCTGCTTTTGAATATGCTATCTAGGTTGGTCATAACCTTTCTTCCAAGGAGTAAGCATCTTTTAATTTCATGGCTACAATCACCATCTGCAGTGATTTTGAAGCCCCAAAAAATAAAGTCTGGCACTGTTTCCCCATCTATTTGCCATGAAGTGATGGGACCAGATGCCATGATCTTCGTTTTCTGAATGTTTTATCCTCAGGGCTATGTTAATTCTTCTATCTTCTGATGTTAGTAAAATTTGCAAGAGTCCAGTGATCAGGAGCTTTCTTGGATATTCCCTCAAAAATAAATGCAAATAATGGCATCTTGCTCTTCCCATCACAAAGAAGGATGCATAGGCCTTTTGAGGCCCTAATGAATGGAAGTCAATCAATCCTGTCCAACTCTTTGTGACCCCATGGGTTGTAGCCTGCCAGGCTCCTTTATCCATGGAATTCTCCAGGCCAGAATACTGGAGTGGGTAGCCATTCCTTCTCTAGGGGGTCTTCCCAACCCAGGGATCGAACCCAGGTCTCCTGCATTGCAGGTGGATTCTTTACTGTCTGAGCCACCAGGGAAGCTTAAGAATACTGGAGTGAGTAGCCTATCCTATCTCCAGTGGATCTTCCCAACCCAGGAATTGAACCAGGTTCTCCTGCATTGTAGGCAGATTCTTTACCAGCTGAGCTACCAGGGAAGCCCTGGAAGTAGCATATTTTACATCTAAGAACACTGCTTCATCTATTATACAAAAAAATTTGTATAATAAAGAAAGTCCCAGCTTTGAATCAGGCCCAGAGCAGGAAAGGATTCTTCAGAAGATCTGGGCTTTGGGCCAGGTAGCCTGCCACTTGGGTCATTCAGTATGGCAGACTTTATGGTATTAGAGATCAGTGATGAGAAAACATACCATGTGGAGTTTTTGGCAACATCCAATAAAAGAATCAAAAGGCACCTTGGGGTTCTGGAGCTGGGTCCATGCTACCTTCAGTAAAAAGTTATGTGCTGTTTAGTTGCTAAGTTACGTCCAACTCATTTGTGACCCCATGCATTGTAGCCCACCAGGCTCCTCTGTCCATGGGATTTCCCCGTCAAGAATACTTAAGTGCATTGCAATTTCCTTCTCCAGGGGATCTTCCCAACCCAGGGACTGAACCTAGGTCTCCTCCATTGGCAGGCAGATTCTTTACTGCTGAGCCACCAGGGAAACCATACTGTTTCCAAAAAACAACTTCTGATGTGTCTTTGGGCCCTGATAGAGACAGAATAGAGATAGAACATGGAACGTCAAATGATCATTTGTTTAGAACTGCCATTAGGATTCGAGTTTGCTCAGGCCTACCGAATCATAGGATTACAATTTATTGTAAAATTTACAGGTACATTGTCCATTTTGGATCAAGTACAGGAAGGACAGGGCATGAGCAGGTAGTGTGAACAAGTAGCCTAGATTCCATGACATTAACCACTGTTACAAGAGTGTCCTTCCATAAGTCCATGTCAGTAACCTACATGTCATCTTACAACTAGCTCATGGGAGAGAAAAATAACTTAGCTTGATTTAAGGATGGATCAGCTTTTTATATAAAGGTATGTTGAAAATGTGTACCCACTGCAAAGCATGGTGTCTCAGGAGTGAATGTGCAAAACAGTGGCAAGGAAAGTCTGCCCCAAATGCTTGTGCACTGTTGTGGGAATGTAAACTGGTACAGTCATCATGCAGAATACTATAGTTAATCCTCAAAAAATTAAAAATAGAACTACCATATCATCCAGCAATCCTACTTCTGGATATCTATCAGAAAAAAATGAAAACAAATAATTCAAAAAATATATACACATCCCTGTATTTATTGCGGTATTATTTACAATAGCCAAGACATAGAAGCAACCTGTGTCCACTGATAGCTAAATAAATAAAGAAGATATGGTGATCTTTTGCCCCAGAGGGAAAACACTTTCATCATTGAACTATAAGTTATGGCTACTACCTGGGAACTTGGAATTCTTTGAGTCTAGCTACCAGCAGGCATGAAGAGGTATAATCTTCATTATAATCTTGCCTTCAAAGAGGCAAGAGTAACTGACTCTGCTCAAAAAGAAAGTCTGTGCCTGTTACAGAATCTAATCTATGAAAGTATGACATTTATTTGGCATCTAGGTGATCTATTTGGATACTTCTTTGCCTAATCATGATGGGAAACAGATAAGTGAAGACAATTTAGCCCGAGAAAAGCATAGTGATCAGGAACTCAGACCACTCAGGGATGAGGATCTGTGGTACATCATCAGATGAATCACTGGGAAGAACTGAAAAACTAGCTAAGGGTGAGGGGAATCTGGATTGAATAGTATAGTAGTGAGGTGATTAGTATCAGTTGTCACTCTGAGACTTACAGAAGTTTATTCTAGCCAGGGCCAGGACTAGAGTGAGTCAGCAAAATATCTAGGGGGAAAATTCAGAGATGGTCTCTTTCAGGGTCATGTAAGTGCTGAATGTATACTTTATGACTCTGGGAATGAGTGTGTACTTAAGAATGAAGAACCTACAATCCATCAGGAAGACATAGCAATTAAAAATATACATGAACCTAACAGTAGAGCCCCCAAATACAGAATTAAAGGGAGAAATGTACAATTCTGCAATAATATTGGGTTGGCCAAAAAGTTTGTTTTTCATAAGCTCTTATAGAAAAGCCCTAACGAACTTTTTGGCCAACTCAATAGTTGAAAATTTTAGTACCTCATTTTCAATAATACAGCATTTGAGTACAAGCTCAACAAGGAAACAAGACTTAAACAACACTATACTCCAATTCCCAGGGCCTCCCAGGCGGCGCTAGTGGTAAAGAACCCACCTGCCAATATAGGAAACACAGCAGATGTGGGTTTGATCCCTAGGATGGGAAGATCCCCTGGAGAAGGACATGGCAAACCACTCCAGTGTTCTTGCCTGGAGAATCCCATGGACAGAGGAGCCTGGTAGGCCACAGTCCATAGGTCACAAAGAGTTGGACATGACTGAAGCGACTTAGCCCATACTCCAAGTAGACCTAAATGATACCAGCAGAGCACTCTATCAACAACGTAACACATATTCTTTTTAGCTGCATACTAAACTGTGTGGATCACAATAAACTGTGGAAAATTCTGAAAGAGATGGGAATACCAGACAACCTGACCTGCCTCTTAGGAAACCTGTATGCAGGTCAGGAAGCAACAGTTAGAACTGGGCATGGAACAACAGACTGGTTCCAAATAGGAAAAGGAGTACGTCAAGGCTATATATTGTCACCATACTTATTTAACTTCTATGCAGAGTACATCATGAGAAATGCTGGACTGGAAGAAACACAAGCTGGAATCAAGTTTGCGGGGAGAAATATCAATAACCTCAGATATGCAGATGACACCACCCTTATGGCAGAAAGCGAAGAGGAACTAAAAAGCCTCTTGATGAAAGTGAAAGTGGAGAGTGAAAAAGTTGGTGGTTGGATGGCCTCAACAACTCAATGGACATGAGTTTGGGTGGACTCTGGGAGTTGGTGATGGACAGGGAGGCCTGGTGTTCTGCAATTCATGGGGTCGCAACGAGTCAGACATGACTGAGCGACTGGACTGAATGAAACATTCTCCAGGATAGATCATATGTGAGGCATAAAATTAGTATCAATTTAATTTAAAAAGATTGAAATTTTTAATAGTGTGGTCTTCTGCTACAATGGAATGAAGTTAGAAATCAGTATCAGGATAAACTTGGGGAAATTCATGAATATATAGTAATTAAACAACACAAACAAATAATGGGTCAAAAAAGAAATCACAGGTAAGTTAGAAAATACATTGCGATGAATGAAAACAATTCAGTTCAGTTCAGTTCAGTCACTCAGTCGTTTCCGACCCTCTGCGACCCCATGAATCACAGCACACCAGGCCTCCCTGTCCATCACCAACTCCTGGAGTTCACTCAGACTCATGTCCATCGAGTCAGTGATGTCATCCAGCCATCTCATCCTCTGTCGTCCCCTTCTCCTCCTGCCCCCAATCCCTCCCAGCATCAGAGTTTTTTCCAATGAGTCAACTCTTCTCATGAGGTGGCCAAAGTACTGGAGTTTCAGCTTTAGCATCATTCCTTCCAAAGAAATCCCAGGGCTGATCTCCTTCAGAATGGACTGGTTGGATCTCCTTGTAGTCCAAGGGACTCTCAAGAGTCTTCTCCAATACCACAGTTCAAAAGCATCAATTCTTTGGCTCTCAGCTTTCTTCACAGTCCAACTCTCACATCCATACATGACTACTGGAAAAACCATAGCCTTGACTAGATGGACATTTGTTGGCAAAGTAATGTCTCTGCTTTTTAATATGATCTAGGTTGGTCATAACTTTCCTTCCAAGGAGTAAGCATCTTTTAATTTCATGGTTGCAATCACCATCTGCAGTGATTTTGGAGCCCCCAAAAATAAAGTCTGACACTGTTTCCACTGTTTCCCCATCTATTTGCCATGAAGTGATGGGACCAGATGCCATGATCTTAGTTTTCTGAATGTGAGCTTTTTTCTGTTACTAATAGTATATTTTAATTTTTAAATCTTTATTTCTTTACTTCTCTTATGCAGTAATTCCATAGGTCTTTTACATTGCTTTAACAGTAATAAAAATAGTTAACATTATATAATGCTCACTATGTGCAAGTACCCTTCTGTATTCTTTTAAAATTTTTTAATTGAAGTATAGTTTAATTACATTGTTGTATTAGTTACAGATGTACAGCAAAGTGATTCAGATATATGTTTATATAGTCTTTTACATATTCTTTTCCTTTATCACAGAATATTAAATATAGTTCCCTGTCCTATACAGGAGGCCCTGTTGTTTATCTCTTCCATATATGTTGTTGTTTAGTCGCTCAGTTGTGTCCAACTCTGCAACCCCAAGGACTGCAGCACACCGCGCTCCCCTGTCCTTCACTATCTCCCAGAGCTTACTCAAACTCATGTCCATTGAGTTGGTGATGCCATCCAACCATCTCACCCTCTGTGGTCCCCTTCTCTTCCTGCCTTCAATCTTGACCAACATCAGGGTCTTTTCCAGTGAGTTGGCTCTTTGCATCAGATAGCCAAAGTATTGGAGCTTCAGCATCAGTCCTTCCCATGAATATTCTGTGTTGATTTCCTTTAGAATTGACTGATTTGATCTTCTTGCTCTACAAGGGACTCTTGAGTCCTCTCCAGCACGTCAGTTTGAAAGCATCAATTTCTTCAGCATTGTCTTCTTTATGGCCCAGCTCTCACATCCATACATGCCTACTGGAAAACCCATAACTTTGACAATATGGACCTTTGTTGGCAAAGTGATGTCTCTGATTTTTAATACACTCTCTAGGTTTGTCATAGTTTTTCTTCCAAGGAGAAGCATCTCTTAATTTCAAGACTGCAGTCACTGTCTACAGTGATTTTGGAGCCCAAGAAAATAAAATCTGTCACTGTTTCAATTTTTCCCGATTTATTTGCCATGAAGTGATGGGACCAGATGCCATAATTTTAGTTTTTTTGCATGTCAAGTTTTAAGCCAGCTCTTTCACTTTTCTCTTTCACCTTCAAGAGGCTCTTTAGTTCCTCTTCACTTTCTGCCATTAAGGTGGTATCATCTGCATATCTGAGGTTGTAGATATTCCATATACAGTAGTTTATGTCTGCTAATTCCTCCCTGTTCCTTTCCCCTTTGGTACCACGTTTGTCCTTTTTTTTTTTTTTTACTAAAAAATAAGATAAAGAATACAATGATGATTTACAATATTGTGTTAGTTTCTGGTGCACAACAGATCAGTTATATATACATATATATATTCTTTTCATATTATTTTCCATTATAGTTTATTACAAGATACTGTATATAATTCCCAGTGCTATGTAGAAGGACCTTGTTGCTTATCTATTTTACATAGAGTAGTTTATATTTGCAAATCCCAAATGTCTAATTTATCCCTGCTCCTCCCCACTCCTTTCCCCTTTGATAATCATCAGGTTATTTTTTTTCTATTTGTCAGTCTTTGTTTTTTATATAAGTTCATTTGTATGTGATATGATTATATAATTTCATATTTTAGATTCCACATATGAGTGATATGGTATGATATTTGTGTTTCTCTTTCTGACTTACTTCACTTAGTATGGTAATCTCTAGGCCCACCCTTGTTGCCGCAAATGGCATTATTTCATTCCTTTTTATGGCTGAGAAGTATTTGATTATAGATATATATCCCACAAATAAAGGTCTTTTTTGTGTATTCATCTGTTGGTGAACATGTAGCTTGTTTTCATGTCTTGGCTACTGTGAATGGTGTTGCTGTGAGCATGGGGATGCATGCAGTTTTTTGAAACGTAGTTTTGTCTGCACACATGCCCAGAACTGGGATTGTGGGATCATATTTTTAATTTTTTGAAGAACCCCTATACTGTTCTACATAGTGGCTGCACCAATTTACATTCTGGTTTAGAAAGGTTTCCTTTTCACTACACTCTCTCCAGTGTTTATTATTTATAAACTTTTTAATGACAGCCATACTGATGATGTGAGGTAATACCTCATTGTAATTTTAACTTGCATTTCTCTGATATTCAGCAATGTTAAGCATCTTTTTATGTGCCTGTTGGCCATCTGTATGTCTTCTTTGGAGAAATGTCTGTTTAGGTCTTCTGCCTGTTTTGTGATTGTTTTTTGTTGTTGTTGTTGTTTTTCTTATTGAGTTGTATGAGGTATTTGTATATTTTGAAAATTAAACCCTTGTCAGAAAAATTAACAAATATTTAACCAGACTGACCAAAGGAGAAAAGGAGAAGACCCAAATTACTAAAATCAAGAATGATATAGAGGACATTACTGCAACCTCATAGAAATGGAAAGGATTATAAGGAAATAATACAACTTAATATATGCCAATAAATTACATAACCTAAATTAAATGAGTAAATTCCTACAAAGGTAAAAATTCCTATTAAAAAAAACTGAAACTGACTCAAGAAGAAATAAAATATGAATAGATGTTAAAACAAGTATGAGATTAAGTTAGCTTTTAAAAAGCCTAAAATTAAAGCCCAGGCCCAGTTGGCTTCAGTAGCAACCTCTAAAAAATTTTAAGGTAGAATTAACACCAAACCTTCACAAACTCTTTCCAAAACCTAGAAGAGGAGAGGATAGTTCTCAACCCATCCTAGGAGGCCAGCACCGCTGCTGCTGCTGCTGCTGCTGCTAAGTCACTTCATTCGTGTCCGACTCTGTGCTAACGCAATACAAAAATTATGTAAAAATTGAGGTACTACCTAAATGAAAAAGCCAAATTTTCAATAATCATTCATGGAAAAGACCTAAATTTGTCTTCAGAATGAAAGGGGGAAGGCGGCAGTCAATAAGGAAATGACTATTGGAAAAGACCCTGATGCTGGGAGAGATTGGAAGCAGGAGGAGAAGGGGATGACAGAGGGTGAAATGGTTGGATGACATCACTGACTCGATGGACATGAGTTTAGGCAAGCTACAGGTGTTGGTGATGGACAGGGAAGCCTGGCATGCTGCAGGCCACGGGGTCACAAAGAGTTCATTATGACTGAGTGACTCAACTGAACTTATAGGTGTTAAGAGCAGCCTCAGATGCTGGCAGGGGTGGTAGACCATGGTGGGAGAGATGTGGTGTAGGCGCTGCTCTAAAGGGGCTTAGAGTCTTTTGATAGATGTGGGTGATAATCTCTCTAATCATATAACTGTTGTGCAGGATTAATGATGAGAATTTGGAACTTCTTTTCTCAGAGTATTTCAGCTACCCATTCTTATTTCTTCTCTGCTTGCAGCCTCCTCACTCACTGACTTACTCTAGATACCCTGGTTCCTACTGCACATATATTTTGCCTGAGGGTTAGGATAGCCTCCCAAAATGTCTGTAGGGCAGACGATTGCATCATGGACTTGGATACAGGTTCTGGGATAAATCTATGTGTGATGAGAAGTTGCGGGTTTTTGATGAGCAGGTCATGGACTTCAGGGCATCAGCCAAGACCCTTAGTCAACATAATGTGGTTTTGTAAAACATTTCCCACATCTCATCTCTTATTCCATGAAAGTTGCTTAAAGACTGACTCTCACTATATACTACAACCTTCTGAAAAATGAAAAGGAAAAAGAGTATGAATTGAAATTCTACTGCTTATTACTTATATGATTCTGGCAAAGTTACAAAACAACTGTGAGCTAAAGTTTTCTCAGATATAAAATGAAATGGGAATAGCTGTGCAGCCCACCTCTCAAGGATTGTTGAAAATATAAAAGTATTGAAAGTGAGCATTTCATCAACTATAAAACACTATGTAATTGTAAGGTTTATTATTTTCAGCTGTTCCTACTTCATTGTAAATATTGTAAATGATATTGCCTGTCAGTTTTCTTTCTGTATCTCAGGATACAAAAGGAAAAAAGGAAGGGATGATTTGGGAGAAGCTACATGATTTAGTTGTTAAGGCTGAATCTGAGCATGTGTCTAACTGGGAGGGAGATTGTACTGGATCAGCTTGAGAGATGTGAATTGGTGGTAGAGAAATCTGGCAGCATTAAATTAATTACCTTGCAGTTCTCCAAGAGAGAGCTATGGACCATACAGTGTCCAAAAAGATATGAGTACTGTAACTTCATTCATTCGTTCATTCATTCATTTAAAAAACATTCAGCCATATTTCACTTTGTGCTCAATCCCAGGAGACTTGAATAAGACAAAATTACTCAGAGTGATGGCGGAGACAGACCAACACCTATTTCAGTGTAACGTGTCAAAGCCAAGACAGAGGTAGCAAGGCTGTGAGAGGAGCCAGAGGAGCAGCATCTATATTGGATTAGGAAGCTCAAGAAAGATTTCTTGGAAGAAGTGATGCTTGAGCTGCATTTAGAAGAATGAGTAAGTCTTAGATGACGTAGGGACAAAGAGAGTGTTTTCCTGGAAGAGGGAACAATATGTGCAAAGATTTGGAAGCCTGAAGAAGTCTGTTGTATTTTAAGGAATCACAAGTAGTTTCAAATGACTCTTTTGAAAATGTGTGGTGAAGGGTGGGCGGAAGAAGAGAGGTGTGTATGGAGGTGGGACAAGAGAGAAATAGAGGAGCACATAACCAGAATATCTGAGCTTGATCCTGAGAGCTGTGTGGGACCTGAAAACAGGGCAACAGTGACATGGTCAGAATTACATTTTAGGAAGAGGGTGGAACTGATAGGAAAGAGTTAGGTCCAGAGGCAGGAAGCTCAGTTAGACATGTGAACAGCAGGTACAAGGGCAAGAATAAGGCTGTAGGCTGGCTGTGGGACGGAGAGGAGGGAACAAAGCTAAAAGAGGCTGCACAAGTTGATAGCACAGGGTTCTGTGGTTGAATACAGAAGGACATGTGTGACAAGACAAGACAAGACAAGACAGCCTCTCAGAAGCTGGAAAGTGCAGATCATTTAAGTTTGGTCACTTAACTCCTTCTATTAAAACCTTTCTAGTATAGGTATTGGAGAAGGCAATGGCACCCCACTCCAATACTCTTGCCTGGAAAATCCCTCAGACGGAGGAGCCTGGTAGGCTGCAGTCCATGGGGTCGCTAAGAGTCGGACACGACTGAGCGACTTCACTTACACTTTTCACTTTCATGCATTGGAGGAGGAAATGGCAACCCACTCCAGTGTTCTTGCCTGGAGAATCCCAGGGACGGCGGGGCCTGGTGGGCTGCCGTCTATGGGGTCGCACAGAGTCGGACATGACTGAAGCAACTTAGCAGCAGCAGCAGCAGCGCACCATCAATCATGCCCAGTCCATTATTTACTCTAAGAAATGGAGCTCATTTAAAGCAGACCCGGGTCTCCAGGTTCTTACATTCCCTGCAAGGTCCCAGATTCTCTGCCTTGCATCCTCCATAGAGCAGTGGGCAATGACCCAGTGCAGACTTCACCAAAGGATCATCCTCTTCAGCTGATGCTCCCCCTCCCAGCATCATGCCATACTCTGTCGGAAGTGACGGATGACTATTTTGGTCTTGGGATTTCCTTTCCGGAGTGTCTGTCACTTCTGCAGTCTGTGATGAATGCATTTTAAAGAGCTTAAAGGCTGTTTGACTGGGGCTGAGGCGTCTATTTTAGGTTGAGAATTGCTGACATCTAGGAGTGTGTCTGTTTTTTTTTTTAAATAGAAAGAAGAGTATTAGAAAGAGATGCCTGCTCTTTTACACAGCAACATTTCTATGTTACCTAGTGATCTGGGATGGCATGGTGCACCTTGCAATCTGTAAATTGTGGCCCGTGGTGGATTACAGAAATGACCACAATGTCCTCCTAGAATCCACTCCCTTGCAATGTGACCTTGTGGTTCTTCCTATCAAGCCAGGAAGACTTTTTCTCATGACATTGAAAAAATGGGGATTTTAAAGGGAAAGAAGAAAGGGAATATTTGGGAGACATGATTGACTTGGCACAGTGCTCAGGGTGGGCAGGTCTTAGTGTGTGTCTTCTAACTAGGAGGCAGAATGTACTGGATCAATGTAGGAGATAGTTTTGGGGCATTTCTGGGGAAAATAACTTTTTTTGCAGTTCTCCAAGAGACAGCCCTATGCCAAACAGTGTCCAAGAGGAGCTAAGTGGAGATAACTTCACTTAGTCATCCATTAATTCATCTATTTATAAACTCAAAAAAACATCTATTAGCTTTTAATTTATACCCCCAGGCACTATGAAAGTTGAGGCAAGTTCATAGGTCATTCATTTCAATATAATGTACAATCATAACTGAGATTCAAGGAACCTACGCCAGCTGAGGCCAAAAGAATCACCTAGAAGGATTGTGAATTACATAAATGGAGATGTTTCTAAGCCTCTAAGTTTTGGGGCTGGTTGTGCAGTGAAAGCTAACTTAAGCAAGATCTAAATCTGAGGAATAAGTATTTTGGTCCTTATTTTTCTAGAAACCTCCCTAGGGCTCCCCTGAAGATGGGTGATGCCAAATTTTAAAATAAAAGCATTCCATGCACTACAGCAGAGCAGAAAATTCATGAAAGCAGATGAAAATGCTTGAGCCATCACTGTTTGAAATATAGAATACAACCAGGATTAATTTTTAAGTGATGCAAGGAAGGCTAGACCCCAGTAACCTTTAGAATTTAGAAGCTTACAAATGTAATTAAAGATACTCCTTTAATATTTTTATTTCCCCAGGTAACAATCGATTTGATGATTTTTTTCTATTGCCTCTTTATTAAACATTTTCAGCTCATAAACACCTTATGCTAAGCTTATTTATCACAGAAAAATTACCTTTCCATTTCTTCTGAGTAATCTTCAAATTCTCTGTGCTTTGCCAAAATGAACCATGTGATATCCTGGGATAATGTGAAACCTTTCAAAGGTTCTCTTTGAAAATAATAATATAAAATGTAAGAATAAAATAGCTATAGCTGTTAATATAAAGTTAATATGGATTGGACACTTGGCTTAAGACTCTACATTCACTGTTGCATTCAGTCATTTCCTTAGCTCATCTAAGGTTGAAATTACTTTCATCAGTGATTCCACTTCTCAGGTGACTGAGACACAGAGAGGAAGTTATAATAGGAGGAGGCATTTGTAGCATCCCAGGGCGTTGGATCATGGATACCATGCTCCTAGCTGTCATTTTGTATTGCCATATCTGACTGGGGTTGAATTCACACTCTGCCATTATTTTTTTGGTATAGCCATTCGCATTTTCTGCACTTCAATTTCTTCATCTATAACATTTGGTGAGAAAATACAGGTGCAGAAACGGAGGACTAAAAATGCCATTTTATATTAGTATAGTAGTAGATATGGAAGTGCTCTGAGAATATAAAACAGCTCTTTGCACACAGTAGGAAGTTCAGTTTTGTCCCTACAAAGATTGTCAAGGCAAGCAGTTAGAGCTTTGATTTCAACAGGTCTCCATATGTTTCTGTCTCTTCCCTCTTTCTCCACACTATATTTTAGAGATGTTCCAGAAATCTGAATGTCTTGAACAATTCCTGGTTCTGATCCACTAGACTGAACCCTAGCCACCTTTGACCTCAATGGAAGACAAACCTAGAAGCTCAGGGACACCAAACAATGTGGCATTCTCCTGTGAGAGTTGCAGAAACTGGTAGCAACAAGAATGTTTAGTGAGTGAGCGTGGAGGCAAGATGTCTGTGAAGGCAAATGGCACTCAGTGAGAGGGAAAGTTTAGGAACCTCGCAGATGGGGCCAGTGTGTACAGAGGAAATAGCCACTCCCTTTGTGCCTCCTGAAGAATGTCAACCTCCTTCATGCACACCGTGGATGAATGGGATGGATGCTTAGAGGAAACGATTTTTTTTTTTAATGTAGCACTAGGATTTGTCCCTTGTGTGGTTCCAAGTAGTCCCAGCCACTTAAACACACAGGCAAGTGTTCGTGCAAGGCTACATTCGTCCACACTCATACACCCTCATGTGAATAGGGACACACATGCATACAGACCCATGCACATATCACAAATGATAAGCCTCAGCAGGATTTACCTATTATAGGAAACATTTAGCAAATATGGCAGAAGCAAAGGAAAATCAGTGGCTAACACAAGGTAAAATGAAGCCTCAATTGCTTAACAAAGAAGAAGGGAAAACGCATGAAACATCAGGCTCCAAGGCCGGTGAGGAGGACTGCCCCTCTGGTCTCATAAATCCTATGTAACAAGACAGAGATTACCAGCCATAACGCATCTCTTTCTCATATGATGTCACTTCCATAAATATAGTGTTTAAAGAACACAATGATGAGTGCTAACTCAGGCCGCTGGGGGAAAGACAAATGTGTTCAGAAAGGAGTTTTTGTTGTCAAAGTGAGGTTTTAGAACTTGTCTCAAAAGGATGTTACAAAACTGCTTTGAAGAAATAAATACACACATATGCATGAATTATTATTTTTCCTTCAGTTTTCCCACATTAGCAGGAATCTAGACTGCTGAATAAGGAAGCCAAAGGGGCATGATCTTTGAGTTCATGGAAGTATTTGCTGTTTTTTTCTTTGCGTGTGCCCTAAATCAGGCCACACCTGGGTACTACTGGAATACAGTTCAGGCCTGTTGGATGACTTGTCCAGGTCACCACAGTCACCTTTGTGTTGTTGATGGTCTTTCTAATTAAGAGAACTTCCATCAACATTCCATGCCCGTGAACAAAAGGGGCACCCTCTACTCTAAAAGGAAGTGAAACCAATCTTCATGTCTGTTATCTCCTAGTGTTTCTAAGCCTTTGTCACACCTACTCTACCTGTTGTCTACCTACTACTTTATTCTTCTAACTTGAGTCTTATGGCAATAACAGACACCAGACTATGGGGCTTAGGTTGCACTCCCATCTTCCCTAAGCACTGCTTAAATTAGTTGTGAAGTGAAGTCGCTCAGTCGTGTTCTACTCTTTGCGATCCCATAGACTGTAGCCTACCAGGATCCTTTGTCCATGGAATTCTCCAGGCAAGAATACTGGAGTGGGTTGCCATTTCCTTCTCCAGAGGATCTTTCTGACCCAGGGATCGAACCCAGGTCTCCTGCATTGCAGGCAGACACTTTACCATCTGAGCTACCAGGGAAGTTTAAATTAGTTGTAGGAGGAATTATAACCAACTTAGGAAACCAGGACATTTGACAGCAGACTCATATCCCTTTCCATTTAAATCTGTGTTTCCTCCCCTCCCCACAACACCCACCTGAAATGTGTGCCATTACACACATAAACAGTCCATGTAGAGCATATAGACACCTAAGCAAGCTAGGTTTCAAGAAGGATTTCAGTGTGGGCTTACACACATCCACTAATTCTTTTACTTATCCATCCAAGGGAAATTTATCCCAGGCTGGGTGCTGTGAAGTTTCGAATATAAAGATGTTATGCCTCTGCTTTCAATAAGCTTTAAGCTCTGATAGTTATTTGGGATTCCATTATACCTGAACTTTCCTGAAATTTTTAAGGACTCATTAAAAGGGGGAAAACGCATTTAAAGGGGCCACTGATGGAAAGGACATATAAATCTGAAGGATTGGAAAATGGAGACTATTTGGGAGAACCAGAGGAGACACTATTATTTAGCACAGAAAAAAAAAAAAGAGCTGAAATGATGACTGAATAAGAACATTTAAGTATACAGAAGACAGACTCCATTATGGATCTATCATCCATGAATTTATCTAAAACCCTTTTCAATCAAATTATCTTCTTTTAGTTTGCTCTATCTCTTGGGATAATGAGTTCCTTTTTTCGGCTGCCTGCTGTGTGGAATAACATTCTTTTGTTTCTGAAATTTCTTCTTGTAAGTTTATAGGGACTCATAGGATTTGGTGAGTAGGTCATTGTGTGCCTTACCTGTACCCTGCATGATTTTGCGGGTGTCTTTCATATCCATGGGCTTCCCTTGTGGTTCAGCTGGTAAAGAATCCGCCTGCAATACAGGAGACCTGAGTTCCATCCCTGGGTTGGGAAGATCCTCTGGAGAAGGAAAGGCTACCCACTCCAGAATTCTGACCTGGAGAATTCCATGGACTGTATGCTGCTGCTGCTGCTGCTAAGTCGCTTCAGTTGTGTCCGACTCTGTGCGACCCCATAGACGGCAGCCCACCAGGCTCCCCCGTCCTTGGGATTCTCCAGGCAAGAACACTGGAGTGGGTTGCCAGTCTATGGGATTGCAAAGGGTCAGACATGACTGAGAGACCTTCACTTTCACTTTTATATCCATGGGCTTCCCTGGTAACTCAGATGGTAAAGAATCTGCCTGCAATATGGGAGACCTGGGTTTAATCCCTGGGTTGTTGGGAAGATCCCCTGGAGAAGAGAAAGGCTACCCACTCCAGTATTCTTGCCTGGAGAATTCCATGGACAGAGGAGCCTGGCAGGCTACAGTCCATGGGGTCACAAAGAGTTGGACATGACTGAGTGACTAACACTTTCATTTCTACCCTCAAGCTCCTATTTTTTCCAAAGAGTCCTTGTTTTTCCTTATAGAGGAGACCTTCTAATTTTGTTACAAAATTAGCTGCACAATTTCCTGAGATTTCCCTAGTGTGTCTTTTTGAGAGTATGCTACAAATGACAAATTTATCAATTAATCTAAGAGACATCCCCCACCCGCCTCATTTTAACATCTCTAAAATCAATATTTGTCCTACAGTTAATGTTAAGAAAGCAGTGTGTCAAATTTTGATTGGCAGATTTTTTTCCTTGATGGTAAAGAAAGATAATGGTGTGTCTTGACTGTCACTTTCAATTTCATGAAATACAATATTGATACATTGTTGGTCTTTTGGAACCATGGATGGTAGGACACAGCAGTAATGTTTATGGGATAATTCTTGGATACTCTAGGTTTAAGTTTATTTGGGTATTTGTTCAATGATTATTCAGATGTTTTTTCCCCCACTGACTTCTTTGTGGTCTCAAAGACTAGATCACCTTCTCTGCTATTTATAAGTTTTGGTATATCACCACATGGGCTTCCCTGTTGGCTCAAATGGTAAAGAATCTGCCTGCAGTGTGGGAGACCCAGGTTCAATCCCTGGGTTGGGAAGATCCCCTGGAGAAGGAAATGGCAACCCACTCCAATATTCTTGCCTGGAGAATTCCATGGGCAGAGGAGCTTGTGGGCTACAGTCCATGGGGTCACAGAATTGGACACGACCAAGTGACTAATACTTTCACCACATACCTGTAAGTACTTCAAAGATACTAACCAATAAGACTGGTGAGGAAGCCCCTGGACCCTGGCCTCAATTCCTAATCTGGCTCCCCATGCAAACCCTACAGGATTTTCCTCCCATTGGTTCTGTCTAGAAGACAGAGGCATAGAGAAAAGAGTCTCTGTCCCTCATCTTCCCAACTGGGTTCGAAGATAAAAGCTAAGACAATGTCAGGATGGTACTCCGAGTTCCTTGGGAAAAGGAATTATAGAGAACAGCATGATATCATTATTATTATCATGTTGACCATGTCCCTTGAAATCTAAGTCATTCTGGAGAATGGATTTTCAACTAAAGTACAGCTCTATAATCTGAGCTTAATTGGAAGCAGAGTCTGTTCGGCAAGCTTCTCTGCATGATTCTCATTTCTAAGGTGGATTGTATTTCACTTTGCATAATGAGGCAATCTTTCTATTTACTGATTATTTCCTTATATAACTTGATCACTGAAAAGAAGTCACCACCAAGACCTAAAACAACTGACTCACGAACATGTTCCCAACTCCTGATGTGCAGAGCACTTAAGATGCCTCTCTTGCTCGCAGATTGAAGTTTGCATGCACTGTGTATCAGAGGGTGCAGATTCCTGGCATTTTATATAGAAAGTCAGAAGGAAAAGAATGGGATAATAGCTGGCATCTGGAAGATAAGAGAAAGAATGCAAAATTCCTAGGGTTGATTAATAATGGCAAAGTCACATTTGTATACCACCTTATAATTCATATTAACTTGCTCCTCTCTTCCACTATAATAGAAAAAAGCAAAATAGGTGTTATCCACCTTGTGTGAGAAAAGCAGTAATTAAAGTTGTTGACTTGCCCTAAATCACAATTAACAATGGGCAGAACCAAGAATTGAGTCCAGCTGGACTTCCCTGGTGGCCCAGAGGTTAAGACTCCATGCTTCCACTACCGAGGGCATGAATTCGATCCCTGGAGGGGAACTAAGATCATGCATGCTGTGCAGTGCATCCAAAAGAATTGAGTCCAGATATTTTGATTCATAACCTTGAGTGTCTTGCTGCTTCTTTGTGAAAGCTGAATATGTTTCAGGCCTTACCCCAGCCCCCATGACAGCCATAGAGGCAGCTACCAATACTGTGTCGCCAGTGATTCAGATAAGGAACCAAAAGACTTATACTGGTTTCCTTAGATAATTTCCTTAGTCATCCAGTTTGTTTTGGTAGCACAGGTTGGAAACACTGCCTTTCTCCATTATTCCTAAGATTATCTCCTTGCTTGTTTTCTGTGTAGAACTTATCTTGATATATAACTTTTCTACATATTAGTGCATTTGCTTAGTGTCTCCCCTATAGAATGCAAAGGTGCATGTGGGTATATACTGTTCCATGTTCAGGGCCCGGCACAATGCCTGACACACAGTAGGTGTCCAAAAAATATTTATTAAGTGAACTAATGGAGAAAAAATGCTTGTAAAGACTAAATTTCCCAATCAACACCAAAGTTAATAGAATGGACTTTTATAAGTGACCCTTTTACTAGAGATTTTATTTTCTTGAACAACAAATCTGTGTTCAAAGGAATCATGATATTTTGTTGTGTAAACCCAGAATCTTAAATTGTGCTGCCAGGAATACCATATCATCTGCATTTAATTATACATTTACTGTATTACAAACCTTGGTTATCTCATTACAACTGGAGGGAAATTAAAAGGAATGCCAAATAGCACACTAGGGACCACTGCAGGGATATAGTCTGGACTTCAGAATAGCCGGGGCCCTATTTATGGTCTTCTTCCTGGGTTCAACTACCTTCATAATTCTTGATATTAACTCAATGAACCCTCCAATCTTCCTAAACTCATGTAAGCAACCTTGGTAATGTGGTAAGAAAAAAACCTGTATTCAATGTAGCATGCATCTTGTACATTCAGCAAAGCTGGCTCTCTTCTGCTCATAAACTATCTCTTGTAAATCTCAGCAAAGCTTCAGGAAAAATTTCTATCTTTTGCAATAGCATCAAGTCCCTCTGTGCAGACATTGTGCTGCGTTGGTCGATGTGCTTGTTAAATTGATCCAGTGCTTATGTTTTAGTTAGAACTGATGACACTGACACAAGTCAGTGTCACTTATCACTCTCCTTGATCTGCTCCTTAGGTTAGTGGCTGCATACATCTGCTTCTAACAGGTTGGACGAACATCAGTAGTAAATAATAAATTATAAATATAGATCATCTGCCACTGTCAACTATAAGCTTTCTTCCTGGACATTTGCACCAATATCTCCTTCATCCATCTTTCCAAACCACCCCCTTTCTAAGTGTATCATGTTGCTTTTTAAAGAATCTTATTCATCTCCCAGTATGAAAACACAAAATCTAAATTTCACCTCATCTGCCCCCAAGAATGTGATCCCTAATGCCAAGACACATTGGAGTGTATAGATATGTTTTTTGCTTAAAAAAAAAGTAATAATAAAGTGGCTTAGGGTCCTCAAGTTATGTGAATAAATATGAATTTTTGAATCTAAAAAAATGAAACTACACCTATCCTTGTTTTCTTAAAGCTCTATTTCATTTAGTTTTGACTGTGCTGGGTCTTTGTTGATCACACGGACTTTCTCTAGTTGCAAAGAGTGGGGGCTACTCTTTGTCATGGTGCCCAGGCTTTCCATTGCAACTATTTCTCTTGTTGAGGAGCATGGCCCCTAGAGCACATGGGCTTCAGGAGTTGTGGTGTGTGGGCTCAGTAGTTGTGTGCACAGGCTTAGTTGCCTCAAGGCATGTGGGATCTTTCCGGACCAGGGATTGAACCTGTGTTCCCTGCATTAGCAGGTGGATTCTTAACCACTGGAAAACCAGGGAAGTCCCTGTGCCTATCTTTAGAATCATATGTTTGAGGAGGAGAAATCCTTGGTCATCCATCCAATCTGATAATCCAGCGTCCTCTCATTATGGATGAGGAAATGGAGACCCGGAGAAGAGAAGTGGTTTGTCTGAGGTTGTGAGGTTACTTAAACACAGGAATGGTGCTTCTTTATGTCCAATTCAGTCTGATTTGTGGATGCCAGAAGAGAAGATACAGCTGGTTTTTTAGACTTGTCAGGTTTCGGTTTGTTCTACTCACTGGGAGCAATATTTCTAAAGTTTCTTTCTCAGTATTTGTGAAACTGTGGTTCACTGACTCCAACATCAAAGCTGCCTGGAATTAAGTTGGTCTTTGAGAACCCTAGAGGGTCTTTGTTGTCATCCTAGAATGTAGTTATCTGAGTGCATTGCCTTGGGTTGGTGGAGGGGGGGAATGATGATGGGTGAGGGGAGGGAGGAGTCAAAGGAAAATGAAGAAAGAGCAAGGCCTTTGTGGATACGGAGGAATAATCCCTGGTGGCAGAGATTGCCCATTCCTTGCCCCAGCTGTGTTACAAGAACAGACACAAAGAAAAATTCCTTATTATAGCTCCTGTTTGGCCCAACACAGGAATGCTGCTGCTGCTTCTAAGTCGCTTCAGTCGTGTCCGACTCTGTGCGACCCCATAGACAGTAGCCCACCAGGCTCCCCCGTCCCTGGGATTCTCCAGGCAAGAACACTGGAGTGGGTTGCCATTTCCTTCCCCAATGCATGAAAGTGAAAAGTGAAAGTGAAGTCGCTCAGTCGTGCCCGACTCTTCACGACCCCATGGACTGCAGCCCACCAGGCTCCTCCATCCATGGGATTTTCCAGGCAAGAGTACTGGAGTAGGACTGGCTTAAAAGGAAAAGCTTACCTGTTATGTTCTGGATGACTCTCTTCAATTTCAGGCTGATTTGCAAAGACTTCATCTGCTGATCAGTGCCCTGAATTTCAAAAAGCAGCTGCTCTTTGCGGGGGAAAACTTTTTTTAGACCCACCTTCAGCATAGTTTAGTTATATCTTTGGGTTGCTCTTGAACATTTAATGAAAAATACTATTTCTGATGCTTATTAAATGGTTACAATAAAATAAAAATATTTTATTTATGGTATCCACATGAGAGGTCACCAAAAAATTAAATTTCAGTATCCTATTTAAGGATTACTCTCATGTTTAGTTTTGAGGACAGGGCAAGAGTAGAGCTTTTACGGAGGTGGATAGAGGAGAAGTTAAACAGAGATTCTTTGACACTTTGATTCATCTCTACCTGACTTTGGTCTCCTCTTATTTACCCAGAGGATTTTGCCTTTCATATTTTATGCATCTGAAATTTTAACGATTCTATCTGGTTCGCCTATTGATCCACCTTACAGTATATTGTGCCAGTGGGTTGAACTGTGTCATGGACTCTTTGAAGTTTCTTAAAATGTCAGCATCTAGTGACTTTGAGCAGGGTGATGATCAGTAAGGTGATCAAACTTGGTGTGATCAACATCTGTTAAGTCTTTCTTTAACATAAGAAAACCAGACCACCATCTAAAACATTCCAAACAATGATTACATTAAGAAGACAAAAAGCACAGCCATGTCACCAATTATTAGTTTGTGTATAGGAAAGCACCAGAATTTACACAATTCAAATCAATACAGAATTTGCCAGAGTTACTTTGCTGGTGATGAACGTCTAGGATGTGATAGGAGAAGGCAATGGCAACCCACTCCAGTACTCTTGCCTGGAAAATCCCATGGACAGAGGAGCCTGGTAGGCTGCAGTCCATGCAGTCACTAAGATTCGGACACGACTGAGCGACTTCACTTTCACTTTTCACTTTCATGCATTGGAGGAGGAAATGGCAACCCACTCCAGTATTCATGCCTGGAGAATCCCAGGGACAGCGGGGCCTGGTGGGCTGCCATCTATGGGGTCGCACAGAGTTGGACACAACTGAAGCGACTTAGCAGCAGCAGCAGGATGTAATAAATTCGTTCAGAGATATCCTTCTCTTCTGTCGTAGAGACTGGCTGGTCTTTGGCAGCCCTGGTAGATTTTGGAGAGACGATATAGCAAAGCATATAAGAACCTAGAATGAGGCTGCCAAATATGAAATGTAGACCTGCTGGCTATTAAGTATATGACTTTACATAAGTTATTTGTGCTTAAATTTCCCATCCATTGTCCATAAGACAAGAACAGTAATATCAGTAACCTCAGAGGGATGTTGAAATAATTAAATATACTAACATGTGTAAAGAATTAGAGCGATGCCCAGCACATAGTAAGTGCTAAAAAAAAAAGTTACACTTACTATTAATGATAATTAGATCAAACTGTTGAAGAAGCAGCGAACCATGAAAATTAACCAATTTATTAGCCTTCATGAGCACTGCTCCACAGGCACAATGGAAACGTCATTGACTTAGACATTACTTTTGGCTGTGCTCTCTTGGGCTCACTGCCTTACCTCTGTAAGATCCAGTTTCTTATCTGTACAATGGAGTAATAATATCTACCTCACAGCATTGGTATGAGGACTAAATCACATCCCATACAGGAAATACTGTGCCTGATACATAATGGCCAATGGATCTCATTTCCCTTCCCTTCTCCTGCTCAGCCAAACTGAGTTGACTAGGGAAAGAATGCAACACTTTTGAGTCAGAATTTTCAAAATGAGAAGGAAATTTATCTAATTATTAATCCAACGCATATTTATTAAGAACTACAGTGTGCCAGCCCTTATGCTAGTCACTTGAGGTGCTTGAGAATGGTTCCTGCTCTCTTAGAGTTTGCAATGTGCTGGGAATAGATAGCCTCAGTAGACAAGAAATCCTCACTTTGACATTCAAGGTATGGAAGGAAACATTGCTGATTGTCATCTCATAAAAGAGAAGACCAGGGAAGTTTTTGTTTGAGAAGGGAGATGTCTTTGGATTCCTCTGTCTCCTTGAATTGGACTGCCAAACCCTATCAGAGCACAGCACCTGACCTGGGGCTTCACTCTCCATGGAGAAAATAGAAATCTAGAAGAACTGCATGTCACTGATTAGGTTAATTTCAATGCCCCATCTGTCTCCATGGCTCAAGATCCTCAGTTGGAGTTCCAGAAGCCTTCAGAACTTAAGACCAAATATTCATTCTCACTAAGAGCTTACTGGCTGATTTAGCAGAAATTTGTAAAGGTGGCTACATGCCAAAGTTCTCTGTGGAGTTTCAGAATCACAAAATTCTTCCCTGTGGAGCTGAAAGTTTAACTTCAACAAAGCCATCTCAAACCAAATGAGGAGTTTATAGGAAGAAAAATTCATCTGTAAATTGGAGGGCTATGTTCATGTGGAAAAGTATGAGCCTGGAATTGGATGGACCTGGAATCAGGAGGGGAGAATAGTTAGAGATATAGACTCTGGAATTGGAAATGCCTTGTTTCCATTATCTTAAGAGCTGTATGTCTTGTAAGATGTTACTCAACCATCCTGTGCCTCAGTTTCTTGAACTGAAATGTGGGGATATTAACATTAACAACTTCATTAGGTTGTTGGGAGGACAAAGTAAATCTAATTAAGATCCACTTGAAATTGACTAGGGGAGAAGAAGGAGAAGCTGGATAGTGCAAGTAGGGAGGATGCTACAGTAGGGTGCTACAGGGGAAAGCCACATGTTTATTGAGCATCTGGTATGTATTACATTCTTTGCTGTGTGCCAATGAAAGAGGAGATACAGGGTAAAAATATTAATTGAGCATCTGAGTACCAGGCACCTTCTGCACGTTATTTAATTAAATCCAAACAACATCCTTAAATGTGGTAACTTATATGGTCTAAAGTTTGCAGATGAGCAAACAGAGACTACAAAAGCTTAAACAGACAATAAATGACAGAGCTAAAACTCTAAACGCCCAGCTCAGTTCAGTTCAGTTCAGTCGCTCAGTCATGTCCGACTCTTTGCGACCCCATGAACTGTAGCACGCCTGGCCTCCCTGTCCTTCACCAACTCTTGGAGTCCACCCAGACCCATGTCCATTGTATCAGTGATGCCATCCAAGCATCTCATCCTCTGTCACCCCCTTCTCCTCCTGCCCTCAATCTTTCCCAGCATCAGGGTCTTTTCAAATGAGTCAGCTTTCCGCATCAGGTGGCCAAAGTATTGGAGTTTCAGCTTCAACATCAGTCCCTCCAATGAACACCCAGAACTGATCTCCTTTAGGATGGACTGGTTGGATCTCCTTGCAGTCCAAGTGACTCTCAAGAGTCTTCTCCAACACCACAGTTCAAAAGCATCAATTCTTCGGTGCTCAGCTTTCTTTATAGTCCAACTGTCACATCCATACATGACCACTGGAAAAACCATAGCCTTGACTAGTTGGACATTTGTTGACAAAGTAATGTCTCTGCTTTTTAATATGCTCTCTAGGTTGGTCATAACTTTCCTTCCAAGGAGTAAGTGTCTTTTAATTTCATGGCTGCAATCACCATCTGCAGTGATTTTGGAGCCCCAAAAAATAAAGTCAGCCACTGTTTCCCCATCTATTTGCCATGAAGTGATAGGACTGGATGCCATGATCTTAGTTTTCTGAACCGTGAGCTTTACACCATTTTAAACTAAATGCCCAACTTATTCCTAAAATACATACTCTGCCCACTCTCCAAAAGATGAACAAATCTAAATCTTTCTTCCAAGGAGCTCACAGTCTAGTGCAGTAAAAAACAAAACCAGCCTACTGTAGTTATGTAGATGGCATGAATTTCATAGTTACAGACTCTACTGTATAAATGGAACTGTATTGTCTTATATCTGAGTTCACCTTAGTTCATAAATCTCAGACTCTACCAAGGGAAGAAATTTAAGGTAACAACATCATTTCTACCATTTTTTCCCTCAACTCTTTTGGATAAAGATTCCGTCAGTTCAGGATTTTTTTGTTCCCCCTTAATTGAAAGGAGGTGTAAATGTCAAGAACTCTGATAGTCTCTGGTACTTTTATTTTGGGTCTGTGGCTCTTCCCTGATCTTGCTCACCATTGTTGAGAAATTCACCCATTACTGTACCCACTGCTCCTCTGCTTATCCCCATGCTTCCATCATGGTTCACACCC
This sequence comes from Bos indicus, assembly GCF_029378745.1. NCBI lineage: Eukaryota > Metazoa > Chordata > Mammalia > Artiodactyla > Bovidae > Bos > Bos indicus. The sequence continues at coordinate 59,521,544 of NC_091775.1, read as the reverse complement.
CATCTTCCAGCTTTATGACACTCACATGAATGCCTTTTTCTCATTAGGCTTTTCAACTTGCTATAGTTCTTTGGGGAAATGCCAGGTTCAACACATAAGATAGTTGATGATTGGGAGTATAAACTATCAGCTCCTAAGCTGTGACTCTATGCTTCACTTGAAACACAGAGAACTCTCTAGATGCCTGCATCCATCAAAGAATTATTTTACTGTCCTGTCACATTTAATGAATGGCATGAAAGTTCTCTTTTACATCTCAGTCTGCCCCATAGAAAGTCTTCAGGATAAGGATTATGAATGTCTAGCATGAAACTGAGTGAGTGTCACATGATGAATGCTCAGTCAATTGTCTATTTTAAAACAATGTATAAATGAATTCACAAATACTGAACAAATACTTAAAAACCAAAAGTAACTTCTCCTGGGTACATATTAGTGATATATTTAGAGTTCTTCTTTGATAATCTTATTTTCAGTCATCTCAAATGAGAACATTGAGGCTAAGTTAAGGAAAACAGATAGAAAATAATAACTGGGAAGATTAATTGGGGAAAGAAACACAGAGATCAATATTGAGCACTAATTATGTTTGAGATCCAATGTCAAGTCACCTGCACTGATTTCTTTGAGGAAGCTTTGCCTGTGCTGGTCAAGTTATGATTTTTAAAATATAGCCAGCAATTTTTCATTCTTAGTTCAGAGAAAGTGATTTTGGACTTCTTTTTAAATGCCTTTTACTAAAACTCAAGGGACAACATCATGACAAACTATCTCACTTAGGGAAGGATACAGATTTTCCAAAATATAGGTGGTAATCTAATTCTGGATAAAATCTAGCTAAAACCTGGCTCTGATGTGAATACTTCCAAACTACTATACTTTAAGTCAAAATCACGAAATCCTGAAACCCAAAGGTTTTATTTCTGGGTGGATTTTCTCTGGTGAATTGTGACTCTGGGAGGAAAAGTTGTCAGAGTTAACATGAACAACCATGCTTGAATGCTAAGCAATGACCAAATAGAATATTCAAGAAAAAGAAGAAGGAAATAATGTTTCTCTGGTCCCTATTAATAACTGGGCATCTGAAGCCATCTCACCCTTAAACAACTGTATAAGATGGGCTAATTACAATGTTGTAGTGATTTTTGCCATACATTGACATGAAGCAGCCACAGGTGTACATGTGTCCCCCCGTCCTGAACCTCCCCACCTCTCTCCCCATCCCATCCCTCTGGTTTGTCCCAGAGCACGGGCTTTGAGGGCCCTGCTTTGTGCATTGAACTTGTACTGGTCATAAGATGGGTATTATTATACTTATTTTGCTGCTGCTGCTAAGTCACTTCAGTTGTGTCCGACTCTGTGTGACTCCATAGAGGGCAGCCTACTAGGCTTCCCAGACCCTGGGATTCTCCAGGCAAGAACACTGGAGTGGGTTGCCTTTTCCTTCTCCAATGCATGAAAGTGAAAAGTGAAGAGTGAAATTGAAGTCGCTCAGTCGTGTCCGATTCTTAGCGACCCCATGGACTGCAGCCCACCAGGCTCCTCCGTCCATGAGATTTTCCAGGCAAGAGTACTGAAGTGGGGTGCCATTGCCTACTCATTTTACACATAGGGAAAATAAGGGTCAGAGAGTTGAGAAAATTTGCTCAGTAAGTGGCAAAGTTTTGTACCTGAGGTCACTGTGTGGAGGGCTAAGACATGCTAAGAGTCATGGCAGGGGCTGAGGGCCTAATTTGGAAAGGCCAGTTGGACACTAAGCACAGGCAGAAATATGGCCAAAGCAGAGCTCAAGATCCAGAATCAGAATTTACGTACAGATGAAGCCTGATGAGAGGATTCAAGCTAAGTACAAGATAAAAGGGAGAATCCAGACTTCACCAGCTTGGAATACGATGCACCGGGACTTAGAACAGTCCATAGTGTATCTGCTGCACTGAGTATTAATTGCAGGGAAGAAACTAAAGAGCTCAGAAACTGGAATGAGACTGCCTAGATAGGAAATGTGAACCCACTGCCTATTAGATAAATGACTATAAATAAGTTGTTTGTGCTCAAATTTTCCATCCTCCATTCATAAGATAGGAACAGTAATATCACCAACCTCAACAGGGAAGTTGAAATAATTAAATGTATAAATACATGCAAAACATTAGAACAATACCTGGCACACAGTAAGTGCTAAGCAAGTGTTGCATGCCTTGTATGAAAGCTGCTTTCTTGACATAAACAAGTAAGGCAGGTAGGTGGATGAGGCTAGGGTCTACAAATGACCCTCCTCTTAGGAGGCCTCATACCTCTGTGGGTGACACAAAAATGAGTTTGATGATATATAGTAGTAGCTTTGGCATTAGAGATGTTAATTTAGATAAAAGCTTGTCTCCAAGTTAGGAAACAGAAATTTGGAAGTCAGGGGCAGGGCAAGGCCCATGAATTAGCTTAATGAGGGTGATGAGGAGGAGTTAGGTCAGTGATATTTAAGTCAGTGAACTTCTGACCTGGACGTGAAAGGTTCAGGGTTGTTCAATGATACTGGAGTATGGGATGTAATTTACCTATCAGGTAACTGACAAAAGAGGACATTTTTATCCTGTTGAAAATTACCTGGATTTTGAAGGTATATAAAAAGCCTGTAAAAGCCAATAACTTACTCTTTCTCCAGGGTTGGAGTCTGAATCAAATGAGTGAGCCATTTCCGTGTGAATTAGTTATAATTTGGTAGAGAGTGTTACGATATGGATCATTCACTATAGAGACAGGGGTACAGTGAAGACTAGGTTATAGGTCCAGATGCAGAAAGGAGTGCTCTCCTCACCCTTCATTTATGATGTTGAGGAGCCTTTCATTTGAGAATTACCTAGTTTTTATAAAAGACTAAACTCTTCCATTTTGCCAGGATCTGCTCCCGGGTTTTTCCTTTTGAGAAGTGAGATGGTACTACCTTTTCCTATGTCCAATAAAATACAGGAAACGCATCCACACGGCCATTTTTAAGACTCTAACACATTAGCCCACAACAGGCTTGCCTGGTACCTCCTACAGTTAGTGATGTTAGCATAAGCCTTCCTTTAATGGTGGCAAAGCTATCACCCAAAGAACATACCTTGCCCTTGGGATAAGTTTTTCAATTTTCTATGAAACATCCAACTTACAATCCAGTTTCTTCCTGATCCCCAGGCTGGGGTGTTGATATTAGTTTGACTGGAGATGTGGTGTTCTCCTCAGGTGGCGTTTGCAACCGCTGTACTGCCTTATTGAATACCAGGCAGAGCCGCAAGTCTCTGCTCTGATTCTTTACACATCTACCACCAGCATCAGGTTTTATTAACAGGGGAGACAGCTTCTAATGAAATATAGCCCTTAACTTCCTTTTATATTTGGTAATATCCTGAACACTTTATCCAAATGAAGCATAAAGCACTTACAACTGTGTTTTGCCATTGCACTGACCGAGGAATATATTCATTTGCAGTAACATGGGATTCAATGGAGTGGAAAATAAGCTCTGAAAATTGCTCTTGCCACGAAATTGTATCAATAAATAGGAAAAGCCCATTTAGATTTCACTGACCAATCTCCCCCCTGTGACAGAAATTAATTTGGCCAAGTGGTGTGTATTGAAGATAAGAAGCCAGAGGTACCAGAGGCTGGGTGAGCCATGTGTCAAGACCTGTCTGGCGCAGCTAACCCATTTGACTGCTCACAGGGCCAATGGAGGGTGGCTTTGTGGATGTTTGTTGGGGGCAATGAGTGGGAGACAGGTGAAGGAGGAGGAGAAGGGCTGGAAGTAGTCCCCTGAGGGTCATTGACCCTGCTCTTCCTAAAGTATCTCTGAGTCTGCTGAAAACTTTCCCCAAAGGAGTCCAGCCCAAGCTAAGAAAATGAAAAGTAGTACAAAATGAATATTGAACTTCTTTGAGTCAGTATGGCTTCTGGCTGTTAATTTCAATACACCATATTCTCATAATAAAATCCTAGCAGACACATTGGAAAATAAACACATGGTTGATCTGAAGCTTATCCATGTGGAGATGAATAAAACATCAAGTTCAGGTGTGAAGTAGTCAATTATGATGTTAAAATTTGTGGAAAATACAAAGACTTGTGATAGATGATATGGAAATAAAGTTAAACCAAGAGTCAGAACTGACAGTTTGTGCCTGATTTTAAACAAGCCATATAATCTCAGGAACTCAGTCACCATATTTGGAAAATGGGCTTAATAAGGATGCTTGCCTATCAGGGTTGCAATCAAGAGAAGTTGTATATGTGAAACTATGGTAATTGTAATGATCTGAAAATATTTTAGATCATCCACATTGATTTTGAACATTAATCCTGATGGTCAATTGTACTTTTTAGAACTACTTCTTTGTGCCACTAGAAGCAGATTTGTGATGAAAGATGAAGCACATGGGAATCTAAGGAGCTGGATTTGAGTACGGTACTGCCTCTCTTGCTGTAACACAGTGAGCCCTCAAGCAACTAACTTACCATCTCATTTTTCATATCTGCAAAATGAGATGGCTATATGGATAATCTTTCAAATTCTTTCCAGCACCAAATTATATATGTCTTAGATCAAAGAGGTATAATGGAAACCCAGAGAGTAAACTAGGAATAAAACAGCACATGTTGTAATTTCTAAAACAAACAAAATACCACAGCTCTCATAGTTTGATGTTAAAGGACAAGATCATGGGGGAGATTTTGGAACTGTTTTTAGACATCTGTACTCTCTAGGGTAAACTTGAACTAAAATCACATTACTTGGACTACCATCTGAAACTTTCAGATTTCTCTTTTTCCCTCTCTTTTGAATCTTCTGTTCAATGTCAGTGAAGCCTGATAGAGATTACTATCTCTAAACTTCTCTCCTTTCCAGGTACCCACTGAGATTCTTACGTTTTGGCAAAGATGTAAAAACTATGTTTTCATGTGCCCAGTGCCACCCTTGTTGAAGCTAGCTGTATTACTTCCTCTCCTTGCCAGGAGAGCTGCCTTGGGGACCCTCCTCTTACTCTGTATGTGCAGAAAAACACACAGGAGAGCATTCCCGGGCTCTTGCTTGCTAACTAAATCCCCCTAGCCCCACACCCCTGTCCTCTAAATGCTTGTCAAGGAACCCGAACAAGTGATAACTCTAAGTGGCTCCAAGTATAGCAGAACAAGGCTGTCTTCTCCCTCTGAATACTCTTGCCAGACTCTTGCCCCTTCCACCCTGCAGGGTTTCCACTGCTCTCATCAGTCAGAGTCTAGCAGATGATCACACAGAATTGTAGCAGGTGGAACATAGAGGAAAACATTAACTTGTAGTCTGTGTCCCTTTAGCAACGTGGGTGAAGAGAGTCTGTGTTCCATGGCTCCACTTGCCAGTTTCTACTCCTGGGGAAAGTGAACTCCTCCATCAAACTTTAAGAAGATCTATCAGTGCAGAGTCAATAGTGCTTAGCACAAAATGGTAGTCAGGTTTGAGGCTCCAACCTCAGCTTCCTTGGTTAAGTCACCCACGGTATCTATAGCAGCAAGCCAGTTTTCTTTTGAATTACTGAATTAAATATATAAAAACATTCTCTTTGCAAAAGCCCAAATAATACAGGCAAACTAAAGCCTATTTGGGCTTCCCAGATGGCACAGTGGTAAAGAATCTGCCTGCCAGTGCAAGAGATGCAAGAGAGGCCCGTTCAATCCCTAGGTCAGGAAGATCCCCTGGAGTCAGGAATGGCAACCCATTCCAGAATTCTTGCCTGGAAAATTCCACGGACAGAGGAGCCTGATGGGCTACTCTACAGTTCATAGTGTCACGAAGAATCAGCCATGACTCAAGCACACATACAAAGCCCATCTACCACAGCTTATCATGCCGTGTTCCTACCCAGAGAAAAACTGTCAATTATTTTTTACAAAATGTAGCTGTATGTTATAGGATGATAGGTGGGCATGCAGCTGAGGAGTCACTGGGAACCTCCCTGTGGTTTTTTAAGAAGCAATAGAACTGACCAGGTTACCACCACCCTGTAAGTCCCTCCTCAATATTTATAAGAAAAGAAGTGGGATTGTGATTTGTTAGTTTAGAGAGGGTGCTGTGGGTTTCCCGTCCATCTCTGTGGGAAATAGAGGAGGTACTTTGGCCTAATCCTCAAGTCAAAGGAGGAAAGCTCCAAGAAAACCACTTTTATATTTTGAGGATGTCTACAAGAAGAGGAAACTGACTTCTAATTTCCTGATTGGACATCTGCTCAGGGAGTGGACTTGTTGATCTTCACTCAGCACCTGTTGGGGAAAGGTGAAAATATATTGATAGAGAGGGCAAAGTGGACATGGAGGTTTCTATGCCTGAAGTGGACATGGAGGAAGGGGGCTTAAATGCTCTCGTTGCTGCTCTGACTGAAGCAGCTGACTTCCACGAGAGGAGACTCTGTCAATAGGAGAGTGTGGTTTGGACCACTTGGAAGGTGGGTCAGTAGAGGTCAAGCCAGAGCTTTTCATGTTTTTCAGGAAGACTTCTTCCTAATGCCTGTCAGCTCAGTGGCTTCAGAGGCCAGACTGTGTCAACCAAGAACATATTTCAAAGACACAGCAACTTCAGCTCCACCTCTCTACTCCAGTACACTGGAGCTGAAAGAGAGACCTAGAAGAGACAGAAGAAGAAAAAAAAGAACAGACCAGGCATTCTCCTCACTCTAAGTTCCCCAGACAGGGTCAGGCTGAATGAGGTAGAAGGAAAGATGTGAGACTGATGATTTAAAATGGGAAACAAGTTCATTTGTATCATTTTTTTAAAATTCTGCACATAAGCAGATATCATAAAATATTTTTCTTTCTCTGACTTACTTTATTCAGTGTAACAATCTTGAAGTTCGTCCATGTTGCACAGATGGCAGTATTTCATTCTTTTTAATGGTTGAATAATATTCTATTGTATATATGTACCACATCTTCTTTATCCATTCCTCTGTCAACGGATATTTAGATTGCTTCTATGTCTTGGCTATTGCAAACAACGCTGCAACGAACATTAGGGTACATATATCCTCTATAATCATATTTTTCTCTGGGTATATACCCAGGAGTGGGATTGCAAGATCATATGATAACTTTAGTTTTAGTTTTTAAGGAAACTGCATACCGTTCTCCACAGTGGTTGTACCAATTTACATTCCTACCAACAGTATAGGAGGGTTCCCTTCTCTCCACACCCTTTCCAGCATTTATTGTTTATGAATTTTTTGATGATGCCCTTTCTGACTGGTGTGCAGTGATATCTCACTGCAGTTTTGATTTGCATTTCTCTAATAATTAATGATGTCGAGCATCTTTCATGTGCTTCTTAACCATCTGTATGTCTTCTTTGGAGAAATGTCTGTTTAGGTATTCTGCCCATTAAAAAAACATGCTAGGTATACTCAGGAATATAAATCTTAAAAGATACACTCAACTTCAAAGGTTTACAAACTGTTCAATAAATAATCTCTATTTGGAGGGTCAGAATTGCTAATTAAATTGTTTGAATATTAAAAAATTAATAAACTGGGATACAGGTATAGGACTAAACTGAAGTATTAATATGTGAAAGTGATCAAAAAGCTGTGAGTTCTGTGCTGCATATCATTAAGGGTTTGAACACAGAGATTCAATGTCATTAAAGATAGCTATTGAAAAAAATAAAGCAATTCCATATTTGTATCCCAATGAACTGAACTCTTCAATAAACCAGGTAGGTGCAGAAGGATCTTGGGTTATTTTTAACATTAATAATACCATAATGTATATATCATACTGTAACTTGCTTTTTCTCATTGGGCAATATGTCTCCAAGATCTTCATATGTTAATACACTTGTATTTTGTTGTAATTTATAACTGCTGCATAGACTTCCACAGTCTGGTGTTCCTAGAGTTTGTTTAGCCATTCTGTGGTTGATGGGTTTTCAGCTGTCATGAAATAGCCTGATGATTAGCCCAGTTAGACTGTGAGAGACAGCAAAGTTTGACACAGATCTCTAAAGTAGGACCATGCCTTCTGAACCACCTAAGGACATGCCCATAATTTCTGAATCCCTGGTCCTCTCTAAGGCTAGGTTTTAAGGACATGAAGATTGGGGAAAGTGAGAACAGGTTCCCTAGGGGGAGTACTGTCTTCTTCAACTTCCTAGTTATTGTTCTTCAAAACTCTGTTTTAATGAGGTAGAGCAAGGCCAGTTATTTCAGGTCAAAACTTTTTTTTCTCACCTAAGAACTGAAGTGAATTCATTCCTTCTTCCAAATTTTGGTTCTGTGGCAATTAACCACTAATGTTAGAAAAGTATTCCTAAAATCTTGAAATAGAGATTTACTGCAAACTCAAGGATTTATTAAAACAAATTTGCTTACAGTTAGATATAATATTTAGATATAATATTTCATGTGCATTTGTCAAATACATATATTTTAACCTCTAATTTATGTTTTCAAAGTAATACATCTTCATAACAGGAGGGTATTTTTCTGGTGATACTTTGCCTCATTGCCATAATTACTGAATAGGTATAAGGGTATCCAAATAACTACATGCAATATTAAACATACATATTAAAAATTCTGAGTTCAGAATACATTAATGATTTCACATTCTGTAGGCCTTTGGTCATCATGGTCAAATATCTATAAATATATCTTAAAATTTAGTGAGCTCCTTCTCCTAAGAATTTTTGAATATAGATTCCAGGTGGTACAGCATTATAGTTCGACATCTATATACACCACAAGTCTAGTTGTAAGCCATCACCATACAGTTGACTTCCTTCACTCTCACCTCCCCCAACCCCCTTCTAACTAACAGATTCATATCTGTTCTCTGAGTTTGATTTTGTTTTATTTTGTCTTGGCTTTTTTTTTAGACTCCACATATGAGTGAAATTATACAGTATCTGTCTTTTTCCATCTGACATATATCACTTGGTATGTTTCTTTAGATTCTCTGCCCATTTTAAATTATGTTTGTCTGTGTTATTGAGTTCTTTATATTTTTGGATATTAACTCCTTATTGGATATGTGATTTGTAAATGTGTTCTCTCAGTTAGTAGGCCGGAGTCAGTTCCACAGAAGTCACCACTTACATTTTCTCATAGAAATTTTATGGTTTCAGGTCTTACATTCAAGTCTTTAATATACTGTGAGTTAATTTTTGTAAAAGGTATATGATACACATGATCTCTGCCAAAAGGCCAGGAAGCGATGCATATGGTTTAAGATTATAGCCTAGTTTCATTCTTTTGCATTTTTCCCATTGTCCAGTTTTCCCAGGACAGTTTATTGAAGGGATATGCTTTTCTGAATTGCATTATATTCCTTTTCATAATTATCTGCATTTGTGTGAGTTTATTTTGGGGATGTCAGTTCTATTCTATTTATCTCTGTGTGATTTTGGGCCAGTACCATACTTCTTGATTACTATACTTTTGTAGTATAATTTGAAATAAAGGATCATGTTACCTCCAGCTTTGATATTCTTTCTCAAGTTTGTTTTGGCTATTCAGGATCTTTTGTGATTTAATACAAAATTTAGAATTATTTGTTCTAGTTCTGTGAAATAGGCCATCAGGATTTTGGTAGACATTGCATTGACTCTGTAGATTGCTTTGGGTAGTATGGCCATTTTAATTATTTTAATTCCTCCAATCCATTAACAAGTTATTATTAACAATATTTTTTTGTTTCATTAACAATATTTTTCTTTAATTTTTTTTATCAGAAACTTTTAGTTTTCAGTGTACAAGTCTTTCACCTCCTTTATCAAAATTCACTGCTGGGTATATTATGCTTTTTGATACAATTGTAAATGGGATTGTTTTTTCACTGTGCATTATTTATGTATGGAAATACCATAGATTTATGTCTGTTGATTTTATATCCTATAACTTTACAGAATTCATTGATTGATTCTAACAGTTTTTGATGGAGTCTTAAGGGTTGTTTATACACAGTATCATGTCATCTGTGAATAATGATGGTTTTACTTCTTTGTCTCCAATTTGGGTGCCTTTATTTTTCTTGCCTAATTTTACTGGAATTTCTAATGCCAAATTGATTAAGTGTGATGAGAGTGGGTATCCTTATCTTCTTCCTGATGTTAGAGGAAAAGTTTTTAGCCTTTCACCATTGAATATGATGTTGGCTGTGTGTTTTTTACACATGGTCTTAATAATGTTGAGGTAGGTTTTATCAATACTAACTGTGTTGAGAATTTTTATCATAAATAAAAGTTGAATTTTGTCAAATGCTTTTTCTGCTTCTTTAACACATTAATGACCAGGGGAATTTTGCAGAAACTAATGCCTGTGGGTAGCAGTTTATTATCTAAGTGAATATTTAAATGTCTCCAATTAATAGCATTTCGTTAACAAAAGACATAATACATCTCTGGTCATTGATGTGTTAAGATGATCGTATGATTTTTTCCTTCATTTTGTTAATATGATGTATTATGTTGATTGATTTGTGGATGTTGAACCATCCTTGCATCCTTGGGATAAATCCTGCTTGATTGTGGTGTATGATCCTTTTAAAGTATTATTGGATTTGGTGTGCTAATATTTTGTTGAGAATTTTTGCATCTATGTTGATCAAGGATAATAGCCTGCATTTTTACTTTTTGTAGTGTCTTTGTCTGGTTTTGGTACAAGGGTAATAGTGCTCCAAAAATAGGTTTGGTAGGTTTCTCTTCTCAAGTTTTTAAAAAGAGATTTTGAAAATAGAAATTAAATCTTCTTTGAATATTTTGTAGAAACCTTAAGTGAAAACATCTGGTCCTGGGTTTTTGTATTTTGGGAAATTTTTATTACTGTTTCAATGTCCTTACTAGTAATCAGTCTATTCAGATTTCTTCATGATTTTAGTCTTAGAAGATGGTATGTTTTCCATAAACTTAGCCATTTATTTAATGTCCAGTGTATTGGCATATAATTTTGTATTAGTCTCTTATGATCATTTATAATTTTTGTGGTATCAGTTGTAACTTCTCTTTCATCCCTGATTTTATTCAAGTTCTTTCTCTCTTTCCCTTGATGAGTTTGGCTAAAGGTTTATCAGTTTCATTTTTCTTTTCAAAAAACAGTTCTTAGATCATTGATCTTTGATAAGTCTCTTTTATTTATGCTCTGATCTTTAAAATTTCCTTAATTCTACTAATTTGGGGCTTTTATTTCTAGATTCTTTAGATGTAAGGTTAGATTGCTTACTTAGGATTTTTCTTATTTCTTGAAGTAGACAGTATTGCTGTAAATTTATTTCTTAGATTTTAGCATGTAATATTTCTGTTATCATTTGTCTGTAGTGTTTTTTTTTTTTAATTTCTCTTTTGGCTTTTCAGATGGCCCATTGATGTTCAGTAACATGTTGTTTAATCTCCATTTTTTTCTTGATTGATTTCTAATTTCATAGCATATGATTGGAGAAAGTGCTTGATATGATTTTAGTCTTCTTGGACTTAACTTAAGTGATCTATTCTGGAAAATGTTCCTTGGGCACTGCAGAAGAATATATTATACTGCCTTTGAATGAAATGTTCTACATAGATCTTTTAAGTCTATCTGATCTGATGTTTCATTTATAGCCAATGTTTCCTTATTGACTTTCTGTCTAGAATGATATATCCATTGTTATATGGGATATTAAAGTCCCTTACTATTATTGTATTGCTTTCAATATTTTCCTTTAAGTCTATTAATATTTGCTTTATATATCTTGATGATCCTCTGTTGGGTGCATATACATATATAAATGTTGTATCATTTGCTGAATTGACCCATTTCTCTTTGTATTTTATTACAGTCTTCTTTTTAAAGTCTATTTAATCTGATATGAATATTGCTTCTCCAACTTTCTTTTCATTCCATTTGCTAATGGAATATCTTTTTCCATCCCTTCATTTTCAATTTGTTTTTTCTTCTGAAGTAATTCTCTTACAGGCTGCATATAGATGGATCTTAGTTTTTTACATCTGTTTGGCCACTCTATGTCTTTTGACTGGTGAATTTAGTCTAGTCAGTTTTAAAGGAATTCCTGGTAGTTATTCAGGCTTTCCTGATAGCCCAGTTGGTAAAGAATCTGCCTGCAATGCAGGAGACTTGGATTTGATCCCTGGGTTGGGAAGATCCCCTGGAGAAGGGAAAGGCTACTCACTCCAGTATTCTGGCCTGGAGAATTCCATGGACTGTATAGTCCATGGGGTCACAAAGAGTTGGACTCCACTGAGCCACTTTCACTTTCATGTACTTATTTGGGTTTCCCTGGTGGCTCAGCAGTAAGGAATCCTCTTGCCAATGCAGCAGACACAGGTTCAGCCCCTGTGTTGGGAAGATCCCCTGGAAAAGGAAATGCAACCTACTCCTGTATCCTTGCCTGGGTAATCACATGGACAGAGGGGCCTGGTAAGTTACAGGTCATGGGGTTGCACACGTACTTATTCACATTTTATTAATTATGTTTGTAGTTCCTCTCTGTTTCTTTCATTTCTTTCTTACTTTCCTTGTGCTTTGGTGGTTTTCTTTAGTTTTATGCTTAGATTTCTTTCTTATTTTCTTTTGTATATTCACTATAAATCTTTTCTTTTTGGTTACTGTGAAGTTCACATATGATATCCTATGTAAGTAGTAGCCTGTTTTAAGTTTGTTGAAACTTAAATTTGAACATTTTCCAAAGCTTTATCTTTTTACTCCCCACCATGTTTTATGTTTTTGATAATACATTTTGCATCTTTTTCTTTTATACATCCCTTAAATGATTACTGTAAATTATTTTGTTATTTCTACTACTTTTATCTTTTAGCCAACTTGATGGACATGAGTTTGAGTAAACTCTGGGAGTTGGTAATGGACAGGGAAGCCTGGTGTGCTGCAGTCCATGGGGTCGCAAAGAGTCAGACACGACTGAGCAACTGAACTGAACTGATATTTTAGCCATTATGCTTGCTTTATAAATTATTGGCCCACTACCCTTATTATATATTTATCTCTTCCAGAGAGATTTTTGTTTTTGTATTATTGATTAGTGCCATTTCTTTTCAGCTTAAAAATGTCTCATTAGTATTTCTAGTAGGGCTGATTTAGTGGTGATAAACTCCCTTAATTTTTTCTCTCTTGGAAACTCTTGATCTCTCCTTAAATTCTGAATGATAACCTTGTTTGATAGAGAAATCTTGGTTGGAAGCTTTTTTTTTTCCTTTTGGCACTCTGAATATATCATGCCACTCCCTTCTGGCCTGTAAAGTTTCTGATGAAAATCTGCTAGTAGCCGTATGGCATTTCCCTTGTACATAACAAGTTGTTTTTCTTTTGCTGCTTTTAGGATCTTCTTTTTCCTTAACTTTTACCATTTTAATTTTTATATGCTTTGGTGTGTCTATTTGAATGCTTCTCTGGGTTTCCTGGACCTGGATGTTTGTTCCCCTCCCTGAATTAGGAATGTTTTCAGCCATTATTGTTTCAAATAATTTTTCTGGCCATTTCCTTCTTCTCCTTCTGACACTCCTATTATGTGAATGTTATTCCACCTGATGTTGTCCCAAAGGTCCTATAATTTTTCTTCACTTTTTGAAAATTGAAAAAAAAAAATGCTGCTCTGCTGGGATGAGTTCCATTGTTTTGTCTTCTAGCTTACTGATTCATTCTTGTACCTCACTGTATCTGCAATTGAACCCCTCTAATGTGCTTTTCAGTTTAGTTATAACTTCTGTTTGGTACTTATTTTCTATCTGTTGAAGTGCACGCTGTGTTCAACCATTCTTCTCCTGAGTTCAGTGAGCATCTTTATGACCATGACTTTGAACCCTTTATCAGAGGGATTGTTTATCTCCATTTTGGTCAGTTCTTTTTTGAGGTTTTTTAAATTTTTTTTCTCTTCCTTTGATTGGAATATATTCCTCTGTGTCCTCATTTTGCTTAATTCTCTGTGTTTTTTCTATGTATTAGGTATATCAGTCATCTCCCAGTCTTGAAAGAGTGGCCTGACCTGTGGGGCTCAGAAGCTCAACCCTGCTTGTCCATCTTGTCCTCTTATTGTTATGGGGCTGCAGATATCATGGAGCACTAGCTGGCCCACACCAGCTATGGGGCCCAGCAGCTGCTGCCACAGCGTGCTGGAGGGAAGAGCTCTTAGTAGGGTGCCCCCACTGGCATAATAGGTTAAACGAAGACTTCCAAAATGGCTCCTGTTAGTGGCAATATTAACAAGGTAGCCTGAACGTACATAATGGCTCTCACCAGTGACCCATTCCTGGGGAGTGACCCAGCTGGCTCCTGCTTCTTTGGCAGACACTTCAAAATTAGTAAGTGGGTCACATTCATCTATGGTTCACGTGCTTTTCAAACTGGTGTTTTTGCACTGGTTTGGGTTTGAATGAGTCTGCTTGTGAACCCTTGAAGAGTGGGTTTTCTGTTCCCTGCAGTTCTATAATTTTCCTGGGCATATTTTCTGTTGGTTTTCAAAGTCATATGTTCTAGGGGCTCATCTATCCAACAAAGGATCAAAAGGTTGAGGTGTTTGATGTTGGACTCATCTCTCACTCCTTTGTGGATCACTGCAGCTGGGGTGTGGGCTTTTCCTTAGCAAGCCCATGTCTCTGCCTCTCCTACCCATCTCAATGTTGCCCTTCACCCTTTGTTGTGGAGGCTCTGTTGATCCAGTTTTCATTCCCCTCCTGAGGGGATTAATCTATATATAGTTTTAGATTTGTTGTCTCTGTGGGAGGAGGTAAACTCAGGATCTTACTACACTGTCATCTTGAACCTTCTTTCTAGGAATTTTCTATTTTTTTGGCCTTTGCAACCTACCTCATGAAACTTTAGAATGAGTGCATCACACTATTCACCCAATAGATTTTTCTTAGAAATATCTCTTCTTTGTTTTCCCCTAAGAGAAGAAAAATATGACATAATCCTTTTCTCATCTATGAATGGGGCATTTTTGTAAAAATACAATTTGAGCATTTGTATTGATTTTCTGATTGTCTCTTGTATTTGGTTCTTAGTGTTAAATTTTTAGCAACAAATACATTATTGTTATTATTATGTACCAACCCAGGTTGCCTGATGGAGTGATTGTGTTCCTAGTCACTGTTAGAAAGAATGGCTGCTTCAGATATTTTCTCCTGATTTATAATTGTATTCTAAGCTCCATTTGCAGGTGTCAGTCAAGTGGCCACTATATATTTTACAGATAATATAATATCTGTATTTTATATATATATATATATATATATATATATATATATATATATATATATATATATAATCTGTATATATCTCCTTTCTCCCGAAAACTTGGCTCTCAGATGAACCAACTGCCAGTGGCTTTTAGCACTTTTTTCCTTTAAGGAAAAAGTAAAAACAAATCACTTAGTATATTTGGAAAATCTTCTGTTGGAAGGATTTATAGAACCACGGGACCATAAGGGAAACTAAGCCCATAGAGTCCATTCCCCTGCCCCAGGCAGGTCAGCAGTTGGTATCCCAAGTATACTGACCCTCCTCTTCTTATCGCTTTTCAGAATAAGAGATTGTATTTCTCACTCTGGATGATCCATTCTAATATTTAATAATCCTCAATGTAGGCTATTTCTCTTTTAGCCTCTCTAAGAGATAGAGTTGGAAACTATCGGTTTCTTGTCTGTATGTATCTACAGTACTTGGCTGAGACTTGGCATTGGTAGGTGAGGTAATTTGCTACATTTGAAGACATTATCTTTCTTTAACACAGTTTGTGTTTTTATCATTTGTGTGGTTTTCTTCGATGCTTTCTCCAAGTGCTCAGGGTCAGATCCAGAAAAGCTACCCGTGTCGTGTTGCTGTGGGCATATAGTGGGCCAAATGCTAAGAGGACCCTCAAGATTTCCTAACAATAGACGTGTGTGGAAAAGACAGATGGCTTCCTTTGTATCTGATAGATTCCCACTGACTGAACATCTGCGAGAGGAATGAAAGGTATTTACTTTGAGATCCCATTTGTATCAGTAGGAAATCAAATGTAAGCCTTTGAACAGTTTCCAGAAGTAAAGGCGGAAGGCTTTGCAAGTCTGTTGCTTCATTCCCCCTTCTAACCACCATTTCCCTCACTGCTTGACATTAAGCAGAGCTTGCTCTATTGTCTCATCTTTTGTGATGATACCAGCCACCTAAAGCTAGTTAGCCACAGGACACAGGTCAAACCAATAGAACATTCTGGCAGGGTCACATGGCCTACATCCTGGAGATGTATACCACAGTACAGAGTGACTTTTCCTTTTTTTTTTAACCTCTCACCTTCATCTGTTCATCACAGGGAAGCAATTCTGGGATTGATATATGGTAAGAGAGTCCTGGGAGAAGGAAATGGCAACCCTCTCCAGTACTCTTGCCTGGAAAATACCATGGACGGAGGAGCCTGGTGGGCTGCCGTCAATGGGGTCGACAGAGTCAGACATGACTGAAGCGACTTAGCAGCAGCAGCAGCAAGACAGTCCCAGATGGCCCAGTAGTAAAGAATGTACATGCCAGTGCAAGAGATGCAAGAGACACAGTTTCCATCCCTGGGTCGGAAAGATCCCCTGGAGTAGGAAATGGCAACCCACTCCAGTATTCTTGCCTGGAAAATTCCATGGACAGAAAAGCCTGGTGGGCTACAGTTTGTGGATCTCAAGGATTTAGACATGACTGAGTACACACAAGGGATTATGCATAGATTTTGTTGATAACTCAGATTATTTTTCATAATGAAAATATACATAGAATTAGGGATGCTTTTACCCTCTAGATTTCTTCCCAATATCGAGGTAACAGGGTACAGGAATAGTAACTTGAAGTTTCTCAGAAAGCACAGACTAAAAACGAGTTGAAAAGTTTTTGAAGAAATCTCACATAGTCTACAAAAGATAAGAATTCTTAAATTAAGCATATTCTTATTGAGCCTTTGTTATGGCACTGTGTTATGTGCCACACAAGATGTGGTAGCTATCTTCAATAACTTACTTAGCCTAGTCAAAGAAGACCCTTACAGTAAGTGATATTAAGTAATAACAGTTATTGCAAATCAGGTGTGCCTACATTTAGTCTTGAAAAATTAGTGAAATCCAGTTAGGTAAAAGAGAAGAGGAGGGGCAAGAGAAGGCGGTAAGAAAAAGAATAGCTTCTGCAAGGAACCACAAATTATCCAGGATGGTGGAATATATACTACAAGGAGGAGAGATGATAAGATGTCAGGATGGATAGGCATGATGGGTGGGGAACAGTTTACAAAGCATTTAGGAGTTAACCTGAAGACAATAATAAATCATTGCTGGCAAAGGCATAATCATATTTGTGGTTTAATAGTCATTTGTGTGGGTGGGAGGAGAGAGGTTTGAAGAAGAATAAATTGATGGAGACAAAGTTGGAGTCAGGGAAACCATTAGAAAAATTGTTGAAATAATTGATG
This sequence comes from Bos indicus, assembly GCF_029378745.1. Classification (NCBI taxonomy): domain Eukaryota; kingdom Metazoa; phylum Chordata; class Mammalia; order Artiodactyla; family Bovidae; genus Bos; species Bos indicus. The sequence continues at coordinate 59,504,120 of NC_091775.1, read as the reverse complement.
AGATAGACTTAAACTAAGGTAGTATCATTTATGATGGAAAGAGTTTTATTGGAGATGGAATGTGAACCATAATTCCGAGGAAGAACAAATAGAATTTCATTGATTGACTATGGCAGTTGAGGGAGAAGAACCTCCAAATTTTGGTTTCAGAAGAGAAGACACTGAATTTAGTTTTCACTTTATGAATTGTACAGTGTCTATGGGATATCCAAGTGGCAATGGCCAGTGAGTCTGGAGCTTTCTTTGATGGTCCTCAGTATATATCTATAAATGAAGTCATAACAGTAGGTGAAATTACAAAGGAATTTTACACTGCACTTGCCTTACCCTAGAGCACACCTATCCTGGTATTGATTATGGTGTTCTACGTCTTCAGGATCACTTTTTTCTTGGACATTAGTGAGCAAATCCTTCCATTGTTTCTGCTTTCTGAACTCTATGAACTCTCACCTTCTATTATTACAATCTCATCAATATTTCATGATCCATTCTAGTTTTCATGAGGATATGGACAAATGTCATCTTCTTTGTGGCATAAATAAATGTCTTAATTTGGGTATTAGCCATGCTCATACATCAAAGTAAAATGAGATTAAAGAAAAGCCCTTCTACTGTATGTTGATGCTTCTGAGGTAGCTTCATCAGTGACAGTTCCTTGCCTTGTTACTAGATGTGGAGGCGGTTGTTTTACTTGTAATTCTATTCCTTGACTACAAGAACTAGAATCTGAAAACCTTTGTCACTGTTGTTTTCCGCAGAATAGTCTATATATCTATTCATCCCTGACCGTGAGTTGTGAGTGTTTATAGAAATGGGGGTGGGGAAGAGGAGGGGCTTTCAGAACTTGATTTTCTAAGGCCTGACAAAAGAGTAAATATTTTTAGATTAAAAAAAAAAAACCAACAATTTAGAGCAGCAACTAAATGCATCTCAGTGTTCTGATGATTTGAATGTTCTAAATGAGGAAGCACTGGAGCAGCATCTGTGCTTGTCTCCTTGCCACATCTCTGATTCCCTTTGAGTCCCTGGGAAGTAAGATGACTCTGAGCACCAATTGCTCACAAATTTCTTCTTCTCTTCTGAAATAAATCTGTGCTAGCAAGTCTCCTAATATGCAGATGCTGCTCTGTTGAGTCAAAGAACATTCTAAGTAGAGGCATTTGCATTCTGATGACGAGTTTCTGCACTTTTAAAATGAGACTCTTGAGGAGTCAGGTATGTTTCCTGAATCTATTAGAATAGATGGAATAGATTCCATGCCCATTTTTCTGCTATTTTATTTGTTCTGGGGTTAAGACCCTATTGGAGATGTATGGCTCTATATAAAAAGATGAGCTTTGCCACAAATATCTAGATGATTATACCAGTTCTCTGCTTTCTTTGACTAGTGAAGACAGAGCACAGCTCTCCTTGAACACATGGGGGATGTGGGTATGGGAGGAAGTTGCTGATGTGAACTGGATTCTCATGGTTCACCCTAGCTCATTTGATTTTAGGGGTAAGGCTTCTGTATTAGTAAAAAAAAAAAAAAAAAAAAAGCTGCCAATTGGAGTTCATGTTGAAGGTTCCAGTACATTGTATTCAGGATAGTTTTTATTTAGATGGTAAAAGAGTCAAAAATTCTAATGAGTCTGATGGACTTATAGAACTTGAGAGAGGTAACCGTCTGGGAGCAGGAGAATGAAGGGTGAAAGAGTAGGTTTGAGGCAGAAATATGGCCATCAGGATGGGCTCTGGAGATGGACCAATCATTTATCATGGCAAGAGGGTCATGCAAACTATTTTGGAGTTCAGAGTGGTACTGAAAACAGAAATTTGAAAAATGTAAAAATTACTCAAAATTGGGTAGGATTTATCTGGTCTGGTACTTACATCAGAACATTTAACTACAAAGATTAAGAAATGACCATCTTTATAACCAATGTGAAGCTAATTCACCCAGAAGCAGCAGCCTGGTATTAATGGTGGCATTGGTGCCAAAGAAGTTGGCAGGCAGCTTTCTGGGTACTGCCATAACCAGGGGTGTTGTTAGCATGTACCTTCATAGACTTTTGCATAAGTTGTAGTAGCAGCAGTTAAGTGCAGTGACCGGAAAACTAAGAGCAGTCTCAATGAATAATTGTCTTTCTTGATGTTATTCCCAGGCTCAACCTGGCAAATTATTTTTTACCTCCATTTATCTACTGTGGTTATATGCACTGTTGTAGCAGGGCATGTTTAGGGTTCTCTCTGTCTCTCTCTTTCTTTCTTTCTCTTTCACATACATCTACAGACCCCTATAGGTCAGATGGCATTGTTTAGAGGCTGTAAGATTTATCTGATGACCCAGAATTTTGCTGATACAGGTCACCACAGAATATAATGTGGCCATTTTAGGATAGATCATGACCATCTAAACAGAAGGCAGGGGTCTGAAACACTTTTGAGCCTGGTGGACCAAGAAAAGTCAACTTAAGTGGCAAGATCAGCTCCATAAACCAGGACAGTTAGGGTACAAAATAATTCTATGGGCTCAAGTCAGAAATGGTAAGAAAACTACTGCAACTCTTTTACCTCTAAACTATACCAAGTTACATTTCATTGTCATGCTCTGGGGCAGCTATTGTTCACTGTCTCCGGTTAGGTCTCTTAAAGTCAGAGCCCAAGTCAGAGATTTGAGTGCACATGATTTATAAGGGGGATGTTCTCAGGAGAAAGGGAGAGAAGGTAGTAAGATAGTGTCAAGGAAAGAGTTAAGCAAACATTTGGGCTCAGCTTGATCCTGTGGGAGCCCTGGAACATAAAATGCACCGTGGAGTTCTACCTTGAAGGGAAGGGATTGCATTTTTGTACACTGATTCCCCCCAGTTCACTTAGCATAGGCGTAGGCATGGCCTAACACCTTGGGCGAAGTGGCTTTTGCCTGGATGTGGGCAATTACCCAGAGAGGATCACTCACAGCTGCAGGCAAAGATTCTCTGTCTATAACACAGGATAGAGGAGTTAGCAGGTAAACAGAAGTGTTGACCCCACCCTGTGTTTTCAGATGAGATAACTGAGACACAAAGTGAGGCTTTTTTAAGAAAATGTTTAATTGGAGTATAATTGCTTTAGAAGGTTGTGTTAGTTTCTGCAAAGTGAATCAGATATATGTATTACATATATCACCTCCCTCTTGAGCCTCGTTCCCAGCTCCCTCCCGCATCCCACCCTCTAAGTCATCACTGAGCGCTGAGCTGAGCTCCTTGCATTATACAGCAGCTTCCCACAAGCTGTCTGTTTTACACATGATGGTGTTTATATGTCAGTGCTGCTCTCTCAATTCAGCTCTTCCACCAGTCAGTGGCAGAGCACAGACGTATATGGAGCTATGAACATAGATTACAGGATAGAGGCTGACTGGTTTTTACCCTCTACTGTTCTGTCTATGCACGTGTCCCTGGGTATATAACTAGTGTGTGCGTGCTCAGTCACGTAGTGTCCTACCATTTGCAACCCCATGGACTGCAGCCCACCAGGTTCCTCTATCCTTGGTATTCTCCAGGCAGGAATACTGGAGAGTGTGGGTTGCCATGCCCTCCTCCAGGGGATCTTCTTGACCCAGGGATTGAACCCAAGTTTCCTGTGTCCCCTGCATCGCAGGCAGATTCTTTACCACTTGAGTCCACCAGAGAAGTAGGTACCAAAAACAGAAATTAAAGCATGGAATGGAATTCCTGGAATCTTGGATGTACCTGAGGTACACACGGAAGCACCAGCATTACTTCAGTTGGTCAAGACGCAGTTCTCCATGAATCTCTTGCATTTCCCTAAGTCTTGTGAGAAGAAGCACTGACTGCCTTTACTCCTAACTATCTTTTCAGTAATGTTGTATAGTCAAAGTCTTGGAAGATGGAGATAGTGTCTCTTTCCCTCTGAGCAGGGGCAGGCATGCTTGCTCTCTATTATATAAGGTTTGGGTTTCCTAAGCTCAGTTTTTCTCTCTAGTAATGTAAAATATTGAGTACATAGATGTCACTTGGCCCAGTATGCATTGCCTGATGAGAACTGGGCTCAGGGAACTGATGCAAAAGTGATATACTCTAGCCACTATTGCTATGAGGAATAAAACCTCCTTTGTTTCTGACCCAGAAGTCTCATGTCTTCTGCCAGTGCCCATGAAACTGTGGCGGGCTAACTTGTTACTTGTTAGCATGCAAGTAGTGTAAAATCTTAGACCTGTCAAGTGATTGACCAATATATTACCACTTCTTGATTAATGAAAGGAGCTTTAACTTTGTGATTGGTAATTTGACTGTCTAGGAAAGCTTTAGAAGTTGCTTTTCCCCCAGAAAAAAGTATTCATGACAGTGCCAAACAATGATATGTCTACAATGTGCCTTTAAAATAATTTGCTCTCACAAGGATGAAGAGCCTCTTCATTAGATTAGTCAATTAAATTAATGTAATTAGATGGATTGCTTAATGGCCCCAGTTCTTCATCCCCTAGATCAGTAAGATGTTAACAGGTGTTCCGCAAGCAGAGTTTTAAAAATGCTTGCATGATTTAGGTTTGCCCTTTTATCTCTGCCATTACCACGAAATAACAAGCCCACTAGTCCTAGGATGTAATCTGAGGCACATGGAGTCGACACTGTCCCAGGCTTACCCAGACGAGGCCAGCTGACCCCTCGCTGTCCAAAAGCATGTGAGAGTACAAGCCAAGGCTAGCCAAACATCTCTGCTAAGGCCATTCTAGATCAATCAACCTACAAACTTCACAGTTAAGTGAATGGCTGTTTTGTTTATCTTATTAATTTGGGGGATAGTTTATTACACAGAAAAAAAAAATTGTCACAGCTTTCCAAATGAATACATTGCTTTCATTTTTTTTTTTTTTTTTAGTAGACTTGGGGGCGGTGTTGCTCAGAGTTAGCTGTTGCAGCTCCAAACTACACATCTCAACTTTCAAAGCTACATGAACTCTGCTCTCTCTCTATTTGTTTTATATGGACAGACTAGGAGGCTTCCTTCCTTCCCTGCCTCCCTCCTTCCTTCCTCCTTTCTCCCTTCTTGGCCTCCCTTCTTTCCCTCCCTCCCTTCTTTCATTTGTTGGTTAATTTATTAAAGATTAATAAACTAACTTTTAGCAGACAGGTCCTGAGCATACAAAGATGAAAAGCTCATATATATGAGTTTTTTTTGAGGCAGGCAGATTCTTTACCACTGCCCCACCTGGGAAGCCCTTTGAGGACATACACAGAGGAAAATATAAGTAGATATAAGTATTAACAGGATGTGTGCCTGCTGGGAACACAAAGGGCCAGTCAAAAGCCTCTGAGACATGGGCATGGGCAGCTTCACTAAAGAGGCATGGACTCAGGATTGAATAGGGACTGCCACAGTTACCCCTGAGTTCATGCTGGTACAATCAACATGGATTTTCCTACTCAGGAACCTACTCTATGCTATGCACTTTGCTAGGCATGACTTGTATTCAGTTCTTTCAAGGACTTTATCTTTTTAGCTTAATTGCAGTAGCTTGGCATGCCTCCTTTATTTATGGGATAGCTATCTCTGAGATAAGTTGCACTTTAATCTGATGTCAATATTTAAACCTTATTGTGAGTCTTTCAGTTCCTTCCATCCTCCCTTCCTTCCTTCAATTGTTTTTTTTTTTTTTGGAATTGATATGATCTTTATTTTTTTTTTAATTCTCTTTTCAATTTTATTTTATTTTATTATTATTTTTTTAATTTTATTTTATTTTTAAACTTTACATAATTGTATTAGTTTTGCCAAATATCAAAATGAATCCATCACAGGTATACATGTGCTCCCCATCCTGAACCCTCCTCCCTCCTCCCTCTCCATACCATCCCTCTGGGTCGTCCCAGTGCACTAGCCCCAAGCATCCAGTATCGTGCATTGAACCTGGACTGGCATCTCGTTTCATACATGATATTTTACATGTTTCAATGCCATTCTCCCAAATCTTCCCACCCTCTCCCTCTCCCACAGAGTCCATAAGACTGTTCCATACATCAGTGTCTCTTTTGCTGTCTCGTACACAGGGTTGACAGAAAGGGTCAGACTGGATTATTGCAGGATGCACCCCTACACACACACACACACATACCACACTGGAGAAAGGCAGGGGTCCGGTGACTGATTTGCTGGGTCTAAGTAATCAAAAGGAAGGTCTCCATTATGGACTGGAAAATCTGTTTTTACATCCTTTCCCTTATGAATGTTCAAGGTGCTATAAATACACCATTCTCTGTCTTATCAACTTGGCCCCTATAATCGAGGAAGTAGTCCTCATTCTCAAACCTAAGGTACCATGAGATGGTGTCTCCGGGACTATTGTCTTGAAAGCGGGTTCCTTCACTGGTGTGCGTAACCTCAGCTCACACATTCTCTGCCCATTAATAAGACTACCTAAGGCTGTACCAATAATGGCTATTCTTAAACTTCCTTTTTTTGCTATAAAAAGATACTCATTTATTGCATTACTGGAATTATTAGAAAAATATCAGCCTCACATATTCAAGGACTCAAAAAGTGTAACAGATATTCCCATGAAATGAAAGAAATTCTCAAATACATAGTCTACTCATCACAGAAAGTTTCCTTTTTTGCCTCAGCTAATCACTAACTCCAAAACTTTATGCACCTTATTTGTTACCATTTGAAGGAATAAACACATCCTATACATACACAAATTAATTTTATTTAGTTGTAACTGGTAGAATTCTTTTAAGCAAACAAACAATAGATTGATCTACAACAACCAAATCATAAGCTGGTAGCTCTGGCCTTAGGATACACTGGAAACAGAGCTGTTGTGTGCATTTGCACATTATGTCCCTGGACAAGGGAGCAAGTAGAAGCTGGTATCCAATCCTTGCTTCATTCCCCAAGCTGTGCTCTTTAACATGATTTTATGTCAGTCCAAGGTATCTTCTGTTCATCTTCAGGGCAAGGTCTTCTCAGAGGCAGCACATTCCTCTAATTGGTTCTCTCAAAGGAGATGTCCATTTTCTCCCTCTCATCTGCTCGTTCTTTGCTCTTTTAGCTCAATAAGAGTCTCACTGTAGAGCTTAAGTTAACTAGATTCTCACAGCTCAAGCATGTTTGCAGGATATACCTCACTAGCTAACCGAGTGTGATAATTGAGTTGGCGTGGCAATAGCATTAGTGATGGTGTCATTCACAGTCATTAACTAAACTTTAATATTAGTTTAGATCATTACTGTGATCATGCTAAGAATAATCATAGCAACTGTGGGAATGAGGAAGTACAAGTCTCTTAACTATAAATCAGAATCTCCTGTAGATGGATTTGAGTCTGCATCAGAAGCACCGAGGAATAGAATTGATTCTGCAGGGGAAAAAATGTGAATCACAATTCACAAGAGCAATGTGAGAAGCTCTTCAGGTATGCAGAGGAAATAGGGGGAAGATGAGAAATATGACTACGAATGTAGAGGAAAGAAGGCAACAGCTTTACCAGATAACTAAAAGTGCTTCTGAATAGGGAACCCAAACTATGGGAACCAGATTAATTTAGGAAAAAAAATATTGAAAATGTTTCTTGATTCAAGAAAAGATCTCACACTGGGGTGACCAAAAAGTCTTACTTATATTGGCAAAATTAATAAAATGATTCCTACATCTAGATATAGTCAAGCACAACTTTTGAATTATAAAGAGGAGAAAATATCCTATGGGTACCTCCAAAAAAGGAAGAAAACAAATAGAATGTTTATCCACAGAGCCATTAATAGTAGAATGGTGACAATTGATTTCCTCCAGAAATAAATGCTAGAACACAATGGAACAACATCTGGAATTTTGGTAGCTGTGAGAATAAAGATTATTAGCCCAAATTTTATACCCAACCAAACAGTTGTTCAAAATGTTTTCATATAGGAACTAGTAAATACACTACCCTTTAATCCTTTTTTAAAAAGCTACTTGAAGACCCTCTCCAACTGACTAATGAATTTGTAATAATTACATGAGAATTAATTATTAAAATACAAATCAATACAAAACTGCCAAGAGAAACTTCTGGTATTGGTAGAGTTCATAATTATGGTTTTAATACTTTTCAAGAAATCCCAAAGGCCTGTGATATGTAGCAGTTTTTAATTGTGTTAAAGCTGAAAGCTGAAGAGTGGATCACAAAGCTAAGGAGCTAATCTGATCAGTACTGCAGCATCTATAACTTTGTATATGCAGTGTCTTCCTTAACAGAGTAAACCTAGTGTCCTAGTTTAAAATACGTCATTTCTTTGTTTTAAAAATGGACATCAGTTGAGAGAAAAATCATAGAAAAAGTCAACAAAGCAAGTAATGCTGTGAAGATTGGCTCAGAAAGAGACCTACTAGATATATGTCAATTATTTCATTCCATAAATTACTGAACACTTATTACATTCTTGTCATTGTCTTGAATCTGGGAAAATGATGATGGAGGCAGTTGGGGGCCTTTTACATTGCATGGATTTGGCATTTGTACAATCATTAAGCAAATAAATAGTGAGATACGATGACCTGGTTTACACTTTGAAAGACTACTTTGCCATAAGGATGAAGGCAAACATGGAATCTGAGTTCCATTTGCGAGATGATGACATCCACATGATAGGTAAAAAATAATGGCATAGAAAAGTGTAGTAGCAGTGGAGAAAATGAGAGAAAGTGTTCTAGTCTAGCACACAACAAATCTGAGATGTCTGTGAGACATTCAGGTGGAGATATCCATCTGAATAGTTGGGGATTCAATTCTTGAGTTCAGAAATGTTGAAGATACAAGCACAGAATATAGTTGAGAACCATCAGCATATAGATGACATTTGAACCCATAGAAATTGATGATGTCATTAAAAGAGAGAGCACAGGGAAAGAAAAGGAGACCAGAACTGATTACTGAGGACCATGAAAAACAGGACAAACAGCAATCGTATTTCATATTTCTGAGGGAAAAAGCTCTCTAGAATATAGGCATTGTAGCAGGTATTCAGGTTCCCCATTGTTTGTTACAGTCATGGTCAAGGCTCTGAAACTTAACAGGGTCAAATTCTGGGCTCCAGCCTTGGACTATGGGACTTTTCAATTGTCTGACCGAGAAAGCATAACCCCTTCATTTGGCAGTCAGTGGCATTTATTTGATAGAATGCGAGTTAGCCCAGTTCTGCCAGTTCCATGTTTAAGGGTGATAACTCACTAGCCGCACTCCTGATGTGAATAGGGAACTGGGATCTAAGACTTGGTTACAACTGTATAACTTAGTAAATTACTGGAAAGATTACCTATGTTAGCATTCTGAATTGGAGAAGCATCATACCCTCCTATGGTCTGATAAGGTTCTCGGTGTCCAAGTCTTTTGGCTGACTTGTGTTGACTGCTTGAAGCCCTGAGCTCTAGCCAGTTTCTGTGAATGTAGTTGCTAGGGTCCCACAGGAGATGCTTTCAACCTACATTCTGATTCTGAAAGTTCATGTCTATGTACTATATCCAACTGTCAGAAACATACCTTTTCAATCCTGAGAGCTATGAGGCTAGTCACTGGCATCACTTTTAGAGACACTGGAAGTTAATTAGTAATGGTCAATTGACTACCCTCAGGAGGCTGGTCCTTTTCACCTAAGGCAGCCAAAGGAGTTCGTTCCTAAGAACAGTCAGGAGAGGAATATTCTTAAGTCTGAAGAATATAGCTGGATCAATAGCATCCTCAGCTGTAGCTCAGAGGTTGAGAAAATGCTAACAGAATTCACAGCATTACTCTCCAGCCTTCTCCAATGACTCCTGAAGAGAGATGAGACATCTTATATAGCTTTCTAGTCTCTTCTTCTATGATTCATTGTTGCTAGTTTCATTAGCAGGGTACTTGTATGGATGTGAAATTTGGACTGTGAAGAAAGCTGAGCGCCGAAGAATTGATGCTTTTGAACTGTAGTGTTGGAGAAGACTCTTGAGAGTCCCTTGGACTGAAAGGAGATCCAACCAGTCCATCCTAAAGGAGATCAGTCCTGGGTGTTCTTTGGAAGGACTGATGCTAAAGCTGAAACTCCAACACTTTGGCCACCTCATGAGAAGAGTTGACTCATTGGAAAAAACTCTGATGCTGGCAGGGATTGGGGGCAGGAGGAGAAAGGGACGACAGAGGATGAGATGGCTGGATGGCATCACTGACTCGATGGACAGGAGTTTGGGTGAACTCCAGGAGTTGGTGATGGACAGGGAGGCCTGGCGTGCTGCGATTCATGGGGTCGCAAAGAGTTGGACACGACTGAATGACTGAACTGAACTGAACTGAACTGTTGTGGTTATAGGAATCAGCAAACTAAAATCGACTGGAATGGATGAATTTAACTCAGATGACCATTATATCTACTACCGTGGGCAAGAATCCCTTAGAAAAAATGGAATAGCCATCATAGTTAACAAAAGATTCTTTTTTTTTTTTTTTTTTTTTTTTTTTTTTTTTTTTTTTTTTTTTAATTCTTCCAATTTTATTTTATTTTTAAACTTTACATAATTGTATTAGTTTTGCCAAATATCAAAATGAATCCACCACAGGTAAATGTAGTACTTGGATGCAATCTCAAAAACGAGAGAATGATTTCTGTCTGTTTCCAAGGCAAACCATTAAATATCACAGTAATCCAAGTCTATGCCCCAACCAGTCATGCTAAAGTTGAGCAGTTCTATGAAGACCTAAAAGGCCTTCTAAAACTAACACACAGAAAAGATGTCCTTTTCATTATAGGGGACTAGAATGCAAAAGTAGGAAGTCAAGAAACACCTGGAGTAACAGAGAAATTTGGCCTTGGAGTATAGAATGAAGCAGGGCAAAGGCTAACAGTTTTGTCAAGAGAAGGCACTGGTCATAGCAAACCCCCTCTTCCAACAGCACAAGAGAAGACTCTACACATGGACATCACCAGATGGTCAACACTGAAATCAGATTGATTACATTCTTTGCAGCCAAAGATGGAGAAGCAATACACAGTCAGTGAAAACAAGACCGGGATCTGACTGTGGCCCAGATCATGAACTCCTTATTGCCAAATTCAGACTTACATTGGATAAAATGGGGAAAACCACTAGACCATTCAGGTATGACCTAAATCAAGTCCCTTATGACTATACAGCAGAAGTGAGAAATAGATTCAAGGGATTATATCTGATAGACAGAGTGCCTGAAGAACTATGGACAGAGGTTTGTGACATTATACAGGAGAAAGAGATCAAGACCATCCCCAAGAAAAAGAAATACAGAAAGGCAAGATGGTTGTCTGAGGAGGCCTTACAAATAGCTGTGAAAAGAAGAGAAGCAAAAGGCAAAGGAGAAAAGGAAAGATATACCTATTTGAATGCAGAGTTCCAAAGAATAGCAAGGAGAGATAAGAAAGCCTTCCTCAGTGATCAGTGCAAAGAAATAGAGGAAAACAATAGAATGGGAAAGACTAGAGATCTCTTCAAGAAAATAAGAGGTACCAAGGGAACATCTCCTGCAAAGATGGGCACAATAAAGGACAGAAATGGTATGAACCTAACAGAAGCAAAATATATTAAGAAGAGGTGGCAAGAATACACAGAACTATACAAAAAGATATTCACGACCCAGATAATCATGATGGTGTGATTACTCACCTAGAGCCAGACATCCTGGAATGTGAAGATTAGTTGCAGAGGTCACCACCTGTGAGAAACACACCAAAGGGCTGAGAACGGCTTAGGTGACAATCCTTTAGGAAGTATTGAAGTTAAGTTATTATGGACCCCCTCTGTCTCATGATTTCAGATATTTCCTTTTGAATAGTCAAAGGGCCTCTTCTAGAATACTCTTACTGTCTGTTCCATACTTGGAGTCAGTCACCTTGGCAGGGACCTTAGAATTGTCCCATCACCTCCATACAGCTCCTGCCCCAAGGTGCTCTGATTGCTGAATTCATACATTTGCACTCAAGGTGAACAAAGTGGCATGGTGTACCTGGAAAGCCTGTGGCAAGAGTCTGGGTCCAGAATTTCAGCATCGCATGAGATAAGGGAAATGTAGCATGGGTTCCCTTGAGTCATCTGGTTGGCTGGACTAGGACCAGTCAGGAGAAAGCAATGCCTCTCTGTGGTGTCTGCCTGTTCCTTAGCACAGTGTGTAGTTTGCAATTCGCAACCTCTGAAGGAATCCAGATTAGTCCTACTAGTGCCTCTAATTAGCAGAATCTAATTGGAAACTATCTTTTAAGTAAGTCTGAAAGATGCTATTTTAGGCTCTACAATCTTAAGTAGTGAGAAGAGCTGAGAATGGCAGCAAAGGTACAGAGTTTAATAAATAATACCTGGTACAGTCTACTTCTTCGGATTTTCAGTATCCAAACACACCCTTATATCCACATCTAACTCCTAAATAACAGCAATATCAGAATCAAGCATTCATCTAACAGTATACATTTATGTATTACATGCTGCTGCTGCTGCTAAGTCGCTTCAGTAGTGTTCGACTCTGTGCGACCCCATAGACGGCAGCCCACCAGGCTCCTCTGTCCCTGGGATTCTCCAGGCAAGAACACTGGAGTGGGTTGCCATTTCCTTCTCCAATGCATGAAAGTAAAAAGTGAAGGTGAAAGTGAAGTCGTGCCTGACTCTTTGAGACCCCATGGCCTGCAGCCTACCAGGGTCTTCTGTCCATGGGATTCTCCAGGCAAGAGTACTGGAGTGGGGTGCCATTGCCTTCTCCTAAAGAGTTATTCTACCTCTCCCCCCAAAAAGGAGATAAGAATTCCATGTCTCTATGTAGGAAGGATATTTGCCTTTTCCTGGCACAGCCAAAATTCCCTTTGAAATCCTGTACTCTAAAGACCAAATAATAATTACTACCAATATACCATGTATAAGATGGTGGGGAAGAGAGACCATCATCAAAGTGGCATAAATCATTTCTGCTCACATTGTATTGGCCAGAACGAGTCACCTAGGTCAGAACCCAGATACAACCAGCTGAAAGGAAAATGAAGATTGTTGGGTGAACAATAGCACTGCCTCTGTCATACTAAGAGTGCAGAATATTTTAGCAAAGAGGAACTTCTGATTAAACACATATATTTATCTCTCATTTCCTTAACCTTGGAATAAGCCTCTAAAATGAAAATAAAGGAATAAAAAATAAAAAGGTAGAAGTTGAGAAGGATAAAGAGAATGTGTGGCAAACAATGAGAGATAGTAACAAAATGTGGACGTGATGATCAGATGAGTTAGATGAAAAAATGGTAAATGTTTGAAAAGAAGACAACAAAGAGGAAATAGATGAGATTCCCACCCACCCCCAGCCCTGCTGTATTGGAGACAGCCAAGTGCATGGATTAAGTTTAGTCACAGTAAAAATGTATAACAATCCTAAAACCTCAGCAGCATGCAGGAACCTTCTGTCGTTCACACGTCTGAAGATTAGCTGGATTGCTCATGCATTTGTGGGTGGGCTGGGGGGCATTTCTCGAGGCTGGGTTTGGCTGGGGCTCCTTGAGGGGGAGGCTGTGCTCAACATCCTTTGCTCAAGGCCAGTTTACTAGCGCAGTCATGCCTTTCCCTGCCCAGGGCAGAGGCCTGGGAGCACAGGGGGCAATTCTAGACCCCCTCAGGATGGAGCTCTGAGCTGGAATGCTCACTCAGCTCTCATGGTATTGGCCAAAGCAAGTCATATAACCCAGCCTAAATTTAAGGGACGAAGAAGAGACTCTTTGGTGAGAGGAGCTGTGGCAAGGCCACGTGGCAAAGGCCATAGATCAAGGGAGGGGAGAAAAGAATTAGGTCCATTTACTGCAGCAGGACTGAGAGGATGAGCTGAAAATGAGAGAACTGCCTTGAAGTCCTGTGAAGAGCAATTAGACCCCCAGATTTTCCTCCAGCCCCATGAACAACAGAGGTGATTGCTAACACAAGGTGGGACGGTGGGAGTAAAAGCCTGCATTTTGCAAAGTGAGGCATCAGCCTCCTTTCCCTATTTATTTCCCAGAACTCTAGGAGGTCTGGAGAAGAAATCAGTAGTCTTTTCTGAAGAAACTAAATAAACCCCGAGATAAGAGCTACAGATAATGCTCACTTGGGGCTGAAATTATGGAGGTACATGAAGGAAATTTTGAAAACAAGCAATCACTAATTATATATAACTATGTAATTAATCAACAGGTGCAATTATTTAATTAAATGAATAATAAATTATGAAATGAATTAATAAGATATCTATAAATTATAAATACAATAATTTTTAAATAGGAATGAATTAGCGATGAAGTGGCATCAGCCTATGAAAACAATTCTCTCAAGAGGGGGATATGAGAAATGAGGTGGTAGATGGAGGACTGTGTGTGTTTAACATTTTATAAGTCTATTTTACTGTCTTTTTAATGGCATGCTGATTTATAAGCACATGGAAGTATGCTACACAAGGGGAAAAAGTGCCCCAATTATAAGTAGATTTTGTTCTTGTTATTGGATCATCACAAGTGAAAATAAATGTTGCCAGTAATGGAAAAAAACAAAGTCTATTTCGTGATGCAGAAGCAATAGGGCATAAATGAAGGCTGAAAAGTCTTGGGTAGTTCTGGAGAGTACAAGGGTGTGAGGAACGCTGATTTCTATTTGGGTATTTAGAGATTCGTAAACGTTTCTGTTTGTTACTTTGCCACATCATGGATTTATCATATATATGTATGTATATATATGTGTATATATATGTATGTATATATATACACACACACATATATATAGGCTTCCCAGGTGGAACCAGTGGTGAAGAACTCACCTGCCAGTACAGGAGACATAAGAGATGTGGGTTCAGTCTTTGGGTCAGGAAGATCCCCTGGAAGAGAGCATGGCAACCCACTCCAGTATTCTTGTCTGGAGAATCCCATGGACAGAGGAGCCAGATGGGCTATAGTCCATATACACATACACACACACACACGTGCACACACATATACACACATAGGGAGCATGGAATCAATATATAAAATGCTAGTAATGGTAATATTTGTGTGGTGGAATGAGTGATTTTGTTCATAATGGCTTTCTGTACTTTCTAAATGTTATATAATAAGCCTTCATGAATTTCAAATCTGGGGGGGGGGGTTGGAAATATTATCTCTCTCCCTACTTATTTATTTTCTTCATAAAATAGATGTTCCTAAAAGGGCAGGTTGACTACCAGGAAAGTGGTGCTTTAACTAAGCTGGCATAATTTAAAACGCCCTGCCTTTTTTAGGAATGGTCTGCCTGAGGGGATGAATGGCTGGTTTAAGAACCCTGAAGGAGAAGCAGCCCATCTCGCCCTGGCTGCCCCTCTCCCGGCCTCCTGCCCTTTCCTCCCACATCACGGTTGTCTCCGCCTTCCTTTCACTGTCTCACTTGTTTTGTCTCTCACTCCCTCAGGCTATTTTTGGTCGCCCCCCTCCCACGGCCTGATCTATTTTCATGTAAGGAACATGATTTCTGAGAGTCCTGTTTCATTCTTTCTGGTCCCCCTGTGGACTGGCCTAAATGCAGGTTGTCAGAGAATTCTGTTGCACCAACTGCAGGGAATGGATTAAATTAGTAATAGAGCATTCTCTCTCAGGACCCAGGAAAAAATGCAAATAGACCAGCTATGTAGTCTTAGCTCCCTATGACTCCACTCTGGTGTGCTGCAGCTCCGGACTGTCTCTAATTCTCAGGCTCTCTGGCCTCCCTCTTGAGCTCTTACACCAAATGGACTTGGATAAGAAACTCTACCCCTGATTAGCTGTGTGAGGAAGTTCTTAGGCTCCCTGTCTAGGAGTCCTTTTTTGTAAGATGGGCATAATTACACCCATCCCACTGACAGCTGCTCCAGTCAGAAGAGGGATTCAGCAAATGGCCATTTCATCCTTTCACCCAGCTTCTTCTCTTCCGGTTTAGTTTAACTAGCTCACTCCTGTGCTCCTGTCACAACCTAACGGGTGCCCTGCCTTCATCTCCACAACTGTGTTAGGGCTAAGCTCAGAAAGAAACCAAGGATCCTAACGGAATGACAGTAGAGAGCTGCTCTGTTAAGGGAATCGTTCTCAGTTAAAACAAACATGTAACAACCTCACTACTTCCCACACTTCCTGAAGGATCTTAGGCATTTACTTACCCACGTACCAGGATAAGTTCTTTTTATTTTGACCTTGTTTAAACTTCAGGCAATCGTATTGAGATAGCACCAGTCTGATAGAAAAGAAGGTGACGCTCAGAAAGGTTGCTCAAAGCCCAGTTGCTGTAAGTTTTAGAGACATGGTTTTATCCTGCAAGAAATCTGTAGTCTGTGTAAGCTCTTGGGTAGATTCACCTGCCTGGACTTTACTGCAGTTTCCTGTGCCTGTTGCAAGTACAGCCACAATAGGAAACTGAGTTTAAAGATACTAATTAATCCAAAATACTGACATCTCTTCAGTTATTAACCTGTTCTCTTTGAAAAGGCTCTTCTTTCTCTTTGTTTCTTATTTGTTACCTTCCTCTTAATACCAGCTCACTGGAAAAAAAACCTGATGATGGGAAAGATTGAAGGCAAGAAGGAGACGGGGGCGATAAATTGTGACTTGTTGGATTGGCTTTTCAGGATTATCACGGGATTTATCCATTCATCTGTTCATACCTTATACATTCATCAGCCGATGGTGTGCAGGGAACTGTACGAGACACTAAAGATATTGATGAGGTCATAGTCTGTAAATTGCTATGACATACTCCAGTGTTGGGGGGTGGGGAGCATCATGGAATGCGAACTCTCTCCAGGTTAAGGAGAGAGGATACATTATGTAGGAAGCATTCAGCTGCAAGTACCGGAAAACCCAATTCAAATCGAGTTAAACAATAAGAAAATCATCTCTCACAAAACACAACATCCAAGTCATGGAAAGCAAAAATTATAGTCTGACCAGGGTACCAGCTCCATTTCTCTGCTATTCTCTCAGCTCTGCCCTCCTTTAAAGGCTGAATGTGACCTCAGCTTCCCTAACTGGCTGCAAGATAATGGCCAGCAGCTTCTTTGTTTGTATCCGGTAGGAATGAGAGTCAAAATTCTGCTTCAACTGTAGAAAAACATTTCCTTCCTTCAGTCATTTCAGATCATATACTCACTCTAGGGACAATAAGAGTCATCTGAAACATTGACGAGGATGGAGGTTATCTTGATGGGCTTTAACCGAAAAGGTCCTTTCCCTGAAGTGAACTTTTCTTGAGTCATATGCATGGCTTCCCAGGTGGCTCAGTGGTGAAGAAGATGCCTGCCAATGCAGGAGATGTGGGTTCAACCCTAGGTTTGGGGAGATTCCCTGCAGGAGGAAATAGCTACCCCATCCAGTATTCTTGCCTCAAGAATCCCATGGACAGAGGAGCCTGGAGGGCTATAATCCATGGCGCCTCAAAGAGTCAGATACCACTTAGTGACCGAGCACACGCATGCGTGCTGTAGGAAGTGCTATACAGGAGGAAGGAAATAGATGCTGGGTGAATAACCAACAAAGTCCACAGCAGTAGGATTCAGAGGGAAAATGACATTTGAGCTGGGTGTTAATGATAAATAAGAGTTTGTGAGGCAAAGAAGGTTCAGAGTATGTTTTCAGACTAGGAAATAGCTGTGCTTTTGCCCAAGGACCAGACACGCTGGGCACCTGTGGTGGCAGCTATGAGGCAGCAAAATGGAAGGAGACAAAGAGGGCTTAAAAGAGGTGGGGGCACTCTAGGAATGGTCTTGCATCCCATGTAAGGTCTCAGTTTTCAGTCTATAGGCCATGGAGAACCAGTGGCAGATTCTGTTTTATCACAGGAAATGTGGGGTAAAATTTCTCTCAGGCTGGTTATCTCCATAAACTGGAGCATAGAAGAATGGAGAGACTAGCAGCAAAAAGACTGCAGGAAGTTTCAGGTAGAAGATACTGCATTCCTAGCTAAATCACACTGGACGTGGATGCAGTGCTAAAGAGGTAGGGTGGCCTGTGTGAGGTCACATTTCATCCTGAAGTCCCTAGCCAGGGTCGCCAATACACAGAAGTGAATTGATGGTGATGACTGGGTGGCAGAGTGAGGCTAGTTGGGCACATATCAAACCCCATGACCCAGGAGGCCAGAGCCCTCTGTGTAGGGAGGGATGAGAGGTTTGCATTCAACTTCCTTACTTCCTGGGCTTACCAGGGTTCTGTCATGTTCATCCTTTGCACAGAGACTCCCAAGTTATTAATAATTCATGGTCTCAGAAAGAGATGGAGGGAGCCTCTGCACCTCAGTGGAGCATGGAGTTCATTGTTCTCTTTCAGGGTCGGATGTTTCTTCCCTTCACTTTCACTCTGACACTGGCCAGTTCCTGATCTTGTTACCAGAGGCAGCGGCTGTTTCTGCAATTCCTGAGGCTGATGTAACAGGTGGTTAGGAAGGGTCTCGGAGTTGAGGATTGGGTCAGTTAGATCATTTCTCAGGCAAAACCCACTGCCAGTGGGTAGCAGAGGAGAAGATGCTCATCTACTCCTGACTCATGGTCTACATAGAGGTGCCAAGACTGGAGTATTGTTCCTCGGTGGTCTTCTATTTTAGAATTCTAAGTACTGTGGAATTTTTTTTTCCCACCCTAATAACTGAGCAGCTCCTACAACTCTATTCTAGGAGGGAAATTTGATGGCAAGATATTTACTAACTGGAATGGGAGTAGTGTCCCACCCATGGTGTAGCAAGGGTTCCCTGGTGACTCAGTCGTAAAGAATCTGCCTGCAATGCAGGAGCCTCGGGAGATGTAGGTTTGATCCCTGGGTCAGGAAGATCTCCTGGAGAAGGAAATGGCAACCTACTCCAGTACTGTTGCCTGGAGAATCCCATGGACAGAGGAGCCTGGCAGGCTACAGTCCATAGGGTCCCGAAGAGTCAGACACAACTGAAGCGACTTAGCACACACAGGGTGTAGCAGCAAGATGGGGTGCTCACCTGACTTCATATCTTCTCCGAGGTGGATCAGTCCTGCTGGCGTACAGACAGTCTGTTGCCTCACATGGTACAAATAACAACAACCCAAATGAATGCCTCCTAGACCACTTGTACTCTCCAACTGCCACTCCATTCCTCTTTTTCCTTCCATAGGAAACGATTCCAAAGAGTTGTGCAGACTCTGCTTCTACTTCCCTGCTCCTCATTTTCTCCTTAATCCACTCCAATCTGGTTTCTGTCTCTGCCCATATGGGAACTATCCCTGTCAGAACGTCAATCATTTCAATCTGAGAAAACAAAATGGTCAGTTCTCAATCTCATTACCTAATCTCTTGGAACATTTGACATTTTTGCTCATTTCTCTTTTTTGAACCATTTTTCACTTAGCTTTCCTGTCAACAAACTTTTTGGACCATCTGCCTACATCACTGGCCACTTCTTGATCTCCTTGGCTATACATTTTTAGTTTAATTGACTCCTACAAGTTGCAGTGTCCCAGATCTCAGTCGACTGCTTTCCTTCTTATATGTTCTCACTCCCTGGATGAGCTCATGTAGCTCCATGGCTTTAAACATGATTCGTATGCTGAGGACTCAGAAATGTACCCCTGCAGTCCTGAGCATCGTTCTTGTGTATCCAACCACCTCTAATAGCCTCCATGAGGGTATCTATGAAGCCACTTGTGATATTTTCTGTCATCTGCTGTATAATACTGCAACCAAGAGAGAGTTCTCCAATACTTGCTTCAAGGTAAAGACAGTCACTCTAATCAGGACTGTGCACTACAGCTGCTTCGTTACAGAGAGGCCATTCTCCAGAGGCAGCTCCTACAAGCACTTCAGCTATCTTTAACTCTGATCAACACCAGACATTTTGCTAATTAGCATGCTGAAGTCAAAACTGGGTTTTCATTTGTGAAATTAGTGGCTTGTTAATCAGCATAATGGATGTTAGAAATGGGCTTTCATAGGTCAAATTAGAGGTAATCAAGATATGGGAATTGGCTGAAATATTTTAGGGACATTCTCTACCCATATGAAAACAAGATGTAAGTGTCTAACAAAGCTGATAGGCTGTCCCTTTAGGGATAGGACCTGATTCTTACAATCAGTTCTTAAACAGTTCTGTTTCCAGCCATTAAAGCAAAGGATTTCTGGATGTCTGACTGCCCTGAAATATGGTCTTCTGCAGGGTTAACACCCCACACAATGCAGGCCTTGGAGTACTGGGAGGCCAGTGAGTTGGGACTACATCAGGCTTACAAAGCAGGTGTATACATTGCTTTATGCCTCCTTGTTATGTCTGCATATGGGGTAAAATCTGATCTGAGCCTGCTTTCATTATAACTTGGTAATGAGGTTGCTGATTTATCCATTGCAGCTTTTCCGAGTCTATAGTTGTGTACCGCAGTGAACCTAAAAGTTGTGCATTATCAAACTGGTTTATGTCAGGTTTCAATACAGCTCAAACATAACATGGCCAAATTAGAACTCTTTATTCACCACGACCCTCCACAGTAAATGCCCATGCTCTCCCTCAGGTTTCCCCTCCACAGTAAATGGCAGCAGAATTCATCCAGTTGCTCTGGCCCAAATACAGCGCCTTGCCTCGCACCCACAGCCTTTCCACCAATGGTTGTCTGGATCCTGCCTTCAAAGAATATCCTCAGCTTGTGCACTTTTCTCTGTGCTCACAGCTCATCTCTGCACTCTAATACTACAACAGTCTCCTAGCCCATCTTCCTGTTTCTACTCCTGCCTTTGGTCTGTTCCCAGAGGGCTGCCGGAGAGTTTGTCCAAGATATCAAAGAGATCACATTACTCTCCCTCTCTAACCCCTGCAAAGTTTCCTATCATACTCAGAATAAAATCCCAACATGTTATTGTGTCCTTTAAGATTCCTTGTAATCAGCCCCCTAACCACCTCTTCAACCTCATCCTCTCCCACTCTTCCCTCACTCCACACTCACAGTCTTCACACGTCCCTCTATTCCTTTAACTTCTCAAACTCCTTCCTGTGTCACGGCCTTTAAGTTTGCTGCTTCCTTATCAGAAGTGCTCTTTCTCTGCATCTTTATTCATGTTTCCTCTTCAGAGAGGACTTTCTTACCAAGCACCTTGTCTAAAACAGCCCCATTCCCGTCATTTTCTATCCTGCTGCCTGCTTTACTTTTATTCTTAACATATACATATATCTCATGAGATGACAAGATAATAGATCTCTGTTGTCAAATACATTGTGATATATTTCCTCCATGAGGGCAGACACTACACTGACACTTTGTTAACTGCAACCCCAGTGAAGATAACAGTGGTGGGCACATAGGAAATAAATATTCCTTCAACCTTTGTGGAATGAATTAATGCTTCCAATATTCTGACATATTTCTCCCATGTTATAATGTCCAAACCCAATGCAATGAGAAAGGCAATTGGGAGGAGATGTCTTTCTGTGAGATATGCTAATATTCACCCAATAATTGATGAAACTAAACTTTTTTACTTGCCTTCTATCAATCAGACCCTGTAGTAGGTAAGGATGCAACTGTGAGCCAACCAGACACACTTTCTACCTTCATGGGACTTACCACCCTCTGGGAATTATAAATGTTAAACAGCAACAAATAATTATGCTGTTGCTGAGAAGAGGTATAGAGTGCGGAGACAGAGAATGGTAATGGAACATTATAAAAGCTAGTTACAAGTAGCATGTCTGAAGAGATGACTTTATGCTGAGGCCTGCAGGATGAAAATGAGCAGTAAAGGGTAAAAAGTATGTCAAGGGAAAAGATTCTGAGGCAGGAAAGAGAGAAGCTTGTTCAGAGGACTAAGTGACCTACATGGCTAGACAGTTGTGACTGAGGGACAGCTAGAAATGAAAAGAGAAGCAGAGCTAGATAACCAGGGCTTACCCACAATGGGTATTATATTTTATATTAATTGTAAAACATTGAAATATTTTGGGTTTAGTGAAATCATTCTGTGGTAAATATTTCTGTGGAGGCTGGGTGAAAAAAGGATGGGTGTGAGGCTGGGATCAGAATGAAAGCAAGGAGATCAGTTAGAAGGTGAGTGTGATGTTTGAACTGGAAATGATGGAGGCTTGAAAAAAAGTGGAGGCCAGGGAAGGGAAAGATGTAGTCACATTAGAGGTAGATTTTGGAGGTAAAATCAATAGGAGCTGGAGAAGAATGGAATGTGGGTACCCTGGGCTAGGGACATGACAGATCATCAAAAAAAATGTGTGATCAAATTGAAACCAGGGCAGGGGAGGCAGGAAAAAAAAAAAAAAGATTTCCCAAATTTTTGGATTTCACAACAAGGAGGAAGGGTATTGTTGTTTCCAGAGAAGATGGGGAAGAAGCTTGGAGAGGAAAATTCACTTCTGATTTGAACATATAAAGTACAAGATGGCTATTGCTCATCATGTCACGTTGACAGTTGAATATGCAAGTGGGGAGCAGAAGGGAAGTCTGAACTGGAGATTGCAACTTCGTTTCCATAAGAATATAGACGGTATTTGTGGCTATGAAATGAAGGTCATCACCTAGGAAAGACTAGAGAAGAGGATACATGCCCGAAAGAGGGGCTGGGGAAGTCTAACAGCCTCGGTCAAGTAGAAGAGGAGAGACGTGGGGGGTAATTTGACAAAGGTGAGTAAGAGGAAATCCAGGACTGTGTGATATCCTGGGGACAAAAGAGGAAAATGTTGCTAATGGGGAGTTTGTCAGGTTGAATACTGGTACACTCCAAAAGATGAGGAAAGAGCAGTGTCGATTGCATTTGGCAACATGAAGGTTGTTAACTTTGACAAGAGTAGTTTCAGTTGAGCAATGGAGACGGAATCAGACTTGGGTGAAGAGTAAATTGCAGACATAGAGAGTGGAGATGGCTTGTGTGGAAAAACCTTTTTAGGAAGTTTGTGAAGAGGAGCAGAAAAATGTTGCAATAATAGAGAGGTACATGGGGTGGAGGAAGATTTACCAATGTTTTTTGTTTTTTAAGATGGGAGATTATAGAGCTTGCTTTAAACTGACAGTACTGTTTCAGTAGAGAGGGAGAGCTTGTGTAGAAAATGAGGGGAGGATGCCTTTGAAACTTCACAGAGAACAGGATCCAAAGTAGAAGCAAAGTGATTAGATATGGGAAGGAGAAATTTTATTTCACTGATGCAGGGTCTCAAGAGTACTTACATCTCTTATTTTGTTGCTTAGGCCCCAAATCTGAAAATAAGAGATGGTGAATATTCCTACATTCTGAACTAAGGCATGGCATCATTTATGCAGGGTCTAGAAAGAGGCAGATCCAAGCCTGTCTTGTCCCATTAGCCCATCAACCAACTCCAGGGAATGTAGCAGAAGTTGGCAGTGAGTTTGGAATCTTGGGAGAGCGTCAATTTGCTGTTCCCCCCAGACATGAGAGGTCAGGGCATGTTTTCTTCTCCACTTCAAGTTAATGAGGGAAAGTCTTCATATAACAACCCAAGAAACTTGATATGTATTCCCTGAAGCTTGGTGCACTCAGGGGCCTACCTGACTACACCCAAAAAAGTCAACAGCTGAAAGGCTGTATGAAGTGATTGGTAGCAGCAGAATAAAGAGGGCCTCATGGAGGATGGCTTGCACTTCCATATTCACCAGATTTAAAATATTTTCCCCCCATGAGTCATATGTGCGTGCTCAGTTGCTAAGTTATGCCCAACTCTTTGCAACCCCATGAACTGTAACCACCAGGCTCTTCTGTCCATGGGATTTCCCAGGCAAGAATACTAGAGTGGGTTGATATTTCCTCTTTCAGGGATCAAACCCGCATCACCTGTGTCTTCTGCCTGAGTACTCAGATTCTTTACCAGTGAACGACCTGGGAAGCCCTGTCAGTCATATATCAACCTCACAAATAAGTAGGTAGTCTTAGGATTTTGTAAGAGAAACTTTCCTATTGGGACACTCCAGAGAAATAAGGTACTATTTTCAAGAGACAAAGTCTGTGCTAATGGGCCAGGATCGAGAAATGATAAAGGAATCATAAAAATCCCTTTGGAGAAGATATCTCCCACAAATGGGAAGCCGTGGGTGGGAATTATGTGACAGACACACCCACAAATTTGACTTTTAAAGAAAAGACTCAAATGTGGGCTTCTGATACCCTAATACAAACATACCATCAAAGGAATACTGTGACCTTTTCTCTGATCACTCTTCTCCTGTGTCCAGCCTGTGAGGAGAGCACAAATAGGATTTAGAGAGTTGGAAAGAGGTAGAGAAGAAAAAAGTAGAGGAGGACAAAGAATGAAGAAAGTAATCTCAGCCTGCTTCATCCCAGGCTTTTGGACCTGAGTGAGCCTCCAGTTGATGTATAAGGCCAGCAGTGGGGCACTTCAGTTGGACAAGAAATTGAAGTTTCAGTGTCAGACTGGACTGGACTTTCTACATACTATATAAGTCAGGTTTTTCATTAATGCCTTAAAGTGATGGAAAAAATAAGGACATGCCCAAGAGTCATCCAATGGTGGGGAAGAATAATTCCACAGAGGGAGTAAAGGGGGCAGTGGTAAGAGAACAGAGCTGCTTTCTGCCTTCCCCTTTCTCATTCCAGCTGGATCAGTAAACTGAACTGGTTATCGTTTACATTCATTTCTGTCTTGAAACTCTGTTTACAGAGTTTTCTGTCTTACACTGTTGCAGTCCAAATAAAACCTGGGTATGGCAATTTATAAGTATTGCCATATTTCCTGTTTTATCATGTTTTAGACCAGGTTTGCACATTGAAAAGCATCCCAAACGTAGCAGGTAGAAAAAATGAATGATTCAGGCCAAGAGCAATACAGTGGAAAAGAATAGAACCTGGACAATTCTTGGCTCCTAAATGTTTTAGGAACCTTCTGTCGGTCAAGTGCCCTAAACATGGAGACCACTGGTTGATGACTTCTATGTGAGGTGTTAGACATAACCCTTCCCCTACCCCGGACACTGCAAGCTAACACTGTGCCAAATGTGGCCGTGGGATGGGCACAAGGGACAAGGCAGTGTCACATGAACCCACCTCACATTCTGACATACTAAGCTAATGCCATTTTCTAGGTAAGTGTATAAATATTTTGGAATTTTCCAAATCTATAATTTATAATTTCTTGTCAACATTCTCAGTACAAATAAGAAAGCATCAACCTGTCATTTCCACATTAAGAGGTTAGATGAGGGAAGAAACAGAAAGTGTGCTCATCAAGATGCCTTTCCCCATCCTCTGCTAGGTCCTGGTAATGAACACCAACACAAGCCATTTGCTTTAGTAAGGAAACCACTTTTAAAAAGGTTTATGTTCAACTCATTAACTATTTACCAAGCACCTACTATGTGCAAGCAAATATTAGGTTAGTTTTGACCAAAAGGATCTGAACTCTCTAGTGTACAATTTTGGAATTATGCCTGAGTAGCAATATGCTAGCCTCCAGCGAAATCTCATGCCGGCCTAATAAGAGCTCCGTCAACCCCTCCTCCTCCCCAAAATGAAAGAAATCAAAAAACAGAATTTCAGGATGAGAATAGACATACACTAGGGAAAAATAAATAATTTTATTTCATGAAATGTCTGCTTTCAAAATGATTCCCCCAAAATGACCCAGGATTTGTTATTCTACATAGTGTCTGAAAATATCACAGAATCTTGGGTGTTGGAAGGGTCTTCAAAGGCCATCCATACTTCACCCCCATGTGGGGCAAGTGTCCTCCTAAGAGTAGGATCCTTTCCACATTCTTCATCCCACCTAAGCTTGGCCACTCATGATGATGACAACCTGGTTCTAGTGCCATGAGTAGCCCCAGACCAAATGCAACCCAGTGATGGGATCTAGAAAGATTTGTGATGCTGGGCAAAGGTTAAGGCTCTTTTACAAGACACATGACATGAGTCTGAGAGTTGGTCTATAATCAGGATGCAACCCTAATTGTAATGATGGGTTGTAATGAAGGACTTGAGAAGTTAGACCATCATAGAAGTGGTGGTGGTAGTGAGATCTGACAGCAGAAATCAGAATCTAACTGAGGGTACAGTCCTGCAATAGATGAGAAAAACCTTCCTGGGACCTGAAAACAAGGAAGGGACCCAGCTTTAGGGAAATGAGTTTCCAAGGGTTCAGTAATGTCTCTTAACAATACTTCCCAGAGGCCAAGTCTTGAACAACCAGTAAGAGTCTCTCTGTCCCTTCTTCAGCACCAGTCCTGGTCTGGGTGCTCTTTGCCTGCTGGCGAAGTTGTCTTCATCATCCAGAAGAGGAGAGATAGGGAACAGTAAGGTCTTCACAGGGGACTGTGAATTTCCTTCTACAGTAGGAAAAAATCTAATTTTCATGGAATTTTCCTTAAATAGAGTGACTTCTTCTTCAAACACTTTCTTCTTTCAATTTTCATTATTCTATTAATACCTTCTCCTGGTTTGTCTCTTATCTCATTCAGTTCAGTTCAGTTGCTCAGTTGTGTCCCACTCTTTGTGACCCCATGAATCGCAGCACGCCAGGCCTCCCTGTCCATCACCAACTCCTGGAGTTCACCCAGACTCACGTCCATCGAGTCAGTGATTCCATCCTGCCTTCTCATCCTCTGTCGTCCCCTTCTCCTTCTGTCCCCAATCCCTCCCAGCATCAGAGTCTTTTCCAGTGAGTCAACTCTTCGCACGAGGTGGCCAAAGTATTGGAGTTTCAGCTTTAGCATCATTCCTTCCAAAGAACACTCAGGACCAATCTCCTTTAGAATGGACTGGTTGGATCTCCTTGAAGTCCAAGGGACTCTGAAGAGTCTTCTCCAACATCACAGTTCAAAAGCATCAATTCTTCAGTGCTCAGCTTTCTTCACAGTCCAACTCTCACATCCATACATAATCACTGGAAAAACCATAGCCTTGACTAGATGAACCTTTGTTGGTAAAGTAATGTCTCTGCTTTTTAATATGCTATCTAGGGTGGTCATAAATTTCCTTCCAAGGAGTAAGCGTCTTTTAATTTCATGGCTGCAGTCACCATCTGCAGTGATTTTGGAGCCCTCAAAAATAAAGTCTGACACTGTTTCCCCATCTATTTCCCATGAAGTGATGGGACCAGAATGCTATGATCTTCGTTTTCTGAATGTTGAGCTTTAAGCCAACTTTTTCATTCTCCTCTTTCACTTTCATCAAGAGGCTTTTTAGTTCCTCTTCACTTTCTGCCATAATGGTGGTGTCATCTGCATATCTGAGGTTACTGATATTTCTCCCGGCAATCTTGATTCCAGCTTGTGCTTCTTCCAGCCCAGCGTTTCTCATGATGTACTCTGCATAGAAGTTAAATAAGCAGGGTGACAATATACAGCCTTGATGTACTCCTTTTCCTATTTGGAACCAGTCTGTTGTTCCATGTCCAGTTCTAACTGTTGCTTCCTGACCTGCGTGTCTCATTAGTTATCCTTTTTACTGATTCTGCCTTCTGTAACTGATCTCTAAATAGTAAAAGTCCCTAAAGCTCAGTTTGGTGTCTCTTTTATTTCCTCCTATTCCTGGTCCCATGAATCATGTCTCATCTATGTGTTGATGATTTCCAATCTTTATTTCTGCAGCTGTGACCTCTCTTGTGAGCTCCAGACTCCTGTATTTGACTTCCTACATGATATATTCCCTTGAGAGTCAATTGAGATTTCAGCACAATATATCCAAAACATAACTCTTAACCCTGTTTAGTGTCCACAATTTGTTCCTCCTAGTATTTCTTCATCTTAATAAGGGTCAGCACCATTCAACTGAATAGTTTAGCCAAAAACCCAAGAGTCATCCTTAATTTTCCCTTTTCTTCACCAATACCTCCCCACAACATTGAATTCACCAGCAGCTCCTCACATTTCTATTTTTAAATGTTTCTGGAATCCATTCATTTTTCTCTTTCTACAGTATTACCAACTTGTTTCAAGCTACTGGCTTTTTTTCCCCTGGAATTCTTCCATAGCATCAACCCCCACATTCCATTCTATGCCCAATGGCCAGAGTGATCATTCAAAATAGAGTTTTGATCATTTTACTTCTTGAACAAATCCTATCCAAAACTTTCACAATACATAGTCTCCCATCACACTTGGGGAAAAAACAAAAGAGAGACTGGATGAGCATTATCTGTCTAATATCTGACTTCATCTGATTCCCCATTCTCCTCCTTCAATCACATTGACCTACTTTCTTGTCTTCATGAGCTCGGGCTCAATCCTGAGTTGTAGCCTTTCACTGGATGTCGACGCTGCCCAGATAGCTCTTCCTAAGACTGGCTTCTTCTTGTCATTCTGACTTCAGCATGTCACTTCCTCGGAAGGTCTTCTCCAGCATCCCATCTAAGGAGTGTGTCCCCCATTTTGTACCCCCCCCCCCACTCTCTTTCTTTGTATGCACTCCTTTCCTCATAGTTCTTACCAATACCTAAAGCCATTTATCATCTTGATTATCTGTCTAGTCCTATCACTAGAATATGGACTTCAGGAGAAAAGGGACTTTATCTATCAAGTTCCTCATTAGAGTCCTGTACCTGTACCTAGAAACAGTGCTTACTAAACATAGGCCCTTAATATTTATTTATTGAATTAATATTAACTCTTCCTGCATATGACTTTCATTCATTGATCTGCTGGAGATATGTTCAATAAACAATTGTTTCTTCTATGTGATGACCATTTAAATGTTTGGAGGATGATGGTAAAGCGTCTGCCTACAGTGCGGGAGACCCAGGTTCAATCCCTAGGTTGGGAAGATCTCCTGGAGAAGGAAATGGTAACCCACTCCAGTATTCTTGCCTGGAAAATCCCATGGACAGAGAAGCCTGGTAGGCTATAGGCCATGGGGTCACAAAGATTTGGACACGACTGAGTGACTTCACTTCACTTTTATTATATATGCAACTATCTGTGTGAGTGTTTGTGTCTGTCTGTGTGTGTGTTTCTCTGGATGAATATCTGAAAGTGTTTAAATTGATCCTAATATGAAAAGATTCCCAGGTAGTTCACTATCCAGGTCACCTTCCCCTGGATAAAATTCAAGAGGAGATTCTCCAAAATTAATTCCAATGGTGTCTAAAAATAAACTGAATGACACCAAAAATAGGTAAAGGGGAAAAAAAATGCTTTCAGGCTGGGATTAACAGCCAACTCCTGTCCTGGTCTAAAGTATATTTTTCTGTACTTGAGAATCTAAGGCATAGAAAATCTTAAAAGATTTTCTTTACTCTCCTTTTCTATAGCAAATAGCTCTGTCCTTTGGCCCCGAAGAAGTCAGCCTTAAACTTGTAACATTTCCTTCCTTCCTTCCTACCTCCCAAGCTCTGATCTAAGAGAGGAGAATTAGAAGACAAGTTCTCTGCTTGTATTTCCAGCCCTAGCCTCTCCTCTGAACTTTTGACTTGTCCATCCAATATCCTATTTGGTATCTCCCACAGTTGTCTGTCGGGTGCCTCAGATTCAACACATATCCCAACGCGGACTTCTCTTCCTCGCCCTATCCTTTCTGTTCTTTCATTTCTTCCAGTGCCTGTAAATGATACCACCATCCACCTTGTCCTCCAAGCACTCAACTTCAGAGTCATTAGACTCCTTCTTCCTCAATAGTCACACCCAGTTTTCACCTCCAAAGTTTTACCCTTCTCTTCCCCTTTATTGTCACAGCCTAGCTCACATCTTCACAGTCTCAAGTGTCTGCCTACAATGCGGGAGACCCAGGTTCGATCCCTGGGTCGGGAAGATCCTCTGGAGAAGGCAATGGCAACCCACTCCAGTACTCTTGCCTGGAAAATCTCGTGGTTGGAGGAGCCTGGTGGGTACAGTCCATGGGGTCACAGAGTCGGATGCGCTAAACTTTCAACTTTCCTGAACCAAGCTCCATTTCCCACCCACTGCTTTGCTCCGTTTAACCCCATTCCCTATATTACAATCTCAGTGACTTTCAGGGCAGCTCCTCTATCATGGGACCTAAACTTCCTTCCATGGTACCAAAACCTCCTTAAGCCTGGCCCACCTATCTTTCCAGGAGCATCCACCATGTCCTGACATGCACTTCATTCAAAAAAAATAACTAATTAGGAATCCTCCCCAAAACACCATATACATTTTTTTGGTTGATGATTTTTTGGTTGATGATTGCTTTATAATACTGGTTTGATTTCTGACACCACATACTTTTATCCTCCGTGGCTTGTCTTCTCCCTGTACTTAGACTTCCCTTCACACCTTTCTTCACCTGACCAAACCTCAAGGCCTAGAAGAACAGCTGCGTCTTCAGCAAACCTTTCAAACCCTCTGCCTGGACTATGCACTCCCTTTTTCTGCTAGGATAGTGTACTGTGTGCTTCTCTGCCTAACTATCTAACATTAGTTATTGAAATTATGTTTTTGCACCACTTGCAAGGTTGTAAACTCCTTTGAGGCAGGAAATGTGTCTTAATTATCTTAGTACCTACTCCCCAGGACCCAGCTAAATGGGCAGCTCATGGTAGGTAGTCCACAAATGTTTGCTGATCCAAAAGATGCTTTAGGAGGGAGAAACTTTGAGTTCTAGATATGGCATCTTTACACCTAAGATAACATCAGGACATCCCTAACCTACAAATTAAAAGTGTCTGTAGTTCTCCAGATTTCATAGTTTCTAATATTTCAAACCTTGTATTCAAAAACACTTTCATGACTTCTCCCCACCACCACAGCAGGATTCAGAGGCCTTAGCATATAGTTATAGCACTAACCAGGGCTTCCCAAGTGGGTCAGTGATAAAGAATCCACCTGCAATGCAGAAGACACAGGAGATGTGGGTTTGATCCCTGGGTCAGGAAGATCCCCTGGAGGAAGGCATGGCAACCCACTGCAGTATTGTTGCCTGGAGAATCCCATGGACAGAGGAGCCTGGCAGGCTACAGTCCATAGGGTCGCGAAGAGTCGGACAAGACTGTGCAGAAATTGCAGAGCACTAACTGCTCTTTTTTACCTTTTTATTTGTGGTGTCCGTACTAAGTCACTTCAGTGTGTCCAACTCTTTGCGACTCTATAGACTGTAGCCTGCCAGGCTCCTCTGTCCATGGGATTCTCCAGGCAAGAATACTAGAGCAAGTTGACATTTCCTACTCTAGAGGATCTTCCAGACCTAGGTATGAAAGCCACATCTCTTATGTCTCCTGCATTGGCAGGCCAGGTTCTTTACCAGTAGAGCCACCTGGAAAATCCTGTGGCTAAACCTATATTAAATAAGAGGTTGGTAAGATACATGTCCATGGCCTGGGCGATGAAACTTCCCATGATCTAACTGTGTCGAGTTATTAGACAGTAGAGGCTCCAGTGTTCTCTTGTTATTTATGTAACATGTCTTAGTGTCTGCTCCAGTGTTTCCACCTGGAAGACAAGGCTCAGGACTCATTTATCCTTGAGACTCTGAGAGACTCTATCACAGTGTCCCGCACAGAGAATGGCCTCCATAAATGCGGACTGAATTGAACTGAGACTACAAAGTGGGACAAAGTTACTTTGAGGTACCACTTTCGTTGCCATCAGTCATGGGAAAAAGTGGAGCGACCATTTCCTTCTCGTTACAGTGAGTTTCCTTGTCAAGTGCCTCTTTAAAAGCCAGGTGAGGATAATTGCAAGTCAGCTGGAAGTACTGCCAAGATATGACCTCTGGGAAGGCCTGGAAGACAAGTGGTATTGTGCTGCACGGCTAACACGCAATGTCTAACTGCTGCAAAGTGAAGAATCAATTTGAAATTAAGATGAGGAATGGCATCAAGTACTTACAGTCATAGTGAAGGTCTTTGTGACCAGGCCCTGGGGGAGAGGAGGACCCTTTTCTTCCCTTCTCAGCTTCCCCTTGTGCTGTCAGACTCCAGCTGCTCAGACCCTCCCATGCTCTAAAATATCTCCTAAGTGAAGCACAGTATCTCTGCCACCTTTTGAATTCAAAAATATGAATCTTCCCCAACATTCACTCACTCATTCATTTGGTCAAAAGTCACCCATTAAATGCAAGTCACAAGTGTAAATTTAAGGAATTTATGGCCGACATTCTTCATGGTATTTCCCATGGATTGTCTGAAGGCACATAATACATAAAATGAGGATACTTGTCTAAGGGAGACATGCAATTAAATTAGAGAAACGAGTGACTCTGCGTTCAAAAAGTTCTCACAGTCTTCAGAGACTCCATAGACTGCTTGGAGAACACATTTTTGGAGAGTATCAATGTTAACTTACTCTCGCCTTCATGTAAGGAATTCCAGTAATGTATAGAAGAGAAACAGTGACTTTTCTGGGAAATAGAGCATAGCAAGAATTCTCAAGCTGGTAAAGCCCTATCTCTATACATCACAAAGGCAATTTGTACGCAGCACTTCCAGAGGACTTAAGAATCATACCTTTGTCCTCCTTGTCCTTAAAGGCCATGAGCACCTTTAAGTTGGTGTTATAAAATTGAAACAGAGCCAGATATGGAAACAGAACAACCCTTTACTTTTCATCCTTCTTTTGTTAAAAGCTGACAGAAATATTATTTAACTTCTCCAAACCTCAGACTTCTCATCTGCAAAATGGGATCATAAATTCACCTCACTCTGTAGCTATGAGGGTTAAATAAAAAGAAAAAAAAAATTTGTTTGGTATTGAATCCTGATTTGGGGTCTGGTGACCAGTAAAACTCATTAAGATACATTGTTCAGAAATCCACAACTTTTTTTCCTTTATTGCCAATTACTGATATTTGGTCCAGTGGCTAAGACTCTGTGCCCCCAATACAGGAAGGCTGGGTCCCATCCCTGGTCAGGGAACTAGATCCCACATGCTGCAACTAAGAGTCCGCATGCCACAGCTGAAGATCCCAAAAAAGTTTCTGCATGCTGCAAGTAAGACCCAGCGCAGTCAAATAAATTCAAAAGAATAAATATTTTTAAATGGACTAAAAACTACCTGGAATTTCTGCAAAACTGTTAGTTTGTGATAATCCATGTAAACCTCCACTTTCACGCAGGTGAATCAGAGCTCACAGCAAACTAGCCAGGCTAAGGCTTTGTTGCTGTAGTTTCTGTGGCTTCCCAAAACAAACAGGAGCATCTAACATCTAATAAGGAGAAGGCAATGGCACCCCACTCCAGTACTCTTGCCTGGAAAATCCCATGGACGGAGGAGCCTGGTAGGCTGCAGTCCATGGGGTCGCTAGGAGTCGGATACGACTGAGTGACTTCACTTTCACTTTTCACTTTCATGCATTGGAGAAGGAAATGGCAACCCACTCCAGTGTTCTTGCCTGGAGAATCCCAGGGATGGTGGAGCCTAGTGGGCTGCCGTCTATGGAGTCACACAGAATCGAACATGACTGAAGCAACTTAGCAGCAGCTTAGCAGCAGCAAAATTTAATAAAGACATCCTCTTTGCCAGGCTCTAGGCTGTGGCCTTGATAGACATCCTCTCCTCTAATCCTCAGTATAACCCCAGGGAACTTGAGCTCCTCAGTGCAGAACCCCAGCACCCAGTGTGGCCAAGGCAGACCACAGACAGCCTGCTTGAAAAAGGAAGGTTTGTTATTCCAAGTCTGAAACTGGAAGGATGCTCATTAATGAGCAGTCTGTGTCCCTAGCTGCCTGGCTTCCTTTTTACTTTATTCTCTCTCAATCTATAGTAACCTCTTGGGTCATCAGCCTTCCTCTTATTGCCTCTTCCACAACTGCCAGGGTGACCTTCTGAACCTGGGCCCCCATGGTCCTGGGAAGGTCTCTGAAATCCTGGGTCTTTTGTCTTTCTACCCTCTGAGTGCCAGTGCACTCAGCAAAGGGCACTGTGGTTGCTTTTGTGACTTAGTCTCAGGAGAGTGAGAGATTCTGGAAGAGAGGGACTGTCCCTCATGTATCTTTATAACATCTGGACTTCCCCGATGGCTCAGATGGTAAAGAATCTGCCTGCAATGCAGGAGACACAGGAGACGTGGGTTCAATCCCTGGGTCAGGAAAATCCCCTGGAGAAGAAAATAGCAACCCACTCCAGTATTTTTGCCTGGAAAACCCCATGGACAGAGAAGCCTGGCAGGCTATGGTCCATGGACTCCCAAAAAGTCATACACAACTAAGCTTGCAGGCAGGCTGTGCAGAATGGGGGCTCTTTTCCCCTCACTCCCTATTAGGTGATGCTCAACCCCTGATGCACATAGAATTATGAGGGGAGTTTAAAAAATTCACACCTGTGCACAATCAACGTCTGATAGAATCAGAAGCTCTGGTTTGGGGGACTGAATCTACGTTTTGCTAAAGCTCCCAGGTGATCCTAACCTACAGGCGGGGCAGAGAGTCAGAGTGTTTGTGTGTATGTTCTGGTCTTTCCCTGTTACTCTCTCACTCATCTGAGTAGAAGAGGAAGACTGGCCTGGAGCCACTCTTAGCCGTCCTCTCCTCCCCTGCCCTGCTGACCTGCTCTGCTCCTGGAGAGGCCTTGAGATAAACAGTCAGGGCTCTGCCCTTGTGGGTAAGCTTGCTGTCCTCCAGTGCTGTCTGCATCAGGGCAGATGGACTTGTCTAATCCTAGAGTTTACCGTTAGGAAACCCATTCTTACCCCAACCCAATAATGGATACTTGAGAATTTGTTTTCAGTAACAAATTAGGCATTTATATCTTCATTTTCCTGATCTTCACTCCATCAATTGATTTAGAATTTTGGAAGGGAAGATATTTATTATCTCCCTCTTTTTCTTGCCTGGTTCCCAGGCCATAATAGATGTTCAATAAATATTTGTTGAACGAGTCAATTCCCTATGCACCTCTAGTAATATCCATTCTCTGTATTTCAGCCTCACTTTCTCTCTGTCTCTTCCTTCCTTCGCAAGCTACAGATGGTATAAATGCTGCAGTCCTTGTGAAGACAGCAAAAGCAGTCAGACAGATGTGTTGTTCATAGCTCCCTAGTCAGGCATAACTAAACATTTACATTTATTACCAATTAGAGGGGAAACAGACTGTAGTTTTATGCACTGTATGTGGCTGGATATATTTCTTTTTGGGATCTCACTAAAAACTTCAAAATGTATCACTGCATCTCCCTCTCTTACCACCTCAAACCTCATTGAAAATGCCATTTAAATAGAGGTCTGCCAATGACAGCACAAATCTACATATAATTCTCCTATCCACCCATAGAACACCATGAAGGTGGCAAAACAATGTCGCAGAAGGGCCCCTGACCCAGTGTGATTGAGTTGAGCGCGCTCCACCAGGAGTCTGTAGCACACGCAGAATTGAGGGAGTTATGGGAGACTTTATTCAAGGCGATGCATGTTAATTTGTTGATGGTATCCAGTGTACAACACCGTGTGTGGACACACAGTGCTTTTTGCTGTGTTTACAGCCCTTTTTCTATGTAGAACAAAAACAGAATGAGTTAAAATAGTGCTACAAATAGCTTTGGATTCATCAGTTCCACAGAACATCAGACCTGACACTGAAGAATTCACTGTTTTTTAGCTGAGTTTCACCCAATTTGCAACACATCTGACATGTGAAAAACTGACCCAACCTCATAAAATCAATGGAAAGCACAGGCTGAGGTATAAGGCAACCCAAGTTATGGTCCCAGCAAGTGTTAGCTTCTTCATCTGCAAAATCAGATGACTGCCCCCAGGAACTTTCACTAAGAAATAATGAGATTTAATTAAAGATTTATGTATTGTGTAAGGATTTCATCACTGCAGATGGTGATTGCAGCCATGAAATTAAAAGACGCTTACTCCTTGGAAGGAAAGTTATGACCAACCTAGACAGTATATTAAAAAGCAGAGACATTACTTTGCCAACAAAGGTCCGTCTAGTCAAGGCTATGGTTTTTCCAGGGGTCATGTATGGATGTAAGAGTTGGACTGTGAAGAAAGCTGAGCACCAAAGAATTGATGCTTTTGAACTGTGGTGTTGGAGAAGACTCTTGAGAGTCCCTTGGACTGCAAGGACATCCAACCAGTCCATCCTAAAGGAGATCAGTCCTGGGTGTTCATTGGAAGGGATGATGCTAAAGCTGAAACTCCAGTACTTTGGCCACCTCATGCGAAGAGTTGACTTATTGGAAAAGACCCTGATGCTGGGAGGGACTGGGGGCAGAAGGAGAAGGGGATGACAGAGGATGAGATGGCTTGATGGCATCACCGACTTGATGGACATGACTTTGGGTAAACTCTGGGAGTTGGTAATGGACAGGGAGGCCTGGCGTGCTGCGATTCATGGGGTCGCAAAGAGTAAGATACGACCGAGTGACTGTACTGAACTGAACCAAAGGATTTCATCATATAGCTATTTACAGTAGGGACAATTTCAATACAAACTAAATGCCAAGAAAGGATAGGAACTGGTTAACATATTATGGAAAAACCAGATGACATTTAAAAATTGTGGTTTTACCATAATGAGGTACCACTTAATGCCCACAATAAGAGATGGCTACTATAGATTTTTTTAAAAACATAAGATAGCAAGTAATGGTGAGGATGTGGAGAAAATATAACCCTTGTGCATTGCTGGAAAGTGTGAAAGCGAAAGTGTTAGTTGCTCAGTTGTATCCAACTGTTTGTGACCCCATGGACTATGACCCGCCAGGCTCCTCTGTCCATGGGCTTTTCCAGGCAAGAATACTAGAATGGTTTGTCATTTCCTCCTCCAGGAGATCTTCCCGACCCAAGGATC
This sequence comes from Bos indicus, assembly GCF_029378745.1. NCBI lineage: Eukaryota > Metazoa > Chordata > Mammalia > Artiodactyla > Bovidae > Bos > Bos indicus. Next base: position 59,467,504 of record NC_091775.1, on the reverse strand, counting down.
AAACCCAGGTCTCCTGCACTGCAGGCAGATTCTTTACCATTTCAGCCACCAGGGAAGCCTCTGGTACATTGCTGGTAGAAATGTTAAATGATCCAAAAGCTATGAAAAATAATTTCATGGTTACTTAAGGAGTTAAATGGAATTATCATATGATCCTATAATACCTCTCTTCCATATTTACCCGAAAAAACTGAAAACAAGGACTCAAAGAAGTTTATGTATACACGTGTTCACAGCAGCGCTGTTCACAGTAACCAAAAGGTGGAAACAGCCCAAATACCACTAACTGGTGAATGGCAGAGTGAATTGTGATATATACATGCTGTGAACGGCTTCTCAGCCATAACAAAGTATGAAGTACTGATACACTGTACAATATGGATGAACCTCAAAAATTTTATTCTGAGGGAAGAAAGTCAGACACAAAAGGGTCACATCTTGCATGATTCCATGTATATGAAATATTCAGAATAGGTAATTCATAGGGACAGAATGTAGAGTGGTAGTGCACAGGTTATGGAAGCAGGGGAGGGAAGAATGGAGAGAGACTCTTTAATGGATGTGGGGTTTTATCTTGGAGTGACAAAAATGCGGTGGAGCTGGAGACAGGTGGCAGTTGCACAGCATGGTGAATGTGCTGGATGCCACTAAATTGTTCATTTTCAAAAGGTTAACTTTATACTATGTGTATTTCACCTCACTTAATTATATTTTTAATTGTGGCTTTTGAAGAATATGTACTGATATAGGAAAATTCACATCATGTACGTATTGTTAAAAGCTGGACTTACAGTATAATCTCAATTTTGTAAACTTAAAAATGTGTGAGCATGTGCATATGCATATGTTTGTATATATATATATATATGCACACATATATATTTACCATATATGCAAATATTTTTATATGTATATACACCATCCTCCCACCAAAAAAACCTAAGAGGAAATTCAGAAAGGATTAGTGAATTCTAGGTTATTTCACTTTTACACTGTTTTTCATATTCCATAAAATGAGTCCATGCCAATTTTATAATTTGAGAGAAATACATGTTATTGAATAAGAATTGAGTTTTAAAGTATCTCTAAGGTTTTCTCCAGCCTACAATTCTAGGAGTCCAAATGCATTACATCTAAGTGATTGCCCATTAGATGTTGGGTCAGAGCAGATAAGCCTTTTGGGTAGGTACCTAGGAAATGGTGATTTAAGGCAGGCAGGCAATAGAGGAGCACAGAGACATTTAATATGCAAACAGTTGTATCGGCAATCTGCATGCAGAACTTCAGTCCTTGTCACATTGTTCATAAGTGGGACTGCTAGAAGGACATACACATCCGTCATCCAGCTCCATAACCCATTCTCTTTGATGGCTCCTTCAAGAATTATGGTAACATTCATGGCTCTCATGTGGACTCTTTCCATAATATGTGCATCTGAAAATAAAATAGATGTCCCTATCCTGCACAGCTACCCTAGCTGAATCCCACTCGTAAAAGGAAATTGAGTTGCTTGACTTTTTCTTTTCTTTATTTTTAAGCAATAGCATATTCCAGCTGATGTATTCCAAGTGGTGGCTTCCTAAAAGGATCATTTTATGTTTGGCTTGTCGCTCACCATAGGAAACTGAACTTTTTACATCCTCAATTCAACCCATCTCTTTCTTTTCCTGCCACTCTGTATCAAGTGACTTATTAACAATACTGAGGCTTAAGAAGGAGAGTTTGGTTAATGCTCACACAGTCTGAACATTTTAGTCCATATTAACAGATTTTTTAAATGTGTCTTTTTTTTTTTCATTTTTGAAATCTTCAATGATTCTCTCTAAGCTAAATTTTCTTTATAGATAAAGAATTCCCACTTTTCACCCCACTACTGTTGGGTCAGTAGATATAAGAAAAAAAAAAAAAGCAGGGTTATTAAAATATTTGCACTGAGGTTTGTTTCCACTGGTGGAAAATCCCTGTATAGAAGGAACATGTGCTTGGACCTAAGAGAAGTGCAAAACCTCATCTAGTGTTCAGCAGAGAGAACATTCTTAAAATAGATGAATTTGGGTGCGGTCACTTTCTGACTGTGAGTCAAAAAGTGTGAAGTAATTCGTAACAGAAGAAGATACAAAAGGTTGACAGTATGTTCACAAACACCCCAAAACACAGACACTTCTGGGGTTCAGAGAAGTTCTGTGGACAGAAGGTAGGAATGTGTCCAGGCTGAGTTCTGACCGAATGGGAGGTGAGTCAGCTGAGTATGGGTTCTACAAAACTGAGACACAATTGAGTTGAATTCCTCAGTCACTAAGAAGATTGAGGCGTTGCTCTAGATTTCTACCTATAGAAAAGCCTGGAAGGAAAAACGGAGGTATCAAAAACCTGATGTGTGTGGACTTCATGGCTGCCAAACTGAACTGAATAATGAGTCATTACTTCCTATAGTCTCAGATATGGTTGTATCTCAAGTAAGATCCAGCCAGGGCAGTGGTGTGTGCCCTCTGATGTCTGGATGTGCATGTGCATCCTAAAAGTTGGGAGTGGGAGCTTCTGGTTAAAGGGAAAACCTGGGAATTTTGTTCTAAATTTTTTTTTTATCACATTTGCATTTTGTCTCCTGTCTCTCAATAGATAGATCAAGCAATCAATCAATAGATTTTTTTTCTATATATTTCTTGTATGTGGAATTTGTTTATTTAAAATTTTATTTTATATTGGGGCCAAAGTACTGGAGTTTCAGCTTTAGCATCATTCCTTCCAAAGAAATCCCAGGGCTGATCTCCTTCAGAATGGACTGATTGGATCTCCTTGCAGTCCAAGGGACTCTCAAGAGTCTTCTCCAACACCACAGTTCAAAAGCATCAATTCTTCAGCACCTTCTTCACAGTCCAACTCTCACATCCATACATGATCACTGGAAAAACCATAGCCTTGACTAGACGGACCTTTGTTGGCAAAGTAATCTCTCTGCTTTTCAATATGCTATCTAGGTTGGTCATAACTTTCCTTCCAAGGAGTAAGCGTCTTTTAATTTCATGGCTGCAGTCACCATCTGCAGTGATTTTGGAGCCCAAAAAAATAAAGTCTGACACTGTTTCAACTGTTTCCCCATCTATTTCCCATGAAGTGATGGGGCCGGATGCCATGATCTTCGTTTTCTGAATGTTGAGCTTTAAGCCAACTTTTTCACTCTCCACTTTCACCTTCATCAAGAGGCTTTTTAGTTCCTCTTCATTTTCTGCCATAAGGGTGGTGTCATCTGCATATCTGAGGTTATTGATATTTCTCCTGGCAATCTTGATTCCAGCTTGTGTTTCTTCTAGTCCAGCATGCGAAGAGTTGACTCATTGGAAAAGATTCTGATGCTGGGAGGGATTGGGGGCAGGAGGAGAAGGGGATGACAGAGGATGAGATGGCTGGATGGCATCACTGACTCAATGGACGTGAGTCTGAGTGAACTCCGGGAGTTGGTGATGGACAGGGAGGCCTGGCGTGCTGTGATTCGTGGGGTCACAAAGAGTCGGACATGACTAAGCAACTGAACTGAACTGAACTGATAGTTGATTTACAATGTTATCTTACTTTCAGTTATATAGCAAAGTGATTTGGTTATACATACACATATATCTGGGACTTCCCTGGTGGCTCAGCAGAAAAGACTCTGCCTTCAATGCAGGAGATGCAGGTTCAACCCCAGGGTCGGGAAGATCCCCTGGAGGAGGGCATGGCACCCCTAGAAAAACTTGCCTAGAAAATCTCATGGACTGAGGAGCCTGGTGGGCTACAGTCCATAGGGTGGCAAAGAGTTGGACATAACTGAAGCGAATGAGCATGCACACATGCACCCATATATCTATTCTTTTCCCATTTAAGTTATTACAGATTATTGAGCAGTTTCCTGTGCCAGACAGTAGGTCTTTGTTTGTTATCTATTTTAAATATAGGAGTGTACTATGTCAATCCCAAATTCCCAATCTGTCCCTAGCCCTCACCTTTTCTCTGGTGACCATAAGCTTGTTTTCTATGTCTATGAATCTGTTTCTGTTTGTAAGTAAATTCATCTGTATCACTGCTTTTAGATTTCTCATATAAATTATATCATATGATATTTATCTTTCTCTGTCTAACTTACTTCGTTTAGTATAATAATCTCCAGGTCCATCTGTGTTGCTACAAATGGCATTATTTCCTTTTTTAATGGCTGAGTAATATTCCGTTGTATATATGCACCACATATTCTTTATCCACTCATCTGTAGATGGACATTTAGGTTGCTTCCATGTCTTGGCTGTAGTAAAGTTGTGCTGCAATAAACCTTGAGGTGCATGCAACCTTTGAACCATGGTTTTCTCTGGATATATGCCCAGGAGTAGATCATGAGGTAGCTCTATTTTTAGTTTTTTAGGGAACATACTGTTCTCCATAGTGGCTGCACCAATTTACATTCATGGCGTTTTAAAAGAGACTACATCCCTACCTAAGATCGCCCTTGAGTGACTGTTATTTGTTGAATGGTAAAGCTGTGAGCCCTCAGTTGATAAGCTGACACACTGATTTCTGTTTTTCTGGCTCTTTCTTTGAAAGGACACTAATCCAACCCCAGGGGAAATAGGTAGCACTGGGATTAACAAACAAAAGATATTTCTTCCCTCACCTTGACCCAGATCTCCAAAGGAGGTCAGCCTTTGTCTGGAGGACACTCTGGTAGTGTAACTAGCCAAGCAAAACATTCACTCATTTGCCTGGCCCACTCTGGACCCATAAACTCTCACACTGGGCTCACTCCATGTATCCCCTGCCAAAGTCAACACTTCACAGTTGTCTACACTAAATTGCCCATTGTTTTCTCCAGGCTCAGGTTACCCTGAAAAAAAAAAAAAAAGATTATTTTAAAGTTCCTCTGCATTCAGCACATGGGACCTAATTAGTTGCCCCATCTGCAAGGGTAGTTTATCGGAGGAAGATTTGGTATTCTAGAGCTGATAGGCTCCTCCAGCGTCATTTCTATGGACAGGTTTTGTGAGGTGTTGTACTACAAGAATGGCATATCGCATGCTTTAAGCAACGTGAAAAGCAGTCTATGTTGTCACTTGCAGCATCACAGATGAATTCCTCTCCAGTTGCATTACTCAGGGAGCCTTCATCACTTGATTTCTGGAAACTCATTATTAAGGCAAAGAGACAGGAAGCAGTGTCAGACATGACAGCTCTGAATGGACATCACCTCAATGGTAACAAAACTTCCTCTTGTTTCCCAGGATCTCTCTGTGTTAGTAACACCAGGACATATTTCTCCCACGGTGCTGTCTTTCCATTTCGAAGAATTAGTTGAGGGCAAAGAACAAGAGAAATCTGCGAGATTTGCTTCCCCATAAAGTGTCTCGATTTTTAAAAATGAATTGGCCTGCCCTCACACAGGAGCGTGATGTGATGGGCTTATTCTTCATACAGCATGTGTTGTGCTTTGTTTTTCTAGCAGCCAGGATGGTTTTACGCAGAATCAGAAACATACTCTCCTGGTCTCCCTTGTGACCAATGCTGTAAGATAGCTGGTTGGAATTAGAGTCAGAGTATGTTATCACTGGAAGAAAGAGAAGCTGCCTTGCCCAGGCTTACACAGAAATAAGGTCAACACTATGGGATATTCAGGTGTGCCCTAGAGTACCAGAAAGATGTTGACCTTAGTTCATGATCCAAAACGCAGGGTCAAAGGGTGGGAGTGCACTGGGAGATGATGAGACAAGCCAGATCAGTCTCCAGACATAACAGGAGAAAGACCTGGGAAGCAGAAAGGGGAAAACAGCTGGGACTCTGGGAGACAGGACCTAGGGAGACCCTATGGCTCCACTTGACAGCCTCGCCTTGGCCCAGCTTGGTTTTTGATGTGCTGGATATAATTTAGCTACTGATATGTTTTTCAACATGTGGTTTTTCAACATCAGACAAGCAAGAGTGGTTAGGAAATTGGCAGCAGCAGTCAGGTCTCTGTGGGGGCAGTGTGGGGTCATGAGTACCAGATTCCTGACTCTCAAGCCAAGTGCTCTGATGCAGAGCTAACCTAGGGCTGAGAGTAGAGTTTTCCTTCTGGGAAAAGGTAACATCGAAGCTCGTGGCATCTGAGGAGGTTAGTTATCTGTGGCCCAGCTCTGGAAGACCTATACATCTTTCCTCTTCCTCATAGGCAGAATGAAACTGAAGCCTGGTTCAGTTCAGTTCAGTCGCTCAGTCGCGTTGGGCTCTTTCCTCTTCCTCATAGGCAGAGTGAAACTGAAGCCTGATACTGTGTCAGAAATCTCCAGAAGCACCCTAGGGTCAAGATAGAAATGGCTGCATTTGACTCTAGATACATTTGTCTCTGATAAGCAACAAGGATACTGTGGCCAGAGAAGCCTGCTTCCTGTTCATAAGCTGAGGTTTCAAGACCCTCCCATCAGACCCTCTCTTATTTTTTCACCAGCTCTTTTTTCTCTTCTTCTCTGCCCTTCCCCCCACCTCCTGGCCTATGAGCTTGTTCTTTCCTTCTATTGATTTTTAGGCCTGGTTCCCCAAAGCTCTAAGTTTATCTTTGGATTTTAGCTTTATCACACTCTTACATCTTTTAACTCCACATTTTAATCTCTTGACTTGATAGCTCAGGGCTTTTGTTTTCTCACCAGTTATTTGGCTCCGCCTTATTTTCTAGCCCTTAATCATTTGAGATTTTTAGCCTAAACTTTAAGTTTATTGTCTTGTTGCTTCCCGTTATCTGTTATTCTTTTTAACATTTCTGGTCTTTTACTTCTAGTCTGCATTTTATCTGGGTTTTTTTTTTTTTTTTTTTTTGGCCCTGCTGAGTCTTCATTGCTATGCGTGGGCTTTCTCTAGTTATGGAGAGCAGGGGCTACTCTGTAGTTGCTGTGGGCGGTTTTCTCACTGCAGCGACTTCTCTTGTTGTGGAGCCGGGGTTCCAGGACCCTCAGGCTTCAGTATTTACAGCACATGGGCTCTGTAGTTGTGGTTCACCACTTACTTGCCAGAACAGGAACCAAACCCGTATTTCCTGCATTGGCAGGCAACTCCCAGCCACTGGACCACCAGGGAAACCCTCATCTGTTTTTTTAAACTATCTTTTATTTTTTATTTTTTCCCTTTAAAATTTTTGTCTTTATTGATTTGTTGGTTTCAGATATGTTTATTTTTTATTGAATATAGTTAATTTAAAATGTTGTGCCCATCTCTGCTGTACAGCAAAGTGGCTCAGTTATACACATATACATATTCTTTTTCTTCCTTCTTACCATTTTCTACATTCTGTAATGCCTCAGCAGAATACCGGTCTGAAGCTATGCAGGTGATCAAGAGCTCCTGTGCTAACTTTCTCACTCCCACTTGCTCCCAGCCGCCCCTATACGTGTCTTTTCCATTTCTCTTCATAGATTTCCTAGCTTAGTTGAAGATGACTTTGTAAAGACACTTGCCTTGGGAGACTTGGGAGACTTATGGATAGAATCTCCTAAGAGCCAAAAATCCTACTGTTCAAGTAGCAGGTTTTATTTGCTGAGTATTAGTTATTTACAGCTCATGTTATCCAGGCATTTTCAGAAAAGTCAAGCATTTTAAAATCTATGTTCTCCAACATTTACGCCATTGGCTTATGAGTAAATCATCTGAGTAACTTGGGGCTGGAGCAAGTAGTACTTCTAGTCTGACTTGGTAAAGAGCCAGGTAGGGCTGAGGGGAGGGAACGAGGGTGGGTCTCTGATACCACACTGCCATCTCTCTGCTCCTCCCTGAGCTGGTTCTCTGCTCTCTCTGGGGAGGATCATTGGACAAGCCCATCTGAATGTGGGCATCATCCTTCTACCTCCTTTTCCTAATCATGAGAACAAAAAGAAGCTCTTTAGAACAGACATGATTACGAATAGGTTCCTAAGTGGGAGTAGATAGCAACCTTTCTAGGTGCTTCTTTCACACTACAGGCCCTGCGCCAGGCAACAGAGGCCTGCAAAAGGGTCTTCAGACATGGCTGTCCTCACTTTCTGATGTGGCTAGGTTTCCCAGATCTCCTGACTTCCCTGTCTCAGCATATTGCCAGTGTACAGGATTATAGTTGAAGGTGGAGATGTCCCATTCTCTTCTAGACCCTCTAACAAAGAAAGAGTGGAGGATTCCCCGTCATCTGCATATTATGACCATCTTTTTTTGTCAGTTATGGCAGTGGATGAGCAGGCTGTCTCCCCTGAAGGCTAGTACTTTTCCTCAGAATTTGACAACTAAGACACATCAAAATGAGATTCTCACAGTCGCCAGTAGATACAGTTTGCCTGTTAGAGACAGGTCTTCATATTAGGTGCCAAGGAAGTGACATAATATGTGTTTTAGTTCCTGCCTTTAGGGACCTTACGATGAAGTTGGTGATACATGAAATATGCATAACATAGTTACATGGCTTACAAATCCCTTACATCTTCAGGTGTTTCTCTCCTTCTCCCTGTATCTCACTAAAGACTTATTCATCCTCAGATCAAATTTTGTGGCTACCTTTTTGAGGAAATCCACCCTTCCTGGATTAGGTCCCCCACTTATTGGCTTTAATTGAACTCTTTTCCTACCTTCACCTTTGCACTTTGAGTTTCCTGTGTTTTTAGCTGTTTTTCTCACTAGAAAGTAAGCTATTTATTTTTTTGGACACTGAATTATTTTCATCAGAGATGACCATGTTGTTTTTATCACCAGTGTACAATATAGAGAGATAATAAATATTTTTGAATGAATCAGTCAATCAACTAGGAGGTAATGTATGTCATGTGTTAAGAGCATAAGAGAAACAACATATTCTGAAAGAATTTAGAAGGGGATGGAGAAAGCAATTTCTTGAAGAACTATGGTAAAATTGTGGAGATTTTTGTGATCCTAGGCACCTGATTGCAGGCATAGTCATATCTCAAAATCTGGTGTCAGATTAAGTTATGGAGTCCCTCAATCATAAGGAAGTTGATATGAGTTGATTAACATTCTTCTGGAAAGGGTGACATTGAGATTCTGCTGCTAAGTTGCTTCAGTCATGTCTGACCCTGTGCGACCTCATAGACGGCAGCCCACGAGGCTCCCCCGTCCCTGGGATTCTCCAGGCAAGAACACTGGAGTAGGTTGCCATTTCCTTCTCCTAATGGAGGTCAATGCTTCCAGATCTGTGTGTGTGTGACAATGATAACAAGGTCAGATTACCTCTTTTAGCCAGCTTCCATCACCGGCACTTCCTGAAAGCCATTGCATGTAGCAGTCTGTGGGGTGACAGAAAGGACCTAAGTGTAACAACCCTCTACTTCTGTTCTGGTAGGAGAGTTTAGGCATTCATAAAAAAAAAAAAAAAAATTTACACAGCGGGGTAGGCAGGAGGTTCAAGAGGGAGGGAACATATGTATCCTTATAGCTGATTCACATTTTTGTACAGCAGGAACCAATACAATATTGTAAAGCAATTATCCTCCAATTAAAAATGTATACAAAGACCCCTGAGTAGAACTGACACTCAGAAATCTTTACAAACAAGCAGACTGCAGAAGGAATACAGATACAAAAACAACCAGTGGGCAGCTGGCTCCAGCTGCATAAATAGATCCCATGTAAAGGTCAAAAAGAAATGGATTCATTTTGATATTTGGCAAAACTAATACAATTATGTAAAGTTTAAAAATAAAATTAAAAAAAAAAAAAAGAGAATGAAAAACCAAGTGGAAAAAAAAAAAAAAAGAAATGCCTACAGATGTAAGGACCTTGTAAGCCATCATAACTATCTGATGTACCCTTCTTGTATCACCAACTTCATCTTAAGGTCCCCAAAGGGGGATTAAAACACACATCAAGTAGCTTTCTTGGCATCTCATAGTAGGACCTGTAAATAACAGGCACTCAATACCAATTGGCTGCTGTGGAAGAGAGTCCCATTTTGAAATAGACCCCATGGAAGAATATTTGGGAGGGTGTTTGGAGGGGCTTCTGCTAGAGGGGACTCAAACACAGTTCTAACTGGGAGATGGGCCCATCTCTTGCTGGAGAAGACTAGGGAGGGTGGTTCTGTGGGGTGACAGCAAGCATATTGTGCAAAATGTGAAGGATAATGGATGCCTGTGTGGGATTGGTGGGTGAGGGAATTGCTGCCACAAAGCCAGGGAAGGTGATGAATAAGAGGGCAGCTACTGGTATACAGGAAAGGAGAAGAAGGGTAAATATCATGAATTACCACCCTCATTGGAGATGCCTGTATCAAGTATTTTTTGAATACCTGCTATGAAATTTGTGGATATGAGGTGTGGCTGGGAATTTGTAAGCTTGTGTATAAGCTTACACACAAAAGTTGGAAGTTGGAAGAGTGGCTGCTGTGTAGGGTTCAATCTGATTCCTCTAAGTGATATGAATTTCAAGGATCTAGTGGGGACTAGTACTCTGCAAGGAGATGGTAAATACAATGCTAACTGGACAGTCCCACCCCACCTAAACTCTGGGCTCTGAGAGCTGGAGGGCATCCAGTTAAAGGTTCAAATTCCATGAACGGGGCTTTTAGGAAAAGAAGCAAGCTGAAGCTGCTTGAAGGGGTTGAGAAGGGCAGTCACATGTTCACATGATGCTTGATAAAGCTAACTTAACATCAGAGTCCAGACTGGAGTGTGATAGGGGAAGGAGTCCAACTCAGAGGCTGACTGAGGGCTGCCACAGTCTTTAGTAAAGAGGAGCAGCATCTGGCCTTGAGTGAGGATAGAGACAAGAAACAACTGAAAAAATGTTTCCAATCCTGCTTTGATGTGGTGACACTGAGAGATGAGAACAGAGAAGGGAGAAAGGCAAACATTCAGCTTCTATCCTTACAACAGAATCTGCTAAATTGGCCTTCTAGGAGCTGCTTTGTGGAAGGGGTTCAGGCCAGGAGTCTGAAACATGACTCCACTTTTGGCTGTTAGACCTTGGAACAAAATAATTTTACATCAACTTTGACTTACTTATCTTAAATGACCTGTGATATATGACAGTACTTTGGTGGGGAAAGTATGGAACACATGACATCAATTCATGGCATGCTAAGTTACATTATTGATGGCAATAATGACTGAGATTTGTACACTGTTTTACAGTTTGCAAGGCATCTTTGCATGCATTATTTAATTTCATCCCTACCAAAACCACTGAGGTAAATATAATTATTTCATTCATAATTTATAAAGGAAGAGGCAGAGACTTGGAGCCTTGTCCTAAAGACATAAGGGTATAAAGGGGCAGAGGCAAGACTCAGACCCCCCAGATCTTGGCCTTCTGTACTGTGTGAGAACTTAGAGGTCTCATTAATTGAGTATCAGCTATGAATTTCTGATGCAATGGAAAGTAGCATTATGTGATGGTCTTGGTCATGCTGATGATGCTGACGGTGATGACTGTCTTGGGATGTTGATTCACCCATCCATTTATTCATCATATGTTTTCACTGAAGCACATGTGAAAGATACTGTGAAATGGTGTGTGTACAGATCTGTTTCATCTGTGGCTAGTGCCATATGATTCCACTCAGAGGACGAGCCTCTGACAGTTGGTTCAAGGACCCCTCCTTGATCAAGGCTCCCCTGGCTTCAAGTCCCAATACTCCACTTTTTCAGAACCCTGCTGCACTCTGCCATATGGTCTATGGTGTCTTCGTTTTCATTTTCTCTTTATTTATTGTTCACTACATGTTTTCAGTACTTCTTCTGTAGAAGGCTCTGTGGTAGATATATAGTATTTTGGGGCAGGAGAGTACCAAAGCTAACATTTGTTATTTAGTCATAGCACTAGGTCTGAACATGGTAGGAAATCAATAAACATTTGTTTATTGATTAAGATTCCCAGACTGAGAATCCGCATGGTTGGGAGGTGCCAAAATGAATCCCCTAAAATTACTGCCAGTAAACCAGGAGAGCAAAGTCCAAAGCAGCTGCAGGACTATTCAGGGACATTTTCACGTGATCTCTGTAGTCCACAAGCCCACCCTTGACCCGCCTCTCCGTCCGCAGTGTCAGGGCTTAAACAATTACATTCAGAGAATATAAAGTCACCATGTTGGGGGAAAAGGAAGAATCTGGCTCTTTAAACTCGTTTTGTGAACTAGATCTTGATCCAGTAGGGAAGATGTTAAGAAGCAACAAAAAAGAGAAAGAAATGTATTGTTATTTTTACCTGCATCCTGTTTCTGGCTATGCCACCGCTTTGTGAATGGGCCTTGGCACATATGCTGCTTTTGAGTGCCAGCTTTCCCATCTGTAATATAATCCCCACCCTTGATCTGCTGAGGCTCACAGGGGTGTTTGGAAGCCCAGGGAGGTAATATCTATTCTGTGCTTGCAGGATCCTGGACAAAAGGCATTGTAGAAATAAAGGCAGTCACTCCTATTAGAGTGTACACCATGTTCAGAAGTGTGTTTAATGCCCTGCCACCTTTTCTTGTGTCTCCTTGCCCTAAAGTCTTCCCTCTGCGTGTTCCCACAAGCACAGCTGTTCTGATCTGCCCGCAGTCAGATTAATTGAACGAGATCCTTTGAAATCCCATTTTGTTTACCCAACCTGCCCTCTTTCAGGGCTTTCACAAGCTCTTCTCTTTATTGAGAAAGAGATAAAGCTATCCCTTGGAATGACAAATCCTTGGTTCCTTTATCAGGGCAGCTTTTCTCCTGAAGGGTCCCCTTGCTCCTCAAGTGAGCTCATCTCAAACTCCCTTCACACCCTGTTGGCTGGATGCAGGACTCTCTGGTGCGGTTGCCTTGGCAACAACTTCTGTTTGTTGCAAGTGCAGATGAGTGTTGGGTCACTGTTATTTTCCCCTCTGCCTCATAGTACAAGAGGGGCAAACAAACCGTGGATTAGGCGAAACAAAGGAAGTGGTCCGGTGAGTGTGAGGAGGAGGGGGAGAGCGGGCACAGGAGGCCTCTGGGAAGACGTCTGTTGGTCCTTGGGAACCTATCGGGTAGTTAGACGTTTAACAAAAATATTAACGCCAAGAAGCAATTTTTTTTTTTCCAAGAAGCAATTTATCTAGAGTGAGTTAAGGCAAACACGTAGAGACCGTGACACGAAGGACTAATTCCTATGAGACTCATAAGAAGAAGCGGCTTCACAGGCAGAGCTGAGTATCTCCTCAGGGTAGTAGAACTATACTTGGTGTGTTTTTCTCATCCTCAAGGAACTTAGACTTTGGGAATCCACTGACATTTACTGAGCACCAGGGCCTGCTTTGAAGGTAGACCCTGAGGTTATTTTTTTAAATAGCATTTTATTTATTTATTTATTGCCTTACATGCAAATTATAAATGCTTCTCACATAGTAGGCATTCATAATTACTAACTGAATTTTAAAAAATTATCCTCTTTAGCAACTCCAGGAGTGACAGGGGACTCTGTATAAGGGTCCTCCAATGTATATATTATTCTAGCACTTTGCTTATTTTTTTCGTATATTGTGCACAATGTTTTCTCCCTGTAACATCCACCCATTGGACTTTGTTTTGTTACATGAAATCAATCCATTTATTATCTATGTAAATTCTTCTAAATACTTCATGTAGCTTTTGTGTCTCACCACATTTTCTGTTTTCCAAGCTAAACTTAGTTTCTTTAGCCATTTGACCTGTGTTGACTTTAAAATCCTTCTCTGACTTGCTTCTTTTTCCCTTAAAACCTACCAATTTGCCTGGTTCTCTCTTAAAGTGCAGCAATTGTTCTAGTTACATATCACAGCTACCGAGGGAAGACAGGATGAGCCGATTAACAGGAAACGTTTGGCTAGTGAATCAGAAACTTGATCCAATGTTATAAAATGTTTATCGATCACTTACATGAAACTAGTTTAATGTCTAACCAATTAAACCTAATTGAAGGCAGTCTTCTGCCAAGCCAACTATACCTTTCATTGGATTTTGAGCAATGAACCAATGTGCATATTAGTGAGAAGAGGTGAAACTAATTCTCTGTTCTTAATCACTCATAATACATGCTGGTCCTCAATAAATATGATATCAAAATAATTATAATAAGATTATGTGAAATCTAAGACATGGTAATTAATGAAGAAGTATTTGAACTGTCAGTGGTATCTTGAGTCCTTAAGGGAAAAATAATAACCTGACAATACAAGTGAAATATGAGATCAACCAATTAATTAGCAGAATAATTTAATCTGATGCTCTGAAAGTAGGCCAATTAAAATGCACTGTTACTATTTAACATTGATTAAGCAAGGTGCTAGATCCTGAACACAGTTTGAAAATAGACCTTATTTCTATCTTCTGGGAACATAAAGCTAATTTAAGCAGTTGTATATAAAAGGACAAAGGAATGAGAGGTGTGGTGTTGTCTTGGTTATGTATTGAAGCTCCTTCCTCTAGTGCTAGGCACGAGTAGGGAAAGGCTGTGAATACCATGATATTCTTCCAACCTTCTCACTTCCTCTCCAGCCTCCTCCTCTTTCTAATGTTCATTGGAGGGTGGGGAGGGATCAATTTGAGGCCAAATGAAGATCAAAGAAATGAGTTTGGGGGGAAAAAAAAAAAAGATTTCCAAAAAATACTGTTTTCTACACTTGAGAGAGTGGAAAAGAGGAACCTGGTATCATCAGTGCCTTTGTTAATTCTTTAGGAGTAATTCATTGGATATTAATGAAAGAACAATAACAATAAATACAAAAAACTGAAACCATCTTGCCTTCCAGCATCCTTAAGAGAAAACTCTCTAATTTAATGATGATACAAAGATAAAACATAAAGTAGCCCATTAACTGTTCATTTAACTTTAACAAATTCTGATCTCTGGAATAAACAATAATAATATAAATGTATTTATAATTTGAAAAAAGTTCTTTAACCTCTTATAAGCCTTTTCCTTGTGAGATATTGAAGTCTTATGGTCTCCTCTCCCATACCTTGCTTATGTACTGGATGATCAGTATGTTGGTGTTATAACACTCTCCCTGAAAAGAGAATCCTCCATTCCTTCCATCTCATGAGAAGAATATACAAAAGGGCCCCTCCCCCCCTTCCTGGATTAAAAGCATCCTATTGGGCTGCCCTTTGAATAACTTTTTAGTAGTTCAAGTAGGTATGTTGAGGCATTAATCTTCTTGTCTTCTCCTTGGGAACCAGTGGCATTTCTATCATAGAGATTGGAGAGACCTGGTTTAGCTGGACACCAACCATGGCTCTTTGAATCAAATGAGACTCACCCTAAGGCTTAGGACTGACAAGCATGCTTTTGTTAGAGTATTCCATCATGTAATATACCATAATGAATAATAATTTGCTGAAAGTTATTGTGGGTTTTTCAAACACACTAAATTATTGTGCTTAAACACAAAAGAGCTCTGCACTCACCTGCTAAAACTATTACCAATTCACTGTAGGTTAAGAAGTATGAGTATTTGCCTAACAATAGCACTCTCCTCAGCTTGACTTTATTTCTCAGTGCACATTTACATGAAAACAGGATAATAACACTATGATGATAAAGTTATGAGTAATTGGATTCTTACTAAAGTCTACTAAAGCTAAGTGCTTTCCATGCATTATTTCACTAAATCCTTACGACTTATGAGGTAGACATCATCATTAATTCCCATGTTGTAGAGATAAAGAAGCTGAAACCTAAAAATGAAGTAATATGGCAATTGGTGATGGAAAAGCACAACTCCAAGCCTGTCTGAACCTCACTGCTCTATCATCCCTTTGAGAATAAAGTGTCAGTGTGTAGAGCTTACAAACATCACTTGGACATGGATGGTTTTGACATCTGAAACATCATTGCTGTCCATAATGGATGCATCAGGCTTGTGTCCCCTGACTTAATCTTTACATACATTATATGTATAACTTGATTATTATAATAATTTTACAACAAATTGCTGAGACCCAGACCCTGATGCTGGGAGGGATTGGGGGTAGGAGGAGAAGGGGAAGACAGAGGATGAGATGGCTGGATGGCATCACCGACTTGATGGACGTGAGTTTGAGTGAACTCTGGGAGTTGGTGATGGACAAGGAGGCCTGGCGTGCTGCAATTCATGGGGTCACAAAGAGTTGGACACGACTGAGCGACTGGACTGGACTGAGCTGAAAGGTATGGAGCATCTCCTTGGTGACCACTCTTTCTCTGCTGTGTCTTTCTCTATGGTCATGTTTGCATTGTTCCCAATCATCTAACTAAATTAGTTTACTTATTTAAATCTCTACATTATCTTTCTCATCAACCTAGTCTGAAATTAGCAATTTTTACCTGTACTTCTACTCAGGAAGAAGAAATAGAAAAAAAAATGAAATAGGGGCTGCTTTGTTGTTGTTCTGAAGGTTGCAATGTATCACTTTCTTTGTCTTGAGGGATAAAATAATGTTTGAAATTGCAAGAAATTAGGATTTCAGAGCCAAATCAATCTTCCTCTGTAATTCTGTATACTTCCTTGGAATTCCTTGGGGTCTCCCATTTATTTAGTGTTGTGAATTTAAAGTCTGGATTCCCCAAGTTAACTGTCCAAAAGCCCCTCTCTACCTCAGTTCCCCAACCCAGCAGCCCCAAGCTAAACAGCCCCCAGGGAAGGCTTTGTCCGCTTATTTTTTTACCTGATGCTCTTGAATTTGAAGGGGCTTCCCTCGTGTCTCAGACGGTAAAGAATCTGCCTGCAATGCAGGAGACCCAGTTCAACCCCTGGATCAGGAAGATCCCCTGGAGAAGGAAATGGCAACCTACTCCAGTACTTGCCTGGGAAATACTATGGACAGAGGAGCCTGGTGGGCTACAGTCCATGGGGGTGTAAAGAGTTGGACATGACTGAGTGACTAACACTTGCATTTTTTCACTCTACCACTCAAAGGGCACAAATGTTATGGAACATGGGGAAATTCATCAGTGTCTTCCTTGGGCTAGTGAAGTAAGAGTGCATTCAGATAATAAGGGGTAAATTATCTTGTGATTGTCTCTATTTTCTGACCCTGTGGCTGGAGAGAAATTATTAAGAAATGATGAGAAAACCTTGGCAACTGATGAAATATAGAAGAAAAGGGAGAAAGAGGAGTCCAGGATGATGCGCATATTGAATTTCGGTTCCTGTGAGAAGGACAATACTATTAATGGAGTACAAAAGTCAGATGGAAGAACCACAAGGGTTGAAGGGAGGAGGGGAAAGAAATGATGAATTCAGTTATAAAGTAGTTGAGTTTGAGGTCAGGCTGCAAAATTAAGTAGCAGGTGTCCATCTGGCAGTTTGAATAGTGGAAGTAGAGTTTAGAGAAAAGGTCCAGGTAGGAGATAAAAATGTGGTCATTAGTGGAAAAATGGATGATGTTTCTGGGATAGAGAAGAGAAATGAGGCTTGGGCCTTGAGAAATGCTCACCCTTAAACAAGCAGCCGACACAGAAAAGCCTGTTAGGAAGTTAGAGAAGGAATGTACCATGAAAAGGAGAATAAATAGTATAGTACCATGTGTTGGGAGCCCAGAAATGATAATAGGGTTTTTTCTGATAAGGCTGTGAGGATTCAATCAGATTAAATGTGTTGAAGCAATTCATAAGCTATCAAATGCTATACCAGCTTTTACTTATAAAGTTGTTATTTAAAACCAACATATATTGAGAAAATGTATTGAAGGAGATCAGCATCTGAACCTCTAAGACCCAGTTAGGAAACTCCAGCAAAACACATTTTATAACTAAATTGAACCATATAAAATGGCCACTTGTTTTCTCAGAGAAAAATGTACTTTTCATATGATTCATTCTGATACTTGAGCAGGGTTCTCCAAACCCACTGTGATGAGCTCAGCCACATTCAGGCTTTAGGAAGTGATTTTATCTAAACCAGATCCTTTCCCTTGGCCCTCACTTTGGTACCTCTGGTCATTCTACCTAAGGTCTTCTGAGGGATGGAGAAGGGGACATGACTGATGAGAGTTACACAGCCCAGTAGCCACAAACTTTAGATCAAAAATATATTCTCTTAACTTCTACATGGTCCACTCTTTTGGCCTCCCTTCCACACTCTTTTCCTGAGTTCAATGAGTGTAGTCAAGAAATCAAGACTCAAAACTTGTGACTCTGACTCTGTGTTTCCCCAAACTAAAAGTAAGAAAAATATCCTCAGTGATCTAGTATACTGGGTACATCACAGGGAAATAACCAAATAACCTGCAGGTACAATTTGGGCAGGGAAAGGGTTAAGATCTGTCATCATTCTGATTGACACTTAGACCCTTTTCCATGGTCTAGTGAATTTTATGGTCAGACTAAAGCAGGACACCAAGGGAATTGCTTTAATTATGCAAATCAATGACCCAATTAAGAACTTTCTTTTGTACATAGAGTCCCAGCATTTGCATGCCTGGTCAGTTGTTCAAATTACCAAATTTTACTTGGTCTCATTAATGTGTAATCTTTAAAATGCATATTCACCCAACTAATGTTGTAGCGTGGTCCCTGCAAATGGAATTCTTCCCAAATGTGTAAGTGGCTCTAAGTAGTTTTAAAAGTTTTAAAAGCACAGTAAGTACCTTGTATATAGCCTGTTGATCATTAAAAGAAGTTCTGCAAAATGGAAGTCAGCAGAAAGAACCATTAAAGTGCAAATGGGGCAATTACAGACTGCCAGCCTGACTCTCCCTGTCACTCTGCATGACTGCCGCCCCTTTGCCAACTCCACAGTAGTCTGAAGAAGCTGACATGTATTCTTGATTCTTTGGTGTGGTTTCAGGGAAGGGAGATATTCCAAGGCACAGCTTTATATCTAGGACAATACACAAGAGGTTGAGAAAATGCCTGGTTTTAAAACAAAAATTAAGCCCGGCCTTATATTTGCCCTTTGAAATGACCATTGGTTTCAAACTTTATCTTTGCCTCCTCATCTCAGATTCCTATAATACCTACCCCCATGACTGCTGATTTTCATAAATGCAATTTCTTAAGGAAAATGTGAAAAGAATGTGGCAGCGGTTGATGGCCAGCCAGGGAAGGCAGTTGCCTCTGTGTTTCTCTTCTTAGAGATACAGCAATAAAACATCAGTGAGATTTTTCATTTTAAATAATCAGAGAGAAAGATGCTTATGTAGAGAAACTGAATCAATCTCAGATATGGAATATAAAATTATCATATAATTCTATTAAGAACTGCATCTATATGCAGGTCAGGAAGCAATAGATAGAACTGGACATGGAACAACAGACTGCTTCCAAATCAGGAAAGGAGTACGTATGTTCTATATATATTGTCACCCTGCTTATTTAACTTAATATACACAGTACATCATGAGAAACGCTGGGCTGGATGAAGTGCAAGCTGGAATCAAGATTGCTGAGAGAAATATCAATAACCTCAGATATGCAGACGACATCACCCTTATGGCAGAAAGGGAAAAAGAACTAAAGAGCCTCTTGATGAAAGTGAAAGAGGAGAGTGAAAAAGTTGGTTTAAAGGTCAACATTCAGAAAACTAAGATCATGGCATCTGGTCCCATCACTTCATGGGAATAGATGGGGAAACAGTGGAAACAGTGAGAGACTTTATTTTGGGGTGCTTCAAAATCATTGCAGATGGTGACTGTAGCCATGAAATTAAAAGACGCTTGCTCCTTGGAAGAAAAGTTATGACAAACTTAGACAGCATATTAAAAAGCAGAAACATTACTTTGCCAACAAAGGTCCATCTAGTCAAAACTGGTTTTTCCCTAGTCATGTATGGATGTGAGAGTTGGACTATAAAGAAAGCTGAGCACCGAAGAATTGATGCTTTTAAACTATGGTGTTGAAGACTCTTGAGAGTCCCTTGGACAGCAAGGAGATCCAGTCAGTTCTGAAGGAAATCAGTCCTGAATATCCATTGGAAGGACTGGTGATGAAGCTGAAACTCCAATACTTTGGCCACCTGATGCGAAGAACTGACTCGTTTGAAAAGACCCTGATGCTGGGAAAGATTGAAGGTAGGAGGAGACAGGGACGACAGAGGATGAGACAGTTGGATGGCATCACCAACTCAATGGACATGAGTTTGAGTGAACTCTGGGAGTTGGCAATGGACAGGGAGGCCTGGAGTGCTGCAGTCCATGGGGTCACAAAGAGTCGAACATGACTGAGAGACTGATCTGATCTGATTTTATTCCAAAGCACAGTCTTAGGAAACCCAGCAATATATTTCAGAAAATTGAATGCTAATTTTAAAACTTAAATTTTTGCACCTATGGGATACTTTAGAAAGCTAATTTTCACCACAGACTGTGGTAATTTTAATAAGAATATCCTAATATGACTGATGCTCATGAACAACTTCCATGTATTGAAAATTGGGCTTGAAATGGGATTTGAGGCTGTCATTTTTATAAATGAGATATATTTTGTGCATGTAGTCCCATTTTTAATAATTTTAAAATTGGAAATTAATAAAAAAAAAAAAACTCCATAGCAGTTTTTTTAAGGGAAAGGGCACTGTTTATCTTCATTTGATTGCTTTACTTTATAAAATTCCCTTAGGGCTTCATCCAGACATTGCATCTTTTCAGCAGCCATATTGCTATTACTTTGTTAATGTATTTTATAAAGACAGCAAAGCTAAGTGTATAGATTTACCACAGGCTGAAAGTCGCCTAGTGAGTTGTCTGGCAAGTGGTAGCTTGTTTCTGAAAATATCATAATTATGCTTTGTGGCTATTCTATGTAGCTTGTTTTGTCTATATTTCTTTATTAATAATTGCAATTTTTATCATAATCAAGTACTTCTTTGTAAGGTTTGGGCTGAGATCACTAGATTGCCAGGATCACAGATGCTAATCTTTGCTCCTGAAGGTCAAAGTCTTGATTGGTAGACCAGCCTCCCTGTCTTTGCTGCAAATGAAACAAGGATGAGTCGGAAGTAGTAACCAGGCTCAGAAAGAGAACGTTTGTATGGGATTAATTTCTCAGTCTTTACAGTAACATCACACCTTTATTTTAATGATGTATGTGAAATACAAACCTGCATAGATGGCCTGTAAAGTAGGCATTGTTACTTCTGTCCTCTCCACTTCAAAATTCCTCTGGTGGCCTTCTCTCAGGATGGGTTCAGGCATTCCTGGTTTCTGGGCATGCCTACTCTTTGAGGTGGATATACCACCTCAAACCATATCAAACCTGTTTGTCTATTATATATGTATTTAATGCACCATACCTCACATGAAATCACATTTATGTATGATTATCAAAGAGAGAACTTGAATTTTCTCAGACTATTCGATATAATAACATTTGTAGATACTTAAAGCTCAACATTCAGAAAACAAAGATCATGGTATCCGGTCCCATCACTTCATAGGAAATAGATGGGGAAACAGTGGAAACAGTGTCAGATTTTATTTTTGGGGGCTCCAAAATCACTGCACATGGTGATTGCAGCTATGAAATTAAAAGACACTTACTCCTTGGAAGGAAAGTTATGACCAACCTAGATAGCATATTCAAAAGCAGAGACATTACTTTGCCAACAAAGGTCCGTCTAGTCAAAGCTATGGTTTTTCCAGTGGTCATGTATGGATGTGAGAGTTGGACTGTGAAGAAAACTGAGCGCTGAAGAATTGATGCTTTTGAACTATGGTGTTGGAGAAGACTCTTGCAAGTCCCTTGGACTGCAAGAAGATCCAACCAGTCCACTCTGAAGGAGATCAGCCCTGGGATTTCTTTGGAGGGAATGATGCTGAAGCTGAAACTCCAGTACTTTGGTCACCTCATGTGAAGAGTTGACTCATTGGAAAAGACGCTGATGCTGGGAGGGATTGGGGGCAGGAGGAGAAGGGGACGACAGAGGATGAGATGGCTGGATGGCATCACTGACTCAATGGACGTGGGTCTGGGTGAACTCCGGGAGTTGGTGATGGACAGGGAGGCCTGGCATGCTGTGATTCATGGGGTCGCGAACAGTCGGACACGACTGAGCGACTCAACTGAACTTAACTGAAACATTTATTATTTTTCCTTTTCATTTTTTCACATTTTGGAGGGATTTTTTTTTTTTTTTTTGGTTTGTTTTTTGGTCCCAAATATTATGGAAGCCCTTGAAAAGCCTATCAACCCTAGATACTAAGCATAGAAGACTTCCCTTGTCTCCTATATTAGAATAAAAGTATCTTTCCTACTGGCCAAGACTAGCTCCTTCTCTTATGCCTTCAATCCTGGCCCTGCTCCCATCAACAAGCATTTGGAGAAAGTCTACCATATGATCACATGACTGGAAGCAAGTCTACATGATAATGTAGACTGAGAATTCCTGTAACAGAGAGAGGACAAGATCACTTTTTCTTAGGACCTGGCTTAGGATGGTTTCACAGAGGAGGTGGCATTCACAGTGAGCCTCATAGTTTAATTGGACTTGGATAGATGGAGGAAAGTGGAGGTGAGGTAGGCATTCTAGACAGAAACAGCATTGGCAAAAGCAACAGCTTTCTGTTAGATCTTGGCCTGTAAAATAGCTCTGCCTTCCTCATTTTCAAAGACTAGAGACAATGGACAAGTTTCAGTTTCCTTCTATTTCTCAGACTACCCTTGTTAGTCTACTCTTGCTGCTACTGCTGCTGCTAAGTCGTTTCAGTCATGTCCGACTCTGCACGAACCCACAGATGGCAGCCCATCAGGCTCCCCCGTCCCTGGGATTCTCCAGGCAAGAACACTGGAGTGGCTTGCCATTTCCTTCTCCAAGGCATGAATTACCTCTATGAAATCAGACGTTGCCACCTAGAGCCTGCCTGTCTCCTCTTTTTCTTTCTCGTTGTAGTTCCCTTAGTAATCTGAGTTTTCTCAAGGCTAAAAACCATTACCTTTTGCAGAATACTATTTCCTATCTCCAAGGTCAAGCTTTCTTCTAAACTAAGGGTGTTTTGTTTTCATTTGTATGGTGGGCATCTCTTTGCATCCCTAACTAAGCATAGCAATTCCTCCAGATGAGTCTACTCTTTGTTCTGTGCTCCTTATTCTTGTTACTACCAGAAGTTTTTCTTGGGCATCCTTGGACCACAACATCTCCTGGCTCTTCCTTCTTATCTTTCACTCCCTTCCCACCTCACTCTCTCCTGGCTAGCTGATCATTCATTTTCCTTTCACTTAGATGATGACCAAGCCTCCTACATGGCCCTTCTGTTTCCATTCCCACCAACACAGGCTACACCCTCAAGTTACAAAATGCCCATTTCCGATCATATCTCTGCTCCATTAAGGGTGTTAAGGACATCAGTATCTAACAAATAGGTTCAAAATGCTCAGGTAATATGTGAGCTCTCTATTACCTACCTGTCCAATAGCAAATCAAATATTCACTTTTATATACTCTTTGCCTCATCAAAACAAACTTATTTGCTACTTCCCACAGTCACCTAGAATTTTTGGTTCTATCTTTTTGTGTAGAAAACTCTTGCTTCCCATGTTGAAATCTGCCTTCTCCTTTAAGGTTCAACTGGAAACTACCTCCTTTGCAGAGTATCTCTGTATGCTATACTTTCTTCCCCATCATTCATTTCCCCTCCCCCAGTCCCATAAAGTATTGGAAAGGAATTCTCCCTCTTTTGAATTCACATTTTTCTAATTAACAAACTTGACTGTGTTATTTCTCTTTATAATCCCATAGCATTTTACTCAAAACTCTTAGGGCAATTATTGTACTTTGCATTGATTCTGGAGACATTCCTCCATAAATATCTAGTGGATGAATGAGTGTAGCCTTTATAGATTTTTTTCCCCCTCTAACAAGTCTGCCTTCCCATCTCTAAGTCAATTGAAAGAATATTATACATGGAGTGAATTTATGTATGCTCGCAACAAGTTATTTTAAAGGATAATTTGAAAGGGTGCTTATTTCTGGTGTGGAATTACAATTCTCTGTGTAACTATAAAAAGAGAAATTAAACTGGTGATTGGATAATTTTCATTATATCCTCTTACAGAATATTTGAATTAAATTTTTATATGATAAAATCGGGAAGAGTCAGGACAATGAACAACAGTGATAGTAATTATTTAATAGCTATTGTTTATTAGGAACCAGATGTGTGCTACAACCTGATCATATGATATGTACACATTATTTCTATTCTCACATTTTGTAGATTTGAAAATTGAGTCTCAAAGAGACTAAATTCAATTATCTAAACACTGATGATTACTATTTAACATCCACTCTTAGATCTTATTTCTCTGGATCAGAATCAACTTCTCAAAATATTTCTGGTTACTTAAACATCAGATGATTCTAGGTGTTTTTCTTTTCTCTAGTAAAGCCTATCACAGTATTGATCAACTGTGCTTTGCCTCTACTCTGTTCATGTGAAGTTATATTTTCCTTACTTCATACATTCGTGTGGTGGTTATTCCTAGAGTCTGAAAAACATCAAGTTATCAGTGCATGAATTGAGACTCTCCTCATGATGATTCAGGGTACAGTTCCATAGTGCCTGCATCTGAGAGTGATGTGCATTTGCCCACCAAGCACTGCTCTTTCTGTAATATTGGCAGGATTTTGCCTAAAATATTAAATTTTTAAAACTTGGCCATTGTTAAAAAAAAATGTTTGCACTGATCTGTTCTAACAATAGGAGATTCCCACCTTCAGAGCTGCTTTGTGGAGCTAAGGAAGCTCAGCGTTATATTACAAGAGCTTATTTGAGGAAGTTCCATATGAGCAGGGTGGTGAGAAGAAAAAGCGTGGGCTTCAAATTGTTGCTGAAATCTGGCCTCTGTTCACAGATGCCTAATAGAAACACAAAGACAGGGTTTGGGGCAGAGTAGAGAAGAATATCTGTTAATTGCTTTGCCAGGCAAAGGGGGCCACAGTGGCCTCATGCCCTTGAGACTGTTTGACCCACCCTGGAGGGGGTAGTGAGAAGTTTTACAGTGTTCAAGGAGCAGGGTGTGATCAGCTCATGGACAGTGCTTGGATTGATTGGCATCAAAGTGAAGTTTCAAGCATCATCTACCTTCTGGTTTCAACTAGCCTGGGCTCTATGTTCTTGTGGTCAGCAGTTTCCATCTAGAGGGGGTCTGCTTCATACAAAAACAATTTAGAAATGTGTGTCAGGCCTTTATTTCTATCTTTCAGGGAACTGGGAGTTCACTGATTCTGCTATGTGACAGAATTATGGTCTAAATTGCTACCAGCTCCCCAGCCCAGTAGCTGTTGTTTGTTTCTACATCTTCACAGTTCCCAATCATTAACGCTGGAGTCAGTCTTTTCCTTTAAAAGACAAGGACACAGGGGCTGTACACAGTTTCAAAACCTTGGCTCTACTGCTTAGGAGCTGTGGGCTTCTCCATTTCCCTGTTTGTGTCATGAGTTGGCGTTAGGGGTGGGAGAAGAGATAACACCTATCATAAAAAGTTACATGTCTCCTTAATTGCTCAGTGGTGTCCAACTCTTTGTGACCCCATGGACTGCAGCCCACCAGGCTCCTCTGTCCATGGGATTCTCCAGGCAAGAATACTGGAGTGGGTTGCCCTGCCCTCCTTCAGGCAACGAGTGATATGGGGATTGGAAAAAACATATGTGCCCGGTATAAATGAAGTAGTCAACAAATTGTTTTTAGTCTCACAGGAAATTCCTATTCCCTGGAGAAGGAAGCATCCTGTGTTGGTTTTCTGTGGCTGCCATAACAAATCACAATTTATTCTCTCATAGTTCTAGAGGCCAGATTTGTCAAGGTTTGGCAGGGATGTACTTCCCCTGGAGGACCTGGAGGAAATGCACACTTTGCCTCTTCTCGCTGCTGGTGGCTGCCAGCATTCCTTAACTTAGGGCCACATCACTCCAACCTCCATCTTTGTTGTCCACGTAATCTTCTTTCGCCTCCCTCTTATAAGAATGCTCATCAATGGGTTTCAGGCCCACATGGCTAACCCCAAATTATCTCATCTCAACATCTTTAACTTGACATGTGCAAAGATACTCCTTGTACATAAGATGGCATTTATAGGTTCTGAGGATTAGGACATGAATATCTTTAGGGGGCATCATTTAAACCACTGTAGGTCCTGGAGGAATGGGTAAATTATCTTGTTTTGTTTCCTTTTGGCATGTAGAATGTGTGAGGTACACAGAATATTCCTGAGTGGGGTTTTTGTTGTTCAGTCACTCAGTCATGTCTGACACTTTGTGACCCCCATGAACTGTAGGACGCCAAGCATCCCTATCCATCACCATCAGCTGGAGCTTGCTCAGACTCATGAGTCAGTGATGCCATCCAGCTATCTCATCCTCTGTAATCCCCTTCTCCTCCCGCCTTCAATCTTCCCCAGCATCAGGGTCTTTCCTAATGAGTTGGCTCTTCACATCAGGTGGCCAAAGTATTGGAGTTTCAGCTTCAGCAACAGTCCTTGCAATGAACACCCAGGACTGATCTCCTTGAGGATGGACTGGTTGGATCTCCTTGCAGTCCAAGGGACTCTCAAGAGTCTTCTCCAACACCACAGTTCAAAAGCATCAATTCTTTGGCGCTCAGCCTTCTTTGTGGTTCAACTGTTACATCCATACATGACTACTGGGAAAATCATAGCTTGGATTAGACGGACCTTTGTTGACAAAGTAATGTCTCTGCTTTTTAATATGCTGTCTAGGTTTGTCATGGTTTTTCTTTCAAGAAGCAAGCATGTTTTAATTCCATGGCTGCAATCACCATCTGCAGTGATTCTGGAGCCCCCACATTAAGCTCTGTCTCTGTTTCCATTGTTTCCCCATCTATTTGCCACGGAGTGGAGTAGTGCAATGATGCTTCTGACTGCCAGGGGGCAGTAAAGAGGCTGAAACAGATTATGAGAGGATCCTAATGCAGCCAGAGAAGCTGGGAGATGGCAGGAGGCCTGCAGAAGGGAAGATCTAAGCTCTAGGTGTAGCCTTGGCCTCAATTCACAGTGTAGCAGAAGATCAGACACTTCTCCATGGGCCTCAGTTTTCTTATTTATAAAATGAGAGTATTGAACCAGATAAGAAATTTAAAACTGACTGCATACAGGTTGAATGCAACCTTCCTAGGTGTTTTATTTCTACCTTTAAAATCTGAACTTTTTAAAAATTGGCAGACACCATATGAAAATTAGTACAGCTTCTTTTGACAGTTGGATGTGGCAGCCATAGGCCACTCAATCTCCTTTGCTGGCAGTAGGTTGTAGGGAGTGTGGCCGCATCATTACCATCCAGCTTGCCACCTCTCCCTCCACATCCTATTGGTTTCCAACACTGAGGCTGAGTGCCAGGGGCCCGCGGCCACTCTCTCACACTGCAGATTTCCTGATGGTAGAGAAATATTTGTCTGCATCCACATTTCCATCAATTGTGAAATCCAGATAAATGGCTTTTCCTGTGCCTAACTGGGTTCACTCACTTGGCCTGCCTAGAGTCTTGCTTCTGTGATGTCTGAGTTGGAGGCTGCTCATCTCTATGACACTGATGATCTAGATGCCAGAGAAGGAGGTTGGGGTTGCCAGGGGTGATCTGACCTGTGTCTGCAAGTAAGCTCTTCATACGCCCTTCAAGGCACACCAATCCACCATGATCCAGACCTGTTACAGGGATACCTTGCAGTTCGTAGGATGAGATTCATGACCTCTGTTATTGCTCCTTATAACCTGATCCTCCCGCCTCCCCCACCCCCAATTTTCTCAGTCCTCAGGTTTCTTGCCCTTGTCTTTCTGTACATTTCCACAACTCTCACTGCACAATGTTTTACCCTTCAACTCCTGCCGGCAGTAGCCTTCCTGAGGTTTTTCTGGGAGTTTATTACAGCAGCCTGCCCTTCGTCTGGACTTTACTGCTCTCTCTTGCATGATTCATGATTTAGTTCTGCAGAGCATTTTTAAAGCCTTGTTTGCCATGGAAGAGAACTAGGAAACAAAGCAGCATATTGCCTTCAATCTGGTCCCTCTCATAAGGGGGTTAGTTAATTTTTAAAATTGTAATCCTCCAGTAATGGACCATCTGAAAAGACAGCCTCTCTCTCGGTTGGAGCCTCCTGTGACACAGGAGCCTGTCACATGTCCTGTCCTGGGCTTGCCTGCTCACCTTTCAAGGAAGCTGTCTTCTCCCATTCCCCTGGTCTCCAAGTCTCAATGTTCCTTGTCTTTCCCAGGATATTTCTAACTGAAGGTGGACAGTGATGCCATCTCATCACCTCTCCATCCCCAACAATATTCTTAACCTCCCAGGAGCTACCAACTCACTTTGAAGACCAGGTTCTACTGAGGTAGTTACCTGAATATGCTAATAATGGAGAAGGCCAAGATCTCTCAAAAGAAACCTTGGCTTTTATTTTAGTTTCTATTTAATTTTTGATATTCTGGAGCTTCCCTAGTAGCTATCAAGCTAACAAAGTTTTAAACACTATTAAAGCTACAGAAAAGCTTGGATCTGTCTTAGATCCTTAGTTGTATGGAGTTCAAGTCAGCAAACAGCTGCTCCGGATGCCCTGGCTGTGCTTGCATTCAGTGTGAGCTAACAGACTGTGGAGATAATGCTGCCTTAACAGGAAGGGTACATGATCACTGAGGTGGGGTGCTCAAAAGACAGGATAGAAAGAGAAGCCTGGTAGACACAGAGGAAGACAGATCAAGAGATAGGAAACTGATTAAAGCATATTAGAAGCATGCTTTATTATATTCTTGGTAGTTCAAAGTGTGAATGATGGTAGACATAAGGCTTTTGCAGACTCTGAAGACAGAAAATATTTCTTGAAGACCCATGTAGTTTCCTGAAAAGCATACACTTGTTTCAAATGATGTCCCATCAACTTTGCTTTCATTTTTCTCTATTATCTATTTTATTTTTAATTGGAGGATAATTGCTTTACAATATTTTGTTGATTTCTGTCATACAACTTTGCAAATCAGTCTATAACTGTATATATATATATATATATGTATATGCATATGTATATATATGCTTAGTTGCTCAGTCATGTCCGACTCTTTGTAACCCCATGGGCTGTAGCCCACCAGGTTCCTCTGTCCATGGGATTTTCCAGCAAGAATACTTGAGTGAGTTGCCATGCCCTGTTTATATACATATACATACATACACACACACACACACACACACACATATATATATATATATATATCCGCTCCCTCTTGAACCTCCCTCCCACCCATCCCATCCTGCCCCTTTGGGGGCCGCTATTCACCCAGCTGCTCAAGTCACAAGCTCAGATGCCTCCTGACGTCCACTCCCCACCTCTCTTTCCCCAGTCACCTGATTCAGTTGCCTCTGTTTACTAAGTACTGAATCCATTCCTGCTTCTTCCCACCAGTGCCCTGCTGGGTCCTACCATTCCTTCTCCTTGGGGATTTTAATCTGGTATAAAGGTCACTCAGGCAACCTGGCTTATGTCAGGATTCCTTCCAGCATCACACACACACACACACACACACACACACACACACACACACACTTACCATCCACTCTCTCACACAACCCTCACAACACCCTCTCACATAGATGCACACACACTCAGTCTCTCACACTTATTCTCACGCACACTCCCCTTCACACGCATGCTCTCACACATACCAAGGTCCCTATGATAGAACCTCACTGATGCTGTGCAGCTTATAATGGGCCCTTGAAGAAGGGCCCCAGGGCAGTGATATCCCAGAACCAGCTGTCTGTCAGCTTTTCCTTCCTCGGGCTCTCATTTGGGGGTACGTAACTTAAGGACTGGTCTTGGGTCACAGGTCAGTTTTCATGTTGCATCTGAAGCTCCTTCTGCTCACTCTGCTCTGCATGAATTCTGGTCTGTGACATTACCCTTTCTCACCTACGGCTACCTGCCTCTGAGTTCCTTTTCCCAGGAGAATAACTCTCATGTTGTGGAGAACTCCCACACCTGTGATGTATAGGGGAACCTCCACCACTGCCCTGGGAAGACTTTCTAACACGACACTGCTCTCTGATGCAGGAACAGCTCTATTCTCTTAGAGTGGAACTCTCATTTCTGGGCTATGCCCCCACCCCGCACCCCCCACCCCCTGCCAAGAGGGCAAGGACTTTTCTGATCTGACCAAGTGACCCTGACTGGTATTATCTAGTGAAACTTCACTTCATTGACCAGAGACATTATCATCCGGTCAAGGAAGAAATGAAATTACTCTGAAGTTAGAAATTGAATTAATTAAAACAATTATCACTATCATCCCCGGGAGTGAGATGGAGCTGTTAGGTAAGATTGTGGTTGGTTTTTTTTTTTTTTCTTCTTCTTCTTCCTCTCTCTGGATGAAAGAAGAATCTTCTCTTTTTCTTTCCATTTTGAGCCTCAGTAAGTAGAAAAGTAGGGCCACATTTCTGAAGAGGGCTGGAAAATGGAAAAAGAACGATAATTCATTATTCAGTAATCAACTTCCCTGACAAAAGCAGCAGATTCTGCAGAGAACACAGGGCTGTGGTGGAGGGGAGGGAAGGCAAACTCAGACTCTGCCCAGCTCACACCTCTGGGGCAGATGCTCTCCACAGAGACCTTATTAAGAGGAGAAAGACGGGGAACCAGCATGGGGCACCGCTTTTCACAGCCTCTCTACCTCTGCACATTAATATGCAGAGTCATTGTTTTATGGGCCAGCACTCCCTCCTCCCCGAATCCCACTCTCAGATTAAGAAGTCACTGTATAATCACATGCCTTAAGGTTCCAGAATGGATTCCTCTCCACTGGGACCTCTGAGTACAGAGAAAGGGAGCATCTTTGTAAGAGGACATGCCTATGAAGCAGCTTCTGTTCTTCAGTCTCTTCAGTGCTCTCCTGCTGGGCAGGATTCCAGGATGGTCTCCAAGATCCCCATCCTCTCCCACATATTCAGGCAAGCACCGATCTAGGTGTTTGAAGGAATTGTGTTTGAAGCGTGTTGTGAAGAGATCTTGCAGACATCATTAAGGTCCAAAATCAATTGACTTTAAAGAAAAGAGTATGCTGGGGAAATCTGACCTAATCAGAGGAACTCTTAACAGGCACTGGGCTGTTCCTAAAGAGTTTGAAGTGCGAAAGGGATTTAACAGCAGGGTGGCTCTCCATCACTAGCTTTGAAAATGGAGGGGCCAGGGAATGAGAATTATGGGTGACCTCTAGGAGCTCTGAGGAGCCCGTGGCTGATAGTCAACAAGGACCCAGGAGCCTTAGTCAGTGCTGTGACCTCAAGAAACTGAATTCTGCCACAACCACACGAGCTTAGAAAAGGTCCCTGAGCTTCAGATGAGATTGCAGCCTGGCTGATACCTTGATTTTAGCCTCGAGGGACCCATGTTCAGAGAACACACCCATGCTGTGCTAGGACCTCCGACATTCAGAACTGTGAGCTAATGAATGAGTTTTTAAAACCATTAATACTGTAGTTAAATGGTTGGATGGCATCACCAACTCAATGGACATGAGTTTGAGCAAGTTCTGGGAGTTGGTGATGAACAGGAAAGCCTGGCGTGCTGAAGTCCATGGGGTCTCAAAGAGTCAGACATGACTGAGCAACTGAACTGAAGACTGTGGTTGTTTGCTATGAAGCAACAGTCAACTGATTCAGCTCTCATGGACCCCCACAGCCGTCTGCCAGCAGAGCCAGACCACTGACACAGTCCACTCTGTGCAATATTCCCAGGTATGTACTTGTGCCATGGCTTTCACAGGTTTGTTGTTTTTCAGTTGCTAAGTCATGTCTCTTTGCAACTTCATGATCTGCAGCAAGCCAAGCTTTCCTGTCCTTCACCATCTTCTAGAGTTTGCTCAAACTCATGTCAGTTGAGTCAGTGATGCCATTTAACCATCTCATCCTCTGTTGTCCCCTTATCCCACCTTCACTCTTTCCCAGCATCAGGGTATTTTCCAGTGAGTTGACTCTTCATATCAGGTGGCCAAAGAATTGGAGCTTCAGCATCAGCATCAATCCTTCCACTGAATATTCAGGGTTGATTTCATTTAGGATTGATTGGTTTGATCTCCTTGCTGTCCAAGGTACTCTCAAGAGTTTTCTCCAGCATCACAGTTCAAAAGCATCAATTCTTCGGCACTCAGATTTCTTTATGGTCCAACTCTCACATCTATACATGACTACTGGAAAAACCGTAGCTTTGACAATGTGGATATTTGTCAGCAAAGTGGTGTCTCTGCTTTTTAATATGCTGTCTAGGTTTGTCATAGCTTTGAAGCCCCTCAAAGTTGGGGACTATGAATGTGTCACCCAAGCGGGGATTGTGGGGTGGTTATGAACACTAAAGTCAGGCATTTTATCTGAATAGCTGGTCCTGTTCTATGAGCTACCTCAGGCAAATTCTGGGAGTTGAATACCCTGAATTTTATGTTTGTTATTCTTAAGATAAAGTAAATAACAACTACCTCTGAGGATCACTGTAAGGATTAAATGAAATAATCATAGGAAACTAAATGCTAGGATGAAATAAATTATCAACAGGTATATGGTAATTATTACTTGCTTTTAACCCATAAGCATGTATTAAGCAATTACTCTGTGACCAGTCAGGATCCATGCTAGGTGCTAGGGTAGGATGACAAATGACCCCAAGACCCAGCCTTCAGGTATTTACAATCAGTCCAGTCTCCCACAGTGCCTGGGGCAGGGTTCTGTCCAAAGAAGGCACTCAGTGTCTTGGAGTGACTAGTATTGGGCAGTGGGCTATGGCCACACCCAGGCCTTACCTAGAGTCCTCCAGAAGGTACAACAGAAGAATCTAGGTGCTTTTATGCGTGATCCCAAGCATATTTCAGAAAGTCATAGAGTCACTGTGAAGATTAATTCTCCAACTTGTTTGAGAATATGAATTACCTGAAGGGCCTTATTAAAATATAGATTCAGGGCACCACCCAAGACAGAGGAAGCTCCTGATGTGTATTTCATTAGCACTGCACACTGGTCCTATTCCAGTTATCTCTTATTATATGACAGACTCCCCCAAAACATAGAGGGTCTATACAACAGTCATGTTATTACATGTACAGGTTTTGTGGGTCATGAATTTAGGCAAGACTTGACTAGCTAGATCTTCTGTTCCATGTGATTCTGACCGAGGATCCTTGGTGGCGGTCAGGTAGCAGATGAGCCAGTCTGGAGGGCCCGGGTGGCTTCACTTCATACATATAGATGTCTCCTATCTGGGAATTTCAGGCTCCCAGAAAGGGTGTCCCAAGAAACAGAAAGAGGGACCTGCCAATTTCTCAAGGCCTTGGTCCCAACACTGGCTTAGTACATGTCCTCAGTGTCTTATTGGAGTCACAGATCCCCCCCAGAGCCAACAGGCAGAGACACAAACCAATGGGAAGAATGTAAAAAAATTATGATCATATTTAATCTGTCACATAACCTAAGAAAAGTTAGGAAATAACTGTTTTTCAAGAATATTAAATGACTAAAGCCTCCAATATGGACAGTTTCTGGGTATTCTAGAGCAGAGATCAGCAAAGTTTTTTGTGTAAAGGGCCAAATAGTAAATATATTATGCTTTGTGAGCCACATATAGTCTCTGTCACATATTCTTTTTTTGTTTTATTTTTAATTTTTTTTAATGTTCTAACCATTTTCAGACTGTGGACTGTACCAAAACAGGCTGCAAACCAGGTATGACCCATGGGCTGTAGTTTGTCAGCCCCTGTTCTAGAATAATCTTTCATGACACAGAGTCTGGTTGAACTGTGTGTTTAGTGACAACCTCTACCCGTTGTATTCCCTGAGTAATTCCCTCAGAATCTTAGAGCCAGAAAGGACCATGAGAGTGACCTATGCCAATCTATCCATTCTACAGATGTGGAAACCAAGGTCCAGAGAGGTTAAGAGACAAGGCAGAAAAATGATGCTAATTAATGGTAGACCCACGGATGTGGGTGGACCTCCACAGATGGACCTCTTCACTTCTAATCCAGTGCTCTTCCCAATGCATCAGACTGTTCTAAAAATGCTGCTTCCCTAGTCAACAGAAATATCAGGTTTCTAGGGGTAAGGGTTAGATGTAACAGTTGGTAAATATTCTTGGACCCTAGGCCCTCAGGGAGAAGGCAATGGCACCCCACTCCAGTACTCTTGCCTGGAGAATCCCAGGGACGAGGGAGCCTGGTAGGCTGTAGTCCATGGGGTCGTGAAGAGTTGGACATGACTGAGTGGCCTCACTTTCACTTTTCACTTTCCTGCACTGGAGAAGGAAATGGCAACACACTCCACTGTTCTTGCCTGGAGAATCCCAGAGACAGGGGAGCCTGGTGGGCTGCCGTCTATGGGGTTGCACAGAGTTGGACACGACTGAAGTGACTTAGCAGCAGCAGGCCCTTGGAGCATGTTTTTCCATGGCTGTGGTCAAAGATGTGAGTGTGGGGCAAGTTTGTGGCAGTACTGCTTGGCCTGTCGCTGCCTCAGTTGAGTTCAGCTGCTCAGTTGTGTCTGACTCTTTGTGACCCCATGGACTGCAGCATGCCAGGCTTTCCTGTTCATCACCAACTCCCAGAACTTGGTCAAACTCACGTCTATCGAGTCAGTGATGCCATCCAACCATCTCATCCTCTGTCGTCCCCTTCTCCTCCTGCCTTCAATCTTTCCCAGCATCAGCATCTTTTCCAATGAGTCAGTTCTTCACATCAGGTATCCAAAATATTGGAGCTTCAGCATCAGTCCTTCCAGTGAATATTCAGGACTGATTTCCTTTAGGATAGGCTGGTTTGATCTCCTTGCAGTCCAGAGGACACTCAAGAGTCTTTTCCAACACCACAGTTCAAAAGCATCAATTCTGTGATGCTCAGCTTTCTTTATGGTCCAACTCCCACATCCATACATGACTACTGGAAAAACCATAGCCTTGACTAGATAGACCTTTGTCAGCAAAGTAATGTCTCTGCTTTTTAATATGCTATCCAGGTTTGTCATAGCTTTTCTTCCGAGGAGCAAGAATCTTTTAATTTCATGGCTGCAATCACCATATGCAGTGATTTGGGGACCCAAAAAATAAAGTCTGTCACTGTTTCCGTTGTTTCTCCATCTATTTGCCATGAAGTGATGGGACCAAATGCCATGATCTTAGTTTTCTGAATGTTGAGCTTTAAGCCAACTTTTTTCACTTTCACTTTCCTCAAGAGGCTCTTTAGTTTTTCTTCTCTTTCTGCCCTAAGGGTGGTGTCATCTGCATATCTGAGGTTATTGATATTTCTCCTGGCAATCTTGATGCCAGCTTGTGCTTCATCCAGCCCGGCATTTCACATGATGTACTGTGCATATAAGTTAAATAAGCAGGGTGGCAGTATACAGCCTTGACATACTCCTTTCCCAATTTGGAACCAGTCTATTTTTCCATGTCTGGTTCTAACTGTTGCTTCTTGACCTGCATACTGATTTCTCAGGAGGCAGGTAAGGTGGTCTGGTATTCCCATCTCTTTAAGAGTTTTCCACAATTTGTTGTAGTCCACACAGTCAAAGGCTTTGACAGTCAATAAAGCAGAAGCGTATGTTTTTTGGAACTCTTGCTTTTTTTTTGATCCAGCAGATGTTGGCAATTTGATCTCTGGTTCTTCTGCCTTTTCTAAATCCAGCTTGAAAATCTGGAAATTCACAGTTCACATACTATTGAAACCTGGCTTGAAGAATTTTGAGCATTACATTGCTAGCACGTGAGATGAGTTCAATTGTGCAGTAGTTTGAACATTCTTTGGCATTCCTTTCTTTGGGATTGGAATGAAAACTGACCTTTTTCAGTCATGTGGCCACTGCTGAGTTTTCCAAATTTGCTGGCATATTGAGTGCAGCATTTACAGAGCATCATCTTTTAGGATTTGAAATAGCTTGATTATCTCTGCCTACTGGCTGAAAAACAGCATGCAATCTATTGCTTCTACCAGGACAGATCATCATCAGCTAGGGGTAGAGAACAGGTAAAGAAACAGGGTATGGAGAGCTTACTTATGGATCTGCAAGAAATCAACTGGGATAACCATGCCTCCCACTGGAGAAAAGCTGTCAGGGTTTGAAGAATCATTTATGCCCTTCCCAGGTGGCTCAATGGTAAAGAATCCACCTGCCAGTGCAGGAGACACAGGTTCGATCCCTGAGCTGGAAAGTTCCTCTGGAGGAGGAAACTGAAACCCACCCCAGTATTCTTCCCTAGGAAATCTCATGAACAGAGGAACCTCGCGGGCCCCAATCCACAGGGTAGCAAAAGAGTTAGACACAGCTTAGAGACTAAACAGCAACAAATGTCCTTAGAGGGAAGAATCACATAGGGGAGATTCTCACTTTGCTAAGTTCCTCCAGAAGCCTCTGATCTACTAGGAATTGCTCTATGCACCATGCTCTTGTGTCACCATGCCTTCGTGTGTGCGGTCTCTTCTGTCTGGGAGGCAGCCTGCATGCCTTTTTGGAAAACTTAAGTAGTATCTCCTCTAAGAAGCCTTCCCTGACCTTCCTAGGAAGATTAAGACACTTATCCTAGACTCTCATACCTTTTAAATTTTATGTAAATAATATAAATAATCTGTCCCTAAGTCACTTGCTGAGCTTAACACTAATGGTAGCTATTTCCGTTTCATGCCTTTTTTGGTAGATATTATCTAATTGTGTTGTACTATAATTGTTTATTTTCATGTCGGCTTCCATATTAAACTGTAAGCTAATTGATGGCAGAGACAAGTGTTTTTTCTTCATGTCAACATTTTTTCATTGCTGGTTTTGTAATCAATTGAAATATTCCCATGAGGAATTTATTAAGTATAGTTGACCCTTGAACCACATGACTTTGAACTGCGTGGGTTCACTTACAAGTGAATTTTTTTTTTTTTTTTTTTTTTACTAAATGCATACTACACAATCTGAGGTTGACTGAATATGTAGATGCAGAACCACAGATGCCCAGAGCAGACTATAACTCAGATTTTCACTGCATGGAAAATGGAGGGATGGGGTGCCACGTTGTCTGAAAGTAAACTGCATTCTCATTTGGGTCTTAAATGTTAGAACCATTTCTTTAAAGAGATGCTTAGGCATAATTCTGTTCCACTGGCCTTGCAAGTCTTACCTTTTAAGTTGTGATTTGGGTATACCCATATCTCGTCCTCCATGTCCTAAATATTGAGCCTCTGAACTAATCATAAAATACATTCTGTTTCTTTCAAAGGAAAGCACACGCGGTCAACAGTTGGCTTTTGATAGCTTGTTTCATGAAGTATTTGAGGACATTTGCTTAACATATAACTCATACTGTAGAGGAATATCATTACAAACTCCTGCTGGGGTCTTCTCGGATGTATCTTGGCAATCCTAGCTGCTCTTCACAGGATCATGTGCTTTGATTCAGAGTAACCAGACACTGGCCGATCATTACCCCTTTCTACATATCAGTTTTGTTGCTTACATTGATTCCTGCATCTTACTCACATGATGAGAGCTTTGATTAAATCCACCTTGACCTCTTGCAATGGCAATGCAGAGTAGCAAGGCACCTTTGTTTTTCCAACCGTTTGAGTAGATGACCAGTTGGTTAATATTGATATGGATTCTAGGCCCTTGGAGAGATGAGTTCTCATTCAAAAGAAGGACGCTTTGCTTGTCTGCTTGCAGGCAGAAGGGAGGTTTGGCGGTTGGTACAGCACTTCCCGGCTGCCCATCCCTACAGCTATGCTGCTGCTGTTTTGCTGTCGTTAAAAATAACTAGTTGGAGGGAGAGTGTGGGCTTGCAGTGATATCAGACTATGTAGAGAGATTTAAAATGCTGTGAACATGTTCAGACTTTCCCCAGCTCGCAGGAACCTCCCATCGCTTATTGGCTTCTCACAGGCGAGTATCGTTAAGCAGACAACATAGATCACAGGGGAAGGACAGCACCAGAGTAGGGACGAAGACTTTTTGTTTACAACGTGTACTTGTCTTTAGTTCAGTGATTTTGCTTGTTTTAGATCTAGTAGAATTTCTCCCATTCCCAGAACCTGGGGGTGGAAGAGGGGCTGCTTCGTGTATGACATTTATTAACCTCGTGCCATTGCGTTTTGGCAAATGTCATGGCTATAGAAATGCTAGAGTGCTCACAGTGGACAAATAAAGTAACAGATATTTATACAGGACTCCTATAATAGAGACCAAGGACTGCTGATAGAGAGAAGTCTTTGTGATTTCCTACAGCAGCAGCTGTATCTCATGTTGTGACTGTGGACATTTTACTTCCTGACTTTGAACCTCAGTGTCCCTGTTTACAAATTAGGGGCAATTTAGCACTTTGCTTGGCTCCTCACATATCATTTAGCTCATTATAGCCAATTAAGGTCAGGGTTGGCCTGAGGCAAAAGTGTACCCCACGTGAAGTTCACATGCACTTTGCTTGGAGGTCCACTTCTAATGCCAATTCTGTGCTTCTGGATGAGAACTCAGAGACAAGACACAGTGAGCCTCTGAATGTCTCCACTTTACCTCCAGCTCTCGGGTGCGGAGTGAATGTCAAATCGGATTCCAGGGATTCCCCCAGCAGGGAATTGGCATGGGACATGGGTGATACGATTTGGGAATTGGTAAGACTGGTATAGGGAGCAGCTGCCCATATGGTGGTGCAGTAAAGAGTCTGCCTGCCAATGCAGGAGAAGCAGTTTCAATCTCTGGATTGGGAAGATCCCCTGGAGGAGGAAATGGCAACCCACTCCAGTATTCTTGCCTAAAAAATTCCATGGACAGAGAGCCTGCCAGGCTACAGTCCATGGGGTGGCAAAGAGTTGGCCGCAACTGAGCAACGAAGCACACACATATGTGGGTGATGGTACCTATGCTTCATGAGTCCCTATTCAGGGGCCCAAATGACTGACCAGGTCCCCATCCTCCTCCACACACTTTCTGAAGCGCTGGCTGTGGTTGTCTGGTAGGAACATGTAGAGAAACATGGCTGATGCTAAGACACAAGATCTGTGAAGGCTTTTGCCCCCTCCCCACTCCTGAACAGGAGTAAGAGTTCCCATTCTCTGGAGGTGAGAAGAAGGAGCTTCTTTGAGAAGGGTATCTAGAAAGGTATCTCCTCAGTGTTATTTTCCCCTAGAAGAAATAACAGAAATCCCCACTCTTTGGAAATAGAATAGAGAAAAAACAGAGAAGGATTCCATAGATACACTATCTGGCATATCAGGATGCCCTTGATAACTTTTGGAGGTGAAACAGGCACAAGCTGGAGGTAGAGAAAGAAAAGAGAGAGAAGAAGTAGAGAGGGGCGAGAGAAGAGGGCAGGGCAGGGAGGGAGTTAGACAGTCGGTAAACGTCTGCAATATAACACTTGAAATCAGAGTCAGCAACCGCAGCCCGTGTGCCAAATCCAGCCCACCACCTGTTTCTCCACAGCCCATGAGCTACAAATCGTTTCTGCATATTTAAATGAAAAAAATCAACTGAGGAATAATATTTGGTGCCGTGTGAAAATTATATGAAATCCGAATATCAGTGTCCATAAATAAAGTTCTCTTGGAGTGGGGCTCTACCCATTGATTATTGACTATCACCGCCTTTGCACCTCGGCAGCAGAGTTGAGCAGGTGTGACAGGGGCCATATGGCCCCCAAATCAACAAATTTACTATCTGCCCCTTTCCTGGCAGATTTGCTGTCTGCTGACCCCTGCAGTAGATAGCATCTTAAACGTTGGCCTGTCAATTGAATTTAGTAGTCTCAGTTTCCCACAGCAAGAAGCGCTTAGCAGTTCTTTGTTATTGCGTATCTTTTCTGAAAGGCCTTCCGATTCTCTCTCTGGCTCTGCCCTGCCCCTCAGCACCTGCATTCCTCGTAGGTACATCTCACACTGCTCTTTTTGGAAGCCAGCCTGCTTCCAATGTACGCGAGACTTTTATTTGAGCAGTCCCATGAGGACAATATCCAACTTCTTGAAATATCACAGAAAAATAAAGTTATATATGGAAATATGTGTGAAACGTGTTACAATGATTTCCATTTCTTACAAAGAAACTATAAGCGCAGCATGGCCATATTTGAATAATTGAATGTATATTAATCACAGTGCGATATGTCATGTTATTAAACTTCATATAATAGTGACTGTCTGATAGCATATGGTATAGATCGTCTCTGGCTAATTAATCACACTTGTGGTATATGTTTTGTATTGCTACAGTGAATACTGCTATATTTGAACAGTTGCTGTACCTCAGAAAGCACATATTAGGTATTCAAAGATGCCTCTTCCCCCCAGTGGCATTTTTCATCCTGTTAATGCTTGCAAAATGGCTGTCGGATAAGAAACTAACATTCCCCAACCTAGAACTGTCTTGATTCCCACTACTTTCCACCAACTAGATCTCTCTCTAATTAGGTTCCTATGTAAACTAGCCATTTTTTTAATAGGTTTTTTTTTTTTTTTTTGGCAGTTCGCTTTACTTTTGACTGGCTGAATCCTCATGTATTCCCTGAGGAACTTGTTACATAATCCAAAGGCAGGTTTTTTAACTCAGGGGAATCTAGTTCAGTTGGAAGGACAGGAATATATTGAGAGAGAGAGAGAGGGAGCAATAAAATAGTTATAAGACTGCCTCGCATAGAAGCTTCTTGTGAGCTCCAGGAGGAGAGTGGGCAGGTGCTGGATTGGCCGCTGAGAGGTGGAGGGAAATTAGAGCCATGGTGGAGGGTTGGGTTAGGGAAGAAAGAGAGGCAGGGATGTTTTTCTGAACGATTGTGTATGAAAAGAAGATGGGAGCAGGTTCAAGGTCAGGGAGATGAAATGGCAAATGAATGTGTGCTGAGTGCTCAATTGTGTTCGACTCCTTGCAACCCATGGCCCATAGTCCACTAGGCTCATCTGTCCATGGAATTTTCCAGACAAGAATACTGGAGTGGGCTGCCATTTCCTTTTCCAGGGGATCTTCCCAATCCAGGGATTGAATCTGCATCCATGTCTCTTCTGTCTCCTGCATTGGCAGGCAATTGTTTACAGCTGCACCAGAACCTGTTTAGACGTAAGT
Organism: Bos indicus; assembly: GCF_029378745.1. Lineage (NCBI taxonomy): Eukaryota > Metazoa > Chordata > Mammalia > Artiodactyla > Bovidae > Bos > Bos indicus. The sequence goes on along the minus strand of NC_091775.1, from coordinate 59,426,598 downwards.
GTGGATGGAAAAGAAGGAAGAGTCTGTGAGTCTAGATGTGATCTGAGACGGAGAGGTCCACATGTAAATATGGTTTTTCCTGCTAGGTGTGCTCTGAGAGAACCACTGTGCAAGGAGCTTGGGTGGGCCAGAGAAAGCTTGTCAAAGAGTATTTAAGGCCAGGGATGGAGTTGGGTTTGTGAGCACGCATTGGGTAGGAGGGAAAATAGAAGGAAAGGGGCTGTGGGGAAAGGCATTGTTTCCCGCCTGTTCTGTAACCTGGCCATAAACACAGTTTCCCCATCAGGCTTTTTAATGGACCGTTGAGGTGGACACGTGGCTCTGTGCCCTGTCAGGAGTGATGGTATTGAGGTGGACAGCCCTGGGGCTTTGCTTCTCCCCTGCTGTTCATCATGTCTGAATTAAAAAGGGAATTGTTTGGACAAGCCTGCTAAGTGAATGTTTTTCCAGCATTAGTGGGAGAGCATAAGGAGCTCCCATTGGATAGAAACAGCATCTAACCACCTCGGGCTGTGCTGGGAGAGAAAATTTATATAACATCATTCACATAGCATCTTTCCTTTGCTTCCCTGGTTTCCCTGCATCTCAGATTAGTCTAAAGCATCTGTCCAAAACTGCCCAGGGTTGACCTTACCCTGCATCCATCTCCTAAATTGTCCAAAACCATCAGTCCTGTTTGGACACTCTGATTTGGTCCTGCTCCAGCAAGATTGTGAGTGACCATGTTTTCATTTGAACGTGTGTGTGTGTGCGTGTGTATATACACGTGTGTGCTGGCAAAACACATGTGCACTTTCAGTCCCTCAGTCATGTCTGACTCTTTGTGATTCCCTGGACTGTAGCCCACCAGGCTCTTCTCTCCAAGCAAGAATGCTGGAGTTGGTTGCCATTTCGTACTCCAGAGAATCTGCTTGACCCAGGGATTGAACCCTCGTCTCTAGCGACTTCTGCATTGGCAGGCATATTCTTTACCACTGTGCCACCTGGGAAGCCACACACATACACACACATACACAAACACACACACACACACACACACACACACAAGTGTGTACTGCTGAAGAGAGGAACTCTGGTTGTAGAGGCTCTCCAAAGATTCAGTTCCTATAGGAAAGTGTTCAAGCAATATTATCTGCATGAGTTTTTTTCTTCTCTGTAAAAGTTACATTGAACCACAGGAACCCCTACTCCAGGGATATTTGTAGTTATTCCATCCTGTCTGTTTTCCAGCAGAATATACTGAGGAAGCCAAATAAAAGTAAGCAGAATTGTCCAAGGCTATGTTATGCAGGACAAAGTCCAGTGAATAGTTTTGGGTCTGTACATTTGGAAGGGGAAGAAGAAGCCACTTGGCAAGGGAGAGACCAGCAGCTCATCTCAGGGGAGAGGTGCTGGGATTCTTGTGTGTCTTGGAGCAGGTCTCTCTGAGGCTACCTAGTAGGTGGAGTGGGGGACCAGCATGGAGACTGCACACCTCAGCAGCAGAGAGGCCTGGAAGGAGAAGCTGACATGGGGCTGGAGAGAAACCTGCTCTGCCAGTAGAGAGGGTGGGGCCAAGGAGGAGAGAAATGGTTGTCGTGGCCAAAAGCATTCCTCGGTTCTGCTTGCTCCATTAACTCTGCGGAAGGAGGGCCTCGGTCCCAGCCAGTGCAGGTGTGAACACTCAAGTCATCAGTCGGAAAATTGGGCCCTGGAGGCGGGAGCCGCCAGCTGCTCCGTGATGGGCTCTAATGCTTTCCAAGTCAAGGCTGAGCCCAGTATCCTACCCTGGCGCCCCTTTCCCAGCAGTGTACTTGGCCCCCCACTGCCATCCTCCTCCCTCCAACCCTTTGCAGCTTCCCATGTAGTTTGCTTGTAACAAGCCTCATAAAGTTTGATCGTGTTGCTAGGCTAGGACTGCAGACAGACCAGTGGGGTGAGCCCGTTTCTGGCAGTGGAGCACTTGGGTTAATGCAAGTCCCAGAGGGAGCTGCCTGCCTGGGCTTTTTCAGGAATGGGAGGCAATTTAACAACCTTCAGGCTTTCAAAGTGCTGGGAAAGTAAAACCTGACCTGCTCTTGGTGGGCTATATAGCCACGTTCTTTGAATTCTTATGGTTTTTCAGCTCCTTTGACAAGTCCCCTCTCTCTTCTGGACTTCCTTGGTGGCTCAGACGGTAAAGCGCCTGTCTACAATGTGGGAGACCCGGGTTCGATCCCTGGGTTGGGAAGAATCCCTTGGAGAAGGAAATGGCAATCCACTCCAGTACTATTGCCTGGAAAATCCCATGGACAGAGAAGCCTGGTAGGCTACAGTCCATGGGCTCGCAAAGAGTTGGACACGACTGAGCAACTTCACGTTCTCTTCTCTTCTCGGCCCTCATCTCCTGGGACCTTCAAATCATCATGAAACCAAACCTTTATTGTCATCTCATTGCCTTGAACCATTGGCCCAGCCAGCATTTCACTGTCTCTTCCATCACTCTCCATCCTCCCAACCTCTCTTAATTCCTTCTTGGTATGCTGTCGTACCCCCCTCTTCCTCCTTTACCAAAAATCCTCACCTCCTACTACCCACCACCCCCTACTCCTGTCTTCTCCCTCCTTTCCTCTCCCTCCCCCCATCTCTCTAGCTTTCCCATATCCTCTGTACTTTCCTGGACATCTGCCATAGGCTTATTGGCTTGGCATCTCAGTGGTACATGGACAGATGGACAGAGACCAGAGCAATGAAGCAGATAATTTCCCAAGGTGAACTAAAAGGCTTTACTCTTGATTCTTTCAATCCACCCAAGGCACTTCTCAATTTAGCAAACATGTGTGGTACATCATTATGAACAGCCACCATGTTAAACCCTGGGCCTTAACTCTACTGTTTACGTTGGAATCTGAATCACCACAACTTTTACTACGGATATTGTCACTAAACCACCTTTTGCAAATAATACTGCTATTAATTTTCAAGCTTATTAAATAACTCTTCCAATATCATCCATTCAAATAAATGCATCTTTGTTGGGTACCTTCTATGCGGCAGTCATTATGCTAATCATTGGAGACATAAAGTGCTCTTAATGGGACTTACAAAAATCTTTGAAATAGTCAGGCCCCAGAATTATCATTGGCTAGTCCAAGATTACAGAGCTAATGAATGTACAGCTTGGATTTTTTTCTCCATTAGAGCTAGTTTTTCAGTTAGAGCATGGTTTCTCAAACTTGGTTGTAAGACACTGGAATCACTTGGGCAACTAAAATATACTGATGTCTGGGTTCCACTCCCAGAGATTCTGATTTCACCTCGATGGGGTATAGCCTGGGCTCATGATTTTTAAAAGTTCCCCCAACCAGTTCTAATATGCAACAAAGAACTGCCATCTAGAGCACTTTGTGAACTGCACCATCTCAAATTGTTTCTGTTTTTCTAGTGCTCGCTTACACAGGAATGAGCCCTGTTCCCTCTGTGAAGCTAGAAACTTAGGTACATACCTGTGTCTCCTATATTTTCTATATGACCCATAAGGTTTAGCACAATGCTTAATGTGCCAGAAAGAGGCATCACTACTTGTTGGATGACTACGAGTAGTATAACAAGTTGGAGGGTGGGGTTTGGTGGCAGGAAAGATTAGCAAATGAGTTTTCCGCTCCTCACCTGGTGGCAATGGACCTGAGCCATCTGACAACTCTTAAAAACACCGCACAACAAAATGGCTCCTTGTTTTATTTGTTTGCTTGTTTGTTTTTGGCTGCACTGGGTCTTCGTTGCTGTGCGCAATCTTTTCTAGTTGTGGGGCACAGGCTTCTATTGTGGTAGCTTCTCTTGTTGCAGAGCATGGGTTCTAGAGCACGTGGGCTTCAGTAGTTGTGGTGAATGCATTTAGTTGCCCCACAGCATGTGGGGGACAATCCCTGACTAGGAATTGAACTCATGGCCCCTACATTGGTAGATGGATTCTTAACCACTGGACTACTAGGGAAGTCCCTGGCTCTCCTTTAGAGTCCATTCCTTTACTTGCCCTCTCTCTCTCAATTTTCCCCACTTTTATCTCTTGCAGGATTCCCCAGAAATTGTCTCTTTCCATTTAAAATGTTCTGTTTTCCAGACTAGACCAATTCCAAGTTAGCTTTCTAGAACACTATCCCCCTATCAAAGCTAGCACCTGGAAGCCAGGCGTTGCCACCAGCACAAGGAGGATCCAGTCCCTCTGCTTTTCCACTGTTGCCATGTTGCCCAAGGGCCTCCATGTAAAGGAGCCATGGATGTGAGCGGATCTCAAAGCCTTTGAGGAACACAGCCACGCTCTTTGTTCCACACTGTCTGAGCCCACACCAGAATACTTTTAACTCTCCTTTCTTGGCAATATGGGCTCTTTCCAGCAAGCACCTCAAGACTCTTCCAGTTCCTGCTCTCTGCCCAGTTCCACATCCATATTGTTAGGTACTTGTTACAGCAGTATCCCATGATCAATACCAATTTCTGTCTTAGTCTGCTGAGGCTGCTATAACAAAATACCACAGACTGGGCAGCTTATATAACAGGAATTTATTTCTCACCATTCTGGGAGCTGGGAAATCTAAGATCGAGGTGCTATCATAGTTGGTTCTGTTTGGGGAGGGCTCCCTTGCAGATGGCTGTCTTCTTGCTGTACCTCACATGGCAGACAAAGATCTCGTGTCTCTTCCTTTCCCTATAAGGGCAGTAGTCCCATCATGAGATCATAACCTCATGTAACTCTAATGCCTCTCCCAAAGGCCTTTTCTCCGAGTGCTAGTGCAGTGGGGATTAGGGCTTCAGTGCATGAATTTTTGAGGAGACACAAATATTCACTCTATACTCATAGGTAAGGGCTTCCCAGGTGGCTCAGTGGTAAAGAATCCATCTACCAATGCAGGAGATGCAAATTGAATCCCTGGATCAGGAACATCCCCTGGAGGAGGAAATGGCAACCCACTCCAGTATTCTTGCCTGAAAAATCCCAGGGACAGAGGAGCCTAGCAGACTACAGTCCATGGGGTCGCAAAGAGTTGAATGCAGCTAAGCACACGTGCACATAGATAAGATATGTTCTATATCTATGGTTGGGTAATGGGATTAGAGTCTTTATCTCACAAGAACTCAAAGGACCATTTGTCAGCAAATCCTTACCCCTCAAAACTTCTTGGTTCTAGAACAAAGTACCATAGTTGCATCTTTCAAAATGTAGAGTTGTGAGAGATGGAGGTAGGGAAGGGTCGGATTTTTGCTTTTAAGGAGTTACTGGAAATGATCCATTCATTTATTCATACATTCGGTGAGGGGGACAGTGGGTTGTGGAAGAGGGGCAAGTAAAGGATAAGTTAGAGAGGAAAGCCTGTGGCATATCAGGAAAGCCCTCAGGTGTCACACTGGAGAGTCTGGGCTTCTTGTCACACCCCTACACTCAGGGAAGTGACCAGCCAGTCTCTGCCACAGAATCTCTTCTGCCACTAAGCATTTGGGATACAAGGGTGGCTTCAAAAACAACTTCTCAAGTGCCTAATTGATTGTCAGATGGCAATGCCATCTCCACCTATGAAGGCACTCAGGTCAATGCTTCAAGGACATTTCTCCCATCATATTGAGCTTGTCTGCAATAAAAGAAAAGAGTAGGCGATCTCTAGTTGGGTATTATACTCTCTTTGAGGACTGCAGTTATATCACTAACCTATTTTGAACAAGGACTCACCCACCCCACTGCCAAAAAAAAAAGAAAACTTATGTTTCCAGAAGCACCTGCTGTATCTATTCTCTGTTGATGCCAGAGATTTTTAGGAATGAAGTGTTCCATAGCTGTAATTTTTTAAATCCCACCTAAAACATGGCTCCATTGTTCTTCTGTCTGACACTACAGCTTCTATTCTCTCTCATAAGTCCCTTCTTAACAGAAAAAGGGCAAGAATCATTCCAGAGCTGAGGCCAGAAAAGACCTCACTGAATATATCTGTTTGCTTTTTAAACATCATTATAGGAGCCTCTAGAAATTCCATGTGTTCTGTTTGCCAAAGAGCCTTGAGTTCTCAATGAAGTTGAGTTTACAGATGCTCCGAGGGAATTTTATGTCCCTCACCACACACCCAGGGACAGGCACCACTGACTCTTTTCTCAATGTGTGTGTGTGTGTGTGTGTGTGTGTGTGTGTGTGTGTGTGTGTTAGTCGCTCATTCATGTCCAACTCTTTGTGAGCCTCATGGACTGTAGCCCTCCAGGCCTCTCCATCCATGGGATTTTCCAGGCAAGAATACTGGAGTGGGTTGCCATTTCCTTCTCAAATATATATATATATAGCTTTCGGAGAAAGTAAAACACTTATTTCTGTTAATTCTGGGCCATTTTCTGTTCACCTTAACTTTTTTCCAGTCCAATTTTGCCATTCAGTCTCTGCCATAAGACAGTCACATTCAAAAGTAGAAGAAGGAACTATTGAAAGAGAAGGAAAGGATTTCTGGGCGAGAAGACCCAGACTGCTCTGAAGGATAGCAAGAACTTTACAGGTTTCATCCTCATGACAACTGGGCTGCTAAGTCACTTCAGTCGTGTCCGACTCTGTGCGACCCCATAGATGGCAGCCCACCAGGCTCCCCCGTCCCTGGGATTCTCCAGGCAAGAACACTGGAGTGGGTTGCCATTTCCTTCTCCAATGCAGGAAAGTGAAAAGTGAAAGTGAAGTCGCTCAGTCGTGTCTGACCCTCAGCGACCCCATGGACTGCAGCCCACCAGGCTCCTCCGTCCATGGGATTTTCCAGGCAAGAGCACTGGAGTGGGGTGCCATTGCCTTAGGGCAAGTAAAAGCATCTCCATTTCACAAATGAGGTTACAGAAACTGGGAAAATTTGAATAATTTCCCTGAGATCACAAAGGTGGAAAGTAGCAGACTGGGTTCTACAGGTGTGCTCACAGGGCAGGCTCCTAATTAGTATCTGTGGATTTGCAATCCCCTGTATCATATTAGCTGGGGGAAGAGAAGGCTTTCTCTGATTAATTTGGGAGAGTGATTAATGAGGGATGTAAAATTTGATAAAAAGAATATGCCATCAGATTTGTAAAGTGCTTTTCTACCTTAGAAAACCTTCTGCAGCTCTTTTCTCATAAGACAGAAGGACCAAGTGAAATATGGATGTTCTAGGCAAAGAAACTGCCACTTGCCAGGATCATTTCATGAATTAGGGACAGACTAGGGGATGAACCCAGGCTCCTGGCACCTAAGTCAGAGACTTCAGCACTGCATCTGTGCTTCACAAGTTTTGTTATTCTTCAAAAGCAGTACAGATTTCCAGAGACCACGCCACATCTACTGTATCACTGTTTCTGGGATTGGGGATGCTTTGTCCTGGCACCACGTTTGTGAACATTTGCACTATTTTCTTGTTTTTTGGCTACTTAGACATGTCCCCAGAGAAGGCAATGGCACCCTACTCCAGTACACTTGCCTGGAGAATCCCAGGGCCGGGGGAGCCTGGTGGGCTGCTGTCTATGGGGTCGCACAGAGTCAGACACGACTGAAGGGACTTAGCAGCAGCAGCAGCAATGCCCCTTCTGTGCACTGAGGTGAAACCCGTAAGCCTCCTCTAAGACACTGGTGTCTTTAATCCATATACTGACTATTCAAGAACAGAAACAGGAAAATACCCCTTGTTGGCTCTCATTTTCCACAAACATCACTGTTAGCTCATTCTTCCTTATGTCTAGCTAGCTCTTCTTTATTCAAGTGTTTTTTTAAATTAATTTTCTCATCATTAGGAATAGAGAACATATGATTGCCATCTTTCTTGTAATAGCAGTCCCTGTAATTGAAAGCACCTCTTCTTTCTTCAGAATCTTCTACCTCAGACTGAATTGTTGCCCTTGTAGCATTAGAGTTATGAAGTATTTTTAGACTAAGGAATTCTGAGTTCTGGATCCTGAGGAGAACTTCAGAGAGACATCCCGAAGATATACTTTTTTTTTTTTTTTGATGTGATAAATTGTGATTAATATTATTAGAGATTCACACTAATTTCACTTAAGAAAACATACATTTCAATTTCCTTTTGTTGCCCTATATTTCATTTTTTAAAAACCTAACCTAAAGTTATAAAGCATATAAAATTGAAAACAATTTTTAAAATCACAGATCACAGTGATATGCTACAAAAATCACTGAAAGTGACCAGACTTCTTTTACGCATTGCTCAATCCAGATTTACAGCTGCCCAATACCTAGAGGGAAGGGCGGGTCAGACAAGCTCATATTTTTTCTCACGTTTCTGTAACCTTTTCCCCCTCTTACAAGAAAGAAAGTGTCAAGTAAAAAGTGAGAAAACACCCTCTCTCTCTCTACCCCCATCCAAAATAACCCAAACTGTTTGTTTTACCAAATCCCTAGGAGATAATTTTAGTTTGGACTTAAAAAGAATGTTCTTGTGTATATTTCCTCATGTCATGAAAGATCACAGGAGTGCCCTGGGTCGGGGGAGGACATATCTTTGGGAGCTACGACAAGGTTAACAGAAAGGAGTAGAGATCTCCATCCACAATCAAGTCACTTTGACCACATGTTCCTCCTCTTGTTGTTTAGTCATTAGGTTGTGTCCAGCTCCTTTATGACCCCATGGCCTGTGGCCCCTCTGGCCATGGGATTCTCCAGGCAAGAATACTAGAGTGGGTTGCCATTTCCTTCCCCAGGGGATCTTCCCTACCCAGGGACTGAACCTACATCACCTTCACTGGCAGGTGGATTTTTTACCACCTGCACCTCCTGGGAAGCCCACTCCTCTTCCAGCACTTGGATAGTAGTTGTGTTCACTTAGTCAGTGACACCTCTGGTACCACTAGGGGCTTGGGACTTTCTTGTCTCTCTTGTTGGATTCTAAAAAGTTTATTAAATGTATGCATTAGCACCAGATTCAATACCTAGTCAAATTCTAAGTTCTGAATCCAGCAAAAAAAAAAAAAAAATTATAATAATGTGTAGTTAAATGCTGTTTATTTCCTTTTATTCTACCTTTCCTTCTGCTTGTTAGAAATTTTTAAATATTTGGAAATAGCCAACTAAAAAAATAAACTCACTGAAGAAGGTGTTCATGTCAGCACAGTTTTCCTTCCCAGTTCTACCAACAGAAGCTCCACAGGCAGAATTATTCAGCAAAGAAACCTGGAAGCCCCATGGAGAAGGAAGTGGTGACATTAACACATGGGGTTGGCACACAGAGTAAGTGCCTGTCGGCAGGAAATATGTACAGACATGGTGCTTTATGACCCGTAGACGCCACTCTTCCCATCACCAGCCAACTTTATCTGGAAAGACCATTCTGCCTGATGTCCTAAATGTCACAGACAAAAAAGAGCTTTTTTGTTCCTAAAGAATCGTTTCTTTACTCAAGGCTTTGGGCTGTCAATGCATAAAATCTACAAAAGAAAAAAACAAACAAAAAAAATGTACCTGGGAAAGACATCAATGGCAACACCTTCCTCTAGCTCAGGGGATCAGAGCTGGAAAGGAAGACACGACAGACATAGCCAACCCCTTTCCATCACAGCCAAAAAGCAAATGTGCCTTGCAGATGCCTTGGACTGCAATGGACATTTGGCTCAGGACTGCCTACATTTGTTTCACAGTCAACCTCACACATACCCTGACAGGAGCAATCAAATGGTCTCTCTTCTGCTGTACTCTGAGCATATACACACTCAACTGAGCAGATCGGATGTTCCACTATCCACCCTAGGAAACTTCAGGAAGGGAAAATGCACAAACATCCCTTCCACCCAGTAAGTCTTCTTTGAGAACCATGGTTATAATGGTTTTACAGAAAGAGATGGATGATTGAAAAGCAGTTTCTTCAAATTAAGACATCACTATTCTGTTGCAGCCTAGAATGCCAATCAGATCAAGACAACACAAGCAAACTCCTTGACTCCTTAGACTATGAATTGATGAGATATTATCTGGTGTCTCCTGCTGGAGGAAATGTCTTGAATCTCCACATGCACATGTTATCACAAAAATGTACTCAAGAGGCATCCCCAAAGGTTGGCCTAATGACACACAGTTTCTGGGGGCTTTCTGCCTTCCTTTTTTGGCATTCCTCCTTTCCAGCCTACCCACCTTCTGTGTTGTTGTCCAAGAATGACTCCCTCTTTAGACCTGACCTTTTGTTCCTTCCTGTGGTGATTCCCATGGGGATCTAACTTTCTGCTTGCTTTCTACCAGCCTAATTGGAATTGAGTTAACCATGGCTGGCTGTTTCATGTTGCAAGTTTTTGTGCTGGTATCATTCCCAGGTGACATTATCCTTTAAAACTTTTGTTGATTTTGCAATCTGAAGAAATGGCGATTGTGGCTGTGACAACAGAGTTAGGTCTGTAGGAGCCTACATGCAAATGGTGATCAGGAGTTCTCATTTCTACAAAGACTCCTGAGTTCTAAAGCTTTCTTCAAAAGATGATACCTGTATGCAATTCTTCTTTTCAATCTAATCCAGCAAATATGTTGCTGGTAGTAACAGAACTGTGTTCTGGTACATCACTGACCCAGGTGCTACAGAGGAATAAAAGAGGTATGTCTTGTTTTCTTCAAGGCACCTGTCGGTGCAGATTAGATCTGACAACACGTGAAACGGCCACAGAGCAGTAGGATAAAACTCAAAATCAGACACTAAATTCTGTTGCAGAGCTGACAATACTACACAAGTTCAAAGTGGGATCGATCGATGTGAATGGCTATTCTGGAGGGTGAGCGGGTTAGCAGTTGACAGGCAGAAGGGGCAAGCCATTCAACCTATGGAAAATGTGCTCAGCTATAGTAGGAACCAGAGCTAACTGAAAGCTGATACTCTGAGCTGTCTCTAAGCACTGAGTGAAAGGCTGCCTCTTTTGAACTGTATTTTGTACCTTCAGATGGCTCCCCAGGGGAAGGTGAGACAAGAAGCCATTTGCCCACGAGCAGGCCATCAACACTGTCCGTGCTGGTGATCTCAAAGCCTGGTTCTCCAGGCACAGCATGAGCAAATAGCTGCCCCAAATGGGAAGTGAAATATTTCCAAATGATCAAGTGCCCAAGGTCAACTGTTCAATCCTGGGTAGGCCAGTTAGCTTTGCCTGTTTCACGACATAAGTGTGTGCTTTCTAACACCAGGTCAACTGTTCCATGTTAGTTATAAGAAATCTAGAGAAGAACATAAATGAGTTGTGAAGAATCTGCCACCACTGTAAAAATATCCAGTTTTACACTGGCTGTTTACCCATGTTGTGTTGGCAATCTCAAAGCTTTTTTTTTTTTATCTGTTTGTTTTTGTTTCTATAGAGCACATAATTAAAACATACTCATAATAGCAGTATAGCATAGTGGCTGAGTGTAGGCAACCCACATTGCTGGGTTAAAATCCTAGCTCTTCTTTTTAGCTGAATGACTTTAGACAAGCTGCTTGATGCAATTGTGCCTCAGCTTCTGTCAATTTGAAAAATAGGGATGATGATAATAATATTTGAATAAGATTATTTTGGGGAATAAATGAGATAGTACATGTACAAGGGTTAGAAGACTGCCCTAGTATGTTGGGCATGCAATAAATAGCAAGTCATCACTAGGATGATGGTCATTATTCATCCAGAAGGGATCTTACAGAGCATCTAGTTAAATAATACCATTTTTACAAATACAGAAACGCAATTCTCCAGAGGTAAAGTGACTTTCTGAGGCGCATTAGTTAAGTGGGTATTAGTACCCTTGGCTCCTGACTCATTAAAAATACAATGTACATGCACGCGTTATCTCATTCATTAACAAAATACACTCACATATATTATTCCCCAAACTCTCCCTGTTACACCACGTTGCCTCTCCTAAACTGAGTGCTGAAGCATTTTTCAGACACCCAAGTATCAGAGTTCCACAAGCTATGGTTCTCAGTGAGATCCGGAAAGAGGTACTTGTGTAGTGAGATGAGGGAAGGGCATGGAGAGGCCACGTCCCAACATGGCAGCAGACAAATGTGAGGCCTTTGGTGCTGTGGCAAAGTTATGTTCCATTATTAATTTGGTCCTGTGTTGCTGCTGCTGCTAAGTCGCTTCAGTCGTGTCCAACTCTGTGCGACCCCATCAATGGAAGCCCACCAGGCTCCGCTGTCCCTGGGATTCTCCAGGCAAGAATACTGGAGTGGGTTGCCATTTCCTTCTCCAATGCATGAAAGAGAAAAGTGAAAGTGAAGTCGCTCAGTCCTGTCTGACTCTTAGCGACCCCATGGACTACAGCCTACCAGGCTCCTCCGTCCATGGATTTTCCAGGCAAGAGTACTGGAGTGGGGTGCCATTGCCTTCTCCGGCTCCTGTGTTAATTTGGTCATTTAAGGCAATGGCACCCCACTCCAGTACTCTTGCCTGGAAAATCCCATGGGCAGAGGAGCCTGGTAGGCTGCAGTCCATGGGATCGCAAAGAGTCGGGCACGACTGAGCGACTTCCCTTTCACTTTTCACTCTCATGCATTGGAGAAGGAAATGGCAACCCACTCCAGTGTTCTTGCCTGGAGAATCCCAAGGACAGGGGAGCCTGATGGGCTTCCGACTATGGGGTCACACAGAGTCGGACACGACTGAAGCGACTTAGCAGCAGTAGCAGCAGCATAAGCAGCAGAGAGGATTCCTTCAGGGGGAGCTGCATGAGATATGCCGTGAACCCAACTGTCCCAACAGGCTGTCAAGACAGTGCCTGTTTCTCTTTGATGATTAGGAGCCATGGCTACAATGACACCAGGTTTGCTGCACTTTTTTATTTCTTTTTTAAAAATATTTATTTAGGGTCTTGTGGCACGTGGGATCTTTAGTTGCTGCTTGTGAATTCTGAGTTGAGGCTTGTGGCATATAGTTCCCTGATCAGGGATTGAACCTGGACCCCCTGCTTTGGGAGTGCAGAGTCCTAGCCACTGAACCACCAAGGAAGCCTTATTTCTTCTTTCTTAGAGAACTTAATCTGGCCTTCATGAAACAATATCAGCTTGTCTTTGGTCACTTGAAGTCCACCTCTTCCTCCGCCCTGTCCCTTGCCTGAATCATCCCACCTCCACCAGTGACTAACCAGCTGTGTCACAGTCATCCATTTAAGGGTGTCCTTTTGATGGAGTGTAGCTGTCTTGTACAGGCCTCAAACTCCTTGAACACTTCTATTTTTCTTCAAGTAGAAGGAGAAACTATGTTTTACCAGAACTTTTTCAAGGGAGACCATTGTGCGTTTGAAACGAATCACTTAGGCTAGTGAGATGAGACTTCACATTTATGTTATATTACATAACAGCAACCTGGTGGAGTATTCAAATTAGGGGCAGAATTACATGGGACATTAGAGGAAAAAAAGGATGACTCCAGGTGTGGGAATTCTGTATGAGGCCCACAGTGGAAATATAAGAGAGTTATATCTGGTAAGAAGAGGTACTTTGCTATGGGGCGGGGGGTGAAATATAAACTCTGCTTTCTGTTTTGCTATGATTCTTCAATAAAATCTATTCACAAACATGAACAGGATTTCTTTTGAAAAACAATGAAGAAGCTGATATTGACATACAATCTGGTAAAGACAAGACAAAGACATTCTGCCCAGTTGATGGAAACCCAGGGCAGGAGAGAAGTTGAATAAAAATGAGCTGAGCTGCCCAGTGACAATGTAAACAGTAGAACTCTTCTTTCCAACAATGATTAGCTAATCCTTAGTAGGAATGACTGTCCTAATTTTGGAAACATTTTTCTTCTTTTTGTTCACAAGATGTACATTATAGATTGAACTGTGTCCTTCCAAAATACATAAGTTGAAACCTTGATCTCCAATGTGATAGAGAGTGGAGATAGAGACTTCAGTGAGGTAACCAGTTCAATGAGGTTGTAAGAGTGGGGCCCTAATCTGACAAGATTGGTGTCCTTATAAGCAGAAGAAGAGACACCAGAGAGTTCTCTTTGCACACACAAAGGAAAGGCTGTGAGAGGACAAAATGAGAAGGAGCTGTATACAAGGCAGAAGGAGGAGCCCCTTCCTAAAACCAGCCCTGACGGCAACTTGACCTTGGACTTCCAGCCTCCACAACTGTGAGAGAAGACGTTTCTATTGGTTGAACCACTAGGTCTCTGGTATTTTGTTATGGCAGCCTGAGCAGACCAATACAATGTGCTGTTCCATTTAAAGAACATGCTCTCTGTCACTGTTGGACATGGATTTATATTAATTTTTCCCACTTACTCTTTTACCTAGAATACTGTTCCAATCAGTCCTCTCCTCTCCTGTCATCTTAACTCTTTATATAAGCCTATTTAGCTGGTGGACAGCAATGGTTTTCAAATGTGCTGCAGTTCTCCTGTCTCTCAGTATTTGTATCAGAGTGCCACCAGAGGAGCTTGTGTATGTAGCTGTGTATATCTATGTATAAGTTTGTATGTATTAATCGTATACATATGATTAGTTACAAGACATAGGCTTATGTACTATAGGAGCTGGCTTCATAATCCTGAAGTCCACAGGGCAGGCAATCAGGAAGGAAGAGAGCAGTTGTAGCTCCAGCTGCTGCTTCATGTCAATGAGGTGAGTTGGCAGATCTGCAACAATGATGTGAGTGTAGAAATCTCAGAATGTGGCGATATTTTACTGTTTACTTTCTCTACTGCCTGGAATCTTTGCTATTCAAGGAGGGCTTAGTCTTCAAAAGGCTTCCACCTAATTCAGTCAGGCCCATCCACAATACTCTTGCTTTTCATTAGTTCAAAATCAACTGATGTGGGGGTTCAATTGCATCTGAAAAATCCTTTCACTGTAGCACCTAAGACACGTTTGGTTAAATAACTGGGAGCGGATGTTTGTATGTAATAAAAAGGCTCTTGTCTCCCTTTGACACTCCGGTTCTCCTGAAAGAATCTCCCTTGTAGCCCACCATGGCCAGAAGCATACTAGAAAAGGAATTCTAGGGAATGTAGTTTAGTTTAGCCAACTCGACATGTTACAAAACCATCATAAGGTTCAACACTTACGTATGTTCTGTGCTCTCAGGGTTTTAATCCCACCGCAGATGGAGGGCTGGTCTATCAAGAAGAAATTCTTCCCTGAATTCCATGGAAAGGACCATTAACCTTTAGAAGGACACATTCTTCTCTCCTGTTCTTCCTTTAGTTGTCCTTCTTGGGTGTGAATCCTGCCTGGTTTCACCGTGTATGTTTTTGACTCTGTTTGCTGGAATGTCCTAGAAAGGATGGGCCAATCCTCTTCTCCTTGTGGTTTGCTTTGTTGCAGTCCTTCCAGGTATGAACTGGGCTTGAATAGTGGCTTTTCCACTTACAAGCTATAAAGTTGGGCCAATCCCTTACATCCCCAGGGTTCAAAGAATAATCCCCTCTTAGGGTTGCTCTGTAGCTCAAGTGACAAAATAGAGGTAAAACACTGTGCTGCCTACACTGAGCATCATAATCATCGTCTCAATACTTTTTAATTTTCTTTAAGTCTTTAAGGACAGCCATAGAATAAGTTCTTTACCCAAAGCCAGAGCTCAGAATTTCTATCAGCTGGTTTTCTCCTCACCCCACCAAGAGTTATCTCCAATTTCTAGTTACTTGAAGGGCTCTAACTGATATCAGCCCTTCACCATTTTCTCCGAAATATTGCCTACAGCACTAGCAGAGGCAGTGATAAATATAATAATGATAATTTCACAAAACCTCAGTGTGTGCTAAAGGATCCAATGACAATCTGAACAGCAGGAGAGAAAGTTTCTTCCTACCAATTAATGGGAAGCCACGTCTAATTTGCCACCTGCTCAGCACTTTTGAACCTGTCAGGAAAAAGGAAACCAGCGAACCTTGATCTTGTCACTAGTCTTCTTGGGGACTTCTCTCTAACACAAATGGAAATAGCGTTCATTAGAGTAAAAAATAGAAAGCCTGTGTCAGCTCCCTCTATTCTCTTCTTGGCTAGAAGTAAAATCCATCCTTGTCAGTGAGGAGGTGGTTCCGAAAGCCCACTGGACCCATATGCTCATCTCCTGATGCTGGAGAATGAATATCGCCTTAAACTCTTTAGAAACGTTTAGAGTGTTATTAGTTCTCCTGTGACTTATGAGTCAAGGGATATTATAAGAAAGAGTTCTACTGTTTCAAAACTTCTATATATGAGAAAATGCTCCAGAAGCCAAGATAAATTCCAAGTAAATAAGGTAGGACTTCAGAGATCATTTTTTTCTTTTGGCTCTCCTGATCATTTCAAATAATAATACAAGCCTTTATACAACCTATCATTAGTATGTACTTAGTCACTCAGTCGTGTCTGACTCTTTGTGACCCCATGGACTGTAGCCTGGCAGGCTTCTCTGTCCATGGGATCTCCCAGGCAAGAATACTGGAGTGGGTTGCCATTTCCTTCTCCGAGGGATCTTCCCGACCCAAGGATCAACACTAGTCTCCTGTGTCCCTTGCATTGCGGATGGATTCTTTACCCGCTGAGCCATTGGGGAAGCCTTCGTTAGTGTATTTCTTGTTAAACACAAACAAAAATAAAACAAACCCACAAACCCCTTGCCAGTATTATTTACTAATACGTCAATGTTATTACATTTCTTCTCATCTGGCACTTTTTGCTTACAATTAGTGAAGCAGCCAGTAGTTTCTTAGGCTACCTGGATCTCATTAGGTATATCATTTAGGCCTGTTTGTGTATTGAATCAGAACATATCATATGATCACTTGTTTAAGACTCTGGGCTACTCATGGTCATAAAACCATGAGGTTAAAAATACAGATTAGATCTTATTCATTTAGCAAGTCACTAATTCAATGGATATTTAGTAAACCTACCATGTGCCTGGAACATTGCCAGGCAAAATTACTTACATCCTAGAAATTTTGCCTGACATGAAAGTAATCATATACTTATGGCAATAATATAGAAACTTTATACTATCAATTTCTAATTTATTGATGATGCACCTAATCAGAAAGAACAGGCTCTTAGGGAGCATTTCTCACAAATTATGATAATCTAATTCTCATCTTATCCTCATACCTTGATTAAAATTGCCTCCTTCCTTTGTAATGAACTCTGAATCCCATCATGGTGCCATTCTTCGGAACTGGCATATTAGTTTGGAATCTTTTTGCAACAGCAACCCCTCAGGGGCTGGGACTCCCAGAGATTCAGGGACTTCTTTCCTTTGTCCCCTTTATTATTGGTCTATTCACCCTGTCTGCAGTTTAGAGCTGGATTCTCGGCTCAGGAGTAACCAGATGTCCTCTCTACCAGCTTCTCCCCTGACTTACCCCATCCCATAGTGAAGAAGGGATGATGTGATATAATCAACCCAAGTCAAGGAATTTATAGAGCTGCAGTCTGAGTCTACTCATCTCTTGGGGGATCTTTCTTTCGCGGTCCTCTTTTTCATAGGATGTCAGTTAGAGTACGGACTGCTCTGAGAAGGCCTGAAGTGTGTGGCTTCCACCACTTCTAGTGTTAGGCACTGGGGGCTCTTGAATCTCACACCTCAGGAATAGCACAGGGCATAGTGGTTGAGGAAAGACAGAAGCTGAGTCCTGATTGTGTCTCTAGCTCTTTATTACCAACAACCCGACTTCTTTTAAATTAGAGGGACAAACTTCATTTGTCTTTTAAATCTGTGTCTCATATTCTTCCTGACAGCCCTGTGTGTTCTCTCCCATAGGCTAGGCTGACATAGAAAGGGTGAGAAAAGCTGCATAACAGAGCCTTAAGACCACTTCCTCTGAAATGATGATATATATATTCTCCGCCCCACCTTGGGAAGTCCTTCAAGTTTCTGTCTTTCTGATCAGTACTTTATTTGCAATCAGTGACTCAGGTTGCCTCTAGAAACAGTTTTAACTTAAGCATATCATCAGGCATACCTTCTCCTTTCAAGATTTGTTTTCCATAAGCTTGTATCTCTTACCACAGAACATTTTCCAACCTGTATAAATAGGAGACAATGAATCTTAACAAATGGGAGACAAAGTTTTTTTTTTTTGGTCAGATCAAATTGCCATGACAGGGACATGTTATTGGACTGAAATATTTATTATAGGATTACCTCTCAATATCATGTTTTATATATATATATGTGTGTGTGTGTGTGTGTATATATATATATATATATATATATATATATGGAGAAGGCAATGGCACCCCACTCCAGTACTCTTGCCTGGAAAATCACATGGATGGAGGAGCCTGGTAGGCTGCAGTCCATGGGGTCGCTAAGAATTGGACACAACTGAGCGACTTCACTTTCACTTTTCACTTTCATGCATTGGAGAAGGAAATGGCAAGCCACTCCAGTGTTCTTGCCTGGAGAATCCCAGGGACAGGGGTGCCTGGTGGGCTTCCGTCTATGGGGTCGCACAGAGTCGGACACGACTGAAGCGACTTAGCAGCAGCAGGATACACACACACACACACACACACACACATATATATGTGTGTGTGTGCTCAGTAGCTAAGTCATGTCTGACTCTTTGCAACCTCATATACTGTAGCCTACCAGGCTCCTCTGTCCATGGGATTTTATATAATATTACATAAGACAATGTAAGTATTGCTTTTGCCTGTCTATAATATTAGATACAGCATGGACAAAATAGAAATAGACTCAGTTCACAAGATATTAGGATGGAAACATAAAAATTAAGGTAAAATAGGAAAAGCTAATTGAATACATTTATCTTGCTACATGTTTTCTTCATGTGTAGAGCATGAACCCAGCCAATAGTTTTCTTAGGCTACCTAGACATCATTAGGTATAATATTTAGGCCCATTTATGTATTAAATCAGCATATTCCATATTATCATCTGTTTAAGACTCTGGTCTGCTCAGGTCCAAGGAAATTCAGGGTAAGAAGGATAAGAATTTCCTGAAATTCAAAAAAGTCTACTGTTAGGGCAGTCTGTCCCTAGACCTCTCCTCTCAGGAAGGAGAGATGAAAGAAAATACTCCAAATTCAGAATACTCTAATTTGGAACACCACTTGCAATTGGAGATATAATTTTCAAATGCCATTTACAGCTCTGCCTTAAATAAGTCTCATATATGATCATATATATTTTATGATTCATATATATATGATTATATATAAATATGATTCACGGGCAGAATGCTTTTAAGGCAATGAGTCACAATGGGTAAAACCTTTATAAACTTCACATCTCAAACTAGGGAAGTCTAAGAATGACTTTGAACTACTTAAGAGCCTTACAGGTCAAGTATAGTTGGGCTAAATTCAAAATCCCATGAGAACAAAACCTCCCATGATTGGTTTTGTCCCTTGTCTTTGTCCTGGCAGGGCCATCTAAGACAGATGGTCATAGATCTTTCTAGATCCAGAGGTGGCCATTTAATCTCAGTTGTATCATCTAGCTGCAGTTTTACTCATTAACTCTGTAAGACATAGCATAGACTCTTCCTAGAACTATGGTTAAAAACTCCAGAGAATCCACCTAGACTGTGGATGAGGATTATTTCTATCAAAATATAAAACTTTTAAAAGGTATATGGATATTAATTTTTAAATGCAGAATGCCATGAGGCCTTGAAGGAGAAATCCCAAGGGAAAAATGATCTCTAAATTGAAGGAAGAGTTGAGAAGTGAGTGTTACTGCTTCCTTTTGGACAGAGAGACAGAGAGTAACAAAAGCAAACTGGAATGTGGAAGGAGTGAAGAAACGAAAGATAGGGTTGAATACACTGACATGGCAAATAATATCTGAAACGGTGCCTGGATTGTGTAGAAACTCAACACAGTCTGTGTGAGAACTCGTGTCACAGGTTGCAGAAAGGCAACAGAAAAGTCAAAATGTCCCTGGTAAGAGCCAGGTTCACATGCTAGTCTGGGAAGCCCCACTGTAATCAACATTCTTTTGATCAAGAGCTGACTGGTGATTTAATGAAGCAGAGGGAAAGAGATCCCTGGAGGAGTATTACTTGTTGAGCTATTGACCAATATTAGCAAACAGAGCTATTACATGATTTAATACCTAAAGGTGTAACAAAAATTTTTCTTTTATAGAAAACAGTAACTTCATTAATTGATTCAACAGATACTTACAAAGGACTTGCTATGAGCAAGGCATTATGGTAGATGCTGGAAACAATAAAGAATAAGATACAGCCCCTGCCCCATAGAGTTTTGATCATATAGGGCAGATTTAACACAATACATCAATAAATATGTAAGAATATATGCTATCATTAGCACCATAAGGATAACACACAGAGAGCCATGATTAAGAAAAATGAGTAGAGATAGGTTTATGAGATAGAGTGGTTTGGGAAGACCTCCCTGGGAGAACTGAAAAGTAACGATCAGTCATAAAAAGAGTTGTGAGGAGGGAGTTCCAAACCATGAAGGCAAAGGAGACAGCAGGCACAGTGGCCCAGAGGGTAAGACAGCTTGGTATGTTCTAGAAACTAGCAGCAGGCAGCCTGGTGGGAGATATGTGATACTGTTGAAGGATGAGGGAACAGTAGGCAGTTGGAGATAAAAATGGAAGCTTTATAGCTGAAAAAAAAGGCAGATTAGAGGGTATGGCCTGGCTCTCTGGGCAAGGAGCTTGCTAATACACCTCAGAATTAAACTTGCCTATCCAAGCCTGGTTTAAAGACACCAGCATCCCACTGAAATGCGTGTACGTGCTGAGTCACTTCAGTCATGTTTGACTCTTCATGACCCTATGAACTGTAAGCCACCAGGCTCCTCTGTCCTTGGGATTCTCCAGGAACGAATACTAGAGAATTGCCATGCCCTCCTCCAAGAGATCTTCCCCACCCAGGGATCAAACTCATGTCTCTTATGTCTCCTGCATTGGCAGGCAAGTTCTTTACCACTAGTGCCCCCTGGGAAGCCCTCCTGGACCTGGATCTGCAATTTACCCCATGGAGAAACAGAGGGTGAGGCTTGCCACTGAGTAGGCTGCTAACCCCAAAAGAGAGAAAAAAGAAGACTGGACCACATACATAACTCAGTTCCTTCTCCCAAACCCATCAAACAAAGAGATCATTGTTCCTGAAAGCAGAGGCCAGGAGGCTTACGCATTTGGTAGTTTATGCATTACCAAATGAGGTCCCTTCATTTGGAAACTTGAAACCAAATAAGGTGTTTCCTCCACAACAGCTCCTTGGGTTAGTACCTCACTGTGTGTTTGGTCTGGAGAAGGCAGAAAGGAAGAAATGAGATACTGCAATGAAATGGGAAAAGACTGTGGCTTTTGATGGGTGAAATCCCTCACAATCTTCACCAATATTTTTCTCTTTGGATGGTGCCAACCAAAGGCACCCATCAGAGATGATGGCAGAGATGGATAAAGTAGAGCTCTGTTTCAGTTTTAATCCAGTTATGGCTAAACCGGATGTGCAAGGGGAAACACTGTCCATCAGGATTTAAGTTAAGTGTCTAAGATGATTCCTATGCCTACTGTGGTTATATGCATGCAGGTGTGTGCCTGGGCCACGTGCATTCCCTGTCCCTCCATTAGTGTGAAAACCTCATTGGCTGCTTTTATATCTATCCATAGTGTCTCATTCCATTATAGAAATTCCATCTTTGCTATTTGACCTACTGATTAATAAGGTTAAGAACAGAGCTGGTCTACCTTGTTGGGCTCAGGCCAACGAGAAAAATAACCTCTTCCCTATTTCATTCAAAACATTAATCCGTCTTCCTTAGTATTGTGGTTGCTGTGAAACAACCTGCCTTGAAAGGGGAGAAAAAATCCTAGTTAGAGTGAAAAGAGCCCTTTATCCTTTGGGAAAGCAGGCCAGGCTCGCTCTGATTCACATGCAATGAAATCCTGCTTATCCCAGTGTTTCCTGTTGCGTCCCCCAGGATCCATTAGCAGTGAATTTCTTGGCATTTGTGGCTGGCAGAAATGAGATCACCCAGGCCCAGCAAGCTCCAGTCCACTGAGGGTTGAATTTCAGCACAGAGAAGCTCCCTGGTAACTAGTTGGAAGCAGTGTTCTCACAAAAGAAACTGTAGTAGTCCAGTCAAAATGACCCTTTAGTGTCCACTGGATACTGCCCTCAGTAAGACAAGTATTGTTCTTTAAAAAAAAAAAAGTTTTAATTTTGACAAGATGTACACGATTCAGAAAGCCCACATAGTTCTGTGAGGTTTACAATAGAACCCTCACTGCCCTGCCCCAGCTCCAAATTCTTACTCCCCAGAGACAATTTTTGCTTTCAATTATTTAATCCTTCCTTTGGTAGTTACCTCAGTAATTTTAAATAACATGCTTACACTGCTAGTTTTTCAATGGTATGCATAATCTACTGATTTTGCTACTACTAAACATTGAAATTTAACTCTCTGATGCATACCTATACACACACACACATGTGCTCACGAGCATGCACGTGTGTGCATACACACACACACACACCCCCCTCTTCCCTTCATTATCCTACTACATTTATGGCTTTTTTTTAATTGGCAGGTAATTACTTTACAATATTGTGATGGTTTTTGCCATACATCAACATGAATCCGTCATAGGCTTACGTTTGTCCCCTCCCTCCAGAACCAGCCCCCCTACCCCTCACCTCATCCCTCCAGGTTGTCATAGAGCCCCAGCTTTGGGTGCCCTGCATCATGTATCAAACTCCCACTGGCTGTCTGTTGTACATATGGTAGCATTTATGTTTCAGTACTATTCTCTCAAATCATCCCACCCTCTCCTTCTTCCCAATGAATGGATAAGGAAGTTGTGGTATATATACACAATGAAGTATTACTCAGCTATAAAAAGGAATGCATTTGAGTCAGTTCTAATGAGGTGGATGAACCTAGAGCCTATTATACAGAATGAAATAAGTCAGAAAGAGAAAGACAAATATTGTATGTTACTATATATATGTGAATATATATATGGAATCTAGAAACATGGTCACAGTCCTACATGCAGGGCAGCAAGGGAGACACAAAGAACAGGCTTTTGGACTCAGTGGAGGAAGGAGACTGTGGGATGATTTGAAAGAATATCGTGACTTTTCATGGGATCAATACACATTGTTTACTTACTGTGAAGTTATAAATAAGATGCTTATACTGTTGAATCATATAGAACACTAGGATTTTTTTTTCTTGTAGTTTTTTCCCTAAAGTGAGTATTTTGACTAGGTTATCCTTTCAATCAGTTATACATGTAACCACCTTTAATTCGTCCCCCAACCAGATCCCCTCTCAAACGTTTCAAAGCACATGGGGTATAATCTCTCCTTGTCACTCCTTTTTTTGGAAGCATCCTTCGTGGAGCCTGCATCCTCTCCTGCCATTAGATAGCTGCTCTCTGGATCTGCTTCCAGCTGCCCTCCTGACAGCATCTTTAACTTACAGTTGCACACAGGAATGACACTTTCCTCTGTGCTGGGGTCCCTGATTCCCTAGATCCCTTATTCCCCCTCTTTCTCAGTTTACTCTCAAATCTACGCAGTAGTTTTCCAAAAAGGGTACACGAATTGAAGATAAATTTTAGATAACTTTTATATCTGAAAAAAATCATTATTCTATTCAAATAGATTGAGTGCCATCTATTTGAAATAGTTTTTCCTCAAGAACTTGAACTCATCTATCTATCCATTGTCTTCTAGTTGCCTATGTCACTATCAAAAAAAATCTCAGACTGTTTTTAATCCCACTTTTTAACATTTAATCTATTTTTTTTCTTTTTGGAAAGCATTTAAGATCTTATCACTTTCCCAGAAACCCTCACATTTCATTATAGAGTGTCTGCATGTCCCTTTTCATTCTAGTAGGTACTTTGATTCTAGAAACTCAGGCCTTTGTGTTCTGGAAAATTTTCTCAAATTACTTCTCTAATAATTTCTTCCTTTCACATTCTCTTTTCTTTTTTTGGAGTATTAATTGTTTGTTGTCCCCCCGCCCCTTTTTTTTCAGATGGGGTTGCTGGGTTGGTCCTAGAGATTTAGGGGCAGGGAAGTGGGTTATTTTGTTTGTTTGTTCTTACATGTTCCCTCCTATTGTTTCTCATTCTATATCTCTGTGTTTTGCTTTCCGGAAGATTTCCTTGACTTTATTTTTCAGTAATGAATGTTTCATTTCTGCAATTGTAGTTTTAATTCCCAGTAACTCTTTTTTGTTCTCTGAATGTTCCCTTTTATGGCCTCTTAGAGCAGCATAGTTTGCATGATGGTTGAGCTCATAAACTGAACAAGCAGATTGCCTGGGTGAAAACTGCAGCTCAACTGCTTAACCAGCTGTGTTAACATTTGACAACATACTTACACCCTCTGTGGCTCAGTTTTCTCTGCTGTAAAATAGGGATAGTAACAGCATCCACTTCATGCAGGTTAGTGTGAGGACTCAGTAAGTTACTTTGAGAGTACTTGCCCAGCATATAGAGTGCTCAGTACATGTCAGCCCTTATTATGATGTATGTTATCTCTTCTTTCATCTTTGTACAAATATTAATTACAAGGACTTTTTCCCTTGAAAATTCATTTATGCTTCCTGCTTTGTCTCTGCTTTTTTTCCTGTTTGTTTTGGTTTCTTTCTCTCTCTCTCTCTCTCTCTTTTTTTTCCCATGAGGCTTTCCTCCAGCATTCCAGGATCTTGTAACAGTGAGAAATTCACATGATGATTTGATACTCTGGTGTTTATACTTGGCTTGTGCATAGGTGGGTTTCACCGTGGGTAATCTGGACATTTCGTTGTAGAGTCCCTGAAGGGTATAGGTCTTAGGCTGCTTAATCTCTTGCCTGGATTGTGGGGGTCTAAACCTGATAGCCAGAGTTCTTGACACTGAGCTGGGTAAGGGGCCCAGATGCTCCAGGGCACTCTGCTGGCTTTCCTACAGCCCACTGTGTTCCATACGTTGGCTTGTTGCCTCTGCTGAGCCTCGTATTCCTTAGCTAGACGCATCTCTTCACAGACTGCACATCTGACCACATCTGGTTTTGAGTTGACCGTCGCCTAGTTTTGCAGAGTAAGAGAGGGGCTCTGGGAACTTACCTGCTTCTTACATAGTCATTTAACAAATGCTTTTTTTGTTTTTTAGCCTTGCCTGTACTCCCACTTCTGAAAGTATCACTGCTTACTATTCCTGGGCTTTTCTAGGCTTCAGGGGTACAGACCTGCTTGCTTCTGAACTTTTCTCATGGCAAGCTCTGTTTTTGCCCTCCTCTGACATGCTAAGTTTATTACCACTTGTTCATCTATTCCCTCTAGAGCTAAAGTTTTGTGGCCTTCTTCCCCACTTTATTTTTCTTGACTCTTATGACCAAATGCCGCCTTTAAAAAATCATCCTATTTGTGGGTTTTCAGGAAGATGCAGAAATATGCAAGTGTGTTTGTCTGCCACTCTTCACAATTATACTTCTCAATGCATTTCTCATGATTCTGGTTCTGCCTTTTTGGGCTATAAATAATGAGGGCTGCCATCCAGATAATTAATAAATGGGTTACCTTAGTCTATGAAGCTGCTGCTGCAAGTCATTGGTGAGGGATTTGAGCTATGAGTCTTGAGAGGGAATTTTTCTGATCAGCCAACAGGCTCTCGGTGTGTGATCAGCAGTTCACATGTGTAAACTGGTTAGCAAGGCTCAGGGGAACGGTCTGTTTTCCCATGATGGTGATTCATGTCCATGTGACCTTGGACAATTAAAACATCTGACGTCAGTTCTTTCCCTTGTGAAGCAAACACACCTCTGCTTCCATATTTTGTGTTAGGCTTAGAAATTGTAAACTGTAATTGAAACTGAAAGTGTTAGTCGTGTCCGATTCTTTGTGACCCATGGATTGTAGGCTGCCAGGGTGCTCTGCCCATGAAATTCTCCAGGCAAGAATACTGGAGTGGGTTGCCATGCCCTTCTCCAGGGGATCTTCCCTACCCAGAAATCAAACCCAGACCTCCTGCATTGCAGGCAGATTCTTTACCCACTGAGCTACCAGGTAAAGCTCTGTATAATTGATAGGAAACATTATATTTTCATTGCTCCCCTTTCTTGGCTCCCAAACATATCAATCTATACACATTTATTTATTTTACAATAAAAACCACACTAGAGTGAAATGCCTATTTTCTGTCCTTCTCCTATGTTAGACTGAGCAGCTTCTGGGCAGGCATATCGGTTGTGATTTACTTAGCCTGGTATCATCAAGTCCTAGCCCTGGGCATGGTATATAATAGTTGTTCACTAAAATGTTGACTGAATACAGAGGAGACAAAGCTATCTGACACCAGGATTGAACCCATAACCTTGACCTCCTTAGTTGGAACTTCTAACCATCTGCTGCTAAGTCGCTTCAGTCGTGTCTGACTCTGTGCGACCCCAGAGATAGCAGCCCACCAGGCTCCCCCATCCATGGGATTCTCCAGGCAAGAACACTGGAGTGGGTTGTCATTTCCTTCTCAAATGCATGGAAGTGAAAAGTGAAAGTGAAGTTGCTCAGTCGTGTCCAACTCCCAGCGACCCCATGGACTTCAGCCTACCAGGCCCCTCCGTCCATGGGATTTGCCAGGCAAGAGTACTGGAGTGGGATGCCATTGCCTTCTCCGTCTAACCATCTACATACAGCCTTATGAGAACCCACTTCCATGACAGAGAAGATCCATTCTTCTCTGGCTCTGAGCAGTGGTAAGCTGCTTCGCACTGCCTGCCTTGAATACCTGGGGGGAAGACCTGAAAAATGATCTTCCTGCTAAGCCTGACTCCACATCCTATTACCCATCCCTTGAGCCATATGTTTAGCAACTTATATTTAATAAATACAGCAGCAGAATCCGATTAGAGTGAGCCCAGTGATAGTTAAACTCGATTGCCAGGGAAATCAAGTTAGAATCCTGAATTGTTTTTATGTATTGCAATGGGCAACTGGAATGCCTGTTCCATATGGCGCGGACTCTGTCTGCGGATTGCACAGCCCATTCCCTGTCAGATGGTCCCATTTGGGGTCAGTGACGATGGCAGGAAATAGTGTGGAGAGGCAGGTGAGCCCCAGGGGCGTCCATTAGATTTCAGTTGTCTCCCCTCCATCACTGGCCCACTGCAGACCCACGGACTCTGGCACAGTTGCGCTTGCATCCTTACATTTCTAATTGGCATGTTGGTATTTACGACACTAGCTCCATCCAGGGCTTCAGAAAGGCAGAGACAATGGTGGGGAGAGAACAAATGCCTCATATAAAGGTTAGTGGAGAGTGTTTCCCTGTTTCCAGAGGTGGGGTGGGCTCTTTTATCTGCACCAATCCACCTGTTTCCAGCTGTCACCATTCTGAGGCACATCCACAAAGCTGCCAAGTGCTCAGCCAGAGAGGAGGGGGTTGCCTGCTGCTCAGCCTCCAGAGTGATATTTTTTCCTTCTCTCACCACCCTCCCCGCCCCTAGAATGTACTCTCCTTCCTTCTTGAGGCTGCCTGGGGAGTTTGCCCTCCTTTACCCTGGCAGGAAGAAGTGGCTTCCTCTCCCATCATTGAATGGAAATTATAGAAACTTCTTTAAAGATGTACCCCTTGGGCTGACCTGTTCAGATTTATTAATAAAGCAATTCTGTAGCTTCTGGGGGTGAAATGGCCTTCCAGGAGCCTGAGGTCACTCTGAAAAAAGGATTCCATTCAGATCTCAAGAAGGGATGCACGCGCCTCTCAGTGCCCCTTGCTAAGGCTTTTGTGAATGCTTTTAGAGTCTATTACCAGGAGGCTGGCTTCTGCACATTACAAATATCAATCGAGTTCACATAGCCATTCTCCCTATCATAAAGGAGCATTCATAGAATATTCAGCAGCCTGGTGGAGACAATAAGTCTGTTTCCCTCCCTGGGCCCTTTCCCTTCCTTGTCAAGAGGAATCAGCTCAGTGAAGAGCATGGGCAGCCTAGCTTTAAGTAATTGTCCTGAAACCTGGCCTCTTGAGCCCTGCAGCCACTTTTCTTCTGTCTGTCACATGTCCTTTGTGGGTCCCTTCTTCTGTAAACATTCTTCCATCTTGAAGTCATCTTGCTCTGTTTCTTGCTTTCTTTCCAAATGTTTTCCTAAAAATCCATAGGCAGGAGAACTCATATAGCGGCTGCTAGAAGGTCGTGGTCAAAGACTCAGTGGCCAGGACACCAAGTCCTTTGTCCTTCACAAAAAGGCCAGATGCCTTCCAGCTGGAGTGTACAAATGTCTTGAAGTCATAACACGTTCTTATTTAAAAATAAAGTTAGGCCTCCTTGCTTGAGTGGTAAAGTCTTAATGGCCTACATAAGGCAAATGGCCATAAAGAAAACGAGTACTGCTTTATAGCCAGCCATTCATGTGAAAGAGGTGTGTAAAATAATGCTAATAGTCACAACAGCAAGCAGATATTAGGGAAGTCAGGCTGGAAACGGGGGCTGTAATAAAACACATCTTCCCCATTATTGCAATTCTGTATGTAACTCCTACAAAACAAGAGGGAGGCATTTCCTTCCTGGGCTGGGGACGACCACGCTGACCTTATGCCTTGTGTTTTGACTTGGTCCTTGATTATGCACAGATGCGTGGTGAGGATGAGGGTGTCATCTGGAGTTAGATGAAAGGAAGGAGTGGGTTGCATTGCTTTCTTCCATGTTTATCTCTTGCACTACTACTAAAGATACCCCACCATGGTTGGACACAGTTATTATGCGAGGCCCAGCAACCACTGAACAGGTCTTGTTACTGCAGAAGAGCCGTCTCAGACAGACTCTTTTTTTTTTTTTTTTTTCAGGAGCTGTGCAGACATCCTTTATTCACATGTCTAAAATATTATGAAACATCTATGCAAAGTGAAGTTTCACAGGAAAACAAAAGATGTTGACAGATTTACTTCTTTTTAGGTCATTGATAAATTTTGTCTTTCAGAAGCCCTCTGCACAATGTTGTTTTATTTTTATTATTATTATTATTATTTTTTACTTTACAATATAGTATTGGTTTGCCATACATCAACATGAATCTGCCACGGGTGTACACATGTTCCCCATCCTGAACCCCCCTCCCACCTCCCTCCCCATACCATCCCTCTGGGTCATCCCAGTGCACCAGCCCCAAGCTTCCTGTATCCTGCATCGAACCTGGACTGGCGATTCATTTCTTATATGATATTATACATGTTTTAATGCCATTCTCCCAAATCATACCCCCCTCCCTCTCCCACAGAGTCCAAAAGACTGTTCTATACATCTGTGTCTCTTTTGCTGAGACGGACTCTTTTTTAAAAAATTTGTTTTATTGAAGTATAGTTGATTTACAATGTCATGTTTATAGTGTACAGCAAAATGATTCAGTTATATATATGTGTATATATATTCTTTTTCATATTCTTTTCATTATGTTTTTTTCTTTATTTTTAATTAAAGGGTAATTACAATATTATGTTGGTTTCTGCCATACATCAACATGGATCAGCCATAGGTATACATATGTCCCCTCCCTCCCATCTCCCACCCCATCCCATCCATTTTGATTTATTACAGGATACTGAATATATCAATAGTTCCCTGTGCTTTAGAGTAGGACCTTGTTGTTTACACACTCTCTCCCTTTTTTTTTTTTTTTAATTGGAGTATAATTGCTTTACAGTGTTAGTTTCCGCTGTACAACAAAGTAAATCAGCCATATATATCCTCTCCCTCTTGGACCTCCCTCCCTCTCCCCTCCCACCCCACCATCTAGGTCAGCACAGAGCACCTCTTTCTTTACACGTGAGTTTTTCTCTCTAGAGCAAAGCCTAGAGGCGTTTCAATATGCTCTAGGGTATTGGGTTTATATTTGGGGCCCTATGCCATTGGTAAGATACTAAGCAAGGCAATATCCCATCAGGGAACGCTGATGGACCCTCCCTGCAAAGTTCTTTGGCAGCATCATCATCTAGTTTTATGTTTATAGCCCTCTTGGTATTCTCCTTTTGTTGTCCCCAGCCTTCAGAAAGTCTTGTTTAAATACTCCCCCTGGTTTTAGCTGTGCTATAGAGTTGGCAGGACAGTATCCTGGCTCATGTTTGGTCAGAAAATGAAGTAGGAGCAGCTCTGTCCCCAGATGAGCAGTGGTGGCCCTGGTAATTAACAAAAGATTTCCCTTAGGCAGTGTTTTCCAAAGTGGGTTGCATATAATGTGAGTTCCGTTTGGATATTAATAAGCCTTGTAGGGAAAAAGAGCACCATGGCTAACCAGGTTTGGGGAATGCTGGGTAAAGCATGTTAAACGAGTTGATTCCTAGCAAGACTCCTCAAGGCTTTTCCACCAGTTTTCTGTAGCTCCTGTAACTAACTGCTTACACTTGGTGACTTTCATTCTCACAGGTCTGGAGCTCAGAAGTCTAAAGTCAGTATAACTGACCTGAAATCAAGGTGTTGGCAGGGCTGTATCCTCCACACAAGCTCTAAGAGAGAATCTTTTCCTTGCCTCTTTCAGCTCTGGTAGGTGTCCATATTTTTTGGCTTATGTCCTCATCATTTCAATCTTCAATAGCATCTTCAAATCTCTCTCTTTTCTCTATCTTCACAGCATCTTCTTCTCTGTGTGTCCGTGTGTGTGTATTTAACCTCCCTTTGCTTCCCTCTTATGAGGATACATGTGATTGCATTTAGAGCCCACCTAAGGATAAACTACTCCTCTCTAGATCCTTAATTTAATCACATCTTTTGCTGTATTAAGTAATATTCACAGGCACCAGGGGTTTGGAAGTGAATATGTCTTTTCACAGGGTCACCATTTAACACACTAAAGCCCAGACTACATTGTAAGCAGTGTGCATCTCTAGGATGAGGTAAGTGTTGTGAAGTGTTCCTTAAACCTCTGTGATAAAACAACCCTCTTTTCAGGAAATTTTTGTAGCATCAGTGTTTTGAAGAACACACTTTAAGAAATTTTGCAAAGGGAAGATGGATCTTGGGGGAAAATGAA
Source organism: Bos indicus (assembly GCF_029378745.1). Classification (NCBI taxonomy): domain Eukaryota; kingdom Metazoa; phylum Chordata; class Mammalia; order Artiodactyla; family Bovidae; genus Bos; species Bos indicus. Next base: position 59,395,745 of record NC_091775.1, on the reverse strand, counting down.
GGCCAATCTGTCTTGCTGCCCTTCTCCTTGTAGATCTAGGTTTTATTTTACTGAGGAAGATGGCACTTTCCTTGCCTTAGGAGATGATATTATTGCACAGATAAAATATGAAAAAAATATCAGCAATTTCACAGGGACATCTAAGCCAAACTCCACAGATGAAGTGTCTCTAGGGAATAGTTAAAATAGCATTGTATTTGGAGTTTCAAAACCTGGATTGGATTCCTGATCCTCCTACATAAGAGCTAAATGATGCTGGGGAAGTAATTAAATTTTTCTAAGCCTTGGTTTTCTCATATATGAAGTTAGGATAATAACCATAGCTGCCTTGTTGTAACATGTAACTGCTGTGTGTAAAAGCACTTTATTAAATGTGAAAGTTTATATGATCTAACTAATTATTTCTATTTTCTGAGACCCAAAGTTGAAAAAAAAAATCTTGTCCTTTGGTTGATGATAATGATGGTGGTGGGAGTAGATTTCTCCTGGACTTCTCTGGAGGTCAGGCTGTTTTTACTCAGCGAGAGGCCGTAGAAACCTGGTTATACTTCCTTATCTACTATTGTATTTCCAATACTTGGCATCTAGTGTATGCTCATGTGGCATGAATGAACTCCCCTTGCCTGGATCTCTACCCCCAGTGTCAGTTTTACACAATTGTGGAATCCTTGGGTTGGAAAGGCCCTTGAGATGTCATCTAGAACAGTAGTTCCCCAGTGCTGATCTGGGAACTGTTAATGGATGGCTACATGAGAACCAGCTGGAAGTGTATTAAATACAGTTGCCAGGCACCACTCTGAGGATTCTGATTCAGTAGATCCAAGGTGGCACCCGGGAACCTGTACTTTTATTAAGTTCCCTGGGAGATGTGATACAGCTTGTCCATATACTAATCAAGCCTTCCCACTATCTTCATAAGGAACCACTCCTAAAGCATCACACGAAATAGTCTATTTCTTTTTAAAGATCTCCATGGAATTTTTGCAACTTCCTTTACTAGAGATGCTCTTTTTATCAAGTAGTCATATGAGTCAGCCACAGCTCAGTGCATCTTCATGATTCATGTATTCATTCATTTGTCCATTCATACAGACATTTATTTTGCACCTATGATGTGCCTGGCACAGTGCTAATTTATTCCACTGTATTCCTTTTCAGAAGCTCCTTAGTCAACATGAGGCCCATGATTTAAAGCCTTTGATTTCTTCTTTTCTGACTTGAATAAGTAGAGAAGTAAGACGACGTGACTTTCTGCTTCACTGTTTGCTTTTCTCTTTCCGGGGATTATCTTTAATGTAAGAAGGAAGCTTTTCTTCCCTTCAGTGGTGAAATCTTGAATGCCTCGGATTCATGGATCAGACAGTTGGGAGGGGCCTCAAGAGACCCAGTCCTCAAAAAGGTAAGGGACCATCAGCCTCATTTCCCCATTCACAAAATAAACTAAATAGAAGTCAGGAGCCCTAAATGATTTTCCCAGCATCAGAATCAAGAAATGTAGGGCTTAGATCTCTCCGTTTTATTTCTTAAAATAATGTTTATTCAGAACTTTTTATTCTAAAATAAAGTATGTGGAAGCAATATTCTCCCATTTAAAAAATAGTTCCTTTCATATATTCATCTAGCTGGCTTAGGGAACGGGCCTTCTTCTTCAGGGTTCATAATTACTTATCTGATATTCTCCCTGTCGGCTTATAAATAAATATCACATTCTCCCAGACTGAGCCAGCCAATGTCTATTACATGGTGGATAAGTGAAATGTTCGCTGAACCTTATTTTCCTAGGCTACACGGGGCCGCAAATGTTTTTCAGAGAGTCTCTCTAGCCCTAGAGGATGACAGTGCTTCCCCAAGCTCTGCTCCTCCCCTTTTTACTATGTTTCTGTTCCAAGATGCTCTGCTCACCTGTCACCAGCAGTCTCCAACACTGATGCGGAAGCAGGTCTCCAGGCAGTTCCAGAAGCTGTCCGGGGCTCTGCTGGAGTGGGGCTGCAGCAGCTGGAGCCCTGCTGTCCCTGTTCCTCTGGGTCCTCAATAGGAACTTCACAGGGTCGAATGCTGCTGCCATCCTGTGGCAAATCACACCCTTTGGAGGGTGAGGGAGTGGACCCACATCTCTGACCTGTGTGTCGGGATTGAGCTAATCAGAGACTTGATATTTCTCAGTTTAAACAAAGTCTACCGTATCGCATTGTGTTCTTGTTAAAAAGAGTTTCTGGACGGAGTAGATTCTGTAAGCTGCCCTTTGCTCACATCCATCCAGACGTCAACAGGGGGATGTGTAAGCACCAAAGGCCCTGGGGCCATCAACTGTGGACTCAAATCCTGGGATAGCTTATGGGAACAGGATTGTAATGGTCTTTGTAAGGGCAATGAGAAGTTGGAGATTTGCTGCATTGTCTGAGCCAAATATAATTAGATGCCTGTTGGCCCCAGGAAAAGGCAAGATACTCTGCTTTGTGTGTGTGTGTGTGTGTGCACCTAGCTAGCATATGGAAGAGACTCTTGATTAGATGAAGGTGGATTCTTTTTTCTTTTTCTTTCAATATTTCTTTTAAATTACTGATATTTGTATACACCATTAGTATCATGAATTTTCACTCCATTTTCTGGAAATCTAATCATTAAGAATCCACCTGCAATGCAGTAGCCACAGGAGATACAAGTTTGATCCCTGGGTTGGGAAGATCCCCTGGAGGAGGAAATGGCAACCCACTCTAGTATTCTTGTCTGGGGAATCTCATGGACAGAGAAGGTTACAGTCCATGGGGTCACAAAGAGTCGGACACAACTGAAGCAACTTAATATACATGTAGTCATTCAAAATAGTCCCTTCATGCTGTTAGCAGTGAAATCTGAAGTTCAGAGAATCTAAAGAAATTAACTGAATGCCAACAAGTAGGACCATTTATGAAACATATAAAATTCCCATCTTTTCTCTCTCTCTCCTACTCTCTCACTTCACCCAGTTTGTCCAAATCACTTGAAAGGGGATAAAACTGTTTTGTGTACAAATATACAAAGCCTTCCTTTTCTTCCCTTTCCCCAGCCCACTGTCCTCTCCCACCACCTCCCTGATCCCAAGAGAGCCTAGATTAAGCAACTTTTGGCTCTATTCGTAAACCTGTGAATTTGGGACCAGCCCAGCAGCAGACCAGTCCCTTGGTGTTTGTCTCCCAGAGTGTTCACAGAGCTATCTGCATATGTCCCGAGGGAGAAGCATTCTAGGAAGCCACCAGCGTCAGCGGCCATGGCCACCCTTCTAGGATAACTGGAGTGGAAGGACATGTCTCATGGAGTCTCAGCTTTGGATTTATTCTGATGCCAGGAAATAGGGGGTGGAAGGCGAAAGTGTCGGGCAGAAGGAAGACAGATGAATGGTTAATGGGGGCTGAAGTGGCAGATTGAGAGAGAGCACAAACACAATAGACAGAAGGATGGATTGATGGATTGGACCCGGAGATGTAAATAGGATAGTTTATCTAAGCTGTTTAGGGTCTCTCCTTCTTATCTATCTGTCTATTTATCTATCTGTCGTAAGCACGGACCAATAGGGGGACAGACAGATAACATGAGTAGGATGGATTAGTGGCGGGCACAGGTGCCTCCTGGCATCCCAGACTTCAGGACAGGGAAGGGGATTGGGGACCTGGAGGACAGGTTCCAAACACTTCCCTGAAGGATTCCCACCCTGTACCCCGAATAAAAAGACAACTAGCACCCAGACAGAGAGGGTTCCTCAGGCATCTCAGTGACCGCTCACCTTCGTACTCCAGACCTTTCCTCTAACAATCGGCAGTTGTTCTGTTCTCAGACCCGGAAAGTGGGCAGCTGTCAATCTGAATTGGGAGGCTGGGAGAGCACGGCTTGGTGCTAGCATACATTTTTATCCCAAAGCCTTGCTTTAAATTCCAGTCAGGCTTCCAGTCTTGCAACAACACCAGGGGAAAGGAAGAGCAGGAAAAAAAAAAAAAGAGAGAAGGAACGCTAACTGGGCTCCGGCTGCTCCGGAAAGCTGTCAGCTGTCAGGGCTGCTTAACTGACAACCAGAGCCCTGGGAGCCCAGCCCCGGGAGAGGACAGGGCTGGCTGCCAACCAGTGGGCAGTGAGGTGGGGGTGTGGTCTGTGGTCAACCAGGGGAAGCAGGGGGCTCAGGGTATAAAGGTAGCTGTGTGGAGGGGAGTCAGGACCTCTCCGGACACCCTCTCTTAGCTGGAATAGGACAGGTGCCTCAGAACTAGGGAGGGTGGAAGTGAAGGAGGCAAGGGGGCAGAGGAAGTTGAGACATTTCCAGAGCTCACTCCAGGCACACAGGTGCAGGGACCCCACCTTTGACCCCTGTCACCTCAGGACTGAGTAACAATAGCCTTCCGGTTAGCTAGCAGTCACTACAGGAATGAGCTGGCCTTTCCCTTTTCTTATCCACACACCCCAGGATCCCTCTATCTTTCTCCTCCTCCCTTTCTTTCTGCTGGACCCAAATTCCTAGGTTTGAAATTCCAGTCAATCTCAAGATCACCTTTTGAGAGCAGACTCTTGTGTTAATTGGGAAGATGTAGCTGGGCTCTGTTCCAGTTCCCAGTATGTAATGGCTCTGTGACCTTGATCCTAGTCCCCACTGCTTATTATGTGACCTTCATCCTATCCCCCAGTGTATTCACTGCGACCCTGATCCCAGGCTCCACCACTGATTTTGTGACCTTGGTCTCAGTCCCCACTACTGACTATGTGACCTTCAGCCTAGTTCCCACTACCTACTTATGTGTGATTTTGAGCAAATAAGCCTTATCTCTAAGAGGGAGATAATCCTTAATCCACTGAGCGAACAAAATACATGTACAGAGACATTTCATAAACTATAGGAGTCTTATATAAGACAGCATTCTTCCCTGATTTATCTTTGTTTTTCCCTGACAGCCCTGGCACAAAGACTTACACAGAGTAGGCACTCAATAACAGTCAAATGAGCAAATAAATAAGTGGATGAAGGGATGTAGGCGAGAAATGTTTCTCTAAATTTGATTGTGGAATGTCTGAACTCACAGAAACCCTAGACTTGGGAACTCTGAAATGGGACCTGGGAATCTGTATGTCAGCTGGTTACATGGGTAGTCAGTGTTTCAAACCTGGGAAATTTCTCCTCCAAATGGGAAAGTGGAGAATGTATAACAGGGTTTTGGGATTTTGTTGTTATTGCTGTTAAAGGGCATGGAACATCATTGTTGAATCCCCAGCACACAGCACAGTGCCTGAAAAACAACAGATTGACATTCAGGACAAATTTTTATTTTACAATGTTTTGGTGGAAAGCAGGTTTCTGGAGTTTCAGTAATGATTGATGCAAAAAACTCAGCCTCTGTGTACCAGTGCTAAATTGAATTTTGGAGACAGAGTTTTGGGCGATGAAGAAAAGAATAACTATTGCTTTACCAGGCAAGAGGGACATAGTGGGCTTGTGCCTTCAAAATTGTGCATCCCAACCTGAGAGGTTTTGGTGAGGAGTTTTATAGCAGTGGGTCAAGGGCAGGACAGGATTGCTGATAAAGGTCAGGGTTGGTGCCAGGCATGAACTCTTTTATCTAGCCTCAGGTGGTCTCCTGATGAATTTCTGTGGTTCTCAAGGTTATCACACTGTACCATCTCTCTGGAATGAAATGTTTCATCAAGTATTAACATCTTCTGTTGGTTGGGGTTATTAGTTCTTCAGTCAGTTCAGTTCAGTCACTGAGTCGTGCCCAACTCTGCAAACTCCTGGACTGCAGCATGCCAGGCTTCCCTGTCCATCACCAACTCCTGGAACTTGCTCAAACTCATGTCCATCAAGTTGGTGATGCCATACAACCATCTCATCCTCTGTTGTCCCCTTCTCCTCCTGCCTTCAATCTTTCCCAGCATCAGGGTCTTTTCCAATGAGTCAGTTCTTCCATCAGGTGGCCAACGTATTGGAGCTTTAGCTTCAGCATCAGTCCTTCCAATGAATATTCAGGACTGATATCCTTTAGGATTGACTGGTTTGATCTCCTTGCAGTCCAAGGGATGCTCAAAAGTCTTCTCCAACACCACAGTTCAAAAGCATCAATTCTTCGGCGCTCAGCTTCCTTTAGAGTCCAACTCTCACATCCATACATGACTGCTGGAAAAACCATAGCTTTGACCAGAGGACCTTTGTTGGCAAAGTAATGTCCCTGCTTTTTAATATGCTGTCTAGGTTTGTCATAGCTTTTCTTCCAAGGCACAAACGTCTTTTAATTTCATGGCCACAGTCACCATCCACAGTGATTTTGGAGCCCAAGAAAATAAAATCTGTCACTGTTTCCATTGCTTCCCCATCTATTTGGCATGAAGTAATGGGACCAGATGCCATGATCTTCATTTTTTGAACGTTGAGTTTTAAAACAACTTTTTCACTTTCCTCTTTCACTTTCATCAAGAGGCTCTTTAGTTCCTCTTCACTTTCTGCCATAAGGGTGATGTCATCTGCATATCTGAAGTTATTAATATTTCTCCCAGAAATCTTGATTCCAGCTTGTCCTTCATCTAGCCTGGCATTTCTCATGATATATTCTGCATATAAGTTAAATAAGCAGGGTGGCAATATACAGCCTTGACATACTCCTTTCCCAGTTTGGAACCAGTACATTCTTCCATGTCCAGTTCTAACTGTTGCTTCCTGACCCACATACAAATTTCTCAGGAGGCAGGTAAGATGGTCTGGTATTTCCATCTCTTAAAGAATTTTCCACAGTTTGTTGTGACCCAAACAGTCAAAGGCTTTGATGTAGTCAATAAAGCAGACATAGATGTTTTTCTGGAATTCTGTTGCTTTTTCTATGATCCAATGGCTATTGGAAATTTGATTTCTGGTTCCTCTGCCTTTTCTAAATCCAGCTTGAACATCTGGAAGTTCTTGGTTCACATAGTGTTGAAGCCTGGCTTGGAGAATTTTGAACATTACTTTGCTGGTATGTGAGATGAGGGCAATTGTGCGGTAGTTTAAACATTCTTTGGCATTGCCCTTCTTTGGGATTGGAATGAAAACTGACCTTTTCCAGTCCTGTGGCCACTGCTGGGTTTTCCAAATTTGCTGGCATATTGAGTGCAGCACTTTCACAGCATCATCTCTGAGGATTTGAAATAGCTCAGCAGGAATTCCATCACTTTCACTAGGTTTGTTTGTAGTGATGCTTTCTAAGGCCCACTTGACTTCACATTCCAGGATGTCTGGCTCTAGGTAAGTGATCACATCATCGTGGTTATCTGGGTCATGAAGATCTTCTTTTGTACAGTTCTTCTGTGTATTCTTGCCATCTCTTCTTAATATCTTCTGTTTCTGTTAGGTCCATACCATTTCTGTCCTTTATTGTGTTTATCTTTGCATTAAATGTTTTCTTGGTGTCTCTAATTTTCTTAAAGAGATCCCTAGTCTTTCACATTCTATTGTTTTCCTCTATTTCTTTTCACTGATCACTGAGGAAGGCTTTCTTATCTCTCCTTGCTATTCTTTGGAACTCTGCATTCAGATGGGTATTCTTTCCTTTTCTTCTTTGGCTTTCGCTTCTTTTTTTTTCTCAGCTATTTGTAAGGCCTCCTCAGACAACCATTTTGCCTTTTTGCATTTCTTTTTCCTGGGGATGGTCTTGATCACCGCCTCCTGCACAATGTCACAAACCTCCACCCATAGTTCTTCAGGCACTCTGTCTATCAGATCTAATCCCTTGAATCTGTTTGTCACTTCCACTGTTTAATAGTAAGGGATTTGATTTAGGTAATACCTGAGTGGTCTAGTGGTTTTCCCTACTTTCTCCCTTTTTGCACAAGGAGCTCCTGATCTGAGCCACAGTCAGCTCCCAGTCTTATTTTTGCTGACTGTATCAAGCTTCTCCATCTTCAGCTGCAAAGAACATGATTAATCTGATTGCTCTGAGTTCTTCAGAAAAGCTCAAAGACAGTGTTCTGTTATCCCTTGAGGTGGAGCCAGGACCCTGCCCCAAGGCTACACTATTGTTTCTTGGCTGCTTCTCCCTTGTCTCTGTATTGCCCCCTTTGCCTGATTAACAACTGTTTGAATCTGCCCTTTGGAACTCAGGAAAGGTCTTGGAGGTTGGAGTCTATTCCCTGCTGCAAGAGATGGGAGACACAGAAAGAATTCTGTTTCCAGGACCCTGTGTCATACTGAAAGATGATTTTAAGACATCGCTACAGTGCAGCCATAGACTTACATAGGGACGTTACTCCAAGGGGGAGAATATCCAACAAGATGGTGCTGGGCTGGCTAGGCTGAGGCCAGCTGGGTGTCTGGGGCAACAGGGTTAAGGAGGCGCTCCTCTTAGATTTGTAGAACAACCCATTTACATTTTGTGCTATAGGTGCCCTACCTCCCTTACCCTAGGTCTGGCCCTGAGGTAAGGAGAAGGGTTAGAGAAGGTTTCTGGAAGGAGTCTTTCAGTCTGAAAAAATGAATAGGAAGTAGTCTTGCAAGGGTCTCTTAGGAGAAAGTTATTTCAGGCAGAAGGAAGAATATAAACAAAGCAGAGGCACTAGAAACATTATGATGTGAGTGAAGAATGACCCCCCTCGTTGAGGTAGCAGAAGCATAAAATTAAAGGTGGAGGGTGAGGAGACATGAGACAGGTGAGAAAGAGAACATGATGGGGTCTTGTCAGTCTTGGTAATGACCTTGGGATTTATCCTGCTGGCTGTGGAAGCAGAAGAGTAACATGCTCTGTCTGTGCGTCAAACAGAACATTCTGGTCAACCTCTGTGCCATCCGATTCACAGATATTATGCACCATAAACGCAAGCCACGTGTATAAACTTAAATTTGGTAGTGGCCGCATTTAAAAAGGGAGAGGAAAAGGAGAAACTACTTTGAATATTTTATTTGACTTGACATTCAAATATAATCATTATAACCATTTCAGCATGTAATCAATATTAAACATTATTAATGAGATATTTTATATGCCTTTTTTATTGTACCAAGACCTCAAAATCCAGTGTGTAATTCATGCTTATAGCACATCTCAATTCTGAAGAACCACATTTCCAATGCTCGGTAGCTGGCTAGCGGCTACAAGGCTACAATATTGAATTATGCATGTCTCAAGGATGGACACCAGATGCTAAAATACTGAAGCAGACTTTTACAAGGTTTGGGGGAAGATGGTAGGTTTCTAATCCAGCGTGTTGCTAATGGAAATGGAGAGAAAGTGATAGATTGTCCAGTGACTTAGCTTCTTCTAGCTTCTTTTTTTGTGAAATCAGGGTACAGCATTTACCTTCCTGGATGATGCAAAGAATCTCTGAGATGATGTATATAAAGCACTGAGCTTCCCAGGTGGAGCTAGTGATAAAGAATCTGCCTACTAATACAGAAGATGCAAGAGAGGCAGTTTCAATCCCTGGGCTGGAAAGATCCCTTGGAGGGGTAAATGGCAACCCACTCTAGTATTCTTGCCTGGAAAATTCCATGGGCAGTGGAACCTGGTGGGCTACAGTTTCTGAGGCCACCAAGAGTCAGACATGACTGAGCAATTGAGCACATATAAAGCACCAGCCCTGGCAGACAGGGAAAGTAGGTTCAGCCATCATTCTTCCCACAACCCAAGCTGTATGCTCTCTCAGAAATAAGGATTGACATCTGAGTTGGATAAGGTGGGGTTTTAAAGCACCGGAATGGTGCAGTAACATGCATAGACTGTGGTCCCTAAAACAAATGATGGCACAGTAACCCCACTGCACCTTCAAAGGTGTCTCCCTTGATATCACCCAAGTGAAGGGAAGTTTGTTCCTGACTGTCATGGGAAGGCTGGAAGAATACATGAAGCCAGTCCAGAACAGGCAGAAAAGTGGAATTGCTGACATTCTGGGCAGCAGCCACTCTGACTATCAGCAGCCAGCAGTTGGCAGCAAGCTCCAGATGATTGAGAACTGAACAGCTTAATTGGAAGAGTACAGACACTGTGGAGTGTCAGCCTGGCATGGCTAAGTGCAAGTGTTTCCCTGCAGCCCACTTTCCTTGCCTTAGGTTGATAAACGTGTATTTTCTTGGGAAATACCCCCAGCCCAAAACCCTGTGAACAGATCTATGTTCCTTGGAATTATTTTTAAAAAGCAAAACAAAACCCTTTCCGGGTAGATGCAAGATACAGCCCTCCAGATAGAGCTGATTATATTGAAGAAAGGGGTGGGGCATAGGATGGAGAGAAGATATGTCATTCTGTGCTCCGTGAGAACTCCATCTGCATGTGGGGTGTCCAAAGAGTAAGACAGGGGCTGCACAGAAACCTCAGCCTCCTTAAGACCCTTCTCATCACAGGAAACTCCAACTTACCTCATCTTTCCACCAGGGTAACTTTCAGATGAATCTTTGTTCATTTCCAAAATGATGATTTTGATCAGCTGAAGTCACTGAGTAGGTGCTGAGGATTTTTAAAAGTGACTGAGTAATAAACACCTAGAGCTGCAGAGAAGTACAGCTCAGGTTCCTTTGGGTTCCCTCTGATTCACATGAATTTGCTTATCTCTGTATTAGTCAGTGTAAGCCAACTGTTGTAACAAACAACCTCCAAATTCCACTGGGATATAGCCTAACAAATGATTGTGTCACAGTCTGATTTAGAGGAGCAGTTTCCCTGGACAGCTATCTTCCAAGGAGACCTTACATGTCATGGCTGTAACCGTCAGCCCTCAGAACAGTTTCCTGTCTTCTCATAGGAGAGGAAAGAAAAAAGAGAATTGCATTTGTGGAGTGTCCATGGGGCAGGCATGGGAGGAGGTGCATCATCTCTGCCCAATTCCTTTGTCCACAATTCAGGCACATGGGTGCACTTAACTCAAGGAAGCTGGCAAAATATACAGACTATGTGTGAAGGAGAAATAGGAAAAGGTTTGCTAGCATCTAGTAGGTCTTTGTCACTCTTTCTTTCTCTCTTTCTCTGATGAAAATAAAATGGACAGTTTCGGGCTCTGACTTGACCCTGAAGGTTTGGGGGTCAGAAGACTGCAGGAGAGGGGCAACTTTAATTAGAGGGCGATGATCTGTAGTTTCAAGGTGATTATTAATCAGCAAAATGTCATGGGCAAGAGGTTGAAATGCCAATTTATATTTTTTTCCTCGTATTCCAGACCTATTTTGTCAGTTTCTGGGCCAAAGAAAGGAAAGGTGTTGCAACCAGTGTGCCAACAGAGTGGTGGGCTGGTCTAGTCTTTCATCACTAATTGGCACCATGTTGTCATCTAGGGTTCTAGGTACTTTTGCCATAAGCATCTTTGCTGCAAATATTTTCACCACATAATTAACTGGCCATAAGGCAATTTTGCTGTAGAAGATAAGATAACTGGTTGATGGGTTTTAGCTTAACAGTTTGGTGTCAACTGATGGAAACGAGTTAGTATTTCTTCCAGTTAGCAGCTTTATTGATGGCTTTATCCAGCTGTCAAGTGATAATAAATCACCCCCCAGTTCAGTTCAGTTCAGTCGCTCAGTTGTGTCTGACTCTGCAACCCATGGACTATAGCACACCAGGCCTCCCTGTCCATCACCAACTCCCGGAGTTTACTCAAACTCATGTCCATTGAGTCAGTGATGTCATCCAACCATCTCATCCTCTGTCATCCCCTTCTCCTTCTCCTCCCACCTTCAGTTTTTCCCAGCATCAGGGTCTTTTCTAATGAGTCAGTTTTTCACATCAGGTGGCCAAAGTATTGGAGTTTCAGCATCAGTCCTTCCAATGAATATTCAGGACCAATCTCCTTTAAGATGGACTGGTTGATCTCCTTGCAGTCCAAGGGACTCTCAAGAGTCTTCTCTAATACCACAGTTCAAACTGGTTTCTTAGTTTGAAACTCACTACATTGGAGGAAAGAGAAACCAAGGGCCCTGAAGACACAGGGTTGAGCCTACATTTCCCATAGCACTTTGGAAAGTCTATGAAGTTGCCTTCATTGACAAGATATTAAGGACAAACAACAGTTCAGAGGCTTTTACAACACAATATAAAGCTTGGTTACAAACATTCATCCTAGTATTGGGAAACTGATACCTCTTCTTAAGGAAGAAATTTAAGCAAAAAAGAAAAAGTGCAATGCTGAATGAGGAGACAAATCAATGAGCAAAAAATAAATGTTTATATATACACATATATATATACACACACACAATACACACACACATATATAAAAACTAGGAACAAAAGACTTGGAAGACAACCCACAAAATAAAATCAGTTATTTACACACTCTTGCCATGAATCTTTACCCATTTAAAATATATTCAAATACTTTGTATTTTTTAATAGTCTTTTTAATTTTGTTCCTCGTTTTTCATGTTTCATTATGGCCTTCTTTTATGTTTTATTATTTTATTTTTTACAACGAAATCACTTTATGTCCAATTAGTTGTGGTGAAAATATCTGTGGCAGAAACACTCACAGTAAAAATGCTTTTGGCAAAAATACCTGATATGATCACACCCAGGACCCCTATTGCCAGCCAAGTATCTTTTGGATCCAGCCAAGTGGATCTTTTGTGATGGTACTATGGCAGCAGAGTATTTTCTATTTACTAAAAAAAAAATCTATCCTGGGGGGGAAGAAAGCACCCCAAATGTCTAGAATAAACAGCTATAGCTGCAAGGGTGTGGAGATGCCAGTCTAGTAAGATACTGTGAAATGCAGGCAGTGGTCCTGGTTGGGTGATAATAGAGATGTCATTGTAACAGATGCTGTGATGTGCCATGGAGGTTCCCTCTTCAGGGTTGATGACGTATCCCCTTGCTTCTTGGGGTAGTAACTGCTGGCTGCTCACAGATCACAGCTATGCCTCTCACTCAGAATTGCCTTGACCAAAGTTATGCCTCCTCCCATGCACAGCTCCTTCCAGGTAACCTGTGGCTAATGACTGTCTACCTAGAGATTTAAAAGCCTGGCTGTCTTTCCTCAATTTGGGACAACTCTGAAAGGCCATTCAAGCTCCAAAACTCCTCATAGAGTCTGCTTAGGTCTCAGTTGAAAAGTGAAAGTATCAGTTGCTCAGTTGTATCTGACTCTTTGTGACCCCATGAACTGTAGCCTGCCAGGCTCCTCTGTCCATGGAATTCTCCAGGCAAGAATACTGGAGTGGGTTGCCATTCCCTTCTCCAGAGGATCTTCCCAATGCAGGGATCGAGTCACAGCAGGCAGCCAGGGACAACCTGTCTGAGCCATCAGGGACAACCTCATTATAAGTCATCCATTGCTTCTGCTCAAACTTTCTGTCTTCACTTGCTTACGTATGTATCCCTCAAGAACTGCTCCCATTAAAGCTTCTGCATGAAGCTTCTAATCTAGGAATTCATTGTTACAAAGAGCAGTTGTAGGAAGCTGACTTTCAAAATGGGTTTTGGAGATAGGTCTGTCATTGGATCTCTGGCAAGGAAAAACTCATCTCTGGTAGTAGATAGAGTTGAATTTACCCCTGAGATGCTGTGGCAGTACAGTTGTTAGAATCAGCGAGATTTCTGTGCAAATGTTAAGTAGAATGATATGGGATATCCATAGAAGGGGATACATGCCCTGGTGCAATGTTTCTCATGATTGAAGGGATAAGGGAAATGTAATTATAAGGACCATGGAATTGGGTGCCTGTTGCTGAGCACCATTGATTTTTGAAAGATAAATAATGACAGGCTCAGATGATTAATCACCATTTCAAGACAAAACATGAAAGCTAGAGGGCCTTCTTAGCTGCACTTAGAGAAACCCTGGTCTCCTACAACCAGAGTACATAGCAAGAGAATAAAAACCTAGGCTCAGGACTTAATCATTAAAGTAGTAGAGCTTCGGATTGGATTGAATTCTCAGCCTCAGTAAGTCCCTATGCCAAATACAGGGCCCTAATGGGGAAGAAATAGGATGCTGAGACTTGAAATGGGCTAAGTAGATACAGTAAAGACCTTGACTTGCTAGGCCTTCAGAAGTCCCCTCCTCCCATCTGCCTTGTTAGGAGACAGTATCCCTGCCTTTGCTTGAAGATGTTGCAGAGACCTCAAATGAGACACTCACTTTATAAGGCAATGCTTGCCTGCCTCAGGATCACTCCCAGAACCCCTCTTGGCAACCAATCCAATAAGGAAGATTGAATCTCAGTAAATCAAACTAGAGATGTGCTAAGCTTGCTGTAGAAGAGAGAGGGAATATTCCAAAGGATCTGTAAGGCATGGCTAATTGATACTTGTAGTAGCTGATACCAAATGCACGGGACTGAATCCTGGAGTCCTGGGTCTAGAAGGACAGAATATAAGATTAGATAATACAGGCTAGTAAAGCTAGCCTGATTAGCTAGATTGATGAAGCTTATCAATACAGGAACAGTCTTCTTTTTATATGATTTAACACCCTTACAAAGACCTAAGAGATGTTACCAACCTATTGCTAGAAGGACTTTAGGATCTGGAAAAAGGCTGCTGCTAAGTTGCTTCAGTCGTGTTCAACTCTGTGTGACCCCATAGACGGCAGCCCACCAGGCTCCCCCATCCCTGTGATTCTCCAGGCAAGAACACTGGAGTGGGTTGCCATTTCCTTCTCCAATGCATGAAAGTGAAAAGTGAAAGGGAAGTTGCTCAGTCATGTCTAACTCTTTGTGACCCCATGGACTGCAGCCTACCAGGCTCCTCTGCCCATGGGATTTTCCAGGCAAGAGTACTGGAGTGGGGTGCCATTGCCTTCTCCAGAAAAAGGCTAGGCACACGTATTGTGAATTAGAAATGCTAAAATTTCCATGGAGTATGTTGAAGGAACAGATCAAAAATTTCAAGGAAGTTGACACGTGAGACTTCATATACTATATAAGGTTGGAAACCCACCTGTTGAATATGTTCCATGAGAGGGCCTGAATGATACTCCAAGTGTCATACCAATAAGGAATACACGGGTGAAAGTCAGATCAGCTTGGTGATGACAGTTCTCTATAGATCAAGACTGATGAAACGAAAGGCTACTGTAGAGACTAGACCCCCAAACAATAAAGGTTCACATGGTGACACTCAAACCCTCTGAAGCAAGGTAGTTGCAATTATTGTAATTAAGAAAGATGCCCACAGATACCACATTATGTGGCAAAATCCAAGGGCCTTTGGATTGGGCTGGAGAGGGAATTTAATTTCCAAATAGCTAAGGAAATATTAATGGGAACTTGATGTTTTCAGAAGAAAGTTAGGGGATAATTAGGCAAAGTGGATATTTCTTAGTTAACATATACAAAAGGTATCTAGGATAGATGATAGGAAGGGATGAAGGCAACTTCTCAAATTAAAATTCTTATTTATTTTGTCATTTCCAAACTTTTTTGGGGGTTGTGCTGGGTCTTGTTGCCGTGTGCAGGCTTTCTCTAGTTGTGGCAAGTGGGGGCTACTCTTCACTGCTGTGCGTGGTTCTCATTGCAGTGGCTTCTCTTGTTGCAGAGCACAGGCTTTAGGCGCATGAGCTTTTTGCAGCACGCGGGCTCAGTAGCTGTGGCTTGTGGGTCCTAGGGCACGTGGGTCCTAGGGCACATGGTAGGTCCTAGGGCACGTGGGACCTAGAGCACATGGGTCCCAGGGCACATGGGTCCCATGGCACATGGGTCCCAGGGCACGTGGGTCCCAGGGCACGTGGGTCCCAGGGCATGTGGGTCCCAGGGCACGTGGGTCCTAGGGCACATGGGTCCCAGGGCACGTGGGACCTAGGGCACATGGGACCTAGGGCACGTGGGTCCCAGGGCACGTGGGTCCCAGGGCACTAGGGCACGTGGGTCCCAGGGCACGTGGGTCCCAGGGCACGTGGGACCTAGGGCACGTGGGACCTAGGGCACGTGGGTCCCAGGGCACGTGGGTCCTAGGGCACTAGGGCACGTGGGTCCCAGGGCACGTGGGTTTCAGTAGTTGTGGTGTGCAGGCTCAGTAGTTGTGGCAACTGGTGGTCTCTAGAGTGTGGGTTCAGTAGGTAAGTTATACAGGTCTAGTTACTCTGCAGGATGTGGAATCTTCCCAGGTCCAGGGGTCAAGTCCGTGTCCACTGCACTGGCAGGTGGATTTGTATCCACTGTACTACCAGAAAAATCCTCAAGTTTCCAAACTGGAGTCAGTTCTCAGAACCAGAACACCAAAGGCAGAAAGAGATTCTGGTTCCCTGTGAAAAGGAATCATGCGATTGTGTTCAGTTGAAACCTCCTCTAGTCCCTCTCTCAGGAACCATAGCTGTTTTATTTCCTGACATGCATTTGGTAGAAGAGAATACCCAGTCTTCAATATGGTAAAAGAGCTTTTCTGTTAGAGTTGAATTCAGAGGTCAATCTGGGGAGCATTGCCATACAGTGATGCTGTATGTGCCAGAAAATAAATGAAATTCTGGAATCCTTGGTCTGGCTCACAGTGGGTCTACAGGATTTAAAGATACACCTGATGGTCGTCTGCTGGTATAATTGAAATTAGCATGCTTGGCATTTGGCAGAAATTTGGATTTGGCATTCGTTCTTTAATCCATAGAGTAAGAAATATAGGGAAAAGAGTGAAGGCAGGAGGAGAAGGGGATGACAGAGTACAAAATGGCTGGATGGCATCACAGACTCAATGGATATGAGTTTGAACAAGCTCCAGGAGATGGTGAAGGACAAGGAAGCCTGGCATGCTGCAGTCCATGGGGTCGCAAAGAGTTGGACACAACTGAGTGAGTAAACAACAACAACAATGAAATATAGTAGTAAAAACTGGATGGAAGTCTCTGCAACTTCTAATCAATAGTAAATAAAACAATGATATTGCAACCTGGGGAGAATAGCAAACATTAGTGTTATCTTAAAAGAAGTAAGGAATACAAGGGTGACGGTCTGTGACAAATCCCCATTTAATTCAATAGAATGTCCCACACAAAAATAGAATGAATTGCAACTGAATGATGCAAATCAAGTAGTGGCTCCAATTGCAGCTGCTTCCCCAGATGTGATTTTACTAAAGCAGATTAATATAGCCTCCAACACATACTAAGTGGCCATTGATCTGATGAGTGCATTCTTTTCTATCCCTGTAGGAAGAAGACCAGATACAGTTCATATTTATGTGAGATGGTCAGAAGTATACAGTTATGGGTCTTGTGTCAGTTTATATTAACACTTTGACTCCCTGTTATAATATTGCTAGTAGGGATATGAAGTGTCTGGCATTCTACAGGATATCATGTTGGCCCATTATATTGACAGCGTCATGCTAATCAGGCCAGATGAGCAAGAAATAGCAGGTATGTTGGAAGCCTGGGCAAAACAGATGTGCCCTGGAGGGTGGAGATTAAAACTTCAGAACCCCAGCACGTTAATCAACTATTTAGGGATCCAAATGTTTGGATCTGAAGAAAGCTAGACCATCCTCTCCAAATTAAACAACAAGATATTATATATCCCACTACTACTAAGTTGCTTCAGTCATGTCTGACTCTGTGCAACCCCATAGATGGCAGCCCATCAGGCTCCTCTATCCCTGGGATTCTCCAGGCAAGAATACTGGAGTGGGTTGCCATTTCTTTCTCCAATGAATGAAAGTGAAAAGTGAAAGTGAAAGCGCTCAGTCATGTCTGACTCTTTGAGACCCCATGGACTGTAGCCTACCAGGCTCCTCAATCCGTGGGATTTTCCAGGCAAGAGTACTGGAGTTCTCCCACTACTAAGAGAGCATAAATGTTAGTAGCCTTTTCAGGTTCTAGAGGGAGCATATTCCATCCCTGGCAGTACTGCTTCCCTGTTTACTGAGTGACATTAGAATAGTGTCTCAGTCAGGAAAACTTATCAGAAGGGCCAGGCCGTGCACATTGGTCTTGACACTTGAGCCGTATGCCCCAGGAGACCCTATAAGACTAACAGCATCTATGGTGGGTGAAGATAGTGTGTAGAGTTTATAGAAAACCTAAATAGAAGAATCCCAATATGGACCTCTGAGGTTCTGAAGAGAGTCCCTACCATCTACAGCAGAGGACTATCAGCCTTAGGAAGCAGTTTCTGATGTGCTAATTGACTTTAGTAAATACAGAGCTGCTCACTATGAGATACCAAAGACACTGTGACCAGAGTATCCATCATGAGCTGGATTCAGTCAAAGCTGCCTCGTCCCCAGTAGTCCACTCTAATGTGGATGTGGTATATCCAAGATTGGGAACAAGCAAAGTTAAGAGAGCGCAAGTAAACCAGTTGAGTAGCTGTCCAGAGCCAAGTGGCATCCATCAGTGTTGCACTAGTGTACTTCCCATAGCTCATATCTGTGGCCTAATCGGAGGCCTTTATGACCAGATAACAGAGAAATTAAAAGGCCAACCTTAATTTGTAGGGTGGTGGTGATAGATCGTGATGAGGGCATATCCTCTTAGTGAGAAGAATTTTGATGTCAGGTGCAGTCAGTAGGTCATCAACTTTTGGTAGAAAGAGAAGTGGTCTGAGATTAAAATATAGAGAAACTCATGGGTAGTCATGAATGGCATGGTTGGTCAGACATGGTCCTGGAAGGAGAAAGATTGAAAGATCAGAGACAGAGAAGTCTAGAAAAGAGGTGTGTGGATGGATCTGTAGACGTGAACAGGAAGTGTGAAGGTTTTTGAACTACATATTAATGCTCAGCAGAGAACTACTATGGAACAGATACTATACATTTAGACATATGAATTGGTCAGCTGGTCAAAGCCAATATCTGTCATTTGACACTCTAGTGCTGGCACAATGGCTGCATGAACTAAAGAGTCATGGGAATAAGTATGGAGGCTGTGTGTGTGGTTTCCCATGCTGATCTGGTCACTGCTGCCATTGAATGGTTCTTGGAGGCAGCTGAGAACTTTGGAGATGGGCTAAGAATATTGATTATTCTCACTCTTTCATCATGTTAGCTTTCAGATGCATTTGTGTAGGTGTGCTCAATTGCTCAGTTGTGTCTGACTCTTTGTGACCCCAGAGACTGAAGCCCACCAGGCTCCTCTGTCCATGGGCTTCTCCAGACAAGGATACTGGAGTGGGTTGCCATTTCCTCCTCCAAGGGATCTTCCTGACCCAGGGATTGAACCCATATCTCCTGCATTGGCAGGCAGATTCTTTACCACTGAGCCACCTGGGCAGCCCTTTGGATGCATCTGTGTGCTCACAAATAGTGCTAAGAGTGATATATTTTTCTATAGACCAGTCTGACTCTGCAGTAAAACAATTTTCTCAGGTGCTCCCAGTAGGATCATAAAGAAAAAATTCTTTTGCCTTCACAGGAGGCAACAAGAACAAGAATGCATCTTGACAGCAAAAGCAAGAATGCATTGGCTGAGGAAGAGTCATTAAAAATAAGGGGCACAGTAAGACTGTGTTTGAAGATGATATGCCTTTGTAAATAGAAAATTCTGAAGGATCCACAAAAAATTAGAACTTATTAGTTCAGCAAGGTTTCAGGTTGTAAGATCAATGTATGGAAATCTATTTTAGTTCTATATATGGTACAAACACTGAACAATCCAAAAACAAAATTAAGGAAGAAAACCCATTTATAATAGCATCAAAAAGAATAAAATATTTAGGAATAAATTTAGCAGAAGTGTGAGGATTTAAGACCAAAACTACAAAGTATCATTAAATTAAACATTTAAATGGAAAGACGTTCCATATTTATAGACCAGAAGATTTAATGTTGTTAAGATGGCAATACTGGGCAAATTGATTTACAGATTCACCACAATTCCTATCAAATTTCAGCTGTATTTTTTATAGAAAATGACAAGGTGAACTTCAAAAAAACCCAGAATAGTCATAATATATTGACAAAGAAAAAGTTGGAGGTCACACATTTCCTGATTTCCAAACTCAGTACAAAGTTACAGTAATGAATGCAGTGTGGTACTGGCATTAAGATAGACATAGAGATCAATCAAATATAATTGAGCTATACATATACGGTCAATAAATAAATTTTTAGCACATGTGCTAAGACAATTCCATGGGGGGAAAAAATCTTTTCAACAAATTTTGGGACAACTGGATATACACATATAAAAGTATAAAGTTGGACTCCCATCTCAAACTGTATACAAACATTAACTCAAAATGGATCAGAAGTCTAAATATAATAGCTATAAGACTCTTAAAGGAAAACACAGGTATAAATCTATATGACTTTAGATTAGGCAGTAGAGTTTTAGATACGACAGCAAAGCAACAAAAGAAAAAAAACAAATTGGACTTTATCAAAATTTTAGTGTGTGCTTCAAAGGATTCTCTCAAGCAAGTGAAAAGAAAATCATACATATTATATGATTCCATTTATATGAAATGTTCAAAATAGGCAAACCCACTGAAACAGAAAAGAGATTAGTCGTCAAGGGCTGAGGGTCAGGGAGGTATGCAGAGTGACTGCTGATAGTAGTCACAGGATTTCTTTCTTGGGGCAGGTGAATGTTCTGGAATTAGAGAGTGGTGCTTGATGTACAAAGTTTTGAATAAGAACTACTGAATTGTACACTTTAGAGAGGTGAAATTTATAGTATGTGAATTGTATCTCAATAAAGCTAGTATTTTGTTTCAATATTTACTTATTGGGCTGTGCCAGGTCTTAGCTGCAGCATATGGGACCTTTGATCTTCATTGCACGATGCAGGATCTTCTGGTTGTGGCATGTGAGATCTATCTAGGTCCCCAACCAGGAAACGAACCCCGGCCTCCTGCATTGGAAGCATGGAGCCTTAACCACTGAACCACCAGGGAAGTCCCAGAGCTGGTGTTTTAAAAAGAAAAGAATGGAGGGCAGGAGGATGGGTCTGGGATGTGAACATCAGGCTGACTTGTCACTGTGTCTAGGAACATGGGCCTAGGCTCATGGTGCTACCACTTCTTAGGTACCACTTTCCCACCTTTCTGTCTATTCACATATGTCTTCTTCTTCTAATGGAACTGGAGGAGACACTCTGCCTCCCTCATGTCGGTATCTAAAAATATTATGGTAGAACTATATTCTGGTTTTCCATCACGGAATTCAACTAGGAATTGCCTGCAATCTGGTACTCGCTAGAAGTGCACTTAGGATGTGCACTCTTGAAAGAGATGCACATCTTTGAAAGAGATGGTCTAATGGGAATGTTAACTAGCCATTCTCTCTGATGCTTCAAGCTCTATCATTCTAATAATTTATATCATCAGAAACAATGTACCTGGGCCATGTAACCTAGTCAGACACGGGCATTTTGGTGACAGGTGATGTTATAATATTATATTCTCTGCTTTTTTAGAGGATTTATCTAAGAAATATCTGTTTGAATGACTTATCTATGTCTGCCACAAAACTGTCATTGAAGACCTTTCTATTATATTAGCCAGTGACCCTGATGTAAGGGCCCCAGATGATAAATTTCTCTGTTTCGAGGACGAAGTTTGCTGTGAGTAGTATGAATATTCCTTTTACCTTTCCTTTGCTTCCCTTTCCTTTCCTCTAAACACGGAGACTATCTATATGTGCTGTGAGCTTGGGCCTCCCTGATGGCTCAGCAGGTAAACAATCCATCTGCAATGTAGAACATACAGAAGACATAGGTTCAATCCCTGGGTTAGGAAGATACCCTGGAGGAGGAAATGGTAACCCACTCCAGTATTCTTGCCTGAAAAATCTCATGGACAGAGGAGCCTAGGGGGCTATGGTTCATGGAGTTGCAAAGAGTAGGACACGACTTAGCAACTAAACGACAATGCACATCTAATGCGATATGTGCTGTGCGCTTACTCTACCCTTTATAGGATTTACCTTATTTGACCATCACAACATCCTATGATGTACACAAAGTTATCACCCCTCTTTTACAGATGTGCAGACTGAGGCTAAAACAGATGAAATGACATATCCCGCCCTTCACAATTGTAAAGGACAGGGATGGGATTTGAACCAAAGCAGCCTGACTGCCGAAAGCATGCTAAGTTCAGCTTCTGCTTTCACTTAGCTGCATAGGCTCTCCCACGTTTCATTCTATAATTCACCTGCACAATTTTTGAATTAAGGGAATGTACATACTAAATACATGGGTGTTTTTAACTCCCCACTTCTCCTATCTGAAAATGCTCAATAAATAACACTGATTGATGCATTCCTCCAAGTTTGAGATCCTTGGAAGAATGACCCTACATAAATCCTGGTGGCTGTTTTTATTAATGATGCAAGGGCAGTAATCACACAGACTGGAGGAGAGGAGGACAGAATTGAAAAGCAGAAATAATTCATTTTATTTCTTAGATTAGGTGCCTGGAGGTGGCATGGCACCTTAGCAGTCTAAAGTCTGGGGCCTCTGGGTGCTTGCACATTGCTGCTGCAGATTTAATCATCTCATCTGATGTATGTTTCTGTAGAGTGACAGGTACTCCCTATCCCACTTCTGAACAGATTTACTCTGATAGGCTTGGGGGAAAAAGCCTTTTACTCAGCCAGCATGATTCAGCCAGTCTGTGAGGCTGCTTACCTGTAAACACATTCACAAGCAGGCTAGCTCTCAGCCCATAGCATTTTGATTTAGTTAAGTTTCCTTTCTCCTTTCTCTCTCTTTTTTTTTCTTGGACTACCAGTATATATAGGTCAGGCATCTGCCCCCTAACCAGTTGAGAGATTAAAGGCTAAGGGAGCTCCAAGATTTCATAAGCAAGTCATCACACCATTGACCCTTTGCTCCCTTAGCCCCTGTTCTTTCTTGGAGGCTCTGTTTTGGGGTTTTTTTTTTGTTTTGTTTTGTTTTTGTTTCTTTTTGAGTCCTGAGCACTACAGGAGGATGAGAGACATTCTCTCTAAAAGAGTACTCCTCCAAGTGTGATCTTCAGCTCAGCAGCAGCAGCAGCAGCAGCAGCAGCAGCACCTGGGAGCTTCTTAGAAGCACAGAATCTGAGCGCCTACAGACCAGCTGAGTTCAAATTACAGGTGAATCATACACACATTAAAGTCGGGGAGCCTTGATTTTAGAACTCTTCACCCTCCAGGGGAGGAGGCATCTCCTCCACAAAACAGATCTCCCAGGGCAGTGCTGTGAGTGTCTTGGAGTGCATAACAAGCTGCTGACATGGGGCTCAGGAGCTGCAAATAAGGGCACCAGCCAGATGAAGTGTGAGCCTTCAGTGAGGCTCCGCTACTGTCGTTGCTCTTCTCTGTCCTCTGAGAGGGGAGATACATGTTAGGTGCTCAGTCTTTGCCTCATAACTATGTAGATCATCTGGAGACCTGGAGTATTGCTTCCATAATTATTAGAAGGTTCATAACAGATGTCACCTATGTGTCATCCAGGAAGGGATTTGCTCTCTTCCTGTGCTCCATCAAGACTGCATATCTCCACTAGAGAATGCACCACTGTGATTGGTTTATGCATCCCCATCCCTCACTTGATATTGTACAACCTTTCATGACCCAGATGAATACATAAGAGGAGGAAAGGAAGAAAGGAGAGAGGGAGAGAAGTAATGGACCTGAGTTTTAGAGAACTGAAGGTACACAAATACCCTGGATGTTGGAGAGTATGATGAAAGTATGCTGAGAAGTGAGTGTTCAGAAAGAAAAAAAAAAACAAAACATCTTAGGGAGGTAGGGATGAAGCTGTTGGGTTACAGATAAGAGAATAAACTAAGAATTAAGGTCACTTGAATATAAGTGTGGAGCCAACATGGGAATCCAGGCCTGTCTGATGGATGGCTTATGTGTCTTCTGTATCACCCTGCTTTGAATGTCATAAAAGGATAGCCCTAGAAGTTTTCGCCAGTACCTGCAGAGCACACCCAACTCCCTCATCCACAGGGACACAAACTCCCAGAGAGGTGGAGTGACTTGTCCACAGTTACAGAACTGGCTGGTGGCAGAACCAGAATAAGAAACCAGAAGAAAGGTATGTGTCTTCAGCCTAGTCATACCACCTGAATTTCCCTATCTTATCTTTCCAGATCTGGAGTGCAGGCCTTAGTTTCGTGTCTTGGATGGCTCCTTCAGTCCACAGTCTCTTGCTGTTCCTCTGCAAGAAGCAAGGACTCTTAGTGCACAGCAGAGTGTTGCCATGGTGATTATATAGTTTAAGGCCTTTGGAGGTTAGTGGTACCCAGATGCCTTTAACCTTTACCTGGAAGATGTTTTGCAGAAACTATCAGATTTATAAAGATATTCAAAGTCTAATTAGTGACAGGATGCTATAATTAAAAACCACTGAGCTGATAGAGTCATCAGGAAACTAGAAAGTTCATCCCTCCATCTCAGACGGAAACGTGTCTACTCCGTTTAGAGCTTCCCAGGGGAGAAACTTAAGTCTTTTGTCTTTCACTTGTTATAGCCACTGATTATTTTTGCTAGAAAAAAATCCCAGGAAAAGATGTAAGGATTCTTTCACCTATTTACTTATTTAGTCTGTGCTGGGTTTTCATTGCAGTGTTACAGGGGTTTCTCTAGTTGCAGTGCATGGGCTTAGTAGCCCTGTGGCATGTGGGACCTCAATTTTCTGACCAGGAATCGAACCTGTGTTCTCTGCATTATTACAAGACAAATTCTTAACCACTGGGCCACCAGGGAAGTCCCATTCTTGCCTCTTTAGTAGTCCTCTTCTGCTTTCTGGAAAATGGTCTTTGCTTCTCCACCCTCATACTTCCAAGCCCTGAACTGAGTCCTTGTCATCTCCCAAGATGCAGATGCCATTTACTGGCAGAGAGAGAGGTAGAGAAAGCAGATCCGACTGCTATTCCTAGTCCTGTTAATAGATACAACCTTGGCAAAGTTCCGTCACCTCTTGCTTGTGTCAGAAATCAGTAGACTGGATGATCTCTAAAAAACTTCCAGTTCCAAAAATCTAATCCTCTAGTTGGCCATTGAGCTAAACTTGACTATTTCTTCCTCAGTGTTATTTTATTTTTAAACAAAATATAATAGCAAAAAGGTCTCTTTTGTATGCAAGAGAATAAACTTACATGATGAAATTACATATACTAGAAGTGCTATTTTGGGGCAAGTCACCATGTAGGCAATGTCTTCTGTCCACTCAAGGCAGTTCTGCCCATCATGACCACTATTTTCATATTTAGTGAAATTTAGAAAAAATTCACTATTTTCATATTTCGTATCAGGAACCAGATCTGAACTATATTTGATACCCAGTATTAGAAGCAATCTTCATTTCTGTTTTTGGCTATGCATGCATAAGTATGCATTTTATTATCAGCTGCTGCTGCTGCTAAGTCGCTTCAGTCATGTCTGACTCTGTGCGACCCCAGAGATGGCAGCCCACCAGGCTCCTCCATCTATGGGATTCTCCAGGCAAGAGTACTGGAGTGGGGTGCCATTGCCTTCTGCATATTATCAGCAGAAGATGTTAAATATATAATTTAGTATTAGTGGTTTTAGTCTTGAGTATTAGGGCAGATTAGCATTTGATGTATTAGTTCTCCAGGGGTTACAATTAAAGCTTGAATTTCCAATTGTTATATCCACTAACTGAATTGTGATTTGGCTTTTAATTCCACAATGAGTTCACCAACACTGACAACCTAGTACTAATTAGTGACGATTCTTTATTTGCAACTGTCTGAGAATAGGTAAGTCACATCTTCTGATTATTGTAGACTCTTCAGGCAGACATTTGGAGATGGCCTTTCCTTATTATGGCATTTCTCAGCCTAGCTGTCTGAGAAACACATACTGAATTCAAGCCTTTAAAAGCCTCATAAGAAAACCTACACATTGTTTACTCTCCCTCTTCTTCCCACCCGCCTTCTAGAAGCTGAGTCTTTGGTCTGCTGCTTTGATCCAAACTCTTCTATACCAGCTACCCCATCACTGTCTCAGAACAGAGGCATCAGGCATCCATCACAGATGACAGGTGAGTAGGTCAAATATAAACTTGTCTACTACTATAATTAGTAATGTCTTTTAGGCCTTCTATCAATATGGTGCTTACTTCTTGGCTCAGATGGGCACTCCTAAATACTTACCAACCTGTAATAGTACTTTGGGGCTTCCCTGGTGGCTCAGCGGTAAAGAATATACCTCCCAATGCAGGAGATGCATGTTGAATTCCTGGGTTGGGAAGATCTCCTGGAGGAGGAAATAGCAATCTGCTGTAGTAGTCTTGCCTGGTAAGTCCCATGGACAGTGGGACCTGGTGGGCTACAGTCCATGGGGCCGCATAAGAGTCAAACACAACTTAGCAACCAAACAACAAAAATAAATACTACTTTCAGATGGAGTCGATACACTCAGCTTCATGGTTTAAACCTTGATGCAAGCAAGAGTTGGAAATCTTTGTAACTGAATGCATATATTTTCAAAACCATGTCACACCAGAATCTTCCCAGAGCTTTCCTAAGACAGAGTCTGAGATACGGAGATGTAGCATCCTTCCTAATAACCCTGTAGGTGGGCTCTTCCCTGGTCTGCTCTCCAATTCAGAGACTGACAGCTGAAGTCTCCCCCACCCTCAGCTGGGACACTGGCTCAGGCGGGATGTGAGCCCTCACATGCTGACTCAGTTCCCACTGGGACAATGACCTTCATGCTACTGAGGATCCAACTGCTACTTTTGTGCACAACACTTTCTCAATTGCTGTCCTCCACACTCTGAACATTGCTGTGTACAACGTGCCTTTCATCTGTGGGTGAAACCCTCTGCCCACCCATTCTGATGGCATGCAGGCAACCAGACTCTCCTGTCTGCCTTACACCTCTCAAACCCCATCCAGGAAAGCTATCAAAGCCTTACAACTAGTTGCAATCCCTTTCTCAACAAAAGCACACTGCTCTGGCACATCCACACCCCCACTGATGAAAATGACATCTGATGGCTCCATGTTCCACAGAAGAGGAACTTGATACAAACTCCCTGGAGCAAGCAGTGATTGAAGCATTAATAGGCACCCAATACCTGCGTTCGTCCCCACATCATTCCATCACTCTGGATTTCTACACTAAAAGCCTTTAGGGGAATTGTAAAGAATGAAATGCCCTAGGCTGCTTATGTCTACCAAGGATTTCAGGTCGTCTTGGATTGATGGTATAGTAATAGAATGCTGAATTCTTCTCTCTATACAACAATAAATGTAGATAGCCCTGGGAAGAGACACATGACCATCCTTTCTGTCTCCCAGTTCATTTTGTACCAACCGAGATGTACCACAGGTAGGGAATGAGGTACTTAGTATGTACCTGGTGACTTCTGCCTGAATAAAATGGGGGTTGTCATGCCTACTCATTGTACTTGGATCACGTGGAGAATAGATAGGGAATTGTTCTCCAAAAGATTTGCTATGAAATGCTTCTCATACCACCTGAGGGAGGCACTAAGGCAGAATGATGAATTATTCTGTGTGGCTTATGTCAAACCTGCTTTTTAGGCTGGGGAAGTAGTCATCAGATAGAAGGGAGAAAACCAAGGCCATCACTGCATGGTTCCCAATTTTAGCAAATGGAGATCCCAGACCATAAGATGCAGAGTATGGAAAAGTCTCCTGATGTCCGCAGCATGGTGGGCAAAGGGGAGCCCCCCTCCCCCCCCACCCTTGGCAGGCATCTACCCTAGACCAATGGCTGCAGTTTTCCTAGAGAGTAGGAGCTTTCATACTCTTCTCTGGATAGTAGGAGGTCTTGGTTCTAGGACCTGTGTCAGCCCTCACACCTGGGATAAAAGGTGTGGGATGAGCTGATAATTCTCTGGAAGAGTTCTGCCTCACTCCATTCTTTATCGAATGTCCATCTCAACCTCTCTGTCTCTCTCTCACACACACAGTCAAGCCAGACATGTCTTCACTTGTGTGTTCACTAATCACCCAGCCTCCTACACAGCAATATCCTCCATCCATGGGACACCCACATGTCACACACAGAGCAATTTTTAAAAATCCAAGCAGCCCAGGAAACTATCCTTTTCTTCTTTTCGCTCTCATTTTTCCCCTAAAAAAAGGTCTTTTTAAAAAATATATGTATTAAACCAGATCAGTTTTACCTCATATGTTCATGTTGCTGGAGCTGATTGACAAGAAAAACAATCACAAAATAAATATTTTTGTTGGTTTTTTCTTTTTTCTTAAAAAAAAGAAAAACATTTCCCTATACATGGTCTCTAACTTGACAGAGCTGCTTTCTTGGACAGAACAGATGCTGTTGGAAGAGGCGCTCTGACTGGACCATGAGCAGAACATGGAGGCAGCCAGGCCCTGAAACTGGGGAGGTCGAGGAAGCAGAGGAGCTAAGGGAGCGGGTGGGAAACACGGCTGCCTGCCTGCCCTGAGCGGTCCTCTGTGGGCGGGGGCCGGGGGTGGGGGGGGGGCTGTCGCTTGTTTCCCAAGGGAGCCAGCTTGAGGGGCAGTCCGTGTCTGGAGAGCTCAGTGGAGGCAGCATACAAAAGAGTAAGAACCAACGTGGGGAAATCACGAAACAGCGCCATTTTAAGAAATCTGGTTAAAAAGAATACAAAAGTGACTCCACGGAGGGGGAGGTGGTGTTCCTACCCCTCCTGTTGTTCTGTGTTGTTCTCTTAAATGATAAGAATCACTTTCAAGGATTTGTGTGTTGCTGGGTTTGGCTGGTTCTTTCACTGAATCTCTCCCTTGGCTCCTCTCCTTCAACTGCATTCATTTGAGAAAGCACCGACTTTACAGCTTCAGGGCTGCTGAGTGGCCGCCTCCTGGTGCGAGTGTGTGTGTGTGTGTGGGCACGTGTGTTGTGCATGTGTGCAGTGGTTGCTTCTCTCTCTCCTGCCTGCTTCAGTCCAAGCCCCGAGGTCCCATCTGCTGGGTTCTGACAGTCTTCAGGGAGCACCCTGTTGGCACTAAGATCAGGGCTTGGATGAACTCCGCACCCTGGATTCATGGGTCCCTTCCCTGCCCGGTGCTGGAGTGGGTCCCCCATTAGCTACAGAGTTTGCCAGTCTCATATTCCACAGGGTTTGGCAGCTTGGAGTTGAAAGCCCTCAGAGAAGACTGGATCCTGCCCACCTCGTTGTTGGCCAGCTTGAGCCGATGCCGGAGCAAGCAGGAGAAAAGGTCAAGCCGGACCTTGCCAGGTGGAGAAAGCTGGTTGACCCGGTCCCTAAGCTCAATGAGCTGCAAGAGGGCGGAGTCCTGGGAACCTTGCGTGTATGGGTAGTCTAACTGGAGAATTAAGTCCCGGATGGCATCTGGGTCAAAGGGCAGGCTGTAACCAAAGACCTGCAAGGTGTTGATTTTCATATAGCCCAAGTTCTTGGAGGGATCGGTCATCTCCAGGGGCTCGTAGTAGATTGTCTCGTTGGAGTTGTCATCCAGGGACTTGATTCGGCTCCGTAGATAAACGTGGACCGTCTCAAAGAAGGTCTTCCACCTGTTGCCCAAGGTGATAGTCCAATTTTGGCACTGGGCGGCTGCGTCCACGTTAGTCCTCTCCCAGTCAGGAAAGTTGCCCTCACTCACGGGCATGAACCAGCTCTCAGAGTGGCTGCCCCCAAAGGGGTTGACGTAGATGGCCATGACAGGCTCCAGGGTGCTGTTCTTGGTGAGGCAGATCTGCAGGGACAGGGCCAGCATCACGTGCACCAGCCCAGGCTTGTACTTGTTGCTCTTGAGGGTGAGCAGCATGCGCTTCCTCCAGGAGGGGTCGAACCAGCTGCCCAGACGCATGTCGTTGCTGATGAAGATGGAGTGCACCTCGATGCGGCTGTCCCGCTTCTGCAGCAGGTACTTCAGCTCTAGGTCCTGCAGGTCTGTCTCCAGCCCCAGAAAGTTCTCCAGGGACTCGGCTACCTCGGGGCGGCACAACCCCTGGGCGAGCACGTAGCCCGGGTTGCAGCTCCCGCAGCGGGTACTGTTGTCTGGGGCACAGTGGGCACAGGCGGGCCCTTCGCCCAAGGCACAGGGGATGGGGCCCTGGCAGGAAGACTGGTCGTAGGGGCAGGTGCAGCTGTGGCTCTGTTCCAGGAAGGTTCCAGGGAAGGTGCTCTCCCCACAGTAGAGGAGGGACTGGATACGGTTCCACCAGTAGGGCAAGGACCTGTGGGAGGGGAGACAGAAATGAAACAAGAGTCATAGGAAGCCACACACTGCTAGGGAAGTTGATGAGGAAGATAAGAGCCCCAGGTTCTCTGAATGAGGGAAACCCTACTGTACCACTTTGGGATGACCAGCACGGCCTGGAGCTGGGTATCTGATGGATCAGCATCAGAAAGATCTGACATCAAATTTGCACTCATCCCTCCCAAGTACCACCTCATTCCCTCATTCAAAAGCCTGCAGAAGAGCTCAATGTCTTCCATATCCAATCTAGTTTTCAGCCTCTTACGTAAGATCTTCCAACAACTGGCTCTCCAAACTTCCCAATGATGTGCCCACCTCGTTCCCTCTTCACAATCCAGATCTGTCCTTTCTAGAACTCTCCGGTCAAGGACAGGACTTCTCTATGGTTGGCTCCCTCATTTCAGTTCTTATGATACCTCCTCAAAGAGGTCTTCCATGACTCCCCTCAAAAGCACCACCCAGCCCCTCTCTGTCATATCACGCTGCTTTGATGTGATCCACAGCCATGATCAGTATCAAAATGGATTGTGTTTGTTTACCATTGACTTGTTCAGAGATGGCTCCCCTGCAAATGCCACAAGAGCAGGGAACTACATTCTTCACCAACACATCTTCAGAAACTAGGACTGTTCCTGGTGCCTGGTAAGCATTTCTTAACTATTACTTGGGGGGAAAAAAAAACCTTTCTCAAAAGCCCTTGCTGGTCTGTCCTCTCCACTCATGTGTCCCTTGTCACCTGGGCCTCAGTTAGAGGTGTACCTCTGGGTTCCTGTGAGGGCAGCACCCTCTCCTGGAAGGCTCTGGCTCACAAGCACCAGCCCACTTTCATCTCCTCCTGGACAATCTGGTCAAGACGTCCTTCTCCCAGATGGCTTTTCTCTTGGACCTTTGCTATTATTAGGACATGTCTTCGATTTATGTTCTACCAACATGAATTTGAGCTTCCCAGGTGGAGCTAGTGGGAAAGAACCTGCCTGCCAATGCAAGAGACATGAGAGATGCTGCTTCGATACCTGGGTCGGCAAGATCCCCTGGAGGAGGGCATGACAACCCACTCCAGTAGTCTTGTCTGGAGAATCCCCATGAACAGAGGAGCCTGGCGGGCTACAGTCCATGGGGTCACAAGAGTTGAATACAACTGAAGCGACTGAGCACGCAACATGAAATTAAGTAGCTGCTGCATAGTAATAATTTTCTAGCTTTGATGTTCCTATATATTTATTATATCTTTCCAATTAACAAATGCTCTCACTGCTTAATCTTAGGCCATATAAGGTAGACTCAACAAAGGCTTGTTGAATGCATGTGTGAATGAGTGATGGATGCTTGAAGGCCAGTGATGACCCAGCCCCCTCTGTTCCTAAGGACACAGCTCCCTTCGCTCCTGTGACTCAGAGCAGAGTTGCTGTTGGAAATGATCTATTGTGTGTGTTTCTCATCATACATAATCAGTGTGTGAGCTTTAACTCCACCCTTTCCTTTCCTCAAAGACTTATTAAAATGGAAATGAGTGAGTGAGAATTAGAGTATTATTAGAGTAACATTCGAATCGACTATAATTTATATAAAAGTAAAATTAGCTTCTCTTTTTTTTTTCACTTCAGACACATCTCATAATTGAGACTGAAGCGCAAGTAGGTCAAGATAACGGGAGCCTCTGAAAGGCCACATGTGCGTCCGCAAGCCCAGCTCTGCCGTGTTGGACAGGGGCCCTCCAGGGCCTCAGCCACTTTCGTGGGTGGCGTGGCTCTGGCTCAGACACAGGGGTGCTCACCTCTCCTTGGGCAGACGGAAGCGGGGCTGCCGGTGACAGCGCTTGCAGAGGTTGAAGAGCCGGCGGACGATGCGATGGGTCTTCTTGAACAGCACTCGCAAGCTGGCTCCCAGCTGCTGGTAGCGGTGCTGAAGGCTGGTGTCCACCGCCCAGAACTGGGAGATGGCTGTGGAGTTCAGGAATCTGTCATCCGGCAGCCGCTTCAGCAGGGCCTGGAATTCCTCTGTGGTAAGGACACATGGGCTGAGCTGAGGGGGTGCCCTTCAGACCCTGGGTGGGCAAGAGCCCCCTCTACCCCCAAGACCCAGCTTGCCCATCCATCACTGTATGAGGCAGGAGGCTTCACACCATTCTCCCAGGACTTTTGATTTCTTTCTTTTTAAACAGCTTTACTGAGAAAGCTGTTTATGATTGACATACCATAAGATAAGGCTCCAGGATTCTTTCCCCTCTACCCTAATATACTTCTGAATTTCAAAAAACATCTCTGTCACCACCCATGTGGCCAGTGACCTTGGGACGCATCTCTTTTGCCATTAATACCTCCTTATAAATTACGCACAACCTTCTTGGATCACACCACAGCCCCCTTAGGGAAGCTGGTTAAGGTGAGGGTGGGCAAGACTGGCAAATGTGGGCACAGAAGACAGAATACCCACCTCAGAAGTCTTAGAAGGCTTTCAGTTCCTGAGACCAGCCTCTCCCCCCAACATCCTTCTCTCTGACTCTAGCACATCCTTCCTCTCTTTTGAGATTCACCCCTTGACCAGATTAAGGACTTCCTGTAGTTCAAACAGTAAAGAATCTGCGTGTAATGCAGGAGACCAGGGTTCAGTCCCTGGGTGGGGAAGATCCTCTGGAGAAGGGAATGGCAAGCCATCCAGTATTCCTGCCTGGAGAATCCCATGGACAGAGGAGCCTGTCGGGCTACAGTCTGTGGGGTTTCAAAGAGTTGGACGTGACTGAGCGACGAACACACGCACCTTGGCTAGATACCCATACTTTTTTGAAGTTAGTCCAGAAGCAGAGTGCTTTCTGGTTCTTAGTTCCTTCTACAGGTCTGAGTTCTCCTCAGAGCTTCCTGGGAACAATGTGTTTTCTGAAGTCATGCTCAGATCTCTGTCCACAAATCTGCTTTCACTTAGGACCTGCAGCCATCAGGTCTCCTGATAGCAGTCCGAATAGCCCTCCTTCACTCGTTAGCAGTAACTCAGTGCTGAGAGCCCATAGTCCTTGCCTCCATACTCGAGCATCCCACTACCGTCTGAACTACCTTCCCATACTACCATCCCAATGCCACCACCCCGGTCCAGTGCAGCCAGGGTTGCTACTCTCCTCAGCTACTGAATACCTTGTCTAAGACTTGAGCTGGCAGTGCCTGGGTCCTCCACTCTGATTCTGATTTCTCCAGCCCCTGGTTCTTCATCCCCCACCCAGATAACTGGAAAAATCACACCTAGTAATGACATTAACAACTAGGATATGCATAATTCTTCTTATAAAACACTTAAGTATACAAAATGGCACAGAGAATATCAA
This sequence comes from Bos indicus, assembly GCF_029378745.1. NCBI lineage: Eukaryota > Metazoa > Chordata > Mammalia > Artiodactyla > Bovidae > Bos > Bos indicus. The sequence goes on along the minus strand of NC_091775.1, from coordinate 59,362,440 downwards.
AATAAACTCCCACAAGTCCACCACCTAGATCTTGCCATCTTGCTATATTGAATTCAGATTTTTTTTGAAGAAATGGGCAAAGCAAATATACTTGAAGGCCCTAAACTTCCCCTCTGTATTTATCTAGATGTAACTACTCTCTTGAATGTTTTCTTTATCGTTATCATATATTTTTTAACATTTTCTGTGAATACATTTATCCATGAAAATATTAAGTATTGGCTAGTATGTTTTTAAACATCAAGTAAATAGTACTAAATATGCATTATGTTAATAATGTATTATAGTATTATATATAAGTATTACATAAATATAAATATGTAACACATAGCCTTTTTCATTTGCCTTGTTTTATCCAATATTGTTTTCTGAGACATAACTATTATTCATGTAGTAGTGAAATGTATATCATGCAGAGTTCTTTATAATTTCATCCACATTGTTCCATATGAGTCTTCCATCCACCGATTGCTATCATTTTCCTACATTTACAGATGAAGAAATGGAGGCACTGAGTGGCTGCATGGCTAAACCAGTCATACAAAGGGTCAGTAATAGAGAGTATTAGGTCTGCCCAAGATGTTACAGCAAAATACAACAGAATGGATGGCTTATAAACAACCAAAATACATTTCCAGGGGCTGGAAGTCTAAGGTCAAGAGGCTGTGGCCAGGTTCTGGTGAAGGTCCTCTCCTGAGCTGAAAATGGCCGAATTCCTGCTGGATCCTCACGTGGTGGAAGAGGTAAGGGATCTCTCTGGGACTCCTTTTATATGAGAGTGCCAGTCCCATTCATGAGGATTCTGCTCTCATGACCTAATCACTTCCCCAGGTCCCCACCTCCTAATACCATCACCTTGGGCATTAGATTTTCAACATATGAATTGGGGGCAGAGACACAGACATTCAATCTGTAACACAGAATAAGAACTCAAAACCCAGTCCTCTGAGTCTAAGTCTCAAGGTGACACTGATATCAGTTATACTGGCACTAAGTAAGCAGTCACCAGCATGAACTAGTGACTCTAGAAACATGCTATGCACCTCACTCATTCAACCAATATTCACCGTGCACCTGACGTGCAGGGACGGTGGACTCTGTGGCAAACAAGATAGATGAGGTTTATGGCCTTGATTATATTTACCTTAGCTTGAAATGCATCTCTTTGGTAGGTATTAGGTCTATTTGCATATACAACAAAAGAAAACGACTGAGACTTGGGGTGGTGATATAACCTGCTAGAGGTCACAGGCCAGTGATGTGGCTGAGTCAGGAACCAAGCTGAGTGTCCCGTGGAGTACCTCATGGCCTCCTCCCATTCACAGGGAGGAAATCTGGGCCAACCCACTGCTCACCTGACTCCTCGAACTGCCGGTTGTGAGTCGCCCAGGAGTCCTGGATCTGCAGCAGGCTGTCCTCCATGGCCTGGATGTCGGCGTCAGGACAGTTGCATTCTGGGAAGGTGGGGCTGCACTTGCACCAACAGTCATTCCCCTTGCAGATGAGCTCGCCCTCGGAGCTGCAAGTGATGTAGCTGAGTGCAGCGGCCACAAAGCGCTCACGCAGGTACTCGGGCAGCAGCACCTGCAGGCCTAAGGAAAAGATGGATCAGGGAAAACTGCCGGGCAGGACCCGTGGGTACTCGTCTTCCCACACCCGAGGCTGCAGAGTCCCTGGCTGGAGTTCTGCTGACTTGTACATCCTGGGTCCAACGATGGGCACCCCAGGCCCGATCCTGCTAAGCTGGTTGGGACAGAGGGTTACTGCTACCCCTGTGACAGATGGGGTACGTCAAAGCTCAAGGCTTGGTTGAACCCCCACATCAGCCAAATTGAGAACATGCCTATCAAATGAATGGGCTTCTTGGCTACACGTCAGCATTTCTAGGATAGAAATGCAACGGTGTTTCAGATAAAGGAAGAGCTTAGAGTCCTCATGGGGGAAAAACATCAAGGCTTGTTGGACTTTTTGCTCTGCTTCCAAGGGCCATTCTATCCCTAACTTCTCTGAGATGAGCAGCGGGCCTCCTAGGATATTACTAAATGCTGACCCTCCTGGGCCTCCCACCTTAATCCTGAAGACCAAGGAGGCTGCCCTGCTTAGGAGGTACGGACAGGTGTTGTGGGTATGTAGTGGCCAGGTATGACACCAAGTAATACTTCCCATATATGACTGCAGGTAACACTTGTGGTCATACCGAGGCTCTTATAGGTGAGGAAGTCCAATCCTCATGAGCACAGTGGTCTGCCCAAGTCACAGTGCTAGTAAAGCCACTTGGTGTCAGACTGTGCCCTTGTCCCCTTGGGTCCTACCCAAGGGGTGTCAGACTGGCTGCCCATCTCAGGCTTTCACTCTTGATGAGATATGAAAACAAGGTGGTGGTAGATGCCCCAAGTTAAATATAAATGCTCAGCTCCTTTCTAATTAGCTGCCTCTGGTCTTGAATATAATCCACTCAGTTACTCCAAGATTCAGTTTTCCTACCCATCTGTGGTGCCTGCTTGCGAAGTCACTTCAGTCATGTCTGACTCCTTGCAATCCTAAGGACTGTAGCCCACCAGGCCACTCTGTTCATAGGATTTCTCAGGCATGAATACTGGAGTGGGTTGCCATGCCCTTTTCCCAATCCAGAGATTGAAACCATGTCTCTTGTGTCTCCTGATTGGCAGGCGGGTTCTTTAATACTAGCACCGCTGGAGTGGTGGACATTGGTTTATCAGCAGCAGGATAGACTCCTAGTTGGCTTCTAGCTAGACATGGTGGCTGTTGGAAGCCTATGAAGAGGTCAGTGAATCACAGGTATGCCTTGGGATGCAAGCTGGCCAGGTTCGAGGTAAGACCCACAGGAGGCTCCCTGAATAGGGACCCTAGGAGACACTGTGCCAGGAGAGTGAGGGACGAGAGGACTTCTGGATGGGATGGGCTCCCCTTTCATCAAATATCTGCCGGCTCTTTATCGTCACACCCTTGACCTTGGCAGGAAACCAGAGTCCAAAGGATGTATGCTGGTGTCAGCAGACCTTAAAATAAAACTTAGAATTGCAGCTGTAGTAGATGTTTGTTGCTCTTGTTTGAGATCTACTCCTGTTCAGAACTGCTCCTACGTTTCTCTTTCCTGACGATGTCCCTGCAGTGGCACTTGGGCAGCCCTCCCCATGTACCCTGTCCACACGTGCTTGCTTCCCACACTCACCCCTCTCCAAGCCCTTTCCTCTCACCTCCCCCATTAGCTCCCTCCTCCTCCCCATAACATTTCCCATTGCTATAAAATAAGTGCCCTGAGCAATGTCTGCATGAGTGATGGGCTATAAAATTAAATGGCATAAACTATTCCAAATGAACCACCAGACACTCTGAACTTCACTCATCACTAATTTCCAGACACAAACCCAGTCCACCCAGGGACCTAGGAGAAGAGGGATGCTAATTGCATTGTGAGGCTTTTAAGAAAGGAGGCTTTTCCTCCTTTTTATTATGTTTCTTGATGCCTAAAGCATTCAGGGGTTGCATCTGACTTAGGTTGGCTGGAATTTGTCATCGTAGATCCTGGGTGAGGGCTATTGATTTTATAATACCAAGACAATCATATCTTAAACAGAGTTCAATTCCATTAGGCCTTAAGAAGAATGAATGTTCCCCACTGCCAAACAGCTCTGACTCCATCTACATAGCTCTGCCCCTGGGATGCTTGGGGAACACCTGAGTGCATCCCCTTATCTCCCAGCCTCCAGACCTAGTGTCATTCCTGTTCCTTTTGCCTTTCTGTTTCTGCTTGTTCTGTCCCCGGTTGAGGCTCCCATTCCTTTCAAACTCTTCTCCTGGCTTTGATCTCCCACGGAAGGATGCAGACTAGTAACAAAAGGTAGGGACCATTCTCAGGATAACCAGTAGCCCCACGTTTTGTGTAGCTCTTAGTTGAGCTAGAGACGATGTCCCATGATCACTCTGCAAAGACCAGCTGTTCCCCACTGTGTCCTTAGGATAAAGCAGAGGGTTCTTTGGACAACAAGGGAGATTGCCCAGCTAGATCAAGGCATAGAAGGATGGGTGTGCTCTTACAGTAGCATAGTGACAGAGATCTTGGGCAGGACTGGGAGGTAGGAGGATTCAGGTGTCAAGTGGTTTGAGCAATGATTGAGGTGTAAAGTAAACCATGAAAACCAGAAGTTTTCTCCAAAGAGTGATGGGAAGTTGTTAATTACAGGTCCCAGAACTAAGGGTTCAGTTCAGTTCAGTCACTCAGTCGTGTCCGACTCTTTGCGACCCCATGAATCGCAGCATGCCAGGCCTCCCTGTCCATCACCAACTCCTGGAGTTCACTCAGACTCACGTCCATTGAGTCAGTGATGCCATCCAGCCATCTCATCCTCTGTCGTCCCCTTCTCCTCCTGCCCCCAATCCCTCCCAGCATCAGAGTCTTTTCCAATGAGTCAACTCTTTGCATGAGGTAACCAAAGTACTGGAGTTTCAGCTTTAGCATCATTCCTTCCAAAGAAATCCCAGGGCTGATCTCCTTCAGAATGAACTAGGGGTAGTTCTTGTCTTTGGAAGGGTTTAGCCAAATGGGGCAGATGGGACCTTTTCCTTTGGGTGATCTAAACTTTTTCTTTTTTTTAACCAGCTATGGAAAGTGTGGAAATCACCACAGGGTACCTTACCGAGCAGCTGCACCTTGTTCTCTGGACTCTGTACCAGAACAGAGCTGACTGAGTCCAGGTTGTCGTAGTTGCTGCAGCCCAGGGGGCCAGTTCTGGTCTCCGTGACCTAGAGAAGGAAGGGCGGGTTTAGACAACAAGCCAAGGCTTTCCCTTTGCCCTGCTCTCTTCCGGTCAGCCATTCTCAGGCTCTGTGTCCTGTCCTGGACTGGCCCAAGGAAGGACATGGCTCGTCCTACCCTGGGAGCATGAAGCCACTTTTCCCCTTGTTCTGAGACGGGGAATATCAGTGGTGTAGGGCTGGCAGCAGCAGCTGTCCAGAAGTGCAAGCCTTTCAGAGAAGCCAGGGGGACTTTGTGTCTGAAAAAAAGAAACTCAGTATAGGAAGAGGAAGCTGAGCCTCCACACTGAAGTTCCCCCATCTCCTCCCCCAGAGAAAGACCGGAGGCCAGATGCAGATGCTGTCAGCCCACTGGCCAGCCCAGCTGTAGCCACTTGATGTGGTGCTCACAGGCTTTAGGGATCCCAAAGATGAAACACACTAGAGAAATATGAGTTATGAGTATTATTATTAATATTAAACATTTAAGTTCCACCTCGGCACTGAGACGTCCTTAGAGAAAATCAGCCGTGGGCTTACTGCATATTTTAATAAGTATATTAAATATACATAATCTCTTATAGCTATGTAATATTCCAAAACACCACAGAGTCATGTTAAAATATTATAAAGTTGGACTATCAGTTTTTCCCTGATGTTTAAAGTATAAGATGAAAAATGGGGAGCTTTAAATGCACTGAAATAATTATGTAATAAGACTGATGGGGACCTGAGGCCCTTTCTTTTCAGGATCTCTGGAGGCTCTGCCAACAATCAATCAACCAATCAACTGGTATTTATTGGGCAGCCACTGTTCAATTCCCTGCAATTTATCAAACATTCATAGAGTGCCTTTCTCAGAGTTCTTCAAGGAAGTGGGCTCTGATACCTCTGACCTTCTCGCCTAGCTCCAGGCACCTCTGCTCTGCAGCAAGAAGATGACTTGGAGTTTTTCATCCTTTTCTGCAAGTATTTAAAGCCTGAGTCCTCCACACATGAAAGGCTCCATAGAGGTCAACTCATAGTTATTTTGCTCATGAGGTCGTCAACAGCAATTAATGCAGTGGCTGGCACCTAATACGTACTCAATAAATTAGAGTGTGTGTGAGTAATATGTTTCAGGCTTTGAGGGGTGGAGAGGTAGACACAAAGATGTACAGGTTATATTGTGTATCCTCCAGGAGGTTACAACCTATGGGAAGACAGGTACATACCCAACTGATTGATACACCTCCAGGTGGGGAAGAGGCAACGTGTCATAATGAGCCCTGAGGAAAGTGCAATTCTAAGCAAGGGAAGGAGTTTCAGAGGAGAGAGCAACTGAGTTGTTCCTTCAAGATGAGTAAAACATGGACAGGAAGAGAATGGAGGGGAAGTACTCTCAGAAAAAGAAGGGGCGGCATGATCTACAACATATGGGCTTGATAGTGTGAGATGTAATGTGTCTGCCACTCTGCCAGTTATCACAGTGAATTCCAAAGTGTAAGTGACATCATTAAAGAGAATTTAGTATAGTTAGTCCTGAAAACTACATTTGGAACACAGTAAATGAGAGATGGTGTGATACTAATACAGTGAAGAGAGAGAAGGGAAAAAAACGTTGTTGCTTAAAGTAGTAGGAAAAGGCTTCATGGAGGAGGTGATCCATAAATTGGTCTTAAAGGATAAGAGCGAAGAGGAGAATTGGAAGAGAAAGACTACAGGGCAAGCAATAGATCCTGGGCATGAAAAGCAGCAAGACCCAGCCTGGATGGGGAATAGGATCAAGGCCATGACAGAGGCAGGAAACCCCTTTACAGTTCCCAGGCTCATCCTCCAAGATCGTCCCATTTAACCTTCACACTAACTCTGAGACAGATTGCACTACTATCATGTTTCAGGGAAAGATACAAGGTTTAGGAAGATACTGGGCCCAAAGACTCAGCACTATTGAGTAGATGAGACAGGATTTTGACTTCTGAATCCTCAGACTTCAGTTCCTGGCCCCAGTGTCTCCTTTGAGGGCATATCAAAGGGCTGCTGAAAATGGAGTTAAATGCATGTAGATGACATCACTCTAAAAAACAAGTGTCAACAGACCAGTTCATCCAAAACATTTTAGTGATCTACCCTCTCTGCAGAAGGTGAACAAGGCATAAGACAAATTGTATAGACTTCTTTTATTTTTTATTGGAATATATTTGCTTCACAGTGTTGTGTTAATTTCTACTGTACAGCAAAGTGAATCTGCTATAAATATACCCATATCCCCTCTTTTTTGGATTTCTTTTCCCATTTAAGTCACCACAGAGCATTGTATAGAGTTCCCTGCTATATAGTAGGTTCTCACGAGTCATCTAATTTGTGCATTGTATCAGAAGACTTTAGATATTATGATTACAGATGAGGAAATCAAGACCAGATAGGTTAAGTGATTTCTTCAAGGTCACACAGTCAGCTGCAGGGCTATGGTTCATTTGACTCACTCATTCTTTCTTTCACTCATTTATTCATTTATGAAATATTCCAGGAGAATCCAAAACTCACAGTGAGCCAGTCACAACCATAAGGAGTTTACAGACAAGTGGAAACATGTTTATACTGACATAATCCCAGTGTTACACATGAGCCTCCCTCCCTCCACAGGTGGGCACTTGGTGCTGAATAATGTCTCTGTATTGAGTGAGTTGGCGACTGGCTACTGCAGTGAGAAGGCAGAACCAGGATTATTTCAAGGTAAAGCTTTCTTTATCTATATGGTGCAAAAATTCCTATAGGAGCTGTGGCCAAGGACTAGCCCAGCTATTCGGGGAAGCCTGTCTCTCTTGGAATGGAGTGGGCTGAAAGACAGAGTGGGATGGGGGTGTGTGGTATTTGGGAGGTCTGCCTGTCCCCGCCTCCAGGTAAGCTGGCCACCACACTGCCACTGAGTTCTGCACTGGCTTTTCTACCCACCCACTCCCAGCATTGGGTCCATGCAGGGAGAAAGCTACATGCCTTATGCAGAAGTAGGACAACTCCCAAGGGGGCGAACAGAGCACAGCAACTTTCCGCTCTTTCATTCCACTCTGTCCCTCCCTCCCTACCACTGATTCATCTGCCCCCTCCCCAACCCCACCACCATCTTGTTCAACATTCTAGGGCCGGCTCCCATGCAATTTTCTGACCTTTACTTGCCCATTTCCGAAGATCCGTTCTAAAGAGAATAATCAATTAGGTGAGTCATTGAAAGGGTGTGTGTAGCTCTACTTTGTTAATTGCAGCACAAGGATGGGAACAAGGAACAGATAGAAACTGCGATCCCCCTGTTCATTTCTTGTTAGAGGGAATTATTCAAGCCAGATCTCCACAAGTGAGGAAGGCTCACTCAGGTTTTACCAGATCCCAGAGTCACTGCCCTTTCCATGGCTCCTCTGCCCTGAGCCACCTCTGACCTCCCAGAGAAGCAAGGAGGTGGGAAGCAGGAGGGGAGCTGTAGAGGGTCCTCTTGAGATGGTGCCTGAGCACTGACTTGACAAGCAGGATGAGCCAAGGACCCCCGAACCTGTGGAGTGATGAAAGTCCCAGAGTCCCTGGCAGGTTGGTCCAGGAAACCCTGTGTCTCTCCCTGTAGAAGAGGCAGACAGCTTTGGTGGATTATAAAGAGGGCCAGCAGAGGTAATGGAAAGTGCAGCTCAAAGAGAGCCTCAGATAAGCTTTCAGAAAGAGAAAATAATTGTGTGCTAATTGGTCTGTTGACAGAAACCATCCTGCCTTCAGAAAGCCCTGATGGATCTCAGGTTCATTAGCACATCCAATTTTCCATAAATGCCGGATTGTGCAAAGCCTCATTCGGGTGAGCCTGCTCTCCTCCCCTTGCCCTTCACTCTCTGGCTGCTCCCATCCTACCTGGTGGGGAGGGGGGCTGGCTTGCTGCACAGCTAAGCTCCAGTAAAATGGGCTTCTAACTGTGGCGATAGGGCTGGCCAGAGAAGCACATCTGAGAGTGTGTGGGATTCAAAGAGCTGCAAATTGAATCCCAGGCTGCTACAGGCAGGAATCTGGACAAGTCACTTTAAGGATGCTTATGAGAACAGCTCCCTCTTGCCATCCTGAGGTCTATGCAAAATTGTGTGTGGGTTCTTTTCAGGCAGTTCAGGAGCCTCTCAGACTCCCCGCCAATTCCTTCCTCAGTCTTCAATTAAGTAGAGGGTGAGTCACAACTGGGGTTTCCCAGGTGGCGCTAGTGACAAAGAACCTGCCTGCCAGTGCAGGAGATAGAAGAGGTACAGGTTCAACTCCTGGATGGGGAAGATCCCCTGGAGGAGGACCTGGCAACCAATTTTGATATTCTTGCCTGGAGAATCTCTAGGACACAGGAGCCTGGAAGGTCACAGGCCATAGGGTCTGCAAAGAGTCGGACACAACTGCAGTGACTTAGCATGCACACATGAGCTACAACTACAAAATACGCCCCTGCCCTCTTCTGGGCTTTTATCCCTTCCCAGGAATTACGGATAGGATGAATCTGTGTTCAGCCCTTTCCAGTTTGCAAAGTGTTTTCATGTAAACCATATCATTTGGTGCCACCCGATCCTACAGCAGAGTAAGGGGTGATATTCACCATATGTTATTCACAGTGTGTATCAGCAGGGAGGGGACAGGGGTGTGCTCACTAATCAGAAGAAGTGTCAGCTATAGGGCCATAGTGAGGTGCAATGATCCCAACGTGCATCAGTCCTCTGGTTACTATTCGGGGAGATCCTGGGGTTCCAGGAAAGGGATAAAGGTGGTTAGAGCGGCACATAGCAGACTACATGAAGATGACTCACCACTGTATGGTGGCCGAGTCAGCTGAATCTCAGTCCTGTACAGGTGAGTCAAATAGTTGGTAAATCCAGGTCATAGAGTTTAATAACTAACGTCTCAAGGTCACAGGAATAGTAAATATCAAGGCTGAAACCCAGTCCCTGTCTTCTCACTTGAGGAAGTTCCTCTCCCATTAAACCAGGCAGCCTGCCAGCCCCATCAGGCACTTTAGTGGGTGTCTCACCACACACCCAGCACCGCGAAGAGACCTGGAACTGTATGCGTATGACACTCCCTGCTGCCTAAGCCCGATGTTGCGTGTGGGGAGGTGGAGACAGGCGCAGAAACAGCTGCAGTCTAACGTGACACATCCTGGAACAGAGATACGTACTGCCCACGGCAAACCTTGCACCAGAGGGGGTGTTCAGTGGGGTCTTGGGCATGTGTTAGATAAACAAAAGTGGGTAGGGCGCCTCTTTCTTGCCGTTAGTGAAAAGAAGTTGCTAACAAAGGGTAGAAAGTAAGAGCACCTCTGCTTAGAGAAACAAGAAACCGGCAGATTGACTCGAGAGTTTTTCCTTCACCAAAGTTGAGCAGGTGGGCAGACCCCCTCACCCCCACCTACCTCCACCCAGAATACTGACTGCGCTGGAAGCCAGCTCATCCCCTGTAAAGGAGCCTTCAGTAGAGGAAGCAGGTGGCAGGGGCTGCAGCACCAGCAGTAGAGTTTGAGCTCGCAAGGGTGTGCTACTGTGGGGGGGTGGGGTGTGGGGGTGCTGTCTGGATTTGCAAGTGCTGGGTGTTAAAGCAAAGAGGTGGTCTCCAGTGGGGTACCATTACTATCAGGATGGAATGGTCAGGTCAACCATATGGAGGGAGCAGAGCCATGGGATGGGATGCCAACACCTCCCTTTGCTCCCTGGTCTAGGGTATGCCCTTTAGCAAGGACTGGGTTATACTGAGAGGTGGAATAAGACACTAAATGCCCTTTTTTTTCATGGTTCTCTGAACTATATAGCCCATGGGGAGCACCCATGGTGCTCCCAAACAGAAATAACTCCAGGTCAAGTAGCCCAGTGGAAACTGAACAAGTCATCTTCCCACCTGTGACTCAGGAATTCCAAGAATAAGCTTCTGAGGATGGTGGCCCCTCTTTGGAGGAGATGGACAGCGACTCTAGTTCTAGGATGTGCATCTACAGGCGTATAACAGACAGGATTTGAGTGCCTGCCCACCTCTCACTGTCACCACAGTCCTTGCTAAAGAGGTGAGTCCAGGAAGCCATGGCTGAGATAACTCCCCGTCTTTGTGCTGGACTAAGGTGAATCCTGAACCAGGTTCCTCTGGGGAATTCAGAACTATGATACTGGCCAGGTGAGGGAAAACTTAAGGGGTAATTAGGGAGACTTATGAAATTCAGAGTAACTAAAGCACCTACTATGTACCAGGAGGAGAAGGCAATGGCAGCCCACTCCAGTACTCTTGCCTGGCAAATCCCATGGACCAAGGACCCTGGTGGGCTGCAGTCCATTGGGTCGATAAGAGTCAGACACAACTGAGCTACTTCACTTTTACTTTTCACTTTCATGCACTGGAGAAGGAAATGGCAACCCACTCCAGTGTTCTTGCCTGGAGAATCCCAGGGACAGCAGAGCCTGGTGGGCTGCCGTCTATGGGGTTGCACAGAGTCAGACACGACTGAAGCGACTTAGCAGCATGTACCAGGAACTGAGACTGCTACAGTGAACAAGAGAGGGCTCTTTGTCCTGATGGCACTGGCTGAGACAAAACAGAAAGGTAACGTTCAGCCAGGTCCAGCTTCAGAGCAAGAAAAAGCTAAATGCAGGCTGAAGTCCGTGGCATACAGAAAGTCTAGAATAAACAGAGGCAAGAACTTGAACTAGAGAAGCAGGAAGGTGAAGCAGGTAGAGATGAAAATGTAGAGATGTATTACAACAAGAAACAGAGCATCTTGGGAGTGTTACTGTCCTTTTACTATGCCCATGGGTCTACACTGGATCCAGTGTCTTGTTTTTAAGAGCTCTGTTATCCTTCACCAGAATCCTCTTAGCAGACAGTCCTGACATTCAAGCTACCTTTTTCTTTCAACTTAACATGCTCACATGCAGTTGCACACACACTGAGCCCAACCTTTGTGATAAGTGGGGTCCGTGACTCATTCACCCAATGAACCTTGACTCATGACCCATAATGTGGCAAGCTCTGTACTCCTACTGGGAACCAAAGATGCCTAAGACCCAGTCCCTCCCATAAGGACCTCAGAGTCTCAGAGGTCCTCTTGTTAATGAGCACTCAGTTCAAATGACAATCCCTATAAAGGAGGCATGCTTGAAATACCGAAGAGGGGCATTTAACTACTTTGGCAGTCAGGAATGGCTTCATGAAAGAGTTACCTTTTTGAGCCAAACAAAGAAGGGGTAGGAAGAGCCACTCAGGTAAACAGACAACCATTGCAAGCAAAAAAGAGCAGGTGCTGGGGAAGGGAGACACAAGAAAATGGTATAAATGGTTAGTGAAGGGTTGTGACAGGGGCCAGGGCAGCGGGGGAAGCAAGGGTTGAGAAGAGTGTAAAAGGATTGCTTGGAGCTAAAACTAAGAAGACAACAGGCACAGTAGGTCTTCAATTGCCTTCCCATCTTGTTAAGCAGAAGAATTATTCCTTTTCAAGGTCCAGTTGCTCATGCTGTCTATATATTTTCTTATTAGATCTTCCCAGAAATCCTTCACAGTAGAAATTATTCTGATTGTTCAATGATTTTAGAAGGAACTAATTAGAGCTCAGAGAAGTTTGGTAAGTTGTTCAAAGCCTTGCCATGAGCTGAGCTCAGACTCTTGGGTTCTTTCCCATGCATCACACTACCTCCCTGAATGGGAGATGAGCCATACCCCATGTATAGTCAGGAACCACTGAAGGAGTTTAAGCAGTGGAATGATATGATTTGTACTCATGCAAGCAGCATAGATGATGAATCAGGGAGCAGAGTGGAGAATGAGGATGGGAAGACTAATTATGCAAGAAAATCAGGTAAGAGTTGATGATCTTCTGAATGGCCATGAGCACAGAGAGGAGGCAATAAGTGAGCTGAAGACATGACATGCAAGGGAGTGATTCTAGTGATGGATCTAGGGATCTAAGATGGACAACGAGGCCCTGGAGGAATGATAGAGAAAAGTTGGTCAGGTCAAAGGCTAGAAAGGGACATTAATGGGACCACGGGGTTATTCATCCAGGTCTACCTTTCATGAATGGATAAGGCCAATTCTTCTTCAACTTTAACACAGCCCACTAGAGGGTTGGAGAGGGGGCTTCTACATAGCTCTGTCTTCTTAGTAAAACCCACTCCATGCTATTACAGTCCTTCTTTTATCAGTTTAAGCTGAGACACCAGCCTCCAAAATGTACCCCAAGTCTGCCTGAACATCTGTCTTCCTCCTCTCTCAGACTCTCACCCCAGACCCTGGACATCCCCCAACCTGAGCCCTCCTCTCCACTTATGCTCCATCATGCCCTCTGAATCTCATGATCAGTCCTGGCAAGAACATCTATAACCTCAATCTATTCTCAGGAGTCCACCTCACCTTTTGGTCCTAAGCACAACTTGGCAGCTTCTGAGGATGTGTCTCCCCCACAGTCTTCTCTAGGACCAATGGTCCTCCTTCCTCTCTAACCTCTGGCCCCTCTGAGGTCAGAACCCTCAGGACTATCATTCACTACACCTCCATATCGCAGTCTATTTTTCTTGTTACTCCCTCTCCCTAAGGATTTTCAGAGTTTAGCTTGCTTATCACCATCTTTCTTACCACAAACAGATCTGAATCATCCCTGATGACTTCAGCATCCACGTAGGTGATCCTTTAATACCCTGCCCTCCCCACCTCCTCATCTTGTCCTCCAGTGAATCCCATCTTGGCCTCCCATGCCTATGGTCATGCCCCAGAACCTGACCCTCTGTAACTGCTATATTAAACATCACACACTTGTACCTCCTCTAGTCTCTTCCCTGTAACAAGTCATCAAACCTATTTAGGCTTCCAATCTTTTGACCTAGTCAACTTTTCACTTTCTATCATCCCCTAATGGTTTCAAATCCCTTGATCCATCACTATAATCACTCTTTCTATATACTTTCAACTCTCTTGCCTATTTTTCCTTTCATCTTGTACACATACACACACACACACACACATATCTTGGTTTAATTCAACTCTCCATCTATCTCATGCTTGTCTGAACATGAAGGGCTGAATATAGCTGATAAAACTCACAACTCTGCTGATTGGCCTCATGTAACAATTATGACCATGGGCCTCAAATGGGCCTTTTGTGCCCCTCGACAATTCACTCCATTTATCTAGTCAATTGATAACCTTAACTCTCTGAAAAACCATTTCATACATTCTTTTCTCAGCAATTCCTTCTTCCATTTAGCCACGGACTTAGCTTGTTTCATCAAGGAAATGGAATAAATCAGAAGAGAATACCCGTGTCCCCCACCATCACAGCTGTCTTCTCACTGCGTGTGTGCTGTGTGCTCTGTACTGCCTCGTGCTACAAGGGATGCAGTGTCTGTGCTCCTATGTGAGGCCTGCCACGCCACTCCTGCCTGGAGTAACCACCTCTCTCACCTCCTCAATTGCTTCGGCAGTCATCTCCCGTCTCTCCTGCACCATGATTTCCCCCCTCTCTACTGAGTCATTGTAATTAACATACCAATATCTTGGAATATCTCCCATTTTTAAAACAAAAACACAAGCTCCCTTGATCCCACATCACTCTCCAGCCATCACCTATTTTTCTATTTGCCTTTATAGCACAACTTTTCAAGGACTGTCTCCATGATTCTAATGCTCACTCCACTCTCTCTATTGAACCTTTTCTACTCAGCCTTTTATACCTTTCATGCCACTGAAACTACTCTTATTTAGGTTACCAGTTACCTCCACACTGCCAGGTTGAAGGTCATATTCACAATCTGACTGCTTAAGTTGCCTGCTCCTTCTTTTGGAAAGCCCTTTCTTCACATGGCTTTGTAATCCAACTTTGGTTCTCCTCTTACCTTTATGCTCTGTCTCAGCTTCCTTTGTTGAATCCTCCTCATTTGGCCCATTGCTGAAAACTGATGTACTTCATGATCCAAAGCCCTAGGTCCAGTTTATCAGCAGCATTCAGTCCTCAAGTGATCTCACTTCATCCTTTCCTATAGTTTTAAATACCAACTACACATGTGGATATATTTGCATGCCAAACTTACATCTCCAATATCGACCTCTCTCTTGAAATCCTGGTGTGTATAGCTGATCGCCTGTTAGATATCTAATAGGAATGTCAAATCCAGTGTGTCTAAAACTGAACTCTTGATTTCTCATTTCTTTCAGATCGGCACCTTGCCCCAGTGTTATCTGTTAATGAAATCACTGTTCATCATGTTACTCAGGCCAAAAATCGTGTGGTTAATCTTGACTCCTTTCTTCCAGTTTCTTACCTGGATAGGCTCTACCATCAAGTATAACCTGAACCTGGGAGCTTCACATCAGCACTATTGCACCAACTTCATCCAAGTCACTGTTGTTCATCTTGGCCAGTGCAGTAATGGGTCCACTGGGCTCCAGGAACCCCCTTCTCTCATCAGCAATGCCCTCATGGTCTGGCCCCTGCAACCACTGTTGCCTCATCTGCCTCTTCACTCTGACTCCACTCCAGCCACACTACCGGTGCTCCTGGATCATACCAAGCACACTCCCACTTAGGGCAGTTGCACTCCCTCCCTGCTCTGTCTTGAATGCAGTCACTCAAGATACCCTTGTGACTCACGCCCTCGCTTCACTGATATCTCTGATCTGGTCTTCCCTAAAGTACCATGTTCCCATCACCCTCTATACTCGTCCCCGACTTTGTGTCTTTCTACCAATAATCCCACCCAACATTATCTATGTGTTTAATTATGTCTCCACCACTAGAATTTCAGCTTCATGAGGGGAGGGACCTTATATGTTGTAACTCACTTTTGGATTCTCAGTGTACCCAGAAGAGTGCCTGACACATAATAGGTGTTCAGTAAGGTTGAATTGGCATATGCACATTGCTGTATGTAAAACAGATAGCCAAAGAGGACCAACTGTATAGCACAAGGAGCTCTACTCAATACTCTGTAATAACTTATATGGGAAAAGGATCTGAAAAAGAATAGATATATGAATGTGTATAACTAAATCACTTTGCTGTACACCTGAAACTAACACAACATTGTGAATCAACTATAATATAAAATTTAAAAAATTTTGAATACTTATTGAATAAATGAATGAATGAACAAAACTTCCTTGTGATTCTTGCGTGGGATAAAAGCAGAGTATAAGACTGATTCTGAACAGCCTCACTCTATGTTTAGAAGTAGAATCTCCAGTGATCCCAAGTATCATCACTACTCTTCTCTTCCCTTATACAACATGAACTGTCCTAGAAATCTTCTAGAGAACATGGGATGGACGTTACAGTTATTTAAATCATAGGAAGTATTGAGCTTTTCAAATATACATGAAATCCCATCACTCCTCTGCTTGTTTTCTACTGTGCTTTGACTTATATTAAAAGTCTTATCCCAGCCATGTGAGCCGGCTCCAGCCTACCTCTGAACGTCATCTTGCACCAGCATCTTTCTTGCTCACCTCTCTGGAGTCACAGCAGTCCTGGCTTTCACCATGGTTCCTGCCTCAGCACCTTAGCACTTACCATTCCCTCCTCCTGAACACCCTTCCCTCAGATCTACACACAGCTGGCTTCTAAGTATTCAGACCCCAGTCTAAACCCCAAGTGCCCTCCCCTGCCCCTCTCGCCTCAGAAGTCTGCACCTATGACCCTGTTTTCCCCTTACATCATAACCTGGAGTGACTCTGCTGACTTTTACAAGTTTATTATGTTCATTCCCCCACTATAATGTGACCTCTGGAAAGCAGTGGCCCTGGTTGCCTTTCGCTGAGGTTCCCTCAGTGGGAGCCTGCCTTAGGGAAGATGCCATGTGGCCCTTTGCTGCAGAAGGAAGCGCCTGCCCAGGCTTTAGGGCTGGTTTAGGGCTGTGCCCACATCAGAAAGTTGCTTTCCGACTACCTTCAGTCAGGCCCAGCTGACGTGGAGCTGGCGAAGACCCAGGCCTCCGCCTGGTGTCTCTGCCTGCCTGTCTCTGCCTGCCTCCCCCAGGACCTCTCAGGCCCTTACCTTGATGGCCCCCGTGGCTATCTGGATGTGGTGCAGCCGCCGCAGGGTGCTCTCTCTGTCGATGAAGTAGGAGGCTGCCAGCTGGTGCAGGGTCTCCAAGGACACGGCGGAGCTGTTCCCACTGCCCCCGATCACAGAGGCACTTCCTGCCGTCTCCGACTTCCGGCTCAGTTTCCGCTTGTCCACAAAGATGGTCAGGGACTCTTCTCCTACAGCAAACAACATGGGTGTCCTGGTGAGGCCCCCAGCTCCCCAAGCCCCTACCCGTAAGAACATGAAACCCTCAGACTGAGCCTTACTGTGGCCCCTGCTGACAGCCTTTTCCCATCCCTACCATGCTCGGAGCACTCTCATCAAACTGCACCACAGCAGAAGGGCATCACTGCATGAGAGGCCAGCCTCCTCCTCCTCACTTCTGTAATCTCCCAAAGCTCATCCCCCGCCCCTCCAGCTTATCCATTTAACATCCTTTATTGATCTCTGTCTCAGGCAATCCACCTCTATGGGGAAGATAAAATTCTCTCTCTCAAGTTGTTTATAAAGAATCACCGTGGATATTTCTGCTCCCTAAGAAAGGGCAAAAGCCTTGAAGCTCAACCTCCCTTTTCCCCCTCAAACACTCAACACCTACGACATGTCAGCAGCTGGCCTGAACCCTTGGCGTGTTCCTTTGTAGTCCATAAGACAGTGAGCTAAATGTTATAATAAAGCCTGCTTTCTTCTTTCCAGGACAGAGAGAACTCTGCCTCTTTCCAGCTCTCAATTCTGCTCTGGGTCCTAGCCAGAGGTTGTACCACCCCACCTTTGCCTCCATCCAGCCCGGAATCATTGGAATCTGTTTGGCTGGTTACCAGTCTCTACAGAGTGGTAGCAGAGAGATCAGGAACTTAATGAACATTTACTTTTTTGCCTATGTGTCTGGGCTTCCCTGGTGGCTCAGGCGGTAACGAGTCTACCTGCAATGCAGGAGTGCGTGGGTGCTAAGTCACTTCAGTCGCGTCCAACTCTGTGTGACCCTGTGGACAGTAGCCAGCCAGGCTCCTCTGTCCCTGGACAAGAATAATGGAGTGGGTTGCCATTTCCTCCTCCAGGGGATCTTCCCCACCAGGGATTGAACCCAGGTTTCTTATGTCTCCTGCATTGGCAGGCTGGTTCTTTACCACTAGTGCCGCCTAGGCTGCCATGAAGGCGACGCAGGTTCAATTCCTGGGTTGGGAAGATCCCCTGGAGGAGGAAATGGCTACTCATTCCAGTATTCTTGCCTGGAGAATGCCATGGACAGAGGAGCTTGGCAGGCTACAGTCCATGGAGTCACAAAGCACTGGACATGACTGAGTGGACATACTACTGTAGCCACAGCCAATATTAGGATATGGAGAAACTTCAGGGTTAGATGGCTCAGTCAAAAGAAAACTGGGAGCGCCCCCTGCTGGCAAATTCTTAGTAAACGTCTGTCCCCCAACCTCCTTACGCTACAACCCCCTCCCCAAGAGGATGCTTATAAGCAAAGAGCAATGTTCTGGCAATGAAATTGGATGTCAAGAGATTACACTGTTGACAAATGCACCAGAAGGAGAACATTTCCCAGTAAAAAAAAAAAAAAAATGATGGGGAACACATGTATACCTGTGGTGGATTCATTTTGATATTTGGCAAAACTAATACAATTATGTAAAGTTTAAAAATAAAATAAAATTAATTAAAAAAAATTTTTTTTTAAAAATGGATGTGCCAACACTTAGATGTGTAGTGTAAACAGTTGCTTCTTGATTCACTTTTTCTTAAAAATATTCTGATTAGGTTTTTTAAAAAAAAAAAAGGAAGAATAAAAGATCCAGGAAAAGTATCGAAGCTGTAGTCAATAGGTGTTAGAAAGCTATTTCCAATGGTCTGGCAACCAGCGAGTGTAGGATGGTAGGATCAAGGTACTGCTTACCTCCGAGGGTGGCAGAAAGTAGGAAGTGAGTGCCATACTTTTTGATCAGGCTTTCGGTGACCTGTTGCAGGTTGGGTCTCCTTCCCAGGAGGCGTATGTTCCGGATAAACTCTGGGGCAAGAGGCAGTGGCAAACTAAAGAAGTCCTTCCTTTCCAGAGCCAGGTTGTTCACTTTCCAACGTGCAAACTCCCTGGAGGGAAAGACAAGGGAAAGTTCATTGTATTCTGGGACAAGAGGAATAAAGTTGGGAGCAGGCGCGGTTCTTTCTTCACTCGCACAGCCTCATCTCCTCTCAGCACACATCTCTGCAGATGCAGGCACCAGTGCCTAAAAGAGGCCCTCTGGCGTCTCATTCCCAGGTGGTAAGAAATCCCTATCCCAGTTGACCTCCCAGAATATGCTCCCACCCGGCCTTCTCATTGGAGAGTGGCTTCCCTTCTCCCGAAGGCAGTCATGGTAGTAGTGTGTAGTAGGGGAAAAACAAACAATGAAAATATTGGAAGTGGTTTTCAGAAATAGGAAAATGAAAGAAAGTATAGTCACTTAGTCATGTCCGACTCTTTGCAACCCCATGGACTGTAGCCCACCAGGCTCCTCTGTCCATGGGGTTCTCCAGGCAAATATACTAGAATGGGTTGCCATTCCCTTCTCCAGGGGATCTTCCCAACCCAGGGATCGAGCCCAGGTCTGCTGCACTGCAGGCAGATTCTTTACCATCTGAGCCACCAGACAAGCAGAAATAAGACCTAGTCACAATTGCAACTCAGTGGATGAGTCACCTCACGACCTCTGTTACCCATTTTTGAAGTCAGAAGATTGGTTTAGAACAATAGTTCTTAAACTTTTCAGTCTCAAGATACTACCACACTCTTAAAAATGAAGAGCCCCCTGTATTCATGTGGCTTATATCTAATGATAATTACAACTTTAGAAATTTAAACTGAGAAATTTAAATCCACTTTTTCATTATAACAGAAATAAAGCCATTACAAGCAACATAAATAACATATTTGTGTGACAATCACTGTATGTTCTGAAGCAAAACAGATTTAGTAAGAAGAATGGCATTTTCTTTGCCTTTTGGCAAATCTCTTGAGTTTCTGGCTTAGCAGAAGAGAGCTGCATTCTTGTATTCTGTGTTCAATCTGTTGTGATAATTGTGAATATTCTTCTTTGGGACCACACTACACTCAACAAGCATACTTTCTTAAAGGTTAATTACTGTGTGGACTCTGAAACCATACCAATAAATTTTTCATACTCAGTTACATTAAAATCCAGTGTTCTATTATGCACTTCGAATGCATCTTTTTACTCTGTGATTTTGAAACATCATATACTGGTCATCCATCTGCAAAATATAGGACCATTGAGTTATTCAGATCTTCCATATTTTGACATTTTTTATTATATAATATCAAAACATCATATTTGTTAATATCACCACAAATCTCATCAAAAAAGTCCTTAAATATTGGAAAGCTGTCAAGCTTATGATGACAAATACAAGTTTTCCAAAATTCTAATTTTCATTTGAAAGCTTACATTTTATCACTGGTAATAAATACTGCCCGTTGTTTCCCTTAAAGAAGCAGGCTTGCTTCATTCTTTTATTTATTTATTTTTGAGAAACTGTCTGCCAAACACTACAATCTGAATAACCATAGTTTGTCTCTTGGTTGTTCGAGAAAATTTAAGTCGTTCCATGAAAAAAATGGCTATTTCAACTCAACTCAATCAGAAAACTATTTTTCTCTGAGACCACCATTCTTCAGTAACCTCAAACATGCCTTTATGTGTACTTTTCACTTTATCATACAAAATATTAAAAAGACATGAGCTCATGGTCAAGATCCAATAAAAATAGATTTTACTGCTTCAGGGGCATCCGTGAAGCTAACACGCATGTATATGTGTATGCATTTTGGTTCAAGTATGTAATGATGACTATATGACTACCAGCGTCATTGAGTGAGACTGCCCTTATTCAATTTAAGATGCCAGCAGTTTCATTCACCATTACTTTTGCACATTTACTGCAATGTCAACATGGACATCTTGAAAGGAACTAAGGGGATATGCATTTTAAGAACCTTTATACTAAATGATGGCAAAGTTCCTTTCTAGTCCCATCTGGAACGTTAATATTCATGCTTTTCTCCTCACTGAAATATTTGTATTTTAAAGGATGAAATTTAAATGAATATATCCACTAGTAAGAAGAAAAAAAAAAAGAGGGAGTTCTTTTCCATTGCCTCCCAAATTATAGTAGAAAGGATCAGCTCCACTGCCTTAGAAAACCACAACATGTAAATAAAGTCTTAACATTCTCACTCAACTCTGCTCTTTATAATAGTGCCAAACCTTGGTCTAACCTTCCCTCCAAATCTATGAAGCAAAAATGACAAGGCCACAGAAAAAAATAATTCAGAATAAATAAATAAAGAGCATGTCCACTGGAGACTATAGAATCCTCCTATCTAATTCCAGAAACTAAGAGAGGGGGCATGTTCCAAACATTACCAGAGAAATAAAGGAAAAGAGATGACTAATAATTCATGGGTTCCCACAAAACCTTTTACAATTCCCATTGTGTGGTTTTATTTATCTAAGCAGACAAGTTCATAATAATGCATTATCATTTATTTCCTTTGTGTGGGAAATGCTAAACTTTAATTAAAGTAGGGTATTTGTGAAAAGTATTTTCTATCTCAAATCCCACTGCAGCATAATGAACAGTTGCTTGGTTTCACTTCTTACTGGCTGGACAGCCAATCAAACACATAGAGGAGCTTACTAAAAAAACAAAAACAAAACAAGACCCAGCCATGTTCTGCACACAAGACTCATTTCAGCTTTAAGGACACATATTGAAAGTAGGGCTTCCCTGGTGGCTTAGACAGTAAAGAATCTTCCTGCAATGCAGGAGATCTGGGCTCCATCCCTGAGTGGGGAAGATCCACTGAAGGAGGAAATGGCAATCTACTCCAGTATTCTTGCCTGGAGAATCCCATGGACGGAGGAGCCTGGCAGGCTGCAGTCCATGGGGTCACAGAGAGTCAGACACGACTACACACACACAAGGACTATACTGAAAGTGAAGGGATGATCAAAGATATCCCATGCAAATGGAAACTAAAAGAAAGCTGGGGTAGCTTATTTAAAAAAAAATAGGTGTAAAGTCAAAGACTATAATAAGAGACAAAGAAAGTCATTACATAATGATAAAGAGATCGATTCATCAAGAAAATATAACATTTATAAATATTTATGCACCCAACATAGGAGCATCTAAATATGGAAAGCAAATAATAATAGATCTGAAAGGAAAAATAGACAGCAATGCAATAATAGAAAGCAACTTCAGTACCCCACTTTCAAAAATGGAAAGATCATCCAGACAGAAATCAGCAAGTAAACACTGGACTTAAACTACATGTTAGACTAAGTGGACATAACAGATATTTATTTATAGAATATCCCATTCATCAGCAGAATATATTTCTCAAACACACATGGATCATTCTCCAGGATAGCGCATATATTAAGCCACTAAACAAACCTTCATAAATTGAAGAAGACTAAAATCATATCACACATCTTCTCTGACCATAATGGTATGAACTTAGAAATCAATTACCAAAAGAAAAATGGAAAATTCAAATTCACTAATGCATAGAGATTAAACAGCAGGCTCCCAAACAACCAGTGAATCAAAGAATATATCAAAAAAATAAAATCTTGAGACAAATGAAAATGGAAACACAAATGCAAAAACCTGTGGGAAGTAGTAAGGGCAGTTCTAAGAGGAAAATTTATAGCAATAAATACCTACATTAAGAAAAAATAAAGACCTTAAATAAACAATCTAACTTTATACCACAAGGCACCAGAAAAAAAGAACAAACTAAGCCCAACGTTAGTAGAAGAAAGAAAATAACAAGATCAGAGCGGAAATGAATGACATAGTAACTAAGAAGACAACAGAAAAGACCAATGAAACTTAGACTATTTTTTGAAAGGTTAAATAGACAAATTGTTAACTAGACTAAATGAAGGCAGAACCAAAAAAAGACTCAGATTAGAAATGAAAGAAGAGACATTAAAAATGATACCACACAAAGGATAAAAGACTACTACAGAAATTAGGCAACCTAGAAGGGATAGATAAATCTACCAGTACAGAATCATTAAGAAATAGAAAACCTTAACAGTCAAATTACTAATAAAACCAAAAACAAAATTCCCAATGCACAAAAGTACAGGACCAGATGGCTTCAATGGCAAACTCTACCAAACATTTAGAGAAGAATTAACCTGATCCTTCTCAAACTCTTTCAGGCAAATAGAAGAGGAGGGAAACTTTCATACTCATTTTATTAGGCCACCTTTATCCTGATACCAAAACCAGACAAGGACATTATAAGAAAAGAAAATAGCAGGCCAATATCCCCAATAAACATAGATGCAAAAAATTCTCAACAAAATGTTAGCAAACTGAATTCAATAGTACATTAAAAGGATAAAACACCTTAATCAAATGGGATTTATTCCAAAGATGCAAGGATCAATATGATACACCATATTAACAAAACAAAGGATAAAAATCATATGATTATCTCCATAGATGTAGAAAAAGCATGTGACAAAATTCAACATTCATTTGTGATAAAAATTCTCAGCAAAGTGGGTACAGCGGGAACAAGTGCAAGCCTGCATGCTTAGTGACTCAGTAGTGTCTGACTTCATGACTCCACAGACTTCAGCCCACCAAACTCCTCTGTCCACAGGATTCTCCAGACAATAATACTGGAGTGGCTTGCCATTTCCTCCTCTAGGGGATCTTCCCAGCCCAGGGATAAAAGCCAGGTCTCCTGCTTTGCCGGTGGATTCTTTACCATCTGAGCTACCAGGAAAGCCTCAACATTATAATGGCCATCAATGACAAGCCCACAGATAATATCATATTCAATGATGAAAAGCTGAAAGCTTTTTCTCTAGCATCAGAAATAACACAACATTGTCCATTCTCTTCACTTTTATCCAAGATAGTACTGTAAGCACTATCAAGAAATAACAGGCAAGAAATAAGTCACTCAAATCGGAAAGAAATAAGTAAAATTGTCTCTACTGGTAGATGGCATAATATTATACATAGAAAACCCTAAAAACTTCACCCAAAACTGTTAGAACTAATAAATTCAATAAAGATGAAGGATACAAAAATATACAAATACAGTTGGATTTCTATAAACTAATGGTGAAATATCAGAGAAATTAAGGAAACAATCCCCATTTACATTTGCATTAAAAAGAATAAAATACCTAGGAATAAATTAAATGAAGGAGGTAAAATATTCAAACACTGCAAACTGTAAGTCACTGATGAAAGAAATTAAGAAGACACAAATACATAGGAAAATATTCCATGTTCACGCATTGGAAAAATCAGTATTGTTAAAATGCCCATACGACCCAAAGCAATTGCAATCCCTATGAAAATTCCAATGGTATTTTTTACTACTTTCTACCAAAGTAGAAAAGACAATCCTAAAATTAGTATGGAACCCCCAAATACTATGACCAGCCACAGCAACCCTGAGTAAGAGGACAAAACTGGAAGTATCACACTTCTTGTTTCAAATTATACTACAAAGCTATAGTAGTCAAAACAGTATGATATTGACATTAAAAAAATAGACACAATTGATTGAAGGACCAAAACAGAGAGCCTAGAAATAAACCCACACATGTAAGGGGCCAAAAATATTCAACGGAGAAAAGATAGTCTTCTTTGAGATAATGGGAATGATAATTGGAAAATTGGATAACTATATGCTAACAAATTAAACTGGACCCCTAAATTACATTATACATAAAATCAATTCAAAATGGATTACAGAATTGAACTTAAAACTTGATACTATAAAACTCTTAGAAGAAAACCTAGGCAATACGCTCGTTGACATGAATCTTGGTGATGTTGTTTGTTTCTGGCACCAAACAATTGTCCCTGATTTGTTAAAGACCACATTTAGATGTTATTAAATAACAAAGAATTTCTATCCTATCAATTTCTATTCTATTAAATTGTTAGAGGGTGAAAAACACAAGGACTCTTCTATTTTCCACAGTTTCTTACAGTGGTGAAATACCCTCACTGAAAGGTAAAACCATCTTAAAAAAGAGGTGGCTCCCACTTTAATTAAATCTAGTAAATAAAAACTGGTGGTCACATTGCTTACTCAGTGCACTTCATTCAAGACTGCTGACTAGTATCTCCTTCAAGAAACTTGCCCTGACTACCCCATCCAAAAGGGTATCCCCATCACTCACTCTCTGTCTCTATGCTTTATAAATCTTTTTAGCACTTATCACTAGCTGAAATAATACATATTTTCAATTCTCTTTCTCTCCCACTAGAACATAAATTCTGTGAGGGCAGGAATGATTCTGTCTTATCCAGCAGCAATAAAATAATGCTAGATATTCCAAAACAGAACAACAGTAGATATTCAGTAGATGTTGTTGAATGATTCTCTCATTTATTTTGTTTATTTAAAATAAACAATCATTTATGTCACAGCTCTCCTAATCCTCTAGTTGTTTGCAAATTATTGACAACGTGATAAAAGAACTTACAGGATGAGAATACATAGAAGCAAAAAGCACTTAATGATTGACGTGAAATAAAAGTAAAGCATTCTAAATGTGTATGCATATCAAAGGGAAAATTAAATTTGACTTATAAAAATGTAACTTAAGGGCATACTTCTGTGACTTCTTATATATAAATCAAGGCACTGATATTTTCTTATGCTTTGGTAAACTGAGTCTGGGTCCTCTTCCATTGTTGTCAGTGGACATGGACAACTTCCGATGACTGTCCACAGTCCACACACACAAGTCCAGTGAGTACAGAGCGCCCATTCGGACTCGGCTGTGCTTTACACTCAGTGTTAATGATCTCGAGCTCCAACCCTCTATACTGTGTCTAACAACAATTTTTGCCACACTCACAGAGTTAAAGATCCCCAAAGAGGCAATGATCCTGAAGTCTTGTACTTTTCCTTAGTCTTAACCTTCTGTTGTCCAACATGAGACTTGACGTATTTTATTGTATCACGTATTTTATCCAAACCAAACCAAAGATCTGACTGTATCTTACGTAAGTTGAATATACTGAAGTTCAGAAAACTTAGTCAGTTGCCTGATGTCACAGGACTACCAAGAGGGAAACTGGGGCTGTTAGGAGAAGCATTTGAGTACGATTCGCCAATCGTTCTCCTGTCGTTGTGTACACTCACAATTCTCTGTATGTTTTGAACTGGGATCAATGAATGAGGCTTCTCAGGCCTGAGGAGACATGCACAGGTAGTTCTGCCGCCCCAGACCCTGCCCAACTGCCCCAAGGGCTGAGGGCATCAATACATGGACACACCTGTCCATGACGCATTTGTAGCAGCACACATGCCAGCCTGCACAGAAGCTGAGACCCTCTCTTCCATTCCTCTTGCATCACAAGAAAACCATGAATTAGTTTCCCGAAAGCAATATAACCATTTGGCGTTAGAACCAGAACAAAATCTAGTGTCCTAACCCTCTCTCAGAGCTATTAACAGCAACTATGATTATGACGACAATCATAACAATGAGACCCAGAGAAGTTAATAACTTGCAAAAAATCACACAGTAAGTGGCAGAGCTGAGATCAAAACCCAGGTCAATACCATACTGCTGTTTCTATAACACAGTTTTCCTTTGTGTACTTTCAATTAAGTGTATTTTACTTTATGCTAATTCTTTTTAAGTGTTTACTGTCTTTTAACAAAATATTTTCATTGCCCAGAACACTTACTTCCTTTTATTACCTACACTAAACAGAATGTACTATATATCCAAAGCATAGTGCGAGGCATACGCCAAAGCAAAACCCTCTTTGGACAAAGGTAGTTTCAAGACACCCATTTGTGGGAGGAAAATTGAGACCTAGGAAAAAAAAAAAATCAAGTCCATGCACCGGGTACCATGCAAGGAATCAGAGATGAAGGCCTGAATCCGGTGCCTATGCCTGCTCTGGAAATCATAACACAGAATAACAAACGACTTAGAAAATGAATGATACTGTCTTAGGAAGCTTTTTATGAGCCAATAATAAAAAAAATAATGGTTAACATTTAATGAATTCTTAGCATGTGCCAGGCATTCCAAGTATCTTGCAAGTATTAACCAACATAATAGTCAAAATAGTCAATATAATATTGAAAATATTCGATATAATATTCAAAAGACCCCTATAAGTAATAAAATATAATTATCCTCATTTTACAGACAAGGAAATTGAGGCACAGATAATTTGCCCAGTAGGTAATACCCAAAGTCAGGAATTAAACACAGGCTGCCTGGCCCCAAGATCCACAGTATTCACCAAGATGTTATACCACCTCCCCTGCGAAACTCAAAGGAGCAGTTGTGATTTTATGAGTGGAAGCACACGTGTGCAGGCAGGTACGCTGTGCGTGTGTAAGTGGTAGGAGCATGTCACTGGAGAAAAATACTCTCCCCAAACAAAAACCTCCTCCATAAACTGGTAGGGCACCGAATCAGAAATAAGCATCAGGCTTCTGCTGGTGGCAAGAAGGTTCAGGCTGCGAGGGCACCCAGCGGTTTTCCCTTCTACTTCACTAAATTTCCTGCCTGCCCTTTGGGGCCCTTCACTGAATCAAAATAATGGAGAAAACATCTGTGAATGGAGTTTGAGCCAAAGTGGTAGAAATTGTGCTTACAGAACTTATTAACCTGGTTCCTTCCAGCATCTGAAAACCTCAGAAGGCAATACTGGAAGGCAGCCTGAGCTATTCAAAGAGTAAATGTTCATTTCCAATTTTTCATTTAGTAGTGGGTTTTTTTTTTTTTCATAATAAAATAATCAAGGCTCTTTTTTTCCCTAGGAAAAGGATGTTTTCTATATATCAATTACATTAACACATACTACTACAATTAAGCCATCATCTTTGTTTCAATTAAGACATCAAGTAAATTTCCATTTCAATTTAGCCATTTCTCCTAAAATCTTCTCCTACTGTGACTGTTTCACAGTCAACAGTATGTGAAAGCAAACATTTTAAGCACTAGGGAAGCCCATTTGGAAAGGACCCTTAAAGCAGCAAAGGGCGAAATCAAGGGCGACCAGAGCTCTCCAGTGTGGACTCTGCCTGCAAAGGTGTTCATCCAGCACTTCAAAAAGGTGCTGGAATTAACAGAAGTTTAGGCCATTTGCTATTGCATTTTAAATTAGCCTAGAGTGAATCACACATATTTCTGTCAAAGGATTTAGCATACCCATACAATCATTAATAACCAAAACAAAGTTTAGGGAAGATATGATCCAGACTGGGCTTCCGAGGTGGCACTGGTGGTAAAGAGAGTGCAAAGTCGCTCAGTCGTGTCCGACTCTTTGCGACCCCATGGACTGTAGCCCACCAGGCTCCTCTGTCTGTGGAAATTTTCAGGCAAGAGTACTGGAGTGGGGTGCCATTTCCTTCTCCAAAAGTGGTAAAGAACCCGCCTGCCAATGCAGGACACATGAGACTCGGGTTCCACCCCTCGGTTGGGAAGATCCCCTGGAGGAGGGCATGGCAACCACTCCAGTATTCTTGCCTGGAGAACCCCTTGGACAGAGGAGCCTGGCAGGCTACAGTCCATAGGATCGCACAGTCAGACACAACTGAAGTGACCTAGCAGAAGTGATTGTAGTTATCTTTGCCTCAAACTGCTTAACGCTACTGGTCCAGATTGCCAATACATGATGCTTCTGCTTATACATGAGTTGAGGGATTTTTCTGGGATCCAAAGGGGCCTGTGACAGGAGAGCTAAACCGGCAGCCGAGTGCCAAGCCTCAGGCGATGGGAGCTTCAGCAGGGCCTGGGGAGCAGGCCAGCTCTGGATCTGAAGAAAAAGGGCCTCTGATTAGAAGACTAAATGGCTACAAGGTGTTCCCAGTTTGAAAACTGTAAATGAAAAGGGGTGCCCCCACGTCACAGCTACCGACACGCGTGTCACCCTCCCCTGAAGTACTGTGTTCCTCTGTCACACACAAGGTCAACAAGAACTGCTAGCAAGAGTCCCCCACCCTGCAGAGTCCTGTACTCTTAGTCATGAAAGAGGCAAAGAGCACAGCTGGTGGCTTCCATCCAGGTGAGATTTCCAGCAGCAATGTGCTGAAGAACCACTTTTTGGGCTTGTAAACTGAGAATCTGAGAATCTCTTATAAATTGAGAATATCAATCCAGCCCCCTTGAAGAGTCATGATCCATGAGCTTCCCTCCCTATGAAACCTTAAGGGAGAAAGTATTTTTTAAAAAATCCATAGTTTAATCAGAAATAGAGTTAAAGATGTAGAAAATAAACTAATGGTTATCAGGGGTCAGTTGTTCAGTCCCCCAGTCGTGTCTGACTCTTTGTGGTCCCATAGACTGCAACATGCCAGGCCTCCCCGTCCCTCACCATCTCCCTAAATTTGCCATTGGGGTGCCATTGAAGGTAACTAATAAGGACCTACTGTATAGCACAGGAAACTCTACTCAATACTCTGTAATGACCTATATTGGAAAATAATCCAAAAAAGAATGAATATATGCATATGTGAGCTTCCCTTGTAGCTCAGCTGGTAAAGAATTCACCTGCAGTTCTGGCAGGGTTTGATTCCTGGGTTGGGAAGATTCCCTGAAGAAGAGAAAGGCTACTCACTCCAGTATTCTGGCCTGCAGAATTCCATGGACTGTATAATCCATGGGGTCACAAAGAGTTGGACACGACTGAGCAACTTTCACTGTCACTTTCATAACTGATTTACTTTGCTATATGGCAGAAACTAACACAACACTCAGAGAAGGCAATGGCACCCCACTCCAGTACTCTTGCCTGGAAAATCCCATGGACAGAGGAGCCTGGTAGGCTGCAGTCCATGGGGCCCCTAAGAGTCTGACACGACTGGGCGACTTCACTTTCACTTTTCACTTTCATGCATTAGAGAAGGAAATGGCAACCCACTCCAGTGTTCTTGCCTGGAGAATCCCAGGGACAAGGGAGCCTGGTAGGCTGCCGTCTCTGGGATTGCAGAGTCGGACACGACTGAAGTGACTTAGCAGCAGCAGCAGCAACACAACACTATAAGCCAACTATACTCCAATAATTTTTTTTAATCCATAGTTTAAAAACAAAACCAAAACTATACCTCAGTGAGGCTGAAACTTAGTAGTAATGAGCACTGCAACCTACAATATGGGTGATGGTACTGAGACCTCATGTTAAGAGCCGATTATTATTACCAGTTTTCCACATCTTTTCCTCTGCGTGGGAAGCACATTTAGGCTCATTTCCAAGACCACTAATATGGCTGCCATTTGGAAAATCACATTTCCTGTATCCCGAGAGAGTGGCTTAGCCCAGC
This sequence comes from Bos indicus, assembly GCF_029378745.1. Taxonomy (NCBI): domain Eukaryota; kingdom Metazoa; phylum Chordata; class Mammalia; order Artiodactyla; family Bovidae; genus Bos; species Bos indicus. The sequence goes on along the minus strand of NC_091775.1, from coordinate 59,332,294 downwards.
CCCCTCCTCAGCCCAGTCCAGCTCTGCACTCCTGCCAACTTGTTCCATCCTGTCCCAGTGTCAGTGTGCCCCTGAGTGCCCAGAGCCCATTTGTTCCCCCTAAATTAGAATCCAGCCTGGTTTTACCGGGGAGGGATTCCATGCTGTTTCCAGCAGAGCCAATTGATCATCACCTGCTCACTCAGGCAGCAGTTCTAAAAGAGGTTCTGGTACTACCTGAGAGGCTGGGAGAGGCCTAAAGGTCACCTGTAAGTTCACCTGTAAGTCCAAGATGCTCAACTCCAGCTCTACTTTGAACACAATGGCGGAAACAGTGGGCTGGTGTGGTCAGCAATGTCTCCCTTTTCTAGTCCTTATCCCTCCTTATCCATTTCCAACAACTTCTCTTTGGGGGGTAACCACCTCCGAACTTTAGTATTTAAAGGGCTGCAGTGATAATAGGGACTGAACTATCATCCTCCAAAAGGCTGTTTTGATATGAACCATACTTTTAAGAAAAAATACATAACTGATTTTCCTTGAAAAATGAAGGAAGACACAGGCCAGGTCATTAAATAAAATAGTTAAGAACTTTGGAGAGAAAAAGATGGGTTGGCTTTAAGCCAAGTACAAAAATAGATTTCCTGTCATTTTTCCTGTGACTTGACATTGTCTATGGAAATTGTCAACCAATGACTATGGGAAAACTTCTTACATACCACCCAGTTCTAGATGAATGCAAATATCTTTGTTCTCAGAGCCCACCTATCTCTTGGGAGAGTTGCCTTTTTCCGACTAGCTTGATACTAGCCAATATGACATGAGTCAACACTGAGTGTTGGACTGTTGATTTTCCTAAGGATTCTAGGAAAGAAGCATTCTCTTTCTTCATCTTTCCACCAATATTCTTTGTATTTCAGGCTATTTCTCTCTTCACAGAACTCAATCCATCAAGCTAAGGCATCATCATGTTTTCCTTTTCATAGGACTCATATTCTTTGCCTTAGGAAATTCACAGGAAAAAGAACAGCCAAAGCCAACATATACATTGAAGGATGCCTGTTATTTACCTCAGTGACTCAGTCAAGGTGGTTTCATGCTCTTAAGGTGGATATTTTAGAGACTGAGGGATATATCATGCTTTGGCTCCTGTACAGAAGCCAGTATTTCTAAATACATCATATCATCAAGAGATTTCCATCTCAACAACAGCTCACTATAATGTACTTGGCTATTAGAGTCTTTACTGCTATAATGAATAAGACATGATTAATCTGAGCTATAAAAATAAATTATAATAAAACCATAACCTCTTGTATTGGCATAGAGTTTTCCCTTAGTTTTGTAAAAAAAAGAAAACTGTACACAATTTTTACACAAGCTCAACAATTTTAGAAATGCAAGGACTTCAAAAAAGAGGAAATGGATTTATCACTACTTGACTTTTTATGAACTTTTTAGAGGTTAACAAACGAAGAGATAGAAATTGAGAAAAAGGACCAAGTCTCCATTGATCGGCGGTAGAGTTTGGTGAGCACCCACGTCACGGCACAAGTGGTTTTCTACCTTTGTCTATGACCTGTGTTCAAGTTCAAAGACCACTGTCCCTCTTTGTCATGTTGACACTTCCCAGGAAATTCTTTTGTCCCATTTACCACTGCGGCTGGGAGAAATCTCCAGGCAGAAAAACTCCAGTCCAGAAGCATTTGGTTAAATAATGTCTCGGCCCCTGCAACTCTAGGAGGCACAGAAGCAGAAAGAAGTCCAGCCCACCCCACATGCTCTAGTGCCCCCAGTCCACCCACTGGAAGAATTCAAGAAGCCTGGCATGGAGGTAATTCAGCAGCCTGCTGTGTTCTCAAACAACGGTCCGTAAACAATGATTGGCCAATTTCATTCTAATCTTCCCAATTTTGCTCTAATTAAAATCAAGCTGTAGCTTTCAAACAGTTTAATTAAGGCTGATTGGGAGAAATGGGGAGGGGAGACTCAAGTTTAAAGGAGGAGGACGGGATCCCTGGTGAACCTCGCACCGCACAGTCCGGGCTCAGGGGTGTGGAGAGGGTGCTGAGAGTGGTTATGCTTGCGGAATCAATAAGATATACAGCAGACACATTGAAATGAAGGACCAGTGGATCTAGGAGACTAGAAGGAACTGAAAATGGAGCTAAGGCCTGTGTTTTCCAAGGCACAGAAACCTCAGCTCTGCCCTGACCTCCAAACCTGCTCCCCACAGCTCATCTTTTTAACTGAGGAGAAAATGGCTTTGTTCACCACTCTTCACCTTCTGTTGTGGTTGTCTTTGCTCAGCAAGCTGACAGCCCATGCCAGGCTTCTCCCCAGCAAACATCCACGGGCTTCCAATCATCTATTTAACCCCAAGAGAAATCCCCCTGACTGGCAGTTCCTTCTGTTATTTGACAAGTTTATTCCTGTTGCAATGAGAAAGCCCTTCTGGTATTTGGGTGCATTTGCTTTTTATACAGGTCACTCTTCTTTGGATTAACTATTTTTAGTTCCTTCAATACAGCTTCCAGATCCCTAGACTGTCTAGTCAAAGCTATGGTTTTTCTAGTAATCATGCATGGATGTGAGAGTTGGACCATAAAGAAGGCTGAGTGCTGAAGAATTGATGCTTTCAAACTGTGGTGCTGGAGAAGACTCTTGAGACTCCCTTGGACAGCAAGGAAATCAAACCAGTCAATCCAAAAGGAAATTAACCCTGAATATTCATTGGAAAGACTGATGCTGAAGCTCTAATACTTTGGCCACCTGATGCAAAGAGCTGACTCACTGGAAAAGAAGCTGATGCTAGGAAAGATTGAAGGCAGAAGGAGAGGGGGATGACAGGATGAGATGGTTGGATGGCATCACCGACTCAACGGACATGAGTTTGAGCAAATTTGGGGATATAGTGAAGGAGAGGGAAGCCTGGTGTGTTGCAGTCCATCGGGCCGTAAAGTCAGACACAACTTAGCAACTGAACAACAAAAAATGTAGCTATAAGATACTGCCTTTTAGCCTGAGACCCATAATAAGCATCATTGGAGGAAAGACCTAATGGCCCTTGTGCAGACGCACAACCTGTAGTATAGATAACTCAGCCAACCTACAGGCGCTGAGTGAGCAAAATGATTATTGTTTTGAGCTACTGAGAGTGGGGGATCTTATTATATCCATGGCCATAATTAACTGATACACACCACAAACTTGTCTTATTTTATAGACAAGCTAGCTGAGACTCAGATAATTAAAGTATCTTCATCAAAGATAATAACCAACCAAAATTGAGGATAGGTCTTCCCTAGTGGTCCAGTGGTTAAGAATCTGTCTGCCAATGCAGAGGACACAGGTTTGATCCCTGGTCCAGGAAGATTCCACATGCCATGTAGCAACTAAGCCTGTGTGCCACAATTATTGAGCTCATGAAGCCACCAGAATGAGAAGCCTGCACACCACAACTAGAGAGTAACCCCTGCTCACTGCAACTAGAGATAGCTCACACATAGTAACAAAGACCCAGTGCCTGCAAAAATAGATAAATATAATTTTCTTAAAAGTGAAGATAGACTGTGATCTTTCTCCTATATACATTTCCTTCACTGATGCACCTGAATATTGCATTTTTTTTGAGACAAACATTCTGGGCTAACAGTAATCTCATGGTGAACCAGACACCTCCACATTTTTTCCAACCTTAGACATTTTTTCCACAGCTAAGCCAGGATTCCTGTACTCTATTTATGCAGTTGACATTTTGAACTTAAACTCAGGGCTCTCCATTTCCCCCTTTTCTTGCATTTCTCTCCTTTGTGGAAGAGACTGGAAAGTTGTTCTGTAAGTAATTTAATTTTCCTCCTGAACTCACAGAGAGCTTTCCCAGCTTCCTCTGCATTTTAGCATAAGCACATGACTGAGTTTTGGCCAGTGGAATATCAACCAAGATCTAGCCCACAAGACTGCCTATGAAATCATTCATGTTCTCTCTCTTTCCTTGTTTAGTAGGACCCACAGGGGAACTCTGAGGCCTGAAGTAATGACAGTGACTGGATAGACAGAAAGAGTCTTGGTTCTGAATGATTTCACAGGGCAGTCTCCTCTTAATCCAATCACAAATTGCACTGGACATGAGCAAAAATAAAAAAAATAAACAAACATGATTTAAGTCACTGAGATTTGGGGACCCTTTGTGCCAGCAGTTAGCCAACTCTAATTCCACCCTGATCGTGCAGATGCACAACTTGTGCACACACACAACCTGAGCATGGTTAACTCAGCCAACCTACAGATGCTGCATGAGAAAAATGATGGTTTTAAGCTACAGAGTCTGCGGGATATTTCTATAACCATATTCTTGGTCGCAATCTCATATCACAGCCTGGCAAGTAATCTTCACTTGATATTATTACTTACCTGGATAAGTGTGTGTTGTGTGTGTTAAGTCGCTTTAGTTATGTCTGACTCTCTGCAGTCCTATGTACTATAGCCCACGCACAGGGTTTCTCTGTCCATGGGATTCTCCAGGCAAAAATACTGGAGTAGGTAGCCATTTCCTCCTTTAGGGGATCTTTCTGACCCCGGGATCGAACCTGTGTCTCTTATGTCTCCTGCATTGGCAGGCAGGTTCTTTAGCACTAGCATCTGGATAAGGGTCCCTTTCAATTATCTAATTTTATTGCCTATGTGGTCAAGCATCCATGCTCTCATATTGCCCCAGTTCAGTAACATTCCCGTATGTGCGTCTTTCATCCTTACTTTGTGAGTCCAGATGGAAATGATGTTGGTCTTGAGGCCTTGACTTCAATGCTGTGGGATCGTGGTGCATGAGTTGTGTTCCACAGGGAAACCACCTGTCACTGTTAAGGATTTATTTGGGACTATCTACTCCTTGGAAGGAAAGTTATGACCAACCTAGATAGTATATTCAAAAGCAGAGACATTACTATGCCAACAAAGGTCCATCTAGTCAAGGCTATGGTTTTTCCAGTGGTCATTATGGATGTGAGAGTTGGACTGTGAAGAAAGCTGAGTGCCGAAGAATTGATGCTTTTGAACTGTGGTGCTGGAGAAGACTCTTGAGAGTCCCTTGGACTGCAAGGAGATCCAACCAGTCCACCCTAAAGGAGATCAGTCCTGGATGTTCATTGGAAGGACTGATGCTAAAGCTGAAACTCCAATACTTTGGTCACCTCATGTAAAGAGCTGACTCATTGGAAAAGACCCTGATGCTGGGAGGGATTGGGGGCAGGAGGAGTAGGGGATGACAGAGGAAGAGATGGCTGGATGGTATCACTGACTTGATGCACATGAGTTTGAGTGAACTCTGGGAGTTGGTGATGGACAGGGAGGCCTGGCGTGCTGCGATTTATGGGATCGCAAGGAGTTGGACACAACCTTGACTGAACTGAACTGAAACTATAAAATCATTGGATAAATTAACTCAGGATACAGTTCGGGAGAACAATATGTAGATTTGAAGTGATAAATTTGATTAATGCATGAAGATTGCAGTAGAAAGAGTTTGAAGGGCTTCCCCTTCTTTGTTACATCTTTTTCAATGAATCTTTCTTCATTTTCTCTTTCTTCCTAAGATTTTCCACTCTATTGTTTTCCATATTTATTCTCAAGAGATCCCTCACAAGAAGAATATGCACTTATCTTTAAATAAAACAAATTTATTTTTTAGTTATCACCAAATAAGCCTATAAAAAAAGTCCTATTATTCTACCCATTTGATTGATGAGAAATATGAAGCTCAGATATGAAACAACTTGTACAAGTTCACACAGCTAGAAGTAGTAGAAGGTCAGTTTAAACCCACATAGTATAAATGTAGAGCCTGAAGCCTTACCTGCTTGCTTTCTGCTTCATCTAATTCAGTCCCAGATCACCCTACTCTTAGGGAGTGACTTCGTTCTCTTATTATATCCTTACATGTGTTAGACATGGTACAGAAATCTAAAGCTACAAAGGTGAAATACATGTTTTTTGTCTTCAGGAGCTCAGAGCCAAGTGAAGAGCAAACAGAGATAGTCAAATAAATAATTAACTAAATGTACAAAATAAGTTCTAAAGCAGAAATATGAACAGTTGTCGTGGAACCAGAAGTAGGAATAACTAACTTGTCTGTGGGAGCCAAAGAAGATGCTATAGGGAGGTGATATTTGGATACGGGTTTGAAAGGTGAGTTAGAGCTTAGCTGGTAGAGAAAATGACAAGAGCTTTGCTGGAAGACGAAATGGGATATGGAAAGACACATGGGATCTTAGGAAGTCTTCTGCATCTGGGCAAATCTGGAGATGCTCACTGAGACTGAAACAGAGTTATCCTGCTTATCCTCTGCAGGAAGAAATACAGAGGATAAGCAGGTGGGGTATGATCAGTGGCACAAGGTCAGAATTCAAGGAATAACTATTGGAACAGTGAATGGATGGATTTAGAAGAGACTTTCATGTTTAGAAAGCACACTGGGTTTTATCCTTTGGGCACAGAGGGCCCAACAGAAGATTTTAGGCAGGTTGGATTAGAGAAGAGAGAAAAGGCCAAGTGGTAAATGAAGCTGCGACAAGAGAGAAGAGCCTGGCTTTGAAAGGCAGTGCTGAGATGAAAGCCGCACAAGTCAAATGGAAGATGGGGAAGAGGTGGAAGTTATAGGTAACTGGTCATGCTATGAAGCACAGCAAATAATATGGGAAATGCAATAATTGTGTAGAGAACAGGATGAGGGCCATTCTGGCTATGACTTTAACACAAATAAGCCTAGGTGTACAAAATCAAATCAAGTGGGAGGCGCAATTCTTTGAGAAGCTGAGGAAAAAAGTCAGGACTTCCTTCCCCCCACTACATTTCACTTGAATGAAAAACCTAGATTCATTCTCTCACCATAAACCCAGAAAGAGAAATGCCAGGCTGGATGAATCACAAGCTGGAATCAAGATTGCTGGGATAAATATCAATAACCTCAGATATGCAGATGATACCACCATAATGGCAGCAAGCAGAGAGGAAATAAAGAGGCTCTTGATGAAGATGAAAGAGGAGAATTAAAAAGTTGGCTTAAAACTCAAGATTCAAAAAACTACAATCATGACATCCAGTCCCATCACTTCATGGCAAATAGATGAATAAAAAATGGAAACAGTGACAGACTTTATTTGGGGGGAGGGGCTCCAAAATCACTGTGGATGGTGACTACAGCCATGAAATTAAAAGACATTTGCCCCTTGGAAGAAAAGTTAGGACAAACCTAGACAGCATATTAAAAAATAGAGATATCACTTTGTCAACACAGGTCCATCTAGCCAGAGCTTTGATTTTTCCGGTAGTGATGTATGCATGTGAGAGTTGGACCATAAAGAAGTCTGAGTGCCTAAGAATTGATGCATACTTTCTAACTGTGGTGCTGGAGAAGACTCTTGAGAGCCCCTTGGACTGCAAGGAGATCCAACCAGTCAATCCTAAAGAAAATTAACACTTAATATTCATTGGAAAGACTGATGCTGAAACTCCAATATTTTGGCCACCTGATACAAAGAGCTGATCCATTGGGAAAGACCCTGATGCTGGAAAATATTGAGGGTGGGAGGAGAAGAGGATGAGAGAGGATGAGATGGTTGGATGGCATCACTGACTCGATGGACATGAGTTTGAGCAAAGTTCAGGAGATAGTGAAGGACAGCGAAGCCAGGCGTGCTGTATAGTCCATGGGGTCAGAAAGCACTGGACACGACTTAGCAGCTAAATAGCAACAAAAACCCACAACATATTTCCCACTTTTCTTGTAGAACTGATGCTTCAGGTCCTGAATAGAGTCACCACATTTTCTGAGGTGCACCATGACCTATATCACTAATTTTCAAGAACTGCACAGAATACAAGAAGTTAAAGAAAATCTGTGGAGAGGGAAAGTGCTTGGTCTGAGAAACTCCAGAATGGTGAATTGATACTGATCTGTGACAAAAGTCTTGAGCACTTTGAAAGGTGACTAAGCAAGCAAGCTCTCCAGGAGCCAGAAAAAAAAAAAAAAAAAAAACCTTATGCTTATGTTGACATCAATTTCTTGTTTATTATCTCTTTCCTTGTTTACCAGGGCCCAGTAAAGAACTCAGAGGCCCTAGGTGATGACAGAGTGATGGGATATGAGTCTTAGTCCTGAATGATATCATGAAGGTCCAAGATGGAAAAGAGAGAGGAGGGAAAAAAGAAACAAGGACAACAAACAAGTTTGAGAGACATAACATGAAAAAGGGGAAAGAGAGAGAAAAGAACTTCTGGAGGGAAGTCTCAGTATGCTAGTAAGTCAAAGAAGCGCGGAGAATAACAACTGTTTTCAAGCATCTGGAGAACTTTTTGTGAAGAAGAGGCATTTTCACTTATTCTAGATACACAGGAGAAAGAAGACTCAGAAACAATGAGTAGAATTATGAAAAGGAAAAAAAAGACAAAAAACTGAGATTCAGTTTCATAAAAATCTGTAGCATGTTTGGGGCTACTGGATGGAAATTGGCTTCAGAAAACACTCAGGACTGGACCTCCCTGAGCCAGGTTGATCACTTTCTTGGGGATTTGTGGAGTGGTTGTCTGCCTTGGGTAGGAAATAAATGATTTTAAAGTTTGCTTATGGAACTCTCTTCTACTGTTGGTGGGAATGTAAATTGGTACACCCACTATGTATGACAGTATGGAGGTTCCTTAAAAAAGAAAAAAAAAAAATAGAATTACCATATGATTCAACAACCCCACCCCTGGGCATATATCCAGAAAAATACAAAAGCTCTAATTCAAAAAGATACATGTACCCCAACATTCACAGCAGCACTAGTTACAGTAGCCAAGGCATGGAAACAACCTAAATACCCATCAACAGAGGAATGGATAGAGAAGACGTGGTACAGATGCACAGTGGAGAATTACTTGGCCCATAAAAATGAACGAAATAATGCCATTTGCAGCAATGTGGATGAACCTAGAAACTATCATGCTTAGTAAAGTCAGAAGAGAAAGACAAATAAAATATACACTTAGTATACGATAACACTTATATGTAGAATCTTAAAAAGTGATACAAATGAACTTATTTACAAAACAGAAACAGACTCACAGAAATAGGAAACACACGAATGGTTACCAAAGGAGTATGGCAAGGCTGTATATGTCACCCGGCTTATTTAAATTATATGCACAAAATCCTTCAAACTCGGCTTCAACAGTATGTGAACTGAGAACTTCCAGATGTACAGCTGGACTTAGAAAATGGAGAGGAACCAGAGATCAAATTGCCCAAATCTGTTGGATCCTAGGAAAAGCAAAGGAATTTCATAAAAACATCTAATTCTGCTTCACTGACTACACTAGAGCCTTTGACTGTGTGGATCACAACACACTGTGGAAAATTCTTAAAGAGATGGGAATACAAGACCACCTTACCTCCTCCTGAGAAACCTATATGCAGGTCAAGAAGCAACAGTTAGAACTGGACATGGAGCAACAAACTGGGAAAACTGGGAAAGGAGTACATCAAGGCTGTATACTGTCATCCTGCTTATTTAACTTATATGCAGAGTACATCAAGCAAAATGCTGGGCTGGATCAAGCTGGCATCAAGACTGAAATATCAATAATCTCAGATATGCAGATGATACCACCCTAATGGCAGAAAGTGAAGAGGAACTAAAGAACCTCTTGGAGAAGGTGAAAGAGGAGAATTTAAAAGCTACCTTAAAACTCAAGATTCAAAAACTAAGATCATGCATCTTGTCCCACCACTTCATGGTAAATAGATAGGGGAAAATGGAAACAATGACAGACTTTATTTTGGGGGGCTCCAAAATCACTGTGGACAGTGACTGCAGCCATGAAATCAAAAGATACTTGCTCCTTAGAAGAAAATCTATGACAAACCTAGACAGCATATTAACAAGCAGAGATATCACTTTGTAAACAAAGGTCTGTAAAGTCAAAGCTATGGTTACTCCAGTAGTCATGTACGGATGTCAGAGCTGGACCACAAAGAAGGCTGAGGGCCGAAGAATTTATCTTTTCTAACTGTGGTGCTGGAGGACTCTTGAGAGTCTCTTGGACTGCAAGGAGATCAAACCAGTCAATCTTAAAGGAAATCAACCTGAATATTCATTGGAATGACTGATGCTGAAGCTCCAATACTTCGCCCACCTGATGCAAAGAGCCAACTCATTGGAAAAAACCCTGATGCTAAGAAAAATTGAAGGCAAAATGAGAAGGGGGCAGCAGAGAATGAAATGGTTAGATAGCATCACTGACTCGATGGACATGAATTTGAGCAAACTCAGATATAGTGAAGGATAGGGGAATCTGGCATGCTGCAGTCCATGGGGTCACAAAGAATTGGACACGACTTAGGGACTGAGCAACAACAACGTGTGGTGTGTGTGTGTAACTGAATCACTGTGCTGTACACTTGAAACTAACACAATATTGTAAATCAACTAAACTTTAATAAAAAATAAAAATAAACTTTCCTTCTAATTCACATTTCTGGGCACCTTGGCTCCATTCTGCCATCTCATGTTGCCAGGCTGCCCTACATCCTCAGACACTATTTCTGTAGCTCTGGGCTCTTACTCTAGACCAACCACTAAATCTGTGGTTCTTTGATTTAGTCTCCAGGGCTGCAGGCACCAGAATGGACATCACCCTACTTGGTGGAAACAGAAGGCAGACGAATGTATTATCAGCCTCTAGAGCCACATTTCCTCTATGGAGTCCCATTTGAGCATCAATTTTCAGATGACTGAGGCTGACCTTCAAGGACTTGACAACCTCCTTTCCTCTGCATGTGGTCTTTATTAGACTCACCCTTTAGAACATAAACAGAACACAGCTAAGCAAAGCCTGGCTCATCACACTGAAGTTTACCTCTGTTACTAATAAACCAACTATGTGACCCCCGTTGAGGGATCATTAGGTATTTACATGCCTCTGTAGCTTCAGGAGAGCTCACTCCCCAAAGAGTCTTCCTTCCTCTTCCTCCTCCGTCACTAGTGTGTCCCCAGTGAGGCGCAGGCACTGCCAACATGCATGGAAGACGAGAATTCTCCCAGGCAGCAAGGCTAGTAATGAAGGTCTGGTGCAAAGCTAGTTCTGGCTACCTCATTTTAATCCCTCTAGGGCCTCCTGCCTGGCCCGTGAGACTATGTGTTCATACTGACGTCCACAGCCTGTTTTTTTTTTTTTTTCCCGCAAGGGGGAGGGATAAAGAGGCACATTTCTGGGCTCAGGGGAGAACCTGGCATGGTGGCAGAACTAGGGAGCATTAAATAAGTGCAGAGGGAATCACACAGCACCAAGGAGGAGCTCTGCCTCTAAGCCATGGTCCAGGTGGCTAATCTGCTCACCCTATTCCTACAAATTCTAAAGCTGACTTGGGAGTCCCAGCCTCTAGGTCTCTTTCACTGCTTCATCTGATTCCATGATACGCTGTGGACACAAAGGGTAAGTGGGAATGACCCAGAGATATACCAATCTTGTCGTTACATGAAACTCCACATTTACACAGTGGCCCAATAAGCAGAGGTTATATCCATCACCCATGGTTTCTTCTGGCTGGATGGAAATATTCCTTGAAATATAAGACATTTCCAAGTGGATAGTGTGTGCTTATGAATCAGTAGCTACTGGATCCTAAAGTCAGGGGCTAGAGATTGGCTTAGCACTGGATTTTTATAAGCCATTGCCAGGAAAAAAAATAAGATACTGCATTTTGGAAATGGCATTAAGTGCTCCTCCAGTAGAGGATTTGATTTGCAGAAATTCAATTTACACCGCACCCTTAGAGAAATACACCACAGTGCAAAGCCGACACATACAAAATTCTCTGTGGGTGAGCTGCTCCAGGAAGGTTCATCTGTAGCTTCCTCCCACTAAGGGTTCCCCAGAGCCCAAGTACAGATGGAGAGCTCAGGTGGAAACACAGAACTACAGGGTCTTTGAGTGGGATGAGACACCTTCTAGCCCCCTGAGACCTAGCTCTCCATCCCAAAGATCTGCCAGAATGCCAGAAGGAAGAGTAGGAGGGGCAGAGAGCAGAAGTAGTTATAAGAGAAGGCCCCATTTCTCTTGGAGCATTAAGAATCCCAGGTTCAGATTTTATTCAATAATAATCATATAATGGTCAGATCCTCTACTGTATTGACTGCTGACTCTTCCTCTTACCAGTTGCATTAACACCCTCAAAAACCCAGTGTCTTCATCTGTAAAAATGTACACCAAAAGTATCTCCCTGGTACATTTCTCATAATGATAATTTTAACGTATATGAGACTCTTAATCTCAGGGTTGTGGGTTTGAGCCCCACATTGGGTGCATGCTTCAGGGCTTCCTAGATGGCACAGTGGTAAATAACCCACCTGCCAATGCAGGATACACAGGTGAACTGGGTTCAATCCCGGGGTCAGAAAGATCCCCTGGAGTGGGAAATGGCAACACACTCCGGTATTCTTGCCTGGAAAATTCCATGGACAGAGGAGCCTGGTGGCCTACAGTCCACAAGGTCACAAACAGTTGGACACGACTGAGCATGCACATGCAAAATTACATATTATTATGCATTTAGTATGCTTTTGAACTGTGGTGTTGGAGAAGACTCTTGAGAGTCCCTTGGACTGCAAGGAGATCCAACCAGTCCATTCTGAAGGAGATCAGCCCTGGGATTTCTTTGGAAGGAATGATGCTAAAGCTGAAACTTCGGTACTTTGGCCACCTCATGCAAAGAGTTGACTCATTGGAAAAGACACTGATGCTGGGAGGGATTGGGGGCAGGAGGAGAAGGGGATGACAGAGGATGAGATGGCTGGATGGCATCACCAACTCAATAGACATGAGTTTGAGTGAACTCCAGGAGTTGGTGATGGACAAGGAGGCCTGGCATGCTGTGATTCATGGGGTCTCAAAGAATCGGACATGACTGAGTGACTGAACTGGCACTTAATAAGATGTTAGGAACATTGTGAATATTCAATATATATAGTCAATATTTATTATTGTTATTACTACGTCACAATATAGAGAGAACACTTTCTTATAATTTATGCATTTGCCTTTCAAAACAATCTTCCTTCTTTGCCCCCTTACTCCTTTCATCCCATGAAGAAACTGGGAAGGTTAGTGACAGCCTGATGCCTGTGGCCCGCACTTTAATATTGTGTAGTCTACACCTTTCTCAGGAGGTCTAGCATTCCCATCTCTTTAAGAGCTTTCAACAGTTTGTTATGATCCACACAGTCAAAGGTTTTGGCGTAGTCAATGAAACAGTTCTGTTGCTGAGTTGTGTTTTGCTCTTTGCGATAACATGGACTGCAGCACACCAGGCTTCCCTGTTCATCACTGTCTTCAGAAGCTTGCTCAAACTCACATTCATCAAGTTGGGGATGCCATCCAACCACCTCATCCTCTGTCATCCCCTTCTCGTCCTGCCCTCAGTCTTTCCCAGAATCAGGGTCTTTTCCAATGAGTCGGCTCTTCTCATCAAGTGTCCAAAGTATTGGAGCTTCAGCTTCAGCATCAGTCCTTCCAATGAATATTCAGGATTTCCTTTAGGATTGACTAGTTTGATTTCCTTTCAGTCCAAGGGACTCTCAAGAATCTTCTCCAGCACCACAGTTCAGAAGCATCAGTTCTTCGGTGCTCAGTTTTCTTTATGGTACAACTACTTACATCCATACAAACTACCATAGCTTTGACTAGATGGAACTTTGTCGGCTATACAGCTATATATAGCTTGTTGGCTATATATAGCTCTAAATATATAGACCTTTGAAACAGGGGTAGATGTTTTCCTGGAATTCCCTTGCTTTCTCTATGATCCAGTGAATGTTGGCAATTTGATCTCTGGTTCTGAGATGATACCAGTCTAATGGCAGAAGGCGAAGAGGAATTAAAGAACCTCTTGATGAGGGTGAAGGAGGAGAGTGAAAAGGCTGGCTTAAAACTCAATATTTAAAAAAAACCCAAGATCGTGGCATCTGGCCCCATCACTTCATGGCAAATAGAAGGGGAAAATGTGGAAGCAGTGACAGAGTTCCTCTTCTTGGATTCTTAAATCACTGCGGGTGGTGACTGCAGTCATGAAATCAGAAGATGATTGCTTCTTGGCAGGAAATCTATGACAAACCTGGACAGTGTGTTAAAAAGCAAAGACATCACTTTGCTGACAAAGGTCTGTATAGTCAAAGCTACAGTTTTTCCAGTAGTCATGTACAGATGTGAGAACTGGACAATAAAGAAGGCAGAGTACTAAAGAATTGATACTTTACTGTGGTGTTGGAGAAGACCCTTGAGGGTCCCTTGGACAGCAAGGAGATCAAACCAGTCAATCTTAAAGGAAATCAACCCTGAATACTCTTTGGAAGACTGACACTGAAGCTGAAGCTCCAATACTTGGCCATCTGATGCTAACAGCTGACTTATTGGAAAAGACCCTGATGCTAGGAAAGACTGAAGGCAGGAGAAGAAAGAAATGGATGATGAGATTGTTGGATAGCATCACTGATTCAATGGACATGGACTTGGGTAAACTCCAGGGGATGGTGAGGGACAGGGAAGCCTGGCATGTTGCAGTCCATGAGGTGGCAGAGTTGGACACGACTTGGTGACTGAACAGCAACAACAGTCAATGCTTTGAGATCCCTGTACACAGAAAGCTTCTGTCTCTTGTATACCCACACCCTCCAGTCAGCAATCCCTTCCAGGGTTTTCTCCTGCTCAGCTGGTAGAGCTCCATCTGAGGTCACCTGCCCAGCCCATCTGCAGTATCCAATGATGCCTTCTCCGGTTGCTTCATGTCGGATTGGGCAAATCAGTCTGAAAGACCAGAAAGCTGTCTTTGAGTCAGGACAGATTGTGAGAAGAGGAATTCACACAACTGTCTCAGACTCAGGTCCAAACCTTCATCTCCAGCCCTGCTTTATGGTGATAAATCTGTCCCACTGGCTTTAAGCACCTTGCGAGCACTCTCACCTGTTTCAAATCCCGGAGGAGAAAATGGATAACTGGCATTGGGAACCAAACTCACACCCAGCGTTTTGGTCGGCTGCACAGACCTCAGCCCACTTCCAACCATTTGCTCCCGTGGGTCTGCCTTCCTGGAGGGCAGAGCTCCCTGAGGCCTGGGCCGCATCTCATTCACAGCTGTGCCCCCTGCCCTTGGGGAGCGGCCAGCACACAGAGGTAATAAACATACATGAGCGAATAAATGCCCCACCACATGCCACTCACTGTTCTAAACAATGTGGACTGACATAATTTTCTTGTAGGAGATGTGGGAAGCCCTGAGGTGGGATAAATGTGGCAGAAGCTGAATAGCAGGAAGAAAAACGGAGAATCCCTGACCCAGAAAAAGCTCTTCTCTTGAGGGAAAAAAAAAAAAAAATGAAAAGACCACGTGGCTAGCCAGTGTCCCTGTCTACATCTGTGTCACGACGGTTTCTAGATGAAGCCTACCTCATTCCTTTCTACATCTACGCGCCTCTAAGTAGCAATTCATTCATGAATAAAATTAATTATTTCTCAAAGCAAAAATTAATCCTCTTTTTCTCTGCCTGACTGACTCAAGATCTGTCTACTAAATCTCATCTGAAAACAAAACTGAACTGGCTTTCTCCCCCTGGCCTTCCTGGTTTTTTCCCTGCCTTTTTTGCACTTTTTTTTTTTTACATTTTCTATTCACAGACCACCTGTGCAATCCTATTTCAATCCCATGTGAATGACCTGGATATAGCCCCCCAGAAGACATGAGAAAATTTGGGGCAAGAGTCATTTTGCCCTTGGGGAGCATGGGACTGACATCCTGAGAATTTATTCTGATACGGCATTCATGGACCAAATCTATCCATCACTCACTGAGAGTGTGCTAAATACCTCCTTCTCCCCAGAGCCTGGGATGCTACATTCTAATGTGTTTTTCCCGTGAGTGTGCTGTCACTCAAACTGGACAGCTGAACCCCTGGAAACCAGTAGAATCCTGTTTTCTTTTTGGCAGCCTGCTATGGTGCCCAGAATAATGCTTTCCACAAAGTAGATGTTCCATAAATGCTTGCAAGAGGACCAAGTGAGCAAACACACCGTGTGGGAAGCTTACTCTAAATTCAATTTTTAAAGCATGGATGACACTGGATTTTCAGTTGAACAGGTGGCTTTATAAGATCTCAAAGCACAGCATATCATTTTCTCACCGGGTGCATATTCAAAGTCCATTTTTCCCCAGGTAGAAACACAAGGAATTGCCTTTGGTCCTACTTTCTACAGATATGTAATTACTTCTACTTCATTTTACTCATCGCTAATACAGGAAAATGACATGCCACTTCAGGAAAGAGGCTTTTTAAAACTGCACCGTGAAAGAAATCAGTGTCTAGGAGACCCTTTTGGCATGTTGGAGGGACAAGATATGGCAGACATAAGGCAGTGGGGCAGAACAGGTGGAGGAGGGACAGTCACATGCTTCTCGGCATTTACAATGGATAACTGGAACTGGCTGCTCAGTTTCTAAAGCACACTTGGCGCTCCTACACCGTTGGTTATACCGCTTCTGTGTCCACGGCACAGTTCCTCAAGCTCTCCACCTGGATAGCTCCCACTCAGCCATGAGAGTCCAGCCAAGGCATTACTTCATTGCAGCTTTCCTCACCTTTCTGTTCAGAGCCATCTAGCACGTTCTCCAAATGCACTGGTCTTGTGAGTTCCAGATCAAGGGCCGTGTCCTCCCCATTAATGATTATTATCAGAGTCTTATAGAAGGATAAGCACAGAGTTGGCCTTCAATAAAACGGATGGAAGGGATTCTGCTCTTCTCACGCTCTTGAACTGCCTTTGTCTGTTTCTGTGCTTCCTCCTTTCTCCAAGTGAGCAGCACACTTCCTCATTCACATAGGTTGGCTCTACTGGTCCCAGATGTTGCCATGTTAAGATGGAGAGGAAATGCTCTCCAAGGATGAGGGTCTGCAAGGCCTGATTCCAGAGCCTGTATGCCCTTGTAGTGCTCAACCTCCAGACACTTCTGGAGTAAAATTCCTTGGGTGAAGTCCTTGGGCTGGGTCTACAGCCTAGATTAGATAGTCTATGTCAGATATTGGGCTGTACATTTAGCCAGCAGTGAACTCTTGAGGAAAGTGGATTCTAGACATTTCATTCTGTTCCCCTCCCACCTCCTCACCTCTATGGACCAAGAAAGAGTACCTGTGATGAGTCTCTAGGCTCATCACTCTGCAATGCCTCTGTTTTGCTTTGCTTTGCTCTAGTTTTCATACTATTTCTTCCTCTTCTTCCATCTCAGGAAACTCCCTTGCCAAAATAGAAACCTAGCAAGAAGGGCAGAGATCAACCAGTTTGCTCAGGTGATGGTAGTGTTTCTGGCAGAGCTCACCTCCTTCCCTGCCTGTCCCATCCGCCTGAGAACCAGGGCTTCCCTGGTGGTGCTCTGCAGCTGTGTGATAACACAACCTTTCTCTACCTCTGCAGCCGTAATGAACACCTAGGAAATCACTGGGATTTACCCAGGCAGACTGAGGTTGCCGTTTATTTATGTGGATTGTGATCTCTTAATTGGAGATGCTGCCTCTCCCAGGGTTTGCTGTTTATTCAAATCAGTGTTTGTTAGTCCGTGAGACGTGGTCCGGATGATAAATCAGCTCTGGTGCTCCCTCTGTGATGGCTTCCACAGCTGCTCTCTGCTTCCTCACCTCTCCATCTCCCACAAGGCACCCACAGGCTGGTTCTAGGCCCTCCAGCCTTTTCTGCTTTTAAAAATCTTTTCCCCCAGCTGCTTGGATCTATTCTTATGAGTTTATGTGCCTTGGCACTAATAATTCCTAAATTCAACTTCCTATGACTCCTCCTCTATTTGTAGCATCTCCTGTAAATATTCTCACTACCTCAAGTGCATCATGGGGGATGCTGCCCTACCGTGAAGCCTTCTGTCCTTCTCCACTCTGGCCACTCGGCTCTCCTCTCCATCTCCCAAGCACTTAATCTAATCAAGCGTTAGTGCTATATGGTTCGTGTGGGGCTCTTGCTAAAATGCATGTTCTGATTTTGTGGGCTGGGACAAGGCTTGAGGTTCTGCAGTTTTCACGAGCTCTCAGGTAATGCCAGTGCTGCCGGTCCATAGACCACACATGGAGCAGTATGGACAAAATATTGGGTTTTGCCTGTCTCACTTCCATCTCAGGTACTATTGCCAAGCCTTGTTTTTCATCCTGATGAATCATAAACAGAATTATCTTTCCTTAAGATAACTGCTCTGGTGCCCATGGAAAGGTCCTTTTAGCGGACGTCATCGTCTGATTCTACCCCAGTTTGTCCTGTTGGATGTCTCCAGATGCACCTCCTACAACACATTTCTGTTTCTACACTGCCCACCTTTGGGTACCACTCCGACCTCTTGGTTTTAAGCTTTGCTCTACTTTGGTTCTCAAAATTTGCAAACTCTGCCCAGAATATGATAAAAAATACAAAGGTCATTTTAAAAATGAAGATATCTATTAATTTTTTATTTGTTCTCTCAAAAGGCTTCTAATACATCATCAGACCCCTTCTTTTCTAAAAGAGAGACAGATAGAAATGCAGGCATTAATGACTAAGATCAATAATTTGGAATTATACCTGGCCTTGCTTTTTTCTTCCAACCACCATATCACACTCATTGTTCTATACTATTTCTAACTTTCTCTCTTCGTTTTAATTTATTCTTTCCAAGTTTTAAGTGTTTCATCATAGCGGCTTGGATTTTTGCCAATCCCATGATTATCTCTCTATTAAAGCCTTAATACAAAAAGAAATTAAAAAAAAAAAAAAAACCCAGACTGCTCATTACTTTGATTTGTAGCAAAGAGAGAATGGAACATTACCGCTAGAGTGTTTCGAGAAACCATATTTACATTTGCATCAGCTCAATTTAGGTGCCTGATTAGGTTGCGCATTATGAAGAAGATGCATTTACCAGTCAAAGGGAAGTGGCGTGGTCTAGAGTTATGAGCAGGAGACTTCAAGTCAGGAGCCCTGAGTGTTATTTCTGGCTGTGACTGGCTACCTCTCTGACCTTGAACAAGTCCAACTCACTACTTTGAACCCTAAGAGTCCCCACCTGCCTCACAGGGCTGGTGTGAGAGCAGATCACTTAAATGTTTATTGTACTGAGGGCTAGAGTGGAGCAAATGTGGGCATGCAGGGGTCACAAATGGAATTAGAGACAGGATCTCTGCTCTTACAGCTCTTACCACTAGCCTGTTAAGAGACAGTGTCTGAGAAGTGGGCTGATTGCTCAGATCTTGGTCTGACAGGTCTTGAGGAGTTGCTGAGAGGTCGGCTAATGGAATTTAAAAGCTGACCAAAAATTGAGTAAGATGGCCAAGCCCCATCCTGCTATTTAGAAAGTTTTCACAAGTATGTATATCGTCTCTTTTCTCATAATGGTGCCCCTGAGACTGTTCATGTTAGCCCTGGGACCAGGGAGCTGGCAGGGACCACTGACTCCCTTCTGTAGGACACCTCAAGGCAGGCCTGCTCAGTTGGCTATCCCCGACTTTAGAAGAAAGGTCATTCTCTGTGGTGACTCTAAAACAGGCTGGAAATAAGCTAGCTCTTCATGGTAGTCCATAAGACCAGTAAGAGTGTGCCCCAGAGAAGATACATTCATTCTCCAGTTGAGAGAGAGAGAGAAGGAATTAAGGCTAATACACTTTAAAAAAGAAAGCAAGAGGGACTTCCCTTGTGATTCCATTGTTTGGGTCTCTGTGCTTGCAATGGAGGGGATATAGGTTTGACCCCTGGTTGGGGAAGTTCTGCATGCTCTGAGGTAGGGCCACAAATAAATTAATTAATTTAAAAAATAGAGAAGCATGAAACACTTCTCTATTTATTAAAAAACACAAAACATGAGAACATTTTTTTTCTCCTTCTAATGCAAGTTGTCAAATGCTAAGTCCCCAGCAGATGTTATCACAAGGAGAGTACCCATGGCTCTCATCTCATTATAACTTTTCCATTGGTTAATATTTATTGAGGATATTCTAATAACAGGTAATATTTATTAAGCACTATTCTAAGTGTTTTACGTCTATCAACTCTTTAAATTTTCGCATCAGTCCATTAGAGGTGGGCACTATACCTGTCCCAAATTTACAAATAAAGAAAGTGAGGAACAAAGAAATTAAATAATTACCCCAACATTATAAAGCTAGTAAGCTGCAGCTCCAGGATTAGAGTTCAGGTCATTTGGCTCCAGAACCTTCACTTTGAAGCACCTGTGCCTACGTGAATACAAACCTAAATGGAGAGAGCAATGATCTCTGGGGACCCACGGTTAGAGAGGCCAGAGCTATTTTAGAAAAATCAGTCATCTCCTCCAAGTGAGAGAACACTCTAATTTCCAAATAAGAATGGAAAAAATGAAAAGAAGAGGTAGGACTTGGAGTTTAATCTTAGAATTTGGTTGTGTAATTGTTATGATATGCTCACACACAGCTAGAAGAGAAGAAGGGCCTCTCTTCTGCTATGAGAGAGAGCTTCGTGAAATTCTACACCAAATACTCTAACCCCACTGGAAAGTCTTATTCTTCCCCCATTACAGTTCACCTCCTTTCTTGTATGAAAGCACATGCAGATACCATAAGATCTCCAAGCACCAAAAGCTTTCTTAAAATGTTGGATAAGAGACTTCCTGGTGGTCCAGGGGTTAGTAATCTGCCTTGCAATGCAGGGGATTCATGTTCGATCCCTGGTGGGGGGATTAAGATCTCACCTGCCCCAGAGCAACTGAGTTTTTGTGCTGCAACTACTGAGCCCACTGCCCCACCGGCCGTGTGCCACCATGGAAGAGCCCACGTGACGCAATGAAGATGCTGCATGCCACAACTGAGTCCCAGCACAGCCAAACACAGGAAAAAAAGTAATAGAAGACTAATTCTGTTCAAGGCTCAATCTCTCACTGCAGAGCATTTCTGATATTCTCTGTAAACTCTTTCTCCATCTGGCCTTCTAGACAAAATGCCCTTCTAGTAATCGGAGATGACCCTCAATATATATTCTACCAGTTTTCCATGACCTGTTCTCATCCCAGTAAGCAAGGTCTTGAATTGCTTGAGGGAATCACCACTACAGACAAAAGGGGAAGGGATAAGAGTGAGTTCTCATGGGGATAATACAGACCCCTGCAACACTTGTGTACCTGGATCCAGCATCTTGCTTAAGAACTAAAAGCAGGACTCCCAGAATGCTCCTGGAGCAGCCGTGTGGGACCCTTCTCTCATTGCCCCCTCACAGGGTTGCAAATCAGAGCGCTGCATTCCTGTCAGAATGACTGGTTACTGTTTCCCCAAGCACAAGTTCAGGTGCAATAACTGACCCCAGAGAAACAGAGCGGCACAGTGTACGAGCTTGTCACATTAAATGATCAAAAAACTATTACCAACTGATAGAACGTTGGTGGTGCAGAAGTGATTCCAGACACTCCTGGGGGGCCAGCTCTGAGCTGCCACCCAGGCATTCAGTGGTTGCCAGGCTTGAGGCGGGGGCCTGATGACAAGAAACATCTGTGGACGGGAGAAGGAAACTGGTGCTTTAACTCCTCTAGATCCCAGAGTCCTTAGACAGGAATGGTGGTGTTAGGATTCCCAGTCTGACATTTCAGTTCCCATTTACTTGAAAAAAAAAAAAAAGAAAAAAAATATATATATATTTGGTGATAACAGTGTTTTGAAAGATTTGGGGGTAAACTGAAAAGTCTGAGATGAATTAAATCTTGTTTTCCTGGACCAGAGGAATTCACCACTAAATGAATTCTAGGGTAGATTTTCTGTTTTCCTTTTTCTTTTTTTTTTGGAGGGATGGAAAAGGAGATTCTTTGATAAGAAGTATCACCCTGAATTTACCTTATAGAAAATCTGTGGAGGATACAGTTCTAATTTACATATTTACTGAGATTCAAGTTAACCTCTCTCCCTGGAGCAGGCTTCGCTCAGTCACTCCGCTCGAGCTGGTCTCCACCTCAGTGGCCCTGTGAGAATCCCCACCGTGGTGTGTGGAGGACGGCAAGGACCAGAGCTGCTGAATCAGAGAGCATCAGCTGCAGTCCTTTCTGAGACCAGATTGGGAGAGAAATGGCTTTTGTTTCTACAAACCTCTGCACTCGTAAAGCACCAGCCCCTCAAACACCTCATCTTGTCTGTCTGTCTGCATCTGCCATGTGGGAAATCATGTACTAGGAGAATGGCCCCTATACATGAATCTCTCAGTGCTGAATATGTTAAACCCTCATTTCTAAGACTCCGTACTAACCCAAACAGGTTACTGTATAAGTAAAACAACAATAAATTTTAAAAAAACCTAAAAACAGAAAATATATAATTTCTTTAAATATAATTTAAGGACCCAGACTTTGGAGTCTGACTGCTTGGGAGCTAATCCTGGCTTCACCATTTACCAGCTGTGTGCCCCTGGACAAGTTCCTTAACTTCTCTGGACCTCGATTTTCTCATCTGTGTAATGGGGAGAATAATTGTTCCTCCCACAGAGGATTGTTAGAAAGAGTAAGTGAGTTCACATACATAAGGCATGTAAACTGCTAGATCTAGAAAGAGGGTGAAACCTTTAGCGTGTTCATAAGACTAAGAATGCATACACTCAGCTTACAGATAGCAACCTCTACCTGAAAAAAGAATAGGTGATTTTCTGATTCTGTTTCTCTTGTGTTTTTTCATATTCCATCTCCACTCCTTTCATTAGGAAATAATCTGTAATTGAAAAGTAAATGTCTTTAATTAAAAAGAAAATTTTAGCAAAGCTCCTAGAGTTATCTGAAGACTACAGTCAATGTGAAGAGGAAAAGGGGTTGACACTTAAGGGAGAGACTGAGCCCAGGGATGAAGGGCAAGGTTGAATTCAGGGATACACTCCAGAGAGTACTGAGGCTCACCGAGTCACCCAAGGTGAGGGTTTCGAGGAGCCTTGTGCTTTTGAAGTGCTGCTCCAGCAGCCGGGAATTTGTGCCTAGTCAGAGGGACCAGGTAGGTCACTTGTTTGACTTTCAGCTCTGATGCTCCTGAGGGACATGCAGAGAGAGGGCAGGAAGACACAGCCCCTTTCCTGCACAAGGCCAGCTGAGGCTGTGGTGTTGACAAGGGTGAGGGCAGGCCCCTCCCTGCCCCTGTGGGGCTCCCCCCACTTCTAAGGCAGGAACTGGAGCTGCCCTGTCTTCATTTGCAAGTTGAGGTAATTACAACTCATAAACGCATCTCACCCATTAGTTAAAACCCGTCCCCAGCATTTGACTCTGACCTCCTGCAGCAGCGCAGGCCACATGCTGACTCCATGCCGCCTGATTTGTCCTCAATTTATAAGCAGTACAACCTATAAATAGAAACCCTTTTGCTAAGTTCCCCAGGAGGCATCAGCAGGTTTTCCAGCTTGTATGTGTTTTCTTCTTGCTTTAAAAAAAAAAAAAAAAAAACATGGCAAGCTTGTTCGCCCTGCCTGCTACTCCTCCAGCTCTCTCCTAGTGCAGTCTGCGGTCTGCCAGCTGGCTTGGCGGTTGGCACCCGTGCAGACACAGACTGGCTTCGGAGGGGAGCCCCACTCACCTGTAGATCCTGTATCTGGTGGTGAAACCCTGGCGGTAGCGCTCCACAAAGTCCGTGTACTCCTGCGCGCGGTGGAAGGGGCCCCGATCGGTAAGAAGCCAGTCCAGGGGCGGCTGGCCAGCCGTGGAGGCATGATGCTCGGCAACCACAGCGGCCGCCGTGGCCGAGACAGCCAGCACCCAACCGGGGAGGCCTAGAGCCAGTAGAGTTGCCCATGGGGCCGCCGCCACCGGCCGAAGCCCTCTAAACCGAGCGCTGCTCTGCCACCTCATGCTTCTCCCGGGCGGTTGGTGTCTTCATTCTCTCGCCACACTCTCCCGCTCTGTGCCGCTCCTCCAGGGCTCCTGGAACTGGAAAAGGGCCACACGGAGATGTCAGTTGCACACCCTGATCTGACCCCGTGGGCCTGAGAACATCAAACCTCCCTGGGCAGGGACCCTTCTAGGAACCCTTCATCCTAGTGATACACCTTCATTCTAGGCCTTGAGCTAAGTGTCTGTGTACATTTCATGTAATTCTTAAAACAATCCTATGGGCAACACCATCATGATCATTTTACAGATAAGAAGATAAGGTATAGTGAGATGAACAAAGCTGCTTACGTTCATGCAGCTTTTGAAACCAGAATTTTGACATCAGCTGGTCTAACTCTAACTCTTATGGTGTGTTGCTTTCTTGTTTTTTATGTAAACTCGACACCATCCACATTTGTCTTCCTCTTTCAAAAATGTAAATGCTCACGGTGTACCAGTGATAGACTCATAGACTGTGTGCTGTCTCTGGAGGCTTGATGTAAAGCAAAGAGAAACCCCGTTTTTCTGATGGTGAATTGTGGGTAGAATAGTGAACTCCCATCACTGTTATGAAGCTGGATTAACTTGGGCAAATCACCACCTTTCTCTGAGTTATCTCTTACAGAAAATAGAGAGGCTTCTATGGAGAACAGTATGGGGGTTCCTTATAAAACAAAAAACAGAGTTACCATATCATCCCTCAATCCCATTCCTGGGCATATATCCAGAGAAAACCATAATTTGAAAAGATACAGTCACCCCAGTGTTCACATAAGCACTATTTATAAGAACCAAGACATGGAAGTAACCTAAACGTCCACTGACAGGTAAATGGATAAAGAAGATGTGGTATATGTGCATAGTGGTACATTACTCCATCAAAAAAAAGAACGAAGTCATGCCATTAGCAGCAATACGGATGGATGTGGATATTATCATACAAAGTGAAGTAAGTCAGAGAAAGACAAATATATCACTTATATGTGGATAAAAAAAATAAAGACACAAATTAACTTATTTGCAAAACAGAAATAGACCCACAGACATAGAAAACAAACCTAGAGTTACTAAAGGGGAAAGGGGTGGGGTTGGGATAAACCAGGAGTTTGGGATTAACATATACACACTACGATATATAAAATAGATGAGCAACAAGGACCTACTGTATAGCACAGGGAACTGTACTCAATATTTTGTAAAAACTTATAAGAGAAAATAATCTGAAAAATTATATACATATATATACACACACATGTATATATGAAATAGCTGAGCTATTTCAAATCCTAAAAGATGATGCTATTAAAGTGGTGCACTCAATATGCCAGCAAAGTTGGAAACTCAGCAGTGGCCACAGGACTGGAAAAGGTCAGTTTTCTTTCCAATCCCAAAGAAAGGCAATGCCAAATAATGTTCAATCTACTGCACAATTGCACTCATTTCACACGCTAGCAAGGTAATGCTCAAAATCCTTCAGGCGAGGCTTCAACAGTATGTGAACCGAGAATTTCCAGATGTACCAGCTGGATTTAGAAAAGGCAGAAGAACCAGGGATCAAATTGCCAACATCTGGTAGATGATAGAAAAAGCAAAGGAATTCCAGAAAAACATCTACTTCTGCTTCACTGACTACGCTAGAACCTTTGACTGTGTGGATCACAACAAGCTGTGGAAAATTCTTAAAGAGATAGGAATACCAGACCACCTTATCTGCCTCCTGAGAAGCCTATATGCAGGTCAGGAAGCAACAGTTAGAACTAGACA
Source organism: Bos indicus (assembly GCF_029378745.1). Classification (NCBI taxonomy): domain Eukaryota; kingdom Metazoa; phylum Chordata; class Mammalia; order Artiodactyla; family Bovidae; genus Bos; species Bos indicus. The sequence continues at coordinate 59,306,652 of NC_091775.1, read as the reverse complement.
TGAAACAACAAACTGGTTCAAAATTGGGAAAGAAGGACGTCAAGGCTGTATATTGTCACTCTGCTTATTTAACTTCTATGCAGAGTACATTATCCAAAATGCCAGGAAGGATGAAGCTCGAGCTGGAAATAAGATTGCCGGGAGAAATATCAGTAACCTCAGATATGCAGATGACACCACCTTAATGGCAGAAAGTGAAGAGGAACTAAAGAGCCTCTTGATGAAAGTGAAAGAGGAGAGTGAGAAGGCTGGCTTAAAACTCAACATTCAAAAAACTAAGATCATGGCATCTGGCCCCCACACTTCATAGCAAATAGATGGGGAATAAATGGAAACAGTGACAGACTTTGTTTTCTTGGGCTGCAAAATCACTGTGGATGGTGACTGTGGCCATAAAATTAAAAGATCTTTGCACCTTGGAAGAAAAACTATGACAAACCTAGACAGCATGTTAAAAAGCAGAGACATCACTTTGCCAATAAAGGTCCCTGTAGTCAAAGCTATGTTTTTCCCAGTAGTCATTTATGGATGTGAGAGCTGGACCATAAAGAAGGCTGAGCACCGAAGAATTGATGCTTTCAAACAGTGGTACTGGAGAAGATTCTTGAGAGTCCCTTGGACAGTAAGGAGATCAAAGCAGTTAATTGTAAAGGAAATCAAACCTGAATATTCACTGAAGGACTGATGCTGAAGCTCCAATACTTTGGCCACCTGATGGAAACAGCTGACTCATTGGAAAAGACACTGATTCTAGGAAAGATTGAGTGCATGAAGAGAAGCGGGCAACAGAGGATGAGATGGTTGGATGATACCATCAGCTCAATGGACATGAGTTTGAGCAAACCCCAGGAGATACTGAAGGACAGGGAAGCCTGGTGTGCTGCAGTCCATGGGGTCACAAAGAGTTGTGGACTCTTAGGGACATGACTGAGTGACTAATCAACAGCAAATATATATATGGCTTCCCTGGTGGTTCAGACAGTAAAGAATCTGTCTGCAATGCAGGAGACCTGGGTTTGATCCCCGAGTCAGGAAGATCTTCTGAAGAAGGGAATGGCAACCCACTTCAGTATTCTTGCCTGGAAAATTCCATGGACAGAGGAGCCTGGTGGGCTACAGTCCCTGGGGTTGCAAAGAGATAGACATGACTGAGTGACTAACATGCACACATATGCACTTTATAAATAAAATACTTTATATATATATATATATACACACACACACACACACACACACACACACACACATATATAGATAACTGAATCCTGTGCCATACACCTGAAACTAACACACCATTGTAAATCAACCATACTTCAACTAAAAAATAAAACAATGTAGGATTAAACTATGTTTTTTATTAAAAAATAAAAATAAAAAAGGAGGAGAGAAAAAGGCTTGACTAGATAATAGTCCAGCTTTTGACTTCTAGCTGTGAACATCTGATCTGTTCTTTCACAGAAGGCCATGCAGGGATATAGCTAGAGTGGGAAATCAAACTGCCTCATTGGCATCATCAGAGAGCAAATCCAGGAACATGAGGATGACCATCACGCTTTCTCCTCACTGTGTTATATGGAAGTTCTCTGAGGTCACAGCTGTCTATCCTCCTATCCTAGCTCCTGAGAGCACACAGTAGGCCTTCAGGGATGCTTCCTGTCCTGGCCTCTCTGAGTTGGAGGGAAAGTTCCAGGAAAGAAGTAAAGTTTTGGCCTTCAAAACTCCTGGCTCCCTATGACTCACCCCAGGACTTTGCTTTCTAGTGCTTGTACTTGTCTAAGGATAACTAGTCACCTTTATAAACCTCTGGGCAAGTGCACAAGACTAACTCAATACTGTGGGGGCTTTTGCAATCCAATACATGTCTTTCACCTTCAAAGTCTAGCACATGCTGTCAGAGTCTGGCCCATCTCTACCACCTCTGTCTGTGCTAGAATGACTTCCCATCGCCAACACCTGTAATTTGTGGACTGAAGCCTTTCTCTGGCTGCCAATCTAAAGATGGGCTCCCTGGGGATGAAGCAAAAGGTATTAATTCCCTGGCATTTCCTTTAAGGTTAGGTAAAGCGGATTTCAGCACTTTACTCACGCCCACTCCCCAAGGCCCCCAGATCACTCTGAAATGACTCCAATTCAGCACAACCACCAGACTTCCCTTGGACCAATGCAAACCCTGAAGAGGCTGCCCAGAGGCTGGGCCAAGTCTTAATCCTGGATACTCTAAGCCTAAAAGCTGGCCTGAGGCTGAGAGATCCAAGCCTCAGCATTTGTACAAGAGGTTTTCAAAAGATTTGCCATGTCTGCTGATAAGGATGAAGGGACAGAAGCAAAGGTGCCTGGGCCTTCAGAGTCACTCCTCCACTCCAGATAGTAGGTATTGACCATCTACTATGTACTGGATCATTCTTAGGTGTTACTCCAGTTCATTATGACAATAAGTTTCTACTCTGAACATTTCACTGCCTGTTTACATATCCCTGAGATTGAGAGGCATTGAGCTAGGAAGCCGCAAAGGCAGACTATGAACCTAGATCTGGTTCCATGTCCAGACTTTGCCAAAGAATGCTTTGCTCTCAAAAGTACTAGAGTGGGCAGCAAGATAGACTTGTGTTTAATGAACTGGTGGAGAGAGCAGCTGAAGGAGGAATAGTGGGGCAATACCTGACCTGCCAGATCTTAAAACATATAATAAAATTCCAATAACTAGGTGATACTGACATACAAAGTGGGTGGGCACATCAATGAAACAGAACAGCTAGCTCAGAAATACACCGTATTATACATAAGAACTTAGTGTATATGCATATATATATATATATATAAGCATCACGGATTAAATGGGTAGGGGATGGATTATTTTATACATAGTATTGGGAAATTAGTTCCAGATGGATTAAAAAAGTTAAATATAAAAAATAAAACCATAGAAAGAAGCAATATTTCCAAGAGTGTTTTTATAATAAGCAAGCATTACTTTTTAAACCAGGGGGTGGGGAAAGAGCTATAAACTAAAAGGAGGCATCAGCCTTGCACATGGGGAGGTAGGCATTTATTTTTATGGGATGTAATCTGATGAGGATGCCCAAAATATTTCTCATTTAATCATCTATGCATTCATTGCATGAGAAACAGAAATTGAGGACTCCTAAGTGCCAGACACTCTGCTGAGTCCTGACAACATGAAAACAAGTACTCGTTACATTGTCTGAAACACTGCCTACCATCAGTGATTAGTTCCTCTTAAAAAATACTGTTCTCTTTCTAAAGGCACAGTGGTGGAGGCACATTCTGGGGACTGGGGCTGCTTGACACAGTAGGCCAAAGCAGCAAACACAGTCGGGTGGACAAGCACTGACATGGGAAGGACACTGCAGAATGCCAGTTTCTGAAATGGTCCCCAACATTCCTGAGTCCTTCTGTTTATGTCCCATATCATCCCCTCCTGCTGAGTACAGGCAGGCCCTGTGAATGTGATGAGACACTCTTCCCATGATCAGGTTACTAATCAGTTGACTTTGAATTAACCAAAAGGAAAAGTATCTTGGGTAGGCCTGGCTTAATCAGATGAACCTCCAAAAGAAAGTGAAGTGTCTGAGAGAATGGCTCCTGCTGGCCTGGAAGAAAGCAAACAGCTATGCTATGTATGGTCTATGGGGCTTATGAAGCAAGGGATTGTGGGTAGCCTCTAGGAACTGAATACAATCCCCAATCAATAGCCAGTAAGAATATGGGAACCACAGTGGAACCACCTCAAGAAATCCAGTTCGACCAACGACCTCATGAGCCTGGAAGAGACCTCTGAGCCCCAGAAGAGAACTGCTACCCTGACTGATGCTTTGATTTCAGTCTTGTGAGACCCCGAGCAGAGAACCCAGTTAACCTATACCTGCACTCCTAACCCACAGAAACTGTGACACAGTGAATTCATATTGCTTTATGTCACTAAGGTTGTGGTAATTCTTAACACAGCAATTGAAAAATAATAGACACATAAAAGACAATAAGGGACTTCTGTGGTGGTCCCTCAGTGGCTAAGACTGCACAATCCCACTGCAGGGGGCCAGGGTTCAATCCCCGGTCAGGGAACTAGATTCCACATGCCGCAACTAAGAGTTTGCATGCTGCCACTGGAAAAAAAAAGAAAAAAGATCCCACATGCCACAACTAAAGATCTCGCCTGTGATAATGAAGATTCTGCGTACCACAACACCCAGCACAGCCAGAAAAAGACAATGATACCTCTCTCCCATTCTGCATGCCTGTGAGGGTTCTTGGTGCTTTCTGGAGAAAAAGGTAGCATGGCAATTTCTTGAGTGCAGTGATGATGATCATTTCCCCCTCATCTGATCATCTCCACTGAGCCATACAACATCACCCCTCATCAGGTTAAAGACCTCTCAAGGTCAGGGCCGGGTCTTTCTTTTTATAAAAAACTCTAGCACTTACATAGTCTTTAAAAAATACAGGGTGAATCAATTCCATGCATTTCATAGAGACAGCAATTTGAGCTGGTGACAACATGTGGCCCTGGCCCAGCCATCTTGGTGGCATCTTGGTGGCCTCTGCTATAACACAGGGGATGGCAGCCACCCCCTCCTCTGCTAATCAAGGGTTTCTAAGGACAGGTGTGAGCATGTGTGTGAAAAGCTGTGTGCTCTTTGAAAGAATCGAGCTATATTAAGTCAACGTGTGCTTCTTGTCAGTCTTTGTTTGTAATTATGCTTTTTCAGGGCTCACAATGTGCAGGAACCTGCCTGGTTATAGGAGTATCAGCTTTAGAATCAGTTTTGATTGCCGGGCTGGGTCTGCTGAGCACAGCAAGAATGCCTGAATTCAGTGCTGACGGCGCTTCTGAAAAACCTGGCCTCAGAATCATATGGTTTCCATTTCATTGGTTTTTCTCAGGATCTGAAGACATTTTGACTAAAAAAAAAAAAAAATCCTTTTTTAAGAAAAATTTTAAACATGTTTAAAGATTTTCCTTAAAAAAAGGATACCTAGAACATGTCCCTTCACTTAAAAAAAAAAAAAAAAAAAAAGAAGATGACAGAATAATTGCTGCATTGACAGCTGTGTAAAAATTGGGCTTCTCAAAGAGAAGAGCTTTTGGCCATTTCCTGTTTATGCCCACAGGTTGTAATAGCAACCTGTCAAGCAAATTTTAAATATCTAGATTCTCACGTCTTGTGCTGGTACCGCTAATATTCAGCAGCTTAAAACAATCTGCACCTTCCTCATGATGCTTCAGTGTATCCACTTTGTCCTAAAACTGGCTGTGAAAGTAAAACTCCATGTTACATGTGAGTTTATCAAAGTCACAGCTAAGCCAGCTTATTGACGAAAAAAGTAGAAATTTACGTGTGAAAGCCAAATAATTTCACTTACTTAGACTCTACTCAGGACAGCAAGGAGATCAAACCAGTCAATTCTAAAGGAAATAAGGCCTGAATGTTCATTGGAAGGGAAGATGCTGAAGCTGAAGCTCCAATACTTTGGCCACCTGATACAAAGAACTGACTCATTGGAAAAGACCCTGACGCTGGTAGATTGAAGGCAGGAGGAGAAGGGGGAAACAGAAGATGAGATGGTTGGATGGCATCACTGACTCGATGGACAAGACTTAGAGCAAACCCCAGGAGATAGTGAAGGACAGGGAAGCCTATTGTGCTGCTGTCCAATTGGACACAATTGAGCAACTAAACAACTTGTACTGTGGTTACAAGATGGTGGAGTAGAAAGACGTGTGCTCATCTTCTCCGGCAAGAACTCCAAAACTACAACCAGCTGCTGAACAACCATCGACAGGAGAATGTTGCATCCCACCAAAAAAATACCCCACCTCCAGGGGCAAAGGAGAAGCCCTAACAAGACAATAGGAGGAGCAAAATTATGTTTAAAATTAAATCTCTTCCCACTAGAGACACTCGGAGGGCACAAACAAAACCTTGAGCACAGCAGGACCCAGGGACCCCACAAGAGACTGAATCAGACCTGCCTTTGAGTGTCTGAGTGTTGCCTAGAGCAGCACAGGTCAGCAGTGACCTGCAGCAGGGACAGGGGCTCTGGCTGCAGCACATCTGGGAGGCACTACATGTAGCATAAGCCCTCTTGGAGGAGGTTACCATAGTCCCACCACAGAGTTGTGGGGCAGATGACCCACAAACTGCAGAACAACTTGCTGGATCCCTAACCTAGGGATCCAGCAAAGGGACTGAGAACCCCCAGAATCCCCAGGGAGTATGACTTTGAAGGCCAGTGGGACTTGATTATAGAATTTCCACAGGACTGGGGAAACAGACTCCTGGAGGGCACAAACAAAACCTGTGTGCACCAGGACCCAGGAGAAAGGAGCAGTGACCCCACAACAAACTGAGCCACACTTGCCTGTGAGTGTCCGGGAGTCTCCTGCAGAGGCATGGGTTGACAGTGGCCTGCCACGGCGTCAGGGGCACTGATTACAACAGTCCTGGGAGCCATGGAATGCTGGTGTAAGTCCTTTTGAAGGAGGTCACCATTACCCCTACCACAGTCAGGGAGGGAACACAGCCCCACACATCAGCAGAAGGTTGCATTAATGATTTACTGAGCATGGCCCACCCATCAGAGCAAGACTCAGTTTGCCCCAAAGCCAGTACCTCCCATAAGGAAGCCTCTGTAAACCTCTTATCCTTGCACATCAGAGGCCAGAGAGAATGAAAATCACAATCCCAGAAAACTAACCAATCTGATCATATGGACCACAGCTTTGTCTAACCCAATGAAACTATGAGCCATACCATGTAGGGCCACCCAAGAAGGACAGGTCATGGTGGAGAGTTCTGACAAAACATGGTCCAGTGGAGGAGGAATGGCAAACCACTTCAGCATTCTTGCCTTAAGAACCCCATGAACAGCATGAAAAGGCAAAAAAAATGAAAGATGAACTCCCCAGGCCATTAGGTGCCTAATATGCTACTGGAGAAGAGTAGAGAAATAGCTCCAGAAGAAATGAAGAGGCTGAGCTAAAGTGGAAACAATGCCCAGTTGTGGATATGTCTGGTGGTGAAAGTAAAGTCCAATGCTGTAAAGAAAAATATTGCATAGGAACCTGGAATGTTAGGTCCATTCAGTTCAGTTCAGTCGCTCAGTCATGTCCGACTCTTTACGACCCCATGAATCGCAGCACACCAGGCCTCCCTGTCCATCACCAACTCCTAGAGTTCACTCAGACCCACGTCCATCGAGTCAGTGATGCCATCCAGCCATCTCATCCTCTGTCATCCCCTTTTCCTCCTGCCCTCAATCCCTCCAAGAATCAGAGTCTTTTCCAATGAGTCAACTCTTCGCATGAGGTGGCCAAAGTACTAGAGTTTCAGCTTTAGCATCACTCCTTCCAAAGAAATCCCAGGGCTGATCTCCTTCAGAATGGACAGGTTGGATCTCCTTGCAGTCCAAGGGACTCTCAAGAGTCTTCTCCAACACCAACAGTTCAAAAGCATCAATTCTTTGGCGCTCAGCTTTCTTCCCAGTCCAACTCTCACATCCATACATGACCACTGGAAAAACCATAGCCTTGACTAGACAGGCCTTTGTTGGCAAAGTAATGTCTCTGCTTTTGAATATGCTATCTAGGTTGGTCATAACTTTTCTTCCAAGGAATAAGCGTCTTTTAATTTCATGACTGCAGTCACCATCTGCAGTGATTTTGGAGCCCCCAAAAATAAAGTCTGACACTGTTTCCACTGTTTCCCCATCTATTACCCATGATGTGATGGGACCAGATGCCATGATCTTCATTTTCTGAATGTTGAGTTTTAAGCCAACTTTTTCACTCTCTTCTTTCACCTTCATCAAGAGGCTTTTTAGTCCCTCTTCACTTTCTGCCATAAGGGTGGTGTCATCTGCATATCTGAGGTGATTGATATTTCTCCCAGCAATCTTGATTCCAGCTTGTGCTTCTTCCAGCCAAGCCTTTCTCATGATGTACTCTGCATATAAGTTAAATAAGAAGGGTGTCAATATACAGCCTTGACGTACTCCTTTTCCTATTTGGAACCAGTCTGTTGTTCCATGTCCAGTTCTAACTCTTGCTTCCTGACCTGCATACAAATTTCTCAAGAGGCAGATCAGGTGGTCTGGTATTCCCATCTCTTTCAGAATTTTCCACAGTCTATTGTGATCCACACAGTCAAAGGCTTTGGCATAGTCAATAAAGCAGAAATAGATGTTTTTCTGGAACTCTCTTGCTTTTTCCATGATCCAGTGGATGTTGGCAATTTGGTCTCTGGTTCCTCTGCCTTTTCTAAAGCCAGCTTGAACATCTGGAAGTTCATTGTTCACATACTGCTGAAGCCTGGCTTGAAGAATTTTGAGCATTACTTTACTAGCGTGTGAGATGAGTGCAATTGTGCAGTAGTTTGAGCATTCTTTGGCATTGCCTTTCTTTTGGATTGGAATGAAAACTGACCTTTTCCAAAATTTTTTTTTCCAAAGTTTTCCAAATTTGCTGGCATATTGAGTGCAGCACTTACACAGCATCATCTTTCAGTATTTGAAAGACCTCAACTGGAATTCCATCACCTCCACTAGCTTTGTTCATAGTGATGCTTTCTAAGGCTACTTGACTTCACATTCCAGGATGTCTTGCTCTAGGTGAAGGATCACACCATCATGATTATCTGGGTCATGAAGATCTTTTTTGTACAGTTCTTCTGTGTATTCTTGCCACCTCTTCTTAATATCTTCTGCTAGGTCCATACCATTTCTGTCCTTTATCGAGCCCATCTTTGCATGAAATGTCCCCTTGGTATCTCTAATTTTCTTGAAGAGATCTCTAGTCTTTCCCATTCTGTTGTTTTCCTCTATTTCTTTGCATTGATCGCTGAAGAAGTCTTTCTTATCTCTTTCTATTCTTTGGAACTCTGCATTCAGATGCTTACATCTTTCCTTTTCTCCTTTGCTTTTCACTTCTTTTCTTTTCACAGCTAGTTGTAAGCCCTCCCCAGACAGCCATTTTGCTTTTTTGCATTTCTTTTCCATGCAGATGGTTTTGATCCCTGTCTCCTGTACAATGTCACGAACCTCAGTCCATAGTTCATCAGGCACTCTATCTATCAGATCTAGTCCCTTTGGTCAAACAGGAGATGACAACAGTGAACATTGACATTTTAGGAAACAGTGAGCTAAAATAGACCAAAATGGGCAAATTTAATTCACACGGCCATTATATCTACTACTGTGGGCAAGAATTCTTTAGAAGAAATGGAGCAGCCCTCATCATCAACAAAAGAGTATGAAATGCAGCATTTGGGTGCAATTTCAAAAATGACAGAATGATCTCTGTTCATTTCCTAGGCAAACCATTCAGTATCACAGTAATCCAAGTCTATGCCCCAACTACTAATGCCGAAGAAGCTGAAGTTGATGGGTTCTATGAAGATCTACAAGACCTTCTAGAACTAACACACAAAAAAAGTTGCCCCCCCCCTTTTTTTTCATAGGGGACTGGAATGCAAAAGTAGGAAGTCAAGAGATAAATGGAGTAATAGGCAAGTTTGGTCTTTGAGTACCAAATGAAGCAGGACAAAGGTTAACAAAGTTTTGCTAAGAGAACACACTGGTCATAGCAAACACTCTCTTCCAACAACACAAGAGAAGACTCTACACATGGATGTCACCAGATGGTCAATACCGAAATCAGATTGATTATATTCTTTGCAGTCAAATATGGAGAAGCTCTATGCTGCTACTGCTAAGTCACTTCAGTCATGTCCAACTCTGTGCACCCCCATGGACTGCAGTCTACCAGGCTCCTCCATCCATGGTATTTTCCAGGCAAGAGTACTGGAGTGGGTTGCCATTGCCTTCTCTGGGAGAAGCTCTATACAGTCAGCAAAAACAAGACTGGGAGCTGACTGTCACTCAGATCATGAACTCCTTATTGCAAAATTCAGACTTAACTTGAAGAAAGTATGGAAAACCACTAGGCCACTTAGCCATGACCTAAATCGAATCCCTTATGATTATACAGTGGAAGTGAGAAATAGATTCAAGGGATTAGATCTGATAGAGTCCCGGAAAGAACTATAGATGGAGGTTCATAACACTGTACAGGAGGCGGTGATCAGAACTGTCCCCAAGAAAAAGAAATGCAAAAAGGCAAATTGCTCGTCTGAGGAGGTCTTGCAAACAGCTGAGAAAAGAAGACAAGTGAAAGGGAAAAGAGATAAGGAAAGATATACCCATCAGAATGCAGAGTTACAAAGTATAGCAAGGAAAGGTAAGAAAGCCTTCCTAAGTGACCAGTGCAAAGAGATAGAGGAAAATAATAGAATGGGTAATTCTAGAGATCTCTTCAAGAAAATTAGAGATACCAAGGGAACATTTCATGCAAAGATGGGCACAATAAAGGGTAAAAATGGTATGAACCTAACAGGAGCAGAACATATCAGGAAGAGGTGGCAAGAATACACAGAAGAATTGTACCAAAAAGATCTCAATGACCCAAGTAACCATAATGGTGTGATCACTCACCTAGAGTCAGATATCTAGGAGTACAAAGTCAAGCAGGCCTTAGGAAGCATCATTACAAAGTTAATGGAGGTGATGGAATTCCAGCTGATCTATTTCAAATCCTAAAGGATGATGATGATGCTGTAAAAGTGCTGCACTCAATATGCCAGCAAATTTGGAAAACTCAGCAGTGGCCACAGGACTGGAAAAGGTCAGTTTTCATGCCAATCCCAAAGAAAGGCAATGCCAAAGAATGCTCAAACTACTGCACAATTGCCCTCATCTCACAAACTAGACTTCCCTGGTGGCTCAGATGGTAAAGCATCTGCCTACAATGTGGGAGACCCAGATTCGATCCCTGAGTTGGGAAGATCCTCTGGAGAAGGAAATGGCAACCCACTCCAGTAGTCTTACCTGGAAAATCCCATGGACAGAGCAGTGTTGTAGTCTACAGTCCATGGGGTCGCAGAGAGTCAGATACGACTGAGGGACTTCACTTTCACTTGCTAGCAAAGTAATGCTCAAAATTCCCCAAGCTAGGCTTCAACACTATGTGAACAGAGAATTTCCAGATGTTCAAGCTGGATTTAGAAAAGGCAGAGGAGCCAGAGATCAAATTGTCAACATGATGAATCATAGAAAAAGCAAGAGAATTCCAGAAAAACATCTACTTCCGCCTCACCCACTATGCTAAAACCTTTGACTGTGTCGATCACAACAAACTGGAAATTCTTAAAGAGATGGGAATACCAGACCACCTGACCTGCCTCCTGAGAAATCTGTATGCAGGTCAAGAAGCAACCGTTAGAACCGGACATGGAACAATGGACTGGTTAAAAATTGGGAAAGTACATCAAGACTGTATATTGTCACCTTGCTTATTTAACTTATATTCAGAGTATAACGTGAAAAATGCCAGGCTGGATGAAGCACAAGCTGGAATCAAAATTTCCAGGAGAAACATCAATAACCTCAGATATGCAGATGACATCACCATTATGGCAGAAAGTGAGGAGGAACTAAGGAGCCTCTTGATGAAAGTGAAAGAGAAGAATGAAAAAGCTGACTTAAAACTCAATATTCAAAATACGAAAATCAAGGCATCCAGTCCCATCACTTCATGGCAAATAGGTGGGGAAGCAATGGAAACAGTGACAGACTTTATGTTCTTGGGCTCTAAACTCACTGCAGATGGTGACTGCAGCCGTGAAATTAAAAGACACTTGCTCCTTGGAAGCAAAGCTATGCCAAACCTAGACAGCATATTAAAAAGCAGAGAGATTACTTTGCCAACAAAGGTCCTTTTAGTCAAAGCTATGGTTTTTCCAGTAGTCAGATATGGATGTGAGGGTTGGACCATAAAGAAGGCTGAGCACTGAAGAACTGATGCTTTTGAACTGTGGTGTTGGAGAAGACTCTTGAGAGTCCCTTGGACTGCAAGGAGATCCAACCAGTCAATCTTAAAGGAAATCAATCCTAAATATTCATTAAAAGCACTGATGCTGAAAGTGAAGCTCCAAAACTGCTGCCACCTGATGTGAAGTGCTGACTCATTAGAAAAGACCCTGATGCTGGGAAAGGTTGAAGGCAGGCAGAGAAGAGGATGACAGAGTATGAGACAGTTGAATGGCACCACAGACTCAATGGACATGAGTTTGTACAAGCTCCGGAAGATGGTGAAGGACAGGGAAGCCTGGTGTGCTGCAGTCCATGGGGTCACAGATTCAGACATGAATGTGCGACTGAACAACAAAAACAACAACAACTCAGGACAGAGTTTACACCAATACAAATAATAAAGTTTTAGCCCAAAGGTACTAGCAGAATTAATTAGTCATGACTTTTCCTTTGTGTGTTAGCTCAGCTGTGTCCACTAAGCCATGATTTCAATGGGCTCCAGTTTTGTCAACTGAGAAAATAAGATGCAGATGAAATCACATGACAAGTGGGCAGTGTGGTCTCCAGGGGACAGCTTATAAGAATCACATCTCCATCAAGATGTCACCCAGCTGAAGACTTATGGGGACTCTTTTCTCTCCTCCTGCTGGTCTCCAACTTCATGCATGCTAGATCTGTCTACAGAACAATCAGAATCTGGGACATCAGCTGCTCAAGTACTAAATCTTGGCAAGGGAGCTAGAGTTGACTGATAAATACCATGCAGGGGACAGGTTGCATGTTAGAGGAGGTAAGGACATGGCTAAGCCCAGGCGGCTCAGAGGTAAAGCATCTGCCTGCCAATGCAGGACATGCAGGTCCTACCCCTGGGTCAGGAAGATTCCCTGCAAAAAGAAACAGCAACTTACTCCACTATTCTTGCCTGGAGAATCCCATGGACAGAGGAGCCTGGCTGGCTATAGTCCATGGGGTCACAAAATAGACACAATTTGGCAACTAGACAACAACAACAAGCTACTGCAAGTCAAGGATATGCTAAGCTATTGCTATTTTATTATAATTAACCAAAGAGTTAATTTGTTAACAATTATCCTTAACACCAGCAGACATCATTTTCTATCTGTGTAGAAAATAGAATATACCAATAGTTACTGCTTAAGAAGCAAAAGATAATAAAATGATGCTCGATCTTTGTTTCTCAGATTTTAGGCTCCCCTTTTAACAGATGAGAACACTGAGCCTAGGAATAGATAAGCGAGTTGCACAAGGTCATGTATGTTGGTGGCAGATTTGGGTCTACCTATTCTGGTTCCTCTAGTATTTTTACTTTGTGCACCACTCACATGATTTACAGCTACAAAAATACACAGGCTTTTCCACTTACAAGTTTGTTCCCTTGGGAGCAAGTCACTTCGCTCTGAGAGCCTCCCTATGGTCATCCGTGAAATAATCCCTATGGTCCTGCCCAATGCTGAAATCCCTTAATTCTAAGCAGATAAAAGGAGGACAAATATAAGGGATGAGGCTCTGAGATTTTAGTCTTCTTTGGGAGGAGGCTCTTTGTTTTTGAAAGGGAGTGAAGCACAAGAGAAGCGAGGAGTAAAGCAGAGATTCTTGCCTGTTGGAGCAGTGACATTTAATAAAGTGATTAGGCAGTGACATTAAATAAGTTTTCAAGTCATTTGAGTGGTTAATTGGCCAACTCTATTGAAGAGATGTTTTCTTGAATAAATCTGAGGGCATCCATGGTACAAACTCACAGAAAATGTTATTCTTTTAATCTACGGCATCTTGATGTAAAACCTCTTTTAAATCCTCCTGTTTTGACTAGAAAGGGAGAGCAGACCAGAAAAATGACAGGACATCCTGCAGTGGAGGTTCCCCAAGGGGAGGATGGTGGAAGCACTGTCAGTTCAGATGAATGACTTGCATTCTCCTCTCTTGTTGGGATGATCTGCCAGCCTCAACACACACTAACCATGGTGTTTTTACCCTTATAACACACTCCTGGTAGCACATCAGAGAGCTTCAACAGTGCCCATCATTCCTCATGTGCACCCGGGGAAGATGGCACTCCCCAACTGCCACTGTCCCCTCCAGGCTCTGGATGTGGCTTTCAGTGTCACTCACCCCACCCCCAAAGTGGCATGGAACTGGCAGGGTACACTTGATGCATTCCCCCACTGCTAAACTTAACAGAAGCATAGGGACAGCCTCCCTGCACAGAATCAGGTTAACAGTGTTAACGATGATGTGTGCAAAGGTAAGTGCTAATCATGATGACTATTGGGTTGGCTAAAAAGTTCATTGGGGCTTTTCATCAGAGGTTACAGAAAAACCCAAACGAATTTTCTGGCCAACCCAATAATTACTAAATGGCCTTGTATTCATAGGAGACCTTTAAGAGGAGAGAGTGTGAGAGGTGAAGGGACTTGATGGAGACCATTCCACAAGAAAGCAAAAATCAAACTCACATATTCGTCTCTAAAACCTATCACTCAGCTCTTCTCACCCTCCCTCACCTCTGCCCATGGAATAGACAATCAGTTAATAAGCAGTTTCTATGCACAAGGACCGTACTGGATGACGGTACAAGTTAGACCCAATACTTGCCTTCAGGGAGCAACAAAAAATATAGAACTTGAAGATTCTGTAATGAGCTTAAAAGAATAATGTTCTCTCCCTCCCTCTTTCTCTCTCACACACATACTCACACAGAACTTTACTGACATGGGACCTCATAGGCTCCATCCCCTGAGGGCCCCCAGTTTACAAGTTTTTGCTGTGTGATAAGCAGCCCTTCACTCATCAAAGACGGATTCATCTGTCAGTGGCAGAAGCTTCAGACTTGCTTGCCAGGTGTCCTTGGCACTTTCCTTGGGGAGACAAGCTAACTGAGAGCCTCACCCAGAGCCTCATGTGATAAAGCCTGGGTCACTGTGTGCAGACCCGGGAGGCCCCTCTGGCCCAGAACTTCCCTTGAGGTCACAGGGTTCTCCAGAAGAGAGAAGGCAAGGCAGACCAGAATCTCTAAGCAAAAAGCTGCACATTTCAAAGCCTTTGAAACCTGATCTCCATGCAGATTAACCTTCCTCAAAACCACTTCCATGACACTCCAGTAGCTCCTTGTGCCTGAGAACAAACCTGTCTTCCTTCCTCCCCCAGGCACTGAGCCCCCATCAGCTGCTCCACAGTGGAGGAGTAACGAGTAGAGACCACAGAGGCAGAATGCCTGGCTTCTCAGGCTGGCTCCACCTCTCTTGGCTCAGCCTCCTCAACTGTTTAAAAAAAAGAAGAACAAAATAATACCGCCTCCTCATAGGGCTGTGGGCATTAAATGCACTAACATTTGTAAAAGCCCGAAAAGTGCCTGGCCCTGGTGAGTGCTGTGTGTGTTCACTGCTGTTTCTTCCAAGGTGTCTATATAGGTTTTTGAAGCCCAAGAGTCCAGAGCCACCACCGCATTCAATGAGCCACCACCTCATTCAATGCGGGCACATTGTTTACAGGTAAGAAGCCTGGGAAGACAAAATCTCTGCTAAAAATGTGTCCTCATCAGCCCTCCAGGGTCTCTACATGTGACTCCAGTGGCCTAACTGGTCCTCTTCCCCCAACAGTCTCTAGTTAATGACAGCAGAGGTAGACAGGCCTTTTGCCCTTCTCTGTGGCCTCTGTCACTTGACCTCTGATAGTCCGGCCATGCGTTTCACCATACACTCACTCCTGTCTTCCTTTTTTCTCTGTAAGTCTATATCTCGCACATCTTTGAGACTCATGTTCTCCAAAGAGTCTGTCAACACTAGCCTGTGTGTTGATTACTTGCTTCCTTTGCCTTCCTACAGTCTTTGGTCTCTGATAAATTTGCACCTGATCAGATCATGGAACTAGAGGCAAGGAATGAGATCCTAGAGATTGCCTGGCCCCAGTGTTCTCAGCAGCCTGGAGTGTGTGTGTGGTATGTGTGCTGGAGGAAGGAGGAGTGGCATGGAGAAAAGGAAGGAGGAGAAGAGAGGAATAACTGATATCTTGGGTTGGGGTGTATTTCTATTTCTATATTTTATAATATTTGGAAAACCTCCAAGAAGATTTTGATGTAACTCTCCAGGCTGAGCCACTGATGGAACCCCCTTCACATTGTTTGATTGATAAGAAAATGTAGGGCCACAGAAGTTCAGTGAGTTACAATCCATTATTCAAGATTTGGGACAAAAACAGGACATGAACCTGGGTTTCTTAGCACTAAGCCTAGGGCACATTTTGTCTTTATATCACTTGTGTCAGAAGTTAATTGAAATTTTAAGAAGCTGAAATCCATAAATTCCAGAGCTTCCGTCATCATCGACAATTATGTTTTGATACCAATTATTATGTGCCAGACATTGATCTAAAAACTTTCCATTCATTGGCTCACTTAATTCTTAAAACACTTTATGAAGTTGATGTTGCTGTTATGCCCATTTTTACAGAGGAACAAACTCAAGAACAGAGAAGTCAGTGATGGTATCCCAAAAATGTCCTTTGGACAGTGTAAACCACCTAAGATCCATAGATGTTAATCTTATAAGGGAACTGTGGCCACAGAAGGTTATACTAAATTCCTCTTGGTCACCCTCATTTTAAAAATCTCTATGGATTGACGACAAGCCTAAAAATCTTAGAGAACAAAAGCAACACTCACCTAAAATCAATTTCTTGGCTTGGAAAAGGATGCTTAAACCTTCTGCTTTGGGGGAAGCTTTGTGGCTCCTGTTCAGATGGTCTGTCAGCATGGGCCTTATAAGAAGGTAGCTATATATCCCTTGTACTATCTTAAAAAACCATAAGGTCAGGTGTGTTTCCCCAACCTGGGCCCTGATAGACAACCAACAACTGCTGGTATCCTGCATGCCCTGAGTTACAGTGCTCTTTCCTTAGATTCCCCCCAAACCCAACTGTTGTTGATGTTCAGTTGCTAAATCCTGTCCAACTCTTTGCAACCCCATGGATTACAGCACACCAGGCTTCCCTGTCCTTCACTATCTTCTGGAATTTACTCAAACTCATGTCCATTGAGTCAGTGATGCCATCCAACCACCTCATTCTCTGTTGCCCCCTTCTCCTCCTGCCCTCAGTCTTTGCCAATGAAAGCATCTGGGTCTTTTCCAATGAGTCAGCTCTTCTCATCAGGTGGCCAAAGTATTGGAGCTTCAGCTTTAGTCCTTTCAATAAATATTCAGGACTGATTTCCTTTAGGATCATCTAGTTTGATCTCCTTGCTGTCCAACAAACTCTCAAAAGTCTTCTGTAACACCAGTTTGAAAGCATCAGTTCTTCAGCACTCAGCCTTCTTTATGGTCCAACTCTCACATCTGTATGTGACTACTGGAAAAACCATATCTTTGACTAGATGGACCTTTGTCAGCAAAGTGATTTCTCTGCTTTTTAATAGTCTGTTATTTCTGTCTCCTGCACCCCTTGCTCTCAGTTTCCCATTTCCCACTGTAGGAGACAGATCTCCAAGAATTACCTGTCCCTTTGCCTAATTTGGAATTGTCCCACCAGCTCTTGATATAGCCCTCTTTATATATTCTGTTACCAAGACTGCCTGAATCATGCCATTTGGCACCTGCCCCTGGCTATGGCCAGCCACTCTCCCTGGTCCAGCTACTGACGCTGACTTAGTCATCCCCACCACATCCCTGGCAGACAGCTGGTTCCACCCTCCAGAGAGGAAGACTTTTCTGTTCCTGCCTCCTTCCCCATGGTCTGGCTTCCATTGTTGAAGCCCCAGCTCACTTCCCAGAGGAGCCAGCCTCTGTCTACATAGGCGAATTTAAGTGTTTCTCTCAGGACTGAGAAGCTGAAAGAAGTCGAGGCCAATGACATGGAGATTGGCCACCACTGTGCAGGCTGCAGCACTGACGAGGAACTCCATTGTGATCCACAACCCTCACAGTGACTCTCGCTCTTGGCTTTCTGCCACACCTGTCACGGAATCTGAACTTTTAGCCCCAGCTCTGCCCTACTGGGGCCTTGGCACAGATCAGAATGTAAAGTGATAATGCCCTGAGCTCTGCCAAACAGTACAGAGCTCCGGAGATGTTACAGATGCAGCTGTGACCAGCAAACAACAGTGTTTCCGGGATTGTGTTTGTAAATACATGAGTTGCCCGACAGCTTGTGGAATTAAATATAGATGCTACATCACAAACTCTAGCTAAAATAAACTATATGCTGCTCAATGAATGTCAATAAGTACACTGAGAAAGAATCATTATCCCTTTCTGTAGCAGGGTCCAAGAAACCCATCTCTAAGTGATTTTTCAGTTGTTTGTTTTTTGATGAAGGCAAATTTTTTTCTCCCTCGGGCCTTGGACTGGTATTGCAGGCAGCTGGGGGAGGGTGGTGTGAAGAGACAAAGTGGATGCCATCACTAAGTCAGGTATGTTGGGAGCAGTGTGTATGGTATGGTGACAGGAGCCAGCTGGGAGGTTACCAGGTAGACAAAGAAATCACTAGTCAACTTTTTTGGGGACTGATGACCAAGGGGCACCATTTCTAAAAGTATGGCATGAGGCCATTGGTGGTTTGGAAAGATTGTTTAAGGGAAACATGCTTACCCATCACTATACATCTGCTCTTTGGTTCTCAAACTAAATTATTCACCTTCTTTTGCTAGGATTACTACAGGTGGCTCATATATTACCAACATCTTGTATTAATAATGGCAGGTTAACAGAAGCAGGTATTCCCACACTAAAATCAGCATTCTGCCAGAGTTTACTGAGCACTCTCTCTCCATCTGGCTTAAGCTGACATGGCTTATTGCCATGCAACCCTTTGTGCTGATGCAAAGCTCACTGTGCCCTACCCAGATCACCAAACCTCCACTCTAGGAAGTGGTACAGAAGGAGGGGTGCTTTGAATCTAGGGTCTCTTCAGTATTACCCTGAGGAGTTAAGGTTTTTACTTGTGTTGATCATGTCATGTAACTGCTGCTTTTATTTGTTTGCTTGCTTTTTTATGATGTTCCTTTGCTTCCCTGGTGGCTCAGATGGTGAAGAATCTGCCTGCAATGAAGAGGACCCTGGTTTGATTCCTGGGTTGGGAAGATCCCCTGGAGAAGGGAATGGCAACCCACTCTGGTATTCTTGCCTGGAGAATTCTATGGACAGAGGAGCCTGGTGGGCTACAGTCCATGGGGTGGCAAAGACTCGGATACAACTGAGTGACTAACACTTTTACTCAATTATTTAACAGCAAGTTCTATCTCCACTGAAAGGAGAAGCTATATACTTAGACTGTAGCAATTCTGGTACTATCTGGAGATCCTTGTGCAAAAAGTTTTCAGAGACTTCAGTGGAAGAACTAGAGCAAAGCTTTTAAAGTCTTAATTCACAATTCATTCTGTCTCACACTGCTACTGACTATCTAAACTATTTTTGACAAATTAAGCCTTTTGTAAAATGTGGTAGCAAGTTTCCCACTTTCTTCCTTTTAGGGAAGTTAATAAATATCTGCACATTATTCCAACTAATGTTTATTGGACAAAGAACATTCCATTTAGCTAGAATGTAAAATGCATGTGGGGACTGTGGAAGAAAAGACTAGAAGGCAGTCCTTGGATTTCTTTGAAAGCAAGGTGAGTATGAATCTTTGTTACAACTTTCTTATAACAAGCCTTCTTAGCCAAAGTCACAGTGGGAAGACTCTATGCTAAACAGAATTTGCATGTGTCCACATCTTAGGGATAACTGAGGCTTGAATCAGCAACTTCCAAATCAAAACTGAGATAAAATTATTTTCAGCCCAATTTTGAATTGTGCTATTGTCAGTCTAAATCTTTAGAAAACTGCTGTGAGAGCATTAAAATTACAACTAGCTGTTGAACAACAATCAACAGGAGAATGCTGAAACCTACCAAAAAAAAAAAAAAAAAAGCCTATTAGCCTCCTCCATCAGAGGGCAGACAGAAGAAGCAAAAAGAATCATAATGCCACAGGGACTAAAATAAAAACCACATTATAGAATGTTAATCAGCATGAAAAAGCAGAAAATCCTGTCCCAGATGAAGGGACAAGATAAAACACCAGGAAAAAACCTAAACAAAGTGGAGATAGGCAGCCTTCCAGAAGAAGAATTCAGAATAATGATAGTGAAGATGATTCAGGATCTTGGAAAAAGCATGGAGGCAAAGATTAAAAAGATGCAAGAAATGTTTACCAAAGACCTAGAAGAATTAAAGAGCAAACAAACAGATGAGTGATACACCAGAAGGAATCAATAGGAGAATAACTGAGGCAGAAGAATAGATAAATGAGCTGGAGGACAGAATGGTGGAAATCACTGCTGCAGAACAGATTATAGAAAAAAAAGAATGGAAAGAAATGAAGACAACTTAAGAGACCTCTGGGACAACATTAAATGCACCAGTCAGTTCAGTTGCTCACTTGTGTCCAACTCTTTGTGACCCCAAGGACTGAAGCAAGCCAAGCCTCCCTGTCCATCACCAACTCCTGGAGTTTACCCAAACTCATGTCCATTGAGTCAGTGATGCCATCCAACCATCTCATCCTCTGTTGTCTGCTTCTCCTCCCACCTTCAATCTTTCCAAGCATCAGGGTCTTTTCAAATGAGTCAGCTCTTCACATCAGGTGGCCAAAGTATTGGAGTTTCAGCTTTAACATCAGTCCTTCCGATGAATATTCAGGACTGATTTCCTTTAGGCTGGACTGGTTGGATATCCTTGCAGTCCAAGGGACTCTCAAGAGTCTTCTCCAACACCACAGTTCAAAAGCATCAATTCTTTGGTGCTCAGCTTTCTTTATAGTCCAACTCTCACATCCATACATGACTACTGGAAAAACCATAGCCTTGACTAGACAGGCCTTGGTTGGCAAAGTAATGTGTCTGCTTTTTAATATGCTGTCTATATTGGTCATAACTTTCCTTCCAAGGAGTAAGTGTCTTCTAGTTTCATGGCTGCAGTCATAATCTGCAGTGATTTTGGAGCCAAAAAAATAAAATCTCTCACTGTTTCCACTGTTTCTCCATCTATATGCCATGAATTGATGGGACCCGATGCCAAGATCTTTGTTTTCTGAATGTTGAGCTTTAAACCAACTTTTTCACTCTCCTCTTTCAATTTAATCAAGAGGCTTTTTAATTCTTCTTTGCTTTCTGCCATAAGGGTGGTGTCATCTGCATATCTGAGGTTGATATTTCTCCAAGCAATCTTGATTCCAGCTTGTGCTTCTTCCAGCCCAGCCTTTCTCATGATGTACTCTGCACATAAGTTAAATAAGAAGGGTGTCAATATACAGCCTTGACATACTCCTTTTCCTATTTGGAACCAGTCTGTTGTTCCATGTCCAGTTCTAACTGTTGCTTCCTGGCCTGCATACAGATTTCTCAAGAGGCAGGTCAGGTGGTCTGGTATTCCCATCTCTTTCAGAATTTTGCACACAGTCAAAGGCTTTGGCACAGTCAATAAAGCAGAAATAGATGTTTTTCTGGAACTCTCTTGCTTTTTCGATGATCCAGCGGATGTTGGCAATTTGATCTCTGGTTCCTCTGCCTTTTCTAAAACCAGCTTGAACATCTGGAAGTTCATGGTTCATGTATTGTTGAAGCCTGGCTTGGAGAATTTTGAGCATTACTTTACTAGTGTGTGAGATGAGTACAATTGTGCAGTAATTTGAGCATTCTTTGGCACTGCCTTTCTTAGGGATTGGAATGGAAACTCATTTTTTCCAGTCCTGTGACAACAGGAGTTTTCCAAATTTGCTGCCATATTGAATACAGCACTTTCACAGCATGGTCTTTCAGGATTTGAAATAGCTCAACTGGAATTCCATCACTTTTACTAGCTTTGTTCATAGTGATGCTTCCTAAGGCCCACTTGACTTCACATTTCAGGATGTCTGGTTCTAGGTGAATGATCACACCATCGTGATTATCTGGGTCGTGAAGATCTTTTTTGTACAGTTCTTCTGTGTATTCTTGTCATCCCTTCTTAATATCTTCTGCCTCTGTTAGGTCCATACCATTTCTGTCTTTTATTGAGCCCATGTTTGCATGAAATGTTCCCTTGGTATCTCTAATTTTCTTGAAGAGATCTCTAGTCTTTCCTATTCTATTGTCTTCCTCTATTTCTTTGCACTGATCACTGAGGAAGACTTTCTTATCTCTCCTTGCTATTCTTTGGAACTCTGCATTCAAATGGGTATATCTTTCCTTTTCTCCTTTGATTTTTTGCTTCTCTTCTTTGGGCTTAGTGCACTGGGACGACCCAGAGGGGTGGTATGGGGAGGGAGGAGGAAGGAGTGTTCAGGATGGGGAACACATGTATACCTGTGGTGGATTCATTTTGATATATGGCAAAACCAATACAATATTGTAAAGTTAAAAAATAAAATTAAATTAAAAAAAAAAAATGCACCAACATTTGCATTATCGGGGTACCAGAAAGAGAAAAGTGAAAAGACCTGAGAAAATCCTTGAAGAGATAATAGCTGAAAACTTCTCTAACATAGCAAAGGAAAGAGTCAGCCAAGTACAGGAAGCACAGAGAGTCCCAGGCAGGATAAACCCAAGAAGGAACACACCAAGACACATAGTAATCTGACAAAAATTAAAGACAGAGCTAAAATATTAAAAGCAACAAGGGAAAATTGACAAATAACACACAAAGGAACTTCTATTAGCCTCTCAGCTGATTTCTCAACAGAAACTCTCCAAGCCAGAAGGGAATGGCATGATATATTTAAAGTGATGAAAGGGAACAACCTACAACCAAGGATATTCTACCCAGCAAGTCTCTTTCAGATTTGATGGAGAAATCAAAAGCTTTCCAGACAAGCAAAAGTTAAGAGAATTCGGCACTACCAAACCAACTTTACAACAAATGCTTCAGGAACTTCTCTAGGCAGGAAACAAGAGAAGGAAAAGACCTACCTACAGAAAATAAACCCAAAACAATTAAGAAAACAGTAATAGGATCAAACATATTGATAATTACCTTAAATGTAAATGGATAAATGGATTAAATGCACCAACCAAAAGACACAGACAGACTAAGCAGATGAAAACATGTGCACGTATGGTATGTACTTCCACGTGCCACATCACTCTGCTTGACCCCCAAATTGTATGTAATTATTTTATATTGTTAGGTTAATCATGGTACAAAGTCCTATTTACTGATGGCTTATTTTCTACTGGATGCTGTGCTAAGCACTTTACTTGCAACAAAGTGGGTATTATTGATCCCTGAGCACTAACAGAAGCAGAAGATATTAAGAAGAGATGGCAAGAATACACAGAAGAACTGTACAAAAAAGACCTTCATGACCCAGATAATCACGATGGTGTGATCACTGACCTAGACCCAGACTTCCTGGAATGTGAAGTCAAGTGGGCCTTAGAAAGCATCATTACGAACAAAGCTAGTGGAGGGGATGGAATTCCAGTTGAGCTATTTCAAATCCTCAAAGATGATGCTGTGAAAGTGCTGCACACAATATGCCAGCAAATTTGGAAAACTCAGCAGTGGCCACAGGACTGGAAAAGGTCAGTTTTCATTCCAATCCCAAAGAAAGGCAATGCCAAAGAATGCTCAAACTACTGCACAATTGCACTCATCTCACACGCTAGTAAAGTAATGCTCAAAATTCTCCAAGCCAGGCTTCAGCAGTATGTAAACCGTGAACTTCCAGATTTTCAAGCTGGTTTTAGAAAAGGCAGAGGAACCAGAGACCAAATTGCCAACATCCGCTGGATCATGGAAAAAGCAAGAGAGTTCCAGAAAAACATCTATTTCTGCTTTCTTGACTATGCCAAAGCCTTTAACTGTGTGGATCACAATAAACTGTGGAAAATTCTGAAAGAGATGGGAATACCAGACCACCTGACCTGCCTCTTGAGAAATTTGTATGCAGGTCAGGAAGCAAGAGTTAGAACTGGACATGGAACAACAGACTGGTTCCAAATAGGAAAAGGAGTACGTCAAGGCTGTATATTGACACCCTTCTTATTTAACTTATGTGCAGAGTACATCATGAGAAACGCTGGACTGGAAGAAACACAAGCTGGAATCAAGATTGCCGGGAGAAATATCAATCACCTCAGATATGCAGATGACACCACCCTTATGGCAGAAAGTGAAGAGAAACTAAAAAGCCTCTTGATGAAAGTGAAAGAGGAGAGTGAAAAAGTTGGCTTAAAACTCAACATTCAGAAAATGAAGATCATGGCATCCGGTTCCATCACTTCATGGGAAATAGATGGGGAAACAGTGGAAACAATGTCAGACTTTATTTTGGGGGGCTCCAAAATCACTGCAGATGGTGACTGCAGCCATGAAATTAAAAGACGCTTACTCCTTGGAAGGAAAGTTATGACCAACCTAGATAGCATATTCAAAAGCAGAGACATTACTTTGCCTACAAAGGTCTATCTAGTCAAGGGCTATGGTTTTTCCAGTGGTCATGTATGGATGTGAGAGTTGGACTGTGAAGAAAGCTGAGCGCCAAAGAATTGATGCTTTTGAACCGTTGGTGTTGGAGAAGATTCTTGAGAGTCCCTTGGACTGCAAGGAGATCCAACCAGTCCATTCTGAAGGAGATCAGCCCTGGGATTTCTTTGGAAAGAATGATGCTAAAGCTGAAGTACTTTGGCCACTTCATGCGAAGAGTTGACTCATTGGAAGACTCTGATGCTGGGAAGGATTGGGGGCAGGAGGAGAAGAGGACGACAGAGGATGAGATGGCTGGATGGCATCACTGACTCGATGGATGTGAGTCTGGGTGAACTCCATGAGTTGGTGATGGACAGGGAGGCCTGGCGTGCTGCGATTCATGGCGTCGCAAAGAGACAGACACGACTGAGCGACTGAACTGAACTGAGCACTTAATAGAAGGAAAGTGAGATTCTAAGAGATTAAGAAAATTTTGCAACTTCTTGCCTTCCTACTTTCTTTCCTAATTCAGTCAAAAAGTCAATAGTCCTATATGATAGGGGTGACATAGTAAGGGTCTTAAATCATGTGAGATAGGTGGTTGAAAGGGGCAACAACTAGTGGCAGAAGAAAACTGGTTACATACAGGGGCATCTAGGGGCTGTCCAGGTGGCTTAGTCGTAAAGAATCTGACTGCCAATGCAGGAGATGGGGGTACAATCCCTGGATCAGGAATATCCCCTGGAATAGGAAATGGCAACCCACTCCAGTATTCTTGCCTGGAAAATTTCATACACAGAGAGACCTGTCAGGCTACAGTCCATAAGGTCACAGAGAGTCAAACATGACTGACAGACTGAGCATGCACACAAAGGGGGTCTAGCCAATAAGTGAATATATTGAGGATAACAAGAGCTAAGTTTCTCATGGTTAAGAAAATTATAAATATGGGAAATACAAAAGCTAGGATAAACCCTGTGGCACAGCCTTGGGATTAGAGGTATAAACTTGTAGTTCTAAACATAGGTAGAGAAATAGAGGGTTATAAAGAGATGGAAAGATTCTGGACTTGGATTTCTTTGAAAGAAATAGATGGATAGAATAAAAGTATGTGTTTGTGTGTATATGTTAAATGTAATATATTCTGGATTGAATTCTGGAACAGAAAAATGATACTAGTGGAAAAACTGATGAAATCTAAGTAGTTTGAGTTTAGTTAATAGTACTCCACCAATGTTAATTTTGTTTTGATATATATTCCTCAGTTACATAAGATATTAAAATCAAAGAAAGCTACATGGAACTAGAGATCAATCACAGAAAGAGAAATAAGGGGGAAAAAATAATTATATGGAGACTACACAACATGCTGGGTTTCCCAGGTGGTTCAATGGTAAAGAATCTGCCTGGCGATGCAAGAGAGGCAGGTTTGATCCCTGGGTTGGGAAGATTCCCTGGAGAAGGAAATGACAGCCCACTCTAGTATTCTTGCCTGGGAAATCCCATGGACAGAGAAGCCTGGCAGTCTACAGTCTATGGGGTCGTAAAGAATCACACATGACTCAGCAAGTAAACACCAACAAAACAATATGCTACTAAAAAAACCATGGGTAAAAGAAGAGATCAAAGGAAATTTAACAAATACATGGAGGCAAATGACAATGAAAACACAACTATACAAAATCTATTGTAAGCAGCATAAGTGGTTCTTAGAGGGAACTTCATAACAATTCAGGCCTTCCTTATAAAACACACACACAAGAAAAATCTCAAATAAACAGCCTACCTATCACTTAAAATAATTAGAAAAAGAAGAAAAAATAAAACTTAAGGTCAGCAGAAGGAAGGAAATAAATAAAATAGAGATTCAAAAAACAATACAAAAAATCAATAAAACCAAAAGCTGGATCCTTGAAAGGGTAGACAAAATTGATAAATCTCTGGGCAGACTCACCAAGAAGAAAAGAGAGAGAACCAAAATAAACAATATATGGAATGAAAAAGGAGATAAATCAACTGATATAGAAATACAAAAGAACATAAGAGAATACTATGAACAATAATATGCCAACAAATTCAACAACCTAGAAGAAATGGACAAGTTTCTAGAAACAGAGCTCACCAAAACTGAACGAAGAAGAAATTAATAATTTGAACAGACCAATCACTAGAAGTGAAATATAATCTGTAATTTAAAAATGTCCCTACAAATTTGTTGTATGCCTCAGGGAACTCAAACAGGGGCTCTGTGCCCACCTAGGGGGTTGGATGGGGAGGGAGATGGGAAGGATGTTCAAGGGGGAGGGGACATATGTATACCTATGGCTGATTCATGTGGGGTTTGACAAAAAACAACAAAATTCTGTGAGGCAATTATCATTCAATTAAAAAAAATTAATTAAATTAAAAAAAAAAACCTCCCCTACAAACAAAAGTCCAGGACTAGATGGCTTTACAGACAAGTTCAATCAAATATACAAGAAGAACTTATACCAATCCTTCCCAAAATCTTCAAAAAAATGAAAGGAACACTCTCAAAGATATTCTATGAAGCCACCATCACCCTGATATCAAAACCAGACATGATACCACCAAAACAGGAAATCACAGGCCAATATCTCCAATATAGATGCAATAATTCTCAAGAAACTATTAGCCAACTGACTCCAATGCATGAAAAATCACGCCCCACAACCAGGTGGGATGCATCCCAAGTTCACAAGGACTGTTCAACACGTGTACAATCAACGTGATACACCACACCAATAAAGCAAGCAACGAAAAACACCAGAGCATCTCAGTTGATTCAGAAAAGCATTTGACAAAATTCAACATCCATTAATGACAAAAACTCTTACCAAAGTGGGTATAAAGGGAACATACGTCAATATAATAAAAGTTACTTATGACAAATCCACAGCCAATATATCCAACAGTGAAAAGCTGAAAACCTTTCTGCTAAAATCTGGAGCAAAACAAGGATACTCTCACCTCTTCTATTCATCACAGTATTAGAAGTCTCAGCCACAATAGTCAAACATGAAAAAGAAATAAAAGTATCCAAATTAGAAGGAGAGAGTAAAAATTGTCATTATATGCACATGACATGGTACTATATATAGAAAACCCTAAGGACTTCACACAGAAACTACTAGAACTGATAAATTCAGCAAGGGAGCAGGAGACAAGATTAACAGACAGAAATCAGTTGATTTCATTGCACTGACAATGAAACATCAAAAATGGAATGTTAAAAGAAATACCTTTTAGAATCACATCACCCCAAAATTAAAATACTTAAAAACAAACCTGATCAAGGAGGTGAAAAACATACACTGAGAACAATAAGACTTTACCAAGAAAACTGAAGATGATTCAAAGAAACAAAAAGTTTTTGGATTGGAAGAATTAATATTGTTAAAATGGCCTTACTACCCAAAAGCATTCTAGGAATTTAGTGTGATCCCTATCAAATTATCCATGACATTTCTGACAAAATGATAACAGATATTCCTAAAATTTATATGGAATTATAAAACACCCAGAATTGCCAAAACAATCCTGAAGAAAAGAACAAAGCAAGAGGCATAACCCTCACAGACTTCAGACAACACTACAAAGCTACAGTAATCAAAACAGCATGATACACAAAAACAGACATATGGAACAGAAAAGAGTCTAGAAATAAACCCACATACCTATGGTCAATTAATCTTCACAAAGGAGACAAGAATATACAATAGAAAAAAGACAGTCTCTTCAGCAAGTAGTACTGTGAAAGTTGGACAGCCACAAGTAAATTAATGAAGTTAGAACACACTCTCACACCATACACAAAAATAAATTCAAAATGGCTTAAAGCCTTAAACATAAAGACATGACACCATAAAACTCCTAGAAGAGATTATAAACAAAACATTCTTAGATATAAGTCACACCAACGTTTTAGGTCAGTCTCCCAAGGCAATAGAAATAAAAACAAAAATAAACAAATTTGACCTAATTAAACATGTAAGCTTTTACAAAGCAATGGAAACCGTGAACAAAACAAGAAGATAACCTACAGAATGGGAGAAAATATTTGCAAATGATGCAACCTATAAGAGCTTAATTTCCAAAACATACAAACAGTTCATACAACTCAACAACAACAAAACCCAGTTGAAGCATGGGTAGAAGACCTAAATAGACATTTCTCCAAAAAGGAAATATACCTGGCAAATAGGCACAAAAAACGATGTTCAATATAGCTAATTATTAGAGAAATGCAAATCAAAACTACAATGAGGTACCACCTCACACAAGTTAGAATAGCCATCATTAAAAAGCCCACAAGTAACAAATACCAGAGTGAATACAGAGGAAAGGAAACCCTCCTACACTATTTACGGGAATATATTTTGGTGTGGCCACTATGGAAGACATTATGGAGGTTCCTCAAAAAACTAAAAGTGTAATTACCGTATGATCCAGCAATCTCACTCCTGGCATACATCCAAATGAAACTGTAATTCAGAAAGACACATGCGCCCCTATGTTCATAGCAGCATATTCACAACAGTCAAAATACGGAAACACTCTAATGCCTGTCAACAGATGAATGGATAAAAAGGATGTGGTATCTATACACAATGGAATACTACTCAGCCATAAAAGGAATGAAATAATGCTATCTGCAGCAACATGAATGCAACTATGAATTATTAAACTAAGTGAAGGCAAAAAGAGAAAGACAAATAACATATGATATCATTTATATGTGGAATCTAAAATACACAGAAATGAACCTATTGTACAAAACAGAAACAGGCTCACAGAGAACAAACTTGTTGACAGGGTCAGGGAGGGGTGAGAGGGAAGCGGGGGTTAGCAGATGTAAGCTATTATATATAGAATGGATAAACTACTGTCTGACAGTATAGCACAAAGAAATGCATTCAATATCCTGTGATAAACCACAATGGAAAATAATATTAAAAAGAAAGTGTGTGTGTGTGTGTGTGTGTCTGTGTGTGTGTGTAACTAAATTGGGGCTTCCTGGGTAGCTCGACTGGTAAACAATCCACCTACAATACAGGAGACACTGGTTCTATTCTTGGGCTGGGAAGCTCCCCTGGAGAAGGGATAAGCTACCCACTCCAGTATTCTTGGGTTCCCTGGTGGCTCAGACAGTAAAGAATCTGCCTGCAGTGTGGGAGACCTGGGTTGGGAAGACCCCCTGGAGGAAGGCATGGAAACCTACTCCAGTATTTTTGCCAGGAGAATCCCCATGGACAGAGGAGCCTGGTGGGCTACAGTCCCTGGGGTCATAGAGTCAGGTACAACTGAGTGATTAAGCACAGTACACATAACTGAATCACTTTACTGTACAGCAGAAATAACACAGCATTGTAAATCAACTATACTTCAATCAAAAAGATACAATTAGAGGAAGCTAGGTAAAGAATACACAGAATACTGCACTCTAACTTTTCTGTAAGTCTAAAATTACTCCAAAATAAAATGTTTATTTAAAATTAGAGTGTATACATGCATATAGGTAAATTATACATAGGTTTCATAGCAATATATGTACATATACAAATACACACAAAGCAATCTTTCCCAGTTCAGTTCACCCAAGCACATCCTGTAGAATTCACTAGCTTCAGGATCTTGGTTTCTAAGTCCTGTTCTCCACTAAAAGGAATCAAAGATTCTTGGAGAAATGGATGATTACAGGTCTGTAGCAGTTAAGGTATAAGATTAGTCTGGAACATTTTTTTGTGACAGAAACTTTTTGTGTGCTGGCAAATTTTTAACAATTAGATCTTTGGAGGGAAAAGTTCTGGTTGCAGATTTTGCCCATTTCTATGAAGTAAGTGAATACTCCCAACGTGCTTGATTCTAAGCTACCAACTTGATGTTAGCTGTGCGGTTTGAGGTGTCAGTCGTGTCTGACTCTTTGCAACCCCATGGACTCTAGTCTGCCAGTTTCCTCTGTCCATGGAATTCTCCAGGCAAGAATACTGGAGTGGGTTGCTGTTTCCTTCTCCAGGAGATCTTCCTGACCCAGGGATTGAACCACATCTCTATGTCTCCTGCATTGGCAGGCAGGTTCGATAACACAAGCACCACCGATGTTAGTTAGCACTTGCAAATTTCCTGAGAAATTTCAAATGGGCTCTTACAAAACAGTTTAAGCCAGTTCTTGCAAACCACTGGATTAAAAAGTACCTAAAGAATGATGAGCGCATGTCAAATGGACACAGAGCTGCCTTAAAAGGCTTCCCCTCATGAATCTTGGGACAATTCGACACAACAATAGTAATGGATTATATTCCTTTGAACAAAGCAAGAATCCAAAAAGCCATACTATATTTACACAATACATGTGGGAAAAAGTAAAGAATATTTTCTAAATGATTATACAATTAGGCAAAAATTTAGAGTATAATTTCTAATAAATGTAGAATAACTGAATTTTAAAGTCATCATTATATATAGAGAAAAATAAATATAGAAAAATAATCATAATTTATAACTAAGAATGTGTGGGCTCGGTCGCTCAGTTGTGTCCAACTCTTTGCCACCCTTTGGACTGTAGCCTACCAGGGTCCTCTAGCATTTTTCAGGCAAAAATACTGGAGTGGGCTGTCATTTCCTCCTCCAGGGGTTCTTCCCAACCCAAGGATCAAACTTGCATCTCCTATGTCTCGCATTGCAGGCAGATTCTTTACCCACTGAACCCATTGGGGAAGCCCATAATTTAGTATATAATAATTAATTAATAATTTCTAATACAGATAGAAAAATTATGGAATTAGAAAATTATACTTTAGTAATTGTCATGGTTATAATCCACTCTGGCAAGAAATACAAATCAGTATAAACTAGGAGGTAAAATTTTGTGAAGAACAGGGTATTTCATAGCCTCAAAATATCTTACTTGAAGTGTTTATCCTTTATTCAGAGGAAAAATAACATTATGGTGAACAAAACTGGCAGCCACCATCTTATTCAAGTGATCAAAGTCAACGTCACTGGAAATTGGACAAATACAAATCATATCCACTAAATAGGATCCAATGGGATCACAACATCACTTCCATGACATTCTGACCAAAAATTCATAACTTGAATTCAACATGAGGAAATTGTCAGACAAACCTAAATTTAAGGACATCCTACAAATACGGCTTCCCCTGTGGTTCAGTTGGCAAAGAATCTGCCTGCAATGCAGAGACCTGGGTTCGATCCCTGGGTTGGGTAGATACCCTGGAGAAGGGAAAGGCCACCCATTCCAGCATTCTGGCCTGGAGAATTCCATGGACTGTATAGGCCATGGAGTTGCAAGATTCGGACACGACTGAGCTACTTTCACTTTACAAATAACAAGCCTGTAATCTTCAAAAGTATTAAGATTAGGAAGGTCTGAGATCTGAGGAACTAATCATTCTGATAGAAGGGCACTGGAGCGACAAGGTAACTTTGTGCCATGCACAGTCTGGGTTGGATCTTCTGTTGTAAGAGACATTATTGGGTCAGCTGCAATGTTTGAATGGGGTGGATGGAGAAAGGGCATATGAGAGTCCCCAGTGCTCCTGCATACCTTTCCTATAAGATTGAAATTATTATAATGTACAATTAACAGACACTTGCTCCTTGGAAGAAATGCTATGACAAACCCAGACAGCATATTAAAAATCAGAGACATCACTTTGCTGTCAAGGTTTCATATCATCAAAGCTATGGTTTTTTTCTAGTAGTCATGTACAGATATGAAAGTTGGACCATAAAGAAGGCTGAGCGCCAAAGAATTGATGCTTTCTAACTGGTTTGATCTCCAGGAGAAGACTCTGAGAGTCCCTTGGATGGCAAGGAGATCAAACCAGTCAATCCTAAAGGAAATCAACTCTGAAGATTCATTGGAAGTACTGATGCTGAAGCTGAAGCTCCAATACTTAGGCCACCTGATACAAAGAGCCGACTCACTGGGAAAGACCCTGGGTGCTGGAAAAGATTGAGGGTAGGAGGAAAAGGGGACAACAGAGGATTAGATGGTTGGATAGCATCACCAACTCAATGGACATGAGTTTGGGCAAACTCTGGGAGATAGTGAAAGACAGGGAAGCCTGGCCTGCTGCAGTCCATGAGGCTGCAAAGAGTCAGACACAACTTAGTGAGTGAACATCAACAAAGGAAAAAATGAAAAATAGGAGCATATGTTGTTAGACAGTTAATGCAGCCCACACTGAACCTCCCGTTGTTTTACTTTGACACCTATGTCATTTACCAATCCGTGATTCTAAAATACGTTTGTCTACTGAACTCAAGGAGAGATGTTTAACACATAGTTTAAAAAAGACCTTCACTGCTCATTGCTTAGAAGATACAACTGGGGACTTGCTACAGGTGGCTGTGTCCAGTGTCGTCCAATCAAAATATAATGCAAATCACATAAAAATTTTCAATGGATTAGCAGCTATATTAAAAAGATAAGATAAAATTGATGCAATTAATTTTAATAGTATATTTAACCTAATGAGTCCAAAATATTTTCATTGGATCATGTAATTAATATAAGAAAATCATTATCAAGACATTTTACATTATTTCACACCAAGTTTGAAATCCGGGGTGTACTTTACACCTAAAGCACATCTCAGAGTAGAGACTAATTTTTCACCAGAAATACTTGATTCTGTATTTAGCTTTGAATAATCTATAACTGAGAAAAATTCACATGCATAAGTTATTTCAAGCATACTTAAATTTTTTTCTAATAATTGAAGTATGAATTTTAACATTTAAATTAATTAAAATTAAATTAAATCTGAAAACAGTTTTTTATTTGCAAGAATCATATGCAGCTAGGAGCTACCATATTGGACAATGCACAGCTGCATAGGGGCATATAGGTCATCTGCTCTATTATACCCCTGTGAATGCAGTTGCTTATACTGTTCCCATGAAGATTTTGAGTGAAGCATGGTTTCACACAAGTGAAGGGATCGGAAGTCCTGGCTCCTAGTTATCTACCTTGAACTACTTTTGAGTGAGTGAGTGAATGAGTAAAAGTTGCTCAGTCATGTCTGATTCTTTGCAACCCCGTGGATTACACAGTTCATGGAGCTCTCCAGGCCAGAATACTGGAGTGGGTAGCCTTTCCGTTCTCCAGGGGATCTTCCCAACCCAGGGATCAAACCCAGCTCTCCTGCATTGAAGGCAGATTCTTTAACAGCTGAGCCACAAGGGAAGCCCTTTAAATCATGGCTGCAGCTGCCTAAAAGCTAGAATACAGGTGAATAAGTATGAAAGATACAAAGCAGAATGATGCTGCAAGTGAAAGTTCTTTCCAACTGAAAAACACTAGAAAAATAGTAATTGTTCAGGCCATTTTTATTATTAGAAGCCAGAACCAGTGGACAGACGCCATTGCCATCACAAAGACTTTGAACAAGTCAGTGAATTTTCTATTTTGACTTCCCCAGAATAATAATAAAAGGAAGCACTACCCACTTGCAACCAACCCTAACACACCTGCACTACAGAATGAATTAGAACATATTCCCAAAATGCCTGGCTCTCCTGAAAGGAAAAAAATGTTGCAAGTGAATTTATATTGATAATTGTTGCCAAGTAATGCAATTATGGGTACATCTTATTGTCTTTGTTATGAGTTTCTGTTTTTCCCAAGTTTCTACAAAACAATGCATGAGTTGTATAATCAGAAAAAAAAAAAAAAAAACTTTTCCTAGTTAGAAAAATTGAGTACAAGGCATCAAGAGAACTTCTGTCTCCATTTTTCTCATCACGTATCTATGAGACCCAAGTCTTAGCTGTTCTGACTTGAAAGCTTCAACCACCAATTAGAACAGCTGGACCGACAAACCTTCCATTTCCAACCATCTCAGCTCCTCACACTCGGTTGCTCCACTAATGTGAGGCGGAGCTGGGGTTTAGTGGAAACAAACAGAAACGATTCATCACACTCATTCACAAATGTCGCTCCTTCAGCTCTTAACTGGCTCCACCACCCTTGACATTTTGCCAACTCCCCAGCCTCATCAGGCTTGTTCAGTCCTCAGCCAGACAGACTGTGGGGATGGCCTTGGCAGCTCCTGGAACTCGGGTTGGTGATTCAGCAGTTCAGGGCTTTCTATCTCAGCCAATCCATCCTCATGCCCTGCCCTAATGAGCTGTCCAAAGGCTGAAACTGCCCTCCTGACATCACAGCTGGCATGGAAGGCCTGGGGAGCAATTACCCATATGCTTTCTGTGCTCACTGTCCCCTGAAGTTTCAATGAAAGATGCTCCCAGTTCCTGGGTTTTGGTGTTTTGTTTTTTTTCATCCTGATGTAGAACCCTTTTCTCCCCAGTGAGACTATCCCATACTGTAGTTCAGACTGACCTTGTACCACACCAAGACACACCACGCACGTCGTGGTCTAAGCGAATGGCATCCTGCATTGTTGAAAGGAACACAACCTATGCGGTCAAGCCTTTTCAGGTCCTATATTTTCCCTTTGCCTTCAGAATGACAATTAAGCCTCCCTCTCTGTGACATGGCACAGTTGTACAGAAGTAGGGACCATATACAAGAAAACTCAAAGGGCAAAGGAAAAGAGAGATAAATTTGTCTGATCATGAAGGACAATGCTGGGTACCATCGATACACCCCAAGAGCAGAGTCCCCTGAGCTTGCCAGGATTAAAACATCTGAATCTATGGTGCAAATATAGAACATGGTGGAGGAGGGCCCAAAGAGTCACTTGCGTGGTTTATAGATTCAGTACTTCTCTGGAGGGCAGTTATCAGCAGTTAATGGGTCATACTTGCTACCACACTGTGGAGAGGGGATGGCAAGCACACTTCTTAAAATACTCATCTTCAAACTTTTGTTTGTTCAGTTTATCTCAGAGACACAGAACTATCACTCCTTAAATTGTCAGCACATAGCTCTCGAACCTACACACAAACAGCCCTGTGCCCCAGCCCACGGACATCATTAAGTTTGACTTCTGCAAACGTGCCCCAAGTTTGCAATCTCCAAACTGGAGAGACTTTTTAGTACCTGTGGCAACTACTTATTGAGTACTAACTGGGTGCCAGATGTTGTGTTCATTGCTTTACAGACACTGTCTCATTTGATCCGCAGGACAATAAATAGCATTGTGTTCTGTTATTTCCTTTTTATGGATGAGGAAATTTGGAGCTAAAGAGATCTAGTAATTTCTCAAGGTGTCAGCATCTTATGGCCAGGGTGGGCTGTCTAGCACCAGAGGACAGGTTGTAACCCCTCAGCCCCTTTCTCCCTCATGGCCCCTCTGCCTGACTTCTCTGTCCCCCTGTGCCTGAATTTCTGCCTCCCCTAGTTGTTCCTGCCTCTTCCTCCAAATCCAGCTTCCTGATCCCCTCACTTTCGGTCATCCTCCAACCATTCAGTGAAAAAAAAGTGGAAGTGTTAGTCACTCAGTCATGTCTGACTCTTTGCGACCCCATGGACTAAAGCCCGCCAGGTTCCTCCATCCATGGAATTCTCCAGGCAAGAATACTGGAATGGGTTGCTATCTCCTTCTCCAGGGGATCTTCCTGACCCAGGGATTGAAACAGGGTTCTTCTGCATTACAGGCAGATTCTTTACCATCTGAGCCACCAGGATCTATTCTAATTCTCAGCCCTGAAAATCAGCTTTCTTTAGGGAGTGGCAAAAAGGAAACAACAGGAAAAACAAAACAAAAACCTAAATGATACAGGTAGAAAAAAATCCCAGGAAGATGGCTACCACATTAGCAACTGATATTTGGAATTCTAATTTTAGTGTATGTGCTGCTGAAGTGAACACTGGGATTCTAGACTTGACAAAAGGCCCTTTGCTTCACAGAGGAACACCAGAGGCCAGGGTTGGTTACAAGGAGTCCGCTTATGTGGCCTGTTGCGGGGAGATCTGAGATTAGAATCAAGACAGGCCTTTGCCACTCAGCCCAGGGACCCTTCACTGCACCCCACCCTTCTGACAAACCTATGGTTTCAACAAACCCTCGAGGGACCCCATTATCCACACGGGACTTCCACATGCCTGTCCTTACGTATTTGGATCCTAGCATAAGCCTTATCTCAGCAGCCCCACTCTTCCCTGCCAAAGCCTCTTCCTACCCTGCATTTCTCCCCTCCTTTTGTCTCAGGTGCTGAGTTTTCTCAGACCCTATCTTCTGTCTACCTGCGATTTGGGTTTTTCCAGGCTATTAGCCACTCCAGGGTCTAGGTAACATCTTTCTTCTTCTACAGGGTTGTTTTCAGCAGGATGTAAAGGCCATTAGTAAATCAATAAGCCTTTATTTAGAAAAGGGGGAGGGAAGGACCTGGAGTTTTTAATTCAGATCTAGCAACTCCTGGGGCATTATCAAGAGTATTCTAAAATTAGGCCTTTGAAAAGCATGAGGCTGCTACCGTTGGAACTTTATAGCTTCCTGCCCATAAACAGGAGCAGCTTGCTATGGGTGGGATCATTAGCTGAAAGCTCCCTCTCCCTGTGGTAGTTATGTCTTCCTCTAACTCGAACACCATATGTGTTATCTATTGCTGTGGGGCTCTTTGTTTCTTTTATTCTTGCCTCCTCTCTCTTCTCTCCACGCATCCCTTTCCTGGGCTCTGCATCTGTCCTTTTTCTTCTTTCCAGGAATTCTGCATTTCCATCTATCTAACACTCCAAATACTTCTGTCAGTGCATCAAGTCTCATTTTTCACTGTTGCCACACACAGCATACGTAAACAGATATCTTTCTGATATATTTACAAAGGTAATCCTCCAAAAGTCACCACATGCCCTAGGACACTTCTTGCTTCCCTTAAACCTTTTGGGGGCTCCTGTCATTGTTCTGTCCTTCCTCCTGTTCCCATCCCAATCTCTCCACACAGAAAACAAAGACACAGTCCTGCTGGCAGCTGTGCGAAGGGGAACAGAGTAGTGATGGCATGACCACACACTTTAAGGCCAATGCCGTGATGTCTAAAAGAGCACATTTAAGATTTAACCATATAACACTGGAATTCTGCATTTCCTTCCATCTAGCAAGTCTACATCTAGACAGTTATTTCAAAAATATGCAGAAAGATTCAGCTACCAAGATATTTATTGGTTGGCAATTGAAAGAGAGAAAGAGCCATTTATGTTTCCAAAGTATATTAATGATCTATTACTGTGTAGCAAATGATCAGAAAACTTAGTGGCTGAAAACAATTTTTTAAAAATTTACTATCTCATGCAATGTTTGTGGGTCAGGAATTTGGGTGGTTCTGGCTCTGGGTCTCTTGTGAGGCTGTAGTCATGATATCAGCTAAGGCTACAGGCATCTGAAGGCTTGACTGGGGATTCAGTCTCCGTGCCTAAGTAGCGTCATTTTCAAGGCTGGCAGCTTGGTTGATGCTGGCTGTGGTTGGAGGCCTCTGTTCCTTCTCATACAGACCTCTCCACAGGGAGACTGAGGATCCTCACAACGTGAGAGCCAGCTCTCCTCAGACTGAATGATCCAAAAGAAAGCAAGGCACAAGCTGTAATGCCTTTTATGAGCTAGCCTGGCAAGTCACACCCCATCATCTCTGCTGTGTTTATTGTTCATGGAGACCAAGCCTGATACCCTGTGGGAGGGGGATGCACAAAAAGGGGGTGGACAGCAGAAATGAGAATCTCTGGAGGCTGTCTTGAAAGCTAGCTATCACATACGGGGAAGACTTCAACAAGAGAAGTACCCTCCAGGGATTGTTTGTACTGTGATTTTGAGAGAAGAACAGAGCTGCTCTGGCCCTGTTAATTCTAGACTTCCTGTTTGCCTGCAGGGGATGTGCATTATGCCTGTTCCATCCCAGGTGGCACTAGTGGTAAAGAATCTGCCTGCCAGTGCCGGAGACACCAGCGACATAGGTTCGATCCCTGGGTCAGGAGGATCCCCTGGAGTAGGAAGTGGAAACCCACTCCAGGATTCGTGCCTGGAAAATTCCATGGACAGAGGAACCTCATAGGCTACAGTCCACGGGGCTTCAAAGAGTGGGACATGACTGAGTGACTGAGCACATCTTCCAATAAGTTAGCAAGAGCAGGCTCTGCTTCTGTGGCATGGTGGTTAGTTTGGAGAGGTTGCAATGGGAAGGCTTGTGTTGTCTATTCCTGATTTGGTTCCAGATCTAGGCCACATTCTCTACAAACTCTTTCAGAAATAAAGCTGCTCTTTACCTGTGTCTTACTCCTAAATTAGACCCCAAATCTTGAGTGCTTTTGTGACCCCTTATATTCACAATTATGTCTTTTATTTTATACTGTCATTTTAATAATAGTGGAAAACTCAAAACAACCTAAATGTCAAATGATAGATATGCTTGAACAAATTATGGCTTATCCATACAATTCAGTAAAATGTGACCATTTAAAAGTGTACTCTGTAGGAATATTTAATGATATGGAAAATTGCACAGGATATATTAAGTGAAAAACATAAATTATAAGCCAGTATGCAGATTATTATTCTGTTAAAAAATAATGTGTACTTGTTTAAAAAAGAACTCCAAAGAGATAGATATATACCAAATATAGTTATTGGTTGGTAGGTTTCAGTTCAGTTCAGTTCACTCAGTCATGTCTGACTCTTTGTGACCCCATGGACTGCAGCACACCAGGCTTCCCTGTCCATCACCAACTCCTGGAGCTCACTCAAACTCATGTCCATTGAGTCGGTGATGCCATCCAACCATCTCATCCTCTGTTGTCCCCTTCTCCTGCCTTCAATCTTTCCCAGAATCAGGTGCTTTTCAAATGAGTCAGTTCTTTGCATCAGGTGACCAAAGTATTGGAATTTCAGCATCAGTCCTTCCAATGAATATTCAGGACTGATTTCCTTTAGGACAGACCTGTTGGATCTCCTTGCAGTCCAAGGGACTCTCAAGGGTCTTCTCCAACACCACAGTTCAAAAGCATCAATTCTTCAGCGCTCAGCTTTCTTTATAGTCCAACTCTCACATCCATACAAGACTACTGGAAAAACCATAGTTTTGACTAGACAGACCTTTGTTGGCAAAGTAATGCCTCTGCTTTTTAATATGCTGTCTAGGTTGGTCATAGCTTTCCTTCCAAGGAGCAAGTGTCTTTTAATTTCATGGCTGCAGTCACCATCTGCAGTGATTTTGGAGTCCCCCAAAATAAAGTCTGTCACTGTTTTCACCATATTTGCCATGAAGTGATGGGACCAGATGACATGATCTTCGTTTTCTGAATGTTGAGTTTTAAGCCAACTTTTTCACTCTCCTCTTTGATCAAGAGGCTCTTTAGGTCTTCTTTGCTTTCTGCCATAGGAGTAGTGTCATCTCCATATCTGAGGTTACTGATATTTCTCCTGGCAATCTTGATTCCAGTTTGTGCTTCTTCCAGTCCAGCATTTCTCAAGATGTACTCTACATATAAGTTAAATAAGCAGGGTGGCAATATACAGCCTTGACATACTCCTTTTCCTATTTGGAACCAGTCTGTTGTTCCATGTCCAGTTCTAACTGTTGCTTCTTGACCTGCATACAGATTCCTCAGGAAGCAGGTAAGGTGGTCTGGTATTCCCATCTCTTGAAGAATTTTCCACAGTTTGTTGTGATCCACACAGTCTAAGGCTTTGGCATAGTCAATAAAGGAGAAATATATGCTTTTCTGGAACTCTCTTGATTTTTCGATGATCCAACAAATGTTGGCAATTTGATCTCTGGTTCCTCTGCCTTTTCGAATCCAGCTTGAACATCTGTAAGTTTACGGTTCACTTATTGCTGAAGCCTGGCTTGGAGAATTTTGAGCATTACTTTATTAGCGTGTGAGATGAGTACAATTGTATCATAGTTTGAACATTCTTTGGCATTGCCTTTCTTTGGGATTGGAATGAAAACTGACCTTTTCCAGTCCTGTGGCCACTGCTGAGTTTTCCAAATTTGCTGGCATATTGAGTGCAACACTTTCACAGCATCATCTTTGAGGATTTGAAACAGCTCAACTGGAATTCCATCACCTCCACTAGCTTTGTAGTGATGCTTTCTAAGGCCCACTTGACTTCACATTCCAGGATGTCTGGCTCTAGGTGAGTGACCACAGCATCGTGATTATCTGGGTCATGAAGATCTTTTTTGTATAGTTATTCTGTGTATTCTTGCCATCTCTTAATATCTTCTGCTTCTGTGTGGTCCATACTATTTCTGTCCTTTATTGTGCCCTTCTTTGCATGAAAAGTTCCCTTAGTAGCTCTAATTTTCTTGATGAGATCTCTAGTCTTTCCCATTCTGTTGTTTTCCTCTATTTCTTTGCATTGATCACTGAGGAAGGCTTTCTTAATTCTCCTTGCTATTCTTTGGAACTCAGATCTGAATGTTTGTCACTCTCTTTTTCCTTCCTATGGTGGACGCACTCTAAGGTGGCCCCCGAGGAGTCATACTCTTATGTCACTCCCTCCCCTTGAGTACAGGGAGGATCTGTAATTTATTTCTAACCAGTAGAATGCAGCAAAGAGAACAGGCTGTCATTCTCATGATTACAGTGTATTATGTAAGACTCCACATTAGCAGAGAGAAGAGATTCTTCTGCAGCTTTGAAGAAGAAAACAACCATATCCTGAACTGCCTCTGCAGGACCATGGGGCAGGGATCGGAGGGCAGCCTCCAGCTGACAGCCAGTAAGAAACTAGGGTCTTCAGACCTGTAACTGCCAGGAAATACATTCTGTTATCACACTGAAAGCACTTGGAAGTGGATTCTTTCCTACCTGAGCTTCTAGGTAACAATGTAGCCAGATCAACAACACCCTGACTGTAGACTTGGGAGACCCTAAGCAGAGAATCTGGCTAAGTCATGCTCAGATTCCCAACCTGTGCAAACTGTGGAATTATTAATGTGAGTTTGTTTAAGTCACTAGATTTGGGGTAATTTGTTATGCAGCTCCTTACTCTCAACCCCCAAACATATCAATCATTCCATGGCTTCCCATCACTCTTTAGATATATGTTTAAGAAATTATTAAAACAACCTGGGAAGCTATGAAAGACCTGGCCTCACCCACATCTCCAGCCTCATATGTTCTATCCTGCTCCATACACCCACCATGCAGACCTTCTTTAGGACCCCAGACCCGTCCAATGTCCTTCAACCAGGGGGCATTTGTACCTCATGTTGCCTCTACCTCGAAGGCTCTGTTCTAATTCTTAGTCAATTCACTTCCTTAAGGAAGCCTTCCTTAAATCTCCCTATCAGGATCAAATTCCTAATTATAGCCTCCTGCAGCATCATGTCTCTTTTGCTCATAGCACTTACGAACTATGACTTTACATAACTGTTTGCATCATTGTTTCATCAAGGTCTGTCCCCCCAGTTAGTCTGTAAGTTCCATGAAGGCTAGTGTGACTCCTTTGGGCTCATCATTTTTCTCCAGTACTTAGCATATTAACTAATACATAATAGGCACTTAAATGTTCCCTGAATGAATGGACATAAATTGGATGTGACTTTTGTTTAGAGCACTGGCTCTAATTTCATCTCAATGCATCCTGATTAGATCAAAGTTTATAAGACTGACCTTCATTCCAGATTCAAGCGTGGGAGTTCTAGACATGCCATAGGCTTTGGGGAAAACTAACTACAACCAGACAAAGAGCCAATAATTTTTACTCTTCAAGCAAACTATTTTTAATGACAACCAACTGCACATAAGGTAATGTGTTAGTTATCATGGGGGCTGCCAAGAGGTACAATGCAATGCAAAGTCTCTGACTTCCTATAACAGGGAAGAAAACTGTTTTAGGTTCTCA
Source organism: Bos indicus (assembly GCF_029378745.1). Lineage (NCBI taxonomy): Eukaryota > Metazoa > Chordata > Mammalia > Artiodactyla > Bovidae > Bos > Bos indicus. Next base: position 59,264,529 of record NC_091775.1, on the reverse strand, counting down.
GAAGAAAACTGAAGACATATTACACCTTCTCTTTTATTAAAGAAATAGTCCCTTAGATCTGATGGATTAAGCTGAAAGACTCCTATTTATGCTGATCCTAATTAAATGAGGGACAAGTTAGGAGAAAATAATCTGAAAGTACAGATATATCATCATAAATTTAGGCTTCTAGAACTCTTGAATATCTAAGTTCTATTCAACACCTACGTTATACACTATGAGGCACAACAAATATTTTTGTAGCTTATATTTATCCCATAAAATACCTACTAATTGTTAAATGCAAAGTACTAATCAACTACTTCCTTAATTTGCACTCTAATAGGCAAGGGTACACTCAGCAAGCATATCAACAAATACACACACAACGGATCAGGTAATAACAATTATATGCAGACTAAAGCAGGACAAGGGGATAGGGAACACCAGTGAGGGTTGCTGTTTTATATAGAGAAAGTTTTTTGTTTTTTTTTTTTAATCTCTGCTGGTCTCATGCTGTACAAAGTTTGCCCTGAAAAAGTCATGAAAGGGACTTCTCTAGTGGTGCAGTGGTTAGGAATCCATGCTTCCAATGCAGGGGGCATGGATTGGATCCCTGGTCAGGGTACTAAGATCCCACATGCCACCTGGCATGGCCAAAAAAATCACTGCAGATGGTGACTGCAGCCATGAAATTAAAATGTGCTTGCTCCTTGGAAGAAAAGCTATGAATAACCTAGACAGTGTATTCAAAAGCAGAGACATCACTTTGCCAACAAAGGTCCATCTAGTCAAGGCTATGGTTTTACTAGTAGTCATGTACAGATGTGAGGGTTAGACCATAAGGAAGGCTGAGAACTGAAGAATTGATGCTTTCGAACTGTGGTGTTGGAGAAGACTCTTGAGAGTCCCTTGGACAGCAAGCAGATCAAACCAGCCAGTTCTAAAGGAAATCAACCCTGAATCATTGGACTGATGCTGAAGCTCCGATACTTTGGCCCACCTGATGCAAAGAGCCAACTCAATGGAAAAGACCCTGATGCTGGGAAAGATTGAGGGCAGGAGGAGAAGGGGATATCAGAGGATGAGATGCCTGGATGGCATCATCGATTCAATAGACATGAGTTTGAGCACACTCCAGGAGATAGTGAAGGACAGGGAAGCCTGTTATGCTGCAGTCCATGGGGTCACAAAGAGTCAGACACAACTGAGTGGCTGAACAACAACAACAAGTTGAGTAATAGGGTATTTGAACAAAGATTCAAAGCAAGCGAGGGCATTTGAGGATAAAAGCATGCCAGGCCCAGGTAACAGTGAGAGCAGCAGGAGCTCTCTTTGGCAGCTAGGGGAACAGCAAAGAGGCCAGAGGGGCTATAGCACAGAGAGGGGATGAGAAAGTAGGAGAACGCAAGGTCAGAGAGGCAACAGCCAACTAGATCGTGTAGACTCTGTAAGGACTCGAGCTGAAATCTGAGTATAACATTCTGTTTACCAGTCTTGTTCCAGCTGCTCTATAGAGAGTAACTTCTAGGATGCCCTGGGTGGAGCAGAGACCTGTTCAGAGGTCAGGACAATTGGCCAGGCAAAAGATGATTACAGCTGTGGGTATGGTGAAAAACGGTCAGATCTTCTCCATATCTCACGTGTGGAGCCATTGGTATGCACTGATACATTGATTGGTTTGAGAGAATAAGGAAAAAAAGAGGAATCTGGCCATGTTCTAGGATTCAGTGCATTAAAAAAAATAAAGTATCCTTAAGTCTCTTTCTTACTCTGCTTTCATGCAACAACATCAACAAAACAATCTTGGGACATGCCTGCATCCCAAATTTCTCAATCTCGACAAAAATTTAAGAATCAGAATGCTAAGAAGCACTTTTTACCCTGAAAATGCTGTCATTTTTGTATCTCCCCAAAGAAAGATGAGGGAAAGGGCTTCAGCTGGAGTGTGATGGAGAGCTGATGAATACAAGGAAACCAGATCAAACGCTGTGAGCAATGATCTGTGGAGCTGAATCCTTAAAAGCCCTCATTCCAGTCTGTCTGGGACATCCAGGCAAGGGGTGGTAGCCCTCCAATCTCCTCTCACCTCTGTTGACTTGGGCTTTGGAGGAGCTGACAACAGTCCTTCTCTCTCCTGGTCTCATGCTGTGCAAATTTGCTCTTTAAGAGGCAAATCGAAAAGTGCTCCCATGCACGTGACCAAAGTTGGGAGCAGAAACCACCGCCCTGCTGTTAACAGGCCATTGATTTTCCTCACGCTTCTTCCTCCTGTCTCTGAGAGAACGATCACGCTGCCAAGACTAAAAGTTTATGACTTCAACAATACAGTAAGCATGAAAGATCTTTATATACACTTACTTATACCCCCCGTCCCTATCTTACAATAGGAAAAATATCTAAGGGTGTTTTTTTTTTCTTTCCTAAAATATTACCTCAGGACCAAAACTAGGATACCCCGTTCATGTGAATCTAGGTGTGTATGACGTGTGTTTGTACACCTATGAGTGTGCATTTCTTTTAGGATTAAGAAAGGGGATATCAGATGAGAAATGACAGAGAAGAAAATAAAAGCTAACCATGACTTTTCTTTTGACTCAGAAACCTAACTCACCGATTTCAAGGGTGTTTCACAGGGCTCATCTGGCTCTCCCAGTACTGTGCTGACGTTGCTCCCCTTGTGAACACATGTTCTTTCAAACTTCAGCTCTTAAGTGGCTGTGTGAGCACATGTGACCTGGCAAGAAGGCTGGGGGGACCCCGGGGAGGACGAGTCTGCTTCCCTGGGGTCATGGACTCTTCCGGCGTCCCTTCTCTGAACTCCTTCTAGGCTCCCACGCTTTCCTCACCAGGCTTTATACAGGGTAGGTCCCCGCCTGTCATTCTTAGAGGACTTTTCTGCTCAGTTCCAAGGCTGTTCAACTCCCACAGTCTTCACTGATACCCCTTCAGCCATGTCACCCCAATTTACGCCTCGAGCCAAGCTCTCACACCTGAGCTCTAGAACCACATGGACGTCTCTGCATGTGATCATTATTAGGTTTGTTAAAAAATTAATTAGGGACTGCATGCTCATTGCAACAAGTATAATGCAGAGATATGAGGAAATAGTCATTATTTTCCCTTCCCTCTCCAATTTCTCTAGTCTGAACAAGAAATATGAACAACTTACTGTGTGCATCTTTAAGCAACTTTCTCCCATCCATATTCATATAAATCAATATGTAGATCTGTTTATATGTTACACACATATATGTTTATATATACATTTCCTATAGGCATCTTAATCTCAGTTTATCTTATATTTAAACTTTAGACCCAAATTTCTATGACTTTATGCTTGCTTTGCTTTGAACCTGGAGTGAGACAGGATTTTCCTAATGCATCAATCTACCCCTCAAATCACCATATACCTATCCATACACTTCTCTCCTGATAGTGTCCTAAAATGCAAATCTGATCTACTTAAACTCAGTGGTTCATCATTGCTCCTATGAAAAAGTGGAAACACATTTCCCTTACATACAAGGGCCTTCAGTATCTGACCTCAGTCCCTCAAGCCTTAGTTTTCATCACACATCATTCTCCATCCTGGGCCCCTTGTCCAGCACCTTCTCTCCCCTCCTATTCCTGTATGCTTTGGGAAATCTCAGGCTTTCTCTTGTTTTTGCTCCTTCCCATACAATGTTCCCTCTTCCTGGGTGGAAGTATGACAGAATATCATAAGCTGGGTGGTTTAAAGAACAGAAATTTTAAATCTAAGATCAGAGTATCAGCATGGCTGGGTTCTGTTGAGAGGCCCCTTCCTGGCTGGCAGATGCCATCTTCTTTCTGTGTCCTCACACAGGGCAGAGAGAGGTTGGGGAGGGAGAGAAGAGAGAGAGGGAGGGAAGGAAGGAGAAGGGAGATTTTTGTCTCTTCTTATAAGGCCACAGTCCTATGATATTAGAGCTCCACCCTATGATTTCATTTACTCTTAACTTCCTCCTAAAGATGTGAAGAACCGACTCATTGGAAAAGACCCTGATGCTGGGAAGGATTGAAGGCAGGGGGAGAAGGGGGCGACAGAGGATGAGATGGTTGGATGGCATGACTGACGCGATGGACGTGAGTTTAAGTAAGCTCTGGGAGTTGGTGATGGACAGGGAGGCCTGGTGTGCTACAGTCCAGTCAGACACAACTGAGCGACTGCACTGAACTGAAAGATGCTCTCTCCAGATATATTCACGTTAGGGGTTAAGATCTCAATGCATGAATTTGGGGAGGACACAATTCAGTCCACAGTAGGACTGAGGATTTTGCTTTCAGCACGGAAGTTAAGAGTGGGGACCCTGTGCCAGGCCACCTGGCTTTGAATCCTTCTGCCATTTAGTCTCTGAGTGACTCTGAGCAGGTTATTTAATCTGTATCTTAGTTTCCCTATGGCCACAGTTTTCCAGAATGTAAGTGCATCAGAATCAGCTGGAGGGCTTATTAAAACACAAGTTACTGAAGCACACCCAGAGAACAGACCAGTGAATAGGTTGGGGTGGAAGGGGACTGAGAGCTTGCATTTCTTTCGAGGTCCATAGAGATGCTCTGCTGCTGCTGTTGGAGGCACTGCATCTAGAAAAACCACTTCCCTTTAATAAAATGGGGTAAATATTAGCACCTACCTCCTAAGTTTGTCATCAGAATGATTGTGTGTGTGAAAGTCACTCAGTTATGTCCAACTCTCTGCAACCCCATGGACTATAGCCTGCCAGGCTCCTCTGTTCATGGAATTTTCCAGGAAAGAATACTGGAGTGGGTGGCCATTCCCTTCTCCAAGGGGTATCTTCCTGACCCAGGGGTTGAACCCAGGTCTCCTGCATTGCAGGCAGATTACTAAGGGAGGTGGCAGGTGGATGTACCGGGGGGTACTCAGAGGGATCCCTGGCTCTCAAGAAGGCGGCTCTGGGAGCCCAGGTCTATGGCTTGAGGCCAGGAAGCCTTGAACATGGGCCTGTTTGGTCTGGATGCATGTCCTCCCCAGGAGATGCCCCCGCTCCCACAATGTTCTCCAGGTCTGTCCATGAGAGCCAGTAAGGCTGGTCCCCCACAGAGCAGGGATCGAGTACCTGCACACATGTGGCCTTGGAGATGTGTGCAGAACTGGCATTCTGAGGCACCAGAGAAGCCCAAACATAAGTTGTTCAGAGCAGTGACTGGTTATGCTAATTGCCCAATGAATGCTAGTTATAATTATTCTGTCTGGCAAAATTGTACGTTTCTCATCATTCAGTTTCTGCTCCACACTTGCGGAAAAGCTTTCCTGATATTCCCTAGTAGAATATGCAGTCTTACACCTGTAGCCTCCCAACCTCATTATAGAACTTATCACTGCTGCTGCTAAGTCACTTCAGTCGTGTCTGACTCTGTGCGACCCCATAGACAGCAGCTCACCAGGCTCCCCCATCCCTGGGATTCTCCAGGCAAGAACATGGAGTGGGTTGCCATTTCCTTCTCCAATGCATGAAAGTGAAAAGTGAAAGTGAAGTCGCTCAGTCGTGTCCGACTCTTAGCGACCCCATGGACTGCAGCCCACCAGGCTCCTCCGTCCATGTGATTTTCCAGGCAAGAGTACTGGAGTGGGGTGCCATTGCCTTCTCCGGAACTTATCACATGGAATCGTAACTATTTACAACTTACACAAAAGCCTACGTCTTCCACAGACTGAACTGCTTAAGGATAGGAATTTTGTATTATTTACCTTTGATTTCCCAGAATATGTGTGACACAGACCAGCTGCCCAGTGAATATATTTTTATTGAAGAAATTGATGCAGAGTCCCGTGCATTTGTGATAATCTATGCAGGGTTGCCTGGACTCCGTAAGAACAGCTGTCTGGTTATCATTTAGGTTTTCCCCTCAATTCTAACACAGGAGACTTCCTCTTTTGACAGGGGTTCTCAATTATGGCAACATATTAGAAGCACCTTTTATACCACGGTGCTACTTGAGCCCCTCCCCAGACGAAGCAGTGCAGAATCTCTGGGTGGAGGCCCTGGGCACCGGTAAAGCGTCAGAGTTCATCAGGTGATTCTAATGAATAGCCTGAGTTGGAAACAAACAAGCTGGGAGAATGCAATCTACTAAAATGTGCATTTCATTCACAATTATCAGTCTTCTACTCCTGACCATAAACTTCTTTCTCTTATCCCAATATAAATTGCCAGCTTTGAACAGTTTTGAAAAGGGGTAAATAGAGAAATTAGCATTTGTAGAGCACTTTACAGTTTTCAAAGCACTTTCATACTCAGTGTGTCATCAAAATCTTAAAATAACCCAGTGAGGAAGGTATCATTATTCTTTACAAATGCTTTGAGGCAACAGCCTGGAGAGGGGGGTACACACCAAACCCTTTTAAAAGAAGCAACAAATCAGCAAAATGCCATCTGCCAGGGGTTGGTTTTTTTTTTTTTTTTCTCTTGGCCGATCTGCTATTAACAATGCTACCTATAAGCCATCTCTGCTGCTCATCTAGGACTTGGATTCCAAATATTTTTCTCCACTTGGCATTGGAGACACTTCGTTCCATGGCTGGCCAGTGATGTCTGCTCTGCCCCTTGGCAACCCTAAGCTGGCATGGCTCTCTCCTAGGTGCTTTTCACGGATTAACCTCATCCCCTGCTTACAGGTGTTGGTTTGACTTCACTCTGCCCAAAGTCAGCAACTCACAATTTCCCCAATAGTATGATTAAAGAAACTTCAGTTGAGAGCAGTTAAATGACTTGCTTAGACAAAGTCAGTGAGGGAAGGATCAGGATTCAAACCCAGATCAAGCAGGAAACTGAGGAGGACTCAGTGCTTTGAGGGAAGGAGTGGGCACAGAAGAGGAGAGGATGCGGCAAGGGAGGAGAAGGCGCTGGGCACCTGCTTTATCCTATGCAAGTCCGCCCAGGGCCACATCTGAGTATGTGGGCCTAAGACTAAACTATAAATGAATAACAATACTAGTTTTAAATGGGTGACAGAGGTCAAAAGGTTAAAAGAAAAGATGTCAATTAGTTTTCACCCAGCATAATTAAGCTTCCTTCATAGCTCAGTTGGTAAAGAATCCACCTGCGATGCAGGAGACCTCGGTTCAATCCCTGGGTCGGGAAGATCCTCTGGAGAAGGAAATGGCAACACACTCCAGTATTCTTGCCCGGAGAATCCCACAGACGGAGGAGCCTGATGGGCTATAGTCCATAGGGTCGCAAAGAGTCAGACACAACTGAGCGATTGAGTACATAGCATAATTAAGGATTCATTATTAAGCAGTAAATCTAACTCTATTGGATGCTTATTTTGATATAGTTGTTAAGTGCTAAAATAAGAAAATACTATCAGCATAGAAATAAATATAGCACAGAGATGGGGCAAATACAGAAAGAAAAAAGTCATTGTGGTACATCGGCCGCACTTTTCTTCACCTAGGAATTGAGAATAGGGTAAAAACAGGGGAAGTAGCAATAGATCAATCCATTGATTGATAGATAATAAATAAAGAAGTACTACAAATGTGTAGTAAAGCTGTTTTTTAAGGTGATACTTCCAGGATACTTTGGAAGGTTGGAAGTTTGGAGAATAAATGTGATAATTCTCTATTGTATTAGGGAAGTGTTTAAAATATATGTAATAAAGAATAAGGACAGTGTCAGACTGAGTACTGTACACTGCAGTCAAGAGCCTCGAGTGGCCCATGAACTAAGTTGGTGGGTTATGTTAGGGCTTAAAAAAAACAAAAAAGAAAAATATTAGAGAGCACCCATCCTTGTAAAGGTGAGTGTTGTTTCATGACCTGTTGGAATCAGTGTTGTGTATGTGTGTGCACTCTCAGCAGCTGAAGTTCGTACAGTACAGTCAAAAAAGCATGAAAACTAATGACATACATAAATATTTAAAGATATGAAATAGTTTAAAAAATAAGATAAAACAGTAACAATAGTTTGCTAAACATGCTAGAATTTAACCATCTAAAATGAGTATTTAGCTCATCAAACGGAGAAGGCAATGGCACCTCACTCCAGTACTCTTGCCTAGAAAATCCCATGGGTGGAGGAGCCTGGTGGGCTGCAGTCCATAGAGCTGCAAAGAGTCAGACACGACTGAGCACCTTCACTTTCACTTTTCACTTTCATGAACTGCAGAAGGAAATGGCAACCCACTCCAGTGTTCTTGCCTGGAGAATCCCAGGGACGGGGGAGCCTGGTGGGCTGCCGTCTCTGGGGTCGCACAGAGTCGGACACGACTGAAGTGACTTAGCAGCAGCAGCAGCAGCAGCTCATCAAAGAAATCCCTTAAGTACACTGCTTTATTCCAGGGATGTGGCAATGACCCAAAACACTTTTGGAAGTGCTTCCAAAACCTGAAGCACATCCTTGTAAATATAATTAATGGCGGCAAATATTTGTCCTTTGAGGAAATATTTTATATTTAAATAAAAAGTCACTTAGAACCAAATATGATGAATAAAAAAGATGACAATGAAGATGAATGGGATATGTTCAGAAAAACCCTGGGCTGTAACCTCAATAACAGTGAGAATGTCATTTCTAAATTTTATACCTCAGGTTCTGCCATATTGCTTGACATACGATAACTGACCGAAAGGTGTTTGATGAAACAGTGAACAAATGAACTAGAAAATACTTTGGTATGGGGCCCAAATGTGATATTTTTAAAAGGATATCCAAGATGTTCTAATTTAGTGATGAGCCTCTCAAGGGAATCAGAGGCTGTTTGAGGGCAAATCAGAGTGAGGAATACAGTTCTTGATGCATTGACATATGCTGTATTCACATCCAGGTGTGCTCACACATACTCATAACTTACCTTTTCTATCCATATGCAAATATGTACAAGACATTCCTATATGTATGGAAAGAAAGTTAAATCTTCTTAGTCATGGGTAGCTGTTCAGGAGAGAGGGAAAAATGAAGGCTTATTAAAATCAAAAGGGATGAAATGACCTATAGATATCAATTAGGTCTAACTGGTCTATTGTATCGTTTAAAGTTTGTGTTTCCTTGTTAATTTTCTGTTTAGTTGATCTATCCATAGGTGTAAGTGGGGTATTAAAGTCTCCCACTATTATTGTGTTATTGTTAATTTCTCCTTTCATACTTGTTAGCATTTGTCTTACGTACTGTGGTGCTCCCATGTTGGGTGCATATATGTTTATAATTGTTATATCTTCTTCTTGGATTGATCCTTTGATCATTATGTAGTGACCTTCTTTGTCTCTTTTCACCGCCTTTGTTTTAAAGTCTATTTTATCTGATATGAGTATTGCTACTCCTGCTTTCTTTTGGTCCCTATTTGCATGGAAAATCTTTTTCCAGCCCTTCACTTTCAGTCTGTATGTGTCCCCTGTTTTGAGGTGGGTCTCTTGTAGACAACATATGTAGGGGTCTTGTTTTTGTATCCATTCAGCCAGTCTTTGTCTTTTGGTTGGGGCATTCAACCCATTTACATTTAAGGTAATTACTGATAAGTATGTTCCCGTTGCCATTTACTTGATTGTTTGGGGTTCGAGTTTATACACCGTTTTTGTGTTTCCTGTCTAAAGAATATCCTTTAGTATTTGTTGGAGAGCTGGTTTGGTGGTGCAGAATTCTCTCAGCTTTTGCTTGTCTGAAAAGCTTTTGATTTCTCCTTCAAACTTGAATGAGATCCTTGCTGGGTACAATAATCTGGGCTGTAGGTTATTTTCTTTCATCATTTTAAGTATGTCTTGCCATTCCCTCCTGGCTTGAAGAGTTTCTATTGAAAGATCAGCTAAAACTGGAAATAGAACTGCCTTATGATCCAGCAATCCCACTGCTGGGCATACACACTGAAGAAACCAGAAGGGAAAGAGACACGTGTACCCCAATGTTCATCGCAGCACTGTTTATAATAGCCAAGACGTGGAAGCAACCTAGATGTCCATCAGCAGATGAATGGATAAGAAAGCTGTGGTACATATACACAATGGAGTATTACTCAGCCATTAAAAAGAATACATTTGAATCAGTTCTAATGAGGTGGATGAAACTGGAGCCTATTATACAGAGTGAAGTAAGCCAGAAGGAAAAACATAAATACAGTATACTAACGCATATATATGGAATTTAGAAAGATGGTAACAATAACCCGGTGTACAAGACAGCAAAAGAGACACTGATGTATAGAACAGTCTTATGGACTCTGTGGGAGAGGGAGAGGGTGGGAAGATGTGGGAGAATGGCAGTGAAACATGTAAAATATCATGTAGGAAACGAGTTGCCAGTCCAGGTTCGATGCATGATGCTGGATGCTTGGGGCTGGTGCACTGGGACGGCCCAGAGGGATGGTATGGGGAGGGAGGAGGGAGGAGGGTTCGGGATGGGGAACACATGTATACCTGTGGCGGATTCATTTTGATATTTGGCAAAACTAATACAATTATGTAAAGTTTAAAAATAAAATAAAATTGGAAGAGAAAAAAAAAATAAATAAAATCAAAAGGGGATAGAAGCAGATTTGATACACTAAGTGGTTATACGCAAGATTCTGCCTGCAAATTGAGAATGTGTCTTATCCCTATTGCCTGATATCAGGCAAATGATTATTTCTCAACTCCTTTGTGACCCAGTCCTGGATAGCCTGGTGAGGTGGAATTGGACATAGCACAGTGTCCTCAATCTCGACCTAGATTCTCAAAAACATATTAGGGGAAAGAACCCCACTATCTATCCTCTTTGAATTGTGGATGACAAAACAGAGGCAAAATAAAATATCCTGTTTATGGAAAGAAGCAGGACTAAGTCATATGATAGAGAGATTTTTAGGGCATCAAGAAGAGTAGAAAATTTGTCTTCTACAAGTTACCACAAAAATGCTATTGGAGAAAACAGAAAAACAAAAACAACCCTCCCATGTGTCTTCTGTTGAATAACAACGGGATATTCCTTTCTGCATGGTCCAAATAATTAAGATACATAACTAAATATCTCATAAGCATCACTATATTCTTTACATGTCAAAGTCTGTCTAGGCCAAACACCAGCATTTCTATTGCAATAGCAGTATGGAAAAATCTAGGGTCATATCCTGGGAAGAGTGGGATCTGGGTTCTAGTTGCAGTTTTTATCCATAATTAGCTCTGTGACCTTGAACAAGCTACTCCCCTGAGTTTTTGTAGCCTCCTGAATAATAGGGTGATTGGAGTGGATAGTAGCTGATTCTCCTTCCAGGATTGGCAGGCTAATACTTGCTAAACACAGTTTCATCATGTGATAGGAAAGACGTGCATGCAATTCATTCTATAACTTCCTCAAGAATGTCTGCTGAAAAGACCTTGCCTTTGTAGAGGGCACATGATGGACCTGGCCAGGTTCTCACTGTTATATTCTACCTGAGGGATGTTTTAGTGGCCTGGCTCAAGTTCAAGAAAGCACACACTTTCATCTCCTTCCCCATGCAAAGAGAGACTGATAAAGCTTTTGTTAAACTGCCCAACAAAGAGGAAACTACGAATTTCATGCAATTATATGGTTCCTGAAGGTTCTTCTAATTGAATTATCATAGGCGCCTATTGGGCATTCCTGGCCACGTCCCCTATAATTCCATTAGTATTCTTTCTGTGGATCCTATAAATGCCATTAACATAAGGCAGATATTTGCTTTCAATAAGATAACACAGATGATTTTGTCTAATTGTCTCTCTAATCCCTCCCCCTCACAGCCCATGTAATCCTTTGCAATTGTTCAAATCCAGCCATTTGTTATTGTTGATCAAAACTGCTTTGGAAACATGACAGTTACTGAGGAGGTTTGGCCCCTTCGCTTCACACATCACATGCTCTTGTCTTCCAGGTGGGTGAAATGAACCACTTGTACTGAGATCCATACTTTGAAACCTACGGGGAGGAAGGAAAAGGGTGGCCAGAACCTGCCCCAGTCCTCACTGCACTGCATCTGAACACAAGACTGATCTTGTGAAGAGATTATACTTCACAGACTAGGTGGGTTTCTTCTCCCAAGATTCTTCTGTCTCACATGGGCAGTGGTTGGCTATTTCTGGGAGGTTACATCTGCTGGAATGGGCTCACCATACAGCCTTTGCAGGCTGGCTCTTACCATTTCATCAAATCTTCATTATTCTTGGGCTATGAGGTCTTAGATATCCCTAAATCTAATTGGCTTTTAAGCTATTCAAAGTCTTCACTTGCTTACCTTATAGTTTCAGTTATCTGATTGCTTATTCATTTCTGATTATTGGCTGAGCAGGGTAAAACCTGATCTCTTTTGATCCTGATCTGATATCTTCATGGCTCCAGTGAGATATCTCTAGGAAGGCTTGGGCAAAATAAGTATTTTTGTGAATTGCATTTATTCATGTCTGACCCACCACTATAAATAATCCAAAGTGGAGCATAAGGTCCAGCCACTGGTCAGTGGTAGTAATAAAAGCTGAAACTCAGGTGGACCAGGGACATGAGTGATGTTCTTAATAAGAGTAGAGCTTGGATAGCCTCATTTCCTCTCCACAAAGCAACACATATGCACAGACCCAGGCATTGCAGTAAGAGAAAAGAAAATGTTAGACTGAGTTTGGGACCAGACGGCTTTCACAGTGGGCCTCTCTAATCTCATCTCCATTTCTGCAAATCACTTCCCTCTTAGACTAATCCTTTGATAATTACCAGGCCCATCCATTCACAGCTGAAGTGGAGATCCATCAGTATACTGCGAGGCATGGTGATATATGCAGTGGGCTGTCAGTGAAAGAAGCCAAGTCTCTTGTCTCAGCTGCAAAAGGTTTACCCTTTCCATGTTAAAGAAGGTTCAAATCAGAACACTTAACTTTGCAAGACTGGTTGAGGAACCTCCATCAAAAATGAGAAGTAACGAGAGGAGATGAAGTTTGCAGGAGACCCCTATTATCTCAGCTCATAGCAGAGCAATTATTGGAATAATCGCTCTACTGTGAACATGAATCCCACACTTAAAGTTGTTTCCCCATTATTTTCATTATTCCAATTGATCGAGGCCACTTCTAAAACTATTTGAAAGAAATATGGTCTTTCATTATAGTCTTCTATTTTTTAATGTAAGATTAAACCATGATAGGCATTAAAGAAAATATAAGAAGCACTAATTATGCTTCATACCATAGAAAATAGACCTGATTTTTGTAAGGGTTATTCACTGTAGATCTGTTTGCTTCAAAATATACAGCTAGAGAACTGAAAATTTTTGGTGTTTCCAATTTGGGTTTCCTCTATACACATTAAAGGTGAAAGACACAGGAATCAAGTGAACCAGATGTAGAAAGGGGCCACCAGGCCATTAAGTCCTATGTCCCTAAGGACCACTGTAGTTTGTCCCCCTCCTCAGAGTTTTAGCCAGTTTAGTTTGAAATGTATTAAGCAGTGTATCACCCAGAGGAAAAGTTCTGGATAACAAGAGTGTGCCATTAGAACACTTTCCTGATGACTGAAACCCTGGCTGTTCTTTAAAATGTAGCCCCAGAAATGCTCTAAGTGCAAATGTTCAATTAGAACATATTTTGATAGGGCTTCTTAGTAATGAGGTCCTTGGTTAGTAAATTACCACTCTGTGGCTAAAAAGTCAAGAGAGACATAGTTTCCTGGAGGGACAATGCTCTCTGGATACTGACACAGCCAGGGTCCTCTGCAATATGAAAGTGTTCAATATTTCTCTCAACTGTTGAGAGAAATACTTGGCTTATCAGCTTGGGATGACATAATAATAAGAGCAGGGGCTTCCCAGGTAGCACAGTAGTAAAGAATCCACCAGTCAATACAGGAGATGCAGAAGACACAGGTTCAATCCCTGGGTCGGGAAGACCCCTGGAGGAGGAAATGGTAACCCACTCCAGTACTCTTGCCTGGGAAATCCCATGGAGAGAGGAGCCTGGCGGGCTATAGCCCATGGGGTTGCAAAGAATCAGACACAACTGAGCACAGCATCACAGCACAAAAATTAAAGCTAACATTTATCGGCCAGGCGACTGTGCTAAGTAAGCTCTGAATTATCTCATTAACTCCTCACCATAAGCCCTATGAAGGAGACACATATACATTTTCTATATGAGGATGCTTATATGTGTTAAGTGACTCACCCATGATCACAGGACTAGTAGAGCCCAGAACTGAAACCAAAACTGTCTGACCCTGGAGTTCACTCCTAACCCTGTGTGTATCTCTTCACCTGGGTCTAAGTAGACAGACTGGTACCCAGGGCTCACTTCCGATCCTGTGAAACTGCCATCATTAGTGAAGAGGGAACCATCAGATGGGTCCAGTTTGCCTATAGCTGCTTCACAGGGGATCCACATGCTTTTCTTGACTGACTCCCACCAGGGGAAGAAAGAGAGGAGAGAACAGGAGCCTGCCAACCTCGACAGATGGTGTGTAGGCTGTTTTGGAGATGAGGAGAGAGAGATTTTTGCTGGCTGACAAAGAACAAGGGAAAGAGATTGGAGGGAAGTGTGACATAAGCAGAAAGAGCTAAACTTGAAATATACATGGAAGAGAAGAAGATTGAGGGATGGGGACTGATCTAGGAGACAGATGGGTAAATAGACTTGAAAGAACATTTTTTAAAATGCCACATAACTCCAATCTAGTGAGGAAAAGTGAGGCAGAACACACAGTCAGAAACGAGAGAAGCAGGCTACTCTCCATAGTGTTTCTGCAGTTTCCCAGTGGAAAGATACAAAAGACTCCCCCTACAAGGAATTAAAGATCCAAATCTACGTCCAAAGATAAACTTGCCCTAGTCACTCTAGTTTGGAGTTAGCCTCGTGGAAGAACAGAAGCTCGAAACATCTTGAAGAAGCTTAGGATTATCAGTTCCCATCCATTGTCAACTGAGTTCCAGAAAGAGGACAATAAGGTAAAACGGAATTTCTGTTCAGCTGAACCTCATGGATATATATCATCTATTACTAAGCTGCAAGGATCCTCTCAAATCTTGGCTGACAGACTACTGGTGGTGTGATCAGTGTCCCACATACTTGCCTTTCCTTTTCCCTCCCAAGCTAGCTTAAATTATTTATGCACATGACTTAACATTAAGATGGTTTATTCATGAGGTCGCCTTGGGAGACAGGAGATAGACAACCTGCTTTTGTGAGGGTCTCTCTGGAGAGCGGCAGCTGTAAAATGTGCTACTCCATCCAGCTCTATGAGGACAAAATATCTCAATGTAGAGCCCTCTGTTTAAAATAATGATCAATGTTGCATAGGTCCCAAGTTGAGAAGCATTTATATTGATATAGCTGCTTGGAGAGAAAAAAAAAAAAAGATTCCTCAGCACCAGACAGGGTAGGTCTGTGTTAAGGAGGACAGATCAGTACCTCTGACTGGTTGGATCTGCAACAAGCCAGAAGGTAATTTACCATCCTGAAGGTAATTTACCTTTGTCGGCCATGGTTCTTCTCTGGAAGAGATCAGGGACAACCAAATGAATCATTCTGCCATCTCTCTATACCATTTACTGTGGCCAGGGGCTTGGCCAGAGGTGAGGCTGGCTTGGGCCCTATTCTGGGAGGTTTGGTTGCTAAAGAACCTTATTACTGAATAGACTTTGTTGACAAATAGTCTCACCAGTCAGATAACTCTGGAAGAAAATCCTGCTGATTGCATCATAAGAAAATCTTTTCTTTTTCAGGTATCTTTTTTTCAACTTTCTTAATAGCATCCTCTGGTCATTTGTTTGCCTTTTTGGAATTAAATCTAACTGGAACTACTGCTTTCAATTAAGATCACATAATGTATAACTGCAATTCTCAACATGCAGCAAGATTTTAAAATGTTTTGTCATAGTTAAAACTGCATTAAAGACATCAGTTGTGTTTCTCCCTCCTCCTATACCCTGACCTTTTCCACCTCCCTGAGAATTCTCTTGTGCTACAGATTTCCCTACAATTAACCTGTGCTTTGTCCTGAGTTAGCTTAATTGAAAACATCAAGCCAATAAAACCTAGAAAAGACAAGTGTTTTATAAAGATACAGGGGAAAGAGAAGGGTTTTATGTAAACCTATACACTTCAATTTCTGCTCTTAAAAAAAAAATGTATTCTCAGGAAGATAGGTGTGGGTTTATTTTCTACAAACAACCTACGCATAGTACTGAGTATGCAGCTCTGAACTAGCACAGATATAAAGTATAATGCATGCTCTAAGCAATCAAGGAGACTACCCGGGGAAAAGACATGCATATCTCAGAAGCTAAGTGGTAATAAAAGAGTTAAATAGGTATCAAAGAGTTACTGGACAAAATATATTCATTTCCCATTGTGTGGAAATTTTTCCAGATGTTCACAAGGCTCACTTCCTCACCTTGTTGCAGTCTTTCCTCAGTGTCACCTCTTCATTGAGCCCCACCCTGACTATCCCACTTAATTTTGGAATGCTCCTGTGGTGTTCCAATCTTCCCTACTATAGTTTTCCCATAGTGCTTTCTATCTTCTAACAAAAAACCCCCCAAAAATCTCATTAATTTATTAGGATTTGGGTTCTTTTCTGTCTCTCCCACAAAAATATAAGTTCCATAAGGGGCAGGAATTTTAATTTTTGTCCACTTTGTTCACTGTTAAATCTTTAGCTCCTAGAAAGTGAACAGCACTTTGGAGAAACAATAAATATGTGTTATTTGTATTGCATGACCTTGAAGTTGAGTTAGATAGAATGAATACAAAACTAAAGAGTCATACACCATGATCTAGTGGGGTTTATCCCAGGGATGCAAGGATTTTTCAGCATCCACAAGTAAATCAGTATGATATACCTCATTAACAAATTGATGAATAAAAACCATATGGTTATCTCAATAGATGCATAAAAAGCTTTTGATAAAATTCAACATCCATTTATCAAAAATGGAAAGTGGGCATAGAGGGAACATTCCTCAACATAATAGAAGTCCTATATGACAAACCCACATCTAACATCACACTCAACAGTAAAAAACTGAAAGCATTTTCTCTAAGATCAGGAACAAAACAAGGATGTTCACTCTCACCACTTTTATTCAACATAGTTTTGGGAGTCCTACCCATGGTAATCAGAGAAGAAAAATAAATTTTAAAATCCAAGTTGGAAAAGAAGTAAAATTGTCACTGTTAGCTGATGACATGATACTATACATAGAAAAATCCTAAAGATGCTACCAGAAAGTTACTAGAGCTCATCAATGAATGCAATAAAGTTTCAGGATACAAAATTCATATACAAAAACATCTGCAGCATTTCTATACGCTAAGAACAAAAGCCCACGCACCACAGCCAGGGATGCCTGGGCGCCACAACTGCTGAGCCCATGCACCGCAACTAGAGAAGCCCAAGCAACACAACGAAGATCCGATGCAGCCAGAAAGAAAAAAAAAAAAAAGGGACCTAATTACATTTTAAAAGTGTGTACCCAGCAAAGAAAACCATCAACAAAATGAAAAGACAATCCACATAATGGGAGAAAATATTTGTAAACAATGTGACCCACAAGAGATTAATCTCCAAAATATACAAACAACTCATGCAGCTCAATACTAAGAAACAACATAGTCAAAAGTGGGTAGAATTACTCTTCAATCAAAAAAAAAAAATTATTTTTTAAAAATGTGCGCAGAAGATCTAAATAGACATTTCTTTTTTTTTTTTTTTAAATAGACATTTCTTTAAAGAAGATATACAAATGGCCAAAAAGTACATGAAAAGATGCTCAACATCATTACTTATCAGAGAAATGCAAATCAAATCTACGATGATCTCACACCAGTCAGAATGGTAATCACTGGAAAGTCTACAAACCTCTCCAATAAATTCTGGAGAGGATGTGGAGAAAAGGGAAACCTTCTATACTGTCGGTGGGAATGTAAATTGGTACAGCCACTATGGAGAACAGGATGGATGTTCCTTAAAAAACTAAAAATAGAATTACCATATGGTCCATCAATCTCAATCCTGGGCAGATATCCAGAGAAAACCATACTTCAAAAAGATACATGAACCCCAAAGTTCAAAGCAGCACTATTTACAATATCTAAGACATGGAAGCCAGCTAAATATTCATTGATGGATGAAAGGATAAAGAAAATGTGGTACATATATATAAAGAAATATTATTCAGCCATAAAAAGAATGAAATAATGACATTTCATTATGGATGGACCTAGAGATTTCACACCAAGTGAAGTCAAAGGAAGACAAATACATGTGATATCACTTATTTGCGGAATCTAAAAATCATGATAGAAATGAACTTATTTACAAAATAGAAACAGACTCACAGATTTTGAAAGCAAACTTATGGTTACCAAAGGGGAAATGGTGGGGGAATGAATTAGGAGTTTGGGATTAACATATATACACTACTATATACAAAATAGATAAGCAACAAAGACCTACTGTATAGCACAAGGAACTCTACACATATTCCATAATATTCCTAAATATTCCTAAATAATAAATATAAATAATTATATTATGGAATATAATGTTATATTCCATAATAACCTAAATGGGAAAAGAATCTGAAAAAGAATAGATACATGTATAGATGAATCACTTTGCTGTACATTTGAAACTAATAAAACATTGTAAATCAACTATAATTCAATATAAAATTTAAAAAATAAATAGAAAGGAAGAATGATTAGTTAACAGTACCTGCTGTAAGGAACTCAGAATGACACTAACAATCAAGAGAAACACTAATAACAACAGTGATAGTTGTTATTTATGGAGCACTTATTTGGGGCCTGTCACTGTGCTAAGCTCATTATTTAATTTCCACCATAATCCTTTTAAATAGATATTTACTCCCTTATATTGATAAGAAAACAAAGGCTCAGAAAATTTAAATCATCCGTCCCAGATAACATAGCAGGAAAGTGGCTACTGTGTTGGAGTTTCAGTACAAGACTCTTTCACCTCAGAAGCCATGACTTTTCTATTGTTTTAATTATAGAACTTTTCCAAACATATATAAAATTAGAATCATGTTATGAAACCCTCTGTATTCACTGCTCATCTTCAACCAACAACCATAAATCCATAGCCAACCTGGTTGTCAGAGGTCATGATCTTAACCACTTACTATATGAAGAAACAAATGAAACAAATTTGACTCCTTATGAGCAGTCTACACATGAGAGTAGTCAGGAAAGCCTCCAGAAGGTCTACTTTGGTTAAACTCCCCTCCTTTGCTTTCTCAACTCCTCCTCACCAGTTCATCATCCAGGCTTCATGTGAGGCCACAGGGGATGGACTACCCTGTCTCGTCTCTGTTCCTAACCCTGTGCTCAGGATTCGTGAGGCCTGATCCAAAGGAAAACTGAGTGAGCACTCGTTAGGGTGAGTAGATATGCTTAGGTTGGCAAGAAAGAACTTTCCACTAAGCCTCATTACACAGGGTTCAGAGTCCAGAGGAACAAGTTCAGGAAAGGAGACCCTTGAAGTACCCAAAGACTAAGACCAGGTATCACTTTGGGGTGCTGGTGGCTGATGGTGAGCCTGGAGGGACCATCAGTATTTAGGGGCTAAGAGGTGGGTACACAATACTATGGCTGGACACAGCAGACTTAGGAAGTCACAGAACTTGGGTATAAAAGGGGTGCTGGGAAGGCTTACTTCCTAAAGATACTGATGTAATCTTGAGCAGCTCCTTCTAACGGGAGAGCAAGTCCACAGAGGTCCCTGCTGCTGTCTTTCCTCCCCTGACTTCTCCAAGCGGTTGAGAGGAAGAATCAGGAATTTATGTTCAGTTCAGTCCAGTCACTCAGTCGGGTCCAACTCTTTGCGACCCCATGAATCGCAGCACGCCAGGCCTCCCTGTCCATCACCAACTCCCAGAGTTCACTCAGACTCACGTCCATTGAGTGGGTGAGGCCATCCAGCCATCTTATCCTCTGTTGTCCCCTTCTCCTGCATCCAATCCCTCCCAGCATCAGAGTCCTTTCCAATGAGTCAACTCTTCACATGAGGTGGCCAAAGTACTGGAGTTTCAGCTTTCGCATCATTCCTTCCAAAGAAATCCCAGGGCTGATCTCTTTTAGGATGGACTGTTTGGATCTCCTTGCAGTCCAAGGGACTCTCAAGAGTCTTCTCCAACACCACAGTTCAAAAGCATCAATTCTTCGGTGCTCCGCCTTCTTCACAGTCCAACTCTCACATCCATACATGACCACTGCAAAAACCATAGCCTTGACTAGATGAACCTTTGTTGGCAAAGTAATGTCTCTGCTTTTGAATATGCTATCTAGGTTGGTCATAACTTTCCTTCCAAGGAGTGTCTTTTAATTTCATGGCTGCAGTCGCCATCTGCAGTGATTTTGGAACCCAGAAAAATAAAGTCTGATACTGTTTCCACTGTTTCCCCATCTATTTGCCATGAAGTGATGGGACCAGATACCATGATCTTCGTTTTCTGAATGTTGAGCTTTAAGCCAACTTTTTCACTCTCCACTTTCACTTTCATCAAGAGGCTTTTGAGTTCCTCTTCACTTTCTGCCATAAGGGTGGTATCATCTGCATATCTGAGGTTATTGATATTTCTCCCAGCAATCTTGATTCCAGCTTGTGTTAGACAGACCTAACTTGGGATCATACCCTGCCTCTCGTACTTATGTGACCTCAAACCAATTAAAAAAAAAAAAAAAACTTGCCTAAATCTCAGCTTCCTGATCTAAAGGGGGCAGCTTGTATAGTGCATATTTCAGGTGTCTAACATGATGCCAAACTCCGATCCTTTGGCCACCTGTTGTGAAGAACTGATTCATTGGAAAAGACCCTGATGATGGGAAAGATTGAATGCAGGAGGAGAAGGGGACAACAGAGGATAAGGTGGTTGGATGGCATCACTGACTTGATGGACAGGAGTTAGAGCAAGCTCTGGGAGTTGGTGAAGGACAAGGAAGCCTAGCATGCTGCAGTCCATGGGGTCACAAAGAGTCAGACACGACTGAGCGACTGAACTGAACATGATGCCTGGAACACGTTAATTCTCTAGGAATCGGGGTTGGAATGTTCTCCCTTTCTGTCACGTGACACTTTAGCATTCATTAATGAAGACAGGGTGGAGATCCCTGGTGAAATGTGTCTATAACTGATATTATTCATATTTTTACAAAGAAGGAAACTGAAGTAACAAGGAATCCTTATTGGATTGTAAGTCCCAGTGACCCACATCCCACCCGCATTTTGGAAGAGAGCCAGGATCTTGAACCCAATTCCCTCTCACTTCTCAATTCTTTCTCACTCTCCAGGGTCATAACTCTGACTTTCTGTTATGTCCACATTAACACCTTTGAAGGCACTGACCCGTTCTCAGTGTTCTCCTACTGTACCATGTCATCCTCAGGCTGTAATAGTACAGGAACAAGAAACTGAACATCTTCCCTGTCCATAAGCACTGTAAGCCTGAGTGCTCAGTTGCTAAGTAATGTCCCACTCTTTGTGATCCCATGGACTGTAGGCCACCAGGGCCCTCTGTCCATGGGATTTCTCAGGCAAGAATACTGTAGTGGGTTGCCATTTCTTCCTCCAGGGGGATCTTCCTGACCCAGAGATCGAACCCACATCTCCTGCATTGGCAGACAGATTCTTTACCACTGAGTCACCTGGAAAGCCCCAAGTACTGTGTTTATGTCTATAAATACATGTACACACACAGACCCACAACGTATGTATAGATAAATACACACAGTGTATGTATATATATCATATATATGTGTGCTCAGTCACTACAGTTGTGTCCAACTCTTTGCAACTCGATGGACTGTAGCCCACCAGGCTCCTCTGTCTGTGGAACTCTCCAGGCAAGAATACTGGAGTGGGTTGCCATTTCTTCTCCAATATCATATCTATCTATACACACATATATAATATACACATATATTGCTTATAGCAATGTGGTATCATTAGTCTCTCTTCTCCTTTCTTTCTGTTAATATTAGAACCAAGGGCCAAGGAGGTATTGTAACTTGCCAAAAGCCAGTGTTGGAACTGTGTCATCCAGCCAGCCCACCTGGGCCCTTCAGGGGTACTTCTCATGCTCAGGAACAATGAGGGAGTTGAGAGTAGGGTAGAGACACAAGGGCCAAGCTATTGCATTCCATACCAAGGTGTCAGCAGGATGGTCAGATCTTCAACTCAGTCTGACATTCTGTAGGCACAAAATTCTACACCTAATTGCTCTCCATGAATCATCATTGTCAGGTTGTTTTGCTAAGCATATTTTGTGTTTAAGTACAGCAAAATCTTTCAGAGGTTCAGGTGGTCATTATAATAAATTCTCTGATGAATAGGGGCAATGATCACAGGCCCACATATATAGGAGAGAATCCTCAGGGGCTGAGGCAGCATGGCTCCTGAACAGGCTATGTCTGCTGGAGCTGTTGTTCCTCCCAGAAATAAATTTCCAGAGCCTCATTACTGGAGGAGAGGCTGGCTGATACAGTGGATAACAGGGTAGGCTCTAGAGGCAGATTGCCTGGGTTCAAATCCCACTCCACCACTTTCAAACTCTGGGATCTTGAGCACATTATTAGCCTCTCAGTATGTCCGTTTCATCCTCCGTGAATGGGGATAATAAAAATATTTGATTCATGGCTTGTTCTGAGAAGTAAATGAGTTAGTGCACATTAAAAACAAAATGTAGAGTCATGCCTGGGAAATAGTAAATGCTTAACAAATAATGGCTATTATACCAAACACATCTCCAGACTATGAGATATCCCCCATGTTTAGTGATTCCCTCAACTCCACACTCAACTTTGTTCATTCTCTCCTTGAGGAATTTAATTTGTAGTTGAGCTGGGCTGCAATATCACTCTTGCCCAGCAGGTATCAGTCACCCCCTCGTGGCAATGTTCTCCATACCAAATTCGTCACAATAAGCTTTTAGCAATAAAATAAACTTAACATCCAGACATCGGAGAAGGCAATGGCAACCCACTCCAGTACTCTTGCCTGGAAAATCCCATGGACGGAGGAGTCTGGTAGGCTGCAGTCCATGGGGTCGCTAAGAGTCAGACATGTACTGGAAATATTTGGTTAAACAAAACTGAAACCATTTCTTTATTGCAGAACTTTTCAGAACATCTAACATGTTACATATATTGCAAACCTATAATCGTGAAGGAGGGGATGGGCATAAGAGGGGAAGAATACTGCTGGGTTCCCCAACTTTTCCAAACCCAGACCTTTTCTTCTACATGACATTCACTCATTGCTTAAGGGACATTAACGTTCTACGAAACTGAATTGGATAACACTTCATCTATGTGTGCTAAGTCACTTCAGTCGTGTCCAGCTATTTGCGACCCCATGGACTGTAGCCCACTAGGCTCCTCTGTCCATGGGATTCTCCAGGCGAAAGTACTGGAGTGGGTTGCCATGCCCTCCCTTGCCTTAAAGGGTAGTTTTTATATCATCTGGTTGTTAAAAATGCAGTTTTCTGAATTTCACACAAGCCCTACAGAATCAGACTCTGAAGGAAGGGCTGAAGATTCTGCATTTTAACAAGCTCCCCAGGTGCACATTAAATTTTGAGAACGACGACCTTAAAGAAAACACAGCCCTAATTTTGGAATTCTATACATCTGAAATCTTGAATACTAAATTTTCCTTAATAGGAAGAATACTCATTAAGTTCCCAGAAGCCCCTATTTTAATAAAAAGGAGGTACAGTGGGATAACTAGCGAGGTTTGTCTGTTGGTTTAATTGCATAAATAGTAATGGTTTTCCCTGTGCTCGGTATTGTGCCAAGGAGCTGGAGATACAATGCCCAGACCCTGCCTTCAAGGTGTTTACAGTCTATAATTATAAAGGGAACTGGGGACGCTTAGGGCCCCCCAGGTAGTGTTAGTGGTAAAGAACCCACCTGCCAACGCAGGAGATGTAAGAGACAAGGGTTTGCTCCCTGGGTTGGGAAGATTCCCTGGAGGAGGGCATGGCAACCTACTCTAGTATTCTTGCCTGGAGAATCCTGTGGACAGAGGAGTGTGGTGAGCAATAGTTCATAGGGTTGCACAAAGTCAGACACGACTGAAGCAATTTAGCATGCACACACGGAGACACTCAGCCTCCTGCCTGGAATCACTGGAGGGCTTTGGATGCAGTCACTCAGTAGCCAAGTTCACATAGGATTCAAGGGACTCATCCTAGCAATTAAAGTAGGGAGTATGCACCTGTGCTCAGTCATGTCTGACTCTTTGTGACCCCACAGACTGTAGCCTGACAGGCTCCCCTGTCCATAGGATTTCCCAGACAAGAATACTGGAGTGGGTTGCCATTTCATACTCCAGGGATTCTTCCCGACCCAGGGATCGAACTCTTGCATCTCCTGCATTGGCAGGCAGATTCTTTACCACTGCACCACCTGGGAAGCTTCAAGTAGGGAGAAAAAGAATTAATTTCTCTCTTAAATGGCTCAGTCACAAATGAAGATTGGGAGGAGGGTCTGTTTTTGATATCCTGGGGGAAAATGGAGTAGGAAACAGAAGAAAGCAAATGAAGTAAACGATGAGAGTGGGAAGTAATGGGCAAGGAAACCTAATAGGGAGATGAGTTCAGGGAAGGAAACAAACAAACAAACAAACAAACAAAACCCTGTTGACTCTGTTCGGTTTAAGGTGAGAAACAACAGGAATAGAATGTCAAATTGCTGAGTCCTGCAGACCTAAACCATAAGCCTTCTCTGAACTGTTAAGCTTTTTCCCTCTATAGTCGCTAATTAAATATTGCCTAAAAATAAAGAAAAAAAATACAAAGGCTTTTTTTTTGAGTCAAACAGAATGCATATCCTGAGACTATAATGGGGTTGGTATCTGGCTGACCTACACAGGCATGAATGTGGAGCAGGTCAATAGAGGGCTTATCTCTGTTTTAAACTTTTCATAATCACTCCTGAATTCATGTGTTATTTTTAGAGCATTTTATTTTCATATGTAGTCTCTTTGCCCTAACTAGCAATAAATGAAAATATATGGAATTTCCCTTTCAGTGTGGTTTATGCAGAACTATAAACCAGAGGATCAGATGATTCTAAAGGACATCCTAAGTAGTATTTGAAATCCAAAAATCATCTACGTGTACAACAGGAGAACTGAGCAGGCAAAGCTCAGGAGTTTCCCCAAATCAGGGCAGCTCAATAATTCAGTGTCCTTTGCAATATTCTCCTCGTTTATCCAGGTGATATCTCTATAATAAGCTGTTCACTCTCTTGCACATGAAGCTTGCTATATTGGTAGGTTCCTGAGTCTCTTCCTACTCCTGTCATCACAACAGTGTCTGTGTCCCCAGCTCAGTCATAGGTATCTTTATGATCAAATATCTGACTCCAGCACCTGAAGCCACAGTGAGTCCATTTTCCTTTTTCCCTCTGTTCTCTGTGGAGCAGGGCTGCCACTAAATAAGAATTTAACCGTCTGAAGCTTAAGTCATTGGTTAACCAGTGAGCTATCACTGGCCCTGCGCTCTTCTGTTGTTTGCCTGAGCAAAATCTATCACGACTCTACGTGCATATGGCATGTGTCAACTGTTTTAAAATTAGCCAATTTTCCTAAGCATAAAAATGGATTTTTGTCATATCACACGCACCATATATCACAGAAACAAACCGGTTTTTGTTGTGGCTTTTTTTTCTTTCCAAAATGCATTAAGTCTTTTTAAGTCACTGCCAAATCCATTTTGCTCACTGCATTTTTGAGATACATTTAAAGAAACCAAGCAGAGGGGCAAAAAAGGAAAAAAAACCTCATACGGTGCTGTCACCTGGAGAGAAATCTAGTTCATTATCAAGCCAACCATGCCTAAGAGGCTGGGTTGCTACACCTGCTTTTCAGTAATAAATACTGCATATGTATGCTGCCCTGCACTGAAAGTTTGGGATAGGGCAAAAATAATTAAAATGGTAAAAAAGTATGGTGATTAAGAAAAAGAACTGTCACTTATTGAGCACTCTCTGTGTACCCAGACAGTAAATACTAATTCTGCATTATTTCATTTCATACTCAAAACTATCCTATGAGTACACAATACATCCATTTTACAGACGTGGAAACTGAGGCTTACATAGGTAACTTGGCAAGGTCACATACTTAGCACACGGCAAGGCTTACCAATGACTTAAACCCAAGTTATAGTCCCTGAGCCTATTCTCTCGATGATTAGGTCATCTTATCTGTAAGTTAGAGCATATTCAACTTCTGGAGAGATAATACTGAGATATCAGTAAGCATCTAGGCCAATTCTTATGCTGCAGCTTTCTCTTAACAAAGGTTATAGGGGTGTTGTCACGGGCTCAGTTGCCTTAGGTTCCGTCAAATAAATCCCCACTTAGCTTGGCAAGAGGAAGAGAAGAAGATGAGGCGTCCTATGTCCTCCCACCAGCAACACACGGCACTGTTTTGAAGGACTGTGGATTAGAGCAAGCCTCTGGAAAATTCTGTGCGAAGCCCTGCATAATATTTCCAAACCTTGCTAAAGTCAAGAGTGAGGCAAATGTACTGAATAGGCAGCTGTCAGTGTGGTCCCTTTTAAGGG
The DNA here is from genome assembly GCF_029378745.1 of Bos indicus. Lineage (NCBI taxonomy): Eukaryota > Metazoa > Chordata > Mammalia > Artiodactyla > Bovidae > Bos > Bos indicus. The sequence continues at coordinate 59,238,006 of NC_091775.1, read as the reverse complement.
GCCTCCAGTTCCTCTCAAAAGGGGGGGAAAACACACCAAGTCTCCTACTTAGGTTAAAATCTGTGAATTTCTCTTTCAAAATGCTCAAGTGTTAATTGAGAGGGCAGCACATTAAATCGTTATTAGTCATTAATGCTTCAGCACAAATTAGTTGATCAGGTTACTGAGAGGTGTGAAGGGCCCTGAGGAAAAGATATCATTTTGATGGAGGTGGTGGGGAGTTGAATGGGTGGGGCAGGGAGGGAGGGGAGGAGGAAGGACCATAGTATATCTCACTCACTCACTCACTCACTCACTCACATCCACATACACAGGCACCCACACATACCCACACACATACATACATACACATACACACACACCCTCTGCTTTCCCTTTGGAGCCTGCAGGGACTGTACTCACAGGTAAGGCTTTTAAGAAAGGTTCCAGCCACTCCTCAGCATCTTCCAGGCAAGAATCTTGCCTGCGCCTCCACGGCCAGAGGGCGTGTAACACAGCCGTCTGCCTCTAGGGGTCTCCAGTGCCCTGAGGCTTCAGGAGGAAGCTGACCTTGCTCTGTTATCCCGCAGGGCTCACATCCCAGACGGCGAAGATTGCGGAAAGGGAAAGCGGCGCGTGTTGGGAGCACCCTCCAGGACCCCCTCACCCGCCGGGAACAGTGCTCATCGACCTCCCCAGCTCCTGCCTGTCGGCGCATTTATAATATGCTAAATGGCTGAACAGAGAGTGAGGGGGAGGCAGACATTAACTGCCCCCGCACTCCGTACTGAGTGCTTAAGCGTTCTTATACCTCAAGGGGATTCCAAGGACTTCCCTCTGCAGCCCCACCCCGCACTCTTCCCGGAAGCCCCATCTCAGCTACTTCAGAGCGGGAATCACCGCAGGCTCAGCCTGAACTGGGCTGCTGCCCCGAGTGAGGGTCAGAGCAGGGTCCCGCCCTTGCTGCTGAGGCTGGACTCTGATGGCCAGACCCTCTCTGAGGTTGGGTCTGAGGGAGGGAAAGGACAGATAATGGGCGAGGACCACAGCCTGGCTCCTGGGAGACCTGCGTGTCCTATGAAAGCAAAGTCACTGAAGGCCAGAGGGTCCAGAGATTTTTTTTGGAAAATCTCACAACTGAGGAGCATCAGGAAAAGCAAGAAACTTTGAGAGAGGCACTATTCTTCCCCACCCATGCTTGAACAGGCTGCAGGGTCGGCAGCAAGACTCCAGCTCTCTAACCCATCTCGTGTCTTGGGTTTGAATCGCAGCGCCACTAGCTGTGAGATCTTGGGTAACTGACTCAACCTCTGAGTACTCTTTTTTTTTTTTTTTTAATCTTTATAATGGGAATAGTGATATCTATTGCATGTGCAGGCTCAGCCACTCAGTCGTGTCTCACTCTTGGTCACCCCATGAACTGCAGCCTGTCAGGCTTTTTTGCACATGGGATTTTCCAGGCAAGAAGACTGGAGTGGCTTGCCATTTCCTCCTCCAGGGGATCTTCCAGACCCAGAGATCAAACTCTCGATTCTTTACCACTGAGCCACCTGGGAAGCCCATCTATTGCAAAGGAAGTAATTATAACTAAAAGATTGCGCAGCTGGTACATTGGGTGCCTAGCACTGTGTGTGACACACCACAGGCATTTGTGCATAGGCATTGAATTTCACACATCTTCAATGACCGAGAGCAAGAGGAATTCATCCTAGGCTCCCTCCACAGGTGTGTCAGCATTAATGATAATCTTATATTTTAAAATCAATTTTAGTAAATCAATCATAAGCCCGGTGTTTTAAAGGAACTCTGTAGCATGGTGATTTTCAACGCGTTTTTGAACAGCCTTTAGGTTCCAAGGAGGTGTCTCAAGGATCACTTGCAGGTGAAAAAAGAGAACTGACAGGTGGGGAAGCTCCGGGCCCCCAGACCTGCTCCAGTCAAAGACGTCTACTTTTATCTGTTTCACATATTGGGGTTCTGGGTAAGGATTTATTTGATTAGTCTTCTACTGCTTTTAAAAAAGGTTAAAACCGCTGGCAATATACCTTTGTGTAATTCAGGGAAACCTTTCCTCCAAGCGTAAGGACACTCACCTCTTATTTCATTTGAACGTGGAGTGCACCTGTATCCAGAAACAGAGGCACTTACATCCAGCCCATACATCTTAAGTACCCAATGTGTGTAAAGCATTGCACTTAAAACTTTGTAGCTCCAGCCTTGTGACCTGCTCCAGAAATACCCGAGGGTTTAACAATGCTTCCATCCCACTCCTAACCGATTTAGCCTTGTCCTCAGAGCAGCTACCCCGACCTTGACCACAAAGGCGCCCTTTCCCCTGCATGCTACCTAAGACAATGATCACATTGAAAGTCCAGTGTCGAAGAGCATGGGCCTGGGGATCTCACAGATCTGAGTTCAAACGTGAGCTCTGCTGACCTCAGGTTATTTTATGTCCCTGAACTTAAATTTCTTCAACTATAAACAGAAGATAACAACCTTTCTCAAAGTGTTGTTAGATGATTAAATGAGCGATGCCTGGCGAGCACTTCACATGGTAACTGCTGCCAGGTGTCCAATAGCAAATCCTGAAGCTAGTACCTGACCCTCACTGACTGTAGCTAAATGCCATTTCTGTTCTCTAAGGAAGTCAACGTCTTGCGAGATTTAATACTTAGGGATACAAAACCAGCAGCTGTCATTTTCTCAAAGCCCATTGTGTGGCAGGCACATTGCTGATGTTTTTCAAACATCATCTTTAATCTTCATGATGTTTGCACTTCATGATATAAGGGGATAGCCTCTCCATCTTACTATATGGGCAAACTGAAGCTCAGAGAGGTTGTGTAATATATCCAAGGTCACACAGCTACCGAGTGACCAGGACTAGATCAAAGCCCAATTTGTCTGACCCCGAAATCAGGAGCCTTTTCTCCCCACCTTGCTGACTCTCAGAACTTTTCCTAGGAGGAAAGCAGAGGGCATGGCACAGGGGCAAGAATCTCTGGGTTTTTCCTTCCCCAATTTCAGTCTGTAAACAGGAATGACACTTCATAAGGTTATAGTAAAAAATTAAATGAGAAAATATAGGTTTCAAAAAAAGCCTAGTACAGTGTTTATCAAGTATGCTTCAGATGTATATTAAATAGGTATGAACTTGCCCCCTCCCAGGTTTTATCTGCTCTCCAAATCATTTATTTTTTTAATCTTTTTCCCAGAAATATTTATAGAAAAGATACATATGTATGTATGTGTATCTATGTGGAGTAGTGCATGTGAACATATATGTATATATGTGCATGTATATATACATATATATGAAAAATTATAGCACAGACTACCATCCAGGTCAACTGTCAGCATCTCAGAAGCACTGCCCTCTGTATACCCCTCCCTGGTCAAATTCCCATTTCTCCCTCCAGTCCAATTCACTTCTTGTCTTGTTGAAAAATAATTTTCCTTTCCCCTTTCGCTCATGCCACCGGCTCGTCTCTGGCCTTTTTGCTGTGCCTGTGCCTGTCACTTGACTAAGATTCTGAGCGACACGTCATTCACAGGAGAGGCATGAAACCAAGTGGTTCGGCAGCAGGGACACACGTGCGTGCGTGCGTGTGTGTCCACACCTCCCACCTCTGTGGAGAGCAGCCAACCAGACATCCTGTGAGACATGTCTTAACCGCAAAGAACAGAAGGACAAGTGGACTGACGGGAGAGAGGCTTGCAAACATTTGGGCTGCTTCCTAGCACTTGCACTGTACCCCCCCTCCCCCAGCCTGGACCAAATCCGGTGCCTTCAGTGGTGGCGGATGCTCATTGCATTACAGCCACCAGAACTTGATTACTGAGTCCACAAGGTTTTTTTTTCCTTTAGACCCCAGATTCTATCCCACCTGGAATTTCCAGGTGGCGCTAGTGCTAAAGAACCTGCCTGCCGATGCAGGAGACATAAGAGATACAGGTTCCATCCCTGGATCAGGAAGATCCCCTGGAGGAAGGCATGGCACCCCACTCCAGTATTCTTGCCTGGAGAATCCCATGGATGGAGGAGCCTGGTGGCTACAGTCCATGGGGTCTCACAGAGGCAGACATGAGTGAAGCGACTTAGCATGCACACATGCAAACGGACAGATCCATTTCCAATTTAAATGTTCCCTTCTCAAAGACATCTTCCTCAATCACTCTCTCCTACTGCGCTCTATTTTGATGCTTTTCTTCATTATCAGCACGGAAAATATCTCATTTATTTGTCTACATATTTCTCTTTATGGATATATAGTAATAAACAATATAGACTCAGTATCTAAACTGGGTTAGAATGTCAGCCACCTCTTACTAGCTGTGTGACTTTGGACAAATTGTTTAACCTCCCTGGGCTTCCAATTCATCATCTGTAAAATGGGAATATAAGATTTATTAAAATGAGAATGATAGAATCATGACATGAAGGCAATGAGTTAATATACGTAAAACCTTCAGTATAGGGCCTGACACATAAGTCCTACTAAAGTGTAAGTACTTCTGTGTAAGACAGATAAGGACTACACATAAAGTACCTCTTTTATCAGCCATGCCAATAGTAATCATCATCATGATTATCATCCTCTAGAGTGTAAGCATCTTGATGGCAGGGTTTTTATCTGTTATTCACTGCAGAACTCCCAGTGCCTAAGAAGAGTACCTGGTACATACCGTATCCATAATATTCTGAATAAATAGTTCCTGACAAATGCATCTTAGAACTCCAACCCCAACAGTGCCTCTGAGTACAGGAGAGGGCCATAGGAACAGATAACTATAGTGTGCTGGGTATAGTACAAAAACAGAGTTTGAGTGAGACGTGCAGGGGTGTAGAAGAGGAGGCAGTTAATTCCTTGTCTTGGGCAAGTCTTCTCTTCCATAAGGAGAGTATCCTTATGTAGTGTTAAAGCTTAGTAACCCTCAAGAAACAGACCACAGGGCAAGGGAAGGTTCTCCACAAAAGCAACACAGCACATCTGACAGCTTGGGATACTGAGGAAACTGCCTGGAGTTCAGGTAGCTGAACTGAGAAGGGGTAAGGAAACAGAGACATGGAGAGGCTGCTGGACCAGATCGTGAAGGGCCTCCTCTTTGTGATGCTAACAAACTTGGGTTTTTCTCCTGATAGCCGTGAGGAGCCACAGGAGAACCATACTAAAGGAAAGAGCGTAATGGCGTTTACCCGTTTGAAAGATCACTCCAGCCAGAGGCTGGGTTGGCTAGTCCTTAAAAAAAGGAGACAGGGAGACCAAGTACAGGGCAAGTCCAGGTGAGAGGGATGAGAGCCAGATAGATAGGGGCTGGAGGAGGAGGGAAGGGGAGGACGACTTTGAGAGATCAGCAGGAGGTAGATCTCCTTAAGTCCAAATTGATGGAATTGATTGGGTGTAGGGGTGGATTCAGATGGGTATATCTTTCCTTTTCTCCTTTGCCTTTCACTTCTTTTCTCAGCTATTTGTAAGGCCTCCTCAACCTACCATTTTGCCTTTGTGCATTTCTTTTTCTTGGGGATGGTCTTGATCACTGCCTCCTGTACAATGTCACGAACCTCCATCCATAGTTCTTCAGACCCTCTATCAGATCTAATCCCTTGACTCTGTTTGTCACTTTCACTGTATAATTGTAAGGGATTTGATTTAGGTCATACCTGAATGGTCTAGTGGTTTTCCCTACTTTCTTCAATTTAAGTCTGAACTTGGCAATAAGGAGTTCATGATCTGAGCCACAGTCAGCTCCTGGTCTTGTTTTTGCTGCTTGTATAGAGCTTCTCCATCTTTGGCTGCAAAGAATATAATCAATTTGATTTCAGTATTGACCATCTGGTGATGTCCACGTGTAGTCAAGTTTTCTTTTGTGTTGTTGGAAGAGGGTGTTTGCTATGATCAGTGCGTTCTCTTGGCAAACTCTGTTAGCCTTTGCCCTGCTTCATTTTGTACTCCAAAGCCAAATTTGCCTGTTACTCCAGTATCTCTTGACTTCCTACTTTTGCATTCCAGTCCTCTATGATGAAAATGACATCTTTTTTGGGTGTTAGTTCTAGAAGGTCTTGTAGGTCTTCATAGAACCATTCAATTTCAGCTTCTTCAGCATTACTGGTTGGGACATAGACTTGGATTACTGTGATATTGAATGGTTTGCTTTGAAAACGAAGAGATGATTCTGTCATTTTTGAGACTGAACACACATACTGCATTTCAGACTCTTCTTTGTTGACTATTAGGGTTACTCCATTTCTTGTAAAGGATTCTTGCCCACAGTAGTAGATAAATGGTCATATGAATTAAATTCATCCATTCCAGCCCATTTTAGTTCGCTGATTCCTAAAATGTCAATGTTCACTCTTGCCATCTCCTGTTTGACGACTTCCAGTTTGCCTTGATTCATGGACCTAACATCCCAGGTTCCTATGCAATATTGCTCTTTACAGCATCAGACTTTACTTCCACCACCAGTCACATCCACAGCTGGGCATTGTTTTCACTTTGACTCTGCTCTGCCTCTTCATTCTTTCTGGAGTTGTTTCTCCACTGATCTCCAGTAGCATATTGGGCACCTACCTAGCTGGGGAGTTCATCTTTCAGTGTCCTATCTTTTTGCCTTTTCATACTGTTCATGGGGTTCTCAAGGCAAGAATACTGAAGTGGTTTGCCATTCCCTTCTCCAGTGGACCACGTTTTGTCAGAACTCTTCACCATGACCCGTCCGTCTTGGGTGGCCCTACATGGAATGGCTCATAGTTTAATTGAGTTAGATAAGGCTGTGGTCCACCGACTTGATGGACATGAATTTTATCAAGTTCCGGGAGCTGGTAATGGACAGGGAAGCCTGGCATGCTTCAGTCCATGGAGTCGCAAAGAGTCGGACATGACTGAGTGAATGAACTGAACTGGGGGTGAAGGGAGGAGCTGTGTGAGAGAAAGCAGAGCTCAGGACAACCTGTATGTCTTAAATTTGGCCCCGGGGGATTGGTCTTCCCATTAACCAAAGCAGGGAATTTGGAGAGAGGAATCATTGTGTGTGTGAAATGGGTACATAATGTGTTAACCTATGAACATTTTAATCTTGGCAATCATCAAAGTGAAATATGTTTGGTTGGAAAGAATGTTGACATTTGTCATGTGCCTGGAACTGTGTTTGGCTTCTTATGTATTTCATCTCATTTAATATTTAGAACAGATTGAGATATGGGGCATTATTTTTTTTTTTATAAATGATAAAACTGAGGTTCATTTAAGATCCCTACTTTACACAGTGAACACTGAAGAACAGTAAGAAAACCAGTTTGATTAAGCAAGATTGAATGAAGTGCATATAAAGAGAGGGATCAGAAAATAAAGTTTAGGGGCAGATCATGGAAAAATTTGAATTGAGATATTAACCACCCCACAGGGATGTTGTAAAAATTGGTTGAGAGAAAGCGTATAAAGCATTTTGTAAACTATAGAAGGCTAAGCAAATATGAGGAATTCCAGTTGTGGCCAAACCTTATTGCAACAAATAATAATAAAGAACATAACGATGGGTGGACTTTAGTGTTCAAATCTGTACTTATTAAATAAAATTCAACAATTATGCCTTCTCCCCATTCTTCTTACTGATAGGTCCACAAAAGAATCTCTAACACATAGCGGTAACTTTTCTTTCTCCCCACCAAACCATCAACACATATTGTTTGAAGGAAAACTCTCCCAAGGAAAGATGATGATATGATAGGCATGAGAAGGAAGAAGGGGATTTGAAAGTCAAACAGACCCAGCTGATCCCAACTACTGTGTCCTCACATGTTAGAGTGAGACCCTAAAGATATTTAACTTGGATATTTCTACTGTCAGGCAGAACCACAAAAAAATTAGGATAAAATTCCTAGGCCTCCTACCTGCTAATTGTTTCCATGTGAACTGGGAGCAGCAATGCTCTACAAATGCTTAAGACTGGGCTGAGTCACAGTTGGTAAGGTCACCATCAAACAAGCCAGCTTCAGCTAACTGTACCCTCCTTGACTTTCAACTTTGGAAATACATGACAGACATTCTTTGGGCTGCTACTGCCCAAAAGAAATATAATGTGAGCCACATAGCCACATTAGAAAGTAAAGGGAAATGGGTGAAACTAATCATAATATATCTTATTTAACCTAATATATACAGTATAATTTTAATGTGTAATCAATATTAAAAGAAACTGTGGTATTTGAAATTCTCTTCCTTTAAGCCACGTCTTCAAAACTCAGTGTGCATTTTTACACTTTCGACACTCACTGCAAGTGCTCAAGAGTTACACGTGGCTGGTAGCCGCCATATGAGTACTACAGTGTGGGGCAGAGCTCAGTCCTGGAAGGTATCAGATTGCCCACCTTCACCTAATCCAGCATGCCAGGTATATTTATGTTTCACGTGAGCTTCAGTGAAAGGAATGATGGAGCATTTGGCTGTTGAGAATTCCATACTCTAATGATGTTCCTCAACTTTACTTCCATCTGCACGGCAGAGCAATAGTTTCCAGAGACAGCAGCCTGCGTCCTAGTCACTGAAATGAGACCCATCCCTCGCAGCCCCCAGGCTGAAGGACAACTGGGCTGCCTCTCTTCACCCCCAAATGGAAGGGGCTTTGGCCCACAGTCACTAACCACATGCCCATGGGCCTGGACCTCTAGGTTAGCCCCCAAACATGGCAGGCAATACTTGAGAATAAAATAAAGGGCCTCTGTCCCACCAACCAACTCAGGGTCACTTAACATAGAAAACAAAGGTGAAAACAAGGCCTAAGGGAGAATTTTCAAGAGAAAGTACATATCCCTGAGGACTTGTCCTCAGAGTGAACTCCTGGGGCTAAGCAATCACACACCCACCAGGTTCTTGGGGACCTTCCTTTTGACCTGAGAGCCACGATGAAGTGACTTTAGGTAAGTCATTCAGTTCTCAGGGCCCCACTGGAATTTTGTCCATGTCAGAATGGGGCCACCGAAGCAACCAGTGACAGGTAGAGTGAATGAAGGTCTCAAACCAAGCGAAGGCTGAGGAATAGGGTTTCACCAGTTCTGTGTTTGCCTTGACCCCTTCGCTAGAAAACAAGGCTCATGACTGGAGTCAGTGTGTGTGGCTGTCAGGTCGGAGCCATCTCCAGGTGCCAGGCAGCCCTTGGCCCTTCCTTGGCTGGCAGATTGACTCCCCCCCTCTGCTGTTCAGCTGAGCAATCACAGTTCCTCGTGGTACAGCTGCGGGCAATACCACACCCACCCTCTTGCTTTTGTGGTCTCCTCCTTGGTGACTGCTACAGCATATGTTTTATTAAAAAGGAAAAGGAGGGAAGATGAGAGGTTATGTACATGGGCACGCTCAAGAATCTTAAGATGGAAAGTCTCCTCAATGCTAAACGCCTGAGGGCTTTGGCGTTTTGCCGGCTCCAAGTAAACCTCAATAGGGATATTTGGGTGGGGAAACAGGAAATGAAGGAAAATCAAGGCTCTCGCTCTCAGGAGATTCTCAGTCTAAAAAAAAAAAAATATGAGATTTTCTCATATTCTCTTGAAATTTGCCTACTCCCCTCCCCAATATCTTTCTCCAAAATTTTTGATATGCTGTTGAAAAGCTCTCTGACCTTGAGCACTATTTTTCCTATAATATATGGATTAGACTTGAGGGTGGGTAGAAGGCTTAGGTAATTTTCAGTGTCTAATGAGATGTCCAACATTTCAAATCCCTCCGTCTCATGTGAGGGCAGCTTCCCCTAGGCCACTCTATGCTTCAAGTAATTAACCCAGATGTATGCAGTTACCAGGATCCAAGTGGAGAAGTGGCTTAGAGCAAATCCCATGGAAACATGCAAGCCTTGAAGTTTCCAGCTTCCTCAACTGTGCTGCAGTGAGCCTCTCTGTCAACTGGGATCTTTTTACCATCTCTTCCTCTCCAAACAAATCCCACTCTATCCCAAGGCACAATTCAAATTTTCCTTCCTTGGAATATTGAGAGCTCTTGTTATCTGCACAAATCGATTGTAGATGAATTAGGTCAGCCTTGTGAATTTCTTGTATTGAATGGCTGTTTAGAATGTATGTTGTCATTTACCTTTTCCCCAGATGTAAGCCTATTTTCCTAACTAGAATGTAAGATCATTGAGGGCAAAGACAAGGTCTTAATAAGACTTCGTATCCCTCGTAGCTCTTAGGTCAGTGCTAGAGGCGAAGTCCTAGGTTACTGCAGCCTCCCATTCCTGCGAATTATAGAACAGCTGAGTCAAATCATGGCTACCACAATTAAACCATTCCCTAGGAGATACCTGGAGAGCCTGGGAGTGATTTAGGAGTGACGAGACCCAGACCCCATTCCGTAGTTTCCCTGAATTGTTTCAGAGTAAACTAGTTCATCTTCCAAGGTCCTCTGCCCTCCTTTTTCCAAGAAGGAGGCTAAACTCATTGTAGCTCTACTTGTTAGGGTAATCAAAGATAAATGAGACCATAAGGCATGTGAAGATTAATTAGATGAACTCCCTAAAATACCTTTAGCCCTTTGGAAAAGTATGCCATTGTAAAATGTACATACAAGGTCTTATTATTTAAGAGAAAGAGTTGAATCACCAAAAATAATCTGCACAGTGGAGAAAACAAAACACTAATCAGGAACCCTCAACACTAAGCATCCCACTCAGCAGAAAGTACCCACACAGATGTCTCCAGTCCCTCCAGATTACTTCTTGTTTATGAGCTGGGGAGGGATTTTGGAGCACCGTCTCAGAGGATGTTTTTGTGCCAGGCTCCCCAGTGGCCAGCCTGTGTCTTGGGAAAGGGGATCAGAAGGAGTTGATGACGCAGGTATGTTCTTTGCCCTCTGGTCTTGCTCAGTAAACAACCTGTTAGAAGTCCAGAAGGGAAAACCCAGAGGATGATCTTAAGGGCCTAAATGGGGGAAGACATCGCCCATCTCTGAGTCTGGCCCAATGCTAACAGAGCAGGAACCCTCCTCACTCCCCAGCCCATCCCTCCTTTCCTCCTTTCTTGTGGCCACACTGCAGCACACATCCCTCCATTCTTGGAGACAAAGCCAGCCCCATTTTTGGGGAGGAGTGAGAAGCAAGAGTCCGGGATGCTACTGTCTTCTCCATGGCTGCAGAACAGCTGTTAAACCCTTTGGTGCCAGCTGCCCTCCAGCAGGGAAAACCATGGTCTGATATTTGCTTTTTCCTCAAACATTTCACAGTATCCAGGCTCTCTACCAACTCAAAACATATCCCTCCTCGAAGAAAAAAGCATGCGTTTTTCCCCACAGTAGGCAAGTAGTCAGAAGCTAAAAAGAAGGTATACACACACACACACACACACACACACACATATATGTATAGCAGCAGCTGTGATGGAAAATTTCAGGATCATTGTGACAGCAGTGCTTGGTCATGCCCCCAGTGCTGCAAAGCAACTTATTTTGGATGGAAGGGAACTCCAGAGGGTCCTGCCATCAACAAATAACATACACATAACTGTGTGAAACCAAGAGGGAAAACACACAAACTCCAGAATCACTTTGCTGTCGTCTGATGTCATCAGACTGCCCCCCAGGGGATTTTGTAAAATACTTTAGCTTCTTGGTTAACACTGGCAATTGCACGTATTCTAGGAAGCATGGTCAGAAAGAGAATCTCTTCGCCCTGCACATGTCTGGAGAAGACAGAGGCAGAAATACTTGACTTACAACATACCTTTTATTCTCCTGATGGCTCTATGCTGACAGATCATTGTCCCTGCTGGACGAGGCTCAGATTGCCCAGCTAGAAGCCTGGCCTGTTATAATTGCTCTCCTTTGAACAAAAACATTTGCTTCTGCTCAGGGCACCTGACTCCGAGAGCGAGGAAGAGCACACACAGTTCTTTATGGATGGGGTCTGTTCAGTCATGTTACAGTGCATTAGCTTGATTATTAGTTGATATTTGGCTTAGGTCTATATACCCTGGATAAATATGTACCATGCAGAGGGACTGCTTGGTGAGCAGAAAACTCCTCTGGGCTGGAAGAGCAGCTCCCAAGTTCATGTTCCTACTAGGCAGAACACTCCAGGCATCTGGGGCCTGGGCAGGGAGTTGCACATGCATGCTGCTTCTAGAGGCAGCCTGCTTCCTTCATATAGCTGTTAACAGGCACACACAAACACACACACACACATACCATAGGCAGCATTAGATGAGTACCCAGAAAGATGGCCAGATAATCTCAGCGTGCCCTTCCTTCCAGCATAGCAATTCTCTCCCCAGTGTCCCCAGCAAGCTACCAGTTTCCACTCAATCAGTGGGGTTCCTGCTGCCACCCTGGGGAGACTATTTGCAACCCACAGGGTTCACTCTTCAATCTTTATTTGTTCCTGGCTGTATGTGCGTGGGAGCAAGAGACAGGCCTCTACAGACATGCCAGGGAGCTCTATGGACATGTGAATAGAGCTCTAGGAATGTGTGAATATCTGTGAACGTGTGGATCGTGTATGCCGACCTCAGCTCTTGGGGGCCCGTCCCAAACATAGGGAACCATGTACAGTCCAATCCAGCATCCGCTGGGTAGGCAGAAGTCCTTGTCATCTTCTGCAATTATGCAGCCTGACAGGTTTTCTGAAGCTAATGGGAGTTGCACTAACTTTGAGGACTTAAACCAAGCAAAAGCAATATAGGTCAGGCAGAGTGCCCAAGTCGTGTGACAGCCATGCAACCAACACCAGGAGGCAATAACAGGACGGTCTCAAGCTAAACCCCAAAGTCCACTGCTCAGCCCCACAAGACAGAAACTAAGAGGCGAGGGGGATCATTCCCTCTGCCTGCAACTGCCAGGCACCAGGACAAGAAGGCTGTAGGAGAGCAAAAGCATCCCCTTATCAAGAGACACACCAAAAAGACAACGAAAAAGGGCGGTGGAGAAAAACCACCAACCCCCTGCACTGTTACCTTGAGTCCTGCAAGAGCCCTCCTTGCTCTATCAGCTGCTCCCCAAACCTCCACCGCCTGGGAGGAGACTCCTGAAAGGTTCCAGGTTTTTGTGCAACATCTCCAATGGCAGCTTTCCAAAGTTTTTACTTCATGATGTCTCGTGGCTCCTTCTCATTTGGGGAAAACGTGAATGCCTCCCGCTCAGCGTGTGAAAGGGAGCGGATGTCTCTTTTCAAATCTTGCTCCCCGCTTTGCTGCTGCCGCTGCCGCCGCCGCGCCGCCGTCAGACCACTTGCCTGCTGCCTTCTTCCAGCTGAGCAGCCAGGATGCCTGGCATCCACAGCATGTTTGAAGTGGGGCTCGGACGCTGGGTCGGGGCGCTCGCGGGTGGAGAGGGAAGGAAAGTACCAACCCCGACCCGGGGAGTCCTCTATCCCTGCACCGAAGAGAAAGCCAAGCTCGTGCCTTCCTCCCAACTCTGTAGAGACTCACTCGCCCTGTCTGTCTCCCGGAATTACTGCCTTGCCCATGGGTAGAGACAGTTCCTCCAGCTTCACTGCTCCCTCGGCTGCCTGCAGACCTGCCCGGACGCTCGCCGCGCACGGCAGGTGCACATCCCCGGGCAAATGCTAACGGTGTCCTCTGAGCTCAGCGAAGACGCTGCCCGAGCAGCCGCGAGCAGAGCAGCTTCCGAGGCGGGCGGATTCCATCCCAGGCTGTAGCCCAGCGTGTCCCCGCTCCGACTCCGCGCTTTTCACCTAAGCAGTTTCACCTGCAGGCTCACACACCAGATGAGTGTCTTAAGATAACAATGCTCCCCTGCCTGCCTCTCGCTTTCTTTCTAATGCACGTAGGTGGGCAGCCAATGAGACGCAGCTCCACACTCCCCACGGGCGCCCATTGGCTGGGAGGCTTGACTGGGGGCGGGCTCGGGGCCTCACCGGCTGTCTTCTTTGGTTAGCTGGCTGGCTGGGGTACCAGCTCTGTTAACCCTCCCAGCTTTGCAGCAGAGACTTTTTTTTTTTTTGGTATGGATAAGGGAGCCTTGGATAAATTCATGACTGGGGAGTTGGATAGTCGAAGAAGGCTGAGGAACAGAAAGACGCTTGGAAGCTAATTACATTTTCTTCTATTCTTCTGAGTTTCCATAATCATTTGTCCCAGACCATTTTGTTTGCTTGCTTAACTAGAACTTGCAGAGATAAGGACCCATTTGAACCATTTTCCTTCTAATTTGAGGTTTTATTTGGTTGTTTTGTGCATTTTAGCCTCTTGGTCACGGTCCTGAATTACTTAATTAGAAATCACTGCCCAGGTGAGAATCTTTATCTTATTGTATTTTCTGCCTCTCTCACATACATGTACACACATCATAGATCAAGGAGAGAGAGAGAGAGGCAAAAGACAGCAGGAACTCAGTGAGCAGACAGAGAAAGAGATCTAGAGACTCTGAACAGCTAAATCAAGAAACATTATGTCCCCAAACCAGGACTGTGAAGACAAAGGCAAAGTAAAGAACTTTAGGTTTCTGGGGCGAAATTAAGAGGAAAAAATGTCCTGCCTCCCCCAAAGTGAACTGTTTTGCCTGTGGTGTTTTCCTTGGGCATGCCTCTTTTCACTTTAGTGTGTGTCAGGAAGAGGGAATCTCCACTTGGTTTTTAAAGGAAGACTAGAGAAGTCAGAACAGGAACAGCCTTGTTTCTGTGTTTCTGTGAAGCAGGTGCTGTTGCTGAGCCTGTGAATTGAGAGAAGAGAGAGAAAAAGGAAGAATGAAAGAGAGAGAGAGATGGGGGTGGGAAGGAAAGAGTAAAGGAAAAAATATTAACTTTGAATCAAAAAATATGAAATATAGTTCTAAATGTCCTAATGAGGGTGCAAAACTGAATTAATATTTCCAGCTAACTAGCATACTGCACTAAATTTTGGCAGAGCATGGGAGCGTAATAGTTGAAGAAAGAATCCAATTCAACAGAAGAGCTGGGGGTTGGAGCTGGCAAAGGGATGTGAGGGGTTCACACTAACTTGTATGATGGGGAAAATATGGAGAGGAAAATACGAAGTCAGAAAGGGAGAGAAGTCTTTTGATTTAGTTTCATTTAAAAATGGAAACCAACATTAAGGATTATTTTCATAAAGAAGCATAAAAAAGAAAAGCAGACAGAGGTTTACCGAATGTTGAAGTAGTATATACCAGGATTATCTAAAAAGCATCAGGAAGCCAGCTGTTCTGAGTGAATGGGGAAAATGAGAAATATTCCTCCCATACATACCCCTTAGCTCCACTCATCTCTTTCACCTCTACTCTCTCCTCTGCATCTTTTATAGCTTTGACCTTCCCTCTCTGGATTGTAGGTATCTTTTCGCCTTAAGCTACAAAACATGTCAGAGAGCAGTCCCGAGGATAAAAACATGGAAGTGGACCAGTGAAAGTCTAAATCTGTTACTATCCAACTGCTGAGTTATTTACTCCTGCGCTTCCTAGAGACAGAGGCCCCCTGAACTTTCCCTGGTGAAAAGACACCAAATTTCGAGACTCTTATAAAAAAAAATAGTAGAAAGGAGTGGTAAAGGAAAGGGGAAGTTGAACAAATGACTACCAATCTTCAGGGAAGGAAAGTTAAAATTTCCAAAACCTCTAAAGAAGAAGGAAAGGGTATAGAGTTGGGAGACAAGAAAACAACTTGTAGAAAGAAAAAAAATTGCATCTGCTTTCTTCTTCTATAGGGTCCGCTGCTGCTGCTGCTGCTAAGTTGCTTCAGTCGTGTCCAAAGCCATGTAAAAAACAGCTTAGTTAGGTATACTAGACATTACTAGACCACAAAGAAAGCTGAGCACTGAAGAATTGATGCTTTTGAACTGTGGTGTTGGAGAAGACTCTTGAGAGTACCTTGGACTGCAAGGATATCAAACCAGACCATCCTAAAGGAAACCGGTCCTGAATATTCATTGGAAGGACTGATACTGAAGCTGAAGCTCCAATACTTTGGCCACCTGATGTGAAGAACTAACTTACTGGAAAAGACCCTGATGCTGGGAAAGATTGAAGGCAGGAGGAGAAGGGGATGACAGAGGATGAGATGGTTGGATGGCATCAACAACTTGATGGATATGAGTTTGAGCAAGCTCCGGAAGTTGGTGATGGACAAGGAGGCCTGGAATGCTGCAGTCCGTGGGGTTGCAAAGAGTCAGACACAACTGAGCAACTGAACTGAACTAGACCAGTGTACAGTTTGATATATTTTGCCTATACATGCATCCATGTGATCACTACCCACAGCATTTCCAAGAAGCTTGTCCTGACATTCTCAGTCCAAACTCCCTTCCCTGCAGAGATAACCACTATTCTGACTTCCAGCATCAAAGAGTAATGTTACCTTGTCATGAATTTCATAAATATTTTATCTTAGAGGATAACCTCTTCTGTGTCTGGTTTCATTCCCCTATGTCTGCAAAATTCATCCACATTGTTGCACAATATTTTTTATTGCTGTGTAGTATTCCATCACATGACTGTATGCTATTTATTCATTCTCCTATTGATGCATAGTTGAGTTGTTTCCATTTTTGTTTTACATGAGTAAACATGCAATTAATGTTCTTGTACATTCTTTTGGTGGACATATCATTTATCCTGGGTATATGCCAAAGAGTATTAGTCACTTGATTTGCTTTTGGTTACTACCTGGGAAAAAAATCTCATGAAAAAAGTTCTGAAGCCTATTTTCTTTCTGAAATAATTGAAGAGTGGCAACGGCTATCACTCATGAGCACCAACTGTCAAAATTTTAGATCCTTTATATACATAGTCTCATTTCCTTCTCACACCTATTCTAAAAAGCATGCATTATTGTTTCTGTTTTGCTAATAAAAATGTTCTATTTTGCTAATAAAAATGTAAGACACTATGTTGGGAAATGGCCATTGACCTTCTAAGGTTTTGTGTGTGTGTGTGTGTGCATGTGTGTGCATGTGTGTGCACGTGTGCACGCACATAAGGGCTCTGTGAAGGGACCTATGGGTAAAGGGAGTGATGGAAAGTCTCACTTCATAGCTATGAGATTCGTCTGCAGATAAGAGAGGATCTGGAGAACACTGAGTGGTGGACAGAATGGCATGGGAGGAGTAAAAATGGGTTGCGGACTTTAATTTGGTGGGGATGTGTTTGTGTGTTGCGGGGGAATGGGAACCGGACAGTGTAGTAAGCACAACATCTAACAGAATAAAGAGTATGAAATTTGGAAAAGTTTTTGAATTTCCAAACTATGGTGTTTGAACTTTATCCTGTGGGAAAAGAAAAACTAGAATGGCATGAGGAAAGTAAGATTAATAAAGATCAACCTGGTAGCTGTCTAAGAAAGAGTTTAAAAGCAGGAGAAGCATTCAAAAGCTATTATGAGTCAGGGAGCAAGGCCATTGGAGCTGGAATATGGAAGTCAGACCTCAGGAAGAAAGTCAGGATTGGAGATGACAGAACCTGCTATTTTATAGTGTCTTAGTCAATATAAGTATTTGTACTTCTATAACCTGTGGGATGGGCAGAGATCAGTGGCCCCATTTTATTGAGGGGGACAATGAAGATAAGAATAGTCCAGGTTCAAACTGATTTGTCTCTAGGATGATATGCATGTTTAAAGTGGTATTAAAAGCTGCACTGATGGATATGTAGTAATAAACCTATCTGTTATTAATATGCAAAATAATAATGTTCCAGGCTCACCTCCAAAGAAGCAAATTATGGAGTTGAGACTTGACTTCAAGTCTATTGCTTCACTACATCATGTTGCCTGATTACAAAGGTAGTTATTTAGATGTATACAAATTTCTCCCAGTCCCATTTAAAAGTAAAACATCATACAGAAGAGATGCTCTAGTTCCTGTGAACTTCAACTTCTCCCCATCTCTAGGTGTTTACTTCCCTAAGAAAAGGCCACATCACAGTGTATGCATATTTACAGGAATCCAGTGCCCTGGCGATATACTATCTCTTTTTATGTGCATAGTCCTCTTGCTCGACCCTTCCACAAATTCCAAGTCTTTCCAATTCAATTTGTTGTTGTTCAGTCACTCAGTTGTGTCTGACTCTTTGATACCCCATGGATTGCAGCACGCTGGGCTTCCCTGTCCTTCCCTATGTCCTGGAGCTTGCTCAAATTCATATCCATTGAGTCGGTAATGCTATCTAACCGTCTCATCCTCTGCCGTCCTCTTCTAAATGGACGTTTAATCCATGTACCCTTTTTCTTGTGACTGTGAATGAGAAAGTATGTAAAAATGTAATCATGTAAAAACTATAGATAGGCAAAGTAAAGTCAATATTGACTTATCAGAAAATCAAATGGTTCACTTGGGTTTTCTAAAATGACTCAATACACTTCAGAAAATGAGGAAGAAAGATTTCAAAACAATAATAGATTATATGCTACTCAAAAGCAAGAAGAGTATTTTTCCTAGAATCTGTCCATGCTTAGTCTAATGCACAGCATATGGTAGGTATGCAAATGTTTACTGAATGAATTACTGGGAGCCATTAAAGTCCAGAAATTATCCATGGGTGTACCTAGATGTCCTGTAATTGTGTAGTGGAAAGGGCCCTAGGCAAAATCTTGTTTGTGGTCTTCACTCCCCCACTCCTTCTTGGCAGATTGATCTTGGGTAAACTGCTTCACTGGGGCTTCCTCCCCTGGCTCAGAGGTGAACAGTCAGCTGGCAACACATGAAGATCCCCTGGAGGAGGGCATGGCAGCCCGTCCCAGTATTCTTGCCTGGCGAATCCCATGGACAGGGGAGCCTGGCGGGCTGAAGTCCATGGGGTCGCACAGAATCGGACACGATTGAAGTGATTTAGCATGCATGCATGCATTGGAGAAGGAAATGGCAACCCACTCCAGTGTTCTTGCCTGGAGAATCTCAGGGACAGAGAAGCCTGGTGGGCTGCCGTCTATGGCGTCACATAGAGTCAGACACAACTGAAGCAACTTAGCAGCAGCAGCAGCAGAAGCGATTGACCACACGAAAGCATGCAAACTGCTTCACTGTTTCACTGTCCTCAGCTTCCTTATCTGTCAAATGAGAAACTGGACTAATAGATGATCTGGTAGTTTCATGCTATTTCTCACATTCTAAGACCAAGTGTATTTTCTCGTTATCACTCTAATTTTTCAATGGGAAACCTTAAGTAACAAAGTTAATACTGGTTTTTATGCTAGAGAGAGTAGGCAAAAGAGACACCATGGGGTCTTTATCTCAGTATCTCCTATGAAGAAGAGTTTAAAAAAGTCATTAGCTGATAAATGCTTTTTGCAGTAATTTGCAATGCTACATGGTAATAGTTCTTAGATATGTTAAAAAAAAAAAAACTGTTATAAAGTCTTTATCTCTTTTCTTATAAGCAAGACCTTCACTCCTTAAATGTGACCTTAAATATATGACTCATTTTCTTTATTCCCATTCATCAACTAGAGTAACCTTGTCAAATATATGGCAAAAGCTTTTTTTGTTGTTTCTTTAAAAGGACATACATTCAGAGATGCCAATAAATTGACACTAGGTAGAATGAGAATGAAATTGTTCTAAAGTGGAAATCCTCTTTGAAAATGGTGGTGCATTAAATTCCCAGAGATTAGAAATTATTTATAACATAGTCTTACAGCACTTAGTATTTAAGTCAGCATTGAATAAATGTTTAAGGGCAAACTTTTTTTTTTAATTGAAGTATAGTTCATTTACAATGTTGTGTTAGTTTCGGCAAACTTTTGAAATGAGTTAAAGGTTATCCTGTAAGAGAAAGTTCAGTTAATCATCAGATACTAGCACATACAAAAATCACTTTTCTATCAGTTTATTGCATACTATCATCATTTTGTTAAGACTTAAGGCATTACTGCCCAGCACTAATGGAAACAAAACTTTCAAGGGTTTTTGTTGTTAGTGACGTTTTTATTATCTACCCTGTTCTACTCTTGATTGGACTGGGTTTGACCTGGCCCATGCCCAAGGATATTTTTTTATTCCTTTTCCGTTTGTTAAGGGTGTCTAGAAACTTTGTTTTTCTCACATTTTCTTCCAGCTCTGTTCTGTTTACTGGATTCTCTATAACTAAAAGCTCAACAATTCTTTGAGCTAGCTCTACTTTTTCTATCAATTATAGCCAGCTCCAAATGATCTTTATATTGCTCACCACAGATAAGATTGGTAACAGAAATGGAACGGAAAAGGGAAAGAGAAATAGCAAATAAAAGTTCTAATTCCCTGCTTAACTGTATGCAATACACTGACTTTGTTATTTGTCATTCACACAATCTATCTATATATATGTACATACAAAATATTCCCTCTAAACATATTTCTGCATCGTTAGTGCTGAGTAATAACACACACGTGCATTTATTCCAGCACACGTTTATCCAATATAAAAATCCAATTTTAGTGGGTAAAAAAAGACAAGAATGGAACCACCTATATCTACAAAACAACTGGGGGAGTATTTGCATCTACAGACCCCCCATCACTGGCTTTGAGGAAGCACATTTAAAGGGGTGTGCGCGCGCGCCCTTCCCAAGCCATCAGGAAGATAATGCGGGAGGGAAGATTTTGCATTGGAAAAACGGCTGGGAAAAAAAAAAAAAAATGCTGTGCAGGTAGTTAATAGCCAAGAGCGTGCTCCTGCTGGGGGGATGCAAAGGAGGAAGGCGGCAGCACCGGCTGCCCGCTGGGGGCTGACCTGATTCCCCAGAATCTTCAGCTCCCTTCCTCTTTCCTCCGACGTCCTTCCTTCTCCTTTCTTCTCTCCCCACTTCCCCCCCACCTCCCCTCTTGCCTTCCCCAGATAAGCAGCTCCGGGAAACAAAGAGCGCGCGGGCTCTCCTCAGCCGTGCACCAGGCCAGCGGCATCTGGGTCCGGGGGACCCGGGCTTTCCCGGCTCCGCATCCCCTCCCCAACCTCCCCCGCCTCCCGCGCTCGCTCGCTCGCTCGCTCCCTCCCCGCTCGCTGCCTCCCCCACCTTCGCAGCGCTGGGAGGAAGGCGGCCGGGGCTCAAGATGGCTTTAGCCGGGCTCTGCGCCCTGCTCGCCTGCTGCTGGGGGCCGGCGACGGTGCTGGCCACGGCCGCCGGCGACGTGGATCCTTCCAAGGAGTTGGAGTGCAAGCTCAAGAGCATCACGGTGTCGGCGCTGCCCTTCCTGCGCGAGAACGACCTGAACATCATGCACAGCCCCTCGGCCTCCGAACCCAAGCTCCTCTTCTCCGTACGCAACGACTTCCCGGGAGAAATGGTCGTGGTGGACGACCTGGAGAACACGGAGCTGCCCTACTTCGTGTTGGGTGAGTCCCGGGGGAGGTCGAGGCGGCCCGAGGCGCTGGCCCGGCGCCCCCAGCCCCCCAACTCTGGCTCGCTCTCCACACCCACTCGCCGACTACCTCCCCTCCCCCACCCTACCTCCCTGGATCCGCCCCGTACCCAGACCATTCTCCTAGCCGACCTACAGGCGGGCGCTTCAGTGCACCTGACTTCTCCCCCGAATCCGACCCGGATGCTGGGCCTCCCACCTCCCCTGCGCTGCCTTGGCCCCCAAGGAACAGGTTGCCCGAGTCCCTCTGAAACCGTCCCCGGCTTTCATTCATAAGCACACGCACCGGAGCCCTTCTTGGCTGCTCCCAGCTCAACTCCCAGAAGCCCTTTTCCTGCTCCCAGGCCACAAGCTCAGTTCTTGGCTTCAAGCCCCCTGGACCACCCCCCCTCCCCCCCGACCCCAACAGCATCTCCTGGGGACAGTTAAAAATAGGTATCTACTGCTCACCTAGCCAGGCCTGTGCAGGGCAGATTGGGTGATTCTCAAGAATTCTCTCAGTGAGAGCTCTTTATCTGTCACTAGGCTGCTGACCCTGGGTTCCATCCCTGGGTTGGGAAGATCCCCTGGAGGAGGACATGGCAACCCACTCCAGTATTCTTGCCTGGAGAATCCCATGGGCAGAGGAGCCTGGCCGGCTGCAGTCCAGGGGGTCGCAAAGAGTCAGACAGGACTAAGCACACACAGGCTGCTGACACTCTGGCCTTCCTTCGGAACACAAGTTTTTTACAGCCCTGGTGTCCAATCTGGCAAGTCCTAGCTCCATGCTTTCGTGTAACAGACACCTCCAAGTCTCCAACTCCTTGAATAAAGAAATCATCCAGACTGTGGTCTGTTAACATTGGCATCTTTTTTCTCAACCTCCTTAGAGAGATAGACACGGGCATTCCTGCACAAAGAATGGCTTCCCTGGGTCAAGAAGCTCTTCCTTCCTTTGTTTACATCTCTCTCTTGGTATCCTATTTTAATTTTCTTAGCCCACAAAACTCCTTCAGATACTCGAACTTCTACATTACTTCTAGTCCACTCCTCTTTTTTTCACTACTGAGCTGCAAAAGATACTGTGGTCCTGCTTCTGCAGCTTGCATGCACAGGTGCATGTGACTTTGTTATCCAAAATTTCCTTCACTTCTCCCTGTGCAGATCCACCTCACCTTGCGGTGCAGGCCAGCCATGCAGTCCATTTCTTTAGTGCTGCTATAAACCACCATTCTTATTTTGCCAAGGAGAGAATTAACAGACAGCCACCAGTAAGTTTCTAGATCCAAGGAAAAAAATGTGAAAATGTCCAGGAAGCTTTCCATCCATTTGACTACCCTACCAACTAAAGTTCACTTTGTAGGGACATGGCTTCCTGATGGCTGTATGTAGGTTAGAACCACAAATGGAATGGTATTTCACATCCCTTTCATGTTCTTTCCTTATGAGACATGAAACATTAAGAAGTGGATGAGTAAACCCCCACTCTCCAGTCTGTGGAAAAACAATTTCAAAAACTGCCTGGTCCTTTGAAAAGTTGGTTTATAGTTCCTGGAGTAGAGCTCGGTAGATCTCATTAAGCCCAACCTATAGTCTTGATGGTGTTTACTTTTGCATTAGAAATGTACTAATAATACAAAAACTGGGGGCTGGCTGGGAATGCTGACATTGTGGATACGCTGTTCATTGAAATGTACAATTGCTGGGTTATTTGGTGGATGTAAATTTTGTGTTGGAAGTCATGCTGATGTGCAAGTAAGTACACAGTCTGTTCATCATCCAGTGTAAGAACGAGTGTAGGGAATTATATGTTTCTAAAGAGCCTATTTGAGGGCTCTACATGCAGTGCTTACTGTGCATGAGAAGGGACATGTGTGGTACATGAAAAAAGGAAGATTGGATGAGCAGATGTTCAATGTTCCACTTCCTTTTTTGCAGAATCCCAAAGGCAGGGCCTGAAGCCATGATGTGCCTGCTCAGATCCAATGTGTACAGCAAAAGCCCACATGTTAAAGAATGGGTTTTCTGCACCTCTGTGCAAAGCTGCCCACTGCAGCATCCTGCTGGAGTTGCTATGGTAACCTTCTGCAACTTGGCATTGACACACAGGAGCAGACACACACTTTTATTTCAGGGGCAGATGCATTTGCTAAATGCATTGATTGTCCCCAGCCCTCCCAGTCAGTGGGGGTATGTTCAGAGCCAGAGATATGCTGGTACCTCCCCTTTTGGCTCTAAATTCCCAGGGGAAATAGGAGTGAATCTCAGCTGGGGCAGTGGGCCAAAGCAGGGGACAAAAGGAGAGGAGTCCAAGTTCACAGAAGTCAAGTGTGGTTGCTTTTGAACTTAATTTTTGTAGTCCTGTATCCTGTCACTCGTGGTCAATAGTAAGGTCTATAGTGACCTTGACTTATAGAGTTTTTCCTACTCTTATCTCTAGAACCTGGTTTGTTTAATCCACCCCTAGAAGAATTTGAATCAGTCAGTTCTGGGAATTTACTGAGCATTTACTTGCTAAGCATTTTTAAGTGCTGTTAGGGTATAGAAGTTAAAAAGAAGAAGGTTCCTGCCCTGAGAACTGAGAGTAATAACACCTGATTGTGTGGTTCTTAAAGGCTGTAGGAATTCGGAGGAAGACACTTGCATGGCAAGAGCAGACTCCATGGAAGATATGGGATTGACTAGGGGCCTTGATCAGATCCTTCTGTCTCCAGGATCAAGTCCTATCACTTCATTGAGGCATCAAGGGTCTTCTGACCATAGCCTTCTCCAGCCTTTTATCTCTGCAAGCCTGCTCTGGCTCTCGGGATTCTATACACGCTCCTCCCTCTCCTCCACTTGGCGGCCTTCTTCCTTCTATACCCTGCTCACATGTCACCTTTCTGTGAAGCCTTCCCTACCCCAACCAAAGTAGTTTGGGTTCATTCATCCCTTTTCTGTGCTCTTTGCATGAATTTAAAAAAGTGCACATGCATTGCGTGCACACACATACACAGACACGAACAAAATTAAAGATAGGTTAAATTTGGCTTGGCCTAGAAGTGGTGAAGCCATTTGAGGTCATGGAAAGGATGAGCCAAGGATGGTGGCAGGAATGAGTGTGGGACTAGCATGCATATGGAGTAGTACGGAGATTAGCCTGGTGGTCTGAGAGTATAGACAACCATGTCTGGCTCTGAGAGTGGGATGTGGCCCATGGCTTAAAAACCAGGCAGGGGAGGGTTGACTTGACGTAAGAAGCACTGAAGCCTGACTTGCAGAGGCTGTCTCAGCCATCAAAACAACTGTCAATTTTGCTTGCAGGATAACTGAGGGACAGTGAAGGAGGTGGCGTTATTTCCTGTTCTCTGAATTTGCAAATAGGATTTGCAAATTCTGGTGAAAGGGCCATATGTAACTTTCAGATGTGTTTTGTTTGGCTACACATAGTTTTGAATTTGAATGTTCTTACTGAAGCTGTGCCATCTCTAGATTGCCATACTTCCTAGGAATATTGGTTGTACTATGGCTGCGCCTCTTTTTATGGCACCTATCTGGCACCTCTTAGGTCATCTCAACCCCTGTTTTCAGAAGTGTTGTAAACTTTCTATAACATGCAAAATAACTGCAGTTCCTAATTCAAGATATTTAGATACAGAAGACAGGAAACTATAAAATTTTGCTGAACTAGCCAATTAAAATTTCATATCTTAACTAAAATCGTGCATCTTCATCTTTCAAAACAGTAGACTTTCCAGCTTTGGAGGCATATCTGATTTTGAGACAACTGGTTAACCTGAAGTATGGCTTCTGTGCTGAAGTGTGGTTTTCTGTGATGTGAACAGAACATATTTATCAGTCTCATTACTATTTGAAAGGGATGCTCCTCTGTTTCAGACCCAGCTATTGAGCGTGTGTAAAACTTAGTGAAGAAAGCTGTTTCTCTTGTGCCTGGGAGTTTCGCTTTAGCTGTCATGGCTTTTGATTGAAGAAGGTATGCCTCAAGATAAATCAATCAGCCTGCGGAGATGTAGTGAGTTCCTGCATGCAAGGTGCTATTCAAAGTGTCTGGAGCAGGCCAGTGTGGTGGTTAAAAGAACAGGCTTTGAAGACAGATCTGGTGTCAACTCAGGAGGACTTTCCACTTATTCCATAGTGGAGAAAAAGGAAAGGATGGAGAGGTTAAGTAACTTACTCAGGGTCACATAGCTAATAACTGATGGATCTGTAACTCGAACTCAGGTCAATATGACATTTAAGTCTTTCTCTTAGTTACTATTTCATATATCTTAAAAGTTTTAAAAATCTATTCTTTTTCATGGTTTAATAAAAGGAGCCCTGGCAATGGATAGAGTAGGAAAATATATTCAGTTTGTATAAAGGAGTCCTTTGTGGCTTCTATGTAAATACCTTTTGAATATGTGTCCATTGAGTGATTTCTCACATAAGCCTTAATGCTGAAGAGGGTGAACTTCATCAAGAAGTATTTATCTAAGTAGGTGTACTTACCTAAGCAGAATCGGGGAATTCTTGCTTCATTCATAGTTTCCAGGTCTGAGTAGTCATGTTGTATGGCATGCAATGGCATCCACAGTCATGATGAACATGGTAGGGTAGGTAGGGATTAAGGGAACACTCTCTGTGCTTTTCTGAGAAAGGCCCCACAGAAATATAAACTGGGGATCCCAGAGAGCAGGCTCCGCTGTGAAACGGAGCCATCCAGAAGGCACTGTGTTTTCGGCTTCTTGACCAAGGCCACCGAAGTTTGTAGCGGGTGATCTTGTCCTTAGAATTCACCGTCAGAGCACAGTGATGCTGCTTGAATAGCAGTTACTGAGCTTTTTGATTGGCTTCAAATATAACATCAGACATAGTTTTCTACTTACCTTTGAGCTTTGCCTAATAGGAAGTACTGCACTGTTTTTTCACATATCCATCCATCTTCCCATTCAAGAAGAAACTTGGAAATTTGTTCCTTTTCCTTCTTTTTGCTGTCTGCTACAGTGAGCTGCCCAGGTAAACAGCACACACATTCATATAGAGTGGCAGCCCCATCTAAAACATGGGAGGCTGACTGGTAGCAATCCTAAGGTAGGGAATTCAGCACTCATGTAACTCATACTAGCAGAATGCACTAATTTATGGTATTGAGAGGGTTACTATTTACTGTTTCTCTACAGAACTGTGGACTTTACATCAAAGGAATGTTGAATGCAAGAGTGATGAATTTTACAATGCTTCAAATGCTCTTCTAGATATACTGAGCTGGTCTGAATTCAAGTTTTTGAAAGAAAAGTAAAATACAAGCTTAATTTCTTTATATATCTTTGAAGGCAAGATTGAGGTCTTGTTTTACAGAATATATATATATCTATATATTTTATATACATATATTTTATACTTTATTTTTGAGGAATGTAATCAAAATGTAGTAGTTTCTCAGATTAAGGCCAGTTTACAAGAACAGAACTTGGCACCTTTTCAGCAGGAATATGCCAAGTCTTTATTTCTTCACTTTTATACCAAGTTCAAATACATGTACATGGATAGCAGAAAAAGCTCTATTTTGAGCAAGTTAATCTCCAAGGACAAGTTAAAGCCTATGGTAAATTTCAATATACCAAAACTTGCCATTTATCATCACTGTTACTATAAATATTATAAATAGAGTTAATATTTTTAAAATCATATATACTTTAAAGACTGAGAGAAAAAAACAAAGTGCCTCTATTGATCTCCACATTTCCAAGGAACAAAATTTGGAAAAATTAAATTGTTCCTGATGGCAGTCTGAATTGACATGATGACTTTTGTAGAACAATTTGGTATATATTACATAGTAAAGTTAAAAATATACATGCTTCATGACCCAGTAATTCCACTTCTAAGTTTTTATTACACAGGACTTCTTACATGTATATACAAGAACATTTGTGGTGGCATTGCTGGTAGTAGCAAAACCTGGAAGCAACCCAACCTCTGTTAATAGAAGGCTAGACGTATACAAGGCGTATAGTCACTCAATAGTGTATTATCTAGCCACATTTACCAATAATGAGTTGCAGCTACATATACCAACATGAGGAGAAGGCAATGGCACCCCACTCCAGTACTCTTGCCTGGAAAATCCCATGGACGGAGGAGCCTGGTAGGCTGCAGTCCATGGAGTCGCTAAGAGTCGGACACGACTGAGTGACTTCACTTTCTCTTTTCACTTTCATGCGTTGGAGAAGGAAATGGCAACCCACTCCAGTGTTCTTGCCTGGAGAATCCCAGGGACGGGGAAGCCTGGTGGGCTGCCGTCTCTGGGGTCGCACAGAGTCGGACACGACTGAAGTGACTTAGCATAGCATAGCATAGCATACCAACATGGGGAAACCTCACAAGTGTATCATTAAGTGAAAATAGCTACTAGCTTAAAAATACAAATGATACAATTCCATTTGTATAAAATTCAAACTAACAACATGTTTAGGTATACATGCGCATGTACAATTTGTATGAAAAGCAAGGTGTCAGAAAAACACAAAGGATGGGTGTTACTTCTGGTGAAAAGGTAGATGATGTGAAGGAAGAGGGAAAGAAAAGGGGCTTCAAACATTCTGGCAGTTCTTTTGGAATTAATTTTTATTGGAATATTGTTTATTTACAATGTTGTGTTACTTTCAATTGTGCTGCAAAGTGAGTCAGGTATACATATACCTATATCTACTAGTTTTATATTCTATGCCCATATAGGTCATTACAGAGTACTGAATGGAGTCCCCTGTGCTATCCAGTAGGTTCTTATTAGTTATCTCTTTTATATCTACTAGTGTGTACATGTCAATCCCAGTCTCCCAGTTTATCCCTCCCCATCCCTTTCCCCCTTGGTAACCACAAGTTTGTTCTACATCTGTGACTCAATTTCTACAATTTCTGTTTTGTAAATAGGTTCATTTGTGCCAGTTTTTAGATTACACACATAGTGTAGTAGTAGTAGTAGTAGTGGCTCAGTCGTGTCTGACTGTTTTCGACCCCACGGACCCCTTCAGTTTCCTCTGTCCATGGGATTCTCCAGGCAAGAATACTGGAGTGGATTGCCATTCCCTTCTCCAGAGGATCTTCCTGACCCAGGAATCGAACCCTGGTCTCCTGCATTGCAGGAGAACTCTTAACCCTTTGAGCTACAGGGAAGACCCTAAGGTTACACACATAAGCAATATCATATATTTGTCTTTCTTTGACTTACTTCATTCAGCATGACAGTCTCTAGGTCCATCATATCACTCTGCAAGTGGCATTATTTCTTTCTTTTTAATGCAGTGTGTATGTGTGTGTGTGTGTGTGTGTGTGTGTGTTGTGGGTGTACCACACTGTCTTTATCCATTCCTCTGTCAAGAGACATTTAGATTCTTCCATGTTGTGGCTATTGTAAATAGTGCTACAATGAACACTGGGGTGCATGTATCCTTTCAAAATAAGCTTTTCTCCAATATATGGCAGTTCTCATTTTTTTTTTGCCTTTTTGAAAGAAGTAAACAATTTTTATAGCAGATTTAGATTTAGAGAAAAATTATAAAGACCATACAGAGGTCCATATACCCTGCACCCAGCTCCTCCTGTTATTAACATCTTTATTAGTATGATACATTTAACAATTAAAGAACCAATATTGACATGTCACTATTAACTAAAGTCTATACTTTATTCAGATTTCCTTAATTTTTACCTAGTTTTTATCTTTAAAAACTAAGTTTCCTTAGTTTTTATCTTCTTTCTGCCTCAAGATCCTACCTGAATCTTAACATTGAATCATCACATCTCCTTAGGCATCTTTTTACTATGAGAGTTTCTTAAACTTCTTTTTGATGATTTTGGCAGTTTTGAGGAGTATTCCCCAGGTATTTTGTAGAATGTCCCTCAATTTGTTTGGATTGTCTAATGTTTGGATCTGTCTAACGTTTTCTCATGCTTAGATTCGGACTTTGAGTTTGGGGGAGGAAGCTGTAAAGTGTCATTTTCATTGCATCATGTCAAGGGTGCATTTCATCATTATGACCTGTTGACCTCGATCACCTGGCTGAATTTGTCAGTTTTCTACACTGAGAAGTTACTTTTCTTTCCCCTTTTCCACGTTGTTCTCTTTGAAGGGAGTTCATTACGCATATCCCATACAAAAAGAATGGGGAAGTTATGGGTCTACCTTTTTGAAGGCCAAGAATCTATATAAATTGTTTTGAATTATTCTAGGAGAGAATCTTCCCTTATGTCTCATTAATGTATTGATTTAATCATTTATTTATATCATATGAACTCATGAATATTTATTTTATACGTTGGATCATACCCAATACTATTTTATTGATTTTATTGCTCAAATTGTTTGAGCTTTAGCTAATGTGAGCTCTTTCAGTTGCCTTCTGTGTTTCTTTGACATAACCCCATTAATACATATAGATTTTTGTTGTTTTTGATTTTTAAGCACTTTGCTATTTTTGTCACTACAAGCTGCTCCAAGCTCATCTTGTATATTGCTTCCCCATCCCACCACTGTCCATTCCTGCTGCTGCTGCTGCTACGTCGCTTCAGTCATGTCCGACTCTGTGCGACCCCATAGACAGCAGCCCACCAGGCTCCCCCTGTCCCCGGGATTCTCCAGGCAAGAACAATGGAGTGGGTTGCCATTTCCTTCTCCAATGTATGAAAGTGAAAAGTGAAAGTGAAGTCGCTCAGTCGTGTCCTGACTCTTTGCGACCCCATGGACTGCAGCCTACCAGGCTCCTCCGTCCATGGGATTTTCCAGGCAAGAGTACTGGAGTGGGGTGCCATAGAATCAGCTATTTCTCCAGTGAGCCCCAAGTTTGTTCACTGGAGAAACAATACTAAAAACCAAGATCTAGGGACTAGGTATACTGATTTATACTGAGTGTTAGTTGCTTCTAGGCCCTTTCAGTTAACAGAATGAAGAAATATATGTGTTACTAAGTCATAGGGATTCCCTTGGGGCTCAGACAGTAAAGAATCCGCCGGCAATGCAGGAGACCCAGCTTTAATCCCTGGGTCGGGAAGATCCCCTGGAGAAGGGAATGGCTACCCACTCCACTTATTCTTGCCTGGAGAATTCTATGGACAGAGAAGCCTGACTGGCTGCAGTCCATGGGGTTGCAAAGAGTCGGACATGACTGAGTGACTTAACACTTCCACTTTTCTTTCACTTTACTAAGTCATATGTATACACATACCTATAAATATTTCCATATGTAACCATCTGTATGTATATTGAGCATAACTTCATACTGATGTCTCCAGCTATAATCCATTATCTAATTATCTAATAACATCTACTATGTGTATCTAGTCTGTGGATCATTCTAGCCCTCTTCCCTTATTTATTCCACTCCAACAGTGAGAAAACCTGATTCCCACTGTCTTCCATCCATTTATTTAATTGTTCTACTCCACTATACATGTATGGAAGTATCAGAATTTCACTTATATCCCCATAGGGAAAAACTTTACCAGCTAGAGTACAGCTCCTGTGTACAGTTCCTTTAGTCTTACAGATCCTACTCATTTCTTTGGTCACTTAGTTACTTAGATCAATACCTTTACTTCCCCTACTCCTGCAGAGAAGTTGTTTCATTTATTTATGAAACGGTTCATGTTTTGTCACATTCTGCATTCCATTCTGGGATCACCCCACCTCCTAAATGATATTTCTTAATTTGTTCTTTTCTCTTAATTTGTCATTTCTTTTCTCTGAACTTTTATACAAAGTTCTATGGGGTTTTAACAAATATACAGTGTCAAACATCCACAATTACATTATCATACAAAATAGTTGTACTGCCCCACAAAATCCTTCACCTTTCACCTATTCAGCCCTTTCTTCATTACCCCCAAACTCTGGCAACCACTGATCTTTTAGTCTCACTTTGTTTTGCCTTTTCTAGAATGTCTTATAATTGAAATTACACAGTATGTGGCCTCTTCAGACTTGCTCCTTTTACTTAACGTTATGCATTTAAGATTCATTCATATATATTTTTTATGGCTTGTTAGTTCATTTGTTTTAGTGCTGAATAATATTACATTGTGTGGATATGCCACTGATTGTTTATCTGGTCACCTAGGCAAAGGCATTTTGGTTGCTTCCAGTTTTTAACAATTAAGAATAATACTGCTATAAATATTAGCAGGTGGTTTTCTTGAATGTTGCCGCTTTTTTTGGTTTGTTTTGCTTTTGTAATCTCAATGGAGAGGTTTGAGTTGATTGTACTCCCTAATCCAAATCCATTTTATCATAGATCTGAGAGAGCCCTGCTCCTACCGTGGCTCACTTGTTTTTTTGGCTCTCTTTATCCCTGGCAGGCCACAGTCCATAGGGTCACAAAGAGTGGGACACGACTGAACACACATACACAACAGATCCCTACTTCCAATTTACAGCTACTCTTTCTCACAGGCCAGCATTCTAATTTTTTTAATGTGTATCTTTTCTTAAATTTGTTCTTGTGAAATGTGGATAGTTTTTATGTGGTCGTGTATTTTTAATTTAACTAAATGGTGATGTGATAGAATGACATTCTGATTCTTACTCTTTTCAGTCAACACTATAGTTTAAGATCCACTCATGTTACTATGTGTGAACACAGCCCAACACTCTAGTCTGTAATTAAATTTCTGCAATAATGATAATGTTCTATACCTGCCTTATTCAATATGGTAGTCCGTAGCCTATGTGTGGCTTTTTAGCATTTGAAATTTAGGTAGTGCTGCTAAGGAACCAATTTTTTCTTTAAAAAATTAAGTAATCAATGTTTAAATAACCTTATGATAGGCTAGTGACCATCATTTGGAAAGTGCATATATAGAACATTTCCATCATTGCAGAAAGGCTAATTGGACGGCATAGGTCTAGCAGTCCATGATGGCCATCCACCAGATTTTACCAGTCCATTCAATGATGTATGTCCAGACTGCCTCCAACTTCTTATCTCTATAAATAATTTTGCAGTAGCCATTTTTATGCACATTTCCTCAGAGATCATTGTGAAATTTCTCTGGGATATACAGCAGGAGTAGCGTTGCTGGCTCGTGAGGATTATATACACTTAATTTGACTAAGCACTGTCAGAATGGCTGCCCCACTGTATATTCTCATTAGTAGTGTTTGAGAGTTCCTACATCCCTATACTCCTGCCAACAATTGGCATTGTCCAGTGTTCTAATTTTTATCAGTCTACTAAGTATAAAGTGATGTGTCATTGTTACTTCACTTTGCATTTTTAGCAGCACTTTAAAACCCTGAGGCACTTATCTCTTTGATTATAATATGGGTTACAGAGAAATGGTTTTCTCAAGTGGATGTATATGTATGTCTTCTGATATCACCTCTGTTTTTGTTTAGTTGGATGGTTTTCCAGAAGCTTTTGAATTTTATGTAATTTAATGATTATTTATTTTTGGCTTCTACATCTTAAGTCTTAGGGGAAGTTTATCAAGTGGTCAAAGTATTGGAGCTTCAGCTTCAGCATCAGTCTTTCTGATGAGTATTCAAGGTTGATTTTATTTAGGATTGACTGGTTTGATCTCCTTGGTGTCCAAGGGACTCTGAAGTCTTCTCCAGCACTACAGTTCGAAAGCATCAATTTTTTGGCGTTCTGCCTTTTTATGGTCAAGCTCTCAATCTGTACATGACTACTGGAAAGTCCATAGCTTTGAATATATATATATATGTGTGTGTGTGTGTGTGTGTGTGTGTATTTTTCAACAATTATATTTGTATATATGAAGGCTACTAATGTTTGTGTTAATTTTCAACCCCCATTACATTACTAAATCTCTAACCATAGTAGTGTTTCAGTTGCTTCTTCTGAATATTTTAGCTTCATAGACATATCATATGCAAATACTGATAATTTTATATCCTTTCCTTCAGTTTCTTTACCTCTAATTTCATTCTCTTATCTAATTGCACTGGTTGTAACTCCAATATAAGGTCAAAAAACAATGTGATAATGTGAATTCTTGTCTTTTCCTGACTTTAATGGCAACAGCACTGCTGTCTTGCAATAATGTTAATGGCTTTTGGATTAAGGTAAGCAAAAATTACCATATTAAGGACGAATTAAGTGTTTTTTCCCTATTGATAATTTTTTTCTAAAAATTATATTTTCTGTATCTAGAGAGATAATCATGTGATTTTTCTCTTTAGATTTATTAAAAGGATACATTATATTAATAAACTTTCAAATACTGACCTATCTGCATTCATGTAATAATTCTTCCTTGGTGAATGATGCATTATCCCTTTAATATGCTGTTGGATTCTGTTTGCTAATATTTTATTATGAGTATTTGGCTACCTGATGTGAAGAACTGACTCATTGGAAAAGACCGTGATGCTGAGAAAGATTGAAGGTGGGAGGAGAAGGGCATGACAGAGGATGAGATGGTTGGATGGCATCACCAACTCGATGGACATGAGTTTGAGTAAGCTCCGGGAATTGGTGATGGACAGGGAAGCCTGGCGTGCTGCAGTCCATGGGGTCGCAAAGAATCGGACACAACTGAGCAACTAAACAGAACTGATTTTGCGTCAGTATTCCTAAGTGAGATAGACTTGGGTTTTCTTGTCTTTGTGTGTATAATCTTTTTCAGGATAGGTCATCAATTTTATGATGGGTTTCCCTGGTGGATCAGATGGTAAAGAGTCTGCCCAAATGTGAGAGGCACGGGTTTGATCCCTGAGTTTGGGAGATCCCCTGGAAAAAGAAATGGCAACTCACTCCAGTATTCTTGCCTGGAAAATCACATGGATGGAGGAGCCTGGTGGGATACATTCAGGTGGATCCATCCTTGGGATGGATGGTGGATACATACTTTGTGACCACGGGGTCACAAAGATTTGCACATGACTGAGCCTAGATAGCATATTGAAAAGCAGAGATATTACTTTGCCAACAAAGGTCCATCTAGTCAAGGCTATGGTTTTTCCAGTGGTCATGTATGGATGTGAGAGTTGGACTGTAAAGAAAGCTGAGCACCAAAGAATTGATGCTTTTGAACTGTGGTGTTGGAGAAGACTCTTGAGAGTCCCTTGGACTGCAAGGAGATCCAACCAGTCCATCCTAAAGGAGATCAGTCCTGGGTGTTCATTGGAAGGACTGATGCTAAAGCTGAAACTCCAATACTTTGGCCACCTCATGCGAAGAGTTGACTCACTGGAAAAGACCCTGAAGCTGGGAGGGGTTGGGGGCAGGAGGAGAAGGGGACGGCAGAGGATGAGATGGCTGGATGGCATCACCAACTTGACGGGTGTGAGTTTAAGTAAACTCCGGGAGTTGGTGATGGACAGGGAGGCCTGGTGTGCTGTGGTTCATGGGGTCGCAAAGAGTCAGACACGACTGAGCGACTGAACTGAACTGAACTGAGCGACTAAGCGACACATCAGTTTTATATTTGATATATTTACACTTTTAATAAAAATAGTTTTCAAATTTCCCTTCTTTGTTTGCTCTAGAATAATTTAAATAGCATTGAAATTATGTATGGGATTTGTAATCTTAATCACTGTACCACAAAGTATGGTGAGTGTAATGAATGAATCAAGAACTGACTACTTTGTTAGTAAACAATGAACAACTATATCAGACAGGATAATAGGGAACTCCTTCTAGAGACAGTGCTCTAAGTTGAGATTCAGAGAATGGTGGGAGTTAGTCTGCTGACTGGGTATTCTGAGTTTGGAAAAGAAATTACAGCCCTAGAAAACAGAAAGGCTAAAGTGCCAATCCTTTGGCCACCTGATATGAAGAGCCTACTCACTGGAAAAGACCCTGATGCTGGGAAAGATTGAAGGCAGGAGGAGAAGGGGGCAACAGAGGATGAGATGGTTGGATGGCATCATTGACTCAATGGACATGAGTTTCAGCAAACTCTGGGAGATGTTGAAGGACAGGGAAGCCTGGCGTGCTACAGTCCATAAGGTTGCAAAGAGTCGGACACGACTGAGCAACTGAACAACAAAACCAAAGTGGGTTAAAGGAAGTACAGTGTCACATTTGGTACTTAAGTCAAAGTTGACAATCTTTGATTGAAGGGCTATGAAGCTGAGCGTGTAAACTGGAGAAGGCAATGGCACCCCACTCCAGTACTCTTGCCTGGAAAATCCCATGGACGGAAGAGCCTGGTAGGCAGCAGTCCATGGGGTCGCACAGAGTTGGACACAACTGAGCAACTTCACTTTCACTTTTCACTTTCATGCATTGGAGAAGGAAATGGCAACCCGCTCCAGTGTTCTTACCTGGGGAATCCCAGGGATGGGGGAGCCTGGTGGGCTGTCGTCTATGGGGTCGCACAGAGTCGGACATGACTGAAGTGACTTAGCAGCAGCAGCAGCAGTAGGTAGTTTTTACAATTCTAGGTAGTGAGGGAATACTCACAGTAAATCCACTTATATAGCTCCATGAGGCACCATTCCCACTGAAACTTATGTCCACGCAGCATCACCTGAAGTTGTGCAAAGTCTGTGTACCTTTAGTGGCCTTGACTGATGACTACAGATTGTCCTGTTCTCCCCTAGATATCTACTTTCCCCCAGTTATGAATTCTGAGGATTAAAATGCTCTGACTTATTTTCCTCCATCATTATCTATCCTGTGCCTTGACCTTATTCTCCTTCCCATAGCCCTTCTCCTTTCCTTCCCAGCGTCCTCTAGATGACTCTTTTCAGTAGCACTAACCAGGGATATAACCTAAAAGGGTGCAATGACAAACAGTGGCAATTTTATCAAAAAGTGGATACTTCCTGGATAGCTTCTCGGAATATTCCCCAAACACATGGGAGGAATGGCCATTTTCTATTTTCTTCACTGATGCCTCTATATAGCCTTAGGGCCACTTTTGATCCAGAGTCTATTGTGTATAGATCTTATGTGCAGTTTCTTGGAAAGTGAGTGTGTGCCCAGTTGCATCTGATTCTTTGCCATCTTATGGACTCTAGCCCACCAGTCTCCTCTATCCATGGGATTTTTCAGGCAAGAATACTGGAGTGAACTGCCATTTCCTTCTCCAGGGGATCTTTTGGACCCAGGGATTGAACTTGCATCTCCTGAGTCTCCTGCATTGGCAGACAAATTCTTTACCACCGATTCTTTACCAGGTGCCACCTGGGAAGCCCCTGGAAAGTGAGTCTATAGCTTAAATCAGATTTTAAAGGGGGTACTGTAAGTAGGGAAGGAGTTAACCTTCTGGAATGAAGAGACCTTACAAACATGACTTAAAGAAGAAAAGTTTACTGTCAGATGATGACACTTTCAAGGTGAGTAGTTCAGTTTGAAAGGGCAGCTCCCCTTCCTGCAGTTGTTCAGAAATGCAGAATCCTTTCCTCTTGTTGCTCTTTAAATCCCCAGGTCTTTATCTTTTCTATATATGAAAGCAGGCTCACCAGCTTGTGTGTTTTAGCTCACACAAAGGAGAAGGGCATGAGTTCAGAGTAACAATTTTCTTAGTGTATTTTTTTTTAATTTAAGCAAATGAAGCACAAATTGCACATATCTAGCTTTTCCCCATGTCATTGTTTACCTGAATCAAATCTTGGGAAATGATGCTGGGAAATGCAGTCTTAGGCGGGTGGTTATGTGCTTGAGTTAAATGAGAGAGAGAAGTTAAATGAGAGAGAGACACACACACACACAGGGAGAGAGAGAAGAAGGAGGGGGGAAGGGAAGGAGGAGAATCAGGGGTGAGGAGGGAAGGGAAGGCAAGACAAGGCAAAGATTTTTGGGGGGGAAAAAGCAGTCTTTGGCAAAAGGATCTCAAAAACAGTTAACTACCATCCTTCTAGACCCATACAATTCCACGCTCCTTTCAGGAAGCACCTCCTTTTTGGAAGGACACAGCTTCAGGTTCGTCACCATCTGCCCCTCCTAGTTGTCTCCACTTACCAGCTTCCTAGACTTCCACCACTGGTTTTGCCCCTCTGGTTTTGCTCTCTTACCCAAGAACATGTCATTAACCATGTAGACCCAGGTCAACAAACCTAGTCTTAGAGGGCAAGACAGTAAATATTTTGGGTTTTTCAGGCCATATAGTCTCCATTGCAACTACTCAAATATATCTTTGTAGGAGAAAAGCAGCCATAGACAATATGTAAATAAGTGGATGTGGCTGTGTTCCATGAAAACTTTATTTTTAAAAGTAAGCAAGTAACTCCCAGACCGTAGTTTGTCAACGCCTGATGTGGACAGTACATCCAGTATCCTATTTTATAATTCAAACCTATATGCAGGTCAGGAAGCAACAGTTAGAACTGGACATGGAACAACAGACTGGTTCCAAATAGGAAAAGAAGTACGTCAAGGCTGTATATTGTCAGCCTGCTTATTTAACTTATATGCAGACTACATCATGATAAATGCTGGGCTGGAAGAAGCACAAGCTGGAATCAAGATTGCCAGGAGAAATATCAGTCACCTCAGATATGCAGATGACACCACCCTTATGGCAGAAAGTGAAGAGAAACTAAAAAGCCTCTTAATGAACGTGAAAGTGGAGAGTGAAAAAGTTGGCTTAAAGCTCAACATTCAGAAAACGAAGATCATGGCATCTGGTCCCACCACTTCATGGGAAATAGATGGGAAAATAGTGGAAACAGTGTCACACTTTATTTTCGGGGGCTCCAAAATCACTGCAGATGGTGACTGCAGCCATGAAATTAAAAGACGCTTACTCCTTGGAAGAAAAGTTATGACCAACCTAGATAGCATATTCAAAAGCAGAGCCATTACTTTGCCAACAAAGGTCCGTCTAGTCAAGGCTATGGTTTTTCCGGTGGTCATGTATGGATGTGAGAGTTGGACTGTGAAGAAAGCTGAGCGCTGAAGAATTGATGCTTTTGAACTGTGGTGTTGGAGAAGACTCTTGAGCGTCCCTTGGACTGCAAGGAGATCCAACCAGTCCATTTTGAAGGAGATCAGCCCTGAGATTTCTTTGGAAGAAATGATGCTAAGGCTGAAACTCCAGTACTTAGGCCACCTCATGCGAAGAGTTGACTCATTGGAAAAGACTCTGATGCTGGAATGGTTGGGTGCAGGAGGAGAAGGGGACGACAGAGGATGAGCTGGCTGGATGGCATCACTGACTTGATGGATGTGAGTCTGAGTGAACTTCAGGAGTTGGTGATGGATAGGGAGGCCTGGCGTGCTGCGATTCATGGGGTTGCAAAGAGTCAGACACGACTGAGTGACTGAACTGAACTGAATTCCTTGACTCCTACAACTCCACTGACCATCAAAACTCCCACTTTATTCTCCTATGACAATGGTCACAACCCCTTGTCCCCAGAACTCAGCTCTGAAACCAGCCCTATTCAGACCACAACGTCTTCTTTTCAGCTCTCATGCTTTCCTTTTCCCTTGACTGATCTTTCCTCTTTGCAAATTCACCATTTCATTGATCTTTTTATTTTCTCCATATCCACTGGCATGTTTCTGGCATCTCCTCCTCTTCCTGAAGTGCCTTTTGATCAGAACCCTCAATTTCAGTGCTTCTTGTCATTCTATACCATCTACCAGTTAAGTGTCCAAATGTGGATCAGTTTCCCTGAACCACATGCTTTACTTCTGCCCCCGCACTGAGCGCTGAGATCTCTGTATAAATATTCCCATTTGCATGGATTTGTGGTACTATAAATATCTAGGTTCTAATCTAGTTTGGTTCTAAACATTGCTTACTTTTTATCATCCTTGATAAACTTCTTTCATTGCCCTCAGTGACTATTTCAAACC
The DNA here is from genome assembly GCF_029378745.1 of Bos indicus. Classification (NCBI taxonomy): domain Eukaryota; kingdom Metazoa; phylum Chordata; class Mammalia; order Artiodactyla; family Bovidae; genus Bos; species Bos indicus. The sequence goes on along the minus strand of NC_091775.1, from coordinate 59,199,036 downwards.
TTTAATAACACAGTTAAGCTCCCAACTTAATATATACATCTTTATACTTAGCATAAGACCTTGCCTCATGCTTTACCTAAAAAAATTCAGGCTATCAGACATAATCTCTGTACACCTCAACTCTCAAATGTGTAGACCTACTTCCATATTCATTCTTAGCTTCTCATCTCCAACTTCCAGAATTTTCTGAGCAGCTGTTAAGTACCAGTCATGATATTAAGTTCTCAGGATGCAAGGAGAAATGAAAAAGACACAATCCTGTCCTTATAGAACCTAGAATTCTGCCTCTTCTGGGCCCTCACTGTATTTTTCATTTGTCTCTTATAGCGTTTTACTTTTTCTTTCTCCTTTTTCCTCGAGCTTTCCGTCCAGCCTATCAATATATTCATGTCTCTCCTATTTTAAAAAATCATCCATTTACTTGTGTACCCTCTTAGTGAGTACCTTATCAGTCTCTCACTGATCACAATGGCTTTTGGCTTCTTGTCTGCTTCATTGCATTGAAGTTGCCATTGACAGCTAACGTTTAATCCAAGGAATACTCTGCTATTATCATCTTAATGGCCCACTGTTGCATTTGCCACTGCTGATCTTCAGTGAAATTGTTCTCCTCCTTTTCATGGATACTGTACAACCTCCTTACAGGTAGGAAGGTGCCTTGTAAAACTTAAAGAAAGCCACTGCAACCTGGGCATAAAAGTAGAAAGAGTTTTTCCAAAATCAGCTGGTGGTAACTTCAAAAGCCTTATTATTTCCCAGTTTGCAGTAGTGTAATAACTCCTAGAATTTGCTGGAGATGCTCAGGATTCTTAGCAAGGCATGCAAAGTACTCCTGATCTGGTTCCTCTGTCACTAGCACCATCTCAAATTAACCTCATATTAATTTAGAATTTTTCCATTGCAAGTAAGAGAAAACTGAAATTGATGTAAATGATAAAAAGGATCCATAGACTTAGGTCAGTAAAAGTGGCCATCGGGCTTTCTTCTTTCAGGGCTCCAGGTGTGTGTCTTTGCAGTTCGGTGGGCTCTGGCCTCTTGGGTGGATACGTCCTTAGACTGGTGGTTAGAGAGCTGCAGCAGTTCTGGGCATCAAATTCATATGGAAAAGTATGGAAATATGTCTGGAGGAAGGATCAGGGTTGCTCCTGAGAGTTCTTTCATAAGAGGGAGAAGGCTGTTGTCTCCTAACAGCCCCCCTGCAAGCCTCTCCTTGCAATTCTTTGGCATGAGTTGACTCAGACCTGCCCAGCCCTGTACCAATCTCCTGTATCAAGACAGGAGCAATAAACCAGTCAATAACAGCTACTCAGGGCCCATTCCTGGAGCTGGAATCAAAATTCCAGACTGGATGGGGAGAAGGAAATTGAGGAGGACACCTCAAAGTCACCTCAACAACTCTACTTCCTTCTTTGGGAATGGTGACCTATTTTTATCTCTTTAAAATTTCCCCCTAATTCTTTTCAGTATTCTGTATACATCTGAGATACCACCTCCTCTTCTGAGGGTTCTCGGCCCTTTTTTTTTTCAAAGTTTTTATTTTGGGGTATAGCTGATTAACAGCATTGTCATGGTTTCAGGTGAACAGTGAAGGGACTGAGTCATACGTATACATGTATCCATTCTCCCCCAAACTCCCCTCCCATGCAGCCTGCCACATAACATTGAGCACAATTCCCTGTGCTATACAATAGGTCCTGGTTGATGATCCATTTTAAATATAGAAGTGTGTACCTGTCCATTCCAAACTCCCTAACTATCCCTTCCTCACATCCTTACTCCCAGCAACCATAACTTCCTTCACTAAGTTTGTTTCTGTAAATAAGTTCATTTGTATCATTTCCTTTTAGATTCCACATATAAAGGATGCCATACAATATTTCTCCTTCTCTGTCTGACTTACTTCACTCAGTATGATAATCTCTAGTTCCATCCATGTTGCTGTAAATGACATTATTTCATTCTTTTAAATTCTTTGCCCTTTTCCTGTATTCTCACGTGCATACCTATAATACACTATTATTCTAAATTACTTTCTTCCCTGTTTGCTTATCCCATGATATGATAAGCTCCTTAAAGGCAGATAACTTCTTATTCAGCTCAGTATCCTCGGCTTCTAGCACAGTGCTAGTTTGGCATGGAATATGTCCTTTGTGAATGTATGTTGAACTTGGTTCCTCTGAACTTCATGGGCTAATTCCTATGGAGCCTTCAAGTCCAGCTCAGTGGTTCTCAAAGTGTTCCACAGATCTTCCCATGGATTGATGAGGTCCTTTCCAGAGGCTTTTTGAAGTAGAAACTACTTTCCTCATAATATAAAGATCTTATTTGTCTTTTCCAGTGAGTGATGATGGTACATAAGCAGTGGTGGGAAAACCTGCAAACTGCAGATGCCTTAACAGGAATCGATTCATTGACACCAAACCATGCTAGCTGTCACTGCACTTGTCACCACACCTATAGTTTTTATTTTATTTTATTTTAATCTGGTTTTGCTAGGGGTATCCTAGATGGAGCAATTTATGAAACAGTGACCCTTGAGTACATGTCCTCTTAATATTCTAACTTGAAAATGGCAAGTATGCGTACAGCACTTATGCTCCAGGCTGAAGCATGATTATTTTGAGTTGGAAGCTAAACTATTTCCCTTTGTCATGTGCCACAATTTTTGCCTGAAAGAACAGGAAAACTATATTTATTCAGAGTTGGGTACTTGTAATAGAAATTGTAATAGATATTTGGCTGCCATTTTCTTGAAAATGAACAAAGTGTGCTTGGAAAATGACTGACAATATTTGTAGCTAATGGTAAAGTCCAAGCTTTCAAGAGAAAAAATATTTTAAAAACACTCGTAAATGCCACAGTGAACTTGACAGCTTTCCAATACTTATAGACTTTTCTCTGGAGACCAGCACTGCTATTAATGAATGAGAGTTTTTGAAATTGTGTAATGAAATGTGCCAACAGTTGGAAGATCTGTGTAAATCCATTAGCCAATATTTTCGAAATGACCAGTGCCTAATGTTTCAAAACCATGAATGAGTAAAAACAGTATGTTCAGATTTCAACATGGGAATGGGTTTTGCTGAAGCATGAATTCAATGTTCAATGTATGGCTTCTATTTCCAAACTGCAGTGCACCTTTAAGATATAGAGTTTTCGTAATATTTTACTGAGTTTTGATATAGTATCAGAGACTGACCACAATTTTTTAAAGTGGCTATGAAAATACTCCTCCCTTTTCTAACTTTGTCTCTGTGTGGGTAAGATTTTCTTCATCAGTTCAGTTCAGTTCAGTTGCTCAGTCGTGTCCGACTTTTTGCAACCCCATGAATCGCAGCACGCCAGGTCTCCCTGTCCATCACCAACTCCTGGAGTTCACTCAGACTCATGTCCATCGAGTCAGTGATGCCATCCAGCCATCTCATCCTCTGTCGTCCCCTTCTCCTCCTGCCCCCAATCCCTCACAGCATCAGAGTCTTTTCCAATGAGTCAGCTCTTCGCATGAGGTGGCCAAAGTACTGGAGTTTCAGCTTTAGCATCATTCCTTCCAAAGAAATCCCAGGGCTGATCTCCTTCAGAATGGACTGGTTGGATCTCCTTGCAGTCCAAGGGATGCTCAAGAGTCTTCTCCAACACCACAGTTCAAAAGCATCAATTCTTCGGTGCTCAGCTTTCTTCATAGTCCAACTCTCACATCCATACATGACCACAGGAAAAACCATAGCCTTGACTAGCCGGACCTTTGTTGGCAAAGTAATGTCTCTGCTTTTGAATATGCTATCTAGGTTGATCATAACTTTCCTTCCAAGGAGTAAGCGTCTTTTAATTTCATGGCTGCAGTCACCATCTGCAGTGATTTTGGAGCCCAGAAAAATAAAGTCTGACACTGTTTCCACTGTTTCCCCATCTATTTTCTTCATATACTTTAGCCAAAATAATAAGCTGTGGTGTATTTAATGCAGAAGTATAGATGAGAAGCCTCTTTTATTAAGCTTGATAGTTTAAAAAGTTGCACAAAAAAAATGTATGACAGTGTCACTCCTCTCACTGTTCCTTTTATCACAAACAGTATTTTTTTCATAAAATATATTGTTTATGTTAACATGTAGTGAGTTTCCTGTTTTCAAATGAATTAATAAATACTCAAGACATTTCTCAGACTGGCTTCAAATATGGTAAACATTGATAGATTTAACCCACATAAACAAAAAGATCTGTGTTGTTCTCAATAATTTTGAAGAATGAAAAGGGTTGCTGAGACAAGATGTTTGAGAACCATTGATCTACCTCACAGGGCATCTCAACTGGGAACTGACCCTGGCATCCTAGGGAGAATTAATTACCTTTCATATGTGTGGGACAGTGCTTGGTTTACAATTTCTGTGATATATCTGTTACCTTCCTTCCTATAGAGTAACATATTAGTTTGTATGCCTGTTTTTTCTAGCCTGTGAGCCTAGTGCTGGTACATGTCGATACTTTAGTGCTTGATGAATGAATGAAAGAAGTTTCCTGGTCTCCTCCTTCTACTCCAGGTGTTTGTTACTGAATTTCAAAGAGCATTTTGTGGTTCCTTTGGAGGGCAGAGCTGTACACACATTATGCATGCGTGCTCAGTTGTGTCCAACTCTTTGCAATCCTGTAGACTGTAGCCTACCAGGCTCCTCTGTCCATGGGATTATCCAGGGACCACTGCTGGAGTTGCTATTGCCTTCCCCAGACACACAGTATAACTTCTACCAATTAGAGGTGCTATGCTTGGCCCCTGTACCCTTCAGCCATGCAGGGAGTTTCTACAGATCAGGAAGGAAAAGTGGTCAGGGGACTAATGGCTGATTCACATTGCTGTATGGCAGAAACCAACACAACATTGTACATTACCCTCCAAATAAAAATAAATTAAAAAAAAAATCTCTGAATCATGGTGCCTCAATTACTTTCAAAGGTGCATTTGTTTAGCCACTTTCTTTGGAGTTTTGGATGTACAGTGAGCCTGGAAGATACACTGTTATCATTACCTACAGGTCACAGGGGAGGCTGATTGAGAGACTATGACATTTAAAGCAACTTAGGCTTATTTCCCAGGGGTCTTGAGACTAAATGCAAAGGGCATGGTTATTGTTTTAGAGCCACATGGAAGAGTTCAAGCCACTCTAATACACAGACTAAATCCAAGGTGTTTTCAACTTCATTTGCCACCAGAGAAATAGCTGAAAGTTGATTTCAGATTAAAGCAATCTAGTGAAAAATCCAGCTTTCTTAAATCTTGGTCCTGGACTACTCAATCCTGGGGATTAGATACTTGGAGTCTCAGAGAGGTGGGGATTTAAGGCATTCTGAAAGATTCTAGATCAGAGCTTCACAAACTTTTCCATGGCAGGAGATCTCTAAAAATGATGATATGTGTCTTCTCATGGCTACAGGTGATGGTTTAGGGACCGTGGCTTATACTAGACCCCATCAGTTACCCTAAGGTAACTGAACATCACAGCACATCTGTAATCCATTTGTAGCATACCAATATGATATGAAGGCTTCACAGGTGGCGCAAGTGGTAAAGAACCTGTCTGCCAGGTAAGAGATGCAGATTCTTTCCCTGGGTTGGAAAGATCCCATGGAGGAGGGCATGGCAATCCACTCCAGTATGTTTTGCCTGGAGAATCCCATGGACAGAGGAGCCTGGTGGGCTACAGTCCATAGGATCACAAAGAGTTGGACATGACTGAACTGGGAAATTCTTTTCTAATCTAAAATGTCTTTGTGGGAAGGAAGCACAATCTCATTATACCCTATATGGATTCCTTATGTGAAGTGAGAGATCAATAACCTTCCTAAGATCTTCCCTGGGACCTGGGTTTGATCCCTAGGTTGGGAAGATTCTCTGGAGAAGGGAATGGCTACTCACTCCAGTATTCTTGCCTGGAGAATTCTATGGATAGAGGAGCCTGGTGGGCTACAGACCATAGGGTTGCAAAGAGTTGAACACCACTGAGTGACTAACGCACACACACACACACCCCTCCAGATTGAACCAGTTGCCCCTAAACCACTGGGCTGTTATCCATTGGGTTAAACCAGCTCAGAGATAACACCAAACCTCTGGACTCTTCTCCTGCTTCTGACCTGTTTTGGTCTCAGCTTTAGGTACTGTTCATATTTAGTCCAGTAATCTAGCTTAGAGACCATGCTCCAGAATTTCTCAAGACTTCATCAACAGTAAGTTATACTCTGTGGAAACTTGTAATAACCCATAATTTCCATTGGGACTTTAAAAAGTTCTAGCCAAACCTAAAGGAAAAGAAACTTGACATTTTGTTTACCTGTGGGACTTTGTTCAATGTCAGCACTGCCCAATAAATGATAACTTATTTTTGGGAAATAATGTTAGGCATGCAGAATAGTTGCAAAAATATTAATAATTCAGAGAATGCTCATACACCCTTCACTCAGCTTCTCCTAATTTACATGTTGCTCAAGTGTAATGAATGATCAAAATTAAGAAATTAGCATTCATTGGTATGAGAATATTTTTAGGTGGTACACGGCCTATTGTTTAAAAATATAATATTTATGCATATATTAGAACATATGCATATTATAAAATAAAATGCATTTCAAACTCATAATTTCATTGATTTTTGTGACAAAAATTCAGATTAAGCAAAAAAATTTAAAGTAAATTTTGGTTTAAAAACATGAAAGTGACTACCATTTTAGGTGGTTGGTGGACATGGCAAAATTAAATCAGGAAGATATTACTTGAATGAGTGACTTTGGGACTCTCTGTCAAAGTAACTGCATGACTTAGACATTTTAAGAATTTACTTCTGTCTTCCTACTATCTTGGGAGTCACTCCTGGGATGCTGGCTTCCCAGGGCAGGCTTTATGGCTTCTGAGTGCCACCCCTGAGTGATTTGCGCTCTCCATCCAGTAAGCTGACGATGGTCAAGACTAGAATAATGTCCCTGCCCATCTCCATAGCAAAGCTGACTTCCCTAGAATCCTCACATTACAATATAGATTGATGATTATGGTGGTGATGACGGAAGTTAATGTTCTTCCTAAGACTGGACATTGACAAAAACTTGGAAATGTTCATACCAGAGGGAGATTGGAGAGGGAAATGTAAATTATCCAGTTAATGGGTTTTCCCCAATATAAATGCAAAAACTGCCTTCATCTTCAGGTCACCATCTAAATCACATAGCTGCCTGGCAGTTTTATGTTCTCCCAGGTTCTGTGCCGAGGTGATTACTAAGAACTCTGGAGCTGGGTAGCTATTTGAGGAGTTTAGACAGTCATGAGGGCATGCAGAAGGCTAGGAGGACTTGTGTTGAATCTGGAAGGGAATTTGCTGACCACATCTCTCTTCTGAAGTTCAGTGTTTCTTCTCCCTTAGGAGTCAAACTCACTTTAACTAATTTGTCCTGAAGCTCAGCCTTCCTTTTGGTATTTCCTCCTTCCTTTCTCCCTGCTTTCGCAGGCATGTTCTTGTTGCTAGTGAAAGTTAGTGAGACAGAGGGCTTAAATAAGTCCCCCACTTTCCTTGTTGGATTAATCTGTTTGGATTAATCTGTTAAACCTAATCTGTTTGATTAAATCATGACCTCCAGAAATGCAAAAGTACTTTTTGTTACATGGTGTATTTTTGAATTTTTTTTTAACCAAAAGGAAAATAGACTCAGTTTCACTGACTTTCGGATGCCCTTGCTTTTCCCCATTTTTATTTTTTATAGAACATCTTGGACATGAAGAGTGACAGTGATGTATAATGGGATATTTGATTGGTAGCTGCCACTTGGCAGCCTTCTGTATTTTTTTTTTTTTCTGTTTATATTTGCCTGGCTTTCCAGACCATTCCACATCTTCCAAAGTAACCCCGACTCCTGAGCTATTCAGGAATAACAGAAGGGTTCTGATTTCTAAACATCAAGCATATGTACTGCTGGTCCTCTGTTTTTGCTAGGACTCTTATTTGTTTATTAATATAAAAAAATCACTTAAAAAATTTAAATCATTAAAAATAAATTCTTTTATTAAAAAATTATTTATTTTTTAATGTGTAACTTATCACATTACATACAACCACTGGCATTACAAGTGTCATTTAAAAAAAGACAATGGAAATTTGACGATTGGGCCACATGCTGACTACCTTGCCCAGAATTTGTAAATTTGCTGGCAATGTGTAATGATTATTTTTATTGCTTCAAACAGCAATTGCTACAGAAGGGAGTTGTCAGCAGAGCATGTCTGCATAACCATTAGAGCTGGGGTTTGTGCTATAATGAGGTGCACTGTCTCCTATCGCTGCCATTAGTCTGGTAGACGCAGATATTGCCCCCAGGACCCATGAGGGGCGTCCAGTAAACTGGCTTATTTATTCCCACAAACTTGGCAGGTAAACCGCTACACTTACGTGCCCTGTAATGTCTTGTAACCACGGACACAGTGTTGCGTCATTTCCTACCATCAGGTGAGACGTACTGCACGCAGCTAGGCTCTGGTTATGCCTCTAGGTGCCATGGGTGAAATACTTATTGTTGGGGGTGAGTGGACCCAATGAATGACCCTCCTCTTCTTCACCCAAGTTAAGGACCAACTGAGAAGCAGAGATAGGAGACAGGCAGTTGACTATGAAAGTACCAACTTTCAGTTCAGTCGCTTAGTCGTGTCTGACCCTTTGCAACCCCATGGGCTGCAGCACACCAGGCTTCCCTGTCTATGAACTCCCGGAGCTTGCTCAGTCTCATGTCCATCAAGTTGGTGATGCCATCCAACCATCTCATCCTCTGTCATCTCCTTCTCCTCCTACCTTCAATCTTTCTCAGCATCAGGGTCTTTTCCAATGAGTCAGTACTTTGCATCAGTGGCCAAAGTACCACCTTTATTACTGATGAAACTATGCTGGGGCACATGGCTTAGAGATGGTCAAAAGGCTTCCCTGACATTCTTTCCAGCTAAACTTTCATTCCTGAATGTCAGAAGTGAAGTGAAGTCGCTCAGTTGTGTCCAACTCTTTGTGACCCCATGGACTGTAGCCTACCAGGCTTCTCCGTCCATGGGATTTTCCAGGCAAGCGTACTGGAGTGGGTTGCCATTTCCTTCTCCGGGGGATCTTCCTGACCCAGGAATCAAATCTGAGTCTCCTGCATTGCAGGCAGATGCCTTACCCTCTGAGCCACCAGGGAAGCCTGGAAGTAGAGCTGGCCTTGCTGGAAAGCACAGCAGAGGGTGCACTTTTCTCAGGCCTGCAGACTTCAAACACACACACAGCCAGGCCTGGTGGGGCTGAGTCCTGCCCGCTCAGCTCTTTCCCCGTACTCACCACTCACACAGGGAGTGCTCGGGCAGAGAGAGACCAGCAGTCCTGCCTGATGGAGACCTCTCCCACGCGGAAGAACAGATCCAGTGGAAAAGAGGGTCCCCACCATCCTGGACACTCACTGTGTACCAGGGTCTGTGCTTAACCCACCACCTCCATGATCTCAACAATCCTATGAAATAACTGCTACTTTACTAAGGCAGAAACTAAGGCTTCACAAGGGTAGTTTCCCCAAGGTCACACAGCTGGAAAATGTGGACACAATTCATTCTTCAGCAATGTTGTTGTTGTTTGGTAGCTCAGTTGTGTCCGACTCTTTGCATGGACTGCAGCCTGCCAGGCTCCTATATCAATAGGATTCTCCAGGCAAGAATACTGGAGTGGGTTACCATTTCCTCCTCCAGGGGATCTTCCCAACCCAGGGATCAAACCTGTGTCTCCTGCATTGGCAGACAGATTCTGTACCACTGAGCTACCAGAGAGGCATTCTTCAGCCTATCTGACCCCAAGCCTATGCTCATAACCAAAGTACATGAGAAATCTCAAACATTTTACATTTAATAAGACTTCTCACCTTAGCATATCTGGACACAGAGTTGCACTGTTTCTTGGTTTCACTATCCGCTCAATGGGGAAAACAATCCTGACTTTGATGAAAGAAGTCATATAAGGAATACAGAGTATAGGATGATTGTAAACTATAGTTAGCTGGCACATCTGTGGATGCCCATGGACCCCATGTATGGAGGAAGGACACACATTTTAGATGGGGGAGTGAAGGGTGCCCATGCTTTTTGCAAAATGTTCTGTATCTGAGAGCTGCCACATGCTGGGTAAAGGAGGTTAGCCTTGCTTCCCATAAAGTGGTAAACTGGGGCACTTGTGCTTATGAGATTCTTTCACGCACTTGTCCATAAAATATTTATAAGGTATCCAATCTGTACCACTGACTCAATGGAAATGAGTTTAAGCAAGCTCTGGGAGATGGTAAAGGACAGGGAAGCCTGGCATGCTGCAGTCCGTGAGGTCACAGAGTCAGACAGGACTGAGCGACTGAACAACAACAACATTCTGTACCAGGAGGCTTGGGGCTATGTTAGGGGGATGCTTTGATGGGAGAAAGGATGCTCACATGACCTAAAATTATGAGGCTGTAGACAAACCCATTGGAGAAGGCAATGGCACCCCACTCCAGTACTCTTGCCTGGAAAATCCCATGGATGGAGGAGCCTGGTAGACTGCAGTCCATGGGGTCCCTGAGGGTCGGACAGGACTGAGCGACTTCACTTTCACTTTTCACTTTCATACATTGGAAAAGGAAATGGCAACCCACTCCAGTGTTCTTGCCTGGAGAATCCCAGGGACGGGGGAGCCTGGTGGGCTGCCATCTATGGGGTTGCACAGAGTTGGACATGACTGATGCGACTTAGCAGCAGCAGCAGACATACCCATAAAAGGGAAGGTTGTTTAAAAGGCCAGGTGGCACAGTGGTAAAGAATCTGTCTGCCAGTGAAGGAGACACGGGTTCAATCCTTGGATCAGGAAGATCCCCTGGAGAAGGAAATGGCAACCCACTGCAGTATTCTTGCCTTGGAAATCCCATGGACAGGGGAGCTTGGTGGGCTATAGCCCTTGGGGTTACAAAAGAGTCAGATGTGACTTAGCGACTAACCAACACCAATAGTGTATATATGTCAATCCCAACCTCCCAATTCCTCTCACCCTCCCTTTTCCCTCTTGGTATCCATATATTTGTTCTCTATATCTGTGTCTCTATTTCTGCTTTGCAAATAAGATCATCTATACCATTTTTTCTAGATTCCATATATATGCGTTAATATACTATGTTTTTCTCTTTCTGACTTACTTCACTCTGTACAACACTCTCTAGATCCATCCACATCTCTACAAATGACCCAATTTCATTCCTATATATGGCTGCGTAATATTCCATTGTATATATGCAAGCTATGGTGGATTCTTGACAGACCTATTTTTAGCTAGCTTAATTCTCATTCTTCTCAAAAACACTCTCATTGCATTAGACTGATAAAACAGCTTTTATCCTACTCACAACACTAATGCTAAATGTGTGGGTATTTTCCCCCACATTGACCAGTTTTTCAACTCTCTGGACAATAGCTGGGTATCCTGCAGTTATGACACTGACTACCTGGAGTTACTGGAAACTCCATAAGTTGAGGGCTCAACCCTGTAAGATTGGCCCCCACAGATGCAGTCGGAAGTCCCAGGTCATCACCTGTACTTCTGAACAACCAGCTATAGACTGGGGTTCCCAAAGCCCCGTCCTCGGTTTCAATAATTTACTCTAATAGCTCAAAGAATTCAGGGAAACACTAAAATTTGCCTATTTATTATGAAGAATAGAGGAAATAGGTGAACACCCAGAGGAAGAGGTACACAAGATGGAGCCTGAGGGTCCCAAGCACAGGGGTGTCTGTTCTTGAAAGTATGGTGCATCTCTCTCCTGACACATGAATGCTCACCATCCACGAGCTCCTCAAATGGTGTACTTTAGGGATTAAAAAAAATATATTTTATTTATTTACTTGGCAGAACTGGGTCTTAGTTGTAGCATGTGAACTGTTCATTGTGGCATGTGGGATCTAGTTCCCTGACCAGCGAATGGACCCAGGACCCTTGCATTGGGAGCCACAGTCTTACCCATTGGACCACCACAGAAGTCCCACTTCAGGGATTCTTTAAATGGAGGCTTCACCATGTGGACATCACTGATAATTAACTCAATCTTCAGGTCCTCTCCCTTTGCCAGAAGACAAGGAGTAGGGCTGAAAGTGCCAAGCATTGAATCATGGCCTCCTCTTTTTAGTGACCAGTTCCCACACAGGAGACCACCAAGAGTCACCTCACTAGAACAAAAGATGCTCCAAAACCCAGAAAATTCCAAAGGATTTAGGAGTTCAGTGTGACACTCCTGTTACCCTCATCACTCAGGATATTATAAGAATTTTAGGAGCTCTGGTTCAGGAACAAGTGGCAGAGACCAACACATATTTCTTCTTATGCCACAGGTACCTCTAGCATCACCACAGTGATGGAATCCATCCATTCATTCATTTGTTCAGTTACATGTTTAAAGGTGCCAGTGGAGTTATATGTTTATTTCTCATGATTCTGCCTGACTGGGGCCAGCTGCGACAAAAATTGGAGCTTCCCCAATGGCTTAGCAGGTAAAGAATCCACTTGTGATGCAGGAGACATAGGAGCTGCATGTTCGATTCCTGGGTCATGAAGATCCCTGGGAGAAGGGCATGGTAACCTACTCCAGTATTCTTGTCTGGGAAATCCCATGGACAAAGGAGCCTGGTGGGCTACAGCCCTAATGATCGCAAAGAGTCAACATGACTGAGTGACAAAAAATGAGCTTAAAATGGCAGTTGTTTTTGAGACACTCTCACTCACTTGGTGGTTAGTGAACTTTAGCTCATTTACAAGTATATTGTTTCCTTCCTAGGGACTTTCCAGGTGGCTCAGTGATATAGAATCTGTGACCAATGCAGAAAACTCGGGTTCAACCCTGGCTTGGGAAGATCCCTTGGAGAAGCAAATGGCAACCTGCTCCGGTATTCTTGTCTGGGAAATCCCAGGGACAGAGGAGCCCGGTGGGCTATCATCCATGGGGTTGCAAAGAGTCGGACTTGACTGAGCACGCATGCACACCTGTCTCCTTTCTATGCTCTCAGCTATATATGGAAAACTCTCCTAAAAAGATTTATTTTTAGGTGATAAAAATACCCTGATAAAGTAGTGAAAGTGCTTGGGATATTTAGATGGAACAGACCAAGGACTTGTGACTCATTTTTTGGGGATTCTCAGTGGGACCCCTGGAAGGTTAACAAGAAAGATGAGTAGAGTTTTCCTGGCTTTATCATACCCTCTGGCTGTTCTCTGTAGATGAAGCCATTGGATCTCTGTCCACTTTGAAAAGTCTAGTAAAACTCTACTTGTCAAGTTAGAATAATAAATAGTATCAGATAAATCTTAAAAACTCACTAGGTTTTTCCTTCATTCCCAATAGACTTTCTGACATTCAAGATTCTGTCAGTTCCACAGTATCTGTTCTCCAGCAAGGCTGTGCTCATCATTGCATCCGAAGTGCCTTCATGGATTCAAGCTCTGAGCTCCTGTTCAGGACACCTGTCGTGGTCCTGACTTGGTTCATATCACTTCGTTTTTGTCTGGGATGTTCTTTTCTACTTCTCTGTTTCCTGAAATACTAAAAGTTATTTAAAAGTTTATTAGTTCTAAGAGAACAGCCTGCGTCTCTCTGATAAAAGCTTCCCTTAATTACACTGTCTCACATAGACATCTCTCATTTCCAAAGTCCCACAGTCCTTGTTATCTAACGTGCATCATTTTATGTGACTTAAGTATTTGCTCTGTGTTCATTTTTCCTCCCGGCTAGATGGCAAGCCCGTATTAGGAAGTAGTATTTCCCATGTGTCTTTTGTTGGAGCCCAGAACAATACTCTGCTCATCAAAGATGCTCAACAGTTACAGAGTAAATGCAGGAGTCCTCATTTGCGGAGATGCACTAAATCCTGAGTGCTTTTTGTGATTCACATCGGGAAGGGTTTTTCAATGGATTGTCCTTTTTCTTTCTAGCTTTTCTTCATGGTGGAGTAGAAAGAGCCTGAACTTTGGTGTCAGAGACTCCAGCAGTTATTCATTAAATGACCACAGCCCAGTTTTATTCAAAGCCCATAAACATTGGCTGCCTCATCTGCGTTGTCCAGATAATGCTTTTCTCGTAAGAGTGCTAGAAATCACTTTTGTAAGGAAGCTGGCACAATGTCCAGCACTGAGGCGATGCTTCATGTTGTAGATCCACTTGGACGCCACCCAGGCTGCACCTTCTCCTCTGCCTTTAATCGGGTGGCTCCCAAGTACTGGTTCTGTTCAGTGATATCCTGATTAATGAAAAGCTTTCTAAGGAAGCTCAGCTTGGTTCTAACAAACTCATAAAACCTCCTCTAAATCTTGGGAAGCAGAGCTGTCTGGGTTCATTAGCATGACAAAGCCACCTTGAGACACAGCTATTTGTCCCAGTCCAGTTGAAGAGGGAGCCCTGTTGGCTCAGCAAAATGACCAAGTGTTCTAAATTTATCTGGATCCACAGCCTTTTCTTTCTGTGCTTTCCCTCTTTCTTCCCCTCCTCAGCAACCAGAGATTCCTCAATGACTTTGCTTCCATCCCACCACAAAAACTGTAAAGGTCTGACGCAATTAATGATTTTTATTTATTTATTTTGGCCATGCTGGGGCTTCACTGCTCTGAGGGCTTTTCTCTAATTGCGGCAAATGGGGCTACTCTCTAGTTGAGGTGCACGGGCTTCTCATTGTGGTGGCTTCTTGTGTTGCAGAGCACGGGCTCTAGGGCATGCGGGCTTCAGTTGATGCAGCACATGGGCTTTGCAGTTGCAGCTCCCTGGCTCTCGAGCACAGGCTCAGCAGTTGTAGCACATGGGCTTAGCTGCTCTGTGGCATGTGGGATTTTCCTGGACAGGGATCAAACCCGAGTATCCTGCGTTGGCAGGTGGATTCTTTACCACTGAGCCACCAGGGAAGCCCCAATTAATGCTTTTTTATTAACTGATGGTACTTGAATGAGATTGGATTTTAGCTAATGTGTTAGCCCAACCAGCAGTTATGTTTTAAGCCTTTTTGGTTTATGGTGGTATAAGAAACTTTGGTCTCATGATAAAAGTGCTCCCCTAGCAGAGAGATTTTCTGGAGCAGGAAAATTCTGAAATCCCAATCTGTCAGTTCCAAGGTTGACCTTGAACATAAACCAAAATTTAGCGTTTTTAAGGTTATAGGATATGACTGTTTCAAAAGGGGCATATCTTCTTTCTCCATGGCTCTGTTCCCTCTTCTCCCGGGGAGAGCTGACCTGGGCTGGGTTCTAGAACTTGCTCAGGTGGCTGGCAGGTACTGAATAGAGAAGTGAATATTGGTGTGATAGGCATCTTCCAGCCTTGCTTCCCTGGTGGCTCAGATGGTAAAGTATCTGCCTGTAATGCAAGAGACCCAGGTTTGATCCCTGGGTCGGCAAGATCCCCTGGAGAAGGGAATGGCGACCCACTCCAGTATTCTTGCCTGGAAATCTTACGGACAGAGGAGCCTGGCGGGCTAGAGTCCATGGGATTGAAGCGTCGGACACAAAACTGAGTGACTAACACTTAAACCTTCTTTTTAATTTCTAGCCTCTATTCCCTGCCACTATACCCTGGAAGGCATACAACTCACTCTCCCCTGGGTGAGGTATCTTAACCTCTCTCAACCCTATTCCTCTCATTTTCTATTGGAAGACCCACAGATGCACATTTTATGTTTTCCAGTACACTAGAATGCTATTTTAATTAGCATTTCACCAACGGACTTGCCACACTCTAAAAAGCCTCCTAAGTCCCAGCAGGTAGAGGGGCATGGCAGGAAGAGTATCAGGCTGTGCGGCCAGAGATCCAGGTTCACTTTGACTACTCAACCGTCCCTGGTCCTCAGGATTCTCCAGGCCCTGCTCTGGGTGCCGGGCAACAGAGACCAACACCAAGCCTGCGCCTCCATAGACAAGTGTCCCCACTCCGCCTCGAGGTAGCTGTAACTTGGACTAGTGCATTTGCCTCTCTGGGTTATGTGCAGGATGATGGCATTGGAGGAGGTGAATCTAAGGCCCATTCCAGCTGTAGATTTTATGAATCTCTGTGCAGCACACCTGCCTTTGAGAACTAATACTTCAGAGTATTGTAACAGTATACTTCAAATACTGTAACAGTATACTGTTACAGCCCTTCTTGTCTGACATCCTTGAACTCTTCTTTGTCTCTGACATTACTTCCATCTTTGTTAATAATGTCTGTGGCTGAGAAACAGCCTGTGATCAGAAACTCTGCTCTTCAATATGAGGTGTTTGCTGGAATTAGAGGTAGCCTGTTCCCCTTGGGTTCTCCTTTCTGGGTCATGGATCTCACTTGATTCTTCCTCCTGTCCTCCCCGGCCTGTTGACTTGCATGTGTTATGAATACCTCATTGTTTATTTCACCATTAGTATAATTGCTCAGCGTGTGTGCTGTGGTTGTTTCCAGTCACATCCTCATAGACGTCTTCCTTATGCTTTCCGGGTAGTCCTCACTAGTGTTTTCTAGTCCAGTGGTTCTCCACCAGGGCTGATTGTACCCCCCTTCCCCCAAGGAACGTTTGGCAATGTCTGGAGACATCCTGGCTGCCACAGCTGAACGGTGACTGCTTCAGGCATCTGGTGGATACGGGCCAGAGATGCTGCTAAACAACCTCCAATGCACAGGACAGCCCCCGCAACAAAGAATTGTCAGGTCCGAAACGTCAGTAGTGCTGGCATTTAGACACTCTCATATAACCATTTTAAATTCTGTAAGTGCAGGGGCCAGATGTGTCCATTTCCATGTGAATGTTCTGCAGCACAGGGCTACCTAACAAGAAAGAGAGGAATCATCTATTACTGTTAGACACACGAACCCCTGGGTTGGTAAACAGAGCCACTCCACCTGCAGATTTAGTCATGTTACAATCGGGTAGTTGCATCCGGAAAGGGAGGTTTGCCTAAAACTGCTATTTGATACCTCATATAATATTGTATTTTCACGTGTGTGAAGGCTGTTCTGTTGAAATATTTACCGAATGCACTAAGACCTTTAAGCAAGGCAGCGGAGATATGTTCAAAAGAGGACACGCTGCCTGAGAAGCACTGGGACTACAGTGGTGCCTTCTGAGGCACGGGGCGCTTGCTCTGAGTAAAACAGCGAGTCAAAGCCTGGGATAAGGTTTAATTCGATGACAAGTTTTAAAGCACAGTGTCAGGTCCTATTAATGAGCTACCGTGATACTTTTTAAAGAAGACAGGTCATCTAGTCTGGCATTTGTTTTGCTTTATAATTCTCAACTTAGGATGGATGATTCTCTATAAACCTGTGATCAAATATTCTAGAACAATAATTGTAAAACTTTAATGTGCATATGAATCACCTGGAGATACTGTTAAAATGCAGGGTCTCTTTAAGTATTTCCGGGGTAGGGACCAGGACATTCCATGTCTAATAAGCTATCGTTATACACACTATACACATGGGTGTTGCTGGGCCCTGGGTGTACCCAGAGTGACAAATTTTTAGAATGTTAAAGCTGGAAGTATTTTAAAGGTCACTGAATCTGAGCCTATATTTTATAAATGACGAAAGTGAGGCCTGCAGACTCTAGGGCAGTCATGGAAAGAGCGTGGTGACCAGATGTCTGTGTCCAGCCCAGTGCCCACACCTTCCCCACTCTGGCTGTGCTGCGCCATCTTTCATAGCTGTTGGGTCTTGAATCTCTCTTTTTAGAAACAAGTGGGCTGTGGTCCCTGTGAAGTGTGCTGTAGCCGAGATGTCTCTGTCATTTGGAGGCTGATGGTCATCACTGCTCACATCCTTTGTCCTGATGCCTCCTGCCTTCTCGGCAGTAAATCTGGGGGATGCAGGAAGCAGGGCTGGGTGGGCAGGAGACTGGTGATGGGCTACTGGCAGGAGAAGCAGGTGCCGTTTTCATTTGGTGAGCGTACTCCTTGAGATGGGCTCTAACCTTGGTCACAGATGCTGAGTCCCAGCACCCATCACATGCTGGCTCAGGGCCACGGCTGATGTGACGAGATGCACAGAGCTTAATGTGAACTGGCACTCCTTGCTGCTGAGACACAGGCAACATAGCCAAACCAGTCTCCTGTGGCAGTAAGCACAACTTCCTGCCCCTCCACACGCAGCAAAGGTTCTCTTAGGACCCCAGGGAACTCTTCTATTAATACTGCACTGGAGGGCGGTGAGAGAGGGCGAGGAAGGAGAGAGGAGACCTGCGCCTTCATTCACTTGAAACTCCTCCTTATTCATTTGCTTATTCAAGGCCTTCCCTGGCATCTTGTTGCTTTTCAGTCATCATTATCACTAACCATTATGGTTACCTTTGGATAGCCCTCTGGGAATTCCTAAGACGTTTCTCAAAACTCATTTGAAAATAATGATTCTACCTCTTCTTGTTGTTGTTTTTTTGCTCAGTCATGTCCGACTCTATTGTGACCCCATGTGACCCCCTGTAGCCCGCCAGGCTCCTCTGTCCATGGGATTCTCCAGGCAAGGATACTGGAGTGGGTTCCCATTTCCTTCTCCAGGGGATCTTCCCAACCCAGCGATCAAACTCATGTCTCCTACATTGCAGGCAGATTCTTTACCAAAGAGTGGTTATTATTGCTAAAGTTTCCTCTCCATTCTCTATGCATTCTTGATATTTCCTCTTTGCATTCTATAGTAGCATCCAGTGTAGTCGTTTTTAAAATTTGAGGGGAAAAAATCAATATTTTAAGCCATAAAAATCCATTGTTTTTCACAGGATTTTTCTGTGAGGATTTTTGCAGACATCAGACCATAAATCCCCTTTGTATTCCTTTAAAGTATTAGGGAGGGTAGCTCTTATTATTCCATTTTGAATAGTAGTAAGACTGACAGGTAGCAATTTAGTGTTGACCTAAATTCAGTCCTTGGGTTGGTGGGGTGGGGACCCACATCAGGAACAGAACGAGGGTATCTGGTTGGAATCTAGACACCTGGTGATTCTCAACTCCTGCGAGGTTGCGCCCAGTAGTGAATTAGGCAGGAGACCAGTGTTCTCTAACAAGATCAGAACCGTAAGAGCTGATTAGACCTTTGAGATGGAGCAGCAGTGGATAATGAGTGGCGCAGAGGTCAGAGAGGTGCGACCGCTTTCCCGGGCCCACGTTTCAGAGGCAAGAAGGCACTCAGTGGAATGAAAGTGTAACCCGTTTAGTGTTGATGAAATGACAGTCTTATGTTTGCAATCCATTACTAATCTGTGGATCTCTGCGCTCCTTGGAAGCTCAGAGGCCAGCTTCATACACGGAATGATGAATTTTGTAGGTGTTAGAGCAATAGATCGGAATTTGTAGATCCAGACATCGGTGCCCTCATTTCTGCCACTCTTATCTGCAATCAATAAATGCTTTCAAGGCACAGTCCCTGGGTGACTTCTGTGGGCACAGCACCATCCTAGGCACATATGATTTTGTTCCCCTAGCATCTCATATGTGGTAGGTACTCAGAATAAGTTTGTTGAATAACTCAGTATATGAATAAACTGCATATAAACGAAAGCAGCTGGATCTATTCCTTACCCTCATGCAGCTTTCTGAAGCGTGTGCATGTGTGCGTGCTTAGCTGCTCAGTCATGTCCAGCTCTTTGTGACCCCATGGCCTGTAGCCTGCCAGGTTCCTCTGTCCATGGGATTTTTCAGGCAACAATACTGGAATGGGTTACCATTTCCTACTCCAGGGGATCTTCCCATCCCAGGGATTGAACCCATGTCTCTTGCATGTCCTACATTGGTAGGAGGACTCTTTACCACTGAGCCACTTGGGAAGCCCTCAGAAGTGTGTTGTCTGTAGAAAATCAGTCACATTCTTATGTCTCACTTTCCCCACCTCAAAAATAAAAAATAACTGACCTTTACAGGGCTAACCTGTGAACTCATCCATTTGGATAAGCAGAGATGCTTTCCTATAAACTACTATTAGATGTTTAAGTGTTTATGTTTGCTGGACTGCAGGCAAGAATAATGGCGTTCACCTTTGTTCTGATGGTATTCAACATGCAAGTTATATTCATCACAAAAGAATCCCCATTCCTGCCCTGTTGTTAAGTTCTGACCGTACTATTCTTGCTTTCCTATCACCAATTAGAGGGAAGAGAGAGGCAGTGATGAGGTGTTTGGATTATAGGGTAGTATGCTTGCATAACACATGGATTTTGTATGGTGTATTTTGTTAGGTAGAAGAGAAATGTTCCAGTCTCAGAAAAAAAGTTTTTTTTTGAGGTCACAGAATTTGGTGGAAAGAGAAGAGATTGGGCTTTGTACCCAATCAGAACGTGTTTTGAATTCAGTCTGTGGGTGATTGTCATCCATTTACTTAACTTCCCTGGGATGGAGTATTCTTTGGATGGTGGGGAAGCTTAGAAACTGTAAATTGCCTAGCATGTAATTGCTGATGAATAGCTCTTCTTCTTCTGATTATTACCTAGGTCAGTTACTTAGGTATCCTTGCACGTACCTCAGCTGGATGACTAATTGATGTGTGTGATTAAAAACAAGGCCCAATAGGATGAGCACAGATGTTCGTGGCTCTAGGATATTAAGGCCACCCTAAAAGCTGTCTTTAAAAGTGGACTGTTTGATCAGCTGGGGGGAAATCTGCCCCAAGCCAGGTGACTTAGAGAGGGAGTATCCCAACCTTGGAACATCTCCCTCATTTGTTTACCCTCTTCTCATTTTGGGTATGAATATCCAGCAGCACCTACAATCCTACTTGGAATGTGCAGAAGCAAACACACATGACTCCAGGTCTTCAATGAGCAGCTTTGTTGGCAGCATAGCAGTTACACCTGTTAAACACAGGCAGTCTGCTTAGCAAGTGCTAGAACAGATACCAAGGCAGTCTACTGGGTGGCTTTCAGAGAGGAATGACATCAGCACTGTTTCCATCAGGGCTCTAGAGTCCAAGGAGCCAGCTCTCTCCTGGCTTATACTTGGTCCTCAGGAGAATTCTGGACTAATACTTCCAGACTCCTATCTTTAATATTTTGTTGGATTTATGATCTAAATGAGGAACTGAACTCCTGTTGCTTGCATACCTGCACTTTCCTTCTGATGAGTGAGATTAGGAGATGTTGGGGTCAGTAGGAGACATAGGGAATCACAAAACCATGTGAATAAAACTATAGCGTGGGGAAAGCAAACTGTCACCATACCTATTTGGTGACTTCATTTGCTCCCAGTCATTGCTCCTTGGTGATGATTAAATCCAAATGGAAGATAGTAATTGGTAGCTTGAAAGAAGTGAGTCTTCTTAGCAAAGGTAAGAATCACATTTCCTACTCAGAGGGGAAAGGAGTTGGATATCTTTATATATTTTTGTTTGTGTGCATGTTTTTAGAAATGGAATATTTCCTCTACCTCCTTCAATTATAAAAGTAATGTATACTCACGGGCTTCTCCAGTGGTTCAGCGGTAAAGAATATGCCTGCAATGCAGGAGACTTGCAGGACATGTGGGTTCAGTCCCCGGGTCGGGAGGATCCCCTGGAATAGGAAATGGCAACCTGCTCCAGTATTCTTGCCTGGACAATTCCACAGACAGGGGAGACTGGTGGGCTATAGTCCATGGGGTTGCAAAGAGCTGGACATGACTGAGCACCCATGCAAAAAAAACCATCTGTGTTCATAATATTTGTCTCAGAATAAACAGGAAAGCATAAAAAAGAAAAAAATTGCTCTTAACTTCTTCAAACAGGTAACCCTGTTGACATGTAGATATAATTTCTTCTTTTTTGGCTATGCCACATAGCATGTGAGATCTTAGTTTCCCAACCAGGGATCGGACTTTCAATCCCTGCATTGGAAGTGCGAGGTCTTGACCACTTGTCCACCAGAGAAGTCCCCAAATCTTGGGTTTCCATTTGAAACTTTAATATAAACAAATTCCCATATTATCAACATTTAAAAACACTAACTTTATAAACTCTGAGAAGGCAGTGGAGAGGTATAGATGGTTTACCACTAAATTCTCAGTTCAGTTCAATTCAGTCGCTCAGTCGTGTCCGACTCTTTGCGACCCCATGAATCACAGCACGCCAGGCCTCCCTGTCCATCACCAACTCCCAGAGTTCATCCAGACTCACGTCCATCGAGTCAGTGATGCCATCCAGCCATCTCATCCTCTGTTTCTTAGTGCCTAGTAAATAAACATTTGCTGAATAAAATGAACAACGATATTCTAACCATATGAATGTTTGGTATTCTACTAAATAATACTGATGTTTCCAATTTGTTTTCTATTATACATAATGCTGCAGTGAACATCTCTGGTACAACAAACCTCTTTTGTATTTCTGATGGTTTTCTTCAGATATATTCCCAGCAGTGTAATTATATACTCAGTCAAAAAGGATATGAGCATTTTTAAAGTTCTTAGAAGATAATACCAAGTTGCTTTCCAGAAAGGTTGCATTAATTTACACTTCCACATGAGGTATGTGAGAGGCACATTTCACTGTACTCCAGACAGATAGCGAGTTAACAGATACCAAGGACCACACAGCCTGCTCTATCCATCTAAGATGGACAAGAACAACTTCTGGTGAATTGAGGGGAAGGTGTTTTTAAATAGAATCTTGAGAGTGAAATGTCATGTAGCTTAATTAAAAAGAAATCCAATAAGTGTAAAACGGGGTTCAGAGTAGAGAACGTGTGAGGAAAACGAAAATACGTAGTTTTCTTCTGCTCAAGGGACCTAACCGGCAGCCCCTGCCAGCCTCAGAGGAGGCTCCCTGCTGGGAGCCAACAGTAACCTTGTCTGCCCTCACCACTCAGAGTCACTCACTTTAACATGGACCAGGCTTCTGCCAAGCTCTCTGGGTGACACTAATCCCTGATTTAATTACCCTTGACAGTGTGTGATAGGCCTTAACGAGCTAGGGTCCGTAATGAGCTGCATCTTGAGGATTTAGAGCATTACCTGAAGGGGGTGGTCCTCACCCAGGCTAACTCTGGTGGGTGCAGAAAACCCGTTCCCAGCTCAGGGACCTCAATGCAGCTGACAAAGCACCATCTGCTGACCTGCAGGGTGATGCTTCTAAGTGAGGAGGTGACACATCACAGTTTCCAGGCCCTAAATCATTAGCCAGTAAGTACACAGGGAGAGTTTTAAGCGTGTAGGCATTATGTGGGTGCCACGCCATTTTTCCTGCCATGCAGTTGTCTTCCTGAGGACGAGGACCATATTGCTTTTGTGCTGCTCATTAAAAGTCTCCTTACTGGCAAACCATACGGCTGGGTGGGAGGGTGGGTGTGCCTGCTGGCCACTCTGGAGGGGTCTTCTGACCAGGGTTACATAGACCAACCTATCCAACAAGATTTATCCCTGGTCTTCTTTGGTAAGCATGGCAAGATGACTGTTTTAAAAAAGGAATTTCAATAGGAAGAAACATTAGAAAGTGTCAAATGAATTAGAAAAAAAAAAAAATAGCTGAGTTTGCAAAATAAGGTTTAGCCATGAATGAGATTGTCTGTTCACAAGTTCTGTGACCTTGGGGCCAGTTAGTTAACTGGTGTCCTCATCTGTGAAATGGAGCTCATAGTACTCACACAGCAAGATTCTTGTTAACATTAAAAGACAGAAGCACAATGAGGAGAAAGAAATATGGTTTTTAACACCTTCTTGGGGCGCAGCAAATGGCAGGTGCTTTTTTGTTGTTGTTTTCCTATGTTTTTTCTTTAAGAGTTAAAATTTTTAAAAAATTTTTTGGCCATGGTGGGTCTTCGCTGCTGTTCATGGGCCTTATGAATAGTTGTGCAGAGCAGGGACTACTCTTTGTTTGGATGTGAGGGCTCTTGTTGCAGGGCTTCCCTTGTTGAGGAGCTCAGGCTCTAGGTGTGCAGCCTCAGTAGTTGTGGTGCGTGGGCTTAGTTGCTCCATGGCACGTGGGATCTTCCTGGAACAGGGATCAAACTCGTGTCCCTTGCACGGTCAGGTGGATGCAAAACCAGGGAAGCCCTGTTTTTTCCTTTACTCAGCTCTCTCCTCAGTGCATACTCTACACAGACATCCTGACTCCCAGTCTGAGGGAGATTTGGGTTGACAGGCGCTTCCAGGTCTGGTAGCAACGTAGACCCTTTCTAACAACCTGCTTCCTTGTTTGCCGGGATCCTCAGATCCTACAAAAGCTGCTGTCCAGTTTTACCTCTGCATCCGAACCTATTTCTGTGTCTTTAAACTGATTTTTAACTTGATGCTGAAACTATAATTATCTCTTTCATTCATATCTGGTTCTCAACATTCTGAATGTAAATTTCTCCCGTGGATCAATTTTTTCTATGAAGGAAATGATTATATATCCCTGGAAGTTATACTTTCATCCCTTACACATGCTTACTGGCATTTTTCCTATTTCCTGAAGGCTATTCATGAATTTCCTTCCCTAGTAAGATAATCCTATCAGCTGGTGAAATGAGGCATCGTCACCTGCTGGTCTAGTTGGGCTCACTGACCTGCTAGTAAAGCATGACGGTGGCACCATCCTTCCTTAGAGCTCATTTTCTACCTCTGACAAACAGGCTGCTGGTTCTTTCTCTGTTCTTACACTGACACTTCTTTTTTGACTGTTTATCATATTCCTAATCCATGCTGATGAGAAATTACAGCCCTCATATTATATTCAGAGCTGAGACAAGTGATTGCAATGTCCTCAGGTCAGTGGCCGATCCAGACTTTACTGGGTTGAGTTGCTAGTTCTATCTACTCCAGTTTCTCTTCAATCCATTGTAGAAAATGAAATAACTCTTTCTTTCAAGTGCCCCCTAAGGGCACTTTTGGTTCTTATCTAATACCTAAAGAGCATAAACATACTGTTGAAATCACAGAGGAAAGAGAAAAATCATTTTATCACAGATGTTTCTTCAAGATTTTAATTTAGGAGTTGCTTACAGGATCTTGAATTGAGCTAATATGCATACAATCAGACTTGTGTCAACTTTAAAAATAGCAGTGGTACTATGAGTTCCTCAAACTAAGGGCGATGCTGCTGCTGCTGCTGCTGCTGCTAAGTCACTTCAGTCGTGTCTGACTCTATGCGACCCCATAGACGGCAGACTACCAGGCTCCTCCATCCCTGGGATTCTCCAGGCAAGAACACTGGAATGGGTTGCCATTTCCTTCTCCAATGCATGAAAGGGAAAAGTGAAAGTGAACTTGCTTAGTCACGTTCAACTCTTTGCAACCCCATGGACTATAGCCTACCAGGCTCCTCCGTCCAAGGGATTTTCCAGGCAAGAGTACTGGAGTCGGGTGCCAGTGCCTTCTCCGAACTAAGGGCAATAATATTTTCAAATTTGTGGAATAATATTTTCCACAAATAATATTTTCAAATTTAAAAGTAACTTGACTTTTGAAAGCAATATATGGATAATTTGAGGGGAAAAATTTAATTCTATCCTCATAATGTTTGACTTTTAGAATTTTGATTCAATTAAGCAAATATTAAACGTGTGTTTGCAGTTTTTGAATTCACTATGGAAAGGCCAGTCCCAGGCATAGAGTTCCTATTGTGCATAATAAGAAAATCTGGGGAGAGTATACCTTACAGATTCAAGAAAGATTCTCTGGAGAGGCTTGTACAAAGATACAAGGTATCTGATGAATACCTCTTCTTTGTTTTCTTTTTATATTGTACTTTGAAATTATGACTCTTCTTCAAAAGTGCATTATTTGTTCAAATCCATCTAATGGCAAGTAATTTTGTGAATAATCTTAAATTCTCATGTAGAGTTGCAATTAAGAAATGTTGAAGGCCTCCAAACCGTTTCTGCTGTTCAGTTAAACATTACATTTATGTTATTATATTTTTTATTAGAACTTAATGATTGCTTCACCAGGGCATTGCAAGTTACTATTTGTAAAGAAATTGCATCGCTCTGGAATAAAGGTCATTTTCTGTTGGTGCAGAAGTTGACATGAAAAATTACATCTACAGCAAACATTTATGTTTTGAATCATATGCGTACAGGATGTGGTTGACCTGACAAACTGTTTAAATAAATCATCAAAATGGGATGCCATCCATCCAATAGCTTTGAAAGAACTTGAGAGTGGAATTGTAAAACTGGGGGTTGAATATGTCAGATGGCTCCTGTATGAGCAGCCTGACTCACTGGATTGCCTGGGTAACTGTCAGGGATGCCCAGGGATGGGCAGGAATGGACCTCTGGGCCTCTATTCCTTCTTATTCCTGCAAGAAAGAGGTGACGTGCTTATAAATAGACGGTCAGTGAATAGATACAAAGTCATATCCAGAACTGAAGGACAGTATGGTGGTTAGGATCCTGGGTTTCAGACCCAGATGCAGTGGGTCAGATGTGCTGAAGCTGTGGAGAAGGCACTGGGTGTGGGCAGAAGGGCAGAAATTCTTCACTGTGACATGGGTGAAGAGTGGGCTTAGATATCAGGGAGACGATAAATGGGTGTTTCTTAGAATAAAAAGCATTAACCATGGGGTATTCTAGAAATGAACACTTCAGAAGTTTTAATTTAACATGTTAATAGTTTGTGTCAAGCCAGTAGAATTTCAGAGAGAAGCTTTAGGTGAGGGAATGGAAAGGTAACTTTTGTAAACACTTGAAGCTTCATTCTTTGCTGCCCACATAATTAATGACCTACCTACACAAGGTTGTCTGACAGTTCCAACGATTGTTTACCCCTCTTCATGCCTTTGATCTTTGTTGTGTGTGCTCTTTTTTTGACGTGGGGCATATGGTAGCTTTAAAACATTACCTTTTCTTGTATGTATCTTGAATCTCCAGTCACACTGTCCTTTTCCTTGTGGTATGGTATCACTACAACCTATCACAGAACCCAGAAGCCACTAGATCCTTGGTCAGCCTTTAATGGTATTCTTGATGATTACCTTAGCTCAAATTCCCAAGAAAACAGGACCTAAGAAGCAAGTTCTAATGCTTTATTTACAAGGCAAGGACCTCAAAAGTGAGGAGGAGGGGGATGAGAGAGGGAAGACTGAGAAGAGATGTGAGAGGACACATTACCGTAATGGCCGTGGCTCCATGACACTGGCCAGAAGACAGCAGGCCAGCTGGCTGGCGCACACATTTGGCTCTGCCACACGGGGAGTTTTTGGACATGGCTGCACCACTCCCTGGACCAGTCTGTGGAAGGGAGGAAGGGGAGATTATCTGCCTGGCTCCTTCCCATCTTCTGTTTCTCATTGGTCAAAGTCTGTACCAAGGAGTTACCTTCCCTGTGCTGCGGAGTTGCATCTCCTGGCCCCTGCAGTGGCCACTCGGCAAGCTAGATCTCACACCCTAAAATGTGGTGCTCCATCTGACCCAGACATTGCAAGAGATGCCAGGACTCAAGGGGTCCAGCTGGTTAGCCGGGTTGTAAGTCCCCAGCCAAGGTGGAGGTCTGTCATTCCTAGGCAGGAACTGCCTGGTTCCATGCTGGTTTAGGTCAGTTCATCTGCCACAAAGATAGCTGGGGATGGAGCAAGCAGCTGAGGGTCTCCGAGGCAGGTAAGGCTAAGGGAATCAGATGAAGTTAATAAGAAGAATCTGATAGGATGATGATGATGATGATGATGATAAAGAACTGCAGCCAGCAAGAAGTGGTGTTAAGAAAGCACCAGAAGAGATCCACAAGAATAAACAAATAGAAGAAATATTTAATGTAAGGATAGGTTCAACAGTCTTCCATTTAGAAAGGTGAAAGCCAAGAGAAATTCTAATTATGTGAATATGGATTTGTTCACAATGTCTTGGAATATCAGAAATTAGGGGCATCCCTTGAAGCTTGAAGGAGAGACTTAATTTGGGAGAAGTGAAAGGGGGTATTACTATGACTTAATATAGTGGGCAGTAAACACATAGAATGTATTATCCTCGGAGGTGATGCTGTCAGAAAATACAAATTGGTTGGAGAATAATTTAGGTAAGTTTATATTTTATGGCACCATAATCGGCTACTAGGAGGAAATTAAGAGTGTTTAGGGTACAAGTCCTAACCTTTTGAGATTGAGATCACAGAAGACAGTAATGTCCTTCCTTGGTGTCATTTTCAATGACTGAATCCTGGTCTGAATGGATCATTGGTCTGAGTGTTTTACATTATCTATTTTTATCACTAATATCCATGGTAATTTCAGGGACCTTTTCCCTTGGGGAAAGTGGAGGGTGCTTTAGCATTGTGGTCTTTAGATCTAGAAAAGCATCCTGCCTTCTGACAGAAGGACAATGTTCACTTTAAGGAACATTTAAGGATGACTCTGCCTTTGTCAACACTGAGTCTTTTAGCATTTAATTCTCCTCTACAAACCAGTGGGGAATTAAATGGGCCATCAATTCACTTGATCTTTGCATAGTCATTTGAAACACAAATACAATAAAGTCATTAGTTTCCTCACACTCATTCTGAACTCTAGTCCTTTGCTTGCGTTAATCTCTATACTTGGATTGTCTCCTCTCTCTGTTTATCCAAATCCATGCACTGCAAGGCTTAGGCCAATTCCCATTTCTCCATAAAACCTTCTCTGACCACTTCGTTCTTCACAGCCTTTTGCTGCTTTAAATCATTTGACATTTATTATCGCAATCATAAATACTCAGCTTTATGCTCTCCTGAATTGGCTGCTAATCACTTTGTTTGTACATAAATCACGTTGCGCTAACTGGATTTTAAGCCCTTTTGAGAGCAGCAGTGAGGTCACCTGGTCCTCTCAGGTTGCCCCTACATGTCGCACAATGCCAGGCACTCAGTGGACGCTTGATGAACATGTGCAGGGGGTGGTGGTTTGGCAGGTGAGAAGAGCATGTGTGCGCTGCCATCCAGATAGACTCAGGACTGCAGGCAGCTCGCTGTAGCTCCAGGTGAAAATGCTTCCTCATTGCTTTTGGATAATGAAGGCAGTCCTTAATTTTCACCAAGAGTAATAAAAGTTACTGCCCCCTTTTATGGTGTTAACTCCCCCCCACTCCCTCTCCTCCTCTATCAAAACATGCTGGGGAATCCTAAAGACCTCCTAATTGATAATAAAAAGAATTTATTCTCCTATCTGATTTCAGAAAAGGAATCTGCCTTCTCTACGTTTGTCCTCTTGTTCCTCTGGGCAGTGGCTTCTGTGGTCG
Organism: Bos indicus; assembly: GCF_029378745.1. Taxonomy (NCBI): domain Eukaryota; kingdom Metazoa; phylum Chordata; class Mammalia; order Artiodactyla; family Bovidae; genus Bos; species Bos indicus. The sequence continues at coordinate 59,169,911 of NC_091775.1, read as the reverse complement.
CTGTTAGCCAGATGCTTCAGGCAAAATACATCAGATACAGAAATCCTTCATTACTATTAATAAATTCCTTCCAAGCTCAAATCTGAGACGATACTACTGAGTTTAGCCAAAGCAACATCGAGCTTCCCCTCACACTCTCACCACATCTGTGATGGGGTCTCAAGAGCCATCATCTTTTTAGTTTTGGAGTAAATGTGGAGGGAGTGGATCCATTTGTAATAGGCAGAGGAAAGACTGGAGCGAGAATGGCCTGAGCAGTTTGGCCTGGAACATGCTACTGAACGTCTATCAGCCCCACTTTTACTATTATTTTCCAGACGCTTCAAGTGAGGATGGAGTGAGATAAAAACATATAAATGCAGGGCAAGTGAGGAAAGTTTCTGGGGCCCCGCTGGTAGGTTGAATCTCCTACCCAGGATTCTGGCTACCTGCTTTAAACTCATGTGCTCATCTGGCAGAAAAAAAAAATGCTCAATTGTGCCATGTGCTTCTTAGAAGGAGGACTGTGGTATACTTGGAAGGAAAAGTTAAGCCCACAGTGGGAGGCAGCTCACAAAGCCCTAAGATAATCAGATGTGCAGCTGGAAGGCTTCCTTGAAAACATCTCTATCAGAGAGAACAAAATTAAATGCCCTTAAATCAAACCTTTTACACAATGGACCTGTCTCTTCCTAGGCAAGATGAAAACAGTCTCGCAACTCTGGGGCTTAATTCCCTTACTTCCCGTCTCCTCACTGATCAGCCACTGGATTTGGTTTCCTGCCCGGGATTAGCTTACAAGTGGATCCTGAGGCCTCCCAGTGGCTTGGCCATGCCAGCTGCTCTCTGCATCCATGGCCAAGATGTAATCAGCTCAGAGCCAGGGCAGGTAAGATGCAGCTTGGAATGAATAGCTGCTGTCTGTGGAGAAAGGCTATTGTAGAGAACCCTGAACTCCTAGCACAAATGAAGAAGGAGCCCATGGGCCACTGGGTGCCACTGGTTTGGGGGAAGGGTAGGGAGGTGAAGGTCTACCTTCCATGATTGCCATCTTTGGGATGCTGGCTTAGGTTGTGCATTTTAGAGCCTCTGTTGCCCATTTCATCTGTAAAAGGGAAAAAATAGTACCTACCCTACTTCCTCTCCATGGTTCTGATGAGGAGTAGATGTCCCTACATCTACTCCCCACATCTAAGAACTCGAAAGGTATCGGGCAGTTGTTGGATGTTAATTATCATTAGTGGAAATGGAAGTCCAATAATGATTATTATTTAGTCAGTTTTTCTCCTTTGTTTTAAAAGAGTGCTTTGAAAATTTTGGTAGAAGTTTGTATTGATCTTCCATATCTCCCACCGACTATTGAAGCCATGTCATGTACGGTGAGGGTTTGCTCAGGGCCACTCACAATGCTTTCTATTCAGCACATACTTTTCCTCGACCCCCTCTATGAAACCGTGCAAAAGAATGGTAACTGACCCTGTGGTCAAGTCCAGCTGTATGGAGTTATGTGTGGTTTTAAACTAAGTTAGGCCGAGCCTACCACACTGGGTGTTCCCTGCGATGCTGAGAGGTGTCCTGACCTTGAAGCTGGGGGCTCGTGCTCCAGGGAGTGCTTCAGCCAGGGTCATCCATGGAAGGAAGAAGGGGGAGGGGTCCAGGTGAGGCAGTGCAGTTAAGTTAATTTTGATTCTCGCTTTCTATCTCAAGGGATCTTCTCTTTCAGCCTTTTCCATAATTTACTGCAAGCAGCTTGAGAAGACCTTAGATCTGGGGCCTTTCTGACTTCAGTTCTTTGAAATAAGGAGGATAATTCCCATCACCTCTCTTGTGGGAACACAGTGAATCTGATGAGTTAGGTAATGTCTGGACAGAACACTGGCTCCTGTGAAGTAAGGAGTGTGGGGTGGCCAAGTGCAAAATAAAACTCAAGGGGTGACATGAGTGGTCACCTCACCAGGATGAGGGGTGTGGTCACAGCCTGCCCAGCAGGCATCTGAGTGGCATATGGGGTTCGGAGCAGGGAGGAGTGGGAGAGGGCAGAGAGATGGGAGTGTCCCCACTCAACTCCATAAAAAATCTTCTCTCTAGCACCCTTGACCTTGCAAGCTGAGGCCTGGCCTTGCTGCCACATTCTAGCACTCGTCAAGTACTTCTGAGCTGCGCTGCTCCACTCTAGCGTTCCCAGATATTATGACTAATCGAGTTGACAGGAAGCAAAGACAGCTCCACTCTCTTCGTTTTGCTTTGCGTAGCATCGGGCTCTGCCTCTCAAAGAACAGGCAAGACTTGGCTCCCATCACTTCTGGTCCCTGTCTCCTCCTGCTCCAAGCCTTCTGCTGTCCACATTCTCTCAGCCCCTCGGTCACACAGGGCTTACCCTCACTATCTCTTCATATCTCTTACAACTCATTTAAAAACCACCTGGGCTCAAGGAGAATAGGCCTTGGCAGGTAACAGTAGGGTGCCCATCGATCTCTTTTTAACCCCACAACCCCAAAGTGCCCCAGGTAGCAGCGATACTGCTCTCCCTCAGCATTTATCCCCCTGCTTGAACCAAGAAATCAGACTGCCAGCTCTGTGCTAAGTGGGTCGAGAGGTCCTCTCGTGTGCCTGCCTCTGCTTCAGCCCTGTTGACAGCATCCCTGAGCCGTTCTGGGAACGATTCCCGTCCTGCCCCGGCTTCAAATTCGACACGTTTAACCTCCCTCCCGGGTTACAGCTGGGTCCTCACCACGAAACCCAGACTCTTCAAAGGGATGTGCAGAACATTCGCCATAGCCTGTCTTTTCACCTGGTGTCAAGGCGTCTCGGATGTGAGAGCTAATAGAGGCTTTGGAGGAGCTGGGGGAAGGGGAGATGGAGGCGGAAGTGCTGACTTTCACAGATCATTTCTTTTCTGCTACAAATACGGAAAGGCTGTCTCCCTTTATTTTCACCCCAAACCTGAGAAAGTGACAGAGTGAGAGGATGAGAACCTTCAGACCCAGAGGGGACAGTATCCTGGCCACCGTCACATGGCCAGCCTGCTGTACACCCAGGTCCTTCTGACTTCAAGGGCCCTGTTTCTCCACAAATGTCCTTCTCCTGACTTAAAGTTCACCTGGGCTCATCCTTCTATTTCCCTGCTGAGCAAGCAGGGCGGGTATCACCTCTTCAAGGTTTTTGGCCTTTTTTAGGAGCACAGATCTCAAGCTTTTACCTGGTGTCCTTCCAGAACTCCCTCCACCGCTGCAGGATTATGAGGATGGCTGGTGGCCCTATCTCCGAGTCATTTGATTGAAACTGGAAGCCTTTTATCCTCATAAAGCTCACAGGTGGTTTACATGGTGTGTAAATGTCAACACCGATGTCTTGACACTGACATGGCTGCTCCTTATGTGAAGATGGCAGCAGCAGCAGTGACAGTCATTAAACCAAAGACAAACAAAACCGTGACCAGAGGACAGGCTGGTATTAGATCTGCTGAGCTCGGTTCAGAAGAGAGAGAAGGGTCCTGGCTAAGGATCCCCACCAGGAAGCAGGAACCTGTGCCAAGGATCTGTCTTGACCCAGTGCAGCAGGACCACATCATCTGGTCAGGCGGAAGCCCTCTTCCTAATGGCTAGACATTTCTAATGGCTGGGGTTCTCCATCAAACTCCTGCAGCTAAGAGGCAAGCTAAAGGCAGATACCAACTTAGAAAAATTGAGAGGCAGAGCCTGTGTGAGGGAGATAGGAAGGGTGAAACTCATTGGAGAAGAAAGTGCTGTCTTTCTGCAATGGAGGACCCTCCTGTGTCTGGGAGTCATGAATATTGCATCAAACGCATAAGCTTATTTAAGAAAAGGAAAAAGAAACCTAGAAGCTGAGAGAACTAAATAACTCCTGGGAACTAGCCTTAGGAATGTCTTTTCAATTTGATTGTGGAAATACGTTTCTGTCAGGGTTTTGGCCTTGGATTTCCAGCTTTGTGTGAATCCAGATCAAGAAAACCCCTTTGAGATGCCTAAGGGGAGGAGAAAGCCCTTCGTGGAAAGACAGTGGGTTATGTGACTTCGTAAGCAGCGGGGCTCTGGGCACCAACAGCCTTCTCAATGCCTGGTTTCCATACTGTCTTTATGTAAAATTTCCCAGTGTTTAACTTTCACCAGGGTAGTTGAGGATGTATTGAGTATCAATGTTGCAGCTCAGCATTTTAATACTTCAATTAAATATCAAGGAATCACAGAAACACTTCGAGGAGACTTTCCAGCACGAGACCAGAGACAGGAGCTTTAAACTGCTGCTCCCTGTTCCAGCTCTGAGGCCATGCTGCTGCTGCTTTTGGTGTAGCAGGGAGCAAACACACATCAGCAAAACATGGCTGCTTCCTGGTGCCTCACAGAAAAGGAGGAGAAGGAGCAGCCTGTTTCCTGGAAGACTTGGTGAGTTTTTGACCGTGGATCGTGCAACAAAGCACCTGGCTTCTGAACCAGAGAACGGGTTCTTTCAACAGCTCCCCATGGCCTGGCCTGCCCCATTGCTTTCCCTGCTATTTTAGGACTGAGGTGGGTGGCTTCTGGTAGACAACGAGAAGATTGTTAGTGGACATACTTGGGGTAGTTCTTTGTGATACTGAGAATGAGACAAGGGAAGGCAGAGCAAGAATGACCACAAAAGGCAGAAGGAAAAGAGAAGCACAGAAGGCATTAAAAAGTGTCCAGAGCTAACTGTGTATTGTTTCATGTGGGCAAGGCCTTTCCAGGAGTATATGGAGTTCTAGGAGAACTGGCTCCCAGAACTCAGCTGGCTTCAGCATTCAAGTTGCTCAAATGAGCGGAAGGTTTGGGAAAAGAGAAGGCGGGGAACTGAAATACCCTTTGCATTTCTGCAGCTTTGTCTGAGTTGAGAAGGGCTCTTTAGCCAGAGCCTCCAACCAGAACCTTGTTTCCATGGCAACCCACTTGCAGCCTGCAAAGCTGTGACAACCCACTCTGGATCTAGTGTTGCTGAACCAGAAAATGGAATAGGAGAAGTTTGGTTTCCTGCATTATTAATATTAAACATATTCACAGAGAGGTATGTAGGAATCTGCGTATTCAGTAGTGAATGCCATTTTTCTTCCTTGACCTTAAACATGAATGCAGTGGGTAGGTTCTAGGACACCGGGGTGAATAAGAAATAGCCTTTGACATTGATGAGGCTACCACCCCAGGGGATCTGTGCCATTTGGCATTTACGTGCTGGGCATTGCACAAGCACAGAGGAGGGTGTAGCTAACGCATAGGGGTTGGGACGGTTTCCCAGTGATAATAACATTCGAGAACTGACAAAGAAGAAATGAACAGGAATTTTCCAGGTGGAGAATGTGAGAAGAAGGGAATTCCTGTGGGAAAAATATCTTTACAGCAGGAAATAAAGCAAATTATGACTTTGTTTCTTGACATGGCTTTGAGATCCCCCCCAACCTGTCTCCCATTTGTTCTGCCCTCTCCGGAGCTTCTGCCCATCAGCCCGTGAGCTTCTGGCTGCAGCATTACTTCTTTGGGTTGATTTTAAATCTGTGGACTGGGACTTCCCTGCTGGTCCAGTGGTTAAGAATCCACCTGCCAACGCAGGGACACGAGTTCAATCCCTGGTCTGGGAAGAACCCACATGCCTCGGAGCAACTAAGCCTAGGAGCCACAACTGCTGAAGTCCATATGCCTAGAGCCTGTGCTCCCCAACAAGAGAAGCCACCAGAGTGAGAAGCCTGTGCACCACAGCCAGAGGGTAGCCACCCACCCTCGCTGCAGCTAGAGAAAGCCCATGGCAGCAATGAGCACCCAGCACAGCCAAAACTAAATAATCAAATACGTAAAAGGCTGTAGACTGACAGGAGTTCCCAGTCCTTTATGGGGCTCACTTACACACTTGTTTTAACGGGAAAATGCATTTCTAGCCTTATGTGGAAAGATAATACTAGCAAAGCAAGTATCGTGAGAGGCTCAGAGGATGGTCAGGACTGCCTTTTAAAGACAGCTTAGAGTGAACTGTTTGAAAAGCCTTTTGTTTGGGGATTAGAATACTTTCTCCCTAAGACATTCCACCATTAGTTTGACTCTGCGTAATGACTTTTTTAAAGAAAGACGTACCTGTTCTGAACCACCTAGTGGTCTTTACTTTAACTAGCTGGTTTCTTTATGCTCCTAGGGATATACTAATTTGCATACTGACACCAAGAATATCAAGACAAATTACTTCTCCCAGAGCACTGGAGAGCGAGGCTCACCTCAGTAATAGTCCATAGAGCCCCCCCTAGGATCAGCACCAGTCATCCTGTGAACACGCCATGCATATTAATTGGTGATAATTGAAAAATAACACCCATCATCCTTAAAGAAGAAAGTCGCCTCAACTGATTGCACTTTTATACAAAAACTATTTTATTACCTAGATTCACTAAATAATCAGATTGTCATTATCACACTCAGTATTATTACTAATATATATTTGGTCTTTTATCCATTCATCTAACAGCTATGTTTAACACAATGTGATGGGGAAATAAATGCAGAAAAGAACAAGTCCTATTCGGAAGAATCTTACCATTTACTGTGTTTATGGGATGGAGGGTGGGGCATTATAAATAAATATAATACAGAAAATGAAGTAGTTGCTGTATATGTGTATATATATATATATTTGTGTGTATACATACATAAATATATATACATAGAGAGTGAGACCTATATCTAGTACCACGCTTCACATATAACACATTCTGTAAGTGTAAAGTGATTGATAGGATAAACATGCTGTAAACATGCATAAAAGAAAGGATTGACTTTGATGGGTGCCCAGGGCTTCCAGAACAGAAAAGCTTTACAGACAAAGTAACATCTATGTCGAATCTCAAAGGATGATGGCTGTTTTGTAGGTATGGAGGAGAAGGGCAGCCCAGGCTGAGGAAACAGCCCGGACAAAGGCTGGGAGGAGGCCTGTGGTGCGTGTGCCTGGGAAATGGTGAATGGTGCAGTGACGGGAGATGCAGTGTGAGGCACCTGGAGATCAGGCCCTCGGCTTTGGAGAATCTTGAACATCATCATGCCTCACAGTTTGGATTTATTTTTATGGTGCTGGTGGGGTAGGCAGAAACGAGTAGCCAGGGAAGTGAGGAGGAAGTCCATGCTGGATGCTTATTGCTCATCCTGTGAGCTCCCACAGGACACGGGCTCCACCAGGGGAGGCTTTTTGTCACCTTTGTCCTCTCATATATCCCGAGGGCTAACCCGGGCCTGGCACACAGCAGATCCTCAGTAGATAGCTGGTGAATGGGGTTCTACCAATCGTGTAAATTCTTAAAACAAATTTAAGAATTTGTTTCTGGGCATGATGAAAAGGGAGATGGAAAGGATTTCAGGAAAGAGATGCAAGGTGGAAGCTAAGTTCAGGTGAACACCTACGAGACTGAAGCTGAGAGTGATACGAGAAAGGACAAGAACTGTGAATGGGAGGTCTGGGGAAAGCTCCAGAGGACTTGGTCACTGAGTGAATGTGAGGGTGAGGGTCAAAGATGTCCTCTGTAGGTTTAAAAATAACCAGCCTGCTGTTCACCAAGGCTCAGAACTGCAAGGGAGGAGTTGCTTCCAAGTTGAGGGTGGGGAGCAGCTGAGAAGAGAAAGACAATAACTTTGCTTTTGGAAAAGTTGAATCTGAGGTGCAGCTGGGAAATTCATGTGCATACTCAAAGGGACAGCTGGGGAGTAGAGCTCAGTTTGGGAGAGAAGGGCTGCACTGAAGGGTGTGGGAGTTGTTAGGATAAAGGTAGTAACAAATACACAAAGAGCAGGGGCCCCGGGTTTCCTGGGGAGGGCATGAGGACTGATAAGGATGGGACACGGAGTCTGAGGAAGGCTTGCTTCTCATGAGTAGGAAATTCAAACGCTTGAGAACTGGGAAGGGAAGTTAGGGCTAAAAGTAGGAGAACGGAGAGTCAAAGAAGTCAGAGGAGTGTTTTCTGATTGAGAATGTGAGCAAATAACTGAGTCTGGTGGAAAACCATGAAGGGCGAAGGCTGATAAGAACCCCTTGGATTAGACAGTCAAGAGCTACCAGTCAGGTGAGTAGAATGGTGGAGGCAGGAAACACAGAAAGATGAAAATGTTAGATGACAAAATGGGGTGCAGAATGCAGAGTGCTTTAAGAAATTTGGCAGTGAATGAAAAGAGAGAGGAGGGTTTGGCTTCAGGGGAAATCAAAGTTGAGAAAAGACATTTTTTTTTAAGAAGAGAAGTAAGTTTGTGAGCTTGTGAGAGGCAAGCTTTTATGCCACAACTTAACAATAAGCTCTTAGCTGTTTCTATAAGAAAAATATTTTGATTTTGAGAAAAGAAGCTTAAGATACAGCTTTCATCTACACATAAAATTCAGTGAAGCATCTGAGAAGTTTTAGTGTAATAATGTCAAGCATGATACATAAAAACGATATTTAGTCTTACTGATAAAGTCTCAGATTTCATCTATGGAAAGAGGGTTTCTTTCTGTAAATGGCTGTGAGGCGGAAGAGGTACTCACATCACGATCTGCCTGTCCCTGTTTCGTCATTGCCTGGTGATGGCTGCAGAGTCCCAAGTGGGAGGAAAGTCAGCTTAGACAGAGTGAGGACTTGATAGTCCTACATTTGGGTTTCATGAATTCCTAGGAATTCTGGATGTTGAGGTACTTTGGAAGGTCATTGGATCTTTCACCTTGCCCTCCAGAAGCCTTCCATGAACACTGTCTCAGAATTATAATGTCCCACCCACGTTAGCGTGCCTGGGACCTAGTAGCAGTGGTATAGTTTATTTGGGAAAGGATCTCATGCAATTTTATGCGACTGCTTTGTTTTGGCCAGTCAGAGGGTAGAACTGGCATAGAAACAAATGGAAAAACATTTCCCCCCATGTTTTCTTAACCAAATCATATAGCCAAATAGAAACAAACACATTTTTCTTTATCCCCTTCTTGAAAGTTGAAGATTTTTACCTTGTGTTTTCAGAGTTCTAGGAAAGAATTAGTGTTATAGAAACATTGTTGGGGCAGAAAGAATTCTACACATTTCAAGGTCCTCTACTTATTGGAATCTCACAGCAACCATGATTAGATCAACTTGGATATGTGGGTATGTTACTGAGTGGAAAACCACACTGACAATACAAAAAATTCTTAGTTTTTTGCTTTTTTTTATAAAAAAAATCATCATTCAAAAACAAGACTAAAAGACAACTGAACATAAATGATGAAAGCAGCATTGATGCAGGTACACTGAGAAATAGAAGCGGATAAAATATCTAAGCAATATCAGGGGAATAGCTGAATAAACTATGCCGCTCTAAATTCACCTTACACCATAATTAGCAGATTCAAAACATGGAGGAAACCCAATAAGACATTCCAGGGAAAATCCTTTTCATAATATTCAATTTGGAGAAGCCTCTTTTTGAGTCCCTTGGACCACAAGGAGATCAAACCAGACAATCCTAAAGGAAATCAACCTTGAATATGGGAAGGACTGATGCTGAAGCTGAAGCTCCAATACCTTGATCATCTGATTTGAAGAGCTGACTTATTGAAAAAGACCCTGATGCTGGGAAGGATTGAGGGCAGGAGAAGTGGGTGACAGAGGATGAGATGGTTGGATGCCATGATTGACTCAATGGACATGATTTTGAGCAAACTCTGGGATATAGTGAAGGACAGGGAAGCCTGGCTTACTGCAGTCCCTGGAGTTGCAAATAGCCGGACATGACTTAGAAACTGAACAAGGGAAAATCCAGAATACACATTGCTATGTAGTACGATACAAGTTTTATAAAATTCAGTGTTGCACATATAGATATATTTGCATAGAAAAAACCTGAGGGAGCATTGCTGCTGCTAAGTCGCTTCAGTCGTGTCCGACTCTGTGCGACCCCTGAGACGGCAGCCCAAGAGGCTCCCCCGTCCCTGGGATTCTCCAGGCAAGAACACTGGAGAGGGTTGCCATTTCCTCTCCATGAGGGAGCATTACACTCCAGAAATGCTAATGATAGTTATCTATGGTGATAGGATTAGGAATGATTATTATTTTGCTTTTTCTATTTTTAGAAAATAGAAAAAAGGTACTTGCCAAGTATTTTTATAATTATAAAAAACTGTTTGAACCTGAACTTCAATCTCACAAAAGCATAATTGCACATGTGTTCTCCTATATGTGTCTTTCCATTTCATTTTCACCAGAATAGGGTCTGGATTGAGGGGTGCTAAATTCATAATCCCTATGGTTTTATGTTTATATTCAGACCTCAGTATGAGTCAGAACAGGCTCCCTTTAGACTCTGGACTAGAGCAAATCAGCAAATCAGAACTGACTGATCACCAGATACTCCCTGTGGGCGAAATGGGGGTTGGCATCAAGACTGGGGAGATGGGGGTGCTTCTCCTGACCTGGGCAGGGAAGGGGCTGCCATGCCTGCTCCTCTCTCTTCTCTGCCCTCACTCTTATTCCTCCCTCTCTTCCTCTTCCTCCTCCTACCCTTTCTCCCTCTCCTCCATTCCTCCTCTTCTTTTCCTGGGCTCTGAATCTTTGATGGCCAAGTGCTCCACTGCTGCGCTTGAACCGCATGCATTGGAGGATAAAGCGCTGGCTCAGGAAAAATCTGTGAGCGTCACTGATAAAATGTACTAGGAACCAGAAGAAAGGCAGAAATGAGCATTTTGGCTGTGGCCACCCAAATTAGGCTGTTTAAAATCCTGATTTAAAAAAAAAATACATAGCACAGGGAACTCTCACGTAATGCACTACGGGAACCTGAATGGGATGGAAGTCCAGAATGGAGGGATGTATGCATATGTATGGCCGATTCATCCTGCTGTACGGTAGCAACTAAGACCGCAAGGTACAGCAGCTACACTGCAATAAAAATTAATTTAAAAAGAAGAAAATAAAGCTAGAGGCCAAAACATGTATGTTTGTGGGAATGAAACCTCTACGCATCTTTTTTTTTTAAATTGGAGTACTGCTGCACATCTTGATTGTGGTGGTGGATGCCTGACGCTACACATGCAACCAAACTGCACAGGATAAACACACACACACACACACACGCACACACTCGCACACACACACACACACGAGTGTAAGTAAAAGAGCAATTCTGAGTGAGATCAGTGCTTTGTTTACATCATTGTCAATATCCTGACTGCCATACTCTGATACTGTAAAATGTTCTGCAAAATGCTACCACTGGGAAAGCTGAGTAGAGGACATGTGCCATCTCTACCATTTCTCCCAACAGCATGTCACGCCACAGTTATCTCAAAATAAAGTTCAACTAAAAAATAAAAAAGTATGTGTGAGCTATTCATGTCATGTAAGAGCCACAGTTCACATGGCTCAAGAGTCTGATCTGATAATAAGAACAAAGGGTTTTAAACAAATATCCATTATGGGATTATTATGCATTAGGCGCAATGCTAAACAAGCACTTTGCAGTATTCTTTTAAGAAGTTCATCCACCTTATGATGGGTATTATTGTCCTTATGTGATATATAAGGAAACTGAGCTCAAAAAAATTAAGTAACTTGCCACACTTGCCCAGCTAGTAATTGCAAAGTAATGAACCAACCCAGGTGGTCTGGCTCCAAAGCAAACACACTTAATCCCTAAGCTGTACTCCTTTTGTGTTCTGTCAAGTAACACGTTTGCTTTGAATGATATTTAACTCAGATAGGGGGTGTCTTGTGACCTCCCAGCCATCATTTCTTTGCATCAATCCTTTGGGGCTGTTCCCCTAAGAGTTTATCTAAATACTTACAACACTTTTTTATATGACCAATTTTACTATCTCCAGTTTATTATATCAAATTTACCATCAATCAAGTTTATTCCCTGCTATGCAGAGAGTTATGTGTTTTTAAATTGGAACTCACTCTCTTAGGTTTCTTTGGGAAACTCCCCACTCCCTTACCACGTACTGAATAATTATGGAGATTAGGTGGGGCTTGTCTACATACTCAGTTAATGCAGGGCATTAATGGAATACAGATGAATCCTGTAGCCGGAATTGGGAGAGTGTGGCAAGGTTGGGAGGGCCTGAAAAATGGTATCAGGGCAGAGATTAGCTTCTGGAACCAGGGTGGTGGTTGAACACATGTGAGTGAGAGCAAAGAAGTGAGTTTAAGCCAGGGAGGTGCATGGGAAGTGGGGAGACAGAAAAGATAAAAAGCCACGCAAGTCCAGCTCCAGAACTGGCACATTGAGAGGAAACAAGATGGCAGTAGAGGGTGGTGTGGACGAGAGCAAACCCAAGGTCAAAAGGGTAACAGTGGAAAATGGCTTTCCAGCTGGAATGGTCTGGTATGCTTCCCATGAGAAACAATCAATTCCAGAACAGACAGTAGACATGTCACTCAGCTCATCCTGGCTCCAAGGTGTTTTAAGACTTTAATCACTGAACCTCGAGTGTCATAATATTTCACGTGTGCTGTGTGCTCCGTCGCTTCAGTTGTGTCCAGCTCTTTGGGACCCTATGAACTGTAGCCCACCAGGCTCCTCTGTCCATGGGATTCTGTAGGCAAGAAGACTGGAGTGGGTTGCCATGCCTTTCTCCAGGGGATCTTCCCAGCCCAGGGATTGAACCTGTGTCTCTTACATCCCCTGCATTGACAGGCAGGTTCTTTACCACTAGCGCCACCTGGGAAGCCCCCTAATATTATATATGATCCCTTTTAGTTCTGGAGGGAAAATGGTCTCTTTTCTGCCACATGGAAACCAGAAACAGCCTTAGGTGCTGATGGCCTGATTTGGAGCAAGTGCAGTGGTTATGACTTATTGTCTCTGTGCAGTGGCTATGACTTATTGTCTCCTATGGTGAACTGGCTGCCCGGTGCCACTTGGAGGCTGAACTCCTTGTGATAAAGAGGCAGTTTCCAGGCCATCTCTGGGAAAAGGCTGAATGTTTGCAGAGAAGGATGGAGATAGGAGAGGGCTGCAGGCTTCACGTGGGTCGGCTCTGTCTTATGCTTGCCTGTCCCTTTTTATGAGATGCTTTGTAGAGGCTTGGGAAAGAATTGGTCGGCTAGTTAAAGTTAGCTCTACAAAGACTGCCTCAGAAAGAGAAATGAAAGAGAACCTTCACAACCAGTCACAGGGGAGAGAGGTCATAGCAGAGGGAGGAGCAGGAGATGATGTAGGGAAAAAAAAAATTAATGAGGAGAGCACTGGGCATGATAACAGACTGACTTGAAAAGGGGAAACAAGGAAAGGATTCTGGGCTGCCCTGGGACTGTCTAAGCTGCATGAAATGTAGAGATAAAAGGTAACACAGCTATCTTATTAGAATAGGGGGATGTCTGCACCTCATGCGTTTCTCCTCCACCCCCCCTTTTCCCGGCTACATCTCAGACCCAGGGGCATTAGGGATGTGAGATGAAGAGAAAGCAGAGCTGCCTGTTTGGGAGGGAGCAAAATCTACTCGTTGTGGCAATATTGATCAAGAGCAGTTTGAAGCCATCTCCCCCATTGGACCTCATTACCCGCGTCTGCCTTTGAGTCCGTGTTCCCAGGCTGATTGTCGCCAGGTGGCACCCACCGCTGCCAGACACAGGTGGATGCCCAGTGTCCTCGTGGAACTCACTCCCGGTGAGCAGGGCCGCAGCTGGCCCACAGAGGAGGTGTGGCAGGGAGGGGCCAGCAGTTCTGGAAGCAGCTGGTATGTGTGTCGTCAACAGAGTCCTTTTGCCTTTGATGTGAAAGATTCTCTACACAAAAGCCACTGTGAGCTGCAAAAACATGGTAATAAGTTTTTTTTTTTTTTTTTTTTGCTGCTGAAATGAAGCAATTATCGCAGACTAGGTAGACACCTAAGTGACCGCAGTGGTATCCAAAGCAATCTTCTATGAAGTCGGTTTCCATTAAAATAGAGAACATTTGTGGAAGCTGCCTTGATGCCTGATTCATAGACATGGAGGAGGGTCCCTTGTCATTGGGCTTCTATAGGGAGGGAGAGAGGGAGTGGGGTGGGGCAGGGAGGAAGACGTGAAATGCAAAGCAGAGCAGAGGACCACGGTAAACAGTCACAAAACAACTTTGTAACAAACATTTCCAAGTGGCCAGCCCCTCCGTCCCCTTCTATGGATGTGGGCCTGTCACATGGGATCTGGCTCATTGGAGAACTGCTGCAGCCTCCAGGATCTCAGGAGACACAGGGAAATTCTGCCTTACAAAAGGAACTGCTCACAGCTGCTCTGGAGTCCTTGCTTTGCTGCGCAGCTGGCCAGATGCTTGCAGAACTGAAGTGAGGGCCTAGGGTGATACACGTGTGTGTGTGTGTGTGTGTGTGTGTGTGTATGAAGTCGCTCAGTCATGTCTGACTCTTTGCGACCCCGTGGACTGTAGCCCGCCAGACTCCTCTGTCCATGGGATTCTCCAGGCAAGAGTACTGGAGTGGGTTGCCATTTCCTTCTCCAGGGGATCTTCCCAACCCAGGGATTGAACCCAGGTCTCCTGCATCACAGGCAGATGCTTTATCCTCTGAGCCACCAAGGAAGCCAAGGGTGATACACATGGGGAACACTTAATCCTTCAACCCCATCTTTTCTGTGTTCCCATTCTCTATCTTAGCATCTATAGCAAGACAATCACCATCCTCTCACTTAGAGCAGGGGGTCCCCAACCCCCGGTACCCATGCACACGGCCTGTTAGGAACTGGGCTGCATCGCAGGAGGTGAGGGAGCGAAGCTTTCCCTGCCGCTCCCCATCTGTCCCGGTACTGCCTGAACCATTCCTTCAGCCCGCACTCTGTCCATGGAAAGAGTGTCTTCCACAAAACCAGTCCCTGGTACCAAAAAAGTTGGGGGCTGCTGACTTAGAGCACTAACTGGATATTCTAGAAAGCACAAAGTTTCACTGAAGCCATCTGGCGAAGCACACCCGGGTTGGGAATATACTTGTAGGAGTCGCTTCGTAAATACATTGTCATCATTTCTAGCCTTAAGAGTGGCTGCAGACCAGCAGCATCACCTGGGAGCCTCTCAGAAATGTAGATTCTAAGGCTCCATCCCACACCGGGTGAACTAGACATGTGCTTCAACAAGATCCCAGGTGGTTTATATGCACTCTGAAGGCTGAGAAGCACTGCCACAACTGTCTTCAGCAGCCTTCTCTCCATGGTATTATAACAGAGCAAGCTTGGTCTTCGCACTTAGCCCTAGATCCACACCTTAGCTCCATTACTTCATGACACTGACCAAGAAATACTAATTTCTCTGAGACACAATCTCTCCAGTATAAAGTCATAGTGCCAGGGTGGTTGTGAGAACTCAGGGAACTAATTCATATCAAGTGGCTGCCAATGAGAACGAATGAACACACGGTCTCCCCACTAACCTAGTTTTCTTGTTAAAGAACCTTTGAGTGAAATACAGTATGCCCCCATTTCTAAAAGGCTAGCTTTTATAGAAGCTGGTCTGTTCAAGTGGTATAGGAGGGTTACACAGAATTCCACTTTGCTTGATCGATCTTCCCTCTCTCAAACTCAGCCAGGCTTTCACAGCAATCTTTTTCTAAATTATGTCTACTTCATAATTAAAGGCAAGATGCTGGCTTATTTCCTGGTCTGTTGAGCCCATACTCGAAGCAAGCTGGCATCAGGGCACCTTTCACGTTTCCTTTTCTCTAAAGTGGACAGTGGTGCACCTGCTCAGGGCTTGCATTCTGACAGTTTTGAGTCCAGATTCTCAGTTCAGTTTGGTTACTCAGTTGTGTTCAAAAACTTTGTGACCCTATGGACTGCAGCACAAGAGGCTTCCCTGTCCATCACCAACTCCTAGAACTTGCTCAAACTCATGTCCATAGAGTTGATGATGCCATCCAACTATCTCATTCTCTGTTGTCCCCTTCTCCTTCTACATTTGATCTTTCCCAGCATCAAGGTCTTTTCCAATGGGTCAGTTCTTTGCATCAGGTAGCCAAAGTGTTGGAGCTTCAGCTACAGCGTCAGTCTTTCCAATGAATATTCAGGACTGATTTCCTTTAGGATGGACTGGTTGGATCTCCTTGCAGTCCAGGGGACTCTCAAAAGTTTTCTCCAAGACCACAGTTCAAAAGCATCAGTTCTTTAGAGCTCAGCTTTCTTTATAGTCCAACTCGCATATTCATACATGACTACTGGAAAAAAACCATAGCTTTGACTAGACAGAACTTGGTTTGCAAAGTAATGTCTCTGCTTTTTAATATGCAATCTAGGTTTGTCATAGCTTTTCTTCCACGGAGCAAGCATCTTAATTTCATGGCTGCAGTCACCATCTGCAGTGATTTTGGAGCCTAAGAGAATAAAGTCTGTCACTGTTTCCATTCCAAATAGATGCTTCCCCATCTATTTGCCATGAAATGATGGGACCAGATGCCATGATTTTCATTTTTTGAATGTTGAGTTTTAAGCCAGCTTTTTCACTCTTCTCTTTCACTTTCATCAAGAGGCTCTTCAGTTCCTCTTTGCTTTCTGCCATAAGGGTGGTGTCATCTGCATATCTGAGGTTATTGATATTTCTCCTGGCAATTTTGATTCCAGCTTGTGCTTCATCCAGCCTGGCATTTCTCATGATGTACTCTGAATATAAGTTAAATAAGCAGGGTGACAATATACAGCCTTGATGTACTCCTTTCCCAATTTGGAACCAGTTCCATGTCTGGTTCTAACTGTTGCTTCTTGACCCACATATAGATTTCTCAGGAGGCAGGTAAGGTGGTCTGGTATTGCCATCTCTTGAAGAATTTTCCACAGTTTGTTGTGATCCACACAGTCAAAGGCTTTGGTTTAGTCAATAAAGCAGAAGTAGACATTCTTCTGGAATTCTCTTTTTCTTAATTTTCCAACGGATGGTAGCAGTTTGATCTCTGGTTCCTCTGCCTTTTCTAAATCCAGCTTGAACATCTGGAAGTTCTCAGTCTACATACTATTGAAGCCTTGCTTAGAGAATTTTGAGCATTTTTTTTTGCTAGCCTGTGAGATGAGTGCAATTGTGTGGTAGTTTCAATATTCTTTGGCCTTGCTTTTCTTTGGGATTGGAATGAAAACTGACCTTTTCCAGTCCTGTGACCACTGCTGAGTTTTCCAGATTTGTTGGTATATTGAACCAGATTCTAGTTCTGCGATTTACTAAAGTAGGACCTGGAGGAGTTATCTACTGTCTATGAACTTATGTACAACACAGCACTGAAAAGTCCTTATCTACTAGGGTCACTGTAAAGAGTAAGTCAAAATCTATATACACTGAAAGCATAGAACCTTGCACAGAGTACGTGTTACTGCATATTTATTTCCTCCTGCTTTGTATCTAGAAATAATTCTAAACCTTTTTGGAGGATAATCAAAATAATGAAAACTAATATTTACTCTGGAACATCACTGGAAAAAGGAAGGTTTGCCTGTCAGTGACACATGCATAATTTTTGATCCTCTATTACTCATTGACTATTTCAGAATTGGAGTTTATGTTAGGTTAGACACTCCAGCCCATAGAGTATACTGATGAATCAGTCTTATGGTTTTAATAAATTAACCATGAAATGTTACCTATTTGTACACCTAGGAAATCATGCTAACTTAGTCCTTGTTTGATCTTTATAACTTAAAGTTTTCTTTATATGTTCTCTTTCCTCTGTAAGTTTAGTGATGGCCTTTGACCAAAAGAATTAAAATTCTGACCTAGTAAAATTCTTATTACTAATTTTTCACATATTACAATATATGGTTTAAATTTACCTACCAACTTTGAGTTCTCAAACCAATAGACTTCAGTGAAAAAAAAAATCAAATATTAGTGTGTTTTATGGATAAATAAATAAGGTAGAGAAAGGATGGAGAAGGAAGGGCAAGTAACAAGTGAATGATAATAAGTAGTGTAAGAGGGAAATATTCAGAAGTAAAATTAAAGATGAAAGATGCCTTCAACTGAGCTTTTCAAGGAAGTGGAAAAATCAGTAAGTCTGAAAAACCTGGCCAGGCTATCTATTTTAGTAGTTTGGAAAAATGAAAGCTCTTCCACCAAAAGCAGTAAAACTGGAGAACATCATATAATCTTATGAAAGGAAGGAACCATGAGAGATCTTCAAGTCTGTCTTCTTTATCTTGAGTCATCCCTGCACTTACAGTACCAGACAGATGAGAACCCATTTTTGCTTTTTAAACAATGTTAGAGGAAGATATGCTATAGCCTCTTGATTTCAATTAGCATTCTACAAATTTGAAAGTTTTAAGCAAGTTCCAATCACAGGTTGCTTTTCCTGAAATCTAACTGAGGTCTCACGGGTTGGGAAGATCCCCTGGAGGAGGAAATGGCAACCCCTCCAGTCTTCTTGCCTGGAGAATGCCATGGACAGAGGAGCCTGGTGGCTACAGTCCATGGGGTCACAAAGAGTCGGACACAACTGAGTGACTAACATTTTCCTTCTTCAACCAAGGTCTCATGTTTCTTGTTCAACAGCGATTTAAAAAAAAAAAATACATTTTTTGGCTGTGCTGGGTCTTTGCTGCTGCACTGGCTTTTCTCTAGTTGCAGAGAACAGAGGCTATTCTTGGTTGTGGTGCTTGGGTTTCTCATTGTGGTGGCATCTCCTGTTGCAGAGCACAGGCTCTAGGGTGCACAGGCTTCAGTAGCTGTGGCACTTGGGCCCAGCAGTTGCAGTTCCTGGGCTCTAGAGCACAGGCTCAACAGTTGTGGCACACAGATTTAGTTGCTCCAGAGCACGTGGAATCTTCCTGGGTCGGGGATCGAACCCATGTCTCCTGCATTGGCAGGCGGATTCTTTACCACTGAGCCACTATGGAAGCCCTCAACAGTGATTTTTATAGACAGTATTCTGCTAAGCACTGGAGTTCAAAAATTGTATCCTAGAGCATTCTTACATCCAATGCAGTGAAGCCTTCTGTCCCCTGGGATAGTGTATGTGCATGTGTGTGTGTGAAACACAATTTAGCTCCTTTAAAACCACTTTGAGAGTTTTATCAGGTGTGTCTCAAATATCTTCTAACAATGTGTCACAAATGTAACATCAGCGATTTCATGCACACTTTCCTAGTAAGTATCTATATTCCTCTACTATTTCCTGAACAAATGAATTCCTTAGATTTACTACCTATTTTCTGTGAGCTTCAAGTAAATACTTTTAAGTGTAGCAAACTATATTTGAAAAGTCAATATTTGTAATTTAAAGAATTTCACTTATGTCTATTCTCAATTTTAATTTTTACCAAACTGATGAGGCCTGACATCCTCTATCTATTCTAGATGTTGTGCAGAATCAAATAGCCCCACATTTTGTTGAATTTCTTCTCATTTTTCCCTATGCTGTTCTATCTCCTTTTCTTGCTCATCATTCTTTTGTGGTGGTGGTGGTGGTTTAGTTGCTGTCATGTCCAACTCTTTTTGTGACCCCATGGACTGTAGCCTGCCAGGCTCCTCTATCCATGGCATTTTCCAGGCAAGAACACTGGAGTGGGCTGCCATTTCCTGCTCCAGGGGATCTTCCCAACCCAGGAATGGAACCTGTGTCACCTGCATTGGCAGGTGGATTCTTTACCACTGAGCCACCTGGGAAGCCCTCATCCTTCTCTACCTCACCACCTTCAAGACTCAGTCCTAGATCTTCTGCTTGTTCTCCATAGGTGATCTCATTTACTCTGTTGATTTTATTGCTACCTAAATGCACACAACTGCTAAATCTAGTCCTCCAGTTCAGATATTCTTCTGAACTCAAAAGCTGTATGTATAGTATTTGTATATCAAATATGAGCATTTTTATATCTCAGAGGCACAGAATGTTAACATGCTCCAAACTAGATTTACTGTTTCTCCCTTTACCTACCATCCCTCTTCCTTCTGTTTTTCCCAACCCAATAATTGGCACTGCCCACTATTCACAATAACCAAAAGGTGGAAAGAACCCAATTTTCCATCAGCAGATGAATAGATAAAATGTGTTATACACATACAATGGAATATTATTCGGCCTTAAAAAGAAGGAAATGCTGACACATGCTATAGCATGGATAACCCTTGAGGACGTTATGCTACGTGAAATAAGCCAGTCACAAATAAGCCAGTAAATGATTCCACTTATTCCTAGAGTGATCAGATTCACAGACAGAAAGTAGAGTGATCACTGCCACGGGTTGAGAGGAAGGGGCTATGGGGAAGAGAGGGTTGCTGTTTAACTGGTACAGAGATTCAGTTTAGGAAGATGAGAATTCTGGAGATGGATGGTGGGGGTAATGATTGTACAACAATGTGAATGTACTTTAGTGTCCTGTAAATGCCGACTTAAAAATAGTTAGAGATGTTAAATTTCATGCTATACATATCTCACTACAAACTTTTAAAAGACAAAAAAAGTAAGGCAACATGTTAAAAGACACCACATAAAGCAATCCCAGAATGTGGAACATGCTCTAGGACAAATGACCAGGTTTTAGTAAAAAATCAAAGGCATAAAAAAGGAGGAGAGAGGGAGGGAAGAATGATTATGGAATAAAGGAGGCCTAAGAGATAAAAATAAAGAAAGGAGTAAACAACACCACCTTCCACCTGGGGTCTTAAGCCAGGAACCTAGAGGTTATGCCTGAATCTTCTTGCCCCATGTATCTATTTCTGTTTGCACATGTGCTTTGCTTACAGAAACCCCCTGGTTTCAAACTTAGAAGCAAGCACCAAAAAGAGTTTTGATAAAGGAGGAATTTTTATATTTTACAGTTGCAGGGAAGACTTACAAAGAAGGAGCCTGCTAAGGGCCTTGAATGCTGGGTGACTTAAGAACCGGTTGCTGGTGATAAGATTATAGCTAGAGGGACAGAATGAAGATATGGTAGGAATAAGCTTGACACCCGAGTGGCAGTTATGGATGGGCAGCTGCAGGAAAGCCTTCTTACCTGACCAGTCTGGTCATGCTGACTCCTTGTAGAGGTGGGCCCTCTGGAGCGGTGTGGGCCAAACTCCACTCGGGGAGAGTAGCATGTGGTTTTGTAGATAGGCAAATGCATGTACACGTGTGACAGTCTGTGATGTAAAGGAGTCAGAAATAAATTAGATCGTATCTAATTCTGGAAGCTCCTGCAAAATAGGGGTCATACTAAACAAAGGAATGGGGGACTTGAACACGTTGATTGTGAGAGGATAGGTCTTACAGGGAAAGGGCGGGCTTATCCAATCAATGCTGTACTTTAGGGAGAAGGGATGGAGAGGGGACACTTTCAAGGGATGACTTATCTTCAAAGGCTGTTTGTGGATACAGGCCAGATGAGCATCTAAAGGGATGCCGAGACATAACTAGGATGCACTTATGGATTGAAATGCAGTGGAAACCCCATTTTGAGAATTAGGATTTCTTAACAGATGACGGGTAAGCTTGCTATTAAACACTTTCAGAGTCTGTTTCCTATGTTAGACATCTGTGTGCTGGAACATGGCCCTTAGTTACAATTCGTTGCTATCTCTTTCCCCTGCTGCTGCTGCTAAGTTGCATCAGTCGTGTCCGACTCTGTGCGACCCCATAGACGGCAGCCCACCAGGCTCCTCTGTCCCTGGGATTCTGCAGGCAAGAGTACTGGAGTGGGTTGCCATTTCCTTCTCCAATGCATGAAAGTGAAAGTGAAAGTGAAGTCGTGTCCGACTCTTTGCGACTCTATGGACTCCATGGACTGCAGCCTACGAGGCTCCTCTGTCCATGGGATTTTCCAGGCAAGAGTACTGGAGTGGGGTGCCATTGCCTTCTCCTCTTTCGCCTGGACCATTCTTATATTTTAAGTTCCCTCCCCTATGATTGGTTAATGTTCTCCACTCTTCTTTCTTCCTTTGAACCAACAGTTTTGTCTAAATCTATCAATCAAGGTGCCGGCAGAAAACAAGTTATATACTCCAACTGAGTCTTACAGAATTTACTGAGGGATTATTTGCCAGGTGCAAAAGGGAATAGTGCAGTATGCAGAGGCTGTTAAACAGTAAAGTGTTGTGACCAGTCTCAGGCCTGAAGAACAGCAGGAGGAAGAGGGGTTACCAGAACCCCGAGATGGTGAGGGTTGTTGGGACAGAGCTGTGACTTTCACTGAGGCACGAGGGGGCCCCTGAGGAATCTCAGCCTTCTTCATCCCTCTGCTCTCACAGAGGTCAGCGTCTCTGGTCTCAGAGCAGGATGAACAGTGAATGGTGCATCAGAACAGCAAATGGAATATTCCTATTGGGTTGCCATGTAGATCTTTTGCCATCTTCTTCTTTAATACTGCAGCTTTATTCTGAGCACAATTTAAACATTTTTCACTCTTGCTTAATTTTGCTTTTATATTATCATACGTTCTTACTTTGGAGAAGGCAATGGCACCCCACTCCAGTACTCTTGCCTGGAAAATCCCATGGACAGAGGAGCCTGGAAGGCTGCAGTCCATGGGATCTCGAAGAGTCGGACATGACTGAGTGACTTCACTTTCATTTTTCACTTTCATGCATTGGAGAAGGAAATGGCAACCCACTCCAGTGTTCTTGCCTGGAGAATCCCAGGGACAGGGGAGCCTGGTAGGCTGCCATCTATGGGATCGCACAGAGTCGAACACTACTGAAGCGACTTAGCAGCAGCAGCAGCATGTTCTTACTTATTCAATGAAATTGCAAAATAGACTCTACTTTATAGCTAGGTCAGACCTGCTAGTCTTAACCTGAGCTATGAGCCCCCCACCAAAACTTCTCAAGACTCAGGAATAAGCAGCTTCCAATGCTGATTCAGACTCAGGAGGTCTGGGGAGGGACCTGAGAGTCTTTGTTTCAAACATCTTCCCAAGTGATGTCCATGCAGCTGGTCCATGGACCACATTTTGAAGAGCAAGGCACTGCAGGATTTTAAAATGATCTTTAGATAAACTACCAGCTGCCCTGAAATTAGTTAGGTGCGGCAGTGGGAGGGTCCACCTTTCTGCTGACGGTCTGCCATCTGCTACTTCATTATTTCTTGGCTTTACCACCAGTTCCCAGGATTCAAGTGTATGATGTACTTCTCCAAGTTTCAAAATTTCTGCCTTCTACATGGGTTTTAATGCTACTCTTTTTCCTGGACTTGTGAGGGAATGATGACAGCAAATAACTATGATTATCTTCTGGGAATGGTGTCTTCTATGACCTGCTATCTGCCTCACCACTGCTGCCATTTGTTTGAACACCATTCAGCTTGATGCTCACCTGAGCCAAATAAGCTGATGATGTTTTAGTAACTGGATCAGTGAATTGCAGGAAATAAGGAGTCTGTAATCTTAAGGTGAGCTTTCTTTTACCAGGGTAAGGTATCGCAGCCTAAAATTTTATTGTATCTTAACATATCTTACAAAACAAGGGACCAGTTTGTCAGAGGCTGAAGCTGTACAAATAGTGATGGAGGCATAGGGAGAGGGGGAGAGACGTGTTCCTCTGAGTTTTATTTCAGACAGGAAGCTGAGTGATGAAGAGGTGGAACTCTGAGAGGCGGACCTGGGGAAGTTACCAGGTGACATTGGGAGAAGGTTCATGTCGATGGACGCCACCCAGCCTTGTGCCTGTGGACTGAGATAGCAGCGAGACCAGTGGAACTAAAGACATGGGGAGTAAAAGTGGAGAAGAGGACTAGAAAGGATAAATCTTTGTCATCATCAATTGGGAAAAGCAGCAGCATTTAAGAAAATAGCGATTTTAACCTAAACAGTATAGAAATACTGTTCTCTGTGTGCCTTCGGTATGGCCAGTTCTCTACATATTGATATATTCTTTCAGATCATCCTGCCAGCTCTGGAGAGTAGCATAATTAAAAGCCCAGACGCTAAATTGCTTGGGTTTAAATCTGGTGTGCACCGATTCCTGGAAATGTGGCGTTCTGAAGCTTTTAACCTCCCTGCGCTGTGCGTTCTTTACACAGTGAAATGGACATGAAAATAGTAACAAGCTCATAGGGTTGTCTGGAGGAATAAAGGACTTGATAAGTGAAAATTTCTCAGAACAATGCAGGCATAGACTAATTTCTCAATCAGCACTAACAATAATTATTATCTTCATCTCACTGAGTTTGATTTCCTGCTTAAATGTGAGTTCTTTCCATGAAGCCAGGTTGTGTTCTCTGGATTACAGTGGGATGACCCAGTTCGTTATAGTGGAGAGGGAGTCTTAACAGTGTTGAAATACCCACAGGATATGTTCCCTTTATGTTTATAGCACAATAAGCATCTATCTGTAAAGGAACATGGGAACAATGATTTGAGAGTGTGAAACACAGTGACTGTGATTCGTCAGTGATTCCGAGGAACTAAGGTGAAGGAAATTCATGCTCGCAATGGTATATCAAGCTTTCAGTTTGTGGCACAGTTTTTTTCAGGAGTGAAAAGGAATTAAACCCTCTTATGGAACCATTTAGTCCTTGAATCAGGAAGGTATTTCAGGTAAGTTCTGGGAGACTCAAAAGGTAATTACTACCAAGTATCCAGTGTACCATCAAGTACTGGCTAAGTCCCATACAAGTATATTATTTAATCTTCTCTCACTCCTTCATAGTAGCTAAGTATCATCACATAATCCCCCATCAGCGAGGAAATGATGGGCCTGGAATTCCTAAGGACTCTCTGATCAAGGGCAAACGGCAAGTCAGAGAGGAAGCCATCGCTTGTCTCCGTAGCCGGTGGGCCTCCATTCTGCCTATTAACTCTGTGAGCCAGGCTAAGCAGTCGAAGAGCAAGGCCCATTTGGGAAAACAAGAAACTCATTTCAAAAAGATCCTTGACAAAAGGTAGCAGTGATCAAGGAGGGATAAAGATAAGGCCCAAGGGAGTACTATTTCACAATTGGAAAGCAGGGGAAGACATGGCTATCGCCTCATCTAAATCTTTTCAGCCTACAGATGAAGAGGGAAGGGTCTAGACCTCAAGGTCATTTGCAGTTAGTGTCAGCATGGAGCCAAGAGCCCCTTCCTGGACTATGGCTCATTTCACTCTCTCTTCCCATAAAGTGCAATTGCTTTCGCTGGGAATGAGAGGCTGTCAGTATAAGTGTCTATGGCATCCTTTTTATAGGAAATAGTTAAACTGGGAAAAATCATACTTTTTAATTATTGAAATCCTTTACCGATGCTGAGACATTGTTTGTTTGGTGAACATATGTGGAGAATATTAATAGATATTATATATTACTAAAGCTCCCTCTTATTGACTTCTGCGTCATAACATAAACACATAGAGCCCAATAAAACATGACTTTGTCTTAATAGCATTATGAATAAATTATTAAGAACTTTTTTCTTCTGCAGTAACTTTACTAGTTTCTTTTTTTCTTTCCAAAAAATAATATCAAACCTTTCATAGGACTGTAATTAAAAGTAAAGGAACGTGCAGCAGATTTTAGCTGCATAAGCCTCAGGAGATTAATATAGAACTGTCAAAACTCAGACTAAAGAATATTCTCTGTTTGCTGAGGGGCTCCTTGAGAATGGCTTCCAAGGGGCTAGAACCTCCGGTGGTTGCTTATGCATCTCGCCAACTATGGCTGAGGTTTGCGCTGTGGAGCACTTGCCCAGAATGGCTACCCCACCGTGCTTGTTGGAGCTGAAGGACATCACCAAAGTCAAGGAGTCGGTCTTCTTTTGCCTGCATTATACACATCTAGCACAAGCCTGTCCCATAGCAGGCCCTCTTCAAATGCTTGTTGGATGAGTTACTGCAGTTCAGGCCATACGCTTTAACTCTAAAGCCAGGTACCATGGTTTGGATGTTTAACTGAGCTGGCCTAGGTATGTGCTTAGAGCTAGTTGACATCGTGAATAACTGTGATGAGATGAAGGACCCAGTTTAATGAGTAAGGGCTCCTGTGTCAGCCAGACCTATATTTTAGTAATGATGTCATTATCTTAGGCAAGCTACTTTTTCATTTTGAACTCATTTCTTGAAAAATGATAGTACCCACTTCTCAGGGGCTGGTGAACACTGTGTGATAAACGTTTTGTTCAGTCACTAAGTCAAGTCCAACTCTTTGCCACCCCACGGACTGCAGCCCACCAGGCTTCCCTGTCCTTTACCATCTCCCAGAACTTGCTCAAACTCACGTCCATTGAGTCAGTGATGTCATCCAACCATCTCATCCTCTTCCTCTATCATCCTCTTCTCCTTCTGCCTTTCCCAGTGGTTTGGCTCTTTGCATCAGGTGGCCGAAGTATTATAGCTTCAGCCAAGCATTATAGCTTCAGCTTCAGCATCAGTCCTTCCAATGAATATTCAGGGCTGATTTCCTTTAGGATTGACTGGTTTGATAAACATGTAAAATGGCCTAACTCAGCGTCTGGGAGTTCGTTCTTAGTATTCACTTCTGCTTGCCACCTGATGGAAGCTCTGGAGGAGAGTCACCTGATCAGAAGCCAGCTACTAAGTTTGATCTATCTATTGCTTTGCTGTTTCTGCAGACCCACTGAGTACCTGCTGCTCTGTCTCTGTCACTCAGTGTATCCTCTTCTCTGTTGTCATGTTAGATGAGTTTTAATTCAGAGTCTCTGTGGCTGCTTTCTCCTGACAGCCCTCCAGTGTGGCTTCATTCAACTCTCCCAGTGCCCAGTCCTGCTAACCCTGCCAGAGAGCATGCAGAGGACACAGGGCTGCCTGTGATTTTGAGTGTAAGGACAGGGCCACTGGAGATCTCATTTAGCCTGGCAAATTGCACTCTAATTTTTTTCTGACTTCTTCATTCAGTCCCCCAGTATATCTCTACATCATCCATTTGCTTTTGTGTCTTATGATGAGTTAGGAGGTCACTCTCAAACCTTCTCTTTTGGGAGGTGAGAACACATATGATCTCTGCAAGAACAACACCAACCTGCCTTGCTCAAGGCTCCCTGAACTGGTGGTCACTTAGCCCTTACATGATGCTTCTTCCTGCAAACATTAGTGGGTTCTTTTAACATCCTTGAGGACAGGCAGGAGTTCTTATCATCCTTTTTCAGTGTGGGAAAGCTAAGTAGGCAGAATCAGATGTTTATTCTAGGTCATAGCAATAGCCACAATGGTCAGGGAATAGCTTTCAGGCAAGGTCTGCTCCCAGTTGGAGTTCTAATACCTCAAAGCAATACATCCGGTTTATGGTTTCTCTAAAGTCTTTTGGGTTGGCACCACTGCTTTCTTCTTCCTCTTTGGATCTGGGCCAGTTCTATAGTGCTAGGAGTAATTTCTTCTTGAGTCTAAAGGAAGTTAGATGCATTAAACGTGAATGTGAATGCCTAAAATTTTGAGGACTGCCTTTTGGAAGGTATTTCATAGACCACCCCTTAGATACCATCATTTCTGAAAGAATATTGGGGTTGACTGAGAAAGTGGTCTGACCCAGTGATGACAACTGTGAAAATTTTAAACCTTCACTACTCCCAGCTATTTAAGACTTTTTTTTCCCCCCCAGGCAAAACTCTGTTTTTTCTTGCACTTGGAATACTCCCTGGTGTTTGGATTGATTTGAAGCAGAGTTGAAAAGAATCCTTAGGTTCTTTTCTCTGAGGAATCTGATTGTTGTTATTTAATCGCTCAGTCCTATCTGACTCTATATGACCCCAAGGACTGTAGCCTGCCAGGCCCTTCTGTCCATAGGATTTCCTAGGCAAGAATGCTGAAGTGGGTTGCCATATCTTTCTCCATAGAATACAGACATTTTGCCAAAGGGCTGTTGATCTCCATAGAAACTAGACTATATGAAAACAGCCTGAGGAGTCAATGGTCCCAAATTTGAATCTCTTTTCCCTTAGCAGCAGTACAATTTCCATAGGCTTCATCCTTTTTCAGAGTTTGTTTCCTTCTCTGTAAAATGAGGCCAGTATTACCTGCCCTGGAAAGCTACTGTGAAGATTATTTAAATGCCTAACACTGTATTGGCTCATAATAAGTACTTAAAAGTTTATTCCTTCCTCCATTTATTAAATCTTGAGGACAGACCTCTGTGTTCCCTCAGTAGTCCTTACAAATGCCCAATTAGTCCATGTCCCCAAATGATGTATGTTCCCTGTATTTATCTGATTTCTCTTTAATTAGTGGGACACAGCTCAGATAACACAGACTGCCAGCAATCAACTTGAAATGACAGACATGAACTCACTCATTACCCTAATAGGTCCA
This sequence comes from Bos indicus, assembly GCF_029378745.1. Lineage (NCBI taxonomy): Eukaryota > Metazoa > Chordata > Mammalia > Artiodactyla > Bovidae > Bos > Bos indicus. The sequence goes on along the minus strand of NC_091775.1, from coordinate 59,141,833 downwards.
TTTTTAGTATATGAAAACTGAGACCCAATCCTGCCTTGGGGCAAAAAGAAGCGAGTGCCTGGTTCCTGCATAAGAATGTGACATTTACACATTTGTGTTCCTCATTTGCAGGCTGATGACCAGTTTCATAAGCAATGATGAGGGTAAAACCGGGCAAGGGAGGGAAGGCTGCCTGTGGGTGCAGTCATTCTTTATCTTACTAATGGGACATCTCTTCTACTAACGTGTCACTCTCGCCCTATCTTGTTTCTATAGGAAAATGCTCAGAGCTCAATTTTTTTTAAATGACATAGATACACACTCATATTAACTTGCAAATCATAAGCATAAAGGTCAGTGCATTTAAGCAAAGATAACAACCTTGTATAACCAGGACCCTGATCAAGAAAGAAAACAGAATGAGCACACACCCCCGCAAAATCCTCCTTGTGCCCCTTCTAGTCACCACCACCCCCTCCACCAGGGGAAGCATTAACTGGATTTTTAACACCACAGATTAACTGGATCACTTTGAAATTTTATATAACAGAATCATAGGGTTCAAACTTTTTGTGTGGCTTCTTTTACTCTACAATATGTTTTTGTGAAAATTTGTTTGTGTTATTGAGAGTAGCTCTAGTTCACTCACTATCACTGCAAAACAGTACTCCATTGTGTGACTATAACACAATGTATTTATCCATCCTACTCACGATGGCCATTTGGGTAGTTTCCAGTCTGGGGCAGTTTTGAATAGGGGTGTCATGAGCATTCTTGTGAATGTTTTTTGACTCATATACAAATGCATATTAGTTAGGTATACACTGATGACTGGAATTTCTGGATACAAAGTGCTTAGCTTTCAAAGCTACTGTCAAACAGTTCTCCAAAGCTGGGTCTTTGGTTTTGAAAAGACAAGGTCATATTAGTGGTAACACTGGGAAAAGACCCTGGGATCAACCTGGCATCAGTAATCATCTTAGAAATGGAATTATCTTGCTCAGTTATAGTTTATATGCTACTCACAAATGGCATTTCAATACCCAATTCTATCACAGTGGTTAGTTTTCCTCACCCAGGAGTAACAAGGATTTTGTCTCATCCTGGACTCTGAAAGGCAAAACATTTTTCGTGCAGGTACCAACCTTTCTCCGGATGTGAAAGCCTCAGCCCGTTCATTTTTATGGTACAATAAAAGCCCACTTTTAAAAATTGGCCAGCGGGGATTAGGGTATCTGTGGAAAAATTCTCTATGTATGCAGTTTCTAAGCTATCTTTATCCTGCTTGTTCTGTTCTGGAAATGTATTACTAGAAGCTGTTACTTGTCTTAAATGTTTTAATGAATGATATTTAGTTGCCTAAGGCTTTTTTTTTTTTTTTAGCAAAGTACATAGATTTTTTTTAATATGCAGAGAGAGAGAATAATAAATGTTCTGCCTTAACAAAAGCATCACCAAATGCCAGCTAACTGACCTCATTTCCCTGTTTCCAGCACAGTGAAATTTCATTATCGTCATCATCTGCATTAACTAATTTTTATTGTCTGAACATAAAGCACTAAGGGGTTTATAGTAGAATGAGGTGAAATAGAACATGTGTTGAAATTGGAATTAGTACCTGAGAACAAGTCTCTTCTGTCATTTACTACCTCTGTATCTTTGGGACTGTCACTTAACTTCTTCTACCTCAGCTTCCACAGTTTTAAAAAGGAAGGGTTATTTTCCAAGACAGTAAGAATCTTTAAAAATCCTGTGATTTGAATTTTAATCAATTTGGGTATGTTGATTGAAATGCATATAACCTAGTGTTTTGTTGTAATATATTATTACTTTTTACTTTCATAGCTAAAGAAGATAGATGCCCATACTTTCCTGAGTTCAGTGACTTTTACTTAATGGACTTTTACTCAATGGACTTTGTTAAATAAATGAGAATGCTTGTCCCAAGTGAATTAAGGACAACAGTAAGAAGAATCCTCCCACTTCCTAATGATAGTTTCCCTGAAATTGCTCTGTCTTTATTTAGTAAAGAGGAAAGTGAAGCAGAGGAGGAGAAAATTCACTGGGCAATAATATTGGCAAAACATTGAATTGTCCCATCCTCAAATATCTTCTTAGTCTTTATTTTTAATATTAGTAGTTATTTATTCAGAAAAATATTCATTAAGCACCAGCTATTTGTCAGGGACTTAAGATCTAGAAATAGGTTCAATTAAAATAAATAAATTTATATTAAAAAAAAAAGATCTAGAAATAGGTTAATAGAAACCCACACAGTCAATGAAAGTCTGCACAGTAAACTAAAGTCTCTTGTGTCTAGGAATACAACAGATCTGATATGTTGCATGATTTTCCCCTTAAAATAGCACAATAATGGAAGTTAGCATATGTTCATTGTGGAACATTTCAGACTGATTTTTTTTAAACAGCCTGTACACATCATAAAATATAAGCCAGGACTTTAAAGGAAGATTATATGTTGATTTATTCTTTTCTGCCTGCCACTTTTTCCCTGGAATATAATTATATTGAAAGGCTGGTAAGAATGAGGTTTTCAGAGAAAAAAGAGAGTACATAAAAATCAGCTTTGGAGTTTCTTCAACATAATACTTTGTGTTTAATTTTTAATTATAGAGGTATAAGAGATTATATCCAGTGTGTTGAGAATTGATATTGCTTAATGGAAATGTGTTTTCTTTCCTACTATTTTATGTATTATTCATAGGAAAAAAAAAGTGGTCTTTTATGAAAGGGCAGCTGGTCCTTTAACAGACAGGAACTTCTTCAGTTAGAGTAGCTGCTAACAGTGGTTTTGATTTGCTGCCCAACGTGCATTTACAGGCTCATTTAACATTAATAGAAGGTGATCTGGGTTCACTTCATGACCTCTTGGAACCTAAATCACAGACTGGGTCATTTAAGAGGTTTGGGGAGAGTAGACAGCCACTTAGCAACAGTTAGAAACGTTGGCTAGAAAATAATCTCTATACAAATGAAAACCTAGCTATCAAGTTAGAGCCCGTAAAGTCCTGGTGCCGCAGCTGTATGTACCTGGAGGCCTGCTTCCGAGAGCAGCTCAGCGACACAGAGGGCGTCCTCACTCCTTTGACCAGTGGGGGAAGCACAACACCTCAGAGTTGGAGTTGCTCGGCGTGGAGGACCTGTTCTACTCCAACTGCACATTCATTCTCAAAACAGTGCTCACAATCGCAGTCCTTCTGGTCCCCCGCCTGGAGTGAGAACACGCACACCAAAACCTCATCTACCCGGATGTGAAGCCCGAGAATTTTCTTGGTGGTGGTGGGTGGAGGGGGCCGCAGGGCACCAAGCAGCAGCACACCACCCACATCATCAACTTGCACCTGGCCGAGGAGTCCAGCGACCCCGAGACCAAGGATCACATCCCGTACCGCGAGCACAAGAGGTGATGGGCACGGTGCGCTGCTTGAGCATCAACACGTACCTGGGCAGGAGCAGAGCCACCAAGACGATCTGGAGACCCTGGGCCACGGGGTTCCTGTTATTCCTGTGCGGCAGCCCACGCGGCCAGGGGTTCAAGGCCCACGTGCTCGAAGAAAAGTTCCCAGAAGATCCCGGACACCAAGCGGGCCACGCTCATCGAGATGCTCCGCGAGAGCTTCCCGGAGCAGACGGCCTTGTACCCGACCCATGAGCGACGCCTGGACTTCTTCCCAGGGCCGGACTCCGACCACCTGCCCGGGCTTGACCACAGCCACCTCGTGGTTGGCTACGACTGAGCCGGATAGCCCCTCCCCATGCCTGTAGCACGGTCCCCATTGACCCGCCCTCGCAGCCTCCAGTGCGCAACGAACCCCTGCTACCCTGCAGAAACAAGGCACTGAACTCAATCAACAGGCACCTGAATGCCGACAACCCCACTGCTGGTCACTTCAGCATCCCTATCACAGTCCCTGCAGAGGTGGAGGTGGCTGATGACACCAAGGTGCTGCTGTTTCTTTCAGAAGAGAACGAGAAAATCGCTGCAGCGACACATGCGACCCTGACGCCATGGCCCCTGAATCGTCCCGCTGCAGCCCCTCGGGGCCAACTTGTCCATGGCCACTTGGCCGCAGCTGGACGCGGACTGCTTGGCCGCCCATCCTGTTAGTTTCATAAAGTGCAAGTTGGTCTTCTTCCATCCGGAGCGTTTTCTCGAGGTGAGCCTGCTAGGCGTTGCTGCCAGGGGTGAGCCTCCCCCAGACCAAAGGGGAAGGCTGGGTGAGGGCAGCCCCCAATCCATACGCTACTCCCAAGCCCAGGCCTGGCAGGTGTGTCCCGGGGCGGGGGGCAGGCGGGTTGCAGCCCACCTGCTCCGGGAGTGCGCCGGAACGCATGGCATGGCGGCCACCAAGTGGCCTCGTGGGTCTTCTTGTGTCTGTTCTGCACTACTGGCCAAGCAGTGGGAGACAAGCGCCTTAAAACGGGCAACACCGCAGGTAAGAGTGGGGCGGGTCGCACCCCTAGTGCAGTCCGCATAGTTTCCCGACGGCCTGCATGCTACACTGAGCAACCAGAGGCGTTCCCTGCGGCGTGTGCATCTAGGTCTCACTTTACAACGTGTTCTGAAATGGCACTTGGTTTCTCTGACGCTTCCTCGAAGCCAGAGAATTTAGGGGCTTTTTTTTTTTTTTCAAATGGAAAATGAAACCAAAATAATGGTAATAATAATACTGTGTTAGTTGTTCAGTCGTGTCCAAGTCTTTGGGACCCCACAGTCTGTAGCCCGCTAGGCCCCTCTGTCCATGAGATTTTCCAGGCAAAAATACTGGGATGGTTTGCCATTTCCTCCATGGGATCATCTCGACCCAAGGACGGAATCTGAGTCTATCGCATTGCAGGCAGATTCTTTACTGTCTGAGCCACTAGGGAAGCCACAAATAAGAATAGCTGTAATGCAAGCTTCTCTGTGCGCCAGGCAGGCACTGTATTATTTATTTCATTTTTATGATAAACCTTTGGTATAGTTATCATTACAGCTACTTTTAGGTGAGGAAATTGAGGATTAGATTTATTAAATGAGTTGTGTCGAGACATACAGCTGATAGATGATGAATCTGGGACTGAAACCAGGTTCTAACCCTAAAGACTGTGTTCAGTGAGAGCTGCACTTGGTTAAGGCTGAACCTGTATGGAGAAATTTGTCCATGATATAAGGTGAAAGTATTGGGCAGTAGGGAAGAAACAATAATGTAAATTTTCTTTGAAAATACCGCAGCTTTTTCCTAGTGGTGGTGATGATGGGAGAAATGATAGTGATGAACAAAATGATGGCAGTTTTGTCAAGGCTGAGAAAGAATGAGGAAACCATTAAGATCTCTGTATAAGTTGTTCTGGGGCTTCCTAGTGGTTCAGCAGTGAAAGAATCTGCCTGCAATGCAGGAGGCAGGAGTTTGATCCCTCAGTTAGGAAGATTTCCTGGAGAAGGAAATGACAACCTAGTATTCTTGCCTGGGAAATCCCGTGGACAGAAGAATCAGCCAGACTACAGACTATGGGGTCACAAGAGTCAGACACGACTTAGTGACTTAACCATCACCACCGTGAGTTGTTCTAAATTGGGTTTACTTCTAGAAGTTAGCTATATTAGACTTGAGATGCACAAGCAGCCTTGAATTGTCTGGGATTCATGCATCTGAATGACAATGAAGTTCTCTCTCAGAGCTGGTATTCAAAAAGAGTGTGTCATAGACCGGCAAAAATTCCTGCCATTTTCTTTTTAGGGGTTGATTCATAAGAAGCAAAGATAGTAAAAAAAAAAAACAAAAAAACACTCATTGAGTTTTGTTCTTATTTCTCAAGATTGTTTTGGCTATCAGGATCCTCATGATTCTGTATGAATTTTAGGATATTTTTCCTATTTCTTAAAAATTTGCCATTGGAGTTTTTAATAGGCCTTGCATTGAATCTTTAGATCACTTTAAATAATATGGATATTTTAAGAATAGGAAGTCTTTTAACCCATGCACAGGGGATGTGTTTTCATTTTGACTTCAAAACATAAAGCTGTGCTGATCAAAACAGTGTGGTATTGGCATAATAGGAAACATATAGACCAATAGAACAGAATAAAGAGTGTAGATCCAAGTACATGTGGTCAAATGATCTTTAACAGTATTGCCAGGATTACACAATGGGGGAAGAAAAGTTTCTTTAATAAATGGCATTGGGAAACCTGAATATCTACCTGCTAAAGAATGAAGTTGGACCCTTATTTTACAGCATACACAAAAATCAACTCCAAATGGATTAAATACTTAAGCATAAAACCTGAAACTATAAAACTTCTTGAAGAAAACAGAAAGGAAAATCTGTATAAGGTTGGTGTTGGCAATCATTTCTTGGCTATGACATCAAAAACATAGGTAGCAAAAGCAAAGATAGACAAGTGGGATTACATCAAACTGAAAAGCTTCTGTACATCAAAGAAAACAGTCAACAGAGTAAAAAGGCAACCTGTGGAATGGGAAAATATTTGCAAACTGTGAGTATGATAGGAGGTTAAGGAACTCCAACAATGCAATGATAAAACCAAATAACTTCATTTAAAAATGGGCTAAGGACTTGGTGGCACTCGTGGCAAAGAACCTTCCTGCCAATGCCCAAGACATAAGAGACGTGGTTTCGAACCCTAGGTTGGGAAGATCCCCTGGAGGAGGGCATAGCAACCCACTCCAGTATTCTTGCCTGGAGAATCCCATGGACAGAGGAGCCTTGCAGGCTACAGTCCATGGGGTCCCAGAAAGTTGGACATGACTGAAGCGACTTAGCGTAGCATGCAAGGACTTGAATAGATGTTTCTCCAATACACACAAATGGTCAACAGGTTTATGAAAGATGCTCAACATACGTAATCACCAGAGAAGTACAGATCATAAGCTATCACTTCATACCTGTTGCAGTGGCTGTCATAAAAAAAGAAGAGTGTTGATAAGGCTGTGGAGAAATTTGAACCATCATAGACTGTTTGTAGGAATGTAAAATGGTTCAGCCACTACGGAAAAGTTTATGAAGATTCCTCAAAACATTAAAAGTAGACCTACTATATAAAACAATCTAGCAATCCCACTTCTGGCTACTTATTCAAAAGGACTGAAAACAGGATCTCACAGAGATATTTGCATTTCCATTTTCATTGCCCATTATTAACACTATCCAAGATATGGGACAATCTAAATTTCTGTTATGAATAAATGAAAATAAACATCACAGAAGGATAAATAATATATAATTCCAGTTACATTAGGTATTCAAAGAGGTAAAATGCATAGATACAGAAAGTAGAATGGTGGATACCGGAGACCAGAGCGGGGAAGACATGGGAAGTTGCTTTTCCATGGGTGAAGAGTTTCAGGAATCCAAGATGGAAAAGTTTTAGAGCTCTGTTATACAACAGAGCTGTGTATATAGTTAACAGCACTGTACTGTACACTCAAAAACTTGTTAAAAAGATAGATGTCACACGAAGTGTTTTTTGCCCCTCCCCCCCCCAAAAGCAAACATTGAGAATGAAAATACATGTTAAGAATGTGAGAAAGATGAAAAGGTAGTGGGCTTGAGATTATGAGCATTTGAATTGGCAAAGTCTAAGGCAAGGATTTAGAGAAAGAGAGGCAATTGGATTTTACGCAGGAGACAGTCATGTGCTCAGGCAGCCACTCTTTGTTTGAAACTACCCGTTGTGCATTTATAATGCATTATATTCTTTGGAGAGGTAGGATGTACAGTTTGGTGTCAGACCGACCTGGGTTTGAAACTTGGCTCCTCTGATTATGAACTGATAATTTTCTTCTCTCAGCCTTGCTGTTCTCATCTTTGCAGCAGAAGACAATATCTATTTCAATTGAGAAGATTAAATGAGGCAATTTGTGTAGCAATCTCAAATGACAATTGTGAAGGTTTTTTTTTTTTTTTTTAGTAAGGAGGCAACATAAGTACATAAGGCTGTAATGACTGAATTATGGAAGTTGCCTGAAAGTTCATGAGATTTCAGGCAAGGATATTTCTCTAAGTCGGGCTCTCTTGGGAGCTGATGTCAGTATCAGTATTTGTATGCAGATCTGCATGCAAAACATAAAGCCCCAAATGTAAACCTTCAATTAAATTTGGAGACCTAACAGTCCTGTATATAGACACACAGCGGAAAAGTCCACTGTCACACACAATTAAGGAAAAATTAGAACTTTAAAAATTAAAACTGGTAGTTGTTTATCTGTGGGAAAATTTGAAATGTCTCCTTTTCTTTGTTGATATTTCTCTTTTTTTGACAAAATCTACCCACTACCCAATCTTTCAGTCATTTAGGTCCCATTCAGAAATGGGGAGAGCTCTGACAGAGCCAATATTGAGGGTTGTCATTTGCTTGTTTTTCAATGTTGCTTCCTGGGCTTGCCCTTCCAAAAGGGCAAATGTGACATCTCAGAGTATCAGCTTATCAGATGGGTTCTTAAACTTTGAAATGATATGAGTGTGGTTGTCACAGGATTTTGCAGTTCTTCTAAGTTGGTAATAATGGTTTTAAAGAAATAAGTAAGAACGAATTTCCTTAAATCAGCTGCTGATGTCCTGCCTGTGCTAGGAATGGTCTAAGTCATTGTTCTTTGGGTAACTCTAAGTTGATAGATGTCACATAGGGTATTCTGACACTGAGCATTAAAATAAATGTCCTTTAGACTTCAGCAAAATATTTGGCAAGGTCTTCCACACAAGCCTCCCAGACTTGATGGAAGGAGACAGCAGAATGTTGGCCCAAGAAGTAGATTCATGTGTGGTTGAAATTTGATAGTGATTCTAATCATATTTTTATTCAATCATTTTTTCAATGTCAAAGGATATTTATTCTGAGCTTTACCATGTGTCAGACACTTCTCTGAATACTGAAGATGTACTCTTCACCAAAGTAGACAAAGCCCCTACTTTGTCTTCATGGAGCTTATATTCTAATGCCACAAGGCTCTTTCCTGTTTGTCCTACAAAGCCACAGTAATGAAGACAGCACACTACTGGCAAAAGGATAGATGTATATAAATGGAATGTAATTGAGATGACAGAGATAAACCCTTATGTTTATAGACAATTTTCTGATAAGGGTGCCTGGGCCGTCCAATGGAGGGGCAGTGGAAATGGTGCTAGTATAACTGTTAAACTGCATATCCCATGCACAAGAGTGATTAGAACCCTTATCTCACACTAGTGCAAAAAATACAGTGATTTAATATATAAATGTAAGAGCTAAAACTACAAAACCTTTAGAAGAAAACACAGGTTTAAGTCTTTGTGACTTTGGATTAGGCAATGCTATGGCACTGAAACCACAAGAAACAAAGGAAAAAAATCAGATAAATTGGACTTCAAAATTCAAAACTGTTTCAAAGAATAACATGGGGCAATTGAAAATACAACCCACAGGGTAAGAGTAAATATTTGCAAATCATGTATCTGATCAAGAATCCAAAAGACTTTTAAAAATCATGTATCCAAAAAAGATATAACGAACTATAGCTCAACAATAAAGACTAGTAATCCAATTAAAAATTGGGCTAAGATTTGAATAGACATCCTCCAAAGAAAATGTACAAATGATCAATAAGCCCATAAAAAGATGCTCAACAGCATTAGTCTTTAGGGAGCTACAAATAAAAACTATAAAGAAATACCACTTCATAGCCACTAGGACAGCTAAAATCAAACACAGTAATAAGTGTTGACAGGATGTGGAGAAATCAGAACCTTCACACACTGCTGATGGGAATGTAAAATTGTTTAGCTGACACAGGAAATGATTTGGCATCTTTTCAAAATAGTTAAACATAGAGTTACCATATGACCCAGCCATTCCACTTTTAGGTATATGCCCAAGAGATTTGAAAACATCTATCAGCGAGAAAATTTACACATAAATGTTCATAGAAGCATTATTTATAACATGCAAAAATGCAAACAATCCAAGTGTACATTTTTTGAAGAATGAATAAACAAAAATGTGTTATATCCATACAATATACTAGTATTTGAACATACAAATGAAGTATTGATAAGTATTGATACAACTTGGATGCCTCTTTAAAAACATTATGCTACATGAAGGAAATCAGATACAAAAGACCATGTATGACTGCATTTATGTGGGATGCCCATAATAGGCAACTCCATAGAGACTCCATAGAAAGTAAATTAGTGGTTGCCAGAGGATGGGGGGATTAGGGATGGGGACTGCTAGTGGGAATAGAGTTTCTTTTTGGCATAATGAAAACTTTCTGGAATTAGATAGTCGTGCTGGTTGTATAACTTTGAAAATATATTAAAAATCACTATGGTACAATATACAAGGGTAGATTATAGGGTATGTGAATTATATCTCAATAAAAATGTGTGCTTATCATAATTACAGGTTACTTGAAGCTAGCAAGGGGAATATTTGCCTTGGATGGCAAAAATGGCCAAGTCAGTACTCAGAAAAATCTTGATGATTGGAAAGATGGGATGAATCTGACAAGGTCAAATTTCATAGGAATAAACATAGAGTCGTAAAACTGCATTCAAGAAAAACAACTAATAACAGCCCTATAAAAATAATTCCAGGCTTTACTTCACAGAGAGCTTGATGTGAGTCAACAGAATGTCACATCCTAAAAGGTTAATGTAATGTTTGCAGCATTAATAGAAGTATAGTTACTCCAATGAGAGATTAGCATCATTTCTTTTGAGCTGGTCAAATGACACCCAGACTTTTGAAGTCAGTTCTGGTTGCTGTGATTCAGGAAATATATAGTTAGTGGGTGACTCTAGGCCAAATACATGTTACAGTTGCCTTTCACAAAGCCTGTTTTCTCATTGAAGGCATTTTGGTAAGATGGGCCTCTACTTTCACTCCCAGCCCTATGACTCCTTCATTACTATAAGCAGGGCCACACTCATACATTTATGTTACCCACCTGCTCCTTATTAACATTTGAGTTTAGTCTTCTTTCCATCCACTCTTGAAAACAAAGGCAGGTAAAAAGAATAGTAAAGGAGTCCCAGAAGATGTTGAAAGGATGAGGAACAATTGAATGAACTAGTTCTGTTTCATCAGAAAAAGATCTGGAAACCACTGGAGCAGACTTCAAATATTTGAAGGTCTTTCATGTAGATGTAGGAAAAGACTAATGAATACAAGGGATTGATGGATTGAGGCTTCAGAGAAGGAAATGTTTTGACTCAAAGTAGAGAGCATTTCAACTGAGCTCCCTGTGGATGGGTGGTCTTTATTCAAAGGTGGAGTGTTGCTTGAGCTTTGTTGGCACAAACCAGATGACCGTTTAAATGGAATTTATGATCAGATGGATATAAGATCTAGATGACTTTTGTAATCTCTTACAGTTTAAAGATTTCATCATGATATTAATTATCTCTCAAGCTGCCCTCCTGGTTCATGTATTAGACACACTACCAAGAGACTGCAAACAAAAGACTGCCTCAGGAATCTTTATCCTTTAGGAAGCTCACAGTCAAAAGAGAATACCAACACCATGGAGTTCTTCTGAGGATTAAACAGTTTAATGTTAGTAAAGGAAGGTCTGTGTCTAGCACATAGCATAAACTCAGCTAAATGTTAGTGATGTTTTAAATAAGGGAAGACTGAGAAACTAAATATAGTAAATGCGTAGATATATGCATATATATAGTAGATGTGAGTGTGGATATATACATATATAGTAGATGAACAAAGTGCTATTGTGTAGGTCACTGATTGTAGGGAGTGTCCTTCATCTAGGGCCTTGTCATATGGTGATGGTTGGCTCTTACAGTAAAAATGAATTGTAGAGATTATCAGTTTAACTGTGTATAGGTCATGACTTTCTAAATTGATGGGACCTTTGTCATGTGTTGTGTAGAGTTGTGTTGATTGGATTGCATTGATGCTAGTGGTGGTGATTGAGTGGTGTGGTTCACAGGTGTATACATTTAAGCTCATGTGAGCAGAGTTAAACTAATATGTGAGCAACTAGTGATTTTGGTCGTAGAAGTGAAGCTGCTGCTGCTGCTAAGTCGCTTCAGTCATGTCCGACTCTGTGCGACCCCATAGACGGCAGCTCACTAGGCTCCCCCGTCCCTGGGATTCTCCAGGCAAGAATACTGGAGTGGGTTGCCATTTCCTTCTCCAATGCATGAAAGTGAAAAGTGAAAGTGAAATCATGCCCGACTCTTAGCGACCCCATGGACTGCAGCCTACCAGACTCCTCCGTCCATGGGATTTTCCAGGCAATTAAAGGAAATCAGAGCTTTGTTCAGCTACTGACTGTTTACACCCTGGGAAAAGTGACTTGTTTTCAGTGACTTCTAATTTCTGTTTCAGTGTCTGATTTCAAGCCCTTTTCTAAGGGTCGGTTTTGATGGGGTTTGTCGGGTTGTGGAAGAACCTCAGCTAGAGCTGGGGAGAGTGTGATGTGCAAGTGCAGAGCAGGGCTTGAACTGGGGCAGTTCAGGGAAGAGGCCATAGGGTGAGTAAGAATGGATATAACTCATTCTCCATCTGTCTCTGTGTGAGTTATGAGTGTGTGTGAGAAAGGGTGGTGTGGGTAGGTATGTGTATCCTGGGGAGCATCAGATAAGGTTTCTAGCATTCTGGACTCGGGAAATTGAGAAGTGCTTGTACTTGTTGATCTTATTTCCCTCAAATGTTTTCAGGTTGTAGTGTCCCTATGCTGCCTCGTTCTGTGTCTCTCTTTCCTTCCCATCATAGCTATGGAACAAAGATGAATACATTAACGAACAGAAATGGCTTTAACCACCCTCCATAGAAGCCTTTGTTATTGGAAGGGTCAAGTCTGGTCCCATTCAGAAACAGTTCAGAAACACTCATGGGGCCATCAAGAACCACCTGGTGGCGTGAGCGCCCCACTGAGCAGGAAGACTCTTGGCATCAGACAGAGTACAGTGATCTGGGAGCCTCCATGCCTCCACAGTGATGAGATTAGGCAAGGGCTCCTGGGTCACCTCCACTGCTCAGAAGGATTGGCTGTGTTGGTTACATAAACCAAGAAAAACCAACATCCTCTCTTGCTTGCTCACTGCCCATGGATCTGATGCCCATTGTCCCTCCCATAAAAGAGAAGGGAGTGTGGTAGGGGGAGAGAGACAAGAGACATGCAATAATTTTTTGTCTAGTTCTGACTCTAGGCCAGGCAGGGCAGCTCATATCCAATGAGTTTTCTAAACCTTAATGGAAGAATTTTGATGTTTTGACTACTGTTTTTTTTTTTTTTTTTGAAAAAGGAAGAAAGAGAAGGAAAAAAGCAAGAGAGAAGAAAAACTCTATGTGTGCTTGTCTATATTTACAAGTTTAGAGGAGGGTGTGCAAAGATGTATTTTGAACTTTACTATTAGCTCACTCTCCAGGAGTGGAATTGCAAGATAGAGGCATAGATGTTCATTTTCTTAGACTGAGCATGCTACATTTTAAAAGAGAAACGTTTAAAATAATTTTAAAAATAAGTACTATCAGCAGTGTCTTCCCGGGTGGGTCAATGGTAAAGAATCTGCCTGCCAGTACAGGAAACAGCAGGCTCAGTCCCTGGGTCAGGAAGATCCCCTGGAGAAGGAAATGGCAACCCACTGCAATCTTCTTGCCTGGGAAGGCCCATGGACAGAGGAGCCTGGCTGGCTACAGTCCATGGGGTCTGTTCAACAAAGAGTTGAACACAACTTAGTGACTAAACAGCAGCAGCAACATCAACAGAATTTTTTTAAAAAAGATGAATGTATCACCTTTTGGCTTATTGTTAACTTAAAAATACATGTATTTTCCCCTGCGTATGTCCTGCCTGCCTCCCTGATTTTTTGATGGTGATGCTAGCTGTGCTCAGTGAAGTATCTCTTCAGGCACATGGTGGCACAGCTATGCCAGCTTATCTGTGTCTTTGGCTTATGGACCTGATTCTCAAGCTCAAGAAAACTACCTGCATTTCATCCCTTGTGAGATAGGGAGCACCGGAAAGCTTGGCTGGGCACTTAGGAGTGAGTATTATTCAACTCTGGCAATGGAACTTTGTCTTGGTTTCTCAGCGGCGGCAGCAGCAGCAGGCAGGCCGGCATCTCTGTGGGTAGCAGTAGGAAGCCTTCCATTCTCTTTAGGTGCTTAAGTAGATTTCCAGTTCAATTCTGTCACAGCTGAGGGGTTCAGATATAGTTTCAAAATCCAACTCTGAGGCACATCAGGTTGGTTCCTCATCACTAGGACTGGAGTTGAAGATTGAAAAAGATTAGGTGATAATAATACCTTACAGGTATACAACTTCTTTAATCTAAAACTCTTTGCAAACAGCTCAGCAAACCCCAGGACCCAGAGCCCCGCTCAGCCACTGTTGATATGCAGCCATGCCCTAAACGAAGCCACCTCCAGGGTCAGCAGGCCACCCTCAGAGAGACCTTAACTCCCAACGTCACTTGAAGAGGTGAAAATGAAGACTGCATCTCCCAGCAGCAGCAGGGACACTTTTTTGAAGCAAAATGCAATTACCAGAGTAGGAACTGGCCTTGCACGTGGAGATTAACACTCCCTAGCTTCCACCAGCACCTTGGGTTCTCTGAACAGTTTTGGCAAAATTTGGGGTTTTATGCTTCCATCCGAAAGCTGGCTCCACGTGAAACACGGTTGAGGGCTGCAGGCCACAGGGACATTGATTCATTGCAACGAGGGGAAAGGGTTTACCAGTATTTCTTGTAAGCCTAGGCAGCTTGAGGGTGGAGGTGGGGATCAGAGATTCACAGAGTCTGAAGGTGGAAAAGGAGGCTGTGGTCACCTCCAAATAATAAATGATGTCCAGGCTCTTGCTGAACCAGCAGAATTCCGCATATGGCTTGCTGAGTGCATTGCTGAGGATGGGTGACTCCTTGTGGTCAGCATCACAGGTCCTATTTCTAGTCTTGGTATCTCAAGAACATCAGGGAAAGGTGCTTTTCTCTTCTGGGCAGGTCTCTCATGCAATCAGCTCCGGGGTATGAAAATTGGCAATTTTTGTTTTGCCCTGGTCCAGAACCCTGATGACTTCCTGCAAGTCACTGCCTCTCCCGGTGCCTGATTCTTGCGGCACAGAGAGGTTGTACTAAATCAGGATCCTGACACATGGTGTCTCACAGAGTCCTAGGGAGTTCACTAACAGGCTTCAGCTGCTCTCAGGAGGGCGGGGAGATGGAAAAGATGGGACGCTGGGCCTATTATCCCTACTGGGATGAGAACCACTTTGCTTTTATCTTTGTTGACATAGTAAGTATCTCAATAAAGGTTTCTTTTGAAGAAAGAGTTCTGCTGTTGAGAAAATGTTGAGAATAGTTGCTATTTTGTAGTTCTCTCCAGCTATAATAGCCTGCACCCATGCAAATAGCTTTGGCAGTTTTACAAACAAAACACCCAGTGTATTCACATTTGTTGCCAGAGAAGACACCTAACAATCTGTGGTGTCAAAATAAAAGCTATTATTTTCTTTTCATTAAAAACTATTTATCGATCATAGTAAAATTAGAGGAAACACACAAAACATAATAAAGAAGAAATTTAGAATCTCCCGTAACCTCACTCTCCAGAGATGAACTATAAACATTAGTTACATGTTTTGCCAACTTCCTGTTCATACAAAATTGCTTTTTAAAACCTGAGATCATCTTTTACACAATTTTTTAAAAGTCTGAAAACATTGTGTGGCAAATCACTTACAATGTAAGGTTAAATGTTCATTGAAACATGATGGTTATTGTATTTACTGTCACATCCTAGTTCATATGTCCATGCCAGCATTTATCCATCTTTTTTCTATTGCTGAGCATCTAGATGGATTCCAGCATCTGCAAGTTAAATTCTAAGAGGAACATGTTTGCAGTAATTGTTTTACCACTATATATGTATTTCAGGTTATGGCTGTTGCCCATCTTGAAGTTTGTGTTTATGTTTAAAACGAGTTGACATGAAAAGAAAGCTAAAGGTGGAGAAAGGGGTTGGTTCAATGATCCATGGGACAGTAGAGAAGATAACACCAGAGAGACAAGAAGTAGGCAAGAAAACCACTAGGAGAAGACGTGTGGAGGAAGAGGAGGGTTTCTCTGCCCTTATGGAAGACCAGAACATCTGACAACCTCAATAATACAGAAAAGCCTTTGGGTCAGATCGTAATTATTGAGTGAAAAAATATTCCATTTCTGAGAAACACAAAATTAGCCATGGAGAACCCCCCTGAGCAGTATCCTGAGGACTTTGAATAAGAATCACCTGGAGAGTGAAACAACCTTGCTGATTTTGACATTGCCACGAACTTGGGTTAAACTCTGTTATTTTATCATTTAATGAAGGAGTTCCAGTAGATCAGAACATTTCCTGAGAAAGACGCCAGACCACCTAAAAGCCACTGAGAGAGTAAAGGGTGCCTACAAGATACTTGCAGTGTTTGTTAAGAAGCTGATAGAAACTTTGCCCCTGCTATTGAAGAAAAAGATAAAGAGAAAAGCAGGGAAACTCACATATTCCATTCCTCTCTGCCAACCATTCTGTGAAGCAGGCTTTTTATCTCTACCACCTCTCATAAAAATCCCTGGAGGCAGGGGTTTTGCAGGTGCCCTTTACTGCCTTAGCTGCATTTTACAGGCAAGGAATCTAAGGCTTATATCAGTTAAGTAGCCTGTCCAAGGTCATAGGGCTAGTAAGCGACAAAGTGGGATTCAAATTCATACTGCCCGTTTTCAAAACCTGTGATCCTGTCACTGGGCCACATAACCCCGGGTATCTATGTCTTTGAATAAAAAGAGAAAAAGAATAAATTAATTCCCCAATAAATATGTGTGGTAAACAGGAATATAAATATTATTCAAGGTTTCAAATCAAATTTTCTTTTTAAAAAGTGAAGAAAGAGAGCTTTAGAAACACAGGACTATTTCATCTCTAAGCTCTCCTCCAACATATACAACCAGATGCTTTTCTTTCATATCTCTTTAGGTGTCAAGGAGCATGAGAAATCCTTTAGTCACATCACCTTGTTTTATAGATGAGACACTAGGCTCCAGAAAAAGGTCATTGATTTATTCAGTATCATTTGGATGATTAAAAGCAGAACTGAATTAAGAATCAATGTTTTCTGTGATCAAAGAAGGCAAGTGTAAGTAACACCAAACACAGTGCCTGGCATAGATTAGTACCAGTCATTCAATAAAGTTCACCCCTTATGTTTCCTCTTTGCTGTCCCATCCCTTATTCATTCAGCCATCACTTGCTATGCCCAGGCCATGAATTCAAGAGGTTCTTGGCCCAGTTAGAAGACTTTCATGCCAGTGCTTTTTTGCTCACACCCTATATCTTTGGGGAAGAAACTGGATGTTAATGGGTTAAGAAGTACAAGTGAGAATGAGTAGAGTAAATGAATTCATAGGTTCAAGTTTTGAAAGATTGAGCAGTTAATGAAAGGGAGAAAATCAGAAAAGTCAGAATTAAGATCAGAAGGTTTTTTTTTTTTTTGGCAGAGACAGAGGTGAGAAGGACTTTTAGCATTGTTTTAGACCAAGGAGGAAGAAACACTGGAAAGATAGATTGAAGGTAAAAGAGTCAGGAGAGCAGAGCAGAATCTTTAGAGGTAGCAAGTAAGGGAGAAGTTACGGGCCCAGGGAGAGGGATTGAACTTTGAGAAGAAGAAGAACAAAGAATCCCTTTAGGCCGGAAGGGGTATGAAAAGAAAAGTGCAGGTAGGAAAAGTCTTGAAGTGAAGGGCAGGGAAGGTAACCAAGTTCTCTTCTCCCGAAGATGGACTGAGATGGGGATAACAGGTTTGAGTTATGCAAGCAAGACTTGAGCTCAGATGTTCCCACTCTGGAGATTTTTATCTGGAGGGGAGCATGTTCTCTGGCACCTCTGTGATTGGGAAGATATAGAAAATATGTAAGAGCTTACATAGCAGCCTCTGCCTTTAGTGGGAGATGTGCAGGCCGTGGGACTGTGGAAGCGCTTAATTAGCTGGTTCTCTTGTCCTTGGTCCACGTGGTCCATTTGCCTTTCTTTGCTCCTGAGTGGAAACTGTGACCCCTGCAACCATTCTCTCCCTGCTGGTTTCAGAAGGATGACTGGGAGACCTTCACTCCCCCACGTGACCGGGAACGGAGGCAGCGCTGTGCTTTGCAGTCAGAGGCATATGGTGCTTCAGAGGTAGTGGTCACGTCTCTGAAGGTATTATTAGGAGGCTCCAACCTAACTACTTCCCATCTCCGCAGAAGACAGAGCTGAAAGGAGCAGGTTTAAATGACAGCAACAGGGGGATTTTCTCAGACAAAAGAAGAAAAGCATCTTAGTAAGTTAAGGTAAGTATGCTGTGGAGAGGATTTGGAGGATGTAGAACACCTAGCCCTAGGAACCTCCAGGGCCTCATTTGTCTGGGTACCTGCGATGTAGAAAAGCATCCCACAGGGGTTTGCTCCAAGTGGGGTTAAGACTCCCTTACAGTTATATGTTTCATTTATAACCTTGATAACCTGACCCCAGGTGGTGATTGCTGAGAATGATCCAGTTTAAGGAGACCATGTTCCCAACAGAGGATTTGGGGGAGAGTTACACACACACACACACACACACACACACACACACACACACACACACAACAAGGGAGAAAGAACTCTTCTATTGCTTTCCTGATGTATAAATGACTGTCTCAAGAGGAAAGTATTCTATTCCAGGGGTTAGAAACCTAATACCCCATCACAGTTTTGTATAGGGAAAGCCCATTGGTTGCATTTTCATTCGTTTCTGACTACACTTGTAATTCTTAATTTCTAATAACTAAAAACAATGTTTTTATTTTTAACTTTGAAGTGAAACATTTTTCTTAATGGCACTTGACCTAATTTGGCATGGAGAAAAGAATGATGCTGCTGGACCTACAGATTTCCTACAGCAATTTTAGAAAATCTGGAGGGTTGCCATCTTCTGATACTGAGTGGTTCCAGAAAGAAGACTATAGATTATTACTAGCGTTGAAGTTGAGTATGATCGGCAATATATTTTATGCTCTGCCCAGACAGCCAAAAATACACAGCTCTGGACTCACTAATAATAAAGAAAATATACTGATCCATGGCCAGTTGTTGTCATCAGGTCACTAAACCTATTTCTCCAAGTATAAAATGAGACTATCTTGCCTCTCAGTACAAATGTAATAAAATCTAGTAATGCAACCATGAAAATAAGCACTGGCCCATAACCCGAGGGCTTAAGAAGCCAAGGCTAATGAGAAACGGGCAGTATACAAAAATTAAATTGAATTTCTGCCTCTTTATCTTGAGTTTAATAGGAATTTGGGTGTATTTTTCTGTAGAGAACATCCTAATGTGCTTTAAGCAGGTGGGATGTGGAAAAATAGGAAATACGGTGCATTGATAAGAAGAAGAGGGGGTAAAATTATAAAAGGGGCTATGGACAATGAATATGTAACGGTCCTAATATTTCAAATCCTACTAGTACCAATACCTTCGGCCAGACTGTAGTGGCTGAGCTGCCTCCAGTGTCAGGAGAGAGAGTAATGAAGGGAAGCCAGGAGTATTTAACACAAGGTGCTGGTGTTATTCTTCTGGTTTGTATCAAAAACACCTACCCTGAACAACTGATGAGTGGGAGGGAAATACATGCTATTGTGGCTCCTTTGAAGGGACGAGAAGGGTCACGTCCTGGCACTGAGACTGGCCCTTGTTTCCACTTGCCTTTTCTTCTGCTCCAAAGTCTCCCAGCTGTACTCTTTGTATGTGTGTCCTTATGACAGAAAGATCAAGGGGCCACTTCAGAGGAGCTTAAACTTCAAACAGCCTTTTTCCAAAAATAACAAAGGAGGAAGAAAGAGCCGTCTGTGAGCGAAAGCCTGAGCCAAATAAAAAGGCATGGAATGAGACGGTGTAGAGGTGAAAATCACCCAAGAGAGCCCGGAAGCCCACCCCTCTCACTTAACAGGAGAGGAAATTGAGGCCCAGTGAGGCCTTTCCCTTAGAGGACGGTGTTGTCCCTGTTCTCATCATTGCCCCTGACCCTTACACACCGCACACTCGCAGGTGAGTTCATACATTCCCATGGCTTCACCTTACCATCACTTGTACATGACCCCAGAGGATCTATTTCCATGTACCCGTCCATGGGGCATTCCTACATGGAGGTCCAACGTGTAATTCAAAGTCAGCATATCTGCACCTTCACTCCCCAGAAAAGCTGCTCCCCAGGCCTTGTTTCCTCTCTGGGTGAATGGCGTAAACCTCACACTGGCCTCTCAGGGTTATCCTTCCCTTCATCCCCACATCCAAGCAGTGATCCAGTCTGTTAATTCCTCCTGTCCCATTAGTCTCCTGTCTTTTCCAGCTTCTTTCCATCGGGCAAACCCTTAACTCCTCTTAGCTTGAAGACTCTGTAGTGGTTGATCTTCCTGACTTTGATCTCAGCCCATCTGGTTTTTACATTCCAAAAGCACCTTTCTAAAAGCCTGAATCAGGTCTTGTCTTTCCATTCCCTTCTTCCTGGAGGATAAAGTTCAAACTCTTAAGCATGCCACACAGTATACTCTGTAATGTGACCTCCAGTGATCTCATCAGCATACGATAGCCTGCCAAGTGCCATCTTGAAGTTCTAGGAGGTTGCCTTGCTATTATTACACGGCTCTGTAGCATGGAGTGGGCTTCCCTATGGCTCAGATGGTAAAGAATCTGTCTACAATGCAGGAGACCTGGCTTCAATCCCTGGGTCAGGAAGATCCCCTGGAGAAGGGACTGACAACCCACTCCAGTATTCTTGCCTGGAGAATTCCATGAACAGAGGAGCCTGGTGGGCTACAGTCCATGAGGTCACAAAGAGTCGGACACGACTGAGTAACTAACATGCATAGCATGGAGTACCTTCCCTTCAACACATACACTCTGCTGGGATAGCCACAATTATCTTTAAGCTTAGTGTAGATACCATCTTTTCTTTTAAACCATTCTGATGCCCTCTCCTTAGGAAGATGGGGCTACTCTTTCCTGATACCCTTACTCCATCCTGGGAGCCAACTTATTAGAAAAGACCTTGATGCTGGCAAAGATTGAGGGCAGGAGGAGAAGGGGGCAACAGAGAATGATATAGTTGAATGGCATCACTGACTCAATGGACATGAGTTTGAACAAACTCCAGGAGATAGTGAAGGACAAGGGAGCCTGGCATGCTGCACCCCATGGGGTTGGAGAGAGTCAGACACGACTTGGCAACTGAACAACAACCACCATTCTGTATATACGTCTCCCGTGGCCCCTTTATTGCATTCTTGGTTGTTGGTGTTTCCCTGTCCATTCTGGGATGTAAACTCCTTTGAAGCAGGTTTATTCATATTTGTAACCTTTAGCCTCTGGCATTAAGTTGTGTGTGTGTGTGGGTGTGTGTGTGTGCACGCATGCACATGCACTCTTTGTGTGCTCAGTCACTAAATTGTGTCTGACTCTTTGCAACCCTGTGGACCATAGCCTGCCAGACTTCTCTGTCCATGGAATTTACCAGGCAAGAGTGCTGGAATGGGTCGCAATTTCCTACTCCAGGTGGCATGAAGGTAGGATTCAATAAAATACTTTCCAAAGAAACAAATGAATGCAAGTACACACAGCCCACTAGTGATTCAGTCAAGAGAGAGGTCCCTGGTTTTCCTTTTTCTAGTTCCTCTTTTCCTGACGATATGTATGATAGTCTTGGTAATGAAATGGGGCACTGACACGTGAATAGAGAGATCAATGGAACCTGCTGCCCAGGGAGAAGACCCTGGCATTTAAAGTGGTACCATCAATGCATTTTCTGTACAAAATTGAGCTTATTTTCAAGTTAAAATGTTGGAACTCACAAAACTAATTGGAAGTAAGTGAAGACGAATCTTCACTTTCTAGATTTGTTTTCTTTCTCTTGTGGCTCAATTATAGTTTAGTTGTCCAAGAAAAATACAGATGTGAAAGGTGCACATGTGTATTAAGTGCCTGCTGTACACTCACATATGGTTTCATTTAAGCCTCATGCACCCTTCGAAGTGTGTATTATTATCTGCCTTTTACAGATGAAGACACAAGCTCTGAGGTGATGCAACTTGCATCACGTGACCAGCAAATGTCAGAGTTGGGAGTCTAACCACGTCTGTCTGATTCTAAAGTCCATTCTCTTTCCCCTTCACTACACTTCCTCCCTAGGGAGACAGAACAGAATTAGGGACATAAAATCTCAAGAAGTTTCACTAAAAGACATTCCTCTGTGACTCCAATAACAAATTGGACTGAAGAGGCAGGAGCTGTGAGTGCTAACTCTTATCCTATTGCATGGTATGATACTGAGAAAGTCCATTAACCTCTTTTTTTTTTTTCTTTTATTTATTTATTTTAATTGGAGGCTAATTACTTTACAATATTGTATTGGTTTTGCATTAACCTCTTATTTCCCATCTCTTTATATTCACAAATACAGGACACACAGACTTTCCTCATCAATCACTCAGTTAATGAAAAAGAATTTCTTCATAAGTGAATTTGTATCGTTTGTTCCAGAAATGCATTTGCTGCAATGATTAAGCCATAAAAGTGACCTTCTTTCTCTATGAAACTAGTACTGGTCGAAAGGAGATAAGACAGCTGGTCTAGTGAAAATTAAGCAGTGGATAAAAAAAAATTGATTCCCTTTTTATTTAATTTTATAAAAAGTCTTCTTTGGGATGTGTGATGCCAATATTCTTTTACCCCTGGTGATAGGACAGAAAATGGAGAAGAGAAGAGATGCTTAAGAGGAGAAGAGGAAGGACACAAGGAGTGTGGCTGTTGAACGTTTTACCTGCCAAATTGATTTTTTCCCTAGGTTTAATAACTCCAAGGTGGAAATTGACATTTTTGCTTGAGCATTAAACACATAACATTCACAGCATTCATTGGACCTCAACAGATACTGGCTGTTGACAGAATTCGAATTTTGACAGCAATTTTATATAGTGCAGGGAGTCTAAAATTAAATATACCGGACAGAGCAATAGAGAGAATATTCGAAATAGAAGCATCTTAGAATATTTTTAAAAACCTTTTCAAATATTTTTTTGAGAGGCAGTATAACAGAAAGAGATTCTTTCTCTGGATTTCTTATGGGCTAATGCTCTGTGTGACCTTGGGCAAAATACTTAACTAAGTTTTTGTGATGTTTTAAATGAGGGGTGTGTGTGCACATTTATGCCCTTGAAGGATTGGGCATCTATAAAATGAGGACAGCATCTCTGAGTTCCTTTGTAGTACATGTGTCTTTAGGTTTTATGATGGTGGGGATACTCAAGTTGGTTCCCAGGCACCTTTAGAGCATACCTGGTGATGTGGCAGCTGGAAGCAAGAGAAGGGATCAGATCAGATCAGTCGCTCAGTCGTGTCCAACTCTTTGCGACCCCATGAATCACAGCACGCTAGGCCTCCCTGTCCATCACCAACTCTCGGAATTCACTCAAACTCACGTCCATCGAGGCAGCGATGCCATCCAGCCATCTCATTCTCTGTCGTCCCCTTCTCCTCCTACCCCCAATCCCTCCCAGCATCAGAGTCTTTTCCAATGAGTCAACTCTTCACATGAGGTGGCCAAAGTACTGGAGTTTCAGCTTTAGCATCAAATGGGGCCCAGATAATGAAAAACAATGGGAAAATAGTGACCGGGTCTCTTCTTAAAATTGCAATACTTCTTTCAACATAGACCCTGACAAAAGAGGCTTTTTAAGTTGGAAAGGAGAATTAACCCAAACTTCTAGAGGCTTTCTAAAGGATGAAAACTCCTTGAGACATTTTTACAGTAACCTCCATTATCAGGGGTATGAAGGCTGGGAGAGACCCAGCTTGGCCCAGCACTTAGCCTTACAAACTGCTCCACACCCCACATTGCCATTCTTCTGGGACCCGGGAAAGACACCGGGCCCTTCACCAGGCCCTTCACCAGGGTCTGTCGTTTTTACAGTTGGAATACTCTCTCAGTTATTCAATCCACTCTTCCCTTGTTTTATCAAAAGTCCTACCTTTATACACCTAATATGATTTAGTCCTGGTTTCATTTCCTGAATCCTTGTGTTGCTTTTTCTTCCTGGATCTCATGCTCAATGCTGCCAGTTTCTTTGTCCCTGCAGGTGCAGACAAATTAGCATAAAGAGTAAGTTGCAGAATTGGAGAACAGCAAATTTGATTTCAAAGGCCATTTCAGATTGAGGTCCATTTGGTGGCATTAGAAGCAAAACTAATAAACAAACCAGATTTTTTTTTTCCTACCCAAATTGATTTTTTTGTTTTACTTGGCAGTATCCCTTTCGAAGTAGAATATTTTATCAAATTCTGATTTTAGCTGTCATGTACGGTGTTTTTGTTGTTCCCTTTCTCATTATTGCTGACTGTTAAAGTTATGTGGGTTGGCAAAGGAAAATCTTTTCTTTTATAATAAAGGAGAATGCATTGCCATTCTATTGTCATTAGCTGCCTGCGTGTTTCACAACCTCACAGACGCAGCATATTGTCGTTTGCCATTGTGCTATCATGACTCCCATTTTGCAGATGGAAACAAAATTATAAAGAGACTTCAGGGCCATAGCTAGACTGAAAAGGCCCACTTCTGAAAAAAAAACCGGGGTTCCCGTTACTCTATCACTGTCTAAACATTTGTTTTAATGATTTCTCTCATAAAGAGTTATATGTATTTACCTGTTGTTCGGGGGTGGGGAGGGAGAAACTCTTCTGTAAACTGTGATAGGCGATCAGAGGAGGCCTGGGCTGAGTGCTGTGATCAGAGGAGAGGCCAGCATCTGGAATTCTCTGAGCATTCTCTGAGATCCTCTGAAGGGTACATCACAGCTCAGTGGGTAAGGTTCCTTTGATCGTAAGGTACAGTGACTGATGTCACTCCATGATGGAGAGTCCTCAAGAGTCACTCACATCAGCAGGAGGCAGTGACCTCGAAGGAAGGACAGAGCATGAGCCATGCTCCTCCCAGGCCTCGAGGCAGGTGGACCCAGATCCAGGATGGCACTCAGGGTTCCGTAAAGGGCTCTGGGGTCCTCCCTGTGTTGTCCTGCATGAATGTGCCTCAGCTCCTGCCAAGCATTGGCTCCTATCTGCCCCCCTGCCGGCTTGCCTAGCGTTTCCTTCTGTGCACAGTGTCTGTCCTCTACCTTGGAGCCTTACTTACTCATGTTTTTTTTTCTGTTTTTTCATCTCTCCAGTTTGAAGTGGCCATTATGGCCATGATCCATCTGTGCTTTTCCTGTGCATCTCTCCAAGCTTGTTTCCACTGATTTAGACTTGATCCCTGCCACATTCACTATTTCCAATTGCTAAGAGTGAGAGAATCTGGCTTGCTCAAGTTCATGGGCTGAGCTAAGTCTATAGACAGGCTGTTCTCTGATGAGGTTCCCACATTTTTTTTCCCCCAAGGCCAGTATGTTTGTTATTATTATTATTTTTGTATGACTTAAGATAGTTGGTTTCATTTTCATTTGTAAGCATTACAATAATTCCCATGCAAAAACCAAGACTGCATATGCTTGATGTCAATTGGCTAAAATCCAACTTGTGAGACTGGACATTCAGGATCAAAATCAAAATGTTTCTTGATCTTTCCAGTAGTAGAAATCATGGTCACCCTTTGAGAGATCTGCAGGCCCCTGATCTCCCAAACACTGCAGGCTGTCCTCAGGCTCTTGTAGAAAGAAGGGCCTGAGGAAGGGGCAAGGGTGGGTGAGGGGGGGGCGCAGCTTCCTGTGGGAGGAGCCTTGGGCAGGTGCTGCTAGTGACTGGTCTACTCATCTTTCTCAACTTTCCTAATACTATTCCTCACCTAGGAGGAGTTGGCAGCCTGTAAAGAAATGACTGGAAATTAATTCTTAGGAGCTAAAATATTTTCAAGGTCAGAAAAGGAGAAATCATTAAAGTGGCCATAGCTCCCAGACACCATATTAAGAGCTTTGCATTTATGACTTCATTCCCTGCTCACAACAGCTTTCTAAAGTAGATATCACAGTCCTCACTGGGCTTAAATAACCTGTTCAAGACAAACCAGTACTGAGTAGAAAGGCTGCTATTCAAACCAGGTCTGTCTGACTGCAAAATCAGGACTGCAAATCATATTTTTTTCACATCAAACTACATCTCTTCCACTAGCGTTTTCTTCACCTGAGTCAAATTAACCATCTATGAACTAGTTTGATTGGCATTGGAGCCCCTGAGATGGAGGGAAGCAGCTTGGGGGGTTCAGCAGCCAGGAGCCCGTGCTCCCCCATTGTAGCGGTGGAGCTGCAGCGCCGCCCCCAGGTCCTTGCGCCCCCACAGCCGTGAACGCGCCCTGCGACGCCTTCTCTGACTTAGATTAACACAGATCCATCATTAATATGACAAATAGGCGCACCTGCAGGCTTAATTGCTTCAATTTTCTTGAGTCACTGATAGGTTTATGGCCGGCCTCAATTCCAGTAAAACCGCAGCAATCTAGATGGGACGAAAAAGTGTCTTCCTCCAATCAATCTCTTGAACAGTCCCAGACTCCAGCCCTGATGACAGACTTTCTCTCTAGACAGGGTAATTAAAGAGGCCGAGCTGGCTACTTTTAGAAGCCCCTTCGTCTTAGTTTTATCATCTATAACACAATATTAGAAACTCTAGACGGGAAGAATCTTTCCCTCTCCCATCCCTCCCCAAATGATTGGCCCTCCATCTTGGCAAAGACTGTATTTCCCTCTCCATTCGTCTCACTTCAGAGGCCAGTCAGCTAGACTTTCTAGTTCACTCCCATAAGGCAAATGGAGGTGGTGAAGGGTCTCCATTGCAGTTTAGGGATCCCTCACCTAAGACGGAAAGGCCGACCCGGATAAAAGAAAAGCCGCATTTACACCAGAAGCTTTTTTCCTCCAAGACCAGGTCTGGCTGTTCATGAAAAACCGAAGGTAACACAGAGTAGTATGTAAACTATCCCTTAAATGGTAGAAGAAACCTCTCACAAGAGGACAAAGCTATCCAGTCTGTGTACTAAAGGGACAACTTAAGTATCAAAATTGAAAAAAAAAAAGTCAAGGATTTGGAAAACTCTGATAGGTTATCATGTAGGAAAAATGTGTGCTAAATAGAAATTTTTTGACCAAAAATAGATTTTTATAACCATCAGGGGGTAGGATATAAGGGTATAGGATAAGATATAAAGAACTGATGCCAGGTACTTCCCTGGTTAAGAATCAGCCTTCCAGTGCAGGGAACTCGAGTCTGATCCCTAGTTGGTGAAGGCAGGTGCTGCTGGACAACTAAGCCGGTGCTCTGCAGTATAGAACCAGCACCCAGCACAGTCAAGGCAAATAGAAACAGAGTAACATACTTCGAGAATGAACGTAGGGTTGGGGCAGGGCGGTGGGGGGAGGGATAGTTAGGGAGTTTGGGATGAACAGGTACACAGTGCTGTATTTAAAATGGATAACTAACAAGGACTACTACACAGCACAGGGAACTCTGCTCAGTGTTATATGGCAGCCTGGCTGGGAGCAGGGTTTGAAGGAGAATGGATGCATGTACATGTATGACTGAGTCCCTTTACTATTCACCTGAAATTTTCACATTGTTAATCAACTATACTCTAATATAAAATAAAAAGTTAAGTAAAACGACTTGGAATGAAAAAAGTCAATTATGTGTATTTTTCACATCAGTTACACGTTGAAATAATAAGAGTTTGGATGTATTGGTATAAATAAAACCTAGCCTTAAAATTTAAATAAATAAAGTAAAATGTTTGAAAAGAAAAAAAAAAAGGTCAGAAAAACCTTAGATTCTCTCATGATTATAAATGAGAAAATGTTAAAATTAACTGATGGAATGACTTTTCTTTTTTTGTACTGAAGAATTTGTGAATTTCCAGCAAGCATGTGACTTCCTAACATTTTAATTTCTTAAACAAGTAATATTGAGGACAAAGAGCACCCTAAACTGGGTAACAAGAACAGTTAAATTACTGGTGCTGCCTGAGACACGCCCATGCATCCCAAAGAACCTCAGACATGAAGTTAGGGAAAGTGAACAAAGTAATACTTCAACCTGATCTGTCAGACCTTCCCTGTTTGTAAGGATTCTGAGCACTTACTGGGGACAAGCCATCAAAGTTGACGCTAACGGATGTGATCTGTAAACACTTGTGCAGTAATTGAACCTAGCAGGCATGGAAGAGGTAAGCGCCTGTTAACATTGGGAACCTAGAAAGGGAAGTCAAGTCTGAACGATCCTTGTTCTGTAGGGGTGTACCATACGTGTTGATCAAGGGCATCTACTTAGATTTTCAAAAAGCTCTGGCATGTGCTACCTTTGAAATGTATCTTTTTAAATGGTAAATTACTATCCTATTTGTTGGGCATGGAGTCTCAGTTATTAAAGCAGTAAATAATCAGTCTTTGTGCAAGGTTTAGAGGGTACTAACTTTATATACTAAGAAGTCGAATTGATGGAGACAGACTGCAAGAACATTAGAATCTATGTAGAGGACAGAAGAGAGTATGGTGATTTTCATGTCATCAACTTCAAGGTAACACTCTCCCAGATACAGGCTCTAGTTAGAGTTATAAAATAAAATATTCTTTTCCATACCATTAATGACTCAGGAAAATAACCTAGGGTTTATTAAAATCATTGTCTGAAAACATTGACCTGATATGCTATCCTCTCTGAAAAAAGAAGAATGAAATGGCATTATGAAGGGCTTGGGAAACACAACAGCCCTCTACACTAAAGTAGAATCACATTGATTTTTTTTTAACTAGGAATTAAAAAGTTATTCTTGTCACCAATCTTTAATGATCATAATATTAGTAATAACTACAACTTTTATTTCTCATATTTCAAAACACCCCCGTGTGCATTCTCACTTTTACGGCCCTGTGAGGTCGGTGTTTGTATTATTCCCATTTTTTGAAAGACTGAGAAACTGAGGCCTACAGATTTCAGCAGTATTAGGTGTAAGAACCTTGTCTCAGGTTTTTCTATATTAAAATCCTTCCTATTTCCACTACGTTGCATGAAGCCACTCCAGAGAATGCATGTAATGAACCTAGAGAAGTGTACAGAAAGGCAGCCGTAATGGTCAGCAGAAGTCGGTGTGGTTGTGTGAAGGCGGAATAAAAAACCTGACACATGCTAGACACGACAGCCAAATAAGGATGAAAGAAATATGAATGAGTCTGTGGATACAAAGACTAAGAGAAGAATGTGATCCATATTCATCACATGAAGTATATGTGACCTTGTTTACCAAATACTCAACTGCCAAGACTCAAAGCTCTATTTGAAACCCCAAAGAGGTGGTGCTGTTCAGTGTATAAGTCATGTCCAACTCTTTGTGACCCCATCATGTGTGAAGGGCAAATGAAAAGTTCCACTTCACCCAGAAGGTATGATTCATAGGGAACTTATTTTCCAGTGTGCGGTACAATCAGAAAATATAGACGCAGTAAACAGAAAAAGATACTGAAAATTTTGTGAATGAAAGAGACATAGTTGCTAAGGAGTTGAGATCAGCTTTTAAGGCTGATGTCAGAGTGGGTATGGGCCCTTGACAGAATTGTCTTCCAGCTCTGTGCCTTTCTGGCCACAATTTGAGAGCTAGATGAGAAGCTATCAGCTGTCCCGAAGTTCTCGTCTTTGTGTCCTGACTGAAGTCTAATCATCCACTCATTTCACTTACCATCACTTGTGTTCACAGTTTAATGGCTTGATTGTGAAACATGGCTGTATTCCTTCACAGTGTGCTCTTGCAGAAACAAGCTGAAAACCCAGCACCTTTTTTTGGTTATGCAAAACTCCACTAGCATTGTTTTAGTGGCATCTTCTAATTAACGGGCTAGAGCTACTAAGTAGTGAATAGAAATGTCAGTGCCACCTGTTAATTTCCTGATCTTTGGTTCTGGTAGGGTATGGAGGAGAACTAACCATAGGAAGTCACCTTGCAGTGGAAATATGTGTGGAGCGCTACTAAAAATTAAAAATTAAACTCTAGAAGAAATGCAATGCCCTTTAGGGTATGGAAACTAAGGGCAGAAAACCAAGAGGAAGGGAGCAAGGAAGACATATGAGCAAGAAGGATGATTAGAAATTAGTCTTATAGCAGAAACTATATGTTAGGGTCTTTCATAGGGAAGAGGCAGGGAAGTATGGTGTTTCAGAGCTCAGACCCTGGAGCTACACAGTCTGTTTGAACCTAGTCTCTTTCACTTGCTAAATGTATGATGCTAGACAAGTTACTTTACTTTTCTGTACCTCAGCCCTCTCACTTGGAATTGGTATCCAACTCATAATTTCTGTGAAGATGAAATGAGTTAATGTATTCCAAAGCCCTTAGATAGCACCTGACATACATACTTCAAAGGCATTAGCTATATTGTATATTGGGTTAATAGACAATCTGGGGACTGGTGCTTTTTCATGTACCCAGATAATGCTTTCCCACTCTTGACTTGATCAAAGTCAAAAAAAGGGAATATATAGACAGATTATCAAGTCCTGTTCATGTGTCAGCCCTCCCCATTTTCAGGACCATGCGGATAATAACAAGGACACCGCCTCACCTCTCTCCTACCGCAGTGGTCAAGGCGGGCAAGAGTTGGAGTCGATGTGTTGGCCTGCATGCTGATGATCCTGCACTGGCCCTGTCTTTTACCCAGTGGCAAGTGGAAAGGGTAAGGGTTCAGGAAGAGTGTGTTCCCTTCCTAGAGTCACGATGCCAAAGTCATGACCAGTTACCTGACTTCTTGTGTCTCACTTCCCTAAGCCAGAGATGATGATAATAATAGTACCTGCCTTTCACCCGTCAAATAGCTTAATGAGAACATATGTGTTTAGCCCATTACCTACCACAGAGCTAGTGCTCAGTGTAAGTAGCTGTTGTGAAAAATAGTAATAATTATCCATTGTTGTGCTTTATCTTGTTAGCTTCAGCCTAATCATCACATCACTGAGAACTTTACGGACACTAAACTTGGCCTGTGCAAAGCATGAATGAGTGTAAACTCTTGTAATAGGGATTGGAAAAAAGAGGAAACCATCCTTGGCTCCATGATGTACATATGATTATCTGAACCCAGAAGTTCAAACGCACACCCACAGAGCAGTGCCTGGCACAGAGAGGAGCTGGAGGAATGCAGGAGGCATGAGGGGTGGTGCGGTTGACCAATGCAAAGTGGAAGCCTGTTTTCTAAAATACACCCCTTGTGAGGAATACATGGTTCCCACTTTTCACTGTCAGTCCCATAATGAGTATTTTTGGGGGGACTGTAGAGGAGGGAGGGCTGTAGAATTAAGGTGGAGTAGGGAGAGGGCTTGGAGAAGGGAATGGCAACCCATTCCAGTATTCTTGCCTCGGAAATCCCATGGACAGAAGAACCTAGCGGGGTACAGTCCACGGGGTCGCAAAGAGTCGAACATGACACTCACACACGCACACACGGGAAGAAGGCTATAAGAAAGAAAGAGGAGAAAAGTGGAAAGATGTCAGCAACTGGTACTGTCAATACTTTATTCCCAGCTGAGCAGCAACGTATTTTAGCAATCAAGTGCCCTTGTATTTCCTTTAAATCATTATCTTTCATCCGGCAGAGACTAGATGGCTAGATTAATATTTCCCTGGAGATATCTGTCAGGTTACTTAGAGGTCATCTTGACCTCTTTTGTAAGGAACATTTACACAATAGCCTGCAGAAATGGGCCCAAGATAGTGTCTAGTGTCTTTAGACCAGTAGCTGGAATCCAGGAAGAAGTAGATCTGATCCCCCAGGGGAGTCTGTCACAGGGAAATCACATCAGCTTGTCATGTGATTTGTATACTAGTATGAATTGGTTAATAACTCAATTTCATTCCCAGGTCTATAAGCCCAAACTCTTCAAACTCCTGACGGTATTTATTATTGATGTGTATCTTCTGTGTATCTAATTCATTAAGCTGACATACAAGCACCGTGGTTCATGATTTCTTGGTAAAATCAGCATCGCTTTGGTAGACAGCACAGGTTGATAGAAAGAGCACTGTGGGAGTCAGAGAGCTGGATTTGAGACTTTTTATCTCTGTCACTTTACCTCTAATCCTTGAGATCATCAGTTACCCTCTTTGGCCTTCAGTCCTAATTCTGTAAAACCTACCACTGCAGAGGACTGATGAATGAACAGACAAGAGGCCTTATAAGAAAGGCCTTTTTAAGTTGAAACACAGTGGTATAATAGGAATTTTCCATGTGCCGTAGAATGCTGTCCCACTCCCCTTTCTTGCCTTGAAAAACACAACAGAGACGCAGAAGACTGCTACCACTTCTCAGCTTCACTTCATAGGAACTGATGATTCAGCCTCTTATATGGTGATTGCAGATCGAAGGAAGATAAAAAATAAAACCAGAGAGTCTTAGGGTGAGAAGAGGCTTTAGAAGCTACTTTGACCCCTCTTTTCCGTAGGAGAAAGTGGTTTAGAGAGAAGAGCTTAGACAGATGACTGGCTGACTGTCTAAGGCTCCCTGACTGTATGTGTGCAAGAGGGCAGTGCTCAAGGTCAGACAGGGGAGCTCACAGGTCTGTAGGAATGGGGTAGAAAGCTCTGTCTCCCATGTATTAAGTTAACCTTAAAAATGCATTCATTCCAATATACAGTGGGTATAGACAAACACCGTTTGATTGCACTTATACAAGGCATATAGAATAATCAAATTCAGGGTCAGAAAGTACATTGGTAGATGCCCAGGGGCAGAGGAGGGTTTAAAGGGGTGAACA
This sequence comes from Bos indicus, assembly GCF_029378745.1. Classification (NCBI taxonomy): domain Eukaryota; kingdom Metazoa; phylum Chordata; class Mammalia; order Artiodactyla; family Bovidae; genus Bos; species Bos indicus. The sequence continues at coordinate 59,109,073 of NC_091775.1, read as the reverse complement.
GGGGAAGTGGAAAGTTAGTGTTTAATGGGGACAAAGTATCAGTTTAGGAAGGTGAAAAATTTGTGAGATGGATGATGATGAGAGTTACACCAAAATGTGAATGTACTTAGTGCCACTGAACTGTACAGATAAACATGGTTAAAGTAGTATGTTTTATATTATGTGGCATTTACCACAATAAAAAAAATTTTAAATAAAGCTTTGTCCCCCAAGGAGAAAATGAGGATAGAAGGTTCCCCTTGAGTGCAATTCAGCTCAGTTCAGTTCAGTCAGTCATGTCCAACTCTTTGTGACCCCATGGACTGCAGCACTCCAGGCTTCCCTGTGCATCACCAACTCCCAAAGTATATCAAACTCATGCCCATTGAGTCGGTGATGCCATCCAACCATCTCATCCTCTGTCATCTCCCGTTCCTCCTGCCTTCAATCTTTCCCAGCATCAGGGTCTTTTCCAGTGAGACAGCTCTTCGCATCAGGTGGCCAAAGTATTGGAGTTTTAGTTTCAGCATCAGTCCTTCCAATGAATATTCAGGACTGATTTCCTTTAGGATGGTCTGGTTGGATCTCCTTGCAGTCCAAGGGACTCTCAAGAGTCTTCTCCAACACCACAGTTCAAAAGCATCAATTCTTCAGTGCTCAGCTTTCTTTATAGTCCAACTCTTACATCCATACATGACTATTGGAAACACCATTGCTTTGACTAGATGGACCTTTGTTGGAAAAGTAATGTCTCTGCTTTTTAATTTGCTGTCTAGGTTGGTCATAACTTTTCTTCCAAGAAGCAAACCTTTTTTAATTTAATAGCTGCAGTCACCATCTGCAGTGATTTTGGAGCCCAAGAAAATAAAGTCTGTCACTGTTTCCATTGTTTTCCCATCTCTTTGCCATGAAGTGATGGAACCAGATGCCATGATCTTAGTTTTCTGAATGTTGAGTTTTAAGCCAACTTTTTCACTCTCCTCTTTCACTTTCATCAAGAGGCTCTTTAGTTCTTCTTTGCTTTCTGCCATAAGGGTGGTGTCATCTGCATATCTGAGGTCATTGATATTTCTCCTGGCAATCTTGATTCCAGATTGTGCTTCATCCAGCCCAGCATTTCTCATGATGTACTCTGCATATAAGTTAAATAAGCAGGATGACAATATACAGCCTTGACATACTCCTTTCCCGATTTGGAACCAGTCTGTTGTTCCATGTCCAGTTCTAACTGTTACTTCTTGACTGCATACAGATTTTTCAGGAGGCAGGTAAGGTGGTCTGGTATTCCCATCTCTTGCAGACTTTTCCACAGTTTGTTGATATCCACACAGTCAAAGGCTTTGGCATAGTCAATAAAGCAGAAGTAGATGTTTTTCTGGAACTCTCTTGCTTTTTTGATGATCCAGATGTTGGCAGTTTGATATCTGGTTCCTCTGCCTTTTCTAAATCCAGCTTGAACATCCAGAAGATCACAGTTCATCTACTGTTTAAGCCTGGCTTGGAAAATTTTGAGCATTACTTTACTAGCATGTGAGATGAACAATTGTGTGGTAGTTTGAGTATTCTTTGGGATTGGAATGAGCACTGACCTTTTCTAGTCCTGTGGCCACTGCTGGATTTTCCAAATTTGCTGGCATATTGAGTGCAGCACTTTCACAGCATCATCTTTTAGGATTTGAAATAGCTCAACTGGAATTCCATCACCTCCACTAGCTTTGTTCATAGTGATGCTTCCTAAGACCCACTTGACTTTGCATTCCAGGATGTCTGGCTCTAGCTGACTGATCACACCATTGTGGTTATCTGGGTCATGAAGATCTTTTTTGTATAATTCTTCTGTGTATTCTTGCCACCTCTTCTTAATATCTTCTTCTTCTGTTAGGTCTGTACCATTTCTGTCCTTTATCGAGCCCATCTTTGCATGAAATGTTCCCTTGGTATCTCTAATTTTCTTGAAGAGATCTCTAGTCTTTCCCATTCTGTTGTTTTCCTCTATTTCTTTGCATTGATCACTGAGGAAGGCTTTCTTATCTCTCATTGCTATTCTTTGAAACTCTGCATTCAAATGGGTATATCTTTCCTTTTCTCCTTTGCCTTTTGCCTCTTGTTTTCTCAGCTATTTTTAAGGCCTCCTCAGACAACCATTTTGCCTTTTTGTATATCTTTTTCTTGGGGATGATCTTGATCAGGGAATGTCTTAGAGGCTGAATGAAGCCTATTTCCTATATATATATATAAAAAAAAGAGTATCACTAAGAATTTTGTGTCCAGCAACCCACAGCATCAATTACTGAGTGTTTTGCCTTATAGCAAGCTCAGGGGATTTGGCTGAGCTTGGGCCATGGATAGCTTGGGCATCCATGGGCATGGATAACTTGACATCATCTGTGAAAGCCCCAGTGGCCAGATATTAAAGCAGACAGTGTAAGTGAGATTTTATCAGAGATATCTAAGGAACGTTCAATTTTTTAAGGAGCATTGGAGAGATATACAAGTATGACTTGGCCAAGTTCCTCACTGGAACTGAGCTGATTCTTAATGGTTCCTGGGCTTAGGAAGACTTTTAGGCAGCTTGTGACAGTTAAAGTTACACTTGGCTTAACTCTCCCAATGATTATTACTCAATTTTGGAATTTCTATGAGTGATACTAATGGTGAAAACAAAAAAAACATAGTATTAATAATGACAATATTGATGTTGATGGGTATTCATTGTATGCCACATATTGCTAAGCACTTTACTTTTATTATCTTGGATTGAGATGTGTAAACACCATCCTCCAACAACACAAGAGACAACTCTACACATGGACATCACCAGATAGTCAATACAAAATCAGACTGATATATTCTTTGCAGCCAAAGATGGAGAAGCTCTATACAGTCAGCAAAAACAAGACAGGGAGCTGACTGTGGCTCAGATCATGAACTCCTTATTGCCAAATTTAGACTTAAATTGAAGAAAGTAGGGAAAACCACTAGACCATTCAGGTACAACATAAATCAAATCCCTTAAAATTATACAGTGGAAGTGACAAGCAGATTCAAGGGATTAGATCCGATAGACAGAGCGCCTGAAGAACTATGGACACAGGTTTGTAACAGTGTACAGGAGGCAGTGATCACAACCATTCCCAAGAAAAAGAAATGTAAAAAGGCAAACTGGTTGTCTGAGGCAGCCTTGCAAATAGCTGAGAAAAGAAGACAAGTGAAAGGCATAGGAGAAAAGGAAAGATACAGCCATCTGAATGCAGAGTTCCAAAGAAGAGCAAAGAGAGATAAGAAAGCCTTCCTAAGTGATCAATGAAAAGAGATAGAGGAAAACAATAGAATAGGAAAGACTAGAGATCTCTTCAAGAAAATTAGAGATACCAAGAGAACATTTTGTGCAAAGATGGGCACAATAAAGGACAGAAATATTATAGACCTAGCAAAAGCAGAAGATATTAAGAAGAGGTGGCAAGAAAACACAGAATTATACAAAAAAGATCTTCATGACCCAGTTAGCCACAATGGTGTGATCACTCACCTGGAGCCGGACATCCTGGAGTGTGAGGTCAAGTGGGCCTTGGGAAGCATCACTATGAACAAAGCTCGTGGAGGTGATAGAATTCCAGCTGAGCTATTTCAAATCCTAAAAGATGATGCTGTGAAAGTGCTGCACTCAATATGCCAGCAAATTTGGAAAATTCAGTGGTGGCCACAGGACTGGAAAAGGTCAGTTTTCATTCCAATCCCAAAGAAAGGCCATGCCAAAGAATGTTCAAACTACCGCACAATTGCACTCATTCTCCATGCTATGCTTCAACAGAACAGATAACTTCAAAAAGATGTTCAAGCTGGGTTTAGAAAAGGCAGAGTAACTAGAGATCGAATTGCCAACCTCCATTGGAAAAGGAAGAAAAAGTAAGAGAATTCCAGAAAAACATCTACTTCTGCTTCATTAACTGTGGTAAAGCCTTTGGTGGATCACAACAAACTGGAAAAATTTTTTTTTCCTTTTATTTTAATATAAATTTATTTATTTTAATTGGAGGCTAGTTACTTTACAATATTGTATTGATTTTGCCATTCATCAACATGAATCCTCCACGAGTTCCCCATCTTGAACCCCCCTCCCACCTTCCTCCCCATACCATCCCTCTGGGTCATCCCAGTACACCAGCCCCGAGCATCCTGTATCATGCATCGAACCTAGACTGGTGATTCATTTCACATATGATATTATATATGTTTCAATGCCATTCTCCCAAATCATCCCACCCTTGCCCTCTCCCACAGAGTCCATAAGACTGTTCTATACATCTGTGTCTCTTTTGCTGTCTTCATACAGGGTTACTGTTACCATCTTTCTAAATTCCATATATATGCATTAGTATACTATATTGGTGTTTTTCTTTCTGGCTTACTTCACTCTGTATAATAGGCTCCAGTTTCATCCACCTCATTAGAACTGATTCAAATATATTTTTTTTAATGGCTGAGTAATACTCCATTGTGTATATGTACCACAGCTTTCTTATACATTTGTCTGCTGATGGACATCTAGGTTGCTTCCATGTCCTGGCTATTATAAACAGTGCTGCGATGAACATTGAGGTACACGTGTCTCTTTCAATTCTGGTTTCCTCGGTGTGTATGCCCAGCAGTGGGATTGCTGGGTCATATGGCAGTTCTATTTCCAGTTTTTTTAAGGAATCTCCACACTGTTCTCCATAGTGGCTGTACTAGTTTGCATTCCCACCAACAGTGTAAGAGGGTTCCCTTTTCTCCACACCCTCTCCAGCATTTATTGCTTGTAGACTTTTGGATCTCAGCCATTCTGACTGGCGTGAAATGGTACCTCATAGTGGTTTTGATTTGCATTTCTCTGATAATGAGTGATGTTGAGCATCTTTTCATGTGTTTGTTAGCCATCTGTATGTCTTCTTTGGAGAAATGTCTGTTTAGTTCTTTGGCCCATTTTTTGATTGGGTCATTTATTTTTCTGAAATTGAGCTGCAGGAGTTTCTTGTATATTTTTGAGATTAATCCTTTGTCAGTTGCTTCATTTACTATTATTTTCTCCCATTCTGAAGGCTGTCTTTTCACCTTGCTTATAGTTTCCTTCTGGAAAATTCTTAAAGAGATGGGAATACCAGACCACCTTATCTGCCTCCAGAGGAATTTGTACGCAGGTCAAGAACCAACAGTTAGAACCAGACATGGAACAACAAACTGGTTGAAAATTGGGAAAGGAGTATGTCAAGGCTGTACATTCTCACACTGCTTATTTAACTTATATGCAGAGTACATCATGAGAAATGCCAGGCTGGATGAAGCACAAGCTGGAATCAAGATTGCCAGGAGAAATATCAATAACTTCAGATATGCAGATGATACCACCCTTATGGCAGAAAGTGAAGAGGAACTAAAGAGCCTCTTGATGAAAGTGGAAGAGGAGAGTGAAAAAGCTGGCTTGAAAATCAACATTCAAAAAACTAAGATCATGGCATCTGGTCCCCTCACTTCATTGCAAATAGATGGGGAAACAATGGAAACAGTGACAGATTTTATTCTCTTAGGCTTCAAAATCACTGCAGATGGTAACTGCAGCCATGAAATTAAGACACTTGCTTCTTGGAAGAAAAACTGTGAAAAACCTAGACAGCATGTTAAAAAGCAGAGACATTACTTTGCCAAAAAAGGTTCGTCTCGTCAAAGCTATGGTTTTTCCAGTAGTCATGGATGGATGTGAGAGATGGACTATAAAGAAAGCTGACCGCCAAAAAATTAATGCTTTTGAACTGTGATGTTGGAAAAGACTCTTGAGAGTCCTTTGGACTGCGAGGAGATACAACCAATCCATCCTAAAGGAAATCAGTCCTGAATATTCATTGGAAGGACTGATGCTGAAACTGAAACTCCAATACTTTGGCCACCTGATGCAAAGCACTGACTTGTTAGAAAAGACCCTGATGCTGGGAAAGTTGAAGGCAGGAGGAGAAGGGGATGACAGAGGATGAGATGGTTGGATGCCATCACCGACTTGATGCATATGAATTTGAGCAAGCTCCAGGAGTTGGTGATGGACAGGGAAGCCTGGCATGCTGCAGTCCATGGGGTTGCAAAGAATCGGACACAACTGAGCGACTGAACTGACTGAGAAGTGTAAAATGAAGGAATAGGGACTGAAGTAGTGGAAAAGAACCATAGCCTTGAAGCCAAAAGACATAGGAATTTCCCCCTGTAACTTTAGTATTTACAACTGGGTGAACTTGGTCAAGTAGGTTGACTTTTTGGAGCTCCCTGTTTGTAAAATGGGAATATAAATACCCCCATTAAAGCATCGTTGAAGATTAAATTAGCTCGTGAATGTTGAAAGGGCTTCTTTGCAGAGCCAGCTTGTAATAGGTACATCATTGCTGGTTGGGTTGAGTCACAGATGATAAGAACAGAAATACAAGGTAGGAAAAGTCATCAGAAATGGAAATGAGTCAAGACTGTTTAGGAGAAGCAGAGGGCCAGCCTCCTTATGTAAGTCATGCGCAGGTGATACTTTGTCATTATCGTCCTCTTCTCCTCCGTTTTATAAGCTGAGAGCTAGTGAGGGAACGTCGCTGTTCGAGATCAGAGAATTAGAGCAAATATTAAGCTCTTTGTCAATAAAAGACTGGAGTACAAGAGGGAGGACTAAGAGTGAACATAGCTCTCACTGGATCTACCGGACAGTTTCCTTGCAATCTCCCTGTAGCCAGTGTCCTGGTTTTCCCAAACCCATGTGTCCATATTGCTTTCAATGCTACGCTGCAGCCAAGTGGCCCCCAAGGACTTGCAAAGCTCAAATCAGCATTCCGATTGTGAGACTGCAGGCTTGAAAATGACTTATTCTCATTACAATGTACAAAATGATCCATAAATATGTATTTTAATATTACAGAGTTTAAATATTATTACACATCTTACTTGATGTCAGATTTTGTTAAATGTGTGCCGTTATCTCAATTTACAAAGGTCAGTCAGATGGCAGTGGAGAATAGAACTAGATATATTTAAAAATCTTTTTACCCGTACATCTGTAGCCCAGATAACCCTGCCTTTTTCAAAGAGCCTTGGGCTTTTTTTTTCCCCTTTCAAATGAGACTTTAATGAGTATCATGTGGATAAACTCTTTGCAGAGGTTTGAAAAGATCCAGAGAAACACTGTCATAGGAACAAGCAAAGCATTTTGGATGAAATCATAAGCCATTTGAATGTCTCCTCATCTCTCTGGTTGTGTCAGAACCTTTTGGCCGCATTTTCCCCCCACAGGAATGTTTTCATCTTCATGGCTAGGTAAATAGAATGTTCGAAGAGTTGCTCAATTGCTATTCATGCCAGCACACAGTAGCAGAGAGTGACCTACTTCCAGCAGCATCCATAGAAAGCTTCACTGCTTTCCATCAAGTCCGATTTACAAAATCACCCTCCGCTTTCTGCAGCTTCTGCCTCCACCCACCCCTAGAGGCAACATACTATATGAGTCCTTATTTCTCTCTCCCATCACTCCTTCTTTCCATATCTGTTTATTTTAGTCAGTTGTAAACCTCTCCAGAAAACAGAGAAGTGGATGGGTAAGCAGCTTTTAAGGAAGCTGACATTTCTGATTTTTAGAATATAGCTCTATAAAGGGCTATTGGTGAGGCTGCCGAGAGAGATCAGATGCAATTTTCTTCTTTAGACTACCCTTGTCCACATAAACATGAAAAGTAAAAAGTCATTTGAGACCCTTTGTTGACATCTGTAGGCTAGATAATTCTTTCTTACTGGGGGGCTGCTAATTAGAGTTCCCTCTAAGTCACTATAGTTCCCTATAGGTCCCTGTCTTGAGTTTCAATGTAACCAGTCTATAAACTGATAGGCTGGACTAAGCTGGAAGCATCCCAAAACCCAAGAGGAAAGTCTGAATTGGAAAAACTTCCAGAGACGTTTATCTCATTGGCATGCAGAAATTTACTCAGCCTGCACCTGATTTCTGGTGTGACTAGAGCCAGTGTCATTGAATACCATGGTTAGAACTGGGAGGGGTTGGTCCTCAGAGACCTCCTAGTCTCATCATTTGAAGATGAGAAAAGTGGGCTCTGGGGAAATTACAGCAACCTGATTCTCCTGCGTCCCCCACCCCCACCCCAATGCAAAGCTCTCTTTAACCTGCCATTCCATTTCTCAGCATGGGATCATTAATGATTTGAGGCTGTCTTATTTTTGCCATTGAGAGCAAATGTCACCAAGCAGAGGAAATAGAAATTCAATTATCCCTCTCCTGGTCAGAAGTGGAAATTTCTATTCCAAATCTCAGAAAGTCAAAAAGATTCCAGTTACTTGGAAAAGGAACATCTTGTTCTTCTGTTGGGCGAGAGATTCTTAAATTTTAAGCCATTTTGCTGTGAAGCTTTTGCTCATATAGTTGTGTGTGGGGGCAGAGGAGTGAGAATGAGATAATAAGCAGCAGCTCCATGGTCGACCGTGTGTTGAATAGAAGAACCACAAACAGAATTCCGTTTCCAGTTGTGTTCTGGACATGTTTACAAAAGAATTACCTGGCTATGTTATCTGTCACTTGATTATTCACTTAGCCAAGCCTATGTAGGCACAAACTTCGGGCAAATCATTGGTGTTCCTGGCATCCGTGCTGGTGGATTTTTTTAGACCTAGTAGGGCACCTTATTGTATGTGGCTCTCTCTCTGGGATGTGGGATTGCATCACTTCAGAACTCCGTACCAGATGGTACCGGCGGCAAGAGGTGTGGAGACCCAGCCAACTCAACCCATGGGATATTGTTTCTCTGGCTGGTCTCCTGTCCGTGCTTCTCCTGACTTTGTCCTTTCTCTCTGCATCCATCTCCTTTGCCTGATTTTCATCTGTCCCTTATCCTTCTTCACAGATGGCCAGGACACTAATGTGCTGCTCTCATTATGTTTATGGAACAACTTGGGGTCTTTAGAGGCTGCTGTTCCCGAAGCAATAAAGACTTGGGTCACGTTTGATACCAGAGTAAAGATTTACAGGATAATTAGTGATCCTCTGCTGTTATTAACCCCTGACCTTTAGCAGGTTATTTTCTTACAGAGGTGTTGAAAGTTACTGCCATTGTTAACAGTTTCCGTCCGAAGACCATAATGAGAGCATGTGGGAAACATAGACCTACCATTAATACCTTTCAAACTCTGAAGTCGGGGGCGGGGGCGATTAAAAAAAGAATGGAAGAAAAAGGTGTAATTCTATCACAGGCCTACCTTTGGTCGCCTTAATGTTAGTCACTGATGGACAAGACCCACTTGTTATCCTTAGTTTGGGATAATTAGCTTATCACCACTAAAGTTCTGAGCTCAATCCCTGTGGCAGAGAACAACTCAGAATGGCAGCGTAGATAGCAGAGGTTGAATGGGTGGCTAGATTCTATTTTTAGAGATGTTCCCTTTCGCTTGTAATTCTTTCATGAAGAATATGAAGCTCTTCACAATACCACACTTAATAGAATTGAAAAAACAACCAAGCAAAACTAATAACCCATAGACACTCCCCCTCCAATCCCCTAATGGCAGGGAATTTCATGGTTGTGCATTTTATTTGTCTTCCAATTGATCCAGTCCTTTTCTAACTCTGCTCTGGGGAGCCCCTTCCGAAGCCATATTAGATTTGGTTTGGAGGCAAGGTTTTTAAGATTAACAATGAATTTAAAAATCCTGATCTAAGCAAAGTCTTCTAATAGTCATGGCCATCAGGGGGTATCACCCTCAATCTTGAAAGACTGCGGGGTCAGTTCATCAGGTGCCCTTAACAAGAGGCTAAGAATGGACAAGTTAATGCTTCCTTCTGGCTTGACGTCAACACCTGAGCCACCTCATTACTACTCAGCTGGATTTAGCGTGAAACTCGGCCTTGCCAGCAGAGGGAAAGGGGACCCAGAATGCCAGGTCTGCTCTAAGCTACTCTTAAGTTATTCAGTGAATTAAAGGATCTTTGAGAATTTCCCAAGTTAAAATCCACATTTGACTTTAAATTGCCAGATTCTTTGAAAGAGGACATCATGCATCTGGTCCTCGATGAAGTTGTCCTTTGGGCAGATTCTGATACTCTGATGTGATGCATCGTCTTAGCAGGTCAGTTCAGGGACTCAGTGTGAAGAGATGCCTAAAGAAGGACCAGGGATTTCTGCAGTGAGTTTTGGGTGTCCTAAGCTAACCCCTCAGAAAGACAGTGTGGCAAGCTCAGAGCACACAGGCTAACATTAGAACAATGACTAAGGCCTATGTAAGAGTGAGTTCATCTCACTCTCCTCCTCTCTGCCTTTGCCGTCCCAGGTTATTCTGTAGTATGACTTTCCTTGCCTAAGGTCCTGTCTTCCTCGTTCTCTATTGTGTGCAGAAGCTCCAAGGTTTCTTTCTTAGAATCTACATATCTATACCAGCCTGGATGAGAACCTTTCTCACCAACCTGAGGTCTAGTCTGAAGATGGACCTGGCCCCTAAAGTCTCCAATCACATCATCCCTAACGTGTCCACTGTGTGGTCAAGAGAAAGGGGAGACGTAGAGTGAGGTTAGACTGGAGTGAAGATTTGACATTGCTTGGGACATTGAAATCATTGTCTTTTAAGGTGCTCACGTGAAGCACACCCTTTGGATTTAGAATTGTGGACTGGCAACTTAAAAAGGATCTTAAAATTCATCGACGCAGCTCCTCCGTATACAGAGAAGAAAACCCAAGCCTGATGTCTCATTTAAGGTTCCTCCAGACCGAGGTCTTAGTATTGTGGTCTCTGTGGAATAGAGGATCAGCATGACGGTGAGACTGTGACTGAGTCTCATCTGTTGCTGCTCTTTCTGTTCTTCTTCATCTCTATAATCATGGCTTTATTCATCCTTCTGTTTAATAAAGCCAAGGGTGACTTTGCATTGGGGCTCAACTCCTTAAACTGGCATTCACAGCTTTTACAGTTGACCCCAGTCTGGCTTTTCAGCCCCAGTTCTCCACTACTGCCCTGCGTGTCTTCACTCTGCAGCATAACCAGACCTCCCGTGGTTCTGCAAGCATGCAGCACCTGCTGTTCCTTATACACTGTTCTCTTCATCTCGAATTGCCTCCCAACACTTCTTCCCATTTTATCCCTTCCCAAGGGAACAGGCCCAGCCAAGTTCCACCCTCTCACCCAGCACTGCTGTTACTGTTTAGAGTAGTTATTTATGGCTCTGTCTTCAGTTTCTTACTAGACCAACACCTCCCTGAGAGTAGAAAACCTGCAGCACAACTTGCTAAATGTGGCAAATAGGGTAGACTTTCCAGGTGGCTCAGTGGTAAAGAATCTGCCTGCCAGTGGAAGAGATGTGGGTTTCATTCCTGGGTCGGGAAGATCCCCTGGAGGAGGAAATGGCAGCCCACTCCAGTGTTCTTGCCTGGGAAGTCCCACGGGCAGAGGAGCCCATGTAGAGTCAGACACGGCTAAGCAACTAAACACCAATAACAGGGTGTGCTCCAAGGATCTTGGCTGAATACAAGAATAAATGGCATCCTGGTTTCTGTGTGTTTCAGACATTCAAAAATTTTGGAGGTGCTGAGATCCATAAGGTTCATGGAGGGGAAGCTTGGAAGGACTGGAACGCTAAAAGAGAGGGCAGCCCTACCTCTTTGGAGATCTCAGCCCCACAGTATGATAGATGGCCATGGTGGTACCCTGAGATGACACTGGCTCCTCTTGGCACTTGTTTTATTCAGTACACTGGCAAAGGCTCTGTTGGAGCCTCATCCACAGCCCTCAGGAGGCCTTGGACTAAAGTAACTATTTGATCACGTCCCATATTTGCTGCTTCAGAGTCCCAGGTCAGGTTTGCATTGATCAAGCAATTTCTGAGCATTTATTGTTCTTGAGCCATTTTGCTGACATCCAGACCAACGTGATTACACTGATGTTCCAAGCCTCTGATCTCAGCCCCCCTGTGATGAAATTCACAAGACATTTACTGTCCCTGTGTGGTTTTTCTTTGGTTAACCCAGGCCAGATAGAGCCTAAGTAAATAACTTCCTGGTTTAGCGTTTTAGCTCTCCCATGCCAGATGTTGCCAGGAGAGGTGGGAAAAAGCCAAGGAGGAACCTATCATTCTGTAATTATGTTTAATCTAAAAAATGACAGCCACCTTCAGTGGCAGGTATGGTAACTTCCTTCTTTTGCCCTTTGCCCTCTATGATGGTTCCGGTCTGGACAGAAACAGAATATAATTTTCCAAAGGAATTTGGCATCAACTCATAGATAGGTTCAGAGGGCTGGACTGGAAGCCAAGGGTAGAGATTCTGTGTTCTCAGCCCACGTCCCCATATACCCACTGCACCTGTTCCTTGCTTGTTACTATCACCCCTAGAATCTTGAAGCAGAACTCCTTCCTTCTCAAAAACAGTCTTGGCTGCCTCTGGGTGCAGGATTTCTTCTGGAGGGTGATGAAAAGTTTCTGGATTACAGTGGTGATGGTCGCACAACTTTGTGAATATGCTTAAACCCACTGAATTGTATATATTTGAGAGGGTGAATTTTATGGTTTGTGAATTATATTTCAATTGTAAAATAACTCATGGAATACCAAGACTTTGTGCAAAGACTTAAAGTACTGCAGCACAAAAACTCCTAAAAGACCCCACGGACTTTAAACTCAATGTCTTCCCCCTTTATGCATGTTCGAAGGTCATGTTGTCTGATGCGTGTGTTGGAGGTTGAGGAGATCTGATAGAAGTTCCTTCATCTGTCTTAGTCCCTGTTCTGTGTCAGGCTGGGGTGACTTTGGTCTGGGTATTTACTTGTCTTTGCTTCCACAGTTAAAACAGAGCTAATGAGCCTGACCTCCTTGATGAGGGTCTCCTGGGAGATAAAAAGCCGGTTTGTTGAGTGCTTTAGAGGTATCATGTGCTGGATTCCTCTTGAATAGTTACAGGAAGGGCTAAAGAGGCACCCAGCATGTGCAGAATAAATTCCAAGGCGGGTTAGAGCAAGTGCAGGGAAGAGGCTGAATGTGTGTTGCTCTAGATGATTTAATTAGGCCATTAAGTGCTCTATTAGGGGCTGTTGCTGCTTGTAATTTTTTAATTTAAACTTATATTTCATATTGGAGTAGAGCTCATTAACAATGTCGTGATAGTTCAGGTGCATCACAAAGCGACCCAGCCGTACATATACATGTGTCTATTCTCCCCCTAACTCCCTCCCCATCCAGACTGCCACATAACACTGAACAGATTTCCCTGTGCTATACAGGAGGACCTTGTTGGTTATCCATTTTAAATACAGCAGTGTGTACATGTCCATCCCTGCCTGTGACTTTTATGTCTGTGGTGAGGAGGAGATAGAGTTTGGTTTCTACCGCAGCTGCAGGAAACAGACCTGGGAAGGGGAAGAGTGTCTCCCAGGAGGAATCTTCCAGTGCTTTGATGTGGAGGCCTGAGTGCTTAGAAAGTGTAAGTGCTGGGGAGTGGGGTTTGTGATTGCAGGGCTTGTGATGAAGCATGGTGTGGTAGCCACAGGTCGACCCAGGTACCCACGGAGGTGTGCCCAAGGGTGTCTGTTTACCCGGAAATCTTAAAAAATCCTTAGAGGAAAGGTGGATTTGGGAAGCCCGTGTCACTTCCTCACTTAACAAATGGAGTTGTGCCTGGGGGAAGGCCGGGCTGGGCTGCAGGGCATGTTCCATTCTCATACCCTCTGCCCACTGCAGTGTCCTCCGTGCCAGTCACTTCGAGAGCATAGACAGCTGACCAGCCCAACAGGCCAACTGAATCCTTCAGATAATTAGGGAGAGAGGCTGAGAATGAAGGGGACTCTTGTCTTTGCTACACCCTCACCCTCCTGCACGCTTCTAAGTGTATTCTCCTCTCTGGTCTGTAGGATGGTAGGATGAACTGGGGCAGCAGTCCCCAGCCTCTTTGGCAGCAGGGACCAGTTTCGTGGAAGACAGGTTTTCCATGGACAGGGTGGGGGGCCCAAATAGAGGGGTGGGGAGGGGATGATTCAGGTGTAATGTGAGCGATGGGGAGTGATGAGGAGCAGCAGATGAAGCTTTGCTTCCGTGCACACCCCTCACCTCCTGCAGTGCAGACCGGTACTGGCCCATGGCCCCAGGGGTGTGAACCCCTGAGCCAGAGAATCATCGCAGTGTCTTTTAGAGATAGGCTGATGACCTGTGGATCATGAATCCCTCTCACTTATCTTTCCTGAGAGGACTAGCCAATATTCCTCCTCTTCCTTCTCCGTATTCTCCTATCAGTGTCTGAATGTCCATTCCCCACATCTGTGTCTACTTAACAAAGTCCAGTCTTCAAGGCCCAACACCATAACATCTTCTTTTGGCAAGTCTTCTTTCCTTCCATCGTTCACCCTCTATCCAAGCAAGATTACTCTTTCCTTCTGTCTCCACAAAGCTTTTATGCATGTGGTGTAACAGGACACATTCACTCACAGTGGGTTGCTTTGGAGAACTTGTCGAGGATTTCATTCAGTTTAGTCTCTGGGCGCCTAGAGCAGTGCCAGTGCATACGCAGCATATATCCAGTGCGTGTAGGTTAAATAAATTAAAGAATAAATATATAAGTAAATAAATACAGCAGAACATCATTTGTACACTCCCACAAATAGTGAAAGATATTTATAAACTTGATAAATATTTAAAATTGCTTTCCTCTTTATGATTGTGGTACTTGATGAAAATACTCTTCTAAATGGATCTTATTAAATCTTTTTTATGTATATTGAATTTTTTGGTCAAAGGTGATAAATTTTGGGAGAAGAAGCCATGCCTTTCAAAAAAAAATGAAAATTTTAAAGCAATGGTTTGCCAAGTATGTTCAGCAGAATATTAGTTTTTGAGGACGATAGTAGTTGTTAAGGGGAAAAAAATGGTGTTAGGGCCAAATGAAGCTCAAGAATGCTGGGTTAATCAGGTTCTATCTATAGTGGGATGTCTCAAAACTTTGATACAATACTGCTTAGGAATATTAGAGGAAGAGACATATAGCAGTATACTTCTGCAGCACAGCTGAGCTCCTATCGTGCAGAGTGCATAACTGGTTTGCGTACATTGGTATTCATTGTTGATGTTAGTTATCTCAGTGCCTGCATCTAGAGCTCAGGAAGCAGATGAGTGCTTAAGTCTGTGATAAGGGCCCACTTCTTCATCATCCTCTCATGTACATCACCTTTGCTCTGCAAAAATGAAGAGAAAAGTTAAAGGGAATTAAAACATTACCTGCCAAAAGCCAGTATCAGACATCTCCAGTGGACTAAGTAGCAGATGATGGTGGTTTTAGAAATAACCTGCCAGCTCCAGTTGCTCTGCAGTACCCTCCCAGGACTCTTCCATAAGTGCCAGTTCTCTGCACAGTAATTACTAACTCTCTCCTTGGTAGACTCACTGGTGTCTACGAGTAATTGCTAGGGAACTCACACTTTCAAATTTACAAGAGGCAAACAACCTTATGTTTACCTCAGTGGGTCATCAGGGTATTCAAACTGTGGTGAGTAAAGGATGCTGTTGATCATAGAAATATGGTGAAAAACTTGAATTCTTACCTGTGTATTTTTCTCAATGGGCGGGAGCCTGGGCCATTAGTTTATGGGGGATTAATTCTGTTCTTCTCAGGGCCTCTTCCCCTCCTTGAGATTTGAAGCAGCAGTCAGCCTGACTCAACTGTAGTTAGAAACCCTTTGTTGTCTTCAGCTGACATTGACTAATCAGAGGCAGTGTCTTAAAAGAAGATGAAACCATAGATGTGGACTGGTCCACTCGGAATTCTGACCTGTGCCTTTGGTGTCTGTGCTCTAGAGATCTCAGGGAACACGGAGGACATCCCTCTGGTGCGCTGGAGGCAGCAGTGGCTGGAGAATGGCACTTTACTTTTTCACATCCACCACCAGGATGGTGCCCCAAGCCTCCCTGGGCAAGACCCAACCGAAGAACCCCAGCATGAGTCAGCAGAAGAGGAGCTGAGAATCCTGCACATCTCAGTCATGGTAAGAGCAGTGCAACCATAGCCTCTCAGGCTATACTACCTTGACCTTAAGAATGTGGGTGCCACAGCCCTGGAGGATCCATCTCCACAATCTCATCATTGATCTTGTGCATAAGTTGATTTCTCATTTATGGGAAATGTCTCCACCTGTGGTGTAAGTAAAAATTGCAGTTATTTGCACAGCACCACTCCCTGACAGTTCTCTAGGAACATGCCTAGATAGGGAGTAACTTACAAATCAGAGACAACCTCAGATGGGGGCATTGGATTGTCTTAGAAAGGGATTATTCAGTTAGATCAGAATATCTTCTAATAGTTTCTCCATGAATGTTTGCTGAGTGACTGGATTGCCCAATCTGCTTGCTGCTCCTGAGGTATCTTCTCCCAGCTGGGAGAAAGTTAGTCCTGGCTTTCTGTCCTCTTACAGTAAAGGACATGCCAATAAATAGAGCCTTGCCTCTCCAACTAGTCCAGCTCAGAAACATCCCATCAGCATCCCTTCTGAAAATTAGAGAATTTTCTCTAACATTCTATATTTTAGAGTCTCACTAGACAGACATTAAGTGCTACGGTGACAGGCATGGGCTTTGTTTGATATTGTTTTGTTCATTGGTATATCTTCAATACCTGGAATAATGTATTCACATAGTACTAAACAATTATTTGTGGAATAAATGAATGTGTTTCCCAGTAGAAATGAAAAATGCCTGACTCACTCAATATTTTTATTAGTAAAATCAATACATCACCTGCTCTGAGGGTAGCCTGAAAGCAAGCTGAGACTTGACTGATTGTCTGTGTATGGGAGAGGATGGGCTCTTTCAAACCAAATGAGGTCTTGGTCTAAACTGTAATTAATCTATTACTCTTGAACCATCACTATGTGCTATTTAGCTTTGTGTATTAGATTGGGGAAAACTGAGCATGTTTTAGATATATTAGAATTTCCATTATCTAACTATTTGGCATGGAAGATATCCCCATAAAATCTCAAAAGGCAAGTCTTCTGTTTCTCCTTCAGCCAGTGTCTCCAGGAATGACTTATTTGATAGATTACCTGTATATGTGTAAGCTGCTCTAGTTTGTTGAAACTATGTGGTTGAGAAGAGTCTTTCCATAGCAAATGGTCAACCTCAGATATGCCAGAAAGTGAATGGGTAAATGAGATTATTGTGCTAATTGAGGTTTACAACATAAGAGCTAGAGTACCTGTACATCCTTCATTAAAGACCAGCGTTTCCTCTCTCGAGGAAGCTTGTTTTCTTCAGTGTAGCTTGCAGTTTCCAGATTGTGGTGAGAACGAGCAGATCGCCAGTGGCCTCCCTGGCATTGACTAGGGAGACAGAGGTAGGAGCTGCATTGTTCTTGTGTTTATCAGATGGTCTGACTGAAAAGAAAGGCACGATGGTGGACTTCCCACCGGCCATCCACAGCCTCCTATCAATGTGGGAAGTGGTCTTTGTCTTGGATAGTTTTTGTTTGGTTTCTTTTGGTCCAAGGCCATTTCAGAGAACACCACAAAAATGTTTAGGGTGAAGAGAACTGTAAAGAGATTCCTAGGAATTCCTGTTGGATGTGGTTGTGCGTGAAAGAAAGACCCAAAGTATGAGCTTAGGACGGATGAGGTGTCAGAAGGTGTGTTTCGTGGGGATAGGGGGAGTGCTGTGAGCTTCTGAGGGAAGATAGACTGAAGCTGTCCTGGCTGCCACACCCTATCTTCACCACAGCAAGGACCCCGCCTTCTGTCCGCAGAATGAGATGCTCCAATAGGTTTGCTAGAGAAGTGTGAGTGTGGAGATGCGTATGTGTGCACATATTTATGGCGATGGGTGGCTGATCAAGGATGCCAAATAATTTGAGGAAATAGATGGTGTCCTTAGAATGTAATAACCCTTAGGAAAAGTCCTGTATTGCTAATGCTTTTTGTTGAGTTTTCCTGAGCAGAAATTAATGGACAGTGGACAAGGAATTGGAAAGAACAAAAATCAGCCTTAAACCTGGGACTCTGAGCTCTTTCCTTCATATGCTACTGGTTACCCATGACAGACCAACAGTGACGTTCAGCTTTCCAAATAAAATGAGATTACTCCTTCAGCTTGACTTTAGTTTATGCCATGTTATTTTCAACTGAACTGGAGCGGGCAGAGCAGCCCTTAGAAGGGCTTGGGCAAAGCGTGAGGGTGGGCAAGTCTTGTATGTGTCTCCGACTTGCCCTCGGATGTGGATAGACCCACACCTCCGTGGAAAATTCAGGAAAGCCTATGACTTCTGCAGGAGCACAGGGCTCCCCAGGCAAACTGAAGACCTAAGTGCTGCCTCACATCCTTGCAGAGACGATGTGGTCAGTGGAGCCTCCCGCAGCGCCTCTTCCCATCCCACCTTCCTCCAGCCCTATTCCATCCACCCTCAGACTCGGCCTCTCCTATCCTTTACATTGTATTCTAGAAACAGTTTCAAAGTCTGAAGTTGTCTATCTGCCCTCAGCTTAGAAATCAAGCCTGAGGGTATCCTGTTTGAAGATGTCGTTCCCAGAGTCTCTGATGGTTTCTTCTTAAGAAACTCAGGGACTGGTAGACTATCTGATACTCTTTATGCAGTATCCTTTGGAAGTAAGTAGGCAGCCATTTAAGGCTCCTCCATGACAGCAGTATAAGTGTTAGAAGGTAGCAAAGTCCTTTGACTAGTAACAGTGTTGGGCAGCAAAAGGCACTTAAATGAAATCTTATTACCCAAACCCTGTTAGTTATGAAATAACAATAGCAGGGCTATTTTTCATTAACTGTAATGATCAATACTGATGAGGTTTTCAGTTGGATCCAAATAGCATAATTCAAAAAAGAGAAAAGTTAAGGTTATTATCAAAACATGAATATACCCAACCTTTTCTCTCTTGTTAAGAAAATGTATATTTAAAAGCTTAACTGATAATCCTAAATATTTCCAATATGTGCAGAGGGAATTAATGGTTCTGTGAACACCTTAAAGTTTGCATTTCTTTCATTTTGTATTTACACTTTTCTCATCCATATTACCTCAGTGCAGGGACCACTGTTTATTTTTATATTTTGCATTCACTGTTGGCTGTGTTTTGTTTTACACACAAAATGTAAGTAATGAGAGAATGAGATGCCAAGAAAAACCCTTTTGTGTATCCTTTTGACACTGTATGGATGAGAATTGGTAAGTTCCTTCTTACACTGTGCCCAGAGTAAATATACCATCAGCAAAATCTTGAGCTTACAGAAAACCAATACCTCAGCTGAGAACTTGGCAATTTAAAACTTTGAAAAACCTTTTGCTTTTCTTATTTTTCAATCATATCCTAAAACTTTTGAATTATTTTTTCCAAGGAGGTACTATTTCTTCCTTACATAAAACAATTGGATTTCCCTCCAGAAATCTTATATTATTGCTTAGAGGGTCACACGATGTATTTTAACCTCTTGCATGATTCAAACTTGGCTGAAGAGATTTATTTCGAATTTAGCCAGATAATTGACACTTAAAACTACAAAAGCGCACAAGGATACTATTTTGCAAGCTCTTGAACAAGTGAAAACAAAATCAATTGTAAACTGATATGTGAGCTTAAACCAAAGTCAAGGAATTCTTCAGTTATTAGCAAATCATTTACTCCATTGAAGATCAGGTTTTAATACAAGTTTACATTAGATAATCAGCCTATGAATTTAAATTTTCATGTTGTAATTTTGCTAATTTACCATGTGATCTACATTTTTCTTCTTAAAGTGTGCAAAAGAATTTTACAGTGCATAATGTAATTTTAATGTATTATCTACATATTTCATGTTCGTAATTAAAGATGACAGTGTTAATAGACTTCCTGTATGCATATGGGTTGGTTAAGTATATTTTTCACAGCAAGTAGCCTTTCAAAAATGCTTCAGTTTGATATATGTGTGTTTGTGTTTATATGTATACATTCATATATATATGATAACTCCCACTGTTAGATGGTATCTTTTATAGTTCACTCTTCTCAGGCACAGTTCACAATTGAGGGGAAAAAAAATCTAAGCATTTGTCTATTCCTCCTGAGAGTTTTGTGAGGAGAACCCATCAATCAAGGCTGGGTGCTGCTCAGAACCACTAGCCCCTGTGTAGAGCCCACTGGCCAGCGTCAGCCAGTTCTTACAGCCTTCAACTGCTGGCTCCTCGGGGGTCCGCAAGCTTCTTGTTTCTGGGAGCCCCAGGTAAGCCCAAGACACATAGTTTTCTTCTGGGAGAAACAATTTAGAAAATAAGGTTCTGGAAGTTCCATTCTGGGTAGGTCACTCTTCAGGCTGAGTTAGCGCAAAGCCCAGAGAACACACATGTGGGGAGCCCTAGGGCTGTGTTTCCAGGACGACAGGCCACTTGTGCCAGAAGACGCATTCTTGCTCCTACCTGAGCATCCTTAATCAAGTTCACTTCAGTTGTCTAGAGTCACATATTACTTTGCTTGAAGCTGTCTTCATTTCCCTCCTCAAGCTCAACCATTTCTAGGGCAGAGAAGAGCAGTTGTAAGCATGGTCATCGTTATATGCCACCGAGACTGTCAGGTACTTATTAAATGTACGTGCGCGAGGGAAACAGGGCAAGATGCTTTTCCTTTCAGCACCTTTAATGTTCAGCAAACCTGTTACCAAAAATTGGTTAGCAATCTCATTCTTCAGAGTCACTTTTGCATCTTTCTTTTCAATTGATATTATTTGTTTAGTTGAAGAGAGCAGGCCCTAATTTATCAGAGCTGGTCCTTCTGATCTTTAAGAACCAGATAGAGGAGTTAAGACATTTTGTGTTACCACAAAGAACAGAACTCGAGTAATAAATTGGAAGGTACAAAAAGACAGGTCCTGATTCAGTCCAAGGAGCTTATCTAGGGACTCAAGCCATCCATGATGGGGCTAGACTGACTTATTGGCCACACTGTTCCCCTGCCAAACCCATCTTTGTGTTCCTGGCCTCCCATTAGGAAAATGGTGGGCAGTTCCTAAAATAGCAAGACCCCTAAATAACACAAATGCTTTGCTTTTTGGTTGTCTCAACAGTCTGATGTGCAAGACCCCCAGGTCCATTTGAGGGCTATTCCAAAAGCCGCGGGACAATTGCCTTGCAAACCTCCCCCACCTGGCACCGTGGTCTGGCAGTGCATCTCTTGCCAAGATGCAGCAGATGCAGGAACTTGTGAATCTATTAGCCGTTGCAATTGATTAGCTATCCGTCTTGCTGGCTACCCTCCCCCATTCCTGTAGAGTGGGAACTGGGGTATAGTGGAAAGAAACCTTACATTTAGTTGGAAGGTGGTCTTCAGGTTCTGGCTTTAACATTTTATCCTTTAAAAGAAGGCTATCCTTTGGGGAGCCTTCATGACCTCATCTGTGACATGAATGTATTAATTAAACTTTTTAGCTTTAAAGACTGGAGATCTACTCAGACCATCTCTGTAATGAAGTTTTACTGTAGAAATTCATAGGGAGGTAAGGGAGACAGGAATCTTCTGATATTGAAAAAAAAAATCTTAAAAGCAAAATTTCATGAAACCTGAGACTGGTGGGTTGGGCAGGATCCAAGTCATCTTGTGAGCCCCCAGCCTCAGCACTTTGTGGTTTGGCTTTTTGCACCTGTTTCTGTTGCTCCTGTGGCCATGAATGGGAAACTTTGTCCAGTCTACACTGTAAATGTCCCCATTTTGATGCCTTTATTAAATGTTCATACTATCCATTCACTCATTAGGTCACCTCACTTCAGACCTCGCCTGACTCCTCTCAGCTTTACGAGGTTTCTCATGTTATTCCTGGGCTGCCAGCTTCCCCTCTTTCTGCCACTCTTATTCTAGCTTAGGGAAACAAGTGGATGGACCTCGCTGGTTACCATAGTTCTGTATCTTCAGAGACTTTCCTGTCGAATAGCCCATAGGTGGATGCAACCTTAACAAACCTCCTTCTGTTGGCTGTTATTATGAAGAGGTTGGCTTAGGTGACACAGAAAATGGTGGACTTCTGCTCCAGTTACAGCTTGGAACCGTTTCCTTTATTGGAGGCTGAGAAGCCATGAGTCCCTGATTCACTCATTTAACACAGTAGGCAACACAGTCTCAGTTGTAGAGATGTTGATGGATCGGAAGATCTCACCACCACCACCACCACCACCACCACCATCACGATCTTATTTTGCACTTACTATGTGTTTACTACTAAGTACTTTCAAAATGCATCCATTTATTTGTCATTCATGTCACAATATCCTTCAGATCAGATCAGTTGCTCAGTCGTGTCTGACTCTTTGCGACCCCATGAATCACAGCACGCCAGGCCTCCCTGTCCATCACCAACTCCCGGAGTTCACTCAGACTCACGTCCATCGAGTCAGTGATGCCATCCAGCCATCTCATCCTCTGTCATCCCCTTCTCCTCTTGCCCCCAATCCCTCCCAGCATCAGAGTCTTTTCCAATGAGTCAACTCTTCGCATGAGGTGGCCAAAGTACTGGAGTTTCAGCTTTAGCATCATTCCTTTCAAAGAAATCCCAGGGCTGATCTCCTTCTGAATGGACTGGTTGGATCTCCTTGCAGTCCAAGGGATTCTCAAGAGTCTTCTCCAACACCACAGTTCCAAAGCATCAATTCTTCGGCGCTCAGCCTCCTTCACAGTCCAACTCTCACATCCATCCATGACCACAGGAAAAACTGTAGCTTTGACTAGACGAACCTTTGTTGGCAAAGTAATGTCTCTGCTTTTGAATATGCTATCTAGGTTGGTCATAACTTTCCTTCCAAGGAGTAAGCATCTTTTAATTTCATGGCTGCAGTCACCATCTGCAGTGATTTTGGAGCCCAGAAATATAAAGTCTGACACTGTTTCCACTGTTTCCCCATCTATTTCCCATGAAGTGATGGGACCGGATGCCATGATCTTTGTTTTCTGAATGTTGAGCTTTTAGCCAACTTTTTCACTCTCCACTTTCACTTTCATCAAGAGGCTTTTTAGTTCCTCTTCACTTTCTTCCATAAGGGTGGTGTCATCTGCATATCTGAGGTTATTGATGTTTCTCCCAGAAATCTTGATTCCAGCTTGTGTTTCTTCCAGCCCAGCATTTCTCATGATGTACTCTGCATATAAATTAAATAAACAGGGTGACAATATACAGCCTTGACAAACTCCTTTTCCTATTTGGAACCAGTCCATTATTCCATGTCCAGTTCTAACTGTTGCTTCCTGACCTGCATACAAATTTCTCAAGAGGCAGATCAGGTGGTCTGGTATTCCCATCTCTTGAAGAATTTTCCACAGTTTATTGTGATCCACACAGTCAAAGGCTTTGGCATAGTCAATAAAGCAGAAATAGATGCTTTTCTGGAACTCTTTTGCTTTTTCCACAACATCCTTAGGTAGAATTTATTATCTCATTTTACAGATGAAGGGATTGAGGAACAGACAAGCTAAGTAACCTGCCTAAAGTGAAACCACTCTAAGGTTGCAGAGCTAAGATTTGAACTGAGGCAGTTGTCAGAGTCTATATACTCT
This sequence comes from Bos indicus, assembly GCF_029378745.1. Lineage (NCBI taxonomy): Eukaryota > Metazoa > Chordata > Mammalia > Artiodactyla > Bovidae > Bos > Bos indicus. The sequence continues at coordinate 59,085,565 of NC_091775.1, read as the reverse complement.
AAGAGGGAGCTCAAGTGGTAAAGAATCTGCCTGCCAATGCAGAAGTCATGGGTTTGATCCCCGGGTTGGGAAGATCTGGAGGAGGAAATGACAACCCACTCCAGTTTCTTTCCTGGGAAATACCACGGACAGAGGGACTTGGCAGGCTGTAGTCCATTGGGTTGTAAAGAGTCAGACACAACCGAGGGACTAAGCACAATCATGATACAGTCTAAGAAGTACCCAGTTCATATCTGGTCCATGGTGAGTGCCCAAGATATTTTCATTACATGCCCTTTTACTGGGTTTTGTTATTCTGTCTGCTGGAACTCATTTGACACATGTCCCATTTTTATTCTAAAGCCAGTCACTCTATGAGTGCTGGGACCCACAGCTGGGGTGGGCTTCAGGTCTGTCTTTCTGTGGCTTTACCAGGCAGCTAAGCCGAAAGCTCAGAGTCTGTTCAGCTCTGCTGACCCCACCTGCTAACCTTGGCTTCAGCCACTCTCTCTCACAGCTGGCAGCAGGTTTATTGGCAGAGAAGGAATGAGGGAAGTTGGGAACTTCCAACTCTAAAATTGTGAAAGTCAAGTAACAGTAAATTTAGGCTTCTTCATATATATGTTCTCACACTTTTGCAGTTAATTTCTAGAAACTAAAAAAAAAAAAACACCAAAAAACATTTTTAAAGCATTACTGACCTGTCATTGATTTAAAAAAAATCATCAATGCATTCATTCATTTAGTCATTGATCCTTTCATGGCAGCCTTCAGGTACTTTTTTTTAATTATGGAGAGAGAAAATTCATAAGACAAGATTGTACTTTCAAGGAACATTCAATCATATCATTAACACTTAACATTTGATGATGATCTTCAGCAGAACTGTGTGCCAAGTGCTTTCCCATTCCATCCCATTCTTTATACCCTCTTTATAATTCTGTTCTTCTCTTTCCTGAAGCTCACAGAGGCCTTCAGTTACCCTCATTTTTCCAGACAGCAAGGAAAATAGCTAAGAGGCCAAATTTTCACTAGGATACTAATATCTTTTAAGGATACTAATATCTGTTAACAACTTGATGTAATATTCTCTTCAGCAATTTAGCTTAGTTTTGATATAGATGCCAACAATTTACTTTTAAATACTTAGTTTCAAAAATCCCTGAAGATCTATTTGAAAGCAAGCATCATGATCTCGGTGGGGTTTAACTCAATATTAAGAGTTGGTAATATTCATAGTAAAGAAGCTGTCCCTTCACTCATTCTGTTCCAGACAATGTATGGGATTATCTTCAGGAACAATAGCAATTTCTGTAGCAGCTTTGTGAAATAGACATTAATTCTCCCATATTTTGGATATGAACACTGAGACAGAAAGTAAATTACAGACCCAAGGTCACGCAGGTGGAACCAGTTTTCAAGACAAGTACATCTGACTTCAGACTTGACTCTGACATTAAGACTGCAGCTTGGTGGCATGAGAGTTGGCTGGCTTCTCCAGTTTTGCAGGCTGTGGAACAAATGTGCTTCTTTTGGGTAGCACAGCAAGAAACCTTTACTTAATGGAGGTTAGGAAGACACATAGAGAATTGGGCAAGGTATTGTTATGCTGGAGTCTCTAAGCCACTTCAAAGAGTGGAGAACTAGATTGGGCCACAAGACCAAGCATTATAGAAGCCTGAGGTTGGATCTGAGCAAAAGTCATTGAGAAGCCAAGAAGCCAGTGAAGATGGTAAGTCCTATGTGTAGTACTGTGTAGTTCTATGGTCTAGCTCTGGTAGTTTATAGCAATGGTTTTGCTACCAGAAAGACCACAAAATTAAATCCTCATTCCTCCACTGACTAGATATTCCAGTGACCTTGGCAAAAATTGCTCAATCTCTCTATTCTCACTTTTCTTATCTATAGAATGGGAATAATAATAGATTCTACCTCTTAGGGCTGGTATGATGATTAAATGAGATGATTCTTATTAAGCACTTCCTATGTGCCTGGCCCCTGGGAGATGCCTAGTAAATATCACCTAGATAAACTCTTGCGATGCCATGTAAGCTAGCTGTAACAATTTCTGTGTGCAGTGTGTTACCCAGGGGCCCTCTGCCTTGGGGAGCCAGGAAAGCAGGTGGGATCATAGCAACCTCTTAGAGGAGTCCTCGAGGAGTTTGGCTCAGGGAGAAGACTGAGGCAATTAGGGCCATCAGGGCCACAGGAGGTGCCCGTGACAAAGCTGGGACGTGGTCATATACATCCAGGGCATTGTTAAGTCAACTTCAGTTTTGTTGTTTACAGGGTTTCCTAGCAGCTATCCTGTAGTTTAGCATGATAATCTCAACTCCAAACTTCCCTGGAAGAACTTCACTCATTTATTTTTTTCATCAAACCAAATGATGTCATTATGGGAATTCCTTTTCTGCCCATGTATCCACAGATACAAAGATTGTTATTACATTCTCAACAGCCAAAAGAAGGCATATACATAATGGTGGGGGATATTCAGGTCAGCACTGGTGGAAAAACTCAGATTCTTATTCCTAATGATGTTATCTTTCCTCCAGATCTTGCTGTCTTCCCTCACCTTCTGCCCCTCCCTAAAGCTTTGGGATTCTCTCACAGACCTGAAGTTTGCCCGTATTTTTGACCACAAACTCACACCCATGGGGCTTGGTTGGAGAAGGCTAGATTTATGCCTAGTAGATAGAGCCAGCTTATGCCCACAGAGAGACCCCTAGCATGGCTAAAGGCAGAAAATTAGGCCAAGGATCTGTAAAGGGCCAAATGGTAAACATGTTCAGCTTTGAAGGCCATTTAAGCTTTGTTGCAACTATCCAACTCTTGCCATCATAGTGCCAAAGCAGCCATACACACTGTATGAATAGTGTATGCGGCTGTGTTCCAATAGAGCTTTATTTATAAAAACAGGCAGTGGGCCACATTTGGCCTGGAGGCCACAGTCTAGTGACCCTGATTAGTACATTCTCCTCATTTTGCCTGCAGATCCCAAACAGACTAGACTCTAACAATTGGTAGAAGTGATAAGGTCCTATTCGCAGAGTGAAAGATAATGGTTTGCTAGTTTTTGTTAGACTCCCATAGATTGATTACAATTGTCACTTAAGGAAGGCATTGATAAAGATTGCTCTTGCTATAATACAGGCATGTGTTGTTTACAAATTAAGGTCAAATACACTCACATTAGCCTTTCCTGAGTGGTATTGCTGGGTTTCGTGAAGATAAACATTGATGAAAACAAAAATGTGCTTAAAACTTGACAAAAGAAATATAAACAGGACACCGATTAGCAAACATGCTATCTTCTCTTCCCTGTGTCTCCTGCTTGGCTTCAACTTTGCCATATGTAGTAGAGTTGTATGTATACATGTTAGAGTATACCTTAAAGCAAAATACCTCATATAAATGTACATTCAGACATAGAAGTAGAATTGTGCTTTCAGACATGTCACAATCAAGTTGGCGATATGGAAGGATTTATAAGTTGGTGGGGGCTCTCTGCCTTGCTGAGGAGTCTGAGGATGGACAAAGCAGGGGCTTCCCTGGTGGCTCAGACAGTAAAGCGTCTGCCTACAATGTGGAAGACCTGAGTTCAATCCCTGGGTCGGGAAGATCCCCTGGAGAAGGAAATAGCAACCCACTCCAGTACTCTTGCCTGGAAAATTCCATGGACGGAGGAGCCTGGTAGGCTACATTCCATGGGGTTGCAAAGAGTCGGACACGACTGAGCAACTTCACTTTCTTTCTTTTGTAAAATCAGCTGTGAGTCTTTCAAGTATCTGTGGAAGTTTATTAAAAGTCTTGACTACATGAGAGGCTGATGTCAGTAGCCCTCCCCAATATTGCTTTGGGGTCCCCATGGTACATCCAGGGAGGTCAGAAGCCTCTTAATGCTGCCCTGCTATTTATGATTCTCCTGATACCTCTTGCTGCTGCTGACGTCCATGAATAGCGACAAAGATGAGTCAAGGAGCCTTCTAACTTGGGATGAATCAGCTGTTCTGTTTGTTGGTACATTGGACTGTGGCTGACAGCAGCCAGGGCTTCACAGAACAGTATCTGAGCCCTTCTGGGCTCTGGCTCCCACTCCCAGAGTTGGCTTAGGGTGAACTTAAGGTGACGTCTGCTGCTCCAACACCATGAGGGAGACAGGGGTGTGTGGGATCCCAGCAGGAGCTCTGACACCAAACGTTTATTAAAGGATTCAGCCTTTTGTTTCCTCCCTCCTTTTTGTCTGAGGGAGAGGGCAGAAGGCTTTGGGATTAAGATGCATAAGTGTTATGGATTTTTGAGTGAGTATGTCATAGTTTGACCTTTATGGGCTTTAAACATGGTATTACATACAGAGTGAGGTCAGTCGCTACACCAACCAAACTCAGAAGCATTATGCATCCCAGCAGTGATGTCAAAGCATCTCTCTTTGATTCTTTTTTTTTTTTTTTTGTACAATTGTTAGCCTATTTTGTTATCAAATTACATGTAAGAATAAAAAAATTATATTGTTGTAGTTGCTTAGTCTCTAAGTCATTTCCAACTCTTTGCAACCCTGTGGACTGTAGCCCACCAGGCTCCTCTGTCTATGGGATTTCTCAGGCAAGAATACTGGAGTGGATTGCCATTTCCTTCTCCATGATTCTGTCTTTATTCCCCAAATTTCATGGAGTGTATGCATCCAGGTCACCATCCTTAGGCTTTACACTGGTTGTGTCAGTCTCTGGCCCCACTCTACTCAGTGCTTTGCTGATCAGAGTAAGCAGCCCCAACATCTAAAGCCTCCAGCCTCTCCAGGGCATGGTCACCTTCCTTGGACTCCACCTGGAGTTCAGATGGGGGTGTGCCCACATGTCCCAGGTGGGGCTCTGTTCAGAACTCCCATGGCAGAGTGGGGCCACGAGCCCACCTGCTCTCCATAAGAGTGGACTGGGGACTTGGTTAAGGGACTTCCCTGGTGGTCCAGTGGTTGAGACTTTGCCTTCTAATGCAGAGAGTATGGGTTCCATCCCTGTTCAGGGAGCTAGGATCCCACATGCCTCATGGCCAAAGAGGCAAGACGCAAAGCAAAAGTAATATATCATAACAAATTCAATAGAGACTTTAAAAATCAGTTCAATTCAGTCACTCAGTTGTGTCCAACTTTTTGCGACCCTATGGACTGCAGGACGCCAGGCTTCCCTGTCCATCACCAACTCTTGAAGTTTGCTCAATCTCATGTCCATCAAGTCGGTTATGCCATCCAACCATCTCATCCTCTGTCATTCCCTTCTCCTCCTGCCTTCAATCTTTCCCAGTGTCAGGGTCTTTTCCAATGGGTCAGTTCTTTGTACCGGGTGGCCAAAGTATTGGAGTTTCAGTTTCAGCATCAGTCCTTCCAATCAATATTCAGGACTGATTTCCTTTAGGATGGACTGGTTGGGTCTCCTTGCTATTCAAGGAACTCTCAAGAGTCTTCTCCAACACCACAATTCAAAAGCATCAATTTTTTGGTGCTCAGCTTTCTTTATAGTCCAGTGGCTCAGAGGTTAAAGCATCTGCCTGCAATGCGGGAAACCTGGGTTTGATCCCTGGGTTGGGAAGATCCCCTGGAGAAGGAAATGGCAACCCACTCCACTATTCTTGCCTGGAGAATCCCATGGACGGAGGAGCCTGGTGGGCTACAGTCCACAGGGTCACAAAGAGTCGGACATGACTGAGCACCTTCACTTCACTTCACTCACTTCTCACATCCATACATGACTACTGGAAAAACCATAGCTTTGACTAGATGGACCTTTGTTGGCAAAGTAATGTCTCTGCTTTTTAATATGCTGTCTAAGCTGGTCATAGCTTATCTTCCAAGGAGCAAGAGTCTTTTAATTTCATGGCTGCAGTTACTATCTGCAGTGATTTTGGAGCCCAAGAAAAGAAAGTCTGTCATTGTTTGCATTGTTTCCCCATCTATTTGCCATGAAGTGATGTGACCAGATGCCATGATCTTCATTTGTTGAATGTTGAGTTTTAAAACAGCTTTTTCACTCTCCTCTTTCACTTTCATCAAGAGGCTCTTTAGTTCTTCTTTGCTTTCTGCTATAAAGGTGGTGTCATCTGTGTATCTGAGATTATTGATGTTTCTCCTGGCAGTCTTGATTCTGTAAGCCCTCTTGGAGAGGTTGCCATTAATCCCACCATAAGGCTGCCGAGCAGACAACCTGCAAACTGCAGAACAATTATACCAAATAAATTCTCGCACTGTTAAGAAAGTTTAGGACCCACAGCAGATTTCCCAACCTGGGAATCTGACAAAGGGATTGAGAACCCCCAGGGAATTTGACTTTGGAGGCCAGTGGGATTTGATTACAGAAGTTTCACAGGACTGGGGAAACAGACTCTTGGAGGGCACAAACAAAACCTCGTGCACATCTGGACCCAAGAGAAAGGAGCAGTGACCCCACAAGAGACTCACCCAGTCTTGCCTGTGAATGCTCAGGAGTCTCTGGCCAGAGGCATGGGTCAACAGTGGCCTGCTCCAGGGTCGGGGTACGGAATATAACAGTGTGTGCACAAGACCTTTTGAAGGAGGTCACTATTATCTTCATTACCCCTACCATAGCTTGGTCTCAGATCAAACAACAGGGAGGGAAAACAGTCCTGCCCATCAACAGAATATTGGATTAAAGATAATACTTTGGCCACTGGATGGGAAGAACTGACTCCTTGGAAAAGACCCTGATGCTGGGAAAGATTGAAGGCAGGAGAAGAAGGGGATGACAAAGAATGAGATGGTTGGATGGCATCACCAACTCGATGGACATGAGTTTGAGTAAGCTCTGGGAGTTGGTGATGGGCAGGGAAGCCTGGCAACCTGCAGTCCATGGGGTTGCAAAGAGTCAGACATGACTGAGCAACTGAACTGACTGAACTGAACTGACTGACTGAACACGGCCCTGCCCATCAAAACAAGACCCAGTTTCTCCCACAGTCAGTCTCTCCCATCAAGAAGTTTCCATAAGCCTCTTATCCTTATCCATCAGAGGGCAGACAGAATGAAAACCATAATCACAGAAAACTAATCAAACTGATTACATGGACCACTGCCTTGTCTAACTCAATGAAACTATGAGCCATGCCATGTAGGGTCATCTAAGATGACAGGTCATAGTGGAGAGTTCTGACAAAACATGGTCCAGTGGAGAAGAGAATGGCAAACTACTCCAGTATTCTTGCCTTGAGAACCCCATAAACAGTATGAAAAGGCTAAAAGATATGACACTGAAAGATGAACTCCCCAAGTTGGTAGATGCCCAATATGCTACTGGAGAAGAGACTTTAAAAATAGTCCACATCTAAATCTCTTAAAAAAAAAAAAAGGCCAAGTAGACCAGCAGCCTCATGCTGGATAAGACCACTAAGTAAGAAGTCAGGAGGTGTCCAGTCTAGTCCTTTTGAAAGTTTGTGAAACCTCGGGCAAGCTCCTTCACCATCCTGAACCTCAATTTTCTTATCTGTAAATGAATGTTTTCAAAACTTTAGGCATTCAGAGGTTTTTGTTTTTTTTTTTTGCCAAATTTTTATACAATCTGTGTTAGTGTTTTCAGAATATTTTTATTTAAATTGACTGTCTTTTTCAGTTTGAACTTATTTTAGCTTTATCTTAGATGAAACTGCCAACAAAACCATGGGTCTGAAGTAATAGTTCATTATTTCAAAATATGCTAGGAAAAAAAAAACGTTTTATGAAATAAAAATGTTTAACACTTTTACCAGCCATTGGCATGCCATCAATCAGGAACACTAGAAGGGCTTCAGGGACTGTGCCTTGGGAAGCCCAGCCTAGATGACCTTCAAGTTGTCTGCAGCTCATACCTTCTAGGAATGAGAGTGAAGGATGTATGGGATAGTAGCAATCCCTGGTTAAAATAGACTTCAGAGTAATAGATAAAGAAACTTTATTCCATCCCCTGAAGCAACTCTACTCTTCTTTTTTCCATTTATGAGTGTAAGATGAGGATCTATGGGGTCAGGGGTGGGCTTCTGTGCCTATAGGTTGGGTTGATGGATGCACTTCTGCCCTGGGAGGGAGCTGTCCCATGGTGTGATCCATTGAAAAGAGTTTGGTCACTGTGACCCCTTTCCTGTGGCCCACTGGGACTACTCTGCAGTCACCCTGGAGTCTTGCTGAACTGCTGGCCCAGGGCCCCTGTGCTTAGCCCCCTCTGCTTCTCACAGTCCCCAGGGAGTCTCCCTAGATGTGCCCCATCTTGGCTGGCAGGAAGTGCTCCAGGATGGAGTGGTCCTTGGACCATGTGAGGGATCAGGTCATGGAAAGGGCCCCCAGTGTCCAGCTTGGGGGATTTGGTAAGGGGAAGTGTCACACAGAGCATGAGGAATCACCTCTAGAGGACTTGGGATGTTCTAAGAAGGGGATCTTTATCCTCCTATCTAAAATGACTTCAGAGGCAGCTGGATTCCTGGCGAGCACTGCTGAGCCAGTGGTTTTATATTTCCTCCTCACCTGAGGGCCTCAGTTGCCCCGTGAGCTCTGTTCTCAGGACAGCAGTTAGGTGGAAAAATCTGCTTTGGAAAGAAAAGTCCTGACAGGATAGGGGACCTTGCTTTGCCGACTGATAGTACAGGGACTTACAGGGTACCTGCCAGACTCCCCTTCATGGTGGGTTCCCTGGTCCTCAGCATGGGGACCGGGACAAGGCAATGCTGGATTTCTACCAGGAATCAGGAAGTTGCTCGAGGTCCTCTCTGAGGCACTGGGCATTCAGCTGTCTTCCTCTTCCCTGCTTCCCTCTCCTACACGCCAGTGAGTTCCTTTACCTCTTTGCTCAAGCTTGGATTCGATGTGCATTTTTACGTAGTTTTATCTAATGAAAAAAGTTGGAGTGGGAAGTGGGCCATGTAACTATTTCTGTGTGATACTGTGAGCACTTTTGAAGGGCTGTGTCTACATCCAGACATTGTTCACCAGCATTCATGCTAAATGCTGCATTACCCAAGTAACATCATTTCAGGTCACTAGGGTTGTAGGAAATGGCAACCCACTCCAGTATTCTTGCCTAGAGAATCCTGTGTATAGATAAGCCTGATGGGCTGCTGTCCATAGGGTCTCATAGAGTTGGACATGACTGAGCGACTTAGCATGCATGCATTCATTGGAGAAGGAACTGGCAACCGACTCCAGTATTCTTGCCTGGAGAATCTCAGGGATGGAGGAGCCTGGTGGGCTACTGACTATGGGGTCATACAGAGTCAGACACGATTGAAGCGACTTTGCAGCAGCAGCAGCAACAGCAGGATCACAAAGGAGAAAGATTGTCATTTTGCTTGCAAATCACCCACAGAAACAGAGCATTGTATTGTCTGGGAACAGAAGGATCTCAATCTTCCTGTTCATTCTCTGGCCCAGGATCCCCCTTTCTGCACTATCCTGTTCAGTGTACCCACCCCGGCCTTGGCATTGTCCCCTTGTGCCCTCCATTCCCTTCCACGTGTATGTATGCAAATCGTACCTGTCTTTTATGTCCTCCCTTAAACATCACCCCCTGGCACCTCCCCTAATCTCTCAACCAGAGACCGTGCCTTCTTGATTTCCTATGGCTGGACCACCAGGAAAAATTTCTCTGAGCGCCTCTCATGGCTGGTATCTATCTCTTTCCAATGTGTTCGAATTTTGATGACTCTTTTCTTCTCTACTAGGCTCCTAAATGGCAGGATCTGGTCTGAGTCTGATTCATCTTTGTATTTCTTACAGCTACCAGCACAATGCTTCACACAAGATACATCCCCAGTTGGTGTTTGTGGAATGAATATTATTTGTTTGTATCGTGTGTTTTCCCCTTGGTCCTTCCATCTATCTCTCTCTCCAGCCCTGGCTTCTCTCCCTCAAGCTTCTGACTTACAGATCTATCTGTATGCGGGTGTCTCACATACATTCCGAACTGCATGAATTTGGTGAAATGTAGCATATACCTTCCCCACCATCCTCCCCACCTCTTGTGTTCTCTGCCTCTCTTGGGCAAGGACCACCAGCATCATCCCCTCTCCTCCCTTTCCCTCCTCATTCCGTCTGGCACCAAGCTCTGCTCATTTGATTTTCCCGAAAGTCTCTAGAATCCCTCTCTTCTTTGCCTCCCTAGCACCACCGCTGATACAGGTCCCCGATCACCTCTCACCTGACTGCTGCAGGAGTTTCCTACCTGTTCACGCTGCATTCTGACTCCATCCCCTCAAAAGCCCCCTCTCACTGTCGCTGGGCCGTCCCTAGTGAAATCCAGCTTCGACAGTGTCCCCAGTGAAACGCATGGGTTTGTTCCTCCACTCTGGAGGGTAAACTCTGAGAGGTTGTAACTCTCGTGACCTGACCCTCCTCTCCCACGGCTCCTCGCTGTGTCCGCTCTCTCTTCTAGCCACACTGACTAGCTCATTCATCTTCGTTGGACCTCTCTTGCTATTTAATACATTTATTCCCAGGTGGCATTAGTGGCAAAGAACCCACCTGCCAATGCAGAAGACATAAGAGACAGGTTTCATCCCTGGTTGGGAAGATCCCCTGGAGGAGGGCATGGCAATCCACTCCAATATTCTTGCCTGGAGAATGCCATGGATGGAGGAGTCTGGTGGACTACAGCCTATGGCGTCACAAAGTCCAACACAACTAAAGTGACTTAGCACATGATTTCACTGTACTTTTGATGTAAAATGTCTTTCGTCTTCTCCAAACCGGGTCACTTCTAATGACTGTTTTTAAAATTTGTCCATGACTTCCCCTAGGAGGCGCTCCTGAGCCCCCTTCCCTCTATGATGGGTCCTGCCTGGGCAATTCCTGGTGCATAATTCTGCCCTGGTCCCGTCCTTACGGGAGTCTGTCTCCCCAGAATGTGATGGCCTCGCGACTGTGTCCCACCCGTGGGCCTTGCCAAAAGGGACTCTGGGAATGAAGAGACGACCCCGTGAGGAAGGTGGAGCAAGCTGGGCTCACAGAGGCCAAAGGGCCAAATGCCTGGGACGTGGCACTGCCAGGACTGGGCCCAGGCGCTCAGTCGGTGCCCCTTGCTCTGTGTTGCAGGACCTTTGAGGGATGTTCTCCTCAGGGCTCCTCTCTGGTTGCTGGGGCTCCTTTCCCTCCACTAAACCCTCGCCTCTCTTCTTTCCTCCACACTGTCATGGAAAAGGAACTCAGGGAAGACTAACACACACCAGCACTGGCCAGGTCACAGGACCTTCTCTCTGTATGTGTTTATACTAAATGTTTGTTTTAACTGACACCAGGCAAGATTGCCATGAAAGATTCTCAGAGTGAGAACTTCAGTTGTGAGCATTACATGGCATATCGTGAGGACCGAGGTGGTATCACCTGGTGTTGTACGATGAAGAGGCCTCCCCTCCCTCCGACCCCCCCCCCCCCCCCCCCCCCCCGGAACCTGAAGCTACAACAGTCCCTGATCCAGCCTTCTGGGTAAAGCTAGGCTCCTAGGGGGGAAAAAAAAAAAAAACTTTTTTTCCCCCTGTCCTCAGTGGCTGTATTCACACCTCTGCAGTTTGCAGCCACAATGCCATGACCCCATCAATTGTAAAGTGTGGCAAGTGAATTTGATACTAATAATAGGTAAAGTGCTGAAATTTGTGACTGGTTTCCTTTTTTCCATTAGAGTGGAGTCAACGTTATAAATGACCTGTAATAAGGTCATTCGCACTCAACTTGCATTCTGGTGCAGCTTCTTGACAGAGAGGGAAAAAATGGAGTTCTGGCTGGTGCTGGGAGTACATCAAACCCCCGGTGTGCCTGTGAGGTCTATCCAGGGTGCGGCCCACATTTGTCATGGTGTGATGGCAGAGAGAATTGGTGCAAAGTGTTGGTCCTGACATTGTGTAGCCCTCTTGCTAAGGCAAATTTAATTTCCCCAACTGCAGAACAGAGTGAGCAAGAACTTCTCCATCTTACCTGTGGTCACTCTGCAAAACTACAAGTACAAATGTAAACATATGTATATAATATACATTTTATATATACATATATAAATGTTGTCGTTTCGCCACTAAATTGTGTCCGACTCTTTCGCGGCCCCATGAACTGTAGCCGTGTGGGGCTCCTCTGTCCATAGAATTTTCCAGGCAAGAATACAGGAGTGAGTTGCTATTTCCTTCTCCAGGGGATCTTCCCGACCCAAGGAGTGAACCCACATCTCCTCCATTGGTAGGTGGATTCTTTATCAATTAAGCCATCTGGTAATACGAAAAATGCATATATTATTAAAAACAAAAAAATGCATAATTATTAAAAACACAAAAATTAAAACTTTAGTTTCTAGAAAAGGAACTTATTTTTACACTATTCTTTTTGTAAAGCACACAGTATAGCTCTTCCTATGATTAGGTACTAAATAGATGTTTTATAAATGTGGTAACAGATGTCTCTGACCTCTCTGGCGATGAGACTGTATTCATGCGGAGCTCTGTGGAGGACAGAATGAACAGTCAGAACCAAGCACAGGTCGGTTCACTTTTTCTTGAAAAGCATCACTGTCAGCTTCAGCAAGCCCTCTGCCGTCTCCTGATGGCTTGCTAATGGTACAGAAAGATCCGAGCTAGAATGAGGCTGGGTTGGTAGAAGCCGTCATGCTTTCTGAAAACACAGTTAGTATCCCCTGGATGATGTATCATGGACCTCCCTTTTAAATATCTTGAGGCAGCAGATACCCTACTGCAACTGACTCCGTCCTGGGAGGCTTTCCAGCCAAGGGAGCATCTGAGGGTTGGCCAAGAAGCCAGCTGAGAAAAGAGGGCTTCCAGATGGAAACCTTAATTCTGAGCTGATGGTGTAGACGTCATGCTTTTTGTGCTTTATCAGCTTCACCAAGCCAGCTGAACGTGGCTCCCTGTAATGAATCAAGCACTGCACTGTTGACGGAGGGTCAGTTCTGGGTGGGGCCCTTTGCGAAGGCTGACTCTGTATTGAGTTTTTAAGCCATGGTCTCTGCCTGCAAGTCTAGTCAGAGCTATGTTATGGGAAACAGCAGAATTGGGGATTGGAGATTAATTAAGAAAAGCTCTTATGTGTTTTCAATGTTGGGAGAGAATGGCATGTCTGAGGATTGGAGTAATCAAAATAGGTTTCAGGAAGCAGATGAACTTATGCTGGGACTTATTAGGGTATGAAGGACTGAGATGGAAGAGGGTGGGAAGAGCATGTCAGAGAAGGGAGAGGGCACAGAGGCTCAGAGATGAGCATGGACGATGCTATCACCCCGTCCTGTTCTTTTTCTGCCCTTCCCTCCCTCACAGTTGAACTGAATGCTAAGAACAGGGAAAAAAAAATCACTACTGTTGGGGCCTCCTTGCTGGTCCAGTGGCTAAGACTCTGCACTTCCAATGCAGGGGGACCCAGGTTCGATCCCTGGTCAGAGAACTAGATCCTACGGGACAAAACCAAGAGTTCTCATGCCTCAACTAAGACCTGGAACAGTCATATATATATTTCAAAAAATAAATAAGTCACTACTATTAAAAAAGTAGAAAAGTGAAAACTCATGAATGCCATGATTCAAATTCAGTCATAATGATGTTTCAGCCTGGCTTGGGATGGCCTCCGTGGGGTCAGGAAAACATGCCTGCTTAGGGTAGAGAATTATGCATTTGCTCGGTGGATGATGCCTGCTTCATTCAGTTGTCTTGGAAGCACGAAACCCTGACTGTTTCTGTATCATGTGAGTGTCTCTGGCCAGATCAGGCTGACCTGTGGATTCACTCTGCGTGATCAAGCTGCTGATCAGTAAATCAAAACAATAGCAGAGTTCCGCCTTTTGTCACTTTCCATGGGTGGGGTAAGACAGAGACGGGTTCAACTTCCAATTTCCCTTTACTCTGGCCCATCTTTGCTGGTGAGCACTGGGCCTGCACCCCACGTCCTGGTATGCATCACTGGCGTCTGGACAGGACCAAAGCGAGACATGATCAACTAGTGAAGAAATCAAGCTTACAGGTGTCGGGTTCCCTACTCCACCTCATCACCCTCCACACACCCACCCAAAGCCCGATACAAGAGAGAAATCCTGGGAAACCAGAAGAACAAAGCTGACAGCATGCAGAGAGGCTCTGGTGGGTGGGATGCTAGCGAGGGAGGAGGCTGATCAGGGCCGATGTTGTGTGTTTTTTAAATTAATGATGGGAAGGATTTAGAGACTTGTACAATGGCTTTGCCAGCAAAAACCTAATTAGCTGAAGACAATATGCTGCTGATGTTGGAACTGGTGGTTTAATGAAGCCTGCCCTAATGAGAACGTCAGTGTCTTGCTCGGAGATTACCTTCACAAACCAGGCCTCTTCTCCAGATTTTGTGCTTGATTAGTTCCAGAGAAATGAATTATAATAATTTTTTTAACAGGGAGAAACAAGGGCCACAGCACTTGTATGGCCCAAGAAGAGACCCTTTTGACTGTCAGTCTTCCCCCTCTCTCCCCTCTTTGCTGTCAGACAAAGCTCACTGGCAAGGAGTGAGGTGTTTGGGAGGAATTTGAATGTATGATACACTAGTCATGTTTATGTCAGCATCACCTCTAGTCTTTGATTCCCTCACCTGTTCCTTTGCTACAGTTCTTCAGCTCTATTATGCATATCACTTGGTGCCAAGATTGAGTTGCAACTGGAGTGTTACAAGAGATGTAACAAGACCATGGAGTGTTATAAGACAATGAATGCCTGTTATTCTCCTCAGCATTGTGGGTCAAATAAGTTACAGGTTAGAAGAGCTTTATGAGCAGAAAGCCATGGATAGGAGTTTTGCTAACCTCTGTATTTGATCAGCATTAAATGAGTTGTGGATCTTCCCTGGTGGCTTAGTGGTAAAGAACCTGCCTGCCAATGCAGGAGATGTGCATTCAATCCCTGGGCTGGGAAGATTCCCTGGAGAAGGAAAGGGCAATGCACTCCAGTACTCTTGCTTGGGACATCCCATGGACAGAGGAGCCTGGCAAGCTACAGTCCATGGGGTTGCAAAGAGTCAGATACAACTTAGCAACTAAACAACAACCACCACTACAAATGATTTGCATTGGGAGTAACCATTATCATTGTTTGGGTCTTAATGCAAAACATGACCTGCAGGGTTTCACATCCCTTTTCCAAATCTGTTGGCTAGTAGTCTTTTGGATGAACTGACTGATGCAGGTTCTAATTTCTCTGAAAGTGATAAAGTCCCACATTTTCTCCCCAGTCTGTCTTCTACATGTGTTGTTATATTATGGAACACGTCTACTGCTCCTCTTAGGGCTCTGACTCCAGAACAAGGGCTTGCAGACAGTAAAGAGAGACCTGAGCTTATGTGCAAGTGTGGCAGACTGTTCTCAAGGAAATAGCTGAGCATCTGTACCTGTTGACCCGGAAGATGTTTGATTTCATTTAGAAAACACCCACCCAAGAATAGATGTCCCCACTGGTTTTCCCTTCCAATGTCAAAATGACAGCCCAGTAAGTATGGCCACCCTTGGCACAACTAAAGTATTGCTTGAAATTATGCATTTGGTCAACCCAGTGATCACATTAACTGATCAGTTTAACTGAAGAAGATTGGGGGCCTCTGGGGTAGGCAGTGAAGATAGTACTGAGTGTAGACATTTGGGAATCCTTATTGAACACCCCTAAGAGTTAGGTGTAGGAGAAAGACCCCTGGGTTTAATTTAGAGAAGATGTAAAGTAGGGAAATGTGGCCCAGGCTACAGTGCTGGACCCCTATCTGCTCAACAGGGTCATAAAACAGCATCGTTCAGATCAGTGATTGAGTCTCTGTTCGGCCTCATAATACCATGTAAACTTGGGCAAATGATTTAACCCCTCTGATCTTCTGTTTCCTCATCTAAAAATGAAAATGGTAATTTCTACTACATATATTTATTCATAGGGTTAAATAATGAATGTAGTTCACCATTCACTGTGTTTGGCACACAGTAAATACTTCACACATGGTAGTTGTTATTATTTCCTTATCATACCGATACTATAGGAATAAGGCAGTGTGAACATAGAATTGCAAAATAAGGCAAGAATTCAGGGAAGGAATTACACATACGTAATGGGAGAAGGCAATGGCTCCCCACTCCAGTACTCTTGCCTGGAAAATCCCATGGACGGAGGACCCTGGTAGGCTGCAGTCCATGAGGTCGCTAAGAGTTGGACACGACTGAGCCACTTCACTTTGACTTTTCACTTTCATGCATTGGAGAAGGAAATGGCAACCCACTCCAGTATTCTTGCCTGGAGAATCCCAGGGATGGGGAAACCTGGTGCGCTGCCGTCTATGGGGTCGCACAGAGTCGGACACGACTGAAGGGACTTAGCAGCAGCAGCAGCAATGGGATTGCTATAGGAAGCTGGGAACTGCTTTTATAGTGGTTTGTAGCTTCTGAGATCTTTATAAAGCTAAGCATCAGCTCTGTAGGATTATCATCTCTCTGAGTACAGACATGGAGCCAATGGATGTTCTGCTGTGAAAGAGAACCCTGGCAGGGCTCCTGAACACTTGACTAGACCCTCCCTGCCACACCAGACCTTGTGGCAATCATGACGATAAAGTTGGACCTCTGTGTGTGGGACAGAAATATGATCGAGGCCCACACCTATGTGAAGGGCCTTCCACCTGTCCCCTCACTAGGAGGCATCTCCTGAATCCTGAAGCTTTTAATGGTCCATCTCAGTTGTTAGCTGGGGAGGGAAAAGACCTTTCAAATCTTCGCTGGTTTAGAGAGTGATAGTGGGCTTCCCTGGTGGTTCAGAGGTTAAAGCATCTGCTGGCAATGCGGGAGACCCGGGTTCGATCCCTGGGTCAGGAAGATCCCCTGGAGAAGGAAATGGCAACCCACTCCAGTATTCTTGCCTGGAGAATCCCATGAATGGAGGAGCCTGGTGGGCTACAGTCCACGGGGTCACAAAGAGTCGGCCACGACTGAGCGACTTCACTTAGGGACTTAATGATGAATATGTACCCAAGTCAGGGAGATCTGGACATGTCAGCTTTTTTCATCTAAAGTCAGTGGAGCTCCCACAGGCCATTGGAATCCCCATAGGGGTCTTGCATAAGGTCTGCTCTCAGCAACTAATGTTAATGTTGATTTTCATTTGCTCAGCCCCAGCTGCTGCCCACAGAGCTGTTAAGGTCTCTGAGACCTGCTCTTCTCGCCTTGGGCTGGGCTGCCTGATGTTTAGGGGAGATGGGAAGAAGAGGGATTTAGCTACTCCATTATGGTCAGAGAGAAAGAAGGTTAAAGTCTAGTGGTCATTAGCATAGAGGTGCCAGCTGTCTCTTCTGTTACTTGTTCAATAATTCCCTTAATGTTTGACCCTAATGGAACAGATTATTGTTATTATTTTATTTCACCAAGATCACCTACTGCATAAAAACAAAGAGGAAAGGGGGAAAGGAACGTGGCCAAGAATAGGCATGGAGCATTATCCAGCTGGAGATATTTATTTATTGGCTTCATGCTCGGCTTGTGAAGTTCTGACAGGCTGGGAGCCTGTCTCACACCGCTCTGCCCGTGGGTTGCTGAGGCAGCGACCTGGAGTGCTTTTGCTTCTGTGTGGGCCCCTTTATCTCCCAGCCTGGTCATCATGCACAATGTACACATTAGTGCACGTGTATGCACGCACATACCTACACGGTGGGTCATACATGGGGCCAGACTCTCAACACAGCACTGATTGGGGGCCCATCCATAATGTTTGACTCAGCAGCAGCATCTCTCAGAAATTTGCTAAGTCTACAGCCAGAGGGAGTGGAAGACCTCAGCTTTGCCCAGTCACCTGGTCGTTCCACTCGACTCTCTCACTCTGCCAATCTTTGGAATTAGGGGATCCATGAAGGGAGCCTTGGGCCTGGAGAACCCAGTCCATGGCAAGCTGCTTCTGTCAGCCTGCTTCATCCGGCTCCACTAGACCTCAGCCTTATTAAGGCAAACTGTCCCTTGTCCCCTCACTAGGAGGAATCTCCTGAATCCTGCAGCCTTTAATGGCCCATCTCAGTTGTTAGCTGGGGATGAAAAAGACCTTTCAAATCTTCACTGGTTTAGAGACTGATAGTGATGAATATGTACCCAAGCAGGTACATATGTACCCAGGCAGATAGCCCAAGCTACTAGTGATCAGAGAGCTCTGAGCTCCTTATGAACAAATGTACTCCCTTGTTTTCACTTTGGGACAGCAAAGTCAAGGCTCAGAGGTAAGAAAAATCCCAAGAACGAAAAAAGCAACTCTATAAAAAGAACCTGAAAGAGGACAACTTGAAATAGCCCAAGCTGACTCCAGCATGCTAGCCTCCAGACACTTTCCCTGCAGAGCTTCAGGCTCTCATTAGATGAAACTCCTGAAGCCTCATAAAGAAATTGAAGACAAAATTACCAGATTAAAGAAGAAAGACTGTGATCAAACCTAACAGAATAAAAACTTTTAGACCTGGGAAAAGAAAAAAAAAAAAGCGCTAAAGTTGAGTTTCCTCTTGAAAAGAACTTCATACTCATAGCCATCTTGGATTGGGAGAGCCCTTGGATATCAACTTGCCTAACCTGGGGGGCTCTTGAGCTTAGAGTTTGTCTCTTGTTTATGTATGGAAGGTTGTCTAGTCCCTTTCTTTACCCTCAAATGGCATTTTAATGAGAAATCTTGGGGGACATCATTATGTCTTCCCTGCATTTTAGATACTTGGTTCTAGAAAGCTGGGGAAGGGGTTCTGAAGCATCTCATGGCAGCAGGACCCAGTGAGAGACTAACCATGTGGTGTGGGTCTGTCCCCTTCCAGTGGGATGTGCAATTCTCATCAGAACCCCCAGAGGAATATTGAAGCCTCTTAATTAACGTGGTGGCCCATGGCAACTGGCAAGCATTTTGACACAATTAAAGACTTCAGCAAACCCTCAAGAGGAGGTAAAGTTCCTAATAATTTATAAATTGAGCCCGTTACTTAATATGCTTAACATGTAGCTCTTGTCTTCCATTTGGGAAGCAGATGGGCAGAAGAGCTGTCTTTGTCACTTCAGTCCTGTCCGACTCTTTGTGATCCCATGGACTGTAGCCCACCAGGCTCCTCTGTCCATGGGATTTTCCCAGCAAGATACTGGAGTGGGTTGCCATTTCCTGCTCCAAGGGATCTTCCCGACCCAGCAATTGAACCCACATCTCCTACATGTCTTGCATTGCAGGAGGATTCTTTACCACTGAGCCACCAGGGAAGCCTAGACAGAGGATAGTGGATTTCTACTGATCAGCCACCACAGAGAAGAGAATCTTCCAGAAAAGCAAACCAAGGGGCTTTCTATCCTAGTTTGGGGACTCCTAGCAGTAAAGGGATCCTGACGGTCAACATGTTACTACAATTTCAGTGGCATCTTCTGATTTGCAAGGCATTATTGTGCCTTTGGGGAAGGTGGTGGGTCTGCTTATCAGGGCTTTGCTGGCTGGATGAAGTTGATGGCCCCCCTCTGAAGGATCAGTTCTTTGATCTGTAGTTTCTGGCATTGCTGGGCGAGAAGAGCTCTCAAATATTTCTTTCCACCATTAGTTTACCAGTGGGCTTCTCAGGTGGCGCTAGTGGTAAAGCACCCGCCTGCCAATGAAGATTAGACATAAGAGACACAGGTTTGATCCTTGGGTTGGGAAGATCCCCTGGAGGAGAACAAGGCAGCCCATTCCAGTATTCTTGCCTGGAGAATCCCACAGACAGAGGAGCCCGGCGGGCTGCAGTCCATGGGCTCACAATAAGTTGGACACAACCGAAGTGACTTAGCACACACACCCACTTCACCAGTTAGAACTGTTTCCATTTTGACAGGGGTCAGTGTTATAATAAGGAAATTTCCAATTTGGAAGAATCAGTGCATTTCTTTTAATCCTCTCCTTTGATAGATGAAGGCCAGGGTAGGTTCAAAGAGGCTGTCAGGTGCCCAGAATTGTGCTGCAGGTTAATTCTGCTGTTTTATTGGTGACTTTCCTGCTACTGGAAACCCAGTGTAGTTTTTCACTGGACTCAGAGAAGCACAGGAGTGGATGGGACCTTGAACATTCACCTTATCCATTCCTTACCCCTGGGATATTTTGATCTAGATTAGGAAGTGACCAGCATTACCATATGGGCCACACAGTTTTTCTCCTCTCAGTCTGTCTTCTTTGAAAGCTAGAGACAGACAGGAATGATCACTGTTATATATGAAAGAGGGCCTTTGCCCTAGACCTTTGGGCTTAGCTTTGAGGAAAAGTAGGTGACACAGGCCACCAAACTTGTCTATTTGATTCTTATTTTTTTTTAACCACCATTTAATTCCTATAGGAATATAATTTGAATTCAGTGTATCCAATTGCCTTGAGGGATAATTAATTATGTCTCAGATTCACTCTTCTGGTTACTCCTAGGGCCAAGCAAAGCTTTGAAATGTGAACTGATTGATTGGCTGCAGCGCCTTGACAGATGGTAGCTGGAAACTTAATCTCAGCTTTCCCATTTCCCTGCCAAGGGTCCACAAAACCCAGGTGATTCCCTAAACTTTGGTGAAATGTGATAAATCCAAATTGTTTATGATGGGATTTGCTGATCACAGGACACTGATTTAGGATAATGGAAGGGTTCTACTGGCCCCTGGCATGATACCTAGAGTATCTCCTCAGTCTGAGATGTCTTTACCTATCATACTGTCTTCTGTTATAAGAGAAGTCATGGCAATCTATTTATAGGCCTTGTGATCTGTTTTTTGTCTTCTTTTTGTGCCTACAAATTTTCAATTACCTTTAAAAACCAAATTATAAAGATTGTTTCCTCTAATGTAAACCAGGTGGCATCAGGACCTATACCTGTATTAGTCACTGCAGAATCCCCATAACAGTGACCATCAGAAAAATTCTGAAGTGAGTAAATACTTGTTGAATGATTGAGTGATGAGTTGAATGAGTGAGTCACATAAACAACGGACTCATATAAGCTTTGTTTGCAGGCATGGAAGTGATGTCCATATTGAAAGTTATTCAAAGTTGACCTTCACTTCCTTCCTTCCCTCCTTCTCTCCTTCTTTCCTCCCTCCCTTCTTCCACCTCTTCCTCCCACAACTATTGAACACCTACTTCACGGAAGGTGCTGCAATTGACCGTGGAGCTTGGTGTCCTCTGCTCCCATGAAGTCTGTAATCTAACAGATGAGAACAACAAGCAAATCAAAGATAAAAATACTTGTGGTTAGTTACGTGAAGCATTCTGTGGATGGTTCCATAACATAGAGAATTGGCTGAGTTATATCACTGACTTTGAAGGACAAGTAAGGGTTAGGGAGAGAGAAATGACCCAGACGCAGGACAGATAGGCAGGTCAGATAATGAGATAGTCTTGTGGTTGGCCTACATGACTGAGATGAGCATAAAAGGGAAATCTGCCTCGAATTTTCTATCCCTGAGCAGTCACCAGCAATGTTATATAAAACAGTTACATAAATATTCCAAAATCTGCAAATTGTCTGACAAACCTCATACTACTCTCTCAGCTAAGTGCCAGAAATGCCAGTTTCATGATGAAATAAAAGCTGATTTCATTTGTTTGATCTCTATTACGGCTGCTAGAAATGATTTATTGATTTTTTAAAGAAAAATATATTTTTAATGCCATCTTTTGTAAGCGTCTTATTAATAGATGTGGAGATCCCATAGACCCCAAACAAACTTCTAGATACAAAATTGTAACAGTTTTGAGCGAAATCAATAGAATAATCAGAAGTCTCATGAAACAATGAATAAAGAACACAATAATTCCGTATCTTGCCATTGGTGTTATTTTTTTTAAATGTTCAAAGTTTACATTTGTTACTTGTCAGTTGGGTCCACGTGTACCTTAATGCTTGTTCTGTTTGTTTTGTTTTTAATGCCATAAAAACCAAACTTAACACATAAATGAAGTACATACTCTGAGCACAGCTAAGGTGATGCCAAAGCTCAAAGCCAGGGGTAGGTATACGAAGAACTGTGCACCCTCTGTGAAGCCTGAGGGACGACCTTGCCCACAGCGATCATCTCTGTGCTCCTGTTCACAAGCCATGGGCAAGTCTACTCTAATGGGGTTGAATGCTTGGAGGAAGTTCGTTCCTCTCAACAGACTTCCTTTCTTTAAATTACAGTATAGTTGATTTACAATGTTATGTTAGTTTCAGATGTAGCAAAGTGAGTGAGTTGTATATATTTTTTTCAGATTTTTTTTACATTGTAGGTTATTATAAGACACTGAACATAGTTCCCTGTGCTACACAGTAGGACCCTGTTTATATATTTTATTTTTTACAGGTGTTTTTTTTGTTGATGTGGACTATTTTTAATGTCTTTGAGTGTCTTGAGTTTGTTACAGTATTGCTTCTGTTTTTGTTTTGGTTTTTTTGGTCACTAGGCATGTGGGATCTTAATTTCCCCAACCAGGAATCAAACCCATACACCCACTGCATTGGGAGGCGAAGTTAACGACTGACCGCCAGGGAAGTCTGTATCTGTTTTATATATAGTAGTTTATATCTGCTAATCCCAAGCTCCTGTTTTATCACTCTCCTCTTTCCCCTTTGGTAACCATAAGTTTGCCAACAAATTGTCTTTTGTCAGACAAGAAGATTGTACAACTCACCTTGCTCTTTTTGATTTGGTTATTAAGCTCCTAGCCCTTCTTGGCCTGGGCTTTCTTTCCATTCATCTACCACCTGTTGGTTTCATTAGATTATTTGAAAGAAAAGTCTTAGAGTATCTGTGACATGGAAACTGCTTGAAATCCCCAGTAGAAGTACAAGGATTAATGATAACATCAGAGAACTATGGTTTATCATGAGAATGCAAAAGCGATGGAATTTGAGCATCGGCTTTCTGAGACCTCACCATAGAAAGAACATTATCCAAGTGGCTACACCCATGCCTTTTCCCAGAATAGAGGAGGCCCTGCACATACAGTTCACCTACCTTTACCCTCCTCACTGGATAGAGCAGATAAACAGTCAGGGGATTTGTGTGTGGTGATTTTACAAATTATTATTGCAAAATATTATTATTAAATAATATTACAAATTATTATCATATAACTTATGCATATTATTATTTCGGTAATAGTCCACAATTAGCAAGTCATAGCAAGGTGTTGTGACACCTGCCGTCAGTTTGGGTTATTGATGCAGAGAGGCCTTTCCACAGCTTGAGTGACTGTGAATATTTTTTCATATGCCTTTGCTGAGTTTCACCTGATGGCTGGAGATCATTACTGGTAACAGATTATTAAAAAGCTGAGGTCATCTGAAGTCAGTGACTCTACGCAGAGGGAATGTTTTGCTAAAGCAGTACTAGACATGCTAAATGAACTGGCTTAGCCAAATGAAAACTTGTGTTCTAGCTCCCTATGGCTTATTTTTTAAAAAATTAGTATAAAATATTGCTAATTGAGATATCTAGGCTCCTACATGGTAGAGGGGACTTTTTTATTTTTTTAGCAATCCTTTTTGTAAAAAAAAAAAACAATTTTATTTATTTATTTTATTTTTGCAGCAAGTAGGGGCTACTCCCTAGTTGCAGTGTGCAGGTTCTCATTGTGGTGGCTTCTCCTGTTGAGGAGCGTGGGCTCTAGGGCACATGGGCTCAGCAGCTGCAGCACGCGGGCTCAGTAGCTCAGCACGTGGGCTCTAGAGTGCTGGCTCAGTAGTTGTGGTGCACAGGCTTAGTTCTCTGCGGCATGTGGGTTCCTCCCAGATTAGGATTGAACCCATGTTTCCTGCACTGGCAGGCAGATTCTTTACCACTGAGCCACTAGGGAAGCCCCTGAGGGGACTTCAGATGAGCCTGACAAAATAGGGCCGTGAAAAGATCAGTGGAAGAGGATCTGGGTGTAGAACTAGTTCTGCACTGCCAAGTTTTGTAGTTTCTCTGCCTTTATTTCTTCAGAAAAGGAGGACCTGAGTCCGAAGATTTTTACTGGATCTTGCAGTTAGGAGAGAACATAGATTTCTATGTTGAAAACGCAGCTAAGTTGAGAGTCTAATGGTATCCTCCAGGCATGTAGTAGTGTGTGATGCACAGGCTTATTTTAACACAGAGACTTTGAGATGTACCTGCTGTCTTTACCCTGCAGACTAACCTTGAGTTGGACGCTGAGTAGGTGCTTGGTGCCAGGTCCTTTGTTTGCAGTAGTGCCTCTTTGTCAGCCAGATGTGCACTTTGAGTAGTTTCTGTTTTTTCTTCAAGAAGTTAGGGTGGATCTAGGTGGAATCACCCATACTTTCTCTGTCCTCTTACAATTCATGAGATAGATGCCAGGCTGTGTATGTCTCTAGTGAGCAGAGCTCACTCAGAATGACTGCAGTTTCATGGTTAAGCAGGTAGGCTCTGGAGTGGGAGTTGTTTTGGTTCTATTCCAGTCCTATGATTCACTTGCTCTGTGGCCTTGGGCAAGTTATTCAGCCTCTGTGCTCAAGGCTTTTCAAATGTAAAATGGGGAAATTGTTGACCCTACCTTTAAAGTGTAGAGCACTGGGGGCAAATGTCTGATACATAGTAAAACCCCATAACAGACCACTGAACTTGCTTTATTCCTGCATAATATGGGGCATGAAGTTATGTCCTGGATCTTATCACAGCCCCGTTGTGAGCACCTGAAAGGAGAATCAGAGAGGAAGGGGCGCCTGAAGACCTCACCCAGGGCATTAGATGGTGCTTCAACCATTCCTGGGAGACTGATGTTTATGCTCCCCTTACAGCTCTTTAGGGAATAAAATTACCTCAAGCTTTAGCTAACTTAATTCAGTGTCTGACAACTTCTCTTGCTTGGGTAGTTATTCCTTCTGAGTGGCTTAATTACCTGTTGTTGCAGTTTCAGTGTGGGGTGAAGGAAAGGATAGTGGGTCTGACTCTGAGATAAAGGGTCTGCCGAAAAACCATTGGATTGGACTCAAACACTCATTCTCAGCAGATAAATGCAGAACTTCCTTCCACTGAGGACACCCAGTGAGGTGCCCCAGGGGCTCTGTGCGCACATCTGCAGGGCTGCCAGGAGGGACCAGGTTCGGTGCTTAGCCTGGACCTAGTACGTGTGGCTGTGGACTCCCACTGTAATCTGAAAGTGAAAGTCACTCAGTCATGTCCAACTCTGCGACCCCATGGACTATATAGTCCATGGAATTCTCCAGGCCAGAATACTGGAGTGGGTAGCCTTTCCCTTGGGATCGAACCTAGGTCTCCTGCATTGCAGGTGTATTCTTTACCAGCTAAGCCACAAGGAAAACCCAAGAATACCGGAATGGGTAGCCTATCCCTTCTCCACTGGATCTTCCCGACCCAGGAATTGAACCGGGGTCTCCTTCATTGCAGGTGGATTCTTTACAGACTGAGCTATAAGGGAAGCCCACTGTAACCTGAGCAGCTTCATATTCCTGCTTTCTCTGTGTTTGCTTGAGAGATCGCACCAGGAGAAAGGGTTATGCAGATAAAATAAAAATGTGAAAACCTGGAGGCCAGTGTATGGTCCCCCAAAACCCACCTGACATGACCTGTCATTTGGGAGCTGATGGTTGCTTCTTGTCAGCTCTCTGAGCTGCCTGTGTGAAAGCAACAACATTGTGTATGTGCGTGTATGCATGTGTACACATGCTCCTTTGCTCACAGTAATGGTGGGGGGAGAGGGAGGATAAATGGGAATATTTACAGGGAGAGGAACTTTATAAATCCAAGACATAATTATTATGAGACTGGAAAAGGCCCCCTCTAATACATTCAAGGGAATCATCTTGACCCAGCCTTGTGTGGGTGGGTCCCTGGGAATTAATAGAGGGTTTTCATCTCTAGCCTATATGATGGGGTGGCAGTGATCGAAGCCCAAGGTTGAGAGCAGAACCATTTGGCACACTCCCACCAAATGAAATAGGTTCGGAGGGATATTGACCAAAATAAAGGGAGTGAATACAGATTGTGCATGGGAAGATTTATGCCCACTGAGTGCTGTGCAGTGATGTGCCTGCAAGCTTCCCTCCAAATCCTGCCCCGGGTGCATGTCAAGGCGAGAGATGTTCAGTCTCACCAAAAACTACATCCTCATCTCTGACAGAAAACTGAGTGGTGTTCAGGTTTTTAAGTGATGGCCTCAAAGGATGGCCTTGGGGCACCAGAAAGTTCAGAAGGAAACTCCTCTGCCCATCTGACAGAGAAGGTGGAGTCCCTTCTCTTGAGCGAGAGCAAGGATGAAACGTCACTCAAGACTGTGGAGTGGGAGAAAGCTGTCTCCTAAAGCAGCAGTAACCCCCAAAGTCACGTTCGAATGATGAGATTTCTCTGCACACTTGGTTGTGAGTTTCTGATGGATGTAAACTTCTCTTTGGTTAGGTCGCTGGTTTTCTCCTGCCTGGGCACTTGGGAGACATTTAAGGTTGGGCTGACATCCTTGATGCCCTGTGGTACACTCCATTAGATACTCTGCATAGTTCCGTAACATTCCTTAACCCACCCTGCGAGGGTAAATGGTACCTTCTCCACTATACAGATGGGAATCTGAGGTTTCAGATTTATAGGACTTGTTGACTGTTGGTGGAGCCAGAGTTAGAATCTGTACGTGATTGATTTTAAGATGTGAAAGAGGAAGAAACTAGTTGCCATTCCACTGCCAAAAAACTGGCCTGAAACCAGCTTTACATGCAGCAGATCTACCTTAACAAACCTTCTCCCTTATTTCAGCAGCTGAAATCACACACACAGACACATACACACAATCACAAAGACTTCTTTCTTCTTTAAATTGTTTGCTAAGCCAGAAGCAACTGTGGATCACTTGAAATGATGTGTGATTACCCCAGTTCCATTTTTCTTTCACCTTGAACGCTGATCACAGCAGACTTGTCCCTGTGCTGCTGAGTGAAGCTTGCTCTAAGTACTTACTGCACCTCAGTGAATGAATGAATAAATAAATGGGTGAGTGATGGATGGTGACAATGGGAGGGGTCGACGCCTCTTGGTGGGAGGAGCTCACCTGTTTTCACTGTCCATTTGCTGTCCTCCTTCCCAGGGTGGCATGATCGCACTGCTGCTGTCTATCTTATGCCTGGTGATGATCCTGTACACTCGCCGGCGCTGGTGCAAGCGCCGCCGGGTCCCCCAACCCCAGAAGAGTGCCAGCGCCGAGGCGGCCAACGAGATTCACTACATTCCTTCCGTGCTCATTGGCGGGCACGGGCGGGAGAGTCTGCGCAACGCCCGTGTGCAGGGTCACAACTCTAGCGGCACCCTGAGCATCCGGGAGACGCCTATCCTGGACGGCTACGAGTACGACATCACCGACCTGCGCCACCACCTGCAGCGGGAGTGCATGAACGGAGGGGAGGACTTTGCCAGCCAGGTCACCCGCACCCTTGACTCCCTGCAGGGCTGTAACGAGAAGGCAGGGATGGACCTCACGCCAGGTGGGTGACTCCGTTCTCATCTCGTGGCTTTAGGGGGCGCTAGGGAACAGCTGTTCTCTAATTTCATGGTTGATTGTCATACGTACATATTGAGATGAGCCAGGGCCCTTTCCCAAGTGGGCAAGAAGAATAAGCTTTCTCTTGCTATGATGGGAGCTGTCTTCTAATATAGAAAATCAGTACAAGGATAAATTGGATTCCTCTCCATTTCCACTTGGCACTGAAAACAGAGATACTTTGAAAAAAATTTTTTTAATTTATTTTTTAATCGAAAGAGAATTGCTTTACAATGTTGTATTGGTTTCTTCCATGTAACAAGGCGAATCAGCCATAATTACACATTTATTGCCTCCCTCTTGAGCCTCCCTCCCCTGCCCCCAGCCCATCCCTCCAGGTAGTTAAAGAGCACCAGGCTCTCCCTGTGTTATAGAACAACTTCTCACCAGCTATCTGTTTCACACATGGTAGTATATATATGACAATGCTACTTTCTCCATTCATCCCACTCTCTCCTTCCCCTGCTGTGTCCACAAGTTTGTTCTCTGTATCTGTGTCTCCATTACGTCCTGCAAATAGGCTCATCAGTACCAGTTTCCTAGATTCCATTTATGTGCATTAATACATGATGTTTGCTTTTCTCTTTCTGACTTACTTCACTCTGTGTTCTAGGTTCATTCACCTCACTAGAACTGACTCAAATTTGTTCTTTTTATGGCTGAGTAATATTCCTTTGTTCATATGTACCACATCTTCTTTATCCACTCATCTGTTGATGGACATCTAGGTTGGGAAGCAGAGGTACTTTAATATCCAACAGAAGAGTGGGTTAGAAGCTTTTTCATATGCAATGAGCAGTCCTCAGGGAAATAAGAGATAGCAAGAAAGATGTGTATGACATTTTTGCAGGTCGTATGTTTGTGTGGGCAATTTAATTTTCCATTGACATGGAGGGGACAGAGGTATCTGTTCTTTTCTATGACTCCTGAGACTTTGGCCTGGGAAAGTTGTTCTGCCTTGCCTATAACCTCTGTGGTCTTTACAAGAGATGTACTTCTTCAAAGAAAATTGAGGAATGCAAGCAAACCGTTTGACCTTAGACACTTTGTATATCTGTGAAACGCTGAGTATAGAAGAGTCTTGGACCTAATGTGGCTGAGCAAGACCAAGGTCGATAAAATGCAGAGAGGAAAAGACTGTACTTTTCATTTACAGCCTCTCTCTCTCATACTTCTATAAATAACAACTATCTGTTGATAAAATCCCAAGGCAATGATCCTTCAAGGAACTGCCCAATTATCTTTGGAGAAGACATTTTTTGAAATGAATCTTGCTTACAGTGTATGGACTTTCAGTGGGGCTTGAAAAGAGTGAAATTGCATCATGGAGGTTTCCATTCTGCTTATCTAGAGAAGATTCCCTAAGACTAGGAATGACTTAATAAGATTTAAAGTCAGAAATTCCTGGAGAGTAAGGGGACATATCTTTAATACCTCTTATTTTTCATAGCACCTGCCATAGTGCTAAGCCCACCGAGTAGCCATATGATTAGAGACTTGGGGAACAGCAGATAGCACGAACATGTGAGAGAGCCAGCTGTCAGACGATAGGGAATGGTCCAGACTGGGATGACAGAGAGGGGGCAAGTTCTGTCTGAATGCACTGAAATTCAAATTTTTGTCAAACCTTGTTCTTACCAAAGGAAAGAAATCTGCAGTCTCTCTCTCACCAAACGGCCACACATGGTGACCCTGGCAATACAGAAGTGGTTGAATTGGATTTCCTTTCTTCACACCTTCTTTTATAACTCTGTCATCCCCTAGAAATCAAAGAGAAGTATTTTAATCTCTTCCAGTCTCTCACTTTAAAGCTTTCCCATTTTAATTTCTATGAAACCCTATCTACCTGGTTCATGCAGATTTCCTTGCTCTCACTTTCTTTCCACTTTTTCTCTTCAAGTTTCTGCCTTGACCTTTCCTTATACAGGAAGCGACAATGCCAAGCTGTCGCTGATGAACAAGTA
Source organism: Bos indicus (assembly GCF_029378745.1). Lineage (NCBI taxonomy): Eukaryota > Metazoa > Chordata > Mammalia > Artiodactyla > Bovidae > Bos > Bos indicus. The sequence continues at coordinate 59,056,157 of NC_091775.1, read as the reverse complement.
TAAAGATAATATCATCGCCACCAGCCCCGTGGACTCCAACCACCAGCAGGCCACTCTGCTCTCTCACACCTCGAGTAGCCAGAGAAAGAGGATCAACAACAAAGCAAGAGGTATCCATGTCTTATATGAGGGCTTAACGGTGGCTTCCTTAATATCAGGGGAGGCAGGGCCACTAATATCCTTGACCCCCTCTCAAGCATGGCTAGGATGACTGTATTTGAGCAGTATTTCTTTTTCTTTTCTTTTTTTTTTATGTCTTCCAGCTCTCCTGCCTTTATTTTATTTTCTTTCCAACTACAATTTTATTTATTTGGCTGTGTCAGGTCCCAGATGCAACATGAGGGATCCTCACTGATGGCACACAGACCTAGTCTCCCCATGGTTTGTGGGGCCCCACTCCCTAACCAGGGACCAAACCCACACTCCCCAGCACTTCAAGGTGGAGTCTTAACTACTGGACCACTAGGGAAGTCCCTGAGCAGTATTTCTGCAGGCCTGCTGAGTGCTACTTACCAAAAATGTAAATACACACAATTCTTTTGACCAAGTAATTTCACTGGTGAGAATTTATCCTTAGTAAATAACTGGACAAGTGTGCAAAGATGTGTGTAAAAGACTGTTCATCACAACATTGTTTAAAAGAGCGAAAAATTGGAAATAGCTTAAGTGTCCATCAGTGGAGAATTGCTTAACTACCTGTACATCTGTCTCCCGTCCAGTGACTTAAGATGATACTGTAGATCTATATCTGTTAATATGGAAAGTAGCCCACCATCTATTCAATGGGGGGAAATGATGTTATAAAATAGAAGGTACAGCAGGATGCCATTTTTAAGGAGAATTTTAAAAAAACCTTTATCTGCTTCTGTATCAGAAAAAAGACAGGGTGCATTCATCAAATGTTCACAGAGTCTTTCTCCGATTTAGAGGACATCAAGGTTGTTCCTTTTATGCGTTTTGGGATCTTTTGACTTTTTTCTCTCTTTTCCACATTGAATATATATTAAACCTAGAACCAGAAAAAATATAGATATTAAGACATACAGACATGTGCCCCTTAAGACATGATTCCAATCTCTATCCACCAGAATCATGACGTGTAATGAAGACACTTTCCCTTTTCCCCTTGTCCACCTGCCATCCACACCGTCCTTCTCTGGCAGGTGGCCCTCCTCGGTAGGAGGATGGGCTGGGTGGAGATAGGGCTCCAGTGATGGCCGTCACATAAAGATCCACTTCTCCAATACATCTGTGTATCCGGAAGCTCTGGTCTCTGTGGCTAATCCTCCCAGACTGTCAGTCACCCTGCTCTCGTTTTTCCCTTGAGCTTGCCCAGTGATTTGGTGCCATGAAGACAAAACTGAAGACACTGTTTCTTTGCTCTTGTCTTTTGACTACAGCTGGTTCCGCCTTCCTGAACCCTGAAGGGGATTCTAGCACAGAGGCAGAAAATGACCCCCAACTGACCTTTTACACCGACCCCTCACGGAGCCGAAGGCGCAGTAGAGGTAGGAAGGCTGGAGGGGAAAGTGGGGAGAGAGGGGCAGTGGAGAGAGGAGGCGAGGAGCTGCAGAGGTGCTGGGTCTAGGTGGGGGCTCTGGCGACTAAAGCCAGTTTCTGCAGGAAGATTGGCATCTCCTTCTAAGGAGGAAGGAAGAGCCAGCGTGGAAGACTTCAGAGAATCATCTCTCCCAGATAATGGCACTCTCAAACAGGTTTCCAGGTTGTTTGAAAGGCTGTTTCTTGGTCAGAAGACTCTCAATTCCTTCTGGAAGCCTCAGGAGTCATAGTTTGCTGTTTAGACACAGGAAATAAAGTTGATAAAGTGTGTTATGTGAAAAATAGACAACATATGTACCCATGCTTACCCAGCCATCCTGAGATTGAGTGAGACAGACAGGCCTTAGGGGGTGGGATAGTTGAGGAACCATGTGGCCTGAAAAAACATGTGGAATGGTTTTTGGCCTTTAATCATCCACCCAGCAGAATCACAGGACCCCCACTGTCCAAGTCCCCTCCCTTCTCCTGGCAGGACCTGGCTTGGTTCGTTCATTCTCCTCAGCATCGATAGAGTTGTCCACCATGCAGCCGCAGCCCACGCCTCCCCACCCTGATGTTCAGTGGTTTCAGGTGTGGCTGTCGCAGCTGTGGCTGCCACTGCCTTGACCTTGAGGTCTCACCGTCATCATTGCTGAGGGAGGTCTGTGTTCAGGCACCAATCAGCTTCACCATTTACTTGCTGTGTGATATTAGATAAGGACAACAACTTCTCTGAGCCTCCGTTTCCATGTTAAATGGGTGAGCAATACCTCATGCACAGGGCTAAGTTATATTAAAATGTACTCTTACGGTGACTGACAAGGCATTATGAGATCTCTACTGTGTTGCTGTTAGAACTCTTTACAGTGGAAACTTGGGGTTTCTACAGCATTTCATCTTAAGTAATTTTAGACAGGGGGTCCTCGAGATGTATTGGAGGGTATTTGACCTCACCTTGTGTTATAGTCAGTAACCTTTCCCCCAACCAGTAATCAACCGATGCCCCTTAGTAGACACCTATCTTTTGGCTCTCTCCCACCTCCACTCAAGTTCGTGACATACTGAGAAATTCTTCCCAGAGATTGAAAGAAGCTCTGTGAATTCCTTACTTCTGGTTTCTGCAGGCTCTGCTGCTATCAGTACAAAAGTTCTTCCCACCACTTTCCTCAAGAGATCAGTGGGGCTCTGGGCCACCTAATCTCTGATGTCCCAGTATCCCTGAGGTGAGAATATAGACCTTTGACCCTCATTACATATTTCTATACAGCAGAGAGTTGACCTAGACTCATCAATCCTAGGCCACAACAAAGCAGGGTAGGTTTCTGCTTTAATAAAACCCTGCCTAGGAAAATCTATAGTAATGAATTAGAATGAGTTTCTTTGCAGCATAAAACTATTCCTTTTAAAATACCAAGCTCTCCTAGTGAATCAACTGTTTGTTGCGATTAACTAGACTGTAAGCTTCTTATGGATGGGCATGTCTAATTTATTTTTCCAAAGTGCCTAGTGAGGGATTTTGCCTGTAATAGATGCTTGCCAGTGTTTGTTGAATTGAACTGGATACATCAATCAGGCCAGCAGGAAATTTTATAACCCACACGCCATGGGTCAGGCTTTGTGATCGGTAGTAGAAACATGAAAACATGGCACAGTGATAAGGCTTAATTTAATAATATAAATAAAGTAAAATGAGTACTCAGAAGAGAGAACAGTTAATTCTACCTGGCAGCAAAAGGAGACAAAAAAAAAGGAGAAAATAATTAGCCTTGGTTTGTATACAATGTATAGAATTTCTTGAAAGAGAAAAATCTAGGGGAAGGGCATTTCAGTAGAGGAAAAGAGTAATACAAAGCCTTGAAAGCGCCAAAGAACATGGCATTTTCAAGCAAGGAAAAGGAGTTCAGTATGGCATAAACAGGCACACCAGGAGATGAGGGATGTGGGTGGGTAACAGGCTTGCTGCCAGAGGACCATGCAAACCATTTACTGGGTTTGCACTTGGTTCCATAGGCCAAATGCATTTAAGCCTTGTAGCTCAGTTGGTAAAGAATCTGCCTACAATTCAGGAGACCTGAGTTCGATTTCTGGGTTGGGGAGATACTCTGGAGAAGGAGATGGCAATCCCCTCCAGTATTCTTGCCTGGAGAATACCATGGACAGAGGAGCCTGGCAGGCTACTGTCCATGGGGTGGTAAGAGTCAGACACGACTTAGCAACTAAACAGCCACCACCACTGTAGGTCAAAGGGAACCCCTGGAAATTGTGAAGTCGGGTAGAGATGCTGGGTGATGGGTTGATGCTGCAGAAGGACCAGAGAGACAAGAGGCTGGGTAGCAAGTCGTTGCTGTCACAGGAGAGCAGTGGCAAGCTCCTGTGAACAGTGACAGCACTGTGAGGAGGGCTGGAACAGCAGGGTGCAGGAGGGCTGGAGGGAGAGCAAGGAATGGGTGAGAATCTCTTCTTGAAGGCTTCAGGGAAGTGTTTACAGGGAGATATTGTTTGAGCTGAGACCTGAAGAATAGGCTGACAAGGTGACAAAATGGCATTCTGTGGAGGAGGGAATAATATGTGCAGAGTCACAGGGACATAAACTATAATTGTCTAGTCAGAGCGCAGTGAATGGTTTACTAGAATCAAGCTTCCGGGGCAAGCCTGTGGTTTGCTTCAGAGACAAGGCTGGAAGATCAGGAGAAAGTCCACTGCCTCGGCTGAAGGACTTGGACCTGACACATCGGTTGGAATCATGGAAGGTTTTTAAAGAGCCAACTCCCTGGTCTGCTCAGCTTCGTGAACCATCCCTCCAGGGCAGTGTGGAGGCTAGATGAGAGTAGGGGAGGGGTGGGGTGTTGACCAGGGAGACTGGGTGGAAGGCTATGGCCATAGTCTGCGGGTGAGATGATGGACACAGGTAGGGAGGCAGAGGGTGGAGTAAGAGAAATTTCAGACACAGAATGAAAAAGATCTCATGACACTGGTGTCAGGGAGGGCGTGGCTTATGAGAGAAGGAAAAGTTAGACATGGTGGGGTTTTTGAACTTGGAAACCAAGGAGACGGCAGTGCCATTCATTGGGCAGTGGAAGTGGGCAGGAGAGCAGGACTGGAGGGAAAGTGGAAAGCCCAGTTCTGGGTATTGCATTTGAGTGCCTGAGGGCCATTCTGGTAGCATATCTATCTGCTGCTCGGACCTGGTGTGGGCTGGAGGTAGAGTGTGTAAGTGTGGGAAACAGGCTCCACGTTGAAGGATACTCACATGAATAGAATATCTCCAGATAACAAGGGACAGGGGTTCCAGAGGCCACCTGTGATTCTGGAGTCTCTCCTTCCCGGCTTTTGCCAACACACCCACTCAGGGAACCTGCTCCCATCAAAGATGTGTGCATCCAGAGACCAAATCTTTCCCTGTGTTCCTGAGAACAGTGGTTCCAAAGACCTCACTGGGCCAGCGAGTGAATAGTGAATTGTCTGGGGGTCGTAGCCTTGCTGGACCTGTGTGCTGATTCTGGCTCCCCTCCTGAGTAGCTGCTTGACTCTAGACTTGCCCTGTGGCCTCTCTGTGCAGTATTTCTGTGGGCGCTGCCTCATTAGGCTGCATCACTGTTAATGATGTGAACTATGGAAGACCCTGGGCACTGGTGCCTGACACATAATCACACTGCATGAGTGTTAACTGTCACTGTTAGGATGGTCCCTTTGAGCCTTATTTCCCTTATCTGTAAAGTGGGCAGTTTCTGTTCAGACTCATAGACGTGTCGTCAGGAAGCAAATGTTTAACGTCATGTACGTAAAAACACTGAGCACATTGCCGGCCAAAATAGATGCCTTTTATTGCTATCAGTAATAAGTACTTACACAGACTATAAGATAATTCCATAGGATCCACACATTTTATTGGCAGCTTGCCTTGCTTTCTTAAGTTCCCACATCTATGAAAGGTCCCTCTTGTTAACTCCCAAACAGAAAACACACCCCCAAAACCTCCCTTCTGAGCCCTGTCCCTACCTACCTGGACATGTTTCTTATCCCTCAGCTTTCTTATTTTATCTCTAAGCTTCTGTTTATAACCATACCTCAAGGACTGCAGGCCTAGGGAGAGCCTTCAGGTGTGACAAGAGCCAGCTTTCCTTGCTTTCCTCCTTCCAGGCCCTAGGACGCCTGCCTAGGGGTGGGAGGTGGTTTGAGCTCCAGGAGTGGAGGAGCTGGTTTGTGAGAGCACCCTCTGTGGAAAACCATGGAAAGTGCAGGGACTTCCAGCGCTGGGTGAAAGCCTTCCCACCACCCTTGAGCAAGAGGTTAGAGCCCCACCAGCCAGCTGAGTAGAGGGCGGCAGTGCCCTCCTTTATGATTTCCCTTTTGAACCTGGCTCAGGAGGCATGCACAGGAACTTGCTTGCAACTGACCGCTGTTCACACTGACGACCACCTATGGCCCAGTCCCCTCTGACTCCAGGCAATGCCATGGTGTTCCCTGAAGCTCATGGACTAGACACATCTCCCACCGGGGCTGTGTTTGCATGCTCCCTCCCCTATTTGCCAGGTTGGGCAGCAAAAGGCCCTTTACTGCCAAGATTCTTAACACCAAACGCTTTGCTCTTGTCTTGTTTTCAGTGGGCTCTCCCCGAAGTCCTGTGAACAAGACGACCTTGACATTGATCAGCATCACCAGCTGCGTGATCGGCCTTGTGTGCTCCTCCCATGTCAGCTGCCCCCTCGTGGTCAGAATCACCCTGCACGTCCCCGAGCACCTCATCGCTGATGGTAAGCCCACCTCTGAGGATGCCATTCCTCTGCCCCCACCCAGAGAGGAAGGCTTCAGGGTGGGCAGGAAAGATACAGACAAGCCAGGGTCCACTGTGACCTATTACTATTAGTGAGAAAAAAAATATACCCAGATAAGAAAGACAGAGGACAAAATTAGATTGTCCACCAATGAAATCAGATTGTTGTGTTGTTCAGTCGCCCAGTTGTGTCCGACTCTTTGTGACCTCATGGACTGCAGCACGCCAGGCCTCCCTGTCCGTCACCATCTCCTGGAGTTTGCCCAAGTTCATGTCCATTTCTGATGGAATCAGAAAACAGATTAAAAAAAAATGAGCAGATCACTGTCTCCTCTCTGTGCCCATTTCTGTTTGCTTTTCAATAAGCACCTGTCTCAGACGGTAAAGCATCTGCCTACAATGCAGGAGACCTGGGTTCAATCCCTGGGTTGGGAAGATACCCTGGAGAAGAAAATGACAACCCACTCCAGTACTCTCACCTGGAAAATCCTATGGACAGAGGAACCTGGTAGGCTACAGTCCATGGGATCAAAAAGTCAGACACAACTGAGCAACTTCACTTCACTTGGTGGATAAATACAGAGCTTACTGGCTATAGATACATAGCCACCAAGATTCTCTTAGCCTTTGAATGGGGAAAAGCTAAGTGAAATAGTCAAGTGTTGAAGTATCAGTCATGTTTCCAATTGGTATGCCTGGTGAGAAATTCCTAATTGCAGTAACTTGCTATGAGCCTAGCAAGCTGAAGCAATAATTTACTTTCACCCAGGGGAACCCCAATATAATGAAGGAATAATATAGGTTTGGAGAGTCCCTGAATTAGTAAAGCCCAGAGCACCTAATTGACTTGTTAATGTCTGTTCTCTCAGTTGCTGTTAAGGCTGAAAACAGGTGGGGACTGTCCAGGGGGTTAGAGAGCCTGCTATTTCATGGCAACTGAAGACAGGCAGCAGGTCCCTGTTCCTTGGATGAGTGCCAGCGCCTGTGGCTGGGTCTGATGGAGCCATGCCACAGCCATCACAGAGCTGCTCTGTCCCTCTATCCCTTGGGACCACCCTAGTAGAGATGGGATGGGGCGAGTCAGCAAGGGATGATGTGGCAGGAGGTCCAAGAGGTGGCCGAGCATCTGTCTGCTGACTCCTTGCTCTGTGACTCACTGTGGGCCAGGATTAGTAGAGGTAATGACCTTGGGTTGGGGCTAATCTGCAGAGCACCCCTTATTCTGTCTTCCGTGATGCATGTGTATGTGTGTCGAGGGGTGGGTGGTGGTGTTATGTGCACACACAAGCACATCTCCTCTCTCTCCCCCTGCAGGGAGCCGCTTCATCTTGCTGGAGGGGAGCCAGTTGGATGCCAGTGACTGGCTGAACCCTGCCCAAGTGGTTCTCTTCTCTCAGCAGAACTCCAGTGGACCCTGGGCCATGGACCTCTGTGCCCGGCGGCTCCTGGACCCCTGTGAACACCAATGCGACCCCGAAACTGGTAGGCGGGAGCATCGGGCAGCGGGTAACTGTCAGAGTTCATGCCTCTTGCAAGCACCCCCTCAAAATCCAGGCCACCCCTCCTGATTGACCCATTATCATTGGGAGCCAAAGCTGTGCAGACTGGCAGCTCAGGTTGGGCCCCTGAGCGTGCTGGCTTGAAATGTGGGTCATCTTCTGGCAGAAGCCTTGGAAACATCCTGACTATAGCCACAAGCCCCACAGATATCTCAGGATGACCTCCATAGCCCATTTCCCTGCAGTCGGGGGATATCAGCTATGGGGTCTGAAATCATTATGCATGTTTACTGCAGAAAATTTGGAGAATTTAGAAAAGCATATAGAAGGAAATGATTCTCATCTATAATTCTATCTCCTGGAGAAATCATTTAAAAATTTTAATGTCCTCCCCTCTGATCTTTTACAGTGACTGATTCTTAGAAGTTTGTAAGCACACTAAGTCCTGTAGAGTTTTCTTGATTTTTTTCACACATTCTATCACGGGAATTTTCTAGAAACACTAAATAATCCTCAATAATGTAATTTCTAATGACCATTTGGTATTCTATTGTATGTCTGTATCATAGCTCATTTAAATAGTCCTGTATTATTTGACATTTAGGATGCATTAAATTTTTAATTTTTACAAATACTATTAAAATGAATATCTTTCCACATAAATGTAAGGCACATTTGAAGTCATGTTCTTCAAATAAATCTTAGAAGAGAGATTACTGGGCCAAAGGGTATAGGCATCTTTCAGGCTGTTATATTATCCAGTGGGGCTGGGACTGCTCTGAGAGAGGGTTTGAATTCAGACACAGTATGCGTTGGGGTGTTCACAGTGCTTTTTGAGCTCCAATATACCAGGAATATGGAGCCTTCATCCCAGGTTGCTTTGCACTTTCGTTGTAGAAGGACTTCATCTATGATATTCTTTATAAAGACCTAGTTCCAGCAGATTCAGTACACAGATAGCTCCTTCTCAGAGCCTGGTTCAGTTCAGTTCAGTTCAGTTGCTTGTGTCCAATGCTCTGCAACCCAATGGACTGCAGCATGCCAGGCCTCCCTGTCCATCACCAACTCCCGGAGCTTGCTCAAATTCATATCCATTGAGTCTGTAATGCCATCCAATCTTCTCATTCCCTGTCATCCCCTTTTCCTCCTGCCTTCCATCTTTCCCAGCGTCAGGGTCTTTTCCAATGAGTCAGTTCTTCACATCAGGTGGCTAAAGTATTGGAGTTTCAGCTTCAGCATCAGTTCCCCCATGAATATTCAGGACTGATTTCCTTTATGATTGACTGGTTTGATCTCTGTGCAGTCCAAGGGATTTTAAGAGTCTTCTCCAACACCACAGTTCAAAAGCATCAATTCTTCAGCACTGAACTTGATTTATAGTCCAACTCTCACATCCATACATGACTACTGGAAAAACCATAGCTTTGACTAGATGGACCTTTGTTGGCAAAGTAATGTCTCTGCTTTTTAATATGCTGTCTAGGTTGGTCATAGCTTTTCTTCCAAGTAGCAAGCATCTTTTAATTTAATGGCTGCAGTCACCATCTGCAGTGATTTTGGAGCCCAAGAAAATAAAGTCTGTCACTGTTTCCATTGTTTTCCCATCTCTTTGCCATGAAAGGATGGGATCGGATGCCATGATCTTTTTTGAATGTTGAGTTTTAAGCCAGGCTTTCTGCCTTAAGGGTGGTATCATCTTCATATCTGAGGTTATTGATATTTCTCCTGGCAATCTTGATTCCAGCTTGTGCTTCACCCAGCCCGGCATTTTTCATGATGTGCTCTACATAGAAGTTAAATAAGCAGAGTGACACGGAGAAGGCAATGGCACCCCACTCCATTACTCTTGCCTGGAAAATCCCATGGATGGAGGAGCCTGGAAGGCTGCAGTCCATGGGGTCGCTGAGGGTCGGACACAACTGAGCGACTTCACATTCACTTTTCACTTCCATGCATTGGAAAAGGAAATGGCAACCCACTCCAGTGTTCTTGAGAATCCCAGGGATGGGGGAGCCTGGTGGGCTGCCGTCTATGGAGTCGCACAGAGTCGGACACAACTGAAGTAGCTTAGCAGCAGCAGCAACAGCAAGCAGAGTGACAATATGCAACCTTGATATACTCCTTTCCCAACTGGAATCAGTCTGTTGTTCCATGTCTGGTTCTAACTGTTATTCTTGACCTGCATACAGACTTTTTAGGAGGCAGGTAAGGTGGTCTGGTATTCCCATCTCTTTAAGAATTTTCCAGTTTGTCATGATCCACACAGTCAAAGGCTTCAGCATAGTCAATGAAGCAGAAGTAGATGTTTTTTCTGGAATTTCCTTTCTTTTCCAATGCATGTTGGCAATTTGATCTCTGGTTCCTCTGCGTTTTCTAAATCCAGCTTGAACATCTGGAAGTTCTTAGTTCACATACTGTTGAAGCCTTGCTTGGAGAATTTTGAGCATTACTTTACTAGCATGTGAGATGAGTACAATTGTGTGGTAGTTTGAACATTCTTTGGCATTGCCTTTCTTTGGGATTGGAATGGAAACTGACCTTTTCCAGTCCTGTGGCTACTGCTGAGTTTTCCAAACTTGCTGGCATATTGAGTGCAACACTTTCACAGCATCATCTTTTAGGATTTGAAATAGCTCAACTAGAATTCCATCACCACCACTAGCTTTGTTCATAGTGATGCTTCCTAAGGCCCACTTGATTTTGCGCTCCAGGATGTCTGGTTCTAGGTGAGTAATCACACCATTGTGGTTATCCGGGTCATGAAGATATTTTTTGTATGGTTTTTCTGTGTATTCTTGTCATCTCTTCTTAATATCTTCTCCTTCTGTTAGGTCCATACCAGTTCTGTCCTTTATTGAGCCCATCTTTGCATGAAATGTTCCCTTGGTACTCTAATCCTCCTGAAGAGATCTCTAGTCTTTCCCATTCTATAGTTTTCCTCTGTTTCTTTGCATTGATCATTTAGGAAAGCTTTCTTATCTCTCCTTGCTATTCTTTGGAACTCTGCATTCAGATGCTTATATCTTTCTCTTTCTCCTTACCAGAGGCATGGTAAAATACCTTAGAACCAGGGAAGGGGATGTACTGACATCTAAGACCCCCAGGTGAAACATTGTTGGAGTCTAGAGCCGGCTCCTCCAGCTCTCTGTACCTCATGTACCACCCCCTCTTCTTCCTCCTCCTATACACATGCACATACAGACACACACACACACACACACACACACACACACACACATACAGATGCATCTCAGTCAGGTGCCAGGCTGTAAGGATATCAGTAGAAGTTGCCTCCAAGAGACTTGGCTCTTACTTCTGTTATAATCCATCATTTCAGCTCTCTGGGGGAATAACAGGTAACCGCAGCATCAAAAGTTCACCTTGTTAGGTCTAAAAGTTGTTGTTACGTGGGCCCATCGCAGAGATTCTAGGCCCCCATATGGAGGAGAAAGCACAGCATTTTAAACATCTGATGTCTAAGACTGTGCTTACTTGCTGCTCCTCCCACGCTGTCAGGCAAACACCAAACCAGACAGATGGGCTGTGCACCATGCCCAAAAGCCAGCGTGCTCAGGAGAGAAAAGCAGGCTTATCTCAGTGGTGGGGCCTCTCCAGGCAACTGAGTAGTCTCTGGCCCCCTCTGACCTGCATGGGGAGACCCTGGCCAATCTCACTTGTTAAAGTCACTTCTGAGAGAAGCATGACATCCAGAGGGTCTTGGAAGCTTCACCTGAGGTTTTAAAGAACAGGAAGCTTTTTTGAATAACACGTGGAAAGAGGGATTGATGTTTTAAGCTTGGTCGGTCTTAGAGATAAACCCCTCCTTACTTTAGGTCAGTGCTCAAATTCCCTAAGAAGTACATGCCTTGCCTGAAGTCCCATGGCTACCGCAGGCAGAGTTGGTGTTCTATCCACCATGAAATCGGAGCAGAAGTGGGGTTGTAAAGGTCAAGGCCAACATACCTGTCACTGTAACACTATTCACCAGTCACCACTGCTGGACATCCCTGTTTCCCAAGCTGGAAGCTGAAGAAGCTACTTGTCCACAGCGAAGCTCCCATCACCTCTTCAGCCCCTCCTGATGTCTCATTGCTAATCCTCACTGCAGATGCCTTTGGGAAGCCCCTCCCCTGCCAGTGGCTTCCCAGTATTTGTGGCAATTAATGAAATTCCAACTGGAAAGCCAGGGGTGGAAGTTAAAACAAGAACCCCCAACAGAACTAAGGTGCGATATCTTCATTCAGGGTAGCCGCTGGGAAATGATGGCTGCAGAGACTTCCATTTCCATCAATGCTGGGGTTGGAAACCCTCCCCCTTCCCGCCCTGCTTCTGTCTGAGCAGGGGATGATGTGGTCATCCCACACAATCATCAGCAAGAAACTTTATCGCCTCCCACACTCTATCCTAGAGCCTTTCTCCAAGGAGCTCAGTGTGGGAATTGGCTGCAAGTCAAGCCCACGTTATTTTTGCAGTCCTCCAGCTAACTCACTTGGAAATGCCATAGTGTTGGGACATGTGCTTTCCCAGCCATGCTGAGGGCTCTGCCCATGTGGATGGGTAGAACTGTGCAAGTGCACATGTATACTTTTTCACACACACAAACACACACGCAAGCACTGGTGCTCAGTCACCTCAAAGGAGCACCCCCTCCCCCAGAGCCTGAAGCTCTCCTTAGGCACCCTTCCAACGTGTTCCAAACTTAAGTGTGTGTTTACTCATCACCCGCACAGAAATTTGGAGTACCAGGTGGGGTAGGTGTTGTAGATTGTTTAGTCGCTCAGTCGTGTCCAACTCTTTGTGACCCCATGGACTGCAGCATGCCAGGCCTCCCTGTCCTTCACTATCTCCTGGAGTTTGCTCAAACTCATGTCCATTGAGTCAGTGATGCCATCCAGCCATCTCATCCTCTGTTGACCCCTTCTCCGCCTACCCTCAGTCTTTCCCAGCATCAGGGTCTTTTCCAATGAGTCAGCTCTTTGCATCAGGTGGACAAAGTATTGGAGCCTCAGCTTCAACATCAGTCTTTCCAATGAATATTCAGGGTTGATTTCCCTCAGGATTGACTGGTTTGATCTCCCTGTTGTCCATAGGACTCTCAAGAAAGAGTCTTCTCCAGCATCACAATTTGAAAGCGTCAATTCTTCAGGGTTCAGGTGTTGTGAAGTGAAGTGAAGTGGAGTTGCTCATCGTGTCTGGCTCTTTGCGATCCCATGGACTGTAGCCTAGCAGGCTCCTCCATCCATGGGATTTTCCAGGCAATAGTACTGGAGTGGGTTGCCATTTCCTTCTCCAAGGGATCTTCCTGACCCAGGGATGGAACTCAGGTCTCCCACATTGTAGACAGATGCTTTACCGTCTGAGCCACCAGTGAAGTCAGGTGTTGTAATGGGCTCCTAAATATGTTCACTTCCTAATCTGAAGAACCTGTTAAAATGTTATGTTACCTGGCAAAAATGAATTCAAGTTGCAGGTGAAATTAAGGTTGCTGGACATCTGATCTTAAAATAAGGGGAGTATCCTGAATTAATCAAGTAGGCCCAATGAAATCACAAGAGTGCTTAACAGTGGAAGAGGAAGGGAGAAGAGGCCAGAGTGATGCCACATGAAAAGCACTCCACCAACCATTGCTGGATTTGAAGGCTGAGGAGCCAGTGAATGCAGGCATCCTCTGCTGCTGCTGCTAAGTCGCTTCAGTCGTGTCCGACTCTGTGCGACCCCAAAGATGGCAGCCCACCAGGCTCCGCCATCCCTGGGTTCTCCAGGCAAGAACACTGGAGTGGGTTGCCATTTCCTTCTCCAATGCATGAAAGTGAAAAGTGAAAGTGAAGTCGCTCAGTCGTGTTCGACTCTTAGCGATCCCATGGACTGCAGCCTATCAGGCTCCTCCGTCCATGGGACTTTCCAGGCAAGAATACTGGAGTGGGGTGCCATCACCTTCTCCGAGGCATCCTCTAGAAGGTGGAAAAGGCAAGGAAGATGATTCTCCCCTGAAGCCTCTAGAAAGGAACACAGCTCCATGGACACCTTGTTTTTAGCCCAGTGAGACTCACATCAGATTTCTGACCTGCAGAACTGCAAGGTAGTAAATTTCTCTTGTCTTAAACCACTAAGTTTGCGGTAATTTTTTTATGGTGACTATAGAAAAATAACACACCAGGGAAGGAGAAAAAGGACAGAGGAAAAATAAACATTGTTATGCCCTCTGTATGTCGCCCTGGCATGGTTTATGGAGGGTGGCTACACAGACCGAGAGATGGGTCAGGAATCTGCAGAAGGCCTAGAGCTAGAAGGAACTTGAGATCCATATTCCAGCCTCCCCTTGCCGTTCTCCCACTGTGCTATTTGGGCAGGACATTATGTACCTAAATTTACTAGCCTGGGAGCCCTCTGGCAACCACATACTGACTTTCTCTCCCAGATCCTGCCAGGTTGGTGACCCTGGGTGTGTCTCTGGTCACGTGGGGCTAACAGCACACTACTGAAATTGTATCCTGCCTGGATCCAGCCAGGTGTTGACTTTTTCTGTACTTTCTAAGGGTTTTTGTGGCAGCTATATTTTGGTTGATTGGTTTTCTGATGGCAATACAGACTGACTAGCTTCAGCAACTTCTCTCTCTCTCTGCTCCCTTCCTGGCCTTTGTTCTGCCATATGGGCAGCTGTGGAGGCTTCACACACCTGCTGGATTTCACAGCCCCCATCATTTCTGGCCACAGACCTTCATTGCCCTTTTCAGGATATGTAGCTTTTATGAGTCTGCAAGGAGGATTGGCTTCCAAGCTAAATCAAGTTTTAATCCCCATCCAAGATAGTCACTGAAATTCTTTCTGTCCCAGATCTTTGTGTAGGCCAGTCCCATCCTGGAAGAAGTGTGTAAAATCTGGTGAGGGGCATTGACTAGTTCCCAGACTCACTCTAGCCCTCCTCCCTTTTCCTTGCTCTGAAAAAAGACCTTTCTCTCTCTTTTTCTCTAGTCTTCCCTAGTTTTCAGAACCCAGTTTGGCGGGGTACCACAGCTCCCATTTTGTTCCTGCCCACTGGATTGCCCACTCACCCCAAACTCCTTTTGTGGCTCAGTTAAAGCACCTTGCTTCAGGGTGTACTTTTGGCTTATTTCCCTCTGTCTGTCCTCCCAGAGTCACCTATGGCTATTTGATTCTGAGCCTGATGTCTGCCCAGAAGAGGAGACCAGGCAATTAGATGTTATTCCCTCCCAGATGTCTTGCAAAGATTTCTCTTTTTGGATGAAGCATACCCAATTCATTTAAATAAAAGTCAGCAGCTACCTGAAGGTTGGAGATGATCAGGGCTTTTTGGCATTGATTTCTGTATTTACCTCATGAAGAACTTGTGTTCAGCCCAGTCATGTCTGAGGAGCTCTGGCTTCAAGGTCTTCCTTTAACCCTTCAAAGAGGTTTGTGCCTCCATCTGTCTGTGGAATGAGTGGGAAATGACCGAAGGCACTGCACATCACGGAAGGTACCTCGAGGTGTCTGCCTTCAGGGTGTCAAGCGCAGATCAAGTGTAAGCATCTCCAGGCCCTACATGGATCATCTCTTGGGTGGGGTTGTGCTCTCTGGCAATGTGGCTGCCTTTGAGTGCCTCCTGCAGGGCACGCTTCATCGCAGTTGGGCACTTCTCTGTGGCCGAGACACGTCTCTGCATTGGATTCCTATGAACACCACCACAGAGTCGGCACGTCATGTGTTCCCTGCCATCTGTCACAGCAGATGCAGAGACTGTAACACTTCGAGCTTAGGAGGGCATCCAACACCCTTGTGGGGTCTTTAAAATTCACAGCTAACAGTCAGAGCCTGTGCTTGCACGAAACCCCTCTTAAAGTCAAGATTTAGCTGTTGGTTGCCATAGCAACTTTCCTCATCAAGTCTGAACTCCTTTCAATGTAGATGGCCAAACTGGTTTTGAAGAGGAATACAGAAGAGAAAAGTTTGGTGAGTCCCAGAAATGAGGATGATTTAAGAGGCAAATTTTGGAAATCCTCAAACCCTAACCTGATATGTTTGAAACATCTCTCTGTTGCTCTGACTTGGGGCTGCATTTACCATTGTATGGAGAAAAGCTTTTGTTGTCAGTAGTGTCCCCACATAGTAATGAATGATGGAAACCTCATAAGGGGATAATGACTATGAAGGCAATTTGTGGAAGGTAAATGTGCTCTACAAATGGTAGGTATTGCCATCATTAGGAAAATCAAGCTCTGCTTGAACTCTGGGTTGTTACTGCATTTATTTCTACACGTTTTGTGGTAACTAGATCTCAAGTGTGGAGGAAGGATTCACTTTTTTGTCAGTCTTTAATTCTAGGCAAGGCATCCAGCCAAGAACTTTCTAAGAGTCAGAGTGATGGGTTTGACAACCTCTTGAGATTACTTCCTGTTTTGTAATATCATATCCATGCCTAAATGTCCACAAGGAAATTAAAAGATGATCTGCTTAAGGGAGAATCATATCTGGACACTTGACCCATTAATTGGCTTGATATTGGCATCTTGGGGAGAGGTGGTGGTATCTATAAATTTAGGGCACACTTTAATTTATTATTGTCCATTACACAGTATTTATACAAGGTCTATTCAAAAAGAGGAAAAACCAGCTTATTCCTCCGCTTGTGTAACTTTCAGTCTAGAGTCCACGCTTTCTTTGGAACTGATATGATATGAAGCCCAGCTCGTGGTATTTCCCTTCTTGCCCTCCTCTGGTCCTCGTCCATTTTCTTTCCTTCTATCAGCAAAACAGCCTTCACCAGAAGCCTTATCATCAGCTGTGCTTTCTTATGTTTGACTCCCAGCTTCGTGACCATGCCTAGATTCAGCTCAGCACCTCTGAAGCCAGTAAATTGGAGCCCGTTGTGAATCTGGCCCACGTGGAAGCCTAAATTTGTCATCCAGAAGACAAAGCACTGCTCTAACGCTCCCTTTGTATCCCTCACAAAGGAAGTTATTCATTTTCACTCCACTCCTGAGCACCTTGACTGAGTCGGTGCGGGAGAGGACGATGAGTGTTATCTGGTTGTGAGACTCTGATGGGCAGTAGCTTATAGGGCAATTTTGGCAAGAATGTCTGTGCTTAGAGTTTAACAAAAACTTCTTGCTCAGAGCCTACACAATCCCTGCCCTCATAACTGTAAGGCCCCTTCACTTCATTTTTATTGTTTTTTATCTTTGAAAAGAGGAAATAGCTCTCAAAGCTTTTATTCCATCTCTGTCCTTTTAGAGCATCTCTTCCCAAGGAGATAAAGAAACCTTACCCCTTGTCTCTGTAGGGCCTGGTGCCTGTATAGCAATTTCCAAGTTTTAGGGAGTCACACCCTGTTCTTTCACTGTCTACAAGTTAAAGAAGCAGTCTGTGACAGAGTCAGTACTGGTGCTGTAGTGAAACTGGTCTCAGCAGTTTAGGGATGCATAGCATCACCCGAGGAATTGTTAACAGGAGGAAACAGTTACAATTTTCTTCAAAGCCATTCTAAGTAGAGCAATGGTTCTTGATCTTTTGGGGGGTCTTGGATTGGCTGGTAAATCTGATGAATGTTATGGAAGGCTGCTCAGGAAAGATGCACATAAACACACTTCAGTTTTGCATACAATTCCAGAGAAGGCGATGGCACCCCACTCCAGTACTCTTGCCTGGAGAATCCCATGGACGGAGGAGCCTGGTGGGCTCCAGTCCATGGGGTTGCTAGGAGTCAGACATGACTGAGCAAATTCATTTTCACTTTTCACTTTTATGCACTGGAGAAGGAAATGGCAGCCCACTCCAGTGTTCTTGCCTGGAGAATCCCAGGGACGGGGCAGACTGGTGGGCTGCCATCTATGGAGTCGCAGAGTCAGACACGACTGAAGCAAGTTAGCAGCAGCAGTTAGCAGCCAGAGAGGCTGTGGACCTCTTGGTACCCTATCGGAGTAATGAATGGTAATGAAACATAGTGATACCATAAACAAACATAGGTGATCCTTCTGTTTATCAGCACAAAGATGATTAGCTTTGGACTTCCCTGGATGTCCAGTGGTTAAGATGCCACCTTCCAATGCAGGGGATAAGAGCTAGATCCCTGGTTGGGGAACTAGGGTCTCACATGCCTCGGGGTGTAGCCAGAAATTAAAAAAAAAATTATAGCTATTTTCATTTAAAAACCTAGAGTTCTTATAAAATCATAATAGCTATAAGTGGCCTCCTCTAAATACAGCCGTTGTACTTGGGCTAGCTACACAGCCTGGTTGGGGAAAAAGGTCTGTAGTCAGACTGACATAGCTTCAAATGCTAACTCTGCCATTTAAAAGCTTTCTCCAAATCCCTTAATTTTTCTGAGCCTCAGTTTCCATTATCAGCATAACATCGCTAATAATACATACTTTTCAAGTTTCTTAGAAATATTTGATAAAATAACTCACTTATGTGGTCTTTGAACATGTACTGATCATCTAATACGTACCTTGCAGTATTTGGCCACTGAGAAAATAAAGATGAAAAAGTCCCTTGCTCAGTCCTTCTTGGATTTTGTGTCTGCGGAGCCCATGTAACAGGTGCTGTGTAAATGTTAGTTTCCTCCACTAGTGAAAGTCATCATGTAGTGAAAATGGACGATTGGTGCTGTGTTCCCTTACATGGGCAGTGGAGATGGGAATGTATGGCATAATGGGATTTATGGCCTCATCCCTGCCACTGTTAGAGTTTGATCTGATCATTACATTTTCTCCAACACAGACATGTCAATCAATTTCTTTGTGTTTCTTTTCCTTCTTCCTCACCCTGCTTCTAAGGGGAATGCCTCTGCTACGAAGGTTACATGAAGGATCCAGTACACAAGCATCTTTGCATTCGGAATGAATGGGGAACCAACCAGGGGTAAGTGAGGGGATGGCGAATTAGCCGGTTCCTGGATATTACCACGCCCTCAGGCAGACAGGATGCAGAGCAATTGCCTCTAGAGGGACAGAGCTAAAGGGTGGTTCTATTCTGAACATCAAATGGGTGACCTGTCACTGTGCATCCATATTTACACCATCCCAGTGACGTCCTTCTCTTCTTTCTCTCTGCTTATGAGTTCAGAGCCTTCAGCTGGGATCTGGGAATCAGGCTTCCTTTTCTTACCGCCGTCAACCATGAGGATTCCACAGACAGGACTTAGCTGATGATTTTGTTGGAGACACGTGAAGACACACAGACTCTAGCACAGCTCCCCCAGAGCTCCACG
The DNA here is from genome assembly GCF_029378745.1 of Bos indicus. NCBI lineage: Eukaryota > Metazoa > Chordata > Mammalia > Artiodactyla > Bovidae > Bos > Bos indicus. Next base: position 59,037,136 of record NC_091775.1, on the reverse strand, counting down.
AGCTTTGTGAGACTGACATGAGTAGAAGCTTGTTTTCACCAGCACTGTCAGAGAGGGTGAGATGCAAAGACTCGGGGAATGCAGGATTGAGATAAAGGAGTTTTGTCTGATCCCCAATTGCCATCTCTCTGTGAGACCTTTGCTTTCCCCCGAGCATAGACAACTGGGGTAAAATATTAATAGTTACCATGTCCATTGCTTTGTTTTTAAATCTATTTTACTTTTTAAAATTTTTCATGGTGATAAAATATACGTAACATAGAAATGATTATTTTCCCCATTCTTAAGTGTACAATTCAATGGCACTAAGTGCACATAGTATTGGGTCACTATCACCACTGTCTATCTTCTGTTGCTTTTTTAATCTTTTTATACTTTATTCAGGGTGCTGAGAACCCATTTTCTGCCTTGACTGTGTTCAGTAGGAAAGCGTGGGGAGACAAGGGTCAATAATGCTAATAATAGCAGTCAGTGGGGCAGGGGAAACTGGAAATCAGGGCAAAAGCCCTCTTGGAGTGATTGCTTGGACTGCAGAGTTGAAATGTATTTGCAGCCTGACAAGGTGGAGAAAAGAAACCACCATCCCTTCCCATAGCACCACTGAGGACTCTTAGCCCTGAGGTCGGTGCTTAGCCTCCTCTGTATGTTTCTGATGAGCCCAAACCTAGAATATTGAATGTAGTTCTGGACTCTCAAAGCAATAAATATGGAGACAAATGGGTGAGAGTTTGGAGAAGAGCAATAAAAATGATTGAAGAGCCCGAGGGAGTGATTTATGATGAAGGGATAGAAGAACTCCACTCAGAGAACTTGGCCAGCTGATGACTAAGTCAAGGCATGATAGATGCCCGTAGACGTTCGATGAGGGCAAATGTGCTGGAACGGGTTGAAGTTGAGTGATAAGGACAAGAGAGAATGAAGTTAAGGAAAGGAAATCCGAGTCACAGGTCAGAAAACTTGGGGGAAGTCAGAATGCCATGAAATTTCTCTGTTAGTGAAAATGAAGGATGACTCCGTTTCTACTGAATTGGTGATTGTGTCAGGGAGTCAGGCTGCAAAATGTAGAGGAAGGAGTTTGGAGAAGGGTAAATGCATATGAGGTGGCCTGCTGTTGAAAGACTGGTGGGAGAGCTTGGCTCAGAGATGCCAAGCAGAGTGTGAATGGTGCACGTGTAAAGGCAGCTCAGTCCTCTTCCTCTCTGACCCCTGACATGTTTGCATGGTTGCTGGGGCACCAGGATTTTAGCCTATGGCTGAGAATCTCAGTTGACTATGATTCTTACTGAGTAAAATATTGGGAAAGCTGATGAATAACTGACAAAGAGATCTCTTAGCCAGCATACCTGCTGCTGAAGTAAACAATGACAAAAAATCATTTCACTTTGTGCCCTGAATGATCAGGGCTGGCTGTCTGCAGTGATTGGATTTGGGGGCTAATCACTCAAGCCTCCGTGCCCCTTGTCTTGTAGACAGATCATGTGAGGATGGGCCTGACTTCACTGGGTAATTGCACAAGGCTTCGTCATTCCCTCTGGCTGTGTGTAGAGACAGTCTTAGGATGTAGACAAGAGCCTCCAGGGAAATGGTGGAGGCCCCACGATGGTGTCATTTAAAATAAGACAGGCTAAAGCCCCAAGTTACAGACTGACAGGAACATTAGCCCCAGGAAACAGACAAGTAGACCTAATCTGTCATTTCCATCTCTAATTTCCATTATTCTCTGATCATCACTGTCTACGAGGTCTCGTTTTGGACACTAATAAAATAATGGAGCAACTGTTAGGAGGTGGGGGAAAAGTGACTATCTGGAGAATAATGGAGCCAGGAGTGATAAGCAGCATGAGTTTATATGTATATAAAGAAGTGCCAGACAAAGGACTGCATTTTCCTCCTAAAATGACAAGATAAATGAAAAGCAGAAGACGCCATACATCTTGATCTAAATCAGGGGTCTGATGCCATGTTTCTTTAAATTATTCTTACAAAATTAATCGAAATTGATTTCAACGTGAAAACTGTCACTTGAATTGAAAATTACCTGACGGATTGCTAACTAATGACATGTATTGGGGTATTATGGAAAAATCAATGGTAGGCCTGATTTTCCTGAATAATTTATTTAATGTTCCAGGAGGTGGAGGTGAGCTGCAAGTATGGGAATTTACATTTTTCACTTAGTATTCCTATATCGCATACGTTAAAATACCTGAACATTCTTTTGAAGTCAAACAACCAAATCCTAGGCCACTGAAAGCTAAGATGAATTCCCTTGTGAAAAATCTAGGTTAATGTACCAAAGGAAAAGTAGCAATGAAGCAGTCATGACTTTCAGACAAGGAAGAACATTGATCAAGGACGTTAATACAAAAAAAATATCCAGTGGATAATTCTGTGAGACAGAGGATTTACCTGCAACTTTATCCGGCCACTGCATTGTGCTTCAGTTTACCTGGATCTATATGTGTTCGTGTGAGTGTGGTATGTGATGTATGTGTGAGTGATATGTGTGTCTGAGTGAGCAGATTTGTTTATAGAAATCCCCTCACTGCTCCAGGATTCCCTGGTGGCTCAGACAGTAAATAATCTGCCTGCAGTGTAGGAGATCTGGGTTTGATCTCTTGTTTAGGGAGATCCTCTAGAGAAGGAAATGGCAACCCACTCCAATATTCTTGCCTGGAGCGTGGACAAGGGAAACTGGCGGGCTATAATCCATGGGGTCAAAAAGAGTCAGACACAGCTGAAGCGATTAACACACACTTTCTCACCATGCCATTCCGTCGTTTACTCTCTCACTCATTCATGTTTTCAGCAAATATTCACTGTATTACCCATTGTGGCCCAGGATAGGCTAGGTTGCTAATTATAAGAAGAAGATGTTGTCTCTGCTCTGGAAGAACTAATAGTCTAGATAGATAGGTGGGCACATAACAAGGAAATTGCAGTGAATTCTAAAACCAGTTAAAGGTTTCAGTTCAGTTCAGTTCAGTCGCTCAGTCGTGTCTGACTTTTTGTGACCCCATGGACTACAGCACGCCAGGGTTCCCTGTCCATCACCAACTCCTGGAGTTCACTCAGACTCATGTCCATTGAGTCAGTGATGCTATCCAATCATCTCATCCTGTCGTCCCCTTCTCCTCCCATCTTCAATCTTTCCCAGCATCAGGGTCTTTTCAAGTGAGTCAGCTCTTCACATCAGGTGGCCAAAGTATTGGAGTTTCAGCTTCAACATCAGTCCTTCCAATGAATATTCAGGACTGATTTGCTTTAGGATGGACTGGTTGGGTCTCCTTACTATCCAAGGGTCTCTCAAGAGTCTTCTCCAACACCACAGTTCAAAAGCATCAATTCTCGGCACACAGCTTTCTTTATAGTCCAATTCTCACATCCATACACGCCACTGGAAACACCATAAGCTTGACTAGATGGACCTTTGTTGGCAAAGTAATGTCTCTGCTTTTCAATATGCTATCTAAGTTGGTCATGACTTTTCTTCCAAGGAGCAAGAGTCTTTCAATTTCATGGCAGCAGTCACCATCTGCAGTGATTTGGTAGCCCAAGAAAATAAAGTCTGTCACTGTTTCCACTGTTTCCCCATCTATTTCCCATGAAGTGATGGGACCAGATGCCGTGATCTTAGTTTTCTGAATGTTGAGCTTTAAGCCAACTTTTTCACTCTCCTCTTTCACTTTCATCAAGAGGCTCTTTAGTTCTTCTTCACTTTCTGCCATAAGGGTGGTGTCATCTGCATATCTGAGGTTATTGATATTTCTCCTGGAAATCTTGATTCTAGCTTGTGCTTCTTCCAGCCCAATGTTTCTCATGATGTACTCTGCATATAAGTTAAATAAGCAAGGTGACAATATACAGCCTTGATGTACTCCTTTCCCAATTTGAAACTAGTCTATTGTTCCATGTCCAGTTCTAACTGTTGCTTCCTGACCTGCATACAGATTTCTCAAGAGGCAGGTCAGGTGGTCTGGTATTTCCATCTCTTGAAGAATTTTCCACAGTTTGTTGTGATCCACACATTCAAAGGCTGTGGCATATTCAATAAAGCAGAAATAGATGTCTTTCTGGAACTCTCTTGCTTTTTCAATGATCCAGCGGATGTTGGCAATTTGATCTCTGGTTCCTCTGCCTTCTCTAAAACCAGCTTGAACATCGGGAAGTTCATGGTTCACGTACTCTTGAAGCCTGGCTTGGAGAATTTTGAGCATTACTTTACTAGCATGTGAGATGAGTGCAATTGTGCTGTAGTTTGAACATTCTTTGGCATCGCCTTTCTTTGGAATTGGAATGAAAACCAACCTTTTCCAGTCCTGTGGCCACTGCTGAGTTTTCCAAATTTACTGGCATATTGAGTGCAGCACTTTCACAGCATCATCTTTTAGGATTTGAAATAGCTCAAGTGGAATTCCATCATCTCAACTAGCTTTGTGCAGAGTGATGCTTTCTAAGGCCCACTTGACTTCACATTCCAGGATGTCTGGCTCTAGGTGAGTGATCATAAAGGTCTGAGCAAAGTTTAATAGGACTACCATTTAAGGAGTTCTTTATGGGACATCCCAGAATCTGGAATATGGTTTCATGGAGAAGTTAGATCTTAAACTATTCTGTTTAATAGGTACCAAAGGTAATTTTAAACAGAAAGAACAGCATATACCAAGGCATGGAGACTCAAGAAGCATGATTTTTCCAGGAATGACAAACAAGTAGCTCAGTGTAGCTTACAGGTGCAGTCCACAGAGACAGGAGAAGAGGCTGGTAAGGTGGATAACCACTAGATCTTGGGGACTTCCCTGGTGCTCCAGTGACTTAAGCCTATGTGCTCCCAATGCAGGGGCCTGGGTTCGATCCCTGGTCAGGGAACTAGATCCCGCGTGCCACAACTAAAGATCCTATGTGCCGCAACTGAGTCCTGGCACAGCCTAAAAATTAGACTAGATCTGAAGAGCTCTTGCTTACTAAGGCTTTGAACCTTAAAGCTCCATGTGTACACCCCTTGAATGATGAGCAGGAGGTGCCTGTATATGTGGTGGATTGTTCTCTCACTGCGTGTTATTTTTCTGGACCCTTCAAAATAAGACATCTTAAAAATAAAGCAGAACAAACACACAAGAAACCTCTCAAGACTATCTAGTTTTACTTATCTGGATTGTGCAAGTAAAACATAATCTTAAAATTATCCTGTAGATAAAAGTTTTCAAGACCACACAGCAAAGAGTTTCAGAGAACTGGGGACCATATATGTACATGATATGTAAATTGAGGACATTGCAACCATCTTGGTGACTCTGGTTTTGCCAAAAATGCCCAAGGAGAAGTGAGGCAGGTTGAGACATTCATGTGTGAATCTTGGTAATAATGTCAGTCACTGTGGTTCACCCAAGTGACAGGATCCAGGCAGGGTGGCAGGTTGTAAAATCAATGAACTCATTACACAAGAGGCTCCGATTCACTAAAAGTAAAAATAGCTTCAAAAAGATTCAAACAAAGTCATGGATGACAGACTTCTAATGAGTTATTAAAAGAACATGGGATGTTTGAGGTTACATCCTTGGTCTCTGAGGTTGGCAACAAAATCAATCACTGCCTGACTGACCCAGCACCCCTGGTAACCTGGTGCCCAGCAGAAGTCCCAGCAGAAGTCCCAGCATGGGAGGGTCCTACCCTGACCCAGGGCTTCGCCACATCTCTGTCTAACCTGTGTGGATTCACAAGTGCTCAGCCTTCTGACCCCTGTGGCCGCATAGACACAGCCAGAGGCCTTTGGGGTCTCTATATGGTATTTGTCTGCTAGGACAACAGGGACAAAGTGAAAATTTTCACAGACAAGAAAAGTGAAAGTGAAAGTCACTCAGTCGTGTCCAACTCTTGCGACCCCCTGGATTATACAGTCCATGGAATTCTCCAGGCCATAACTGGAGTGGGTAGCCTTTCCCTTCTCCAGGGTATCTTCCTAACCCAGGGATTGAACCCAGGTCTCCCACATTGCGGGCAGATTCTTTACCAGCTAAGCAACAAGGGAAGCCCAAGAATACTGGAGTGGGTAGCCTATCCCGTCTCCAGCAGATCTTTCTGACCCAGAATCGAACCAGAGTCTCCTGCATTGCAGGCGGATTCTTGAAACCAATAACATCAATAAAGACAAGAAAGGAACCAATAGATGAGGGTGAGGGAGGCAAGAGAGATTGATTTACATGAAAATATGAGAGGAGAAAAAACAAATGTATTTAGCCACTTTGGAGGTTATTAAGAAAGGCTCTAATGATGTCTTTTGATAAAGAGTGCACCCAACAGCCTCTCGATATGTTTTTCAGAACACCACCATTAGATTACATTCATGCATTTGACGGTGTTCCCAGTAAAGAGCAGTCTGGTTTCTTATTCTGGCATCTCAGATACAGAGGGTGACACCAAGGAGAGTCCCCACTGGAGAACATAGTACTAGATTTCAGTGCTGAAGGATGGCGATGGAGCGATGATTTATGAGATGGGAAGAGACCAGCTGTGGAAAATGAACAGGTGTTTCTCAAGGTGTTAAAAGCCATTGTTAGAACTAGACCTGCTCATCAGAGCACTCCTCTCACTGCCTGCTCAGGAGGCAACTAACGTACCACGGTCTCCCCTCAGATCCGTGCCTTGTGTGTGTGTGTGTGTGTGTGTGTGTGTGTGCGCACACATACCCTCACACAGCCCATGCATCTTAAGGCCTCTTCATTGTCTCAGGTGCGTACTGCTCTTTCTATTTCTACAACTCCCCACTGCTCCTCACCCTCCCAGGAGTGACTGCTTGGGGATTCTAAATCTGTACAAGAAACAAATGTCCCACACCAAAGCATCCGGTTTCCTTTTCAAGCCAAGAAGGAGGACGGTGTTTGTCATGGTTGGTCTCAGCCCCTCTGTCTTTTTCAGAAACGTCCTTGACAGAAGGTAATTTTATTTAGGTCTGTCTGAATGATGCCATCCTAAACATTTCCCTAGAGACCACTCACAGGAAAATGACCACAGCCCAGTGGGGAGGCTGCCTTTCCCTCTGGGTTCTAGGTGTTAGCAGACACTACCTACTCAGATTATTCAAAAGGATCCAAAATCCGTTCTCCCCTCCAGACCCCCTAAAACTGAGCAGGAATATTCTCTTAGCTTTCTGACCATCAAAGAGCAAATAGAACCATTGTAGGGCAGCGACTAGAATGCTGGGGGGTAGCTCTGATTCCCAGCCCAGGTCGTGGGCAGTGTTTGGCCTTCTCTGACCTGCCCGAGGTCTCATCAGAAGTGACTCAGATGGAGTCAGACAGCCCTGTGTGACACATGACATTTCCTGACTTTCTTTTGTCCATTTCTAGCTCATCATCTGGCTTTTGCGTCCCCACCCCGCTGCCTGTCTGTGTCAGCGATGCCCTATTCACCTTCCTCCAGCCACCCCCCACACCAGACAAGATTTGCAGGCCAGCCTGCTGCTGCTCTTTTATCTGTGGGCACCCTCCTCCCTTCCCTCCAGCCCTGGCTTCATTGTCTGTGCCCAGCTCCTGTCACTGCCATGCCAGGCACAAATGTGATTACCCTCCCATTAGCTCTCTTTTTATTCTCCTTTTTTCTGTGTGTGTGTGTGTGACTCCTTCTAATTACCCTCACTTATTCCCTTCTTCCTAGTGAGGGTTTCTAGTGTTTTTATTTGGCCTTTTATTTCTCATTCTCCTTTTCTTTCCCCCTCCATTTTTTTTTTCTTGCATCGCCTCCTCTTCGTCCAGGACTCAGTAGAAATGTGACTGTCCTTTCTCCCACCTATTTCAACAACAAACAGGTCATCTTAGCTCTTCAAATGAAACCTAATGTTCCTAGTTCCTTCTCTTACGAGAAGCTTTGATGTAGCCTGATTCCAGCTGAAATGTTGCCCCTTAGAAGGAGAACTGACTCCCGATGGTTACGCAGGCAGGAACTGAATGTAAAGTGGATCTCCACCTACCAAGATGACCTCAGATGGGCTTCAGGGGATCAAGTCCCCCCTGTTGGCTCAGGGAACCCTGCATCTCATTCTTAGGGATTTTCTCAAGTGGCAGCATGTTTAATTTGACCCATTTTCATGGCGAATGTGTGGTCAGTCAGCTGAGTACAGCCATATGCTTTGTGTGTTGCAGGTAGACAGCTGGCAGAAAGAGCAGCTAAGGGCTGAAACCTCGTGCCTGTGGGCCCAAGCAAAGCAAACCCTGAGACGCTGGGAGGGTGTGGGGGGGTGGGGCGGGGAGGGGACATCTGCCCTGATGCCCGCCTTTTTCTACTGTGCACCAAGGCACTTGAGGAGCTTGTACTCCCTTGGTGGTGATTGTCTTGGGTGATGCCCTTTGCTCCCCTCTTAGAGGCAACCTGAACCTTTTTAGTTACTCGGGATGATACAAGAGCAAAATATGCCCTAATAATTGACTCTCTGATGCCAGTCCATAGAGCAGATACTTAAGAATCATCTGGGGAGCTTATTTAAAATACTGACTTTCGATTGCTGCCCCATGAGATTTTAGTTTCATGGGTCTGAGCGAGGGCCCAGACTCTGTACATATGAAAAGCTCCCCCATATGCTTCTGCAGTCCAGCTAGACTTTAGAGCCCTTCCTGAGTAAGGTGTGGAGTCTCCACATCCCCCATGCCCCAGGGAGACATCCTCTTAACTGCACACCATCCCCACTGATGAAAATAATGGGCTTGTAGACTAGTGGCTTAGTGCATCTTAAAGGATTCTTGCATTTTACTGATTGGGAAATAGAGGGTCAGAGAGTTGAAGAAACTTGTTCAAGATCACATAGCCAGTAGCCAAGTATTATAGTGACAGGTGGGTACTTGAGATAAATGAGTTGAGTAAATACTGGTTTCAAAGAGGGCTCAGTGTGATAAGCACGTGACATTCTGAAAGTCAGTCATCAGCTGTAGAAGAGAGGTGGGCATTCTGTGGTTCCCTCCTGCTTCTCTACATCCTTTGCAAGGCACCAAGGGGGCTCAGCTTCATCTCACCCTCCCCCACGTGACAAGCATCTGCAGCCCCCCTACAGTACTGCCTACCCCGTGGAGGAGGGTGAAACCTCCACAGTGCTCTTTCTGACTAGTCCAGTCACAGCACCAAGAGACTTATTTTAAACAGCGCTGGAGGCGGGAACACTCATATTTCCTCCGACATGACCACCAGGGTGAAAAAAAAATCAACCTCAATTTACCCTCCCATCTGCTCAAGAATGGAAGATAAATTGTTTCAATTTTATAGAAATGAATGTTTTATGTCTGGCCCAGGCTTTCCAGATAGTGTCCTGAATTTATATATTCTACTGAATGCATGGATGTTTTCTACTAGGAATGCTCCCCGGACCTCCGGCTTCTTTGGGTTTTGGTCTAAGAATACTGGGTTTGAGAGGGCTGTCATTTTCCCGGGCTTTGGAGATCTTGGCTATTTATCTTTTTCTTCCTTTAAAATAAATAGAAAAAAATCCACTCGTTATCCCATGCTCAGAGAAAACCACTGTTAGCATTTTGGCATCTTTCTTCCCCGTTTCTTTTTCTATGAATCAGAAGTTTTATTTCCCACTGCCCTCCCCCCAGTTTTGAATGCATGTTGTTCACTTTCATTATTTGATAATGAGCGTGTATTATTTTTGTAACCACAAAATTTGGGGGAAATTTAAGAAGGGAGCTTTAAAAGTGTCATTGGGGTACATTATTTTTCTCAAAATGTTTTCTCTGGGGAAGTTATTCTTAATGTCTAACTGACAACCCTTAGTTTAAACCCTGGTTTTGGAGGAAGAAGAAAATGGTTAGAGTCTAGTGTTCAGGTCAGAGTCGTCTAAAGTACACATCGCTGTTAGTTTGTGTATAATAAAGGACTGGATGAACACCAAGAAGTGACCCTCAAATTCAGCACAGTCTTTAAAACAGTACAACTTCAATGTCACTGGAGATTTTCAGTAAGCCCTCAGATAATGCTGATTAATTGCTGCTTTTTATTAAGTGTGTAGTGGTGGGCTGTGTGTGTGTGTGTGTGTGTGTGTTTAAATATCATCACTAATCTTGATTAAAATCCTCCAAACTGGTTAAGAGGTAAGCAGTTAGTAACGTTTATTCCATTTACAATTTCTGTGAAAGCAATTTCGGTAAAAGCCATCTTAAGGTTTAGTCTTCCTAGATAAGTATTTATGAATTCTTGTTCAAACATTCACACTGCAATTTTTTCCCTAAGTTTTAACTTTATATAATTTCAGAAATTGGAGAGCAAGCATTTTGTCACTGCACATTGTGGTTTTTACTTGATCTTTTCTGTTGTTCTTATAAAAGGAATGCATATAATTAGTGGAAAATCTAAAAAAAAAAAAAGGAGAGAGAGGAAAAAAAAAACCCACAGAACAGTAAAAAGGAAGCAATCCAAGCCACCTGAAGTGGCATCTCCTAAAGGGAACACATTCTCAACTCTTTTGTTTAGGGATAATATTTTTTTAACAAAAATCACATTATATTGGCATATCTCTTGCTTTGTCTTATATAGTCACATATGCATATACACACATACACACATATATATGTATATTTAATAAGAAAAGTACCTGTTTTCATGTGGGGCTCAGTAGTGTGGTGACCAGGGTCACAGTGGTGAACAGAATTGCCTGATGCCAACATGTAGGCTCTTCTCACTAAATCATGATACAGCTCAATGGTTGGGATAATCTTTTCCTTCCCTTGTGCTCTCCTTCCCACCAAGTTTATTAACCTTTCTACACAGTTTTCCACACTGAAAGCATTATTTTTGGCTTGAGGAGAGATAGGCTGGAAACCAGGCTTTTCAGCCGAGGTTGGCTTTTGGATCTCAGATCTTTGGATGGAGCAGAGTCCCCAGATTTCTGTTGCTGAGGACTGTGAAAGGAGGCCATGAACAGCTGTTCAATGCCCTGATGCCGCACTCACCCAATTAGCCTTGGAGGTGGAGGATTTCCATGTGGCTGCCCAGACCACAGTGGTTGGCATGGGCTTCCTCTAATCCTGATGTACCCTGTGAGCAGGGTCTCCCTTGCTCACAACTAAATGAGAAAGATGGCTTTGTTTATGTGTGTATTATTTATTGACGTATAGTTGATTTATATTAGTTTCAGGTACACAGCATAGTGGTTCAATATTTTTATAGATTACCTTCCATTCAGAGGTATTACAGAACACTGGCATACATCCCTGTTTGTATAGTAGTTTGTACCTCGTAATCCCCTGCTCTCATCTCACTCCTCCCCACTTTCCTCTCCCCACTGGTAACTACTAGTTCTCTGTATCCATGAGTCTGTCTTATTATATTGCTTCCATATGAGAAGGATAACTTTAAATGGAGTGGATGCTCACCATGGGTGGAATAGGAGCATATTTCATACTGGGTGAAGCCATCTGGAGGGAAATTAACATCAGTGTTGGACTTCCCTGGTGGTCCAGTGATTAAGAATCCACCTGCTAGTGCAGGGGACACAGGTTCAATCCCTGTCCCGGAAGATCCCACATGCCATGGAGCAACTAAGCCTGTGCACCCCAACTACTGAGCCTGCACTCTAGGGCCAGTGCTCGGCAAAAAAGAGCAGCCCAGGCACCATAACAAAGAGTAGACCCTGCTCACCACAACAAAAGAAAACCTGTGTGCAGCAATGAAGACCCAGCACAACCATAAATACATAAATTTAAGAAACTAAAATGGTCAACACCAGTGAGCCTTAGTACTTTACATGCCTGGTGTTATAGCATTTCCCACACTCTACCCTTCAGATGCAGTAGTAGTAATAGTCATGGTACTAATACGGTAACAATAACAGCTGACACTTACATAGTTCTTGGGATGCACCTACCAGCCTTCCAAGTTCTTGTCATGTACCAACAAATTTATTTCTCATTTCAACACTTTGAGTAAAAACTCTTGTTGTCTCCCTTTTACTGGTGAATCTATTGAATATTGCAGCAATATTCAAAGTCTCATGGGAAAGAAAAGAAAATCGCAGTCCTAAAGGAGACCTTTCTCTTGCCAAACCTCTCAAAGGCTACTGTTCTGAGAGTCTCAAAATGAAAGCAGGAGAGAAACTACCATTCAACCTTGACGCTCTGGTGGTAGGGGATCCCCGTGAGTAGATGCCTTGATTAAAGCAATAAGGATGCAGTCTGTAGTTAAGCATCTCTTCCTGAATGATGAAGTGTCCCAGGGAGAGTGACAAGTCCCTCAAGGGACCTAGCTGGACCTAAACTGGGGGCTCGTAACTACTGGGGCCACGCACCTGTTACTGAGCAGCTCTGTGCTATGGCTCATGTAAAATTATCACTGTGGATTCAAGTCAAGATGGTCCATTATACCAGAGGTCATGGCATACTCTTCACCATGGACCCTCTGCAGCATTTCATTTGCCCATTTACCGGTGCAAATATGAGAGACAAAAACACCAAGGCAAGTCCTTGCTCTTGGCGAAGTTCCTAGCGCCTTTGCACAGTGTGTTGAAGCGAGGTCCTCACCTTTGAAGGATGGGGCCGTCCATTTTCTTCAGGCTACTTGCTCTAAAAAGAACATAGTCTGAGATATGCTCAGAGGTTTTTGTTTCCAAATGTAGCCTTAAATATTGTCAACCAGAGTTCGCTTAATAGCCTTGGTCAAACAGTCTCCTCGTAACCAGAAGCTGTGGACACCTCACCTCCAAGAGTAGTTTTGTTCACCTGCTCATGCTTTTTTCTCCATAGGAGGCAGCAGAGCACAATGGGAGGAGCACGGAGTTGGAGTCAGACAGGCTTGAGATTCTACTAAAAGCGCTTTATTTTTGGTTAGCTTCATAACTCTTTTGAGCCTCAATTTCCTTTTCGGTGAAAAGAATGTTGCACTCAATAATGTTACATAAAATATGTAAGCACTCAATAAGTGATGGCATTAAGTATCCCACTGATGATGTTTTGCATTGGTCATTGCCTCATTTATGTTCTTTGAACTGCCTCCAAATGATGTGATCTTAACATCAATTTGGCAAGTGGGGTTGAGAATAATCTACCTCTAGAATGTAAATTCCATGAAGGTATAAATACAGTCTCTTGTCTTGATTGCACTGTCAGACCCTATGGGGTCGCACAGAGTCAGTCACGACTGAAGCAACTTAGCAGCAGCAGCAGCAGCAACACACTGCTTGGCACATAGATAATACTCAATAAATATTTGTTAAATAAATAAAGACACGTGTTCATCTTTGGGCAAGACACACACAGACCTCTTTTCTGAACCTAATTGGATCTTTAGACTCTCTCATGAGAGTGGTGACTCGCCTCCCTAATTTCAGGGAATAGGAGTAAGAATATCAGCTGAATATCAGCCACACATTCAGAGCCGGGAGCCCACCTCAAGGCCATAGCATCTCACCTGCCACCTGGGGTAGGAATCCCTCCTACAGCCTTTCTCACAGATGGCCACCTGAATACGATCAGTGACTGTGTTCTTGGAAAAGGCGGCTCATTTCATTGTTGTAAGGCAGATTCCTAGACAGTGCTCCTTGAGGCTGAGCCAAAATGTGTTTTCCTGTAACGTCCACCCATTTGGTCAGCTCTGTCCTTTGGAAACAATACAGAATATATTGATTTGCTTCTTTTATGCTGAGGACTGCCAGCTTATATGGTGCCTTTGCGTGCATTATAAAAATGTGCCTACCTATTACAGGGTGTAGGGTGGATGCCTGTGAACAAATAGGCCACCTTATATGGGCTGGCTACATATTAATGTTTCTTTTTTTAGTATTTATTTATTTGGCGGCACCAGTTCTTAGTTGCAGCACATGGGATCTTCCGTCGTCATTGTAGCATGTGGGATATTTTAGTTTTGGTATATTGGATCTTTTGTTGTGGCATATGGGATCTAGTTCCCCAGCCAGGGATCAAGCCTGGGCCCCCTGCATCGGGAGCATGGAGTCTTAGCCACTAGACCACCAGAGAAGTCCCTACTGTTTCCAATAGTTGTGATAATCTCCCCAAGTCTTCTCTTCTGAATATACCTAATTCCTTCAGCTGTTCTTTAGATCACAATTTTCCTGAATCCCTTTAAGTCCCTACCAACTGCATGCTGCATCCCCCTAGTTTTTCAGAATGCCTTTCAGAATATGTTGCCCAGGACTAATCAAACCACCTTATAGAAAGTATCATGTCTGTTTCTTCCCCTGCATTTTCTATTAATGAATTTCAAGCCAGGTTTGTGTTAGGCCCTTTAAGAGAAGAGCTGTGGTGTTAGCTTATATTTAGTTTATGGTCAACTAAAGATCTTTTTCACAGGGACTGCTGTCAAAAAGGGAAAGTATATTTAAGACTGAAGTCAATTTTCTTAACCTAAATTCAGGTCTTATATAAAACTCTATTAAATTTTTGCTTGTAGCCATTGAAATCCTTTGGATCTTGACTTTGTCATCCTATGTATTAGCTATCTCTGCTATTTCACGTTATATATGAATTTAATTAACATACCTTTGGTGACCTTCTCCAGGTAACCGACAAAATTGTTAAAGAGAACACCACAAAGCCCTGCTCCCTTCAGAGACTTTCTTGCAGGTTGACCTTGACCCCTTACTCAAAACTTGTAGGTTACATTTGTTCCATCACACAGAAATTCATCAGCTGTATAATCATTCAACCTTCATATTTGCATCTAGTCCTTATAAAAGATTTTGTCAAGTGTCTGTCCCAGAATGAGTACTCAGTACATTTTCTAAGCCAGGGAATGAGTGCCTTTCTGAAATCAGGGATAGCTAACTTTTGTGCCACCCTTTGAAATGCCGACATGGAGGTGCCATCAGAAATGGTCATGAGCCTAGCTTGGGATTCCCCCTTGTTCATGAACCCAGTCTAGCTCTTAGACATCTTGGCATTCTTGATTTTTTTAATAATGATCTATCCTCTGTCTCTGAAGAGCCCAAAGCTGCTGAAAATTTCCCTGCACACTATCCATGTGGCTCTTAGACATCTATTTCGCCAGACCATGCAGTTTTATGTCATTCAGAATCTTGCCTCACAGAGAGTTCTAGTGATATGACCCTCAGTGGGCTCCTACCTGACTGAGTGAATGTAAAGATCCTATAAGAGCTATTATTTACTGAGAGTTTACACTGAACCGGACATATTTCTAAGAGCTTATAATAGATCTGAATCTTACCACAACTATTTGAAGCTATCCACTTTTTATAGATGGGGAGACTGAGGCAGAGAGAAGTTTACTAGCTTGCCCAAAGCTTAGACCATAGAGTGGCATAATTGGGATTCAAACCAAGGCAGTCTGTCTGGAGTCCGTGCATGTAACTCTCAGGGTGCTGCCTGACAAGGAAAGGATTTACTCTGTGAACAAGCAAGTCTGTGGGCAGTGAATGCCCCCTTCACTTGTGTCTTGTCCCACCCGCCACACTCCCTTCTGTGAAGTATCCTGAGTCAGGACGCTAAGCTGACGGCAGGCACAATGATCAGGATTGCCCTCCACCTTAGTTCTCAGTTCTCCACTTCTTGGGGATTGAGCTAATGTAGCCATCTTCTCTCCACTGTCAGCCACTTTTGGGTTTCTCCCAGGTCCCAGAAGCACTTGCTCTTTGAAAGCCCACAGAGATGTGGAGTTTAGCCCAAGGGAATGAGCTACTTTCCATGTCAATGAAGTGCGCATAGAGAGATACTCGGGGTGTTCCACCTGAACAAGGTGAGGGAGTCAGGGTGTCATGAGCTCCTTCCATGGATCCAGCTCTCTTCCAGGTGTTTTATATCCATTACCTCATTTAAATAATAATAGCCAATATTTACTGAGGGCTCTCTCCACGAAGGCATCATCTGTAGGTGCTTTGTGAGTGTTCACAGCATCCCTTCCTCACACCATGCAGATGGGAAAGTCATGGCACAGAGGGATACAGTCACTTGCTTGGAGCACGCAGTAGGAGTGGAGGACGATGGATGACCCCAGCAGTCTGGCTGAGTCTAGGCGCTTGGTGGGATGCATATGGATGAGTTTGGCCACCTCAGACTAGGGGTCCCCAACCCCTAGGCCATGGACTGGAACTAACTGATCTGTGGCCTGTTAGGAACCTGGCCACACAGCAGGAGGTGAGAAGCAAGCAAGCAAGCCAAGCCTCATGTATATTTACAGCTGCTCCGCATCACTCACATTACTGCCTGAGCTCCTCCTCCTGTCAGATCAGTGCGTGCATTAGATTCTCATAGGAGAGTGAACCTTCCTGTGAACTGTGCATGCAGGGGATCTAGGTTGTATGCTTATGAGAATCATCCTGAAACCATCCCCTGCACCTCCCCCAGCCCCCATCTTTGGAAAAACCACCTTCCATGAAACCAGTCCCCGGTACCCAAACGTCTGGGGGATCCCTGCCATAGAGCCTCTCAGCCATAGATCCCTCCCAGCTGTCAAGGCTCCAGCATTTGTTTCCAGCCCAGCTGAACTGCTTGCTCTTGATCACGCTACCCTGTTACTTTATCTTCTGGCTACTTTTGCTCAGGACATCTCTTCTCCTGCAGTTCTCTCCCCCCAGTGCCCTTCCTCACTCCCATTCTCCTGGGTCCAGTCCAAACTCTTGCTTCTTTGTAAAGCTTTCTCTGTTCTCCAGTTGAAAGCTAACCCTTCCTCCTTTGGGCTGCCTCAGCCCTGTAACTTTCTCTTGTGGTCATTGCCACATTGGGCCTTGTTTATACACCTAGACTTGTCTTGATTCCTTGTAGACAATAAGAATTGTAGTACAAGGGATTAATTTTGAATCTTATTCTCAAGTACACAGTGTTTTGCATGTAGTAGTTGGTCAGTAAAAATTAATTGTTGCTTGTGAGGTGAGCATGATAACCACTACACTACAGAAACTGGCTTGCTGCTTGTGAGATTCCAAGCATTAAGAGAAATGAACCAATAGAAAAGATATGTATGTTGGAGGCAGGAAGGGGATCATCTTAAGATGACTCACATCACTTCTCCTGAGGACTTCTTTTGTGCTGGACACTCTATTCCACCCTCACAACAGTTCTATAAGTCCCAACCCATCAAGTGCTTAAATACATTAGGAGTTGAGCCCATAGAACATAATGGTCAAAGCTATACAAGCAAGGGACTTCCATGGCAGTCCAGTGGTTAAGACTCTGTGCTTCCAGTGCAGGGGGGGTGGGTTTGATTCTTGGTCAGGGAACTAAGATCCCACATGCTGCACAGTGCAGCCAAAATAATAATAATAATAATAATAACTATGCAAGTGGACCACCTGAGTGTCACTCCAGCCTTACCACTAACTGGCTTTCCCCCTTTTCTTGGGTAAATTGCTTAAGCTCTCTGTGCCTCAGCTTCCTCCCCTGTGAACCAAAGATGATGATATACAGTACCTCATAGTTCATTGTTGTTGCTGTTCAGTTGCTAAGTTGTGACCGACTCTTTGTGACCCCATGGGCTGCAGCATGCCAGGCTTCTGTGTCCTTCAGTCGTCTCCCAGAGTTTGCTCAAACGCATGTCCATCTGAGACTTAAAGAGTAGAACTGTGGAGAGAAGAGTGTCTAGCTCATGGAGAGTTTTGGTAATACCAGGTGGCAAGGGGATCAGACGACCCTTCTTCTAAGAGTCGGAGGATCTTGTAGCAAGGATCATAATGCCTGCCAGGGGAGTGGTTTTCAGAAGGGAGGTCCTCCTTCCATGATTGAAAATCTTTCCATTTTGACCACTGGCCAGGCTGAGTCTCTTTGTTTTAGTTTGAATTTCTCTTTCTCTCTGTCAGCATTAGAGCAACATGAAGACACACTCCTGCTCTTCAAAAGCATTGTCTCTCCCTTCCCCATATTGTTCTTACCCCTAGGCAGAGGACGGTGCTGTTGGGCACACCAGCCTAAACTTGGGTCTCTTGCCTAATTACACTGCTGTCCGCTTTTCCACGCAAGCCCCTCTCATGGCAGGATGCCCTCTTTGAAGTCACTCGTCTTCACAGCAGGAAGAGCTCATCATCAAAGACTCTGGTTCCCAGCACTCTGTGCTGCGCGCTTGCTCACCAGAGGATTGCAGATTGGGAGAGTGGAGAGTCTCTGAGTGCATTAAGTCTGCTCTTCTGTCCTCTGGTCCTGAACTGAGATCCCTTTGAACTGAAGCCCAGGGAGAGGGCTGGTGATGCTATCACAAAACCTCTCCCCATTCTTTCAGTTTTAGCCATTTTAGCAATTACACTTGCTAGGGCTGGGAATATGATATGTTGGACATAGTTAAGGTTTCAGTCTGCAATCTAAGGCCCTAAGGAAAGGGGGTTGGGAAGGTAGCGAGAGTGGCTCTGAGGCTCTAGCCCCTCAGCATGCACATAACAACTATGAGGATTCTGCTGAAGTTAAAATTCTGTGTGTGTGTGTATGTGTGTAAGACAGAGAGCAAGAATACTCCTGGACTTTGGTTACAGAAGCCTGGATTTGTGTCCTGGCCTTGCGTCTCACTCATCATTTACCTGTACAACCTCTCTATTTCTAACTTTCATTCTCAATCCCCTGGAAATTCAGTGACAGTTGTGAAAGAAATATTGTTTAACAGAGCCATTCACTTAGACCCGGATCTTAGATTTCTGCATGAACCCCGGCCTGAGGTTTCAGCACTGAAGTCTGAGGGCCACCTAACCTGCTCTGTCTTCGGAAGATCTGTAGGTGGAGCCCCATCATGGGATTCTTAAGAGGGCAGGTGTTTGAGTCCAGATCTCCAGGGCCTTACCCAGGACCACAGGATGCCCCTGGTGGACTCTGGCATCTCCTCTGCACCACTGCAGTATTCATCCAGAGGCCCATCTCACACACACACACACACAGTCTCACCTACACACTCCACTCTCTCAGGCCAGCACTTTATTTCTCACCTAGACCACCATGATAGGCTCCCTGCCCTCTGACTTGGCCTCAAACCCTTCCCCTTCACTCACCAGAAAGATCTGTCCAATGAGTTTTCACTTTACACCCCGCCTAAGGCTTGCCAACACAACCTATGGCCCTACAGAACAAATCTGGACCTTTCTAAGGAGGCTTATAGGCTCTTTCTGACCTGATTCCTGCCAACCCCTTCAGCCGCATTATCTCCAGTCATTCCCAGGAATGTAGATTACAAGGACATTGAGTCTGTTGTAGAGCTTGTGTGTACACCATGCTGCATACTGCATGCTGTCGGCAAAGTGATGCCTGTGCTTTTTAATAATCGACTATATCCCAATATAAAATGTAAAAAAAGAACAGATAGCCCCCTCTGAGATATCTATCTGTTGCTCCCTATCTGTTGTGAAGAGGGTCTTCACAAAGGGACCCTCTTCTGTGATCCAGCGACTCCCAGGCACCATCTCCGCCATTGTTTTCACACCATATCATGATCTGATAACCCTAATCATCTGTTCATGTATCTGTCTCTGCCCCTACTATCCCAACTCACAAGTGCCCTAAGTTCAAGACTGTGTTTTACTCGTCTTTGTAGCCTTCCGAGATTTTCTGCCACATTCAGGATTAAGCACCGAGTAAATGTTTGTTGAGTGAACAAGTGAATGGTTGCACGTGAAGTTATACACGCAAGTTCTAAGCAGACCTCTGCGTGATTTTCTCATCAGTGTGTTTCTTGGTGCTTTGGTCTCTCCAGGAACAAAAGAGAAATTGGTTTAGTTATAGTTAATGCTTAGCATAGTGTTCATTTCTGAGTTAACTCATCTATCTACCCAGTGTCACTTAAATAGGGTACATCCATCATTTATTCATTTGAAAAACATTTACCAGTGACCTTCCATGTCTCAGAGATTGTAAGTGACTGGGAAAAAAAGAGATTAATAATAATAGTCAACAATCATGTAGGGCTTATTATATGCTAGTCACTGTTCTAAACACTTAATATTAACTCATTTAATCCTCACAACTTTTGAAGTAGATACTATTACTCTACACCCATATTTTTCAGTTGCAGAAATTGAAGGATGTAGCCTGCCCTAGCCTGAGCACCCTAGAAACCAAGCATGTGTGCTGGAGTTTTATAGGAAGGCACTGCCAGGCAGGGCTTCCCTGGTGACTCAGTGGCAAAGAATCCACTTGCCAATGCAAGAGACACTGGTTCAATCCCTGGGTTGGGAAGATCCCCCAGAAAAGCAAATGGCAACCTACTCCAGCATTCTGGCCTGGGAAACCTCATGGACAGAGTGACCCGACAGGCTACAGTGCATGGGGTTGTAAAAGGGTCGAATGTGATTTAGCGACTAAACAACAGCAGAACCCCAGGGTAGCAAGAGGGAGGGAAAAAGAAATGCAATGTAGCGCACCGGTAAGCTGGCCACAGCTTTAGAAGAAGCCAGCTTTTGGACACAGTATGTAGCATCGATAAGCTTTATGGAACTCTGTAACTCTGAGCTGGCTTCCCAGGTGGCGCTAGTGGTAAAGACCCTGACTGCCAGTGCAGGAGACGTAAGAGATGGGTTTGATCCTTGGATTGGAAAGATTACTTGGAGGAGAGCACACCAACCCACTCTAGTGTTCATGTCTGGAGAATCCCATGGACAGAGGAGCCTGGTAAGCTACAGTCTATAGGGTCACACAGAGTCAGACACGACTGAAGCGACTTAGCATGCACACAAATACCTCTAAACAGTCCATAGTGGCAGAGAATAGGTAGGAATGGAGAAGAATTAGAAGAATTTGTCTACTGGTTCTTTCCAATCTGCTAGTCTTTATGGGTAGGGATGTTAACTTCAACATCCACAATATTAGAATGTATGGAACTTATGCTACCACTGCCTACACACACACACACTCACACACTCACACACTCACACACACATCATTACCACCCAGGTGAGGCTCTGATAGAGGGCAGCCTCAAGGAAGAAAATGAGTCTCCATCAAAATTACGATGAACATTTACATTCAGCATAGAACAGTGCATAATGTACACGAAGCATAAACTACAAGAGATTTAAATATAGGAAACTTGGAGGCTGACTGTAAATAGAGTCTGTTGAATGAATGAATGAATGAGTTGAGATGAATAAAAGCATGAGAAGGAAGCATCCTGACGAAAGACTTAGATAGTTCCAACCGAAGAAAGTAGAGCCGTCCTGAAATACTCCGACTGATAACTAGAGCATTAGTACACAAGTGGGATGGTGGCTGTCACCAACCGTCCGTCAGGCTAACAGGGCCCCCACTGACCCAGGTTAGGCCTCGGTGTGTGTCGGTGAGATGGGTGCAGCCAGATTTTATAGTAGGTGATGTTCTCAGAAGAGAGTGTTCCTGGGAGAGTTACTAGCTTCTTTATGATTTTTTTTTCTTTGAAGTTTGATTTATTTAGGGGATGGGAGAGTTAAGGATACATATTATCCTGCCTCTATTTACCTCCAATTCCTGTCCCAAAAAGCCTTCCCAGAACACTCTTGTTTGTGTTCTTCTCCTCCCTGCTTTGGTAGATTTAAAAGATTCTTACTTGAGATTTCCATAGCACCTGCAGATAGCTGAAAGTGTGAAAGTCACTCAGTCATGTCTAACTCTTTGCGACCCCATGGACTATACAGTCCATTGAATTATCCAGGTCACAATACTGGAGTGGGTAGCCTTTCCCTTATCCAGGGGATCTTCCCAACCCAGGGATCGAACCCAGGTCTCCCACATTGCAGGCAGATTCTTTACCAGCTGAGCCACAAGGAAAGCCCAAGAATACTAGAGTGGGTAGCCTATCCCTTCTCCAGGGGATCTTCCCCACCCAGGAATCAAACCAGGGTCTCCTGCATTGCAAGTGGATTCTTTACTAACTGAGCTATGAGGGAAGTCCAAGCAGATAGCCAAATAAGGGCCCAATTCAGTACAATGCTTGGTCTGGTTTCCCATTGGACTGTACAAGCAGGGGAAACTCCTTAAAGACTGAGGCTGTCCCTTTTTATCCTTTCTTGTCTGTTTTTGTGTTTGTATCAGCAGGCCCTCTATTAGTCATACAGTAGATGCTCAAAAGACATTAAATCAATAATGGAATCAATGAACAAATATTTCCAAGTGGTTGATAGTTCCCCTATAGTCACTTTCTGAGAGGGGAGGCTAGCAGGCATTTTTTCTTACCTGTCTGAGTATCTCTCTCTTCCTGTATCCATCCCCAAAGTAATATCCAATGAGAGGGACTGCAACAAAGATCATATTAGGAGTGATGTCAGGTCTCATTGGAAAGAGAAGGGAGACATGAGTTTCTTTCACTATTTCATTCTATACAGTTGAGGAAGATCCTTTCTCATCTAGCCTTTTCATTTCAGGAGCCACTGGGTCCAACTCGGTGTCCTTAATGAGTTTAGAAGTAGAATTCTTACTCTCCAAGGTCATCTTTGTAACTCTCTTTCACAATGTTCAAAGTATCCAATATAATATGTGTTTTTCTTAAATGCAGTGTTCAACTCAGGAGTTCACATCTCCCATTTTCTCCCAGCTCCTCTGGACCCTGTATTTAACACATGGGGAAGCAATGAGTCTGAATGAGATTAACTTCAATTCACGTTTCTAGAGCCAGTTTAGATGCTAAGGGAGTGTTCCAGTTGGTAGCAGAATAACTGCCATTTGTTGGGTCCCTGCTCTGTATTTACCATAGCCTTACTTACACTTAACTTTCCTGATGCCTCGACTATACCCTTAAAGATTTGGGACACACAGCTGTCTTACAGGGGCACTGCAAGATATTTTAAATTATCAAGGGAAACATGAGCATATCTGACAGAGACCACACAAGGTACTTTCAATTTTTGAAAGTATTGTTTTTTTCAAATGACTACTAAGTTGTTAGAATGTGAACACCTTATTAAGTTGTTTGGACTAGACTACTTAATAAAGCTAGTAGAATTTCTTTAGGTGTAGGGGAGTCACTTCGAGTGCTACGGGTTGGGAAAGTTTGGGAACTTCTGTTTACTTCATACAGTAAGATCCCCAATCAGGTTGGCAATATTTTCTCAAGTTTACCTCTGAGGACACTCAGGGTCAGAAGAATCAAGTAAATTACTACAAGGTCAAGTGGCTTACAAGTAAACAGTGGAGCAAGATTTTAAAGCCTGTATGTGTGTTAGTTGCTCAGTCGTGTCTGAGTCTCTGCAACTCCATGGATTATAGTCTACCAGGCTCCTCTGCCCATGGAATTCTCCAGGCAAGAATCCTGGAGTGGATTGCCATTCCCTTCTCTAGGGGATCTTCCTGACCCAGGCATTGAACCCAGGTCTCATGCGTTGCAGGTGGATTCTTTACCGTCTGAGCCATCAGGGAAGCCCAGTGCCTTCACAAAGTTGTCTACTACAGAGTTAACAAAGATTAAATCTCTTAGGCTGTCAGAGCTAAAACAGGCTTTGACAGGAATCCAGCTCAACTCACAATCTGGCCCAATCACACAACGAGTTAGTAATAGAATTTAATCTGGGGATCCAGTCTCCTGACTCTTACTTCTGCATTATTTCCTCTCTCTTGCCGGCTTTGGGCAACCACCTGTTATTGTTCCTTTATTACCTAAAGCACAGAGAAATGAAGGACTTTGGGGGAACGACCCTGAGATTCATGATGGCAGCAGAGGGTTTGGTTTACATGGAAATTGGAAAAGAAGAATCATGTAATATATAACTTGGGCGAAGCCAATGTAAGTGGGGAGTGGCATCATCTATTAATGTCTAAGCAATATAAATGTCACAAGAAAAGGCAGAGAAGTTATTCAGTGGAGAAAACTAGGAAATGGGTGAGAAAGAGAGAGAAAAATGTAAGTTGAAGATATGCTGTTATTTATTAGCCAGTGTGGAGAGGGGGGAGTGGAAGATTCCATTGCCTGATTTATATAAACATTGTGGAAAATGCCTGAGAGGATGACCACACTAACCCCTGGGAATCACCTGCATAGTCTTTCCTATTGACCACTTCTATGCTTCTTTAACAGCTGTAGTTTTTCTTGTGTCTCCTATTGTGCTCTTTGCCCTTTCTGTATGGTCCCTTCCTGTTCATTTCCCAGCAATTCAGGTACTTCTTTCCATACTTCTTTTCTCCCTTTTGCTTCTATCTGCCCCCTCATCCTCAGAGTCGCTTTTGATGTTCTTTTTTTCTCCTCTAGTTATCCTCCCCCTGCCCATCTTCCTCCTCCTCTTTCTCTGGTCCCTGGCACATGCCAGGTTTCTGGGCCATTGCTCTTCCCCTCTCTTCTTCCCAAGGAGGAGATGAAATTTGCCCCTCTGACAAAGGGAACAAAAGCTGAAAGTCCCTGCCAAAGTTACAAGGACAGCATTTTCTCTTTTCAGGGAGTTTTAATTTTAAAAGGGAAAAAAAAATCGCAGTCTCTTCTCTCTCCCTACGCTGTGCCTTCTCCGCTTTCTGGGCTGCGAGCATCAGTTGAGGGACAGCCAGATAAAAAGCCCCTGCTTGGTTCGGATCATCTCTGCTTCTCTTCCTTACCAACCTCAGCCCCGCTTTACTGCATTTTTTTTTTTTTTTTTTTTGGAAATCCAGGCAGAAAACGTTAGTATTAGCATTTTTAATAAAGAAGCTGGAGGAGAGAGAAAGGCAACTCAAGAAAGCTGAAGGAGGGGCTGAAGCCCAAATCCACTGACAGTTAAAACTCCCTTTTTGGAGTCAGAGAGAGCTCAGGATGGGGGCAGCAGAAGGCGGACAAGAGAAGTAGTAGTTTTAGGAGAAGCATTCAGGCTGATATAATTGGAGCTTTGAGCACAAGCAGACGCGGTTGGGAGGTGGGAAATTGCTGTGCTGGATTGAGTTTGGCTCAACTTGATACCGAGGCCCGGCATTGTGAAATGTTTTCTAATTTAGCCCATTTCCTCTGTCTTCCTGGAATGAGCCATTATTCCTCCATTACTGGCAAAAATCATGGTCCTGGCTAATTCCTTCTCTCCTTTTCTCTTCTTCCTGCTCTCCCTGTGCTCCGTAGGAAGGAAGAAGGAATAAACAGGAGGGAGGGGGCCACCTGTATAGTCTTGATTTAGAAAGAAAGTGAACC
Organism: Bos indicus; assembly: GCF_029378745.1. Lineage (NCBI taxonomy): Eukaryota > Metazoa > Chordata > Mammalia > Artiodactyla > Bovidae > Bos > Bos indicus. The sequence continues at coordinate 59,012,173 of NC_091775.1, read as the reverse complement.
GTGGAGACCCAGAGTGGCTGACATCATCTTTCCCTATTTCATTTGTCTGGGGATAGGAATGCAAAAGTTTAATGGAGTTGCTAGGTTTATGTTTTGTGTGTGAGGCCACTGTATCTCTGCAGGATGAGGCTTAATTGGCTCTTTTCCCACCATTGAAAAGAGGAAAAATATCTCCTCGCAGAGGTTACTGTTCTCTAAAGAAAGTGGCAGTGATTAGATCTAATGCCTTTGACAGCTGGATAAAAAGTTGCTAAATAAGAATAAATTGAATGCCTAAATCTGAAGTCAATCAGAAGGTAACATGAATCCCAAAGATCAAAATGAGCCTTCTTGTCAAAGTATTCTTTCCCTATTCACACTTAAAACTCTATGTGAGTAAAACAGTGGCAAATCTACTTTACTTCTCCAAATCCAATTCTGCCAAGGGCCAGGGCAGAGTCGAAATAGGGAGAATACCCCTTCTTTTTTTTTTTTTTTTTTTGAGAATACCCCTTCTTACCCCTGAGTTTGAGCATATTAAGTGCTGAAGACCTCTCTGTTGGTGAAACGTCAACCCAGATAATTGTCCACACAGCAGACACTTAGAAGTGGTGCTAATCCCATTGTTCAGAGCCTTACAGTTTTAACAAAACAGTGACTATCCCAGCCAATGTTCCTTATCCATGAAATCAATCATTTTAGCCTCATCTGAACAAACAAATAAATGTGCATATTTGTGTAGACACTGAGGTGCATCTGGGCTCTACATCCTAATGCTGTGTCTTGATTTCCTTTGCCAGATTATTCTTCTTGTCCCTTTACTCAGAGCTGTGACCTGGTACTAGGTGCCAGGCATATAAATATACATACATATCAGTATCAACTGCAACTCTGAAAAATTTGCAAAATCTTTCAACCAGAATATCTTTGAAGAGTGCAGAGAGGCAAATGGGATTGTGTCTCTTAGGTTCCTTCAAGGAGTAAATGCTGCCTCCCAGCTTTATAACCATGAGAAGAACTAGCATCAGTTGGAGATTCTTAAAAACATTAAGGTTTGGATAGAATGTAGATTTATACCCAGAGCCAAGTTATTTTGAAGGAGTCGGGAATTAATTTGGAAATTGCTTTCTCACTATACCTAGGGATGAAAGTTCATTTTCTTGTATGGATTAATTTGTGAATAACCTGAAGGGATGCCTTGGCCTTCAGCTTTCCCCACACTGAAACTGTTCTGGACAAAGATTAAACATTTAAGCATCTGAAAGGGAAGCTGAAACCTCCAGGAAGAGGTTTTGGCAGGGTCTTTGTTTCCCTTCTCTTACTAGCTTGTTTTTTCCCCTAGATCATCCCCCTTCTCCCACTGTCTCAAACATGATCTATGTGCTTATTTCCCAAATCTGGCTCTCTAGCTTGAATCTCTTTTCTTGGTTTCAGACCTCCATTTCCAACTGTTTTCTGGACATTTTCTTATGGGTGTCCTACAAGTATCTCAAATTCACTTGTCCAGAATTGAAAGCGAAACCCACTCCCACCCTGATACCCAGTTCCAGCTCCCACACTTTTGGGTCTGTGTAAATAGAATCAATCACTCAGTCTCCCAGATGAGAAACTTGGGGCCATTCTCCCCCTAAGCCCCCCACAGTTCTCTCTCCTCTCTCCCGTTCACACACACCTGGTTAGCCACCAGATCCTCTTTGCTCTTCTCAGAAATGCCTCTCAAACCCAGTAGTTCCTCTCTATTCCCAAAGCTGTTGCCTTACTCTAGGACAATCCATTGCCTTCAACTTTCCTAACATCTTGCTCATTGCTTTCAGTGCCATTAGGCTCACCTGTTGAAAAGGGAGAGAGAAAGAGAAGAAAGACCTGAGGAATTAGAGGATGTGCATGGTGGGGACGTGACTATGAACAGAGTCAAGGGAAGGAGGAGGGAAAGCTTGTGGCTTGTTCAGGAAATGGTGGGTATGGTGGGGCTGCAGGCCTTACAGTAGAGGCATAAAGGATAAGGGGGAAAGAGAAGCACTGGCCAGAAGGCTTTAGATTCCCAACAAGGAGTCTGGTCTTTACTTGTAGGAAATGGGAAGCTGGTAGAGTATATTTTGAACCAGGGCGGAAGTGATGAACATGATATTTAAAGAAGACACAGGAGGCATTAGCTCAGGGACCTGCAAACTACTGCCATCAAGCCAAAGCCGGTCTGCCATCTGTTTTTGTAAATAAAGTTTTGTTGGAACACAGTGGCACTCATTTGTATGTGTATTGTCCATGGCTGCTTTCTCACTGCAAAGGCAGAGTTGGGTAGTTGGAGTATGGACCATTGGACCATATGGCTGCAAAGCCAAATGTATTCATTCCCTGGCCCGCCATGGGAAAAGTCTGATGTCTCCTGCAGTAAATCAGGGTTTCTCAACCTCAACATTATCTACATTCCTTGTTGCAGGGGGCTGTCCTGTGGGTTGCAAGATGTTTAAGAATGTCCTTGACTCTAACCTTAACTTCCACCCACTACATAAAGGCAGCACCCCGACCCCTTAGATATGACAATCAAAAATGTCTCCAAACATTGCCCAATCAGGAGAGGAGTAAAAATCTCCTCCCATTAGATTATAGTGAAGCCAGCAGTATTGGAGACAATTTAATTGTCCTTATCTGTTACAACAGATAAGGATGATTTTAATAGTGACAGCAAACTGTTACATTGTATGTAGCGTGCGCCTGCCACTAAAGATACATTGTATGTATTAATTCATTTAATCTTTTCAACAGCCCTAGGAACTGGCTACTATTTTGTCATTAGTCTCTTGTAAGGCGATACAGTTACTCTCATTGTTTTACATACAAGGAAATGAGGTCGGAGTAAAGTGCTTTTCTCAAGGTCACCCAGCTAATAAGTGGTAAGCCAGGTTTTGAACTCAGGTGGTCTGGCTCCTGAATTCACATTCTTAACCATGAGACTAGTGAGAAATGAAAAATAAATCTATCTTGATAGCTTAATAGACATGGAAGTGGTTAGAAAATAGGCATTTGAACTGTTTCCTTCCCCCCACTTCTAAGCTATTTTTACTTCACTCTAATCGTGAGCAGTGGGACAATCTCTTCAGGTATCCCTGCACTTTGAAGGTGCTGCCCTCAGCTTTTCCTCCCTTTTTTCCTAACACGTAGAAATGTCCCTGAGTCAGGCATGAGACCACAAGGCTTCAACTGTAAAGACGGTCATGGTTGCCTTTGTTTGGGTGTGAATATTCTTTATGATTCTACCACATTTTTATTTAAATTTTTTTGTTATTAGCATATAATTGCTTTACAATGTTGTGTTAGTTTCTGTTACACAACAAAGTGAATCATTTATAAGTATACACATATCCCTTCCCTCTTGAGACTCCCTCCCACCTCCCACCATCCCACCCCTCTAGGTCATCACAGAGCGCATGTTTTTAGAGTCGTGAATTCATATTCACTCTTATAAAGCGATTACAACCTCTTTCCTGTGGTTTGGCACTGTCTTTAAATTTATTTCTTGTTTGTACCTGGCAACTCTTCTGTCACCTTCTTGGTTATACTGTCAACGGAGAATGCAAACGTTGGGAAGACAAATGGGCAGAAGATGAGCCTGGGAAAATGAAATAAGCTGGAAGGCATTTATAAAAGGAGACAGTCCTTCTAGGGACAGAAGAGCAAGTCTGAGCATCAGCTTCAGAGGCAGTGCTGGGAGCCAGCATTGGAATTTGCCATCCAATATACTCTGCCTACGGGCTCCTGAGTGTATCAGAGTCCAAGTAATGTTGGGGTCGTCCGCTTCTGTCGTGAGAAGAGAAAATGCCTGTCTCCCTCAGGCATGGTAGATCCACTTTTATTCGGAAGATGGCCTGCATGGAAAGAAAAATACTCCGTGTGTGTGTGTGTGTGTGTGTGTGTGTGTGTGCTGGAGACAGAATGGCAATAAAACAGCTAGGTCTCAAGGTAAGAGTGTGGGAGCCAAGTCACTCAGCTAATGGAGGACAGGGTTGAATACTGTTCCCCAGGGGGATGGCTGGGTGGATGAGTGGTCAGCCCCTGTCCAGGTAGAGGGTTTCTTGGTGCCTGGGACTTTGGGCAGGGGGATGAAATGAACAGAAGAAGCTAACACTCACAAGCTGCTTCCTTGGCTTTGAGCTGGTCCTACGGGGCTGCTGGGTGTCAACAAGCAGGGAAGGGCAATAATGAAAGCCGGATGCTGCCTTCCTGATGGCCTAAGGGTTTCTCATCCTCCCCATCCAGCCCAGACTCCTTGGTGGATCAGCTCCAGTTCTTTTATAACTGCCAGGGTGTATCAGGGGTGTGGTGACAGTCAAGAGCACGGAGCTCACAGCAGAAGGAAGAGGCTGCAGTGACTTTGAGAACTAGGAGTCGGGGGAAAGAGGATGGAATGTGTGGAGAGGAGCAGGAGGAAGTGGGTGTAGCCAAGGGCAGAGCAGTGCTACAGGCAGCAGGTGCAGAACAGTGGGGAAAGAGGGCAGGATTCTGCGAGATGATGCAGAGTAGGCTCTGGGTCTTCCTCTCTGAGACATCCTGGCCCCAGGAAAAGGTTTTCCATGTCATCTAGGCCTTGTTTTGTCCCTTGAAGGGGACAGTGAGAGAGGGCCTGTTGTATACACAGAACAGATGATTTCTCTAGGCTGGACAGGGGTTCGGAGCACAGAAGTCCCTGGACTTGAAGCAAAAGGTGAGGACTAACAGAAGGTGAGGGCACAGTTTCTTTCTTATGAAGGCCTGAAAGCTAGGTGGAGAGGAGGTGTGTGCATGCCTACAGCAGGTCATGCTAAGGTGCTGCAGTCATGTCTGACTCTGTCCAACCCTATGGACTCGATGGACTGACAAGTTCCTCTGTCCATGGGATTCTCCAGGCAAGAATACTGGAGTGGATTTCCATGCCTTCCTCCAGGGGATCTTCCCAACCCAGGAATCTAAACCACATCTCTTACGTCTCCTGCATTGGCGATGTGTTCTTTACCACTAGTGCCACCTGAGTGTAGAGGGTCAGCTTTCCCCAGATACAGACCCCCAAGCAGGACTTGCATGTGCTGGGGAGTTCTCCTTGGGAGCAGTAACTCAGAGGGAGGCAGTGAGAGGAAACCAACCGGGCAGAGGTAGGCGGCCCACTCCAGTATTCTTGCCTGGAAAATCCCATGGATGGAGGAGCCTGGTAGGCTGCAGTCCATGGGGTCCTGAAGAGTCAGACATGACTGAGCGACTTCACTTTCACTTTTCACTTTCATGCATTGGAGAAGGAAATGGCAACCCACTCCATTGTTCTTGCCTGGAGAATCCCAGGGACAAGGGAGCCTGGTGGACTGCTGTCTATGGGGTTGCACAGAGTCGGACACGACTGAAGTGACTTAGCAGCAGCAGCAGCAGCGGGTGGTCACATGCCAGGCAGTGATAGCAGAGGCTTTGGCCAGCCCCAGGGGAACTCTGGAGCTGGGACAGACCTTTAGAGGTATCTCAAATCGAGGCAAGGGTATCGGGCCTTGACCCCACATGGACCCATCACCAGAGGCAGGCTACATTGGGCAAAGCAGCTTCCCAGAGAGGGCCTCAGCTGAGGTCTGTCTGCAGCCACACCTTCAGGCCTGGATCCTGAGGGAAGGTTCCCCAGAGCACCCACAACAGCGGCACAATAGTGAGAATGTGGGTGTCCTCGTCGGCCTCGGTCCCTGGGGAGTGAGAGCTGTTACCTGCCCCGTGTCTAAGGCAGCTTTGCACGGGATCAGTGCTGTCGGGATATGCAGGAAAATGTTGTGACGGTGGTGGAGGCGTGCACGAATCTTGCTCCAGGGTACCCTGGTCTGGCTATTCATAAATTTCAAGCTTTAGGTCTGGGCAGCTCAGTGACAATCTGGACAGTGCCCAGATGATTGTGACCAGAGGCTGGTCAGCCAGTTGGCAGGCTAGGTACAGCGCCTGGGGTTGTTCAGTCTAGAGAAGGCGAATTGAAGGGAGGGTGTGGTAACAGCTGCAGCAGGAAAAGTTAGACTTGCGCTGTTTTGCTCCAGAAAGGCAGACCCAAGACTAATGGGTACAGATGAGAAGGAAGCAGATTTTATTTCAATAAGAAAAGTGTTGACTGTGTAACAGCATCTCAGAACAGAATGTTCTGCCCTAGGAGGCAGTGAGTGTGTCCCATTATCTGAAATCTGGGGGCTGAGACTCGCGATGGTTCAGTGGACACATGGTGGTGGGTTTGCAGTAAGGGATATGGTCTTGAAGTCTTTTGATCTTATGATCTCCTCAAGTCTGGCCCTTCCCCGGAGGCCGTAATCATCTCGCCAGCATTCCCAAAGTATCTGACCTCTCAGCCTTCAGTGTGATGGTGACCTCATTGCCTACCCGGCTGTGGTTTTCATTTCTGGATGGTTCTAATGAAGGTAAAGTCCCCCCATTTCCTTCTCCCCAGTGCAATGCTGACCATCCCCCATCACTTAAATTGGAAGGAGAAGAAATCAAAAGCCAAACAGTACAGATGAGCACTCCTTTCTCCTTGCTGTCTGCACAGAACAATTGCTGAGCCTGGCCTTTGTTCCTGGTGCCAGCAGCAGCAGTGTGGAGGGAGAATAAAGGCCCCTTCTTGGAGGATGCTAAAAGACCCAAGAAATCGCAAAATCACTTGCACTGAATCAATGAGTTAGGAGGACAGCCTCCGCTGCTGTGTTTTTCTCTGGCCTCTGACTGGGCCCTTACAATTGCCGGACTTGCAGTGGGCTTGACAGAATGGATTAAACTCTGGCTGGAACATTCTACAACAGCACAATCCAAGAGTGGCAGGCCCAGCAGCTGTCATTTGTATGAGTGCATTTGAGGCCAGTGGGGTCTGCAGGAGGGACAGCCACGGGAATCCGAAATCTTTTGTGAGCCCAGAGGCCTGAGGCTGCTCAACCACTGTGCCCAAGGCCAAGGTCAGAGCAAATACTCTGCAGGTTTGAGAGAGAGAAAGAGGCCCATATGTGCATCTCAAGGGCACTGAGTTACAAAAGGTAGAGAATACATCTCAAGCTGATGAGTGAGTTGCCTTCAGCAAATCTCGTCTATGAGAGAAAACAGCCCCAAACCCCAAATCAGAAAAAGTTTTGGGAGAAAACAGTAAAAAAAATTAAAATCTGAATTTTAACCATGTCTATGAACATTTTCACAGGAGAGATAAGGGCAGTGAGTACAGAATGAGTTAATGCTGCCAAAAGGATTAAGAGAAATAAAAATGGTGTTTACAAATACACCAGGGAAAAGGCACACCTGGGAAAAATAGGTCCGTAAATAAGTAAAGGGGATTGAAATCTACTGCGAGTATAACAAGACCGAGGCGCTGAATTGCTTTTTCCTATCTGTCTTTTACATGAGAAATAACAAGAAAATGCGAGGAGTTGTCATGATTTTCAGTGGGAGGCCATAACCATGAGGCTGGGACGGGAGCCCAGTGGGAAAGCCTGGGCCACTGCAGGAAGTTCTTCGCACGCTCCCTGTGACCCCAGATGACCCAGAGTCTCAGCCTGGTTTTCATGCTGCTCCCTGACCTGCCCCCCACAAGCCCAATCAGCCTCATCCCAGGCTTTAGCTTCTGTGGTCCGGGTGCCTCTGCTCCACTGAACCACTAGTGTTATCCAAGCAAACCACACTCTTGGGCTCTCTCCCCTTCCTGGACAGGCACACCACCTCAGTCGACAGCCAGCTTCACCGTCTGTGCATCACCACTGCCCTCCACCTCCCAGTGACCAACCTGGAAGGTCAAACCTCTTCTCTTTTCCAGTCTCTCTTTCCAAATCCCACCTTGGTTATCAACTCTGTGGCTTTCCCCTGCTTTCCCAAAGCATTGCACCATTGTTTTCCAAACCTCCATGACTCACTTCTCTTACCTTACATAAATATGTGCATATACATGCTTCTTCATCTAGACTCCCTTTGACCTCTGCTAGACTTAGCAGCAGAAGCAGCAGTCTTCTAACTCAGAGAAGGCAATGGCACCCCACTCCAGTACTCTTGCCTGGAGAATCCCATGGATGGAGGAGCCTGGTAGGCTGCAGTCCATGGAGTCGATAAGAGTCGGACACGACTGAGCGACTTCACTTTCACTTTTCACTTTCATGCATTGGAGAAGGAAATGGCAACCCACTCCAGTGTTCTTGCCTGGAGAATCCCAGGGACGGGGGAATCTGGTGGGCTTCTGTCTATGGGGTCGCACAGAGTCGGACATGACTGAAGCGACTTAGCAGCAGCAAATCCTTAGTAATTGTTGGCTGACTGCATGAACAAAGAAACACGTATGTTAATTTTCCTTCTAACAGACATCTCAGTTCATCAAGGTCTTCTAATTCTCCTCTACTTTAGGTGATTCCCAGCAAGGCCACTCTTTAATAGCATTATATTTTAAAAACATCTCACCATTAAGTTTTTGAACTCTGAAGTTCTCCACAGCCTCCCAGATTCTCCTTACCCCACTCCAACCTCCCAAAGACTCTTCGACTTCTTTTTTCAATATCCATCAAATCCATTGTCTCTTTCCTGGCTCCAGGCAGCCTAGACCCCGAGGGAAGGCATCCTTGTCCTTTATTCTTTCTTCCCTGGCCCATTCCAGCCTTTATGAGAGCTTTCTATTTGCTTCTCTGCTGCTCCACATCTTCTTAGAGCTAGAGAGAATCCCGGACAAACCTGCTAATGGGTGTTCTTTCTATAATTCCAACCAGGGACTCAGAGCAGCATCGAGTCTTCTTATTCATCCCCTGTCCTGGGTCAAAAACCTTTCCCTCTCCTCAAGTACTCAGTTCTGTCCCAGACCCTGGCTCTCAGCTCCTAACCTCAGATCTGACTTAGCAAAATCAAAGCTATGCAGCACAGGCTCCCTTTCCTTCCTTCTATCTACTTTGAGTCTGTCCTTGTCATTACCCTGCCTCACGCCTGTCTTCGAAATAGCTGTGTTCTTCTCAGTGCTAAAGCTAAATTCCCTACCTTAATCCATCATTCCAACTCTTCTTACTTTCTAAGCACCCTTGCTGTCCAATCAACTATTTCTTGCATTGTTTGTATCCAGACACCTTCTGTCCTTTATTCAAATGTCAAATGATCCCTTGACCTTATTATTGCTCCCTTTTATTTTTCTCATTTACTTTCTTAAGGAAAATATCTACAAATTTTGTCTCTGCTTTTATTGTCAGTTAATTTCTTCATGAAGACTATTGATGCTGGTTTTATAATTATTACCTTGAAACTATGCTTGGTGATTCTTTTATTTTTCCTCTTTCTAATATAGATGGACACCACACACACATGCTTGCTTATTTATAATCATCAAAATCATGCATTAATTTTTTTTCTTGAGAGTTTACTGTGTGTTGGGTTCTGCTAAGAATTGAATATACCATTGAGGAGGGAGGTAGGAGAGGGGTCCAGGATGGGGAACACATGAACACCCATGGCTGATTCATGTCAATGTATGGCAAAACCCACTACAATATTGTAACTTAATTAGCCTCCAATTAAAATAAATTAATTAATTTAAAAAAATTAATGCAGATACCATAAGGAGTAGACTTGCAAGGCTCCTGCCCTCAACAGTCTGATGAGGAAGGAAGGCACTAGAACAAACAAGAAAACAAACTCAAAACAGAGTACTTATGGGTTGTGAAAATACCGTGAGGGAAAAGGGCTAACAGAGAACAACTGAAGTGAGGGGAGGAGATGGGTAACTTGAAATCTGAGGTCTCTGCGGCTATGTTCCCATTGAAACTGAGAGATGAGGAAGCAGCAGCCAGTTGAGGATGAGGTACAAGGCTCTGTAGGACTAGCATTCCCTGGATGGTCTCCTGGGGAGAGAAAAGCCTGGCCCCCTGTAGGAACTGTCAGGGTCCACGACTCTGGTGTAACAAACGAGGAGAGGCTATGGAAGAAGTTGGGGAGGTAGGGAAGGGTCAGGGTCGCCCTGAGGGGCCAATCAGGACTTTAAAGGTTGAGATAGGATCAGATTTGTATGGAAAGATCTCCCCCAGGGCTTAAACTTCACCTTCTCAGACAGGCTCTCCTTAACCATATACACCCAAGGGCCACACTCCTTTCTTCAGAGCACTCGCATCAACTGTGATGACTATATATTCATTAGTATAAACTCATGATGCAGAACTTCACCATCTTCACTTCTGTTCACCTCTGTATCCCCGGAACACAGAACGTGGCCCATGCTAACTGCTGACTACATATATGCTGAGCAAATGAATGAATGAATGATGCTACTTCATCAGTCTTCTGTGTTATTTTCCACAGTGTAACCTCGCTGAGCCTCAATGATCTTATCTATTAATACGAAATAGAGGTAAATGGGGATAGTAAGTGATTGATCAGTCACTTGTTATTATCAACACTTGCTCTGCTCCTCCCATGGCCCCTGTTTTCACTCCCATTCTCTTTCTGTATTTCCTTCTCTTTTAAATGCCAGCCCTGCTTGTCTCGCTGCCTACTCCACATCTCGCCAGATGCTCTCAGTTAAAACTGTCTTTTCCCTCCCACCTCCTCATCTCTGCTTGGGAGTGCAGATGTGTCCTCATCTCATTAACCCTTCCAGCCAGGGCAGCCCAACAACTCCCCTTTGTCCCCCATAGCACCAGGGAGAATGATGTTCATGGAGGTTGTTGCAAGGGCTTTGGCATCTGAGAGCACTGAGCTGGAGCCTGGACTCTGCCAAGCATTAGCTGTGGGACTTTGCCACATGTTATTTATCTTTCCTAAGCCTCACTTTCCCCGTCTATCAAATGGGAATACTATAGGCTTCCCTGGTGGTTCAGTGGTAAAGAAGCCGCATGCCAATATTGGAGACCCAGATTCGATCTCTTGGTCGGGAAGATCCCCTGGAGAAGGAAATGGCAACCCATTCTTGCCTGGGAAATCCCATGCACAGAGGAACCTGGCAGGCTACATACAGGGTCACAAGAGTCAGATACGACTTAGCGACTAAAACACCAAAAATTAGTGCCTATATCTCAAAAGATTTTATGAGAATTAAGTGAAATGATAAATATAAAGCCCTTGGCTCATTGACTGCCAGTAAATGTACAGTAAATGATGATTTTTACTTGCTTTATCATAAAAATTGACAAACCAAATGTCATGGATTGTTTACCGTCATTCTTACACCATTTTACCGTGATCCCAGACAGGGACCCGCCTTTCATCTGTGTCTCAGCACTCCCCATTACATCTGGCTCATCAGAGGTGCAGAATCACTGCTCGAGGAATGACTCACTTCATAAATGAAGTCCTTGATGACAGAGACTGTGTATTAAATCATTTCTGTGTCCCTTGATGGTGTTTAGCAATGCAAGTGGTTAATTCATATTTTTCAAGTAAATAAATAAAGGAATGAGTGAATGAGGGATTGCATTAATAGTGAAATGTGTTAAGTAACACGTTGAATGGAAGCAAATTAGTAGATATGAAAGGACTTTGGGGAAAGGCTAAAAGCGCTGTACTCATACTAAAGACAAGTCCTTGGTGACCATTGTGATTCTCCCTGGTTCCCCGGCTTATTTACATTGTCAATTTCCCTTCACATAAGATCACAGAAATGGAGGAAGCTGTCTCTTCTCCTGTATATCCTCTGCCTCTGGTCTGTCACTCTGCTTTCGTGTTGTGTTGTTCACTCTCCTACCTCCTCACTGAAATGGAAGGGCTGCATCTGTGGAGGAGGAGGGGCTCCCAGGTTTGTGCCCTTCTCTTACCGGGAGGTCACACTCCACAGCAAGTAAGTGTTGAGCCGTTTTTCTTGTGCAGAGATGGATTTGCGCAGATCCGTCACTAAGCTCCTGTCCTGTGCATTTGTGAGCAAAGATGGGTGTCCAGCGATATCCGGTGCAGGCTTTGCCCATAAGGCAGGAGTAGGAGAGACTAACAAGCTTTCAGGAGGATTGAACTTGAGACCCTGGCTGCATTAGCCCAGAGTGAAAAATCAACTGAGTCTGTAGATACAGTCCAGAGACAAATAAGGAAGGAAACTTACATTTAGAAAGTGACAACTGTATGTCAGTCATTGTCCTGAAACTGTGTTTATTCATTTATTCTTCTACAGCCCTAGAAGTAACAGGCAGTTACTATTATCACAATTTCACAGCGAAAGAAAGTGAGGGCTGAAAAGGGTAAATATCTGGTCAGTTTCACACCTCTGGCAAGGAGCTCAAGTCCAGACCTTGGACTTGAAGGGGGATCTGACTCCAGAGCCCACCCACAAAATCTGAGCCTTTTGGGGTAATTTATGTGAACGACTGAAGGCCCAGATGTGTCTGCAGGAGACTCTGCTATCAGGGGCTCCTCTCCCAGGTCTGCTTTCAGTGCCCACAGAAGCTGCCAGGGGGTTAAGAGAGGTGGCAGAGAACAACTGTGAATCCTACCAGCCATCTGACCAGCCCTCGCTCGGGCTCCCAAAGGAAGTGTTGCAGTAGTGTGGCAAGGTGTGTGAGTTTGTGAATGAGTGTGTGTGTCATGAACACAGACACTTGTATGTATGCATGTGTGTATGTTGGTATGGGGGTGTATCTGTATTTGTGAGTGAATTTATAAACATGAAAATCTCAATGCTGTATGTGCTATGTTGTGCTTAGTCGCTCAGTCATGTCCAACTTTGTGACCCCATGGACTGTATCCCGCCAGGCCCTTCTATCTATGGTGATTCTCCAGGCAAGAATACTGGAGTGGGTTGCCATGCCCTCCTCCAGGGGATCTTCCCGACCCAGAGACTGAACTTATGTCTTTTATGTCTCCTGCATTGTCGGGCAAGTTTGTTACTACTAGCACCACCTGGGAAGCCCATTATGTTACTAATACCTAGTAATAAACTGTTAGGAGTGGACCATCTCAAGTAGGATCTGGTAGCCTTATGGGAGGGGGGTGTTTATCCTGGGACAGCATTGTGGGATGATCCAAAATTCAAAGTGATACATCCAGACAGTGGAACAAATGTCCCAAGCCCAGGGGCCGAACCCAGGTCTCCCGCATCAAAGGCAGATTCTTTACTATCTGAGCCACCAGGGAAACACATGAATACTGGAGTGGGTAGCCTATTCCTTTCTCCAGGGGATCTTCCCAACCCAGGAATAGAACCAGGGTCTCCTGCAGTGCAGGTGGATTCTTTACCAGCTGAGCTACCAGGGAAGCCACAATTTTGTATAATACTGTTTTGATGAAAGTGGCCCACTAAAATCAAAATGACAATTAAAAAAACCCAAATATACACCTTATATAATTATAATGAAATTAATTCATCAATAAAGGGAATAGGAAGGAACTCAATATGCTTTGTCCCTCATTATTATTCATAAATTTAAAAAATGGGTTCCAGTGAATCCTTAGTCTAGATTGTAACTTCTGTTTTTATGGCAATCATGTTGTATAGAAAACCAAACTCATTTGTAAAGATTGACAGAGAGTATGAGTGTACATATGTTAGGTCCACAATTCTCAACCTATTGTGTGCATTAGAACCAGCTGCCTCGGAGAAGGCAATGGCACTCCACTCCAGTACTCTTGCCTGGCAAATCCCATGGATGGAGGAGCCTGGTAGGCTGCAGTCCATAGGGTCGCTAAGGACTGAGTGACTTCACTTTCGCTTTTTACTTTCATGCATTGGAGAAGGAAATGGCAACCCACTCCAGTATTCTTGCCTGGAGAATCCCAGGGACGGCAGAGCCTGGTGGGCTACCGTCTATGGGGTTGCACAGAGTCGGACACAACTGAAGTGACTTAGCCGTAGCAGCAGAACCAGCTGCCTAACTTTTAAAAAATACTGATGTCTGGCCCCACCCTAGATAGATAAATGGGAGCAACTAAAGTTTAAGAAGCATTGTGCCCGTGTGTGGTATGAATCTGATGTACCCCAGAGTTTGAGAACCATTATGCCAGATAGCACTTATGAGAGATGCAGGGATAAATGAGATTCAGTAGCTATAAGCAGTGCAAGGACACCCAAAGAGGAAGACTGGTGACTTTAATACCACATGGTACATCACAGACTGTCCAATGAAAACACAGGCAAAGGAGCAGGTAATTCTTGGACATTATAGATAACATTTGCCCCCAGGCCCCCACCGGCACTTAGAAGCCAGCGGTGGGCAAGCCAGGTCAAAACACAGACAACATCCTTGTCTGTAGACCTGGTGCTAGTTGAAGAGGAGGCAAGGCATAGGACAAAATGCAGGTTCTGTGATCCATGGTAACACTCACCTGTGCCCTTCCTTGCTGGCTGAGTGACCTTAGGCAACTGACTTAGCCATGCTCAACCTTTGTTTATCTTGGAAACCTGAGCATAATAACTATATAGCTGTGTGGCCCCCAGGTAGCAGTGAAAGCGTGTGCTGATGTGTATGCAGCACTGAACATGTGCCTGCCTGGCACGTGGTCAGTGGTCAATGAATGACAGCTACAATTTCCAACTTTTTCTGACCCACTCAAGATTTTCTCCTTCTGCTTTATATAATCTCTGATCTCAGAATATACAGGGGAACTGCAAGTCTCTAGGCCAGTTTTCCCCAACTGAGGACATATGGACTCAGCCTTCTAGGATGCTCCCTGAGTCTGCTGAAGCAGATGCTTATCCTTTCTCCCCATAAGGCAAGTGACAGGAATCAAGTTACAATGTCTTCTGCAAAACTGGGGCCCATGCCCATGTTTTCTCACTGCTGTAATTCTCTGACATGCTTTGTGTTGACAAAAAGGTTAAGTGTGGATTCTGTATTTATATGTACAGTATCTGTGTGGATATCGGTGTATGGGCTTCCCTGGTGGTTCAGATGATAAAGAATCTGCCTGCAGTGTGGGAGACCCGGGTTCTATCCCTGGGTCAGGAAGGTCCCTGGAGAAGGAGATTGCTACCCACTCCAGTATTCATGCCTGGAGAATCCCATGGACAGAAGAGCCTGGCAAGGGTACAGTCCATGGGGTCACATTAGCGTTCTTCACAGAAACAAAACCAATAGGATGCAGAATATAAAGAAGGATGTAAGGCACTGGCTCATGTGATTATGGAGGCTGACAAGTCCCAAGGTTTGCAGTCAGCAATCAGGAAACCCAGGAGACCCAATAGGGTAGTTGGATATGATTCCAGAGGCCTGAGATCTAGGAGAAGTGAATGATGTAGTCCTAGTTGGCTCAAGACCCAAGAAAAATCAGTGTTTAACTTTGAGCTCAAAGGCAGAAAAATTGGATGTCTCAGTTTGAAGCCATCAGGCAGAAGGAATTCTCTCTTACTTTGGGGAGGGTGAGTCTTCTAATCCTATTCAGACCTTCAGCTGATTGGATGAAGCCCACCCAGATTGTGGAGGGCCATCTGCTTTACTCAGTCTATCAATTCAAATGTTAATCCCATTCAAACATCCTCACTGAAATACACAGAATAATGCGTGACCAAATATCTAGGCACCCTGTGGCCCAGTCAAGTGGGCTCATAAAATCAACCATCACGATGTGTGTGTTTGTCTTCACTGCCACTTTGGGGGATCAAGGTTGTATTCCTGAATTCCAAAATTTGGGGGGAAAGTCACAATATGTGTTTATTATTGTGATTTTCAAAATCATTTTATATATTTCAAAATTTCTTGAGCAGAAAGCCTCTTCAAGTTTTAGAACCAACATTCCAAACAAGATGTGAGTAATAACAGCCTACATTGATTATTCAGGACTTACTATATCCAAGGTTATTATAAGGTTTTACAGATATTAGATTGCTTAATCCTGTTCAATCAGTGAGGTGGGTAGTAGTATTTGTTGAGGCAGTCCGAGTGTGGGTTAGAAAAGAATTTCCAGACATAGCATATTACAGAAAGGAGTGAGTTTATTAAGAACAAAAAGCAGAGATAAAGTGGGCATTGTGAGCACAGCAGGCCAACCTTCTGACAGACCAGGGAGAGTTGACAGTTTTCGTGGGTTAGTAACCAATTTTTATAGCCTCAAGACAAAGAAAATTCCTGCTGGAAGGTTGGTGTTAGGTGATTGGTCTGGGCGCTATAGGGTGTCTACTGGAGTGGGCATCTTTGCCTAACTGGAAGTCAGGGAGAGTGTTAGTGATGACCAGCGAGGGTTTTGGCAGGATTACAGAGAGGCTCGGTCAGCTTCGGAGGTGACCTTGGTTCTGGACTCTGCTTCTCTGGCCTTGGTGCACTGCCTTGCACCTGTGGCTTTGGGGGCAGGACTCAACATTGTTATCCCATTTTATAAGAAAACTGAGCCACAGAGAGGCAGGATCTGTGTCAGTTTTTCACCATTCTATCTTTAAATGAGATAACATGTTAAACATACACAAGCACACGTATCAATTCAGTTCAATTCAGTTCAGTCGCTCAGTCGTGTCCGACTCTTTGTGACCCCATGGACTGCAGCACACCAGGCCTCCCTGTCTATCACCAACTCCCAGAGATTACTCAAACTCATGTATGCAAAACTCAAGCACATGTATGCAAAAGAGTAAATACTGCAAAAATAAAGTTGATTAAAAATGAAAAATCGAAGATTGTTAAACATCTGAAATGTATACACAGTTTGGTCAGCAGTATAAAGTTTTAAGTATGCTCAACTCAGGATCCCCACTCTGCATCTGAAGAAACAGAGGCTCTAAGGTAGTCTCACTTGCTTGAGGTCATAATAGCAGAAGGATGTTGAACTTGTAACTTCCATCTAGGGCTTCTCCCCTTAGATCTCATTGCTTGGTGTCCAAGGGTAAGTCAAGGAAGGATTATTCTGAACAGGAGCACAAACTGTTTCTGCCTAATTATTGGAAGGAGGGCCAAGTACTGGGCACAGGAGCGGGTGGGTGGGTGGATGTGGTGGGGCCAGCTTTTAATCTGACTGCCTCTGTTTTCCCAATTATGTAGGAAGCAGACCATTAGCTGAGGGTGAGGATGGGGGAGGAGGTGTTGGAGGTGTGAGGAGAAAGAAGGTATGAGATAATGATCTTGAGAGTGGGAGGGAGAGCAGACAGGGAAGATGTAGTTTGATCAGTAGGCAGTATGCAGAGCCCACTTGAGGTCAGTGGTGTAGGATTTAAAGGGAGACCAATCAGCGTGGTTGCCAGCAACATTCATTTGTGCAGACACAGAAATGGAAGCCACGGGGTCATTGAGTTTAACCAGTGTTGGAGTGTTTCAGACAAGTATGATGAAGCAATGGAGGGCAAGAGAGTTGAGGTTCCTTGAAAGCGTGATTACAATAATGGATCACAGAATTTAATTTGAGTAAAGAGGAAAGAGGGTACATGAGGTGGGTGAGGGTCAATAAAATGGTGGTTAGATGAATGCATTTTAAGGCTCAGATGGATAGAAAATATTCTGTGGGTATAGGAAGAATGAACTGGGAGGGCAGGAAGTGTTGGTCAGATATAGGGATTCTTGAAGCTGTGACCAAGGAGAGGTTGCAGATATTGGCAATCTAGGCTACGATCATGGGAGTGAGAGTGGGGGACAGGATCGTTTGAGGAGAGAAGTCAAGGCAGTGAATGGTTTGAGAATTGGAAAGATCGTTTTAATGGCTACTGAAGTCAACAAAAATTATGAAAGGAGCCAGCCTCTGAATTGTGGAGGGAGGGTGGGGGTGGGGTGGTGTTGGCATGACTAGGGCAAGTGGATAGGATCGTCTGATGGCAAAAGTCAATGACCTTAACCAAGGACCTGAGGTTAGTAAGTTGCAGTGGCAAGTTTTAACCCTACTCAGTCTGGCTCCATGGTCACACTCCAGCTGCTTTGCTAGTTACTGAGAAGTATGTTATTTTTCTGCATAAAAAAACCTCTAAGTAAACTCCTTTATCAGTTCAGTTCAGTTAAGTCGCTCAGTCATGTCCGACTCTTTGCGACCCCATGAATCGCAGCACACCAGGCCTCCCTGTCCATCACCAACTCCAAGTTCACTCAAATTTATGTCCATTGAGTCGGTGATGCCATCCAGCCATCTCATCCTCTGTCGTCCCCTTCTCCTTCTGCCCCCAATCCCTCCCAGCATCAGGGTCTTTTCCAATGAGTCAACTCTTCGCATGAGGTGGCCAAAGTATTGGAGTTTCACCTTTAGCATCAGTCCTTCCAATGAACACCCAGGAGTGATCTCCTTTAGGATGGACTGGTTGGATCTCCTTGCTGGAGTCCAAGGGACTCTCAAGAGTCTTCTCCAACACCACAGTTCAAAAGCATCAATTCTTCAGTGCTCAGCTTTCTTCACAGTCCAACTCTCACATCCATACATGACCACTAGAAAAACCATAGCCTTGACTAGATGGACCTTTGTTGGCAAAGTAATATCTCTGCTTTTTAATATGCTATCTAAGTTGGTTGTAACTTTCCTTCCAAGGAGTAAGCTTCTTTTAATTTCATGGCTGCAATCACCATCTGCAGTGATTTTGGAGCCCAAAAAAACAAAGTCTGACACTGTTTCCACTGTTTCCCCATCTATTTCCCATGAAGTGATGGGACCAGATGATTAATAGGTAATAAATAATGAATAAAATCACACCAATATTTCATTTTTCTTTACATGAGATTTACATACTTAAAGATAACACAGTTTGAAAAGACAGCCTGTCATCACACTTTATGTTTAAAATGTAGTGTTAGACATGAATTTTCTATTTACCAAATGGGAATATTAATTATAATGAACAATAACATTTACTGAGTTTGTTCTGTGTGGCCGGCACTGTGTGAGGTCTCTACACGCTCCCTTAACAACTCTAGGTGCTATTTTATCCTCATTTTATAGCTTTAGAAACCAGGGCTGAAAAAATTAAGTCTTATCTGACAATGGACTGCGGATCTGTCCAACCCGAAACCTCATTTGCAATGTGGTCTGGTTCATTACCAAGTACCTGCTGTGTGATGGCTCTACGGTGGATAGTGAGGACGTGGCAAAGATGATGATAGAGTCTTTTATATCTGATGAGGGGACCATATTAACTAAATGTATAACATATTGATTATATTTATAGGTTCTATAAAGGAAAGTGCAGGGTGCTTTATATAACAAGGGACCATAACCTAGTCTTGGAGGGGAAGGTCTATTTTGGGAAGTAATTTTTAGGCTAGAATTAAAGAATAGTGTAAGTTACCCAAACAAATGAGAGAGGGAAACAATTCCAGGTAAAGAAACGTCTGCAAAGGCCTCCAGGCCCTCAAGTGTCCTGTAGGAACACTAGACATCATTATTCTTGTCATTTAACTTCTGATAAAGCTATAGCTTTACCAGATATCCGAGAAATCAGCCATTCCAGCCCTTATTCCTCCCAGAACTGGTGCTGATATGAAGATAGTGGCACATAATAATGTCATTTTATCATCATGGTAAATTGAGGTGTGGAATGTTTCACCCAACTGCATAGCTAGAAAACTCATTTTTACCAATTTTCTCTTCACCTTTTCTCCTGGATATCTCTCAAACTACCTTTTCCCAGAAACTTAAAAAAAAAATAAACCTCTATTCTCTCTGTTTCACTGCTCCTTCCTTGCAAATGCATTTACCTAGTTAAGAACAGGAACATTTTTCTCAAAAGCCCTCACATTGCATGTGGATATGACAACCTATACCAGAACCCCAGAGTGTTCTGACTGGCTGGGGGGAAACCTTGGAACCATGCTTCTGCCGGAAATCTAGCCTAGTGTGGGCCAGAAGCAAGCTTAAAAGGATGTGCTTTCATTTAACTATGGACACATTATTTTCATTTGTAAAATGATCTCTTTAAGGATAGGTAGAAGAATATATGAGTTCAGAAGAAGCTCCTTGTTTTTAAAAGTCCATCGTGAAATGCCTTTTTCATTATTGCCTCCAGATGAAATATTCTTTCCATACACTGAACTGTGTATGCACATTCATACATACATATATACATACATGTATTCTCTCTCACACTATCCCCTCACCTGTTCCATGTCTATTTATTATCATCTATCTATCTCTCATCTGTATCTCTCCCCCTCATTCATTCCCAGGTGATGAGTCCTAAGTCCTCTACAAGGAAACCCATCACCAGACAATGCTCACCAGAAACTTTCTTTTTTTTTTTTTTAATTTTATTTTATTTTTAAACTTTACATAATTGTATTAGTTTTGCCAAATATCAAAATGAATCTGCCACAGGTATACATGTGTTCCCCATCCTGAACCCTCCTCCCTCCTCCCTCCCCATACCATCCCTCTGGGTCGTCCCAGTGCACTAGCCCCAAGCATCCAGTATCGTGTATCGAACCTGGACTGGCAACTCGTTTCTTACATGATATTTTACATGTTTCAATGTCATTCTCCCAAATCTTCCCACCCTCTCCTTCTCCCACAGAGTCCATAAGACTGTTCTATACATCAGTGTCTCTTTTGCTGTCTCGTACACCGGGTTATTGTTACCATCTTTCTAAATTCCATATATATGTGTTAGTATACTGTATTTATGTTTTTCCTTCTGGCTTACTTCACTCTGTATAATAGGCTCCAGTTTCATCCACCTCATTAGAACTGATTCAAATGTATTCTTTTTAATGGCTGAGTAATACTCCATTGTGTATATATACCACAGCTTTCTTATCCATTCATCTGCTGATGGACATCTATGTTGCTCCCATGTCCTGGCTATTATAAACAGTGCTGCGATGAACACTGGGGTACACGTGTCTCTTTCCCTTCTGGTTTCCTCAGTGTGTATGCCCAGCAGTGGGATTGCTGGATCATAAGGCAGTTCTATTTCCAGTTTTTGAAGGAATCTCCACACTGTTCTCCATAGTGGCTGTACTAGTTTGCATTCCCACCAACAGTGTAAGAGGGTTCCCTTTTCTCCACACCCTCTCCAGCATTTATTATTTGTAGACTTTTGGATCGCAGCCATTCTGACTGGTGTGAAATGGTATCTCATAGTGGTTTTGATTTGCATTTCTCTGATAATGAGTGATGTTGAGCATCTTTTCATGTGTTTGTTAGCCATCTGTATGTCTTCTTTGGAGAAATATCTATTTAGTTCTTTGGCCCATTTTTTGATTGGGTCGTTTATTTTTCTGGAGTTGAGCTGTAGGAGTTGCTTGTATATTTTTGAGATTAGTTGTTTGTCAGTTGCTTCATTTGCTATTATTTTCTCCCATTCTGAAACTTTCAAGTTCCCTTCCCAGGTGGAAAGCTGGGTGGTGGTTTAATCCCTAAATCGGGTCTGACTCTTGTGACCCCATGGACTGTAGCCTGCCAGGATCCTATGTCCATAGGATTTTCCAGGCAAGAATACTGGAGTGGATTGCCATTTCCTTCTCCAGGGGACCTTCCCGACTCAGGAATCGAACCTGCGTCTCCTGCACTGCAGGCAGATTCTTTATCGACTGAGCTCCCAGGGAAGCCTGGAAAGCTGGGACTAGCATTTAATCAAAAAGCAAATTTAAAAATACTCTTATCCAGAGCAGGAGTGGTCCCTTTCTGCCCTAGGAGAACAGATGTGCAGGGCTCATCCCATTGGTGTGGCCATGCTGGATTCCACTCATGCAGTTGGGTCTAGGCTACATGGTGGAAGGAATGCCCAAGCAACCGGTCAAGTCAGGTCAAGGCCACGACCAACTTCTGGGCTAACCAGAAGGAAAAACTAATGGAAAAAACCCTGTGATAGCGGATATGTCTTGGGAAAGAGGAGCAAGAACTGAGGAGAGAAACTGAAAGCTTAGAAATTTCCAGTGCTTAACAAAGCCTCTGCATAAACTGTTTGGAATTATGTGAGACAGGGCAGAGAAGAAAAGGCAAAGACGAGGTTATGAATAGCTCTCAGCCTATCCAGTTTGCACGTGTGTCCCAGTGGCTGATGTCTTCCTGTGACAGTGGCTCCTCTGTGGTGCAGATTATGCCTCTGCTCAAGGTAGTGAAACCCCAGATGGCTCCTGTGCTGGCCCGAGAGGACCCTGAATCTAGGCCATCTGTAGCTGCCCACACAGGAGGACCATCTTCAGGGTCTTGATTTGTCAGACTGGCGATATTGACAAACAAACAGATAAGCTCTATTCTGACTTCCAATTCTGCTAATTTTCCTAAACCAAGATGTGACTGGGTTGCCCAGCGTAAGACAGAGAATATTGCAGGCCACATTACCTAAGCTGGAGTCAAAAGACTCAGGTTTTCTTCCAACTACGGTGTTCAGTCTCCTGCCCCGCATCTGGCCTGATGCTATCCTTGGGTTCCGAGGTGGGTACTCTTTCCCCAAAACTAATATTGGTGTAGTCTGTTCTGTAATGCCACCCATTCCTGGTGGGAGGCCGAGCTCTTGCCACCACGAGCAGAGGGAACCTGGGCTAGAAATGATCGTTTTGTTTGACACTCCCCATCCTCCCGGCTCTAGCCCTGGAAACTGAATGAGAGTTGAAGCTGTTTGGATGCTTCTGCTTCCCTGGCCCCAGAGACTGGTCCGGGTTCCTCATCTGATCTGAGATAGATCAAGCAGTTCTTCCATGGATTATTGTTTCCGTGGATGGGCAGTGTCTCTCTGTGGCCTGAGCTTGTAAAGACATGAGTTGGAGCTATGAGAGGCCAAGTCTCCACCATGTGCATGAGCCATTTTGAAAAAATGGTCCGATAGAGTGAGAAACAGAGAAGAGGGACAATTATTAGGGCCTCTAGACCTGTTGCCGGGCATCCCCGTGACAGCTTCCATCTGAGCTTGGAAATGGATATGTATCTTGGGCTCACATGCAGAATGCCTAATGCAAAGACCTCTTCCTCTTTCAGTTGGTCTCAGGTAACTCAGCTCTAAGTGTTTTCAGCACTTTTAGGTCTAGCTCTTCATCACTTAGGGATTCCCAGGTGGTTCAGTGGTAAAGAATCTGCCTGCCAATTCAGGAGAGTCAGAAGACTTGGGTTCGATCCCTGAGTCAAGAAGGTCCCCTGGAGGAGGAAATGGCAACCTACTCCAGTATTCTTGCTGGAAAAATCCCATGGACAGAGGAGCCTGGCGGACCACAGTCTGTGAGGTTGCAAAGAGTCGGACATGACCGAGCACACATACTCCATCACTTCACCCTGCCTTTTCCTAGGTGGCCCCCTGTGGCCTCTCCACTCACATGCATCATTCTCCCCTCTGCTACCCCGCCACGCACCGCCAACACCCAGCCCTCCCGGCGCCCAGGGTGAGTGATCTGCCACTGCCAGGACCACTTAGCTTATCTGCTCCAGTCCCATGCCTCCTCCTTTTTACTCATTCCCTGCTATTTGTCTGGGCGTTCGTGTGTTTCTTCAGAAAGACTATAGATTCCTTTGAGAGCAAGAATCTCTTTATGCCGACTCCCGTTGCCTAGTATCACAGTTCACACACAATAGGCCCTCCATAAATATTTGCTAAATAAATCAAATAAGAATCCCCATCTCCCTGACAGATCATCCCTGACTCAAGGGAAGGAAAGAAGTCAATTCTCTTTTCCTTCCTCGCTGAAGCAATTTGCAGACTCTCTGATTCCTCTTCCCCTCTCACAGCGTGCCCTTCTCCTCTCTGCATCTCAGGTCAGTGCTGTAGAGTCCCTGTGAAGTGGGGCCTGGGTGGGAGGTGGGAGTGGGGTCTGTCTCCCACACGCATCATTGGCTCCTCTCCAGACAACACAAATACATTTACAAGCTGAGTTAAAGCCTGGTGTGGTACTGTGTTTGCCTCTGAAGGGAAGACACTGCTTCCTCATTAAAAGCTTGGGAATCTCCTTTTTGTAGTATTTATATTGGATTCAGGTAACTAGTACATTTCACTTATGTAACAGATGCTGGTATGGCACTCACTGAATGCCGGACGCTGTTCGGAACGCTTTAATCATAGTAACTAGTTCCACCTCATGACAGCCTTGCCAGGTTGATAAAGTTATTACTCTCAGCCTCATTTCACAGATGAGGAAATGGGGACACAGAATGATTAAGGGACTTGGTCAAGGTCACACAGCAATTGATCGCTAAGCTGGAATTGGAATAGGCAGGCCAGAACCCACGGCCTACCCACTATGTCCTGCTGCCTGTCCCTGTGAACAGGGTGGGGTCCAGATGGCACATCTGAGTTGCCTGTTTTGACACTCGGGACTCTTGAGAGCAGGAAGTCTCTTTGCCCTGACTATCTGACAGCACGTCAACGTGTGCTTAATCAATGTTTCTGGGCTCACTGATTCTTTACCTATGGCTTGAATACAGGTTTATTTATATTATTCTATGTATTTAATTGTCCACGCTGTAATCAATGCTAGTCTAAAATTTGGCTCCACAAAATATATTTCAAACAACCAAGGAATCATGCCAAGAATTAACGCTAATTACACACTATACCCATTTTGAGTACTGGAGATGACTTGAAAGCAAAACGTGTGTTGTTTAAAATTATTCAACTGATAGTAAATAAAATATGATTTTGTCCAAAGGAGAGAGAAAGTTGCAGGTCCCTTTTCTCTTTTTATTGCCTTCTCTAGGTATCTAGAATCAGATGGGACATTTTTTTCCCCTAATTTTTAGTCTTTTTCTTGAATTAGTACGTATTTTTTAGCTGCTCTTAAGCCACACTTACTGTTCAGCAAAAAAGAATCATATTCAAACCCCACTCTGTGGCTTTACCTCCAATGAACAAAACAAACATGAAAAACACACGTGGGCTATTTATTTGATGCAGGGGTTATTCATAGGATGGTGTTTGGATACCTTTGGGAGCCAATTCTAGTTGCCTCAGGGTATTCCTAAGTTGAATTCCAGGAATAAAGTGTTTATAAATAATGAGCATAAAAAAGGAATGCACTCATCCCAGCCACTCCTTTATAGAGACCCAGTGGCCTTATTTTGCAGCTACCAACTCCTTCAAGTAGTTAATTGGTTAGCTGGTTGGGTTAAGTTGGTGTCTCAACGCTATCGGACCCAACACTCTATTTTATGACAAATTTAACTCTTTTTTTAATCTGTAAATGAAATCATATATAATAAAGCCTAAATAAATAAAAATTTAAAATAATATGAAGTGGTTCAGTTCAGTTCAGTTCAGTTGCTCAGTCGTGTCCGTCTCTTCATGATCCCATGAATCATGGCACGCCAGGCCTCCCTGTCCATCACCAGCTCCCGGAGTTCACTCAGACCCATGTCCATCGAGTCAGTGATGCAATCCAGCCATCACATCCTCTGTCGTCCCCTTCTCCTCCTGCCCCCAATCCCTCCCAGGATCAGAGTCTTTTCCAATGAGTAAACTCTTCGCATGAGGTGGCCAAAGTACTGGAGTTTCAGCTTCAGCATCATTCCCTCCAAAGAAATCCCAGGGCTGATCTCCTTCAGAATGGACTGGTTGGATCTCCTTGCAGTCCAAGGGACTCTCAAGAGTCTTCTCCAACACCACAGTTCAAAAGCATCAGTTCTTCAGTGCTCAGCTTTCTTTACAGTCCAACTCTCACATCCATACATGACCACAGGAAAAACCATAGCCTTGATTAGACGGACCTTTGTTGGCAGAGTAACGTCTCTGCTTTTGAATATGCTATCTAGGTTGGTCATAACTTTCCTTCCAAGGAGTAAGCGTCTTTTAATTTCATGGCTGCAGTCACCATCTGCAGTGATTTTGGAGCCCCCAAAAATAAAGTCTGACACTGTTTCCACTGTTTCCCCATCTATTTCCCATGAAGTGATGGGACTGGATGCTATGATCTTCGTTTTCTGAATAATTAAAAGAGAAGTGATAATAAATAATTTATAGTAATGTAGCTATTTTAATGTATAAATTCTCTGCAGTATTACAATAGGAGAAATAAAGTTGACAGACATTTGCATGTCAAATGTAGACATGTAGACTCTACTAATGTAGGGTCCCCATAATATAAAATGTGAAGTAATATGTAATACACAATATATATAAGAGCAATTGGGTTGATGTAGACATGCTGTATTGGTGACTCAAAGACCATGAACAGCACTGCAAACAATGATGTGATTTTCCAAAACTATGAACGAATCTTGGCAAAATTTCCGAGTAATCTTGTATAATCTTCTCTTAATTTACATGGTAGTTATACACCTAGACAATTCATCTTATATTAAAACAGTACAAGCTGCTTTGTGCTTGTGGGTAAATGGAGTTAGTGTCTAGGCTGAGATAATAATAAGCAGGTTTTTACCTATGTAAATGTGCAGCAAGACATTCAAAAGTTTGCAGGGCCTGGGGGAATTTTTTGTCATGCAGGGCTGTCCTGAACACTGGACAGCCTTCTAAATTCGAGACTTCTAAATGCCCTTTAAAGAATTCACCTGCAATGCTGGAGACCCCGGGTCGATTGCTGGGTCAGGAGATCCACTAAATCAGGAAGATCTTGGGTCAGGAAGATCCACTGGAGAAGGGATAGGCTACCCACTCCAGTATTCTTGGGCTTTCCTTATGCCTCAGCTGGTAAAGAATCCGTCTGCAATGTGGGAGACCTGGGTTTGATCCCTGGGTTGGGAAGATCCCCTGGAGAAGGGATAGGCTACCCGCTCCAGTATTCTGGCCTAGAGAATTCCATGGACTGTATAGTCCATGGGGTTGCAAAGAGTCAGACACTACTGAGCGACTTTCACATGCTAAATGCCAGTAATATCCTGCAGTCATTGTGTCATTCAATGACGATTGCCCTAAATTTTCCCTAAATGCCCTCTATTGTTGACACCATTGACAACAACTGGGTTAATTCCTAGTGTTGGATTTAGTCTCAAATGATTATGTCGATTTATTCTCCTGACTTTCTGTAGTCCTTGAAAGCCAAAGGCACGACGTCTGCAATAAAATCCTCAGTAGTTAGGTTATTGGTTGGTATGATTGGTTATACATGGAGACTGTACATTCCATGAGAGCAAGGGCCCAGTTCACTCTGTACCTAGTACATACCTAGTATCCACATGAGGCTGGGCTTTATAAGTCTTGCTGGAAGGAGTAAATAATTTGGGAGTTGGACATCTGGGTTAACATAGAGATAAATGCTATTGAAAAGAAATAGTTTTGGTAGTTTCAAGTATATGCGACATCCAAATGCTAGGGTGCGTGTGCATGCTTAGCTGCTTAGTGTTTGAACCCTTGTCTCTTAGTCTCCTGCATTGGCAAGTGAGTTCTTTACTACAAGCTCCACCTTGGAGGCCCACTCACTAGAGAGACTGGTGAAAAGAAAGTGTTAGTCGCTCAGTCGTGTCTAACTCTTTGCAACCCATGGACTATAGCCCGCCAGGCTCCTCCGTCCATGGGATTTTCCAGGCAAGAATACTGGACTGGGTTGCCATTTCCTTTTCCAGGGGATTGTCCCAACCCAGGGATTGAGTCTCCCACATTGCATGCAGATTCTTTACTGTCTGAGCCACCAGGGAAGGTAGTTAAGTCTTATTCAAAAATACCATGGTTGTTTCTGGTTGAATGAGTGACATGGTAATGATTGAAACCATCTGGGACCTGTCAAAAACCCAGAACCTTCAAGTCATTTTGAGGGGAAGGGAGCATGATGAGAACCCACTGTGAGCTGTGGCTTTGGCCTAAAAGGTTTGCTTCATCTTCATGGTGTCTATGAAGCCACTATTAACAATCCTGTTTTTAAAAATGATAAAATTAGACTCAACAAGGCAAATAATCACCCAAAGACAAACAGCTGACTCAACAGTAGAACAGAGTTTGAACCCAGAACTGTCTGATTCCGGAGGCTTTGTCTTTCCAAGAAATCATACTCCCCCTCTTTCTTCAGTGAGACAAAGCTACTGCTGCTGCTAAGTCACTTCAGTCGTGTCTGACTCTGTGTGACCCCATAGACGGCAGCCCACCAGGCTCCCCCATCCCTGGGATTCTCCAGGCAAGAACACTGGAGTGGGTTGCCATTTCCTTCTCCAATGCATGAAAGTGAAAAGTGAAAGTGAAGTCGCTCAGTCATGTCCGATTCTTAGCGACCCCATGGACTGCAGCCTACCAGGCTCCTCCATCCATGGGATTTTCCAGGCAAGAGTACTGGAGTGGGGTGCCATTGCCTTCTCCGGAGACAAAGCTAAGGATCTGTTAAATCTATACTTGTTGCTAAGTCACTGAAGGGCCATAAATTCTGGCTATGATATTATTATAATTTTTTTCTCTATGGAGTTCCAATTGTCATGTCTATTAAATTCCACTTTTCTGGTGGGTCAGTGATTTTTGGATTGATACTGTTCTTAATTGAGTGCCAGCATTCTGTGTCTTGTGAACTCACATTAGTGGGATTCTTGAGAACCCGGACTAGGTCCCCTCTGTCTTTGGGTCTCCAGAACCTTGGCATGGTACTAGGCACAGAGTGGACATTCAGGGAATGTTTGTTGATTGACTTTAATTGTGTGCTGTTTCTCCTTTCAGGCCTTGGCCTTACACAATATTTCAGCGAGGCTTTGACCTGGTTTTGGGAGAACAGCCTTCTGATAAAATATTCAGGTAAGTGGTTGCCTAGGGATGTGCTTACATAGGGATGTGCAAGCCCCACATCCCACTGAACTTTCTTTCCTAGTGGTAATTTATAAAATGGGGAACACATGTAGTCATTCTACCCTTCCAGTAAGAGGAACCCTTGCCCCCTTCATCCAGTGAGAGCGTGGAGTGCGTGGAGGATGAATGGATCCTGTTGAGGTCCTGGCTTCCTTCCTTGCCTGCTCTGGAACCCCCACTCTTGGAACCCCCTGATTCCACACTTGTTAAACAGAACTGCGTTGCATGCCAGGCTCTATTGTTGTGAAGAATACATGAGATAATGCGGGGAAAGCCCCCAGCAAGGGAACTGGCAAAGAACAAGCAATTATTGTTAGTTTTTGCCTCTCCATTTTGCATCTAATTTGCACCTTCCACATAAAGCCTTAAGTTGTTTAGAACAAACCCCTCCCACCTCTGCCTCTGTCCTTTCTCAGCCATACTTCATAATTATTTTCTTTAATCTACCACCTTCCTCGTCGAATTGGATGTTTCCAGTCTCTCCCAAATTTCTACCTACATACCTGGGAATGGTATGTATTAGACAAGTCAGCAGGCAGAGGAAGAATTTGGGTGCCAGCCATGAACTATGGGATTTTCATAAAGTCTAATTCCCACCAGACCTTAGCTGGAACACAAGTCTATCTCCAGGCTAAGACTGTATCTTCCATTTATTCTGTCAGTCTATTTTTCACTCAATGTGCATCTGCTGAGTACCCAGTAAGTGCCAGAGATTGTGCTTGTGCTGCCTGTGCGGACATGAGTGCACCTCCCTTCGTGAACAAGTCCTCTGGGAGAGGCATAAATAGTCCTGCCCAAGTGTCTGATGTCAGAGGAGCAATAGCTACTGCATGGCATGTTAGAGGAATGACATGCAAAGAGAAAACTTGCTTCCTGTTCACTGCAGTCAGAGGGTGTGTACAGAGTCTTGCCTATTCCCTGCCCCAGCCCCCACTATCAGCCAGTTCCAGCCTTGATGCTAATCTTTCTCCTGTATTTGCCTCCTTGAGCTGGTTCCTCTGCCTCAGCTTCTCCTGCTCCTTCTCTCTGTCTGGGATAGACTGGGCTTGGCCACTGCCACGCTCTCCTAAAGCACCTTTCTAGCTGGGAGTCCAGATTCACAGAACTGCTTTCTCCCAGAGCCTTCCCTGCCCTTTTCTCTTCCGAGTGTCTCTCCTGAGACAGGCTGGGTTATATTAATGGCCTTGGCCGCAGGCGGCTTTTGAGGATTTGTTCCACAAGAGATGTCAGCTGTATTCCTTAGACTATGACTCAAGCATTTAAACTTTCCAACAATGATTTATTATCGGGCTGACTCTTTTTTTCCTCCCGTTTTCCTACCACTTGTCTGTTGGGACCTTCGAAAGGTGATAAAGATAAGGCAGATGGGGAGTCTGGTGGGGGTTGATTAACATGGATAAGTTCCCACTCCCCTAAAAGTCAGAAAAACTAGGGCCTCCATGAAATTGCTGTTAGAGAAGAACCTGCACAAAAATCGTGTTTCTATCCCCACAAGCACCATCTGTTCAAATTTGTTAGGTACCAACTGGATGTGATACCCACTTACGACAGAAGGAGTCAGTTGTGTGGTTTGACCCATGCGGTCAACTATCTCAGAAGTCGGTGGGTTAATCCATAAGTGATTAATCATTTTGATCCTTAACAAGACAGTAACTAGGCTCTCAGATGAGAACACTGGGTCATGATCTCCTTATTTCAGATACTTAGAATTTTAATCAGAACCTTCTGTGATCTGAGTAAACCAACTACCAGTGGCCACTCTGGAAAATTCTGTGATCTGGTCAGTGACTACAATTTCTTGCTGCTGCTACTGCTGCTGCTGCTAAGTCGCTTCAGTCGTGTCCGACCCTGTGCAACCCCATGGACTGCAGCCCATCAGGCTCCCCTGTCCCTGGGATTCTCCAGGCAAGAACACTGGAGTGGGTTGCCATTTCCTTCTCCAATGCATGAAAGTGAAAAGTGAAAGTGAAGTTGCTCAGTCGTGTCCGACTCTTCATGACCTCATGGACTGCAGCCTACCAGGCTCCTCCGTCCATGGGATTTTCCAGGCAAGAGTACTGGAGTGGGGTGCCATCACCTCCTCCGACAATTTCTTAAAGGAGCTAAATAACTATTTACTTGGTACTCTGTTCACTTATGATATAGAATTTTGACACATAAACTGTATATGTGATATAGAGTCTCGGTGGGACCAGGGCATGAGTGTTTTGTAAAAACACCACGGTAATTCCAATCTGTACCTGGGATTGAGAAACACTGGCCTGGAGCTTCTCCAATCCATTGCATCAATTCACAATGACTTTCTACCTCCAGATTTGTATATATACTGACTTTACTATGTATTTGTCAATTATTTATTTCATGGTTATTTCTAATTTGTGTATTTGCTTCTCCAATGAAATGGTTGTCATCCTGAAGGGAGGGGAGTACCTGTTATGGTTTTAAATATTTAATATCTGGCACACCATTTTGAACAAGCATGTGTGTACTCAGTCACTCAGTTGTGTCCAATTCTTTGCTACCCTATGGACTGTAGCCTGCCAGGCTGTTCTGTCCATGGAATTTTCCAGGCAAGAATACTGGGGTGGGTTGCCATTTCCTACTCCAGGGGATCTTCCCAAGCCAGGAATAGAAACCACATTTCTTGCATCTCCTGTATTGGCAGGTGGATTCTTCACCACTGAGTCACCTGGGAAGCCCTTTGAACATATAGGTGGTGGTTGAGTCACTAAGTCATGTCTGACTCTTGCGACCCCATGGACTGTAGCCTACCAAGCTCCTCTGTCCATGGGATTCTCCAGTCAAAAATATTGGAGTGGGTTGCCATTTCCTTTTCTAGGGGATCTTCCTGACCCAGGATTCAAACCCAGATCTTCTGCAATGCAGGCAGATTCTTTACCAACTGAGCTACAAGGGAAGCCCTTTGAGCAAGTAGGTTTTCAGTAAATATCTGTAGATGATCATTTCAAGTATTTCCTAATTAGATTGAGAAAAGGCCTTGAAACCTAACCTTGGTAATCTGTAATCCCAAAGAATGCCTTAGAAGGGGTCCAAGCTAGACTCACAGGGTCCAGGGGAACCCTGAACCTCCAGGATGCGTCTCCTCAGCCAACTTTCCTGGTGCTGAAGATGGTCTTTCTATGGTAGCTAGGGTCACTCTATTCCACTAGACCCTCTGGTGGCAGGGGTGAGTACAGACCAAATTTTTCTCTCGAAGACCGTCCTCCCAAGTCTGTACTTGCGTTCCTTGGAATAAGACCTCCTTCTGGAATGGCCTGCTCTAGGAAAGGGTGGAGACGCCAGGCTAAGAGCGACTTTTCAGTTTTCCCACATTCTGTTTCATGCCAAGCCACAGCGAGAGCACAGGCTTATTCCGTCCAGTGCTTTCTGGCAAACATTTGCTTCTGGACAGAAATTTCAAGTGCCAGTTCAACAGGGCCATGTGCAGGGCTCAATCCACAGCTGAGCCATCAACGGTGCTGGTCACCACCAACTGTCATGCGAGAAGACCCAACCTGGGAAAGCGTTCCAGATGTTCACCCAACTTCTGTTTGGTGGCTTTTTGAAGTCCTTCCTGCCAAATCCACATGGATGAGGGACAGATGAGATTTTAGAAAGCAGCTTTTCTCTGACAGTTTGTTCTATATTTGGATTTTGGAGTCACTCAGTAGATTTTGCAGATAAAAGAAAACTTCAGAATTTCATAGGCATGAGCCAACATGGGCTGGAAAGCGGCTGTGAGCAACACTTGAGAATCAGGCTATTGCCCATCTTTCCCACTTAAGGAGAGGTGACCTTGGGAGGTTGCTAAACTTTTTAAAACATTAGTCGACACCTTGGTAGAATGGGAGAAAATGACTAATCTCAGAGGGCAGCGGTGAGGATAAATCACACAGTCCTACAGAGCACCTGCTTTAGAAAGTTCTCAATAAACGTTGGTCTCTACCCACACCTGACTTTGCTTCACCTACAGGACTTCTTCACCTTGACCCTACCAGAGAGTGGAGGTTTTCTTATTAACTTGGTAGAGTGTCATGTTTCAGAAGCTGCTGTGCATTCAGGAAGATCTTTATCCTATCAAATCCAGATCCATCTCAACCATTAAATGTATTCAAACAGAGCGATTAACCCATATCCTATTTTAAATGAACAAGAATTTCCACCACCGCCTCTATCTTTAAATTGGGAAATTGGGATTATATCCGCTAGCAGCCTGTTCAAACTAAAGAACATAACTAAATCTCCTGTTGATCAGTCAGTAAATATTCATGGAGTGACCTTCCTGGGTCAGAAATTATGTTTGGCAGTGGGGAATACAAAGATGACAAAGAACTGTCCTCTGCCATCCAAGAGAGAATGTTTGTATGAATGGTGATGGACATGTGAAAAGGTGGGTATAGATCAGCATCTCAGGGTGATAAGGTGCCATGTGCAGAAGAGAGTCCCTTACTCAGCCTAAGAGTGTGAAGGCCCTGGGGAGCTTTCAGGAAGAGGTGGGCCCTTAACTGAGTCTTAAAATGAGTCTGGCAAAGGAGAGGAAAGAAAATTCAGAAAGGAGGATTAAGAGCAAAGGCAAAGAGATGAGAAAATCAGGACAACTTTAGGAGCCATAGTCCAATTGCATTGTAGGAACAGAAAGTTTGAAGCGATTTTGGTGACAGAAGCCACTGGACACTGACATCTTTGGAGATGTGGACTGAGTTCTGTGGTTTAAAGTAAAGGGTTAATCGCTGAGTCATGTCAGGCTCTTTATGACCCCACCAGGCTCCTTTGTGCATGGAATTCTCCAGGCAAGAATACTGGAGTGGGTTGCCATGCCCGCCTCCAGGGGATCTTCCAACCCGGGACTGAACCCAGGTCTCCTGCACACACACACACCCACCAAATGCCCTCCCCAAGCATGTGTGTGTGTATATAGGAGGGGTGTGTGTGTGTGTGTGTGTGTGTGTGTGTGAAGAAGCTGGCATACTTTCACCAGGCACAATTTCTCAGAAGAGTGGGGTGGTGGGTCTCCTCTTCTGTCCCCCTAGTAATGGGCTTCCCTCATTTGGAGCAGACAGCTCCCCCACAGACATCACCCCCCCATTGCCTCTGGTTCCCATGGGTAGGGAGAACTGAGTGCCTCCTTCAGAGCAAAAGCATCTCTGCTATTTCAGTGCTGCCTAATGCAGAGGTGCCCCCACAGGTCAGAGAAGTAGGGCCCTGAGAGTCAGGCTGGGAATCGGGGAGAAACCTCCCCAGTCCTGCCCCAAACCCACGTGCTCAGTGGTTTTGCCCCCCAGCCACCCTGGGCCCCTGCTTTCTCTTCTTTCAGCTCCTCTACTACCCAGGTCTGTCCTTCAGAGAGTGGCTGAAAAAGCATGGGGCTTAGTTACTAAGTAACTCATGAGCCTTGGGCCATGGGGATTCTCTGTGGCCCACATCCTAAGCAGGGCTACATGTCTCATAAAAGATCTCACGTCATCAGTCTGCTTTCCTAGCATCTCAGGCAACCTGGAGCGGCAGGGGGTGGGGGGGGGGCGGTGGTGGAGAGAGGAGCGTGTGGGTTAGGGGAGAGAAAGGAGTGGGACCTGCAGTGGTGCTCAGCGACCAGCATGCTAATGGAGCCGGTGCTGGTTCTGTTTAATTGTACGCATCCTTCCATTGTTCCACCCTGCACATTAAGTGGGAAGGGGACGCCAGACTGCCACAGCCTCGTGATATCCCACCCACACTGGCTTTTATCCCAGGGACTATTTTTGACTGTGAACACAGAGCATTTGAATGCCTTTGGAATCAAATGAATGAATAAATAAACAAATACTCTCTCATGGTTTCCTTAAGCTCTCCCGTGAAATGCTGATTGATTCCTTTATTCCTTTTAGCCCTTGTTATAGGAAAAAAAAAAAATCTTCCTTGCCTCCAGAGGGTTAGCGCCATTAGCTAGGGGTGTGGGTAGAGAGAGAGAGCAGAGAATACATCTAGGCTTGCCTTGTTCATCTTCTTCTCTCCCCCTGGGAGGCTCCTGGCTTCAATTGTTTCCGCTCCCATCTCACAGAAGCCAGAAAAAGGGAGTTTGCTTCTTTCCTTTCCTTGGTAGGGTTCCTCCAGGCACAGAGAGAAAGCATCGCTACCAGTGTGGGTGTGCAATTTGAGGGATGGGAATGGTGGGAGGCCGGTGTGTCTTTTCAATTAAAATGCTTCCAGTTATATCTGACTTAAGATCAGGGAGAAGACAATGGCACCCCACTCCAGTACTCTTGCCTGGAGAGTTCCATGGATGGAGGAGCCTGGTGGGCTACAGTCCATGGGGTCGCTAAGAGTCAGACACGGCTGAGCGACTTCACTTTCACTTTTCACTTTCATGCATTGGAGAAGGAAATGGCAACCCACTCCAGTGTTCTTGCCTGGAGAATCCCAGGGATGGGGGAGGCTGGTGGGCTGCCGTCTATGGGGTCGCACAGAGTCGGACACGACTGAATCGACTTAGCAGCAGCAGCAGCAAGATCATGGAAGCCAGCTTCAAATCTGAAGGAAACTGGAACTCGATGTCTTATGGTTTGAAGAAGAGACACTTTTAGCAGCTGGCGAGTGGATAACATGTTGAGCTCTCCAATGGTCTGGATGCGTGAGCAGGGGTCAGCCTCTCTGCCTCCATCAGACTCAATTATCTCATCCATAAAATGGGAATATGCTCTCCTTTTTGGAAAGGACTACAAGGGTTGAGAAGGAAGCAGCTGGAGTTAGGGTGCCAGGTCCTCCGGTGGTGTTTATCCCCCATCCCTAACCAGGTGGTGTTGGGTGTCCCTGCAGATTCACCTACACGCTTGGGGAGGGCATGTGGCTGCCGCTCAGCAAAAGCTTTGTGATTCCACCTGCTGAACTGGCCATCAACCCATCAGCAAAGTGTAAGACAGACATGACAGTGATGGAAGATGCTGTGGAGGTCCGGTGAGTCCAGCCTCGGGGCCCGAGGCACGCACTGAGTTTGGGAGGCTGGGTGAGAAACTACCCGAAGGTCCCGAGCGCTGGGAGAGGAATCAAGCTGGAAGGAGAAGCTGGCAGGCTGCCTTCCGCTTCCCCAGATGCAGTGCCAAGGTCTACTCTATCTGGGTCAATATTGCACACCGCAAGGCTGATGCACCGAGAGAGGACATAAAATGAGAGTTTGTAAGCACTTCCTACGGCCCCTCAGGACTGACAGGCAATAAAATGTTAATTTCTTTGCCTGAGTTTAGACCTCCTTCTTTGACCAGGTGTTACTGCCTTGGCTTATTTCCCAGAGATGGAGAACGTCTATAATTTGTTAGTTCAAGGCTCCAAGACTGGTTGATCTTTAGTATTTGTAAGAGAGAGTGAGACGTGATCTGGTCGGCCAGACAGGAAAGTGGGATGTGAAGCTACCTGTTGCACCTGGCGTCCCCTGACCTCCTCCCACCTCCTGCCACTTCTTCCCACAGAGAGGAGCTGATGACCTCGTCCTCCTTCGACAGCCTGGAGGTCCTCTTAGACTCGTTTGGACCAGTCCGTGATTGCAGCAAGGACAATGGGGGCTGCAGTAAGAACTTCCGTTGCATCTCAGATCGCAAACTGGATTCGACCGGCTGCGTGGTACGTCTGCCCTGTTGAGCTTGTAATTTCAGAAAGTGGGGCCACAGGATAAGACACAATGAAGATAGAGGTGGAAACATATTGTGAGTAAAACAGAGGGTCGAGAGTGATTCCTCCCTAGCTTTAACTACTGTCTAGTCTATGTTATGAATTTTCTTTTGACAGAGCTAAGGAGCTAATTAGAGGTATTTATGCAGAGCTAATCTAGAGGTATTTATGCAGCACCTACTGTGTGCAACTATCCAAGGAAAATGTCATGAACTGTGTAGCATGGTTCTTTCTTTCTTAATAGTCTTGCACTCTAGTTGATGAGCGATATCCTCAAACAATTTGAGAACTAATTAACTGCTCAATGGTAAAATATTGACTCCAATAGGAAATAGACTGCATTTACTACAATAGGAAATTCTAGAAGATGCCTACCTTTGTTTAGAGTCAAATTACATTGACTGTAATAGGAAATTTTAGAAGATACCTACCTAAGTCCAAAATGATAAAAGAAGTAAGTTATGCCAGGAATGGCAGAGAAACAATAAAAATACATCCCCTTTGAAACTATGGCAATGAACTCTTGCTTCACCAAAGATGGTTTCCTATTTTATTGGTTCTAGTCCATGGGGTCGCAAAGAGTCAGACACGACTGAGTGACTTTCACTTTCACTTCATGGGCTTTGACGATGTATAAGCTGTGTGATGCTATGACATACAAAGACTGGGCTGGAGTGAACTAAGCTCCATGCCATGCCATGGATGTGAAAACTGGTGGACCTGCGTAGGTGAATGGAGGCAGGAGCAGGTGGGCAAGCCTGCTGGTGCCTTTATATTGATCATTTTCTTGCCCATCAACACTATCAGTTTTCAGCCTTCCCTTCTCTTAAGGATGGAATGATGCAGTCCTCACAGAGAGGAAAGGGAATGGGGCAGAGAAGAGAGACAGGAATGCTGTACACAAAGTTGGCATGAAGGAGTGGAAGAGGTGATTAATTGAGACACATTGTTATGCAGTGTTTCCAGGCAGAGCTGGGAGCCTCCAGGTCTAGGGAGGATATAAGCTTCATCTTGCTTCCCAGTCTGGCAGCTGTGCTCTTGTAAAGGGACCCAGAGCAGGGGCAAGCTGGGAGGATGCTGGGCCAATTCCATCCTTCATACCCCCCACTTCCTTGTCTCTGAGCACCTGCTCTGTGCAGGGAGCTGTTCTCCATCAAAGATGTATATGTACTGGGTGCAGAGCCCTGAGACCTCCCCAGTCTTCATAGATTGAGCAGCAGTTGACAGGAGCCTGATTCTCCTGAGAAAGACAGAAAATGAAGAAAAAGGAAAGAGAAAGACCAGAGGGGCAGGGAGGTGGAGGACCTGGCCAGTCCATCAAAAAGAAGAGAAGGCAGAGAAGACTACCAGGAAACAAAGAAAAGTGCTCTTTAGGTCATGTCTCCCAGAAGCAGTCAGTAGTAAGTGGATGTCCCAGGGGTTCCCCAGCTTCCTATTCCACCCTCAGTTGTCTTAAGCAATGAACTTCCCAACTGGCCCCCTCGGGAGACGGTCTCACTGTCTAATGGAGTTCCCAGCCGGGACAGCTGTTGTTGTTTTTTGTTCTTTAGCTATTCAACCTGCATTTCCTCCAGATTTTAACCTTTCCATCCTTGGTGCTCTCTCGGGTGGGTCTTTCTAAGTACTGAAACCCTGCGTGTGCACCTATGTATACATCCCTCCCCTCAAGTGAGTCTGAGCGTGCCCACGCACACACACACGTGCACATGGACCTATTCCCCATCTCTTCCCGCTCCTCTGCCCCTTCTCGGAGCCCCCCAGGGTTTGCCTGTCAGCTGCCTTCTGTTGGTGATCCTAGGCCCTTCCACTTGGCATACTGCCGTGCTGATGTATTTTTGTACCTTTGACTCTGTGATCTGTGAGACAGAACTCACAGGAATAGTTACGATGAATATGCATTTGCTGTAGGGCTGCTGCATTTACAAATCAGAGCCACTGAGAAGTTGCCCAATTACACCGGAGCTTGGCATTAGCGTAAGACTTTGAAGTCAGTGGCCCACGTGGCTCTTGGAGGGAGGAGGGGGCCAGGCCCATTCAAGTGACTGCTTCTCATTGGCCATGAAGCCCAGGATCCCTGAGGCAGGAAGGCTGGGACTTGAAAGGTGACCACATCATAATCCCGTGACCCTACTGAGGACACTGAGCCTGATCTGACTCCACCGAGCAGCAGCACCCTCCTAAAGCCTCGTCATCTTAGCACGGCGGCCCTATGTCATCAGGAGGTGGGCCGGGGACAAGGGCATCAGCTGTAGCACCTGCAGTTTGGGGGGAGAATCGGCTGCCTTCCTCCTCTCCATCCACAGCAACCCTGGCATTCAGTTCTCTGGGCGCTGAACTGAAAGGCTTCCCCAGAAAGGCTTATGCTTATGAAAGGAGAGGAGGCACTCAGAGCTGGCCCTGACGGGATCTGGAAAGGGGACAGAGATGTGGGAAGAGACCATATTCAACCACAAATTTTCATGACTGAATTCAAGCCAGACAGGTGGGGTGGTCCACATTGGCTGCTCAACCTTCCTTCTTTCTAGGAAGGCAGGGCACGTCTCTCTGCTACGCATGGACTCCCACAGGGTTAATTGCTACTCAGTTAATTGCCCTGTTGTTTATATAGTCTCTGGGGACAGGAAACAAATGCCCGTGAAAGGCTCAGCCCTGTATCAGCCTCAGTCCACTCTGTTCCAAAACAAACCACACTCCATGGCAGGATTGCTAAACCCAGGAATGGTTCCCAGAGCAGAGATCCACCCTTTACCACCTCGGACAATGGGTCTTACTGCTTCCCATTGTCCCTATTGTGGCATGGTGGGTGGGAGCAGTGGTAACCACCTGGATAGCACAAAGGTTGGTGCTCTGTTTGGTGGAGCCCCAGGCCGTCCTGCAGAGTCCCTGAGTTAGTGGCCTATGGCTGCTATGACAAATTACCCCAGGTTTGATGGCCTAAAACAATAGCCGTTTTCTTATCTTGGTAGGTGAGAATCCAGTTCTGTGTCACTGGGCTAACACCGGGGTGTGAGCAGGGCTGCGTTCCTTTCTGGAGGCTCCATTCCTGGCCTTGTCCCACTTCCAAAGGTTGCCAGCATTTGGGGACTCATGGTCCCCTTCCACCATCTTTAAATCAGCTTTGTTGCATTTTCCGGACCATTCTTCTGTAGCACCTCTTCTCTTCTGCCCTCCCTCTTCCCCTTTAAGGACTCCTGTGATTCCCTTGGGCTCACTTGGATAATCCAGGATCATCTCCTCATCTCAGGAGCCTTAAAAAGCCCCTTTTGTCACAGGTTCCCGGGACTATGTCACAGACATCCTTGGAGACAGCAGTGGAGACTGGGGCTGCCTTGGTGGGTGGAACACCAGTCTCCTCTCTCCCAGCTTGAACCAGAGCATGTTCCTTATCAAGCCTACCTGTTGAGGCTTAATGTAAGGCTTTATTTGAAAGTTTGAAAATGATTTCCAACACTATAAAACTATAAAAAAACACTATAAAATGGAAAACCTGTGCTCTAATGCTTCTTCCTTATCTTCACACTCATCCTGACAGTGCCCCTCTGCCCCAAATGCCTTCTGCTTCTGGAGGTGTCTGCACATGCGGAGATGAGCAGACTGTGGCCTTGGAAGGAAGAGGTCTGCTGTCCCGCTTCTCGTGTATTGAACACATGACCTTCCTTGCCAGAGCATCGTACTCTAATGAGCTTTGAATTACCCAGTGACCCTGCCGCCCTTCTGTCCACTTGCTGTCCGCAGTGGTTTCCCATGAAATGTGTCATTTCACCTCTACTGGAGCACAGCTGTGCAGAGACCATTACAGATGACCATCTCTCTGTAGGACAGTAAGCAGAAGGGTCTGCCTCAGAGGCTTTCAGAGAAGTAAGGGCAGGATGTTGAAATATAAATTTCATTCCATAATCAAACTTTTCCCCCTTGGGAGAAGTACTGCATGGCTTGGGCTTACATGTCCCCATCAAACAGTGAGGGAAATCATTATGAGAGGAATAAGACTGCTGTGTTGTAAAAAAAAAAAAAAAAAAGCCTATTTTGGGTAGGAATTATAGTTGTGTATCTTATGAATCATCCAGGTAAAGCAAGGCAGGCTCAGCTGCAGAAAAGTGGTTCCTCTTCTCTCAGGGACCCTGAAGACACCCTGTGTCCATCCGTCATATTCATCTGCCAACAGGGCCTTCATCTCATAGTCTGGAACTGAGGTGTGTGTGTCTTAGGCTGAGTGAGATTTGACTAGACTCCCAGGTAATTAATCAACCAAAAAGCATTGGTAGAAACAGAGGGAAAAGACAGAGAAGAAAAGGAGTTGAATGGGGAAAATCATTTTAATCTCATTAGCACATCGTGCTTTAGACCAGTAATAAGTCAAGAAGCCATGAGCATCTCGTGAAAGATGATT
The DNA here is from genome assembly GCF_029378745.1 of Bos indicus. Classification (NCBI taxonomy): domain Eukaryota; kingdom Metazoa; phylum Chordata; class Mammalia; order Artiodactyla; family Bovidae; genus Bos; species Bos indicus. Next base: position 58,971,737 of record NC_091775.1, on the reverse strand, counting down.
AACCTTGTGTATTTTAGGGGTCACTGAAATATGAGCTCATTTATTAGACCCTCTTGATGGGGGAGGGTAGTTGCCATAATAAATGGAGTTTTCTTACTTGAACTGCTAAATGTAACCTATGCACAAAGACGGATTAAGATCTGACCTTGGAGCTCAATCCTGATCAAAAAGTTCTCTTTTTTTCTAAATTAAAAAAAGTTTTTGCTTTTATTTTGACTACGGGGGTCTTCTTTGTGGTGCGCAGGCTTCTCTAGCTGCAGCACAGGGTCTTTCTGTGGTGCACTGCATATGGGATCTTAATTCCCTGACCAGGGATCGAACCTGCATCCCCTTCATTGGAAGCATGGATTCTCAACCACCGGACTACCAAGGAAGTCTCCAGGCAGTTCTCTTTTAAGGAAGAAGTGGAGGGATTGTCCACAAGCCAGGAGAAGAGAGCAGCCAGTCCTTGAAGAGGGAAAATACAAACTCCTCCTGGAGGCAGGATTTCTCTCCTGACAACTTGTCTCTGGCTTTAAGGACTTCTAGGAAAAGGCCATGATTTAGAGCCTATGCTACTGCTGCTAAGTCACTTCAGTCGTGTCTGACTCTGTGCGACCCCATAGACGGCAGCCCACCAGGCTCCCCCGTCCCTGAGATTCTCCAGGCATAAGAGCCTATAGTTGCATTGTATTTACATACAGATTTTTTTTTTCATTTTTTAAAAAATTTATTTATTTTAATTGGAGGCTAATTACAATATACATGCAGATTTTGAGAATCTCAAAATGTGATGACAATAGCACAAAAAATATTCAGGCTAAAACAGAAGCAGATTTATACCATGGGAAACTTGATTGATTAGACTCCTTGGGGATGGAAGTTCTAGTTCAACAAGGGTTAAGAAGGAAACTATTTTTGGTTTCAGCTTTTTATTTTTCTGGAAATCTTTCAAAAATCTTTTACTTTGAACTGCAACCCAAGTAAGTTACAGTGCAGTAAAGATAATTGCATCTTTTTTAGTGATTGAGGATCTTGTCTTGCCTTCATGGTCATTGCTTTGAATGGTTTGCAGTGTTTTGTCCTATAAATATATGTACCCATAATACAGTGTGTGTTTGTGTGTGTGTGTGTGTGAAGAGAAGAGGAGAGAGAGAGAATATCAGACTGAATCTACAAATCCTTAATTGATTTCAGAATGTACTGGAGGAGTTGCTTAAGACAATCAGATAAACAACACATCTGCAGGATTTCTTTATTTTGTTGACACGTTGACTTATTTTTTAGTGATCCCAAGATCCAGGTTTTTTTCACACTTGAGAAGCAGCCTTGCCGAGTTGAAGAGACACAACTGAACTTTGGGGTCAGATAGAACTAGATCCAAATTCTGATTCTGCCATTGTTCACCTCTGTGACTTGAAACAAGTTACCACTTAATCCTTCAGTCTAAGTTTGTTCTTTTATGAAATGAGGGGGGAAAAGTCTAATTGTGTAGTTAGGACTGAAGATAATTTATGTAGATTGTTCTGCACATAGAATTGCTTAATTCCCAATAGCTGTTATTATTATTTTTAGCTTTGCTTAGGAGAAAAGAATATCCAGCTTGGACAAAGCAACTAACTCTGTCTTCTTTCCAAATCTCCTGAGAAAGTGTAAACATCAGGTGGTCCAATTTGGCACAGCGATGGTTATCTGACACCAGGGCCTGGCAAGATGCCCATGTGCTAGGTTTGGGGCATTTTGGAACAAAGCCTGCTCGGGTTTCTTTGGTGACATCTTTGTCAAACATTACACCTGATGGGGCATTCTGAAACAAAGCGGGTGGTTGAGAAGATGGGGAGTCCTGGCTGATGACTGAGACAGCTAGCTGGTACAAGGGTTGAAACCACATGAGGTGGGAATAACAAGAGTACTGGCTTTGTCTCTCTGATGGCTTTTCTCAAGCTTCATAGAAGGAAAAAAAAAGAACTCGTGGCAACCAGTGCAGCCCATTTAATTCCAATCAAATGTCTATGTTTCAGTACCCGCATCCATGCCTGGGCAGCCTCACAGCGGTGAAGCCAGCTCCCTTCTGGTGCCACATCTGGCCTAACAGCTGGGTGGCAAAGAAAATGGATGAGTTGGGGGGCTAACAGAATGTGGGGTGCAATCCTCAGCTGCCTCGTTTGCTTGTTTACCAGCATCTGAAACATCTGGGTTTGCATGGCACGAGGAAGCCCTTGGAAGCATCTTTAAATGCTGTCACCTTCCAGCACTCCAGCTGGCTTCGTGGGGAGAGAGGGGATGGACCAGGCTGGAAGCCTGGCAGGCCCCTGGTGGCGGGGGGGGGGGGGGGGGGGGGGCATTTGTTTGGGAAATTGCAAAATTAGCGTCAGCAAACAGTGTGATCCTGCTGTGATCTTCAGTTGGGAAGCATGGAGGGCAGGGAGGTGGATTTTCAGGGCCACACCTGTGACAGCTCCAGGCTACTAGGTCAGGATGCTTGGCAATCAGGAGCAGTAGCTAGCCAGGCAGCAGGGCAGGAGGGGCAGTGTTTAACAGGGTTCCACTGAGTTTTTAAAGGCATTTTTTGGTTTGGTTCCAGTTTTGAAGGAGTGTGTTAGCTAGCTGATAGTAGGTCAGATCTAGACAGACCTGCCCAGCTCTGCCCCATACAGACTGCTGGACCCTGGGCAAGTTATCTGTCTCCTTCCATCCTGTTGGAAAGAATCCATTGTAATGCAGACATACAGCCTCTATTGCATAGACAGAGGAAGCAGGTTGGAAAAAAAAAATATCCTTTGGCTTTTAGATGGAGTCCAGTGAGGTGAGAAGTTTATGCATTAATTGGCAATGCTAATAGTTTCCAAGTCTGTTAAATGAGAATAATATGGGCTTCCCAGGCGGTGCTAGTGGTAAAGAATCCACCTGCCAGTGCAGGTAACATAAGAGACACAGGCTCTATCCCTGGGTCAGAAAGATCCCCTGAGGAGGGCATGGCAACCCGCTCCAGTATTCTTGCCTGGAGAATCCCATGGACAGAGGAGCCTGGCAGGCTACAGTCGCAAAGAGTCAGACACAACTCAAGTGACTTAGCACATAACAAAGCAAGAGCTACTAGTAAGTGTTCAGTTTACGGTGACTGTTGCATGAGAGCCTGATGTGGCTGTGAGGTGATGACGGAGCAACCAAGTCATGGACTCCACAGCCAGCCAGCCAGGGTTTTAGGATGGTCCTCTTGTGATCAGCCGTGTGACATTAGGAAGGTTAAGCTTTCTGTGCCCCAGTGTCTTCACATGTAAATTGAGGATGATCAGCCTGCTTACCTTATGAGATGCTGTGAGGCTTATATAAGTAAGATGTAGGAATGTTGGCCACTGCCTGGCTTACCATGGGTGCCTTGTGAGCCTTCCTACTGCTCCCCAAGCCTCCCTGTCCTCCCTGAGACCTGACCAGTTATCTCTTCCTGGATCACCTCCTTTGCTGTCATTCTTGAGACATTTATGGAGGACATGGCAGTGTAGAAAAAGCTAAATGTTTTACCCTGAGTGTCCAGGGAACTGGGATAAAGCCCAAACCCAAGTGTGGCCCCTGTGGGTCCTTGAGGTCACGCCCTTGACTGTGCATCTTCCCCAGGGCATCCTCGAGGCAGGACCATCACAAGAAGAGCCATCAAACCTCCCTTCAAGGTCATGGAGAAGGTCCACTTCCTTCTTCCAGCTCGCAGCCCTGACTCAGTCCACTTTCTCCAACACCGCCATCCATCACCAACATTGACAAAGTGCTTTGAAACATAAAAAATAAAGTCCTATCAATCCAAAGTCCAAACAGCAGCACTCCCTGCCCCTTGCCCAAAGGAATCCCTGCAAATGCATTTTAGTTCCGGCCCATCCAGCTTCCACTCTCCTGCCAGCCTAAGGCCCAGCTGGGAGGCCGGGGCACCTCGGCGCTGTCTTGCCACCGTGCTCCCTTCCAGCCTGCTTGGAGGGATCAGCTTTAATGCAGATGTGTGTGATCTGTGCCCAGGGAGAAGCAGCGAGAGGTCCCTTGCTTTTACAGGGAGTCCAGCTTAGTGGGAAATTCGTGCACGACTTACCAGTGTTGACGGCTTCAAGTCTGAGTGCTAAAAATAGGCATCAGTGGCTACACTCTGGTTCCCAGAGAACCCCGGCCCCTGGCTCACCCACCTGTGTGGATGCTTTCTGATTGTGCCAGTGTCCCTCCGGACTCAGCCCCATGAAGGACAGCTCCGGCTGCTACGACCGCCACATTGGGGTGGACTGCTCTGATGGCTTCAACGGGGGCTGTGAGCAGCTGTGTCTGCAGCAGATGGCGCCCTTCCCGGATGACCCTGCCGTGTACAACATCCTCATGTTCTGTGGGTGAGTTGAGCTGCCCTCAAGGCCAACCTACTGGTGGGGATGTGGGACTTTCAGAAAAGTAGATCACAGAGAACTGGTCGACCTAGGCCAGCCCTTAGGTCTGAGGAAACTGCCTTCAGGACTGGAAGAGGAGCATTTTTAGAGTCAGAGTTGGGAGGACCCTCAGGGAGTCTCATGTCAGTACTGACAGACAATGAGGGAAAAACCCCTAAGTCATTGCCAGCTTACACTAGAATTTCCAAACTGTGTTTTGTGGTGCTGTGTTAATTGCTTTGTGACAATAGGATGCTGTGGTCCAAAAGCCTGGGGAAGATTATGTAAAGCTAATCACGTATCAAAGAAGGGACGAGGCGGGAGTGCAGGCATGGTTAAATTCTGCCGCTGAAGTCCCAGCATTTGGTGCAGCCATACTCCCTCAGACGTAGACGATCTTCAGTGTAAAGAGCCATTTCCCATGGAGCGGCTTGGTCCCGTCATTTGTTCTAAGGCTCGCCCCATGAGGGCAGGCGATGCCACACCATTTTACAGTTGATAAAAATAAGTAATGCACCTGTGAGGTTGAGACCCTCAAGACTGGGGAGTTGCTAAGTGGGAAGATGAGCACTAGAATTCAGGCCCTCTCTGGTTTTTCAAAAATTCTGCAGTTCCCTCAAAATTTAAATTTATACCACTGACTGGAATTATATTTAAAAATATTTTCATGGTGTATTTATAAAGTAAGTAAAGATTTGGCCTGTTCTTCTGCAGCCGTGGTTTCCTCCTCCTCTTCCTCCAGCTCACCTCCCCCACCTCGTTCCCTGTCTCTCCTCTCCTGCCTGTCAGGGAGAGCACTGATTTTATGCCATATACCCTGTTGGCCACAGGGCTGCAAAGATGAAGGACATGTAGTTCTTGTCCTCAAGGATCTCACAATTCAATAGGCTTGCAATGCAAATCAGTGTTTATAGGAATAAAGCTATGCTGGATTGTTGCTAAAAGCCAGTGCCTGCCTTGAATAATAATCATGAGAACATTATTCAGCGGACTAGTAATGTTATTTTATTGTATTTCATTTTATTTTCTTTCTTTGCAATTGAGCAATATTCCTGTTTAGTTTTTTTTTTTTTTTTTTGTAAAATCCCATTCCATAAATGGAAGCTTGATCTCTATTTTAATGCCTCTATAATGGTATCATTATGATTGACCCACTTCAATTAATGAAGTAAATGTAGCCAAAGTTGCATCACACTCATTTATTTAACAAACGTGTCTGAACACCCACTCTGTGCAGACAAACGAGTTAAGTGTCACGTGTAGGAGACAGAGCAGGATGTGAGGTCTGTTCTCCTCCCTCTCAGAGGAGTTTACAGTGGGACACACAGCCAGGGCAACAGAGGATGGGATGGTTGGATGGCATCACTGACTCAATGGACATGAGTTGGAGCCAGCTCGGGGAGATAGTGAAGGACAGGGAAGCCTGGCAGGCTGCAGTCCATGGGGCTGCACGGAATCAGACATGACTGGCCAGCTGAACAGCAATGTGCAGCCATGAGCACAAAGAATGGTGGAGCTGGGGCAGGGGGAGGGCAAGTTGTCGAGATGCTCAGGGTGGACTGAGAGGGAACCTTCATTCCTTTGTGGGTCTCAAGTCAAGTCTGTTGCTTAGACCATGCAGTAGGTCCCTAACTGGACTTTTCTTTCCTATTTCATCAGGATTTGGTACACATGTATATTTAGCACTCTCCAAGCCACTATATATATAGCCTGCCAGAAGAAGTCCTTGATTTGAGGTTCTTTAGGAAGACCAAATCACATGCGCTTGTAATTAAAGCGCTCTGCTTACACCTGTTCACGCGATATATAAATGGTAAATAGAGGCTGCAACAACGTTGCCTTAACATAGGCTCCATTTGTACCTCTGCTAATGAGGATAGCAACATTTAATGAGCACCTATTAGAAGCTAGGCACCTTCTTTATCTTATGCAAACTTCTCAGTAACCCAACAAAGCAGCTACTGTTTATCCCACTTTTACAGATGTGGAAACTGGAGCTCTTGAGAGGTCAGTCAACTGATTCAAGGTCATTCAGTAAAGGGCAGCAGTATTGCCGTGATAAAATTGCTTCTCAGCACTTAAAACTGTGATTATTTGTTCCTCTCTTTAGAACAGAGGTCTTTATCTTACTGCAACATTTACTGTAGATAGCAATAAATGATGTGTTTTAATGTCATGAATATCTATAAATTCTAAATTTGGAATGCTTCTAAGGAGAGACCCAAATTAAATCAATATGCTTTTAAAATGACAGCTTTATCAAAATATTTCTTACTTGAAGGAACAAATTATGTTCTTCTCACTAGAACTACAAGTAGAGCCCCATTAATGACTTATGGGTCATTGACCCATGTTTACCAACATTAGTATTGCTCTTCCATTAAAGTAACTGCACATGCTTAATGGGGAGGACGCCCAGGAGGTGTCCACACAGCATGTCCTAGTAACTATTTCGTTCAGGAAGGCTACTCTGAATGAAGGGGAGTTAATACAGGTTGATCTTGCGTTTGGACACGTTCAAACAGAACACAGCTGCAAGATGATCAATCTTTTTAATTTCTTAGTTGACTTGTCACAGGACCAGATTAGAAGGTTATTAATTTGTTAAGTGTCATTCTTTTTGCTGCCTAATTACCCTCCAAACAAATGCAGGGTCTGACCATATAGATTGTTCTGGAGAAAGGCTCTAGAACATCTTGGATTTAAATGTGTCTACTCACATGGTAAAACAACTATACTCCAATTAAAAAAAAAAAAAAGGTTTCCAAGGAGTGAGTAATAAATATGTTAATTCATTTATAAGCTTATCTCCAGTGTTTCTTACCGTATCTGGGAAATCATACATATAGAGGAGAGAGAACTGCAGAGCTCTGGAAAGCACTTATCTGCGAAGGAAAGGTGAGAGGTTCTGTATGATCACATAATGCAAGGAGACTCCATTTATAGACCTAAGAAACTGAGTTATAAAGGGGACAAAATCAATTCAGGATACTCATAATCTTTGGCTATCCAACACTCTTCTGAAGGCATCTTTTTTCCCCCAACCTAGGAGTTGGCTGCATGGCTTATTGATGGAGTAACTTCTTATCTTGAGTTTTCCACTATGCTAGATGCATCGAGGATTACAAGCTTGGTGTGGACGGACGCTCTTGCCAACTCATCACGGAGACATGCCCAGAGGGAGGTGACTGTGGGGAAAGCAGAGAGCTTCCCATGAACCAGACCCTCTTTGGGGAGATGTTCTTTGGTTACAATAACCATTCCAAGGAAGTGGCGGCTGGACAGGTGCTGAAAGGAACATTCAGGTGAACCCCACATCCATAGAGCTGGTTATTCAGGGCTGTTGATGAATCTTGTCCCTGATGGGCCATAAAGCCAGCATAAAGTCTTGTATCTTGGATCCACGTAAATGCAACCCTAAAAGGATAGGTTAATTCTGCCCCCTGGTCTTTTCTAGGTTTATACTCCTTCTTCCAGAACCCAAGAACCATGAACAGTAAAGTGTTAAGTAAATTTTTACCTTGTCCAGGCAGGGACTGTAAGATTTTCCATGGAAGCCACCACAAAGTGCCCAGGTTCTGTCATCACTCTGAGTCTTGGCATGTGAGTCAATCTAGAATAAGTCCCCATTTTGGTCCAAGAATCCCCGAGGGACCCTGAGATCCTTACAGGGAATATTCAAGGTCCTGCCTTTTCCAACTACAGAGAGTGTGGGTTTTCTTCATATACTTTGACCCAAACAATATATCGCAATAAATTGAATGCAGAGGTGAGAATTCAGCTGTTTTCTATAAAGTCAGACATTTAAAAAATTTGCAAAAAATGTAAAGTATTGCCACTTGTCATCATTATTCAAAACAAGTTAATATTAAATGGGTTTATTACTATCATTTAAAATGGATCAATAGGATTTTAAAATTTTTCTTTCATTTTATAATATGAAATTGATAAATGGTAAGTGTTGATAGATATACAAAAAAAACCTACTTGGAGTATTCAGTTATTTTTTAAGAGTAAAAAGGATCCGGAGAACAAAATGTCTCAAACCACTGACTTAGACTGTTTCTAGGAAATTCTCCATTTGAGCCCTGTCCTTCATCTAGCTTAGGTTATTTGAGTACATCTTCCTCAGAACCCATGCATTTCAGGTAAAGATGATGATGAAAGTGTTATAATATGGACCAGCAATTGATAGCAAGCTGGGTCTGGGTTCTTACAAGAAAAAAACCTATAGTCAATTTTCGAGCTAGTTCTTAGAGTCAGCCGCATTTTCTGTTACAGACAGTAGACTTTATAAAATTTCTCCTCTTATCCTGGGACCTCGTTTGCCAATGGCAAGCAGTGAGGTCTCATGGGAAATATTGTGGTGGCTGCATTTGCTCTGTGGAGAGGGGCTCAGGGAGTAAGAACTGGAAGGGAGGGAAGAATATTCTCTGTCTTGTAAGTAGACCTTTTCAGCAGGTTTGTTTCTCATCTCCCCCAGCCCTCACCTTACTTCTCGCACTCGAATCTTACTTGAGACATGTACACTGAGTGGGGTTCACCACGAGGGGAATATTTGGTCCACCGTGGGATGAGATACAGCTCCCCCACTGACGACTGGGGCTCACCTGAATACTCAGAGATGAAAGTCTGCCTCTGTTTTCAGGCAAAACAACTTTGCTCGAGGTTTAGACCAGCAACTGCCAGACGGTCTTGTGGTGGCCACTGTCCCCCTGGAGAATCAGTGCCTGGAGGAAATCTCGGAGCCCACCCCAGACCCCGACTTCCTGACTGGTGAGTGTACCATGCACCTTACTTAACTGGCAGAAGCAAGCAGCTCCCTGTGACCTTAGGAGCTCAAGAGTCTTGACCTTGCTTATCTTGGTTTCAAAGCCTGTGATTTCCTTGATACATGCTAAAAGCTCAGTCCTAAAACAACATCAGCAGGATTATTTGTCAGTAAAACAGCCAATATTATTACATAATTATCTGCAAAATGGCCATAATAATACCTTTCCCTGCTAGCTTTATTGGGATGCTTTGAAAACAAATGAGATAATAGATATGTAAGAGTGAAGAGTTCTCAATGGATTAGAGGAAGTGACCGGGTCAAGAGTAGAGGTAGAAAGAAGGTGGATGGCTTCCAGGCTGAATGTCTGTCATGTGGATGGCTGTGTTTCCCTGACAAGCGCCTAGAGAGCAGTGTGAGGGAATAGAAAGTGATAGAGCTTTGTTGTCAAACGACCCTGAGTCTGACTGTCAGATGAGTCCTAGCTCTGCTACATTCCAGCTGTGTGACAGTAGACAGCACAGTCTCTTGGGGTATTATGGCCCCCGTTGTAAGATGGAGATCATGGCACCTGTTCCTCAATGTTGTTTTGAGCCCAGTGGCACTCCTCTCCTGGGCTCATTATGGATGAAGTTATGAGGTGCTTGGGAGAGGTGGGCATACCTGGGGATGCTTCTCCATTCTGTGCCACTGAAGACCCCAGTGAGTGCTTCCTGGACCAAAGAAGACACTTCAGAGGTTTCCAGAGACCCATACGACGCAGCCATCTGGGAACTCGGCGTCACTTACTAGAAGACTGGACACGAGCTCGTCTGCTGTCAGCTTTGGTCATTTCTCCATGCTCCTCTTCCTTCTCCATTCTATGTCTTCCTTATTCTAGACCTTTATCCCTTTTATTACCCCCTTTTCTGAAGAATGGCTTGAACTGAATGTGAGCCTTTTTCAGATATCATGTCTGAAACATTCCTTTAGACTGGAATGGGATTAAAAGCAGGTCCATCTGAGGTAGCATAGCGCAGTGATTACTAGCTCAGCCTCTGGAGCCTGACAGCAGTTCTCAGCTCTTCACTGGCTGTACAATCTGGGACAAGTTACTTACCTTCTCTGTGCCTCAGTTTTTTTTACCTGTAAAAAAGGGGTGTTATAACATTGCCTTTCTGATAGGATTAGTGTAAAGAACAAATATTTGTAAGGTTTTTAGAGCAGTTCCTGATGCATAGTGAGATGAATGTTTAGTAAATAAACAAATATACCAAAGGAGATAAATAAATAAATAAATATACCAAAGGAGAAAGAAAATATGGACACTCAAGCTCCCAAATTGTGTCTCCCTTATAGCAGAAGGAAAAAGAACAAGAGAGAAAACAATTAGATATTTTCTGTACTGGAAATAAATATAAATAACCTGCCTTCTAAAATATTGCACACATGCACATGTGCCTGCACACACACACACACACACACACACACCTCTGAAAAAATTAAAGTGCACCTCTGGGTGTATTACTGCAGCCTACATTGCTAGTGTTTGGCAATCTGGTTTTCTTGTTTCCATGTCATTTGCTGAGAAACACTTCCTGAGCGTGTGTAAAATGCCTTGTAAAGGAGGTGTGAGATGGCACACAGAAGCGGGACAGGCTCCACACCACCGCTAAACCACCTGGCTTCTGTTTAGTGAGTCACCAGGACAACTTGCTCACAGGTTAGAACTTACACGAAAGTGAGGAGCTGGGCTTCAGATGCCAGGCTGGAGGACGCAGTCCTGGATGCGACCTGAACTTTGGGGCTGGGGGGAGAACAGGTCTGAGAAACATCAGGAAAACATGTGTCTGAATCTCCATCTTTGGAAATAAGAAAAAGATCCAAACTTGGTTCTCATCCGCAAGGGAAATATCTTTCTTCCCCATGTCCTTGGACCCCTCCTGGTTTGGCATATCTGAGGCCAAAGGAGAAGGATGTCCTGGTGGGACACTTCCTTTTTCAGGGTTTGAGGCAATGGCATTCCTAAAAGTATAGAGAGAATTTTTTGTGACCTGCTGATTTTATTCCCAGCCTTTTATTTTTTAACCTATTTTGATTAAAAAGTGATACCAGTTAGACTAAGAGTAGGTATTTCCTTTGACGTAAGAAGGAATCAGTCTTGTTTTTTCAAAGCCTGGAATAACTAGAAGAATCAGTTAAAAGGGGGACTTCCCTGGTGATCCAGTGGCTAAGATCCCATGCTCCCAGTGCAGGGGACCCAGGCTTTACCCCTAGTGAGGAAACTAGATCCCACATCCTGCAACTAATTGCGTGCTGCAGTTGCCAATGCAAGAGACACAGGTTTGTACCCTGGGTGGGGAAGATCCTCTGAAGTAGGAAATGGCAACCCACTCCAGGATTCTTGCCTGGAAAAGTCCATAGGAAGAGAAGCCTGGCTGGCGGGCTGCAGTACTGTTGTAGCCACACATTCCGGTAAACAAACTCATTGAGAAGGACAATGCAGATAGTGGAGTGCAGCTTATTACACCGGCGGGCCCAAGGCAGAGTCTCCTCTTGGCCAAGGACCCAGACCAGTTTTTGTGAAAACTTTATATACCCTAAGTGTACTTGTTCAAACCCATCTCCCCAAATTCCTTGAAACTAGCCTGGACAAGGTAAAAGAGAGATATGATCAAAGTTAACCCATGATTCATGTGTCACAAGACTAGATAAACAGTGGGTATTTATCAATAGGCCTGTGGTCATAGCCCGATAAACATAATGGAATTTACCACTTTGTTCTGTTACAGAGATAATTAGCATATTCTTTTAGGCAACGGGGAGTCCAAGTCCAAGTCCTGAGGCTCTTTTATCTGGGGAGTCTGGTTTTCCATTGGTATGCCATTTCTATAGACACCGGGCACAAAGTTCAGAATCCACTGGGAGGGTGACCATGCGTGTAGCCTAATGTTCGCAGCCTGGCCTAAGATGGAGTCAGGCTCTGTCTGTTTTCTCCTTCAGTACATGCGGCTGCAAAGAGTCAGACACAACTGAGAGACTGAGCACACACACACACAACTAAAAGTAAAACGATTCCCTATGTGCCACAACTAAGACCAGCCAAATAAATAAATATTTGGAAAAAAAAAAAAAAGAATCAGTTAAAGAGACTATTGACCACATTTCTTCCATATTTATTTTCTAGTTCTGGTAGCATTTTAATTATATCTTTCCTGAGAGTCATACAGAGAATGTCATAGCGTGCCTCACTATGCACTATTATAGGTCTAAATCCCCATAAAACTTTAAGCTCACAAGATTTCAGAGCAAAAAATGATCTTCAAATTCTTCAATATCAGCATTTTCAAGCATTTTATTTCATTTTTTTTATGAAAAAACAGTGCTCCACTCATAAGTAGGTTATCTTCAAATTCCTCTGGAAAGACTATAGCATCAACCTCTCAGCAATTTGTAACACCTGAGCATGGAAGAGATTCCAAGAAGTCCTGCCCTAAAGAAACACCTTTTACTTAGTCCAGAAATTCCCTAATCTATTTAACTAGAGAATCCTCTTACACATAACAGAATTATAGGCTTAAAGAAAGTACTGGAGGGATTTCCTTTGGTGATCCAGTGGTAAGAGTCTGCTTACCAGTGCAGAGGACACAGGTATGATCCCTGGCCCAGGAATTAAGATCCCACAAGACACCGGGCAACTAAGCCTGTGTGCCCCAGCTACTGAGCCCACGCACCCTAGAGCTTGTGTTCCACAACAAACGCCACTGCGATGAGAAGCCCACACACCACAACGAAGAAGATCTTCCCGACCTGGGATCAAACCCGAGTCTCCCGCATTGCAGGCAGGCGCTTTACCGTCTGAACCACCAGGGAAGCCCTGGTGGGCTGACTTTATAGAAGACAGCTGAATTCTCACCTCTGCATTCAATTTATTTTAATATGTTGTTTGGGTCAAAGTATATGAAGAAAACCCATGCTTTCTGTAGTTGGAAAAGGCAGGACCTTGAATATTCCATGTACGGATCTCAGGCTCCCTCAGGGATTCTTGGACCACAATGGGGACCTAGTCTAGACTGACTCACGTGCCACAACTAGAGAAGCTCTCCACAACTAGAGAAAACCTGCACACAGCGACAAAGACCCAGTGCAGCCAAAAAAAAATATATATATACTGGGAAGTTACTGATGTATGTGTTTTATCTTGCAGACTTCTTTCCTCCTTATCAAAACAGTTAAGAACTCAAAGCTTGACTAGCCTTTTGGGTGTTATAAGCGTGTGGAAATAAATGAAGACCAACAAAATGGGAACAAGTGAAGGCTACTTACACACAGCGAGGGGGTCAGCCACCATCACCTGCTTTTTTGCAGAGACCAAGAGACAGAGAAATAGGAAAGCTGTAAAGTGGAAAAAAAGGAGGGCTTCAGATAGGCATTGATTGGCATGTAGGCTGTTGGCAGGTAGGTGACCCAACTAACCAGGAGGGAGGTATTCTTAGGTAAATGTTTAGGAGATGTATGTGACTCTCTCTGGTGGAGCCTAACTTGCAAGCAAGAACAAAACTTAGGGAAGCTGTCAGTTATTAATCAAGTCTTAATCAAGTCCTGCTGATTTTGGCTTGATTGTTACAGGAGTTACTGTTTGGCTTGCTGAACTTCCAATAGATAGTGGTCTGACTTCCTACAAGTCTGACTTAGAGATGGTAGGCTCGCTTCTTGGGCTGGTTGCTGTAGATTGTCAGAGTTCTAGTTTTCATGTGGCCTGGCTATTGTCCATTTGATTTTCAGTCTCTCAGTTGAGAAAAGAAGAGAGTGTAGAGGCAGACCAAGGAGGCAGAGGAGGCCACATCCATGGGCATATTGCGTGCCATAATCAAGAAATCCTATGTGAAGATTCAGAGCTCTGGGCTGTTTTGGAATTTCTTCAAGTTCATCCAAAGGAAGCAGACTCTTATCTTCAGCGCTTTGGGGATTAAACATCCCCTTGACATTTCAATAAAATAACAGGAGTAGACTAAATTCCTTATTTTCTTTCTTCCTCCCTCCCTTCCTTGTCTCCTTCCTTCTTTCTGTTTTCTTTCCTCCTTATCTTCCTTGCCTGCCCGCTTGCTTTCCTTCTCTTTTCTTCCTTTCCTTCCTTCTTTTCTTCCTTTCCTCCTTTCTTTCACACAGTTCTATTAAGTCATTCTTTTTTCAAGCATATGAACAGAAAAATAATCTCCTTTCTTGAGAAAATAGATATTTTGTTTGGAAAAAAAGCCATTCACAAAAGTATCCCAAACAATAATAAAAGAAAAAACTAAAACTCACTGCATTGCAAGGGCACACTGAGAAAGAACCCTATGACTCAGCAAGAAAATACATACTTTAAAATATCCCTTTCTTTTTAACTAATGGAAGTATTATCTGTAAGTGAGCACAGAACATCATTTCCCGAGCCTTCACAGTTACGTAACTGTTTCCCTGAGTGTGGTGTAGGGTAAATGCACTTGGTAGATTGCTGTTTAGCAGTGAAGTAATGGAGTTCAGATGTTTGGCTCAACGTGGCTGAGTGTGAGACACTGTCACCCCTGCTCACCCCCAACATCCAAGCTTACTTTCTGCTTTCCTCCCTCTGTCGACCTGAACCAAGGCCTGGGAATTTATAACAAAAAATCAGTTAACAAATGTCAGGTTCACCCAGTTAGGGGTAATGATCTGCATGATGCTTCATATTTTCTCCGTGGGCTTTTGTACCTGTAACTTTATTTGTCCTGATAACCTACCTATAAAGTAGCCTGGATGAATTCTATTATCCCCTATTTTTCAGATACAAAAACTGAAAGAAATGAGTTGCTGAGCCCCAAATCACACTGATTGGAATTACAGAATTGAAAAGGAGGCCAGGGGTCATCTCAACTCAGCTGCTCACTTTACAGATGCAACGCTGGGAACCACTAGATCCCCTGGCCAGGTCCCACCTCCTGATTCCCTGCCCTTTTGTTTTCCTGCTAGGAAACAATTCCCTTAAAGGGAATGTTTTCTGATATATTGAAAACAATCTTTATTTATCAGGCTTGCTATCTTTTTATTAATAGAGTTTCTGAAATAGCAGCAAGCTGATGAGCTAGCATCACTAGAGAATGTGTGCTTCATAGAACAATTTTACAAAACATGCACATTATAACTCTAAGAAAACATACCTTGGAGGCCTGTGACTGCAGTCTTATACTTATAAAGTTAGAATTTCCTTTATATTCTTCTCCGATTAACATAAAGGCTAAAAGCCAGAGTATGCAGAAGTAAAACTGGCATCACAAAGCTTAATGCCCTAAAAGAAGAGCATCTGAAAGGAAGCATACTGAAAACCTTTTCTGAGTTTCAAGTAACTTATCTTTGATTACCTGAGATCAAATTTAAGCAATTGATTCAGTAAGCACCTCTCCTGACCTTTTTTCCCGTTTTTCTTATCTATAATTATTCCCATATGATTCACACAGAAATGGAAATTTGGCAATTACTTAGCTAATTTGATTGGAGTTGACAAGCAGCTAATTAATCCCGCCCACTCTTCATCCAGTTTAGGTACTAAATTAGTTGATTTAGCTCAAAGGAAGCATGGGTCAAAATGGCAAGATAATTCACTGTGTGTGTGTTATTGCCATTATATTTATGCAGACACACTCACTATCTAAGTTTATCATACCTGTGATCATTATATCTGCATAAGTACATATATATATATACACACACACATATGTATACATTAGGCAGAGAAATGAAGCTAAAATTGACTTTCTAAAGTTAGCAAGGTGATTTCTTTGTTTCCTATGGCCTAATTATTTTGTTTCTGTAGCATTTTACATTTATAGTAATGACTAGAATTCCAGTAGAATGCCACTCTTTCTCCAAGGTGTTCAAGCAAGAACAGCTCATTATAGCATCAATAAGAGGCTATACAGGGTGTATTAATTGAGAATAACCTTGGGTAAGTAACTTGGCTTCTCAGAGCCTCAGTTTTCCCATTTATAAAAGAGGGACCACACATAAAGTGTCTATGGCATGTCTGGCACATTGATGACATTCAGTAGAAGGCAGTGGTCCCCAGCCTTTTTGGCACCATTTTCATGATTTCATGGAAGACAATTTTTTTACAGAGCTGGGAGGGGAGGTGGGTGAAGGGTTGTTTTCAGGATGATTCAAATGCATTACATTTATTGTGTGCTTTATTTCACAATAAAGTTATTACTATTATTAACTTTAATTATATCAGTTTGATAGTAATTATAATAATATTATCAAACAAATTATGATTATGAAATGATAAAAATAATCATCATATGCTATTGTTATTATATCAGCTCCACCTCAGATCATCAGGTATTAGATCCTAGAGGTTGGGAACCCTTGGTATAGGGCCCATTCCTGCCCCTTACTAGCTTACTTATGCTAATACAGTCGCTCCTGGTAAAGACAAAACAGCATTATCAGCTTTAGAGTAATTAAAACCTTAATACTGAACACAAATCAGTTAAATAGGACACAAAAATCAATGTTATCAGGAACGTGAGCTGAGTCAATTACTACAGCTATTAAAGAGAGTAAAAACCTGTGTGTTCCAGTAAGCCTAGAGTTTCATATAAGTTTATTAAGGGAGTATTAGAGGAGAATGGAGAAGGCAATGGCACCCCACTCCAGTACTCTTGCCTGGAAAATCCCATGGACGGAGGAGCCTGGTAGGCTGCAGTCCATGGGGTTCCTAAGAGTCAGACACGGCTGAGCGACTTCACTTTCACTTTTTACTTTCATGCCTTGGAGAAGGAAATGGCAACCCACTCCAGTATTCTTGCCTGGAGAATCCCAGGGACAGGGGAGCCTGGTGGGCTGCTGTCTATGGGGTCACACAGAGTCGGACACAACTGAAGTGACTTAGGAGCAGCAGCAGCAGAGGAGAAAGGTTGAGAACCCAGGCCTGGTCTCAGACACACCTGGAACTCTGTCTGGCTCTGTGTAGGTCCCTTATGCAAACACCCTCTCTACGCTTCCATTTCCTCATTTATAAGATACAAACAAGAGCACCCAGCTCACAAGGATCATGTGACTATATACAAAGTGCTCAGCCAAATGCCTGCCACCGAGTAAAGGTTTATAGCTGTTGTTACTATGACTCCAGAGAGTTTCTGCATCCAAACACACTTTCTCATTTTCTCACGATTACACACCCTAACCAGAAGACTTGGGACTTAGGAATCAACTGCCCGCACTGAGCCCTCATCTCCTCTGTCCCTAGGGATGGTGAACTTCAGTGAGGTGTCCGGATACCCCGTGCTGCAGCACTGGAAGGTCCGCTCCGTGATGTACCATATCAAGCTCAACCAAGTGGCCGTCTCTCAGGGTGAGCGCAGCTGTGAGCTGTCATCCACCCCCGGGGTGTGGAGTTCCTTCCCCAGGGCACAAACCTTTTATCCATGGTGAAGATGCCGTCCAAAAATGTAGCCACTTCACAAGATCTATAACCTGTTCACTCGATTCACCCTTCAGGGCAAATGGCTGGAATGGGATCATTTTCTTAGCATAGATTAAATTGCAAGTTCTATCTTGGATGATAGAAGAGATGGAAAGGGCAGTGTGGGAACCATGGAAGATGAGCACCTACTTTATCATTTTTCCTGGGGTCATACAAAAGCAGACTTTTTATAAATTGACAGAATAAAATTTTCCAAATGCAAAGAGTATACTTTAGAGGTTCTATCTGCTGAAAGAAATACGGGAAAGAGGGCAATAAAGGGGAAGTGGTGAAGAAAAATAGAAAACAACCCACTCCAGTATTCTTGCCTGGGAAGTCCCATGGACAGAGGAGCCCGGTGGGCTACAGTCCACAGGGTCACAAACACTTGGATACAATGTAGTGACTAAACACAGCAAAGATTTCTAAACAGTAAGTAAACAAGATAGGTAGATATAGATTTATCTACTATATATGTGTGTGTGTATACACACACACATACTTATGTCTTTATATCTGTATCTAGTAAGTTAAGAAACAGTGAATTCTAAACTTACTTAGGATAAATTATTCCAAAACAGAACAGTGAGGCATCTTGTGTAAGTATTCTTCAAACCTTAGTGATAAATGCCTTGAATCAAGTTTTTCCTAACATTTGAGCAATCCCACTGTGAAGTTTGCAAAAGAGGAAATATCTAACAAAACGGCCTTAACATGGGCTTGCATCCCTATTTCACCTCAGCCCCATGGACTAGAAGAACGTGACTCCACTCATTGCTCGGGGGCTACAAGAATGTTCCAAACCTGAGCTTTATGCTCCAGAGTCTGGCTTCGCTGTGTTGAGTGGAAGGGGGACTAGAGCTGAATGCTTTTGTTGACACAGGATGACCAGACAGGTGAGAGGACTCAGGGTCGGCAACAGGGAGGCTGAGCTTTAGGGCCAATGAGAGAGAGAGATGGAAGGTCAGGGATAGAGAGAAAGAGCAGTGAGACATATACTTGCTAAAGGTAAAGCTTGATGCGGAGAGAAAGAAGAGGCATTAAGGATATAGAATATCTCCAGAGTACACACAGGGGTTTAGATCTTTTCTATCACCAGAGTTCTTGGCAAGAAGGGATTATTAGTGAAGTAAAATCTGCTGGTGCAGAAAACGCCTAGAATGAGATAAGCTACTCTTCATTCTAGACAAACATGGCAATAGAGACCCTACCCTGAGCACATACTCATTTGCACTCAGCCCAGATGCTATATGCCTACCAGGGGATAACAGTCGGGTATTTCTGCTGCCACATGCCTTTCGAAGCCACACATGGCATCATGGATGATATGGGTGTCTGCACTTGGGTTCTTAAGCTTCAGCCATGCTCTGCCTTGCCCTGACAGGACACAGGTGTGTCAAAAGGAAGGCTGTACAACGTTGGTCAGAGAAGATACTGGGTTTGAAAAATTTGCCATAGATTATCTTGCTGATAAACATAATTCTCTTAAACAGGGAAAGCAAATCCAAGATTTGTCTGGGGAGGCGAGTGAGGCGCCAAACAGGTTCTTTGTTCCATTTGCCATTTCCCAGTCTTTATATACTTTTTTCCTAAATAGATATAAGCAGTGTTTTAGTGACTTTCCTTTTTATTCATCTTCCATTGTCTTTCCATTACCAATGTCTCTGCATGAAGAACAAAATCCTGCAGACTTTTTTGATCCCTACACACAGTTAAAATACATTTTACACTGTGGCCTTGTACATACACACACCCCCACATACACACAACAGAAGTTTCATGAAGCCATATTTCATCTTCTGATGGGAAATGTTCTCTGCTGGTATTTGTGTTTCTATTTTAAACTATGCTATTCTCCTTCATTTTTAATGCTATTATTTGAGCTCACTAAGTTGATTTAATGTCATGATTGTGATTTGGAAAAAAAAAAAAACTGACTTAAGCAGGTGGGTGGTAGAGATGTGACAATGTTTTACTCAACTTGTACAAAGTTAACAACCAATTGGCTTGAAGAAATATTCTTTTAGGAACTGAAATGTCTGCTTCAGCTACCTGGAAAGACTCACCCGATAGTTCCAGCCAGCTCTCCAGCATCACTTTGGGCCACGTGGCTCTTGCAGATTTAAGGCTGGAGGGCCTGAGAATCCAGGATGCCCATATTGTGAATCCTCACTCTTAATCCTGGGTGATGTTTCTCCGTAGCCCTCAGCAACGCTCTCCACTCCCTGGACGGGGCTACATCTCGTGGGGATTTTGTAGCCTTGTTGGACCAGTTTGGCAACCACTACATCCAGGAAGCTATCTATGGCTTTGAGGAATCCTGCTCTATCTGGTACCCAAACAAGCAGGTCCAGCGGCGACTCTGGCTGGAATATGAAGACATCAGCAAAGGTGAGTGACCTGCTCATTGACAAGTGCTATGCTTTGTACAAGCCCTGGCTGCCTGCATGCATCTATGGGACCAAATGCAGGGAGTCTGGAGGTGAAGGTTTAATTCTCCTCAATGCTGTTTTCTATCCTTTGAATTGTCACGGTTTGGTTACTAAAGCTAAATATCAAAACAGAGGAATTTGGGCAAACTTTAGATACAGCACAGAGTCAAAGCTGTCTGGTCACTGAACTGGTTAACGCAGAGAAAGTAATCTAAAGGTTTTTACCAGCCACCACTCATCCCACTACCACAGCACAGGCAATGTATTAGATCGTTCTTCTGCAGTAGGGGGGAAAGAACAGCCTTGCAGCCTCCCTGTCACTTCCTGCCCCCAGCAATCCCATCGTGCGCTGGCTGGCAACCCCTTCCAGTAACTAACTGCATAGCAAACCCCTTCTCACTCCATCCTGCCCTGTGTTTAGGAGCATTGTTTCCTGCTGCTCTGTGCTATGAGGAAATCTCCATTGCCCCGCGTGTTTATATAGCTGTGGATAACAGTCTCACAAATGTCCAGTGTTTGATGGCAAGTTAGTATTCAGTCCAAGTATGTATAAGGAACTGGAATTTCTCAAACCTTTTGAATTCACCTTCTAGTGGAGGAGGAGTACTGGCTGGTAAATTTGTATTCTGACTGAGCAAGACTTGGTTTAGAATTGCCATTCATGGAATTTCTTCATCTGAGCTTATCCTCACGGCATTCTGATGAGGCCAAATTATGGAGGTGTGAGTTGTTAAAGGGCAAGTGATGAAATGAGCACAATGAAAACTCAAGAAGTAGGTCAAGCTAAGATTTGATGACCAAGCTTCTCTCTGAGACTAGGGACCCTCTGCTGTCAGCAGGGCTGCAGTGGGGAAAATGTGCTCCCATGGTTTAGACACTCTTGGTTCTCTGAGCTCCACACAGATTTCTGTTTTGTCTTGCTTAAGAGGTAGTAGAGGCACGAGAGCCTCTCCTTCCACTGGACACTTTCTTCCAAAAGAGGCAAGAGGCTTGTGCCTGGGCTGCAGACTTCCTCTCCTGTCCCCCACCAGGTCCTGATTCCTGTAAGCTCAAAGACACAACCACAGACTTCTTGTCTCCATTCAAATGTCAACATCTTAAAATTATTCTGATTCCAGTTTGCCAAGAAAGGAGTATAATGTAAGCACATTTCGATAAGACCAGTTCCAGCTGGCAAAACTTTCTTATGTTTCCACGCCAGAGTCTCCTGATTGAACCAAAGGGCTAAACCCTCCTCCATTTCTGTTTGCCAGGGGTTCAAGGATTGCCAGGCTCTGGGACTGTTGGGAGAGGCAAGTCTGACCTTCCTCAGAACTCCTGGTTCTGCCCTTGCATCTCTCCTGAGCATTGTAATGTCCTCACTAAGCCCAAGAGGAACATTTGTCCATGGCCTTGGCATTGTGCCCTTATCCCTCTTGATCTCAAGCCATTCTTGCACACAGGAGCTGGTTTTGTCACAGTCCAACTGTTGGCTTTATTTTCCCATAAATATGATGTATATCAGCCCTTGCGTGTTATAGATATTAAAATCCATTCAACCACTTTAGTATGTCTATTTTGATCTGTTGTAGTTGTCCACATATACCTACCCCCCAGCTGACCCCTAAATCTGACCTCTGTGTCACTCACTTTGCGTCTCTTATCCTTGGGTCTGATTCTTACACTAAAATATATTTTTCTCTCTAGGCACTAATTTCTTTTTATTCCAAAAGCGTGAAGCCTGCTACTGATTAAGAATTATAAGTACATAAGACAAAGGAAGATTTTCTTCTGCTTTTCTGCACTCTGGGGACTGTTGTTCCAAAATGGAATTTATACACCAGTGGTGACAAGTGTTCTGAGAGGACTATACCTGCCATGACATAAAAGTGACACCTTTTTAGACTCGAGTCCTTTGATTATAGGTTCTTACCTGCTCTAACTTTAAAACTTTCCAGTGAAAAGGGGTTTTCTGTTCTTTGCTTTTGTACCTATGATTAGGTACCTAAAATTGCTTATGGATTGAATAGGAAAGGAGATTTGTCAGGGGTGAAATGAAGTGGAAAGATCATAGGACTAGGGGTTGGGAGTCTAGAATCAGCCAGGCGACTTTGTTTATTCAATTAACTATCAGCACCTTCCCTGTAAAGCTCTCATGGTGCCTTCCAGCTCTGACACTTTATGGATCCTCGGAGTCTCCCTTCATGTGAGAGGTTTTCTCAGGTCAGGCATATGAGTTAAAGACTTTCCTTCTCTTTCTTTAAATCACTATGCAGCTTCTCAAGGGTGGGTTCTATGCCTTATTCAACTTTAAAATCCCAGGGTCCAGCACAGAGCTGGGCACAGGACAATCCCTCAACAAGCGTTGGTTGTTGCTGCTGCTGCTGTTGGTGGGGGGAGTGGTGGTAAAGGCCCTTCTCATGTGATGACTTCCTATGTGGGTTTTATCACAGACACATGAAATGGTTTAGGTATGCCTGCCTGATGAGAATAAAAGGTGGATATGAAATCTTTTTGATGTGGACCTGTTTTAAAGTCTTTATTAAATGTATCACAATATTGCTTCTGTTTTATGTTTTGGTACTTTGGTGACAAGGCATGTGGATTCTTAGCTCCCCGACCAGGGACTGAGCCCATTAGAAGGTGAAGTCTCAACCACTGGACCACGAGGGATGTCCTTAGAGATGGATATTTTTGACCAGATCTTCAAAGGGCAGCCTTTGTTTCAGTGGACACTTACGTGTCATACAAGCACTATATGGTTTGGTCAGACCAATATTTAGGACCACTTGTCTTCAGATAGGGCTTCCCTGTGGCTCAGTGGTAGAGAATCTGCTTGCAATAGAGACCCAGCTTTGATCCCTGGGTCATGGAAGATCCCCTGGAGAAGGGAATGGCAACCCACTACAATATTCTTGCCTGGAGAATCCCATGGATGGAGGAGACTGGTGGGCTACAGTTCATGGGGTCTCAAAGAGTCAGACATAACTGAACTAACACTTCAACTGTCTTCAGACAAGTCTGACTGGAACTCCAGTCAAAAAAGATACTTGCCATTTCTCATTGTCTAAGATTAGTCTCTCTTCTTTTTTAACAGAGCATATAAAGACTATCTGAATTGAAATTTTCCAACCTTGATCTCTCCACTTCTACACTCACTTCCATCTTCTTCCTTATCCTTTGCCCTCGTGCCTCAGGAACTGTAGTGAGTTCTTCCTTTTCAGCTGAGTCTCTCCCCCTGTGCCCTTGCTTCCTTCCCTCTCTGCCTCCTCTTAGTCCTCACTCATTGGTCTCCTCCTTTTTCATCTCTACAGCCTCTTCAGCCTGAGTTTCTATTTTCAAAAAAATGAAATTTTTATAAATATGCAACTTTTTTATCACTGTTTCCTTTCAACATGTGCTGTGCTAAGTTGCTTCAGTCGTGTTCAACTCTGTGCCACTCTGGACTGTAGCCCACCAGACTCCTCTGTCCATGGGATTCTCCAGGCAGGAATACTGGAGTGTGTTGCCATGCCCTCCTCCAGGGGATCTTCCCCACTCAGGGATCGAACCTGGGTCTCTTACATCTCCTACATTGGCAGACAGGTTCTTTACCACTAGCTCCAGAACACATCACAATCAAATTTCTTAAGTAAGTCGTTTGTACATCTTTTCTCTACTTCCTCAACTTCTTTTCACTCTTCAGATAATTTCTTCCAACCCTGTTACACTACAGAAATAACTCTGGAGAAGGAAACTAAGGACTTTCTAAGCAGAATTTCTGTTTTCTATTCTATAGAAAACTAAACCAAATTATCATTTTAGTTTAGTTTAAAACTGAACTATCATTTTATCTTATCTCGGCAGAAGAATTTGTTCCTGTTGGCCAAGTCTGCCTTTTTGTAAATTCTCTCCTTTGGTGTTCCTGATGGTATTCTGTTCAGATTCTCTTTATTAATCTTGGGCCTTCATTTCTCATTCTTTTTTGCCCTCGCTCCTCTAAAGAAATCACTTAAGTTTTGGTCATTTTTCAGGATTTCATCCTTAATGTTCATCTCATCTTCACTGATGCTGGGTGATTCTCTTCTGTATCTACCTCAACCCATATCTCAAATCCTTCCTTTCTCCCTGAAAGTAAAAAACCCATTTGTCTGTGAGTGTTTACCATTTCTACCTGGATATTCCGTGATCATCTCTTTTCTCTGTATTTGTGAACCACATTGATTCGTGAACCACATAGTTGATTCGTGAACCAGATTGATGGGCCAAAATATAAAGTGAGGAGCCCTTCTTTATATTCTCCTCCCCCCTCCACGTTCAACCATTTACAAAGTTTTATTTTTTTTAGCACCTAAATAGTTCTTTAACAGGTGTCTTCTCCTATCCATTTCTCAAAATTGCATCTCTTTACGGTATCAGCTCATAGGAAATATTGAAGTAGCATCCTCATGTGCCTCTTTTTGTTCAGTTTCATGCCTGTGTAGTCCATTCTACATTTCACCATCTGTTATCTTTTTTAAAATGCCCCTTAATGCCTGGACTCTTCAGCTTGAAGCCTTTCACTAATGCCTTACATCATGAACCTGGCTTCACTCCCTGTCTTAGTTTCCTATGGCTGCTGTAACAAATTACTATGAACTTGATGGCTTAAAACATCATACATTTATTCCCGAAAGTTCTGGGACCAGAGGTCCAAAATCAGTTTCAGTGGACTAAGCTCAAGGTATCAGTGAGGCCAGCTTCTGAAAGTTCTAGGGGAAAACCGCCCCCTTGCCTTTTTTGCCGTTTCCAGCTTGTAGTGGCTACCTGTATTCCTTGGTTGAGTCTCCTTCCTCCATCTTCAAAGGGCATCACTCCAGTCCCTGAGTGACATGGTCTTCTCTCTAACTCCTCCTGCCTTCTCTTATAAGGAGCTTTTTGATTACGTTGGACCCAACCAGATAATGCAGGATACTCTCCCCATCTCAAGACTCGTCATTTAAGCATATCTGCACAATCTCTTTTGCCAATCATGCAAAAAGTGAAGAGGAACTAAAAAGCCTCTTGATGAAAGTGAAAGTGGAGAGTGAAAAAGAGTGAAAAGTTAAGCTCAACATTCAGAAAACGAAGATCATGGCATCTGGTCCCACCACTTCATGGGAAATAGATGGGGAAACAGTGTCAGACTTTATTTTTCTGGGCTCCAAAATCACTACAGATGGTGACTGCAGCCATGAAATTAAAAGATGCTTACTCCTTGGAAGGAAAGTTATGACCAACCTAGATAGCATATTCAAAAGCAGAGACATTACTTTGCAATAAAGGTTCGTCTAGTCAAGGCTATGGTTTTTCCTGTGGTCATGTATGGATGTGAGAGTTGGACTGTGAAGAAGGCTGAGCGCCGAAGAATTGATGCTTTTGAACTGTGGTGTTGGAGAAGACTCTTGAGAGTCCCTTGGACTGCAAGGAGATCCAACCAGTCCATTCAGAAGGAGATCAGCCCTGGGATTTCTTTGGAAGGAATGATGCTAAAGCTGAAACTCCAGTCCTTTGGCCACCTCATGCGAAGAGTTGACTCATTGGAAAAGACTCTGATGCTGGGAGGGATTGGGGGCAGGAGGCGAAGGGTACAACAGAGGATGAGATGGCTGGATGGCATCATTGACTCGATGGACGTGGGTCTGGGTGAACTCCAGGAGTTGGTGATGGACAAGGAGGCCTGGCGTGCTGCGATTCATGGGGTCGCAAAGAGTCGGACACGACTGAGCGACTGATCTGATCTGGTAACATTCACAGGTTCTAGAAATTAGGACCAGGGCATCTTTGGGAGCAAACATTTAGCCTCCCATCCCCTCTGCCCTCTCTAGCTATTGTGTCACTGACCATTCCCTACCTCGAGCATTCCTCCTCTCTGATGACACAAGATTACTTGCATCAATCCAAAAATTGTTGCATTTGATTCTATACAGTTTTAGGCTTTGAGGCTCCCTTCTTGCCTCAGTCTGAGGCCACAGGTATGTGCTCTAAAGTTTCTACGACTACTTTTCTCACTCAGAAATTTTTTCTTGGGCCCCTCTCTTGCCTCCTCCCTTGAAACTCTTTTTTCTAGTGTCTGTTCCTTTGTCTCATTTCTGGGTGGATCTTATGCTCTGCTTAGGCCCTTAGGATCTACAGGTTTGTCTTCCTAGTTATGATTTCTGTCTCTCACTTGTGTCTTTTAATCACAGACGTCAGCTCCATAAATTGCCATCTGCAATTAAATGATACCCTGACCCAATGTCAGGCCCAAACTCTGGGTCCAGGGTCAAGATTCCCACTGGTTTGGAAGAGGGCATTGAGCTGTTCCACACTGTTGAGCCTACCCAACCTTGTCTCCTATCTACCTACATTCTATCACCTCCTTCCTGCTCTTCAAGAGCCAGTTCTAACGTCACCACTTTCACCAAGTCTTCCATGATGCTGTAGTCAGAATCTTTGCTTCCTGTTTTATGCTCTTAGAGCTCCTTATCTATATCCTTTAGCAGTGCTCTTCACATGTCCCTGTATTGTCATTTCCCTGTATGACTGTCTCCTGTGATAATAGACTTGAAAGCATGTACCATATTTCCCTGACTTATGTAATTTAAAAAGTTTATTTAAAAAATGCAAAATGTATAAAACAGAATAAAGTGAAAAATAAATCTTCTTCTCACTCTTATTTCCCAGTAATCTAGTTCCATTCCCCAGAGGCAACCAGGAAACCATTACTACAGTTTACTATCTATCTGTCCAGAGATGCTCTATTCCTAACCATTTGGAAGTGAACAAAGCATGTTGCAGAAAAATAGATATATTAGGGTCTTGTCTGTTTCAAAAATGCTGTATATAAAAATATGCATATACCCATCTATATAAATATAATCTTTAGCCTCTCTCTCAGGGCCTTCCCTGGTGGCTCAGCAGTAAAGAATCCTTCTGCAATGTAGGAGGCTCAGGAGATGTGGGTTTGTGCCTGGGTAGGGAAGACCCCTGGAAGAGGGCATGGCAACCCACTCCAGTGTTCTTGCCTGGAGAATCCAATGGACAGAGGAGCCTGGTGGGCTACAGCCCCAAGGGTTGCAAAGAGTCAGACACTATTGAAGTGACTGAGCCACACACACACACATACATTCTCTCTCGTACCACATATGTATATTTCTGTGTGTGTGTGTGTGTGTGTGTATACACACAAATTATTTGTTTATTTCAAGATTAGGGATATGGTATAGGGTAGGGGCTTTTATTTTTGTACTAAAAGCTTCTTTTGCTTTTTCCACAATAAGCATGGGCCACTTTTCAATAAATCTTTTTTAACACATTAAAAATATATTCTGAAAAGTTTTCTATTATCTCGAGTAAAGATTTAGAAAGTTAACTGGAAAAAGAAGAAAACACACGTTGTATTTACAAAGAGCTGAACCCTAGATAGAAATCTGGGAGAAAGTGCAAAACAATAGATCATTTCTTATTAATCTTTGAGTCTTCACCCCTGACACAGTGCCTGGAGTATAATTAGCATCACTATTGTCAAACGAGTAAATCCTTTATTCTGTTCTTACTTCAGAAGAAACCAGTAAAAAGAGCCATAGATCTGTAGATTTCAGAAAAGTGACCAAAAAATAACTTCCACAGGCTTAATTTTAATCCTTAGCCTGACACATTAAGCTCAATATATTTTCTTTCTCTCTTTCTTCTTTCTTTTTCTTTTTTGGTACTCCATTTGGGAGTGGATTTCCTTGGGTCTTTCTTTTCTTTCCCAGTGGCACTTTCATTGGTACATTAGATCTGACCTTTGTCATAGCTCTTCCTTGCCATTGCTTTTGGGGCATATCCGTGGGGTTATCTGGGTGACAATTGGTGATAAGTAAGCTCTTCCTGGCAGCCCACTTCAATATTCTTGCCTGGAGAATCCCAGGGGCAGGGGAGCCTGGTGGGCTGCCATCTATGGGGTTGCACACGACTGAAGTGACTTAGCAAGCTCTTCCTTTCAGCTGTACCTTCTAGTCCATAATCTACTAGGGGTTAGGCAATGGTCAGTGGGTAGGGGCATTGATTGTTTGGTTTCCAGCCGGTTACTTCCTTTCCATGGTGAAAGCCAAGAAGAATCTTCCTCTTCTTCCAAGACGCAAGCTGAGAGTTTTTCCCTTAAGGGGACTCTCTAGCTCTGAGAGGTCTTAGGTTAGAATCAAAGAAAGAAGTAAACCACCTGAATGACATTATATTTCTACCACACAGAATGCCACCTTTCCCAATTTTCATCAATTAGTTTTTGGGTGGATAGAAGCCAAGAAAGACTCAATTGGTTCATCTTCCTAAGACAGTGAACAGATTTCGGCCATAGCTGAAGCAAAAACAATAGCTGAATCAGTCATCAGCATCTGATCCAGTCTGTGAGACTTGGTCAGCAGAGACATAGTCTGGTGTATATGATGCTGGTGTGGTCCATAGGCTAACAGGCATAACTGTGCTACATGGCACAAAACCCTGTTACATTAAAAGCAGAACATAGAAAGCCAGTGAAGAATAATAACTTACGTCTGTGTAATACTTTATGTGTTACAACCCCAGGGTTGCAAACCAGCTGCAAAGGCTCTTTTTATGTACATTTACAATGACAAAGTTAGCACTCAAATGGCAAAGCGATTATAGCATATAGCTATTTTCTTTCAATGATTAATTAATTCATTCAACAAACGTTTGCTGAGGGCCTGCTACATGCAAAACCCTGTAGTGAGCAGAGAGGGGGTTTAGAGGAAACAGCTGTTCTATGGCATTCCCAGGCAGACAGGCCTGATGAAGGTGCTACTGATGCTGAGCCGGGTGGTGTATTAAACAGCAGCTTCCAGGAGGATCTAAGCTTTTTGAAACATATGTGAGTGGATTTAATTTGAGTCTTCAAGTCCCCAGGCTCTGGTGCAGAGTCCGGAGTAAACTGGATCTGTAGGTTGAGGGAAGAAGTTATCAAAATAATATTACCAAACAGCCTGTTACGTAGCTTTTCTCATTTAATCCTCAAACGTGTGCTCAGTCACTTAGTCATGTCTGAGTCTTTTGTGACCTTGTGGGTTGTAGCTCACCAGGCTCCTCTGTCCATGAAATTCTCCAAGCAATAATACTAGAATGGAAAAAAAAAAAAAACAAAAACTAGAACAGGTTGCCATTTCCTCCTCCAGGGGATCTTCCTGAACCAAGGACTGAATTCAAGTCTTCTGAGTCTCCTGCATTCGTAGGTGGCGTCTTTATCACTGTGCCACCTGGGAAGCCCTCCAGACAACACATCACTTAAGTCTTACCTTCCCTATTTATAGATAAGAAAGTAAAGCCACAGAGAACTTAAGTAACTTGCGTGTGGTCACCAAAGCAGTAAGTGACTGAGTGAAGACAAGAAGAATGCCTTCACCTACCAAGATACGTTGCAAATGGCGGCATGCTACTTTGCCTGCCCGTGGCACAAGAAGAGATGAAGGTGGGAAGGTTAGTGGGCAAAATGGAAGTGAGATCAAGATGGAACTAAAGCCGAGTCACTGGTCTAAAGTCACCACCACAGGGCCAGATGTCAACCGTGGTTACACTTCATGATGGACCTACTGCCTTTCACCTTGAGTTTTCTGAATGTTGGGTTGTTGGTGTTGATTTTTTGGGTGTGGGGGGAGGAGTGGTGGCCCACGATCAACGGTGACAACCCAGATTCTGGAGGAGTGTTTGTTTTCCTGTGCGGCAGTGCTTCTCAAAATTTAATATGCCTGTGTATCACCTGGGATCTTCTTGAAATGGCGATTCTGATTCAGTAAGTCTGGGTGGAGCCTGAGATTCTGCATGTCTAACAAGCTCCTAGATGACACCAAACAGCAAAGCTAGATTCTCTCCTCAGAGACCAACAGGGTGTGGGTTCCTTCATCATCCTGCTTATCCTACCTGGCGCAGGAACCTCAACACAGGAGCCACGGCATGGTGGACTCAAGGGCTGTGTCCTGGTGTCATCTCTGCAGAGGACAGTCTGTCGCAGAGAGGAGGACAAACCTGAATGGTTTTCATTTTGGACCAGGACTTTTCTCCTTAAAGCCATTGATTATTAGGCTTCTGTGCAGAATTGAACAGTCTTAAGCCTATGGGCACTGAAAGGAATTGGAAACATGCCAACAATTAGGATTAAATGAGATACGCTTTTTTTAAAAATCATTTAGTACTGTAGACAACACTATCCTCATCGTACTATCTCAAGGATTCTATTTTTTTTAAAATAGTGTTTGAGTCCCCCACTTGTTTTCCTCTCAAAATAAAAATTTATTAGAGTTCCATATTTTAACCTGGCTAGTATTTAATTGATGGGATGACAATTCTGTTGGCAATATCGAACTTCTTTCATATAATGATGAGCCTGACAATAGTGACATCTTGTCCATAATACACAAGTTAATAGTTGATTATATAGCTTTCTGGATATAGCTGCTCAAAATATGTAAGCTTTTGCCTTCACAGCTTGATGGATTGCTTCCTGAGGATGGGCTCATTCATTCATTTCCTTCTATATCTGAATATTGGTCTAGGCACTTTGCATATAATGGCAAATGACACAGAAAAACTCCCTGCTTCTACAGAGCTCGTATCTTAGTGAAGAGAGAAAGAAAGTGGCAAGTGACAAATAAATGAGAGCAATGATTCTAGACAGTGATAGATACTATGAAGAAACAAAAATCAGAGGAAGTAATAGAGGGTGACTGGACGATGGGGAAAGGGGTGCTGATTAAGACGGCAGGCATAGAGAAGGCCTCAATGATAGTGATGAAGCAGGGAGTTTGAGCTGAGATGTGGCAGACAGAGCTAATCATGCAAAGATCTAGGAACCGAACAATCCAGGCAGGGGACGTAGAAAATGCAAAGGCTTCATAAGTTTTTGAATTCTCATAGCTTCTAGCATCATGTAGCACATATAGAATTTACTTAGTAAATATCAGACTCATAACCACTATTACTCAGAAGAAAGAGGCCTGGATTCTCCGGTGGACTATGAAGAGAAGAAACTCTACTTCTAGCCATACTTGTTGTTTCCTAAATTCTGCAAGCCAGGCTGAGATCCATTTGTTTATCCCCCACTTCTTTTATCCAAAATGTAGATCAGTGCTCATTGGGCTGCCCATGGTGCTACTGATCCAAGAAAAATAAGCATATGGCAGCAGGTTTAAGAGTACAATTCCTATACTTACTAAGACTTATCTTGATCTTAAGTTATGGTCTCCATAACAAAACTAATAGTTTATCTCTACACAAAAAAATGGGGGGAAAATTGCAAGACAAGTAATGAGGCAATGGGAAATTCTGCACCAAGGTGAAAATTTGAACTTGACATCACTTGGGCTTTCTGCATTTGGGGGGATGGATGCCTTGTGTCTTAAGTGCAATATACCTATATTATAGTCTATCCTACTCTAAGACAGTGTGTTGAGGAAAAGAGCACTGGTGGGGGTGGGGCAGGGGACGGAGAGGGTGGGGAGCGGTCAGGAGACCCGGGCTATTGTGCTCAGTTGAGCCATTAGCCAGCCAGCTGACCTTGGGTAAATTACTTAACGCTCTTCAAAACCATCTTCCCATCTGTATAATAACTAACTTGAATTAGGTAATACTTAGAGCTTCTTTTACATTTAGTTCTCTGTGACTCTATATACACAGCAAATTATTTCTACATATTAGAAATAGAATAATAGATAATAGATAGAATAATAGAATAGAACAGATAATAGAATACTATAATAATAGAATGCAGCATTTAATAAGGCCTGGATCAAGGTTCAATAGGCTAACTCAACTGATACTGCAATGGAAGGAGTTTAATACTGTTGTTTATAGTGAGAATTTAAAGTCAGACAGATAGGCATCAGAATTTTTATTAAGTTTACTTAATGGCTGTGAGCCTCATTTTCCCTGTCTGTAAAACAGGGCTATTGATATTTGGCTTACAAGTAAGGATCAGATACAATAATTATTTATGAAACAGAGTGTCTAGCATCCTGTAACTGTTCTATGCATTTTGACTTATTATTAGCACTATTATTATTATTATTACTAGCATTATTTCAATAAAATTTTCAGTTCAGTTCACTAATTTTTGAACAAAATAGCAGCTGATCAAAATGTCAGGGAGTAAAACTGGATAAATGTGTTCTTCCTAGAAACACCGCTATGTCTTTTAGAAGTCACAAATCACTAACTAGCCCAGTGGAACAGGGACGTCAAACCTCCATTACAAAAATCAAGACCAGAATCACATCTTTTGGGAGCTATTTTCAGTCCCAGTTATGTAGCTCTTTTGCTGAGAAAAGACCAGGAAATAAACCCCACCCATATGAGAGGGATTTTTTTTTTTTTTTTTTTTGATGGGGGAAGGGAGGCTATAAGACTGTGCTCTCTGTGGAAAAGAATCCCTGGGAAGCTCTGATAAGCAGCCGGTGTTGCTGCTTTTTAAGTGCAAGGGAGCTGACAGGTGCATCTTCTGCAGGGGGAAATTCATGCAGGTGTCCAGCTGCAGCAGCCTTCCCTTTACTTCTGACTCGAAACCTGAACTGTCTGGTTGAACCGGCTGCATACAGATGCAGACTGGGGTTCCCCTTGAGCCCCAGAGGGGAGACCTTGGCTCTAGTAGCAACCCAAGTTCCAGCGTAAGTGGGTGTTGGAGTTGAGAGATAATTGACTAATAGTTTCTGTGTTTTTGTTAGGCTCCTATCTTTTCCTGTTCTCTCTTAATAACGTGCTTTAGAGGAATACTCTTGTATTCTCAGAGGCACAAGGGGGTCAACAATTTCTGAAAGGTGGGGGCTACAGCTAACGAATCTCCGAGGTCACTCCCTACTCCTACCCCGTCTCTCGCAACATATAATGCCAAGCACGGCATCTAGCAGGCAATCAGTACATGTTGGTTGAATAAGTGAGTGAGTGCCATACTTTTGTCTCCTCCTTTTCCCCTTCCAAGGGAAACAGCAGCCTGTTGTCTAAGACAGCATCGCCTCAAACACCTTTTCCTTCAGCCCCTGGCTAGTCCTCTCTCTCATCATCCCTCTTCCGTATCTCCAGGTTTGATTGTTTCGTGTGGGGGACGTCATGCACTTGCCCTGTCTCGGGATCTATGTCATGTCCTAGGAATTGGCACAGGAAGAATAGGCTAGTCTTTAAAACCGAGTGACCAGCACAAGGTTATTATATACTAGGAACTGGGGCAAATGCATGTGTGGACCTCCAATATGTGATGGTTATTTCAACTTTCTGGCTACCAGTTAGTGCTGTAGGAGCCAACAATAGTTTTTCTTTACCACCTTTCCTATCATTGCTTTTTCTAAAAGCAAGTAGGAATGCAACTTACGTAGGAATGCAACACAAGACATAAAACTACATTGACTTAAACCAACAAATCAACAAACCCCTTTCATCAAAGCGTATCCATTTGGCCACAACTTATTACTAGTTTGCATTCCTCTGTCATCAGAGACTGTCTCCCTGAATCTCATGGAACTCTTTGGAAGTTGGTTCAATTACTAAAAGATGAAAATTAAATGAAAAAATTAAAAATACATAAGAAAAAATGTCAAGGAAATCAGCAGAAAAAATAATGGATTAGGTAAGTAATTAATTTAGAAAAAAATGCGAGTAGTTGACATCATTTTTGAACGTGGCCCCAGCTGCCAGCTACACTACAAAATGAAGCTGATTAATGTTACAACAGTCAAAGGCCCCAGTATACATCATTTCTATCTCTGTTACTGAGAGGAAGATGGTTTTCCAATCAGATCAACTTCCCTCTAAGAAATTCACTAGTACCCTTTGACACAACGGCTGATATATTGGGGACAGCAGGGTCAAGGGCACATAGACCTCGATTAGCAGTACCGTGAGGGAAGGCTGAGTTCCTCTGCAAAGTAATGGTGTGTATGCCTTCATTCAGAAATGTATGTCGTTTGCTGTAGATCAGTGCCGTGCTAGGCGTCAGGAGTACATGGATAGTAAGAGAAGGCTCCTGGCCCACTGTGGGATTCTAGATGTTGAGGCCAAGCACAGCTCTTTCTTTTGCCAGCCTCGTCTTACGTCTTCTCTTCTTTTGTTTGGCTAGTCAGCATCTGTGGGCCAGCATGACTGAACTCTATGAAAACAAAGTGAAAGAAAGGGTTGGTTGTTCAGTCGTGTTCGACTCCTTGCAATCCCATGGACTGTAGCCCACCAGGCTCCTCTGTCCATGGGATTCTCTAGGCAAGAATGCTGGCGTGCCATTTCCTTCTCCAGTGGATGAATCTTTCTGACCCAGGGATCAAACCCAAGTCTCCTGCATTGCAGATGAATTCTTTACCATCTGAGCCACCAGGCAAGCCCTCTCTGGTCTTTTCTTTGACCCACAAAAGAGGCAGAGAAAGTTGTTGCAAGGTCCCAAACATATTTCCCACCCTGAGAGTTCATCCCGTTCCTTGGAAAGTTTCTTCAACCTGTGTGTATTCTGTCTACTGCCAAAGTGCCCATATTCAAGGTGGCTGCTGCTCCCAGGAGCAATCTGTGAGACACTGAAGATGGGACGCAAAGGGACAGGTGTGGAGAGCTTTAGATGGAAGACCCATGGCAGTGCCAACAATTCCTGGGGAGAGGGGCTATTGGGCTAGGTTGGACCATTCCCTGGTCATGTGTGATGGCCACACCACTGGCTGGCTGCTTTGTGCAGGGCTGTGTGCAGACCACCTGTGGTCTGGCAACCTCCCGCTGAGGCCAGAGAGGGGGATGGTACCTACCTAAACAGAGTTCATGCCCTGGGGCTCCAGGAAGGGGTCACACCAGTCTCCCCTTAAAGCCTAACGTGACTGGAAAGGGATAGAGAGCTTGGCAAAGACAACCACACAAGGCCTATCCAGTTGATCAAGTCTGGCAGGGGATGGGGTTCATTCCACAGAGTTAGAATCTAACAGCACAGAAACCCTTGGTTTAGAGCAACTGCAAAAGGCAAGCAGGTTCAAAAGACTTGAAAATATTTTCCTTTTGCTGATCAACAAAATAACAAAGAAAGAAAAAGAAAGGTCGAAGCATTTCTCCAGTGCAATTTCTCAATAAATCTGCCAGTTAAAATATGTGATTTGTAGGTAAAATGGGAGTGCCTGTGACAGGGGAAAACAGCCTAATCGGGTCAGCCAATAGCCTAGACTCCCTTGACATTTTCTTGTTTCCCTGGGGTTTTTCTTTAGTCAGCTTGATTCCACAGGGGCAGCTTATAAAGTCAGTGTGTGTGTGCCTCTGTCGCCCGCCCTGACTGCTGTGGTCCCTCTTGTCAATGTATTGCAAGTCCAGTCGATTACTGCGGTAATTGGTTCTATATATATTGATGTGTTTGGGGCATTTGTGGCTTTATGTATTTTCACTGAGTCTGATTTGCCTTCTTAAGAGAGCAGCGACTCTGCCCACATCTTTGCATCTCCCCATAGCTGTTACTTCAGACTCTGCTCACAGCACGTTCACATTCAATACTGATCATGGTAATGTGGCTGTAGATAATCAAAAGATGGCAGCCCCAAAGTTTTACTGGTCAGTCGCTGCATTCTTTTACACAGCTGGGTAGAAGGAAGTGTTATTTTTTTAGAATTTCAGAATTTCCATTGTATCTCCCTTTGAGGGTAATCCATGTGTTGGGTCCTGTGTGGATCATGAATCTTGCATTCAATGGGCTGGTAAAGATCATTCATGATCTACAGATAAATATAAAAGCAAAATTTTAAAATAAACTTATTTATTTTTAATTGGAGAATAATTGCTCCACAATATTGTGTTAATTCCTGCCATACATCCACATAAATCAGCCATGGGTGGGACTGGGTAGGAGGTGGGAGAGAGGTTGAAGAGGGAGGGGACATAAAAACAAATCGAAACCAATTATAGTTCAATCAGTCATTTTTAAAAAACTATTTTATCATTCAGTGAATATTGATTGAGGTTCTGCTTTGTGTAGACATCGGGCAAACAGCACTGTAGAAGGAACTTGATTCCTGCTCTCATGGAGAAGACGTGGATGAGACAGAATATAAACAAGTCAGTAAGGAATAAACAAAATACTAGAAACTTTGAGCTATGAGGATAATGTGGGTGCAGTGACAGGGTGGCGAGGCAATGTCCACTTTAGAAAGGGTCATCTGGGAGGATGTGAGCGGCGTTTATGTTGAGATTGGAGGCTGAGCTGGAGGAAAGCCATCCCAGGAAAGGGGAATGGCCAGTGCAAAGTACTGAGGTAGGGAGGCCTAGCGGGGTTACAGCCTGGAGAGTGAGGAAACCTTGGCCTGGCTGGAGCTGGAAAGGATGGGGATGGCTGGGCAGTCATGGAGGCAAGTACCCCAGGCACACCTGGGGCACTGCACTGGGTAGAGAACAGCTTCGAGGGAGGTCTGAGTGGTCACATGGACACCAATAAGGACCTAAAGCAGGAACCTGGGCAGTGGACATTGGAGAGGCAAGAACAGAGCAAGGTTTGTTTATGGCATAGAGAAACTTGAAGACAGGGTGAGTCTGGGAGAGAGAGGAGCTGGGGAAGAGGAGTCGAGATAGTTTCTAGATATTTGCTTGGGCAACTGATGATGCTGGAGCACCTTTGACACATTGAGGGGTGATGGGATGGAACAGGTTGGGGAGGGAAGAGCTTCGTTCAGACTTGGAGTTGCTATGGAGACAGCCAGGTGGAGAGGTCAAGTAAGCCATTAGCTGTGCAGGCCTGGAGCTCAGAGGAGAGGTCAGTGCTGGAGTTTCAAGTGGGAGCCTGCAGAGTTCAACCAGCATCCTGGATGATCTTACCCGGGGAGGAAGACAGAGAAGCGAAGTGGGCCCCGGCCCGAACTCTGAATTGCTTGCACGGTTAGAGGCCAGGTGAAGATGGCAGGTGGAGGGGTAGTTCAGCAAAGGAGACCATGAGGGATCAGCAGGGAGGCGGGAGGATCCGAGGAAGGCTGAGGTGAGGAAGAGAGTGGACGGCTGTCTTGTCCTGCTGACTGAGATCTGTAGGTCAAACATCATAGCCTTAGAGCAGTGTTCCCTTAGAAAATCATAAATTATTGCCATCACAAAGGCCCTGGTGAAATATGCACAGGAACTTCCAATGATGAGTATTTTTCACATAGCTCATACCTCTCCCCACAATTATGAAGTGAGGAGGTAGGTTCTTATTATGATCCTGTCTGGTGAAGGGTCTTTGTGAGTCGTGCTCACTCACAATGGCTTCAGTTTGAATTGTGAAGCCACGAAAGGTGCTTTGCAAAACAGAACTCTGTCCTTCAGGGCATCTCCAGAGTGAGCGTGTTGTTAGAGATCCTCGGGGTGCTGAGCGGTGGAACCATTCCCCATACGGGATGTCTGCCTGCAGAGCCTGTGCTCTTGAAGGATGCCCCCACCCCTCCCACTGACAGTCCTGCACCCCCAGTTCCGGGGGAGGAGCAGACACTAGTCTGTGGTCACATAGAGAGTGGCAGAACCAGGAGTGGAGCCCAAGCTTGGTCATTCATTGTCCTTGTGTCGCAGATCTGTGCTTTGCTTTATGAATGTATTAAAAATCAGGAGGGCTTGGGATGCTTGTACCATTGACTGGATGTGTCTTTGAATTTTGGATCATCCCACAATGCTATCTCAGGATAAACACCCCCTCCCATCAGGCTGCCAGATTCTACTTGAGATGGTCCACTCTTAACAGTTGTATTATTACTAGGCATGACTGGCATAATAGCAAACAAAATAAAATCTTTACTCTGCCCACTTCTTACTTTGCCATCCCAGTCCTGGGAAGAGAGTTCCTTTCCACAACTTAAGAAACAGTCACTGAATACCTACTGCTAAAAATATACGGAATGCCAGTTCCTATGCCAAGTGTCCAGAATACGCTGATGAATAAGAGCCAGGCCCTGCCCTCAAGCTGTTCATAAATTATGTGGGAGGGTGTCCAGTAAACCAGAAATTGCAATATAATGTGATAACGACTATAAGAGACTGGAAAACAATCAGCAGGGAAGAGAAGCTCCTAGCCCAGACTGGAGCCAATTTGTGAAACCCTCCTGGAGTGTTGCCTAGACAAAAAGATGGAGGGTGGGTGGACATTGACAGGCAACCCCTGGGGGAAAGGTGTTCTCAGTGGGAAAAGGCAGGGCACGTAAACGCAAGGAATGAGATGACACAGTACCCCTGGCACGTGCGGGACAGCTGGAGGCAGGGTCGGTGGGCAGGAAGGGTGGGTTGGTAGGGAGGTGTAAAGGGCCCACTGGCCAAGCGCTGTTCCCCTACTTCTATCTTAAAGAGGTTTGAAGGACCTACTTGTACTTTATGTGGTTTGGGAGTTGTTAAAGAATTCCAGCAGAGAAAGGATGTGTTCCCACCATGCTCTAGAAACTTACCCCTGGACAACATGGAGGATAACTGACATGAAAACCAGAGGTAGATTGACCAGTCAGACAGTTTTGGAGACGACCAGATGGGAACTGCTGAAGGTCTGGACTAAGGGGGAAGAAACGTTGAGTGTAGGGTAGATGTGACAGTAATTTTGGAAACATCGCTAATAGGTGACTTTTTGGATGTGGAAGGTGAGAACGTGGTCAGCCATGGCAAGGCCCAGCCCTGGAAATGTTCTAGATAGGCAGAAATGGAAAACCTGGGTCTCCTGCAGTGATTTCCCCAGTTATGGAATGGCAGGAGTTGAAAACTCTTTAACCCAGACATTAAACTGAGCTGACATGGATTGCAGAGTAGCAGAATTTTTGCTTTTCACGATAGTACAGTTTGCTTACGAATGCTGACATGGTAGAGGATGCCAAAGGTAGTAAACTCACCTTTCTGGGGTGTCCATCCTAGCAAGAGCTCCCTTTTTCGGGGCTCTTGAACTGCAGGCATGCCTTATGGAGAGGCAGGGAGGAATGAAAACCCTAACTACTCACCTGCATCCTTACATCACGAGTAGCCTGTGCTTTGTCTGGAACCCCAAGTGGAAACACCTTGAACCCAGCTCAAGGCACGATGTGAACACTTCCTCCAACCAGCCCAGACCCAGTCATCTGGCCTAGCACAGAAGAAAACACTCAGCAGTGACCTACATGATCTCTGATTTTCAGGTACAAGTTAGTCCATCCACCACAGTAAAAATCACTGCAATTTTTCTGCTGCAAGCCATCTGGGCAGAGATGAGTTCGGGCCATGGGTGAAAGATGGAGAAGGGGTAGGGCAGGCAGGATTCAGGTTTATACAACACACCGGTGCTTTCCTACAGCAGCTGGAGGTCATATTTCCATAAACACTCAGATTTCTTACCATCCCGAGCATATGTTTCCTTGTTATCTTTTAATTGGTTTTTATTCTAAATTTAACACCGAGCAGTGTGTGATGGCGGCGACTGCAAGCACTGGAGTGGTACGTGTCAATTCCAGGGCTGCCTGAGACATCAGGACCTTATCCGCACCCTCCCTCTCCTCCCCACATCACACCAGCCCCCATTAGGAAGCTGGAGACTGTTCCTCCTGCCCTTTTCTGCCGGTGTTGTCATGTTTATAGATGTCAGGTTCTGGGGAACAAAGGAAGAGAAGTAATCTAAAATCCGAATGATTCCACCGGAAGCTGTGTGTAACGGCAGGTGAATGCCAACAGATTGGAGGCTGGTATCAGCAGTCCTGTGATGCATGAAATCCTGCATCCCAGGAAGGGACTTCAGAAATTGTCGAAAGCACCTCAGCAAAATGCAGTGATCGGGTGTTCTCGAGAAAGCTGGGGAAGTCTGATTCTGAAGATCTCGTGTATCTATGATGTGGAAGAAAGCCGGATGCAAAGGGAGGAGGACTGGGGAGTTAGAGACTCAGTGGCTGAGTGATTTTAAAACAAATCCTCATTTGCAAAGCAGGATAATGAGAATTTCGCAGAGGATTGTCAGGACTAAGAGTCTTAAGGTTGGCAGAGCCCCGGTCCCTAGTTGTTCAGTCACTAAGTCATGTCCAATTCTTTGTGATCCCGTGGACCTCCAGCATGACAGGCTCCTCTGTCCTCCACTGTCTCCCAGAGTTTGCTCAAATTCATGTCCATTGAGTTGGTGATGCTATTTAACCATCTCATTCTCTGCCTCCCTCTTCTCCTGCCCTCAGTCTTTCCCAGCATCAGGGTCTTTTCCAGTGAATCCACTGTTCGCATTAAGAGGCCAAAGTATTGAAGCTTCAGCTTCAACATCAGTCCCTAGTGGGTCCTCAAGAATGTAACCATTAGGTGATTTTCTAAGATAGGCTCTGTAGCACACAAGTCCTACAGTATTTTCTGCACGACATGAATTTCATGTTCAAGTTATTTTTGACAACACTGGCTGCTTTATTTCCTTCTCAGAGATTTGCAATACAGATGAGAATTTTAAAGGCTTTTTGAAGATTTACCAAGATTTTAAGATTTGCTTAACTTTCACTCAGGTTGCTCCCTCACATGAGAGATTGAATATCTTTTTGTCTGTCTGTTATTTTGAGTAATGATATTAACAGATCCTAAAAGAGAGAAGTTCTATGAGAACTACTTAGAAAAATTCTGAGTTTGTAGCTCGTTGTTTAGTTTCTCAGTCGTGTCCAACTCTTTGCGGCCCCAGGGACTGTAGCCCACCAGGCTCCTCTGTCCATGGGATTTCCCAGGCAAGAGTACTGGAGTGGGTTGCCACTTCCTTCTCCAGGGGATCTTCCCCACCCAGGAATTGAACCCAGGTCTACTGCATTGCCAGGCGGATTCATTACCACTGAGCCACCAGGGAAGCCCTGAGTTTATAGTTATGCTGTTTCTAATAAGGTAGAAGCTTTGCTTTTAAACTCCTTTCTCCAGACCCAGTATCAAATCCTCATTTCTTCTGAAATACTCCCTTTGTTTGCCCCTCATTCTGGGCCGCACCAGTCCAATCCCCAGACCTCCAAGTTTTTATCGTTACTATAGCCCCCTGGCTAGTCTTTTTTGCCTCTAGTTTCTCATTCATTTGAAGTCAGTCTACATTTCACCACCTGACTCATCTTCCTCAGCTGTTTGCATCCTCTATGCTATTTCCTGCCCAGTTTTAGCAAAGATTGATTGCTAACTGTTGCTTCAAGCCTAAACAACCTAGTCTGCTTCTTCAGGAGCCCATTCAATATGGCCCTACTTTGTTTATGTAACTTTAATGCTTATTATTTTTCCAGTCAACAGCTCTGTGTCACAGTGTTAAACTCTTTAATGGCCTCCTTGGCTCCCATTACCTCTACTTTTGACCTTTCTGCCCCCACCGTGATACTCCACATTGTCATATCTACCTGGTCAGCTCCTCCCATTCTTCTAAACATAGCATGGCAACCCACTCCAGTATTGTTGCCTGGAGAACCCCCATGGACAGAGGAGCCTGGCAGGCTACAGCCCATGGGGTCACAAAGAGTTGGATACAACTGAGCAACTGAACATGAAGCTTCCTGAGATTTCTCTGGCCTCACTGATAACCCCTCTTCTTCAAACTCCTGTAACAAGTACTAATCTTGGCCACGTGATAAAGGACTGATTGGATACCCTGGAGTCAGACAGACCTGGGTATAAGTTTTGCCTCTTCTAGTGAGAAACTTGTGAGCGTGGGCAGAGTAATTAACCTCTCTGTTGCTCAATTTTATCATCTTTAAAAGAGGGACAATTTCCGCACCAGCCACAAAGGTCAATATGGAGTACTGATCTCATCATTAACTCTTACCTGGATATTTAAGAAATCCAGTCATCCTTTCATGTTCTGCAAGATGTCTTGCTGCAGAGAATCATCCTTCCCACTTAGGAGAGTCACAGATGCCCTCCTTGTTTTATCAATGACAAGTCCAGACACAGACCCTGGAAATTCCCATTCTTTGCCATATAAATGATTAGCTGAACTGCTGTCATCACTGATCAATCAGAACAAAATCCTTGTTAATTGGATTTTGGTTAAGCTTCTCTCCTTTCTTCAGGCTCCTGAACTTTGGCCCACCTTCAGCCTAAGCCAGTATACAGCCACTCCTGAGAATGGACTAGTCTCACACCACTTCCCTACATGTGGTTCTTTCTAGCTTTGTTTACTACTCTCCATAAAAGAAAAACTCTTTTTTTCCCCCTAACTTCAAGATACTGGCAAATCTTATCAGAGCCCGCCAGTTGTAATCATCCCCCTCTATTATGACAGTCATGTCTTGCATATCTCCCCCAGACAGGTCGTCTTCTTGTTCAGTCGCTCAGTCATGTCCAACAATACTTTCTTAACCCACAGACTGCAGCACTCCAGGCTTCCCTGTCCTTCACTATCTCCTGGAGTTTGCTCAAACTCATGTCCATTGAGTCACTGAGCCATCCAACCATCTCATCCTCTGTCACCCACTTCTCCTCCAGCCTGCAATGCTTCCCAGCATCAGGGTCTTTTCCAATGAGTCCACTCTGCATCAGGTGGCCAAAGTATTGAAACTTCAGCTTTAGCATCAGTCCTTCCAATGAATATTCAGGGTTGATTTCCTTTAGGATTGACCTTGCAGTTCAAAGGACTCTCAAGAGTCTTCTCCACCACCACAGTTCAAAAGTATCAATTCTTTAGCCCTCAGCCTTCTTACATCTGTACATGACTATGGGAAAAACCACAGCCTTGATTAGGTGGACCTTTGTTGGCAAAGTGATATCTCTGCTTTTTAATACACTGTCTAGGTTTGTCATAGCTTATCTTCCAAGGAGCAAGTACATTTTAATTTCATGGCTGCAGTCACCATCTGCAGTGATTTTGGAGCCCAGGAAAATAAAGTCTGTCACTGTTTCCATTTTTCCCCCATCTATTTGCCATGAAGTGATATGACCAGATGCCATGATCTTAGTTTTTTGAATGTTGAGTTTTAAGCAAGTTTTTTCACTCTCCTCTTTCACTTTCATCAAGAGGCTCTTTATTTCTCTCACTTTCTACCATTAGAGTGGTATCATCTGCATATTTGAGATGGTTGATATTTCTCCCAGCAATCTTGATTCCAGCTTGTGCTTAATCCATCCCAGCATCTGCCTGCAGTACAGGAGACCTGGGTTCTATCCTTGGGTTGGAAAGATCCCCCAGAGAAGGGAATAGCTACCCACTCCAGTTTCTTCCCTGGAGCATTCCATAGACAGAGGAACCTGGCAGGTTATAGTCAATGGATTCAAAAGAGTCGAACACAACTGAGCAACTAACACTTCCACTTTTTTAAAGTACAAAATGGCAACCTACTCTAGTATTCTTCCCTGGAAAATTCTATGGACAGAGGAGCCTGGCAGGCTACAGTATCTGGGGTCATAAAGAGCTGGACACGGCTGAGCATGTACAGATACCACACATAGTCAAAGGCTTTAGCGTAGACGTGTCTGGCAATAGTCTTTTTTAATAAGGCACCCTACTTAGTCTAGATTTGCCTTTTGCTTGACAGAATACATGTAGAGTGTTCTACAGAGTGCCATGATGTGTAATAGAGAGTAGCTCTGTTATCATCCTTATGTTTTCTTATCTTGCTAGCCCAGGTAGAATTGCAAATTCCTTGAGGTCAGTCTCATACTTTAGAGCTCCCCACAGGACCTAACAGAGTCCTGGGCACATAACACATCTTTAATAGCTGTAGTGCAAGTACTCCATTGTGTCCAACTCTTTGTGATGCTATGGTCAGACTGTAGCCCACCAGGCTCCTCTGTCCATGGGATTGCCCAGGCAAGACTAATGAGGTGGGTTTCTATTTCCTCCTCCAGGGGATCTGCCCAATCCAAGGATTGAACCAACATCTCCTGTGTCCATTGCAGGCCTACTCTTTATTGATGAGCCACTGGGGAAGCCCCAATAGACATAGACTGAACGACTGATGACCTTGCCATTGTCATATGTGGAACCCAGTGTGATCCTACGTTTGTGAACAACTCGACAGACGGTGTAAGGATACTTGACCTTTGTTCAGAAAAGAAGGTGACCAAAGAAGGATTGACACCACCTGCAGTCATCTTACGGAGAAGGCAATGGCACCCCACTCCAGTACTCTTGCTTGAAAAATCCCATGGATGGAGAAGCCTAGTAGGCTGCAGTCCATGGGGTCACTGAGGGTCGGACATGACTGAGCGACTTCACTTTCGCTTTTCACTTTCATGCATTGGAGAAGGAAATGGCAACCCACTCCAGTGTTTTTGCCTGGAGAATCCCAGGGACAGGGGAGCCTGGTGGGCTGCCGTCTATGGGGCTGCACAGAGTCGGACACGACTGAAGTGACTTAGCAGCAGCAGCAGCAGTCATCTTAACAGGTGATAAGAAACCATGGCAACTCTTGTTTCCCTTCCATCTTCTCTAGCTCATAAAATTGCTTTAAAACAATAGACAGTAAAGAAGCCCTGTAAGAGAGAATCATTGCTGACAATGGTGAGGAGAGAAAGAAAGGAGTTAGCAACTCGGAGA
This sequence comes from Bos indicus, assembly GCF_029378745.1. Taxonomy (NCBI): domain Eukaryota; kingdom Metazoa; phylum Chordata; class Mammalia; order Artiodactyla; family Bovidae; genus Bos; species Bos indicus. The sequence continues at coordinate 58,927,336 of NC_091775.1, read as the reverse complement.
GAACTGTGTCTCTAAGCTTACCATCACCTGCAGGGTCGAGTGACACCTTCTGTGTGTGGCTCTGGGTAACCATGGGGAGGAGTGGGAGTGGGGAGGTTGGAACAAATGCTAGAAGGCTGTTCTTTTTGCTTCATGTATGGGAGGATATTATATTCTGGGCAGTAGAAGTTATTAAATATTATACCTGTGTCCTGCATGACTTGTGGAAAGAGAGAGGGTGGTGATAACAGAGGTTTAAAATGAGTTTACTCTGAGTAAGCCATGATAGCAAACCTCATATTTGTTGTTTAAAGTATTTTTAGATGAACTAAATGCCCCTGGCCAAAGGAAACATGTTCATTTCACCTTTCCCATGATTTCCTTACCATTACTGGAAGACAGTATGGCCTGGTGGTTAAAAGCAAGATCTTTGAAACCTGTATAACCTCAGTTCTCTAAGCTTTACTTTGGATAGCTAGAAAAATATCCTTACCCCTCATAGAGCAAGGTGTAAGGATTCAATGAGATCAAGTATAACAAAGCATTATATTTATAGTGAGGACTCCGTAGATCAGTTCAGTTCAGAAGCTCAGTCATGTCCAACTCTTTGCAACCCCATGAATCACAGCATGCCAGGCCTCCCTGTCCATCACAGCTCCTGGAGTCCACCCAACCCCATGTCCATTGAGTTGGTGATGCCATCCAACCATCTCATCCTCTGTTGTCCCCTTCTCCTCCTGCCCTCAATCTTTCCCAGCATCAAGGTCTTTTCAAATGAGTCAGCTCTTTGCATCAGGTGGCCAAAGTATTAGAGTTTCAGCTTCAACATAGTCCCTCCAATGAACACCCAGGACTGATCTCCTTTAGGATGGACTGGATCTCCTTGCAGTCCAAGGGACTCTCAAGAGTCTTCTCCAGTACCACAGTTCAAAAGCATCAATTCTTCAGCACTCAGCTTTCTTTATAGTCCAACTCTCACATCCATACATGACTACTGAAAAAACCATAGCCTTGACTAGACGGGCCTTTATTGGCCAAGTAATATCTCTGATTTTTAATATGCTGTCTAGGTTGGTCATAACTTTCCTTCCAAGGAGCAAGTATCTTTTAATTTCATGGCTGCAATCACCATCCACAGTGATTTTGGAGCCCAGAAAAATAAAGTCTGCCACTGATTCCACTGTTTCCCCATCTATTTGCCATGAAGTGACGGGACCAGATGCCATGATCTTAGTTTTCTGAATGTTAAGCTTTATCAGAGGTCAACAAATATGACCTACTCCCTGTGACTGGATGACCCACAAACTGAGAATGGTTTCTGCCTCTTTAAATGAATGGGAAATAATAATAAAAAGCAAAATAATATTTTATGACATGAACATTCAATAAAATTTAAATTTCAGTATCCATAAATAATGTTTTATTGGCACAGAGCCATGAACATTCATTTACGTATTGTCTGTAGCTGCTTTGACACTCAAAGGCATAGTTGTGTAGCCTGCAAAGCATAAACTATATCTGGCCCTTTGCAGGAAAAAAAAAATTGCCAATTTCTGCCATAAATGGTAGCTCTTGTTATTAAGGATGCTGTCATTCCTCAAGGGGCTTCCCTGGTAGCTCAAGTGGTAAAGAACCCACCTGCCAATGCAGGAGACGCATGTTCTGTCCCTGGGTTGGGAAGATCCCCTGGAGAAGGAACTGGCAACTCACTTCAGTGTTCTTGCCTGAGGAAGCCCATGGACAGAGAAGCCAGGTTGGTTACAATCCGTGGGGTCCCAAAAAAGTTGGCCACAACTGAGAACTAAACAATAACAGCATCCCTCAAGGCCAAGCCCAACAGCCTCCTCCTCAGTGAAGCCTCTTCTGAACTAACTGTCCTGATATTATCTGGTCCTTGTTTGATCCTCTAGAAAAACAGCACTTAAATTCTGTATGTCTATCTTATCTCCTCTATAAGGTAGTACATCCTTTGAATGTAGGGATTACACATAATTCATTTTGGTATATTCAGAAGACCTGCACAGTACCTTGTAAATAGACATTCAATAATTTAGTATTTGCTCTATTGAATTGAGTTCTTCAATGAGCCTGTGTCTTCTGACTTTTGCCTGATGTCAGCCAACTTTTTGATGGAAGGAATGTCCTGGGAGGCTAAAAACAGAAGCATAAGAAGGGGCTAAAAAGATTTGCACTCAAAAAAACTGAGTAATGGTTCAGTTCATTCAGTTCAGTCGCTCAGTCATGTCCGACTCTTTGCGACCCCATGAATCACAGCACGCCAGGCCTCCCTGTCCATCACCAACTCCCGGAGTTCACTCAGATTCATGTCCATTGAGTCGGTGATGCCAACCAGCCATCTCATCCTCTGTCTTCCCCTTCTCCTCCTGCCCCCAATCCCTCCCAGCATCAGAGTCTTTTCCAATGAGTCAACTCTTCGCATGAGGTGGCCTAAGTATTGGAGTTTCAGCTTCAGCATCAGTCCTTCCAATGAACACTCAGGACTGATCTCCTTTAGAATGGACTGGTTGGATCTCCTTGCAGTCTGAGGGACTCTCAAGAGTCTTCTCCAACACCACAGCTCAAAAGCATCAATTCCTCGGTGCTCAGCTTTCTTCACAGTCCAACTCTCACATTCATACATGACCACTGGAAAAACCATAGCCTTGACTAGACGGACCTTTGTTGGCAAAGTAATATCTCTGCTTTTGAATATGCTATCTAGGTTGGTCATAACTTTCCTTCCAAGGAGTAAGCATCTTTTAGTGGTAACAACCTTAAAATGAGTACATGGCACTGTACACACAGAATTTCAGCACCGGTTACTTGTTGACAGTATCCATTTCCTACTATTTCTGAAAGTGCACAATTAGATGTGCCTCAGGGGCTTTGAGAAATTAAAGGTGAATCTTGCTACCTACCATTTTAAAAGGGTCCTATTCTCTCAGGTTTCTTGACACCCTGTAAGTTCCTGGCATTGGGAGAAAGGTTTTATTTTGTGTGTGTGTGTGTGTGTGTGTGTGTGTGTGTGCGCGCGTGCGCACGTGTGCGTGTGCATGTACATTCTTAAGGTAGATGTTTGTTCCATTTTGTTCCTTTTTTTGTTTGGCACTAGACTAGAATAAAGACAAATATCTGAATTATCTTCCACTGTAGGAATGAAAATTAAATACAAGATCCTATAGTTGCAAGCTTTAGAAACAGACATAATTCATGACTTAATATATCTGAAGTGGCTTATTTTCTGTATTTCGCTGTGGGTTTTTGATTCCAGAGTGATACAAGGGAAAGATACCCCTGGGACATTGCTGATACCTAAGAGGGATTTGCTTTTTATCTTTTCCATGAAAATAAAACAGAATCTAAAAATCCTAGTGCTCTTTTAGTACTAACACCTGATGCTGCTGCTGCTGCTAAGTCGCTTCAGTCGTGTCCGACTCTGTGCGATCCCATAGACGGCAGCCCACCAGGCTCCCCCATCCCTGGGATTCTCCAGGCAAGAACACTGGAGTGGGTTGCCATTTCCTTCTCCAATGCATGGAAGTGAGAAGTGAGAGTGAAGTAGCTCAGTCATGTCTGACTCTTAGCGACCCCATGGACTGTGGCCCACCAGGGTCCTCCGTCCATGGGATTTTCCAGGCAAGAGTACTGGAGTGGGTGCCATTGCCTTCTCTGACTAACACCTAAGTATTGTAAATAGTTATCTAACACATGGAATGGAGGTCCTTCAATATTACCATTTATAAAGCATCCACTCCATGTAAACACTATTTGAATAGCGTTGTATTTCAGGGATAAATATTTTGTAACTAGAAAGGCTGGTTTGGGAGATCAAAATTTCATCTTATTTCACTAGTGTTGCATCTTTATTTGAAGTAGTTAAAGCTCAATGTGGTCAACAGCTGATGTGAAGAGCCAACTGGTTGGAAAAGACACTGAGGTTGGGAAAGATTGAAGGCAAAAGGAGAAGGGGGTAACAGAGTATGCATGGTTAGATAGCATCACCGACTCAATGGACATGAGTCTGAGCAAACACCGGGAGATAGTGAAGGACTGGAGAGCCTGGTGTGCCATATGGGTTACAAAGAGTTAGACATGACTTAGCGACTGTACAGCAACAATGGTCAACAGCATCCTTTCTACGCATTTCCCCTAATACTAATTAAAGAATCACTCAACTCCCAGAGAAGTTGGCTGCAGCCTTGACGGTCCCCTTGGGACCATAGAGAGCATGTCACTCTGAACAAGCTTGCTATCAACAGCAAGGATGCCTGAGAGATGACCAGCCACATCTTTTGATCAATGTCATGCGTCAGAGCTGTACGTGGAAGCACATTGTCATAAACTAATTATAAATTTAACGGCATCTATCCCTTCCTTCTTTCCCATCCCACTGGGCTCTTGGGCACTTTGTGACTCCAGTCCTGAAGCAGTAACTCAGACTTATTCATTCTCTGCTCCCTTCTGCCAGCTCAGTAACGTCAGAGGTCTGGACTAAGTCATTGCTCTCTCAGCCTCATTTTGGGATGCAGGTAGTGGAGCCCTTCCTTGATCCTAGTATTATTTCCCCACAATGTGGGGGACTTCTGATTCCTTTACTGTGTGGGAACTGGCCTTACAGCCACCTTGGTGAGTTAAGTTCCTGCAGACTTGAAGCCTGCTGTGTGTTCATGCGTGCTAAGTCACTTCAATCATGTTGGACTCTTTGCGACCCTATGGACTGCAACCTGCCAAGATCCTCTGTCCATGGGATTCTGTAGGCGAGACTGCTAGAGTGGGTTGCCATGCTCCGCTCTAGAGGATTTTCCTGACCCAGGGATGGAACCCTTGTCTCTTACATCTACCTGCATTGGCAAGTGGGTTTTTGTTTTTTTTTTTACCACTAGTGCCACCTGGGAAGCCCTTGAACCCTGCTGGTTTAGTCCCTATTACGGGGTATTCTTGAGTATTCTGCCATCGCTAGCCCATGAAGATTCTTGGTTGTTTGTAGGTTTTTTGAGCATCAGCATCAATTTTTAAGAAATCATTATGTATTTATTGAGTACCTATTGGATGTTAAGACTGTGCTGGGCAATGGAGTTATAATGGTGAATATTGGCTCCCAGTGAGAGCTAAGATACCAGAGGTCATGCCAAGGGTTCTACATGAACTATCCCATTGAATCCCAGACAATTTTATGAGATAAATTCTGTTAGAAATCCATTTTACAGATCAGGAAACTGCGGCCCAAAGAAGTCAAGTCTTAGAAGTCTCAGAGTTCTGAATCTGAACCCAAACCTAAAAGCCCCATTCATCAGATAAGGAATTCTGGGTGAACATGGATCTTGGCCAGTTGAGGTGGGGGCCTGGGATAAGACATGCTCACAGCATCTCCCTCTGCTGCTTACTGTGAGACCAGAAGGGCTACTGCACCTGTCTCTGGCCTCTCCCTTCATTTCCAGGATCAGGCATATGCTTTCCCATTTTGACAGGTAGTCCATCCTCAAGGGTCTCAGAGACTCTGGCCTCTTCATAGACCATGTCCTCATGTACCATTGGGTCTTGGAGTTTCTGCTGGCACTAGCTGGGTGGGCCACGGCTAGCTGGCTGGCTGGCTATCTGGGGCTGTGACTGTTGCTGCTCCCTAGTAGTCATTGCCCAGTAGTTTCTTTATTGAAAAACAAAAACTGTGTGTGTGTGTGTCTGTGTGTGTCTGTGTGTGTGTGTATGAGAGAGAGTGAGACATTAAAGAAGACCCTGGCTTTAACGATCGGAATTACAAGATGGCCATCTGTACTGGTTATCATAACTGCCAGCTGGGCCCTGCTACACAAGTAACAGCTTCCCTTTGGCAGTGCCCTAGAAGTACATTTTAACATTTGTAATTGTTTTAGTATCTATTATTATTACAAGAATTCAGGGAAGTAACTGGTGCTGTGATTTTACGTTACTTCCCTTGGTTGGATATAATGATGAAGTTTTCCTTATGGCACTTGAATGAAATGAGGTAACAGTGGAATTTATTAATATATATGAACCTCCTCAGAGAAGGCAATGGCACCCCACTCCAGTACTCTTGCCTGGAAAATCCCATGGACAGAGGAGCCTGGTAGGCTGCAGTCCATGGGGTCGCTAAGAGTTGGACACGAATGAGCGACTTCCCTTTCACTTTTCACTTTCATGCATTGGAGAAGGAAATGGCAACCCACTCCAGTGTTCTTGCCTGGAGAATCCCAGGGACAGGGGAGCCTGGTGGGCTGCTGTCTATGGGGTCACACAGAGTCAGACATGACTGAAGTGACTTAGCAGCAGCATTCACCTCCTAACTACTATCTGAAGGAGAGTATTAGATTTGGCTTCTACAATTGCTCCTCAATTTGTCACCCCCTTGAATGGAACTGTCTGCATAGATGTTGCTTCCTTTTCACTTTCCTTGACATCCTTTCTTTATGAGATGAACATGCGTGATTGAGTAGATCTATTTTTGGTCAACAGTCTAAAAGTTTTCTAATCTTCATTATTATACATCTAAAATAAGACTGACCACATGGTGCTTTTTGTCTAGCAAAACCCAGGATGCAAAGTGATTATAGATGTCTAGTTGGAATCTACTCTTTGTGGCAATAGTCTTCCTAGGGCCAGCACGGGGTCCTATTGGCTGGGGAGCACGCTTGGTTACTTCTGGAAAAGTTCAGGCCAATGTCATCAGAGTCTGAATCAGTAGTTTTCAAATTGGGCTGCTTGTACCCTGGGGCTCTGAGTAAATGCTTGAATGATTCCATAAACAATGGAGTTGTTTATTTTTACCAAACAGTAATGATATTAAATGCCTAAGCAATCTTATTCTTGACTTTTATCTCTTTTACATATTTGGATTAGTTATAGAATTTTTAAAAAGTGTCTGACAATATTTATAAAATAAATTACTCTTGGTGATCTTCAACATGTAATCTGAAGACTGCTGTGCTATCTGAAGTGAAGTTGCTCAATCATGTCCAACTCTTTGAGACCCCATGGACTGTAGCCTACCAGGCTCCTCCATCTATGGGATTTTCCAGGCAAGAGTACTGGAGTGGGTTGCCATTTCCTTCTCTAGAGGATCTTCCCAACCCAGGGATCGAACCCGGGTCTCCCGCATTGTAGGCAGATGCCTTACTGTCTGAGCCACCAGGGAAGTCCACCAGAGAAGTGTTATCTGAAGTCAGAATCTTTTGGTGTGCCTGATACCATGCATATTCCCAGCTCCACCTCACTGATGTAAGGAAACACTGAGAAGATCAGGTCACAGAATAATAGACATTTGACATTTGGCTGTTAAAAGGAACATGGAACTCGTTCTTCTGAAATGCCCCTCCCCCGCTGTGAAGTCCCTGACAAGTGGCTATCTAGTTTCCACAAGAACCCTGCTGTCAGCCAGGCTTGTCATCTCCAAGTCTGCCCATCCTGATTTGAATCAGTTATAAATTAATAGAAAAATTGTCCCTGAAGGAATCAAGAGGCTTCCTTTCACCTCCCCCACCCCAAGAGTGGGTTTCAGAGCTTCTTCCCGGTATACTCAGAGCCTGTCTTTGCTGCCTCTAATATCACCCCCCACCCCTGTCATATCATTGTCTCCTTTCCTATCCACTCCCCTCACCATGCACCTGGAAGATGACCTTTTTTTCCCTCTTATTTATCTGTGTACATTAGCACTGAGTACTCCGCTGCTGCTGCTAAGTCACTGCAGTCGTGTCCGACTCTGTTCAACCCGATAGACGGCAGCCCACCAGGCTCCCCCGCCCTGGGTACTCTACTTGACACATTATTGTTGTTCAGCTGTGAAGCCATTTCTGACTCTTATCAACTCCATGGACTGTAGCATGCCAGTCTCCTCTGTCCATGGAATTCTCCAGGCAGAATACTGGAGTGGGTTGCCATTTCCTTCTCCAGAAGATCTTCCCCACCCAGGGATCGAACCTGAGTCTCCTCCATTGTCAGATGGACTCTTTACTGCTGAGCCACCACCTGACACATAGTAGCACTCAATGAAAGTGTGGTTCAGTCAACTCATCTCCCTCTCATTTAATAAGAATACCCACCCTGGATCTTCATTTTGCCCTCTGAAATGTACAGAATTCGTTTGATCCCTCTTCCACATGACAACGCTTCACATATTTACAGAGAGCGCTGCTAAGCCTGCTTCTAAGACTCCTTGTATCTGTTCTAACTCCCTCAATTCCTTCAGCCATTGCCCTTAAAACGCTGTCTCCAGGGTCCCCGAAATCCTGATTGCCCAGCGTTTGTCCTAGTCTCACTTGGGTCACTCAGTCCTGAACCAACTCATGGTGTGTGGCTTGACAAGACACTGTTTCTCTCCGTCATCTTGGTCACCACACTGTCTTAATAAAATGTAAGATTATATTCATGGGCTGAGCAGTCATGCTCCACTCATTGCCAGCCTCTTTATCTTGTAACCTTTGTTTTCCCATGATTTTCCACAATTTAGAAACTGTTTTGCAACCAGGCTAAGTCTCTGAGTGTGCCTCACAAACCAATGTGGGTTGCAGCTCTGGGTGAAACCGAGTCATATAAAGAGACTTTCATTAAGTTTGGATGGGCAGCTGCAGAGACCTGAGAGTCTGAGAAGAGAGGGCATGGGTCACTGAGAGGTGAAAAGAACCCAGTCCACTCAGCGCATTTTTAAACTCAAGAGGACCAAGAGGTGAGGGACTTGTGTGGAATCCAAAATCACCACCAGGAGCCACAATCTATTTGAGCTGGTGGCTCCAATGGACAGAAAAGCAGCATAAATTTCAGTGAAGCAAAGCTAAGTGGTAACGGACTTTAAGTTCTGTCATATATAGTTAATTTGCAGAATAAATTGGTCAGGGCAGCAAAAGGATTTAACATCCAAATTCATTTGCAAAACAGAAGCTAGATGAGTATCAAGAGGAAAATGGAGACCGTTACAACATTCCCTCGCCGGATGGAGTAGTAGTATTATTGAATAATATTTTTATTAAACATTTCTAGACCATTTGGTAGTTAAAGATATTTATAAGCAAGCCCTTGCAGCATCTCAGCGAGGTACTGAATCTCCCGCTGTGGAATCACACAAGCAGCAAGGACTTCCACCTGCATGGAACTCAGGTTAGCATCCTGGACACATGTACACACACACACACACACACACACACACACACACAGTACACAATGTACTGCTGAGTCTTTGTAATCTGGAGATAGGCAAGAAATGGTCATGTGTCAGTTTTTCCCATTTCATAATTCTCACGGGGTGTCTCAGACTGTGCTCCTCTTGTCCAGGTTTGAAGCCAGAAATAGAAGAGGTAATGGAGGCAGAAGCTGGAGCTGATGAGAGGAAATGGAATAGAGTCACAAAGACAGTGTCATTGGGCTGATGGTTCAGGCAAAGCGAAGGGGGACTCATGGGCGCCCCCTAGCGGATAAATAATGCCGTGTGGCTGACAGAGGGCAGAAGCATCATTTAATTTCACTCTGTGGATACAGCCGGAAGTTGAGAGAGGCCCCAGTCGAGCCCTCCACGATAGCAGAGGCCAAAGCTAGTTTCGGGAGCGCCCTTTCCTCTACACTCTCTCTATTTCTATTAGTTGCCTCCCTCTACCTGTCCCAGGACTATTCCGCTGTGTTTTCCTGGCTCCTTCTTGGGGAGGACCAGGAAAGAGGAACGGCTCCTGCTCCGGAATGGTCTGGGAGTGCACACTTGGCTTCTCAGCTCAGCCTCTCAGACAGAAAAACAAGACTAGGAAAATAAAACAAAACCTTAGTCTCCAGGCAAGGGCACGGGAGATTCCTGGCGGCCCACTGAGCATGCCCACTCACTCACATGATCTTCCTGCTAATGGAGATTTGAAAATAAGTAATCCCGCAGGTGTTCCTCATTTTCACCTCTCTCCCAGACTCGTCCTCTCTGCCCCGCCCTCCCTCCATGCTGCTCTGTCTGCAGCGAATCAGCAGGGATAATCCAGCGCAGCTCTGTGCATCCAGAAGGCTGTGACTCTGAATCTCTATGTCAGGTTTATTTTGATGTTGACAAGAAGATGAACACAGCTGAGGCTGGGCCGGGGATGCTGACGGAGCCAGAAACTTCTCCCCTCTTCCTGTGGCCCGTTGTCCTGGGCGGAAGTCCAGGGGGTGGATGGCCAGCTCCCAAGTGGCCAGCTAATGAATAGTCCCTGGCCACCAATCAGGGGAGGGCTGACTGTCAGTGTCACATTGGAGCACAGGATGCTCCAATGGGTTGAATACTGTCTCCCCCCAAAGCCATGCTCTTCTGGAAGCTCAGAATATGACCTTATTTGGAAATAGGATCTTTGCTGATGTAATTCGGTTAAGATAAAGTTATCCTGGATTTAGGGTGGGCCTGGTATCTTTATAAGAGAGGGAGATTTGGGAAAGATAGACAGAGAAGATGGCCTCGTTAACACCCAAGGATGAAACTGGAATGATGCAGCTTTAAGCCCAGAAATGCCAAGGATTGCAGGGAGCCACTGGAAACAAGAAGAGGCAGGAAGCATCCTCCTCTAGAGCCTTCAGAGGGCGTGCAGCCCTGCCGACACCTTGGCTTGGGACTTGCAACCCCAGAACTGGAGAAATAAATTTTTATTGTTTTAAGTCAGTCATGTGACGTCATTTATTATGGCAGCTTTAGGAAACAGAAAGGGAAGGATTTGATGTGAACAAAAAGCTTGGTGATCCACTTAGTCACATGAGAGGCATTTAGTGAATAAAGAAATGAGACTATAACAGGCAAATGAAAAACCAGAATCCTATAAACATTACAAATGTGAGTGTCAGTGTAAACCTACGGAGTACCTGGTGCTGGCCTCTAGGGTTGCAGGGAGGAGCAGGTCCCACCCTGGAAGCGAGTAGGATGGACAAGACATAACCCCAAACTCAGTCTGATTCAGGGTGGTAGGTACCCTCTCTGGACCCTGGCACAAAGTTCCAGTGGGATGACTTCTATTAGGGGTGATGGGAGCAGAGTGGCACCAGTATATTTATGGGGAAGGATGGAAGAGTGACAGGAAGGGAGGGAGGGAACAGGAAGGAAGGAAGAAAAAGAAAGTAAAAGGGAGAGACATTTTTAGAGAGTGTGGGGACAACCACAGTCTCAGCTGGTCTCCCATGGCCCATAGACATGGGCACTGAGTAGGTACTTCTGGCCAATCTCTGTGAGCCACCTCAGGCTGCCTGGCCTGGCCTTTAGGATGTATCCTAATGAGGCTTTGGGTGGCAGTCTTGAGGAATTGCAGGCAGTCAGAGAGCTTAAATGCCTTTGCTTCTTTCCATCCCTGTGTGTTTGTTGAATGCTTATCAAGGACAGGGCATTGGATGAAAACGCACCTTCTTGCCCACTGGGGACTAGCAATCTAGTGATTAGAAGGGCTCATTTCTGTGGTCAGAGCTTTAGGGCTTCCCAGAAATGTTTGGATTTTGTTTTTGTTCCTCTTGAGATATACGGGCTGAGATGCATCTTCAGGCATCTTTAAAGTGTTGGTTGCATCACTGGGCTGCATTCATATTTCCCTTTTCACACTAAGTTGAAGATTAAAAAGAAGTCACTTTTTTTTTAAGCACTTGAAGTCACTGTTAAACAAAGGTTGGTTTTGGGTTTTTATTGATCCCTTGGTAGCTGCTGCTATCCTGCTATTTCTCGGACTCAGCCTCTCATTCCAAACATCACTATGACTGACCAGAAAAGAGGCTGACAGAGGCTTTGGCCAGCTTGTCAGTTTATTATGAAATTAAACCTGGTCCCACGTCAAAGGTGACTTAACAACTTTGGGCAAAGATAAAGCATTGCAGCTACCCCCAAGCTTCAGTTTCACGTGAACCAGGAGCCTCAACCAGGAAATTATTTGTTTGATGACATTCTTATTAAGACGGGGGCAGTCTTCAGGAAATGTAACCTTATCCTTATGTTATTGATCAGCTTTTTAAGAGCCTTTTGGGGACTAGATACCATTTTCTTTCTGTCTCCTACAGCTTCCAAATCTGAATGGTCATAATTGATGAACAAAATCAGCACCTGGAGGCGCCTTGGGGAAAGGTTTAATTCTGTTTTGTAGGCAATTCTTCATGAGGGAATTGGAAAACTGCATTTTTAGAGAAGAAAAAATGTCAACAAGGATTGGAGAAAAACTGAGCATTTTCTGGCTAAGTACCAGTTAAGAAAAAAAAAAAAAATCGCTTGTCCAGAAGACATCTTTTCTTCAACATCCCCATTAATGGGGCTTTGCTGAGGTGCCCAGTGGGTATTTGATGACACCTGACTGTTACTCTGGATTTTACCATACCCAGACATGCTGCTCATGCTTAAAACAAAGACCATCTGCTATTTCCAGAAGCTTTCTGAAGGAATAACAAAGAACTAGAACTGATGTGTGCAGTGACTTTAGTTTTATTGTCATTGTTGTCCTACATCACATCCTTGCATATCATTTATTTTCTATTTAGTAGTTGGTACCTCTTCATGTAACTTTAATTTTAGAATACAAGGGGTACATCCCGACAAAGGATGTTTGTTTTTTAATTGTAGATTGATTTGTAAGAAAGGACAAGAGTATACGTTCTCTGGAACTGGGACTGTTTCTGATAGTTGGATAGTTGTCTAGTATTTAATCCCAAAAGAAAGTTGTGCTTCCTCTGAGCTAAGGGGTAGTGATGGATGATTGGCAGGAGAGGTGAATGGGCTCCTATGTGCAGGCTGAGGTTGGACAGAGCAGAAAAAGTGAAGAAGACGTGGTTTTCATGCTTCATCTCTGTAACCATCTTTGGGGTCCAGAGTGCCTGTCTCTGTGTCTTGTTTGTTGGTGAAGTGGTCCATGCAATGAATCCCGGTACACTGCTATCCCTCAGCTCTCAGGGCTGCCCAGAACCCGCACAAGCGATGTGACATCAGTGGCCACAACTTTCTCACATTTTCAAGTCACGAAAGAACCAGTTTTCTCTTCAGCACCACCCTTGGCTACTCCCTTTCCTATGTGTAAATCCTTAAATCCCAAAGTGATTTACCCAACGCACGTTAGTAACCTTTGAGCTACATGTGTATGCTTTAAAGTTTGCAGAATGTATTTTTGCAATATTATCTCAAATCTTTGCAACTAGATTATCTCTGGCCAATTTCTGTTTGTACATGAAAGTAGCAGAACTTACTCAGAACTGATGTCTCTCTTCCTTGAAGGAAACTAGAAAATCTCAAAAGAACCTAGGAAGTTACGGGGAAAAGTAACATTAAACTCAGCCTGTCTAGTTAGTACCTGCAGAACGCAGAGAGCAGGCACTTCGTATATAAGCCATTTAAATGATTTATTAATTGGACAGACATTTGTATGCATCCCATAAATATTTGTTTAATGAATTGTTGAATGCATTAGTTACATTACCTATTAGGCACTGTGGGATATTACAGTGGCGAAGAAGACTTAATTTCGCCCTCCAAGGAGCCTACCATTTGATGGTGTGGCTGGCCGCAGTGCAGGTAAGTAGACAGGCACTGTGAGTATCCTTCATTTTAGAGTCCTCGCTGTGTCCCGTATCTGCTAAATTCTCTTCATGGATTTTATCAGTTGATCATTACCACGGCTTACGAAATCGGCTATTATCAACTCTATTTTATGTATGAGAAGGCCCAGGCACAGAAAGGTTAAGAAGCCGCCCTGAAGTTACACAGCTAACAAGTGGTAAGGTGAGAAATCAAACCCAGGCAGTGCGACTCAGACCTCACAGAGAAGTGGATGGCTTGGGGGACCTAAATGACGGAGACTCGAGACGAATTGGGCGAGCAAGGAAGAACCCACAAAGAACCCAGGATTTCTGGCTCCAGTGACACAGAAGCTGATGCCCTTTGCTGAGGGAAGGACCGAAGGAGGAGGAAGTTCTGGGGAAAGTGTGGAGGCGTGAGGACGGTAATCTGGGACACGTTGAGTTTGCATGTTGACCATTCACATGGATTTTCAAACAAGTATCTTAAGTTTCTGTTATACTGGGGGAAGCAATCGTGGCTAGAGATGTAGCTTTGGCTGTTATCAGATGATTCTTTGTTCTTTCTGCTTGACTGCTTGAAGCTTTAATAAGGGGCTGGAGACATTTACAGATGCTGTGACTTTATTCTTTATGTTTGGCTTGTTTTCAAAATTTAAATTCATGGTTCATGACTTCTATGTTTACTCCTCCTTTCCCTCTCTCTCTCTCTCTCTGTATATATATATCTCTCCACGGATATATGGATAGACATAGAAAAATATGGACATGAAAATGGATATTTGCACCTAAACTAGGGAGAGGAGTTTCAAATATGAAGACGAAATCCTCCTACCCAAAGCACCCACTCCCTGCTGCTCAGGTGTAGAGAGAAGTGGCCGGGTTACGCCCTACCCACTTGTCCCTGATTTGGAACCCATCCTATCGTATGTTGTCCAGCTCAGTTCAGTTCAGTTGTTCAGTCGTATCCGACTCTTTGTGACCCCATGAACTGCAGCACGCCAGGCTCCCTTGTCCCTCACCATCTCCTGGAGTTTGCTCAAACTCATGCCCTTTGAATCGGTGATGCCATTCAACCATCTCTTTTGCCTTCTTCTCTTCCTCCTGCCCTCAATCTTTCCTAGCATCAGAGTCTTTTCAAGTGAGTTGGCTCTTCGTATCAAGTGGTCAAATTTTGGAGTTTCAGCTTCAGCATCAATCCTTCCAATGAATATTTAGGGTTGATTTCTTTTAGGATTGACTGGTTTGATCTTCTCACTGTCCAAGGGACTCTCAAGAGTCCTCTCCAGCACCACCGTTCAAAAGCATCAGTTCTTCAGTGCTCAGCCTTCTTTATGGCCCAGTTCTCGCATCTGCACATTATTACTGGAAAAAAACCATAGCTTTGGCATGGCAGGTCTAGGAGTTCACTTTAAGGCCATCCAGAGCAACTTGACCCTCTCTGTCTACAGACATAACCAAATGCCGTGAGAGGCTGATTTGAGCCTGGGTATGTGGGTGGAAATGTGAATTCTGGTAATTTCAAGACTTCTAATGTGAACAGAAGTGGACCAGGGTGGGGCAGGTACATGGACATTGGGGCGTCAGCTTCAGGGTACACTTCCCTGTGGCTGTGCTTCATTTACCCCATGTCAAGCCTTCTTTCCTGTGGGTCCTAAGCTGTCTCCAAAACCTGGGATCTGATGAGTTTGCGTTTGGTTTTCTGCAGCCTAATGAACTGCCTCTGTAGTTCTAGCTGTGATGTCATTAGCATCTCATTGCCTTGGGCAGCAACTCAGGAGAGAGGTTCTTAGGCAGCCCCAGAATCCTACAGGAATTGTACCAATTTACTTCATAACAACTAATTCACCCTCATGACCTGTCAGTTTCCAGCAGCAGAGCAGACCCTGCATGAGGATGGTCATACTTTTATTACCATCCTCCTAGGCTCCTGAGTCTAGGTGAGTCAATATGCACAGGCCTAAGGCCACAGGCACATCCGCAAAGAGATTTTGAACACAAAGGATGCCAATAATCTCATACCGTGATATTCTACTGGGGAAAGTTATCCGCTGTGTGCTGTAGGATACAGATTTAGCCTAAAGCAAATGGCATGTATTTATAGCAAACTGTATTTGCAAAATGCTTTGCAGTTTGGGGGTTGTTAACGACTTTCCAGGTTGGCTGTTCTTCTGCTTGTAAGAAAGCTAAGTGTGATGAGGACCCCAAAGCCTCCCCTGAGAGCAGAGGGGTAAATTTTGCAAATCGGGGTGAGTGGGGGGGGCACACAAGTGTTTTTACTCAGAAGGCACCTTTGTCAGTTACAACTTTTAAGACCTTTGTCACTGTTCAGTTACTCAGTTGCGTCTGACTCTTCGCGACCCCATGGACTGCAGCACACCAGGCTTCCCGGTCCTTCACTATCTCCCAGAGTCTGCTCAAACTCATGTCCATGGAGTCGATGATGCCATCCGACCAAGACCTTAACTGTAACTTATTTATGTCCAGAAACTGTGTGTTTGTTGAAATAGAATATTCATTTTATTAAGAGACAATATCATGTCTTGAATTACAAGAGCATTTTTACCCTTCTACCCGGGACCTAGAAGGTGGAAGAGGGGAAAGGAAGAAAAGACTGTAACTGGAGTGGGCAGCGGACGAAGGCAGGCATTGAGCCATTAGGAAATACAGAAGCGTCTCCTCCTTCCACGTCTAGACCACGCCACCACCCACTCCAGCACCCAGGATGGGGTTAAAAGCAGATGTCAAAGATCAGACTGTCCTGCAGCATTTAGGATTCGAAACTCTTCTTCCACTCACCACAGACATGATGGTTATTGGTGCTCTCTTTGGGCAAAGGGAGATTTATCTGGGCTTTCATCACCAGACTCCATCATTTTAAGGAGTATTTCCCAATTGTATCTTTAACAGTGCATGGAAAATGCATTTCCTTTTTGAAAAATCTCTCTCATACACACATCTCTATTCTTCGCTGGAGCCTGAATAGATGGCTTTGGGGAGTTAGCTGCTCGTTGCTTCTGTGTAAATCTTGCTCCTCTCCTGACAGCTCCATCCTGCATGACGAGGGGACCAGAGGGGCAGTTCGTCTTGGCCTCCAGCAGAACCTGCTCTATATGGGCCTGAATATTTTCAGGAGAAGGAAAATAAAGTTCTGATGAAACCAAGAGTTTGGTGGCCTCCCACCATCTTCCTCTGTAAACCGCTTCCTGCGTTTCTCTGTGTCCTAACCTTGCACCAATCCAGGGCTGAAGGATATCGAAGGGGATTAGTTGCATCTTGCCTTTAATTGGGAAAGCCAGAAGACAGCAGCAAGAGGAACCACCCCTCAAATGTTTACAGCAATTACAAGCCTTAATGATGGCACGCTGGAGGGCAGGGAGGCTGTCACTCAGCTCCACTGTGGTTGGGGTGCAGTGCCCTCTAGTGGCCAAATTTGTCTGCCATCTGGTGCACCCTAAGTGGTGAATGGGCAGAGCTTACATGTCATGTATTGGAGCTTCCCTCATAGTTCATTCAGTCAAGAATTTGTCTGCAAATGCAGGAGATCCGGGTTTAATTCCTGGGTGGTGAAGATCCCCTGGAGAAGGAAATGGCAACCCACTCCAGTATTCTTGCCTGGAGAATCCCATGGACAGAGGAGCTTGGCAGGCTACAGCCCATGGGGTCGCAAGAATTGGACACGACTTAGCGACTAAACCACCATCGTATGTGTATGGATGTGTGTGTAGGATCTAGAGGGAATTTCTGGGTATTGGGGAATTAAAGGTGAGAGAAAATAAATGTGATGCCATATTATTTTCCCCTTGAAGTAGTTTATACTTCACGTGAAGGATATTGAGGAGATTTTAATTTTCCCTCTGAATTTTATTCTTTTCATTATCTTATGTTTCTCCCCATTATGTCTCTCACTCTATCTTTCTCTGCATAAGTTTTATGGAATTTGTTTTACTCAACTTTTTGTTATTTGACTGAATGGAAATTGTACCATCACATTTTTTTTTTAAGTAGCCAGGCATTACTTTTCCATAAGTATCTCTTCTGTCCAAAGTGGCCGTGATGAATTTATCACACCTTTTCTTTCCTCTCACAGAAGTCATTTTAGACTTTATATCACCATCTAGTGGTCATTTCATAGAAGTGCTTTTCCAAGCCTGTGTTGAGTTACTTTCTCAACCTCTTGGCTGGCTGGATAATGAAATGCATGTGAGGGAGGGGCAGAGGGCCAGCAGGAGACCCTCAGGCTCTCCTGCGAAGCTTGCACAGAGAAATGTTTTAAATCTTATCTTGAAAAGAAGCATGATCTCTTTACTGATATTTTTTTTTTTTTAATTCTTTTACTCTCTCGATGAATGAGGGCCTGCTTTTCTAGAAGTCACATCATGGATTCAAAGCTCTCACCCCACCCCCCTTATTGCAGCCCAGTCCACACAGCCTGTTGAAGAAGAATGGGAGCTTGGCCAAAGGGCTGGATGGGGAGTCCTGCCAGGTCATGGCCACTTTATGAACACTCCCAACCGTGAGGTGGACTGAGTTGCGTGAGCCTGAGTATCAATCAAGATTTGCACATGGCTTGGAGTGACTTTGAGGTTAACTACTGTGGGCTCCTGGATCTTCCATTTGAGGCCATCATTCTTAGTTTTGGTGTGTGCAGTTACTTAGTTCTCTTATAACCTAGCAAGGGCTTGAGCTCAATCTCGGATCTGTTATTAAACAAAATGTGAGTGTGAAATAAATGATATTCCATATTTATAGTCTCTGAGTCTTTGCCTTTGCGCAAAGAAGGAGTCTGGTGTCAATGGAACTGCTGATTAAAAAATGCCTTGTCTGCGTAGTGATAATGCTCATGTGGGAAATGATAGTGCTGAAATACCTCTGGACTCTTCCAAATGGTCTTACATTACATTGCAAACAAGGGGAATAGCAGAGCTCCCTGAACCCTGTAAGAGGAGACTCTGCTGTAAGGCTATAAGTCATATCTCATGATCACCTTCTGGAACCGCTTTGTAGATCATTCCAAACAGTTCCCCCAAAGATCCAGTTCATTAAGGATGGCACCCTGGATGAGCTTGAGTAGCAGAAGGAATGTTCTATTATATCTGCCCATCATTTCCAAAAGCCCAGGTGTCCCCCTGAAATTTTTTCATGTTCAGGCATACAACTGGGCACAAAGGACCAGGGGTCACCTAAGGAGCACGGAGTTTGTCAGCAGATTCTACTTCCATCTTCCTTTAGACTTAATAACTTAAAAGTCATGAAGGCTTGGAAAAGAAATACCAAGAAGTGCTTTCTTCTGTAAGGAGCAAACACTTCTTTTCTGGCAGGCATTTCCACTGTTTGTCACCAAATATAAATCAAGAGCATCCCCAACTACCTTTTACTCATCAGTCAAGAGCAATATGGATCCATCTCTCAGGCTCTGGAGTACAACTCTTTTTGAAAAAGTCAAAATCCCCTCCCCATCTTCCATACACCAATTGATAATGAAGCAGAGAATTCTTATTCTTCCCTGTGACTTAAAGGCTTTAGGGTTCAGATCTCACGATAGCTGTGTCTTCTTGAGGCTCTTGGATTTACTCTCCTCATCTGTAAAATGGGTGTGATGATAGAATTCACGCAGAGAGCTGTGGTAGGGGTTCAGGGAGGTCTTAAACAGCTCTCACTTTCATAGTTCAGACTTGATGAATCTTACTGCTAGTTATGATTAAAACTATAATGATGGTGATTTGACACGCACTAGTCATTGTGTTTTGTGCTTGAAAAATGTTTGGCTGTTTATTTATTACACAATGCTAGGGGCAGGTATTATTGATATCTTCATTTTGGGATGAAGAGAGTGATTTATAGAATAATCACTGCTATTATTGTTTATGTTATTGATGATAGCCATAAAACCTGCACAGATACTGCAGAAGCCTCCCTCTGAAATGATTCATGGGGCTCATGACACTCAGAAAGCAAGGAAGGAAAAAAACTGTCTCACATTTGGAAGGACTATTTCCAACTCTGTGGCTTTCTGAGAGTATGGGTTCCCCAAACTGAGTGGGATGACAGCGTCACATTCTTACCCCTCACAGACACTTTCTGACTTCTCAAGAACCTGACTCCAGCACTGGGGCCAGGAGGCCATGCGAGTCCCTGCTGTCTCACCTCTCTGTTCCCTTTCATTCTGTGTCTGGCAGGCAACTCCCCATCCGATGAGTCAGAGGAGCGGGAAAGAGACCCCAAGGTGCTGACGTTCCCAGAGTACATCGCGAGCCTCTCAGAGTCTGGCACCAAGCGCGTGGCAGCCGGAGTCCGCATGGAGTGCCAGAGCAAGGGCCGATGCCCCTCGTCCTGCCCCCTGTGTCACGTGACATCCAGCCCTGACACCCCTGCCGAGCCAGTTCTGCTGGAGGTGACCAGAGCCGCCCCCATCTATGAGCTGGTGACCAACAACCAGACCCAGAGGGTAAGAGGCCTGGGACTCGTGGCTCAGGGTGGCATCAACAACAACAGAGGGCTTTGCAAATGGTCTGAGGAGGTCACAGGGTCAGCTGAGCTCCAGGCTAGGACGTGGAGAGCAGGACTTTTTTTTTAACAACTCCAGGCATCTAATTTTCTTAGATTTGCATATTTGCATGTTAAATCCAGTCAGTGCCTTCGCGTCACCCATGGTGATGACTCAGGAGTCACTGTTCAGCATTTGTACAAGTCTTTGAGCAACAAGGGCTAGTAGGAAAGAGGGGGATGGGGAGGCATAAGCAATTATAGTCACCAAAACAGTGTTCAGAAAGCCTCAGGAGGGGATGGTCATGGGAGGGGTTCAGCAATGCGGCCCCTTCTTGTTGGCATGGCAGGTGGACCAGCGTTCCTAACTGATCCAAACCTAGGACCAGCTGCAGCCAGATGAGAAGGAGCACCTTAGGGATTTAGGTCCCCAGGGGAAAGGTCGGCCCACCTTAGCCTGGAGGGGCTGCTTTCCTGGTGATCACTCTGACTCTAAGAGCAAAACTCCAAACCAATGCAGATCTTTCTGCCTTCTCTTATGCAGCTGGGTCATGACGTTTCCCCCAACCACTTCTCCTTTTCTTCTGCTGATCCCTCTCCCAAAGTGCTAGGAGGAAATAAATGGAGCCCTAAGGATAAGCTGAATAAGTGCAGTACAGGCAGGCTTACCTCACTCCCTAGCTCTCTGATCTCCTCAAGGATGTGAAGAACAGGGTGAGTCAAAACACAGGCAACAACAACAACATTGACAATCACAAAATAAACACAAAAGCTCAAGGTGGGGACTTCTGAGACTCCAGGCAAAGCCCACCTTGGGGACAAGGTAGAGTAGTCACAGCAGTGAGCTGCTGGCAGGCCTGAGGTGTGTGTCTATCCAGGTGGGTGTTAATTGCTTTCTCTTTTCTCTTTTGAGGAACACCTGGTGTGTCACAGTTTGCTCCACAGGTGATGCTCAAACCAACAGGAAGGATTTTACATGTGTGGGTGTTTCTCTAGCCTCTCTGCCTCCACTGCAGATATTTCACTGGGTGTTTGAAAATAAGGTTTTTCATAGGAACAAAAAGATAAATTGTTCCTTTGGCCTACAAATTTCTCTTCAATCTGATAGAAGTGACTATGGGAAGAGAAGTGGGAGAAGAGAGACCATGGGAGGTGGGCTTGAAAGGATGAAGAGAAGGCGGGGCTTGTGTCACCATGGAAACCCAAAGCTGCAGTGCTTTTACTCCAATGCCCAGCCCTCCCCTAACCTTTCCCACCCCAGGCTGCTTCAGCTGGTATCCAGGAGCTCCTGTACACTTGGCTGGAAACAGCAGAGTCACAGCGCTCAGGCACAGAACCATCCTATGAGACGGGCAGAGTGTGTGAAGCTGCAGACAGGGATGAGCTTTGTGGGAGAGTCGGGGGTGGCTAGAGCCCCTGCTTCCTGTATGGCCAACACCAGCAGAATGAGGAAGCTGGAGGAAGTTTCGTCTTTAGCAGCCCCCTTTTCTGGATCCCCTGCTAGCCTGAACTTAGCCCCTTCCTGTCTTCCTGCACTGGTCTTAGGAGGCATCTCTCAACCTCTCTCCTATCTGGCCATATTTTGAACCCTGAATTTCTAAGCACGTAGAAAGGTGGCTTGAACTGTAGTTCAGTCACTGCGCCCTGTTTCTCCTCACTCATCTTCCTTAGACGTCCTCTGTCTCCACCATTCTCTCTGCTCCTCTGCTTTTCTTTCTAACTGTACCCTTCCTCCCAAAGGATGGAGATGAGGAGTGACAAGCCAAGGACCAGGGGAGGGGAGCTGAGTCCTGGCATTAGTAACTCAGTGTGTCCCTATCCCCACCTCTCTGATGGATCTTTGAGCCAATTTTCCAACATCTTGGCCTTATTATCTTCCTTCTGTTGGACTAAATACTCCCTAATGCCATATTTCAGTCTAGTCTGTGATTGCAGTTTAAAAACATGTAAGTCAAACCAATATTCTTGCCTGGAACATCCTATGGGCAGAGGAGCCTGGCAGGCTGCAGTCCCTGGGATCACAAAGAGTTGGACATTACTGAGCGACTTCACTTTTTAAGTCAAGCCATATTACCAACCAGGTATCTCAAATCCAACAAACTCACCATCTTCCACCCTAAGCCATACCTGCCATGCTTCCGTCTCAGTGAAAGACATTATTTTCTACCAAGTTGCCCAAACTGGAGACCAAGGATGCTTCCTATACTTTTCTTGTCCCTGACATCTATTCCATCACCAAGGGCCACAAATATCTCAAATCCATCTCTTTTTATCAAACCCCCATCACAGCCTAACTATTATATTTCAGTCATGTTAAGTTGCTTTAGTTGTGTTCAACTCTTTGTGACCCAATGGACTGTAGCCGACTAGGCTCCTCTGTCCATGGGATTCTCCAGGCAAGAATACAGGAGTGGGTTGCCATGCCCTTCTCCAGGGGATCCTCCCATCCCATTGATTGAACCCATAACTCTTACATCTCCTGCATTAGCAGGTGGGTTCTATGCCACGAGCACCGTGTGGAAAGGAGCTCAGTGGGTAATGAACCAGCCTGCAGTGCAGGAGACATAGGAAACAGGTATTCAATCCCTGGGTCAGGACATAGGAAACAGGTATTCAATCCCTGGGTCAGGAGGAAGAAATGGCAACCCACTCCAGTATTCTTGCCTAGGAAATCCCATGGACAGAGGAGTCTGGTGGGCTACAGTACAAAGGGTCGCAAAGAGTTGGCACGACTCAGTGACCGAGCACGCATGGATTGTATTTCAGTTATCCACTGTAACATCAGGCCACCATCTTATTACAGTTGCCTTCTTACTGGTTTTCCTGTTAGACCAGTCAGAGTCATCTAACTAATTAGTCTAATATGCACTTCTGATCATATAGCAGCAAAGTAATTCAGTGGCTCGGTAGAATCTCTTGACACCATCTAAAGCCTTTAGCACATCATTAACAAGGGCAGGTCACTATCGAATTTCGTCTTCACTTACATGGTTAGGCTGCGCCCACGCTATACTTTATCCTCTAAAATTTAACTCCTTGTATCTCCTTAAACACAAAATGTTTTCTCCCATGCTTCTGGTCCTTCAGATTTGCAGCTCTCTCTCCCAGAAGTGCTTTCTCCCACATTACTGCCCCTGGCAGACTCCTATTGTTACTTCCAAGTTCCAGCTCAAACATGACCCTCCCTTACTCTCCCAGGCCGACCCGGTGTTCCTTCATGTAGCCCCCATGGTACAGGTGTGTGCATCTTTTAAAGCATGCCTTACCTATTACTCTTCCGTTTATATACATGTTCACTCTCCCCTAGACTGTGAGAATCTTTCTCCTCTATGAAATCCCAATGCCTTTGAAACATGTATATTATCATATGTGAAACGAATCGCCAGTCCAGGTTTGATGCATGATACAGGATGCTTGGGGCTGGTGCATTGGGACGACCCAGAGGGATGGGATGGGAATGGAGGTGGGAGGGGGGTTCAGGATGGGGAACACCTGTACACCCGTGGCAGATTCATGTTGATGTATGGCAAAACCAATAAAATATTGTAAAGTAATTAGCCTCCAATTAAAATAAGTAAATCTATATTTTAAAAAAATGAAATCCCAGTGCCTGACAATAGTCACACACAGATGTCATTCTGCAGAATGAATAAGCAAAAGGATCAATAAAAAGAAATGAATGGATAGATGAACTTGAAAGTTCAGCTGCTCTCCTTAGAAAAAAAATAATAAAAGTTGGAAATTAGATTTCTTTTTTAGAATCAGAATTAAATCTAATGACAAACCAGGAGTCCTATGCAATGCCGGGCACATTGGAGGGACAAAGAAAATGTAATTTTCCCTTCTCTTTCTTTCCCAAATCGTACCTTCTTGATTCTGAAATCACTTCAGCCATTTCAGGGTGTGCTCCAAGGAGATCCAGTCCTTTATGCCTTCGCACAGAAAGAACTCAGTGAGAGGCACAGCGATAGGTAAGAAGTGACCTATTAGAACAAGGTGCTTGTGAGGCTTATAAATGGGCAGGTTAGAGGGGGCTGGGCACTGAGAACTTAGTAGGCTACAGTTTTATAATCAAAGGAAGAGTGAGGAGGGGAAAAAAACACTTTTTTCCTCATTCTTGAATAGACATCACGCTTCTATCGGCTCCTCCTCTGGGTTGAGCCGGGGAGTTTTCCTATATGAGCGGGCTAGGACTGTCGTGGCACTGTGGAAAAATTAATTTAGGTCTCATTTCAATGAGGACGGGCTTCCCAGGCAGTGCTAGTGGTAAAGTACCCACCTGGCAATGCAGGAGATGTAAAGCTGAGGGTTCGATCCCTGGGTCAGGAAGATCCCCTGGCAACCCACTCCCGTATTCTTGCCTGGAGAATCCCATGGACAGAGGAGCCTGGCGAGCTACGGTCCATGGGGTCGCAAAGAGCTGGACACGACTGAAGCAACTAAGCATTGCATGCACAACGAGGGCCTTTCACTGTGAGATGTCACTTTCCATAAATTGTTGGGTTTTGTGTGTGCAGAGAGCATGTCCTAGGAGTCAGTAACTCACTGGGCTCACTGGGCCGGATGTGGGTCTCATGCCACCACCGTTTGGTTGTTTGGGGGCATGTCCCATGCTTCCGTAGCATGGTTTTGTCGCTAACCAAGCCTGCTTGGTTTTGGTTAAGTAAAGCTGCTTTCTTGAGTGATTATTAACTTACAGGATCTCCCATACTTTTTCTTTACTTACAGTCCCCTAGTGGGATTAACTATTTAATCACTTTTCCCCTTTCCTCTGTCCCTGTCAATTCCTCTCTGGTACCCTCAACCTACCTTCACAGTTACCTCTCGCACAGAACATAAAGAGGAGGAACTTGCAGGGAATGGTCTGAAATGGCATTCAGAATGTTTGTCATTGTAAGTGACGGTCGTCACGCCTTTGGGAGGACAATCTGGTCATGTTGCTCCGTTGTGTGAAACATTCTGATGACTGCCTGTTGCTCTTAGAACATGACACCTTCCCACGCGGTGTCCAAGGACTCTCTGTAATCAACCCTGCCGCCCCCCCACTTCCTCAGCATCTCTTTGCCCCTGCTTTCTCTCACAGCCAGGTGAACTTTTTCTCAGTTGATGTTAGAAGTAAAGTCTCATACAGGCTAAAGTCTTCTTAATGTTGGTTTTTTTCCACCTGGAACACTTCTCCAACTTTTGTGACTCGATTACTCTTGACCTATCCCTCCAGTCTCTCGAAGGCATTCCCGCACTCGTCTGTGATACGGGCCCCCTCCTTGTGCCTCCTGCCACCATCTCAGCCCTTTCTGGAGTCCTTGTCACAGCTGTGGTTATTTATGGAACTTTTGTTTATTATTTGTTTATTAACTGTAAGACTTAATGCAAGCAGGGGCCGTATTTACCTTTGCATTGTATCCTTAATGCTTAGCACAGGAAATGGTCTTTATAGGTGCTGAATCAATAATAGTCGATTAAAGACTCTAAGGCAGCAGCCATGAAATCCTCTCCATTCTGCTCATCTCAAAGGTTTTCTGTTTTCCTAGTTAAAAAAAATATATATATATATGTATCTTTATATACATATTTATATATGTGTGTGTGTGTATATATATATATATATGCATATTTTAATATAGTTCAGTCCAGGAAAACATGAAGTGAGCACTTAGTACGGACCAGGCTTCATCTTGGGAGCTAGTGGATATGGCATTAATCAAGACAGCTTGATGTGTCCATCTAGCCTGAGATACCAAATCCATTCTGTTGCCCATTTACTAACCTGTGACCATGAGCAAGTTCATGGTGACCCAACCTCTTGGACTCTGTAAGTGTCTTCCACTGTGAATCATGTTAATCATGGAGCTCAAATTAAAGTGTCACTGATCCAAACTCAGGTCTGCTCTCCTGCATGTGGTAAAGCCAATCTACTGACACCCGGTCATGATGAAGGAAAATGCAGCTTACATTGTGAAGGTTGCCAATACAAGGACAGTGGCTTATGCTCCAAAACCCTAAACTCCTGGAAAGGTTTCAGCAAAACAGTTTTAAAGGCCAGGTGAAGGAGGAGGGTATGTGATCAATTCGTGGTGAACAATTCTCTGAATGGCTGATGGTGAGGGAACAGGATAGCGTCTCGGGGGTTAACATTATCGATGCAGTCCTTAGGTTCCAGGAAGCCTGGTCATCAACTAGACACATCTTCCATTTGGTGGGGGATTGACATCTGTAAAACAACTCAGGAAATGTGCATCAGATATATTATCTAGGTACTTCAGAGAGGAGCCAGAGCAAAGGATGAAGGGGAAGGCTCTACAGGGCTCCACTCTGTTACAAAGGAGTTAGCATCTACAAGGGCTTTGTAAACTTGAAAACTTTTTGAAAAAAAAATTGAATTGAAAAAAAATTCCATGGACAGAGGACAGTCCCTGGGGTCGTAAAGAGTCGGGCACGACTGAGCAACTTTTGCTTCCTTCAATTCAATGTGTGCATTAGCATGGGCACTCTGCTGTGCTCCTTGGCATCGAGTTGTTTCATTTAACTGTCACAACATCCTTATAGGGCAAGTGCTGTTTTTATCCCATTTTACCATTTTACCAATGAGTTTATGTCATTTGCCCAAAGTCACAGAGCAGGGGTTGGCAGAGCTGGAGTTCTCACCCAGAGGGACTGCTCCAGAGCCCGGGTCTCAGCCTGTGTGTCACGTGGCTTCTGCCTTCCATTAGAAAGAGAGGCATGATGCGTAGTCACAGCCCAAGGCAGAACTGCATACATATTGTAAGTGAGATACAAGACATCAACTGAAGGAGTACAGAGGAAATACTGGGGTGGGGTGAAGAGGGCAGAGGAGGATGCCCTGAGAGGCATTTGAGAAAAGGCTGAGTGCCTCTGGGCCAAGGGTAACCCTGCTGAGTGGATGGAGACGAGGTTGTGTCGCTGGAGCTAGAGTATAGAATGCTGGTGCAGAATGGGAGGGAGAGGCAAGGTGGAATAAGACTGGCTCCCAAGGTTCCAGCCCTCAACCACAGGGATGCTAATGAGACAGGGACACCCTACAAGTCCTCTGAGGTCCAGCTTTCCCAGAAACACGCCCCTGGGGTAGAAATACACGGAGACGTGGTGCTGCAGCTGGCTGGCTGGACTTATTTAGGGCCAAGCAGAGCCCTGATAACTCCGTCTCTAGAGTCTGATGACCCGGCCCTGGCACCCTGACACTCACTCTTGTCTCTGCCCTCCCTTGCAGCTCTTGCTGGAGGCCACCATGAGCTCCCTCTGGTGCTCGGGAACCGGAGACGTCATCGAGGACTGGTGTCGATGTGACTCCACTGCTTTCGGAGCTGACGGGCTCCCCACCTGCGCGCCTCTCCCTCAGCCCGTGTACGAGTCCCTCCTTTCTGGGCTTTCTCTTGCTGGCACATCTTAGCATTATCCTGCAAATGTATATTAAAGACTGTTCACTATTTTCCAGGCAATGGGCTGGGTACTGGGGAACAGAAAGAAAAAAGATGGTGCAGTGCCTGCCTTTGGGGCACTTTCAGTCTTTCAGGGGAGGCAGGTTCACAAATTTAACAGTAGTGGGGAAGGGTTTGATAAGAGTTATATGAGACAAGGACTTCCCTGGTGGTCCAGTGGTTAAGACTCTGTGCTTCCTCTGCAGGGAGCAGGGGACAGGGGGCAGGGGTTGATCCCTGGTCTGGGGAACTAAGATACCACTTTCCATGTGGTGCAGCCAAAAAAAAGGGGGATCATATGAGACATTTAAAGACAATGTGAAAAAGAAATGGTCAAGTATGAATCTGAAGAATAATGAAGCCTTCATGAAGGAGATGGCACTGGAATTTCTCCCTGAAGGTGGAGAAAGCAGGATAACATGGCTCAAAGCTAAGAGGGGAAAATGTGCTAGAAGTGGACGAAGTTAGAGATCAATTATAAGGCCCGGGCAAAAAGCACACTGACTGGGCGGCAGGCAGCGTGTAGAACGGTAAAGCAGTTATCACCCTTCCCCTTTAATAGACAGGGAAACGGACTCAGGAGGATGAAATAGTTTTTTCTAAAGTCATAGAACAGGAAGCAGAGCCATAGCTGAGAGACCGTGGTCTTAGCCATCATAGTACAGAGAGGATACCTCTGAGAGATGACTTTGGGTCAAACCAGTAGAGTTTGGTGACTGGGAGTGAGAAGGAAGGAGAAGTTGAGAATGGACTTAAGCCTTATGACTGGAGTGGCTGGGAAGATGAATAGGCTACAACTGAGAAAAGAAGCATCCCAGGAGAAGCAGGTTTGAGGAGGAGGTTGACTCCCTCCGGACCTGCCTTAGAGTTATAGTGGGACAGTCTTACAGAGATGGTCACTGGTCAGCAGGAAAGATGATCTGAGCTCTGTAACAAAGTAACCACTAGAGATAAGAAGGTTGAACTCAGCCCTGAAGAAATGAGAAACAGAACCAGAGCTAGGAGAAAGGGTGCTCCAGACTATCAACCATAAAGAGTGGCAGGTCAAGGACGCGTGCTAAGGGGTATCTGCATTTGAGGGATGAACAAATGCAAAGGGCTCAAAGGTAGCTGAGAACGAACATGTCCAGCTTCCATCCCTGGATTCCATCCCCTCCGAGGAAGGCTGAACAGAATTGGCTGGACTCATGTAAAGGGCAGGAACCCCTGTTAGTCTACAGTGGGGCTTCAACCATGGGAGTGAGGCACAGAAATACTGTGTCTACTAAAGAGGGCTGGTTGGACAAGCTAGAGAAGCCTGGCCCCATGAACTGTCATGCAAAGGGAGCCCAAAGGGAGGATCAGGACCTGGTAACTGGAGGGCTGAGTAAGTGGGAGCAAGAGGGTAGGAGAAAACAAGCAAGGGAGAGGCTGGCCTGGGTGCACACTGCCCTCTGATCTGTTCCATGCAGGTGCTGGTGGGCATTAGAGGGCCAGGACTGAGCAGGAAGAACACTGAGACTGAGGAGAGCACAGTGCTGGAGGGTCATTACGAGTCCAATGTCTCCTTAGGTCTTTTCTATTTGGGCAACTTTAGACACACCAGCCACTGGCTTCTTGCTCTTTATAGCCATGATGTGGACCTCTTAACTTGAAAGGGAATCAAGCTCATTATGAGTAAAAGCTCTTTCTTTTGGTACAAAGGGAGACCCTAAAAATGGTGCTTCTAGACTGATTCACCAACTAAAACAGCTACCTTTGAAATACTGAAGCCACCAAATTGTTATCATCAGGCGGACACAAAATCCAGTTATTAGTGTGAGCTGATTTCATTTCTAAAGCTGCATTGACTAAATGTCACAGCAAAAAATCAAACTGGGCTAAATTTCCATAAACAGGAAAGTCTATTAAGGATTTTGCTTTCCTTGTCAACTCTAATCACTTCTTCCATCACCAGACCTTAATTTCTTGAATTTTTATCAGTAGTTAGATATAGAGATGCACTCTAAGTTCTACACAAGCCTGTGTAAATCATACACAGTCCTATTTTTCGGTAGAGGCCACAGCCTTAGTCCCTATTTTCACAGAATCTGAATTCTCAGAAAGCCTTAGTTACTTAAGCTTCCTAATGTTTTTTTTTTTTTCCTTCAAAATAGCCCTGTGCATATGATTCTAATTAATGAATTTGTCAGTCTTTGCACTGTTTTGGGTCTGCTCCATCTTTACTGTCATATGCAAACTATGCACTCCTTCCTAGTAAGCCACTGAAGAGCATGTGGTTTGTATTATTTTCCCACCAGTTGAATTCCTTGCTGTCACTCCCAGAGTCTCCCATGATTTCTTGTTAGAGTTCTTATCACACGTGATTCCAATCACATGTATAATTGTATGTTGGTCTGGTGACCACTCCCTAGAAGAAGGGACTGGAGCTGGCTCAGGCATCCTCAGCACCAAGCATATTCTTACAAGTAATGGGTGCTTAATAAACATGTGTTGAACTGAAATTGAACATTGCTTTGGTATGATCCGTCCACACTACCTTGCCTGGGAATCCTTGAGACCAGTGATACCTCTTTGAGCTCAGCAGAGACTAGAGGGCCTTGCTTGTGGGTGGTCATGAGATAGAGGAGTCAAGGTTGGGAATGAATGGCAGAGACACACGTAAGGGAAGGCGGCTGGCGTGATCAAGAACTGGGAAAACTCCCCGAAGCCAGTGGTCTAGGAAGGAACAAAGACAAGAAGCAAATGAGAAACCTATAGCACACACATGAAGCCAGAACAAAGACAGAGAAGGGAAACCTCTTGGATCATTAGAAAATCCATACCAGTGGATGTCAGTAATGTTTCTTGAATCTCTACCATGCACAATCAGAGATGAGGTGGCAAAGAGTGGTCAAAATGGACGCCTGACATGACATGAGGAGACAGTGAATTGGGAAAAGCGATGAAAGACTGGAATCAGGAATCGGGATCTTCATAGGAACCCAAGAGCAAAGATAGAAACTGAAATCAGAACCTGCGTTTGCAGACGCAGGCCATCGCCCTAAGGAGAACTGGACATGTGTCCAGTGAACATGAACTCCAAACTGAGCAGATGTCGGTCCCCGTAACAAGAGGGGAAGCCAGGGTTCCCCCAGTAGGGCAGACCCTATAATGTTCTCGAAGCTGAGCCGACTGTCCTTCTTAATAAAGAGTTCTCCCAGACATTACCTTCAGTGGGCCTTGGTATGAGTCTTATAGGGACATTTTCTTATTTTCAAGAGCAAATCCAGAAATTAAAGGCCCTCTCCACTCACCCTGTGCAATATAAGTATTCGTTTATCTTTGACTTACCTGCTTATTTATTTACCAATAAATGTTGAGTTCCCAATTTGTAATGGGCTCTTAGAGGAACAAAATATAGACTTTAAGGACCTTCAAGAATCTTTACTTTTTAGTCAAGGAGACAGGCTCTCAAATACATCATTTTAGTGGCTGGTCAAGAAAAGTTAGAAAAAAGAGAGTTTACCATGTAACAGTTGGGAAGGTGGCCAGCGGTGGTATCAGGAGACATCCCAGGTCTGGGCCGGGTCCTTGTCTCACGTTTCTTCCTGTCTGCACTCAGGCTGAGACTGTCCACAGTTCACGAGCCCAGCAGCACCCTTGTGGTCCTGGAGTGGGAGCACTCAGAGCCTCCGATCGGGGTGCAGATTGTTGATTACCTCATCCGTCAAGAGAAAGTCACTGACAGGATGGACCACTCCAAAGTGGAGACAGGTGAGCGTCTCCCACTGGGCAGGCTCATCTTGCTCCAAGGTAGCAAAGAGAAAAGGAAAATGTCCTGCCTCCTGCCTTTGCCCCCGGTCCCCAGGATCCCCGGGTCACGTGGGAAGAGCAGGGAGAAGCAGCAGCAGCCGTCTTTCCCGTTTAAGAGTTTTTGCATTGTGAGTAGCTGACGAAGTCTTGTTTTGATTTTGTTTTCCTCTTTGTTTATGAAAGAGGTGTCCGTTTCATTGCCTCTAGGCACACTTACAAAGAAACAACAATATAATATGCTAGTTATCCTAGGCCACAATTAGGAAACAATTCTGTGTTAACCACTGCCATGATTACAGGAAAAAAAAATAAAATCCCTTTGCTATAACCCCCACTCCCCACCCCAGCCAGGCAAAAGCATGTAGAAACAGATGTGCTTATTACCCTGTGTCTTGTCCTAAAGCAAGGACAGGCTTTTGCCAGGTCCTAAAGCAAGCAAGCAAAAGATCCTTTTGCTTGTCCTAAAGCAAGGACCTGCTTTTGCCAGGGCCTGCTGGAAGAGGGAAGTCTTAAAGGAGTGGAAGTACCCCGTGAAAAATGTTTCATGCCTATTTACTGTCTACACATAGAGAAAAGTCAACATAAATCATTCCTAAAACTGACGCATGAACATGGGCACCAGCAGGGTGGTCTCATTCAGGGCAAATAACTTCTGGTGAAGCTATCACGGAGGCTTGGGAACATATGCACTGCCTTCGGGCATGGAGAGCTGGCTCCTGCTTCTTCTGGGCCTTTCCTTATGTGCACAGGTATTGTGAAGGTCTGAGAAAAGGTCTGGCTGTGACCACTGACCAGAACAGATGTTCTCTGCCAGAGCCAAGAACGTGTCATAAAAGGGCTTGCTGGTGTGCTGGGTCCATCGTGCCTTGGTTGTTTCTGAACTAACTCTGGACAGATGGCTCCAAACTGATTAGTTAGGTGTGAATCACTCAGAAAAGACCATTCCTTCTAGGTCTCCTTTCCCTACTGGGAATTTAAGATCAGGGATCAAGACTTCCTTGGCGGTCCAGGGGTTAAGACCCCACCTTCCAATGCCAGAGATGTGAAGTTCTATCCCTGATTGGGGAACTGAAATCCCACATGCCCTTGGGTGCAGCCAAAATTTAAAAAATAATAAATTCAGCTCAGTTCAGTCAAACAGTCATGTCCAAATCTTTGCGACTCCATGGACTGCAGCACGCCAGACCTCCCTGTCCATCACCAACTCCTGGAGCCTGCTCACACTTATGTCCATCGAGTCAGTGATGCCATCCAACCATTTCATCCTCTGTCATCCCCTTCTCCTCCTGCCTTCAATCTTTCCCAGCATCAGGGTCTTTTCCAATGAGTCAGTTCTTCACATCAGGTAGTCAAAGTATTGGAGCTTCAGCTTCAGCATCAGTCCTTCCAATGAACATTCAGGACTGATTTCCTTTAGGATTGACTGGTTTGATCTCCTTGCAGTCCTGATTTCCTTTAGGAATGACTGGTTTGATCTCCTTGCAGTCCAAGGGAATCTATAAATTAATTAATTACAAAAAAAAAAAAAAAGAAGATGGGGGACCAAATGATTTGCATATTAAGTTTTCATGGAGTTGATCATCACCAGACATTGCTTGGCCATCACTGTTTCTCATGCCTTTTCTATTACTTGCTGTTCTGGGCAGAAACGGTGCTAAGCTTCGTAGACGACATCATCTCTGGAGCGAAGTCTCCTTGTGCGATGCCCTCTCAGGTCCCAGACAAGCAGCTCACCACAATCTCTCTGATCATCCGATGCCTGGAACCCGACACCATCTACATGTGAGTGACAGACACCCACCTCGTTATTCCTTGTCTTGAACGCCCCAAGACTTTTAACTCGTTCCTTTTTACTACTTGAGCTCCTTTACAGACTTGGAAAAATGTAAGTGTTCCAAATCTTGTCTCAATCATCATTATAGTGTTTTGTGTGTTAGTCGCTTAGTCGTGTCTGACTCTTTGTGACCCCATGGACTGTAGCCCACCATGGGGTTTTCCAGGCAAGAAGACTGGAGTGGGTTGTCATATCCTTCTTCAGGGAATCTTCTGACCCACGTAGGTCTCCCACATGGCAGGCAGATTCTTTACCGTCTGAGCCACCAGGGAAACCCTGGCATTATAAGGGACTTTCTAAACAATGGATGGGGAGGATCAAAAAAGATAATATAATCCCATCCTAATTTGCAACACAGAGGGGAAAAACATAAACAGCTAGCTTTAACATCAAGCAGAATGAAATAAAAGCTAGATATAAAAGAGCAACGAACATGTCGTAGAAGAGAAAAGAAAGTTGTGATTCATTCTAAGTAGAGTGGAAGTCATCTGAACTGGGTTGTACAGATTTAATGGCAACCCACTCCAGTGTTCTTGCCTGGAGAATCCCAGGGATGGCAGAGCCTGGTGGGCTGCCGTCTATGGGGTCGCACAGAGTCAGACACGACTGAAGTGATGCAGCAGCAGCAGCAGCAGCAGCAGCACCATGTTAGAAAAGGCACACCAGGTGGAGCCAACAGCCAGGGCAGAGGTGAAGAGGGGCGATGGCGAGAGGCCAGGAGGCGATGGGGTGGAAACAGATGGTGAAGCAAGGGGCTAGACGAAAGTGAACTCAGGAGAATAAAGTGAATGCTGAAAGTCAGAGGATAGAATACTAAGAGCTCTGCTTTAAAAAATCTAGCCTCAGCCACATTGACATAGCTTTATAGAGGTGAGAGATGGTCTTTCTTCAAAGAAAATACAGCGAGCTCCTATCTTGGGGCACTTGGACCGGCTCTATTCTTGCTGGTAGCGCTTCCCTGGTTCCCTCTGTGCTCTGGGAACAACTGTGAAGTATTTTCGAAACAAACATAAAAGACACCAAAAGAGGAAAGATAGTGATGGAATCTAAGTCATGATGGGAACACTGGGGGACGAAGGCAGAATTCATAGTGATGTAGTTCTGGGACCCTTTGACCCCATCAGTATGAAAAACATTTAGCAGTTTATAGATGAGGTCATGAGAATAGAGTTAAGGTTTCCAGAATAAATCGTTTCTATTTCCACAGTGAAAGAGTTCAAAGATGAAAAGCACAGGAAATGTGAGTGACATGGATTGCAAAATGAACTTCCATGCTCAGGCTGAATGTCTTCAGTACAGGAAAGAGAGATGTAACCAAGGGGCTGGGCTGATGACAGCAAAATACATAAAGACAAGTGATATTCTGGAGGAGCTGGAAAATATAGAGAGACATAAATGGGGATAGTAGGACAAAGGCAAGTCTGCTCAGGATTCTCATTAGCTGGCCTGTGGTTTGGGCAGCCTTGGTTCAGTGTTAAAGGCTCCTCCTGCCAATGCAGGAGATGCAAGAGTCAAGCATTTGATATCTGGGTTGGGAAGATCCCCTGGGGGAGGGCATGGCAACCCACTCCAGTATTCTTGCCTGGAGAATCTCATGGACAGAGGAACCTGATGGGATACAGTCTATGGGATTGCAAAGAGTCGGACATGACTAAGTGACTGAGCATGCACGTCCTTCATTAGTAGAGGAACCAACACGAGAAACAAAGGTTTGGAAATATGGAACACCTAACCCACTGGAAATGCCTCAAACTCGGTGCAACTGGAATTCCCATATATAATGAGGGCTCAGTAATTCCTGTCACTAAGTTACAGCTGTTAATGAGGAATTTCAAGGCTCCTATGAGCGGGAGGCTGGCCTGGGTGTCTGTTAGGAGCACCAGTCCTTACCCACCCTGGGACCCTCCTCATGTTGGCCTTGGTCTGGCTACATTTCCTGATCAAAGACATGAGTCTGATGGCTTCTCCAACTCTGCTATCCCAGGTGAGTTTTCAGTGTCTCCCACTTAAGTCTTGTAAAACACAAACGTTCTGTCAAGGTTGATTGCAGAAGAAATGATGAGACTGCAGGAGCCAGAGGGAAAAATAAACAGCCAACCTCCACTAGGTGGCGCTGCAGATCACATGCAGAGGGCACGCGGGCAGGCCTGGGAGAGAGGCTCCTCTCTGCAGAGCTATCAAGTGAACCAGAGCATCAGTCCCTGGCTTAAGGAGGGGAGCCCTGCATTAAGAGCTGAGAACACACGGGCCCCACACCTGGCTTTGTTCCTAGCCGACGAGTGATGAAGTGGGACACAACGTTTCTGCAGCTGTTTCCTTATCTGTAATACAGAGGAAGGCAGCCTTCACTTACGGCACGTTCACTAGATGTAGGTGTTTCTAGGAACCCTCCAACCTTGCGAGATTAGGGTTACTGTTCCCATTTTATAGTTGAGGAAACTGAGTTCAGCAGCACTAAGTAACTTCCTCTGAATCACACAGCTTGTCGTCTGGCAGTGGTGGGTGGTTAAGAACTGAATCAATGTTTGCACTTTCTTCACTGCATCTCACTCCCAGCCAGCCCAGGCTACTGGAAGGATAAAGCATGATCTTATTACTCACGTTAAAGCACAGAGCTGGATCTTCACCTGAGGTCCACAGAGGCAGAACATCCTTTCAGTATAACTGGCTCACTTTGTCATCCTACCCACTTTATTTGACGCATTGGAAAAGCATTATTCTGAGAAAGGCCTACAGTGCAAAAACAGCTAAGAATCCCTGGTTAACAGGGAGTGTCCGGTCCAACACCTTCATTTTACACACGAGGAAACTGAGGCCAGAGTGGGGAGATGACTCCTGAGCCTTGTAGCCCACCATCCACATCACAGTGTGTGCCCACAGGAGAGCTGCTGCCTTTGGAGGGTGGGGGATGAGACAGTGAACAGATAATTCAGAAAGAGGGAGTGGATTTGGAGCCATCTGCAGAAACCACCACGCCTGGAGCAGGCAAGGGTGAAAGTTGCAGATAGAGGCAGTCAGCCCTCGGCAGGAAGCCCAAGGATGCTCCTTGCACATTAAGTTTCAGTCCTTTAAAACATCAGCCCTGGAGCCAGAGCAGGGTTTCAGTGGTTCACAAACACACATCCTCACGATACACGTGTCATCACACAGGCTCTGACGACAGGCTGAGCAATCCCAGCAGGCAGGCAGTGGTGGAAAGGGACCGGCGGCTCTGGGCAAGGCCGTAGGAGCACCTACACATCAGCCCTCCGGACTGGGGGCAGAGCTTATCTCTTCTGCCCACTGATTCCAGCTACTTACTGTCCTATAAGTGTCCGAAAGTAGAAATGATGATGCTGACAATGAACAGAGAAGACTTCCTGAAGTAACTGCACGTGACATTTCCGCTTGAAATGCATAAAGTGTTCCCCAAGCTTGCTTCAACAGTAAAAGTAATCTGGCTACTCCTCAGGGTCCCTCCAGGACTGAGAGAGCCAGGACCCCTGAGGACAGTCTCTTAGGCCAAGAGTCTTCTTTATTTAGAAGCATGTGGGGAAGCATTGCCTTTCCTAATACCTTGCTTTGCTATTAAAAATGATAAGGGCTTAGGACCCTAAATTGTATACTAATTGCCCAGTCAGAGCAATGAGAATTAAATACAGCACACACAATTTCATCCCAGCCCAGAATCCAGTAGACTCAGTGAGAACTCACAGCAGGATGAAGCACAAAGCGAAACTCAGAGGAATGGGCCAAGTGGGGTGGGGTGAGGATTAACTGCATCCCAGGCACTGAGAGAGAGCATCCATCTGACAGCCACTGTGCTGCCTGAGACTTAGGACGTTTCAGTCCAGGGAAACTGCTAGAAATCAAGCGTCCAATAAGGTGTGCTACAAGAGGTGGCTGGAACCCATTATCGACAGTCCAGGGCAGGTGACCCCTAAACTGGTAAATATTCAGGCAGACAGCATCACATGGCCCATCAGCAGCTAGCAAGATGCCAGCCCTGACCTGGAGTCCTAAGGCGATTCTCAAGACCCTGGGAGGTGGACGGGAAAAGATGAAGCAGAGCGATCTTACAGAGGATGGGACATCAGGCAAGCTGGATCTCAGGGAGGGGGTTCAGGAGGTGGGCTCAGACACATAGTTGGGGAGGGGTCGGTGAAGGAAGAGAGCCTGGTGGTAAGAGCAGGGCACAGGGCCAGGCTCACGCTAGCAGTCCTGTGACTTTGCTGGCAGCGGGGCATTGACCTCATGGAGAATAGGATTTCCTCTTTGCTGACTCTGGTGAGAAGGGACACTGGAAATGGGGTCAGGGTAGAGTCTGCATGTGAGGGTGAGGGGGAATGCATTCATGTGGGAGTCCCTGAAAGTGGGGCGCAGGTCTACAGTCTGCCCTGTGTACCTCTGGGCCCATCCCTGACAAACAGCTCAAGATGATCTCGAGCAGAAGGGCAGAGAAGGAAGGTGGACCTGGCCTGAGACCGGGATGTGGGGATAAGACTGCGAAACAGAGCAGGTACCAGAAGGGCAGATCAGATGTGCCAGATTCAGGTTTGGTGGCCTCAGTCACAATTCTAGAAATAGTGGCAAGAGGTTTGTGTTTGTGTGTTGCAGGGTCTAGAAGGAATGATGAAAAATTCTGGGGGCTGCATTGCTAGGGATCCAGGCAGCCCAGAGTGTGGGCCTGGATGCCAAGGGCTCAGATCTAGGAGGGGAGGGATGGTCGAGGAGAAGGGCAGCCAGCCCCTGAGTTTTGGATCAGGGTGGCAGAGGGGTTTAATACCAGGCAAGGTGCTGGATCTGAGCTAAGGAGCAAGGCAAGAAGCAGAGGGCAGTAGAATCGACAGAGTCACATGTACACCTAAGATGGGAAAGCCACACACCTGGTCCTTGTTTGATTGAAAGCAAAGAGGCGGGGCGGTCCTGAACAGCCGGTGGGGTGGGATTCCAGCATGAGACTCTGAGGAGGGCAGAGGGAGGGAAAACAGCACATCAGGACACACAGGTTCTTAGCACTGACCATTTCCCGGGTTTCTCGGCGGGTAGATGCAAGGCTGTCTTTTCTCTGCCGAGAGACTCGTGTATTTCCTGGCAGAGTCTTTAGGCAATTTCCATTTCTTTTCTGCCTCACCAGTTCAGCTGTCTGAGGCTCATTTACCTGAACAGGTACCCAAGCCCCTCTGTCTCGGGGCCTCTTTCTTCTTTTCACCTCTCTTCCCCGCTGCAGCTCTGCCCAGAGGAAAGAAGATCCAGACTTGCCAATAAATGCAACCTCCCAAGGAGACACAGCAAAAGAGAAAGAGACAAGAAAAGCAGTGTTAATGATTTGCTTTAGACTCACTAGATTAGTTGTTAGAGGCCCTGGGCACTGACACCAGGGGTTATCTTCATGGTTATATTCAAATTCCTCCCTGAGTAGCAGAGCCTGGTGTTGCTTTTTCCTCTGCATCCAGCTCCGTCACCCGAGGGGGAAGTTTTACATTCAGCCTTTGATGGCCGGGTCTTTATCCTCTTTCTGGGGTGAGTGTGTGTGTGTGTGTGTGTGTGTGTGTGTGTGTGTGTGTGTGTTGAAGGGTGGAGGGGGCTCTTAGAACCACATCTTCTCATTGCCAGGGCTAGCATAAGGTTTCCACTCTGGCCTCCTGGTCCATGGCTGGTAGCATCTCCATGGGTCAAAAGGAGTCTCATGTAGGAAATAGAGGGTTCAGTCATAGGCAAGTCAGGCCCCTTGATTCTGGCTGTTTCACTTCTGACTTTAAAGAGGAAAACTGTCCTCAGTGCTTGGCACAAAAACCTCAACTGAGCACAAGATGGACAGAACAGAATTGATAGTCGTGTCATTGGGCGCCAGGTACTATGTTAGGTGTTTCTGAGCCTTATTATCCTGTTTCATCTTCACAGTGATCTGCAAGCAATTTTATTATCATCCCCATTTCACAGAGAGGGAAAATAAAGCTCAGAGGTGTTAACTACAACTCCACATGGCAGGAAGTAGAGGTTTCAGACCCACATCAGACCATCTGTTTCTGTAGATGCATGCTCTTTTCCTCAGCTCAGTAGTTGTCAGGATGTAACAGTCATCAGGCGACCCACTCCAGTGTTCTTGCCTGGAGAATCCCAGGGACAGGGGAGCCTGGTTGGCTGCCATCTATGGGGTCGCACAGAGTCGGTCATGACTGAAGCGACTTAGCAGCAGCAGCAGCAGCAGCAACAGGCATCAGAGTCACCTGGAAGGCTTGTCATAGCACAGATTTTGTCCTCATGCCTAGAGTTTCTGATTCAGTAGATCTGGCATGGGGTATGAGGAATTTCATTGCTGTCCACTTCCCTGGCGATACTACTGGTCTGGGGACCCTACTTGGAGAAACACTGCCCTGTGCCATGATGGTTGCTATCATGCAATATCCTCAAGACAGCAAATGACAGCCCAGGACCTACCAGGAAGTAGTAAAAGACACTATACTACGTACTTTATGACCTGGGTGATGGTGGTAAGTGCACGACTGGGTGGCAAGAGCAGCCAGGGGAAACCCGTCCATCTGGGCAAGGCTGGGTTGTCAGCCAGAACCCGGTGAGTTCTCTCTGTTGATGCCCTCCTCTCCCTGCCAGGTTCACCCTGTGGGGCGTGGACAACACAGGGCGACGCTCCAGGCCAAGTGATGTGATTGTGAAGACGCCTTGCCCCGTGGTGGATGATGTCAAAGCTCAAGGTAAGAGACACGGAGGCCAGCAGAGTCTGCTGAGGGATGCTCCGGGGACCTCCCCTCGCCATGGGGAGCAAGGGAGTCAGACAGAACAGTCTGGAGTTCAGTGGGGAAGGGGGAGAATTCAAGGCTCAGGAGTGGAGCAACTCCTTTGCAGGAACTCCTCAACCTCTGCCTCTGGTGTGGAAATCTGCATTGCGCCCCGGTATTCCACATGGCCTGTGAGTCAGGGAGGTAGCAGACACTGGTGAAGGCCCCAGCCACACATGGCAGTACACCAGGTGCTTAGGGACGTGACGCCAGGTGCTTTAATACCTGTGACCTCTGCCCTCAGGATGCTCATCAGCTCACTTACCCTCTTCCCGTTTTTTTTTTGGTACATCTGAAAGATTATTCTGAATTACAGTAAAGGAAGACCACAGATTTAGAATGCATTGCTGTATGACTCCCTCCTACAAAAGATGTGTCGAAATCTTCATTCTGTATTTTGGAATTGTTATGGATCAGTTCTTTGGTAAAGAATTGTCCTTTTTCAATGCACCAGAATGAGCCCTTGTCAGTTAGGAAGAGTTGGTTTTCAGTCAAGATCCATTATATAGATAGCACATTTCTGACTGCTGCTTCTCATGAAGCTTCCTGGTGTCTGGATAGCGTCCCTTGCTCTAAGGTGTATTACATTCCCTCCACAACCAGGATTTTACCCTGCTGGGCACCCCTTCTGCAGGGCCCTGGCACTAGTTAAAGTGATCTGATCAACTACCAATATGTACTAGCACTTGGACTGCTAATGGAGCAATCAGTTCAGTTCAGTTCAGTTGTTCAGTCATGTCTGACTCTTTGTGACCCCATGAATCACAGCACACCAGGCCTCCCTGTCCATCACCAACTCCTGGAGTTCACCCAAACTCATGTCCATTGAGTTGGTGATGCCGTCCAGCCATCTCATCCTCTGTCATCCCCTTCTCCTCCTGCCCCCAATCCCTCCTAGCATCAGAGTCTTTTCCAATGAGTCAACTCATCGCATGAGGTGGCCTAAGTATTGGAGTTTCAGTTTAAGCATCAGTCCTTCCAAAGAACACCCAAGACTGATCTCCTTTAGAATAGACTGGTTGGATCTCCTTGCAGTCCAAGGGACTCTCAAGAGTCTTCTCCAACACCACAGTTTAAAAACATCAATTCTTTAGCGCTCAGCTTTCTTCACAGTCCAACTTTCACATCCATACATGACCACTGGAAAAACCATAGACTAGACGAAGCTTTGTTGGCAAAGTAATGTCTCTGCTTTTGAATATGCTATCTAGGTTGGTCATAACTTTCCTTCCAAGGAGTAAGCGTCTTTTAATTTCATGGCTACATTCACTATCTGCAGTGATTTTGGAGCCCCCCAAAATAAAGTCTGACACTATTGCCACTGTTTCCCCATCTATTTTCCATGAAGTGATGGGACCAGATGCCTTGATCTTCATTTTCTGAACGTTGAGCTTTAAGCCAACTTTTTCACTCTCCTCTTTCACTTTCATCAAGAGGCTTTTTAGTTTCTCTTCATTTTCTGCCATAAGGGTTAGCAATAGCATGTGCATATTAACAGAAATGGTGACTGATGTTAGAAGTTTAGGTTGCTCAGGTTTTGATAAGAGAAGTTTTCTTGCCAAGCTGGCCTGTCAGATCAGATCAGATCAGTCACTCAGTCGTGTCCGACTCTTTGCAACCCCATGAATCACAGCACGCCAGGCCTCCCTGTCCATCACCAACTCCTGGAGTTCACCCAGACTCACGTCCTTCGAGTCAGTAATGCCATCCAGCCATCTCATCCTCTGTCGTCCTCTTCTCCTCCTGCCCCCAATCCCTCCCAGCATCAGAGTCTTTTCCAATGAGTCAACTCATCGCATGAGGTGGCCAAAGTACTGGAGTTTCAGTTTAAGCATCAGTCCTTCCAAAGAACACCCAGGACTGATCTCCTTTAGAATAGACTGGTTGGATCTCCTTGCAGTCCAAGGGACTCTCAAGAGTCTTCTCCAACACCACAGTTCAAAAGCATCAATTCTTCGGCACTCAGCCTTCTTCACAGTCCAACTCTCACATCCATACATGACCACAGGAAAAACCATAGCCTTGACTAGACGAACCTTTGTTGGCAAAGTAATGTCTCTGCTTTTGAATATGCTATCTAGGTTGGTCATAACTTTCCTTCCAAGGAGTAAGCGTCTTTTAATTTCATGGCTGCAGTCACCATCTGCAGTGATTTTGGAGTCCCCAAAAATAAAGTCTGACACTGTTTCCACTGTTTCCCCATCTATTTCCCATGAAGTGATGGGACCGGATGCCATGATTTTCGTTTTCTGAATGTTGAGCTTTGAGCCAACTTTTTCACTCTCCTCTTTCACTTTCATCAAGAGGCTTTTGAGTTCCTCTTCACTTTCTGCCATAAGGGTGATGTCATCTGCATATCTGAGGTTATTGATATTTCTCCCAGCAATCTTGATTCCAGCTTGTGTTTCTTCCAGTCCAGCGGTTCTCATGATGTACTCTGCATATAAGTTAAATAATCAGGGTGACAATATACAGCCTTGATGTCCTCCTTTTCCAATTTGGAACCAGTCTGTTTTTCCATGTCCAGTTCTAACTGTTGCTTCCTGACCTGCATACAAATTTCTCAAGAGGCAGATCAGGTGGTCTGGTATTCCCATCTCTTTCAGAATTTTCCACAGTGTATTGTGATCCACACAGTCAAAGGCTTTGGCATAGTCAATAAAGCAGAAATAGATGATCTTCTGAAACTCTCTTGCTTTTTCCATGATTCAGCGGGTGTTGGCAATTTGATCTCTGGTTCCTCTGCCTTTTCTAAAACCAGCTTGAACATCTGGAAGTTCATGGTTCACGTATTGCTGAACCCTGGCTTGGAGAATTTTGAGCATTATTTTACTAGCGTGTGAGATGAGTGCAATTGTGAGGTACTTTGAGCATTCTTTGGCATTGCCTTTCTTTGGGATTGGAATGAAAAATGACCTTTTCCAGTCCTGTGGCCACTGCTGAGTTTTCCAAATGTGCTGGAAGCAGCACTTTCACAGCATCATCTTTCAGGATTTGGAATAGCTCAACTGGAATTCTATCACCTCCACTAGCTTTGTTCGTAGTGATGCTTTCTAAGGCCCACTTGACTTCACATTCCAGGATGTCTGGCTCTAGGTCAGTGACCACACCATCAATATTATCTGGGTCGTGAAGATCTTTTTTGTACAGTTCTTCTGTGTATTCTTGCCATCTCTTTTTAATATCTTCTGCTTTTGTTAGGTCCATACCATTTCTGTCCTTTATTGAGCCCATCTTTGCATGAAATGTGCCTTTGGTATCTCTGAAGAGATACCTAGTCTTTCCCATTCTGTTGTTTTCCTCTATTTCTTTGCATTGATTGCTGAAGAAGGCTTTCTTATCTCTTCTTGCTATTCTTTGGAACTCTGCATTCAGATGTTTATATCTTTCCTTTTCTCCTTTGCTTTTTGCTTCTCTTCTTTTCACAGCTTTTGTAAGGCCTCCCCAGACAGCCATTTTGCTTTTTTGCATTTCTTTTCCATGGGAACGGTCTTGATCCCTGTCTCGTGTACAATGTCACGAACCTCATTCCATAGTTCATCAGGCACTCTTATCTATCAGATCTAGGCCCTTCAATCTATTTCTCACTTCCAATGTATAATCATAAGGTATTTGATTTAGGTCATACCTGAATGGTCTAGTGGTTTTCCCTATTTTCTTCGATTTAAGTCTGAATTTGGCAATGAGTTCATGGTCTGAGCCACAGTCAGCTCCTGGTCTTGTTTTTGCTGACTGTACAGAGCTTCTCCATCTTTGGCTGCAAAGAATATAATCAATCTGATTTTGGTGTTGACCATCTGGTGATGTCCATGTGTAGAGTCTTCTCTTGTGTTGTTGGAGGACGGTGTTTGTTATGACCAGTGCATTTTCTTGGCAAAACTCTTTTGTCTTTGCCCTGCTTCATTGCATATTCCAAGGCCAAATTTGCCTGTTACTCCAGGTGTTTCTTGACTTCCTACTTCTGCATTCCAGTCCTCTATAATGAAAAGGACATCTCTTTTGGGTGTTAGTTCTAAAAGGTCTTATAGGTCTTCATAGAACCATTCAACTTCAGCTTCTTCAGCGTTACTGGTTGGGGCATAGGGGTACCACAAGCTGGCCTGTGTGGTACACCTCAAATCACGCCAGCTGCCTCAAGTTGGTTATGAGTTGACAGAATCCCACAATGTTCAAGGGGTGATGCCATGGTAATGCAAAATCACACTGGGAAGAGAGACCTAAACCTACTTTATTTATTTAAAAAAATATTTTATCTATCTATTTACTTTGGCTGCGCTGGGTCTTCTAGTTGAAGAGAGCGGTGGCTGCTCTTTGGCTGTGGTGCGTGGGCTTCTCTGGCTGTGGAGCAGACTCTAGGGCTTGCAGGCCTCCGTAGTTGCAGCACGTGGGCTCAGTAGTTGCTGCCCTCAGGC
The DNA here is from genome assembly GCF_029378745.1 of Bos indicus. Classification (NCBI taxonomy): domain Eukaryota; kingdom Metazoa; phylum Chordata; class Mammalia; order Artiodactyla; family Bovidae; genus Bos; species Bos indicus. Next base: position 58,883,160 of record NC_091775.1, on the reverse strand, counting down.
TCTAAAGCTTGGGCTCAGCAGTTGTGGGCTTAGCTGCTCTGAGTCATGTGGGATCTTCCTGGACTAGGGATCGAACCTGTGTCTCCTGTTGCAGGGTGGATTCTTCACCCCTGGATCACCAGGGAAGGCCTGTTGTTGTTCAGTCCCCAAATCGTGACTGACTCTTTGCAACCCCATGGACAGCAGCACACCAGGCCTCCCTGTCCCTCAGTATCTCTCAGACTTTGCCCAAGTTTCACGTTCATTGAATTGGTGATGCCATCCAACCATCTCATCTTTTGTTGCCCTCTTCTTCTTCTGCCTTCTAGGGAAACCCTAGATCTACTTAATTAGGATCCCTGATGCTGTAGCACTTTAGAACTTTTGAAAGGGAAGGACCTTCATTTACTGCCTCATTAAACATGCATCGTACTCTAAAAGCATAGTTATTTTCAACACAGAAATCTGATCATTGTAATGCCTCATCTTACAACCCTTTAATGGGTTTCCATTCTTTTCCTGATGAAGATAAAAATATGTATCAGGCATATTAGGACCTAAATAGAGGAGCCCTTGCCCACTTCTCTGGCTTCTTCTTGCCCCTGCTCCCCAGCAATCTCTGTATTTTCTGAAGCCTCACTGCATCTCTCAGTACCTCGGCACATCATTTCCAACACGGAGGCTCTGCCTACGTTGGCCTTTGACCTCAAGTGTACTCCAGCCCCACCCCTTCCACTCATCAACTCCTCTCAGTCTACAGTTCTGAGCGAGCATCCCTGCTCCGAGCAGGGGTCCAGGGCCACAGCTCAATGCCCTCGTGGTACCATGTTTCTTTCCTTCAGAACACTTATCTCAGTTTTTTATTATAATGCCTTATTCAATGCCTGGGAGAAGGCAATGGCACCCCACTCCAGTACGCTTGCCTGGAAAATCCCATGGATGGAGGAGCCTGGAAGGCTGCAGTCCACGGGGTCGCTGAGGGTCGGACATGACTGAGTGACTTCACTTTCACTTTTCAGTTTCATGCATTGGAGAAGGAAATGGCAACCCACTCCAGTGTTCTTGCCTGGAGAATCCCAGGGACGGGGGAGCCTGCTGGGCTGCCGTCCAAGGGGTCACACAGAGTCGGACACAACTGAAGCGACTTAGCAGCAGCAGCAGTATTCAATGCCTGTCTTCCTCATTAGTCAGTGAGTTCCCTGAGAGCAGAGTTCTGCTCACAATGGGGTCCCTAACACTCAGAAAGCAACATGCTGACCAACTGGTTCCAGAAAACTTAGACTGTGGAGTCGGACCATGCAAGGTCAAGTTTCTGCTCTGCCATCTAACTACTTGACCCTGAGCAGGTTATTTCACTCCATGCCTCAGCTTATTACTCTGTAAAATGGAGTGGGGATTATGATACCCTAGGTAATTAGTTTCCAGTGAGATTTCAATAAGCCTTTGACTGTGTGGATCACAACAAACTATGGAAAATTCTGAAAGAAATGGGAATACCAGACCACCAGTAGTCATGTATGGATGTGAGAGTTGGACTATAAAGAAAGCTGAGTGCTGAAGAATTGATGCTTTTGAACTGTAGTGTTAGAGAAGACTCTTGAGAGTCCCTTGGACTGCAAGGAGATCCAACCAGTCCATCCTAAAGGAGATCAGTCCTGGGTGTTCACTGGAAGGACTGATGTTGAAGCTGAAACTCCAATACTTTGGCCACCTCACACGAAGAGTTGACTCATTTGAAAAGACGCTGATGCTGGGAAAGATTGAGGGCGGGAGGAGAAAGGGATGACAGAGGATGAGATGGTTGAATTGTGTCACCGACTCAACGGACATGAATTTGAGCAAGCTCCGGGAGTTGGTGATGGATGGGGAGGCCTGGCGTGCTGCAGTCCATGGGGCCACAAGGAGTGAGACACAACTGAGCAACTGAACTGAACTGAACTGATAGTTCAGTAAGTAAATTTATGTAACTTTTTAAAAAAATTATTGGAGTATAATTGATTTATAATGTTGTGTTAGTTTCAGATGTACAGCAAGGTGATCAGTTATACGTATACATAGATCCATTCTTTAGGTTCTTTTCCCACATAGGCTATTGCAGACTATTGAGTAGAGTTCCCTGTGCTATATGGTAGGTCTTTATTCATTATCTACTTTATATATACTAGTGTGTATATATAAAGTGTATATATAAAGTCGACCCCAATCTTCGCATTTATCCCTCCTCCCTCTTATCCTGTGGTAATTCCCATTTTGCTTATAATGTTAAATTAGATATTTAGAGGGTTATTATGTAAAAGACAGAAAACCTTCCTTTGTCTCTCAATGCTAATGAAGAGAAGACCTCTATTAGAAAATAGTTTTCAGCTATATATCAAAATAATTCCCCCTGTCAGGACTGTTGGTCTTCACTGAGATGTTGTGGCTGACTGGAGACCTTTAAGTATAAGACCAATGTGCTTCTCTCTGGAGCAAATGCTGCCTGGCTTGTAAGGTGTGGACAGAATGAGTTTTGAACATCTGAGAAATCCCTCCATGATGAAAGCATAATCTGAGGTGGAATATCCTTAGAGGAGAGACTGGGGAGGACCCATGGCACCCTTACTTTATCATCTCTTGATTTCTTACTCCAAGCCAGAGCAGGGACAGGTGGTGAGAAGGTGCCCCAGTTCTTTCTGTTTTGGAGACTTTGCCAGTGTCCTTGCTGGCAGCAGCAGGCACCCTGGACTTCCTTGCTGAGTAGGCAGTGGGCTGGTTGACATCAGTGGGTGATCAGCAGGTAGGCGAGATGCCTCATAATGCCACCTGCAGGAAGAGATGGATAGAGCAACTCTGGAATAAAGAGTAGGACTTCCCAGGTGGCACTAGCAGTCAAGAACCCACCTGCCACTGCAGGAGTCATTAAAGAGACAGGTTTGATCCCTGGGTCAGGAAGATCCCCTGGAGGAAGGCATGGCAACCCACTCCAGTATTCTTGCCTGGAGAATCCCATGGACAGAGGAGCCTGGCAGGCTACAGTCCATGGGGTCACAAAGACCTGGGCACAACTGAAGCAATTTAGCATGTACACGAGGTAGAGTAATCAGCCAGGGAGAGACCCCTGTACTATTTCTCTGTGGGGCTTCTTTGTGTTAATTCTAGTACCCAAAGCATATCAAAATATGCTTCTGATCATTTGTGCTCCCTGGCAAAGAAGACTTTCTGAAACCCCAGCAGCGTAGCTGAGAGTACAAGAGGCAATTTAATGCTGAGAGAATGAAATAATGTTTCCAGGTCCTGTTATCCTTCAGCCAGGAAGGAGTCCTGTACAGAGCAGGTGTGGAGATTAATGAATTAGACTAATTAAGGGCATCCTTGCAAATTAGTACTGGCCTAGCAGTTATCCAAAAAAAACAAAAAAATGCTTTGCCTTCTTCAAACCCAGATGGTGATCATAAATATAACTCACTTGAGTGGAGTTTACAACTAGTAACAAATGGGAATTACCTTTTAAGTGACCCAGAGCATGACCTCAGCTCCTAATTATCTAATAGAAAGCCAGACTCTATTTCTTATATGATCATTTTCCTAAACTAGGAATTCTTCTATGAAGAATTTTAGAACCTCATGACTGTAAAGCCTTTGACCAAAAAAGTTTCTACCAGTAAAACCACCCTTCTCCTAGCAGGAAAGGCTATGTTCAGTAATAAGATCAACTTAGTCTCTAGGTTTGGGGTGCGGCCTTATAGGAGTTCTTCACTAAGCAAAGGCTAGTTCTGATCCATCTTTCCTCCAGCATCCATCCTCCTCTCCTGATGTCAAGCATAAATCCTATCCATTTCTTCATTGCTACTTCCACAGCCATTTATTCATTAATAACACACCCTGGTATTAGATGCTAAAGAAACAAAAAGAACAAGGCTCAGAATCTATTTGCAAGAATTCTGTCATCAGATTTCTGAATTTATCAAATAAAACAGCTTATTTCAAGCCCTTCCTAAATATCTGACTTAGGCTTTAGCGGGGAAAAAAATCCCTTGCCTCATGGAGACTATGTTTAAGCAGGGATGACAAAGCAAAAAACCAAAAAAAAAGTTGGGAAAATAAATACTGTGTCAGATAGTGACATATGTTATGGAGACATGCAAGCAGGGGAATGGTTTAAGAGCTGCAGAGAGTAGAATTTCAACTAGAGTGGGCTGGGAAGCAGCTGAGGAAGGAAGACACACAGAATTCTGGGGGAGGGGCCTTCTGCAGGTTTCAGCCATCGTAGGGATATGGAGGGAAGGAAGAGTGTGCCAAGGTCAAGGGCGAAGGGAGAGTTGGTTGCCATGTAGCCGTGCTGGTCCCAGAGGAAGTAAGAAAGTTTTGAGAGAGTGAATTAGTATAGAACGTGGTGGTCAAAGAGTGGTCCGTACCAGCAACAGCAGCACCACCTGGGAGCTCATTGGAAATGCAGACACTCAGGTTCTATCTGAGACCTACTGGATCAGGAACTCTAGTGGGAACCAGAAACCTGGGCTTTCACAAGCCCTCCTGGCTGTGAATCAAGTTTAGTTCTCAAGTTTGAGAATCCCTGGTGTGAAGGAAGCACAGAGCAGCATAGAGAGAGAGAGGCGGGGGAGGGGACAGGCAGACTTGGAGGATGCGGGGGAAGGGACTTTGCAGTTTGGACAGTGCTAAGAAGCAGAGAAGGCAGTGGCACCCCACTCCAGTACTCTTGCCTGGGAAATCCCACGGATGGAGGAGCCTGGCAGGCTGCAGTCCATGGGGTCTCGAAGAGTCGGACACGACTAATCGGACACGACTAAGTGACTTCACTTTCACTTTTCAGTTTCATGCATTGGAGAAGGAAATGGCAACCCACTCCAGTGTTCTTGCCTGGAGAATCCGAGGGATGGCAGAGCCTGGTGGGCTGCCGTCTATGGGGTCGCACAGAGTCGGACAAGAGTGAAGCGACTTAGCAGCAAGAATGCAAAGCAGGGGACCTGGATTTGATCCCTGGGTTGGGAAGATCCCCTGGGGGAGGGCATGGCAACCCACTTCAATATTCTCACCTGGAGAATCCCCATGGACAGAGAAGCCTGGTGGGCTAGTCCATGGGGTCGCAAAGAGTCGGACACGACCGAGTGACTAAACACAGCATGCCAGAATGACAAAGATAAAAAGCCAGTTGGGATTCATGGTCCTCAAATTTTCATGTGAAATTCTATGGTCAATTACATCAGTGCAGGGACAGACCGGGGTTTTAGGTAGTTCCCCACCAAAACAATGAAACTGATGACTTAGGACCTCCATTCAGGAGACTTTCATCACAGCAGCCAAGGAAGCCATTGCAGAAGGGATAGATGCTTCCCAGGATGCTTATTTCTTAGTAAAAAGAGCAACCACTGCTGGGGGATAAGAAAGCTCCCTCCTGCCCTTGGAGTCACTCCTTTTCATTTAAATAAGACTATTTCCCCCTGCCCCGCTCTTGCCCTGTGTTTCAATCTCTGTCTCATGGCACTGGGAAAAACATGATCAAGTAGAGACCCAGTAACAGTGATTTTTTAAAAATAATATCTAGTGTTGTCCAGCTCTCTCCCTCCCTCACTTCCAAACACCATGGGTGATCACGTGTTTCAGATCTGCTGGCCACCATATCTGGGGAGCTTCTGTGCTGCTGTTCCCTCTCCCTGGTCTGCTCTGCCACAGATGTCCCCAGCTCATTCTCTCCGCTTCTCCAAGCCTCAGCTTGATTGTCATCTTTCCAGTGATTCCCTCATATTTAAAATTGCAGTGCCTCATCCAGCACTCCCAGTCTTCCTTCTCCTGTTTTACTTTTTAACACACCGTATTTTACTTATATATTATGTCTATTGCTTCACTGAACGTGTCTTACCACCAGACTGTATCCTAAAATGAGAACTTTTATCAAAGTTTCTCCCTTATGTAGCCCAAGTACATAGAAGAATGTCAAGCATGTGGTAAGCACTCAGTTAAAAATGTTTTAGAATGAATCAATGAGTCAGTAAATGTGTACTTGCTCCTTCCAGACATCATGTAAAAGAAAGGCTTTACATTCATCATCACTTTTAGCCTCACAGTACTCTTGGAAGATATGCATTATTGATCATCAATGAACAAACAAGGAAACTAAAACCCAGAGAGGTTAAGTAACTTGTCCAAGGTCACACAGCCAGTGGAGCCCAACTCCATTCGGTGCTATGGTGCCTGTTCTAAAACCATAACTTTGGGCCTGAGGCCTTTAATCCCAACCCTGTTGATTTATTCTGCTGCCCAGGAGTTCTTAACTCCCTTCTCTCTCTCTTTTTTTTTTCTTTTTTGTGATGAGGCTGCATATGTTGACATGTTGCCATCTCTTCACTGGCATTTTAACTATTCCTGAACACCCTGCATGTCAAGAGAGGAAAGACCCATATGTATTTTGGATAGCTCAAGACTTCTGGGAAGCTGAAAGCTGGGTAAATGATAACCAAAAATACCTTAGAGTCTTTAACATTCTTTGAGTTAGTGAATTCCTCAGATGCTTTGAAAACTAATGAAACAATATCCATAAATTCCCTCAGTGGAGCTAGGAAGAGCCAGAAATACTCAGTCTCTAGAAGCCTAGCATGTAGATCTTTCTGAATATAGCATCCCATTTACTGATGTAGGCTTTTAAGCACACCCTGGAGTTAGGTTACCTTGGTTTTAGGAGATTTATCATGGAACCTGGGCCTATCTCACCTGGTCTCGGACACAAATGCTGATGCTAACGGCCTTCTCTAGTTGGATATTACTGTTGTGTTGGGAGAATAGTAAATATGCCGGAAAACACCTTCTCGTCATCACTGTTCCTCAGCAGAATGTCACCACCAGGGCTGGAGCCTGGGATGCTATGTCCCATCACCAGAAATAAGAATAGACTGACATCAGTAAAAGGGAGAAGGAACCCCAGACCTCCCTGTCGGGGCCCTGATCTCATCACATGCGTTTTCCTCTATAGGTCATCCTTCTCTATGTGCGCACTCCCTGTCTCCCATTGAACACAGCACAGCTCTTAGGATAGTCCCTCTGCTTCTTTCCATCCCTACTGCAGAAATGACAGACTTCCTGCATATTGACTCAACTCTTTCTCATGTAGCATCTATGGGTCAGCCAGGGAAATGTCCTCTGCCAGAAGTAATCACTCCAGAAAACATCCCCCAAGACCCTGCCTCCTGCATGTTAAATTGGTTAAACACTGCCATCCCCTGAACATTGATACAAGAGAGCAATGGGAGATAGATAACATTTTCAACCCTGACTCCAGCCCACACGGGCTATGCAACCTTGGGCAGACAACCTGGCCTCTGTGACTGTCCTCATTTGTAGGACAAGAACATTCATAATCATTGTGCAGTGCTCGTGTGAGGATTAGAATTCATAGGTGTAACGTTCTTGGCAGTCAATAGGCTGTTAACAAATACCAGAGCTGTTTATAATCTATATAATTTTATTTATATTCTTTATATTCTATTAATATATAATAAATAACAGAGATCTTTATAGTCTAAATCACTGTCCACTTTATTTCTTGGTCTTATTTTAACAACCTGATAATTTTAAAGTCCTGAAAATCCAAATGAATTTCTGGACTAAAATTATTTTTATTGCAGCTAAAGATGCTGGTTACAAGGGTTTAACTGCTAATGGGTTGGTATAACCTGGTCTGGAGATACATCACCAGAAACCCTCCCCCAAAATAGACTCAAATGACTCCCAAAGTCATGAATTTCACCCATTGAGCTAACATTTTTGAATCTATTACAGTGTCTAGCCTTATTCTGGACTTCCTTGGCGGCTCAGATGGTAAAGTGTCTGTCTACAATGCGGGAGACCAGGGTTCAATCCCTGGTTTGGGAAGATCCACTAGAGAAGGAAATGGCAATCCACTCCAGTACTATTGCCTGGAAAATCCCATGGACAGAGGAGGCTGGTAGACTACAGTCCATGGGGTTGCAAAGAGTCGGACATGACTGAGCGACTTCACTTACTTACTTAGCCTTATTCTGGCCACTCAAGACACTAAAGAAGTAATATCTGGCTCCTGGACAATGAGCAGGATAGAATAAAAAATGAAATCACTGCAGTGTTTGGGCAGAGGTAAAAATTGTAGTCATTCCAACCCAGGAAACTCACAATGATGGCTCTGTCGTTACCAGCAGCCTTGAATTCATTTGAAATTTTGAGAAGGAATCAGGGCATTTTGGCCAACAGGGAGTCAGGTGGGCAAAGTCTGACTTCGAGGCCTGAAGAGCTTGGCTTCTCCGTCCCCAGATTTATCTCTGGGTCCAAGACAAAGCATTGCTTTCCCAGTAATCAGTTCCCAGCCGTTTAGGAAGGAAGTGTGAACAAATGTCCTTTCTGACAGGTTTAAAGAGAAAGTATTTAATGATAAAGTGCTTTGAGCTCCCCAGGAAAGAATGCCAAGACTACACAAAATCACTGCCACTCTGCCACATCACCAGCTTTGGGCTTATCAATGCATACCCTGGAGGCAGAAATCTAAGGGGTATAAATTAAAGCAAAAGATCACTCGTTTGGAACTGCGGAATGCACTGGATTCAATTCAGCACAGATCCAGCACCGTAAGCTTGCCTTCCCAGCTGTCTGGGTGGCCCTAGCAAAGGACCTGCATTCCTGTGGCCACAGGGTCAGGTTCCCTTTGGCACTGCAGCTACTCCAGGTCTTCATGTAGCTGGAACCATGACCTGGCCGTGCCTCACTTCATCCCTGAGCCACATGCTGCTCCCCACTGCTCAGGGCTTCCACACTGCTTATGCAGAATCCCATTTGTACCCAAACTATGTGGCCTAGAGGTGCAGGGGAGTTAATGTCTCCCAGGGGCAAGTGTGAAAGTCCCGTGGACTGATCCTGGATGGGAGCTGGACGTAAAGTCTTCTTCCTTTCTCCCTGTGGAGGGACTGGTGGGAACCGGGTAGCTTCATACATCCTCTCCTGCAAAACCACCATCAGTTCCTTAGAGCAATTTCTAATATTTTACTCTGCCTCCTTTCTTGCCTCATTTCTCTCTATCCTCCCTTCTGCTTCCCTGGGACTGCATTTGCCAATACAGTATCAATCTATGAGCTTTTGCCTCCGGCTCTGTATTTTTAGGAAACATGGGTGAAGACAAAGAAAATTATCACTGCAGTTCACCTTAGAGTGATTCTGTTTGAAGCCTTTCATTTTATAGACAAGAAAACTGAAACTTGATGGAGCAGAAATAAAGTAAATTACTCAAACCACTTTTCTCCAGGCTTTAGGTTGAGTATTCTTTAAGTATCAAACACACACACATATACACATGCATATATATCCAAATACACACTTATATGCATATATACACATACATGCTTATATTTATAATCATTTATATATATATATACACAAAAGTGATTTATATGTATATAAATATATACATATATATATTTATATAGGCTTTCTCAGAGAAGGCGATGGCACCCCACTCCAGTACTCTTGCCTGGAAAATCCCATGGTCAGAGGAGCCTGGTAGGCTGCAGTCCATGGGGTCGCTCAAAGTCGGACAGGACTGAGCGACTTCACTTTCACTTTTCACTTTCATGCATTGGAGAAGGAAATGGCAACCCACTCCAGTGTTCTTGCCTGGAGAATCCCAGGGACAGGGGAGCCTGGTGGGCTGCCGTCTATGGAGTCGCCAGAGTTGGACACAACTGAAGTGACTTAGCAGCAGCAGCAGCAGCATGGGCTTCCTAAGAGATGCTGGTTCAATCCCTCATTCAGGAAGACTCCCCTGGAGAAGGGTGTTGCAGCCCACTCCTGTTTTCTTGCCTGGAGAAGTCCCATGGACAGAGGAGGCTGGCGGGCTACAGTACACAGGGTCACAAAGAGTCAGACACAACTGAAGCAACTTAGCGTGCGTGCACACACACACACACCCCGACACACACATATATAAAATCTTATTTATGTGCCTTTTCTCCCCTTGTCAGAAATAGCAGACAAGATCTACAATCTCTTCAATGGCTATACCAGTGGGAAGGAGCAGCAGACGGCCTACAACACGCTTCTGGATCTGGGCTCCCCAACTCTCCATCGAGTCCTCTACCACTATAACCAGCATTATGAGAGTTTTGGAGAATTCACCTGGCGGTGTGAGGATGAATTGGGCCCCAGGTAATCAATAAGCTTCATCGTCTCTTTTATAGACCTCAGCTCTTGGAAACGTTGTACCTCTTCCACTGTAATACTGCCTTCATGAATTTGCAGATATCCTGGATAAGCCTAGGTGCCTGGAGAAGTAGGTCCCATGCTTTTAGGCAGCTCAGTTCATACAGATTCGTTATGGATAAGCTGTATTAAGGAGTCAAGTCATGAATGCATTTCCTGAACTCTGAAAAAAACCTTTGCCCTTAAGCTGTTTTACCCATTCTTTATCATGCTGATGCAGCATTCCAAAGGCTAAACTGTAGGAGCCAAAAGCCTAGTCTTTTGAAAGAAAATTAGAAATTCTATTGAAGGGGTTATCCAAAAAATTCATTGTATATGAACTTTGCAGGTGTTATGTGCATATGCAGATTTATTTTTTAAATTAGTTGATCAGTTAATTTTTATTTTTGGCTGCACTGGATCTTCGTTGCTTTGGGAGGGCTTTCTCACGTTGCAGAGAGCAGGGACTGCTCTTCCTCGCAGCGCACGAGCTTCTCGTTGCGGTGGCTTCTTCTGTGGCGGAGCACTGGCTCTAGGGCACGGGCCTCAGTAGTGGTGGCACAAGGACTTAGTTGCCCCGTGACACATGGGATCTTCCTGGGCCAAGGATCCAGCCGGTGCCCCCTGCACTGGCAGGCGGATTCTTAACCACTGGACCACCAGGGTAGTCCGTACAGATATATTTTGAGCTAAATTCTGTGTTCTCTTGAAAGGCAGAGTAGGGATAGCCAATGACCCACCCTGGCATCTAACTTGGCCAAAGTTGGGATAATGTAGTGTTTGTCAAACTACCATGGCCCCGAGGCTACAACTTCCTAAACTTCCTCTGCTTTTAGGTTATATAACTCAAGAGATAGGTTATATATACCAAATCAGATTGATTATATTCTTTGCAGCCAGAGATGGAGAAGCTCTATACAGTCAGCAAAGCAAGACCTGGAGCTGACTGTAGCTCAGATCATCGGCTCCTTATTGCAAAATTCAGGCATAAATTGAAGAAAATAGGGAAAACCACTAGGCCATTCAGGCATGACCTAAGTCAGATCCTTTGTGATTTTACAGTAGAGGTGACACATAGATTCAAGGGATTAGAGCTGGTAGACAGAGTGCCTGAAGAACCATGGATGGAGGTTCACAACATTGTATAGGAGGCGGTGACCAAACCCATCTCAAAGAAAAAGAAATGCAAGAAGGCAAAGTGGTGTCTGACGAGGCCTTACAGATAGCTGAGAAAAAGAAGAGAAGGGAAAGATATACCCACTGAATGCAGAGTTCCAGAGAATAGCAAGTGGAGATAAGAAAGCCTTCTTATGTGAACAGTGCAAAGAAATGGAGGAATACAGTAGAAAGGGAAAATCTAGAGATCTCTTCTAGAAAATTGGAAATACCAAGGGAACATTTCATGCAAGGATGGGCACAATATAGGACAGAAACAGAAAGGACCTAACAGAAGCAAAAGAGATTAAGAAGAGGTGGCAAGAATATGCAGAAGAACTATTAAAAAAAAAAAGGTCTTGGATAATCAAGATAGTATGGTCACTCACCTAGAGCCCGACATCCTGGAATGTGAAGTCAAGTGGGCCTTAGGAAGCATTACTACAAACAAAGCTAGTGGAGGTAATGGAATTCCAGTTGAGCTATTTCAAATCCTGAAAGATGATGCTGTGAAAGTGCTACACTCAATATGCCAGCAAATTTGGAAACTCAACAGTGGCCACAGGACTGGAAAAGGTCAGTTTTCACTTCAATCCCAAAGAAAGGCAATGCCAAAGAATGCTCAAACTACTGCACAATTGCACTCATCTCACATGCTAGGAAGGTAATTCTCAAAATTCTCCAAGTGAGGCTTCAATAGCCTCACTTCAGCAAACTGAGAACTTCCAGACGTATAATCTGGATTTAAAAAAGGCAGGGGAACCAGAGATCAAATTGCCAACATCTGTTGGATCATAGAAAAAGCAAAGGAATTCCAGGAAAGCATCTCTACTTCTGCTTCACTGACTATGCTAAAGTGTTTGACTATGTGGATCACAACAAACTGGAAAATTCTTAAAGAAACGGGAATGCCAGAGCACCTTACCTGTCTCCTGTGAAACTTTTATGCTGAAGCAACAGTTAGAACTGGACTTGGAACAACAAACTGGTTCCAAATTGGGAAAGGATTACATCAAGGCTGTATATTGTCACCTTGCTTATTTAACTTCTATGCAGAGTACATCATGTGAAATGCCAAGCTGAATGACTCACAAGCTGGAACCAAGATTGCTGGAAGAAATATCAACAACCTTAGATACATAGATGATACCACTCTAATAGCAGAAAGCAAAGAGGAACTAAAGAGCCTCTTGATGAGGATGAAAGAGGAGAGTGAAAAGCCAGCTTAAAACTCAACATTCAAAAAACTAAGATCATGACATCCAGTCCCATCATTTCATGCAAATGGATGGGGATTGTGGAAACAGTGACAGATTTTATTTTCTTGGGCTCCAAAATCACTGTGGATGATGACTGCAGCCATGAAATTAAAAGATGCTTGCTCCTTGAAAGGAAAGCTATGACAAACCTAGATGGCATATTGAAAAGCAGAGATACCACTTTGCTAGCAAAGGTCCATATAGTCAAAGCCATGGTTTTTCCAGTAGTCATGCATGTATGTGAAATTTGGACCATAGTCATGCCTGGATGTGAGAGTTGAGCTGTGATGAAGACTGAGTGCTGAAGAATTAATGCTTCTGAACTGTGGTGCTGGAGAAGACTTTGAGAGACCCTTGGACAGCAAGGAGATCAAACCAGTCAATCCTAAAGGAAATCAACCCCGGATATTTATTGAAGGACTGATGCTGAAGCTCCAATATTTTGGCCACCTGATGCTGACTTATTGGAAAAGACCTTCATGCTGGGATTGAGGGCAGGAGAAGAGGGTGACAGAGGATGAGATGGTTGGATGGCATCACCAACTCAATGGACGTTAATTTGAGCAAACTCCGGGAAATAGCGATGGGCAGGGAAGCCTGGCATGCTGCAGTCCATGGGGTCGCAAAGAGTTAGACAGAATTTAGCGACTGAACAAAAACAACAACGCAGATAGAGTTCTTGGAAAGAGAGGAATGGGGGGAATGTGTAGAGTCCCCTTTCATCTGTTCCATTCATCATGGCTGTGCACTGCTGCTCTGAGAAGAGAAGATTTCCCTGGCAATAATGGAATTTTCAGATAGACACAGTGAAGAGGCTTTTCGTGTAGAATGTTGGGACTTCTATGTTCCCAAACTATGTAAGAGTTCATAAACGAGCAAAAATAAGGCAAGGAAGGAAAGAAGGAGGGGAGAGAACAAGGAAGAGAAAGAAAAAGAGGAGAAAATAAATGAAGAAAATCAACATAGTAGTATCCTCTGGCACTCAGAATTCTTGCCTTCCTGCCAATGAGATGAACAAAGGTATCACGCAGAGGTTATCCCAACCATCTGGCCTCTCATCAGACTGAAGGGTGACTTGGCCTCACGGTTTCTCTTGTGACCTGAAATTATAAACTCTCTTAGGAGACCCTCATGTAGGACATCTGTCCTCCACCACCTTTTCTCTTACTTTTGAAGGAAGGAGAGAATTTAGGATTATCTTCCTAAAATAAAATGATTTTATGTGTAAGATCAGGAAGAATCTTTTGGCATTCCATAAACTATTTCCTGAAATTTATGACGGTTGATAGTCCTTGGGTAAACAGATGCCATGGCTATGGATGGGATGCAGACAGCACTATATAAGGGCCTTTTAATTTGTTTTGTCTCAGTTTTGGTAAAAAGCAAACCCTGGGTTAGAAAGTAGATACATATTAAGAAATATCTTCCTTGTTCCATACCTTACCCTTACTCCTGCCCTCATTATTACTCATAATGGGTATCATCCCTTCTCTCCAGCTCTGTCCCCCTTTCCCTCTGTGCTCGCTGCTTTCCTTTTGGTTTCCTGCTCCCTGCCTTCTTCTCTCTGACATTTGTGGAGTGTGCATATATGCAGTTCTTTGTCAGGAAACGTAAATGTCACAATTTGAATAGCACTAACCTTGCATGCATCATCTCGATGGAAGGCAGTATGGATTGCTTTTAAAATTTCTCTCTTGTAACTCAAGAGTCAGAAGGAAAATTGGTTAATGAAAGTGAGCAGGGGAAAAAAAAGTAGATGTCACTGTAAAGTAAGGCCTGCTGCTGACTTGACACTCTTCTCAAAACTCTTCCCAGAAGATTCTCTCATGTGTAATATTGGGTTTTCAAGGCTATATATAGGGGGAAATTGTAGTTTCATTATCCCATGGAAAATAAAATTTTATTTTTCAGTGTTATGGATCCGAGGGAGAACCACAGGAAACAACAAGTCTCTTGCCTTGAGATGCATCAACCCACTTTCGAGTTAGCTGTGAGAATGAACAGAAAAGGGTCGGTGGGTACATGTGTCCTGCAAGCAAGGAGAAAGGATTGGTTCAATTCAATCCGGTTGCATCCAAATTCACGGAGGCCTCCAGATTGAGTTGAGAGTTGAACTATCTTGAGGACAGCATTGGTTGCCTCACTCTTAAGAAAGAAGAAAGCTGCAGGCTCTGAGATAGTCAAGGGCAGACCCAAATTAATTATTTTCTTTTTTTAAGCGAGTGATGATAATAGCCACAAAACTCCATGGGCTAATTGAATCCATTTGTTTGAAAGAATGGCTAGGATGTGTTCCTTTATCCATCTCCTCAAGATGCAGATGCAGAGGCTGCCCTTCGGTCTTCCTTCCCTCGCTCTTCATCCACCTCCCAAGAATGTGTCAGCAGCTAATGACATGCAGCAGGACAGATTAAGAGGAAGGCCACCAAAGACCCTGTTGCTGACGGCTTTTGGAAAGGCTGCTTGGCCAAACGGCAGAGGCTGATGGGCAGAGGAGAGACAATCTGAATAAGATGTGACTTAGTGGGCAGAGTGTTTATTTGATTTTCTCTGACCCACCACTGAAGTGGGAGAAGATGCAGCTGGCCCCCGATGACCTCACACTCCAACGGCCCCTTGACTTTGCTGCCGCAGCTCAATACCTTGCCTCCAACATCATCCCCCCCACAATCCCTCACTTGCCCTCCTAGGAATGCGGTGAGCTCACCCCTGTTGTGCTCAGAGCCAGGACGGAAGAAGAGGCTTGAAATGAACGTGCTTCTTGTTCTTGAGAGCTCATTCTAAACTCAACGTGTAAACTTCCAGTTTCTGGAGAGAGTTGTGGACTGAATTAGAAAAGAGATGATTCCTCCCATGTAAATACCGCAAGGGGTCCTGCTCCCTGAGCTTTCCAGAACAGATTTTACAGCTTTGCATGGGCTTGTTGGAATAAGAGACTATTCCTTCATGGGTCTCTGGTCACCCGTGGGTTTTGGAAGAAGGGAAAGAACAGAGCTAAATGAAGGGGACCCCATTCCTTCATTTATTCCTAAGTGTTCAGAGTCAAAGCCAGTGTGGGCTGAAAACTGGTTATCAGGGGGTCCTGTCTCTAACATCAGAAGTGGAGGCCAGGGAGAAGCTATACACCGATTAACAAGATCGTGGTGACAGCCAGCTTCCCCGGGCTACATGCAGGATCCCACTCTCTATTCTTAGCCCTGTGGGATCACTCCTTTCTAGCATGTGTGAACCTGGGGAGACCTTGCCCTCCTCTGTCTGGTTCTCTGGTTCTGGTTCTGGTTCTCTGGATCTGCAACAGCTCAGGTGCTATCTCATCACCTCCTTGTCTTCCTGCTCTTTGGATGGGGGCCTCCTGACTTTAGAGGGGGATTACAAAACAGAGCAGGCACTCACCTGGGGATTAATTAGGTGATGTGTGCTACTGAGAGTCTGCATTTTCCCAAAGAATGACCCTGTGTAGTATGCACTGAGGACTTTATTGTTGGCGCCCTTATCACACTATAATTACCTTCAGACAGGCATAATTAGTTACATTTGATATCCCCCGAGTGCAATATATTGGCTGCTTCTACTCAGTTCAGAAATAGCCTTGAAAAGGGAAATATCCAGTCAAACATATTATGTTTGTCATTTTATGATGATAAATTACTGGCTTTAAAGTAAATTGATCTGACTTGCCTTTCAAAACTGACAACTCTATGATTTTAAGAGGGCATGAATTTCTAAAGTATTAGTCATTTTTTCTTATTTGTCCTCATTGCGTTTTGTTTCTTTGTTTCATCTCGGTGCCCTACTTTGCTCACCCGGCCTTATTAATTAATTATTTCACTCATTCATTTTTCCCTTACTTATGTTTTTTTATTGGAGGATAATTGCTTTACAATATCGTGTTGGCATCTGCCATACATCAACATGAGTCAGCCACAGGTATACATATGTCCCCTCCCTCCTGAACCCGCCCTCCCATTTCCCACCCCATCCCACCCCTCTAGGGCATCATTCCACAGAGCACTGGGTTGAGCTCCCTGTGTCACACAGCAATTCCCACTTGCTATCTGTTTTCCATATGGTAATGTATGTTTCCACGCTACTCTCCCCATTCGTCCCACCCTCTCCTTCCACCCCCACTCCCATGTCTATAAATGTGTTTTCTAGGTCTGTGTCTCCATTGCTGCCTTGCAAATAGGTTCATCAGTATCATCTTTCTAGATTCCATAAGTAAGCATGCATTAATGTACAGTATTTGTCTTTCTCTTTCTGACTTGCTTCACTCTGTGTCATAGGCTCTAGGTTCATCCACATCATTAGGACTGACTGGAATGCATTCTTTTTTATAGCTGAGTAATATTTCATTGTGTATAAATACCACAATGTATGTATCCACTCATCTGTGGATGGACATTTAGGTCGTGTCTGTGTCCTAGCTACTGTAAAAGGTGCTGCTGCGAACATCCACTCATTCTTGATGAGCATTTATGGAAGTTCCCCCCACCCGCCCGCCCCTGTTTCTAAGCATTAAACATGGAACAGTAAGCAAAACAGACTGGGCTCTGCCCTCTTGGAGCTTACAATTTCTCACTATTTGTCCTTGCTGTCTTCTCGTCTTTCTAACTTAAGCATCCTCTGTGCTTGCTCCATAGGAAAGCTGGCCTCATCCTTTCTCAGCTTGGAGATCTCAGCGGTTGGTGCAATGGACTCCTCCAGGAACCCAAGATAGGCTTGCGACGCAGCTCCCTCAAGTACCTGGGCTGCCGCTACAGCGAGATCAAGCCCTATGGACTTGACTGGTCAGAGCTCAGCCGGGACCTCAGGAAGACGTGCGAGGAGCAGACCCTGAGTATCCCCTACAATGATTACGGGGACAGCAAAGACATCTAGTGCGATGATGCCAGAGAGTGGCTGCCGAAAGGAAGCAGGAGAGAGGAGGGGAATGTCTGGGTTGGCGTGCGGATTTTTAATATTTTTTAATGGAACATTCAAACCTCCACAAGCAACATCTAAACCGGGGAGAAGGTGACCCTTGCTCCCTGCGGAACTTCTTTGGTATCATGTTCTCCATCTGCGTGGTCAGTAAGCCTGCTACCCAGGGCTTCATAAATTTCTCTTTAGGGGGTTACTTTGGGGCTTGTTTTGCAGTTAGTTTGTTTTGTTCATTTTTTGTCCAAGAGGTTCATCAGAATGCTCGAGTTCTGCCATGCTTCTCGTGAAAGGGCCACTTGGTTGGTGCACCTGTGCTGAATTCCTAAGTCCCGTGCAACTAGGGACAGAGATGAGGCCAGAAAGTTGTCAGAACAGCCTCAGGCCGTACTCTCACATGTCCTCCAGAAACTCTCATGCTGGGAACCTAATCTCTGCTCACAGAGAACGACAAGAAAGCTGGGAAGGTGGCTGCTCTGTGGGTCTTGTGATTGCTCCCCAGGCCTTCCGATTGCTCTCTTCACACCTCACAGGTGAGCTCAGCCTCCAAAAGCCTCCTGGCTTTTTGGGTCCTCCCTTATTTTAAGGAGATCAAACCAGTCAATCCTAAAGGAAATCAATCCTGAATATTCACTGGAGGGACTGATGCTGAAGCTGAAGCTCCAATACTTTGGCCACCTGATGCAAAGAGCCAACTCATTGGAAAAGACCCTGGTGGTAGGAAAGATTGAAGCAGGAGGAGAAGACAACAGAGGATGCGATGGTTGGATGGTGTCACCGACTCAATGGACATGAGTTTGAGCAGACTTCTGGAGATGGTAAAGGATAGGGAAGCCTGGTGTGCTGCAGTCCATGGGGTCGCAAAGAGTCAGACAGGACTGAGCTACTGAACAATAACAATCTTTTAAGACAGGACTGGAATTAAATCTCCTTCCAGAAGAACTCTGCCCTTTCCTCCTCCAAACAATATGATCTTTAAGAGGCAACATAATGTACCCGTGGAGCAGTCTACCTGGGAGTCTAGTTAACAGTCCACATTCTGTGGACTGAAACTATGAAAGTATAGTTTCTTCTTTTAAAAACTCCAGCACCTCCAGGGTGAGCTTCTCCAGACCAGCAGTACACATCACACACCTGGAATCTGTGGTCTCCACAGCCTTTATCCTGCACAGACCAGTCCTGGCTGATGCCTGCTTTGGTCAGGTGGGCTCCAGACCTCCATGGCAGTGTTGTAATGAACTGAA
Organism: Bos indicus; assembly: GCF_029378745.1. Lineage (NCBI taxonomy): Eukaryota > Metazoa > Chordata > Mammalia > Artiodactyla > Bovidae > Bos > Bos indicus. The sequence continues at coordinate 58,864,415 of NC_091775.1, read as the reverse complement.
GTTATTACCCCTCAGAAAACCCTTCCATCCACTCCCCCACACCCCCTTTGCCAGATTTCCTTAATTATGTTGCTAGTTTTGCAAATCATTTCTCTGGATGAGAATTCCACCATTTTAACCCCCTTCTAGTTGCAGAAGCATTAGCAGTGCTGTGTAGGTGAGCTCCCCTGACTGCAGGTAAAGATCGGGTCATTGTTTCTGCTCGGTTCCCTGAGCATTAGCACTGGCATGAATAGGTGCCCAACCAGAGGGAAACCTAGCCCCTCAGAAAGAGCTCTGCAGGGTCCTGTGGACCAGTAACGGCCTTAACTGTCCCCACACACGCACCTCAGAGGCCTGAACACATGCTTTCAGCCAACCTGCCTTTGACCAGGACTCTGCACTTAGAAACACAAGGGAAGTAGACAAGAATCTTTAAAGCCCATTGTTGAACCCTACTGATGTTTTTCTAAGTGGTTAGAATGACATGTGTGCTAAGTTGGTTCAGTCGTGTCTTACTGTTTGTGATCCCATGGACTGTAGCCTGCCAGGCTCCTCTATCCTTGGGATTTTCCAGGCAAGAATACTGGAGTGGATTGTCATGCCCTCCTCCAAGGGATCGTCCTGACCCAGGGATGGAATTGGCGTCTCTATGTCTCCTGCCTTGGCAGGTGGGTCTAGCGCCACCTGGGAAGCCCGGTTAGAATGACAGAGCTCGTTTATTGAGTGCTTACTGTGTGCCAGACACTGCTCTAAGCACTTTACTGACAGCGGATTCTCACAGCTACTCTTTCTTACCTGCCTGAGGTACCGTATGAATTCAGGCTCCGGACTCCAGAGCACAGGATTGTAAGCCCTCACCCTCCTCAGCACTGCCTTCAGTATTGCCTGGGCCCCGCTCTCCTTGGCCCCTGCCTCCTTGGCACAGATGTGCCCGCAGTGTGGTGCAGTGGGAGGGGACATGGCACCCTCGCCCTGCAGCTGGGTGCCCTTTGGGACCTCAGGGCAGGTCACAAGTCTTCCTCGCTGGTGCCTGGGAGCGAGCCTGTGACCTCACGCCCCTCTCTTTCCACAGAAAGATGGAAAGGTTTTATATCAAGTTCTGGAATGCACCTCCAGAGCAAGGGTTGGCAGAAAACCCCGAGACACCCCTCAAGTGAAACGCCTCAAGGGTCAGTGTCTCACCTTGACCAGACAGGAAGGGGTACAGGCAGCAGAGGGGGGACCCCAGCCAATGGGGTGGGGCCTGGGAAGGCCTGGTTTTGCCCCTGCTGCCATGTCTCGGTCCTTTATTCAAGTCTGCGCAGAAAACACAGGGGTTCCGCACAGCCAATGAGAGGACGTCCAGGCTGCTGCTATCTTGGGCTGGGGCAGGGCCAGGGAGTGGCATCAGGACCACCATTCCTTGTTCCTGCCCCTCCTTGTGTGTTACTGAAATGAAGCAGGCTCACACTTCCCTCCCTCTTCCTGGCCCCCCCAACAAGGTCCCTCCTTATCTTTGTCTGCTTCTCCTGCCTACGACCCTCCCCAACCCCTTCCTCTGCCTCTGCGAACCCTTCCTCCTTCAATGTCCCCTGTGCCCTACACACACACGCACACACACACACGACACAGTATATATGTGTATATATATATATATATACACACAACACACACGCACACACACGACACAGTATATATATATATACAACACACATGCACACACACACACGACACACATTATATACACACACACGCACACACACACGACACAGTATATATATATATACACACACACGCACACACACACACGACACACATTATATACACACACACGCACACATGCACACGACACAGTATATATGTATATATATATATACACACAACACACACGCACACACACACACAGCACAGTATATATATATACACACAACACACACGCACACACACACACGGCACAGTATATATATATACACACAACACACACGCACACACACACGACACAGTATATATATATATATATATATATACACACACAACACACACACGCACACATAACACACATTCTACACATTATATACACACACTGCACACACATTGTACACACTCCACACAGTACACACACACCACACACTCTCAACAGAGACTGTTTACACACACACACACACATAAAGTGTGCACATACTGCAGACACACTCTCCAAACTCTACACAGTATATACACACACACACATGCACACACCACACACAACACAGTGTTTACACACACGCAGACACACTGCATGCATTATAAACTCTTCACAGTGTACACACACTACATGCACAGCACAGTGCAGACTGCATCCACATTGTACACACTCTACACACACATGCTATCCACACACTGTGTACACTGTACATATGTACCTTCTACACACACACTATAGATTACACACATTATTTACACACTACACAAATACAAGCAATAGGTACACACAGCCCCTGTGCACACACACTATATATACACACTACACATAGGCACTCACACTATATACACACACACTGCATACCCACTGTACATACACAACACACACTACAGAGAATACACACACTGCATATACTTTCTACAGACATACTGTATATATATACAGTATACACACACTATTCATGCACTACAGAAACACACAGCATATACACAAACTGTATACACTGTACACACGGCCCCTATGCCTGGGTCCCATTTACTTTCAGTTAAGATAAGATCAGTATGAATGGAGCGGGACAGCGCGTGAGGTTCCCCCGAGGATTTCACTGGAGGATTTTGCCCGAGGAAGGCCCCTGCAGTCACAGTCCGAAACACTGCCCAGTGGGAGGAACCCATTCTGACTAGAAAGGTAATGGAGGGGGCCAGTATTAAACCTCAACTTTCCAAGCTGCCAAACAGGTCTTTAGGGAGTCACTTATACCCAGCAACACGCTGCCAGCCCCAGCTCCCACGAGACCCCCCGGGGGTTCCTCCTGAATGGACATGGCCCACGGTAATGGCATTAGACCTTTAACTGAGTGTGCAATCGTTTTCCATGGAGCTTGCTCCATTCATTCTTTTTAGTTCATCGTACTTCTTGATATTTGAAAATGTTCTGTTAAAAAAACTGAGTGTGGAAAAAAACCACTTTACTACTATAGAAGGAAGGGAGATATAGTGTGACCAACTTCAGGTATAGCAGTATTGTTTAAAAGAGAATCACTGTACGATTATACAAATGGAATAATCAACTAAATAATAAACTAAGCTATTAGTAAGTGTTGGATGTGTGGATGTTACCTGTGTCTTTCAATAATCAGGCTAATCTGATCAGACCAACTGAGGAATTACTAATATTAAAGCTTTAAATGTCATACTTTAGATTCTACATGTGTGCGTGCTAAGTCACTCAGTCATGTCCAACTCTTTGGGACCCTATGGACTGCAGCCTGCCAGGCTCTTCTGTCCATGGGGTTTTCCTAGAAAGAATACTGAGTGGGTTGCCATGCCCTCCTCCAGGGGATCTTTCCAACTCAGGGGTTGAACCTGTATTTCTAACCTCTCCTGCATTGGTGACTAGGTTCTTTACCACTAGAGCCACCTGGGAAGCCTTTAGATTCTATATACATAAGCGTTATAGCCCATCAACCTAAATAGGAAAAAAGTTAAACCTTCATAGAAAATTATAAGCTTATTGTTAGATACTAGCAGTTTTCATCTTCTTTCTACCACCATCTCCAAATAATTAGCCAATAAAATGTATTTATTGCTCATCTGCTGTATTTCAGACACTGTGCAGTGTAGGGAATACACTGCTGATTAGACAAGCTAGTTCTACCGCACTGAGTATGGCATTTATAGGAAAAGTTAGACACTGAACCCATCCTTACAAGAGTGACAAGAACTATGACAGAGATGGACAGGACACTGTGGGAGTTGTGATATTTATACATTGGGCATCTAAGAATAATATTGCAGGAGGCCCTGCCTGACGCGTTCTTATCTATAGGCACTTGGGAGAGGCTGGCTGTAATGAACTGTAGCGCAAAACCCTCAATCTTTTTCAACCCCTCCCTATGTTGTAACTTTATATAGATGTTCTTTGTGCTGCCACCAACACACATGATTCAATTCTTTAAAAGCCGGATATTTAGTGCCTGGGCACTTGTCGGCCCTCTTGAAAAGTGACTGTGAGCGCTCTGGTCTGTGTGCACAAGCGGGAATTATTAAAATAAGATGAAGACTGGCAGTTTTAAAAGACAGCCATAAATTCTTCAACACCCCTCCTGTCCAGAAGGGTATTCTGCTGCCTCTCCTCTGGAATCTGGGCAAGTTTATGAGTGTTTTGACCAATAGATGATGATGGACATGGAACGCTCTGACTTCCAAGTCTGAGTCATAAAAAGCCTTGAGGCTTCTGCCTTTTTCTCTGGAACTCTTGCTCTTGGAGTGGTAATCGGAGGCCACCGGGCTGGGGCCACCATGCTGGAGAGGTCACGGGTAAGCACCCTGGGCTAGTGGAGCCCGGCCTCCCAGACATGCCAGCAAAGGCCCCAGACACGTGAATGAAGCTGTCTTGGCCCTTCTGCCAGCAGCACACCACCCAGCAACCTCTTATCAACATCACAAGGGAGAAAAGAATCACCCACCAAGGCCCACCTGAATTCCCAGCCCTGAAAATTATGCAACGCAACAAAATGGTTATTGTTTCAAGCCACTATGGGGATCTGTCTGCTAAACTAAGGAAATCTGATGGGGGGTCAGTGACGTCTAGTCCATCCATGCAGGGATTGATCATTAAAGCAGTTCCTGTCCCGGGTGTGAACTCACCGTGAAAAGGAGAGGTGAGTTTACCCAGGCTGGGCTGCATAAGCACAATGTCCCACTCACCAGCAGGGTGAGTCTCTGCTCTAACAGAGGAGGATAAAAAAGAAGGGTGATGCTTCATCCCAGTACCTCGGAGAGGGTGAACCTCAGGAAAGTGAAAGTCGCTCAGTCGTGTCCAACTCTTTGGGAACCCATGGACTATACCATGGAATTCTCCAGGCCAGAATACTGGAATGGGTAGCCTTTCCCTTCTCCAGGGGATCTTCCCAACACAGGGATCAAACCCAGGTCTCCCACATTGCAGGCGGCTTCTTTACCAGCTGAGCCATCAACCTCAGGAACTTAGTAGAAACTCTAGGAAAGGGGATCGTTCTTCTAGAGCCAGCAAAAGAAAATAAAAGGAAAGAAGAAGACAATTTGGGGGCGAAAAAGAATATTAGGAGGGAAGGGTTTCTTCTAATTATTTGTTTTTCTGTCTCTGTGTTTGAAACTTCCTGGATATAAGTATGTGTCCATTCCACACGTAAAGTGTGCTAGGCACTGCACTGAACACTTTAACGACATGCTCATCCTCAGTCTTCATGGTGGTTCTGTGAACTGGATACTCCTAGGGAAGAGGAAGCAAAACCACAGAGATTTTATGTAACTTGCCCTAGTTCTCAGCGGCATAGACATATAGGCATCTGCACCAAGGGCTGTCTGACTCTAACCGTTATACCATCTGGCTTCCATCATTCTTGAGTTGGCTTCTCATTGAGTTTCCTAGAAAGGGAAAAAACTCCCATGGAGATTTTTACAAATCACTTGCTGGTTACCCTATGTCAGATCATAAAGGAGAATGTGGCCGGACCCATGCAAACCTACCATGATCAGGAAAAGAACTCAGGGTTCATAGCTTGTTTGCAAGCTGGTTTGCTTGTCTCTTTGGCTTGGTCTGGGATTTGTTTGGCTTGTTTTTGTCTGTCACAGGAGGAAAACAGAGAGCCAAGAAAGACTGGGACTCCATCTGTCTGTTGAATGTAGCCTAGTGTTGGTCTTTAATGGTTGTTTTCCTCTGTTCTTGGTGTTCTGCATGCATCCATGGTTAACACCTGATACTTGAGTGAGAACTTGGGAAACAAAAGCCTCCTGTCCCTCAGGATAGCAAAGCTTAATGCGTTGATGCAGGACTCCAGCCTGATTTTGATAACCTACAGGCTCCTATCCATTTCCATTGTCAATTTCCATTTCATTGTCATTTCAACTGAACCAGTGAATGAGCAGCTTAGTGTCAAATGAAACCTCAGCATTATATGGAACAGCTGACAGTTTCTCTTTGATGCATGTAAGACTCCAGAATTTGACTCGTGTCTTTACTGTTCCAAAGTGAGAGGGAGAAAACCCTCTTTGTGCCAGGAATTTGCAGGGTGTGCTGTAATTAAACTGATGGACAGGTTTTGATATCTTATTTCATCACCCAAACTGCCTTTTCTTAGAGTTTATGAATATGTCTGTTCACACAGGGCTACAAATTAGTCTAATTGATTTCTTGCTACCTGTCCCAGGAGGAAAACCCCAGCTGTATTCTGCACTTAATAATTAAAAGCAACTTTATTCAGAAGGATTCAAATGTCAGATGACTCTGAGGCCTTTGCTGTTCAGTTAGTCAGTGTTCTGTGATCGACTGGCTTAAAGATGAAGCTGTCTCCCGCTGTGTCTTTGCGATGTCCTGGCACCTAAGAGCCTGTGGATAAGACCAGGTGGGACACGCCTTCATGGCCTTTTTGCCCCAGGGACTGTTGAGCGTAACTCAGTAATGCAAGTACTGCTCAACAGCCTACTGCCTGTTTGTCCTAAGATCCATTCCCCAGCCTTCTGCTGCTCTGCTCTGTGTCACACAGAGCTGGTTCTTTCAAGTTGCACTTCCCACACACCTTTGCCAACAGGCTTTCAGCCCCGGGGGTGGGGGCGGGCAATGGCAGGCACTGGGGGAAGATTGGAGGACAGGGAGAGGGAATAAGCCAGGGTATTTCTTCCTCTCTCTGACTGGATGGTGTCCTTAGCATCTCCTCTGTGATTCCAGCTGCCACTCTGGCTTCAGAACTCCTCCAGCACATTCCTGCCATGCTTTCATCTCCCTTTAGGTGGCTCCAAGGCCTGGGTTTCAGTAACACTATCTTATCTCCTCAAGGCAGGAGTTTTCCGCTGTCCCCAATCTTTGGGGTTGGCCCATGATTTTTCACATGCCCTTTCTGTTACTCCTAAACCTTTCTAATTGGCTTCCCTTTTTTTTTTTTTTTTTTTCCTATTGAATTATCTAAAATGTGTTCTGCTTTCCTTACTGGGTCTTAACTAATAGATACTTTAAACTCAAAATTATTATGTATCATTTGGCATAGTAATTTTGTAACTCTTTAGGGGTCTGAGTGACAATCTGGAAGATGAATACTGATGCCAAAAGTAAAGAAATTTCCATAAACTCAAAGATTGATTGCAAGGTTGGCAAATGGGTTTTCACTTGAGTGCTAAATTTGATCGAGTGTAGTGGCTGCCTGTGATTTGAGAAGGCGTCTGAGGCTGGATCTGGATCTGGCCAGAAGGAGTGGTGAGAGGTGTGATGAATGCCTAGTATGGATATGGAAATGGTGAATGATAAGTTATGTGCCATCCATTTGCCTTCCCTAATTTACAGAAAAAGAATAGGCGCAGAATACCAAAAATCAGGACTCTCCAGAAAAATCATTTAAAAAATGTATTTATTTATATTTAGCTGCATCTGGTCTTGGTTGCAGCTGTGAGCTGCTTGTTGTGGCACACAGGCTCCAGAGCACGTGGACTCTGTGGTTTGCATCACACAGGCTTTCTAGTCGAGGTGCCTGGGCTCAGTAGTTGTGGTACTTTGGCTTGGTTGCCCCATGGCGTGGGACCTTATGTCCTGGACCAGGCATCGAACTCATGTCCCTTGCTTTAGCAGGGGGATTCTTAATCACTAGATCACATGGGAAGTCCCCCAGGAAAATCCTGTATGTATGCACTATAATATTATATATAATAATATCACATAACTTATGACATATACAGAAGTGAATGCACATTCATTATGCACTGATAATGGAAATAGAGTAAGAACAAAAAACATTTCTGAGATCTCTGGGCCTGTTACTACACAATCACTTTCACAGCATTTTATTTATATTTTCTGAACCATTGTTTTCCATTTCTGAATCTGTCTTTTAAGATAGTCTTCATGGTTCATTTGGGATCTTAAGTGGCATGAAACAAAGGATTCCCAAAGTCTCCTTCGGTTTCTGCCTCTTGAACAGTGTGTTAGTTAAGATCCAGTGAGGATTTCCACAGAAATAATTTAATAGAGGGAATTGGTTCAAAGATAGTAGAGGATCAAAAAAAAAAAAGCATAACTATTTGAAGCACTGAGATAGCACAGAGGTATGAATACCTTCAGGAAGCAGCCACTCCTCTTGGACTCAGAGGACAAAGGGAGGAAAAAGAAAGTTTCCTCAGGGAGAGGCCATTTGCCTGGTGATGGGGCTTTTTTGCAGGTCCGTCAAGGGCACCAAGACAACAGAGACTAGAACCAACTGGTGCTGCCACAGTGAAGAGCCATTGGCAGGATGATGCCGAAACGAACCACAAGCAAACCAGAAGGGACCACTCCTTTCTCCCTTCTTTCCTCCAGTCTCTCTCTCTCGTGGCCCCTATTGACAAAACCTAGCATGACCAAAAGGAACTTCAGTTTGTAGTATTTTAAAAGCAGCATTACAAAGCAGAGGCCAAAAGGGTGGGTTTGAGCTGGGAAACAGTAGCTTAGGAACTGACACAGCAGCCTGAAGATGAGATGATGGAAGGTTTTGGAAGCTCGTTAGCACAGTGCTTGGAATACACCTAGTAAATGCCCCACAGCATTGGTGCTCCCTGGTTGGGCTGTCTACTCTTCTTACACACTGAAATAGAGCCACACAGGCCACTAATATTATGGCCACTAATATTATCCTTTCCCAATTGCTTTCTCTTGATGTGGAGGAGAGCAGGGCAACCCACTCCAGTATTCTTGCTGGAGAATCCCATGGACAGAGGAGCCTGGCGGGCTACAGTCCAGGAAGCTGCAAAGAGTCAGACACAACTGAGCGACTGACCCTTTCATTTCTCTTGACCACATTATAGCATATCAAGAAAACATGTTTCAAGTTCATATTATGCATTCTTTTATTGTTTTCCTCTGGATTTTGTTTTTGAGGAAACATTGGTTTATAACATTATATAAGTTTCATGTGACAACATTATAGTTCAACTTCTGTATATGCTACAATGTGCTATCTTTGAAACCAAATTCTAAGAGGTTTCACCATTTTATGGGAGATTTGTCACTGAAGATGTAGTTTTTAATAGCAAGTGATATTGATTGCTTATTATGTGCTAGGTACCATCACTTTGACATGGCTTCTTTTGTCTAATTCTCCCAACAAGCCTGTGGACAGATATTGTTAGTATCTACATTTTAAAGATGAGGAAACTCAGAAACTTTCAGTACCTTTCCCAAGGCCATAGGGCAGGTAAGTATGGGAGCCAGAGTGTATCTTTTTAAAATTTTTATTTAACAAAAAAATTTTTTACAGGACCATTTTTTAAAAAACTTTACTTGGAGTATTAAAAAACAACAACATTACTTCACAATGTTGTATTAATTTCTGCTGTGCAACAGCTATAAGAGTGTACCCTTTTTACTGCCCTCCATTGCTGCACGTGTGCCACTTAGACCACCCTCCTTCACCCGGGACACTTGGAGCCTATGGTCAACATGGTGACTGGGTTTAACCAAGAGCACAATTTGACTGAAAATGCTTATGTTGCCTGTTATTTCGCTATGTTTTGTTTTGCTGATGAAGCGGGGAGGGGTTTCCTTGGATGCAGCAAAACTGACAAAGGAGACCCGATGATCTTTACATGTCCATGTGTTGCTGCTTCATCCTGGTCATCAGCCCAGCATCAGTCCCTGCTGTGGAGAAGGCATTACTAGGGAGCTGGGCCTATGCATTTTCAAGGATTCTTAATGACATGAGTTTACTGGTGTGCATGGACATGGAATTCCTCCCACGTCTGAGCTCACGGACTTTTTGATCTATACTGACGTTAAGAGCCATTCCCACCCTCCAGCCTGGTCGTATTCTCAGGAAGATCGTTCCAGCTATGCAGATGTCTCTACAGTTCTAGAATAGAAGCTTTCGACCACACCCACGGATCTGTTATGTCTACACCATGGTAACCCCGGAACAAGAAGGTCAGTCTAGTGCCCTTTGGATCTCTGGACCTTACGATCTCACTCTCGGGTATCTGACAGGGTAAGATGTTTTGATCCTCACCCTGTAGCCTCCATGTCCCTTGGAAACGAGGAAGGAATCTGAAAAGGCCCACCGTAGAGGTGTTGGTGATGGAGCTGACCGGTGTGGGGCAAGGAGAGGCGAGCATAAAGAGAGGGTGTATTGGTTGCCGTAGCAATCCCAGCAAACACTCAGAGGAGAGGGTGTGGCCCGAGACTTAACGAAGTGCCACTGGGTTTGAGCAGCTGCTGGAATGTCTGAGCGGAGCCTCATTCCTCCCCACAGAGCCTGGGCCCGGGCCACAACCAAAGACTGCCCTACCTCTCAGGATTCCTCAGGATGAAGACAGCCTGGAAAAGACAAGCTGACCTCCCAGGTGTGGGTTTTCCTTTCCCCCGGCCACAGACCAGGGGCCTCCCAGAAGAAATTTGGAAATCTCCACAAAGAGCCAAAAGAGACTTGATCTACAAATTATTTTTTTTTTCCCCAAAAAACTCTGAGCCGGACATTCTTTAAGGTATGAGCAGGCACTTTGAAAGTTCTTCCCTGCAAAAGTTCACTTCTGTCATTCTCTTTGTTGCCTGCCCTTCCCCGGGGTGGTATTCTCACTGTGGGCATGGCCTTGGGATCCCCAAACCCTCACAGTTGGGTCAAGTAGAAGACAGATCCGTGGTGTATGTGAGCAACAGTAATGTGGGTGGCAGTGGGTTGAAGAGGCAAGTGTGCAAAGATGCTGGATCCCTGACAGACAAGACCACAAGGACAGTGAAGGCCTGGGACTGGCATGACTTGAAAAGCTGGAGTTAAGGAGCTCATGAAAGTCTGAGGTCAAGGCAGGGTCTGTGTCGGAAACCCAGTGATTCAATGTGGCTTCACTAACCAAGAGATGTGTAAGAAACCTGATTAAGAATGAGGTAGTGGCCAAGGTATTTATGACGAAGGAGGTCTGGAGCTCTCCTTAGAGCCCATAAAAGGTGTTGCAGGAATCTGACTTTGCCTTCACCTCCAGGTCTTGCCAGACTCAACCCTTCTCCAGATGCAACTCTTTTCTGTCCCATTTCCTCTTCCCCGAAGCCTTAACTAGCTTAGCAGAAACTCTGGTCTAAGCTATTGCATGAATGGAAACTGGAAGCAAGTGGTGAGATTTTTAAGTGCAATTGAAATGCTAATAGAAAGATACTGGGCACGTCAATGGAAAAGAAAGAAGGAAATCCATTCTCTAATAAATATTTATTATTAATAAGTATTTATTGAGCTCCAGCTGTGCTATGGGAAAGAAACACATGGAACATTTCACATGCTAAGTGTTTTCAAGGGTTACTAAGGTTACCCCATCAAGTGCTCATAATGGCCCTGCAAAGTTCATGCCCACATTAGAAATGGGTCCTAAAAGACTCATTGCCCAACATCTTGAATTGAGAGTCCACACTAGGTTTTCAGTCTGAAATCTACAATCTCTGAATGAGCAAGATGAATACATAAATGCCTATAATTCCTACCAATGTTCTCTTTGAGACAGTAAAGTCTTGATACCTCCAGGAACTTCATTTACATCTAGAAGAAACCTTGTTATTCTCCTCAAGCCAACACCCTTGCCTGGAGCTCTCTTTTACTTCATGAAGGTGAATTGTCTAAGACTACAATTAGTATGAGTGGATACACATTGCTTATTTGTGAGTATACTGCCAGGCAGAGCCCTAGGACATGCTCTGGCATCAACATGACCCTCTAAAATTGAGAATAAATGATGTCGTCTTGCTGACATAGTTTAAACAATTTTTTTCCTCCCCTTAATACTTGGAATCAGGGTCACATTCTAATTATTTAATTTGGGGCCTCAAACTGGCATATGACATGGTTTTAAATGAAATTATATTTAAAACATCACCAGAGGTTCACAGAACACTTAATTGCATGTGAATATGCAACCTATGTGAGTATATGGCAGAGAAGGCAATGGCACCCCACTCCAGTATTCTTGCCTGGAAAATCCCATGGACGGAGGAGCCTGGAAGGCTGCAGTCCATGGGGTCGCTGAAGGTCGGACATGACTGAATGACTTCACTTTCACTTTTCACTCTCATGCATTGGAGAAGGAAATGGCAACCCACTCCAGTGTTCTTGCCTGGAGAATCCCAAGGATGGGGGAGCCTGGTGGGCTGCTGTCTATGGGGTCGCTAAGAGTCGGACATGACTAAAGTGACTTAGCAGTAGCAGTGAATATATGGGTTGTGTGTATGTGTGTGTGTGTGTGTGTGTGTGTGTGAGAGAGAGAGAGAGAGTGGGGGGTGGAGTACCCATTAGAATAGTTCACATCCTAGGCCAGAAAGTGCATGGAAGCTCAAAATCCAGCTAATCACCATCTCCACTACTCTGTTTCTTCCTGGTTCCTTCTATAACAGGGATACTTCTATTGATCTTGGGTAATAATACTTATAACCACCATTTTTAGAAGTGCCTCCGTGTAAGGCACTTTGTGCTTATTGCAGTAAATACACATTAAAATTCCTTAAGTTAGGAATTATCATTCCACTTTACAGATGGGAAAGTTGAATCTTGAGTCATTAAGTAACTTGCTTAATGTCACTTAACTTCATCTCAATTCTCTTATCACACCTGATCAACAGTTGCTACCTCTTCCTAATCCATGCAGATAGCACATCTAAAACCAAAATGTGAGCATCTGAGCTGAGCACACCTCAATGGAAAATTGACTGATGAACCCTGAATTCAGTGGTCAACTTCAAAATGAGTCATTTTGATACCATAGACTCACAACCACAGTGTTGTGTGTTATAATCACTGCTTAGACTATTGTTAAAGAACAAGTCAAAGCATACCACCCGAGTGTACAGACCCACCAGCCCATCTCCAGCCTCAAACACAACATCTTCTTTCCTTTTGTCTCTCACATTCATAAAAATCAGGATTGGGATTCAATTCAGCAAATTCCAAGGTTCTATTCAGGAAGGGCACTGTGTAAGGCAGTGTCAGAGATCCAAAATTGAGTAAGATAGTGTTTCTAGGGTTACCGTGTAGAGATGTGAAGTTGTGTCTTGCCCTAGCCTGCCTGTTCCAAGGAGTGAATATGGCCAGAAATCCAGCCTGGGCTACACTTTTCAGGTCATGGTTTCTGACACTGGTTTTCTTTCATTCAAATGGAGGAGTACTTTTTTTTTTTTTTTCACTTCTCAGAAATGGTATTGAATGTCTAGTAGAGCCCTGAGTTCATCTGGCTTTGAAGAGTTTACATTGAATAGGAGGGAAAGATCAGAACAGAACTATCAAAACATCAATCAGGTTGATTATCCTGCGGCTGCTAAGTCACTTCAGTCATGTCCGACTCTGTGCAACCCCATAGATGGCAGCCCTGGGAGGGGACAATAAGGTGCCATACACACAGTGTATCTCATCAGATGGGGGAGGAAGAACAACTTCATGAAACTGGAGAACCTGAGAAGGAACTGGGGAAATGAGCAGGTTTGGGGCATATGGAGATGGAGGGAGGCATCCAGGTTAGGGATTAGCACCAGCAGAAGCAGGATCTTCAGGGGCTGGGGGCACATCCTCTGGGATGGGGTGGGGGTAGACGTGAGTGGAGGACCACTAGTTCAGAAGCAGTGGGAAGCCAGTGTCACAGGTTGGCTCTGCTGAGACTGGTCTGACCCTTCAGAACAGGCAGATACCATGAACTCATTTCCCTGAGTCCTGGGTGATGGGACAAGAACTGTGCTTTAGGAAGAAATGATGTGGAAGCCGAGTGCCAGTGGACTGTGGGGGAAGAAGCAGGAGAAGGGACGTGGCTTGGTAATGTTACCATGGCTGTTGAGAAGTTGGTGGCAGCCTGAGATGGGATGAGAGGACGGCAAGAAGAAAGGAGGAGGATGGATGTGAGAGTTAGGAAAGAGATATGATGGATTATGTGCAGACACAGAGAAACTGGCTTGGAAAACAATTTCCCTCCGAGTAAAAGCCAGAGTCACTACCGTGGCTAAGGAGACCCTCTGTGACCACTCCCGATCTCCCATGCCTCTCTGCTCTCACCTACCTCCCTTGTTCTCTTCTTCTGCAGACACACTAAGTTCTCTCCCACCTCACCCCTGGTGCTCCCTGTGCTGACTCTCCCTTAGGTATCCACGGGCCTCACTCTCACTTCCTGCTGTTGAGAAGCATTCACGGACCTTCCCTAGAGACACCAGCACCTCCCTACCCCAGCTACTCCTTACCTCACTGCATCTTAGCTTTCTTTGTAACACTCATCACTGGCCACACACACACACACACACACACACACACACACACACAGTGTATTGTCTGTCTCCACCAAGAGAGAAGAAGAGAAGTCGCTCAGTCGTGTCCGACTCTTTGCAACCCCATGGACTGTAGCCCACCAAGCTCCTCGGTCCATGGGATTTTCCAGGCATGAATACTGGAGTGGGTTGCCATTTCCTTCTCCAGGGTATCTTCCCAATCCAGGGATCGAACCCGGGTCTCCCGCATTGTAGACAGATGCTTTACCATCCAAGCTACCAGGGAACCAACTTATTTCCAAATAAGAAGCTTTGTTTGTTCACTGCTGCATCCCTTGCACTTGGCACAGAATAGTTGTTCAATAAATATTGATATCACACACTAGCTGGTGAAGAATCTACCTGCAATGTCGGAGACCTGGATTCGATCCCTAGGTTGGGAAGATAACCCTGGAGAAGGGAAAGGTTACCCACTCCAGTATTCTGGCCTGGAGAATTCCATGGACTGTACAGTCCATGGGTTCCCAAAGAGTTGGACACGTTGACTGAACGACTTTCACTTTCAAAGGCAGAACAGTCCAGATATAAAATGTGCAACCCTGACAGACAGTGAGCTTCTTAATAGTAGACTGATTCACAGTTAGGCAGGACAACCCATCGTAGGAAACATTGTGTGAATAATTCAGCCTTTTGGAGACCCTTTCAAGCCTGCAAATCTACAGATCCAAGTACTCCCAGAAAGGGAGTGTTCTGTTAGAGCACAGAGGGTCAACGCATAGACCTTGGAACCAGGGTCCAAATCCTGGCTCTGCCGCTTATTAGCTGTACCACCCCAGGTGTCTTTGTACTTCTCTCAATACTTCTCCTGTCTTGTTTTCGTTAAGTGTTTTTCTGCTCCTCAGTCACTGATTTCTCAGGGTCCCTGTAGCAGGTGACCTGGCAGAGCAGAGACGTCAAGAGCAGTGCTGAGTTCATGAGTATTTCCCAGGACATTTGAAGAAGCTGCAAGAACTCTCTTCCAGATTATTCTAAAGGTTACTGATTTGCTCCCAACAAAATCATTCCTTGGAAATTATGTCCTAATACAACTTGGCTCTACTATTCAGAAAGCACTCTGAATGGCACATGTTGAGTTGTGGTATGGGAACTTTCTTGAACTTTGATAACCTTTTGTGAGATTGAAATATTGTGACTTCTATGTGTACATTTATTTTTTTTTTAACAAAGCAGCTGTCTTCAGAGAGCAGTTCTCACAGGGAGAGGAAAGGCAAATTGATATAACGTGATGTGTATGTGTGTGTGCCTGCTCAGTCATGTCCAACTTTTGCAACCCTGTGGGCTGTGGCCCATCAGGCTACTCTGTCCACGATAGGTAGCCATTAAAAGCCAACTCTTATTTGTTTTCTGCATTTGAATAAGTGACTTTTAGGTGGACAAAGACAAAGTGAAGGAAGCTTGTCTGTATTAAGTTATCCTCAGAAGAAAATTTGATTTAAAGAACATTAGCAAACTGTAGTCTGTCTGGACTACCTTTCAAGGCTTGGGGATGTTTTTATTATACTGATTTGGAATGTTAAATAGATTTGACCTGTAGATCCTTTTAAGAATGGACTTTGCCATTGTCCCAGCAGTTCTTCCTAACACTTGGCAATGTAACCTGAGGATTTAGTGGCAGAATCAAGGGAAAAACAAATAAAACTTGAAGTCATCAACAAATCACTCACACACTTGAAAATAATCATTATTCTCGAATCAGTCTTACTTTGTTCTCAACTCACATACCCAGGGCATGTGTAGGTTTTGTGGGTGTGGACATATATTATAGATATAAGGTTTTCATCACTACCCTTTTTCCTGTGCCAACCACTGGGCAAACTGAAAGGTTAGTGGTAAAGAACCAGTGGTCTTCTTGGGATGACATGAAAAGAGATGACCCAAAGACAGCTAGCTCTAGAGATGCCCTGGAGTTATTTGTAAGTGAAAAACCATATCACACTGCTATATTTTAAATGGATAACCAACAAGGATCTACTGTATATAACACAGGGAACTCAGCTCAATGTTATGTGGCAACTGGATGGGCAGGGAGTTTGGGGGAGAATGTATACAAGTGTGTGTATGACTAAGTCTCTGTTGTGCACCCGAAACTATCACAACATTGTTCATTGACCACACTCTGATACAAAATAAAAAGTTTTAAAAAAAACCCACATTGCCCTCTTTCCCATTCCGAGCCCCTCATTATCTGGTTGGCAGGAATCAAAGAGTAGTGAGTCTCCCAGCTGATGGGTGACTCATCATGTCATTTAAGTTTGTCAGTCAATGGAAACCAGAGGTCCAATGTCTTTCTCCAGGACTCTCCCAGGGGAAGCTATTAGGGAGAAGGCAGCCTTGCCAGATGTCTCAGTTCAGCTGGCCTAACTGGCATGTGCAGGGCATCTGCTTATACTCAGGGCCTGGCATGAGCAGAGGGCCCTGGAATGATGCTCCAGAAGGTTTCCTCTCAGTTTTCCTACCACCAGCTACCAAGAAAGCCACTGGGAAGCCAATGAGCACCTTGAAACATAAACAAGCAAAAAGACATTTAACTTTCCCATTCCATTTGGTCAAGTCTGGGTTCACTCTGGGTCTACTGGGCTGAACTTAATGTAGTGGAAAGCACATCACATTTGGGAAAGAAAACTTGGATTCCTATCCCAACCTCCACTTAGTTATATGAACTTAGATTCTTCAATGGCCTCTCTAATACACAGTTTATTTGTAAAATGGAAATTTAGAAGAAGTTCTTCTGCTTAACCCATGGGTAGAATAAAGCATATGAAGGTATTTTGCAGCCCATGAAGAAAATATCAGGTAACATAATTTTCACTCTCAAATGTCTGCTTCTAGTTGTACACCCTACCATCAATTTCCAAGTTCACATATCTAACTATCTCTTCTGCAGAAGCTCCCAAACAGCTCATAGATGTACTGAGATAACCGCCCAGCCCTTCTGGCAGCCAGGTGGTGCGTGGCAGGGCCAGAGACCTTGGTGAGCTGCCCCCCAGGTGCAGAAGTCTCCTCCAGCTTGCTAAACACTACTTTATGTGAAAATTCCAACTAATTATCTCTCTGACTTTTAAAATGATTTTATCAAAAAGCAAATATATTCTCTTTCTTCAAAAGCTTCCTCCTCCCAGCTTCCCTTTTCTGTGATGGACAAAAAGAGAAGGCAGAGGCATCGTTTTTGACATTTCTCTCCACTTCCACCCTTTCCCATCCTATGAACCATCATTTTTTCTTTTCTTTCTTACGTCTTGGTGTCTCGCAGAACCAAGCTTGACTCTTGGCTTATGACCATAAACAATTTTATTTACACTGACCCTTGATGTCCACATCTGTGAAATGAAACAATGAAAGTTGTAGGTCTGTCTGTGATGATTAAATCAGCTTGGGTTTGCCACATGTGGGGTACATGTGAGCTGAATTCTGCCTTCTAGCTAAGTTAGATGCCCCAAAGATGTTCACTGTCTTCCAGCCTTTTCTTTTCTACCTCCATAGTGTTATCCCTGTTTTTTACTTTGCCTGGACTCTTCTTTTTCCTGTCCCATTTCTGCCTATCAAGCTCTTGTGCATCCCTCATGGACCATCTTTCAAATACTTCCTCCCTTTGGCATCCAGGAGTGACGCTACTTCCCCTGAACTGTAAATGATTCTTGCATTTTATTCCTACAATTCATGAGGCACTTAACATGACTACTGTGTACTCTGCTTTTGTATATGTCATCTCTTCTTGTAAACGTTCATGTTTATCTTCCTTACACATACCATTTACTT
The DNA here is from genome assembly GCF_029378745.1 of Bos indicus. Taxonomy (NCBI): domain Eukaryota; kingdom Metazoa; phylum Chordata; class Mammalia; order Artiodactyla; family Bovidae; genus Bos; species Bos indicus. The sequence goes on along the minus strand of NC_091775.1, from coordinate 58,846,246 downwards.
AATAAATAGTTTTTAAGTGACCGAAAGAACTCATCAATCAACTGATCAATGATGGATGTCTGGACCTGGCATGAGTAAATGAAAAACAATTTGGAAGTGATGGAATGATTTAAACAAAGAATAAGGCACCAAAGATGCATCCCATTTTGTGTGCTGATTTTTTTTTAATGAACATCTTATAGTCTTACAAAATAACTGGCTGTAGCTGTTTTACGTTACAATACAGTAGATCAGCTCCTTTCACTGTGTTCCCAATCAAACCATCCCCTTGGAGTGCTAACCGATGCACTCAATAGTGATCCCACAGAGGAGAGGACGTGCCAAACCCAATGCCTTGCAATGGAGGGAAGAAGAGGAGAAAATCAAGAATAGCTCTTTGCTTTCATGTACAGGTTTGCCAGCTGACAGTTCTCACTCTGTCCTCTCATCTGTCTGCTCGGAGGCTGTCATACTAATTGCCAGAATCATTCAGCCCTGGGCAACCTGAACCCCAGAGCTCCTAGTCACTAGGAAAAAGAGGAAGCAGAGAAGCAATTTTTGAACAAGGAAACAGAGGGAAGAGCCTCTGGGAGAGGCTCTCTGTGACCCCATGTATGGGGAGGAGCAGCAGAATGCAGACCACCATGTGGACTGAGTGTGAGCTGACATCCACGGGGGATCTGGAACTGTGGTATCTCAGACCTTCAACTTTATTGTGACTGGAGGAGCTCAAAACACTAGGCTCCAGGGGAAAAGGCTGGAAGAACCTGCTGTTTCTGAATGGCCAGGGCTGACTCAGGCTGGGCAACCTGTAGTCTAAAAGGCATTCCACACACCCCCAGATCCCTCCTGTCACCTTCCTAGGGAAGTGATGAACAGCAGATGTTGCCAACAGAGACTAAATTTTTTTAAAAAATGAAGTACAAAAGAGAAATGTTCTCACGGTTACTTCTGTGGGGAGACTGAGGCCAGACACACACCATCATGAACCACAGGTTCCACATTCCCATGGTGGGGGTGGGTAGCAATGGGGGCTGTAACCTTCTTGAGCTGGGCAATGCCCAGGATAACTCTCCTGCTACCTCAGCCTCAGACATGGCAGGATTCCCCTGAATGGAGTTTGACATGCTTCAGGAAATTTGGATAGTGATTTTACAGCTGTTTTAAAATGAAGAATTGAAACTTGTCTACTCTCCTTTTCCATACTGAAGCCTATCAGAATCCCGGAAATAAATATTCTTTCCTTGAGAGCACTAAATGTGAAGCCAGATAAGGAAGAATAGGTATCTATATTGTTGTTTCTGTTATGGCTGGGAATACAGAGGACAAGAGTATTTTGGACGGGTAACCTCTGGCTCTTTACCTTCCCCCATGACTCTGCCACTCTCCTTTTAGATCCCTATAGATAAATCTGTACATATCCCCTTTTCATCCCCTTAACATTCCAGAATGTTGTTCTTTCCTACATGAAGTCTGGCTCAGGTTGGAGTGGGGGAAGGTAATATTTCCTTTTTCCTATTTGCATAGCCAAGGCTTCAGTGTTGATGGGAAGAGTAGAAAACTGTGGTTAGAGGCAAAGAGCAGGTGATCCAGAGAGACCAAGACTGCCCTCAACCTTTTGCCTGTTCTTCCTTTCCTGAGATGATCAGCTGGGGTGTTGAAAAAGAAACTAGCTCCTTACTCTCTTTCTCCATAAAGAAAAAGAAACTAGTTCCTTACTCTCTCTTCCTCCAAAAAGGCCTACTCCATAAATCATTACCCCCCCCCCCCAAAAAAAAAACCCAAAAACAACTGCAATAGACCACATGCAGAAAGAGTCAGCCCGGGCTGTAGACAGAGGCAGGTTAACATGGTCACTTCACACATTATCCATCTATTGAGCAAGAAAGGATCACAATGACAAAATGGACTCTAAATAGTTGAAATTCTTCTCTCTCCCCACAGAGTGTCACCCTTGCTCCATGTATTTTCAGAACTCACTCAAAGGGAGCTCTCTGGGACACAGATTTGACACAAAGCACTTGAATAGACTTTATCTCCCATTCTGCATTGTTCAGAGGATCCCAGTGGTGTGCTGTGGAGACCTGAAACAAAACTGAGTCTCCTTGACTCAATTTGTCCTCCAGTCCTGGGCTCTGATTGACCCCAGTGTCTACCCTGTGAATGGCCTCTGTCAGCTCCTTCATCCCTGCCTATTCTTCCATCTACTCTCACCTTTCCCCCATGTCATTTCCTTGACATTTTCTCCCCCAGAAAGTCAACAATAGGTCATGTGGCTGTGAATGATGGCCAGGCTCAGCAAATTAGAAGATGGGAAACCACAGACCAAGTATGAGGAATGCATGAGTTCCTATAATCCTGGTGACAGGAAGGTGAGCCTGCATACAGACTTGTTGACTGGCCAAGAGCCACCCCTGGAACAGGTACCTGTGGAAATGCAGAAAACCCTGGGCCTCACCGACTGCAATTATGAGTTCTGAGAAGTGAAGAGAAGTACTTTTTGGATGGATACTCAAGACTCATAGTCTAGTTTTCCTGGACCCCTCACCAACGGATACCCCCACCCACCTTTCCATGCCCCTTAGTATTATTCCAAGTCCCCTTCTCCTCAAAGTGGGCCCATCTCTCAGCTCATAAAAAGATGATTAGCTGACATGTGATCATCAAAAACTCCATCCAATCTCTCTCTTTGCTTCCCCAGTTCTCTCTCAACCTGCTAATCCCTATGAATAGAAAGATGGTAGAAGAACTCAGTCCTCAAACCCTCAGCATTCATTTTGGATGTGAACTTCACAGCAGCATGTGTGGAACAATGGATAATTTTTAGCTTAGTAGACAGCAAAAAATATAATATATATAATATATTTATATCATTATGTTTAAATACTTATAAAGAATTAATAACTAACCTCATTATTACTAAGGGAGACTACACAAAGAAAGGAGAGAGCCAGTTTAGATTAGATGAGCCCTGAAAGATGGCAATCCATTCAAAATGGGTATTAACAGAGTGTCCCTGGCAACTGCTCTTCTAGTGTTTTGGTATTGTTTTACAAGTTGGGTGGGGCTGAATAGTTGGCAGGGTGCAGAGTAGGGAGCAGGGCAAGAGTTGAGGATGGGATTGGATAGAATATAAATGGGGGAGGAGGGTCCTTGTATATCTATCATATTTCTCTTTCCATTTTAAATCAACTGCCTCTTTGAAGAAACTTTTGCCTGTGATTCTTCCTTACTTGGGCTACTTGATACAATAGTTGGCACCTATAAACGTCCTCTTGCTTTAAGATCCTTCATGTTCTTCTTCCTTCACTTTATGCCCTTTCTTTTTCACTCATCTTTTCTTTCCTTTTGTGGAGGCCCCTCTTCTTACTGCCTCCAGGGCAGTGGAAGGAAGGGCTTGATCCTACAGTTACAGGTTTTCTTCAGCCCTGGGGTCTCGGCAGGTGCATTCATCCTGATCACAGTCAGCAGCAAATGGAATGACCTAAGGGAAGAGAAGTTGAAATCACCAAATGACCAAAGAGAAGTTGAAATCACCCATTTTTGCACCAAGCTTCACACTTTCAACCAGCCTTTGCTTTTCTCACTTGGTCCCCGAGGAAGTGTGGGATAGCATGTCAGTATCACAGAACTGAAATTAACACTCAGTTCTTTCACTTACACACCATGTCTCCTTGGGCAAGGTAAACCTTGTTTTGCTTTCTTTACACATATAAGGTGGGAGGACAACAGCATCTACCTCAGAGGGTGTTTGGATGGTTTCAATAAGATGATGGATATGAAAAACATATTCTAGGTACCTCTAACACCTGTTACTACTACTTCTAACATTACCACTAATGTTTTCACAAAATCCCTGTAAAGCAGGTAAGACGAATGTTAGTATTTTCTTCTTAGAGGTCAAGAGAGGTAGGGTGCCTTAACTCAAGGTCATGACACTACTACCTAGCTCTATAGGTAGGTAGTAGTATAACTCTACCTAAGACTCTATAACCTAGCTCTATGTTTTCTATTCCCTTGGTGTTCTTGGGGCCATAGGGTCATCTCTGCTATTTTTGTAAGTTTGAGGTTTTGCCCTTCTTGAACCTAGACTATACTTAGGCTTGGTGAAACGATGCATCTCTCTACTCATTGTTTGTGGCTAGATTGCCTTCCTGCTATGTGATTATCCCTCCTCCAGGCCAGAGATGGCCCAGCAACATTTTCTCTCTTCCTGTTTGCACTGCTACCAACAGATAACCATACAGTTTGAGTGTCCATAATTAGCTTCAGAGACAAGTGGGCATTTAGGAGACATGACATAAAAGTGACAAAGATTCTGCTCTCTGGGCATGGATGGTCAAATGAAACAAAAATAGATCAGGGTATCATTTAATAGTTCAAGTGCACTGAAGAGACAGTCTTGGTGATTGGGCAAGTGGTGGAGAATGGGTGGTAGGGTTTGAGGAAATTTCCCAGCATATTTTCATATATGAATTCACTAATTTAAGAGTCAACAAGAGTCAAATGATTTTTCAATCCCTTTTGTGTATACTAGCCACAGCCACTGAAATCCATTAAAGGCAAACCCTAGAACTGCAGAATGTGAGATGGAGACGAGGAGAGAATTGACTGCTTTCTTCTCAAGTGGTTATGCCTTCCTGGGTAGAAAAGGGACCCATGACCAGTTACTTTCTTCAAGTGAGACCAGGAACTAGTTGGCATGATTTCTTACCTGCATTCCAAGCTCTTGATCTCTTTCTCATAGTTTGGGATTTAATGGTTTTTAGAGCAAACTCAACAGTGACACAATGAGCCCTTGAGTTTTCTGCACTAAATAAGTTAATTCATGTCAGCAGTGAGAAGAATGCCTAGCACAGAGTGAGTCATCGGTAAATATTGTCTCTTAGAAGGAGTATTCAGGTCTGTGTACAGGTAATCATAGGTGTGACTTTATTGTGGAGATGAATACAAGGAAGAAAACATTATCTCTTGTGTATTTCTGATTCATCAAGTCAGCCAACTAGCATCAAATATCTTTGGAGTTCTTGGGTTTTCAATCATATTATTCCAAGTTTTCAGCCCACTCGATTTTATATGTTTAACTTGAGCATATCTTCTAATTTTATAGAGCCCAGAGCAACAGGATAAAAGGAGAAAAGAACTACTGCTCAGGATACAGTCTAGGGAGTGTTCCAGGGAGCTTGTGATGGTTGCTCAACAAATACCTGCAATATGCTTGCTAGACACTTTATAGGATTTTTAATTTAGCTATGAATATTTAATAATAGCTGGAGACATTTAAAGCACTAGGTAGGAAGCCCTGCTCTGAAGTAGGAAATGGAAACCCACTCCAGTATCCTTGCCTGAAAACTCCCATGGACAGAAGAGCCTGGCAGGCTACAGTCCATGGGGTTGCAAAGAATCAGATATGACTGAGAGACTGAGCACACACAGATACCACTTCATGGGTAATCCTGCCTCCCCAAGGAGTGGAAGCCGTTATTCTCTGCTCATAGAAACATTTCCTGGACAATGATAAGCAGGTGTGAATCTCTGAGGAGCAGCAGCATGGCTTTTCTGAACCAGCTGCAGGACTGACAATGAGAGAAGTAGTGTTTTCTAACAACTTATCCTAAAATTACAGTCCTTCATCCTGTCACCATAGAGGCTCCCGTGTTTGCTCATTGTCATTCCGTCCTCTTGACTGTTGAAGAAAAACCATGATGTGCCACAAAGTAGAGCTAGCTGAAGCCCCTACTTGTTTCTGGGGCTACTACCCTCTCTCCCCACTCCCAGGTGTCCTCACTTACCTTCTTGGAGGAGAGTGTAGAAGGGCAGCAGTCTCCCCCATCATAGTTGCAGTAGGCCCGGTTATTGATGGTGTCACACCAACCGTCCCCTTGGAAAGGCTGGTAAGGAGGTGGCAGGTCAGTGTCTAAGTACAAATTCACTCTGTTTCACCCTTTTCTCCCACTTAGCCCACCTCAATATAATCCACAGAACTCAAGATACATTATTATGGGAGCACACCCAAAGGGCAGGGTCAAAACTGACCCAACATACTCAAGAAGTTGAAAAGTCTCAAGATAAGACCCTTGGATCTAAGGAATTGTCAAATTTCATACCTAGCATCTGTTCCTGGCCTATTCTAGGGTCCAGAATGGTTCACTGAATTCCTTGATCAACTTTTTCACCTTCTTGTAATAGTAGGTCTTTATATCATGTGGTTTACAGAATATTTTTACATACAAGAAAATTAAAAAAATATATATATATATATATATATTTACATGTGTTAACTCTGTTGGTCATCAAGAAAAGCTGTGCATCAGGCAAATTTGGCTTTAAAAGTCCTATTTCATTAGTGAGGAAATGGAGATAAATAGAGTTGACAAAAATCTCCCCAGGTCACACAGCTAGGGTCAAGTAGAATTTGGGATTAAAAGTCATGTATCTTGACTTTTTGCTGCTTGTTGAACCATAAAGAAGGCTGAGTTGGACCATAAAGAAGGCTGAGCACTGAAGAATTGATGCTTTCAAACTGTGGTGCTGGAAAAGACTCTTGTGAGTCCCTTGGACAGCAAGAAGATCAAACCAGTCAATCCTAAAGGAGATCAACCCTGAATATTCATTGGACAGACTGATGCTGAAGCTCCAATACTTTGGCCACCTGATGCAAAGAGCCGACTGATTGGAAAAGACCCTGATGCTGGGAAAGACTGAATGCAGAAGGAGAAGGGAGTGACAGAGGATGATATGGTTGGATGGCATCACTGACTCAGTGCACATGAGTTTGAGCAAAATCTGGGAGATGGTGATGGACAGGGAAGCCTGGTGTGCTCCAGTCCATGGGGTCACAAAGAGTTGGACACAACTGAGTGACTGAACAACAAGACAGATTAAGGACTGTAACCTCCACTTCTTCTGGTGTTTGTACTTAGAGACCCAGTTCTGGGTTGCTATATTGACTCAAATGATGTCTGTGCAGAGTGCAATGGTCCTAGGGTTTGGTATACCATGCTGGAAAACAAGTCATCCTGCTTGTACAGCTACTTCACGCATAGCGGCTAGACACAGGGTTAGAGCAGAGAAAGCCAAACAGTTTCCATCTATTCCTATTACTGCTACAAGTTAAGAGAAACCAAAATGGGAAAGGGGCCCAGGCCAAACCAGAGTTAATGGAGTGTTTCACCCCCAAAGGGAATGTATGATAAGAACAGCAACCAGTGGTTACAAAATAGCTCGGCAGCCCAATGTGTCGTTTCTCTAGAACCACTCCTGGAAGGAAACAGTGTCCCGCAGCATCCTGGAAGGCACACCAGCCAACCCAGCCCACCTACTCAATCACATCAGCTGCTCCCCATGCTGAGTGGATGCCTCATTATAAAGCTCACGAGACATCTCGTGATCAAACTCTTGGGGCCACAGACGGTCAGTAGACTCTTGAATCCTGAGACCACCTTTCAGTTCCCACATTCAAATCACTTTCTCTTTCCCCACCCTCCTTAAAGGTCAACTAGAATGACTGTTCCCTATTTCACTGTGCTTTGATGAGACAGATCACTAAACTAAAAAAAAAAAAAAAAGGCCATTAAATAATTTTCAGCAATTGCGTTACATCAGAACAAGTTCATCCAAGCTATTACTTCAATGTTTTGATTTATTCTATGGGGTCCAGAGGTCACTGGAACACCATTCCAGATATATACCAGTTTGCCAACCCCTGAGAAGCTGCTACTTGTGGGGTGGAACTCAACAGCTGTCGTACAGCTGCACATACAGCAATGTCAGATGAGAGTGGGAAGTGAAAATGAATTCTGTTCTCAACATAGGCCTCGCTGGGATAAAAGACAAAGATTCTGAGATGAGCATTGTTTTCAATGCTGGAGCCCATTGCTCTGGCTCTGGAGAACTTGGAATAACTATACAATAAGCACTTAAATCTACAATTACAGCCAAATAAGAGGAGTCAAAATGCAACTAGCCACATCCTTAACACCTATAGATGCCCCAGTTCTCCTGGGAGGACCAAGTGCATCCCACTGAGATTCCCCCAGATTTTTTTTTTTTTTCTTTTTCGTGTGTTTGGAGTATATTTTCCTCATCTAACACTGCATCTGTTACTTTTCCTCCAACCCTGACTGACTCATTGGCAAAACTAATCTTGTTCCTTCTTTCTCTTTCATGTAATTGTCTATAAAAATCCAAAGAGCACCCAAAATACTTTTCCCACATTATAAAAGCATGGGCTTCAATATGGAGGACTAAAGGGAGAGCTAAAAAAGATCTTCCTTTTCATAAGAACCACTTAGACATTTGAATGGATTAATAAGAGATCCTTTGGAGTCTTTCTTTCCAATATCTTCCCCAAGGATGGCCTCTCTCATCTCAAGAGCATTAGGGAAGATGTGTTGAAAAGAGCAGAAATGGCCTAGGTCTAGGTTCTGCAGATCCCACTGGACAACAATGGCTATAGCCTGGACATGATTTCTAAAAATTGCTTCTGTTATGTTCTTAAAGGTCATCTGGGAAGAGAAAGGAATTTATAAAAAGGAGCATAAATACAAAGAAAAGGTTGAAAAGACCCAAGTATTTAATTTACTGTATACCTATTAGAATTAATTGTTCCTCCCCTAACCTGCCAAAAAACAACTACTCCACCCTAAACAAACAGAGTCTCCTATGGCAACATGTGCCTGGGAAGCTTGACAGCTTGAGTCCAAAATCACAATGGAAAAAATAGGAAGGGAAAAACGCCTAATTGATCCAAAATTTTTAAATTATCTGAAGACTGGATGTAGACTGGGAGACGTAAATCACACTAACGGAAAGCTGTCTGATTTGGGACGTCACTCTTCCCTACAGGAAGCTTCCCCAAGGGAGGGTACAGGATCGGTTTCTCTGCGTCCATAGGTGAAATCTTCATTACTCACTCGCGCACTTCACTTTCCTGTATCGTTACAGTGTTCCACACAAGTGAATTTTTCAAATACCTAACACTTATTTCTTTAAGAGCCACTTTTAATTTTTATTTTAACTATTTTCACAGAAGAAAAAAAACCTTTTATAAAATTCCAGTTTCTCTGTCTTTTGATAAATTAGAGAATACAAAGTCATTAACTTGAATATTTTTCATTTTTACTCACAAGGAAGCTCTTTGCATTGGGATAGTTACTTCTTTACTAAACAAGCCTCCTTCAACATACACACAACACAACACCACACACACACACACACACACACACACACACACACAGACATCCTCATGGATCTAGTTTTGTAGAATCAACCTAAAGTAAATACGTAAATCTGAGAGAGAGGCTGAGTTGCTCTTCTTATGATGTTTGATGATACCTACAGGAAAGCTTTTGTTGCAGTTGGCTGTGTTCCAATCAGATGAAGTGGCCGTATAAATGACTATGCGTAAGTGATGCAATACAAAGAGGAAAGGCTGTCAGTCTGTCCTGTCCCTATGACTTGACTTCTTAAGAGTAAAGATAATTTCTTCTTTATGTTATATTATCTGGTGAGACAGCAAAAGAGACACTGATGTATAGAACAGTCTTATGGACTCTGTGGGAGAGGGAGAGGGTGGGAAGATTTGGGAGAATGGCAATGAAACATGTAAAATATCATGTAGGAAACGAGTTGCCAGTCCAGGTTCGATGCACGATGCTGGATGCTTGGGGCTGGTGCACTGGGACGGCCCAGAGGGATGGTATGGGGAGGGAGGAGGGAGGAGGGTTCGGGATGGGGAACACATGTATACCTGTGGCGGATTCATTTTGATATTTGGCAAAACTAATACAATTATGTAAAGTTTAAAAATAAAATAAAATTAGAAAAAAAAAAAGATAATTTCTTCTTTATGTTATATTATCTGGTGATATTTTCTGTTTAAATTGCTCTGGGGAGTTAGGTATGGGAATGGTAGCTCTATCTGTTGCCTATGGATATAGTCATTCATTCAATCACTTAACATTTATTCCACACCTATTTGTGCAAGGCATTGCTATGGGGATACAGAGAGAAATAAAACAGGGCTCCAGTCCTCAAGAAGATCCCCATTAGCAATCACAGCTGCTGCTGCTGCTGCTGAGCTAGCACAGAGATACAGACAGACGAGAAGTACCTAATTCAGATTTGGGGTGGATGAGAGCAGCGGAAGGATTGCAGGAGCTTTCAGGGGTTGGCGCTACTCCTTCTAACCCTTGTGAAAAAGAGCCTAGCGCTGGATGATGCAGAAGGACCTGAAACTGTACAAGTGGAAGGAGAGGGTGAAAATAGACAGGTAGGTGGTCCCAGATGGCTTCTCACAGAACCCAGTGTCAGGAAGAGTGCCATAAATTTAAACTTTGACTGATTGGCTGATAGTACCCCTATTTTGTGAATTAGATTAAGAACACTTTTCCTCTACAGCATGCAATGGAACACATGGCCTCACTGATGTTTTAGAAAGGTTAGTTTTGGACTTCAGACCTTCTGCTCTGCTAACTGGAAGACTGAGATCTTAGCCAAAAATGATTATATCCCCAAAGTCTGGGACAAAAGCCTTTGTATTTGTATCTTTTTGTATTTGTATCTTAAGAGGTGTTTTAGAATAGGAGAAGATGCTAATCACATTTTTGCATGCCTAACACTATTTTCTTTCTCCTACATCATTTCCCATCAAAACTTTCTCGTTATGTGAATGACAAATCAGACCCACACCCATTTCTCCATATTGATTAGGCTGCATCAGGCCAAAAGAAGCCTTTCTCCAAGGCAGCTGTGGTATCACACCCAGGGAAGTCCATGCAGCAGATGGAAGCTCTCTGATTCTCCAATGAATGGTGATCTCCAGCCTCGTTCTTTCAGCCCTTGGATCTGCCCATATGTCCATACTGCCTGGGTTTCACTGCAAGGCCTCTCAGAATCTCAGGGGCAAAATCTGAGAGATTTTTGAGCCCCCGCAGGGACTCTTAATGACCACAACACTACTTGCTTTTTCTTTAAAAAGACCACCGATACATAAAATTCTAAGGCTGATAGATCCCTGAGGACTATTTGGTACCAAACTCTTACTTTACAAATGATGAAATGGCCCTTTAATAAGGTGAAATGTCTTGTTTGAAAGGCTAGATATGGCAATCCTGGGAAGAGAGCCCAAATTTCTTAATTCTTGATCTTCTTTCTACTAAACCATGCTACCACCATCTGATTATTTCATTAACCTTTTCATTTTTGTGGACTACAGAGTAACTTAAATTCCTTTGGCACCTCTATAAGAAGGGCTTAGTTGTAGGAATGTTAATAATGAAGTGAACTCAGTGATCTAATACAGAAACCAGGAAAGGGTCATACCTATACTTGCAATTCTCCTGGGCCCCCACAACCTCACTTCAGTTTTTCTCAGTTTCAGGTTAAAGGTTTGTGCCAATAAGCAACCTGATACTATAGCTCCTTCTGATCTTGGGGCTCAATTGGTCCATGTTTCTTTCCCTAGAGCTGATTCTGCCAGGAGGAAGCAGTGCTGAGCTTTCATCTCATCAGCAGATACCTGCCACCCAGAAACATTGATTTCTGGGCCTTAGAATTGTAATCAGATCTCTCTGTTCTTCAAAATCAGGTTCCCTGGGGTTTTCTAGTCCTTTTGCCGGATCCTCAGGTTGGGAAGTCTGATGTGGGACCTAGAACCTTCACAGTAGTGTGAGAACTTCTTTGGTATTATTATTCTCCAGTTTGTAGGTTACCCACCCAGCAACTTCAAGCTGTGTTTCAGCAGTATGTGAACCAAGAATTTCCAGATGTACAAGCTAGATTTAGAAAAGGCAGAGGAACCAGAGGTCAAATTGCCAACATCTACTGGATCATATAAAAAGCAAGGGAATTCCAGAAAAACATCTACTTCTGCTTCATTGACTATGCTAAAGCCTTTGTGTGGATCACAATAAACTGTGGAAAACTCTTCAATGGGAATATTAGACCACCTTACTTGTCTCCTGAGAAACTTGTACACAGATGAAAAAGCAACAGTTAGAATTTGACATGGAACAATGGACTGGTTCAAAATTGGGAAAGGAGTACATCAAGGCTCTATATATGCATATATACTCTGTATATGTACAGAGGACATCAAATGAAATGCCAGATGAATCACAAGCTGGAATCAAAACTGCTAGAAGCAATATCAACAACCTCAGATATGCAGATGACACCACTCTAATGGTGAAAGAGGAACTAAAGAGCCTCTTGATGAGGGTGAAAGAGGAGAGTAAAAAAGTTGTCTTAAAACTCAATATTCAAAAAAATAAGATCATGACATCTGGCCCATAACTTCATGGAAAATAGATAGGGAAAAAATGGAAACAGTGATAGATTTTATTTTCTTGGGCTTCAAAATCATTGCAGACAGTAACTGCAGCCACAAAATTAAAAGATGCTTTCTTCTTGGAAGGAAAGCTATGACAAACCTAGATAGTGTATCAAAAAGCAGAGACATCACTTTGGTGCTGAAGGTCTGTATAATCAAAGATATGGCTTTTGTTTTCCATTAGTCATGTATGGATATGAGAGTTGGACCATCAAGAAGACCGAACACTGAAGAATTGATGTTTTTGAATTGTGGTGCTAGAGAAGACTCTTGAGAGTCCCTTGGACAGCAAGGATATCAAACCAGTCAATCCTAAAGGAAATCAATCCTGAATATTTATTGGAAGGACTGATGCTGAAGCTGAACTCCAATACTTTGGCCACCTGGGTGAAGAGCTGACTCATTGGAAAAGACTCTGACACTGGAAAGATTGAGGGCAGGAGGAAAAGGAGGCAACAGAGGACGAGATGGTTGGATAGCATCACTAACTCAATGGACATGAGTTTGAGCAAACTCTAGGAGATAGTGAAGGACAGGGATGCCTGGCATGCTACAGTCCACGGGGTCACAAAGAGTTGGTCATGACTTAGCAACTGAACAACAAGAAGAAAGATGATAAAGCCAGGCATTTTCTGCTCACTGCAGTCATCTGAGGAAAAGAGGGAATGGAGTCATTCCACTCTTCCTGTGTTCACCCATTGGGGTGGGAGGGTGCCAGTGATCTCACATTTGTGGGTTTGCAACAATCTTCTTGAAAATGCAAAATTCAAATTGACAGATATCCTGAGATGGATTGTGCAGGAAGAATTTCTTAGATACAATGTCCTCTGGAAAATCTCATCTGGTGTCCTAGACCCAGAGAACTCTCCGTGCCTGTGTACTATGGCATATTTTATCCATATATGCTTTATAGGACCTAACATTCAGCATGTACTGTCAAGGGCTCAGAGTCTAATCACTTCTGTAGTGCCAGGTACTAGCTCAGCGCCTGATGCACTGCAGGTTCCCAACAAATAAATAACCATGATGGTGTCTATCCACATTTTCTTAGCATACTTTATGAGCCGATTGTCCTTTTCATTAGTCCTCTCCTCCAAGGTGCACAGTATGGATACACACTTATTACTGAGTGGGAAGAGATAGTAGGATGCACTGTCTGAAAATTCTCCCTCTATAAACAATCTAGAAATACTGAACAGATTTATCAACATAGTCTTAGTTCTATAGGTGGGATAATAAGGGAAGAATCGAAATTGCCAGGGGCCAAAATCTAGAGCAGAAAGAAGGCAGTGAAACTGTGACTGCCCTTGGAATGCTTGCAAATACTATCTGTGATCAAGTGGTTGAGTTTTAACAGTTGATCAGGAACAGGGACCCAGGTCTTGGATCTTTGCAAAATGGGGATATTTTAAGTGGCTCTGTTAGCATTTTGTATGCATGCTATGCATGCACGTATACGGGTTCTTTACCTCTAGCACCATCTGGGAAGCCCATGGAACAACATATATATGGTAATGCTGCACAGGTAGCTTAACTCATCCAGAACTAAGAGATTTTCCTGTGCCTACCTACCTGACCTCAAATCTCCATGATTTAATCCAAGGAGTGGCAAGGTCACTAATCACTAAGATATTAAAGACCTCCTAGGTGCCCAGCTAACAAGTGAAACCATGAAGAGTGCCTTCTTGAAGGCCAACAGTCTACTCTTCAAACAACAGATAAGCAAGACACAATTGAGAGGGAGGCAATAAAGATACACATTCTATTGGATGAGCAGAGGGGAGCAGTCCCATTTCGTGGCCCTCAGAGAGGGGTCAGTACTCAGGTCTACTCCTGTGGTCTATTGTGCTTTACTGGTCCATATGAGGTCACTAGACCCTCAAGAGAAAACCAAGGGGGACCTTGACAAGGTCAGAAACAGAAGCCTGATTATTACCAGGTTACCTCTATCTGACACTAAAACCAAATACAATCTTAGAACAGAAATAACCAAGTAGTGCAAAAATGAATCCCTTCTGCAAGAAACAGGATACAATGGACAGGAAAAGAAAAGCAAACAAAATAAGCTCAAATTACTTCTTTCAGCTATAACACGTTTATCTGCAGTGAGGTACCCAGAACTTCAAAGCTCCTGCCCAGTAAGATGCTGTACAGTATGGTGATTCAGAACATGAGGTATACTGTGAGATAAACCTACACCCAGGTCCCAGCTCTGCTCCTCAGCAACTGTTAGAGCCTGAGCGAGTTACTGCACTTTAAGCTGCAGTATTCTCCTTTGTAAATAGGAATAACACCTATTTACAGAGTCGCTGTCAAGAAAAAATGAGTGAATGGGGATGAAATGCTTAGCCCTGTACCTGGCCCACAGTAAGTACTCGATCAATCCTAGTTTTATAAAGGTGCCAGGAATGTACCATTGCTTTTACCAGGGTGTGGGTTGGTGTCTGAGCTCCCTCCATAGAGACTCTGGTCAAAAAGACATCAAGATTCTGCCACCAACATTTTAGGATCAAAGCTGTGGACGCTTTCATCTCTGCTCCCACCACTCTCAACCATAAATGTACCTATCTGAGTCACGGAGGAGAGTCGGATGACAAGGGAAATGGGTCTGGGACTTATTAAAACCGACTGGGAAAAGTCTTCCTGGCTTCTGGAAACCAGGGCTCCCCTAAAAACCATAGTGGTGACTCGGGTGTCTTAGCCTCTGAAAAACCCCAAACCATCACAGACACCTCTTCCCTGACGGGCACTGGAGGAAAACAGGAAGGTGAGAAGACTCTGTGACTTATTTTTCAGCCAAAAAAAACCTCCTAGCAGTTCCTTCCATTTAGCTGCAAAAAAAAGACCCAGAAGCTCAGACTCCCCACTTCATTTACAAACATACACCACCTGCTTCCCCACGTGGCCCTTCTCTTGGCTCAGCACGGCCCTGGTGCTTCTCACCCACACCCGGCAGGGCAGGGGATATTAAGGTCCTGATGGGGAACCAGGGGCAGCAGGGTGTTCAGGTAGAGGCTGCACTTCCCTGTGCCAGAAAATCATGGGCTCCAAGTCAGAGCTCTGCTTCTCACAGGAGAGAGGAGAAGAGGATATGTCTCCAGGGTCCTTGTCATTCTCTCTCAGGGAGCTTAATAAAAGGACAAAATCCTCCTGCAAATTTGTGATCTGTCCCTCTGCTGAGAAATGTTTACCAAATCGAACCCCTGCTGCTGGTGGGACCATGTCCTAGCCCTCAAGTGCCCAGGGAGGCCTCACGGATAGTAAGACACTCTGTGCCTCGGGCCTTTACCTCCCTCTACCTTTTACCAAAACTGTATGAGGCTGTGACAGAACCGGTACTCCACTCCCAGTGTATGTGTGCTCAGTCGCTCAGTCGTGTCCGACTCTTTGTGCCCTTCTGGACTGTAGCCCACCAGGCTCCTCTGTCCATGGGGTTTTCCAGGCAAGAATACTGGAGTGGGTTGCCATGTCCTTCTCCAAGGGATCTTCCCAACCCAGGGACTGAACCTGTGTCTCTTGTGTCTCCTGCTCTGCAGGCAGATTCTTTACCCGTTGAGCCATCAGACACCTTTCCCAAATCCCTTAACTCCCTTCTCAAATCCCTTAACTCCCTTCTCAAATCCCCATAGTTACTCACAAGGTCACTGCCTGCCCTCGGCCTCAAACCCCAACTCCATGTCCTAAACACAAGGCCCCTAAACCTTTCCTCTCCTCCGCCTTTGGTCTTACTCCTCTCTCTCATGCTTTCCTTTCCTCCAGAGCAGTTGATCCTGCACAATCAGCTTGTCCAGTTTTGATGCCAGTGGTTCCCAGTCCTTCGCTGGCAAACCAGGATTTCATGGCAGCATCACCTGTCTCATCTCCAAATTGAACCACACAGTAGTGCTTCTTAAGATACGGTCAGGTGACCCAGCAGCAGTCCTTCGGGTGGCCTGATGGCTGTGCTGAGGTTCCCAGTGGGAGATGATGACAACACACTCTCAAGACCCCACCCATGTCTCCATCACGAGGCTGGTGGACCCATTAATTCTCATGATTTTGCCTGTCTAGTTTTCATGGTAGGAGGGACATTTTAGGTGGCCTACAAGCTCTCCTGATAGTCTTGCTACAGGGCATTTGGCTTTCGTCTTTAAAAGAGGAATAAGTTAACAATTGTTTGTTCATGGGAATTTCCTGCCTTGGATCCAGCTAACTGGAGCAACCTACTGTGGTTCAAGGCCAGAGGTAGAAATGTTGAACACAAGAAGTTTGATGTCTACAAGGGCCATGGGGATAGGGGCACTTCCAGTTTGTCCTCATGCAATGAGGGCCCTGCATTAGCATAAGGCCTAACACACCACAGTAGGTACTTCCTGAATATCCAGTGGATGAGACCTGTGAGAATTGACTTTATAAGCTCAGAAAGCAGAATAGTGTTTGCTTTCTACTCCTCTGGACTTTCCTCCAAGATAAGGTATTTTCCTCTCTCTGGTTCTCTACCCTCCCCGGATATCTGTTCTCACTATCAAGGACTCTCTAAAGCATCACTTGAAATATGAGCTTGGCATGACCTTCCAGGGAGAGGTTCACCAACAGATTCTCAGGAAACCAAACTGAAAGACTCAGAAGAAGAAAGCTAAGAGCACAACACCAGGCTGCTACAGGCACCTTGCCCAGCAGGTGGGACCTTCTGCCTGGCTTCCAGGCACCTCTGTAGGTGGTCCTTCATCCCCGCTTCCTCCCTGGGCATCTGCCATCTGCGGTGCCAGTACCCCAGCCCACATGATCAAGACATGGAGCCCTATAGGCTCTGTTCACGCTCTTGGAGGACAAGGAGGTGAAAGCCAGAGGAAACAGGCAGAAGTCAGAGGTGGAGGACCTGCCGCCAGAGACAGGGACAGAACACGTGAAACCTGGAAGAAGGCCTGGGCCTGATGGTGGGGTTCCTGCTCTGACTTCCAGCCTTCACCTCCCCCTGTCCCCGTCTCCTGGTTTTTTAGCCAGCCTGCAGTTCATGGGAGGTTGAAGCAGCCCAAGCCGACGACAGGAATGTTCCACCGCAGCCCCCGACACGCGTGCTCGCCCCCAGGCGCCCCCGCCACACGCACTCTCCTGCCAGGCAGCTCGGCATTTCTTGGCTCCCTAAGCCTGCCCGTGGAAGATGACTGGGAATGCAGACTGTGGGAGGAAATGACAATATTCATTGTTTGGATTAAATATTTTTCTTGGCCCTCCTGTTGTTTGCTGAGCGTCTTTTTCCCCCCCTTCCCATTCTCTCTTTCTTTCCCTCCTCCCTCCCTCTACTTCTCTCTCTCCCCCTCTCCCTTCCTCTCTCTCTCTCTCTCACCTCCTCCTCAGTAATCAAGCACACTGAGAGAAACTTCAAGGAGAAAGCAGAAACTCCTAGGGTGGGAAGAGCTGTTGAAGGAAATTAAAGTAGTTGACAAAGGCTTTTGCCATTCTGGTACCATAACCAGCTCTTCACAAGGATGTTTCACTTTGGGATAAATCTAAACCTACATTGCTTTGAGTTTGCATAAGTCTTCTTGGGATATAACCCATAGTGCTTGTTTTCTCTCTTATTCGCTCCTTCTTTCATATATGTGCAATATGTGTGTATATATATGTATACACATATATACATAGGGCTTTCCAGATGGTTCAGTGGTAAAGAATCCACCTGCCAATGCAGGAGACGAGGGTTCAATCCCTGGGTTGGGAAGATCCTCTGCAGAGGGAAATGGTAACCCACTCCAGTATTCTTGCCTGGGAAATCCCATGGACAGAGGAGCCTGGTGGGCTGTAGTCCACGGGGTCACAAAGAGTTGGACACGATGGAGTGACTGAGTATGCACATATATACACAAAAATATAATGCATAAATAACATATATCATTCTTATATAAGATAAATGTGTAAATAACAATCCCTAATATATAATGATTAGAAGACAGATACATAACCTTAAAATATGCGTTACAAGCCCGAGAAAACCATAATTGAAGACACATGTACCCCAGTGTTCACTGTAGCACTATTTACAATAGCTAGGACATGGAAGCAACCTAGGTGTCCACTAACAGATGAGTGGATAAAGCAGCTGTGATACATATGTACAATGGAATATTACTCAGCCATAAAAGGAATACATTTGACTTAGTTTTAATGAGGTGGATGAACCTAGAGCCTATTATACAGAGTGAAGTAAGTCAGAAAGAAAAATAAATATTGCACACTGACACATATATATGAAATCTAGAAAAATGGTACCGATGAACCTATTTTCAGGGCAGCAGTGAATGTGCAGACACAGAGATTTATGGACACCGTGAGGGAAGGGGAGGGTGGGAGGAATTGAGAGAGTAGCATGGAACGATATACATTATTATATGTAAAACACATAGCTAGTGGGAATTTGCTATATGACAAGCGAGCTCAAACCTGGTGCTCTGTCACAACTTAGAGTGTTGGGATGGTGTGGGAGGTGGGAGGGGGTTTCAAGAGGGAGGGCACATATGTACACCTCTGACTGGTTCGTGTTGATGTATGGCAGAAACCAACACAGTGTTGTCAAGCAATTACTCTCGAATTTAAAAACAAATGAATTTAAAAATATACGCTACATTGTATACACACACACACTCACACACACACACATTCAATTTCTCTGGAAGCCCCAGGCAGAAACAGTGACTCTTAAAGGTAAAAATATTTTTACAACTAGAAATCGACACATAGAGATAAGATACTATTTTTATTTTATATTTGACATTTTCTGTGTATCAGGAGCTGTGCTATAAGGTTTGTACTCATGATTGTATTGAACCCTCACAACAACCCATTTTATACATGAGAAAAACCAGGGATCAGAGCTGTTAAGAAATCTGTCTCTAGAAAAGATGCAGAGCTGCCATCTGACACCCAGGTCTGTGCTATAAACATCTTGGGAGGCTTACTCTGCCTCCAACATCATTCACCATAAAATAATGATACCCCTCACTTTACTTTTCAGAACCGCATACCTGGTTCAATCTCTACCATAATTATGGGCGTGAAGTAGTCACTTTCTGGATGGAAAGTCAGTGTCACAGAGGCTCCTGAGAAGTGTTATCATCTTCAAAATATACGATGAGCCAGGCATGGAGCTATTTAATGGAATTCTGGAATGTCTATTTGATAGATACTTAGTGTGTCTCCTAAATACAAGCTATGACTAAGTATCTGCCTTAAAGAAGTTTTGGCGGCATCAGCATTGAATAGGGCAGAATCTGAGACAACAGGGGAAAAAAAATCACAAGCCAATGCAGGATTAATTGCCAAAGGAATTAATGGCAACAATAAGACCTATAGAAGTTCAGAATAGGAAAGGGTCTGGGGCATTTCAGAAAGGCTTAATGGAGTAAATGGGATTAGACTTAATCTTTGAGGGTGGAGGATTTGGGCAGAGGAACCGGGAGAAAAATCCCAGCAGGAGGGCAAATATACGCCAAGATTTCAAATGGAAAAAGAAAAGATATATCTGTGGTTTTCTGCCTGGATTATTAATGGCCTAAGTTTGGAACTAGGTCAAAATCTCCATCTAGAGGAATCTAGTCCTTATCCCTGAAAAAAGTAGGGAGCAATGAAATCTGGGAGAGTGTGTGTGAGTGTGTGTGTGTGTGTGTGTGTGTGTGTGTAGAAGAAGAATATGGTAAAAGTTGTCTTTCAAACGTTGGATCTGGGGACAGTGCGGGGAATGTTTAGGAGAGAACTGGAGGGCTCCACAGTAGGTAGAAGTTGATCTCAAGCAGATAGGAACTGAGAAGAACAGAATTGTCTGGTCATAATATGCAACAGGAAAAAAGAAGGGAGGGGTCTTATGAAGGAAAATTGTCAGGACTCGGCAAGTGGCCACATTTGGTTAGAAGACCACGGTAATGAAGGTCTGTCTGTGACAATTTACTCAAATCATGATAAGCTTTTCTCAAAAAATTAGCTCATTGAGAAAACAGCTAGAAAGACTCCTCACTAAATCTAAGGACTGAGTCAAAATAAAACCTATCAGCAAACTCTATACTATCTCACAGTGAGAAGCTCTACACATCTTCTTTGTCCATTTAAACAAAGGCCCAGAGGGTCTCTCCTGCCCAACTTCTGCTAGGTTTTCCCCACAACTTGGCCGTGACTATTTTATCACCCCAAGTAATATTCAGGTCCAGCTAAGTTGAGGAATGGCAGGAGGGAGGTGGCATGTTTATTCTGGAATACTTTCTTGCCAAGAGTCATTTCTTTTAGCCCCGATCTAATTTTTAGTTCCTGTGTCTGCAAGGAGCTCAGTTTGTGTGGCTGGTTACTGTGGTTCCCATCCTCAACCTGTCACGCCATCCTGGGTTGTCAGCCTGGCTGTTCTGTTCTCCGTTAATTGGTCCATCCATCCAGTCTCACTTTCACCCATATGGAACCTATTCTCTGTGCAAGTGTCTTGTTTACATTCCCTTTATCTACGGGATGCTTGTCTGTGTATCTTATTCACTCATCCGCTGATCAGCTGCATCTGTTTCACAACATGTTCTCCAGGCTCACTTTGCTGGTCTCTGATCCTTGCTAAGCAGGCCTCCTCTTCTGGGGGCAAGCCTGCAAAGCCCAGGGAGAGATCCTAACAGGTGACCAGCACCCCACGTTCATCTCTCACCCGAGTTCCCTACAAATGCTGCATTGCTAGTTCGTGTGTTCTCTATTTGTTTATTTGTTCTTAATCTTCCTACCAGTTTAAGAACAGGGCAGGGATGGGATGGAATGGGCTGCCTGGGTTCATTTACAGCCTCACACTGCTCTAGCTGTGGGGATTTGGAAATGTAATTGAATCCTTAGCCCCCTAGTTTCCTCATCACGAAAACAAGAAGGATACGAATGGTAATAATTTCTCATAGAATGCACCTGGCATTCAATAAACATCCAATAATGTTATTAATTATACCATGGAAGCAGGAGTTATTTTTCTGTCTCCTGAGTGCAGCAAGCCTGCATACTCTGGGTATCCATGCTTCCCTATTGGTGAAAGTGGAAAGTAGTTCTTCAGAGGCGGCTACCAGAAAGCCTGGTTATTCTTCTCTTGCAACTATGACCAGTAATACCAGGGATCTTACCATTAAACTTGCCCAACTATAGGGACAGAATGACTCTACATACATAACACAGCTTTCGCTCTGTGCTCAGTTGCCCATCATGTCCAACTCTTTGTAACCCCATGGACTGTAGCTCACCAGGCTCCTCTGTCTAAGGGATTCTCCAGGCAAGAATACTGGGTGGGTTGCCATTTCTTTCTCCAGGGGATCTTCCCAACCCAGGGATCAAACCCGCATCTCCTGTGTCTCCTTCATTGGAAGGCAGATTCTTTACCACTGCAACACAGCCTTAAGGCAGGCAAATTAAGCAAAGCTATCTGAAATACAAGTCATCTCTCTTAGGTTCTGTTGGATAGCTTCCCTGGTGGCTCAGATGGTAATGAATCTGCCAGCAATGTAGGAGACCCAGATTCAATCCCTGGGCCAGGAGGATCCCCTGGAGAAAGGAATGGCTACCCACTCCAGTATTCTGGCCTGGAGAATCCCATGTACAGAGGAACCTGATGGGCTACAGCCCATAGGGTTGCAGAGTTGGGTATGACTGAAGAGTTTTAGCACATAGCACAGAGGGCTCTCATAATGGAATTATTACCCTTACTAGAAGAGACACCAGAACTTTCTATCCCTCTCTGCCAGCTGAAGACACAGTGAGAAGGTGACCGTCTGCACACCAGGAGGAGAGCCCTCTCTAGGAAATTGGATCAGCCAGCACCTTGATTTGGGATTTCCTGGCCTCCAGAACTGTGAGAAATAAGTGTCTATTGTTTAAGCCAGCTAGCCAATGCATATTGTAAACAGAAGACCAAGCAGACAAACACTCAAGATTTATTTAGTGAATTTATTACTTTAGCTTTTTTTTTTCCCCTTTACTGATTTGTCAACCTAAAGAATTCCTAGAGATTTTTGTCTGAAAAAAGGAGCATGAAAAAGAGGTAAGAAGAGGACAAACAGGCAGGAAGCAGCTCTCAGAGGGAACCTAAAGAAGTTAAAAAGACCGTTGGTTTCTGCTATGCAGTAACAAGGCAGTTTTGCATGGGTTTGACCCATGAGTTAGGCACGCAGGGCCTGAAACCAGGACAGGTGAGCGAAGCCAACAACTTGGGCAACGGTAGCCACTCCAACTCAGCTCTAGTGTCCTCAGGGTCTTGAGTGGTTCCAAGGCCAGAGACCATTCCCAGAGACCTAACAGCACTGCAGACATGCACCACCAAGTTTAATATTTCCCACATTAGAAAGACTTCAATTGAATCTAATCTCATTTTTAATTAGTCCTCACATCGCCTGGTGAGGCAGATTAATATGATTATCCATATTCCACTGATGGGGAAAATGAAACAAAGGGCCATGCCTCAAGGTCACTTAGGGAATGAGCAATAGAGGTGAAAATTAAGCATTTTAAATTTCCCAACTAGCACACAAGGGAGAGGACAGTGGGGAGTTGATTTCATCTCCTTTTGTTCAGAATCTTTCACATCTGGATAATGCATATTCAATTTACTACTTGGTTTCTCTAATTAAAAAATAAAGGACTCATTCTACTTCTGAACTCCAATATTCAATTTTCAATGCATAAGGAATTTATCAAGTATTCTATGCCAGGAGCAGCCCCAAAGAAAGGTAATAAAATGAGTATTACTTAGACAAATGTGAATATATATTGACTATTTATCCAATGCAGGAGACGTGCGTTCAATCTCTGGTCAGTAAGAGCCTCTGGATAAGGAAATGGCAACCCACTAAAGTATTCTTGCCTGGGAAATCCCATGAACAGAGGAGCCTGGCAGGCTACCGTCCATGGGGGTCACAAAGAGTCGGATATGACTTAATGACTAAACAACAACATTGACTATTTATGGAATGTTCAATATTATCCTACATTGTAGGGGGTGTATATAAACACAGAAGACTAAAACATGATTTTTGTCCACTAGAAGCTGGTCTAATTGATCTAACTGAACATTCAAAATAGTAACCAATACAAATAGTACACACCTCTAGCTACATAGCTCAATCATTAAAGAATCTGCCTGCAATACAGGAGACCCGGGTTTGATTCCTGGGTCGGGAAGATCCCCTGGAGAAGGAAATGACAACCTACTCCAGTATTCTTGCCCGGAGAATCCCTTGGACAGAGAAGCCTGGTAGGCTACAGTCCATGGGGTCACAAGAGTCGGACACCACTTAGCAACTAAATCACCACCACTAGCCGTGTAGACAGGAACCAGCTCTTTTCTTTGTTCCCCAAAGTAGATGTTTAAGCACCATGTGTTGATAAACTATTGGCTGAGCTTATTCCAGATCAAACTGAGATATTACTAGTGTGAGAGGCAAGCTCATAGTATCATCATACACCTCCCCTCCTACCATTCGGTTATTTCATCTTCAATGTCTCTCTCATAATCCATCACACCCTTCTACTGAAGAAATAATTTTGTATGCAGCCTCTTTTCACTCTTCTCTTTCTGCTTCCCCAGTTCAGTGAGGTGGCTGTTACATTATTTTAGGTGAGAGAGGATAAGGTTCTGACTTCTGTGGTTCAAATTTGCCACCATGATTTTCTTCCTTAAATAGAAATCTTATCATCTTTGTTCTGTGACTGAGATGTTTAATGCTCACCTAATATCTGTGTGTTTCCCCGAACTCAGTTGAGGCCACGAGACCATGTTCTGGCAAATGGGAAGGCAAGCAGACTTAATGCACTACTTTTCACCCAAAGGACTCAAGAGTTATTGGCCTCTCTCTATATTTCTTCTCTGCCCTTTTGGAAGAAATCATGGAGACCACATTTTGAGAAGACAGAGGTGTGAGATGGAAGAAATAAATGCGTGCTCCAGAGAGTTACACCAGACTTCATGGGAGTAAGAAACAAATCCTTTGTCACGTTCAGTCACTTGAGATTTCTAGGTTCACTGGGGACCACAGCCTATCCCAATTAATTCATATTCTATTTATAAACCTCGACACTGGCTCCAGGATAAAATCTAAACTCATTAGCTCAGCACACAAAAACTTGAGTGATCTAGCCCTAACTGAGCTCTTTAACCCCCAATCATTCCACATTCCTTCATGTTCCCCAAGATCAGCTTCACAGAGCAGATGAGTAATATTTTCTGTGATATGCCACTGGGATTTGGGGGTTGTCTGTTATAGGCTATGACTGTGGCAACATTTAAATACTATAGAGATTGGTATTAGAAGTGGGGTGCTGCCATCACAAAATCTAAAATGTGTGGCCCTGGTTCCAGAATGGTGAGTCAGGAAGCAAAGGAGCTGTTTTAAGAAGCTGGAAAAATCAGTTACTTCACTCATGTAGTGGGGAAAAAAATATTAAATGTTTCCTGTAGTTGTGAGAAAAGTTAACTGTTATAACTCGTATATCAGAAAATTTATTTAATAGCCTATTGGCTTTGGGAAAGGAGGATTTAAAGAAGAGTATTACCAGAGTTAGTTAGTGTTGGCTACCTTCATTTGATAAGGTGCTGCAAGAAGAGATGAGCTCAGAAAATGTTGCTGCTTTGCCAGCAGACTTGACAGGTAACATAAAGTACTAAAAATTCCAGGATTTGTAGTGAAAAACAAACTTATTTCTCATTTCCAACGAGCAAAAGATGAAACTGAGTAATACTTTGTATTAGAAATGCCTTCTAAGAGTGAAGTTAAGGACTAATCTCAGGCAAAGACCAAATCAAGGACTATTTCATCATTTGTTCACACTTTTAGTTGGATTTCAGTGTAGCTGAAATCCTTGTAGCTGAACAAAGCGACTTCTAGAAAAGAGACTAAAGACTTTATCAAACAAGACAAGCCTCATAAGCTCAGAATATCTATAATCAAATCGATATGAAGAGGTACATCTTGAAAAGACTGTGAGGCTAGCTCTTATAATATGGATTTGACTGAAATTAAATATATGCAAAGCCAAAAAAGTCTGTGAGAATTCAATTTCCAAAAGTAACATCAGCTTGTGTCAAAAGAGATCTGCTGCTAGAGAATTTTGATAGATTTTTGGATTCCCCATATTCTATACCAGAAGAAAGAAGTCTGAGAAAACGACTCAGTTTCCAATAGGAGGATGTTCCCTAGTGCTCTCTTCTTGTGACCCAAGAGGATAATAGAAAAGGAAGGATGTCCAAGAAAGCCAAACCAAGAGCCATGAATCAAAATGAACCTGGGAGTTTTACCTAGGGGGTAATCAATAGGCATTGAACAAGCAGCACTCTCTATTCATAGAGTATAATTTTTGCCACTTTTCTTGGAGAGATTTCAGAATTTTTGTGTTATGTGATTTTTCCTTTTTCTCCTTGAAAGGGGACAGTTACTGTGGTTTTCTTGTTTCTACTCTACTTTGCCATCAAGTCCGAGGAAGGAAGAGAATCTGTAATTTTATCACATCGGACTCGAGATTAAGAGAAGCTATCTTGTACCTGATGTAAATCATGTTATTTGAGATTTTTAAGCCTGATACTAGACTCGATAAGACATTTAGAGTATCTTGGGGTAGGGTGAAATAAATTTGAATATAACAAATGTCTGTGACCAAAGAGACTGACTGGAAGATATTGTTACATGCCCATAGCGCCTTCGGAGCTCTCTTCCTTTGCCAGGAATTCACTATCAGTAGAGTATAATTTCCCCTCCTACAAATTTTAAATGGAGCCATATGATTTGCCTTGGCCAATGGAACATGAATATATATAACAAGTGCTACATTTGACAAGAGGTTTTGAATGTCTTGGTATGCCTTTTCTGGTTTTTTCCTACTCATGCAACCCACCATGTGAAGAACATATACTGGGTATCTACTGACCCTGAAACTTTGAAGCCTGGGTCCTTGAGTGAGAGTTAGGTGGAGTAATCCAACCCCAAACCTAAGGCAGAACCACTTTAGCCAACCAGCAGATGAATGAGTGAGAAATAAATGTTCTTGATACAGGACATTGATATTTGAGGATGATTTGTTATGCAAAAGGGGCTTCCCTGGTGGTTCAGATGGTAAAGAATCTGCCTGCCATACAGGAGACCCAGGTTCGATCCCTGGGCCAGGAAGGTGATCCTCTGGAGAAAGGAATGGCTACCCACTCCAGTATTTTTGCCTGGAGAATCCCATGGACAGTGGAGCCTGGTGGGTTACAGGGTCCATAGGGTCACAAAGAGTCGGATGTGACTGAGTGACTAACACACACACATACACATGGTATAAAAAACTGGATCACGGCATCATACAATTTCCTTTCACATTTTTGCCTTTCCATATGTTTCTATTTTTCCTTCAAAATTCACCTCAGATGGTTACCCCTCTGTAAGATCTTCTTAACATAATTGAGGCAAGTTATTTGCTTTATTCTCTGTGCCCCTATGTGACTATGCTCATATCTTTGTATTATTACTCATTGAGTAGCAATTTGATCTTTTTACCTCTGTTGTATGCTGTGTTAGAAATTCCTTATTCATTTTTGTAATCTTGACACATACTTGGCACTCAGAAAATGCTATTTTAAGTGAAGAAATGAATAAAGGAAACTGAAAGAGCGATCATAGTTTAGTGACCATGGTGTAAGCTGGGAGAAGAGGCTATGCAACTTGTGCAAATCCTAGCCATTGGGGGGAGCAGCAAGCTTTTAGATTGAGAAATGGTATGAAGCTCATATTTAAAAAAAAAAGAGCTAGATGAATTTGTTTTTTCATGTGTTGGAATTTGGAGCCCTAGATTCTGTAGCTAAGCTTGGAGAGGTGGGAAGATGCTTCCCATGCATGAAGTATTGTACATTCCTGGTTAGAACATGTTTTCTTTGGGGGTTGTTGTGGTTTCTTTCTTTTTTCTCTTTTTTTTCCTTTTTATTTTTTTCCAGCTTTGGAAGCATCTAATGTTTGCAATAACAACAACAAAAATATGAGGCTGGCCCAGTATGAATCAGGAGACAATCTGGACATGCAGTGGATGTAAGGGGTGGGAGGTGGAGGGAGGAAAGAAGAAAGGAAAAACAGTTGCCAGGAGCTTAACAGAAGAAAATGCCATGCACGACACATGGCTGGCACAGTGGGCAGCAGCATCTGGTCTAGATAAGGACCCCCCGTGTGTGCTGCTGAGTGTACACGTGTATGTGCGTGTGCACGTGTAAGGAAACACCCAGGCTCTGGGCTTCAGGAAGCCTGCTCGTGGCTCCAGGCTCACTAGCCTGAAATGCTACCCTCCGTGGCGGCCTCTCACCGTGAGCTAGATCGGCAGCCAACTTATTCTTGCGAAGTATGTTGCAGGCTAGAATGGGCTGTGGAAAACAAGCCCGAGAAAAGCCACAAGGGCCTCCTGACCCATTTGAATCTTATTCCTGCCAAGTCCTCATTACTGATCTCAAATAGGAAGGAAAACAATGTATAAGGCTGAAGAGGCTATGGAGAATCCACTGGGGAAAAAAGGCTTACTTAGGGTCGCTGGGCTAGAGGTGTCAGACAGGAAAGAGGCAATGAGTCTGTTTTCAAATTAGTGCATGGTTTGGCGTGGTTTTTTTCTGTTGTTGTTTTGCTTCATTCTTGTTTGACATTCAAAGGCTTGTTTTCTCTCTTATTCTTGTTACTCTGTGCAATGAAATAGAGGTAAAATAAGGTGGAGGCCTTATATCCTCTATGGATAATGAGCACCCTCTCAAGGCAAGTGTCTAAGGAAATTTACCCCCAGCTGATAGGCTGGAGCTGGTATGCTGCCAGCAAGACTCAGATCTGAAATGTTTTTAGCCCTTTAAATAAGGTTATGGTGCCCAAGTGGGGTGCCTACACCTGGAAAGGTAGACGGAAAGAGACACAAAAACTTAACTCAAAGCTGCAGGCCTGGAAAAAAAAAAAAAATCAGACTGAGTTGAAAGGAGGAAAGTGGAGGTTCTGCTTCTACTGGATTCCTGCTGAAGCTTTCTGCGTTCACCTCATGGAGAACGTTTGGCTTCCTCAGCCAGGACCTCCAGTGCGCAGCATGTAGCACATGTCACCCATCCCTGTTGGCATGCTTCAACCTGGTCTTGCTTCAGGTGACTTCTCACACAGGGATGATAACAATGATGATAATCCTATACACGTGTGTAGCACCCGAGTGTCTGTCAATGCTTTCGTAAACATCAGAGAGCCAAAAACAAAATTCAAAGTCAACCAAGGGAGATGTTATTTTCCCATAGGAGGGAAATGGCTTTGTTTGAGATCACATAGCTAAGAAGAGAAGCAATCCATGGAACCAAGCTTTCTCTACCCATTGCACAAATAGCCTTCAAAGAGTTGAAGGGAATCTAAATGTCATCACTCACCCCCCAAGTCCCAAGACAGGGCCATGCTAACTACAGGCTTCTCTCAATAAAAAAAGAGTATCCAGTAAAAAAGAGTCTTAAAGGAGTCATAAAACTCAGGGTCTCTTGGCAACCTTTTTATTCTTCACAAGTTAGCAAAATTTTCCTTTTCCCCATAGTAATCAAGTTTCTTCTCCAGATCTTTACCCGACTGCCATCTTCTTCCCAATCTGTGGCTGCCCTTAATTGCTACCTCATTCATCCACTCAAGACATATTTATTGAACATTTACCCTGTGCCAATCACTGCACCCCTGTACTAAGCACTTGAGGTTTATCAGTGAATAAAATAAACAGAAAACCCTTCCCTGTAGAGCTTATATCCCAGTGAGGAGTATTGACATTAAGTGTAACAAATAAAGAAGGGGAGTGCTGAAGAATTGAGGCTTTCAAACTGTGGTGCTTGAGAAAACTCTTGAGAGTCCCTCGGACAGCAAGGAAATCAAACCAATCAACTCTAAAGGAAATAAACCCTGAATATTCATTGGAAGGACTGATGCTGAAGCGCCAATATTTTGGCCACCTGATGCATAGAGCTGACTTATTGGAAAAGACCCTGACGCTGAGAAAGACTGAAGGCAGGAGAAGGGGATGACAGAGAACAAGATGGTCAGATGGTATCACTGACTCAATGGACATAAGTTTGAGGAAACTCCAAGAGATAGTGAAGGGCAGGGAAGCCTGGCGTGCTACAGTCCATGGGGTCGAAAAGAGTCAGACATGACTTAGTGAATGAACAACATAACAAATAATTGTTTAGGGAATTAGAAAGTAACAGCCTTATTTTTATTTTTATTTATTTATTTATTTATTTTAACAGCCTTATTTTTAAAAAATAGGGCAAAGTGAGGGAGTGCTCCCTGGGCTTCCCTAATGGCTCAGATGGTAAAGATCTGCCTGCAGTACGGGAGACCTGAGTTCTATTCCTGGGTCAGGAAGATCCTGTGGAGAAGGAAATGGCAACCCACTCCAGTATACTTGCCTGGAAAATCCCATGGACAAAGGAGCCTCTAAGGCTACAGTCCATGGAGTTACAAAGAGTCGAACACGACTGAGTGATTTCACAAGGGAGTGCTCTGGGGCTTCCCTGGTAGCTCAGCTGATAAAGAATCTGCCTGCAATGCAGGAGACCCCAATTCGATTCCTGGGTCAGGAAGATCCCCTGGAGAAGGAAAAGGCTACTCACTCCAGAATTTATTGGCTTCCCTGGTGGCTCAGAAGGTAAGAAATCTGCCTGCAAAGCAGGAGACCTGGGTTTGATCCCTGGGTTGGGAAAAACCCCTGGAGAAGGGCATGGCAACCCATCCAGTATTCTTGCCTGGTGAATCTCCACAGACAGAGGATCCTGGAGGGCTACAGTCCATGGGGCTGCAGGATCGGACATGATTGAGCGACTAAGCACAGCACAGCAAGGGAGTGCTCTAGGTTGAGGGATGGGCAGAGAATGAGAGGACAGTTGTCATTTACAGTCAAATGATCAGAGAAGGGAAATTTGGAGGGCTGTGTACACCATAGCAAGGCCTCTGTATTTTACCCTGAATGAACTGAGGAATCCTGGGAGGGTTTTGGCAGAAGAGGCCCCTTTGGCTGCTGTGTTGAGAATAAAAAGTGCTAAAACAGGGGTAGGAGTGAGACCAGTCTGGAGGCTGTTGCGGGAATCCAGGTAGTAGAGGATGATAGCTCAAACCAGGGTGGCAGCAGATGAGATGGTGAAAAGCGATTGAACTGTGGATGGATTTTCAAGGCAGAACTAGTGGACTGAACTGATGAATTGGATGTGGAGAATGAGAGAGGGGGATTAAGATGACACCCAGGACTTTGTCCTGAGCCACAGGAAGGATAAAGTTGCCATCAACTAAGATGGGGAAGTCTGCACAGAGAAATGATAAACTGTTGCATATGAACTCCTTGAATTCTTAAATTCTGTTTGCTACTCTACTAAGAAATGGAAAAATACTACCACATTTACATATTTACTTCCATATCAATAAACAAGGGTGTCAGAGTCTATTGCAGCCTACCAATGTGAGCCAGTGAAGAACTCAGGAAAGGGAAGAATACCTGCCATCTAGCAGCCACTAGACTACAGCCACTTCCTAGGGTGGTGAGTCCCAAGGAATTTGCCGCTGCTGCTGCTAAGTCGCTTCTGTCATATCTGACTCTCTATGATCCCATAGACGGCAGCCCACCAGGCTCCCCCGTCCCTGGGATTCTCCAGGGAAGAATACTGGAGTGGGTCACCATTTCCTTCTCCAATGCATGAAAGTGAAGTTGCTCAGTCGTGTCTGACTCTTCAGGACCCCATGGACCGCAGCCTACCAGGCTCCTCCACCCATGGGATTTTCCAGGCAAGAGTACTGGAGTGGGTTGCCATTGCCTTCTCTACCCAAGGAACTTCGGATGTTGTAAAAACACAGGATACTGGCCCCAAATAGCTGAGGTGCCTATCAAAGGAATGACTTCAATGAGCCCAGACTCTTGCATCTTCCAATACATAGAAAAGCGTTAAATTCCTTGTCTGGGGTTATCTGGTTTTCTTTAATTAACAATAATCTTTTGATGTTCAGACTACCTACCCTTTATTATTATTATTATTTTCAAAATTTCTATATAACCGGGCTCCTCCCCCAGTCTCGGAGCAGTTCTCTCAAGGTTACTTGAGATGCTGTCTCTTGGGCTTGAAGTTCTAAAAGTCCCCGCAGAATAAAACATAACTCTCAACTTTTAGGCTGTGAATGTTTTTTAAGTCAGCACTACAAACTTTGTCTTCAGTCATTGTGCCTTCCTTCCCATCTGACTCAGAGCCAACAGTGTTTGTAATCCCTTCTATCTCCTCTTTACCTTGGGTGTCCAGACTTTTAATCAGTTTATTATCCACAGATAATATATTAAAGTTTCATTCATATCAAAAGTCTTTCCATAAACACTGTCTTCCACTTAAGTTATTGTTCATCTCACTCCTTGTACTGGCCAACTTTTGGAAACAATATTTTTATTTGCTGCATCCATGTTCTTATCTATTTCTCAACATACTTCCCTCTCTCCGGTTCCACGGTTACCACTGTGTCTGGGATTACAGCAAATGTTGAAATCATAAGCCTAATTGTCTCTTGTCAATACTCAATTCATCTGTCCGCTCTTTAGCATTTCACACCATTTGCCATCTCTCTCCTCTTCCATGGTTTTCCTCTTAATACAACCATTCTCTCCTGTATTTCTTTCTACATTTCTAATCATTCTCTATTCCCTTGACTAGTTTTACTTCCTCTGTTCTTCCCTGTATTACTTCCCTCCTCCCATGCCTTTTTTCTCCACCCCTCCCCATTCACATTTCTGGCATGATCTTATCCCCTCACCTACCTTTAATTATCATCCATATTTCCCTCATTTCTCAACAGGTCATCAACTGAGACTGTGTGACTGAACTCTAGACTTTTTATTTCCAACTCTACTAAACTCACTCTATCTAAAGCCAAGCTCATTATCTTCTCCTACAAGCCTGCTTCTTCTTCTTCTTCTTTTTTTTTTTACAGAGGTGAATGGCATCCACTATCCATCCAAGCACCAGGGAGTCAGATATAGATCTTCTTGGTCCCCATTGGCTGGGATTTTAGAATCGATTTCATATCTTAAAAGGAAAGCCCTCAGTCATGACTTCTTTCCATCCTTACCAAGTGGGGCTGAGTCTGGGTTCTCAACATCTCTCTCTTGAGATGCAAGTATTGTCTCCTAACCATTCCACTTATCACGTGTCTCTTCTGCAAGGGCTTCATTTTCAACAATTTTTCTACCTTATCTGATCTCTCAGCTTCCTGGAGATGCTCTTCAATACCATTGGAATAAAGTTGATCGTCCGAGTAGGGCAACATTCAAGCCATGTCTTCATCTAGCCTGAGCCCCATCAGCCTCATCTGTAGTCTCCAAAGGGTTCTCCAAACTTTCCCTGTGTTTCAAATCCCTGTTCCTTGTACACATACCATCCTCTCTGCCCACAGGGCTTTCAACTTTAACACCAACTAATAAAACCATCAAATCCTACAAGAGTGTCACTTTGCTCTGAAATCTTCCCCAAATCGTATGTCCCACACCCATCCTCTGCCTGTTCAGTAAGTAAATACAGTATCTTTCCTTTATTCCCAAAGAACTTTGAAAACGTGCCTCCCTCAAGTCAGAGTGGATTACCAGAGACAGGAGTTTCATCTTGATTCTTTTAACATCCCAAGAGTCATAGACTATACATGGACAATAAATGTATGTTCTGTGAATGAGTGCTTCTTTATCTAAATCCTACACTTTCAAGAGTTGAGCGCCTTGAAGACATTTCTTCTTGGCTCTAGGTTAAAATAAGAAATTAGAAGAGACAGTAGAGGGAAAAATACCAAAATAAGAAACATTGTCTCTATCAAGTGCCTCTGTTTTCCTCTATATCAGCATAAACCCTGTTGACAGGAATATTGAGGAGTGATGGTATATTGATCACTGCATATCTACTGCATTTCAGGCTTAGTGCTGGTAAAACATATGAACTGAATTTGTTTTTATATCTGCTCCTTCTGGAAGTCCCCTAATATGGGAATAAAGGAGTAAAGAAGGTATGAAATCACAAGAGCAAAGAGGACAGGCAAGACCATGACAGCCAATGGAGAATCCAACAAAGTTTAAGAAAGTGGAAAGTTCATGAAGGAGTAGTAGCTGACAGAGCAGATCTGAGAAAACAGAAACCTAAATGCCTGAAATGCACAGAACACCAGAAAAACTCAGGAATTAGGATTGTCAAGTACCTCTGCAGGCAGCTATATAGGTGAGTGTTTGTGTGTGTGTCTGTGAGAGAAAGAGAGAGAGCAAGAGAGCATGTCAGAGAGCTCAAACCCCACCTCCTATATTAAGAAGTCCGTACATAATGCCACAAACGAAAAGAAAAATCAAGATTGGCAGTACAAGCATTATTAAACAGATATATGTGTGTGCGTATCTATCTATCTATCTATATATATGTAGATATATATATAGACACAAATATACATGGGCCATTGGTGACTCAGTGGTAAAGAATCCACCTGCAATGCATGAGACACAGGAGATGAGCATTCTATCCCTGGGTCAGGGAAAATACCCTGGAGAAGCAAATGGCAACCCACTCTAGTATTCTTGCCTGGAAAATCCCATGGACAGAAAAACCTGATGAGTTACAGTCTATAGAGTCACAAAAAAATTGTACATAACTGAAGTGACTGAGCACGCACGCATGCATGCATAGATACAGATATTTATAGACATAATTTCCTGATGAAATTAAAGAATTAAAGAGGAGAAGCAAAAAAGACATGAAAGAGCTGTCTCTGCCTTGGGAGGCGAGGTTAGCCAGAGAGGGGCAGACACTGCCAGTTTTCAAAAAAAACCAGAGGAGCTAACTGGCTTTTTATACTAGGTACATGTATTACTTTTATAGAATTAAAATGAAATTAAAAAATATTACATGAAAATATGGCTAATAAGGGCAGAGCTGAGATTTAAACCCATTAGTGGTTGGGAAGATCCCCTGGAGAAGGGATAGGCTACCCATTCCAGTATTCTTGGGTTTCTCTTGTGGCTCAGCTGGTAAAGAATCTGCCTGCAATGCAGAAGACCTGGGTTCGATCCCTGGGTTGGGGAGATCCCCTGGAGAAGGGAAAGGCTACCTACTCCAGTATTCTGGGCTGGAGAATTCCATGGACTATATAGTCCATGGGGTCACATGACTTTCACTTTCACTTTCTAAAATGTGTATCCTTTCTGCTCTGCACACTATTTGCTCCAATTTGCCAATAATTACAATCAGATTGGGACTGCTACCCTTTTATTGTTCACTATGTCATTATAGGGTTAATCACAACAAACTTACAAACATACACAACCACACACACATACATGTATATAGGTATACATATGCACTTCATATAAGGGCTTCCCAGATGGTGCTAGCAGTAAAGAACATGTCTGGCAATGCAGGAGACATAAGAGACGTAAATTTGATCCCTGGGTCTGGAAGATCTCCTAGAAGAGAGCATGGCAACACACTCAGAATTCTTGCCTGAAAAATCCCATGGAGAGAAGAGTTTGGCGGGCTACAGTTCATAGGTCACAATGAGCTGGACACAACTGGAGTGACTTAGCATACACACACAC
Organism: Bos indicus; assembly: GCF_029378745.1. Classification (NCBI taxonomy): domain Eukaryota; kingdom Metazoa; phylum Chordata; class Mammalia; order Artiodactyla; family Bovidae; genus Bos; species Bos indicus. The sequence goes on along the minus strand of NC_091775.1, from coordinate 58,811,361 downwards.
ATGTACTTCATATGTTTTAAAAAATTAAGTATGAGACTTAAAAAAACCTTTTATCATTCAGTTGCTACCAAAAGCAAGTACTGAAAAACAGAGATATTACCTTGCCAACAAAGGTCCATCTAGTCAAGGCTATGGCTTTTCCAGTGGTCATGTATGGATGTGAGAGTTGGACTGTGAAGAAATCTGAGTGCTGAAGAATTGATGCTTTTGAACTGTTGGTGTTGGAGAAGACTCTTGAGAGTCCCTTGGACTGCAAGGAGATCCAACCAGCCCATCCTAAAGGAGATCAGTCCTGGGTATTCACTGGAAGGACTGATGCTGAAGCTGAAACTCCAATACTTTGGCCACCTCATGTGAAGAGTTGACTCATTGGAAAAGACTCTGATGCTGGGAGGGATTGGGGGCAGGAGGAGAAGGGGATGAGAGAAGATGAGATGGCTGGATGGCATCACTGACTCGATGGACATGAGTTTGAGTGAACTCCAGGAGTTGGTGATGGACAGGGAGGCCTGGCATGCTGTGATTCATGGGGTTGCAAAGAGTCAGAGATGACTGAGCGACTGAACTGAACTGAATTGAATAAAATAATTTCACTTAAAGGAATATCTATTTTAATAGGATAAATTAGAAATGACTATTCTGAAAGAGCTTGTCAATATGACTATTTGATAAAGGATATGCAAATGACCATGAAGGTAAATGGTAAACTAATCAACATTTTATGAACTTTAAGAACAGTCTCAGTGAACATATTTGAGTCATGCTTAGACTGCATTTAAAATATATTTTAGGAACACAGTGAGAAATGGAATCTTTCCTGTCATATCAGTAAACAAGAACGTCACAGTTCAGTTCAGTTGCTCAGTCATGTCTGACTCTTTGTAATACCATGGACTGCAGCATGCCAGGCTTCCCTGTGCATCACCAACTCCTGGAGCTTGCTCAAATTCATGTCCATCGAGTCAGTGATGCCATCCAACCATCTCATCCTCTGTCATCTCCTTCTCCTGCCTTCAATCTTTCCCAGCATCAGGGTCTTTTCCAATGAGTCAGTTCTTCACATCAGGTGGCCAAAGTATTGGAGTTTCAGCTTCAGCATCAATACTACCAATGAATATTCAGGACTGATTTCCTTCAGGATTGACTTGTTTGATCTCCTTGCAGTCCAAGGAACTCTCAAGAGTGTTCTCCAACAGCACAATTCAAAAGCATCAATTACCAGTTATCAGAATCACAGTTACAAGCGATTGCAGCCCCCCACTGTGAGTGGTGAACCCTGAGGGAATTCAGAAAGGAGAATACCTGCCATCTTTGACTACACTAAAGCCTTTGACTGTGTGGATCACAACAAGCTGTGGAAAATTCTTCAAGAGACGGGAATACCAGACCACCTTACCTGCCTCCTGAAAAATCTGTATGCAGGTCAAGAAGCAACAGTTAGAACCAGACATGGAGCAATGGACTGGTTCCAAACTGGGAAAGGAGTACGTCAAGGCTGTATATTGTCACCCTGATTATTTAACTTATATGCAGAGTACATCATGTGAAATGCCAGGCTGGATGAAGCACAAGCTGGAATCAAGATTATCAGGAAAAATATCAATAATCTCAGATACGCAGATGACACTACTCTTATGGCAGAAAGTGAAGAACTAATGAGCCTCTTGATGATAGTGAAAGAGGAGAGTGAAAAAGCTGGCTTAAAACTCAACATTCAAAAAACTAAAATCATGACATCCATTCCAATCACTTCATGGCAAAAAATGGGGAAACAATGGAATTAGTGACACTCTTTATTTTCTTGGGCTCCAAAATCACTGCAGATGGTGACTGTAGCTATGAATTCAAAAGACGCTTGCTCCTTGGAAGAAAAGCAATGACAAACCTAGACAGCATATTAAAAATCAGAAACATTACTCTGCCAACAAAGGTCCAGTCAAAGCTGTGGTTTTTCCAGTGGTCATGTATGGGTGTGAAAGTTGGACAATAAATAAAGCTGAGCACTGAAGAATTGATGCTTTTGAACTGTGGTGTTTGAGAAGACTCTTGAGAGTCCCTTGGACTGCAAAGAGATCAAATCAGTCAATCCTGAAGAAAATCAGTCCTGAATGTTCATTGGAAGGACTGATGCTGAACCTGAAACTTCAATACTTTGGCCACCTGATGTGAAGAACTGACTCATTGGAAAAGACCCTGATGTTGGGATAGATTGAAGAGAGAAGGAGAAGGAGATGGAGATGACAGAGGATGAGATGACTGTATGATATCACCGACTTGATGGACATGAGTTTGTGTAAGCTCCAGGAGTTGTTGATGGACAGGGAAGCCTGACGTGCTGTAGTCCATGGGGTCACAAAGAGTCGGACATGACTAAGGGAAAACACAGGGACACTGGTTCCAGATCCCTGAGGTGCATATCAAAGGAATGACTTCAGTGAGCCCAGACTCTTGCATCGCCCCATACAGAGAAAAGCTCTAAGTTCCTTGGCTTGGGATATCTGGTTCTCTTTAATGAACAAAAAAACTTTTTAAAAACTTCTGACATTCAAGCTACCTGTCTTTTGTTGCAGAGCTTCTACATAACCTGGTTCCTCCCTTTGCTTCCTCGGAGCAGTTCTATCAGGGTTATTTGAGATCTGCCTCCAAGGCTTGAAGTTCTAAAAATTTCCACATAATAAAACATAACTCTGAACTTTTAGGTTGTATGTGTATTTTCAGTCGATAACCATTAGAAATCTTAGTGGAGAAAGGCCTTATAAAAAGAGGAAAGGGATAGAGTTATTTATGGATAGAATCAGGTTTTATTTGCTCACTGCTAATTCTTATAACAGTGTCAGACTTTATTTTGGGGGGCTCCAAAATCACTGCAGATGGTGACTGCAGCCATGAGATTAAAAGACACTTACTCCTTGGAAGGAAAGTTATGACCAACCTAGATAGCATATTCAAAAGCAGAGACATTACTTTGCCAAGAAAGGTCCGTCTAGTCAAGGCTATGGTTTTTCCAGTGGTCATGTATGGATGTGAGAGTTGGACTGTGAAGAAAGCTGAGCGCTGAAGAATTGATGCTTTTGAACTGTTGGTGTTGGAGAAGACTCTTGAGAGTTCCTTGGACTGCAAGGAGATCTAACCAGTCCAATCTAAAGGAGATCAGTCCTGGGTGTTCATTGGAAGGACTGATGCTAAAGCTGAAATTCCAATACTTTGGCCACCTCATGCGAAGAGTTGACTCATTGGAAAAGACTCTGATGCTGGGAGGGATTGGGGGCAGGAGGAGAAGGGGACGACAGAGGATGAGATGGCTGGATGGCATCACCGACTCGATAGACATGAGTTTGAGTGAACTCCAGGAGTTGGTGATGGACAGGGAGGCCTGGCGTGCTGCGATTCATGGGGTCACAAAGGGTCAGACACGACTGAGCGACTGAACTGAACTGAATTCTTATAATCTCAGCATAATGATTAGAAAGCACCTGGACAGATGAAAGAAACTGTAGAATTTCCATATTATTTTTATAAGCAAGTAATATTTCAATTGTCTGCAAACCTGGATTACAAATGAAGACTCAAAAGAGCAGTACAATAAGGAAAAGTACAAAGTAAATCAGGAAACGGGTGTGGTTGGAAGAGAAATAGGGAAAGCCTATGTCACAAAGGAATTAACAGAGTGAGAAAGTGGCCCACACAGGAAGCTGGAGAAGACAAAAGGAGCAAAATGTAGAAAGCCCATCAGGCTGTCACAGCCTGGTTCTGCAGGAGACTTAGACAAACATAAATTCTCATGAATTTTGCTAATCTAGAGGAGGTTTTACAATTTGCATGGTTGTGCTTTTAATGTTTCTTTCTTTTCTTGTTTTTGGAAAGCAGAGGGGGAAAAACACAATGGTTTTAGTTTTCAATATGAAAACCTAGTCCTAATTAACATTTGCAGTCCAATTTTCAGAGATTTCAGCTGGAGGATCTAAAGTCAAGCCCTGGACCCAAAGGGGACTCTGGACAAACCTAAAGCCATGCCCAGATCTCCAGCCTGGTGCAGAGATTGCACAAAACTGGCAGAGACATTCACAAATAAATCTCAAGGGGACTGGAGTTTGGCAGCCAGTGAGCCTGTAAGACAGTTCCAATGTAAGCTAATTTTCATTTTTTTCTCTGGATTTTAGCACGTCTAACACATATTTAGATTTAGATTTGTGTGAACCCACACAATTCCTACCAGAAGTGGAGTAGCTATACTCATTATTGGCTGTTAGGTCATTATTATTTCCACCCTAATTAACTCCTTTCCACTCAGATACTGAAGAACTTGGCAAGAATGTAAAAGAAAAGTAAGCTCATATGATTTGTCTTCTGAGAATCAAGGGAGGGGTTGATTATTATGTCTGATTTGTAAACAGCTAAAATGTGGCACAGAGAAGTTTAATTGTTGGCTGTTATTTAAATGACAAAATATCAATGAAAAGGAAATAAAGAGAAGTTAAACAACTTTGCAATCACACAGTGCCTAGAGTGATAAAATCTGGATTGGAACATTTGGTTTTCTGAATACAGGTATCCTCAAAAAGACTCACTTTTCTCTTTTCAATAAGGAATTTATAAAGACATACTCAGGTGACTGTTTTTCTTTTTTTTCTCAGAAAGATCAGTAGCAATTCCATGAGTTCACACTTCAAAGATCAAGTTCTGGGCATGTATTAAAAAAATGTTGTGACTAGTGATGAAAAAGGCATTACTAAAGCACAGTAATAGAGATAAACCATACAGATAGAAAGGATAAAAGTTCAATAAAAAAATGGCTGAATAGGGGTTACTATGGGACCAAGTGAAGGCTTATATTTTTAAACCTTAGTCCGAAAGGACCACACATCAGGTAGAAACCCGTAACAATCACAATCACTTACTTCTTGGGTATTTATCACATGTAGGCTAACCTGTGAGCCTCTCCCACCCCCATCTCCCCCCACCCCATGATCAGAGATGCAGAATGGTCAGAGATGCAGGCAGGCATTCATCACCCAAATATAAAGCACATCTCTGTAAAGGGGCATTTTAGTCTGACTCTAGCTCCTCTCTACCCCTCTGGGCTTAAAGTTTGGGGAAGAAGAAAAGGTGCAATAAAAACTTGATTTTCATGCCATTATTTCTACCCCATGTATTATATATAGGCCCCCACATCCTAGAGGTACAGCAGGAAACCCAGACAGTGCCATAAGTGATCCTGAAGCACACTGACACAGCTAACAGGGCTACCATCTGGAATACGAACAACAAACGAAGGGAAGAGAGAAGGCCAAGACGACACAGAAGAAAGAATCTAAGGAATGGTGGAGCAGATGGAATGAATTAGTGATGGAAGCATTGTTGATATCAGCTACCAAATGTGTAAAAACAATACAACTGCCCACCTACACTTAAGTAAATGCAGTCAGTGAATAAGAAATAAAGGCTAACCAAGAAGGCCACAGATCTGAACTGGAGTTCGTTAAGAGAAAGACTCATGGGTATAATCAAGTTCAAAATGTATACAGAAGGGAAAAGTCCCAGTAACAAGGGAGATTTGCAGTTATTTCTGAAAAATCATCATGATCTACATTCTTCTGGGGCCACTTTGAAGGCCCCAAATGACACCTGGCCCCAGGTCCATCTCCATTGTTTACTGAACCTGGTATCTGATCAACAAGTTTAAAAGATAAATTGTATCCATCTAACTGTAAAGCTGAGGAAACAGTTCAGAAAAGTCAATGGACTTGTCCAAGAAGCATGTACCAAGGGATGAAACTGAGGTTGAAGCCTGCCTCCAGACTCCTGACAGCCTCCCTCGGCTCCTCCAGGCTGCCCTCGTTGCAAGGCTCTCCGATTCTAAGCATCACAGGGTTGTATTCTCTCCTGGTCCTTCTACTCCTTCCCTACATTTCTCTCCACTGTGCTACTCTTCAGAAAACTGATACTATCTTTCTCAATTTGAGATGCTCAACTCTCTCTGCTTGCCTGTGAAGGGGAAGAAGCAGGAGTCACTGAAGAGTTAGGCCTGTGCTTTTCAAGGGAATAACACACATCCTATCACTGCTGCTGCTGCTGCTAAGTCACTTCAGTCGTGTCCGACTCTGTGCGACCCCATAGACGGCAGCCCACCAGGCTCCCCCGTCCCTGGGATTCTCCAGGCAAGAACACTGGAGTGGGTTGCCATTTCCTTCTCCAATCCTATCCCTAGGAGCTCACAGATTGTTGGAAGGATGGACCTGTCATATAATCTTGAAATAATGTGATAAGTGAGATGACAGTCATTTACAAGGATATATATCAGAATTTATAGGAGAAACAGTAGCATGCCCAGAGAAACTTACTTGAAACATCCCCAAAACTCTTTAAAAATTTTCTACAGTTTATTGGAAGCCTCTAGAACATCAATTAACCATATCCATCTTCAGTATATAATAATACTCATAAGACTTATGGGTGTGTGAACTGTTTCTTGAGTCTTAATATTTATATATTGTTTCAATAAGATCCCATCCTTACATGCTGATGTATATTGTTCCTTAGCCAATACTGCAACAAATATGTTACATTACATACAAATTACACAGCACCTTAAAATCAGTTATTTCACTTGATTCTCACAGAAGTTTTGAGACAAAGCCAGACAGATACTGTACGCAGTTAACAAAGGTAGACTCAGAATTTGAACCTAATTCTGACATCATTCTGCTTCGTCCTCCTGCATGGCTCCCTTTTTGTCCAAAAAGAAAGAGCACAACTCTACAAGAACCTGCAAAAGGTTGAAGAGAGACTATCAGAAATTGTAAGCCAAAATGGGTGCTGCTGGGAAGCACAATGAACTTGCAAGAGATACATGCTCAAAGAAAAAGTAGAGCCAAAATGTAGCCAATGGGCACTCCATGTTAATTATCCTACAGGAAGTAAGTTAGTCGTTTCTATCCAAAGGGAGGCTGAAGTGTGGCCTTTATTTCCTTTGCATTCCCTAGAGAACAAGATGTTCTTAATTTAAGTGGAACCTAGGACTGTACATTTTGTTAGAATTCATAAATATGACTTTTGGGAAGGAAAGAAGAAAAGGAAGGAAGGAAGGGAGGGAGGGAGGGAAGCAGGAAGGGGAAAAAAGACAGAAGATAACACTTATATGATCTGACAGTATTATGTGTTCATGGATGCAATGACCACTCACTTCAATTATCACCCCACAAAATGAGGAAAACCCTCCCCGCTACAATAGGTCAGGAAGGTTCCCTGGAAAAGGGATAGGCTACCCACTCCAGTATTCTTGGGCTTCCTTGGTGGCTCAGATGGTAAAGAATCTGCTTGTAGTGTGGGAGACCTGGGTTCAATCCCTGGATTGGGAAGATCCCCTGGAGGAGGGCATGGCAACCCACTACAGTATTCTTGCCTGAACAATTCCCATGGACAGAGAAACCTGGCGGGTTACAGTCCATGGGGTCTCAAAGAGTCAGACATGATTGAAGGTCTAAGCATATTTTATATATTTATATATATATATACACACACATAATTATAATTTATTTACATTATTGCACAGCAAAAACCAAGACAACATTGAAAAGCAATTTTCCTCCAATTAAAAAAAATTAAAAAGTAATTAAAAAAAAAAAGAATAAAAAGCACAGATTGATGGGCCCCACCCCCAGAGCCTCTGATTCAATAAGTCTGGGATGGGGCCTGAGAATAGGCACTTTTAACAGGTTCCTGCTGCTGCTGCTAAGTCAGTCGTGTCCGACTCTGTGCGACCCTATAGACGGCAGCCCACCAGGCTCCCCATCCCTGGGATTCTCCAGGCAAGAACACTGGAGTGGGTTGCCATTGCCTTGTCCAATGCATGAAAGTGAAAAGTGAAAGTGAAGGTTCCTAGATGACGCCAATTGTGCTTATCCATGGGTCACACTTTGAAAACCCCCGGAGTAGGGGTACCAACAGGTGTGTGGTGGTCAGTCCTCGTCTGTGCCTGATAGTAGTTGGGTGGTGGGGGGTCATAAGAGGGAACACAGTTTTGTTCTTCATCGCATCAGCAAAGGAGCTGAGAGCAGCCTGGGATGCTCTGGATACCACAGCATGCGCTGGGTTCAGTGTGGAGGGAGGACAAAGTGGGAAAGCTGTGTGTTGTAACCTTCTGGGAAACACCGAAGCCAGCTCCAGGGCCTGCTGTCTACCCTCCCTCTTGCGATCATGCGTGGAAGCACCAGAAGGGAATTCTCAGGATACCTTTGATCTCGTCCCAGTTCTCCAGTCTTCTGTCTGTTTATCTCCCTCCTTCCCTGGCCTCTTCTTCCCCCTTCTTACCCCCTGCTTGGGGGATGAGTCACTCCCCCTCCTCCCCTCCCCACTGCCATCTGTTTTTCTAATGATGGCAGGAGATGAGCTGTTTTGCTGGCTGACACCGTAACAAAGCACACTCCAAGCTAGCGTTTCTCCTGATGCACTCTCCCCACGCCAGTTTACTGGTATCATTTCCCCACCCAGTTTTCTCTTTGTCTCAAACCCCACCCTTTTCCCCCCTTTGGCTTCACATAGATCCCAGTTTCCCAGAATTAGATCAAGAGAAACAGAGATACAGAAGAATGGAGAGAGTTGGGTGTTTATGACTGGAGGGTGCTGAAGTCAAGGGCAGTTAAACAGCTCCCTCTGGCGCTCGAGGTGCAGCCAGAATTATCGAGTGTTGCTGCTAAGTGGCTGAATTACTTTCAGTGAGAGGTCTGGATAACAAAGGCTGTTGTGACTGAGACTAGAGTACTTGTATTTGTTACTGGCTATTCCCTGGGTACAAGAACGTGTGTGTGTGTGTGTGTGTGTGTGTATACATGTCAGGATTCCTTTGTCATGCTCTGTGAGCAAGGCTCTACCTCATTCTTGACTCTTCCTTGTAATAACTTCTCTTAATTTAGTCAAGGAATTCACAACCCCCTAACTTACCTCCTGGTAGGGGGATGCCCTGAGTGAAGACGTAAACAGGATTTCTTGAATTGGTAAAAATCTAGTTTGGGTTAATCACCAGTGGACTACAGATCCTCCTCAGAGGTTGCAAACTGAGATGCCTGTGTGACCCCGACAGTTGATGTCAATGAGAGAAGCCCAGGAGGTGAGAAGCTACAGGGAAAGCTAAGGACGGTGTGAACTGGAGGGCAGCGGCCCTTCTGGCATTCTAGCTGCCACTCAGATCCAGTTAATTGTTGCCATAGTTGCCAGATATTCTTGTTTTTCAAGAGAAAAATCTTTGCACAGATTTTATATTTATTTGGTGTATGTAAAATGTTACCTATACACATACGAATTTTGTGTGGAAATCCCAATTTTTAAGCATTAGCAACCAAAACAAAATTTTTTTTAAGACACTGCCCTGGCCAAACCCCTGTCTATGGGCCATCGAGCTGCAAAACTCTGATCTAACTAAGCTCCAGTGAGGCCCAGTTAGAGAATCCCAAACCATAAATCATTCTGACTTGCGTTTAACTTTATTTTTTATTAAGTAATTTAAAATGGAACCCTGGAGATTTTGCCTTTAAAAAAAAAGGCAAAATCAGAAATCCTAATATCTGTAATTTGGGGATTATGGAGCTACATGTAAGAGATTGAACAGAGGGCACTGGAGCAGAGAAAGGGCAAGATACTGAACCAGAAGGACTCAAATCTCTGTGAGTTGAGCAGAGCAGAGAGTGCTGGTCTGGGTTTGAGGGAGGGGGGGTACCTTACCTCGCAGGACTGGATGCAGTGGATCAGAAGGGGGTCTGGGTGCCACTGACGCCGCCCAGTACACATGATGCTCTGAAAGGGAAGAGGGAAAGAACAGAAAACCAAAGCTGAGATACCTGGTCAGTGAGAGGAGGGGCAAATTCTGAGCTTACTCCATCAGCCCAACCCCCTCCCTGAGGAACGAGCCCCAATCAGGCTGCATGAAGAGGTCAAAGGCAGCTGCCCAGTCCTTCCCTTGGAACTGCTAATCCAGCTGGATAGAGCCAAGGTAGAAACTCTTAGCAAAGGCAAGTTTTCATCCTCTTCAATGTCTTCACCCTCCCAGAGCTATTAAAATTTCCAGGGTGGTGTCAGTGTGGTTAAAAAAAAGCATCCTCATGTTGAGGTTTGACAGAAAACAACAAAATTCTGTAAAGCAATTATCTTTCAATTAAAAAATATATAAAAATTTTAAAAAAGCATCCTCAGTACTAAAATGACTTTATTTTGGCTCTAGGCACAATATTGGTCCCACTTGTTTTGAAATTTTAATGTTGCAAGAAATTGTGAGATGGTTGTGTTGATCAGGAAGCACCATGGAGTTTTAAAGGCTGAGAAATAGAGCTTCATCAGAAGAGCCTTGAACTAAAAGTGGATTTCGGGAATCCTAGATCACTAGATGTGAGTGCCCAAGAGAGGAGTGGAGGCCAAACAGCACTCTGCAAGTCATTAGCACCATGTATCCCCTCCCTGTGAGAAATGAAAGAGGGTCTACGCACTGGACATAGACGTTTAATGTGAAACCACCAGCGTGGGCCAACTTCGGAAGATAGTGAAGGACAGGGAATCCTGGCGTGCTGCAGTCCACAGGCTCACAGAGTCAGACATGACTTAGTGATTGAACAGCACAACACCCCAACACTGGGACTCAAATGGCACCAGCACTAACTGGTGAGAGTGTAAAAGTGTGTTCCTATGTTCCTTTTAAAACACTGGTGACTCCCTCTAAATCCCAATGGCCATTTGCTAATGTGACTTTTAACAAACGGTTATCTGCTCTTTGTGAATAATAACAACTCATGTTCATGGAGGTTTTTTCCCTTCTAATTTTTGCCTTTTACACTTTCAAAAGATACGCTTCAGGAAAAGAGAAAGTCCCATGAGAAGTTTCAAAGAGAAAAAGAGATTCTCCCTATAACTGGCTACTCATCCAACCATTTGCGGACCTTCATATGCACATTTTAAATTCAGTACAACAGAAATTCAGGGAAACCATACAAAAAAAAATACACTGTGAGACATGAGTTTTACATTAAATAGACCTTTAGTAATTGAAAATTATACATTCTAGAATGCTAAGACTGGAGCAATCAGATTGAAGACATTTTCATATATTAACCTGCAGGTATATAAATATATACCTCACAGTCAGTTATGAAAATGGGAATCTGTAGTATTTTTCTGGAGTTATGTTACTATAAACTAAAAGTCCTGCTTCACAGTTTCCAAAGAGAGGAAATAAATACTATAAATCTTAAAAAAACCTTGATATTCAAAACTCTATACTATAATAATATAGAAGATGACTTTGCTTAACTTATCATTGTGCTAAAAAAAAAAAGGATTATTAAATGTATACAGTCATAACTTGATATCCACAGGGGATTGGTTCCAGGACCTCCACAGATATCAAAATCCAAGGATGCTCAAGTCCCTTATATAAAATGACATACTATTTGCATATAACACCCTATGTATACTTTAAATCACCTCTGGATTACTTATAATACCTAAAACAATGTAGATTCTATGAAAATAGTTGCCTGAAAGCAGCAAATTCAAGTATTTTTTTTATATCTTTCTGAGTTTTTTCTCAATGTTTTATCATTAGATAATGGTAATGGCAAAACATAATAATTTGAACAGCAAATACACGGCAACTCTGTTCCTTCTTGTTCATTGAATTCACTAAGGACCCCCAGGTCGCACCCTAGTCAGTCAGTCATTCAAATCAAATGTATCAGTAGCTAGGGGCCAGAATCCCCAGGGAACACGAGAGCTCTGAAAATCCTTCGGTCCCCTTGCTGCCTCAGAGAGCTCAGAGTCTATGGGGGAGGAGGCAGCTGGAAGTCCATCAATTTCTCTACACGAAAGGAAACAGCCTTAGCATCCTTGCATGATGACTATAGCTAGAACTTGCCAGAACCCTCTGACTGGATCAGTTTCTCTTATGCCCTTCATACCTTCTACTTCATCCATCACCTTCATAGGCCAGAGCACTGATCTTCTAAACTGAAAAATTCTAAACATATTTTGCAAAGGAAAAAAAAAAGGAAGGAAAAGAGTCTGTCTTTACTTTTAACTCTTTTTCCCAGTGCTATTTTCTGTTATTACTTCCAATTTATTTTTTACCTTTTTGTATTTTTTTTTTTGGCTGTGCCATGTGGCTTGTGGGATCCCAGTTCCCTGATCAGGGATTGAACCCAGGCTATAGCACTGAAAACCTGGAATCCTAACCATGGAACTCACCTACATCTTTGTATTTTTACATAATTTAATTTTATTACTATGTGATATATGTTCACTGTATAAAATATACACGGCATTAAAGGATACACATCTCCCTCCTACATCTGTTCCTCAACTACCCAATTTCTTCCATCCTATTTTTAGTTCTTGTTTATATCATTACAGAGATAGTCTATGAATATACATATGCATATTAAATTATTTCCTCACACAGGTTATAAAATACTGAAATTTTATTTAGTGCTTTATTTTATTATTGTTTGTCTGATTATCTTACTTGATTTCACTTCATAATGTTTCTTGGTGTTCTGTTCATTTTATGGTACATGGGATCCTGCATTCTATTGATTGTATATTATTCCATTTCATGGATTTACCCTAGTTTAATCACACTCATATTAATGGGTATTTAAGTTATTTTCAGTCTTTTGCTCTAACAAACAAGGCTTATGTATAAATCATTTCATACATGTGTAACCACATCTGTAGAATAAACTCATGATAGTGGAATTGACAATAGCCATTTCAATGATTTTTAAAATATTCTATGATTCAGTCTTAAGACTAACTCAGAGTGGCAACCTCTTTAATCTCTGTAAAAACCACATCAGTTTCTGGTACTTGTGTCACATGCTTTGTAGACTGCAAACCCTTGTGAATAGATGCCGGGAGCCAGCGTGAGGAACTCCGCCCATGACAAAGGTCATGAGGAAGGCGGCTCGACATACGCAAAGGCGGGATTGAGCCTGAGGAGTACCCCTGGAAATTCTACAGCATCTACCCCCAAAACTAGAGTCTGCCTACTTTACTACTTTGTGCTCTCACCTACACCTCTGACTTTACGGGGGGCTGTCCCCCACCACCTCTTTCGGAGAAGGAGTTAACTTAGAGCTCCAGTTAGTAATAATTCCTGGGCGTGATACGAGTGTTTCAACCTACAAACTCCTCTGAAGGTTCTCTAGCCTGCCTGACAGGCTTGTCCGGCCACATGTGATTGTTCACAGCCTCCCAACCGTGAGAGGCACGAGATGCTGTAAACCTTCTAAAAATAGGTTCTTTAGAGAAGTTAGAAAACTATTAGTATAGTATAGTGGGCTGATTAGAAATTGTATTGGTGAAGGGTTTTTCATTTGTTGAGCCAATGTTTGCTGCTAAGTCTCACATCCCCTGCCCTTATACACATTAATGAATATATAGAAGATATAAGTATTAACTTTTGATACTAATCACGTTAGACCTTAGGCTAAGCAAATTCTTTCCTTAATTAAAACCCACTACACCCTCACCCTATAGGAATGTAACTTTATCTGGTACCTTCGGAAGGTGGCATCTGTTTTAAGAATACTCACCCCTGGAGAAATAAGTGTTCTGGTTGACTGACCACTGTCACAAGGAGAGGGTCATAAATTGTCAGCAGGCCCCCTGGCCAAAAGATGATGTAACACCCCTAAGACCTCTGTATACATTTGTATAAAGCACCTGACTTTAATAAAAGTCAGGACTGCTGTCCCCACGTGACTTTTGTATAACATCTCAGTGTATAAAAACAGACCCTGGAAAATGAAAAATGGGATCAGTTCCTTGAAAGACTGGTCTCCCCATGTCGTTCTTTCTCTCACCTTCTGGCTGAATTCCCATCTGAAACGTGGAGGCTCGTCAAGCCTACTAATTATGCCTGGGCTTCTAAGATCTGACCAGGGAGGCCTTAGTGTCTCCTCTCCTTCCGGAGAATGGGAGTATGCCTGAGGCCTACGTAGCTGACGTAAATTCCTTGCCTTGGAATTTTATTAGCTTTCCATGTAAACCAAGTTATTCAGCCTTTTTTCTCCACTGAATTTTCCTCCTGAGCTATCCTTATTTTATTACTCTTTATATCTCTAATTAACATTTAATTAAAGCTATCATATCCTTATCGCCGAAGCCATCTCCCCTTCTAATTCCCTGGATCCCCTGGGGCTGGACCCCGGCAAATAGAGACTGTATCCAACTCATAACCTTATCTCAGTGACTTAGAGAGAGACAATGTTTTTTAAGTATTTGTCAACCACTAAATAGGATGCTGTATTTTTAGGATTTTTCTTTATCTTCTGGCCTATGAAAATCATTCATCTCATAAGAAAAGATCTGCATACAGAATTAATTGAATAACTACTTACTAATTAAAATTGGTGGAAAATTTCAAATGTTTTCCAGGTCCTACATTTTTATGTGCACATTTGTGGTGGTGAGCTGAAAGACGGATGTGAAACAGGAGGGAAGTTAGGGAGAAGCTGGCAGAGAAGGGCCAGCTCCTGGTGAGGTATGTTAAATTAACTAAACAAGAAGGTCATGCTAAGATGGCTCTAAATGCCATGGTGGCCTGTGGAAGTAAACCGGAATCTAAGCCCATCAATGCCTCAAGGTTATGAAATTGAAAACAAAGGACAACCAATTAGGCTTTACGCAATAACCAATCAATGATTTCCTTGCTTTCTTTTGCCTGTTCTCTATAATCAAATCTCTCCCCAACACCTCCTGGTGGAGTACTCCTAACCAGTTCCAGTTTGGTATTGTCTAATTCAAATTGAGATTTGTTCCTATAAACTCTTAAAACCTTTAATAATATGCCTCAGTTTGTCTTTTAACAGTTCAATATGATTTTCTTACTTCCTGGAATATTTTTTTGACAAATTATAATCCTATATATTATATTTGAAAAGTTATGGAGAATAATTGAAAAAATAACCTTATGCCCTCTGCCCAGCTTTATCAAATTATAACATTTCACTTTATGTGCTTCTGGAGTTTAAGTCATTAGAGGTTCAGTTAAAGTCCCCTATGTGTATCCCTCTAACATCATTTTCCTTCCTTTCTCCCTTCTGGTAACAACTATTCTGACATTTTAAATTATTATTTCTACACATTAGTATATGATTATATAGCTGTTACACTGTTAGCAATCCACTTCTCAGATGAGTCAATTGGGAACAACTGAGTGCCAAGGATTTGTTTTGAACTTTTCAAAAGGAAAAGATTCATGAGAAAACCAGTTTAAAGATTTTCTTTTGATTGAGCTACTTTAATTTTTTAAAAAAATCAAGGGAAAAGAAGAGAAGAGAGGAAGGAAGAACAAAGGGAGAGCAGATGGGAGAGAAGAAAAGAGGGTAGAGAGAGGGAGTGGGGGGAGAGAGAAGGAGACAGACAGAGAGAGAGGGAAGGGAGGGAGGGAGGAGGGGAAGGGAAACTAGTTAGGGTTATTCAGAAGGTCATAGGGCTGTATGAAGGTTGTTGCATGTTTAAATGTGTTGCTGAAAGTCACAAGACTGATGGTTAGCCAACATTAAAGTCTAACAAAAAATTGCTCAATTGTTTTTTTTTTTTTTTTTTTATCAGGAATAAGTTACTTAACAGAATGGGCAACTAATCACATCAGGCCACAAAGTTCTGCTCCTGCCCAGGTTTGTGATGGTTTCCTTATCATCAGTACTATATATGTATGCAGCCCTAAATAAAATACAGTGTTATTCTGAATATCTATTTGGACCATAGCACATTACCCTCCAGTAGGCTTTTGGTTCCTCTTCCCTCATCTTCCAAGACCCCCTTGTCTGTTCTCTAGAGAAGAGGAAATTGATGCTTGAGACTTACTCAAGCAGAGAGGGAACAATTCCATGCTTAAAACAGACGAACAAAGATCTTTGCATGACTCACATCTGAAGGATTTGTTCTCTCATGGTGTGTGGCAAGTGTCACTAGGGCTGTTACTCATAACTGCACCTCTCAAGAGGACCCTCGAGGTGAGGGGAGGGCAAGGATTAGGAGACAAGGGGACACCAGGAGGATGATACCAAATAGTAGGGAGCTATGCCACTGAAGGGTATTGTCTTTTTTTCTTCCTGCTTTTTCTTTCTCTTAAAACAGTTTGGTTTTATTTAAGATGTTATTAATCCTTCTGGGACCAACTTGGGAAAACAAAGTCAGAAATTATAAGATTTGTTTGGACTGAGCAATTCTGTTGATGAGCTGAGGAGCTGAGAGAGGAATTCCACACAGTGTTTAGAATTTTTGCAAACCTAATGAGTGTAGCCCCAGGAAAATCTCATTAACTTGGACTTCCTAATTATGATATACTAAATTATGATATATTAAATAATTCCTAATTATGATATACTGGAAAAAAGTATTATCCAATCTGAGAAAACTGAATTTATGAAACAAACCAATAGTGAAAATGAGCTGTTGTGATGGATTCTTTTGTATTTCAGAAAGAAACATTTTTTTAAAAAATTCATTTACATGCAAACAATTGCCATACTATGTATTTTTAAGAAAAACCTCTCCATGAAATCTGGTTCTCAAAAGACCACTTCTTTATAAGGTAAGTCAAAATGCCAATTTTCCTATTTTAGAAAGGAAAGTCACAAGATATAATTAAACATTCTCCAGACACAGTGGTTAAGGACAATAATAAAAAAATTAATCTTATTATTTTTTTGTCGCTCAGGGAAAGTCGGTCAGTCGTGTCTGACTCTTTGTGACCCCATGAACTATACAGTCCATGGAATTCTCCAGGCCAGAATACTGGAGTAGGTAGCCTTTCCCTTCTCCAGGGGATCTACCCAACTCAGGGACTGAACCCAGGTCTCCTGCATTGCAGGCAGATTCTTTACCAGCTGAGCCACAAGGGAAGCCCAAGAATACTGGAGTGGGTGTCTTTTTGGAAAAACCCAAAGGTTTGCCATGAGAAATGGCCCTGGAGGGGTGGGAGCCATTCTTTTTCCAGGTCTTTGGTTTTGCACAGCAACTGCCTTCTGAGCAGCAAGTGAAATGAATCTTGCATTGAGGAGGAGGTCTAGAGATGAAGGTGGGGCTTCTCAGGTGGCATGAGTGATAGAGAACCCGCCCGCCAATGCAGGAGAGGTAAGAGACGCTGGTTCCATCCCTGGGTCAGGAAGATCCCCTGGAGGAGGACGTGGTAACCCACTCTAGTATTCTTGCCTGGAGAATCCCGTGGACAGGGGAACCTGGTGGGCTACTGGTCTATAGGGTCGCAAAGCATCCAACATGACTGAAACAACTTGGCATGCACACATGGGGATGAAGGTAAGACATCATTCTTATCTCTAAGACTCTTGCTGCTGCTGCTGCTGCTGCTAAGTTGCATCAGTCGTGTCCGCTGTGCGACCCCAGAGACGGCAGCCCACCAGGCTCCCCCGTCCCTGGGATTCTCCAGGCAAGAACACTGGAGTGGGTTGCCATTTCCTTCTCCAATGCATGAAAGTGAAAAGTGAAAGTGAAGTCACTCAGTCATGTCCGACTCTTCGTGACCCCATGGACTGCAGCCTACCAGGCTCTTCTGTCCATGGGATTCTCCAGGCAAGAGTACTGGAGTGGGTTGCCACTGCCTTCTCCCTCTAAGACTTACAGTTTGGTATTAGAGTGACAGAAAAGAGGAAGAAGAAGGGGAAAGGAAGAAGATAAAAAGCAGGGATGAGAAAAGCACACAGTGCTCTCAGTGGAAGTCCACGTGGAGCTTTTCCCATACCCTCAGCTCAGGCCCCCTAGATATGAGTGGCGACACTGAGTGCACAGTTGGCTGCTCCTGTCTGTCCCAGCTGCCAGATTCCACTGCTCAGTCACTTTAACTGGCAGGAATTTATTTGACAGCCAAGAAGCCTTTTTGTTTTATGTCCTCTCTGCAAGGTCTCTGCTGACGCCATCATTATAGAAAAGTCTATGTCTGCAGACGTAGTAGTTGAAGGAGGAAGACATTATTACAACAGCAAAGGCTCAGACAGCTCATTTGGGAATTTCAAATCCTTACTTCACGTTTCCTAAGCCACAATGCTCTCGAAACATTTAGATATAACAGAATAGTATATGTTCATCCTTACTCTCTTCTCAGACTCATAACCAAGCCATTAGACATTGCATCTTTAGTCAGAGGTATTCCAATAGGAAGCACTGAATCGCCATTGTCTTCCCAGCCCCATTTGTAAAAGGCACAGGAAAAAAAAAAAAAAAAAAAAGGCCTACATACATCAATCTGTACATACACACACACACTAACAAGCAGAGCATAGAACTTGTAGAATAATATTTCTCTTTCTTATAGATAGCTGGTGATATCTTTTCATAGGTGTAGGAAATTTCCAAAGGTGAGATTTGTACTAAGTGAACACAAATTCCATTTTTACATAATTCAAAACTATGTGCAAGAAACTGAAAAACATTGCAAAAGTGTTATTTTGAATTTTTATAGCAACCCTTTGAGAAGGTAACAGGCAGGAAGGGCAGAGATCCCCAAGTGGCAGAAGGAAATGAACTGCAAGTGGCAGAAGATTTTGTTTCTGTTTTTCCTTCTCTACACAAAATTAAGAGCCTTCTTTTAATTCTGTGTTGATGATACCTGGTTCAGCCTAGAGCTAACCAATGCATTTTTCTTATGGAAATATTTTGCTTAAGCTATGTTAATGAAACTATGTATTTGCTTGGGAATCTGCCCTTTCTTCAAAATGGTTCTGCTTAAAGCTAGCTTTTTATTTTTCATTTTTCAAAGCTTGGGCTGATAATGGCTCAATAAACCAGTATTCATGTCAATCTTATTGGGGGCGGATGGATGACACACCTCGTGCTATCCTATCTCAAAAGTGCATATGATAGGAGAGGGGCCTGGTGAAATCCCTCAGCCTTGAGGTGTCTCTCTTATCTGCTTAGCAGCACCAAAAGACCCAAAGTTCAGTTCAGTTCAGTCGCTCAGTCGTGTCCGACTCTTTGTGACCCCATGAATCACAGCACACCAGGCCTCCCTGTCCATCACCAACTCCCGGAGTTCACCCAGACTCACGTCCATTGAGTCAGTGATGCCATCCAGCCATCTCATCTTCTGTCATCCCCTTCTCCTCCTGCCCCCAATCCCTCCCAGCATCAGAGTCTTTTCCAATGAGTCAACTCTTCGCATGAGGTGGCCAAAGTACTGGAGTTTCAGCTTTAGCATCATTCCTTCCAAAGAAATCCCAGGGCTGATCTCCTTCAGAATGGACTGGTTGGATCTCCTTGCAGTCCAAGGGACTCTCAAGAGTCTTCTCCAACACCACAGTTCAAAAGCATCAATTCTTTGGTGCTCAGCCTTCTTCACAGACCAACTCTCACATCCATACATGACCACAGGACAAACCATAGCCTTGACTAGACGAACCTTTGTCGGCAAAGTAATGTCTCTGCTTTTGAATATGCTATCTAGGTTGGTCATAATTTTCCTTCCAAGGAGTAAGCGTCTTTTAATTTCATGGCTGTAATCACCATCTGCAGTGATTTTGGAGCCCAGAAAAATAAAGTCTGACACTGTTTCCACTGTTTCCCCATCTATTTCCCATAAAGTGATGGGACCAGATGCCATGATCTTCATTTTCTGAATGTTGAGCTTTAAGCCAACTTTTTCACTCTCCACTTTCACTTTCATCAAGAGGCTTTTGAGTTCCTCTTCACTTTCTGCCATAAGGGTGGTGTCATCTGCATATCTGAGGTTATTGAGATTTCTCCTGGCAATCTTGATTCCAGCTTGTGCTTCTTCCAGTCCAGCGTTTCTCATGATGTACTCTGCATATAAGTTAAATAAGCAGGTGACAATATACAGCCTTGACGTACTCCTTTTCCTATTTGGAACCGGTTTGTTGTTTCATGTCCAGTTCTAACTGTTGCTTCTTGACCTGCATACAGATTTCTCAAGAGGCAGATCAGGTGGTCTGGTATTCCCATCTCTTTGAGAATTTTCCACAGTTTATTGTGATCCACACAGTCAAAGGCTTTGGCATAGTCAATAAAGTAGAAATAGATGTTTTTCTGGAACGCTCTTGCTTTTTCCATGATCCAGCGGGTGTTGGCAATTTGATCTCTGGTTCCTCTGCCTTTTCTAAAACCAACTTGAACATCAGGAAGTTCACGGTTCACATATTGCTGAAGCCTGGCTTGGAGAATTTTGAGCATTACTTTACTAGCGTGTGAGATGAGTGCAACTGTGCAGTAGTTTGAGCATTCTTTAGCATTGCCCTTCTTTGGGATTGGAATGAAAACTGACCTTTTCCAGTCCTGTGGCCATTGCTGAGTTTTCCAAATTTGCTGGCATATTGAGTGCAGCACTTTCACAGCATCATCTTTCCTGATTTGAAATAGCTCAACTGGAATTCCATCACCTCCACTAGCTTTGTTCGTAGTGATGCTTTCTAAGGCCCACTTGACTTCACATTCCAGGATGTCTGGTTCTAGGTCAGTGACCACACCATCATGATTATCTGTGTTGTGAAGATCTTTTTTGTACAGTTCTTCTGTGTATTCTTGCCATCTCTTCTTAATATCTTCTGCTTCTGTTAGATCCATACCATTTCTGTCCTTTATCGAGCCCATCTTTGCATGAAATGTTCCCTTGGTATCTCTAATTTTCTTGAAGAGATCTCGTCTTTCCCATTCTGTTGTTTTCCTCTATTTCTTTGCACTGATCGTTGAAGAAGGCTTTCTTATCTCTTCTTGCTATTCTTTGGAACTCTGCATTCAGATGCTTATATCTTTCCTTTTCTCCTTTGCTTTTCACTTCTCTTATTTTCACAGCTATTTGTAAGGCCTCCCCAGACAGCCATTTTGCTTTTTTGCATTTTTTTCCATGGGGATGGTCTTGATCCCTGTCTCTTGTACAATGTCACGAACCTCATTCCATAGTTCATCAGGCACTCTATCTATCAGATCTAGGCCCTTAAATCTATTTCTCACTTCAAAAACTAGCAAAGGGGCACTCTTTCTGTCCCCTTACGATATCTGTGTCAGAAGCTTTCCCTGTCTCTATTATACTTTAATAAAACTTTGCTACACAAAAAGCTCCAAGTAGTCAAGCCTTGTCTCTGACCCAGAATCGAAATCCTCTCCTCCAGAGGTCACGAATCCCAGCATAACACATGGCTTTCAGCAGCAACCTTTCACCTTCAAGACAGAATACCATCCCCATTCTTGCCGCTGAGCAGGAAGAGGCTCCAAGGGGTAAGTCAAATAGTATTTGAACCCAGGAGAGCCTCACTCTTCCTTTTATGACAGTTGCCACTTGGAGTTGTTTTTCATCAAAATTCCTTACTACCTAAGTTCTTGGAAATTCTTCCTTTAACGAAAAGTATATTATTCTAGGACTCAGGTGTCATTTTCAGGAGTAAAATCCAGCAGAATCCCCAAAGACAGGCAAACAAATTTTATAGGAACCTGAAAAGTTTACTTGATTGTTCTTTAAAAACAAACTCACAATGAGGAAAAGCAGTACTATAGGGAAATATCTCTCCAAATTATTTTGTTAGACTTCACGGGGAGGGAAGGAAAGTGTGGGAACAAGGAGGCTCTCATGGTTGTGACAAGGGACTTCTTTTCTATTTGATGGGCAAAGTAATCCAAATGTACACCAGACTACAGAAAACACGGTGATTCAGGGGAAATCACTGAACTTGAAGTCAGAAAAGTTGGTTGCACTGCTCTCTCCAGTTCTTGAAAGCCATGCAACCTTGGACAGATCATCCAACAAGATCTAATTTGTCTGTGAAATAAGGATAATAAAATCTTTTTTCCCCTAGTTTATTGGTTTATGAGAAGATTCAAATGAAATTATAAATACCTAAAATATATATTTTATATATACAACTTTGCAGGCAATAAAGTGTTATCCAAATGTAAGACATCATTTTTATTATAAAGAATGAAATCATTGGAAATAGACTAGAGAAAATGATGCAATTTAATCCACTGCTCTGTTGTCTTGCCAGATACCAGGTATTTGAAGTATGGGAGATAGCAGGGGTTTACATGTAATAGGAGATCATCATTTACTAAACAAATGAGCCAGGCTCCAAATAGGTGTGCTTTTACTTAAAACATTTATGTTGCCAGAATTTTATAATAGCAGTGTTTTGTGAAGTTTTACAACAGAATTACTTGGGGTGCCTGTTAAAAAATACATACCCCAAGGCACTGCGAGCCTCTCTGAAGAGGGGAAGACAGGTCTGCTCCCTTTACAAACTGCCCAAGTGATTCTAAAGGACACCAAAACTTAAGATTGAGTATAATATGGAACATCCTTCAAGATAAATCGATGTAAGCTATGAAGCTTTTACTTGAGGAAGATTTTCATTTAATACAACTGCTTTGGTGTAATAGGCACTTCTTTGTGAGTGTTAGGTAGGTAGACTAGGGAAACGAGTCCTAAATGGCAGTGGCTAAAAGACAAAGAAGGGAAAAGCCCTCGAAAATAGAACAAAAGAAGGTCTGAGGACCGGGGTCAGGACCTCAGGTAAAACAAGCAACACTCCTGGCTGGCTCAATTTACATAGGACAGGCCCAGGGAGAAGATAAACATATAAAAAGAGGAGCCAAAGCTAGCTCTCTCTCTCTCCCCCACATGCTGGGGCACTCTTCTCTTCGTGTCTTTGGATCAACGTGTCCTCACGCCTCAGAGATGGATTTTCCTGCTATCTTCTAAATAAAATAGAGCTGTAACACTGAGCTGTAACACTGATTTGTCTAAGAGCTATAACATGGTCCTTTCAAGACCTGAGAGCTATAATGCGGTCTATCCAAGACTTGAGAACTGTGACACGCCGAGAGGGCTTTAATGTCCGTCACTCCAAATCTTTGTTGTAACGAGACCAAGAACCGAGGAACATATACTCACGTGACATGAGGACAGGCTTAGATCTCCCGCCCCTCAAGAGCCATTGAATGCCACAAAGTGGCAGACATTATGGGTCATCTGTTTTCACTTTCATGCATTGGAGGAGGAAATGGCAACCCACTCCAGTGTTCTTGCCTGGAGAATCCCAGGGACGGTGGGGACTGGTGGGCTGCCGTCTATGTGGTCGCACAGAGTCGGACACGACTGAAGTGACTTAGCAGCAGCAGCAGCAGTGGTTAGTGCATAATCTCATTTCTATGGATCTGGGAACACAAGCGTAATAACCTCATCATTGTCTCCTGTGCTTCCATTGACTTTTTCTTGTTTTTCTGTCCTAATAAAGTTTCAGTTCCCTAAAGGTGAAGCATTCCATGTAAGCTTCATTTGTAAGCAATCCTTCTTAACTTCATTATATCTATAAAAGAGCTGAGAGAGTACAGGTAACAGCATGGTGGTTAGCGACTGTATGATAATGAATATTAACACTGGATTAACCCTCGGTTTCCTTTTGGCATAAAAAAATACTGATTTGGGCATTCAGGAAATGTCAATTATGCTTTCAACCTTTGAACTTCTGACTTTTGGGTTTTTTTTAGGAACAAGTTACTCTTTCAAGGTAGGAATGAAGTTCATTTTGTGAGTTACTTCAATTCTTCCACGACAGTGTTGGAAGCAGCTAATTTAATTATTTCACTTTATTTTCACACAGAAACATGGCACAAGTCTCAAGGGTACCACTAAAGTAATGGTGCTGCTAACCATATTGCACACTGTGACCCACCACGACATTATTTAGTTGCATCTCCAAATTATAAAAAGCATGGTGTGCCATTACAGATGAGAAGAGGCATGCAGAAGTGAGGGGAAGCAGCTTGTCTCCAGTAGGAATGACAGCCAACCAAGAAAGATTATTATGCATCAATCACAAAATTAAATTCTAGTCATATGCTTCTCATCTGATACTCATACTAACCTTATGAGTTAAGTATTACACCTATTTTACACACAAGGAAATGGAGTCACAGAACAGAAAAGCAGCCTAAAATTATGTAGCTCGTGAAGAACAGAGATTATGAATAAAAACTCAACTTTTTTTTAAACACGATTTTTTTATCCCAAGATCTACAGTGTTCCTTAGATGTTATCATCCTCAAAATTGTGCTTGGATAACCTATTTTCCAAAACCAGGAATTTACTTACTAGACCATAGTCATGATAAATGCAGTGATACAAATGATAACATTTGATGTTTGGCTTAAGAAGAAAATAAATTCTGCATTTTCTCTCTGGCGTTTGCAACTTGCAATTGACAAGGATATAATTATATATAACTGTAGGAAGCTGCAACAACATACCCAGTTTGAGGAGAAGATATGTATTTACTTCCAAAGTAGAAAATGATGCCATAGCAATTTCTTTGCTTACTCGACTAACATTTATAAGACACCTACAATTTGCCCCGTGCTGAAAAAGGAAGTAGGAATATAAACACGAACAAAATGCTATGGAATAGAGAAATAAATAATAGTGACTGCCCTGAAGGACAGTGGAGAAAGGAGAGGTTTTAATAAAACAGAAGATACTGTTTTCCAGTTTGGAAATAGTCAAGTCTCTGCTGTCTTCATGAAGAAAAGTGAACTGCTCTTTCTGAATGTCCCATTCAGAAAGTGGAAGTGGAAGAACCCCTATCACTGGAAGGCCTGCACTCTGGTCTCACAAACCCTGAATCCACCGACTATGCTCATCGGATACCTTGTTGGGCAGATGCTAAAGTAAGTGTAGAAGGGTTCCTGAAGCAGTTCATCTCTCAGGTGGAGAAAATGGATTGTAAAAGGTCCAAGCCTTTCCCCCTTTAGCTGCTTATAGAGAAAGAGAAGTCTTTCACATAAGAAGTTGAGCTAGAGGGACTGACAGGGGATACTCTGCCTGGCACCCCAGGAACACGAGGCAGAAGTCCTTTCTTCAGGTATTCTAATTCCAGCTAAACCTTCACAACAGATTGTGGGAAATGGTGCAGAAAGTCCAGAAAGGCCAGGGGATGGGAGAACCAGGCAAGGTGTTTTTCTGGCTTTCTCCTTTCCACTTCCAACTGGACTTCCCAGAGTCCCTCCCACTGGTGCAGTTTTCTCTTTGGGTTCAACATCCTTAGAGGAGTGCACCATGCACTACAGGGTCTCATCTGCCTGCCTCTGTGCTTTCCCATCTTTCTAGCTCCCATCTCCCCTCTCCCTCACCACAGCGCATACTCTGGTTTCAGACACACAGAACTTCTTACCCACTAGAATGTTCCCTTTGATCATAGTTTATGACCCAAAGGAAGAGCTTCCTGGTCTATTGCTCCTTCCCCAACTCCAAGGTCTTCCCTGGTGGCTCAGATGATAAAGAATCTGTCTGCAATGCAGGAGACCAGGGTTGGAAAGATCCCCTGGAGAAGGGAATGGCAACCCTGGTATTCTTGCCTGGAGAACGCCATGGACAGAAGAATCTGACAGATGACAGTTCATGGGGCCCCAAAGAGTCTGACATGACTGAAGGACTAATGCACACCCCCCCAGAGTTCCCCAGCAGAAGAATTAGTTGCTTCCTCTTAGGTGTTCCTATAGTTCTCTACCACAAACAAGGCACTTCTCATGTTGCATTATTATAAATGGCCATTTTTATGGCCAGATTGTAACTCTTGTAAACAGAGGGACTCTCATTTTTCCCTCTTTATATTCCCAGCACTTAGCATAGTTCTAGGGCACACAGTAAGCTCCAGTAAGTGTTTGCTGAGTGACTGAATTGATAGGGTCACACTCCTCCCATCCCCCACCCCTGAATCATACTTATGTATTTGTTCCTTATCCTCCTGCTTTAACACACATCCTCACCAATAACACAGCACAATTAGCCTGTGAGGAAAAGGGAGCAATCTGAGAATGAATTCCAAATGAAATGTGGTACCTCTCTAGAGCCTATGTCTTGGTGACTCTGCAAGAACAAACTTCTAAGGTTTTTGCTTATTAGACAGTTTAATAAAACAAGCCATCTTCCAGGCTTTATGATAGTCCCACCCTCCCATTCTAAGAAGAAATAATGTATCACCATCTTATCCATCTTTCTCTTTTTCATTTATTCATTTCACACAAGTATTTATTGAACACTTACTACATAGTAGGTAGTATTCTAGGATCTGGGATATGGTAGTGAACCATAATTCTTCAGTGATCTTTTGATCTTTTTATTCTAGTGGCAGAAAGAGACTGATTAATATATAAGATAAATGAGTTAAATATATACTATGTATGGTCACGATAAGTCCTAAGGAGAAAAAGATAAAAGAGGGAAGAGAGACAAAAGTGTAGGGGAGTTAACATTTTAGATAGTAGAGTCAAAGGAGGCCTTCCAGACATTGAGTAAATTGAGGAAGGAAGCTGAGGAGCAGGACATGAAGATACCCAGGAGAAGAGCATTCCAGGCAGAGGGAACCACGGGGCAAAGGTCCTGAGGTGGGATCTGTCTGGCATGTTCAAGAATCAGCCAAGAGCTACTGTGGCAAGGTTAGAGTGAGCCAAGGAAGGCATGTGGGAGAGGAAGTCAGGGAGCTAAAGGTGATCAGAGGAGGCCATGGAACTGAGAACCAAGGTTTCAGAAGGACCAGATGTGTGGATGTTGAATTCAGTAAGAGTTATGCCAGTAGTATTAGGTAAGGTAACTACAAGTCAAGAGCTAAAGTGGTTAAGAAACCAGGGGAGGGACATCCCTGGTGGTCCAGTGGTTAAGAATCTGTCTGCCAATTAGAGGACATGGGTTCAATCCTTGGTCTGGGTTGATCCCACATGCCTCAAGTCAACTAAGCTTGTGTGCCACTGCTTAATCCTGTGCAGCTTGGAGTCCATGAACCACAACTAGAGAAAGCCCATGCACAGCACTGAATACCCAGCACAGCCATTAAAAAATAAAATTAATTAAATAAATAAAGTCAACTTCTCTTACTTCCTTTCATCATTCTTTCCCTGTTTTCAGTTTTTTTCATTGTTTTATCTTTTCCTCTCTACCCTTCTCTTATCTTTATTCATAACTTTGGCTTATCCTACATTTTGCTGTTCTATTTTTTAAAAAGCTTTTTATTGGAATAGAATTGATTTACAATCTTTTTTTTTTATTAGTGGTAATTTTCTCTTTAAATTTCCTTCCTGTATTATCATATTTTATGCCTCTAGGTCATCCTTCTATATTCTTTTAAACTTTCCTTTGGATATGGGTCATCTTTTCTCAAGCTTTTCTCTTTTCTTATTTATTTTCAGTTCTTCTCTCTAGGAATGATCCATGTGGTTGTTTGTTCTAAGGATGCTTTGAAAGCCTCTGAAATTACACCTGGGAATATGCTGCCAGTTGAGAATTGCTTAGTGTCTTACCTCCTTAGCATATAAAAATGACTCTTTTTCTTACCTGTACTCTGACGGGTTCCATCCAGTGCTCCAGAGTGTCAGTAGTGACATTCTCAGGAAGGATTACAGGATCATTAGGGAGGACGGTACACAATGGGGAACACACTGCACCTGAAGGAACAGAAATTTACGATAGACTTCACGCATCTCAGTGTTTCACTTCCTGGAATCATTAGCTTTGTTTTTCAAAAACAATTGCTTTCTATATTGTGTTGTTGTTCAGTCGCTAAGTCATGTCTGACTCTTTGCAACGTCATGGACTGCAGCACACCACACTTCCCTGTCCTCCAGTGTCTCCTGGAAGTCTGCTAGAATTCATGTCCATAGAGTCCATCATTCTACATTGTAGATCACCTCATTAACATGGTCACAGGCAAGGCTGATACTCATTGACTATGCACCTGTAGGGATGCTCCTACACTCACAAGTAAAGAACCACTGCACCAAGTTAAGTCCCTGGCTCCAAGTGCTCTTCCCCTTTCTGGTCACATATACCCCTTCCTCTAGAATCCCTGAAATCTCTGTATGACCCAGCAATAAAAGATTTAATTCCTGCTCTGCAGACCTCTGAGACCCCACTCCAGGACTCTGGCCAGCTAAGGTCTATACTGATTGGTTGATGCCTTTTAAGTACTTTTAATAGCATTCCTGCTTATATGATTTCCTGAAGCTGATAATTGCAGGATCTATTATCTAAAAACTTTACTAACTGGGGAGAAAATGGCCCAGAAATCATGAAGGTGGATTTATAGTGCCTGAAACACTGAAGATCATTACTCTGGTAGCCAAGAAACCTACTGATTAAAAGAGGAAATGAGGAGAAAACAAAAGCAGAGACTTTGGTCCTGTGGTGGCCTTTCAAAGGAAAATCCCACTCTATTTCTTTGTACATGAAGCCTGAGTATCTTCTAAAATTCTATTCAAAGAAGGCAGACTCTCAAGGTTCTCTATTTCCTCATCTAAAGATTTTTTGATCTCCAAGTTTCTTTTCAGTGTTATCTATACTCCTGTTTTACACTGACTTGTATAACTCAAAGAATTACATGAATCTTAAGGACTCTACACATGTTAGCATATGATACATTAATGTAGAAATTAGAGGGTGGGGATATAAGAATTTTCTCATGAGGCACCACGCAAGAAGCACAGTCTCAGCATCTAACTACTTGTCTGGCCACAAGATTTTTCAGTGCAAACAGTAAATTGAAGATGGTAAAAAACAGTCTCAGAAACTAACAAGCTTTCTCATTAACTCAAGTTTTATCTACTGGCGTTACACATGTTAGAATGACTTGGAAAATTACTCCTTGCTCATGCAATTAAAAACTTAGGGTTAGTCTCAACACTTTTTTTCACAAACAGGATCTCTTTTCTATGATGCTTAAGTTCACACAGAGCCAATTTGAGTTAATTTCACTTTGAATTATCCCTGGCCACAGAGACTTTTATCTTCACTTGCTTCATAATTCGAAAAGACATATGCACCCCGATGTTCAATACAGCACTATTTACAATATCCAGGACATGGAAGCAACCTAAATATCTATCAACAGATGAATGGATAAAGAAGATGTAGCACATATATACAATGGAATATTATTTAGCCATAGAAAGGAAAGAAATTGAGTCATTTGTAGAGACATGGATCTACCTAGAGACTGTTATACAGAGTGTAGTAAATCAGAAAGAGAAAAAAAAATATTGTATATTAATACATATATCATTGGAAAAGACCTTGATGCTGGGAAAGATTGAGGGCAGGAGGAGAAGGGGACGACAGAGGATGAGATGGTTGGATGGCACTACCGACTCAATGGACATGGGTTTGGGTGGACTCTGGGAGTTGGTGATGGACAGGGAGGCCTGGTGTGCAGCAGTTCATGGGGTTGTGAAGAGTTGGACACAACTGAGCTACTGAACTGAACTGAACTGAATACTTATATATGGAATCTAGAAAAATGGTACAGACGAACCTATTTGCAGGGCAGGAATAGAGACACAGACATTGAGAATATACACGTGGACACAAGAGGCAAATGAAGGGTGGGATGAATTGAGAGAGGAGCATTGACATTTATACATTACCATGTGTAAAATAGCTAGTGGGAACCTGCTGTATAACACAGGGAGTTCAGCTTAGTGCTCTGTGATGACCTAGATAGGTGGGGTGGGGGGTGGGAGGGGGTCCAAGAAAGGACGAATATATGCATACATATAGCTTATAGGAGCAGAGAAGGCAATGGCACCCCACTCCAATACTCTTGCCTGGAAAATCCCATGGACGGAGGAGCCTGGTGGGCTGCAGTCCATTGGGTTGGCTAAGAGTTGGACACAACTGAGCGACTTCGCTTTCACTTTTCACTTTCATGCTTTGGAGAAGGAAATGGCAACCCACTCCAGTGTTCTTGCCTGGAGAATCCCAGGAACGGGGGAGCCTGGTGGGCTGCCGTCTCTGGGGTCGCACAGAGTCAGACACAACTGAAACGACTTAGCAGCAGCAGCAGCTTATTCACTTCATTGTGCAGCAGAAAGTAACACATTGTAAAACAACTATCCCCCAATTAAAAAAGAAAAGTTGTCCCTAGGTTCTGGAGCCAGGTTCACCATAGAGAAAGAATGGCTGCTGATCCAGGCAATCAAAGACAATCTCAAATTGCTCCTTTGGGAACTCTCTGCTCAAGGTACAGCAGCAGAGAGAATGAAGCAGGTGTCCAATGCATGTGTGGTATGTGGCTACACATTCCCACCTTTCCTCTTTGAACTACAACTCCTACCAAAAATCAATCCATTTTCAGGCTATACTGGGTAACAAATCACTCAGCAGCACCACCAACATTACATGTGTGTGGAGGAGTGGGGGAAAAAAAAAGTGTCATAAATTTCATTTTAACCGAAGCAGCTCAAAGTCAACTTGGATTTCTGTCCACTCCTCAGGCAGAATGATGGAGCTGATCTAAGACCCAGCCAGGCCTGATAGAAGGATAACTTGAGAGCAGAAGTCAGACTCTCTTCCCAAACATACCTATCCCGTATCCTTGTTCACACTTGTACTCCACGAGTTTCGGCTCCGAGGTGGGTGGTGGGCATTCCCCTTGCAGGTTCTCACATAACTTGAACTCCTCACTCCACACTCCCTCCTTCGTGCAGCGGATGGGAAGCTAGAATATCAAAAGTTGAAAACATGGACATTATAGTTTTGCTAACTTCTTTTAAGGTGTGGGCAAAAGTGGTCTGCTTAAATGGTAGCATTCTCCAATTGTAGAACCTGGACTAAAAGACACTATTAAGATAATAAACTATGTTGCTATTGACTTTCCCCCAAAAAAGTCAAGACAAGTTTTTTACTGTTTTGATGTGAAGGAATCATGAATAATTTTGTCATTAGAAAATCATTAACAGTGTGTCTTCCTTTGGATATAAGGATACAGTAAGCTACCAAATGGGACCCATGTATTCTGAGATAGCCTTGGGAAATTTTTTTCCCAGACGGTGTCATTTTTGCACTGATCCATTCATACTCTCCCACAAATGCTGCTTGTGGCAGATGTCAGATTTTTGGCAAGATGAGTTTGAGCCAGTGGGACTAATTCATAATTTTTCTGAAGGTGCTTTTTGCTTTTCTGTCTGGTTGAATGGACACGTCATAGCTGCTTTTCGTCTCATCAAAGTTCTATTCCCTTTTTCTACATGTGTGCTTGTTTGTGTAACTCTTGGCTTCATGTCCCCAGTAATCACTAAATATCTTATATGCAGAACATAGAGAATAGCACTAACTCACAAAGCCCAAGAAAATAAGATTTTAGAATTACAGATAAACTCTCCCTTCATCCGGCCAACTCCTTGAGCCCTTAAACAATTAGTGCGAGCAGGTGTGCTTGATTTCCCAGGGGACTCATTTCATGGAGTATTCTTTTCACATGTGTCCTGTGGGCTTTACCTTGGAGTACTGAACATTGAGATAAAGGCACGTGCCAGGAGAGAAGGTAAAGTCATTGATCTCTGCTTAGGAAGTCTGCTTAACTTCCTGTCTCTGGTTTGTGTAGGGTACTTGAAAGGCTTCTAAAATAAAATTGACTTTAGTCGCCCAACCACGATAAGACTGTGGTTTTTGTTTGAGACCTCTTGCGCCAAAATCCTAGGGAGAACAACAGTCCAACAGTGCTTTCAGCTTTGCCTTTGCTGAGGAATTTGTGTTTCTGTTCAAGACTGTTTTCTATTAAAAAGTATGATACCAGCATTTCTAGCCAAGTTAGTTTGGGGAAATCACATTGCCAAATCAGAATCTGAGCCTTTTTGCAGTTTACTCAGGTATCTAACCTATCAGGTTGTTCTTCTTATCCAAGAGGAGAGAATATTCCAAGAATGTAGCATCTTCTGAATTCCCTATTAAATGATATCAACATCTCTGGTTAGAATCCCAACTTAGCCCCTGTCTGTTGCCATTCATTTAGATTATTTTATTCAACATTCTCGGATTGGTCACCAAGATTGGAGCACAGCCTGCTCCAAAATAAAGTTCAAGTCATCCTTACCCTTTTACTTTCCTGGTTACATTTGACCAAACACTGGCTGTTGAGCTCAAAGCCATTGGTGCATTCATACATGCCTTCAAAGACAGGGGAGGGGGGCTTGCACACCACTGGGACACAGCTGCCTTGCTCCCAGATTCCACTCTCCAGGCACTGAATCTTCAGGGACTTCCTGACAAGACAAAACAAAAGAGTCCATCAGAATCCTCAAGGGGGTTATGGGAGAAGTCTGGACCCTCAGCAACATGGGACAAGGATTAGCTAATAGATGGGAGCAGTTGGTTCTTGTTAGCCCAGTGTCTTACCTCTTCATCCTAATTTCTAAGCCATGGAAGGAAAAACAGTAATAATGCACTTTACAGCAGTGATTGCATTGTTATGTAGTAATATTGATATATTCCTCTCCAGAGACCTTGTTAACTATCTGTGCAGCGTCTAGATTTTGCAATTGGGTTTTCTCTAAGGTTGTCATCTTGGAGCAGTCTCACACTTAAGTGCACTGGGAAATACCAGGTAGGATGGTGTACAGCAAAGGTTATCACACACTCAGGGGACTACCCAGAAATCATCTGAGGATCATCAGTATTAATATGGTAATGGAATCAATGAAGCTGCCAATATTTATTGGTTCTCCAGAGAGGAGAAAAGATACAGCAGTGGGGGGTCTTCTTAAAACAGAAGCTCTTACCCTGAATTTCATAAGGGCAAGAGTATTGCTGGAAATGACTATGGCCATTTTGTTTGCTGGCAAGTCCATTTTTTTTTCTTGGAAAGTATTCATAGCTTTCATCAGATTCTCAAAGTAGACATGACTCAATAGTGTCCTGGAATAACTGCCCTTCCTTCCCATGCAGAGATACGGCCTCCACCCAGAAGAACTGCATTTGAGGTAGTCGATAATCAGCAGGATTAGGTCTTACCACTTCAAACTCCATCCCGTTTCCTTCCTAACTCATTGCCAAACTGAAAGTGCTTTCCATTTGCTGTTTTAACGCATCCAGTTCTGATTCAGAACATTCCCAGTCAGACAATCTTGTGATTCTAAAATAGAAATAATCCTTTGTCCATTGATTCAAGGGCTTCCCTGGTGGCTCAGTGGTAAAGAACCTGCCTGCCAATGCAGGAGAAGCAGGTTCAATCCCTGGGTCAGGAAGATCCCACGGAGGAGGAAATGGCAACCCACTCCAGTATTCTCGCCTGGGAAATCGCATGGACAGAGGAGCCTGGCCGGCTACAGTCCACGAGGTTACAGAGTCAGACACGCCTTAGCGACTAAACAACAACAACCACTGATTCAATCACATGATGGCCTTGAATTGTTATTTTCCAGTATCATGATGCCCTTTGAAAATTTAAATATGGCCCTCACCCACACACTTTTAATGGACTTCTGTACAATGCCTCCTGCATGCTTTGCCAGTATTCTAATATTATACTAGTATAACATTTATCAAATTATTTTATAAATGTGTATATGTTTGTCTTTCCCACTAGGCTGGAAGCTGCCTGAAGGCAAGGATTGTGTTTTATTCTTAATTTCAATTCCCAAGAACAACAAAAAATCTGTCTTATATTAGGCATTAATGAAACATTTACCAAACTGAATTAGTTAACCAAAACTCACAGTGCATTAAGCACACTGCAGAGCACACAAAATATTTTAGTAAACCAAATCACCAGGATAGCTCTACTGAAGTAGTATTATCATTCCCATTTCATAGATAAAGAAACTACTCCAAGATGTTCAGTAATTTTACCAAGATCCTACAGCCCAGAATGTAGTTGATTTTGAGTAATTTAAATAAATTTTAATAGTTTAACATTATAAATTTTAGTAGTTTAACATTATATATTTTAGTAGTTTAAAGGGCTTTTCTCATATCTCAGTCAGTAAAGAATCCACCTGCAATGCAGGAGACCCGGATTCGATTCCTCGGTCTGGAAGATCCCCTGGAGAAGGAAATGGCAGCCCTCCAGTATTCTTGCCTGGAAAATCCCATGGACAGAGGAGCCTAGCGTGCTACAGTCCATGGGTTCACAAGAGTCGAATACGACTTAGCTACTAAACCACCACAGTAGTTTAACGTATTTTAACAGTATCCATTTAGATATTCATGAAGGAGTACTTAATTTATGGTTAAACAGTTATTTAGATTCATATTCATACCTTCATCCCCAGTAGTATTCTAGGAAAGAAGGCTGATTTTATGACTGGAATTCTTTAGCATCATAGTTTATGTGGACATATGTCTAGTATCTGTCAATAATAAATATTATTTTTGAGCTATATTTCAGGTGTTTGGCAAAATACCTACACACATAATTTCATCAAATCCCCCAAATATCAGTTAAAGGTAAATATTATTATCCACATTTCAGGGAAGAAAACTGAGCCTGAGAGATTTAAAGCTAGCTCAAAGATCCATAGTTAAAGCTGCAGACAGGATTTGGACCCACATCAGCCTGCCATTGAATCCTATGGTCCTTCCTGGGTCAGGTTCTTCTGCATGTTATGCTCTACAATCCACTTTGAGTATCCATAACATCTCTTCTCCACTTTGAGTATCCATAACATCTCTTCTCTACTGAACAGTCCTTTATTCAGGTGCCACATTTGTAAGTGTGACCAAAAAAAAAGAAAGAAAAGAAGATTCATTTGAAATTTTTGCATTGAGCAATAAATTACATATAGAAAACTGCATAACTTGGTATACAGCTCAAGAATTTTTACATGTGAATAACCTGGGTACTCATCACTCGGATCAAGACACAGAGAATTTCCAGTCCCCCTAAAAATCTCCCTTCACAACTGAATACCCCTGCAATCCATACTTTTCTGACTTTCATCAGTGTGGATTTATTTTGCCTGTTCTTGAACTTGATATAAATGAAATCATGCACCATGTACTACATGGCTTCTTTCCCCAAAGGAAGATGACATTTTCAAAATGTCTTCTCAAATCTATCTTCAAGGAAGTGTAGGCAGTTCTTTTTACTATAATGAAGCTCTTGTTTGTCTCTCTCCAAGACTGGATATTCTACTCCTTTTTCACGCTACAGAGTTTATATCCTCCCAGAGACTCTCCTTTCTACCACGTCCCACAGATGAAATCCGCCCCCAACCTCGGCTGAACTGACATCCCCCGGCTGCAGAGAGCAGGCAATACCATTGACACCAGGGGAGAGGCAAGTCTGTAAACCTTGCATGTCAGCATGGTTATAAAGGAAAACCCTTGCTTGGCTAGGACGACAATATTTTGACTTCGTGTGGTATTTTTCTCTGAATTGGTTGGAACGCTTAAACCATGGAAACAGTCCTGTCTTTCCTTGCCCAGAGTGAAGAGCCATTCAAGAATGTCGATTCCATATATCTCTTTGTCAGTTTAATAACCTCAGAGGTGAGGGTAGACAGATCACACTTGGCTGGGGAAGAGTGAGTTGGATGTTGTGGGTGGTACCCAGGCAACGTGACCGGCCCTGTGCTGCAAACTACCTGTCATATCAGTGACGAGGGAGGAAGAAGGCTGTGAGGTGGCCGGAAGCAGCACAGTTCACATTGATGCCCCAGAGGAGGCACTACAGGCA
This sequence comes from Bos indicus, assembly GCF_029378745.1. NCBI lineage: Eukaryota > Metazoa > Chordata > Mammalia > Artiodactyla > Bovidae > Bos > Bos indicus. The sequence continues at coordinate 58,775,917 of NC_091775.1, read as the reverse complement.
GGACAAGGGACAGACTGGGAGAGTCCTGATTCCCTAGGAAATATCTTTTCCTTCTTATAAGAGTTCCTATGCCCCCTCCACCTCAAGGATTCTCCTCACAGTTTCATCTCCCTTATACAGGGGCTGGCTTCTGCATGTCACCCAAGCAGATGACACAACTCAGGCTCCGCCCACACACTTCTCACAAAGCATTTGATTGGTCCGTTCCTCATAGCCCCGGCGGTCTCACAGCTCCACGGTGCATATCTATATGGGTTTATGAAATAAGAGCCCCTGGTATGGAGGTTGACACTTGAGTGCCGTAGGCTGGTTCTTTTCATTTTGTTCAAAAAGGTACTGTGATTGCAGGAGGAATTGAGGGCGTCTTGTATTTCCTCCCAGCTTCAGAAAATTTTATTTCCATGTAGGTCCCTGAAGAGGACTAAAGCCTATATAGCAAAGGCAGAACTTTAATCCCCAGTGATACCCAAACTGCCTCTGTGTTTCTTCTAGTTTGGTGATCTTGAGGAGTAGTCTCTGACACTTAAAAAATCATTATGAAAACATTGGTTTTTTCAGAATGGTCCACCTTCTTTGTGTAATGTGTATGAATTTAAAAAAGAGAGAGAGAGATTTCTTATGTCATGAAGTGAATCAGTTTGTATTTTAAAGAAGGATGGTATTGGATATTAGACAAAGCACACAGGCAGGTCCTCACCAGGACAGATTCCAAGACTTTTTTGATAATCTAGTGCAAGTGCCTTTCAACTGAGATATTCTATTGACTCAAAGCTTTCTGCATTTTCTTTATCCTGATGGAGTAAGAGAGGCTAAAACATCTCATTTTACAGGCAGGAAACTGCACATTAATAACTATGAACTGACTTGCTCAATGCCACACAGCAAGCTAGTCACTGGCAAAAGCAAGGATAGAATTCAGAGTTTTGCAATCATAACGTAACACCCCAACCATTAGAACAATGGTTTCCAAATGACATTTGTAGACCAGCCCATCAGACTCATGTAGGAACTGTATAAAAACTAGATTGTCTAAGTTTCATGGAATTGGCCTCACACTCTTTATTTTTTAATTTGTCAGCAGTCTAATATGTAGTTAGGTTGGCAAACTGCTAAAATCTATGCTACTTTCCTATGCTAGTAAAAATAAACCATAGGTATAGAAATCAGAGTGCAAAATCACCCACCTAACAACACCAGCCAAAAGACTGGATGTTTAGCAAAGACCAAAGAGGACAGTTACAGCCAGACAACTTACTCTGTAAATGGTACGATGAAGGGTTGGGGGTCGGGGAAGGTTTATATTTATTTTCCCTCTAACTACTCCAGACAAATCACCACAATTTCCAAGTTAGAAGATGCTTTTTTCCAATTTTCAGAACATGTGGTATCCACCTAGTACTGAAAATCCAGCTGTGCTCTTTCTGCTTCTTACATCATTGCCAGAAATAAAGATCTTGTAATCAAAACTTGGCTGAAAGTTTGATTGATGTTGCTCGAGGCACACGTGAGTCTATCCCATCCTTCTATCACCACTGCAGGGTTTTCAAAAGTAATATTTATTTTCCATTGGAGAAAATAAAAGTATGATTATTGAGTCCAAGGGAATTATCATGTCTTTACTGATCAAGGGCATCTGGTGTCTCCAATGAGTAGTCCTTCATGAGTAATAATAATATTAACAGAAAAACAATAAAATACTGAGTATTGAAGTGCTAGGCATTGTACTGAAGGATATATATCTATAGCATTTCCCCTCAAACCCATTCTGTGTGATAAGATCTATCATTACCTGAGTTCTTGATTCCCTTCTCTCCACACATGCTCTTCTCCAATCATTCCTAGCTCAACAAATGATACCACCATCTATGCTGTTGCCCAAACTTGATATGTAGGAGACATCCTTGATTTCACTCTTCACCCCAATCTTATATTTTCCCCCAAGCTCCCATTTGCTCATGTTCTATCAGTAGGGCCTCTTAGTTTTACCTCCCAAATATCTCCATCTGTCCCCACATCTCTTGCATCTCTACTGCCGTGAGCACTAGCCCACATTCTTAGTGCTCATCTCCCAACTAGAGACTTCACTTCTCCTCTGGACCCCTTCCTTCCTGGTCCAGAAACACCAGTCAGAGGGATACTTTGTAAAAACAAACAAATAAATCAGAATGTCATTTTCCTGCTTAGGATATTCCAATTGCCTCCTGTTACATGAAAAATAAAATCCAAACTTTTTTGCTCACGTGGTCCCTCATGATCTAGCCCAAATTTTTCTGACCTCATCCTATGTCCTTCGAAGAAAAGCTATGACAAACCTAGACAGCATATTAAAAAGCAGAGACATTACCAACAAAGGTCCTTATAGTCGAAGCTATGGTTTTTCCAGTAGTCATGTATGGATGTGAGAATTGGGCCATAAAGAAAGCTGAGCGCCAAAGAATTGATGCTTTTGAACTGTGGTGCTGGGGAAGACTCTTGAGAGTCCCTTGGACTGCAAGGAGATCAAACCAGTCAATCCTAAAGGAAATCAGTCCTGAATATTCATTGGAAGGACTGATGCTGAAGCTGAAGCTCCAATACTTTGGCCATCTGATGCGAAGAACTGACTCACTAGAAAAGACCCTGAAGTGGAAAAGAGTAAAGGCAGGAGGAGTAGTGGACGACAGAGGATGAGATGGTTGGATGGCATCACTGACTCAATGGACATGCATTTGAGCAAGCTCTAGGAGTTGGTGATAGACAGGGAAGCCTGGCGTGCTGCAGTCTATGGGATCGCAAAGAGTTGGACATGACTGAGCAGCTGAACTGAACTGATACTATGCCCCAGTCATCTTACTTACTTTGTCCACACTGGACTTAGAATCCCAAGCACAACTCAAGCTCTTTCCTGCCAAAGGAAGTTAGTACTATTCTCTCTGCTTCTGATGCTTTTCTTTTTTTTCTTCCCATGGTGGGCTCGTCTTCCTATCTAAGGAGAATGTTTGCCACCCGAGAGTATCTTTATTTTATGCCTCTAATGTTTTGGGCTTTCATCAAAACACCTGTACATTTTTACATAGAATGCATACTGTGTGATTATTTCATTTTTTTTCCTATCTCCCCCTTTGGGTTCTGAGCTTGGCGAGGGCAAAATCTCATTTAGTGTTATATCCTCAGCTCTCAGCAAAATGTCTGGTATGGAATAGGTGCCAATAAACACAGGTTCAATGAATGTATAGATGTTCATTTTATAGATTAAGTAAGCAGGTTTAGAAAAATAAAATAACCAGCTTGAGGTTACCTAGCTGGTTAAAGGCAGAGCAGGGATCAGTACAGGCATACCTCATTTTGTTGTGCTTTGTTTACTGCACTTCATAGATACTGCAATTTTTACAAACTGAAGGTTTTTGGCAACTCCGTGTTGGCAAATGATGGTTAGCTTTTTTTTTTTGGCAATAAAGTATTTTTAAATTATGTACATTGGTTTTTAAGACATAATGCTATGGCACACTTAAGAGACTACAGTATCGTGTAAACATAACTTTTATGTGCATTGGGAAGCCAAAAAAAATTGTATGACTTGCGTTATTACAATATTTGATTTATTGCAGTGGTCTAGAACCAAATCCCAACTATTTCTGAGGTATGCCCATACCAGGATCTGTCTGATGCCAATACTTAAGTCATAATATGGAAGCACTAGAGTTACTAGAAGTGGAGCTGCACATAAATTACATCCCTTTACTTTGTGCCTTTGCACCAAGTATCTCAAAGTCCCCCCACGCAGAATATCCTGAAAATGGAAATGTAAGAGTGAGGAGTAACCAGGTCACTCTTTCCATTACATAGGTTAGGAAACCGAAGTGTTAATTGGCCCAATGTTTTACATGGCATATGGTCTGTTTGGGGGTTAAAATTAGAAAGACTCTTCACTGAGAATATCCTCGCCCGTCTGAGTATGGCTGCAGAACAGCAGCACTGAAATCACCAGGGAGCTTGTTGCAAATGCAGAATCTACAGCTCTACTCAGACTCACTCAGAATCTGCATTTTAACAAAGTCACCAAGTGATTCCTATTCTCATTAAAGTTTAATAATTAGCCTTCTAGACCATTTTAAAAGACTCGGTCCTCTGGTATTCTACCCCACCCCAGACAGAACCATCAGCGCTTCCAAACACCAGGCCAGCTTTATTAACAAACTGCAGACCTGGTTTCTCAAGCCAGCATCCTAAACGGAGAGCAGCAGACTCCAGGCATAGCTAGTCCACAGCCGATCGCAGTTATCCTGTCTTCTCTCACACCAGGCCGCCTGAAATCCAGCCCCAGTCCACTTGACTAGAAGAGAAACAGTTCAGCAGGGCCAGCACATTGGACACATGGGCTTTGACCTTTCATTCTTCCCTGACTCATAAAAGCGCCTGTAACTTACAAAGCTCCTCTTCCATGTAAAATAGAGCCTCTCTGTGAGAATGAGCAATCTGCTGACCCCTACAATCATGTGGTCACCAGTCTCCTTTGAAGTCCCACCCCTCACTTCTATCTTTGGATTTCCTGCTGTGAACTTTCAGGTCTCCAAATTAGCAGATGCAATAATGTCCTGCCCCTAAGTCTGATCCCCTACCTCAAGTTTGGGGCCCCTTCTTCATCCCTCACTACCACTGCCTAAACTGTCCAACCTTTAGCCTCTCTCACTTCAAGTTCAGTGTGTGTGTGCGCGCGCGCGTGCACACACACACATGTGTGCAGTCAGTCATGTCTGACTCACACATGTGTGCAGTCAGTCATGTCTGACTCTTTGTGACCCCATGGACTGTAGCCTGCCAGGCTCCTCTGTCCATAAGGTTTTCCAGGCAAGAATACGGGAATGGTTTGCCATTTCCTACTCCAGGGGATCTTCCTGACCCAGGGATGGAGTTCAATAGCCCCCGATTAACCTCTTTTCTACGAGTATCTTGGCGCCTCTCATGCATTCTTCACACAGCTGACAGCTATCTTCCTACTAAATCTCCTCAGGTTACCTCCAGATCTAAAAACATCCTGAGGTTTCTCCAATGCCTACAATTTAAAGCCAAACATGTATAATAACTATTAAAATTATTCCTCAGAATTCTGTATCTGTTGCCTTCAGTGTGTGTTTGAAGAGTTAGTGATTACACTGAAATGCAGTGATGAACTGAGTTTAAAACATGGGAACATTAAATAGGAATCTCTTGATTTCGTTGTTTTTTATCATTTAGTCACAGGCATACCTTGAAGATATTGTGGGTTTAGTTCCAGACCACTGCAATAAAGTGAATATCACAATAAAATAAGTCGTAGGCATTTGTTGTTTTCCCACTGCATATAAAAGTTATGTTTACACTATACTATAATCTACTGAGTGTGCAATAGCTTTATATTTAAAAAATGTACATATATTAATTTAAAAATTCTTTATTGCTAAAAAATGCTAACCATCATTAGGACCTTTAGTAAGTCATAATCTTTTGCTGGTGGAAGATTTGAAACATTGCAAGAATTACCAAAATGTGATATAGAGACACTAAATGCCATTAGAAAAATGGTGCCAATAAACTTGCTCAATGCTCAATACAGGGTTATCACAAACATTACATTTGTAAAACAAACACAATTATCTACAAAGCATAATAAAGCAAAGAGCAATAAAATGAGGTATGCCTGTATTTGTCCATTCATATGTTCAGTCTGTGAAGAAAGCTGAGCACTGAAGAATTGATGCTTTTGAACTGTAGTGTTGGAGAAGACTCTTGCAAGTCCCTTGGACTGCAAGGAGATCCAACCAGTCCATTCTGAAGGAGATCAGCCCTGGGTGTTCTTTGGAAGGAATGATGCTAAAGCTGAAATTCCAATACTTTGGCCACCTCATGTGAAGAGCTGACTCATTGGAAAAGACTCTGATGCTGGGAGGGATTGGGGGCAGGAGGAGAAGGGGATGACAGAGGATGAGATGGCTGGATGGCGTCACTGACTCGATGGACGTGAGTCTGAGTGAACTCTGGGAGTTGGTGATGGACAGGGAGGCCTGGCGTGCTGCGATTCATGGGGTCGCAAAGAGTTGGACACGACTGAGCAACTGAACTGAACTGAACTGATGTTCAGTCAACAAATATTCATTAAGGACTAGTATGTGCTATGTATTGCATTAGGTCCTGCTATTGTAGAAACAAATATTAATACTATAATTAGGCCAGAAGACTAAACTGTGGGGCCCCAAAGAGGAACAGAAGGAAGGCTATCAGGAAGGGATCACTTAAAGATGGGTTTGTTAGAGAAGGAGAAAGGTCCTCCACACAGAAGGAATAGTGCATGCAAGGGCCAGTGATGCAAAAGGCAGTTTGTGTTTCAAGCATTGGTCTAATGTGTAAATGGAAAAAAAGGCATATATGTAACCTCTGTGGGGAAGAGGCAGGGCAGGAAGAAGAGAGCCTGGATGGGATAAAAGTCTGGCAGAAAAGAGCTGCAAATTGCATGGATTCCATTTCAGAGGGTGGGCTCTCTCATCCATAAGGAATCCCTCAGCTATCTTCATAATGCTTATAGTTGAAGAATTCTTCTCGGTGTTGTTCTATTCCTATTCCTGGTCAGTCCAACTCACAGACAGGCCTGATGAAAAGTGCTCACAGAATGTACACACATCCACACCCTCACCTGGGAGTTCATGACCCCATTCTGCCCGTCACTGTTGGTCTCTCAGAAAGCAAAGTTCCTGACATGGCTCTTGCCCAGAAGCCACAGCAGTGATGAGACCTGAGTCTACTAGTGAGTTATGAGAATGAGTGGCAAGTTGTGACCTATGTCATGACTTCAGAATTCACACAGGTAGACCCTGAATTTGCCTCATCCGTCTGATGTGGGCTGGAATGGAAAGGTTGATTAATATTGACCAGCTTTTCCTGACTGAAGAGAAGGAGTCAGAGGTCATAGTGGCCTTCAGCAGGCTGTTAGTGACCACACTGAGTAGTTCCCATCAGAAAGATGGTGTGCAGTGTGGTTAAGAGCAGACAGCAAAGTCAGGAAACCAATGCTCAAAGCCCAGCTGTGGCCCTTCCTGACTCCCTGACATTTTCTTCTCTCAGTTCTCCTATCTGAAAAATGGGGATGAGAGCTTCCTTACAGGGTCACTAGAAGATTCTATAAGTTAGTGTATAGATAGCATATAGTCCAATGACTGGCACATACAAGGCTCAAAAACCCAGGGAAATTATTAGCTCGGATGACCAAGCTCTCCACCCTTTCCCTGTGTGTATGTGATTAAAATGTGGAATGTTAACATTCTACTCAGTCTTTCCACCCTACTTAATTCTTCAGATTTTTGTCCCACCCAGAATCCTTCAGGAGACAGTTCATAAATTAGCTGGGCCTGACCTGACCCTTAAGAACAAAGCCAAGCTCACAATCAAAATGCTCACCCACTATGCTGAAGAAGGACTTGGCAGGAGCCTGAGACTGGATGGAGAAGCAAAAAGGAAGTGTAGAAAGGGCATCAGGGAGAGAAATTCTGGATTGAAGAACCTATTGGCTTCTATTTAACAACCCAGCACTTATTCTTACTAGATTTTTAAAGTTATTTTTCCTGATGAATAGAGAAATCAGTGGTCAATATAATATTAGAAGAGAAAGGGCAGTTTTTACAATAAGACTCTCCCTAGTCTGGGATTGAAGGTCACAGGGAAATTTTTAAGTTCAACAAATGCTGTGTTCAAAGTGAAGGCTGCATGCCAATCGCCTGAGCCTGTGAAGCCTACGGCAGCAAGCTGGCCTGTAGCCAGGTGTGCATGCAAGTGTCCAAGGCTTGGAGCAGAGGTTCAGTCACTTTTCTGCCAAAAGAGGCTGTAATAAATTAGCCTAAAGCTCACAGTATCCTACAATGGCAAAAGAATTGAGCATTCCAAGGATAAACTTTGAATGTATTTACTATAAACACTAATTAGAAAGCCAGACAATGTCTTAATGGAAAGAAAACAAATTTCTGTTTCTCACAGATGCATGGGTGTTCACAAAGATTACAGTGTGACCCATTAATTGGCAAATCATGGCTAGGACATGTGTCTCTATATACATAGGTTTACTCACTTCAGTATCTAGTCATGTATGTATATGCATGATGTTATGACAGAGAGCTTAAAAATTAAGTACATTATTTTACTGAATTTTTAAAATTACAAATCCAGGGTACTTAAGGTTTTTAGCATTTGCCTCAACTGAGCATTTCATTTCATTTGCCAAGACTTTCTCTCCCTTCCAATGGTAGAATAAAATCAACTGAACCTCAGAAAATCAAGCTATGGTTCAAAAAGATGAAAAGAGCCTAAAAATTTAGGCAATATCTCTAAGAACATGCCCTTCCCTTCTCCTCTGAGACCAGCTTGACCGTATTTGCCCACCCTAATTTTTGAAGTATGTCCACCTGTATTTTTTGATGAGTTAATTTCCGTTTCCTTTTCGCCACATCCCCCTTTTCCCTTTTCATGGGCTACTTGAAGCCACAGTAGTGTTTGGATAACTCAGAGTGGGGTGAGAAGCAACATTCAGAGGGGGTTCTGACTGGTGGAGGGAAGTACAAGCATTTTTCTTAATTTAATGAAGATTCTGTTTTGATGTGTGTTTTTTCCTTCATGCAGGGGAAATGTACTCCCTTACCACCCTGTAACTGAAGGCTTGTACTTCCCATTTGGAATGCCACTTTCAGTCTTTCTGGTCTCTATGTTGTTTTTCTGGGGTATAGAAACCAACCACAGAATGGGAGATGATAGCCCTTGATAAAAAATGTAGCTGAGTAGATTCCTGGCTAAAGAAAATTAGCCATTAAACACACCAAAAGCAACAGTCATTTTACAAGGAGCAGCAACCTGTTGGAGATGATGATGCTGATAAACAGCATCTATTGCTGACTTGAAGCTGAACAAGACTAAGAACTGTGCTCAGTTCATCTGTCTATTGTCTCATTCAATCCTTGTAAAAATTTGTAAGTATCCCTCTTTCTTTGATAGAGATCAATGACTTTCCCAAGATCAAAGAGCTAATAAATAGAAGAGTGGGGATGCAAATTTAGATCTCACTAACCTCAGAACCTGTGTAATTAACTATTAATACTAAGCCAAGGGACTTCCCAAGTGGTGCTAGTGGTGAAGAACATGCCGGCCAATGCAGGAGACATAAGAGATGGAGGTTCAAGCCCTGGATTGGGAAGAACCCCTGGAGGAGGGCATGGCAACCCACTCTAATACATTCTTTCCTGGAGAATCCCCATGGACAGAGGAGCCTGGAGGGCTACAGTCCATAGGGTTGCAAAGAGTCAGATACAACTGAAGTGACTTGGCATGCACGCATGCACTAAGCCAAGAGAGAAATTTTGCACAAAGGAAAATCTTCCTAAGAATTTGACTAAATTTTCTTTTTAGAAGTTTTAGAGACTTGCTTAATCTTTCAACTCAATTCTAGAAATCTTAATAAACGTATGCAATATTCTGCCTTCAAGAAAGATCTAGAACTCATCCTCTTGGGTGTGAATGGAGAACAATTCACCAAAACCCATCAAAAGGAAGAGAATAAAACCTTGGCTGTTCATCCACATCAGAATCTCTCCAAGTAGTACCTTGAATATTGCCTACTAAGATCATGTCTGTGTAGTGTTTATGTTTATAAATCACCTTGCTTCTTTTTTTCCTGGTGGTAACAAATTTCATGTACCACTTCTCTCACTGGTCTTGTACCAAAGTTATAACTCTCCTCATTGATTCTGTTGAGACAGACTTACAGAGTTTAAAGTCACTCAAGATTTTCCATTATTTTGCAGAGGTGGAAAAAAGAACCTCAGAGAAATGTAGTAATTTACTCAAGATCAAAAGTGTTGTTAGCCAAGAGCATGGGCTTTGGTCTTAGAGTGAGCTTAATTAACATCATATATTGGTTGAGTGACCATGGGATGGCTGCTTAACAATACTCTGAGTCTCTGAAAGAGGTGATAATAATGTATTTATTATTAAATTGTGGTATTATAATACTGTATTAAGTATTATATTAAGTATAAGTATTAATATAAATTAAATTAAATGTATTACTATTATTATTTCAAGTTGTATATTATCATATCATAGTATGTTATTCTACATTATACTATTATTTTATTATATAATAAGATTTATCAGTGTCATAAGAACTAAATGAGGTAATATATGTAAAGTGCTTCATATAGCATATAGTGATGAATTATCATTGTCATCATCATCATTAACCCAATAGAACAGAGTCAAGACCTTATGCTTTTTAACTCTCTGCCACACTAAACAATCTCCCTACGTGTGTAGAGATGGGTCAGGTACACACATGTAACTATAAAGCCCTCTCCCACTCTTCTCCCAAATCAGATCAGACAAACCTCACTGAAGGTGTTGACAACCAAACACTGTCAAACGATGCGTAAGCACAACGTGAGGCCTTTTTACAGTATTGAGTCTGAACCTATGTTTGTGTTTATAGCCCTTCAATAGATTTAAGTTCACTGGAAAAGTGACCCTCAGAAAGACGGCTATTTACAATTACTTTTAAAAAGATCTTACTATGACACTACCTTTCAGATGGCATCGTGATGAATGACTAACTTATAGAGGGGGAGGCTATCTAAGTTAGAAGGCTGGGATAATTTCTAATTTCAATTAATTGTGGGCCCTAATGGGGTTAATCTAAACTCCACACATTAAAGATAGCAACTAATGAGAAAAACGTAACCATTGGAGCGAAAGATGAGGGAGAATAGAATATGGTCTTTTTTATAAAATATAAGTCAAGCACATTTATTTTAGCTTCCTGGGAAGTTGGGTTAATGAAACATTAACCTGACAAATGTGATTAATGATAATATGTATGTGAAAGTAAATCGCATGGGATGAAAAGAAGGGTGTGTGTGTGTGCGTGCGTGTGTGTGTGTGTGTGTGTGTGTGTGTGTATGTTATAAAATATGAACGAGAAAGAACTCCCCAAACTGTCTAACTTGACCATTTCTTTGGAGTTACCATTGTTTGTATTTTCTCTATTAACTCCAAAAATAAATAAACCCAAAGAGACGTGTGAAATCTAGCATGCAAAAGTGCTGCTATAATTAATTTTGAGAAAAGAAAGTGTTACTATGGATATTTTTAGGAAAGTATAAGTCCCATGACCGATACCGTTCTTACATGCAGAAAGGTTCTTGCTTCTAGACTGTGCTTCGTCATTTTGGCTGCACATTGGAGTGACTTAGGCAGCTTTGCAGAAGATTAATGCAAAGCACTGAGGTATTTGAACTTGTCCCAGCTGATGCTTACACACAGCCAGGTATGAGAACCACTGTTCTGGTGAGCTTGTTGAGACATCTGACCCCTTTTCTGTTACCACCAACTTCTGCAGAGTTTGCCGATCAAGTTTAAATGTCAGTTCAATGAACAAAATTAAAACTATCTCTGAAGAATGATTATTCCTTCTAGGTTGCTGACACAAACTGCTAGAAAAAAAAAAAAAAACACAATAGTTTTAAGGGTTTCTTTCACTCTAAAGCACTTGAAATAGAAATTTCCACCCCTCATAAGAAAATAAAACTTCCCTTCACTATTTTAGCATCAAATTTAACATTAAAATTCTACCACAACTTTTCTAATAAGGCAGTCTTTTCACCCATTTAGAAAGTGTTTATTGAGTACCTATCAATAAATGTAGAAGCCACTGGCCACATGATGCTAAACAGGAATCCATGGTCTACTGAACAGGTAATCAAACCACTTCTACTCAGTGAAATAAATGATGTTGTCAGCGAAGTCTTTTGTGCAGTGGGAAACCATGGGAGGGACACTTCCTACAGACTGGGGAGATCTGGAAGGCTTTGGAAATAAAAATCACACCTATCTTAAAAATAGGACAGTAAGGCTAATGGTGAAGAATCTGCCTGCCAATGCAGGAGACATAGAGACACAAATTCAATCCCTGGGACAGGAAGATCCCCTGGAGAAGGGCATGGCAACCCACTCCAGTATTCTTGCTGGAGAATCCCATGGACAGAGGAGCCTGCCGGGCTATGGTCCATAGAGTTGCAAAGAGTTGAACACAACTGAAGTGACTTACCATGCACACACGCATGCAAGAGTTAGTCAAGCAAAAGGCCACTGTTGGGGAGAGCTCAGACCAGAAGGAATAGCATGTTTGAAAGCCCAGAGGCATGCTAGCTATGGTGCATATAAAGAAGTAAAAGAAACCCAGAGCATTAGAACCTACACTACAGAAGGTTTTGTGTGTAATAGTTGGAGGCAAGTGATCTCCCAGGGAAGATACTGATGACCCTGGAGAGGTAAGCCGGGCCTGGCAAGATCATGCAAGACCTTGAAAATATTTTTAATTTTAAGTTTTTTTAGTGTCTTAGATGAAATAGCAGAAAGGCTGGTCATTTAGTTTTATATAAGGGAAATACTATAACTGGGTTGAAATTTGTTGAAGATTGCTATTACTGCAAAGTAGTGAATGTAGTGAAGGGGGAAAGACTGGAGTCAGAAAGCTCAGTTCATACATGACAAAGGATAGTGATTTGTCATAGAGAAGTGGCAGCAGGGTGAGGAGAAATGGCCAAGAGTCAATAAGATAATGACATTTGATGGAAGCTGATGACTGATTTGACTGAGGGAGAAGGATGTTCAAGAGTCTCAGGCCAATCTGTGTTGCCATGTGGCAGAGGCCAACACAATATTGTAGAGCAATTGTCCTCTAGTTGTTCCATGTTTCTCAATAGTGTACAATTATAGTCTCGGATCATTATTAGTTACTCAGGAAGAGTTACGTTTTGTGAGTATTGTTCAATTGTCATCACCAATAGAATAATACTCAGATGTGTTCTTTCCATCAGTTCAGTTCAGTTCAGTCACTTAGTCGTGTCCGACTCTTTGCGACACCATGAATCACAGCACGCCAGGCCTCCCTGTAAGTCAGTGATGCCATCCAGCCATCTCATCCTCTGTCATCCCCTTCTCCTCCTGCCCCCAATCCCTCCCAGCATCAGAGTCTTTTCCAATGAGTCAGCTCTTTGCATGAGGTGGCCAAAGTACTGGAGTTTCAGCTTTAGCATCATTCCTTCCAAAGAAATCCCAGGGCTGATCTCCTTCAGAATGGACTGGTTGGATCTCCTTGCAGTCCAAGGGACTCTCAAGAGTTTTCTCCAACACCACACTTCAAAAGCATCAATTCTTTGGCGCTCAGCTTTCTTCACAGTCCAACTCTCACATCCATACATGACCACAGGAAAAACCATAGCCTTGATTAGACGGACTTTTGTTGGCAAAGTAATTTCTCTGCTTTTCAATATGCTATCTAGGTTGGTTATAACTTTCCTTCCAAGGAGTAAGTGTCTTTTAATTTCATGGCTGCAGTCACCATCTGCAGTGATGTTGGAGCCCTAAAAAATAAAGTCAGCCACTGTTTCCACTGTTTCCCCATCTATTTCCCATGAAGTGATGGGACCAGATGCCATGATCTTCGTTTTCTGAATGTTGAGTTTTAAACCAACTTTTCAGTCTCTTCTTTCACCTTCATCAAAAGGCTTTTTAGTCCCTCTTCACTTTCTGCCATAAGGGTGGTGTCATCTGCATATCTGAGGTTATTGAGATTTCTCCCAGCAATCTTGATTCCAGCTTGTGCTTCTTCCAGCCCAGCATTTCTCATGATGTACTCTGCATAGAAGTTAAATAACCAGGGTGACAATATACAGCCTTGATGTACTCCTTTTCCTATTTGGAACCAGTCTGTTGTTCCATGTCCAGTTCTAACTGTTGCTTCCTGACCTGCATACAGGTTTCTCAAGAGGCAGGTCAGGTGGTCTGGTATTCCCATCTCTTTCAGAATTTTCCACAGTGTATTGTGATCCACACAGTCAAAGGCTTTGGCATAGTCAATAAAGCAGAAATAGATGTTTTTCTAGAATTCTCTTGCTTTTTCCATGATCCAGCAGATGTTGGCAATTTGTTCTCTGGTTCCTCTGCCTTTCCTGAAAACAGCTTGAACAACTGGAAGTCCTTTCCATAACACTTTATAAATAAAAAAAAAATAAACCCATATATGGATTAAAAAAAATGTGTCTCAGGTTATATGCAGATCTCTCACCTGACCTGTCCAACCACATGGAACACAGAAGGATGTACAGATTTGAAAGAGTTTATAATAGGCTCTGTTTTATATAGGGAGAGTTTGAAATGCATTCCAGATATCCAAGTGGCTTTATCTGCAGGCAATTGTCTTAATGAGTCTTATAGCCCTTATGGGAAGAGATTAGATAGCAGGTGTGGGTTTAAGGGTCATCAGCATGTGGAAGGTAGTGGAGGCCATTGGGGTAAATGAGCTTCAGGCCAGACAAATGTGCAGAACACAAGAGAAGAGTGAGTTCAGAGAAACACCAACATTGAAGCCATGGGCAGTGGAGGAAAAGCCAGAAAAGGAAATTGAGAAGAGGCAGAGAAGAGGAAAATCAAGGGGGTGACAGAGAGCAAGATCAAGGAAGAAGACTCAAGGAGGGCTCAGACAAGTGTGTTTTACTGAAGAGCCAGACTCTATCTTTGATGTTTGACTCTTGATAGCGTCCGAGCCCTACCATCTCCCACCTCCGAGCAAGCCTATAAGAAAGCCTGGGTGCCTTCTCTTTTGGCCTCAGCATAAAGTTCAAACCATAGCAGGTCCTGTTCACAAGCACAAGTGAAAGTGAAAGTCACTCAGTCATGTGCAACTCTGTGACCCCGTGAACTATGCAGTCCATGGAATTCTTCAGGCCAGAATACTGGAGTGCGTAGCCTTTCCCTTCTTCAGGGGATCCTCCCAACTCAGGGATCGAACTCAGGTCTCCTGCATCGCAGGCAGGTTCTTTACCAGCTGAACTACAAGGGAAGTCCAAGAATACTGGAGTGAGTAGCCTATCCCTCCTCCAGGGGATCTTCCTGACCCAGGAATCAAACCAGGGTCTCCTGCATTGCAGGCAGATTCTTTACCAACTGAGCTATTAGGGAAGCCCTCACATGCACAAACCCTCACTCAAGCCCCACACCCTAACTACCATCCAACTCCTGACCAGCCTCTTTACCCTGATTACTCAAGCTATTTGAAGACCAACCTGGGATTTTCCCCTTCTCTCCGCCAAAAGTCTCATTATGTGACTAACAACCCTCTTAACGCTCTCTTGGTCTTGTATGTATGGCATCATTACTTTCCACAGCCAAACCAAATTTGGGTGGGAGGATCCATTTTATCTCACAGGGTGATTACAACATAAGCCAAATATTCCCACGTAACGTTAGGTTCCTGGTGTCTCAGATGGTAAAGAATCTACCAGTAATACAGGAGACCCGGTTTCAATCTCTGGGTCAGGAAGATCCCCTAGAGAAGGGAAAGGCAACCCACTCCAGTGTTCTTGCCTAGAGAATTCCATGGACAGAGGAGCCTGATGGGCTACAGTCCATGCGGTCACAAAGAGTTGGACAGGTGTAGTTGGAGCAATTAACACCACATTAGGTCCAAGAAGAGTCCTTGCATTTGGCAGCGATGTTCATGGCACCCTCAGCTTTAGTGGAGAGATGGGAATGGAAACCTGAGTGTCAAAGTGTGAAGGAGAGAAAAAACTATAAGACAGGGACAGTGAATACAAATGACTCTTTTACACATTTCATAAGGAAGGGGGAAGCTGTGATAGCTGGAGAGGAACATGGGTCAAGAAAAGGCTCTGCTTGTTTGAGTTTTAATGTAGGAGAGAGCTGAGCACAATTAAAGAGAAGTAACCTGGCGTGAGGAAGAGAGAGGCTTCAGCTGCAGGAAAGAGGAAGGTGAAGAAGTTGAGGGAAATGTTTGAGAAAGATTACGGGATCCAGGGTAAAGGTGGAGGAGTTCCTTTTATTTTATTTATTATAAAATATTATTCATTAACAGAACCTCAAATCAGAAAACAAAAAAAATCTCCCTAAGTCCTGCCACTTGCCCATGGTCTTGACATTTTGCTGTTTTTTTTTTTCTTTCTAGTAAATATATATATATATATATATATATACACATACATACATACATATATATATATTTGAGGTTTTTGGGGTTTTTTGAACTATAGTTGATTTACAATGCTGTGTTAGTTTCAGGTGTACAGAGTCTCGGTGAACTCCAGGAGTTGGTGATGGACAGGGAGGCCTGGCATGCTGTGATTCATGGGGTTGCAAGGAGTCGGACATGACTGAGCGACTGATCTGATCTGATACATATAATACATAAAGTATATATATATTATATATATATATATTCTTTTTCAGATTTGTTTCCCTTATAGGTTATTACAAAACAGAGTAAGTTCCCTGTGCTGTACAGTAGGTCCTTGTTGGTCTTAATTCATTTTAGACAGTAAGAAGGGGGAAAGCCCGTTTGGAGGTGTCATTTGGCTGGCACACCGGTGGGCAGACCTTTGCGCTTTGGGAGTAGGATGATCTGCTGGAAGTTAGGGAAGAGGAGTTAGGACTGGAGGAGATGAGGTCTGAGACAGCCTTCAAGAACAGAGACGGTGCTTGTATATTAAGGTATATATGTGGAATCGAGAAAAATGGTACAGATGAACCTATCTGCAGGGCAGGAATAGAGATGCAGATGCAGAGAACGGACATGTGACATGGAGGGGGACGGGGGGTGAGATGAATCAGGAGAGTGGTACTGGCGTATGCACACTGCCACTTGTAAAATAGACAGCTAGTGGGAAGCTGCTGGGTAGCACAGGAGGCTCAGCTCAGTGCTCTGTGATGAACTAGAGGGGTGGGATGGAGAGGGGTGGGAGGGAGGCCCAAGAGCGAGGCGATATATGTATACTTAGAGCTGACTCACATTATTACACAGCAGAAGCTAACACAACAGAGTAAAGCAATTATACTCCAATTTAAAAAATATAGATGAGTCTAGGAGCAGGATGCCAGTGGCAAGTTCCTGTCTTAATGCCATCTTGGACTGCTGGTCTGTTTGGTTTGCCTGTTTAGAAAGATGTGGCTAGTTCTCCTTTTATCACTCTCCACCTCCACAAATGGCTATGATATCCACTCCATTACTTCATTTTTAAACTATTTATCTCATTCTAAAGTCTAGAAAATTTAGCATATATAAACAGCAGAAAAATAAAAGCTATATTCCCTATAAACTTACTATATAAAGATTATGGCTGTTAATATCATCATCACTTCTAGCTACTGAAAAAGAATGCTAAAAATATACATTTAATGTGGAAAATGGGGATTGTGTCATTTATAATAATTATGTTCTTGCTTTTATCCATTTGCCATATTGTGAATGTTTTCCCATGTCCATAATATTCTTCTAAACATCTTTAATGTTTAGAAGGATACCTCACAATGTGCCTGTACCAGCCTATGATTGTACCATATAATGGGCATTTGTTTCACTGAATATTTGTCACCCCACATCCACTTAACCTCCTTCTCAGTTTTTCCCTCTATAGAATCTATATGGTTTGGGTAATACTGACTCTACTCAGGACTTCAAGATCAGAGTGCACTACCCAGGCCAAACCATTGCATTTCTCTGTCCTCAGGGACTAGATTCAGTGTGAACAGTGCATCTTCAAATCCCAGAAAGAAGGGGCAAGGGATCCAAGGGCCAAGAGAAAGGGCCTACTGTGGTCCGTGTCCACTCCTATGCTCTCTTGCAAGAAGAAATGATGCCCATGAAACAGGGAGCATGGCGGCTGTGTGCTCCTGGAGGCCAGAGCCTTGGTCCTACTCTTACAGGGGTCTTTGCTCCTAACTCCAAGGCTGACACACAGCATGCTCGTGAGAAAGTGGTAGCTGCAGCTGTGCCTTCCATGCTAACCTCCAAGTGCAATGGCACAAAACTTAAACAAGCCGGATGGAAGAGAAAAGTCAGACGCAGCACTTCTCTTTTTCTCTTTTGAAACAATATTCAACAGACTTGAGAAGAAGCAGGAAGGCAATGTACTTGGCTGATATTTTGGTAGCTGTTTCCTTCTTCCAAAAAGAAATGAACAAAAAGTTACATCTAGCACACGTATTGAACTCATAGTTTATAAAACACTTTCAGGACATTACCTACTTTGGGCATCAAAACAATACTGTTCGGTAGAAGTCATTACCGCCCCTCACATTAAGAATGCAAAGTCTGAGACACATGGCTATGATTGTGGAGTACCTTATTCAGGGTCATGCAAAGAACAAGGGGCGAACTTGACCATCAGGGGGCTTTTTCCACTTCTCAAAGAGGTGCAGAAGACTAGTGCATGCCCACTCTGTCTGAGCTGATTTCCCTGCCAACTTCTCTCAACCTCTTCTCCCCCTGCCTGCATGCCCTAGAAAGAATTTTCAGGGCTCCATTTGTACAATGCTGGGCTCCAAGTGAGGGACAAGGCTGACATAATTTGTTGGGTAAACACAAGCAGCAAGTGACAGTGATTTACTCCTGACTTGCAAACTTCTGATTACCAATCTACTGCTGTATGTAAACAGGTGTAAACTAAGACTGAAATCAGTTTACACAGTGGGGTAAATAATTTAATCTCTCCTCAGGATGGTGCTTGCAAATGTAAATGTTTAAGCTCAAACCCATGCTGACGTTGTGACGTAAGCTTCCAGTTTCTCAACCAGAAAAGAAAGTCATGCCAGCAAATGGCCCCTGTTTGCCCCTGCTGGGGCGGGGAAGCTGGTGGAGATGTGGATGCAGTAGAAGCCCATCGTCTGGGGGGGAAGCCACACTCTTCCCAATGCAAAGCTCAGCCATGGGCCTGGAGAGCTAGGAAAAATCCCTCTGCCCTGAATTCCTCCTGGTCCCGAGACTGTTGGTCTTTATTGCACTGTTCTGCAGACCCCTGAGTTGGCTGCAGGTGTGAGAGAAGGGAGGCAAGAAGAAAAGAAAAAAAGGCAAGAAAACAACAGCCTCCAGGGCTGGTTGTAATGACATTCTCACTGGAAGATGACCTGGGCCCTCCCTGCCTATCAATGTATGTTGATGCAAATTGATCTAGACCCTATGACCAGAACATGCAAATGTGTTTTTGGTTGTCAAAAACTGTAGACTGTACCTGCTAGAGTCACTGAACCAGAATGCTGCTTCCTATGAATTTTTCATCAGTATTATTCATGTTCTAATTAGTATGGCTCTTGCCTTGGGCTGAGATGAGGAGGAGGCTCCCCCCACCCCAAATATTATCTTGGGTTTTCTCAGGAGTGAAAGGCTCTGGGTGAAGCCAGACTCAATCCATCCCATACTGAGATGGCTGGATGTAGACTAGAGAAGGGCAAATGCAAGCCAGAAAGTAAGCTTCCTAATTTTCTTCCGCTCCCTTAGAAAATTCTAGTTTACAATCGAAGTTGATATCTTCTGGAATCACTGGTAATGCCATGGCTAGGATTTTGTCAATTCAAAAAAAAAATCTTTTAAAAAGAATACCTACTATGGTCAGATTTTGAATTAAGTCCTAGATAAGTAATAAGACATAATCTATGGTAGGAAAATAATAGTTACAATTTACTGAGTACAAGGAGTTTCTTCTTCTGAAAGTTTTTTGCTTGTTTTGTTTGTTCAGAAAATGTTTCTTTCTTTCTTTTTTTTTTGAAACAATTTATTGAGCATTTAGCACAAGTCAGGCACTGAGCTGTACATTATTGTATTGCGTGTGAGCTCTGTTGTATCCAACTCCATAGAATGTAGCCCCTCAGGTTCTGTCCATGGGATTTCCCAGGCAAGAATACTGGAGTGGGTTGCCACGCCTTCCTCCATCGGATCTTCCCAACCCAGGGACTGAACCCACATCTCCTGTATTGCAGGCAAATTCTTTGCCTGCTGAGCTATTGGGGCTGAATATGTATTATCTTGTTTAATCCTCAACTGAGCACTTTGATGCAGGTATTATCCCCAGTTTACAAAGGAGATGAGACCCAAAGAGTTCGGTAACTTGCCTGAGGTTACTCAGCTAATAAAATGGGTGATAACTGGATGAGAACCCCAGCACAAGTGTCTTCAAAACAGTTTCTCTTAAATTATGCAGCAAAGCTTTTATTCTTTCTGGTCCGCCATGCACTTTGAAGAAAGGTCCTCTTGATTTCTGGGTCTAGGAATGTATACACACAAAGTCCAGGAAGGATAAAGCAGAGACACTGTAATTACAATAGTAATAGATAATATGTATTGAGTTTTATGTTTTAAAAATAGATTTACTAGATTTCCCTGGTGGTCCAGTGGTTAAGAATCTGCCTGCCAATCAAGGGAACATGAGTTCGATTCCTGGTCCAGGAAGATTCCATATGCTGCAGAGCAACAAAGTCCATGAGCCTCAACTACTGAGCCCATGCTCGGCAACAGAAGTCACTGCAATAGGGAGTAACCCCCACGTGCCGCAACTAGAGAAAGCCTGAGCACAGCACTGAAGATCCAGCACAGCCAAAAATAAAATTAAAAAATTAATTCACTGACTCATGTTTTATACATATTAATTTACTTAGTTCCTACATTATTATTATCATTATCCTCATTTTACAGATGAGAGACTGAGACAGAGAAACTTCCCAGCATCACATACCTAATAAGAATCTGAGTTGGAGACTACCCTAGACAATTTCTGCCACAGCCACAATTTTAAACTTCCAATGGGCCTGATGATGATGTTCTAGGACAGAGTTGGATTCGGGTGATGTGTGTACCAGTTAAGAAGCTCCTAACACTTACTTTCAAGGAAAATAATAATATGGGCAGAGATTCTTTTAAAACACACCAAGATGAGACTCTGGAATCTGCTATGGGAAATCATATCTTTACAGGAAGCATGTCTGGCCAGTCTGCCGGTCACGACTGGGGAACACACTTGTGCAGTCGAAGAGAGATTATATAGAAAAACACACACAACAAATGGTGGACAACCCAGAAGGCCTTAATGTTATTTCCAAAACAATGGTCTTGGATTTGCAAGTGAAAGAACAGGAGCAAGGTACAAGGGTAGAGAGAACTGCAAAGACCAGGAATGTTCCAACTTACTTCCTGACTTTATTCTCTGTGCTTCCCATCACGTAGTAGCCTGGTTTGCATTCGTATCTACAGGTAGAGCCCACGTCATGGTTGCCCTTGAGGCAGCGAGGCTGGAGCAGGTTGGCATTCGGGATAACAGGAGGAGCATCACACTCCAACTTGCAGTAAGCTTCAGGGAGAGACCAGAGCCCATCTTCAAGACAGGTCAGCCACGGGCTCAGTCCTGACTCCAAGAAAGAGAAGCACAAAATGCTCAGAACAGAGAGTCCAAAAATAAAATAACAAACAGAAAGAACGAAGACCTATCAACAGACAGGCATTCTTGGAAAGTCACAGTATTTTTCATGGAGCAGCTCCTCTAAAACATCAGGTCAAATGTTTATCCTATATCTTTCTACCCACAGAGCGTCTACTGCGCTCTCTTGTGTAGCATAGAGGTCAGAAAGCTAGTTTTTGACCTGAATGAAAGAAGGGCTACCAACCAAATCCTTACCTCACTCCTCACTACAAATAATAAAAATCAAGTAGTGACAGTATTGCGGAAAGGATTATAATAATACTAGATGACACTTTTATAGGGCTCATTACATGCCAGGCACTGCTGTAAGCATTTTACATGTATCACTTGTGTGAACTTCAAACCTCAAACAATCCTGTGAAATAGATACCATCATTATCCCCTATTTTGCAGATGAGGAAATTGAGTTTAAGTAATTTGTCCAAGCTAGTAAGGGCAGAGGCAGGGTTTGAACTCGCAGTTTGATGCAAACTTCTGTACTTCAATACCATACTCCCTATGCCTCCGCGGTTTCTCTGAGTTCAATCTATGGACACCCCATAGAGTAGTATCACCAACCCACTTCAGGTTTACTAAAGCAGACTCTGTCAGCATGAGCCTAAGAATCTGCATTTGTAACAAGTCTGCTGGATCACTGTTGGGCACACCTAAGTTCATGAGGGAGAGCAAGATGTGGGGTCAGAGGGACCTCCCTGGCAATTCAGCGGTTAAGAATCTGTGTTTCCGAGGCAGGGGGCATGGGTTCGATCCCTGGTCGGGAAACTAGATCCTACATGCTTCAGGGTGTGGCCAAAATAAATTAAAAAACAAGTAAAATAAAATAGCCTATTCCCACGCTCTCTTAAACAACAACAACAAAAAGATGTGGGATCAGAAGTTCTACCACATCCTCATCTCTCCCTAGCAGTACAGCTCATACAACTGTGCTCTCATTGCTAAAACAGGACTAAAGGCACCTAACTCATAGAAGGGTTGTAAATATTACATTTTAAAATGTGCATGATAAAGGGTATCTGAATCATTAATACTCTCAGAAAACTGTTAGTTGGCTTGACTCCAGAGAACATAAACTCAAATAAAAACAGGAAAGTCTCAGTTTCTTTCATCAATGAGATCTTGAGTTAGGGGCATCCTTCCAAGTGTTTGAGACAAGGAATGTGTTGCCTCTTGCTTGTCAAAAGAGGGTGCTTCAGCAGAGTCAGGTGGGAAGGTTACTGGAGTAAAGAAAATATCCCCAAAGTACACGCCCCCTCCCCCCCCAAAAAAAGAGAGAGAACCTGAAGAGAACTTGCATATAACTCCTGCTTAGCCAGAAAATACCTTGAAGCTTGGCTGGTGGGACACAGGAGATAGAGCAGCGTTTCAGAAAGTTGGTTCCCTCTGAGCAGGAGAATTTTGCATAGTTCACCAAAGATGCGTCGGGGACACCACAGTCAAGGGGCTGGCAGCTCACAACCCAGTCCCAGTGCCCAGAGGAACATGTAAGCAGAATTTCCTTCTAGAAACAGAAAGTTTTCTGTTATCAAAGTCACACAAAAAGGCTTATCAAAATAGTTCCCAGGATTTGGCAGAGTCCTGATGATTATTTGTGCAAATATTCACAATGGGCAAAATGATTTTGCCTCCCTCCCTCTTTATGCCTTGTCTTAATGTGCAATTTCACAATACCCAAGTACATTGTTGATGAAAGGTGCATGTGAGCTCAAGGGAGTCATTAAATGAAGACGCTCCTCCAGGCCAACTCTTGGCTCTCCTCACATGCTTCTCCAGATGACTCTCCACCCTACTCTACCCTGCTGTGTGCTCTGGGCCCCTGGCCCTTGTGGACTTCATGCTTTTGACTTGTGTCTGCTGTAGCACCCAAGGTAACACTGGTAGGAGACTGAAGAGGCAGAGAAGCAAGGGAGGTCGGGGTGCTGATTCTTGCTACTCCCTCCCTTGGGTCGCTGTAGGGTGGCTGCCCCTTTGGCAGAGCTCTTCACACGCCTGCTGCACTCTTTCTCATGGGTTCTGCTAACTGCCCCTTACAGTCAACTCTTTAGGTCTAGAAGGGATATTACCCTTTCACCCTGGGATTCTGGACCATCTCTTTGCCATTTCCTATATCCTGCCCCCACTTTTATCAGCAGTCCCTTTACTGAAGCTCCTCAAATTGCCCCCTTTTGAGCATTCATCGGTTTCCTGCTGGGACCTTTACTGATAAGCTGACTGATAATGGTACATAATAAACATAATCATATTCTCTGAGAATGGTGCCTAGTCTTTAAGAACACCTGAGAATTAATGCACATGAGGCATCTTCCAAACTCTTGTAGTTAAATTTAAGAGATTCCAGCCATTTCCTTGGGGCTATGGCTTATGTAGGGGGTCCTAGAATTCATCACCATGAAACAAATGAGGAGACTTTTTTTTTGAGCACTTAGAAGGGCCAGGTACTTTCAAGTTTGGATAAACAAGACCCTTAAGGAGCTACCAGCAGAGCTCATCACAGGTTGAAGCAGTGAATCAGAAAACATCTGAAGTGGGGAGAATGGAAAGAAGAAAGAGAGAGAAGAAGGAAGGAGAAGAAGTTAAAAAGGAAAATATGGGAGATGCATTTTGGTTATATCTTACTCCCTTCTATGATGATTTGTGAGAATGTAATACAAAGAATGCAAATCATAAAATAGAAAACATGGACCAAGAAGAAGGAGAATACAAACTGTTCTACTAAATAACAGCAACATCATATAGGCATGCTTGTTTTATGGTGGTAAGATAGCACTACAGAGGCTGGAGAAGGGATTGCCCATCTTGGGTAGGAGGGAGAGTGTTTGCGGGGAGATTCACATAGTAGATAACTCAGGAACTGGTCTTTGAAAGATAAGCAAGACTTCCCAGCAGCAGAGGAGAAGCAAGGATAAGGAAGTTTCAGAGTGAGAGGAACAGGATGGGCAGGCACTCACAGACCTGGACACTCATGGCTTGTTGGGTGAAAAGTGTCACCATAGTAGGTTACCAAAAGGCAAAGGGAGAGAAGGGAGATTCTGGGGCTCAGCCAGCATCCCACCGGGAGACCACAGTGGCACCAAAGCTGAAGGTAGAACGACTGGTGGAAACACCTGTCACCCCTGACACCTACTCCTGCCTGGCTGCCCCTCCGTCCTTCCCAATGTCCCCAGGTTCCCTGCCAGAAGGCCCCAGTTCAAAGCCAGACACATTTTTCTGGTTAGTTTCAGTTCTTATGTCAACAAAAAGCAGATATCCCTGCTGTCTTGTGATCACGAGCTGGGATCATATCATTTCTTTAGGGGGGCCAGGCTCAGGTGATGGGAGCAGTCAACTGGAGAGCTGTGCTTGATGATTCCATCATATGACTGGCAAAGGGCGAGCTCCCACCTTCCTTCTCCCAACTTGGCCGCAACCGCAATGCTCACAGCCTAGAAGACTGGCTCCAATCACAGTGATCACTTACAGAATGTCTCTCAAACACTGTCTATATTGTCTGGGTTTTCTCCTGGCTCCAATAAGTATTGACTGTTCTGTTTTGAATTTGCTCCTAATTTTAATGAAATGCACACACCATCTTTTCTTCTCTCTCCTTCTTTACCTAGCACACAAATGTAGTCGGTTCCTACATTGTTTTTGTTCTTTTTCCTTCTTTCCATCTCTTTTCTAGTGTGAGGTAAGCTGAGTTAAGGACAGGTAGGTGGTAAGAGTTCTGCTTTTCTGACCAGAGCATCACAAACCAAGGAGCTGATGCCTCAAGGTATGTCAAAACGGTCTCTCTACAAAGTCTCTTTAAGCCATCTGAAACCAAAGATTGTATCTTTAAATTCTGTGTCTAAGCAAGAGAAATTCCTCCACAGATCCACAATCTGCTGAGCTGTCAACTGGTACAATATGAAAAACAATTCCAATCTTCCAAGCCATTGATACCTGACTACAAATCATGCTTCCACTCGTCCTTCATCATACCTCATCTCCCTCATATTCTTCTCAAGCACCATTTACCTTTTGCCTAATGCATCCTGTCTCTCTATCATATTGTGCTCATGTGTTCTCAAATTTCAAATTCCTCTGTAGAATATGGAAAGCTTTCTAAAGGAAAGAGGGAAAACAAAATTCTTAGTCGACAATACATCATCATTGTCATCATAATGGCAGCTTTGCAGAGAGCTAGGTGCCTACCATTTTGATAGAAGCTTATGAATTATTTCTACTCAGTCATCAAAACAGCCCAAGGACATAAATACCTCTGATCTAACTATTTTACAAATGTGGAAACAACCTTAAAGAGGTTGGCATGTTTTGCTTGTCTTTACCTAAAATTACACAATAAACAGAGGAGTCAAATTTCATTCCAAGTCTGTCTCCCAAGCCATGCTCTTCACTAATATATTCTACTACCTTCAGACCACCTTAAAGTCCTGGAAGTGGTGCCATGGTAGCTTACAGAAATTTGAAAAATTCAGTCAAAACTAGAATCTTGATATAAGTCCTACTTCAGTAGCAAAAGAAAGAAAATCATAATTTTCCCTCCAGTATTCTTATAAGGAGGGTCGGACTTGGGGGAACAGGCAGAAGATGGACCACAAAAAAGCTGATTGCATCCTATCTTGCCTGCAAATTTTGGACAGGTCTAAACTGTAATATTCTCATCTTGAAGCCAAAAGTCGGGATCATAATTTCTTACACTTCTTATATATTTCTACTTATACCTTGCATTTCTATAAATCCATGCGTCTCCTTGATTGTTAGAGTTCTCATTTTTCCTTTCAGATGATTTAAAAACACAGGCCTTTCCCCCATCCAGCCAGGAGGAGGAGCATGCATATTGTCCCTCCCCAGAGGCTTGGTCCTGATGACCACAGATTTCCAACTCACCTGTATGGGCCTGAGGTACCGCCCATTGCTGGCCTGAAGGGCAAACCCCCTCTGACAGGTGATAGAGCACTTCATGTGACCCGGGCCACCAGAGGTACAGTTCACCACATCCGCGTGATCAAGCACCAAAGGCACACAGTTGCCCTGCTCCCCACAGGGCCGATGGACACAGCTGGAGATGATAGAAGCAGAAATATCTTACATTGACTTGCTAGGTAGCAGCAAAGGCTTTGCCTCTCCCTTTGAGAAGGGTCTCTAAACCAAAGAGAACACTTTCTTGAAAACCTACATTAAACTCATCACTTCCTTCTTGTGACCTGGAACCCAGCAACGTAGAGTAAACAGAAACAGTATCAGCTGCCAAGCGATTATGAACCAGCTTTCTATGGATCTTCCAGGAAGAGAAAATGATGATGAGACAGGAGGGGAGAGTGTCCCCATAGCTCTTGATGCATAGCAGTGAATAGATCAGAGGGTAATCCTCAAAATATTTCACAGCCAGTACTGCTGAGACCCAAACAATCAGAACAGATGCAGGGCAAAGATAAGGAGTGAATTCTAGAGGCCCCTGATTGTGTCAGGCAGAAATCTTTTTGTTTTTCCATCATGGGTTGGTCTCAGGGGGCCCTGTAGAACAGGTGTTTGAGCTGGCAGAAAAGGCAACATTTATTTACTGATTGGCATGGAGTATTTTTTTAAACTTCTTATTTTGTTTTGGAGTATTAACAACCAACATTTAACAACAATTAACAACCAACGTTGTGATAGTTCAGGTGAACAGCAGAGGGACTCAGCCATACATATACCTGTATCCAGTCTCCCCCAAATCCCCGCCCATCCAGGCTGCCAAATAACACTGAGCAGAGTTCTATATGCTATACAGTAGGACCTTGATGGTTATACTCTTTGAATATAGCAGTCATGCGGCACTAGTGGTAAAGAAGCTGCCTGCCAATACAGGAGTTTTTAAGAGACATGGGTTCAATCCCTGGGTTAGGAAGACTCCCTGGAGAAGGGCATGACAACCCACTCTAGTATTCTTGCCTGGAGAATTCCATTGATAGAAGAGCCTGGCAGGCTACAGTCCACAGGGTCACAAAGAGTCAGACATGACTGAAGTTACTTAGCACACATGCACACATATACCACTGAATATCAACACTGGCTTGGAAGAAAAGCTATGAAAAATCTAGACAGCATATTAAAAAGCAGACATGTCACTTTGCCAACAAAGGTCCATATAGTCAAAGCTATGGTTTTCCCAGTAGTCACGTACAGATGTGAGAGTTGGACCATAAAGAAGTCTGATGCCGAAGAATTGGTGCTTTTAAACTGTGGTGCTGGAGAAGAGTTTTGAGAGTCTCTTGGACAGCAAAGAGATCAAACCAATCAATCCTAAAGGAAATCAACTCTGAATACTCATTGGAAGGACTGATGCTAAAGCTGAAGCCGATGCAAGGAGCTGACTCATTGGAAAAGATGATGCTGGGAAAGGTTGAGGGCAGGAGAAGCGGGTGACAGAGGATTGGATGGTTGGATGGCATCACCGACTCAATGGACATGAGTTTGAGCAAACTCCAGGAGATAGTGGAGGACAGGGAAACTGGGCATGCTGCAATCCATGGGATCACAAAGAGTTAGACACGACTGAGCGACTGAACAACAAATCAGAAATTGAGCCCATGACAGAAAGAAGAAAAAACTCACACATATTAAGCCCCTGCCACATGCCTAATGTGCTAGATGTTTCCAGGACATTATCTCATGGGAGAACTGCCGTCTGGGTCTCTAAAGCTAGCTACGAGGGAATAGGAGAGACAGTTAAACTCCCCGGGGTTCGAGGGGACCCTGTCAGGACCATGACAGCATCAAGGATGTAACAGATTCCAAAGAGGGTTACTCTTTTATCAAGGCAGAGCCACAGAGATTAAAATTTAGAGCACTGCCCTCAGGCTGGGTGAATTTGAATCCTGGCTTCACCATTTACTACCTGTGTGATATGGTTGAGCTATTTATTCCCCAGGGTTTCAAGTCCTTCCCCCATGAGATGAGGACGATAACGGTGTGTCCCCATACGCAGCTGCTGTTCCTAGGTTCGTTCTCTCTACTGCTCCACTGCAAATGGCCTTCATCCCACATTCAATGGCCTGTTTCCTATGAGTCACCCACATGTCTTGGTTTTCCTATGGCTGTACCTTTGCTCAATTTATTGAACCTTTTAAAAGGCCTTCCCATGGTATGGGGAGGGAGGAGGGAGGAGGGTTCAGGATGGGGAACACATGTATACCTGTGGTGGATTCATTTCGATATTTGGCAAAACTAATACAATTATGTAAAGTTTAAAAATAAAAAAAAAAAAAAAAAAAAAAAAAGGCTTTCCCACTCCAAGAAGCCCCTCCAGATATCTTCCTTCTTTGAATCTTGAAGGGAAATTTAAAAAATAACTTTGCTAACATTTCTTTTACTCTATCTGCATTATTGCCACAATTTTTAGTTAATGCATCCATTCTTTGATCCACAAGGCAATGGGTACACAAGTGTCTCCTAAATGCTGCTGAATCTCCCAACTAGACTATGATGTCCTTGAAGACAAATACTGACTTCTATCCACTTTTGTATTTACCATACCCTTCATTGTGAGAGATGCAACAAATGTTTGCTGAATTAAATATTTTCGTGTCATAGACGTCAAAGGAAGTCAATGGCTATCAAAATGGTAAATTTGTTAAATTTTATAGTGATAGATGGGGATACAAAGTTAAGAACAATCATTATCAAACAACGATTCAATCATCTTGCCCTACTGCTTCATTCATTCATAAACATTTCCCAAGCACTTAGTGCATCGGTCTCAGTATTGGGATAAAATAAGTACGCCCTTAAAGAACTCACAGTCTAGTGAGGGAAAACAGCATGATACTTCTTATACTTTCTTGCTCATGATGTTTTTGCCAGTGGTGGTAAATCTTAATCAAAATGACATCTGTGAATCCCCTCATCATTCATTTGTTTTATTTGCTCTTGAATTTTGTTAGAGGCCAAAGACTTTTATCAAGGAACTGGGCAACAGTATAAGAAAGTGGAAAACAAAATGTCATTGAATTGCACTTGAAATAATTGAGAATTGATTTAAAAAGCACTAGTCCAAGAAGTATGGATTTGATTTGAATATGCTAAAGTTGCTGCCTCTGATCTTGTACCCATGGGATTTAAACTATGTCAGTGACATTCTCATTTTTTTTTACCCATGCTTATCAGGCATAGGATGGAGGAACTGCATTTGAGTGGTATGCAGTAAATGTTTTTCTCCTGTAAACCCTGATTATTCTCTGGGATTGTGAAGTATTGCCTCAGACTCACTGCACGGAGCCTGATGAAGGGAGGAATATATGAGTTGAGGGAGATGGATTCTTCAAATTCAGCACTGCTAATTAGGTCTGCAATACAGGAAATAAAGCTTTGTCTCTGAGCCTTCATTCAGCCTAGCGGCATAAGGAATCTGAAACCTGACCATCCTTCATGGAATGAGATGAGAACCTTTCATTAGTGATGCTAAACAACTCCAAGTTCCATAGATACTACATGCCTTTGATATGCACAAGATGTAATATTTCTTCAGTGTGTTAAGCAGAGAGGACTGGAAAACAGAGAGTCATTAACAGTTCTGGCTCATGTCAGCTCACTGCCAGGAAATTAATGTGAAATAGCACGTGCTATTTTCCAGTGACCCCATCCAATTCATCCTCAGTGTCATCACTGAGGACAAATATGTGCTGAGATAAGACACAAAACAAATACTCTGAATGAGCCTCCTTCCATCAAGGTGGTGTTCCATTGACTATGGTTGCTATGACTACCTGTGTGCGAAGTCCATCAGCACTGGCAGCAAGGGAGGCAGAACAGAACAGGGGATCACAGAAGAGGGGGAAAGGCATGAAATAAGACCAAGACAAAAAAAAGAAAAAGCATCAAACACAGACCTGTTTATGAAGTGAGAAATGGTTTTAGGGCAGCCGCTGCAAATTCTTTCACTAGCTTATATTTCCATTTGCTTCCTTTTTAAGGAATTTGTTTTATGAGGACGGTGTTTGTCAGGTCGTTAGCTTCTGATGGCATCTGGTACCAATTGTAGACTTCTCTGCCTTGCACCCTATCCCCAAAACCCCTTTTGCGTTTCTCTTCCACTACAAATACACTGCTTCTCTGAGTGAAGTACTGTATTCTCCGTTTTCCCACGCTCCTGATACATTCTTCTTTCTGGCTACTACAACATTAAGCCCCAGTGTCATAATGATAATGTTGCTAGTAAACATAATTAGCCTTCAAACTTTTCAAAAGCTTTCTTCTTATGGTCTTTGGACACATGTCAATGAAAGCGGCAGCAACAAAGCCTTACCATGCGAGAGATGGGAAGTTAGGTATTTATCTTGGTTTGACATACAAAGAAACTAAAGCTGTTTGGAGTCTGGCTAAAGGCCACACAGAGAGTCAGGAAAACCCTCAAACTGGAATGCAGAGCTCTCACTCTCCAAGCCAGCTTAGACCACCAGGCCATCTCCCTGGAGATGAGTTGGGTCTCCTGTTGCTTTCTTCTTCATTCAGGAGCTAACATCATTGGCCAGGATGAGCCAAGAAGTTCCTTAGCAGGGTGGTTGGGGGGAAACGATGGATATATTTCATGGTCGTTCTTAGTTTTGAGCAGTTTACTTTTAAGTGATAGCAAGTCAAATTAACGGTCTCTGTCCAGCTGCCTTTGTCTGCAAGATGCCCTGTTAAGCCTGCTTCCTCCTTGGGCAAGCTTACTCTTTCACCCATTTTTTCCAGACCTTTCCTGACACCCCATCACAATGTGTTCTCAGGTAAGAGTATGATACACCCAGTCAGACATGATTCACAGCTATTTCCATTTTAATGGGAGACAACATTTGCAGACTGAAGAATGAGTTTTTCATGGTGGAATTTTAAGTCAATAGGTCCTTAGAGATTACACTATGTAGATGGTCCCCTTACCCATCCTTCCAGCTTTGCTCTCTGTCTCCACTTCCCCACTATGCCTCTATTCTCGCTGTCTCTTCTGGTTCTCACTCCCCAAAGTCATTGCATTTGAGGGTTTTAGAAAACGCTTTCAATAGAGAAATTCTGTTGCAAAATGTGCGTTATACCTGGACTATCCTCTTGCATAAAATCTGCTCATGGGTATCCAGGCACACTTCTAGCACCATCCTACCAAAATGATGTGTGTGTTTCCTTTATGTTTGGGCCTCCGAATGATGCCTTGGGAAATCTCTGTTGGCAGAGTTCCATAAAAGAATGGCCCTCATCTGTCACAAGGCAGACATTGTCAACCATCATTGTGTTTTTGACTCACTTAGGCAGCATTTAAAAAATACAGATACCCAGGCTTTTCCCCCTGGAGAGTTTGATTTTGTAGGCCTGTGGTGGGATCCTCACAGTGGTGATTTTATTTTGCATTTCAAAGTTCTTGATGCTCATGAGGAGTGAAACTCAGTACCACAAAGATTTGGATATGTGTAACCTGAAAGATAAGTCAACAAATTCCATAGCCCAAGACTATAAAATAATAATACTGATTCCAGAAGGAGAAACTGGTCCCACTGTTTCATCATTATGCTTTAATGTTTTCAGCACAAATTATCACATGGGAGCCATAAGACAGATCAAAAGTGTAAAACATTTCCCTAATTCTGAAGAAGCTTTCAATATAGTCAAAGAGAGAAAATAATTAAATCATGTGGTACCAATTATAAATCCATGGCTGTTCCAGAGAAATTTTATCATTGAATATGATTTGACCTCAATAAATTAATAGGATTTGGAAAGGCAAAAGAGATATGCCAGTAAGTTATCACCAATGCTTTCCAGACCAGACAGAACACAGCACAAAGCAACCCTCTAAAAACCTAGACAAAAAATCACCATTTCCTTTCCACTGAGAGCTAAAGAAAATTCAGTAGGTGTGGGTCTCTAATTTTGACTAACAAATTTAGAGAACCTATAAGAAGAAGAGTCATCATCAATATTTGATCCACTGAGAACTGAAGAAAATTCAGTAGGTGTGGGTCTCTTAAATCCTGACTAACAAATTTAGAGAACCTATACGGAAGTCCTGAATATTCATTGGAAGGACTGATGTTGAAGCTGAAATTCCAATACTTTGGCCGCCTGATTCAAAGAACTGACTCATTGGAAAAGACCCTGATGCTGGAAAAGATTGAGAGCAGGAGGAGAAGGGGATTACAGCAGATGAGATGGTTGGATGGCATCACCAACTCGATGGACATGAGTTTGAGCAAGCTCTGGGGTTTGCTTATGAACAGGGAAGCCTGGTATGCTCCATGGGGTTGCAAACAGTCAGACACAACTGAGCAACTGAACTGAACTGAACTGATATGGAAAAGCATCAACATCAGTATTTGATGATAGGCTTAGAAGCAAGTTTCCCAAATCTTCTCCTACCTTCCAAAGGTTGGTGAGGAAAGAGCATGGCTAACACCAGAAAGCAGACAGCATTCTCAGCAAAGAGCAGACAGACTCACCAACAAATCTGCCATGAGCTGTCTCCCAAGGTATGCCAAATAAGGCACATTAAAATTTTTTCCATTGCATGAGGCCACTAGAGGGAAGCTGGCCTCACTTCCAGCCAAGGGCCATACTTGGAAAGCTGGGTAGTTCCTTAGGAATGGGCAAAGTCCTGGCTTCCTCACAGCTTTGGTGTAAGGTTCCCCTGAGGGTCTGAGCTACCCATGAGGAATTTCAGGAGGTTGTGACACTATTTAGAGTCAGTCAGAATCAATAGTGAAACCTTATTTCTTCCATGTAGGAGCTAATGAGAAATTATGCACCAAAGACCCCATTTCTTGCATGTTACTGCTGGAGAGTGGAGAAGACCTTTAAAACTGATCTTAGAGGATAATTCAAGTGACCTTAATTTAAGTGACCTTAAAGATAATTCAACCTTAATTTTCCATTTTAGAGATGAGGAAACACCCTAACAGAAATGATGGGATATTTCAGAACTTCCTACCATACTCAGACTACAATATAATAACAAACAAACATCCAATTAAGCTTTAGCTCAAACTCAAAATCAGGATGACATCAGCTTGTGAACTTTTCTAAAGTCAATGTCCCACCTTCTCTCAGGCCTCCATTTTGATACTTGGAATCCAGGTTAGTTTAGGAGAAACATTCTGGTTTCTGTACCACAGTTTTTGAGAAATAGCCTAATATGATGGAGAAAGTAGTAGATCAAGGCCCACATGACTTGGGTTCAGGTCTTGGCATGTCCCTGCTTAGCTCTGTCACATTGGGTAAGTCTCTTAATCACTCTGGCCTTTTGTTTGCAAATTTATAAAATGATGAAGTTGAACTATGTTCTCTTAAAGGTCTCTTCCAGCTTTAACATGGTATTTAATATCCTAGATGAAGTGATGGTGGTATTGGGGTGGGAGTACAAAAAACCCATGAATGGGGAGGATGTGGTAGAGAACCAAGAAAAGAGTTACTCACAATCTTCCTTGCCCAGCGTAAGTTTTTTGCTTAATGTCCCAACCTTTAAGTTGTTAAGTTAAACAAAATATTGCAATTCATTTATCCAAGAAGTGTCACCATTGACCAAATAGCAATCCCAGTGGTTTCTGTAGAAACAACTCTTTGAAGGTTAAATAGTAAAAGAGGATCAGATGTCTCTGCGTTCCTTCACTGTTTTACTGATTCTTATTGAAATAAGAGGCTATGGGCTAAGAAGGAATGTATGCTCTGGATTTGGCAGCAGATGGAAGAAGAATGTACAGAATGTAGAATGGACCAGGAGAGATGGAGTCGTCATTAATCATCCCACCACCAATAGGAAAACCAAATAATAATAATAACATCCATTCTTAGAGAGCTCTGCTGTTTCTCCAAACAAATACAAAAAGATATGGCCTCCTTTTTGGCTCCCATTCTACCTCTTCCTCTCTACTGGTTCCATCTTCACTCTGTAGGACAAGAACCAGACTAAATGTCAAGTACATTTCCATTGGCCTTCTTGAACAGAACAAAGCCAGTACTTTGAGGGTTTTACTGAAAGAACATATTCACCAAGAAGAGAAAATGGATTCAAATTTTTCTCCTCTAAAGAATCTCATCTGACAGAAACAGGGGCGTCTCAGTAATAATTCTGATTCTTCTGTCATGTGACAAAGAAATTAATATTGGACTAAGTAGACTTCTCCTTCCTGTATCCTGGGAAAGCAGAGGTTTTCTCTGCCCTTCAATTGAAGTCTCTGACCCAAAGTTGGCCCCTGAAAAGACCTCTGTCAGGAGACATGTCCTAGAATGTAACCTATTCATAAGTTCAGGACTGGACTCCAGTAGCCCCAGTACTGGGTAATTTGCTTTGTTCATTTCTAGTTCTGGGCCCAACTTTTGTCATGCCTGACTGTAATGCTAGAAGTCCCGTCCAAAGGCCCCCTCTTCTTCCCTGGTGGCTCAGACGGTAAAGAATCCACCTGCAATGTGGGAGACCTGGTTGCGAGCCCAGGGTTGGGAAGATCCTCTGGAGAAGGGAATGGCTACCCACTCCAGTCATCTGGCCTGGAGAATTCCATGGACAGAGGAACCTGGCAGGCTAGAGTTTGTGGGGGTCATAGAGTCAGACACGACTGAGCGAATTTCATTTTCACTTTCTTCTAAAGTAAAACAGATTTCCATCACACAGCCAATATGTACTACCTTTCCAAAGCCGTCTCACCAAGTTTCAGAACTGACAATTTTAATGTAGTTATAAAATATGTAAAACACCAAAAAAAGAGTCAAAGCAATTTCTGGCTAAGTAGCAAAGAATGTGCACCCTAGAACAGCACCAGGGAAGCATAATCACTCATCAGAAATAACGATACTAATAACAAACATAATATATATAATACATATCTATATATCTATATAATAAACATATATAAACATTTTTTCCCACTTGCAAAGGCAGGAACGATCTCCACGTGGTGCGTTTCCTAATGAAGAGTGATCAATGGAACCCCAAAATGACCGCACTGCTGACTCCCACTGCACCACCACTTCTCCTTGGGCATTCCTCCAGTTAAAAAATAAATAATAAAAGTATCCTTGGGCCTCAATTAAACTATTAATTCAGGAGTGACACTTCCCCAGACATATTCATAAGCCATAGCTGAGGAATGGTGAAACAGGTGGAGGTAAGTGAGGGAACAGCATAGTACTGTGAATAAAGTGTAATGCGGATGAGCTTTCACATATGGCAATCCTAGAACAGTATCTAAAAGGCATGAAGAAAGGGTAGCATGGCTTCTGCATGCTATAATATACAAGCTTTGTGTTGACTGAGGTCTTAAGGAGTCACGAGCTACAACCTTGAATGAGTCCCAAATTCATATATAGAAGTAGAACATAAAACATATGTCAGCCCAGGACTCTTCCCCTTGGCTTCTTTTGCCTATAAAGTTTCTAGACTCCTCAACAGAAGCCTCACATTGTTCCTATCATCTTGTAATTCAGGAATTTATCAGTCCTGGGTTGACATCAGATTTGGAATATTACTGCCTTCTGTCCTGTTGCAAGCATTCCCAAGCCTTGCAACATCAATGGCTCATTTGCCTATGGAGATAGGAAGGCCCAAAGGAGCAAAGAGACTTCCTAAAACTGTGTGGCGAGACTAGATGATGTGGCCAGATGTGAGAGGCAGGGGTCTGGACAATAGGCTCGCTACCATTCAAATCACCGGGCTTCTGCTGCTCTTTTGGTTATGGCTACACAGAACCAGACACAGCCTGAGAGTCATTCCAACCAGAATGCAGGGTCATATCTATCAACAGCCTGTTTGGCAGGCTGGCAAAACAACAGAACCCTGGAAATATTGGTTTGTTTTATTTTCTGTGCTTTCTCCATCAGCTGCCAATAATACCATTAGCATAGGGCTAGCCCTGAGCAAAATCGGGAAGCAGGTGATATTTTAAACTAATTTCTCATTTTGGCACCACTTTTCCTGCTTCTCATACTCCCTCAAACTTCCAGATGCCTACACTAGGTTGCATTTCAGCAGGGCTCTGGTCTGATTTCCAACTGGCAAGGTCTATAAGAGAATATCTTTGACATAAATAGCTGATAATGACTTAAAACATTTCTACTTCTATTAGGTGGTTATTGACTATTTTAAAGAGGCTGCTGGAGATTATCAGGACTTAAAATAATTCCTAACCGTGGAGTTTTAGACACTATGATAAGACATTGGGAGTTAGTGTCCTGAAGTCATTGTTTTTAAACCATCTTTAGCAGTAGTCTCCAGCCTCAGGTCGTCCTAAGTTGCCTGAGCCTGTCCCTAGCACTGAAACTCAAAACCTGAAAGCTGCCACCCAACTGGCTCTAAGAATGTATCCCACTAGGAACCATGATTTTTCTAGAATGGTCTAGCCATGTTCCTCACATTGGAGGCAGACGCTTTAACCTCTGAGCCACCAGGGAAGCCCAATAAAGCCCTAAGTGAGACCATGTCCGTGACCTTTCCATTTTTCCTCTATAACCCCATGACAGCAAACAGTTGAAAAGACTCTACAGCTCCCAAAGCAGATCTGCGGTTCACCAGACGTTCTGTCATCAGTCAGGAGAACCAGAATCCTCGCCAGTGGATTCTCCTGCTTCCCTCTTATTTTATGGACAAATAATTCTGGGAAGAGGAAGTTGAGCAAGAAATCTAGGGAACAAGTGAGCAGTTATAATTCTTTTCCTGCTTAAGAAAGACAATAGATTCAATGTTAATTTGCTAAGCTGCTTTAGGGAAGAAGATAATCAAATGAATAGAAATATAATACATATTTCATTTTCTATAGTGCCTTTCCCAGCAGCAAGAGATGACACTTCCCATCATCCTGGAACATTAGAAGGAAACTCTCTGCTAAATAGAAAAGATGAAGAGCCAAAGGATAAATTGATGCTTTAACCTGCAGCCCCTAGCACAAAAAAAGGAAGTAGTCCTTTACTTTGTGAGGCTATCAGAAGGGAAGTGATTGGAATGGTTTACATAGGACTGAGTAGGGGAAGAAAGGGCCTGGCAAGGTGTAGGAGCCCAATCCAGGCAGAGAAGGAAGGGAAAGGGTCAGCATTTTAAATTTGAGCTTCAAATAACTGAAGTACAATTTGAACTGGTAAAGCAGCAGCAATGAGGGTTCCAGGGAATAATGAAGCATGAAGCAGAATGACGGACAATAGAGATGGAATGATCCTATTACCAAGACCAGGATCACAAACTGGTTATAGCAGGGATGCAGTACAAGGCGCTGAGCTGTGCTCTGGCTACATGTCCCTGGACTCAGAGCCCTCAGGGTTTTGAGGGCTCAGGACCTTATTATAATGTAGCCCTAGCTCTACCTGCAATCTACGCTGCAGCCAAGAAGACACCTTTTCACACCCGAGTCCCAACATCTTCCAAATGGAAAAACATAGCCACTTCCTCCCAGAAATTATCTGGGGATTATTCAAGTCAAGTGAATTCTATGGAAAAAGTGCTTTCCTTTCTACCACATCCCTCCAACCTCCCCCTACCCCAATCAAAATCCCATGTCTACAGAAAATTCTCCAGGGACAATGGAGGGTGACCCAGAAATCTTCTGTACTTGACTTACTGATGAAGGCCCTATCTTCACTGTCAGCAGATCTACCCTTTCAGGATTTGCTTTCTAAGGCTAAAGACATCTTTTGTGTCACAGTACAGGGATGTCATGGAAAGGGATCTGAAGACGTGATGCAGCTGAGGCAGATAGCCTGAGGCAGCTTTAACCCTGCATGTTACCAAGGTTCACAAATTGCAAGTGGAATGTTATAGGTGATTTGGTGGTAGTTGATTGTTGGTTTTTCTCCTTTGATTATTTATTGTTGCAGTCTCTGCTTCAGGAGACAGGATCTGAAGAACAGAAGCTTCACAGAGAAAACAAAAGTGACTGAACTAGTATTTGTTGTTGCTGTTCAGTCACTAAGTCATATCTGATGCTTTGCAACCCCAGGGACTGCAGCATGCCAGGCTCCTCTGTCTTCCACTAGCCCCCAGAGTTTGCTCAAATTCATGTCCATTGAGTGGGTGATGCTATCTAACTCTCTCATCCTCTGCTGCCCTCTTCTCCTTTTGTCTTCAATCTTTCCCAGCATCAGAGTCTTTTCCAATGAATTGGCTCTTTGCACCAGACTACCTTATGTGTCTCCTGAGAAACCTGTATGCAGGTCAAGAAGCAATAATTAGAGCCAGACATGAAACAACTGACCGGTTCAAAATTGGGAAAGGAGTACAAGCCTGTACATTGTCACCTGCTTATTTAACTTATATGCAGAGTACATCATGCAAAATGTCAGGCTGGATGAATCACAAGCTGGAATCAAGATTGCTGGGATAAATATGAACAACCTCAGATATGCAGATGATACCACTCTGAAGAGGAACTTAAAAGCATCTTAAGGAGGAAAGTGAAAAGCTGGCTTGAAACTCACCATTAAAAACTAAGATCATGGCATTCAGTCCAATCATTTTATGGCAAATAGAAGGGAAAAAAGTGGAAGCAAAGACAGATGTTATTTTCCTGGGCTCCAAAATCACTGTGGATGGTGACTGCAGTCATGAAATTAAAAGATGCTTGATCCTTGGAAGAAAAGTTTTGATAAATCTAGGCAATGTATTAAAAAACAGAGACATCACTTTGCCAACAAAGGTCCATATAGTCAAAGTTATAATTTTTTCAGTAGTAATGTATGGATGGAGAGTTGGACTGTAAAGAAGGCTGAGTGCTGAAGAATTAATGCTTTTTTAATTGTGGTGCTGGAAAAGACTCTTGAGAGTCCTTTGGACTGTAAGAAGTTCAAACCAGTCAATTCTAAAGGAAATCAACCCTGAATATTCACTGGAAGGACTGCTGCTGACCACACGAGTATCCATGCACACTAATTGGCAAGTCTCCGTGCATCCCGAGGCATTTGAAACCAAACCAGCTACACACTATTCTTTGATGACTCACTTTTTAATTATCTGATTCTTTTCTTCACACAAGCATGATTAACAAAGTATGGTAAGTATGTTAAGGCATATTTATGTCAAGTACACAGAAGTTGGGGCTGAACTCCAACTGATTTCCATAAGAACAGACTAATAGGAAATGTTTTTAATGCAGAAGATAAAATCTGCTTAAAAGTTGTTGCCTTGAATATAGAATCGTACAAGAGTACAATATGTGTTCATTATTTTCTCTTGACTTAAACTTTATGTGTTCATGTTCAGTTTGCTTTAAGCAAACAGGAAAGTGAAGATTTATGCAGATAAGAAAAAAAGGAAAGAAAGAGGAGAAAATCTGAGGATAACACTGCTCTTTACAAAAATATTTGTTTTTTTACTTAAAAAATAATACCTTTTTGAAAGGCACTCTCATTTACAAAGTTGCTGCTGCTAAGTCAGTTCAGTCATGTCTGACTCTGTGTGACCCCATAGATGTCAGCCCACCAGGCTCTCCTGCCCCTGGGATTCTCCAGGCAAGAACACTGGAGTGGGTTGCCATTTAAAAAGTTAAGTCACTTCTCGCTTCAAAATGTAGCTATATAATTCAGTGAACATTAATGTTTTCCAAAAGACTGCTTTGTGTATAGTAAAATATACACAAACACATTTACACACATATAACTACATTTTACTGGGCCCAAATTGCTAAAAACAATTAACTCTCAATTCTCCTATATTATGAGGAGTCAGAATGCAGGTTATTTTAATAATAATCCCATTTTTAAAGATTCTTAATAATTTTATGACTTTCTAGGAAACCCAATTAATATTACTGATTATTTTTCACTTTAATGAATACTATTAATTCCAGCTGAGCTATTGAGAAGTTGGCTCAGGCTTAGACAAAAGGGAAAATGAACTCGGGAATAAAAGGTAAAAATGGATCAGTCATGAAATGGATGTGAAGTATCTAGATACTGGAGCATAAAGAGGACATCCTCTGGTAAAAGGCTGCCTAGATAATCCACCTGCCAAGAACTGGGGAATTCCTACGAAGAAAGACCATCCTTTCAGAATCGTTGTTCTTCCCTTCTGATTTATTTCTGCATGTAAATTCCTCACATGTCCTTGTGAGCCAAGCTGTCCTGTAAGTTAAAACTACATCAATACCGTATGTGGCTCCATCAGGAGTGAGGTCCTTGTAACTCCAAGGTCTAAGCACACATCCAGCTAGTCCAGGCTAACGCATTTTGGCGCACATGATTCCAGCTTGTTGGAATCCACAATCTTGTGTAATTCCCTCAACCTGAGTGCAGGTGGGACCAATGACTTAAGTCTAACCAGTTGAATATGGCAGAGGTGACAATGTCCCTTCTGATCATTATACATAACCTAAGACTGAAAGGTACTCTTGCTGCGAAACTCTCCCTTTGCTGGCTTTAAAGAAACAAGCTGCCATGCATGAGCTGCCCAGTGGAGAGGGCTATAGGGCAAGGAACTAAGGACAGGACCTGTGCAACAGCCAGCAGGAAATGGAGCCCTTAGTTGGGCAGCCTTCTGGGACCAAATGTCAACAACTGTGTGAGCTTAGAAACTGACTTTCCCTACAGGAGCTTTCAAATGACCTGACCTTGCCGACACCTCATTATAGCCTTATAGAGGATCCAGTTGAGCCTGGCCTAGAATCTTTTTAAAATTATTATTATTTTAAACTTATTTTATATTTGGGTACAGCTGATTATTCTAAAGGAGATCAGCCCTGGGTGTTCTTTGGAAGGAATGATGCTAAAGCTGAAACTCTAGTACTTTGGCCACCTCACGTGAAGAGTTGACTCATTGGAAAAGACTCTGATGCTGGGAGGGATTTGGGGCAGGAGGAAAAAGGGATGACAGAGGATGAGATGGCTGGATGGCATCACTGACTCGATGGACATGAGTTTGAGTAAACTTCGGGAGTTGGTGATGGACAGGGAGGCCTGGCGTGCTGCAATTCATGGGATCGCAAAGAGTTGGACACGACTGAGTGACTGAACTGACTGACTGACTGACAGCTGATTAACAATGCTGTAATAGTTTCAGATGAACAGGGAAGGGACCCAGTCATACATATACATGTATCCATTCTCCCCCAAACTTCTGTCCCAGCCAGGCTGCCACGTAACATGGAGTAGAGTCCCATGTGCTATACAGTAGGTCCTTGCTGGTTATCCATTTTAAATATAGCAGTGTATACACGTCTGTTCCAAACTCCCTAACTATCCCTTCCACTCAGCAACTATAAATTCATTCTCTAAGTCTGTGAATCTCTTTCTGTTTTGTAAGTAAATTCACTTGTATCATTTCTTTTTCAGTTCCACATATAAGGTATTTCTCCTTCTCTGTCTGACCAACTTCACTCAGTATGACAATCCCTAGGTCATCCATGTTGCTGCAAATCTGGCCTAGAATCTTGAGTCTCAGAAACTGTGAGAGTGTAAATGTGTGTTGGTTTAAGCTGCTCAGTACATAGCAGTATTGCTGCATGGCAATAGAAAATGAATACACACATAAACCTGGCTTTAAGTTGTAACTTCTTTCTGGCTTATCTGTACTTCTAATCTCCAAGAGAAGGGAATATTTCTTTCTCTGATTTTCTCTCCTCTGGGGACTGAGATTCTTTTTGCCTGGGCTAGGACAACATGCTGAAGCTGAAGCTCTAATACTTTGGCCACCTGATGCGAAGAACTGATTCATTAGAAAAGACCCTGATTCTGGGAAAGATTGAAGGCAGGAGAAGGGACTGACAGAGGATGAGATGGTTGGATGGCATCACTGACTTGATGGACATGAATTTGAGCAAGCTCTGGGAGATGGTGAAGGTCATGGAAGCCTGTGCTGCAGTCCATGGGGTTGCAAAGAGTTGGACACTACTGAGTGACTGAACAAAAACAACAAGGACCCCATAGGAGCTAGGTCAAAATCTCTTTTTCTAATGACCCCAAATCCTCTGGATTCTGCCCATAAAATTGCTCCACTCCAGATAATTCATTTCCTGAATTTTCCCAAAGTTCAAAGTATTTTTTTAAAGATTTATTTGCTTTGTTTATCTTTGGCTGTGCTTTGGTTTTGACTGCTTCATACTTGGTCTTTTCTCTAGTTGCGGCGAGAGGGGGTTACTCTCTGGTTTTGGTGACCAGGCTTCCCATTGCAATAGCTTCTTTTGCTGCAGAGCACAAGGTCTAGGGCACTCGGGCTTCTGTAGCTGCAGCTCTTGGGCTCTGGAGCATGGGCTCAGTAGTTGTGGCGCATGGGTTTAGTTGCCCT
Organism: Bos indicus; assembly: GCF_029378745.1. Classification (NCBI taxonomy): domain Eukaryota; kingdom Metazoa; phylum Chordata; class Mammalia; order Artiodactyla; family Bovidae; genus Bos; species Bos indicus. Next base: position 58,733,437 of record NC_091775.1, on the reverse strand, counting down.
GAGGCATGTGGGATCTTCCCGGAGCAGGGGTCTGACCGGTATTCTCTATACTGGCAGGTGAATTCTTAACCAGGGAAGCCCCCAAAGTATCTTTACAGTTCCATCACTTATCACCTACTCCATCAAATGTCACAAGCTCACCTACATTACTTGGCACTCACATCTATATTTAATTTCATGTATTCCACAAAAGAAATATGCCATTTGCATAAATATATCTAAAATACAGGTGTTCTTTAATTATGCCAGCTAACCTCTTGTTATCCTCATCTTCATATGGTTGGAGGGAGAGGGTAGGATTTCCTGGGTAGTAATAGACAGGAGTATATTTATAAAATAGTTTTTCATTCATAAAATGGAAACTTTCTTTACAGAAAAACTAATTTGATTCTAGTCTTAGTTTTGCTAATTTAAAATAAAGTGAATTTGTACACACTGAGTCTCAGTTTCCTCAACTGAAAAATGATTCCTGGCATATTGTAGGCACTTAATAAACATTTTTTGAATACTTCTATATTAAAATATAGTCTGCCCCTTTCTCTATACAGACACACACACACACTATATAGAATAATTAGTTTTACAAATCACTCTACATTAAATTTTTCAGAAGCCTTTCTTCTATGTGAAATAAAACACAGCAATATAAATACAATGTATACACACACACACACACACACACATAAACATTCATTGTTTTAGACCTAAATTGTTACATAATTCTGCTCTCAATTATCCATAAGGATAAAAAGGATCAAACATGATTATATATAGTGAGTGAAAAAGAATGAAAGTGAGAACAAGAGAGAAAGAGAAGAAATAACTCTGGTTTCCACATGGATATTTGTTTTAAAAGATAAATGTCTTTTTCAGTTTTATAGTAGAATACTTGGTTTTAATAAGCTACAGTTTAAGGTAAACCTCAGAACCCACTACAGTTTTATATTTATGAGTATCTATTACTTGTTTTCCATCTCAATCAGAATGTGCACTTATACTGAATAAGTTAAAGTGATATTTTTACCTTATGTTTGCCTTGGACTTAAAATAAGTTCAAAACATTAAAAAGAGAAAATATAAATGTCCAGTTAGTTCAGTCTACTTAGAAGTTATATTGAAAACTGGTCTTAGCCATTGAAAAGACGGCTAACAAACAAATGAAAAGATGCTCAACATTGCTCATTATTAGAGAAAAGCAAATCAAAACTACAATAAGATACCATCTCATACCAGTCAGAATGGTCATTATCAAAAAGTCTGCCGCTGCTAAGTCACTTCAGTCGTGTCCGACTCTGTGCGACCCCACAGACGGCAGCCCACCAGGCTCCCCCGTCCCTGGGATTCTCCAGGCAAGAACACTGGAGTGGGTTGCCATTTCCTTCTCCAATGCATGAAAGTGAAAAGTGAAAGTGAAGTCGCTCAGTCATGTCTGACCCTCACTGACGCCATGGACTGCAGCCTTCCAGGCTCCTCTGTTCACGGAATTTTCCAGGCAAGAGTACTGGAGTGGGGTGCCATGTAGACTCCAAAAAGTCTACAAACAATAAATGCTGGAGAAGGTGTAGAGAAAAGGGAATCCTCTTGCACTGTTGGTGGGACTGTCAATTGATACAGCCACTATGGAAGACAATATGGAGACTCCTTAAAAAACCAGGAAGAAAACCACCATGTGACCCAGAAATCCCACTACTAGGCATATACCCTGAAGAAACCAAAATTGAAAAAGACACATGTACCCTCATGTTCATTGCAGCACTATTTACAATAACTAGAACTGAGAACAGGAAGGAACCTAGATGTCCACCGACAGATGAGTGGATAAAGAAATTGTGTTACATATATACAATGGAATGTTGTGTGCTGTGCTGTGCTTAGTCACTCACTCAGTTGTGTCTGACTGTTTGTGACCCCATGAAATGTAGCCCGCCAGGCTCCTTTGTCTATATAGATTCTCTAGGCAAGAATACTGGAGTGGGTCGCCATGCCCTCCTCCAGGGGATCTTCTCAACCCAGGGACAGAGCCCAGGTTGACCACATTGCAGGTGGATTCTTTACTGTCTGATTCTTCCCCACCAGGGAAACCCATGAGGGTAGCCTATCCCATCTCCAGGGGATCTTTTCGACCCAGAAATTGAACCGGAGTCTCCTGCATTGTAGTCGGATTCTTTACCAGCTGAGCTACCGGGGAAGCCCACAATGGTATATTACTCAGCCATAAAAAGGAATGCATTTGAGTCAGTTCTAATGAGGTGGATGAACCTAGAGCCTATTATAGAGTGAAGTAAGTCAGAAAGAGAAAAACGAATATCGTATACTAACACATATATATGGAATTTAGAAAGATGGTACTGATGAAATTGTTTGTAGGGTGGCAGTGCAGACACAGACATAGAGAACAGACTTATGGACATGGGATGTAGGGGGGAGGAAGGAGAGGGTGAGAGGTATGGAGAGAGTAACATGAAAACTTACATTACCATGTAAGTAGTCAGTCAGATAGATAGTCAATGGGAATTTGCTCTACGACTCAGGGAACTCAAACTGGGGCTCTGTAACAACCTAGAGGGGTGGGATGCCGAGGGAGATTCAAGAGGGAGGGGACATATGTATACCTGTGGTTGATCCATGTTGATGTTTGGCAGAAAACAACAAAATTCTGTAAAGCAATTATCCTTCAATTAAAAAAGGAAAGAAAGAAGAAAATTGGTCTTAGAATTCAAGCCAGGAAAATCTTAATCTGGAACATCAAAGGCAGAGAGAAAACGGGTTTCTTCATGGTTATTTGACAAAATATTTTCTGCCAGCAATCAACTTATGGCCCGTCATTTCCAAATGCCCACTCTTAGTTACCCTGCTTTGAGATACTAAAGAGGGACCATGCAAGTATTGCTCTTTTGCCAGTTAGTATAACATTATGTTTGCCCAGTAGATATAACTGGGGAGACATTGTAGGAGAAAGGGGTGTCTCTTCTTGATTCTCGTGTGCTTTTCTCTCCTTGCTTCAGCAGCATTTGATGTCTGACACAGCATCAGAGTTTCAGTGACACCCTGCATGTCCCAGAACTCCTACCAGCACCCTAGCTGGATTTCCAGCAAAGGTACCCCACTGAATGACTTCCCAGAAAGTCTCATTGGTACCCCAATGGGTGGCTTTCCATCAAGTTCATCAGTGCACAGCAGGTGACCTCCTGGACAGTTTCAGTAGCATTTGCTATGACATCTTTTCAGAAAGTCCCAATAGAACCTCAACAGACAGCTTCCTAATGAGCCTTGATCAGCACCCCAGAGGGTGGTTTCTTGATTGCCAGTCTTAGCCTACAAAACCTCAGCACCCTTCTCTGTTACCCTGCTCCACCCTGTCCAATGAGATAAAAATCACAGCCTTGGAGGGAGTGGAGCGCTCTTCCTCAAGATAATCTCCCCCCATCCCTAAAAGTAATGGTTGCCCCCTTGACCCACCATTCTTCTCTAAAATTAACTACCAAGGTGTTCTCCTTACTTCTTAAGAGTTCCTTTTCTGTTACTAGTTACTTATATTAATCTTCCCCATTCTAATTATGGTGTCCTGCTTGACCGACTGACACAGAATGGAACTGGAAATGATGGTAGAAGACAGAGTCACATAGATGGAGGGAATCGGTTTGGTTGTGCCTGTGTGCTTGAGTGACAGGCTGTGGGACCACAATTACTAAGCTGCCACCTCTAACTACCGCGGTGAAGAGCCATCTGGAGCACAAAGGCCGCCATCCTTGACCACAGGTGTCCTGCACATCACTGGTGAGCATGTCACGGCAGCCAGAGGGAAGATGGCATATCCGAACAGGAAGAGAAGCCCCTTCCTCCTGCAGTGTGTCTCCAGAACTCTCTGTTGACAAGAGTTAACACTGTGTCAGTCAGCAAACAGAATCCTATTCTTAGTACTACAAGTTAGGGTGATGAGGGTGACTTTAGAGATGAGAAGCAGTAAACTGATGGATAACTGTCACATTTTGTAAAAGGAGGGTGGTAAAAAAAGATAAGGATGGGAAATGGTGTGGAACTGGTCCCACCTGGTGCTTGAATGGGTTACAAACTCCACATAGATCATTCTCAAGCAGTCTCACAAGAATCCTCAAAGGTAGTTTCTCCCTGCTTCCCACTTAAATATCAACAATACAGAAACATAGGAAAACTCTGATTAACACCAAAAACCAAGGTGGATAGCTGGACTCTGAGGATCCCCCTGCCCTGATTTCAAAATGTATTGGAATTGAATTGAGAAACATCACTGGAAGCCAAAATGTGATTTCTGTTGTTGTTGTTTATTTTCTGAAAAAAGAAAAAAAAAAAAAAAAAAAAGCACAAAGCAAATAAAGAATAGAGCTATACTAAAAAAAAAGAAACAAGTCAGTCTTTCTTCATTCCCTGGCCCCTGTAAAGACCAGGAAACTGGGCACTACTTTTCAGGGGTCACATATCTGTCCTCTATCCATCAGTCTTCAGCAGTACTCTTTCTTTACTCATTTCACAATTTCCAGTCAGAAAGTATAAGGGTCTTGATGGAGTGAGGTAGGAGTGAGTGAGGGGAAGGGAGAACCATTGACAAAGGCCACTGAGTGCTGGGAGATAAACATCCCAAAGGTAAAGATGCTACAGCATCCTAAAGAATATTATGGGCTTAGGGAACATGAGATGAAATTTCAGAATAAAAGCTTGGAGTAGTTTTACACAATGAAATCCTACTGTCTTTGTAAACAGTGCAATGAAACAATAAGCCCTGGACTCATTGGCAGTGAAGATAGAGAAAGGTTAAAAATAAAAGAAAGGCAAATATTTATCAAACAAATACAAACAAAGAGAAAGCATGGATGGAAATTTTAATTCCAGACAAAATGTGATACAAAGCCAAATCCTTTTAAAGGGGCAAAAGGGTTGGCAAGAGGTATGATCCCAATAAAGATAAAACAGTCACAAGTACTTCTACACCTAATTATGTAAAACAAATTATAAAAATCCAGAACTGTTTGAAATATAAGGATAAATTGAAAGAAGCACAATTGTTTGGGAGGTTATATTCTCAACCTTTTATAAGGCAGGTAGGTAGGAAAAAAAATCAATAAAAAGAAAGTATAAATGCTGAAAAGAAATGGGTGATCAGAAGTTTCAACCATTGCTATCAGCCCAGACCCTGGAAAAGGGGACACTATTCTTCAACTTCAGAAGACTCAACACTGGGGCATTTAATGGCTATACCATCAGGCAGGGTCAGAGAAGTTGCAACTAGTATTTTAATTGTGTTCATATGACTGAAAGAACAGAATCTTGTTGCACGGGAAACACACGTCCATGAGAAATTCTTGTCTATTAGCAAATTCTGCTAGACTTGATCTTGTGAATTTCCAAGGTAGATTATATGAATCTTGATTATCTGTGAGCTAATCTACTCATTTAGGAAAATTAACCTGTTAGTGCATGGATTCTATTTTGGAAACATTCAAAACCCCACTGTATTAATCAAAAAGATGGTTCCCACTTTCCAAAGCTATCGACACAACCCTGGGATGGCTGGGAATCTGCCTGAGACTCCAACTCCTGGGATACTGTGGAAGGTTATGCAAGGCCTTTCCCAAAGGTGGCTAGAGCAAGAAATAGAGAGTAAAAAAAAAATGCAGGAAACTGTTACTGGGCACTGGTGGGGCTTCCCAGGTGGCGCAGTGGTAAACAATCCACCTGCCAATGCAGGAGACACAGGAGACATGGGTTCTTTCCCCGGGTTGGGAAGATGCCCTGGAGGAGGAAATATCAACCCACTCCCATATTCTTACCTGGAAAATTCCATGGAAAGAGGAGCCTGGCAAGCTACAGTCCATGGGATCGCAAAGAGTCAGACACAACTGACCACATGCGGGCATGAGGAGACCGAATCCTGGAACACTAAACTTGGTTTTCAAGACTAAGGATCCATTATCAAAAGACTAAGCCCAAAGGGTCATAAACTGGGTAGCCATCATGGCAAAATGGGAAACAAGATGAAGAGAGAGATCAAAGCCAAAGAGTCCAAAGTAAGCATCATGAATGTCACCGGGAAGCCAGGCTTAGGTTTACTGGAAGCTCAGCTGAGATTCTGTGGACCAGTCACACTGGTTTAAAGATGCAGTATTGTAACGCAGAGCACGGAGCATTTTCAGGGCCGTGAAACTACTCTATGACACTGTAACAGATATATGTCATTAAGTATTCGTTCAAACCTATAGAACATGCAAAACCATGAATGAACCTAATGTAAACTGTGGACTCTGGGTGATGATCATGTGTCCCTGTAGGTTCATTGATTGTGCGTCTGATGAAGGTGTGACAGTTGGGGGAGACTGTGACTGTGTGTGTGTCGGGGGTGGGGGGCGTGGTTTATGCGAAATCTCTGTACTTTCCAGTCAGTTTTGCTGTGAATCCAAAACTGCTCTAAGAAATAGAGTCTATTTCAAAAAATAAACAGAGGTGCATTGATGTAGGAAGTTGGGCCATTGGTTACTAATGGTTAAATACAAAATGGATAACACATCTTCTACTGCCAGGCATCTGTCAGCTCTCCCTTGCCCATTTTAGTATTAATGGAATTCAGGTCATAAGGGGTAAGAGGAGGTAGCCAGGAATCCCTCTTACTATGCCCAGAATTTGAGGCTTTCATATTATGGTCTATCTACATTTACAACTGTGATTGATACAAAGATGCTAAAAGACTTCCATCCTTTGAGAATATATAGGGGTTCAGATTTTAAATCTGTCCACAAAGAAAATATGTGGGATCTATTAGGTCCCCTATATATCAAAATTTACTATATTGCACTGATTTGCTGGCTGAGAAGGAAAAGCCAATTTGCATGGCTCCTGTCAGTCAGACGTGGTTTGGACATGCTTATGCATTCCAGATACATTCTGTGTAAACTGGAGAATCATATCCTATTTCTACTGGTTTGCACGCATGCATGTAAGAAAACTTGTTTTCCCACAGTGCCAAATGAAAATAAGCAAAGAATTAGCAGCAGTGATCATAATTAATCAACTTCTTTGTCAAAATTTCACAGCTGTGATGGTGTAAGGGAATTCTTGTCCCTTGGGCCTAGAGAGGTTGTGACCTCTTTTTTGGTTTGCTTGTTCAGTTCTGTTCCGTGGAGGATTTAGAGGTAAGGTCTGTAACCATCATGCGATGTACAGTTTCCGACATCTCTGATACATCAGGGCCTCTGCTAGGTATTGAGAGATACTGAGCAGAATGTCTACTGTAGGGAGTTCAGAGTGGGAAAGAACAAGAAAATAAATAAGCTACCACCCAATGAGAAAGCTGCTTTTGTAGAGTGTGGGTTGTATGCAATGTCCTATGGAAACAAGGATGGGGCTTGCCAAAACTTCATAGAAGAAGGTGAATCCTGATGGTCAAGTGTGAGTTGAAGTGAAGAAGTACTGGACAGCATTCAAGAAAGTAGGAACATTATGTGCAAAGACATGGAGCTCATCAAGAACACATGTTCCAGGGACCTGAAAGAAATTCTGTATTGCTTGAGGCCAGAGGTAGAGCCAGTAAAGAAAATAATTGGAAAACACATGAGACAGAGGCAATCATTCTAGTAAACAATGTTATTTTAACAGTCTACATTCTTGCATTAATATTTGAAGATGTTTGCTCACTCAGGAGACTTAAAAGTCACAGATGAACTAGCTAATGTTGCAATGTCCATTACCGAGACCCCATTCCTTCCTAGCACTTACAACAATGTCTGGCACATAGTTAATACTCAATTAACATAAACTACTATCATTGCATGTGGTAAATGACCACTAATAATTTGTGCACTGATGCTCGTCCTTCCTCTTGAGTATGGGCAGGACTAATTGACTCATTTCTGATGAATAGAATATGCCAGAAGTAATGGGGTGTCAATTCCAACATTATGTTATAAAAAGACTGGCTTCCCTTTGGGGCAGATTCTCATCTACTCACCCTTTCTGGCTCTTTTTATGTTTTTGGATTATTAGCCATCATGTCATAAAGACATTCAGGCAGATTATGGAGATGCTCATGTGGCAAGGATGGGAATACCAGACCACCTGATCCGCCTCTTGAGAAACCTGTATGCAGGTCAGGAAGCAACAGTTAGAACTGGACATGGAACAACAGACTAGTTTCAAATAGGAAAAGGAGTACGTCAAGGCTGTATATTGTCACTCTGCTTATTTAACTTACATGCAGAGTACTTCCTGAGAAACGCTGGACTGGAAGAAGCACAAGCTGGAATCAAGATTGCCGGGAGAAATCTCAATAACCTCAGATATGCAGATGACACCACCCTTATGGCAGAAAGTGAAGAGGAACTCAAAAGCCTCTTGATGAAAGTGAAAGTGGAGAGTGAAAAAGTTGGCTTAAAGCTCAACATTCAGAAAACGAAGATCATGGCATCTGGTCCCATCACTTCATGGGAAATAGATGGGGAAACAGTGGAAACAGTGTCAGACTATTTTGGGGGGCTCCAAAATCTCTGCAGATGGTGACTGCAGCCATGAAATTAAAAGACGCTTACTCCTTGGAAGGAAAGTTATGACCAACCTAGATAGCATATTCAAAAGCAGAGACATTACTTTGCCAACAAAGGTTCGTCTAGTCAAGGCTATGGTTTTTCCTGTGGTCATGTATGGATGTGAGAGTTGGACTGTGAAGAAGGCTGAGCGCCAAAGAATTGATGCTTTTGAACTGTGGTGCTGGAGAAGGCTCTTGAGAGTCTCTTGGACTGCAAAGAGATCCAACCAGTCCATTATGAAGAAGATCAGCCCTGGGATTTCTTTGGAAGGAAAGATGCTAAAGCTGAAACTCCAGTACTTTGGTCACCTCATGCGAAGAGTTGACTCACTGGAAAAGACTCTGATGCTGGGAGGGATTGGGGGCAGGAGGAGAAGAGGACAACAGAGGATGAGATGGCTGGATGGCATCACTGACTCAATGGACGTGAGTCTCAGTGAACTCTGGGAGTTGGTGATGGACAGGGAGGCCTGGCGTGCTGCAATTCATGGGGTCGCAAAGTGCTGGACACAACTGAGCGACTGAACTGAACTGAACATGTGGCAAGGAACTGAGCAATGCTTATGTGACTGTGCCCACACCAGCACCTATGCGAATTAATTTGGCCACAGATCTCCCGAGGCTTGCCAATAGCCACGTGAGTGAGCTTGGAAGTGAATTCTGCAAGGCTCCACTTGAGCCTAGGTTACTGCAGCCTTGGCCAAGAGCTAATGGCAACCTCATAAGGGACACTAAGCCAGAGGCACCTAGCTGAGTTGCATCCAGATTTCTTACCAACAGAAACTGTGATAAGCCACTAAATGTTGGTATTAATATAATTTGCTACAGAGCAAAAGATAACTAAAATACTATATTAGTATCGTCTACCTCCTAATCAAGATTGGGTTTCTGGGATACCTAGGTTGGGCATGGTGGTATCGGAGTCCCTCCTTGATGGAGCACTGTCTACAACCCCAGCTTTTTGACTAGGATCCCGATTGCCTGACACTTCACTCCTTGAGGAAACAAACTCTGTTACCTGTAGTCCTACTTACCTGATTAGACCTTTCAGAGAATGAATTCAGCACAAGTGCAGCACAGATTACCGTGTCTGACTTGCTCCTTGCCTCATCAGGGCCAACCTTGACCACACCAACGTTCATTACTAGCTGTGGCTGAGAGTCCAGGAAACACTATCTACATGGTGACAGTCACAGATGTCTACAGAAGGGCACACATAGCTCATATAGTCCTGACTTCCATGCTGCTGCTGCTGCTAAGTCACTTCAGTCGTGTCCGACTCTGTGCGACCCCATAGATGGCAGCCCACCAGGCTCCCCCATCCCTGGGATTCTCCAGGCAAGAACATTGGAGTGGGTTGCCATTTCCTTCTCCAATGCATGAAAGTGAAAAGTGAAAGTGAAGTCGCTCAGTCGTGTCCAACTCTTAGCGACCCCATGGACTGCAGCCTACCAGGCTCCTCTGTCCATGGGATTTTCCAGGCAAGAATACTGGAGTGGGGTGCCATTGCTTTCTCCACCTGACTACCATATGTAAGTCTAATTGATTACATAGCACGCCTTAGAGACTAATTGTTAAACTCACTACATACACTGTCCAGGCGGGAACAAGTGGAAAAATATACATCACCTTGGGAACATTGAGTTTTTGGCAGGGAAATTTGGCAGTTTACATAGCAACGTTGATTTGAAGGCAGTGGTTTTATATGTACAAGAGATTTTAAGACCTAGTAAAGATGATAAATATTTACATAAAAATTATTCTCAGCTAAGGAAAGAAGAGCAAAATATAAAATGCAAGTGTGCCTTCTATGAGTTGTTCTTTGCTTGGTTCTTATGTCTTTTTTAGTAGTTCTTAGACTGGAATGCAGCAGGGCAGAGGCTAATAGAGTTTTGCCAAGAGAACACACTGGGCATAGCAAACACCCTCTTCCAACAACACAAGAGAAGACTCTACATATGGACATCACCAGATGGTCAACACCAAAATCAGATTGATTGTATTATTTGCAGCCAAAGCTCGAGAAGCTCTATACAGTCAGCAAAAACAAGACTGGGACTGACTGTGGCTCAGATCATGAACTCCTTATTGCCAAACTCAGAATTAAATTGAAGAAAGTAGGGAAAACCACTAGACATTATGACCCAAATCAAATGCCTTATGATTACACAGTGGAAGTGAGAAATAGATTTAAGGGACTAGATCTGATAGATAGAGTGCCTGATGACTATGGACAGAGGTTCGTGACATTGCAGAGGAGACAGGGATCAAGACCATCCCCATGGAAAAGAAATGCAAAAAAGCAAAATGGCTGTGTGAGGAGGTCTTACAAAGCTGTGAAAAGAAGAGAAGCAAAAAGCAAAGGAGAAAAGGAAAGATATAAGCATCTGAATGCAGAGTTCCAAAGAAGAGATAAGAAAGCCTTCCTCAGCGATCAATGCAAAGAAATAGAGGAAAACAACAGAATGGGAAAGACTAGAGATATCTTCAAGAAATTTAGAGATACCAAGGGAACATTTCATGCAAAGATGGGGTCGATAAAGGATAGAAATGGTAAGGACCTAACAGACGCAGAAGATATTAAGAAGAAGTGGCAAGAATACACAGAAGAACTATACAAAAAAGATCTTCATCACCAAGATAACCACGATGGTGTGATCACTCACCTAGAGCCAGAGATCTTGGAATGTGAAGTCAAGTGGGCCTTAGAAAGCATCACTACGAACAAAGCTAGTGGAGGTGATGGAATTCCAGTTGAACTATTTCAAATCCTGAAAGATGATGCTGTGAAAATGCTGCACTCAATATGCCAACAAATTTGGAAAACTCGGCAGTGCCTACAGGACTGGAAAAGGTCGGTTTTCATTCCAATCCCAAAGAAAGGCAATACCAAAGAATGCTCAAACTACTGCACAATTGCACTCATCTCACATGCTAGTAAAGTAGTGCTCAAAATTCTCCAAGCCAGGCTTCAGCAATACATGAACTGTGAACTTCCAGATATTCAAGCTGGTTTTAGAAAAGGCAGAGGAACCAGAGATCAAATTGCCAACATCCACTGGATCATGGAAAAAGCAAGAGAGTTCTAGAAAAACATCTATTTCTGCTTTATTGACTATGCCAAGGCCTTTGACTTTGTGGATCACAGTGAACTATGGAAAATTCTGAAAGAGATGGGAATACCAGACCACCTGACCTGCCTCTTGAGAAACCTGTATGCAGGTCAGGAAGCAACAGTTAGAACTGGACATGGAACAACAGACTGGTTCCAAATAGGAAAAGGAGTACATCAAGGCTGTATACTGTCACCCTGCTTATTTAACTTCTATGCAGAGTACATCATGAGAAATGCTGGGCTGGAAAAAGCACAAGCTGGAATCAAGATTGCCGGGAGAAATCTCAATAACCTCAGATATGCAGATGACACCACCCTTATGGCAGAAAGTGAAGAGGAACTCAAAAGCCTCTTGATGAAAGTGAAAGTGGAGAGTGAAAAAGTTGGCTTAAAGCTCAACATTCAGAAAACGAAGATCATGGCATCTGGTCCCATCACTTCATGGGAAATAGATGAGGAAACAGTGTCAGACTTTATTTTTTGGGGCTCCAAAATCTCTGCAGATGGTGACTGCAGCCATGAAATTAAAAGACACTTATTCCTTGGAAGGAAAGTTATGACCAACCTAGATAGCATATCCAAAAGTAAAGACATTACTTTGCCAACAAAGGTCGATCTAGTCAAGGCTATTGTTTTTTCCTGTGGTCATGTATGGATGTGAGAGTTGGACTGTGAAGAAAGCTGAGCGCCGAAGAATTGATGCTTTCAAACTGTGGTGTTGGAGAAGACTTTTGAGAGTTCCTTGGACTGCAAGGAGATTCAACCAGTCCATTCTAAAGGAGATTAGTCCTGGGTGTTCATTGGAAGGACTGATGCTAAAGATGAAACTCCAATACTTTGGCTACCTGATGCAAAGAGTTGACTCATTGGAAAAGACTCTGATGCAGGGAGGGATTGTGGGCAGGCAGACAAGGGGATGACAGAGGATGAGATGGCTGGATGGCATTACCGATTTGATGGACATGAATTTGAGTGAATTCCGGGAGTTGGTGATGGACAGGGAGGCCTGGCATGCTGCGATTCATGGGGTCGCAAAGAGCCTAACACGACTGAGCGACTGAACTGAACTGAGACCCATTTTTAGTTGGCAAACAAACACCTACTTTATATACAACAGTATGTAGAAAATGATAGCAGTTGTTGAAAAAGAAAGGGAAAAGGAAGTAAGGGGACTTTATACCTTTGTCCCTGATGATTTTGCCCCTTGTGCTCTGGGATGATGCAGCTGTTGGGAGCTGAAGGACTTATGTCGGAGGGTGTCCTTAGAGCCACCGCCGAGATGCCCACCAATGGGGTTGAGAAATTCAGCAGCACTGATGTGGCATGGTGGAAGAGGACGTTTGAGTGATGAGTTATGTTGATAACCAGCGGGTTATGCTGGCATGACAGTTCATAGGTTCCTGAAGAGAAACAAGGGGATCGAATAATATTTTAAGCCATTCGTGTAGCATCAAGTTTCCATACCTAGTGTTCATTTTATCTTCTCCATAGCTATATTATGTAACAAGGTCTCAAAGAATATCAGAGACAGACATCGAGCTGAATCCTGGGTCAAAACTGGATTTTCCTCTGGTGGCCCTAAAGGGATAACTGTCAGACTCACCAAGAGAGTGGTTGTTTCCACTGACATCGGTCAGGTAAAGGGTCACTGTTGGCCGCTGACGTTTCCCAGGTACCAGGCCATCAGATGTCAAGAAAATGAAAATTGCTGTGGCCACTCCTGGTCTATTGAAACAAACCTAGGCACAAGCACATATATGTACGAGCCATTATTTCCAGTGGGCTCTCAAGGCACATGTCACACTACTTTTATCCTTCTCAAATAGCTCGCCACTTAGAAGATAAGAACTCCCTCCTTTACAAATGGGAAAAAAAACATGGAGTAGGCACAGAAAGATAGCCATGGTCTTATCAAAAGTAAAAATTAGCTGGAAAGTAGCTAACTTTCAGCTACTGAGAGTCCCATCTTTTTCTGAGACTTTTTACTTCAACCAGTTCTTTTTCACTTGAATCTTTCTTTACACTTCTCTAAAAGATCACTCAAGGAGACCATTGTTGGAGACGGTAAACCACTGCATAGCCAGCCAATACCTCCCTATCTCCAATGTGAGAGACGTGGACAAGATGATCACCAAGCTAATGCTTTGTTCTCAAGTGGCATAGCTAATTATCCTTCCCTATCTCCTTTGTTTGGAGAAGGCAATGGCAACCCACTCCAGTACTCTTGCCTGGAAAATCCCATGGATGGAGGAACCTGGTAGGCTACAGTCCATGGGGTCGCAAAGAGTCAGACATGACTAAGTGACTTCACTTTCACTTTTCACTTTCATTCATTGGAGAAGGAAATGGCAACCCACTCCAGTGTTCTTGCCTGGAGAATCCCAGGGACAGGGGAGCCTGGTGGGCTGCTGTTTATGGGGTCGCACAGAGTCGGACACGACTGAAGCAACTTAGCATCTCCTTTGTTGCTGTTGTTTAGTCGCTAAGTCACATCTGACTCTTTTGCAACCCCATGGACTGTTGCCTGCCAGTTCCTCTATCCATGGGATTTCCCAGGCAAGAATACTGGAGTCAGTAGCCATTTTCTTCTCCAGGGGAATCTGCCTGACCCAGGGATCGAACTTAAGTCTCCTGTGCTGGCAGGTGGATTCTTTACCACTGAGCCACCAGGGAAACCCTCCCTGTCTCCTTGTCTCCCCCTTAAAATTGTTATCAGAACCTCTCACTTGGCATTTCAACTATGACACAGGAGAAAGGTCACTGCAGAGTCTGTTGCTTCAGAAACTAGATGCTGCCAAACTGCTTATTCTTATTCTTCTGGTGCCCCAAGCACAACATTTACCCTGTCCATGGCGGGAAAATAAGCCAGCGCCGAAAATTCACAGGGAAATTCAGTTATCTGTAAGAAATATTCTAGATGGCTAGACTAATTAACAATGAAGCAGTCTTGTCCCTAAAAATTCTTTAAAATAAAACATTTCGGAGATTGGGGAATGACATGAAGAACTTATCTTCCATTATCTGATGTTGCAATTCTACTTTTGTCTTATTTCCTAGAGCTCAATGTTGCTCTTAACACTAAGATATTGAGAGTCATCTCCCATCTTCCCCGGTGTTGCATAGTTGCTACTTTATTAGAATCTAGGGCTAGAACATACATCAGTCTGCATGTATTTCTCTAGCTTTGTATCAGGTTCTGAAAGGGATGTGCTGTGCTATGCTTAGTCTCTCACTTGTATCTGACTCTCTGCATCCCTATGGACTCTAGCCCCCCAGGCTCCTCTGTCCATGGGAATTCTCCAGGCAAGAATACTGAAATGGGTTGCCATGCCCTCCTCCAGGGGATCTTCCCAACCCAAAGATCAAACCCAAGTGTCCCACATTGCAGGTGGATTATTTACTGTCTGAGCCATGAAGGAAGCCCAAGAATACTGGAGTTGGTAGCCTCGTCCTTCTCCAGGGGATCTTGTGGACCCAGGAATTGAACTGGGGTCTCCTGCATTGCAGGCAGATTCTTTACCAGCTGAGATACCAGGGAAGCCCCCCCAAACACTGTCCTCAGTGTCAGAGCAGGGTACGACATCTAAAGGCAGAGGGCTTTTCTTAAAAGGGGAGCATGAGAGTCAAACATGTTTTCTATTTTAACGAGAATTTTTCCTTGTCCACAGACCTACTCTCCCTGAGCCTTGGTGGTATGTTTATAGAGTGTCCATTTGCACTACTGGCTTAATTAGGGTGATTTTATGATTTTCAGTGGTCAATGTAGCACACTCTCCCTTCTTGTTCTCCACCTTTGAGGAAAAGACCAGCCACGCTCTATTTTTTACAGTGTCATTTCCACCCCGCCCCCCACCTTTTCATTTCCCCTCTTTGAAGTAGTAAATATTTCTTTATAACTTAAAAAACTTCCAGACCCATAGGTTATGGCTTGCAATACGAGGTCCTTTGTTCCTTGCTAGATGAGGGCTAGACATGAAACACACCATAAGTTAACCAGGAGCCTAATGCAAAGCCCTCAACTCCAGCCCCCAGAGACATCAAAGTCCCCCGGGAATGCCCACAACCTCTTCCTTTTCATACACCACAAAAGAGACCCAAGTACTGGAAGAAAGCTCTGGGTTATTTCCTGAGCCAGGAACAAACAGAGCCCAAAGAAGTACCTGGTGGCTTTACCCGAATAGGTCTCAGAAAGAGTGGGGTGGCTTCAGTGAGGAACAGGAGGGCTCAGTTTTCCCACTTTCTGTTGGGTCCCCAAATAGACACCACCCACCTGAAACTAATTAGTAGGCCTTATGCTGTGGCTTTCTCTGTCTTGAGGGCCTGTGCCCAAAACCTCTGAGTCATTTTGCATCGCCTTGCTCTAAGGGTCTTTGAATCCCAAATCGCTTTGAACCTTAAAGCCTGTTCCTGTGGCAGTGGCAGTGTCTCTGTGCCTTGATTTGTGATTTGTGGGAAGTGGTTATGCCAGGATTTCCCGGCCATGGCTTTAGTAGGGAAACCACAAGTGAGACACTGGCAGAGGAAAGTCTGATCACGATACAGGATGCCGAGTCTTGGGCATTTCCTCTCACAGTGACACAAGGGAGGTAGCCACACCTCATTCTCATCTGAATACCGAATATGCCCCCACAGGAGCAACTCAGTGCAAAGAAGTAGAACTCTGTCGTATAATTATTGGAACCTCAAACCAGAGACCGGTTCAAGTCTGTGCAATGAATGCTAACCACGGTAAAGGGAATCTAGTAAGTGCACCATTCTGAAGGGAAGGATGGCCAGGCCGAACCCTGGGTTTAACTCTTAGCCCATCTTTTTTATTATTGTTTAGTCGCTCAGTCATGTCTGACTCTTTTGGGATCCTGTGGACTATATATAGCCTGCCAGGCTCCTCTGTCCATGGGATTTCCCGATTGCCATTTCCTTCTTAGGGGGATCTTCCTGACCTAGAGATCGAACCCACGTCTCCTGCATTGGCAGGTAGATTCTTTACCACTGTGCCACCTGGAATAGTCCTAGCCCTATCTTTACTAGCTGGGTAAACTAAATTTGACAATCCATTTCTTCTCTCTGAGCCTAGGGTTCTTCTTTTCCACACCTGAGGAGCCGACATACTACCCATCTCACTTGGCTACTATGAGGATGAAATGAAATCATGTGAAAGCACAAAGATAATGCCTACGATCTAGTAAAGACTCAATGCTCAAGAATTTTTATTTCCAAAAAGGAATATTTTAAAAAAAATTCTGTTTACACTTCAGGAAGATCAGGATAAAGAAGAAACATTTAAATAAACACACAACTATGTATTTTGATATATAGAGAATTATGCTTTTCTGAAATTTATAGGCTAAAGAATCTCACATATGTTGTTTTAAAATGATACTTGTAGATGTGAATTGGTACTGCAGGTTCTGCTTCCATAGAAACTGGCAATATTTGAGGCTCTTGGTATAGAATGCATCTCTACTTTATATACAGAATCCATGAAAAATACATTTTGTATATATAACTTTTAATAGAGATTTTAAAAAATTCAGTTCAATATGTGTTTATTAAAAATCTACTTTTGCTGTACATATAAATAAGGACATTTCTAGAATTGACAGTATAATTAGAATACTAAAATGCATTCTTTATTTGAACAAACATTATATTTTTCAAAGCTGCTCTTTCTACAGCCAAGTCGCATCTATTTTAATTTATATAACAGTCTAGGCTATTTTTACTTTATATGAAATAAACAATGAATTTTGTGCTCTTAAACAAAAGTAGGTAGTGGCTAGAGCAGAAAATCTGGCAACACAAAATCCTGCTTATTCTCACCTCATGCCACCATGGTCACTACATAAGTAAGACATTCCTCTAATCACCACACCAAACGCACAATGCAAACAGCTGCCCTCTTCTAGACAAAATACACTAGAGGCAACTAACCGGGGACTGCGCAAATCTGAAATGAGCACCAGGCATGCCCCAAGAGAAGAGTCCAGGATGCTAAGAGGTCAAGGGAATTGTTAGCTTTATTTGTAATATTTTACTGCTTGTTTTAACAAGAAAATTGCGTTTATGTATTACAGGGCAATATAAAATTAATTTGAATGTGGCTTTTAGGAAGAGGACAAACTATAGTTAGATATCAAAACAAGGCAAGATCTTTTAGAAAAGCAATTGATTCTCAGACAGAACTGAGGAATGGCTTAAAGATAGAATGATAGCCAGTTAAATTAGCTCAGTGAATCTCTAGCAAAATACTTTGAAACAGAGAGTATGGAGTACATAGATAATAGGCAGATAGATAGATAGAAACCGACTGACAGAAAGAAATGGAAAACCAGTCTCATGCATTCAGTTGCTTTCCATCCAAAGTCTGCACATTAACAGCCGGATCTGACTTCTGGCCCCTGCTAAAGGGTAAGACTGAAAGAATGCTTCCCTGGTGTAGAACTTTTTTGGGCTTAAGAAATCCCTCTTCAGTCTGCCTGCTGGGTACAAACACACTTAATTGACTCCTAAACCAAGCATCTTGACGTTCAGGTCATCCTTTGCGGTGGTCCCTGGACAGCAAACCCTGAAACTATACCACAAACTTGAAAAGAATCTTCTCTGAGGTTTTAAAATGTTTTTGGTTAGTTACTGAGATGTTATTTTTTTCTGTGTGCCTTTCCATTTTCATTCATCTATGGCACTTCCTGATTTCAGAGAGAAAGGGAAGGCCCTTGAACAGGAGAAAGTGGGCACATACTACTTTCTCTTTATAAGTACTTTACGGTTCCCCAACCATGCTTTCCTGGAGCCTCCATTAAGCTCATTAGGTTTTTGTTCCTATCTGAGACACTATTTTTTTTTTTTTTACTATAATATCCTTAGGATACAAAGGTTATATTATAGAAGTGGGAGGTAGGATTCTGAGAGCTTAAGTGACTTTCTCCAACGTGAATGTTAGACAGTTAGGAATTTGGGTTTTCTGTATTATTTTGACTGCCTAAGGGTTCCTAATTTTGGTGAGCAGAAAATCACAAAGTTCTTAGAAAATTTGTTGACATGTGTGCCCTCTCTCTCCACAAAAAGTGAAGTCACATAAATACTTAGGTATAAAAACATGATACTATTTCAGGGAGCTAAGAGAGCCCTTTGAAAGCCATTCA
Source organism: Bos indicus (assembly GCF_029378745.1). Taxonomy (NCBI): domain Eukaryota; kingdom Metazoa; phylum Chordata; class Mammalia; order Artiodactyla; family Bovidae; genus Bos; species Bos indicus. The sequence continues at coordinate 58,714,632 of NC_091775.1, read as the reverse complement.
CAGTTCAAGTAGGGTCAATAGAAATTAGATTAAGAATGCTTACACTGTTGGTGGAACCATATGCCTTTTTTTTATAGGTGAAAAATTATCAAATACTGGCAATTTTATATGGTTTACTCTAATAATATTACTGTCTATGTAGACTTCAGAAATTTGAGAATGGAGAGAATAACTCTGAAACCTTCAAGGTATCTAACCTGAAGTCCAAATCCAACAGATGAAGGGAAGGTGAGAGGCAACTAGCGTCTTGCCTCTGAGCTTGAGATCTCTTGGTGGCCTCTCTACTTGAGGGCGTGGGTCAAAATGTGGGAGGAGTTTTCAGCAGAGTTTGACTTCCTTCTGGTGCCCGGACACCTATCTCTCTGGATATTGCTTAAAGTCCAGTTGATTTCTAGCATTATTCCACCATCATACAAGTAAGGTTATAAATATCATGAGCTTATGTAGTTCTTTTTTCAGAAGAGTGAGGTCACCTTGTAAATTTTATGAAATGAAGAAATCTCCATTATGACCTCAATTATCCAGGAGGAGGCATATGCCAGGGTGTGATTTGGCAGGTCAGTGGAAGGGCTCTGACCAAAATCAATTTATTGCTTAGTTCCTTCTAATAGCAACTCCTCAGCTGTGATTTTAGATACCAGAACTAAGTCTTCAGAAACTTTGTGTTAGAAGAACTTGTGAGACTCAGAGGGGGATCATAAAGGCAAAAATCAAATCTGTAGAGAATACTGTGGTGTGCCACCAAAATCCCCTGCTTCATGACTGAGCATTCAGCTCACATCAAGTCTCTGCCTTCAGAGAAAGAAAGCCTCCAAAAGGTCATGCCACTTCCCTGGAGTAGGGGGAGAGGAGAACCCCATGTCTAATGACCTTTTAATAGGATTGTGTGGAACAAAGTGGGACAATTCTGAAGGGCCATCCTAGTTCCCTGTGGGATGCTGAAACCTTTGTGTAAATGTTTCACAGTCCTACTCCTCTCTCTGCCAACTCCTGGATCTTTCATTCTCCCCTAGGTATTGATCCCAAAGAAAGTTCTTAATAAACTTTCTGCGTGCAAATCTTTATCTCATAGTCTGAATCCTGGGGAAACTCCACTTAAGACAAAATCTGAGAATGTGAAAACATATTAAGAAATATTGATAATGAAAGGTCTCTTGGGAACTAGACTGCGTAAGTGAGGGGATGAGGGATTCACTGTGGAGCCAAGAAATCTTTCCTTCTGATTAAAAGAAAATTGCTATCCAAGTATTTATGAAACTTACAGTTTGCCAAGTTGTCATATCTAAGGCCTGGAAAAGTTTCCATGTAAAATCAATCAAGTTGTGTTAGTAGCAATCAGATAGGAAAATGGAAAATGAGTCCTTTATCTCTGGGGCTAAACTGCTTAGCCAAGGAGAGATGAAATTCTTCTTTCAATGCATTAGGCTATTCTTTGATGGAAGTGAAAATTATATATGCATAGTCATATTTGTTTTTTTTAGGATTCCCAGGGACTGTAGGAATTCACCTAGGTTAATTTTCCAAGGAGAAAATTTTATTTTGGAAAACAAGAACTTTTCAGAAGTTAAATCATGTGCATAGAAATAATCCCAATATATATATTAGAAAATTTTCTTCCCTCTTAAAAACAGGATCCTGTACTTAAGTGAATTTTCATAATTGGAGGCATCATTTTGAACATCAGTTATTTTACTGATGAGATAATAATCCTGTAGAGCTCCTTTAACCTTACAAATCTCCTGAGAATCATGTTAAACTAAAGATTCTGATTTAATACAGCTGAGATTTGTATTTCTACCTAACTCGCAGGTGACACTGATGCTTTTGGAAGCCAATCAGGTTTTAAGTAGCAAAACTCTAAAAGAATCAATAGATATGATTATCTTTGTCCTTATCACTTAATAGCCTAAGACTACAATTACTTGATTGATCATACTTATTTATTATATTATCTTTTCTATAATTCACCATCAAGCTTGAAATACAACCAGAGCTGAAAGGAATCACCTAGCCCAAACACCTCATTTTAATTCAAATAAAAATGATGCCAAAGAAGGATATATGATTATATAAGGTCATGACTGATAAATGGTAAAAACAGAGCTTACAATATTCCTCTGAGCATACATTTTTGTCAGTGTCTAAATCCCTGACTAATTGGTTTCACCTTTCCCATTAAAGATTGAAATTCAGATAACTAATATTTTTAGAAATTTATATTAAGTTAATAGATTCTGACAAAAGACCTTGCCAACTTTTCTACAAATAAAGTCAAAGAAGTTGTGGCTAGACTAGGAAACTTCTACACATGAATTTTTTCTTTTTTTGCTAAATTATGATATCTGGACAGTTTTCTGGATGGTTATAGTTTTCTGGATGAATCTTTGAATAGAGGCTTACCTTCCAATTTATGAAATAAAAAAAAAAGAATTGTCAGATCTAGCAAAATAAAAACAGCACACCATATAAACTTAAATGTCAGAGAAAAAATATTTAGTATAAGTATGCCTTGAATATAGCCTCTGACTGTAATAGATACAGAAAACCTGTAATAGATACAAAAAAGATAATGAAAAAGGAAACTAAGCATATCATTCTTAAAAGTCATCAAGCCACAAAGGAAGCAAGAGAAGAACTAGTAAAAAAAGAAACTACAAAACAGCAAGAAAACAATTAACAAAATGTCAGAAAGTACATACTTATCATTACTTTAAAAGTAAATATGTTCAATTCTAAAGCAGTTATAAGAGAGAAGTTCATAGAAATAAATGGCTGCCTCAAAATGTAACAAAAATTTCAGATAAACAACCTAACTTTACACCTAAAGGAACTAGAAAAAGAAGAAAGAACAAAGCCCAAAGACAGTAGAAGGAAGGGATTAAAGTCAGTACAGAAATAAATAATACAGAGAATAGAAAGAAAATAGAAAAAAATCAATAAAACCAAGGGCTGATTTTTTTTAAAAGATCAGCAAAACTGATAAACGTTTAGTCAGACTTACCAAGAAGAAAAATAGAGAGGGTTCAAATAAAATCATAAATAAAACAGGAAACATTACAACAGGTACCACAGAAATATAAAGGATCAGAAGAGATTACTACAAACAATTATACACTAGCAAATTAAACAATCCAGAAGAAATGGATAAATTACTAGAAACATACAACTTTCCAGAGCCAAGTAATGAAGAAATAGAAAATCTGAACAGACCAGTGACTAGTATGGCGACTGAATCATTAATTTAAAAACTCTCTACAAAAATGTCCAGGATGAGACATCTATACTGGTGAATTCTACCAAACTTTCCAAGAATTAAAGCCAATTCTTCTTGAACTCTTCAGAACACAGAAGAGGAGGGAATACTTTCAAACTCATTTCATGAGGCCAGCATTAGCCTGGTACCAAAACCAGACAAGGATACCACAAGAAAAGAAAATTACAGGTTAATATCCCCGATGAATATAAATGGAAAAATCCTTAACAAAATATTAGCAAACCAAATTCAACATTACATTAAGAGTATTATACACCATGACAGAGTGGAACATATTCCAGAGATGAAAGGATAGTTCACCATTTGCAAATCAACCAACATGATACACCACATTAAGAAAATGAAGAATAAAAACAATGTGATGCAGAAAAAACATCTGACAAAATTCAACATATATTTATGATAAAAACTCTCAAAGTCGGTATCCAGGGAATAAACCTCAACATAATAAAGGCCGTTTATGACAAATCTACAGCTAACATCATATCAGTAGTGAAAAGCTGAAAACTTCCTCCAAGATCAGGAAAAAGACAAGGATGCCCAATTTTGCCACTTCTATTCAACATAGTATTGGTTATTCTAGCCAGAACATTAGGCAAGAAAAATAAATAATAGGCATCTTAATTGGAAAGGGAGAAGTAAAACTGTCACTATTTGCAGATGATATGATTTTATATATAGAACCTAAAGATACCACCAGAAAACTATTAGAACTAATGTGAATTCAGTAAAGTTGCAGGATACAAAATCAGTACATAGAATTGGTTGCATTCCTAAACACTAAGAAACTATCAGAAAGAAAAATTGAGAAAACTGTTCCATTTCCAATTGCATAAAAAGAATAAAATACCTAGAAATAAATTTAATCAAGGTGGTGAAAGACCTGTACTCTGAAAAAATGCTAGAATGACTACTATCAAAAAGGTAAGAAGCAGCTAGTATTGACAAAGACATGGAGAAAGGGTAACTCTGTGCACTGTTGATGGGAATGTATATTGGTGCAGCCACTAAGGAAGAGAGAAGGCAATGGCACCCCACTCCAGTACTCTTGCCTGGAAAATCCCATGGATGGAGGAACCTGGAAGGCTGCAGTCCATGGGGTCGCTAGGAGTCGGACACGACTGAGCGACTTCCCTTTCACTTTTCACTTTCATGCATTGGAGAAGGAAATGGCAACCCACTCCAGTGTTCTTGCCTGGAGAATCCCAGGGATGGGGGAGCCTAGTGGGCTGCCATCTATGGGGTCATACAGAGTCGGACACAACTGAAGCGATTTAGCAGCAGCAGCAGCAGCAGCAGCACTAAGGAAAGTAGTATGGAATTTCCTCAAAACATTTTGAAAAATAGAACCACCATGTGATCTAGCAATTCCACTTCTGGGTATTTAGCCAAAGAAAATGAAAAGACTAACTCAAAAATATATATGTACCCTCATGTTCACTGTAATGTTACTTACAATAGCCAATATATGGAGACAACCCAAGTGTCTAACAATGGATGAATATATAAAGAAAATATGGTGTGTGTGTGTGTATACACATATATTCAGTCATAAAAAACAAGGAGATATTGCCATTGTGACAACATGGACAGAACTTGAGGGCTTTATGCTAAGTAAAATAACAGAGATAGGCAAATACCCTATGATCTCACTTAGATATGGGATTTTTTTTAAAGGGGAAAAAAGCAAGCTCATAGATACAGAGAACAGATTAGTGTTTGCCAGAGGTGGGGATTAGGGAGTGGACAAAATAGATCAGGAGAGTCAAAATGTACAAACTTTCAGTTATAAAACACAGTCAAGGGGATGTACTGTGCAGGGTGGCAACTATGGTTAATAATGTACTACATATTTGAAAGTTGCTAAAAGAGTCGATCTTAAAAGCTCCCATCACAAGAAAAAAAACTGTAACTAAGTATGATGATGGATGTTAACTAGACTCACTCTGGTGATCATTTCCCAATATATACAAATATTGAATCATTATGTTTTATACCTAAAACGAAAATAATCTTGAATATAAGTTATGCCTCAATTAAACAATAAATAATTTGAAAATAAAGAATAAAAGTAAGAAGAGCAAAGAACACAAATTTTTAAAATAAGAAAAGAGGAAAGGAAAAAGGATTTTGTACATATTTCTGTATATTAAAAAAAAAAAAGAAAAAAATGGTAAGAGTACTGGTAAACACTTTTTGACCAGCTAGGAGAATCTCTAATACATCTCTGATACAGACTGGTCCTTAATTTCTGAATGAATAAAGGCTCACTATTTAAGTACTTCCTAATAAACTCTTGGGCCAAGTGGAAGAGGAGTAAAACTCTAATATTGACATAACTGGCACAATTAAAGTTGTTATGCTCTGAAAAATCAGGGCTAGAAACAAAATGCTATTAAAATTTTACAACTTCAAAAAGAAATTATGAGGTATAAAAAATACTTAGGACTCGTTGACAATAAAAGAACTATATATCAGTATTTATGGACTACAGTTAAAATAACATCTAGAGGGAAAATTTATGAAACAGTGACAACAAATTATCCAAGTGTCCAACATAAGAATCTAAAATAGAACATCAGAGTAAATGCAGAGAAACAGGAAGGGAGGAAATAATAAAGAGGACAGAAATCAGTGACTTGGAGAATAGTAACTAGAATAAAAACAGAAATGAATAAAACTAAAATTTGTTCTTTGAAGAAGTACCAGGCATGTGTAATTAAGAAAACAAGAGAAAAGGAAGGTTCAAAAAATTCCAGTATAAAGGGAGTGAAAACTATACCTAAACCTAACTATACCTAAAACAGAGTTATTCGTAAATATATTATGAACAACTATCTGTATTAAAATTTGAATATATAGAAGAACTATCTAGTAATCCAAAACTGGAAAAGAAAAATTGAATATATTAATAAAAATCAAAAACATTTAAATAGAAATTATAAATTATAAATGTTTCCTCAAAAAAGCCCCAGGCTCAATTGGTTTTACAGGTGGGTTCTGACAAATTTTGAAGGAACAGATAATTCTTATTTTATGCAAGTGGTTTCAAAAAATAGAAAAGGTGAAAAATTTCCCAAACAATTTTATGAGAGTTGTATATTCTGAACATTCAAAAAAGAAATATATAAACTAATTTCACATATAAATGTAAAAGTAAGAATCCAAGATTAAAAATCAATAAAATCCAAGAGTATGCTTAAATATTATATATAATAAACAAGCAAGTTCACTCCACAAAGGCAAATATGATTTGATATCTTAAAAAAGAAATCCAGCAATGTAATTCAACATAATGATGGACCAAAGAAGAGAAATCACAAGATAATATTAAACAGTGAAAATCAAGTGTTTGATTAAATTCAGCTCATATGTACCAGTATGCTTTTCAAGAAGTGGAAGAAACTATCCAAAGCTTATTATAAAATTGGAAAATAAGTGAATAATGTGAAATAAGTGAATAATATGAAATAAGTGAATCAGATCAGATCAGTCGCTCAGTCGTGTCCGACTCTTTGTGACCCCATGAATCGCAGCACTCCAGGCCTCCCTGTCCATCACCAAATCCCGGAGTTCACTGACTCACGTCCATCGAATCAGTGATACCATCCAGCCATCTCATCCTCTGTCGTCCCCTTCTCCTCCTGCCCCCAATCCCTCCCAGCATCAGAGTCTTTTCCAATGAGTCAACCCTTCGCATGAGGTGGCCAAAGTCCTGGAGTTTCAGCTTTAGCATCATTCCTTCCAAAGAAATCCCAGGGCTGATCTCCTTCAGAATGGACTGGTTGGATGTCCTTGCAGTCCAAGGGACTCTCAAGAGTCTTCTCCAACACCACAGTTCAAAAGCATCAATTCTTCGGCGCTCAGCCTTCTTCACAGTCCAACTCTCACATCCATACATGACCACAGGAAAAACCATAGCCTTGACTAGATGGACCTTTGTTGGCAAAGTAATGTCTCTGCTTTTCAATATGCTATCTAGGTTGGTCATAACTTTCCTTCCAAGGAATAAGCGTCTTTTAATTTCATGGCTGCAATCACCATTTGCAGTGATTTTCGAGCCCAAAAGAATAAAGTCAGCCACTGTTTCCACTGTTTCCCCATCTATTTCCCATGAAGTGATGGGACCAGATGCCATGATCTTCGTTTTCTGAATGTTGAGCTTTAAGCCAACTTTTTCACTATCCTCTTTCACTTTCATCAAGAGGCTTTTGAGTTCCTCTTCACTTTCTGCCATAAGGGTGGTGTCATCTGCATATCTGAGGTTATTGAGATTTCTCCTGGCAATCTTGATTTCAGCTTGTGTTTCTTCCAGCCCAGCGTTTCTCATGATGTACTCTGCATATAAGTTAAATAAACAGGGTGACAATATACAGCCTTGACATACTCCTTTTCCTATTTGGAACCAGTCTGTTGTTCCATGTCCAGTTCTAACTGTTGCTTCCTGACCTGCATACAGGTTTCTCAAGAGGCAGGTCCGGTGGTCTGGTATTCCCATCTCTTTCAGAATTTTCCACAGTTTATTGTGACCCACACAGTCAAAGGCTTTAGCATAGTCAATAAAGGAGAAATAGATGTTTTTCTGGAAATAGATGTTTTTCCATGATCCAGCGGATGTTGGCAATTAGATCTCTGGTTCCTCTGCCTTTTCTAAAACCAGCTTGAACATCTGGAAGTTCACGGTTCACATATTGCTGAAGCCTGGCTTGGAGAATTTTGAGCATTACTTTACTAGCATGTGAGATGAGTGCAATTGTGCGGTAGTTTGAGCATTCTTTGGCATTGCCCTTCTTTGGGATTGGAATGAAAACTGACCTTTTCCAGTCCTGTGGCCACTGCTGAATTTTCCAAATTTGCTGGCATATTGAGTGCAGCACTTTCACAGCATCATCTCTCAGGATTTGGAATAGCTCAACTGGAATTCTATCACCTCCACTAGCTTTGTTCGTAGTGATGCTTTCTAAGGCCCACTTGACTTCACATTCCAGGATGTCTGGATCTAGGTGAGTGATCACACCATCGTGATTATCTTGGTGATGAAGATCTTCTTTGTATAGTTCTTCTGTGTATTCTTGCCATCTCTTCTTAATATCTTCTGCTTCTGTTAGGTCCATACCATTTCTGTCCTTTATCAAGCCCATCTTTGCATGAAATGTTCCTTTGGTATCTCTGATTTTCTTGAAGAGATCTCTAGTCTTTCCCATTCTGTTGTTTTCCTCTATTTCTTTGCATTGATCGCTGAAAAAGGCTTTCTTATCTCTTCTTGCTATTCTTTGGAACTCAATTTTGAAAAAGATGTACAAAAATTGGAAAGGGGGGAGGATATGCTCCACCAGAAATGTTTTACATAGTAAAAAGTTATAGTAAGAGAAACAGTGTATTGTATTGCTAGTGTAAGGAGTAGAAAAATAGATCAATGGAATAGAACAGAGTGTTTAAAAACTGTCTCTTGAATATTCCAGAAACTAGTATATAGTTAATGTAGTGCCACAAATTATCAGGCTAAGGATTAAAGTTTTAATGGATAGAATTAGAAAAACTGGCTTATTGTATTTAGAAAACAAAATGGGACTCTATCGTATTCTGCATATGAAAATGAATTTTAAATATGTTAAAAACTAAATTTTAAGAGGCAAAACTATAAAACAAATAGATAAGTGAAATAATTTTCAGGTTGTTTTTCTCTTTAGATGTTAATTCAGTTTATGAGAAAATGATTTAAATTTTAAGTCTTTTTTTCATGTTTTATACTTCATTTATTTTATATCTCATAAAGTGTAAAACTAAAAGTCTAATTGCACTGCTGCTATTTATAGAGAAAATAAAATAACAGTGATGATACAGGAATTTTTTTTTCCTACTTGACTGACTTTTGCTCTTTGTTATTTCCTTTTTATTTTTACTTTGGTTTTTATTTGCTCTTTTTCCAATTACTTCAGGTGAAAAATGATTATTGATTTTATAATGCTTGAAAAAAGTAGAAGTCTTAGTTACTCAGTTGCATCTGACTCTTTGTGACTCCATGGACCTTACCCTGCCAGGCTCCTCTGTCCATGGAATTCTCCAGGCAAAAATAGTAGATTGTGTAGCCATTCTCTTCTCCAGGGGATCTTCCCAACCCAGGGATTGAACCTAAGTCTTTTGCATTCCAGGCAGATTCTTTACCATCTGAACCACTGGGGAAGCCCTTAATAATGCTTTCCCTCAACCCTAACTACCTCCTCACCCCGCTACTCCCACCAAACATAGACATTTAAAGCTATAAATTTCCCTTTAACATTGCTTTAATTGCATCCCATAAAATTTGACATATTATTTTCATTCAACTCAAAATATTTTCTAATTTCCCTATAAAGTCTTCTTTGAACTATGGATTATTTGCAAGTATATAGGAACTGTGACAGAAATGTTTATTGAGGAAGCACAGAGGAGGAAGAGATTAATTACACATACTATGTAGGGTTTGGGAGAAAAATTCAGAAAAGTCTAGGCCTTATAATAGAAGTAATCCTTGAGCTAAATCTTAGAAGATTAGTATGTGTTTTTTGGAAAGTCCAAGTGGAGAAAGCACTTACCAAGAAGGAAAAACATGAACTCCTTACCTGAAAGGCTAGGGAAATATAAAAACTTTGGTGTTTTCTAGCACTGAAAGCAATCTGTTATGACTAAAATTTCTAACTCGTAGAATGTGTATATGTGTGTGGGTGGGGAGGGGTATAGAGGGGTGTGGAAGATTAGATGAATGGGGAAATTCCATTTGAGACAAAGCTATCTCTGTCTCTCTATGTCCAATCAATCACCAGGTCCTTTTGAGTCTATTTTACACTTAACAATATTTGTAGCATAGCATTTTGTCTTCTGCAGTATTGCATAAATGTGATCGCTGAGGAGTATGTACCTTAAGGGTGAAGATTCATTCCTCATCGAATCCCTCTACAATACAATATTCTGTTCATTTTAGGTAGTGGACTGGAAACTAGAAATACAGCAGAGGTCAGACTCTATAGCCCATGGGCCAAAACGGACCCATTGCCTGTTTTTTATGGTCTGTGAGCTAAGAATGACTTTTGCATTTTGAAATGGTTGAAAAACAATTCAAAGAAAAATAATGTGAATATTGTGAAAATTATATGAAATTGAAATTTTTGTGTTCATAAATATGATTTTATTATAGCACAACCATGCTCATTCCTTTCTGTATTGTCTATGCTACTTTCACTCTGTAACAGCAGTGTTAAGTAACTGTGTGTTAAGTCACTTCAGTCATGTCTGACTCTGTGCGACCCTATGGACCGTAGCCCGCCGGGCTCCTCCATCCATGGGCTTCTCCAGGCAAGAATACTGGAGTTGACTGCCATGCCCTCCTCTGGGGGATCTTCCCAACCCAGAAATCAAACCTGCATCTCTTACATCTTCTGCATTGGCAGGTGGGTTCTTTACCGCTAGTGCCACCTGGGAAGCTATAACTGTGACAGAGACCAAATGGCCCACAAACCCTAAAATATTTGTTACCTGGCTCTTCAAAGAAAATATTTCCCAACTCCTGGTATAGAAGAAAAATCATGGACTTTGAAATAAGCTGGATTTGAATTTGAATTCTATCTGTACCTCTGCTGTGTTATCTGAAATGCTTAGCATCTCTCAGTTTTCAGATAATCATTTTTAGAATCAGAAAACTCATATCTCTGATAAAAATTTGTATAAGAATTGATAATAAGATATCTGGAAAAGATTAAATCACAATAAATGTGTCACTTTTTATGCTCTTTAAGCCTAGTTTTATGGATTCTCATCTTTGAAATCCAATCAATTAAATATACGCTACATTTCTGTTGAGGATTCATATGCAGAGTTTGGCTGCTGCTGCTGCTGCTAAGTTGCTTCAGTCGTGTCCGACTCTGTGCGACCCCAGAGACGGCAGCCCACCAGGCTCCCCCGTCACTGGGATTCTCCAGGCAAGAACACTGGAGTGGGTTGCCATTTCCTTCTCCAATGCATGAAAGTGAAAAGTGAAAGTGAAGTCGCTCGGTCGTGTCCAACTCCCAGCGACCCCATGGACTGCAGCCCACCAGGCTCCTCCATCCATGGGATTTTCCAGGCAAGAGTACTGGAGTGGGGTGCCATTGCCTTCTCCGAGAGTCTGGCTAGTTAAACTCAAAGAAAAGACGGAAATCATGGTAACAGGCTTTAGGTTTTATGTAGCGAGGGTTTCCAGGCAGTGGTCCATAATTTATAACCAATGTGGAGAACCCTAGTATTTCAGATACTATGACCAACCACCTGATGGCTTCTATTAGGAATGCTAACCAGTCTAGCCTGAGTGAGGCCATTCTTAACTTTTGATTTTATAACAGCAATGAAAATAAACATGAACATGTGAGGTTTGCATATGATGATGGGCTCCATGTAAAGCCAAACAACAAGTAATTCACTGGATACTTGCTTTTCAGATTGCTTCATTGGTTGTCTATATTGCTTAGTGTCAAAGGACTTTCTGAGAAGGATCATGCCTTCTGTTTCTTTCTCTATTCCCTAATGGCACCTAGAGTTTACAATATGCACTTAATAAATCCTGTGAACTAGATCCACAGATATTGTCTTTGAAGAATTTAGAAGAAATCCAACAAAAGAAAAAAGGGAACCTTTTCTTCCAAGTCCACATATGTTTTAACTTGTTTTCTTGCTCATGTCATATTTCCCTGTTTATTCCCAGTGATTATTTATGGGTTTGGCATATCACAGGTACCTAATGAATGTTGATTGAATGATGCAACGTAGTGCAAAGAAATAAACATGGGATTAGATCAAGAGGCATGAGTCTGAACTTCAGATTTACTCTTTTATTCTTGGGTGATGTAGGAAAAAGCACTCTGAGTATTTGATTCTGATTTCCCCCATCTATAAAACAGGAAAACAACTACTTTGCCAAACTCATAGGACTATTAAGGGGTTCAAATAAAAGTGTGTGTGAGAATGTACATTGCAAACTATGAGTGGCCTTAAAGTGTACTTATTATTGTAAATAATAAAAATAATCTACACTTTATGCTATGTAAGAGATCTCATAATTTTGTCTATTGACCCAAGATGTAAGGAAATAATGATAAGGAAAACTAAAAGAGACAAGTTACCTTAGTAAATATGGACTAAAATGAAAGAAATTGTTAGGCAAGTAGCAAGGAAAGATTTTGGAAAGGCATTTTCAAGGCTAATATTTTCCAGTACAGTTGTTTCTCACTGTAATAAATTTGTCTCTGATCCACAGAATACAAATCATATTTGTATATCAAATAAAGATTAAAGTGAGATTAAAGAAATAATGAAGAATCAAAAATCATTCAGTCCTCAAAAGAACTTTGAAAAAACCTTAATCAGATTATTTTAAAAAATCACTTTCTCATTTATTTGGTATTATGTGAATTTGTGAAAACTAAATTTTTTAAATAGCTTTTATATATTAATTTTCAATTATATTAGTTACTTTTTTGTTATACAAGTATTATTACTCTTATATCACTTGTAATAACAGAGTGCAAACCTAAAATACATATGGTAGCTAACTATTATACATTAATAAAATTCCAGTTGTAGATTTTTGCTTCCAATTACAATGAAGTAATATATAGCAAAACACATACTCTTGGTAAGAACAGTTTTAAAATATGAATAAAGTAAAAAAGAAAGTTTGAAAGCATTTGAGAGCAACTAAGGCAGTCAGGACTGAAGAGACTCAAAAAGAAATCACATTGAAGGTAACCTAACATTCTGTGCCACTATTGCCACTGAGGTATTTTTCAAATTCTAAGCTATGAAGATTAAGAATATAATTAAGAATATTTTATGCATAAAATAACCAGGCTTCAGCATGGGGAACAAAAGGAATGGAAAATAGAACAAAGTAAAAAGGAACAAACAATATACAGCAGAAAGTAATTTGGTGTTCAAAAAACGAAAGAGCAAGCAAGGACATTAAGCTATAGATTCAAGAAGCTTGATAAACTCTTCGCCAGATATATGCAAAGAAAAACAGACTTAGGAATATTACAGTAAAACTGTTGAAGACAAAATATAAGAAGATTATGTTAAAAGCACCAGAGAATAAAAGACATTGCCTTCAAGGTAATATATATCAAATGTTCAGCTAAATTTCCAGAGAAAGTATGTAGGTAAAAAGGCAACAAAATAACATCTTTAAACCAGTGAAAACTACAACTGGCCACCTAGAATTTTATACCAGGCAAAGATATACTTTGAAAATAAATGTCAAGGATATTTTCAGCTATACAAAAACCAGAAGAATTCACTGCCAGAAGATTCACATTAAAAATAATAATAAATGAATTTCTTCAAGCTAAATAAAAGTGAAAAGCATAGAAATACAGAAAGGACCAAAGAACACTGGAGACGGTCAATGTTAGGTGATATTAAATCATTTTATCTTTAAAAAGCCAGGAAACAGAAAATAGAGACAAAGCATTCTAAGTTACTTATTGATTATGAAATTGTGAGAATACTAATTCATAGTAGACTCTAACCAGTTAAGTACACAGCTTGTTATCTATAGGGTAACAAAGATAGAGAATAAAAGTATTCTCTATCAACAAATTGATAGAATGGAAAATAAAATAATAAAAACACTTATTTAATCTAAGGGCTCAAAAAGGAGGGCATTGGGAAAGGCGTATGTCAAGGCTGTATATTGTCACCATGCTTAGGTAACTTATATGCAAAGTACATCATGCGGAATGCCAGGCTGGATGAAGCACAAGCTGGAATTAAGATTGCCATGAGAAATATCAATAACCCCAGATATGCAGATAACACCACCCTCATGGCAGAAAGCAAAGAACTAAAGAGTCTATTGTTGAAAGTGAAAGAGGAGAGTGAAAAAGCTGGCTTAAAACTCAACATTTAAAAAACAAGGATCATGGCATCCGGTCCCATCACTTCATGGGAAATAGATGGGGAAACAATGGAGAAGTGACAGACTGTATTTTCTTGGGCTCCAAAATCACTGCAGATGGTGATTGCAGCCATGGAAATAAAAGATGCTTGCTCCTTGGAGGAAAAGCCACGACCAACCTAGACAGCATATTCAAAAGCAGAGACAATATTTGCTGACAAAGTTCCATCTAGTCAAAGCCATGGTTTTTCCAGTAGTCATGTATGGATGTGAGAGTATTGGACGGACTGATGTTGAAGCTGAAACTCCAATACTTTGCCCACCTGATGTGAAGAGCTGACTCATTGGAAAAGACCCTGATGCTGGGAAAGATTGAGGGCAGGAGGAGAAGGGGACAACAGAGGATGAGATGGTTGGATGACATCACTGACTCGATGGACATGGGATTAGGTGGATTCCAGGAGTTGGTGATGGATAGGGAGGCCTGGCGTGCTGCAGTCCATGGGGTCACAAAGAGTTGGACATGACTGAGTGACTGAACTGAACTGAACTGAGCGCCAAAGAATTGATGCTTTTGAACTGTTGTGTTGGACAAGACTTTTGAGAGTCCCTTGGACTGCAAGGACATCCAACCAGTCCATTCTAAAGGAAATAAGTCCTGAATATTCATTGGAAGGACTGATGCTGAAGCTGAAACTCGTATTTTGGCCACCTGATGTGAAGAACTGACTCATTGGAAAAGACCCTGATGCTGGGAAAGATTGAAGGTAGGAGGAGAAGGGGACGACAGAGGATGACATGGTTGGATGGCATCACCGACTCGATGGACGTGGGTCTGAGCAAGCTCAGGGAGTTGGTGATGGACAGAGAAGCCTGGCGTGCTGCAGTCCATGGGGTTGCAAAGAGTTGGACATGACTGAGTGACTGAACTGAAATGATTTAATCTAAAAAGGGCAAGAAATAGAAAAAAACAGAGTACAAGGGAAAAGTGAGAAACAAATGATTCCCTGGTAAATATAAAACTGCTTAGTTGCTAAATTGTTTTTGACTCTTTTGTGACCCCACACACTGTAGCTTGCCAAGCTCCTCTGTCCATGGGATTTCCCAGGCAAGATTATTAGAGTGGGCTGCCATTTCCTTCCAAGGGACCTTCCTGATCCAGGGATCAAATCCACATCTCCTGCATTCCTGCACTGGCAGGCAGATTCTTTACCACTGAGTCACCAGGGAAGCATCATTAATTACATTAAATGTAACTGGACTAAATACTACAATTGGAAAATAAAGAATTTTAGA
This sequence comes from Bos indicus, assembly GCF_029378745.1. Classification (NCBI taxonomy): domain Eukaryota; kingdom Metazoa; phylum Chordata; class Mammalia; order Artiodactyla; family Bovidae; genus Bos; species Bos indicus. Next base: position 58,699,159 of record NC_091775.1, on the reverse strand, counting down.
TTTATATATATAGCGGTTTCTTAGATTTATTTATATTATTTACATATATATAAAGATATGTTAATTTCAAACAAAGTATATTAAATATAATTGCACAGAAGGATTAAAAGTAATAGAAGAGTAAACAATATGCAAACAAAAAAGACATATCTATACTAATATTATACAAAGTTTATAGTGCAGCAAGAAATATTCTTAGAGATAGACATTTCTTAGTGTTAAAAGAGATAATCCACAAGGAAGATATAGTTCAGTTCAGTTCAGTCACTCAGTCGTGTCCAACTCTTTGCAACCCCATGAATTGCAGCACGCCAGGCCTCCCTGTCCATCATCAACTCCCAGAGTTCACTCAGACTCATGTCCTTCGAGTCGGTGATGCCATCCAGCCATCTCATCCTCTGTCGTCCCATTCTCCTCCTGCCCCCAGTCCCTCCCAGCATCAGAGTCTTTTCCAATGAGTCAACTCTTCACATGAGGTAGCCAAAGTATTGGAGTTTCAGTTTTAGCATCAGTCCTTCCAATGAACACCCAGGATTGATCTCCTTTAGAATGGACTGGATGTATCTCCTTGCAGTCCAAGGGACTCTGAAGAGTCTTCACCAACACCACAGTTCAAAAGTATCAATTCTTCGGCACTCAGCTTTCTTCACAGTCCAACTCTCACATCCATACATGACCACTGGAAAAACCATAGCCTTGACTAGATGGACCTTTGTTGGCAAAGTAATGTCTCTGCTTTTGAATATGCTATCTAGGTTGGTCATAACTTTCCTTCCAAGGAGCACGTGTCTTTTAATTTCATGGCTGCAATCACCATCTGCAGTGATTTTGGAGCCCGCAAAAATGAAGTGTGACATTGTTTCCACTGTTTCCCCATCTGTTTCCCATGAAGTGATGGGACCAGATGCCATGATCTTCGTTTTCTGAATGTTGAGCTTTAAGCCAACTTTTTCACTATCCTCTTTCACTTTCATCAAGAGGCTTTTGAGTTCCTCTTCACTTTCTGCCATAAGGGTGGTGTCATCTGCATATCTGAGGTTATTGAGATTTCTCCTGGCAATCTTGATTTCAGCTTGTGTTTCTTCCAGCCCAGCATTTCTCATGATGTACTCTGCATAGACGTTAAATAAGCAGGGTGACAATATACAGCCTTGACATACTCATTTTCCTATTTGGAACCAGTCTGTTGTTCCATGTCCAGTTCTAACTGTTGCTTCCTGACCTGCATACAGGTTTCTCAAGAGGCAGGTCTGGTGGTCTGGTATTCCCATCTCTTTCAGAATTTTCCACAGTTTATTGTGATCCACACAGTCAAAGGCCTTGGCCTAATCAATAAAGCAGAAATAGATGTTTCTCTGGCACTCTCTTGCTTTTTTGATGATCCAGTGGATGTTGGCAATTTGTTCTCCAGTTCCTCTGCCTTTTCTAAAACCAGCTTGAACATCTGGAAGTTCATGGTTCACATATTGCTGAAGCCTAGCTTGGAGAATTTTGAGCATTACTTTACTAGCGTGTGAGATGAGTGCAATTGTGCGGTAGTTTGAGCATTCTTTGGCATTGCCCTTCTTTGGGATTGGAATGAAAACTGACTTTTTCCAATCCCATGGCCACTGCTGAGTTTTCCAAATTTGCTGGCATATTGAGTACAGCACATTCACAGCATCATCTCTCAGGATTTGGAATAGCTCAACTGGAATTCCATCACCTCCACTAGCTTTGTTCGTAGTGATGCTTTCTAAGGCCCACTTGACTTCACATTCCAAGATGTCTGGCTCTAGGTCAGTGATCACACCATCATGATTATCTTGGTCATGAGGATTTTTTTGTACAGCTCTTCTGTGTATTCTTGCCACCTCTTCTTAATATCTTCTGCTTCTGTTAGGTCCATACCATAGGAGCAACCCCACGTCCAAAGAGCTGCTGCTGCATAGGCGCAGGAGGGCTGAAAGGAGCTACTCCACGTTCAAGGTCAGGAGGGGCAGCAGTGAGGAGATACCCCTTATCCAAGGTAAGAGAAACCCAAGTAGGACGGTAGGTGTTGTGAGACAGCATCAGAGGGCAGACACACTGAAACCACAATCACAGAAAACTAGCCAATCTGATCACATGGACCACAGCCTTGTCTAACTCAATGAAACTAAGTCATGCCATGTGGGGCCACCCAAGATGGGCAGGTCATGGTGGAGAGGTCTGACAGAATGTGGTCCACTGGAGAAAGGAATGGCAAACCACTTCAGTAGTCTTGCCTTGAGAACCCCATGAACAGTATGAAAGGGCAAAATGATAGGATACTGAAAGAGGAACTCCCCGGGTTGGTAGGTGCTCAATATGCTACTGGAGATCCATGGAGAAATAACTTCAGAAAGAATAAAGGGATGGAGCCAAAGCAAAAACAATACCCAGTTGTGGATGTGACTGGTGATAGAAGCAAGGTCCAATGCTGTAAAGAGCAATATTGCATAGGAACCTAGAATGTCAGGTCCATGAAAGCAAGGCAAATTGGAAGTGGTCAAACAGGAGATGGCAAGAGTGAATGTCAACATTCCAGGAATCAGCGAACTAAAATGGACTGGAATGGGTGTATTTAACTCAGATGACAATTATATTTACTACTGTGGGCAGGAATCCCTAAGAAGAAATGGAGTAGCCATCATGGTCAAGAAAAGAGTCCGAAATGCAGTACTTGGAGGCAATCTCAAAAATGACAGAATGATCTCTGTTCATTTCCAAGGCAAACCATTCAATACCATGGTAATCCAAGCCTATGTCCCAATCAGTAATGCTGAAGAAGCTGAAGTTGATGGTTCTATGAAGACCTACAAGACCTTCTAGAACTAACACCCCCAAAAGATGTCCTTTTCATTATAGGGGACTGTAATGCAAAAGTAAGAAGTCAAGAAATACCTGGAGTAACAGGCAAATTTGGCCTTTGAGTATGGCATGAAGCAAGGCAAAGGCTAATAGAGTTCTGCCAAGAGAATGCACTGGTCATAGCAAACACTCTCTTCCAACAACACAAGAGAAGACTCTACACATGGACATCACCAGATGGTCAACACTGAAATCAGACTGATTATATTCTTTGCAGCCAAAGATGGAGAAGCTCTATACAGTCAGCAAAAACAAGACCGGGAGCTGACTGTGGCTCAGATCATCAACTCCTTATTGCCAAATTCAGACTTAAATTGAAGACAGTGGGGAAAACCACTAGACCATTCAGGTATGACCTAAATCAAATCCCTTATGATTATACAGTGCAAGTGAGAAACAGATTTAAGGGACTAGATCTGATAGACAGAGTGCCTGATGAACTGTGGACGGAAGTTTGTGACATTGTACAGGAGACAGGGATCAAGATCATCCCCATGGAAAAGAAATGCAAAAAAGCAAAATGGCTGTCTAGGGAGGTCTTACAAATAGCTGAGAAAAGAAGAGAAGTGAAAAGCAAAGGAGAAAAGGAAAGATATAAGCATCTGAATGCAGAGTTCCAAAGAATAGCAAGGAGAGATAAGAAAGCCTTCCTCAGGGATCAGTGCAAAGAAATAGGGGAAAACAACAGAATGGGAAAGATACAGTAAGTTCTAAAATCATCTACTGGCAATAGTTTCATTTTATGTAGTTTCCATATACACAAATATCAGTTATCACAATTTAGGTATATAATACCAGATAATGTGATTCAAATTTCAACTAGCAAAAAGTATTAATTGTAACTGCAGAAAGTGTAAACTCCATGAATAGTCCTTCCGTATCACCATATAAATCACCATATAAATAACCAATGAGAATCATGATAAAGTGACCAATTACATCTCTTAATTCAAATTGTCATTGATTGGTCCCTGTGTACCTGTTATTTTGTTCACACAGAGACAGAAAAATGTGCAGCTGCACTGTCTCATCTCCCACTGACATATTACCCACATGACATTTTACAAAAATGGATAATCAAAAGAAGGGATCTCTAGGAAAGATGAAAGTGTGGCAAAGAAATAAAAAATTATAATGCTGGAGGTGAAATTTGAATGAAAGGTAAATAGAATTATAGATGAAATAATTGGGTATGGAAATGCTGCTGCTGCTGCCATTTGAGAGACTCTGTATTTGCAGCCAGAGGAACTTAGTGAAAATGAAATTATCAGCAAAAAGGAGTAAAGTGGTTGTGACAAAAAGGATAAAGATGTCCCAGAGGAAATGATGCCAAGAAAAAATTCATATCAAAAGAACTCTCAGAGATGTTTCATAACATTGAAAGTGTAAAGTACCATAAAGTATTAGAAGATAATCAAACTTGGAAAGGAATATTACAATTCACAATGGCATAGAAAAATTGCTTGCTTTGTAATATAAGTCATATGATGCAAAAAAAGGCAAGAATTGTTAAAACTATGCTTATAAATTTATTTTACAAAGAAATGAAACACTAATTCTCTGTAATGTTTTAAATTATGAGTTAAATTTTACTATTTTTTCATTTTATTTCACATATACTTCTAAAAATAAAAGTTTTTAATGTTGTGACAAACATATCATGTAACAATTGTAATTTTCACCATTGGTTATTTAGCTTGCTTTGTACAGTTTTAGGATACATGGTCATTTTGTGTTTCCACGCTACAAAGTGAGAATTGCCTGAATATTTAATAATAGTCTCAAAATGTAAATAAATCAATGCGTAGATCAACCACTGGCAAAAATAAAAGAGAAACAGGCAAATTTAAGATTATGGTAAGAAAGTCTAACACATGTATCTCAGTAACTGGTGGAAAGAGTATCAAGGAAAATATACAATATGGGAAATTTTAACAACATGATGGATGAACTTGATCTATGTTAAATATATAGAATGCTATATCCAACTATTTCAGACTACATATTTCTTTCAAAGTACATGTAATATTTATCAATATTAACCATATTGTTGTTGTTTAGTCAGTAAGTTGTATCTAACTCTTTTGTTACCCTATGGACAGTAACCTGCCAGGCTCCTCTATCCATGGGATTTTCCAGGCAGGAATACTGGAGAAGGTGGCCATTTCCTTCTCCGGGGATCTTCCCAAACCTGGGATCGAACCTGCATCTCCTATTTGGCAGGCAGATTCTTTACCACTGAGCCACCAGGGAAGCCCAATTAACCATATGTTTTTCCATAATTCAAAGGTCAACAAATTAAAAAGGCTTGACATCATACCAAATATAATCTTTAAGCACAGAAGACTCTAGCTATAAATCAAAAACAAAAAATAAATAATTTCCAAACAAATATTTGGACATTCATCAGCATATTTATATATAACTCAGGGATCAAAAAAGTAATCAAATAAAAATTAGAAAATATGTTTGAACTGAATGATAATAGAAATAAGACATATGAAATGTAATATGTTGCAAAAGTCACATTTAGAAAGAAATTTGCCACCTTAATGTTTATATTTTAAAAAGAAAGAAGCTAAAAATTAATGATCTAAGCATCATCTCAAGAGCAAATTAAATGTAAACATAAAAAGAGGCAATAATGAATATAAGAGCACACATGCATGCTACTTTCATTATTTCCTTCCTTTTATGTTTACATATGTATATTTATGTATATATGTATATATATATATAAGCATACATATATACACACATGTATAATCTTTGGTTCTATAAAAACATTAATGAAAGATTAATGTAACTGTTAAGTCTTTAGCAATACTAAGCAAAAAAATAAAAGAGAGAAGCCAAAAATTAGCCATAGAATAACTAAAAAAAGTCCTAGGGAGTATAGAAATATAAAAAATAAGAGAGCATTATGAAAAACTTAATGCCAACAAATTCAAAATTTTAGGAAAAAAATGGACAAATTATTTGGGAAAAAAAAATAACTTCTTCCAAAGTTAACCTAAGAAGAATAGAAAGCCCCAATTCTGCAATATTTGGTTTAAGATTTTAACATATATTTAAATATTTTCCTCAAAGAAAATACCAGACTCAGATAGCTTTACTGATGAAGTTCACGAAAATTTAACACCAACCTTTCACAAAATATTCCAGAAAACTGGGGAATAAAGGAAACTTACTCTAGGAGTCAAACCTGGCCTTCATCATAAACCTGACAAGATAGTAACATTTTTCTTTTTTAATGTAGGGACCAAGCTCTAATGAATATAAAAGAAAAAACACTTAATATATTCACAAAAAGTATCTGAAACTATTGGCAAAGGATTATACATTGCCTTCAAGTTGTTATTTTGGTGGCCCAGATGGTAAAGAATCTGCTTGCAATGCAGGAGACCCAGGTTTGATCCCTGGGTCAGGAAGATCCCTAGAGAAGAAAATGGCTACCCACTCCAGGATTCTTGCCTGGAGAATTCCATGGACAGAAGAGCCTGGTGGGCTACAGTCCATAGGGTCACAAGAATCAGACATGACTGAGCAACTAACATTTTCACTTTCAATGGTGGTTCTAGTTCTAGGGGGAAAAAATCTTGATCCCTACCTCACACAATATGTAAAAATTCCAGAGGATTGTAGATCTATATATAAAAGGTGAAACAATAACGTTTCTAGAAGATAACATAGGAAAGTATGTCTTTGTGGTAAGCAAAGACTTCTTAATATAGTACACGATTAGCACTAACCATAAAGAAAAAGAAAAAGAAATTGGATTGTGGTAAAATTTAGAACTCTTCATCAAATACACCACTAAGAGTAAAAAAAAAAAAAAAGTAAGCCATGAAATGCTGGAAAATATTAAATAATATACAACTGAAATATGATTTATATATTCCAAAAATTGTAAAGAAATCATATAAATTAAGAAGAAATGACAGTCCAATAGAAGATTGAGCAAAAGACTTGAATAAACCCTTCATAAAAAAAGAGGGAAAAAGGATATATCGATACAAATGGCTGATATACATATAAACATTACAACTTCATTAGTCAAAATGTAAATGTAAATTGAAACCATAGGGAGGTACATTTACATACTTAATGGTTAAAATTAAGACTTAAAATACTAAGTAATCAGTAAAAATATAAAGCAATTGCCTCATAAGCCTCTGTTGGGAGTATAAACTAGTATAACCAAGTAGAACACCATTTGGTATTATCTACTAAAGCTGATCATCTGCCTAATTACTATCTAGCAGTTCCAAATATCGGAGAAGGCAATGGCACCCCATTCCAGTACTCTTGCCTGGAAAATCCCATGGATGGAGGAGCCTGGTAGGCTGCAGTCCATGGGGTCGCTGAGAGTTGGACACGACTGAGCGACTTCACTTTCACTTTTATGCATTGTAGAAGGAAATGGCAACCCACTCCAGTGTTCTTGCCTGGAGAATCCCAGGGACGGGGAAGCCTGGTGGGCTTCCGTCTATGCGGTTGCACAGAGTCGGACACGACTGAAGTGACTTAGCAGCAGTTCCAAATATACCCAACTGTCTGTATACATTCACCAAAAGAAATGTACAGAAGTGTTTATAGCAGAACTATTTGTAATATACAATAGAGAAAAATTAGAAATAAACGAAAGTTTCATTACTATGATTAATTAAAGTATGGCCCATTGATGCACTGGAATTCTGCTCCGCAGTGGACATGAACACTACTGCTAAGTATAGCAGCCTGAATGAATCCCAGAGATAGAATGCTGAGTAAGAAAGAATCAGACACAAATACTACAGACTGTCAAATTTTTCACATAAAATACAAACAGGCAAAACTAATCTTTGGTGATAAAAGGAAAAATAGTAGATACCTCTGTAGTATAAAGAGAGGGAGAAGGACAGAGCCTTTGGGGGGTGATGTTAATTTTCTGTTTTTTGATCTCTGTGGTGGTTAGAGAGGATGATTACTTTGTAAAAATTTATCAATCCTTTCTGATTTTTGTACTTTTCTATATGTGTATTACACTTTGATAGTGTGATTGCTTATAAAGAAAAGTCCAACATTCAAAAAGAAATGAAAATAAACTCAAAACATAAAAACTTTTAGATGACAAAAGGAAATTTCCTGACATTCCAATGTATCATTTATACACACACACACACACACACACACACACGCACAATCTATCCAGTTTTCACAAAAAAAAACATTTGGGTCACTTACTTTGAGCCAAACCTCATCCTCTCTCTGCAGGCTACCTTTTGGCTGCTTACTCCCTTCATCTTCAGGTCCATTTCCACTGGGGACACAGGGAAACCAGCCAATTATGGGTCGGTGCTCTGGTAAATCTGGACGGTATGATGTGCAAACCTGAAATGCAATTTCAACCAAAAATTAGACATGAAGGGTGAGAGACAAGTAAAGATAATGAAACTCCCAGCTCAAAATCAATGTTTTCCTCTTTCTGAATGCCTAATGATGACATTATTGGCAGAAAACTTTTCTCAAGGTAGAATGTCTCAGTGCTCTCTCTTAGCCTCAATATCCAACTTTCCAGGGAGGAAGAACACACGTGACAACTTACAGCCCATTGGTGGTCCAGGGACCTTGCTCAACGAATTCTCCTGGCATGTTTCAGACAACTGCTCCTAGGATTAGTTAGGGAAATCTGTTCAAGATGATGATTCTGTCCTTAACAGGAAGGATCTACTGGCCCAGGAGTGAGACAACCGAGTCAAGGAAACACTAAGATGGGAAAAGGAACCAGGAAAGAGAAATTCCAGAAAATTTTCCCACTTCACTTGGGGAAGACAGACAAGCTAGACTAAAGCCGCTTTAGAGAGCTGTTACTAACTCAGAATCACCTAACTTTCCTAACTTCCTACCACTGGGCATCAGAATTCTTGAGAAAGATGCCTTCAGAATTAGCGAAAGGAGAGAGACAGGCATGGCTAATTGGCTGTCCATATCCATACCTCCCTCTTTCTTATTAATTCTAATCTTGGTCAAGGTGACAGTGTATCCAGCTATAAATGCTCATCTCCTCAGGGTCCCTTACAGCTAAGGCTGGTGAAGTGACCTGGATCTGAACAATGGGATGTTGGTAGATGCCTATATTCCTGGAACAGCTCCCATTTTGCCACTAAAAACAGACTCAGCTCGCATGCATTTATTTCCCTTTGACCTTCCCTCTTCTTCCTGCTTGAATAATGACTTCACACCTGGAGGGCAGTAGTCGTCTCATGAGCTTGAGGAAGAAAACTGCAAGTCAAGTGTGAAAAGAGCCAAAATCTCAGCTACACTTAGGTCCTTGATGAGTTCCTTGACCTGGACCACTAGCCTTGGCTAGTTCCTCAGTCTCTTGGGCTGTCTCCTCAAGACCAAAAACCAATGATTTGCCTCTGGCCTAAAATACCTAGAGAGCTATTAACAAATCTTACTTCTGTCAAAAATGACTATATTACTTATTGTTATAAAGCATGGAAGAGTATATTTGGCAATGGAAACATCTAGAATAGCATTCAAAAACCAAAGCCCTTAATCTTTGGGTTTCCCTGATGGCTCAGACAGTAAAGAATCCACCTGCATGGCAGGAGAACCACGTTCTATCCCTGGGTTGGGAGGATCCCCTGGAGGAGGGAATGGCAACCCACTCCTGTATCTTGCCTCCCACGGACAGAGGAGCCCAGTGGGCTATAGTCCATGGGGTTGCAAAGAGTCGGACACCACTGAACAATTAACACTTTCACTTTTTTCACTTAATCTTCTTTTAGGTATTTATAATTCACAGAAGTCAGTCCTCAAAGCTCTCGGAAGATCTTCTATTTACTTAGGTAGATATTCATGGAAAATTGTGTGCCTATGGATTTGATTTAGTACTAATTCTAGAAAGTCTTTAATAATAATAATTTTTAAATCAAATTATATTTTGATCTTTAATATATATTTTAAATTTCACTTGATCCTTGCAATAAACCTTGAGTTAAATGCAAAAGATTTACATATGAGATAATTGGGGCCCAGAAAAGTTGAGTGACTTGCCAAATGTCACTTAGTAATAATCATAATGATACTGATAGATCCAACAGTGTCATCCAAGTATTCTGACTTTACTGCTCGTTTATCTTCTTTCAAGATAAATTCTTCCAAACTCAAAGCCTAAGTGTAATTTCTGACATGCATATTATAAGGCTAATTTTGAGATGCTTTTGTGTACTTTTAAGCCAGTTATTGCATAGTCAAAGGTTCCTAGATGAAAACTAGTGAAGGTAAGTGGGGTGAGGGTTGGGGAGGAGATTTAACTGATAGCCTAGAAGCTTTTCATTTAACATTATTTTATTCTGAGTTCGTTAACTAAATTTGGCATCAAAGTTAGGAGAAAAAAATGTAAGCTCAAGGTCAGTATCTGGGGGAATCACTTAACAATTTTGTTTACCCTTGACTAGTCTTAACTTACCATGGAGTGAGGTGCTCCAGTTACCAAGGAAGCAGGACATTTCTTCTTGTCTTCATGAGAAGAAAAAGCTTGGGTAGCCCACTGATCCAGGTATCCTTTGGGAGTATAGAGACCACAGTCTACAATGCTGGTTTCCTTCTCAAAAGGCTCACATATTCCATCTCCCTCATGTATATAGCACAGGCTTGGTTCCCCTGTCAAGAAACATTGTTTGACATTTGAAAAGGTATTTTTATATAAGTAAAAATAATTACATTTTTACTCCAGCTGCTAGAGAGAATCCTGTAACTACTAACCAGTCTAATGCCCACCTCAAACATATAGATATCATACCCCTAAAGAAGGATACATTTTCATGGGGAGAATGGTAAAATCCATTGAGATAATAAAAAGTCTACAAAGTGGGTGGGGTTAGGGAAAAGGAACAGGAAGGAAAAAAGCAGCTGTGGGGTGGATATAGAAAGAAACTTTAAGGAATCATTGAGCAAAGTACTAGGGGAAGCTAGGGGAAGCTAGGTAAAAGAATAAAGGAAATTTAAATAGATGGTAGGATGTGATATGTACTTGGAACCTCATCATAGTCTTTGAAATTTTAAATAAAACATATGAGGGATTTGTTTTCAATTACATTTTTGCTGCTGTATTTCTTCAGTTAACCATGCAATTTGCACTGAAATGGACAATATGGGCTCCAGGTTTATAAGGGTTACACATCTATTATTGTCTTACAATAACCATGTGAGGTATGTATTTTTTGTTTGTTTCATCAATAGACAATCTGAGACTCCATGATTATAAGCGATTTGTCAAAGTTCCCTTGATGCAGAAGCAGTACTGCTTGGCTTTGAGCCAGGCTTACAGGAAGCAGGTTCAGGGGCTTTCTCTTACTCCACAGTACCTCAACCAAGGCAGAGAGACTGTCTTCAGGAGCAAATGTGTGAGTAATGAACATATGAGAACAATCACTGGGCCTGTAAAGCAAGCTATAATTCCTTGGACAAGGTCCTTACTTGCTTGTAGGATAACTTCTACTACGTGGATAGTCCTCACTAACTATAGATATATAAACTGAGTGGGTTTACATATCTTCAGTAACTTCAGTAAACTTCAGTCATGTCCAACTCTTGGGGACCCTATGGACTGTAGCCTGCTCTGTCCATGTAGGCTGCTCTGTCTATGGGATTCTCCAGGTAGGAATATGGAGTGGGTTGCCATGCCCTCCTCCAGGGGATTGTCATGGCCCAGGAATCAAACCCATGTCTCCTGTGTCTCCTGCATTGCAGGCAGATTCTTTTCCCCTGAGCCACTTGATATGTAACTTAGCTTTCTTCAAATGTAAAAACCTGAGATGCAGTTATAAAGCCATTTATTTATTAAGTATTATTGCCCTGTCTACCCCTATTAGTAACACAATTCTAATTCTTCATTTCTACCTAAAACAATAGGACATGAAAATAAGATCAAGATTTAAAATAGATCAACCCACAGCTACATGGGCTTTCCAGGTGGCACTAGTGGTAAAGAACCCACCTGCCAACGCAGGAGACATAAAAGGCACCAATGTGATCCCTGGGTTGGGAAGATCCCCTGGAGAAGGACATGGCAACCCACTCCAGCATTCTTCCCTAGAGAATCCCATGGACAAAGGAGCCTGGCAGGCTATAGTACATATGGTCACAAAGAGTCAGACACGACGAAAGCGACTGCATAGGTCCACATTCAGTAACATCACTAAAATTAACTGTTACTATTCCATTCTTTTAATTTTAAATTCTTTACAGAAATACCACAGGACTGCTTCAGTAATTTTTCAACTGTTCATCAACATGTAGTTACTAATTATTTTCCTTCATAATCTCTTCAAGTCAAAGACGCTTCTCTAGTAAATCTATCTCTACTTGCCAGGGGTATGCTCCTGTTCCGAGGACTTGGTTCTGAGCCTATTTTGGGTTTTCAACTCCTGTATGCCATTAAATCCAAGGCCTTTCTAAGTTACTCCCCAAAGCCAATATATGTGTATTTGGAATGACTTTTCCATGATTGTTCCATATATATATATACATGCATATATATGTATAGTTTATATGTTTATATAGTTTATATACATACACACATATATTCATACATATGCATGTATGTAGAGTTTAATATGTATGTGCATATTTTGAATATACACATATGTACATATGAATGTGTTTGTTTTATAATATATATTTTATGACATTTTTATAATATACATATGTATACATGTCTTATTTTTCTATATAATCCAGTGACAGTCTCTCCTTGCTTCTTCTCTATTTTTTGTTTACCATCAACTTAAAAATTTTGCTTCTGTTTCTTCAAATCAATGCAAAAATAGCAGACCACTTTTATAACACATTTCACTATGGTTCCTTCAAACTTAGTCTCTTGAGAAATGATGGAACAGAACTATATGCTTAGCATATGCTATGAGCTTTAGAGCTATATGCTATAGAACTATAGAACTAAATAACTGAAATAAATATCTAGCTGTGGAATAGACCATTTTAACTTTGCCATGTAAAGCTAAAATAATTTAACTATGATATTCCTGGAGTTGGAGGGTAAAGGAATATGAACCAAATTTAATGGAATTAAATGTGATGGAAACAAAGTAAGGTCCACTTTTAAGACAGATGAGATGAGCTGCAGTGGCAAAGGCTGTGTGTGTGTGTGTGTGTGTGTATGTGTGTGTGTTTGTGTGTGTGTATCATGAGCCCATTATGTGAAAAAAGGAATGATGCAAACAGAGATGGCATTAACAAATACTGGTATACAGAAGAGGGGAGGTAATCGGTTCAGTGTATTTTACACAGCCAGACCGTATCTGGAGTATTGAATTCCTTTCTGGGCACTGACCACAGAAAGCATGCCAAGTTAGGGTAAATAGGAAAGGGCCTGGAAACCTAATCACATCAGGGGATGTTTGGACTGGAAAGGAGAATAATGGGGAGGCATTTCAAATATCTGAATGGTAGTCAAATAAAACAGGGAAAAAAAATGTAACCTCTGTAGTTTCATAGCAAGGAAAAAGCACTTGATTAAGAATTAGGAAAGCTGAGTTCCAATGCTGGCTTTGTAGACACTTCATTATATGCCCATGGACAAGTCACTAAAATGCTCTGAACATCAGTTTCCAAACCAGAAAGGGGGAGAAGAATTTTATAATAGATAAAGCCACTTTTAAACAGAATGATCTTTCAAGGTGCAATCTTTACTGCTAGATGCATGTAAGAAAAGCTCGAGAACTGATACAGCAATTTCTATAAGGTAAAGAGGCTGCACATATGAAGGGACCAGGGTCTCTATTAGACTTGTGCTATACAGAGGGCACTGAACATAGTTTGTTATACGGATAGATGTAAGACCACTAAGATTTTATAATTTTATTATTCTGCTCAGGGAAGCAGGAGCATTTGTGTGTTCTTTGTGGTATTTAATACCTTAATAAATTATACATAATTATAATCATATCCAACTTTGTCTTGAAATTTAGAAACATTAAAATATTGTTAAATGCACTGCTTTAAAAAATAACTTTGCTGAGTAAATATGTTCCACAGAATTACTTCAATGTATGCACATAGGAGGGCTTCCCTGATGGCTCAGATGGTAAAGAATCCGCCTGCAATGCAGGGGACCCAGATTCGATACCTGGGTCGGGAAGATCCCCTGGAGAAGGGAAAGGCTACCCACTCCAGTGTTCTTGCCTGGAGAGTTACATGGACAGAGGAGCCTGGCAGGAGACAGCCCATGGGGTCCCAAAGAGTTGGACCTGACTGAGCGACTAAGTGTGCATGCTCATAGGAATGAAAAAATAATCTACAAAGAAGCCTGTTGATGGCTTTAATCAAAATCAGGGAAAGTGTTCTGGAGGGCCTTCCTGTGTGGCAAGAGTCTAGAGTCAATGGCACCTAGCAATAACATTACCAGTGATATTCCCGGATTAAGAAATTCTGTGTGTCACTCTTCATAATTTTATCTACTAAACACAGACACCAAGAGATATCTTGTACTCTCTTTGGCTTAAAACATGTCCCATCATAATTTTTATGTTGAATCTGTGATTGTGCTACTTGGCTGACAGTCTGATGTTAGACATGAGGACCCAAGAGCAATCTTTGGTAACATTAATCTAGGAGGCCAGGTAACTTAGTAGTTTAACATGTGGATTTGCTTCCCTGGTTCAAATCCTGACTTCATCACTGCCAGCTGTGTAAGAGAAAGCAAGTTATTTAAGCTCTCTGTGCCTCTGTTTAGTCTCCTTATATTTATTGTAGGGATTAAACAGGATAATATATGTGAAACAGTTAGTGCCAGGCACATAACAGACACAGCAAATGTTATCATTATTACCACTAAATTACACATTGCCAGATATCAAGGGATCACAAGAGTAAGAATTGGAGACACCTCCAAACATAGGATATAAGCCTGGGCAGGTGCTCCTAAACTCACCTACACAGTTGAAACCTTCCTCTAACTCACATGCCCTTGAGCAGCCGTCTCCATTCAAAAGGTCTCCATCATCACACTCTTCTCCCAGGTTCCTACAAGGTAAAAGTATACATTCTGATATACAAACACACACACTTGTATACATAAAATGATTTTTCTCTTGTAGTTAACATCATTTTAAAAAGTATTTAGTTAGTTTTGGTTGCTGTGCCGGCTTTTCTCTAGTTTTAGGGAGCAAGGGCTACTCTCTCAGTGTGGTGTGTGGGTTTCTCATTGCAGTGGCTTTTCTCATTGTAGAGCACAGGGTCTAGGGTGCGAGGGCTTCCATAGCTGCAGGTCCCAGGATCTGAAGCACAGGCTCAATAGTTGTGGTACATGGGCTTAGTTGCCCTGAGGCATATGGGATCTTCCTGGATCAGGGAACCCATGATCTCCCATGAACCCATGAACCATGTCTCCTGCATTGGCAGGCAGGGCCTTCCAAAGTCACAAGAACAAAGTATGACACTCTATAGAGAGGTGGTATAGGCAGAGTTTAAAGGAACATTTTGATAAGGAGCTTTGTGAAGCCCAGTAGCCAAGCAGGTGTCACTACAGATGAAGCTGTTTCAAGGCTCAGGCTAGAATGTACAATGTCAGATTAGGAAGATGGCCCTTATCTTGTTCTGCCCCAGAACCCCAGACAGATGTGGCATCCTGGGACATGAGAATCTTAATTGGAGGACTGCTGTAGGAGATGCTACAACATAAGATCAAATGTTTTGTTCAAGCAGGGCTCTCTCTGGGTAGTAATGGTCACCTAGTCCTGCAGACACCTTAATTAGTGGGCGGCAGGTTTAAAATGAGGTAGCCATGGAAAACATCAACAACAACCAGATTTGTTCTGTGCACACGTTGAGTCATCCCTAGGTGATAGGGACAAAAGTGAAAGTGAAGTCACTCAGTCGCATCCAACTCTTTGCAACCCCATGGACTGTAGCCCTCCAGGCCCCTCGGTCCATGGAATTTTCCAGGCAAGACTACTGGGGTGGGTTGCCATTTCCTTCTTCAGAAGATCTTCCTGACCCAGGGATCAAACCGAGGTGTTCTGCATTGCAGGCAGACACTTTTACCGTCTGAGCCACCAGGGAAGCTCAAAATAGGGACAAAGTTGGTGATTAAGTAGTTAATTCCACTAGGGGATTGTATATAGAAAAATATGGGTGACCCCTGTAAGTTACTGATTACTCAGTTGAGCAGTTTTCAGTTCAGTTCAGTCGCTCAGTCGTGTCTGACTCTTTGCAACCCCATGAATCGCAGCACGCCAGGCCTCCCTGTCCATCACCAAATCCCAGAGTTCACTGACTCACGTCCATCGAGTCAGTGATGCCATCCAGTCATCTCGTCCTCTGTCATCCCCTTCTCCTCCTGCCCCCAATCCCTCCCAGCATCAGAGTCTTTTCCAATGAGTCAACTCTTTGCATGAGGTGGCCAAAGTATTGGAGTTTCAGCTTTAGCATCATTCCTTCCAAAGAACACCCAGTACCGATCTCCTTTAGAATGGACTGGTTGGATCTTCTTGCAGGTTTACTTAACCACAAAACCAAGCTGGCTTGCTTAGCAACAAAATCATGCAACAGAAGCACGAGACACTGCCCCCAAATGATCAAATAAGTGTTGTCATGAGACCCACATCCTGCCCAGTAAGCTCAGTAAGCTAATTATCCCTAGAACATTCTCTCTGCACACATAAAAAACAATAATTTGCAGACCAAGCTTGATCAAGTAGGGATAAGAAAACTCCCCTGCTCAACCAGGAGGAAGAGCTGATGATGGAAGCATGGCATCTACTCAAGAAAGACAAAGAAGTTCTTCTCCCCCTCCCCACTTTTCCTTTGATTATAAAACTGTAGCCCAGTAAGTTCTCTGGTTGAGAACCTTCACGACTACTGCCTCCTGCCAATCCTTGCCAGCTTATAAGTCTTACAAGCATCCTAATCTAATAAATCACTTCTTATCTATCACTTTGCCTATTGCTGAATTCTTTTCTTTGCTGAGACGTAAAGGACTGTGGTACTGGAGCTCTTGCGAGCCCCTGAAATGTCACCTAATGGTTTCACAGGGAGATATTTAATTGAGATGGGGGGGGGGAGGGTAAGCTGAAACTGAGGCAGAAGGTGGCCTCAGCAAACTAGCAAGGTTTGGGTATTAAAGTGATCTCAGTCTCTTGGATGTATTTCTGAAGTCTGGGAACATTTGGTGTTTATACTACTATGAAAAGGAGTAGACTTACACTAAAGCTTAAGAATCTTAGAAGATTGAGAAGACAAACAATATTTAGTAATTACTAAACAATGGGATAAAACCCCAAGAAAGGCTATAGATTGCTTTCAATTAGGCCTTCAAGATACAAGATATTTTCACTTGATCTGGAAAGCTAAAAACAAGCCATCTTATTAGGATACAGACTCTGAGACAAATTACAGTACCTGGGCTTCCAGTCTTTTACTCCCAGCAGCTTTATATAAACAACATATTAGGTGAGCTAAGCATTTAGAATAGATTAATATAGGGTGGTCACTGGGACATGGGGATATTCAGTGAAAAATTTTGGCAAGTGCCTGGCAAATCAGAAGGAATTAAGTTGATATCACTAAAGGGCATAGAGAAAGACCATAAAGAAAGCTGAGCACTGAAGAATTGATGCTTTTGAACTGTGGTGTTGGAGAAGTCTCTTGGGAGTCTCTTGGACTACAAGGAGATCAAACTAGTCAATCCTAAAGGAAATCGGTCCTGAATAGTCTATGGAAGGACTGATGCTAAAGCTGAAGCTCCAATACTTTGACCACCTGATGCAAAGAACTGACTCATTGGAAAAAGACCCTGATGCTGGGAAAGACTGAAGGCAGGAGAAGAAGGGGACGACAGAGGGTGAGATGGTTGGATGGCATCACTGACTTTATGGAAATGAGTCTAGGCAAGCTCAGGGAGTTGGTGATGGACAGGGAAGCCTGGTATGCTACAGTCCATGGTGTTGCAAAGAGTCAGACATGACTGAGAGATTGAAATAACTAACTAAAGGGCAACAGGAAAAGGAAGGTAGTATGTTAAGAAATCAAAAGAGTGGTTCCATTTTTACCTCGGTGCTTTTATAGAATAGTTGTAAATTGCATTGCAATGAGGTCTTCCAGGGATCAAATGAGCAACTGAAGCTCATAAAGCTATAGTGACTTTCCTTGGGTCATAAGACAGGCAACTGATCCAAAAGATACCCTCACATCCTCTTTTAGCATCATTTGGCAATAACCTTCTCCACCATGAATTCCTTCCCTGAATCACTGCCCAGCACTTGTTCTCTGAAACCTGAAGAAGATCCCCACAGAATCAGCCTCAATATCTTGGTACTAAATGAAAGTGGGTCCATCTTTAACTATGTAGAGATGTGAATGACCCCTCAAGATCACTACCAGGTCCCAGATTTTGTTCAATACCAGAATCACACAGTGCCTTGCCCCTTTCACTTCCCAAACCAGTCTCAAGGCGAACCCTCATGGTCCGAGCAAGGCGGGACATCCTCTGACACCCAGCCCAAGGCACCCAGTATGTCCTCACCTTGCAACCTTCCCATCTCCACAGTAAGGAGCTCCATGGATGTGGCTCAGAGGAGGTGAAGCTTCTCCCAGTTCTGCTCCAGCTGCAGCTTGAACTTGGTACCGATACATCTGCCCAGGCATG
Organism: Bos indicus; assembly: GCF_029378745.1. Lineage (NCBI taxonomy): Eukaryota > Metazoa > Chordata > Mammalia > Artiodactyla > Bovidae > Bos > Bos indicus. Next base: position 58,680,633 of record NC_091775.1, on the reverse strand, counting down.
ACCTCCCTGTGGAAACCAATGGGCTGTAACCATACATCTAGGAAGTGGAGCAGGCCCTGGGTCTTTTTCAGATGGTGTGAAGGAATTTTAAATAAATATTACAGGGAATATAAATGTTAAACATGTGCCATGTTGTTTGAAACAAAGAGCAGGGCATATAGTCTGACAGAGCATTTGAAACCATATTCATCTCTGTATTCCCAGTACCTTTTATATAGTCAATGTACAACAAGTGGTTGTTTAGTGAACGCTGAACCAACTAACAGTCCTACACAATCCGGGAGGATGGTATTTCGAGCATATCTTTACCATGTTACATAAACACACACACACAAACCCACCAACTTTGAAAACCTAGTCTTCTATATCACTGCATGTGTGCGTACATGCTAAGTTGCTTCAGTCATGTCCACCTCTTTGTGAGCCTATGGACCATAGCCAGCCAGGCTCCTCTTTCCATGGAATTCTCCAGGCAAGAATACTGGAGTGGGTTGCTGTGCCCTCCTCCAGGGGATCTTCCTGATCCAGGGATCAAACCTGTGTCTCATGTCTCCTACGTTGGCAGGCAGGTTCTTTACCACTAGTCCCACCTGGGAAACTCCTCTGTATCATTGAAATGATTGTAAAGCTGAAGATGAAAGCTTCAGAGTTTGGGCTCAGCAAGGCCCTTCTTGGGTCCATGAATCATAGTTTTCTTGTCTCTCAAGAGAATTCTTGTCTCTCAAGAGAATTCTTGTCTTGAGGAGACTGAATGCTTATGAGGAAAAGCAACTTTCTCCTAGAAGGAGATGAGAAAATCTTCCATCCTTATTTTAGGGATGCAAGAAATTCCACAACTGGAAATGCATTAAATAACTCCTCAGCTCCAAAATACATATAAACCAGGAATGGAGTTTTATCAATTGACACCAGAGATGGAAGGAGTTTATTGGACTCTCTGGAGCCCAAGAGCACTAATCAAGTGGAGACTGTGAGAGACTGAACGTTTGCAAGGGAGCCAGTGGTGTGGGGGTTGGAGGGGAGCTGCTGGTTCCAAAGATGAATTATGCCTTCAACTTAATTTTTATCTAACGCTTACCCTAATTGGAAAAGTACCACTAGAGTCAAGCTAGAATGGGAGTGACTTAGAAGAATAGGATCTCAAAGGGCTATTGGTTCTCCCACAAGAGGTACCCACAGATGTCCTGCCAAAGCCCTCTCTGCTTTAGCACACTCTTCAACTCAACCACAAAGCTTCTACTCTTCTGCTTGATGCTGCAAGCAGCAAACAGGAAATGTCACGGGGTTTCAAAAACACCTTTAAACATCTCTGTACTGGTTTTTAGTTATTTTAATAGGAAAGACACCTAAATATTAAAGACTTTTAAATTTCCAAATTAGTTTTCTGTAGGGAAGCACTCTTTTCATAAGACTGCCAGGTATTTCAAAAGCAAAACAAGTTTTATATCCTAATCAATTCTGATGGCTCCCCTTTCACAGGGAGGTTTCTGTCTGACTTCTCATCCAGCCATGCATAAAAGTCTTACACTGATCTCTAGCTGGTAAAGGATTGGAAAGAAGCATCAGGACATGTTTACGCTTCTTGGGGAGAAAACTCAGCAGCAGGTAGCCCCAATCTTCAATGAGCTGAGTTTGTAAAAGTAATGTGTTACTAAGGAACCAAAATGAGATTTAGTCAGAAAATTGGATTTTATTCTTGAGTTTGCCACTTACTAGCTCTGTTCAACAAAATTAAAGTTAAGCCTTAGTTCTCTTATCTATAAAATAGAATATTATTATCCTTAAATGTTTTTTGTGTGTAAGTGTATGTGTGAGAATGTGTGTATATCAAGTTAGATAATAAATATCATTAAATAGCTCATGCTTTGAAAATCATGAAGTTAAAAAATATCACTAGATAGCTTATATTTTGAAAATCATGATGAGGGAACACAAAACTTGACTTACTAAATGTAACAAAAATAACAATAAAAAATTATTTAAAAAGATAAAAAATAACATTTTAATTGGCTTACTAAAGAAAGTCCCCCTAAATAACATTTTTTTTCTTTTCAGACCTGTCCCATGATCTATCCTCCCATTTGCACGAACTTTTTGACCATTTCACTATCCTCTAGTTCTAATTCAGAGAGCAAGTATGGAAAGAAAATTGCAGTAAAATTCAAGGTGAACACTTTTCTTGACTCATTTGTAACTATGGCAGACTGAAAAGTGGCCACAAATTCTTCCCATCCCAGATGTATGCCCTTCTGTGATGTGACTTTACTGTTTCTCTCATTAAGAGATAGAATCAATTTTGTCACCACCAGAATCTGAAATTCTTTGTGATCTGTTTTGACTAGTGAAATGGTATCATGAGTGATACAAGCAGAGGCCTGAAAAGTATGAGAATTTGGGGACTTGCCCTTCCTGCTTCTGGAAAGCCTTCTACCACCATGAGGACTTCCTGGGTGGCATGAGTGGTAAAGAACCTGCCCACCAATGCAGGAGACATAAGAGATGCAGGTTCCATCCCTGGATGGGGAAGATCCCCTGGAGGAGGAAATGGCAACCCACTCCAGTCATCTTGCCTGGAGAATCCCATGGACAGAGGAGCCTGGCGGTCTACAGTTCATAGGGTTGCAAAGAGTCAGATATGACTGAAGCGACTGAGCACGATGAAGCACCATGAGGACAAGCCCAGGCAAAGCCTCCCAGTGAAGGAGACATGTGGAAAGAGAACTTCATCCTCCCAGCCAGGCCAGCATCTTAGCTGAGCTTCATGTGTGCATGAGGTCATCTGGGGCCATGTAGCGTTGGTCAAGCTGGTCCGGATGAGTGCACCCAGCCAACACACAGAACCATGAGAAATGTGTTTGTTGTTTTAAACCACTATGCTTTGTGATGATTTCTCATGTGGCAAAAACTAACCAATACAGCACCTCTGATAAAACTTTTGTTTTACTCAGAGTTCTGCCCTCAGGGCAGCCTCTGAAAAAATTATGAGGTGAGGAAAATTTGCCTTTGGAGACACCAGCCTCCTACTTTTGAACTCTTTAAGCCAATGATCTTATCTTAGTCTGTGTCCCCTCCACTGAGCACACAGTGCCAGGAGCACTGAAGAACACTAAATGTAGGAAGAACAGAAGAAAAAGAAAGAGAAGGGTTGTAAGAGAAGGAAAGAGAGAAGGAGGGAGGGAGGAAATAAAGGAGGAGTGAAAAATGAAATTCATGAAAGTATAGTGTTTCAGGAACCCTAGGCTTCTCTGCTTAGCTGTGGAAGAGGTGACTATAACCTTTGAATGATATAGGAGCTGTGGCAGATTATTTAAAAGTTGCGGCAAAGATCAAAAATCAGATGGTGTCACCAGATAGGAGTATCTGACTCTGATCAACTTATTTCTGGCAATTACTTTCAGCCCAACTGAAACATACATGCATGTTGCATCTGACTCTTTGCAACCCTGCAAAGAGTTGCAAGGCTCCTCTGTCCAAGGGATTCTTTAGGCAAGAATACTGAAGTGGGTTGCCATGTCCTTCTCCAGAGGATCTTCCTCACCCAGGGATGGAATCCAGGTCTCCTGCACTACAGGTGGATTCTTTACCATCTGAGCCACCAGGGGATACCAACATATCATTCACGGACCTCTTTTGTCCATAATCATAACGATGGCATCATCAATCAGGACATCCACTTTCCCTTTTCTGGGAAATATTTTTGTTCATCTCAGAGATGCCACTTTAGAATAAAAGCCCCTCCGAGGGTCTGAATGTTTCTCCAAATAAGGGCATGTTGGAATGTAAAACAAACAAAAACAAAAAAACACAACAAAGAAAAAGGAAGCAAAACCCACTTCCAAAGCCTCAGGAGGCCCCACGGTTTAGAAAGCCCTGCTGCCCAACTCACGTGTCTGTGAACTTCCGGAGAGGATGCGTCACCACCACAGGCAAGCCACTGGCAAATGGGGGCTCACGGAGGACCTGGTATTTCACAGGCCTGCAGCCAGAACACAGGGGACTGTGGGGCTGAGAAGTCAGGAGAGCTGCGTCAATCTCCATCCGCTCATCAAAGGTGTAGACTTTCACCCCCATGACCTTCCCATCAACATGCAGTTTGATAGTGAGCGGTGTGTCACAGAAAGTGTCCAAGGGGCCCAGGTGCACAGACTTCTGGTGTTCCAGCAAGATCTCCGTGTCAAAGAGCACCGGGGAAGAGCCCATGGAGAGGTAGGTGACCCATAGGGTGAGAGTGTCAGCTTGGACCGGGTGCTGAAAGAGCAGCTCCAGGCTGCAGCCTTCCGTGGGGCAGGGGACCGTCATGTTCATGTGGTACAGGTGGAGCTCGGGACTCCAGGCCTGCAGGCTCGGCTCACAAGGCCGATCCACGTCCGGAGGCCCTGAGGGAGACGAGCCAAAAGACAGATGCATCAGGAACCACCAATAAAAATCTGAAAATGAGTCACCCCTATCAATAGTCAGGAAAGAAAATGAAGAAGAAGAGAATTTGGAGCATATTCTTATAGGAACTGGTCAGCTTAGTAGGTTGGGGGATTTTCCTAGCAATAATACTGGAGTGGGTTGCCATTTCCTCCTCCAGGGTATCTTCCTGATCCAGGGATCAAACCTGCATCTCCAGCAGCTCCTTTATTGGGCAGGTGGATTCTTTACCCCTTGAGCCACCTAGGAAGCCCTTACTGAAGATAAAGCTCTAATGATTCTAAAGCACTCTGCTCCAAATCACCTCTGTCTGGTGCCCTTTAACAAGAGAAACCCAGCATGGCACTGAGAATGGAGTGACCCCAATCCTAAGTGGAAACATGAGGCTGATGGAGATAAGGTAAGCCTTAAAGAATCCTTGAGCAGGACTTCCCTGGTGGTCTAGGACTTAAGAGTCTGCCTGCCAATGCAGGGACACAGGTTCAGTCCCTGGGTGGGGAAGATTCCATATGCTTGGTACAACTAAACCCATGCACCACAACTCCTCAGCCCACGCTCTAGACCCAAGCTCTGCAACAACAGAAGCCACCGCAATGAGAAGCCTGAGCACCACAATGAAGAGTAGCCCCTGCTCGCTGCAACTAGAGAAATCCCACATGCAACAGTGAAGACCCAGCACAGCCAAAAATAAATAAATAAATAACTTTAAAATATTTTTAAAATTTAAAAAAAAGAATTCTTGAGCCAAGAAGAACTATTTGTACTTAGTTTATTAATAATTTATGATAAAGCAATGCTTCTGAAGCCCTATTTTATTAATAAGGCCAATGTTTTTTTCAGGCTGTTGCTACACTGTTTAACTGTTGCTCTTCACAAAACTTTGATTCCCTAAGATCATACCTTAGAAAGCCTTCCAAAGGACTGTAAGTCAAACTTTAAAACCATACACTGAAATTTCCCCTTTAGTTCAGATATGTGTAAGGCAGGAGATCAGGAAACTGCCCACAGGAAATAGAAACACTTTTCTTTAGTAGAAGAAAAAGGAGATTCAGTAGCCAGGTAGCCAAAAATGTAATGGTGAAAAATCAAAGATTGCTAACATATTAAGGTCATCTCTGTGGAAATAATCTATATACAAGGTGGTTTCCTTTTATATCCCACAAAGGGAATTAAAAGAAAACTGCTAAATTAAAAAAAAAAACGTAGTTCGGCTCTGCTTGGTGCTGTGCATTAGCTATGTGACTATGGCCAGTCTCTCTAAGCCTTCGTGTCCTCATTTATAAAACAAGGCCTATTTAACCCTGCCTTACTTAGTAGTTCCTGGTGGCTCAGCTGGTAAAGAATCTGCCTACAGTGCATGAGACATGGGTTTGATCCCTGGGTTGGGAAGATCCCCTGGAGAAGGGAAAGGCTACCTACACCAGTATTCTGGCCTGGAGAATTCTGTGGACTGTATAGTCCATGGAGTTGAAAAGTCAGACAGGATTGAGTGACTTTCACTTTCACTTACTTAGTATAGAAGATCTGTACGATGTTTCATAGGAATATTTGCAAACTATATATGCAAAAATAGAATGACTTATCCCTTCAGGATTTGGAAAACAATGTTCCATATCCCAGAGGAAATAAGTTCAAGTGTGTGTGTGTGTGTGTGTGTGTGTGTGTTACATCTTTCAGTCCCTATTGTTTTTTCCCTATATTGTGAATCCATTCATTCATTAACTCAATAAAAATTGACTGTATACCTCTTTTATATCTAGCACTAAACTAGGTATCAGAGATTGAGTAATGAACAAGATAAAGATACTGACCACATATATCTTACTGTAGGGTGATAGGTGCAACAGTAAATAAAGAGGTGTAATTTCAAGTGGTAATGTCATCTCTGAAGAAAAATAAAGGAGGAAAAAGGACTAGAGAATGATGGGGTGAGACTGGGGGCTATTTCAGATCATGTAGCCAGGGAAGTTCTCTCCAAGAAGATGATATTTAAGCAGGGAATATATCTGGTTCAATTTTCTAATCTTTATAGTACTCATAATGTAGTTGGTGATCAATAAACGTCCAATAAGTATCATTAAATACATTTTGATCATATCTGTGTTTGTGTGTGTTCTGCTTGGGAGTCAATTCCTTTCATTTTATATATTTAAAATATGACTTGATTCTTCACCTGTTCAAAACAAAGGAATACCAGTATTTCCCAGCAGTATTTTCCAATAGTCATCCCCAAATACTAGCAAACTGCAGGCCCTTGGAAGCCAGCTCCTCAACAGTAGCACTGTCTGTCAGAAAGTTTTTATTATGATCTCATGTGAAAAGATGGAGTGGAGGCCCTAAAAGCTAATTTGGTTTGCTTGGAGACACAATACAAGAGTTAGAAACCAGAACTTCTAATTCCTTTCACCTCTACCAGATAACTTTAAATTTTTCCAAGAATTAAAAAGGAAAAAGTACAGGGCCAGACAGTCAAATAGGCATTAAAACACTAGTGCAGGACAAACTGTTTGCCACAAGAATGGCCTTTTATGAAATGCCAGTCTCTAAATGAGTCCTGTGCCGTGCCAATGTAAATTTTATAGTCACTTTCCATTCTTCCCTGAAAACTCATTTGAAAAAAGTCCTATATGATCAGTCAGGTCAATTGTCTCCCTCCAGATTTCTCCTTCAGGCTCCTGTTGTTTGAGTAACTGGGAGTCCAAGGGGACATGGTAGATTCTTAGACCAACGTTCTCCTTTTTTTCTTATCAGAGTCAAGATTGCAAACTAACTCAAATAGGACCATGCCCAACACATCTGATTGAATTGTTTTACTCAAGAGAAGATGATGACTAGGTAAGCGCTGATGGTTTGATGGACCAAACAGGACAGTCATGATGGAAAAAGTCAAGCCATTCATCAGAAGATGCTGAAACTCATGTCAACAGCATATTTGGGACTTGAATTGGGATAGCATTCACGCTCTAATTTGCTGTAAAGCACTGATACACGTATGTGAGTGAATATGTAACTGAGAAGTTGGGGGGTGGGACAGGAAAGGGGACAACAGCTAAAAACATTTTCCCCTCCCAGAGCCTAGCTTAGATCACATCCAAAGCACAACCAGCACCACAGGTTAATAGACTCATAAAATAGCATAGATGAGAACGATGAGTTTGGAACACCTAGTCCACCCCACCCCCACCCCGGCTGGCTCAGTAAGTGTGCATAAGTGTTTCCTGACAGAGGCAGGGACGAGATCAGCTTACGTCATCCAGTGGCAAGGCTGTTCCATGGGCTGGCGGGCACAAATAGCATGATGTGCTGGAGCCAGCTCATCCTGAAGTCGTCCCCAGAGTTCTCCTCCCCCGGTCCCCCATCTGTCCTCTGACTCAGCACAGCCACCACCACCTTAAGCACAGGTGGGCCATCCGCACAAAGATCCCAGCCAGAGTCACTTGCAGATCCCTGGAGGTTTCCAGCAAACCATACACACAGACACACACACGCACGCACACTGCCTTATTCTCACTGCCACCACTTCACCCTTTACCTCCACCCCCATTCTCAGTGGCCACCAAGGTGTAAATGAAAAAGCCATGGTCCTTTACCCACGGCCTCCTCTGGAGTCCAGTAACCTGAGGAGTCACACACACGCTGGGAGGAAGCCGTGTGCACGTACTGACGGAACGTGCCATCTTCAGTGCAGGCGCCACACACGCTGCCCGGGGCCCTGCGAAAACAACGTGGGGGGTGGAGACGGGAAGAATAGGTCAGATGGACTGGGACAACAAAATTCAGATGACTTTTGGGGCAGGGAAGTGACAGTGGGTATGGAGGCCCTGGGGGGTAACTGGGAACACAGCTCTTTCGCAACTCACTCCCTTCTTGTATAGACCTCACCTTTGCAAAATTCAGAGTGACATGAAAATCTCAAGGTTATGAAGCAGAAGAATTTAACTAAGTCATAAAGGAGGCCTGTGGAGATGAAAGAGGACTTCTATCCCAGCAATGGTCAACACAAAATAATTACAATCTGAATCTTTCAGCATAAAACAGCTTTTTTGCTGATTCTCAATAAGTCAGCCAGAGGCTCCTTGCATTCCCCTGAGTAAAACGAACAGCAGTTTTCACAGTAAACTTACTAGCTATATGTGGTCTTATGTTTTAACACTCCACTTTTTAATCACACATGTAAGGGTCATATGAAATATAATGCCTCTTGGTTCTCCAACACCTATGGGGATATGCCTAAATTCCTGATCATGACCCAAGATCCTTCAGAGAAGAGCTCTAGCCTTACCTCCTTCAGTTTCTTCATGAATTTTATGTTCCCATCACAATAACAAATCACCACTTCACAAAAACATCCTACCCATCACACAGTTCCATGAAACATGATGTACTCTCTCCTGCTAAGTCGACTTTCCAAGCTTCTTTATTTAGCAAGCTCCTATTCATCCCTCAAAACCTATGCAAGTGTATCCCCTGCAATGGTACTTAGCCTGACTCCTCTGGATGACCAGCACTCTCCCCTCTGGGCACCTACTACATCTTCTAGCTCCCATCTTGGGACACTGATATTTGGTATTGACAATCCCCATTCCCATTCCTTCTCCTGGAGGGGTTCCAGGCTGAGCTCTATTCTTTCTGTGCCTAGCAGTTAGGACAGAGACTGGTCTAAGCGGTCCCTCAGTGAGAGCTTGTTCTGTGGGCATCCTTGAGACTATTAATAAGACTATGAAGAGCTCTTCAAGCACCATATCTTGAAGAGTAATGTAAATAGCTAAATAGCAAGGGTAAATCACTTGATGAAGCCTGTTTCTGATACTTAGAATTTTTTTTAATTTATTGAAGTCTCAGTTCGGTTCAGTCACTCAGTCGTGTCCGACTCTTTGCAACCCCATGAATTGCAACACGCCAGGCCAGCTGTTATATAATATTATATAAGTTCTAGATATATAAACAGTGATTCAGTTTTAAAGGGTATACTCCATTTACAGTGATTATGAGATATTGGCCGTATTCCCCATGATGTACAGCATATCCTTGTAGCTTATTTTACACGTAATAGTTTGTGGAAACCCCACTGTGAATGATCCATCTGCAAACAGAGGTACCGAATCAAGGTCTCTCAAGAAGCAGCAAGAGAAAAGTAAAATCCAATAATATGGTAGAAAAACAGTATTGTCAAATAAGGGTAATGATTGTGCTACTGAAAGGTTGCTGCTGTGAGCTGTGTGTTACGCTGGGATTCGTGACCTCCAGAAGAGAGGATTTTGATTTGGGGTCAGAGACCAGGCTCGACTACTTGGACCCTTTTCTGTAGCAAAGTTCTATTAAAGTATAACAGAGATTGGAAAAGCTTCTGACATAAACATCAGAAGGGGACAGAAAGAGTGCCTGCTTGATAGTTTTTAACAAGGTGTTTTATGCTTGTTTAAAGTGAAAGTCACTCAGTTGTGTCCAACTCTTTGTGACCCCATGGACTACACAGTTCATGGAATTCTCCAGGCCAGAATATTGGAGTGGGTAGCCTTTCCCTCCTCCTGGGGATCTTCCCAGGGATCAAACCCAGGTCTCCTACATTGCAGGCAGATTCTTTACTGGCTGAGCCATTGTCTGTTAGCTTCTAATCAGATAAAGATCAGATCACATCAGTCGCTCAGTCATGTCCAACTCTTTGCGACCCCATGAATCGCAGCACACCAGGCCTCCCTGTCCGTCACCAACTCCCGGAGTTCACTCAGACTCACGTCCATCGAGTCAGTGATGCCATCCAGCCATCTCATCCTCTGTCATCCCCTTCTCCTCCTGCCCCCAATCCCTCCCAGCATCAGCGTCTTTTCCAATGAGTCAACTCTTCGCAGGAGGTGGCCAAAGTCCTGGAGTTTCAGCTTTAGCATCATTCCTTCCAAAGAAATCCCAGGGCTGATCTCCTTCAGAATGGACTGGTTGGATCTCCTTGCAGTCCAAGGGACTCTCAAGAGTCTTCTCAATCAGATAAAAGAAACACCTTAAGCCTGAGGGAGTTTCACCAGGCTGCTCTTCCACGATATGCATTTTTGAGATAGGAGGGCAGGAGGTGTGTCATCCCCTGGCCATAAAACAGTTGCAATGAATACTGGTTTGTTGAGCCATTATCGACCCAAGGTTTGAGAAAAGTGAAAAAGTTAGTCTTAGGTGGAACCATTTTGAAGACAGGCAGTTCCAAAGCAGATAACATAGTTTCATTAACATAGCTTAAGAAAAATATTTCCATAAGAAAAACACATCGATTAGCTCAAGGCAGAACCAGGTGTCTTCAACACAGAATTAAAAGAAGCCTCTTTCAATTCTGTGTAGAGGAGGAAATACACTTGCTGTCTATTTCCTCCTGCCGCTTGGGGACCTCTGGCCTTCCTACCTGTTACCCTCTCACTACCAGCTGCTGTGTATTAAGCACACTATTGTGTGCTTAATACCTGGCATTGTCCCACGAGATGCTTTTCATAAATTATTTCTCATCCCTGTTTACGAGTGAGGATACTCAGGCTCAGAGAGATGAACTGCCTACAGTCAGAAATTTCTTAATTTCTCTGAGCAAATTCCCAAACACCATCAAGTGTCCAGGACTTTGGCAATGAAAAGGTGTCATTAACTGCAACCCGTGACTGCAGTCAGCACTCACGGCCGCTGCGGACACAATTCCAAACCACAGTTCCCTGATGCACTTGGCTCTTCCGGGGCCGCCGCTGAGTGCGTGGTTGGGCTCTCTCTGACATAAGGATTCCAAATACCTACTGGAGAGGAGTAAACACAACTCCAAGCATGACACAAATCCCTGGGAACGTGACGTGAGTCTCCCCGACACACGTGTCGTGAGGCCTCGGCGCTGTGGCCCACCTCGCTGAGAAAAGGAAGCCAACTGCAGCCTTTGCTGCCAACAGCCTCGCAGCCAGCCAGCAGTGATGTCTGCTTTATCGTAACGTTTGTACCAGAGAGAGAATTGAAAGATTAAATTGTTTACACGTGTTACATAAACTGATGTAAAAACGTGGGTTTGCACATACCCAGGGAGGGCCTACTGTTCAGCCAGAGCCACCCAAGGTCACATTCGCAAGAAGAGGTTTCTTCCACACATCACAGAGATATAGGTCAACTCACAAAAGGGGTCTGTGAGAGCTTGGGGGCTGATGAAAATCGAAACTGCTTTATAGGCTTGTGAGTCTTAAGTACCATCATGCAGTAAGTGCATATTGGGCTAGCAAAGTACCAAGATCCCAGAAGGCTGGGAAAGCCACTTTGCAAAATGATTCACCTGCTTCTTCCCATCCCTGTCTCTGCCTGTCCTCTCTCCTAGGTTTTCGGAAAAGCTGGAATACACGGGAACATGCTTCAGGGACACTCATCTCCTCAGCAGGGATCTGACACCCAGAAAGGTGTCACACAGATGAGGGGCTATCCACCTGCTCAATGAGAAAGCCCCAAATTCAAAGAAACAATCTATTCCACATCCTCCACTTCTGAAATTCCCGGGGATGTACCCAGTTCACCTCTACCCTGCCTTGGATTGCTCACTGATACAGCAGGGATTGGGCTCACCGCAAGAATTAAAGAAAATAATTTCAGGTAAAACATCTCACATAGTGAATGCCTCTCACACAGAAGGCCCCAGTAAACCACGACCACTGGTTATTTAGAAGACAGTGGCAGGTTTTGGGAAAATGGACAGCAGGTCGTGGATGGGGTTCCGACCCTTCCCCATTAAACGACATCCCCCATCTTCCCACCAATTGTCAGAGATCACCCTTTTCCTTCCATCTCTCTTTGCCACAGAAATGTTCCTGGTAATCATTACAGCAATATGCAGAGGATGAATAAAAACCAACTTTAGCTAGAATGATTCTCTTCACTAAATATGAATTAGGTGTTTATTGTGGCAGGCCAAGAGACCAAGATAACAGAAAGCAGTTCTGCCCCCTTGGGACTACCAGTTGAGCAGTGGAACAGACAGGAAAATGAACAGATAATGACAACTGCACGAGATATAATAGCCATAACTGAGGCAGGCACAGGGTATAACAAGATAGAAAAGAGGCATTAGAAACACCCACCCAAACCAGTTAAGCCCCTGATACATGGCTTGAATAGGCCAGTTACCCACCCAGCCCCAGAATTGCCTGGAGGAAGACGGTGCACTTCCCTTCATCCAGACACTACTGCGCAAGTAGTAAGCCCCTTACTACTGTTCTCCATCCTTACTCCAAGCATAACAGCTGACCTGGGCAGGAAGCAAGTGCCGTCCCAGTTTTGCCAGATCATTGTTACCACGTTTGTCAACCTCTTCACAGCTCCTGGGACCATGCCAGATGTGACATAAGGAAACATCGGAGATGCCCCTAGCCAAGGAGCAGGCACACATGATGCAGTGTTGGCTTACGTGAGAGCCCCAGGAACCCTGCTCAGGAGATAAGGATGGAGCAGGGAGGCCGACGCAGCCCTGAGCAATGGTGCACACTTATTGTTACAAACTGGGGTTCCCCCAATTTCACATTCTTTCCCTCATTCATAAGAAACGCCACGGAGAAAGATACCAGCTCACCCACAGCCAGCGCCCTCTCACCTGTCATACATAACTCCACTAATAGGAGGCAGCCAGTGGATAGTGAGGGACTTTTGAGTCTGCCCGATGACCATGGGGGGGATGGGGATGGGGGTGGGCTTCTGGCTCTGGCTCCACTGCTGATATACAAGGTCCAGATAGCAGTGCATTCGGGCCACCTGGTTGGGGGTGAAGTTGTCAGTGCAGTCATCGTCTGCGGAGACAAAAAAAGGGAACAAGAGAGATGGAGGCTTTACCCTGAGAAGTCCACCAAAGTGGGGATAGATTTTGCCAGAAAGTATCTAGGCTGGAGATGGGAAAGAGAAGGCAGAGAAGAGCAGTGGCTTATCTCTAAAGCAAATTGGGCTTGATGTTTACCTTGGGCTGGGCCAGTGAGAGACTCAAGCCCTGCGGTACAGGTTGCTCTGAGCTGACACTGTTTATCCAGGAAACCACAAGATGGCAGTGTTTCAGCGTATGACCCTTTATCCATGACCGTGTGTGGAGTTAGACACCTGCTTTATGCCTGGGGACTTTGGCCAAGGTTAGTGAGCATTCAGTGGAGATGCTCGAGGAAAGAGGGCCAAAACGTCAAGGAGGCATCACACCTGGGAGTGGTGATCCCCAACTTCCTTTTGGAGCTGCAAAATTCCCCATTAGGGACACTTTTCATAAAGTTAGAAAGAGAGTTATCTTAGTTTCCAGGTCTTTTTCCATGAAAGCACACACAACACTCTCCTTACTTCTTAGGTGTTTTCTCTCTCCACTTCAAAGGTGGTGTCTAAAGAGCTCTGCCCTCCGCACCCCATTGCCTTGTCCCTCTGCCCTGGAAAGGGACACTGCTGGAGGGCTGGTCCTCATGAATTTTATGTACCTGAATCATGTGCCTAGATTAGATTTAGATAGGAATATATTGATGGGTCATGGACAGGACTAGTTCAGCACTCTCTTCCCTTCAAAGGCACGGCCAGCTTCTTATCATTTACCTTTTTGGGGGGAGGGGGTGGTTCTGGAACTTATGACCAAGTCCCTGAACCTTACAGAAAAATTACTTCTTTCCTTCACCACCAGGATAAGTCATCGAATCACATCACTCCTCAATTTTAGGGATAAATGTAAGTCCATTATCAGGAGATGATGACTAGTATTGCTTTTTGACAGAAACAGGAAAGATGTGGAAGGATAAAGAAGAAGCATAATCCAAGACAACAAAACCAGACACTAAAGTTGTCCCCAGGACCAGGAAATTACCATTTTTAAGTGAGACAGCACCATTTTTTATAGGAAGACTAAGAATCAGCCCTTGGCTAGTGTTGGAAGAGGAGAATCTGATACTTCTAAAAATAACATAAAAGAAAAAGGAACTCTGAGCCTAACATTAACCAGAACCATCTTTCTGATCAACTTCAAAACCAGTAAAAACAGCCACCTTGACCCAAAAACCTCTTTCTCCATCACTTTTGGACTCTCCTTCAGAGTAAATCCCTAAGAATGTGGCAAAGAAGCAGGATAACCAAGTTCTAGAGGTCAAGGGGCTCTCAAGAGAGTGTTTGACTTTGTCTCTCTCTTTAACTATCTGTGTCAGAGGTGTGTTTTTCTTTTAGTTTTTAGTGGAGGAGAATGTAGTCAATGAGACTAATCCAAACTTCAATATTTCTGTAAGTTCTTCAAGAACATGAAAATAAATGCCATGATAAATACACTTCAATTCTCTGGCATGAGTGACTCTTGATGATACTCTCTAATTCTCATACCTCCGCCCTCCCAGCCAGCAAAGGCCTCCATGTAATCTTAACAGAAAAGAAATCCATCAGGACAGTGGTGATACCTGTATAACTCATGTAGTTGTTGAATGGAGCCCCTGGGAAGTGGGTGAAGCCACAGGTGTCATTGGCAGGCTCTGGGTTCTGGCACAGCTTACTCTTGGGAGTGGGGGCAGTGTCAGCGCAGAGGTCTCCTGTCTCCATGGATGGCACAGTCTCCCTGCAGGGGTCATCACAGGATTCTCTCTCACTGACCCCTTTGAAGACATGGTAGAGTCCCAGGACATGCCCCACCTCATGGACCATGATGTTGGTGTGGCCAGGCATGCCATAATAGGCTGGGTTGAGGACAACACCACCTGCAATGGAAGGGTTGCAAAATATCTCTAAGCATAGAATGAATAACCAGCCTCTGCCTTCTGGAAACAGTGTTCATTTCCAGCCTCTAAGGGGAACAGTTTACAACTTCTAGTGGCATTCAGCCCCTGCTCTTCCCTTTTGCCACAAACACCTTCTGAACTAATCAATAAACATGTCTCTAACCTTTGTCTTGGGTGAGTGTTGCACTGGACACCAGGGATAACAATACGACAAGGCGACATGAGAGAAGGCCAAGATTCTGAGCCCTGGTTGCACATTAAAATCACCTCACGGCGTTGAAAAATACAGATGTCCAAATGCCAGCCCCAGTGAAATGAATAGCTGAGGATAGGGTACATGACTCAATATTTTTTAAAACTTCCCAGGTTGAGAGCCATCGGTCTTAAATGAAAGCACATGCAATTCTCTGAGGACTTGAACAGCTACCTGACGTTCTAGAAGATCAGTTCTGCTGTCTGTAAAGTAGAGATAATAACACTCCTCTTTTTTTGTTTAAAGCATTTGGCATATTGAAAGAGTTCAGTAAGTGACAGTTGTACATGTTGCTTCTGATTTTATGACCCATGCTCTCAAGGAACTAACAACCACTGAGACAAAAGAGACGTCCAACTGAACTATCATGAAATTCCAAATGTCACAGGCTCTACAGGGAATATGCTCCACCCTCGTTTCCCCCAGTCTCCCCAAGAACACCAAGAGAGATATTTCAGAGAAGAGTTCATTACATCCAATATGGACTTGGACGAAACAGCCAGTGGCATCACTGTTGTTACAAAAGAAAAGGCTTAGGATCTCTGAGTGTCCTAACTTCTGTCTAGTCCCTCCTTTTCTCCTCTTCCCATGGAAGACTTTCCTTTTTCACCCCTAAACATTATCAGGATCAGACCAATTCTCATCTCCAGGACCTGAAACAGCATGTCAACAGGTCTGGACCAACCGACCCTAGGCTTCAGAGTCACCTTAGCTGTGTTTGCAGGCTGGCCCCCCGCCTTGTGTCCTAGATTCGATCCTAGTTTCCAGGACTTGCTTTATTCCTCATACCTAAGCCCTTTGTATATCAGTAGGCAGCTGAGTAGAGCAGGAGCCCCCAGAAGAATCCCTCTGCCTTTCTTTTGCCAGATGATATTCCATATGATCCACCCTGAACTCTATGCAATACCCGAGAGAGAACTACTTTACATGGTTTTATGGGCAGAACACAATCACCAGGGTATCCAGCATCATATCCATTGGTTTCTGTAATGGGCAGCTCAGTGTGCCTTTTTAGTGACTACTTAATTTGCAGGATAGTTTTTATTTTTTTTAATTTAAATTTATTTACTTTAATCGGAGGCTAATTACTTTACAATATTGTATTGGTTTTGCCATACATCAACATGAATCCGCCACGGGTGTACACAGGCTCCCCATCCTGATCCCCCCCTCCCACCTCCCTCCCTGTACTATCCCTCTGGGTCATCCCAGTGCACGAGCCCCAAGCATCCTGTATCCTGCATTGAACCTGGACTGGTGATTCATTTCTTATATGATATTATACATGTTTCAATGCCATTCTCCCAAATCATCCCACCGTCTCCCTCTCCCACAGAGTCCAAAAGACTGTTCTATACATCTGTGTCTCTTTTGCTGTGCAGGACAGTTTTTAAATCCAAGTTCTAGTTTCTTCCAGTCTAGTCAGTCATGCTGACATCAACCAAGGCATGTTTAGAATTGTCCTCAGATATACTGTCTACTTTCACATCTAAAATAAAAGTAGTCCCTTGTTTATCATTTCTATTACTTCCAGTAAAAAAAAATCAACATTAGTCCTTTATAAAAATGTATTTTGTATAATTTTATTCATTTGTACATCATTATTATGTCAATATAAAGTTAAAAAGAAGTTTGAAAACAGATCTATTTTTAAAAAATCCAGGGTGCCTAGTATTTGAATAAACCTGGGGAAGTGAAATATGTTCACTTCTCAAGATGCCTTCCCTTTCACGTTTATATATCCAGTTTTAGTAATAATCATCACTGAAGTTCATACTCCATTATGCTCTCAGTTCTCCAACAGCAATATCAACCTTCACATCAATGAAGATTGTAAGAGAATACATTTCTGTTCTCTGAAAAATACCTACATCAATCTGTCAGATATCAAACTTTGAAAGACTGTAACTTGCCGAAAGTTTTGAGTGTCTATGCTGAGTAGCCTTTCCCAAATTGTATTTATAAACTCCGGTCCTGGGTGATACTTTGCAAAAAAAAAAGTAGTATCAGGGGTTAAATGTGCTTGAGAAAAATGTGCCCTACCAACCTTCTGAAGATTCACATTGTACCTGAGAACTGTTACATTAAAAGTTCTAAAAAGTCCTACAACAATGTTCTTTAATCCTTTGTCCCCATACTTGTTTGGACATGGAACTCGTTTGGGACAGAATACTTTTTGTCATCTGGAGTACTGAATTACTTGGAGCACAATTCATGAAATACTAATCCAAGGACCAAAAAGCTTCCCAATCAGTAGTTATTTTCTATCCATATTCTTGCCCCTGAGCAAATATCAAATAGCTCTCATCCTATGGTCAGTCTAGCCCAAGTCCTCTTGGGATCTCCTCCAGCAGTACAGAAAGGAATTAGAGCTGAAAGAAAGAAGTAAGATTCCAGGAAGAAGGGCTGGCAAAAGTAGCATGTGTCAGTGACACAGGGCTGGCAGGCAGTGAGGCCCCAGGGCACTCAGAGTGGATATGAGTGTGGTCATGATAACAGTGGGCTTCTTAGCAATCTCTCAACCTCTAGAAGTCTGTGCCTCAAGTCTAGATAAGATTTCTCCAAACCCAAAAATATTTAGTCTCCTTTCAGTCAACTTGGTTATTTATAAGAGGAAGAAGAAGTGTAAAAATGCAAATCCTCAACCCTGCCAGAAAGTCTCCTCCATGCTCAAGACAACTGGCCAGAGTTCTCCTCCACTATACCTTCAAGATATATTATCAAAGAAGGAGAATATAGATTTAACTAGACAGCACTTAAATTTTAATGCAAAGCAAAAGCCTTTGAACATATTTTCTCAGAGTTACGTTTTTGATTCCAAAGACTTCTAGCCCCAAATTATCTGTATGGAATGCCTTGTAATGAGTTTAGTTACTAGTCACTCTGTCATTTCTGATTCTTTGCAACCCCATGGACTGCAGCCTGCCAGGCTCCTCTGTCCATGGAATTCTTCAGGCAAGAAAACTGGAGTGGGTAGCTAGTCTCTTCTATCTTCCCAACCCAGGGATAGAATACAGGTCTCCTGCATTGCACACGGATTCTTTACTGTCTGAGCCAACAGGGAAGCCCCTTAGTTACTATATGTGGCTTAAATAGCATACTACATATTCTCATTGAGGAGTGAGTGCTGTGCACACCAATACCTGTTACGGAAAAAGTACAAGACCCTGGACCTCTTATGGTAATTCTGCCCACTAGATTTCAAGGTTATGCATCAGAACTTAAGGACCTTGAAATGTGACTCTGACTAGCTATGTAATGCTGGCCCTGCTCTTTAACTTTTCCCTAGACCTCCTCATCTCTAAAGTGAGGCGCCTCCACGGGCTTATGGTTGAGAGTCCTTCCTGTTCTCCTCTTGGGCCTCTGAGAGCTCACATGCAGGACTGAGTGAGACAATCATAGACACCATGTGGATAATTCATGTTATGGACTGTCACCACCTCAGCTTGGTAAACTGTGTTCCCAACTCTAAGCAGCCTGAGGGGAAGGGGAAAGGCTGGGAATGAGCAGCCACAGACAATGCATCTTGCTCTGCTGCAGACATTCAAGCAGTCCAACCACTGCCTGTTCATCCTCACACCCTTTCCGCCCCTGAATGCTCTCCTTCCTCCTTCGTGCCCTGGGGCCCCACGCTGGTCTCAGCCCCTCTTTATCCCAGCCAAGACAAACTGGTTAAGTTATTAGAGGAGTGCATTTTAGTTACTCAGACACACACACTCTGATACACCCATATGGGGATGAAAGGCATTAATTTATGTCATGGTTTAGTTTATAAAAGTTCTTCCACATTTTCATAATAATTACACACACACACACACACATACACACACAGGCTCATGCCAAAGCCTGAGGGACGCATACAAGTTCAGAATCTAAAGAGAAATATCATCCAAAATCTGGAAAAAAAAGGTGACAACTTTTTTCCATTAAGAAGGAAATGGAAGAGGGTATAAAAAAAGGGAACCTTCTTACATTGGGAACGGTGAGAATGAGATTGGTGCAGCCACTATAGAGAACAGTATGGAGGGTCCTTAAGAAACTAAAAATAGAGTGACCATGTGATCCAGCAATCCCACCCCTGGACATATATCCAGAAGAAACAAAAACTCAGTCAAAAAGATATATGCATCCCAATGTACATAATAGCACTATTTATAATAGCCAAGACATGGAGGCAACCTAAATGTCCATTGACAGTGGAGTCGATAAAGAAAATGTGGTGTATATATATATATATATATATATATATAGTTACTCAGCCATAAAAAGAGCAAAATAATGCCATTTATAGCAACAGGGATGGACCTAGAAATTGTCATGCTGAGTGAAGTAAGTCAGACAAAGAAAACCAAATATCATATGATATCACTCATATGTGGAATATGACTTTTAAAAAGATACAAATGAGCTTATTTACAAAATAGAAATGGATTCACAAACATAGAAAACAAACTTATGGTTACCAAAGGGGAAAGGTAGGGGAGGGATAGAATAGGAGTTGGTGATTGACAGATACATACTGCTATATATAAACCAGATGAACAACAGGGACCTACTGCATAGCACTGGGAACTGTATTCAGTATCTTGTAATAACCTATAACAGAAAAGAATCTGAAAAAGTGCACACACACACACACACGTGTGTGTGTATGGACTTCCAGTTGCTCGGCTGTAAAGAATCCACCTGCAATGCAGGAGCTTCAGGAGATGCAAGTTCGATCCCTGGGTTGGGAAGATTCCCTGGAGAAGGACACAGCAAACCACTCCAGTATTCTTGCCTGGAGAATCCTACGGACAGAGGAGATTGGCAGGCTACAGTCCATAGGGTCGAAAAAAGTCAGATGTGACTGAAGTGACTTGGCAAACACATGCATGCACGTGCGCGTGCACACACACACACACACACACCTGAAACTAACACAACATTGTAAATCACTATGTTTCAATTTTTTAAAAAGAAGGAGCAAGACGTGAAATATAATAAGTAAAAACTAAGTCCAGCTGCCAGAATGGCAACTCCTTCCCGCCTTCTCTGCCATTTGGGTCTGACCAGGGAGGATCCAAGGAACTGTAAATTCTCACCCTCTCAAGGAAATGGGCAATGCTTTTCCAGG
Source organism: Bos indicus (assembly GCF_029378745.1). Lineage (NCBI taxonomy): Eukaryota > Metazoa > Chordata > Mammalia > Artiodactyla > Bovidae > Bos > Bos indicus. The sequence continues at coordinate 58,660,142 of NC_091775.1, read as the reverse complement.
AGAAACTTAGTAGAAACAAGGAAAAGATGGTACAAAATGCTACTTTCCAGGACTATTTTGTACTAATATTCAAACAAATCAGCACCATTTCCTGAAGCGGATACCTGTGCCCCACAGTTCCTCCACTTTCATTTATTTACCAGCACCATGTGTGGGTCTGACTCTGTGTGGTTATAAGTGGAGCCTTACACCACTGCACTTTGGAGGGACCAGGGCTCCTTCTCTGGCTGTGGACTTTCACTGGGAATGTATTGGTCTTTATTTAGGGGGACATTGCTTAAAAGTGCTAGGCTCTTTGCAGATCTGTTCAGTGGTCACAACAAGAGTTCCTACCTTAAAGAGTTGTTATGAAGATTCAAGTAGCAATGTAGATTAATAAACATTTCACTTATTTTCCAGAACAAAGTAACTGAAAAGGTGTATTAGACTATTTGTCAATATTATTATAATTACATAATGCATCCTGGCCACATGCACTCATTTGCCCCCACCCCTCGCTGGCTCTCACCTAACCATCTTCATTCAACTAGAAAATGAAAGCTAAGGTCTGGCCACAAACAGGGCAAACCTCCCAGAGTGATAGCAGACATCACCAAGCAAGGCAGACAAACACCCTCACATGAGGAGCTCTGATTTGCTTCTAAGATGCTCATACTTTGCTTCCAAGTTGTTCTAATCTTGAGACCATGGGCACCCAGAAGACAGAAATGAATTGAACAGAGTTGCAAATAGACAAGTGCCCAATCTCTTCAGAGACAATATACTGCCATTCATAACTACTTTGGCCTAAAATTAATGATCGTAAGAGGAAAGGAAATTTTAAGGGATTGGGAAAGTAAGCTGAATGCTTCATAGACCTTACTGGTAGGTCAGATTTGTACAAGACACCTTTTTTTTTCTGTAGTGTCAATCCTTTTCCTTATCACGTCTCTAATTTCAAAAAATTTAATTATCATTTCCTGTATCGAAACCACTGTTCATGTTTGTCTTTCCTCATCTGGGAGGATAAAAATAAAACACAGCTGATAGATAAATCTGGTGGTAGATTTGGAGGGATAGGATTTCCTCTACAATAGAATTCCTTCTTTTGTGTTCCCTGATGTCACCTGCCACATTGAAACATGAAGTAGAAAGACATACCAATATTTGTTTTAACCATACCTTGGCCCCTAAGTCTTCACTTTAAGACACTATTGGACTTTCTCTACTCTCATTCACCTTCTAATACCTGTCCCACAAAGGGCTTCTAGGAACTGATGACCAGAACAGGAGTACCTATGCAGGGGAGACTTTCAGCAACATTTTATAAATACTAACATTTCACCCAAGTGGTTCCTTGCCTCCCTCCCTCTTACCCTATTGCCAGACTCTCTTGCATACATTTATCACCTTACTAGGAGGTATATGAAAGAGTGAAAAGCAAGGAAAGCAGCAGTCCTTTTCTGGCTGTGAGATTTCCAAAGCCTATGCCACTGAGACACTGAGAGGACTCTATGGTTCAGTTAGCATGGTGGATAAATGCAGGAAAGTAATTCTTGCCTCACATTACCAACACCACCACCATCCTCTTAGCCTTGGAAAGATTCTCTTAAGCTGGAGGAAGAAAGAAGAGATAAAAAGGACATAATGGGAATGTATAGATGATGGAGGGTCCAGATAAAATGGACTGTAGTCCATCTTTTGAGACTCCAATAAAGGGATAAAGATTCAAAATATGTGCATATGATCTGACAACCAGAGGGGTCTTGCCTCATTCTAGTGATGGGTTCCTGATTAAAGCACCTGGTTCTAAAAAAGAATAGCTGCCCAGTGATGCTAAGAGGGAAGGGTAACAGAGGGCCTTCCAGGGAATCCCTGAACGTGGAGGACTCTGTGATGGGAACAAGGGTCATTTCAGATGATCAGCATCACCTGATGACTAAGGATAAAATGAACCTTCCCTCTATGACCTTGGCATTTATAAGCCAGATCTGCAGTTAGATACAGTCCCAAGCAAAGGAAATTACGTTAAGAGTAAATTTCTACTACCTAGCAACAGAGAGGCTCAAAATAGAAATAAAATTCAATTATAGAAGAATAAACAAAGATTACATTTCTTGCATATCTGAATGTGGTACTGGACCTTGAACTCAATACGTACCAGTACCACTGACTTATACACAGAACACAGTATGAATGAGGCTCCCTGGATTTAGCAACTGGTGGCCACGTGTGGCACAGCTGTTGCTTAATGGACTGGCGGGGAGCACAAATGCCTTCTTAGAAGACCTTTCGGCTTTGATTATAAGAGACGAACTAAAACAATAAGACAGGGTTGTTGTGTGGTCTGGAGGACGGTGCAGAGGGAGAAAAGCAAGAGAAGTTGCTGATTAAAAGATGAAATCTCAGTAGCAGGCAGCCAAGCTCCCAAAGTGATGCTGTATTCCCAAGTTCCAACTTTTCCCCACTTCAGCACAAGACCGCCAGAGTGGCGTGTGGGAAGGAAATGATTCCCAAAGTCACTTCTGTCTAAAAAAAAAAAAAAAAAAACCTCTGGCGGCTTGAGGAAAAGGACATGAGTTGAAATGACTTTAAAACTGTTCTGTAAAACTTTTAGGGCTGAATGTTATATGCCCATAAAACAAGGAAGTTGAGAGCTGGTCTGCAGGTGCCTTGTGATTACTTCCAGTTACTGGCTGAAACACACTCCTCCAAACACACCTTCTGCAAGTAAGGAACAAAGCCATCAGGATGTGTGTGGGTCCGAGGAAGGAGCACTTGTGGGCAGGGCAAGGGAGGAAAGTGGCAGACGTGGACAGACAGACAAAGGGAGAGAAAGAAATGGAAAATATTTCAAAAAGCCACTAGCACTTAGAAAATGAAGCAAATTTTTAACAGGACCAATCCAGGCATCATTCATCTCCAAGCCCTGTACTGGTCTCTTGGTTTTACAGCCTGTGGTCTCATGAGAAAGGAGTCCTTATTCTGGACAAGACTGAACTAAGAGTAGAGTGTGTAGAGGGTAAAGATTTTGCAAAGCTTGATGTTGTTTCTTGTCTCCTTTTACACTCTTTCAGCCATTTCTACCCCCCAACTCGCAAGCACTCCAGGCTTTCTAACCACTCTCATACCATGGGAGAAAAGTAATTTGATTAATGAAAACTGAAGATGTTATTACTGAGGCTTTGGAGACCTATGATGTAATCATTTCTTTGCTATTGGATGAGGGTGTTGCTTCACACACACACACACACACACACACACACACATACACAACCTCATGCCAAAATCTTAGGCGCTACAGAGTATGAATGGGAAAGACATTTTCCATAATTGATTTATCAATTCAGCCTTTATTGTGCATCTATTCAGTGTCAGGTCCTGTTCTAGGGCTTCCCTGGTGACTCAACAGTAAAGAATCTGCCTACCAATGTGGGAAACACAGGTTCAGTCCCTGAGTAGGGAAGATTCTCTGGAGGAGGAAATGGCAACTCACTCCAATATTCTTGCCTGGGAAATCCCATAGACAAAGGAGCCTTGTGTGCTATATTGCATGGGACTGCAGAAGAATGGGGCATGACTTGGTGACCAACAACACTGTTCTGGAAACAAAGGATTCAGTGATTACTAGGATATGTTCTAGTAGAGGAGATCTTTCAAGGTATCACATATAAAGGTGATTGTTTATTAATACTCCACATACTCACGAATGCATAAAACTATCTTTACATGCGTGCATGCTAAGTCACTTCAGTCGTGTCCAACTCTGTGTGACCCTATGGACTGCAGACTGCCAGGCTCCTCTTTCCATGGGATTTTCCAGGCAAGAATACTGGAGTGGGTTGCCATGTCCTCCTCAAATCTGTCTTCTGTTATTCAGTTGCTTGGTCGTGTCGGACTTTTTGTGACCTCATGGACTGCAGCACACCAGGCTTCCTTGTTCACCAACTCCCAGAGCTTATTCAAATTCATGTCCATTGAGTCGGTGATGCCATTCAACCATCTCGTACTCCATCCCTTTCTCCTCCTGCCTTCAGTCTTTTCCAGTATCAGATTCTTTTTCAATGAGTTGGCTCTTTGTATTAGGTGGCCAAACTATTGGAGCTTCAACTTCAGCCCTTCCAATGAATATTCAGGATTTATTTATTTTAGGATTGGCTGGTTTGACCTCCTTGCAGTCCAAGAGACTCTCAAGAGTCTTCTCCAACACCACAGTTCAAAAGCATCAATTCTTCAGCACTCAGCTTTCTTTATAGTCCAACTCTCACATCCATACATGACTACTGGAAAAACCATAGCTTTAACTATATAGACCTTTGTCAGCAAAGTAATCTCTCTGCTTTTTAGTACACTGTCTAGGTTTGTCATAGCTTTTCTTCCAAGGAGAAAGTGTCTTTTAATTTCATGGCTCCAGTCACCATCTACAGCGATTTTGGAGCCCAAGAAAAAAAAGTTTGCCACTGTTTCCATCATTTCCCCATCTATTTGACATGAAGTTATGGGACTGGATGCCAAGATCTTAGTTTTTTGAATGTTGAGTTTTAAGCCAGCTTTTTCACTCTCCTCTTTCACCTTCATCAAGAGGCTCTTTAGTTCCTCTTCCCTTTCTGCCATAAGAGTGGTGTCTTCTGCATGTCTGAGGTTATTGATATTTCTCCTGCAATCTTGATTCCAGCTTGTGCTTTATTCAGCTTGGCATTTTGCATGATGTCCTCTGCATATCAGTAAATAAGCAGGGTGACAATACACAGCCTTGATGCACTCCTTTCCTAATTTTGAACCAGTCAGTTGTTTCGTGTCCAGTTCTAACTGCTGCTTCTTGACCTGCATACAGGTTTCTCAGAAGAAAGGTAAGGTGGTTTGGCATTCCCATTTCTTTAAGAATTTTCCACACTTTGTTGTGATCCACACAGTCAAAGGCTTTAGTGTAGTCAATGAAGCAGAAGTAAATGTTTCTCTAGAATTCTCTTGTTTTTCTTAAGATCCAACAGATGTTGGCAATTTGACCTCTGGTTCCTTTGCCTTTTCTAAACCCAGTTTGAACTTCTGGAAGTTCTTAGTTCACATACTGTTGAAGCCTAGCTTGGAGAATTTTGGGCATTACTTTGCTAGTGCATGAAATGAGTACAATTGTGTGGTAGTTTGAGCATTCTTTGGCATTGCCTTTCTTTGGGATCGGAATGAAAACTGACCTTTTCCAATTCTGTGGCCACTGCTGAGTTTTCCAGATTTGCTAGCATATTGAGTGCAGAACTTTAACAGCATCATCTTTTAGGATTTGAAATAGCTCAGCTGGAATTCCATCACCTCCACTAGCTTTGTTTGTAGTGATGCTTCCTAAGGCCCCCTTGACTTCAAGCTCAGGATGTCTAGCTTTAGGTGAGCAATTACACCATCGTGGTTATCTGGGACATTATGATTTTTTTGTATAGCTTTTCTGTATATTCCTGCCATTTGTTCAAACCTATCTTTGGGCCACCCCAATTTCAGGACATGTAGTTCATACCAGAGGATAATTTTTTCAGGGTTTCAATGTCTAAGAGTGCCCACTATGTTTGAAACCCCAAGCAACCTAAAATAACACCACTTATAGAATGTCGTCTTCTGATAATTAAATAATCTGCAGAAGCAGCCAGTGGGCAATGGCCAGTAAACGCCCTTATCCTGTTCTCGCCCTGCAGCTTTTCTCATTAATGATTCTGTAAGTCCTCATAGGAACCTGGTGTGCTCCAGTTTACATGTCTTGTTTGCTCCTAATCTCACATAAGAATCACTCCACTTTGGCACAGTGAAGAGGAGACAGTGGAGAAGAATGAAGCTGCTTTGCTCTAGCCCCATCATTTAGTGGTTTGTTGCACCAGGGTGCCCCTCTTCACCTCCTGCAGACTCTTCGACCCTTCCCACTCTGGTTCCTTCATCCACACTCCTCAGAGACAATCGGGCTGAGATTACCAAAGACTTCCCACTTGCCAAATCCATGGCTGTTTCTCGCTCACATTGTGAATGAATGTGTCACAACTGATGTCAGAGTCCAATCTCAATGCCAACTGTTTGGTTAGGAGGACGTCAAGCTTTGTCTTGCGGGGTGGGGGGATGGGGATGCCCTATGAAAATTCTAGGTGAGGGAAGTTTGTATCCCCTGTGGGCTCACATCTGCTGCTTCCGTCTTCCCCTGCCGGGCCATGCAGCTCCTGCTTTGCCTTCCACCAGATATATGCCACACCCATGCCACCACCCCCAAACTGCCAACAATCACTTATTCTTTCCTTCTGTGACTCACAAGGAGATTACTTTTGCTTCTTTTAATTTTTCTGCTTTTTTTTTTTTTTGTAGAATAATGGCTTTACCAACTCAAAGGACATGAATCTGAGCAAACTCCAGAAGATAGTGAAGGACTGTGAAGCCTGGCATGCTGCAGTCCATAGGGTTGCAAATAATCAGACGTGAATTAGCAACTGAAGAACAACAATTGCTTTACAATGTTGTGCTGATTCCTGCTGTGTAACAACACGAATCAGCTAAAACTGAATATATATATATATATACATATACACACACACACACACGTGTGCGAGCTAAGTCACTTCAGTCACCATGTCCAACTCTTTGCAACCCTATGGACTATATAGTCTACCAGGCTCCTCTGTCCTTGGGATTCTCAGGCAAGAATATGGGAGTGGGGTGCCATGACCTCCTCCAGAGATCTTCTGGACCCAGGGATTGAACCCATGTCTCCTGTGGCTCCTGTATTACAAGCAGATTCTTCACCACTGAGCTACTAGGGAGGCATATATCCCTCTTGAGCCTCCCTCCCACCCCATCCCCTATCCCTCCCTTCTCGATGGTCACAGAGTGCCAGGCTGGGCTCCTTGTGTTATAGAGCAGCTTCCTTGGGCTCCCTGTGTTATATATATTAGCTATCCGCTTTACACATTAGGTACTGTGTATATGTTCAGGCTACCTTCTCAATTAGGCCCCTCAGTTAGGCCCACCCCCTCTTTCCCCTAAGCAACCTAGATGTCCATTGACAGATGAATGGATAAAGAAATTGTGGCACATATATACAAAGGAGTATTAGCCATAAAAAAGAAAGAATGGGAGTCAGTTGAACTAAGGTGAGTTAACCTAGAGCCTGTTATTCAGAGTAAAGTGAGAAAGAGAAAAATAAATATTGCATATTACGCATATATGTGGTATCTCTTTGCTTCTTATAAGTTGCTTTGCCTCTGCAAAAAGTTTGACCCTTAAAACACATTGTTTACTCTTTTACAAAGGAGCGAACATCTTTCTAGGACACTAAAATTCTCTAGGATGGAGATGAGTTAGGTGAGAGGTTAAGGGCACAACCAAGAATGTCAGCCACAGACACGTGGTATGTGGAACTTCTGCTGTTGCTACTACTGCTAGTACCAGTGGGGCTAATATTTACTGAAGCCCTACTATGCACCAGGTACTTTTAAAATTCATTCATTTATTAATTTGGCTGTGCTGTGTCTTAGTTGCACCATGTGGGATCTAGTTCCCTGACCGGGGATTGAACCTGGGCCCCCTGCATTGGGAGTGCAGTCTTAGCCACTGGACCACCAGGGAAGTCCATGTGCCAGGCACTCTTCCTTTATTCCCATTTTATATATTAGGTGACTTGCTTAACATATATTTCTTCCTATCTTTTGGAAGCCATAGCCCACTCTATCACTCAAATATATTTTTTCCTACAAGGGTCGTATTACCTGGACTCCTTAGAAGATCCTATATGTCTAAAGCCCCATTGTAAGCCAGGCTCAAGTTCCCTCCCACACAGTTCTTAGGTCGCATGTGTTGGGGCATGTTGCTTGTGATCTGATCAGTATCTCTGAATGTTCTTGGCAGTACAACATTCCCTAGGACAATTAGAAAGATGGTTGGCCCAGAACACTCTGAAGTGTTCAACGTCCATGCCAGAGAGTGACCGACTGTCCTTTCTAACCTAGCCAAGATGCCCTTGTACTTACTTCATCTTTCTGAAGCAGGCATATTTGTGGGCCTCAAGGGACTCTCTCAAACCCCTCTTTCCTTTGGTGTCTGGTACACTTCTGAATCCTGCTCCTCCTCTGCTTTTGTGGAAATCCTTTGCATGGTCAAATTGGTAGAGACCCCAAATTTAACACCTCCAAAATCAAACTACCTCGCTCTTTGCTCCTCTTTTTTTTCTATATTTTCTACCTTGGCACCACCATCCACTCAGTCAAACACAACTCTATTTCCCTCATCTATTTATTTATGTGAAAAAAGTTTCTCAGCACTTAGAGCTAAAAAAGAAAAAAAAAAGCAATATAACTGATGCTAAATCCTGTCTTATTATAGCAGTAATTACTTTTCATCCACTGACACAAGAACTAATCTGGGACAGAAAAGCCATTCTCAACTCACTAAATGTGCATTTTCCACTTTGCTTACTAGTCATCAATCAACATTTTAAAGTATTGTTTTGATCAATTTTGGACAAGGAAACATTTCAAAAGCTAACTCAATTGAGAAGAAATTTTTAACTCATTATAACTTATGATCAGTATCAACATTAATATCCTGTTTGTGATATTGTATTATAGTTTTGCAGATGCTTCCCTTGAAGGAAAATGGGTAAAGGATATGTGGAATCTCTTTGTACTATTTCTTACAACCACATGTGAATATACAATTATCTCAAAATAAAAAATTTAATTAAAAGATATCACAAAAGAGTTGTTTTACTCAAAATCTGTTTTTAGAAGATAAACAGGTGACTTACTAAACCCACTCCAGTATTCTTGCCTGGAAAATCCCATGGATGGAGGAGCCTAGTGGGCTACAGTCAGTGGGGTCACAAAGAGTCAGACATGATTGAGTGACTTCACTTTCACTTCCTTTCATTGTTACATTAAGTGCAAAGTTCTATATGTGTGGGTGGTGTGTGTGCGCACGGGCACGCACACTCAGTCACTTCAGTCATGTCCAACTCTTTGCAACCTTATGGACTATCACTCTCCAGGCTGCCCTGTACCTAGGATTCTCCAGGCAATAATACTGGAGTGGGTTGCCATTCCCTCCTCCAGGGATCTTTCCAAATGAGGGATCGAACCTGCATCTCTTATGTCTCCTGCACTGCAGGCAGATTCTTTACTGTTGAGATATCGGGGAAGCCCACAAACTTCTATAGGAGCAATGAAATGGAAACACAAATCCAAAGAGAAAAAAGGAGCAATGAGCAATTTCTCAATGTTAAAATAGTAGCAGATGAATGGATAAGAAAGCTATGGTACATATACACAATGGAGTATTACTCCGCCATTAAAAAGAATTCATTTGAATCAGTTTTAATGAGGTGGATGAAACTGGAGCCTATTATACAGAGTGAAGTAAGCCAGAAAGAAAAACACCAATACAGTATACTAACATATATATATGGAATTTAGAAAGATGGTAATAATAACCCTGTATACGAGACAGCAAAAGACACACTGATGTATAGAACAGTCTTATGGACTCTGTGGGAGAGGGAGAGGGTGGGAAGATTTGGGAGAATGGCATTGAAACATGTATACTATCATGTATGAAACGAGTCGCCAGTCCAGGTTCGATGCACGATACTGGATGCTTGGGGCTGGTGCACTGGGATGACCCAGAGGGATGGTATGGGGAGGGAGGAGGGAGGAGGGTTCAGGATGGGGAACACATGTATACCTGTGGTGGATTCATTTTGATATTTGGCAAAACCAATACAATATTGTAAAGTTTAAAAATAAAATAAAATTTAAAAAAAATAAAAGAATGCTAAAATAATCTAAAAAAAAATTTTTTTTAAAAATGGGAAAAAAAGTACATGGCCATACATTTTTAAATGAATGATAGTAATTATCAAATTGTTATGTTAGTGAGGATACATTTAGTAGAGGAGATTTAAAAAGCATTTTTAAATGTCAATAATTTAGACAATATACCAGCAATATAATATAATTAAATTGCTATAATTTAAACTTATGGCTAAATTTTTAGTTGTTACTTTTAAAATCTATGAAGGGGTAAAGGGGTTTTTCAAAAGTCTTTTAGGAGTTACAAGAAAGCAAAAATGAGTTTGAAGAGCACTGTTCTAGCGATTCCAAGGACATTCCATTTCTAAGCAAGTCTAGATTTATAACAGTCTAAACATTGGCATCTACCTTTTGTTTCGCTCTGGAATGCCCTGCCATTGTCTGCCACACAAACTTCTGCTTATCTTTTAACTCTCTACTCCAGCCTCAGCCCCTCAGCCCGCTCTCCCCTTCTTCTCTGATATTTTTGGCATAACCAAGCACTTTCTTGTCACGTTCCTACTTGCCCTCATGTGCAGCAGATTCACATAGTATGACTATAAGTTTGTATTTGCCTGTCTGTCTCCCAATTTTGCTGTGCATATCCCTACAGTGAACTTCTTCTAATTATTCTATCTTTGACAGTACCATGAAATGAATTCAATTCAATTTTCCAGTAGTCATGTGTGGTTGTGAGAGTTGGACTCTAAAGAAGGCTGAGCATTGAAGACTTGATGTTTTCAAACTGTGGTGCTGCAGAAGACTCCTGAGAGTCCCTTGGACAGTAAAGAGATCAAACCAGTCAATTCTAAAAGAAATCAACCCTGAATATTTGTTGGAAGGACTGATGCTGAAGCTGAAGCCCCAATACTTTGACCACCTGATGCGAAGAGCAAACTCATTGGAAAAGACCCTGAAGCTGGGAAAGATTGAAGACAGGAGGAGAAGGTGCAGCAGAGGATGAGATGGTTGAATGGCATCAGTGACTCAATGGACATGAATTTGAGCACTCCAGGAAATACTGAAGGACAGGGAAGCCTGGCATGCTGCAGTTCATGGGGTCATGAAGAGTTGGACTTAGCGACTGAACAATAATAACAAGCACTAACTTAAGACTTCTGCCTTTGAAGACATGTTTTCAGTTTAAGTGTTGTTGTACACTAAAGGTAGAGATAGTCAAAACACTGAGCTCAAGGGGATCTCACTTATTCATTTACTGATTAAAAAAGATTCTGCCCTGCATTACCACAGCATTGACAGTACAAAATCATGCTAAGGTCAGAAATGGGTTGACCACAGATTACCTTGGTTTTTCCACATAGTGACTTAAGCTGTTTGTAGTCAGAAATTGGCCTCAATCTTCCAACTTTCAGACTAGTGTACTTATCTGCCAGGTCACTCAAGTGACCCTCAAAATACAGAGTCTTGAATGTTGACACAGATAATCTTATCTTGAGTTTTGTAAAGACTGTGTTTAGAAAATCATAAACGTCTTCCTCTATCATGTTATTTCAGCTGTCTGTACTACTCTACACCTGATTTAGGTCAATATAGTTCCTTTATTCAATCACAGTTATGATTGAACAAGAAAAAGTAAATAAGAACATGAGAAATTTCATATTGAGTCAGACATTTCAGCTGTTCAGTCTACTCTTCTACTTCTTAAAAACAAATTAGGAAACATGTGGTGGGGAACTAGTTACTCTTAAAAGGTTTAAGAATAAAATTTAAAATCCCTAGCTTCTTTTTCAATTCATTATGAGTCAGTGACCAATGACATAATTTAAATATTTCTTTTCTCTTTTTTAAAAAAATATTTATTTTTAATTGAAGGATAATTGCTTTACAATATTGTGTTGGTTTCTGCTATACATCAACTGAATCAGTCATAGGTACACCTATGTCCCCTCCCTCTTGATACTCCCTCCCACTTCCCACCCCATCCCACCCCTTAGGTTGTTACAGAACCCTAGTTTGAACAAACATTTCTTGAAACCATTTAAATTTAATACCTTCATTCATTTATTCATTCATCCCTTCATTCAGTGAGCTTTCAAAAAGCTCTATGTGATATGTTCTATTTATGCATAGAGACTACTGACCTTATTTAGATTTCACCAGTTTCTGCATGCAGTCTGGTGTGTATGCGTGTAGTTCTGTGAAATTTTATCACATGTTCGTATACCTTGGTGTACTACCACCACAATCAAGACACTGAAACGTTCAATCACCATTAAGATTGCTCCTCTATTATCCTTCGCGCCCCCCCTCACGCATACCTCTCTCCTCAATCCTCTACTATTCCTAACCCCTGACAACCACTAGCTTGTTCTCTCTCTCTAGTCTTCTTTTTTAACTTTGAGAATACCACATGAATTTTTGAGAATATTATATAATATTCTCAAACATGCAACTTGTGAGATTTCTTTCACTCCCCATACCACCCTTGAGATCCATGTAAATTGTTGCATGTATCAATACTCTGTTTTTTTTTTTTATTACTGAGTAGTGTTGTTGGCTTCGCAGGTGTCTCAGCAGTAAAGAACCCACCTGCCAAGCAGGAGGTGCAGGTTCCATCCCTGGGTCAGGAAGATCCTCTGGAGTAGGAAATGCCAACCCACTCCAGTATTCTTGCCTGGAAAATCCCATGTACAGAGGAGCCTGGTGGGCTACAATCCATGGGGTTGCAGGGTCGGACACAACTGAGCGACTGAGCACAGCAGGCACACGTGCACATTCCACTGTACGGATGTATCATTGTTTGCTTAAAGTTATCACTAAAAAATACTCTTGTCATTTCCAGTTTTGCTCTATTGCAAATAGAGCTACTATGAAGATCAATACACAGGTTTTGGAGTGGACATATATTTTCACTTTTCTGGGACAAATATTCAGTAGTCCAGTTACTGGGTCATATGGTAAGTATACATTTAATTTTACAAGAAACTGCCAAAGTATTCTCCAAACTGGTTGTGCCGTTTTACTTTTTCATTAGCAATATATGCAATATCCAGTTCTCTGCATTCTCACTAGCAATTAGTATTGTTATTATTACTTTTTAGGTCTTTTAGTAAGTGTAGCCTCATTGTGGCTTTAATTTGTTTTTCCCTAATGATATTAAATATTTTTTCATGTGCTTACTTCCCATCTGTATATCTTCTTTGGCAAAATGTCTGTGCTTTGGCCCATTTTCTAACTGGAATATTTGTTTACTCTTGTTTTCAAAGTTCTTTATATATTATAGACACAAATCCTTTGTGAGATGTACGACGGTTTGCAGATACTTCTGCCAAGTCTGCCATTGCTTTGTTCATCTTAATAAGGTGTTTCTCAGACAAAAAATTTTAATTTTGATTAAGTTCAATTTATCCATTGTCATGTCTATGGACTATGCTTTGGGTGTGATATATAAGCACTCTTCACCTAACCTTGCCCTGAAGATCTTCTCTTATGATTTCTTTATGAAGTTATACAGTATTACTTTTTATATTTAAACCTATGATCTATTTTGATCTAAGAATTTTGATCTAATTCTTATATAAGGTATATATAAGCTGTCTAAAATGAATAAATCAGTAATTTTTCTAGATATTGGTATAGAAGGGGCTTAAATCATTTAATTTACTTTACTTTTTTTTTGTCTTTCATGCCATTGTTGTCATGTTTTAACCACATATACTTTAAACCAAAAAAATTTTTTATTACTTTTAATATTTTTCTCCTATCTAGTGTGGTTCATTTCTTTTTGTATGTCTCTGTTTCCATTTGGGGTCATCTTCTTTCTATTTGGATAGCTTTCTTCAATATTTACTTTACTGCTGGTATTAAATTATCTATTTTTGTCTGAAAATATGTTTAATTTTTCTTTAAAAGATTTTTTTGCTGAATATAGAATTATAACTTGGCAATTATTCTTTTAGCATTTTAAAAAATCTATCAATCTGTGTTTTATGACTTCCATAGTTTCTGTTGAAAAATCAGCATGCCAATCTTACTGCTGCTTCTTTTAAAGTAACAATTTTTCTCTGGTTACTTTTGAGTATTTTCTGTTTGCCTTTGATTTTCAGCATGTTTGCTATAATGAATCAAGTTGTGATTTTCTTTCTATTTATCCTTCTTAGGGTTTGAGAAACATTTTGAATCTGTAGTTTGATATTTTTTGTCACCTTGCAAAATTCTCAGCTGCTATCTCTTTGATATTGTTTCTGCCTCAAAATCTTTCTCTTTTGCTTCTAGAACTCCAATTTACAGTAGGAATTTTTCATCAGGTCTCAAATGCTTCATGCTGTTTTCTATATTTTTACATCACTTTTTCTCTTTGAGCTTCAATATCTATGTGTTCTTTAGTTTTCTAAATCTTTTCTCCTGCTCACAAACTAATCTATTAATTTCTTAATTTTAGCTACTATATTTTTGTCCTAAAATTTCCCTTTGATTCACTAATATAGATTCTAATTCTCTGAGGACACTCTACAACTTTTTATCTATCTTGAACATATTAATCATAATTATCTTAAGCCACTATTCCATAACTCCAATATCTGGATAATCTGTGGATCTGCATTTATGGAGTGATTGCTTATTTCTTTGTTTAGTTTTGTTTACCATCATTTGATCCTGTCTCTTGGCATAACTGGAATTTTTTTTTTTTACTGGTTTCAGGACATTGTGCATGGAAATTTGTAGAGGTTTTTGATGATATTGTCTTCCTCCAGAGCATATTTAACTTTCTTTTGTTAGGCAGTTAAATATAGGCAGATGCTGCTACTGCTGCTGCTAGGTCACTTCAGTCATGTCTGACTCTGTGACTCTATAGACTGTATTCTGCCAGGCTCCTTTTTCCGTGGGATCCTCCAGGCAAGATGACCTTCCTAAAAACAGGTATTTAAGAGTGTTTCAGGCTGAATTTTATGCTTTGTGTAAGCTAGACTATTTATGTTTTCCTTCATAGAATGTCTATGAAGAGTATTTCATAGAGTGTCTCAATGCCCCTCCTTGACAGAATCTCAATTCCATTTTTTTGTCCCCCCCACTGTAAGACTCCTGATATTACTTTTCAGCTTTTTTATCTAATAGCAGCTATTTTACAGCAATTCTTGTTTTCTTGGTCACTGACTTAGAGAATGCATAGTTCAGAAATCAGAAAATATCTTAAAATTATGAGTAGAATATCACATTTATTTTTTCCATGGTTTCTATTTCTCTGGGAACTTGATCCCTCTAGTCTGGATACCTTAGAAGTTCTGACTTATAGTTTTTGTCTCCCCAGTAGTGAGACTGAAACATGCTCTGGACTGCTGCTCTCTGATCTGCTTCTATTACTTTTACTGAGAATTGGCAATTTCCCTCAAGGAGAAAAAAACAAAAACCCAAAACTGAGCTATATGTAGATCTCACGTCAATGCAGCTTTCTTCTAATTGAGGATTGGTTCTCTGAAATCATTGTCTTGGCTGATGTCTGATGTTTTCAAGTAGCTAATTTTTTGGTATTTTGTCCATTTTTTTTATTTAAATGAATTTTGTCAATGGCCTAGTACCAGAAAAGTTAGAAAATACTCAAGGCTCTGCTCCCATCTCAACAATTCTTATTAAGGGGCCAAGATTTGTCTCCATAATGGCTAGGCAGATCTTTTTTTTTTTTTTTTTTGAAGGTTTTTTGAACAAGTAGATTCAATTCCCAATGACTGACCTAGGATTCTTAGAAACCATTATTGATAAACCTTGCTGTCATATATACTGAAACGTAACATTTGGTGAATCAGATGTGAGCCAATTTGGAGATATTTTCTTAAAGTTTTGTATGCTCCTCTGTTACCACTGTTTATCATGAGGATAATTCAAGATACTCAAACTCACTACTAAATGATTTATTGGCATATAACCTTCCAGCTTGCCTCTTACAACCATGAAGACTAGAATGACTCACATTAGTTTTGATTTGGACAGCACCACTCACCTCACAAATTTCTGACTTATCATATACTGACAACTGAAAATACAAAATTTAATGATAAAAGGAGAGCCCTAAAACTGTATCAGATGACTATAGAGCCAATGAAACCCAGGATAAACAAAGCATTCAGTTTGGATCACTACAGGTTTAACTTTTTATTATCTCTTCCTTTCTTGAGATATATAGCCCTACTGTATGCTGACCTAATTCGCTACAGGGATTTCTATGTTCTGGTTTCCTCTTGAACAGGAACAATATCTTTTCATCTATTGTTAACCTATTGCTTCTTATTCCTTCCCCAATCTTTTGGACACATCCATGCAAGATGACCAGCAATCTTCTGGCACAGTGATTATTGCAAACCAGATTTCACAGTCTAGCCACCTTTTTGCTTGGTTCCCTCTTGAGATTAATCAAGACACAAAATGGATCTTATCCCATGTCAGCAATTTATTTGCATCTAGATTATTTGGTCTAGAATCTTCTGAATATTTGATCTAGAACATTCTGAGTATTTGCCACATTGCCCTAGTACATCTTACCTGTCTTCATTAAAACATTTTGAAAAACTCTCCTCAAAGCTATTATCAGCCCAAAGAAGCTAATTTATTAAGTAAATTTATTTTTCTCTCCATTTCCCCCCAAACTAACTTTCACAGATTCCCTTCCAACCTGCTCATTTCTCCAACTGTAGTTGTTCTTCAACTTTACTTACCCAGGTGACTGATGGCTTCCTTGTCCCAAGGCCAGGTGGCAGCACCTGCAAGGTCTTCTCGTACTGAGTTGCCAAAGTAGACATTGAGGAAGTGGGTGCTGTTGAGCTGCAGTGCCTCCTTCAGCTCCTTCACACTCATGTACGCCCTGGGGAGCACATAAGACAGGAAATGTCACACCAAAGGATCAGTACATAGAAAGGAACAGAGCCAGATCTAATCAGACTCTGGCTTCCCAACCATCATTGCCTTTTAGAGGAGAAGGGCAAAGAGGCTGAGACCAGGTATCATGGTGCTCTCAAAAAAGACACTAATACTCATTTAGAATATTTATTCCAAGATAAATAATATCCTACCTTTTTTGGCACCATAATATTTATATGAATACTCAGTATTTGACATCATACTCAGTTCCCCACTTAACGCCTAGATTATTTCTTCAAGATAAACCCAATGATACTCTTAATTCTATGCCTTGAGAATTACTCTCCAGTCCATGGTGAATGAGGCCTTCCAGTTCTCAATCTCTGGTTCTATCACACTGCACGATCTTTACTATAAGAAGATTGATTAAATCTCTATTTCAGCATATGCTTGCTTTGGGCATTTTTAAAAAAGGTAAATAGTAACCAGGAAACACAAAGTTAAAGAGGAAAAAGAGATGAGTTATAGGAAGGAAAGGATAACATAAAGCTACTGCAGAAAATATTAGTTTTATGTATATTTTTTCTCTTTCTAGTACCTTAATCCATAAACTCTCTAACCCTACTCTGACTACTTTATACTCACTGAGTATCTCTATTGGTGGCCTTCAAAGAACTAGGTAATATTATGTTTGTACTTATTTGCAGACTTAAAGGTCTATTAAAAACACATGCCCCATGGCCCATAGAATAAAGGGGGAAACAAGCATTCGATCTCTTTTAAAGCTCATATATAGTCAAAGACCTTCATTTTCCTGACACGAGTGAAACTTAAAACTTCACCATGAGCAAACAGAGCCTCATCATTCTCAATGGAGAGTTATTTTAAGAAAGAACAACTAAACCAAAACTGAGTCGCCCCTTGGATTCACTGGAAATGCTGCTCCAAAAATAGCAATGATCCTATCACAGCTTCAACTATGCAGACAGCTCTCTCAACATAGTTGAAAATATCCTTTATAGATTGATGCTTTATGCTTACTACTCTGGTAGACAAGCTGCAGACACTGAAATCACTCAACCCTGAAGCTCATGTGAGAACAGCATGACCCTCTTCTCTTGCTTACTTTGCCTCCCAACTACACTGTTGATGCCATCTATTTAATCCACATGTAAGATATATTGGCAAGGAGTATCCAAGAAATAGAGATCCCAAAGAAGACTGTATTTGTGTTCTTTGGCACAGAACCAAAAAGAGGAATAAAGAAGCACAAAAAGACTTTGCTTTAAAACCAAAAGTGCTTAGGAGAAAGGGGGTTTTAAAATATCCTTTCTTATTGACTTATAATATCTTGGAAAAATAGTTCTCCTCTCCCAAGAAACCATCCAGATTCCATGAAGTGATGTCAGATGTGATCAGAAGGATATTCCTTCTTCTGCTTTCCTGGAGACTCAGTGGTTTTTGAACTGTCGCCTGGTTTTCCACAGACATTAGTCACATTCCCTTTCCTTTTCTCCTTTATTAAAAACAATTACAATTTCCTGCAATGACAAATCGATGGTTTGGAGCTATGATGACATCAAGTAACTCTTCAACATGGAGATGTTCTAATCGGTCAGACGAAAGAAGAGGCAGCATGGAAAGGAGGAAAGAA
The DNA here is from genome assembly GCF_029378745.1 of Bos indicus. Taxonomy (NCBI): domain Eukaryota; kingdom Metazoa; phylum Chordata; class Mammalia; order Artiodactyla; family Bovidae; genus Bos; species Bos indicus. Next base: position 58,641,893 of record NC_091775.1, on the reverse strand, counting down.
AGAAGAAAGAAAAGGAAAGGAAAAAAGAAACGATTAGAAAAGAAAGGAGAAGGACCAGTGACTGAGCCTTCACAGAGGCAGGGTACCAAGGAAGAAAAACTGCACCCTCTGTTCCTTTTCAGACAGCCCACTAAAATTAGGAATTGGGAACTTGACAGTTTTCTCTCTTTTCTCCTCCCTCACTTTCCCCAAGTCCCCCTGTTCCTGGCATGGTTTACTTGGGCTACCTGTGTGTTCCTGGCTTCCCTGTCTGCCACTTACCAACCTTGGCCACCATCCTTCTGTTCTCCCTCAACCCAGCAGTTCCAATAATTTCCTTTGAGCCATTCTCCAAGAGGCCTCCTCCTCCACCACCAACTCATCAGTTGGGTCTACTCATTTCCCTTTCCTTCCTTGCCCATCCCTCTCCCAGCCATAAATTACTCTTCCAGATGAGAGTGTTTATGTAATGCTGGTAGCAAACTGGATGCAGTCGCTCTAACTCCTGTACTCCAAAAAGACATAGGTAGAAGTCGGCAAGTATAAGGGAAAAATACATTTTTAAAAGCTAGAGACAGTAGGAAACGGTCATTAAGGAAAACTATAGAGGAGAGTCTTATTTTGTTGGAGACAAACATTTTTGTCCAGATTTTTCCCTAAACCAAAAAAGGGTAAAAGTGTAGCTATCCAAAGGGTGTTCACTTTGCACGTAGACTGCCTCACCTATTATAATACATGTATGCCATTTCAGTATTTAATCTGAGCTAATAACATAAATGTCTTAGTTTGTCCACTAATATGACCAGAGCCTGGCTCAGACCTACAGTGAAGAGAATGGACATTATTCAAAAATTCAAACTATAACATCTTGCTTCAGAAATAAGTTATTAAGAGATATACTTGTCATCCAAAATATCTTAATATTCAAAGAAGAAATGACATACATAAGTGTCATAAAATGCATAAGCTCATGAACTGACCGGGACCAATGTACATAAATGTCATAAAAAGCATAGGTTCATGAACTGTCTAGAACTATGTGTTACAAGAGAGATGTGTTCAGTCACTCAGTCGTGTTCGACTCTTTGCTACCCCATGGATTATAGCCAACCAGGCTCCTGTGTCCATGGGATTTCCCAGGCAAGAATACTGGAGTGGGTTGCCATTTCCTCCTCCAGGGGATCTTCCTAGCCCAGGAATCGACCCTGCATCTCTTGCATCTCCTGCATTGGCAGGCAGATTCTTTACCACCATTCCACCTAGGACCCTGAAAAGAGAGACGAGCTGTATTAATCTACTTAATTTCTGCCAAGATCTCCCTTTACTCATCTTCTCCACACCCTAGATGGAAATACTCGCCATGAACTTCTCTCTGAGGGCTCAGACAGAGCAAAGTGAAGTTTCACCTTGATCTTCATAAACACTGTCTCAAAATCAAGCTTTCCTTGAGGCTGACATAGCAAGTTGTTCTGCCATAACTTAAGTCTTTTATTTCTGGTATGCCTCCTGGAAGAATACACACTTGTTTCACTATTTTATCACTGTCACCTACTGATTTGAGATTAACCATTGTCCAGTGTCCAGCCTACCACATTCCTTTGTTGGGCTCCACAACTGCTGACCCCTAGCCACACTCTCAGAGAAGGCAGTGGCACCCACTCCAGTACTCTTGCCTGGAAAATCCCATGGACAGAGGAGCCTGGAAGGCTGCAGTCCATGGGGTCGCTAAGAGTCGGACACAACTGAGCATCTTCACTTTCACTTTTCACTTTCATGCATTGGAGAAGGAAATGGCAACCCACTCCAGTGTTCTTGCCTGGAGAATCCCAGGGACGGGAGAGCCTGGTGGGCTGCCGTCTATGGGGTCACACAGAGTCCGACACGACTGAAGCGACTTAGCAGCAGTAGCAGCAGCAGCCGCACTCTAATATCTAACTTTCCATGAAAGTCCCAACTCTTGCTTAGTTTCCAATTAGGTAAAAGTAAAAGAATATAACAATAATGCCTCTTGTGTTCTAGTTTAATAGTCAGTCAAACAGCTCCCTTATAAACCAAGAGAAGTAATTCAGGCCAGAAAGAAGAAAAAGATCCTGAGCTGTCTGAAGGAAGTTGAATGAGCATCAAAAATTCTCATGTTAAAAAATGAGACATAAAAAGATGCATACATGTGTGCCCTAAGACTGGGACCCAGGGCACTGTTACCCACAGGCAGAGCAAGCCCCCTCCAGAGGAAGATGCTGCCTGCATGCCACAGGTGGTCAGGCAGCCTCCAGGAGAACAAAACCAGATGCCCCCAAGGACCCTCAGCCAATTCCCCTCACAGAAACAACTTGGGCCAAATCTTGGATATCTGGGTTTGGTTAAATCTAAATCTTTCTGTCACTGTTGTCCATCCGTTGGTTCTCAACACAAAATACGCAGAATGATTTCCCTCTGCCACCTGCATCTGCTAGCCACTTTGCCAGTTCTGTTTCTTCCTCTGGGCGACTATCCCCTTTGACCTGCTCCCCCAATCCTTGGGCTGTTCTCACACCATAAGGCTTACAGGTCCCCAGAGTACTAACTAGTATTCTCCTAGATGCTTAGGGCAACTTCAAAAACTTAGTGTTTTCTACCTCTGTCAAAGTGCTCCTGCTACTGTGCACGTGGCACTCTAATATGTCACTGTATCTTTCTATTTTCTTTCATTTTCCCATCCCCCAGCTGTCCCCTACACATCAAGGGCTTCACAGTCTGACTCACAGTCTTTCCCTTTGCCCAGCTCCTAGAGTCACTTGAAGAAATGTCAACACACTCCCTTACTTCCAATGACCTTTGCACACCATTCTCAATGTCACCCTAACTCAGATTGATTTTTTATTTCTGATCTAATGTGGATCTTTAGTGGCACTTGTCTAAATTGTTTATGGTCATCTCTTCTTCAGGAATTATTCAAAATATTCACCATTTTTCTTGCCCCTTCTTCCTCACCAACCTCAATCTCCTCTGACTCCTACACAAGTATGCCTCTTTCTTTGATGATAAAATGTAGGCCACTTATCATGAGCTCTATCACTCCCTTGAACAAAGCTAGTGGAGGTGATGGAATTCCAGCTGAGCTATTTCAATTCCTAAAAGATGATGCTGTTAAAGTGCTGCACTCAATATGCCAGCCAATTTGGGAAACTCAGCAGTAGCCACAGGACTGGAAAAGGTCAGTTTTCATTCCAATCCCAAAGAAGGCATTGCCAAAGAATGTTCAAACTACCATACAACTGTACTCATTTCACACACTATCAAAGTAATGTTCAAAATTCTCCAAGCCGGGCTTCAACAGTACGTGAACTGTGAACTTCCAGATGTTCAAGCTGGATTTATGAAAGGCAGAGGAACCAGAGACCAAATTGCCAACATCCATTGGATCATGAAAAAAGCAAGAGAGTTCCAGACAAACATCTACTTTTGCTTTATTGACTATGCCAAAGCCTTTGACTCTGTGGATCACAACAAACTGGAAAATTCTGAAAGAGATGGGAATACCAGACCACTTTACCTGCCTCCTGAGAAATCTATATGCAGGTCAAGAAGCAACAGTAAAAACCGGACATGGAACAACAGACTGGTTCCAAACAGGAAAAGGAGTAAGCCAAGGCTGTGTATTGTCACCCTGCTTATTTAACTTATATGCAGAGTACATCATGTGAAATGTCAGGCTGGAGGAATCACAAGCTGGAATCAAGATGTCGGGTAGAAATATCAATAACCTTAGATTTGCATATGACACCATCCTTATGGCAGCAAAGAACTTAAGAGCCTCTTGATGAAAGTGAAAGAGGAGAGTGAAAAAGTTGGCTTAAAGCTCAACATTCATAAAACTAAGATCATGGCATCCAGTCCCATCACTTCATGGCAAATAGATGGAGAAACAATGGAAACAATGAGAGACTTTATTTTGGGGGGCTCCAAATTCCTCCAGATGGTGACTGCAGCCATGCAATTAATACACACTTGCTCCTTGGAAGAAAAGCTATGACCAACCTAGACAACATATTAAAAAGCAGAGACATCACTTTGCCCTCAAAGGTCCATCTAGTCAAAGCTATTATTTTTCCACTAGTCATGTATGGATATGAGAGTTGGACTATAAAGAAAGCTTAGCACCAAACAATTTATGCTTTTGAACTGTGGTATTGGAGAAGACTCCCGAGAGTCCCTTAGACTTCAAGGAGATCAAATCAGTCAATCCTAAAGGAACTCAGTCCTGAACAGTCATTGGAAGGACTGATGCTGAAGCTGAAGCTCCAATACTTTGGCCATCTGATGTATAGAATAGACTCTTAGAAAAAGATCCTGATGCTGGGAAAGATTGAAGGCAGGAGGAGAAGGGGATGACAGAGGATGAGATGGTTGGATGGCATCACCAACTCAATGAACATGAGTTTGAGCAAGCTCCAGGAGTTGGTGAAGAACAGGGAAGCCTGGCTTGCCACAGTGCATGAGGTTGCAAAGAGTTAGACATGACTGAGTGACTGGACTGAACTAATCACTCCCTCACACACAAACACACTCCAACATTTATTTCTTTACTTATTTTTATTACCTTTCTTCTTGTCCTACAGGATGAGGCTTCTGAGAAAATCATAGCTAGGAAGAAAAAAGGGTTCTTCCTTTCTAATTCAAATCTCTTGAAAAGATAATTTCTTCATCTCCCATTTGTTTCTGTTTTCATCACATACCCCCCAATCCCACTGTAACCTGGTTTTTATGAGAACCACTTTCATGTTTATATTGTTAGTTACTTCCTGATTCTTGAAGTTCTCTGCTTTTATTGCAGTGTTCTTTCCCAATTCTTTCCTTGCTTTTGTGATCACAGATTCTCAGTCTCCATTGTGGGTTTCTCTTTCCCTTTCTGATTCTTATAAGTTATTCTCCTGGGTCATGATTGCAATCCATTCTTTTGTCATTCACCTTGTTCACCACTGGGAAATTTTCTATTCTTGAACTATGAAGTGCCTGTGTGTGTGTGTGTGTGTGTGTGTGTGTGTGTGTATCTGGATCCCCCACAGACATCTTGAAGTCAACATGTCAATGTTATGGGTGTTCTACCTGAGCAGAAACAAATTTCAGACACTGAATTTTAATTCCCATCTGAAATAGTAGTCTAATTGATGAATCTGTGGATATTTTTCCATGGATATATTTGCAAGAAGGGTTTGAATTTTGGCCAAAGGCAGAAGCAGTATGTGACGGTGTCCACAGAAAACCAAAAAGGCAAGAACAAGGGAAGAACCACAATGACATTCTGTCCATTACTTGATTTTAGAGACTGGATTTCGAGTTCTTTAGTAAGAAACAAAAAGAACTCTTTTCATAGGAAAACTGGTACAACCCAGGATACATAAGCAATACTTTAAGGTCTAATAACAAAATGAAGCACCAATTGAGGATAAGGGATACTCTCTCCATTTCTGGAAAGAATTAAGGGCTGTCAGCACCATTCTAACACTTGAAAGTTTTACAGCCTTGGGTTGCATTAGAAGCCAGCTCACTAATAAGGCCAGCTTTTCCCTAGAGAAACAGTGAGGGCAGAGCATCAGCTGGAAATGTTGAGTGTCAGCAGACAAGGTAAATACCATTGCCAGCATGCAACAGCAAACAGCAACAGAACCATAGATGCCAGTGGGCATGGATTTTTATGGCACACCAGTCTGAAGACTCCCAGAAATACTAAAGAAAGGGGCAATGTATGAAGATAAGATTTTATAGTTATACATTCTACTCGTGTAATTTGATTGTTAATAGCAGTGTGACATCATTCGTTCTCAGGGGGCATGTGGACTGGAGGATATTCAGTTTGTCTCTAACACTGAACTCATAGTCTTCTTCCCCACACTATCTTCTCCTCCAGTGCCTCTCTCTGAATTGCTGCCACTTCTATTACCCTCTCTATGACACGAGAAGAAAAGCCAGGATTCCTCCTCAATACTTCCTTCCCTCACCCTTGACTTCAGTTCTCTCAATGCTGCTGCTGCTGCTGCTAAGTCGCTTCAATCGTGTCCGACTCTGTGCGACCCCATAGACAGCAGCTTACCAGGCTCCCCTGTCCCTGGGATTCTCCAGGCAAGAACACTGGAGTGGGTTGCCATTTCCTTCTCCAATGCATGAAAATGAAAAGTGAAAGTGAAGTCACTCAGTCGTGTCCGACTCCTAGCGACCCCATGGACTGCAGCCTTCCAGGCTCCTCCATCCACGGGATTTTCCAGGCAAGAGTACTAGAGTGGGGTGCCATTGCCTTCTCTGAATTCTCTCAATAACCACCTACTAATGACCCCAGGAAGATAAGATCTCAAAATGATGATTGTTTCTCTTCTGAATGCCACAAAAGAGCCAAGATATCATCATCTCTCAGACATAATCAACTGGGAACAACATTTTTTTTTTTCTTGAAATTCAAATGTGGAGAACTTGACAACACTTTTTACACCCAAAATACTAACTCACTTCTGCTAATGCATATGGGAGTGAGTAGTACTACTGGAAATAAAATGGAATTATTCTCCTGAAATGTTTATGTATTGTAAGAACTTGAGGTTGAAATATAAGAGTTAACTGGAAATTTAAAGGATTTGAAGTCTAATGTCTTCTGTGCTAGGCAGAATAATACTCCCAAAGTTGTCCATGTTCTAATCCCTGCAATCTGGCACTATGTTACTTTACATGGAAAAGGGGACTTTGCAGTGATGCTTAGGAATGCACTTTGAGATGAGGAGACTATTCAGGATTTTCTAAGTGGGTCCAATCCAATTAGATGAGAACATTTCCCATCTGTGATCACAGAAAGAGGTGGCCATGGAAGCAGAGTCAGAGAAATATTACATTGCTGGCTTTGGAGCTGAAGGGAAGGGGATTGCAAGCCAAAGAATGTGGGCAGCCTTTAGAAGCTGGAAAAGGCAAAGAAGTGGTTTCTCCTGCAGATCCTCCAGAAAGATACACAGCCCTAACACCTTGATATTAGCTTGGTGAGACCCATGTCAAACTTCTGACCTACAGGATTGTAAGGTGATCAATATGTGTCATTTTCAGCCATTAAGCTTGTGATCACTTGTTGCAGCAGGAATAGAAAATGAATATATCTTCTCTCACTTAAATACAATATCTTTGGAAAATAAAAGAGCATACAGAGAATGAATGTCTGGCTTCCAAAGATGGTTTCAAAGCAAAGAACCTGTTTTAAAAGAAGGTGTGATTGCCTAGATAACTGGCTCAAAAGGCAGAAGAGAGTAAATTCCACCTTTCCAGTTCTTGGCAGTAGTTTATTTATCTGACCAAGAGAGTCACACCCTGAAATTTATTTGGAAGGGTAGCATAAAAATACCCATATAGCTTATTGGGTCAGGATAAGAAAAAAGAAAAGCATGAGGGAAGAAGTACCCAGTAAAACTTAAGAGAAAATGGTTGAACCAAAAGTCAGAGGTAGCATGTCAGCACCCCGAGGAGAACAGGTGCTTAAGCCAGAATGACTTGGTCTCATGTCCCACCTCTACCACTCACTGGCCATGTGGCACTGACAAGCTGCCTGTCATCATTCCTTCTCAGTTTCTTTATCTGTAAAATGAGAATAATGAAAGTATAATCTGTGTATACTTATTACAAATAAAAATCAGGTAACATATATAAAAATCACACATAAGACATCATCAATAAACATTATATTATTAATAACAATATCTAAGGTCTCAAATGTCTACATAATCAGCAACAAAGTTCAAAAATCATAATACAGGAAAGCAAGTATCAGCTTAAAGACTCTGGGTAGCTAGTCACTTGTTGAAGACAACTATGTCTGAGGACAGGCATACCTGGTGTGACAGAAATGAAGTTAAGTGAAATAGAAGTAATACCACAGTGCAAAAAGAAAGGAAATGCAACTGAAATAAGACACCCGAAGTAAATCCACAATGGAAAACATTTAGTGAAAATAAAATAGCAATGAACATTTTCTAGGCATAAACTACTGCTGGGCATGGTCAGGCAAAGGATAGCTTTGATACATCCCAAAGGCAGTTTCTAAAACTGACACAGAATAAAAATACAGTGATAATCTAGAACTTCAGGTGAGAAAGTTTCTGCCCGAAGACAGGTGCTGCTAATAGCAATGGCAGAACTTCTGATAAATACTTTATATGACTTTCGGGTAATATCTCTCAAAAACGTTCAAGAAAAAAGCAGGGTTATGATAATTTATTTTAATTCATATTAATAAGAAAGAACTAGATGGTGACATGGCACGGGAGAGTTCTTTTAATGAAAGAAATTCTATTTTAGTTCTTGCAATGGCCAGGACTGGTAACATCAGGGATTAGAGTTCAAGAAAACAGATTTCTAAAAGGGAATATGGTATAGTCTCAAGGGGAAAATGGCCCTTTGTAGGTGAAAGTGTATAAACCTTGAAAATCAGCATAATTCTAGGTTATCCCAATAAGGCAGAAAGGAGACAGAAAGTAATAGGAAGAACGAGGTTCTGTAAAAGAACTCCTTGCTGAGCTAAAATTTTAACAGAGCATATGTAGATTTTGGAAAGAGGAACAGCACAAACTATTAAAAAATAAGGTCAAAAATAAATATAAAGCCAGCATAAACATAAAAATGCAAAGTGATAAATTTTAAAATTTACAAAATCTGCATTCAGAATAGTAAGCAAGATAGAGTATAATAATACAGAAGGGAAAAAACTGAACTCTTCAAAGTCTGCTTTGCTGCCAAGACAAATAATCATGAAGAAATGCGCTTAATAAGTCATTAACTTGGCAATAGTTTATGTATCCCTAATAATAATAGTGATCACAATGAACTGAATCCCAAATACATGCCAGATGCTTCATATATATTTTCTCATGTAAGCTCTCAAGTCTATGAAGTCAGTATTATTTTATTTTACAGATTAGAAACTAAAACTTACAGAGATAAAGTCACTCGCCCCAAACCACACCGCTTGTAAGTTTTGGAGGCAAGTTTTAAACTTGAGTTCCTTTAACTCCAAAGCCCACATTCTTTCCCCTGTTCTTCAGTTGGTCTCCCTAGGATCTGTGAGTCACTGTGTTGGGCCTTGGCAATGAAAAGATGCATAAGGCATGACTCTCGTTTTCAAGAAGTTCAGTCTAGTGAAGAAAACAACCATGGAAACAAATGATTATAATGCAAGGTGCAAGGCATTGTAACAGCAGGGTGCCCAGAACTGTATGCAAGAATGGGAGACAAAGGGAAAACCAGCTCAGAGAAGCAGACATGAGTAAGGTTTTTTGAAGTTTCTGGTGGATACTGTCAGCTGGTTTGTGCACATCAATTCTTTCCTCCTTCTAGGTATCTTCCTGTTCTGGAAAACAGGAAAGTTGAACTCTACATTGGTCCAGCTCCCTTGCACCTAGGGATCTGGATGTCATTTAGAGTCTACCAATCAGCTGGGCTCTAGTTGGCAGGTGATGCCAACATGAAGACCTCACTTCTGACTGCTGCTTCTCTCTTTGCCTCCAAGCAGGGCTGGACCATTCTGTTACAGTGCCCAGCCCAGCCACTGGCAGTGAGGGTGTGGAGAAGTAGGCTGTGAGGCAAACCCTCTTTGCTGGTGTGGGTCTAGCAGACTTGGCACGACTCAGTGATGGCAGCTGGGGTTTAGAGACTTTGTCAAAGAAGATTCTATAGAAGTTGGTGATTAAGGGGATGTTTTGTCCCAGTTTCTATAGACTCTTCTTTCACAAAGTCTCTAGAATACATTCCTATATTCCCTTTCCCACTGTCACTATCTGGAATAGAGAATTTTACTTTGTCATGTGCTAAGATGTCTTCTTATTTTTCTCGCTCTAATGATATACGTACTCCAGCCATGCCATATGATATTCGAATTGGTGTTCTGTTCCTCTTGGTTCCCTCAGCCCTACACGATAGCCCTGCAGATACCCTATAAGTTGCCACTCAAAGTTGCCCTTCATCTGACACTCAGCCTACCCTCCAGGATCACCCCAACTCCACTGTGCCATCAATTGAGCAAAACTGATTTACTCACTGATGTCAAACATGCTCCTGAGTTTTTTGTTTTGAGTCATTTTTATTCGTTTGGTTTTTTAATTAATTCATTTATTTTTTGCCTCACTGCTTTGTTTAAGGTGTACTTTCCTTACATATATAATTATCAAAAATGTATCTAATATTCAAGGCCCATTTTCTATCTTAACTTTCGCATGAATCCCACAATGATCATCCCAGACTGAAAGGAGCCCCTAAATCTGAATTTCTAAGTCATTTAGTCTAGTCTATAATAGATAGATTAGAATAGGTAATTACCATATGTAAGCCTGCTTTGGTAATATTTGCCAACAGTAGAAATCTTACCTCTAGTATATTTAACTTAAGAAGATATTTGTATGAGTTTCATATATGCATCAAAAATAATGGAACAATAGCAAAAAATATAGTGCAATAACATAGAATAGTGTAACAGGAAGCACAAGTATAATCGCAAAAAAATGTAGTGCAAACTTCCATTACCATGGATCTGGCAATATAAATTAAGAATATATAACATTCACATGAAATCATTAACAATAATTTAGATTTTTTTATTAAAATTGAAAAATGTCCCCAACATATTATTGAGTAAAAAGTCTGGCTGTACAACAGTAAGTATAATTCTATTTATTTTAAACCATATCAAATGTCAATCTAGATATTTAGAAGGGGATGAAACAGGTCATGGGATTTGAAGTAATTCTCTTTTCTTATTTGTATTCTTCTGTATTGGTCTTTACATATATATATTATATATATATATATATATACACACACATATACACACACACACACATTTATTTATATGTATGCATATGTGTTGGAGAAGGCAATGGCACCCCACTCCAGTACTCTTGCCTGGAAAATCCCATGGACGGAGGAGCCTGGAAGACTGCGGTCCATGGGGTCACTGACGGTCAGACACGACTGAGCAACTTCACTTTCGCTTTTCACTTTCATGCATTGGAGAAGGAAATGGCAATCCACTCCAGTGTTCTTGCCTGGAGAATCCCAGGGACAGCGGAGCCTGGTGGGCTGCCGTCTATGGGATCACACAGAGTTGGACACGACTGAAGTGACTTAGCAGCAGCAGCATGCATATGTGTAACCTACACATATAGGTATGCATAGGTCTTTACATACAGATACATATACATGTGTGCATATATTTATGTATATATAATACCAAGCATTCTTTATTTTAATATTATAGAGCATTCCTAATCTCATTAGCTGGACAAAGTTCCCAGAAGTCAAGCACCACATCATTGTGAGAACAACCTAGCACATCATCTTGTGTATTATTAAGTGCTCATTTAATACTAGCTGAATATATGAATGGTGCAGATGGGCTGTAACTTGAAGATGAGGCAGAGAACACCCCACTCTTCCCACCTCCCAAGTTTGCCGATACTCCCCAGCTGCAGAACCATCCTAAGCCACAGGGCCTGTTTACATCTGAAAGAACTAGATTTCAAAGGGTAGCACACAGGAGCTGCTGCTCTGGTAGAGAACAAGAGACAAAAATACACCCAAAGCCCCAAGTGTATGCCCTTTGACATCTCTTTGTTGATAACTAGAGACAGAACAGGTTCTTGGCAAAAACAGTGTGTAATGATAAACTCTGGGGGCCTGGGTGGGAATAGGCAATGTAATTCCACAGGCATTACACTAGGTTTAAAAATAGGAAGCTTTTCCCTAGAGAAGTGGTCCTTGTGGGTGACTGGAGCAGATATGATGTGTTTCAACTTCACGGGTAAAGACCCATGAAGTCATCCCATATTTTAGTCTTTTGTGTGTGTGTTTCTCTTCTTTTCCCTTTTAGTTCTCTCTTTCAGTTCTCTCTTTCACTGCTTTAGACTATTTTAAAAGGTTTATTTCAAACCCTGTTTTCAAACAAAACATTCTTTGCATATTATGTCATACACGTGCACATACACACATACATACGCCACAGAAGTCAGTTCTTTTTGATGATTCAAACTGAACTGACAGTTCAGTCAGTTCACCAAACGGAACTCTCAACTTTCTATTCTATTGACATGGGACAGGTGAATGAATTCTATAAGAACGCTGATGATTGAAAATCCTTTATACTTGGACTTTGTAAGGTGGAATAACACACTCCTCAATTCAGAAAGTATCTATGGATTTGAGGAGCACAAAACTGGAGGCAGAGAAACCTATTCAGAGGCTGTGGATATATATGAGAGATATTTAGGGAAAGGACTAATAGCAATTGGTGGTGAACTGGATGAGGTTAGGGTGAGCAAGAGGAAGAGTCCAAAATGACCCCTGGGGTTTTAAATTAAGTAACTGCTTAACACAATTCACTGAAGTGGGAAATAGAAGGAGGAACAGATATTGGTGACAGTTTGAAGTCATTGCGATAATCAAATTATAGATGCTTACTAGATGCTTGTATATATGGTTCTTTAGATCTGAGCAGTATGTAAATTCAGAAATTGGTAATAATAAAAACTGTAGAATGAATGAGATAATGCATTCCTGACCTCCTAATAGGTTTACTCAACACAATACATGCTTAGGGATCCAACAGAGGGAGAGAGAGAAAGAAAGCATGTGTTCTAGGTAGTTCATTTTCAAAAATTTATCCAGAGCTGTACGATTTAAAAGACTAGAGAGACCATATTGTTTCTCCTTTGTTTAAAAATATGTGTTTACTTCTGAATTACATATCATAGAACAGCAGAGGGTGATCTTTTCTGATGGTCTCAGAAGCTCAGACTGGTCCAGGAAAAGGTATACAGAGTGAGAAGAGAAGGTACCAAATCAAACACTGAGGAATAGTAACTTTAAGGAATAGGCAGAAGAAAGGAAATTGGCAAAGACATCTGAGAAGCAGTGATGAAGAGGTAGGAAGAAATCCAGGTGAGTTGGCATCTCCAAAGCCCAGGGTGAAGATCAATCCAAATGTTCCTGGCGATTGAAATAGCAGAAGAACAGAAAAGTCTCCACCAGAACTAGAAACAAGAAGGTCAGTAACATTGACAAAAGCAATTTCAGAAAAACAGTAGAGGCAGAAACCAGACTGCAGTGGGTTGGAGAATGAGTGGCTCTTAAGGAAGAGAAGATAATGGGCAAAGACAAGGATCTTGGCAGTGAAGGAAAAAATGTGAGGATGTAGAGGAGGATGGAAAATGTTTATGGTAGGAGATTTAAGCATCACTAAAATAGTCCACTCCAGTACTCTTGCCTGGAAAATCCCATGGGCGGAGGAGCCTGGTGGGCTGCAGTCCATGGGTCGCTGAGAGTCAGACATGACTGAGCGACTTCACTTTCACTTTTCACTTTCATGAACTGGAGAAGGAAATGGCAGCCCACTCGAGTGTTCTTGCCTGGAGAATCCCAGGGGCAGGGGAGCCTGGTGGGCTTCCATCTATGGGGTTGCACAGAGTCGGACACGACTGAAGCCACTTAGCAGCAGCAGCAGCAGCAAAATAGTTTAATAGGAAAACAGCAGTAAGGGGAGATAATATAAAAGGAAAAGAAAGATTTAATTAGTGTAATTAAATGCAGAACTCATCAGAAAAGATACATCATGCACAGAAGTGGTGGATATTGTTGGTGCTCCGCCCAAGCAGGTACCACCAACACCTAGCTACTGTGAGTACTGGCTAACAGCTTACTGCTGGTGCTTTTCTTTGGAAAAATCTCTTTTCTCCAAATAGGAGCTGCCTCAAAGCATGGTTATGTCTGCCTTTTCCCAGGGTGGCTGGCAGACAATGACCAATTGACAGAAAGTTACAAAAAGCCAGCCTTTGCCCCAAGATAGGACCAAATCCATGATGCAATTTATGCTCCAGAGCTCCCTATGGGATTGGACTGTGAGACCACATGCTTGCTTAGCCCCTCATTCTGCTTGTTTTTCTGTTTTCCTCATCCCTTTCTGCTAAAAGAAACCCTCAGTAAATTACAAAAATTCCTGTCTCTGGCATCACTTCCTGGGAATCTCCTTGAATATCAAGAGAAAATTGCTCACGAATTAGAAAGGGAGGAGGGAAGGGAGGAAAGAATGCACAAGGTTTCTAGGGTTGATGGCAGGTATTACATTGAGGAATGCTTCTTTAATTAATGCTGCTCTAGAAATAAAGGAGAAGGTGGGGGTATCTCCTGTGACACAGCGTGAGGTAATGGGGATAGGAACTTGAGAAGACTTAGAAGGTGTGAGATACTAATTGTGGGAGGAGACAGAAAAGGACACCAACCACTTACTAGAGAGATGTAGGGGGGTTAATTAGATGAGGTTCAGTAACAAATACTTTGATGCCACCTTCTCCCAAATCTAGTTAAACACCTAATTTGAAAAATCTAAAGAGCAGGACAAAGAAGAAATTCTGCTGTTATTAATGATTTCACAGTATATGATCATTCTTAGATTTTGAGCTTCCCTGGTAGCTCAGATATCTGTCTTCAATGCAGGAGACCCAGGTTCAATCCATATCAGGAAGATCCCCTAAAAAAGGAAATGGCAACCCACTCCAGTATTCTTGCCTGGAGGATTCCATGGACAGAGGAGACTGGAGGGCTACAGTCCATGGGGTCGCAAAAGGGTTGGGCATGGCTGAGCAATTAACACTTCCAGATTTTGAATTTATAAAAACTAAACAATGAAAAATTGTTAATTATAAATTGAATTCAAAATTTTCTGCTTTCATCTTCAACATTCATAGTAAAATTTCCCTCTGCAGGTCATCAATAATGTCCCAGTTTTTCTATGAAGTGGACACATTCTGTCCTTATCTTCTTGATCTTTCTAGGGCATTGACATTGTTGATCATTTTCTTCTTGAAACTTCTTCTTCCCTTGGCTTCAGTGTGTCATCATATTCCTATTCTGCCTCCTATCTCTAAGGATATTCCTTCATATACACTCTCATGTATACACCTCTTTTTCTTTTTCTCCCCGTCACTCCCCCAGGGCCCATCCTCCACTTTCTGATATATATATATAAAATGAATCATGCCTAAACATCATGCCTAAACATGCCTTATGTGCATGCTCAGTCACTTTAGTCATGTCTGACTCTGTGCAACCCTTTGGACTGTTACCCACCAGGCTCCTCTGTTCATGGGATTCTCCAGGCAAGAATACTGAAGTGGGTTGCCATTTCCTACTCCAGGGGATCTTCCTGACCCAGGGATCAAACTTGTGTCTCCTGCATTGCAGGCAAATTCTTTACCACTGAGTCACTGGGAAAGCCTTAGAGACCTCCAACTCAGCAAGTCTAAAACTCAACTCATCCTTCCATTCAATTTTCACTTTTTGAAGTCGGACTGTGAAGAAAGCTGAGCACCGAAGAATTGATGCTTTTGAACTGTGGTGTTGGAGAAGACTCTTGAGAGTCCCTTGGACTGCAAGGAGATCCAACCAGTCCATTCTAAAGGAGATCAGTTCTGTGTGTTCTTTGGAAGGACTGATGCTAAAGCTGAAACTCCAATACTTTGGCCACCTCATGCGAAGAGTTGATTCATTGGTAAGGACTCTGATGCTGGGAGGGATTGGGGGCAGGAGGAGAAGGGGATGACAGAGGATGAGATGACTGGATGGCATCACCAACTCAATGGACATGAGTTTGGGTGAACTCCAGGAGTTGGTCATGGACAGGGAGGCCTGGCGTACTGCAATTCATGGGGTCACAAAGAGTTGGACACGACAGAGCGACTGAACTGAACTAACTGAATCATGGAGACAGACCTCACCAATACTTTGTATCTAAACCAGAACCCTATGGTGGTGGTGGTGGTTTAGTCTATAGTTACCCTAAATGCTTCTCTTTTTCTCACTTCCATATCCAATCATTTACCAGGTCCTATAAGTTATACATTCTGAATATTTCTAAAATCTCTCCCTTCCACTGTTTACTATTGCTTTACACTATCGTACTTTCTCATGTTTATGGAGCAAAATCTTTACTGCCTGGAATATCTCCCATCTTCCTCCATCTTCTTTCATCTCCCTTATGGAAATCTGAGCAAACCGTGTTCCTGTTTAAAACACATCAATGGTGTTCAGTGTATTTGAGACAAAATCCAAATGCCTTAATACATCTTCAAACCTTTCATGATCTGGCCCTTGCTATGTAACTAACTTCGTCTCTCACTGTTATTTCTCTTCTATTGTTTTTTCTGAATCCCCAAACTACTTAAAGTTCTGTGCCTCTGTTAGGCTCTCCCTTGGTTCCATGAGAGTTCACATGTATTATTTAGCCTAGAATGCTCTTTTCCAGTGTATTTTTGCAATAACTACACATTGTCAAAATTGGTACAGATGTCACCTCTCCTAGGAAGATTTCTTGACATTTGTCCCAGCAGCTGAACCCACCTTAGCTCAGTCTGTGTCCCTCATCAAAGCATTGATTTCATTATGCTGCTGACAGGTGGAGGGATGAAACTGTAACTGAGATGTTTGTGATTCTACAACAATTTCTCTATGGTACAGTATTGTCTGTCATGATAGATTAAATATTTCTCAATATTAAGAAATATTCCTAAAAAGAATTAAAACAAATCCCACTGTGGGACATACACATTGCAATGCAGAAAAGAGCCTTTTCTGTATCCATATAACTCCTTTTGATGAAACAATGAAATACAAAGGATAACTAGATAATAAAACAGATGTTTAAAAAATATTCTGTCACTCATAGACTCCAGGAAAAGTATTACTGGTTGTCTGGTCAAGGCTATGGTTTTTCCTGTGGTCATGTATGGATGTGAGAGTTGGACTGTGAAGAAGGCTGAGCGCCGAAGAATTGATGCTTTTGAACCATGGTGTTGGACAAGACTCTTGAAAGTCCCTTGGACTGCAAGGAGATCCAACCAGTCCATCCTAAAGGAGTTCAGTCCTGGGTGTTCATTGGAAGGACTGGTGCTAAAGCTGAAACTCCAATACTTTGGCCACCTCATGCGAAGAGCTGAGTCATTGGAAAAGACTCTGATGCTGGGAGGGATTGGGGACAGGAGGAGAAGGGGACGACAGAGGATGAGATGGCTGGATGGCATCACTGACTCGATGGCCGTGAGTCTGAGTGAACTCCAGGAGTTGGTGATGGACAGGGAGGCCTGGCGTGCTTCGATCATGGGGTTGCAAAGAGTTGGACACGACTGAGCGACTGAACTGAACTGAAGGACACACAGCATGGGAAGATCCAATCCACCAAAGCTTTCTGGATCCTTCTGATGGTGCTCACAACCTCTCCAGAAGTCTCATGAACCTGTAGCCAAGGCTCACTTGTCATTATCTCTCAAGGGACAGAGAAGCTTCTGCTTCTAATTCCATCCTTTCACCTAGGAAGTTCTTGAAAGCCCACAGACTCCATACGGATATTCAGTACATGTGTATCCTCTTTTGATGGGAGAGTTTTGGTTTGTCTTTTGCAAACCAAAATTATTGTTTGTAGACTTTGATTCCAGAAAGATGCCAGACCACTCCTGTCCATCTGAAATTTGCAAGTGTTGTTGTGGCTGAGGAAAGAGATGTCTGTATATACACATGGAGGCAACCTCCCCACCTTCCCTTCTTCACTCCTATCCCCTGGCTTTTCTCTCACCCTCTCCTTTCCTCTGAGAGTTGGGACCCAGAAAGGCACGCTTCTTCATCCCTTGCACTGGGCTTTCTTTCCAGAAGGTCAGGGCCAGTGTTCTATCTAAGGAACATATTTCTTTTCCTCAATCTCTCTTCCTCACCCGCCCCTGACATTAATGCTTTTAAGCCATCTGAGGATCATTTGTTGGCTGAGTGATCATGTTCAGACTATGGCCGAGTGATGACTCACACTCTTGTGGTCTCCCTGTGTTTACCATGGATATTCTATTCCAGCTGGATTTCCCTTTCCCCAGGAAATGTAGAGCTAAGTGATTTCTCCATTTTTCTCCTTCTCCTCCAGCATGCTTCATATGACCCTTTCATCACCAGTATTCTCTCTAAAAGGTGTATACATGTATGCATGTGTTTGTCTGCTATAAACCAGGGATATGCAAATTCAGCCTGTGGCTAGTTTTGTATGGCTTACAAACTAAGAATCAAGTTTATATGTTTAAAACTTGTTAAAAAAAAAAAAAACAAAACAGAAGAAGAGGATGCAAGAGAAACCATATGTGACCTGAAAGATAAAAGATATTTACTATCTAGCCATTTACAGAAAAAAAAAATGTTTGCCAACTTCTATTCTTAAAACTCAATATTCAGAAAGCTAAGATCATGGTATCTGGTCCCATCACTTCATGGCAAATTGATGGGGAGACAATGGAAACAGTGACGGACTTCATCTTGCAGATGGTGACTGCAGCCATGAAATTAAAAGACGCTTGCTCCTTGGAAGAAACGTTATGACCAATCTAGACAGCATATTCAAAAGCAGAGACATTACTTCACTGACAAAGGTCTGCCTAGTCAAAGCTATGGTTTTTCCAGTAGTCATTTATGGATGTGGACTATAAAGAAAGCAGAGCACTGAAGAATTGATGCTTTTGAACTGTGGTGTTGGAGAAGAGTCTTGAGGGTTCCTTGGACTGCAAGGAGATCCAACCAGCCAATTCTAAAGGAGATCAGTCCTGGGTGTTCATTGGAAGGACTGATGCTGAAGCTGAAACTCCTGTACTTTGGCCACCTCATGCAAAGAACTGACTCAGTGGAAAAGACCCTGATGCTGGGGAAAATTGAAGGCGGGAGAAGAAGAGGACAACAGAGGGTGAGATGGTTGAATGGTATCACCAACTCAATGGACATGAGTTTGAGTAAACTCTGGGAGCTGGTGGTGGACAGGGAGGCCTGGCATGCTGCAGTCCATGGGGTTGCAAAGAGTCAGACATGACTGAGTGACTGAACTGAACTGAACTTTTATTCTATATTAAAGTATGGTTCTAAGTTAGAGTGAAAGTCGCTCAGTTGTGTCCAATTCTTTGCGACCACATGGACTGTAGCCCACCAGGCTCCTCTGTCCATGGGATTCTCCAGGTAAGAATAATGGAGTGGGTAGCCATTCCCTTCTCCAGGGGATCTTCCCAACTCAGGGATTGAACCCAGGTCTCCCGCATTGCAGGCAGATTCTTCATCATCTGAGCCACCAGGGAAGTCCATGAGTCAATCAGACAGACATGAATTTATAGTCAAGCTCTGTCACTTACTAGCTATGTGACCCTGGACACAGTATTTAACCTTGCTGAACCTCAGTTTTCTCATCTGTAACATAAATTAATAATTAACTCCAATGACTGATGGGAAGGCAAAAATGATATGCTATATAAAGTATTTATCATAGTGTCTATGAGTAAGAAGAGTAGAATAAATAGTAGCTATTTTTGTAACTGTTATTTTTGATTGGTGGGGGAAGTCTAATACACCTTGTATGCTTACACAGGAAAAGGAGGCACACAGGAAAGGCCATGCCCTTTCAGACCAATGTGGAATGTGAAAGTCTCTCAGTTGTGTCTGACTCTTTGAAACCCCATGGACTATACAGTCCATAGAACTCTCCAGGCCAGAACACTGGAGTGAATAGCCTTTCCCTTCTCCAGGGGATCTTCCCAACCCAGAGAGCAAACCCAGATCTCCCACATTGCAGGCAGATTCTCTACCAGCTGAGCTACAAGGGAAGCCTAAGGTCGGCCCACTGAGTTGGCTGGGAATCAAAACCGGGTCAACTGCTTGGAAGGCAGCTATGCTCACCTCTATACCATCGCCAAATCTCCTAACTCTCCTGTGATTGGATCTATATCTTCACTCTCAAAAAGGAGAACAAATGCTTCCATATATGGCTCCAAACTGTTTCGATGGAAGAAGATCTCAGAGTTATATTTTCCACTTCTTTTCACCCTAGGCAGACACCTGAGAGTAATCCTTTCTCCTCCATATTTATCCTCAACCTTAATATCCATTCAATCACTGAAGCCTTACCTAATTTACCTATGAATTATTTTCAAATCTGTCCCCTTCACTCTAATGTCACTGCCATGGGCTCTCATTATCTCTTGCCCAAACAGTGGTCTTCTGTCTTCTTGCCTGTGCTGTGCTGTGCTTAGTTGCTCAGTCATGTCCGACTCTTTATGACCCCATAGGCTGTAGCTTGCCAGGCTCCTCCATCCATGGGATTTTCCAGGCAAGAATACTGGAGTGAGTTGCCATGCCCTCCTCCAGGGATCTTCCCAACCCAGGGATTGAACCCAGGTCTCCCACATTGCAGGTGGATTCTTTACCATCTGAGCCACCAGGGAAGCCTATCTTCTTGCTTCCCTTCCCCAAACTGTTACTCATATTGCTGCTGGAGTTATCCACCCAAGCCACCATTCTCACCAACCTGTGACCTTCCTTACAACCACCTCATCTCTTGTCACTGTCCAGCTCATTGCTCTACTCACAACAACATCAAACTACTTACAGCTCCCCATCCACGATCAACTATATTGTTCAGTGCCATCATCCTTTGCTTGTGTTATTCATTCTACCTAACCCCTTCTTTTTTAATAATAAAACTACTACATGGTTATAATTGACAATTAAGAATGCAAAAAGAATTAAAAGAAAATTATATAGTACCCAAATTCTAATCTTTCAGAGATAATTGCTATTAATATTTTGATTTGTTTGTTTCTATTTGTGCATATACACACAATAATTTATAGAATTTGGGGCATGCATCTTAAGCTCTTGGTATTTCACTGTTATTATTTTTTTGATCAACACAAATTTATCTTGTTCAACCAAATATGCAATAAGCTATCCTTTGCAATTATTGTCATTTAAACTGTAATAAACCATAGAAAATTGACAGTCGTGGTTTTCTCAGCCATTTACTCTTTTGGGCAACAGATTTTCTCATTTCATTCAGAGGAATTTCTGTAAAAGTAAGCATGCCTTGGGCACTGCCCAGAAAAGTGGAGCAATTATCTTTCACTGGGGCATGGAATGAAAAGAAAAATCTGGGAACATCAAATCTTTCCTTCTCACAATAAGTTTAGTTATAGAGACAAGTTGCAATTTGGTTAAAGTTAAGTGGCAATTCTGGGAGTAATGTGTATATTTGAACTGACTTTGCTGTAAATAAAATTGTACATGCATGTGTGCTAAGTCGCTTCAGTCATGTCCCACTCTTTGTGACCCTATGGACTACAGCCTGCCAGACTCCTCTGTCCATGGGATTCTCCAGGCAAGAATACTGGAGTGGGTTGCCATCCTCTTTCCAGGGGATCTTCTCAAACCAGGGATCAAACCCACATCTTTTATGTCTCCTACATTGGCATGCAGGTTCTTAACCATTAGCACTATCTAGGAAACCTATAAAATTGTACACACTAACTTAAATCTCCTTGACTTACCTCAGTGTTCATGAAAAGACTGGCGTGAGTCTCAGTAATGTCACTGTCACCATGAAGCTCTTAAGATCAATGGTCACATTTCATTATCAATGAAATTGATTCAGACTAGATTCTGTTCTGTGAGGAATAATGGCTCCTTAAATGTGTTTCACCAAAGGAATACCACAGTCAAAAAAAAAAAAAGGAAAGGAGTAGACTGTCCTCTTTATTCTAAATGCAAATTATTAAATGTTCTGAGAATTCTGTACCTAATAAAACTAAAATCTGTTTAAATTCCTAGGAGATGGCATAAGTAAATACAGATTGCAGCTCTGAATTAAGATGACCTGGGTTGATTTGGGCTTTGCCAACTTCTTATCAAATGTTTTGGAGTATTATATAATCTTACTAAGACTTGGTTTCATAACTTGAAAAAATGATTGTGATTATTTTAAAAATGAACTTAAAAATAACCTAGAAAGCTGGAATAATAATAGCCTAAGGATATAAACAAGATTGACTCTTAAGACTGACTACGCAGGTTAAATGAAATAAGCAATCTTGAGAAAGAAGAATGGAACTGGAGGAATCAACCTACCTGACTTCAGGCTCTACTACAAAGCCACAGTCATCAAGACAGTATGGTACTAGCACAAAGACAGAAATATAGATCAATGGAACAAAATAGAAAGCCTAGAGATAAATCCACACACCTATGGACACCTTATCT
The DNA here is from genome assembly GCF_029378745.1 of Bos indicus. Lineage (NCBI taxonomy): Eukaryota > Metazoa > Chordata > Mammalia > Artiodactyla > Bovidae > Bos > Bos indicus. The sequence goes on along the minus strand of NC_091775.1, from coordinate 58,619,828 downwards.
TTGACAAAGGAGGCAAGAATATACAATGGATTAAAGATAATCTCTTTAACAAGTGGTGCTGGGAAAACTGGTCAACCACTTGTAAAAGAATGAAACTAGAACACTTTCTAACACCATATACAAAAATAAACTCAAAATGGATTAAAGATCTAAACGGAAGACAAGAAACTATGAAACTCCTAGAGGAGAACATAGGCAAAACACTCTCTGACATAACATCACAGCAAGATCCTTTATGACCCACCTCCCAGAATATTGGAAATAAAAGCAAAAATAAACAAATGGGACCTAATTAAACTTAAAAGCTTCTGCACAACAAAGGAAACTATAAGAAAGGTGAAAAGACAGCCTTCAGAATGGGAGAAAATAATAGCAAATGAAGCAACTGACAAACAACTAATCTCAAAAATATACAAGCAACACCTGCAGCTCAATTCCAGAAAAATAAATGACCCAATCAAAAAATGGGCCAAAGAACTAAATAGACATTTCTCCAAAGAAGACATACAGATGGCTAACAAACACATGAAAACATGCTCAACATCACTCATTATCAGAGAAATGCAAATCAAAGCCACAATGAGGTACCATTTCGTGCCAGTCAGAATGGCTGCTATCCAAAAGTCTACAAGCAATAAATGCTGGAGAGGGTGTGGAGAAAAGGGAACCCTCTTATATTGTTGGTGGGAATGCAAACTAGTACAGCCACTATGGAGAACAGTGTGGAGATTCCTTAAAAAACTGGAAATAGAACTGCCTTATGATCCAGCAATCCCACTGCTGGGCATACACACCGAGGAAACCAAAATTTAAAGAGACACGTGTACCTCAATGTTCATCGCAGCACTGTTTATAATAGCCAGGACATGGAAGCAACCTAGATGTCCATCAGCAGATGAATGGATAAGAAAGCTGTGGTACGTATACACAATGGAGTATTACTCAGCCATTAAAAAGAATACATTTGAATCAGTTCTAATGAGGTGGATGAAACTGGAGCCTATTATACAGAATGAAGTAAGTCAGAAATAAAAACACCAATACAGTATACTAACACATAATATGGAATTTAGAAAGATGGTAATGATAATCCTGTATGTGAGACAGCAAAAGAGACACAGATGTATAGAACAGTCTCTTGGACTCTGTGAGAGAGGGTGAGGGTGAGATGATTTGGGAGAATGGCATTGAAACATGTATAATATCATATATGAAACGAATCGCCAGTCCAGGTTTGATGCAGGATACAGGACGCTCGGGGCTGGTACACTGGGATGACCCAGAGGGATGGTATGGGGAGGGAGATGGGAGGGGGATTCAGGATGGGGAACACGTGTATACCTGTGGTGGATTCATGTTGATGTATGGCAAAACCAATACAATACTGTAAAGTAATTAACCTCCAATTAAAATGAATAAATTTATATTAAAAAAATAAAGCTTACTTAAGTTTTCAAAACTAGTAAATAATAAAAAAAAAAATAAATGAAATAATGTATGTAAAGTACAAGGCAAAACATGGAGGATGCAGAAGAGCGATTGATTTAACTTGGCCTTCCTCAATCATATGTGAAAATGGCACACTTTTTATTGTTTTTCAAAGAATGCTTATTTAAAAACCAATGGAACACACTTTCACAAACTGACCTAAACTCAGAATTAGGCGTGCTTTCAAAAGTTGTGGAAAGATGGAAAGAAATAGATGGGGAAAGTAGAACAAAGACAGAACTTATAACTATTTCTTTACTGTTTGAAAATTTACAAGGAGAATGTATTATTCTAGAGGAGAAACAATTTCTAAAGAAGAAGAAGGACAAATTAGACCTTGTTAGACTATTCACCCTATACTATACCACCATTTTATACGCTAGAAAACAAAAGCTGCTTCACAGTTAAAAGGCCAGCACCCAGAGGCTAGTGCATCAAGCTCTGCAAATGAAGATAAGGTAAGGCAACACTTGCCTATGTAAGAGCTTTCCTAGGCAGAGTGTGGGCTACTTAATCTCTATTATTCTAACTCTGGCCCAGTGTTTGGAACCAGCAAAAGGGTCGACCAACAATAACTAACAGAGAAAAGAAAAACATACGAGAGTAAGGACCAACTGGGTTCATCCTAGTTTTTTCCACTTGGCATACATCCTAAAGACATTCTTGACAAGCTGAGAAGAAGGATGGATGGGTCATCTGTTAAGCCTCATCCTTTATTTAAAAAGAAAAAGTCAGCATTTCCAACTCCAAGATCTATTAACAAAGTATTTTCTACATTCAGCTTTCTCCATTGTCTCCCCTCACACACACACACACACACATACGCACACACACACAGAGGCGCAAGCACATGCACACACACATACATGCAATTTCTTAAAACCCAAGTTTATTTTTAGGCTAGAGAGATTGGGTGTTCCAGATCAGGGCCCTCTGCTCCTGAACAGACATTGTAAAAGGGCTTTCTTGCCAGATATAAAAAGGCCCCTGTATAATTTATTAGAGGAACTTTCACCAAGCCTTGATTACTTTTTAACCAGAAAGTGAAAAAAATATCCAAGAATCCTGATCAGATTCAGTATTGCACTTGGCACATGGGAATCTGTAAGGGCTAGGAATTCTCAGCAATCCTCAGCTCTACAGGCTGTTCATCCACAGCGCACCATGAAGGAAGGTTCGAGTTAACTGGCATTCAGTCTCCTCTCTTCTCTGCAAATGTGCAATTCCATTTCCCTAAATAATAGGGGAGTTTGGGCCAAAGAAAACTCAAAACAATACATTCGTTTAATAGCCCTAATGGCTCTACTAAGGCCTGCCAATGAAAATGCTGGCTAAATTGTTCCAGAGAGCCTTCTACTGGAGCTAAACAAAACCCGCCAAATCTCTACCCACCACCTCCTCCTTCTTGCCACTCAATTTTTTTTTCTTTCTTTCACTTATTTATATTTTTTTCATTTTGGCCTTTTCCAAGAGGAGAATGTAAAATACCCAAAGAATGTTCTCTTTTTTAATATGGATTATATTTGGGGTACAGATTAATGTTTACTTTTCATGGGTAGGGTGAGCATATTTTCAAACCAAAAATTAAGATGTAGTTTTATAGTATAAGTATACTTTATAAAACAATAGAATAGAATAGTTGAAATCACAAATGTTCTGAAAAACTCAAGTAGGGTCAACCTTCATTATTAAGGACAAAAACATGTCTGAGGTTATATCTTGCATTTTCTTTCAAAAATCATTTTTTGTGAACTTAACATTTCCTAGCACTGTGCAAAGCACTCGGGATGACACTGAGATAATTTAACTAAGAAAAAAGGTCTCCACCCTAGACAATGATTAACAAATAACTCTCATCCCCTCTTCTCCCAAGGAAAAGGGTCATGATGACCCTTTGGGGCAGACCAAAAGAAGAGATTGCTGGTCATAATGAAAGAAAGAAAAATGAGAAAGAGTAAAAAAGTTAGGGTCAGAACATAAAGTGAGAAAAGAAGCAAAAGAGTAGGCAAAGAAAGAGAAAATAAAGATGTTCATAATAGGGAAGGCCACCTGCCATTAAATTGCCGTTGTACATTAGACCAATCTTTTCTACCCTTATATAAGAAAAGCAATTAAAACCAGTTGGAATTAGATCTCATGCTCTCTCACCTTCCAAGTATCAAGAGAAAGTCATGAAATTCTTTCAAAAGAATGCAATGCTGTCACTACGATTTGGAACATGTCTTCAGGTTTTCTCATCCAATACAGTTTCTGTTAAAACCCCAAGAGTCTCTTATTTTTATTATAATTCATGTGACATATAAACAAACTATGGTACCACTTTCCACTGATTCAGATCCAGGTACTGAGACCTGGAGGAATCTGTCATTAATTCAGCAATTCAAAAATCACAGAAGGAGCAAGTCAAAAATGGTGTTATGTACATGTTTATAAAGGAGAGATTTTGAGCAAGCCATGGGGAAGCTTTGGCCTGAAGCAATGTATGAGTCCTGCAACCTATCTGTTTAGATCCAGGTTGTCTCCCTACCAAGCCATCCTACACCCTGCTGCTCATATCATATCAGTCTCTGCTCAGAAAACCACATGTGGCTCTTCATTTTCCAGTACCTAGTTTCAAAATCCTTAGTTTTGTGTTGAAGATCTTTTATGCTCTTGCTTTTGGCCTCTTCTTTCTCTATCTTTCTGTAAGTACCATGATCCAGTTGAATGACACTGCTCTCTACTCCCTAAATATACCTGGAAATTATCTACAAACTTTCATTCATGCTGTGTCCATTGCCAGAAATCCCAAACCTTCACCTACCAAGTCTTATCAATACATCAACACCCAGATGAATTTTTGCCCTCCTTTAGAAGTATGACCTCGGAGAAGGCAATGGCAACCCACTCCAGTACTGTTGCCTAGAAAATCCCATGGACGGAGGGGTCTGGTGGGCTGCAGTCCATGGGATTGCTAGGAGTCGGACATGACTGAGCGACTTCACTTTATTTTTTCACTTTCATGCATTGTAGAAGGAAATGGCAACCCACTCCAGTGTTCTTGCCTGGAAAATCCCAGGGATGGGGGAGCCTGGTGGGCTGCCGTCTATGGGGTCGCACAGAGTCGGGCACGACTGAAGCGACTTAGCAGCAGCAGCAGCAGAAGTATGACCTAATTCCCTCCTCTTCACTCCTGTTCTACTGTATCTACAATGAAACCTCACTGCTTTGTTGCTTTTTTCCTAAGTTGCTAAGTCGTGCCTGACTCTGTGACACCACGGACTATAGCCAGTCAGGCTCCTCTGCCCATGGGATTTCCCAGGCAAGAGTACTGGAGTGGGTTGCCATTTCCCTCTTCAGGGGATCTTCCTGACCCAGAGATGGAAACTGTGTCTCCTGCATTGGCAGGTGGGTTTTTTACCACTGAACCACCAGAGCCTAATTCCCACCTTTTCACTCCTATTGTATTATCCTTACCTTATTTTAACCTGTAACCACATTTTACCTTCCTTCATGTTTATATTTGTACTTACCCCCCCACCACATTGTGAGTTCATCGACTATATGTCTTACTTTTTTTTTCTCCCATGAAGAACTGAGGTTCTCATTGGATACACTCAGCACTGACTTATTTTACAAATAAGTGAATCTAGATATTTATGTACCCAAAATGAGTCACTGAGAATTTTCAAACTTTTCTATGCACTACTATCACCTCTAAGATTTATTTTAAAATATATTTGGTTAGAGTGTAGACATGAGAATTTTTAAAAACCTGATGATTCTGGTGTACTACAAAACTTGCAAGGCCATAATCTATAAAATGTTAATGATGAAAAAATTGTGTTAGTGATCCCAAAGATTTAAGTTCAAGTCAGAAGTTGAAATTAGCCTACAGATTCTACCAACTTTCCCATCTGTGGTCCATGCTAACAAAATCTAATTTGTTTGCCCAATATTCCCCATTTGACCTTTCATCTAATTGATTACTCCAAGTAACTAACAAGTAGAGAGCCAACCTTTCTGAGAAAGTTTCTGTTTGGAGATACTTGCTAGCTATTTAAATTTAGAGCTTAACCAGTTGCCAGTCTTAAATTCTAAATTCAGGATGTCTAAACTCGTAGCTGGGGATTCTTTAGTTTAAGTCGCTTAGGACCCCAAGCCTTGGTTTCCCTGACAAAATATGGAAACAAAGAAATAAGCAAAATCAGTACCTCTTAAAAATTCTACAGTTACCTCTGCAAAATGTGATAGCCCCCAAAGAAATTCTCCATTAATTTATATAACTGTCACTTTACAATTGTGTTTGTTGTCTGAGTCCCTTTCATAGTCTCAATAGCAGAGTGCATCAACAAGAAATCTTTTTATATGGGCACCACAGAGGAAGAAAGATATTGAGGCAAAGTTGTTCCATGTTATTTACTCTGATTCCCAGGTTTCAGAATTGATGGCAAACCACTTGGCATTTCTGGATCTGTGACATCTGGGTCTCCAAGATTCATTCCTGGTAACGTCAGGTTAACTCGGGGCATTTGGCAGCACTGTACGAGGTGCTGTGAGTAACATTAGTTTTGCAACCTCATTTGTCATATAATTAAATTATTATATAATGAAAACTATGTACCACACAATAAAATGTTCATTCTCCTACTGTGGTACAGTATACTTGAGCATAAAACGGCCACAAGGGATGATTGGAAATGACATGGAAAGGTCAGCCTTAAAATTATTTTAATTCATTTAGAAAAAAACAACAATAAAAAGAAGAACAAACCCAGGAAGAATTAATTTCTAAACCGAAGGGACCAAGGAAAGTTGAGTGGAAAACAGGAAATTAAAGAAGGGGAAAACAAACCCTGGGACAGGGAAACAGAAAGAGAACGGGCCTTAGAGATGGGGCAATTGTTACAATTCCCCATGATAAATTACACAAAGTGGTCATTGAGAGTCATTAATATTTGCTATTATTCCAAGATGACTAGCCAAACTTGAGAATTCCCTATGCCCACATGTCATCGTGGTACCCTGAATGTTTGAGGGTAGCTATAGTATTTTCAAACACTGGATTGTGGACCATTATTGTTATGAAACAAATTTAGTGGGTTGCTAATCAACAAGTATTTTTTTATATTAAAAAAAAGAATAGAAGGGGAAATATCAGCACTGTTAACAGTAAGTACTGCATTTGGAAACTTTGGGTTTACACATATACATAAATATACACATATACACATATTGGGTTGCCAGACAAAATGCTTTTTCTAACTGGGAGTCAGGGTAAAGACATGAAAGATAATATTATAGGAGTTATTGTTCTACCTCTTGAATCATTTTCTGTTTTCTTAGAGAGCTCATATTTTCCCTCCTCTCTTCTGACACATGAGCAGTCCCCAAAATTTAGTCCTCAGTTCTTTGCTCTGTTATGTATATGCTGTGCCCGCGGAAATTTTAACTACACCTACCAATTCCAAGAGGGTCTATAAGAAATTTCTGTCTCCCAAATGTATCTCTTTCCAGATTACGATCATCTGGCCTCAGGTACCTACTGAATATCACTCCCCCATCAATCCCCAAAATGAATGTACCTGGAAGTAAAATCGGAGAAGGCACTGGCACCCCACTCCAGTACTCTTGCCTAGAAAATCCCATGGATGGAGGAGCCTGGTAGGCTGCAGTTCATGGGGTCGCTAAGAGTCGGACACAACTGAGCAACTTCACTTTCACTTTTCACTTTCATGCTTTGGAGAAGGAAATGGCAACCCACTCCAGTGTTCTTGCCTGGAGAATCCCAGGGATGGGGGAGCCTGGTGGGCTGCCGTCTCTGGGGTTGCACAGAGTCGGACACGACTGAAGCAACTTAGCAACGGTAGCAGCAGAAGTAAAATCACCTGGATCCAAAGTCTGATACCATCATCTACTGACTGTGTCACTTTGGGGAAATAAATCTCTGAAAGCTTCAATTTCTTAATCTATCAAATATAGATAATAATATTTTCTTACATTAAAAATAATAATGTATATTAAGTATAATGGCCTTTTGGATACATTATGTGCTTCATAATACCTAATATTTCCCTGCCCCCTCAAACCAAATTTCTCATCAATTTCCAAATTTTTACAAAATGCAACATTTCTCCAGAACTTGAATTATTGGAATAATTCTTGATTCCTTGCCCTCCCTTCATCTCACATCATTTACTAAGTCCTATTGATCCTACCAGGTCTAATTCATTTCCACACTTCTACATCCCTTATCATCTCTATTGATCTATCAGTATCCACTGACTTCACTTTCTTTCTGGTGTCACTTGATTCTCAGACTGAGTCCCATCTAGAGTCAAGGTAGAAGAATTTACCAACAAATCATTCATCTCAGAGGTAAGCATTAAGCCACTCTCATGAAGTGCTCCAGCTACTGCTAAGCCAATTACCCCTCAGCAAGTGATTACCTCCCTATGCTTCAGTGTCCTCATCTGTGAAAACAGAGATAATAGTTTTTCTTCACTCATTTAGTTATTGTGAAGATTAGATATAAAGCACTTAGACTGGTGCCTGGTGAAAAGTAGCTGCTCATTGAGTGTTTTTTCTTCTTCCTCTTCTCTTCTACTTCCTCCTTCTCCACCTCTTCCATCTTCCTCTTGTTAGTGGTTATTGTTGTTATTGTTAATGTCATTAATCTCATATATCTTGCTTTCCTTGTTCCACTTCATTAAGTACTCCATAGACCAGTGGTTTTCAAACTCTGTTCTAAGAGCCATAGGACCCCAAGAAGCTACTCAGGGACTGCTGAAGAAGGGAAGAACATGCTGAGAGGTGTATCTCCAGGTCACTAATAAGAAAACTTTGTGTGTACTTTGGGGGGCTGTTTTTTTTTTAATTGATTTCACTAAAAAATTGATTTTTTAATTTTTTAAAATTGATTTCACTAAACAGAATAGCTCCATTGCTAAAATAAGACTTGAGCAACCCTTTTAGACCACTAGACCACTATCAGTATCCATTGACTTCACTTTCTTTCTCCCTACCCATCATGCTAATCAGCCATGTATCTTGAAATTTGATTCTCTGCTTCTCCTTGCACGCAGTGCTCTATAAATGTTCAAAGTTGAATCAATTCCAGCACTTGTTCTTCTCTCCAGGTTCCTGAGAGCTGATGATAATAAAACATACACATACTACTAATTCTGGTCTTCAGCCTCAGTGGAACATTCACTGCTGCCTAGCAATCCAATGTGTCTCAGTAAGCTCCTTCCTCCATTTCCTTCACGACTGAAAATCCTTATTCCCCACTTAAACCATCGACCAGGCTAAATGCCACTCAACCATAGAAGATTTGCTTCCCAACTTGATGGAAATATAGAACCTGCATGGCAACACTTGATTGAATTTCCTCCTTCTCAGTTACCCACAACTTCTCCTCTACCTGGGCAACAGATCCTATCACTTTCTACCTATTCATAATTCCTTTCGTTAATCACCCCTCCTCACTCCTGTATATTGAAACATTCATGTTCTCCTAGCTGTCCTCCAGTTTTAGAGAAATACTTTCATTGCTCTTAGCATTCAACTCTCTTTTCCTATCTCAGTCAAGGTTCTTCAAAAAGATCATTTTCACCTCCTTCTACCACTGTCATCTGTACTTGACACCCCCATAGCATTAAATTTGCCAATGATCTCTCGGTAGTCTCAAATTCAATTGAGATTTTTCTATGCTTATTTTGTTAGACCTCTATGCTACACTTGATTTTACTCCATATTCTTTTTCTTTTAAAGAGATTTATTGCAATAAAATCTACATAATATGCAATTTATCCATTTGAAGGGGAAATTCAATGTTTTGAGTATAATCACAAATATGTGCAGTTTTAGAATATTTTCATTATCATGAAGAAAAACCTTATATTGCTTAGCTACCATCTCCCTATTTCCCCCATCTTCCCCAACTCTAAGCAACCACTAATCTGCTTTCTGTCTCTATAGACTGGTCTATTCTGGACCTTTTGTATAGATGGAATCATAGAATATGTGATCTTTCATGACTAGCTTCTTTCACTTAATATAATACTCCAAGTTTCATTTATGCTGTGGCATGTATACCAATACTTCATTCCTTTTTGTGTTGGATAATATTCCATTGCATGGACATACCATATTTTATTATCAACTTTGCAATCCTTTAAGAAATTATCTCCTCCTTAATTTCTGTGACAACATAACCTCCTGGATTTCCTTTACCTGTTTTCCCCCCCAGTTTCATCAAAGGCTTTTTCTTCCAACTTCTCATAATTTAACTGTCTGGTGTTTACATTCTACAGACTTTCCATGGATGAATTCATCAAAATCTATAGCATCAGCTGCCACCAATTTGTTGATGACTATTAAAGCAATACCTATGACTCACAGGCTATTCTCTAAGTTTCAAACTGCATAGCCAATTTTCTACTGGACATTTTCACCTGGGTATATTTCTCTGAATGTTTCAAATTCAGTTAGTCCAAGTTGAATTTATCTCTTACCTCCACTTCTTAATCCCTAACCAGCTATTTCTCATCAATTCTTCACTATGGTGAAATTGCCCACCACTTATTTATCTCTGCCATAAATACATGAGTCATCCCATCCCTAAGCTCCTCTTCATCTTTTATCCTTTCCCAAAGCCCATATAGACATTAATGCCCCTCACTGTTGTCGTTTAGTCCAAGTTGTGCCCGACTCTTTTGCAACCCCATGGACTATATCCTGACAGGCTCCTCTGTCCATGGGATTTCCCAGGCAAGAATACTAGAATGGATTGACATTTCTTTTCCAGGGAATCTTCCCAACCCAGGGATAGGAACCCATATCTTCTACAGTGCAGGTGGATTCTTTACTGCTGAGCCACCAGGGAAGCCCTAATGCCCTTCATACATGGCATCATTTTCTCTCAGCTTTTACTGTCACTGCCTTCTTTTAGGCTAAGCCTTTGTCATTTCCTACAAGCATTACCAAAAGAACCTTTACAATACCTGCCCCCCATCCATTCTCCTTATTTCTACAAATGCTAATCTTGTCACATAATCTACTTAAATAATCTTCAATGGTTTAGCACACGTGGTTCTTTGTTATCTTCTCCTTGCCTAATTCTCTAGCATCAAGAGCTTTTTCCCAATATATTTTTTGCTCCAGCTTGAAATTCCTTGATTGCAATTTCACATTCATGTGCTTTTGACAAACTTCTCACTTTACCTAGAATATATTTACTTATAAAAACAAACATTTATTTTACATAAATATATGAAATATATTTAGCTAGGTAAAGATCAATAGATATAAATATATTAATGCATGTATTAATAACCTTTACCTAAATAACTCTTTCTTATCACTCAAAGTTCACCACATAGGGAAGTTTCCTCTAAGACACATTCCTGGCTGATGTAAATACTCTCATCGGTGCTAACTAAGTACTGACCACATTACACTGTAAGTTTTTGAAAGCAAAACTTACCTCCCATTTAACTTTGTGTCCTTTGAGTGCCTAGTACCTTGGTTGGCATATATTTGGCCTTCAATAATGTTCAAAAATGTATCTTACATTTTCCATGAAGCTTTCTTTCCCTTTCTCCCCAGTCTTCTCTGCATGATTCACCCAAGTACTTCTAGAATATTAACTGATACATTCTGTCACAATATCTATCATATTGCAGGATAATTATTATCTTTACATACCCCAGTGTCGTCACCAGTGCTTGGCACACAGTAGATGTTCGATAAGTACTTGGTCAATTAAGGAATTCGTGAATGAAAATGAGTGCATGAACGGAAGTCTTCATCACAGGACCCAGTGTCTGCCACTCCTAATAATTGAACTTGTACTCATGTCCCTCTCCCTGGGTCCATTTCCTTATTACCTGCTGAGTAGCTTAAGCTCACACAGAATTGGATTCCAACCTGAGCCTAATTCCTACACAGATCTCTTTCAGGGACTGAAATTCTAAATTCCATCTTGATATCTGAGGTTCTAACAGTCTCATTTGGGACCAGTTGCCCAACTGTCTACCTGCATGTCTGGACTTTCAAGGAGGTATATATATTATCCATCATCCCTGTGATTACGCACTTGGATACTCCATTGTTTTACATGTTAATCCATCATTAAATGATAAATAAGGTTACATTTCCTTTTAACAGGGAACAAACTCTTATTTGATTGAAATCTTGTAAATAATGTTCTATTTATGGAATTTGGGGCATTATCAGCTGGTGGGAGGAACCACTCTCAAATGGACCAATGGCCTGCTAGAAACTCTGAATTCATTCCACTTGTGTGTCTACCTGTATTCATCTACTCAAAAGGAAGCTAACCCTGACTGTGTATAACCTTCCATTAATATCAGAGGCAGTTATTGGAGTAAATGTCTCTCGCTGGGAATATACTATAAACCACAACAGATAGGGGTCAATTTGGCCTGTTTATACCATTTCTTGATTGCTTTTCCATTGTTGGTGAAGGTCTTAAGTTTTATGGGAAGCATAAATCGCACCTGCAGCCTAAGATTTCATATCCAGCTTTTAACATAAAAGATATGTCAAATGTAATACATCTTGTGAAGAGCAGAACCAGAAAGGAAAATTAAATTTTATCTGCATGCAAGTTATTTAAAAATAAGAGCCTGAAAATCCTTATTCAACACTGAGAGTTTCAATTCCATATGATCCACTAAATGAAAAGGCAAATACAAGATTATGTTTTTAAAAGAAATTTGAAAAATCAGCCTATGCAGACTCATTGTATCTCCTTCTACATTCCTTGCATTCATCAACTAGAGATCAGTCTGTGCTTGAATACATTCAAGAGATAGCATTTATTCAAAAAAATATCCAGTAGTGATCAAGTAATAATGTTATAAACCATATAAACACTTCTAAAAGGTTTCATTCCATATTTTATTACATTTTGTACATTATGTTCTATTTTTTGATTAGGGTATAAATCCCTTTAGGGTAGAAATCATGGCATATTTCTCTATGTTGTCCCCATAGCACTTAGCATGGTAATGCAAACTTATGATTAATAATGATTTCATTAATTGAAAATCATACTTCAGCAAATATGTACGAAGTGCCCACTATGTCCCAGTCTGAAGATAGTTCTGAATTTGGCAAATGTTTCTATAGGAAACAAAGACTTCTGAGACACAGATATCACCATTTTTCATCATTAGACTGCTCCCTTTACATACCTTCTCAACTCCTCTGCCTTGACTCTCTTATTTCAGCGCACGTCCTCGGCAAAAACCCCAAAACTAGTGAAATCTATCTTGTTGCAGGTGCTGTTTGCATCCATGTAGCTTCAGATCATCAAAGAAAAACACACAAATATGCTTCTGGTTTCAATTTAAATGCATGGCCTTTAACCTCACCTGGGCCCCTATGCTGTTCAGATCCTAACACATTTCCCTGGTCCATTCAATGTTCTGTTCACCTGGTAAGTATTTCACAACTTATTTTCTCTCTTCAAACCTTCAATACCTTCCTCTTCAAATCTTCACTCTCAATCGATTACCTTAATGCTTCCTTCATGGGGACGTAGCATGGAGAAGACCATTTAGACTAGCTCCTGCCATTTAACCTACCTGTCCACTGGACACTATGTCTCCTCTTCCTACTGTTAGGTGAGTGAATCAGTCAGGCTCTGGCCGAAAGCTAGTCCTCCTATTGTGGCCTAGATTTTAATCCCTCTTCACCGTCTCTAGGATATCTTTCAATAGTTCCCCCCAAGATGATTTAAATTTCAAAATGACATGCTCTAGCTTCCAAGAGTATCTTCCTCATAAGTTTTCCCTACAAGGAAGGATGAAACTGGCTATTTAAAGTAATGAAAATGTCATCTGTGTCTAGTTTCTCTTGAAAAGAATAACATCAAAATAAAGTTCAGTTTATACACCCTAACCAAATTAAATCAGAACTGGAGGTTGGAGAAAGAACTCTGGACCAGGGTCTAGTTCCTGTCCTTTGGGCAGTTGACTAAGCTTCTCTGTCTCAGAGGATTAGACTTAAAGATCTTTGCTGTCCCATCCAAGTGCTAGTGTCTCATCTAGCACCTGCATTTTTTTCAGTGCAATTTATGGAAAACAAATTGCTGACTTAATCCAAATAATTGTAATCAGAACAATTGGGTATTTGGTACAAATTGGGTTTGATGCCAAACCAGAGAACACATATAGACAAAGTCATAGCAAATCCATGCAGCTGAAGTTAGCTGAATAATTAACAGAAAATTCACCTTCCTTGTATCTAAATCCTTCAGAAAGCAGTGCCAATTTTTTTTTCTCTTGGTTCCCAGTAGCATGGGTCTGGATGTATTGGCCCGAATAATTAAAGAAATAGGAAGAAATACAGGAAGCTCTTCAGACAAAACAGGAAAAAATGTGTGATCTGCAGGCCACCTATACATCTAACCTCACTGAAAAAAAACACAAAAAACAGCATTTTATTCTCCGAGGAAAAATAAGACACATACCTGGCCCAGAAATGTAGTGAGATTTCTTATCACCTTCTATTGTCTGGACATAAAGCTTCCAGCATCCTCCCTAATCCTTATTATAATTGTACACTCTTCTTTTATCCAACCCTCAAGTGCATTTACTTTTGTTCTCCATGTGAAATCAATTCAGGTATAACTGTATTGATAGAGATTTCTAAAACACTATCTAAGCTTTAATTTTAACCCAATAATATTTTAAATTTTAAATGGCTAGTACGGTAAATCATTTAGGAAAGAAAAGAAAACAAACTACCCTCAATATTTGTCAGTTTGGCTTTCCTGAAAGAGGGTCCTGGGTGTACATTATAGCTCATTCAAACATTTACTCAAAGGGTAGAAGGCAGGCATATTCTCCAGTCATCTCAGCAACAAAAAGGTTAAAAATAAAATCTCAACACAAATTAACACAGATTAATGAATATAGTCAGAGAAGGCAGTGGCACCCCACTCCAGTAAGGTTTAGCAGAAGAAGCCAGACACAAATGTATGCAGGAAGCTTCTCTTTAAATAAAATTCAAAACCAGGCAAATTAAATATATATTTTAGGAATACAGGCATGTGATAAAACTATGTGTTCATGCTAAGTAACTTCAGTGATGTCTGACTCTTTCTGACCCCATGGACTGCAGATCGCCAGGCTTCTCTGTCCATGGGATTCTCCAGGCGAGAATACTAGAGTGGATTGCCATGCCCTCCTCCAGGGGATCTTCCTGACCTAGGGATCAAACCCATGTCTCCTACATCTCCTGCACTGGCAGGCAGGTTCTTCACCATGAGCACCACCTGGGAAACCCCTAACTAAAAGTAAATAAATTATTGTCACAAACATTAGGATATCGGGGAATGGAGGGCTGAAGTCAGACACAGAGGGTAATCAGAGCTTTTCTAAGGCATTAGTGATCTATGTCTCAACTTGAGTGGTGGATGCTAACTTTGTAATTATTTTAAAAATCATGTACATATGCCTTACAAACCCTTCTTTAAGTATAACATTTTTATAAAAAAGAACAAATTAGCACCAACATTGTTTTAAAGTAAATTTGACTTCTTGAACTTTTTAGTTTGGGAAAACAGTGGGATTAGAAGATGGAAAGGGCACTCATACCCAAATAATTATGGATTATATAACTATGTATTGGTTTAGTATTCTCATAAACCTGATTGTGTGTATGTCTCAGGATTGTGTGTATGTGAGTGCATTTTATAGGAGCTGAGGACTGTTCATTTATCCATTAATTCACTACTTTAATCAACACCTACTGAGAACCTGATACATGTCAGGCACAGTGTTAGGCAGTAGAGAAAAAATGAATAAGATGTGAACTCTATTCTCAAGAGCATATGATCTACTGCTAGAAGACTAGCACCTTTCCAGTTTTTCAAAGTGATAATCATCCCCTGCCTCTCGCACTCTTTCTAGCTGGAGGTTTTCATGCTCTTCTGTTGTCTCATTCTCTAATTTCCAAGCCAACTACCTGGACCACAGCTCCACTGGCAGTCTCAGGAACCATTTCTTGCTCAAGTATGGGAACTGACCATGTTGTCAGACTCAGTACCCATCAGGGCAGAGTCAGTCTTAGGCTTCTTACCTCTGTGACATTGATCAGGTCCACTGTCTAGTTTCTCCTCCTAGCACAGTCTTTGAACTCCTCCAGTCGGCTGGGTTGCCACTGACCACTGATCTGAGTGATCTAACAGCATGTGGCCTCCAGACACCTCCCTCGTGTAGTATCCTGAAAGGCTCAGTGTCCTTGGCTGCAGTGTTCTTCACGACTGGGCTGCCTCTTGTTAGTATCCACACACTCATATCCACCAAGCACCCTTTCTGCCTGCCTTCTGACCCTCTTGGGGGTCCGTCATGCAACCCAGTTAAGTCTCCCAGTCCTAGACTTGCCAAGTTCTCGCTCTCTCTGCCTTTCCCCTGAGCAGTCTCAGAAGGCATAGCTCACAACCCATTGAAACTATGATGCCAATGCAATAAATAAAACCATAGAGGTGCCTACAGAGTGATACAAAAGCTCAGAGAAAGGGAACAGGATTGGAGGAAACAACTGAGCTGAGTCACAAGAAGAAGTGTACCAGATGAGGGAGCAAAGGAGTATTCCAGCAAAAAGGAACAACTTCTTCAAAGGCATAAATATGGGGAGAAGTCTGACACATTTGGAAAATGATGAGAAGTTTTGTGCGTTCAAAGAATGATGAGATATGAGAACAGAGCAGTAGATAAGATAATGAAGAAAGCTCTGTAGCGCCTCGCTAGTAAAAAATGTGTCCTATTTGGTATGCATTTAATACATTCCTGTCACAAACGATGAAGTGACCTGACCTGAACCAAAGTAATGCATTCTGTTACTTGGAGATTAGTGTGGGCTTACTCACACGTAATTTATAAGGCTTAGCATTCAAGGAACTCTGAGCTTTTTTAATACAACCTCAAACATCCACACCATTTTCTTGGGAAGGAGATAGTAGAAGAAGCTGCAGGTACAGCACCTGCTCAGAGGCACAGTGATTTTAATGAACTTATTTAAGGCGATAGAAGGAGAACAAGAGGTGTTCAGCCAATTGTTAGTGAATACATTTAAACTGAAGCAAATAAAACCCTGAGCCTTTGGGAAATCTCCCCAGAGTTCCATACACTTAATTTTATTCTTTTGAATATCAGCACAGCTCTCTCTCCGGATCCATGTAGAAAAGGTAGTTGCTCAGGAAGGGAGGTCTTCAACAAGGACAGTCCCAGGTGAAATGAGGACTGGCTGTTTTCTGGGCCCAACCAAAATGAAGACTGGCTCTAACTCTTGCTGGCACTGGGGGAGTTTACACTATTCATTTCAGGCTGCCAGGGTCTATTCACTGCCCAGTGATTTACACTGCCAATAGTGAATCATCAGACATACACAGACCTGTTCACCTCTCTGAAGTAGAGACACAGTGACTCAACCAGCCAAGAGGACTTTGTTCAGAACAGAATGAGAAAGGGAAAACTTATTAGGCCTGAAAGGGGGAATCAAAATGGAAGTTCTTGAGACAGATGTAAAATGGTTCTAATAAGAATAAAAGGAACTAAATATCTCAAGCTATCTATCTGGTCAATGAGTTTCCTTATTGCTTTACCCCATTTTTATTCCTCACAGACTTAGGCGGGCATAACTGGAGTGGATAAGAGCAGATGATTTTGGAAGTTCCATTATATCAGAGCCTGCCTTCATGGTTTACCAACTCTCTGTATCTCAAGTGTGCTCAAACTCAAAATCCCACCTCAGAAGAAGCCTCACAGTCTTATTAGAGTTTACTATGATCAAGTTTGCTAGTAAAGTATTTTGACAGCTTGATAGCAAACAAAAGGAAAACTCATGGTTAAATGGCCTCCAAGGATGGTTCTTGGTCTAAAGTTGTAATTGTAGGGCTCATTTAATCTTCAGAGATTGTCCTTGATCTCCTTATATCATAGTTTGTGTATTTATACCTTCAGCAAATTTGTTTAGCACAATTAAGAACCGATCGTATTCTCTATATGAGATTATATAAAGCAAACTGTGAGAGATTGAGTTTCATCTATAAAATGAGGATAGTATTCATCTCTCAGAATGGTAATTAAATGACACAATAAACATAAAATAGCTCAGCTCCTGGGGCTTCCTAGGTGGCCTAGTGGTAAAGAATCCGCCTGCCAATGTAGGAGACATAAGAGACTTGGGTTTGATTCCTGGGTCAAGAAGATGCCCTGGAGAAGGAAATGGCAACCCTCTTCAGTATTCTGGCCTGGAGAATCCCATGGACAGAGGAGCCTGGCTGGCTACTGTCCATGGGATCGCAGAGTCGGAAACGACTGAAGCGACTTAGCATACATGTAGTACCTACGACTGAAATGACTTAGCAGCAGCAGCAGCAGCAGTGCCCACACAAAATCAAGGCTTAATAGTCATCGCTTTCAACTGTGGCAGTACAAAGATAAATAGGCACACTTCTCTTCCTTCAAGGAACTCAGAGTATAGATCAAGACTGAAACCAACCCTGCATCCTGGAAGTACCACCTGATCCTTCCTAGGCTCTTTGAGCAGCCATGCTGGGTCAAACTTAATGCTGAGTCTTCTGGGCTGAGAGCCCCATGGAGCTTTCTCCTGCATGCCTTATAGACCCTAACTCTACATCCCCTTTAGGTACTAAAAGAAAGCTATGGAATATTTTTAAGTTTAAATATAAGTGATTAGTGAGGACATCACCAGAGTGTTGTCAAATGACAATGAACTTGAATAATAGCTCTTGTCCAAGATACTTTGTAACTTGTTGAAAGTGTTCATAACTACTACTTTTTAAAAAGAGAAGGAGGGCAAGGAAGAGAGAGCAATGTTTCCTGGCATGAAGAGGTCTTGGGTCCACTAGATGCAGTTACTACGACAGAAGGCCATTGATCCCCACACTGAGTCCTTACTGACAGAGCAGGTGCCTCATGGGAGCCGCTTATGCCAGAGAAAAACCACTGCCATCAACTTGTCTTTCCTGGTGTTTTGAGTGGAATTTTAATCTTTACTCCTGAGAAGTTGGCTTTGTCAAAAGTAACTTTTTTCTCTGTTACATTTTCTTTAACATTAAGATTTCATGTGCTAAATTACTTAGAAAAGTGAAGTCTGACTGGGAAACGTGAATAAAAACTAAGGGAACTGGTCATTCCAGATATTGTGGCAGGGAGCCAGGGTGATGACCATAAGAAGAGCAGCTTTGACCACCAGGTAGGAGGTCCCCTGCTTTGTCCATGACTGCAGCCAAGGCATTTGTGTTTTAGGTGAACCCATTATATTCTTCCTCATATTAGGCTGGTATTTTTCCATTGCAATGAATGTTTGTTGAGTTTAAAAAATAAGACAATCTGGGGACATCCCAGAAGACCCCAAGCAGCTTTCAGATCCATGACTTACCAGATGTCCTTAACCTCCAAAGAAGATTGAATTATTACCATACTCATGAAGCAACATCTTTCCCCACTTACAAATATATTAAAAAAAAAAAAAGGAGGGGTCGTGCCTTCTTCTGTCTTTCAACAATCCTCTTGGCCTGGGGTTTTCTGTTGCTATTGTCTTCTCTCACTTAGGAGCCACTTTATCGCCCCACCCCACTTCCTCTCTCTCAATCCCCCATGTGGAATCTTTTTCTCTTTGTTTATATTTCCATAATTAAAGGCAGAGTGTGCCTTTAAGTAGCATGCATAGGGATATTATTATACTTTTATTATACTATGGGAAAAGAGATATTAAGTAATGACTATCTTGAGACAGTGTACATAATGCAAATTGCACTTTTTTTTTTTTTTACTGTTTGTATTCAATCCCTTCTGAGCGTATTTGCTTCTAGAATAAATGTCTGTAAATCAAGTCTCCCTTGCAATGTTGCCCCCTTTTCTTCATCTAAAGAAATGTGACTGTGTCAGGCAGTAACCTGTCATCTTGAGAAGTAATTGGGTAAATACGTTTTCATAAGCCACTTCTTTACCAAAACATACATTAACAGAAACAGGTCAATAAACATCTTCCAGAACATATGTCTAGCATGTGACTTTGCAATGGCTATCAGAAAGCATTTTCATTGAGTGAACTGGCCTTCTATACACATTGCTGTATATACATAGCCCGTTTCTGGGAAAGGTAGTGAAGTCTTAAATGTATGCTAGTTTTATCTCTCTTTTCTGAGGAAGTGCACCATTTTTTTATGCGTTGCAAAGTCATCTACTTAGACTGAATAGGCTTTATTTTATTGGCCATAACAGATTAGATCAGGAATTATTATGTGAATTGAGAGCTACCGAATAACAATGTTCTATAATGGGTTGTGACTCACTGACCCAGTTGGATCTTCTCTGTTTGGGGAAGGTGAAGGTATGGGGAGGAGGAGAACACAGAACATGAAACAGAATTTCTGGAGCCACTTCTAGTACTATTTTCTGTACCACTTCTGGAACAACAGTTATATATTCACACTAATTTTCATTACTTGAGGTCACCAGAACATGAGATAGAACTAAACTCAAATAGTCCTTATGATTAATTCATTTCTCATAAAGTTCTAAAAAATTGTCTAATGAGAATCACCATAATGGAGTGTGATAGACATCATGAATCAGTGATTTTTGTCTCCTGGTATTCACAACCTTGTATAATCCCCTCTGCTTGAGTGTGCACTGGGCTTCATGACTCACTTCTAAAGAACAGGGTAGAGGCAGAAAGAATAGGGTGTGCTTCCAAGATTAGGCTATAATAAGACTGCAGATTCCATCTTGGCTTTTTGTTTGTTTGTTTTGTTTTTATTGCTGTTGTTTTTACTCACATGCTCTGATGAAAGCCATGTAGTGGAGCACCGCATGATGAAGAATGAACATCTCTTCACAACAGCCACATGAGTGAGCTTAGAAACTGACTCAGTCGAGCATCAGTGATTACAACCCAATGTGATACCTTGACTACAGCCTCCTGAGAGACCAAGCACCAGAAATACCTACCTAAGCCATTCCCAACTCCCAGTCCTCAGAAACTGTGAAACCACAAAGGTTTATCATTTCAAGCTGCTGCTGCTGCTGCTGCTGCTAAGTCGCTTCAGTCGTGTCCGATTCTGTGTGACTCCATAGACGGCAGCCCACCAGGCTCCCCCGTCCCTGGGATTCTCCAGGCAAGAACACTGGGGTGGGTTGCCATTTCCTTCTCCAATGCATGAAAGTGAAAAATGAAAGTGAAGTCGCTCAGTCATGCCCGACTCTTAGCCACCCCATGGACTGCAGCCTACCAGGCTCCTCCATCCATGGGATTTTCCAGGCAAGAGTACTGGAGTGGGGTGCCATCGCCTTCTTTGCATTTCAAGCTACCAACATGTTATTCAGCAATAGATATTGGATGACAACATCTCCTTGTACAAGACAGGCCAGTGCCTCTTTTTGTAAGTAAAGTTTTACTGGAATACAACCATACATTCATATCATCTAGGACTGTGTCTAGACTACAACAGTGTGGAGTTGTTGAGCCAGAGACTGTAGTCTAAACTACTTATTATCTGTCCTTTATAGAAAAAAGTTTTCTGACACCTAGACTTACAGAAAAATGTGTTTCTCTTATCCTACCATTATTATTAACCATACCTTTTCTTTTTCAATGGTGTCCCAATCTGTATGAGAAATTATATAGTCATCTGATTGATCATCCAATTTGGAAGAGGCCTTTCTCCTTTCCCTAACATTCCTTCAGTAATTAATAGCTTAGAGTTGACAAATTATTTCACATATAATAATTATTTTAGTTTTTATTTGTGCTTTCATAATCCACTTCCCAGTCTAGATCATGAACTATGAGGGCTACTGTGTTTCACTCTACAAGGGTACTAAAATAGACATGTAGCAAACAAAATTTCAATTAATCTTTAATCCCTACTGACTCACACATACTAGACACCAAGAATCATTTGTTGAATTAACAAATTCTTAAGATCATAAGAGTTCTAATAGTTAAGTTACCCCTTACAGTGAACTTCACAGAGAAATAGTACTTTGGATACCATGTATGCCCCATAAAACTTGTTTGTGTAAATGAATAAACTAATGAATTCTCATAGGAAACTTTCTTGGCCACATTATTCAATCTTCCTCATTATGTTTTTTACAACACCATAGAAGATTATACTAACCAAATTCGTTAACTGAGATATTAGCTATGGGTTTTCCAGTAGTCATGTATGAATGTGAGAATTGGACCACAAAGAAGGCTGAGTGCTGAAGAATTGATGCTTTCAAATTGTGGTGCTGAATAAGACTCTAAGGAGTCCCTTGGACTGCAAGGAGATCAAACCAGTCGATCTTAAAGAAAATCAGCCCTGAATATTCATTGGAAAGACTAATACTGATGCTGAACCTTCAATACTTGGCCACCTAATGCAGAGAGTCAACTTATTGGAAAAGACCTTGATGCTGGGAAAGGTTGAAGGCAAGAGGAGAAGACTGAAGCCAAGGATGAGATGGTTAGAATCACTGACTCAAGGGACATGAATTTGAGCAAATTCTGGGAGATGGGGAAGGACAGGGAAGCCTGGAGTGCTATAGCCGTGGGGTCACAAAGAGTTGGACATGACTTGGTGACTGAACAGCAATAACAAATCAAAAGCAACATGTTACCATAGGGCAGAATTCCTTTTTAATTTCCTGGTGCATTTGAGTGGTTAATAGAAACATGATAACATTTCCTTGCCTAGGTATTTTCGTATGGCTAGTAGTAAATATTGGCCCATTTCTGAATAGAGGGCATGGATCTGATGACATCTGATGATCCAGGTGGCCCATTTGGAAAAGTTAGCTTGGACAAGAGGGTTCTCAGAATATGATCCATGAACAGAGGTCATCAACTTGATTCTATAGTGGCCACGAGTTCAAGGTCTAATTTGATATTAAAATATCTCAAATTTCCAAATGGAGGAGCTAGACTAGAGCTAAGAGACTACAAAAATCAGTACTTACTGGGACTAGAAATATGCTAGGGATTATCTCTCATGACACAATTATGTTTCTTAAATTCTAGCTTATGATCCGACTATCATTTTCACAGCTCCAAAGCCATTACTTATAGGTCTTAACATTCTATGAAAGGAAGAATTATGAGTACTTTTTAGGTCTTTAGCACTTGTCAGATTTTCAGACAGATCATTATAACCAATAAGATGTTCTGATTCCCTAAGAAAGAGAGCCTGTTCAGTCTCCTATGGAGTTTACTTTGACTAGGGGGCTTCTCCACACACCACAGTTAACTCAGAAATAAGACTAATTATTGTCTTAAAACCCTGCTTAGACATAATGTAAGGGTTCTAGATGCCTGAGGAGGCCCTTACATACATTTGGCAGGGAGTGAATTAAGAAGGAAATATAAACTCAAAATATTTGTTTCTGGCCAACATTTCAAGTTTTCATATGTAAGAACAGAGGTTATTCAGCAAACTTCAGGTGAGCCGAACCTAATACCAGCTCCTGCTACAGTATAGCATGTGGCCCAATTAATGGAGCTTCCATATCTCTAGGGAAATGGCTATGGTTGACCCCTCATGTGGCAATAAATGGACTAACTGATCTCCATTTAGCTCTTATTAAATTCTGGTACGGAGAAGGCAATGGCACCCCACTCCAGTACTCTTTTGCCTGGAAAATCCCATGGACGGAGGAGCCTGGTGGGCTGCAGTCCATGGGGTCGCTAGAGTCAGGCACGACTGAGCGACTTCACTTTCACTTTTCACTTTCATGCATTGGAGAAGGAAATGGCAACCCACTCCAGTGTTTTTGCCTGGAGAATCCCAAGGACGGGGGAGCCTGGTGGGCTACCGTCTATGGGGTCGCACAATATCGGACATCACTGAAGCGACTTAGCAGCAGCAGTAGCAGCAGCAAATCCTGGTAAATTAAGGAGCAAGTCACAAGGACATATCGTATAGCACATGGGGTGTAGCCAATGTTTTATAGTAACTATAAATGAAGTATAACATTTAAAAAAATTAAGATGCAAGTTCACAATTAAAGGAAAAACAAAAATGGTCTCCATACTCCGGTTCTTTGCTTCCTCCACTCATCCCCCTCTTTCCCTTCACCATCCAACCCTCTTGATCTCCCTTGCCGTTTCTCCCTGCACACCACCCTGGCTTGGGTTAATGATTTACTCATTCTTCAAGGCAGAAGAATACTGCCTTCTCTGGAAAAATGATATGGCTTTCTCAGCCCATGCATCATTGGAATTTTTCCTTATTTCCCAACCTCTGCTGTGGCAACTGCAGTGAAGCATGGGCACACTGCTCTTTGTCCTTTTAAATTGGGATTTGCATGCTGTTCTCCATGCCAATTGCAAAGAGAAGAGCTACTTGGTCACCAAGCCAGCCGCCTGCCAGGGCATCCAGCCATGGACACCACAGACTCAGTCCATTCTAATTTCATGGGAGTCACGTTACCCAAAGTCATGGCAGTTCTGGGCTTTATTCTTATTCTAAACTTTACTTCACGTCTTATTTTTCTCAATATCCCTATTTTTCTCTTTCCCAGTCATCATGTATTCCACCAATGGTTGCATTATATGAAACTATTAAACCAGATAAGCACATGGCCACATAGATAAGGGAATCCAGTAAGGAATCTGTGGCTTCAAATCTTTCCTTCTCAGCCCCCAGATAGTTTTGAGACAATGGGGTGAAGTAGACCATGGAATGAAATGAAGACACTGAGGCAGATTCACCTTCATCTGCTACCTAGCAGCTTGAGTAGTTAGGTGCAGTTGGGAAAAGAATTAAAATTATTAAATTAAAAATAAAATAAAATAATTAAATTTAAAATAAAATACTTGATCCACTCAAATTAATTGCATAAAGATGCTGTGATAGTTCCCTAAGAACTCTAAACACAGGATGGACCATGACTCCATAGGCCATTTTCACTCTGTGTTCTTTCCAAAGCTACATGTGATAGATTTTTTTTTCTATTATATTAAAATCTATGGAAAAGAAGTAGACCAAACTATTGAACAAAAGAGGTAGATTTAGATGTAATTATAAAATGTATTTAACTAAAAGTATTATGCTCCACATGGAGTCAGTCTGAAAAACTGTTCTTCCAGTATTATACTGTGAATACCAATTGATGATGTCCCATTTTCATTATTAATGGTTAGGTCATTGAATAAATGGCAACTATTATTACAGTTGTTACCCTAAATCTTATACACGTTCGTGCAAGCTCAGTCATGTCTGACTCATTGTGACCCTGTGGACTGTAGCCTACCATGGGATTTTCCTGGCAAGAATATTGGAGTAGGTTGCCATGCCCTCCTCCGGGGGATCTTCCTGACCCAGGGATAGAACCTGTATCTTCTGTGTCTCCTGCATTGCAGGAAGGTTCTTTCCCACTGAATCACCAGGAAATCCCCTTATACTATGTGATAGTTGCTGATTCTCAGTTTACCTTGAGCCTCTGCTTAGCATACTCCCCACTCTGATCTCTATTACCCAATTGAGTGCTTCCACATAAATGATTTTAGAATGATTACTCTGATGCAGGAGTTAACTGAGTTAATTTTTAGGTTAGGATGGAGAAAAACTAAAAATAGAAAGACAAGTCAGTTGATGCAGAAGTTTGGCTTTAGGGGGACCAAAGATGACTAGAGATAGCACTTAGCTGAGTGACTTCACTTCCACTTTTCACTTTCATGCATTGGAGAAGGAAACGGCAACCCACTCCAGTGTTCTTGCCTGGAGAATCCCAGGGACGGGGGAGCCTGGTGGGCTTCCGTCTATGGGGTTGCACAGAGTCAGACACGACTGAAGTGATTTAGCAGCAGCAGCGGCAGCATTACAATTATATTCATATGTGTTTGTTTCTCCCACCTGCACTCATTTTCAGACAAGAATCATATCCCTAGAGCCTGGTACTGTGTCTAAAACATAGTTGTTGTTCAGTCGCTAAGTTGCATCTGACTGTTTGCGACCCCATGGACTGTAGCCTGCCAGGCTCTTCTGTCCATGGAGTTCTCTCATCAAGACTACTGGAGTAAGTTTGCCATTTCCTTCTCCACTAAAACACAGTAGCCACCTAATAAACATTTGTTAGAAACAATGAATTAATGAATGAGTAGATGAATGAATAGAATGAATAAGATATAAAAGAGGCCGTTGTGACTTCTTAAAAAAACACATGACTATTTAGGCTTATTCCTTAGTCAAGTAGGGAAAAGTTAAAAATCCACATCTGAAGGGAAACAGGGCCATTTTACCATCTTGCTCATCATTACTCTCTTCCCCAAACTTTGGATGTCCTCCAGGTTGCTGGTGTTCCTCATAAAACCTGCTGCCCAGAACTAAGCCTAGGCTCCAGATAGAGCCTGATCAGGACTCAGAGCATCTCTTCCAGTCATCTGAACACTTTATCCCTTTTTAAGAAAGCCCCAAATTGTTGGCACACTTTTAATGGCCACATCACACTTTTGATTCATACAAAGCTTATGCTTACAATTATGTTCACATTGTAAGTTGGTGATGCCATCCAGCCATCTCATCCTCTGTCATCCCCTTATCCTCCTGCCCCCAATCCCTCACAGCATCAGGGTCTTCTCCAATGAGTCAACTCTTTGCATGAGGTGGCCAAAGTACAGGAGTTTCAGCTTCAGCATCAGTCCTTCCAATGAACACCCAGGACTGATCTTTAGAATTGGCTGGTTGGATCTCCTTGCAGTCCAAGGGCCTCTCAAGAGTCTTCTCCAACACCACAGTTCAAAAGCATCAATTCTTCGGTGCTCAGCTTTCTTCACAGTCCAACTCTCACATCCATACATGACCACAGGAAAAACCATAGCCTTGACTAGATGGACCTTTGTTGGCAAAGAATTGTCTCTGCTTTTCAATACGCTATCTAGGTTGGTCATAACTTTCCTTCCAAGGAATAAGCGTCTTTTAATTTCATGGCTGCAATCACCGTCTGCAGTGATTTTGGAGCCCAAAAAATTAAAGTCTGCCACAGTTTCCTCATCTATTTCCCATGAAGTGATGGGACCAGATACCATGATCTTCATTTTCTGAATGTTGAGCTTTAAGCCAACTTTTTCAATCTCCTCTTTCACTTTCTTCAAGAGGCTTTTTAGTTCCTCTTCACTTTCTGCCATAAGGGTGGTGTTATCTGCATATCTGAGGTTATTGATATTTCTCCTGGCAATCTTGATTCCAGCTTGTGCTTCTTCCAGCCCAGCGTTTCTCATAATGTACTCTGCATAGAAGTTAAATAAGCAAGGTGACAACATACAGCCTTGATGTACTCCTTTTCCTATTTGGAACCAGTCTGTTGTTCCATGTCCAGTTCTAACTGTTGCTTCCTGACCTGCATACAGGTTTCTCAAGAGGCAGGTCAGGTGGTCTGGTATTCCCATCTTTCAGAATTTCCCACAGTTTATTGTGATCCACACAGTCAAAGGCTTTGGCATAGTCAATAAGGCAGAAATAGATGTTTTTCTAGAACTCTCTTGCTTTTTCCATGATCCAGCAGATGTTGGCAATTTGGTCTCTGGTTCCTCTGCCTTTTCTAAAATCAGCTTGAACATCTGGAAGTTTGCAGTTCACATATTGCTGAAGCCTGGCTTGGAGAATTTTGAGCATTACTTTACTAGCGTGTGAGATGACTGTAATTGTGTGGTAGTTTGAGCATTCTTTGGCATTGCCTTTCTTTGGGATTGGAATGAAAACTGACCTTTTCCAGTCCTGTGGCCACTGCTGAATTTTCCAAATGTGCTGGCATATTGAGTGCAGCACTTTCACAGCATCATCTTCCAGTATTTGAAATAGCTCCACTGGAATTCCATCACCTCCACTAGCTTTGTTCATAGTGATGCTTTCTAAGGACCACTTGACTTCACATTCCAACATGTCTGGCTCTAGGTGAGTGATCACACCATCGTGATTATCTGGGTCGTGAAGCTCTTTAAGAAATTATGCATGTCAGGAGTCTCCAAGAAGTAAAGATGAAAAACCAGCTTGCTCTACCCAGAGTGTTGGCACCAGTTGAGTGATGTTGCCTTGGAACCCTGAGGCGCCCTCCCTGTCATCCTGTTTTTTGGCCACAGTTGCTTAAATTCAAAGCTGGCCAGAAACCTATGATTTCTAGCCTGATGTGTAGAGATGAGTTAGGCCAAGTCACTGTTGATTATCTGCAGAATTTGAGCAACAATTTGCAAGAGGCTGAGGCAATTAGCAATTGGATATGAATCTTAAGACTCAATGAGATAAAGCAGGAGCCACAGAAAGCTGAGTTGTTTTAAACCAAAGCCATACGAGAATAGGAACTACGAGTAATCCAGCAAACTAGGACCAAGGAGTGAATGGTGCAGATGCACTAAGATGCAGAGAACCTTGCAGAGAAATGAAGCACAAAACCTGCCTTAGTCCCTAGCAGCCTTGTAGCTCCAGTCCATTTGTAATTGTACAAAAAATCCTTTTTTTTTTTTTTTAAGCTAACTTGAGTGAATTTCTGTTTTTTACCACCACAAAAGCTAAATGTTTGGTAGGAACTTGGCTAATCTCTGACATCACCTCAAAGAGGCCATTACCCATTGAAGGGCTCTGCACCCCTTTCGGAGAAGGCAATGGCACCCCACTCCAGTACTCTTGCCTGGAAAATCCCATGGACAGAGGAGCCTGGTAGGCTGCAGTCCAGGGGGTCGATAGGAGTCGGACACAACTGAGCAACTTCACTTTCACTTTTCACTTTCATGCATTGGAGAAGGAAATGGCAATACACTCCAGTGTTCTTGCCTGGAGAATCCCAGGGACTGGGGAGACTGGTGGGCTGCCGTCTATGGGGTCGCACATAGTCAGACACGACTGAAGTGACTTAGCAGCAGCAGCAGCAGCACCCCTTTGCAGAGTCTGCTCTTTCTCTCATTCACTGTCTCTCCAGCTAATGAGGATGCATCTTACTTCCTGGCTACTTTAATTGACTATTTCTCTGATTATAAACTTTACTCCATGTTTCATAGTTTCAGAGCCATCTGGGAGTTCAGTCACTCAAATAATGAGACAATGAGTAAAATGGCTTCCCAGGGGTCTTTCCTCATGGCTCAGTTGTGAAGAATCCACCTGCCAATGCAGGAGACATGGGTTCAATGTCTTGTCTGGGAAGACTGCATATGCTGCAGGCTAACTAAGCCTGTGTACCACAACTACTGAGCCTGTGCTCTAGAGCCCGGGAGCCAGACTATTGAAGCGCACACATTCTAGGGCCCGTAAGCTATAACTACTGAGCCCATGTGCTACGACTACTGAATCCACATGCCTAGAGCCTGTGCTCTGCAACAAGAGAGGCCACTGCAATGAGAAGTCTGTGCATTGCAACCAGGGAAAAGCCCTTGAACACCAGCAAAGACATGGTGCAACCAAAAATAAAATAAATAAGCAAAATTGTTTTTAAAATGGCTTACAGCCTTTCCCTCAGCTAATACATTAACTTTTCATGGGTATCTTTAGTTATTTCACTTACATCTGAATATGGCAATCCTACCACAGTAAGGGAGCCAGCAGGAAGGATGGCTAGAATATAGATTCTGAATACCCGTCTTCCTTCAATACAGAGTAGCATACTCTACCCTTCCCAAACCCTTGCCCAACACTGTCATTTCCCCCATGTCACTGATTTTGCATTCATATATATGTAAATTCATTTAAAAAATATCAATTGAGTGCTTCCTATGTTACAAGAACTATGAATAAACAGCCTAAAGTTTTGTACAAGAGACAAATAACAATGGACAATGATAATGCATGAATGCATGCACACTAAGTCCCTTCAGTCGTGTCCAATCTTTGCCATCCTATGGACCATATTTTGCTGGGCTCCTCTGTCCATGGGATTCTCCAGGCAAGAATATGGCAGTGGCTTGCCATTTCCTTCTCCAGGATCTTTCTGACCAAGGGATTGAGCCTGAGTCTCTTAAGTCTCCTGTATTGGCAGGTGGGTTTTTACCACTAGTGCCACCTGGGAAGCTTACGTAATTATAACATTGTGTGGTAAGTACATACTCAAGGAGTTGGCAAACTTTCTCTGTAAAAGGCCAAATAGCAAATATTTCAGGTTTTGTGGGCCACACAGTTTCTGTTGTAACTACACAACTCTGCCACATGAAAGCAGTGATAGACAACATGTGAATAAATGCATGTGACTTCATTCTGATAAAAATTAATTTACAAAAACAGGTCCTTAGATAAATTTAGTCCACAGGACATAGTTTGCCAACCACTATATGAGGATAAGAATATTCGTTTATTCAACAGTTATTTCTTGAACACTCATAGCATTTGTTTTTCTAAGTGCTAGGGTAAATAATAACTCAAATATACAAAAACTCTCTCTCTAATGGAACTTGCATTCTAATAGAGAATATGGACATTAAGCAAAAATTAAAAATATGTAGCCTGTTAGTGTCAGATTCTAAAAAGAAAAATAAAACAGAGAAGAAATCACGAAGAGTTAGAGGAATTGGGATTTTAAGTGAGGTCACCAGGAAAGGCTTCACTAGAAGGTGACTTTGAAAAAAAGCCTGGAAGGAAGTGGGAACACAAGCCATGTAGGAATCTGGAGGATGAACATTCCAGCAGAATGAAAAGTCACTGAGAAGTTTATGCAGCAGGAGTGTGTCTGTTAAGCCAAGGGACAATGAGAAGGCCACTATGGCTGGAATGGAGCACACAAGGGAAGCCTGGTGGGAGATGAGGCCACAGAGTAACTGGTACCAGACCAGTGAGGGCCCGGTCGGTCACTGCACTGCTGTTGGCCTTGACTCTGAGTGAGCTGGGAAGCTGCTGCAGAATCCGGGCAGAAGAATGACTGGACTGAAGTGTAGTCTACTAGGGTTACTCTGGCTGCTATGTTAAAAACAGACCCGGGCGGGGCAGAGGTGGTGTGCAAGAGCAAAAGTGGGGAGACCTCTTAGGAGACTATTGTAATAACACAGGTGAGAGACAATGGGACTAGAGCAGAGTGATGGCAATAGGGGATGAAGAGTGGTACGAATGAAATGTGTGTGTGTCTGTTAGTCGCTCAGTCGTGTCCAACTCTTTGAGACCCTATGGACTGTAACCCACCAGGCTCCTCTGTCCATGGGGTTTCCCAGGCAAGAATATTAGAGCAGGTTGCCGTTTCCTTTTCCAGGGGATCTTCCCAACCCATGTCTCCTGTGTCTCCTGCATTGCAGGCAAATTCTTTACCCACTGAGCCATTGGAGAAGCCCATCTGAAAGAGGGATCAAATGAGATAAAATGGCAACCCACTCCAGTACTCTTGCCTGGAGAATCCCATGGACAGAGGAACCTGGAAGGCTTCTAGTCCATGGGCTCACAAAAGTCGGGCATGACTTAGCGACCAAACCAACCTCTATTTGAGGACAGAGGACTATTCCTAGGAAAGAGGGAATGACATGGGAACTGGACTTAAAAGTAGGAATTAGCCAAGCATCAAGAGAAGAGAATCAGGTCTACTGCTGCAGATAGAGCTCCTGATGAGAAGTGAGAGATATGTGAGGGTTCAGAAAATAAGTGAGTCAGCATCTTCCTCCTGAAGGTGAAACAAATCTTCAGAAAAACCCATGATGGCCAAACTACATATTCCATCCACTCCCCAACCTACTTCTCTGCGACTTCCATTCAGTCACTAAAGTAAAATGCAAACAGAGTTCCTAGAGGGGGAAAAAAAGGAAAACATGTGTAAGTGTGCAGCTGTCTTTCAGATTCCTAGGCTTAAATTCTAAGAAAAGATCCCTAAGTGAAATCCTCTGAGACAGACTGGCATCTGGCCAGGGTACTAGGGCCAGAACCCCAGCTCCTAGGAAAATACCCAAGTATCTTGAACAACTGAATGTGTTTGGAGACCAGGGTCTCTCCTAAAATTTTTCTAAGAGGAAATATTTTTAACCCAGACATACCACAAGGCTCTCTCACAAGTCGGCCTATTTGGCTAGAAAATAGCCCCGAAAAGGAGAAAAACAACCTCTCCCCACTCACCTGGGGAGAGAGATTCACTGAGCCAGCTAAGTGAACAGAAAAATTGTGGATATGATTTACTCCATAAAATAGTACCTATTGAAACTATGGAGAAATTGGCCTGTAGGAAAGCAACTGAGAGACATTTCTATTTGTTAGTATACTTTCTGAGCTTACCTGCAAGTTATTCTCCTATTCCTTCCCTTCTATTCCCTTTGCCAGGTAAAGTGCGTATGAGAAGGTGAGATTTGTTTCTTTAGAGTTTGTGTGGCCTCTGCATATTGCAGTAGAGAGGTTCAGAGGTTTTCTTGCTGTTTAGTTTTAAAGTTTCTCCTTCATTTATTTTCTCTCTGCCCTCTTCTACCCCCTTACACTTATTTTCCCCATCCATGTTTTTTTTGGCTACAGGGAACTTTGAATCCCAACTTCAAAAGAAACCTATAATGAAGCCTGGCTGATGTTTAACAGATCTGCCTCTGTAGGGGCCCAGTCCAGCCGTTCCTTTGGCTCAACAGCCACAGAAGGTGAGTGAGCAAAGCACAGCTAAACCAGAGCACCCAGCTCTGTGCAGCACCCATTTCTCCACCTGTTCCCTTGGATGTCATGTGCATCTGCCCTCCTGTCCTGAGATACACATCCAAGAGCATGCAACTGCAGGCACCACTCTCTGGCATGCTCCTTTAGGGCACCTCCCAGTCCACCCTCTTGAGGACCTGTTTAGAGGGAAGTGGACCATGCTCTGGGGCTTCCCCAGTGGTACTAGTGGTAAAGAACCTGTTTGTAAATGCAGGAGACACAAAAGACGTGGGCTTGATCCCTGGGTTGGGAAGGTACCCTGGAGGAGGGCATGGCAACCCACTCTAGTATTCTTGCCTGGAGAATTCCCATGGACAGAGGAGATAGGTGGGCTACAGGTTATGGACTTGCAAAAGAATAAGACATGATTAAAGCAACTTAGCACAAACGCAAGTCTGGACCATGCTCTAGCATTGCTATATACAATAGTCTTTCTGCCCTCAAACTCCTCACCATCAAAACTCAGGCAATGAGGCAGAGGAGAGACAATGAGGCACCAAGACACAGAGACCTCAGCCCACCACAGGCATCAGTAAACAAATGCATGCCATCGTCATCCCATTGTCTGCTTCAGAGCATAGTGACACTAGGTGGCTAATGACTCGCTTAAACTATGCTCAGTCATTTATTTTTACTTGGTGATTGTCCTCCTCCACATGATAATAGAGTGATGAAATCTGACAGAAACCAAAGCAAAGAGGTAAACGCGATGTTCTAGATTTGGTTGGATACTAAACTCATGTGAAAAGGGGAGGGAGAATGAGGGATGGAAAGTAGATTCAGCAACAAAGCACCCTTCATCTCTGGGACATAATTTTAGAGAGAAAAACAACAAAAATAAATCATGACCAAAAAAGAAACTGCAGACCGCAAAGGTCAGGAAAGCTGGGTTTCCCTTAGGGCATAGACATTCCCTTCGCTTGGCTTTCTAAGATGCATCATAGGGAGTAGCCAACGACATCTGGGATTTTACTAAAGAGGACTTTCAAGCCCTCTTTCCCACAGCAATTGTAGACCCTCTCTTAGGGTAGCTACGATGTAGAAATAGACATCTGGCCTATGTAGCCTTCACTTTCCACAAGCCAAGTTTCTCTATCTTGGTAATTCTGCTCAACTGGCTGGGTAATGTTATCTATAATTCATATCTCCTTCTGACCAGTCCCAAGTCTGATAAATACTCTGCCTTTGATAGGTGCATCTGGGTTACAGATGTTTGGTGTGGGAGTCCTCAGACTCCCTCCTCATCTCAGAGCCTTTGGGAGAGGAACTCCTTTGGGCTACATTTCTGGTTTCTTGCTGTGGGTGGGGGAAGAGGGAACACTAAGTAGGATTGGAAAAATGAAGAGGATTGTTCATAGAGCCATCACTGTGCTTGCATGTTAGTGATCTGTCTGTAGATGTGTCCCCCACTTTCCAACCAACGCTGTGAGTTCCTGAACAGAGGGATTCTGTGCCTGACACACTGTGCTCCTCAAAAAATGTCTGATAAAACATTTGTAGAAGTTGGGTTCTTCAGAGTCACAGAATAAAGGGACTGTGAACTTGAGCACTGTGATTTAATTGTAACAATACAGATGCTATGCCATGCCTTGCCGTGTGGTACCTGAATGCTTAGTCGTGTCTGACTCTCTGAGACGCTTTAAAGGATAGCCCACCAGGTTCCTCTGTCCATGGGGTTTTTCCAGGCAAGAATACTGGAGCAGGTTGCCATTTCCTTCTCCAGAGAATCTTCCCAACCCAAGAATCAAATCTATGTCTCCCATGTCTCCTGCACTGAAGGTGAATTTTTACTTGCTGAGCCATCAGGGAAGCTCCATAGAGATGCTGCTGCTGCTGCTGCTGCTGCTAAGTCACTTCAGTCGTGTCCAACTCTGTGTGACCCCATAGACGGCAGCCCACCAGGCTCCGCCGTCCCTGGGATTCTCCAGGCAAGAATGCTGGAGTGGGTTGCCATTTCCTTCTCCAATGCATGAAAGTGAAAAGTGAAAGTGAAGTCGCTCAGTCGTGTCCAACTCTTCATAACCCCATGGACTACAGCCTACCAGGCTCCTCCGTCCATGGGATTTTCCAAGCAAGAGTACTGGAGTGGGGTGCCATTGCCTTCTCCGAATAGAGATGCTAGATACTGGTAATTTAGTTCAGAGACAACCACTAACTCCACTAAGTCATAGGCCCTCATAGAAATCCAGAGATCTACATCTCTGTGAATCCAAAGTCCTTTCAAACAATCTAAGCTATGGCACAGAAAAGCAGTCTACACTCTATGTTCTGCTTTTAGTGGGTCAGACTGGATTTAAACCTGGGTATTTAGATAAAATTATTAAACCCCTCCACTAAGATATGAGCACTTGTTCTATGTATTCTTTATATTTGTCCCTTTGCTTGTCTTACTGTGTCTGGCATATCAGAGAAACTTGATAAATAATTGTTTTTCAAAATATGGTTCCTGCCAATAAGAGTTATGAAAAACATTCAATGTTTTTAATAATAAAAATTTAACACAAGAAATACAAAGCAGAGAAAGTGGAGTAGAATAAAAGGTCTGTACATGAAATAAGTATAAGGGAACTGAGAAAAAAAAACCCACTGTCTTCAGGATTCTCCCCCTAAAAGAAGAAATTCACAAATAAGTATCCTTTTTTAAATCATAATAATAGGGCTATAAAAGTGTGTTTCTTATTGTGAATAAGCACTATGCACTTGAGAAAATCCACCAGCATGAAAGACAGATCAGAATTAAGAGGGGAAAAAAAGGAAAAATAAAAGTTGACTACAGATGAATCAAATATACTGCACCAGGAAAAAAATTCAGAATTCATCTTACTTTTAGCCTCAGAAAATGGCTGCACCCTTAAAAACAGACTAATATAGAAAAATCAGAGTAAAGTCTTAAATATATGATTGCTAAGATTAAAAAAAAATTCAGCAGAAGATTTAGAAGATAAACTCAAGGAAATCTCCAAAAAATAGAACTAAATAACAATGAGATAGAACATATAAGAGAAAAAGGACAGAATAAATTCAGATCATCCTCAGAA
Source organism: Bos indicus (assembly GCF_029378745.1). Taxonomy (NCBI): domain Eukaryota; kingdom Metazoa; phylum Chordata; class Mammalia; order Artiodactyla; family Bovidae; genus Bos; species Bos indicus. Next base: position 58,584,713 of record NC_091775.1, on the reverse strand, counting down.
GGTTCAGAGGGGAAAAAGAGATCAGAGAATTAAGAAATATCAACCTAATAATTTCAGAAAATTTGCTAGAGATAAGGATGGCATCACTCAGTGGACATGAGATTGAACAAGCCTCGGAGATGGTGAAGGACAGGGAAGCCTGGCATGCTGCAGTCCGTGGGGCCTCAAAGAGTCGGACACGACTGAGTACTGAACAACTGATCAACAACAACGACGACAACAAGAGGCATGTGTCCAAACTGAAAGAATCATTGAATATCAACAAAAGAAGAATGAAAGGCCAACCCTTCCAAAAATTATCATAAAATCCCTAAAGTAACATGGCTAAAAATCCAAAATGATTTTTAATAGGAAAAAAATTCACCTCTAAAACACATAATTATTAGAATAGAAGCTAGAGACAATTAATGAATTTCTTCAAAAATTTAAGAGAAAATATTTCCCAACTCAAATTTTACACCAGGACAAACTATCCGTTTTGGGTAAAGGCAAAATAAAAGCATTTTGAGAAATGCTTTTCTGGAAAAGTTATCTAAAACATCCTTTCTTAGAAAGTTACTTAAGGAGGTTTTCCAGGAAAAAATTAAGCTTTAAATTAAGAGATATTCATGCAATTGAGGACACAGTGACTCCAATCCTCCCAAAAAATCAGTGATGAGAAATTTCAGGATAACAACTGTGCAGCAGAACTAAATATAACTGGTGAAGTCGGAAGAGGAGAGAAAAGTGGAATGAACTGGAAGGGAGAGCTCCAGAGGAGTGTTAAAAAAATTAAAAGACACTTTCTATAGATCTATTTATCTATTCTATAGATATGATAAAGCATTTGAAAATGAAGACATCAAAAAGGAAGGAAGATAGAAGGGAAGGAGGAAATAGAGACTCAAGGGATAGGGTCCATGTGTATGGGGAAGTGGAAGAGCTATGCCAGAAAGAAAGCATAGTAATAGAACAGAACCTTGTTCTGCAACCAAAGAAAAATATTTTATAGTCACAATATTATAAATATATATAACTGAGCCAACTACAAACAGTAAAATTAAAACATTAATTTTAAAATATATTAAAAAATGCAGATGCAATGTGGGAGTAAAGTAAAACTCTCATCGTTATAATAAAAGCAAGTCATAATATTTAAAACTAATGTTTAAACATAATGTTTAAAATGGATGAAAATAAGTTGATCCAGTGGTTCAGACTCTGCACTTTCACTGCCAAAGGCGTCGGTTTGATCCCTGGTCAGGGAACTAATGCAAGCCATGTGCATGTTCCCTGCCAAAATTTTTTTAAAAATAAAATAGATGAATCAAGTAATATAAATATAATGTTTGGATATTACCAAAAAGGCAAGTAAAATAATTAAAGATAGGAGTAAGGCTAGAGAGTAGAGAAGGACGAGGAAGAGTTAGGCAGAGGATTGCCATTCCTTATTTTTTGGTACAGTTGTCTTCAGTACATTTGATATTTTAACCAGGGACATTTATTTGGGCTTCCCTGTGGCTCAGTGGTAAAGAATCTGACTGCCAATGCAGGAGACTCAGGTTTGATCCCTGGGTCAGGAACATCCCCTGGAGAAGGAAATGGCAAGCATTCTAGTATTCTTGCCTAGGAAACCCATGGACAGTGGAACCAGGTGGGCTATAGTCCGTGGGGTCACAAGAGAGTCAGATACAACTTAACAACTAAACAACAACAACCAAAAAAGTATGAATAGTTCCTTTTATTCCGTAAAGCAAGTTTTGCATCTAAGGGTAAGAAAGTTTGAAACACATCTGGGTCCACAGATAGAAAAGGATAAGTTACCATGGCAACTCTGAAGGAGTAAGGTGAATAAGTTATAAACCCCTGGGTACTAGCAGTGGCAGTAAGGATTCAGAGATAAGGGGCCACTCTAAGGAGAAAGATGCGTAGGTACCATGAAAGACATCTCTGTCAGTCAAGGCAGTGTGTTGTTATAATGAGCTAGTAGACAAATGAGAACAAGCCAGATTTGCCTGGAGAGCTCTCTGGAGATCCTGAGTTGGCAAACACTGTTGCTAGTGAGGTTTAGCTTCTGCTTAAGGTTATCAAAATCTAAAAACCAAACCCAAACAGAATCTTTCTTATGCAAATATTTCTGGTAATATGATCAGTTCCCTGGGTATTATTATGTAAACAAAGGCTTCCCATCTGTCAGTTCTAATAATGATAATAACTAATGTTAGTTTAGAACTATTTTTGTACTAGGAAAACTTTAGAGTTACCAAGCACTTTCCTGTACCTTGCTTCCCTGGTGGCTCAGATGGTAAAGAATTTGCCTGCAATGCAGGAGATCCGAGTTCAATGGGTCAGGGAGATCCCCTGGAGAAGGGAATGGCTACCCACTCCAATATTCTTGCCTGGAGAATTCCATGAATGGGCTACAGTTGTAAAGAGTCAGACACGACTGAGTGACTAACACATTTCCTGTACCTTATTTCATTTGCTTCACAAAATAACCCAAAGATATAGGTAACACCAAGTATTACTGCAACCCTTGTTTTACAGACAAGACATCTGGGTTTCCAAAAGTGACTTGTACAATTTACATAGCTGGTTAAGTAACAAGGGCTCTGGAATTCAACTCCGTTCCCTCTTTGCAAATCTTACCGTTTTGACATCACATGTCTGAGATATAGGAGAATCTATTAATTGGTTCTAACCACCCACACACAGGGGCATCAAGAGGACTGCCCACACACAAGACCACGAATTACCACACAAATCGTGTCCAAAAAATTCAAAGGCAGCCATTCAGGTATTGGGTGGAAACTGATATCCAATCCTCCCACCTCCCACCAACATAACACCCTAGCTCAGGTGTGAGGCATTTTATATTTCATACAAAGGTACAAGTTATAAGTAGGGAACCCTTGTCCATATGCACAAATCAACAAGTTTACCACTATCTCTATCCTTTCTTAACTCCCTCTAATAGTCCTCAACCCTGGCATCAACCATCAAGCAGAAATCCTCCTATTGGCTTCTGTCTCACAACAGATGACACATCAGATTCATTTATTCATTAAAATAAACATAAAATAGACAACTATGTTTCAGCTGATGCTCTAGGCACTGGGAATGTAACAAGAACTGATATTCCAGGCCAGGGAAAGACAAATCAACAAGTGCACAAGAAAAACACCAGAGGTGAGAAGTGTTATGGAGATAATTTAAATTAGTTGACATAATAGAGATTGACTAATCAACTTAGATTGGGTGATCAGGAAAGGTCTCGCCAGGAGGTGACATTTAAATAGATTTTGGAATGACAAGAGAAAACTCACCAAGGGAAGATTAAGGAAAAGAAGATTCCAAGGTGAAACAGCTAGTGCAAAGCTCTGGGGCAGGGACAAGCTTAATGTGTGCCATGGAACAGACTAGAGTCTGCGAGGCTGTGTAGTGTGGGTGTGGAGAACCAGGCTGGGGTGGGAGAGAGGCTGGAGAGGTAGACAGGGTTCGTGATCCAGGAGACAGGAGTGGGGCTCGGGTTTCATTCTAAGTGTAGTAGGAAAACATGTAAGGAGGCAAGTGACCGGATCTGATGCACCTTTCCAGTGGGATTGTTCCAAATACTGTGTGGAGAATGAAATTTAATGGAGCAAAAGAGGAAGCCTGCAATTGTGCTTAGATGTGAAACATCTTAGGTTCATAAAGCTGCTGAACTGCTCAGTCCACGTCACAGACTAAGCACACATGGGGCCTCCTCATGAATTTGCACTACTTTGCTGGAAACCAAAGACTGTGAAAAGAATGGAAGTGAAAGTGTTAGTCGATCAGTCATGTCCGACTCTTTGCAATACTATGGACTGTAGCCTGTCCATGCAGTTCTCCAGGCAAGAGTACTGGAGTGGGTTGCCATTTCCTCCTCCAGCGAGTCTTCCCAACCCAGGGATCAAACCTGGGTCTCCTGGCTCCTGTATGAGTGCTGTCTATCAATGTATACCCCCTTTGTTCTCTGCAAAGATGCCCTGGCTTCCTTGGACAGATAAAGTCATTCAGCTTCCCTGTATCTCAAGCACGTGGTGCATGTGCGGCTCACACCACATCCACAGTTGTGTGCTTCAAAGAAACTGAGTTTGTAAGGGTTGTGTTTTCATCTTAGTCATCCGTGTGTCCCTAATTACCCAGCACAGCATCTAGTACTTGATGAAAGCTCACCGATACCTGGTGGAGTAGATAATTGTTCTATTTGGAGGTTGCGTGAACACTCTTTTGTTTCCAGAAGCCAAAAAGATAAAATGACGTCAGGAATGCACCCTCCAAGCAGGATACCCCCTGGCCCCGGTCCCTTACCTCCTGGGTGAGTCAGGGTCAAAGCAGGTCTTGCGCACCTCGGCCACGTCTGGGTCACAGCAGTCGCCCTCGTCAAAGTCGTTCAGCATGTTGTTGCACCCCACATGGCAGCGCCCGTCCTTGCGATTCCAGGGGTAGCACCGGCCCCGCAGGCGGCAGTCACCCCCATCATAGCCCGTGAGTGGGTGCTCGCACTCGGGGTCACAGTGGTCGTTGCCAATTTTGCTGGGCTCACAGTTCAGCAGCACGATGCGGTGGCGCAGGGTGGAGTTTTGGACGCGGTGGACGCTCAGCTGCCAGCTGATGTTGTAGCGGCTGAAGGCGTCATTGAGCACCTCGTGCTGCCGACGGATCTGCTCCTCACTCACCGTGGGGTTCAGACCCTCGTCGTCATAGATGTTCACCAGCCGGTAGCGGATCACCTTCTCTCCCCGGAGGGGCCAGTGCCCATTGTACTGAGAGATCAATTCCACATTGTCACATGCTGTCTGCCCACAGAGCGGGGGCTGCAGAGGGGACAGAATCTCAGGCTCTGACTCAAAGCCCTGGAGAACCTCAAGTCGTGGGTACTTCCCATCTCTAAAGGGGACCCACTGTTCTTCCAGGGGCTCAAAACTGGCGGTCAGTAGCAGGGTGGTCAAATCCTCCACCTCCATTGGCTGCTGAGGACTGTGCTGAAGGTGGCTTTGTGAGCGGGCTGTCGACCAGAAGACCAGGATGCCCAGGTGTCCACGGAAAGAGTGCCCGTCTTCTGAGCTGTCCCCCCCAAGGAGGAGAGAGCGACAAGATGCCATGAAGGGGCTGTTCAGGGGACCAGACTGATCTGGACTACTAGCCACCTGAGTGCCATCCACATACAAGGCCATGCGCTGTCCATCGTAAGTGGCTGCCACGTGGGTCCACTTGCCCGGTTGGTAGCGACTGTGGCCCATCACAGTGGTGGCTTTCTTCACTCGATCGGTGCGAAGAGAGAAGAAGAAGCGAGCATCTCGCCTTCCCACATCCTTCCCTGAGCGGATCCCCAGGGCCCAGCCCTTGTCACTGATAGCGTGGGAGCAGTTATCAAACACACCTGGGAAAGAAGGAAGAGTCGAGGGAGAAATACCAGATGCAAAAGGGATGGAGAAAGGGAGAAGAAAACCCGTATAAATAGCAAGAATGTAGGTTTTTAATGGGAAAAAAAAATTGATACAGAGTCCCCACCTAAGATGCTTGTCCAGTACCCCATATTAGATGTTCTGGCAACAACTTTCCCCAAAGGAATTTAATTTGAGATTCCATCCAATTTAACGCATTCCAGTATTTTTAAATAACCAAAATGGAAGCTGGAAGGGGATTTGTCACAGTGCAAGTGACAAATATCCTCACTACTTTGTCACAAACATTTCTCATGCTGACTTCGCATCCATGCCTTCTTCTCTTTCCACTTCCTTAGAATTCACAAGGGCCATTGTAGTTTTTACAAAATATAGTAATCTACCCCCCAAAAAAGATTTTTTTTCTATTGAATATTGAAATGACGAATCCTGTGGGGAAAATAAGAAGACTGTAACATCCTAGACATGTTATTCCCTCTGATGCCTAAGGGCAAGAACGCCCATCTGAAGTGAACAGGTGTTCCCCTAAGTAAGCAAAGGAGTATTGCCCCATGGTCCTAGACTATAAAAACCTAGTCAAACTATAAGAATAATTGTTCTTATGACCCATAATGCCTACCACAGTGCAGAAGTGGAATCTTTCCAGATGAATGAAGCTCCTTACCACATGCTGCCTTAGCATCATATTCATTGCAGGCCCAGGACTATGAAGTCCCATAAACAAAGCAGAGAATTCCTGTAGATAACTATATCACTAAGAATTTGGCAGCAGGAAGGAGTAGTCATATGTGACAGATGAAAGAGGAAGCCTCAGACAATATGGAGGCCTCGAATGTTCCTGGCAAAGCCATCTGCAGTTATGAGTTCACCACCTCCTCCCAGTACCTCTTCCTGTACATAGGCAGAGTCTATGTAGTTAAACAGTCTTGTAATTTACGTAGAGGTAGTACATTCACACAGGAAATGCTTAGTAAATACTGCTTTAAGAATGAATGGATAATGGAAAAGTTGACTGGCCTTTAGATAGACACAGGAAGCTAACAAGTCATTCTTCCCCAGCCCCCGACACACCCCCCAGGCAAGAATTTTACTTATTCCTCTCAACTTCTACGTAATGCACTCAAATGGTACTATCCTATGGAGAGTCTGAATTTTAAAGCCATGAGTCCCCCCATTCTAATCGCAGGCAAGTATCAAAAGTAGCTATGCTTTCATAAAAGGATAGATTATCTTCTCTTCTGTCTCTGCTGCTGCTGCTGCTAAGTCACTTCAGTCATGTCCGACTCTGTGTGACCCCATAGATGGCAGCCCACCAGGCCCTGCCGTCCCTGGGATTCTCCAGGCAAGAACACTGGAGTGGGTTGCCATTTCCTCCTCCAATGCATGAAAGTGAAAAGTTAAAGTGAAGTCGCTGAGGAGGGAGGAGCCAAGATGGCGGAGGAGTAGGACGGGGAGAACACTTTCTCCCCCACAAATTCATCAAAAGAGCATTTAAACGTCGAGTAAATTCCACAAAACAACTTCTGAATGCCGGCAGAGGACATCAGGCACCCAGAAAAGCAACCCAACTCTTCGAAAGGAGGTAGGAAAAAATATTAAAAACAAAAAAAAAAGAGACAAAAGAGGGAGGGACGGAGTTCCGTCCCGGGAAGGGAATCTTAAAAAGAGAGAAGTTTCCAAACATCAGGAAACCTTCTCACTGCCGAATCTGTGCCGAGCTTTGGAAGCACAGAGGGCAACATAACAGGGAGAAGAAATAAATAAACAATTTAAAACTCACAGATTGCGAGCCCTACAGTAACTCCCCCAGCAGAGAAGCAGCGCAGATGCCTGCATCCGCCATTAGCAAGCCGGGGCTGGGCAGGGAGGCGCGGCGTGGGCTGCATCGCTGAGAGTAAGAATCTGGCCTGAATACCCTGAGCGCTATCTGAGCGAAATAATTTGGGCTAGCAAACCAGACTGTGGGATACCTACCACACGAAAAGCCAGCCCTAACCTAAGACCGCCAGGCCCGCGCACGAAACAAAGGACTGAACAGAGATAGCCGGCTGCAGACCTTCCCCCTCCGGTGACAGGCAGCCAGAGCCGGAAGGGGGCAATCGCAGCCCCAGAGAGACATTATCTATAAAATTGTAAGCAGGCTTCTTTGCTAACTAGAACTTCTTGGGGGTCTGGACGGTCAACATCTGCCTGAGAAGGTGCGCCGGTTTTACATCCAGATAACCGAGTGGCGGGGAGGCGATAAGTCGCAGCATTGGCGCTCGCCTGGGAAGAGCAAATTGGCGCTCGGACCTGGGAAGAGCACAAAACGCAGGCCCAACTGAGTCTGTGCCTCTGAGGACTACCCGAGTGCCTGAACCTGAGCGGCTTGGACCTGGGAGGTGCATGCAGCCCAGGGCCAGCCTCGGATTGTTCCCGGCGGAACAACCTAGAGTCCGAGCAGTGTGGACAGGGAGGCTACACGCGCCGTGAGCGGGGGCAGACCCAGGGTGGCTGAGGCACTGCGAGCCCACGCCAGTGTTATTTGTTTGCAGCATCCCTCCCTTCCTCCCCACAGCGCGACTGAACAAGTAAGCCTAAAAAAAAAAAAAAAAAAAAAAAGTGTCCTCCACCGTGCCCTTTGAGTCAGGGCGGAAACCAGATACTGAAGAGACTAGCAAACAGAAGAAGATATAACAGAGGGAAACGCCTTGGAAGCTACAGGCAATAGATCAAAACCCTGTGGTTACTACGGACTACATAGGAAGGGGCCTATAGATCTTGAGAAATATAAATCTGACCAAGGAACTAGCCAAAAATGAACTGAACCCACAACACCCACAAAAAAAAAAAAACAAAAAAGTCCTAGATATATTTTTATTATTTTTACGATCATTCTTTTTTTTTTTAATTAAAAAAAAAAAAATTTAAGTCCTCTATTGTTCCTTTAATTTTCACTTTTATAACCTATTACTTTGCAAAAAAAAAAAAAAGACCCTATTTTTTTCTTCTTCAGCAAACTTCATATATATATATTTTATAATTTTTTGACCTTGGTTTTTTTTTTTTTTTGGTCTTTGTTTTTTTCTTCTTTTCTTTAACATTGTATTTTTGAAATTCCAAACTCTACTCTAGATTTTTAATTTTCGCTTTTTGGTATATGTTATCAATTTTGTACCTATAGTTTTTTTTTATATAATTTCTGTGACTTTTTTTTTTTTTTCTTTTTTCTTCTTCTCTGTTTCTTTCTCTTCTTCTTTTATATAACATTGTATATCTGAAATTCCAAACTTTACTCTAGATTTTTAATTTATGCTTTTTGGTATTTGATATCAATTTTGTACCTGTATTTTCTTTATAACTTTTGTGACATTGTTCGTATTTGTTTGTTTGTTTTCTCTCTTTATTTTTCTTCTTCTTCTTCTTTTTTTTTTTTTTTTTTTAAACATTGTATTTTTGAAATTCCAAACTCTACTCTAGATTTTTAATTTTCGCTTTCTGGTATTAGTTATCAATTTTGTACCTGTACTTTCTTTATAATTTTCACGACCTTGTTTGTTTTTGTTTGTTCGTTCTTTCTCTCTTTCTTTTCCTTCTTCTTTTCTTTAACGTCGTATTTTTGAAATTCCAAACTCTACTCTAGATTTTTAATTTTTGCTTTTATGTATTTGTTACCAATTTTTTACCTTTAAGGACCCAATCTTCAGGACCCATTTTTCACTAGGGAGTGAGATTACTGGCTTGACTGCTCTCTCTCCCTTTGGACCCTCCTTTTTCTCCACCAGGTCGCCTGTGTCTCCTCCCTAACCCCTCTCTACTCTACCCAACTCTGTGAATTTCTGTGTGTTCCAGACGGTGGAGAACACTTAGGGAACTGATTACTGGCTGGATCTGTCTCCCTCCTTTTCATTCCCCCCTTTTATCCTTCTGGCCACCTCAGTTACCTTCCTCCTTCTCTTCTCTGTATAACCCCGTGAACATCTCTGAGTGGTCCAGTTGTGGAGTGCACATAAGGAAGTGACTACTGGCTAGCCCACTCTCTCCACTATTGATTCACCTCATCTCATTTGGGTCACCTCTAACTCCCTCCTCCCTCTTCTCTTCTCCATGTAACCCTGTGAACCTCTCTGAGTGACCCTCACTGTAGAGAAACTTATCATCTTTAATGTAGATGTTTTATCAATGGTGTTATATAGAAGGAGAAGTTTTGAAACTACTGTAAAAATAAGACCGATAATCGGAAGCAGGAGACTTAAGTCCAAACCCTGACTCCAGGGAACTCCTGACTCCAAGGAACATTCATTGACAGGAGCTCATCAAATGCCTCCATACCGACACTGAAACCAAGCACCACACAAGGGCCAATAAGTTCCAGGGCAAGACATACCAAGCAAATTCTCCAGCAACAAAGGAACACAGCCCTGAGCTTCAAGATACAGGCTGCCCAAAGTCACCCCAAAACTATAGACATCTCATAACTCATTACTGGACATTTCATTGCACTCCAGAAAGAAGAAATACAGCTCCACCCACCAGAACACCGACACAAGCTTCCCTAACCAGGAAACCTTGACAAGCCACCTGTACAAACCCACACACAGTGAGGAAAAGCCACAATAAAGAGAACTCCACAGACTACCAGAATACAGAAAGGACACCCCAAACTCAGCAATTTAAACAAGATGAAGAGACAGAGGAATACTCAGCAGATAAAGGAACAGGATAAATGCCCACCAAACCAAACAAAAGAGGAAGAGATAGGGAATCTACCTGATAAAGAATTCCGAATAATGATAGTGAAATTGATCCAAAATCTTGAAACTAAAATGGAATCACAGATAAATAGCCTGGAGACAAGGATTGAGAAGATGCAAGAAAGGTTTAACAAGGACCTAGAAGAAATAAAAAAGAGTCAATATATAATGAATAATGCAATAAGTGAAATTAAAAACACTCTGGAGGCAACAAATAGTAGAATAACAGAGGCAGAAGACAGGATTAGTGAATTAGAAGATAGAATGGTAGAAATAAATGAATCAGAGAGGATAAAAGAACAACGAATTAAAAGAAATGAGGACAATCTCAGAGACCTCCAGGACAATATTAAACGCTACAACATTCGAATCATAGGGATTCCAGAAGAAGAAGACAAAAAGAAAGACCATGAGAAAATACTTGAGGAGATAATAGTGGAAAACTTCCCTAAAATGGGGAAGGAAATAATCACCCAAGTCCAAGAAACCCAGAGAGTACCAAACAGGATAAACCCAAGGAGAAACACCCCAAGACACATATTAATCAAATTAACAAAGATCAAACACAAAGAACTAATATTAAAAGCAGCAAGGGAAAAACAACAAATAACACACAAGGGAATTCCCATAAGGATAACAGCTGATCTTTCAATAGAAACTCTTCAAGCCAGGAGGGAATGGCAAGACATACTTAAAATGATGAAAGAAAATAACCTACAGCCCAGATTATTGTACCCAGCAAGGATCTCATTCAAGTATGAAGGAGAAATCAAAAGCTTTTCAGACAAGCAAAAGCTGAGAGAATTCTGCACCACCAAACCGGCTCTCCAACAAATACTAAAGGATATTCTCTAGACAGGAAACACAAAAACGGTGTATAAACTCGAACCCAAAACAATAAAGTAAATGGCAACGGGAACATACTTATCAGTAATTACCTTAAATGTAAATGGGTTGAATGCCCCAACCAAAAGACAAAGACTGGCTGAATGGATACAAAAACAAGACCCCTACATATGTTGTCTACAAGAGACCCACCTCAAAACAGGGGACACATACAGACTGAAAGTGAAGGGCTGGAAAAAGATTTTCCATGCAAATAGGGACCAAAAGAAAGCAGGAGTAGCAATACTCATATCAGATAAAATAGACTTTAAAACAAAGGCTGTGAAAAGAGACAAAGAAGGTCACTACATAATGATCAAAGGATCAATCCAAGAAGAAGATATAACAATTATAAATATATATGCACCCAACACGGGAGCACCACAGTACGTAAGACAAATGCTAACAAGTATGAAAGGAGAAATTAACAATAACACAATAATAGTGGGAGACTTTAATACCCCACTTACACCTATGGATAGATCAACTAAACAGAAAATTAACAAGGAAACACAAACTTTAAACGATACAATAGACCAGTTAGACCTAATTGATATCTATAGGTCATTTCATCCCAAAACAATGAATTTCACCTTTTTCTCAAGCGCACATGGAACCTTCTCCAGGATAGATCACATGCTGGGCCATAAAGCTAGCCTTGGTAAATTCAAAAAAATAGAAATCATTCCAAGCATTTTTTCTGACCACAATGCAGTAAGATTAGATCTCAATTACAGGAGAAAAACTATTAAAAATTCCAACATATGGAGGCTGAACAACACGCTGCTGAATAACCAACAAATCACAGAAGAAATCAAAAAAGAAATCAAAATTTGCATAGAAACGAATGAAAATGAAAACACAACAACCCAAAACCTGTGGGACACGGTAAAAGCAGTCCTAAGGGGAAAGTTCATAGCAATACAGGCACACCTCAAGAAACAAGAAAAAAGTCAAATAAATAACCTAACTCTACACCTAAAGCAACTAGAAAAGGAAGAAATGAAGAACCCCAGGGTTAGTAGAAGGAAAGAAATCTTAAAAATTAGAGCAGAAATAAATGCAAAAGAAACAAAAGAGACCATAGCAAAAATCAACAAAACCAAAAGCTGGTTCTTTGAAAGGATAAATAAAATTGACAAACCATTAGCCAGACTCATCAAGAAACAAAGGGAGAAAAATCAAATCAACAAAATTAGAAACGAAAATGGAGAGATCACAACAGACAACACAGAAATACAAAGGATCATAAGAGACTACTATCAACAATTATATGCCAATAAAATGGACAACGTGGAAGAAATGGACAAATTCTTAGAAAAGTACAACTTTCCAAAACTGGACCAGGAAGAAATAGAAAATCTTAACAGACCCATCACAAGCACGGAAATTGAAACTGTAATCAAAAATCTTCCAGCAAACAAAAGCCCCGGTCCAGACGGCTTCACAGCTGAATTCTACCAAAAATTTAGAGAAGAGCTGACACCTATCCTGCTCAAACTCTTCCAGAAAATTGCAGAGGAAGGTAAACTTCCAAACTCATTCTATGAGGCCACCATCACCCTAATACCAAAACCTGACAAAGATCCCACAAAAAAAGAAAACTACAGGCCAATATCACTGATGAACATAGATGCAAAAATCCTTAACAAAATTCTAGCAATCAGAATCCAACAACACATTAAAAAGATCATACACCATGATCAAGTGGGCTTTATCCCAGGGATGCAAGGATTCTTCAATATCCGCAAATCAATCAATGTAATACACCACATTAACAAATTGAAAAATAAAAACCATATGATTATCTCAATAGATGCAGAGAAAGCCTTTGACAAAATTCAACATCCATTTATGATAAAAACTCTCCAGAAAGCAGGAATAGAAGGAACATACCTCAACATAATAAAAGCTATATATGACAAACCCACAGCAAACATTATCCTCAATGGTGAAAAATTGAAAGCATTTCCTCTAAAGTCAGGAACAAGACAAGGGTGCCCACTTTCACCATTACTATTCAACATAGTTTTGGAAGTTTTGGCCACAGCAATCAGAGCAGAAAAAGAAATAAAAGGAATCCAAATTGGAAAAGAAGAAGTAAAACTCTCACTATTTGCAGATGACATGATCCTCTACATAGAAAACCCTAAAGAATCCACCAGAAAATTACTAGAAATAATCAATGACTACAGTAAAGTTGCAGGATATAAAATCAACACACAGAAATCCCTTGCATTCCTATACACTAATAATGAGAAAACAGAAAGAGAAATTAAGGAAACAATTCCATTCACCATTGCAACGGAAAGAATAAAATACTTAGGAATATATCTACCTAAAGAAACTAAAGACCTATATATAGAAAACTATAAAACACTGGTGAAAGAAATCAAAGAGGACACTAATAGATGGAGAAATATACCATGTTCATGGATTGGAAGAATCAATATAGTGAAAATGAGTATACTACCCAAAGCAATTTATAGATTCAACGCAATCCCTATCAAGCTACCAACAGTATTCTTCACAGAGCTAGAACAAATAATTTCACAATTTGTATGGAAATACAAAAAACCTCGAATAGCCAAAGCGATCTTGAGAAAGAAGAATGGAACTGGAGGAATCAACCTACCTGACTTCAGGCTCTACTACAAAGCCACAGTTATCAAGACAGTATGGTACTGGCACAAAGACAGAAATATTGATCAATGGAATAAAATAGAAAGCCCAGAGATAAATCCACGCACATATGGACACCTTATCTTCGACAAAGGAGACAAGAATATACAATGGATTAAAGACAATCTCTTTAACAAGTGGTGCTGGGAAATCTGGTCAACCACTTGTAAAAGAATGAAACTGGACCACTTTCTAACACCATACACAAAAATAAACTCAAAATGGATTAAAGATCTAAACGTAAGACCAGAAACTATAAAACTCCTAGAGGAGAACATAGGCAAAACACTCTCCGACATACATCACAGCAGGATCCTCTATGACCCACCTCCCAGAATATTGGAAATAAAAGCAAAAATAAACAAATGGGACCTAATTAACCTAAAAAGCTTCTGCACATCAAAGGAAACTATTAGCAAGGTGAAAAGACAGCCTTCAGAATGGGAGAAAATAATAGCAAATGAAGCAACGGACAAACAACTAATCTCAAAAATATACAAGCAACTCCTACAGCTCAACTCCAGAAAAATAAACGACCCAATCAAAAAATGGGCCAAAGAACTAAATAGACATTTCTCCAAAAAAGACATACAGATGGCTAACAAACACATGAAAAGATGCTCAACATCACTCATTATCAGAGAAATGCAAATCAAAACCACTATGAGGTACCATTTCACACCAGTCAGAATGGCTGCGATCCAAAAGTCTACAAATAATAAATGCTGGAGAGGGTGTGGAGAAAAGGGAACCCTTTTACACTGTTGGTGGGAATGCAAACTAGTACAGCCACTATGGAGAACAGTGTGGAGATTCCTTAAAAAACTGGAAATAGAACTGCCTTATGATCCAGCAACCCCACTGCTGGGCATACACACTGAGGAAACCAGAAGGGAAAGAGACACGTGTACCCCAATGTTCAACGCAGCACTGTTTATAATAGCCAGGACATGGAAGCAACCTAGATGTCCATCAGCAGATGAATGGATAAGAAAGCTGTGGTACATATACACAATGGAGTATTACTCAGCCATTAAAAAGAATACATTTGAATCAGTTCTAATGAGGTGGATGAAACTGGAGCCTATTATACAGAGTGAAGTAAGCCAGAAGGAAAAACATAAATACAGTATACTAACGCATATATATGGAATTTAGAAAGATGGTAACAATAACCCGGTGTACGAGACAGCAAAAGAGACACTGATGTATAGAACAGTCTTATGGACTCTGTGGGAGAGGGAGAGGGTGGGAAGATTTGGGAGAATGGCAATGAAACATGTAAAATATCATGTAGGAAACGAGTTGCCAGTCCAGGTTCGATGCATGATGCTGGATGCTGGGGGCTGGTGCACTGGGACGGCCCAGAGGGATGGTATGGGGAGGGAGGAGGGAGGAGGGTTCGGGATGGGGAGCACATGTATACCTGTGGCGGATTCATTTTGATATTTGGCAAAACTAATACAATTATGTAAAGTTTAAAAAATAAAATAAAATTAGAGAAAAAAAAAAAAAAAATAAAGTGAAGTCGCTCAGTCGTGTCTGACTCTTAGTGACCCCATGGACTGCAGCCTACCAGGCTCCTTCATCCATGGGATTTTCCAGGCAAGAGTACTGGAGTGGGGTGCCATTGCCTTCTCCCCTTCTGTCTCTAGTATAAATCAATAACTTGTGTTTTAAAAAAATAAATGTTCTTTTTAACAAAGGCAACTCCTCCCCAATCTAGTAATTCTACCAATTATACTTGCAAGTGAACACTAGGAGTAATAAAACGGTGATATTCTGGTTTTGTATTGAGAAAGTCAATTCCTAGGCAGGTTGATAAGAAGTCTAGAGGTCCCTGAGGAGAGAGAGGTCTGGGGTTCTTGAGGAGGAGGAAAAGACAAACTTTTTTTTTTTCCTCTACATTCATTTGTCTTAGTCACATAATTTTTTTTTTTTTTAAGCCTGAAACTGATGATTACACAACAAAAAACTCAGTTTAAACTCTGTACTGCTGCTGAGGCTGCTAAGTCGCTTCAATCATGTCTGACTCTGTGCGACCCCATAGACGGCAGCCCACCAGGCTCCCTCGTCCCTGGGATTCTCCAGGCAAGAACACTGGAGTGGGTAGCTATTTCCTTCTCCAATGTATGAAAGTGAAAAGTGAAAGTGAAGTCGCTCAGTCGTGTCCGACTCTAGCGACCCCATGGACTGCAGCCCACCAGGGTCCTCCGTCCATGGGATTTTCCAGGCAAAAGTACTGGAGTGGGGTGCCATTGCCTTCTCCTGTACTGCTGCTGCTAAGTCACTTTAGTCGTGTCCGACTCTTTGCAACCCCATGAATCGCAGCATGCCAGGCCTCCCTGTCCATCACCAACTCCCGAAGTTCACTCAAATTCCC
This sequence comes from Bos indicus, assembly GCF_029378745.1. Taxonomy (NCBI): domain Eukaryota; kingdom Metazoa; phylum Chordata; class Mammalia; order Artiodactyla; family Bovidae; genus Bos; species Bos indicus. The sequence goes on along the minus strand of NC_091775.1, from coordinate 58,568,619 downwards.
ATTCCTATTTGGAACCAGTCTATTGTTTCATGTCCAGTTCTAATTATTGCTTCCTGACCTTCTTGAGAAACCTGATATCTTAGAATGTATATTATGGGAGTGGGTTTGGTAGGATCTTTCTATTACTAAGTTCTAAGCCTGTTATCCTAAAATGTAAATTGTGGGAGTGGGTCTGGTAAAATTTTCACAAACTTGAGACATTCTTTTGATTTACTGTAATAATTAATTAAAAAGTATATAACTCCATAGCTAACTCTAGTGAGGGGGGTATTCTCTGTCCCTCTTCTGATGTCTGTGTCAGAAGATTTCTCTGTCCCTTTTATGTCCCCGTGCCAGGCTGCGACAGCACAGGAGCGGCCAAGAGGAGCTACCCCACGTCCGAGGTCAGGGGCAGTGGCCAAGAGGAGCAACCCCACCTCCAAGGAGCAGTGGCTGCAAGCAGGAGAGCCAAGAGGAGCTACTCCATGTTCAAGGTCAGGAGGGGCAACTTGTCCAAGATAAGGAGCAGCATCTGTGCTTTGCTGGAGCAGCCGTGAAGAAGCACCCCAGGTCCAAGGTAAGAGAAACCCAAGTAAGATAGTAGTTATTGTGCGAGGGCATCAGAGGGCAGACACACTGAAACCATACTCACAGAAAACTAGCCAATCTGATCACATGGACCACAGCCTTGTCTAACTCAATGAAACTAGCCATGCTGTGGGGCCACCCAAAATGGAAGGGTCATGGTGGAGAGGTCTGACAGAATGTGGTCCACTGGAGAAGGGAATGGCAAACCACTTCAGTATTCTTGCCTTGAGAACCCCATGAACAGTATGAAAGGGCAAAATGATAGGATACTGAAAGAGGAACTCCTCAGGTCGGTAAGTGCCCAATATGCTACTGGAGATCAGTGGAGAAATAGCTCCAGAAAGAATGAAGGGATGGAGCCAAAGCAAAAACAATACCAAGTTGTGGATGTGACTGGTGATAGAAGCAAGGTCCGATGCTGTAAAGAGCAATATTGCATAGGAACCTGGAACGTTAGGTCCATGAATCAAGGCAAATTGGAAGTGGTCAAACAGGAAATGGCAAGAGTGAATGTTGACATTCTAGGAATCAGCGAACTAAGATGGACTGGAATAGGTGAATTAACTCATATGACCATTATATCTACTACTGTGGGCAGAAATTCCTTAGAAGAAATGGAGTAGCCATCATGGTCAACAAGAGAGTCTGAAATGCAGTACTTGGATGCAATCTCAAAAACGACAGAATGATTTCTGTTCATTTCCAAGGCAAACCATTCAACATCACAGTGACCCAAGCCTATTCCCCAACCAGAAATGCTGAAGAAGCTGAAATTGAATGGTTCTATGAAGACCTACAAGACCTTTTAGAACTAAAACCCAAAAAAGATGTCCTTTTCATTATAGGGGACTAGAATGCAAAAGTAGGAAATCAGGAAACACCTGGAGTAACAGGCAAATTTGGCCTTGGAGTACGGAATGAAACAGGGCAAAGGCTAATAGAGTTTTGCCAAGAGAACACACTGTTCATAGCAAACACCCTCTTCCAACAACACAAGAGAAGACTCTACACGTGGACATCACCAGATAGTGAACACCTAAATCAGATTGATTATATTCTTTGCAGCCAAACATGGAGAAGCTCTATACAGTCAGCAAAAAAAAAAGACTGGGAGCTGACTGTGGCTCAGATCATGAACTCCTTATTGCCAAATTCAGACTTAAATTGAAGAAAGTAGGGAAAACCACTAGACCATTCAGGTATGACCTAAATCAAATCTCTTATGATTATACAGTGGAAGTGAGAAATAGATTTAAGGGACTAGATCTGATAGATAGAGTGCCTGATGAACTATGGAATGAGGTTCATGACATTGTACAGGAGACAGGGATCAAGACCATCCCCATGGAAAAGAAATGCAAAAAAGTAAAATGGTTGTCTGGGGAGGCCTTACAAATAGCTGTGAAAAGAAGAGAAGTGGAAAGCAAAGGAGAAAAGGGAAGATATAAGCAACTGAATGCAGAGTTCCAAAGAATAGCAAGGAGAGATAAGAAAGCCTTCCTCAGCGATCAATGCAAACAGAGAGGAAAACGATATAACAGGAAAGACTAGAGATCTCTTCAAGAAAATTAGAGATACCAAGGGAATATTTCATGCAAAGATGGGCTCAATATAGGACAGAAGTGGTATGGACCTAATGGAAGCAGAAGATATTAAGAAGAGGTGGCAAGAATACACAAAAGAACTGTACAAAAAAATATCTTCATGACTCAGATAATCACGATGGTGTGATCACTCACCTAGAGCCAGACATCCTAGAATGTGAAATTAAGTCGGTCTTAGAAAGCATCACTATGAACAAAGCTAGTGGAGGTGATGGAATTCCAGTGGAGCTACTTAAAATCCTGGAAGATGATGCTGTGAAAGTGCTGCACTCAATATGCCAGCACATTTGGAAAACTCAGCAGTGGCCACAGGACTGGAAAAGGTCAGTTTTCATTCCAGTTCCAAAGAAAGGCAATGCCAAAGAATGCTCAAACTGCCACACAATTGCACTCATCTCACATGCTAGTAAAGTAATGCTCAAAATTCTCCAAGCCAGGCTTCAGCAATATGTGAACCATGAACTTCCTGATGTTCAAGCTGGTTTTAGAAAAGGCAGAGGAACCAGAGATCAAATTGCCAACATCCACTGGATCATGGAAAAAGCAAGAGAGTTCCAGAAGAACATCTATTTCTGCTTTATTGACTATGCCAAAGCCTTTGACTGTGTGGATCACAATAAACTGTGGAAAATTCTGAAAGAGATGGGAATACCAGACCACCTGACATGCGTCTTGAGAAATCTATATGCAGGTCAGGAAGCAACAGTTAGAACTGGACATGGAACAAAAGACTGGTTCCAAATAGGAAAAGGAGTATGTCAAGGCTGGGTATTGTTACCCTGCTTATTTAATTTATACGCAGAGTACATCATGAGAAACGCTGGGCTGGAAGAAGCACAAGCTGGAATCAAGATTGCCAGGAGAAATATCAATAACCTCAGATATGCAGATGACACCACCCTTATGGCAGAAAGTGAAGAGGAACTAAAAAGCCTCTTGATGAAAGTGAAAGAGGAGAGTGAAAAAGTTGGCTTAAAGCTCAATATTCAGAAAACAAAGATCATGGTATCCGGTCCCATCACTTCATGGGAAATAGATGGGGAAACGGTGGCAACAGTGGCTAACTTTATTTTTCTGGGCTCTAAAATCACTGCAGATGGTGATTGCAGCCATGGAATTAAAAGACGTTTACTCCTTGGGAGGAAAGTTATGACCATCCTAGATAGCATATTGAAAAGCAGAGACATTACTTTGCCAACAAAGGTCTGTCTAGTCAAGGCAATGGTTTTTCCTGTGGTCATGTATGGATGTGAGAGTTGGACTGTGAAGAAAGCTGAGCACCAAAGAATTGATGCTTTTGAACTGTGGTGTTGGAGAAGACTCTTGAGAGGCCCTTGGACTGCAAGGAGATCCAACCAGTCCATTCTGAAGGAAATCAGCCCTGGGTGTTCTTCGGAAGGAGTGATGTTAAAGCTGAAACTCCAATACATTGGCCACCTGATGTGAAGAGTTGACTCATTGGAAAAGACTCTGATGCTAGGAGGGATTGGGGGCAGGAGGAGAAGGGGATGACAGAGGATGAGATGGCTGGATGGCATCACCAACTCAATGGACGTGAGTTTGAGTGAACTCGAGGAGTTGGTGATGGACAGGGAGGCCTGGCGTGCTGCAATTCATGAGGTTGCAGAGTCAGACACAACTGAGCGACTGAACTGAACTGAAGCGTGTCACTTGCCAAAATCTTATAATTGCAATTCTGAACATTTTAACTTATTATCCTTAGAACCTATATTCTAGTAGCAACAATTTAATTGTTTCTACTTAGTTAATCTCATTGTTTAGTCTCTGAGTTGTATATGACTCTTTTGCAACCCCGTAGGACATACTCCCACCAGGCTTCTCTGTCCACAGGATTTCCCAGGCAATAATCCTGGACTGGGTTGCCATTTCCTTCTCCAGAGGATCTTCCTGACCCAGAGATTGAACAACATCTCCTGCATTGGCAGGCAGATTCTTTACCACTCTGCCACCTGGGAAATCTATTTAACGCAAGATCAGATCAAACCAGTCACTCAATCGTGTCCGACTCTTTGTGACCCCATGAATCGCAGCGCCAGGCCTCCCTGTCCATCACCAACTCCCAGAGTTGACTCAGACTCACGTCCATCGAGTCAGTGATGCCGTCCAGCCATCTCATCCTCATTTAACCCAAAGGAAGCTATTAAAATTATTATAATTATAGTGTGTCTAAGATTTTATCTCTAACTTCTTGACACACTACACAGAAGATGGAATTTTCTTATTAGTTCTGATTAATCTAAATTTTAGTAACTCTATTATTAATATAAAGGATTTATTGGCCAAGGGTATTAAAATAGTTCTAGTTGGGAGTTGTAGGAAGTATATAGAGGTATTACTTTTTAAATGATTATGAAAGTAATGATTCTTTACTTTCATTTAATAAGATGTCCAAGCAGTATATGTGAAACCTCACTAGGTACCTGGACAACTGCATTTTACTTGCTATATTACCACTTTTCATATTTCATCTATAGGAAGAGGGTAAATAATTGGTGAAGCATTGCCTTGCACTCATTCCAGGAAAAAAAGAAGCATACTTAACAAATAGCATTTTCTAATCCAATTACTGTGAACTGAACATGTGTATTCCCCACCACCTCCCAAATTCATTTACAGGAACCCTACTGTCTCATGTAATGATATTTGGAGACAGAGCCTTTTGGGAGGTTATTAGGTCATAAGGGTGGTGCCCTCATGATGGGATTAGTGTCCTTTTAAGAAGGACAGAGCTAGCTCCTCTCTCTGCTCTCCACTATCTGAGGATACAAGAAGACAAACATCTGCCAACCAAGAAGAGGATTCTCACTGGATACCAGATCTGCTAGTGCCTTCATATTAGATTTCCTTGCCTCCAGAACAGTGAGAGATTAATTTCTTTTGTTTAAGACACCCATTCACCTAGAGGGTAGGATGGGAGGAAGAAGGGAGGCTTGAAAGGGAGGGGGTATATATATAATTATGACTGATTCACCTTGCTGTTTGGCAGGAACCAAGACAACATTGTAAAGCATGTGCATGCATGCTAAATTGCTTCAGTCGAGTCCGACTCTGTGCGACCCTATGGACTGTAGGCTGCCAGGCTCCTCTGTCCATGGGGAATCTCCAAGCAAGAATGCTGGAGTAGGTAGCCATTTCCTCCTCCAGGGGATCTTTCTGACCCAGGGATTGAACCTCTGTCCCTTACGTCTCCTGCACTGGCAGGCAGGTTCTTTACTACTAACGCCACCTGGGAAGCCCTTGTAAAGCAATTATCCTCTGATTTAAAAAAAAAAAGAAGACACCCAGTTATGGTATTTTTGTTATAGCAGCCTAAACGAAGACATCACTATCCTCAACACTAGCTGTGGATCAGAATCACATGTGGTACTTTCACAAATACAGATTCTTGTGAAACCATGTTGAGATCTGCTGATATTCTATATTTACAAAACAAGTCAAGCTTTTCCCTGCAGCTCAGTAGGTGGAAATGCAGAAGACAGAAGCTGGGGGTCTTAGAATTTCCACCAGTGGAAAAGCATTAGAAAATTTGTTATTAATAAGTTAAGTCAGACAGGAAAGTGGAAATAGCATCTGAGATTCTTTTAAACCATTTATTTAAGGACTAATATCAGATCAAGTATTTTAGGTTTGTCTGAGGTCTCTACATAACCATAGTGCATTCTTGCTCATTAACTCTGGAAACTAGTGGAATGAAAGGCAGTTAAAACAAACAGGTGTCTGTTATGAAGTTTACTGATATAATGCTGTTAGAGAAGATGGTTAATTGGTTGTCTAGGACTGGTAATTAATTAGAGTTTTTATTATCTATAATTCAACTCATATTTAAGACTGCTGAAATGGAAATAAATGCCCCCTGTTCTCACTAAAAAATCTATTATTCCCAGAGAAGAAACTGTGGCCCTGAAGAACAGTATGCTGACATCTCTCTGAGAATCACTGCCAGCCACACCAATCTCTTTCATGAGATCACGAGTGTGTCCTTCTGGGGATTTTCAAAATTTCCAAGGACAAAGTAGATAAATGCTTCTAGCCCCTGCATTTTCTATATTCTCATAGTCTGTAGGGGTGAAAATCTGTTCCTCCAATCTGTGTGATATTGAATGGAAAAATATCTGGTTCACTTCTACCTTGAGACTGAGTAAGCCAGACTACAGTTAGACCAGAATTGCAGTCTGTGCTCAGAAAAACACAGATTTACCCCAACGGTGAACCTCTGACCTGGAAGTGCTCTGCTTCACCCCCTGTAGCTGGTGGGAAGAGGATCCTGCTTTGTCGCTTGGGGCGGTCACCCCACGAAGCCTCAAAGGATTTGCATTTCCTCTCACTATCTTACTCCTTCTGGAAAAAGAAATTCCACTTGGAATTAGTCCTTTAGGCTCCTCAAACGTTTACTGAGCATCTTATGCATGCCAGCCATATACATTCTTCTTAGTTTGGAAATAAAGGTAGTTTTTGCCCTTCAGGAGTTATAGTCTCATGGGAGAATGAGCAACATAGGAGATAATTTTAATATAATATCAGAACTAAGCACAAGAAATACATAAAACCCTCTGATGAAATAAGATGAAAAGACAACCCTCAGAATGGGAGAATATAATTGCAAATGAAGCAACTGACAGAAGATTAATTTCCAAAATATACAAGCAGCTCATGCAGCTCAATATCAGAAAAATGAACAGCCCAATCAAAAATTGGGCAGAAGACCTAAGCAACAGATGGTCAACAAACATGAAAAGATGCTCAACATCACCCATTATTAGAGAAATGCAAATCAAAACTATAATGAGGTATCACCTCACACCAGTCAGAATGGCCATCATCACTGGATGCTTGGGGCTAGTGCACTGGACGACCCAGAGGGATGGTATGGGGAGGGCGGAGGGAGGAGGGTTTAGGATGGGGAACACATGTATACCTGTGGCGGATTTATTTTGATATTTGGCAAAACTAATACAATTATGTAAAGTTTAAAAATAAAATAAAATTTAAAAAAATCTACAAACAAAAACTGCTGGAGAGGGTGTGGAGAAAAGGGAATCTTCATGCACTGTTAATGGGAATATAAACTGATACAACCACAGTGGAAACCAGTATGGCAGTTCCTTAAGAAACTAGGAATAAAACCACCACAGGTATTGAAACTGTTAGTCACTCAGTTATGTCCAACTCTTTGCAAGCCCGTGGACTGTAGCTTGCCAGGCTCCTCTGTGGAATTCTCCAGGCAAGAATATTGGAGTGGGTAGCCATTCCATTCTCCAGAGGATCATCTCTACTCAGGGATCAAAGCCAGGTCTCCCACATCACAGGCAGATTCTTTATTGTCTGAGCCACCAGGGAAGTCATATGACCCAGCAATCCTACTTCTGGGCATATACCCTGAAAGTAAAAGTGAAAAGTGAAAGTGAAGTTGCTCAGTTCTGTCCAACTCTTTGTGACCCCATGGCCTGTAGCCTACCAGGCTCCTCTGCCCACGGGATTTTCCAGGCAAGAGTACTGGAGTGGGTTTCCATTTCTTTCTCTGGGAGATCTTCCCGACCCAGGGATCCAACCTGGGTCACCCACATTGTAGGCAGACGCTTTACTGTCTGAGCCACCAGGGAAGTTTCCTGAGAAAACCATAATTCAAAGAGACAATACTGGATGCTTGAGGCTAGTGCACTGGGACAACCCAGAGGGATGGTATGGGGAGGGAGGAGAGAGGAGGGTTCAGGATGGGGAACACATGTATACCTGTGGCAGATTCAGTTTGATATTTGGCAAAACTAATACAATTATGTAAAGTTTAAAAATAAAATAAAATTAATTTAAATGGCACATTAAAAAAAAAAAAAAGACACGTGTACCCTGATGCTTATTGCAGCACTATTTACAATAGCCAGGACATGGAAGCAACCTAGATGTTCACTGACAGATGAATGGATAAAGAAGATGTGGTACATATATACAATGGAATATTACTCAGTCATAAAAAAGAACAAAATGAGTCATTTGTAGTGATGTTGGTGAACCTAGAGTCTGTCACACAGAGTGAAGTAAGTCAGAAAGAGAACAATATATATATATATATATATATATATATATATATATATACACACACACACACACACACACACACACACATATATATATATGGATTCTAGAAAATATATATGGAATCTAGAAAAATGATACTGATGAATCTATTTGCAGGACAGGAAAAGAGATGCAGATGTAGAGAACAGACTTGTAGACACAGTGGGAGAAGGAGCTGCTGCTGCTGCTACTGCTAAGTCGCTTCAGTCGTGTCCAACTCTGTGCGACCCCATAGACGTCTGGCAGCCCACCAGGCTCCCCCGTCCCTGGGAGAAGGAGAGGGTGGATCAAATTGAGAGAGTAGCAATGACATATGTACACCACCATGTGTGAAACAGACAGCCCCTGGGAAGCTGCTGCATCACACCGGAAGCCCAGGCTGGTGCTCTGTGATGACCTAGAGGGATGGGATGGGGGTGGGAAGGAGGCTCCAGCTGGGGTCGGGGATATACACATTTATAGAGCTGATTCATGCTGTTGTATAGCAAAAAGTAACAAAATTTTTTAAAATAAATAAATACATCAGTGAGTGAAAACAGAACCTAATTTCAACTCATAGTTCAGAGATGATTTCCTGAGGGAATGAGACCCAAACCTACTCTTGAAAAGTGTGTAAGAATTGGCCAGGAGAAAGAACGACAGATCGTTTCACACAGTGGCAGGATGGAGAGCACCAGAGGTGAAACGTGTCAAGGTAGTTCTTGTAAACACAACTAGGGACTTGGACTGTATAAGTTAGGGAACACCTAGGGGCTTTCCTATTGCTGTCAACTGTCTCTGATATGCTAAGAGCACACAGATAAACTCTAGCCTGAAACATCACATGGTTGACCTTGCCTTGCACACTACTTCAACTTAAATTAAGAAAAATTCTCAAAGCCTGCGGATAGACAACTGCAGCACAAGGAAAACATGAACACAACAAGTTGCATGTAGTTAACTCACCCATGCACTTGTTGAATAAATATTTATGAAGCAACACTAGCTGCTTATGTCAGTACGCAGTGCTGGGGATATCTATAGTGATCAAATGGTTACTTGACATCAAAAGGAGTTGGTATAGGGAAGAATATAAACCTTAAATAAGTAGCTAAAATGAACAATGCTGACAGTTCGAAGTATAAATAGCTATGTGAACAGCAAATGAAGAAAAGTCTTCATTAAAACATGGACATAATATGGCAAAATTCTCCCTAAAGTTACTAAATGTCAACTTTCCAGCACTGGCCTATTGTGGTAATAACTTCAGATCAGATCAGATCAGTCACTCAGTCGTGTCCAATTCTTTGCGATCCCGTGAATCGAAGCACGCCAGGCTTCCCTGTTCATCAACATCTCTGGAGTTCACTCAAATTCACATCCATCGAGTCAGTGATGCCATCCAGCCATCTCATGCTCTGTCGTCCCCTTCTCCTCCTGCCCCCAATCCCTCCCAGCATCAGAGTCTTTTCCAATGAGTCAGCTCTTCGCATGAGGTGGCCAAAGTACTGGAGTTTCAGCTTTAGCATCATTCCTTCCAAAGAACACCCAGGGCTGATCTCCTTTAGAATGGACTGATTGGATCCCCTTGCAGTCCAAGGGGCTCTCAAGAGTATTCTCCAACACCACAGTTCAAAAGCATCGATTCTTCGGTGCTCAGCTTTCCTCACAGTCCAACTCTCACATCCATACATGATCACAGGAAAAACCATAGCCTTGACTAGACGGACCTTTGTTGGCAAAGTAATGTCTCTGCTTTGCAATATGCTATCTAGGTTGGTCATAACTTTCCTTCCAAGGAGCAAGTGTCTTTTAATTTCATGGCTGCAGTCACCATCTGCAGAGATTTTGGAGCCCAATAAAATAGTCTCTCACTGTTTCTACTGTTTCCCCATCTATTTCCCATGAAGTGATGGGACCGGATGCCATGATCTTCGTTTTCTGAATTTGAGCTTTAAGCCAATTTTTTCACTCTCCTCTTTCACTTTCATCAAGAGGCTTTTTAGCTCCTCTTCACTTTCTGCCATAAGGGTGGTGTCATCTGCATATCTGAGGTTATTGAGATTTCTCCCAGCAATCTTGATTCCAGCTTGTGCTTCTTCCAGCCCAGCATTTCTCATGATATACTCTGCATAGAAGTTAAATAAGCAGGCTGACAATACACAGCCTTGACATACTCCTTTTCCTATTTGGAACCAGTCTGTTGTTCCATGTCCAGTTCTAACTGTTGCTTCCTGACCTGCATACAGGTTTCTCAAGAGGCAGGTCAGGTGGTCTGGTATTCCCATCTTTTAGAATTTTCCACAGTTTATTGTGATCCACACAGTCAAAGGCTTTGGCATAGTCAATAAAGCAGAAATAGATGTTCTTCTGGAACTCTCTTGCTTTTTCCATGATCCAGCGGATGTTGGCAATTTGATCTCTGGTTCCTCTGCCTTTTCTAAAACCAGCTTGAACAGCAGGAAGTTCGTGGCTCATGTATTGCTGAAGCCTGGCTTGGAGAATTTTGAGCATTACTTTACTAGTGTGTGAGATGACTGCAATTGTGCGGTAGTTTGAGCATTCTTTGGCATTGCCTTTCTTTGGGATTGGAATGAAAACTGACCTTTTTCAGTCCTGTGGTCACTGCTGAGTTTTCCAAATGTACTGGCATATTGAGTGCAGCACTTTCACAGCATCATCTTTCAGGATTTGAAATAGCTCCACTGGAATTCCATCACCTCCACTAGCTTTGTTTGTAGTGATGCTTTCTAAGGCCCACTTGACTTCACATTCCAGGATGTCTGGCTCTAGGTGAGTGATCACAACATTGTGATTATCTTGGTCATGAAGATCTCTGTACAGTTCTTCTGTGTATTCTTGCCATCTCTTCTTAATATCTTCTGCGTCTGTTAGATCCATATCATTTCTGTCCTTTATCGAGCCCATCTTTGCATGAAATGTTCCCTTGGTATCTCTAATTTTCTTGAAGAGATCTCTAGTCTTTCCCATTCTGTTGTTTTCCTCTATTTCTTTGCATTGATCGCTGAAAAAGGCTTTCTTATCTCTTCTTGCTATTCTTTGGAACTCTGCATTCAGATGTTTATATCTTTCCTTTTCTCCTTTGCTTTTCACTTCTCTTCTTTTCACAGCTACTCGTATGACTTCCCTGGTGGCTCAGATGGTAAAGCGTCTGTCTAGAATGCGGGAGACCCGGGTTTGAGCCCTGGGTTGGGAAGATCCCCTGGAGAAGGAATTGGCAATCCACTCCAGTACTATTGCCTGGAAAATCCCATGGACAGAGGAGCCTGGTAGGCTACAGTCTATGGGGTCACAAAGAGTCAGACATGACTGAGCAATTTCACTTCATAACTTAATTTCAATCAAATCTGCCATGAAACTAAGGTTACCTTGATTACCAATCAGACTGTCCAGGAAGGTTAGGGAGACCCAAAACCAAAGAATTCCAAGAGATAAGTTCAGGCATTCCCAGATCAAGAATCCTTCCAATTCACTTAGAAACATTCACTGTAAAATTCCATAGAAACTACATTTATATTGAATATCCACTTTAGCTGAATCCTCTAAACTGTGATGTGGTGTTCTTTTGGTAAATATTTTTTTCCCTTCACTCCTTATCATGTAATGATATCACCCATTTATACAGTACCTGAGCTTTCCAAAGCAATCTTGTACAAGTATCATTTAAATGGTAAAGCCTCCTGTGAGTTAGGCAGGATTATTATCATCACGTCTTATTATATAGATGAGGACACTGAGGTTCTGAGAGGTCAGGTTATCAGGCTGGGTGTAGAGTGTTCACTAGAAGCAAGGTGTCATAATTCAGAGCCCAGAACAGTTTTCAATGCTGGGGAAGACCATAGAGCATGATGATTACATGCATGAGTCAGTCAGAAGGTTAGGTCTCCAGTCTGAATATGGAGTCTCAGTCTCCAGCTTATGCTATATGACCTCAGAAAAATTACATCTTCTTGCTGAACCTCAGTTTACTCATTTTCAAATTATACCTGTAAAATAAAAATCTGTCTGCCACTGCTCTTCTCTTCAGCATTCTTCAACTACAAGTTGAGACTACAGACCTACTTCAAGACATTGTTGTGAGAATTAAATAACACATGTGAAAGATCTTGGCACAGTGCCTAATGCATACAAAGTGATTAATAAACCATATCTGTGATAACTAAAAGGAGTTTGATGATGAACTATCAAAGGGAAGAACAAATTAGATATAAAATTAGTGTTTTGCAGATACATGTTTAACAACTGGCTCTCTGAAGAAAACCAAGTGAATACTGATTTGTAACATTTGCTAGTTTCTATGGTGTAAAATTCTAATTTACTGACATCACTGAACATGGAGTTGGGGAGAGATGTGTACAGCTGGCTCTGATGAGCTAGGCTAAGTCAGTCCCACCACTAGAAAGACTCAAAAGGAAAGCAGACGCAAGCCACTATGTGTCCCCTTCACCCCATGCTATTAAAGTAGATGTAGCTGCTTTGTGGGCCATCAGATTTTTTACAATTAAAAAGGGGTAAGTGTGAATTTGAGACTTACCATAAAGCTATAATAATCAAGATACTGTGGTATTGGTGAAAGAGCAGACAAATAGATCAATGGAACAAAATAGAGAGCCCATCAGAGATCAGATCAGATCAGTCGCTCAGTCGTGTCCAACTCTTTGAGACCCCATGAATCGCAGCACGCCAGGCCTCCCTGTCCATCACCAACTCCCGGAGTTCACAGAGACTCATGTCCATCGAGTCAGTGATGCCATCCAGCCATCTCATGCTCTGTCGTCCCCTTCTCCTCCTGCCCCCAATCCCTCCCAGCATCAGAGTCTTTTCCAATGAGTCAACTCTTCGCATGAGGTGGCCAAAGTACTGGAGTTTCAGCTTTAGCATCATTCCTTCCAAAGAACACCCAGGGCTAATCTCCTTAAGAATGGACTGGTTGGATCTCCTCGCAGTCCAAGGGACTCTCAAGAGTCTTCTCCAACAACACAGTTCAAAAGCATCGATTCTTCGGTGCTCAGCTTTCCTCACAGTCCAACTCTCACATCCATACATGACCACAGGAAAAACCATAGCCTTGACTAAACAAACCTTTGTTGGCAAAGTAATGTCTCTGCTTTTCAATGTGCTATCTAGGTTGGTCATAACTTTCCTTCCAAGGAGTAAGCGTCTTTTAATTTCATGGCTGCAGTCACCATCTGTAATGATTTTGGAGCCCAGAAAAATAAAGTCTGACACTGTTTCCACTGTTTCCCCATCTATTTCCCATGAAGTGATGGGACTGGATGCCATGATCTTCGTTTTCTGAATGTTGAGCTTTAAGCCAACATATAACCAATTTATCTTGACCAGGAGCAAACTAAGTACAATGGAGCAAAGATACTCTCTTCGACAAATGGTGTTGGAACATTCAGATATTCCCATAACAACAACAAAAAAAAGAATCTAGAAACAGACCTTATATTCTTCACCACAATTAACTCACAATGGGTCATTGACCTTATGTAAAAAGTAAAACAGCAAAACTTGTAGAAGATAACATATGAAAGAAAACCTAACTGACCTTCAGTATGATGATGCCTTTTAAAATACAACACCAAAACATGATCCATAAAAGAAATAGTTTATAACCTGGATGTCATTAAAATTAAATACTATTTTTTTCTTCTAAAGACATGGTATTGTCTCACAAGGACTAGAAGACAAGCTATACATTGGGAGAAAACATTTGCAAAAAGATATGTCTAACAAAGGATTGTTATCCAAAATATACAAAGAACCCTTGAAACTTAACAATAAGAAAGAAATGGTCCATTTTTAAAATGAGCTCAAAACTGTAACAATACCTCGCTAAATAAGGTACACAGATGGCAAAAAGGCATATGAAAAAATGTGCCAAGTCACATATCATCAGGGAAATCCAAATTAAAACAACAATCAGTTCAGTTCAGTCTCTCAGTCATGTCCGACTCCTTGCGACATCATGAATCACAGCAGGCAGGCCTCCCTGTCCATCACCAACTCCTGGAGTTCAACTCAGACTCATGTACATCGAGTCAGTGACGCCATCCAGCCATCTCATCCTCTGTTGTTCCCTTCTCCTCCTGCCCCCAATCCCTCCCAGCATCAAGGTCTTTTCCAATGAGTCAACTCTTCGCATGAGGGGGCCAAAGTATTGGAGTTTCAGCTTCACCATCAGTCCTTCCAAAGGACACCCAGGACTATTCTCCTTTAGAATGGACTGGTTGGATCTCCTTGCAGTCCAAGAGACTCTCAAGAGTCTTCTCCAATACCCCAGTTCAAAAGCATCGATTCTTTGGCACTCAGCTTTCTTCACAGTCCAACTCTCACATCCATACATGACCACTGGAAAAACCACAGCCTTGACTAGATGGACCTTTGTTGGCAAAGTAATATCTCTGCTTTTGAATATGCTATCTATGTTGGTCATAACTTTCCTTCCAAGGAGTAAGCATCTTTTAATTTCATGGCTGCAATCACCATCTGCAATGATTTTGAAGCCCAGAAAAATAAAGTCTGACACTGTTTCCACTGTTTCCCCATCTATTTCCCATGAAGTGATGGGGTCAGATGCCATGATCTTCATTTTCTCAATGTTGAGTTTTAAGCTAACTTTTTCAATCTCCTCTTTCACTTTCATCAAGAGGCTTTTGAGTTCCTCTTCACTTTCTGCCATAAGGGTGGTGTCATCTGCATATCTGAGGTTATTGATATTTCTCCTGGCAATCTTGAACCAAGCCTATGCCCCAACCAGTAATGCTGAAGAAGCTGAAGAAGAATTGTTCTATGAAGACCTATAAGACCTTTTAGAACTAACACCCAAAAAAGATGTCCTTTTCATTATAGGGGACTGAAATGCAAAAGTAGGAAGTCAAGAAACACCTAGAGTAACGGGAAAATTTGGCCTTGGAATACAGAATGAAGCAGGGCAAAGGCTAATAGAGTTTTGCCAAGAGAACACAGTGGTCATAGCAAACACCCTCTTCCAACAACACAAGAGAAGACTCTACACATGGACATCACCAGATGGTCAACACCGAAATCAGATTGATTATATTCTTTGCAGCCAAACATGGAGAAGCTATATAAAGTCAGCAAAAACAAGACCAGGAGCTGACTATGGCTCAGATCATGAACTCCTTATTGCCTAATTCAGACTTAAATTGAAGAAAGTAGGGAAAACCACTAGACCATTCAGGTATAACCTAAATCAAATCTCTTATGATTATACAGTGGAAGTGAGAAATAGATTTAAGGGGCTAGATCTGATAGACAGAGTACCTGATGAACTATGGAATGAGGTTCATGACATTGTACAGAAGACAGGGATCAAGACCATCCCCATGGAAAAGAAATGCAAAAACGCAAAATGGCTGTCTGAGGAGGACTTACAAATAGCTGTGAAAAGAAGAGAAGTGAAAAACAAAGGATAAAAGGGAAGATATAAGCAACTGAATGCAGAGTTCCAAAGAATAGCAAGTAGAGATAAGAAAACCTTCCTCAGCAATCAATACAAAGAAAAAGAGAAAACAACAATTAGAAACCACTAATGGTGAAGAATCTACCTGCAATGCAGGAGACTCCGGTTCAATCCCTGGGTTTAGAAGATCCCCTGGAGATCAGAATGGCTACCCACTCCAATATTCTTGCCAGGAAAATTCCATGGACAGAGGAGCCTGGCAGGCTACAGTCAATCGGGTTATAAAGAGTAGAACACAACTAAGCGACTAACACCATCACTTTCATACACCTAGTAGGAAGGTCAAAATACAGAACACTGACACCATCAAATGCTTCTCAAGATGTGGGGCAACAGAAACTGTTCTACATTGCTGGTGTAATACAAAACAATATAGCCTCTTTGGAAAACCATTTGGCATTTTCTTAAGAAACTAAACATACTCTTACCATACGATCCAGCAATCATTCTCCTTGGTATTTACCCAGAAAAAATTGTAATTCTATCCACACAAAAGCCTGCACATGGATATTTATAGCAACTTTATTATAATTGCCAAATCTCAAAAGCAACCAAGACATTCTACGGTAATTGAATGGCTATGTTAACTATGATACATCCAGACAATACAATATTATTCAGTGCTAAAAATAAATGAGCTACCAACCCATGAAAAGCATGAAGGAAATGTCAATGCATTTAATTAAGGGAAAGAAGCCAATCTAAAAGAGCTAAATACTACATGATACCAACAATATGGTATTCTAGAAAGGGCAAAACTATGAAGACAATTAAAAGATTAGTGGTTGCCAGGGGTGAGGGGAGAGATATGAATAGGCAGAGCAAAGAGGATCTTTCAGACAGTGAAAATAATCTGTATGATATTATAATAACAGATACACATCATTATACTTTTGTCCAAACCCATAGAATGTACAGAACACAAGATTAAACTCTAAACTATGGTCTTTGGGTGATTATGATGCATCAGTATAGATTCATCCTAGGAAATTTAAAAAAAAAAAAAGATTATTTTAGTAAGTGATGTTGATAATGGAGGAGGCAAAGCATGTGTATGGGCAAGGAATACATGGGAAATCTATGTATCTTCCTTCCAATTTTATTGCATACCTAAAACTGCTATTTTAAAAAAGTGTAAGTATTTTTAAAAGACACTGGGTGGGGGAAAAGGTAAATATTACTTCCACTCTGGGTTTTGAGCCTTAAAATTACCAGAGCACACAGCAACCAACTGCGCCTATAAAATAAAATCTGCCCATACCAGGGCTGCTTTTCATATCCTTCAACCATGAACTAGGATCACAGAAAAACCTGCACAGCTCATCCACAAGCCCTCAGGAGTGATCCTCAGCCCTGCTTCCTTAACTCTGCCAAGGAGAAGCAAGACGGACTCTGATAAAAAAGAAAAATTATCAATATCCTCATTTAGGAGATTTCTCAGTCTAGCAGAGTAAAGGCTTACAAAGCCAACACAGGCTAAGCCAACACAATGTACTTGATGAAACTGAGCTTATGCAATATTGAGATTTTATAACTTTGGACGTACATGTGACAGAAGCAAATATGTTATAACTGTTGTTTACTCATCAAAACCACATTCTTGGGAGGAACAGAGGGACCAGATCATCAACATAATTTATAAAATCACTCAGCACCAAACTGAACTACAAAAGCACATGAGTTAGAAAAATCAGATCAAGTGACGTAACTCAAAAAATGATCGTGGTACTGAAGCCAAACATGTGGGTCATGTCGTCTTAAAACTTTAAGAATCATTCTTTAATAGAGAAGTTGAATGAAATAAAAAAAAAGAAGACTCTTCTATACACTGCCAACAAAGATTAACTTCAGATATAAGGATATACACAGCCTAAAAGTGAAGGAATGAAAAAAGATATTCCATTCAAATGGAAACCAAAAGAAAATTGAAGCAGATGTACTGTTATCAAAAGAAAGAGACTTTAAAAAAAACACTGTAATAAAAGACAAAGAAGAGTCTCACATAATAATAAAGGGGTCAATTCAACAAGAGGATATTATATTTGTAAATGTTTATGCAATCAACATAGGAGCACCTAAATATATAAAGCAAATAATAGTAGACCTAGAGGGAGAAATAGACAGTAATACAATAATAGTAGAAGACTTAATACCCTACTTACATCAATGGTTAGATCATCCAGACAGAAAATCAATGGTGAAACATTAGCTTTAAATGATACATTAAGCCAGATATACTTAATCATTATATATAAAACATTCCATTCAAAAGCAGCAGAATATACATTCTTAAGTGCTCACAAAACATTCTTCAGGGTGAATTATATGGCTATGAAATAAGTCTCAATAAATATAATACAGAAATCATATTATGCATCTTTTCTAACCACAATGATATAAAACTAAGTATCAATTACAAGAAAAAAAAATTTTTTTTCTTCACAAATATGTGAAGATCATGGCATCCGGTCCCATCACTTCATGGAAAATAGATGGGAAAACAGTGGAAACAGTGTCAGACTTTATCTTTTTGGGCTCCAAAATCACTGCAGATGGTGACTGCAGCCATGAAATTAAAAGACGCTTACTCCTTGGAAGGAAAGTTATGACCAACCTAGATAGCATATTGAAAAGCAGAGACATTACTTTGCCAACAAAGGTTTGTCTAGTCAAGGCTCTGGTTTTTCCAGTGGTCATGTATGGATGTGAGAGTTGGACTGTGAAGAAGGCTGAGTGCCAAAGAATTGATGCTTTTGAACTGTGTTGTTGGAGAAGACTCTTGAGAGTCCCTTGGACTGCAAGGAGATCCAACCAGTCCTTTCTGAAGATCAGCCCTGGGATTTCTTTGGAAGGAATGATGCTAAAGCTGAAACTCCAGTACTTTGGCCACCTCATGCGAAGAGTTGACTCATTGGAAAAGACCCTGATGCTGGGAGGGATTGGGGGCAGGAGGAAAAGGGGACGACAGAGGGTGAGATGGCTGGATGGCATCACTGACTCGATGGACGTGCATCTGAGTGAACTCTGGGAGTTGGTGATGGACAGGGAGGCCTGGCATGCTGCTATTCATGGGGTCACAAAGAGTCAGACACGACTGAGCGACTAAACTGAACTGATGTGGAGATTGAACAACATTCTACTGAATAATCAATGGGTAAACAAAGAAATCAAAGGAGAAATTTTAAAAATACCTTATGACAAATGAGAATGGAAATACAACACACCAAAATCTAAAACATGAAGCAAAAGAAATACTAAGAAAGATGTTCATAGTAATAAATGCCTCAAGAAACAGGAAAAAATCCCAAATAAACAACATACCCTGACACCTAAAGGAATTGTTTAACAAATTAAAAATATAATAAAGCAAGTCCAGAGTTGGTAAGAGGAAGGATATAACAAAGACCAGAGTGGAAGTAAATGAAATAGAAGCTAAAAGACAATAAAAAATATCAGTGAAACTAAGGGCAGTTTCTTTGAAAAGATAAACAAATATGACAAACCTTTATCTACACTCAGCAAAGAGAGAGAGAGGGCTCAATTAAAATCAGAAATTAAAAAATAAGAAGTTACAATTGATACCACAGAAATACAAAGGGTGGTAAGAGACTATTATGAACAATTATACACCAACACACTGGACAACCTATAAGCAATGGATAAACTCCCAGAAACAAATGATCTTTCAAGTAGAAGAAATTTCATGAAGAAATAGTAGTTTTGAGTAGACAAGCTACTAGCAAGGATATTGAATTATAATCAAAAACCTCCCAACAAACAAAAGCCCAGGACCAGATGGCTTCTCTGATTAATTATACCACATATTAAAAAAAGATTTAATACAAATTTTCTCAAACACTTCCACAAAATTGAAGAGGAGGAGATACTTCCAAACTCATTTAATAAAACCAACATTACCATGATACCAAAAATAGACAAGAATACCACAAAAAAGAAGATTACAGGACAATACCCCTGATGTAAATAGAGGCAACAATTCTCAACAAAATATTAACAAAACAAATTTAACAACACATTTAAAAAAATCATACACCAGTGGGATTTATTCCAGAGATGATCAAAGAATGGTTCAACATCTGCAAATCAATCAGTGTGATACACCACATTAACAAAATGGAGGCTGAAAATCGTGTGATATCTCAACAGATGCAAAAAAGCATTTCACAAATTCAACCTCCATTTACAATAAAAACATTCAATAAAGTCAATATAGAGGAAATATACTTCAACACAATAAAGGTCATATATAACAAGTCCATACTTTTCACCAATAATATTCAAGGGTAAAAGGCTAACAGCTTTTCCTTAAATATCAGAAACAAGACAAGGTTGTTCACTATTTCAGTTTTATTTAACATAGTATTGGAAGTTCTAGCCAGAGCAGTTAGGAAGGAAAATGAAATAAGAGGCATCCAAACTGGAAAGGAAGAAGTAAACTGTCACTATTTGTGAATGACATGATTTTATATACAGAAAAATCCTAAAGATTACACCAAAAAATTGTTAGGACTAGCAAACAAATTCAGTAAAGTTGCAGGATACAATACCAATGTGCAAAAATCTCTTGTGTTTACGCACACTATCAGAAAGAGAAGTTAAGACAACAATGCATTTAGAATAGCATCAAGAAAAATAAAATACCTAGAAATAAATTTAGCCAAGGAGGTGAGAGATTAATTGATGAAAGAAATTGAATAGGACACATATAAATAGCAATATAGTTCATGCTTATGGGTTGGAAGAATTAATATTGCTAAAATGTATGTATTACCCAAAACAATCTACAGATTCAGTGTGACTCCTATCAAAATTGTTGGGCATTTTTCACAGAAATAGAACAAAAAACCCTAAAATTTGTATGGTTTAGGAGTCCTAAGCCACAAAAGACCCCAAATAGCCAAAGTAATCTTGAGAAAAAATCAAACAAAGTGGAGGCTTCATGCTCCCCGATTTCAAACTATTCTACAAAGCTATAGTAATCAAAAGAGAATTGCTATAAAAGTAGACATATGGATTAGTGAAACAGACTAGAGAATCCAGAAATAAATCTGCTTGTATACGATCTATTGATTTGTGACACAAGAATCAAGAACACAATGGGAACAGGACTGTCTCTTAAAAAAAAAAAAAAAATTGCTGTTGTTTAGTCAGTAAGTTGTGTCTGATTCCTTTGCACACCCCATGGATTACAGCCTGCCAAGCTCTCTGTCCATAGGGTTTCCCAGGCAAGAATACTGGAGTGGGTTGCCATTTCCTTCTCCAGAGGATCTTTCTGACCCAGGGATCAAACCCACATTTCCTGCATTGTCAGGCAGATTATTTATCACTGAGCCACAAGTCTTCTTTTCAAAAAATGCTCTTGGGAAATCTGGATAGCACTTGTAAAGGATGAAAACAGCTATCTTACACACAAAAATTACCTCAAAATGGATTAAAGACTAGAATGTAAAACCTACAACCATAAAACGCCTAGAAGAAAAACAGAATATAAGCTCCTCAACCTTACTCTTGGCAGTGATTTTTTGGATCTGACTCCAAAAGTAAAGGCAAACCAAGCAAAAATAAATGGGACTGTATCAAACAGACAAACAAAAACCTGCACAGCAAAGGAAACCGTCGATAAAGTGAAAAGGCAACCTACCAAATAGTGAAAGTACATGTACATCTTATATGTGATTAGGGTCTAATATCCAAAATGTATAAAGAACTTGAACAATTCAATAGCAAAACAAAAGCCAAAAGAAATCTGATTTCAAAAGTGGTAGAAGATGTGAACACATATATTTCCAATGAAGACATAGTGATGACCAACAGGTATTTTTAAAAATGTTCTACATCAATCATCACCAGGGAAATGCAAACCAAAATTGCAAAGAGATATCACCCTTCATCTGTCAGAATGCCTATTAACAAGAAGCTAAGAAATAACAAATGTGGGTGAGGATGTGGAGAAAAGGGAATCCCTCTGCACTGTTAGTGTGCACAAAAATTGTTGCAGCCACTATGAAAAACAGTAGGGAGTTTCCTCAAAATATTAAAACTAGAACTAACATATGAACCAACAATTCTACTTCTGGGTGTTTATCTGAAGAAAATGAAAACAGTAATTTGGCAAGATATGTGCACCTTCATGTTCATTGCAGCATTATTTATAATAGCCAAGATATGTAAACAACCTAAGTGTTCATCGGTGGATGAATGGATAAAAAGATGTGGTAAATAGACTCAATAGAATACTATTCATCCATAAAGCAGAATGAAATCTTGCATTTGTGACAACATAGATGGATCTTGAGGATACCATGCTAAGTCAAATAAGCCAATAGTATAATAAATCATAATGGAAAAGTTTTATATATGTATATATATGTTCTCTGAATCATTTTGCTATATACCAGAAACTAACACAACATTGTAAATCAATCATATTCTCATAAAAACATTTTTTTAAGTCATGCAGAGAGAAACAAATACTGTATGATTTCACTTACATGTGGAATCTACAAACCAAAACAAACCAACAAATAAAACTCATAGATACAGAGAACAGAATGGTGGTCACCAAAAGAGTAGGAGATTGAGGGGGTAGATATAATAGGTAAAGGGGTTCAAGACGTCCAAACTTCCAGTAATAAAATAAGTAAGTCATGGGTATGTAATGTAGAAGATAGTGACCATAATCAATAATATTATAGTACATACTTGAAAGTTGCCAAAAAAGTAAATCTTACAAGTTCTCATCATAAAATATATATATATGTAAATTTTGTATGGTGATGGATGATAACTAGACATCGCGGTGATCATTTTGTAGTATATACAAATATCACAACATTACGTTATATACCTGAAACTAATGTTATATCAGTTATACCACAATTAAAAAAAAAATCTTTCAGCTCTTCCTTGGAACTGGCTTCCATTATTTACCAATGTTTACTAAATATAATGTTTATTAAATTTAAAATTATTCAGATACTTCACCCTGTACTTAAGTTTTGAAAGGGAAGTAAATTGAGAGAGCATAACTTTTTCATTTTATTCCTGCTCTCAACTCCAAAAGTTGTATTTAGAGACTATGGTTACTTTAACAGAGATGTATACACACTCATGTGGGTCTTCAGGAAAAATCATTTACATTCAGTTCTCTACTATTATTAATGGCCAGAATTTAGAGTTAATAGAATCAATTACTCTCCCTGGTGATAAAAGTCTAATAGTAGTGAACATCAAAGCCAGAGAGATACAGACAATTGTTTAATGTGGAAATTTTTAAATGTAACCCTTGTAGAGGAGTAAGCCTGCTTCTTTCCCTCCTGGGCTTCTTTCTCTGCACTCAGGAGATCTGCTCATGCCAAGAAGAAGTAAAAAGACACACTATCTTTTATTAAATATCTACTATACTCCAGACACCGGACATGTGCCAGCCCTTTTAAACTCTACCACAAATGTATGAACTAAATTTTATTATCTTCACTTAGAAACCAAAAAGCTGAAGATCATAGAAGTTAAGTTTTCCACAGTCTTACATTTAGGAAGAACCAGAGGCAGGGATCAAAACCAGATCTCTTTGACCCAAAAGCCCATACTCTTTCCACTGCACTGCTGTTGCTGCTGCTGCTAAGTTGCTTCAGTTATATCCCACTCTGTGCAACCCCATAGACAGCAGCCCACCAGGCTTCCCCGTCCCTGAGATTCTCCAGGCAAGAACACTAGAGTGGGTTGCTGTTTCCTTCTCCAATGCATGAAAGTGAAAAGTGAAAGTGAAGTCACTCAGTCATGTCCAACTCCTAGCAACCCAGTGGACTGCAGCCTACCAGGCTCCTCCGTCCATGGGATTTTCCAGGCAAGAGTACTGGAGTGGGGTGCCATCGCCTTCTCCGAGTCCACTGCACTAAAACATTTCAAATACTAAAATAAATAAATAAATAAGTGGTTAGTTGCTCTTTTGGAGCATGAAGAGCAAAAAAGCTGGTGAGTATAACATTAACAAATTTTCAGACCATTTGTTTAAAACTGTCTGGGATCTGATTTTCAAAAAAAAAAAAAAAAATGCATAAGCTGACATTTACACCTGGAAATAGTTTGGAGGTGAGAGTTAATATTAACTGAGATATCAGTTAATATCTCCAGGTTGGCCAGTATCTGAACTGACAGGCTGCCTTGTTGACATTTGATAAAACATCTGGGTGGCCCTTCAGGGTTTTCTGTGACACATGACACTCAGTAATGAATTCTAGAGGACGCTGAGAGAAAGGGAGAGCTTCGTATCCCAAAGCCAGGACAGTGACTAAAGGCTGGAGAAAGTGGGAAGGGAGCTAATATGAATACTCAACTGAAAGCTCTCCTGCAAACCTGTGGCTTCCATCTGCATTTCCTCCTTCTTCTTGGTTTCCCCACTAGGATTGTAACTGGTGGAGGAAGAGTTCGCATCAGAGACAGGAAGCGAGATGGTCCAGGTAAGAGTTGCTCTCAAACAATGCAATCACACTGTTCTGACTGCTCACCTACCTTTCCATCAGAAATCTCACCTTGCTCCCCTAACTAGAAGCTTCTGTCAGGCGGTTTTGCCAGAAGAGACTCCCCTGAACACAAGACCAGAAAGAGGGAGTTGTGCTCCAACAGTGCTCTTGGCATCACAATGAGGGGGACTGTGTCCACCCCAGGACTTATAAAGGTCAATATGAAGTGAGAACTGTCAGGAATCAACCTGTCCTTGGCATTTTGATTTTACGATAATAACAAAAGGGGGAAAGGAGCAGTTCATACCCTTTTCTTCCTCAAAGCAGAAAAGTGTCTGCGTTTCAAGAACATTATGTGGACTTCAGTTTCAGAGTGTTGAAATAAAGGCAAAGCCAAAAATATGTCCCTGTCTGAGAGGCTATGTAGGCGTAATGCTGAGAACGACGCACGACGCATTGAGACTTCATTCTTGTACACTCCCCAATTAAAATCCTGCTCTCCAGTCAACATGCCACTTTCCTAAAACCAACATCAAATACAGTCTCAACTCCCTAAATAATGCTAGAGAGCTCCCTTTATCTGAAGTGGGTCCCATCTACAGGTGTGCCCTTCAAAATTAACCTAAACTTCACTTTGTACATGAATCCTTGCTTGCTGCTAAGTCGCTTCAGTCGTGTCCGACTCTGTGCGACCCCACAGACGGCAGCCCACCAGGCTCCCCCGTCCCTGGGATTCTCCAGGCAAGAACACTGGAGTGGGTTGCCATTTCCTTCTCCAATGCATGAAAGTGAAAAGTGAAAGTGAAGTCACTCAGTCGTGTCCGACTCTTAGCAACCCCATGGACTGCAGCCCACTAGGCTCCTCCGTCCATGGGATTTTCCAGGCAAGAGTACCGGAGTGAGTTGCCATTGCCTTCTCCAATCCTTGCTTGGCCATACTTTAATCAAAGCAGTTTTCTGTTGCAGCTTGCTGACCCTCATAGCACTGCAGCTATTACATTATTCAACCAAGCAATTTGAACGTTCCTTGAGAAGAAGATCCTGTCTTAGACACCTGTGAATTTGCAAAGGGTCAAGGGAGGAACAAGTTTTAGTTCCTACCTTCTACCTTCTCTGAAAGTCAAACTAAGTCATTAGAATCTTAACTTGGGGAAGGAGGATATCCCACCATTCTTGGGGAGAGGGGACAATGGTTGGGTAGGGGGTAGGGCTGCCCACTCACCCTGCAATTGCATCTGACCTGCTCTGTCATTTACCTATAACAGAGTCTCATAGAGGAGATCACTTAACTACAGGTCAAGGTGGAAGAAGAAAAAGTCCAGATAAAAATGCTGTCCTTGGCACAGAAATGGCTGCAGAATCTCAGTTCCAGTAACTACCACAGCTGAGTTCTCCTCTGTACTTCTGGGAGGGTTAGAGTCCGGAGTGAGAGTTCTGCTTCTCTTGGAAAGCCCATTGGCTTCCAGGAAGGTGAGGTTCAGTAAAAGAAAGAAGTCACGCACAGTGTCATCAGTTCTGGTAACTGGAAAAACATGCTGTGTGGTGCAAGTTTGATTTCAGGAAAAAAATGAGCAAAAAATAGGGCCGGGTTAGGTCATGATTATAAATCAACCTGGTACAAGGCAAGGTTCTTTCTCAGGAAGTTATGCCTATGGCCTCTCTGCACAACTATTTGCTGCCTTCTGCAGAACTACTTACCCAATACCTTACCGCCCCACCCAGGGAGAGCATGCGGGGAACAAAAAGGAACAAAGAGGAGGAGAGAGGCCATCCATCAAAAGCCGTGCAACCTGGCAGAGAGCAGGATTGTGTCAGCTGGAGAAAGTGAAAAAAAGCCCAGGGAGGTATTTTTCAGCTGTTATAGATGACTTTCCTTCAAGATAGGATTAGGCTCACTTTTTAACTATGAGTTCAAGTTTTTACAGGGCGGGGGGGCGGGGGGGGACCTCCTGAGAATATTTCACTAGCATCTTCCCAGAAAAAAATTTAAACCTCTTTACAGTCCACTCTTCATTTTAGTCATGCCTTACGATGATAGCAATCAGAATGAGATGTCCCAGGCTTTCTGTAGGCCATGCATGCATACGGTGAGTGAATGAGGCAGATTGGCAGGGAGAGGAGAGCAGAGAAACACAGAATGATAAGATGAAGGACAAAAATCCAAAGGCATGCACATCCTCAGAAGAGGTGACCCATACATAGCATCCATGGAAAGTAGTTAACAAGTTGCCTGACACAAAGCGTCACTCAATTCAGTTCAGTCACTCAGTCGTGTCCGACTCTTTGTGACCCCATGGACTGCAGCACTCCATGGACTGCAGCCCCATGGACCAGGCCTCCCTGTCCATCACCAACTCCCAGAGTTTACCCAAACTCCTGTCCATTGAGTTGGTGATACCATCCAACCATTTCATCCTCTGTTGTCCCCTTCTTCTCCCACCTTCAATCAAAGCATCACCAAATGTTAGCTAATCTCAAAGTTATTATTATTGTTATGGATGAGGGTGAGAGTGGACATGAGGAATTAAATGAAAAGCACTACTACTTTCTACCTTTAAAAGAGGTACTATTTTCTACTTGCTGAACTAGGCTAAAAGTGCACAAAGACAAGGCCAGCTCTAGACCAGAGCTGCTCAGATCTTAGTGTGTATATGAAGAACCTCCAAAGTTAATATTATCAGCAAAATTAATATTAAGAAGGAAAGAATAAATTGCTTTTCAGAAAAGCAAATGATAAAAGAGTTCATCACCACTAAACAAGGCTTACAAGAAACATTAAAAGGACTTCTTCAAGCTGAAAAGAAATGATGCTAATTAATAACAAGAACACATATGAAAGAATAAATCTCACTGGGAAGGTAAGGGTAGTGGGTTAATCTAAAGGCAAAAAGATATGACACTGAAAGATGAATGCCTCAGGTCGGGAGGTGCCCAATATGCTACTGGAGAAGAGTGGAGAAATAGCTACAGAAAGAATGAAGAGGCTGAGCCAAAGTAAAACCAATGCCCAGTTGTGGATGTGACTGGTGATGGAAATAAAGTCCGATGCTGTAAAGAACAATATTGCATGGGAACCTGGAATGTTAGGCCCATGAATCAAGGCAAACTGGAAGTGGTCAAACAGGAGATGGCAAGAGTGAGCCTCAACATTCTAGGAATCAGTGATCTAAAATGGACGGGAACGGGCGAATTTAATTCAGATGACCATTATATCTACTACTGTGGGCAAGAATCCCTCAGAAAATAGAGTAGCCCTCATAATCAACAAAAGAGTCTGAAATGCAGTATTTAGGTGCAGTCTCAAAAATGACAGAATGATCTTTGTTCATTTCCAAGGCAAATCATTCAATATCACAATAATCCAAATCTATGCCCCAACCACTAATGCCAAAGAAGCTGAACAGTTCTATGATGACCTACAAGACCTTCTAGAACTAACACCAGAAAAAGATGTCCTTATCATCATAGGGCACTGGAATGCAAAAGTAGGAAGTCAAGAGATACCTGGTGTAACAGGCCAAGTTTGGCCTTGGAGTACAAAATGAAGCAGGGTAAGACTAACAGAGTTTTGCCATGAGAACACACTAGCCATAGCGAACACCCTCTTCCAAAAACACAAGAGATGGCTCTACATCAAGAGGTGGACCTCACCAGAGGGTCAATACTGAAATCAGATTGATTGTATTCTTTGCAGTTGAAGATAGAGAAGCTCTATACAGTCAGCAAAAACAAGACTGGGAGTTGACTCTGGCTCAGATCATGAACTCCTTATTGCCAAATTCAGACTGAAATGGAAGAAACTAGGGAAAACTGCTAGACCCCCATTCAGGTATGACCTAAATCAAATCCCTTACAACTATACAGTGAAAGTGAAAAATACGTTCAAGGGATTAGATTTGATAGAGTGCCTGAAGAACTGTGGATGGAGGTTCATGACATTGTAAAGGAGGTAGTGATCAAAACCATCCCCAAGAAAAAGAAATGCAAAAAGGCAAAATGGTTGTCTGAGGAGGCCTTAAAAATAGCTCAGTAAAGACAAGTCACAAAAGGCAAAGGAGAAAAGGAAAGATATAACCATCTGAATGCAGAGTTCCAAAGAATAGCAAGGAGAGATAAGAAAGCCTTGCTAAGTGATCAATGCAAAGAAATAGAGGAAAACAATAGAATGGGAAAGACTAGAGATCTCTTCAAGAAAATTAGAGACACCAGGGAACATTTCATATAAAGATGGGTTCAATAAAGGACAGAAATGGTAGGGACCTAACAGAAGCAGAAGATACTAAGAAGTGGCAAGAATATACAGAAGAACTAGACAAAAAATATCTTCATGACCCAGATAACCATGATGGTGTGATCACTCACCTAGAGCCAGACATCCTGGAGTGGGAAGTCAAGTGGGCTTTAGGAAGCATCACTACAAACAAAGCTAGTGGAGGTGAGGGAATTCCAGCCGAGGTATTTCAAATCCTAAAAGATGATGCTGTCAAAGTGCTGCACATAATATGTGAGCAAATTTGTAAAACTCAGCACTTGCCACAGGACTGCAAAAGGTCAGTTTTCATTCCAATCCCAAAGAAAGGCAATGCCAAAGAATGTTCGAACTACTGCACAATTGCACTCATCTCACATGCTAGCAAAGTAATGCTCAAAATTCTCCAAGCTAGCCTTCAATAGTATGTGAACCATGAACTTCCAGATGTTCAAACTGGATTTAGAAAAGGCAGAGGAACTAGAGCTCAAATTGCCAACATCATTGGATCATAGAAAAAGCAAGAGAGTTCCAGAAAATCAACTACTTCTGCTTCATTAACTACACTTAAGTCTTTGACTGTGTGGATCACAACAAACTGTGGAAAATTCTTCAAGAGATGGGAATGCCAGACCACCTTACCTGCCTGCTGAGAAACCTGTGTGCAGGTCAAGAAGCAGCAGTTAGAATCAGACATGGAACAATGGACTGTTTCAAAACTGGGCCACCTGATGAGAAGAACTGACTCATTTGAAAAGACCTTGATGCTGGGAAAGATTGAAGGTAGGGGGAGAAGGGGACAACAGAGGATGAGATGGTTGGATGGCATCACTGACTCAATGGACATGAGATTGGGTAAACTCCAGGAGTTGGTGATGGACAGGGAGGTCTGGCGTGCTTCAGTCCACGGGTTTGCAAAGACATGGACACAACTGAACGACTGAACTGAACGTCAAGGCTGTATATTGTCACCCTGCTTGTTTAACTGATATGCAGAGTACATCATGCGAAATGCTGGGCTGGAAGAAGCACAAGCTGAAATCAAGATTGCTGGGAGAAATATAAATAATCTCAGATATGCAGAGGACACTGCCCTTATGGCAGACAACGAAGAGGAACTAAAGAGCCTCTTGATGAAAGAAGAGAGTGAAAAAGCTGACTTAAAACTCAATATTCAAGAAAATGAAAATCAGGACATCCGGTCCCATTGTTTCACGGCAAATAGATGGGGGAAAAGTGGAAACAGTGACAGATTTTATTTTCTTGGGTTCCAAAATCACTGCAGTTGGTGACTGCGGCCATGAAATTAAAAGACACTTGCTCCTTGGAAGAAAAGCTATGACCAACCTAGACAGCATATTAAAAAGCAGAGACATTACTTTACTGACAAAGGTCTGTCTAACCAAAGCTATAGTTTGTCCAGTAGTTGTGTATGGATGTGAGAGTTGGAGCATAAAGAAAGCTGAGCAGCGAAGAGCTGATGCTTTTGAACTGTGGTGTTGGAGAAGACTCTTGAGAGTCCCTTGGACTGCAAGGAGATCCAACCAGTCCATCCTAAAGGAAATCAGTCCTGAATATTCATTGGAAGGACTGATGCTGAAGCTGAAACTCCAATACTTTGGCTACCTGTTGCAAAGAACTGACTCACTGGATAAGATCCTGATGCTGGAAAAGATTGAAGGCAGGAGGAGAAGGGGATGACAGAGTATGAGATAGTTAGATGGCATCACCAACTCAATGGAAGTGTTTGAGCAAGCTCCTGGTGTTGGTGATGGACAGGGAAGCCTGGCGTGCTGCAGTCCATAGGTTCACAAAGAGTTGGACATGACTGAGTAACTGAACTCAGCTGAAGTTAATAGAGCAGATTGTGGAGTGAGATCCACCAGACCAGCCAAACTTAATAACTCTACAGCCTAGAGCAATCCTCTCCCATTTTCCTCATCCATGAAATGGAGATAATAGTGATACCTAATTTACAGGGTTTGAGGGAGGATTAAATTAATTCACACATGTAAAATAATGAAAACAGTGCTTAACACACAATAAGCACTCAATATTATTATCCATTACTTTGCCAAATACTATTTTCTTATTTATTTATTTACTTGACTGTGCTAGGTCTTAGCTGGGTCATGCAGGATCTTTGATCTTTATTGCAGCCTGCAGGATCTTTCAGTTGTGGCATGTAGGATCTAGCTCCCTGACCAGGGATCAAACCAGGCTGCCTGCGTTGAGAGCATGGTGCCTTAGCTCCTGGAACACCAGGGAAGTCCCTCAGAGTTAATATTATCATTTTAACAGGTATAGGGCTTATGTCTTCCCTTGTATTATAAACTCCTTAAGAACAGGTAGTCCTGTCATACACTCTGTGCTCAGTAGAGTCCTGTTGAATAAATAAATTAGTAGGTGAGTGAACGGATTAAAAAGCACTTAGAGCTATGTACTTCCTCTAAGTGTTTTATCAGACGAGATCAGGTGTGTTCAGACCTATAAGTATCTTATGTTAAAAGAATTTCACCTCCCCGCCCCCACCCCCCAAACTTTGTAATAACTCCAGATTTCGAGAAGACCACAGAAGCAAAGGCAGGAAAGACTTGGAAACTAAGGAAAGTTTCTGGACCACTGTTGACCTCTTTTCTGGATTGGCAAGATTTTTTTCTACAAACACTGCCTTCTCCCTCTTCCACAAGGAATAATGTGAGCATAAAAGAGACAATGCATACAAACCGCAAGAAGCAAATAAATAGAACAGATAATATCTGAAAGGTCAAAAATGATCATAGTTAAATCAAGTTTTAACTATATCCAATTCTTCTAGGAGACTAGTTTCCAGTCAATATTTATCAAATAAAGATGTATTGAGGGGGGTTGAGGAAAAGGAATTCGAGGTGGAAGATAAGGGTAATCATCCCTTCTAGTTATTTTTGAGTGAATTTCAGACATATTAGTCACTTTCCAAATCAATAGGATGTAAAGGTTACCTGTGCCTACTTCCGAGTAGAAAAATTCGCTTCCCAGTTTGTAAGACTAATCGTGCCTTCTGTTTGTTCACTCATTCATTCATCCTCTTATCAAATATTTATCAGATGAGTTTCATTTGCTATCGCTGCACTAGGTCCAATGAACAAACCACAGCCTTGACCTCCAGTAGCCCAGGAGCAGAGCTAGCCAAAAGAGAAATATGGCAGTAGGGCCATGTCTGTCTAACAGTCCCCAGCACAGGGCCTGACACACAGTAGGAACTCAAAGAGTATCTGTTTAATGATTAAAACGTAAGATGGAAATTACAGTAAGTTGACCTAAGTGTTTTGATAAGGCTTAGTGCAGGATATCAGGGGCTTTCCAGGTGACTCAATAGTAAAGAATCCACCTGCAATGTAGGAGACATGTGTTCAGTCCCTGGATCAGGAAGATGCCCTGGAGAAGGAGATGACAACGCACTCCAGGATTTTGGCCTGGAGAATCCTACAGACAGGAACCTGACAGGGTCCATGGGGTCACAAAAGAGTCAGACATGACTTAGCAACTAAGCAACAATAACAACAGCAGGATATCAGTATTCATTGGAGAACAAATCTATATCAGTGAGGCCAAGGAAGGTTTTCTAGAAAAGGTGTCATATTAACTAAAATCCCAGGGAGTGACTTGAAGTAAGTTTGGTGAGTGTGGGTTTGGGGAGTAGTTTCTTGGGCTTCCCTGGTAGCTCAGACGGTAAAGAATCAGCCTGCAATTTGGGAGACCTGGGTCTGATCCCTGAGTCAGGAAGATCCCCTGGAGAAGGGCATAGCAACCCACTCTACTATTTTTGCCCAGAGAATCTCATGGGCAGAGGAACCTGATGATCTACAGTCCATGAGGTTGCAAAGAGTTGGATGTGACTGAGCAACTAACACTTTCACCTTCACTTTGATCCTAGGGACCGAGCGTTCAGGTTCAAATCTCGATGCTGCAGGAGCAGCTGTGTGTCATCCTATTCCTCTCTGTGCTATAGCTTCTCCATCCACTTCCTTGAGTTGTTCTGAGTTCATGAGTTAACATTTTCAAAGTGACCACAGTTACATGTGCTGTTGAGTAAATACTACATAAGTATTTGTCAAATAAAAATCCTTTCAATAATTTCTTGAAACACTGGAACTTGCATGGGCATGCTCTCCATTTCTGGGATCCATCTCATATCACCTCCCTGTGTGTTATGCTGCCTTCTCTTTTATATGACTAGTGCTTTATTACAGGACGTTGGCTCTCTCTTACCTTAAAAAATTCCCTCTACACCCCTGTGTCTACTTCTGCCTTCTGTCCATGGCCAGTTTCTGAGCAGATTGTGCTGGGCCCTGTTCTGGGTCTTCATAGTCTCACATCTCACTCATAACTCCACCCGCTGTAATGTGGAGTCCCCTCTGAACCCCCAACTCCAGAGTGAAACTGCTCTCTCTAAAGTCCCTGATGATTTTCTAACAGCTGCATCCAATGGGCCCAGTTCAGGCCTGATCTCGTATCGGGTAGCTCTGTACCATCTGACACTTTGGTAAATCCATCCTTTTCTCTTTTCCCCAATTCTGCTGCCTTCAGGCCTCCTTCAGTCTCTCCAGTTACTGGCTCTCCCTTTCTAGCCTCGAGGAATTCTCGGTCTCATCGAGATAGGACTGGGATCTCCCAGAGGCCAAGCTGCAATAGTCTAATTACAGGTCAGCTCCCACCGGACAGAGAGAATCTTCCAGGTATGGCCTCTGCCTTGCTCTCTTGATTCCCCCAACATATGACTAAATGTCTAATACTTCACCTAAGAGGAACTCAATAAATGTGGGATGAATGGATAAAATAATAAACAGAACCCAAAAAAAAGTATATTTATTTTCTAACCTGTCCAAAATGCAGGGCAACAAGTTGTATGAAAGTCAGCAAATGCTGAGTCACTGCTTGAATGATGACTCACTAACTGATTGATTAACTTTTAAGCTCTGTGACTTCCCCTCTGATCAGCCACTGGATTTCTAATCCAGAAATGAGCCATGATTACTGGTCTTGATATCCCAAGCATTGCCATGGCAACGTTTCAACTTCAAAATGCTCTGAAATGTTGGGTTCCAATGACCGTTTTGTATATTTGGGCAGGACCACTTTTCTCTACGACTCACTTCTGACTCATAAAGAGAATTGGGATGTTTTTGTTTGCCCACTGGGCTTTATTTCCTGGATGCTCTCTTTTTTAAAAAAATTCAAAGCACGGGATTTTTTTAAGGCAGGTAATGAACATGAGAAGGAGGGGATGTTATTTTTGGGACACAAACTTAACATAGAGATGTGTTTTCTAGAAGGTGCCAGGGTCATGGGGTGTATGATGTGAGCAGGAAGGAATCTGATGAGTACCCAGAGTAACTGACCCTCAGAACACAGAAGCATGGAATTGATGTACTTGTTTATGGCAGCAGGAACCAAAGCTAAGGGACAGTCAGGGTATACAGGCTCAGAATACAAACTAACGTGCCGCCTTCCACTCCTATTTATTTTGCCTCCTCAAGGCATGGGCTAGGATGGGAACAGGAAGAAGCCAAGCCACCTGGCACACACATCCCAAATGACTCAGATGGGCAGCTCCAGAGGAACAATAAAGCAGAGCACGGAGGAGGGAGCAGAAGGTGAGGAAGGACAAAGCATTGCCAGTGCAGGGCAAACGGGTGAATTTACTTGGGCTGCCAAAGGTGATGCCTACTTTCCAGCTGCACCCCTATTACTCCTGAATATTTCCACCTGACAACCTGTACTCCACCCAAGAACTACACTGAGAGTGCCTGTGGGTTTCCATCTCATCTCTGAGGATGGAGAGAATATACAACCAATAGACAAAGAGAAGAGAGAAGCAGATGGTGGCACGTGGATTGGCCAAGGCTCCTCCTGACTACACTGTCATCCTGAGATTGTAGATGCCATGAAGGGGGGTAGTAACTGAAGAAGGGGATGAAGACAGGAAGGGCAGGGAGCGGTGTCAAGCAACACACCTGCAATGTGATGAGGACAATCACACAGTCATGCTCAGAGAAAGCCCCTCTGTGCTACCACCTGGAAGTGAGTCTCCTTTCCTGACCTGTACCCCAGACACCTGGGTGACTTCAGCATCCCAACCCCCTGGGAGTCAGACACAGGCCCTGAATAGTGTGGGCCACAGGGAGATGGCAATGCCTGAGCACCCAGAGCTGGAGTCCAGGGAAAAGTTCAGGTCATATTAGCAGAACTCTATGGCCTTTATTTTCCCTCCTCCCTTCTGTTTCTCTCTTTTGCTTCCTGAAGGTGCTGCTGCATCAGAATCTGAGGCACTGTGGAGGGCCTGAGTGTTCCCCATGAGCATGTCATTCTGAGCTCATGTGGTGGAAAGCCATAGAAAGTAATGCAGTTCAGGCTGAAGGGAAACTCCATCAGGCAGAGTTAGGTTCAGGGAAGAAAGGGCCCTCTTAGGATGCCCTTAAGTGGCTGAAGGAAGGAGCTTGATGATAATTTCCTTCTCAATCAGTAAGACCTTCATGTGATTGCAGAGGTCTCAGTGCAGAAATCCAGGTGTTTATTCATTGTACAAAACATCAGCACATTCCTCAAAGAAGACCCAGGTGCTACCAGATGTAAGCAGTGGCCAAGCCCTAGCCTTCAACGAGCCCAGAGAAGCCCTTTTCATTTCAGTGGGTCAAAAATATAAAACCAAACTCTCGTGCATTGCTGAGGAGTGCAAAATGGTGTAGCCATTTTGGAAAACAGTCTGTCAGTGCTTCAAAATGTTTAACACAGAGTTACCATATACAATCCCACTCTTAGGTGCCTACCCAGCAGAAATAAAAACATAAGTCTGCTTGTGCAGGGTCCATAGCAGCACTATTTGTAACAGCCCAAAAGCGGAAGCCACTAAAATGTCCATCAACTGCAGAATGAATAAACAAAATAGGACATATATAAGGAATAGTATTCAGCAATAAAAAGGAATGAAGCTCCAATACATACTAAAAAAAGCAAACCTCAAGTGAAAGAAACCAGATTCAAAAGACCACACAGAGTAAGCCTGCTACATATGAATGAGTTCCCTTCTGAGAGTTCACAAATCCAATTTGTTCATATAAGTCCAACAAAGTTAGCCTAGGTACCAGATACAATCAGCTGTATAGTACTGTACTGAATAGATTTGTAATACTTTTCACACAAATAATGCATAAAAAACAAACACACACAAAAATAGAACATATTTAATCTCACAGCACAATACCTTGAAAAATATGCCAGGCATGTGAACTAACTTACACGATTAGACATGCAAACACAAGTTCGCATCTTTGAAGTTCTCAAGTTAAAGATTCACATGTAGGGTACTTACTGTATTACATGGAATGACCGGAGTAGCCAAATCTACAGAGACAGAAAATAGTGGTTGCAACATTCAAAAAACTAAGATCATGGCATCTGGTCCCATCACTTCATGGGAAATAGATGGGGAAACAGTGGAAACAATGTCAGACTTTATTTTTGGGGGCTCCAAAATCAGTGCAGATGGTGATTGCAGCCATGAAATTAAAAGAAGCTTACTCCTTGGAAGGAAAGTTATGACCAACCTAGATAGCATATTGAAAAGCAGAGACATTACTTTGCCAACAAAGGTCCGTCTAGTCAAGGCTCTGGTTTTTCCAGTAGTCATGCATGGATGTGAGATTTGGACTGTGAAGAAAACTGAGTGCCGAAGAACTGATGCTTTTGAACTGTGGTGTTGGAGACTCCTGAGAGTCCCTTGGACTGCAAGGAGATCCAACCAGTCCATTCTAAAGGAGATCAGTCCTGGGTGTTCTTTGGAAGGACTGATGCTAAAGCTGAAACTCCAGTACTTTGGCCACCTCATGCGAAGAGTTGACTCATTGGAAAAGACTCTGATGCTGGGAGGGATTGGGGGCAGGAGGAGAAGGGGACCACAGAGGATGAGATGGCTGGATGGCATCACCAACTTGATGGACATGAGTTTGAGTGAACTCCGGGAGTTGGTGATGGACAGGGAGGCCTGGAGTTCTGCAATTTATGGTGTCACAAAGAGTCAGACACGAGTGAGCGACTGAACTGACTAGTTATTGTGTATTTGGGAAGAAGGGGAAGGAAATGGGGAGTGACTACTAATGAGTAAGTTGTTTCTTTTGGGTAGAATGAAAATGTTCTAAAATTAGATTGTAGTGACAGTTGCACAACTCTGTAAATATTCTAAAAAACATAAATTGTAGAGTTTGAACAGGTGAAGTTTACAGTATAAAAGTTTTATCTCAAAATGCCATAAAAAGAAAATATAGTTGATGTTGCACAATGCAAGGGTTAGGGTCACCAACACTCCATGCATTCAGAAATCCATGTGCAACTTATAGTTAGCCCTCTGTATTCCCATCTCTTCCATATCTGGGTCCACATCCTCAGATTCAACAGCTCAAACTCACGTTGTTCAAGGGTCAGCTCTAAATAAATACAAACTCCATCTGGAATGTTACCATCAGGATTTGTTTTTTTTGCAGGAAATTTCTGGGAAGTTTTGTGTTTACTTGAATAAAAGGAGTTTTCCTACCCCTGATACTGTCAGTCTCTCTGTAGGCATTATCCTGCATAGTGTAGAACTAGGAAGCAAAGCAAAAGAGGATTGAGGAAGACGCACAGCATGCAGGAAGAGTCCTGGATACCAGAAGCTGGCAAATAGCCAGCCAAAATCAGATCTGCTCACAGCCAAAATCTGATCTGCCCACAGCCAAAATCAGATCTGCCACTTGTCTTCGTAAATAAAGTTTTATTGAAACACAGCTCTGCTCATTCATTTATATATTGTTTATAGGGGCTTGGACATTCTAGGAACAGAATAGTTTCAATGGAGACTGTGCAACCTGTAAAGTCTAAATTATTTACTAAATTCTTGTGCCTTTAAAGAAAAAGGCACTTTTTTGCTGACACTTCTCGAGACTCATGTGTCCACTTAAGTCCTAAGTCATGGTCCGCATGCTAGTAGCAGCAGCACCAAGGAGCCTGTTAGAAATGCAGAATCTCAGGTTCCCCCAGACCTGTGTTAGTTAGTTGCATTAGTGAAAGAAGCAGATGTCAAGATGGAGCTCAATATACACGGACTTTATTCGGAGAGATAACTAGGAGATAAAACAGGGAGGAAGCCCGAAAAGGCCAGGAGAGCCATTAGTCCACGATGCAGGTCCGACCTCGAGGGAAGGAAAGAGAGGAGGAAGATCGGGTGAAAGCATTGTAAACTGCTATACGGTCTAAAGCGTGATCTGCAAAGCCCTCATGAATCCTCAAGGCAGAGTCGGCTGTCAAAGGAGTCCTGAATCTCTCAGAAACTGGTTTTCCTTTATCCCTGCTGCACCAAGGCATCCAGCCTTAGTGTACATGCGGTGACAAATTCATAGCACAGCGCCTCTGGTCCTTCGGAAAGGAAATGCACTGTACTTGGCATTCTCATTGCATCTGCGGCAAGGTGTATTCCCATAGCAGTGAGATCACTTTGAGAAGAATTGCAGGGGATCTCTATGCACATTAAAGTTTGAGAAGCAAACTCAAGGGCAGGAGTTAGCCAACTTTCTACAAAGGGCCACACAGCACATATTTTAGGCTTTGTGGGCAATATCTTCTCTGTTGCAACTACTCTGCCATTCAAAGTAGGAGCAGCTCCAGAGAACACATAACCAATTGGGTGTGGCTGGGTTCTAATAAAACTTTCTTTATAAAAACAGACTTTTGCTTTGGACAAGATGTGGCCCATGGGCCAGAGTATACCAACCTCTGCTCTAGAGTTACAGGGTTTAAACTTTTTAGAAGCAATTAAACACTTTTGGGGGGTGGGGTGGGAGGGCGGGCTTCCCTGGTGGCTAAACAGTAAAGAATCTGCCTACAATGAGAGAGACCTAGGTTCGATCCCTGGATTGGGAAGATCCCCTGGAGGAGGGCATGGCAACCCATTCCAGTGTTCTTGCTTGGAGAATCCCCATGGACAGAGGAGCCTGGTAGGCTACGCAAGGCCTGTGGCCCACGCTGGGTCTCAAAAGTCAGACACGATTGAGTGGCTAAGCACAGCAGAAACTCTTTTTTCATATGAAACAGGTAAGAGAGGGGCTACCCATCTTGATGGTGGGCAGGAAGCCCCGTGTCCAACAGTTCCCCTCAAAAACCACTGAGACACCTCTGTAGGCAACAAAATCAGAATCTGAAAGTCACTGCCCTGGTTCCCCACAAAGAGCCTCGAGTTACAGAAAGTTTCTCTCACCTTTTTCTCATTCCTAGTGGGCATCGGCAACCTAACTTTCTACTTTATCCATTCTACAAACATAGCTGACAGTCTAACACTGTGCTAGGTACTTAGGGACGACAAAAGTGAATCAGACACGCATTTGGCTCCTGGGGAACTTTCAGTAAATAAAAACAAGACCTGTATAGAACCACGGCAGCAGGGAGCAATGTGCACCCCAGGAAGTCACAGGTCAAGGACTATGGAGACTGAGCAGTGGAGGAGATCTTTTCCACACAGGGAATCCGGAAGATTCTGTGGACAAGGGTCAGGGAGCTGTGAAAGGAGGGGGCAGACTGACCATCTGTTTTCCTTCTAAAACCAGACAATGCCTCTCTTCTGGAGGACCACACCTCCACAGGACAGACTCTTCTGTACACAGATGCTAACTTACATCCATCGGGGCACATGGCTTGCCCACACAAGCAGACTCATGGATCTCATTCCCATCACAGTGGGCATACTCACCCCCGGAGACCAACAATCTCGTGTCCACAGTTCTTTCACGCAGGGTTACTATGACTTCACTGAATGTCTGGGGCAAGATCAAGGAGCAGAACTAAGTGAGAATAAAATGGGCAATTCCTCAGGGTCCCACGAGGGCAAACACTCTGACCTTGACCACCAATGCAGTATAGGAAGAGGCAGCTGAGGAGGAGGGTAATGGAAACCTTATCTTCACAGGAGCCCTGGGAAAGGTATGGACATGGTGCTTCACATGTCACTGAGCCCTGCTGGATACTAGGGGAGGCAGCACACGTGGCCTTCCTTTTAAATTCTCTTTACATCTCTGTGGATACTTCCATGTGTCAATCTGCCTTCTGCAAAGCTCCACACCCCACATCAATAAAACTCCTCACCCCGGGGCTGCTACTCCCTTACTGAGAGAAGGGGATGTTACAGAGTCCTGTGAAATCTCATTTCTCTGGGGTCGTTCAAAACAAAAGCTATCCATATGCCTTAAACAAGGTCAGCAAATGCTGACCTTCCTACCAGGAAATCCAGAGACCTTTGAAACTTACATGAAATATGTGACTTGGGCATATTGCTAAAAAGTGAGCAGAGCTTCCATCATATTCCCAAAAGGGTGCATGACCCCAAAATAGCCTTGGACCACTGTCCAACGTATTAAATAGTATATAGGTCACTTCAGTTGTGTCCGACTCTGTGCGACCCCATAGACAGCAGCCCACCAGGCTCCCCCATCCCTGGGATTCTCCAGGCAAGAACACTGGAGTGGGTTGCCATTTCCTTCTCCAATGCATGAAAGTGAAAAGTGAAAGTGAAGTCACTCAGTCGTGTCTGACCCTCAGCGACCCCATGGACTGCAGCCCACCAGGCTCCTCCATCCATGGGATTTTCCAGGCAAGAGTATAGCCCAGGCTTTAAAAAAAAAAAAAAAAAAAAAAGGATCAAAAAAAAAACCGGTCTTTTCAAGCCACTGACTCAATAGTGTTCTCAATCATCTTGAGACCATCTTGCAAAAAAAAAAAAAAAAAAAAACCCTATTTACCACCATTCCTGCTGGACAAATGAGTAAGTTAAATTCTTAAGAAATTAATACCCTACCTAAGAAAAGATTACAGGTTGACAGGTTAGTACCAAAGATGAGTAGGCTAATACACTGCTGTTAGCAATGATCACCTCCTGCTGTTATAGCACTTCATAAATGAATTTTACAGTCAAGTCTGTGTTGGGCACTTTACATACATGGCTTCTTTAAACACTATAACAACTCTTTGCGACATTTTCCCATTTCTCCAAGTGAGGAAACCAAAGCTCAGAAAAGTTGAATGGATTGCCACAGATCCCAGCACTGATAAGTGTCAGATGGAATCTGATTCCAGGTCTGACTCCCAGATTCTGCCCTGGGATCTCTACCTCAACCTGGATCCTCAGAGAAAGAAAACTCATCTTCAAGTCAGGGACAGTTTCTTAGACATCTTTGTATTCCCCCACAAAGCCTTGCCCTGCTTTGCATGGCAAAGCACTCAATAAATATTTGTTGAATGAAGAAGCGTGGGCTTGGGCTCCAATCCTGCCATGGACTTACTGACTCAGTCTCCGGCCACTTGGAGTTGCAGGTGGTTAGTCAGCTGGGCAACTTCAGGGAACATTTGAAATCAATTACGGGTGAGGAGGAACCCATTAGAAGTTCCTCTTCTGTGTGTGTTGGTGTGGAAGGAGAGGAAAGGAAGTTGAGAAGGAGGGAAACAGGGTGGTTTCAGGACTGAGTGCTGGAGCTTAAAGATTTCACACCAGGATAGGACAGCATTTGACTTATGTCCACAGCTGAGTTCCAAAAGCCCGTCCAAATGGGCTGCTGACCCCAGGCTACTCCTCGGTGGCCACAAATCCCTGAATTGCCAGGCCCCCGAGCAGTGACCTTTATGGAGGCCCTGACACTGGAGCAGCCACACACAGTCCTTTCCTGCTTGCCGGGAGTCAGAGCTACAGGAGATTGGCAACTTCAGAAGATCTAAGCTGCGGGCGGCCCAGCACCATCGCTCCCCCTCCAGGGGCCAGAGAGAAGCTAAACACCTACAGCCTGTGAGGCCCACATTGTCCTCTCAGCCCTAAATGAAAGTATTCCAGCAATCCACCCGGAATCCAAAAACTTCCTATTTTGGAAGCATGTGGGAGTTGGGGGGGGGGGGGGGGGAGGGGGGAGGTAACTCGAGTTGATTTTGTTTTCTTTACAGTTGTTACAAGTGCCGGTTAGTCATAACCCAAAGAATGCCACTTGAGCCCTTTCACATGGGCCCTGCAAAGAGACTCGTATGAAGCCGACCCTCAGGGATGCCTACCAACACGCTCTGGGAGGGAATGATCAAATACCTCCCAGAGGCCCGGGAAGGGACAGCCCTCCAAGAAACCAGACTGCATTCCCCACTGCTTGGCTTCCAAGGCACCGCCTACTCTCCTGTGCACGAAGCAACACTGCCACCTAGTGCTCTGTGTAGGAAGTATTCTCCGAGGCCTCCTATCTCTGGGGGTGGGGTGGGGGGGTGGGGGTGGGGGATGGTTCCTCTACCACGGCTAGGGCAACTGAAGCCCTTGATATCTCTGCCGAGGAGAAAATGCCCCAAGTTTGGTAGATGGAGAAAACTGGGTCTAGGTTAAGTAGGTAGAACCTGAGGTTTGAGAGCTGTTAGAAGAGTGTGGGAGCCAAGTGTTGTATCATCTTGTGTTATCCTCAGTGGGGCAGCAGAACTCCCGTGGTTGAATTGTATTTACCTCAGGAGCACAGTTCAGCTGTGGTCATTCTGCAACAGCTGAAGGCCAACCATCCCAGGAACAGGCAGGTACCGGCTAAAAGGACCAGGGCTAGGGTCAGAGAGGGAAGATGGGCTGATCTGTTGGTAAGAGTGAATAGATGAGCAAATCGGAGACTTTTATTCCTGGGGGTGACTACCCTTGGCCCTTCATGGTTCTCAGCCCAGGGGGCCCCAGGGAAAGCATATGGAGCTGACCACAGCGAGTCGACAAGGATGCCTATGTCCTGGGAACCCAGTTGCTAGAATCCTGAAGAACGAAGGCTGGGTTCTCAGCCCCTATCTCTCCCAAACTTTTACCCTAAATCTTTTCTGAATATTTTCTGAGGTGCACAAATCTGAACAAAGATACAGGGTGGGAGGTGGAGAGGAGACAGACCCGAGTATTCTCTGCTGTCCGTCTTTCCGGTGTGGACCTACAGGGGACATGCCAGCACAGCTCCGGAAATGCTTTGATTTGAAGAGAAAGAAACCTCAGAGGCTAGACTGTCTGCGAAAGATTTCCTGCCTAATTTTACATGCTTAGGGAGGTGGCAAGGGCTCAGATGGGCACCTTGGAGAAGGAGTTGAGTATGCGCTGTGGCAAGGTTGGGGGGCAGGGGGCGGCAGTGGAGGTGGGCATGGGAGGGAGAGGTATGGGCTGGCGGGGGAGGGCTGGTACATTAAGGAAAGCTGTGTAGGTGCATGCTCAGTCACTTCAGTCTTGCCTGACTCTTTGTGACCCCATGGACTGTAGCCTGCCAGGCTCCTCTGTTCATGGGATTCTTCAGGCAAGAATACTGGAGTGGGTTGCCATGCCCTCCTCCAGGGGATCTTCTCAACCCAGGGACTGAACACGCTTCTCCTGAGTCTCCAGCATTGCAGGCAGATTCTTTTACCCACTGAGCCACTTAGGAAGCCCTATGCTGCTGCTGCTAAGTCACTTCAGTCATGTCTGACTCTGTGCGACCCCATAGACAGGAGCCCTATAACTGGAACCAAATCCTGACCCTGTTCTCCTCTCTTCAGAGAATGAGAACAGAAGGATGCAGAAAGTTCAGGAACAGGGGTCAGGTACCCACTGTCCAGAAACTGTTCCCTCAGGTCTAAATTTTAACAACTCAGACCACTGGTTTCTTAGATCCTCCCTCCTATATTCCTGCTGGATCTTTCTCCGATTCTTCAGAGCCAGGGAACTGATCCCAGGTCCCTGTGCTGCTACTGCCAGAGGAGGGGTAAGTGGAGTCGTGGTCTAGACGGCAAGCACACAGTTTCCCTGGCAGATGGGTACTAGGAAGCGAGATTAGGCAGCAAGAAGATGTCATCTGGGAAAAACTGTGAAGCTGCCAACTCCGATCAGATAATCATCTCATTATTTCTTCCATTTGGCCTCAGAATAAGGATTTCCTTCTACTCTTTCTCTGCCCCAACCTATCATCCAGCCCAGCCCCTTCTCTATCCTCTCCCCTCACCCCCTTTCCCACCCCAAAATAAAATCAAGCAAAACCACAAGAGTCTAGAGTGCTCAGTGTCTGGGAATCCCAGCTTCCAAAAGAGAAATTACAGCCAAAGAGGGGGGAAGACAGCGTGTCCGGAAGGGATGTTCCAGCAACACACCATCACAAGAGGCTCCCTCCTTCCAGATTTCTTTCTCTGGTCTAAAATTTATTTGCAGGCACCCACCAGCCTGAGAAGTCTTTAATATTGGGAGCTGTCAAGCCCTTCAGGGGTTCTGGAGTTCCGCTCCCCGTCTGCCCCAGGCATACCTCTCATGACTTTGGTTTCCCCATCCATGTCATGGGACTGGCAAGCATCAAAGGGTGTTGTGTACAATCCAGATTAATAAGATGAAAATGGTTCTACTATGTACCTAGGTTTGTGTGAGGTTCTGTCCTGGGGTGGGGGCTCTGAAGGGATAAAGAGACACTGAATGATCATGTATCACTTCTAATCCCTTACCCACTCCCTGCTTGAAACCAGTATCCCCCAACCGTC
The DNA here is from genome assembly GCF_029378745.1 of Bos indicus. NCBI lineage: Eukaryota > Metazoa > Chordata > Mammalia > Artiodactyla > Bovidae > Bos > Bos indicus. The sequence goes on along the minus strand of NC_091775.1, from coordinate 58,524,597 downwards.
CCCCACCCCCATTGAGGCAAGGGAGACAGTTATTCCTAATCCTACTCTTTTCTTTGTCCTTCTGGGTGACTTTCCATGAAAGCCAAGATCCGGGTATACTGTAAAATAAATGTGGAGAGTGTTCCCAAACACTGTTCCTAATGAAGACCATAGAATTATACAAGGTGCATTTCTGGTCCCTTTTACAACAGCCCGGGTCAGAAACCAGGGTCCTGGCTTGTGAGTGCCCATCTTTTCCAGTAGACCTTGCTAGTCCCAGGCTGGACACATGATTTTTAGGACAAGACAAAGGGGACTCCAGGACCTGGTCAAGGTAGTAGCGTTCTGCTACATTCCAGGGCTACTCGAAGAAAAGGAAACCAACCAGGACCCATTGGCTATGTAGCCGGCAGCCTTGTTTCCTCACTACCTAGTCCAGCCCAGGCATGACTCACTGCCCAGGTCTGTACACTTTCATGTCGTTTCAAAGTTGCCTGGGTTTCTCACACTGGACTATAAGAAATGGAGTGTGACACCTCTTCCCCACTGACAAAGAACCAGAGATCTTCCCCTTTAAAGAGGGATGAGAGAGTGAGCTGGAGGTCTCCTAAGTGCCAGCACAATGTATAGAAGCACACGAGATCAATACAGGGGACAAATGCTCTTGTGGTTATAGAGTCATTAATGCAGATGATGCCTGGGATTCTGCTGCGCAGATGAATAGAGGCCCTTCCCCCCCTCTGCCCGGCTAGCCCTCCCTGGCTCTTCTGTTCTGCCCCTTTCCCCTCCTTGCCCCCGATGTCTAACCTCACCAAAACCAGAAGCCAGCCCTACCCCGCGGACTACAGAAAGCCCAGGAGTGGGTGATTACCTGCAATGATGGCTGGGCTGTTCTGTCCTCCCTCCGGTCTCACCCAGGCTTCCACTGTGAACGCCTCCCGGGGAATGTCAGCCAGCACTTCTGGACGCAGCAGCAGCGGCTCCCGCCTCCCAGAGAAGTACAAGACAGGCAGTCTTCCTTGGGGGCTCACGGTCTCTGCTTCCCAGGAGGGGTCCCCTCCACCATTCCGGATGCCACTCTCTGATGGGCCGGTTCGGACCCTAGGCGTGAGGGGATGCTTAGGCCACAGCTGGAAGTGCTGGGGCGCAAACTTGGGGTCTCCCCACAGGCCTCCTGCCTGTCCCTTCACCACCTGGCGCCGACGCCTGGTCTTGGTCTGACCCTTCCTTTGGGTCTCTGGTCCGGATTCCCCTGGGCATGGGAAGGTGGTGATCATGGTGGCAGCCGAGGCTGTGCCTTCTAGAGTCCCAGCCTCACCTACAGGCTCCTTGGATCCTCCATCGCCAAGATAAGTGTCATCATCTCCCAGTAGCTCCGACTGCCCAATAGGACTGTCCCCTCCCCACGGAGCGGCTGGCCGCTCAGCCTCACTCCTCATTCTTGCACTTGCAGTTGGGTCTGGGGGCACAGAGCTCACAGCCATTCCCTCGGCATCTTGCTCACTGCATTCTGCCTGGTCCCTTCCCTGATCTCCTGCAGGGTAGGGCCTCAGGTAGTCCCCAGGCAGGCTGGGATAGACCCCAAAGAGGTGATGCTGAGGAGCAACTCTGGGTCTTCGAACCTTGGCCCCCAGCCAACAGTGCTCTCCTTCCGACAGCACCTGGCTCAGGTGTCCTCTTTGGGCCAAGGATCTCTTGCGCGTCCAGCCCAGCTCCGAGCTAACAGTACTGAGCGCCCACCCAGCCAGAACTACCAGGCTTACCCTCAGAATCTTGAAGCACATCATACCTCCCCCCGGCTCTTTATACAGAACCAGAAGTCAGCTTCTGGGTACCACACCGGGGTGATGGGGTTAAGAGGAGGAGACAGCTAGCTGTGGATTTGCTGTCCCCTGGCAAATTGTTTTGTTCAGGGACCAGACTTTTCAAGCAGCCCCCAAAGAGCACCTCTCCTGGCTGCCTGCGCTGGGTGCTGTGACCGCGTAGCCTCTGTCCCTCAACCTCTCCCTATATATGTCCCTCAACCTCTCCCTTGACCTCTCTCTCTCTCTCCTTGCTCTAGTTCAGTCCTTGAAGAATGAAGTCCATTTCTCTGGGTTCATTTGAATTTCTTCCAGAGAGCTCAGGTTTCTTTCTTTTTCTTTTTTTTCCCCCTTCTTCAATAGCTCCTCCCCTTGTTGATACTAGGAGGGGGACACGTGGGCAGGAGCCAAATCTTCTCAAATACACATTTGTGCACACACATACCACTCACTACCTGAAGTTATTAAAAAGAATATTAGCCTCCAATGTTCTTTTCTTTATCCCCCTTCCTTCCCTAGGAGTTACCTTTTCTTTGTCGTCTTTAACCTCAAATACACTTACCTTCCAACAAATTGCTAGAAAAACTGGTATACAGAGAAACAGAATTTGACGCTGACTATCTAAAAAGGCAAAAAAAAAAAAAAGAATCTAGGGGGCACAAAAAATGCCAGCTGGTACTTAGCCTTCACTTCCAGATGTCCTCCTCAGCCAGCTCCCCATCCAGCCTCCAGTCTGCCTGTGCAGGTCAGAATGTTTCCCTCAGCTCTGGGGTTGGTGAGTGCTGAAGGTTGTTTTTAATCCCCTTCCAACTTGTTGGTGTGTTGCAAGTCTCCGTAAAGTTCTCCTCTGGGCTGCCAGTCTGGTGCCCTAATAACCTTAGGAGTCTGAGAGCCCTTGACTTCACCTTCTGGGAGTCTTGTGGGTCCCTGGGAAGATGGAAAAGAGAATGAGAAGAAGAGCATATCCTTCAGGGGACCTGTGCTCTCCAGTCCCTCCTGCTCCCCTTCTCTCCCTTCCTCTCTGCCTATAATTATCTTCTTGTTTGTTTCATTTAAAGACAATGATGATGTCAAAGCTAATAAGTTCGGTGCATCTCTCCACCTCCTGCCTGTCCCCTCCTCCCTCCTGAAAACCTCCCCACCTCACTGAGGCACAGGGGACAGATGCTACTCTTGGTTTCCCCCGTAAACATCTCCCGCTTTCTCTTCCAGCAGCCGCAGCCTACACAATCAATAGCCAACAATCAATACTGTTTTGGAGCACTCTCTTCTGTATGTATTCTCTCTCTCTCTCTCTCACACACATACTCACACATGTGTTGTGAACAGACTTGCTTCCTGCCTAATAAACCCACACCACTCTTTTAGGGACCACTTGTCTCGCTTTGTTTGTTTGTTTGTTTTGCCACATATATACTGTATTCTTTTCTTATTTCAATCATTTGGGATTTGAAAGGACAATACCCCAAATTCACTTCACATTAGCCATTGGGAGAAAGGAGAAATCAATTATCCTGCTGTAGGAAGCATTCAGAGGAAATGCCATGGATTTGCACGATATAGTTCTTATTCTCGCTCAAGTTTCTCACTCTGAAGTTACTAAAAGTCACCATATGCTGAGTGAGCAAATAAACAAATGAGATGCTCAAAATAAGTAAATTACAAATATCAGCAGCTAGACCCAAACAACTAGTTTTTTTCATTGATTTGAAATGAATGGATAAAATGGGGAAATAAATAATGTGTATTTAACCTCCAAATTTCTGTTTGCCTAGATGTAAGCTATCTCAAGGAGTCCTACCCCCTAAAATCATGTGTGTACCCACACACACACACACACACACACACACACACACACGCATACACACTAAGCGGGTCTGAATTCTCAATACAGGTAAGGGTGTTTGACCATGGGTGAGTACAAAGCAGGGAGAGGAATATATTGGGTCCTTCATTCAATAATAAGAAAAATCATTTACAGTTCTAAAACCACTGCTTGTGTTGCCCACGTATAAAACATGCAGCCCACATTACTTTGGAGTAAGATCACCCTGCCTCTTCTGCCTTGGGTCCCCTCATCATCTTCTAAGTTCCTCTACCCTAGCTAATCACTGATTGATGTGCTTTACAAATGCTGTATCCTAAAGCCTCCATCGCTGGTGTGCCCTGTCTCCCTATACAGCATCCACTGACACTTCAAGGCAAGTCCCTGAAGAAAATATCAATTCAGGCACGTGGATATCACTAAACAGAAATCCCTCAATCCTAGACTGTGCCTTTTCCTCTTAGCGTCTCCCTGTCTTCCTTCACTTTTCTGTCTCAGTCCTTTCCTCCACCTCCCCGCCTCCCACCAAAGCAGCTAAACAGAGATTGGGGCTTTGGAAAGGGGTAGGGGGGTTGCAGAGAAAGACAGAAAGCAGAGGAGACAGAGAGAGAGAGAAACCAGGGCAGAAAGGAGGGAAGGAAGGAGAGGAGCCTCAGTTTAAATGAAGGGAAGATACCCAGGTAAGTAAAGGAGAAGTAAACTTGCCCCTCCCTATGCCACCCCCAGGACCCTCAGAAAAAGGATTCATACCATTCATTTCAGGGAGGAGGGATACACAGCAAGGAAGAATTCCGCCGTGCGTTTGTTTCTCCCCCTTCTAGTGTGTGAATGATCTTGCATCCCCTATAGGTCTCTCTTGGTTCTCAGCTGCTAGTAATCCATTCATAAGGTTTCAAGAAGCTACACAAAACTCAAGCTTCCAGTTTAGTTTCTCTCTCTCTCCCCTTCATTCCTTTGCTCACCACTCTCCTTCAGCTCTTGGCAGTCCAAAGTTTAAAAAAAAAATGTTGAACCATTTCTGTGTTTTCCTCCTGTTGTAACTTTTGCTGTGACATCATAACCCTGCCCACCAACACCCCACCTCTCTCTCTCCTTTCCATCCCACCCCTCATCAGCCCCATGCCCCCAAAACACCCCCCACGGAGAAGAAGGGCTCCTGTCAGTTCCAACGTGTGAAAACACAAAGCTACTGGAAGGCACCCCCTCTGCACCGTCCCCCTCCTCTCTTCCCCTCCCTGCCTTACCCACCGCTCAGCCACGGCTCTCCCAAGGCTTTAACAATGATCCCATCTGTTTGACATGTGCGGAAAGGTGGGCTGGATTCAAATAATCTGTCAAGTGAATCAGATCAAAAACCCAGCAACCCCCTCCTCAATTCCATCACACACGCTCACTCGCCAGACCCCAGTCAAAGTGTGAGAGAAGTCAGACTTGCACACCACCCACCCTGGATGCCAGGGAGAAAGACACCAAACACGCCAAGGGAAACGCACATTTATATATATGTATAAATCCTGTGGCTTATTTGTTTATGACAAACACCCGCACCCCAAGTCTCCTACGCCTCTTCCCCAAGCCCTGCCACTCCACAAGTGCACAGATTTGAAAGCTGGTAGGATCTGTTTTGAAATCTCCAACGAGAGGGTTTTTCCCCCTTTTTTTCACTCCAAAGCACTATCTGTGGCGATCAGACTGGAGCAGGGTTGCCAGCAAATGCAGGAGGCCCCTTCTAGGGTACAGGCTTTCAAACCAGCGAAGCTAGAAGGAATGGATCTAAGGACACACAGCAGGAGCTGGCTGAATTTATTTTGTTTTGACGGGGGTAGTTGGGGAGGAATATCATTTCTGAAATGCCCAAGGAATGAAGGGGAGAGGATATGGATTTCTTAAACAGTTTTTGCAAGAGGAGCGGTGTCTTGTTCTGCAGGTAAATCTATAAGGCAAGAAATTGGAGCTTACAGATAAACAAGGACCGAGAGGGAGAGGGAGGGAAAGGGGAAGCAGGGGAGAGAGGAGAGAGGGAGAGGGGATGGGGAGATGGGGACGAGGAGACAGGAGGGAAGGGGAGAAGGGCAGAAGGGGGCAAGGGGAAAAGAGGAGGAAGGGAGGGATGAGGAGGGAGGGAAGAAGGAAAAGGGGAAAGGAGGGGGAGGGGAGGGATGGAAGAGGAAAAGGGAGAAATGGAAGGGGACGGGGAGGGGGGAGCAAGGGCAAAGACCAGAGCCTGGGAGGAGAAAGGACTGCAACAGAAAAGCAGCGAAGAGAGGAGGGAAGAAAGGGACAGAGAGGAAGAAAAAAAGAGAAGGGGTGGTGAGGCACATAAAATATGGAGACCAGGAAGGCAGTCAGACCCATGACAGTTAAACTTAAAGGAGTCAGAGAGGCAGGTGAAGGCAGACACGATAAAGTGGGGCAGAGGTTCGGTTTTCTGAACAGAAAACAAAGGGCATACGGTGGAGGGCTTCGCTGTTAGTGATCGGACACACGGAAAAAAGTCAGACTCCCAGGCTTCAACCTTATTTCTTTAAGTAAACCCCTTACCCCTTCCTCCTTCCCTGCCTTCATCTCTTCCTCCAATCCCCACCTCCACCTTCCTTCATGAACCTTTTTATTCCCAGTATTCCTCCCCTGGAGAATTCAGGAGTAAAATTCAGAACTCACCAACCCACCCACCCATTCACCCACCCCCAAAAAAACCCACCCTTACTATCCCCTGTCTTTGCTTCTATCCTCAGAGAGTCCTGGCTCCTGTTATCTAAAGACTGAGCTGTTTGTGACAATCTGCACTTCATTTCAACCCAAATTATACTATGTTTCCTTTAAGCCCAGAACCGTCAGGGCTGTTTTGCTTGTATTTGCTGCCATAGTGGAGCTGGTCAGTTTCCATCAGCATTGTCATCATTATTATTAAGAGTCTTTGAGCAAAAGGGAGGAGCCAGTCCACGCTGGCGTCCACCTGCAGTATAGAGCCACAGTGGGGAGAGAGAGGAGGGAGAAAGACCCCTTAATATGGTCACTGATCCTTTCTGACTTTCTGATTCCAAAATCTGATCCCTTGAGGGAAAAGCTCAGCTGGGAGCCGGCCAGGGAGTGTAGTAATAAAAACCTCCCAGAACACAACCAAATGCAGTATCTATATATAGGAACCGGATCTGTTTTAGCTACTTGAAGTCTGAAATGACACCCGGAAACAAACATTTCAGCAATATGTTTATTGGAATCTTATTCAGCTAGTGCTGGAAAGAGTGAGCTTTTCTGAAGGATTTCACTTAAAGGCTCAGGGTTGTTGCTTTCTGCACCCACCCCCTTCCATACGGGCTTCCCAGGTGGCTTCAGTGGTAAAGAATCTGCCTGCCAATGCAGGAGACAGGAGATGCGGGTTCAATCCCTTGGTCAGGAAGATCCTCTGGAGGAGGAAATAGCAACCCACTCCAGTATTCTTTGCCTGGAAAATTCTAAAGACGGAGGAATCTGGTGGGCTACAATCCAAAGCGCTGCAAAGAGTCAGACATGACTGAGCATGCGTGCATACATGCACACCCTTTTCCATACACAGAGCTGGGGGTCAGCTACTCTGTCACTCATGGGGGTCACTTGAGATCCCTTCAGGGTGACCTATTATAGCCCCCTCTTCCATGGGTGATGAACAAGAGTGAAGGCACACAATTAATGGGCAGGGCCAGATAGGGTACCAGGCCTCCTGAATCCCTGTCCAGGCTTTCCCTCCTCTGGTATACACCTGTCTTGCTGTCTGCCACCCACATTCTCATTGGATGGAAGGATAATATCGAAGGCGGGCCCCTCCCATTCCACACTCAGGCAGCGATGCCCAAGGAATGTATGTTGGTCACGTGTGTTCTGTAACTCAGAATCACATGCAGACAAAAGTAGAGATCTGAATTTCAACCTCCCCCCTGTGCATTTTAAGCCAAGAGAGGCCCCTATCTTTTTGTCTAACTGTTTGTTGCTCCGTATGCTAGATAATCATATCTTTTTTCCACAATGCTATTCCCATTTTATTATCGATGTGAGTTGTAATGCCTTGCAAAGTGGCTTCATCCAAAGAGATCAGAGTAGTTCATCCACAGGTTAGGCTTCCCAACCCCATGAGAACTGCCTGATGAAGGTAACATGCCAGAGATCTATTTCCCCTAGTGATAGTCCCTGTTGGGAAGTGTTGCCGGCCACATTTTAAATCTTGGAGCCAGTTTGCACAGCCCTTTGGCAGGGGAAACGTTTAGCAGAGATGCTAGACCTTGCCCTGCTCATCAGAAAAACAAAGGCTCTGCAGGGTTTCTGCTTGAATTAGAGTTTGCTTTGTACTTGGAACCTCTTCAAGAGGCAACCTCATAGCAAGAACAACAAGTACACTTGTATATACTTGCTTTTCCTTTGAACTGGTGCACATTGGCGTGCATTCTTTCTTCCTAACCACAACAACAAAAATGCAAGGCAAGGCTGTGCCCATTTTACCGATAAGAACACTGAAGCTGAAAGTTAAGCAACTCACTCAAGGACCTGTAGACTCTGAGAACGCGGCCGGGACAAATCTTAAATGTGTTGTGCTACATGGGAAAAAAAAAAGACTCAAAGGCCACATCTGGTATAATTTCATTTATGTGACATTCTAGAAGAAGCAAATCAATAGAGATAGACTAGATTAGTGGTTGCCAGGAGCTGGGTGTCAGGTCTGGTGGGGGGAAGCTGAATACACGGCGCACAAAGGGACTTGGGGTGACTGGGGTGTTCACTATCTTGATTGTGTGACAATGCGTGACTCTATGCATTTTTCGAAACTCAAAGAACTGTAAACTAAAAGAAAATAGATTACTGTTATGTAAATTATACCTCAGTAAACCTGGGACAGAAAAATGGAGCCAGAGGTAAGGCCAGGGTTTTTTTTTTATTCTGAATACAGGATTCTTCTGTCTATATCCTGCAAGTGTCCAAAGATCAAAGGAGAGCATGACACTGCTTGCTGGTGGGTTGGGACCACTCTGGGCCCAAACTCTCTGCTGATCCTCTTGCTTACCGGCTGAGGGGACCCTAAGGAACCAAACTGAACAGGGCACAGCTGGCTTCTGGTCCCAGTTCCATCAACCCAAAGGATTCTAATACATCAAATAAGCAATCCCCAAATGAGCACTGGTCAATGACCTGCTCTGCCATTCAGTAGCTACCTGTCCTTGGGCAAGTTGTTGAACTTCTCTAAGCCATCTAAAATGTAAAATGAGAGCTTGGAACAGGAGACTCCGAGTTCCCTTCCAGGTCACACTTAACATTCTCTAATTTTTCAACCCCACACTTTCCTGAGATTTTGTTTGCTCAGTTATTACAAAGAAAAAATAAAGCCATTGCCCACCTCCCTAAATATCCCAGAGACTCAAGTGTACAGTAACAATGGATACATGACACTTATTTTAGTCCTTAAAGAAAACCATATATGCAAATGTATTAATAACTCCACTGGAACACCAATAGGCAAAAACAAGGATAGTGTGTGGGAAGTTTTCAAGCTCTAATACATATAGGTGTCCTCTACATATGAGCCAATACCATGTATTTAGCAAATCAAATATTAGAACACATGGTTTTAGTATGAAAACACTTACGAGGAACAAGTTTTAAATTTGATACTGTGCTAGATTCTTAAAGTCTGCTAATTTCCCACAGTGGTAATAATAAAAGTATTAATGACAGTAATAGTGATAACGAACATGTATTACTTACAATATGGCAGGCAGAGTTCTGGCCACTTTATATATATTACAACAGTTCTCTGAGTGGGTGCTTTCATTATCCTCATGCTCGCATGAAGAGAAGTAGCAGCTAACACCTATTGAGTACCTACTATGTGCTCAAAGTAGCATGTACTAAGCAATGTACATAAATTATCTCATTTAATCAAACAACTAATCTATGAGATAGCTCCACTATGATCCCCATTTTTAGGTGAAAAAACTAAGGTAATAGAGTTCAAGCAACTTATTTGAACTTATCCACCTGGAAAAGATCTACCTGTCTCCAAAGTTCTTGCTCTCCATCACTATCCTGTGTTGCCTCTCCATGGAGGACTTAAGTACATGCTGATGATGCTGTGACTCTCAGCACACCAAAACCAGACTTTCCTGCTGAGGCCATCCCAGTGGTTTCTCTGGAGTAAAGGGAAGACTTTTCTTAAATCTCTCCCTCAAGTCTCTCATTGTTGAGGGTCTAAAGCCTCCAAGAAATATGACCCTGCTGATAGCAGCAGCCGGCCACAGCCTGCACCTCTGCCAGTGCTAAGGTACCGTTCACACAACCCTGTGAGTGTCTCTGCTCACTGCCCTTGCCCTCCCCCTAACCCTATCCACCATATTCACACTGAAAATCTAAGGGACTTTTAACCAACCAGCCATAAAGGAAAAACCAGTCACTTCTCCAACTCATTAACTCCATCTGGGAGGTATCAAGCAAGATGGATAAATGTTGGGTTGTCTATTTATTATAACTGATACAAACTTTTAATACTAATAACAGCTATTAGTTGATGGTCTACTAACTATCATAAAATATGTACTTCCTATGTTAAGGTCAGCTCTGATACAGAACTCCAGGTTTTAGCCCAGATTCTAAATATTGAGCAGTATTCATGTCATTTAATTGCCAAAATGTGGTCCATGTATAAATATTTCAAAATGGATATGTCCCCCAGATGTCTTCAGCAAAGAGAGCAGGCCTGTGTATGAGAAAGGAAAGGTACCCTTCTTCCAGCCCAGCCCAGCTTTTGCATAGCTCACAGTCAGAGCTGGAGGCAGGAACACACACCAAGGTGGGCTGAGCCCCTAAGCTGTCAGATGCCCTTCAACTCATTCAACAGAGACCCTTTCCAGTAGGTGCCAGGAAAAGTTCAGGTTTCTCTTTTTCAGACTAAACTCTGTGGTGCATAGAGTTAAGAAGGTAGGCACTGTGGATGACAAGCATGGCCTGTGTGGTCTGGCTTAGGTTTCAGGGCCACCTCTAAGGATAAGAGCATGCCTGTGCCATTGGCGAGAGGCTGTAATAAGGAGCATTTCTCAGCAATGAATCTGACACAGAGTAAATATTAGATAAACATGAGTACTATCGAAGAAGTCAATGCCTTCAAATGTTCTACCTTACAAGCCTTACACTTTCCATCACTCCCAATGACCCATCTTGATGCCGCTTCTCACTGTACTCAAAAGATAAGCCTTTCATATGTCCCAATTGCTCTTTTGTCTGTCTAAATCTATCATCCCCATTCCTGACAGCCCCACAAGTCTCATTTTTATAGCAAACATTCCGTATTAAAAATCCAAACATAGTAGGACCTACCTTACATAATTTAAAAAAAAATTAATGTCCTATTTATATTAAAAGAAAATATTTTACATTGAATTAAAATGAATTTCAATATATAAATGTGTCTGACACAACTGCATTCAAAGAGTAAAGTAAAATGAAGCAATCAAATGCTTGAACCTACTCATGAATAGATTCAGATGTAAGAGAGAGAAGAAAATATTCACCAAACATTACAGGTGTTTTTCTCTACACTGATATTGTATTTTGAATTCAAAGTAAAGTAGTATTTTCACAGAGTCAGCATAACTGTAGTAGTTCCAAATGCAGACCAATGGAGGTGTATGTGTGGGTGACTGAATACTATCAGCGGCGCTGTCATCAAGGGCGTGACTTTCCAGAACGGGAAACAACTCTTGGTAAAATTTGCAAACAAATCAAAAGGAATCTTCCTTCAAAAACATAATGGTTGCATTCCTGGGGAGTTTATTTGAAGTATACAAAACAATACTTTTGTGATTCAGCATTTATATTGAACGTAGAATTAGCTCCTAGACTCAGATCATGATAAATGAGTTTTTCGTCTACATGAATGTTTGCCCAAGCATTCAAGAATCAAACAGGATGCAGGATGATTCACTTAGTGGGACTATTCATGCACTACAGGGATGCCTGATGTCCCTGGCGCCTACTCACTGAATGCCAGCGGTAACCTCCAGTCATTGTGACACCAAAACCACCCTCGCTGTTTCCCAGAATGTCCCTAGGGGGCAGCACTTCCCCCACTGAGAACCACTCGACTAATTCGAGGCCAAAATACTATGCAGACAAATCTAATAGAACCTTATGTGTATATTTGCTCTTGACATACTGCCAACATCCATAAGGAAGGAAATCATGTGGAGGCTTCTACCTGCAATTTTTATGGTATTTGGTGATAAAGCTGAAGTGTATACTCCTTAATAGTGGTTTGAACTCTGTGTATCTCATATACACACAAAGATGTATAGAACACACATTCTGTCAAATGATCATCTTTCTAAATATCTTCCAGGGAACTTCTCCTTGCTCAAGGAGCAGTTCACTCCATTCCATTAAGCTCCCTCTACTTAAAAATAAATAGAGACCTTCAGGGTATTATGCTAAGTGAAATAAGTCAGAGAAAGACATCATATGATTTCACTCACATGTGGAATATAAAAAACTAATAAACAAACACAAACAAAATGAAACAACAAACCAAACCAAACAAAAATAAACATGGGAGTACGAAAAAAGAGAGTAGTGGTTAGCAGAGGGTAAGGGGCTGGGAGGATGGCACAATGAGCAAAGGGGACCACTGTATGATGATGGATGAAAAATACCTTTTGGTAGTAAGCACGTTGTAGGCTATAGAGAAGTAGAAAAATAATGTTGTAAACATGGAACTTACATACTCTTATAAATCAATGTTGCTTCATTTTTTTCAATTTTAAATAAATAAAGTATTATTGCAAGACATAACTCACTTGGATTAGAATGTTAGTGGTTAAATACATAATAATTAGAAACAGAGGGTTGACGACATGGTGGAGGAGTAGGTGGACATGGAGCAAATCTCCTTCCATGGATGCATCAAGAATACATCTACAGATGCAGCAGTTCTCATAAAACACCAGCTGATGTCCATGACAACTGGAAAGAAATATGTGGATCCACACACAAGTCTGTAGGATGAAGGAAAGAAGAGAGAAGGAGAGAAAGCGGGACAAGACCTGCAGCTGAGGGTTGGGAAGCTGAAGCAGGGGAGATACCCCTGCATCCGAGGCAATCGGTTGGGACAGAGGGGAAACATTTGAGGCTATCAGAGAGTGAGGCAGCTGATCTGTGACACTCTGAATGGAGTGAGAACCACACAGACCATCCGTGCCATGGCCCTACATACCTCAAGACAGGAATGCAACTCCACCAGTGTGCACAGTGGCTGGGAGCTGGAGGCAGGGATGGCAGAGCAATCCCAGGGGGGAGCCAGGGCTGTTTTTGACTATGGGGAGATGGCCTGAGGAGATGGGAGGATGGAAATCCATTGTGGGGAATGCCTTTGGAGGAAAGTGGGTGTGGAAGCAGGGTGCTACTACTGAGTCATGGGCAGGGGCTGGAGTCATCACCATAACCTCTCTCCCCCATACATGCTGGCAGCAGCAGATGAGCAGTAAAGAAAGACCCCAGTAAGAGTGGCCCTTTGAGTGCCTGATGCACTGAGCAATAGTGAAGGATCAGCCAGGGAAGCCCTTTGAATGTAAGCTCCCAGAGGCTAGAAAAGAATCCTAATAGAGCCATATGTCCTGCGCTGGTGGCCTCTGGCTCTCCTGGTGCTGCCAGGGTCCCTGCAATCCAAGCAGCCATGCCACCTCCACATCTGGTCCTCTCTGGGGCAGACCCACGTCCTCCAGGGCAGCCTCAGGAGCAAATTCCTTTGGATGACCCACATGCAGAGGTGGGCATAAAATCACAATTGAGCTCCAGGTGTGGAGCAACTAAGGAAGAGAATCAAAAAACTTTCCAGCTAAATAAGCTGCAGATTAAATTCACAAGATCAATTAGGTAGACTCTGTGTCTTTGGAATATATAAAAGGACAATGAGTGTACCCAAAAAAGAAAACACTCTAGAGCTCTGTGAGCTGTGGACACTGGAGGCAAGGGCACACAGCAATAGGACCAGAGTCTGAGCTGTCCTCACAACAGGTCCAGAGATCAGCCCTCCCCAGCACTGGAGGGCCTCTTAGGGAGGGGGAGGTGGGCTGTGTCTTCTAGCTGGGGGAAAGGATGCTGACAGCTGAGACACAAAGAAAACATTTATTATTATTCTCATGTTTTGATTTGCTCTGTGGTTGATTCTGGCTTTTTTTCCCCTCCTCTTTTTTTTTTTTTTCTCTGTTGTTTTTATTATTACTGTTTCTATTTAGGCTTTGGGGAACATTTTTAAATCACACTTTCAATTTCTTTTACATATTTCTACTTCTACTTTGGCTTTCTGCAGTTCTTTGAGGTTTTTTTGTTTGTTTGTTTTGTTGGTGGTTTTTTATTTATTTATTTATTTCGGTTCTTCTCTTGTAGCTTTTCGTTAATAGACATAGATCTTTTCTATACTTCTCTTTAATTTTGCTTTTCTATTTTTTCACCATTTCTATTTGTTTGTCTTGTTTTCTTTGCTTTATTTCTCAGTTGGCATTCTGCTTTGGTTTGTTTTCTGCTTTTTGTTTTGGTTAATTTTGTTTTTAATTGGTTGGCATGATTTTTTCGGTTTCCTTTGCTCACTGGGTCACTCTCTTGTCCTTTGTTTTCATTGGTCTCTTTTGGTTTTGTTGTGTGTGTGTGTGTCCCTTTGTTTTTGTTTCTATTTGCCTGATTTTTCTTTTGCGATTTGTCTTGGTTTCATTTTTTGTTTCTTTTGTTTGTTTTAATCCACTTTATTTCCATGACAAACAGCTGTCATGTGGGATCTTGATTCCCCAATCAGATGCTGGGTCTGAGTCTCTGGGGTGGGAGTGGAGAGTCCAGGATTCTAGACCACCAGCAAACTCCTGAGTCGCAGGTGCATTAATCAGGGAGAATGCCCATGAAGGCCTCCTCTTGAATCCAAGACCTGGCATCACCCAACTGTCTGCGGCACCTAGTGCTGGATGCCTCACCCAAAAGACCAGCAAGATAGGAAAACAGACCCAATCATCAGCAGACAGGTGGCCCATAGACACCCCAAAACACACAACCTCACAAGATCCTGCCCATCAGAGGGAAAAAACTTATCTTCTCCCACAAGAATACAGGCACAAGTCCCTCCCAACCCAAAGCCTACATAAGCCCCTGGACCATCCTCACTCACTGAGAGCAGAGATCAAAAGCAAGAACTATGACCCTATAGCCTGGGAAAAGGAGATCTTAAACACAATAAGTTAGAAAAAATGAAAAGACAGAAAAATATTGTGCAGATGAAGGAACAAGGTAAAACCCCACAAGACCAAATAAATGAAGAGGAAATAGGCAAACTACCTGAAAAAAAGAATTCAGAGTAATGATAATAAAGATGATCCAAAATCTCAAAAACAGAATGGAAAAAATACAAGAATCTTTCAACATATTTAACAAGGGCTTAGAGGAAATAAAGAATAAGCAAACAGTGACAAACAACACAATTACTGAAATTAAAAATACTCTAGAAGGAATCAATAGCAGAATAACTGAGGCAGAAGAACGGATAAGTGAGCTGGAAGATAGAATGGTGGAAATAACTGCTGAAGAGCAGAATAAAGACAAAGAATGAAAACAATTACAGGTAGTCTTAGAGACTCTGGGACAATATTAAATTGAATGCGCCAACATTCAAATTATAGGGGACCCAGAAGAAGAAAAGAAGAGATAGGGTCTGAGAAAAATTTTGAAGAGATTATAGTTGAAAACTTCTCTAACGTGGGAAAAGAAATAGTCAGTCAAGTCCAGGAAGCACTGAGAGTGCAATACAGGATAAACTCAAGGCGAAACATGCTGAATCACATATTAATAAAACTAACAAAAATTAAACACAAAGAAAAATATTAAAAGCAGCAAAGGAAAAGCAACAAGTGACATGCAAGGGAATCCCCATAAAGTTAACAGCTGATCTTTTAGCAAAAACTCTGCAGGCCAGAAAAGAATGCCAGGGTACAATTAAAGTAATGAAAGGAAAAACCTACAATCAATATTACTCTATCTAACAATCATCTCATTCAAAATTGATGGAAAAACAAAAAGCTTTACAAACAAGCAAAAGTTAAAGAGAACTCAGCACCCCCAAAGTATCTTTATAGCAAATGCTAAAAGAACTTCTCTAGGCAAGAAATGCAAGAGAAGGAAAAGACCTACAAAAACAAACCCAAAACAATTAAGAAAATGCTAATAGGAACATAAATGTCAATAATTACTTTAAATGTAAATGGACTAAACACTCCATCCAAAAGACACAGACTGGCTGAATGGATACAAAATATATATGCTATCTACAGGAGATCCACTTCAGACCTAGAGACACATACAGACTGAAAGTAAGGGGATGGAAAAAGATATCCCATGCAAGTGGAAATCAAAAGAAAGGCAGTGTCGCAATTCTCATAGATGAAATAGACTTTAAAATAAAGAATAAAACAAGAGACAATGAAAGACACTATAAAATGATCAAGGGATCAACCAAGAAGACATACCAATTGTAAATATTTATGCACCCAGCATAGGAGCACCTCAATACATAAGACAAACGATAACAAACATAAAAGGGGAAATTGACAGCAACATGTAATAATAGGGGACTTTAACAACCAACTTACACCAGAGATCATCCAGACAGAAAAGTAATAAGGAAACACAAGCCTTAAATGACACATTATGCCCAGTGGACCTAGTTTATATCATCAAAGCATTCCATCCAAAAGCATCAGAATACACTTTTTCTCAAGTGCACACTGAACATTCTCCAGGATAAATCATATCTTAAGTCACAAATCAAGCCTTGGTATATTTAAGAAAACTGAAATCATATCAAGCATCTTTTCTGGGCACAATACTGTGAGATTAGGTGTCTATTATAGGAGAAAAACTGTAAAAACACAAACACGTGAGGTTAAACAACACACTTGCAAATAACAAAGACGTCACGGAAGAAATCAAAGAGGAAATAAAAAACTACCCAGATACAAATGATAATGAAAGCATGACAACCCAAAGCCTATGGGATGCAGAAAAAGCAGTTCTAAAAGGGAAGTTTACAGCAATACAATCCTACCTCAAGAAGCAAGAAAAACATCAAATAGACAACATCACTTTACACTTAGAGCAACTAGAAAGAGAAGAACAAAAAACTTACCAAAGTTAGTAGAAGGAAAGAAATCATAAAGTTCAGAGCAGAAATAAGTGAAAAAGAAGAAAACAATAGCAAAGATTAATAAAAGTAAAAGCAGTTCCTTGAGAAGATAACCAAAATTGACAAACCATTAGCCAGACTGATCAAAAAACAAAGTCTCAAATCAATAAAATTAGAAATGAAAAAAGAGAGGTTGCAATAGACAACCTAGAAATACCAAGTATCATAAGAGACTACTATGAGTAACTATATGCCAATAAAATGGACAACCCTGAAGAAATGGGCAAATTCTTAGAAAAGTATAACCTTCCAAGACTGAACCAGAAAGGAATAGAAATTATGACCAGACCACAGAAATTGAAACTGTGACCAAAAATCTCCCAAAAATCAAATGCAAAGAACCAGATGGCTTCACAAGCAAATTCTATCAAATGTCTAGAGCAGAGCTTATGCTTATCCTTCTCAGACTCTCCTAAAAAATTACAGATGGAGGAACACTCCCAAACTGCTTTATAAGACCATTATCACACTGATACCAAAACCAAAGATATCACACAAAAAGAGAAAATTACAGGCCAATATCACTGATGAACATAGATGCAAAAATCTTCAACAAAACACTAGCAAACAGAATCCAACAACACATTAAAAGGATCATATACAATGATCAAATGGAGTTTATCTCAGGGATGCAAAGATTCCTCAATATATGCAAATCGATCAATGTGATACACCATATTAGACTGAAAGATAAAAATCATATGATAATCTCAATAGATATAGAAAAAGCTTTTGATAAAATTCAACATCAATTTATGATTTAAAGAAAAAAAAAACTCTTTAGAAAATAGACATAGAAGGAATCTACCTCAACATAACAAGGGCCATATATGGCAAACCCACAGCAAACATTCTCAGGACTGAAAAACTGAAAGTATTTCCTTTAATATCATGAATAAGACAATGGTGCTCACTCCCACCACTATTATTCAACATTGTTTTGGAAGTCCTAGCCATGGCAGTCAGAGAAGAAAAAGAAATAAAAGGAATTCAGATTGGAAAAAAAAGAAGTAAAACTCTCACTGTTTGCAAATGACATAATACTGTACATAGAAAATCCTAAAGATACCACTAGAAAATTGCTAGAGCTGAAATTAGGAAATTAGGAAAGTCACAGGATACAAAATCAATACACAGAAATCCTTTGCATTCCTATACACTAACAATAAAAAATCAGAAAGAGAAACTAAGGCGACAATCCCATTCACCATTGCAATAAAAAGAATAAAATACCTAGGAATAAACCTACCTAAGGAGACAAAAGACCTGTATGCAAAAAACTATAAGACACTGATGAAAGAAATCAAAGATGACACAGACAGATGGAGAGATATACCATGTTCTTAGATGGGAAGAATCAATATTGTGAGAATGACTATACCACCCAAGGCAATCTACAGATCCAGTACTATCTCTACCAAATTACCTATGGCATTTGCCATAGAACTAGAGCAAAAAATTTTACAATGTGTATAGAAACACAAAAGATCCTGAATAGTCAAAGCAATCTTGAGGAAGAAAAACAGCTGGAGGAATCAACTTGCCTTGCTTCAGATTATCCTACAAAGCTACAGGAATCAAGACAGTATGGTACTGGCACAAAAATTGAAATATAGCTCAATGGAACAAGATAGAAAGCCCAGAGACAAATTCATGTGTCTATGGACACCTTATTTTTGACAAAGGAGGCAAGACTATACAATGGAGAAAAGACAGCCTCTTCAATAAGTGGTGCTGGGAAAACTGAATAGTTACATGCAAAACACATATAACACTTCCTAACACCACACACATAAATTAACTCAAAATGGATTAAAGACTTAAATGTAAGACCAGAAACTATAAACCTCTTAGAGAAAAACATTTGCAGAACACTCTGACATAAATCACAGCAAGATCCTCTTTGACCCACCTCCTAGAGTAATGGAAATAAAAACAAAAATAAATGAAAGGAACTTAATTGAAAATAAGAGCTTTAAAAAAAAAAAGCACAGCAGATGAAAAGACAAGCCTTAGAATGGGAGAAAATAATTGCAAATGAAGCAACTGACACAGGATTAATCTTTGATAAATATAAATACACACACACACACACACACAGTAAATCACTTCATCTGTGTCCGACTCTTTGCCACCCTATGGACTGTAGCCACCAGGCTCCTCTGTCCATGGAATTCTCCCATCAAGATTACTGGGGCTGGTTGCCATGCTCTCCTCCAGGGTATCTTTCCAACCCTGGGATTGAACCTTCATATCTTACATGTCTTGCACTGGCAGATGTGTTCTTTACCACTGGAGCTACCTGGGAAGCCCATATATATATATTTTATATATGTGTGTGTATACATATATATATATGTATATTATATATATGTGTGTGTATTATATAATATTGTGTATATTATATATATTATATATGTGTATACATCTATACATATATGGGCTTCCCTACTGGCTCAGTGGTAAAGAATCTGCCTGCCAGTGCAGGAAACGCAGATTCAATCCCTGGATCAGGAAGAACCCTCGAAGAAGGAATTAGCAACTCACTCCAGTACTCTTGCCAGGAGAATCCCATGGACAGAGGAGCCTGGCGGGCTACAGTCCATGGGATTGCCAAGAATCGTACATGACTGAGTAACTAAACAACAATACACATACATATGTATTGTTATACACACACACACACACACACACGCATATATATATATAACTCAGCTGTGAGAAAGAAGGAAACTGCCATTCACAACAACATGGATGGATAAACCTGGAAGACACTATGCTAAGTGAAAGAAGTCAGACAGAGAAAGATAAATACTGTCTGATCTCAACTTATATACAAAATCTAAAAAAGTATAACTTGTAGAACCAGACAGAGGAACTGTGGTTGCCAGGGGTTGGGGGTAGGGGAAGTGGGAAGACATTGGTCAAAGGGTACCAAAACTGATGAGTATTTTCCAGGATCTAATGTACAGCATGCTGACTATAATTAATAATACTATATTGTAGACCGGAAGTTACTAAGAGAGTAGATGGTAAGCATTCTCATCCCCCTTTCCCTAAAAAATAGTACATGTGAGGTGATAGATGTGTTAATTAATTTGATTTTTAAATCATTTTTCAATGTGTATGTACAGTAAATTATCACATTTTATACCCTAAATATATATAATTTTTATTTGTCAATTAAACTTCAATAAAGCTGGAAAAAAAATTTTTTAAAGCACGGCCAAAACCAGAATGTTCTCTGACTTCCTGCCTGACATGAGGTCTCCTGAGAATGGAGCAGGACCCACATGGAGTCCCAGTGGAATGAAGGGTAGGAGATCAGGTGTCTAAAGAAATCTCTGTTCAGTAAAGGAAGAGAGATTTATTGGAGCAGCAGCACTCACTTCCAAGTGCATAAATCTCTGCTCTACCAGCTCAACACATGCCATATATCTTATGAGGAAAAACCCACATAGTACTCAGCTAGAGTCATAAGCAGCGCCCCAGACATTTCTCTCTCTTGCTATGTCTTCCTTCTGCCCCAGACTATTAGCTGCTTAAGCTCATGGACCTTTTCTCATTCAGCCCTGTGTCTTTATAACCTAGGACAGAGCCTAGACAATAAAATAGGAGCCAGGGTAAACATTTGCAGAACTGAGCAGAAATAGAGGCCATGTGCAAGGGATCTGCCCTGCTGAGCGTGGTGGCATCTGTGGCTCCCACAGTCAGGCCACCATGACCTGAGCCTGTAGTCCCCTCCAACTGCCTTCCACCTGCTCTGGCCACCTCCTCCTTGGCTAGGCCCAGAGCAGTCCAGCCAACCTCAGTGCATGCCCTGCACTCCATACCAACCCAGAAAGCCAGATGAGAAAACTGGCACAACTCTTGAGCCCTCTAGCTCTGCCATCAGAATGGCTCTTCTCTGCCTGGTTAGACCAGCACACAGGCATTTGAACTGAGAGGGTGGGGTAGGGGGCTTATCCAGCAGGGAAATAAAAGGCCTTTATTTAGCACCTATTAAACTCAAATCCCAATTTCATTCATCACCATGTAAGCCTCAGGACCCACCAAGCCATTATGATGTAGGTGAAAGAAAAAGGATTCAGAGATGACTGAAGTCTCTTCAAGAATCTGAAGGATAATCTGTAAAGGTTATGTAAACAACCATAATTTTAACCAAAACTTTTTAAACCTGTGAGGCCAAGCAAAAACAGACTGTAAGACTTTCAGAACCAGAATCTCTGCTGGCCTCTTTTATCTCTTTCAAAGACTTGTGATTGAAGAGCTGGAAGCAGGAGTTATAGCTGGCTTAAATTTGTGAAATACTGTCTAGAGATAAGGCAGAGGGATTTTGAAAAGAGATCGCACGAGTGTGAATTTTGCTTAGGGAGCTTGGACTAGCATGGACTATGGGGAGGGGGAGTAGAGAAAGGGACTGAAGAAAAGCAAGATTGACCCAAAAATGGAGTGGAGAACAGCTTGGTTTGGCTTCAGGAAGAAATCTGGAAGAGAATATAGTGAATCAAGGCACAGGCTCTGGAGTTAATCAGATGTGGTTCAGAAGCCTGGTGTCATCATTCAGTACCAGTGTGACCTTAGATAAATGTCCTGACCTCCCTGTCTTGGTTTCCACCTTTACAGAGTGGAAAAATTACCGCAGTACCTGCTGCATACGTTGTTGTGAGGATTAAACAAAAAGATGACTTGGACTTCCCTGGTGGTCCAGTGGTTAAGAATCTTCCTGGCAATGCAGGGGACGTGGGTTCTATCCCTGGTCCAGGAACAAAGATCCCACGCGCCGCAGGTTAACTAATCCATGTGCCACAACTCAGACCTGATGCAATCAAATAAATAAATAAGTAAATATTAACAAATAAATAGAAGAATGACTGTAAAGTGCGCAGCTCCAGTCTGACAGCTAACACATGTTCCAGACAAGTGAAGACTGACCGTCCGAGGTTTTGTCCTGGCTCTATGGGTTGGGGCTGGAAAAGGAGGGAGGAGATTTAGAAGTGGAATCCTGTCACTTGGGAGTTTGTGTGAGTAGAGCGAAGTGTTAGGATGGGAGGATAAGAAATAATGAGACCCAAGAAAGACCACGGTGCTTTGAGTCAATGTGTTGAGATGAAGAATAAACAAAGCTGAGGCAAGAGCCTTCCTCAGCGTAAAGAAAGAAGTAGGCTTGGGCTGAACGGTTGGATTCAGGACATGGGACTCAAGTAGGAAGAAGGATTCCGTGAAACATGAGGAGGGGAAGAGGTGAAAGAATCAGCAGAGGTCCAGGCAGCCAGGAGGTGAAAAGGCAGGGTGAACAGGGTCACACTACAGGTCTAAGCAGCGAGGTCAGGATCTCAGAGTTCAGGGCATTAACAGCCAAAGATGAATGGCCCTAGGGCATGGTTGCTTATTCTGTTTGTGTTGACCAGGCTTTCAGATGCATGAGGTGAACAGAACCAGAGTCCCTTATCAAGGTGTCTCAGGAGGTAATTTCACAGAGAAATTGAAGAGTTGTCTCTCTTACATTTGCAGAAATGCTGAACTTAAGTCTTCCCCAAATTACTTTTATTCATTGATTAACCATATCAAGAAATTACAGCAGCATACACACAGACACACAACATACCTCCTCTGCTTTTAAATGATCATCTTCTCTCTTTTTTCAGTGGAAAAAAAAAAAAAAGATGTGGCTCCTTAAGTACTGAGCAAAGAAGGAGAATAAGACACAGAACTTGGCGCATGAACAAGGTGCAAGGTGTTTTCCAGTTTTATATGCCAATATCTGATCACTAATCTGCAGAACTTTAAAATGTCAAAATATAGAATTAATTGAGCACCTCTTGCATTTATAGAACCACTGAAAGTATATGCTAGATGAAATGGCATAAGAATAACTTAAGTCCCAAGATAATAGTCACCAAGTGGTGGACCAAGGGTGTAAGATGGTACAGCATGGATGACGACATTCAGACTTCTGCACTTTCCAATGTCTAAGTCTTGCCCACTGCCTTGGAGGAAGTGGACAGTGGAAATCTACCGAGTCACCACTGGGGAGCAGAATTGAATCTGTACAAAGTGAACTCAAAGCAAAGAAGCTATCAGACTATAAATTATTTCTACAACATGCTTTCCCCTCATTCTCAACCAGATCTACAGGAATCTATAAAGATCCCTTTAAAAAGAAACTCCCAGAAAATGAGCTATATCTTAACATGGTCATGAATGGAAGCAGTGTGGTACAGAAGTTAAATGCATGGGCTTCAGAGTTAGGTAAGTGAGGTCCAAGACTAGCTCTAGTGTGTGTGTGCGCGCACGCAGTCGTGTCTGACTCTTTGTGACCCCATGGCCTGTACATGACTCCTCTGTCCATGGGGATTCTCCAGACAAGAATACTGGAGTGGGTTGCCATGCCCTTCTCCAGAAGATCTTCCAGATCCAGGGATCAAACTCAGGTCTCCTGCATTGCAGGCAGATTCTTTACTCTGAGCCACCAGGAAGTCCCAAAGCCTAGCTCTGCTGAATGCTAAATCTATGACTTCTCTATGCCTCTGTTGCTCATCTACAAAATCAGGATGATACTTGTACCTCCTTCATAGGGGTAGAGGCAGATTATATGAGATAATAATGAACAGAGCTTAACAGTGTTAATGTAGACTGCATGTTTGCAACATCAGTTACTATTAATAACACTTGCTGCAATTGGTCAACACCCTCAGCTCCTTATTCTTTCCTATTTTTGTCTCAGTGGGACCCTCCCACACTGGCTCCAGGCTTGGCTGGTGGGACATTAGTGAACAAGACCAAGTAGAGGATGATTTGCCTTTTTGGATGTACTTGACCTTGCTGCTCTGCTGTATCCTTGAAAACAGAGGTTGAGCTGCTGGAGGATGAGAACTAGGAACCAGCGAGAGTGCTCTCAGTCATCCTGACTGAGCCAATTCTAGACCAGGCAGTACTCGCCAACTCCGCATACATAAGCAAATCTAACCTAGAGCCGCAGAGCACACACCCAAACTGCAGCTAACCTCAGAAGCATGAACTAGTCTAGCAGACATCAGCCAGGTCAAATCAACTAAATTCCACAAACTCCTGAGATACATAAATCTGTATCATTGTGTGCCACTGCGGTTTTCTTTGTTACAATATTGTTTCTTACACAGCATCATTGTGGCAATAGATAACGGATACACCATTATTATTAATGTGTTACTGTTATTGTTACTATTATAATCATTACTCTTTAGAGGAGCACAAGAAGGTCCCCCAACCCCCTGTGCCCTCTGTAACTGTCACAGGCAAAACATCTTTCTCACAACCTGCTGTTCTTTCCACAGAAAGAAAAGTATTAGACAAACCGAGCAGGTGGCTGCTGCTTCAGAACTTTTTGCCTTGTTTCCCTGACAGGTTGCTGCTAATGATGCTATTATTTTTCTTGTGAGTGGAAATACCCATGACAGTATTACCCCACAGGCTGCTCTGATGAATGGTTAATTAGTTTAATTAGTGACGAGCCCTTCTTCCATCAACTTTAGATTCTAGCCTTATATGTTCCCACAGGGACTTTACAGTCCTAGGTCCTAAGAGTGCTTGTAGGAGACCTTCAAAATCAAAAGCACTAGATGGAATGTGTCCTCAGGGCTTCCTGCCTTCCCTTTCAAATAATAACAGGTAGCATTTACTCTGTGCCAGGCACTACGCAAGCACTTTATGTGCATTTTCTCATTGATTCCTCACAAAAATCTAAAAAGCAAGGACGATTCTTATCCCTAAAGTATATATGAGAAAACTGAGACTCAGAGACATAACGAATGTTTCTGAGGTCACAAAGCTAGTAAGTGACATAGCTGGCACTAAAATCCTAGTCTGTCTGATTCCATTCTTGTTACTGCTGTAGGTGCTGTTTCCCTGGCCCTAATTACACCCTCTCTCTCCAGCCTGGTGCTCTTCTCCTCTGTCCCCCCTAACATGCTTTGCTCTCATAAGAAACCCCAACACTAGCCCCTAGTTTTCTCACGTGCCTGTAGGCCACTGTGCTCGTTTCCCCAAGTTATATGCATTTCATGCCTCAGTGCTCAGGAGAATTAGCTTAATTGTGATAAAGAGCAATTCTGAAGAATAGTAGATTCAGCCAGATGGAAGATTTTTAATTCAGCTCTTATGAAAATGAAATCTGGAGGTCAGCGAAATAGCATAGTATGGGCTCCCCAGTCATCAAGAATAGGGTCCCTTCTCTCTTGTTGCTCCACAGTATCGACATTTCTGCCTCAAAGTCCGATATGGCTACATGAGCTCCAGACATCACATCTACATTCCAGCCAGCAATGTGGAGGAAATTGGAAGAGGGCATGCTTCTTTTTCCTAACATCTTTTCTCATATTTTATTCATTGACCCTTTACCTCTTTATCATTTCATTCTTCCTGTTTTTCTCTACCCTGTAGCAAGCTGGTCCATTCCTCTCCACTCTCCACTTTTTATCACAGCCTTCTACAATCTCCCTCTGATCTTGAGAATGGTAACAGGAGTATGAGGAACATGGTAAAGAGCAATCTCGGATCCTTTTGCACCCAAAAAGCAAGACATTTAGCAATTTACAAAAGATTTCACTGTAATTTCAAGCAGGATGCCCAAAGCAAATCATTTTCATCCCAACTGTTTGTTAACTTTCCCTCTTCTCCTTCATTCTTCTTTCTAAACCCTCTCAAAGCTGCATCACTGCATGTCTGCTTCAGGAGTCTCAATTTGCTCTGGTTACCCAGGAGAAGGCAACTGAGTTAGAGAACACTTGCTACTCCCAGAGATTAGCCCCAGTGTGGGGACTGCTTCTCCTGTGCAGACACCCACTATAAACTCGGATTCAGTTAAGCCACAGCATGCATTGAAACAAATAACCTCCTTCTAATTGTGAATCCATTGTATCTGTTGAAGTCATCAAGAACGTTCAAAAGTGTTCCTTCTTTTATTATTTTTCTCTTATCTAAAGGCAATTTGACACTTACAACATGTTC
This sequence comes from Bos indicus, assembly GCF_029378745.1. Classification (NCBI taxonomy): domain Eukaryota; kingdom Metazoa; phylum Chordata; class Mammalia; order Artiodactyla; family Bovidae; genus Bos; species Bos indicus. Next base: position 58,498,772 of record NC_091775.1, on the reverse strand, counting down.
TTCCCTTGTTCTCAGTAGGAATGATTCTTCCAGTCTGGACGGTGTTGAGCCACCATCTTGCTGAGGCTTTGGGAAGTGATGAATCATGGAGATTGAGAGGGAAGTCAGAACTGTGAGAAAAGTGAGTAATTAGGTTGGGCCCTGAGAACACCCAGAAATAAGAAATCAACCTAGATCCTAATGTTAGAAGCAAGGCAAGCTAGACAGGGAGCTAATAGCAATTAAATATGCTGGGACCTCAGGACACAAATGCAGGGAGATGACCAGAGCTCAAATTGGCAATTCATCTCTCTTCTGTTGCATGGTTCTCTGGAAAGACACTGTCCCACAGAAATGTAACACAAGTCCTGGATATCATTTAAAATCGTCTTGTAGTCATGTTTCTTAAAGGTGAAATAAATAAAAATACGGTTTATGGAATAAAATATATTCAAAATACTATAATTTCAAAATCTAAACCAATATTATTTTAAAAAATTATCTCTGAGACTTCTTTACATTCTTGTTTTATATACTATGTCTTCAACATCTGGTGTGTATTTCACACTTATGGCACGTGTTTGAACCAGTCTCATCCAAAGCTCAGTAGCCGCATACAGCCAATGAGAGCTATGTTGGACAGCGAAGGTCTAGACCTACTCTGCTGAAAGCCGGCTCTAGGAACCAGCACCATCAACAGACACTTGGGAGTTTGGTGAAAACTGCTGAATCCGGGAACCTGCATTTTAACCAGATCTCCAGGAGATAGGCACATATGAGTTTGAAAAGTGCTACCACAGACACAAGCAGAAGTCTTTAGAAGAAAGTGCTTTGTGACAAATGTTTAGGAAGGTCTGAGCATCACTAAAGAAGGGGGCAGGGAGGCAGTGCAAAATGGGCTTACTCAACTCTGGCAGGTTGCTCAGAGGAAAACAGGGAAACTATCACTACAGTCGAAGAACAAATAGCTCCAACTCGAGTGGTTTAAAGAAATAAAAGACTGACCACATTTTCCGCAGCTGCAGGACCCTGCACTCAGCCTGAATAAAATGGCTTAAGATGATGGTGTCTAAAATGGCTTAAGATGATGGTGTCCCTGACCTACCTCCTTGCCAAGGCAGAACCTATAGATAGAGCCAGGGAATATTGCAAGCAGAATCACCGCTTCCCCCAAAATAGCTCCCTAGCAGCCTGCCAAGGTGGCTATAATTTTTACCATTTGAATTACACTTTAGAATTGAGGTGTTATTTTCAGAAAGCCCTAGGCAACATGACATACAAAGCTCATCCCTAGAAAGGGGTTCCCCATATAGGTTTACTTGCAACCGGATTGAGAATCTGCTTATAGCACACATGCAGGAGGAAAGGAGCAGAAAGTCGATGCCTTGACAGGAATAGGAGGAAATGGTTTGAAGAAAGAAGCAAGTAATGAATGACCCCGAGGAAAGACAGCGGGCATGTAAAGAAGCACGAGTGGGGAATCAAACACAAATTTCACAAAGCTGCGCTTTACTTCACTGTGAATCACCTATATTATTGCCAAGGACAAATCTGAGTTAATCCCCCTAGTTGAGAGGATACTGGGGTGAACAGAGAAGCTTCTAGTCTGTCAGGGGTAGCCCCCACCCCTGGCTGGTGGGCAGTGTTCAATACACGTGTGTGGAGTCAAGTGATGATGCTGACACTGGGCACCAGAGATGGAGAAAAAAACAGAGGCCAAGATGGGTCCAGGGAGCATGGAGCAGAAAGAGTCAGGCGAGGCCATGAAGAAAATATGACGTGGGTGTTTGGATCACCTGCGTGCATGGTGGTGGCCAGAATGACGCTCTTGCGTGTCCGGAATGAGAGGATGACGCTGTGTTGACCCACGGCCAGGTGGGCACAGGAAGCTGGTTGCCCTTTGGGTCCTTGGCCATCATTAAAGGTGAGTGCCCAGGAAGGGTCTGGACGTAAGACTTCCCTAGTACACATTTGTCACCAGCGGCCAGAAGGAGAATCAAACAAACACCGCTGTGAGTAAATCAGTCACTGTTTGAGCAGGTGCCCTTTTCCGAATGAAATTGCGTGTGTTATTTTTAATATCTCTTGTCCATCTGCTCTGGTTGTTTCCTCTGGCCCAAATTGGAAGGCTCCGTCGCGCTACCTGGACGGAGATTTGACCATGCAGTCACCTTCGCCTAGCTGCAGGGATGTGCTTGGCTTCTCTGATACACAAACCCCAGGAAGTATAAATAGAAATGTTGCTTTTATTTGTAGACTTAATGCTTATGGGGAAGCTGGCTCAGAGGCATAAAAGCTTACCTCTTCCAATTCACTGAACTTTGGGCCCATAATTCTTGCAGTTCAGAAAATTAAATAGAGGTCAGCAATTTATGCCTAAGGTACCGGAGATGGAGAGCCTGAGCAGGGCTATTAAACCCAGCAAATGTGCTTATGTGTTTTCAATTTTCTCATGTTGTTTCTGCCGGGGTCTTCCACAACAAAATTGCTCCTGCTTTATGGACTGAAAAACCTCAGAGTGAGAGACAGCTTCTCTTTAGCACCTCTGCCAGAATGTCAGGGCAGATTCTGAGCCCAGGCAGCCCTTAATCAGGAGGTCTCTAGGGAGCCCAGTTCCCAGGATATAGATATGCTACTGTTAGCATCAACATCTATCTGTTCCCAAATGCCCCAGAGGGCCAACCTGTGTTTATTAGGTGTTCTATAATATACCAAGGACTACTTACTTCATTTTATATTTGGAGATTTTTAAAAACTGACTTGTGTACTTCCCACGCTTCAGTTGGAAAGAAGGTCCTGGGAATTATGTAAAGAGAAACACGGACACCTGGAACCCCTAAGCAAACTCGGATATCAGCTGTTTGTTAAACAGCAACCTTAGCAAATCCTTGTAAGGAACTCCTGGAAATTCTAGAAAGGAAAGCTGCTTTCCTTTCCTCTACCTTAATAAAGGTAGAACAGTAACCAGTGTGCTTGAGGAAATTCACTGAAAATCTAGATTCTTTGGGAAAACTTGAAAAGGGCAAAAATAGCACTTCAAGAAACATGATCAGTGCGATATCCCCCAGCACCTACAAAAGGTTCTCAATAAACAGTGATTGATTCTCTGACTATAATTCCAGGCTTCCACCCATCTTTACATCATGCTTAAAAACATGCTAAGCATTCTAATGCCCAGACACAGCCTTTTTCAGATTTCATCCTTTTTCAGAAAGTTGGGCATCTTGCAGCCTTAGGCTTTGACACAATACACTGAAAACCAATGATGGCGAACCTCGAACATCCCACGGATCAAGCTGGACTAACTTACATCAATAGTAATGCAGAGCTACTGGAAGCAGGCAGGATCCAAGTTGGATCTGGTCTGCCTGCCTGCTGCTAGGACCATGTTGGTGTGAATATTCCTGTTTACATCAAAAGAGCTTCATATTTGCTTGGCAAATAATTCAATACAAATTAGAACATTCAGTTCCAGTCTGGCCTGGGAGCCTCATGTAGACAGAGCTAAAACTTCAGTCGTCTTTTATGAACTACCAAAGTAGCCTAAGATATTGGGCCTAAGGAGACTTTTATGTGGTTGTAGAATTGATTCTCCCAGTTGGAAGCAAGAAGTAGAAATGCATGAAAGTGCAGAGAAAAGGAAAAGGGAAAAAAATATGTACAAACTCCTTTAAGCTCTGTAAAACTTTGGATTCCAGTTCTTAGACCCTGTTTTTCATACCAATGCAATCCCAATAGCTGAGAGAACTCCATGAAATATAGACCCCCTAATATAGAATCATGCACTTTTCCAACTCTAATTTTATGAATAAAGAAATTAAGATCCAGAGATTTTAAGTGACTTGTCCAAGATAACAGAACTGCTTGGTGGGAGTCTGTATCACAGTCTCAGCCTCTTTATACCTACCACAGGACAGTTTAAGAGGGAAAAGAGAAGTCTCCGTAGCTCTCTAAAGATGGCAATGAGCCTTAAGCTTCACAGGTTTTACAGCTGCCGACTTAAGACAGTTCAACACCTGAGAAAAGAGTGAAGATTTTATTTCTTTTAAATGGAGTTGTGATTCCTAGGCCTGGCCACCTCACATCCCCAGGGATATCTCATCTCCAGGACTTCGGATGGCAGCAGGGACTATACTGATCCAGTTCTAAGAACAGGTAGCTCACAAGTCTCTGATGAATCGTGAGCCTCACCTTTTCACACAGCGCATGCTATGTGCCCACTTACAAATATGAAAGAGCAAAATTTCCAGAATGTGTGTGATGTAGTTGAGATTTTTCAGCCAGTTCTGTGCATCAAGCTTCGGAATCTCTCCAGCCTATTGGTATGACTTCTCCTGGCACTAAAGAGGGGATTAGAGAAGAAAAACTCTAAAGAAATATGGTACAGATGGCAAAAATCGGGGAGAAAGGAAAAGAAAGAAAACTTGGCCTTGAGAGAAAGTAAGTAGCAACATGGATGCAAACATGCTGATTAAAAAGACAAGTGGCCATCTTGCAAGGTTAAAAAAAAAAAGTCTGGTGATGGATCACCATGCCGGCAAATGTTCCACGGTATTGAAAACAGAGCTAGCCACAAAATCATTTTTTCTCCAGGTTTTTTGTTTGGGTTGGAGAATGCAACATCAAGGGCACATTTGGAGGAGATGTGTGTGGTGAGGGAAGGCAGAACCCTAGCTCTTGCAGCAGTTCTCTTGGGCTGATAGCTGTTCTCCTTCCCTCATCCTCCCCCCAGTACCCTCCCCTCACCCCAGGAGAGAAGAACATGCCATACAACTTTATATAACTGACATCCCCAGCACTTTGAAGATCAGACCTCGGTGAGTTCAGCAGCCAGGAGGTCAGATCCAGCGCATTCTCTGATTGACTGCTTTCCCTGGTTAACTGCAGGCTGGAAGCAGAGCCTTGGATAGGCTTCTACCCACAGGGAGGTGTGTCCTAACACTTGGAGGAAGGTCAGAGAGATCAATCTCTGGCTCCTTCTGAGACTTTCAGGGACACTCTTAGAATGAAATGGGCTGCTGGCCTCACTCTCTCACTTCTGTTTCTATTATCTGTTTTTTCCCCACCTGATTTTTCTCAAACATACTCCAGCAAAATTGCTTTTGTCCCAGTTCTAAGTCATACACCAGGGAAAATCTAAATTCCCTTTAATTCTCTGGACTGCATTTCAACAAGTATTTATAGAGTGTCTACTATGTACAGATTGCTGTTCTAAGATATCTTGGATATTATTAAAAAAAAATAATCTGCCTTCAAGGAACCCTCTAGTAAGCAGAATAAGTTATTATGGCACTAAGTGAATGAGGGTATGTTTAACTCAGGATATCAGAAAGGAAGGATCAATAAAGTCTTCATGGGAATTTGAAGGACAGTAGGATCTTGATAAGGGAGGTTGGGGAAAGAGCATTCCATGGTATAGGCACAGCAGAAGACACTTAGAGGGGGAAAGTGTGAAGAGCCCTGCCTGGAGGAAGCACAGGATACATGGAAGATGTCAGGGCAGTACCTCCAAAAAGGTAGGCTAGAGCTAAAGCCAGTAGTCTTGAATGTCAGACTGAGAAATTTGCATTGGGAAAGAAGGGAGAGCTGGTGCTGTAGAGGCTAAATCAAATCAATCCAATGAAACAAAGAAAAAGATAGTTATGAATGAGAGCATGTCTAAAAGTCCACTTGAAGGGACAAATTGTTACTTTTCTTTTCATTCAGTGTTTCATTCAATACCTCCTAAGGTGCTGAAGAATGGAAAGAAAACCAACATTTGGGCCAGATAGAGCTCTATTCAAGTAGTGATTCTACACTATTTAGCTCTGGGCCTTTGAGCAAGTCTTGGGTAACTACTATGAATCTGCTCATCTCCTAAGATATAAGAAACATCACATTACCCTCCTTTTCCAAGTCAAATTAAATCTCCTTCTGTATGTTTGCTAGCAAACAAGAAATGAATTCTCTATCATCGGTGGGGGTAGACGAAGATCAGTGGAAGAGCAGAATCTCAGAAGACTGGTGCAACCACAGGAAAGGGGAAAGATCTCTATTCTTTAGTTCATCTCAGCATATTGACTTCTTAACATCTGAGCCCTCAGGGTCCACTGAATGTGGAAGGTTCCATTTCCCCCAGCTACGCTTGTGTTTCGCTTAAAGTTTTACTTTCACTTTAGGTTTGAAGGATTTGTTAACAAAAGAAATCACTCATTACACATATAAACAATTTCAATGTTTTATAGAAGATTATTTGACTTAATTTCAATATGCAGTCATTAAAAGAAAAGAAATAGAAACAATAGAGAGAAGTAACAGCATGTACATCACAAAATTGGGCCAACCAACATACAGTGCAGAATTAAACAGCCCTGGGAAGTCCCTTGTTAACAGCAATCTGGGGTCCCAATTGGGAAAGGGTCTTGGGCAGTGCATCCACCTCATGGGTGAAACTTCAAATTGCAGTTTTGAGGGCTCCCACTTAAAATCTCAGGCTGTGCAAAAAATGTACCTCTGGTTTTACTTTAAACTGTTTGCAATTCCTTTTGTTTCACCTTGTTGGTCATAGGATTTTGTTAGACCCTGGGGTTGGCCAGACCTCCAGAGGCTCAAAAATTCCAAAACCCACTTCTTTTCCTATCTAAAGTGCTGCCTGACCTGCCTGCTTGCAGGTAGGCATGGAATCCAGTCAGAGGCCTGCTCTCCTGATTCTGAAGCCTGAACAAGACTTCCTCTATTTTAATTTCCCTAAGAGCTTGGCATGTTGATCTCTGATGATAGGTCCTGAAACATGGCAGTAGTGACCAACTGTCCTGGTTTTCCCAGGACTGAAGGGGTTTCCAGGATGCAAGGCTTTCAGTTTTCAAACCTGGAAAGACCAGAGCAAATTAGGATGAACTGGCCACCCTATCTGGCACTCTGTGTCCAGATCTGTGGCATTCACCTGTCCCCAACCCCACCAGAGACTCTGGTCTAACCAGAGCTCTATCAGGGAATAGGATAGGGCCAACAGATGTGGAAGAACTTGCTACTAGCTTCCCATCTATGTCTCAAAGCCAGTTCTACTTCTTTAAACCGAAGTCCTAAACTGGGTGAGGAATTTCTTCTGAATATCTGGCAATTTCTTCTTCCTTTTTTTTTTTTTTTTTCTGAGGTGAACCAAAAACTCATCAAACAACCCCAGAAGCAAAGTTGTCCAGAAGTCTAAATATACAGGCTTGACCATTCAAACCTGCAGGAGAGAGGAGAAAGATATGAGGATAAAAGGAAAAGAACAAATCATCCTTTTGTTCCTCTGAGATGAGTCAGTCATTGAGCCGAATACAATATGTCCTGTACAAATATAGCACATGCAATGTACCAGGCTCTGGGGCTGGTGCTCCATGTACATCAGGGGAAAAGATGGCAGGCCTCTCCTCATTGAACTGACATTCTATCATTATCCTGAAACAAGAAAGAAGCAGGGGGAAAAAAGATTCAAAAAATTATTCAGATGCAAGTGACTTAGACAAGCCTACTAGAGCCATCATAGGGTCAAATGTGTTGTAATACACACAGAACCCTCACTACAGAGCTGTCATGCAGGAAGCTGCCCAGTATAACCATGGGGGTACCTCCGAATCTCTGGACTTGCTACAAACTGTTCCTCTTTGACACTTCCTTCAGTTTCTACCAGCTTTACTTATGTTTTTATTTGGCTTCATTGGGTCTTAGTTGTGACACACAGGATCTTCATTGCATCATGCAGGATCTTTGTTGCCGAGCACAGACCCTTTAGTCATGGCTTGTGGGCTTCAGCAGTTGCACACGCAGGTTCTTAAACACTGGACCACCAGGGAAGTCCCAGGTTCTGCCAAACTCTTGCTACATTTCTGAAGAGTTTTTAGATTTACTAGGCATCACGACCAGATTCTTTTATATATATCGTCTCTCATTATTCCCATTTCACAGGGGAACACTCTCTGGCTGTAACAGCAATCAGTTAAGTTCACACACTTAGACCAAGAATGAGAATGTGAACCCATTTCTTCCAGCTCCAAGCCAGTGCTTTTCCTCATGTCACATTGCCTCCTGGCAGCTCCTTTGAGAGACTGCTCACCTTTGCCCACTGCTCTGGGGCTCTCAGGTCAGAGATTGGTGTTATAGCTGCAGAGGCTATGGGCCAAAGGCAGGGCAGATGCATTAATCAGGGGAGGCTCATGGCCATCTTAACACAGTGAGAATTATTTCTCACCACAGAATTCTGACAAGGAGCCACACAATCAAGTTTTTTTCTGAATCCTCTAGGGTTTTGTTTTTTGTTTTTTTCATCTGCTGCATTCAGCTTGCCGATGGGAAAAGAGAAAAAGCCCAAAGGATAATACTGGGGCTTCTTAAGGGGCTAACCTTGGAAGTGGAGTGATCAATTTTGCCCATATTCTATTGGCCAGAACTCAATCACATGGTCACATCTAATGAAACAGGTGCTGGGAAATGTAGTGTGGGTGTACATGCATGAGGAAAAGGCAATGGGGTTTAGTGAACACAGAGCAATCTTTGCCAGAGTGGGAAAGAATATTTGAATGGCAACAATGTGGTGGAAATACTCAACTCTTGAAAAACTCCATCCACAAAATGGAGGACTCCAGAGGTATTTTCTTTGCAAGGTTATTGCAAGGACTAGAGGAATGTATACAGAGCTCCAGAGTCAGTATAAGCCCTTAGTCAACAGTCACAGAGGAGCGGCAAAGGGTATAATGAGGCAAACATGACCCTGAGTTCCCCTCACCAGCTTGAAGTCACTGGGCAGGTTTATAATCTCTGTGAGCATGGAACTCCATCTCAAAAGCGTGGATCCTAGTGGCACATCTATACTCGTGAGAATAAGAGGGAAGATTATTTGAAATAAGAACTATCTCAAAAGCCCAAGATAATGGTGCCAACTTGCATTCAGAGAAAGAGTCTGTGAACACACAATAAACACATTGTTGGTAAAAGACCAGAGAAGCACTTGGCGAATGCTTGCATTAAGAAGTATAACTTTCAGAAAGACCAGTACCTCCCTCCCAAAAGCTACCTTGGTAACTTGCAGTGGGCCTGTACTACATGATCTATTTTTGGAAAATTGCCAACAGCTAGGATTTTCTAAGTTTTGATCTTACTTTAAAGAAGATGGCAGTGGTTCTCAAACCTGACTGTGTATCAGGATCATCTGAGGAAATTTTCAAAAATACAGAAGTAAGAACCAGAAATCTGAACTGCTTCAAGTTTTCCAGCTAATAATGAGATAGCCAGATTGGCACTGTTCTATTAACCTCATTAAGAACCTCTATCCTAATTTATTAAAAGAAATCCTAAACATCTTTTTGACATACCTATTTATCCACCTTATAATTTATTAAATAAAGTAGAATTCCACTCTAACATGTTATAGCTTTTAGAGTGTTGAACAACACAAGCAAATGCACCATAATGTGAATATAAACATTTTAAACTTGACAGACAAATGCTTAAATGAAGACACAGAGTGGATCAGAAAGCAGAAAAGTTTTATTTGATTGAGTGATTGATTCATTCACTCATTCAACCAATCAGTTAGCAAATTATTATTGAGCCATTTGCCAGGTACTGTGCTAGACTCTAAGAATATAAAAATAAATATTTCCTATATTTCCAGAAGATAAGGAAAGGAAAGCTACAATCAAGCTTGCTTCCTAAAAGTACCCACCAAAATGCTTCTGAAATTTGAAGCCTGTAACATTTATTAACGTCAAGGCTGTATATTGTCACCCTGCTTATTTAACTTCTATGCAGAGTACATCATGAAAAACGCTGGACTGGAAGAAGCACAAGCTGGGATCAAGATTGCCAGGAGAAATATCAATAACCTCAGATATGCAGATGACACCACCCTTATGGCAGAAAGTGAAGAGGAACTCAAAAGCCTCTTGATGAAAGTGAAAGTGGAGAGTGAAAAAGTTGGCTTAAAGCTCAACATTCAGAAAATGAAGATCATGGCATCCGGTCCCACCACTTCATGGGAAATAGATGGGGAAACAGTGGAAACAGTGTCAGACTTTGTTTTTCTGGGCTCCAAAATCATTACAGATGGTGACTGCAGCCATGAAATTAAAAGATGCTTACTCCTTGGAAGGAAAGTTATGACCAACCTAGATAGCATATTCAAAAGCAGAGACATTACTTTGCCAACAAAGGTCCGTCTAGTCAAGGCTATGGTTTTTCCTGTGGTCATGTATGGATGTGAGAGTTGGACTGTGAAGAAGGCTGAGCGCCGAAGAATTGATGCTTTTGAACTGTGGTGTTGGAGAAGACTCTTGCGAGTCCCTTGCACTGCAAGGAGATCCAACCAGTCCATCCTAAAGGAGATCAGTCCTGGATGTTCTTTGTCAGGACTGTTGCTAAAGCTGAAACTCCAGTACTTTGGCCACCTGATATGAAGAGTTGACTCATTGGAAAAGACTCTGATGCTGGGAGGGATTGAGGGCAGGAGGAGAAGAGGACAACAGAGGATGAGATGGCTGGATGGCATCACCAACTTGATGGACAAGAGTTTGAGTGAACTCTGGGAGTTGGTGATGGACAGGGAGGCCTGGCGTGCTGCAATTCATGGGGTCACAGAGTTGGACACGACTGAGCTACTGAACTGAACTGAACTGAACTGAACTGAACATTTTATTAAGAGCCAGTACAGCTCCATGAGACCATACTTCTGCTCTCTTTACTGGAGGTAACTTGTTAACTCTGCTTTAAAAGTCTGTTTAAGTGTGCTAGTCTTTTGCTCTCTTTCCTATGACCTGAGTACCAGCTGATGAGAAATAGCATGGCAGCCTGATGCCTGCACTCTTGGCCATTGGGTGTTAGTGCACCGTGTTGCAAATGCTCCCCCTCAAAAAGGATACTGTGAAGTGAAGAAGTGAAGTGAAGTCACTCAGTCATGTCCAACTCTTTGTGACCCCATGGACTGTATCCCTCCAGGCTCCTCCATCCTTGGAATTTTCCAGGCAAGAGTACTGGAGTGGGTTGCCATTTCCTAACCAGTGCTAATCAGAGTTGAGTGTGTTCTGCAGTGGGTGTGGCTTATCCATCATTTACTCTATGTCTGCCATTTGTCTTTTTGTTTTTTGCCATGCAGCTTGTGGGATAATAGCTCCCCATTCAGGGATTGAACCTGGGCCACAGCTGTGAAACCGCTGAGTTCTAACTGCTGAACTGACGGGGAATTCCTCCATTTGTTTTACGTTTGTAGAGCAACCACTTTGACCCATAATAACTGAGGAAATGTCTGCAAATGATAGCACTAGAAAGAAAAACATGAGAGTCATATGGTGAATGTCAAAAGGTAAGTTTTGTAGGAGCTTAAAAATTCTTCAAGAAAATGATCATAGATAAGAAAAGAGAGGGTAAAAGTCAGCAGGCAAGAGACTGATGGGAGTCCTTTGACATTTTGAGGGGCCTAAACCATCACCATCCCCTTAGAGGACTAACAGACAATTGTATGAATGGGGCTGAAGGATCACAGCAGGTCATAGACTCAGACAAGCTGGAGGGTAGAGAAGAGCCATTTGCCCAGTGTACAAAGAAGGGAATGTAATTCCACAGGAACTGTACCACAAATAACTTATTGCACTGACTCAGTTAAAGCTCCCTTTTCCAAGGGGACATCAATACTGCCAAACTGGGTAGGTATTTTGTTCTTTTATTTCTCCTACTGAATCAGAAGCTCTTTCAACAAGAGATTCTGTCTCAGTCATGTTTGACTTCCTTAGAAGTCTCCTATAAAGTCATGCCAAAAAATTTTTAATGAATGAATGAATGGATTTCTAATTGAAACAAACCACTCACCATCTCTGACATGCTACTGTTGTGTGTAAGAGGGTCTCCAATTGGCTAATAACAGAAATCCTGCATAGGCTGGAGTTCTCTGGTTTATGCCTATTCCTTACTGTGCAATCTCTAGATCTCACTTTCACTCCCATTAAAATCTCCCCAAAACTGAAAATGGCACCCACCAGAGAATAGATTCAGAGATTCTTCCTTCCTCACCTAGGCAATGAAGAAGAGTTTACACAAAGAAAGCAACATCTTAAAGAGAACCTAATCTCCACCCTCTAAGAGGAAGGAAAGAGAGGCAAGGCAGTGAGTCGGGTATAGCCCAGGTTTATTAGGTTTGATTTTCCTTCAGTCAACACTCAAGAGGGACAGAGAAAGAACAACACTGGCGTACCTTCGCAGGAAACTGCAGTCATTTTAGTAGGATAGAAAATGGGAGAGTGAAATGTTATCACTATAACAACTGACATCATAATTGTTCCTCAGAGGACAAGCGTATCTACTGAGTAAATATCTTGATAAGCAGCTCAGGTTGGAGAGTGAGTCCCTGAGTGTAATAAACAGATAGATAGCTATTCTATATGAGAAGATGAGAGAAATTTGTTTCGTTCCTGAAAGATGTAAGGAAAAGAGGAATCATGACGTAGAATAAGGTTCGGCCAGCACTTGGAGTGACTGTTTGTGAAAATTCTCCAGTGCTGGGGCAAACGTATTTTTAAGAATAAGGACAAAAAAAAAAAAAAAAAAGAATAAGGACAGGAGACTTCCCTGTCAGTCCAGTGGTTAAGACTGCACTTCCATTGCAAAGGACATAGGCTTCATCCCCTGTCAGGGAACAAAGATCCTACATTCCACTCTGCATGGCCAAAAACAAAACAAAAACGCAGCTCTTTGTGAGTGTTCAACAACAAAAAAATATGAGGATGGTCTTGGGTTCAATTTGAAGTTCATATTGCTACACTTTAAAATACTCTTCACAGACTCCAGCATTTCTTATTAATATCTACTAATCACAAAAAAATGCATATTTTTTGCACAATTTCTATGCATAGAAATTGTGAAAATTAAGAGAAGATTTAATGTTTAGATTGATATTATGTGAAACAGAAAAAGCATAAAGAGGACAGTGAGACCACCCATAAAAGAAGCCAGAGTTTAGAGTTAAGGCTAAAGAATAAAAAACAATTTCCCTAGAAATCCATAGTAATCCTGGGGAGTCTTTTAGTCTTTCACAATGAGGAATTGGTGCATCAACCAAATCTTATCCAGATCTCAAGAAGAAAGAAAGGCCCAGCTAACATCAAGATTATAGATTAATAACAAAAATCCATGTATATTGGCATTCTGGGGTTCATGCTTTTGTAGAACTTATAGATCTCACTTTCACTCTCAACAAAATCTCCCCCAAATCTTTCTAGATGTTCTTTAGGTACATTGCCCATGTATGCCAGACTAAGACTGTCTGCCACCACTTGGCCATCATCATTTTTCCTCCTTGCCTGCTTGCCTTATGGGAATGCCTTCCCACTTCCAGCACTACCTCTTACCACAGATGTGGCTTCAAGTGGCTGTCCCCTTCTCTCCTGACCAAAACTGCATCCCAGTTAAGCCATCCTTTCTAAAGCGTGGAGATTCCACATGTTTTAGTTATATATGACTATGTAACAAACCACCCCAAAACTTGGTGGTTTTCGAACAAGGACTTATTATCTCTCATGTTCCTGTGGATTGACTGAGCGTCTTTTTTGCTTCATGTGGGACATGAGGATGCTAGAAGATCAAAAATGACCTCGTTCACTATGGCTGGTGGTTAGCGCTGGCTCTGCAGGCTGCAGCTCAGCTGGGTTGGAGGCTGGAGGCTTTGGTTCCCCTCCAGCAGGTCTTACTCTGTGGCTTCTTGGGCTTACGCACAATGTGGGGAGTGAGTTCCAAGAAAAGTGAAAGGAAAAGCTGTAGATCTCTTAAGGCCTGATCTCCAAAGTTATATACCATCACTTCTACAGCATTCTATTGGTAAAACCTAAAGGGAGGGGAACTATATTCTACTTCTTGATGCGGGGAATAGTTGAGCGGGGGAGAAAAGAAAGAAAGAAAACTGGAAGTCATCTTTAATATTCTATACCACCTACTCTGCCCCCTGCCATCTACACACACACTACACACACACCCTACTGCTGTACTTTCTCTTGTTGACTTTCTGAGGATCCCTCTATTTCCAACTTCTTGCCGAATCTATATGAGAACCACTCTATTTCCATTAGCATCACCCTAAGCCTTAGACATCAGAACAGGAGAGTCTGGTAGCAGGACCAGTCTAGTGAATCAATTCTTCCCTGCCAAGCAGTCTCTTTCTGCCTGAACTCCCTTTTTAGTCAACCACACTTCCTCCTTTGACTAGTCCATTTATCACAGGGTTTGTGTACCATGTCGAAGCTTGTCTTTCATTGGTTTACTCAAAAGAACATGAGTTCACCTTAATCAGAAAGATAGGCATGTGCCATCTTTGATAAGGGGCTAACTATGGAATGTCTCTGCTACGTATCTGGTATTGGCACAGAGATGACAGGCTCTTCAAAGTGTTCATGATAGTCATATATCACTGAAAGTTCCCCAAATCTAACCCAGCACAGCAATTCAGCTCTCTGAAAGTGTGCTTGAACTTCCTGAACCTGAACTACTTTAAAAAGACTCCCAGTGAGACAAGTTCCTGAACTTAACTGAATAGATGCAGTTCCAGAAGTTTCTGGTAGTTCTGGGAAGCTAAGAGGGTGAAAAACCACACAGGCCCATTCACCCCCAACAAATCTCCAGCACAGTACGGGCCCTGATCAACCTTGGGTCTGGATCCGAGGCAAGCAAAAATCCTAGGGGATAAATGTAGAAGATGAATTTGGACAAGCAGGAAAAAGAGAAGCATAACATTTCTAATTCCCATCTTATCCCACAGAAGACAAAACTGCTAACTCTGTAGAAGAATGACTTTTCTACTGTCCGTTCTCTAGGCAACCAAGATTCTGACCTGATCAACTGCTAAAATCTTGCCCCAAGGACAATTACCAACTAGACTACCAATAACCAACTTAATTACCAAATTAAATCAGAGATAAGGTACAGTCTTCCCCCAGTCCACTCTTCCAGATTCACACGGCTGTGCTTCGCCCTCACCTTACAGAAGAAATGCATCAAGAAGTAGACCCCTTGGAACTTCCCCAGTGGTCCAGTGGTTAAAAGCCTGTCTCCCAAAGCAGGGGACAGGGGTTTAATTCCTGGTCAGAAAACTAAGATCCCACATGCCATAGAGCAACTAAGTCTGCAAGCCACAAAGAGAAAGAAGTGTTTGCTGCATGCTGCAACTAAGAACCAACACGGCCAAACAAATAAATAAATAAAAAAGAAGAGTGCTTAATAAAAACCAAAGGGACAATGAATTTATTCCCATTGTAGCTTCTAGCCAACTACTGCCTTTCGGTTTCACTGTCTTACTATAAATATTAAAAAAGAAAGAGTGCCAGCAGCAAATACAGGGAGTTTGTGATAAATTACTGTCCTGGCTTATATTGATTAACTGCAATTCATTATCCAAACAGGTGATGGCCATTCATGTTGTTTCCACTTCCTGGAGATAAGCAGTGCTCAAATCTTCCAAATAGCTAGGTAGAAAAGAGGAACAACTCGGGACAGCGAATGGTGGGTTGTTGAATGCACTGTTTTATTAGTTTTTCTTATCATCATCTCATGGAGAGGCAAATTTCTAATTCAGATGAACCTTGAGCTTCATCTGAAAGCAGGAACTGCAAAATAAGTTTTTCTTTAACAAGAAACATAGTGTCAAGAAGCACACATATTATCTACCTTTGCTGCTGATACTAAGTCTGAAGGTCATGTCTTTTCCCTTCCCTGTCTCCCTCTCTCCCTCCAACCTTCTCTTGTCCACCCAAGCTCATTCTCAGACTGTATCTTCTCCGAGAACCACCCCAACCCCACAAGCGAGGTCAGTGCTGTTCTTCTGCACCCCTTTGTTTTCTGTACACACCCCTGCTGCTATATTTGCCCCAGGGTGTTACAGTTACTTGGTCATGTGTTTCCTTAAGAGGAGGCTGAAAATGAGCAGCATTGTGTCTTATTCTCCTTTGCATCATTAGATCCTAATCCCCTCTCCAGAAGGCAGCTATGCTCACCACTATACCACAAACAGTTGCCCCTAATCCCCTCTCTGGCACATAAGAAATATTGAATCCACATTGAACTGAGCTGAATGGACATCTAACATACTGCAGTGTGACATTTATCATCCTCTATCTTCTCCTCGATATTACCAAATAAAGTACATTACTATGTTTCATAGTCGTGAGGCTAGATTAAGTGCATCTCAAAGAAGTTTTGAGCATGCCTGATCCCTGTGGCTAGAAAAATGTGTGAGAACACACAGCAGCAGCAACTGTCCATGGAATTTTCCAGGTAAGAACACTGGAATGGGTAGACCTCACCTTCCCCAGGGGATCTTCCCAAGCCCGGGATCGAGCATGCATCTCCCGCATTGCAGGAAGATTCTTTACCGTCTGAGCCAACAGAGAAGCCCACGGCAGCAATACTTTCATATTCCTTTCTTGACGTACTCTTTAAGCTGCTTCTCCAATAAGAAGTGTCCTTTGTTAAGTCATCCACATTCTCTCTCCTGAGTTCCTATTGTGCTAAAGCCAGATGTTTGGGAGCTGTGTATCCATCCTGGAAATGCTGTTCCATTGACGATAGAACCAACTTATGACTTGCTCTCCCAAAACCTATACATACACACTCCCACACACGTGTAGGTATGTGTACAGGAGAGTGCCCATCTGCAGCTGGTTTCTGAACTTATCCTTAAAAAGTCCACAAAAAGCTTTTCAGAATCATAAGGACTCTTGATTGGATTTCAACTATATAGCATTTTTAAAAATTGTGCTCAAAAGAATTATTTTCATAGTCACCAGTACTGAACGTCCAGGCCTGAATGTTCTCAGGTATCTTCTGGTGAGCTTCTTTTTTCACCTGAAAGGCTTTCAAAATCAAGGGTAATTCAAGGGTAGCTCCACTAAGTCATTGAATTCTTTTGGTGGCATTCCAGTAGACTGGGATGAATCGTGTAGCATCTCTGCAGTTGGGTTGAACTATTATGGCCCTATCAATGGATATTCTCAGATTAAAGTGTGCATAATATGCAGTTTCCTCGAATGTGTTCTTTTTTAAATTTTTATTTTGTATCGGAGTGTAGTTGATTAACAATGTTGTGATAGTTTCGGGTGGATGGCAAAGGGACTCAGCTGTATATATACATGTATCTATTCTCCTCCAGGAGAAGGCAATGGCACCCCACTCCAGTACTCTTGCCTGGAAAATCCCATGGATGGAGGAGCCTGGTAGGCTGCAGTCTGTGGGGTCGCTAAGAGTCGGACACAACTGAGCGACTTCACTTTCACTTTCCACTTTCATGCATTGGCAAAGGCAATGGCAACCCACTCCAGTGTTCTTTACTGGAGAATCCCATGGACGGAGAAGCCTGGTAGGCTGCAGTCCATGGGGTCGCACAGAGTCGGATACAACTGAAGCGACTTAACAGCAGCAGCAGCATTCTCCCCCAAACTCCCTCACATCCAGGCTGCCACAGAACATTGAGCAGATTTCCACATGCTATACAGTAGGTATTTTTGGTTATCCATTTTAAATATAGCCGTGTGTACATGTTCATTCAAACTCCCTAACTATCCTTCCCCTCTTCTTCCTATCACCCCCTCCCCAGCAACCATAAGTTTGTTCTCTCAAATGTGTTCTTATTTAAAGTTATTAATAGGAAGGCAGCAAGAGGTCTTTAAAAATCCTCCAGACTGAGGGTCAAGAGAATCCTCAGATATTTTACAGAAGGAAGTGGTACATGAATAGGTAAATAGGTAAGTAGGTAGATAGTTAAGGAGATGGATACATAAGTAAGTAGGTAGGTAGGGAAGAAAAGAGGATTCCTCTACCAACTAAGCACTCTGTACAAGGCATTCCTCCCCTCTGGGGCTCAGTTTCTAATTCTCTAAAATGAGGAGGTTGGACTAGTGGGTCACTGAGCTCTGTTCAAGCCTTTTGAATCTGTGACGTCATCTGTGACCAGCTTTCCTTCATCCCACTTTCCCATTCTCATGGTGTGTTTCCATATTCCCTGCCATTCTCTTCCACAGACCTTCTCAAGGTGACTAGATCTATGGAGATCTGCCTGCTTAAATTTCATTTCTGTTTTGGGGGTTTTATTTATTTATTTGAGCAAATTGAATGTTTATTCAGTAACTTTTCAGCACTGTTTTTTTCCCCCTACAAAACACCATAAACAAATGCACTCTTTGAGGTTTTGACCAAAAGTCTCCATTCTCTAGAACTCAATTAATGAGGTCATATATAGCTGATCCACATGGCATGTGTGCGTTCAGTTTGGCATTATTAAAAGAATAGGGTTAAATTCACCTTGTATTGGGTGGTGTATGAAAAGTGTTGAATGGATGTGATTTTTATTTTTAATTAATTTTGATTGGTGTATATTTGCTTTACAATGTTGTGCTAGTTTCCACTGTACAGCAAAATGAATCAGCCATACATACACATATTATCTCCTATCTTTGGCCTTCCTTCCCATTCAGGTCACCACAGTGCATTAAGTAGAGTTCCCTGTGCTATAACAGTATGTGCTTATTAGTTACCTATTTTATAAATAGTATAAGTATTGTATATGTGTCGATCTTAATCTCCCAATTACTCCCACTTCACCCCTTTCCCCTTTGGTGTCCTTATATTTATTCTCTACCATTTCTTTACCGCCATGGATTTCTAACACTTCTCAGTTCATGGCCCTTTCCCCATGGTGACTGGCCACTTTTCAATCTTTAAATGCTTTTCTTCATGTTAACAAGAAGCCAAGAACTGACTTCCTTGTTTCCTGTAGCAAATGGTTTGAAAGTGACCTGAAAAGTTCATGTAACTTCCTCAAATGCCTCACTCATAGACCAGCAGTGAACCTGGGCTGCTGGGTCACCCTGGCTGCAGTCATTGGTTATTGATTGTATCAGTCCCCATATAAGCCACAGGCTTCAATTTCACAGCCTGGATGAGCAGTTCATGGGGACTACCTTCCCTGCCTTCCCCAAACACCTCCAGCCTGAAAGAAGCTGTCATAGATATCACCTCAGGTTGATAGTTTTCCTTTTAATATTTATAAACAGGAAAGTATTTCTCTCTCCCCCACTTGAAATGTATATATTCATTCATTAAAAGGCATTGACGTGGCTGAGCTAATGGCCTGTCGACAGATTTACAGCAGGAATCATCTCACTGCCTGCAGGCCTGTGCATTTTAATATAATTAAAAGGCTTCTGTTTGGAATCCTAGCTAATTAATATTCATGCTTTCCTCCTTCCACCTGCCATTCCCAATTTGCCATCTTTTAGGAGATTGATCATGGCCCAATTAATCCCACCGCCAGTCAAAGCCAGACAGGCGGGGAAGAAAGGAAGAAATGCCATTGTAGTGTTGGCTTCCTAATGAGAAAAGAGCATATTAAATAAAGGAAATCTTCTCCCGGTTTATTAGGAAAGTTGCAGAAGGATCTCTATGAATATGGGAATTGATAAGAGTGGAACTGTTGATCAGAGATTGTGGATTAATTGCTCACACTGAAGTGAGTTCAGTTTATTACTCCTTAAGAATCTTCACAAGTTTTGTTCATATCAGAAATCACAGAACAGAGAATTGGAGAAGCACATAATATATATATTTTTTAATTTTTAAAAATAATATAAAAGTGAAAAGTACAGCGATAGATAGTTCCCACTATTCAGTAGATGAGAAAATTATCCACAGATAAAAGTGTGGTCACTTATTTTTCTCTGTCTCTGCCATGCTTTAACACCAAGACTTAAAAATGGACCCTGTTTTGCCTAAAAAATACAAAAACAAAAAACATCGTGGTAAGTGATGAGAACAAGGGTATTTGTAATTAAACTACCCTCAGATATGTGAAAGCAATGGAGCAAATTTGACCTGAATGGATAGAAATGGAAATCTTGGCAGCATCTGCAGTGAGACACCCAACAGCCACAGACCTGAGCTTGAGGGAGCTCTAAATGTCAGAGAAGGAAGAAATGGTCTCTGCCTTCCCCACACAGCTGCTCTTCCCAGGCCTGGATGTCTTGTGGACATTTGTCCAGTCCTGAGAGCAAGAGCCACAAAAGAAAGTCAGCAAGCAGCACACTTCATATTCAGGCCTGCTGACATTCGTCGGGTTACTTCACCTCTTTGAGTCCCATCCACAAAATGCTAAAACCGTACCTACACCAGAGAACTGTCATGAGAACTAAATGGGAAAAAGCCTTCGAAGTGCCTAGCACAATAGACGGTAAATATTAATTCCAATTGAATATCCATGGTGATCACACTATGCAACAAAGTGTAGAAATGACAGCTACTTTGTGTCATATAGGTAACACATCAGAGAGAAGAACATTTTTTCCAGAAAAAGGAAAGAAAATGGGTGGAGAGGAAGTCACTCTCTTGGCCACAAAATGCAAAATGAATGCAAAAAGCCAAAAAGGAGTTGATTGCATCGCCCAATGCACTGAGTATTAATAATGGAACAAAGAGAGGTTACAGAAGCAAGATAAAAATAAACCAAAAGCACTGGGTTTACGCAACAGGTACATGTAGTCTGCCCTGTTGATGAGTCACTGGCCTGAGAAATCTGTTTAGGTTCAGCAGGAAGTCCATGAACAGGCTGCAGCTTAATTGTCCTTCCATCGCGTCTGCTCCCATTGTCAGCTTAGGGCTCTTTATTTTTTTCAATGACTGAGCAGTCACATCCTCCTGGGTGAGGTCATGTATGGCCTGTATTGCTGATCCATCCAACCGGAATGCCCTTTGCCAGTTTCAGCTATCAAACTCCCACTCTCACTTCAGGGCATCACAGTTGCCCCTTACTCAGGGAAGTCAGCCCCATTAACCTGGCCAGGACTAGTCATTCCTCACTTTGGATACCTGAAGGATACTTGTGCTCTGTTGACATTTGTAATTCTCTCTCCCTCAATAATAATGATGTGACATTTGCTAACAGTTATTGAAAGGCTTTCCAACTACTGAGTACTGTGCCCATTGTTTTATGGACTCTACCTCACTTAATCCTAGGAGTATATATTTTTTATTCTCCTCATTTTGTTGATGATGAAACTAAAGTTTAGTAAATTTGGTGAATATCTTGCCCATGGTCACACACCTGATATAACAAGATTAGGGCAATGGCAGTCGAACTCCAGAGTGTTGCCTCATTCTGACTCATCATTGTCTCTTCAACAATTCTGAGTACACACTGAGAGCTCAAGAGTGATTTCTACACCAAGGAAGGACTGTTGGATGTTGGAGGCACAGGCCATGATCAATGGGGCCAGTGTGAGGTGGGCAAACCTCCTGCAGATGTGCAGGGAGAGCTCTCCCAGTCCGCCATCCTTATCACCATACTCCCACAGAGCCTCCTTTTTGGTCTTAGTCATGCCCAAGATTTAATGCAAAGCCCCAGATTTCCTTGAAACAGATCCAATCCATGTAGAAGACTGTGGAGGAACAAATTTACACCTCTTTTTGAAAGTTTTATGTTTTGTCAAAATAAACAAAGCCTGGGTGCAGTGAAGCAGAGGTTGAGTCCGAATGATTTGAAGCCTGAAGGGACTTGGGTTTTGATTTTGTCATGCCAAACCCATACGGTAAAGGGAAGGACTCCAGAAGCTGACCTGGTTAAGGTCTGGGGAGTCAAGGCATATCCTACCATCTAAGACAGTTGTCCATGACATTGTGGTGATAAACCCTGCCCACCCACTCATGTTGAGAGCCCGTGTGTGAGAGCCCTGAGCGTGAGTGTGTCGTGCTCTTTGGGGAAAATTGTATGATCATGCTTTCCCCACAGTGAGTTATCTTTAAACCAAGCCCAAGTAAGACGCTTAAAGTTTTTCCTCTTCTTCCTCCTGAGTTGCCAGCAAGACGACGTGGACTGCTCTATAACAGAGGATGCAGTTTGTAAATGACAAGGGAGTAATTGTGAGGCTTCTATCAGTCGGACTTTCAGGGAAGAACTGTGAGAAACAGAAGAGATCATAGAATTTAGCTCTCTCATTTTACAAATGAGGAACTTGAAGCCAAAATCAGAGAGTTTGTGGAATGAGAGAATGGCCAACTGGCTCAAGATAACACGGCCGATTCACAGAACAGCTAAGATGGGAAGCCAGATCTTCCGAGTTTTATTGATACCATGCTATGATTTCTCTTCTCAGAACGTTAAGTTGTATTTCCCATTTTGATAAATGTTTCTTTAGCTGAAAAGTAGAAAGGGTGAACCAGTGAGGGTAAGAGAGAAGAGGTAGATCTTCCCTTTAAAACATATGAAGAAAGAACAAGGAAAGGGGAGGAGAGGGACAAGAGAGAGAAAAAGGAAAGAGAGGGAGTGAAGGAAGGAAGAAAATGAAAGAAAAATTAAAATTTTTATCTGAAAATTTTGAAAAATATAAGCAGGTAAGAGTTTATCCAACAAGCTACAAAATATGAGAGAAAAATGAATAGGTCATAGCCATTCACAATTTTTAGAAAAACCAGGTCATCCCTAAAATTCGAAACTGTCACAATTCATCAGCATCCCACAAAACATCTGGTGAGACTGGTGCTCAAACTGTTACCCAGAAATATTGTCCTCATGACCCAGTGGCACTTTTTATGTTGCTTTTGTTTATTTGAACAGAGACTGAAATGTCAAAGAATCCATTATGTTTTATTAAAGTTTTAAAAATTGTTTTGATCAAGCTTATTGAAGAATAATTCTATAAACAAAAAGGCCCATTTTAAGCAATAGTTCAGTGAGTTTTGACACACACATATATATATGTCAATCAGTGTAATTAGTACTATAAAAAATATGGAATATTTCCATCACCCTAAAAAACCTCCATCATGCTCCTTTATAGTCAGTTCCTCCACCCTTTGTTCCATATAATGAATGACCTACTTTCTATTCCTTTGGATTAGTGTTATCTTTTCCATCAGGATCTTTTCCATTCTTACAAATGGAATGACAGCACATGTACTCTTTTCTGTCTGACTTCTTTTACTTAGCATAATTCTTCTGAGATTCATTCATGTTGCTGAGGATTTCCCTTTAGCTCAGATTGTAAAGAATCTGCCTGCGATGCAGGAGACCTGGGTTTGATCCCTGAGTGGAGAAGATCCTCTGGTGAAGGAAATGACAATGCACTTCAGTATTCTTGCCTGGAGAATCCCATGGACAGAGGAGCCAAAGAGTTGGACACGACTGAGCAACTAAATCTCATCATGTTGTTGCATTTGTTAGAAGCAGTACATTCCTTTTTGTTTTTTATTTACTTATTTTGACATGTATACATTGCTGTACATATATGTATTATTTATTTATTTTTAGCTGCGCTGAGTCTTCACTGCTACACATGGGTTTTTTCTAGTAGCAGCTGCACGGGCTTGTCATTGCAGTGGCTTCTCTTTTGTGCAAAGCACAGTCTCTAGACACACGGGCTTTAGTAGTTGGAGCTTGTGGGCTCTAGAGTGTGGGCTCAGTAGTTAGGGCACACAGGCTTTGTTGGTTGGCAGCATGTGGAATCTTCCCAGACCAGAGATCTAACCCTGTCCCTGCACTGGTAGGTGGATTCTAATTCAGTACACCACCAGGAAAGTCTTACATTCCTTTTTATTTCTGAGTGGTATTCCAGTGTATGAACATACAAGTTTGCCACATAATGATGGCTATTTGGGTTATTCCCAGTTTGGGACTGTAATGATTGAAGTTGCTATGAACTGAAACATGTTCATGTAGTAGTCCTCAAGTGGACAAGTTTTCATTTCTCTTGAAATGTGATTATTGAATCACAGGACCAAAGTATGCTAAGCTGCCAAACTGTTTTCAAAGTTGGTTGTACAACTTTCACATTCTCACCAATAATGTAGGAAAGATCTGGTTGTTTCACATTCTCACTAACCCTTAGTGGGGTTGTTTTTTTAAATGTTTTCCTAGAAGAGATGTAGTGGTACCTCACTGTGGTTTTAATTACTTTTGTTGATGAGTGTTAATATATTTTTTTATCTTGTAAAGTTTTATTTTGGGTTTTAGAGATTGATGAGTGTTAATATTGAACGTATTTTCAGTGTTTATTGGCCATTTATATATTTCCTTGTGTGCAGTGATAATAAAATATTTTGCTATTTTTAAATTCTAAGTTGTAAGTGTTCTTTGTATATGTTTGATACAAGTCCTCTGTTTGACATAGATACTGTATTTTTCTCCCAATCTGTGGCTTGAATTTTAATTTTCTTAACCTTTTAAAGATTTTAACTTTGATAATTTATAATTCGTAATTTCTTCTTATGCTTTATATGTCAAAAAATCTTTATTTCAAGGTTGTTAAGATCTTTCTCCCATTTTTTTCCCTAGAAGATTTATAGTTTTAGCCTTTATGTTAAGTTCCATGATCCATTTCAAGTAAATTAATGTTTATGAAATAAAGTAATGGTAAATGTTAATTTTTTTCTGTGTGGATATTCATTAGTTTCAGCACCATTTGTTTAAAAACTATCCTTTCCCATTAAATTTCCTTAATTCCTTTGTTCAAATCAATTGGCCATGTATATGGGGGTCTCGGAGAAGGCATGGCACCCCACTACAGTACTCTTGCCTGGAAAATCCCATGGATGGAGGAGCCTGGTAGGCTGCAGTCCAAGGGGTCGCTAAGAGTCGGACAGGACTGAGCGACTTCACGTTCACTTTTCACTTTCACGCATTGGAGAAGGAAATGGCAACCCACTCCAGTGTTCTTGCCTGGAGAATCCCAGGGGTGGGGGAGCCTGGTGGGCTGCTGTCTATGGGATCGCACAGAGTCCGA
This sequence comes from Bos indicus, assembly GCF_029378745.1. Taxonomy (NCBI): domain Eukaryota; kingdom Metazoa; phylum Chordata; class Mammalia; order Artiodactyla; family Bovidae; genus Bos; species Bos indicus. Next base: position 58,474,038 of record NC_091775.1, on the reverse strand, counting down.
CATGACTGAAGCGAATTAGCAGCAGCAGCAGCAGCAGCAGCAGCATGGGGGTCTATATCTGGATTCTGTTGTGTTTCATAAACTTGCTTACATGAATACCACCCTGTCTTGAATCCTGTAGCTCTATGGAAATACTTAAACTCCATAATGTAAATCTTCATACTTTGTTTTACTTTTTCAAAATTGCTTTGGCTCTTCTAGGTCTTTCACATTTCCATATAAACTTTAGAATAAAGTTTGTATAGAACCATCTCTGGAATTATGATTGGGATTACATTGAATCTGTAGATGAACTTAAGGAATATTTGACTTACAATATCGAGTCTTTTGATTTGCATGATGTATGGCTCCATTTATTTAAGTATTATTTAATTTTTCCATTTAATGCTTTGTAGTTTTTACTGCACAAGTATTGAAAATATTTTGCTAAATTACCCCTCAGTATTTTATAATTTCCTGTTTTTGTTATTGGGCTAGTGGCACCGCATGTTGATTTCACCATTCCAATCGGTTGTAACTATGCAGAAACACGGTTGATTTTTGTATACTGATTTTGTATCCTATCATCCTCCTAAATTTACTTGTTAGTTCTAATGCCCTTTTGCTCAAGATTACTTAGGGCTGTCTATAATGCCATCATATTAATTTGTTAGGGCTACCATAACAAAATGCCAAAGAATGGGTGACCTAACAGAAATTTATTTCTCACAGTTCTGGGGCCTGGAAGCCCAAGATCAAGGAGTCAGCAGATCTGCTTTCTTCTGAGGACTCTTTCACTGACTTGCAGCTCGCACTTCTCACTCTGTCTTCACATGAGCTCTCTCCTGTGCCTGCTCCTTGTGTCTGTGTGCCCAAATTTCCTCTTCTTATAAGGACACCAGTCAGATGGGATTCAGGGTTTCCTTAAAGGCCTTATTTTAATTTAATCACCCCTCAAAGGCCTATCTCCAAATATAGTCATATTCTAGGGTGTTGGGATTGAGAGCTTGATCACGTGAACCTGGAGGAACACAGTTCAGCCCTTAACAATCATCAGGTTATCCACAAATAAAACTATTTTCTTCTTCTTTTCTAATGATATGCCTTTTATTTACTTTTCCTGTCCTATTGTATCAGCTAGAACCATTAGTCAACTGTTGAATGGAAGTGGCGAGACCAAATATCCTTGATCTATTTATAATCTTAGGTGGAAAAGTATTCAATTGTTCCCCATGAAGTATGAGTGTTCACTGTAGTTTTTTATAGATGCCCTGTAAATTAGGTTAAGAAAACTTACTTCTATTCCTAGTTTTGATCATGAATGGAGTTTGCATTTTTTTCAATCGCTTTTTCTTTATATTTCCTGATAACATACATACCTTGTACTAAAATCCACTTTTTCTGATGTTAATACAACCATTCCAGCTTTCATTTAATTAGGGTTTGTATGATATATCTTTTTCAATTCTTTTACATTTTAGCTATATGTGATCTTATGTTTAATGTAGGCTTTTAAAAGACAACATGTAATAACAAGAACAATGGTTCCTACACTTTCATCCATTCTGACAATGTCAGCCTTTTAGTTGAATTGTTTAGACTTTACATTTAATATTATTGATAAGGTTAGGCTTGAATTGACTAGATTGATAGTGTTTACTGTTTGTTCCTTAGATTCTTTCTTTTTTCCAGTCTTGTTCTGCCTTTTCCTAGATTAAATTAAAAATCTTTTATGATTGGATTTTATCTTTACTATTGGTTTATTACCTCTGTCTCTGTATTTTTAGGTTATGGCTTGTGCGTGTGTGTTTGTTCTAGGGTTTAAAATATACATTTTTAACTTATCAAAGTCTACCTTAAAATGTTATTATACCAATTACATTAGTATGCTTCCATTTCTTCTTTCCCAACTTTTTTGTGGTTAAATATTTTATTTCTTCAAGCATTATAAACCTCAAAATATAATCTTAATTTTGCTTCAAACAGTTGCCTTTCAATGAAATTTTAAAATGAAAAAAAAAAATTCTTTTAACCTTACCCACAATTTGCAATTTGTAGAGGTTTTATTTCTTTATATAGCTCTAAATTTCTGCCTCTACAATGTCTTTTAGCATTCCTCATAGATTAAATCTCCTGAATATAACTTCTTTCAACTTTTGTTTGCTAAAAAGTCACTACTTCACCTCTATTTTTTTGAAAGAAATACTCACTTGATACAGCAATCTAGTTTGACAGGGTACTTTTGGTTGCTGGCTTTTCTTGTTCTGTTTTTGGTTTTGTTTTTAGTTTCAGCACTTTAAACACGCTGTTCCATTGTCTTCTGGTCTGCACCATTTCGGATGAGAAAACTACCATAATTATCTTCATTCTTCCATCCATAACATGTGATTTTTCCTCTCTGGCTGCTTTTTAAGATTTTCTCTTTATCACTGGTTTTTACCAATTTGTTTATGATGTGTCTTAACGTGGTTTTCTTTGTGTTTATCATATTTGAAATTCCTTGAACTTTTCAGATCTGTGGGCTTACAGTTTTCAGCAAATTTAGAACATTTCAGCCATTATTTCTTTAAATATCTTTCTGTCCTCTCCCATCCTTCTGGAATATCGTTTACATAAATGCTAGACTGTTGGGAAAGTTTCCCAAATTTCCTGATCCTCTGTTCATTTGTTTGTTTCAGTTTTTTTCTATATGCACTTAATTTTAGATGATATTTATTGTTTATTTTCTTGTTATTATTTTTTTGTTTTTTGTTTATTGCTTTATTTTATTTTTATTGTTATGATTTCAAGTCCACTGATTTTCTTCTGCAATGTCTAATCTGCTCTGAATCTCACCCAGTGCTCTTTCATTTTGGATAGTCTACTTTTCAAAACTAGAGTTTCTGCTTTGCTCTATATACTATTTCACTTTGCTCCTCTTTATGTTCATATTTGTCTTCAAGTACTTATGCATGGAGAAGGAAATGGCAACCCACTCCAGTATTCTTGCCTGGAGAATCCCATGGACAGAGGAGACTGATAGACTGCAGTCCATAGGGGCACAGACTTGGACACAACTGAGCAATTAACATACACACATGTAACAGCTGTTTAAAAATTTTTTTGATAATTCCATCATCTCTGTTACTTCTTACAGGTTTCTTTTGACTTATTTTCTATTAAATAGGGATCATATTTTCCTATTTTCACAAGATCACATGGTCAATTTTTTAATTGAACGCTGAACTTGGTTAGTCTTATGTTGTTGAATTCTGGATTTTGTGGTCTTCCTTGAAAGAGTGGTGCACTTTGTTTGGACAGAAAGTTACATTACGTAAAGCTCATCTTGATTGTTTTCGATTTGTTTTTAAGCTTTGCAAAGTGGATCTTGAGTGACTTTTACTCTACAGCTAGTTTCAGTTCAGTTCAGTCGCTCAGTCGTGTCCGACTCTTTGCACCCCCATGGACTGCAGCATGCGAGGCTTCCCTGTCCATCACCAACTCCTGAAACCTGCTCAAACTCATGTCCATCGAGTCAATGATGCCATCCAACCATCTCATCCTCTGTTGTCCCCTTCTCCTGCTGCCTTCAATCCTTCCCAGCATCAGGGACTTTTCCAATGAGTCAGTTCTTCACATCAGGTGGTCAAAGTATTAGAGTTTCAGCTTCAGCATCAATCCTTCCAATGAATATTCAGGACTGATTTCCTTTAGGATTCACTGGTTTGATCTCCTTGCAATCCAAGGTACTCACAAGAGTCTTCTCAAACACCACAGTTCAAAAGCATAAATTCTTCAGTGCTCAGCTTTCTTTATGGTCCAACTCTCACATCCATACATGACTAGTGGAAAAATTATAGCTCTGACTAGACAGATTTGTTGGAAAAGTAATGTCTCTGCTTTTTAATATGCTGTCTAGGTTGTTCATAGCTTTTCTTCCAAGGATAAAGCATCTTTTAATTTCATGACTACAGTCACTATCTGCAGTGATCTTGGAACCCCCCAAAATTAAGTATTTCTCTGTTTCCATTATTTCCTCATCTATTTGCATGAAGTGATGGGACTGACTGCCATGATCTTAGTTTTCTGAATGTTGAGTTTTAAGCCTACTTTTACATTCTCCTCTTTCACTTTTATCAAGAGACTCTTTAGTTCTTCACTTTCTGCCATAAGGGTGGTGTCATCTGCATATCTGAGGTTCTTGATAATTCTCGCAGCAAACTTGATTCCAGCTTGTGCTTCATCCAGCCCAACATTTCTCATGATGTACTCTGCATATAAGTTAAATAAACAGGGTGACAATATACAGCCTTGACATACTCTTTTCCTGATTTGGAACCAGTCTGTTGTTCCATGTCCAGTTCTAACTGTTTCTTCTTGACCTACATACAGATTTCTCAAGAGGCAGGTCAGGTGGTCTGGTATTCCCATCTCTTTCAGAATTTTCCACAGTTTATTGTGATCCACACAGTCAAAGGCTTTGGTATAATCAATAAAGCAGAAGTAGATGTTTTTCTGGAATTTCTTGCTTTTTTGATGATCCAACAGATGTTGGCAATTTGATCTCTGGTTCCTCTGCGTTTTCTAAATCCAGCTTGAACATCTGCAAGTTCACAGTTCATGTATTGCTGTAGCCTGGCTTGGAGAATTTTGAGCATTACTTTACTAGCATGTGAGATGAGTGCAACTGCAGTTTGAACATTCTTTGGCATTGCCCTTCTTTGGGATTGGAATGAAAACTGACTTTTTCCAGTGTTGTGGCCACTGTTGAGTTTTCCAAATGTGCTGGCATATTCAGTGCAGCACTTTCACAGCATCATCTTTTAGGATTTGAAATAGCTCACCTGGAATTCCACCACCTCCACTATCTTTATTCATAGTGATGCTTCCTAAGGCCCACTTGACTTCGAATTCCGGGATGTCTGGTTCTAGGTGAGTGATCACACCATTGTGATCATCTGGGTCATGAAGATCCTTTTTGTATAGTTCTTCTGTGTATTCTTGCCACCTCTTCTTAATATCATTGGCTTCTGTTAGGTCCATACCATTTCTATCCCTTATTTTTCTCATCTTTTCATGAAATGTTCACTTGTTTAGTTTAGCTAAACAAACTAAATATCTAGTTCAGCCCCACCATTTAGGCATGACCGCTCTGAGATTGCCATCAATTGTCCCAAGTTTTCAACAAGAACCCTCATTGCCCAGAACTTGAATATTTTCCAGACCTTGTGAAACATAGCTGCTTCATCATTCATAGCCCAATTTTGCAGTGTTTCTCCTTATACATGCACAGTAGAGAATTCAACAACAAACTCAAGGGAATCCCTAGGATATTTCTGAATCTTTTTTCCCCTGCAATTCCCTTCTCTCCAATGTTTCTTGTTGTTTTTCAGTTGCTAAGTTGTGTCCAACTCTTTGCAACCCCGTGAACTGCAGCACACCAGGCTTCCCTATTTTTCACTATCTCATGGAGTTTGCTCAAACTCATGTCCATTGAGTCGATGATGCCATTCAACCATCCCATCCTCTGTTGCCTCCTTCTCCTCCTGCCCTCAATCTTTCCCAACATCAGGGTCTTTTCCAATAAGTCAGCTTTTTGCATCAGTTGGCCAAAGTATTGGAGCATCTGTTTCAACATTAGTCCTTCCAATTAATATTCAGGGTTGATTTCCTTTAGGATTGACCAGTTTGCTCTCTTTGCTGTCCAAGGGACTCTCAAGAGTCTTTTCCAGTTCCAGTTTGAAGCATCAGTTCTTTGGTGCTCAATCTTCTTTATGGTCCAACTTTCACATCCATACATGACTACTGGAAAAACCATAGCCTTAACTATATGGACTTTTGTCAGCAAAGTGATGTCTCTACTTTTTAATACACTGACAAGGTTTGTCATACTTTGCTTCCAAGGAGCAAACGTTTTTTAATTTCATGACTGCAGTCACCATCTGCAGTAATTTTGGAGCACAAGAAAATAAAATCTGCCACTGTTTCCACTTTTTCCCCATCTATTTGCCAATACTATGTCCTGATAATTCCAATCACCTCAGCCATTCTGACCTCCAGTATTGATTCAGAAACTCGGAAATTTTCAGTGCTCTGCTTAGGATCCCCCTCTTTGAATCAGGGTGAGGAAAGTGCCTTCCGCCATAAAGTTGGACAGTCTTAAGCTTCCCTCACTTGTTTCTCTACTTCTCTACTTTCAGGAATCACAGTCCTTTGCCACCTGTTTTCCAACATCCAAAACAGTTGCTCCATGTATTTTGTCCAGTTTTCTAGTTGTTTACAGTGGGACGTTCTGGACCCAGTTATTCCATCAGGCTGTTAGGGAAATTAAAATAGAGGAAGTCTTGTTCAGGTTGCAGAAGCAGGAGAGCAGGTCTCTGACCTGCTTCTGCCCTGCCTGAACATTGACCGGGTTCCATGCCTGCCTGCAAGCACAGCAAGTCAGGCAGCACTTTAGACAAGAAAGGAAATGGGTCTTGGAATTTTTGAGCCCCTGAGTGTCTGGCCATTCCTTGGGGTCTAATGAAATTCTGTGACACACAGGTGAAACAAACAACACTGCAAAAAGATTAAATTGACACCAGAGCCACATTTTTGTGTGCAAACTGATGATGGTATCAGTCGTGGCCTGGGGTTATAAGCAGGAGCCTTCAAAACTGCAATGTGAGGTCTCACCCATGGTGTGGATGCACCACGCACGATCTTTTTCCCACGGGGACTCCAGATTATTGTTAACAAGAGACTTCCCTGTGCTGTTTAATTCTGCTTTGGATGTTGGTCAGCTCAATTTTGTAATGTATGTACTATTACCTTTCTCTATCGTTTCTATTTTTTTCTTTTCTTTTAGTGATTATATATTGAGATCAAGTTAAATAATTCTCTGTTCAATATTGAAGTTGTTATGTGTGTGTAGTGAGTGGTTTCTTTTGTTAAGGAATCCCTCAAACCTAAAACTAAAATAAAGCACATGGCCAGGAGCAGACATTTGCACCTTTCCCCCAAATTATTTGTTTTTAAAGTACAAGAATATTGATTACTTTGATCTGTGGACAAAATAGCCTAGAAAAATTTGAAATAGAATGAAAATAGTCTAAAAATGAATACATAGAATGAAAATATTATTAGTGAGGTTTTTTTTGGTCACTTGATTTAATGAATTGAGAAAGAAGGAATTAGGAAAAAGAGTCACTGGAAAATCATTTCATGACAGGAAAAGCTATTTTATTAAAAATGTTCACACTCTCATTGTTTCTTAGGTTGCTGCCTGTATTAGGCAGGATAAACTAAATCATTTTGTGATTCCAAGCAACTTCCTGAAATCAGTTACTTAAGATAATGAAATTTTATTTTTCACTCTTGCTACCCATCCGTTATGGGTGAGTTACAAGTTACAGCTAAGTTCCATGTCATATTCATTGTGCAACCCAGCAGAAGAAGTGGTGTCTGTCTGCGCCATAAGCTGTTAACTTCTACCTTGAAGATGACACATTTTCAACTTAATAAGCTGTTAACTTCTACCTTGAAGATGACACATTTTCAGCATTGCATTGGCTCAAGTCACATGGCCATGCATTATTCCAACAAGCTGAGGATATAAAATCTTTCTATAGGGGAAAAAATACTTTGTAAATGTTAATACAGCCTACTGTGTCTCTATACCTATCATCTTCTGTCTTGGATTAGCTCCTAACATAAAGCTAAACAGCATCAAGAAATGTAGTTAAGTATTTGAATATAGATTCCATCCTGAAACTGCACATAGTCTGTACTTAAATGACTACTATGAGCCTTCAAAAGAGTAAACGGATTCTACATCCACTGCTATGTGGACACTACCAAAATATATTAAGTGAACAAAAGTAAGATACAGACTAGAGTTTATGATATACTTTCATTTGTGTAAAAAGAAATATATATGCATATATCTGCATGTGTATGCGTAAAATATTCTAAAAGAATGCACAAGAAATAGATGTTTCTAAATATCCAGGAAATGATTCCTTAGAGTAGAACATAAGGGTCTAGTCTGGGAGAGATTTTTTTTGGGAGGGGGGGGGCTTTAAACAACAGAAATTTATTCTCACGTCCCATACCAGAAGTCTGAAAACAAGGTGTTAGCAGGGCTGTACTTCCTCTGAAAGCTCTAAAGGAGACTCCTTCATTACCTTTGCCAGCTTCTGGTGGCCCTAGATGTTACTTGGCTTATGGCAGCATCACTTCACCCTCGGCCTCAGACTTCATGTGGCCTTTTCCCCCTTTCCTCTCCTACTCTTCTTTTTCCTTTTGTCTTTTATTTACTTATTTTTATTTTTAATTTTTTTTTCTTGTGATGAGAAGTCTTAGGATTTACTTTTATTTTAATTGGAGGAAAATTCCTTTAGAATGTTGTGTTGGTTTCTTCCATACAACAATACAAATCAGTTATAATTATAAATATATATATATGTAATATCCCCTCCCTCTTTTTTTTCATTTCTTTCTGTCTTCATCTTTTTAAAATTTTTTTAATGTATTTAATTTTCATTGATAGATAATTATTTTACAATATTGTGCTGGTTTCTGCCATACATCAACATGAAACAGCCATCAGTTCAGTTCAGTTCAGGCACTCAGTCGTGTCCAACTCTTTGTGACCCCATGGACTGCAGCATGCCAGGCCTCCCTGTCCGTCACCAACTCCCAGAGTTTATCCAAATTCATGTCCATTGAGTCGCAATGCCATCCAACCATCTCATCCTCTGTTGACGCTTCTCCTCCCACCTTCAATCTTTCCCAGCATCAGGGGCTTTTCAAATTAGTCAGCTCTACCCATCAGGTTACCAAAGTATTGGAGTTTCAGCTTCAGCATCAGTCCTTCCAATAAACACCCATGACTGATCTCCTTTAAGAGGGACTGTTTGGATCCCGTTGCAGTCCAAGGGGCTCTCAAAAATCTTCTCCAACACCACAGTTCAAAAGCATCAATTCTTCAGCACTCAGCTTTCTTTATAGTCCAACTCTCACGTTCATACATGACGACTGGAAAAACCATAGCCTTGACTAGAAGGACCTTGGTTGTCAAAGTAATGTCTCTGCTTTTTAATATGCTGATTAAGGAAAGTTGGTCATAACTTTCCTTCCAAGGAGTAAGCGTCTTTTAATTTCATGGCTGCAATCACCATCTGCAGTGATTTTGGAGGCCCCAAAAATAAAATCTGCCACTGTTCCCACTGTTTCCCTATCTATTTGCCATGAAGTGATGGGACCAGATGCCATGATCTTAGTTTTCTGAATGTTGAGCTGTAAGCCAGCTTTTTCACTCTCCTCTTTCACTTTCATCAAGAGGCTCTTTAGTTCTTCTTCACTGTCTGCCATAAGGGTGGTATCATCTGCATATCTGAGGTTATTGATATTTCTCCCGGCAATCTTGATTCCAGCTTGTGCTTCTGCCAGCCCAGTGTTTCTCATGATGTACTCTGCATATAAGTTAAATAAGCAGGGTGACAATATACAGCCTTGACATACTCCTTTTCCTATTTGGAACCAGTCTGTTGTTCCATGTCCAGTTCTAACTGTTGCTTCCTGTCCTGCATACAGATTTATCAAGAGGCAGGTCAGGTGGTCTGGTATTCCCATCTCTTTCAGAATTTCTCCACAGTTTATTGTGATCCACACAGTCAAAGGCTTTGGCATAGTCAATAAAGCAGAAATAGATGTTCTTCTGGAACTCTCTTGCTTTTTCCATGATCCAGCGGATGTTGGCAATTTGATCTCTGGTTCCTCTGCCTTTTCTAAAACTAGCTTGAACATCTGGAAGTTCACGGTTCACATATTGCTGAAGCCTGGCTTGGAGAATTTTGAGCATTACTTTACTAGCGTGTGAGATGAATGCAATTGTGTGGTAGTTTGAGCATTCTTTGGCATTGCCTTTCTTTGGGATTGGAATGAAAACTGACCTTTTCCAGTCCTGCGGCCACTGCCATAGGTATACATACATCACCTCCCTCTTGAGACTCCTGCCTTTCCCCCTATTCCATCCCTCTGGGTCATCACAGAGTGCCAGGCTGGGCTCCCTGTGTTACAAAGCAACTCCCCACTAACTATTTGTTTTCCATATGATAGTGTATATATGTCAGTACTGCTTTCTCAATTGAGAGAGGTGTTCTTATAGTGTGCCCTTTTGCACTATTTAAATCTTTTCAAGGGTATTTATTATTTTCTTTTTTATTGATGTATAGTTGCTTTACAATTTTGTGTTAATTTGTTTTACTGCAAAGTGATACAGATATATTTAACCATATTAATATCTTGTGATAAATCATAATGGAAAAGAATTTTAGAAAGAATGTGTATGTGTATATATATACAAGAGTTTGATATCAGTCAACCAATTTCCCCAGCAATGTTCTAGAGGATCATAAAAAGATACGGTACCACACAGCAGAATGATCATAAGATAAAGCAAAGAATCAACTGACAATGAACTCTTTTAGACCCATTTCAGGAAGTCTTTCATAGATTCTGGAGATCAACTTAATGAAAAAATATAACTATGAAATGAAACTTTCAAGTTACCTCCTTAGGTCCTGACATTGATGCTGACATTTTTCATCTTATGCTGATGAAATATTTAGTTCATGTAATCTGATCCCTGAGATCAGACAGTTTACTGCTTAATTATACAACTCCTTTCCTGCCATATTTTCCTTCTTCACATCTGTCATTATGAACTAACTATTTCAGCTCTTTCTATAGCCCCTGCCTTCTAAGCATAGGAACAAGTACATAACTTTCCAGAATGCTTATGCTTAAACTTTACAAAGAACAGACACCACTTTCCCCCAAAGCCTCTTACTTCACAGTATTGGAATAGTGACCTCTTTATCAAGAACAAGGTCAACTTTGCACCAGAACAATGACTAAGAAACTATTGCTCTTATTGTGAGAGTAAATTTCATAGTTATCTCTGTGGCTGTGTTTTGAAATTTTTAATGTTTAGATACTAAGTAGTTTAGATACTAACTAAACCTCTCTTGAAATTCTTCTTTCTATATTCATGTGGGAGACAGAACGGCCACCCAAAGATGCCTATGTCCTAGTTCTAGGATGTATAAATATGTTACGTGACAAACTGGAAACAAATTATGTTAAATTATAGTAAGACTGCAAATGGAATTAAGGTTGGCTGACTGGAGGTGGGAGGCAGAAGGAATATCTGTGTTGGAGTGATACAGTGTGAGAAAGACCCAACTTCCCTAATAGGAGACTATTAAGAATAATATACATAAGCCTACTTAGCATAACTCAACAACAAATTTTTTCCAAGACAAAAACTGATTGACACTTTCTCATGTAGATTTTATTAACCACTTCAGAGAAACAGTACATAAGAATGACCAACAATACAATGAAATTCATCTCGAGCTTTATAGCTATGGGATAGTTGCTAGTACAACATCATGTCAGACATGGGTTTTCACTAATATCATTTACACTGAAAGAAAAATGGGCCAGAACCTTGTCTGGGCATCACCTCTTTGTTCTAATGCTCTCAAACAAATGGTTAGACTTCTGAAAGGATGGTGCAAACAATTAGAATCTGTTAAATCAGATGTTTGGAGAAAAATTGATTTAAAAATTTGCATGTTTTTTTTTTTTTAACATTGCTTGATAGGTCATCCCTATGTTCAACAATACGTGTTAGTCCTGCTTACTTTTTAAAACGGCTACATCCGGACATAACAGAGAACTTAGAGCAGAAGTTATTCCTTATGCCAGTCTATGTTCAACACTATTTCACTTATTTAGTCCACAAAAGATTGTTATTAGCAACTGTGAAGCTGGACTACAATGCATTCATTTTATAAATGAGATGTTGGCGTCCCTATCGCAAAAGGTTCCGAAGGAGGCTACAGAATGGGGCATCACCATGGCGACCTACTGTGATGGTGAGCATCCCTGGAGTAATCAACCACAGAAAAACCATTAGAAAGCTCTCCTCCAGGGACATATTGTTGTTTTTTACTCAACCACTTAAGGAATGATCAGGGCCACAAAGTCAAGGAAGCAATCACTCTTCTGTGACTATTACAAAGGATGAAATGGAGTCTCTGGGCTCTTCCTCAACCATTTGTACAGACATAACCTCGAGAAAGGCTTCCCCATCTCTGACTGGAAAATTACATTAGCGAGAGAGAAAAGGTTTCACAAATGCCAAGGGGTACAGTAGTTCATTATGAGTCTGTTGGTCTCATTTACACCATTTTCAATTTCTGTAGTTTTGTGTTTCATCTGCTTTAACAGAGATTAGGATGTTATTCAGGGGTTTGGAAAAGAGTGGCCTGAGGGATAAAGAGGGGGGGAAAGGGAAACGGGGCAACTTCACATAGAAGAATTTTGCAGTAATATTAGGTTCTCTTAAACAGAAACCTGTCACTTATTGTTTGTTTGCAATTACCATTCAAAATAATAGAAACAGTGTTACAGGGAGTAACTAAACCAATAGAAAGGTATTTATTAGAAGCCACATTAAAACTAACTTGTAAGGGATAATAAAACTGTAAGAAAAGACTTTTCCATCAACTGTGGGAATTTGCTTTACTGCTACTGTTTCTATGATTTTAACTTTTGGATTTTTGGATTCAGTCTTATTAAGTAGGTATCGCTTTCTTTCTTATATATTTTGTAACATATGTATATATGCATGCATACACATATTTTAAAATATATTTTACGATTAACATTTGGAAACAGGTAAGGCTGACAATAGTCAGCTGATGCTAACCTAGTCTTCCAAGTACTAACATGCTATAAAGGAAAACCAATTTGTTCAGACTGTTAGCAAAGTAAAGCACATATTAGTCAATATTTCAAATGAGCTGCCCCAGGATGACTTTTCAAGGACGTTTTAGGCATTAGCCAATTAAAACTGCTGACGTCAACAGTAACCCATGGTTTAGATTTATGTCATTAAGTACATAGGTTAGGGGAAATTGGTATTGAGTCATTATCAAAGGTTAATTCCAGTAAGAACTGTTTCTATTTGATTTATTGAATGACTATAGAATGTATGTCTCCATGAGGTACATTTCCAAATTCATATTGCTGGTCAAAGATATTTGGAATAAAGAGGCATAAATGGCAATTATTATTGTAAGACTGTATAAAACTCACAGATCAGGTGTATTAAGTCAATTGGCTATGCATAGATGGACACACATGTAGAGATAAACTTTATTTAAAATTTAACTTAAGGCAAAATATTTTTGGAAATAAAATATATCACAAATTGAATTTTTTTTTCTTTTAATGTTCTTTTTAATGGGTCACATTTTTCTTTTGTTTCAGATCAAATCAGATCAGTCGCTCAGTTGTGTCCGACTCTTTGAGACCCCATGAATCACAGCACACCAGGCCTCCCTGTCCATCACCAACTCCCGGAGTTCACTGAGACTCAAGTCCATCGAGTCAGCGATGCCATCCAGCCATCTCATCCTCTGTCATCCCCTTCTCCTCCTGTCCCCAATCCCTCCCAGATTCAGAGTCTTTTCCAATGAGTCAACTCTTCGCATGAGGTGGCCAAAGTACTGGAGTTTCAGCTTTAGCATCATTCCTTCCAAAGAAATCCCAGGGCTGATCTCCTTCAGAATGGACTGGTTGGATCTCCTTGCAGTCCAAGGGACTCTCAAGAGTCTTCTCCAACACCACAGTTCAAAAGCATCAATTCTTCGGTGCTCAGCCTTCTTCACAGTCCAACTCTCACATCCATACATGACCACAGGAAAAACCATAGCCTTGACTAGACGAACCTTTGTTGGCAAAGTAATGTCTCTGCTTTTGAATATGCTATCTAGGTTGGTCATAACTTTCCTTCCAAGGAGTAAGCATCTTTTAATTTAATGGCTGCAGTCACCATCTGCAATGATTTTGGAGCCCAGAAAAATAAAGTCTGACACTGTTTCCACTGTTTCCCCATCTGTTTCCCATGAAGTGGTGGGACCGGATGCCATGATCTTCGTTTTCTGAATATTGAGCTTTAAGCCAACTTTTTCATTCTTCACTTTCACTTTCATCAAGAGGCTTTTGAGTTCCTCTTCACTTTCTGCCATAAGGGTGGTATCATCTGCATATCTGAGGTTCTTGATATTTCTCCCGGCAATCTTGATTCCAGTTTGTGTTTCTTCCAGTCCAGCGTTTTTCATGATGTACTCTGCATATAAGTTAAATAAGCAGGGTGACAATATACAGCCTTGATGAACTCCTTTTCCTATTTGGAACCAGTCTGTTGTTCCATGTCCAGTTCTAACTGTTGCTTCCTGTCCTGCATAGAAATTTCTCAAGAGGCAGATCAGGTGGTCTGGTATTCCCATCTCTTTCAGAATTCTCCACAGTTTATTGTGATCCACACAGTCAAAGGCTTTGGCATAGTCGATAAAAACAGAAATAGATGTTTTTCTGGAACTCTCTTGCTTTTTCGATGATCCAGCAGATGTTGGCAATTTGATCTCTGGTTCCTCTGCCTTTTCTAAAGCCAGCTTGAACATCAGGAAGTTCACGGTTCACATATTGCTGAAGCCTGGGGAGAATTTTGAGCATTACTTTACTAGCGTGTGAAATGAGTGCAATTGTGCGGTAGTTTGAGCATTCTTTGGCATTGCCTTTCTTTGGGACTGGAATGAAAACGGACCTTTTCCAGTCCTGTGGCCACTGCTGAGTTTTCCAAATGTGCTGGCATATTGAGTGTGGCACTTTCACAGCATCAACTTTCAGAATTTGGAATAGTTCAACTGGAATTCCATCACCTCCACTAGCTTTGTTCGTAGTGATGCTTTCTAAGGCCCACTTAACTTCACATTCCAGGATGTTTGGCTCTAGGTGAGTGATCACACCATTGTGATTATCTGGGTCGTGAAGATCTTTTTTGTATAGTTCTTCTGTGTATTCTTGCCATCTCTTCTTAATATCTTCTGCTTCTGTTAGATCCATATCATTTCTGTCCTTTGTCGAGCTCATCTTTGCATGAAATGTTCCTTTGGTATCTCTGATTTTCTTGAAGAGATCCTTAGTCTTTCCCATTCTGTTGTTTTCCTCTATTTCTTTGCATTGATCGCTGAAGAAGGCTTTCTTATCTCTTCTTGCTGTTCTTTGGAACTCTGCATTCAGATGTTTATATCTTTCCTTTTCTCCTTTGCTTTTCGCTTCTCTTCTTTTCACAGCAACCCACGCCCGAGGCCAGGGGCGGCGACGAGAGGAGTTAAGAGAGGAGTTACCCAGCATCCGAGGTCAGGGGCGGAGGCTGGGAGGAGCTACCCCACGCCCCTAAGCCCGAGGCCAGGGGCGAAGGGTGGGAGGAGCTACCCCACTCCCCTAAGCCTGAGGCCAAGGGCGGTGGCGGGGAGAAGCAACCGCAGGACCGAGGCCAGGGGCGGTGGCCGGGAGGACCAACCCCACGTCCAAGGAGCCGTGGCTGCGCGGGCGCAGGAGGGCCTAGAGGAGCTATCCTACATTGAAGGTCAGGAAGGGCAGCAGTGAGGAGATACCGCTCGTCCAAGGTAAGGAGCAATGGTTGCGCTTTGCTGGAGCAGCCGTGAAGAGATACCCCACGCCCAAGGTAAGAGAAACCCAAGTAAGACGGTAGGTGTTGCAAGAGGGCATCAGAGAGCAAATATACTGAAACCATACTCACAGAAAACTAGTTAATCTAATCACACTAGGACCACAGCCTTGTCTGACTCAATGAAACTAAGCCATGCCCATGGGGCAACCCAAGACGGGCGGGTCATGGTGGAGAGATCTGACAGAATGTGGTCCATTGGAGAAGGGAATGGCAAACCACTTCAGTGTTCTTGCCTTGAGAACCCCATGAACAGTATGAAAAGGCAAAATGATAGGATACTGAAAGAGAAACTCCCCAGGTCAGTAGGTGCCCAATATGCTACTGGAGATCAGTGGAGAAATAACTCCAGAAAGAAGGAAGAGATGGAGCCAAAGCAAAAAGAATACCCAGCTGTGGATGTGACTGGTGATAGAAGCAAGGTCCGATGCTGTAAAGAGCAATATTGCATAGGAACCTGGAATGTCAGGTCCATGAATCAAGGCAAATTGGAAGTGGTCAAACACGAGATGGCAAGAGTGAATGTCGACATTCTAGGAATCAGTGAACTGAAATGGACTGGAATGGGTGAATTTAACTCAGATGACCATTATATCTACTACTGCGGGCAGGAATCCCTCAGAAGAAATGGAGTAGCCATCATGGTCAACAAAAGAGTCCGAAATGCAGTACTTGGGTGCAGTCTCAAAAACGACAGAATAATCTCTGTTCGTTTCCAAGGCAAACCATTCAATATCACAGTAATCCAAGTCTATGCCCCAACCAGTAATGCTGAAGAAGCTGAAGTTGAACGGTTCTATGAAGACCTACAAGACCTTTTAGAACTAACACCCAAAAAAGATGTCCTTTTCATTATAGGGGACTGGAATGCAAAAGTAGGAAGTCAAGAAACACCTGGAGTAACAGGCAAATTTGGCCTTGGAATACGGAATGAAGCAGGGCAAAGACGAATAGAGTTTTGCCAAGAAAATGCACTGGTCATAACAAACACCCTCTTCCAACAACACAAGAGAAGACTCTACACATGGACATCACCAGATGGTCAACACGGAAATCAGATTGATTATATTCTTTTCAGCCAAAGATGGAGAAGCTCTATACAGTCAGCAAAAACAAGACCAGGAGCTGACTGTGGCTCAGACCATGAACTCCTTATTGCCAAATTCAGACTTAAATTGAAGAAAGTAGGGAAAACCACTAGACCATTCAGGTATGACCTAAATCAAATCCCTTATGATTATATGGTGGAAGTGAGAAATAGATTTAAGGGTATAGATCTGATAGACAGAGTGCTGGATGAACTATGGAATGAGGTTCGTGACATTGTACAGGAGACAGGGATCAAGATCATTCTTTTGTTTAGGAATATATAAATACACTTTTTAATTTGGCTTGTCCTTAAAGTTGTTGTTTTTTTATCTTTTAAATATAAATACCTGGAAAACAAAAAATACATAGAAAAAATTTCCAATGTTTTTTAGGTGGGGGAGAAGCAGTGGGAGGAAGGACAAAATAACTGGAAAATTACTCTATTTTTACCAAGTTAACAAAATCTCACAACTTTCTCCACACATATAGATACTTGTAAATAAAAAGTTTAAGAAGTGTCACCTTTTTTGATTTAAGTACATTTGTCCATGTGCATCTAAACACACCCTTATTTATTGTAGGATTCCTGTTTATAATTAAATTGCAAAGGGGTATGAACATTTCAAGCTTAGAGCAAGGTGTTCTCATTAATTATTGAAAGAACACGGTGATCTCCGAATCCATACATACATAGACACAGAGAGACCCAGGGAGATGTTGCAAGCATTTGTTCAGTTGCAAGGAGCTAGGAGAGAGACAGTGACCTACTCACAGACTCAAAAGGTTATTATCAACAAAATAAATTAAAGCATGAGTTAGTCAATTGTCCATAAAGGATGGGCTGTGATAAGGCCAGTGTTAGGCAAGTTCTCCTTTATGCAGTGGTTCTTTTCAGCCTCAGAATCCCTTTCTGAGAATTGTAGAGAGGATCACAATGGAAGAGAGCTAATAAAGGGAGCTGTCCATCCCTGTCTCCCCTCCCCAGCTGGAAGCCAGATCTGAGCTAAAAGTCAAATTTGGGGACACAAATGCTCCACAGAAGCAGAGATCACAGCAACTGAAGCAATGCTGCCCATTTCTACAGTAAGATCTATTTTAATTGTACATTTCCTGGTCCAGATAAATTCAAACCACTAGTTCAAAATGAGTGTGATAAACTGCCCTGCAGACTTTGTAGTTTTCAGGATGAGGAGAATCCCGTATACATAAAGATTAAATTATGATCTATTCTGGGACCATGGCAGGACTAGCCACATATTCTAAAATTCTAATCCATTAAATTGAATCATTATTTATTATTAACTTACTACTCCTTAAATGCAAGGATTAACAAGACATTATTGAAGTCAATTTAGTAAATAATTATACCCCCAAATATGTGGTCCAGAACTGATGACTGTGGACTAGAAATCATAGGCCATTCACAGCCCATCCTAGAGTGAAACCAGTTCTCATTCAGCCAGGGAGTCATTTGTTCTTCCCCGCAGTCACATCACCTATGAGTCACTCATTTGCTAGGTAAGATTTTCTTACTTGGTTGCCAGCTAGACCAAGGCAGTTTAAATTAGACAAGACTCTTCTCAGAGGCAGAAGCAACACAAAGAAGATAGGCATAGGCTAGACCTGAGAGCGCAGTCACCACCACTGAAAGCCCCTCAGCAAGCCCCCTCCTGACACCTTCAGGGCAGAAGGGAGGAGTGGGTCCACTCTCTCTGCTCGTGCAGTTGGTCAACACCACCACTCAAGTGCTCAAGGCTGTTTCAACGAGAAGTTCCTGTGCCACGTGAAGGCCTTTGACAGGCACTACAGCATGGTGCTGGACGATGTGAAGGCCATGGGGACCAGCGTTCCCAAGAGTGGCAAGGTAAGCAGTCCAAGTGCTGCTTCATCTCCAAGGTGTTCCTGCACCGGAAATTGGTTATCACAGCCCTGCAGAACCCACTCATGGCTGCCAAGGAAGAGTCTCCTTCTCACCCTCTTATACCGCCCCCCAGTCCTGCAAGAACCTGCCCTTTGTGATAGGAATAATAAAGTCTTGTGGGGTATTTTTAATAAATAACTAAATTTTTTTCTAAAGTAGGAATGAAGAAAAGATGGAAGGAGGTGGGGAGAGGAGGAAAGGAAGGATAGTAAGAAGGAAAAAGAATACACTGGCTTAAAAAATAACACTGTGCAAAGGGCAGGCTTGGGGATGACTGGCACCAGGGACTTCAGTGACACTAACTGGTGCTTTTTTTCTTGTGATTCTGTGTGGTGGTTTCTCTCTGACCAGCATTTCCAACAGGCATGGAGGCTGGTCACCTGTAGCTTCAGATTTTCTTGTTATGATTTCAGAAAGCAAAATTTCAAGCTCTGGTTAGAAACAAATTCAGGAAAATTCCTCATTGTCTTGGTCTGTGACAGGTGCCCATCCTGGGATGAATCTCTATGGCCAAGGTCTTATCAAGCTAGCAGCTCCCAGAGTAGAGCATGGCAAGGAACAAATCCCAAAGAAGAGGAGCGGGTTATGTCTAGAAAGAAAGAAGCTGCCGTGCAATCAGAATAGAACTCATTCAATCTGTACTGCTTACCAGATTCTCATGACGTAAGAACTGGAAAGGATAATAAAAGTCTATGGTTCCAGCTTTTCACCTCTGTGCTAAGTTCTGGGTTCCATGTTTTAACAAACTGAAGAAATGTCCAGAGGAAGGATGGTGTTAGAAGCTATACAAGGTACAGTTAAAGGAACGGAAACTTAAGGAAGACGAAAGACAGGTACAGGAAAAAAGATAACTTTTTCATGTACATGAAGGGGCATATTTGCTCTGTGCTGCCTAGTTCTTGGGGTCACAAATGTGCCTACAGGACTCAGAAAGGTAACATAAGGAATAGAGCTGGCCAGATGTTAGAAAAGTAATAGTATATGCATGATAATTAATGTAAGTGACACTCAGCCATAAGATGTGGAAATCTACAGGAAGCAGATGTCTCTGGAGACCTGCAGAACTTACGCCCCTTCTGAAAAAGGCAGTTCCCACTAAGGTCCGTAAGACCTTAAGAATGTGCACAGGGGAGCCTGGCAAGCTACCGTCCACAGAATCACAGAGTCAGACTTAACTAACGACTAACACAAACACCTGTTACTGTTAAGAATGTGGCTGCAATATTACAAGATCTTTCTTTTTTAAAGAAAAGCTATAAAATCTTATTTTTACATGAAACGTCTCAATTTCTTCAATGTTGGCTGATTCTTTTTAAAAAGCAACAAGCAGGCCAAACAAAATACTATGTTGAAAGGGGTCCTCCATGGGGTGCCAGATTGAAATATCTGCTCAAGAAGGCAAATCTAAAACTCATCACTCAAAATTCTTACGAGTTAGGGTTTTAGTTTTTATCATTTATATGTAGTTTAATAGCTAGAGCTCTTCAATTGTGTGGTAGATGTTTTGTGAATTAGTGCACTGTCCCTGGATGTAGGTAAGTAGAAGCCAATGATTATCATTAAGGAATATTATGGAAATGAATCTGGTATTAGGGGATCCTGACTGGTCCACAATAAAGGTCTACAGATTGAAATTTTGGAAATGAGGTCAGAAAGTGTTCTCCAAGAGAGATTCTGAAGAAGTAGAAAACAATATTTAAGAACTCTATAATCCTCTTGGAGTTTAACACATCACTGAAAGAGACAACGGAGAGAGCCAACATGGCATGATATTTCTAACTGCAGGCAAGATCACACTGAAGATACGTATGTCACATGTGCTGGCAATGGGATAGGATTTTAATGGACATAAATCCAAATCTCTTTCCGTCTAGTTGCAAAAAACGTCTTCCTGGCCCCTATGACATGTCTTAGCATGTTTGGAATGAGGGGAGTGTGGTTTTGGGGGTTAAGTGTTCTGGATTCTTGTCCTTGTTCTGTTACTCATGAGTCACATGACCATGGACAAGTCACATTCCTCACTCTCCAAACAGCGTAACAATCTAGCATGGTTTCAAATTCAAGATTGCCAAAACAGTTCCCCTCACTGTCTTTTCTTCTCATAAGAAGAATATGTTCCTTTCTTGATTTCCTCATGTCAAGGAAAGTTGCAAAATTTGACTTTTTCTGGACTCCAGCGGCAAATCCCCTGCCCGCTATCATGAAGGAAGCTTCTAAGATGACATCAAAGAAAGGAAACTAGGCATCCTGGTGTAGGAGGACAACACAGAGAATTTCCACTTGAAACCAAAGACAATGATGTGCTCAGAATAAGAAAGCAGGTCTATTGCTGAGCCGTGGGGTTCATAAAGGTATACCATGGGCAATAGAAAAACCAAACCAAAGCTCAGAAATTACCTCCACAGGGGCCTGATAAGTTCTAGATAGGGCCATCCTCTTCCCATTTTTTTGCCAGTAGAATTTGGGCCGAGGAAGAAGATTCCATCCTCTGGTTGCAGCAGTATCCCTGAAACCTCCATGTAAAGTGAATATATGTCAAATCATATGTATCAAACTCAGCTATAACTTCAGATAGACTCTCATGAGAGAAAAGATGGCCAATGTTAAAAAACAGTCATGTGAATCCTAACATATTTAATTTTTTAAAAGTGACTACAGAAATATTAGTTGAAGGAGATAATGGTCAGTGTAATACTAAATTTTGTTTAAATGTGATACACATGCAGTTTGTCTCAAAATTCACTACAAAATTCATTTCCCTATTTGCTGAAAATTGTCAAGGATGCCATGAGACTAATATGTTTCACTAGGCTGTGAAGTTACACTATGGCTCTTAGTATTTAGAAAAACTGGTTGAAAACCAAACTCAGACAATTAAGATCACACAAATAGTTCTTGACAAGCTGTTGCTAATAAAATGTTTCTATCTTTCTCAGTAGAATTACCCAGCCATTAATAAACATTATTTGACTGGTAACTAATTAATAATAAACAATTCCTGCATTTTACTGAGAGGCAGTTTAGCAGAGTGAATAATGACCTGACCTCTGAAGCCGGATTGCCTGGATTAAAATCCCAACTCCCCCACTTACTAGCTGTTAAGTTGCTTAACTTCTGTAGTTTGCTCATTTATAAAATAGTAAACTTACATGATAGGGTGTGGTGAGAATTAAATAATTCAATATAAGCAAGACAGTGCCTGACACACAGCACTGTGTGACTGTAAGCTATTATGACTATCTCTTGCTTCATAAAATCCATTTGTCCCATAGTCATTCACTAGGCTGCATGTCCTCTGTACCAGGCAATACACCAGGCACAGGGATATTTGTAGTATTTCCTAAACCAGCAACAGAAGTCTGAGTGGTGTAGGCAGTGCTTTCTCAAGTACAAAAACTAAATAGCGGGTTGGAATAGGGGCAAGCCCCCTTCTCCTAACTGATTACATACATAGATCAAAAACTACTCGGACTATGCTTCAAGAGGAGGTCACCGATAATGTTTGTGAAATTTGCAATTAGTTACCCACTCAGGTGACTTTTGCCATATCTAAATTAAATTTGCATCTGGCTTAGATTTCTGTAGGAGATGATGCTTCTAATTTGTGTTTTGGGTAAAGGCCCAGCTCCCAGTGTGTGGAGAGAGAGTTACGAAGGAGGAGGCTGCGTTATCAGAAGGCCGGGTGGGACAGAGTTTTGATGTGAGCATGT
Source organism: Bos indicus (assembly GCF_029378745.1). NCBI lineage: Eukaryota > Metazoa > Chordata > Mammalia > Artiodactyla > Bovidae > Bos > Bos indicus. The sequence continues at coordinate 58,451,768 of NC_091775.1, read as the reverse complement.
TGTGCCAGTTCTCATATGTCTACAGCCCAGGCCAAAATCTGCCCTCAGTTATGCATGCACAGCTTTCATTGACGTCAGTAGGAACGGTGCTCATGTAACAGGAGGCAGAAGTTTGGCTCTTTGATTTTAATAGAATTACATGCCAAAATGTTTTGCTGATGCAGGTTGCAAATTTAAACCCCAGAGGGTCAGGAAAATGCAACAGAATTTTGTTCTGTTGGCAATCTCCTCTTTTGCACAGACCATGTCATTAAGCGAGTACTGAATTTCTCAAGTCTGACTTGGAAGCGCCTGATTGTATGGTGCTGATGAGTTGTGTGTGGCTGCCCGCTGCAGTGAGACCTTTAAGTACAATTCCAAGATTTTGTCTGTGGCTCCAGATAAGACTCTAACATGTAGCCCTAATTCGTTGTCAGTTACAGAATTCCATTTCTCATCTGGGCTTAACAACCATGCTGAAATCAGATGGTGGTGCCGATCAGACTCCACTCCCCACCTTAGATGTCTGGGGAATTATGTAATGAAATTTAGGGGCTTAGCATTCTTGGAGTTTTCAAACTAAATTTCAGTCTAATTTATTTTCAGGCATATCCATAGCATTGTCTTAATATATGTGTGGTTTTGTAAAAATTTTAATTTAATTTTATGCTATGATGTTAACAATTGGATCTCCCAGACCTGAGCATCTGGCAGTAAGTTTCTAAGTGGTAAAACACGATTCAACAGAAATATTAAGCCAGGCCAATGGACCAAAAAAAATCCTTTAACTGAGAGTGGAGATCCTTCTGATTCCTTTATCCAGCTACTCAAAATCTATTTCCTGCTTTGGGTCCAGAGAAGCAGGCTTTCTCTTGAATTATTTAGAACTAGGATGGGTGCCTGAGTGTGTCTCTTGAGCTGTGAGTTTCCTTATGGGTGACCTGACCTAGCAAAGCCTTTTTGGCCACTTGTCACTTCTTGCTCCCTCCTCCTTAAGGGAGAGATAGATTATATGAATGGGAAAGCTGGGAGCAAGAACAAATGTATCTCAGCTTCTCTGTCTTTGGGATCTTCCTGCCTACAGAGAACATGTTTTTTTGCTTTGCACCTGTGCCACAGATTTTGTCACTGTGAAGATTCTGCCTGTGACTGAGGATGAAGTCTTTTATATTTCAGAGACTGGTATTCACAAACCCATCTTATGTCAACCACTTTCTCCAACAGCTTCAGGAGCAACAGAGCCACCATCTTGATATCTGCCAGCTTGACATTTTAATGAAGGGGCATTGGCAGACAAGCAATAAATTATCAGCTAATGTCTAAAACTGATCAATTAATTTCTAAGAACATCACTTAGAAATAGGGGAGCAAATATCAAAGAGAAAACACATCTTAAAAGTGGCAGCCTTTGAAAATCAGATTGGGAGAGGAGGGTTGATGCGGCAAGAATCCACTGTCCTCACTCTCCTTCAAAGCTCAATTTGGTTTTGACACTTGGTGAATAATTCATGATTTAACGTTTACTATCGATATATTATGGAACTATAACACATCAGAGTGGAGAAACTCTGATAGATCTCCAGTGGTTTTCAAATTGAAAGTCAAAATTGGTGTTAGCATGCCATGAAATCAATTTATTGGATGGTGACCAAGACTTTGAAATGAAATGAAATAAACAGAATAGGTCAGAGGGCATGATAATCTGGATCATAATATAAAATACATATTTTTATCGTGGATTATGATTAAAATGTTTGAAATCTATTCAGTTTTTCCAACTTTCCACTTAACCCTCAACCACTTTCCTTAACTGTGGACCCACTCTATCTACGAAGCCAAGTAGTTCTAAAAGAGAGTATGCATATGAAAATACTTTGAAAACCATAAGGCTCAAACCACATTGAAGCTGTTGTTTTGATTTCTCAATGATAATGATGATGATGATGGGGGAAATGTCTGATCTTCAATTTTGTGCAGCTCTTCAACATGAAAGCAGTCATAGTACCAGGCCCAACCCCACACTTACACTCTTCTAAGAAGCTTGCAACTCTAGGTAAGGTGTGCACCAAGCTCCAGATCAGTCAGACTGATCCTTAGGCTGCAGGGTAAGGTAATGGCTATGGCAGACTCTGGAGTTATACAGACTGGGATCCAAATTTAGCTGTGCCACTGACTCACTATACAACTTGAGCCAAATTATTTAACTTCCCCAAGTCTTAGGATATCACCATTATTATCATCGCCATCATCAAATCAACTATTTTTGTTTTATAGTCTGAAAACATGAAAAAAAAATACTCCTTGTTTTTACTGGAGAAGCTGCAGGGCCCCTGATGAGACAGAGATGTTGCCTGAGCTGAGGGACAGCCAGGGAAGGGGGAGAGAGGGCTCTGCTTCATCTCCCATGACCTGTGTCAGGCACCCGTGAGACACACTGCACTGGGCTCTTGATCGCCCAGGGCCCTCTGAACACCACTGACTCTACCCTCTAGCTTTTCTTTTTTTTAATTTTAAATTCATTTATTCTTTTAATTGAAGGATAATTGCTTTACAGAATTGTGTTGGTTTCTGTCAAACATCAACATGAATCAGCCATAGGTATAACATTTTGCATCCCCACGTCTAATATCCTGCTCTAGCCAGTCACACACGTTTGACCCACTGGCATTTTGACTCAGGGTTCAAGACTCAGTGTTCCAAAGCATCCACTGTGCACCCAGCCACACGCTTGCCAATAACAGAAGAGCCTGGGCCCCAGCTACATTGGACAAGTGCAGGTCTTAGGGAAGGGAAACCTCAGCACATATTTCAATTCTGCCACTTTCTCTCATAACCTTGCTAAATCATTCCATTTCTCTGATCATACTTGCTTCCTCCAATGAGGTCAGACAAAGACCAAATAGAAAATCAAGAGTCAAAATGCAGTTAATGAACATTTGGAAATATTTCAACTTCCCCAGAGTGATATTAATGAGAGCAAAACAATATGTTATACTGTAACATATATTTTAGAAATGCTTTTAAGTAAATAAAAATAGTAATAAATATTGTTCTTTTTTTTCAAGTTGGCATTTACTATTTATTGGGGCTTCCCCCAGTTAAACGATCTGCCTGCAATGCAGAAGACAGGAGACACGGGTTCGATCCTTGGGTCAGGAAGATCCCCTGGAAAAGGAAATGGCAACCCACTCCAGTATTCTTGTCCTGGGAAATTCCAGGGACAAGGAAGCCTGGTGGGCTACAGTCAGTGGGGGCGCAAAAGGTCGGACACGATTGAGCGACTAAGTATGACATTACTATTTATACAAAAAGCAACTTCCTTTGATATTCATTCCCTCTCACAGTCTGGTTCTACTTACAGTTTTTATTTCATTTTCCATTGTTCCCCAACTCTGCTCACCCCATGCAGTACCCACACTCAGCCTCAGCACTTCCCAAACATGTCCACCATTTTCATAATCCCATGTTTTTGTTCATGCAAAGGTCTTGTTCCCTCCCCTAATGACACACTCGCCTTCAAGCCCAGCCCAAACGTCACCTTATCTGCAAAGGCAGCTCCCAACTTCTCCCTGAAAAAAAAGGGGGAAAGTGTTAGTTGCTCAGTTGTGTCCAACTCTCTGTGACCACATGGACTGTAGCCCACCAGGCTCCTCTGCCATGGAATTCTCCAGGAAAAAATACTGGAGTGGGTTGACATTCCCTTCTCCAGGGAACCTTCCGTAAACAAAACTAATTTTTCCCACTTCAGGACTCCCATAGCATGTAATCCCTATGGATAGCATAGGAAGTATCCCAGGATATCATCGCAGTTCTATCTGTTCTCCCCTAGACCGTCAGCCCCTTGAGGGCAGAGACTCTTCCCTCCGTGTTTGACATCCCAGCCTTTCCACAGTGCGTGGCACTTAACAAACAAATATATAGTAAATGTCTGATCAAAGAACAAGGTTATCATGACTCCTCAATATTTATAGCCTTGGACAAGGTTATGAAAGAAATTCTCATTCTTCTCCATCAGGCACCAAAGCCAGTTAGAGGCCCAGCCCTTGTGAGTCACAGGCCCTTGTGATCAGGTTATAAATCAATTTTCAGACTGAGGAGATCAGCATATGGTCACCAGACATTCTGCAGTAAGTAATGATAGTCTGTAGTTTGGACTAAGATGTGCAGTAATTAAAAAAAAAATCTTATTTAGAGAATGTTGAAAATCTTGGGGTTCACATAGGATGCAGGATTCCTGCCACAGTTACTGAGTGTCAGGAGGGGCGGTCAAGTGGCCTGGGTCCTTTGAACCTTCCCACCATCCATCATAGTGCATGGCTCTTACTAAGGAGTACTGAACCACGATGGAGCAACTGATTCCTAGTGCCTGTACTGGCTACTTTGAGCTCTGGATACTTCAGACAAACATGAACTCACAGCCATCTGCGTGGACTGATGGAGTCTTTCTGCATCCCCGAGTGGAGAAGATGAACACGTACGAAAATATATGGAAGAAAATATGTAGCAATATATAAAAAAAAATTAGTCACTCAGTCATATCCAACTCTTTGGGACCGCTCTGGAGGAAGAAATGGCAACTCACATGAGTACTTTTGCCTGGAGAATCCCATGGACAGAGGAGCCTGGAGGCCCGCAGTCCATGGGGTTGCCAAGAGTTACAACAATGACTCCTGGGGAGCCACCAGCCTAAAGAGTCTGACTGTCAGTGTGTGGAACTGGTCATGTTTCTTCTGTGAATACTGACCCCAGACCTGTCCACCTACATGGCATGCCCACTCCTTTATGTCTTGGTGTGAAAGTGAAAGTGTTAGTTGCTCAGTCGTGTCTGACCCTTGGCAATCCCATAGACTGTATCCTGCTAGGCTTTTGCCCAAAACTAAAGTCAGAAGAACTAGAAAAATAATGAAAATTTAAAAGAATAATAAAAGCTTATATTTCATCTCTCTGGGATTTCTTATAACTGAATTACCAGTCACGGTTTAGAACTTTTTCTCTGAAATCTCACCAACTTGCTTCCCAGTTACATTCTGACTACCTGGCCATAGCAGCCAAGGTAGATGTGAACACCAGCAGAGAATAGCAGCTGGTCATCAACAGCTCCAGGAGTGAAGACTTTAATGCAGGAGCTTCAGGGGCAGATATGGAGGCTTGGCAGCTGCAGGCTTTCTGGATACTGCTGGAGTTAGAGCATGTTTTCAAAGGGATGCCAGTTAGGTAGTGGCTACAGGGTGGCTTTTAGTCAAGATGGTCTTGACTCGAAACCCAGCCACTGGTAACACTGACAGCCATGTTTTCAGAACTACTCATTTTGCTGCTTCTTAATAAAAAGAATCTGCCGACAATACAGGACACCTGGGTTTGATCCCTGGGTCAGGAGAATCCCCTGGAGAAGGGAATGGCAACCCACTCCAGTATTCTTGCCTAGAGAATTCCATGGACAGAGAAGCCCGGTGGGCTTGAGTCCACGGGATCACAAAGAGTTGGACACAACTGAGTAACTAACACCCACACACAAAAAACGATCATCTACATTCATATTTTCCAAGGCATGTTTTTAAATGTTTGATTATCTTGTTTAATTTGTTACATTGCTCTCCCTTAAGATGTGTGTAAGCTCTTTTGGCTGTTTTCTCCTGGTTCTTGATCTCATCCCCTTTCACCTTCTTTAGACTTGGTTCCACTTCAAGTATTTCTTATTCTTCAGCCTTCCTCCCCCTCCATATGGCAACATTTCTTCTTCTTTCTACCCGTAAACATGATCAAGATGTCTAGAGTCTCTTTCTTCAAAAACCCTCAGTGGCTCTCCAATGCCTCCTAAATTCTGAGTACACTGTCCTTATCTGACATGCAAGGCCAAGTATAATCTAGTCCCAATGTGTCTTTCCATTCTGATCTGCTGCCATCCCTATCTATAGAGATACCCCAAACGGAACCTTCACCAGTTTCAAAACACGCTCTGCGCTTTCTCATTTCTAGACCTTTGCTTGTGATGGTCCCTCCATTTGGAAGTCTTCCATTTGCTCTCCATCTAGAAATAAGATACTGCTCAAACAGTACCTCCTTCATGAAGTCTTTCCTGATTCCCTAAATTCTGTATGATCTCTCTAAGTTCCAATCCCAATAGCACTTGATACATAAGAACTTCTCTTGTAGTATGAATTGATATTCTACCTTGCACTATAAATATGTCCATACCTGTCTGAGTATTCCTACTAGACTGTACATTCCTCGAGGGTGAGGAATATATGTTATTATATGTCTGTAACATTCCAGACATGGCAAATAGAGGGTGAAACAGTGGAAACAGTGGCTGACTTTATTTTACTGGGCTCCAAAATCACTGCAGATGGTGATTGAAGCCATGAAATTAAAAGATGCTTACTCCTTGGAAGGAAAGTTATGACCAACCTAGACAGCATATTCAAAAGCAGAGACATTACTTTGTCAACAAAGGTCCATCTAGTCAAGGCTATGTTTTTCCAGTGGTCATGTATGGATGTGAGAGCTGGACTATAAAGAAAGCTGAGTGCTGAAGAATTGATGCTTTTGAACTGTGGTGTTGGAGAAGACTCTTGAGAGTCTGCAAGGAGATCCAACCAGTCCATCCTAAAGGAAATCAGTCCTGAATATTCATTGGAAGGACTGATGCTGAAGGTGAAATGCCAATACTTTGGCCACCTGATTCAAAGAGCTGACTCATTTGAAAAGACCTTGATGCTGGGAAACATTGAGGGCAGGAGGAGAAGGGGACAGAGGATGAGATGGTTGGATGGCATCACTGACTCAATAGACATGGGTTTGGGTGAACTCCAAGAGTTGGTGATGGACAGGGAGGCCTGGTGTGCTGTGGTTCATGGGGTCACAAAGAGTCAGACACTACTGGGTGACTGAACTGAACATTCCAGACCCTTGCACAGACTCCCATACATATTATCAGAGTACACATGCATTCTCTCATTATAGATACTATATAAATTCAGATGTCAGCATAGTGAGTTCTATGAAGCAAAATAAAGTGTAGTAAAAAATTCTTTTAAAACATCCAAAGAAAATTATAAGAAAATACTTCCCTAAGACGTTGACATAGAAGCAAAGAACTGAAGGAGATAGGAAAGTGAATCATGTAGCTTCTAGACACAAGGACAAACAACTGAAAAGGTCTGAAATATATATGTCTGAAGAGTCTGAGGAATAGAAAGGAGGTCAGCGTGGCTGGAATGAGACAAAAAGAAAGATATGAGGTCTAAGAGGTAATGGGGAGAAACATCATTTAAGACCTTGTAAACCATTATGAACTTTCCTAGTGGCTCAGTTAGTAAAGAATCTGTCTTCAATGTGAGAGACCACCTGCAATGTAGGAGACCTGGGTTTGATCCCTGGGTTGGGAAGATCCCCTGGAAAAGGAATTGGTAACCCACTCAAGTATTCTTGCCTAGAAAATTCAATGGACAGAGAAGTCTGGCGGGCTACAGTCCATGGGGTCGCAAAAGAATTGGACATGACTTAGCGACTAAACCACCAAACCATTATGAGGACTTTGGGCTTTTACTCTGAGTATGATGTAAACAATTCTGCTCAAGGCTTTTGAGCAGAAGAATGATGTACTCTATCTTAATTTTTTACAAAGTCTCTCTAGCTGCTGTGTTGAACTGCAATTGTGGCAGCTGAGAAAGGGCTAACACAAGGAAGCCAATTAGGAGATAATGTAATTATCCAGGTGAGAGAGAACTTTGATGTGGACCTGGGAGGTAGCAGTGGAGGTGGTCTAAGTCTGGATACATCTATATGCAGGCCCAACAGGATATGCTGAGAAATTAAGCACAGAGTGCGCAAAAAGAGACGTTGACTCTAATGTTTTAGCCTGAGCAACTCATGCGAAGAGTTGACTCATTGGAAAAGACTCTGATGCTGGGAGGGATTGGGGGCAGGAGGAGAAGGGGACAACAGAGGATGAGATGGCTGGATGGCATCACTGACTCGATGGACATGAGTCTGGGTGAACTCCGGGAGTTGGTGATGGACGCGGAGACCTGGCATGCTGCGATTCATGGGGTCGCAAAGAGTCGGACATGACTGAGTGACTGAACTGAACTGAAATGAACTACATGCAGAGTTGCCATTTACTGAGAGATAGGTTTGGATTCTGTGCAATTTACTGAGTGAGGACTGGGTTCCGAGCTCTGGAAGCCACCCCCTCGTAGTCTGCATGGATCAGCTGCAGCCCACACCCAACAGCTTCTGCCCACGGCCTCTGGCACATTTCTTCACCACTGTCAGGCTTCGTGTTCTTGGAGTGGACATGCTACCCTCAAAAAGCTCTGAATCTCAGCTGGGGGTGGATTTCTGCATTTGCTATTGCTATTTCCCTTAGAGTCCTCTTTTACTCCTTCTCTCAGCCACTTTTTCTAGTGTGTAAAATGATACACTGCTGCTGCTGCTGCTAAGTCACTTCAGTCGTGTCCAACTCTGTGCGACCCCATAGACCGCAGCCCACCAGGCTCCCCCATCCCTGGGATTCTCCAGGCAAGAACACTGGAGTGGGTTGCCATTTCCTTCTCCAATGCATGAAACTGAAAAGTGAAAGTGAAGTCGCTCGGTCGCGTCCTACTCTCGGAGACCCCATGGAGTGCTGCCTACCAGGTTCCTCCGCCCATGGGATTTTCCAGGCAAGAGTACTGGAGTGGGTTGCCATTGACTTCTCCGAAATTGATACACTAGTATGAAACAATTCTTCATATCATAATTTTTCTGTTTGAATCACTCGTGTGTTTTCTGATTGGGTCCTAACTGATACTGTCAAGGAGAGGAAAGGACCCGGCAAAGGAGCAGTCAATGACGAACAAAGACAGGTAGAAGGGGGCGGGGCCTGGAATCCCAGGGAAGAAAACATTCTGGAAATTGAGAGCCACCCAGTGAGTCAAATGGTGATGATTATAATGTAAGAGGAGGATGGAGAACTGATACTGGGATACAGCAATGCAGAGGACTTTCGGTAACCTTGAAAAGAGTGTAGACCAATTTTACCTGTCCATCAACTCCCCCCAACACACACAATTCATGGTATCAGGTCCTGATTTTGTTGGGAAGCCATCCACTGTCTTCTCTCATTACCTCTGGTCTGAGTAGGCTTGACTCCACAGCTGGGCATATGATAAGCCTGGCCAGAGCAAGGCACCCATTTGTTACAATGACTGGTTCAGAGATGAGCACATAACCCAAATTGCTTCACTGAGATTGACATCCCAGGCAGCAAGACTAGAGCATCCAGGAAATAGGAATCCTTTTCCCACTGGACATGAAGCTGGGAAGACAGGTTATAAGCCCAGAGATGCTGGTATTCACTGTACCACCCAAACAGGAGAGTCTGACTGAAAATGGAGCCAATGCAAAAAAACCATAGCTAAGAAAAAACAAACCCCAATGACATGTGTGTGAGCCCTCAGATCTAGTTAGCCTGAAGCCACTCCGGGTTTTTCAGTTACATGAGATTATAAACTCCTTCTTTTCTATTCCTGACAATGGTGTTTTAGTTTTCTTCACTTACAACTGAGAGAGTCATGAGCAAAATACTGATGTTTAATTAGCGCTTGTAGAATGGAGAACAACTGATGAGAGAATTGACTTGCCTAAAGTCTCTGTGGTCAAGCTGACTTTATAAACCAGGTCTTCTATTTCTAACAGTGCTTTCCAAGTCTTCCATCTCTAGCAGTTCTTTCCACTAAACCAAACTCTTTGCGAAGGAAAGCAGCAGCATTCATTATGACTGCCAGCAATCAGCTTAGGGAAGAAAGAGGACTAACACCTTTTGGTATGACTGAAGATTTTTCTGGATTGTATTGAATGGCCTTTCTCGTTTCCCTCTATGGCATGAGAATGTGTCATAGTGAAGAATGGAGAATGTCAAAGTATCAGAGGGGAATGTGACTGAGGGAACTAGTAAAAAGCTATTTTGAAATTAATTGGAAATATGTAAAAATCCTTTTAAGAACATCCATTCTTGTCTAGGGCTAGGGCAATATAAATCATAGTCTCAGTTTTCCTTTTACCCCCAGATGCTATAGTAAAGCTGATTCGCCCCCTTGATTAACTCAGTTGCAGACACAATAAGCTAATTTGACAACCAGTCCCCCTCGGCAATGGGTAGCTAGGGACATCAGCTTCCTTGATGAGTCACACGTGTGTGTTAAACCACTGTTTGCCTTCTGGAAGCCTTGCCCTGGCCACACTAGGAGATGTCCCCGGTAAGATATAAATTTAGATCCCTGTGAGGTGGACAGACAGCTCTGTCTCCAAGCTGCCACATGGCATCACCCCAGTGTGTGTCTGAGCCCCAGCACAGGAGGAGGGCACGATGGCCCTGTTGCTGAAAAGGTGCTTTGTCTGTGTCTATGTCTGTGTGTTTTAAAAATCTCAGAGCTTAAATCAACCCATGAAATATTCATGGGGATCTAAAGTAGTGGGCAAGCTAACGGCCTTCTTATGGGAATATCAATATTCTTGGAGCCAGTCTTAATCCAATATTCAGAAAGCTTCTCTTCCCTCCTTCGTCACTTTGGGGTCAGACTTATTTTCAGAAACCCTCCACCCTTTCACAATCCGGCTGCATTAACAGGATGGGTGGTGGCAGATGGGCTGAGGGCAGAGCAAGACGACAAGAAGAAGGCACTCGGGGGTGTGGGTAGGGGGCCGGGGCAGAGGAGGGGCTTCCCTCCCACACGCAGTCACAGGTATGTCCAGGAGAGATGTTTAGTGCGGACACCCCGGGAAGCTGTAGAAAGTGTGCACAGTCGGGTGACTGGCTTCAGTGTTTTCGTCTAGTCTACGATTCCAGGTGTGTACGTAGGATTTTCCTTCCTGGCAAGGGCCAAAGGGAGGGGTGCGGAGAGGGAGAGAAGGAGGTCCTAACCAGTGTCATGGAAGGAAATTACTGCTGGAAAAAGAAAATATTTTCCTTCATCCATTCTCTGTCGCATCTGGGTGCCCCTATGAGCGCAGAAAGATGTACAGGATGGACGTCTACAAAGATAGACCTTGCCCAGCAGACGACTCGTGTGCTACCCAGTGACCCCTGCCTGTCCCCGACCCCACCTGGTCCTTCAGGCCTGCCCATCTCCATTCCCCGCCAACCACATGCCTGCCCTAAAGGTAGGGTGGAATTCTACCTTCGCCTTTTCCCTTCTCGGCCTCTCAGTTCAGACTGCCAAGAAGGGGGCCAGTTCAGATGGTGGTTTCCTGATGTGGGTACCTGTCCCTCAGGACTGGAGTAAAGCCTGCCAGCTCATTTCAGGTCTGCCCGCCCAGAAACCATGGAGCAGGCTGGTCCCCGGGGCTGCTCTGTGTTCCTGAGACTTATCCAGCACTGCCCTTGCGGGTGCCCCAGGAGCCGGGGAGGCAGAGAGACTTCTTGGAGACTGGTGCTCAGAGCAGTACTGCCAAGCCAAGCTGGGAACTGAGGAAGCCCAGTTACATGCCTAGTCGAGGGAGGTAGGTGTGGACAGCAGGCCTGGGGAGAGAAGGCTGCTCTCCACACACACCCCCTCTTCCACCAGCTGGCTTCTCTCCAGCAAGAGTTAGTGAGCAGCAGTGTTCAGTGCACGGCCTCAGAGGTTGTCAGTCAGCTGGAAACCCTACCCTGGGGCCAAGAGGAGGTGGAGAGGGGCCCCGGGCCATGGGCACTTCCCTGTATATTGCTCTTCCAAAAGATAAATCTTCAAATCCAGGCTTGAGAAAATAACTTTTTTTTTTTTTAACTTTCTGTGCTGATGTGCTGTAAACTCAGGGAATAAAGCAATGACGGTCAATTTTACAAATCAACTCACTGTTTTCATCTCACATGCTGAGGCTTCTTGACGCAGAATTTGGAAAAAGGGAAACGCCTCGAGTCAAAGCAACATATTTGGGTTTTCTCTAGAGAAGCTTGAAACTTACTAGGTACTAAGTTACACAGATTGACGAACAGTAAAGAGAAAAGTGCCAGGAATGAAGAGGCCGTGAGAGGACAATCCTGGTTCATGACGTTTCGCTGAGTCGGCTCCCTCTACGATTACTCAGCAAACACCTACGGGAATTCCCGAGGGTCCTCACAGACTGCTCACCCCGAGTCATGTCACCTACTGTCTAACACTTGTCCCTCTCCAGCTATATCTAAGCCACCAGGGAAGCCTTCAACCCATATCTAAGTTAAGGGGTGCTGTTTCTTAGGGAGACTTTCTTACTGTTCAGATGCTGTTGTATAATTATCCTGCAATTGCAAAGGCCAAAGAATCACTGCTCCCTATTTTTGAGTGACTCTCCTGCTACTCTCCACCATCCACCCACCACAACCTTCACAGGAGAAAGCGAAAAGCCAAAACCGGCTGGGTCCACATGTCACCTCATGTGCTTTAGTCTACTTGCTGTGTGACCCGGGGGAAATTACTTCACCTCTCTGTGCTTTAGTTTCTTCATCTTCAAAATGGAGATAATAATAGTACCTATCCCGTGGGTTTCTGTGATACATAAGTGAGATAATATATGTAAAGATTTCTAGAACACATAGTGCTTATAGATGTGTTAGCTGATATGATTACTTTAATAATTATTATCAGTGCCCCCAAAATATTAATTGAGTAGGATTCTTGTCAAGTTCTCATGGAGGAAATGTCCTCATTTGTTAATTAATGTAGAAATACTAAACAGCCAGTCAGCCCTTAAGGTCTTACATAACTTAAATCTCATCTCAGTACAGCTTGATTCAGCTCCACCAAAGGGAGAGCAGAGTTTAATTCCTATAATATGAATCTGTTGTTGTTCAGTCACTAAGTTTGGTCCAACTCTTTGCAATAATATAAATAGGTGACTGTAATATAAATAGGATAAATATAGATAGGATGAGGACCTGGCTGGAGAGGCTTCACAAGGAACTCAGCAAGACTGCACGGTATCTCTGAGCCCAGGATTGACAGAGCACAGAGAAGCCTGACCAGTCTTGCTGGCCATTCTCTGTTTCACCTAACCAGTTGCTCAAGAATACTGCAGCACAATACTCCTAGCTTAGATAAGGTCTCTGTCCACACATTCTCAAGCTGAGGTCCACATATTCTGAGGTAAAAATAAATCCACTACTTTAGCATTTGATGTGATGCAGATCATTACTGACAGGCTGTGCTTATTGCTGTGTAAAGCACCCTACCTAACACTTGATGTTCCTTCATTTGATCCTCATAATATCCCTAATGGTAAGTTGATTCTACTTACCTCCCCATTTTATTGAAACTCAGAGAGGTTAGGTAATTTACCCCAGGGCACACAGCTAGTAAGTTGAAGAGCTAGAAACCAAATCAGAGTTTATCTGGTTCCTGAGCCTGCTATCTTAACCATGAGCCTGTACTCTTAGTACATTCAAGGTGTTTTTAAAAGGAATCTATCATAGAGTTGGATGGCATCACTGAATCAATGGGCGTGAGTTTGAGCAAACTCTGGGAGGTAGTGAAGGGTGGGAAGCCTGGCGTGCTGCGGTCTATAGGGTCACAGAGTCCAACATGACTTGGCAACTGAACACCAACAACAACCACCACCATATAGGACTATAGTCCACTGGAATGCTGTTTGAAATCCATATAGATTCTTAGCAAAGATTCCTCAGTCTCCTGTTGCTGAAAATGAAGTGCCTTTGATGGCTTGTGCTCCACAGTTTGGCAAGTGCTTCTTCCTTTATAGTCTTTTCAGGAGCTGATCCCACTCAAAATATTCAGCTATAGACCCTAGCCAAGGCTAGCATGCCAGCAGTTTCCAGATAATATTGCATTAGGTATTGCCTATAAGCTCTAACTACTACATATTGAATCCACATAATTGACCCATGTCTTAAAGAGCAAATAACTAGGCTGATAATCTGTTGATAACTTGAATTCTCTGTTTTTCACTCTCTTCACACCCATATTTAAGATATAGGTCAGTCTGGGAATCCTGACAGTAGTGTTTTTCAAAACTGGGTTGAACCCCCTTTGGTTCAACCAGCTCAGTTCAGTCACTCAGTCGTGTCCGACTCTTTGTGACCCCATGAATTGCAGCACACCAGGCCTCCCTGTCCATCACCAACTCCCAGAGTTCACCCAGATTCACTTCCATCAAATCAGTGATGCCATCCAGCCATCTCATCCTCCGTCGTCCCCTTCTCCTCCTGCCCCCAATCCCTCCCAGCATCAGAGTCTTTTCCAATGAGTCAACTCTTTGCATGAGGTGGCCAAAGTACTGGAGTTTCAGCTTTAACATCAGTCCTTCCAAAGAATACCCAGGACTGATCTCCTAAGTGGATCATAAAAACAATTTTGTAGATCTAAGCCACTTTACTTTTTAAAATTAAACAGAATAGTATATACACTAGAGACTGGAGTGTATCACATGTAGCAAGAGATCATAAACACTATGTAACCTTTCTTTAGGTATATATACTTGTAATGGGGCTTCCCTGGTGGATCAGTGGTAGAGAATTCACCTACCAATGCAGGACACGTGGGTTCGATCCCTGGTCTGGGAAGATCCTCAGGAGAAGGAAATGGCAACCCACTTCTATATTCTTGCTTGGGAAATCTTATGGACATAGGAACCTGTTGAGCTTCAGTCCACAGAGTCACAAAGAGTCAGACGCGACTTAGCAACTAAACAACAACAACAAATGTTTATAATGAGTCACAATATAAAATGCATTTCTTATTGAGAAAGCCATGATTTTAAAATTCTGGACACATTCCCCAAGTCTGTCACAGGGAATACTGACATGTACCAAAGTCACAGGAAGGAGGAGTAACAGGGCCAAGATCCTAAGAGGAAGGATAGGATGAGGGGAGGGGGGAGCGGAGATTCTGTTAGGAAGAATAAAGGAATCAAAAACTGTCTTTCTCATACAGATCTACTTTCTCTTCTTGAGAGCAGTTAGATGGGATTGAGAGGGTGTTTCTTTGGAGCTGCTCTTGAAAGCTAAAGAGGAAGAGGATAGTTATGACCTTGGAGGGGGCTGTTGAGATTTCTTAAGGATGATGACTTTGACCAACTTAAAGTTCTAATCAAACCATTTGGAGGATTTTGAGGTTCCCAGTGCCTCATCAACATGGCAACAAGGCTGAGAGCTTTCCTCAACAAATATCCAGGAGCTGAAAGTGAAAGTGTAAGTCGTTCAGTCGTGTCAAACTCTTTGCAATCATATGGACTGCATAGTCCACAGAATTCTCCAGGCCAGAATACTGGAGTGAGCAGCCTTTCCCTTCTCCAGAGGATCTTCCCAACCCAGGGATCAAACCCAGGTCTCCCGAATTGTATCAGCTGAGCCACAAGGGAAGCCAGAGCCAAAGGAGGGGCAATAGACCACTTGGTTGCAGACTGACTTCACATCAGAATCTTTTCTAAAAATACACATCCCAGGGCTTCCATCTGATAGATATAGAATTATAACCTCCAAGGAAGAACTCAGGAATCTGTCATTGTTAAAGTCTTTCCATATGATGCTGATACAGTCAGGCCATGGTTCCCGAAGTGACAACTGGGCAAACAGATCAACTGAAATAAAAAGTGCCATTAAAGTGAGAGTTCAGGGGTCTTGTTGGCTTTGCAGTGTACCCACAAAAACAAATCTTGAGCAACCACATTGTTGGGAGGGAGTTCTTGAGTCTAAGTGTCAGTGAGGGACAGGTCAGTCTTCCTCCTGGAGCCCCACTTAAGGCCACACAAGTGGGAGCCCCAGCTCACTGACTCTGGGTGCCTAAGCTAGCACCCTGTTTATGGCTCTGCTTCCAGGTGCTCTGAAGGTACCCAAGGCCCCAGGCATGTTTTGAACCACTCCAGAGTCCCTGAATCCCACACATTAGTCTTGGCAAGCTTTAAGGATGCTTTGGTTTCCAGGAGTTCTTTGTTCCAGGCACCATATTTTGTTCAACAAGAGTTACTGGAAGAAGTCAGTACAAGGAATTGGACCTGGGATTAAGGCTTCAGGGCAGCGGAACACTTCTTATCTTTCCTCTAAATAAGATCTCCAAAGTCAAGAGTGAGGTGAATTCCTTCCAAAGGCTAGTGTTCGGATAATTCTGAATAGTCTGATTCTCAGGTGTGGATGAGAAATAAAATTTCCTGCTGGGAGTCTATTCTCCCTGAGGTAGAGAAATATTTCTTTTTCTCATGCATTAAGTTCTATATGCCTGAAAAGTCTGAAACCAGGAAGGACAGGAGGGCTATTCTGCTCTGAATAATAACACAGATGCTCATTCTGGCTAGCCTGGGCACAGAAGCCATGTGGTGCCAGTAAATGGTCCCCACAATGGCATCCAGAACACACAGGGCCATTCCATTAAAAACAGTCATTGAAATTCATCTGAACCACCAAATTTCTGATTTCCAGTTCTTGTCTCCCATACCCAACTGGCTATTTTGGTTTCTAATTGTTGCTGCTGGTGGAATGAGAATGTCTGATACTTCCTTGCCATAGCTGTAAGAGACTACTCATTACCACCCTGATACCCATTCCAAATGCCACTTTGGGGGTCTCCTCAGACAAAGCCAATAGCCTCCATACTCTTGCTAACGACCTGGCCCACTCCGACTTTATCTCTGTCACATCCCATCACAAGAAAGCATGCCACTTGGAGACCAGGTCACTGATTTTAGGAAACAATGACAGTCATCATCTGTCTTCCTTATTATAATGGGAACTTGAGCCTCTACTCCTAGATTCTCAGAACCACGAGTATGGCAAAGAACACGTGACATTCAGTCAACAAATAAACATTGAGAATCGCCTGTGTGCTGGCACTGTTCTAGGTGTTGGGTCACAGGGAATAAGATGGGCAAGTTCCTTGCTCTCAAGGAACATATATTATAGACATGAGACACAAGTGTTTGTTGGTATTTTTTGAGCCACATTTTTATATCATTAAGAGATTCAGATGTTGGCAAGACTGAGATGAAAGCCTTCTTGACAATGTGTTTTCAATATTTTCCCTTTCCTGTTTTAAAAGGATACTGGCCTGGCCATCAGGAAAGATATTAGGGCAGATGATCAAAACTTTATGAAACAGTCTTTGCTCTGAAATTTTACAGAAGTCTTTTAAAGTCACAGCACCAGATAACTACAGTAACTCAGAAAATCCAATACCTTACTAACATTGCAAAATTGCACCCTCTGCAAGTCTAGCAATTACTTTTGGTTTCTGTTTCCCATTTCCATTATAGGTACCACTTAGATGTCTCAAGATAGGTGACTTCTCTTTTAACATTTTACCATCCTAATTTTTCAGAATTTCCTAATGAAGTGACAGCTGGCTATCACTCTTTCCCACCTTCTCAAACCACTTCCCTCTCCCATCCTCCAAAAACCAAAGTAAAAGAACATACTAAAGTTGCTAATCTCTATTAAAAGGAATGTAAGATGTTGAGTTATTTTCTTGCCTCACCCAAGATATTGCCAAATGACCTCTTTCGATCATTTAACCTGTCTGGTGAGATTTTTAGAAAGTAGGATTGTCTGGCTTTTTTTTTTTTTTTTTTTTCCCCAGTTCCCATCCTGGAAGGTCCATAATGACAGGAACTTCTCTTGCCAGGGCTATTCCTGGTATCAGGAGGACAAAATGACAGCACACACGGTTCTTGCTGCTGACTAAAAGAGGCAACCATGTCTTCCTGGTGTAGACCTTCCTCCTGTAAGGATGCACTGAGGCCAGGAACAACCGATGCCAGGCCAGGAATGGAGAATCTGGGCTTTTCATTTTCAGTAACACTCCATTAAAAACTCCGCACCTATACTAGGTGTTTGGTTATTTGTGAGCCAAGTCATACACACAGACACACACATACACGCACACACGTAGTCATTCAGTCAACAAATATTTATTGAGCACCTACTCTGTGCCAGCCCAGAGTTAATGACAGTGTGGTTTTCTATTGCACATGTTTCAAATGAGTCACGTGCCCCAGGAACAGTTTTATAGCATAGAACTTAGGTACTTATTTATGATGTAAATTCATTCTGTTTTTGTTTTCAACATAGGGAGTATGGAAAATACAGAAAAGGATAATAAAAAGATATTTTGCTTAAGACCACCCACCGAAGATGACTACTACATTTACACTTTTGATTTATTTTCTTTCCATTTTTTTCTGTGTTGAGCTTCTGTTGTAGTTGTTTAACGTAGATGTTTGTGTACTGCACATATAATTTTCTATCTTGCTTGTTTTGCCCTCCTATTGATATAACACATGGTTTTTCCAAGTGCAAAATCCTGTGGCTTGGAAAAAAATTCTAAGAAGATGGAGTAGGAAGCACCAGGAACCTGTCTCCTGACCTAGACAATAATTGCACTGACAGAATCTGTCTGACGTAACCATTTTGGAACTTCAGAGTCTGTTGAGGCTTGCGACTTCCAGGAGAAGGTTTGGATGGTAAATTGCGGTTAATTTTTGTGCAATTTCAGCTTTTCAAACAGTTGAAGCTGTCTACCCCTCACTTCTAGCCACACGGCAGGCAGCAATATATGTGTTCCTGTGCACACACTTTGCACAAGTCAGGACAGGAATTAAGAACCCTCTCCTCAAAATATCAGGGGTCTGTGCTTCCATCTCTGCATTCTGTGTCTAATCACTGAGATGTAGACAAGGAAATGGGCTGCCTTTGTTGTACTTCCCCTCTTTGTGTCAAGCCTCTCCCCACTGGCTGAAGTGACTTCCTGGAGATTTAAAGAGATAGTGCTCTTTTGTTTCTTCTCTTCATGTCTCTCTTTTTCCCCTTTTGGGAGCCAGACATTAAAGACTAAGATATTCAAAAGCAACTGCATATATAGAAAAATTAGAAAATGAACATGAAAACCCAGGGAAAGATGCAGGCTCAGGAAAAAGCCTGAGAAGACTAAATATACACCTCAGGATTATCCTTGGCAAAAAGACAGTATACAACAACTTAAAAATAAAAAATATATATATAACAAAACAATAGCAAAAATGTCAAACTCTTTCTCAGGGAAGAAAATCTGGTCTCCAAAATAACCACATTAGATTTAAATGTTTAGTTTTCAACACTTACACACAGAACACAAAGCATACAAAAAAACTAGGAAAGTATGGCCCATTCAAAGGGAAATTAATAAATCAACAGAAATTGTCCCTGAAAAAGATTTGATGGCAGATCTACTAGACAAAGACTTTAAAACAACTGTCTTAAAGAAAACCAAAGAACTAAAGGAATATGTAAAGTCAAGAAATGGTGTACCAACAAAATAGAAATATCAATAAAGAGATAGAAAACCTAAAAAAGAAATCAAAAAGCAACGCTGGATCTAAAAAGTACAATACCTGAAATTTAAAATTCAAAAGAGAGATTCAAAAACATATTTGAGCATGTGGAAGAAACAACTTAAAGTTCCTTGTGTGGTCCTAGTGGACTACACAAAAGGACCCCACTGATCCCTGTGAAACCAAGATCATCTTAAAGAAGAAGAAGAGGTGAAGCTCTACAATCAACTGCTGCTACAAGGACTTCCTGGTATCATCTTGAGACTAACCAGAGTTTCAGTACAAAGAGGGACCTGTGTTATAATCAAAGTTGAATGTTGTACATATATTCCTGATTTATCTGGCTAAATATCAGCCACCCTAGATGACATGAGGGTCAGGTAAAAGATATGTCTGATGATAATCTTCCTTTTTGGACTTCAGTCCTATCTTGGGTGAAGGGTGATTGGTGGAAACCTATATTTATAATTGTTATAGTTGCCTTGATAGTTCTGCTTTGTGGACCCTTTATTTTACAATCTATTATAAACTTTGTAACCCAAAGTTGATGTTGTTCTCCCAAATTGGAGGTCAGAGAGTCAGGGTGCAATATATCCCTACGAATGATGCTCATACTATGAGTTAAGAGCATCGGGGGGTGGGGGTGATGAAGGAGGAAACAGACAGAACAGACTCCATCTTGAAAGCAAGACTCCATCTTGGGCCAGACTGTGGACTTTGAGCTATATGCCCAGTATCTATGGAGACAACATACCAACTGGAAAACCAGGCCCCCTGGATGGAAGAGCCCCAGGGCTCATGCCTAGACTCTCTGTTGCCTAAAAGAATACCCTAATATTCTGTGTAACTGAATAGAATCATAAACTCTATTATGCTTATTGGGATATGACCACAGGCATATTGATAATTGTCCACTGTTAACTATGTAGGCTTAAGGCATATGAGTCACGGGTTGACTTTGATTGTATCTTTCTTTTCCTTTCTTCAGACTAGTTTCAGGGAATTTGGGGAGGTGGGTTTGGACACGTACACTTAGGGTATATAAGGTTTTCAGAAACCTTGGCTAAGAGGAGACTCTGACTTGGGCCCACCGGTGTAATAAACTGCACTCCACTATCTGCATTGTCCTTCTGAGTGAGTTTTTTTCCCAGAACGCGTGGCCCCAACATTTGGTGCATGGGCCAGGAAACTCCTCACTTTGAGGAGACAAGTCCCACTGGGGACTACTCCGAGGCCTTGCGGCTCAAATGTTCTAGAGGGGGGAAGGAGCCTCGCCCTTCTTGAAGGATTCTGCTTCTCAATGCCCAGACCTTTCATGTTAGCAGGTAGTGGACGGCAGCAGGGGAACTGAGCACTAAATGAGGAGGAACATACCCAGTAGGGTGGAAGAGGGGGCCTGATCACCCCCCTGGGAGGGATTAGAAGGGGCACAGACCCACAGGAGCCTGGAATTGGCAGGTGGCAACGATTTCTTGGTACACAGGTTGATGAACATGTTAGGGCTTAGGAAGGAAATTTGTGAAGGGCATTTAGGAGGTGGTGTCCACGCCGTCTTGGGAAAATTATTACCAAGCAATTGCCAGGGGATTTTTAGAAGAAACTTGGTTTTTGTGTGCTCATATTCTGTCCTCCCCAAGAAGGAGTCCCATCTGCTATGAAATCCTTGACCCCCTCGGAATTCTCAGAATAGAAGGAGGGGGATACATAAGTGAGTACAAATTGGCTTTTCCAGAGATGGCCTGGGACGTGGGATATTTAACCCTTCTGTATTTCCATCCGTACCTGATCAAGCCCACCAAGGCAGAATGGACTTCAAAAGTTAAGGGAGAAACAGTCTTGGATCACGTGGTGTTCTGGTTCGGCTGTGCTGACTGGCAGGTGAAGACACGCTGATCCCCCTTCTCCCTCTGGAATCTGGCAGGTAAGGCTCTTCTCACCCCAATTAGGAAGGAGGCAGAATGGCAATTTGAGTGTCACTGAGTGGAAATATCAGAAGTACATAGGGTACTGAGAACTTCATAGACAGAACGAAAAGGAAAAGTAGAAGAAGGTCTGAGAAGGTAAGCAAGATGGGAGGAAGTGAATCTAAGGCAACTGTATTGGAGTGCATGATTAAACATTTAAAGAAGGGATTTGGAGGAGACTAAGGGGTGAAGATGAAGCCTAACCACCTCCACATACTCTGAGGTCGAATGGCCCACTGTGGGAGTAGGATGGCCACCAGAGAACACCATGAACTTAAAAAAAGTGGAAGCAGTCTAAACAGTAGTCTCAGGAGAGCCAGGACACCTGGATCAATATCCATATGTTGACTCATGGCTAGGATTAGCTCAAGACACTCCTACTTGGACAAGGTTTTGTATCCAGAAGGGAAAGGGAAAAATATTAATGGCACAAAAATTGACTGATGATAAAAAAGGAAATTCTACAGGATTTGGATGGGGATGACCTGACCCCTCCCCCATACCGGATAATGACACGCTTGCCTCCCAGTGCTCCACCAGGACCCAAGGCCGCCTTACTGCCCCATCCAGGGCCAGGTGAAGTTCCTGCAGCAGCCACTGGTCTTCCACCAGCTCTCCCAGAGTTCGTAGAGCCGCCGTTTCAGCAGGTTCCAATCCCAGCAATGGAGACCTCTGGTCAGTGCCCCCAGAATTCCACCTCAGCTGGACCTCCTAGATTGTATCCATCTCTCCCAGTGAGTACTGATAGGAAGGGGGACGAAAACACAACAATTAGAGCCTGAGCTCCACCAAGGAACAGGGGGAAGAACCCCACTACAGATGCCCCTCAGAGAGCTACAACAGCCTCTGGTTCAGGACGCATGGGGCACTACCATCAGCCCCTGTAGCCTATTATTACCAGCCATTTTCCTCTATGGATATATTAAACTGGCAGAAACATGCTCCACCATACTCGGGGCAGCCACAAGCCATGATTAGGCTAATGGAGACTATTTTTCAAACCCACCGCCCTATATAGGATAACATAATCCAACTACTAGTCTCCCTTTTCAGCACTGAGGACAGACACAGGATCCTAACTGAGGCCAGAAAATGGTTAAGAAAAATGGCACCTGAGGGTACTGCAAACCCGCAGCGGTGGGCAGAACTAGCCACCCCAGAGGAGAGGCCCAGCTGGGACTGTAACACAGAGGAAGGAGGGGCCACCTGGAGAGTTATCGGGTGACTATTTTACAAAGTCTCAAGAGGGAGGCCCAAAAAGCTATGAGTATTGCAAAACGCTCCGAAGTGATTCAAACAGAAATTGAATCATCCTCTGAGTTCTGAGAAAGACTGTGCAAGGCCTATAGACTTTATACACCAATAGACCCAGCCAGGGCTACTGGGTCTCAGATGGTGATTAACGCAGCCTTTGTCTCTAGCTTACCCTGAAAATGTCAGAGGGCGGGGGGAGGGGCACCAAGTGACCCACGAATTTTTATACATCCCTGAATGCCCAGTGCCTTTGTTAGGAAGAGACTTGCTGTCTAAATTGGGGGCACAAGTCACCTTTTCCCCACGAAAGACCCACTGTTCGAGTGGGCTCAACCACCTATTTACTTCCTCTCAGTAACCCCTCAAGATGAATGAAGGTTGCACGATCTCCCAGAAGGGAAACCGGACAGGCTAAATGGTCAAGAGAGAGAGTTAACTCAACAATTCCCTGAGGTCTGGGCAGAAGACAACCCCCCAGGCTTGCAAAACAAGTCCCACTGGCAATAGAACTCAAACCCAGTACAGTTACATCAGCACCCGCCTTGGGCCTGCCAGACCTTGCTTAGCCATTTACTCTTTATGTGACTGAAAAGGACAAGGTGGCTATGGGAGTGTTGTCCCAGACTATGGGGACATGGGACAGACCTGTGACTTATCTCTAATCAGCTGGACAATGTTGCCACTGGGTGGCTAGGATGATTATGGGCAACTGCCTTACTGGTCCGGGACGCAACCAAGCTGATTTGGTCCAAGATTTATTAGTAAATGTCCCACATGAGGTCAACTCTCTCCTGCGAGGGGACCCCCATAAATGGCTGTCAACATCCTGGATTACGTAATACCAGGGACTGTTATGTGAGAACCCCCATGTTACTACTGAGCCTCGTCAGGCCCTGAATCTGGCCACTCTCTTTCTTGTGGGAGAAGGTGGGCCCTCACGTGATTGCAAGAAAATATGCCAGCAGACCTGACTTGAGAGACCAGCCAATCCCGGACCCAGATTCGGTCGTGTACACCAACGGCACCAGCCTGGTGAAACAAGAACAGTGACTGTCGGGATATGCAGTAGTCATGGGAGAAACCATAGTTGAGGCTCCCTCTCGGCAGAACTGGTCCACTCAACAGGCCAAACTATATGCTCTAATCCAGGCCCTCTAGCTATCAAAAGGTAAGAAGACAAACATTTACACAGACTCGGTATGCTTTTGCCACACTACAGGGCTCTGTATAAGGAGAGAGGCCTTTGAAAGCTAGTGAAAAAGATATTAAAAATAAGGAAGAAATTAAGACCCTATTAGATGCTGCCTGGGAACCAGAAAGGGTTGCAGTCATACACGGCTGAGAACGTCAAAAAGAGGATACCCCCCAGGCTCAGGGAACAGACTGGCAGATAAGACCTTGAAACAAGCAGCCGAGGGCTTGGGGGTGACAAGTGAAGCCCCTATTAAAGCTCTCATATTGGCAGAGCTACCTGAGCTAACGCTAGACTCTCCAAAATACACTGAAGCTCAAAACTAACTAGCCAAAGCAGAAGGGCCTATCAAGACTGAAAAGGGATGGTGGGAATTGCCAAGTGGCAAATTACGGGAGGAGCTGGCACCCACTCTGGTAGCCAAACACACCAAGCGACCCATTTAGGCCATGATAAACTGGAAGAACTAATTTAAAAATATTTCTTGGTTCCCCGCTTCTCTTCCCTAAGTGAAGTCGCTCAGTCATTTCCGACCCTCAGCGACCCCATGGACTGCAGCCTTCCAGGCTCCTCTATCCATGGGATTTTCCAGGCAAGAGTATAGGAGTCGGGTGCCATTGCCTTCTCCGAGTGTCATGGCACATTCTCACAAATAATCCTAGCTTTATCTTACTCTATGACTTTACAAAGCCTTTCATTCATGTATTTAATTTGTGACGGAATAATCTGACCATCGATTTATTTTCCTAAAAAATATATCACTTATAATAAGTTATAAAATTGTATAAATATCAAATATGTAATAAAATATATACTGTAAATATAAACTATAATAAAATTATATATATGCATATATATGAAGTTTTAAACTCTCTAACTGAAACCCAGAACTGAAACACTATTTTCACATGCATAAGTCTCTATGTGACTTAGAAGGAAGAAACTAGGTCCTATTGTCTTCATATGAGCATCAGTAGGATAGATCACTATTAGCTATAAACCTTACTTCAGAACACATACTCCATCTTTGTTCATAGTTTACCTTTTTAAAATAATCATTCAAGATAAATCATATTATCTCAATTACCTGAGAATCTACACACTGTATACTTGAATACCAAAAATGCTAACCATTGCCACCAGGCTTCTAAATATATGACTATATCATCCTCCCACCAACTTTGAATGCCAACATGGATACCCACGTGTGACCCATTTGTCTTTATTCACTTACACATATATTTATTCATTCATGCATTCACTGATTCATTTATATCAATAAACACCATAATGAGGAGCCACTAAGACCCAAGAACAGATCCCCAATTTGTCCTAAACTCTATCCCCTAAAAGGGAAAAAACCAACTCTTTCTCTTAAGCAGGACGAAGTCTCAGAACTGCACTGCCTGCTCACAGGTCAATGCTGCTTCTTGGCACAGACAGAAAACGCCAGGGATTCAGGTAAAAGGCATGCTGACCTTTGAACACCTGGAAGTGGACTTCCCTGAAATGAAACCTCACTGACACTACCATTACCTGCTGATCATGGTATGTACGTTCTCGGGATGGGTAGAAGGTTTTCCTACCCGCACTGAAAGAACATCAAAGGTAGCCTGGTGCCTGCTTAGGGAGATAGTTCCCAGATTTGGATTTCCTACCAGCATTGGATCGGACAATGGCCCAGCTTTCGTAGCTGATTTAGTATAACAAGTAAGCAAAACTTTAAACATCAGGTGGAAATTACATACAGCATATAGGCCCCAGAGTTCTGGGATGGTGGAAGGAACCACCCGGACACTTAAACAGACATTCTCCAAATGGATCTTAGAGACTGATGATTGCTGCGTGGATTTGTTTCCGACAGCTCTGCTCAGACTCAGGATGACCCCACAGTCCCATGGCTCATCTCCATACAAGATTGTGTATGGGAGGCCCCCCCCCATAATAAAACAGGTGTCAACAAATTTGCCTCAGGTAAAGGGAGATGAGATTTCACAGCAGATGGAACAACTGGGTAAGGTAGTAAATTAGGTAACTAAGTTTGTACAAGAAAGGGTGCCATTCCCCCTTGGGGAACAGATTCACGAATTTGTGCCCAGGGATCGGGTGTGGTCAAGGACTGGAAACAAGACTCCTTGGCCCCACATTGGAAGGGTACATATGCTGTTGTTCTAACCAGCCCTAATCCAGTTAAATTTGCAGGTGTCACCCCTTGGATCCACCACATGAGACTGAAGAGAGCATACCACGCAGACCCAGAGGACACCAAGTGGACTACACAAAAGGACCCCTCTGATCCCCATGAAACCAAGATCATCTTAAAGAAGAACAAGAGGTGAAGCTCTACAATCAACTGCTGCTACAAGGACTTGTTGGTATCATCTTGAGACTAACCAGAGTTTCAGTACAAAGAGGGACCTGTGCTATAATCAAAGTTGAATGTTGTACATATATTCCTGATTATCTGGCTATCAGCCACCCTAGATAACATGAAAAGTCAGGTTAAAGTTATATCTGATGAAACCTTCCTTTTTGGACTTTGGTCCTATCTTGGGTGAAGGGTGATTGGTGGAAAACTATATTTACTATTGTTATAGTTGCCTGGATAGCTCTGCTTTGTGAACCCTTTATTTTACAATCTATTATGAACTTTGTAACCCAAAGGTTGATGTTGTTTTCCCAAATTGGAGGTCAGAGAGTCAGGGTGCAATATATCCCTATGAATGATGCTCATACTATGAGTTAAGAGCATCAAGAGGGGGAAATGAAGGAGGAAACAGATAGAACAGACTCCATCTTGAAAGCAGGACTCCATCTTGGGCCAGACTGTGGACTTTGAGCTATATGCCCAGTATCTATGGAGACAACATACCAACTGGAAAACCAGGCCCCCTGGATGGAAGAGCCCCAGGGCCCATACCTAGACTCTCTGTTGCCTAAAAGAATACCCTAATTTTCTGTGTAACCGAATAGAATCATAAACTCTATTATCCTTATTGGGGTATGACCATAGGCCTATTGATAATTGTCCACTGTTAACTATGTAGGCTTAAGGCATATGAGTCACGGGTTGACTTTGATTGTATCTTTCTTTTCCTTTCTTCAGACTAGTTTCAGGGAATCTGGGGAGGTGGGTTTAGGCACGTACACTTAGGGTATATAAGGTTTTCAGTAAAACTGGTCAGGGTCCTTGGCTAAGAGGAGACTCTGCCTTGGACCTGCCGATGTAATAAATTGCACTCCACTATCTGCATTGTCCTTCTGAGTGAGTTTTTTTCCCAGAACGCGTGGCCCCAACATTTGGTGCATGGGCCAGGAAAACTCCTCACTTTGAGGAGACAAGTCCCATTGGGGACTACTCTGAGGCTTTGTGGCTTGAAGCTTCTAGAGGGGGGAAGGCACCTCGCCCTTCTGGAAGGATTCTGCTTCTCAATGCCCAGACCATTCAGGTTAGCAGGTAGTGGATGGCAGCAGGGGAACTGAGCACTAAATGAGGAGGAACACACCCAGTAGGGTGGAAGAGGGGGGCCTGATCACTCCCCTGGGAGGGATTAGAAGGGGCACAGAACCACCGGAGCCTGGAATCGGCAGGTGGCAATGATTTCTTCGTACACAGGTTGACGAGCGTGTTAGGGCTTAGGAAGGCAATTTGTGAAGGGCATTTAGGAGGTGGTGTCCACGCCGTCTTGGGAAAATTATTACCAAGCAATTGCCAGGGGATTTTTAGGAGAAGAAACTTGGTTTTCATGTGCTCGTATACTGCCCTTCCCAAAAAGGTGTCCCATCTGCTATGAAATTCTTTACCCCCTTGGAATTCTCAGGATAGAAGGAGGGGGATATATAAGTCAGTACAAATAGGCTTTTCCGGAGATGGCCTGGGACATGGGACCATCTATATTTTCATCCACACCTGATCAAGCCCACCAAGGCAGAATGGACTTCAAAAGTTAAAGGAGAAACAGTCTTGGATCGCGTGGTGTTCTGGTTCGGCTGGGCTGACCAGCAGGTGAAGACACTCTGGTCCCCCTTCTCCCTCCAGGATCTGGCAGGTAAGGCTCTTCTCACCCCAATTAGGAAGGAGGCAGAATGGCAATTTGAGTGTCACTGAGTGGAAATATCAGAAGTACATAGGGTACTGAGAACTTCATAGAACGAAAAGGAAAAGTAGAAGAAGGTCTGAGAAGGTAAGCAAGATGGGAGGAAGTGAATCTAAGGCAACTGTATTGGAGTGCATGATTAAACATTTAAAGAAGGGATTTGGAGGAGACTATGGGGTGAAGATGAAGCCTAACCACCTCCACATACTCTGTGAGGTCGAATGGCCCACTATGGGAGTAGGATGACCACCAGAGAACACCATGAACTTAAAAAAAGTGGAAGCAGCCTATACAGTAGTCACAGGAGAGCCAGGACACCTGGATCAATATCCATATATTGATTCATGGCTAGGATTAGCTCAAGACACTCCTACTTGGACAAGGTTCTGTATCCAGAAGGGAAAGGGAAAAATATTAATGGCACAAAAATTGACTGATGATAAAAAAGGAAATTCTACAAGATTTGGACGGGGATGACCTGACCCCTCCCCCATACCGGATAATGACACGCCTGCCTCCCAGTGCTCCACCAGGACCGGAGGCCACCTTACTGCCAGGTGAAGTTCCTGCAGCAGCCACTGGTCTTCAACCAGCTCTCCTGGAGTTCATAGAGCCGCCGTTTCAGCAGGCTCCAATCCCAGCAATGGAGACCTCTGGTCAGTGCCCCCAGAATTCCACCTCAGCTGGACCTCCTAGATTATATCCACCTCTCCCAGTGAGTACTGATAGGAAGGGGGGCGAAAACACAGCAATTAGACAGAGGCTGCACTCTGCCAAGGAACAGGGGGAAGAACCCCACTACAGATGCCCCTCAGAGAGCTACAGCAGCCTCCGGTTCAGGATGCATGAGGCACTACTATCAGCCCCTGTAGCCTATTATTACCAGCCATTTTCCTCTATGGATATATTAAACTGGCAGAAACATTCCCCACCATACTCGGGCAGCCACAAGCCATGATTAGGCTATTGGAGACTATTTTTTGAACCCACCGCCCTACATAGGATGACATAATCCAACTACTAGTCTCCCTTTTCAGCACTGAGGACAGACACAGGATCCTAACTGAGGCCAGAAAATGGTTAAGAAAAATGGCACCTGAGGGTACTGCAAACCCGCCGCCGTGGGCAGAACGAGCCACCCCCGAGGTGAGGCCCAGCTGGGACTGTAACACAGAGGAAGGGAGGGGCCACCTGGAGAGTTATCCGGGTGACTATTTTACAAGGTCTCAAGAGGGAGGCCCAAAAAGCTATGAGTATCGAAAAACCCTCCGAAGTGATTCAAAGGGAAAGCGAATCATCCTCTGAGTTCTGCAAAAGACTGTGCAAGGCCTATAGACTTTATACACCAATAGACCCAGCCAGAGGCTGCTGGGTCTCAGATGGTGATAAATGCAGCCTTTGTCTCTAGCCTACCCTGAAAATGTCAGATGGGGGGGGGGGGGGGGGCACCAAGTGACCCATGAATTTTTATACATCCCTGAATGCCCAGTGCCTTTGTTAGGAAGAGACTTGCTGTCTAAATTGGGGGCACAAGTCACCTTTCCCCCCACGAAAGACCCACTGTTTGAGTGGGCTCAACCACCTATTTACTTCCTCTCAGTAACCCCACAAGATGAAGGGAGGTTGCACGATCTCCCAGAAGGGAAACCGGACAGGCTAAATGGTCAAGAGAGAGAGTTAACTCAACAATTCCCTGAGGTCTGGGCAGAAGACAACCCCCGCCCCCCGCCCCCCAGGCTTGCAAAACAAGTCCCACTGGCAATAGAACTCAAACCCAGTACAGTTACATCAGCACCCGCCTTGGGCCTGCCAGACCTTGCTTAGCCATTTACTCTTTACGCGACTGAAAAGGACAAGGTGGCTATGGGAGTGTTGTCCCAGACTATGGGGACATGGGACAGACCTGTGACTTATCTCTAATCGGCTGGACAGTGTTGCCACTGGGTGGCTGGGATGATTATGGGCAGTTGCTGCAGTTGCCTTACTGGTCTGGGAAGCAACCAAGCTGATTTGGTCCAAGATTTGTTCGTAAATGTCCTGCACAAGGTCAATACTCTCCTGTGAGGGGACCCCCATAAATGACTGTCAACATCCCAGATTATGCAATACCAGGGACTGTTATGTGAGAACCCCCATGTTACTACTAGCCTCGTCAGGCCCTGAATCTGGCCACTCTCTTTCTTGTGGGAGAAGGTGGGCCCTCATGTGATTGCAAGGAAATATGCTAGCAGACCTAACTTGAGAGACCAGCCAATCCCGGACCCAGATTCGGTCGTGTACACCAACGGCACCAGCCTGGTGAAACAAGGACAATGACTGTCGGGATATGCAGTGGTCACAGAAGAAACCATCGTAGAGGCTAGCTCTCTGCCATCACACTGCTCCACTCAACAGGCCAAACTATATGCTCTAATCCAGACCCTCCAGCTGTCAAAAGGTAAGAAGACAAACCTTGACACCGACTCCAGGTATGCTTTTGCCACACTACAGGGCTCTGTATAAGGAGAAAGGCCTTTGAAAGCTAGTGAAAAAGATATTTAAAATAAGGAAGAAATTAAGACTCTATTAGATACTGCCTGGGAACCAGAAAGAGTTGCAGTCATACAATGCTGAGAACGTCAGAAAGAGGATACTCCCTGGGCTCAGGGAACAGACTGGCAGATAAGACCTTGAAACAAGCAGCCGAGGGCTTGGGGGTGGCAAGTGAAGCCCCTATTAAAGCTCTCGTATTGGCGGAGCTACCTGAGCTAACACTAGACTCTCCAAAATACACTGAAGCTCAAAACTAACTAGCCAAAGCAGAAGGGGCCATCAAGACTGAAAAGGGATGGTGGGAATTGCCAAGTGGCCAATTATGGGTACCGGAGGAGCTGGCACCCATTCTGGTAAGCCAAACACACCAAGCGACCCATCTAGGCCATGATAAATTGGAAGAGATAATTTGAAACTATTTCTTGGTTCCCCACCTGTCTTCCCCATGCAGGACAAAATCTCAGAACTGCACTGCCTGCTCACAGGCCAATGCTGCCTCTTGGCACAGACAGAAAACTCCAGGGATTCAGGTAAAAGGCATGCTGCCTTTTGAACACCTGGAAGTGGACTTCCCTGAAATGAAACCTCACAGACACTACCATTACCTGCTGGTCATACTATGTATGTTCTCGGGATGGGTAGAAGATTTTCATACCCAGACTGAAAGAGCATCAAAGGTAGACTGGTGCCTGCTTAGGGAGATAGTTCCCAGATTTGGATTTCCTACCAGCATTGGATCGGACAATGGCCCAGCTTTCATAGCTGATTTAGTATAACAAGTAAGCAAAACTTTAAACATCAGGTGGAAATTACATACAGCATATAGGCCCCAGAGTTCTGGGATGGTGGAAGGAACCAACCAGACACTTAAAGAGACACTCTCCAAGTGGATCTTAGAGACTGATGGTTCCTGGGTGGACTTGTTTCTGACGGCTCTGCTCAGATTCAGGATGACCCCACAGTCCCATGGCTCGTCTCCATACAAGATTGTGTATGGGAGGCCCCCTCCCATAATAAAACAGGTGTCAACAAATTTGCCTCAGGTAAGGGGAGATGAGATTTCACAGCAGATGGAATAACTGGGTAAGGTAATAAATCAGGTAACTAAGTTTGTACAAGAAAAGGTGCCATTCCCCCTTGGGAAACAGATTCACGAATTTGTGCCCAGGGATCAGGTGTGGTCAAGGACTGGAAACATGATTCCTTGGAACCACATTCAGTTCATTTCAGTTGCTCAGTCGTGTCTAACTCTTTGAGACCCCATGAACTGCAGCACATCAGGCCTCCCTGTCCATCACCAACTCCCGGAGTTCACTCAAACTCTTCTCCATCAAATCAGTGATGCCATCCAGCCATCTCATCCTCTGTCGTCCCCTTCTCCTCCTGCCCCCAATCCCTCCCAGCATCAGAGTCTTTTCCAATGAGTCAACCCTTTGCATGAGGTGGCCAAAATACTGGAGTTTCAGCTTCAGCGTCATTCCTTCCAAAGAACACCCAGGACTGATCTCCTTTAGAATGGACTGGTTGGATCTTCTTGCAGTCCAAGGGACTCTCAAGAGTCTTCTCCAACACCACAGTTCAAAAGCATCAATTCTTTGGGGCTCAGCTTTCTTCACAGTCCAACTATCGTGTTCATAGATGACCACTGGAAAAACCATAGCCTTGACTAGATGAACCTTTGTTGGCAAAGTAATGTGTCTGCTTTTGAATATGCTATCTAGGTTGGTCATAACTTTCCTTCCAAGGAGTAAGTGTCTTTTAATATCATGGCTGCAGTCACCATCTGCAGTGATTTTGGAGTCCCAAAAAATAAAGTCTGACACTGTTTCCATTGTTTCCCCATCTATTTCCCATGAACTGATGGGACCCCACATTGGAAGGATCCATATGCTGTTGTTCTAACCAGCCCTAATCCAGTTAAATTTGCAGGTGTCACTCCTTGGATCCACCACATGAGACTGAAGAGAGCATACCACGCAGACCCAGAGGACACCAAGTGGACTACACAAAAGGACCCCTCTGATCCCCATGAAACCAAGATCATCTTAAAGAAGAACAAGAGGTGAAGCTCTACAATCAACTGCTGCTACAAGGACTTCCTGGTATCATCTTGAGACTAACCAGAGTTTCAGTACAAAGAGGGACCTGTGCTATAATCAAAGTTGAATGTTGTACATATATTCCTGATTTATCTGGCTAAATATCAGCCACCCTAGATGACATGAGGGTCAGGTAAAAGATATGTCTGATGATAATCTTCCTTTTTGGACTTCGGTCCTATCTTGGGTGAAGGGTGATTGGTGGAAAACTATATTTATAATTGTTATAGTTGCCTTGATAGTTCTGCTTTGTGAACCCTTTATTTTACAATCTATTATGAACTTTGTAACCCAAAGGTTGATGTTGTTCTCCCAAATTGGAGGTCAGAGAGTCAGGGTGCAATATATCCCTATGAATGATGCTCATACTATGAGTTAAGAGCATCAAGAGGGGGAAATGAAGGAGGAAACAGATAGAACAGACTCCATCTTGAAAGCAGGACTCCATCTTGGGCCAGACTGTGGACTTTGAGATATATGCCCAGTATCTATGGAAACGACATACCAACTGGAAAACCAGGCCCCCTGGATGGAAGAGCCCCAGGGCTCATACCTAGACTCTCTGTTGCCTAAAAGAATACCCTAATTTTCTGTGTAACTGAATAGAATCATAAACTCTATTATCCTTATTGGGGTATGACCACAGGCATATTGATAATTGTCCACTGTTAACTATGTAGGCCTAAGGCATATGAGTCACGGGTTGACTTTGATTGTATCTTTCTTTTCCTTTCTTCAGACTAGTTTCAGGGAATTTGGGGAGGTGGGTTTAGGCACGTACACTTAGGGTATATAAGGTTTTCAGAAAAACTGGTCAGGAGACTGCCTTGGGCCCGCCGGTACTCCACTATCTGCATTGTCCTTCTGAGTGGGTTTGTTTCCCAGAACGCTTGGCTACAACAAAGGGACTATTGCAAGCTGAAATGAAAGAACACTAGAAAAAGCCATATAAAGAAATAAGTATCTTAATAAAGGAAAACAGGTGGACAATTATAAAAGTTAATATTGTTATAACAGTCATTCGTAACTTCACTTCTTGTTTTAAATATGACTTAAGAGACTAATTCACATTTTAAAAATAATCATTAGTCTAAAAGCTAGTATGATTGTAAGCATTAGTTTGTAACTACACATTTTGGTTTTTAAATAATTTAAGATATTAATGCATTTAAAAGAAGTGTTAGTTTATATTTTGGAACAATACATTAAGATGTAATTTTGTGACATCAACAACTGAGAGGGTCATCGTTAACAGAGATGTTAAAGAGGTAGAAATTTTGTATGTTATTGAAGTGAGTATAAATTCAAATTACATTGCTATAATTTTAGGATATTAAATGTTATCTGTTTTTACAATCACAAAGAAAACAGCAATAGAATATATACAAAAGAAAATTAGGAAGATACATATATGTCTCACTATAAAAATCAACCAAACACAAAATAAGACAGTAATGCAGGAAATGAGGGACAAAAAACTACAAGGCATATATAGAACAAATACCAAAATGACAAATCCTCAGGGATTACTTGAATGTAAATAGATTAAACCCTAACCAAAATACAGAGGTTGGCAGAATGGTTTTAAAAACATGATCCAACTATATGCTGTCTATAAGAGGCTCACTTTAGAGACTGAAAGTGAAAGGAAGGAAAAAAACATTCCATGAAAATAATAACCAAAAGAGAACAGAGGTGGCCATACTAATATCAGACAAAATAGACTTTAAGTTGCTTTTACAGTCACAAGATACAAAGTAGTGCATTGTATATTAATAAAAGTTTCAACAAAGCAAGAAGATAAAATAATTATAAACATGTATGCACCTAATGATCATAAAAAATATAGAAAGCAAGACTGACAGAACTGAAAAGAGAAATGCATAGTTTTACAATCAAAGCTGGAGATTTCAATATCCCATTCTCAATAATGAATAGAACAATCAGACAACATAAGTAACAAAATAGAGGACTTAACACAATTAGCCAACTAAATCTAATAGATGTAAACAGAACATTATACTCAGAACAATACTATACACATTTTTCTCAAGTGCATATGGGACATTTACTAGGATAGACCATATTTTAGGTCAAAAATGAAGTACTAATAGATTTTTAAAGACAAGTACCAAGCAAAGTATCTTCTTTGACCACAACAGGATTAAGTTAGAAATCAATAATAGAAGTAAAACTAGAAAATCCATAAATATTTGGAAACTAAATAGTACACTGTTAAACAACCAGTTAATTAAAGAAAAAAATCACAAAGAACTTAGAAAATCTTAGCAATGAATGAAAATAAAAATACAACACACCAAAATTTATGTGACACAGCAAAAGCAGCACTAAGGAGAAATTTATAGTTTTAAAAGAAACTTTTTTTACATTACATTACATTAAAAAGAAAAAAATCTCAAATCAACAACTGAACTTTACAGCCTAAAGTGCTAATAAGAGCAAACAACACAAAACTAGCAGAAGGAAGGAAATAATAGAAACTAGACTAGAGATCAACAAAGCAGAAAACAGAAAAATAATAGAAAAAACAATAAAACCGAAAGTTGGTTCTTTGAAAAGGTCAGCACAATTGACAAAACTTTACCTAGATGGACTAAGAAAAAAAGAGAGAAGATTCAAATTACTAAAATCATAAATTAAAGTGGGAACACTACTACCAATTCTATAGAAATATAAAAGATTGTATGAAAATACTATGATCAAGTACAGTGACGAATTGGGTAAGTTGTGTGAAATGGATGAACTTCTAGAAACATAAAACCTATAGAGACTAAATCAGGAAGAAACAGAAAATCTTAATAATCCTTTTCCTAAAAGGATTTTGAATCAGTAATCAGAAAATCTCCCCCAAAAATAAAAGTTGTGGACCTGATAATGTCTTCACTGATGAATTCTGCCAAATATTTAAAGAACTAACACCAACCTCTCTCAAGCTTTTCCAAAAAAAATTAAGAAAAGTGAACAACACATTTTAACTCATTCTATGAGGCCAGCATTACCCTGATAGCTGCTGCTGCTACTTAGTCGCTTCAGTCGTGTCCAACTCTGTATGACCCCAGCGACGGCAGCCCACCAGGCTCCCCCGTCCCTGGGATTCTCCAGGCAAGAACACTGGAGTGTGCTGCCATTTCCTTCTCCAATGCATGAAAGTGAAAAGTGAAAGTGAAGTCTCTCAGTCATGTCCGACTCCCACGGACCCCATGGACTGCAGCCCACCAGGCTCCTCCATCCGTGGGATTTGCCAGGCAAGAGTACTGGAGTGGGTTGCCATTGCCTTCTCCGACCCTGATAGCAAAGCCAGACAAAAGCACTATAAGAAAACTACAGACAAATATCTCTTATCAACATTGATGCAAAAAATCCTCCACAAAATATACTAGCAACTTAATTCAGTGGCATATTAAAAGAATTATACACCATGACCAAGTGGGATTTGTTCCTGGAATGCAGGAATGATTCAACATACATAAACTAATTAACGTAATACAGTACATCAACAGAATGCAAAGGGGATAAAAACTCACATGATCATCTTAGTTGATGCAGCAAAAGCATTTGACAAAACTCATGATAAAAATACAAAAAAATAGGACTTCACAAAAACTACCTTATAATAAAAGCCACATACAAAAAATCTATAGTAAACATCAAACTCAATGGTAAAGCACTGAAACCATTTCCTCTAAGTTCAAGAACAGTGCAAAGATGCCTGCTTTCACCACTTCTATTCAACATAGTATTGATCTAGCCAGAACAATTAGGCAAGAAAAAGAAAGAAAAAGCATCCAAACCAGAAAGGAAGTAAAATTATCTCCAGTTGCAGATAATGTGATCTTACATGTAGAAAGTTCTAAAGCTTTCACAGGCCACACACACACACACAAATATATATATATAGTTAGAATTAATTAATTTAGTAAAGTACCAGGGGAAAAGTCAACACACAAAAATCAGTTGCATTTCTATACATGAAGAATTAACAATCTGAAAAAGAAATTACAAAAACAACTCCATTCACAATAGCATCAGAAATAATAAAACACTTAGAAATTGCCTAAACCAAGGGGGTAGAAGAATTGTACAATGACAGAACATTGTTGAAAGAAATTTTAAACAGTATAAATAAATGGAAACATATCCCATGTCTACAGACTGGGAGACTTCATATTGTTCAAGTGTCGGTTCTACACAAAGCAAGCTACAGGTTCAACGTAATCCCTATCAAAATCCCAATGATATATATATATATATATATATATATATTTTTTTTTTTTTTTTTTTTAAAGAGAAAAACTCATCCTCAAATTCACATGAAATATCAAGGGACCCAGAATACCAGAACAATCTTCAAAAGAAAGCACAAAACTGGAAGACTCACACTTCCTAATTTTAAAACTTACTAAAAAGCTACAGTAATCAAAACAATGTGGTATTGGCATAAAAATAGGCAGATACACCAACAAATAGAAGAGAGCCCACAATAAACCCTGGAAAATATGGCCAAATGATTTTGACAAGGCAACCAACACCATTCAATGAGGAAAGGACAGCTTTTTCAATAAATGGTCTTGGGAAAATTAGATATTCATATGCAAAAAAATGAAAGTGGACCCTAACTTAACTCCATACACAAAAATTAACCCAAAATGGATCAAGAACATATTGTAAGAGCTAAAACCGTAAAACCCTTAGGGAAAAATACAACAAAACTTTATGACACTGTATTTGACAATGATTTTTAGAACACGACTTGAAAGGCACAAGTAACCAAGGAAAAAACCAGACTTTGCAAAATTTTTTAATTTTTGTGCATCAGTAGATGATATCAACAGAGTAAAAAGGCAATCCACAGAATGGAAGAAAAATATTTATAAATCACACATCTGATAAGGGATTAATACCCAGAATATATTTTTAAAAAACCAAAACCTCCTAAAATCAACAACATGAAACAACCTGATTTTAAAATGAGCAAAGAACTTTATTTCTCTAGAGAAAATAAATAAATGGACAATAAGCACACAGAAAAAGACACTCAACACCACTAACATTTGGGGAAATGCAAATCAAAACTAAAATGAGATACCACCTCACACCCATTAGGATGGCTACTATTTAAAAATCAGATAAAAACAGAAGATAAGTGTTAGTGAGGGTGTGGAGAAATTAAAACTCTTGTGCACTGCTGGTAATGTGAAATGATACAATCTCTGTAGAAACCAGTATGGGGTTTCCTCAAACACTTAAAAATGAAATTACTACATGATCTATCAATTCCATTTTTGTGTATATACCCCAAGTTATTGAAAACAGGATCTCGTATATGTATACCCATGTTCTTAGCAGCATTATTCACAATGGCTAAAATATGGAAGCAACCCAAGAATCTATTGACAAATCAATGGATAAGCAAAATGTGATATAAATATACAATGAAAATTGTTCAACTTTAAAAGGAAAGAAAAATCTATGTATCCTACAACATGAATGAACCTTGAGGACATTATTGTGAAATAAGTCAGTAACAAAAAAAGACAAATACTTTACGATTCCATTTATATGAGGTACTTAGCATAGTCAAAATCATAGAGATTTGGAAGTAGAATGGTGGTTGCCAGGGACTCGG
This sequence comes from Bos indicus, assembly GCF_029378745.1. Taxonomy (NCBI): domain Eukaryota; kingdom Metazoa; phylum Chordata; class Mammalia; order Artiodactyla; family Bovidae; genus Bos; species Bos indicus. Next base: position 58,413,753 of record NC_091775.1, on the reverse strand, counting down.
GGTGAGAGAGGAATGGGCGGGTATTGTTTAATGAGTATGGAGTTTCAGTTTTACAAGATAAAAGGCTTAGGGAGTTAGATGGTGACTATGGTCCCACAACACTACGAATGTATTTTATACCACTTACCTATATACCTAAAAATAGTTACAATGATACATTTTATATTATGTGTATTTTAGAACAATTTAAAAAATGGAAAAAAAAAAATCCTGGAACTTGAAGTCACAGTACTTTAAGAACCATGGTGAGTTACAAGTATTTCCTCTTCCTATGACTTGTTTCACAGCTCAGGTTTGAAAACTATCATATTTTCTTGTAGCAACTTCCTCTCATTTTTGTACTATGCAAATTAAGAGGGTTGGTAATTTCAGGTTTTATGTGAAGCAATAATACAATTACGAAGCTTGTAATAAGTGTGTAAGCTTTGGATAAGAACTAAATATCCTCATTTCCCTCTATTACCTGAAGTCTCCTGATAAGCATCACCTCTAATTCTCACTGGGTACCACTATTTCCTGCTGGACTCTGTCTCCAAGTCTCCAAATGAGGATTTCCATCACCTTCATTGAGTCCACACAATGGCTAACGGAGTATGGCAGAAACAGTGGAATTCACCAAACATTCCAGCTGATTTCCCACATTTTCCAGCCCTCTTGCAGTTAGGCATCCACTTGACTAGTGCTGGTCAATGGACTGTGAATAGAAAGGATGTGTGTCATTTTCAGGCTTCAATGTAGAAAAGCCAATATAGAACCTTCCCTGAGTCTGTCCCTCTAACCAAGAAGGTCATGTGTTCCACACAGTACAAACTTAAAATGATAGAGCCTTTATCAATCCGGGTCCCAGTGACTGGGGTAATGAAGCCCCCACCAATCTGCACTGACCATGTAGAATGAGAAATAAATTAATTATTTATTTCTATCCCAGTGCTATCAAGCCACTGGGATTCCACACTTGGTTGTTACTGCATCATTAGCTAGCCTATTCATACTACCAGACATAGTTTTTGGTGAAATCACTCTTTTAGTTTTTATCTATAGCCAACCACATCTATAGTAATCAGACATGAGGTAAGTAGGAGTAATATACATTTTACTGCCTTCAGAATTGCTCCTAATGGATTCATCTCCAAGAAACTCTACATGCAAATAGCCTTCTACCTATCTGTTCTTCCAATTCATCAAACATCAGAAACTCATAGTGGATACATCTTAGGCTCCTGCTGAATAACTCATCTACTTGTTACTCTAATTCTAAGTATGGCACACTCAAAAGTGGGTAGAATGCAACTAAGTTAGAAAAGGGGCCAAAGACCTGAACAGATGCCTAACCAAAAACAGATAAGCAAATGGCAAATAAGCATATGAAAAGATGCCCAACGTTGTATATCATTAGGAAACTGGAAATTAAAAGAACAATGAGATACACACCTATTAGAATGGCCAAACTCCAAAACACTGAAAACATCAAATGCTGATAAGGATATGGAGCAACAGGAACTCTCATTCATGGCTGATAGGAATGAAAAATGGTATAGCCATTTTGAAAGACAAGTCAGCAGCTCCTTATAAAATTAATCATACTCTTACTATATGACCCAGCAATCATGAGTCTTGGTATTTATCAAAAGGAGTTCAAAACTTATATCCACACACAGAAAAATCTATGTACAGATGTTTATAGCAGCTTTATTCATAACTGACAGAACTTGGAAGTAATTAAGATGTTCTGCAGAAAGAGAATGAATAAATAAACTGTGTTACATCTAGACAATGGAATATTATTCAGTGGTAAAAAGAATGAGCTACCATACTTAGAATTACAGTAACAGGTAGATGAGTAAATGAGCTACCAAGCCACAAAAAGGCATGGAGGAAACAAATGCACATTACTAAGTGAAAGAAGCCAACCTAAAAAGGCTACATAATACATGATTTCCTTTCCTCTGGGAAAGGAAAAATAAGACAGTAAAAAGATCAAGGGGAGGAAAAAGGAGGGGTGAACAGACAGAACAGAGAGGATTTTTTAGAGCTATGAAACTATTCAGTATGACATAATGAGGAATACATGTCATTATGCATTTTTCCACATCCATATAATATATATATATCATCAGAAATAAATTCTAATGTAAACTGTGGACTTCAAGTGATAATGGTATGCCAATAACATTCACCAAATTGTCATAACTGTAGCACTCTGGTAGAGAATGTTGATAGTGGGAGAGTGTGTGTAAGTTGGAGCAGAAGAGTAAGCGGAAATCTCTGTTACCTTCTGCTTAATTTTGCTGTGAGCCTAAAACTGCTCTAGAAAATAAAATCTATTTAAAAAGTTAAAAAATAAAGCACACACATATAAAAATAGAGGCAAAAGCAGAGAACAAATTTTAAAATGTCTCTTAATTATCATATTGGTGGCCTTAGTAATAGTATAATTGTTCTGAGACTACTGTGTTTAAAAACAAACAGAAAAAAAAAACCTACAACATCAAATTTGAACTGAAAATATCAAAATGAACTTATGAGGCATTTTATCTTTAAAAATATATGGATATTTCCTAGTTCCATCTGCTGAAAAGGCCTAAAAACAATAACCAACACAGTAGTAATGAACATACTTTGTGCCTGGGTTGTCACTTCAAAATACCATTGCCTTCTAAAAGAAACTGGGCTTCCCAGGTGGCTCGGTGGAAAGAATTCACCTGCCAATGCAGGAGACGAGGGTTCAATCTCTGTGCTGGGAAAATCCCCTGGAGAAGGAAATGGCAATCCACTCCAGTATTCTTGCCTGGGAAATCCCATGGACAGAGGAGTCTGGCAGGCTGTAGTTCATGGGATTTCAAAAGAGTGGGGCACAACTTAGCAACTAAACAATGACAGCTAAAAGAAACCAGGGATTCTTGAAGAAATGGCAGATTCCAGGTCTAGGGCAGGAAATGTACAAGATGAACCTAGAATATTTTGTTATATCAAATAGTAAGTAAGCCATCAAAGACTACAAGGGTCATATCTTCTAGTGCCAATGGAAGAGGATCTCACTGGCCAAAGATTGGATGAATTAAAATTAAGGTAATTATAACAGTTGCTTGCAGAGAAGGCAATGGCACCCCACTCCAGTACTCTTGCCTGGAAAATCCCATGGACGGAGGAGCCTGGTGGGCTGCAGTCCATGGGGTCGCTAAGAGTTGGACACGACTGAGTGACTTCACTTTCACTTTTCACTTTCATGCATTGGAGAAGGAAATGGCAACCCACTCCAGTGTTCTTGCCTGGAGAATCCCAGGGACGGGGAGCCTGGTGGGCTGCCGTCTCTGGGGTCACACAGAGTCGGACACAACTGAAGCAACTTAGCAGCAGCAGCAGCAGCAATAGTTGCTTGAAACCTATCCAGGATGTTGAATACATATATGAACACATGGATACACCAGTTCATGATAATTAAAATGAAAAATAATCTTTGGAGGATAATAGAAAACATTCATTATTTTGACAACTGATAAAGAAAAGAATTAAGCATTTACTTTGCCTTTTCTATCTGAATTATACCACCAATGATACAAATAATAGATGAGGGAAAATGTCTGTTATAGAAATATTCTAACTAATGAATATTAATAAAATAATAGAATTCTAATACTCTGTAGTTCACAATAAACATGGATATATACATTGAGAGAGTCAACTAGTCATTACAGTATATGCTTCCTGATGAATCACCCATCATCTTGCCTAAGAGACTGAGCTTGAGCTTCAAGCCTCCAAATCCAGCTGCAGGAAATACAGAGGACAGAGGAACCTGTTGAACTGCATCAGGAGTATGCAATGAAAATGGACCCCAGGAATTTTTGCAGGTGAAATGACTTGGGTTCTTCAACAGATCAATGGTATAAAAGAGGAAACTTTGACCTGGAGAACTAAAGAGATTTAAAACACATATAGACATTTTTCTTCATGGACAAAACTATAGTGTTTAAAGATCTACTTTGTTGGTAACCACCAATTCCGCCCCCCACCCCGCCCCCCAAAAAACAACAACCACAACAGAAGAAAGTGATTCCTATAGAAGTTGGTACAGTAGTTACTTTCAGGGGCAGGGAGACCCAGGACAGAGCCCTTGGAGGGCTTCTGACATGACTGACAATGTGCTCTTTCTTTATCTGGTGACAAGTAAGTAGGTGCTTAACAATCCACTAAGCCTTGAATTTGTTTGGTTTGGTTTTTTGCATTTGTGTTTTATTTTATGATTTTAAAAAGACTTTAACACACATACACAAACACACACACACAATGAGCTGAGGTATCTGGAGAAGGCATTCCAGAGGTTAAGATATCTTGAACTAAGTCTTAGAAGACAAGGCAAATGCAAGTTAGGAAAATAAACTCAAAATGGATTAAAGATCTAAACGTAAGACCAGAAACTATAAAACTCCTAGAGGAGAACATAGGCAAAACACTCTCCGACATACATCACAGCAGGATCTTCTATGACCCACCTCTCAGAATATTGGAAATCAAAGCAAAAATAAACAAATGGGACCAAATTAAACTTAAAAGTTTCTGCACAACAAAGGAAACTATAAGCAAGGTGAAAAGACAGCCTTCAGAATGGGAGAAAATAATAGCAAATGAAGCAACTGACAAACAACTAATCTCAAAAATATACAAGCAACTCCTACAGCTCAACTCCAGAAAAATAAATGACCCAATCAAAAAATGGGCCAAAGAACTAAATAGACATTTCTCCAAAGAAGACATACAGATGGCTAACAAACACATGAAAACATGCTCAACATCTCTCATTATCAGAGAAATGCAAATCAAAACCACTATGAGGTACCATTTCACGCCAGTCAGAATGGCTGCGATCCAAAAGTCTACAAGCAATAAATGCTGGAGAGGGTGTGGAGAAAAGGGAACTCTCTTACACTGTTGGTGGGAATGCAAACTAGTACAGCCACTATGGAGAACAGTGTGGAGATTCCATAAAAAAACTGGAAATAGAACTGCCTTATGACCCAGCAATCCCACTGCTGGGCATACACACTGAGGAAACCAGAAGGGAAAGAGATACATGTACCCCAGTGTTCATCGCAGCACTGTTTATAATAGCCAGGACATGGAAGCAACCTACACGTCCATCAGCAGATGAATGGATAGGAAAGCTGTGGTACATATACACAATGGAGTATTACTCAGCCATTAAAAAGAATGCATCTGAATCAGTTCTAATGAGGTGGATGAAACCGGAGCCTATTATACAGAGTGAAGTAAGCCAGAAAGAAAAACACCAATACAGTATACTAACGCATATATATGGAATTTAGAAAGATGGTAACAATAACCCTGTATACGAGACAGCAAAAGAGTCACTGATGTATAGAACAGTCTTTTGGACTCTGTGGGAGAGGGAGAGGGTGGGATGATTTGGGAGAATGGCATTGAAACATGTATAATATCATATATGAAATGAGTCACCAGTCCAGGTTCGATGCACAATACTGGATGCTTGGGGCTGGTGCACTGGGATGACCCAGAGGGATGGTATGGGGAGGGAGGAGGGAGGAGGGTTCAGGATGGGGAACACGTGTATACCTGTGGTGGATTCATGTTGATATATGGCAAAACCAATACAATATTGTTAAGTTAAAAAATAAAATTTTTAAAAAAGGAAAAAAAAAAAAAAAGAAAATCTAATTGGCTTAGAAGAAAATAAATCTCCCAGAATACTGCTTGAGCTCCTCATCCCTTTGAGGGGAACACCTCAAATCCCTCAAACCCAAACCAAGCAAGCTTGGAACCAGGCATAATCCTCCTTCCTAAGTGTTGCACATTTTCACTGCCCCACATGGTTCTTATTGTGCCAAGTAAAAAAACACCTCCCTTCCTATGTTCTTCTTGGCTTAGGCATAAACTCCACCCAAATAGGTACATTCATCAGCTATAGCCAACTATCTGTAAAAGCTAGAGAAGACAAACCTGGGATGCTAGAATCAACAGCTCCCTCACATTCTGAGGGTATGTCATTTGACCAGAGAGAAACCAGGGGAGCAGCTCTTCTTTCTTTCAACCCAAAGCTGGAAAAAAAAAATCTTTAACTTTTTTTTTTTTAATTCACTGACCCAAAGTAGTGGTCTCCAGATTAGAAATCAGATCCAGCCAAGATTAGGGGAGACGCCACATGAGGAAGGCTGGCGCTAAGCTGATAAGCATAAAGTATTCTTGGAATTGTTGTGCTTTTTTTAAAATGATTGTGTTTTCATTTCACATTTTTTGTTGCTTCTGGGCCATTTTCATTAGGGGTTGAATATTTCTCTGGATTTTCTGTTTTGTCAGGGACATCAAGTCTTCTTTCAGGAACGCATTCGTTCCTCAATTCAATTCTCTTTTCCTTCTCTCCAAGTATTCCATGTAGCCTGAGCCAATCTCATTTCTGTTGACTGTCTTCCACCTGATCACCCTTCTGGATCTAGAACCTGTTGCTCTGGTTTGTCTCTCCTGCTTTCAGGTCTAGAAAAGGCCAGGTGAAAATCATAGATGTCTAGATACCTTCATTAGGAAAGTATAAAAGGCGACTTCTATACCGATGTCCATTGAAGGGAGGACCTAAGTGAGGATTCTTATCCCTAATTCACTGAGTACCAAAGAATTGACGCTTTTGAACTCTGGTGTTGGAGAAGACTCTTGAGAGTCCTTGGACTGCAAGGAGATCAAACCAGTCAATCCTAAAGGAAATAAGTCCTGAATATTCATTGGAAGGACTGATGCTGAAGCTGAAACTCCCAACACTTTAGTCACCTGATGTGAAGAGCCAACTCATTAGAAAATATCCTGATGCCAGGAAAGATTGAAGGCAGGAGGAGAAAGGAATGAGATCATTGGATGGCATCACCAACTCAATGGACACAAGTTTGAGCAAACTCCAGGAGATAGTGAAGGACAGGGAAGCCTGGAGTGCTGCAGTCCATGGGGTTGCAAAGAGTCAGACACGACTGAGCGACAGAACAACAACAAATTCACTGGGGCCACTTGGTAAGCAGAGGAAAGAGATGGAAACAGATGTCCACCGTGGGACAAGAAGAGAAGTCAGTGCAAGTTAATTCTGTGTGCTGGGTCTCTCCCTTAAAGTCGTGGTGATGTGAGCCAGCCCCACTCAGCAGCCCCCTACACTTGCACCCCAACCTCCGAAATCCAGAACCGTCCTGGGTGGTGTTGGAGTGGGGTGGTTCTCAATGACACGGTTATTGTGAATTTCGCTTAGCACTTGTATCTGGGAATTTAATCTGAAAGCTGTGCTTCTCCTTAGAGAAATTCCATCGTGTTTTCTGGAAGGCATTTTGGAGGGTAAAGTCCCTTCTTTCTCCAGCACATAAAACTCTTTCAAGTAATTGGCAGCTTCCCCTGCAAAGGTATGTAAAGTATATGGACTCAAACCAGGACTAACTGGAGAGAACAGCAGGGAGTGCCCAGAGCACGTGTCTGTGGCGGGGAAATGTATACTGCGGGCTGTGGTGGCGAGGCCTCTGACGCACCCCGGGATTTCAGGCTCTGGGGGATGCCTGAAGTGTCTGGGGGGCCCTCCAGAGCTGGGGAGGGGGAGAGAGCAGAGTCTCGCCATGAAACAGTTCAGGACCTTTGGCCCAATGCATGTTGTCACCAGCAGTCACGCTGGGGCCAGTTCCCAAGAAATTTCAATAGTCAGCTTTTCATTTCCTCTAATAGTGGGAGCTGTTCTCCCAGACTCAGCAGGAAGTACGCAACTGCTAACGTAATCCTGAAAAGACAGCACTCCCCAAGGTGCCACCCACAGTAAGAGCCCAGTCCAGAAGTGGATAGCTGCTCTATCCACTTGTTCCCACTAGGCAATTAATCTTGGGTCTTCCGTCCTCCACTTATCATCAGAGATGTGTTCATAGGGGTGCTAGAGGGATGTGGGAGTTATAGTGTGTGCTTGGATGCCCCAAGGGCTTAACACTCACACTCAGAGAAATAAAAGAGAAGAGAGAGAAAAAGAGGAGGGAACTAGCACATTTGCCGGACGTCAGAAGGAAGTAACAAACTACTTTTCTAATAGAAAAGAACTCTTTCAGTAGTTGGGGTGTTTCTTTAAAAAGTCACAGGGAGTTGAGGAAAGAGAAGCATTTTCTGGTCAGAAGGATCTGGATTTATCACGGAAATTAAAGCAGAAATATTTGCCCTTGAGACCAACACTGTTCTTTCCAGACTGTGCTGCCCAGAAAGCTGCTGAGTACATATAACGTTTGAAAGTATTTGCAGGTGGGATGGCATAGTGGTTAGAAACAGAGTTTGAAGGGAAAAACCCAAACTTAAATCTGGATTGTTTCACTTACCAGCTACTAAAAGTTATTAATTTCTTTAGAATTCACTTTACTCACCTCCCCAAAGGCTCAGCGGTAAAAAAAATCTGCCTGCAATGCAGGGGACACAGGAGACATGGGTTTGATTCCTGGTTGGAACGATCCCCTAGAGGAGGAAATGGCAACTCACTCTAGTATTCTTGCCAGGAAAATCCCCTGGACAGAGGATCCTGGTGGGCTACAGTCCAAGGGGTTGCAAAGAGTCAGACATGACTGAACGCAAAGCACAGAGACAAACAGGATAATATTTATAACTGTTCCTACTTTGTGGGACTGGTGAGTTTTAATGAGATGATGTGCTTAAATTACCAAGCAGAGTACCTAATAGGTGGCTTATGTTCCATAAATACAATGTTATCATTATTATTATTTACTAGGGTAAAGCTTTTCAAAGAACATATGTCCCCATGAGTGATAAAGAGAAGCATTAGCTGGAGATCCACATTCTTCATATATCCCACCATCAGGGAAACTTTTCCTTCCAGGTCATACCTGAAAGCAGGAGAGAAAAAGAGAAACAGGCATGAAAGTGGTCAACTAAACCCTTGTGATGAATGGGTGTTATTGTTGTTCAGTTGCTCAGTCATGTCTGACTCCTTGCAACTCCACAGACTGCAACACACCAAGCTTCCCTGTCCTTTATTATCTCCAAGAGTTTGGTCAAACTCATGTCCATTGAGTTGGTGATTCCATCGACTCAATGAATATGATGGGTAACAGATTTTAAAATCAGTTTACCTTTTTATGAGGCATAAAGGATGAGAAGGGACAAGAGAACATGGAAAGGGCCCTATGCAGAAGATATTGCTGCTGAAACTCCTAATTCTTTCTAATCCCACTTAACCTACACAGACATGAAGTCATGTCTAACTCCTTGCAACCCCATGGCCTGCAGCACACCAGGCTTCCCTGTCCTTCAAGAGTTTGGCCAAACTCATGTCCATTGAGTCAGTGATGCCATCCAATCATCTCATCCTCTGTCGCCCCCTTCTCCTCCTGCCTTCAATCTTTTCCAGCATCAGAATCTTCCAATGAGTCGGCTCTTTGCATCAGGTGACCAAAGTATTGGAGTTTCACCTTCATCATGAGTCCTTCCAATGAATATTCAGGGTTGATTTCTTTTAGGATTGACTGGTTTGATCTCTGAGGGACTCTCAAGAGTCTTCTCCAGGACCACAGTTTGAAAACATCAATCCTTCGGCACTCAGCTCTCTTTATGGTTCAATTCTCACATTTATCCATTATTACTGCTGCTGCTGCTAAGTTGCTTCAGTCGTGTCCGACTCTGTGTGACCCCAGAGACGGCAGCCCACCAGGTTCCCCCATCCCTGGGATTCTCCAGGCAAGAACACTGGAGTGGGTTGCCATTTCCTTCTCCAATGCATGAAAGTGAAAAGTGAAAGTGAAGTCACTCAGTCGTGTCCAACTCTTAGCGACCCCATGGACTGCAGCCCACCAGGCTCCTCCGTCCATGGGATTTTCCAGGCAAGAGTACTGGAGTGGGGTGCCCTCGCCTTCTCCAATCCATTACTACTAGAAAAACCATAGCTTTGACTATATGGACCTTTGTCAGTAAAGTGATGTCTCTGGTTTTTTAATACACTGTCTAGGTTTGTCACAGCTTTTCTTCCAAGGACCAAGCATCTTTTAATTTCACAGCTGCAGTGATTCTGGAGCCCAAGAAGATAAAATCTGTCATTCCCCCCCCCCTCCCATCTATTCAGCATGAAGTGATGGGACAAGATGCCATGATCTTAGTTTTTTGAATGTTGAGTTTTAAGCCAGACCTAGAAACCATAGGGACTAACAAGGAGATTTGCTTTTTCTGGTGCTGGTGAAACACCCAAATGTTCTTCCTGCATCAACAAAGTCCCTGAGGAATGTAAAGTGGTGCAGTCACTATGAAAAACAGTACAGAGGTTCCTTTAAAAACTGAGAGTTAGCATGTGATCCAGCAGTCCTGCTCCTGGGTATATATCTGGTTTGTTGTTTAGTCACTAAGTCATATCTGAGTCTTTGCAACCCCAAGGACTGTAGACTGCCAAACTCTTCTGTCCATGAGATTTTCCAGGAATGGGTGGCGATTTCCTTTTCCAGGAGATCTTCCCCAGCCAGGGACTGAACCCACATCTCCTGCGTGGGCAGATGGACTATTTACTGGTGAAGCAACCAGGGAAGCCAAAACTCTAACTCAAAAAGATAAATGCACTCCAATGTTCATAGAAGCACTATTTACAATAGCCAAGACATGGAAGCAATCTAAATGCCCACCGACAGATGAGTGGATAAAGAAGATGTGGCATACACACACACACACAGAGTGGAATACTACTCAACCATAAAAAAGAATGAAATGACATTTGCAGCAATATGGATGTACCTAGAGATTGTGATACTAAGTAAAGTAAGCCAGAGAAAGGCAAATATCATGATATCACTTATATGTGGAATCTAAAATATAATACAAGAGAACTTATTTATAAAATAGAAACAGACTCACAGACATAGAAGACAAATTTATGGTTACCAAAGAGGAAAGCAGGATAGGGCTAAATAGAAGTTTGGGATTAGCACCTACAAACTACTATACATAAAATAGATAATTGACAAGGATCTACCATATAATCCATGGACTTATATTCAATATATTGTAATAAATTATAATGGAAAGTAATATCCATTAAAAGTAATATCCATTGAAAGTATAATGGAAAGTAATATCCATGGAAAAGGTCAGTTTTCATTCCAATCCCAAAGAAAGGCAATGCCAAAGAATGCTCAAACTACCACACAATTGCACTCATCTCACACGCTAGTAAAGTAATGCTCAAAATTCTCCAAGCCAGGCTTCAGCAATGTGTGAACTGTGAACTTCCTGATGTTCAAGCTAGTTTTAGAAAAGGCAGAGGAACCAGAGATCAAATTGCCAACATCTGCTGGATCATAGAAAAAGCAAGAGAGTTCCAGAAAAACATCTATTTCTGCTTTATTGACTATGCCAAAGCCTTTGACTGTGTGGATCACAATAAACTGTGGAAAATTCTGAAAGAGATGGGAATACCAGACCACTGGATCTGCCTCTTGAGAAATTTGTATGCAGGTCAGGAAGCAACAGTTAGAACTGGACATGGAACCACAGACTGGTTCCAAATCGGAAAAGGAGTTCGTCAAGGCTGCATATTGTCACCCTGCTTATTTAACTTATATGCAGAGTACATCATGAGAAACGCTGGACTGGAAGAAACGCAAGCTGGAATCAAGATTGCCAGGAGAAATATCAAGAACCTCAGATATGCAGATGACACCACCCTTATGGCAGAAAGTGAAGAGGAACTCAAAAGCCTCTTGATGAAAGTGAAAGTGGAGAGTGAAAAAGTTGGCTTAAAGCTCAACATTCAGAAAACAAAGATCATGGCATCCGGTCCCACCACTTCATGGGAAATAGATGGGGAAACAGTGGAAACAGTGTCAGACTTTATTTTTCTGGGCTCCAAAATCATTGCAGATGGTGACTGCAGCCATGAAATTAAAAGATGCTTACTCCTTGGAAGGAAAGTTATGACCAACCTAGATAGCATATTCAAAAGCAGAGACATTACTTTGCCAATAAAGGTTCGTCTAGTCAAGGCTATGGTTTTTCCTGTGGTCATGTATGGATGTGAGAGTTGGACTGTGAAGAAGGCTGAGAGCCAAAAAATTGATGCTTTTGAAGTGTGGTGTTGGAGAAGACTCTTGAGAGTCCCTTGGACTGCAAGGAGATCCAACCAGTCCATTCTGAAGGAGATCAGCCCTGGGATTTCTTTGGAAGGAATGATGCTAAAGCTGAAACTCCAGTACTTTGGCCACCTCATGCGAAGAGCTGACTCATTGGAAAAGACTCTGATGCTGGGAGGGATTGGGGGCAGGAGGAGAAGGGGACAACAGAGGATGAGATGGCTGGATGGCATCACTGACTCGATGGATGTGAGTCTGGGTGAACTCCAGGAGTTGGTGATGGACAGGGAGGCCTGGCGTGCTGCGATTCATGGGGTCTCAAAGAGTCAGACATGACTGAGCAACTGATCTGATCTGATCTGATAATGGAAAGTAATATGAAAAAGAATATATATACATGCATAACTGTATCACTTTGGTATGCACTAGAAACTAACATAACATTGTAAATCAACTATACTTCAATTTAAAAAAATAAAAGTTATTTAATAAAATTAAAAAAAAAAACTAACTCTGAGTGCAATGGAAAAACTTAGCCTGAAGGTCTGCATACAAGGAGGAATGTGATGGCCCAGAGATTTTCAGGGTGGGAAAATCTCAGAGGCTTATCTTAAACATCACTTTAAGTTAAGTCAGCGAAACTAATTCAGAAGTCACCTGAATTCACAAACCTTGAGATAAATGGAGTTTGGACCTTTCAGATCATCCCTATCTATTGCTTTTTGTCCACTTTAAAATGGCTACCTTTTATCTCACACCCTTTTCTGCCGCTTATCCTTCCCAGCCGCCATTCATGTATAATGCTGTCTTTCACAAATTTGTCAAATCCACTGGACAGCAAGGGCCTCACTGGTGGCTCAGTGGTAAAGAATCCACCTGCCAATGCCTGCCAGTGCAGGAGACATGGGTGCAATCCCTAGGTGGGGAAGATCCCTTTGAGCCAGAAATGGCAACCCACTCCAGAATTCTTGCTTGGGAAATCCCATAGTCAGTGGAGCCTGGTGGACTACAGTCCATCGGGTCACCAAAGAGTCAGACATGACTTAGTGACTAAATAACAATTAGATAGAGAGCACCTTAATCAAGCTTGCCTTTTCAGCATTTAGCATAGTTCCTGGTACATTGTAGTGGCTCCATAAATACTCACCTGATAGACTCATGGTACATCAACTATATGAAGCACAACTGAGAAAGTGGTGTGTGTTGAAGCACCTACACCTCTCCCCATGAACTAGTGACTTTGTAAACTGACAGATCTGATTGGGGAGGATAAATTAGGACCACTTGTGGAACAGACTGAAGTCAACTGGCTTGAGTGAGAATTGAACCCAGCACCTTGCTCCATTGTTAACTCAGTTGAGTTAGCAAGGTACAGGCTGCCCCTGATTCACCAGGTAGCCCCCATGCCAAGCCTCCCTCCTTTTGCAACAGCACCCATCTTTGTGATGGTGAGATAGTTCTCCAACTGTACGAGCAGCTTCTCAAAGTTCAGATGGAGAAGCTGAAGATCATCTCCTACAAGGCAACTGCTACTCTCCATTTGCAGTCTCGAATCAGCCAGCAGTTTTAAAAACGTGAATAGAAGACTAGGAGGAAACAACTGGGAAAGGAAAAGAATAAAAAAACCCTCAGCCCTCTTGGACTTATTCCAGAATGATGAGACCTCCAAGGCCTCAGAGCTACAAGATTTAACCTAGAATTTCTAAACAAAACATTGAACCTAACACCAGAATTTTATGGTGGAATCCACAACTAGAGTTGCCCTTAGCTCTGGGGGAAAAAATATTCTCAGTTCATGTTCCCAAGGTGACCAATCCCCTTTTGTCATGGCTTGACTGGTGATAAACATACAGGGCCACTCCTAGGCCAGGTTCATAACCTTTAACCCACATTGCTTTTTTCTGAGCCTGGAAAACCATCACATCCCTGTCTACTGCTGCAGACTGGTTCATTCAAGACTGCCTCCCTCCACGGGGACTTCCCTGATTTCTATAGTGCAATAAGGAGTCCTTTTTGACACCTCATAATAGTAAAGTGTGGTCCTCTTGATCATACTATTGGGAACTTAATCTCACTTTATCTCAGATAGTATACTGTTATTTACTGAGATAACTTATTTGATCCAGGAAAGCCTGAAGGTACCTAGAGGCAACTACACATAGATTAGAATTAGAAGGGCTCTAGCTGACAGGCAATGATCCTAAAAATTTTACCATTAAAATTAGAGGAAAAAAATAAAAAATGATTGGTCGTCACCTAATCAGTCCAACCTCTCACCTTAGTACAGGAATCCCCTCCACATCACTCTTGCTGGATGTTCATTCAGCCTTTGCAGAAATTCTTGCAATTATAAGAATTTCATTTCCTTTGCAGTAACTCATTCTCATTAAGAACATTACTGAAGTTTTTAGAGAGAAAACAATAAAGTCCAAAGGATTATTAAAGGTAACTTTAGCAGAGATAACATGTTAAATATGCATTCATCAGCCACTTGTATCTAATTCTGCATGTTCTCGCATATATTTTTTTAAAAAAACTAAGATAGTTAATAGATAACTAACTTACAGATACCAGGGGGAAAAGCGCACTTTGATAAAACAGCAAATAAAGATGTGATTAGATAATTTATAAAAGATATATATGTGTACAATAAATATATGAAAAATACATTCAGTCTAATGAGTAATCAAAGAAATGCATTTACCTGCAAACTTGGACAAATAAAGTTTTAGAAAATAAAAACAGCCAATATAGGGAGATTTGTGAAATAAGTTCTCTCAGTCACTTACTGGTGAGAGTGAAAATTGCCAATAATTTGCATATGTGACTCTCCATACCTTTTAACCAGTAATTCTGCTTTTTGAAATTTATCCCAAGAAAATAACCAAAGAAGCAGACAAAGATTTATATGCAAGGATGTTCATCCACGTGATACTGCACCTTGGCAAAAAACTGGAAACAACCTACGTATCCCCAAAAAGCAAGAAAATATGTCATGACACATCCGTGTGACAGAATGCTACCAACATAAAAAAACAATTTGTATTGTTATTGTGTAGTCACTAATTTGTGTCTGGCTCTTTTCAACCCTATGGACTGTAGCCCACCAAACTCCTCTGTCCGTGGGATTTCCCAGGCAAGAATATTGGAGTAGGTTGTTATTTCCTTCTCCAGGGCATCTTCCTGACCCAGGGATCAAACCCACATCTCCTAAACTGGCAAAGGATTCTTTACCACTGAGCCACCAGGGAAGCCCATAAAACATAAATTATTTTGGGAAATTATTTAAATTTAATAATTTTGGAAAATTAAATTATTTAATAACATGGGAAATGGCAAAAATGAAATTTCAAGTGGAAAGAACAGGATTATAAAAATGCAAGTGCAGTAGGCTCCTGCTGCTGCTAAGTCACTTCAGTCGTGTCCGACTCTGTGGGACCCCATGGGCTGCAGGTCACAAGGCTTCTCCGTCCCTGGGATTCTCCATGCAAGAACACTCGAGTGGGTTGCCATTTCCTTCTCCAATGCATGAAAGTGGAAAGTGAAAGTGAAGTTGCTCAGTCGTGTCCGACTCTTAGCGACCTCATGGACTGCAGCCTACCAGACTCCTCCGTCCATGGGATTTTCCAGGCGAGAGTACTGGAGTGGGGTGCCATTGCCTTCTCCGAGTAGGCTCCTACTTACATTTAAAAATATAAATAGGAATAATTAAAATTGAAAGTATCTAATATCCACCACCCAGAGATGACCTTTGCTTAATGGGTGATAAGCTGTGGATTATTTTATGTTTTCTTCCTTATATATTTCTGCAGAGTTCAAATTCTATACAGGGATTTCAACCACTGTTATATCAAGAAAAATGTTTATGTTGTTAATAATGTTTTATAGTGAATTAGTTATGAAGGAGCTTTTCAAAGTCACAGTTAGCTAAGACAGTATTTAGCTGATGACCATATGAAAAGCCATCTTTAACACCTGAGGTGTTGCTTAGGTAGGGAGCTGGTCACAGCCAGGGAGAAATTTGGGGGAAAGCCTGTATCTTTTCATCTTTGCTTCTCCAGCACATAATATGGCACTCTATGGGAACAGTGCAAAATGAAAATTCCTTGCACGAGGACCACTTGTTCAAGAAATACTACAAATTTCAAACCAACATCAGTGGTACATTAAACCAAGCACAGAAGCTTCCTAAGTGGAGGCCCTGTGCAACTAAATCTCAAAATTCATGAAGCTGGTCCCACACCATGCACTGTAGGTACTCAATAAATTTTGTTGAAAGTAAAGCTAGGAGGATCCCAAATACAAACTTCTCGAAGGTGCCTCATGGCAAAACTACAAACAATAAGATTTTGAAGTTATAGGAGGGTATGAAGTCATAGAAAGAAGGAAGCAGTCTTTCAGAATTTTCCCAGACAGCCTATATTTGAACTACGCTTCCTCTTGTTGTAAATATAACTGTTTGATGGTAATCTGTAGTCACAATTTTGTATTTGGATGACACGATCACTCTGTCTACAAAAGAAATGAATAGTCTCTCTTTTATCTGTTCAAATAAGATATTTGGCTCTGGCTATTACAACTTCCCTCACTGTTTTTCCCCTCAACCCACTTTTCCTCTCATAACCCTTTAAGCTTGGCAACAGAACTCTCCCGACCCATCTTTTCCTTCCTGCACCCCCTACACACTGATCCTCAGCGCTCCCTCTGCTTTTAATGCCATCCAAGCAGACAGTGAGCCTGAGAGGGTGTCTGCAGAGGGTGTGGATAACCCGCTCCTAATCTCCTCCACGGTCTTCCTGCCCAGGCCTGGCCCAAGCCCAGGAGAACTGGAGCTGCCAGCTCATGGAAGCAGCTGCAGCCTAAAAGGAGTCATGGCAGCCAGGGGTTGTCACTTATCAAGGAGAAATGAGACAATTTGTTACAGCTGATTAGACTGGGGAAACTGAGCTGCTTGAGTGGGAACCTGACCTTTGCGCAGGGACAGTGCTAAAGAAGGATGCCTGGCCTCTGTTGCCAGGGCCCCATTCCAGCCCTCGAACATTAAAGAAATATGAGAAGTCTAACACCCCTTCGCTCACATCAGAAAACAAGCCGAGTTTGCAAATGTCTAGCGTCTCCTCCATCAACAGACATGCTGTAGTAATAGTATTGCTGTCCCTTTAAATGCTCTAAGTGTTCTTGTTCCTTCTTAATCACTGCCACGTGTTGGAATCCATTTTGATCCTCAGAAGAACTCATGTATGAGGTAGGACAGGTATTATATGACCACTTTTGGCTTAGGAAACTGAGACACCAAGAGATTAAATGATCTACCCATGCTCAGAATTTTAGCTAATGGTGGGGCCAGAACTCAAGTCCTGGTTTCCTGTGTTTGCTGTCTAGCTCCTTCTGGACTGCTATGGTGGGGGTTGGGTAGACGTCCTTTTAACAGAGACCAGTCTAGCAGAGACAGGGGAGGGACACGGGGAAGACAAGGGAGGGTGCAGCAGATTCTCACTGGAATTTCTGAACATTTTGCCTTGATAAATAAGATAGAAATACTGTGCCATTTGTCTGGCAACTTAGCAGCTACTCAGCTTTTAATTAATCTCATAAAAGCAGGAAGCCTGATCAAAAGTAGAATGAGGAATTTCTGTTTCAGTTTAGAATGAGAAGAGGGCATTTTGCTAAATGTGAATATAGGATTTCCAATGGCCTGGGGCCCTTTTAATTTTAATTGCTTTACCATGTTGTATTCTTTTCTGCTGTATAACAAAGTGAATCAGCTATATGTATACATATATCCCCTCCCATCTCCTCCCGACTCCCCACATCCCACCTGTCTAGGTCATCACAGAACATCAGGCTGAGCTCCCTGTGCTGTACAGCAGCTCCCCACTAGCTAGCTATTTTACACATGGTACTGTATATATATTTCAATGCTACTCTCTCAGTTCATCCCACCCTCCCTTTCCCCCTCTGTGTCCACTGGCCTGGGACTCTCTAAACCAGGGAGTGTAGCTAGACCTTGAGGAGCTGGCTCAATTCAGTGCCACAAGTGTTATTGCACATATTCTCTTCAGACTGCCACCAGGAAGGGGCCCTTAACTGTCTCTGAGCCCAGTTCTGTCTCTTGCTTCCCTGACTTCCTCAGGCAGACCTGGGGCTTCTTCACACAAAGCCCCCAACTTTGCAAGTGCAGGCTTCATCAGAGCAGTCACTAGATTCCAAGCTGTTTCTGGGTTCTTTCCCCATTATATTATGACTCCCAGAAAGCAAGGCTCATTGCCTAGTCAACTTTACATCTCAAAAATCTAGGAGATGATCTGGAACATAGAAGCCCCTCAATAAATCTATCTGATAGATGAGCAAATGAATGCATAAACCAGTTCATCTGAAACAGGTCCCATGACCTCTTCCAAGGTTCAGCTGTCCCATTTGTGAAAATAGGTGTAGGCACACCTGTCCTGACTGAATCACAAGGTTGTAAAATGACCAAATGTTTGTTTCGTTGTCAGGCCCTCTTACACAACACCTAAACACACACTAAAATGTAGAAAACCCGCAGACAGGAGCCCAGTCACTCTTGTTCCTGGTGTATCCCCAATATCTACATTAGTAGCTCAGTAAGGAAGTGTCCAGTTAGCACTGGTAGAAGGAAGAGAGATGGGACAGAGGATTGTTGGTGTTGTTGCTAATCACCAAGTCATGTCTGACTTCTTATGACCCCAAGGACTGTAGCCTGCCAGGCTTCCCTGTCCATGGGATTCTCCAGGCAAGAATACTGGAGTGGGTTGCTATTCCTTTCTCCAGGGGATCTTCCCAACCCAGGGATCGAACCTGGGTCTCCTGCATTGGCAGGCAGATTCTTTACCACTGAGCCACCAGGGAAGCCTGAGACTGAAGTATACACAATATTTTATAAACACATGACCTTTGACTGAAAAGATATGATGTTTTTTTCCCCGAAGTATAATAAGTTCTGGTCATCAGAAAGCATGTTGTGTTGCTGAGAGACTCTGCCCTGTCCCCAGTTCTGTCCCCTCCATTGACCATTGATCCTCCGTCACTGACAACATGAGGAAGGCCATGTTCACCCTCCTCTTTTTCAGACGGGGATAATTTGTCTTTTTCAAACTTTCTGCAATGTAGGAGGATGGTGAGGCCAAGATTGAATCATACCAGGGAAGCCAGTATCTAAGAAGGATGTCTGCCATCTGTCCCAGAAGTAGTCTAGAGCCCGCCTTTGTGGGGGTCAATAGTCCAGGCTAGAAAGGACAACAAGCTGAGCACGGGCTGAGAGCTGGCTACCATCGCAGAGCTGGAGAGGGCACTGGGGCGCCTCTGCGGCCAGCCTGAGCCAAACAGCTACCTCAGCACAGGCACTTCCTGGGGATTAATGAGGCACAGAAAGGAATAACACCTCAAACCATTAACCCCAACCAGCCATAAATCCTCAGGAATTGCACGGCAGAGTGGCTGCTCCTGCTATATTAAGTTGAAAATGCATTTTAAAAGGCCTATGGATTTTTTTTAATGGACAACAATATCATTGGAAGCCAATGGGCCTTTCCATAGACAAAATACCTCAGCCCAGGGGCCTGGCCCTTTATTCAACGTGGGACATTCCTTCTCCTGCTTGAGGCTATCTGGCTTTTCTTGTGTCCTTTGCTCCTAGGATATTGAAAAACACCCCTTAAACTGAAAACACTGGAATGAGAAAAAGAGAAGCCCAACCAGCTTGCAGGAGCCACCAGTCTGAGAGCAGGTACCAGCGTGCGGCAGTTGGGTTCAGGGGGAAGCCAGAAGGGAGAAAATCAGGAGAGAAGACTGCCAAGGTGCAGCAATGCTCCATGACTTCTTTGACATTGAAATCCCCAATGAAAATATAAATGTTATCTGGTAGAGGAAGCCTCTGAGCCATTTTTAGGCCATTAGCAGCTTTGCTGTAAATTGTCTAAAATAGCCAATCACCCATTACAGCCAGGGGCAATGGAACTCAACACAGGTACTAATCTCAGAAGTAAGGAAGGTCAGGAATGTTGGGGGCAGGAGGGTGGAAGAAGTGGAGGAGGAGGAGAGACCTCACTGGGCTTGGCCAAAAGATATGAAGGACAATGGGTGGAAAGTGAATACTGGACCATCAACTTTTCACATTAATAACTCTTTCTAGACCAGGTCCAGCTAGGGGATGATTAAAGATACACAAGAGTCAGATAAGAAGGCAAAGCAGAGACAGAAGAAATGAAGGCCAATGAGATAGAAGCATTATTTTTGGCAGTCGTGGGATGCTGAAGTTACTGGGGGCTCCACTGACTATGAGTTACCCTTTGGCAAAATACATGTCTACTCCATGATTCAATTTCCTGATTAAAAAGCATCTCTTTCAAATAATGCCCCTCAGAACATCCTTCTGGGGGATGAAGAGTTAATATTTGAAAATCTCAAGGAGACTTTGGAGAACATCGAGTTTCTATTCTAAGTATGAGGGATTCCTATTCTAAGAAATTCTGTAGATTGACAAAACTAAATGGCCTCTACATCATATAACCATAATCCTCCTCTGTGTACAAAAGTCCAAAAATAAAGACCAGATGTCTTCAAATTGCTGACGTTGGTTGAGCTGGTTCCACTCGCTCACAATGATTGCTAAACCAAGCTTTCCCTGGACGCAAAGCTGAGGATTTCCATCCTTGAGTTATTGGCTTTTTCTGCCACAATTTTCCTGTTCACATATATGGGCACCATGTCGGCCTCCCTCAGGTCTGGAATGGAGTTTTCCACTCCTTAGAGGATGTATCTGCAGAAGCTCTCGAAACCTGTTAAGTACTTATGCCTCCTCAGCAGCCTCTCCTGGCATCAGAGAGTCAGCTTCTCATTAGCAGCTGGTTAGAACAGCAAGGCCTCCACCAGTGACTTGCTCAAACTCTGGTTCTCCAAGAAACCTCTGTGAAGATTCTGCCCCAGGCCAGCTCTCCCTAGAAAAGCCCCAGACTGTGCTGGGAGGCCAGCGCTTTGTATAGGCCAGCTGGGAGGTGGTTTCCCAATTCCCAGCCCTCCACCCGCTCTGTCTCTTTCTCATAAATTTCCAACAGGGTTCCATAGTGCTAAAACACTTCCTGTTCTTATTCTCATGTGTTTCTCGTATGTATTCACCCTATTAGATCATAAGTTTCTCAGCCATAAGAACTATATTCTGTAATTCCTTTTTATTCTCCCCATCAACTCTCACAGATATCAGTACATTAAGATGTTTTTGTAAAGAGCTGGTTGACTGGATAATTTTTTCAAAGGGAGAAACAAAAGAAAAAGTGAACTGTGATAGAACAAAGACAAAGAGGTGTATGTTTGCATATGGGTGTGAGTTCATTTGTATATTCACTCATTCCATAAGTATCTGTTGAACACCTACTACGTTCCAGGTGTTGTGATAGGCATAGGGATACAGCAAAGAACAAGAAAAATAAAAGTCCTTGAGCTCCCAGAACAACGCTTCCTTGGGACTTCTTTACATTATTTTGTTTTCGGCTGTGCTGGGTCTTTGTTGCTGTGTGTGAGCTGCTGTCTAATTGTGGTGTGTGGGCTTCTCATTGCAGCGGCTTCTCTTTTTGCAGAGCACAGGCTCTAGTCGCTTGGGCTTCAGTAGTTGTGGCGCACAGGTTCAGTCATCCCTTAGCATGTGGAATCTTCCCAGACCAGGGATAGAACCCATGTCCCCTGCACTGGCAGGTGGACTCTTAACCACTGGAACACCAGGGAAGTCCAAGGACTTCATTCAATATAGTTTGCCAGGTCCTTGAGCCTCATACTGTTTGTGTGTTTGTAAAGTTTATTTAGTGGCTAAAAAGGGATGCTGTGTTTGGCTTTGTTTCATGTAAAGAAAACGTGTATGTGTCCTTTGAGAATATGTTTGACTTAGATTCAGGTTACAAAAACCAGAAAAGAATGTTAGATGTAATTTAGAACCCGATACTTTCCTTCATGATGTGTGACTTTTATCTCAAACCTGGAGGAAAACAGTGCAATTTACATATGCTAATAGGGACAGTCAAAATTTGCATATCACTGAAAATTGTGAAAGTTGGACTGTGAAGAAAGCTGAGCGCTGAAGAATTGATGCTTTTGAACTGTGGTGTTGGAGAAGACTCTTCAGGGTCCCTTGGACTGCAAGGAGATCCAACCAGTCCATCCTAAAGGAGATCAGTCCTGGGTGTTCTTTGGAAGGACTGATGCTGAAACTGAAACTCCAATACTTTGGCAACCTCATATGAAGAGCTAACTCATTAGAAAAGACTCTGATGTTGGGAGGGATTGGGGACAGGAGGAGAAGGGGACGACAGAGGATGAGATGAATGGATGGCATCACTGACTCAATGCACATGAGTTTGGGTGAACTCCGGGAGTTGGTGATGGACCAGGAGGCCTGGCATGCTGCAATTCATGGGGTTGCAAAGAGTTGGACACGACTGAGTGACTGAACTGAACTGAATATTTTAGGAAACCCCAAACTGCAGGTTACTACTAAATCAGAAGTATTGATTTCAGGCCAAAGATTTTAGACAATAAACATAATGATTTCCAACAAGTTGTTTGCTTTTTTATTTTTTTAATTATATTTATTTATAATTGATCGATGATTGCTTTGCAACACATCAATAAGAATTAGCCATAGGTGAACATATGTCCCCTTCTTTTTAAATTTAATTAATTTAATTGGGGGATAATTACTTGACAATATTGTGATGGTTTTGCCATACATCAACATGAATTGGCCACAGGTATACATGTGTCCTCTCCCATCCTGAACGCCCCTCCCACCTCCCTCCCCACCCCATTCCTCTGGATTGTCCGAGAGCACTGGCTTTGGGTGCCCTGTCTCATGCATCAAGCTCGCACTGGCCATCTATTTTACATATGGTAACGAACATGTTTCAGTGCTGTTTTCTTAAATTATCCCACCCTTACCTTTCCCCACTGAGTCCAAAGCTTTATTCTTTACATCTTTCTTACATCTGTGTCTCCTTTGCTACCCTGCATATTGGATCATAAGTATCATCTTTCTAAATTCCATATAAATAAGTTAATAATTGGTATTTGTCTTTCTCTTTCTGACTTACTTCACTCTGTATAATGGGCTCCAGGTTCATCCACCTCATTAGAACTGACTCAAATGTGTTCTTTTTTATAGCTGAGTAATATTCCATTGTGTATATGTACCACAGCTTCCTTATTCATTCGTCTGCAGATGGACATCTAGGTTGCTTTCATGTTCTAGCTATTATAAATAGTGCTGCAGTGAACATTGGGGTTCATGTTTCTCTTTCAATTCTGGTTTCCTCAGGATGCATACCCCACAGTGGCATTGCTGGGTCATATGGCAGTTCTATTCCCAATTTTTTTTTTAATTTTATTTTTTAACTTAACAATATTGTATTAGTTTTGCCAAATATTGAAATGAATCCGCCACAGGTATACCCGCGTTCCGCATCCTGAACCCTCCTCCCTCCTCCCTCCCCTACCCTCCCTCTGGGTCGTCCCAGTGCACCAGCCCCAAGCATCCAGTACCGTACATTGAACCTGGACTGGCGACTCATTTCATACATGATATTATACATGTTTCAATGCCATTCTCCCAAATCTCCCCACCCTCTCCCTCTCCCACAGAGTCCATAAGACTGATCTATACATCGGTGTCTCTTTTGCAGTCTCGTACACAGGGTTATTGTTACCATCTTTCTAAATTCCATATATATGTGTTAGTACACTGTATTGGTGTTTTTCTTTCTGGCTTACTTCACTCTGTATAATAGGCTCCAGTTTCATCCACCTCATTAGAAATGATTCAAATGTATTCTTTTTAATGGCTGAGTAATACTCCATTGTGTATATGTACCACAGCTTTCTTATCCATTCATCTGCTGATGGACATCTAGGTTGCTTCCATGTCCTGGCTATTATAAACAGTGCTGCGATGAACACTGGGGTACATGTGTCT
The DNA here is from genome assembly GCF_029378745.1 of Bos indicus. Classification (NCBI taxonomy): domain Eukaryota; kingdom Metazoa; phylum Chordata; class Mammalia; order Artiodactyla; family Bovidae; genus Bos; species Bos indicus. Next base: position 58,389,690 of record NC_091775.1, on the reverse strand, counting down.
CTTTCCCTTCTGGTTTCCTCGGTGTGTATGCCCAGCAGTGGGATTGCTGGATCATAAGGCAGTTCTATTTCCAGTTTTTTAAGGAATCTCCACACTGTTCTCCATAGTGGCTGTACTAGTTTGCATTCCCACCAACAGTGTAAGAGAGTTCCCTTTTCTCCACACCCTCTCCAGCATTTAATGCTTGTAGACTTTTGGATCGCAGCTATTCTGACTGGCGTGAAATGGTACCTCATAGTGGTTTTGATTTGCATTTCTCTGATAATGAGTGATGTTGAGCATGTTTTCATGTGTTTGTTAGCCATCTGTATGTCTTCTTTGGAGAAATGTCTATTTAGTTCTTTGGCCCATTTTTTGATTGGGTCATTTATTTTTCTGGAGTTGAGCTGTAGGAGTTGCTTGTATATTTTTGAGATTAGTTGTTTGTCCGTTGCTTCATTTGCTAAACAACTAATCTCAAAAATATTCCCAGTTTTTTAAGGAATCTCCACACTGTTCTCTATAGTGGCTGTACCAGTTTGCATTCCTTCCCACCAAAAGTGTAAGAGGATTCCCTTTTCTCCACACCCTCTCCAGCATTTATTGTTTGTAGATTTTTGATGATAGCTATTCTGACCAGCGTGAGATGATACTTCATTGTGGTTTTAACTTACATTTCTCTAACAGAAATTGCTTTCTATCTAATCTTAGTAGCAAAAACCCCAAGTTCATATTATGTTACTTTTTAAAGCAGGGAAAATGATTTGTAACTGAGATCTAATTTCATTCTTGCCACACAAAAGTGGAAGAGTACAGTATCTACTCCATGTCCCTTTAAGAACAGTTAAGGCCACATGATACTCTAAGGTAGGATGAGACTAGAGCTCATATGAAATATTCTTGACCCTCTCCTAACCTAAGGCATTTTAACTTTTTAATTTTAATTATAATTTTATTTTCAACTTGATAGACAGGTGAGTTGATTATACTCTCCAGTTCATAGCACACTATCATTATCAGCACGTGCAGAGCTTCTGTCATATTTTATTTTATTTTATTATTCTTCTTTTATACCTGATTTCAGTCACATTTCTCTCTCTTTCTCTTACTTCTTAGCCCCTCCCCAACCCTAAAGGCACCCACATTGATGTGTTTGATCTAGATAGGCAGAGATAGATACGTGTGCATATGCACATGCATTTGTGTGTGTGTGTATATATATGTTACAGTTAGGGTATATATATATGTGTGTATATATATGTGTATATGTTCTGAATGTATACATATGTGGAGGGTTATCTTTGAAAATGTACATTATGAGGTGTGTATATGTGTTTTAAATTGACATAGGTGGTATTTGCTGGAAATTTCATTGTGCTTCTTATTTTCTTTCATTCTTCTCTTTCACGTCTATGGCTCTCTGCCTTCACAAACAAAGATCCTTTATGACTATCTTTGCATATTCCCCTTCCTAGTAATGTGTGAAAGCTTCTCTGGGGTGTATGCTCAGGCCTGGGATTCCTGGGTCATAAGGTGAACCCATAAACATCACTTTAGCTAGTGGCTTCCAGGTTATTCTCTAGAATGACTATACCAATGTACATTTCACCAGCACAAGAGTTCTAGTGTCCCCAGGTCCTCACCAATAACTTCTAATTTTTGCTATTCTAGTTGAATGTAAAATTGTATTTCATTATCATATCTCTGATTTCAGAGTTTGAGCAAATCATCATATACTTATTAACTATTCAGATCACCCTTTGGGTAAATTACCTACTCCTGTTCATTGAGTTCCCCAATCTGTCTTACTGAATTGTAAGAATTCCTGTTCTACCCTAGATATCTATCCCTTATTGTTATATTGGTGAATGAAAATATCTTCTCCCAGTCATTATCAGTCTATTAACTTGATCCATGTACATTCATTGAAGAGAACTCCTCTAATGTTTTGTAGTCAAATACATCAACTATTTGCCTTATGAATTATGCTTTGCTGGTCTTATTTTAAAAGGCCTCCCTCACTCCAAATTCACAAAGACATACTTTCCCACTAGTTTTATAATTCCATTCACATTTAGGTCTTTAATCCTTCTAGAAGATTAATTTTTAGTATCATATAGGAATCTGTCTTAATGGTTTCCATATAATGACTTTATTTCCTTAGTATCATATATTTAACAATCCAATGATGTATATTACACATTTGTAGGGCCCTATCTTTTGTATGTCAAATCATTTGGAAAGATGAGTCTACTTTTAATTCTTGTTTCCTTTAACATGGATTTATTGTCCTATGCTTTTTCTCACACAATTTTTGCTTTTTCTTGCTTTTACTACTTATTGATTTTACTACTATGGCTTAATATGTTTCCCTGTCTGGTGGAATAAATCTTCTTTGCTCTTCTTTTCAAATTTGACTTTGCATCCCATGGACATTTGTCAATCTATACAAACTGTACAATAAGCTCCAAGTCATTTCTGTTGTCTTGAAAGACCACATGAGCTTTCACTTCCTCCACTCTAGCCCTTTATGTCGTGCAGTTAATAAAAACCCAACTGAAAGCAATTTAAGTCAATAATAATAATGCAGTAAGTGTTCAAACAATATCATCAGGACTTTGTCTTTTCTTCTGCCTCTTGACTCTACTTTCTTCTTAGTTGGCTTCCATCACAGACAAAAGTTCTCCAGGAGTAGGTCCCTAGCTACATCTTACTTTGCTAGCCACCCAAGCAGAAAGAAGATGGTTCCTCCCTGAGAGTTTCATCAGAGTTTTGGATGGGGTTCTCATGCCCCATCCTTCCCTGTCCTGAAACATGCTCCATCCTCAAACAACTGATGTAACCAGACTTTAGAAGGTTCTGTTTGGCCAGGCCCATGTCTTTTGCCTGCCAACCACTGGATCAGCCCCATATGACACAAGTGAAGTAGAAGGGAAAGAGTATTTCCATGAACAAAAGCTGAAATGCGCCCCACAAGGGCTGGTAAAACCTATGAAGGCTAACTATCCACTGTGACAATCCATCGCACGGAATTTTTTTTTTTTTCTCCTACCTGACTCCTCCTGCCAGAACATAAGCTCCTTGAGGGCATGTCATGTGTCTCTTCACCTTAGAGGCCTGAGTACCTAGTCAAGAGTCTTTATATAGTGGGCACTCAACAAACATCTACGGAATTTGAGAAAGTGAATGAATGAAAGGATGCCAGGAACAGTAGTTAGGGCTAGGCTGCATCTTAAGCAGAGAGAAGAAACAACAGTGACTGCATCAAACCCTTTAAATTAGGATTTAAAAAGCCAAGAGGTCAACCTCAGAAATGGGATCATGGCTCCTCTTGTCACATAGATATAAAATCTAACAGTTAATTCCACCAACTTTCCCAGTGACCTGATACGTCTTGTAAGAGGAAGTCTAAGGCAGTGGTTCAAAGTTTTAATTAGAGAGTGACAGTCCTGATTCCCATCCTAATTCTGCGACTTATTAAAACTTGATTCATTTAGCCATTTGGGGCCACAATTTCTTTTCTGCACAATGGGACTAATAGGTACACTGGAGAGTTGTTATGATATTTTCAAAGAGAATTATGTAAGGACCTCAACCAGTATCTGCAGTGGGCTATAAGAAAATCTTTCCCTTCTGGTGTGCAACCTTGGGAGTTCCCTGGGCAAGATTCAAAACTGGTCCCCATACACTGAGGGCAAAGAGAGACCAAAGAGGTATACCACTCCAGATTGGTACATGGAAGTTTTAATGACCAAGGGGACATACATATGAAGCTTATCTTGGGTGGCTGCAAGACAAGCAGATCTTGGCCCCCACCTGCCAGAATCTCAAAAGTTTATACAGAGGCCTTCGCTGGAGTCAGTTACATATTCTGTCCAGATGGTTTCAACAACATCTTACTCTCTTAAGGCTGTCCTTGAGACAATGCTAGTGTGAGAACAGTAAGTGGACATATAGTTTAAGGACAGAGGAAGGGATGAGGAGCCTCTGCTTGCCCAGGTCCAGCTCACAGGCCAACGAGAGGTTATCTCCTTTCAATGACCTCCTCCAACACAGCTGCAACAGATTTTTCAATCACCTATTAAGTGTCAGGCAGGGTTGTTGTTGTCGCCAAGTCGGGTCCGACATTTTGTAACCCCATGGATTGAAGCATTCCAGGCCTCCCTGTCCCTTACTATCTCCCGGAGTTTGCCAGAGTTCATGTCCATTGAATTCATGATGCTATCCAACCATCTCATCCTCTGGCACCCTCTTCTCCTTCTGCCTTCAATCTTTCCCATTAGGGTCTTTTCCAATGAGTTGGCTGTTCGGGCAAGATGCTTAACTCTATTCATAGATCTCTTCATTATTTTTCTAATTCCTTTGATCTGAATTTATAGTTAACATCAGTTATTTCTTTCAAATGCTCTCCAGATCTAGACCACAGCATTATTTGACTATGCCAGGTCCTTGATGAATCTTCTAAGACCAAATAAAACACACTGACAGTTTGGAAATCAAGGACTATATGTTTTTGGAAATACCAATAAAGGTTTTCTTAAGAGGAAAAAGGGTTACCCTATAGAGCATAATTGGAGTTAATGGCCATTAATAATATGTCATTATAATTGTGAAAGTTATATTAACTAATCCTTCTTGAGAACCATTGCAAATTTCTTTTCTGTATGAAAAGAGAATCAACAGTAGTTAAGCAAGAGTGTAACCAGGAAAAGTCCCAGCCTCGATCTAAACCCAAAGGGAAATTAGGAGCATGAATTACAACTTCAAAGTTTGTCTCTCCTCAAGACCAGAAATCTCGGCTTTCATACTCCATGAAGTCAGCCATTGGCTAACTGGTATATAGACCAAGAAGCTCTAGAAAGCCAAGGACAGTCCTCTAAAGGAGGTGGATCTGTGAGTCATTAGTCATTTTTTGTGGTACACAGGCCACAAAGAATCAGTAGGAAGACCTGAGATTCTGAAGAAACGCTGGTTTCACTGCATGTACAGTTAAGAAACAAGCCTCTGCAGCAATACCATCACATATTTGTGGACACAGTGGGGGAAGAGAGACTGGGACAAACTGAGAGAGTAGCACTGAAACATACACATCACCATATGTAAACTAGAGAGCCAGTGGGAATTTGTTGTATGATGCAGGGAGCTCAACTCTCCTCTGTGACAGTCTAGAGGGGCTGGATGAGGTAGGAAGTGGGAAGGAGGTTCAAGAGGGAGGAGACCCATGTATTCCTATGGCTGATCATGTTGATGTATGGCAAAAAGCAGCACAACATTGTAAAGCCATTATACTCCAATTAAAGATAAGTAAATTTTTTTTTAAATGTAGGGACTTCCCTGGTGGTCCAGTAGCTAAGACTCTGTGCTCCCAATGCAGGAAGCCTGGGATTTGATCACTGGTCAGGGAACTAGATCCCACATGCCGCAACTACAAGTGTCTATGCTGCAGCTAAAAAAATCCCACATGCTGCAATTAAAGATACCATGTGCTGCAATTAAGATCCAGCATGGCCAAATGAGGAAATAAATAATTATTTTCAAAAATAAAATTTAAAAAGCCTCTGGCTTCTTCAAATCCAGCCATGCCTCTAATTTAGGATGAGATGAAACTGTCATCTGATCACATTTAATCCTTGCCCAAAAAAACATGTGAGGTAGTTGCAACTATTATTCCAATCTTAACCAAAGCTTAAAGAAATTATGGGACTTGCCCAAGAACACACGGCTTTTAAGTGTGTGAGCCAGGATTCAAACTCTGGTTTATCTTTCTCAGAGTCTAAGCTTCTGAATGCTATTCTATAAGTCAATACATATTTATTCTTTTAATTTTACTAGCATCATGGAGAAGAGACTAGGCTAAACAGACAGACATTGATAGAAAGGGAATTGATTGCCCAAGTGTACTCATCCCCTTCGTGCCTCTAGCATTGTAGATACTCAGTAAATATCCATTTAATAAGTGAAGAAGTGACTATAATGCAGGGGCCTTCTCCATACAGCAGTCTTAAGATATTCATAGATGTGTTGTTGTTGTTCAGTCACTAAGTCATGTCCGACTATTTGCAACCCCACAGACTGCAGCATGCCAGGCTTCCCTATCCTTTACCATCTCCCAGAGTTTGCTCAAACTCATGTCCATTGAGTCAGTGATCCTCTCTAACCATCTCAGCCTCTGCTGCCCTCTTCTTTTGCCTTCAATCTTTCCCAGCATCAGGATCTTTTCCAATGAGTCGGCTCTTCACATTAGGTGGCCAAAGTGTTGGAGCTTCACCTTCAGCATCAGTCCTTCCAGTGAATATTCAGGGTTGATTTCCTTCCTTTAGGGTGGACTGGTTTGATCTCCTTGCTGTCCGAGGGACTCTCAAGAGTCTTCTCCAGCACCACAATTCAAAAGCATCTGTTCTCTGGCACTCAGCCTTTTTTATGGTTCAACTCTCACATCCATACATGATTACTGGAAAAACCATAACTTTGCCTATACGGACATCTGTCGGCAGAGTGATGTCTCTGCTTTTTTATATGCTATCTAGGTTTGTCATAGTTTTCCTTCCAGGGAGCAAGGGTTTCTTAATTTCATGGCTGCAGTCTCCATCTGCATGATTTCTGAGCCCAAGAAAATAAAATCTGTCACTGCTTCCACTTCTTCTCCTTCTATTTGACATGAAGTGATGGGACCAGATGTCATGATCTTGGTTTTCTGAATGTTGAGTTTTAAGCCAGCTTTTTCACTCTCCTCTTTCACCTTCATCAAGAGGCTCTTTAGTTCCTCTTCACTTTCTGCCATTAGAGTGGTATCATCTGCATATCTGAGATTGTTGATATTTCTCCTGACAATCTTGATTCCAGCTTGTGATTCATCCAGCCTGGTATTTTGCATGATGTGCTCTGCACAGAAGTTAAATAAACAGGATGACAATATACAGGCTTGTCATACTCCTTTCCAAATCTTGAACCAGTCAGTTGTTCCAAGTAATGTTCCTACTCTTCCTTCTTAACCTGCATACAGGTTTCTCAAGAGACAGGTAAGGTGGTCTCATATTCCCATCTCTTTAAGAATTTTCCACAGTTTGTTGTGATCCACACAGTCAAAGGCTTTCACATAGTCAGTGAAGCAGAAGTACATATTTTTCTGGAATTCCCTTGCATTCTCTATGATCCAGTGAATTTGATCTCCGGTTCCTCTGCCTTTTCTATACCCAGCTTGTACATCTGAAAGTTCTCAGTTTACGAACCGCTGAAGCCTAGCTTGAAGGATTTTGAGCATAACCTTACTAACAGGCAAAATCAGCACAATTGATTGTCAGTTTGAACATTCTTTGGCACTGCCCTTCTTTGAGATTGGAATGAAAACTGACTTTTTCCAGTCCTATGGACACTGCTGAGTTTTTCACATTCGCTGACATATTAAGTGCAGGACTTTAACAGCATCACCTTTTATGATTTTAAATAGCTCACCTCCACTAGCTTTGTTTGTAGTAATGCTTCTTAAGGCCCACTTAACTTCACACTCCAGGTTGTCTGGTTCTAGGTGAATAGAACCTAGATATCTGATGTTTGATATCATGGTTATCTCAACATGGTTCACAGCATGGTTCATAGCTTTACTGAGTTATGCAAGCCCTTTCACCACAAGAAGGCTGTGATCCATAATGGGGATTTATAGATTGGGTGCAAACAAATCGAAGTCCCAAGATGCTGAAAAGATAGGAATAAAAGAAATTTTATGTCTGCTCTGGAGTGGTCCAATAAAATGCTTTCCATGATGGAATATCTGCTTATTGTTCCACAGAAGTGTGGAAAAAACCCAAACCAAAAGCTTTTAGGCTTATTTCTCCTTTCAATAGAACTCAAGTGAATTTGTAGAGACAATTCCAGGGAAAGCACTTTGGGTTTAAAGAGAAGGTGAGAATTAGGTTTTATCAAAGGTGATGATGGAGAGGATATATGGAGATCACCAAATTCAGCCAACAAGCCTTTTTGTGCAAAAGTACAGATATCTTCATTTGGTTTCATTGATGCACCTGTGATGCCATGTTGAGCAAACACCACAAATAATCTTTCTCCTGGGTCACTGGAATACACTTGAAGCCCTCTGATTACACACAGGTAAAAGGTCTGGAGACCAGATGGGTCGGGTGAGGCGGATACAGATACCAATCAATAGGGACTTCAAAACCTTCTGTTTTAGTTTTTGGGTGTTTGTTCATCTTGAACTGTGCTCCAGATTTGCTGTGAGATAATGCCCAATTCCATTCTCTCTTGCAATCAACAGCACTGCCTTACCTAGTGTACCTTCAAGGTTGGGGTTTAACCAAGGGATCCTATAACAGAGTGAAACTAACCAGCCCAGTCATTTATTTTACCTTTTGTGGAATTATAATAAATTTACACCTGGGGTGGGGGAGTGTGTAAAAACCATTGATCAGTCTAGCCTGTTTTATACTTTACATAACTGGAATCCTACAGTGTGTATTCTTTTGTGCTGTTTCTTTTACTCAACATTACTTGTTGAGATTCATCCATGTTATTGCATTTAGTTGTAGATCATTTATTCTAATTGCTGTATATTAATTCCATTGTGTAAAAAATGCCATAATTTATTTACCCTTTCTACTGTCAACGGGCATTTGTATAGTTTCCAGAATTTGGCTGTTATGACTAATGCTGCTGTGAATATTCTCAAATAAGACTTTTGGTGCTTTTTTTGTTGGGTACCACCGGAAAGAGCAGCTGCTGGATCACACTGTGGGCATGTATCCAGCTTCAGGAGATACCACCAAACATTTCTCCAAGAGGGTATTTCATCTGTGATTTTCTTCTATGTATTTTTCGCCTGTGATTTTTCACCCTCCAACACTGGCCTCATTAACAGGGCACTTGACCAGAACCCGCCAGTTAAAAGGACTGCACTACGACCCCTCCTGAGGGTAGCCCCTGAAGAGCATGAATACTTCAGCATTCTCAAAGTTACCTTAACCCCTGGAGAGCTCTGAAAACACGGTTTTCCCCCAGGGAGGGAAAAAGGCAATTTGACAGTAATCCCATGTTGTTTGTGATAGATATTCCCACGATACAAGAGTTACAGCCCTTGAAACCATTTTGTTTTTTGTTTTGTTGCTTTTGGTGAGGGGAGAGTTTCATAAACTCCAAAGTAATTACGAAGAAGCTTTTGCAAAAGAGATGGGGGTTGGATCACAGCGCTTCCGCTTTCCACATACACCACAGCAGAAGTCCCGGGAGGACCACTGGAACAGAGATTGGTTGGAACCCTTTTCAATCCCAATGAGAAGCCTTCCTAAGGTCTCCAAAGTGGAGCATAAATCAGAGCTGTGTGGCGCTTTGAAGATCTATCTTTTGTTGCTAATCTCTCCTTTCTGAAAGGGTTGGGGGAGGGATATATGAAGGCATGCAGCACTTTCCAAATCAACAAACAATAGTCCCTGCCCTTGCCAAAGTTGTGGTTCGTTTTGTTTTTGTTTTTTTGTTTTTTTTTTAATAAGCTCTTTGGGATTTATTCTTGTTACCGTATATTACTCATTAGTTCCTTGAAGTTACTGTTGGGTACCTCGGGGTGGAGGCCCCAAACCTCAGCATTCTTCTAAAGGGCTTCCCACCGCAGCAGGGAAGGGTGGGGCGGGTGCGGCGAAGCTCGCCTGTGGCCTCAGCAAGGTGCCGCCCGCCAGGATCTGCTTCCCAGGAAGAAGGAGGGGGGCCCAGAGTTGGTGGCCAGCACTGACACATAGGACCTAACAGGGAAGGCTTCCGCGGACGTGTAGACAAGTAGCTCTCAACACCTCCTGGAGGCCCGAGGTCACAGGAACCGAACTTTACATTCAGTCCCTGCCTCCCAAACAGCCTCTATTTCAGCTCTGGGTTGGTTTTCAACTGGACGTGTGGTGGGCAGGCACTGAGAAAACACTCTTTGACAGATCAAAGTTGCAGTTATAAGGATATCATTTCGTTTGACATTAATCTGATTTAAAAAACAACAACAACAACAACAAAAGTACCTACGACAGGACTTATTAATAACATCTGGTCCCTCATGTCCAGTTTTTCTAAATTCCATCTTGGTGGTGTATTTGTGAGTTTTGTTCTTCAAGGAGGTTTAGTCAAAGAGAGCGGGGAGAAGAAAAATAAGTTCTTTATAAAACAAAGACACCAAATTGAAGCTTTATAAGACTGTGTTACACTTAACACTTGCTGCTCCCCACCCTTTACCATAGTGACATTCTATTATGCTTATTATACTCTTATTCTATTATGCTAATTGAATCAGCCCCTTCCCTGGCTCCTCAGTGTTTTCCGGAAACAATTTAAACTACTTACCCTCCCTGTGAAGGCCCTACACCACTTAGTTTCTAACTGCATTTCCTTTATTGTCCCAACTTCCTCTCCTATGTAACTATGTTTTCATTCTCCTTTCTGCTTTAATCCTTATATTCTACCATCCTGGCCTGTAGGAAGACCAAACTGTCTATTCTCTAAATGCCACCTCCCTATATCCACGTACTTTCTGTCCCTCCTTAGGAATGTCGTCTTCTAGAATATCTATCCTATTTACCTTTCTGAACCCTAGAAGAAAAGGGACTAGATTCATTGCCCCTTGTCCTTGGAAAGAAGGTAGAAAAGTTTCCTTAAATTTTGCAGAATTATGTTGTGAACACCAAAAGGAACCTGGAAAGACCAGTCATAATCCCACAGCACAGACTTCCTCAAAGCCTTTTCCAGCTTGTGTTCTCATTTGTCCATATATTGTGCATGAAAGTTACAGGGATCATTTCTTGTTAACCATGTATGTAGACAGAGAGAAGAACAGTTTGGATAACATGATCAGTTAGCCAGCAGGAAAATGAGAAATCATGTTAATACTTCTGAATTAAACTCTTTATTCTCAAAACAAATGTTTACTAAGGTAGGTTGACACATTTTAATGCATTTTTATACTACTTAAACAACCCTAGGGTATGATAGTATGGCATTGTAATATGCATTGTATTATAAAGTATTTACTTTCAGAAAACCTTCTGCACTTAATCCTTATAACCACCCTGTGATGAAATGGGACAATGGTGAGTTTATTTTATGAAGGAAAACACTCAGAAAGTTCAGGATTGTTCTGGGTTTCTAGTTGGTTTTTTCCACTGTATTATGTTCTCATAGAACTTGAGGAGCATGAAAGACCCCTTGCACAAGGACATTCCTTTAAGAACTGTACTGTAACACCTGAAATTATGCTATGGTAGAATTATCCATTTCTTTAAATTTAAGTATTATGTCACCAGAAATAAAACATAAAGGCATAATCATCAGAAATAGTTCTAACATGGCTGATTGTTATCTTTGAGTAGCTACAAACAAGAAAGCTTAAGATTCAGATGTAAATCACCTGAGGTCCCAAAGTAGAAGTTTGTTTAAACACTAGTTGTGGGGAAGAAAAGGTCCTTGAAGAACAAAGTGTGTGTCCTGTCTTCATGACTTGCTACTTTGTGATCTTGGGCAAGGGCTTCCCCGGTGGACTAGTGGTAAAGAACCTGCCTGCCAATGCAGGAGACATAAAAGACGTGAGTTCGATCCCTGGTTTGGGAGGATCCCCTGGAGGAGGGCATGGCAACCCACTCCAGTATTCCTGACTGGAGAATCCCATGTACAAAGGAGCCTGGCAGTTCTATAGTTCATAGGGTCCCAAAGAGTCAGACACGATTGAAGTGACTTAGCATCCACAACAGATCTTGGGCAAATTACCTCTGAACATCAGTTTCCTTACCAGTCCAAGAGACAAAGTAACAATACCAAAAGGAAACAAAGTATTTAAACTGTATATTAGTACAGTCTGAAAAGGGAAAGTTTCCACAAAAATGTTAGTTCTCACCATCATAATGAGATACACCATCATGACCCCCTTGAAAGAATGAGTCTTTATAATCTAAGAAGATCTATAGTATTTAAAAGGTCACCCTTGGAAATAAAATTTAGAGAATTCACAAGGGACCAATCATGATGGCAGATCTCTTCACTGCTATCACATTAAGCCCTAAACAGAACTTTTTGCTATTCCATGATTAGACATCTGCACTCAGTGTGTTCCAAAGACTTGGGTCAGAATGGAAACAGACTCAGGAAGTTCAGAACTGCTTCAGATCACTTCTAGGACCAAGCTGAGCCAAGCAGGGCTACTTACAGAGCTTCCAAGGGTCTCCAAGCAACTTTTGGGGGAATGGCAAAGCAAATCTGGCCAAGGCACAGCCAAGATAATTTTCAGGATAATCATTCATCCTCTTATTAAAAGTCAAATATGACGTACGTACTCAGTAAGCTTGGGGGCTTTGTGGGTTAGCAGAAAGACCTGATTCTTCCTTCAGGGAGCTTTATTGTCTAGTTTCCATGAATATGGGAAATAACTTACCCCAATCACATACTTTCTAGGGTACTTCTTGATGGCTTCTCAAAACCTTGTCCTGATACCTAAAGCAATGAAAATGCTCATTGAAATCTTCCAACCATATGAGTTCATTTCCTTTCTACCAGAAGTCCTGTTCTGCCCACCCTATTTATTACTACCATGACCTTGCTCTCAGGCATAAGATTTCTTTCTTGCACTGGAAACAGTTTCTTAGTCAGTGGAAAACTGCTCTCTATCTTAAAAAAAAAGAAGCACTGCCCATCATTTTACCTATCTCTTCTCACTTGCTGTACTTCAGCTAAATTGGACTCTAGTTCCTCAAATAAGCCATTCTCATTTCTTCAAGTCATTTGCAACCTCTAAACTTTGTTGCCTAAAAACCCCTCTCCAGAACCACTCCCCTGCATTAACACACACGCAGGTAGGCAAGCACACACACACACACACACACATGCACACATCGTGCCCTCAAACCTTGGATAAGTCCTATTTGCCCTTCAGGGTTCAGTTTAAATATCACTTCCAGAAAGATACTAACCTCATGGTGGAGGTTAGCTCTTCCTAATCTATACTTCTATATCCCATATGCTTCCTATATATCATGTATTTTATGACCCTTTTCACACTCATAGTCACTTGTTCACTATTTCCCTTAAGTTCTATAAGGGCATAGAATTTATGCCCCAGACCATAGCACAGTTCCCACAAAGATAGACAGTTAATAAATATGTTTTGCATGATTTAATGAATCTCAACTACACCTTGCCCCAGGGTGAATTTTAAATTTGCCTACTCACTCTTCTGAGTTGATCTAAAACTTTTCTACTTGCTTGAGAGAGTTCCTTCCTTCACAATAGTCTCCTGAGAGCACAGCCTTTTTTTTTTTTTTTCCTCCAAGTGTGATTTCCCTGCCATGTACATTCATAGCACCAAATAAATATTAAGAGCGTGATCAAATGTTCTGCAGTTGGAATATGGTAAGTGAATAACTCAGTGAGAAGTGTCCTTCTATTGTGTGATTAAACAAGACACATCATATTACATGTTGTCAGAACAGGACGAAGTCAACATAATCTAGATTAATGTGGATGTTACTAGCTCGTCGGTGTCCAGAATGGATGGGAAATCTGGCACTGCCCCTGGCCAACGGAGCAAAAATTAGACAAGTTCTGAAAGTGAATGTTTTTTGATCTTTTCATACTCCAAGTAGCATTTCTTCACTACTGTGGATTGGGGAGAAGGTAGGATTATTCAGAACACATGGCGCACTAGGGGAAAGAGAACACAAAACACTTAAAACTCAACTCTGGTAAACATAAAACTTGTGTCCTGCCACCTTCAAATGCAGTTTTTCCAAGGTACAAATTTCATGGGTAAGTTCAGGGAATGAAAGGGACATGTGATCAGTTGGCAACTGAGCGGAAGCTGGTTCTGGATCCAAATTGTTTCCTCACATTTTCACATCCAGCCCCTTCCCTGCCACTGCATCACTACTTGGGTATGCCATGGTGTCATATTTAGCCTTCAGATTCTTTCATAAGAGCTGTCTTTACAGTCCTTAACAGGGAAATGACAGAAAATAAAGGAATACATGAGCTCTTCTTCCACCTTTCTACCACCCAAATAGATCCAGTATCCCTCCTCTTTACAAAATTCTGCCCTAAAATGGTGCTGCCTCACATGTGTGCTGGTGAAGGAGGGTGAGGGTGGGAAAGAGGAGAGTTCAGGGTGGATGGTTCAGGTTATGGAGACAATGGGTTCTTTCAAAAAGAGAAAGAAATACTTAAAAAAAAAAAAAAAAGCCAGCTCTGTTAAATGACATTCAACTGAAGTCCCTTTCTTTAAACATAAACAGATGCATAATGTCCGCAAATCCTCCAATGGAATAATGCCTAAGTACCTAAAGGCAGAATGTGGCTGGATATCCAATGAGAAATTATGATTTTAAACATTCAGTTCAGTTCAGTCACTCAGTCGTGTCCAACTCTTTGAGACCCCATGGACCGCAACACGCCAGGCCTCCCTTTCCATCACCAACTCCCAGAGTCTACCCAGACCCATGTCCATTGTGTCAGTGATGCCATCCAACCATCTAATCCTCTGTCATCCCCTTCTCCTCCGGCCCTCAATCTTTCCCAGCATCAGGGTCTTTTCCAATGAGTTAGCTTTTCGCGTCAGGTGGCCAAAGTATTGGAGTTTCAGCTTCAACATCAGTCCCTCCAATGAACACCCAGGACTGATCTCCTTCAGAATGGACTGGTTGGATCTCCTTGCAGTCCAAGGGACTCTCAAGAGTCTTCTCCAACACCACAGTTCAAAAGCATCAATTCTTCGGCGCACAGCTTTCTTCACAGTCCAACTCTCACATCCATACATGACCACTGGAAAAACCATAGCCTTGACTAGATGGACCTTTGTTGGCAAAGTAATGTCTCTGCTTTTGAATATGCTGTCTAGGTTGGTCATAACTTTTCTTCCAAGGAGCAAGTGTCTTTTAATTTCATGGCTGCAATCACCATCCGCAGTGATTTTGGAGCCCAAAAAAATAAAGTCAGCCATTGTTTCCACTATTTCCCCATCTATTTGCCATGAAGTGATGGGACCGGATGCCATGATCTTAGTTTTCTGAACGTTGAGCTTTAAGCCAATGTTTTCACTCTCCACTTTCACTTTCATCAAGAGGCTCTTTAGTTCTTCTTCACTCTCTGCCACAAGGGTGGTGTCATCTGCATATCTGAGGTTATTGATATTTCTTCCGGCAATCCTGATTCCAGCTTGTGCTTCCTCCAGCCCAGTGTTTCTCATGATATACTCTGCATATAAATTAAATAAGTAGGGTGACAATATACAGCTTAACATACTCCTTTTCCTTGACGTACTCCTTTGGAACCAGTCTGTTGTTCCATGTCCAGTTCTAACTGTTGCTTCCTGACCTGTATACAGGTTCTCAAGAGGCAGGTCAGGTGGTCTGGTATTCCCATCTCTTTCAGAATTTTCCACAGTTTATTGTGATCCACACAGTCAAAGGCTTTGGCATAGTCAATAAAGCAGAAATAGATGTTCTTCTGGAACTCTCTTGCTTTTTTGATGATCCAGTGGATGTTGGCAATTTGGTCCCTGGTTCCTCTGCCTTTTCTAAAACCAGCTTGAACAGCTGGAAGTTCACGGTTCACGTATTGCTGAAGCCTGGCTTGGAGAATTTTGAGCATTACTTTATTAGCGTGTGAGATGAGTGCAATTGTGTGGTAGTTTGAGCATTCTTTGGCATTGCCTTTCTTTGGGACTGGAATGAAAACTGACCTTTTCCAGTCCTGTGGCCATTGCTGAGTTTTCCAAATGTGCTGGCATATTGAGTGCAGCACTTTCACAGCATCATCTTTTAGGATTTGAAATAGCTCAACTGGAATTCCATCACCTCCACTAGCTTTGTTTGTAGTGATGCTTCTTAAGGCCATTGCATTGTTATTGAGCTATAGTTAAGATAATAAAATTCATTCTTTCATTCAACTGACCTGCATTGAATATCTACTCTGTGCCCAGAGACTGTGCTAAAGGCCAGGATGTTCACATAGGTTAGAAGCCTGCACCCTGGAGGAGCTTATATTTTAGTGGAGGAGATAAGATAATAAATAAATGTAATAAAATTTCAAAGACAGAAGGAAGGAAGGAAAGAAGGAAGAGGAAGATAAAGAAGGAAATGGTAGTGGAAAAGAAACTGCCTAAATCTGCTTGGGGAACTCTGGAGTGACTTTAGCGGATGACACTAACATGAATAATTAATGTGACATTAGCAATAATCATTATTGTTCTGTTGTACCCTGGTGAATCTGGGTTGACACATAATGGTATGAATAATATGGGTCAAATACATTAAAATACTCCCTTTTTAGGTTAGAAAATTCATTGCATTATGTAAAAATACCTAAAACAGGCAGTAAAGAATTGTCAAAAATGATTTTCAATGAACAGGAAGATCACCGGACAACAGAATTCCTGAAAAAATTACAAGAAAGTCAAACTGTGCTGGTAATTGTGAATAATTGACTCTTTCAGGGAGTGTGTGTGGTATTTTATAAGAGAATTTAAAATAATTAAAACATTAGAATTAGAAGGGATATAGACAGACATCTGGGCTTCCCTGGTGGCTCAGTGGTAAAGAATCCACCTGCAACATGGGAGACATATGTTCGATCCCTGGGTCAGGAAGATCCCCTGGAGAAAGGAAATGGCAACCCACTCCAGTATTCTTGCCTGGAGAATCCATGGACAGAGGAGACGGGCAAGCTATAGTCCAAGGGGTCACAAAACAACTGGACACGACTAAGTGACTAAACAATGACAAGACAAACATCTAACTTAATATTAGCATTCCTTTACTATGCATACTTGTCTACCCTTCTATCTTCCCTATTAGTCTTTAAGCTCTTTGAGATTAAGGCCTGTGTCTTATTTATTTTGAATCACAGTACTAAGCACTTCCCTGGTGGCTCAGAGGTTAAAACATCTGCCCGCAATGAGGGAAACCTGGGTTCGATCCCTGGGTCGGGAAGATCCCCTGGAGAAGGAAATAGCAACCCATTCCAATATTCTTGCCTGAAGAATCCTATGGATGGAGGAACCTGGTGGGCTACAGTCCACGGGGTCGCAAAGAGTCAGACACGACTGAGCAACTTCACTTACTTACTTCACTTACTCATTTATACTACTAAGCAAGGAACAAGAGCTCAATAAGTTTTCTGAAGGAAGAAACTGAGAAGTTATTTATTCAAACCCTTTATTTTAAAATATGGAAACTGAGCCTCAGAGTTATGAAGGACTAAAAGACAAAACAAAATTTTTCTATGATAAACACAAGCTTGGAACCCAGATCTCTTGACCCCAGGCCAGGTTACTCTCTGTCTTATCATATTACTCATCTACAGTCAATCCCTAATCAACAGAACATGTAGAAAAGAGTGTTTTGATCACACAGTTTCTAAAGTTCTGTTTTCTTCCTGTAGCTTTCCCCCACATTTTTCACCACCTCCATGTAAATGCAAAAAAAGAGAACAACCAGAAATTTTAAATCTCATTTTCAAAATGTTGCTGATCATTGAAACTCACCTCTGACATTGTCCCCAGACCCCATAGATCCCTGACAATTGGAAGTCCTACAAAGTATGTGAAACTAGCCCAGTTTCCATGTTTTTTCCACTTTCCACTGTGGATCATCAACAGGATTCTATTTTAGGACAGAAATGCTTTTCACTGCCCCTCAAATCATACCAAAGTAGGTGGTTTTCTACTGAATCAATTCTGCATAGCAAAAAACACTGCATCTTACTTGTTCTTCCAAGCGGTAGAGGGCCTTTCTCTGGCCTGATACTGTTTTCATCCCTGTATTCCTTGTACTATGATATTGATGGTGGTGATGCTGCTGCTGATTTTTATTTTCTATTTGTCTTTAGTTGATATTGAATTTTACCTTAAGGATTGCAGGTTAAATGTTAAGACAGTAGAGGAACTAACTTTCTGAGAGTTTTCATTTATAAAGAAATAAAGCAAAAAGTTAGGTCAAAATATCTTGACATACAGTCTTTCATCTAATCCACCTAAGGCAAGGAGTTTTTAATTCTTATTTTACAAGTGAGAATACTAAGCTTCTGATGATACTCACACTTGCACAGCTAATGAATGGTGGAACTGAGACTCCAATCCAACACTTTGGGTTCTAAATCCATTTGGAATCTTGTCTAGCACAAGGAAGGGCAAAGGATAATCAGCAAAATCCAGCAGATGAAAATTAAATTTCCTTTAGGAGGAAACTACTGGAATCAAATAGATTGCTAAATCATTTTTGTGTCAAGCTCCCAGAGTTAAAACTGAATTCTTAATCTCAAACTCACTCTCCATATAGGGCTACCATATTGACCTTGGGAAACTGTAGAGCTGGATCATTTTCATCACTTAGCAAGGAGGAAAAAAAACTAAAAACAATAAAAAGGTCAAGCAAGTAGAAGGATGTTTTGACTCCAGCTGGTGTAGAAATAGATGCAGAAAAAAAATCAGAAGATGTGAGCCCTCCCTTGTGAGGCTCCAGTATTCATTTGTCAGGGTTAAATTTGATATCAGATCCTAAGTGTGTATTACATAAGATTCTGAAAACTCAGAGTTCCCAAGATGGTGGTTCCTTCTAGAATATCTTTCTGGCTACAGAGGTATACAGTCCTAAAAGCAGAAGGATACTTTATCAAGAAAGCAGAAACCAATGCACCATATTGAATTCCTGAATTTTACAAAGTTTTCAACACTTGACTCTTTTTCAATTGTGAGACATTGAGATAAATTTGAATCTTAAACTTACTCCATTGGTGTCAGCTGTTGATCCATTTATGAACAAACAATCTGATATTCTCACTCAAAAGGGAGGCAGGCACTCTGACAGGAATCTTGTCCCAAGAAAACTTGCTCTTTTTTTTTTTTTTTTTTTGACTCATTAGAGATCTCAATACCTCTCCTAAGAGCATTACTTATTTTCCAGGGTCACACAGACCTTAAATATTCAATTACCAGAAAAAAAAACAACAACAACAACACAGAAACTGGCATTAGAAACACTGAATCTACAGATGGCTTAAATGAACATTCTGGGAATTGCTAGAGCCACTCAATATTCTCCAGAGGGCATTAATAACATAATTCCTAACTGCTGTAATTTAATTCATTACATACTACTGAGCACCAGATACATGCAAAGTGCTACACTAAGTGTAATAGAGAGAAAACCACGGTCCCTGCTCTCAAGGAGTTCACTGTGTAACAAGAGACAGCAGATATGCTTCTAAGAGACTATAAAACAAATCAAAGTACCACAAGAAATGTCACAGGACTCCAACAGTCAATTTCTGCTCCTCTTTTCTACCCTCAGATTACCTCCAAAAAAGTTGATGTTAATTTCTACTCTAAAAAGGAGCACCAAGAGTCTTCTGACTCGGTCAGATTCTACCTCAGAATCAAGGTTCTCTTCTTTGAGCCTGTTCCCCCTCCTGCTTTGGTCCTCCTTCTTGCCTCTGGCCCTTTCCCAGGCCCTCCTCTCTTTCTCTCTACCTGCCGAGACTTTAGGCTATTGGTCCTGCTTCACTCTACACTGTTGGTTCTATGACCTCTTGACTTCTGTTCCTCTGCCCAGGTTTATTCCATTGCTAGGTTACAACATATGATAACATTGTCTGTGACATATGATAACATGCTTATCTGGATTCTGGCCCTTGACACTGGATCCTTAGATCTGGTTTACACCTAAGTCTGCCTATGTCTTTTCAACCCACACCTAATTCCTGCTCCCTGTCAAACTCTTTGACACTTCAGGTACGTTGGTAGGATCTTGGAGGTACAGAATAAATCACTGAGCAATAAATCTAACCAAGTTATTTGAGCAGAGATAATTAAATTATTTGTCAGTTAAATGACTGAGGATCCTCTTTTGAAAAAAGGATCCATGCTGTGAACTGAACCACATAAAAGGTCAAAATCACCAAATTTAACATCCAAACATGGGAAATGTGTGTTATGTAGAAGCAGCTATGTCCTGAGCATTTTAATCTCGATGTCCCAGTATAACATAAAATCATGTATATAGGAGCTCAGAAGAATTTCAGAGGTTGTCTAGTTAAACCCATACCCAGTAAAAAAAAAAAAAAAGAAGAAGAAGAAGAAATCTGTAGATCACCCTTCTTTAGGAAGCTCTTTGACCTCATTTATCCAACCCACACTTATTGATCATCCTCTATGGGCCAGGTTTAGTGCTATAGCAGGAACTATAAAAGTGAGCCAAATATCTAGGCCTCAAGAAGCTTCCAATCAGGCCAGGGATAGACATGAGACAAATAATTATAACACTGTGTGATGAATGTTGTGATAGAAATAAGTGCAGGACTCTGTGGGAACTCACAGCAGTAAAGAATGGAACCTCACTGAGATCAGCATACTTACGAGTAAGAAGTGAGATTAGAAATGGATTTCCAGTACAGGAGACTCTTGGGAGGAACTGAGTCAATCCTAGGAGGTTAACAGGTATACAAGGCAGAGATGCCACCAAGCACAAGGGCAAGAAGGCATAAGGAAGGAAGAACAGGAGAAATACGCAAGAATTAGATAATAAAAGGCCATGTCCCTTCCAACAAGAAGATTGGATGGTACTGTGAGGACAGTGGGGAACCACCGAAGGATGCTGAGTGGAAGAATACTTGAAAATGTTTGCATGTCAGAAAAAAAGAAATGGCTTCAACAATAACATAAAGGCTGGACTAAAGGAGTGTGAGACTGTAGTAGTAGAAAAACTAAGCTTCTAACGCGTCTGATGTAGAGAAGTATGGCAGGACTGTGTGAGGTCAAGCCCAGAGCCAAGGCAAAATCCTGAAAAATAGACAGGAAAAGGAAGCAGCAGCACCTGGCCAGTGTAGGAGCCAGCAAGATGGGTCACAGCCTCTGATCAGAACCCAGTTAACTTCACACATTCCGGTAAGTCCATACAAGTGCCCAGGAATACAGAAACTATATCATTCACAGTACCTAGGTATCTTCCTTCAAGTCTTTGGTACAGATATGCCCAAGACTATACATTCCCACCCCTACTCTCAATTTGTAGGTGTCTGCTAGATCATTGCTGGTCAATCTTACCTCCTATGCTTACAAGAGAATGTGAAATTGTGTAGTTTCAAGAACATCTGTGTTGCATTGGATCCCATTTTTCTACTTTTATCGTGGATCTGGAGTTTACTGAATGAAGAGACAACTACAGGAATCCAAATTAGAAACAAGAGCCTAAATCAAGGCAGATTAGGTGTGACAAAGACAGAGAACAGATTAAAGTGGCATTTTAAGGAAAGAATTGGCAAAACTCATGGGTAACAGAAACTGAAGAAGAAGGCTGACTGTAGATACCACCTGCCTAATGGATCAGCAGTGCATGACTGCTCAGTCATGTCTGACTCTGTGTGACGCTATGGACTGTAGCCTGCCAGGCTCCCCCTTCCATGGGATTCTCCAGGTAAGAATACTGTTGCCATTCCTTCCTCCAGGGATCTTCCCGAGCCAGGGATCAAACCCATATCTCTGCATCTCCTGCATTAACAGGCAGATTCTTTACCGCCGCATTACCTGGGAAGCCGCCTGCCTAATACCTGCGTTAAATGGAAACAGTGGTGAAGGGAAGGCTTTCCAGACACTGAATTACTATGAAGAAGAAGAGACATTGTTTCTTTCTGAGGGCTGTAGATTCTCTGCTGGCTTTGGATTAGGTGCAACACTGATGATCTTTCACTGAAGTTGGCTTAATTGGGGCCCACTTACCCTTCAGAAAAGGAAATGTACGTAACTTCACACAGTTTTTTCTAGTCTTGATTTTTGTCTTTGGGATTTACACCCTACATTACAACATTCACATTATGTACTGACAGCATTTGATCCTGTAGAACTGGTTTATGGCCATTCTCATCATTGACTTTCTCATTACTCCTTACTTTTTATTGCATACCAAATTCGGGGATTTCATATTAGGGGAGTAAATACATGTTTAAAAAACTTCCAACCAATTGATTTTTCCTTCCAGCCTTCAATATTATCTGGTCACAAAGTGAACCTAATAATTTTTATCCAAAAATCTGGTACAAAGGAGTTATCCTGGATGGGCCTCTCCTGAAGCCTTTGATTAATCCCAGGCAGACTGTGATGGAAAATTCTGTGCCGAGTTTTGGAGGTCATGCAAAGAAATGCATATGTGTCAACCCTGCAGAAGTATCATCTGCATTCCAGCAGCAAACTGTTTTGGAAATGTCATCCCTCAGAGGATTTCATGCCAGAGCCAATTAAACTCATCATAATGAAGGGTGGAAAGATGACACAAATGGTCAGAAAAAAAAAATCACAAAGTGTTAGAACTGAAAGAGTGATTAGACATGATCTAGTCTAATGCCTTCATTTTTAATGGTGGAAACTGAGACTGAAAGAGCTAAAAAAGAAAAAGGCAAAAAAGCCCTGGATCGGTAGCACTAACAAGACTTCAGATCTCCTGGCTCCAGGCTCAGTTCTCTTCCTATTGCACATTATCACTTCATGGGATCCCAAAGCTGTACATAGCAATGCATTCTGGCCGAGTTTCAGATATGCTAGCATGTGGAACTAGGCGCCCTCCTGTCCAGAGGTCATCTATGTGCACCAGGCTATTAAGGGTAACTGTCATGGAATGTTTGTGGACACTTAGATAAGAATCTTGCTGCATCCTTTTACTGGTATGGGCCTAGGACCCCCATGGGAAAGAACTTGAACTGTGTTCATAATTGAGGTCCAGACAAATACAGACATTTCTGATAGATTGGGGAGGTCCCAGGGGAAGCTATGCTCCAAACAGGGACAACCAGGCCACTGAAGGAAAAGTTACCATAAGTGAGGAGGAGTCTCGGGAGGGACAGACTTAGTATCAAGGCCTGAGTGTAGAAAAGGGAGCTGTTATTCTGGGTACAATATGAGACTATCCTTAAAACACTCTCCATCTAACCCCAACCAGCCCCCTGGGATGTCTATAAGGCAGAAGAGAACTACAGGAAAACAAATACACAAAAGAAATCAATCACTCAAAGGCATCTGCGTTTCTGACAAGAAAATGACCTCCCCGGAGGGCTGGATGATGAAAATACAAGATTTTACCATGAGGGAAAGACCCCTCTAAAGGGGAAAGACACAAGAAGGGAAACAGGTTTCCTCACCAGCAAAAGACTCAGAGAACAAACATGAGCAGAGATGGAGAGAAGCTCCCATCAGACAGCAGTAAAAAGAATAGACATTTCGAGGGAAGTGGAGGTTGAGAACAGGTCATAACTGTGCGAAGTGCATAGCTGGCATCTAGCATAGCTGTTGTGGCAGAGCCAAGCTGATAGCATCAAAGTGGCTAGTGGCACAGCCAGAGGCAGTGATTAGACACACCCAAACTACAGGGGTTAAGAGATGGGCAGCAGCAGCACTCTGTCCATATTAGCAGCAAGGCTGACCTGTGAGAGCAGCAAGATGTTTTAACCGAGTCATAGCCCAGATCAGGGAACAACAGTAGCTGGAGCAGATACACTACTTAATTGTAAGCGTTCTCGCTGCCGTATTCCACACACTTAGCACTTGCTTGATGCTTAAAATAAGACAGCTATTGTTAACGTTGCAGGTTGGGTTCTCTAGGAGGAAGAAGACTTCTGTGACAGCAAGTTGTGTGAGAGATCTTTGCTGCGGAGCCCTCTTGGGATTGTAGATATCTACAGGAGCAGATGATGATAGCAACATTGAACAGAGAGAAAAATGAGCTTGTGGGAAGTCACAACAAAATCCTCAGCTGATTGCATGGGGAGCTTTGGAACTAGGATGGCCCACTGAGTGATCCCGAATTGGGGCAAGGGGTGGGCCTTTATGAGCTTCCCAGCTGACACTAGTGGGACAAATTGTTCAAGTAGTATAAGCTAGAGTCTATAAACAAATGGGGACTTAAAGCATCCAGGCTCCATTAAGACTCTGAAAGGTTAAAAGAGTCATTTAGTCCAAGCTTCCACCTCTAGAGACTAGATGTCTGAGTGCCAGAAGAGCCCAACTGCTAGTTTTCTTACATCATTCCGTGAAGAAAAAAAAAGTATGGATTCATGGGCCTATGACTCACCTGCTCTCCATCTCAGAACTCTGCCTGATAATGGAAATTTTAACCTAACAGAGATCCAAATATCAGCTTCTTAATGGCCTGGAAAGCATTTCAATGATTTGCAAAGCAGGGGTCTTGATAACTGTGCCAGAGAGGATAGCTTATTCCTGAGGCTAACTGGGGCCTGTATTTTCCATCTTCAATATATACCTTAGAATCTACACACTCACGTGTGCCATGGGATCCCACAGAGCAGACCCTGGAGTCCCACACCCATCTGGACAAAGAGCCTGAATGTCTGACACATATGGTAATCACCAGCCTCTTTCAAAAAGTTTTACATGATGACCTGCCCCTAGTAAAGCAAGGCCTCAAAAATACCCTATGCTATGCTATGCTAAGTCACTTCAGTCGTGTCCGACTCTGTGTGACCCCATAGACGGCAGCCACCAGGTTCCCCCATCCCTGGGATTCTCCAGGCAAGAACACTGGAGTGGGTTGCCATTTCCTTCTCCAATGCATGAAAGTGAAAAGTGAAAGTGAAGTCGCTCAGTCGTGTCCGACTCTTAGCAACCCCATGGACTGCAGCCTACCAGGCTCCTCCATCCATGGGATTTTCCAGGCAAAAGTACTGGAGTGGGGTGCCATTGCTACCCTAGACTCAAACAAAGCAGACTGGTCTCTTCCATGAGGAGAGGTAAGCAAATTAAGAGAAAGGGGATAGAAGTATTGGTAGAAATGTCCCTCTTTATTCTAACATGGGTCATAGATGGGAGGCATGGACTTCCCCAAACCCCAGGACAGTTGCTTGTCAAGCCACTTTTTAATCATCTCCAGAATGAGAGGTGCACAGTTCAGTAAGAAACCTATTTTGTTACTGACGTCCCTTATTGTTAGAAAGTTCTTCATCATTCTGAGTTGCAAATTGGTCCCATTTAGTTTCTACTTCTCACTTGTGCCAATTCTGCTGTCTAGGATATCTGAGAGTATCTGTGTTCCCTCTACTATCTAGCAGTCTCTACCAAACAGACTCTGATTCTCCTTCCCATACACTGCCTAAGCACATTGGATAAATGTCCATGACAATATCTATCTGATTATGTTGCTAATATGTGTGGTTCTAAAAACGTTGTTTTCTAGACCTCACTCCATGGGTTGATTCAGTAGATCTGATGTGAAGTCTAGGACTCTATTTGACAGATATCCAGGTGTCCAAAGAACTTACTTCTAGAAACACAGGCTTAGACTATGAGGTTCTTAAGAGTAGAGATCTTTTCATATTTGCTTGTGCATCTCTAGCACTTAGTAGCGGGTTCTGAATAAACCTTTATTGAATGAATGAAAAAACTGAACATGAAAAAAAAGTGAATGAAAAATTTTAAAGATAGCTATCATTGACAAATTATCTGTAGGTCTTTCCCTTTTCAGAATCAATGCATCTAGTTTTCTTTACAACAGACCCTTCATAATTCTGTCACTCTCCTCTAACGCACTACAGTGGTCAATATTTTTGTCTAGAGCCCTGCTCTACAAGACAAGCCACTGCATTGAGAAGCCTGTGCACCGCAACTAGAAAGAAAGCCTGCATACAGCAAAGAAGACCCAACATGGCCAAAAATAAATGAATAAATTTTTAACGTGGTCTCTGAAGTCCAGTTCATCTTCCACGTGTGGTCGGTGCAGGGAACAGCTACCTCCCTTGAGCAGAATATGAGAATGCTTCGAAGACAGTCACGGGTTGGCCTACACTGCACTTACGTTCATCTAAAACATCTACAAACCACCCTGCCTTGAATAGAAGCAGTTGAGTTTTTAAATGAATCGTAGTACTTTTCTCCTACTAGTATTAAACTTCATCTTATTATTTTCAGCTCATTGTTCCAGTCTGTCAAAAGCCTCATGAATCTTGATTCTATCATCCAGTGTATTAGATATTCCTCCCAACTTTGTCATCTGAAAATTTAGTAAGAGATTTTTCTGTGTCTTCATCTCCAATTTTAATAAATAAAATATTAAAAATAACAGTGACAGAGCCAGAGACCTGAAGTATGTCATTAGAGACTTCTCTTCAAATGACACAAAGCTCTTAAACATTGTTTTTGAGTTATGGCTATTATACCAATTATAAATCCACGTAACTGTGTTTCATTCAGTCCTTACTTCTTGTCAACAAGATACAACGAGAAGAACCTGATGTTCTAGAAAGAACTCAGCCTGAGAAATTTGAGTTTGTTCCAAGTTCTAGCTGCCTTGAACTTACTGTGTGAAATTAGGCAATACAGTCTTTCTTTCTGGTCTTTATCCATTCAAACAAATGAGGAACTTGAACTAAGTGATCTCTAAGATCCCTACTAGCTCTACAACTCAACAATTCCTGGTATCTCGGTAAAATATACTGCTTTCAACACTAGTAAACCCTCAGAAAGTAAAAGATATTGCTTTGGCATTACTTGTTGCCAGCACACTTCTACTGGTTTCCAGTGAAAACACCATACTTTCCTAAGTTCCGAAAGCTATTTGCTTGCAGTCCTATCTCCTCTCAGTGGCAAATGGAAATCAAGAGACTCTGATATTGGACTGAAGTTCAAGAATTCTGGGAGTTGGCATAGGCATGGGGCCGCTTACCTGCCAAGCCCTGAATACGAGCATGGACAGATCTCAGCATAGGTAATCATGTGAATTGACATCAAAGCCTCCCATTGTAATTTCTGATGTCTATATGCTCCATTATAAAAGTTAAAATGTTTGCCTCCCTCAAGTGTCTGGCAATGCTCTGCTTTGCCATTTTTTTTCTCAAAGATCATTAGGAGCAGTTACAGGCACACATTTCCAAGTTCATGTTTTATCTCCTCTTGGCCTAAAGTAGTCAGATGCCCTTTTGAATTCATCTCATTCTTGAATTCTTCATTCTATCTTTCAATTTGTTAATCCTTTTCTTTAAAAGAGAAAAATGAAGAAAATAAGACTTAGGCAGGTCTGTATTATCCTCTGTTAATATCCTGTATTAACATTGCCTCACCTACTTTTAAACAATCGAATAATCTTTTAATATATTTCTTGCTTCCAAATTCCATTTTTTCAATCTTCATGCTACCCTTTCAGGTCCTTTGTGATAGGATGATCTTTTGTTTGGTGATGTGCGTGAGAAAAAGACTAACTTTGCAGATGCCAAGTTGAAAAGCAGAGGAGCCATCAGGCAGAAAGGAGGAACTCTAAGCATTAGGACCAGCAGCTGTTTGAGAAGGCCATTTCCGAGTCCTCAGAGAAGCTCCCAGGAGATTAAACCACACAGAGGCGCTGAGCTTCAGAGGGCAGACCAATAAAGACATGTGGCTACCAGAAATTAAATCCACTTAAGTTCTCACAGATGGGCAGGCATTTAAAAAGCAATTTAGTCCTTTCTTCTGAAAAACAACCAGATTCATGTTTCATTTCATCTTTGCTCTGAGATTTTTTTTTTAATTTATAAGGGCAAATAAAATCAAATTATGTCATATATTTAACAAAGATATCTTAATATAAAAGAAAAACCACAGGATGATACAATCTAGTGTTATATGCCTGGCTCTCTATTACTCATTTATAAAGATCTGCACAGAGTCTAGCCTACTTTCAACAAGCTCCATTAATAATCTAGGACTTCCCCAGTGGTACAATGGCTAAGAATCTGCCTGCCAGTGCAGGGGGGCATGGGTTTGATCCCTGTTCTGGGAAGATCCCACATGTTGCAGAGCAACTAAAGCCTATGGGCCACAATTACTGAGCCTGCCCACCACAAGTACTGAAGCCCACATGTCCCAAAGCCCGTACGCTGCAACTACTGAGCCCATGTACCTAGAGCCTCTGCTCCACAACAAGAGAAGTCACCACAATGCAAAGCCCATGCACCGCAAGGAAGAGAAGCCCCCAGGAGCTGCAACTAGAGAAAGACCGAGCGCAGCAACAAAGACCCAGTGCAACCAAAAGTAAATAAATAAATCATTTTTTGAAATAAATAATCTATTGTAACAGTGCAAAAAGCAAGCATAATTCCCAGGAGAAGTTCATTTTCTAAAGAGTTCACTGTCACAAAGAAGTTAACTATGAAGAGTGTGAGATTCCTATTTGGTAACCAAAAGATTAGACAGCAATGAACCAAAAGAAGACACAAAAACTTAGATAGGTTTTGGTTGTATTTTCTTACTGTCTTCTTCTTCTTGAAGCACCATAATTGCAGTTATGTTGTGCCATGCTAAGTCACTTCAGTCGTGTCCAACTCTTTGTAACCCTATGGATTTTCTCCTGCCAGATTCCTCTGTCCATGGGATTCGCCAGGCAAGAATACTGAAGTGGGTTGCCATGTCCTCTTTCAGGGATCTTCCCGACACAAGGATTGAACCTGTTTCTTTTAAGTCTTCTGCATTGGCAGGAGGGTTCTTTAATACTAGCACCACTTGGGAAATAATTGCAGTCATCTACAAGGTATATTTTTTCATTCTGATCCTAGATGCCTGTGATTAGAGAGAAGGCTGAATGTCGAAGAATTGATGTTTTTGAACTGTGGTGTTGGAGAAGATTCTTGAGAGTCCCTTGGACTGCAAGGAGATCAAACCAGTCCGTCATAAAGGAAATCAATCCTGAATATTCATTGGAGGGACTGATGCTGAGGCTGAAGCTCCAATACTTTGGCCACCTGATGTGAAGAGCCAACTCGTTGGAAAAGACCCTGATGCTGGGGAATATTGAAGGCAGGAGGAGAGGGGGACGACAAAGGACAAGATGGTTGGATGGCATCACCAACTCAATGGATATGAATTTGAGCAACTCCAGGAAATGGTGAAGGACAGAGAAGCCTGGCGTGCTGCAGTCCATAGGGTGGCAAAGAGTTGGACACGACTGAACAATAGCAACACAACAGAGTTTCAGCCTGATGCCAGATTTTTTTATTTTTAAGGTGAGTCATTATTTTTCTGGACCACTTAGCTGTATAGAAAGTGAAGAGCTATAATATTTTATTCAAAGACCTCCAAATTTTTAATTTTTTCCCTCAACCCAAGAGGAACAATATAGCTAGTTTATTTTTTTTATCTTTTTGTGTTGGAGTATAGCCAATTAACAAGCAATGCTGTGATGGTTTCAGGTGAAAAGCAAAGGGACTCAGCCATACATATACATGTATCCATTCTCCCCCAAACTCCCCTCCCACCCAGGCTGCCACCAATGTTGCTAGTTTATACTGATTTTTCCACAGTTTACTGTGATCCACACACTCAAAGACTTTGGCATAGTCAATAAAGCAGAAATGGATATTTTTCTGGAACTCTCTTCCTTTTTCCATGATCCAGCAGATGTTGGCAATTTGATCTCTGGTTCCTCTGACTTTTCTAAAACCAGCTTGCACATCAGGAAGTTCACAGTTCACATATTGCTGAAGCCTGGCTTGGAGAATTTTGAGCATTACTTTATTAGCGTGTGAGATGAGTGCAATTGTGTGGTAGTTTGAGCATTCTTTGGCATTGCCTTTCTTTGGGATTGGAATGAAAACTGACCTTTTCCAATCCTGTGGCCACTGCTGAGGGGTCGCAAGGAGTCAGACACGACTGAGCGACTGAACTGAACTGAACTGAACTGATACTGATTTTTCTTACACTGCTCCCAAAGTAGGATAAATAGCTTTGTTAATTAATTAATCAAAACCCATGTGTTATACAAGTAACCTATAAAAAATATACAAATAAAGGCCCAAGTTCATCATCTTTAGCAATAACCATAAAAGAGGAACCTGGATTTCTAATAAATTATCTTCTTACAGAGTAGAAGAATTACAATCTGACAAAAGGGATTTCCTTCTTCCACAAAACTATTTTATACAATTGTGCTCAGTTTTTGTGGACCCTCAAAGGATATACCACTAACAGGAATCAAGAGTAACTTCCTCAACTTGATAAAGAATATCTACAAAAATCTTACAGCTAGCATCATATTTAATGGTGCAAAACTTGAAGTTTTCCCACTGATATCAGGAACAAAGCAAGGATGCCCTCCCTCACCAGTGCTTCTCAACATCATAGTGGAGTCCTGGCTAATGAAATAAGACCAAAAATAGAACATATATTAGGAGGGAAATAAAAGTAACACTTTAGGAAGAAAGAAAGAAAACTATCTTTTTTCACACAGATGACGAGAACATTTATATATGTAAAAAATCCAGAAGAATTAACCAAAAAAAATAATAGACTCCTGGAACTAATAAATTATTACAACCAAGTGGCACTAAATAGTGAGAAGAATATACAGTGACAAAAACTCTCATTTGTTGCTGGAAAGAATACTAATTGGCACAGTCACTTTGGAAGACAGTTTGGTCATTCGGTGGTTTCTTATAAAACTAAACATACTCTTACCATAGAGTCCAGCAGTCACACTCCTTGATATTTGTCTAAAGGAATTGAAAACTCATGTCCACAAAAAAAAAAAAAAGCCTGTATACAGATGTTTATAGCACTTGACTCATAACTGCCAAAATTTGGAAGCAATCAAGATGTCCCTTGGTAGGTGAATGGATAAGTAAATTGTGGTGTATCACACAATGAGATGTTATTTAGTACCAAAAAAAACAAAAAAAACAAATGAGGACTTCCCTTGTGGTGCAGTGGATGAGAATTCACCTGACAATGTAGAGGACATGGGTTCAAACGCTGGTCCAGGAAGATTCCAAGTGTTGTGGAGCATCTAAGCCCATGAGCCACGACTACAGAGCCCTCACTCTAGAGCCCACAAGCCACAACTACTGAGGCCTTGGGCCACAACTCCTGAAGCCCATGTGCTCTAGAGCCTGTGCCCTGCAACAAGAGAAGTCACTTAAATGAGAGGCCTGCGCGCTGCAACGAAGACTAGCCCTCACTGGCCACAACTAGAGAAAGCCCATATACAGCAATGAAGAGCCAGTGCAACCAAAAATAAATAAATAATTTTTTAAAAAGATCATATATAAAAGAAGTGAACTATCAAGCCATGAAAAGATATGGAAGAAATAGAAATGTATATTACTAAGTGAGAGATGCCAATCAGAAAAGGCTACTATAGGACTCTAACTTCATGACATTCTGGAAAAGGCAGACCTATGGAGACCATAAAAAGATATGTAGTTCCCAATCATTAGGGGGAAAAGAAGGATGAATAGGTGGAACACAGAGGATTTTTAGGGCAATGAAAACCACTCTGTATCACTATAATGGTGGCTACATTACTATAAATTGATCCAAATCCATATAATATATAACACCAAGGATGAACCCTAATGTAAACCATAGACTTTAGGTGATAAAGATGTGCCAACATAGGTTCATCAGTTGTAACAAATGTCTGTCTATCGTGGGGAATGTTGATAATAGGGGAGGCTATGTGTATGTGAAGCAGGAGATACATGAGAAATGTCTGGTATCTGTTTAGTTTTGCTGTGAACCCAAAACTACTCTAAAAAATAAAGTCTATTTTTAAAATAAATAAAATTATATATCATATATGTATTAAATTTCCACATTCTAAACTATGGAACTTTTAAATGTAAATTTATTTAGGGAAAGGGTTTTTGCAGATAAAACTAAGTTAATGATCTCAAGTGGAGTTCACACTAGATTATCCAGATGAGCCCTAAATCCAATGACAGGTATCCTTATAAGAGACAAAAGAGGAGAAGACACAGATGAAAATGCCAGGTGAAGACAGAGGCAGAGGTTGGAATTATGCAGCCACAAACCAAGGAACATCTGGAGTGATCAGAAACTGGGAGAGGTCAGGAAGGATTCTTCCCTAGAGCTTTGGAAGGGGCACAACCCTCCCAACACCTGGATTTCAGACATCCAGGCTGCAAAAATGTTAGAGAATCAATTTCTATTGTTTTAAACCACTAAGTTTGTGATAATTTTTTGCAGTAGCCAGTTGAAGCTAATATATCAGTTTAGCATTGGATTAGGTGAGTTTCAAAGATTCAAGTCTTCCTTTCCTTTCTACCCAGGACAATCCCCTTCCTCCATCATCAGAACCAGCAGTCAAGTCTTTTTTATATCACATTGCTCTAAACCCCAGCTTCTACCAATGTTTCCTTTTCTGACTCTTCTACTTCCCTCTTTAACTTTCAAGTACTTGTATGATTTCACTGGGCCCATCCAGATAATAAAGTATAACCTCCCTATCTCAGGATCCTTAACTTCATCTGTGAAGCACCTTTTACCATGTAAAGTAACAGATTCACAGGTTCCAGGATTAGGATGGAGATATCTTAGGGGTGGGGAGAGTGCAAATGGGTCTCTGGATAAATCCATCACAAAACTAGAAGTTAGGGAACACCACAAATCACTAAATAAGAAATGAGAGAGAGAGAACTAACAACTACAAAGTCTGCATGGCATCAGGATCTACACAGAGGAAAACAGCAGAGTGTCTAGTGCACTTGAGAATATGAGAACTCCAAAATCCCCAATAGATGCTCGCTGGAAAGGGCGATGGGCCAACTTAAGGTCAGTAGCTGAACTGGGAGAGGTCCACTGTTCAGAGTACAGGGAGTACACAGTAAAGTATGAAGAACCTGGATCCATCTAAGCTGCGTGAAATCTTGAAATTAACAATCTAAAATACTTACCCAGGATAAATCTCAACAGAAAGGAGAAATTCCTAAGACTATTCAAATACAGAATGAAGGAGAAACAAAAGCAAAAGGAGAGAGGGGTTAGGGAAAGACAATAACAGAAAACATGAGTCTATTTGTCAATTTCTTTGTGAAAAAACAGATGTGGAAGCTCGAGTCATGAAATTTGAGAAGTTATCTTGGCCCATCCTATGATCCTGAAAACAGAGAAATATTCATTTTACTTAAAATAAGGCCCAAGCAAGGATCATAATCAAAACCCATGTAAGATTATTTTAAAAAGAAATAAAGAGCAGAATACCATCCTTTTAAACAATAAAGTGCTCCAAAAGGTTATGGGTACAAAACATAAAAACTGTAACCTAATGTTTCAAAATAAGCTAAAAATCAATTAAGAAAATTATCAAAGTATTGAAAGAACACATACATCATAAGTAGAATCCTTAGGAAAAAATAGAACTCAGAAAAGAATATAAATAAAATAATATATAATATCAGTAATTACAACTAAACGAGAAGGGGCAAATGAATAGATAAAATAGATAATGCCTTAAGATAAATAGAAAATTAAAAGAGTGAACTTTTTAAACTAAAAAAAAAGTTTAGAAATTTCAATGCCAGCCTAGATGGATTAACAGAGGCCAAATGTACCATGTCATATGAACAGGTAAAAGAAAAAGACAAAATACATAAAACAATGATTATCAAGACATTAGACATCTAGCAATGAAGGGCATTGACATCTAGCAATGAAAGACATCTAGCATCTTTATTCTCTGAAAAAGAGAGAACCAACAGTAGCCCTACTACTGTCCCAGTGTACTGCCCAGGGACAGGATCCAGACCACAGGGCAGGTGGGGAGGACTCAGGAAGATCCCAGAGTTTTTCTCGGGGGGTTGGGTAGATAAGAGCTGGAAATCTAGGGAGGTCAAGGCAGCCAGAGTTCACAGGGGGACATGCTAGACAGGAGGGAGGGAAAGAGAGGGAGAGAGGTGGAGTGAGTGGTAGGGGAGAGAGACAGGGAGAGAAAGAGGATGAAGAGGGAAAGAGGAAGAGAGACAGAGATCAGTAAAGTGTCCTTCTTGAGTCTTCGTCTGAATATTGATCAATTCCTCCATGTAAGAAAACTACATAAGCAGGGAAAGAGATGCCTGAAAAGATTAGAAGAAACAGTTCTTGGGGGCTCTTGGGAAATGGTTTCTATTCCCACCAGTCAGAGTGCAGAATTCAACACAGGGCATGGGGTACAGTACTCTTTAAAACAGTTTTTGCCACAGTATTGTAGAAAAAGTAACCCTATGCTAAACACTGCTATGTCCCACCAAAAACAAACAAAAATTTAAAATCAAGCATATAGTATGAAACTGTTTCCAAGAAATCAAATGGTGTCACCAAAAAAGGTATTAATATTTATAATAGTACAAAAATATCCAGTATCCAACAAGGTAAAATTTACAATTAAAAATTACCAGACATCAAACAACAAAAGAAAGTATGACCCATAGTGAGGGGAAAACTCAAACAAACTGACCCAGCAATGACACAGATAGAATTAATAGATAAAGAGATTAAGAAAATTATTATCCAATGGTGTACTGAAATCAGGTCATACTGGCTCAGGAGAGCCAATTTTTCAATTATTCTCAATTACTGGGAATTTTACAAGTCAGTTGTTAAATATGACCATTGTTAAAATTATATAGACTCACAATTAAATAATTTATAGTCAAAGCAAAGGTAGCAAATACCAAAACTCATCTTGCTAATTATTTTCTTACATTTTAATATGATCTATGCTTCTGAGGTTAAGATTATTATATTCATGTGGTAAAGATATTATGAAATACTGTGTTCTTATTTTGCATCTCTCCTCAACTCTACATTCAATGATTACATGTTGGTAGTTTGGAGAAGGCAATGGCACCCCACTCCAGTACTCTTGCCTGGAAAATACCATGGATGGAGGAGCCTGGTGGGATGCAGTTCATGGGGTCTCTAAGAGTCAGACACGACTGAGTGACTTCACTTTCACTTTCACTTTCCTGCATTGGAGAAGGAAATGGCAACCCACTCCAGTGTTCTTGCCTGGAGAATCCCAGGGAGTGGGGAGCCTGGTGGGCTGCTGTCTATGGGGTCTCACAGAGTCGGACATGACTGAAGCGACTTAGCAGCAGCAGCAGTTTGAAATTAGCCAGAGTGGGATAATTTAAAGCACAAAAATTTACAAATTGACAAATAAAGTCTGAGATGTTGTGAGGTTTTTGTTTTTTGTTTTGGCCAAAAAGCCAGTTGTTAAATATTTGCCACCACATATAAATTTTAACTGTATACCCTATGTTAAAGAGGCTAGAGAAAATATGGAACATGTTCAGTAGAGACACAGAATATGTAAAGATAAGACAGATAGATAGATAAAATACAGATATT
This sequence comes from Bos indicus, assembly GCF_029378745.1. Lineage (NCBI taxonomy): Eukaryota > Metazoa > Chordata > Mammalia > Artiodactyla > Bovidae > Bos > Bos indicus. The sequence goes on along the minus strand of NC_091775.1, from coordinate 58,354,607 downwards.
TGAGAGATAAAAATCATACCGGATAAAAATAGAAGTTGATTAGATTAGATTTTGAAGAAGAAAAGATTAGTGATCTGGAAAAGAACAATATAACCTATCAAAAATAGAACGCATAGAGAAAAAGAGAGTTTTAAATAAATAAATAAGTACATCATCAGTAAGCTAAAGGACAACTTCAAGTGACCTAATGTATGTGTGATTCAACTCTTAAAGGGGCATAAAGGAAAGAAACAATTTTTAAAGAAATAGTGGCCAAAGTATTGTCCGCATTTGATATAAACTGAAACTCAGAGGCCAGAGAACCTCACAGAACCATGAGTACATAAAACATAAAGAAAAAGGCAGCAAAGGACATCATGATCAATGCTTCAATCTCATGATAACAGTAAAATCTTAAAAGTGGTCAAAGAGGATTGGCACATTATATACAGAGGAAGAGAGTCTTGTCAGAAATAATGCAGCTCAAATGACAATGGAGCAATGTAACTGAGGGAAGAAACCTTTCAACCTAGAATTCTCTTAGTGAGTAGAAATATCTTTCAAAGGAAGAGACTTTGGAGTGACATCAGAAAATGGTGCCATAGGAATTTCTTGCTCTCCTTCCCAAAAGAAAATACCAGCTTGAACAACTATTCACATGTCAAAATACCTTCACAATAGCTAAGGATTCCAGGTGAGGGGTTAGGGAACATGGATGAAGCACAGAAAGAAGCCAAGAGGCATTGGAGAGAGTAGGAAAGATAGATTCACATTACTCCCACTGTCCCTTTCCCAGCGAGTCTGCACAGAGAGAGGCACTGTCCCTGAGGGAAAAAGAGAGTGAAATAAGCACCCTTCACCATGGCTACCAGAGCAGCAGGCCCCCACCTGCAGTCCTAGACAGCTCCCAGTGGATTCCCAGGAGCACAAGTCCCCAGCCCATCCCAGTGCCAAGCTGGCCCCTAACTCCAGACAGGGTCCCATAGACCCAAATTTCAAACCAACCCTAGCAGGCCAGCCCCCGAGACTCAACCTCCAGGCTAATATCCTGCTATGCTCAAACACCAGGTTACAGGCTGACTCCAAACTCCAGGCTTGTCCTAGTGCCTGGTCACCTCACATGGCACCAGCTTCCAGGCCAACTCCAGTGAAACCCGGCTCCCAAGACTGTTGGGGGCCAGAGTGAGGTACTCCGCCCGTGGCAAAGGTCATGAGGAAGGAGGCTCAACATATGCAAAGGCGGGATCGAGCCTCAGGAGTCCCCCTGGAAATCCTCAAGCATCTACCCCCATAACCAGAGCCTGCCTACTTTACTACTTTGTGCTCTCACCTACACCTCTGACCTTACGGGGGGCTGTCCCCCACCACCTCTTTCGGAGAAGGAGTTAACCTAGAGCTCCAGTTAATCAAAACTCCTGGGTGTGACAAGAGTGTTTTAACCTACAAACTCCTCTGAAGGTTCTCTGGCCTGCCTGACAGGCTTGTCTGGCCACATGTGATTGCTCACAGCCTCCCAACCGTGAGAGGCACGAGATGCTTTAAACCTTCTAAAAACAGGTTCCTTAGAAAAGTTAGAAAACTATTAGTATAAGTACAATGGGCTGATTAGAAATTGTGTTGGTGAAGGGTTTTTCATTTGTTGAGCCAATGTTTGTTGCTAAGTCTCCATATCCCCTGCCCTTACACACATTAATGAATATATAGAAGAAATAAGTATTAACCTTTGATATTAATCACGTTAGACCTTAGGCTAAGTAAATTCTTTCCTTAACTAAAACCCACTACACCCTCACCCTATAGGAATGTAACTTTATTTGGGTGGCATCTGTTTTAAGAATAATCACCCTTGGAGAAAAAAGTGTTCTGGTTGACTGACCACTGTCACAAGGAGAGGGTTGTAAACTGTCAGCAGCCCCCCTGGCCAGAAGATGATGTAACACCCCTAAGACCTCTGTATACATTTGTGTGAAGCACCTGACTTTAATAAAAGTCAGGACTGCTGTCCCCACGTGACTTTTGTATAACATCTCAGTGTATAAAAACAGACTCTGGAAAATAAAGAATTGGGATCAGTTTCTCGAAATACTGGTCTCCCCATGTCGCTCTCTCTCTCACTCAAGCTGAGTCTCCATCTGGAGCGCGGAACCTGCCATGCTTACTAATTATGCCTGGGCTTCTAAGATCCGACTGGGGAGGCCTCAGTGTCTCCTCTCCTTCGGGAAAACGGAAGGACGCCTGCGGCCTACATAAGTGGTGCAAGCTTCTTGTCTTGAAGTTTTATTGGTCTCCCACGTAAACCAAGCTACTCAGCCTCTTTTCTCCACTGAATTTTCCTACTGAGCTATCCTCATTCTATTACTCTTTACATCTTTAATTAATATCTAATTGAAGCTACTGTATCCTGACCCTCGCCGATGCCGTCCCCGCTTCGAATACCCTGGATCAGCCGGGGCTGGACCCCGGCACAAGACTGTGCTAGGACCAGACCAACTCCCACAGACTAAGACACTGGGGCCCACCCTAGTGGTCCCCAGCATCTGAATGGCTCGTATGGAGCCAGGAGCCAGCTGTACTCACAAAGACCCAGGTCCCAGGCCCATTCCCTCAAATTCAAGTCCCAGGCCCACTTTAGGGAACCCAGGCTCCAGGACTCCCCCTGAGGACTTGAGCACAAGGGGGGTCCCCATGGACCCAAGCACCAGGCTGGCTCACCTGTTGACCAAAGCACTAGATCTGCCCACCTGTGGACTCCAGCAGTCCCTAGACACCACTGGCCCACAGACACCACCAGCTAGCCTACCCAGAATCTCTGGAGGGGCCGACCGGTGAAGGACTTTGCCTTCCAAAGGAGTCTGCAAAGCCTAGAAGAGGTACCTACTTCTCCAAATGCACAGAAACAAGTCCAAGACCATAAAGATCAGGAAAAGTCAAGGAAACATGACACCACCGAAGGAAACTAATGACTGACGCTAAAGAAATGGAGCTGTATATGAGTTTCTTATAGTATACTTAAAATACATAAAATGACTTGAAGGTAAACAGTTATAATTTAAAAATAAGTACTATGAACTCTAAATTAATCTCCAAAATAACAAGAAAGAAAACAAAGAACAACGGATGAGAAATCAACAACAAAAAAAGATTAAACAGAATTATAAAAAATAATCAGTCCAAAAGATGTCAGGGAAAGGGAAAAAAAAAACAGATTGTATAAATCATATTCTAAGCTACTAAACTAATCTCAATAAATTTAAAACTACTCAAAGTATTTTTTCAAACAACAATGGAGCTATATTATAAGTAAAACACAGAAAATATACAACAGAAACTATCCAAGTAACCTATGGGTAAAAGAAGAAATCAAAAGGGAGGTTAAGAAGTATTTAAACTGTATGGCAATGAAAAAATATCCCAAAGTCTGTAAGTTGCAGCCAAACAGGAATTGGAGGGAAATTTATAGTAATAATTTCCTTTCAGTTCAGTTCAGTCGCTCAGTCGTGTCTGACTCTTTGCGACCCCATGAATTGCAGCATGCCAGGCCTCCCTGTCCATCACCAACTCCCGGAGTTCACTCAGACTCACATCCATCGAGTCATTGATGCCATCCAGCCATCTCATCCTCTGTCATCCCCTTCTCCTCCTGCCCCCAATCCCTCCCAGAATCAGGGTCTTTTCCAATGAGCCAACTCTTCCCATGAGGTGGCCAAAGTATTGGAGCTTCAGCTTTAGCATCAGTCCCTCCAATGAACACCCAGGACTGATCTCCTTTAGAATGGACTAGTTGGATCTCCTTGCAGTCCAAGGGACTCTCAAGAATCTTCTCCAACACCACAGTTCAAAAGCATCAATTCTTCAAAGCTCAGCTTTCTTCACAGTCCAACTGTCACATCCATACATGACCACTGGAAAAACCATAGCCTTGACTAGATGGACCTTTGTTGGCAAAGCAATGTCTCTGCTTTATAATAAAATTCCTTTACTAAAAAGTAATAAAGGTTTCAATTAAATGACACCTCCCACTGTCTCAGCTGGTGGCTCAGCTGGTAAAGAATCCACCTGAAATGAGGGAGACCTGGGTTAGACTCCTGGGTCAGGAAGATCTGCCGGAGAAAGGATAGGCTACCACTCAGTATTCTTGGGCTTCCTTGGTGGTTTCTTGGTGGTTCAGTTGGTAAAGAATCTGCCTGCAATGTTGGAGATCTGGGTTCAATCCCTGGGTTGGGAAGATACCCTGGAGAAGGGAATGTCTATCCACTCCAGTATTCTGGCCCAGAGAATTCCATGGACTATATAGTCCATGGGGTCACAAAGAGTCAGACACAACTGAACGACTTTCACTTTCCCACCTGAAGGAACTGGAAAAAAAGAAATTAACTAAACCCATTGTATACAAAATAAAATAAATAATAGAGATTAGAATGAAAACCAGTGAAACAGAAGAAAAACAACACAGAAATTCAATTAAATGAAAAGCAATTTATTTGAGAAAATAAATAAAACTGATAACCTTCTAGCCAAACTGATTAGAGAAAAGGAGAAAAGGAAAAAATGATTAGTATCAGGAATGAGAGAGGTAACATCATTCCAAAATTGATAAATATTAAAAGAATAATAAAGAAATATTACAAGCAACTTTTGGGCTTCCCGGGTGCCTCAGCAGTAAAGAATCTGCCTACAGTGCAGAAGCCACAGGAGACACAGGTTTGGTCCTTGGTTGGAAGGATTCCCTGGAGGAGGGCATGGCAACCCGCTCCACTATTCTTATCTGGAGAATCCAGTGGACAGAGGACCCTGGTGGGCTCCAGCCCATAGGTTTGCAAAGAGTCTGACACAACTGAGCACACACACGCACAAATAACTTTTCTGCCGGTAAGTTTGACAAGTTAGATGAAATGGGCTAATTTTGTGAAAGACACAAACTCGAAGTTCTCTACAAAAGATGTAGATAGCCTTCCCACCAGCTATCTGTTTTACATATGGTAATGTACGTGTTTCACTGCTACTCTCTCTATTTGTCCCATACTCTCCTTTCCCCACTGTGTCCACAGGTCTCTCCTCTGTGTCTGTGTCTCCATTGTGAAGTGAAACTCGCCCAGTCGTGTCCAACCCTTTGCGACCCCGTAGACTATAGCCTGCCAGGCTTCTCTGTCTATGAAATTCTCCAGGTGAGAATACTGGAGTGGGTAACCGTTTCCTTCTCCAGGAGATCTTCCCAATCCAGGGATCGAACCCAGGTCTCCGCATCCCATGCTGATTCTTTACCATCTCAGCCACCAGCATCTCCACTGCTGCCCTGCAAATTGACAACCTCGAGGGGTGGGGTGGGGTGGGCTGGGGGTGGGAAGTGTGAGGGAACTTCAAAAGGGAGGGGACATATGAATGCATATGGCTGACTCATGTCGATATATGTCAGAAACCAACACAATATTATAAAGCACTTCTCCTCCAATTAAAAATAAATAAATTTTAAAAGAGAAGATGTAGGAAAACTGAATATCCCTGTAGCTCTTTTTAAATTGAATTTATAGCCTTTCCACAAAGAAAACTTCAATCCACATAGCTTCACTGGTGAGTTCTACCAAATATTTAAGAAAGAAATAACACCAATTTTACACAAACCATTACAGAAAGCTGAAGAGAAGAGAATACTTCCCAACATACTCTATAAAAGCCAAGATTTTCCCAATTCCAAATGCCTAGACTGAGATATTAAAAGAAAAGTAAATTGCAAACAAATATCTGTTATGAACATGGATGCCTAAAGACTAAACAAAACTTTAGCAAATTGAATCTTACAGTATATAAAAATGATATTATAGCATAACCCAGAATGTAATGTTTTTAGCATTTTAAAATCAGTAGCATATTATTGATATCACATTAACATTCTAAAATTGTAAAACCATATATTAGTTCAATGAAAGCATAAAAATACTTAACAAACACCAAAGTTCTTTTCTGACCAAAAAAAAAAAAAAACCACAAAAATTCAACAAACTAGGAATAGAAAGGAATTCCCTCAACCTGATACAGGGCATCTATGGAAAACCCTAAATAAGCTCTCCTTAAGATTAGGAATAAGAACATCATGTATATTCTCACTTTTATTCAATATTGTATTGAAAGTTCTGGCCACTATAATTAGATAAGAAACAATATTTATATTGAAAAGGAAAATATGAAATGCATTTATTCATGATTACAATGAAAAGCAAACATTTCTAAATATCAAATATTAACATATATGTACACTATAAGAAAAAAGAGAGATTAAAAATAAAAGACCACATAGTGAAATATTATTTATATAAAAGATTTGTATAGAAAACATAAAATGAAAAGATAAGTCATAATTTTAAAAAATAGTTAACTGTAAGTCAAGACTATTGTGGAATGCACAGAAAAATTCAAGACTTCTCTATATTTTGTTTTATAAATTTAACTTTGAACTTGTGCACATATTTTACATGGCTGTAAAAAGTTAAATTAAAAAATTCATTCCAAAAAAAGTTAAAATGAAACTAAAGAACCTAAATGTGTATCCAGCTGGTCACATAACCACATGGAGAGAAAGACCAAAGGAACTTTAAAAACAGACTCCAAATCACATTGTTGGTGAAAGGACTGGTATTATTATTCCAAGACTGTTGTGTGTGTGTATTGTGGGATAAAGCAAATGAGTAACCATACGATATTCTATCATTCCTGTTGCAAACTGAGCATTCTCAGAATACTTAGAGAGAGAATTGGACTTCCTACAGCCACATAACTCTGAGTATCCAATTATTGTCATTCAGTGTCAAAGAAATCCAAAGATTGCAGAGTCTAGAAAACTTAGGAATGTTAAATTACATTTGGCTTCTAGGTAAATGTGAGTTTACTATCTTTGGAAGTTTTCTAAAAGTAGAATAACCGTAGAAAGAAAGAGATAACGACATAAGATGTTCATTAAAAAGTTAAGCTCCATTTCTCTTGGCTGTATAAAGCTGCTGAACAATAAGGGACTTGATCAAGTTAAAAATAGCACAGTGAAAGGAAAGAGTCAAGAACTCTGGTTTCAAGCCCAGGATCAGTTAAGGTTGATTCTGAACCGAGAGTTGTGAAGCAGACAACCTCTTTGGTCTCTTGAAGTTTTCAAATTCTGTCACGGTCCCAGCAAAAATATGAAATGCCATCAAGAGCCTATTCTTTCAGTCCAGTAGTTTCAATAGTAAATAAACTGACTCATGAGCAAAGTCCAATCTCAATTGAAAGGTGTATAGTATATATGTATATATATTTTTTTCTTTTGTTAATTAATGATATCCCAGTTTCAACCAGACCACAGCAGAACATTGGCACCAATATGTTTATCTGGAAGAAAAAGTAACAGAGAATATATCATTAAAGAGCACAACGACAACAAGAATCTCGGGACTGGAAAGCTTGAACAATACCAGTTTACCACACGAGTCCACAAATTGAAGGCCACATTTGCCAGACATGGAATTCCTAAAAGGATTATCTCTGACAATGAGCCACAGTCGTCCTCAAAGGAATTTCCACGTTTTGCCAAAACATGACATTTTGAGCACTTCACGGTCAGTCCACGTTACCACAGAGCCAAGCCCTTTGCATGGGGTTACTGGTGAAAAGCTGAAAGAATGAAACTCTCAAACACATTGGACCACGCGAAGACTAATGATAAAGGTCCCTGCCTCAGACTATTTGGAGCAAGGAATGTATTGTGGGCAACTTTCGATTCTCCTTTCCCAGTTATTACAGTCTTGGCATCTCCCCTCAGCACTATTGTCTATGCATGGAATGCAAGGGCATATGACAGGAAGTTTGATCCTCACACAAATATTGTAAAACTGAATAAAAACAGCTATGACAAACAACGCACCCCACCAGGCCCTGATCTAACCCCTCAGTCTGTGTGAAATTCTATCCCTTAGAAGTTATGCTTGACACCAAACACTGAAATAGGAGTTATTCTTGCTGGTGACGGTTTATGTTTAAGAGGACACCAGAGTCCCACAGGGAACATTCTAGAAAAGATGAACATTTTGTTTAATTAGTGCAAATGTGGTTTGAAAACCTAATAAGGGTCTAGACCCATACTGATGAAGTACAATCCTGCCTTACTCAAGGCTTTTTCAGTGTCAAGTAACAGAAGTCATTTAAACTATCTTAAGGGGAAGAGAAAAAATGAGAATTTGCTGCACAGATTATAGGGATATATTATGGAAGCCAAGAGCAAGTAATGCAATTGGTCCTCGTGAAGGCTATAGTTAGGAACTGGAAAGATATTAGAGTCAAGGCAGAATGTGGTCCTTATCTCCACCTTTCTTGTATATTTTGTTTCTTCTCTGTCCCTGCTTATAGCATAAGATGGCAGCTTGTGATAGGTGACCTCCAAAATGACCCTCAGTGATCACATCTTCACCTTGACACTCTTGTGTAATCTATTATACCTGAGTGTGGATTGGACCCTGTAACTCTTTTCCAATATAGAATACAACCTAAACAATAGCATGTCACTTCCAAGATTAAGTTAAAGAGATCTAACCTGCAAACTTTCACTCTTTGTGAGTGGCACCAGCTGCTATTTTATGATTTGATTCACGAAGGGTCCCACAGAGAAAGGAATTGAGGGAGGCCTCCAAATAACAACCCCTAAGAACATGAGAACTTCTGTCCAACAGCTCATGAGGAAGAGAAGCCTGTCAAGGACAACGCAAGTGACAGTGATTGGAAATGGATTTGACCTCAGGCAAGCTTTCAGATGAGATTGCAGCCACAGCCAAAACTCCAATGGAAACCTTGTGAGGGATCATAAGGCAGAGACATCTAAATAACTCAGAGATTCCTGACCCACAAAAATGGAAATAATAAATGCTGATTGTTAAAAGCCATTAAATTGCAGGGGTGGTGGGGTATGTTTGCATACAGGTAAGTAATATAGATTTTGGTACCATAACAAATACCTAAAAATATAGGAATGTCTTTAGGGCCAGAAGGTGAATGAAGGTTACAGGGTTATAAGGAGCAATGCTTAGAGAAAGCCTAAATTGCCTTGAGCACATTTCTAGTCAAAATCTGGACTTTGGGGATGCTGCCAGTGAGGGCTCAAAAAAAGAATGTAGGTGCAAGTTATCAAAAACTGAAAAAAGGAGGATCTTTATTATGTATGGGCAGAAAGCTCAGTAACACTGTCATCTGTAGTTGTGTGGAAAGCAGAAAATGTTCCTAATAAAATGCATGATCTGGTTAAGAATATTTCCAAGTAGAATGCTGAAGGTGCTTCCTGGTTTTCTTCTTACAAATGTGAAAGAAGAGAAATAAATAGGACTGTTTAACAAAAAGAAACCAGGAATCAACAGCTTTTTAAAAAATTCATAGCCACTTCAAATGGCAAACAATTCTAAAATTAAAAAATGGTTTTCAAGTAAGGAGCAAATAAAGAGATTGGCTGGGAGAATTTGGTTGAAAGATAAAGTTCAGGGTATGACTGTAAAACTTTTTGTTCAGACCTCAGGAAAAAAAAAAAATAGGTGATGCCTAATAGTATTATTCAGTCACACAAAAGTCCCTTTACAGAGATTAAGGAGTCTCTCAAACAACAGGTGCTCTAAAAGCTTAAATGCATCATCCCTTATTTATTTAAGCACCAGCTCAATGTGAAGAAGGGCTTTTCCCAAAGAGATTTATGAGTATGGACTTTTATCTAACGGCAATCCTAACTCCAATGACATTCATAAAAAGTGCGTGATATTTCTGAGAGAATTAAATCAGCAGAAACACTGCCATCTAAACAGAGCAGAGGCAGTACAAATGAAAAGAGGGAGTTTGACCCCAAAATTTAACAAGTAGGAATTAGGCTGAGAAAACTACTCAGCTGAAACTTGTTACCTTTCATATATTAAAAAAAAAAGGATGATTCACAGGTCGCCTCCAAGATACCCAGAGAGCAGAGCCAAGAGCCATAAAATATTCTTCTCAGGCCTTGAGACACAATCAAGGAATTTCCAACATTTGATTGTCCAAATTTCAGAGTCATTGTTAACTAGTAAATCTTCTGTGGCTTCTCATGTCTTTTTGAATAGAAATGGACTAGTTAATCCATGCCTGTATCATAATTATGTATTATACATACTGAGGGCAGATAATTTCTTTTTAGCCTTACATGTCTACTGATTGAGAGAAAACATACTCAAAGAGCAGTATTTAAGGAACAATTCTTAAGGTTCCTCATCCAAACCTGGAACTGACTTAGTGAGGTTCTAGACTTTGAACTGATGTGGTAATGCCATACTTCCGGTTAGGCATAAGTCTATTTTGCACATAGGAGAGACAAGAGTCCCTGGGGGTCAGAGCATAGACTGACCCTACGTCAGGCTATGCTCTGACATAGATGACCCTACGTCTTAGAGGCAGGCAAAGTCCAAGATGATCGGCAATGTCTGCCTCCTAATATGTACATCCTTGTGTAATCATCTACCCTTGGGTCTGGAACAGAGCTAGTCACCTCCTTCTAATGGGTAGAATATGACAAAAGTTATGAAATGGCATTTCCAACATTAGGTTACAAAGAGATTGTGGCTTCCGTTTTGTGCTTCTCTCTCTTTCATTCTCTTGTCCTCTGGTGAAAGCCAGCTTCCCTATGGAGAGCCCCATCAAGCAAGGAACTTAAGGAAGCCCCTAATCAACAACCAGGAAGGAATTGAGACCACCTGTCCAACAGTCCATGAGGAACTGAATCCTACCAACAACCATATGATTAATAATGGAAACAGATTGTACCACAGTCAATCCTTCAGATAAGACCACAGCCCTGGTCAATCAACATATCAATACACAGACTTGGATTGCAGACTTGTGAGAGATAATACGGTAGAGGTGATATCTAAGCCTTTAGATTTCTGACCCACAGAAACCATGAGATAATCAATGTTTCTTGTTTAAAAATGTCAACTTTGGGGTGATTTGTTGTACAGAAATAAATAACACAGTGGCCCAGCCCTGTAGCCCTGAACGTGTTGCTCTGGCACCATCAACTAATAAGTGTCCCAGAATCTGGTTTCCAAATTCCCAAGAGAAAGATTCTGATCGGCAGAGACTGGTTTGGCTGCCTACCATTGGTACAAACTGCTATGGCCATGGAGAAAATAAAGTTGTTTGGTACAATTATAGCCACAGAGTTTTGGTACTATGAGTAGAGATCAGTTCTTAGAGAAAAGAAAGCAAACTAGGAAAAAGCTTCTCTGTAAAGGAAATCCACATCTAGTTAGGAAGATGAAACAGTTGCAGTAAACAAAGACTACTGAGGACAATAAAAGATTAACTACAGGCCTCAAGTCCCTGTCGCCTCAAACAAAAAGTCTAGGGCTTTGCCTAACGTGACTCTAAGACAACCAGGAAGTTCTGTTACTAGAATTACTTTGTTTGCTAGTTTTTGGTTTTTTTTTAATCCATTAAGCTAGTTGTTGAGCAGAGTGCTGAGAAAACAATCAATTTATTGTATTGTTTGCTGACATAAAAAGAAAAGGAGGAAACTAAGCATCATACTAGCAAACAAATACTCCTCTTTGATTGAAAGAAAATCTCTAAAATGTTACTGCTCTACATGGCATGACTGCTCCAATGAATCTTCTTAAAAATAGATGTCTTGTTATGACTGAACAAGAAAAACAGAAGAAAAAAAAAGATGTTGGAAAGAGGATTATTAAGGGCTAAATATCTCTCTGAGACCAGAAACACCATGGTTGGATGATGTCAGGAAATGAACTTCTCATTCTTATTCCTGATACTAAAGTCTTCCAAGTGATAAAGACTATATATTACCAAAATTCTGGTCTCATAGACTACAAAAATCAGAAGGGAACTAGCAAAGATGAGGAATGACAGTACAGAAAGGTGGGAGAAAAGAAACCTAGAAATAGGTCAGAAACGGGCTTTAAATCTAGAACCAATAGAGAACATAATAGAGAAACAATAGAGAGCATATTTATAGCACTAATTTATACCTAGGATTTTGAAAGTGAAATTTAAAAGTTAGAAATAGAAGTTCAAAGAGTAGCGTTTCCAGTATGTATCAAGGTAAACAGGGACAGCAAAAGATTGTAATCGTTAGCTGCATAATCCCATCCTGTCTCCCCAACCACAACCAAGAACTTTTTTTCCCCAAGTCTTTGTGGCAACACTGTTCTGTCACATTATTAAGCAACTCACAGTTATAATACCACCATTACTAGTAATGTCAGCAATTGCTACTATTTATTGAGTACTGGCCAAGTCTTAACCAATGAAGTACCTTTGGTACATGCTGCTGCTGCTGCTGCTGCTAAGTCGCTTCACTCGTGTCTGACTCTGTGCGACCCCATAGACAGCAGCCCACCAGGCTCCCCCGTCCCTGGGATTCTCCAGGCAAGAACACTGGAGTGGGTTGCCATTTCCTTCTCCAATGCATGAAAGTGAGAAGTGAAAGTGAAGTCGCTCAGTCGTGTTCGACTCTTAGCGAACCCATGGACTGCAGCCCACCAGGCTCCTCTGTCCGTGGGATTTTCCAGGCAAGAGTACTGGAGTGGGGTGCCATTGCCTTCTCCGACCTTTGGTACATAATATCACCTAATTCTCGTAACCACCTATAATGTAGGTACTATTAAGTTCTCCATTCAGTAAATGAAGAAAGTCATCTAAGGCTGAAGGAGATTTACGAAACTTGTCGAAAGATGCACAGCTGGAAAGTGAAAAGCCTGGAATTTGAACAAACTTCAAAGCCCATGACCACTATGTTAGATAGCCCCCCATGATATTTCATTTGCCAAGTAGGTATATGCTATCGCTGTGCTACAAGCTTTGCTTACCTCATCTCATTAGATTACCACAACAGCCAATAAGGTTTGATTATATTAATGCCATTTTGCAAAACAAGAATGCACTAATCATCAAGTTATTGTCTATTGACCCTCCAGCTAAAATCAACCACTATTTCAGTAACTTACATGTGCAAAGTGAATATTTAATAAGAACAAGCTTCATGGACAATGTGTTTTATGATGACAATAATTGGTGAACAATGTACGAATATTACACAGGGAACTCCTAGTTTCATGGAATACTAAACTCGTGGTAAATTCTTTCTCTTTGTCTTATTTTGGAGGTCAAAGAAGACTGTTTTTCTGCTGTCTACCTATTTATATAGCCCTTACACAGAAGTCAATTGGTGTTTCGAGCACAAGCAAGACAGATGTAGCTGCTGGGGTGGGGTGGAATATGATAACCAACATACAGACAGTTATGCTTACGTTGTTCTGTGTTGACATCTGATATGGCTATTCTTGTCTGTGTTTACATGTCCCATTCATCTGGTTCAACCAGACAGGATTTTATTAATATTATTGATGGTTACTATAACAATAAGCATGTGAATATACTTTAGCTTTGAAACTGTGACAAGTATTTGGTTGATCACAGTCCGTAAATCGCATCATAGAGATGATCCCCAGAAGTGAAGGGAGATGGAACAGGAAATCACCAGATGGACACTTGCTTTGATCTCATTGAGGAAACTTACATGGTGATTTCTCCTGGAAAAGTTCCTTCCAGGGGCTTCCTCTGGAAATTTGGAGCTGTTTGACCCTTGGGGAAAAGCCAATAACTTAACCAAAGCTTCTTCCTAGACCATAAATAGCATTCTAACTTTGTATCCTCCATCTTCCTTTCTCTCTCCTGGTCTTCTCAGTCCCTCCAGTATTCAGGACGTTAAGAAAATAAAGCCAAGTACTAGAAAACTGGGTGATCTTCCTTTGCTGCTTTTAGTTCTGGCTTCTTAGATGACATTCCTTTGGACTGCAGATATTTGGTACAGTTTATACTGGATATTGTGATGCGGGAAAAGAAGAGGGAAGACAGTGGATACATAGGACAGGTAAACCAATCTCTGCCATTGAGGAATCTGTGGTCTTGTTTAAAAGGTAGGATGACTGAAAGGATTCAGGTTTAGTTTAGGATTTTTAGTTTAACACCTTGACTTTTATAATCAGGAAAATCCAGGGCAAACCAGGAGGAGTTAGCCACTATATGCAGTGAGTCTGGGAAATTCACTTCATCTACATAGAACTCATTTCTACCAACTCTAAAAATAATTTTAAATTTTAACTTTTTTGCTTTAATTCACAGTAATCCATATCCAATAGGAGGGGGAAAATGCATGAAATCTTTCAAAAAGAATACAGAGATGTCATTTATATCTGATCCCAGAGCATTGGCTCAGAGACACAGGAAATTTGTCACCTTTGATAAAACACATCAATGTTCATGATCTTAAAAACTTAGTTTCTCCCTGTGGTACACCGGGCCTCTTTGAAGCAATAGGGTACCATTTAACAAATTGACTCCCTAAAGGTTTCTAGTGATCCCAGGATATATAATAGCTTACACACTGAAAGAACCTAGTTTAACAAATATTGAGCAACCAGGAACTCATTCAGCTTAAGGTTAAGGTAGTTGGTGTATTGTCACCCCGGTTATTTAACTTATATGCAGTATACATTATGTAAAATGCTGGGCTGGAGGAAGCACAAGCTGGAATCAAGGTTGCCAGCAGAAATATCAACAAACTCATATATGTAGATGACACCATCCTTATGGCAGAAAGCAAAGAGGAATTAAAGAGCCTCTTGATAAAAGTGAAAGAGAAGAGTGAAAAGGCTGGCTTAAAACTCAGCATTCAAAAAACTAAGGTCATGGCATCCAGTCCCATCACTTCATGGCAAATAGATGGGGAAATAATGGAAACAGTGACAGATTTTATTTTCTTGGGCTGCAGATGGTGACTGCAGCCATGAAATTAAAAGATGCTTGCTCCTTGGAAGATAAACTATGACAAATCTTGGCAGCATATTAAAAAGCAGAGACATTAATTTGCTGACAAAGGTCCATCTAGTCAAAGCTATGGTTTTTCCAATAGTCATGGGTGGATGTGAGAGTTGGACCATAAAGAAATCTAAACACTGAAAAATTGATGCTTTTGAACTGTGGTGTTGGGAGAAGACTCTTGAGAGTCCCTTGGACTGCAAGGAGATCAAACCTGTCAATCCTAAAGGGAAATCAGTACTGAATATTCATTAGAAGGACTGATGCTGAAGATGAAGCTCCGGTACTCTGGCCACCTGATGCAAAGAACTGACTCATTGGAAAATACCCTGATGCTGAGAAAGATTGAAGGCAGGAGGAAAAGGGGACAACAGAGGATGAGCTGGTTGGATGGCATCACGGACTTGATGGACTTGAGTTTGAGCAAATGCCAGGAGTTGGTGATGGACAGGGAAGCCTGGCATGCTGAAGTCCTTGGGACTGCAAAGAATCGGACATGACTGAGCAACTGAACTGAACTGACTGACTTAAAATGTTATCTTCCTAGGAGAACATGCATTATAACAGAGATTAAGGTCTTAACCCAAGGGAATTGAAGCTTTAAAGATACATGGAGCAGGTTGGGAAAGTTTTTTGTTTTTTTGCAGAGGTGTAATAAGTAGATAGTAATTTCTCCCTGGAGTTTTAAAAGTCATTTTTTTTCATGATCAGTCTTGTATTTGGCCCATGTGCTATGCTGTTGCTTAGTCACTCAGCCATGTCCAATTCTTTGCAACCCCATGGACTGTAGCCGACCAGGCTCCTCTGTCCATGGGGATTCTCCAGGCAAGAATACTGGAGTGGGTTGCCATGCCCTCCTCCAGGGGATCTTCCCAACCCAGGAGTCGAACCCAGGTCTCCCTTATAGCAGGCAGGTTCTTTAGCATCTGAGCCACCAGGGAAGCCCATGAATACTGGAGTGGGTAGCCTATCCCTTCTCCAAGGGATCTTTAAGATCTTCACTTCCTGGTTGTTCAGGATATATAAGCCCAAAGCCCATACCTTACAGTTATCCCTGGGAATCTCCTAGTAGAGTCATTTGTTTTCTGTTCAGGAGGAGAGTAAGAAGTGTGTAGTAATCTGGTCTGGACAATTTGATAACATCTTCTTTCCTTTGTGTCTGCCCCCCATCACCCTCCCCCTTCCTGTACAATAGCTGTGCTATGCTCGGTTGCTCAGCCGACTTTTCTACCCCATGGAATGTAGCCCACCAGGCTCTTCTGTCCATGGGGATTCTCCAGGTGAGAATACTGGAGTGGGTCTCCATGCTCTCTTTCAGGGGATCTTCCTGACCCAGGAATTGAACTTCGGTCTTCTGTACTGCAGGCAGATTACCAGCTGAGATACCAGAGAAGACACTTACGATAGCTATTCTCTTTCAACCCTGAGGAAGGTATTGGGAATAATCTAGGGCCTTTCTGAATAATTGAGATGATCCTCTTTGCCTCCACTTGCTTCTGTTCTTCCAGGCATGGCCTCGGGCTTGGTGGGAACAAAAGTGGACTCCGTCCAGTCAAAGCTCTCTTTCTTAATGCCTTGTCAAGACTCAGTCTGTGGGCAGGTGGGGGTGGGGAACACCAGATTCATTGCATATGTCCTTTTCAATGGCTCTTCTCTTGAAACTCTTCTCGCTTTCCCCTTGAGGGGAATTGGGCCCCAAATAAAGACATGTAAGTTCATACCCACAGGAGAAAAAGACATTGCTGTCCATAAAAGCCCAGAGGCTAGGACTGTCTCCCAGTCTCTCCTATTCTTGTTTGGTAAGAGTTGAGAGATTTATTTAGCCTGTTTTCTTCATTGAGTCCTTCTATCTTTCTCTCATAGCAGATGTTTTCCTTTTGAGATTGGGGACATGGTGTCAATGTCATAGAATGAGACATTTATCGTGTTGGTGGGTTTGGGGCAAGTTCTGGATTATGATCTGGTTCTGATGATTTGAGTTGCAAGTGAGACAGTGCATATATTGAAGAGATTTGGCCAGGTTCCATCTCTTGCTGTTAGTCCTGTCCTGTATCTTTCCAATAGTGGTTTCAATAGCAAAACCCAAGAAAGATGTGATGTACAGGGCCATTGAGCTGGGCACACCTATCAGATCATTTTATCTGTAACTTACCATTCCACCTTGGCAGTTTCACCTCTTAAATCCTTTAAAATTTCTCAATCTTCAGGAATCGTCTATTAAAATAAGCAATTCCAGCAAAAGCTCATAGCTTAGTCCTTAACAGCTTTTGTCTTGTGTTAGTTGCTCAGTTGTGTCTGACTCTTTGTGATTCCACGGACTGTAGCCCACCTGGCTCCTCTGTCCATGGGATTCTCCAAGCAAGAATATTGAAGTGGGTTGCCATTCCCTTCTCCAGGGGCTCTTTCTGACCCAGGGATTGAACCTAGGTCTCCCACATTGCAGGCAGATTCTTTACCATCTGAGCCACCATGGAAGCCAGGTTTTGCCTGACTTCTTATTAATAGTTTAGCAGATACTGGAGTCATGCAAGTTTCCTCTCAGAGAATCTTCATATATCACTCACTTTATTGAAGCTAGACTGAGAAATGAGAATCGTTTTTTTAATTTACTTTTTTTATTGGAGTATAGCTTCTTTACACTGTTGTGTTAGTTTCTGCTGTGCAGTGAGGTGAATCACCTATATGTGTACATATCTACCCTCCCTCTTAGACCTCCCTCACACTCACCCACTTCCCACCCCTCTTCGTTATCCGAGAGCACCACTCTGAGCCCCTTGTGCTACACAGTAGGTTCCCACTAGTTATCTATTATTAGCTAAGGTTACATGTCTCGAAAAAGAAGAACTAGTGCTATGATTCAATTCTTTCCATGTCTAGAGTGGTGCCTTTTTTCCCCTCTGTTATTTTGTGAAGGAGACTACACTGGGGGTGAAGGTGAGAGGGAGAGAGGAACGCCAGTAGGGAGGAAATGAGCACTTGTGAAAGAGGTGGTTAGTTACCCAACTTTCATTTAAAAAATATGTGTTGGGCATTACCATTCTAGGCATTGAGCTCCCCAGGTGGCTCAGTGGTAAAGAATCCTCTTGGCAGTGCAGGAGACACAGAATTGATCCCTGGGTAGGGAAGATCCCCTGGAGAAAGAAATGGCAACCCACTCCAATATTCTTGCCTGGGAAATCCTATGGACAGGAGTCTGGCAGGCAAAGAGTCAGACACAACAGAGTGATTGAGCAAATTCTAGGCATTGAGGTAGGTATTGTAGACTTTGAAAACAAACAAAACATCACTCTTCTCTTGATCTAGACAGACAAACAATTATAAGGAGTGTTATGGCAGAAATGAGAGTCACAGGTGGCTCTGGAAGGACTGTCTATCGTTAGTTCTTTTGGTTGCAAGTGACAGAAAGCTTACCTGAAAATAGCTTGAATAAAAGAATTTACTATGGCCTTGCTTGGTGGTCCAGTGGTTAACAATCTGCCCTGCAATGCAGGGAACTTGAGTTAAACCCCTGGTCAGGGAACTAAGATCCCCCATGCTGTGGAGCCACTAAGCCTGTGTACCACAACTAGAGAGTCTGTGCACCATGGCAAAAGTTCCTGCAAGATGCAACAAAGGTTCCATGTGCCACGACTAAGACATGATGCAGCCAAATATAAATAAATAAAAATCTTACAATCCAATGGCTTTATTATTATTAAAAAAAAAAACATAAGAGAGCGAGAATTTACTGATTAACATAACTAGGAGGCTCAGAAGGTTATTTCTGGTTTCAAACGCAGCCACATTTCAGGGTTTCAAAAAATCTATTAGGACAATCGTCTCTTAACTTTTCTTTTTCATGTGTGTTGACATCATTCTCAGGCAGATTCTCTGCAAACGGTGCCAAGGATGGATTAAGAAGCTCTGGTCTTGCTTATTATCAGCTTAACAACCCTGATGGAAAGAGAGTTTTCCTCTGTCAAACTGATCTTACGGGGTTGACTTGGGTTCCATGCCTAGTCTAAAGCAACAAGGTGAAACAGAGTACACTTATCAGCCAGAAATGGATCAAATGCTTATTCTAGAGCCGAAGAATTGAGATTAGCTCCTCTCAGACAACATAGATTAATTGTGGAGAACGGTTTCTTGCGGACAGGCAAAAACAACACAGGTTCTAACACCAACTGGAAAAGAGGTGGAGAAGAGGACTAGGAGGTTGTGCTGTCAAAACCCAACTGGGCATACTACCATGCAGTTCTGACACCAACCACTAGGTGACAGTGTCGGACTCTACAAGTTAAGTGGTCTGCTGCTGCTGCTATCTGCTAAGTCCGCCAGTCGTGTCCGAGTCTGTGCGACCCCATAGAGGGAACCCCACCAGGCTCCTCTGTCCCTGGGATTCTCCAGGCAAGAACACTGGAGTGGGTTGCCATTTTCTTCTCCAATGCATGTAAGTGAAAGTGAAGTTGCTCAGTGGTGTCTGACTCTTAGCGGCTCCATGGACTGTAGCCTACCAGGCTCCTCCTTCCATGGGATTTCCCAGGCAACAGTACTGGAGTTGGGTGCCATTGCCTGTCGGACTCTACAAGTTAAGTGGTCAGTCCTCTACAAAATGAAAGTCACTCAGTCGGTCGGACTCTCTGCAACTCCATGGCCTATACAGTCCATGGAATTCTCCAGGCCAGAATACTGGAGAGGGTAGCCTTTGCCTTCTCCAGGGGATCTTCCCAACCCAGGGATGAAACCCAGGTCTCGCTCGTTGCAGGTGGATTCTTCACCAACTGAGCCACCAGGAAAGACCTCTACGAGACTGTCTTTAAAACCCACAAAAGAAGACTCTACACATGGACATCACCAGATGGGCAAAATCAAAATCAGATTGATTATATTCTTTGCAGCTGAAGATGGAGAAGTTCTATGCAGTCAGCAAAAACAAGACTAGGAGCTTACTGTGGCTCAGATCATAAACTCCTTATCGCCTAAAATTGAAGAATTTAATTGCCTTAAATTGAAGAAAGTAGGCAAAACCACTAGACCATTCTGGTATGACGTAAATCAAATCCCTTACAATTATACAGTGGAAGTGACAAATAGATTCAAGGGATTAGATCTGATAGACAGACTGCCTGAAGAACTATGGGTGGAGGTTCGTGACATTGTACAGGAGGCAGTGATTAAGACCATCCCAAGAAAACGAAAGGCAAAATGGTTGTCTCATGAGGCCTTACAAATATCTGAGAAAAGAAGAGAAGCAAAAGGCAAAGGAGAAAAGGAAAGATATACCCATTTGAATGCAGAGTTCCAAAGAATACCAAGGAGAGATAAGAAAGACTTCCTCAGCAGTCAATGCAAAAAGATAGAGGAAAACAATAGAATGGGAAAGACTAGAGATCTCTTCAAGAAAATTAGAGATACCAAGGGAACATTTCATGGAAAGATGGGCTCAATAAAGGACAGAAATGGTACGGACCAAAAGAAGCAGAAGATATTAAGAAGAGGTGGCAAGAATACACAGAGGAACTGTACAAAAAAGATCTTCATGACCCAGATAATCACGATGGTGTGATCACTCACCTAGAGCCAGACATCCAGGAATGGGAAGTCAAGTGGGCCTTAGGAAGCATCAGTACGAACAAAGCTAGTGGAGGTGATGGAATTCCAGGTGAGCTATTTCAAATCCTAAAAGATGATGCTGTGAAAGTGCTGCACTCAATATGCCAGCACATTTGGAAAACTCAGCAGTGGCCACAGGACTGGAAAAGGTCAGTTTTCATTCCAATCCCAAAGAAAGGCAATCCCAATGAATGTTCAAACTACTGCACAATTGCACTCATCTCACATGCTAGTAAAGTAATGCTCAAAATTCTCCAAGCCAGGCTTCAATAGTACATGAACCATGAACTTCCAGATGTTCAAGTTGGATTTAGAAAAGACAGAGGAACCAGATATCAAATTGCCAACATCTGCAGGATCATCAAAAAAGCAAGAGAGTTACAGAAAAACATCTACTTTTGCTTTACTGACTACGCCAAAGCCTTTGACTGTGTGGATCACAAAAAACTGTGGAAAATTCTGAAAGAGATGGGAATACCAGAGCACCTGACCTGCCTCTTGAAAAATCTGTATGCAGGTCAGGAAGCAACGCAACAGTCAGAACTGGACATGGAACAACAGACTGGTTCCAAATAGGAAAAGGAGTACAACAAAGCTGTATATTGTCACCCTGCTTATTTAACTTATATGCATCATACAAAATGCCAGGATGGATGAAGCACAAGCTGGAATCAAGATTGTCAGGAGAAATATCAATAACCTCAGATATGCAGATGGCATCACCCTTATGGCAGAAAGTGAAGAAGAACTAAAGAGCCTGTTGATGAAAATGAAAGAGGAGAGTGGAAAAGTTGGCTTAAAACTCAACATTCAGAAAACTAAGATCATGGCATCCAGTCCCATCACTTCATGGCAAATAGATGGAAACAGTGAGAGACTTTATTTTAAGGGGGTTCTAAATCACTGTAGATGGTGACTGGAGCCATGAAATTAACAGATGTTTTCTCCTTGGAAGAAAAGCTATGACCAATCTAGACAATGTATTAAAAAGCAGAGACATTACTTTACCAACAAAAGTCCATCAAGTCAAAGCTATGGTTTTTCCAGTATTCACGGGTGGATGTGAGAGTTGAACCATAAAGAAAGCTGAGCACCAAAAAATTGATGCTTTTGAACTATGGTGTTGCAGAAGGCTCTCCAAGAGTGCCTTGGACTGCAAGGAGATCCAACCAGTCCATCCTAAAGGAAATCAGTCCTGAATATTCATTGGAAGGGCTGATGCTGAAGCTGAAACTTCAATACTTTGGCCACCTGATGCAAAGAAATGACTCATTGGAAAAGACTCTGATGCTGGGAAAGATTGAAGGCAGGAGGAGAAGGGGACTACAGAGGATGAGATGGTTGGATGGCATCACCGACTTCATGTACATGAGTTTGAGCAAGCTCCAGGAATTGGTGATGGACAGGGAAGCCTGGTGTGCTGCAGTCCATGGTGTCACAAAGAGTCGGACAGGACTGAGCCACTGAACTGACTGACCAGGCATACTACAATGCAATTCTGAAACCAACCACTAGGAGGCAGTGTCAGACTCTACAAGTTAAAGGGTCAGTCTTCTACAAGACTGCCTGCTTCACATGCAAGCTGCATTTTGAGGGGTTCCAGCTCACCTGATGGAAAAGGCAAGGGCACCCTACTCCAGTACTCTTGCCTGGAAAATTCCATGGACTGAGGAGCCTGGTAGGCTGCAGTCCATGAGGTCGCTAAGAGTCGGACACGAGTGAGCGACTTCACTTTCACTTTTCACTTTCATACATTGGAGAAGGAAATGGCAACCCACTCCAGTATTATTGCCTGGAGAATCCCAGGGACTGGGGAGCCTGGTGGGCTGCCATCTCTGGAGTCTCACAGAGTCGGACACTACTTAAGTGACTTAGCAGCAGCAGTAGCAGCTCACCTGATCTTTTGACTGGCTATAAATTCATGGGTCTCCATTATCCATCCCATCAGGTATGAGAATTTGATAGAACTCATCAAAGTGCTATACTGATTGTAGTTTTATTACACACACACACACACACAATACACACAGGAGATGGGTCCTAGGAGGTGGTACAGAGGTTCCACACCCTGTCCTGCGGGAGTCAGGGTACATCTCCTTCCAGCACATCAGTGTCTTCACCAACCAGGGAACTCCCTGAGCTTGGGATCCAAGGTTTTGGTTTTTGTTTATTTTTTGGCTGCGCTGGGTCTTTGTTGTGGTGATGGGCTTTCTATATTTTCGGTGTGTGGGAGATTCTCTAGCTGTGGTGCATGGGCATTTGTTATGGTGTAAGGGCTTCTTGTTTGGGTGCACCAGCTTCTGTTGTGGCACAGCATGGGCTCTAAATCTCAAGGGCTCTGTAGTTGCCCTGTGGCATGTGAGATCTTAGTTCCCCACCCAGGAATCCAACCCACATCCTCTGCATTGGATGGCAGATTCTTAACCACTGGGCCAATGAGGAAGTCCTGTACCCAGCATTTTTATTGGGGTTACATAGGCACGATTAAGTCATTGGCCACATGACTGAACTCAATCTCCAGTCCTGCTTCACTCCCTGAAGATCTGGTGACTAAAAGTTCCAACCTTCTGCTGACCTGGAGCTATCTGGGGACCTACCTAGAATCACAATATTAGCATAACAAAGACACTTCTGTCACTCAGGAAAGTCCAAGAGTTTTGAGGCTCTGTGCTGAAATCAGACAAATTCTTCACTTACAGAGGTGAAGGAAGGCTTCCTAGAGAGGTGATATTTGAGTTGAATCTTTACATTGACAAAGACACATCTGCATGAAATCACCAAGGGGTGAAAAAGAAGTGCAGTTGTAAGGGACTATCAGTACACTGTGGCTTCCCAGCTGGCACTAGTGGTAAAGAACCTGTCTGCTAATGACATAAGAGATGAGGGTTCGATCCCTGGGCTGGGAAGATTCCCTGGAGGAGGGCATGGCAACCCACTCCAATTTTCTCACCTAGAGAATCCTATGGAGAGAGGAGCCTGTCAGACTACAGTCCACAGGGTCACAAAGACTCAGACATGACTTAGCATCTTAACACCACACACACACACACACACGAGTACAATGAATGAGACAAGATGACTTAGCATCTTAACACCACACACACACACACACACACACGAGTACAATGAGTGAGACAAGAAAGGGCTATAAAGCTGGACAGAGTCCATGTCTGGCAGTGCTTTGTAGGTCTGCTTCTATTGTGGACAAACTATGGCACGCCACTGGAGGATTTGGATTTTAGTATAAAGGAAATCAACCCTGAATACTCATTGGAAGGACTGATGCTAAAGCCGAAGCGCCAACATTTTTCACTCTTTTCCAAGGACAGACCCTTGACCTCTGTACTAGAGTCTTAGGCTTGCCATAAGAAACTGCCACAGACTGGGTGCCTTAGCACAACAGAAATTTACTCTCTCACAGCGTGGAGGTCAACATTCCAAAATCAAGGTGTCGGGAAGGTTCCGTCTGAGGGAGAGCCTGTTCCATGCCTTTCTCCTAGCTTCTGGTGCCTGCCAGTAATTCTTGGCATTCCTTGGCTTGAAGATGCATCACTCTAATCTCTGCTTTTGTCATCACATGTTGTTCTTGTGTGTCTCCGTGTCCAAATTCCCTCTTCTTATAAGGACACCAGCCTTTAGATTAGGGCCCGTTCTAATTCCGTAAGACCTCATCATAATTTGATTACATCTGAAAACAACTTATTTCCAAATATGGTCACATTCACAGGTATGAGGAGTTTGGACATCAACCTATCTTTTTTTGTCGGGGAGGAGGGAACAATTCAACCCATAACATGCCCCAAGCCCTCCTGGGCACAGAAAGGAAAATGATGGGTCACCTGTATAGCTTCATCATATCAAAGTACTTACAACCCCTTAACTAGGAATCATCCCTGGGAAGCACAGTACAGCTTGAGGAACTAAATCCTGCATTAGAACAGCAGGAAGTACTCCATCCATCTTCAGTCACTGTAACAGCTTTATTTATGAACTATCTGTTCCTCCCTTCCACACAAATAAGGTATAGAATTCTCTTAGAAAGAATTAAGCATTTTTCTACCAATCTCTCTTGACACAAGCTATGGAAGGCTGCAGGTCAGCCCTTCAGTTCACAGGCTACTACTGTCAGAGTCTTCATACTGCCCTTTCTGAAGAACCTCAGAAAAGAAACACGTTAGCAAATGTCCTTAAACTGCAAGAACTGCCAATTTTCTCTTGGGCAAGAGCACCCTCTGGTGGTAAATATCTGTATTGTGGCCAAGCCACTCTGATCTCTGGAGGTACACTGTCTCCTAACGGGGCTCAACCATAAATTCTTCCAGATGGAAGGTGTCCCAAGATCTCTTTTGATAGCATAACAACTCAAGTTATCATAGTTATAAGGTCTTGGTCCAGGGCCTTACACTATTATTCCTAGTGTGCAATTCTGGCCTAGTCACCTATCTCAGTCTCACTTCCACTACTAACAGTAGGAAAACAGTGCCAACATGAGGATCAGATGAAAATGCTTGTGCTGTGCGTAGTTGTTCAGTCGTGTCTGACCATTTGTGACCCCATAGACTGTAGCCCACCAGGCTCCTCTGTCCATGGGGATTCTCCAGGCAAGAATATTGGAGTGGGTTCCCATGCCCTCCTCCAGTGCATCTTCCTGACCCAGGGATCGAAGCCAGGTCTCCCACATTGCAGGCAGATTCTTTACCATCTGAGCCACCAGGGAAGCCCAAGAATACTGGAATGGGTAGCCTATCCCTTCTTCAGGGGATCTTCCTGACCCAGAAATCGAATCGGAGTCTCCTGCATTGCAGGGGGATTCTTACCAGCTGAGCTACCAGGGAACTCAGTAAAGTACTATATAATTAAGAGAAGCCATTATGGTTTACCAGATATATGCAGATCTTATACCCCAATAAAAGTTCTCAATAGTACATTCTTATGTTTGCCACCTGCTCTCCTGTTAATCCCAACAGCTATGTTCATCAGGTCACTTCCCAACTTTGAAACCAAGGACAATTTCCCATGGCCTCCAGCAGGGATCTGCAAGAGCCTGAAGCACTCGAATAGACCTTCCACAACATGGCTGGAATCAGCCTGGCATCTCCCTGGCGTCTCTGATATGACAGGATACTTCCTGTCCTTTTCTGTAGGCTACCAGGTAGTTCCTGGTAAGGGACCTGGGGCTTTCATCATCTGGCCCTTGGCTACCTCTCTTGCCACGTCTGACTTTGCTCCTTCATATTTGTGTATGTGTGTGTGTGTGTGTGTGTGTGTGTGTGTGTGTGTATGGAAGCCCTATGGCAGCCCAGTGGTAAAGAATCCGTTTGCAAATGCAGGAGATAAGAGTTTGATCCCTGGGTTGGGAAGATCCCCTGGAGAAGGAAATGACAATCCACTCCAGTATTCTTGCCTGGGAAATCCCATGGACCGAGGAGCCTGGTGGGCTACAGTCCATAGGGTCACAAAGAGTTGGACATGACTTAGCAACTAAACAATATATGTATGTATATATACATTCAGTCCATTCAAATCAATTTACCTGTAGTTCTCTGATTGCTTCCATAACTTTGTACATGGGTTTCCTTTGCCTAAGCGAATTCATCACACTTCTGGTTAATCCTTACCCACACATCAGTGCTTAACACCAGCATGTATTCCTCCTGAAGGCCTCCATTCACTCCTTACCTCCATCTCCCCTATGGGTCCCTGTGGTTGCTATTATCATAGTACTCATCACACCATATACTAATTGTCTCTTACTTGTGTTTCTTCTCCTTTGGCCAAGCATAATGCTTGGCATTCAATAGAAAGTTGGTATAATTTGGTGAATGTTCTTGTTCAGTCACTAAATCATGTCTGACTCTTTGCAATCCCAGGCTTCCCTTGTGGCTCAGTTGGTAAAGAAGCCACCTGCAACACGGGAGACCTGGGTTCAATCCCTGGGTTGGGAAGAACCCCTGGAGAAGGGAAAGGCTACCCACTCCAGTATTCTGGCCTGGAGAATTCCATGGACTATGCAGTCCTTGAGGTCGCAAAGAGTGGGACACAACTGAATGACTTTCACTTCATTTCACTTCTTTGCAACTCCATGAACTGCAGCACAGCAGGCTTTCCTGTCCTTCACTATCTCCCAGAGTTTGCTCAAACTCATGTCCATTGAGTCAGTGATACTATCTAATCATCTCATCCTCTGCTGTCTCCTTCTCCTCTTGCCCTCAAATTTTCCCAGCATGAGGGTCTTTTCCAATCAGGTAGCCAAAGTATTGGAGCTTCAGCATCAGCATCAGTCATTGCAATGAATATTCAGGGTTGAGTTCCTTTAAGATTGACTGGTTTTATCTCCAATTCTTTGTTCTAATCTTACTCGTTCTCGCAACAGCACTGGCTGACTACCCTACTTCTTCTCTTGAATCTTATGATACCAAATCCTTCTGGTTTTCTCCCCGCTCAGACTCCTCCACTGGCATCCCATATGCTGGAGTATCCAGCGCTTTGCCTTGAGCCCCCATTCTTTTCTGAATTCATGCTTTCCCCAGGTGACCTATTTTATTCCACCAATATGTTGGTGACCACTAGGCTGTGTGTCTCCAGCTCTTACCTTTCCCAGCAACTCTATGCTCATATATCCAAATGCCTATTAGATAGCTTCAATAAATTTTACTACATATAGATCTTAAAGTCAATGTGGTCTGAACAGAACTCTCAATTTCCAGTCTCTACTCCCAACTGACTTTTGTCTCAAACTTTCTGATTTCAGTACATGGCCCCTGCATCCACCCAGATGTTCAAGTCAAAATGCAAACAGATGGTGGTGCTAATTTTGATCAATTGATGGAGATGGTGCTTTCCAAGTTTATAGGAAAGTTACTTTTTAGCTTTGACAGATGAGAAAATAAGTTGAGACACTGTAAAATCTCACTTTTCACTCCACTAGTTTTAGCATTCACTGGGGCTTCCCAGATGACACTAGTGGTAAAGAACCTGCCTGCCAGTGCAGGAGATGTAAGAGACACAGGTTTGGACAATAAAGAAAGCTGAGTGCCAAAGAATTGATGCTTTTGAACTGAGGTGTTAGAGAAGACTCTTGAGAGTCCCTTGGACTGCAAGGAGATCCAACCAGTCCTTCCTAAAGGAAATCAATCCTGAATATTCATTGGAAGGACTGATGCTGAAGCTGAAGCTCCCAATAATTTGGCCACCTGATGCAAAGAACTGACTCATTGGAAAAGACACTGATGCTGGGAAAGATTGAAGGCAGGAGGAGAAGGGGACAACAGAGAATGAGATGGTTGGATGGCATCACTGACTCAATGGACATGAGTTTGAGTAAGCTCTGGGAGTTGGTGATGAACAGGGAAGCCTGGCGTGCTGCAGTCCAAGGGGTCACAAGGAGTCAGACACAACTGAGCAACTGAACTGAACTTAAGTTTATGGAACACCATATCTACTGAGATTATTTTGTGTGCATCTGACCCTGACTCTGGGAAAGATGGAAGGCAAAAGGAGAAGAGGGTAGCAGAAGATAAAATGGTTATATAGCATCACTGACTCAATGGACATGAACTTGAACAAACTCTGGGAGATAGTGAAGGACAGGGAAGTCTAGCATGCTGCCGTCCATGGAGTTGCAAAGAGTCGGACACGACTTGGCGACAACAACATTGGCCTGTGTCCCTTTGGATGTAATCTCTGGGTGAGAAGAGCTTTGTTTTATTATTAAACTATCTGCACAATTTTTCAAATACCCGGCAGAGATTTTTACAACTTTAAACAGTACCAGTAATTATGAGAAACATCAGAAAGTTGTGATTTGTTGACACTCACTTATAATTGGATCTCAGTGGTATGCTGCTGTGCTGGAAAGTCTTAATTAAAAAAAGATACAACTTCTTTTCTGATTTCATAATTGACACTTATGCATGTAATGATAGAGAGAGAGGGCTTTACTGTCTAGTCAATAAAGCTGTTCTTTTCAAGGTTGGTGGGTCCATTCCTTATGAATTTTATTAATTATTTATTTATTAATACCATGTATTTTATAATATGTGTTAATTCTACATGACAAAATACTCTTGATTCCCCATGCTTAAGGTTCGATTCACTGGATATAACTGAAAACATATCCATTTGTGCTCGTTTTAATGGTCCTCAAAGTAAACAGCCCTTTCTTTGTAGGTGGCTAAGATTATTGAATAATAATCACTTATTTCATAGTTTTTATGTAATGTGGTAATATATAGTTAGTTTCCTGGTAGAGTTGCTTTTTTGCAATTTTTCTTCATGCGTTCAGTATTTTCCTTGAATTGTACATATAGGGGTATATGCATGTGTGTGTGTGCGTTAGGGTTTCTTTTGCTTTTTTCTTTAATCAGTAAAGAATCCAGATCTGAATGTGCAGTAAGCCGTTTCCATGTTGGCATGCTGTGATGTTGTTAATCAAATTCCTGAGAAAGCTAAGCTGATGAACTAAAGTTAAACACATCTCTTCTGCGGCTGCCAGAATCAAGAACCTTCTCATTGTAAGAGCAGCCCTTGCTTTTACCGGGTTTTACAATTTTCAAAGGGCTTTTAAATGCATTGCATCTTCTGGTGGACACTGGCCAATGTATAATCTTGAATTCAAGGTGCAGCAGCCTGTAGTAGCATGTTCCAGCATGTTAGTAGAAGAGCTGCCAGAAGAACACAAAAGCCAATACTAAGAATTCAAAATAGAAGGAAAGAGTGGGACTGGTTATCCATTTCAACCATGGCTTTAACAAAGCAAGTCTAATTATGCTGGGAGAAGAGCCAGATATGTTCATTTATTTATTAAATAATCATCAGTATTAGTCTAAAGCAAGAGGAATCTCATCACACACAAGAAGGGTGTGATGACCTCACTGGACAGCACGTGTAGCTGCTCAGCATAACAATAAAGAAAAAGGCCAGGAGAAAACTTCTTTTTTTTCTTAAATTGACAAAGACTCTTAGAATATGACCAGATTATAGTATAAATGGCGAGATTTCATGTTTAACTCAATGGAGCTTAAATTTCCATGCCAGTCTCCAAGGCAGAATTGTGCCAGAAGTAGAAGAAAAGACAATAGGGAAAGAAATATTGACTTGACTTCAAACTGCAAAGGCAGTTAGGAATTGGCACCTAGAATTCCCTACAGTTGGAACTATGGCTTATAAAGACTGCTACGACTTTTTTGCATGTCAGTCTACTAAGCAGCATTACAACCAACCAATGCAATTCCTCATCTGCCTCTGAAAGAATTGCCTAATCTGAAGTATGCTCTTTGAACAGCAGTCATAAGGAATCTGGTATGTGCAGGGAAACTCAGAAAAGTACAGAGAATTCCCTTGTTTTCAAAGAAAACACCATCTTGTTGAGGAGATAAAGCAATATACATCTAAAACAAACCAAAATATGACATTAAAAATTTAAGGAAAGGGGAGTGAATTCAGAGACAGTGTTCAAGATAAGCCCCAAGGAACCTGACCTGGGTCTTGTGGGGCAACTGGATTATATGGACAAAGTAAAGGTGAGGAAGGACTTTGAATTGAATTGGCGCAGAAGTGGAAGCGCAAAACTTGCAGAAGTGGAACATGCTGTGGGCACGTGAGGAGCATTAAATAAACCTCAGAGTGGACAGTGAGGCTTGTTTTTCTAATGGTGAAAATGTAAAGAACAGTTGGGAATTTCCCTGGTAGTCCAGTGGCTAAGACTCCATACTCCCAATGCAGGGTCTGCTGCTGCTGCTGCTAAGTCGCTTCAGTCGTGTCTGACTCTGTGCGACCCCATAGATGGCAGCCCACCAGGCTCGCCCATCCCTGGGATTCTCCAGGCAAGAACACTGGAGTGGGTTGCCATTTCCTTCTCCAATGCATGAAGGCGAAAAGTGAACGTGAAGCCGCTCAGTCCTGTCTGACTCTGAGCGACCCCATGGACTGCAGCCTACTGGGCTTCTCTGACCATGGGATTTTCTAGGCAAGAGTACTGGAGTGGGGTGCCATCGCCTTCTCCCAATGCAGGGGACTTGGGTTCAATCCCACATGCTGCAAGTAAGAGTTTGCATGCCGCAATTAAAAGATAGCATATTAAAAAAAAAAAATGAAACAAAGATCAAAACTCCCCCGAGTGCCACAACTGAGACCTGGCACAGCCAAAAAAGAAAATAAATATTAAAAAATAAAGAACAGATGTCTTCCAAGTAGCATCTATTCCTCTGCATATTACAGCATGAAACTCTGAAGGTTGGGTATATTCAAAGGCCACAAAGCTTGAAGCATCGTCATTCCTTCATGGAACTGAGAGCAATGGCTAGGATAACCTAAAAAAAAATTATAGAGCATGTCAAAATTTTCTGAGTTCTTTCTAATAAACAGTACAGAAGTCAAAAAATATCATAACTGCAGCCCATTCTATAGTCCACTTAAGAAGAACAACAGGTGATGGTAGCAACGAGGACAATGTTGCCATGGTTACGAGGATGAGAAGTGTTTATAATATCTTAGGATTTGTGTTTTCCCTACATTATTTCACTTTATCCTCACAGAAGCCTCATGACATATTTTTGGTAACAAATAACGTAAAACTGACCCCAAATAGCTGAGCGCTAGAGAATAATTGTCTGGCACAACTGGAAAGCCCAGGGACAGATATTCCTAGCTTCAGAAATAGGCGAATCCAGAGGACCAGGTGATGTTACTGGGATTCTGTCACTGTTCTCGTTTCTCAGCTCTGTTTCACTCTGACGGTAGGCTTCGTCTGTAGCCGGACACTCTCGGTATACCTGGGGAGATTAACTGCCTCCGTGTGTATACTCAGAGGTCCAAAGGGACAGATCTTCCTGGCTTGCTCGCTCCTCTCTTGCTCTCCCTGCCTCTCCCTCTCTTGCTTTCCATCATGGAAGGCTTTGGATGGCCCCAGTGGATCACGTGCACAACACGCAGACCAAATGCTGCAAGGGCCTAGAGTCCTGTAGACATCCCTTTCCATCAGAGGTCAGCAGGTAATGGGATTGGCAGCCCCACGGGCACCTTATGAGTCAGGGAGGGCCATTCCCAGTGGAAAGCAAGCTGCCCGGCACATGTTCACCATTGGTAAAAACTAACATTATCCCTATTTGGCAATGAGAAAATTGAGGCCTTGGCTGGTTCAATCTGATACCAGGCTTTGGGAGTAAGACTGCCCTTTTTGTTGTTTTGTTTTGGTTCAGGTGAGGGGGGACGGGGGAAGAGGGGTTGGCCCTGCCCCTTGAAATATGGGATCTTAGTTCCCTGTCCAAGGATTGAGCCCACAGCCCCTGCGGTGGGAGTGCAAAGTCCTAATCATTGGACCTCCAGAGAATTCCCAAGACTGCCCATTGTTAAATCAATAGCTGTTAAGCTGAGAAACCTTTGGAAAGGACTAGGCCTGAGCCTCACCCAGATAATTAGCCCATTATTAAGGTAGTAAGAACTGGAGAACACATTTTTTTTTTAAATATCCTCAGGTGGTTTGAACATTAGAAATGTTAGAAAACAGTCAGTATTGAAAACTCCCATCCTAAGCACTGCTGCTGCTGCTGCTGCTAAGTCGCTTCAGTCGTGTCCGACTCTGTGCGACCCCAGAGACGGCAGCTGACCAGGCTATCCCGTCCTTGGGATTCTCCAGGCAAGAACACTGGAGTGGGTTGCCATTGTCTTCTCCAATTCATGAAAGTTTAAAGTGAAAGTGAAGCCACTCAGTCGTATATGACTCCTAGCGACCGCATGGACTGCAGCCTACCAGGCTCCTCCGTCCACGGGATTTGCCAGGCAAGAGTACTAGAGTGGGCTGCCATTGCCTTCTCCGAGTCCTAAGCACTAGACCCCTGTTAATAATGAATCCCAGGCTGCACACAGTACTCGCTTCAGCCACGTCCATCATCCAGCTCATAAGAATTACTTGCCTGCCTCTGTCCCTCACCTTTATAGCATCCTGTCTTTATAGCTGCAGTCTCTGGGACCTCACTGGGCATGACAGACATTCAGTAAATATTTGTCAAACTGAATTGATGTAGCTCCCTGGATTTTCAGGCAAACATTCCTGCTGGAATGAAGGACTCCGAGTGGGGAAAATAATTCAACTATCTTCACGTGATAGTTGTGATGATAAAGATAGGAAGGAGGAAAAAAGACAGGGGATAGTAGTCTATTGTCCACATTTTCTGAGCCAAAAAGAAACAAAAAGAAAATAAGGAGTTCAGTAGGTAAGATTATCATGTGGCATAAATTACTTTTCAAGTTAACATAACCCTTCTAGCCAGAATTTCAGCTCTCATTCTGCTATGCTCCTTAGTTATAATATCCTTATTCTATTTCTCAATTAAAGGCTTATTAGGCTTGTCGACATCTTTCTAGAATATTAACTATTTTATTCGTTAGAAAGCTAGGCTTTTTTAAATTGAAATCCTTTATGGAAAAGCATGCTGTAATGATTTTTTTTTTTTTTGGCCCAGTCATGCAGCTTGTGGAATCTTAGATCCCCGACCAGGGATGGAGCCCGTAGTGTGGACTCCTAACCACTGGGAATTCCCTCTAATGATTTCTTGATCTCTCATTCCATTTGATGACACCATACTAAACAATAGCTTTAATCTGATCAAAAAGTTAATTTTTCTACAGTCAAGTAACTGCATTTCTGTTAAAAGCTTCTGTTAGAACTACACTAACATTATAGCTCTTGGTTCTGTGTTCCTTTGCTGTTTTCTGGTCTTTTTCACACCAAACAAGTTAACTTACTGCTCTCAGACTTCCATTTTGCCCTGCAGAACCCTGAGCCCCGTATTTCATGTCTATGTGGAGGCGGGTACAGGATAACTTTAGTTTTCCTACTTGGCTGTCTCTTTGCTACAATCTCTCCATTTTCAGCTGCCCTGGAATTTGCCTTTTCACTGCACCTGCCCCAGCACTGGCCAAACTTGTAAATGTTTTATGAGACTGTCAGCAGAGACCCTTGGTGCCAACCAAGAACACCTGTTGTTTCCTTGCCTTTCTCGAGACTGTCAGTGCCCACCTCCTGCTGGGCTCAGGCATTCCTTCCATCCAGAGGGTTTCTGGGCTTTGCGTATTTGCATAATCACCCAATCATCAGTCCAAGGGTGAGTTTCTTTCCAGAAAAACGATTGGGCACTAAAGCGTGTTTCAGGCAACTCAGCTAGGCCTTTAAAGAAGTATTTGCCTAAAAGGACCCTTTATGTGAAATCCAAAGGCTTATTAGCAATCATGTCACCCTTAGTGATGTGTTTGTTTTTTTTTCCCCCAAAGTTCTTGTTCCTCCATTTTTATTGTCTGTAAACACTAAATAAAAAGCAAATTCTAATTAGAGTCCAGAGAAGAATGCATGTTTCCTCATGGAAAGAATCTAGAATTTCCATTAGGAATCCGATATTCATGGACTCACCGCTCCTATCCCCATGACTGACTGCCGTCACTCTAGGGCTTTAGACTTGGTAATTTAGGGATATTAAGCTCTTTGCTTGATTCCTTCTGGACTCAAGTATTTCTTCAGATAGTGCTCCGTGTTGGTAGCATTTGAGTTCAATAGGCTTTGAAAGGCCCGCATGGGAACCTCATCACTATCTGCAATGCTGTGCCTACAGGAAAATGTGTTACACATACACAAAAATACACGCTCAGCAATAGCAACCTCTCTCCTTATCTTCACACTCAGGTGCTGCGAATAACCCTATGGAAGCCACTGGACATCCAGCAGCAGTTAGAGGACACAGAATCATTTGCTTACTGTTCCTTACACTTTTTAATTTAATTTTATTTCTTCTGAATTACATCTCTCAGTAGTTCCTTTGGCGAGGTTCTTTGGTGCTAAATTCTTTCAGCTTTACTTTGTCTGAAAATATTGTTTTAGAGGGAGAGGAGATTTTATTCTTAAAGTTTAATTTGCTATATAATTTAAGTTAATATTTATTTTCTCTTAAGACTTTGAGGATATTTTTCCACTGTCCTTTGACTTCCATCATTGCCTGTTGAGAAATCTCCAGCTAGTTAAACTATCTTTCCTTTATTAACTTGGGTTTTTTCCTAAATTTGCCTTTATATTTTTCTGTCTTTTATATTCTGTAATTTCATTAAGATGGGTCTCGATGTGGATTTATTTTACTTATTTTGTCAAGAATTTTGTTAAGCTTCTTGAGTCTTAGGACTAATGTTTTTAATCAACCACAACCACAACAAAAAAAATCAATGAAAAAATTCTTAGTTTCTCTATCTTTGAATACTACCTCTACACCATTCTCTTTATTCTTTATTATTGAAACCCCTAGTAGATATATGTTTCATCTTTTTGTATCATCAAGGTCTCTTGATGTCTCATATTTTCCAACATTTTCTTTTTTTTTTTTTAATTTCCTCAGATTTATCTTTTGGTATACTAATTCTCTTTTTAGTTATAAGCCAGCATTGTTAACCTATCAACTAACTTCAGCGTCTATATGCTTCTATCTCTAATAGTTTTATTTTAAGATATGCCTCTGGAGAAATCTGTATGCAGGTCAGGAAGCAACAGTTAGAACTGGACATGGAACAACAGACTGGTTCCAAATAGGAAAAGGAGTACATCAAGGCTGTATATTGTCACCCTGCTTATTTAACTTATATGCAGAGTACATCATGAGAAATGCTGGGCTGGAAGAAGCACAAGCTGGAATCAAGATTGACGGGAGAAATATCAATAACCTCAGATATGCAGATGACACCACTCTTATGGCAGAAAGTGAAGAGGAACTCAGAAGACTCTTGATAAAAGTGAAAGTGGAGAGTGAAAAAGTTGGCTTAAAGCTCAACATTCAGAAAATGAAGATCATGGCATCCAGTCCCATCACTTCATGGGAAATAGATGGGGAAACAGTGGAAACAGTGTCAGACTTTATTTTTCTGGGCTCCAAAATCACTACAGATGGTGACTGCAGCCATGAAATTAAAAGACGCTTACTCCTTGGAAGGAAAGTTATGACCACCCTAGATAGCATATTGAAAAGCAGAGACATTACTTTGCCAACAAAGGTCTGTCAAGTCAAGGCTATGGTTTTTCCTGTGGTCATGTATGGATGTGAGAGTTGGACTGTGAAGAAGGCTGAGTGCCAAAGAATTGATGCTTTTGAACTGTGGTGTTGGAGAAGACTCTTGAGAGTCCCTTGGACTGCAAGGAGATCCAACCAGTCCATTCTGAAGGAGATCAGCCCTGGGATTTCTTTGGAAGGAATGATGCTGAAGCTGAAGCTCCCAATAATTTGGCCACCTGATGCAAAGAACTGACTCATTGGAAAAGACTCTGATGCTGGGAGGGACTGAGGGCAGGAGGAGAAGGGGACGACAGAGGATGAGATGGCTGGATGGCATCACTGACTCGATGGACATGAGTTTAAGTGAACTCCGGGAGTTGGTGATGGACAGGGAGGCCTGGCGTGCTGCAATTCATGGAGTCGCAAAGAGTCGGACACAACTGAACTGAACTGAACTGATTCTTTTTTCAGAATCTTATGCTTTATGATATTATCCTTTCTTTTGTGTCACTTTAAGCATACAGATTTGATAGTCTCCACCTGATAGCTTTATTAATTGATGCACTGTCACTCATAAGGATTTCTAGTATTTTATAATTTTGGGTTGTGAACTTCTCTTCATTGTGGATTTATCTATGGAAATCTTGTGTACCCTAGGTTGAAGAAGTGTATCTCTAGAGAGGTTTTGCATTTTCTTCTGCCAGCTGTGAGGCCCTAAATAATTTATATCCTGTTCTCTCAATTTAGGAGTGCCTAGCCTAGATGGGTGGAGAAGGCAATGGCACCCCACTCCAGTACTCTTGCCTGGAAAATCCCATGGACAGAGGAGTCTGGTGGGCTGCAGTCCATGGGGTCACTAAGAGTCGGACACAACTGAGAGACTTCACTTTCACACACTGGAGAAGGAATTGGCAACCCACTCCAGTGTTCTTGCCTGGAGAATCCCAGGGACAGGGGAGCCTGGTGGGCTGCCGTCTCTGGGGTCGCACAGAGTCGGACACGACTTCAACTACTAAGTTGAAGCAACTTAGCAGCAGCAGCCTAGATGGGAGGGGAGTTCAGGTTAGAGTGGATACAGTGTATGTAAGGCTGAGTCCCTCTACTGTGCCCCTGAAACTGTCACACATTCCTAGTTGGCTAAACTCCAGTATCAAATAAAAAGTTTAAGAATAGCAATAATAATAATAAACTTGAGTTCCTAGTCAACCGTTCATTTTCACAAAGTTTTTGTGCATCCTTCAAAAGTAAGGAATCCTTGCTTTGAAAACATTACAATAAAGAATAAAAGTCCTTCAGCTGAAAGGTTCTTTGTAAAGAAGTCCAGTTTGGCCACTTGGTAGGGGAAGAAATTATACCTCCAGCATCCAATGCCATTGGCAAGCTCCTAAGAAATTGAAATACAACCAGATTTTCACTTTATTTAAATAGCTAAAACAAAATCCTGAAGTTTCTAATCCTCTTATCTCTATGACTGGTCATAAAGACAAATTCTATAATTAAAACTCATCATACTTCTGGGCAATACTCCCACTTACGTTTTTATGAGGATTAAATGGGATTGTTCATGAATGGTATTTAGCACGGTGTCTGAAACTTAAGTACCCAATAAATGTTAGCTACTGGTTTACCATCTAATTCTCACTGAATCTTGTAATTAGGTATTCTTTCTGATACCTCCTATGACTGTCCCTCTTCTTCTTGCAGTGAATAACATCTTCCCTAATAATCTATCACATAATTCAAAGGTTTTATTCTCAATGCTTTAATCACTGAGCTTCTTCTTTTCTACTGTTCCTTTGCCATTTATTGAATTTACTTGAAGAGAAGTACAAAAGTAGACTCAATGCTAAATTAAAGGACTGACAAACACTGGATATACTAGGAGTATAATAGCAGTATTATAACAGTCCTATTATACTCCTGAGTATAATACTATAATTCTGGCTATAATACAGCTTATTCCATTGGAAATGTCCAAGTATAATACTCGCTTTTATAATAAACTATTGTAGACTCATATTTGGCTAATAGCTCATCATGACCCTCATGTCTCACTGGGTCTAAACATGCCATTACCCTTCAATTATTTTTTTTTACCACTACGCCTTTCCTTCTGGTTGATCTGGAATAAATGTTTACATTATGTTTCACACAAAATAAAAGACTTCTTTTAGAGAACTGCTGCAGATGTCTATGAATCAGAACATCAAAAAGAGAAATCTTTCAAATATAAAGTTTCATCAGCTTGATATCACAATATTTTCTTTACAATAATGTGTAACTCTCAGCAATGATGCAGGGAATGTTATTGATTATGTGTGCATATTTTAAGTCAGTTAAAAAAAAGGTGTTGCTAAAATGTCCACATGTCTCAGAAGAGTGAAAACATAAATCATCTGAGTGTGTCAAGGGTTTTGTCTTCTTTTGGTGTTTTGCGATGATTTCTTTGAGTGATTCCTTAGGATAATTTTGTCAATGGCATCTTTGTAAATAAGGCCACATGGGACAACAGAAAGACCCCTGGCCTGAGAATTAGGTGAGGTGGGTTCCAGCCTGCTAACTGCTGATCTTCTCTGGAGCCTTAGGCAATTGATGTGTTCCTTCTGAATGTCAGTTTCCTCCTTGTCCATGCTGACCTTTGTAGCTCTGATAGTCTAAGCAGGGCAGATTTTGCCAACCTTAGTTGCATCCTGGGATTTGAACATCTCTTCACAGCTCTGTGTTCATGCAGCGTCCACCCCAGTGAGGCATTTGGGGTGTTCTCCAAGTACACACACACACACACACACACACACACAAGCTCCTTCCCTTGGTAGACTACATCTGAAGGGTGTCTGTGTGGTACCCTTTTGATCCATAGCTGTGCTGTCTGTTCCTATGAGTCAAAAGAACAGTTTCTGGTGTCTTTTGTAGATGTGTGTCAGCTACGTGGAAATGCAACAGTAGCAACCTCTGTTAATAAATAACTGAAGAAAATGTCTCAGGGCTTCCTTGGTGGCTCAGTGCTGAAGAATCCACCTGTCAATGCAGGAGTTACAGGTTTGATCCCTAGTCCAGGAAGACCCCACATGCCGAGGAGCACCCAAGCCTGGGCGACACAACTGCTGAGCCTGTGCTTTAGAGGCAGGCGTCCACAATTACTGAGCCCATGCGCCTGGAGTCCAGGCACTGTGACAAGAGGAGCCACCACAATGAGACAACCAGGCACCGCAAAGAAGAGAAGCCACTGCCCTCCACAACTACAGAAAGCCTGTGCACAGCAACCAAGACCCAGTGCAGCCAAAAAATAAATAAAATTATAAAAAAAAAAGAAGGAAGAGAAAATATCTCAGTACTTTTGATGATGAAATGGCACAAGGTCCCCAAGATCATTTAGAAACCCTCCATCCACACACATCCCTCATTTTCCAGGTAAGAAAATATTGCTGCAGAAGGTTGGGTATAGAGTAAGACTGGAACCCAGATCACTTGTCTTGGAGAGAGTGGAATTTTCAATGAAGAATACTACTGCTTCCATATATACCACAGTGTCAATATGAGGGATTATGCACCGCTATAAATAGAAAATATAAAAATATGTTCTCAAGGCTTTATGGTTGACAAGCAACTTACACCTCTATTATTTCAAATTGAACTTCACTGCAAAGAAAGATTTGAAAGGGTGAAGTGATTTACCCAATGTCACTTAGCCAGGCAGTGAAAGAGTCAGCTTTGGAGGCCAACTCCTCTGATCCAGGTCTTATATGTTTCCTGGACTTAGCCCTGCCTTCCATCAAACAGGCTGATTACCAAGGAATGAAGTAGATCTTTCCACTGCCTCTGGCAGCTGAGGGATCAACCTGAAAAAGGTTGGTCCAGTTGGCAAAATACTCCAAGATATTCACGTTCTAATCTACCAAGATCAACACTATAATTAAGTTTACTTTTAGGAAACTTCTGAACAGGAAATCAATCAGAAACCAGATATTCCAGCTGATTCTTTTTTTTCTTTTTTCTTTTCCTTTTTGGATTCTCTGAAACGGTTCATTTCTAAACATTCAATCATATTAATATGCAATTACATGAATGGGTGGTTCACACAGACAAAATCACTAGATAAGCTATTTTTTGATCCAAATATTTTCATCAGATAATATTAAAATTTCTTACAATAAGGAGCTAGGGCATAGTGGTCACGCAAGAGGGCTCTCGTGGGCACATCAGGATTCAAACCATGGCCCTGTCACCTCGTCAGTTCTCCTCTGTGTAGTGAGATAAAGTTGTAGCACATACATCGTAAAGTCATTAAGAGAACTAAATGTGGTAATACCTATATAGGGCTTGAAATTGTACCAAGCACACAATAAGTGCTAGGTATTATTATTGTTATTTATATAATAGGGGTGTCATATTATTCTCATTTTACAAACTGAGATTCAAAGAGGTCAGTGATTTTCCTAAAGTTGCAAAGTTTTAAGTGGCTTCATGGAAATTTATTTGCTAAAATCTCATTAAACTCTAATTTGAAAAGATACAGGCACCCCAGTGTTCATAGCAGCACTATTTACAATGGCCAAGATAAGGAAGCAACCCAAGGGCCCATGAACAGACAAATGGATAAAGATTGTGGTGTATATGTATAAGGGGCTTCCCTGGTGGCTCAGACGGTAAAGAATCTGCCTGCAATGCAGGAGACCCAGGTTCAATCCCTGGATGGGGACAATCCCCTGGAGAAGGGAATGGCATCCACTCCAGTATTCTTACCTGGATAATTCCATGGGTTGAGGAACCTGGCAGGCTACAGTCCATGGAGTCTTAAAGAGTCAGACATGACTGAGTGACTTTTATATATATATATATATATATATATATATATATATAGTGGAATATTATGCAGCCATGAAAAATGAGATCCTGCCATTTGTAGCAACATGGATGGGCCTAAAGAATATCATGCTTAATGAAATGCCAGACAGAGAATGACAAATACTATATAATATCACAATATCACTTGTATGTGGAATCTAAAAAATACAACAAACTAGTGAATAAAACAAAAACAAAGTAGACTCACAGATATAGAGGAAAAATTACTGGTTACCAGCTGCAGGGCAGTGGGGAACAGAGAGGAGATAGAATGGGAGGTTTAAACTATTGTATATAAGATAGATTCAAGGATGTATTGTACAATGCAGGGAATATAATCCATATTTTGTAAGAACTAAATGGAAAGTTACCTTTAAAATTGCATAAAATTTTGTTTAAATTATACAAATAAAGATTTTAAAATAAGAATTAAAAAACAAGAACAATATAGAGACATCTCTGATGGTCCAGTGGTTAAGAACCCACTTTGCAATGCAAGCGATGTGGGTTCAATCCCTGGTTGAGGAACTAAGACCCCACATACCGCAAGACAACGAAGCCTGTGAGCCACAACTAGAGAGCCTGATTGCCACAATGAAAGATCCTGCATGCTGCAACTAAGACCCAAAGCAGTCAAAGAAATAAATAAATATGTTTCTAAAATAAAAATACAAATGAACATAAATGCAAAACAGAAATAGATTCACACACAAAGAAAACAAACTAGTGGTTGCCAAAGGGGAGAAGGATGAGGGAGGAACAAATCAGGGGTAAGGGATTAAGAGACACAAACTACTATGTACAAAATACATAAGCAATGAGAAAACATGGTATAGCATGGGGAATTATAGACATTATCTTGTAATAACTTTTTTATATGGAAATTCTTTATTTTCTAACTTCTTTTACACAATGGTTGAGCATTAAATCTTAGAGTTGATTTAACATCTGTATAATTAATTTTAGACTATATTTCATGGATATGACCTCAGGTAAAAATACTGGATTAGTATGCTGTAGTGATTACCTGAAAATAATGCAATATTATAAATCAATTATACTTCAGGAAAAAATAAAAATATTTTGAAAACTTCTTAAAGATGACTTCATGTCAAGCTGAGAGTAAAAACAAGAATAGGAAAGAGAAGAGGAGGAATGACAGACTGGCTAGTTGGGAGGGACCCTGAAGGACCGCACGACAGAGCCCCGAACTAAATGTTGTCAACATTATACTTTTGCTATACTTATAAGTGACCAGTCTATACCACCCTACTTTACCTGAAGTAGCTTGGTTTTCTCTCAAAGCATGATGACCACAGAAGAATTAGATCACACAGAACAACACATTTGTTAAGACAGCCCCTAAACTATGGTTTTTCCAGTGGTCATATATGGATGTGAGAGTTGGACTGTGAAGAAGGCTGAGTGCCGAAGAATTGATGCTTTTGAGCTATGGTGTTGGAGAAGACTCTTGAGAGTCCCTTGGACTGCAAGGAGATCCAACCAGTCCATTCTGATTGAGATCAGCCCTGGGTGTTCTTTGGAAGGAATGATGCTACAGCTGAAACTCCAGTACTTTGGGCACCTCATGCGAAGAGTTGACTCATTGGAGGAGACTCTGATGCTGGGAGGGATTGGGGGCAGAAGGAAGAGGGGACCACAGAGGATGAGATGGCTGGATGCCATCACCGGCTCAATGGACGTGAGTCTGAGTGAACTCCGGGAGATGGTGATGGACACGGAGGCCTGGCGTGCTGCGATTCATGGGGTCACAGAGAGTCGGACATGACCAAGCAACTGAACTGAATTGAACTGAACTGAAGCAAAAAGTTCAGTTGTATCTATGTCTCTACCGTGTGACATAAATCTGTTTAAATTTGAGAGTATATCAGTCATGTGAGCACAGACTTCTTTTCTTAAGAGTTAAGAATACTCTTAGCTAAGCGAATTTTCTTAGCTAAGAAAAAAAAAAAAGTCCACTGAATTATCAAGTAACTAAGTGACCTGTGGCATTGCTGTTGTTTTAATTTCCAATCCACCTTGGACTGGTCAATACCTTGTTCAACAAGTCTACCGTCACCAGTGTAACAGCAACGTACTATAGTAGCACTGAAGCCCTTATTCTCAATTTTCTGTTCTTATCTCTTTACAGAGCAGTAAGAAACAGTTTGGAGACTGGCACATACTTCTCACATTTTGTGAAGCCTCGGCACAAAAAAAAAAGATATTTACTGTCAACTTCATGAGAAAATCAAAAGTGATTCCAGGATCAATTTGAAGGCTCCATGTCATTTAAAAAGAACCAGGCTTTTATTATTATTATATTATCCCATTTTGCCAGCCACAGGTCATTGGTCTCTATCCTCAGGCTTGTCTAATGGCCGCAAGCTCTCTGAGCCCCAGGCATCACCTCATCGCCCAACGTTATCCAAAGCAGGAAGGGAAGAATAAGGACAAAAGTGCTTTCTCCTCACCTGGCTCTGTATTCACTGTAACAGGAATATCTTGTCTAGAAGAGCCCCAAAGATCCCCCAACTCATTCAGACCTGCTCTTATACCCAATATGCAAAGAAGAATGGGAGCTCTGTGGTTGAATGAGGCCAACAAGGATCCAATCCCTTGAAGCTCCAGAGCACATTGCCATTTGAACAAAACCAGAGACTTTGGCAAGGAGGGGGTTTCCCTGGTGCCTTAAGTTAAGGAATCTGCTCACAATGCAGGAGACCCAGGTTCAATCCCTGGGTTGAGAAGATCCCCTAGAGAAGGGGAACCTGGGAATACTGGAATACCCACTCCAGTATTCTTGCCTGGAGATCCCATGGACAGAGGAGGCTGGTGGGCTACTGCCCATGGGAACACAAAGAGTCAGACATGACTGAGCGACTAACTTTTCATTTTGACACGGAAGGACTGTTAGGTGAGAAAAGACGTATCTGCCACAGACATCTTCTGCTCAGACCATGTGAGGCTTAAAGATATCTGTCCTTGGGGAAAATGTGACATTCTGCAAGGATAAAGGAGGCACTCAAATTCTTTAATGTGATATACTCTTCTTTATTCCACAAAAAATTTCTGGAATTCAGAAAGAACCAGAAGGCAGATCTCCCATCCATTACCTCCTGAGCACATTTTTTTTTAACTTTGTAAGTCTCCTTTTCCCTGTTTTTAAAAGGGGTGGGACTTCCCTGGTGGTCCAGTGGCTAAGACTCCACACTCCCAAAGCAGAAGGCCCAGGTTCCATCCCTGGTCAGGGAACTAGATGCCACTTGCTGCAACTAAGAAGTCACATTCTGCAGCCAAGCGACCCCACATACCACAGCAAAGATCAAAGATCCTACATGCCACAAACACGGCCCCATTCAGCCAAATACAAAAATAAGTCTTTTTAATAAATTAAAAAATAGTAAATGAATGGGGCTTAAAACAGGACTTTCATCAGGAATGTGCTATGAGGATTTTAAAAGTTAATAGAAAGCACTTACGTGCTTGGCGTGGATTTGTTGTTGTT
This sequence comes from Bos indicus, assembly GCF_029378745.1. Lineage (NCBI taxonomy): Eukaryota > Metazoa > Chordata > Mammalia > Artiodactyla > Bovidae > Bos > Bos indicus. The sequence goes on along the minus strand of NC_091775.1, from coordinate 58,310,801 downwards.
CATTTGCTAGGTTGTGTCCTAGCAAGACTCTTTACAACTCCATAGACTGTAGGCTGCCAGGCTCCTCTGTCCTCCACTATCTCCCAGAGTTTGCTCAGATTCATGTCCATTGAGTCAGTGATGCTATCTAACCATCTCATCTTCTGCAGCCCCCTTCTCCTATTGCCTTCAGTCTTTCCCAGTATCAGGGTCTTTTTCTAAAGAGTTGGCTTTATTGCATCAGGTGGCCAAAGTACTGTAGCTTCAGCTTCAGCATCAGTCCTTCCAATGAATATTCAGGGTTGATTTCCTTTAGGATGGACTGGTTTGATCTCCTTGCAGTCCAAGGGCCTCTCAAGAGTCTTCTCCAACACCACAATTTGAATGTATCAATTCTTCGGCACTCTGCCTTCTTTGTGGTCCAGCTCTTTAGGGACATCCCTAGTGGATCAGACGGTAAAGCATCTGCCTACGGTGTGGGAGACCTGGGTTTGATCCCTGGGTTGGGAAGATCCTCTGTAGAAGGAAATGGCTACACACTTCAGTACTCTTGCCTGGAAAATCCCATGGATGGAGGAGCCTGGTAGGCTACAGTCCATGGGCTTGCAAAGAGTCGGACACGACTGAGTGACTAAATTAAACTAACTTTCTTTAGGGTTTGGCATGGTGCAAGCCCTAAATAAACCTCACCCTACTCTTATTGCTAACTGGTTATGAAGAGAAATTTTGAGTTTCTACATAACCCAGGGTCACTGTTAGAAAATTATGAGAGCTAAACCGTTTGGAGATGCCTAGGGTGGTTTCCGGGGCTCATTTCACCACACAATAAGGGAGGACTGATCATGTAGAGAAAAATTTTACAGGCAACACATGTGACTTCTGAAAGAAGAATGTCAAGGCACTCACTCCGAACCAGTGGAGACTCAGGAGACCTAAATCTGTCTCAGAGTCCAGCAAATCCCAGCATGACATTGTGGACCTTTATGGAGCCTTGCTTCCCCTAAGTCACTTCGGGGGCTTAGTTGAAGACACAAGTTGCTGTCGAACACCAGAACTGAGGTCTGCCCTTAGAGGTGGTGCTGAGGTGGTGACGCTGCACTGTCTACTTGCCAAGGAGCTATGCCAGGAAGCAAGAAACTCTGGAATGACCCAGAGGACCTTTCAAAAGCTGCTAACAGGAGCAAGTGGGAGTTTACCACAGCCAGGAGAACATGCTGCTGGGAGTCACTGAATGCAGCCACGTAGGGAGGAAGGGGCACCTGGAGCTGGGCCACTGGCCTTTCCTGCCACTGAGGGTCAGGAACCACAAAAGCTGTTGCCATAATAGCAATTTCTAAAAGACAGTTTTGGAAACTGCCAATGGAACCAATTCTCATTATTCGAAGCAACTGATTCCTGGGTCAGAACTGGGAGATCATACTGCTCAGAAACTGTGGCCCTCCTTAGCATCAGTTCAGGGATCAAAGTGCTGGTAACTGAGTAGCAAACTGTTGAGGGGAACACATGAGCTCAGAGTCAAAAAGACCTGGATGTGAGTTCTGGGATTTCCATTCTGTGACCTTGGGTAAGTCCCTTAATCCTCTGAGCTTCAAAGTATTTAATGGGTTCAGTTCAGTTCAGTTCAGTTCAGTCGCTCAGTCGTGTCCGACTCTTCACGACCCTGTGAATCGCAGCACGCCAGGCCTCCCTGTCCATCACCAACTCCTGGAGTTCACTCAAACTCGGGTCCATCGAGTCGGTGATGCCATCCAGCCATCTCATCCTCTGTCGTCCCCTTCTCCTGCCCCCAATCCCTCCTAGCATCAGAGTCTTTTCCAATGAGTCAACTCTTCACATGAGGTGGCCAAAGTACTGGAGTTTCAGCTTTAGCATCATTCCTTGGTTAATATATATATAAATGCTTTATAACATAGAAAGTATCAGGAAATTAAAAAAACGTTATAATCATTTTTTTTCAGTATGTTCTTCAATGAAGAGAAAAATTAACAATTTTGCACAAGAAAAAAACTGAAGGGAATAGAGCCCTGGAAAACATGAGTGGGGGCCCAAGCCCATTTCAGAGACCCTTAACAGGAACCTAGTTGAAAGTTCAGATGAGGTTTGGAGAATGAGAGCCTCACTAATGACTCGGATCAGATTCGAATTTGTGATTTCAAGTCCTCAAGCCTCTCGTAGATTTGGTACAAGTTTTCAGTTGCTTAATGAGGCCTGAAATCCCATTTTGTTTCCCACGAAAAAACACCTGAAAGTTTCCTGAAGAGGGTTTTTTACAAAAAAAAAAAAGTTAAGCATAACATATCTGTGGGTGATCTTCTGTCAATATTTGTTGTTGTTGTTATTTAGTCCATAAGTTGTGTCCAACTCTTTGCAACCCCATGGACTGTATAGCCCACCAGGCTCCTCTGTCCATGGGACTTCCTAGGCAAGAATACTGGAGTGGGTCCCTTCCAAAGTCCCTTGGGGAAACAAGAAGGCAGCAATGTAGATGAGAGAGGACCTGTTAGAGGGTGTGATTTCAGCCGCTTTGCTGACTCAGGATGCCCTTTAGAGACGTGCAGACTGGGCTTCCGTGGGGGCAGCCGTGATCTCCACCCCTCGCCATCACCTGCACACATCCAAGCAGCAACATGACCCACTTGCCTCCCTTGCCTTGGGCACGGTCTTCTGTTCTGGCAACTGGTGGTGCTTCTGAGAGACTCCATCTGCCTATCCACTTTGAGTTTCCATTGGACTGACATCTGGGATTCAAAACTTTTCAGTCTACTGTCAACAGAGCCTTTCTTTTAAAAAGAGAGAGGGAAAGAAGAAGAAAAAAAAAAAAAAACCTCTCAAGAAGTGAAAGAATCCAAACACTATCTAAAACAAAACAGAGAAACAGCATTCTTTCTGTCTTGTTTTTTAAATAGAGCTTTCCACACCCCCACGTGTTTATGCTATAATTAGAAAGTGTGTTGTAGAGAGGGTGTTTTGATCACCCTCTAAAAATCTTGTTTTTGAAATACTGACTTTACCATATGATATTAATTTGGGGAAAGAGAAATAACAGGAAAGCAGCTATAGCACCGAAAATTCTACAAGGCAGTGCTATGGAGTAGCAGAGGCAAAAATAGTAATAGGGACTTCCCTGGTGGTCCAGTGGTTAAGACTTCACCTTCCAATCCAGAGGATGTGGGTTCCATCCCTGGTCAGGAAGCTAAGATCCCAAGTGCCTTGTGGCTAAAAAAAAACAAAACATAAAACAGGAGCAATGTTGTAACAAATTCAATGAAGATTTTAATAATAATAATACTGATGTATATTAATGTTTTCAAGCATGAAAGTGATGAGAGTCTTAACTTCAAGTCCACATTGACTCTTCTCTAGACTATTGCAATAGACTGACTTGATTATCCCATTCTTTCTCTTCTTTGATTCAATCTCCAGAGATCATTGTCCTGAATCCCAGGCCTGCTCAGGCCCTTGCTCTAGTCAGAACTGGTTTAGTAGATACTCAGCACCTACATACAGGACTAAGGACTGCCCCCAGATTTGGAATCCAAGCCACCTTCAGTCATTTTCTGCAGGGTTGATACTGCCTGTCCCCAGGATGGGTTTGAAAATGTTTGAGAATTCTTTTTATTGGTCAAAATGCCATGGAGCACTGATGACTTTTAGAAGACACACACTCCCTAAGAAAGGAAAGACCCATTCACCCCCCAAAACCAGTAGCACACCCACTGAGAAACTTTGAACCTAACTTTTCAACTTTTCGTAATTTGATTTTCTACTCCATCCTCTGTCATATCCAACTTGGCAGCCACCTTGACTAGTCCTATCTCTAACCTCCATTCATGTGCTCACACTGGTCTCTAGTCTGAAATGTCCTTCCTGACTCACTGATCTTTGTCATTCTCAGTCCTTCAAAACTCAGAATAAACCATCCCCATCCTCCAATCAACATTAATTTCTCCATTTTTGTGGTCCTATATCACTTTGCTTATACCTCTACGCTTACTATATTCTGCCTTGCATTATTGCCATTGTTATTACTTTTATCTCCACTACCAAATAATATATTTCTGGAGGGCAGGACTTGCCTTATTCAGCTTTATATACCTGGAACACTGAACTCTCAGTGCCTGGTACTTAGCAGATTTATCGAATTCATTTGAATTATGCTCATGATTTGAAAATACATTTTTCTCTCAAATGTATGTGTATGTGAGGACATTCTAAATTTTTTTTTTGCTACTAGTGGATTTAATATGTAAAGTCTTATTTTAATGGGGCTTCTCAGGTGTCCCTAGTGGTAAAGAATCTGCTTGCCAATGCAGGAGACATAAGAGATGTAAGATGTTAGAGACATAAGAGTTCGATCCCTGGGTCAGGAAGATCCCTGGAGGAGGAAATGGCACCCAACTCCAGTATTCTTGCCTGGGAAACCCCGTGGACAGAGGAGCCTGGCAGCTACAGTCAATGGGGTCACAAAGAGTCAGACACGACTGAGGGTCTGAGCACGACAAACAACAACAAATTTTATTAGTTCTTCCTAGGAGAAAAACTGTTGGAATAAAGTGAAAAAGAAAAATGGTTGATTTCCTGTCCTTGTAACTGAGACAGGGTTTCAAAAGAAAAAGCCAAAAGGATTTAGTCTTTCAAAAGTCACAAGCAAAAGGAAAATGTAATTTTTTTGTGTTACTCACTGAGATCTTTGTGTACACATACCTCCTCAGATGACTAAACTTTACAAATTTCACTTGACTTTACTTCAACTTTCCAAAAAAAAAACTTTTTAAGTAACCTTTGGATTGGGATGAAACGTGGAAAATTTCAACTCAAAGTCAGATATTTGTTTTTTTTTCCCCCCTAGGAAGCTGTGCGCAAATAAAAACAAGGTTTGGCAGGAGCATTTTATAAACCACCTTTACCCTAGGACGGGTCACTGCCAGTGCCATATTTGTTGATGAGACATTTGGCAAAAGGCCTGCTGCAGAAATACCGTCTTTGACTTGATTTTGCTGCAGATTTCATCTGTGAAGATTTTCTTTTCCAGTTACAAAGTTCCCCCAGGAGGACGTAGCTTCTTTTTGGAAGCCTGTGAAGTGTTGGCAAGTCTTGCCCTGTTTACCATGGAAACTTGTACTTGGATAGAATTACAGTGTGTGACCTGGTACAAGCAGAGACGGATGTCTGATGCCCGCCATTTTCTCTTCATATTGATTTGAATTTTATAAACCACAGAACCAGATCAAATGACTTTGATCTTTCCTGTTCATTCGTTCATGGTGGCATACAGTCATACTCATATAGACTTGAAAATAGATTGGCAGATAACAGAACATATGTTACTATTGAAATGTATAGGTTTGGTTCTAGTTAATCTACAGATTGCTCTGCTAAGTCGCTTCAGTCACGTCCGACCCTTTGCGGCCCTATGGACTGTAGTCTGCCAGTGTCCATGGGATTCTCCAGGCCAGAATACTAGAGTGGGTAGCCTATCCCTTCTCCAGTGGATCTTCCTGAGCCAGGAATCAAACCAGGGTCTCCTGCATTGCAGGCGGATTCTGTACCAGCTGAGCTACAGGGAAGCCATTTCACTGTAAACTACAGAGGGTTGCATGAAAAAAGAGTAGTCCATTTGTAAGCATGGATGATTTAATATCGACTTGTCCATTTTTTTTTTCCTTAGGAAGTTCTAAAATACCATATGGCTTTGAAATTGCATTGATGGGCTAATTTTTTTTTAATGAGAAAGAAAATGAAAAGAACTAGCCTTGCCTATAAATAGGTATTCTGCTTTCCTCTAAGTAACAGTTTAAAATATCTGGCCCAGAATTGAGTAAAAAAAATTTTATTTATTTATTTATTTATTTATTTTTTTTATTGCTGAAGCCTGGCTTGGAGAATTTTGAGCATTACTTTACTAGTGTGTGAGATGAGTGCAATTGTGCAGTAGTTTGAGCATTCTTTGGCATTGCCTTTCTTTGGGATTGGAATGAAAACTGACCTTTTCTAGTCCTGTGGCCACTGCTGAATTTTCCAAATTTGCTGGCATATTGAGTGCAGCACTTTCACAGCATCATCTTTCAGGATTTGAAATAGCTCAACTGGAATTCCATCACCTCCACTAGCTTTGTTCATAGTGATGCTTTCTAGACCCACTTGACTTCACATTCCAGGATGTCTGGCTCTAGGTCAGTGATCACACCATTGTGATTATCTGGGTCATTCACCCAGATAATCACTATCTTTTTTGTACAGTTCTTCTATGTATTCTTGCCACCTCTTCTTAATATCTTCTGCTTCTGTTAGGTCCATACCATTTCTGGCCTTTATCGAGCCCATCTTCGCATGAAATGTTCCCTTGGTATCTCTAATTTTCTTGAAGATATCTCTAGTCTTTCCCATTCTGTTGTTTTCCTCTATTTCTTTGCATTGATCGCTGAGGAAGGCTTTCTTATCTCTTCTTGCTATTCTTTAAAAAAAATTATTTTTATGTCTTTGTGAAATAGTTAACAGTATAGCTCAGGACCTCATCACTTCTTGCCTGGATTACTATAACAATTCTAACTTGATTCCACATCACAGTTATCATACCCTATTCTCAATCTATTTGCCACACTCCTACTGGCACTGTCATTCAAAAAACAAATCTGATCACCCCAATCCAATGGTTAAAACCCTTCAAAGGCTTTAGGAATACTTTTAGGAGAGAATGCCAAATTAGTGTGGCATACAAAGCTCTTTCCTAGTCTTCCATTTGCCGCACACTATTCTTACTCAATATTCCACTGTATACATGTTACTCGCCTGAATTTTCACTCAGCTGTGCCTCTCTACCATTGAACCAGCTGCTCCCAAACATATAATGTCACTACAGTAACTCCCTGCTCTTTCCATGGCTTGCTCCTACTCAGCTTACAACTCATAGGCCACTTTCTCCAAAAACCAACGCAAATTTTCTCGCCCAGCAAGGGTGACCTCCACAAGAGTTTTAGTAACACTTGCTCATATCTTCAGGATGACCGACAGCTAGCACACAGCACTGCATTTTAATGACATGGAAGTCCCAAGAGACCACAGTTTATCCTGAGTTTAACAAATATCCCAGCAGGTAGATGGTAGTCAATGAAAACTGATCAAATTATGAGCAAAAGGATGAATGAAGGAATACAATTTAGGGGTTTACATTACACTTGTTTTTCTGGTTATACTTGGAGACACTGAAATCTTGAATTTGCTATTTTGAATGGATCTCAATTATCAGAAATTATTTTTCATTTTTACAGTTTGAGAAAACAAAGTAAATTTAAGAACCAAGTTGACCCCAAAGAAAGTTTAGGTGAGCTGAAAAGGGTTAAAGAATGCTCTTTTCATGGTTAGCACCGCCATGACTCAATGTCTCAGGAAGCATCTGAAGCATGTAGCAACTCCAAAGCACTGGACACTGAAAAACTGATCAATGTGCTTGTTCCTTGCCCATCTACCAGTCCCCACATGCCTGAGGGAAAGTCTCCCCCTCATCATTTTCTAAGGAACAGACTTAAGTATGCTCTGACAGGAGATGAAGATCTGCTTGTGCGACAGTTTATTAAGACTGATGGCAGGGACTCCCCTGGTGGTCCAGTGGCTAAGACTCCATGCTCCCAACACATGGGGCCCTGGTTCTATCCCTGGTCAGGGAACTAGATCCCACATGCTACAGCTAAAACCCAGTGCAACCAAATAAATAAATAAATACAAGAGAGAAAGAAAAAAAAGACTGATGGCAGAGATCCAAAGTGATGTAACCTAACCTACCCTGCTGGATTAATAGATGTCATCAGCCTTAACAAGACCAGAGAGAATTCCCCTCTCTTCTGTGACACCAAGGGTCACTTTGCTGTTCATTGTAGTCCACCTGAGGAAGCCAAGTACAAGTTGCGCAAAGTGAGAAAGACCTTTGTGGACACAAAAGGAATCCCTCATCTGGCAACTCATGATGCTCATACCACCTACCTCCCTGATTCCTCATCAAAGTGAATAACACCGTTCAGACTGATTTGGAGACAAACAAGATTTACCCATTCCACCAGTATATGGTGACCAGAGGTGCTAACCTGGGAAGAATTGGTGTGATCACCAACAGAAAGAGACCTCCTGGTTCCTTTGATATGGTTCATGTGAAAGACGCCAAAGGCAACAGCTTTGCCATCCGGTTCACTAACATTTTTGTTATTGGCAAAGGCAACAAACCACAGACATCTCTTCCCCAAGGAAAAGGGCTCCATCCCACCATTGCTGGATGACAGAAATAACAGACTGGTAGTCAACAGTGAAGTGATCTCTAGGTTATGTGATTGGAAAGATCTTTATACTTAATTGAAGGTAATATGGCATGATTTGAAAATATGTGGGTTATTTTCAAATGTCTTTGGATAATTGATTTTTAACATAATTCCACAGTGGAAAGAGAAGAGACTCTATATGACTACAATACCTTTAGACCATGAAATTTTTGCACCTTGTTTTATGTCTCTGGATATGTCTCCCAGCTTACAGTCTATGGAAACTTGAATAGAATTTGTATCCTGCTGTTGTGTGAAAGTTGTATAAATCTTAGTTATGTTGAATTGGTTCTTTTCAGGTCTACTATATCCTTCTACTTCTCTGTATATTTATTCTATTAATTTTTGAGTTTGATATTGAAACTAAAACTAAAAATTTATCTACTTAAAAATTAATTGTACTATATAGTGGAACTATATGTAACCTTGTCCTGCATTTTCCAAGTCTCCTGTAAATGTGTTACCACATTTTCACAATTAAAAAAAATTAAAAATAAAATAAAATGGAGAACCAGCAGGGACATGCTGTGTGGCAAGGGGAATTCTGTTCAGTATTATATAACAACCTAAATGGGGAAAGAATTTGAAAGAGAATAGATACATGTATATGTATAACTGAATCACTTTGTTGTACAGCTGAAACTAACACAGCATTGTTAATAAACTCTACTCCAATACAAAATAAAAAGTTGGGACTTCAAAAAAAGATAATGTGGCGTGACTAATTATTAATACAATCATCATTCAAATGATTTTGTGACCCTTTTCAGTGTGTATATTATATTGACCACCCCAAGCATCTAAAATAAAGATGCCAACTTTAGTTTGTAACCAGTAAAGAGCCTTTAATTATTCCATAAACTTTCAGGATAAAATTATTTTAAACTCACTTCAATACAAAACATTTAACATAAGTGATCTTCTTTAGAATTTTTGGTAAAAAGTATTTTATTAACTTGAACTAGCCAGAGGGTTTACAAATCCCCCTCAGATTTGAAACAATCTGTTTGCAGGATTTGTGACTTTTCCATTTGTTTTCCTTCATTCCTGCATGTATATTGATGGTTCAAAAGCCCAGTCTTTAATTCCAGTGGCAATAAATTCAACTTTAGTCTGAATTTGTATTTCCTGACATCTTCCATCCAGTCTCCAAGAGATAAAAACAGTGCTTGAAATTTAGCCTTCTATGTAGAAGAAAGTCTATAGTGTGATATGAAGTGCAACAGAATCTCTAACCCCCAAAATGCTTCCCTTCCCACCCCCTGCCCTTATCAGTAAATATCTGAAACTGCTATATCAAACAGAAACACGTAACAAGAGAGAATAGTCTTAGGATGTCAAAGGGAATTATCCACTGATTTAAATTCACTCTGCCTATTATGTTTCGGAGAAGGCAATGGCACCCCACTCCAGTACTCTTGCCTGGAAAATCCCATGGATGGAGGAGCCTGGTAGACTGCAGTCCATGGGGTCACAAAGAGTTGGACACAACTGAGAGACTTCACTTTCACTTTTCATTTTCATGCATTGGAGAAGGAAATGGCAACCCACTCCAGTGTTCTTGCCTGGAGAATCCCAGGGAGTGGGGAGCCTGGTGGGCGGCCGTCTATGGGGTCGCACAGAGTCGGACATGACTGAAGCGACTTAGCAGCAGCATTATGTTTCCCTTTGTGCCTTATTTGCCAGGAAGCTCAGAGTCAAATTTATTATTCAGTTGTAGTATTATCAGTCCTGGGTGTTCATTGGAAGGACTGATGTTGAAGCTGAAACTCCAATACTTTGGCCACCTGATGCGAAGAGCTGACTCATTTGAAAAGACCCCGATGCTGGGAAAGATTGAAGGCAGGAGGAGAAGGGGACAACAGAGGATGAGATGCTTGGATGGCATCATCAACTCAATGGACATGAGTTTGGGTGGACTCCGGGAGTTGGTGATGGACAGGGAGACCTGGCGTGCTGTAGTTCATGGGGTTGCAAAGAGTCGGACACAACTGAGCGACTGAACTGAACTGAAGACTTTTCTGCTTCCTGCTTCAGTTAGAAGGCCCATCCCTTTTTCAAAATTTTAAGGACAATATGTGGCTCCCCAGTGTCACATGTTGAAGTCCTAATCCCCCAGTGTGTCTGTATTTGGAAATAGGGTGCTCTAAGGATATAATTAAGGTTCAGTTCAGTTCAGTTCAGCCACTCAGTCATGTCCAACTCTGCAACCCCATGGACTGCAGTATGCCAGGCTTCCCTGTCCATCACCAATTCCCAGAGCTTCCTCAAACTCATGTCCATCGAGTCAATGATGCCATCCAACCATCTCATTCTCTATCATCTCCCTCCCCTCCTGCCTTCAATTTTCCAAGTATCAGGGTCTTTTCTAATGAATTGGTTCTTCACATCAGGTGGCCAAAGTATTGGAGCTTCAGCTTTAGCATCAGTCCATCCAGTGAATACTCAGGACTGATTTTCTTTAGGATGGATTTGTTTGAACTTTCTGCAGTCCAAGGGATTCTCAAGAGTCTTCTCCAACACCACAGTTCAAAAGCATCTGTTCTTCAGCACTCAGCCTTCTTTATGGTCCAATTCTCACATCCATACATGACTACTGGAAAAACCATTGCTTTGACTAGATAGACCTTTGTCAGCAAAGTAATATCTCTGCTTTTTAATTTGCTATCTAGGTTAGTCACAGCTTTTCTTCCAAGGACCAAGCGTCTTTTAATTTCATGGCTACAGTCACCATCTGCAGTGATTTTTGGATCCCAAGAAAATAAAGTCTGTCACTGTTTCTATTGTTTCCCCATCTATTTGCCATGAAGTGATGGGCCCGGATGCATGTCCCTTGTTGTAATTAAGGTCACATGATATAAGGGTGGGGCCCTGATCCTATAGGATCAGTGTCCTTACAAGAAGAGACACTAGAGAGATGGCTACTCTCCTTCCCTTTATAACTCTCTCTGCACACACAGCAAGAAAAAGCTATATGAAAACACTGTAAGAAGCCAGCCAGAAAGAGAACTCTCACCAGAAACCAAATGAGCTAGAACCCTGATCATGGACTTCCAGCCTCTAGAACCATAAGAAAATTTCTGTTGATTAAGCCACCTAGTCTACAGTATACTCAAGATGACTATTATGTCTGCGATGCCTGCATGGTGACTGCAGCCATGAAATTAAAAGACGCTTAGTCCTTGGAAGAAAAGTTATGACCAACCTAGATAGCATATTGAAAAGCAGAGACATTACTTTGCCAACAAAGGTCTGTGAAGTCAAGGCTATGGTTTTTCCAGTGGTCATGTATGGATGTGAGAGTTGGACTGTGAAGAAGGCTGAGCACCGAAGAATTGATGCTTTTGAACTGTGATGTTGGAGAAGACTCTTGAGAGTCCCTTGGACTGCAAGGAGATCCAACCAGACCATTCTGAAGGAGATCAGCCCTGGGATTTCTTTGGAAGGGACGATGCTAAAGCTGAAACTCCAGTACTTTGGCCACCTCATGCGAAGAGTTGACTCATTGGAAAAGACTCTGATGCTGGGAGGGATTGGGGGCAGAAGGAGAAGGGGAGGACAGAGGATGAGATGGCTGGATGGCATCACTGACTCGATGGACGTGAGTCTGAGTGAACTCCGGGAGTTGGTGATGGACAGGGAGGCCTGGCGTGCTGCGATTTATGGGGTCACAAAGAGTCGGACATGACTGAGAGACTGAACTGAACTGATTCTCTTTTTATCTGACTCTTCACTGTTTACCTGGAACCCTGTCTCTCATTCCTGGTCACCATAAACTCTGCTGGGCTGCATCTCCCATCATCCATCTACCAGTCATGAAAACTTGGAAAAAAAAAAATATTTCATAAACTGAATGAAATTAAGGATAGTAACTCAGCACAGTAATTTGGGGTCTACCCACAAACCATACTCGCAAACTTAAAATCAACCTTGTTTATTATTTTTCTAGAGTCCTTCTATAACTTTGCAAAAAGCAATATGACCTTTTTTTTTCTTATAGTGTCCAGTTTTATAAGTAATGTTTGTGTAAAACTAGCAAAATTGACAAGTATGATACTATGGCTTGATCTCATGGGATGGTGTGTTACTCCTATCCTATTTTCTTTTCATGTTTTCCTGTGCTTCTTTTTTTTTTCCTAATTTTTAATATGATCCGCCACCTAGCCCCACTCCACCATTCTCAAGATTTTCCCTCCTAACAAAGTCAGCAAATGATATCAGCATTGCCTGTATCTTTGATATCATTCAACTTAATCTGTGAAAACTGTCTTCTTCTCCTAAGACATACTCCAGATAGCCTGTAAGCCTTATGAACTGCAATCTTCTAAGGGAAGTACACATGTTTAGAGCATAGCAAGGCTAGTAGTATTCAACTAATAGTTTTTGTGCCAAAAAAATACAATCATTAAGATAACAAGTTTCCACTACAGTTCACATGCTTAAAACTTTCTTTGAAAATTCTCCTTAGGGCTTCCCTGTTGGCTCAGTGGTAAAGAATCTGCCTCCAACGTAGGAAATATGGGTTCAATCCCTGATCTGGGAAGATCCCACATGCTTCAAGGCAATTAAGCCCAAGTGCCACAACTACTGAACCTGTGCTCTAGAGCCGTGGAACTGCAATTGCTGAAGCCTGAGCACACTAGAGCCTGTGCTCTGCAACAAGAGAAGCCACCACAATGAGAAGCCTGTGCATTGCGACTAGAGAATAGCCCCCACTCACAACTAGAGGAAAGTCCAAGCAGCAATCAAGACTGAGCAGAGCCAAAACTAAATAAAGAAAAAAAATTTTTTTTCATTATCTCTATAAGTTAAAATATTTTGTATTTGTACTGAATAAAAATTTGTATTACTGGAATATTTGAGGAAAATCCACTTAGACATTTTTTCTTCCTTAGGTGACGAAGTAAAGAAATAACATTTATGTGTTCAAAATTGTATTTGGTCATTTTTACAAAAGTGGTGGAACTTTGTTGATTTCTGTGTGGGTAGACTTCAGTGTGAGATAATTTTAATGAAAAACAGGAAAAATAATAAGCTGAAGTTAAATGTGATTTGGAAATATTTTATGAGCAACTAAGAAAAATTCTTACAGCTCTCTCAGATACACTTGTCAAGATTAACCTCCTGGGCATTTAGACATTGAATAAAGTTAATTGACTCAAGATGTAATACTGACTAACTAGAGAATGACCATTTCCACTTAGCTGCCAAGCATGGATATTAAGTGTTCCTCTATACAGGGTACTGGGCTTCCTAGGTGGTGCCAATGGTAAAGAACCGGCCTGCCAATGCAGGAGACATAAGAGATGCAAGTTTGATCCCTGGGTCAGGTAGATCCCCTGCAGGAGGGCATGGCGACCAATTCCGGCATTCTTGCCTGGAGAATCCCATGGACAGTGGAACCTGGTGGGCTACAGTCAATAGGGTTGCAAACAGACAGGACTGAAGTGATTTAGCATGCAAATGGGGTACTAAAAAGACTATTGTTCAGGAGAGTGAGCACAGATCTCACTTCTTGAAGAATTAAAGTACTTAGTGTTTTCTAGAAATGCCTTGAAAGAACTTACCAGGCCTGACACGCATGGTGTTCCAAGGACTCCCACATACAGATCTTGCTAGTTTACTATCTCACAATCCTATCACAGAACCTACTCTCCAGCAAAACTAAACCTCTCCTTGACCACACTGTCTAATGTCTTCCACTCAATTTATGCCTTATATTATCCTGTTTCCTTCATAATACTTAACACTGTCGGAAATTACCTAATTTATTTATGATCTGTCCCTTGTCTCTCAGAATGAAAGTCACATGAGAAGAAGGATTTTTCCTTGTTTAGCGCTGAGTATCCAGGGACTAGGACAGTGTTTGTCACACAGTATGTACTCTATAAATATTTATGGAATGAATGAATGAAATACTTCTTATAAACATCTGAACTTCATTGCCTCTGTGTCTTAGCATGTAAAACTTCCTCCATCAAGAATGCCTGTACTTTCCTTCCACTATACATTTTCATGGTCCAATTAAAGTTTTATAGCACTCAGGCCTGTGTGGGAGGTGACAGTGTGCAAGCTTCAGCTCTCTTCAAAGAATGGAAGATATTTAAGGAATCACCAATTGATGTGTTCTTTTCACATGCACAGACCCAGCAGCACACATGCACACACATACACACACACACACACACACACACAACTAGCACAGCATCACTTCAGTTCAGTTCAGTTCAGTCGTTCAGTCATGTCTGACTCTTTGCAACCCCATGAATCGCAGCACACCAGGCCTCCCTGTCCATCACCAACTCCCGGAGTTCACCCAGACTCACGTCCATCGATTCAGTGATGCCATCCAGCCATCTCATCCTCTGTTGTCCCCTTTTCCTCCTGCCCTCAATCCCTCCCAGCATCAGAGTCTTTTCCAATGAGTCAACTCTTCGCATGAGGTGGCCAAAGTACTGGAGTTTCAGCTTTAGCATCATTCCTTCCAAAGAACACCCAGGACTGATCTCCTTTAGAATGGACTAGTTGGATCTCCAAGTTCAAAAGCATCAATTCTTCAGCACTCAGCTTAGGAAGCATTCATTACATTAATTAATGAGACAAATGTAACATTCAAATTCTGAATGCGATTTTATCTTAGCTAGAAATAGAACAAGAAAAGTGAAGCCATCATTTGGTTAGTGCTGTGGCACGGCAGGAGAAATATATCAATTATATATGCTTGATCCACACAGAAACAGCACGGCTGGCAAAAGTCTGACTTAAATTTAGGTCATCAGTTAATAAACCTTTGCTCAGTTGTCCCCTGCCCAGCTCGTGGGATGTATCCAGGCTTTCCCATGGCATTGCATGTGAGTTTGGAAAGAAGAAAAACCAGAATCTTCCCAAATCTACATAAATCTTCAGGGGTCTACTGTCATGGGTTTATGTCAGGCTGACCTCTGTTTTGCCCTGCTTAGAGAATCCAGCTTGAATAGGTCAGTCGTGATTTACAAAGGCAGAAAGAGAAACACATGTGTTCATCTCTTGGACTGAAGGATCTTACCAGGTCGGCCATGCTAGTCCCACTCATTTTTCCAACCACCAGATTCTCTTTTCTCATTCCTCTTTCTTCACACACAGTCTAACAGCCTATTCAATAATATGTTTTTTCAACTACACTCTAAGAACTATCAGGACTTACAATGACAGTGAGTACTCTGACTATGAGAAAGTCAATGTTTAATCTCATCTTTTTCTCTTACCTCTATGCTCATTCTTTGCCTTATAACACAGAAATATGTCCTTTTTATTTATTTGCTGTGTAAGATCTCTGGCTGGGTATAGAGGTAAATGTAATCTGCAGATGATAACATAGTATATTTTGGTTTTTGACGTGTGTGTTACAAATTGCCAATGATTCCCAAGATTCATTTTGTGATATCCCAGTTGTAATATCCCAAAAGGTATCATAAAATTCTCAAAACTAAATTAATTTGGATTTACCATTAAATTTCTGAAGTAAATATGGAACAATAGCATTTCTTGACACAAAACATAACAAAGTCGTTCTATCTCCAAACAGATTCAGAACTATTTATTGTTCTCAGAGACAGATTCAGTTCACTTCATGAATATTGGTTACTAAGCACAAAGTTTAGATGTGTTCTGATGATAATTACTGAATTCATGTTTGTTGCATTCAAAGTCTTTTTACATAAAAATATTTACTCATCTTTAAGACTTTGGAATTAGAAACCTGATGTGTGTGGGAAGGCTACATGGACAATGATTAGGAGTTGCACCAAGTTACTCCTGGGCTTTAAGCTGGCTTTCTAACATTAAAAAACAGTACAAGAATTACCTTGTAGTCAAGATAGAGAGATACATATTTATTGAAACCAATCGATTTTACTCATGCTGGTGAGAGTGAGACATGACTATGGCTTACTCAGAAGACTGTCTTTAAACATGGTTGAAAACATCCTATACAAATTGGGACATGAATTAGAAACAAGAGGACGAGAGAGGGAAAGGTTATTTGCACAGCCTCAGTCCCACATGTACATGCATAGAGTTGGGAAGTATTTTGCTTGGTACCAGTACACTCAACACAAATAACACTTGCTGTTGTTGTTATTCAGTTGCTAAGTCATGTCTGACTCTTTGTGACCCCATGAACTTTAGGCACTCCAGGCTCCCGTTCTTCACTATGTCCCGGAGTTTGCTCACATTCACATCTATTGAGTCAGTGATGCTATCTAACCATCTCATCATCAGTCACCCCTTTCTCCTCCTGCCCTCAATCCTTCCCAGCATCAGAGTCTTTTCCAATGAATCAGCTTTTCACATCAGGTGGCCAAAGTACTAGAGCTTTAGCATCAGTCCTTCCAATGAATATTCAGGGTTGATTTCCTTTAAGATTGACTGGTTAGATCTCCTTGCTGTCCAAGGAAATCTCAAGAGTCTTCTCCAGCACCAAGTTTGAAAGCATCAATTCTTTGGCACTCAAGCCTTCTTTATGGTCCAACTCTCACATCCATTGATACATCACTACTGGAAAAACCATAGCTTTGACTACACAGACCTTTGTCGGCAAAGTGGTATCTCTGCTTTTTAACATGCTGTCTAGGTTTGTCATAGCTTTTCTTCCAAGGAGCAAACATCTTTTAATTTCATGGCTGCAGTTATCATTTGCAGAGATTTTGGAGCCCAAGGAAAAAAAAAATCTGTCACTGCTTCCATTTTTACCTTTCTATTTGCCATGAAGTGATGGGACCAGATGCCATGATCTTAGTTTTTTAATGCTGAGTTTTAAGCCAGCTTTTTTACTCTCCTCTTTCACCCTCATCAAGAGGCTCTTTAGTTCCTCTTCACTTTCTGTCATTAGAGTGGTATCATCTGCATATCTGAGATTGTTGAGTGATGATATTTAGAACTTATTACTTAGTATTTATTCAGTACTTAGCATGTGCCAGAAATTGTTAAAGTCATTTAACATGTTAATCCTTTAAGTCTCCCAGCAGATAGTAGGGGCTAGGCTACTTTTATTGCTTTCAACATTTTACAAGTAAAGAAACAGACACAAAAAGAATAAGCAACTTGCCCCTATACATGAGAGGTTGCATTTTTGCTAACAGCCTCAAAGCTGCAGGAGACTAATCTAGACCAAACTAACGTTAGCATGAAGAGTACAATACCTGCATCATCACTGAGGGAAGACATTCCACAATTACCAAAATAAGAAGCCATATAAAACCACGCAGAAAAAAACATGCATTTGTTGTGGACAAATCAAATTACTAAGAAGCTTGGTAAATACTATAATGATGAATTTTCATCAGTTATATATAAGGGGGAGTTAGATACACCTTTCTCAGCATGTCAGCTGCAAACAAGTATGCTAGAAAGAAAATGAACAAATGTCAAGTATTACCATTAGGCATCACTGAACAAATGTCACAATGATCATGAAGGCAACAGAGGTCTTTCGAAGTATCTTCATTACTCCTTCAAAGTCATTTATTTCTTAAGAATAAAGTCCTACCACAAGTCCACCACAAAACCTCTGTCAGTCAATGTGAGAGGCTATAAGGAAGAGTAAGGCTCTGTTACTAGTTAATTACATTCTTTGTTTTTGTACTGTGTCAAGTAAAATGAATGAAATGAAATGCTTGCCTGATGAGATACAGATTTGATATTGTGGTCAATGAAAAGATCATATAAAAGGCATCATTTCTAATCTATTCAATTACTTAGCAGATCACTTGGACAATTACATAGCCTTAATTAAAATTCTGGCATCTAAGAACTACAAGTATATCATTAATATTGATTTATTTTTATTAAAAAAAAACACAAAAGTAAAAATTGAAGTAAACCTGCAAATGAGAAAATAAATGATATAAACATATTTATTCATCTAGAAGCAGTACTATGACACCTGGAGATATAGAGAACATTTAGTAATAATTTCAAATAACTTTCTTGCCCATGGCCCATGAGTTGCAAATAAAAATTACGTTTCAAAAATTTTTCATCAAAATATTAATGGATAAAGATGCATGTTTGTTTAGTTGCTAAGTCACGTCCAACTCTTTTGCAACCTCATGGACTATAGCCACATACATACATATATATGTGTGTGTACGTGTGTACGTGTGTGCTCAGTTCCCCAGTTATATCCAACTGTTTGTGATCCCATAGACTGTAGACTGCCAAGCTCCTCTGTCCATGGAATATTACAGGCAAGAAAACTGGAGTGGGTTGTCTATCCTACATATTATATTGTTGCTTTGTTCAGCCATTCAGTCATGTCTGACTCTTTGTGATCCCATGGACTACAGTACACCAGACTTCCCTGTCCTTCACCATCTCCTGGAATTTGCTCAAACTCATATCCATTGAGACAGTGATGTCATCTAACCATCTTGTCCTCTGTTGTCCCCTTCTACTCCTATCTTCAATCATTTCAGCATCAGGACATTTCCTAATGAGTTGGCACTTCGCATCACGTGGCCAAAGTATTGGAGCTTCAGCTTCAGCATCAGTCTTTCCAATGAATATTCAGGACTGATATCCTTTAGGATTGACTGGTTTGATCTTCTTGCAAACTAAGAGACTCTCAAGAGTGTTCTCCAACATCACAGTTCAAAAGTGCCAATTTTTCCATGCTCAGCCTTCTTTATGGTCCAACTCTCACATCCATGCATGACTACTGGAAAAACAATATCTTGACTATATGGATGTTTCTCAGCAAAGTAATATCTCTGCTTTGTGATATGCTGCCTAGGACTTTTATAGCTTTTCTTCCAAGGAGCAAGTGTCTTTTAATTTCATGGCTGCAGTCACCATCTGCAGTGATTTTGGAGCCCAAGAAAATAGTCTCTCACTGTTTCCACTGTTTTCCCATCTATTTGCCATGAAGTGATGGGACCAGATGCCATGATCTTAGTTTTTGATAAACCAACTTTTTCACTATCCTCTTTCACTTTTATCAAGAGGCTTTTCAGTCCCTCTTCACTTTCTGCCATAAGGGTGGTGTCATATCTGAGGCTATTGATATTTCTCCCAGCAATCTTGATTCCAGCTTGTGCTTCATCCAGCCCTGTGTTTCGCATGATGTACTCTGCATATAAGTAAAATAAGCAGGGTGACAATATACAGACTTGATGTTCTCCTTTCCAATTTTGTACCAGTCCAATGTTCCATGTCCAGTTCTAACTGTTTCTTCTTGACTGGCATACAGATTTAACAGGAGGCAGATCAGGTGGTCTAGTATTCCCATCTCTTGAAGAATGGTCCACAGTTTGTTGTGATCCACACAATCAAAGGCATTAGCATAGTCAATGAAGCAGAAATAGATGTTTTTTTGGAACTCTCTTGCTTTTTCAACAATCCATCAAGTGTTGGCAATTTGAACTCTGGTTCCTCTGCCTTTTCTAAATCCAGCTTGAACACCTGGAAGTTCTCGGTTCGCATACTGTTGAAGTCTAGCTTGGATAATTTTGAACATTACTTTGCTAGCGTGTGAAATGACTGCAATTGTTTGGTAGTCTGAGCATTCTTTGGCATTGCCTTTCTTTGGGATTGGAATGAAAACTGACCTTTTCCAGTCCTGTGGCCACTGCTGAGTTTTCCAAATTTGCTAGTGTATTGAGTGCAGTACTTTAAGAGCATCATCTTTTAGATTTGAAATAGATCACTGGAATTCCATCACCTCCACTAGCTTTGTTCATAGGGATGCTTCCTAAGGCCCACCTGCGTTCGCATTCCAGGATATCTGGTTCTAGGTGAGTGATCACACCATAGTGTTAATCTGGATCATTAAGATCTTTTTTGTATAGTTCTTCTGTGTATTCTTGCCACCTCTTTCTAATATCTTCTGCTTTTGTTAGGCTTATTCGTTTCTGTCCTTTATTGAGCCCATCTTAGTATGAAATGTTCCCTTGGTATCTCTAATTTTCTTGAAGACATCTCTAGTCTTTCCCATTCTATTGTTTTCCTCTATTTCTTTGCATTGATTACTTAGGATCTTCTCTCTCCTTGCTATTCTTTGGAACTCTGCAATCAAATTGGTATATCTTTCCTTTTCTCCTTTGCCTTTTGCTTCTCTTCTTTTCACAGCTATTTGTAAGGCCTCCCCAGACAGCCATTTTGCTTTTTTGCATTTTTTCCCCTTGGGGATGGTTTTGATCACATCCTCCTATACAATGTTACAAACCTCCACCCATAGTTCATCAGGCACTCTATCGATCAGATCTAGGCCCTTAAATCTATTTCTCACTTCCACTGTATAATAATAAGGGATTTGATTTAGGTCATACCTGAATGGTCTAGTGCTTTTCCCTACTTTCTTCAGTTTAAGTATGAATTTTGCAATAAAGAGTTCATGATCTGAGCCACAGTCAGCTCCTGGTCTTGTTTTTGCTGACTGAATAGAGCTTCTTCATCTTTGGCTGCAAAGAATATTATCAATCTGATTTTGGTATTGACCAGTTGGTTATGCCCATGTGTATAGTTGTCTCTTGTGTTTTTGGAAGAGGATGTTTGCTATGACCACTTCGTTCTCTTGACAAAACTCTGTTAGCCTTTGCCCTGTTTCACTTTGTATTTCAAGGCCAAACTTGCCTGTTACTCCTGGTATCTCTTGGCTTCCTACTTTTGCATTCCACTCCCCTATGATGAAAATGACATCTGCCTTTGCATATATATATGCATATTTACAATGGAATATTATTCATCCTAAAAAAGAATGAAATAATACCATTTGCAGGAACATGGATGGACCTAGAGGTTACCATACTAAGCAACATCAGAACGATAAAGACAAATAGATGATATCATTTATATGTGGAATCTAAAATATAACACAAATGAACACATCTATAAAACAGAGACTGACTCACAGATATAGAGAACAGACTTGTGGTTGCCCAGGGGGATGAGAGGTGGAGGAGGGAAGGACTGGAAGTTTGTGATTAGTAGATGCAAACTATTATATTTATAATCATAAGGACTAGGTGCTGCTGTATAGCACAGTTCGGTTCAATTCAGTCGCTCAGTCGTGTCTGACTCTCTGTGACCCCATGAACCGCAGCACCGTTTTTAAGAGCGCCGGCTGTGAAGGACCTTGCAGAAGCATGGCCAAGAGGAGCTACCCCACGTCCAAGGTCAGGGGCGGCGGCCGAGATTGCCAGGCCGTGACGGCTTAGGAGAGGCAGAGAGGAGCTACACCACCTCCGAGGTCAGGGGCGGTGGCCGGGAGGAGCTACCCAACATCCAAGGAGCAGTGCCTGCGCGGGCGCAGGAGGGCC
This sequence comes from Bos indicus, assembly GCF_029378745.1. Taxonomy (NCBI): domain Eukaryota; kingdom Metazoa; phylum Chordata; class Mammalia; order Artiodactyla; family Bovidae; genus Bos; species Bos indicus. Next base: position 58,289,221 of record NC_091775.1, on the reverse strand, counting down.
GAGAGGAGCTACTCCACATTCAAGGTCAGGAGGGGTGGCCATGAGGAGATACCCCTCGTCCAAGGTAAGGAGTAGCGGCTGCGCTTTGCTGGAGCAGCCATGAAGAGACACCTCATGCCCAAGGTAAGAGAAACCCAAGTAAGATGGTAGGTGTTGCGAGAGGGCATCAGAGGACAGACAAACTGAAACCACAGTCACAGAAAACTAGTCAATCTAATCACACGGACCACAGCCTTGTCTAATTCAATGAAACTAAGCTATGCCATGTGGGGCCACCCAAGACGGGCGTGTCATGGTGGAGAGGTCTGACAGAATGTGGTCCACTGGAGAAGGGAATGGCAAACCACTTCAGTATTCTTGCCTTGAGAACCCCATGAACAGTATGAAAAGGCAAAATGATAGGATACTGAAAGAGGAACTCCCCAGGTCGGTAGGTGCCCAATATGCTACTGGAGATCAGTGGAGAAATAACTCCAAAAAGAATGAAGGGATGGAGCCAAAGCAAAAACAATACCCAGTTGCGGATGTGACTGGTGATAGAAGCAAGGTCTGATGCTGTAAAGAGCAATATTGCATAGGAACCTGGAATGTCAGGTCCATGAATCAAGGCAAATTGGAAGTGGTCAAACAGGGGATGGCAAGAGTGAATGTCGACATTCTAGGAATCAGTGAACTGAAATGGACTGGAATGGGTGAATTTAACTCAGATGACCATTATATCTACTACTGTGGGCAGGAATCCCTCAGAAGAAATGGAGTAGCTATCATGGTCAACAAAAGAGTCCGAAATGCAGTACTTGGATGCAATCTCAAAAGCGACACAATGATCTCTGTTCATTTCCAAGGCAAACCATTCAATATCACGGTTATTTAAGTCTAGGACCCAACCATTAACGCTGAAGAAGCTGAAGTTGAATGGTTCGATGAAGACCTACAAGACCTTTAAGAACTAACACTCAAAAAAGATGTCCTTTTCATTATGTGGGACTGGAATGCAAAAGTAGGAAGTCAAGAAACACCTGGAGTAACAGGCAAATTTGGCCTTGGAATACGGAATGAAGCAGGGTAAAGTCTAATAGAGTTTTGCCAAGAGAACACTTGTCATAGCAAACACCCTCTTCCAACAACACAAGAGAAGACTACACATGGACATCACCAGATGGTCAACACCAAAATCAGACTGGTTATATTCTTTGCAGCCAAAGATGGAGAAGCTCTGTACAGTCAGCAAAAACAAGACCAGTAGATGACTATGGCTCAGACTATGAACTCCTTATTGCCAAATTCAGACATAAATTGAAGAAAGTGGGGAAAACCACTAGACCATTCAGGTATGACCTAAATCAAATCCCTTATGATTATACAGTGGAAGTGAGAAATAGATTTAAGGGACTAGATCTGATAGACAGAGTGCCTGATGAACTATGGACGGAGGTTCATGACATTGCACAGGAAACAGGGATCAAGACCATCCCCATGGAAAAGAAATGCAAAAAGGCAAAATGGCTGTCTGAGGAGGCCTTACAAATAGCTGTGAAAAGAAGAGAAGCAAAAACCAAAGGAGAAAAGGAAAGATATAAGCATCTGAATGCAGAGCTCCAAAGAATAGCAAGAAGAGATAAGAAAGCCTTCCTCATCAATCAATGCAAAGAAATAGAGGAAAACAACAGAATGGGAAAGACTAGAGATCTTTTCAAGAAAATTAGATATACCAAGGGAACATTTCATGCAAAGATGGTCTTGATAAAGGACAGAAATGGTATGGACCTAGCAGAAGCAGAAGATATTAAGAAGAGGTGGCAAGAATACACAGAAGAACTGTACAAAAAAAGATCTTCATGACCAAGATAAGCATGATGGTGTGATCACTCACCTAGAGCCAGACATCCTGGAATGTGAAGTCAAGTGGGCCTTAGAAAGCATCACTAGGAACAAAGCTAGTGGAGGTGATGGAATTCCAGTTGAGCTATTTCAAATCCTGAAAGATGATGCTGTGAAAGTGCTGCACTCAATATGCCAGCACACTTGGAAACTCAGCAGTGGTCACAGGACTGGAAAAGGTCAGTTTTCATTCCAATCCCAAAGAAAGGTGCCAAATAATGTTCAAACTACTGAACAATTGCATTCATCTCACACTCTAGTAATGTAACGCTCAAAATTCTGCAAGCCAGGCTTCAGTAGTACATGAACTGTGAACTTCCAGATGGTCAAGCTGGTTTTAGGAAAGGCAGAGGAACCAGAGATCAAATTGCCAACATATGCTGGATCATGGATAAAGCAAGAGAGTTCCAGAAAAACATCTATTCCTGCTTTATTGACTATGCCAAAGCCTTTGACTGTGTGGATCACAATAAACTGTGGAACATTCTTCAAGAGATGGGAATCCCAGACCACCTGACCTGCCTCTTGAGAAACCTGTATGCAGGTCAGGAAGCAACAGTTAGAACTGGACATGGAACAACAGACTGGTTCCAAATAGGAAACGGAGTATGTCAAGGCTGTATATTGTCACCCTGCTTATTTAACTTATATGCAGAGTACATCATGAGAAACGCTGGATTGGAGGAAGCACAAGCTGGAATCAAGATTGCTGGGAGAAATATCAATAATCTCAGATATGCAGATGACACCACCCTTATGGCAGAAAGTGAAGAGGAACTAAAAAGCCTCTTGATTAAAGTGAAAGAGGATAGTGAAAAAGTTGACTTAAAGCTCAACATTCAGAAAACGAAGATCATGGCATCTGGTCCCATCACTTCATGGGAAATAGATGGGGAAACAGTGTCAGACTTTATTTTTCTGGGCTCCAAATCACTGCAGATGGTGACTGCAGCCATCAAATTAAAAGATGCTTACTCCTTGGAAGGAAAGTTATGACCAACCTAGATAGCACATTAAAAAACAGAGACATTACTTTGCCAACAAAGGTCCATCTAGTCAAGGCTATGTTTTTTCCAGTGGTCATGTATGGATGTGAGAGCTGGACTGTGAAGAAAGCTGAGCACCAAAGAATTGATGCTTTTGAACTATATAGCACAGGGAACTATAGTTAATATTCCACGATAAACCCTAATGGAAAGAAATATGAAAAAGGATATATGTAAAACTAAGTCACTTTCATGTATAGCCCGACATTAACACATTATAAATCAACTATACTTCAATAAAAATATTTTAATTACATTTCTTTATTATATTTAATAAAGCTTCAGCTGCAGTATGCAGAATTTACTAAGTTGCTCATGTCAGTGATTATATAAACTAATGAAAGTATTAAACAATAATATTTTATTATTACAATTTATTAAGATTATATGCCATTATTCCAACATACAGTTCTTTCTAAAAATAATTTAAAGGTAATAATAATGCTGAATTATAGGATATTACAATTAGGACAGGAGGGACAGTGCATCTAGATTAAACTGCCTGAACTAAAATGTTATAAAATCTTTCTGAGGAAATAAATGCATTTCATTCATTCAACAGATATTTACTGTCTGATCACCAGAGAAGCCCTACTCTACAAATATTTAAATTGAGTACCTATAAAAGTAAAATATGTTATACTATCAACTTTTGATGAGTATTAATGTTAATTTATTGTATTTTTATGCATATAGTCTACTACAAGTATGATAAACATTGTTCTTCTTGGATATATTTAATAAATTCCATTATGAAACTCTGAAAAAATTCCATATAGTTCTCTCAAAATGTCTCTGGGAGCAATTTTTCTTTGTAAAAATACACATTAAAAAATTTGAGGTAGGAATTCCCTGATGGTCCAGTGGTTAAGACTGGGCTTTCACCGCCAACCGTCCAGGTTTGATCCTTCATCGGGGAACTGCAAGCCACACAGTGTGGAAAAAAAAATTCAGGGCAATGGGCCACATCAATTTCCTTGCTCCCAAATGTTTCAAAGGAAAAAATTACCATGCTATACTTGAACTTTTCTCTGTGGGATTTCTTTTGCAAAATAGATTTTTTAAAAATATGGATAAAGGATAAAAAACAGGCTAGAGATTGCATTCTTTGAGACCTTGAAGTAGTTTTACTATAGTATCAAGTCTTGAGGCTCTAAGCTTCTTGCTCTGCCTTCCACTTGATAAATCCCTTTCCACTTCGGGGCCTTTGTGCTTGCATTCCCACTGCTAGAAATCCATGATTATGTCCATGGCTTTGATCCTCACTGCACTCAGGTCCTGGCTCAAACATCATCTCCTCTGGCAGTACCTTCCTCCCATCACTCTCCATCCTTTTCCCGGCTGCAGTAGACTGTTACTTGAATCTGCTTTGGACCTCTGTGCTTCAAATAACAAAAAGAAATTCATGTGTAATAGACTCAGCATTACGATGTCTCCATGACATGGATCCTGAAACAAATTACAGCATTACTCATCCTTATACATGAATAAAGATTCTATTTTCAGACATAGTGACATTTACTGGTTTGAAAACTATTTTCATCTTAATATTAAAGAATATTACTTTTGTTAAAAAATCTCTTGAAGGTCTGATGACATTTGCTGATTGAATTTGAAAGTCAAGTACAATGAGATGTTCCCTCCCAGGCACTACAAATGTCAGTTTTAAAGACAGACAGACCTGGCTTCAGATCTCAGGTCTGCGGCTAACTAGCTATGTGAGCATAATCAAACAGATGTATAGAAGAGTCTTTTGGCCTCTGTGGGAGAGGGAGAGAATGGGATGATTTGGGAGAATGGCATTGAAACATGTATAATATCATATATGAAACAAATCGCCAGTCCAGGTTCGATGCATGATACAGGATGCTTGGGGCTGGTGCACTGGGATGACCCAGAGGGATGGTAAGGGGAGGGAGGTGGGAGAGGGGTTCAGGATGGGGAACACGTGTACACCCGTGGAGGATTCATGTTATTGTATGGCAAAACCAATACAATATTGTAAAGTAATTAGCCTCCAATTAAAATAAATAAATTTATATTAAAAAAAAAAAGATTCTCATTAAACCACCAGAACCATTCTTTTGCTTTGATCTAATAGACACTTTTCAGTTTTTACATGATTGGTTCACTCAATCATTTCATAAAGATAACTTTTCTTTTTCCCAGAAATTGTTTTCTTTTTACATTTTTAGCTGCTCTATATCAGCCACCTTTGCAGACTCCTCCTTTCTTCATCTTTCAAATATTTATGTTCCTCACGAATCTGAATGAGGCCCTTTTTTCTCCTCACTCTCTGTCCTTTCTCAGTACTATCATCCACTCTCAGGCTGAGACGTCCAATGTACCAACTTAACTTTAAGTTCCCTCTTAAAGTAGCCATAAAAAAAAAAAAAAGTCACAGCCAAGTCAGTATTTTGGAATCTGAAATGCTCTTTTAGATAAGAATGAGATCCATAACAGGACAAGTCAGTCCAAAAATGCTACGTGGGAAATACATAACATTACTGATCAGATCAGATCAGATCAGTCGCTCAGTTGGGTCTGACTCTTTGCGACCCCATGAATCACAGCACGCCAGGCCTCCCTGTCCATCATCAACTCCTGGAGTTCACTCAGACTCACGTCCATCAAGTCAGTGATGCCATACAGCCATCTCATCCTCTGTCATCCCCTTCTCCTCTTGCCCGCAATCCCTCCCAGCATCAGAGTCTTTTCCAACGAGTCAACTCTTCGCATGAGGTGGCCAAAGTACTGGAGTTTCAGCTTTAGCATCATTCCTTCCAAAGAAATCCCAGGGCTGATCTCCTTCAGAATGGACTGGTTGGATCTCCTTGCAGTCCAAGGGACTCTCAAGAGTCTTCTCCAACACCACAGTTCAAAAGCATCAATTCTTCGGCACTCAGCCTTCTTCACAGTCCAACTCTCACATCCATACATGACTACAGGAAAAACCATAGCCTTGACTAGACGGACCTTTGTTGGCAAAGTAATATCTCTGCTTTTGAATATGCTATCTAGGTTGGTCATAACTTTCCTTCCAAGGAGTAAGCGTCTTTTAATTTCATGGCTGCAGTCACCATCTGCAGTGATTTTGGAGCCCAGAAAAATAAAGTCTGACACTGTTTCCACTGTTTCCTCATCTATTTCCCATGAAGTGGTGGGACCAGATGCCATGATCTTCGTTTTCTGAATGTTGAGCTTTAAGCCAAATTTTCCACTCTCCACTTTCAGTTTCATCAAGAGGCTTTTTAGTTCCTCTTCACTTTCTGCCATAAGGGTGGTGTAATCTGCATATCTGAGGTGATTGATATTTCTCCCGGCAATCTTGATTCCAGCTTGTGTTTCTTCCAGTCCAGCGTTTCTCATGATGTACTCTGCATATAAGTTAAATAAGTAGGGTGACAATATACAGCCTTGATGTACTCCTTTTCCTATTTGGAACCAGTCTGTTGTTCCATGTCCAGTTCTAACTGTTGCTCCCTGACCTGCATACAGATTTCTCAAGAGGCAGATCAGGTGTTCTGGTATTCCCATCTCTTTCAGAATATTCCACAGTTTGTTGTGATTCACACAGTCAAAGGCTTTGGCATAGTCAATAAAGCAGAAATAGATGTTTTTCTGGAACTCTCTTGCTTTTTCCATGATCCAGCAGATGTTGGCAATTTGATCTCTGGTTCCTCTGCCTTTTCTAAAACCAGCTTGAACATGAGGAAGTTCATGGTTCACATATTGCTGAAGCCTGGCTTGGAGAATTTTGAGCATTACTTTACTAGCGTGTGAGATGAGTGCTATTGTGCAGTAGTTTGAGCATTCTTTGGCATTGCCTTTCTTTGGGATTGGAATGAAAACTGACCTTTTCCAGTCCTGTGGCCACTGCTGAGTTTTCCAAATGTGCTGGCATATTGAGTGCAGCACTTTCACAGCATCATCTTTCAGGATTTGGAATAACTCAACTGGAATTCTATCACCTCCACTAGCTTTGTTCGTAGTGATGCTTTTTAAGGCCCACTTGACTTCACATTCCGGGATGTCTGGCTCTATCTAGGCCAGTGATCACACCATCGTGATTCTCTGGGTCATGAAGATCTTTTTTTGTACAGTTCTTCTGTGTATTCTTTCCATCTCTTCTTAATATCTTCTGCTTCTGTTAGGTCCATACCATTTCTGGCCTTTATCAAGCCCATCTTTGCATGAAATGTTCCTTTGGTATCTCTGATTTTCTTGAAGAGATCTCTAGTCTTTCCCATTCTGTTGTTTTCCTCTATTTCTTTGCATTGATCACTGAAGAAGGCTTTCTTATCTCTTCTTGCTATTCTTTGGAGCTCTGCATTCAGATGTTTATATCTTTCCTTTTCTCCTTTGCTTTTTGCTTCTCTTCTTTTCACAGCTATTTGTAAGGCCTCCCCTGAGAGCCATTTTGCTTTTTTGCATTTCTTTTCCATGGGGATGGTCTTGATCCCTGTCTCCTGTGCAATGTCACGAACCTCATTCCATAGTTCATCAGGCACTCTATCTATCAGATCTAGGCCCTTAAATCTATTTCTCACTTCCACTGTATAATCATAAGGGATTTGATTTAGGTCATACCTGAATGGTCTAGTGGTTTTCCCTACTTTCTTAAATTTAAGTCTGAATTTGGCAATATGGAGTTCATGGTCTGAGCCACAGTCAGCTCCTGGTCTTGTTTTTGCTGACTGTATAGAGCTTCTCCATCTTTGGCTGAAAAGAATATAATCAATCTGATTTCGGTGTTGACCATCTGGTGATGTCCATGTATAGAGTCTTCTCTTGTGTTTTTGGAAGATGGTGTTTGTTATGACTAGTGTGTTTTCTTGGCAAAACTCTATTAGTCTTTGCCCTGCTTCATTCCGTATTCCAAGGCCAAATTTGCCTGTTACTCCAGGTGTTTCTTGACTTCCTACTTTTGCATTCCAGTCCCCTGTAATGAAAAGGACATCTTTTTTGAGTGTTAGTTCTTAAAGGTCTTGTAGGTCTTCATAGAACCGTTCAACTTCAGCTTTTTCAGTGTTACTGGTTGGGGCATAGACTTGGATTACTGTGATATTGAATGGTTTGCCTTGGAAACGAACAGAGATCATTGTGTCATTTTTGAGATTGCATCCAAGTACTGCATTTCGGACTCTTTTGTTGACCATGATGGCTACTCCATTTCTTCTGAGGGATTCCTACCCACATTAGTAGATATAATGGTCATCTGAGTTAAATTCACCCATTCCAGTCCATTTCAGTTCGCTGATTCCTAGAATGTTGACGTTCACTCTTGCCATCCCCTGTTTGACCACTTCCAATTTGCCTTGATTCATGGACCTGACATTCCAGGTTCCTATGCAATATTGCTCTTTATAGCATCAGACCTTGCTTCTATCACCAGTCACATCCACAGCTGCGTATTGTTTTTGCTTTGGCTCCGTCCCTTCATTCTTTCTGAAGTGATTTCTCCACTGATCTCCAGTAGCATATTGGGCACCTACCGACCTGGGGAGTTCCTCTTTCAGTATCCTATCATTTTGCCTTTTCATACTGTTCATGGGGTTCTCAAGGCAAGAATACTGAAGTGGTTTGCCATTCCCTTCTCCAGTGGACCACATTCTGTCAGATCTCTCCACCATGACCCACCCATCTTGGGTTGCCCCATGGGCATGGCTTAGTTTCATTGAGTTAGACAAGGCTGTGGTCCTAGTGTGATTAGATTGACTAGTTTTCTGTGAGTATGGTTTCAGTGTGTCTGCCCTCTGATGCCCTCTTGCAACTCCTACCGTCTTACTTGGGTTTCTCTTACCTTGGGCATGAGGTGTCTCTTCACGGCTGCTCCAGCAAAGCGCAGCCACTGCTCCTTACCTTGGACGAGGGGTATCTCCTCACCGCCGCCCTCCTGACCTTCAACGTGGGATAGCTCCTCTAGGCCCTCCTGCGCCCACACAGCCACGGCTCCTTGGACATGGGGTTGGTCCTCCCGGCCACCGCCCCTGGCCTCGGGCTTAGGGGCCTGGAATATCTCCTCCCAGCCGCCGCCCCTGACCTCGGACGCTGGATATCTCCTCTCGGCCGCCCCACCCCCACCCCCACCCCCGCCCAGACCTCGGATGCAGGGTAGCTCCTCTCAGCCGTTCCTGCACCGTGGCAGTCTGGCACTCTCGGCTGCTGCCCCTGACCTCGGATGTGGGGTAACTCCTCTTGGCCGCCACCCTTCGGGCATGGGGTCCTCCCGGCTTCTGCCCCTTACCTCGGACGTGGGGTAGCTCTTCTCGCCTGCGCTTAGCGCGCCGGTCGCAGCATTCCTGAAGCCAAGAGCAAATGCTTCTAGTAAATCTAGTTGCTCTACTACAATATTTTTTCTTTTTTTTCCCTTCCCCTATCAACATGGTATATAAGCCTCAATTTCTAACTACCCATTTCTGTTATTCATTCTGAGCACTCCTATGAGTAAGTATGCATTTTTTTTTTTCTTTTGCTGATGTGTTGCTTGTCAGTTTGATTTGAACATCTTCAGAAATAAACAGGAGTGGGCAGAGGACAGAGGTCCAATTTGCTTTGGGGTGAACTGGGAGAAAATCCTACTCGACATGAACACACAGAATCATGAACAAAAGTTCATACCTCCTTTTGTATGCCCTCAAATCCCCTATTAGTGGTAGCACATGGCCAAGGTGTTTGGTGCCTCAGATGAGGAAAAATTTAAATTATGGCAGCCGCCTCCTCATCCAAGATTGAGGCATAACTTATCTAGGAGCACACTCTTGTTAAGTGGGTTATCATTTGAATGGTAGCCTTTTTTATGTATGCAAGTAAAAAGTAGGCAGGCAGCCAAGTCCTGGGGGAAACTGGTGAAGCTTTATAAAGGTCCTTCCAGGTTAGACCCCTTTGTATGTAGCACTCAAGAGAAGCTGACCAGTTTATTCAAGAATCCCAAGACCCCTGGGAGGAAATATCCTTAAGCCCCACAAGACCCAGGTAGATCAGAGTGGCTAGAGTGTAGTCCACTGGTGTGAAAAGATACTGAAACTGGGACTTGAACCCAGCCAAAACCCAGATCAGAACTTGAACCCACAGTTTTTTAACTGAAATCACACACCTAATTTAAGGACTTAATGAAGCTCTGGTTCTTGATGTCTCACTTCAGAAAAAAATCGGTGACAGACAAAGTGACATGTAGGAAGTGAATTTATTTACAGAGAAACACACTCCACAGAGTGTGGGCCATCTCAGAAGGTGAAAGTGGCCTATTTCATGTAAAATACATTCTTAGCAATCATTTAGTATTTTGAGGTCACATGTTTCCCCACTGACCTCCAAAATAAGATCAGAGTCAGTCTTTCAATGCACTTTATTTTAAGGAATATTTCTCAACCATCTGTACACCTGCTCCTCCTTTTTTCACCTCCTACCTAATGAGCAAAAACAGAAGGAAGTGCCTTAACACCAAACCACAGATTAAGATTGAAAGCCCAAGAGTGCAGATTCTTATGACTGTTTTAGTCTAGTTTCTTTTCATTACAAATGTAGACACCCAACTCAAATTAACTTAATTTATAATTTAAAAAATTTAAGAATCTACTTGCTTATGTTTCTGAAAAGTCTAAAAATAGATCTAATTTTAGACATGATTTGCCCTGGGCATCTAAGTGATGCAATCAGGCTTCTTTCCATCTTTAACTCTGCTTCCTTCCATGAATTGGTCCTCTCTTCTAACTACAGACACTCTTCCTCCCTGTGACTGGGGAAAATGGCCACTGGCAGCCCTAAACTCACAGTATCCTAGCACCTTTACAGTAAAGGAAAGAGTCTTTGCCTGCTTTTTCTAGCAAAAAGGTCTCAATTTGCTATGTCAGTTTGGCTAACATACTGACAACCTCCAAGAAAGTAGAGGTCTAAAGCACAGTGATTGACAGTTCTTCTATGACCCCAGAGAATAAGAAAGGTGATTCCCCCAGAAAAGATAAATGCTGAATAAACAAATAAGGTCCATGTAGAGCAGAGAGTAAGAAGTAGAGGCAGAACTCTTGGAAAGAAATTAAATATGTAATTTAAAACTGTCCCCCCCACACAAAAACACACATACTCTAGATTCAGATGGCTGAACTCTCTTGAATTCTACCAAATATTCAAGGAAAAAGGAATACCAATCTTGCATAAACTCTTTCATGGGAGGAAGAAACACTTACCATCTTGCTTTATGAGGCCAGCTTAACTCTGATACCAAAACCTGAAATCAAACTTTAAAAACAAGAAAATTATAGGCCAATATTTTTCATGAACACAGATTCAAAAATCCTCACAAGGTACTGGCCAATGGAATCCAAAAACATAGAACAAGGACAACATAACCGTGACCAAGTGGGGTTTTGTCTTAGGAATGCAAGTTAGGTCAACATGAGAAAATCAATCAATGTAATTTACCACATTGACACAATAATAAGAAAGGAAAAAAGGATAATATTCTCAATAAAAAGCAGACCAGCATTTGACAAATTCAATACTCATCCCTGATAAAAATTGCAGAAACTAGGAATCAAAAATAATTGTCTCAGTCTGAAAAAAGGACATTGGCTAAAATCCAATAAGGATATGTTAAATGCTTTCCTCATAAGCTCAGGAATAAGACAAAGACATCTCTCATCTCTTCTGTTCAACACTGTATTGGAAGTCCTAGACAGTGTGATGAAATACCTTAGCTACATTTTTAAAAAGAAGTTGTGGGTTTTCTATTACTGTGCTCATTTCCCTGTTATTTTTTTCTTTTTTATTAAACTTTTTATTTTCTATCGAAGTATGGCCAATTAATGGGCTTCCCAGGTGGTGCTAGTGGTAAAGAACCCACCTGCCAACGCCACCCATCAATGCAGGAGACAGAGGGCATGTAACCCACTCCAGTATTCTTGCCTGGAGAATCCCCATGGACAGAGGATTCTGAGGGGCTACAGTCCATAGGGTTGCACAGAGTCAGACACAACTAAAGTGACGTAGCACGCATACATGGACGATTAACAATATTGTGATAGTTTCAGGTATATAGCAAAGGGAATCAGCTACACATATACGTGTATGCATTCTCCCCTGTTATTTTAAAGGCATACAATCTCGAATCTGTCAACTCATCCATCTCATCCATAAAATTGTGGGTTAAGGAAGCTATTTCACTAAAACAATTTTCAAAGAAATGAGATGAGACTGGGTTATTTTGGAAGCACATATGATCCTGTATGTTTATCCAGCAGGAGGAGGAAAAATAATGCCTCCAAGAATAGATTGACTTTACCGCATCGGTGCAATTTGCTTGCAATTGTCCCTTTGTCACTAAATACATTCACATCATCACCTTCTGTGACCAGGGACAAATAATGACTATTTCAACTCTCCTTCCATTTCATCTTCTCACTTTTTACAATCAGATATCTACTTGAAATGTAGCAGTTCATTATAAAAAACTGCCTTGTTTTTCACTATGTCTGCATTTTGTAACCAGTTTATAGTTGTGTAGTATTTGTTGTGACTATAAAGTTTATGGTAGAGCATGTAAACAAAGCAAGTTTTTTTTTTAACAACACCATTAGTTATTTGGTAATTGGGAAGATGTTCTAAGCATTTTACATCCCAATATAGTTTGTTGCTTCCCACGTAACTCAGTGGTAAAGAATCCACCTGCCATGCAGGAGACATAGAAGACACGGGTTCGATCCCTGGGTTGAGAAGATCCCCTAGAGAAGGGAATGGCAACCTATTCCAGTGTTCTTGCCTGGAAAATCCCATGGACAGAGAAGCCTGGCTGGTCTACAGTCCATGGGGTCGCAAAGAGTCAGACACCACTGAGAGCAAGCACCCATGATAGTTTGCTATGTGCGCATGAACAATGGCCCAAATTATGGCAGACAGATAGACAGATAGACAGTCAGACTGGTAGATAGATAAGAAAGACGAAAAGCATAGAGGCAGATGTGAACAGAGATAGAGACACAGACATCCCGGTCAGAATGTGAGCCCTGCTGCCAGACTGGCAAGACTCTGAACCTTGAGCAAGCCAGCAGATGCCTCACATTCCCAGCACTAAGACGGATTTGCAGAGCCTCTCTGCACCAAAGTCTTGCACATCCAAAAAGGAACTCTCCTTTTTGCTGAGATTATACTGTGACTGGCCATTCTCGTCTGCTTCAGTGCTATGGCACAGTCAGTACCCAGGGAACTTCTTCCTGTTGATGCAAGTTGAGAAGGTCCTTGTTTCTTTCTAAGATGCAGTTCATCAACTAGCCCTGGAGTGCTCTCTTCTGAATCCTCACAGTGGTGAACTTTACCTGATCATTTCCATCCTTGGCCTGGTTAAAAAAGGGAACCTGTCCAAAATCATCTCCTGGTTGCCCAACCCCACAGTAGGCTGTGATGGCTACTCCACCTTTCCTCTGGGACAGCAAAGACACAGAGTAAGCTCTACTGCCTCTGTAGATGGTAAGCAGGCTAATCCCCTCATTTCTCTGAAACCTGCTAATAAGTCCTCCATTTGCAATAACTCCATCCAGCTCCAATGCTTCCTGCCCATTCCTAGCCCCCTACTGAGGTAAAAGCACCTTGATAGAGATTATTTAGCTTCACATCTGTGGATCAACCCTACCCTCCTAGGTGTAGCCACCTTTGGGCTTCAAGGAGATACTAGTTCTAGCTGGTTCCTACCCCACCTAAAGCCACAAAATGAACAAAGAGTGTGCCTGGGATTTTCAACTCCAAACTCTACGCTATGACTTCACTCCAAATAATCTCCTCTGTGTAAATAATTCTAGGGTAGGATGAAAGTGAAAGTCACTCAGTCCTATCCTGGACTCTGTGCAAGCCCATAGACTGTAGTCCGCCAAGCTCCTCTGTCTGTGGGATTTCCCAGGCAAGAATACTGGAGTGGGCAGCCATTCTTTTCTCCAGGGGATGAACCCAACCCAGGAATCAAACCCAGGTTCCCTGCATTGCAAGCAGATTCTTCACCGTCTGAGCCACATGGTGACTTGGAGAAGCCCATGCACTGCAACTAGAAAGGAGCCCCCCACCCATTCACCACAATAGAGAAAATCCTGTGCACAGTGACGAAGACCCAGCACAGCCATAAATAAATAAGTAAAATTTAATGAAAAGAATAATTTGTTATCAGTCCTTAAAAAAAATAAACTAGCACACATGCAGGGAGAAATAACTTCAAACAGAACAAAAGGAAGCTCCTTTTTACTCCAGGCCTTGGCCAGTTCTGCAACACAACATTTCCTCCATCTGGAGTTTCTTACTTACCTTTGCAGAGTTTCCATGTATTTATATATGTATATGTGCTTTAATAGCAATATATCTAATTCTACTGTTGTACACAAATGGAGGAATATGATTTATCCTGTATTTGTTAACAATACATCTATCTTTTTAAGAAGTGTGTAACATTTCCCCATTGTTATATGGTTAGGTTGTCCCCCACCCAATTTTTCCCTCCTTATAAATAATGCTGCAACAACATGCATATGCATCTTTTCAGACCTGTATAAAACTGGATAAATTCCTAGAAGTGGAATGCCTGGATGAGAAGCTTTGTGTATATTGAATTTTAATGGATATTGCTAAAATGTCCTCCACAGGGTAATTTGTACAAATTTGTGTGTATTATATTATCCAATTTTAATCTTTTTTAATAAGCTGATAGGTAGAAAATAACCTCTTTTGTGTTCTTTTCTTTGCTTGTTCCAATAAGTTTGGGGGAGGTGGTAGGGGGAGGCCCATGCCATGTGGCTGTCAGGATCTTTGTTTCCTGATCAGGGAGTAAACCCAGGCCATGGCAGTGAAAACACCAAGTCCTAGCCATTAGAATCCTAGGGAATTCACTCAATGTACATTTTTTTTTCATTTATAAATGAGGTAGACCATATTTTGATATGTTTATAATCTATCTGTATTTATTTTTCTGTAAAATACCTATTTATATTATTTGATAATTATTTTTTCTTTTTGTTTATAAGCTTGCATTTTTCTTGTTAATTCTTGTTATAATAGTTGTGTACTAAGAAAATGAGTATTTTGCCTGACATGTTATATATGTATATTTGATAGACAATCTTCCAATTGTCTTTTGAATTTGTTTAGAATACTTGTTGTTGTTCGGAAAGCTTCTTCTCTTTGATCTATAGGCATCTATCAGTATTTTTCTTTCTATGTTTGTTTTTGTATCTTCTTTAGAAAATTCAGGTTAACAACGTGGTGGATGTGGGGAGGAAGTGTTGTTGTTATTGTTCAGTTGCTAAGTTGTGTCTAAGTCTTCGTGACTCCATGGATTGCAGTACACTAGGCTTCCCTGTCCTTTACTATCTCCCAGAGCTTGCTCAAACTCATGTCCATTGAGTTAGTGATGCCATCTAACCATCTCTTGTCTGTCACCCCCTTCTCCTCCTGCCTTCAATCTTTCCCAGCATCAGGGTCTTTTCCATTGAGTTGGCTCTTCACATCAGGTGGCCAAAGTTGAAGCCTCAGCTTCAGCATCAGTCCTTTCAATGAATGTTCAGGGTTGATTTCCTTTAGAATTGACTGGTTTGATCTCCTTGCAGTCCAATGGACTCTCAAGAGTCTTCTCCAGCACCGCAGTTCAGAAGTATCAATTCTTTGGCACTCAGTCTTCTCTATGGTCCAACTCTCACATCTGTACATGACTATATTTTTCCCCAAAGGGAAATTCAGTTGTTTCAATACATCAATAAATAATTTATTTTTTATTATTAATAAAATATATTATATATTAAAATACATATTTATAGTTATGTGAAACATAAATTTTATAAAATAAAATATTTTAATATTATATCATTAGTAAATAATATATTCTTCACTGATTTGAAATGTTACCTTTAGCACCCATCAAATTCCCATATTATTAAAAAAATCTATGTGCAGACTGTACTCTTGTCTAGAGGTAATATAGGGTAGGCAGACCTTCACGAGTTACAGATGTACCAAAAGATTAGTCCCCTCAGTCCCTGGGGCACCTTAGTCAAGACTGATGCAGCCCTCAGTCTGCTGCTCTGCAAGCAGCCTTGTTTCGATTTCCCATCATGCCATAAAAATACTTTTCAGTTTCTCTGTGAACCAGAACATGAGGAAGACTAGGAAGCTTGGCTGTCTGCAGCAGAACAGGCTGAAGTGATCTCTGCATAAAACGCTTGTTGTTGCTTAGTCACTAAGTCATGTCTGACTTTTTGTGACCCCCTAGGCTCTAGCCTACCAAGCTGCTCTGTCCATGGGATTCTCCAGGTAAGAATACTGGAGTGGGTTGCCATTTCCTTGTCCAGAGGATATTCCCCACCCAGGAATCGAACTCATGTCTCCTACATTGGCAGGTGAATTCTTTACTGCTGAGCCACCCTGTCTAGGTTCAAATCCAGGCTCTGTTCTTACTGGTTATGTGCCCTTGGGTGAATTATTAATTTACCTTGTCTAAAAGGTAATTAAAGCAATTTGTGATTATTATTGTGTGTGTGTGTTTGCATGTTCTCAGTCACTCAGTCGTGTCCGACTCCTTGCAACCCCATGGACTGTAGCAGGCTAGGTTCCTCTGTCCATGGGACTTTGCTGGCAACTGGAGTTGCCTAAAGAAGAAAAAAAATGTATTAATTGTAAGCTATACATCTACTGACAGCAGGGCAGGGGGTCTGTCTTCCTTGGATCAGATACAAACCCCACGAAGTGGAGTGACAAGGTCAAGTTGATTAGCTGGCCAGGAGTCCTACCAAAATCCACTGCTAGAATGAGGCAGCCTCAACAATGAGAGGATAAAGGTGCCTCATGGATGTAGAAGTGGAGGAGGGATGAAACTGGCCACAGAGAAGCAGCATCACTTTGTTAAAAGTTAAGGACTTTAACCCCTTTTATTTCCCCTATTTTAATATTAAAGAGCCTCAAAATAGCAACTATTAAGTGGAGAATGCAATGAAGTAAGGAAAGGAAAAAGGTGAAAGCCCTTCCCTTTCCCATCCCTTCAGTCCTCTAAGCTTGGTGGTGGTGGGGGTTTGGTCACTGTTTGTGTTCAACTCTTTGCAAACACATGAACTGTACCCCACCAGGCTCCTTTGTCCATGAGATTTCCCAGGCAAGAATATTGGAGTGGGTTCTGTTTCCTTCTCTGGGGGATCTTCCCTGGAGATTGAACCCTGTCTACCTGCATTGCAGGCGGATTCTTTACTGACAGCTATCGGGGAAGCCCTCCTCCCAGCCTGATGTACACCTAAACTGAGGAAGAAAAGATTTTAAACGGAATGGGATTTTGAACTTTTGATATTTGACTATACTGTGATGTTAATCATTTAGTGAGATGGAAAAAACTTGGGACCTGCCTGCAATTTTATTCCAGGGGCTAGAAATATGTGTTATAACCCAAAGAACAAGGGAAAAAAATAAAGGTGCTTTCTGCTTCATTCTACTGAGTGCAGCTCATTTAGTAAACCAATTAAATAAGTATAACTTGTCATATTAGGGAGAAATCCCAGTTAGGAAAACTTCTGAGTTAGACTTACTGGGAGAACAAAGTAACGTAACTGTGAACTCTTTTGATATGAAAAGTGAAGCTAAACAAAGCCTCCTTGGCCAATTTCCAAATACTCTACAGCAACAAAAGATAGAGATTCATAGGAAAGTAATTATATGTACTCCACTATTGGGCATCTTCCTGAGTTTTTCCATATACCACTAATTTTTTTCTATCATTTAATCTCAGGACAGGGAGATTGTGACCTGTGAACTATAGAGTTCCCGTGTGGATAATTGTTTTTATTTTTTTCTAAAGCTGAACTTGAATAGGAAGCTTGTAAAAAAGTTCAGTTGTGGTCAGATAAACAAGTTTCTACCACCTTTGCAATAGGATACAAAGTTCATCCACAATAGGAGATAAATGAGTCAGAGATTAAATATAGTGGATGTTTTCAGATCAGCATGCCCTGGTAGGTAGATCCAGGAATATTTAAGGCCTGTCCTGAATTTATCATATAAACAATCTTTCTGAACACATGGTGGACAGCTATGAAGCTTAAAAACACAGAAAGAACATGGGTAGGGCCTACTTCTAAAGTAGAAAATAAAGTGATAGCCCTAAAAATTATAACCTGGTCACCTTAACTTCAATACCTGAATATACCAAATTAATCAATCATTCCATTTATAAAATACTAAAAGATCACAAGATACCAGAGAATTGTAAGCAGGACTTTGGGAAGGATAAATCAGTTTGACCTATGTAATATCATTCCATGACAGAATGCCAGGCATTATTGCTAGAAAGGGAGAAAAAGACTTTAATCCTGGTGTTAAAGGACATACTCATAAATAAAGCTGGAAAAATATTTTCAAAGTATATCACTATGTGAATTCTCAACTAATTAGAAAGTAGAACAGATGGATTTTTATTCCCCTCTTTTCTTTCCTGGAGAGAAGACAAGAGGTATGGTTAAGTTTTAATTAAATATATAAGAATTAAAAAAAAACAAAAAACCTCCACCAACTTTTTGTAAATTGGGAGGGTATTATTCATTCTGGAAGGAGAGAAAATGCACTTTCTCCTCTTGCAGAATGAAGACTGTAAATTCACAGTATTCAAAGTCTGTAATATCTATCTGTAATTGACTTTGCAGATGGATATATTTTATGCTACATTAATCTAAAAAGAATCAAAGGCTAGGGAAAATTGCTCCCAAGATAAAATGAGAGAATTTCAAGATAATTCAGAAAAAGAAAACTAGCTGGGGAAAACCAAAAGCAGAGTGAACAAAAATAGAGGAATTCTTGGGATCTAAGCTTTTTCATATCAAGGAAATGGAAAGAAATTTAATCTGTGTTGACAGAATCATGTGAGGACAGGAAATGAGTGCTGAATTTCATTGACACAGAGACAGCTTTAATCTGAAGCCAAGGGGGTACACTCCCACAAGGACCGAAGACACCACAAGAGAATACTCAAACTGTGAGACAAACTAGTCTATATCATCTCAGAATTTTCCACAGCTGTTGCCTCAACTGAAACATGGCTTTGCTGTGATAATACAACTACATCATGAATCTTTTCAACCAGTGGAAGTCCCTCTCATTAATTGGGCATAAGGAGTTATATAGTTCTTAATGCTCCTTGCTCCAAACTCCTCTATTAATTCAAGGCAGCTTTCTACCACTCTTACTACAGGTCACTACACTTGCAGATCATGCCACCATTCTTGATGACTTCAGTCAATGAGCTAATCTTCCTATTCATCCAGTCCCCTACCCAATCCCATTCCCATGCTTATTGACTTAACACCTAGTACCCTGGCCATAGAATTCCTCAATTCCAATGACATCTACTAACACTTCACTTGAGTTACAAGATGATACAGGCACACTTTGGATTTTATCATACAGCAATGCTCCACCTCCAAGTTCATAAAATCTGGTTTCCTCTATATGGCTTCTATTCCCTCACTTTTACTGACACCTTTCTTAAACTTCATTATGACTTTTGAAACTTACACACTAAAGTACACAAATCTAAATTTAAATACAAATGTTCACATTTACATGCCCTGTGACTTTATATGAGTTGCTCTACAAACCTTGGGATGCTTCTCTGCATAGCAACATAACAGCATTGCCTGATACAACTCAACTCACACCCATCTCACCATTAAAAATCTATGACAATATACAAATGACAAAAATTAGTTACAACTTTGTCAAATGAGAAGGCCGTATGACAAACCCAAGGAAGATTTCCAACACCTGCATTGTCAATCAAAAGGGATTAAGAAACATTTTTAGACTACAAATCACATTTCTACAACCAAAATAAAATGGCAGAGAAACCACCCCCTCCCCCACCAAAAGGGAGACAAACCTTCACCTCTCCCTTCTATTTATCTCCAATTCTGAGACACAGTGAATATGATAAGTGGCAAAACTAATGATCATTCCTCAGTGTTATCAGCCAAAGCCAAAATCACAAATAGCCATGTTCTTTTATTTCTCTACTTTATTATTTCCTCTTTGTCTGTATCCAAAAACTAAAATCTTTAGTGCTCAGTTAGGTAAAAACAGGCATGATAACTTTGCCCTAGATATCTTATCCAAAAAGTAACAATAATGTCAGTAATTAAATACTTATTATGTATCATGCATGACACTAGGTATTTCACCGGGATTGTTCCAAGCATTTCACCTGGATTATTGTAACAAGCTCAGGAAGTAGGGACTATAATACTCTTCACATGTAGAAACTGAAGCTTACAGTAGTTGTTAATTGCCCAAAGTTGCATGGCTAGTAAATGTCAGGTCTGTGTTAAAATACATTTTCTTTATACTTTTAATGCAGGTAAGATAAGTGAATAAAATCATTAATCTTTCTTGCATTACATTCCTTCCATTAGAGGGACAATATTTTATTTTTGGTTATTACACTTTTTTTTTTGGCAACTTGAAGGGAGTTTTTCTCATGTATTTTCTAGACATGAAGGAAAACAATGTATTTTTAATTTAGAGATAACCATCTTACTGATGTCTCCAATAATTTTAAGCTGATGTTCTAGGATTATAATGATAGATAAAAACATCTAGAAATAGAGATGAATGCATGCATTTTTCCCCACACAGACAGTTCTAGAGAAACAACTAGAAAATGCATTAGAACTAGTATAACAAAAAGGGAATTTAAGTGAAACCATCCATTGTTTAAGTGAAAATCTTCCATTGTTTTCTAAAGAAAATAAAAATATGTATTCTTATTTCTCCCTTTCTTATGGAAAGGCAAATGCCATACAAAAGAACAAAGTGAAATATACAATTAATCCAGTTTTCTTCAAAGTCAATAATAAAGTGAAAAAATAATAGTAGGAACATATGATATTTAGAGTAAGCATTAAAATATAATGTACCCAGAAATAATACATGAAACCTGAAAAGCATACTGAAGAAAATGTCCAATATTAAATCAGACATTAAAAATTCTGTAAATAAATGACTTTACAAAATAATGTCCTATATTTGAAGTTTGAATATTACAAACTTGTCAGTTTTCCCCAAATAACTGTATGAGTTTAATTCTAACCCAATAAAAGCCTTAAAGTTGTTAATTTATTAGTTTCCTTGTTTGACTTTTTTAGAGGTGATACATTCACATATCAAAGATATTATATGAAGGATCAAAGAACCTAAATATAAGAGCTAAAACATTAACATTCTTAGAAAGAATCATAGGGGGAAATCTTCATAATATTGAATTTGGCAATGTTTTCTTAGATAGGATAGCAGAAACACACACAACAAAAGTAAAAATAAATTGGACTGCATCAAAATTAAAAATTGCTGTGCAGTGAAAGATAAAATCAATAGAGTAAAAAAGGCAACCTATGAAATGGGAGAGAATATTTGCAGATTATCTATCTCAAAAAGGATTAAGATCCAGAATATATAGAGAACTCATACAACTTAACAACAAAAAAAAACAATCTGATTTTTAAATTGTCGAAGGATTTGAATAAACATTTCTCCAAAGAAGATATATAAATAGCTAACAAGCATATGAAAAAAATGTGAACATCACTAATCATTCAGTTCAGTTCAGTTCAGTCGCTCAGTCGTGTCTAACTCTTTGCGACCCCATGAATTGCAGCACACCAGGGCTCCCTGTCCATCACCAACTCCCGGAGTTTACCCAAACACATGTCCATCGAGTCGGTGATGCCATCCAGCCATCTCACCCTCTGTCATCCCCTTCTCCTCCTGTCCCCAATCCCTCCCAGCATTAGGGTCTTTTCCAATGAGTCAGTTCTTTGCATGAGGTGGCCAAAGTATTGGAGTTTCAGCCTCAGCATCAGTCCTTCCAATGAACACCCAGGACTGGTCTCCTTTAGAATGGACTGGTTAGATCTCCTTGCAGTCTAAGGGACTCTCAAGAGTCTTCTCCAACAACACAGTTCAAAAGCATCAATTCTTCGGCGCTCAGCTTTCTTCACAGTCCAGCTCTCACATCCATACATGACCACTGGAAAAACCATAGCCTTGACTAGACGGACCTTTGTTGGCAAAGTAATATCTCTTCTTTTTCATATGATAATTATTAGGAAAATCTAAATCAAAGCTACAGTGAGATACCATCTCATACCTATTAGAATGGCTACTTTCAAAAAACAAAACAATAGCAACAACAAACCCAGAAACTATCAAGTGTTGATGAGGATGTACAGAAACTGGAACCCTGTTCACAGTTAGTGGGAATGAATGATGCAGCCACTATGGTGTTTCCTCAAAAAATTAAAAATAGAATTACCATATGACCCGACAATTCAACTTCTGCATGTATGTCCCCAAAGCCATGAAACCAGAGTCTCAAAGAGATTATTTGTACACCTATAGTTCAGATGGTAAAGTGTCTGCCTACAATGTGGGAAACCCAGGTTCGATCCCTGGGTTGGAAAGATCCCCTGGAGAAGGAAATGGCAACCCACTCCAGTATTCTTGCCTAGAAAATCCCATGGACCGAGGAGCCTGGTAGGCTACAGTCCATGGGTTCGCAAAGAGTCAGACACAACTGAGCGACTAACACACATGTTCACAGCAGCATTATTCACAATAGCCAGGACATGGAGGAACCAAATTGTCTGTTGACATACAGATAGACAAACAAAATGTGGTTATAATACAGTGGAATATTATTCAACTCTAAAAAGGAAAGAAATTCTGACATATATTGATACTACAATGTAGGTGAAATGAAAGGACATCATACTAAGAGAACTAAACTGATTACAAAATGGCAAATATGATGCCATTTATATGAAATATTTATAGTCAAATTCACAGAAACAAGAATTATAGTGGCAGATACCAGGGGTTGGGAGAAGGGGGAAATGAAGAGTTGTTTAATAAGCATATAAATGTTGGTTTTACAAGATGAAGAGAATTCCAGGAATTGGTTGTACAACTATGCAAATATATTTAACACTATTGAACTTTACTCTTTAAAAAGATTAAGATGGGAAATTTTATGTTATCTGTATTTTAAGATAATGAAAACAATTTTTGAACACACAAAAACTAGGTTCAAACATACCAAATGATAGACTAAACATTTAGACATAAAAGTCAAAATTATAAAACTCTTAGAAGAAACCATGGAGATAAATCTTCATGAGCTTGAATGGCAATGATTTCTTAGATATGATACCAAAAAAATAAACAACAAAAGAAAAAAATAGATAAATGAACTTTGTCAGAATTTAAATTTCTGGGGATTTCTCTTGCAGTTCAGTGGTTAAAACCTGCCAGGGAGTGTAGGTTTGATCCCTGATCAGGGAACTAAAATCCTACATGCCTCACAGCCAAAAAACCAAAACATAATACAGAAACAATACCGTAACAAATTCAATAAAAACGTATAAAAATGATCACATAAGAATTTATTTAAATAAATTAAAAATTTAATACTTATGTGCATTAAAGGATACTATCAAGACTGAAAAAGCAATCCATAGAATGGGAGAAAATATTAATAAATCTTATGTTTGATAACAACTTAGGTATAAAAGAAATGAAAATTAAAGGCACAATGAGATATCTTGTATTATGTACCAGAAAAATGAAAATATTAAAGAGTCACAACACCAAATGATAGTAGGGATGTGAAAAACCTGGGTCACTCATACATAGCTGGTGAGACTGTAAGATGGTAAAGCCACTCTGGAAAAAATTTTATAGGTTTCTTATAAAACTAAATACATGATTATTGTATACTCCAGAAATTTCTCTCTCAGGAATGGATCCTAAGTAAACATAAAATTATATTCACAGACATATATTGTACATGGATGTTTATAGTAGTTTTACTTGTAAAAGTTCAAAGCTGAAAAAAACCCAACTGTTCTATAACACGTGCAGTTAGACAAATCCTGGTACATCTATGCTAAGGAATATCCAGTTCAGTTCAGTTCAGTCACTCAGTCGTGTCCGACTCTTCGCGACCCCATGAATCGCAGCAAACCAGGCCTCCCTGTCCATCACCAACTCCCGGAGTTCCCTCAGACTCATGTCCATCTAGTCAATGATGCCATCCAGCCATCTCATCCTCTGTCGTCCCCTTCTCCTCCTGCCCCCAATCCCTCCCAGCATCAGAGTCTTTTCCAATGAGTCAACTCTTAGCATGAGGTGGCCAAAGTACTGGAGTTTCAGCTTCAGCATCATTCCTTCCAAAGAAATCCCAGGGCTGATCTCCTTCAGAATGGACTGGTTGGATCTCCTTGCAGTCCAAGGGACTCTCAAGAGTCTTCGCCAACACCACAGTTCAAAAGCATCAATTCTTTGGTCTCAGCTTTCTTCACAGGCCAACTCTCACATTCACACATGACCGCAGGAAAAACCATAGCCTTGACTAGACGGACCTTTGTTGGCAAAGTAATGTCTCTGCTTTTGAATTCGCTATCTAGGTTGGTCATAACTTTCCTTCCAAGGAGGAAGCGTCTTTTAATTTCATGGCTGCAGTCACCATCTGCAGTGATTTTGGAGCCCAAAAAATAAAGTCTGACACTGTTTCCACTCTTTCCCCATCTATTTCCCATGAAGTGATGGGACCAGATGCCATGATCTTCGGTTTCTGAATGTTGAGCTTTAAGCCAAATTTTTCACTCTCCTCTTTCACTTTCGTCAAGAGGCTCTTTAGTTCCTCTTCACTTTCTGCCATAAGGGTGGTGTCATCTGCATATCTGAGTTTATTGTTATTTCTCCCGGCAATCTTGATTCCAGCTTGTGTTTCTTCCAGTCCAGCGTTTCTCATGATGTACTCTGCATATAAGTTAAATAAGCAGGGTGATAATAAACAACCTTGACGTACTCCTTTTCCTATTTGGAACCAGTCTGTGGTTCCATGTCCAGTTCTAACTGTTGCTTCCTTACCTGCATACAGATTTCTCAAGAGGCAGGTCAGGTGGTCTGGTATTCCCATCTCTTTCAGAATTTTCCACAGTTCATTGTGATCCACACAGTCAAAAGCTTTGGCATAGTCAATAAAGCAGAAATAGATGTTTTTCTGGAACTCTCTTGCTTTTTCTATGATCCAGCGGATGTTGGCAATTTGATCTCTGGTTCCTCTGCCTTTTCTAAAACCAGCTTGAACATCAGGAAGTTCACGGTTCACATATTGCTGAAGCCTGGCTGGAGAATTTTGAACATTACTTTACTAGCATGTGAGATGAGTGCAATTGTGCGGTAGTTTGAGCATTCTTCGGCATTGAGTTTCTTTGGGATTGGAATGAAAACGGAACTTTATTGAGCAATAAAAAAGAGTTAACTATTGATATATACACAATGATTTGGATGGATCTCAAAGGAATTTTTCTGAGTGAAAGAAGCCAATCTCAAAAGGCTATCATTTACAAAATATTTTGAAATGACAAAATTACAGAGATGGAGAACAGATTAGCAGTTGCCAGATTTTGAATGATCAAGTGAAGGAAAGAGGTGTAGGTGACTATAAAGGATATACAAAGGATTCATGGATGGAACTATTTTGTATCTTGACTGTGGGTAGTAATCACACAAGTCTACACATGTAATAAAACTGCATATCTCATGACACACACATATGCATACAAATGACTGCATATTAAATTGGTGAAATCTGAATGAGATAGATTATATTAATGTCAGCTTTCTGGTTGTGATATCATACTATAGGTAATACATGTGACCCTTGGACTAGTAGCATTATCAACAATTTGTCAAAAACGCAAAGTCTGGGCTTAACTCTGAAGTGACTTAACAGCAGCAGCAGCAGCAGCTAGAGCTACTGAATCAAAAATACTGGTGTGGGAGCAACCAAGTTGTTTTAATAAGCTCTTAGCTGATTCAGATGAACGTGAAAGATTAACAGCCATTGCTTTTGTTTATATGTTGCTGAACCCCTGAGAACCATATTCCAGATAGAAAAAAACTGTTTATCACCCAGAGATTAATGTTTTCAGGCTGGAAGTAATACTTGCATAAGACTTTGGGGTTGTTGAACTTGGAGAAAAGATGACTATGTTCCATGGAAAAGAATAAAAGGTGTGTACAAAAATTGTAAAACCATAGGAATGGACTCCATTTGTTGGCTCAGCAGACTTTTTCTCTTCCTGACTTCTAGTTGGGAGTGGCCATTTGACACTGTTCTAGCTACTGGAAATCTGTTGTGGGATTCCAATGAATTGTTTTCTTAGTCCAAGTGGTGTCACTTTCCTTTCTTCAATCTAGTGAGTCCACATCTAGGGAGTCTATCCTAAGGAAATAATCATATGTATATATAAAGATTTAGCTCATATTGTTCATCGTTGTATATTTTTTTGGAAATAACCTTAATGTTTAATTACTGGAGAATAAAGAAAAATAATAAACAATTTTGATGTTTTCTCAAGATGGAATTTTTCTGGTCATTAAGGATGACAACTACTAAGAATTTTGATGGCATAGAAATAATTATAATATTAAGTGAAATAACAAAAATTAGAAACATATGTTTACATATATACAACCTTTAAAATTTAACTTAAAAATAAGTGTATATTATTAATCAATCTTTTGAGGTAGGGGTAAAGATCCTTCTTTAAGCACTGTTCAAATGACTGGAGCTTCAATTCCTCTTTCATAGAACAAACTGATATTTTTTTTAACTTTCATTATTATCATTACATATATAGTGGTATTGATGATAATGTTTAATGTGAAGCCAGGACTGAGAATTATCAGTATACTACATAGGGGTGTGTGTGCGTCTGTGTGTGTATACGTGTGTGTTTGTGTTTTAACATATAAGAACACTAAAATGTTAAGAAAGCTATAATTAAATGTTAAGATAGTTATATCCATTCCAATGCATTATATATTTTTATGTACTTTTGCAATTTTCTATGATGTATTATTTTTAATATTCTACAAAATAATTTTTAATATTAAGGAAGGATGAGGAAATAATTCAAGCTCGTTAGACCAATAGAGCCAGAAGAGCAGCTCAGAGTGAAACAAGTTACCTGAGAGAGTAAATCTTTGCCTTCAAATAGAAACATCTCTTCACCACGCGCCGGTTTACGGATTAACAGCTACCTGCTTGTGTGTTTTCTCTTCCTTTGATCCAGACACTGGAATTAGATTAATTTACTGAGCCACTCCAAAAATTACAGATCAATAGATAAATACATAGGTGTAAGTATAGAGATAGACAGAACAAGTATATGCTTCTTTTATGCATACATAACCTTTTTCCTAATTTTAGATAAATCCTTTCCCTAACCCATGATTTTTTGCCTTTGGAAAGCCCCTATTTTAGGATTCACAAAAGGCAGAAAATAAAAACTGCATTAAAGGAGCAGTTGCTGCTGCTGCTGCTAAGTTGCTTCAGTCATGTCCGACTCTGTGAAACCCCATAGATGGCAGCCCACCAGGCTCCCCCATCCCTGGGATTCTCCAGGCAAGACACTGGAGTGGGTTGCCGTTTCCTTCTCCAATGCATGAAAGTGAAAAATGAAAGTGAAGTCGCTCTGTCGTGTCCAACCCTTAGCGACCCCATGGACTGCAGCCCACCAGGCTCCTCCATCCATGGGATTGTCCAGGCAAGAGTACTGGAGTGGGGTGCCATTGCCTTCTCCGAAAGGAGCAGTATGATCAATGATTTTCCCATGCATCACCTCTTGGTTCCATTTCTACTTAGAAGATGTAATACACCAGGATAAACCAGACCCTTAATATTTTATCAAGTATTTCCAAAGCAATTTCTGATTCTAGAATTCAAATTAGATTTTCTATCATAGAATAATGATTTTAAACCATTAAAATTCTTCAGAGGTTTTCACTGCAGAGCTGGTGATAATGACTGATCATTGAAGTAAGAGCCATTACTCCCAAGGCAACACTCCCGCCACATCCAATTCATTTAATGACTAGAGGAGCAAGTTTCTTGTTTCCCTTACTACCTTAGAGTCTTACCGTTTATTGCAATAGAGAGTCAAACTTGAAAGGAATAAAGTTCACAGTCTACTTTTTGCCACTGATAGAATATAGAATACATACAGAATTGAATATGTATGTTCTAAAATGAACCATGTTGATGAATTTATTAAAATACTGCATTATTAGATGACTTGTGGGAAGTCAGGGTAAGTCCATCATTACTGAACACAGAGCACAAACCAGAATTTCAAGAGGAAGAAAGAGATGATAAGATACTTACTACTCTGCATGCCTACTTTTAGGATTCTGTATTGATTTATATGGCTGTCCTGAGCCACATAATTCAGCTGGTTGGTTACTGAACTCTTCTGTTCTTTTTGAAAAGATGACCTTGAGTTTTTGAATTTACATGGCCCCAAAATATGTAGCTTTTGAGAAAGGGTAAATTCAATTTAACAGACATAGTTTTAGAAAATAATTACAATTTTGCGAACTTTCAAGGCAGATATTATTGAAGTCACCTGAACATCAAACAGTTGCTGTCCTTTTCTCAGTGTGAGTCATGGGAACCAACTAGACCATCTGAAGGTCATTTTTTCAAGATCAGGGATCTTTCAGAAACTTGATCACCCTACCCATGGCTGATGCCTCTGACAGGCCTTAGAAATGCCAGATTTATGAGACTGATTAACTAGAAAATCTATCAGTCAGCCAAATTCAGCATGCCTTCTATTGTTATTCTTATTCTGTCTTGAAGCTGCTCTGGTCATCTATGCCTTCCTACTACACTGCTCTCCGCTAATCCAATGCCTGTTGCTATCCTTTCAATGGTGCCCTCTGAAATCTCCACACCATGGAAAACAACCTTTTTTACATTATAAACAGTGAATGTTCCTCGTGGACATTTCTTCTCTTGAATCTTTCCCAAATGGGTGCTTGTAACACCCCACAATCCCCTAAATCATATGTAGAATTCATGTTCTCCTTACTTCTCAATGTTTTTGAAGACTTTTTCCTTTGTGCTCATGTAACACACCCTTCCGTTGGTGTAATCAAGGAATGTAAGTATTTGTTAATAATAAAAGTTTGTATCTAAGGATAACACAAACTTCAAAAGGTGTATCCTTCTTTTGAACATTATTCAGTTTTTTTATCATTCCATCCTCCCAATTAGTTTGGAAATTATATATTGCTTCTGTATTTGTTAATATTTAATAGTTACAGCGGAGGTTACCACATGCCTCCTTAATTCATCATTTTAACCTCTTCCAGGACAAGGCAAAGACCTGAGAACACTTTAACTATATAACTATATTTATCTTCAGTTCAATGTATCAGCTTATTTCTGCATATATTTCATTTCTTTAGATAGCTCACTCAAACCAAAAAACAAGATAGCTTTATTATTATTTTATGCAATGTTCATTTAATGAACATGTTATCGCTCTTCATTTCAGGTGGCGCTAGTGGTAAAGAACTCCCCTGCCAATGCAGCAGATATAAGAGATGTGGGTTTGATCCCTGGATTGGGAAGATCCCCTAGAGGAGGAAATGGCAACCCACTCCAGTATTCTTGCCTGGAGAATTCCATGGACAGAGGAGCCTGGTGGGCTACAATCCATGAGGTGGCAAAGAGTTGGACACAACTGAGAGACTAACACATACTTTCTTTCTTTCTAAACCTCTGACCTTCCATCCATGGTCATTTCCCTTCAATCTGAAGAATACCCATTAGAATTTCCTTTGTGCATGATTAACTCAGTTCTGTTTATTCAAAATTTTCTATATTTTTTCCTCAGATCCAAAGAATTCCTTCACTCTGTAGAGTCTTCTAGGTTGGGTGTCATATTTTTCATCACCTTGAAGATATCCTCCCACTATTTCTGGTCTCTGTTTTTGCTTTTGAGAAATTAGCTACAATTCTGTTATGCCTTCAGTTAATCTCTCTTTTCTCTAGCTGCCTTAGAAGATTTTCTGTTTAACACAAATATTTGAAAAGATAATGGCTGAGATTTTCTAGAACTGATGAAAGATGTGAATACACAGAAGTTCAATGAATCCCATGCTAGCTAATAAAGAAATACACATCTAGACTTTTCATAGGGAAGTTACAAAATGTCACTTTTCATAGTTGCTAGTTTTATATTTTTAGATGATGCTTTTATTCATATATGCATATATCCTATATATATTTTAGTTGTCTTCAATGGGAGGGTTTGTCCAAATTATCTAGTCTAGCATTATTGGCCTTTCTTGCCTGTGATTAAACTCATCTTGATTTTGAGCCTCTGTCATACTAGGTAGTGAGGGGAAGTAATTTAAACTTTCCAGCTAAAGGCATCTTAGTTTCTGGCTTTAAAACAGTAAATTCAGTCTCTTTTAGAAAAAAATTTGTCTTGGGGGGTAAATATTGAATGCCTTAAGATTTCTCATCACCCTTTGTACCCAAGATGTAGTCAGGTATGTTTGGAAGATTATAAATCCTTATAAAAGAAATGAGGGAAGGGCCTTAAGTTGACATGTGTGACTTTTCAGTTAGATTCCGAAACTTACTGTAATCCCTGGGTAATGAATCAGTTGGTGTCTTTTCTAGACATAGTTGGGGTCTGATGGCCCCACCTTAGCTCTTTTGGGGGCTGCAGATGCTCTTGGTTCTCAGCCACATCCTCCATCTTGCCCTCAGATTCGATCACTAAACCAGAGCCTCCTCTGTAACACTACCCTGTTCCTTGTCAAGACGGCCCCATAGCAGGGCCACCTGTCCCCTACTTGGCTATCTTCTGTATTTCCTACATGAAGTACACTGGGTTTTCTCACACTTCTGTACTATACACAAGTCATGGAGCCCCTGTCTTTTCCAGTGCTGCTCTCTTGCTCCTGAATCGATTCAGGTGTGGCCCTATGTGACTGTGGGTCAAAGTGAAGACAAATCCCTCATCTACTGGATATGACTAGAAAAGCTAGTCACTAGCTCTGATGTCTTCTGATTTCCCTATGCCCACCTAGATGTACCACCCTGTTTTCTGATTCCCAAGATTTGACCTGAAAGGATATATGACGATGCTAACTTCTGGCCTCACTCAGCCTTTTTTTCCTCTCCAAATCTCTTAAGTGGAAACATTCCTCCTCTTCCTGACTGTTGTATACTTCTAGCCTTAAATCCTTTTTTCCATCTTACCCTTTTGATAAGACTTTCTACCCAGTGCTCCAAGCTTTCCTTTTGATATAAAAAGAGAAGTGTTTGCTTGTTTGTTTAGAAATCTCTTTCAACACAATAAATTCTTGCCATCAGATTAGTGTTTTTCCAGAGACTTAAAAAAAAAAAAAAAAAACCAGCTCTGGATCTTCAAGCTGATTGACTTCGTTTTAGATGGAACTTCCTTGTTTCTGAACAGAAACAGTTTCTGAGCAACAAGGTTTACAATCAGTAAGATTACATCTGAAAATACCTCAAATGTAGTAACCTCAAAAAAATGGAATAATTACCACTGAGATGTGCAAAACATGCAAGTTTCTTTTATTTTCCGTAACTAATCCAATGTTGCTCTTGGGTACCCATTCTGCTGAGCGGTACAGGAAAGCAGAGAGAAGATAAACTAGCCAGCTTAGAGTAGTTCATTCTCTTTTAAGTTTTTTTTGGCTGCACCGCATGGCTGTGGCATCTCAGTTCCCCAGTCAGGGACTGAACCCAGGCCATGGCAAGGAAAGCCCAGAGTCCTAACCACTAAGCCACCAGAGAACTCCCTTAACATTTTTTCTTTCAGCTTAAACATGTCATTTACCTTTTTCTGCTCCTCCTCCCAAAACATCAGCTCTGGATTCAGTGGAAAGCTGAATTGTCCTCAAGCAGTGCAGTAGCAGATGGGATATGTTTTCAGATGTTTCCACATCAAAATGGGACAGCCAGTTCAGAGTGAAATCTGCAGAGTGAATTCACCATATCAATAGAAAGCCAGAGACAGTGCTAATATCCTAAAGAATCCAGAGATGCTATGTGCCCTGTAGAAAGTTTTAAAATGTAGCTGATAGTGAAGTTGACAAGGGATTGCTAATGGAAAAGATGAGCAACAAATGTGGTTGAGAACCTGCAGGCAGATTCCAAGAGGAATCACATGAAAGTCCTAGCCAGATCTCAGAGGGCCAGCAGCACCAGTAAAGGCTGAAAAAAGGCCTGAAGAAATCCCCACAAATAATCCTCACACTGACAGAGTTTCACCAGAAGCAGAGCTCAACAGCAGAGTCCCTTGAAGAGCCAGGGCAGGGCCCTCCCTGCTCCACCATCACGAAGCACAGTTTTCCAGTCCACTATATCTAGGCACTGCCTTTGAGAAGAAGAGAGGTAAGAAACTTGGGAAGACTCAGTCTTTATCCGAAATGGACAGTTTTAAAGAAAAGAGACTCTTGAAGCTATTAAGATATTTCTAAATGCAAATATACATTTTATTTTTCCATCACTCACTGGTATATGAGTTCATGAAAATGCTCAGACCACTTACAGAAAATAAAGAAACTATAATTTCCAAGTTTTATAAAACTTGAAGCACAGTATATAAATTATAATCATTCCACATTTTTCAAATTTATTAAGTTACAAAGTATTTGCCTATAATTTCATTTTTTCCCCACATCTATCATTTCTCCATCTTCATATGAGTTTTATCATTTGCATTTTCACCCTCATAACTTAACAGGCTAAACCAGTGAGCTTTCCGGTTCATAAAGGTTGTTTTCAAGAAAATAGCTCTTGGATTATATATTTACTCTGTTGTTTCTAATTTAGCAATTAGTACTTTTATTTGTTCCTTCTGCTTTTGTTAGGTTTACTTAATTATTTTTCCAACATCAGCGTTCAATATTAATTTGATTTATCTTAATTTCCTTGGTGTAAGCAGGCAGAAAGAGACATCTTCTGTCTTTTCCTCATTATAAGAACGTTAATCCTATCATGAGGGCTCCATTCTCATAATCTAATACAACCTTATTATTTCTCAAAGCCTTTACCTCCAAATACCATTACATTGAGGATAAGGGTCTCAACATACAAATTTGGGAGTAGCACAAATATTCATTCCTTAGCAATATTATATTGGAGGTTCTAGCTACTACGATAAGACCAGAGAAGGAACAAAAGGCACAAGATTGGAAGGAAAGAAATAGAACCATTTTTGTTTGCAAATGACATGATTGCTTACAAAAAAAAATTAAAAAAAAAAACTGACAAAAAATATTTCTGGAATTAGAAAGCAATCACAGCAAAGATGCAGGATATATAATAACCTGCTAATATACAAAAGTCAATAGCTTTCTTATACATCAGCAATCAACAACTGGAATTTTTTTAAAAAATTAAACCACATATAACACCCACCCCAAAATAAAATTCTTGGATATAAATCTAACAAAATATGCTCAAAATCTATACGTAGAAACAACAAAATTCTAATGAAAAAATCACAGAGGCTTGGTCTTCCCTGGTGGTACAGTGGGTAAGAATCAGCCTGCCAATGCAGGCGACATGGTTTAATTCCTGGTCTGGGAAGATTGCACATGCTGCAGGGCAATTAAGCCCATGTGCCACAACTACTATGCCTATGCTCTAAGCCCCAGAGCCACGACTACTGAACCTGCATGCTGCAACTACTGAAGTCTGTGGACCTAGAGTCCATGCTCTGCAACAAGAGAAGCCACCACAGTGAGAAGTCCATGCGGCACAACTAGAGGGTGGACCCTGCTCACCACAGCTAGAGAAAGCCCGTGCTTGGCCAAGAATCAATTAATTAAAACTAATCTTACTTTAAAACAATTGAAAGAGGCTCTAAACAGAGAGATATTCCATGTCCATGTATTATAAGACTCAATATTAAGATGTCAGCTCTCCCCATCATGATCTATAGATTCCATGTAATCCCAATTAAAATCCCTGTAAGCTATTTTGTGTGTGCACACTAAGTTGCTTCAGTTGTATCTGATCCTGAAACCCTATGAACTGTAGCCCACCAGGCTCCTTTGTCCATGGGATTCTCCAGGCAAGAATACTGGAGTGGGTTGCCATGCTGTCCTCCAGGGGATCTTTCCGATTCAGGATCAAACTCACTCCTCATATATCTCCTGCTTTAGCAGGGAGGGTCTTTACCATAGCACCACCTGGGAAGCCCCAAATTATTTTGTAGATACTGGCAAAATGATTATAAAACATACAAAGAAGACAAAGCACCTAGAAGAGCCAACATAATACTGTGAAACAAAGTTGGAAGACTCCCATTACCCAGTTTCAAAACTTAGTATAAAGCTGTAACAGTCAGATCAGATCAGATCGGATCAGTCGCTCAGTCATGTCCAACTTTTTGCGACCCCATGAATCGCAGCACGCCAGGCCTCCCTGTCCATCACTGACTCCTGGAGTTCACTCAGACTCACGTCCATCGAGTCAGTAATGCCATCCAGCCATCTCATCCTCTGTCGTCCCCTTCTCCTCTTGCCCCCAATCCCTCCCAGCATCAGAGTCTTTTCCAATGAGTAAACTCTTCACATGAGGTGGCCAAAGTACTGGAGTTTCAGCTTTAGCATCATTCCTTCCAAAGAAATCCCAGGGCTGATCTCCTTCAGAATGGACTGGTTGGATCTCCTTGCAGTCCAAGGGACTCTCAAGAGTCTTCTCCAACACCACAGTTCAAAAGCATCAATTCTTTGGCGCTCAGCCTTCTTCACAGTCTAACTCTCACATCCATACATGACTACTGGAAAAACCATAGCCTTGACTAGACGGACCTTTGTTGGCAAAGTAATGTCTCTGCTTTTGAATATGCTATCTAGGTTGGTCATAACTTTCCTTCCAAGGAATAAGTGTCTTTTGATTTCACGGCTGCAGTCACCATCTGCAGTGATTTTGGAGCCCAAAAAATTAAAATCTGACACTGTTTCCACTGTTTCTCCATCTATTTCCCATAAAGTGATGGGACCAGATGCCATGATCTTCGTTTTCTGAACGTTGAGCTTTAAGCCAACTTTTTCACTCTCCTCTTTCACTTTCATCAAGAGGCTTTTGAGTTCCTCTTCACTTTCTGCCATAAGGGTGGTGTCATCTGCATATCTGAGGTTATTGAGATTTCTCCCAGCAATCTTGATTTCAGCTTGTGTTTCTTCCAGTCCAGTGTTTCTTATGATGTACTCTGCATA
Source organism: Bos indicus (assembly GCF_029378745.1). Taxonomy (NCBI): domain Eukaryota; kingdom Metazoa; phylum Chordata; class Mammalia; order Artiodactyla; family Bovidae; genus Bos; species Bos indicus. The sequence continues at coordinate 58,254,170 of NC_091775.1, read as the reverse complement.
TAAGTTAAATAAGCAGGGTGACAATATACAGCCTTGATGTACTCCTTTTCCTATTTGGAACCGGTCTGTTGTTCCATGACCAGTTCTAACTGTTGCTTCCTTACCTGCATACAGATTTCTCAAGAGGTAGATCAGATGATCTGGTATTCCCATCTCTTTGAGAATTTTCCACAGTTTATTGTGATCCACACAGTCAAAGGCTTTGGCATAGTCAATAAAGCAGAAATAGATGTTTTTCTGGAACTCTCTTGCCTTTTCCATGATCCAGCAGATGTTGGCAATTTGATCTCTGGTTCCTCTGCCTTTTCTAAAACCAGCTTGAACATCAGGAAGTTCACGGTTCACATATTACTGAAGCCTGGCTTGGAGAATTATGACTGTGGCTCAGACCATGAACTCCTTATTGCCAAATTCAGACTTAAATTTAAGAAAGTAGGGAAAACCACTAGACCATTCAGGTATGACCTAAATCAAATCCCTTATGATTATACAGTGGAAGTAAGAAATAGATTTAAGGGCCTAGATCTGATAGATAGAGTGCCTGATGAACTATGGAATGAAGTCTGTGACATTGTACAGGAGACAGGGATCAAGACCATCCCCATGGAAAAGAAATGCAAAAAAGTAAACTGGCTGTCAGGGGAGGCCTTACAAATAGCTGTGAAAAGAAGAGAAGCGAAAAGCAAAGGATAAAAGAAAAGATATAAACATCTGAATGCAGAGTTCCAAAGAATAGCAAGAAGAGATAAGAAAGCCTTCTTCAGTGATCAATGCAAAGAAATAGAGGAAAACAACAGAATGGGAAAGACTAGATATCTCTTCAAGAAAATCAGAGATACCAAAGGAACATTTCATGCAAAGATGGGCTCGATAAAGGACAGAAATGGTATGGACCTAACAGAAGCAGAAGATATTAAGAAGAGATGGCAAGAATACACAGAAGAACTGTACAAAAAAGATCTTCATGACACAGATAATCACGATGGTGTGATCACTCACCTAGAGCCAGACATCCTGGAATGTGAAGTCAAGTGGGCCTTAGAAAGCATCAATCACTATGAACAAAGCTAGTGGAGGTGATAGAATTCCAGTTGAGCTATTCCAAATCCTGAAAGATGATGCTGTGAAAGTGCTGCACTCAATATGCCAGCACATTTGGAAAACTCAGCAGTGGCCACAGGACTGGAAAAGATCAGTTTTCATTCCAATCCCAAGAAAGGCAATGCCAAAGAATGCTCAAACTACTGCACAATTGCACTCATCTCACACGCTAGTAACAGTCAAGAGAGTATGTTATCTCTTCAGCAAGTGGTTTTTGAAAGCTGGACAGCTACATATAAATCAGCTAGTTAGAATACTTCCTCACGTATAAACAAAAATAAACCCAAAATGGTTTAAAGACTTAATATAAGACATGACATCATAAAAACCCCAGAAGAGATCATGGGCAAAACTCTTTGACATAAATCCTAGTAATATTTTCTTAGATCAGTGTCCCAAGGTAAAAGAAATAAAAGCAAAAATAAACACACGAGATCTAATCAAACTTACAAGCTTTTGCACAGCAAAGGAATCCATAAACAAAACACAGACAATCTATGGACTGAGAGAAAAAAATTGCAAGCAGTAGAACTGACAAGGCTTAATTTCTAAAATATACAAACAGTTCATCAGAAAAATCAAACAACCCAAACAAAAAATGGACAGAAGACCTAAATAGGCATTTTTCCAAAGAAGATAGGCAGGTGGCTAATAGGCACATGAAAAGATGCTCAGCATCACTAACTATGAGATAAATGCAAATCAAAAGTACCTGGAAGTACCACCTCACACCAGTCAGAATGGCTATCATTAAAAAGTCCACAAGCAATAATGCTGGAGAGGGTGTGGGGAAAAAGGAATCTTCCTTCCTACCTACACTGTTGATAAGAATGTAAACTGGTGCAGCAGCTTTGGAAAACAGTAGGGAGGTTCCTTAAAAAACCAGAGTTACCATGCGACGCTACAATCCCACTCCTGGGCAAATGTCCTAAGAAAACTCTAATTTAAAAACATACATGCACCCCAATGTTCATAGTAGCTCTATTTACAATAGCCCAGACATGGAAGCAACCTAAATGTCCATTCATATATATATGTATATGTATATGTATATGTATATGTATATATATGTTTGTGTGTGTGTACTGTCACTCAGTTGTGTTCAACTCTTTGTGACCCCATGGACTGTAGCCTGCCAGGCTCCTCTGTCAATGGAATTCTCCAGGCAAGAATACTGGAGGAGGTAGTCATTCCCCTTCCCCAGGGGAATCTTCCCGACAGAGGGATCGAACTTGGGTCTCTTTCATTGCAGGCAGATTCTTTGCTGTCTGAGCCACCAGGGAACCCACACATTCACACACACAATGGAATACCACAAAGCCATAAAAAAGAATGAATAATGCCATTTACAGAAACGTGGATGGACCTAGAGATTAGTGTACTAAAGGAACTAAATCAGATAAAATCTAGTATCATGTGATATCACCTATATGTAGGTGATATAGTTTGTTATCACCTGAACAGTGTCAGACTTTATTTTGGGGGGCTCCAAAATCACTGCAGATGGTGATTGCAGCAAAGAAATTAAAAGATGTTTACTCCTTGGAAGAAAAGTTAAGACCAACCTAGATAGCATATTCAAAAGCAGAGACATTACTTTGCCAACAAAGGTCCATCTAGTCAAGGCTATGGTTTTTCCTGTGGTCATGTATGGATATGAGAGTTGGACTGTGAAGAAGGCTGAGCACCGAAGAATTGATGCTTTTGAACTGTGGTGTTGGAGAAGACTCTTGAGGGTCCCTTGGACTGCAAGGAGATCCAACCAGTCCATCCTAAAGGAAATCAGTCCTGAATATTCATTGGAAGGACTGATGCTGAAGGTGAAAGGCCAATACTTTGGCCACCTCATGCTAAGAGTTGACTCATTGGAAAAGACTTGCAAGAGAAGCCACTGCAGGGAGAAGCCCCAGCACCACAACTTGAGAGAGCCCGCACACAACAAAGATCCAGTGCAGCCAAGAGTAAATTAAAGAAGACTTTAAGGTAGTTGAAAAAATCATTAAAAAATAATATAGATACACATATGTACACACATATCAATCACTTTGCTGTACACCACAATGAACACAATATTGTGGATCTGCTATACTTCAATCTAAGAAAAGCAAGTAACAGAAAGGACAGAGCTAAATTCAACCGTAACACTAACTTCTTTAAATTTCGAAAAATTGGTTGACAAGAAAAGAATGAAAAACATACACCATGTGAATGCAAAAGAAAGCTGAAAAGAGTTTTATTAATATTAGACTTAATGAACCTCAAGACAAGAAGAATTATCACAGATAGAAAGAGACATTTATAATGATAAATGGGTCAATCCATGAAGAAGACATAGCAAACCTAAAATGTAGGTGGTTAATAACTGGTTTTAAAAATAGATGAAGCAAAGGCTGACTGAAATAAAGAGACAAATAGACAAATTTACAAGTAGAAATATCAATCTCCTCTTTAATAACTAGATAAAAATCGATAAGGATGTGGAAGATCTAAAAATATGAACCACTTTAACCTAACCTGACCTTTATAGAACAATTTATCCAATAAACTGCAGCATTCACACTCTTTCCATGTTCATATAGAGCATTAAAAAAGACAGATCTTATGCTGGGGCATAAAACAAATTTCTACTTAAAATTTTAAATTCTATAGAATATGTTTTCTACATATTTCTACAACAAAATTAAATCAGGAATCAATAACAATTAGATATTTAGAAAAGCCTCAAACAATTAAACTTCTAAATAACCAAAGAAACCATTAAAAATTAATAAATACTTAACACTAAATAAAAATACATCAAAATATTTTGGAGGGAGGTAATGTGTACTTAGAGAAAGTTTATCAATCTGTCTTCAAGGTCTGCTAATTCTTTATACTCTGCCATTCAAATCTACTATCAAGTCCCTCCAGTGAATTTTTAAATTCTAGTTGTTATACTTTTTATACTCACGTTATACTCGCCACATCAGAGGGTAAGATGGTTGGATGGCATCTCAGACTCGATGGACATGAGTTTAAGCAAGCTCCTGGAGTTGGTGATGGACAGGGAAGCCTGGAGTGCTGCAGTCCATGGGGTCGCAAAGAGTCGGACATGACTGAGCGACTGAACTGAACTGAACTTTCCACGTCAGTAAACAAAGGATGTTGTTGCTGTTAGCCAAGGCAGCTGCCCTGCTCTGTGCACTCTTGAGGGGATTCAGGATGGAGAAAAACAGGATACTGGCCCTAATAATTAAGGTGCGTATCAAAGGGATGATTTTAATAAGCCCAGACTTTTGTACCTTCCGATACACAGAAAAGTACAAAATTCATTCACTTCCAGTGTCTGCTTTTCTTTAATTAGCAGTAATCTTTTGATGTCGGACTACCAGGTTTGTTTGAACTCCTATATATCCTGGCGCCTCCCTTATCTCTTTGGAATAGTCCCTCAGAGGAGTTAAGTCCTCAGCAAGTCAGCCAAATAAAACATAATTCTAAACTTTTAGATTTTGCATGTGTGTTTTTCCATCAACACGTTCAACTTCCACAGAATTTGCATATTGACTTTTCTTTGTATTTCTATCTCTTCGTTGATATTCTATCTGATGCCACACTGTCATACTATCTCTTTTACATCTTTAATCAGGCTTTCCTTTAGTTCTGTGAGCATACTTATAATGGCTACTTTGAAGTCTTTTTCTCTTAAATCTGACATCTATTTACTTACTCTCACAGTTTCAGTCATATGTATAGGTCACACTTTCCTGTTTCTGTGCAAGCCTCAAAGTTTTTTGTTAGAAAATAGACATTTTTCCTGTATATTGCAGCAACTGGTATACTGATCCTCCTACCCGCTTTCCAAGGATGTTTTTGCTATCTGTTTTTTTTTTTTTTTTTGAGGAGGGGAGGGGGTATCAAATTACTTTATTTGAATGAATGGTACCAAGAAAGAACTTAAGTAGATGTTTTGGTACAACTTATAGAAAAGGCAGAGATAAGCCAAACATGCCCAGCCTGCCTTGGTCACCAAGGAAGTCATCCTCATGGCTACAGGAAGCCAGCCTAAGGCTAGCCTGTTGTCACTGATCCCCAGGACATGCTTGTCAAAGAGATACTTCGTCAGTCATGCTAGATTCATGGAGCCCCTATCTTGGCACAAGTTGGTTACATAGTCACTCAAATCTTTGATGGATTTCATCTACTCGTTCAGGCAAGTCACACAGAAACATGTTAGTCACTCAGTCATGTCTGATTCTTTGTGACCCCATGGACTGCAGCCTGCCAAGCTCCTTTGTCTCTGGAATCCTCCAGGCAAGAACACTGGGGTGGATTGCCATGCCCTTCTCCAGGGGATCTTCCCAATCCAAGGATCAAACTTGGTTCTCCTGCATTGCAGGCAGATTCTTTACCATTTGTGCCACCAGAGAAGTCAAATGGTGGGGTGGGGGATGGTGTCATTATTGTCAGTGGGCATTTTGTGCCCGTTCCAGTTGAGATGGATCTACAATTTTTCCGAAGAGTAGCGCACATTCCATTGCATTTAGCCCACTCTTCGTGACTGGGTTTCTTGATATCCTGAAGAATATCAAGCTTCTCCAGCTTCTCAGTAAGTGCCCTTGCATCATGAAATTGGAGAGGAATGTATTTGACAAAGTTCTTCAAAGGCGCATCATCAAGGTCAAAGTCGTATGACACTGACAGGTAGCCATAGAAGGTGAACAGCTCCAGGCTGGTGGTTGATGGCAGTCTCTGAGTCCCTGTGGTAGTTCTGGTACACCAGCGTGATGGCCACTATCTTCACGATGAGTTAAGACCTGGGGCCGCATGGTGCTGGAGTGAATTTGAGGAGGTAGGTTCCCTTCAAGCACTGTTGAAGTAGGAAATCAAGGTGCCTGTCCAGGGAAGACTGTAATTTGTTTTTTTAATTTATGCAAAGAAAAGTCTTTTGGGGACTTCCAGTGGCTAAGACTTGGGGCTCCCAATGCAGGGGTCCTGGATTCAATCCCTGGTCAGGGAACTGGACCCCAATGCCAGGATTAAAGATCTGACAGGCAACAAGGAAGATTGAAGGCCCGGATGCTGCAAATAAGACCCTGTGCAGTCAAATGAATAAATAAGTGAAGACATAAAGAGAAGTCTTCTTTCCTTTTCTCACTACTCATAGAATATGTGACACATGGAGGGGTTCTTGTTTATCAACCTGCTTTCCAACCCTCTAATCACCCTAGTTGGTTCCCCTGGCAACCAGCCCCCATCCTTAGGTGATGCTCTACTTATCTAGAGGAATAGTCCCTAACCTTTTTGGCCCAAGGGACCAATTTCATGGAAGACAGTTTTTCTACGGACCAAGGTTGGGTGAATGGTTTCAGGATGATTCAAGTTAATTACATTTATTGTGTGCACTTTATTTCTATTATTGGTGGCTCAGAGGGTAAAGAGTCTGCCTGCCATGCAGGAGACCCAAGTTCAATCCGTGGGTCTGGAAGATCCCCTGGAGAAGGAAATGGCAACCCACTCCAGTATTCTTGCCTGGAAAATCCCATGGACAGAGGAGCCTGGTAGGCTATATAGTCCATAGGGTCACAAAGAGTCAGACACAACTGAGAGACTACAAACACATACTCAATAGGCATTAGATCCTGGAGGTTGGGGGCTCCTGATCTAGAGGTTTTCCAAAAATTTCCTCACTAATATGAACTCAGGTGTGATTGAAAGGGTTTGCTGTAAATAACCAAACACACCCATTTTGCCTTTATCACTCTAAAACTATTGCAGGAATCAAAAACAAAAAAGCAAACATAAAAGATGCCCCTACTACTCTAATCACATAGGAAACAAAAAGGGTTTTGAGAGCCAAGAAGCAGGAACCGATAAATGAGACCAAATTTTGTATTCTATCACAGGCCACCCTCTGTTTTTTGAACATAGAACCCTTACAGCAAAATGATAATACCTATCAAAGTACATACATTTTGTGTAGCATTTATGGAACAGATCTGGAAATAATACTGTTAAATAACAAAAGTTCAAATGAGGAAATGTGAAGATCTAGTTGGCTTCATTAAGTGACTCATGAAATGAGCAGCATCCAACCTAGTGAATGAAAAGAGCTTTGTCTAGTGCTTCCCTGGTGACTCAGATGGTAAAGCATCTGAGGGAGACACAATGCAGGAGACCTGGGTTCCATCCCTGGCTTGGGAAGATCCTCTGGAGGAAGAAATGGCAACCCACTCCAGTACTCTTGCCTGGAAAATTCCATGGACGGAGGAGCCTGGTAGGCTATAGTCCATTGGGTTGCAAAGAGTCAGACACGACTGAGCAACTTCACTTTCTAGCTGCAAAAAAGGAAAAGATTTTTGTATTTTTAGAAAATCTTTTCATTTATTTCATGAATTTATTTGGCTGTGCCAGGTCTTAGTTGCAGCATATGGGATCTTAGCTCCCTGACCAGGGATCGAACCCGGGCCCCCTGCATTGGGAGCATGGAGTCTTAGCCACTGGACCACCAGGGAAGTCTTGGATATTAGTATTTTTAAAGCAGAGAGTAAGCAGGAGAAAGAAAGTTATTAGTGAAGAATTGCATTGTTTTAGGTAAGGCCACTCTCCTAATGGGAACAGAAGGAGCCTACCAGCCAAGTATCTCAGTGCTAACCAGGTAATTCCTGGTTGACTCATGAAAGGTTACATCCCTGGGGGAGGCTGTAGCTGCAATTAGGTTAGGTATTAAGTCTTGGTTTGCTGATGTGTGGCCTAACACAAGTGACTCCATTTTGGAACAGAACCAACACAAATATGCCTAACATTTGAAGAAGCCAGTGTGGGGTAGGGACAGATTTAAAGAAACAACTAATTTGTCCTATAAAGCCATTACAGATATTTTCATATTCTGGCACTAGTTTGATTATTCTTTTCTCCCCCTTGATCTACTACTATTTATACCTTATGATAACTATTTAGCTCAGAAATCAACTGATGGTTTGCTAGATCCAGATCCTCCTCAGGCCAGTCACTTTCCTTAGATATTACATCCTGAGGAGGCTATAACCCAATCTCCCAATACACTTGATCATCAGTGTATTATAGTATTATAGAACTCCTTGACATGAGGCAGTTGAATCTTTCCAACAATACCACATCGTCATTGTCAGTGCGATACAGCTTCATTACAGGACAAATCAGTCACTTGCTGGTTGGAGGCAGGACTGAGGTTGAAACCTCCCAGATGTGCTCTCAACATCCCTCTGGAATGGCCTATTAGACACCTTTCTCCATGGTATTTTTATTTTTTGAACGATGGACTCATATATATAGGCTTCCTAGGTGGCACAATAGTAAAGAATCTGCCTGCCAATGAAGGAGACGCAAGAGACAATCTCTGGGTCAGGAAGATCCCCTGGAATAGGAAATGGCAACCTATTCCACTATTCTTGCCTGGAGAATTCCATGAACAGAGGTGCCTGGCAAGCTACAGTCCATGGGGTCTCAAAGAGTCAAACACAACTGAGCAACTACAAGCACACATATATGATCTGTGTTCTGCTGCTGTTGCTGCTAAGTTGCTTCAGTCATGTCCAACTCTCTGCGACTCCATAGACGGCAGGCCACCAGACTCCTCCATCCCTGGGATTCTCCAGGCAAGAACACTGGAGTGGGTTGCCATTTCCTTTTCCAATGCATGAAAGTGAAAAGTGAAAGTGAAGTCGCTCAGTCGTGTCCGACTCTTTGCGACTCCATGAATCGCAACACGCCAGGCCTCCCTGTCCATCACCAACTCCCGGAGTTTACTTAAACCCATGTACATTGAGTCGGTGATGCCATCCAGCCATCTCATCCTCTGTTGTCCCCTTCTCCTCCTGCCCCTAATCCCTCCCAGCATCAGGATTTTTTCCAATGAATCAACTCTTCGCAGAGGTGGCCAAAGTACTGGAGTTTCAGCTTTAGCATCAGTCCCTCCAAAGAACACCCAGGTCTGATCTCCTTCAGAATGGACTGGTTGGATTTCCTTGCAGTCCAAGGGACTCTCAAGAGTCTTCTCCAACACCACAGTTCAAAAGCATCAATTCTTCGGTGCTCAGCTTTCTTCACAGTCCAACTCTCACACCCATACATGACCACAGGAAAAACCATAGCCTTGACCAGACAGACCTTTGTTGGCAAAGTAATGTCTCTGCTTTTGAATATGCTATCTAGGTTGGTCATAACTTTCCTTCCAAGGAGTAAGCATCTTTTAATTTCATGGCTGCAATCACCATCTGCAGTGATTTTGGAGCCCAAAAAATAAAGTCTGACACTGTTTCCACTCTTTCCCCATCTATTTCCCATGAAGTGATGGGACCAGATGCCATGATCTTCATTTTCTGAATGTTGAGCTTTAGGCCAAATTTTCACTCTCCTCTTTCACTTTCATCAAGAGGCTCTTTAGTTCTTCTTCACTTTTTGCCATAAGGGTGGTGTCATCTGCATATCTGAGATTATTGATATTTCTCCCGGCAATCTTGAATCCAGCTTGTGCTTCTTTCAGCCCGGCTTTTCTCATGATGTATTCTGCAAAGAAGTTAAATAAGCAGGGTGACAGTATATAGCCTTGACGTACTCCTTTTCCTATTTGGAACCAGTCTGTTGTTCCATGTCTATTTCTAACTGTTGCTTCCTGACCTGCATATAGGTTTCTCAAGAGGCAGGTCAGGTGATCTGGAATTCCCATCTCTTTCAGAATTTTCCACAGTTTATTGTGATCCACACAGTCAAAGGCTTTGGCATAGTCAATAAAGCAGAAATAGATGTTTTTCTGGAACTCTCTTGCTTTGTCCATGATCCAGTGGATGTTGGCAATTTGATCTCTGGTTTCTTTGCCTTTTCTAAAACCAGCTTGAACATCAGGAAGTTCATGGTTCACGTACCACTGAAGCCTGGCTTAGAGAATTTTAAGCATTACTTTATTAGCGTGTGAGATGAGTGCAAATGTGCGGTAGTTTAAGCATTTTTGGCATTGCCTTTCTTTGGGTTTGGAATAAAAACTGACCTTTTCAAGTCCTGTGGCCACTGCTGAGATTTCCAAATTTGCTGGCATCTTGAGTGCAGCACTTTCACAGCATCATCTTCCAAGATTTGAAATAGCTCAACTGGAATTCCATCACCTCCACTAGCTTTGTTCGTAGTGATGCTTTCTAAGGCCCACTTGACTTCACATTCCAGGATGTTTGGCTCTAGGTCAGTGATCACACCATCGTGATTATCTGGGCTGTGAAGATTTTTTTTGTACAGTTCTTCCGTGTATTTTTGCCACCACTTCTTAATATCTTCTGCTTCTGTTAAGTCTATACCATTTCTGTCCTTTATTGAGCCCATCTTTGCATGAAATGTTCCCTTGGTATCGCTGATTTTCTTGAAGAGAGCCCTAGTCTTTCCTTCTGCTATTTTCCTCTATTTCTTTGCATTGATCACTGAAGAAGGCTTTCTTAACCCCTCTTGCTATTCTTTGGAACTCTGCATTCAGATGGGAATATCTTTCCTTTTCTCCTTTGCTTTTCACTTCTCTTCTTTTCACAGCTATTTGTAAGGCCTCCTCAGACAGGCATTTTGCCTTTTTTTGCATTTCTTTTTCTTGGGGATGGTCTTGATCCCTGTTTCCTGTACAATGTCACGAACCTCTGTCCATAGTTCATCAGGCACTCTGTCTATCAGATGTAGTCTCTTAAATATATTTCTCACTTCCACTGAATAATCATAAGGAATTTGATTTAGGTCATACCTGAATGGTCTAGTGGTTTTTCCTACTTTCTTTGATTTAAGTCTAAATTTGGCAATAAGGAGTTCATGATCTTGGTGTAAATTACAAGTACCCACAGAGAACTTCCATAAGCTTGGAGGCCTTAAGATTTCCATAGGTGTGTTCTCTTAAGCCTCAGGAATAGGATAGAGGGTCATTGCTTTCCATACACTTTAGCCTCCATGTGCATTAAAATTTCCAGAGAACCTCTCAGGTCAGGGTGCAGACTTTTCCCAACTCTGGGTTCTAGCATTGTGCAGCAGTAATTGTTGAATCTGCCTGCTCCAGTTTGCTAGTGCTTCTTTATCTCTCCAAGCCGCCTCTTATCCTTCACCTTCGTCTAGGAAGAGAACTCCCTCTAATCTGTCTGTTCTAGTGAATATGTCTTCTTCCTCTGAATGCTGCTCCTCATTAAAAGCAAATGCCACTTGTCCCAGAATACCTACTGGCATCTATTTCCCCTCAGGCCCTTTTCTGTCTTGTGAGTCACTGTTGTTTAATCCACTGTACATGTTGTTGCCATCATGGACTAACAGCCTGAGTGCAGTTAGGGTACATAGTTTGTACCCAAAAATGTTAGGCACCTTCTACTAGGGTTGGTTGGTCAAAGTCAGCTATAATTTAGGTTAAGTATTTCATAAGACCTCTCACAGCCTTCCTCTTTAAGGATGGGGCTATTCCCCAGGGAATCTCAAATCCATCACATGATGCCTACTGCTTTAATCCCAACAGGAAGCCACTGTCTTTTCCCATTCTGCTTATAGCTTTCCATCCACAAAGGCCAGGGTGATTGTGTTTGCACATAGCACACTGTGGCATGTTGGGCATGCTGCCATTGTACTCTGTCCACTATAACCAGCAACCTTTCTAAGCATTTGCTTGTCAAGGTTTATAGCTACATGGCAATCGGTCTGCTGGGAGCCACCCACCACTGGCCTAAATCCCAGTAGGAAGCAGTTCTCAGAAAACAACTCAAACTAGTTTAAGCAAAAAAAGGATTATAAATATAAATGCTTGCTTTTCTCCCTGCATATCAATTCCCTGTTCTCTGCTCCAAATGAGGGGAAACATGGCTGCCGAAACAACTTGCATGTTACGCCTCACAGTCCAAGTTCTCAAAGAAAGGCTGGTCCCTCTCATTTCAAACTCCAGAATGTCCAGGGAAGGACTGTAATTGGCCATGCTCGGGCCAACTGACCATCCTTAGACCAACCGTTATGGCTGGGGGTGGAGAGTGAGGCAATTTTGTGTTCTTCTGAGAGCTTCACATACATTAACTCCTCATACAACTTCTGAAGGTACACATTATTATTAACCTCATGTTACAGATAAGGAAATTGAGAGAGGAGTCTTCAGAAGGAAGGCATAAACATCGTAGCAAATGCTGAAGTTTGCCCAAACAAACTGGTAGCACTTCAGGTAACAAAAACAGAAGTGGTCTTGGCAAACAGTTTTGCCCCTTCTGGGCACCTGGTATAACTATACTAAGAGATAATATTATTCCCTTGCTCTAAACCTCTCCTAAGGTTGGATTTCTTTCATCGCATAACCTACCCATACAATCCTTTATACTCTATTATTTCTCCTCTCATCTGTCGTTTATTTTTACCCGAACTTTTCCACATTTGGAAGGGACGTTAAGTTCGGTCACTGCGCCGGTCCAGATTGCTAGCAGCAACAGTAGTCTCGTAAGTGCATCCCCCTCAATTTGTTCATGATTGGTTGGATTATTTTAGTGAAGTAAAGTCTCCTTGCCTGGAGAAGGCAATGGCAACCCACTCCAGTACTCTTGCCTGGCAAATCCCATGGATGGAGGAGCCTGGTGGGCTGCAGTCCATGGGGTCGCTAGGAGTTGGACACGACTGAGTGACTTCACTTTCACTTTCATGCATTGGAGAAGGAAATGGCAACCCACTCCAGTGTTCTTGCCTGGAGAATCCCAGGGACGGCGAAGCCTGGTGGGCTGCCGTCTATGGGGTTGCACAAAGTCGGACACGACTGAAGCGATTTAGCAGCAGCAGCAGCAGCCTCCTTGCCAGCTCACACGTGAACAGACATGCATGCGTGCACACACACATACACAGACACACTCACATCATATTGCTCCATAAGAAGTGACAGTTTCGGGTATGTCCACAGTCACCCTGAGATGACAGTGCTCTCTTCCTCTTTCCCTAACCACACCCAGATGCTCAACTTCACTAACTGCTGGTCAGTTGCTTTATTTTTTTTCATCAGCGTCCTGGTGCCTAATTGCTCTATAAGCTAATCCAGTCAAACTATACCTCCCTTAAAAAATAGTTTCTTAACTTAGTGTTCTGTGTATTTTTCTGACTCCATAAAGAATCCTCCCAGGTATCCTATTCCTCAGTCCTCTCTCACAAACTATCCAGCCTGCAGTCTAGTCCATATCTTTATTAAATCCACAAAACTCTTTCTTGTTGCCTCTCACCACAGTGTCTACTGTTCAGGCCCTTTGGCTTGAACTTCTCCAAACTCTTTACCCATGAGGCCAGTCCTTTGGGAAAAGATTAGAAATTATCTTTTGTATAGCCCACTTCTCTTTCCAAGAAAAGTTTCTGAGCCCAAGCTCTGGAGCTGGGGTTGGGAATGATCTTGGGTGGCCTCTGCCTGCAGTGGCTTGAAGCAGGGCTTTGGCTCTCAGCCAGAGATTGAGGTTGGGTCTCAGGGTGAGAGTACCAACTCCTAACTGCTAGACCAGTGGTGGATGACAAGCCCTGACTCCTTGACTTTGCAGAAGAAGAATTTTCACAAAGACAGAAAGTAGTAAAACAAGTAAAGTATTTATTAGGAGGAAAAAAGAGTATAAAACACAAGGGCAGACTCAGAGAGAGAGAGTGTTTCAGAATCGCAGTAGTTTCAATGACTTCTATGGAACATTTCTTCCAGGTTTCCTTTGGCCAATCATTTTTATTTACCTGGCTGTGAATCCACATTTGGTATATCTCAGGATCCTCCCATGTGTGCACATGTATCTTAGCGAACACAGGCTTTACCTAAGAGGCCTATGGATAGTTAGCATCACTTGCCTTTTGACCTCTAAGGATTCTCTCTACACTGTGCACGTGTAGTTGAGGAGGTCTCCAGACTTTGAGAATGAAAAATAGGTAGTCTTTTATCTTCTGTCTTTGCAGGACTCAGCCTCCTCCCTCCATTGTCCTGCTATTTTTGTCTTGTCTACAGGTCCACAGAGAAAGAGCTCCAACTATTTGCTCAGGGGGCCCATCTGTCTTCGGCCTCAGGAACAATGGCAAGTTTCTCTCTGAGTGACACCCCAGCTGTAAAAGCTGAATACTCAGTGAAGTGGGGGTGGGGGGGTAGAGAAGGCAGCAGCCTGGTTCTCTCAGCTTGCCTCGCTTGGCATGGAACCATTGCTCCCAAGCTGTGGCAAGGACAATTGGTCCCCAGTCTTCTCAGCATGCTGTGACCAAGGTCCTGGATTGCTCTTAACTCACACAATAGCCCCTACTTCCTAAGTCAGCAGTCATTTAAGTCATTAATACGTCATTGGCAAGCATACCATAGACACCTACACATGTTCCTTTGATATTAATAGAATATCTCAGATCATTCTCTTTCTGCCTACTGCCATCAGGATGTCCACATTTATAAATTTTTTCCCTCCTAACAACCAAAAATTCTTCAGTTAAGTTAGTGTAAATTGTGGGAAGTTGTCTTTCCTGCTTCTTTCTGTTGCTGCTGCTGCTAAGTCACTTCAGTCGTGTCCGACTCTGTGCGACTCCATAGACGGCAGCCCACCAGGCTCCCCTGTCCCTGGGATTCTCCAGGCAAGAACACTGGAGTGGGTTGCCATTTCTTTCTCCAACGCATGAAAGTGAAAAGTGAAAGTGAAGTCGCTTAGTCGTGTCCGACTCTTAGCGACCCCCTGGACTGCAGCCTGCCAGGCTCCTCCGTCCATGGGATTTTCCAGGCAAGAGTACTGGAGTGGGGTGCCATTGCCTTCTCCATTCTTTCTGTTAGGTAGTTAGAATAGGGAAAAGGAGTCCAGAATGGTGGTGGCTAAAAGACAAAGAAGGGGAAAGCCCATGAATATAGAAAAAAGGAAGGCCCAAGGACCCAAGTGAGGACCTCAGGTCAAACAAACAGCCCTCCGGGCTAGCCCAGTTTACATAGGGCAGACTCAGCGGGGAGGAGATAAATATATAAAAGG
This sequence comes from Bos indicus, assembly GCF_029378745.1. NCBI lineage: Eukaryota > Metazoa > Chordata > Mammalia > Artiodactyla > Bovidae > Bos > Bos indicus. The sequence continues at coordinate 58,239,129 of NC_091775.1, read as the reverse complement.
AGGAAGCCTAGAGGACTGGGGCTTCTCTTCTCTTTGCATCTTTTGGGTCAACCCACCCTCACACCTCAAGAATGTATTTTCCTTTGCTTTCTAATAAAACTGAGCTGTCACATGGAGCTGTAACACTGGTCTGTCTGTCACTTCAAATTTTTACTGCGGTGAGACAGAATTGAAGAAATTACACACTGCTCCAACATTTCCATCAGAAAGTATGAAATAATCTTCTATGACATGAAAGACTTCTTATCAGAATGACAGATCACTTTCTCCCCAGACTCTATTATACTTACCCATTGTTAAAAGAGGGTGAAACTGAGCAGGACCCTGTGGGGCCCTCCTGGATACAAAAGCTTTTCCATGTCCCCAGGTTTCTTGCTTATAGGCTTCAGCCTCCTAAACCCTCCCTGAGTTCTGAAGGGCAGATTCAAACAGTTACTCATTAGGTAAGTGAGAGAATGCAGAAACAAAGGAAAAGCTGTCGAGAAAAAATAGTGCAGCAATGAAAGAGAATGCTAGTTCCTCCTCAAGGAATATACACAACAATGGATCTTTGAGGCCTCCACCCAAACGAAGGTTGTTAACTTCAGGCCAAGGACAACATTTCTGGAACACCACCCTGTTACTTCATCATCAACCAATGAGAAGAAAGCCAGACATTCAGTAGCCCTCACCCCAAATTTTGCCTTTAAAAACTCTTCTGTGAAATCTATTTGGGAGTTCAGGTCTTTGCACACATGCCATTTATTCTCCTGTCTGGCTTTTACAATAATCCAAACTCTGGTGTTTCCATTTGTTTGGCCTCACTGTGTGTTGGACTTACGCACTTGTGTTTGACAATACTAGGACTTTCTGAGATTTATTACCATAAAAGCAAGTTAATATTTTGAAGGGTAGCAGAATATGCCATCCCCAAATATATCTCTTTGGCATAAGGATTATTTTGAACTGATTATTGTGGAGCCCTACACCAAGGTCACAGGTGTGGAGCTGTGTACCAGGGTCACAGGATAAAAATCTCTGGAACTGATCAAGCCCCATAGTTGAAGCCCCAGATCCCTCCCAAAAACTTTCCCGAGCTTATGATGGTTTATAAACCTCCATCCTCTGGCTGACTTTTGATTCTCATATTTCTGAGGGAGTCCCATAAGTATATTATTAAGATCATTATTTTTCCTCCTGTTAATCTGTCGCCTTACTCCAGCCCCCACCCCAAACTTTGGCTCACCCTCAGTATAAGCCAGCATAGACCCCCTTCTGAGAGTAAACAGGCCACAGTGTAAAATAAAATGTTCTCTGGTCTACTATTTGAATGTGCCACCCATTCACACACAACCCCTCCCCCACACCTAGTTCTTTCTAGCTTTGTTTACTCTTTTTGCCTAACTCTGGAGTTGTTGCTACAGACCTTGTGGTCAAAGCATTCTTCCTGTAGCAATAACCTTCCTCCCTAACTTGCAATAGTTCATTTCCCTCTCTTGCAATAATCCTTTTGAATACAGTCTCAACTTCACTAAATCCAGATCTGATTTTTATTCTAGTCTGGTCAGTGATTTCTCTTGGTATTGCCTACCCTATGACATCCCAAACATATGGCTTTATGTTTTAGGGTTAACTTTGAGTTAATGCTTGGTATAAAATAATGACATACCTCATGGGGTAGAGAAGATTGTTGCTGTCCCAGCTAAGGGCATCATAGACCATCTAGCCTCCAGCCAATCCAGCAGCCACAGAGAGTCTGAGTGAGATCCAAAGAGCTTCCGAGTGGAGCTCAGTAGAAATTGCCAACCGAAGAGTCACGGACTCGAGTGACTATCAGTGGTATTGCTTCAAGCCTCTAAGTTTGTAGGCATTTGTTATGCAGTAGTAGATTGATGATAGGTTGGCTGAACACATGAATGGAAGAATGAACAAACAAATGAATAACGTCATTCTGGAGATTGATTTTCTTCCTAAGTAGGCAGAAGGCAAACAAGGACTTCCCAAACAGATTGCAACTGGGGCTTCTGGTCTGAGATGATATACGGTATATGAACTGGCAAGGATGAAAATATTATCTGAGTGTATTTTTGAAACTTCAGTTACTATGGGGGTGTTTGGAAGTATATCAAATACATCACCCACCAAAAATATGGAGTGACAGTACTAGGAGGATATTAGTGAGTTCTCTGTGAGTCATGCATTCACCCTAGACTAGAAAATATCTTCATGATTTTATAAAAACTCAAAATCACAAAGGAAGTTGGATTAATCTTTAAGGCATCTTTGAAATATGGGAGCATCTTAATTCAATATCTATTTAATAAAAATATATGAACCCCATATCTGTATGGAGAAGGAAATGGCAACCCACTCCAGTGTTCTTGCCTGGAGAATCCCAGGGACGGGGGAGCCTGGTGGGCTGCCATCTCTGGGGTCACACAGAGTTGGACACGACTGAAGTGACTTAGCAGCAGCAGCAACTCTGTATACCAAGCATTTTGCCAGATGCTGGGAATAGACCAGAGAAGATATAGTCACTGCGATCAATGTCAGTCTAGTCAAAAGATACTGATGATTACAATGTTAAGTGCAATAAGAGCAGTATGAAATTTATTGCCTGTGTAACTAAATATTTTGGGTTAGTGGAGAAGGTAATGGCACCCCACTCCAGTACTCTTGCCTGGAAAATCCCATGGACTGAGGAGCCTGGTCGGCTGCAGTCCATCGGGTTGCATAGAGTTGGACACAACTGAGCGACTTCACTTTCACGCATTGGAGGAGGAAATGGCAACCCACTCCAGTGTTCTTGCCTGGACAATCCCAGGGACGGCGGGGCCTGGTGGGCTGCCGTCTATGGGGTCGCACAGAGTCAGACACAACTGAAGCGACTTAGCAGCAGCAGCAGCAGCTGATATCAAAAATGGTAAGATTTAGGGCTGAAATGATGTGGTTAGAATTTCCTTTCTATGTATTAATTCTACTTTCCTCTAAGTTGGTCTCATTCTTGTATTCTACATGGCAGCAAGATGGTACCAACATGGTGGTAATAGCTATGACTTCTTTGCTTTCAGATCCAAAGGGGGGAAGACAAACAAACAAGCTCTCCTTCCTAAATGTCCCAGGAAAAGCCCCTTTTTTTGAATAATCTGTCCATTCCTGAACCGATAACTCTGGTGGGAAGGGTGCGGGAGGCACTGAGAATATGATTCACTGATTTAAGTCTGGGTTACATGCTAAAGTTGCTGAAGTTTTGAGGTTTGGTTCTCCCCCATGGAGTCTCCTTTGGACTGAAGAGGAGAAAGGGCACAGATCCCCACATGTCACCAGAGGTAGGGCAAAGGGATGTGTGTGCTTAAGTCTCTCAGTCATGTCGGACTCTGCGATCCCATGCACCGTAGCCCACCAGGCTCCTCTGTCCACGGGGATTCTCCAGGCAATTCTACTGGAGTGGGTTGCCATGCTTTCTTCCAGGGGATCTTCCCAACCCAGGAATAAAACCCAGTCTCTCACATTGAAGGCGGATTCTTTACTGACTGAGCCACCAGGGCAAATCAGTGGTGGAATTTAAAACATAATCAATATAGATTACAGAGGATCTAGGACCTTCAGGCAGATTCTTCATAATTCTCACCACATCATAAGAACACTAGTCAAATTGGATTGGGATACACCCTCAAGGCCTCATCTTAACTTAATTACCTCTTTGAAGACGCTGTCTCCGAATGTCATATTTTGATAGATTAGGGATTCAACATATGAATTGGACTGGGGAGGAATACAATGTAGCCTATAATATTTCCTTTCTGACCTCCTTTCTTCCCTTTCTTTCTCCCACACACACTCTCTTTTTCCACCCTAACATGCTGCTTCAGCATACTGACTTTTGAGCTTCAAATACTAACCATTTTCCCTGATCAGAACCTTTGCACATGCTCTGATACTCTGCCTAGAATGATCCTCCTGCTCTGGCCCACTTCTCCTTTCATTCAGGTCTCTGCTCTAACAATAGTCTCAGAGATGGTTTGACCAACTCAATCAAAATAGCAACCTCTATTGTCAACTTTGTTTCATAGAACTTGCTGCTGTTTTTGTTTAGTCGCTAATTCGTGTCAGAGCGTCTGATTCTTTTGCAATCCCAGGGACTGTAGTCCTCCAGGCTCCTCGGTCCATGGGATTTCCCAGGCAAGAATACTGGAGTGGGTTGCCATTTCCTTCTCCAGGGGATCTTCCTGAACCAGGGATCAAACCAGCATCTCCTGCTTGACAGGCAGATTCTTGAATGATCTGGGAAGCCTTAAGAACTTACCTACTGACTTGAACATTCTTTTCCTATTAGCACATAAAACAAATGAAGAAGGAAGCTTGTGTATGTACTGCATCTTCAGAACAGTTGTTGATACATGGCAAGTGTCCAGTGAATGTCTATTGAATGAACGTATGTAACTACCGAAGAATATCAATATCAAGAGACTGATCCACTGACCTCCTACAAATGAGTAATTAATTTATGATCAGATGTTATCTTCTAATTATATCCATCTCAGGGACTAAAAATTGTAAAAAAAAAAAAAAAGAGAACCAAGAAAATATTTGGTAGGAAAAGTATAATAATTGACAGGATAGCAGCAGATGGATGAAGCCATAAAGCATATTAGTGAGATGAGTTAGAGAAACTCTGCTGCTGCTGCTAAGTCACTTCAGTCGTGTAAGACTCTGTGCGACCCCATGGATGGCAGCCCACCAGGCTCCCCCATCCTTGGGATTCTCCAGGCAAGAACACTAGAGTGGATTGCCATTTCCTTCTCCAATGCATGAGAGTGAAAAATGAAAGTGAAGTCGCTCAGTTATGTCCAACTCTTAGCGACCCTATGGACCACAGCCCACCAGGTTCCTCCGTCCATGGGATATTCCAGGCAAGAGTACTGGAGTGGGGTGCCATTGCCTTCTCCGGGAGAAACTCTGCTGCTGCTGCTAAGTCGCTTCAGTCGTGTCCGACTCTGTGTGATCTCATAGACGGCAGCCCATCAGCTCCCCTGTCCCTGGGATTCTCCAGGCAAGAAGACTGGAGTGGGTTGCCATTTCCTTCTCTAGTGCATGAAACTGAAAAGTGAAAGTGAAGTCGCTCAGTCGTGTCCGACTCTCAGTGACCCCATGGATGACATACCAGGCTCCTCCGTCCATGGGATTTTCCAGGCAAGAACTGGAGTGGGTTGCCATTGCCTTCTCCAGGGAGAAACTCTACTAGGAGGTAAAAAATGAAGTAAGAGAATATAAAATTATATATATATATATATGATGTAGATGTAGAAAGGATAGAAATTAAAGTATTTAATTGAAATTTCAACTAAGTGAAATCTCAGGAGAGAAAAGGAGGAAATACATGGTGAAATAATATGATGAAATATGCAATGATTAATTTCCCAGAATTAAGGAAAAATAAAATAACGCACACTGATAAGGTCCACTGAGTGGCAAACAAAGAGATAAGAAAAAAGGATGTGATCTCAGATTTAAATACTAAAATAGGGTGAGAGGAAATTCCCTGGTGGTCCAGTGTTTAGGACTTGGCACTTTTCACTACCAGGGCCCAGGTTCAATCCCTGGTCAGGGAACTAAGATTCCCTGAGAGGAAGGTAAGAATGATGCAAATGCAGGCAGTTTTATTCTAAAAAGTCTGAATCCCATTCATTATGACCTAAATGTATACTGATACCATAAGGTTATGAAAAAGGCTACAGTACACTCAATGTGATATATCAAAAATATAATTGATATTTTTGATAATTATATTTAAACTTAAATTTATGTGGAAAATTTTTTGCATGGTGTCAAGTAAGGATTTGATTTATAATCTTTCTAAATGGACAATATCCCCAGCATGATTTATTGAATAATATTAGTACTGTTTCTAATATTTATATATCTTTTTTTTTTTTTCAGTGCTTGCTAAGAATTTGAAAAGGATGTTGAAATTCTTGAGAATTATTAGCTAGAGTAATATGCACTAGCTGCTGCAACAAACAAATTTTCACATATCAATAACTCTTCTAGTTTTGCATGAGCTTTGGGAGTGGTTACTCTCACCTCCCCACACGTGCAACTTTGGGTGGTTCTTTCCCTAACTATGTGGTGGTGGTTTCGTTGCTAAGTTGTGTCCAACTCTTGCGACCTCACGGACTGTAACCTGCCAGGCTCCTCTGTCCATGAAATTCTCCAGGCAAGAATACTGGAGTGGGTTGCCATTTCCTTCTCCAGGGGATCTTCCTGACCCAGGAATCAAACCCAGTCTCTTGCAATGCAGGCAGACGATCCTCAGGCAGTTTCGTCACACTCATCATGCCCTGTTCAGTGTTGAGCTGAGGACTTGAGGAAAAAGCTCTTGAGATCTATGGAGTTCTCTTTGTAGACCTCTTTCCTCTCTACAACTCTACCCTGAAAACTCTAGCCACTGGATCCTCAGCCTCTTCTCAGCCTCTCACATATGTTTCCTTATCTGAGGCCTAGGTCCTCCTCCCTGTAGTGTGGCTTGCAGATGTTCTTCAGGTATTAAGCTGGGGCAGTTGTAGGGCTTGCCTCATTTCTTTCCCCTTTCTCAGGGGTCACTGTTCTGTGCCACCTGACATCCAGTATCTAAAAGTGTTGTTTCATTTAGTGTGCCCATTTTTTCAGTTCTTTCATGTGGAAGGACTTGCTTCATGTTAATCCATATTAAAAGATGATTGCTCCTTGGAAGAAAAACTACCACAAACCTAGACAGTGTATTAAAAGACAGAGACATCGCTTTGCTGATAATGGTCTGTCTAGTCAAAGCTATGGTTTTCCTAGTAGTCATGTACAGATGTGAGTTGGACCATAAAGAAGGCTGAGCACTGAAGACTTGATGCTTTCGAACTGTGGTGTTGGTGAAGACTCTTGAGAGTCCCCTGGACAGTGAGGAGATCAAACTAGTCAATCCTAAAGGAAATCAAAACTGAATATTCACTGGAAGGACTGCTACTGAAGCTGAAGCTCCAATACTTTGACCACCTAATGCGAAGAACTGATTCATTGGAAAAGACCCTGATGCTGGGAAAGATTGAGGGCAGGAGGAGAAGGGGGAGCCTGGCTTGCTGCAGTCCATGGGATCGCAAAGAAGCGGACACAACTGAGCAAATGAACAACAAATTATTAACACTGGTTCATCTTGGTACCAACCAAGAGTTTGAGAGTTAAGTATTAGCACACAGCAAAGGAAGAATGAAGACTAGCACATGATAGTTAGTTTTACTTTACAACTTGGATTTAACTAACTCAAAACCATTATATGCTCTTGTATTGGGTAAACTATTGTCAGACAGAGATAATCCAGATTTAGCAAACCTTAGCTGTTAAACATAGGGTGGAGTCCTGAGATTTTGGCCAGCAGCTTTATTGCTTTGACCTAATTTTTCTAAACAGAAGGTGAGATAGTATCAGTTTCTACTATTTTACAATAAATTGATAAGTGCAAATGCAGTTGATAAATTGCTTTCAATGGGAGATGCCCAGGGCTCTGTGTGGGAGGACTCAGTGTGGGGTGAGAAAGGAAAAACCCGCTCTATCTGAGCAGAGTATTCACATTTAGAATACAAAAATTACCATACAAACTCAGGAAAAAGAGGAAACATATTGGCAGATGGAATATTTGTTTTACTTGATATCCTCTTCAAATGTTAAGAATAGGCTCCCAAACTAACTTCTCTTCCAACCTGATGTAAGTCTAATTATAATGATTATATCCAAATGTTCTTCCTCCTTCATTCTAGGTTGTTACACAAATTCATAATTTAGTGCTACTTTAGCAGTCCCAGAATTCTGTAAGAATTTTAAATTCTTACAGAATTCAATGGATGACAGGAATAGGTATTGGAGACAATATGGTAGCATGATTTGCCAGTAATTACATCCTAGTACACTCAGGGTACCAGGCAGAAAGAAATATCACTCATGATCTAGGAAGAGACGATGCAAATTACAATGGACAATGTACTGTTTTAAACGTTTCTTGATCCTAGCCGTACACACTCTCCCAGATCACTTAGGTATGCGACACCACATGCATGGCTGGTCAAGTTCCAAGGGGCAAATGACTTGCAGCGCTACCTGCTTCCATTTCAGGGTCAAGTGTTTTTCGCTGGATCTTTAATACTACCTGGTCTCCACCTCTTGATGACCTCAATTGTTCTGTTTTTGTAGAATGCTTTATACCTCATCTTATTTTGGTTTATGGTCTTTAAGTAGATCTAAATCTACCCATATATACATAAAATCTGTACACATTCACCACATATAAAACAAGTATATGTTTCTCTAGTCAACGTCAGCTTTTCCTAATGTTTGGTTTCTTTTCTTTTTTTTAATATTTGTTTATTTGTCTGCATTGGATCTTTTAAATTGTATGTGTTTATTTTTGGCTGTGCTGGGTTTTCATTGCTGAGCCTGAGCTTTCTCTAGCTGCAGCGAGTCAGGGCTGCTCTCTAGTTGTGGTGTGTGGGTTTCTCACTGTGGTGGCTTCTCTTGGTGCAGAGCACAGGCTCTAGAGCATGCTGGTTTCAGGAGGTGCGGCTTGTGGGCCCTAGAGCATGGGCTCAGTCATTGTGACCTACGGGCTTAGTTGCTCCAAGGCATGTGGGATCTTCCGGAACCAGGGGTCAAGTCGGTGTTCCTTGTATTGCAAAGCAAATTCTTAACCACCGAACCACCAGGGAAGCACTTGGGTTTCTTTTTATTAAGCTGACTAACCCTACTCAGTAACTTGCATTCACATTCATACAGCCACACCTATAATTCTTCATTGTTAATAATGTTTCTATTGGCTTGGGCGATATTTTACAAGGACTTTGACTGAAATTGCTAGCAGTAGGTTGAAAAGGAAATTAACTCCTCTTAATAGGATGAGTGACCTACTAAGGTATTAATACTCTTAGTTTACCTTCTCTAAAAAATTCTTGTAATTTCATATAGAAAGACTAGAAGGGAATAAAAGCTAATGATGCAATTCTAGCAATGAAAACAGCATGGTAGACATTTTCAGAAAAGAGTTGCCCTCAAATTATAAGAAATTACAGTGCTCCACAGGTAACTACCTCTGGTTTTAACGTATAAATTGGAGTTTTAATTTTACCAGTAGATTATGGATTATTTTCTGCTACATGTATTATGATGCTATTGAGTTTCAAAAATTTTTCTACTTTTTCCTGTCCATTCACTTGGACCGAAAATATTTGACTCCTTTTCCTTCTCAATTTAGCTTTTCAGTAGTGTGTTTATTTCACATTCCTTATGTTGTTATAACAGGGCAACCACATTAAAAAAAAAATTAACAGAAAACGGCCATTCACCCACAGGTTTGATTGAGACAGCAGACAGGGCTAAAGGGAAGCAAACCCACCAGGTGAGTCAGGCAGAAAAGTTTTTCAGGGAGAATCTTTTGGGGAGATTGGTTACCAAAGGGCAGGGTTAGTGGAAGATGGAAACCACTGGCCTTATTTCCCTAAAATGTCATATTTAGCTAAGACACCTTAGAAATATATTTGGGAAGTTGAGTCCTGTTGACAATTCCATTCCATTTTAACTACATGAGATTTTGGGCTTCCCTGATTCAGCAGTAAAGAATCTGCCTGTAATGCAGGACCACAGAAGACACAGTTTAGACCTCTGGGTCGGGAAGATCCCCTGGAGGAAGAGCCCCTAGAGGAGAGCATGGCCACCCATTCCAGTTTTCTTGCCTGGAGAATCCCACGGACAGAGGAGCCTTGGAGGGCTGTAGTTCATGGGGTTGCAAAGAGTCAGACACGCCCGACTTAGCTTGTGCACGTACATGAGATTTTACTTCAGAAGTGTTTTTGTGGAAGACTTGGGGTTTCATTTTGTCACTTTTGTCATCCACTTTTGTCAGGACTAATATTTTCAAACATGATAACATTATTTTTAATTTTTATTTCATGTTTACTTTTATTTTTCATTAATGTTCTCTTTTCCTATTAGCTACTTCTGAATCGGCTGACTTCCTGTCTGTGTGTTTGCCATTCTTCCTCTTTTCTCTTCTGCTTTCCCAGAAGATCTTGCCACCAGAAACTAGAAAGAACTGTGTACTTTCAGAATAGTCTTTATACATTTATCTGGTATTAAAGGGAAATTCTATTGCATCACATCGCCTCAGCTTCCTTTTGTGAGTTCAGATTATACTGAAGATAGGTTTCAAAGAGATAATACTAACAGCTGACGATTTTTTTCCCCCAGGAGATTTCTCAGCCAGGGTCATAGCACTTTCTGTCCTCTGAATAAGATACCTGAAAGGAAGAGACTGTTTTACATATTCTCCTGAACTGCCTATAATATTAATCACAGTATTTCTTAAAAGGTTACCTGCGTCAAGTTCAGCTGGGTGAGGATAAGAATGCATATTCATAGGTCCTAGCCTAGAACCATACGTTCCGAATCTCTGGAGAGAGAGCTCAGGAAATCAGCAGTTTTATTTTCGTTATGTGCTGAATCTTCTCCTGTGTCTTGCCTGAATTTTCAGTTACTGGCTAGATATGCTTACTTGAATGTATTTTCACCTCATGAACACTTAACATATCCACAATCAAATCATTCACTATCTAATTCTGTCATGCTGGTATACCTGAAGTCATCATTAGAGTCCTTCATCCTTGTGTTTCCTAATTTTTACTTAATCGTCTAATTGGCCTTTGTGCCAAGCACAGGGAAAGACAGTGATAACCTTAAGACAGACACAGGTCATGCCTCAAGGATCTTGACGATTCTGTTCTTTGGTTGTGCCAAGTCTTCGTTGCTGCAAGCGCGCTTCCTCTAGTTGCGGTGATGGGGGCTACTCTCCATTGCAGTACCTGGGCTTCTCATCGTGGTGGCTTCTCTTGCTGTGGAGCATGGGCTCTAGGTGAGCCGGCTTCAGTAGTTGTAGGGCTCAGGCTCGTTAATTGCGGCTCATGAGCTCTAGAGCTCTGGCTCCATAGTTGTGGTACACAGGCTTAGCTGCCCTGCAGCATGGGGAATCTTCCCAGATTAGGGATCAAACTCATGGCCCCTGTTACAAGGCAGATTCCGATCCATTGTGCCACCAGGGAAGTCCAATGAAGACTCTTTTACAGAGAGTAACTAAATCCTGTAGATTCTTGTGTGTGTTTGTGTGTTTCAGAATACCCTTTTACTTTCCTTATCAGTATACTAACCTAGAGGGCTACCCTGGTGGCTATGTGATAAAGAATCTGCCTGCCAATGCAGGAGACTCGGGTTTGATCCCTCATTCAGGAAGATCCCCTGAACTAGGAAACGGCAACCCACTCCAGTATTCTTGGCTAGAGAATCCCACAGACAGAGGAGCCTGGTGCCTGGTCTACAGGGTGCCTGGTCTACAGAGTCAGATATGACTGAGTGTACACACACACATCCTAACCTCTCATCACTTATGCTTGGACTGCTCTAATGTTTTTCCAATTAGTCTCTTTGCTCCTAATCTCCCACCTCTCCTCAAAGATTAATCTGCTGAAAATGTAATCTTCAAAACACCACTTCAAATATATTTTACCCCTACTTAATCTCTTCATTATTTCCAACTGCTTGTAGCCTATTTTTCAAAGTAGAATCAAGGCTCTTTACAATATGGCCCCCAAATGAATTTTTGTCAAATGAACTCTTTGAACTCTATCAAATAGATATCTGAACTTGATGTAAGCATTTTTACTTATTTATTTTCTGGGCTCATGAGTTTAATTATACTTTAACTGACCAAGACATACTTTTCTCTTCCGGCCTAACAACTCCCTACCCCTGCCCCCCACCCCCACCCCCACCCCCACCACAATCAGCATGGCTGGCCCTAAGCACTTGCTCCAGTTCCTATGTTGATTCTCTGCTTTACTGATTAAGCATTTAGCACGTACATCAGTAGTCATGTATGGATGTGAGAGTTGGACTATAAAGAAAGCTGAGCACTGAAGAATTGATGCTTTTGAACTGTGGTGTTGGAGAAGGCTCTTGAGAGTCCCTTGGACTGCAAGGAGATCAACCAGTCCATCCTAAAGGAAATCAGTCCTGAGTGTTCATTGGAAGGACTGATGCTGAAGCTCCAATACCTTGGCCACCTGATGCGAAGAACTGACTCACTGGAAAACACTCTTATGCTGGAAAGATTGAAGGCAGGAGGAGAAGGGGATGACAGAGGATGAGATGGTTGGATGGCAATACTGACTCAATGGACATGAGTTTGAGTAAGCTTAGGGAGCTGGTGATGGTCAGGCAGGCCTGGCGTGCTGCAGTCCATGGGGTCACAAAGAGCTGGACATGACTGAGTGATTGAACTGAACTGAATGTACACCTTGGTAACATTACTTATTTTTACATATTTTTCTAACTCTTCAATTATTCCATGAACATATATTTATCTCTTCCTTGCCTAGTCAAGGGCTATGTGTAATAAATGTTCAATAAATATTCATCAGATTCCTTGGCTAATAAACACATGAAAAGATGCTCTACATCACTCATTATTAGAGAACTGCAACTCAAAACTACAATGAGATATCACTTCACACGAGTGAGAATGGCCATCATCAAAAAATCTATGAACAATAAATGCTAGAGAGGGTGTGGAGAAAAGCGAACCCTCTTGCACTGTTAGTGGGAATGTAAATTGATACAGCCACTATAGAAGACAGTATGGAGATTCCTTAAGAAAATTAGGAATAAAATTACCATATGACCCACAATCCCACTACTGGGCATGTATCCTGAGAAAACCATAATTCAAAAACACACGTACTTCAATGTTCACTGCAGCACTATTCACTTTAGCTAGGAAATGGAAGTAGCCTAGATATCCCTTGATGGCTGAATGGATAAAGCTGTGGTACATATACACAATGGAATATTACTTAGCCATAAAAAGGAACACATTTGAGTCAGTGCTAACGAGGTGGATGAACCTAGAGTCTATTATACAGAACAAAGTAAGTCAGAAAGAGAAAAACAGATGTCGTACATTAATGCATATATATGGAATCTAGAAAGGTGGTACTGTTGATCCTATTTACAGGGCAGCATGGATTGCAATGGACATGAACTTGGGCAAACTCTGATAGATGGTGAGGGGTAGGGAGGCACAGCATGCTGCAGTCCATTGGATCAAAAAGAGTCAGACACAACTGGGAGACTGAACAACAATGGAGATGCAGACAGAGAACAGACTTATGGACAAGATGGGTAGGGTGGGAAGGAGAGGGTGGGATGAGTGGAGAAAGTAGCATGGAAACATATACACTACTATGTGTAAAATAGATAGCCAGTGGGAAATTGCTGTATGACTCAGGGAACTCAAACTGGGGCTCTGTGACAACCTAGAGAGGTGGGATGGGGAGGGAGGTGGGAGGGAGGTTTGAGAGGGAGGGGATATACCTATACCTATGGCTGATTCACACTGATGTGTGGCAGAAACCAACATAATATTGTCAAACAATTAAATAAAGGGGGGGAATATTCATCAAATTATTTACATTCATTTACTTATGGATTCCTTCATAAAAAATTATTTGAATGCCCACTGAGAACTCATCTGGTCCTTTCTTTCATGGAGCTTAAATTTTAGTTGGAAAGACAGACTTTAAGCAAATAATTAAAATAAAAATGAGATCAATTGCTTTGTTTGCCCAGAAATACTTAATAAGCACCGATCATAGGCCAGGTATTGGGTTACATGAATTGGCTGGGAATATAAAGCTGAAGCTGATAGGTTAATGGAGGAGAATTATAAAGTATAAAATACAATGTTGTAAGTGCAAACACAATATTCTAGGGACACAAATGAGAGTGCAACTCTCTATGCTGAGAAGTCAGTAAGGCTTGATATTTTAATTGGGTCTGGAAAATAAATTTAAACAAAGGGTTGTATAACACAATAATCAGGAAAAGAAGAGGGTTGTTAGAAATCTGATATGCCCATCCTTGTATCATTATTCTGAGCAGAAACCTGAGCTAGGAATATGAGGGTGAGCAGTTAAGGCAGACTTAAGATGGATGGGTGGTTCACGGCCAGGTGAATGGCTAGGTATTGCTGCTGGGCCTGCATCGAGGCCCTCGCCTGGCCCTGTCCCCTCAGCATGGACAGGTATTCTTAGAGAAAGGCCCTCTAATTGCACCTAAGAGAATTAACTGAGATCCTTCCCTCTAAGAATCATAGCATGAGTATTGGAAAGTATACTGACAATCAGAGTTAGTTGTTTCTAATTTACATCACCCAGAATCTGGGGGAGGAGGGGTCTCAAAATGGCAAATGAAAATCTGTAAACAAATTTCCGTATTTCAAAAAGCCTACCAGAAACTGCAACTTCTGGTAGCATTAACTGTCAGATTTTCCTTGTTTTGTGCTAAAAATCGTATCAGACACACATCAGACGGAGGTTTTAACTGAGCTATGTTCCGATTAAATGTAACTTGTTCTCTCATTATTATGATGCTTAACTTGGTAAATTACTTTTCAAAGGAGTGAGATCACGGTGGAGCACGTACAATTGGAAACACCTGCTACCATGCTTGCACTGTACAAAGCACTGTTCACTGACTTCAGTACTGTGGAATGGCTAACAGCAGCGGCGCCTGGAGTCCTGTCAGTCCAGAACTCTTCTCAGCGGCTCGGGGCTTCCAGGTTCTTTCCCTGTGTCCCAGCCTTCAATATCCGAACCGAAGTACCTGTCGTACCCTGGCCACCGGGTCAAACTGCCTGCCTCCCAAGCCACCAGCCGCCGCTCCCAGTTCATGTTCAGGAATGCGGCTCACCCCCACGCATGCGCGGTGCGGCAGCCCCCGCGCAGGCGCCGCTCCCCTCCGCCAGGAGCCGGGACCCTAGGTAAAGCAGGAGGGTCTGCGCCCCGGGCGCGCGTGCGCAATTGCTTTCACAGCACTTTTTCTCCACCGTCCCCCTGCCCCAAGCCCTCCGCCACCATCCATTTCTCTCTCCGCTGCCCTTTCGTTCCCTCACACGGCCCTACCCTCGGGCACGTTACGAAAGAAAACCGGCTCTCCAGTAGGGCGGTGTCGTTGCTAGGCCGCCGCCGTCTCCCAGGGCGCGCTCGGCGCGTCTGAGCGCCGCCCGGGCCGCGTCTGAAGTTGTATCCCCCGCCGCTCCCGCCCCTTCCGCCGCTCGCGCGCGCGCACGGCCGGCCCACGGCGCGCTCGGGTTGGTTGCTGCGGCGATCGCGGCGGCGGCGGTCCCGAGAGCGGCAGTGGTTCCTGCTTTGCTTTAATAGTTCCCTCCGCCCCCTCCCGTCGGACGCTGCTGTGTGGTTTTGCCTTTACAAAAATCAACTTTATTGTTCCTCAGCCCCACCTCCCGACGCGGCGCGCGTCCTCAGGATGCACTGAAGGCAGAGGGGAGGGAGGCGGCGGCGGCGGCGGCGGCGGCGGCGGGTCGCGGTCGCGGTCGCGGTCCCTCTCCTCCGAGCTCCCAGCCGGAGGGGAGGGAGTCACGATGTCTGGGAGCCGCCAGGCCGGATCGGGCTCCGCCGGCACCAGCCCGGGCTCCTCTGCGGCCTCCTCGGTGACTTCCGCCTCCTCGTCCTTATCCTCTTCCCCGTCGCCCCCTTCCGTAGCGGCTTCGGCGGCGGCGCTGGGGTCCGGCGGGGCGGCCCAGGCCGCGGGCTCCGGCGGTCTCGGGGGCCCGGCGCGGCCTGTGCTGGTGGCGGCCGCGGTGTCCGGCAGCGGCGGCGGGAGCGGCGGCGGGGCGGTGTCCGCGGGCCTGTCCCGGCTCAGCTGCGCGGCCAGGCCCAGCGCCGGCGTAGGAGGGAGCAGTTCCAGCCTAAGCAGCGGCAGCAGGAAGCGACCTCCGCTCGCCCCCTTGTGCAACGGGCTCATCAACTCCTACGAGGACAAAAGCAACGACTTCGTCTGGTGGGTTGGACGAGCAGCCTCCAGCAGTCCCCCCCCCCCCCCACCCCCCAAGTCTCTGCATTAGGAGTTTCTGCTGTTGGGGCTGTTGGGCTCCGGGGTGAGGGCGGTCTGTAGGGCGCTGTAGCGGTGTCTGCAGAGGGATTCGAGCGTTTGCAGGGGTTGGTGGGGTGGGATGGGGAAATGTTGGCATCCCGACGCAGGGTGAGGGTACTAGAGAGGACAGTGTTGCGGGGGAGATGTGAAGGGAGTTTAGGCAATAATAAATAAGAGGGCGAGATGGAAGGTCAAATAAGTGGCTGTGCATAAAAGGGAAAAGGTGGGCACGGAGGTTGGGCCTTGAATTTTCTGGCCGTCTGGTGAATTAGGTACCCTGTCAGTCCGCATTGCTCTTGGAGGTGAATTAAACTTGTAAAAGGAGAGAATTAAGCTTCCTGGTATGCTGAGGGAGGGAGTTGTTGGTCACAGTTTGTTTATTGAAAGTGTGGTAGATGGTACTCTAAACATGGGTATGGCTGTTTTAAGGAGAAGTAGTATTTGCTGTAAATATCCGTCGTGTGTGCTCTGAGGTAAATATCCGTTGTGTGTACGTGTAAATATCGCCTCCTACTTCAAAGGCTAGGTCATTTACTTTTAAATCTGCTGTTGAGGCTCCTGTAGTCAAGAAAGTCTGTTCGCAAAAAAATTGCACCTCTCAGTTGAATGTCTTGAAAGGGGGGGGGGGGCACATTTTTAAATACCATCCGTGGGTCAGATGTAATTGCACTGCACTTGGCACTTGTGTTAACGCATCAGAGTTTTTTAGAACTTCTGATTTGAGAAACGCTTGGAGTTAGACGTGTCATCGTGGATAGTATACAGCAGTACTCAGTTATGACATTTGGCATAAGGGGCTTATTCATATTAAGTGAAAGATGGAGTTGATTGTCTTGCTTGAGAGTGTTTTGAGTTTTCACTGGGTTTTGTCCAATTCAGATGGTAAGATTAGAAGAAAGGAATTGCTGTTAGCTGAGTGCGAACTGGTAGGATCTTGTGCTTTTCTTCTGGAGGAAATTGTTGACAGACTTAGTGTATTAGTGATACGGGAAATTGGCTTACACTATCATTAGAGAGTAAGTTGATTCACTTCAGGGTTGCAGATGGTAAGTTGTCATTAAATACAGTAGGGCTAGAAGTTGGGAGTATAAGAAAGTTATTGATTACAGTTTCTAGTTCTTGCAGTGAAAATGGCTTTATATTTTTGCTTTTGTCATACATTATTCTGGATTGAGAATTGATTCATTTTTCACTGAAGCTGGACTAGAATTGTAATTTTTTTTAAATAAATAACTTAAGCAGTTTATGTTTAGGTCTAAGTGTTTGTACCTGGTAGAGAATGCAATGTGATAAAAGTAGAAAGTAATGAAACAAAAGTGAGGATTTTTAGAACTTGTCTTTTTGGCCACCATTTCCATTTCACTTATAAGTAGATTAAAGGAAACAAACTTGCTAGCATCCATGTAGGTGCACTAAAATACAAGGTGAAAGAAGGGAATTCATCATTCATCCAACAGATATTTGACACTCACTGTCTGCCAGGCACTGTATGCACTTATACTTACTTATTATACTTACTGTAAGCCATTTTATAGAGAATTGGAGAGGGATAGGGGAATATAAGCCACTGGCACTAATTTTTATTTTTTAGGGGTAAAATTATTAAAATTTTTGTTAGTCTGTCACCTAACTTAAAAAAAAATATTTAAATCCAGTCTCTGAATCTTAACCATGTTGCTTAGGTTTTTTTGTTTGTTTGTTTTCTTTTATATTCTAAGTGGAAGTGTCCAGTGAGAGTCTTTAGTTAAAAATTCTGAATATTTCACTTTCTAAGAATGTGATAGTCCTTGGTCTCTTGCTGGTGAGGTTGACTTTTCAGAAGAATTCATTAATGGGAATCAATTTTCCTGAGTCTCAAGCTAGATTTGATTTGGCCAAGTGTTTAGGGTAGGAAGATAAAGCACTGGGCAAAGCCCAAGGAATCCTTTTCATTTCTAATTGGCCCTGGGTGGTTGGTCTTGTCGCTTCAAGGTTAAACTGTGAACCAGTCCAAATTATTCTAAGCTATTACATCTTAATGAGGCTTACGTTTGAATAATGATAATAATTCCTCATTCACATTTTAAAGATGTTTATGTTTCATGTTTCATTTTATCCTAGAACAACTGTTAAGTTGTATAGAACTTCCAATTTTAATGTAATGCTAATATAATTGTATTCTCATAGAGGTAGAGAGAAGTTAAGTAACTGTTTCAGATTGGACTGTTCAGAAACAAAATTACAACTCACATCTCCCGATTCTCAGTTTAGTGCTTTCTTTTATGGAATTTTAAAATTTCAGATCTATAAGATCAATTATATGCATTTAGCCTCATGGTTCTTAAATGTGGTGGATTGGAGGAAAACAGCTGTTTCATAATCACAGGAGATAACTCTTTTTTTCTTTTGACCACACCCTGTGGCATGCGGAATTTCTCTGACCAGGAATCCAACCTGAGGTCTCTGCAGTGGAAGCTCAGAGTCTTAACCACTGGACCACCAGGGAAGTCCAGGAGACACGTGTTTTTATTCTTACTCCTTCCCCTTGCCTGTCTATCTGCCCACATCCTAAGAGGACTTAACAGAATTGAGGGCTGGAGTGGGCAGTGTAGTTTGCAAAAGCTCCCTTGGTGATAATGACTTGTCCTTTCACCCTGTTTGAGAACAGTTGATTTAAAGTCAAATGCTGAATTGTCAGTAACATGTATTGGTCTCTCCTTACTTATATTTCAAAGTAAGCTTATATCTTATTGTAGAATTGATGGACATTTTAGGGATTTATAGTTTTGACTTTAATAATTCTTTCAAAGGATTGAAAGTACCATCAAGTTGTAAATTCTGGTTTTATAGATGAAGAGTCTGTAGTACAGTAGAGAGTGGTATATATAGCTTGAAGTTGGATGAGTCTCTGACATTTAAAGGAAGTCTGTGTTGCCTTACTTTTCAAAATTTTCTGACATGGTCTGTTAAATTATGAGTCTATCCTCTGTTTGGAAGACAATATCTTTCTTTTACACTGTCACATTATGACTGTCTCTGTGTTAGCCTTTCCAGCTCCCTGAAATGACCTTTTCTACCTCTTTAAGTCCCAGATATTCTCTAAGTTGTAGCAGAAATAAGTATTTTTAAGTCGATAGTAAGCCCTTCAGAGAAGGCAATGGCATCCCACTCCAGTACTCTTGCCTAGAAAATCCCATGGATGGAGGAGCTTGGTAGGCTGCAGTCCATGGGGTCGCTACAAGTCGGACATGACTGAGTGACTTCACTTTCACTTTTCACTTTCACACAATGGAGAAGGCAATGGCAACCCACTCCAGTGTTCTTGCCTGGAGAATCCCAGGGACAGCAGAGCCTGGTGGGCTGCTATCTGTGGGGTCGCACAGAGTCGGACACGACTGAAGCGACTTAGCAGCAGCAGCAGCAGTAAGCCCTTATGGGAAAATTTACTTTGCCTGATCAGATGTAGGTTGAATCTATGTTAAGTCCATCTACTGTTTAATAAATGTGACAGACAGCCTCTTGTGTCAAACTGTTAATAACAGACTGTCCTGAAGGAGTTCACGATTATGTGAAGAAAAACTTTTAATCACATAATTATAATATCACACCCTAGCATCACTGCTTCTCTTAGTGTCATGACAGATGTTAAGCACTCTTTTGGAATTCAAATGTTGTCTCACAGTCCTCAACATAGCAGTCTGGGCAGCCACTACCTATTAATCATATTTAGCGCTAAAGATGAGACCTGTTGCCCATGTCTTACTGAGTATGAGACCTCAGTTTAGTTTAAGGATGGGCTTTTGGCTCAGATAGAGATAATGAAGCAAAATGGGTTTAGTGAAAATTTCAGATAACTGTGTTAGAGGCTCATGTAGATGCTTGAAACTCAAAGTTCATAAATGCCAAGTTCACTAAAAAGTACTAACAGTTGGTTCGGTATACATAATAATAATGTGAAAGTCGCTCAGTCGTGTCTCACTCTTTGCGACCCCATGCACTACTGTACATTCCATGGAATTCTCCAGGCCAGAATACCGGAGTGGGTAGCTGTTCCCTTCTCCAGGGGATCTTCCCAGCCCAGGTCTCCCACATTGCAGGCTGATTCTTTACTAGCTGAGCCACAAGGGAAGCCCAGGAATACTGGAGTGGGTAGCCTATCCCTTCTCCAGAAGATCTTCCTGACCCAGGAATTGAACTGGAGTCTCCTGCGTTGCAGGTGGATTCTTTACCAACTGATCTATTAGAGGTGCCCACATAATAATATGTGTTGCAATATAAGTAAGTAAGTGTTAGTCGCTCAGTCGTGCCTGACTCTTTGCGACCCCATGGACTGCAGCCCACCAGGCTCCTCTGTCCTTGAGATTTTCCAGGCAAGGATACTGGAGTGGGTTGCCATTTCCTTCTCCAGGGGACCTTCCCAACCCAGGGATCGAACCCGGGTCTCCTGCACTGCAGGCAGATTCTTTACTGACTGAGTTCCAATATAAATTATTATTATTTGCCAGGCACTATCCTAAAGGTTTGACATGACTTAATCTTTACAACAACTATTTGATGCAGATACTTCCCATTGAAAAAAATTAATTGCAGTTCACTTGTTTTAGTGCACAGGCTTCAGTAATTGTAGCACACAGGTTCAGTAGTTGTAGTGCATGGGCTTTTGTTTCTCCACTGCATGTAGAATCTTCAGACCAGAAACTGAACCCATGTCCCCTGCATTGGCAGGCAGATTCTTGTCCACTGTACCAGCAGAAAGTCCCTAATTCCCGTTTTATAGATGAGGAAGTGAAGGTCAGAGAGGTTATGTAACTTGTCTCAATTCATATAGTTAATAATGGTGGTAACAGTGTTTATATCCAGATGTTTTGGCTCAAAGCTCAAGTTCTTAACCACTATATTACCTTGCCTTTCAGAGACCAGTGATTTTGTTTACAATCAACCTTATTAAGATAGAATTTGCATGCAATAAAGGTCACCAGTTTTAAGTGTATAGTTCAGCGAGCCTGACAAATGAATATATCTGTGTTACCACCCTAATTAAGGTACAGAACGTTTCCATCACGCTCATGAGTTTACTGTGCCACAGCTTTGCACTCAGTCTTCTCTCACCTCTGATAACCTGGCAGTCTGTTTTCCTTCAATGTAGTTTTGCCTTTTCTAGGATTTTATGTAAATAGAGTCATTCAGTCTGCAGTCTTTTGTGGCTGACTTCTTTCACTTGGAGTAATGTTTTTGAGATTTAGTAATGGTAAGTGCTGTGCTGTGTGTGCTTAGTCACTCAGTTGTGTCCGACTCTGCGACCCCATGGACTGTAGCCCGCCAGGCTCCTCTGTCCATGGGGATTCTACAGGTAAGAATACTGGTGTGGGTTGTTGCCATGCCCTTCTCCAGGGGATCTTAACGATGCAGGGATTGAACTGGGTTCTCCTGCATTGCAGGCAGATTCTTTTACCAGCTGAGCTACCAGGGAAGCCCTTAATAATGATGAATGTTTCACTAATTTTCTTCTTTTAACTTCTGAGTAGTATTCTATTACATGGATATAACGTGAAAGTGAAGTTGCTCAGTCATGTCCGACTCTTTGGGACCTCATGGACTGTAGCCTACCGGGCTCCTCAGTCCATGGAATTTTCCAGGGAAGAGTACTGGAGTGGGTTGCCATTTCCTTCTCCAGGGGATCTTCCCAACCCATGGATTGAACCCTGGTCTTCCGCACTACAGGCAGACACTTTACCATCTGAGCCACCAGGTATATAACATGACTTCTTTATATATGCATTGTTGAGAGAGACTGAGTTTCTTTGTTTCTGAAGTTTCCAGTGATTGTAAAGAAAGCTGTTGTAAACATTCATATTCAGGTTTCTGTGTAGACCCATCTTCACATCTCTTGGGTAAATGTATAGGAGTGTATTCTTGGGTTGTGTGGCCAACTGTATGTTTAACGTGATAAGAAACTGCAGAATGGTTTTCTAAAGTGACTATCATTTTGCATTTCTACCAGCAATGTTTGAGTTTCAGTTCCACATTCTTGCCAACGCCTGCTTTCAGTCTTTCAAATTTCAGTCATTCTAGTGGTATGTTTAGTAGTATCTTATTGTCATAATTTGCATTTTCTTAATGACTGATGATGTTGAGCATACTTCCATGTGCTTATTTCCACTTGCATATCTTTCACAGTGTGTCTTCTAATCTCTCGCTTATATTTCTCATGTTTGTGTTAAGTTGTAAGGCTTATGGCTGCAAGTCTTTTGTTAGTCTGTATATTGTGATGTTTTCTCCCAGTCTATTGTTTACTTTTTAGTTTTCTGAGCAGTCTTTTGAAGTGCAAAAGTTTAAAATTTAAGTCCAGTTTATTGGACTTTTTTCTTTTGTGGTCTGTGACTTTTATGTTCTACTGAAATTGTTGTCTAAATCTTCTTGTATATTCTAGAAACTATAGCTTTTTTGTACTTAGGTACAATCATTTTATGTTAGTTTGTATATACTGTTTGTGGTAAGATTTGAAGATTTTCCCCCTCCACTGTAGATGTCCAGTTATTGAAGCACCCATTTGTTGAAAAGACCATCTTTTTTCATTAAGTTTTCTTGGAGTATTTCTCAAAAATTAATATATTTAAGTTTATTTCTGAAATCTTTATTCTGTTCCATTGATCTAAGTGTTTATCTTTATGTGTATACCACAGTCTTAATTTCTGTATCATTGTTGTAAATCTTGAAATCAGATAGTGTAGTTTTGTTCCTCTATTTTTAGTTATTTAGGAAGTTTGCATTTCCACATATATTTTAGCTTACCAATTCTTAAAAAAAAGATTTCTAGGATTTTAATTTGGGTTACTTTGAATCTCGGACTCAATTTGGGGAGATTTGACATCTTAACAATATTGAATCTTTGAGCCATAAACATAATATGTTTCTGCAGTTATTTAGGTCCTGAACATCTCTTAGCAGAGTTTATAGTTCTCCATGTTTGGATCTTGCGCATATTTTGTTAAACTTACTCCTGAGTGGCTCATGTTTTTGATGCTCTTGTGTTAATTTCAGTTTCCTAATGTTGCTAATACGTAGAAATACAAATTATTTTTGTGTATTGACTTTTTTTTTTAATTGTTAAGTTCACTTATTACTTGTAACAGTTTTTTGGTAGAACCATATGATTGTCTAAGATGACAGTCATGTCATCTGAAAATCAATATAGTTTTACTTCTTTCTTTTTGAATTTTATGTCTTATTTTGGGATCTTCCCTGGTGGCTCAGAGGGTGAAGAATCCACCCACAATGCAGGAGACCCTGGTTCGATTCCTGGTTTGGGAAGATCTGCTGGAGAAGGGTTAGACTGCCCACTGCAGTATTCTTTGGCTTCCCTGGTAGATCAGACAGTAAAGAATCCACCTGCAATGTGGGAGACCTGAGTTTGATCCCTGGATTGGGAAGATCCCCTGGAGAAGGAACGTCTACCCACTCCAGTGTTCTAGCCTGGAGAGTTCCATGGACAGAGGAACCTGGCAGTCCATGGCCTCACAAAGAGTTGGACATGACTGAGCAATTTTCATACACGAATTTTTTAAAGCTATATTTCTCATTTTTATTTATGAGTGACATTGATCTGTTGTTTTCATATAATGTACACATATATTTACTTTATGTATTTATATATAAGTTTTGGTATCAGGGTTATTAGTTTCTAGGGCTGTTGAAACATAATCACAGACTGGGTGGCTTAAAAAGCAGAAAGTTACTTTCTCAGTTTTAGAGGCTAGAAGTTCAAGACCGAGGTGTTGTCAGATTTGGGTTCTTCCCTGTGGGCTTGCTGATGGCCACCTCTTGTTGTGTCTTCACACAGTTGTGCTTTGGTCTGTGTGTTGTCTGTATCTTGGTAAGAACACCAGTCATAGTGGGTTTAGGTCCTGCATATATGACCGACCTTTACTGTAATTACCTCTTTCATGTCCAACCTCCAGATACAGTCTGGAGTACTCTGAGGTACCGAGGGTCAGGATTTCAATGTATGGATTTGGGAGAGGACACAGTCTAGCCCATCACATAGAATAATACTGGATTTCTAAAAGGGGATGAGAAATGTCTATTTTCTGAAAGAGTTTATGAAATTGGTATATTTCTTCTTAGGTGTCTGGTAGAATTCATCAGTGAAGCCATAGTTTTTGTGGAAAGGTTTTATTTACTACCAGTTTCTTTAACTGATAAAGGACTGTTCAGGTTTTTTATTTAAGTGAGCAAGTGAGTTTTGTTAGTTTGTCTGCTAAGGGATTTCTCCATTTCACCCAAGCTATTGAGTTTGTTGGCAGTTGGCATAAGGTTCATAAATATTAGCACTTCTTTATGCTTTAAATGTTTGTAGGATTTGGAAGGATGTCCCTTCTTTCTTTCATTCCTGATGCTGATAATTTGTTTTCTCTCTCTCTCTTTTTTTTTTTTTTTTGCCTTGAACTGTTTAGCCAGAGGACTGTCAGTTTTATTAATCTTTTCAAATAACTCTATTTCACTGATATTTGGCTTTGTTTTTTTAATTCTACTTTGAGTTTTATCTTCTTTTTCTAGCTTTGAATACAGAAGCTTACATTTTTTTCTGAGAAAAATTTAATTCTAGTAGTTTCCCTTACTAATATTGCACTAATTTTCACCCAGTTCCATATATTTTTTTTATCCTTTCCATTGTGATTGGAAGAATGGGTTACTTAGATGTATTTTAATTTCTAAATGAGAATTCTCTGGATATCATTTTGTTATTGACTCTTGATGCAATGTAGCTTTGTTCAGGGAATAGGATTTGTATGAATTCAGTCCTTTTAAATTTACCGACTTCTTTCATTTTCTCCCATAGGCTTTATCTTGGTTAATGTTCCATATGCATTTGAAAAAAAAAAAGAGTATTCTCCTGTGTGTAGACTGGTATATTCTATAAGTGTCAAGTTTGTTGATGTGTTAAGCTCTGTATACCCATACTGATTTTCTGTATACTTGTTCTGTCAGTTACTGAAAGAGGTGTTAAAATCTTTAACCATGCCAGGTGTAATTGTGGGTTTTACTATGTTTCCTTGCAATTCTGTCAATTTGTGTTTCATGTATTTTGAAACTTTAGTAGTAGGGCACACACATTTAGAGTTGGTAGGTTGATCCCCTTATCATTTTGAAATGTCCTTGCTTATTACTGGGAATGTTTGTTGGTCTGAAATCCATTTAGTCTGTTAACATAGATTCTCCAACTTTATTTTCTTAAATGTTTACATGGTATGTGTTTTTGTCCTTCACTACCTCTATGTCTGTTTCAAAGTAGGGTTCTTGTAGATGGCTTATGGTTGAGTCTTTTTTACTTACTACGACAATTTGCCTTTTAATTGGCTTGGTTAGACTTTTTGCATTTTAACATAATTATATGCTTGGTTTTATGTATACATCTTGCTTGCTCTTTGTTTTCTATTTGTCCTTTCTCTTCTTCTATTCCTTTTCTCTCTTTTTTCCCCTTATTTCCCTCTCTTCTTTTGGATTAATTGTGTATTTTTAAGATTTCTCTTTTGTTGCTACTGTTGACTTATTAGTAATACTTGTATGGGATGTGTGTGTGTGTGTGTGTGTGTGTGTGTTTTGGGGGAAGTGCTTGCCCTAGGGTTTATAATACTCATTTTTAATTTTTTATAGTCTGCCTTCAAACAACTTAATGTCACTTCATAAGCAGTGTAAGAATTTTGTAATAGTATGCCTCCATTCTGTAGGATCCACCCCAGTTACTCCCTCATGGCCAGAAGTGTAAGTTCTACGTGTGTGTGTGCGTGCACGCGCGCTCAGTTGTGTCCGACTCTTTGTGATTCCATGGACTGTAGCCCACCAAGCTCCTCTGTGAAATTTTTTCAGGCAAGAATACTGGAGTGGGTTTCCATTTCCTCCCCCAGGGCATCTTCCTGACCCAGGGGTAGAACCCGCATCTCTTGTGTCTCCTGCATTGGCAGGCAGATTCTTTACCACTGCACCGCCTGGGAAGTCATAAGTTCTGATTTCCTTTTCTAAAAGAAAAAAAAAATGAAGTAAAATGCGTGCCATATAGGATTCACTACTTAAAGTGTACAGTTCAGTGCATTTACAGTGCTGTGCAGCCATCACCACTAGTCATTGCCCTGCGGCACGTGGGATTTAGTTCCCTGACCAGAGATCAAACCCGCGTTCCCTGCCTTGAAGGCAGATTTTCAGCCACTGGACCACCATGGAAGTCCCCAAAGCAATATTTTTTCAAAAGTTACTTTAAAAACTCCAGGTGGAAATACAAGGAGGACATCTTCTACATGGCTATAAGGAATACATCTTCCACGTGGATGGGTGTTTCTTTCTCCCGATGATGGGACTGACGGTATCAGGGCTTCTCTGGTGGCTCAGCTGGTATAGAATCTGCCTGTGATGCAGGGGATGTGGGTTCAATCCCTGGGTTGGGAAGATCCACCAGGGAAGGGATAGGCTACTCACTTCAGTATTCTTGGGCTTCCCTTGTGGCTCAACTGGTAAAGAATCCACCTGCAATATGGGAGATGTGGTTTCAATCCCTGGGTTGGGAAGATCCCCTGGAGAAGGGAAAGGCTACCCACTCCAGTATTCTGGCCTGGAGAATTCCATGGCTTATATTGTCCATGGGGTTGCAAAGAGTGGGACAGGACTGAATCATTTTCACTTTCCTTCATTGTCTAATGAAACATATTAGGTATGGTATCTCCCCTGTCCATACTTTTGTAGCCACTCCTGCATATGCATCCGTGTTTTTCTAATGTGTGAACTTGCTGTCTTTCCTAGCTCATTGGTCTGTGATGGTTGCTTTTCTGAATTAATGACTAAAATATAACAGTTGCATTTTGTTGGTATTGGCATGAAACAGTATTTATTTTGTATCAATCATATTTTCTGTCTCAGGAATTTGAAATTT
This sequence comes from Bos indicus, assembly GCF_029378745.1. NCBI lineage: Eukaryota > Metazoa > Chordata > Mammalia > Artiodactyla > Bovidae > Bos > Bos indicus. Next base: position 58,212,236 of record NC_091775.1, on the reverse strand, counting down.
AAAAAGAAAAACACTTGAATTGGCCTACTTTTTAAAAATATTAAAGTTCTTAAAGTAGTTCTGATGCTTGAAGGGCTATACAGTTGACTTAAACAGCACAGCAGTTGGGATGCCCACCCTCTGCCCAGTTGAAAATCCACTTTAAGTCAACCCTTCATATCCACAGTCCCTCCACATCTGTGTGTTCAACCAAATGGAGATTGTGTTGTACTGTAAGTATTTATTATTGAAAAAAATCTGTGTGTAAGTGGACCCACATAATTCAAACCTGTGTTGTTCAAGAGTCAGTTGTATATTGCAAGCTGAGATATCCTTGATACGCAGAAAAAGAAACATTAGTCACATTAATAGCAGAGCTCTGGTGAAGATCTGTATTCCATGTAAGTGCACTGAAGTCCCTAGATCCACCTTGAATCTAACACCAGATCCTGTGAGCCCTGGTGATGCTGTTTGCTATGAGACAATTCTCTTAATTGTTCCACTTATAATTCACAAGCCTAATTGAAATTCTTCTCTAACTGTAAGCCTTTCCTGGTTAGAACTGCTACCCTGAGAAGTGGAATCTTGGGAATGTGTGAATAAAATAAGATCCAGGAGGAAATTGAGAGTGTATTGGGGTGATTTCATACTGGGAGGAATCAATAGTGACACTCTGGCCATATTTGCTTTCCTGATCCGTCTGCTTTTTTTAGGGGATTGCGGTGGACGGAACACCCGAGCTTGGCTCCCTTGCTTATGTTTTCATGCCTATCATTTCTTGTGTTAATCACGGTGTCCTTTTTCCCCTCAGCCTACATGGTCTCATTAAAAAAAAAAAAAAGGCAAAAAAATAAAAACTCTGCTCCTGAGACTCTACCAGAGCTATTTTGAATGCCCTACCTGCCTCTATTTTTTTTTTTTTAAGATTTCATTGTTAAATTAGAGTCTAAAAATTTTGCCTTCTCTTTCTTTTCTTCTTTACCTTTCCTGTCCTTATTTAGATAATCCTGTGATATAAGACAAAGTTAAACCTGGAGATACGAAAGGAATCTCTTTTATAAAATACAGGATAAATTTAATCTCTATTAAAAGGGACATTTAAGTTTTCTAGGGCTTTTATCATATCAAATGAAGTTAGGAAGGAGTGAGATGAATGGACAGAGGCTAGAACTTAACTGCTGTCTGTGGAAATTGGTGCTTGGGATCTAGTGTTATCTGTATAGGTGTTAAAATGATTTGAAGTTAGTATTATTTTCCTTTTCATTTATTTCCTTGTCTTTCAGTCCTGAATCCACTTAGGGCCAATTGAAAATGAAGGGTAGCTTGGGAATAGTCACAAAGCAGCTGGTTTAAGGGGAAGGAGGAAGCTAGGGAAGTGTCAAGTTTTGGACATTTTGAGGGGAAGGAAGAAACACTTCTGTGGCTGACTTTTGTTGGGTGTCTTTCACTCTTGAAAGATGTATATAAATTTCAGCATATTCAAAATAATTTTTCCAAGGTTTTCTCAATGCTGATAGTGATTTGAAATTTCATGGTCACAGTGATACATGTATTTGTTTCCTTTATCTTCTGATGCAGAGGGCACTGGACTTGGAATTAAAAGCCCTGAGATTTAACTCAGGGCAAATGAATGTTTGAGTGTGTTTTTTTATTTTCATTTATAAATTGAGATGTAGTGGTATCCCATTAAAGGATTGTGAGGTTCAGATTATATAATACACGTATGAAGACACTGGAACTTACAAATCACTGAAAGGGATCAGGTGGTGTTTGCCAGGATTTCACGTTTGGTACCAAAATACGAAAGTGGTTCTTTGATCCTGTTAGGTAAGATAAGGTGTAACCAGTCCTTATTTTCCTAAATGATTCTTAATTGTGCCTGGTCCTGATTATCTTGATAATGTTTTTTTGTATAATACTTAAAATTTGAAAAATTGAATGCTTGGTTAGTTAGAATCAGTGCTACTAGAATCAGTTGACACATTTTGTGGAAGCATAATAGAATTAGTGTTGCTATCAAAATATGTATGGATTGAGCAGTGGCCTTATTGTACCATTTATTATCGTTTGGTAAGTTTGGATGCTGGTTTTGAAGCAGATAATACATATAAAAGGAAGAGTATAAATAAGGCACTGATTGAAAATTTAACTTGAGTGTCAGGCCAGTTGTTATGAAACCCTTGCTTAACTGAGATGATGTATTAACTTAAATACAAAATAGTGAACTAAAAAATAATTTTCTGTATCTATATCTGTTCTGCTCTGTTGGTTCTTAACGTGGTTAAATGACGCACATAACCTTTTGGCAAGCTTAAGGATTGTGCAGTATAATATCTACCTTTAGTTTTGACAGCTGCTATGAATTTATCTTCTTCACGAGATTCAACTGAAGATCATTATTTTACTAAACAATGGTAAGATGAAAAGATCAGATAATCACTACTAGTGTGGTTCACTCCATGGTCTATCAAAAGTTTTGTGGTAAGGTTGCAAAATCAGATACCTAAAATAGCCATCTGGTTTTCTCTTAAATCAGTATCCGTTATGCTTCTTTGCTCTTATGTCTTTTTCTTTATTTCTAAGTTTTCCTGAGTTCTTTAACTTCTTTTAAAATAAGTTTTTCTTCCCAATAATTAATTTCTGAGGTTGCCTAATTGAGAATTTTCTTTATCTTTCAATGCTTTGTAATTTTATTTTTTTTAGTCCATCTTAAAATACTAGGTTATAATTTCCATTTGTCTTACTGTTTTCCTCTTGTGCTTGCCTTGTTTCTAGGCATGGTATTATGCTCTATATTCAATTGTGAACTCTTCCTGCTGCTTATAGTTTAGAGTGATTAAACATAAAATGTTTCATATTTATATTCATTGTTACCACTTTTAGAGCTCTTTCTGTCTTTGTGTATATTTGCTGTCTTTGTATTCCTTATTCCAGTTCAGTTCAGTTGCTTAGTTGTGTCGGACTCTTTGCGATCCCATGGACTGCAGCACGCCAGGCTTCCCTGTCCATCACCAACTCCTGGAGCTTGCTCAAACTCATGTCCATTGATTCGGTGATGCCATCCAATCTTTCGTCCTCTATCGTCACCATCTCCTCCTGCCTTCAGTCTTTGCCAGCATCAGGATATTTTCCAGTGAGTCAGTTCGTCACATCAGGAGGCCAAAGTATTGGAGCTTCATCTGCAGAATCAGTCCTTCCAATGAATATTCAGGACTGATTTCCTTTAGGATTGATTGATTTGATCTCCTTGCAGACTCTCAAGAATCTTCTCCAACACCACAGTTCAAAAGCATCAGTTCTTCAGTGCTCAGCTTTCTTTATGGTCCCACTCTCACATCCATACATGACTACTGGAAAAACCACAGCTTTGACTGTATATAGACCTTTGTCAACAAAGTAATGTCTCTGCTTTTTAATATGCTGTCTAGGTTTGTCACGGAGAAGGCAATGGCAAGCCACTCCAGTACTCTTGCCTAGAAAATCCCATGGATGGAAGAGCCTGGTAGGCTGCAGTCCATGGGGTCGCTACAAGTCGGACGCGACTGAGAGACTTCACTTTCACTTTTCACTTTTACACAATGGAGAAGGCAATGGCAACCCACTCCAGTGTTCTTGCCTGGAGAATCCCAGGGACGGCAGAGCCTGGTGGGCTGCCGTCTGTGGGGTCGCACAGAGTCGGACACGACTGAAGCAACTTAGCAGCAGCAGCAGCTAGGTTTGTCATAGCTTTTCTTCCAAGGAGCAAGCGTCTTTTAATTTCATGGCTGCAGTCACCATCTGCAGTGATTTTGGAGCCCAGGAAAATAAAGTCTGTCACTGTTTCCATTGTTTCCCCATCTATTTGCCATGAAGCAATGGGACCGAATGCCATGATTTTAGTTTTTTGAATGTTGAGTTTTAAGCCAGCCTTTTCACTCTCTGCTTTCACTTTCATCAAGAGGCTCTTTAGTTCCTCTTCACTTTCTGCGGTAAGTGTGGTGTCATCTGCATATCTGAGGTTATTGATATTTCTCCCGGCAATCTAGATTCCAGCTTGTGCCTCATAGAACTTACGTGAATATATCAGATAGTGAAGTCTGTATGCAATGAATTCTCTAAGTTATTTATTTGTTTATTTTGGAAATTACTTGTTTTGTCTTTATATTTGAATTTTTTATTTTTGCTGGATATAAAATTCTAAGTTTAAAGTTTTTTTTTCTTTTAGTTATTTTGAAGATATCAGTCGATTGTCTTTTGCTATATAGTTTTTTTTTAAAACCATTAAAAAGTTGAAATATAGTAAATTTATAATGTTTTAGTATCAGGTGTACAGCAAAGTGATTCGCTTATACATATATGTATCCTTTTTCAGGTTCTTTCCCATATTAGGTTATTATAAGGTATGGATTATAGTTCCCTGTGCTATACTAAGTGTTCTTGTTGTTTACCTATTTTATATATAGTAGTTTGTATCTGCTAATTCCAGACTCCTAGTTTATCTCACCCTGGTTTGCCCCAGCCCCTTCCCTGCTATCCTCTTTAATAATTGTAAGTTTGTTTTCTATGTCTGTGAGTCTGTTTTATGCTTTGTAAATAAGTTTATTTGTAGCATTTTTTTTTTTAGATTCCACATGTAAGTGTTATCATAGGATATTTGGGTATGTCCATGTTGCTGCAAATGGCATTATTTCATTCTTTTTTATGGCTGAGTAATATTCCATTGTGTATATATACACACACACACACCACGTCTTTATCCATTCATCTGTTAATGGACATTTGGGTTGTTTCCGTGACTTGGCTATTGTAAATAGTACTACTGTAAAAATTGGGGTGTGTATGTCTTTTTGAATTAGAGTTTTATCTGAATATATGCCCAGGAGTGGGATTACAGGATCATGTAGTAACTGCTTTTAGTTTTTAAGCAACTTTCAGACTGTTTACCGTGGTGGCTGTACAGTTTACACGCCCACCCACAGTGTAGGAGGGTTCCTTTTTCTCTGCAGCATTTGTTATCTGTGGACTGTTTAATGATGGCCATTCTGACTGGTGTGATACCTCATAATAGTTCTGATTTGCATTTTTCTTAATAATTAGCAGTATTGAGCATCTTTTCATGTGCCTCTTGGCCACCTGTATATCTTCTTTGGAGAAATGTCTATTTAGGTCTTCTGCCCATTTTTGAATTTTTTTAAAAATATTGAATTGCATGAGTTGTCTGTTTTGGAAGTTAATCCCCTGTTGATAGCATCCTTTGCAAATATTTTCTTCCAGTCTGTAGGTTATCTTTTCGTTTTGTGTGGTTTTCTTTGCTATGCACAACCATATAGGTTTGACTTAAGTCCAATTTCTTTATTCTTGTTTTGATTTTCAATTTTCCTCAGAGACAGATCCAAAAAAAATCTTGCTACAGTTTATGTCAAAGAGTGTTTTGCTTAAAGAGTGTTTTCCTTTAAGAGTTTTTTAGTATTCTGTCTCACATTTAGGTCTTTAATCCATTTTGAGTTTATTTTTGTTTATAGTGTTAGAGAATGTTCTGCTTTCATTCTTTCACATGTACAGTTTTCCTAGCAAGTTATTGCAGAGACTGCATTTTTTCCATTGCATGTTCTTCCCTCCTTTGTCGTGGATTGAATGATCATAAGGTCGCGGGTCTATTCCTGGGCCTTCTGTCCTGTTTCATTGATCTGTATGTCTGTTTTAGTGCCCGGACCATACTGTTTTGATTACTGTCGCTATATAGTACAGCCTGAAGTCAGAGAGCGTGAGTCCTCCAGCTCTGTTCTCCTTTCTCAAGATTGTTTTGGCTATTTAGGGTCTTTTGTGTTTCCATACAAATATGCATTTTTTTCTATGAAAAATATCATTGATAATTTAATAGGGGTTTGCATTGAATCTAGATTATCTTGAGTAGTATGGTCATTTTAACCATGTTCTCCATCTTGGAGAAGTGGCTCTTTGTAGGAAATGTCTTGTGCCCTCCCTTCTTGTCACTGGGTCCCAGGTAGTGTCTGACCTGCCTTTGCAGACTTGGTTTGTGGAACTATAGTTGTCTTGTTTATGGTGTCTGCCCGCTGAAGGGTGAGGCTGGTCTAAAGGCTTGTGCCCCATTATGGCGGGAGGGTCCGATGCCTGACCTCTCATGGGTAGAACTGGGACTTGGCCCTCTGTTAGCAGTGCAGTGTCTAGGGGTATGTCGGGGCAGGAAGTCTTAGGCAGCTTGTCTGCTGAATGGTGGGCCTGTGTCCCTACCCAGTTTGCTGTTTGGCCTGAGGAATCCCAGCACTGGAGCTTACAGATGTTAAGCAGGGCAAGGTCTTGATGCCAGAATGTCTCCAGAGCCCCAAGGGTGGGCTGCCGTGGCCCCCTCTTTCTCCTGAAGACCGTCTGAGATCAGCAGGTTGGTCTGGCCCAGGCTCCTGTCAGATGATTGCTTTTACCCTTGGTCCTGTTGGGTGTATGATTTTGTGTGCATCCTTTTAAGAGTTCCCCCTGGAGAAGGAAATGGCAACCCACTCCAGTATTCTTGCCTGGAAAATCCCATGGACGGAGGAGCCTTACGGGCTACAGTCAATGGGATCACAAAGAGTCGGACACAACTGAGCGACTTCACTACACTTCACTCTAAGAGTGATGTCTCTATTTTCCCCAGTCTTGTGGAGCTCCTGCAGTCAAGCCCTGCTGGCCTTCAAAGCCAAATCCTGTGGGGGCTCTTTTTCCTGGTGCTGGACCCCTGAGCTGCAGGGGCTGACATGGGGCTCAGAACTCTCACTCCTCCTGTGGGAGAACCTCTGTTATATAATTAGTCTCCAGTTTGTGGGTCACCCACCTGGGAGGTATGGGATTTGATTATATTGCAAGTCTGTCCCTCTTAATGGTCTTGATGTGGTTACTTCTTTATGTCTGTAGTTGTAGATTTTTTTTTTTTTAATCTGGTAGATTTCACTCATTTTCAGTGATAATTGTTCTGCATATTGTTGTGATTTTGGTGTGCACGTGTGATGAGGTGAGCTCAATATCTTTCTACTCCGCCATCTTGGCCGTTTTCCCCAACCCAGTGTTTTAAATGGGCAAAAGACTTGAACAGATGCTTCCTGTATGGAGTACTGCAGCAACCAACCAGTTCCCACTATGTAGATGATCCATCACCTCTAGAAGTTGGAATAATGACCATATTATTGGTTTAATATTAAAGGATATAACTCAGAAACAGCCAGATGGGAAAGATGCATAGAACAAGGTACAGGGAAAGGGCACAGAGCTTCCGTGCCTCTCCACGTGTGCGATTCTCCCCAGGTCCCCACCAGTCCAGAAGCTCTCCAGACTCTCTTGGCTGCTGCAGTTTCTGAGAGAACTCTGCTGTACTCTTAGTTTTGTCCCTCTGTATGTGGTGTGTCTTTTTTCTGAGACTGCCTTCAAGACTTTCTCTTCATTTTTGCTGTTATCGGTTTAAATGCAGTGTATGTATCAGGGTGGTTTTTTTTTTTTTTTTTTTTTAAATTCTACTTGGAGTTTTCTGAACTTCTTGGATATGTGGTGAGGTGTCCTTTTTTTTGTTTGTTTTTTGTTAATTGTTATTTTAAAATGCACTTCAGCCAGTGTCTTCATATATTTATTTTGATTGATTTGATACTGACCCACAGCCCATAGATGCTGTGTTTTCTTTTTCTCTGTGTGTTTTAACTTGGGTAGTGTCTGTTGAGATCTGATTTTCTGCTTCTTTTCTCAACTTGTATTTCACGTACTAATCAGCCCATGGAAATTATCCTTTGTCTCTAATGTTATGATCTTGTGGAGTGTTCACCTTGGGCACATGTGACTAGTATTCGGCAGTGAATCTGATGAGAATGCTATGTAGATTTTTTTCGGATTTTCTTCTTGTAGCTCCTTCTTGGGTGTCCTGCCGTAAATTCTTTCCTCTTTCTCGTTCCAGCAAGATTGTGGTGCTCTGCCTGTGTTCTCCCTCCTTGGGCCTGGGAAGCTTTCTCTTGAAGGCAACAAGCTGAATCTATGATAGCTTCGTTTCATTTGTCTGCTTTCCTCAGAGATCTCAGTACTGTGTTGCTTAGTGTCCAGTGTCTAAAAGCAGTTGGTTTATTTATTCTCCCTGCTGCCCAAGCCCCGCCGCCACCCTGCAACCCCCCGACCGCCAGCCAGTTCCTAAGTGTGCATAGTAAGAGGGTAAGTCTGCTTCATTTAAATTTTGACCTCAAGTCCAGAGTGAACTAATCGTGTTTCACCTTGTTCATTAACCAGCGCAGGGCTCCTCTTTTGCTTTGTTTCACTTTGTCATGTTATTTGATTCTAGTTTTTCCTTCATTTATTCTTTGGCAAATTTGAAAATTGGATTGTAGATAATGGCATTAAAAAAAAATTCTTGGAGGTAGCTGTCATTTCACACGGATATGTCAACAGAGAAAATGCCTGCCTCAACAGATTAGAATTTGGTGAATTAGACATGTTTAGCAACATTCCTAAAGCTGGAGTCAGATGCAGATGATCTGACTGAATGTAAACTTGGCTTACAGTCCCAGAAACAACAGCTTTTAGTTCCATTATGAATTCTCCTAGTAAATGATACTTCACCACAGAAAGTATTATGTGGAAAAATCTGGAAATCAGTGACTTAGTCAACAAGTGATTCAGAAAAGTTAAACCCTGAAGAATGAGAATTTGTTGGAAAACATAATTATAAGTGTGTGTATGTGTTTTCCACAAGAGTGATGTATGATAAAACTTAAATCTAAAAGAGCTTTTTTAGAAAAGGTAAAATTCCTAACTGATAAAGAAGTGTTTAGTTTAATTAGCAGAGTTGTTTCTTTTTTAGTTGCGTGTAATGGTACGTTTTACTATTGATGTCCTTTTTAGATTCTATTGAATAAGGTATTATATTCCTCTCCCTACTTTTTCTTATTTTCCTAACCTCTTCTCTTGGTTTTCTATTGTAATTTATATGTGTTTTTGATTATATGTGTACCTGTGAACCGATACATGAGAAACATATTTTTAGTGTTTTAATTTTATGTGAATCCTATTGTGTCACAGATCTTATTTTCATTTCTGTTTTCACTTGACAAAATATCCAGTCATGGTGCTCCCTGACTAGAATCTATACTATATAGATGTTTTCCAGTATCTATATATATATATCTAAGCACATTTTTACTTCTCCATTCTAGTACTTTTGATCATTAAGGCTGCCTGTAGTTCCCTACTGTAAGAAGTATCCAGTTTGTTGCCAGTATCCTCAAAGGTATTCCCTATTGACAGATGTGGGTGTTTTTCTCTTAGCTGTGTATACACATATACACACATACACACACAAATGTAAACATGTATATATATATTTACATATATGTACACAAATGCTGATGTGTATATTTTTATGTTGGGTTCAGTTCAGTTCAGTCGCTCAGTCGTGTCTGTGTCTTTGCGACCCCATGAATCGCAGCACACCAGGCCTCCCTGTCCATCACCAACTCCCGAGTTCACTCAGACTCACGTCCACCGAGTCAGTGATGCCATCCAGCCATCTCATCCTCTGTCGTCCCCTTCTCCCCCTGCCCCCAATCCCTCCCAGCATCAGGGTCTTTTCCAGTGAGTCAACTCTTCGCGTGAGGTGGCCAAAGTACTGGAGTTTCAGCTTCACCATCAGTCCTTCCAGTGAGCACCAGGGCTGATCTCCTTCAGAATGGACTGGATGTATCTCCTTGCAGTCCAAAGGACTCTCAAGAGTCTTCTCCAACACCACAGTTCAAAAGCATCAATTCTTCGGCGCCCAGCTTTCTTCACAGTCCAACTCTCACATCCATACATGACCACTAGAAAAACCATAGCCTTGACTAGACGAACCTTTGTTGGCAAAGTAATGTCTCTGCTTTTCAATATGCTATCTAAGTTGGTCATAACTTTCCTTCCAAAGAGTAAGCGTCTTTTAATTTCATGCCTGCAGTCACCATCTGCAGTGATTTTGGAGCCCAAAAAATTAAAGTCTGACACTGTTTCCACTTTTTCCCCATCTCTTTCCCATGAAGTGATGGGACCAGATGCCATGATCTTCGTTTTCTGAACATTGAGCTTTAAGCCAACTTTTTCACTCTCCTCTTTCACTTTCATCAAGAGGCTTTTGAGTTCCTCTTCACTTTCTGCCATAAGGGTGGTGTCATCTGCATATCTGAGGTTATTGATATTTCTCCCGGCAATCTTGATTCCAGCTTGTGCTTCTTCCAGCCCAGCGTTTCTCATGATGTACTCTGCATAGCAGTTAAATAAGCAGGATGACAATATACAGCCTTGACGTACTCCTTTTCCTATTGGGAACCAGTCTGTTGTTCCATGTCCAGTTCTAACTGTTGCTTCCTGACCTGCATATAGGTTTCTCAAGAGGCAGGTCAGGTGGTTTGGAATTCCCATCTCTTTCAGAATTTTCCACAGTTTATTGTGGAAAGTCAAAGGCAAAGTCAAAGGCTTTGGCATAGTCAATAAAGCAGAAATAGATGTTTTTCTGGAACTCTCTTGCTTTTTCGATGATCCAGCGAATGTTGGCAATTTGATCTCTGGTTTCTCTGCCTTTTCTAAAATCAGCTTGAACATTTGGAAGTTCACGGTTCATGTATTGCTGAAGCCTGGCTTGGAGAATTTTGAGCTTTGCTTTACTAGCGTGTGAGATGAGTGCAACTGTGCAGTAGTTTGAGCATTCTTTGGCATTGCCTTTCTTTGGCATTGGAATGAAAACTGACCTTTTCCATTCCTGTGGCCACTGCTGACTTTTCCAAACTTGCTGACATATTGAGTGCAGCACTTTCACAGCATCATCTTTCATAATTTGAAATAGCTCACCTGGAATTCCATCACCTCCACTAGCTTTGTTTGTGGTGATGCTTTCTAAGGCCCACTTGACTTCACATTCCGGGATGTCTGGCTGTAGGCCAGTGATCACACAATCGTGATTCTCTGGGTCGTGAAGATCTTTTTTGTACAGTTGTTCTGTGTATTCTTGCCACCTCTTCTTAATATCTTCTGCTTCTGTTAGGTCCTTACCATTTCTGTCCTTTATCGACCCCATCTTTGCATGAAATGTTCCCTTGGTATCGCTGATTTTCTTGAAGACATCTCTAGTCTTTCCCATTCTGTTGTTTTCCTCTATTTCTTTGCATTCATCACTGAGGAAGGCTTTCTTATCTCTCCTTGCTATTCTTTGGAACTCTGCATTCAGGTGGGAATATCTTTCCTTTTCTCCTTTGCTTTTCGCTTTTCTTCTTTTCACAGCTATTTGTAAGGGCTCCCCAGACAGCCATTTTGCTTTTTTTGCATTTCTTTTCCATGGGGATGGTCTTAATCCCTGTCTCCTGTACAATGTCACAAACCTCTGTCCATAGTTCATCAGGCAGTCTATCTTTCAGATCTAGTCCCTTAAATCTATTTCTCACTTCCACTGAATAATCGTAAGGGATTTGATTTAGGTCATACCTGAATGGTCTAGTGGTTTTCCCCACTTTCTTCAATTTAAGTCTGAATTTGGCAATAAGGAGTTCATGATCTGAGCCAGTCAGCTCCTGGTCTTGTTTTTGCTGACCATATAGAGCTTCTCCATCTTTGGCTGCAAAGAATAAAATCAGTCTGATTTCGGTGTTGACCATCTGGTGATGTCCATGTATAGAGTCTTCTCTTGTGTTGTTGGAAGAGGGTGTTTGCTATGATCAGTACATTCTCTTGGCAAAACTCTATTAGTCTTTGCCCTGCTTCGTTCCGTATTCCAAGGCCAAATTTGCCTTTTACTCCAGGTGTTTCTTGACTTCCTCCTTTTGCATTCTAGTCCCCTATAATGAAAAGGACATCTTTTTTGGGTGTTAATTCTAAAAGATCTTGTAGGTCTTCATAGAACCATTCAACGTCAGCTTCTTCAGCGTTACTGGTTGGGGCATAGGTTTGGATTACTGTGATATTGAATGGTTTGCCTTGGAAACAAACAGAGATCATTCTGTCGTTTTTGAGATTGCATCCAAGTACTGCATTTTACCTATGTACAAATTACAGGAGTGGGATTACTGGGTAATAAGTATATGAAAATTCAATGTAGGTTGCTTTGCCAGATGTTTCTTCATGAAAATTCTTGTTTTTCCATATCCTCCCTAATATACTTGGTATTCTAATTTTCTAATGATTTAATGGAGGTAATGTTATTTTATCATCTTAATTTGCATATTTTGATTACTACTGAGTCAGAACATCTTTCTATATACTTGAAAAGTAGTGTGTCTTCCCTTCTTGTGAACTAGGAATTGATATCCTTTCCCATTTTTTCTGTTGGAATTTCTGTCTTGATTTACAAGAATTGCTGGTTTATGGTGGTGCAGGAGGCATGAGTGGTCACAGCAGTGGCTTTAATCCATTTGTGATTTCTTCCTTGTTTTTGATGTTGCCACTGTGTCAGATGTCCATTAAAAGTTTGAGATGGTCCCTAAACATTTTGGGGGGTCTGTATAAAAATTTGGGGGTGCATGAAGTTTCAGATATCGGTATAGTGTTTAGCTTGTCTGCCAGTTCATATACTTTCTGTGTTTGTACTTACGCTTAGGTCTTCCAGCTCATTGTCTTTGGAGGCTCTTGATAGGCAGAGTGGAAGGAGTTCTATGCTGTTTGTTTACAGTTTTCCCCAAAACCTACCCTTAGTACGTTTTTGCCCATTGAAATTGGGAAGAGCTGAGAGTTGGGAATTCCCTGGCAGTCCAGTGGTTAGGACTCTATGCTTCCATTGCAGGAGCCACAGTTTTGCTCTCTGGTCAGGGAACTAAGATCCCGCTTGCCACATAGCATGACCAGGAGAAAAGAAAAAAAAAATTGGGGAAAAGAAACAAAAAGAAAAATCAAAGAAAGAAAAAAGGAGAAAAGAAAAGGTATGACTTAGTGACCAGAGAAATCAAGGAGTAAGTGGTAGTTGTGAGAAAGGGTAGAACACAAGTGATTTGAAGATTCCAGGCTTAGGGGCTGAAGTAGACCTGAAGAGATCTGTATACACAAAGGAAGATTTGCGGGCTGAAGTAGACCTGAAGAGATCTGTATACACAAAGGAAGATTTGCTCTTCAAAATCAGCCTATAATGCTTTGACTCAGCCTTTTCTAAGATTAAGAGAATTACTTGCAACTCTTCCTTTTTCTTACTCATAAAACTATATATAGTCCACTCAAGAAAGATAATTTTCACTCTTTTTGGAGTTTGAATGCTAAGAGATGGGCTTAGAAAACTGGAAGATTACAAAGTAGAATATGATTCATAATAGGTAATCATAATAGGTTTGAAGTATTCAAAATTTTAAAATTTTAGGACTTTCCTTGTGGTACAGTGGATAAGTGTCAGCCTACCAATGCCGGAGACATGGGTTTGATCCCTAGTCCAGGAAGATTCCGCATACTGTGGAGCTGGTGGGCCTGCCTGTCACAACTGCCGAGCCTGCACTCCAGAGCCTGTGCTCTGCAAGAAGAGAAGCCACCACAATGAGAAGTCTGTGTGCAGCCATGAAGACCCAAATTAATTAATTAAAAAATGTTAAAAATTTGAAAGCTATATACTGTTCATATACAGTTGAGTAAATATGTCTATCTGTAAAAAAAAAACAAAAACAAACATTGGCCTTAAGATACCTGCTTGAGCACCCAGTGACCAGCTGTACCAGTGTAAAATAAAATTTGTCTATCCCGGATCTGCTCTTCAGCATCCTTCAGTCACAGACTGGGATCACAGAGCACCCTGGGCAGCTCATCCATGTGTCCTCAGGAGGGACTCCCACCCCTCTTCCTTCTTCATCAGACGGAGCAAGATAGACTTCGTTCCAAAAGAAGAACTACCGGATCCCCACATTTAAAAGATTTCTCCTTCTTCTGAGTCTGGAACAGTAAAGACTTGACAAATCCAGTGCAGTCTTTGCCAGGATACTATAGGTGATGAAATGCCGAGCTTGTGTGACATTGAGACTTTATAACTTACTTAAAATCTCACATTCTATGATGGTACTTATGCCCAGGAAACTTTGCTTGAAGGGAGTGGAAGAATTTTCATTTGCAGTTTAATTGTCATGTATCATCAGTAAGGACTGGATTTGTATACCAGTGACAGAAAACTCAATAAATACTGGCTTGAGCAAATGAGGATTTGCTTTTCTCATGTAATGTGAAGTGCAGAGAGAGACAATTCATGGCTGATGCAACTGCTGAAGAATGTTACCAAGGAACTCATATCCTGTGTTCTTAGCCTATAGTTGTTGTCTTTATGATCACAAGGTGGCTGTTGTATCTCTGGAGACTTCATGGAGTTTTTGGAAGGAAGAATGGGGAAGGATAAAGGGAAATTGCTTTTTGTAAGGCTTTGCATATTTTTGATAGACTGTATCCTCTCAAGAGATTGATAACCACCTTTCCTTGGCCAGAACATGTGGCATAGTTGGCGTGACTTGATATTTAACTTATCGTATGTGAAAGTAGTATAGAATAGTGGTTGAGAACATGCACTTGAGTTTGAAAATTTGGCTAGCTCTGTGACTTTTAACATCACTTGTGTTGATTTCCTTATCTATAAAGGATTGAGTTAATATATGTCATTATTTAAGTGGACATGCATAGCTTGTGTTAAGTATTAGTTATCATTAGCATCTTCACCACCTGGAAGAGTTATTGAAATTGTAACTGTAAATTTATCACTCAGGAAATTAGTTTTCTTTGAAATAGAAAATAGAAGAGCATTTAGATGAGTAGGTGTTGTCTCTGGTACCAGGGATGATCGAAAAGATGGTAGAACTTAATTACTTTTGTGATTGCACCACACTGAAAAAAGTTACGGGCAAGTTAAAATATTGGGGTCAGTTAAATTATTCATTTCATTCATGTTAGAACTTGATGGCCCACAGATTATTATTTTACCAGCAATCCACTGAAGTTCATTCAGCCCAATAGAAATTTCATCTCTCATCAGTAAAAAATTTGAAGACTTACCTGTGTACTGAAATATGATTTTGTTGATACTGTTATGACTTTTTCCAATTTGTAATTAGTCTAATTAAAAAATGTATTAATTATTTTTCTATTTGTTTTTAGCCCCATCTGCTTTGATATGATCGAGGAAGCATACATGACGAAGTGTGGTCACAGCTTTTGGTAAGATGATTTTATTTAGTGAAATTGTCTTCTGGCAGTTTTTAACTTGTGTGTAAATGTAGCCAGTGAGAAGTTGCATTTTTATAGTTGCTGTTGGTTATTTTGAATCATATTTCCTTGACTGATATGACTTTATAGGTTTGACGTCTCAAGGCAAATGTGGTTAATGGTGTAGTTTCTGTGAAATACTTTGATTTACCATGAAATCAAATATGAAATTATAATTAATAAACTTCTGGGTTTATTAATTGTTTAAAGAGCTTTGACTGCTGTTTTAGGAAACTGGAGGGTGCTGGGTATCAGAATGAAGCATGAAATACCTTTAACTCACTCCTGGGGGTCAAATGTGAGGGTCGTTAAAGCAGGCTAGCAGGTCATTGAAAAAGGATATTAGAGGATTAAAAATTTCTGGTCCTTTAACACTACTCAGTGCTGTCTTTAGGTTATATGTCACATAAATTTGTGTATTTTGAAAGCATTTCAGTTGTGATGAAATACACATATCGTAAAATGTACCATCTTAGTCATTTTTAAGTGAGTAATGTTGAGTGTTGTTCACATTGTTGTGCAGTCAGTCTCCAGAATGTTTTCATCTTGTAAAACAGAAACTGTCCTTATTAAACAAGTCCCCATATCCCTCTTCCCCAACCTCTGCTAGTCACTATTCTACTTGCTGTGACTTTTGACTACCCTGGATACCTCATATAAGTAAATCAACCAGTATCTGTTTTTTGTGACTGTCTCATTTCACTCAGCATAGTGTGCTCCGGTTTCATCCATGTTGTAGCGTGTGTCACAGTTTCCTTCCTTTCTGAGGCTGAATGACATTTAATTGCATGTACAGTTGGCCCTACATATCTGCAGGTTCAGCATCTGTGGGTTCAACCAACTAGGGCTCAGAAGTATTTGAAAAAAAATTCCAGAAAATTCTAAAAAGAGAAACTTGAATTTGCAGCTCACTGGCAACTATTTCCATAGTATTTACATCATATTAGATATTATAAGTGGTCTAGAGATGCTTTAAAGTATACAGGAGGATGTGCAGTAAGCTATATGCTAATACTGTACTATTTTGTATAAGGGACTTGAGCATTCTTGGATTTTGGATCCTTGGAGGCCCTGGAAGCAATTCCCTGTGGATACCAAGGGATGACCGCATGTATCACACTTTGTGCGTTCATCTCTCTGTGGACACTGGCGTTGCTTTCATCTGTTGAAACTACGGTTAATAATGCTGCTTTGAACACTGATGTATAACTAGCTTTTTGAAATCCTGCTTTCAGTTCTTTCAAGTGTTTACCTGGAAGTAAAATTACTGGATCATGTGGTGAATCTGTGTTTAATCTTCTGTGGAACCGCCATACTGTTTTTCCTGCCTGCAGTACAATTTTGCATCCCCTCAACAGTGCACAAGGGTTCCAGTTTGTCCGTGTCCTCTCCAGTACTTGTTATTTCTGGTTTGATTCTTTTTTTTTTTTTTTTAAATAATGGTCATCCTAATGAGTATGTAATTTCTGTATGTTTAATTCCTTTAGTTTATTTATTTATCTGTTTGATTCAAGATGATATATTCTACTTCCAACCAACTCCCTAAATTATTTACACTGTTTATTTAATATTTCTGTTGTGTTATACCCAACAGGCATACCTGCTTCTTTAACAACTCAGTAGCAATCGTTTTGCTCCCAGTTGTAGCAAGCAAAAATGTCTGCAGCCATTGCCAGATATCCCTTGCTGCTGCTGCTAAGTTGCTTCAGTCGTGTCCGACTCTGTGCGACCCCACAGACGGCAGCCCACCAGGCTTCCTGTCCCTGGGATTCTCCAGGCAAGAACACTGGAGTGGGTTGCCATTTCCTTCTCCAATGCATGAAAGTGAAAAGCGAAAGTGAAGTCATTCAGTCATGTCTGACTCTAGCGACCCCATGGACTGCAGCCTACCAGGCTCCTCAGTCCATGGGATATTCCAGGCAAGAGTACTGGAGTAGGGTGCCATTGCCTTCTCCAGATATCCCTTAGGAGACAAAATTGCCCTTAGTTGAGCATCCTGATGTAAAGCTGAAAGAGCACGGTCTTGAAGTTGATGGACCAGGAATCTAGTTCTGGGTTCTGGGTCTAAAATTTACCTTTGTCAAGTCATTCAGCCTATCTTCTGCTGCTGCTCTCCAACTCTCAACCCCCATTGTCTTCGTGTCTTGTCACCTCTTCTTCTTTCACAGATTTGAAAGGAAAGTGTGAAAACAGATTGTAAGGTGAGGTTTTCATTTTTCCTAACTGCCCTTCTCTAACTTATAATTTACTGTGGCATTTAAAAAAAGCTTAAGAGTGTGCTAAATCAGTTCAGAGATCTTGTTTCACTGAGTTGTGAAATATAATAAATTACTGATTGACTTTATAACTAGACAGTCCTAGTCTTTTCAGTGAGTCCTGTAGTCTTCATGATATGTCTTTAGGTCATTGTTGGGAAGCCCCATTAGTTTCTTAAATACCCTTTTTTTCTTTCAAATAAAAATAAAGTTTAGATCCTTGTTACAGTTCAAGTTACTGTGTTACACTCTGATGTGATTATGTTTTAAAATACCTACCAGAGAGCAGTTTTTGGTAGGATAGAGATAATAACATTGACAGGAACCAATAAACTTGGAGTCTGACAATCCCACCCCCAGGCTTGATAAACTATGAAATATTTTGTGGTGGTGGTGGTTTAGTTGCTAGGTCATGTCCACCTCTTGCAACACCATGGACAGAGGAGCCTAGCAGGCTACAGTCCATGGGATTCTCCAGGCAAGAATACTAGAGTGGGTTACCATTTTCTTCTCCAGGGGATCTTCCCAACCCAGAGATTGAACCTGGGTATCCTGCATTGTAGGCAGATTCTTTACCAACTGAGCTACAAGGGAAGCCCCTAAATATTTTGAACTTTTGTTTAAAGCAAAAGCTCATAATTATTTACCTTATCTATTATGTGAGGCCTATGGAACTTTAGTCATGAACAGTAGCCTGTTATATCAACTCTTTGCTAACTTGAACCCTGGGGCTGGTAACCTGGAGTCAAGTTGTATGCCAACTGAAGGCTCAATCCAGAGTATTAACACTAAATCAAATTGAGTCACATTAACTGTTTATCCCTGGTCCCACTTATAAATGATAAGTCTTTCCTAGTAACACGTTGGAGACCATAAAGCAGGAAGTTCTTTCTCTTTATTCATTCCCACTTCACAGTGAACCTGCTATTAATGTTAGCTATAGTCTAACTTAAACTCAGTGATATCATTTTAAAAAACTGGCTTCTGTATGGTATAGAGATAAGGCTTGTTCTTTCTTTCCCTCTTGCTGTCTCCAGGTTGTCCCCTGTCCCCTGCTTCTCTGACCTCATGTATACCAGTGGCTGATTTACTATTTTGCTTTATTACAAATTAGTTATAATTAATAGGGTCCCTCAGTGTTGTCATCACAGCATACCTGTGATCAAGCCTGAGGGTCAGTTTGTCTGTTGGGACTTTTGACTAATCGACCATCTTGTACTTTACTAGTACCAGGTTGTTATATACAAGCGCTGGTACTAATCTGTTCTTTCTGTACCCCCTTTTTTTGAGAATTTTCTAATTACTCAGTTTTCTTTATCTGTTTATCCCTGTTGATTCAGACAGAAAAATCTATTATATTTTGTAGGTAGGTAAGTACTTAATAGGAGAAACAGAACAACTATATACATCTGTGGAGAAATGGTCATTCTTTGTGACCAGATCTACACTTGTTAGGGAACACAGGTGACCATTTATGTCAGCACACTGTGGTACTAAGTCTTTTTTAAGAGTTGCAGTGTGAGTAGCTATTGAAAACTTCTCAGGTGGACCCCAAATATATATATCCTTCTTATCTCTTTATGCTCACCTATTTCGATTGCTAGTTTAGGTACTTGCTCTTCTTTTGGAATCCACAACACTGCATTTGGACTTGTGTTGGTCAGGTAGATAGATGAATGAGAATGAATCAGAGTCACTGTGATAGGGCTTCTCAGGCAATGCTAGTGGTAAAGACCCTGCCTGCCAGTGCAGTAGATACCAGTTGCAGGTTCAGCCTCTGGGTTGGGAAGATTCCCAGGAGGAGGGCATGGCTACCCACTCCAGTATTCTTGCCTGGAGAATCCCCATGATCAGAGAAGCCCAGCACCTACAGTCCATAGAGTTGCAAAGAGTTGAACACGACTGAAGCGACTTACCATGAATGCATGCAAACTTTCTTGAAGTATTTTATATGACCCAGAAGGCAACAGAAGTATGTCTCTTTTTTGTTTATATCTGTTTTTTCATGTATTCAGCATTTATTGAGTTCCAACTCTTCAGTGGGATATTAGGCTAGATATTGAGGGTAGAGAGATAAATGAAACAAATCTCTGCTTTTAATTAGCAAATAGAGCTGCTGAGACATATACACAGATTAAGTACAGAATAAGACAGTTACTATTTCTCAAACTAGAGAGGAACTACCTGAGGTGGTAGTCAGGTAGTAGATGTTATAAAATAAATTTGATTCATCTTATTATCACTGCACTTTTGTATGGTGGGATGTAATTTGATACATTTAAATTTTACAGTTTAGATGGGTATTATCAAGTACAGTGCAGAAAAGTCATTTGAGCTTCTGTTTCTGGTTGTGTCCTAGACTTCTTTTTTTTCCTTCTGGGAGAGGATGGTATGGTAATAAGCTTAATAACAAGAGATATGATTTGGGGGTTGAAGAAAGGAGAGGAGAATATTCTACTGGATTCAGGAATAATTTGTATATTGACAAACTCTCTTTAGTTTATTGATAAACTAAATAAACAATTTAGTTTATTCTCATCATTTTATTTGCTCATTTTCCAACTAGCATTTCTTTTCAAAAGCTATTTGCTATAACCCCTAATGTCCTTCTTCTGCTTATCTGTTAGCCCCTGTCTCCCACCTTTAATAACCTTCTCAGATTCTCTCCTTCTTGACTTGCTTTATTTGAACATGCAGGTGTCTTTTATTTCCTCATGGTCACACAGAGTGGCCTGTGGGATCTTAGTTCCCCAACCAGGGATCTAACCTGGGACATACCAGTAAAGTGCAGAGTTCTTAATCACTGGACCTCCAGGGAATTCCCTGCAGTTTTGTTATTTTTTTGGTAAGGATTAAATCTTGTCATGTGGGCAAGTATTCCGGTAATATTAATTCATTTCCTTTTCCCCTAAGCAGACTATAAATGTTTCCATGTTGGAACTTTTAATCTATTGTATTTGCATATCTTCTTTATGCTTTTCCCTTGCAATAAAAATAAAAACAATTTAACATTAAAATGAAAAAAAATACTATTTCTTTCATTGAAATTTCCATGTAGGAATTTTTTTCCTATATGGAATCTATCTTGTGGTAATATGGTGTTCCTAGCCTGGTCATAGTTGCAAGGAGGGTGATGATATTGTTTCTGGAACACTGTGCAAGGCATTTGTTCAGTGTGTGAGTACCTATTAAATGCCAGAGACCACCGTTACAGTGATTCTCTGTCACATCCTCCTCTTTTGCTTGTCTTCCAGTAACACATGTGAGGTGAGAAAGTAGATAATAATGAGAACAGAGCGACCTGATAGTTGTAGGTTTTTGTTTTGATAAGGTGGAAGAAAGTAGGCAGACACAAAAATCTCCTTCAGTTTATGAAGGTGAAGTCAATTTATAGCAACTTGGACCCAGAATAAAACAGGTACTGTCAGTGGATAGCCAACAGGGACCTACCATACAGCAGAGGGAACTCTGCTTAATGTTATGTAACAACCCAAATGGGAAAAGAATTTGAAGAAGAGTAGATACATATATATGTGTAATTGAATTACTTTGTTGTTCACCAGAAACTAACACAATAGTGTTAATCAACTATACTCCAACGTAAAATAAAATGTTAAAAAAAAGAGATATTGTCTTTTTTTTAGGAATCATCTTTATACATAAATCACTCTAATAAAAATTTAGAAGTAACTTTTTTTCCTGATTATTAGGAGCAGTACATGTTTACTATAGAAACTTGTAGACACTGCCAAAGAAAAAGTTTCCCATAATTATATGACCCAGAGGCACATACTGTTAACATTATGGTGAATGTCTTTTTTGATTTATTTTAAATGTACACATTTAAATGCACACAGTTTTGGTGTGGAGTCTTCAGGATTTTTTTTTTAACAGAGTATCATGTCATCTGCATACAATTATAGTTTTACCTCTTCCTTTACTTTTACCTTTTATTTCTTTTTCTTGTCTGATTGCTATGACCAAAACTACTAGAACTAATGAATGAATTCAGCAAAGTAGCAGGGTAGAAGATCAGTATGCAGGAATCTGTTGTGTTTCTTTACACTAACAATGAAATGTCAGAAAGAGAAAGTAAAAACAAGACAATCCCATTTAAAATTGCATTAAAGAAATTAAAATACCTAGGAATAAACTTAACCAAACTGCAGTCCATGGGGTCATAGAGAGTCGGACATGACTGAACAGCAACAACAAAGGATAATGAAAGATCTGTATGCTGAGAATGATAAAACATTGATAAAGGAAAGATGATACAAAGAAGTGGAAGGTATTCCCGGCTTTTGAATTGGAAGAATTAATACTGTTAAAATGGCCACACTGCCCAAAGCTTCTACATATTTAATGTGATCCCTATCAAATTATCCATGGCATTTTTCACAGAGCTAGGACAGATAATCCTAAAATTTATATGGAACCATAAAGACCTAGACTTGCCAAAGCAATTCTGAGGAAAAATAGCAAAGCTGGAAGCATAACCCTCCCAGGCTTTGGACAGTACTACAAAGTTACGGTAATCAAAACAGCATGGTGTTGGCATAAAAACAGATGCATGGATCAATGGAACAGCATAGAGAGCCCAGAAATAAACCCACATGCATATGGTCAATTAATCCCAACAAAGGAAGCAAGAATATACAATGGAGAAAAGACAGTCTCTTCAGCAGGTGGTGTTGGGAAAGCTGGACAGCTGCATATAAATCTATGAAATTACAACACTCGCTTATACCATACACAAAAATAAACTCAAAATGACTTACAAACTTAAATATAAGAGATGGTACCATAAAAGTTGTAGAGGAAAGCATAGGCAAACATTCTTTGACATAAGTTACACCAATGTTATCTTAGTTCAGTCTACCAAGGCAAAAGATAAAAAAATAAAAGCAAACAAATAGATGGGACCTAATCAAACATATGCTTTTGCACAGCAAAGGAAACCATAAACAAAATGAAAAAATAACATACAGACTGGGAGAAAATATTTGCAAATGATGTGACCAGCAAGGGCTTAACTTCCAAAATAAACAGGTAGGTCATGAATCTCAGTGTAAAACAAACAAACAAACAAAAAAACAAAAACAGCCCAATTAAAAAATGGGCAGAATACCTGAATAAACATTTCTCCAGAGAAGACATACAGAGGGCCATCAATTGGGTGATAAAATGCTCCACATTGCTAATTCGTAGAGAAATGAAAATCAGAACTACAGTAAGTATCATCTCACATTGGTCAGAATGGCCATCATCAAAAAGTCTACAAATAAGTAATTGCTGGAGAGGGTGTGGAGAAAAAGGAACCCTCCTACATTATTGGTAGAAAGGTAAATGGGTGCGGCCCTTGTGGAAAGCAGTCTGGAGATTCCTGAAAACACTAAAAACAGAGTTACCACATGACCCTACAATCATACTTCTAGGCACATATCCTGAGAAAATGCTACTTCAAAAAGATACATGCACTCAAATGTGCACAGCAGCACTATTTACAGTAGCTAAGACAGGGAAGCACCTGAAATATCCATCAACCAATGATAAGTGGATAAAGAAGATGTGGTATGTATTCAGTGGAATATTACTCAGCCATTAAAAGTAAAGCATTGGCATTTTAGCAACATGGGTGGACCTAGAGATCATCCTACGAAGTGAAGTAAGTCAGGCAGAGGAAGACAAATACCACTTAGAAGCAGAATCTAGAAAAATAACACAACTTATTTATAAGACAGAAACAGGCTGACAGACCTAGAAAACAACTTAGGGTTACCAAAAGGGAAAAGGGCTGGGAGGGATAAATTGAGTGTGGGATTAATAGATACACAGCATTGTATATGAAATAGGCAACAAGGATTTACCATTGTTTAGTTTACAGAACTATATTCAGTACCTTGTAATAACCTGTAATGGAAAAGAATCTGAAGCTGCTCGTGTGAAACTAACAAAACATTGTAAATTAACTACAATTTAATTAACAAATTTTAAAAAATGTACACATACACAATTTTTTAAAACAGTGGAATTGTATCCACTGTGTTAAAGATTATTTTTATTCAGTAACATAGTGAAAGTCGCTCAGTCATGTTAGACTCTTTGCAACACCATGGACTATATAGTCCATGGAATTCTCCAGGCCAGAATGCTAGAGTGGGTAGTGTTCCCTTCTCCAGGGGTTCTTTCCAACCCAGAAATCGAACCCAGGTCTGCTATATTGCAGACGGATTCTTTACCAGCTGAGCCACAAGGAAAGCCGAAGAATAGTGAAGTGAGTAGCCTACCCTTTTCCAGTGGATCTTCTGACCCAGGAGTCGATCTGGGGTCTCCTGCATTGCAGGTGGATTCTTTATCAACTGAGCTATCAGGGAAGCCCTAGTAATGTAATGATTATTTTCATAATATCAATCTGATATTTCTTTTCTATTTAGTTGAATGACATTTTCAAAGTTTTTATTATAAGGCAATATACAATTGTCAAAAGCCAAGCATTATAGAAATAAATAATCTGAAAAGGGAAAAATTTATCATAATCTTATTTCTCTAGCTAGGCCTATAATAGTTATTATTTTTCATGGCTTATAGTTACATATTATGATACGAATTTTATTGGCTCTATACATTGGATTGATGTTTACAAATTTATGTAGTCAATTTCCTAATGTCTTGGTTGCTTCTAACTTATTTTGCTGTTTACAAATAACTTTGAATTGAACATTTTTATACTTATATATATTTGCTTATTTCCTAAAGATAAATTCCAGGAAGTAATATCACTGCATCAAAGAGGTTTCACAGCCTTAAGAATTTTCCATACGATTTGTCTTCTAGAAAGTTATGGTAGTTAAATTTCCTGCAACAGCATATGAAGTTATTTATTTGTACATGTACTCCTAACTCTGATAGCCTTTTGTTTATTTTTCTATTCTGATTGGTAAAAGGAAGTATATAATTTTAAATCACTTTATCATCCTAGTGAAGATGGTATTTCCCATGCTTATTGACTAATTTTTGGTTTGTTGATTTTTCTGTTCTTCTCTGATTTTCTTTTTATTTGAATCTTGTTATATTAAGGCTATCAGCACTCCAAGAACACAGTTTGTTTGCTTAACTAAATTGTAGGCTTTTGTTTTTCTTCCTATTGTTATGTACCGTTTAAATTGCATAAACTTACATTTTAAATTTTATATCCTGTAGGCTTGTTACTTGAGTTTATTTTTAAATAACTTTCATATACTATTATCTAATAAATGTCCTATGTACTTTTTTTATGATATAGAAGTATAAGCTGTAATAAAGTTGATAACTGCTAGATTACTTATGTTGAAAATGAGGAATAGAAAACTAATAGGCATTATTTTGTGACCAGTTTGCTAATTAGTCACTGATTTAATGAAGCCTATTTTATTTTTTCTTTGTTAATAGCTACAAGTGTATTCATCAGAGTTTGGAGGATAATAATAGATGTCCCAAGTGTAACTATGTTGTGGATAATATTGACCATCTGTATCCTAATTTCTTGGGTGAGTCTTTGGAATGATTTTTAATTTTTAAAAATATTCAGTCCACAAAAGGTTGTGCTAGCACTAATTTATTTAGAGAACATAACTTAGAGGTAAGCATGTCTCTGTCCTAGTCACCAGAGTCCTTTCCCCTGTCTTCCTTGGGTTATGACATTGATTCTGTACTATATATACCATATATCATATTATATCTGTTTCATTAAAAAAACATTGGTACAATTCTTAGGTTCTTACACTGATAGCTAGGTAGAATGTGAGGCTGTAGGAGAATACCAGAGTCTCAGATCCCTGTCTCTGTATCTTGTTGTGCATTCTTGTTTCTGTTTTGGGGCAGCAGCAGTGGAGGGAAAAGTTAATGGAGAATGGCAAGGGGGGAAAAAGTTGGGTATGAGCACTCCTGGATGAGAGAACAAGAGGTTATGGCCTGAGGGGCAACTGAAAAGTAAAGCTGGGAAAAGCAAGACGTGAATATGGAACATTTAAGGGAGGAATGGTGACTGGAGAAGACAGATACAAATAGGGAACCTTAAGGTAAATGGTAAGTAGTTGGGAATAATACCTAGTCAGAGACCAGTTATGAAAAATCTAGAAATTCTGCTTGTTTAAAAGCCTTAGGTAGTGTGGAAAGTCTTCAGCTTGAGTTTTTGTGAATGAAGATTAATTTTCAGGTGTGGATCGGCAGGAAGTAGGGCACTATTGGTTATGTATATCAGAGAGGATAATTCTTTCTAAAGTGTAACATACTTGGAGGTAAGGATATATAGATTCTGACCTCCCTGTGCTTCAGTTGCACTTTGATTTGTTTGGTGTTTTATAATATTAAATCATGACATGGAACCTGTTTAGCCATGGCTTTCCTTTTTTATTTCTGTTCTAAAATTCCATTGACTTCAACCCTTTCTTCTCTTTCATTCTTCATTGCACTCCAATGTCTTTTCATAAAGGAAAATAAATCATTGGATGATTGCATAGCAGAAAGGAACCCTGAAGAAAATATTTTGATGATTTTCTGTTGAAATACCAAGCTCTTCTAGATAGATAAAATCTTATAACAAACTAGGAGAATGAACTTAGGAAAAGAAGAAATACTAATTGATATGATGCTCTGTGGGACTGGACTTCATGAGCTGAGTTAGGGAAACTGAAGTCCTGCAAAGCAGACGCCTTTGTCCTTGAACTTACGAACATGGATTGATGCTAGTTTGTGAGTTTTAGAATCACTTCTCTTTGAGTTCTTATAACTTCAGAAAGCTACTCCTTCTTTTGGAATGGTTAAGTACAGCAAGGAAATCAGTGATCTTAAGATTTTGGTATTTACCAAAAATTTCAGGCAGTATTCCTTAATGAAACTATAAGTTAGAAATTCTCTTACGTAAATTTCTAAATAGAGTGAGAATACCATACGGAAGGAGTGTGAAAATATTAACACTAAGATGTAATTTCATAGTTTATATATTCTCAAATGTATACATTCAGTGAATAGTGAAGTCATAATTACTGTTTTCCTTAGCTAGACATTATCTTCATTATGATCTAGTTTTTAATCTTCTCTTTATATGGGTAAAGAATTTTGGTTTTAGGTAATTTAAGTGTTAAGTATTTTATGCCCAGATTTGAAGTCTTGGATATAATGCAGCTTCCATATGAGTATTTATGTCAGCTGTAGAAATAACATGTCATCCTGATACATTTATTCTGTTTCACTGCCTGTCACCCTTTCCAGTCTTTACCTTTATACAGTGACAGTCAAATCCTTAGGTTCCTATGCACTCAGGAAGCTACTGAGATCTGTTTCTGAAAGTGATATATCACTTGTTTTTTCTGTACTGAAAAAAACACATTTTATTCCCATTGATTTAGTTTGAGATTACATGATTTGTATAATGCCTGTAGTTCTTCGCTGGACTAGAAAAATGTTGAGCCTTCTAAAAGTAATATCAGATTTCTTCTTGAGCATCGTAAAATAAGTGTAAGTTATATGATTCTGAAGTATTCTAATATTTTTATTGATAGATAAGGATCCTTCGCTTTTAATGCTTTACATTTACTTGAGTCATGGCTAGAGGGCTAGAGGGCTACACATTTTCAGAAAGATCTTCAAACCTTTTTGCTTGGATGACACATAAAAATTCTGAAAAATGATGTACTTCCCACATTGATGCCATATTTAAATTAGCATCCAAATTTTTTCTTTGTAAGTTTTAGTGCTTGTAAAGAATATAGTTTAAAAAGTATTATAAATATGGTTATTTAAAAATAAGCTTTTATCTCTTTTTAAAATGTATCTAGTGGAAACTGAATAGTATAGTGATTTGATACTTACCATAGTTTCAAAAAAACAATGAGAAATTTTGTATTTTGTCCCTTTGAACTTCTGCTTAAGAGAAGTGGGCAGTTATGGGCACAAATTGAAAATTGCCCACATAATTTTGTCATTATGTATTTTTGGGACTTCCCTGGCAGTTCCCTGGTTAAGACTCCATGCTTCCAATGCAGGGGGCACAGGTTCAATCATTGGTTGGGAAATTAGGATCCCACATGCTGCGCAAAGTGGCCAAAAAAATACACACACACACATATACACACATGCTTGAAATTCTTACTGATTTATCTGTCGTACTTTTCTGTAACAGAAAATAGAAATTACAGACTTTGAAGATTCTTTTGAACTTTTGAGTGTGGTTTTCCTGATTTGTAATTATTTGACATGCATTTGATCAAATAAATATCTACAAATTTTGTAAAATATTAGACAGAAATTTATTGAAAGTGCTTAATGTGTGATGATGTTCTTCTCAATCAGTTCCATTGCCACTGATAGTTATTACTAGGACAGGGATTCCGTTTCATGTATATTTTCTTAATTTATTTAGGATCATCACAGTTTTTTAAAAAAATTGGGATATAATTGACATATAACATTGTGTAAGTTTAAGACTTTTCCTTTTTATTTTGAAAAGGGTAAGTCATGAGAAACTCGGCTTACGTAAATACTCTGATGGGGATGGAAGGAACTTTGTTCCAGCACTGTCACTTATTTCTTTGACCTCCTTCTGAATTACATGCTTCAAAAACAGAAGCACTCATTTAGTAAAAAAAACAAAATTTTTTTTTTACCTGCCATAATCATGAACAAATCCACTTCTTTCTTCAGTTTTAATGAGAGCAAAGAATTGGAAGTCATACACTCCAAACACAAGTAGATTTGGTTTTCTGGTCTTTAGACTCATGCATTTTTTTGTCAAGACAGGTATTTCGATTTTTTCCTTGCATGCCCTGAGCCCTACACTACAGTTCCTCCTTTTTCTTCTTCCTCTATCTTTCTTCTTTCCTTCCCCCTTCCCCCAAAAGGGGCATAACTCTCACTTTTTGCCTTTCTATCCTCTTTGCTCTTTAGTTCAGGTCAGTTGCTCAGTCATGTCCTGGCTCTTTGTGACCCCATGGACTGTAGCATGCCAGGTTTCCCTGTCCATCACCAGCTCCTGGAGTTTGCTCAAACTCATGTCCATCGAGTCAGTGATGCCATCCAACCATCTCATCCTCTGTCATCCCCTTCTCCTCCTGCCTTCAATCTTTCCCAGCATCAGGGGGTTTTCCAGTGAGTTAGTTCTTCGCATCAGGTGGCCAAAGTATTGGAGCTTCAACTTCAGCATTAGTCCTTCTGATGAATATTCAGGACCGATTTCCTTTAGGATGGACTGGTTTGATCTCCTTGCAGTCCAAGGGACTCTCAAGAGTCTTCTCCAGCACCACAGTTCAAAAGCATCAATTCTTTGGCACTCAGCCTTCTTTATGGTCCAACTCTCACATCCATCCATGACTACTGGAAAAACCATACCTTTGACTAGATGGACCTTTGTTGGCAAAGTAACGTCTCTGATTTTTAATATTCTGTCTAGGTTTGTCATAGCTTTTCTTCCAAGGAGCAAGCGTCTTTTAATTTCATGGCTGTGGTCACCATCTGCAGTGATTTTGGAGCCCAGGAAAATACAGTCTGTCACTGTTTCCATTGTTTCCCCATCTATTTGCCATGAGGTGATAGGGCCAGATGCCATGGTCTTCATTTTTGAATGTTGAGTTTTAAGCCAGCTTTTTTACTCTCCTCTTTCACTTTCATCAAGAGGCTTCTTCCTCTCACTTGTAGGGAGTTCTGGGGACCCTTCCCCTTACCAGGCTGCTCTTTGTCCCAGTGTGTTCAGGAATGGGGACCTGTTAGGTCCCCTGTTTAGCCTGAAGCTGTTCCAGGCCACCAGCGAGGACTGGGAAGCAGTGTTGAAGCTTGTGACTGAGAACATGAAATTACAGAGCGGGCCTGTGGGCAAGTGAGTCTGGGGATTGCGGGAACTGGGCTGTCTTTCACTCCTGTTGCTGGGAGGCTCATGCAGGGCCAGGGGGTGTGTCTCCTCCAACCTCTGCAGTGGCTCTCCTGCACTCCTACGAGGGCTTACTCCAGCTCTCCTTGTCCTTCCGTGATGCGTGATCCACCTCCAGCACCCCTCTGCCCCTACCACCGCCCCCCCCACACCAGCAATCTGTTTTCTAGTGTTCTCTGTGGATAAAATTTGTAAATTGAATGGTCTTACCTCTCTAATGAATGACCTTCTTACTCTTTAATGTAAAAGACAACATACATGCAAAATTTAAAATCTCTGCTTTAAAAAAGTCACCAACACATGTAATGTCTTTACTACTGCCAAGTACTTTTCCAGGCACTTGATACATTCTCAGTCCTATGACACAGGTAGTAGTTGTCATCTGCATTCCTTCCGTGGGGGAACTAAGGCACAGAGAAGGCAAGTAACTTGTGTAAAGTTCAACAGCCCCAGTAAACGGTGGAATTGGGATTCGGTCCTGACTCAATTACGTGCTTTTACTTTGCTATCTTGCCTCTAAAATGACAGTTGCTAGAATGAAATCTTTAGCAGTAGAAAGGCATTTTGTTTGTTTGTTTTTGGCTGTGCTGTCCTTGTGATGGAGTGTGGGCTCTTCATTGCAACATGTAGTCTTTTCTGGTTGTGGCATGTGGGCTCAATTGCCCCATGGCATGTGGGAACTTAGCTCCCTGACCAAGGATCAAACCTGTGTCCCCTGCACTGCACAGTGGACTCTTAACTACTGGACTACCAAGGACATCTGAGAAAGGCATTATTTGTTCTTAGTACTATGGTTATTATAAGGATCCAGAGAATTACAGTTAAGGGTTTGGAACATTCATGGCCAGTGTTAAATGAGATTTCTTGAGATTTTACCCTTCTACTCCCTCCCACCCCCACCCTACCCCATTTTGGGGGCACACCATGTGGCTTGGTGGACATTGGTTCCCTGACTAGGGATTGAGTGCAGACCCATGGCAGTGGGTCCTAACCACTGGATCACCAGGGAGTTTCTCACACACCCTTATTTGAATTCTTTTCCACTTCTTTTCCTGTGTAGTGAGTCTCTGTGTGCTTATTATTGCCCAGTTCTAATGTTACCTTCTTTGTGAAAGTCTACTCGTTAACATTTTAATAACTCCTTGTCCTGTGTTCTTTTTAAATCCACGTCAGTGGTGGTCCTGATGGTCATATCATAACTGATGAATTGTATGTGTTTGTCTGCTTGTTCTTAGTTGCTTGTGTCTCTAAGTCTTACTTAGGTTGAGTCTTATCTTTAAACCTTTGTTTCTAGTGTGGGCCTGGTATCTGATTTTTTAGAAAATATTTTTAGTAAATTGTGGTATGGTGGGAAGTATTAGATAGGTTTATATCCTAGCTTTGTCTGGTATTATATGTCACCATGAGTAACTGTCTTGTGCTCTTTCTAGTATTTCCTCATCTCTAGAATGCAAAGAATAACCCATAGGATAATGTCTATAAATTAAAGACTAGTACATTAAACGAGCTTAGTGCTAGTTGCTCTTTTCTTTTATCAGTTTTTTTTTTTTTAATCAGTTGTGTGTTAAAGATGAAAAATCTATTAAAAGTGGCTGGAACATCAAGGGAAATGTATTGATTTACACAGAAAGAATCTCCAGATTGAGTTAATTTGACATCTCAGTGGTATGATCAGCTCTTCCGTCTTTCCGGCCTGCCTTCCCCAGCGGTGTGTTGGGCCTTTGGCTAGCTCCCCTCACGAGAGCTGCAGGGTGGCTCAGCGTGATTCCAGGTACCATCCCTAGACGAAGGCAGACAGAGAACTCGTTCAAGCCTTCTCTTCTGAAAGACAGCATACCCTTATTGGGCAAAACGAGGTCTCAGTAGTTAGCCATTTTGTCAGTCACTGTCAAGAGGATATGACTAGATGGATTTAGGTTAAGTCAAGCATCATTCTGTAGGGCCAGGGAGGGATCTAGCCTCTCTGAAAGTATATGACAGTTGGCATTCTGACATTTGGGAGAAAATAATATTCTTATTTTTCTTTATTTATTATTTTTATTTATTTGTATTAATTTTTTGACCACACTGAGCTCTGTGTGGAATCTTAGTTCCCCAATCGGGGATCAAGCTGGCGCCCCCTGCAGGGAAAGTGTGGAGTTTTAACCACTGGAGGGCCAGGGAAGCCCCTCATGTTCTTATTTTTTTAAAAAGGGTTAGAATGGCTTTTAGATAGAAAAGTCACAAGCAAAAAGAACAACAAATGAAAACCTTTAGTGCCTCCCTCATAGAATCTGCCAGTTACCCTGTAGAGTGTGGAATGGTCTCTTAGAGTCAAGAACTGTTTCCAAATGCTATAGTGTCATCACTGACACATGTAAGAGAAAGTACATATTCTGAAGAATTTTCCTTCTGCAGTAATAGTAATGGTAATAATAGTGGTAGTTGTAGTAGTAGCTGTGGCAAAACTGTTAATTTCAAAAAAAAAAAGCATATTCTGCTTAGCATTTTTTTTTCCTGAGATTTGAGACTTTTTAAAGTTAAATAGAATCCATTTAAATAGAAGTTAGATGGATAAATATAAATAATAAAAATACAGATTATTTGTGCTTTTTGTTTTGTTTTTGTTTTCAGTGAATGAGCTCATTCTCAAACAGAAGCAAAGATTTGAGGAAAAGAGGTTCAAATTGGACCACTCAGTGAGTAGCACCGTATGTTTCAACTCTTTTATTACTCTTTTTAATACATTTCATTTTGCTTTGTTCATTGGTTTAATACTAATTGGGTATGCAAGCTTAGCATATTACTGGTTTTTCTTAAAGGAGATCTAGGATTATCCTATTCAATAAACAGCTTTCTTTGGTCTGAATTGTCTAGAATTTATCCTTTTGAAAGGTCTGGTGGGGTAATACTGAGTCAGTTGGCTTGTAACACATTGCATTTAAAGAATTATATGGCAGGATGAAACTATGGGTGGTCATTTGAGAAAATTCTCAATTTAAGAGGATTAACCCCAAATTACTGAAGCAAGTGAACTTAAATTATTACCTTACCAAATACAAAGTGGAAGAGATGGTTAGACAGGTAATTAAAATCTGGGCACTTGTTTTGAAGGGAATTATACCTTTGGAGAAGATGACTTGACATATCTTGAATGTGCCTTTCATATTATTTAAATGTATTTAAGGGAGAAATAGTGATTAAATTATAATTAGAAGGCATTGGGGAGCCACTAGCTGGGAAGGAATAGGTTGGAACATTATAGTTTATTTTTGATATGTAATAAACATTAGAAAATAGCAAGCATTTGTTTTTGATTCTCTAAAACAGTTTTGTTAAGTTGGGTTTCTTCTTTGTTTTTAGAATGGCCACAGGTGGCAAATATTTCAGGATTTGTTGGGAACTGACCAAGATAACCTTGATTTGGCCAATGTCAACCTCATGCTGGAGTTACTAGTGCAGAAGAAGAAACAACTGGAAGCAGTAAGTGGCCCCTGAACTTGAAAATTTTTATTTTAAAAAGATATAAAAATATTTAAAATAATAGGGTAGTGTTAGTCAGTCCAGTTTTATTCAGTAGGAGTTATCTGTAAACTATCACTTATATCCCTTTTTCAATTGAAAGAAAGAACAAATTCTTATAATACAACTTACTTGCAGTGTCCAGTTTTTATTAACAAAAGCTGAGTGTTCAGATCATGAGAAAGTACAGCTTCATTTTAACAGGGAACAATTATTATTGATCTTTTTTCTTCTAATGAATCTTCACCTCTTCACATGTGGGATTTGGAGGAGAAAATAGGGATTATTTTAATTTACATAAAATCCTTCCAGCGGGTGTGGGTTAACAGTAGCAGTAGTCGATGGCTTAGCTAAGGGCATTTAGAAAGATGGGAACTGAAACAAAATTATGTCCTGTTTTCATATAATGGAATCTAAATAAGTGAAAAGTTACATTTATTTCAGGTAAATAAATGTAAAACATATAAAATGAGAATTTGTATGTATTAGTTAGGAATTGAGTATGCTCCATTTGAATAAAGACTGTATACGTTAGTATAAGCAGATAGCCACCCTTAACTACTTTGAACACAAAGGGGATATAAATTGACAGAATAAGGGAGTGAGAAGCTCACACACATAAAAAGGAACAGCTTAACAAGCAAGCGTTAGGAACATTGGAACCATCACTTCTTTGGTGAATATAAGGAAATGAAATCAGGCATTTGAATGTTGTCAGGAGAGTTTCTGTTTTACTTCTCATGACTGTTTCTTTGGGACAGGTTTGATTTTCTTTTATTGGATTTTTATCCCATGGGAGATAATGTGGTTACCTGTACTTGTGAATTTATGTTTTTTGATAAAAGAAGAAAAAGAGCCTCTCAACTTGATTTTTAAGAAATTCTGTGGATTGATTCTGATTAACATAGCTTAGATCTGGATGAAACTGAGTAGAATGGGAATCTCTTAGTGGAAGAAAGGAGTAGTTGAGGTTGAGCCGACTAAAACGAGGCTCCCTGTTGTGTCTTTTTTCATGGTGGGAGTTTCTCCGGTGGTTTTTTTCTGTGGGGGCGGGGAAAGTGGGATGGCTTTATCTTTTATTTGCTTTTCTTTCTTTCAGATTTGTTGAGATGTAACTGATATATCATTGCTCATTGCTTAGTTGTTCAGTCGTGTCTGATTCTTTGGGACCCCATGGACTGTAGCCTGTCAGGCTCCTTTGTCCATGGGATTTTATAGGTGAGAAATACCAGAGTGGGTTGCCATTCCTGTCCTCAGGGGATCTTCCCTACCCAGAGGTTGAACCCGTGTCTCCTGCATTGGCAGGAGGATTCTTTACCACTGGTGCCACCTGGGAAGCCAAAATTGATGTATAGCACTGCATAAGTTTAAGGTGTATAGCATAATGACTTGACACACATATATTGTAAAATGATGATCACAATAAATTTAGTTAACATCATCTCATGTAGATAAAAGAAAAGGTTTTTTTTTTTTCATGATGAGAGCTTTTTTAGGATTTACTTGCTTAGCAACTTTCAGATATACCATCCACTACTGTTAACTATTGGAGAAGGCAATGGCACCCCACTCCAGTACTCTCGCCTGGAAAATCCCATGGATAGAGGAGCCTGGTAGGCTGTAGTCCATGGGGTCGCTAAGAGTCAGACACGACTGAGCAACTTCCCTTTCACTTTTCACTTTCATGCATTGAAGAAGGAAATGGCAGCCCACTCCAGTGTTCTTGCCTGGAGAATCCCAGGGAAGGGGAAACCTGGTGGGCTTCCACCTATGGGGTCACGCGACTGAAGCGACTTAGCAGCAGCAGTGTTAGCTATAGTTATCTTGTTATACATTGTATCCTCGTTACTTATCTTAAAATTGTAAGTTTGTACTTTTTTGTTTGTTTTTTCCCTTTTTATTTTTTTAAAACTATTTTTATTGGAGTATAGTTGCTTTATAATGTTGTATTCGTTTCTGCTGTACAGCAAAATGAATCAGCTACACATATTCATATAACCCCTCCCTTTTGGACTTCATTCCCATTCCGGTCACCATAGCGCATTAAGTAGAGTTGCCTGTACTATACAGTACATTCTCACAGTTATCTGTTTTATTTATTTAAACATTTTTAATATAATTTCATTTATCTGCTTTTGGCTGTGCTGGGTCTTCATTGCTGTCCAGGCTTTTCTCTAGTTGTGGTGAGTGGGGCCTTGCAGTGAGAGGGCTTCTCATTGTGATGGCTTCTCTCGTAGAGCATGGACTGTGGGGCACACGGACTTTAGAAGTCACGGTTCCTGGACTCCGGAGCACAGGCTCAATAGTTGTGGCCAAGTTGCTCTGCAGCATGTGGGATCCTCCTGGATCAGGGATCAAACCCATGTCTCCTGCATTGGTTGATGGATTCTTTATCTCTAAGCCATTAAGGAAGTTCTAGTTACCTGTTTTAAACATAGTATCAATAGTGTATATGTGTCAATTCCATTCTCCCAATTTCTCCCCGTCTCCCTTCACCCTTGGTATCCATATATTTGTTCCCTACATCTATGTCTTTATTTCTGCTTTGCAGATAAGATCATCTATACTATTTTTCCAGATTCCATGTATATGTTTTAATATTCGATATTTGCTTTTCTCTTTCTGACTTAAACTTTACTTCGTATGACATCCTAGGTCCATCCATGTCTCCACAGATGACTCCATCTTGTTCCTTTCTGTGGCCGGGTAATATTCCATTGTGTGTATTATCACCTCTTCTTTATCCATTGCTCTGTTAGTGGACATTTAGGTTGTGGAAATTGTACTTTTTGACCTTTATTCAATTTCCCCTGTTCCCTGCTTTTGGTAACCACACATCTGATCTTTTTCTGTAAGCTTGGTGTTTTTTGTGTGTTCTTTTAAGATTCATATGTATGTGAGATCATATGGTGCTTGTCTCTCTTTCTGACTTATTTCATTATACTGCTCATGAGGTCTATCCATGTTGTCACAAATGGCAGAATTACCTTCCTTTTTGTGGCTGAATAGCATTTTGTTATATGTACATATACCATCCTTGTGGCTCAGCTGATGAAGAATCTGCCTGTAATGCAGGAGATCTGGTTTCAATCCCTGGATTGGGAAGATCCCCTGGAAAAGGGAAGGGCTACCCACTCCAGTATTCTGGCCTGGAGAATTCCATGGACTGTATAGTTCATGGGGTCTCAGAGAGTCTAACACGACTGAGCGACCTTCACTTTCACACCACATCTTTATCCAGTCATGCGCTGATGGACACTTAGGTTATCAACATATCCTGGCAGTTATAAGTAATGCTGCATTGGACGTGACAGTGTAGGTGTTTCTCTGACATAGTGGTTTAATTTCCTTTGGATATATACCCAGAAGTGGGATTGTTGGATCACGTGATAGTTTCATTCTTAATTTTTTTGAGGAACCTCCATTCTGTTTTCCATAGTGGCTATACCAGTTTACTTTCCTACCAGCAGGGCACAAGGGTTCCTTTTTCTCCACATCCTCACCCTCATGTGTTCTTTCTTGTCCTTCTGACGGTGACCATTCTGACTAGTGTGAAGTGACGTCTTCTTGTGGTTTTGACCTGTATTTCCCTAATGATTTGTGATGTTGAACGCCTTTTCATATACTTGTTGATTATTTGAATATCTTCTTTGGAAAATCCCTTGCCCATTTAAAAATTTTATTATTTGGGTTTTTTTTTTTAATTGCTATTGAATTATATTAATTCTTTATGTACAGTATTTTTTATATTAACCTCTTATCAGATATATGATCTGTAAGTATTTTCACCCATTCTCTTGGTTGCCTTTTCATTTTGTTGACCATGTCTTTGGTTTGCAGAAGCTTGTACATTTGATATAGTTGTACTTGTTTTTTGTTTTGTTGCTTTTGCTTTAGGTGTCATATCCCAGAAATTGTTGCCAAAACTCTTCTGTGCTTTTTAACATAGTTTTCTATTAGCATCTACTGTGTGCTAGATGCTGTGTTAAAGGTAGTGGAAAAGACAGAATTCTGCTCTGTATGTTGTGTTGAGGGGAACAGGGCACAATAGCTGAGGAGATAAACTAAATTAATAAATATTTTCACATAGTGGTAAATGATATAAAAATACTTTTTAATGATAGACTGAATATATATAGTTATCTTGCCCCCTTAATGTCATTAAAATGACAGTAAAGTGATTTTTAAAAGGCAAAAGAATGGGAGAAGAGACAGTATACTTTTTTAAGCTATAAAGTAGATGGATGAAAAGTGATAGATTAGATCTGAGAAAATTGAGCCGGCGGTAGGGAATTGGTAGGAACCAACCCTATTTAGATTATGGAAAAAAGGCCTTCCTTGGGTTTGGGAGCACGAAATACCTCATAGAGTAAAGGTTGGAAGCAGAGTAATTTGTTCAGAATCTGACTAAGGAGCAATTGGAATCTCTGATCCCTTCGTGTATAATTATAGCCATTGACCTAAGAGAACACTAGAAGTTACAGGCACATTTAAGGGTGTGTGGGGGCTTCTGTACTGAAGATAGACAAGTTTCATACTGAATGTGAGAACTGTTAACCTTATTCCCCATTTGACTTGTCAGTATTAATCTTTGTGTGCTTTCGTCTCTTAGAACTGAAGAAATACTGGTATCTTAGTTTTAGAACTCAGATCTTTTTGAAGAGGGAGGCAGTTCAGAAACAAAGGTATCATAGGTATTACAGCATTTTTACATTATTGTTTTCTTGTTTTACTTTGCATTCTAACAATCACAGAAAACTAACCAAACTGATCACATGGATCACAGCCTTGTCTAACTCAGTAAAACTGTGAGCTTTGCCGTGTAGGGCCACCCAAGATGGACAGGTCATGGTGGAGAGGTCTGACAAAATGTGGTCCCCTGGAGAAGGGAATGACAAACCACTTCAGTATTCTTGCCTTGAGAACCCCATGAACAGTAGGAAAAGGTGAAAAGGTATGATACTGAAAGATGAACTTCCCAGGTCGGTAGGTGCTCAATATGCTACTGGAGAAGAGTGGAGAAATAGTTCCAGAAGGAATGAAGAGACGAAGCCAAAGCAAAAACAACTCCCACCTATAGATGTGACTGGTCATAGAAGTAAAGTCCAGTGCTATAAAGAATAATATTTGCATAGGAACCTAGAATGTTAGGTGCATGAATCAAGGTAAAAGCAAAGTGGTTAAACAGGAGATGGCAAGAGTGAACATCGACATTTTAGGAATCTGTGAACTAAAATGGACCGGAATGGGGGAATTTAATTCAGATGACCTTTATATCTACTACTGTGGGCAAGAATTCCTTAGAAGAAATGGAGTAGCTCTCATAGTCAACAAAAGAGTCCAAAATGTAGTACTTGGGTGCAATCTCAAAAATGACAGAATGATCTCTATTTGTTTCCAAGGCAAACTATTCAATAGCACAGTAACCAAGTCTTTGCCCCAACCACTAATGCTGAAGAATCTGAGGTTGAATGGTTCTATGAAGACCTACATGACCTTCTAGAACTAACACCAAAAAAAACATGTCTTTTTCATTATAGGGGATTAGAATGCAAAAGTAGGAAGTCAAGAGATACCAAGATTAACAGGCAAGTTTGACCTCAGTATACAAGATGAAGCAGGGCAAAGGCTAATACAGTTTTGCCAAGAGAACGCACTGGTCATAGCAAACACCCTCTTCCAATAACACAAGAGACGACTCTACACACAGACATCACCATATGGTCAATACCAAAATCAGATTGATTATATTCTTTGCAGCCAAAATTGGAGAAGCTCTATACAGTCAGCAAAAACAAGACTAGGAGCTGACTGTGGCTCAGATCATGAACTCCTTGTTGCCAATTCAGACTTAAATTGAAGAAAGTGGGAAAACCACTAGGCCATTCAGGTATGACCTAAATCAGATGCCTTATGATTATACAGTGGAAGTGGCGAATAGATTAAAGGTATTAAATCTGATGGAGTGCCTGAAGAACTATGGATGGAGTTCTGTGATTTGTATAGGAGGTGGTGATCAAAACCATCTCCAAGAAAAATAAACGCAGAAAGGCAGACTTGTCTGAGGAGGCCTTACAAATAGCTGAGAAAAGAAGAGAAGCAAAAGGCAAAGGAGAAAAGGAAAGCTATGTTTATCTGAATGCAGAGTTCCAAAGAAGGGCATGGAGAGATAAGAAAGCCTTCCTCAGTGATCAGTGCAAAGAAATAGAGGAAAACAATAGAACACGAAAGACTAGAGATCTTTTCAAGAAAATTAGAGATACCAAGGGAACATTTCATGCAAAGATGGGCTCAGTAAAGGACAGAAATGGTAGGGACCTAACAGAA
The DNA here is from genome assembly GCF_029378745.1 of Bos indicus. Classification (NCBI taxonomy): domain Eukaryota; kingdom Metazoa; phylum Chordata; class Mammalia; order Artiodactyla; family Bovidae; genus Bos; species Bos indicus. The sequence goes on along the minus strand of NC_091775.1, from coordinate 58,173,101 downwards.
GCAGAAGATATTAAGCAGAGGTGGCAAGAATATACAGAAGAACTATACAAACGCAGCCACTGTGCTTGTGTGCTGTCACACAAAAAGGATCTTAATGACCCATATAACTATGATGGTGTGATCACTCACTAGAGCCAGATATCCTGGAGTGTGAAGTCAAATGGACCTTAGGAAGCATCACTACAAACAAAGCTAGTGGAGGTGATGGAATTCCACTTGAGCTATTTCAAATCCTAAAAGATGATGCTGTGAAAGTGCTACACCCAATATGCCAGCAAATTTGAAAAGCTCAACAGTGGCCCCAGGACTGGAAAAGGTCAGTTTTCATTTCAATCCCAAGGCAGTGCCAAAGCATGTTCGAACTACTGCACAATTGCAATAATCTCCATATGCCAGCAAATTAATGCTCAAAATTCTCCAAGCTGGGCTTAACAGTACATGAACTGAGAACTTGCAGATGTTCAAGCTGGATTTAGAAGCGGCAAAGAAACCAGAGATCAAATTGCCAACATCCGTTGGATCATAGAAAAGCAAGAGAATTCCAGAAAAACATCTACTTCTTTACTGACTATGCCAAAGCCTTTGACTATGTGGATCATGACAATCTGTGGAACACTCTTAAAGAGATGGGAATACCAGACCATCTTACCTACCTCCTGAGAAATCTGTATGCAGGTCAAGAAACAACAGTAGAACCAGACATGGAACAACAAACTGTTTCCAAATTGGGAAAGGAGTACGTCAAGGCTGTGTTTCATCACCCTGCTTATTTAACTTACATGCAGAGTACATCATGTGAAATGCCGGGCTGGATGAACCACAAGCTGGAATCAAGATTGCTGGGAGAAATATCAATAACCTCAGATATGCAGATGATACCACTGTTATTGTAGAAAGTGAAGAGGAACTGAAGAGCCTCTTGATGAAAGTGAAAGAGGAGAGTGAAAAAGCTGGCTTAAAACTCATTCAGAGAACTAAGATCATGGCATCCAGTCCCATCACGTCCTGGTAGATAGATGGGGAAATAATGAAAACAGTGAGATTTTATTTTCTTGGGCTCCAAAATCACTGCAAACGGTGTCTGCAGGTATGAAATTAAAAGACACTTGCTCATTTAAGAGAGAAGAAAAGCTATGACCAGCCTCGAGAGCATATTAAAAAGCATAGACATTGCTTTATCGACAAAGGTCTGTGTAGTCAAAGCTATGGTTTTTCCAGTAGTCATGTATGAATGTGAGAGTTGGACCATAAAGAAAGCTGAGTGCCAAAGAATTGATGCTTTTGAATTGTGGTGCTGGAGAAGACTTTTGAGTCCCTTGGACAGCAAGGAGATCAAACCAGTCAATCCTAAAGGAAATCAATCCTGAATATTCATTGGAAGGACTGATGGTGATAGTAAATTTCCCATACTTTGGCCACCTGATGCGAAGAAGTGCCTCCTTAGGAAAGACCCTGTTGCTAGGAAAGATTGAAGGCAGGAGGAGAAGGGGATGACAGAGGATGAGATGGTTGGATAGCATCACCGACTCAATGGACATGAGTTTAAGCAAGCTCCGGGAGTTGGTGATGGGCAGGAAAGCCTGGGATGCTGTAGTCCATGGTGTCGCAGAGAATCGGACACAACTCAGCAACTGAACTGAAACTTGATGAATGTTTCCAACATACAGAAAAATGCAGTAAATAATGCAACTTTTAACTTATCCTTTTTTAGTTTTAATAAATAGTAACACTTTTTATTAGATCTGCCTTTTGAGAATTACGTGTTTTTTTTTTAATATTTAACACCCTCTCTTCTCATTCTGTTCTCCCAGAGTAATCACCATATGAAGTTTGCAAGGATCCTTCTGAAGTGTGTATAACCCTTTTTTAATAAAATATATACTTGTATCTACAATCATATATAGTGTTGTTTGTATGATTTAGAAGTTTCAGACTGTGTTTATCCTTTGACATATGCCTTTTTTGTTTACTTTTTGAGGTTTCCACTGATGAATATAGATCTAGTTTGTTTAACTTCTCTATAGTTATCCATTGCATGAACATTTCTATTTCCCTGTTGATGGACATTTAAGTTATTCTGTATTTATGATTGTCAGCAATGCATTGAGTGTTGTTATTCATGTCTTCTTGTGCTCATATATAAATACTAAAGTGATTTCAGAAGTGTAATTGCTATTCATAGGGTTTACATGTACATTTTAACTGTATTAAATGTTGCTGAACTGCTCTTCTGTGAGTTTGTACCATATCAACCTTTGATACTGTTTTTTAGTTTCTGCTGGTTTGATAGTTGCCAAATGCTTGTGTGTGTGTGTGTGTGTGTGTTCTGTTGTTTTGTATATTTTGTATTTCTTTAATTACTAGTGAGGACAGTTTCTTCATTTGTTTGACTGTCTTGGTTTCTTATTTGAATTGCTTATTCATAGCCTATACCAGTTTTTCTAATAGATTGTCTTTTTTTATTGATTTGTAAGAAGTGTGTGTGTGTGTTTTGAATATTGCTACTTTGTCAAATGGTATTTTGATAATTGAATTTCATTTGAATTGTATCACGGTCAGACAGTGGTTTATATGATTTTAGATTTAGTATTTTTTATGATTTTATTTTGCCTTGTTGACTTTTATTTGTCAGATATAACATTTTGTTTGGTTTCTTAGTGATTGCTTTTGGGTTTTTAAGATAATTATACATTATATTACATTACATTATGTTGTACCTTTAAGTAATATTATCTGACTTCATTGGTAGTATAAGAACCTTACACCAATATACTTAAATTTCTTCTCTCTCAGCCTTTGTACTGTTTTTGTCAATTGTTTTACTTCTGTGTATGTCATAACTCCCTAATAAATTTATTAATTTGAATAGTAAATTATACTCTATGGATATATTTTAAAAGTTCTATATATGCCCATATATTGATCATTTCAGGTGTACTTCATTCTTTTGTTTTCCATTCACTTCACTCTTTCATTCATTCTTTTGAATTCCATCAGTAACTTTCCTTCTGCCTGGAAGACAGCCTTTATTCTTTCTTTAGTGTAGATCTGCTGGTGATAAATTCTTTCACCATTTATATCTGAGAATGTCTTTATTTATCCTTTGTATCTGAAAGGGACTTCCAAATAAGTATAGAATTATAGATTTAATATTTTTCTTTCAGTATTTTAGGGATGTTGTTCCATCATCCAGTGTCTTGCATTGTTTCAGATGAGAAGTCTTAATCCTCGAAATGAACTGTATTTCTCTCAGTGTATGCTCTTTTTATACTTTTAAGTATTTTGACTTTGGTATATACCTTGGTATAGTTTTTTTTTTTTTTACCTTCATGTTTCTTCTTCTTGAGGTTCTTTGAGATTCTTGGATGGTGATATAGTTTCCACCAGATTTGGAAAAATTTCAGTTATTATTTCTTCAAATACTTTTCTGTCACCTTTTCTACTTTGGGAACTCCCATTACGCATCTCTTAGGCTGACTGAAGTTGTGTCACAGCTCATGGCTAAAGAGCTCTGCTTGCTTATGTTTTATCTTTTACCCCATCTCGTTCATCTTGTATAGTTTCTATTTCTGTTGTCAAGTTCACTGCTTTTTTCTATATTCCATTGTCTCTCCTTATGCTTTGTCCTAACTTGTAGGACTTTTTTATGACTGTGTTTCCTTATTCTATTATTTGTGACATTGTTGTTTCTGTTTTAAGTGATGGATTCCACCCTCCTCCCTCTACCCCACCCCCTGCCTTATTTTGGGCAGCATTTCCTTATTTGCATGCTTACTAATTTTGTGATTGGATGCCAGAAATTGTACATTTTACCATGTTTAATATTGTTAATTTTGTATTCCTTTACACATTCCTAAGCTTTGTTCTGGCATGTAGTTAAGTATTTTCAAAATAGCTTGATTCTCTTAAAGCTTGTGTTTTAAGTTCTGTTAGGGAGAACTATCGGAGAAGGCAATGGCACCCCACTCCAGTACTCTTGCCTGGAAAATCCCATGGACGGAGGAGCCTGGTGGGCTGCAGTCCATGGGGTCGCTGAGGGTTGGACACGACTGAGCGACTTCACTTTCACTTTTCACTTTCATGCATTGGAGAAGGAAATGGCAACCCACTCCAGTGTTCTTGCCTGGAGAATCCCAGGGACAGGGGAGCCTGGTGGGCCCGCCGTCTATGGGGTCACACAGAGTCGGACATGACTGAAGTGACTTAGTAGTAGTAGTAGTAGGGAGACTACTATAATAGATTTTTGTCTAGCTAATTTTGCCTCACTGCGAGGCAGTCTTTTTCAGAGTATTCCTCCTGATGCCTGTGTATTTCGAGGTTTTTTCCACCTAGCTCCTGGGATAATGTATTATTTCTGGTCCTTTGTCTGAAATGCTTCCATTCATATAACTAGCCTGATGTTTTGTTGTTTGAAATAGGAATTCTTATCTTTCTCACTGCATTTTAGGCCTGTAAGTTCAATTCGCTTGCTTTTGGTCCATTGAAATTTATTGGGATTTTATTATAGCTCAGTATAAGGTCTATGTTTTGTTAAATGTTCACCTTCATTTAAAAACAGTGTGTTACCTGTTGTGCTTTGTGAATGTAGCGTTTGTTAATATTAAGTTCAGTTCAGTCGCTCAGTCGTGTCTGACTCTTTGCGACCCCATGAACCGCAGCATGCCAGGTCTCCCTGTCCATCACCAACTCCTGGAGTTTACCCAAACTCATGTCCATTGAGTTGGTGATTCCATCTAGCCATCTCATCCTCTGTCATCCCCTTCTGCCTTCAGTCTTTCCCAACATCAGGGTCTTTTCAAATGAGTCAGTTCTTCGCATCAGGTGGCCAAAGTATTGGAGTTTCAGCTTCAACATCAGTCCCTCCAATGAACACCCAGGACTGATCTCCTTTGGGATGGACTGGTTGGATCTCTTTCCAGTCCAAGGCACTCTCAAGACTCTTTTCCAACACCACAGTTTGAAAGCGTCAATTCTTCTGTGCTCAGCTTTCTTTATAGTCCAACTCTCACGTCCATACATGACTACTGGAAAAACCATAGCCTTGACTAGACAGACCTTTGTTGACAAAGTAATGTCTCTGCTTTTTAATATGCTGTCTAGGTTGGTCATAACTTTGCTTCTAAGGAGTAAGCGTCTTTTAATTTCATGGCTGCAATCACCATCTGCAGTGATTTTGGAGCTCCAAAAAATAAAGTCAGCCACTGTTTCCACTGTTTCCCATCTGTTTGCCATGAAGTGATGGAGCCAGATGCCATGATCTTAGTTTTCTGAATGTTGAGCTTTAAGCCAGCTTTTTCACTCTCCTCTTTCACTTTCACCAAGAGGCTCTTTAGTTCTTCTTCACTTTCTGCTATAACGATGGTGTCATCTGCACATCTCAAGTTTTTGATATTTCTCCTGGCAGTCTTGATTCCAGTTTGTGCTTCATGCAACCCAGTGTTTCTCTTGATGTACTGTGCATATAAGTTAAATAAACAGGATGACAGTATACAGCCTTGAAATACTCCTTTTCCTATTTGGAGCCAGTCTGTTGTTCCATGTCCAGTTCTAACTATTGCTTCCTGACCTGCATACAGGTTTCTTGAGAGGCAGGTCAGGTGGTCTGGTATTCCCATCTCTTGAAGAATGTTCCACAGTTTATTGTGATCCACACAGTTGAAGGCTTTGGTATAGTTAATAAAGCAGAAATAGATGTTTTTCTGGAACTCTCTTGCTGTTTTAATGATCCAGCAGATGTTGGCAATTTGATCTCTGGTTCCTCTGCCTTTTCTAAAACCAGCTTGAACATCTGGAAGTTCATGGTTCACGTACTGCTGAAGCCTGGCTTGGAGAATTTTGAGCATTACTTTATGGGTATATGAGATGAGTGCAATTGTGCGGTAGTTTGAGCATTCTTTGGCATTGCCTTTCTTTGGGATTGGAATGAAAACTGACCTTTTCCAGTCCTGTGGCCACTGCTGAGTTTTCCAAATTTGCTGGCATATTGAGTGCAGAACCTTGACATCATCATCTTTTAGGATTTGAAATAGCTCACCTGGAATTCCATCACCTCCACTAGCTTTGTTCGTAGTGATGCTTTCTAAGGCCCACTTGACTTCCCATTCCTGGATGTCTGGCTCTAGGTGAGTGATCACACCATCGTGATTATCTGGGTTGTGAAGGTTTTTTTTATATAGTTCTTCTATGTATTCTTGCCACCTCTTCTTAGTATCTTCTGCTTCTGTTAGGTCCACACTATTTCTGTCCTTTATTGAGCCCATCTTTGCATGAAATGTTCCCTTGGTATCCCTAATTTTCTTGAAGAGATCTCTAGTCTTTCGTGTTCTATTATTTTCTTCTATTTTTTTGTATTGATCGCTGAAGAAGGCTTTCTAATCTCTCTTTGCTATTCTTTGGAACTCTTATTCAGATATTTATTTTTTCCTTGCTGCATTGGTTATTGATGTGTGCTAAGTCATTTCAGTCGTGTCCAACTCTGCAACCCTGTGGACTGTAGCCCACTAGGCTCCTCTGTCGGTGGGATTCTCCAGGCAATAATACTGGAGTGGGTTGCCAGGGATTTTTTAGAAGTATTTTTGATTATTTATTTTTCATTGGTTTCTATGATTCTTGGATCATGTATTTTGAAGCTCATTATTAGGTACATACATGTTTAGGATTGTGATGTTTTCTGGATGTATCATCTCCTTTGTTACTATGGATTGTATACATTTAATGCTGGAAATACACCTTGTTCTGAAGTCTGTTTTTATATTTTCTTATGTTATTGATAATATAGCTTAAGTAGTTTAGTTATGACTAGCATTTCTGTGATATATTCTTCTGTATCTTTGTACCTCTGTTTTATTGTTGCCTTAATGTTTTAAAAATGTGTCTCTTCAGATGTATAGAACAGTCTTTTGGACTCTTGGGAGAGGACGAGGGTGGCATGATTTGGGAGAATGGCATTGAAACATGTATATTATCATATGTGAAACTAATCACCAGTCCAGGATTGATGCATGATACAGGGTGCTCGGGGCTGGTGCACTGGGATGAACCAGATGGATGGGATGGGGAGGGACGTGGGAGGGGGGTTCAGGATGGGGAACACAGGTACACTCATGGCGGATTCATGTTAATGTATGCGAAACCAATACAATATTGTAAAGTAATTAGCCTCCAATTAAAATAAATTTGTATTCTAAAAAAGCTTTTTATATAGTAAAAAAAATACAAAAATAAAAGTGTGTCTCTTTACTGTATGTAGTTGAATTATTTAACTTATATGCAGAGTACATCATGAGAAATGCTGAGCTGGAAGAAGCACAAGCTGGAATCAAGATTGCCAGGAGAAATATCAATAACCTCAGATATGCAGATGACACCACCCTTATGGCAGAAAGTGAAGAGGAACTAAAAAGCCTCTTGATGAAAATGAAAGAGGAGAGTGAAAAAGTTGGCTTAAAGCTCAACATTCAGAAAACTAAGATCATGGCATCCGGTCCCATCACTTCATGGGAAAGAGATGGGGAAACAGTGGAAACAGTGTCAGACTTTATTTTTTGGGGCTCCAAAATCACTGCAGATGGTGACTGCAGCCATCAAATTAAAAGACGCCTACTCCTTGGAAGGAAAGTTATGACCAACCTAGATAGCATATTGAAAAGCAGAGACATTATTTTGCCAACAAAGGTCCGTCTAAGTCACGGCTATGGTTTTTCCAGTGGTCATGTATGGATATGAGAGTTGGACTGTGAAGAAAGCTGAGCACCGAAGAATTGATGCTTTTCAACTGTGGTGTTGGAGAAGACTCTTGAGAGTCCCTTGGACTGCAAGGAGATCCAGCCAGTCCATTCTGAAGGAGATCAACCCTGGGATTTCTTTGGAAGGACTGAAACTCCAGTACTTTGGCCACCTCATGCGAAGAGTTGACTCACTGGAAAAGAGTCTGATGCTGGGAGGGATTGGGGGCAGGAGGAGAAGGGGACGACAGAGGATGAGATGGATGCATGGCATCACCGACTCGATGGACGTGAGTTTGAGTGAACTCCGGGAGTTGGTGATGGACAGGGAGGCCTGGCATGCTGCGATTCATGGGGTCGCAAAGAGTCGGACACGACTGAGCGACTGAACTGAATAAGCTCATTAATTCAAGTGTTTAAGTTCATTTAAATGTGATATGATCATTGGTGTGGCTAGGTTTGAGCTCACCACATTTGTATTTTTCTGGTTTTCCATATTTTCCTTATTTCCTGTTTCTTCTTTCTTGCTTTCTTTAGAGAGCATTGTGTTTCCAGGATTTCATTTTAGCATATTATCCTCTCTGCTTTTTGCATGTTGCTTACAATTATTATATTTCTAGTGGTTTCTCTAAAGATTATAGAATTCCTCTTTTACTTTTCACAATCAACCTTGAATTTATAGTATAACAGTTCCAGGACATTGTTATTCAAATCAACATTAAATACACGGTTGATGTTTAAGCAATGCAGTAAGTAGACATGCTGACCCCTGTGAATTTGAAAATCTGAATCTAACTTTATAATCTGCCCACCACATCCATAGTTCACCATCTGTGCATTCAGCCAACTGTGGATCATGTGGTACTATAGTTTGTATTTATTGAAAAAATGCTGTGCATAAATGGACCCGTGTAGTTCTAACCTGTGTTGTTTAAGGGTCAACTATATGTCATTTTCTGGAAAATATAAGATCTCATAGTATTTCAATTTACCAAGCTCCTGCCTTTTGTGATTCAAATTATAAATGTTATAAACTCCACCTATGTTTGCTTTGAAAAGTCACTAGTCTTTTGAAGATATGTTGCAAAAAAGGATAGAAAAGGACCCTTTTGAACCAATATATTTACCCTTTGAGATGTCTTTATTTTCTCTTGTAAACCTGAGGTTCCGTCTGAGTCATTTTCCTTTTGTCTGTATGATTTCTTTTCTGTTTCTTGTAGAGCTGATAGGTTTGATCTTCATAGAAGTCTAGTTTTTTGTTTTTCTTTTAGCACCTTATTGGTATATTTTCATTTTCTGTTTGCTTCTTTGATTCTGATGAAGTTTTCAGTCATTCTTACTGTTCTTCCCCTTAAGATAGTGTATCCTTTTTAGCTGCTCTTAAGATGTTCTTTTTGACATTGGTTTTCAATAGTTTGACTATGGTATTCCTTGGTTTCATTTAAAAAATATTTATTCTGGTTGTGTTTCACAGAACAAGAGGATCTGTTTGTTGAACATGTGAACATTATTCAGCCCTGTACTGTCTGCTTTTCCTTAGGGTTTCAATTATATGTTTTATTTTTCATATTATCCCACATTTTTCTGGTGCTTCTTTTTTTTTTTTTTTTTGACCTGTCTGAATTCGTTACTTCTTTCGTCTGCTCTGTCCATCTGTTCCTAACTTTATCTGAAGTTATTTTGTTTTAATTTTTTTTATTTCAGACTGTATTCTTCATTTCTTTGCACTTTGATTTTTCAGTTATTTTCTAATTGTCTGTTTTTTTACTCATGTCCATTTTTCTTTTCTTTAATAATATATTAAATAATATAAAAATATTAAATAATATTAAAGAATAATATATTCTTTTAGCCTGTTTATGTCTCTTGACTTTCCTACTTCTTTTCATGTCTTGTAATTTTAAAATTATGTCTTAGATGTTCTATATTCCAGAGCAGTATATATAGACTAAACTGGTTAATACTTTCTTCCTGAATGGTCTTGTCTTTTCATTTGTCAGGAAGCAAGGATAAGAGGTTGACGTCTTTGGTCTGATCAGGAATTTAGCTGAGTTGGAGCTCACTTGTTGCTTGAGCTAGTTTCAGTTCATTCAGAGTGAAGTGGGGAGTTCCTGCCTGTCAGTGGTTAGGACTCTGCTTTCACTGCCAAGGGGCTGAGTAGTCCCTGGTCTGGGCACTAAGATCCTGCAAGCCAAACTGGCCATGCTTTTTTGTAGTATGTATGATACCTCAGTGATGCTTCAAATTTTGACTGGCTAGTAAGGGCTACCTCTAGTTGTGGTCTGAGGGCTTCTCATTATGGTGACTTTTCTTGTCACGGTGATGGGCTCTATTGTGTGTGGGCTAAATAGTTGTGGCTCAGTAGCTGTGATGCTCAGGCTTAGTGGCTCCATGGCATGTGGGATCTTCCTGGACCAGGAATTGAACCCGTGTCTCTGGCATTGGCAGGAGGATTCTTTACCACTGAGTGACTAGGGAAGCCTGTAATGGCTTGCTTTTAAAAATACCAATTAGCAAGTAGGAAACTGACAAAATAGAAATGAGACTAACTTAAATGGATGAATAAAGTTGCTTCATACTGATTATGCTGTGGTGTTAAAGAAGACTTTGAATTCAAAGTTGTATTTTAAAAGAACAATTATAATTTTCTATTATAGGAATCACATGCAGCCCAACTACAGATCCTTATGGAATTCCTCAAGGTTGCAAGAAGAAATAAGAGAGAGGTATATTATTTTGTGTGTTTTACATAATGTTTCTTTACTGTTATTGATTCTTGACATTTTTGTCCCCATTTTTGTGAAAGCACATCAGGCTTAAAATTTTATTTAAATATTTGAAAGCATTTGAGTTTTCAGGAGTTGTGTTTGTTTTTTTTTTAAGCTTTGTTATTTAACTTCTTTTACCTTTGCAACTTGATATGTTAAAAATCCCTTTTTAGACATGAGTTAAAACATTTTCTGTAGATTTGAAAATAATGACATTACCTCACAGCTATAAAGAATAGCTACAAAGAATGAAAGTTAGGCTCAAATGACAGTTAGGCTCAAACTTTGACCCTTAAAAGAAAACATAGGAGTTACAGTTTTCCTATGATTAAAATGCATGCTGGAGAGGAAAAACAAGTAAAAATATAGCTACCTATTTAGAACTTGGAAAGTGTAAGCCATGCAGGATAACTAAAAAATAACTTTTTATTAGCAATTTTAGAACCATAGTATGCTAACTAAGCATTTTAACATGTCAAAGTCATTTCATAATAGTACAAAATATGGGAAAACCAAAGACAAAATCCTATATTCTCAGTAGCATGCTAAAATAACCTTGAAAATGGTTTTATATTTAAATTCCTAACTGACTCAAATCTTACATTTTTACTTTCAGTTGTCTAATTAGGTCATTTTCACTCAAAAAAATATAACCATGTATTTTAGGCTTCAGGCAGTCTTTATTATTTTTTGAAAATAAAAAGATGAGAACTTATTTTGATAACTGTGCATTGCCAGAACTTTATATTATCTTAGTTCGATATTTCCACTTCTTTTTGACTATTCATGATGTCTATTTTTAGCTTTTTTTTTTACTTTGTTCAGATTGGATTTTTCCACATTATGCTTCTCTTTATAGCTAAATGTTGTTCACATGGTTTATGATTGTATTTTCCTTTAACTTTTGCTGAAGTAGTAGTTGTGATTTTAATATGTTTTAATATCTATTAAAATTATTTTCATTGTGAATTCAAGATTTATATATACTTAAAGACTTTTAATTTATTTTTTTGGTGGGTACTTTATCTTCAACTTCAATTTGTTTAAGAATCACCTGAAGATCTTCTTAGAATCCAAGTTCTGATGAAGAGGGTGTGTGTTGGAAGCCTAAAAATCTGCATTTCTAGCAAGCTCCAGATGATGATGCTCTTGGTCCTTGAACCATAGTTTAAGTAATAAAGTTGAACATTTTATGACATATGGAAGCAAAATGATTAATTCAGTACCCAGCCATCATTGCTATAGCAAATTCTTTGGAAAAGTGATAGTTTTTTCTATTTCATATATACTTTCTGCCCTCCTAAAACAACATCAGATTGTTTTGCAGTAGTTTTATGTGGTTCTTTTTATATTAGACTTTGAACTCATTGAATGAAATTAAGACATAGGAAATTACTTGATAATGAATCAGTTAAGTGAACAGTCCAAACATAAGGATAAAGTGAAAGTGAAGTCGCTCAGTCGTGTCCGACTCTTAGCGACTCCATGGACTGTAGCCTACCAGGCTCCTCCATCCGTGGGATTCTCCAGGCAAGAGTACTGGAGTGGAGTGCCATTGCATAAGGATAACTGGGGATTAAATGAAATGGCCGATTATTATCTATGATCTGAATTATTAAGGTTTTCTTTTCTCTCTGAGATTTTTTACACTTCTCTAGAGTGTCTTGATGCTTGCAACATATTTAGATTTGAAATTGTTTCAGGCAAGAAGGATATAGCATATAACTATAAAATAATACAGATTGACCAGAAGGTCAGTTACTGCTTTTGATTTTTTTCCCTCAAGATTAGTTTGCAGACTCTGGAAATTAGCTTTGTGATTTTATGCAGAACTTCCAATAGGGCAGTTGAATCTGCTTTTCAGAGTTAACATACTTACTTGTTCAGGTGTCACATCTTGCTTTTAGAATTGTAGATTTAATTAAAAAAATTTTTTTTTCTATTGACTCTCTTTTGAGTATTAAGAGAAGGGAATATGCAAGGCACAGAGTAGGCATTTTCATTAATTATTTATTTCTGTGTAACAAGTTACCCTCAAAATGAATGGCTTAAAAACAGCAAACATTTACTATCTAGTGTCAAGAATCCTGGTGTAGAATAACTGAGTGCCTTGGCTCAGGGTTTCTCACCAAGTGAAGCAATCCAGGTGTTGGCCAGGGTAGCAGTTATCTTAAGGTTCTATGGGGATAGGAATGCATCCAAATTAACTCATTGGCTGTTGGGAAGAGATACCAAATTCTTACCACATGGGCTTCTCCATAGGATAACTTACTCCCTGGCAGCTGACTTCCTCAGAGTGAGAAAGCCAGCAGTCACATGCTTTCTGTAGCTTAATCTTGAAAGTTACATCTCAAGAAATGTTTTGTTTTTTCTATTAGAAGCAAATTTTTGGGTCTAGCCCACACAAATAGGGAATTACACAGGTTATGGATTCTGAGGTAGGACTCTTTGGAGGCTGTCTTAGAGCCAGCCTGCCACAGCACTCAACAAATATATGTTTTTAAATGAACATGCTATTCTTTCTTCAAAGTTAGATTGAACAAGAGGGCTCCAGTTTCTATGTAAAAACCAGTCTCCTTGGCGCAAATTTGTACCAGCATTTGAACAATTTGCCTTACATTTCATTCAATTTAATTTTAAAATATACTTTTGGTCATTTGTAGTACCTTTTTAATTCCTTGTAATAGGACAGTTTTGAGGGACCTTGGTTTCCTTTTGGTTTTGTTTGAAGTTTTATTTTGAATATAAATATATTGCATTTTAATATTTTTATACGAAATAAAGCATAGAAAAGTTTGTAAAACAAATTACAGTTTAAAGATTCATAGCGCGATCATCCATGTAACCACCATCCTGATCCAGTGATAGATTTTTGCTAGGACTCGTACAACTCTCTGCCTACCCTTTCCCGATTATAGTCTTTTCCCTTGCCTTTAGGTAGTCAGTATTCTGACGTCTCTGTTTTTCTTTATTGTTTCAAAGTCTAAGTATTTTTAATTTATAAGTCTCTTCTTTTGAATTAATATAAATGCACTTCTGCCTTATGTAATGTTTTGTTCTTCTCTTTGGCTCAGTGTTAAGATTCATCCCTAGTGTTGTATATGGCTATAATTGATTCCCTTTTGTTGTTGTATAGTATTCTATTAATTGAATACACACCATTTTTGTTATTGCAAACAATGTTACTATCTTATATATATATCTTATCAAGGTATATATTAGAATGTATATCTCAATGCTTCATATGTAGAAATGAAATTATTAAGTCATAGGGTATGTACATCTTCAAATTTAGTAGATAATGCCAAACAATGCCTGAGTGGTTGAATTGGTTACTCTTCCTGCAGGAATTGTAGGAATGTTCCTGTTGTACTATATTCTTGCCAGTACTTGTTATCAGTAGACTTTTTCCAGTTTAGCTCATCTTGGGATATGTATTGGTATCTCTTTGTGGTTTTAAGTTGCATTTCCCTGATGGATAATGAGGTTGAGTACTCAGTACTATAAATTGGCCATTTGGATTTTTGTGTATGTATGAAGTACTTGGTTTAAGCTTTGTGCATCTTTTCTATTTCATTGATTTTCCTTCTGGTTTGCTTATATATTCTAGATAAAAGTTCTTTGTTCTATCTATCTATCTACTTATCTATAGCAGATCTTTCTCCCCCTCTAATTGGGCTGCTTTTTTCATTGTGTTAATGATGTTATTTGATGAAGAGAAGTTTCTGTCTATAGTGGAGTCAAATTTATTAGTCTTGCCTGTTATAATTAGTGCCTTTTCTATTAGGTAAAGAATTCTTCTCCACCTGAAGTCTGCTTGAATCTTTTATTTATTTTTTTTTCCATACATATATCTATAATCTACTTGGGAATTTTTCATATGAATATCCAGATGTCTAAGCATCCTTGATTAAAAAATTCATCCTTCTCCCATTGCTTTGAAATACCACGTCTCTCATACATCATGTGTCCATACATACATGGGTCTATTTCCAGGATCTCTCTTGCTCCACTGGTCTGTTTGTCTGTCTTTCTGGCAATACCACATTGTATTAAATACTAGAACTTTGAAGTAAGTTACTATTCTTTTTTAGGAAAGTTGCAGCTATTCATGGCTCTTTGTATTTCTCTATAAATTTTAAAACCAGCTGATACATTTCCATGGTATACCTGCTGTGATTTTTATTGGGATTACTTTGACTCCATAGATCAATTTGGGAGGCTCTCTTTACAGTATTGAGCCCTCTAGCCGTTGAACATGGTATTTCTCTCTGTATATATAGTTCCTTAAAAATGGCCTCCAAAATTTTGATATTTTTCAGGATATTATTCTTACATATCTATTTTAGAGTTGTCCTTAGGTCTTCAATCGTTTTTATGCTACTCTAAGTGATGTCTGTGTCTTTAATTTCAGTTTCTTACTATTTATTGCTGGCATATAGAAATGCAATTGATTTTGACACATACTTTTTTTTTGTATCCAGCAACTTTGTTAAACTCATTGATTCTAATAATTTATTTGTAGATTATTTTGTATTTTCTTTGCACACATCATCATCTGCAAATAATAACAGTTTAGTTTCTTTCTTTATGATCCTTATATCCTTTATTTATTTTTCTTGTCTTACTCTGCTGGCTAGGATATCCGGTACAGTGATGAATAGAAGTGGTGATAGCGGGGCATCCTAGTCTTGGTGCTGATCTCAAAGTGAAAGCTTTCGACGTGTCACCATTAGGTATGATGTTTTCTGTAGGTTTTTGGTAGGTATTTTTTTAATCATTCAAGGAGCTAAGTTCTATTCCCAGTTTCCTAAGAGAATTTTTTTTATAATTATAAGTGGGGGTTGAATATTCTCCAAAATTTTTGTTCAGTTGAGATGATATAATTTTTTTTCATTATATTAAAATGGATCATTATTTGTTTAACATTAAAAACTCTATCAGCTTTGCACCTAGGGTGACCAGCTGTCCTGATTTGCCCAGGAGTGTTCTAGTTTTATCACTGAATGTTCTGTATTCTAGATAAGTAGGACAGTTGTTTGCCCTCTTTGGCTCCCTTATTGCATCTATATTCACTAATAAGGTTGTTCTTTAACTTTTTATACACTGATCTTGTCCGGTTTTGTTATAAAGTTGGTTTTATCAAATTGGTTGGAGAATGTTTCCTCTTTTTCTGTTTTCTGGAAGAATTTGTATAATCTAGGATGAATATCTTTGCTGAATATTTAAAGATTTTGCTGGAAAAGCTATATGGACCTGTTGTTTGCAGAAACTTTGTTGATTCATTTACTGCTTATTCAGATTTTTGTTTTAGATATCATTTTTGACATGTTATATTTTTTCTAAGAGTTGTCTGTTTCTTCTGAGTTTTCAAATTTTTTAGTATTAGATTGGTCTTAATACTAAGCTTTTAATACGCTAGAGTTTTTAGTGATGTCTTTCATTCCTGACTCTGCTCATTGGTGCTGTACATTTTTCTGTTTGTTTGTTTTGATCAGGTCATGTCAGGGATTCAGGGATGTATCACTTTTATGAGTTTTATCCAGGAACCAGCTTTTTCGCTTTGTTTATGTTCTCTATTTTATTTTTGTTTTCCATTTTCTTAATTACCCTCCTTAGAATTACATTGTCCATCCTTCTACTTCTTTTGGTTTTATTTTGTTGTTTCTCTTCTAATTTGTTAACTTGGATATACATATTAGTAGGCAGACTTTATTTTTAATAATAGACACATTTCAGGCCATAGTTCTTTTAGTTGCATCTAATAATTTTGGTATGGCATTTTGTTTGTTATTCCTTAGTTCAATGTAGTCTCTAATTTTCGTTATACTTTTTCTTAGGCATGTGGGTTATTTATAGATAAACTTGTTACTTGGGTATTGGGATTCTTTCATTTAAAAAGAGGTTACTTATTTTATTTTTGATTGTGTTGGGTCTTCATTGCTGCCTGTGGGCTTTCTCTAGTTGTGTCAAGTGGGGGCTACTCTTGGTTGCTGTGCACGGGCTTCTCATTGTGGTGGCTGCTCTTGTTGCTGAGCACAGGTTCTAGGCACACAGGCTTCAGTAATTGTGGCTCATGGGCTCTAGAGAGCAGGCTCTGTAGTTATAGTACATGGACTTAATTGCCCCGTGGCATGTGGAATCTTCCTGGACCAGGGATCAAACCCACATCCCCTGCATTTGGAGGTGGATTCTTATCTACTGTACTACCAATGGAGACCTTTTTTTAAAAAAATTATGGATTTCTGTTATAATTGCATTGTTATCAGAAAATAATTTGGTTTTTATAGTATGATATTTGCACTGTCACATGTTAGTTCATTAAATTTTGAAATATTTGTGCTTGTAAAGAATGTGTTTCCTGCAGTTGCAGTGTGGTAAGAATGTTTTGCATCCTGTTGAATCTTTGGTTCTTTGTTGTATCACTAACTTATTTGAGGTGAATTTCTTGTATACAGCAGAGGTTTTTCATTCACCCTGCCGGACTCAGTCTTATAATTTTGTATTTAAACCATTTACATTTAATGTAAAAGAGTTTAAGCCTGCCATTTTATTATGTTGTTGTTTCTTTTCTCTTTTGATTTTTTGTTATTATGTTTTTTCTTTAGGAGTTACTTCATTGTATTTCTATTTTTTTAAAGACATTTTTTAGAGCAGTTTTAAGTTCACAGAAGAATTGAAAAGATGGTACAGAGATTTTCCATATACCTCATAGTAATACACATTTAAATTTCCTCATTGTTTTTTTTATGACTTGAAAGCTCATTTCTTCTTAGGACTGAATATTATTCCATTGTCTTTATGAACCACTGTTTATCCATTCATCTGAAGGACATCTTGGTTGTTTCAAGTATTGTTAATTATGACTAAAACTGCTATCAATGTGTTTTTTTGGAATTGAAGTTTTCAACTCGCTTGGGTATATACCAAGGAGTGTGATTACTGGCTTCTATAAGAATATGTATAATTTTTAAAGAAACTGCCAAACTGCCTTTCAGAGTGGCTGTACAATTTTTCATTCCTACCAAGAATAAATGAGAGTTCTTGTTGCTACACATCTTTTTCAGCTTTTGGTGTTGTCAGTGTTCTGGATGTTGGCTATTCTAATTAGTATACAGTGCTTTTTTTTAAAAATTTATTGTTAGTGCTTTTTTGTTTATATATATATAGTATTATTAATCTTACTGCTTTTTTTTTAAACCAGCTTTTCTTTTTTCTGGAAGTTTATCAGTATTCTTTTGTTCAGTTTTGAATATTTCAGATAATTGACGAGGTCTTGGCAACTGTAATTTACTAATTAGCTCTAAAAAACAAAATTAAGATACTGAATTTAATACTTCAGCATGTTTTTATTCAATCATGCTGCTGCTGCTGCTGCTAAGTTGCTTTAGTCATGTCCAACTCTGTGCGACCCCATAGACAGGCAGCCTACCAGGCTCCCCCGTCCCTGGGATTCTCCAGGCAAGCACATTGGAGTAGGTTGCCATTTCCTTCTCCAGTGCATGAAAGTGAAAAGTGAAAGTGAAGTCGCTCAGTCGTGTCTGACTCTTCGCGACCCCATGGACTGCAGCCTACCAGGCTCCTCCGTCCATGGGATTTTCCAGGCAGGAGTACTTATTCAGTCATAGTGAAGGTCAAATAAATGAGTGCCAATGATACCTAACTGCACCAAAGCTAATGTCAATTAAAGGGGGTTCTATTTTTGAATTCTTTTATGTTTTAGTCTTAAGGGATTCAGAGACTTCTGTTCTTCCCTTTTCAAATTTTTAAATAATTTCTTTGGGTTGTAATACAGTATACTGTATTGAGAGTGCTTGCTATTGATGACTTGGACTGTGCTCTCAAGTAGCATTTCTCCATCTTCTGTATTTATTATTATTATTATTTTTAGTACCCCCAAAAGTCACTATAATGTTAAGGCAGATTTGATCCAGAAATTTGTCAGTTTTCATTCCCGTTTGTGGTCTGTTTTCATTTAGATAATGACAGTTCAGCTTTATGAACTTTCTTCATGTGTTTCCAAAACATTCTTGGTCTCTGCTTTATGCTTTTATTCTAGATTCTGCCTCTCTGGTTTATGAAACACATTTGCAGAGTGAATTTAGCCTAGTTGTTCCTTTTGCTTTTTAAAACAGTTATCCTTTATCTTCTATTTCCTCATACTATAATGTCTTATATTGATGCCTAAAAGGACAACACTTGTTTCCTTTATTCATTACCTCTCTCCATATTTCTGGCCACCAAATGTGTAGGTGATTTTTTACACCAGCTAGTTCTCCAGTTCTCTGTAGATAAAGCAGAGTGTCCTGGAAATCAATTCAGGTCAATTCTATCTAGCACTGTTTACTTGGAGTTGGCCCCAGATTCCACTGGTTGAGGACTCAGTCCCATAAGACTGAGCTGCCCCTTCAGATTATAATTGCATGTCCAAGAAGTCACTTGTATATTTAACCTACTGGCTATAAATTGGCGGTTCCCATGTCCCCCTCCAAGAATGTGATAATTTGCTAAAATGGGTCACATAACAGGAAAATAGTTTACTTACTGCATCATCAGTTTATTGTAAAAGGATAGAACT
Source organism: Bos indicus (assembly GCF_029378745.1). NCBI lineage: Eukaryota > Metazoa > Chordata > Mammalia > Artiodactyla > Bovidae > Bos > Bos indicus. The sequence goes on along the minus strand of NC_091775.1, from coordinate 58,154,031 downwards.
GAGATATGTGGGAAGGGGCATGGAGCGTCCATACCCTCTCCAGGTGTGCCGTTCTCCCAGCATCCTCATATACTCCCCAACCTACATGTTCACCAACCCAGAAGCTCTTCCCTAGACTGAATTCCATGAGGCCAAGGGCTACAGTTTTCTAAATCCCGTTCTTCACAGTACTTAGCAAAATGTTTAAGATTGGTCAATATTTGAGTTAATATATTATCAACTGTCTATATATTGCCTCAGAAGAAAACATGCTTAAAAATCTGTTTATCCCTACTAGTTATCAGGTAAAATAAAGGTAAATAATAAGGTCCTATTTTCAAGTAGTAGTGTTATAACATAGTAGTTAACGGCATGAATTGTGGAGCTGCCTTGATTTCAACTCCAGTTCTGCTGTGTACTTACTGCGATCTTGGGCAAATCACTTAATCTTTCTGTGATTTATTTTCCTGTATAATACTTCCTGTTGCACACCTAGCAATAAGTATTATATAAATATATTCATTATCATTATTTTATATTCTAAAAACTGGCTCAGGGGTTTTCCCTGAAAGTTCAGTGGTTAAGACTCAGCTCCCAACACAGGGGAACATGGGTTTGATTCCTGTTTGGGGAACTGAGATCCTGCATGCTGCACAAAAAATAAATGGCCAAAAAATAAAATTGGCCTCAATATATTTGGCTTAGATTAAGACAGCCACATATATATAATAATTATAGAAATTTAAATCTGATAGTGTTTCTGGAAAGCAGTTTTGTTTCATGTAGTGAAGAGTTGCTATTTCTCTTGATCAAATGATTTCATTTTAATAATCAATAAAATTTGGAATGCAGACTCATAATCTAAAATGCAGACTCATGGTTCAGAATTACTTACGATTGTCAAGTATATCATTAAATATAATAATTAAAATGTTTGCATTTTAAAGGCATGGAGAAAAGTTATGGTGCAATAGGCAAAATGTCAAAGATGAGGCATAATCTTAAATATGTTTTAAAAAATGCATAAGAGGGTAACTTGTGATTGCTTTTGGGTGGTAGAATTTAATCTTCAAGACTTATTTTTATTTTAAAAATGAGGTTAACAACTGACATGCTGATATTAATTGCTGACAGTTAAATGAGGTGATTTGAAAGTTCTTTGGATATCTGTTTTTATTAAATCATATTGTTATTGTTCATCTTTAATATTTTTATTATAAAGTCAATTATTCTATTAAACAAAGAACGATTTTCTTAAATATTAAGTCTTTACATTTACTTTTTAACATAGGAACTTGCATAAAAACTGCTTTTTTTTTTTTAAACATAAAAACTGCTTTTTATCTGCAGTTTTTCACCCCTACAGTTTACCATTAGTGCACAATTTCCTAAAAATCATATTCCAAATGTAAAATTACTTTATGATTGTGGTGATGCCAGTGTGGTTTGGTTTAGGCTTTTTTTTTTTTTCCCCCTCTCTAATCTACAGCAACTGGAGCAGATTCAGAAGGAGTTAAGTGTTTTGGAAGAGGATATCAAAAGAGTGGAAGTAAGATCAAGAATTTCTTACATCTCGAGTAGCTTTTCAATTTCATGAAAATTTTGCTTTTCCTTTAAATTGCTGCATTAAGTTAATGGGATTGGTCTCCGCTACATAGAAAGTAACAGGCATAATTTCTGCAATAATTTATTAGGAGCCCTTTTCCTCTGAGTTAATGATCAAAAGTTAGAGTTTAAGCAGTTAGTAAACAAAGCTACTTTTCTTAATGTTTGCAAAGAATATTTTCAAAGTAGAGACTGATATATCCTGTTTTTCTATACTTTGGTGAGTTGAACAGTAATGATCCAGTTGCCATTCAGTCACTCAGTCGTGTCCAGCTCTTTGTCACCCCATGGACTACAGCACACCAGGCTTCCCTGTCCTTCACCATCTCCCAAAGCTTGCCCAGACTCATATGTATTGAGTTGGTGATACCATCCAACCATCTTGTCCTTTGTCTTCTGCTTCTCCTCCTGCTTTCAATCTTTCCCAGCATCAGGGTCTTTTCCAGTGAATCGGCTCTTTGTATCAGGTGGCCGAAGTATTGGAGTTTTAGCGTCAGCATCAGTCCCTCCAGTGAGTATTCAAGATTGATTTCCTTAGGATTGAGTGGTTTGATCCCCTTGCAGTCCAAGGGACTCTCAAGAGTCTTCTCCAACACCACAGTTCAAAAGCATCAATTCTTCAGTGCTTAGCCTTCTTTATGGTCCAACTCTCACATTAGTACATGACTGCTAGAGAAACCGTAACTTTGACTAATGCCAAAGAAGGTGAAGTAGAACAATTCTGTGAAGACCTACAAGACTTTATAGAACTTTATAGAACCCGAAAAAGATGTCCTTTTCGTCATAGGGGACTGGAATGAAAAGCAGGAAATCAAGAGATACCTGGAGTAACAGGCAAGTTTCACCTTGTAGTACAAAATGAAGAACTTGTAGTACAAAATGAAGCAGGGCAAAGGCTAACAGAGTTTTGCCAAAAGAATGCACTTGTCATAGCAAACACCCTTTTCCAACAACACGAGAATACTCTACACATGGACATCACCAGATGGTCAATACCGAAGTCAGATTGATTATATTCTTTGCAGCCAAAAATGGAGAAGCTCTATACAGTCAGCAGAAACAAGACTGGGTACTGACTGTGGCTCAGATCACAAACTCCTTATTGCAAAATTCATACTTAAACTGAAGAAAGCAGGGAAAACCATTAGACCATTCAGGTATGACCTAAATCAAATCTCTTACAATTATACAGTGGAAGTAATGAATATATTCAATGGATTAGATCTGACAGAGTGCCTGAAGAACTGTGGACGGAATTTCATAATATTGTACATGAGGTGGTAATCAAAACCATCCTCAAGAAAAAGAAATGCAGAAAGGCAAAATGGTTTTCTGGCGAGGTCTTACAAATAGCTGAGAAAAGAGAAGCGAAAGGCAAGGGAGAAAAGGAAAGATACACCCATCTGCATGCAGAGTTCCAAAGAATAGCAAGGAGAGATGAGAAACCCTTCCTAAGTGATCAATGCAAAGAAATAGAGGAAAACAGTAGAATGGGAGAGACTAGAGATCTCTTCAAGAAAATTAGAGACACCGAGGGAACATTTCATGCAAAGATGGGCTCAATAAAGGACAGAAATAGTAGGGACCTAACAGAAGCAGAAGCCATTAAGAAAAGGCGGCAAGAATACACAGAAGAACTATACAAAAAGGATCTTAATGACCCGGATAACCACAATGGATCACTCACCTAGACCTAGACATCTCAGAGTGTGAAGTCAAGTGGGCCTTAGGAAGTATCACTACAAAGCTAGTGGAGATGATGGAACTCCAGCTGAACTATTTCAAATCCTGAAAGATGATGCTGTGAAAATGCTACACTCAATATGTCAACAAATTTGGAAAACTCAGCAGGGGCCACAAAACTGGAAAAGTTCAGTTTTTATTCCAGTCCCCGGGAAGAGCAATGCCAATGAACGTTCAGACTACTATACAGTGGCCCTCATTTCACATGCTAGCAAAGGAATGCTCAAAATTCTCCAAGCTAGGCTACAACAGTACGTGAACCAAGAACTTCCAGATGTTCAAGCTGGATTTAGAAAAGGCAGAGGAACCAGAGATCAAATTACCAACATGCGTTGGATCATAGCAAAAGCAAGAGAATTCCAGAAAAACATCTCCTTCTGTTTCATTGACTACTCTAAAGCCTTTGTGTGGATCACGAAAAACTGTAGAAAATTCTTCGAGATGGGAATACCAGACCACCTTACCTGCCTCCTGCGAAACCTCTATGCAGGTCAAGACAGAACAATTAGAACTGGACATGGAACAATGGACTGGTTTAAAATTGGGAAAGGAGTACGTCAAGGCTGCATATTATCACCCTGCTTATTTAACTTATGTGTAGAGTACATCATGCGAAATGCCGGGCTGGATGAAGCACAAGCTGGAATCAAGATTGCCAGGAGAAATATCAATGACCTCAGATAGGCAGATGACAGCACCTTTATGGCAGAAAGCAAAGAGGAACTAAAGAACCTCTTGATGAAGGTGAAATAGGAGAGTGAAAAAGCTGGTTTAAAACTCAGCTCAAAAAACGAAGATCATGCTATCTAGTCCCATCACTTCATGGCAAATAGATGGAGAAAAAATGGAAACAGTGACAGATTTTATTTACTTGGGCTCCAAACTCTCTGCAGATGGTGATTGCAGCCATGAAATGAAAAGATGCTTGCTCCTGGAAGAAAAGCTATGACTAACCCAGGTTCAATCCCTGGGTTGGGAAGATCCTCTGCAGAAGGGAATGGCAATCCCCTCCACTCTTCTTGCTTAGAGGGCTACAGTTTGTGGGGTTGCCAAGAGTTGGACATGACTGATTGACTGACACTAACACACACCTAGACAGCGTATTAAAAAGCAGAGTCATTCCTTTGCCAACAAAGGTCTGTTTAGTCAGTTGCCATACTTATCTTAATATTTATCAGTAGGTTCTCACCTAGATTAAAAATGATTAGCTAGTTCACTGTTCACATAATGTACAGTATGTCTCATTAAAAATATTTACATTTGTCTTTTTCTGCATTTGATGGCTTCATTAGTAATGAATAATGTTTATTAAAGAATTTCTAGTTCTTTAAGTATGTATGTCGTGAAAAAGACTTGTCTCGTAAGTTTCAGATATCCTTGCTTTTGTGCTCTCTGGAGAGGAAACCTTGAGAAATTTGGATGTTGAGACAAAAAGGAACTGATAAAACCTGGGATTGGAAAGAAATAAATAGCTCCTTTTGACTTATACATCGTCTCTTTGGAGTGGCTATAACTCTAATAATTGTGCTTCCAGGAAATGAGCGGCTTATATTCTCCTGTCAGTGAGGATAGCACAGTGCCTCAATTTGAAGCTCCTTCTCCATCACACAGGTACAAAGCTTGAAACCTGTAATTGCTTTGGATTTATATTATAAAGTGCAGATATGGTATTAGCCCTTGGTAGCCTTTTCCATGTAATGAACACAACTCCTGAGAAATTACTTTTGGTCATGATGTAGAAATGAGATTCAGATGGCCCATCTATTTCCTTTATGCTTTAAATTTCATGCCAGGGATAGTTAGTAGAATATTATAATACTGTGAATTCAGTAATGAATTAATAGTTTGGTGGATTTCTCAAAATAATGGTAGCTTTGAATAATATTGTGAATTAAAATCAGATGACATTGAAAATCTATAATTTGAGAAAATGAAATGGTAATATTAGGGAAAAGTTAGTTAAACTAATACCTTTGTCTTTGCCACTGTTCCTGTTGAATTAGGTAGATCTGTTTGTTTAGACATCTCTGCTAGTTTCTTTATAACTCCCCATTATTAATTTAATTAAGTCTTCCCTTCTGTATTCTCTATAGAGCAGGAATTACGTATATCTTGCTCATGACTGTTTCCCTAGATTTTAAGTAGTGGTAGTGACTGGCCTCCTTCAGTATGTTTTTGTAAAATATGGTAAATGTCTATGGTCTCTATGTAAATTTAAAGTTCTATTTATGAAATATCTACTGCCTAACATTTGAATTTGAACTTTTTTGTTGTGTTCAGAGCAAGAGAAATTTTACGTGTTTTTAATCCACTGCTAATCCATTCACGATTGTGGTCCAACAGAAGCTTTTTAGACAGATAGTTTTAGGATAACACACGGATTTTCAAGCAGTCCAGTGACAGTACAGGAGATTACACTAACTTCACGGCCGGTGCCAGATCAGGAAAGCCATTTTACATCTAGTTTGGGATGATAATGGGGAAGGGACACAAGGAATATTCTAGTAAAATAACATTCCTGGTATGTTTAATATATTTCATGAACTGTTTCATAGAGAATCCGCATGAGTGCTGAGTGATTCTGGGGTCACTTTACCTGTGTAATTCAGTTTGTTTTTGTCCATATTTTATTTTCTTTAAAACACTTGGGAATGATTCAGTTTAGCTTAGCATTCACTTCCTGACATACGTGGGATCTGTGTAAATGGAATATTTATTATAGTGCATCCAGGCAAATACAAGTTGTCACATCACAATGTCTTCTCTAATAAACTGATAATTCTCATTATCATATCACTCTCTGTCTATGACTATGTCTATGACTAAGTCTATCACTTTATTTCTATATAAATATCACTTTATTTCTATCTGTTGTGGCCAGGTCTTTGTTACCGTCTGAGCTATGAGGGAAGCCCCTGGTCTTTGTTAATCTCGCACTGATCTTTGTTAATCTCTCACTGGTGACATTTAATAACATATTAACAATATAGTATTATGTTCATTTAACTGGCTTTTTAAAATTTAATGCCTCTGATGCACTGGGCACTGTTTTAAGTGTTGAATGTAGCTGGAAAGTCCCTCCCTTTATGGAACTTCCCTTTGGGTGTGTGTGTGTGTGTGTGTGTGGAGGTTGAGGGAGATGCTAAATAAGAAAAACTAAAATATAATATTTGTACATGACATATAAGTAGTATCCTAGGAAGGAAGTTAGACGTATTAGAAAGCTGACACATGAATGAAGTGAAGAGAAGAGATAATAAAAAGTCACGGGGTAGTTTTGAGTAGGGTCTATTTTAGATTATAAAATACTTACAGGGTTCACATGTAGAGGACAGAGACTAGACTTTCTGTCTCTCCCAATCCCCTGCAATTGGAAGCTAGAAGGAATGTTAGGAATATTGCAAGAATCCGTAAAGAGGAAATGGTGGACTTTTTATTGGATTTTATAGGATTTTATTGGTGGAAGAGAAGAGAAGTGGTTGTATTATAAAGTGGCCAGTCCCATGAGAGATGTAGGAATTCATGATGTCTGTGAAAACTTTGTTGAATTACTAAAATCGTATGGAACACTATTGTCAGATGATGTGGTCAGTTAGACTGGTTCACAGTTGAAGATGGAAAAACAGGCAAACATGATATTTTCTTCAAAAGAGTGTTTTGATTTTTTCTTAAAATACATTCTTTATCACAAGATTTGAGAGAGACACTTGGGAAAACGATGGTAGCTTTGAATATTCTTGGGGAATGACCCTTAAGATGTGGAATTAAACATGGGAAGAATGTTATGCTATCAATATTGAAGTTTGTTTTATTTTTAAGAAATAGTATACAGTTGAAATATAATCCCCCCCAATAATTATTATCATCATTATATAAATGCCAGATTTTGTTCTTATTCCTCATTGTAATGTTTTGGTCTCTTTTTAAGAGGTTTACTTTAAAAAAGAGTTTTTGTGGATTCATTCATTTTTTGTGGATTCAGGGTAAATCCCTTACATTGATTTTGGGTTTATGGTGAGGGTTATGTATTTAATGTAAAGAGAAACAGAAGACATATAAGTATTGATGTTACACCTCCCTCCCCAGGAATTTGTCTTCTGTATACCTTAATTGTCATATCCTGTCTATTCTCTTCCAGCTGCCTTGTTTAGACCCCAGGTATCTCACAGAGTCATGCAATAGTCTTTTAACTGTACTCCTACAGTGTATTGTGAGGAATCGCATCATGTTACTTTCCTTAAAATCATTCAGTGACTTTCCATTGTATTTAAATTGGCTTAGATCGCTTTTGTATGGCCTTCCATAATCCCCTTTACCTTGCCTACTATTTTTGTGCTTTAGAATTGAATTTAACTCCCCAAATGGGCTATTAGGGTAACTTTACTTATATATTATTTTTTTGCTGAGAAACTCCTCTGTTCCTCTCTTAAGTAGCTCCTCATCCTCTAGCCATCCCCAACAATCCAGCCAAGGATGAGCTTTATTCTTTTTTGATACACCAGTTCCCTTAGAAAATGAAATGGAGGAAGGAAGTGCAAGGTAGAATTAACTACCAGTTTTTAAAAACATTTTCTATTTACTTTGTTCCTGTTCTGCACTGTGTGTGCTAGTTTGGGTAGATTTCCCGTGCTGTACTATAATCCTGTTAACACTGGGATTTTCTTACACTCCCACATTTTTATATGAGCATTTATACATAATAGAACTTAAAATAGGTTTTTGAGTAAGTGTATGTGTCACCTAGAATGTAGTTTAATTTTCATAGCTTGTGAAAACTTGATTGAAGCATGACCTTTAGTATACTTAATAAGTAAACTAATTAATCTTTAAAAAAAAAAACTCAGGCTTCATTGGGGTGAGTGAAGTTGGAGGTGAGTATGTGATTATTTCCTTAATAAAATCAGTTTAAATTTAGTAAAACTTTTAAGCCTTCATTCATTGCAAATTTTTCTTATTAGAATTAGTTCAAACCTGAAGATTGCTGCTTTTAGGGCATTTTTAGTTCTTTAGATTCTGAGGAAAGAAATCTTCACAATTCAGAGGATAAACTATAGCTTATACTTCTTTGTTACGTGGCTCTTTGTATTAAATTATGAGTAAATTAGAGAGTGATAGCAAGCACAGTCCTGTTTAGCTTTTGCCAAATGACATTTTTTTTTAACCCGAGAGTATGAAATATTTTAGTCAAATCTTCTTCTCAACAATGACAGTGATAATTTGGTTTAGATTAAAATATTCTTAGACTGAAAAACCCTAAAGTCTAAAGTTTAGATTTTAGTCTTCTTCAAAGCCATTTATTGCCAGTGGTTTTGCTTGTAATTTTTAAAATGCGTCTCATTGACGTGATTTCTGTCTTAGAAATAATTGTCTCATAATTGCTTCATTCTTTGTCTTTAATCAAGCAAGTATTTCAGAACTGTTGTTTATTATTCGCTAACCTCTGGTTTTAGAACTCCAAAGAACCTGGTTTAAAGATAATGTATTAGTTGAAGCTTCTCTGTTTGCTTGGAGGTGAATATATGCTTTAATATGATCCAGATAGTTACTAGAGTTAAATTTGCAGGATAACTCTTGATTTCTTGTGGTAAAATAGTAAATAAATACAAAACAAATAGTAAATAAGATTTATCTAGAATCTCTGATCTTTCAAATGCTTTTGCCAGTAATAGACTTGCTATTGATCATATTTAATTCATTTTTTAAAGACACATTCGTAAGTTTAAATTGTGAATTGCTTATTTAAGTTTTCTGTAGTATAGAACAGAATAAAATTTATAGGTAAGACTTTTATATAAGACACTTTTGTTTTTATTTAACTACTTTAATTAGATATTTTTAAGACTTAAACTTTCATTTGTCTGTCATTTTTGACAAAGGTCCAGATAAATCAAAATGAAGGGAAAAGCCAGGGGTCACTTTAGAGATGCTAGAATTATTGAACTATTATTAAGAATATTCTTATATGTGTGTATATATATATATAGATGGATAGATACACACAGACATACACTAGTGGGTCAGTACCTTATGAATTTGTAAATTTCATAATTTGATTGAATAAACTGATAAAGTTCAAGGAATTTGGTATTATGTAATGGCTCCTGGACCAGGATAAGAGATTACTCTTTAACTCACACAGAACTCTATGTAGTTTTGCTTACCCCAGTGACACCCTGCCTTCTCCAGGGTCGTTAAAAAAAAAAATGTGTGTGTGGTGGGGAAAGGGTGGATGGTGGTTATAATGGCTCTTTGGTATAATGAATGAAAATGATCTCATCTTCTGTATTACTGCATATTGGGTCTTTGACTGGATGATGACCCACAACCAGAGTAGTATCAATGGTATTATTATTCACATAATAATGCTTACATTTTTGGTACTTTTTTGCAATTATTATTGGTTCAACTGCTTTTATTTTACTTGGGGTGGTAACTTTTTAAAATTTTATTTACTTTAATTTTTATTTATTTATTTTGGCTGTGCCACAGAGCTTGTGAGATATAAATAGTTCCCCAGATAGGTTCGAATCTGGGCCCTTGGCAGTGAACGCATGGATTCCTAACCACTAAACTGCCAGGGAATTCCCCAAGAAAACTTTTTATTAAAATGTAGGAGTTAAAATGTTTTTATGGTCAAGTCTAACTCAGTGCCTTACAGATTGGTCGCTAATTTATTATATATTTTAAACAACTCTTCTACATAAACTTAGAAGTTTCTTTTGTTTTAATTTTTTGTATTTCTTCTTATTTTTCCTTTTTGTCTTAAAAAAATTTTCTTTTTTTTTTCTTTTACGAACCCTTGTGTTGAAGGCTAACTTTGAGCAGATCACAGCTAGGGAGCTGCTGTACTATATACGAAAGCCTGACCGAAGCAGGTCGTCTGTGGGTGGTTTAGCACCAGGTTCCCCATGAACATGCGGCATGTGACAAGTGAGGGGGCAGCAGCTTTTCTAGCTGAATCTAAAGAGTTTTTAACGTAACATTTCCGTTTATCCAGGAGGAGAATTCTACAATATAGAAAATTCTCCATACACAGCCTGACACTATTTTCCGTATCTCCCAAGTTAGATGGTTATGAACAGATCTTAAGAAATCTCTGCTATACTTGGCGTTTATTGTTGTAATCACCAGTGATTCACATGATGTACTCTGCATATAAGTTAAATAAGCAGGGTGACAATGTACAGCCTTGATGTACTCCTTTCCTGATTTGGAACCAGTCTGTTCCATATCTAGTTCTGACTGTTCTGTCTTGATCTGCATACAGATTTTGCAGGTAAGGTGGTCTGGTATTCCCATCTCTTTCAAGAATTTTCCACAGTTTGTTGTGATTCACAGTCAAAGGCTGTGGCGTCAATAAAGCAGAAGTAGATGTTTCTCTGGAACTCTCTTGCTCTTTCTATGATCCAACACTTGTTGGCAATTTGATCTCTAGTTCCTCTGCCTTTTCTAAATCCAGCTTGAACATATGAAAGTTCATGGTTCACGTACTGTTGAAGACTGGCTTGGAGGATTTTGAGCATTCCTTTGCTACCATGTGAGATGAGTGCAATTGTGTGGTAGTTTCAACATTCTTAGGAATTGCCTTTCTTTAGGATTGGAATGAAACTGACCTTTTCCAGTCCTGTGGCCACTGCTGAGTTTTCCAAATTTGCTGGCATTGAGTGCAGCACTTTCACTGCATCATCTTTTAGGATTGGAAATAGCTCAACTGTAATTCCATCACCTCCACTAGCTTTGTCTGTAGTGATGCTTCCTAAGGACCATTAGTAGAGTAGGTATGTCAGGACTTTTAAAAAAAATCTTTGGCTTCTTGTTATAAACTAATTGCCACTGCTTAGCGAAGATACTAGCAGTTCTTTCTAATTCTGAAAGCTGAGGTGTGAATAGGACAGATTTCCATGTGCTTGAGTATCAACCAAGACTCCTGTTTGACATGTAGTTTTTTGAACCATGCCCTTGAAATCTGATCATTAGGTCTGAGGTGAGTTCCAGAATTTCAAATGCTAGCCTGGAGGATTATACTTTAAAAGGTATGGTTAGTGGGCAGTGAATATCTCTGTATTACTGATATGTTTTAAAAATCTCTAAGTAAGATATGCTTATTTTCTTTTTCATAAAAGAAATCTCTGTTGTCCAACACTGAATTTTTTTTTTTAATTTTTTTAAATTATCTTAAGCTTATTTCATCCTTGAGAAAGAGTAAAGATTTCTGTTTATTTTAGTGTCTACTTTGTTAGGTTACATATCTTTCTATAATGTCTCAAAAATGCCTCAAGTTATGTTCCTGGCTTGAGCAAACCAGAAAAGTTAAAAAATTGGAAGCAAATTGTTCTGTTGGCATTCCTGATTTTACTCTGATTAGAGCCTCTTGCTGATGGCCTTTTGCCCTTTCAGGTTAGAGTTATATAGGGAACTTTCCACCCCTTTGCTTATTATGGGTTTTCCTTGATTCTGGAAGGTCACGGATGGGAGAGGCTGGGAAAACCAAAGTATACATTGTAACAGTGTCTTAGATGTAAGTATCACTGGAAGCAAGGAGAGAATCTCCTTGTTCTGTTTGTCCCCATGTTCTGTTTGTCCCCATGTTCTGTCCCCATCTCTTGCTGTCCCCATGTTCTGTTTCTGCATTACCTGGCTCTCCCGTCCCCAAGTTCCAGTGTATTTTCCCATTCTCCAGATCCTCCACCCGTGAATCTTTTGTTGCTGTTTCTGGAACGCTTCCTCTACTTTCTTTGCTTTTAAAACTTTTTTCTGAGATTATTTCAGAGAACTGGGTTTTTGTAACATTAAGATTTGTGGTAACTATATCATCTGATAATTACAAATCTCTCCCCTATGAATTACAGCTAAATTGTAATCTATTCCCACTCTTTGATAAGTGGTAATAGAATATAAAGAAATCAAATGCAGCACTTAGCCTAACGAACTGGGACTTTTGCTAGTTTCATTGGAGGCAGATTGGTCTTGTCAGTCTTTTTCTTTTGAGCTTATTATACTGTTTTTGAAAAATTTCCAAAGAAGTTATTTACTTTCAAAGGCAGTAATGCAGTAGATTCATACCTATTCCATCTTTCAGAAATTTTCCTTCACATTTGCTTTTTACATCCGCAGCAATAAGTTTCTCTCTGAGAAAGCTCTTGTAAGGAAAACTTTAAAGTGAATTTCCCCTTTGCTTTTCTTTTTAAACTTTAGCGATATTGTGGAATTACAGACCTTTTAAAAGGCAACATAATATTAGATTCATGCAGTCCTCCTATGCACTGTATAACTACAACTCTTTCTAACCATCTACAATTAAAAGGGAACAGAGGGTGTTGGGAAAAGTTTTTCCTGTATATCTGAAATACTCTGATAACTTCTGTTCTTTGAAGAGTAAATTGAATCTCTGTTCCCTAAAGATTACAGATGTGCATTCTGGAGCCCAGTGTTTTTTATTATCGAACTACCTTTGTGTTCCTCAAGTAAATCCAAAGCTTGTATGAGTTTTGGGGAGCCCTTTGAAGTCAGATGTCTTTCAGTATATAATGTTGTGTCTGTGCCTGTATACCTTCACCAGTTTTAGAAAGGTAACACAGTATGTATGCCATATATCACATATACTGATGGAGGAGGAATAGGCAGTTCCTTAAGCAAATTAAAATTTCCCCATTGAAACATACACTAGTTAACAGTGAGGTAAATGGTATGAAATGTAGTCTGATCAGGTTTTTACTTCAAAAAAGTAACACAAAGTATTTGATTTTCATAGTTCTGGGTTTTAGAAATTGAAGTTTTATGTAATCTTTTTAAGCCCAATATTTTAAAAAATCCAGACTATATATTGCTGAAAAGGCCATTGTAATCACCAGTGTTTGTTTATATAAAATCTGTTGTAAAATACCTTGTTGAAATTCTTATAAATGCCATGAATGAGTAGTAGTAGTACTGCCTATTCTAATAATCGAAGACACTGTAGAAGAAAATATCTCATGTTATTTTTCAGTTGAATTTGCAGCAAAATCAGGAAATTATTTCTGCCCTAGAGGAGACTTGTACTTGCAAAAGTTGTAACTGTCAGAGTAGTAGAGCATATGTGTATTAGGTACTGTTTTATAATTTTATGTATTATCTCATACAGCCCTCAGAATAGATGCCATATATCCTTTTCCTTTGACAAATGAGGAAATTGAATCATAGAGATGAAGCATTTGTGCTGCATCACACAGTTATAGTAGCGTAATCAGTATTCTAAAGCGGGCATCCTTACTCTAGAGCCTATAAAGCCTTGGGAGGTAAAAGAGTTTTAGAGATCATCGAGTTGATAATAAAGGTCAAAAAAGAAAATCAGTAGAAACTTACAGTTCAAAAATGACAGGGTAGTGAGTTTGCAAGAAGAGAAAACATGTTACTTTGGCAGTCTTTGGTGAGGATTCTGTAATTATACTGCCTGGGTTCAAATTTCAGCTCCACACCTTATTAGCAGTTTGACCTTAGGCAAGTTTATTGTTAACTTCTGTACACTGCAGTTTTCTCATTAGTAAAATAAGGATAATAATACCTATCTTGACTAATACAATGTAATAGTACATTTAAAGAAATGAGAGATAACACCTGACACATACTAAGCACTCAGTAGATGGTGGCACTCAGTAGATTAGTCATGTTGATTTTCTGTGATTTGTCTGAATAGTTGTATCAAATGTAGGAGTATGTGAAATTAGAAAGGAAAACTCAAAAATGAAGAGCGATTTCTAGTATCTCCTAAGGTGCCTGAAAAATTAGGGCCGTGAAAATTTGGGTTGTTAGTAAATGGGATTTACCCTTAATTTGAAATTCAGTGCATCTGTGTTAAATAACTGACAGAAGACCATTATTTTGAAGAAAGCAAGTTATTTAGCTTTTGATCTGTTTATAATACTAGGGATTACTGCGTTGGTAGGAAGGAAATAAAATAGTAACAGACTTTGCTGTTGAAAAACATTAAAAACATATTCTGTTTTAATTAATCATTATTAAAATAAGTCAGATTATGTTCATGTTACATGTTGGTCAGTATGTGTTTGTTTTGAGAAAACAGATTCAATAATTTTACCAGGAAAACTATACTGGAAAAGGAACAGGGTTTGGCTGTAGGCCCATATTGTTTGCTAAATGTAGAGTTTATTTTCTTCTGTCTTAAGTTTATACTAATGAAAAAACAAATTAGTGACAGCACTTAGTCTAATTTCATACGTGTGTGCAGCTTTTTTTGTTTTTTTATTCATTCAATTTACTAATTTAAACATTTAGTTTATTTTCTTTATGTTCACCCTTAAATGATCTTAATATACTTTATTTTGCTTACATATTAAAATTCTCTATAATTTAATTAGTTGATTTTGTACCTACTGGTAATTTAAATGTGAATCCTCCTTTTTCAAAAAAAGCTGTCTAAAACTAGTTACTTAGTATTTTTGCCAAGGGTGAATCACTGTTTTCTCTTAGCTTCCTATTTATTATATGTGTATCTTACATGTGAAATTGACTTAACAGTCTATTATTTTTTATTATTTAGATTTTTAAAAATTTCTTTTTTAAATTGAAGGACAATTGATTTGCAATGCTGTGTTAATTTCAGGTGTACAGCACAGTGATTCAGTTTCTATATACACACACACATATATACACATCATCCATACATATACATATAGACATAAATACATACATAAATGCATATACATATGCTCTTTTCCAGATTCTTTTTCCTTACAGGTTATTACAAAATACAGAGTATAGTTCCCTGTACTTATATAGTAGGTCCTTGTTGCTTATCTGTTTTATATATATAGTGTGTATATGTTAATTCCCAAACTTGTAATTTATCCCTCTGCCCCATTTCCCCTTTGGCACCATAAATTTGTTTTCTATGTCTGTGAGCCTGTTTCTGTTTTGTGTATAAGTTCATTTGTAACAGTATGTCTTTTAATTACAAAGGATATCCTTGTTTTTAGAAGCAAACAATTTTAAGTGAGAGTAGTTTTGTGACATCTGCTTGCATAACTGAATTTCCTTTGTAACTTGAATTAACAGCAGTTTAGTTTTCATATGTTTTTAGCTGAGCTCCTCCTTGTCATCAGCAAGAACATTAAATTTTTTTTTTATCATCTTATTTTCCTCATCATGAGTATTATTTCTAACCTGGTTTTAGTTTAGTTCAGTTCAGTCCTCAGCTGTGTCCAACTCTTAGTGACCCCACACACTGCAGCATGCCAGGCTTTGCTGTCTATCACCAGCTTCCAGAGCTTGCTCAAATTCATGTCCATTGAATTGGTGATGCCATCCAACCATCTCATCCTCCGTCGTCCCCTTTTCCTCCTGACGTTAGTCTTTCCCAGCATCAAGGTCTTTTCCAGTGAGTCATTTCTTTGCATCAGGTGGTCAAAGTATTGGAGCTTCAGCTTCAGCGTCAGTCCTTCTTATGAATATTCAGAACTGATTTCTTTTAGGATTGACTGGTTTGATCTCCTTGCAATCCAAGGGACTCTCAAGAGTCTTCTCCAACACCATAGTTCAAAAGCATCAGTTCATCAGCATTCAGCTTTCTTTATGGCCCAACTCTCACATCCATACAAGACTACTGAAAAAACTGTAACTGACTTTACGGACATTTGTTGGCAAAGTAATGTCTCTGCTTTTTAATATGCTGTCTAGGTTTGTCATAGCTTTTCTTCCAAGGGGCAAGCATCTTTTAATTTCATGGCTGCAGTCACCATCTGCAGTGAGTTTGGAGATCAAGAAAATAAAATCTGTCACTGTTTCCATTGTTTCCCCATCTATTTGCCATGAAGTGATGGACCGGATGCCATGATCTTTGTTTTTTGAATGTTGTGTTTTAAGCCAGGTTTTTCACTCTCCTCTTTCACTTCATCAAGAGGCTCTTTAGTTCTTTGCTTTCTGCTGTAAGGGTGGTGTCATCTGCATGTCTGAGGTTATTGATATTTCTCCCGGCAATCTTAATTCCAGCTTGTGCTTCATCCAGCCCAGTGTTTCTCATGATGTACTCTGCATATAAATTAAATAAGCAAGGTGACATTACACAGCCTTGACATACTACTTTCTCAATTTGGAACCAGTCTGTTGTTCCATTTCTGGTTCTAACTGTTGCTTCTATCTAAATAAATCCTTCTCAGGATTTAGATAAGGTGGTCTGGTATTCCCATCTCTTTAAGAATTTTCCACAGTTTGTCATGATCCTCACAGTCAAAGGTTTTAGTGTAGTCAATAAAGCAGAAGTAGATGTTTTTCTGGAATTCTCTTGCTTTTTCTATGTTCCAGTGGATGGTGGCAAATTGATCTCTGATTTCTCTACCTTTTCTAAATCCAGCTTGAACATCTGGAAGTTCTTGATTCAGGTACTATTGTAGCCTAGCTTCGAGAATTTTGAGCATTACTTTGCTAGCGTGTGTTCAGTTCAGTTCAGCGCTCAGTCGTGTCTGACTCTTTGCAACCCCATGAACCACAGCACGCCAGGCTTCCCTGTCCATTACCAACTCCTGGAGTTCCCTCAAACCCATGTCTATCGAGTCGGTGATGCCACCCAGCCATCTCATCCTCTGTCGTCCCCTTCTCCTCCGCCCTCAATCTTTCCTAGCATCAGGGTCTTTTCAAATGAGTCAGCTCTTCACATCAGGTTGCCAAAGTATTGGAGTTTCAGCTTCAGCATCAGTTCTTCCAGTGAACACCCAGGACTGATCTCCTTTAGAATGGACTGGTTGGATCTCCTTGCAGTCCAAGGGACTCTCAAGAGTCTTCTCCAACACCACAGTTCAAAAGCATCAGTTCTTCAGCACTCAGCTTTCTTTATAGTTCGACTCTCACATCCTTACATGACCATTGGAAAAACCATAGCCTTGACTAGACGGACCTTTGTTGGCAAAGTAACGTCTCTGCTTTTTAATATGCTGTTTAGGTTGGTCATAACTTTCCTTCCAAGGAGTAAACGTCTTTTAATTTCATGGCTGCAATCACCATCTGTCTTTTAAAATCATGGCTGCAGTGATTTTGGAGCCCAGAAAAGTAAAGTCAGCCACTGTTCCACTGTTTCCCATCTATTTGCCATGAAGTGATGGGACTGGATGCCATGATCTTAGTTTTCTTAATGTTGAGCTGTAAGCCAGCTTTTTCACTCTCCTCTTTCACTTTCATCAAGAGGCTCTTTAGTTCTTCACTTTCTGCCAAAAGGGTGGTGTCATCTGCACATCTGAGGTTATTGATATTTCTCCTGGCAATCTTGATTCCACCTTGTGCTTCTTCCAGCCCAGCGTTTCTCATGATGTACTCTGCATATAAGTTAAATAAGCAGGGTGACAATATACAGCCTGGATGTACTCCTTTTCCTATTTAGAAACACTCTGTTGTTCCATGTCCAGTTCTAACTATTGCTTCCTGACCTGCATACAGATTTCTCAAGAGGCAGGTCAGGTGGTCTGGTATTCCCATGTCTTGAAGAATGTTCGACAGTTTATTGTGATCCACACAGTCAAAGGCTTTGGCATAGTCAATAAAGCAGAAATAGATGCTTTTCTGGAACTCTCTTGCTTTTTCTATGATCCAGCGGATGTTGGCAATTTGATCTCTGGTTCCTCTGCCTTTTCTAAAACGAGCTTCAACATCTGGACGTTCATGGTTCACGTATTGCTGAAGCCTGGCTTGGAGAATTTTAAGCATTACTTTACTAGCATGTGAGATGAGTGCCATTGTGCGGTAGTTTGAGCATTCTTTGGCATTGCTTTTCTTTGGGATTAGAATGAAAACTGACCTTTTCCAGTCCTGTGGCCACTGCTGAGCTTTCCAAATTGTCTGGTATATTGAGTGCAGCAGTTTCACAGCATCATCTTCCAGGATTTGAAATAGCTCAACTGGAATTCCATCACCTCCACTAGCTTTGTTCGTACTGATGCTTTCTAAGGCCCACTTGACTTCACATTCCATGATGTCTGGCTCTAGGTGAATGATCACACCATCGTGATTATCTTGGTCGTGAAGATCTTTTTTATATAGTTCTTCCGTGTATTCTTGCCATCTCTTCTTAATATCTTCTGCTTCTGTTAGGTCCATACCATTTCTGTCCTTTATCGAGCCCATCGTTGCATGAAGTGTTCCCTTGGTATCTCTAATTTTCTTGAAGAGATATCTATTCTTTCCCATTCTGTTGTTTTCCTCTATTTCTTTCCATTGATCGCTGAGGAAGGCTTTCTTATCTCTCCTTTCTATTCTTTGGAACTCTGCATTCAAATGGAGTATCTTTTCTTTTCTGCTTTGCATTTGGCTTCTCTTCTTTTCACAGCTATTTGTAAGGCCTTCTCAGACAGCCGTTTTACTTTTTTGCATTTCTTTTCCATGGGGATGGTCTTGATCCCTTTCTCCTGTACAGTGTCAGGAACCTCCATCCATAGTTCATCAGGCACTCTATCTATCAGATGTAGTCTCTTAAATCTATTTCTCACTTCCACTGTATAATCATAAGGGATTTGAAATCTTGTTGTTTTTATCACCATCTGTAGATTGTGGCTAACTCAGAGATAAGAAGTAGAAGAGCACCAAAATCAAGAGGAACCAGCCCGGTCAATGGTTTCTGATACTGTCATCTAATCACTTTTACTTTATACACACGTATACACAGACACATTTGAAAAGCAAAATTAAAGGGATTTATTTCTTCAGATTGCTTCTGTTGCAGTTGTGTATGCATTAATAAATTTTTCTTAGTGAATACAGTTAAGATCTAATATAAATTAATATAAATATAAATTAAATTTCAAATTCTGCAATGATTGTTACCAACTTTTCACTTAAAACCTGTAATTTCAATGCTTTCTGATCAGTACCATTTTTTTTTTCACTTTACTTATTTGTTTTTGGCTGTGTTAGGTCTTCATTGCTCTGTGGGCTTTCCTCCACTTGCAGCGAGTGGGGGCTCCTCTCTAGTTGTGGTGCGTGGCCTTCTCATTGCATGGCTTTTCTTGTTGCGGAGCATGGGCTCTAGGGCACATGGATTTCAATAGCTGTGGCACATGGGCTCAGTCGTTGTGGTTCCTGGGCTCTAGAGCACAGGCTCAGTAGCTGTGGCACATGGACCTAGTTACTTCTTTCCTCCTGGATCAGGGATTGAACCCGTGTCTTCTGCATTTGCAGGCAGATTCTTTATCTCTGAGACACCAGGGAAACCCTGATCAGTACTAGTTTTAGACATGTATTTGAAATGTAGTGTTATTTCACTATGTACATTAAGATATCAGTATCATGTTCCAGCTTGCAATCAAAGAAGTCTGAATTACATTCCCATAAAATGAAAAAGTTCTGTTCTATCAACCTCTAAATGTGAAGCTTTATAATTTCGTTAATGTTTATACAAATGGGGGATTGGGTTTCATTAGTGGAAGGAGCACAGATTTTAAATACCTGGCATCTCCTCATTTTTAGCCGTATTAGTCCCTGTGTAGAGTATTCTGAAAATAGCATGTGATCTTGTCATAGCAGTTCATGACCCTGTTCAAGGAAAGTAGGCATTGGTTATATTTCATCAGAAGAAATTAATTACCAGATCCTGTTAATTCTTTAATTTATGGCGCAGCTGCTTTGAGGGTCTTATGTGAGTCTTATAGGAATGGTTAAGAACACAACAAATTAGTGTCTATTATTATGTGTTGGAGTACTGTGAGAACAGTTCCTTCTGATTCATTAACTTTTTGAAAACTTAAGTTTGTATGTTATTGACAAATTTTATTAATAGAATAAGATTTATTGAATACCTACCATTTTTTGGCCTTGTACTGAGGAATATTAACTCAATAAATCTTACACCTCTCTCAAATATCTTGCTCACTTAATAGATGGAGAAGGTAGAGGCCAGATAATATCCATAGCTGCCCAGAGTCATTTAGCTGCTAACAGGTGAAATTCACACCCTCTCTGTACTCTTTAAGAGTACCTCTTATATTATAACCTTTGTGATTATTGGACTAAAGTGAATAATGATTTTGTGTATTTATGTAAAGAGATACACTGAAATTGGTGCTCTCAATTGCTTAAATTTCATTAAGGTGGACAAATACAGACATTTCTATAGTAGAAATAGGGAAGAATTTTTAAAAATGTAGTAGCTGTTGATCTGTCATTGTTGATGTATATGTTAATACCATTTTCAGGTGTTAGTAGTCCTCAGGCTAATTTATTTAAAGATGGGAGGGGGAGAAGAGTGAAGTGAAAAGATAGATATGGTAAGGTAGAACTCTTAGGAAGAAAAGGTAGTCTGTACTTAAAAAAGGTTTACTAAGATAAGTAGGAGAATGCACAGAAAATATAATCAAATAGAAACAACCAATAGAGAAAGCAAATTATGTTTGACTAGAGCAGAGGAAATTAGAATATAGATTTTGGGTTATAAAAGAAAGATTATTGGAATTCTACCATTTTTTGTTCCATTCCTTTGATAGTTTTCTTTCACATGAGATGGTTATCATAGCATTTTAGAGCTTGAAGTGACTATAGATAGAGCTAGTTACTCCAGTCTTCTCGTTTTGTAGATAAGGAAACGGAGTGATTATAAGCTGTTTGTCCAAGGGCACATAGCTCTAGTGTCATGACACGATCTGTTCATCATAGCTTTTGATTGCATACTTGTGCTCTTTTTATAGTATTCTAAGTACTCTTTTCCTTAGAGTTCAAACAACTTAACTGAAAATGAAACAACTGTCTGAAAATGAAGTTGTAGCAAATACTTCAATTGTATATGCCTGTCTTGTGATTATTCCCTATTGACATGTTTTCAAGATGGGTATATTTAAGGTGGTGGGATGAAGGGGTAGATTGTTTATTTCCTAATTTTTTAATTTATGGAATATGTATTTGTTTGACTTATAAATTATTGACAAATATTGGATTTATATATGATATATTTTACATTTACTTTTTCTGTTGCTAAAGAGAATGTAAAAACTGAAATCACATTTTTTTTTCTTCATTTTGCAGTAGTATTATTGATTCCACAGAATACAGCCAACCTCCAGGTTTCAGTGGCAGTTCTCAGGTAAATGATGTATCTAACGATCTGTTCTAGTGGTGCCATAAATCTAATCACCTGAGTTATAAAATCACAGATGAGTCCTATCCTAGAGACAGCTGTTGGTGTGCTGTAGCATTGATTAGTGCTTGAATAGCTCTGGTGAATAATCAATCAGCTGTATATCTGCTCATTACTGATTGAGTCAAAAAAATTTTTTTAGCATGCTAGTAACATTAGGCCTTGAGAGGAAGGAAATACTGTAAGAGCAAATTATGAGTAATCAGGACATTGTTTCTCTCGGAGATAAAGTTATAATTTATTGATGAATTGCCTGTTATTATGTTGAAACATGAAGCTTTTTTCTGGGAGGTAAACTACAGGCTTTATTAAAATCGACTCTGGCCTCTCCTTTTCTTTAATTAATTGTATGATTATTTTGATTTTTACTCTCTTCATCTAGGACTTGGGGATGCTGGTATTTGTCAAGTCTAATTTTGAGGCCAGACTGTGTTTTTTTTAAATTTTCACTTTGAAATAACTTCAGACTTAGAGAAAAGTTATGAGAATGTTAAAAATAATTCCTTTACATTCTGTATGCAGGTAATCTAGGTGTTCACATTTGATCATATTTGCTTTATCATTCTCATTCTCTCTTTTACATATATGCACATAAAATTTTTCCTTTGGATTGTTTAAGAAGGTACAGACATAATGTTCCTTTATGTACTTCAATTTGTGTTTCCTTAAAAACAAAAATATTGTCCTGTGTAATCACAAGATAATTTTAAAATTCAAGAAGTTAATGTTGGTATGCTTTATATAATTTCTATATCTTATTCAGATTTTACAAACTGTTCTTACAATTATCCTTTACCTCCTTTTTTTCATAACAGGAAATAATAAGGCATTTAAGTAAGGCATGTCTTTTTGTATATTCATTTATGTGATAGTGCAGTTATTTTTATCAAAGTGGAAAGAAAATCTTTCATATCATACAGCTTTTATTTGTGTTTTTCTTTTCCAACTGCTTAGATGACTGCCTCTATGACTGTTATGATTAGATTGCATAACGCCTCTACATATCCCGTGTTATCTTCATTTGCGTGCTTAGATTTGGCAAGTTCATAGATTTGTTTGTATCTCTTCCTGAAGAGCCACAAATGCACTAGATCTAGGTGTTTTTGTCAGACGTAATGAGATATATCAGGAGAAAATTTTTTTTTAAGTTTTATTTATTTTATTTTTTGACTGTGGTGGATCTTTGTTGCTGCATACAGGCTTTCTCTAGTCGTGATGAGCAGGGGCTACTCTTCGTTGTGGTGTATGGGCTTCTCATTCTCTCTCTCTTATTTTAATATTTATTTATTTGGCTGTGTCGGGTCTTCTTTGTGTCATGTGGAGTCTTCTGTTGTGGTGCACGGATTTTCTAGTTGCAGTACACAGACTTAGTTGCCAACTGGCCTGTGGGTTCTTAGTTCCCCGACCAGGGAGCAAACTCCTGTCTCCTGTGGTGCACAGATTTCTCTAGTTGCAGTGCATGGACTTAGTTGCCCTGTGGCCTATGGGCTCTTAGTTCCCCAACCAAGGATGGAACCCATGTCCCCTGCATTGCAAGAATTCTTAATCACCGGACCACCAGGGAAGTCCCTCAGGAGAAATTTTTAAGAATTGAATGGAAACATCTTTAAGAACTTGAAGAGGGAAAGCAGAATCTGGAAATAGGCTTGGCACTCATAGCTAGGCCTTGGTGTTCTCCTTTCAAATGTAATCTCACAGAACATCTGCATCGGACACAGTCACTCTGGGCCTAGGAAGAAATGAAACAAAAATCAAGATCAGTTCATAAACTTAACTGAGCACATTTGAAAAAGTCACTATGCCAAATACGTAAAATACCAAACACACCCGTGTCCTGACTAATGCACGCAGTTGCTGCATCTCTACTAGTTACGGCTTTAATCTCACTGTAGTTTTCTGTTTGCCCAGGTACGATTCATTAAGATACCCCATCACAGGATTTTCCCCCTTCTTGACAGTATCCAATCCAGAGCATAGCCTTACTTCCTTGAACCCTCCCCCAAATCACTTAACATGAGCCTGTATCCTATAAGTAGTACATAACATCTTCCTACCTTAACCCATAGTATGCTGTATTCTTCATTGCAATGAGCAGTAATAAAACTTATTCAGCTACAGGTGTATTCCTATTGGTCTTTGGTTGCAGGGCTTTCACAAATTCTACATAGAGGAACAAGGAAAGCCTTTTTCCTATTGTCATTTATAGGACGTTGATTTGGAATTTCTAGCAAATTCCATGAGTTAGAAATTATAGAAACTGAACCTAGGTGGGAAAAAAAAACATTCAGAATAGTGTTTTTGTCTGTGTGTGGGTTTTTTGTTTTTGTTTTTCATTTTTTAGTTTTTACTCTTTGCATGTAATAAAGGAGACTTAGTTTGAGATGGTACAATAAGCCTGTGGTCTCTCCAACCTCCACCCACTAGAAATCCCATTGACGTATAGCTGTCCTCGTACGGAAAACTTAAAAAGAATTTATAGATGATAAAAAGAATACTGAAGAAGTCTGCCTAACGTGAGTCACCATGTGCAGAGTAAAAGAGTGTTTTGGTGAAGTCGTCTGGGTCTCCCAGGAGACTCCAACCTTAGCATCTGCCGGAGGAGGGGGAAGTTGTTGAGGAAAACCTGCTAGGGCTTCTGGGACAGAACTAATATGACATATTGTGCGGAAGTCCTTACCCTTCGTTTCTAGGAATACTCTTTATAAAACACAGACTTAAAACAAATTGACATAAAAATAATTGAAAACAAAGGAGTAGATGAGGATAAGCCTGGCAAATGCAAGAATGGTAAGGAAGATGACAAAAACAACGGCAAAGTAAAGTACAGATCAAAATAGAACTCAAGGGAAAAATCATTAGAAGACAGATACATGTTTTCACATAATAAAACGTATAATCCCACAAGCTAGTAGTAATTTGTGTGACATAAATAAAGGATTGATATTTATATAAAGCAAAACTTTATTAGAAATTTTAAAAAATTGATTAAAACTTTAACATGGTAGGAGATTTTAAAGTATACTCATCCCTCAGTATCTATGAGGGATTGGTTCCAAGAGCTGTGGCAGATGCCAGGGTCCAAAGATGCTCAGGTTCCTTACATGAATTGTGGTATAATTGCATAAAACCTCTGCAGCACATCCTCCTGTATACTTTGTCATCTTTATGATTATTTATAATAACTAGTATAACATAAATGCTATGTAAAAAAATTTAAATACAATGTGAATACTATGTAAATAGTTGCCAGTGCAGCTGCAAATTCATTTTGCATTTTGGAATTTTCCAGAATTTCTTCCTTTGGTGGGGGTGGATATTTTCTGTGTTTGATTAAATTTGTATTTATAGAACCTGTGGATATGGAAGGCCTACTGTATAGTTCACTCCTGCTGCTAAGTCACTTCAGTTGTGTCCGACTCTGTGCGACCCCACAGACGGCAGCTCACCAGGCTCCCCCGTCCCTGGGATTCTCCAGGCAAGAACACTGGAGTGGGTTGCCATTTCCTTCTCCAGTGCATGAAAGTGAAAAGTGACAGTGAAGTCGCTCAGTCGTGTCCAACTCTTAGCGACCCCATGGACTGCAGCGCGCCAGGCTCCTCCATCCATGGGATTTTCTAGGCCAAAGTACTGGAGTGGGGTGCCATTGCCTTCTCCGACTGTATAGCTCAAGAAATAATTAAAGTAGTAATATTGGTATTTAGGAACATTTATTTTCTACCTACTATGCATTGCATGTACATTGCTCAATGTGCTTTACAAGCATTAACTACTTTAATTCTTAGGACTTGAGATACGTACTATTATTATTATTTTCTATTTTACTAAGGAGGAAACTAGGGCAAAGAAGTTAAGCAGAAGTTAAGATATTCTAACCCAGGCATTATGGCTTCAGGACCTGTGCTTTTAAATATTAACTTATAAAGCCAACAGTTTTGGCTTTTTTTCCCCAGTACTTTCTATTTACCAGACACTATGATGGGCTCGGGTTATTGAATAAAAACAAGGCAGACAAAAATTACTGCTATAACCCAGCTTTCAGTCTGCTGCTGCTAAGTCACTTCAGTCGTGTCCAACTCTGTGCAACCCCATAAACGGCAGCCCACCAGGCTCCACCGTCCCTGGGATTTTCCAGGCAAGAACACTGAAGTGGGTTGCCATTTCCTTCTCCAGTGCGTGAAAGTGAAAAATGAAAAGTGAAAGTGAAGTCGCTCAGTCGTGTCCAACTCTTAGCGACTCCATGGACCGCAGCCTACCAGGCTTCTCCGTCCATGGGATTTTCCAGGCAAGAGTACTGGAGTGGTTGCCATTGCCTTCTCCAGCTTTCAGTCTAGTTGGAGGTATACTAATAGTAATAAAGACAGATTATCTTTGGCAAAGAGGAGGTAAGGGAGCAAGCTATGTGAATATCTCTGGGCAGATCTAAGCTGAGTGAAAGAAAGTACATAAGCTGTGCGCTAGAAGCCTGCCTGACATAGCCCAGATATCTGTTATGACTGGAGAGGAATGAGCAAGGGGGAGAAAAATAGAAATGAGGTAAGAAATGTAAATAACAGAGGTCACTTAGTGTGTAACTTTCTTAGTCATTATAAAGACTCTGGATTTTTATTCTTTGGTTGAATGAGTCAAACTTAGCTTAATGGGTACTTGCCTTACTTTATACTTTGTATCAAGGGATATACATATTATTAGTAATTTTGGAGCACTGAGAAAACTGGATTGATTCTAAAACAAGATAAATTACACCATCTACATTGTCAGAATCAGAACCTGGAGTAAACAGCTACTTTGACAATCTGGAAGAGAGTAACCAGACTCCTCTGAATACCTTTGTGTCAAAGAGTATACAAATGTTGCTACAAACAACTTAAAAAACTCCTGCTTTGAAAATGTTATATGTCAAAATTTGTGAAATTTTGGTCAGAAGTATCCTAAAAATTATGTTAGTAAATGGATTCATTTTTAGATGAGAATAAAACAAAATGAACCAGGCATTGAACTCAAGAAACTGGGAAAAACTTAAGATGGTAAATGTAGAGAGATTAAAAAAGGAAGATTATATATAAGATGTTTCAATATATAATTGAAATGGACTGTTATAGTATTGAGTAGATTAAAAAACTTGGTGCTGGTACATACTAATAAAAATAGAACTCTTAATAAATTGAACAATTTGAATAGACCAGTAACCATAATTGGTTGTGATTCCAATTAAAAAAAAAACAAACCTCAAGAATATTTTTTAAGGGTTTGTAGAGAGTGTGACCAACTGACTTTAAATGGTTATTTGTAGAATGAATGCTTCAGAAGTATATTACAAGGGCATTTACCCAACAGGTTATTTTAATGTATTCTAAGACTGCTCTAACAAATGGGGCACAATAAAAATTTTAAATCTAACTGAAAGGTAATTAAGAGTTTACCCTATGGTGAAGGTGGTTATGCAGATCAGTGGTAAAAGGGAAGATTAAGTAAATGTTGCGATACCCAGGAAACCATTTGCTGGAAATTGGCTTTCTATTTTATCTTTTACTGTAAGAGTTCAGATCAGCTAAATAATGATTTAGATAATGATAGAACTGTTGAAATTAAGAAAGAGACAGTATATAAGAAAGTACCACAAACAAAATTTTATACCCAGACTGGGAAAGGTATTATCAGTTTGATAGGCAAATGGTTTAATTGCTTCAAAATAAATAAGGTTTCTTATACCAATTCCATGTTTTTGATGAAAGCACCAGCAGGCAAAAAGTAGATGAAGAACATGGGGAAAAAGATAAATCCAAATGGCCCACTCACATGTAAAATAATACTCTACTGTGTGATTTGGTAGTGACAAACATAGAAATTTCTTATAAGAAATGATTCAAAGTACTATCTAAAAGTTATATACCAATATTATTTATACAAGCAAAAATTCTGGAAAAATAAATATGCCCAGTCATAGTAGAACAGCTTCAGAGACTGGTACAGCTGTTGAGTATACTATTTTGCTACTCTTAAAAATAATGTTTATAGTTGAAATGGAATTGATAAAAAGTTAATATAATGTAGGTGAAGCCAGAAGTAATTATTTTATACCCCTGAATTTTTATAATTGCCTGTTTTTGTCTTAGAGTCTTTATATAACAATGGCACCCCACTCCAGTACTCTTGCCTGAAAATCCCATGGACGGAGGAGCCTGGTAGGCTGCAGTCCATGAGGTCACTGGGAGTCGGACACAACTGAGCGACTTCACTTTCCCTTTTCACTTTCATGCATTGGAGAAGGCAGTGGCAACCCACTCCAGTGTTCTTGCCTGGAGAATCCCAGGGACGGGGGAGCCTAGTGGGCTGCCGTCTATGGGGTCGCACAGAGTCGGACACGACTGAAGTGACTTAGCAGCAGCAGCAGCAGTACAATTAGTAAAAAATCAGGAAGTTAATGTTTATATAATATGATTATCTGAGACAATGTATTTAAATTTCAGCGGGTTTGCCACTGATATTCTTTTATAACAAAAGGAAAATTTTCTTTGTCCAGAGTGAATCCAGAATCACTGGTTATATTTAGTTGTCATGTTTCTTTAATCTCCTCTAAATTGTTTTAGTTCCTCAGTTGTACATGAGGTTGACATTTTTGAAGTGTCAGTTATTAATTTTGTAGACCATTCCTCAGTATGATTTTGTCTGATATTTCGTTGTAACTGGATTCTGATTACCCATTTTTATCACAAATGCTACAGCCCCCAGTGTGGTATCCTTTGTTAGTCTGTCACATCTGGATATGGTGTATCTGCTCAATTTTGGTGATGTTACCTCTGATCATTTGATTAAGGTGGTGCCTGCCAGATTTGTTTGCTATAAATTTATCATTTTTCTCCCATATGAGCATTTATTAATGAATTTTACTTGAAATAATAATAAATTTTTTTGCCCAAATGATAATTTTTCATTTCTTTTCTACATTAATTTTTAAATTTTTTATTGAAGTTTAATTTACAGTGTTTTTGTTTCAAGTGTATAGCAAAATGATTCATATATATGTATATATATATTTGTATTATAGGTTATTTTGAATATTTTGAGCATAGTTCCTTGTGCTATACAGTATGTCCTTGTAGTTTGCCTTTTTTATGTACAGTAATGTGTATATGATAGTCCCGAACTTCTAATTTATCCGCCCCCCCACATCTATGCTGTCCTCTTTGGTAACTGTAAGTTTGCTTTCTAGTCT
Organism: Bos indicus; assembly: GCF_029378745.1. Taxonomy (NCBI): domain Eukaryota; kingdom Metazoa; phylum Chordata; class Mammalia; order Artiodactyla; family Bovidae; genus Bos; species Bos indicus. The sequence continues at coordinate 58,125,388 of NC_091775.1, read as the reverse complement.
GGGATCTGTTTCTCTTTTGTAAATATGTTCATTTGTGCCATTTTTTAAATTCCATATGTAAGTGATGTCATATGATATTTTTCTTTCTCTAATTTACTTAAAATAATCTCTTGATCCGTCCATGTTGCTTCAAATTGCATTATTTCATTTTTTTTAATGCCTGAGTAATAATTCCTCATTTACTAGTTAGGATTTCCATTCTAAGAGAGATCTTTCCTTCTGTCTCTTTGTTTATATGGTTATGGAATCATGGATTTAAAAGTTTTTCTGTTAATCATTTTGAAGCTCAGTCTGTTCCCTGTTTGGCTAGTTGGAATTCCCCCAAGCTGATCTTCAAGTTCTTATCATTTTTTAAGTACCTTCTTACATTCTTAGATAATAAGATGTACCAGTATCATCTTGTACTTATCTTGCCCAAGTTCTGTAATCAGCCATGTATCCAAGAAGTCCTGTTTTCTTTTAATGGAGAATGATACTTCAAAACAGAGACCTGGGTTTTAAGTATGCTCATTGCTCGTAGAGTGTCATTGCTTGTAGGCCTTCTTGGTCGACAGAGCTAGGAAGCACGCTTATCTGTATATATAACATATTATATATTTATTAATTACATGTTAATCACCTTAAGTGTTTGATGAAAGGACTCACAGGAATCAAGGAGTTTATACTTGTGGAACTTGATTATAGGCAGTGGATACAGTACAACCAAGCAGAAGAAGGGCACTCATTGAAAAGGATGTGGAGATTTCAGGCAGTCTTCTTTGTCCTGGTACCACTGAGTCACAGAGGAACTGCTTTGTCTCCAGGTTCAGAATGACTACTTGCTTACATTCTCAAGCACCTTAGTAATGGGAAGTGCAGATTTGGCTTATAGTCAGATCTCTTATTTTAAGCTAGTCCCATGGGCAGTGCATTCTAGTTATGTGACCAATTATTAACTCACAGACTTCACTGAAATAGGTGAATCATAAATTCAATTATTATTACTAAACAATACTGACAGAGTGATGCAATCTCTTTCCAAACAACTCTCAGGCCTGTGGTTATGGAATACCATTTATCTTTATTTCAATACATTTTGCAGTGTAGGTTAAGAGTCAGTAGCTCTGTAAATAACCATGTGGGCAACCCAGACCAACTGAGATTACTCTCTACTATTCAGTTGATGAACATCATGTATATAATCATCTATGTATGTAACATATCTGTGTTTCTGTATCTGTCATAAAAGCTATGGATTCATGCTGATGACCTCCCATTACAGTTTACTATCACAGGGTTCATTGTAGCTTTAGTGAACCTTTCCATATCTTTAATTCCCTATTCTGACAGAAACCTAGTTCTCATATCAAAATATACATTTTACTTATTGTCATAGTCTTATTAGTGTGTGTGTATATATATATGCACATAAACTAGTATGGAAATGACTAAGAAAGCAGATCTACTAACTAGTGGTGAATATTTATTTAAATTCCTTTATATCTTTAGTCTGAGAATACAGTTACAAAAATTCAGTGTGTTCAAAAATTACTTGGATTTGATTTGTTAATTTTTCATCAGTATTAGCTGTAATATTTCTTTGAAATACAGTTGAGTTCATTTGCTTCCGTTTGTGTGCCATCACCAACCCTTACCTTTATTACATAGAAACTTTTTCTGAAAATATGAAATATTAACCTGATTTTGAAGGTCAGAGCTTTACAGAAAGTCATATTCAATAAATACCACCCCTCTAACCTTTCTACCAATTTCCGTATCCTTTATCTTTTCCCACTACGTTGTTTCTTACCCTTTGTTGGTAACCAGTATATCATGATACATATGCATATTCTTATTTCTTTTTTACACAAAGGGTGGGTTTCCTAGTGATTCTCTTCTGTGCTTTGCTCTTTTATTTAACAGTTTATCATGAAGACAAATCTATAGAAGTGCATAGAATTCTTCCTTATTTTTATAGCTGCATAGGATTATTTAATCAATTTGTTAAAGAGAGATAGTTTACATTATTTTGTAATTACAAAGTAGTGCTGCAGTGATTAATTTGTACATACATATTTTCATATCATTGGATGTAGTATCTTCAGGGTAAATTCCTAGATGTGGGATTTCTGGGTCAAAGACGGATGAATGGATGGGTGGATGGATAGATAGATGGACAGACAGAGAGATTGATATTGCCAAATCATCTCCCTCCCCCAAAGGATTGTACCAGTTTGCACTTTCCCCAGCAGTATATATGAATGTGTCTGCTCTCCTAGAATCTTTCTCAGAGCTTCTCTAATAGAATGAGTTTTCTTAAAAATTTTGCTAATCTGTCAAGAGAGAAATATATCTCAGAATACTTTCCCCAGCAGTAGATGAATGTGTCTGCTCTCCTAGAATCTTTCTCAGAGCTTCTCTAATAGAATGAGTTTTACTTTAAAAATTTTGCTTATCTGTCAAGAGAGAAATGTATCTCAGAATAGTTTTGTGTTTCTGTAATTATGAGTTAGATTGAACAAATATATGACTGCTGGTATATTAATATACTTATTAGTAGATTATGTATTCATATTTCTGGCCTATTTTTTTCTATAAAGTTTTTTATTTGTTTTGTTCAGTTTTTAAGACTTGGTAGTTCGTATATGAGGAAAATTAGCACTTTATCTGTGATAAATGTTGCCTATATTTTCTTCTGTTTTTGTTTAAACTGTTCAAAATTTCTAAATCATTATTTAAAGTTAGCAATCTTTTGTTGCCTCTGGGTTTTGAGTCATAGTTCTAAACGTCTACCTCTAACTAGGATGTAGAGAAATTTATCCACATTTTCTTGTTTCACTTCATTTATTACGTTTGGACTCTTGTTCTCTTTGGAGTTTATTCTGGTATATGTTTTGAGGTGTGGACCTAATTTTATCTTTATCCAAATGTCTAGTTAGTTGTCCTAGCTCACTTTTTATTTATTTATTTATTTATTTTTATTTTCGGCTGCACTGGGTCTCTGTTGCTGCCCGTGGGCTTTCTCTAGTTGTGGCAACCAGGGGCTACACTGTTGCAGCACATGGGCTCAGTATTCGCCTCTGGAGCATGGCCTCAACAGCTGTGGGGCACAGGCTTAGTTGCTCTAGGCATGTGGAATCTTCCTGGACAAGAGATTGAACCTGTGTCCCCAGCATTGGCAGGTAGATTCTTATCCACTGTACCACAAGGGAAGTCCCCTGTGCTCTTAAAAAGTCTTTCTTTGATCAAGTGTTTTGAGATGCAGCCTTTCTTATATCAAAAATTCTGTGTGTATATGGATTTATTTCTGGTCTTTCTCTTCTGTCTACTGACATATTTCTCTTTCATCTTTCACTGTCACCTCTTTATGTTTTAATGTCTGATAGAAATTAATTCCCCCAACCCCCTAGCTTCTCTTTTTCAGTGTTTTACAGAAATTCTTTCCTGTTTTGTTGCTTCACATGAACTTTAGTATCAGTTTTTATAGCTGCATAAAAAAGCTTCTTGGTATCTTTATTCAAACTGCCTTTAACTCATAAATTGCCTTATGGAGAACTGATATGTTGATGATATTGAGTTGAGTCTAGGTTTTATTTACTTCTGTGTAAGTTTATTCCTAAGTTTTTTTTACAGTTGTAAAGATTTTTAAATTTCAAGGTAATTGTAGATTCACATGCAGTTTTAAAAAAATAATTCAGAGATAGCGCATGAGAATACCCTGGTGGTACAGTGGTTAGGACTCTGTGCTCGCATTGATGGGGGCTTGGGTTCAATTCCTGGTCAGGGAACTAAGATCTCAAAAGCTAGGTGGTAAAGTCAGAACAAAACAAGCATAAACAAACAAAATCAGAGAGCCTATTTGCCCAGTAACCCTAGTGATAACACCTTAATAATAATGAACTTTCTAGTCCATGAATATCTTTCCATTTATTTTGGTCTTTTAAAAATTTCTCTTGGCAGTGTTTGTGTTTGTAATATAGAGGTCTTCCATGCTTCTGTTAAATTAATTTCTAATTCTTTTTTGATGCTATTATTGATCCAGTTTTAAAATTTTCTACTTTGTTGTGAATATATAAACATATGATTGATTTTTGTATGTTAACCTTATTTCTTATTATCTTGCTAAATTTTTGAAAACATTTTCATTTATTTATTTTTGGCTGCACTGGGTCTTCTGGGCTTTCCCACTGGGCTTTCTCTTGTTGAGGCAAGTGGGGGCCATTCTTTAGTTGCGGTGCATGGGTTTCTTACTGTGATGGCTTCTCTTGTTGCAGAGCTTGGGCTCTAGGGTGCACAGGCTTAGTTGCTCCCTGGCCCGTGGAACCTTCCTGGATCAGGGATCAAATTCATGTCCCCTGCACTGACAGGTAGATTCTTAACCACTGGACCACCAGGGAAGTCCTTGCTAAACTTACTAATTCTAGTTGTTTTGTAGATTCTTATGAAATTCTGTGTAAAATCATGTGATCAGCAAAACTATTTTTGCCTTTTCTAATCTTTTTGTGTTCTCTTCTCTTTTCCTTCCCTCACTTCTTCTCCCCTCCTCTCCTTCTCCCTTCTTATCCTTTCCTTCCCGTCTCTTCTCTCTTTTTCCTTTTACCCTCCCTTTCCCAATACTTCAACTTATATGTTAGCTCTACATTTTGGTAGATGCCCTTGAGGAAGTATCCTTCTATTCCTAATTTTTTGAGAAATTATAACATGTATAGGTGTTGAATTTTGTCTTTCCTGCATCTCTTGGAATTATTATATGGTTATTTTCCTTTATTTTGGCCATTTGGTGAATTGCATTGATTGATTTTCAAATATGAAAACAACCCTGCATTCTTGGACTAAACTCCATTTAGTCATGATGAGTTACTTTTTTTACATGTTTTGGGAATTGATTTGCTATTTTGCTGTAGATGCTTGTTTTCATGAAGGTTCTTATTCCCCTTCTTTTTTCCTTCCCTTCCTCCAGTATCCTCATTGGGTGTGGGTATTACAGTTATGCTGGCCTCATGAAACAAATGGGGAGGTGTTTTCTGAAAGGTTTGTGCAAGATTGATGTTATATCTTCCATGAATATTTGGTAGGATTTTCAAATAAAAGTATCCGGGCCCTCTCTTTAGAGTTATATGCTGGGTTTTGGTGTACTTATTCTGTCTTATTCTTAAATCCCATAAATGAGATATTATAGCTGATGTATACAAACAGTATTTGAAATCACTTGCTTGGTTACTGTATCCTTGCTTCTCTTTCATTCTGTGTCTCCAGTCTTCTAGTTTGTTTTACTGAACTTTTCAATTATAAAATTTCAGACATTTTTAAAGAAATGGCTTATTGATGATAATCCTTGCTTTCATTCAGATGAAAAAGCATTTTGCTCAGCATTCTGTTGTTGTAGGATAGTTTTGTTGGATGTGAATTTTAGTTTGAGGTTATTTTCTTTCAACTTTTTAAGTATAACCAAAGCTTAGGATGTTCTAGCTGCTGTTACTGTTTTTGAGAAGTGTTTTGCGTCTTTGATTGTTCCTATTAAGTGAATTATCTTTTCTGTTTTTGTGATTTTAAAATCTTTCTCTCTTGGACAGAAACACAGTTTTGCTTTAGTATATGTAATTGTGGATTTCTTTTTATTTTTCCTTGATAGGAATAATTTCCCTGTCTATATTCATGTATGTTTTCAGTTTTGGAAAATTGTCAACATTAGCTCTTCAAATATATGTTCTTCTGTCTGTTACTCTCTTCTGGGTCTCTGGGTGCCCATGTTTAAACCTTATTATTCTTTCATGTTTCTTTTCTTTCAAGTTTTTCTGTCTTCCTGACTTTTATCCTTCATTTTGGGTAATTATTTTAGATTTGTCTTCCAGTTTTCAAATTCTCTTTTTATTTTCCAGATCTAGTATTTGCCCTTTCGTTCATATTTGTCCTCAGACTGTCCTCTTCTTTCCCCCTTTCTACATTGTTCTGTGTTGTTTACCTTTACTTCTCTGAGTTTGGCTTCCTGTTTGGTTGTTAATCTTTTAGTAAAATAGCCTTTTTTTCTTGTGATCCAAACACTGCTTTAAAATGTACTTCTTCTTTAAAAAAAAGTATTTATTTTTAGTTGGAGGACAATAGCCATCTACTTGTAGCAGGAGTTCACTCTAGATAAGTGTCTTGTTCATGGTAGTAACTTAGTATTTCTTAATACATTAGCAGTTGTTTTATTCTTATTGGTTAACTTGTATCATCCAAAGATCTCAGTATGTAGCTTATTTCTGTCTCTTAATGTGCCGCACACATAATTGATAGAAACCATTTGTAGAAGAGTTTTCATACCCTTTTAGTTAACATAGTGCTGGGATATATATTTAGGATTATAGACTTTAATAGAGTTCATATGCTAGTATATTTCAGATTTGCTTTTGTTGTCTAAATATATATACAAGATTTAGTTATTTTGGTTTTCTAATGTATATATCAAACTATTTAGTATATACATGTTGACTATCCCTTAACCTAATAATAAATACTAATTTAAATATCTATTCTATATAATTAAGCACTGTTCCTATTACTCAAAATATATAGGGCTGCACTATAATTCTGAAAAGTAATTAGTTTCCTTTTGGTAATTGTTTCCTAACAGTTGATGCATATTCAAATTCTTAAAATTCTAAGTTTGGCATTTATAATGGATTCTATCTTCATTAATTTGGAGAGTTGAAAGATGCTTCTCATTTTATTCTTGTAAAATGGGCCTATTTTCCTTTTAAAATAAGAATTCGAAAATATGGTCTTAGGAACTACAGGATTTTGCCATTTGTAATTATTTTAATGTGAACTTTTGAAATTAAATATTCAAGCATCTAGATATTCTCCGCAGAAAAAATAGTATGCTTCGTTCAGAATTACACGTGTCTTTTTCTTGTTATCACCTTAGACAAAGAAACAGCCCTGGTATAACAGCACATTAGCATCAAGACGAAAACGACTCACTGCTCATTTTGAAGACTTAGAGCAATGTTACTTTTCTACAAGGATGTCTCGTATCTCAGGTACATATTCAAGAATTCTTAAAATATCTCAAGTTCATGTTTCATGTCCATGTCTAGCTTCTTATGCTGGATTTATGAAAAGTTCTATTCATAAAGCAAAACTGTCTATTTTCAACATAGTCTAGCACAGCATTTTGGAGGTTCTTAGACATCTTGGATTACTTTGCTCTTCTATAACTATTTTTGTTCTCTTTCTCTATTTGGGAATTTTTAATCTGTATATACTTAGCTGTATAAAGTTAAAAACAAATCAGCCATGAATATGTAGCTAGCAAAAATAAATTCCATTCAGTTGCCTTCTATTTTTCAATGTTTGTTAAGTTCTAAGCACTATCATCTGTGCTAAGAATAAAAAGATGAAAGAACTTGTTTTACTGTCCAGGAGTATTATAAATTTATTGAAGGGAAGCAACAGGTAATTTGCTAATAGCCTAATAGGTTATTTACCTAATGCTACATGGTCTTATATAAATATGCCAAGGGCATTAAGGGAATAGAGAAGAATAATTGACTAATATAACTGGAGGTGAAAAAGCCATGCCAAGTTGAAAATGGGGAAATGTAAGAGAAAGATTCCTGTAGGGATTTCAGAGAAGTTGTATTTCATCAAAGCTAGTATTAATTAACTAAAAAAGGATAATAGAAACATATTCAAAGTAGAGGAAATAACTTATGCGCAGATTTGTATACAGTAGGATAGAATAGTTTTACTGCTGTAGGATAGTTTTGTGCCCTTTTTGTTAGTTCTCTGATCTTTAGCCTTTCTTGGTGTCTCTGCTCACCATTGAGGAGGGGACATTTATACCAACCCTGCACAATTTTTGTCTTTTTTTTTTTTTTTTTTATGATGCACATAAAATATAGTGCTTTGTATAAGATTCTCAATTAGTTGATGTTATTTTTAATACACCTGCTCAAAATGAGCATTACCAAGGAAAGAAATGTATGATATTGTATTAATTGTTAAAAATTTGGCCTTGAATTTCTCTTGAATAAGCATGGTTGTATTATAATCTACACATTATAGAGAGAGAACCTTTGGACACATTTGCCTCAGGTTTAGAGGTGGACAAAAGCAAAATATATAGATTCAGCATGGCGTTTTTCCTGTGAAGACTAGAAGAAAGCCAAGCTTTGTTTATAAGTGTGTTTGAAATTAATAGTCAGTAGTCAATAGTTTTCATTCAGATGGAAAGTTTTCTGTGTATTGTCTGAGAATTAAGCCTCTTATTAAACTTCTGTAATAATCTATAAACTATAGTATGAAGCTGTAAATTTGAAAGTGGTCTGAGACCTACATTCTGACGGGCAGAGGGTACATGTTAAGCCTTCCAGATTTTATTTGTTGGTATGATGTTGAAATACAACCACAGGTAAATGGCAGACATTAAAAAGAGAGAGATAGTAAAGAGAGATTGGAAAAGGCTAGTGATTCATAATTTTAAGTAACTATAACATAGGCATGCTATGGGATAGTAAAGGTAATCACAAACTAATTTATTTTGGCGATATAGCTTTATAGGAAGATAGACTAGTAAGTTAAAATCAGGAGGAAGATTAATTTAGTTTTATACTTAATAGATATGGTTGTATTGTACTCCACACATGGTTGTCTTAGTTTTTAGGAATCTCGAATTTAACTTATCAAATTTGTACACTGATGACACATATTGCTGAATATGAAGTTTCTCCTAGTTTTCTTGGCTGTAAAGAAGACCTTGAAACTTCTTTGTAATGGGTACCTATGAGTTTGATTGTCCTTTTGTCTATGTTCAATTGAGAACCCACTCCCCATCCCCGTTTCTATTTTCATCTATGAAAATGAGAGATAACTAAGAAATTAATATCTTGAATTCTTAATTGTAATTGGAAAAGAAGCTAAATTATAAAGCATTAGAAGACAGAAAAGAGACACTGAATACACTTTTACAGAATAATCTGTAATTAGAATAGGAGAGGTGATTTGCCAGAAGATATATATGGATGTTGATCAAAAACCAACCAAGCAAACAGAATCCTACCTTTTCACAACCAGATAAGTGAAATCTAATCCCTATGCTTTCAGATACTGAAATAATTGTTTTTTTAAATTTAAATTTATTTATTTTAATTGGAGGCTAATTACTTTACAATATTGTATTGGTTTTGCCATACATCAACATGAATCCACCACGGGTGTACACGTGTTCCCCATTCTGAACCCACTCTCCCACCTCCCTCCCCATACCATCCCTCTTGGTCATCCCAGTGGACCAGCCCCAAGCATCCTGTATCCTGCATTGAACCATCTTTTTCTAAGGTAGCTGAACTTCTGGCCATCATACCCAATAGTTTAACACCAACTTTCAACAGAAGTTATAAAAAAAAAATTTAAAAACAATTATTTCAATATAATTGGTATGATGGCCAGAAGTTCAGCTACCTTAGAAAAAGATTATAATCTTCTACAGAATATACATTTTTGAATGCTTGTGGATTTTATGTACTTAGAGATTGATGTCAAAAGGTTGAAAGAATAGATTAACATTAAACCAAATTTTAAATGGATATCTAAAGTAACTGTCTTTTTAGTATTATATTAAGTAGCTCACAGTAATAGGGTTGTCTTAATTTAGAAATGGAGAAGGCAGTGGCACCCCACTCCAGTACTCTTGCCTGGAAAATCCCATGGACAGAGGAGCCTGGTAGGCTGCAGTCCATGGGGTCACGAAGAGTCGGACACGACTGAGCGACTTCACTTTCACTTTTCCCTTTCACGCATTGGAGAAGGAAATGGCAACCCACTCCAGAGCTCTTTCCTGGAGAATCCCAGGTATGGGGGAGCCTGGTGGGCTGCCGTCTGTGGGGTCACACAGAGTCGGACACGACTGAAGCGACTTAGCAGCAGCAATTTAGAAAAAGAACCAGTTAGCTATTGTATCCAAACTACTTTGTAGTACAGTTGATATCTTCCCCCCCTGCCGTTTTTTCCCTGTAATAACCTATGTTTTATTTATAATTTGTTGAACTTCCTGAGAATAATTTTTGTCAACTAAGAGCTTCAGCCCAATAACATTTTGATATTGCATGCTAATTAGGTTTGTTCCTTTTACTTTTCCCAGAATGGAAACACTACAAAATTGAACCCTTTTAATGTAGGTCATTAGATGACTGTGTTAAGTTAGCTTTTAAATCTTTAACATTTAAAATATTGCAGACAGAAGCTTAGTTTCCTCAATTATTTTCCTTTATAATAATTGTTAGATAAATTTCTTCATGTCAAGAATTTAAGATAACTGGAAATCTCCAGATAAATAAATTCTTAATTATATCACATAGTATAGTAAAAGTAAAATAATTCTTTTCGCTTAATGATACTTATAGTGTAATTTCTTTTAGCCTACTGTTATTTTCAGAGAACATTTGAGAAGGAAAATCACAAAACTTTAAAAGGTTGTGTGTGTGTTTATGTATGTATATGAGCTAAGAATAAGGAGGAAGTTATGAAAAAAAACATTGTTGTAACAGGCTTATTTCAAGTTTCCATATAGGAGGCTAACTAATGTAATTGTGTGCTTTACTTTTCTTTCTTTGGGAAGGAAAATGCAAGTCCAAACTTTAATCAATTTTAGAAAACAATGTTCTTTATTTATGCTTTTTCGTTGTAGGCCTGTTTCTACATTGGAGAGTAGATTAGCTCTCTTCATTAGAAGAGTAGATTAGATCTTTCATAACCTGACTTTGTGATTTAAATTCTACGTCATTTAATTATGAATAGCTTACTGAAATGGATTTTACTCAAAGTATTTGTAGAGTTGTGTTGGATGGAATTATTGTTTTCCATGTTCCACCAAGATATTTGCATGAACCTATTTTAAATTTGACTTTGAAAATTAAGGATTAATACGTTGCAGTTTTACTCCCATCCCATAATTGGTTTTGAAACACTTCAATGTATTATGTGAACAAGTATTTCATTTGCTTTTTATTTAAAAATTCATTTTTTAATCTAAATTGTGTTTTGACTAGTAAACAGGAGCATGATAATGTATCCCTGTAAATATGTTTCTTCATACAAAACTCTCACTTTCTCCATTGATAAGGGATTTTATTTTAATAAATAATTTAACCTTTCTTGATCATAGGTACTTTTTTTCCTTTGTTTTGCAAGAAATGATTGCTTAAAATAGAAAGAGAATTCATAGTATGGTCTTATTGGTGTTCAAAGAGACAGTGTCTTTCAAGAACCACTAAGAAATTTTTATGAAAACTGAAAGATCAGCTAATTAATTTGTGTACATTCAGTTCAGTTCAGTTCAGTTGCTCAGTCGTGTCCAACTCTTTGCGACTCCATGAATTGCAGCACGCCAGGCCTCCCTCACCAACTCCCGGAGTCCACCCAAACTCATGTCCATCGAGTCGGTGATGCCATCCAACCATCTCATCCTCTGTCGTCCCCTTTTCCTCCTGCCCCCAATCCCTCCCAGCATCAGGTTCTTTTCCAATGAGTCAACTTTTTGAATGAGGTGGCCAAAGTATTGGAGTTTCAGCTTCAGCATCAGTCCTTCCAATGAACACCCAGGACTGATCTCCTTTAGGATGGACTTGTTGGATCTCCTTGCAGTCCAAGGGACTCTCAAGAGTCTTCTCCAACACTACAGTTCAAAAGCATCAATTCTTCGGTGCTCAGCCTTCCTCAAGGTCCAACTCTCGCATCCATACATGACCACTGGAAAAACCATAGCCTTGACTAGACGGACCTTTGTTGGCAAAGTAATGTCTCTGCTTTTTAATACATTAGTCCTCTCTAAATATGAGTTGTTGTTTATATTTAGAATATAATTGTTAATCTGTGGTTATTGCTCTTTGACTTACGTTGCAGTTCTATTTGTTTATTTTGTTTTCTTCATATAGATGACAGTCGAACTGCAAGCCAGTTGGATGAATTTCAGGAATGCTTGTCCAAGTTCACTCGATATAATTCAGTACGACCTTTGGCTACATTGTCATATGCTAGTGATCTCTATAATGGTTCCAGCATAGTTTCTAGGTAAGTATTGGGCAGCACTCTGTATTATTTTCTTTTGCAGAAGTATCTAGAATTTAATTGAATTTGAGAAGCAGTAGTGTTATGGTTAAGAGCCTATGTTCTGAAATCCAGGTTGCCTGCCAATTTTTCTCTCTGTGGTCTTTGGCGATTTCTGAATCTCTTTAGTCCTTGATTTATCTGTAAAATGGAATGTTTGTTAGTATCCACCTCATAGGGCTGCAGTTTGTTTTCTTATAATTCTTTTGTCTGGTTTTGATAACAAGGTATATTCTTATATATTATAAGCTTATAATTATTATATAAAAATTCTTATATTCTTAAGATATAAGAATTAAGATAAATACAAGGATATAAGAACTCTTAAATTCTTATAAGAATATAGTTCTTATAGTCTTATAATATTATAATTTATCTTATAATTCTTATATAAGTTTATATCCTTATAAGAATATATAAGAATATACATATGTATATATATATTTCTATTTTTCAGTTTTTTAGAAAAATTTGTAAAGAATTAGTATTATTTCTTCTTTATTTCTTCTTTACATATTTGGTGCAGTTCTCCATTGAAGCTGTCTTGGTCTAGAGTTTTCTATGAGGGAAGATTTTTAAATACAAATCTAATTTTTAAAAGAGATTTAAGGCTAATCAAGTTATCCATTTCTTTTGGATTGAACATTAGTTTGTGCCTTTCAAGAAATTTGTCCATTTCATCTAGGTTGTTTAATTTATTGGCATACTAGTATTCATAGTATTCTTTATTATCCTTTTAATATCTTTATATTCCATAGTGATTTTCCCTTTTTCATCCTTGGTTTTAGAAATTTGTTTCTTTTTTTTTTCCAACCTAATAGTCAGGCTTAGCAATTTTTATCTTCTCAAAGAACCAGCTTCTGGATTATTGATACTCTCTATTTTTCTGTTCTCTATTTCATTGATTTTCTACTCTTAACTTTATTATTTCCCATTTTCTTCTTTCTTTATGTGTACTTTGCTCTTATCTTTCTAGTCTCTTAAGGTAGAAACTAAAGTGACTGAGTTGAAACATTTCTTCTTTTCTAATATAATTTGCATTGTAAATTTCCCTCTAAGCATTGTATTAAGTACATCCCACAATATTTTGTGTGGTATCTTTTCTTTTTTCCCCAAATTCTTTTATTCTGGGGAAATACACAGGACATAAAATTTACCATCTTAACAAGTGAACTGTTCACTGGTATTAAATACATTCATAATACTGTGCACCTATCATCACTGTCTATCTCCTTGACACTTGACATCTTATAAAACTGAAACTCAGTACCCATTAAACAAATAACTCATTGTTTTTTCTTGCCCCCCAGTCCTGGTAAGCACCATTCTGCTTTCTTTGTCTGTGATTTTGATTACTTCAAGTATCTCATATAAGTGGAATGGTGCAATATATTTCTTTTTGTGACTGGCTTATTTCATTTAGGGTGATGTCATCAGTGTACATCCATCTTACAGAATTCCCTTTTTATAGATGAATATTGTTCTGTTGTATGTGTGTGTGTGTGTGTGTATGTATGTATATATACACCACACATTTATCTGTCTGTCAATGAATGCTTGTGTTGCTTCCATGTTTCAGCTACTGTGAAGATGCTACTATGAACATGGGTGTAAAAATATCTCTTTGAGACCTTGCATGCAGTTCTTTTGTGCATATACTCAGAAATGGAATTGCTGGATCACATGGTAGTTTTATTTTTAATTTTTCGAAGAACTGCCATACTATTTTCTACTGGGGCTATACCACTTAGCTCCACATTCTTGCTAGGACTTGTTTTCTGTTTTTTTGATCATAGCTATTTATTGGGTTTGAGATTAGATTTAATTTGAATTCCCTGATGATTAGTGATGGTCTTTTCATATGCCTACTAGTCATTCTTGCCTGGAAAATCCCGCAGACAGAGGAGCCTGGTAGGCTACAGTCCATGGGGCCGCAAAGAGTCAGATACAACTGAGCAACTTCACTTAACACTTTTCACTTTCACTAGTCATTTGTATATCTTCTTCGAGGAAATGTCTGTTCAAGTGCTTCTTCCATTTTTGAATTGAATTTGTTTTTTTGTTGTTGAGTTTCAGGAATTTCTGATACATTCTGAATTTTTAGAGGATAATTGCTTTCCAGTGTTGTATTGGTTTCTGCTGTAGAGCAGCACAAATCAGTCTAATCTGAATATTAATCCTTTCTCAGATTTGTAAATATTTTCTCTCATTCTGTGAGTTGCCTTTTTACTCTGTTGGTATTGTCTGTTGATACACATAATTTTAAAAATTTTACAGTCTTATTTGTCGTATTTTTTCTTTTGTGTTGCTTGTGCCTGTGGTGGCATACAAGAAATCATTGCCAACCTAAAGTTGTAAAGAGAATTTTATGGTTTTAGATTTCAGTTTTTGATCCATTTTGAGTTAATTTTTATATATAGTTTTAAGGAAGGATCTAAATTCATTCTTTTGCATGTGAATATCTAGTTTTCTCAGGATCATATGTTGAAAAAATTGTCCTTTCTCCATTGAATGGGCTTGGTACTCTTGTCAAAAATCCTTTGATCATATATGCAAAGGTTTATTTCTATATTCTCTCTTCTGTTCCACTAGTGCATATCTCTGTTTTGATCTATGTTTTTTGACTCCTATAGACTTGCAGTAAGTTTTGATATCAGGAAGTGTGAGTTCTCTAGCTACTTCAGGTCCTTTGGAAATCCATGTGAATTTTAGGATGGGTTTTTATATATCTGTAAAAAATGTTATTGGGATTTTGATAGGAATTGCATTAAATCTGAACATCACTTTGGGTAGTACTGACATCATAACAATATTCAACCTTCCTATCCATGAACATGGGATGTGTTTTCATTTATATCTTTTTTCGTTTCTTTCAGCAATGTTTAGTAGTACTGTTGTACAGTCATCACCTTTGTTAATTGCTAAATATTTTTTTGTTGCTGGTGTTTTTCTTATTAGATTGTTCATTGTAATTGTATCAAAGATATGATATTTTTTATTTTTACTCAGTTCAAAACACATTTGAATTTCAAACTTGATTTTATTTTGACTCATGGATTATTGAGACTTACTCAGTTCAGTTCAGTTCAGTCGCTCAGTCGTGTCCGACTCTTTGCGACTCCATGAACTACAGCACACCAGGCCTCCCTGTCTATCACCAACTCCTGAAGTTCACTCAAACTCACATCAATCAAGTCGGTGATACCATCCAGCCATCTCATCCTCTGTCGTCCCCTTCTCCTCCTGCCCCCAATCCCTCCCAGCATCAGAGTCTTTTCCAATGAGTCAACTCTTCGCATGAGGTGGCCAAAGTACTAGAGTTTCAGCTTTAGCATCATTCTTTCCAAAGAACACCCAGGGCTGATCTCCTTTAGAATGGACTTGTTGGATCTCCTTGCAGTCCAAGGGACTCTCAAGAGTCTTCTCCAACACCACAGTTCAAAAGCATCAATTCTTCGGCGCTCAGCTTTCTTCACAGTCCAACTCTCGCATCCATACATGACCACAGGAAAAACCGTAGCCTTGACTAGACGGACCTTTGTTGGCAAAGTAATGTCTCTGCTTTTCAATATAGGTTGGTCATAACTTTCCTTCCAAGGAGTAAGCATCTTTTGATTTCATGGCTGCAGTCATCATCTGCAGTGATTTTGGAACCCAAAAAAATAAAGTCTGACACTGTTTCCCCATCTATTACCCATGAAGTGATGGGACCAGATGCCATGATTTTCGTTTTCTGAATGTTGAGCTTTAAGCCAACTTTTTCACTCCCCTCTTTCACTGTCATCAAGAGGTTTTTCAGCTCCTCTTCACTTTCTGCCATAAGGGTGGTGAGACTTAATAGTTTTCAAATATTGGGTTTTTCTAGTTATCTTTTTGTTATTATATTATTTTTGTTGTCATCATCTTGATGACCATTCTTTAAATTTTTTTCAGCAAAATTTTCTAATATACATAAGATGGGAGAGAATGGAATCCTTTGTAACAGTCACCTCCCAGACTCATCAGTGATCCAAATTTTGCTCTACCTTCTTTGTTTATACTCTTTATTCTTACTCTCTTGGCTTAAGTATTTTGAAGCAAATGCCAGGTATCTTGTCATTTCAACAATACAGTCCTAAGAATATCTGTGTCTTAAAATATGGACATTATATAACTACAGGGCTGTATTTCATCTAACACAATTAGCAGTAGCCCCTTGGAAGTATCAAATTGCTAGTGTATGTTCAAATTTTCTTCATAGAATAGACAAGACTTAAAAAAGATATTTTTGATTCAGTTCAGGAATTTGATAAGTTTTAACTTTTTAGAAATTAGTAAAACTACATGTGCTTTTTCATTTACATGACTCAGATTTTTATTTATGTAATGAATATTCATCTTGAAATTCAGGCCAATAGCTAAAAAGATGATTACATTAAATCTTACTGTATTCAAGCTTGTTTAACTTGGTAACAAATAAGACAAAAATCATACGTTTATTTATTTTTCTATAGGTTGAAAATAGAAGCATTCCTTTTCATGCCCTGGAATGATTAAAGTTTAAAAATGTAGAAGTTTGTGGGTTTTGCTTAACTAATTAATTAAAATAGTAATTAACCTATTTAACAAAAATTCATTGACCACCTAGTATAGGCGAGGCTAGGCATATAGCCATGAACAGGTCAGCTTTGATGCTTGGATTCAGAACTCTCAGTTTTATTTCAGTGCTTTTATACAATAAATCATATTGACCTGTTGTGTATACATTTACCTATAATTATATGGCTCTACCCAACTGAAATGTAATGCAGGTTAGAAATCTGTTGTAATATTGATTAGTGTCCCAGACCATCGTGAATTCATCCTGAATTATATTTTCTTCTCCATTTAAAAATGAACAAAAAACCAAAAACAAAATAAAAATTTCCTTCTTAACTTCATATTACAAAAGCAGCATTTCTAGTTAGAAAATGTAGGATTGGTTATTCACTTCTGCATGCATGCATGCTAAATCGCTTCGGTTGTGTCCAACTCTTTGTGACCTTATGGATTATATAGCCCGTCAGGCTTCTCTGTCCATGGGATTCTCCAGGCAAGAATGCTGGAGTGGGTTGCCATGCCTTCCTCCAGTGCATCTTGGGCATCTTCCCGACCCCGGGATTGAACCTGCATAGGTATTCAAAAAAGAATAAAAGCTGTTCTTTCCTGAAAGCCATTTTAGCTTGATTTAATGTAATTCTGTTTTTTAAAAAATAAGTAAACCTTGATCATAGAAAGACACTTACATAGAATGCTGTGTTTTCTGAGGCAGACATTTACATAGGAAAATTTAAGATTTCAGTTTGGAAATATCTCACTAAAAGTGAGATTAGTTGTATCAGAATATTTCAATCAAAATATTTCAAGCAAAAAGCTTAAAGCTGCTTTTGTTTCATCTTGCATGTAAATGTCCATTTTTTTCTCATATTTACATTGAATTAATTTTCTGAAGGAAAAATTTCCAATTTCAAAAGTGCATAAGGCAGAACTGATAAATACTATAAAACAATCCGTACAAGAAACATACAATCCATACAAAGAAACATACAATCCATAGTATCAAGGGGTTTTGAAACTTTCACAACACTGGTAGTTTTTGTTTTTTTCTAGTTTCTCACATTCAAACACATCATTGATAAGATTCATTCTGATAACAGATTCATTTTAAAAGCTTTCAGTTCCTTGCTAATTAGGACATTTAATGAATTTCTTTGGGAAAGAGAGGTGAGACATGTTAGAGATGACGAATAATGTTAATTTGGTACATTAATTCATTGCATTACAGAAGAAATTATTCTTTCTGTGAAATTACATGAAATGCGTCCAGTGTTTGGTCATTTATTGCAGTGAAAATCTCACTGAGAATAAAAGCTGAACCAAAACTTTTGCTTTTAAAATTTGTCGTCCTTTGCTTATGGATCACATTGGGTTATTTAAAGTAACACCAAAAAAATAAATAAATAAATAAAGTAACACCATGTTCATTAGTCCAGAAGGTGGCAGCATTTGTTTACTTTGACAATATCTCAACTATTAGACAATGGACAAGGTATGGAAATTAGTGACTTATAAGTGAAGTTCATTCTCATGAATACTAGATAGTCCTCAGTTACCATCAACAGTTAATATAAAGGACAGAGAACTTTTCTGACACACAGCAATAATGGTACATTTTGCATTTTTTCTTAAATTAGGTATTCAGCGGCCCCGAGAGGAAATGCTTTGATGCTGCATTGTTTAAACTTACTGAATACTTGGTGGCAGTGGCTCTTTGTTGAATTTGTGGTTTGAATTATGCATACCTAGATTGTTTTGGTTAAAATTGTTATATTCTCCATCTGTAGTTTAGAGATTATTTTAACATTTTTGTTTATATTTTCTCAAATTCTTGAAATAGAATTACATGAGGCATTAGTAAATTCATAAGAAAATGGTTATATATCGTGGCATTTTTTTGTTGCTGGCGATGTAGTGTTTGATTACTTTTCTTCAGACACCATTATAGTATTTTACATGACATTGTAAGTGTTTCACTAATTCTTTTAATCTTTATATCAGCCCTCTGGAGTAAGGCATTGTCATTAATCTCATTCTACACTGGAGGAATTGAGATAGAAATTTCCTAACTTGTCCAAGGTCAACACAGTGCTACGAAATGACGGAACTAAGATTTGAACTAAGACGTTCGGGGCCCTTGGTTCTGCTGTTCTAGTGTCCCTTCAAGATCTGCTGAAACCTTGGGCAAGTTTCTGAAAGCGCTTTACTTTTGAGACAGCCAAAAGAAGTAGTTCTTGTGAGCTTCTGATACTTTGTATCCCAATTACATCTAACTTGGCTTTAATAATGAAAATTTATTTTTAATTTAATGTAGATATGATGTTCCAATGTCACTTTTGCCCTAGTTTGAAAATATTCAAATTAAATACTTATTTTTTTTGTAGTAGCCAGTTATAAGGATTGCTTTAACTTCTGTTTTTAATGACAGTCAGTGCTGATCCAGATTTAAGATACCTTTTAATATATTCTTTATTGCAGAATACTGTGAGTTTTAAATTTGTGCTTAAAAATAGGTTGTCTCCAGGTAATTAGTGACTTGTTTCCTGGGGAAGAAGTATGATTTTTAGGGCTGCTTATGCATTCCTCTGTTTTTCAGACCATATTTCTGTTACTGTCTTAAGAGTTAGTGGGCCATCTGGGGTTGGTGAGAAATGAGAGGAGTGGAAATGCAGAGCAAAGGATTTTTTTTTTTTCCCTTCAGAATTTGGCCCGGGGCCAGTTTTTTGAAGCAGTAATTTAAAACATTGTATTCTAGGCTAGAAGCTTCATCAGGGAAGGGATCTTATCTGCCTTATTCCCTGCTGCATCTCCATGTCTGGCACATGGTAGGTACTCATTAGTAAATAGTTGTTGAATGAATGCATGCATGAATGGAAAACTGTCTGCAGGCCCTAGAAGGGCTCAGAGCAGGCAAGGATCCAGCCGTTGTCAACCTTCACCTGCTTTTATATATTTGCTTGCTGATAAGTATTCCTTTGAATAAAGTATCTCTAGGCTAAAAAAGAAGTCTTTAAATCACCAATGACACTTGACAGAAAAATAAGTTAATGTTAACAACTTAAAATAGAGACATCCAAGCTTGTCAGCAAGTGTTAATGAGTTTTAGTTCTGTGATAATTCAAGACACAGTCTAAAGACGAAATAAGGAACAGTCTACATTTAAGCTTTAGAAATTGCTACATACCCTCCCTACCCCATAAGCCTCTGTCCTAACTTTTTCCTCTTCATCTCAATTCCTCTTGGTTTTCCTGTTTATTTTCTTTTGCCCTTGCTTAGGCTGAGGCTTGTCAATAGTACAGTGAAGCAATACACTCAAATCATTTTATGCTTATTACCATAAAGTATTGATTAGGCTAGCATTTGAGATTTTAATAGGCTAGTGAAACTTTGTCACTAATCAACAAAAAGCCAGCAACAAAGAATCCTACCTTCTATTCATGATAAAATTACTTACCTGGAAAAGACTAGATAGAGTTTGTTAAACTAATGACTGTTTTCAAATTATCAAAGTAGATAAGGAATTAGAATGATTCTGTTTGGTACCAAGAGACAAAAGTAGGACTAATGGCCAGAAAGTGAAAGTGAAAGGGTTAGTCATTCGGTCCTGACTCTTTGCGACCCAGTGCGCTATAACCCACTGGAAGCCACATTTTAGTCATTTTAATATTAATACAGGGAAGATTTGCTCTTCTGAATTTTTTAAAAACTAAGCTCTAGGTTTTTTTTTTTTAATCTAGAAAATTTTTCTACAATCCTTAGATCAGTCATACATATTTATCTGTATTTTTTATGGTATTGTTTTTGTTTTACTTTTAATTGTATGTATTTATAATGAATACTGTCATGTTGAGAGTACAGATAAGAGTGATATACAACATAGTGGCAAACTTATAAGCAAATATATAGAATAAAGTGTAGTAAATGCTAGGAAAGCTTTACTGGGTACAGTATGGAGAATGGATTTGAAAGAAGCAAGAGTAGGAAGTAGGGAGATCTAATATGTAGATAGTTGTTGAAATTGGCCAGGCATAGTACATGATGCTTGCTTATGTGGGTGAGGTCAGTGAGGCTTGGGTGAAGAAGTGTTTTAAAAATATGTGGGCCCTAGGGTAGACAGAACTTGATGATTGATGGATGATGTTGTCTTTGAAGCAGAGGATGATAACTTCCAGGTTTTAGGCTTCAGTAGCTGGGCAGAAAAATTTGGGTGCATTTACAGAGACAGGGATCCTGGAAGAAGGGTAGGTTTAAAGGTAATGAGGCACATGGGATCTTATGCTTAGGCTCTATTATACAGAGACGAGATCCGTGAATATGGGGATTTGTACAGTTGGTAATTGTGGTTGTAAACTCATAGAGCTCCAACATTTAAAGCTCAGGTAGACGAAGAGGAACCAGTAAAGCAGATCAAGGAGGTTTTTAGGTGAAAACAAAAACTAAGAGAGGTTATTGCCATGCAAACTAATGAATGAGGAACGGTGAGATAATTTGTAGGATTAGATCATGTGCAGGATTGCATCCAAAGCAAAGTGAGACTTTGCCTTCATTTAAAGGGAGGACACTTCCTCCATAATAGTAGGGAAAGAAGAGAATGGGTTCAAAGACAGGTATGCTTGTGTATTTAGTGACAAGGAGAGAAAGAGAGTTCTTCTCTTAAGAGTTTATATTTTTTCCATGTCATCTCAGAGTGACACATTGAAAGGGTGGTTAGCGTATATGTTTGGCTGTAAAAGAAAAAGATATTATATGACTAAAATGATTAAATTTATGGACCATGGAACTTAAAAGGCATACTGAGGGAAATAAAGATAGGCAAGGTGTTGAGAAAGAGGCAAAGTGGTGGAATCAGCTGTATGGAGGCTGAAAATAAAGGATTGTGAGAATAGACAGCAAGTCAGGGAGTGTTGGTATGGAGATTGTGGTTGAGAATTATTTGCATTTTTGGCAGGAAATTCTTTTTCATCTCTGTGCTCGTAACACTGGGTAATTTGCCTGATATCTAATGGGCTGTCCTGTTTGTTGACCCAATCGTAGAATAAACTAAAATGCAAGGTAAAAAGTAAATAATAAATGCTTGTAGGAATCTGATAAAATGCTAAAGATGAAGTTCACTTTAGGCTGAACTTCAGGTTCCTGAAGGTATTGGAGGTGGTTCTTTTAATTTTTTTCTTCTGAATTTCTGTAGATTATTCTTTCTCTACTTGGTCTTTAAGATAGGAAGTGACATTAATATACTTCTATTTTCTTCACTGTGTTCAAAATCCCCTCTTTTGTAATGTGTTGCTGCAGTCTGCGATGGAAATGGTAATTGTTGAAGTCTGGTTGTCATTGTACTTGCTTAAGTTTGGGGGAAAATAAAGCTTGGTTTGCAGCTTCTCCAGATAGGTTCAGTGATAGCAGCAAGAAGTGATAGCTACCTAGCTTGACAAGGGGAAGAAACGATGAAACTGCAAATAGGAGCTAAAAAGTAAAGCAGGTTGTTTTCTATTTAATATGAGGTTACGTGGTTTGCCATATGAGAGATCACTGAGGTGTAATAGAATGTGGTAGCTAATGTCATCAGGGCTGTTCACCTTACTATGCTCAGTGTGTTCATATAAAGATAGTAAGGAGTATATTATATTTGATAGATTGTATTCATAAAGGATCAAAAGTTGGTTCTAAAATTTATTTAACTAATGTTTATTGGGCACGTACTCTGACTTAGAGCAATAGACTGATATGTCCAGATAATACTATTCTGTTATCTTTTAAAAATAATTTTAAATATACATACTGCCATTCACATAAGTGTAATATGAAATTTCATATTTCTTTGTAATGGCTTTAAAAATTTTAGTTTCAAGCTTTGATTTTATTGATTTTATTTATATAAAAGAAGATGTTATGAATAAGAAAAATACGGACTTTTATGCTTAGTACAGGAATCAGCCAACTATGACCCATGGGACTCACATTTGGTCCTTCACCTATTTTCTTTTTTAACTTTTTATTTTGTATTGGGGAATAGCCAATTAACAATACTGTGATAATTTTAGGTGAACATCAAAGGGACTCAGCCATATATACATGTATCCATTCTTCTGCAAACTCCCCTTCCATCCATTCTGCCTCATAACGTCGGGGAGAGTTTCCTTTCACAGTTTCTGTAGAAACTTCAATGGGAAGTTTCCTTCCCATGGCAAGGCAAAGGTCCTTGTAGGTAGGTCCTTGTTGGTTATCCATTTTAGATATAGCAGTGGCCATCATCTATTTTTGAATGACCCAGGAACTAAGCATGGTGTTTATATTTTTAATTGGTTGAAAAAAACAAAAGGAAAATAATAACATAGTGATGTACAGTAACATGACGTAGAATAATGACATAAAAATTATATGACATTTAAATTCAGTGTCCATAAGTAGGTTTAATTGGAACACAGTCTTGCTCATTCCTTTCCATATTGTCTCTGGCTGATTTTGAACTGCAGCAGCAGAGTTGAGTAGTTTGAAGAGAGACCCACACAGCTTCTCTGACCCTTTTACAGAACAGTTTTGCTGACTCTTGAACTAGTGGGTTTGCTTAGGCTCTAAAGATGTACTACTCCACTTTATTAAAGCTCTGTCATCTTTTGGGGGCTTTAGTGTCTATGAAAGAAAAGGGGGTTTGTGTCAGATTTTCTGATCTC
Organism: Bos indicus; assembly: GCF_029378745.1. NCBI lineage: Eukaryota > Metazoa > Chordata > Mammalia > Artiodactyla > Bovidae > Bos > Bos indicus. Next base: position 58,102,079 of record NC_091775.1, on the reverse strand, counting down.
CTAGGGGTGACTGGCTGACTATTTTATATGCTTCATCGTTACTTAACCTAAATGACCTATCACTCAGCCTGTAAGCACTCCATCATTGGTTGAGTGATAACTATAGTTTTTCAGTTCAGTTCAGTTCAGTCGCTCAGTTGTGTCCGACTCTTTGCGACCCCATGACCCACAGCACACCAGGCCTCCCTGTCCATCACCAACTCCCGGAGTCCACCCAAACCCACGTCCATCGAGTCGGTGATGCCATCCAACCATCTCATTCTCTGATGTCCCCTTCTCCTCCCGCCTTCAATCTTTCCCAGCATCAGGGTCTTTTCAAATGAGTTAGCGCTTCGCATCAGGTGGCCAAAGTATTGGAGCTTCAGCTTCAACATCAGCCCTTCCAATGAACACCCAGGACTGATCTCCTTTAGAATGGACTGGTTGGATCTCCCTGCAGTCCAAGGGACTCTCAAGAGTCTTCTCCAACACCACAGTTCAAAAGCATCAATTCTTCGGTGCTCAGCTTTGTTTATAGTCCAACTCTCACATCCATACATGACCACTGGAAAGACCATAGCCTTGGCTAGACGGACCTTTATTGGCAAAGTAATGTCTCTGCTTTTTAATATGCTATCTAGGTTGGTCATAATTTTCCTTCCAAGGAGTAAGCATCTTTTAATTTCATTGCTGCAGTTGCCATCTGCAGTGATTTTGGAGCCCAGAAAAATAAAACCAGCCACTGTTTCCACTGTTTCCCCATCTATCTGCCATGAAGTGATCGGACCGGATGCCATGATCTTAGTTTTCTGAATGTTGAGCTTTAAGCCAACTTCTTCACTCTCCTCTTTCAGTTTCATCAAGAGGCTTTTTAGTTCCTCTTCACTTTCTGCCACAAGGGTGGTGTCATCTGCATATCTGAGGTTATTGATATTTCTCCCAGCAACCTTGATTCCAGCTTGTGTTTCTTCCAGCCCAGCATTTCTCATGATGTACTCTGCATATAAGTTAAATAAGCAGGGTGACAATATACAGCCTTGATGTACTCCTTTTCCTATTTGGAACCTGTCTGTTCCATATCCAGTTCTAACTGTTGCTTCCTCACCGGTTTTTAGTAGTCTTGTAATAACCAATTCTAACTGGTTCTGCAGCAGGTTTCCTGTTTGTGTCTTTTAAAAATGATTTATTGAGTGGAGCTGGAAAATGCCCTGAAATAAGACACAGGCCTGCGCTCTGACTAGCTGTATCACACTCGGCTTTACACGGCTGCTTTCCCACTGCTGGTAGTAGTTGTCTCTCTCTCCCCCTTTCCTCTCACACATGCATAGGTAATTTTTGTTGATAGCACTTGAAGTTATAAAACATTGTTCTTTGATCCATCCTTGAGAGGACTAAATTTGTTGTTCTATTATTTACATAATTTAAGTTTAATATATGTAGGATCACAAACTGGGTAGTTTTAAAAATCACCTTTGTTGAAGTACAATTTACAATAAAGTGTTTAATTTTGGCAGTTGTATAAACCACAATCTAAATAGAGAACATTTCAAAAAAATAAATAAATAAATAGAGAACATTTCAAAAGATTTTATTTACTGCCACTTTGCTTTTAATTCTCCAGACTCCTGTCCCAGGCCACTGGCTATCTGCTTTCTGTCATTATAGAGTAGTTTAGTCATTCTGGAGTTTATTATAAATAGAACCATGCAGAATGTACTCCTTTGTGTCTAGCTTGTTTAGCTCAGCATGTTTTGAGATTCATCCATGTTTTCTGCATCAGTTGTTAGTTAGTTAATTATTTAGCAGTATTCCATTTAATGAATATTCCACAGTTGGTTTATCCTTCATGTGTTGATGGACATCTGAGTTCTTTCTAATTTTTGACTATTATGAATAAAGCTCCTATGAATATTCACATACTAGTTATTTGGATATCATTTTCATATTTATTTCTCTGGGGTAAATACCTGGGATTGAAATTGCTGGGTTGTATGATTAGTTTGTGCTTAACATTTTAAGAAACTGCCAAACTATTTTCCAAAGTGATTGAGTTATTTTAACATTCCAGTCAGCAGTGTAGGAAAGTTCCATTTGTCTCAAACCCTCAATAACTCTTGGCATTGTCAGTCTTTTGATTTGTGGATATATAGATATTTGCTTGTTTTATTATGTGTTTCCCTTGTGACTAATGCTTTTTAATGTGCATATTGACCATTTTGTGTATCTTTTATGAAGCACCTATTCAAATTTTTTGCCCATTTTTTAAAAATCAGCCTTTACTATCACTGAGTAGTGAGAATTTTTTATGTACTAGGAATATGTCTTGGTAGTATTTTCTCCCAGTCTGTGATTTGCCTTTTAATTAATGCTGTCTTTCAAATAACATAAGTATTTAATTTTTATGAATTCCAGTTAGTTTTTTTAAATGAAGTAGGCTCTTTCCTTTAGAAATGTTTGCCTGTCCCAAAGTATGAAGATTTTTATCCCCTGTTTTCTTCTATAATTTTAATAGTTTTAGCTTTTATGTATAAATCTGTAATCCATTTCAAGTTAATTTTTGTTTAGATTTTGAAGTAAAAGTTAAAATCAGTTTTTCCCCCAGTATGGATATCCACTTATTCCAAGCATTATTTGTTTAAAAGGTGAACCTTTCCCATTGGCTTCTGTCTTTAGAACCAATTGAGCAAGTATGTATAAATGTGCTTCTTGACTCTCTGTTCTGTTGTGTTAATCTGTATGTCTGCTCTTTGACTGGTTCTACACTCTTCTTGATTATTTTTTGTAGTTCATAATAAGCCTTCAAATCAGGTAATGTAAATCCTACAACTTTGATACACTTTTTCATAGTTGTTTGTTATTCTAAATTCTTTGCATTTCTATAAAAATTTTAGAACAAGAACTCTCTCTCTTTTTCTTCCCTCTCCCCGACCCCCCAACATTCTGTGCGTGGCTCCTCTATCCATATAATTGTCCAGGCAGTAATACTGGAGTGGGTAGCCATTCCTTTCTCCAGGGGATCTTCCTAACCCAAGGATTGAACCCAGGTCTCCCACATTGCAGGCAGATTCTTTACCATCTGAGCCACCAGGGAAGCACCCCGTTTCCCAAACAGTTCTCAACATCAGAACCAACTGGCAAAAATACCCAAATAGCATGAGCACTCACAAACAGTATTCAGCTGCACTCAGAACCCATTGGCAAAATGCCCATATAACACTAGCCACTCACAAATGGGAAAGTTGCCTATATGCACACCGGTGGACTTACCCAGTCTTGGAGCTCATCGGTTCGTCCCAAATGCAAGTTTCCATCCCGCCAAGAAAAAGCGTAAGTTGGCAGCCAGTGCTGAGCAGGGGAGAAACAGGAAGGATCCTCAGATGGTTTTGGCAGCTGCTAGGAATGTCCCCAAATCCCCTGCCTGCAGCTAGCTAGCCATAAGCAGCAGGCTAATACACTATCATAGCCACAGCTCTCCTTTGGAAGACCTGGAAAATTCCATGGACAGAGGAGCCTGGTAGGCTGCAGTCCATGAGGTCGCTAAGAGTTGGACACGACTGAGCGTCTTAGTTGTGGATTGGAGATGGAAATGGCAACCCACTCCAGTATTCTTGCCTGGAGAATCCCAGGGACAGAGGAGCCTGGTAGGAGGCTGTCTATGGGGTCGAACAGAGTTGGACACGACTGAAGTGATTTAGCAGCAGCAGTAGGAATGTCCCCAGATCCCCTGCCTACAGCTAGCTAGCCATAAGCAGCAGGCTAATACACTATCATAGCCACAGCTCTCTCCTGGAAGACCCAGGAGAGCCAGCCAGGAGACCCAGCAGTGGCCAGCCCCATGTTGGGTGCCGAATCTGTTACCAAAAGGTATGCATGGGAGGTCCACCTGCTTGCTGCTCAGAAGCTAATAAGCAGGCCAGGTTGGGGGAAAGGAAGGTTTGCTTTATTTTCAGATGCTGGCAACTGAGGGGGAGGGTGGTGGACATCTGTCCAAAGGCAGGCTGACTCCCCCCACCTCCCTTTAATTGAAAGGATTAATCTAATAAAAGTCACATTTTCTTTAATTGAAAGGATTAATCTAATAAAAGTCACATTTCATAAACATTTTCTCTTAGTTTTTTCTCAGTAGTTTTGTCCACTTGTTTCTGTAAGAAATATGAGGTAGATTTCTGATTTATTGAAGTCTATCTGGCTAACTTATTTTGGGAACATACTTTCATATATTTTATATGTGAAAATTTTCCTAGATTATACATTTTCACTTTAGATTACCCGTCTGTAGTGTTGAAGGCAATGGCGCCCCACTCCAATACTCTTGCCTGGAGAATCTCATGGACAGAGGAGCCTGGTGGGCTGCAGTCCATGGGGTTGCAAAGAGTCAGACACGACTGATCGACTTCACTTTCACTTTTCACTTTCATGCATTGGAGAAGGAAATGGCAACCCACTCCAGTGTTCTTGCCTGGAGAATCCCAGGGACGGTGGGGCCTGGTGGGCTGCCGTCTATGGGGTTGCACAGAGTCGGACATGACTGAAGCGACTTAGCAGTAGCAGCAGCAGTGTTGAATAGTTTCTTTGTATGATACTTGTGTTGTTTTCTGATGAAGCATCACAGCATTAATAAAATTAATGATTTAATATTGTATTCTTATTGGTTGCTTGTAAATGCTACTTGAGGATACTAAACAGTTAGATGTATCTTCTACTTCAATTTCAAAAGTAAAGAATTGAAACTTTTTCTTTGCCTATGGTTCCCTCCACTTTCCTAAATACAGACACATTCCAAAGAGGACACAGTATCATAGTAACTTTTGGAACAAAAAGATATTTCGCTTTTTAACTCTTGGTTTTTTTTTCTCTAGTAGATGTTTTTATACTATCTTTCTGTTAATCTTTGTTTCAGAAGTTATTCTTAGTTTTCCAAAGTTCTCTAATAAACACCATCTATTATAAGATATTGTTATATTGTACATAGAAAGGTGTTTTAAGATAGATGAAGAATCTATAACTAAGTTAATTTAAGTGAGTATAAGTTATAACTTGCTATAGACTTAAATGAGAAAAATTTAATAATCGGTACATTGATCTTAAAGGGCCTCCAGTTGTGTCTTTAATTTTAAATACTTTGAATAGAAAGGTATTTTTGTGTTCATTCATGTCAGACTCTTTGCAACCCCATGGACTGTAACCTGCCAGGCTCCTCTGTCCATGGAATTTTCTAGGCAGGAATACTGGAGTGAGTTGCCATTTCCTACTCTAGGGAATGACCCAGGAATCAAACTGGGTTTGATCGAATCTCCTGACCCAGGAATCAAACTTGCATCTCCTGCATTAGCAGGCAGATTCTCTACAACTGTGCCACCTGGGAAGCCCAGAAAGATGTTATCACAGTGTGAAACACTTGGCATTCACACAAGTGTTACAGAATATATGTCAGATAGTATACATATTTGTCCTAGCTATTCTGTGATAGCCAGAGGGAACAGAAAAAGAAAAAATTTTAAAGTAGTTGTTTTAAAGCAACATCTTATAGCTTTGTGGAATTAAAACCCAAAAAGGCCGGTTAATATAAATAATCATACAAATATACACACAGAATTTAAATGTGGCTTCACTTTAGTGCCTGTAGAATCAAGTTTATCCATTCATTCAAGACAAGGGTCAGTAAATTAAGACCTGCAAGCCAGTTCTGACTCATTGTCTAATTTTGTACACCAAAAAGCTAAGAATAGTCTTTATATTTTTAAAAAGAAAATATAAAAAATATAAATAAATAATATTGAAAAAATATAAAGAATAACATTTTATGACAAAAATTATATGAAATTCAAAGTTCAGCATCCACAAATAAACTTCAACTGAACATTGATGCTATTTTGAAGTAAAAGTAATAGTTATTACAACCTATATACACATTAAAAAATTATAGTGCCCTAGCTGTAATATGAGAGAGATAAAAGGAAAATAATTTTAAATGTAATGTATATTTAGTATGTAAATTATTTGATATGGCTGCATTAGATGATATAATGAAGTAGTCAGATACTTGAACCTACTTATAATGAATAAGTAGAGCAGTCAGAAATGCCATGGCTAGTTTGTCTTTATATGTATAATGAGATTCATTTCTATGCTCAGATAATTATTTGTAGGTTTTTTACTTGCACAGAAATGAGTGGTAAAAATATCTTTGAATGTATAAAGTAAATTTTAAGATAATCAATGTAATCAATAGACTAGGAAGAAGAAAGGCAAAAGCAATTTTGTTCTTTGCTCAGATTAGAGACTTAATGAGTTCAGTCGCTTAGTCGTGTCCAACTCTTTGTGATCCAATGAACTGCAGCACGCCAGGCCTCCCTGTCCATCACCAACTCCCGGAGTTCACACAAACTCAGATCCATCGAGTTGGTGATGCCATCCAGCCATCTCATCCTCTGTCGTCCCCTTCTCTTCCTGCCCCCAATCCCTCCCAGCATCAGAGTCTTTTCCAATGAGTTAACTCTTCACATGAGGTGGTTGAAGTATTGGAGTTTCAGCTTTAGCATAAGTCCTTCCAAAGAACACCCAGGACTAATCTCCTTTAGAATGGACTGGTTGAATCTCCTTGCAGTCCAAGGGACCCTCAAGAGTCTTCACCAACACCACAGTTCAAAAGCATCAATTCTTTGGCACTCAGCCCTCTTTATAGTCCAATTCTCACATCCATACATGACCACTGGAAAAACCGTAGCCTTGACTAGATGGACCTTTGTTGGCAAAGTAATGTCTCTGCTTTTGAATATGCTATCTAGGTTGGTCATAACTTTCCTTCCAAGGAGTAAGCGTCTTTTAATTTCATGGCTGCAATCACCATCTGCTGTGATTTTGGAGCCCCAAAAAATAAAGTCTGACACTGTTTCCACTGTTTCCCCATCTATTTCCCATGAAGTGATGAGACCAGATGCCATGATTTTCGTTTTCTGAATGTTGAGCTTTAAGCCAACCTTTTCACTCTCCTCTTTCACTTTCATCAAGAGGCTCTTTAGTTCCTCTTCACTTTCTGCCATAAGGGTGGTGTCATCTGCATATCTGAGGTTATTGATATTTCTCCCGGCAATCTTAATTCCAGCTTGTGCTTCTTCCAGACCAGTGTTTCTCATGATGTACTCTACATATAAGTTAAATAAGCAGGGTGACAATATACAGCCTTGATGTACTCCTTTCCCAGTTTGGAACCAGTCTGTTGTTCCATGTCCAGTTCTAACTGTTGCTTCCTGACCTGCATATAGGTTTCTCAAGAGGCAGGTCAGGTGGTCTGGTATTCCCATCTCTTTCAGAATTTTCCGCAGTTTATTGTGATCCACACAGTCAAAGGCTTTGGCATAGTCAATAAAGCAGAAATAGATGTTTTTCTGGAACTCTCTTCCTTTCCCATGATCCAGTGGATGTTGGCAATTTGATCTCTGGTTCCTCTGCCTTTTCTAAAACCAGCTTGAATATCTGAAAGTTCACAGTTCACGTATTGCTGAAGCCTGGCTTGGAGGATTTTGAGCGTTACTTTACTAGCATGTGAGATGAGTGCAATTGTGTGGTAGTTTGAACATTCTTTGGCATTGCCTTTCTTTGGAGTTGGAATGAAAACTGACCTTTTGCAGTCCTGTGGCCACTGCTGAGTTTTCCAAATGTGCTGCAATATTGGGTGCAGCACTTTCACAGCATCATCTTTCAGGATTTGGAATAGCTCAACTGGAATTCCATCACCTTCACTAGCTTTGTTTGTAGTGATGCTTTCCAAGGCCCACTTGACTTCACATTCCAGGATGTCTGGCTCTAGGTGAGTGATCACACCATCGTGATTATCTGGGTCGTGAAGATCTTTTTTGTACAGTTCTTCTGTGTATTCTTGTCGCCTCTTCTTAATATCTTCTGCTTCTGTTAGGTCCATACCATTTGTGTCCTTTATCGAGCCCATCTTTGCATGAAATGTTCCCTTGGTATCTCTAATTCTCTTGAAGAGATCTCTAGTCTTTCCCATTCTGTTGTTTTCCTCTAGAGACTTAATAGATGCATTCAATCCTTTATTTCTTTCTATGGTAACTCTTCAAGTCATAAAAATAGACACTAGACAGAAATACTACAGTTCTCATTTATGAAACTAGCACATAGAAAGCAGAAAGAAATCAAATAGTGAAAAATATTTTTAATTAAAAATGCAGTTAAAAATACATACCACAACATAAAAGAGAATTGAAAGCAAATGTGTCCTTGATAAATAACTGTAAATAGGCTAAACCTCCCATCAAAAGGGAGATATTTTCACATTAGATCACAGTATGAAGCATAAATTTGTTCTGTATATAAGAGTTCTAAAAACTTGGAGCTGTAAATGTTGAAAATAAGGTTTAATTCAGGCTAGATGCATTAAATTTCATTTTCTCTTCATATTTCCTCCTGCCCTGGCACTTCATAATGATGAGGGTTCAGTCCATGATGACGTTTAAGTAGTTATCAATATCATTATACATTGGAAAATTCCTTAGTTAGCTGTAAGACAAAATAAAAACACAAGTTGTATGAGACTTTAAATTAGATCAGATCTCAGTTCATGACAGACTTCATCAAGAGGCTCTTTAGTTCCTCTTCATTTTCTGCACTTCTAATAAATGTGGGAAAGAGATTATTAAATAAATGGGTTTCCTTAGTAATGATGTAGAAAAATACAAATTTACATTTCTTCTCATGGTTTTAAATAAATTCCAGGTGGGATGAATATTTAAATAAAAAGAAAAGAAACTGATAACATATTAGAAGAAAGTATAGGATATAAGTTCTGTAAATCCTATGAAAGCAAAATAGAGAGGGAGATAATTCAGGGAAGTAAGGGATAGAGAGTAGAAAGCTTCCATTTGGAAAATATTCGGCCACTTCAGGATCAGAGGCTTGTCAGGTGCACTGCCTCTGACGTGGGAGTAGGTTTGGAATTTCCTAGTTTTACCTGAGGCCAGTGTAACCAAAACAAGGGAGAAGGAGAGGAAATCACTTACACTGTTTTATATTCACTTGGCCTTTTTCATGAGACCAAATCAGAAGCCATTAAAGAATTTTGATCCAAAGGAATGGTGATTTGACCTGTTTGCAAACAGACTGTACGGGCCCAATATGGAAGCAGGGGAGCCAGTAAGGAGCCTGTTTGATAATATAGACATGGGATAATGGTAGCTTGGATGAGAGTGGTGGCAGTGAGCTAGTGAAAAGTGGTTACAGTCTATATGTATTTTGAAGGTTGAGCTGAAAGAGTTGACGTTAAAGTTAATTAAAAGAGAAACGAGGTTAGTAAATAAGATGAGGGAAGTGCTTGATAGGGGATTCAGAAACTCAGTTTAGTATGAATTAAGATGCCTGTTAGATTAAAATTGAGCTGTCAAATAGGCATGAGCCAGTAGTACAGAGGGATCTGATACGTGAGATAACATTTGGTAATCATTAGTGTATAGATTAAAACCTAAAGATTAGATGAGATTCCCAAAGAAGTCCATGGAGATTCAAAGGAGATGAGGGGCCAGAACTGAACTAGGGGATACGAGTATGAAAGTGGACACAGGAGGAGGGATGAACAGTGTATGCTAAGATGGAGCTGCTAGTGAGGTCGGAGAAAAATAAAGTGTTGAGGAGGAGGGAGTGATCATTTAAGTCAGCTCTTGGTGGTTTTTTTTTTTTTTTTTTAATTTATTTTTAATCAGAAGATAATTGCTTTACAATGCTGTGTTGGTTTCTGCTGTACACCAGCATGGATCAGCTCTAAGTATATGTATGTCCTCTTCCCTGTGAGCCTCCCTCATGAGCCTTCCTCCCACCCCGCCATCCCATATCTGTAGGTCATCACAGAGCACTGAGCTGTGTTCCCTGTGCTATACAACTGCTTCCTGCTAGCTATCTGTTTTACACATAGTAGTGTATACATGGGAGAAGGCAGTGGCACCCCACTCTAGTACTCTCGCCTGGAAAATCCCATGGACAGAGGAGCCTGTTAGGCTGCAGTCCATGCAGTCACAAAGAGTCGGACACGACTGAGCGACTTCACACTCACTTTTCACTTTCATGCATTGGAGAAGGAAATGGCAACCCACTCCAGTGTTCTTGCCTGGAGAATCCCAGGGATGGCGGAGCCTGGTGGGCTGCCGTCTATGGGGTTGCACAGAGTCGGACACAACTGAAGGGACTTAGCAGCAGCAGCAGCAGCAGCAGCTGTGTATATGTATGTCAATGCTGTTCTGCCAATTTGTACCCTCCCCCTTGCCTCACTGTGTCCATAAGTCCGTTCTCTATGTCTGCATCTGTATTCCTGCCCTGGAAACAGGTTCATCAGTACCATTTTTCTAGATTCTGTGTGTGTGTGTGTGTGTGTGTGTGTGTGTGTGTGTACACATGCACAAGCACGTAAGTACTCAATTGTGTCCCATTCTTTTCAACCCCCATGGACTGTGGCCCACCATGCTCCTCTGTCCATGGGGTTTTCCAGGCAAGAATACTGGATTGGGTTGCAATTCTCTTCTCCAGGGGATCTTGCCAACCCAGGGATCAAACCCAAGTCTCTTGGGTGAGCTGCATAGTGCACCTGGGAAACCCAGATTCCATATGTGCTTGTTAATATATAATATCTGTTTTTCTCTTTCTGACTTAGTTCACTGTGTATATCAGGCTCTAGGTTTAGCTATCTCCGTTCAACTAACTCAAATTTGTTCCTTTTAATGGCTGAGTAATATTCCATTGTATATATGTACCACAACTTCTTTATCCATTCATCTATTAATAGACATCCAGATTACTTCCATGTCCTGACTATTGTAAATGGTACTGCAGTGAACATTGGTGTACATCTGTCTTTTTGCATTATGGTTCTCTTAGGGTATATGCTCAGTAGTGGGATTGCTGCATGATATGGTAGTTTTATTCCTAGTTTTTTAAGGAATCTCCATACTGTTCTCCATAGAGGCTGTATCAGTTTACAGTCCCACCAACAGTGCAAGAGAGTTCCCTTTTCTCCACATCCCCTCCAGCATTTATTGTATAGATTTTTTCATGATGTCCATTCTGACTGGTGTAAGGTGATACCTCATTGTAGTTTCGATTTGCATTTCTCTAATAATAAGCAATGTTGAGCATCTTTTCATGTGTTTGTTGGCCATCTATATGTCTTCTTTGGAAAAAAAGTGTTTGTTTAGGTCTTCCACCCATTTTTTGATTGGGTTGTTTGTTTTGCTGATATTGAGCTATATGAGCTTAAACCAGCTCTTGTTGATATTTGGGTAAGATAAAAATTCAGATTTAGTGGACAGCACGTCATTGTTGACCTTAGTACAGCATTTTCAGTGGTGAAGGTGAAAGCTTGATTCCATTGGGTTAAAGAGAAAGGGAGGAGAGGAATTAGGAATTGATGTGTTTGGACCACTTTTTTGGTGAAGTTCTGTGATCAGAATGGAAAGGAATAGCATGATAGCTAAAACAGAATTAGGGTTCTAAGAGGTGTTTTGTTTTGTTTGTGTTTCACTTAAAGGAAGAAAACGTTGAAATTGAAAGGCTTGTGGAAAAGATCCAGGAGAATGGAAGAAATGAATGATATAGGAGAGCAGTGGAGGTCAATCTAGGAAGCAGTCCTAGAGTAGGCAAGCAAAGCTGGGATCCAGTGTACAAGTAGACCTGTTGGATCCATCTAGGGGTGTGGATCCTTCACTCAGTGACCAGAGAGGTGGCACAGTATATCAAAGTATGTGGGTATATGCTGGTAAGTGGAGGATGTGATGGTGGTAGCCATTGTAAGTTACCTGCTTCTTCTTTGTGTGTGTGTGTGTATGATAAACTGTAGAGAGCAAAATAATCTGCTGAGAGTTATTAAGAGGAAAGAGATATGGGAAGTTTGAGAAGAATAGAGAAATTATGTACCTTTTTTTTAAAGCAAATAGTGTGGGACAAATTTTTAGCAAATTTTATGGGACCGGGAATATTTATCATAAACTTGAGCAGTGTGAGAGCTCCACTTGAGGATAGTGGTCATAATCAGAACATTTTTTTTTCTCTAGCCATGTTCAGCCATGCCATTTCAAGTGTAGAGTGAGTAGAGAGTTAGATTAACTAGAGTTTTACCAAGGAAGTTAGGTATAAGGAAAAAGAGATGTAAAAATGTTAAAGGAGTAGAGTTATATGTGAGGGCATCTTAATTATTCACTGTGTAACCGATGGTGGGTAAAGGAAAAGGGAATATACCAGGCAGGGGAGGGACAGTGGTGAATTTTTAGATTCCTCATGGGCCTGAAGGCCTGAAGGATTGTTGCTAACAGTGAGTTAGCTGGAGCGAATGGAAGTGGTTGTCAGAAAGCAATATGTCAGAAAGTGAAAATGCAATTATGGAGAAATGACATTATTGGTAATGAAAAAGCATAATCATGGTTGTGTGAGGCGGAGGTGAGCACAATAAAAGATCTTTGGAGAAAGGAAAGTCCAACTGATAGACCAGGATATTAGAATCTGTGGGATTGTTGAAATTATTAAGAATTATGACAAGGGTAGATTTGGAGAGAGTGATATTGAGCTAAAAGTTAAAATTTCCAAGAACTCATGGACTGGTAGAAGGAGTAATAAGGAGCAGTATTATGTGATAAAAGTTAACAGGATGTTTTGACCTGGGAGGCTTTAGGGAGGAGGAAGAATACCTGGGGAAGTTGTGCATAGCAAGGAGGACTCTGACTTTCTATCTAAGTGTGTTTTAATGTGGAACGTGAGAGGACCTCAGAGGAATCAGCATTTTCAGAGAAGAGCTGGGTTTTAGTTAGATTTAGAAGATAATGAAACATTTGGAGACAAAATTATTAGTGGTGTTGATCTGGATGGAGAGAGGTTTAGCTTTATTTAACTATATTAACAAGGTATGATTTTTGACATAGCCCTTCATAATCCAGGTATATTTAGGGATATTCTGGCATATGTGAAAAATGACATGCATAGAAAGGTATTTATTTCATTGTAGTATTGTTGTTAACAGTAGAAAAAAAAAAAACTAGAAAGTAAGTGTTCCTCATTAGACTTATTAAATAATTTATGATATACCCATATGTTGGAATTCTGTACAACCACTGAGAAAAAAATGAGGTATCCCTAATATGTACTGATATAGCATGATTGACAAGATACTATTATATCATCCCATGTGTTTAAAAAAAAAAAAAAAAAAAGACCGTGAATACCCACATGTTTGTTCACGTCTAGTAGGATGCACGACCTGTAACTATTGATTGTCTCTAGGGAGGCCAGTCAGGTGCTTATTTGGTAAAACTGGGGGGGAGACTTGCTTTTGTCTGTACAGTTTTTGAACCACTGCCTATATACGTAGTTTTAAAAAGTAAAATAAGTTTTAAGAAAAGCTTCAAGCCAGATTGTGACAAACCTTTCTTAATGGTTGAAGTTTGAATTTTATATGGTAGTAAGTGTTGGCGTGCTACAGTTCATGGCAGCACAAAGAGTCAGAAATGACTTAGCCACTGAACAACAACATCAACAACAAAGTAATGATAATTATGTGAACAGAGCTGTGTTTTTGGAAATTTTCCCTAATAGCCATCCTTCAAATGGATTAGAAAAGATAAAAGTCAGAACTGGCGGACTTGTAAGGAGGCTGTTGCAGTAGCCCAGGTTTGTATTAATGCACATTTCTCAAATGTGTTTTGGTTCAACATCCTGGTTTTCCATCAGCTTGGTCAATGTTCAGCAGATAGCAGGCACACCCATACGAATATTCTCATATGGATGAGAATATCCAAGCATCGTACATTTTCTCCCAGTGAGTCTTAGTAATCATTGACTCTTGAATTCCTGTGTTGTGTTTTGTTCCTATTGTTTGGCGTTTGCTTATTTTAGTAATAAATGACCTTGCCCACTAATTATAAACCCTGCCAGGCTACTTTTTTCTCTCTCTGTTTGAATTGTTGTACAGGATGAATTATGATGTTATTACTACTACTGTCATATGTATGCCATGAGATACCATTTTTATGTTATGATTATTGTTTATTTTGCCTTTGTATGTGTTTCTTATAGACTAACCCTTCTGTTCTCATTAAAATAAGACTTCTGCATAGTGATTGAGAGCACAGACTCTGAAACTTGATGACTTGGAATTTTCCAGTAAACCTTGAGCAAATTACTTAACATTAGTATACCTCGGTTTCTTTATCTATGCAGTGGAGATTTGAAGATTAAATATATTTAATGTAAAGTGCTTAAAACAATGCTTGACACATAGTGAGTGTTTAGTATGTTATGGAAGTTTTTGCCAATACTGTTGATCGAGTTGAAAATAAGTCACAGTTGAATATCTTCAGTTATCATTTACTTATCCTTTTTGTATTATGTAAAGCTCTACTCTTCTGTTTTCATTTTTTAAAAAAGGCCATTTCTGAGCCTTTCTTTGTTTCCTTGAAATTATAGCAGCCCCTGTCTCCTGGGGCAAACTAACATGGTAATGAATTGGACCTTTAACAATTTTGTTTACTTTACATTTTCTTTTGATAAATTGGATTCTGTTGTTCAGGGATGTTAATCCACCTTGTTCACTAATACATTTTATAATTACAAAAAAAATATGACAGACAGTGGGAACCCTGACAAAATTCCCCTCTTGAGATACTGATGTGTTGACGTTGCTCTGTGCTACTCTGAACTAGATGTGTGCATTAATCAGGTGTCCTGTGTGGTCTGTTGCCTTGATGCTTCATCACTTGACTGATGGCCCTTTTGACAAAGAATATAGCCAGTTTCAAACAGCTGAGTTTCATTTTACAGCTGCTTAAATAAATCACTTTTAAAAAACAGTTGAAACGTTCGAAGTGTGAAAGAAAAATGCAGTTTATTTTCATGTAAGTCCCCATTCAGATAATTTTTCAATGTTTATTTTTTAAATTTAAAAAATTCTGTGAAACTGATTAACTTTCATAAACTACTTGTTTTCTTACTGGTGATAGTGGATAGCAGAAATGAATTTTGTATCACAAGACTTCTTGCAGTTCTTTTTTGAATTTAATTGCACCGTCAAATGTGTTTTAATTTGTTTACCTTTTATTTTGTTTTTATTTCAGCCTAACTAGTCATTGTTTATTACTTTTGTTTGTTTTATCAGATTTCAAAAATTAAGGCAGCTGAAATATTGTATTGTGAAATGAGAGACCATCTATTTTGAATTAGCTCTGAAAAGCTCTCTGTCTGAAAACTACATTATTCTTTTGAGTTATTCCATGATTGGTTTCTAGAGTCTGACTTTGTTTGTCTTTGGGAACAGATATGATTAAATCTGTTTGAAATTGGGAACAAATGACTCATGTTTGGAACTACTTAAATTCTGAGTCTTAATTATGTGAAAGTGCTTGCATTTTTTTTTTAAGGTAGCTGTTTTTCTTCCTTTCCCTTTTAATCAGAAATAATGCTATTCTTTATATTTTTTGATCAGTATTTCTATTAAAATCTTGTTTTTAAACTAGAGGCTCTATATCTTAGAATATTAAAATAAAGATACTATCTAGGTCCTTGTTATACTAATGTATTAAGAAGAAAACATAACCAGAATGTAAGAAAACAATAGCAGTAAAGTCAAAACAAAAAGTTAATAATGAGATGAAACTTTTATTAACAAAAAGTTAACAACTTTTATACAAAACAAAATGTATAAGAGTTAATAATGATCTGATATAGATAAAAAATAACCTTTGTTGAAAAAAGAGAGCTGGGTCGAATAACAGGGTAGCAGCAGAGGAAATAGATTTAATTACTTGTTTATATCATCAAATCCATTCTTTTGACAGTATTTTAATTTATGTGCCAGTTTTCTTCCTGTAGTGTCTTTAATAAGTTAGTGTTTAAACTTTTTTATATTAAAAACAAATAGTTCTGGAAGTAGTGTGTTAACTTTTACTAGTACAACCTTTGGAATATTTTTGATTTACTAGCCATGTGTTTTTGTAGATGAAGAAAAAATATTTAGAGATAATATAACTGGTTTTCCCTTGACTTCTCAGCCATAACAAAATTTCCTAAGTTAAGGACAGAATTTCAGTTCCAATAACTCTGTCCTTTACCAGACACAGTAATATTTCTTCTTCAGTGGTGTGAGGTTGTGAGTATAAATTGAGTTGGGATAGATGAATAGTGGCCATCGATACAGTTATATTGCATTAGGGTCCACAGGGCAGATAACATTAGCTGAGACAGCAGTTAGGTTGAAATGGTTGTGCAAGTCAGTTTATTGCTTTGCTACACAGTCATACTGTACTGAAGGGAATGTTTGCTGAATTTTGCAATGAAAGTAAAGTCCCTCAGTCGTGCCCGACTCTTTGCGACCCCATGGACAGTAGCCTGCACCAAGCTCCTCCGTCCATGGGATTTTCCAGGCAAGAGTACTGGAGTGGGTTGCCATTTCCTTCTCCAGGGAATCTTCCCGACCCAGGGATCGAACCCAGGTCTCCTGCATTGTAGACAGACGCTTTACCGTCTGAGCCGCAATAGTCAATGACATTTCATGAAATGTCTTTAAAAATTGCATAAAATTGAGCAAGGATTTAAAGTTGTAATGAAAAGTGAGCATCTCAACATGTATTTTTATGGGAACTATTCTTGATGTGTACTTATTTTCCTTATTCATTGTCAGCTTAGCAAAGCTTCTTACTATATTATTAATTAACCATATACTTTTTGGTAAAAAGATGTCACAGTTAATCTATAAAGAAAAATATGTCATGTAGTTATTTGTATGCCCTTGGTGAATGCTTAAAATATGCAGAGCACTACCATATCATTTTAGCAACTTATAAGATGCTTTGGGCAAGTTACTCAACTCCAGTCCTTAGTTTTCTCATATATAAAATGTGGATAGATTAATACCTATTTCATAGGGTTATTATGAGAATTTAAGGAGTTAGTTTGTGTAGTGATTATAGTGAGTGAGTGATCAATGAATATTATCTATTATTGGTATTATTATGTAATTAGTTAAAGATCAATAATTCTTATGTATTCTCTAACTTTATGACTGAGCTTCTAGAAAGGATATTTAACTCTTTGAGAAATAATGTGTGTGATGATTCATTTTACTCTTAATTCCATTAGGTTACTTAACATTCTTGTCGATTATATAATAACTTTTTTAGGACTCCAAGTTATGGTCTTTAAAGATGAATAAAACCTTGTGTTGTGCTTTGGAGTTACTTATTTTGAAACTTGTATAAAAAGTCAGTAAGAGAGGTGAATTCTCTTAAGTAACTTGAAAAGAAGGAAAAATTTTTACTTAAGTTTTCCTCTGTTTGTTTGTGGTTCATAAGTCAGAGATTGGAAGGTGAGAAATGATTGGAGGAAACATAATGATTATTTAATGATTCCATTCATATGTATATTTTATCCTTTATTGTTATACCTTCTTAGTTGTGTCATAATTCAGCTTGTGTACTCATTAATTTATTAAAACAACATTAAATATTGTGAAATTCTGTCATCTACACAGAATGGTAGATAGAGAAAAAGCTAAAATTAAGGAAAAGGCTTATTGACTCTTCTCTTTTGATGTATTTTTAATATACCAAACCATTAAATCTTCCCTCACTACTTTTACAGTGTAGCTTGTTAGCCTTGACAGTTTGGTATGTTGTAATATGGTTACTAAAGATGAATTGAAAATCATGTCAAGTTTCTACGAACCAAAAAACCATCTGTGGTTCAGAATTGTATAGCTATGCAGTTCTCCGCCACTCTTAATTTTACATGTCTTGATAATGACTTAATCTCCATAAGCCTAATACAGTTTGAAGGCATTTCAAGTAGATCTAGTATCATTGTAGATAGAATCACTTTAGAAATTGGGGAGGAAAAAACCAAATTTGAAATGTTTTCATCGTAACATCACAAGGATAGGTAAATAGTCTTACTGACCCAAGTATGTACTTCGTTCCTTAGTATTGAATTTGACCGGGATTGTGACTACTTTGCAATTGCTGGAGTTACAAAGAAGATCAAAGTCTATGAATATGGCACAGTCATTCAGGATGCGGTGGATATTCATTACCCTGAAAATGAAATGACCTGCAATTCCAAAATCAGGTATTTACATTATTTACTTGGCATATAGTAGTGTGTATGTAGCAGTATCTGTGATTAGTTTGTTTGTTATTTTTACCTTTTCATGTGACATCTTATTCGTTCGAGATAAACATTATTAATTATATATAGAAGATACATCAGAATATCTTTTTTATAGATATTGATCACTTTTTCCCTGTGGGGGTTAGTAGTTTTTCTATTTTTCTATTTGCCAAATGAAAATCTTCTTTCATTCAATCAAATAAATGTCTCTACTGTAGATGATGTTTCATGGATTACTATATGCCCAGTGAATAGTATCTCAAAGTCTGGAATTTTTCCTCTAGCATGCACATATCTCTAACTATTATAATTGTTTATAATTTTAAGAATTCTTTTCACAAGAATGGTATGTGTCTTTTTGTGAGGGCATAATGTTTAAGTTTCATGTATTAAGGGTTAGAGTTTATAGCGAGTGCTTTTTAAACCTGGAGTACTGTTCAAACTGCAGAAACTAGACCCAACTTCTGATCTGCCCCCACAAAATCTAAAAGGAATGCTAGAATCTTCATGTTTAAAACAAACTTCCTAAGCTATTTTCATAGGCACTGGCTTCAAAGGGAGTGACATCAAGAAACTAATAGTAAATTTGTTTAAAACTTCGAACATTTTCTAGTCATTCTTATCCCTTTTTTATTTGGATGAATGACACATAATATATATGGTCACTTTAATAATGTTAATAATATAGCAAGTACTGTAGTCTTTATTTGTATAACTTTCTTTTCTGTTTCCTAATTCATATAAAAATGGTAGACTGATATAACTGGTGCTCATCATTGAGAATGTATAATGGTTATCTACTTAGTTTATATACTTTATTCCTAAGTGAAAAGAATGCAGCATGAGTGAGACATAATTTTATTGAATTCTTCAGTGGCAGGCATTATCATAAGTTCTGTGTCTTATGTAGACCATCATTACCCTGTTTTATACACAAGAAAGCTGAAGCACAGAAAGGGTTCATTAACTTGTTGATGGTTGTACAGCTCGTCTCTGGAGTAGCCAAGATTCAAACAGAATCTTGCTCTTAACCGTATCATGCTACTAATTTGTAAAATAGAGGCTCTAATAGTAATACCTATTTCATAGGATTATACTTAAATCCACATGATGCACTCAGCACAATACTTGACCCATATCAAGAATTCATAATAAATGTTACCATAATGAAAATATGGATTAGAGGGTTTACCTTGTCTGTCTTGACAGATATAAAGCAATGTGGTAGTATTTTATGCACCTTGGAATAAAGAGAAGGAAACTGTTCAAATCTGGAAACAATGGACTTGGGGCTGAAAGGGTCAATATGTAAGCTTCCCTGAAACCCATTTGGAGCACACCAGTTGTGAAAGTGAACTGAATTACCCAAAGCCACAACTAGTAAGTTGCAGATCTGGAATTTAAGCTCAGGTCTGACTAAATCCAAGGCTCTTGACTGTTCCATGTAATTTCTCCCAGAAATTCTAATAAGTACATCTAAAGTTGCAAATAAACTCTTCAAAGCCTAAAATGTAGCACGAGTACAGCTAGAAGACAGCAAAAAGGCTTTGTGTTCATGTGCTTGGAAATCACCTAGGCCAGCTGCTTTGCTTTCTAAGTGACTTTTTCCTTTAATATACATTAGCTTTACTGTATGTGTGATGCACATATATATCTAACCAAAAGCATATATTTTTAGATGTTGCATTCTCAATGTTGGAACATTTGAGAATAGCCGAAACCATAAGTGTTAGAAGTTTAATTCTGTTAAATGCATTTTATTGAAATTTGAGTCATACACTTACATTAGTCAACATTTGTCTGTAAACACAGAGACTCAATTCAGACTAGTTTACTGGCTTGTATGATCTGACACAACTGGATGTAGGGGCCTGAAGGGTCTGATTTGGTCTCTGCCGTGACATGTGTGCCCCCCTGGCCTCTGTTATCTCCACCTACCGTATCGACACATGTATTCTTCATGTGTCAAGGATGGCCAGTAGCAACTTTAGGCACACCATATCTGTCTTCTAACTGGTGATGAGAGTGAAGAGTGGTTATGGTTTGTAACTGGGTAGTTTCAATTGAAAAATCTGGGAATTATTTGATGCCTTCTTCCTTGATGGATTGTGGGCAGAATAATTATTGTGAACTCATGTAGACCATTTTGAAAGGGTTCTAATCTTTCTGACCACATCCAAATTCTTTGTATCCATTGCTGTTTATTTTTATGTAAAATAAGGCTTAACTTAATATCCCTTTCTTTCAGCTGTATCAGTTGGAGTAGTTATCATAAGAATCTATTAGCCAGCAGTGATTATGAAGGCACCGTCATTCTATGGGATGGATTCACAGGACAGAGGTCAAAGGTCTATCAGGTAAATAAGAATACTACTTACCTGTTGTTGTTGTTACTGTTCAGTCGCTCAGTTGTATCCAACTCTTTGCAATCCCATGGACTGCAGCACACCAGATTCCCTGTCCATCACTATCTCCAGAGTTTGTTCAAAGTCATGTCCATTGAGTCGATGATGACATCCAACAATCTTATCCTCTGTCATCCTGTTTTCCTTCTGCCCTCAATCTTTCCCAGCATCAGGGTCTTTTCCAGTGACTCTTTGCATCAGGTGGCCAAAATATTGGAGCTTGTTGCAAGAATCACATTTGTACTTTTTAATAATTATAGAGCTTCATGCATTTTATAATTACAAATTTAAAATCATTATTTAGCATTTCCTCAGTTCCTCAGTTCAGCTGCTCTTTGCGACCCCATGGACTGCAGCACGCCAGGCTTCCCTGTCTGTCACCAACTCCCAGAGCTTGCTCAAACTCATGTCCATCTAGTCAGGAATGCTATCCAACATCTACCTATGTAATTCCAGTAATGCTTTTCTGATGCATCTCTTCAGACTCTTTGCAGTAGGATATATCAAATAAATTTCCAAAAGTGGTAATTATATAAATGTATATTTAAAAAGTTTATGAGCTACTTTGCATCTCCTTTATTTTCATAGCCAGTTCTTTTTCCCTCCCACCATAGTGATAAATTGGTATCAACTATGTTTATTTATTTTGCTTTATTTAAGATCTATATTCTGAGACTACTTTGTCTTCCTTCTACATCTAGGAGCATGAGAAGAGATGTTGGAGTGTTGACTTTAATTTGATGGATCCTAAACTCTTGGCTTCAGGTTCTGATGATGCAAAAGGTACTATTTGGGTCTCCTCCCCTGACTTAATTCCTTTTAAAACCTAACAGAAATACAGATATTTATTGAAACCCATAGTGATCCTTTGCAATTACTGATTATTCTAAAAATAGTCTAATAAGCACAAAAACCTATGTTTCTTGGAGTGAAAGAAAAATGAATATTTTGCATCTTCATTATAATAATTTTTTCTGAATTCATGCCACACTGTGATGTATTTATAACCAGTTCCTTTATATATACTGTGAAGTGAACTTTTTCGTTGAAATATTTAGACATCACTGCATTCTGAATTGTATTAAATTCTGAGTGTATACCAAAATCTTTTAATGAAGTTCATCATGTTTCAAGGCAGAAATTCTATATTTCTTTCTGCCATTTAATTGATCTTTCTATTTTTGTGTATGTATGTGTGTGTATATCTGTCTTTACTGTTCATTCTTTTCTGTTATTGTCTTGTTTTGGCCTGTTTCTTCTCAAGATTAGATTTATAAAGCCCTGGTAACAGATTTCTTTTATCTTGGCCCTTTCCTTCTTTTCAATATGTAACTTGCAGACTAGTGAATACATAGGCAGGGGTAGTTCTAGCATTGAAAACTTTATTTCACAATGATTGTTGTTTTTGTTGTTCAGTCTCTCAGTTGTGTCCGACTCTTTGTGACCCCTTGGACTGCGGCACACCAGGCTTCCCTGTGCTTCATCATCTCCTGGAGTTTGCCCAAACTCATGTCCATTGGGTTGGTGATGCCATCCAACCATCTCATTCACAGTTGTCCCCTTCTCCTCCTGCCTTCAATCTTTCCCAGTATCAGGGTCTTTTCTAATGAGTCTGCTCTTCACATCATGTGGCCCAAGTATTGGAGCTTCAGCTTCAGCATGAGTCCTTCCATTGAACATTCAGGACTCATTGCCTTTAGGATTGACTGGTTTGATCTTGCAGCCCAACAGACTCTCAGGAGTCTTTTTCAACACCACATTTCAAAAGCATCAATTCTTCAGCTCTGCTTTCTTTATGGTCCAACTCTCACATCCATAAACTACTACTGGAAAAACCATAGCTTTTACTAGACAGACCTTTGTTGGCAAAGTAATATCTCTGCTTTTTAATATGCTGTCTAAGTTTGTCATAGCTTTTCTTCTAGGGAGCAAGGGTCTTTTAATTTCATGGCTGAAGTCACCATCTGCAGTGATTTTGGGGTCCAAGAAAATAAAAATCTGTCACTGTTTGCATTGTTTACCCATCTATGACTGCATGCCATGATCTTTGTTTTAGGAGTGTTGAGTTTTAAGTCAGCTTTTTCACTCTCTTGTTTCACCTTCATTAAGAGACTCTTTAGTTCCTCTTCACTTTCTGCCATAAGGATGGTGTCACCTGCATATCTGAGGTTATTGGTATTTCTCCCCGCAATCTTGATTCCAGCTTGTGCTTCATCAAACCCAGCATTTCACATGATGTACTCTGCATGTAAGTTAAATAAGCAGGGTGACAGTCTACAGCCTTGACGTACTCCTTTCCCAGTTTGGAACCAATCCTTTGTTCTATGTCCGGTTTTAACTGTTGCTTCTTGACCTGCATACAGGTTTCTCAGAAGGCAGATGAGATGGTCTGGTATTCCCATCTGTTTAAGAATTTTCCATGGTTTGTTCTGATCTACACAGTCAAAGGCTTTAGCATAGTCAGTGAAGCAGAAGTAGATGTTTTTCTGCAATTCTCTTGCTTTTTCTATGATCCAGCAGTGTTGGCAATTTGATCTCTGGTTCCTCTGCCCTTTCTAAATCCAGCTTGAACATTTCAGAATTCTCAGTTCAGGTACTATTGAAGCCTAGCATGGAAAATTTTGAGCATTACTTTTGCTAGCATGTGAAATGAGTGCAATTGTGCAGTAGTTTGAATGATAGAGCTGTCCTATTCTGTAAAAGAGAAATGACGTGACTGGACTGCCCTTCAGAAAGTTTTGGATCAAAGAGAGGTAACAAGTTGTTTATCCACAGTATATATGGATTGTAACATTTTCCTTCATGATTGCTGTAAGAAATTATCTTTGAATTTCTAAAATAGAGCATTGTGTTATAATTGATTTTTTTTTTAATGTTGTAATACAGAGCTTCACTAATCAATGTTAAATACTTTTTAAAAATAATGTAATGGGGTAGCCTTTATTGAGAGTACTGTGTTTTTGTACTGAAGATTAATATTTGTTCAAAGGTGGTGACTGGCTAGTTTCCTCAGGAAAATATAAGTAATTTTAGCAGAACAATTTTAATTAGGAAGAGATTTTTTTTAATTACTTATTGATTTTAAATTGTTTTAAAATACACATATAATTAACCATTTTAAGTATACTATTCAGTGGCATTAATTATCTTCAATTTGTCTTCATCATTGTCAATCTGTAGAACTTTTTTCATGTTGCAAACCTGAAACTCTGTTTCAGAAACTGTTTCTGTTTTACTGAAGCAGTAACTCCTCCTTCCCCCTTCACCAGCTCCTGGCAGTCTCCCTTCTCCTTTCCGTCTCTGTGAAATTTACTAGCACTCTTCAGTGTCGTATGTGAGCATTTGTCCTTTGTGACTGTTGTATTTTACTCAGCATAATGTCTTCTAGAATTTTCCATGTTGTAGCTTATGTTAGAATTTCCATCTTTAATAAGACTGAAAAATAATCTATTGTATAGATATATCACATTTTGTTTCATTTGTTGATTGGTGGATGGATCTTGGGTTGCTTCCACTTTTGGGGTATTATAAATAACGTTGCTATGAATATGAATGGCAAAATATCTCTTCATATCCCTGTATTAAGTTCTTCTGGGCATATTCTCAGAAATGAAATTACTGGGTCATATGATATATATACTTAATTTTTTAGAAACTGCCATTCTGTTTCCCAAAATGGCTGCACCATTTTATATCCCCACCAACAGCACCCAACTATTTCTGTTTCTCCACTTCCTTGCCAATACCTGTTCTTTCCCCTCTTTTTTAAAAATGATTTTAATGGATGTGAAGTGGTACTTTATTGTGGTTTTGTTTCGCTTTCATTTCTTCAATGATAGTGATGTCAAGCATTTTTTCATGTGCTTATTGGCTATTTGTATGTCTTCTGAGAAAGTGAAAGTGAAGTCGTGTCCGACTCTTTGCGACCCCATGGACTGCAGCCTGCCAGGCTCCTCTGTCCATGGGATTTCCCAGGCAACAATACTGGAGTGGGCTGCCATTTCCTTCTCCAGGGGATCTTCCCAACCCAGGGATCGAACCTGGGTCTCCCACATTGTAGGCAGATGCTTTTACCATCTGAGCCACCAGGGAAGAAAAGTTTATTGAAGCCCTGTGCCCATTTTGATTGTATTTTTTTCTCACTGCTATTGAATTTCAAGCATACTCTCAGTATCTTAGATATTAATTCCTTATCAGATATATTATTTGTTGATAGTGTGCTCTGATCTACACAGCTTTTTCATATTGATGAAATGCAGATTGCCTATTTTTTCTTTTATTGCCTATGCTTTTCGCATCATGTTCAAAAGGCACTGCTGAATCCAATGCAATAAAGCTTTTTCTTTAATGGTTTTATAGTTTTAGCTCTGACATTTGTGGCCTTGATCCATTTGGGGTTAACTTTTGTATAAGGTATAAAGTAATGGTCTGACTTCATTTTTTACGTGCTAATATCCAGTCTTCCCAACACCACTTGTTGAAAAGATTATCCTTTCCCCATTGAAAGATCTTAGCACCTTTGTTAAAAATCATTTGATCATATCTGTGAGGGTTTATTTTTGAACTTTCTTCTCTTCCATTGTTTGTCTTTCTGCCACTGCCACACTGTTTTGATTACTGTAGCTTTGTGTTGAAGTTGGGAAGTGAGTCTTCCATTATTTTTTCTTCTTTTTCAAGATTGTTTTGGCTCTTTTAGGCCTACTGAGATTCCATATGAATTTTAGAATGTGTTTTATTCTATTTCTGCAAAAAACTTCATTGAGATTTTGTTAAGGATTACCTTGAGGCTTGTCAGTTTAGTCTTTTTAAATGAGCTTTTGGTTTCATTGATTTTCTCTATTGACTTTCTGATTTAACTTACTGATTTTTCTTCAGATTTGTATTACTTCTCTTCTGCTTACTTTGGATTTAATTTGCTCTTCTTTTTCTAGTTCCCTTAATTGGAAGATTATTGATTTTAGATCATTTTTCTTGCTAATATATGCATTCAGTGCTATAGATTTTCCTCTGAGTGATGCATCCCACAGATTTCTTTTTTAAATTATATTTTCATTCTCATTTAGTTCAAAATATTCTTAATTTTTGCTTTAGGTTTCTTATTTGACTTATGTATTACTTAGAAGTATGTTGTTTGATCTCCAAATATAATCCGTTGTAGTCTGAGCAATACATGGTTTCTTGTGTGTGTGTGTGTGTGTGTGTGTGTGTGTGTGTGTATGTGAAGGTGTTTTATGGCCCAGAGTGTGATCTGTCTTAATGAATTATCCATGTGAGTTTGGGAAGAATGTGTATCCTACTGTTGTTAAAGTAATATGTAGATATCAGTTATATCCAGTTTGATTTATTATTGAGTTCAACTACATTCTTATGATTTTCTGCTTCCTGGATCTGTCCATTTCTGATACAGGAGTATGACACTTTTTTGATTCTACATTGATCTTTGTATTTCTTCTTTACTGTACTGCATTGTCTTGCTTTGTAGCTTAAGTCTTGGAATCATTTAGTGTGAGCCCTTCATCTTTATTCTTGAAAATTATTTTAACTCTTCAGTTTCTGTTTTTCCACAAACATTTTAGGATCAAGTTACTAGTATCTATAGAAAATTCTGCTGGGATATTGATTGAGATAGTACTGACTTTAAAAGCTTCTCAGATGGCTCAGTGGTAAAGAATCCACCAGACAATGCAGGAGACACAGGTTCAATCCCTGGATCGGGAAGATTCCCTGGAAGAGGAAATGGCAACCCACTCCAGTATTCTTGCCTGGAAAATCCCATGGACAGAGGAGACTGACAGGCTGCAGTCCATGAGATTGTAAAGAGTCGGACATGCCTGAGCAACTGAGCACACACACATAACCAATTAACAATGTTGTGATAGTTTCAGGTGTACAGCAAAGGGACTCAGTCATACATACACGTGTATCCATTCTTCCCCTAACTGCTCTCCATTCAGGCGGTCACATAACATTGAGCAGAGTTCCATATGCTATACTGTAGGCCCTTATTGGTTATCCATTTCAAATATAGCAGTATGTACATGTCCATCCCAAACTCCCTAAGTTTCCCTTCCTCCCAGCAACCATAAGTTCATTCTCTAAGTCTGTGAGTCTCTTTCTGTTTCCCACATAAAATTTTAAAATCATGGAATTCTTAAGTGAAAGATAAAATAAGAACTGCTTCTAGGTACTTTAAGTGACATTTGTGTATATATCATATATACAATGTGATATATATATATATATGCACACACACACGTATATATATATATCATACATGTGAAAATGTGTGTGTGAAGTTCTCAAAAGTTAGATAGGTTGGAAGATAAGCCATCTAGTTTCCCTGCTCATACATGTACACAACTTAAAGAATGCTAAAACAAATATACACATGTTTCCAGACTACTTTTTTTTTTTAACCTGTCTTGTATGCTTTAGTTAATAGATCATATTTTCTCTCATTATATATTATCTATGTGGTTTTCTGACTTTGAAACTAAGCTCTGTTGGCTTAAATATACTGTTTTATTGAACATTATTCATTTAGTTTGAATATTTTTGATCCTACTAAATCAAAATACTTAGATTACCATGAAAAGACAGCTGTAGCAGGAAGTTTGTAGAAGTATTGGCTAATGTATTGTTTATTTTCGTTTTTATTGTTACTTATTCTTAGTGAAGCTATGGTCTACCAACCTGGATAACTCAGTGGCAAGCATTGAGGCGAAGGCTAATGTGTGCTGTGTTAAATTCAGTCCTTCTTCTAGATACCATTTGGCTTTCGGCTGTGCAGGTAAGAAATGAAAGATTTGTCTTCTTTTGGTGTCAGTTTTCATGACTAACTTTATTTATTTTTTTTTTTAATTTGATTTTATTTTTAAACTTTACAATATTGTATTAGTTTTGCCTTTCTTTGTAGGTTTAAACTTTGTTTTCATTATTGCACTCTAAATTAGAAGTATGTAGTATACCATTTTTACTCATTAATTGCTGTGCTTTAATTTTAGCATTGCATCTCCCATGTTTAATACATAAAGATGTGTTTGTTGATTATTTTTGTTCCTCTAAGTCTTTGCATACCTGGATTTATGCTTGTTTACAAATTTAGGTCATAATGATGCTTAAAATATTGTATAGACACAGGAAACCTTTTGTTTTTAAATGAAAGGAAACCTACTATAAAACCTTGAACAGTTATTGAGTGCCTACTGTGTACAAAGCACCCATCTAGGGACAGTGAATAAGATAGATTAAATCTTATATTGTGGAGTACATGCTAACATAGTAAGTACTAAAAAAAAGTCATACCAAAGAATTTTTTGTTAAAAGTATTTTTCTTAACTAGGATGACCGAATGTCTGCGTTTGCCTGGGGAAGTCCTAGTTTATATTTGTCTTACCATTATAATAACTGTTAGGCCCTTCTTTCATTCTCAAAACTGTTCTGGGTTGAATGGTTAATTATATGATCACTCTACTCTTAATTCCTTTGTCTTCTTATCTGATTTCCTACCTTGAGTGTTTACTGAAACAGTGAACACTTGTATTTTTTTTTTTTTTTAAATTTGGAAAATCTGTGTATTTTCTTAGATAATAGGGTGCTAAGATTGAGCAAATAAGAATACAGAAACATCCAGTTAAGTTTAATTTCAGATTAAACAGCAAATACTTTTTAGTAAAACTATATCCCATGCAATATTGGAACATGCTGATCTAAAAATGTTACTATTTACATGAAATTCAAATTTAACTAGGCATCTTGTAGTTTTGTTTGGCAGCTCTATTAATAAATCATGTTAGCATTTTGTGATAAATTGATAAACTCCAATTTATCAATACTATTGAGGAATTGGTGAGATTCTGTGAACACTTGTATTTTAACTTTTGCTTTGCTAAATCTCCTTGATTCTTGATTCATTTTTTTTTTTATTGATAATCTCGATTAAAAAAATAAACATAATCTAGCACAATATCACGGAGAAGGCAATGGCACCCCACTCCAGTACTCTTGCCTGGAAAATCCCATGGACGGAGGAGCCTGGTAGGCTGCAGTCCATGGAGTCGCTACAGTCGGACACGACTGAGAGACTTTACTTTCACTTTTCACTTTCATGCATCGGAGAAGGAAATGGAAACCCACTCCAGTGTTCTTGCCTGGAGAATCCCAAGGACGGGGAAGCCTGGTGGGCTGCCGTCTGTGGGGTCACACAGAGTCGGACACGACTGAAGCAACTTAGCAGCAGCACAATATCATGAACACAGTAATTACTTTTTTAAAAGGTAAATTTAAATCTTAATTTGTCATTACATCTTTTCCTTATTCCAACTTACTGTGTATTTCACTTGGATACTAACATACTTTCATAGTTAAATTCCAGGAGAACATGTATATGTGGGTAGAATTCCTTTTCATTAGCAGATACCTTTTCCCCCCAGTATGCTGCTCTTTTCCATTGGGAACTAGTATTCTCTATTTAAATCCTTCTTTTTCACTGACTAGAAATGTTACTTTGGGCAAGTTGATTAAATTCTCTCCCCAAGTTCCTTATCCTTAAAATAGAGATACATCTTTTGGGACTCTTATGAGGATTATGAAAGGAAGATGCTATTTGTAAAGCTCTTAGAATATGATGCTCAATAATTGCTAAGGTATTTTCATTAATTAATACTTATCAGTCATTTAGATAAAGTAGTTTTTTGAGTTTTTTAATGTTATAAACACACTATTAGTCATCATTTTTAATAGAAAAATGATGATCATATTTATAATCAATATAAAAGTATGTACAAATGCCAGACATGAACATCTTTAAAATTTCTCCTTCCTGGAAAGGATCTACTTTAAAAATGCCTCAGCTGTCTGGCAGGCAGTTTTGTCCTCACTGTGTTAAATTATCATGGATTTCTTAGTTAATTTTTACGTTTCCATGTAAGCTTTAAGATTTATATTTTTCCAGTTCTAGAAAAATTCTTCTGGTATTCTCATCTGAATTACCCTATATTTATTCGTTAATTTTGGAACCAGTGGTATTAAGATAGTTCATCTTACTATAGTTACATGGGATATCTTTTTGTTTGTTTGGATTATTTTCTATCTTTCAAAGAGATTTTTAGTTTTAGTTTTTTTTGCTTAGGTTTTAGGTCTTTCTGGTTAATTTTTTTCTGTTTCTATAATTTTGTTGTTATTTTTTTCCATTCCTTTAACTACTGTTTGCTGAGAGTAAAAAACAAAAAACTGTTGATATTTGAATATTTGTATTATATCTAGGCATTGTTCTTATTAAATCTGGTAACTTTTTATTACCAGATAGCCTTTGGGCTATCTGTTTATATTTGGTAGTAGCCAAAAATGATGGTTGTATTTTTTTCTTTTGTAATGATTTTTTACATTCTCTTTTGTTAAAAGGCATGTTATATGATACAATTTTAGGTACTTTTCCCATGTATTTCCTTTAGTTGAATCAGCTTTAGTGGTTTTCTGTTCATGATATCCCCTTTTGAAGAATAGTTTTGTGGGTTTTTAAAAGTTTTTTGGCCTTGCTACATGCCTTGCAGGATCTTACTTCCCTGAGCAGGAATTGAACCCAGGCCTTTGACAGTAGAAGTGCAGAGTCCTAACCATTGGACTGCCAGGGAATTCCCTGAAGAATAGCATTCATTAAATTCAAATCATTTATTTAACTGTTTCTTAGTTAAGAGCAAATTCAGTATATTATCAGGTGCCTTTTCAGCATCATGTTATATAATCATATGGTTTAATTTGTTGAGATATGCTTATACATTTTCTGATACCTTATTTGTGTTTCTAGAGTAAACCTAAAATTTAGGTTTAGCATTAATGTGGAATTCTTTTGATAAATTGCTAGACTTTTTGGCTTATATTTTTAATACCTGTAAACATAAATTGGTCTATAATCCTCTGTCTCCTTTTTAACCATTTTTAACATCTGTATTTTATAACTTTCAGTATGTAAGTCTTGAACTTCTTTTGTTAAATTTACTCCTAAATGTTTTATTACTGAATGGCATTGTTGTCTTAATTTTATTTTTGGATTGTTTGTTGCGAGGCTTCAGAAATACAATCAGTTTTTTGCATATTGATTTTGCATCCTGTAATCTTGGTACTCATGTTTTGTTTTGTTTTTTCATAGTTTTAAGGTGAATTTCTTGAGATTTTCTATATTTAGGATTGTATCATCTGTGAATAAGAATAATTTTAATTCTTCTTTTACTATGTTAATGCTTTTTTGCTTTATTGTATGAATTAAAAGCTCTTATATAATACTGAATGAAACTGGCAGAAAGGATTTCTTTATCTTGGGGGAAAGTATTCATTCACAATGAAGTGTGATGTTAGCTGTGAGTTTTTGTAGATACCCTTTATCAGGTTAAGTTTCCTTCTATTCCTAGTTGTGAAAAGTATGTATTATTATATTATTAGATATTGTCTAAGGTTTTTCTACCTATATTGAGATGATCTTGTGATTTATGTTATTTATTATAATAATATGAGGTGGGGGGGTTGTTGTTTTTTATGTTATTTATTATAATAATATGAAGTGGGGGAGTTGTTGTTTTAATGTTAAAGCAACTTTCCATTCCTGGGAAAAATCCGTCTTGATCACATTGTGAAATTCTTTTTACTTGTTGCTGGATTTAGTTTGCTAAAGTACTATTGGCCTCATAGAATGACTTGGAAATTGTTTCCTCATTTGCTTACTGAATGAGTTTGTTAAGGATTATTATTATTTCTTCTTTAAATACTTGGCAGAGTGTATCAGTGAAACCCTCTGGACTTGGACTTTTCTTTGTGGAAAAATTTTATATTACCTAGTTCAGTTTCTTTACTTTTTATAAGTCTATTCAGATTGTCTATTTCTTCTTGAAGTTCTTTTTGGTAGTCATTGCCTTTCTAGGAACTTGTAAATTTAATTTTTCTAATTAGTGGGCGTAAAGTTGTTCATAACATTCTCTTGTGATCTAATTCCTTTAAATTTCCTCTTCCTTTAGTGTTCTGTAGTTTCAGTTGTAATATTCCTTCTTTCATTCTTGATTGGTCATTTCTGTCTTCTGTCTTTTTTCTTCTTCGTTGTTCTAGCTAAATATTTGTTACCTTCTTCAAAGTGCATGTATGTGTGTGTGTTTATGTTGGGTTGTGTGTGGTGGGTGGTGCTTCAGGGGCCAGAACACCACACATTCCCACTGTTTTTAATGTTCTTATGCAAATTTGATTATTAGAAGAGTTGGAGATATGCAAACTGAACCTTCTAGAATGACTCTTAACTCACTCTCAGTATACGTAAGCTAGGAGAACTGTTCTTTCTTTCTTGGCCATTGGAACTGTTGTGATCAACGTTTGTTGAGATCGAGAATGTGATGCCATGGCTGTAATCAAAGGATCAAAAATTCACTGTAATTGCCACAGAGCCGCAGACTCTGTAGCAGACACTGTAATTGCCACAGTATTGCATCTGTTCCAGAGAACATCCACATCTTTACAGTGATGCTTGCAACAGATATTTCCAACGCAGAATGACCACAGAATTCCAACCTTTCAAATCATACATAAGTGCATCCCATTGTGAAATCTGATTCACATCTAGAAGCATAGCTACATGAGAATCTGGGCAATATAGTTTTTACTTTCCATCTTCCATTGGCTGTAAATTCTATAAGGTGCTGGGAACGGATACTAAATGTCATCTGCCCCATCCTTCATAATGCTGAATAGTTGATGTGAGTTAAGGACTTACTTTTCCTGGCTTTGAAATAGGGGTTAGAATCAATGCCTTTAATCATAGTAAAAAAAAAAACAAAAACAAACTATTACTGGAAGACAGTGACTGATACTGAATCATCTTCATTTAGAATTGAAATATTTCTTAGAATGTAGGCTATTACCTAGATGTTTCTCCTTAAACTATAAAACATCAGCCTCTCTTTAGCTGTACCATTTATTTTGCCCCTGAGAGACTTAGAGAATCATTATCATGAGGTTGCTTATTAAATATCATTTGTGATGATGAATTCGACGTTGGGAACGGGCTGTACATTTTTAAACATTGCTTTTGAAGTTATGATAATACATAATTAGTATGTGAACTCCCCACCAATTACAGATTGACTCCTGGTTGAAAGGGCACTGTGGATCCTACTTGGGTAATGATGCCTAATGCTAATTCTAAGCTTTTTAGATCTTATATTTCCATTTGATAACGAGTTCATCTCTCTCTTTGTGCTCATCATTTTGCTCTTTCACCTTTTAACATAATATAAAAAGATGGCTTTTGGGGGGCATTGATTGGTTGGTTAGTTTTTTTTTTCTTTTTTTTTTTACTAGAACTTAGAGCATGAAAAATTTCTTAAGGTGGACTAAATGTTTGCAAGTACTTCTTTTAAAATATTGAATTCTAGGTCATGGTCCCCTTGAAAAAAGTAGACTACAGAGTTTTAAACTATATTTTTTGTATTAAATATTGAGAAAAAGGCTTTAGATTTTATTTTAAACCATTTAAAATCTGTTTTTAAGCCCTGAGATTTTCTGAAGCATTTGCCAGAGGAGAGAACACAATTTTTGACATAAGGGTAAAGGCATTTATTAGTTGTCTTTTTACTAGATTACTACATGGTGTTTTCTTATTGAGTAGAAAAAGGAAAACTATTTTTTCTCCGGTTCATCCTCTCTAAAGCCAGTTTGAGAGAGCACTGTTACCCTAAAGTAAATAGAACTCTTAACACTCTGTGGTTTTAATAGAATGGTAGACCTGCTTGCTTACTACTAACTTGAAGCATTTTGCAAATTTTAAAGCTGTAATTATGGTAACAGGTAGGAAATTTGGGTACTCCTGAGTAATACTCTTTCAAGTTGTGTCGTCCCCTACCCCAAGAAATTACTGGTATTAATGTAAGTCAAAGGTAAAATTCATATTATTCTGATTCAAGAGTGATATTTATACTCATAAACATATTCACTGGGAAAGAGTAATGTTTCTAGAACAAATAGCAATTCTGAAATATTCTAGTTAAACTGTGTTTTCAACAGACTTTTCAGTTTTGGTTGCTGTAAACAATGTTACTGTCAGCAAACTAAACACTTCATACATATAAACATGCACCATTTGTTTCCCCATTTTCAGTATTTTCTAATTTTTGTGATTTGGACAAAATAACAAAAAGGTTATTTTTTCTTTTGAAGACTAAGAGTCTGTGTTTTATTTTATATAGTGGTTGCCAGTGGGAATGTCTTTTCCTTCACATTTAAATAAATTAAGTGTCTGAATATTTACTTAATCTTAATTAGCATCACAGCATTCATAAACATGTGTTTCAGTTATTTATACTATGTCAAGGACATTTTGTTTTCAAGTTTCTAAGTAATTTCTGTGAATGCAAATGGAAGTAGCATGCATTAACACCAATATTCAAGAACAAACTGTTATTTTGTCATAAAATCTACCTTTGATAGTCTAGAATTTAAGAGCAACTTTGAGGCACCTAGTAAATCTTTCACCTATTTATATCTGTCTTGCCTTCCAGCCTGTAAGTGGCATTTAGCTAGGTTTTTATTAAAAATACACTTCACAAGAAATTTTATATTCACATTAAATGCAGAAATATTTTAAAGTCAGGCATTTATTATTCAGCTGTTACTAATATAATGCACATGATCATTCATTTTTTGAAACTAATTGAGCAATCACTGCAAACACTGAGAAGTATGAAATGTTTGGTGGATAAATTTGGCTGCAGCAAAATTAAAAACTTCTATTTACCAAATAATACCTAAAACATAATTTCTTTAAAAGTTATTAATTGGGAGAAGATATTTAGAACACATATAAGTGATAAAATCTTCATGTCTATATTACATGAAAAACTCTTCAAATAAATAAGGAAATAATAAATATATCCTACAGCTTTACTTCTCAAAGCATAAACATTAGCATCACCTAGGAGCTTGTAAGAAATGCAAATTCTAACACCCTGACCTACACCTACTGAATCAGTTTCCAGAGGTAGACACAGGAAACAGCTATTTTAACAGGCTCCCCATATAATTTTTATTCACATTGAAGTTTGAGAAACCTCACCCCAGGGAAACATGTATTTAATTAATGTACATAGTTGTATTGTTTGTATATTCACATTGTAGAACATTTTCAGCAGTGAAAATGAAGGAACTGCATCTCCATGAAATGATGCGGATGAATAATGAGCATAAATGTTGAATGAAAGAGTGTCAGAAAAACACACTGCAGTTCTATTTATGAGCATGCAAAACAGACTGCACTGTTTAGGAATATGTACATTGACCATAGGAAATGTGAGCAGACCATTAAAAAAGGGAGTTCAATTCAGTCGCTCAGTCATGTCCGACTCTTTGCAACCCCATGGACTGCAGCACTCCAGGCTTCCCTGTCCATTACCAACTCCCAGAGCTTACTCAAACTCATGTGCATTGAATTGGTGAGGCCATTCCAACCACCGCATCCTCTGTTATCCCCTTTTCCTCCTTCCTTCAATTTTCCCCAGCATCAGGGTCTTTTCAGATGAGTCAGTTCTTCACATCAGGTGACCAAAGTATTGGAGTTTCAACTTCAGCATCAGTACTTCCAATGAATATTAAGGACTGACTTTCTTTAGGATGGACTAGTTGGATCTCCTTGCAGTCCAAGGGACTCTCAAGAGTCTTCTCCAGCAACACAATTCAAAAGCATCAGTTCTTCAGCACTCAGCTTTCTTTACAGTTCAATTCTCACATCCATCCATGACTACTGGAAAAACCATAGCTTTGACTAGATGGACTTTTGTTGGCAAAGTAATGTCTCTGCTTTTTAATATGCTGTCTAGGTCTGTCATAGCTTTTCTTCCAAGGAGCAAGGGTCTTTTAATTTCATGGCTGCAGTCACCATCTGCAGTGATTTTGGAGCCCCCCAAAATGAAGTTTCTGTTTCCATTATTTCCCCATCTGTGAAGTGATGGGACCAGATGCCATGATCGTAGTTTCCTGAATCTTGAGTGTTAAGCCAACTTTTTCACTCTTCTCTTTCACTTTCATTAAGAGGCTCTTTAATTCAGCCATAAGGGTGGTATCATCTGTGTATCTGATGTTATTGATATTTCTCCCAGCAGTCTTGATTCCAGCTTGTGCCTCATCCAACCTGGCATATCGCATGATGTACTCTGCATACAAGTTAAATAAGCAGGGTGACAATATACAGCCTTGACATACTCCTTTCCCGATTTGGAACCTGTCTGTTGTTCCATGTCCGGTTCTGTCTGTTGCTTCTTGACCGGCATACAGATTTCTCAGGAGGCAGGTAAGGTGGTCTGGTATTCCCATCTCTTGAACAATTTTCCATAGTTTGTTGTGATCCACACAGTCAAAGGCTTTGGCATAGTCCATAAAGCAGAAGTAGATGTTTTTCTGAAACTCTCTTGCTTTTTCAATGATCCAGCAGATGTTGGCAATTTGATCTCTGATTCCTCTGCCTTTTCTAAACCCAGCTTGAACATCTCTAACTTCACGGTTTAGGTACTGTTGAAGCCTGGCTTGGAGAATTTTGAGCATTACTTTGCTAGCATGTGAGATGAGTGCAATTGTGCAATAGTTTGAACATTCTTTTGCATTGCCATTCTTTGGGGTTGGAATGAAAACTGACCGTTTCCAGTCCTGTGGCCACTGCTGAGTTTTCCAAATTTGTTGGCATATTGAGTGCAACACTTTCACAGCATCATATTTCGGGATTTGAAATAGCTCACCTGGAATTCCATCAGCTCCACTAGCTTTGTGGGCTTCCTAAAGCCCACTTGACTTCACATTCTGAGATATCTGGCTCTAGGTGAGTGATCACAGCATCGTGGTTATCTGGGTCATGAAGATCTTTTTTGTATAGTTCTTCTGTGTATTTTTACCACCTCTTAATATCTTCTGCTTCTGTTAGGTCCATACCATTTCTGTCATTAATTGTGCCCATCTTTGCATGAAACGTTCCTTTAGTATCTAATTTTCTTGAAGAGATCTCTAGTCTTTCCCATTCTATCGTTTTCCTCTATTTCTTTGCACTGATCACTGAGAAAGGCTTTCTTATCTCTCCTTGCTATTCTTTGGAACTCTGCATTCAACTACATGTATCTTTCCTTTTCTCCTTTGCCTTTAGCTTCTCCTCTTTTCTCAGCTATTTGTAAGGCCTCGTCAGACAACTATTTTCCCTTTTTACAGTTCTTTTTCTTGGGGATTGTCTTAATCACTGCCTCTTGTACAATGTCATGAACCTCCGTCCATAGTTCTTCAGGCACTCTATTAGATCTAATCCCTTGAATCTATTTGTCACTTCCACTGTATAATCCTAAGGGATTTGATTTAGGTCATACCTGAATGGTCTAGTGGTTTTCCCTACTTTCTTCAATTTCAGTCTGAATTTGACAATAAGGAGTTCATGATCTGAGCCACAGTCAGCTCCCAGTTTTGTTTTTGCTAGCTGTATAGATCTTCTCCACCTTTGGCTGCAAAGAATATAATCAGTCTGATTTCAGATTGACCATCTGGTGATGTCCACGTGTAGAGTCTTCTTTTGTGTTATTGGAAGAGGATGTTTGCTGTCATGACCAGTGCGTTCTCTTGGTAAAACTCTGTTAGCCTTTGACCTGCTTCATTTTGTACTTCAAGGCCAAATTTACCTGTTACTCTCTTGACTAGAAAGACCTGGTTCAATCCCTGGGTCTGAAAAGTCTCCTGGAGAAGGGAATGGCAGCCCACTCCAGTATTCTTACCTGGAGAATCCCATGGATAGAGGAGCCTTGCAGACTATAGTCCATGGAGTCACAAGAGTCGGACATGACTTAGTGACTAAACCGCCATCAAAGACATGATCATTTATGTTTAAGGGAATTGTTAGAATAAGCTTAATGCAAGAATGGGGCTTCCCAGGTGGCTCAATGGTAAACAATCTGTCTGCCAAGAAGGAGACACAGGTTTCACCCCTGAGTTGGGTAGATCCCCTGGAGAAGGAAGTAGCAACTCACTTCAATAATCTTGCCTGGGAAATCCCATGTACAAAGAAGCCTGGTGGGCTACAGTTCATGGCGTTGCAAAGGGTCAGACACAACTTAGTGACTAAACAGCAACAATTCCAGATTAAATATGAGTATCATTGTTTATTCAAATATTCACTCAATAAGAAAGATTTTTACTTCCTGTTATTTGTGATTTACTTAATGGGTTCCAGAAAGTGTGTTTTCCTGAAGTTGTTGTTTGTTTGTTTTTTTTAAGTTATTTCTGAATAGGGCTTACTGTTGCAGATTATTGTAAATCTGTCAAATGAAATACTTTAAATATTTTTGAAATACTTACATTAAAAGTTGAAATCATTTTTCTGAACTTGAACATTTATTTGGTGTTTTTACATTTTGTTTGTAAGGTTAGTTTTTTTAGATATACTAAATACAGTAGAGTAATGAATCATGTAATTTACATATTATTTCTTTAGTGGGAAAATTTGGATAAGTATTGGAGAAGAGGCTATATTACAAAAGACTGCTCTAGACAATAAAATTTAGCTAGTAGTATCTTAGTTCCAGATATCATTAGACAGAGACCATGGTTAACATATTATCTTAAAGGACATAATTGAATTACATAAAATGTGATTGTTCTTTTTTCCCCCTAGAGATCTTAGTTTGAAACATATATAGGTTGCCATGTCAGTATTACAAGCCATGAGCTCCAAAGTTTCACTAAGCTAGCTTTCTTTCTGTTTAGTGATTATTATTTCATCTTTTTGTGACCATTCAACATATGAATGTGTAGTGCTTGTACCTCTTAATATTTCAAGTGTTATTTCTTCCTCTAGTGGTTCTGAATTACTCTTAAGCTGTATAAACTGTGTTTTAAACTCTACGAATTTTACATTAAAAGCAGAGCCAATTAAATTGGCCTGTTTAAATATTAAGCTATTGTTAATGCTGAAAGATTTGTTTCAGATTTTAATATTTATATTAAATTGCATTATTGGTCTTAGCTCTTTACTCCTCTGTGTACTTATGTGCTTTGATATGAAACAGTTTTTTCCCACTGTCAGAACCAACCCCACCCTGACCTTGAACTTGTCCATGAGACTTGCTTTGGCTCCAGTTATGTTAGATATAAAATTGACAGAAAGTTTGAAATGCACTTTCCCAGTTGGGCTTGCTTACTTTTGCCCCTTTGCCATCACCAGGAAGAGAACATGATCAACCAGCTGCTGGTCCCAGTGAGAGGAGGAAAGCCACTTGGAGTGGCGCTGATTTGCCCCAGCCAAATCATTCAACCTTCAGCCTCATAAAGAAGTGCTACTGAAATTAGCCAACACTAAGCTGTCTCTCAGATCTGTGAAAATAAATGATGGCTCTAAGCTATTAAATTTTAGAATAGTTTGTTATACCACAATTTTGTGGTAATGACTAATTAATGCTCTGTTCTTACAAATTTTATGATACTGAGTGAATAAAGGCTACATAATTATCAAGGCTCTAATCATCTTCTGTTTATGAAAGAATTGTTAATTATTGAGTGTCAATGTACGTTAGCTAATTATATTACCTTCACTGGCTTCCCCTTGTGTGAAATCACAGGGGAAATTTTACATAAAAATACTCTACTACCTTTGTGTGTATGCTTTATAATCTTCACATGTAAAAATGCATACTTAAATACATGACATGTAATCTGAAGCAAAGGTCTCCAAACTGAAGTAAGAAAACCCTGATGGAACACTGGAGGTATTCAGGGTTTCTGTAGAAGGCATTCAGAATTTATGTAGATCCTCAAAGTTCATATATAAGTTGGTATGCCTGGCAGTGAAGCCTAAGATACCATGCCAGTGCCTCCTTGTCTTCTTCAGCTTCTATAATAGCTTTTTTCTGTTTTACAGAAGAAAGGCGTACTCATTATTATGAGTCTTAAGATGATACATTTTGCCAGGTTGTAAAAACCTCAGGATTACCTAACAAAGGACTCTTTTTTCCTAAATGTTGTTACTGAGTAACTTGCTGTCATCCTTTGTCTTAAAAATATTTCTGTTAAGAGTGAAACATTGTGTTAGAAAAAGTATATTTTGTACTTTGTTTTAGTTCTTTTACTTTAGATATTTCTTGAAACAGTGAAAGTGTGTGAAATTTATTTTTTTCTTTAAAGGACTTCTTTCTTCAGTTTTGTCAAAAAGTGTATACATTGTTCCTTATTTTCAAGTTCCATGGGAGCAAATCAAAGTAGCCATTAGCACTAAGTATTGATGTAGATCTTCTTACTTCAGTTGGATAATAAACAGATACAATTAATACTGGTCAGTGGTCCATTATCTGCAATTTGAAAATCTTGGAAGTTCTGAATACCAAAAATTCATTTCATTTGATGGCATGATTAGATATCTGCTTATCTTTATATATCCCACTTCGTGTAATTGTTCACAAGTTTTCCAGTAGAAACATGAATGTATTTGGTTACAGAGTGCAGACACAACCCTTATTTGGAGTGTTTCATATTTCCTTTCAAAAAGTGAAAAGTTTAGAATTATGAAGCTTATCTGTCCCAAGTGCTTGGGATAAGGTATTGTATTTCTGCACATTGGTTTGATGTTGTTAAAACCATTTTATTACTTTGCAAAAATTGTGATTTGTAAAATACTCTCAATTACTAGGTAACAAGGTAGATGATTGTAGTTCCTCGTGTTAAATAAAAAATTAAGGCACAGTCCAATCAAGATGTCAAATCATTAAAAATATTTTTAACAATAGGTGACTGTGATTTGGGGCACAGACATGGGATTTAAAAAATTGAATGACATTACTATGACATTTTCCATCTTTTATGACTGTATCTGTATAAATTTATAAATGAAACTATAGGAATAAAATTAATACCAACAATAAAAATGGAATTCTAAGAGTAGGTAAACTCATTTGTAGTTACCAAGACAAAAAGCAGAGGGAGAGGCTGTGCTACAACCGTCTTACGAAGACATGTATTTCTAATAAAATATTGTGTGCTGTGTGCTTAGTTACTCAGTCGTGTGCAATTCTTTTGTGAACCCATGGACTGTAGCCCACGAGGCTCCTCAGTCCGTGGAATTTTCCAGGCAAGAAAACTGGAGCAGGTTGCCATTTCCCACTCCTGGGGATCTTTCCAAACCAGGGACCCAACCCACATGTCTTGTGTCGCCTGCATTAGCAGGTTTCTTACCACTGTGCCACCTGGGAAGCCCTGATAAAATACTACTTTTGTTTAATAATTATCAAAATTTATTGTTTTTTATCAATTGTTTACTGATAACTTTAATCGTAACTCAAGTGGAAAAAATGTCTTACAATTAGAGCATTTTGGTCACAGAAAATTAATGTTTGTATTGTGTACATTTTTCTTTTTCAAAGGAGAGAATGCTAAGTAAGACAGTCTAAAAAGACAGTATAAAATCGACTGGATACATTTTATTTTGCAAAGGAAATGAAACAAAATTCAAAGAAAAGATTACACAAAGTTTTCCATTATTAAATAATAATTTATGTGTATTTTTAATGGGTGATGTTCAACATCAAACTATTGTGATGTTTAGATTTCATTAGATATACTTAATTCATATTTTAAAATGTTATTATTTAAATATGTTGTAGACGGCAGCTCTTGAAAGTTTATGATGAAAAATTTTAGACTTTGATTTTAAAATTTATGAGGCTATAGTTTTCAGTATTCATTTAGGAAACATAGAAGTCTACTTGGTTAGTTAATTTGGGGACAGATGTAGGTAGATAGTTGTAGTCAGCAAAGAATCAATGAGTAGCTATTACTCATAGCTATTACCTGTCAAAAAACAGGTGCTCAATGCTTTAAAATTGTTAGATTGAAAAGTGAAATGGAAGTCACTCAGTTGTGTCCAACTCTTTGTGACCCCATGCACTGTAGCCCGCCAGGCTCCTCACTCCATGGAATTCTCCTGGCAAGAATCTTCCCAACCCAGGGATCAAACCCAGGTCTCCTGCATTGCAGGCAGATTCTTTCCACTCTGAACCACCAGTGAATCTAACTTTGGTTAGTCTTTAAATGAGTTATCACACAACGTTAAATGAAAAGAACATTTGTAGTTATTAAGAAATATGTATTTTTATGATATAAATGAAGAAGTTTTAGTAAGATGTGGGTTTTTTCATAAGTTCACACATGAGTGTGAAAAGAACACTGCCATTATAGAACTGTCTGTGGTTGTAGTTCAGAA
This sequence comes from Bos indicus, assembly GCF_029378745.1. NCBI lineage: Eukaryota > Metazoa > Chordata > Mammalia > Artiodactyla > Bovidae > Bos > Bos indicus. Next base: position 58,060,307 of record NC_091775.1, on the reverse strand, counting down.
TCAGAGAAAATTTTTTCTTGCCTATAGATGTGTTGCCTCTTGCTTGTTCATGTTCTCTAGTGCTCTCTCTCAGCTGCCCTTCCTTCTCTTCCTTCCTTTTCTCTCCCTCTCTTTTGTTTCCTTCTCTCCTTCCTCTGTCTTCTTCCCCTCCATCTTTCCCTTTTCCGTTCTGCCCTTCTTCCCTGATCTTTCACTCTTGTGATTCTCCTTTCCTCTCTCCTCCCTTACCAGCCTCCGTTTCTTCTATCAGTGCCCTTCTTCTTCTCCCCTGCGTCCTGTTCCTCTTCCTTCTCCTGTTTTCCTCTAGTCTTATGTGTTATGCCCCCTTTACCAGTGGCTCTCAAGCCCGTGCTTGAGTCTCTTACATATACATTTCCTGATTTCCTTTCATTGCCACCAGTTCATTCTTCAATTCTTGTTATCTCTTTGTTTTACAGTTCTTCTGCCATGCCAGAAAAATTGAGTAAATGCCTTTTTCAGACTACTAATCAAGCAGAAATCTGAGATTTTGCTGACAAAATAATAAATTATTTGTCTTCTATCAGCTTAGAATTGACTTCCCTATGTTTATTCCTTTTATGAGTCATTTTGTCAGACTTTATTTCTAACTGGGTATATAGTGATACTTATGTCACAGAGACAACTGATTGTGAGACCAGGATTGCCAATATATTAAATTATATTAATTTTTTATTAAATATATTAAATTGTTCTACATATTAAAATTTTCTAGCCAAGATACTTATAGATGCTACTGCAAAGTGAATAAGGAAAGACTGAGCTGTTACTCTGGTAGGCTGGTGTGAATGAGAAGAAACACTACACCAGGCCAGGTCAGTGTAGTTTTCTTACAAGTGTGCAAGAATGTGTGCTCTATAGATGTGATGAGGAAATGTTGTCAAAACATAGCACTTTGGCTTAGTTTATAGAAAGCTACCGAAAAAAATGTTACCTTCATCTTAAAAGCAAAAAACACTTTATGAGAAACAAAATTATAACTTTTCCTGATCCCCTCAGAGAGCTGAGGTCACAAGGCAGGGGAACACTTATTTTTAAAATAACTTTGTATTTGTTACCATCTATAAAATAAAAAATTAAAGTAAAATAAAAAATAATCCTAAAATTCAGGAAATCACAGAAAGGTAGACAAGTAAGTAAGTTATATAATATGTTGTAAAAAAAATAGTAATAAAATAGTGTTTTTAAAAATCTGAAATGTATCAGTCTTTTTTAAAAAGCTGAAGCATTATTTACGTCTGGGCCCTATTATAGACCTACTGAATTGGACTCTTAAGAGAGGAGACCAAGCATTTGCATTTCAGAATTGCTCCTCAGATTGTTTTCATGTGTACCCCTCTGACTTCTCCTGGGACAGGAATAACTATTCTTGCTAAAAGTATTTACTGGTTACTGAATTGGTGAAACAAGAATATGGAAATGCAGATAAAGGCTAAATAATGAAGATATTTTATATGTCATAGAAATCTTTGTTTGATGAACTTCATTGCATTAAAGTATTGTCTTTGTTTTAATATCGTTTAGCAAAACATAAGGACCAAATCTGTCTAGTAAAATAGAAAAGCCAAATTGTTTTTTCTTATGAACTAGTATTTTTAATGAACTATTATTATTGAGATATTATGATTCATTATGACTCTTTAAAAACAGCATCAGTTCAGTTGCTCAGTCGTGTCCAACTCTTTGCGACCCCATGAATCGCAGCACGCCAGGCCTCCCTGTCCATCACCAACTCCTGGAGTTCACTCAAACTCACATCCATTGAGTTGGTGATGCCATCTAGCCATCTCATCCTCTGTCGTCCCCTTCTCCTCCTGCCCCCAACCCCTCCCAGCATCGGGGTCTTTTCCAATGAGTCAACTCTTTGCATAAGGTGGCCAAAGTACTGGAGTTTCAGCTTCAGCATCATTCCTTCCAAAGAAATCCTAGGGCTGATCTCCTTCAGAATGGACTGGTTGGATCTCCTTGCAGTCCAAGGGACTCTCAAGAGTCTTCTCCAACACCACAGTTCAAAAGCATCAATTCTTCGGCACTCAGCCTTCTTCACAGTCCATCTCTCACATCCATACATGACCACAGGAAAAACCATAGCCTTGACTAGACGGACTTTTGTTGGCAAATGTCTCTGCTTTTGAATAGGCTATCTAGGTTGGTCATAACTTTCCTTCCAAGGAGTAAGCGTCTTTTAATTTCATGGCTGCAGTCACCATCTGCAATGATTTTGGAGCCCAAAAACATAAAGTCTGACACTGTTTCCACTGTTTCCCCATCTATTTCCCATGAAGTGATGGGACCAAATGCCATGATCTTCGTTTTCTGAATGTTGAGCTTTAAGCCAACTTTTTCACTCTCCACTTTCACTTTCATCAAGAGACTTCTTAGTTCCTCTTCACTTTCTGCCATAAGGGTGGTGCCATCTGCATATCTGCGGTTATTGATATTTCTCCTGGCAAATCTTGATTCCAGCTTGTGCTTCTTCCAGCCCAGCGTGTGATAGACTAGATAAACCGAAAATCCTCTGTCAGTGAACATTTATATTTTAGCTAAACACTACTTTAGGTAAAATATATAAAATACTCTTTTAGATACATAGCTTACAGAGTATTGAAATAGTGAAGGGTCACAAACAAAGCAGAATATAAAAACCAGAGAATTAGACATGTGAGCTGAAGTTCTGTTCCCTGCTGGTGATGGGAAGTTGCTGGCCTCAGTAATCCAGGGCTCTGGATGTTGAAGAGTTAGTAGGGAGGGAACAGATGGTGTGGACCTGGGAACTGTGTACCTAGAGTGTTGTAATTGCTTATTTGCAAGGTGACAGTTCTGGAAACTTCATCTTAGCCTGGGCTCTGAGTGGTGTAGAGGATTTGACTCTGAGAATTCTAACCACTGCCTTCATGGTATGGGATGCTTCTTCTTCCTACCCCATCACAGAGAAATAAACAAAAGAAGAGAATTATATCAAGAATTGAATAAAATGTAAGGAATGAAATCCTGTGAGCAAAGAGATTCATATATGTGGGTAAATCTTAGCTAGTATTGAGTCTATAAAACAACAATAATAGAAAAATAAGACTGCTGCTAAGTTGCTTCAGTCGTGACCCCATAGACGGCAGCCCATCAGGCCCCCCCGTCCCTGGGATTCTCCAGGCAACAACACTGGAGCGGGTTGCCATTTCCTTCTCCAGTGCATGAAAGTGAAAAGGGAAAGTGAAGTCGCTCAGTCGTGTCCGACTCTTCGCAACCCCATGGACTGCAGCCCACCAGGCTCCTCCGTCCATGGGATTTTCCAGGCAAGAGTACTGGAGTGGGGTGCCATTGCCTTCTCCGAAGTTAACATCTATTGTTGTTGTTGTTGTTTAGTCACTAAGTTATGTCCAACTCTTTGCAACCCCATGGACTGTAGCCTGCCAGGCTCCTCTGTCCATGGGATTTCCCAGGCAAGAGTACTGGAGTGGGGTGCCATTTTTGGGGATTTTTTAAAGGTGGAAGTAAAAATTTGGACAATTAAAATGTAACCTAGGTTTTGGAGGAGTATTCATGAAATGGAAACAATGTAAGGTTTTTATATAGTCTGTATAACTATTAATTAACTTTGTCCTTAAAGTCATGCCTGCATTCTCAAATTTTAAATCATTAAAGAATAGAAGTAGAAACTCTACTTTCAAACCTACAATAAGAGAGAAAACTCAGTTTGTAATGGCAACCCACTCCAGTATTCTTGCCTGGAGAATCCCAAGGACAGAGGAGCCTAGTGGGCTGCCGTCTATGGGGTCGCACAGAGTCGGACACAACTGAAGCGACTTAGCAGCAGCAGCTACAAGGCAGGAAATGAAGAACCACAGAAAACGCCAGGATAAAAAAAGTAAAAAACTAAATAATGATGAGAGTTAATCCAAACATTTGACTAATCTGATCACAGTAAATTTAAACAGATTGAATTTACCATTTGAAAAACCAAATCCCCTGATTGGGTTATTTTACTAAAAATTTAAAAATGATCAGCTAAATGCTGTATGTATAAGAACCCTGTCTAAGCTTTTTTGGTTCTTTCCTACTATCACTAATTTAGACAACTATTTTCTAGATATTTGAAATAAATCAGTAGATTTATTTACAATCTTTACTTGTCCATATGGTTTATTTTTACTTTGGCTTTATTGCCTTTCTAGTAATGAAAATAGTTTAAAGTATCCCCAGTGTTTATTAGTTATTACTTAAGCATTGTTTACATTGATTCCTTAAAGCAAAAGTGTTTGAAAAGAGATTGAAGTAAAGCAGATCAGTGAAGATGGAAGCAAATTCATTCTCAAAGAATAAACACATATTTTTGCAGGTGTTTATTTGCCTGTGTGTAAACTTAGCAATCTAGGAAATAGATTACTACTCCATTTTATTTCTCTTGTGGCAATGCTGATTTTGTATTTCTAAAGCCATTAAGATTTGCAGAGCATTGCCTCTGAGTTTATATTTATGATTGAATAATTTTATAAAAGTTTAATGTAAAAAAAGTCACCTACTAAGTTGAAGAGGAAAACAGATCCTTGAATTTCCCTGGTGATTAACACACAGTTTATTGCACAGGAACTGATTCCAAAGCAGGTAAACTGTGAAACCAGGAAATTTTGCTAGCATTTTGTGCTTATTTAGTATTTTATAAGCCACTGAATATTCTAGATTGTGTGTTGTGCCATATTACAGTAGTATGATAATAAAACTATATATTCCACAAGTAATTTGTTGTGTATACTTTCAAGTGAATTCAAATAACAGAAACAAATTTTAAAACTTTTCTATATTTGATACAAATTTGTTTGTTTTCCAATGATAAAACTTAACAGTGTTATCATTGTTTAGCCGCTAATATCTATGCATAGAACATGTACTAGGTCCTATTACTGAGTATGAAAATTTAAACACTATTTTCCCTATTTCCAGTCTGAGAAACACTTTTAAGGGAAAGAGTTTAAGGAAAACACATTTCTCCCACCAGAGGTAATTAAAACCAACAAGTCATGTTGTTGTTGTTATTCAGTTGCTTGGTCCTGTCTGACTTTGCAGCCCCATGGACTCCAGGGTGCTGGGGTCCTGCCCTACACTATCTCCTGGGGTTTGCTCAGACTCACATCCATTGATTCAGTGATGCCATCCAACCATCTCTTCCTCTGTCATCCCCTTCTCCTCCTACCCTCGATCTTTCCCAGCATTGGGGTCTTTTCCAGTGAGTCAGCTCTTCACATCAGGTGGCCAAAATATTAGAGCTTCAGCTTCAGTACCAGTCCTTCCAAGTAATATTTAGGGTTGATTTCCTTTAAGATTAACTGGTTTGATCTCCTTGCAGTCTAAGGGTCTCTCAAGAGTCTTCTCCAGCACCACAGTTAGAAAACATCAGTTCTTTGGTGCTCAGCCTTCTTTATGGTCTAACTGTCACATCCATATCTGACTACCGGAAAAACCATAGCTTTGACTATGTGGACCTCTGTTGGCAAAGTGATGTCTCTACTTTTTAATATACTGTCTAGTTTTGTCATAGCTTTCCTTCCAACGAGCAAGTGCCTTTTAGTTTCATGGCTGCAGTCATCATTCACAGTGAAGCCATAGTTCCCCCAGGTCCCCTCCCATCCAGGCTGCCACATAACATTGAGCAGAGTTCCCTGTGCTATTCAGTAGGTCCTTGTTACTCATTTTAAATATAGCAGTGTATCCATGTCCATCCCAAACTCCCTAACTATCCCATCTCCGCGTTATTCCCCCCAGCAATCATAAGTCTCTAAGTCTGTGAGTCTGTTTTATAAGTAAGTTCGCTGTGAAAGTGCTGCACTCAATATGCCAGCAAATTTGGAAAACTCAGCAGTGGCCACAGGACTGGAAAAGGGCAGTTTTCATTCCAATGCCAAAGAAAGGCAATGCCAAAGAATGCTCAAACTACCGCACAATTGCACTCATCTCACACGCTAGTAAAGTAACACTCAAAATTCTCCAAGCCAGGCTTCAGCAATATGTGAACCGTGAACTTCTGATGTTCAAGCTGGTTTTAGAAAAGGCAGAGGAACCAGAGATCAAGTTTCCAACATTCACTGGATCATGGAAAAAGCAAGAGAGTTCCAGAAAAGCATCTATTTCTGCTTTCTTGACTATGCCAAAGCTTTTGACTGTGTGGATCACAATAAACTGTGGAAAATTCTGAAAGAAATGGGAATACCAGACCACCTGACCTGCCTCTTGAGAAATTTGTATGCAGGTCAGGAAGCAACCGTTAGAACTGGACATGGAACAACAGACTGGTTCCAAATAGGAAAAGGAGTTCGTCAAGACTGTATATTGTCACCCTGTTTATTTAACTTACATGCAGAGTACCTCATGAGAAATGCTGGACTGGAAGAAACACAAGCTGGAATCAAGATTGCCGGGAGAAATATCAATAACCTCAGATATGCAGATGACACCACCCTTATGGCAGAAAGTGAAGAGGAACTAAAAAGCCTCTTGATGAAAGTGAAAGTGGAGAGTGAAAAAGTTGGCTTAAAGCTCAACATTCAGAAAACGAAGATCATGGCATCCAGTCCCATCACTTCATGGGAAATAGATGGGGAAACAGTGGAAACAGTTTTTTTATTTTATAAAAACAGACTTTTATTTTTCTGGGCTCCAAAATCACTACAGATGGTGACTGCAACCATGAAATTAAAAGACGCTTACTCCTTGGAAGGAAAGCTATGACCAACCTAGATAGCATATTAAAAAGCAGAGACATTACTTTGCCAACAAAGCTTCGTCTAGTCAAGGCTATGGTTTTTCCTGTGGTCATGTATGGATATGAGAGTTGGACTGTGAAGAAGGCTGAACGCCGAAGAATTGATGCTTTTGAACTGTGGTGTTGGAGAAGACTCTTGAGAGTCCCTTGGACTGCAAGGAGATCCAAGCAGTCCATTCTGAAGGAGATCAGCCCTGGGATTTCTTTGGAAGGAATGATGCTAAAGCTGAAACTCCAGTACTTTGGCCACCTCATGCAAAGAGTTGACTCATTGGAAAAGACTCTGATGCTGGGAGGGATTGGGGGCAGGAGGAGAAGGGGACGACAGAGGATGAGATGGCTGGATGGCGTCACTGACTCGATGGACGTGAGTCTGGGTGAACTCCGGGAGTTGGTGATGGACAGGGAGGCCTGGTGTGCTGCGATTCATGGGGTCGCAAAGAGTCGGACATGACTGAGTGACTGATCTGATCTGATCTGATCATTTGTATCATTTCTTTTTAGATTCCACATATAAAGGATGTCATAGAATTCTTCTCCTTCTCTGACTGGACCTCACTCAGTATGACAGTCTCTAGGTCCATCCATATTGCTGAATTGGCATTATTTCATTCTTTTTAATGGCTTGAGGAATATTCCATTGTGCATTTGTACCACATCTTCTTTATCCATTTCTCTGAAATGTCTAGTGTTTGAGAAAAAAGTTTATGATATATACCAAGAAGCAGGAAAAATTCAATCGATAAAAACTATCCCATATGTTGCTGCTGCTGCTGCTGCTGCTAAGTCACTTCAGTCGTGTCCGACTCTGTGCGACCCCCATAGACGGCAGCCCACCAGGTTCCTCTGTCCCTGGGATTCTCCAAGCAAGAACACTGGAGTGGGTTGCCATTTCCTTCTCCAATGCGTGAAAGTGAAGTCGCTCAGTCATGTCTGACTCTTAGGGACCCCATGGACTGCAGCCTACCAAGCTCCTCCGTCCATGGGATTTTCCAGGCAAGAGTACTGGAGTGGGTTGCCGTTGCCTTCTCCATTCCATATGTTGGGCTTATTAGATAGAGACTAGTCAGCTTTTATAGATAATATTCAATGAATTAAACCATAATTAAGGAGTTAAGGGGAAATATGACAAATATATCTTTTCAAATAGTATTAAAAATAGAAATAAAAATCAAATCAGAACTCTGTAGTTGAAAAGTGTAGTAACTGAAAAGAAGAAATAACTGGAGGGACTCATGAGCAAATTTGAGCTGGCAAAAGAATCAGTGAACTCAAAAGGCAGATCAATAGTGATTATTCAGTCTAAGTAACAGGGAGAAAAAAGAATGAAGAGAAAAATGAATGAAGCGTCGGAAACCTGTGAGACACTATCGGACATACCAGTACATACAGTGCAGACTCACAGAGGGTAAGGTGAGAGAGAAGAGCCAGGAAAAATTTGAGGAAAGAATAGCCTAGATCTTTCCCAATTGTTTAATAAACATCACTTTACACATCCAGGAAGCTCAATGAACTCAAAGTAAAATAAACTCAAAATGGAAAAGACCAGGAACTACCAAAACAATTTTGAGAAGGAATAAGGTTTGAGGACTTTTTCTTCCCTATTTCAGAATTATAAAGCTCTATTTATTAAGACATTGTTGTACTAGCAGAAGATTAGATATGCATGGATCAATTGATTAAGAATTAAGAATCCAGAAACAAATCCTTATTTATAGTCCATTCATTTTCAGTAAAGGTGCCAAGCAATTCATTGGGGAAAAAGTAGTCTGTCTCAAATGATACTGGGACAGCTGGATTCATATCCATCCACATGCAAAAATATTTACTAAGGCCTTTACTTCACACCATACACAGAAATTAACTTAAAATTGATCACAGACTTAAATGTAAGAACCAAAACAATAAAACTTAGGGAAAAAAAATAGAAAAATCTTTAAGAACTTGGGTTAGTCAGTTTTTATATTTACAATACCGAGTGTTCTATAAAAAAAGTTAAAATGAACCTTATAAAGTTAAAAACTTATCAAAGTACAAAAGCTTCTGTACTTATCTGAAAAGATAAGCAACAGAATGGTTGAAAATATTTGCAAAACGCATTTCCGATGTGTATACAAGAGTTTCAAAGAACTCAATAATGGGATTGGAACTGTCATGTGTTGGTGGGAGTGTGAAATGATATCCTGCAGTTTGTCAGTTTCTCAGAGTTAAACACAAGATTGTAACATGATACAGAGTTTGCACTTTTCAGGTATTTGCATAAGACCTAAATAAATGTCTATACAAAGATTTGAATGTGAGTGTTTAATAGCAACATTATTCACAATAATCAAAAAATTGAAACAAATATCCATAAACAGGTGAGTGGGTGGACAAGATGTGGTATATCCACACAGTGGATACTATTTAGCAACAGAAAAGAATGAACTGCTAACACAGTTAAACCTGTGGATGGACTGTAGAAACATTAGGTAAAGAAGCCATCCATACATAAAAGTTACATATAGTATGATTCCATTTGTATAAAAGTTTTCAGAAAAAGGCAAATTTATAGAGGTAAAATATAGCAGTTGCCTAGGGTAGTGGGTGGTAAATATGCGTGAGGGGTCTTATTGGAATGAAGAAAATGTTCTAAAACTGATTTATGATGATGCTTGCACCACTGGGTAAAGTTAATAAAAATCATTGAACCATGTACTTGCAGTGAGTAGATTTTTACGATATGGAAAATGTATCTCAAGAAAGTATATTTTAAAAAGCAAATGTGGGAAGCAAAATTGTATTGCATTTTGTTTAACTTGAAGCCCAAAATGTTTACATTACTTTTCTAAAGCCATCAGAACGTAAGGATACATTAAAATTTTTCCAGTGTTTTGGAACTCTTAATACTATTTCTGGGGCCAGGATCTCAAGAAATATCAGTGGGACTCCCTTTCACACTCACATTGGCATATGTGTATACACTGTTTTGTACTAACCGTATTCTCCTAGCTGCGAAACAAAACTTACTCTATTTGCTTATCTTTGAAAATGAGTCGTTACCCTTAGTTTTCTGAGTATTATAGGTTGGATATTGTTTCTGAAACATTGATGAAATACCCTCAAAAATAACCCTCAAAGTTAAAATTAGCTTTGCTTTCCATTTCTTCATTTACTGCATTTTTTTCTTCTTTTCTGTTTGTTTTTCTTTTAGATCACTGTGTTCACTACTATGATCTTCGTAACACTAAACAGCCAATCATGGTATTCAAAGGACACCGAAAAGCTGTCTCTTACGCGAAGTTTGTGAGTGGTGAGGAAATCGTCTCTGCGTGAGTATTACTCTTTTCAGAAATTGAGTTTAACATGTCATCGTGTACTGGTTTGTAATGTCACCATGGGTTTTCTGAAGAGTAACACTGTGGTATATGTACTTTTTCTTAAAATAGTAGAATTTTATAACTTATTTAATTAAAATACATGTGTATTTTCATCTGTATTGCTCTCTTTTATATGTTATTTGTGAAGAAAATCCAGATGATGCTATATTTTTTAAAGTTGCCCCGTTAAACATTTGAACTTCAGATTGAATTTCAGCCCCTGCTCCTTAAAAAACAGAGAAACAACAGTTGCTACAATATAATAATGAGAAGAGTTTCATTTACTAAAGAGCACTGTATGTTTTTATATATTTGTATTGTGGCACAGTAGTATAATTTGGGGTTTAAAGCAATATTTGATTGAATATTGTTTTAAACTTGGAATCAGTATTTTATGATTCCATGTTACTTGATCTCCCTATGATTTCATGGTGAGTTTTACCTATATTTTGAAGAGAACTTTCTAAATATGACTGCTTATACCTGACAAATATTCTTTAAGACGCCTTCTGAACTAGAGAGCCATAAATAAGCTTTTAGTTATCTTTTATTTTGTTGAAGGTAAAAAAGGTGTCAACCAGAAAAGTACATCTCAGTTGCTAAAATAGTGTTGATTAAGCTTTTCTACCAACAGGGACAGTCCCTTCTGTTATCCATTTTATTGTTCTCTTTATATTACCTTAGTAAAAGCCCATTCTCAGTCTCCTTTTTTCATATATATTATTTCTTCTCAAGCTTAATCATACATTGTTTTCTTTCTTTCACATAGTTTCTAATATATCCTAGGAGATTATTAACACCAGGGCCTTATACTTGGGATCTCCCACCACATCTGTCTCCATACTGGTTGCTCTAGATAAGAACTTGGTAATTTGAGTTGATTTAACAAGGTAATTTGATTGTTATTTAAAAAAAAGAAAAAAGGGAAAAAAGAAAATGAGAGCTGAATTTCTAAGGGGAGTTAACCGAAAATTAGTTCACAAATGTATATTAAAATGATGACCAGTCAAAAAGTCTCCTTCTTTAGAAGTAATAATGGGCAGTAAATAACGAAAACTTTATTCAGATTCAAATATGAACGATACATGGCAAAAATGTTCTTTCTTAAATTTCAGACTTATAAGTGTTGAATCAGTTAGTTTGATTTCAACTAGTTGAAGTAAGAAGTGAAGTGTTAGTTGCTCAGTCGTGTGCAGCTCTTTGCAACCCAAAGGGCCATAGCCCCCCAGGCTCCTCTGTCTGATTTTCCAGGCAAGCGAAAATACTGGAGTGGGTAGCCATTTCCTTCTCCAGGGGATCTTCCCTACCCAGGGATTGAACCCAGGTCTCTTCATTGCAGGCAGATTGGCAGATTCTTTACTGTCTGAGCCACCAGGGAAGCCAGGAAGTTGAAGTATATGTATGCTTAACTGTATAAATTCGAAATCTTAGTCGACCTTTTTTAATGTAGATTTGTGGTATATATATTCACCAGTCTTTTTTCCTTTTTGGTGTTTATAAATCATGATGATTTTCCTCTTGAACATATTTGGTGTTTAAAAGTATGTGAGACAAGTTTACCCACAAGTATATTTGGAAGTATGAAAAAAGTAATATTAAAACAATCCTACGCATACATGTTGCTGCAGCCTCTGAATTCTTTGACTAGCAGAAAAAAAAATTTAAAACAACATAAATGTCAGAAATTCCCTGGCGGTCCAGTGGTTATAGCTCTGCACTTCCACTGCCAGGGTCCAGGTTCGAACGCTGGTCGGGGAACTACGCAAGCTGCATGGCATGGCCAAAAAACCCCCAAAACCAAAAAACAGCATAAATGTCTGAGAATAAATCTATGTTGAAAAATAATGAGAAGCAATAGAGTTTTGGAAATTTGGAATGTGGCCTGTGAAATAAGAGTTTCAATCTTGGCTCTACTATTTACTAGCAGTGTTACCTTAAAAATATTCTTAACCTTCAATATCTGTTCCCTCACCTCTGAAATGGAACTGAGAATACTACTTATACGCTGTGATTCTTTGAATAAAACATTGTATGTCAAACATTTAGCATGGTGCCCTAGTCTGTGACTGTTAGAGAAAAGATGATTTATTATATAGTCATTAATAGAGAAATGTGTTTATTTCACACAAAATGTAAAACAAATTGTTGGATGACGAAGAAGCACTTTGCAAAATTATGTGCTGTATGATTCAATTTTTATAATAAAAAGTCAGGAGTATTGAGTATTTTATTCAAATCCTCAGACTGTCTTTGCATGATAGGATTAGTGTTGATTTTTATATTCAATTATTTTTTGATTAACAGCTGCATTTGCATAATAGTAAGGTAAACTGTATAGACCAAACACTCATAGTATTCCTTGCCTGTAGGTACAACTCAGCTGTGAAGATAGTTTATATTTAATGTACTAATATAATTGAACAGTTGAAAAAATAAATCAACTGAAATTGGGAACACAACTCCCAATAGAGCTTTCTTATTGTTTGATGGTGGTCATATGGTGTTATTGATGGCTAATGGTTATACTTCCTACGTGCCCAGGGACTATTGAAAGCATTTAAATAAATTAATGTAATTTTTTTTCAATCTCTTCTAGGATTCGTCTAATCATGTAAAATAGGAAAAACTATATTTCATATTTAACTGATGAAAATATTGAGGCAAAAGAGTTTGTATTAACTTTCCTAAGGTCAAAAGCAAATAATAGCATACTGAGCATTCTGACTCAGACAATCTGGCTCCAGAGTCTGCATTCCCTACCACCAAACTGGATTGCCTCTGATTAGTAGTAGTGATGCGTTTCATGTCATGAAATCTTAGAGGTGTTCTAACTTCTTGTGTTTCTCTCAGTTCAACAGACAGCCAGCTAAAGCTGTGGAATGTAGGGAAGCCATACTGCCTACGCTCCTTCAAGGGCCATATCAATGAAAAAAACTTCGTAGGCCTTGCTTCCAATGGAGATTATATAGCTTGTGGTAAGTGAAACTACTTTCTCCTGGAACTTTTAAATAGGTATCTTTCACCAAAATTGCATTCAGTGGAATAGATGACATACCAACTCAGGAAATGATCTGTACATTCAGAAGGTAGCCTGCTGAATTTTCTTTGGATTAGAAAAGCATTAGTCCTTCTCTCCATCACTGAGCACAAGCCCCAACCATGTGAAACAGCATAAGATTGTTAACTGTATTATAAGAAGACATTTCTGCTGATATCTTAATTTTGGAGACAGTTGTGTTCTTAAGTCTGATGTTCATTTCCCCCTGTATAATGTTCCCTTCAATAAACAGTCTGTTTGGGTAGTCTCGATCTGTTATTCTAGGACTCTCATTGTTGATAATCTGTACAAATTTAAATTATAAATATGAAAATCAAATTTGGTACTGTTGAAGTGCTTTAATACATTTGATTCCTGAGTATATGAACTTCCGTTAGTATTTTTAAATGATTTGGCCTTTATTCAGTAAAATTAACTATCTCTACATATATATACGTGAACTATGAACTTCCAGATGTTCAAGCTGGTTTTAGAAAAGGCAGAGGAACCAGAGATCAAATTGCCAACATCTGCTGGATCATGGAAAAAGCAAGAGAGTTCCAGAAAAACATCTATTTCTGCTTTATTGACTATGCCAAAGCCTTTGACTGTGTGGATCACAATAAACTGTGGAACATTCTTCAAGAGATGGGAATACCAGACCACCTAACCTGCCTGTTGAGAAACCTATATGCAGGTCATGAAGCAACAGTTAGAACTGGATATGGAACAACAGACTGGTTCCAAATAGGAAAAGGAGTACGTCAAGGCTGTATATTGTCACCCTGCTTATTTAACTTATACGCAAAGTACATCACGAGAAACTCGGGGCTGGAAAAAGCACAAGCTGGAATCAAGATTGCCGGGAGAAATATCAATAACCACAGATATGCAGATGACACCACCCTTATGGCAGAAAGTGAAAAGGAACTAAAAAGCCTCTTGATGAAAGTGAAAGTGGAGAGTGAAAAAGTTGGCTTAAAGGTCAACATTCAGAAAACGAAGATCATGGCATCTGGTCTTAGCACTTCATGGCAAATAGATGGGGAAGTAGTGGAAACAGTGCCAGACTTTATTTTTTGGGGCTCCAAAATCACTGCAGATGGTGACTGCAGCCATGAAATTAAAAGACACTTACTCCTTGGAAGGAAAGTTATGACCAACCTAGATAGCATGTTGAAAAACAGAGACATTACTTTGCCAACAAAGGTCCATCTAGTCAAGGCTACGGTTTTTCCAGTGGTCATGTATGGATGTGAGAGCTGGACTGTGAAGAAAGCTGAGCACCGAAGAATTGATGCTTTTGAACTGTGGTGTTGGAGAAGACTCTTGAGAGTCCCTTGGAATGCAAGGAGATCCAACCAGTCCATTCTGAAGGAGATCATTGGAAGGACTGATGCTAAAGCTGAAACTCTAATACATTGGCCACCTCATGTGAAGAGTTGACTCATTGGAAAAGACCCTGATGCTGGGAGGGATTGGGGGCAGGAGGAGAAGGGGACGACAGAGGATGAGATGACTGGATGGCATCACCGACTTGGTGGACATGAGTTTGAGTAAACTCCAGGAGATGGTGATGGACAGGGAGGCCTGGCGTGCTGCGATTCATGGAGTCGTGAAGAGTCGAACATGACTGAGTGACTGAACTGAACATGTGTATGAACCTAAACCTTGTCAAAGCAAATCTCTTACTTTGACAGATTGTTCAAACTATAGGTTTGTAGACCACTTAGCTTTTGTTAGGAAATGGGAAATGAGTTTTGTAGATTATTAAAATCTGTGTTTATAAGTGCTACAACTTTTTTTTCCCCCTCTAGGCAGAAATCTTTTTAAATGTACTTTAAGATTATACTGTAATAACAAATTTCTGGTTCTTCTCTGCTGCTGCTGTGAAGTCACTTAAGTCGTGTCCTCTGCTAAAAATGATTTTTATATCAATATTGTTAAATCATTTGACAATGATAATGTCTTTAGGTTAGGAAAATATACATTTTTTTCCTAGGAATCCTTTTTTCACATGATTCCCAAGAAGTCCTGTGCTCTGGTCTTTCATATTTTACTATAAAAGATTATTAGTCTCTGAACTTAAATGTTGAGTAATAGTTAACTTATGAATATGAAGTCCTAATACTAAGTTCTTCCATTCTAAACAAAAAAAGATATTTTAAAATAATTATTGGATTTTTTTGTTTTAGGAAGTGAGAACAACTCTCTTTACCTGTACTATAAAGGACTTTCTAAGACTTTGCTAACTTTTAAGTTCGACACAGTCAAAAGTGTTCTGGACAAAGACCGAAAGGAAGATGACACAAATGAATTTGTTAGTGCTGTGTGCTGGAGGGCACTTCCAGATGGGGTGAGTTTTTGTATCAGTTTTTCCACCTTGGTGTCTCATATGATGCACTGTGTTTATATATACACAGGTGAGCCTTGTAAGTTTAAGATATAAATTGTTGCATATATTTTCTTTTTTGCTTAGTATTACATCACCAAAGGAAATAGACATTTTAGAAAGTAGTAATTGAATTGTCACTAAAGGAACAGTAATTGAAATGTTACATCATGCTGACATGATGTCTCTCCTGTGTACCCATAGCATCATATGCATACCTCTGTTACATCATTATCAGATTATCTCTGTATCTCTCCTACAGGACTGGAAATTTATCCAGGAAACATACTGTGTCTCATTTCCCTTTTTAATCACTTGCAGTATAGGCTAAATAAACATTCAGCTGAACCTGGTATTATATTAGGAGGAAAAAGTTTGATGTGGATAAAGGAGAGTGGCCTATATGCATACCTAGTTAAGTACTATTTCAGGGCAGAATTTCTCTATACAAAATACATTTATATGAGAATATTTCAACACATTTGATTTCTAAACAAAGTTTTATTTCCAGGTTGCCCAAAAAAGTTTCCTCAAACTTATCATTCAGTTATGCATTTTAAAGTACAAGCTTTCTCCTAAGTTATATGAAGAAGTGATTGTTTTTATTATCTTGATTTTGTAAATGTTAGTCATCTGTTAATGTCTCTTTTTTTTAAATAACTTTTTAGGTATTTACTTAGTTTTATTTTTAACAAAAAAAAGTTCTACTTGATAGGTACTTTAAGACTTCTGAGTTCTTATACAGTTTAAATAGATGTATTCAGGCTATCTTGTTTAAAGTTCTGTTACTCAGCTTCAGTTTTGGTAGTGGCAGACAAGATGATTTGGAGTATGTATTTCCTCAAGATGATTTGGAGTATATACTTCCTCTGAGTATAACTAGAAAGTTAGATGAAGTATATGTATTTTAAAACCAAAACCTATTTTAAGTCATTGGAAAATGAACAAGATAGAAAAGAATTAGCAGTCTAGGAATGTGAGCCTGGCTTTTGAATATTCTTTCTCCGCTGGGCACATTTGCCAGTTTTGGTGGAACGTCTGAGAATACTTATGGTAGCTTCATGGGATCACAAGGCATGCAGTCTAGTGCTCGCCACCATGTGGGTGAACTCACTTTGGTCTTGGTACCCAAAGGGCTCTAGTCTAGAGTAAACCAGTCGAAGATAAGCCCCCCTGACTCTATTTCAGGTCACATCAATCCTGAGTAAATTGAGGTTATCATGGATTTCTAGGGTTCACAGGATGTAAAATGAAATCCTCTATGCAAGAAGGCCTTCAAAAGAAGATCACCTAAGAATTTTATTCTTTTTCAAAATTGCAAATGTAATAACTAGGCACAATAAAATGTAAACAGACATAGGAAAGGCAAGATGACATGAATAAATTTAGTGTAAAAATTGGACAATAGAAACAAAATCACAGCAACTCTGGGTATTATCAGACATAGCCTGGAAATAACCATACTGACAAAATGAAAGGCAAGGTTGAAAATTTCAATTGGGAAATAAAAAGTAGTTTTAAAATGAAAATTCTAGAACTAAGAAAATATAATTACCAAAATTAGGAACTTAGTGAATGGGTTGAGTGGAAGATGAGGCACAGTTGAAAAGAGAAGTAATGAACTTGTAGTATAGTTAGAAGAAAATATACAAAAGTAAGCATGGAGAGACAAAAAATGATGAAAAAAGGAGGTGGAAGTTGAAGTAAGAAAGTTGACGCTCAGTCACGTTGGACTCTGTGACCTCATTGACTGCAGCCTGCTAGGCTCCTGCCCATGGAATTTTCCAGACAAGAATACTGGAGTGGGTTGCCGTTTCCTCCTCCAGGGGATCTTCCCCACCCAGAATTCAAACCCACATCTCTTGCACCTCCTACATTGACAGGTGGACTATTTACCACTGTGCTACTTGGGAAGCCCCAAAGCAGATATTAGAAAGGATTATTGTTGATAAAGCTTTACATCATTGATGAAAGACATTAAGGCAGAGATTCAGTAAACTTTCATACCCCAGAGAATAAATGACTTGAAACCTACATTGTGAGTAGAGATTTAATATCAGATCTGGACCCTGAACATACATAGACCTACATGAAAATCTGACCTTGGGTCCACCTTCTCATAGCACTTTGCTGTGGAAATAAGCTGTATTGAGACAAATAGGGAATGTTATGTGTTAGGAGCTAGTTATCTCTTAATTTTACTCTGAAACCTCATCTGTTACATTGCTTCTGAACTGAGAGAACTGTGAGTTGACATACTGGCCTTACATCTGTGCAGTGTGAACAATATAAGACTGGCAGGAAACCAAGGCACCTCTCTTTGCTGAAGTGAACCACCTGCATCTCAGCTGTCCTTGGCAATTGTGCTCACTTTCTGTGGTTTGGGGAGAGATCCAAGAAGCTATGCATGGTTTTGAAGATGCTGTGCATACTGAATATCCTATCTTATATCCTTTTATAAAGCTAACGAAGTGCTAGATTTAAAACTAATTGTGTCTGCTCCTGTGACCCTTGCTGGTGGTGGGACACATCATTAAAACTGCTGAAAAAATACAATGGGAGATTCTTAAAAGAAAGCAAAGAAAAGCTGTCTTCAAAGAAAGGGTAATTGGACTGACAACATCTCAATAAAACAATAGAAATCAAAAGATAATGGAGCCAGATCTAAAGTGTGTAAAGGAAAAATACCTGCCAATCTAGCATTCTGTATCCAGTAAATGAAGACTTTTTTAGATAAATAAGATGAAGCATTTGCCACCAGTAGAAAATTTTCTACACTAAAGAAAATCTTAAAGGATATTCTTAAGACAGAAGGGAAAAAAAATGCAGAAGATGGAAGGTCATAGTTGCAGAAAGGAATGGGAAGCAATAGAAATGGTAAATATGCAGTAAATCTAAAGCAATGATGTCTGTTGGACATAATACACACATAGAATTAAGTACTTGACAATAATAAGTCAGAAGAATAAATGTGGTTAAACTGTCTCAAGCCCTTGCTTTGTCAAGGAAGGTGGCAAAAGAACTAATTAATATTAGACAGAAAGGGTGCATATTATAGTTCATAGGATAACCTCCAAAGTAGGTTCTTAAAGTCCACTTTTTCTTCTAGGCTTATAATATTTGCTTTTTAATTCCTTCCATTTAAAGTCAGAAAATGTCTAAAATTGTTTATTTTCATCTGAGGGACAGTACTTTGTCCTTTCTCTTTTTCTATCTTCCTAATACCTTCCCTATGTCTAAAAGTTGGAGAAGGCAATGGCACCCCACTCCAGTACTCTTGCCTGGAAAATCCCATGGATCGGGGAGCCTGGAGGGCTGCAGTCCATGGGGTCGCTGAGGGTCGGACACGACTGAGCGACTTCACTTTCACTTTTCACTTTCATGCATTGGAGAAGGAAATGGCAACCCACTCCAGTGTTCTTGCCTGGAGAATCCCAGGGACAGGGGAGCCTGGTGGGCTGCCGTCTATGGGGTCACGCAGAATCGGACACGACTGAAGTGACTTAGCATGTCTAAAAGCACGTCAGAGTCTTCTGTCCTTTGTTCTTCTGTTAGTGGCTTTAGCATTTCTACTGTTAGAGTGCCACAACCTCTTGTACCACATTAAATTTTCAAGAGTTTTAAGATAAGTTTGAACTGTATCAAAAATACTTTTTTCTTTTTTTTAGAAGAAGAATTTTTTTATTATACAACATAGGTCCTCTCTAGGATACTTAGAAATGGTAATATTTATTCTATACTAATAAAGAATGCAGAAGTCTTCATTTTATATTTTGTTTTTACTTTATTATTTTAATTCATTTGAAGATATTTTAATTAAACTTTAGTAATTTAGAATTATTGACATATGAATATTCTGTTATTGCCAGATTCTTAGGATTTTAACCCCCAAGAGTTAATCTTATTTGTATTGCCTATTTCAGTATTAATGTCGTGATTTTTTTTAAAGGAGGGAATTTGTATGAAATAACTGCTTGGACTACCACTTACCACTCTACTTTTATTTAGACTTTGAAATTTAATTTCCCCATTGGTTGGTTTTTAAATATAAATGAAGTGAGCTTGATCATATGTTTAACTTGCTGTAATAAAAAAAAATTACTATCCATTTATTTGAAAAAACAATTGTAAAGTCTAAAACTGTGTACTTGAATGTAGTATATCCATATATGATTGAACATCTGAATACATTCCATTGAATAATTACACAATCTATGAAATAGTGTGGTTTGCTTTATTTCCATGTATAGCAGTCAGCTATGTACTTTTGATTATAGAGAATGGTGGGCTAGTGGACTATAATTTCATTTTGTGACTCTTCCTTGAAAAGTATCGCATAATTTATTTTAACCTCTTGTATCCCAGTGTAGTAATTTTTGCTGTCTGATACTTATTGGACAAGCCATTACCTGGATCTGTTCATGTTAGTTCTAGTTTCAGCCTTTTCTTCTAAAATATTCCATTTACTCACAATTTCTAGTAAGTATTCATATGGACTAACATAACATTTATTTCTTTGTTCCCTTCCTCCTAAAAGGCGCCACTAGGGAAGCCCAAAAGGCAGTAGTGATATGATTAGTTTAAATAATTATCCTTAAACTAATTTAGAGTTGATTCCAAAGAAAGTTCTTTTGCAGCTGAATATTAGGAGAGTGTGAAGTCAGTGAATTTCCTTGGCAAGCGCATCATCAGAGAATACTGTCACCATCTTGAAACTGTGCATAGGTTTTGATTTTTGTTTTCTTCCCCAAATAGTTACAGTAGCTTATTATTGAAAGAAACCGTTAGTAATGAATACATGTATATTTTAGAGAATTTAGAATAACAACAAAAAGAGAAAATATCTGTTATCACTTTATCCAGAAATAACTAATATGGGCATTTTAATATAATTAACATGTAATTTTTTCCATTCATAGGAACTTTTTCCCCCAATAGCAGTGAATATTTTATATATTATCATGTATTCTTTACCTTTTGCCTTTGTCATGAACAGTTCCCAAATCTAAATATATTTTGAAAAGAGAGTTTTCAGTGGTTCCATATTATTCTAAGGATTTACCATAACTGGTATACTATTGTTTTGCTGAAGATACTTTACTTTTTACTACTGTGAATAATGCTTCTGAATATTTTTTAGTAAATCTTTAAATTTCTAATTAATTCTTTAGGAGCGAACTTTAGGGATTTATTAATTTGAAGGAAATGAATAGCTTTAAGGCTTTTGATTAAAATTAGTAGATTGCCTTATAGTACCGTCAGTTTCGTTTGGTCTTACACAGAGAAAGTCCAGGTGTTGCGTTTGACCATACCCATAAAACATGGACTGTAATGCCAGTATCTTTGCCAGTTAGAAAATAATCTTCTTAGTAAAAGAATGTTTATTAGTTGTTTCCATAAACAGTTTTCTAAAACATTAGCTTTTGATTTTTTACAAATTTCACGTTTATGTACTGAAAAGTTTTCTTTTTTTTTTTTAAGAAATTCTTGCTTGAACAGGAAATTCAATACAACTGAGATATTTTATAATTATAGTCCTGTGGCAATTTGATGTTAGTAATTTATATCTATTCCATTATCCTCTACATCCCACATCTACCTTAAAACTAATGCTATAGAGTGAAAGTAAATTTGGAATGATAGTCTTATTCTTTATTTCTGTTGTATCTTTTTTTTATCATCACTGCTTTATTCAGACACTGAAAGTTAGGTAAAGGAGACTATATATGTTCTATATCTGTGGATCAATTCTGTGGCATATCTCTTATCTGAAACAATTGGTATGAAATATAAATTGTTTCAAATTTATGTTGAATATAATTTAACAAAAGGCAAATTATTTTCTGTTATATAATCGTATCTGTGTAAAGGGACACTATATTTTTGTTGACCTTGGCAGACCTTGAGTCCGCGGTGACTCCTGCTGAGGCTGTACGTCATATATAATTATCTAGTCTTGAGTCACCAGTTATAAATAGATATCTACTAATGAAAGACAAAGCTTGTAAAGGATACTTAAAGACTCTCATAGGTCTTCAAAAGTGACAAATGTATGTATATACTATATCCTCAGAAAAAGCTTTAGTTAGTTATTGAAGGGTTATTAAGGGTGGATTTTCCTCTTGCAGCTTAAAACACCAGGAGTCATATTGAAAGTTTTTATAACTCAGTAGTAAAGGATGTCAGACTAATGATATCCCTAATTTCCCTTCCTGAAACCAAGTCCAGCAAGACTTGGCATGGAAATTTAACAGTGTTAATCACCCATACTATGCAAAGTTATAACTATATTAGGAAGAGGCGTCTTTTTTTAGTTATATAATAAAATATATTCTTACTTCTTACAAATAAAACTTTATATAATGAGACATTTATTATAAAATGTTTTTAACTGAAACTTTGTGTTCTTATGGAAATCTTTTCTTTACCTAAATCTGTCATAATTGCTCTCCATTAAAATATTTCCTGAATGAATAAATACACTGCTTTGTACTATTATTTGTGTTCATGTCTCCTGTCCCCTGCTAGTCTGTAACGTTTTTGGAAACAAACATAGTGTACAGAACAAGGGCAAAGACCATGGAGTCAACGACTAAGGTTCAAATCAGATTTTCCACTTACTAGATCTTTGACCTTGCTCAAGTGCCTTAATTCATTGTGCTTCAATTTCTTCATCTTTAAAGTGCTAATGATAATAATGACTACCTTTACACTTAAATTGAAAAAAGTGAGGAAAACCACTAGACCATTCAGGTATGACTTAAATCAAATCCCTTATAATTATATAGCGGAAGTGAGAAATAGATTTAAGGGACTTGATCTGATAGAGTGCCTGATGAACTATGGACAGAGGTTCGTGACATTGTACAGGAGACAGGGATCAAGACCATCCCCAAGAAAAAGAAATGCAAAAAGGCAAAATCACTGTCTGAGGAGGCCTTAGAAATAGCTGTGAAAAGAAGAGAAGCAAAAAGCAAAGGAGAAAAAGAAGAATATACCCATTTGAATGCAGAGTTCCAAAGAACAGCAAGGAGAGATAAGAAAGCCTTCCTCAGCAATCAATGCAAAGAAATAGAGAAAACAACAGAATGGGGAAAGACTAGAGATCTCTTCAAGAAAATTAGAGATACCAAGGGAACATTTCGTGCAAAGATGGGCTCAATAAAGGACAGAAATGGTATGGACCTAACAGAAGCAGAAGATATTAAGAAGAGGTGGCAAGAATACACAGAAGAACTGTACAAAAAAGATCTTCACAACCCAGATAATAACGATGGTGTGATCACTCATCTAGAGCAAGACATCCTGGAATGTGAAGTCAAGTGGGCCTTAGGAAACATCACTACGAACAAAGCTAGTGGAGGTGATGGAATTCCAGTTGAGCTATTTCAAATCCTGAAAGATGATGCTGTGAAAGTGCTGCACTTAATATGCCAGCAAATGTGGAAAACTCAGCAGTGGCCATAGGACAGGAAAAGGTCAGTTTTCATTCCAATCCCAAAGAAAGGCAATGCCAAAGAATGCTCAAACTACCACACAATTGCACTCATCTCACATGCTAGTAAAGTAATGCTCAAAATTCCCCAAGCCAGGCTTCAGCAAGACATGAACCGTGAACTTCCAGATGTTCAAGCTGGTTTTAGAAAAGGCGGAGGAACTAGAGATCAAATTGCCAACATCTGCTGGATCATTGAAAAAGGAAGAGAGTTCCAGAAAAACATCTATTTCTGCTTGATTGACTATGCCAAAGGCTTTGACTGTGTGGATCACAATAAACTGTGAAACATTCTTCAAGAGATGGGAATCCCAGACCACCTGACCTGCCTCTTGAGAAACCTATATGCAGGTCAGGAAGCAACAGTTAGAACTGGACATGGAACAACAGACTGGTTCCAAATAGGAAAAGGAGTATGTCAAGGCTATATATTGTCACCCTGCTTATTTAACTTATATGCAGAGTACATCATGTGAAATGCTGGTCTGGAAGAAGCACAAGCTGGAATCAAGTGTTCTTGGAGAAATTTCAGTAACCTCAGATATGTAGATAACACCACCCTTATGGCAGAAAGTGAAGAGGAACTAAAAAGCCTCTTGATGAAAGTGAAAGAGGAGAGTGAAAAAGTTGGCTTAAAGCTCAACATTCAGAAAACTAAGATCATGGCATCTGGTCCCATCACTGCATGGCAGATAGATGGGGAAACAGTGGAAACAGTGGCTGACTTTATTTTCCTAGGCTCCAAAATCACTGCAGATGGTGACTGCAACCATGAAATTAAAAGATGCTTACTCCTTGTGGTAAAGTTATGACCAACCTGTACAGCATATTAAAAAGCAGAGACATTACCTTGTCAACAAAGATCTGTCTAGACAAGGCTATGGTTTTTCCAGTGGTCATGTATGGATGTGAGAATTGGACTATAAAGAGGGCTGAGCGCCAAAGAATTGATGCTTTTGAACTGTGGTGTTGGAGAAGACTCTTGAGAATCCCTTGGACTGCAAGGAGACCCAACCAGTCCATCCTAAAGGAGACCAGTCCTGTGTATTCATTGGAAGGACTGATGTTGAAGCTGAAACTCCAATACTTTGGCCACCTGATGCAAAGAGCTGACTCATTTGAAAAGACCCTGATGCTGGAAAGATTAAGGGCAGGAAGAGAAGGGGACAACTGAGAATGAGATGGTTGGATGGTATCACCGACTCCATGGACATCGGTTTGGGTAAGCTCTGGGAGTTGGTGATGGACAGGGAGGCCTGGTGTGCTGTAGTTGATGAGATCGCAAAGAGTCAGATATGACTGAACGACTGAACTGAACTCAACTAGGGTCATTATAATGTTAAAATAAGTTAATGTATATAAAGGGTTTTAAATAGTGCAAATTATATGAATGTTTGCTAGTAGTAGCTTTTGTTTTCTAAAATATCACTAACATGTCCATTGACGGATGAATGGATGAAGTTGTGGTACATATGTGCAATGAAATATTACTTAGCCATAAAAAGGAATTTACCTGATTCAGTTCTAGTGAGGTGGATGAATCTAGAGCCTGTTATACAAAGTGAAGTGAGTCAGAAAAACAAATATCATTTATTAAGGCATATATGTGGAGTCTAGAAAAATGGTACTGGTGAACCCATTCACAGGGCTGGAATAGAGAGAGAGAAGGGACTTGTGGACACAGGAGGGGAGGGAGAGGGTGGAGCCAACCGAGAGAGTAGCACTGACGTATATTCACTCGCGTGTGTAAAGTAGCTAGCTAGTAGAAAGTTGCTGTATAGCACATAAGCTCAGCTTGAGAGTGTCCTGTGATAACCTAGAGGGGGGGGATGGGATGAGGGGCAGAGTGAGAGGGAGGCTTAAGAGGAAGAGGATATATGTATACTTATGGCTGATTCCTGTTGATGTATAGCAGAAGCCAGCACAACATTGTAAAGCAGTTATCCTCCAATTAAATTTTTTTTAAACCACTAGCACTGAACAGATGGTGTGCACATAATGTATAATTAATATATAATTTTTGTAATGAATGATACAGTTCTTCAGCCTTGTCCTTTCACTTGTTTGTTGCATAATTAATTAAATACTGTTTTTTGAAACCAAGGAGATACTGGAGTAAAGGGGAGAGATATTTCTAATACTTAAAACTCACTGGTAGTATGAAGACTGTATCAGTTTAAGAAAAATAGTTTTCTCGACATTAACATTTTGGATACCTATATAATTATTTCATAGTTACCATGTTGTCCTTGGGATATAATCTCCAGGCTCTTGCACATTTTCAAAAACAATGAAAACATTAGAGTGCGTGCAGCTATGGAGGAATTGGTATTTATTATTCGTCCTTCCCTTTCTCCACTGCATTTGTAGTGTTTCACAACTCAGTCTTCTCTAAAAAAGCCTTACATAATATATCTATTTTCCAGTTTATATATGCTTTTATCCAAGAGATAGGCATTCCCTCTCCGATTTAGTAAACACTATGTATAGAGCACCAAATTCCACTAAACTTGGGAAGCTAAAGCATGTATGAAAAGCCAGTCTATGTCCATTAAAATGCAGAAGGCATCTATGATAAAAATTTATTTATCACAGTGATTCTCAGACCTGACTGATCATCAGAATCACCTTGGAATCTTTTCAAAAAATGTATGTAACAGAACAGCTCTCCTCTTAGACCCCTGAGTCTGTACCTTGGGGGAGGTGGGAAAGAGAGTAAAGATTCGTATTCTGGAAAGTTCCCCAGGTCTCTATAGAAAATTATATGAACAGTCAGGTTTGGAAACAGATGATGTATGTTACCACTGAAGGTTTGTATGCATAGTAACCAGGAGGCATTAATGGTTCTCAAGCATCTGTTAAAGAGGGAATAATTATAATTATGAATACCTGATGTCTGTTAGATTTTGCTACTTCTTATGCTTCTCACGAAGAAACACTCAAAAGAATAAGATGTGGTCTTTTTTCTTTTATTCAATTTTAAAAAGCTACCTTTAATATATATTGATTTCCCAACTTTACAAACTATTTCTCATCCTAAATTCTTCAATGAACACTGAGAAGACAACATGGGATCTTTCTTTTCTTTCTTCTTTCCTTTCTTCATCTCTGTTTCTTTCCTTCCGTTTTATCTTTCCTTTCTTCTTCCTTCTAGCCGGATGGTTTATAACACTTTAAAATTTTTTCCTGACTGGAAGAGGGCCAATCTGAATGATCCTTGTCTGTCTTGGGCATGGAAGGAAAGGAGATTCTGAGCAGGGACCCTGCCTTCCAGGAAGACTGTGGCTTCCGTCTCTCCTAAGTGCCCAACTCATCCCTTAGTGTTCAGACTAGATTTGGGTGGGAAAGTAGAAAATAGAGACCAGAAGGCTGTGGAAAATGGAAGCAAACCTGTAGTTTATTTCTTCTCTAAATTATATTGTCAGTATCCCTTAACCTTAGTGTCCACTACTGTATGGACAGTTTCTATGAAAACATTTGTTGCATTAGGTATTTCATGATGAAAATGTAATGAAATCAACAAAATAATGTGGTGGGTCTCTATGGTGATATTTTAAATATTTTATTTTCCTTTTTATATGTACTGTAATGGAATTTGACCTATATTAGAATGATTCTTATAACTTCTTTTTCTCATTAAATGCTTCTTTAAAAATAGTGGTTTTCCTTCTAAAATATGCCAGTTTTGAAGAGTAGAATCACACAGATTTTTAAGCGACTTGATTATGGGTTTTGTTTTGCTTTTTTAAAAGAAATTTATTAATGTTAATTTGAGAGTGCATTCTGAATGATGCTGTTAGCCTAGTAATAATTTTCATTATTACCCCACCATGTTTTAAAGTGTCGAAAATATTTTAAGATGGGAAAAAATTTAACTTGGGTTTCTGAATGTTTATCTTTTATTTCCTATAAATTTTTATAACACTAGTAGAAGGAAAGAGAGTGAATGTTGGATAGCATTTCCTTGACTTAAACATTTTTAACAAATACTGCTTGAATTGGTTTAATATGCTGAAGTGTAGACAGTATAAAAAAAAGATTATTCTTTTCTAACTGAATAAAAATATATTTAACAATTACTTAAAGCAGTGTTAACCAAAGACAGCAACTGTTTGAGAGAAAGTGTTTCCTGCAGTTTATCCAAGGAAAAGATATGTGATTTTATATCTTACTTCCACAGTCCCACGTTAATTTCCATTGTTCTTGGAATAGTCTTCCATACTGATGTGATCCTTGTGGAGGTTTGTGCCTTCCATATCTCTTACTCTATTATATTTTAAATCCCATTTTGTGCAACATTTCTTCCAAGTAAAGCTATCAGAAGTTGACATTGGCTAGTCCCAGGATGGTAGAAAAATAATTAACTGCTGAACATAGGAATAATTTGATTATGTAGAAAAGTCATTCATTATAATTGCTGTAAAGAAGCCGTGTAATTTTGTGCCTGTTTATACTAGTCTTTTTTTTTTTTAACTGTATATAAGAAGATCAGCTTTGATGAAAATAGATTTTTTGTTTGAACTGTGATAGCCAAGCCAAAAATGAAGACAAGGCAGAAAATAAATCAAATCATTTGTTTTTAATGACAGAGTATGTACATATTGTTGAGAATTGAATAGGTAGGTAGTTATGTTTGTATTTGTCTTCAAGATCTTTGATTCTAATGAAAATAGGAAGCTTTAGGGATAGATTTTGTATAGAAAGTCAATCTGACTTTAAGTATCTCAATTAAAAAAGATGATTTAGTATCTGAATCGGTAGTGGCAATGGAATCATCTGTTTGAAATTAGTTTCTAATAAAAGTCTCAGTATAAATTTAGCCAAGGGCAGGAATTTTAAAAGTGTGAGTAAAATATTTAGGCTATCCAGAAATTGTGACATTACCTGATCTTAACAGTTAGGGACTTTCTAATTATTTAGTCTCAAATATTGAGTTTTTCTAAAATTTTGCCAGATTTCTTATATGTAGCTGACAGGTATGAAGACATGCCAATTTGGCATTCTACTTATGAATTGCTGTAGAAATTCCGATAATATAGGCTATTGCTATGATTTACTATATCATAGAAAATGTTGGATCAATTTTTAAGTTTTATTAAGCACAGTTCTATTCTTTGGCATTTTGTAAATTTAAAATCAAATTTATTCACATATAAAGTTTTAACCATTAAAACTGGAGTCTTACAAATGTAAAATAAGTTTCGGTATGTAATCTCAGCACAAATATGATCTCATTTTCTTTTCAGTGCATCTTGAATCCATCATCCATTTCTACTCCTACTACTCTTCCACTTATCACTAGTTCAAATTTTCATCATTCCCTGCAATTAGCTCTCAGTAGTACCTGTGCTGCTTGAAATCCTTCAGTAGTGTCCCAGTGGTTATAAAATAAAATCTAAGCTTGATGTGATGTCTAACAACACCCTCCTTCTTCAGACTTCCCACCTACCTTTCCAGTATGGTCACCTACCACTTGCATAGGCATATTTTATACTTCAGCAACACCAAATTGCTTATAAATCCTCCAACACTTCTGATGGGTTTTTACGTTTATTTCTCTGCATTTAACCTTTGTGCCTTTGACCTTGCAGTTCACTGAGCCCAGTTATTCTTTCATATACCTCTTTTTATTCCATCTTATAATGTCATTAGACTGGAGGTCCTTTCACTAAAGTGCTGGGTTTTGTAATCACAAAAGTAGTGGAGTGATAACTGCCTAGCCCTACCTTTTGCCCATTGGTGAAATGATTTATATCATATTTAATATCCTTCAGGCTTTTTGAACATTTGATGACAGAGAGCTTATGATTCACAAGGAAGTCTATTATATTTTTCCTTAACTCAAAATCTTACCAAGTTGACTTTGGTAAAACTTGGTAAAAGAGCAACTTTGGTAAAAGAACAGCTCTTTTTTCCCCATCACCTCATAAACAGTAAATATCTCTAAGTGTGTAATATTCAAGAACTTGTGGCTCTGCTTATAGCAAAGATCAGCATTTTCTGTATTAATTTTCGTTGTGCTAACTTGCTCTTTACTTCCGACTTACTTGAATCCTCTGGGGGTATAATGTTACTTGAATTTGTAGACAGTTCAAAACTGCTGATTTCATGTGCTACTTACACTTTCATGAACTAGTTTAAAATATGGGAATAGGAGACTGAAAAGAGAAGAATAAGGCAATTACTAGTATACATAAACTACACTAGTATTTTACATATTCAGTTTCCCATTACATTTTACTTATTTTAAATTCTTATAGATTTCCACTTGTGAAGTGAACTTAAAACTAACTAAATTTCTGTGAGCCACTAGTGTAATTCAGATACCAGTATGGAATATATCTTTCAACCAAATAAATGTATATAATATGGGTAAAAAATATTACCAATAACCTTTACATGTATAATCATTCTTATTGAACTCAAAAGCTTCCATAGGTTAAAAAAGTCTTGTCCTGTTTATCTTGGTATTACGTTGGCCTTACACTCAGTAAATGAAAAGAGACAGACAAACAAGTAAATCTTTCCTCTCTACTCCCCTCTCCCCAGCCCCCTGACCAAAAATAGAAAAATGCAGATTTCTCCTTTCTCTTGAGTTCAACATGTATAGACAGTTTCTAGTATCTGTACTAGTGTTTTTCAAGGTATGGTCTACTGATCATCTACTTCAGAATTACTAATAACCTGGTGTATGTATTTAACATGCAAATTTCTAAACCCCAGACTTATTAAGCCAGAATTTGAGGGAGAGAGACCCAGGAACCTCCATTACTTGCTGTTGTTTTTTCTTATGGGATGCATAATTCTCTTTCATTTTATTAAAAAAAACCTAGAATTATAGGGAGAAACATTTTTCATTCCCTCTTTTAATCAGTCTTGTTCTCACCTGTGGAAATTTATAGAGCTCCAACAGTGTTCTCATCTGGGAAAGGGGGGAAAAGTGTTTTTAAAGTGTTTCTGACAGTGGCCACCAGAGACCTCTTGTTCATCTCCCAGGAGTAAGTAGGTACATCTCACACCCTTCCAAGAGCCACATTAGGAGGCCTTCTGGGATTCCTTTGGAAGTTGGTTACTTCAGAAACTATAAAGACCAACTGTGAGGGAAGCATTGGGTATTGAGGTTCTAGTTGATCTCTCACTGCAAAAATAAAGGCTAGAACATTCTTGTATTGCTTGTGGTAAATCAGAGTCTTAAAGTTGGAGTCAAAGATCTGACTCCCAAAGGCATCCTTATGTTTAATCAGCCTGGTTTGACTCGGTGTTTACCAATTTATTATGAAGGATACAACTCAGGAACAGCCAAATGGGAAAAAGGCATAGGGAAAGGCATAGGCCGGAGTGGTGGGGCAAGGGGCTTCCTCCATACCCTCTCTGGGCAAGCCTCTGAGTGCTGTGAGATACCAAGTTTTGAGCTTTGTTTCTCTTTGTTTATTTTCCTTGTAAGTATTTGTTGAATTTCACAAATTAAATTGTGTCTAATCTTTTTTGTTCCAATTATTCATCAAAGAAAAGCTGTCTTTTGGTGTCATATATTTGTCTCATTCATTTGTGCATTTAGTCTCCTCATTCCTGTTTCTTCTCACTCCCCCCCACCACCCCCACCATAGATTACTTCTGATCCCATTGTATCTTTATAATCATTTCTCTATTTTAATTCAGATGGAGTTAAACATTGCTTGTTACCTTTAATTAACCCAGAAAAGTTTCTTTCAAACTCAGTATTTGTGTGTAACTCAGCTTGTATATTTGGCCATCATTAAAAATTAGAGGAAAATTTGATAAATATATTATCTGAACATGTTCATTTTTTTAATCTTTTTCACTTCAAATACCTTTATCTAATTTAAAGATTATATTTTACCCTCACTATTAGATATGATCCTTAAAAAAAAAATCCGATTCTAATTATAGAAAAAATATAGTAGAGGAACTGATTCAAAGGTAGCTCAAAACCAAATTTAGTAGTAATTAGTTAGGAAGTCAGCCTTTAAAATAGTATAGAGGAATGGTAGACATAGTTTTTAATTGTTACTCCTCTTTCTGCTCCTTTAATGACTCTTATTTCCTCAAGTGTTTGATCTTAGGCATCCTATCTAAACTGTTATTTGTGTTCAAGGTTTTCAAGAATCTAGGATAATTCTGTTTGTCCAACCTTATTTCTGTTGTTGTTTTTGTTTTGTTTGCTTGTTTTGTAGCACAAAGCATCTATTGGGAAGGTTTCTTCATTGTCCCAGACTATTTCCATTTTTACCTCTAGACTTGTGCTGATGCTGTTCCTTAAGTGTCTATATTGCCTTGTCTTCTATATTGCCTCTGCCATTTGTCTAAATCCTTTCATCCTGTCCCAGCTCCAAACCCTGTTTTTCTATCCCTCTCCTACCCATTTCATCTCCCTGGTTTCTGGTTTCTGTGATGGTCCATACTGAAGGCACTGTTCAGTTCAGTTCAGTTCAGTCACTCAGTCGTGTCCAACTCTTTGTGACCCCATGAACCGCAGCACACCAGGCCTCCCTGTCCATCACTAACTCCCGGAGTCTACCCAGACCCGTGTCCATCGAGTCGGTGATGCCATCCAACCATCTCATCCTCTGTCGTCTCCTTCTTCTCCTGCCCTCAATCTTTCCCAACATCAGGGCCTTTTCCAATGAGTCAGCTCTTCGCATCAGGTGGCCAAAGTATTGGAGTTTCCACTTCAACATCAGTCCTTCCAATGAATACCCAGGACTGGTCTCCTTTAGGATGGACTGGTTGGGTCTCCTTGCAGTCCAAGGGACTCTCAAGAGTCTTCTCCAACACCACAGTTCAAAAGCATCTATTCTTCGGCGCTCAGCTTTCTTTATAGTCCAACTCTCAAATCCATACATGACCACTGGAAAAACCATAGCCTTAACTAGACGGACCTTTGCTGGCAAAGTAATGTCTCTGCTTTTAATATGCTGTCCAGGTTGGTCATAACTTTCCTTCCAAGGAGTAAGCATCTTTCAATTTCATGGCTGCAGTCACCATCTGTAGTGATTTTGGAGCCCCCCAAAATAAAGTCTGACACTGTTTCCACTGTATCCCCATCTATTTGCCATGAACTGATGGGACCGGATGCCATGATCTTCGTTTTCTGAATGTTGAGCTTTAAGCCAACTTTCTCACTCTCCTCTTTCACCAAGAGGCTCTTTAGTTCTTCTTCACTTTCTGCCATAAAGGTGGTGTCACTGTACCAGTGAAAAAGTATATTTTTCTCCAAGGTTGTATTTCGTTAGTGTTGCCTTAGTTATATTTCTTGCTTCTAGTTTGAGAGCAAAAAGTATCAACACCAGCAACTGCCATGATAAAAGCTACTTCATTTTCTGGGGAAGTTATAGTTAAGGTAAAATTTAGTCTTAATCTGAAAAGCCTGCATTATGTTTTTAATCAGTTTTATAAGATCATAAATCTGATGCTGAAAATAATACAGTAATATACTCATATTTGAGAAAACTGCCCTTTAATTGTAAAGAAATTTAGGTTACAGTGTCTTTTTCTGTTTTCTTGGGCACACTGCACACAGCATATGGGATCTTAGTTCCCTGACCAGGGATTGAACCCTTGGCCCCTGCATTTGAAGTTCAGAGTCTTAACCACTGGACCACCTGAGAAGTCCCAGTTATAGTGTTTCAATGAGAATAACTACCACTTATTTTTTTGGTGCCTGAAATATGCAAGTTCTTTTTTGGTTAGATACGTTGCTGTGTTTTCTTTGAATCATCATAAAAATTCTCTGAAATTCTTAAGATTATCTGTTTTATACTTGAAGAAATTGAGTTTCTAGGAGGATTGACCAGTACTATGGCAGAACCAAAATGCAGGTCTAGTTCTCCTTGTCTTAAATTAACTGCTGTTTCTACTTCGTTACATGGTATCCCTAAAATAATACAGAACTCTTGAAACAGCTTTGCCAGAGTACCCTGGAGGAATTTATCCAATAGCACCGTTAGAAATGAACAGTTCCATACTCGGAAGCCCTCCTTTATGTTAATCAGCAATAAAGAGTCATTTTTCCCTGTCAGATATGCCACTGTAAGCACATTGTTCTCAGACTTTATTCAGAAGAGCTGTCTCAAGAGGTATTGATACGTGAGAGAAGTTGTCTGGTGTGGCTTGCTTGGCGAGAAGGGAGAAGACTTTGGAAAGCATTTGGAATGAAGGAAGGGTGGTGAAAATGATGTGATATTTTTGTGTATCTCAATTCTCTCTCCCTTGTACGTGTTTTTTATACCTTTTCTTGCTGAGTAAGGGTCATTTTGAGCTTCTGTGCTAAGTGTACCTTCTTAATTGTTCTTTTTCTGTTCTCTGAATCATGGTTGTTTGTTCTATAACTCATTTGAATGTATTGAAGTGTATTTAAATGAGGATTTGATGCAGTTGGAAGTTGGTATAGAAAAGGCTGGATAACAAAACGCTTCTTAATAATGAAACACAGTAAAAATGGAACCTGCAGCAACCAACCATGTGGACAAATGAAAGAATGCCTTTTGTCTACAAATTGCAGTGATCCTACATTAACATGGAGGTCTCTGTCTGGCTTAGGACAGCTGGCTAAGTCTGATCGTTCCCCTCCATACAGCCTTTAAAACCAGCACTCCTGAGTACTGCTTTCCTGGCCATTTTGTTTACTATCTCTGCTAATTAAGTGTACTAGATTATTAATAGACTGCCAGGTGAGATTACTTCTGCATCCGTCTTAACCAGTGATTGAGGTATATTACAGTTTTTAAAAATAGATTCTTTTTTGTTTGATTAAGGAAACCACAACCAGGAAGTAGAATGAACACAGAAATGTGATTTTTCTGAGGGACCACATCGGCTTAACTAATCCAGGGTTATCAGTAAAGGTCAGTCAATATTTTGGATATGAAGAAGCTATTCAGAGTTAGCTTCCATGCATCATTAAGAATTGATTGTCATTAAGAAAGTGATTTTTCCAAAATATAGTTTATGTAATCTTGTAAGTCTATAACTAAATTTCAGGAATGACTGTTTCATGGAAAAGCTTGCTACTATTAGCTTAGTACTAAATTTGAAATCTAAATTTTTAGTACTAAATTTTTCATTGTGTGTGTTCTGCAGTAAGTTGTGGGGAGGGGTATGGTAACAGGGGAAAGAACTGTGGTGGCATTTCTAATACATTGAGGTGTGGTGTATAGCACCAGGGTATGCAAGCCACTGCTGGGTTTATTTGTAACTAATTGTGTGAGAATCCTTGTTTGTGGTTCTGAAATCCCAAATCTGTTATTCTGACTGATTCTTGTATCAGACCGTTATTGAATAAGTAGTCTTATTTTTCTAGGCTCTTTAGAAGTCCTTGGTCTACAGTGTAATGAACCATTTCATGGTTTTTTACTCACTTATTTTTGCTCTGTTTCTTTGCATGATAAATTCAAATCTAGATTCAAGACCCTTCACTAAAATAGTCTGTAACTAAGAATCATGAACACAAATATTATTCAGATCTAATTCGAAAGGGAAAAGAATGCCTTTTGACTGACCCTGTCTAAACATATGTTTACACATATATTTGAGAGGTATCCCCACCACTCTTTATTTACTTTCTAGGACATCTCAACCAAGGCCGTTGTGTATGCGTGTGAGTGTGTGTATGTCACATCTTCTTCATTCATTCATCTCTTGATGGACACTTAGGTTGCTTCCATATCTTGACTATTGTCAATAATGCTGCAGTGAACATGGCGGGGGGGGGGTGGTCATATGTGTTTTTTTTGTCCTTCAGGAATATACTTAGAAGTGGAATTGCTAAATCATATGGTAATTAAATTGTTAAATTTTTTTTGAGGAACCTCTGTACTGTTTTCCATAGTAGCTGGACCAATTTACATCCCCATCAACTGTGTAGAATTGCCATCTACACAGTTGGCATCTATCACATCCTTGCCAACAATTGTTATTTGTTCTGCACTGGCTCTTACTTGTGGCAAGTGGGATCTAGTTCCCTGACCAGGATTGAACATGGGTCCCCTGTATTGGAAGAACAGAATCTTAGCCATTGGCCCACCAGGGAAGTCCTGTTATTTGCTCTCTTTTTAATAATAGCTATTCTGATAGGTATGAGGTGATATTTCACTGTGATTTTTATTTTTAGTTTCTTGATGACTAGTGTTTATATCTTTTTATGTGTCTGTTTGCCATTTTTATGCCATCTTTGGAAAAATGTAATATCAAGTATGCTGCCCATTTCTTAATCAGGTTTGGTATTTTTTTCAATGTTGAGTTATATAATATAAAGATTAGGTCTTAACAGAAAGCAAGTAAGTTGAAGGTAGGGAGGATATACGATAATCTGGTGACTCTGGTATAGGTGGTTAGGTGATTCCTCCCTGATGTGTTTGTGTTTCTATCTATACAAACATATTTTTCCAAACAGACTTGAGACATGACTTTTTACTACTTGGAAATTTGAGTAATTTCTTACTGTATTAAGTTAGACTTTCAAAATGGTAAAACATCTTAAAAGAAGCCCTACCAAGAAATTATACTACTAGACCAATATATATATGTGTGCATGGCCATATTCCCAGAGAGAGAAGCATATTATACCAAATGATGTTTAAAGAATGCTAATTTTCTTGTTTGGTAGAGACAGATTCCAGTGGTAAAAATTTAGTGAGCTACTATTTTGTATTTATATTCATGATCACCTTAGGCTCTTTTATCATTAGATAAAATTTGAATTTCATACACACTTATGTCTGATGCTACTCTCACTGTGATTAATGCTACTTTTTCTTAAATCTAATCATGAAGTATAGGAGATATCTAGCACCTAGAATACCATTTCTTTGCCCTAAAAATATCTGGTACACCTTGTCTTAGAATGATAGTAAAGAATTTTCAACATTAATGGATATTTTCATTATTTATTTAGGAAACTCATTTATAAAGCTTAAGAATTTTAGATTTGAAAATGTAATAAGCCAACCAATGTAGAAGTTCTTTCAATTAGCAGTGTAATTCATTTCCTCCTGCTAGGTAAATTAGTTGTAAGAGTAGGTATTTGACTGAATCAAAAAAAGTTAAAGTGTGATGAAGGTAACATATTAAAGCAATAACCCTTTATTCTGTTAATCATACATTATGACTATATTTTTCTGTTCATAATAGTCCTTATAGTTTGGGATTAAAAAGGGACCCAGTATCATCCTACGCAAGGGTACCAGTGCGGGGGAAAGAGAGGATTTGTGTTTAACTGAGTAGTCTTGAAAGCATTCCCTATGATAGATAAACTCTAATCTCCAAGATCTTAAATTGGGTTGGCGGGGTGGCTATTAGCCTGGCACAGCCACTGCATATACTGACTATGGTATACTTCCTTCTGCCTTATTTTTGTGGCCAAGTCCTTCTCTCAGATGGTATTTTACTTGAAATTTTGTATATTATTAAAAAATATATAAATAAATATAAAATATATAATAATTTTATATAGTATTATACTTGAAATCATACTTATGGTTAGGAATCTAGGCATATGAGATTTGAGGTGTAATATCCATATATAATGTCTGAGAGCTGAGGTTCTCCCATACATATCAAATGCTCACCTAAGACCCCTTTCTCCTTCTAAGTTAATAGATTCAAGTCACGGCCAGTCATGTAATAAACTTAACAAAGCAATATGCCTAAAACCAAAAATTAACATATTCTATCAGTCTCCACGTATTGATTCATGGCTTCGCTATTTCATAATTGTGTGTATGGCTTTGAACAAGTTATTAAGTGTCTTTAAGACCATGTTTTATTCTTTTTAAATTGAAGATAAAAGTATTATCTCTTATCTTCCTCTGTGGAAGGTATGTGGATTAAGTGAAATATATAGTCCTTAGCACAGTAACTGGCCTGTAGTTCTCAACAATTAGTTATGTGATGATGATAGAATTTTTTTTTCATTGTCTCTATAAGATAGTAAAATGAGAAAGTGAGACAGTTGTAAAATGAGAACTTTAGAGTCTAAGAAAACAAATTTTATTAATTGTCTGTCTTGAAAATACAGTTCTAACAATTAATTCACTCAGTTTTAGATCCTTCATAGAATGCAGGGAAGGCTGACTGTTAACATTTTCATTTAAAGAGCAGGACCTCTTATTGATAGATTGTGTTTTTGTATTCATTCTCTCAGACATATTTACATATTTTTTACTAAGTCATTTCTGAAAAACCACATGCTGAAAGGAAGGTCAGGGTCAAAAGAAACTGGTTTACCAATGGCACTTATTTAAAAACCACTGGAGATCATCTTGGAGCCAGTGTTTGCCTGTATTTGTGTGGGCTCTCACATGCTACCCACATGCAGCATAGACAAAAGTCTATATTAAGGTAAGTGATCACTCTGGGCAAATTGGGAGACTGTCTTGATGAATCAGATCCAAACAGAAGTGAAATGGATATAACTCCAAAATCCAAAAGCAACAGAAACTTGATAAAAGAGAACCTCTATAAATGGGCTTTAATGGAAGAATGATTGTGCCTGTCAGGAAATCCACTACAGCTCAATAAGACAAAGCAATGAAATGTTAGCACTTTGAGTATTTTCTCTCTTTGTATATAAATCAGAGGCTACCATAGGAAAGTATATAACTGCCTTGGGATGATACGAAGGAAATATAAAAGAGTGCAAAAATTGGAGAATTGAATAATACCACTTAACAGAACATTGATGGGAGAGAGCCTCCTCAGAATCTCTGCATATCATCATATTTGCATTTCATCTCACGGGAAAGGAAGGGGATGTTCATAAGGCAACTGTGGGTCATGCTTAAACAGAAAAACTGAAAGGGCAAATTCATTTGAAAGTATTTTTCTATTAAACCCACTTATAGAGGTTCTCTTTTATCGAGTTTCTATTGTTTTGGGATCTCAGAGTTATATCCATTTCACTTTTGTTTGGATCTGATTCATCGAGAGTCTTGCAGTTTACCCAGAGTGATCATTTACCTTAACGTGAGATACTCGTCCATACTGCACATGGGCTGTAGGATCCTGAAGGAAAACCAAATTCAGCCACACAGAGTCCATGAACTCCTACCTGAGGACAAAAGCCATTTTAATTTTTTTTTTTTTAATTTATTTTGGCTGCACCTACAGCATGTGGGTTCTCAGTTCCCTGACCAGGGAAAGCCATTTTAATTTTCAAGATGCATTTTGAATAGGATGTTACCCACCCTCTCACCCCACCTCAAAGAAAGAAAAAAAATGAGGCAAAAGCCCCTAACTTTTATTTCTGTGTTTATAAGCTTGGTATGAAAAGAACCTAAAGTGTGAGTGGTCTTTTATTTGCCGTGACACTGCAGTCATACTCGAAATTAACACTCTTTGAGCAACAAGCAAACAAGATAAAAAGCAGAGGCATTACTTTGCCAACAAAGGTCTGTCTTGTCAAAGCTATGGTTTTTCCAGTGGTCATGGATGGATGTAAGAGTTGGACTATAAAGAAAGCTGAGCACCAAAGAATTGATGCTTTTGAACTGTGGTGTTGGAGATGACTCTTGAGAGTCCCTTGAACAGCAAGGAGATCCAACCAGTCTGTCCTAAAGGAAATCAGTTCTAAATATTCATTGGAAGGACTGATGCTGAAGCTGAAACTCCAATATTTTGGCCACCTGATGCAAAGAACTGACTCACTGGAAAAGACTGATGCTGGGAAAGATTGAAGGCGGGGGGAGAAGGGGATGACAGAGGATGAGATGGTTGAATGGCATCACTGACTCAATGGACATGAGTTTGAGTAAGCTCTGGGAGTTGGTGATGGACAGGTAAGCCTGGCGTGCTGCAGTCCAAGGGTTCGCAAAGAGTTGGACATGACTGAGCGACGGAACTGAACTGAAAAAAGATATCTCTGTTTATAAAAAAGAAAACAC
This sequence comes from Bos indicus, assembly GCF_029378745.1. Lineage (NCBI taxonomy): Eukaryota > Metazoa > Chordata > Mammalia > Artiodactyla > Bovidae > Bos > Bos indicus. The sequence continues at coordinate 58,021,356 of NC_091775.1, read as the reverse complement.
CAAATAAGACACAAGCCTCTGTGGAAAGAATATTAAGGAATTGACAGATAAAATGAAGATTGTAATGTAGCAGATTGTTTTTATTGTTTTGTGGTTGTTTAAAGCCTAACTATCTCAAATTTTTATATACTTATTTCTTTGTATATATAGTTAATATTTGTCTTTAAAGATATATATTTGTGTATATATATATATATATATATATCTTTAAGGTAGACTATTAAATTCAGCCATCCTCCCCACTGTTGTGTGTCCCCTAGGGAACTGTATTTGCAGGTACTGTACGTTGTACATAGTGATTTATCTTTGTCATTATGTCAGGTTCTTATCTGAAGGACTGAAATGAATGTTCAGTTTTAACTTAGTGAACACTGCAGTAAGAAAATTCAGTGTGTGTAGGACAGACCACTTACATTACTTGTTGCTGGTGACCTCAAGGGCAGCTCTTGTTTTGGAGGACAGATGTGATTAGTATTTCAGTGCACTTCACACTTGCTGTGTCACTAATAGTGTTCTAACGAGACTCAATTTTAAGGATCCCATGTCTGGGCATTTTTCGCCCCTAGAAAAGATCTTTGAGGAACTTTCTTTCCTTAGTTTTACAACACAGACCATAAAGTTGTTTGTGGGGAGAAAATGTTTCTGAAATTTTTAGATCCTTAATTTGGCAAGGTTGTGCTTTTAATTTAAACATCTAAAGGGTGAGTGGCAGTGTGTGTCATTTCTAACTTCTGTCTTAGGGTAGTGTTGTGATTAAGATTACTGGAATATGGTTGCTAGGTTTCCTTCCTTGAGACTGTAAATATTAGCTGCAAAGATTTGTTGGTTGGTTGGTTTAGTCACTAAGTTGTATCCAACTCTTGTGACCTCATAGACTGCCTGCCAGGCTCCTCTGTCCATGGGATTCTCTAGGCAAGAATACGGGAGTGAGTTGCCATTTCCTTCTCCAGGGGATCTTCCCAACCCAGGAATTGAACCAGGGTCTCCTGCATTGTAGGCATATTCTTTACCAACTGAGCTGTGAAGGAAGCCCCAAAGCTTTGGGTTGGGAGGGGGCGGTTACTAACTTTTTATGCCTCAGTTTCCTCTTCTATGAAATCAGAATATGGTATCTTCTACATAATATTTAGGAATAAAATTAGAAAATACATAGAAAGTATTGAGATAAGTGGGAAACTCAAGGTAAATGATTAATCAATAAATAATAAGTGTTCTGTCATCTTCAATATGGTATACATTAATTGACATAGCTAGACAACTATTTGTTTTTCATTGATCAGATATTAATTTTGCAGCATGCAAAACATATTCTCTGCATTTAAGTGATTTATGACCTAGTAAACACAAAATATTTATAAACAAATAACTGTGGTATAAGCTTGAATGAAAGACATCCTTAAAAAAGAATTATCCCAGGAAATATTGGCCCTGGAGGGGAGAGATTACTTCTAATAGGGAGAATTTTAAAAGACTTTATGAGAATATTGGCTTCTGTGCTGGTCTTCATAAATACTAAAAGAGTTTCAGAAAGCTTAAGGCAGTGGAAAGACCATACCTGGAGAGAAGACTGTAAACCAGCATCTGGTTACTACCACCCAGGCATTATACAATAAGTTTTATCTGAATTCAAAATCATCACTAGAAATCTTTTTAAGTTACATACTTTTGAGGTCTGTCTGATGTCTGTTTAAAGTGAAATTGAGGTTCAGAGAGGTTAACTGATTTACCCAAGACAACACAACCAAATAAGGAGAAATAGAGTTGGAAATTGAACCCAGGTCTACCTGACTCCAAAATGCATATTCTTTCTGCTACACTGCCTTCTGTGTAGTTAGAGGAAAGTGTGAACAAAGATGTTGATGAGGGAAACTGTAATGCAAGTGTGGAACACTTTTAATAGAGTGGTACACGTAAAAAGGTGGGTGGTGGTTGTGGTTTAGTCTATAAATCGTATCTGACTCTTGCGACTCCATGGACTATAACCCTTCAGTCTCCTCTGTCCATGGAATTAGAAACTCTTTTGGGGAATGAGGCCAGAGAGGTACCAGAGTATACAGTCTAGAATAACCCAAGGAAAAGAAGTTTGGGCTCTATTCTGTAGGAATTAGTAAGCTCCTAAAGCCCAGTGTACCAGGAGATGAGCTTATCCCATGAGAATATTTTTGTAGCAGTGTATAGAATGCATTATAATGAGAGGAGATTAGAAGTAGAGAGTTCAGTTAGATTATTAAATAATTTAATCAGTATTTTTCTATATTTCCTTTTAAAAATGATAAAGTTGCCCTCACATATTATAAGCTTGTTTATTTAAAGGTATTTCAATATAATTCACTTCAAAAAAATCTTTAGAGCTGTTTTGAAGATACAGTTATTATCTCCCACCTAAAGATGATAAATGGATAGTGATAGATGACTATAAATGGCATGAAAATAATAAACATTATGGTGAAGCCACTATCATATTCTGAAAGTGGGATAATGGACATTTATTCTCTCTATGGAAGCAATTTGGTGAGGTCCCCTGTCACCTAGGAGATAAGGAAAAACTTTTTCCAGAAGCTTCTGTCAAAATGAAGTTCTAGAAGCTGAGTTAGCTCCAGGGACTTTTGCAAAGGTTTTGAACATTAGGTAGAGCTGTTTCTGAGGTCACCAGTACCGTTGTTGTTCAATCGCTAAGTTGTGTCCAACTCTATGTAAACCCAGGACAGGAGGAGAAGGGGATGACAAAGGATGAGACGGTTGGATGGCCTCACCAACTCAACAGACATGAGTTTGCTCATTTTCGTGTCCATTAAGTAAGTGATGCTATCTAACCGTCTCATCCTCTGCTCCCTCCTTCTCCTTTTGCCTCCAAACTTCCCAGCCTCAGGGTCTGTTCCAGTGAATCGGCTCTTCACATCAAGTGGTCAAAGTATTAGAACTTCAGCAACAGTCCTTCCAGTGAATATTCAGGATTGATTTCCTTTAGGATTGACTGGTTTGATCTCCTTTCAAGCCCAAGGGACTCTCAAGAGTCTTCTCCAGCACCACAATTCGAAAGCATCAATTTTTTGGTGCTCAGCCTTCTTTGCAGTCCAATTCTCGCATCCATACATGACAACTGATAAAACCATAGCTTTGAGTATACAGACCTTTGTGGGCAAAGTGATGTCTCTGCTTTTAAATACACTGTCTAGGTTTGTCATAGCTTTCTTTTTTTTTTTTTTAAACTTTATTTTATTTTTAAACTTTACATAATTGTATTAGTTTTGCCAAATATCAAAATGAATCCACCACAGGTATACATGTGTTCCCCATCCTGAACCCTCCTCCCTCCTCCCTCCCCATACCATCCCTCTGGGTCGTCCCAGAGCACTAGCCCCAAGCATCCAGTATCGTGTATTGAACCTGGACTGGCAACTCGTTTCTTACATGATATTTTACATGTTTCAATGTCATTCTCCCAAATCTTCCCACCCTCTCCCTCTCCCACAGAGTCCATAAGACTGTTCTATACATCAGTGTCTCTTTTGCTGTCTCGTACACCGGGTTATTGTTACCATCTTTCTAAATTCCATATATATGTGTTAGTATACTGTATTTATGTTTTTCCTTCTGGCTTACTTCGCTTTGTATAATAGACTCCAGTTTCATCCACCTCATTAGAACTGATTCAAATGTATTCTTTTGAATGGCTGAGTAATACTCCATTGTGTATATGTACCACTGCTTTCTTATCCATTCATCTGCTGATGGACATCTAGGTTGTTTCCATGTCCTGGCTATTATAAACAGTGCTGCGATGAACACTGGGGTACACGTGTCTCTTTCCCTTCTGGTTTCCTCAGTGTGTATGCCCAGCAGTGGGGTTGCTGGGTCATAAGGCAGTTCTATTTCCGGTTTTTGAAGGAATCTCCACACTCTTCTCCGTAGTGGCTGTACTAGTTTGCATTGGAGCAGGTGTCTTTTCATTTCATGACTGCAGTCACTGTCCGCAGTGATTTTTGGAGCCCAAGAAAATAAAATCTTGCACTGCTTGCACTTTTCCACTTCTGTTTGCCATGAAGTGATGGGACCCGATGCCATGATCTTAGTTTTCTGAGTATTAAGCTTCAAGCCAGCTTTTTCACTCTGCTCTTTCACCCTCATCAAGAGGCTGTTAGTTCCTCTTCACTCTCTGCCTTTAGAGTGATATCATCTGCATATCTAAGGTTGTTGGTATTTCTCCCAGCCATCTTGATTCCAGCTTGTGATTCATCCAGAATGGCATTTTGTATGATGTACTCTGCATATAAGTTAAATAAGCAGGGTGACAGCATACAGCCTTGTTGTACTCCTTTCCCAATCTTTGGGACCCCATGGACTGTAGCCCACCAGGCTCCCCTGTCCATGGGATTTTCCAGGCAAGAATCCTGGAGTAGATTGCCATTTCCTCCTCCACGGAATCTTCCTGACCCAGAGATCAAACCCAAGTCTTCTGCTTTGGCAGGCAGATTCGTTACCACTGAGCCACCTGAGAAGCAAGAATTCACCAATACCATCTAATGCCCAAATCTAATAACATGCTATTAAACAATTTATTCATTTTCTCATGATTTTGGACACTTCTGACTTTTCTATTTGGGAAAAAAAACCTTGCTCACTTAGAAACAGTTCCTTATAGGATGTATACTATATGCCAGATACATTAAGTGTCTCTGTTCATAAAGACAGCTCACTTAGCTCAGTTTTCTTCCCACCCCATCCGTCCCCTTCCTTTTTCCTTCCTTTAGCTCTGTGAGCTCAGTTTTCATTAGCTTAGTTTTATTTGATATTTGAAGAGACTGAGAGTCAGAGAGGTTGGTAACTTGTCCAGGATGACATAGTTTGGAAATGTTAGAGCTTTGAATTCAAGTGTTTCCGACCACAATGACTGTTTATTTCACTCTGCGACTTTCACTCTATGTAGCATAATTTGCCTGCATATTTTGTCAATTTGATTTTAGAGATAGAGATTTAGGTCCATTTCACTCAGAAGGCCAATTACTAACATGTCCCAGAACTCAGAAGTGAATTCTGTGGAGGTGCTTCATTTTGTAAGAGAAGCTGAAAGACCTCTCTGAGGTGATCAGGGGACTTAAAATTGAGTATAAAATGCAGTTTGTCACTTTTACAAACGTGAGATCCCAAATTGGGGGTAGAGTTGTTTGATATCCTGAAATCAAACAAGAAAAGAATCAGCTGATAGAAAACTCACATTTCCTTACATCTTAAGAAAGCTTTGCCATACAATGGAAATTCACAGTAATGGTGCTAATTTATCTGGAAAGATTTCACATCTAATCATTTCCAATCATAGTAATTGCTCCAGGAACACAGAACAGAGAGGTGGGAGACACTCACTTTTCCTCTCGATTCTTACCACACATTCTACCTATTCAACTAAACTAATTTCTTATTTTAAGAGAGAATCAACAGTGCCTAAAGAATAGCACATTATTGTTCCCATTTCTCAATCCAGCAGACTCGCTAGACTCTCTTATCAATTTTAATTATGCACTTCTTCATGTTACAGATTTTTTTATGTATACAACAATATGATCCACAAGTAAAGAAAGTTTAATCTACCTTCCCAATTTTGATACCTTGGTACATTTTGTTCATTTAGACTTATTCCAATGGCCAGGTACTTTAGTAGAATATTAAATAGAGGTTTTGATATATGGCATCCTTATCCTGTTACTTGCCAGGAGGAAAACTTGATTATGTCACTATTATATATGATTTCTACTTTAGGATTTTTGTAGATACCCTTATGAAGAAGTTTCATTTTCAGTTGTCAAGTTTTCTTGTCACTAATGAGTGCTAAAGTGTATTATTGCTTTCTTTTGTACCTATTGATGTAATATTTCTTTTTGAAATATTGATGTAACAGGTAACATTTTTTTTTCCTACTGTTAAACCAATCTTTTGTTGTTGGAATAAGCCCAACTTGTTCAAGATATAGTATCCTTATATCAATATATTGTTAAAATTGACTTCTGCTATTTTGTTTAGCATTTTTCCATCTATTTTCATGAATAACATAGGCTTATAATTTTTCTTTCTTGCATCGTACTTGTCAAATTTTGATTTCATAGTTATATTAGCTTCATAATACAAGTTAAGGAATGTTCCTTCCTATGGAAAAAAATGTGTAAGATTGGAATTGCTCTTTCTTGAATATTTGATTGAACGTGTAGGTGAAATCATATGAGCCTGAGGTAGAAAAAATTTTTGACAGTTGATTCAGTTTCTTTTTTTTCTTTTAATGTAATGCCTGTTTTACATTACAGGATGATTCATGTTTTCTATTTCTTCTTGGTCAAGTTTTAATAGGAACTTTTCCACTTGGTTTATATATTTGATTTGTTAATATAAAATCTTCTATTTTTTCTGCAAAATTATTATTCTGAGCGAAGGAGAAATCAGTTTAACATGCTTAACATTTGGAGACTAAATAAGGAAAGGGATATATTCTGATTTTGTTTAATAGGGACCTATGTCTTCGGGTTAAAAAGAAATTGTTTGTCATCCTGTGTACCAAGACTTGCACATAAATCCATCCTTATGTTATGGGAGTATCTCTCCATGAACATGGTATCTCTGTCAGTTTATTTAGGTGTTCCTTAATATCTCTCAGTGTTAGTTTATAATTTTCAACATGTAGATCTTACATATATTTTAGTTGTCTCTAAGCAGTTATTATAAGTGATATTTTTAGAAAAATCCCTTTGCTAAGTATTCATTGCTGGTTTATAGAAATAAATTTTAATATAATGACCTTGGAGCTGATAGCCCTACTAGGTCAAAATATTGTTCTAGCAGCTGTTTTAAAGATTTTTAAAGACTTTCTACATAGGCAGCCATGTCATTTACAAATAAAGACAGCTCTACTTCTTTATTTCTGATCTGTATGCTTTTCCTTTCTTTTCTTTGACTGTTGCCCATTGGGTAGGACCTCTGATGCAGGGTTAGATGCAAGTGATGATAGCAAGCATCCTGCCCTTGCTCCCAGTCTGAGAATTAGTTCAACATTTCACCATTAAGTATGACATTAGCTGGAAGATTTTCATAGGTATTCCTTATCACCTTGAGGAATTCTTTTCTATTCTTAATTTTCTAAGAGTTTTTATTATGAATATGTATTGAATTCTGTTGAATGCATTTTCCATGTCTATTGTAATTATATGATTTTTCTCTTCTGTTAAAAATGTTAATTACATTCATTGTCTTAAAAAAAATATTTAAGCCTCCTAGAATATCTGGATTAAAACCACTTGGGCATGGTGTATTATTCTTTTTATACATGACTGAATTCTCTTTACTGGAATTTTTAAAGAGTTTTTAACATCTATTTATAAAGATAATCGGTCTGTAATTTTTTAATAATATCTTTTGCTTTGTTTGACTCAAACTGAATTTGGAAGTGTTCCTTCCTCCTCTGTTTTCTGACTTGGTCTTCTGTCATATTTTGGAATTGAATTGTCTTTCATGTAATTCATTTATTTTATTCTGTGTCAACTTTATTAGCATTAAGTTTTTTCTACTCATACTGTCTTTTTCTTTAAATATCGGTAGGATATCCAGTGATATCCCCTCATTCCAGATATTATTACCTTACCCTTTCTCTCCTTTTGGAGAAATTTTTCAATTTTATTTCCAGAACTTTTGTTTTTAATAATTTTTGCCCATTTTTGTCTTTTTATTTTATTTGGTTTCTGCTTTTTATTACTACCATATTTATACTTCTGTTGTATGTAATTTGCTTTTTTCCTAGCTTCTTAAGCCAAAAGCTGTTACATCATTTATATTAAACTTTCTGCTTTACCAATACAAGGATAAAGAGATATAATTCTATGTAAGCACTGTTTTAGGTGTATTTGTTATTGTTTGGTCGCTAAGTCAAGAATACTGGAGCGAGTTGCTGTTTCCTTCTCCAGGGGATCTTCCTGATCCAGGGATTGAACCTGCGTTTCCTGCACTGTGGGCAGGTTCTTTACCACTGAGCCACCAGGGAAGCCCTTAGGTGTATTACACAAATTTTAACATTATTGTTTTCTCAGTATCTTTCAGTATATTGCTTCTTATTTCCTTGTGATTTCTTTTTTGATCCCTATGTCATATAAGAGTGTTTAAAATCTCCAAATATTCCAGGTGTCTCTTGTTACTGATTTCTACTTTAGGTCTGTTTGGTCAGAGTCCACACTTATATGGTTTCATTCTTTTAAATGAGCTGAGATATGTTTAATAGTCTGGGCTCATGGTCTGTCTTGGTATATACTTTTTAGGTAGCTTAAGAATGTGTATTTTTACCATTTAAGATTTTATGTAAATATTAATTTGTTCAATTTGTTTCTGATAGTATTATTCAAGTCTTTTATATATATTTTTTGTTTTCCATCTCCTTGCTTTTTGAATTATTGACAGATGAGTGTTGAAATCTGCACACTCCAGTGTGGAGCTACCCGTTTCAATTTGGTTCTATCCGTTTTTGCTTCATATGTCTTGAAGCTGCGTTTTATTTATATGTCATATTGAGGGTTTTTTTAATGGACTCTTATTTAATTATAGAATGTTTCTCTAATTCCTGGTCATATTCGTGTCCTGAAGTCTACTTTCTATGCGTTTTTTGCTTGGTTGTTTTTTTTTCCTCTCCTTTTGGCTGTGCATTGTGACTTGCAGGATCTTAGTTCCCTGACCAGGGGTTGAACGTGGGCCATGGCAATGAAAGCACTGAATTCTAACCGCTGAACCACCAGGAAATTCCCAGAAGTCTACTTCTGATATTAGTAGAACCATCCCGACTTTCTTATGATTAATGTTTACATGGTATATTTTTTCTCTTTTTAAAAATATCTGTTTTTCTTTAAAGTGTGTTTCTTGTGGGCAACATAAACTCGCTCTTTTATCAAGTCTTATCATCTCTGCCTTTTAATTGTAGTATGTAAACCATCTGCATTTACTTGCCAGTCTAGTTAGGTATTGTCTACCATCTTGCTATTTGTTGTCTGTTTGGCCTATCTGTTCTTTGTGCCCATGTTTCTCATTTTTTAATTGAATATTTTATAATTCATTTTATCTCCTTTAGAAGTTTATTAGCTGTACTGTTTCTTTTCCTTTTCTAGTGGTTTCTCTAAGGTTTACAATATTCATGTTTAACTTATCGCAATCTGTCATCAGATATACCACTTATATTACAGAAAACCATTCCAGTGTACTTCTGTTTTTTACCCCTTTTATCCTGTGTACTTTTGCTGACATGTTGCTTCTATTTTTAATAGCATAATATATTGTTATTATTTATGCTTTAATTGGTGATTATCTGTTAAAATTAAAAAACAAGAAAGCAAACATCTTTTATGTTTATCACATATCGATCATTTCTAGCACTCTCCATCATTTTGTTTAGATTTAAGGTTTCATGTTTTATAAGAACTTCCTGAAACAGTTTTTACAGTGCATCTATGCTGCTCCCTTAGCTTTAGTTGTTGTCAAAATATCTTTCTTTTTATATAATATTTCTAGGTTGATAGGTTTTTTCCTCATCCTCTTAAAAAAGCTATGTCTTATTGGCTTAAATTACCTCTGATGACAGTTGGTGCCCTTGTTCTTCTATATGTAATTGTTAACATAAAACAGCTATTTCTCCAGCAAAAATGAGTTTTTCAGGATCATCAAAGAATTGCAATTTAGCGTCTGCAGCTATGTTGAGTCATGTGCAAGTGTCCAGCAAAATGGAGAGGAGAACTCTTGGAGAGGGGAGAGGAAGCTGAGAGAGCTGCAGTAGACAAGAGTCCATGACTTTTTCTTAGCTGAGTTGTGCCTGTCTCTCATTGGCTGAGCTCTTACCAGGGAAGAAGAGGGTGTCTTCCTGTGGCTTTGCTGTCGTCATTCTTTTTTTTTTTTAATTTATTTTTTTATTGAAGGATAATTGCTGTACAGAATTTTGTTGTTTTCTGCCAAACCTCAACATGAATCAGCCATAGGTATACATATGTCCCCACCTTTCGAACCTCCCTCCCATCTCCCACCCCATCCCACCCCTCTGGATGATACAGAGCCCCTGTTTGAGTTTCCTGAGCCATACAGCAAATTCCCGTTGGCTGTCTATTTTACATATGGTAATGTAAGTTTCCATGTTACTCTTTTCATACATCTCACCCTTTCCTCCCCTCTCCTGATGTCCATAAGTCTATTCTCTATGTCTGTTTCTTCATTCAGTTCAGTTCAGTTCAGTCAGTCGTGTCTGACTCTTTCCGACCCCATAAATTGAAGCACGCTAGGCCTCCCTGTCCATCACTAACTCCCAGAGTTCACTCAAACTCATGTCCATCGAGTCAGTGATGCCATCCAGTCATCTCATCCTCTGTCGTCCCCTTCTCCTCCTGCCCCCAATCCCTCCCAGCATCAGAGTCTTTTCCAATGAGTCAACTCTTCGCATGAGGTGGCCAAAGTATTGGAGTTTCAGCTTCAGCATCAGTCCTTCCAATGAATACTCAGGACTGATTTCCTTTAGGATTGACTGGTTGGATCTCCTTGCAGTCCAAGGGACTCTCAAGAGTCTTCTCCAACACCACAGTTCAAAAGCATCAATTCTTCGGCGCCCAGCTTTCTTCACAGTCCAACTCTCACATCCATACATGACCACAGGAAAAACCATAGCCTTGACTAGACGGACCTTTGTTGGCAAAGTAATATAATATCTCTGCTTTTGAATATGCTATCTAGGTTGGTCATAACTTTCCTTCCAAGGATTAAGTGTCTTTTAATTTCATGGCTGCAGTTACCATCTGCAGTGATTTTGGAGCCCCCCAAAATAAAGTCTGTTTATTTATTTTCACTGTTTCCCCATCTATTTGCCATGAAGTGATGGGACCGGATGCCATGATCTTTGTTTTCTGAATGTTGAGCTTTAAGCCAACTTCTTCCCTCTCCTCTTTCACTTTCATCAAGAGGCTTTTTAGTTCCTCTTCACTTTCTGCCATAACAGTGGTGTCATCTGCATATCTGAGGTTATTGATATTTCTCCCGGCAATCTTGATTCCAGCTTGTGCTTCTTCCAGCCCAGTGTTTCTCATGATGTCCTCTGCATATAAGTTAAATAAGCAGGGTGACCATATACAGCCTTGACATACTCCTTTTCCTATTTGCAACCACTCTGTTGTTCCATGTCTGTTCTAACTGTTGCTTCCTGACCTGCATACAGATTTCTCAAGAGGCAGGTCAGGTGGTCTTGTATTCCCATCTCTTTCAGAATTTTGCACAGTTTATTGTGACCCACACAGTTTCTTCATTGCTGTCCTGTAAATAAATTCTTCAGTACCATTTTTCTAGAGTCTGTATATTTTCATTAGAATACAGTATTTATCTTTCTCATTCTGACTCACTTCACTCTGTATAATAGGTCCTAGGTTCATCCACCTCATCAGAACTGACTCAAATGCATTCCCTTTTATGGCTAAGTAATATTCCATTGTGTATATGTACCACATTTCTTTATCCATTCATCTGTCGATGGACATCTAGGTTGCTTCCATGTTCTAGCTTTTGTAAATAGTGCTGCAGTGAACAATGGGATACGTGTGTCTTTTTCAATTTTGGTTTCCTTGGGATATATGCCTAGGAGTGGGATTGCTGGGCCTTATGGTGGCTTTATTCCTAGTTTTTTAAGGAATCGCCGTACCATCTTCCACAGTAGCTGTATCAATTTACATTCCTAGCAACAGTGCAAGAGTGTTCCCTTTTCTCCACACCATCTCCAGCATTTATTGTTTGTAAACTTTTTATTAATGGCCATTCTGACCAGTGTCCATTCTTATGGAAACACAAAAGACCCTGAATAGCCAAAGCAGTCTTGAAAAAGAAGAATGGAGCTGGAGGAATCAACCTTCCTGACTTTGATTTTACTACAAAGCTACAGTCATCAAGACGTGGTACTGGCACAAAAACAGAAATATAGACCAGTGGAACAAGATAGAAAGCCCAGAAATAAACCCATGCACTTATGGGTACCTTATTTTTGACAAAGGAGGCAAGAATATACAATGGAGCAAAGACAGCCTCTTCAATAAATGGTGCTGGGAAAACTGGACAGCTACATATAAAAGAATGAAATTAGACCCCTTCCTAACACTATACACAAAGATAAACTAGAAATGGATTTAAGACCTGAATGTAAGACCAGAAACTATAAAACTCTTTGAGGAAAACATAGGCAGAACACTTGATGACATAAATCAAAGCAAGACCCTCTATGACCCACCTCCTAGAGTAATGGAAATAAAAACAAAGTAAACAGGTGGGACCTGATTAAACTTAAATGCTTTTTCACAGCAAAGGAAACTATAAACAAGGTGAAAATACAGCCTTCAGAATGGGAGAAAATAACAGCAAATGAAACAACTGACAGAGGATTAGTTTCCAGTATATACAAGCAGCTCATACAACTCAATGCCAGAAAAAGAAACAACCCAATCAAAAAGTGGGAAAAAGACCTAAACAGACATTTCTCCAAAGAAGACATACAGATGGCTAACAAACACATGAGAAGATGCTCAACATTGCTCATTATTAGAGAAATGCAAATCAAAACTACGATGAGCTGTCACACCTCACACGAGTCAGAATGCTGTCATCATTTTAATATGAGGAAGAGGCTCCAAGGGATCTGTGTGAATCTTGATAGGATGTGGACACTCCCCTTTCTGATCTCTCTGCTGCTGCTACTGCTGCTAAGTCACTTCAGTCGTGTCTGACTCTGTGCGACCCCATGGACTGCAGCCCACCAGGCCCCTCCGTCCATGGGATTTTCCAGGCAAGAGTACTGGAGTGGGGTGCCATTGCCTTCTCCTACTCTGTTTATTTTATACAACATGTCCTTTTTTTCCTCTGGCAGTTTTCAAGATTTTCTTACTCATTTTTAGTAGTTTATGATGTATCTTAATATATTAGTGTTGTGCCTTTTTCTACTTGAATATTAAGCTTCCAAGATTATGGGTTTTCACATTTGGAAAAATTTTAGTTTTATATCATCATATACCTTTTCAGTCCCTTCTCCTTTGTTTGAAACTCCAATTACACTTTTATTAGATTGCATATTGTCCTATGGTTTACGTAAATACTAATATTTTTTTCTTTCTTTCTTTCCAGCCTTTGTGTCAGTTTTGATTCTTTTTTCCTGTGTTGCCACATTTATTGTTACTTTAATCTTCACTGTCTTATCTATTGTTATGCCCATCCAATTAATTTTTCATTTCAGATACTATCCTTTTCAAGTGAAGAAATTCCATTTGATTTTTATATTATATCTTTCATTTCTTTTGTCATTAAGACCATTGTTTCCTTTAAATATTTGAATATAATTATACTTACTTTAAAGTCTTCATTTGTTACTTCTATTATATTTTCATTTCTACATCTGGTTCTACTCATTGAAATTTTTTCCTGACTATTTTTGCCTCTGAAATGCTATATATTGTGAATGCTTTATTGTTGAGTGTCTAGATTTTGTTTAATTCTTTTAAGAGTATTGAAGTTTGTTTTGACAGAAAGTTGAGTTTTTGGAGACAAAGTTGATTCTTTTGACACTTGGTTTTTAAACTTTATTAGGATAACGGAGAAGGCAATGGCACCCCACTCCAGTACCCTTGCCTGGAAAATCCCATGGATGGAGGAGCCTGGTAGGCTGCAGTCCGTGGGGTCGCTAAGAGTCAGACACGACTGAGCGACTTCACTTTCACTTTCATGCATTGGAGAAGGAAATGGCAACCCACTCCAGTGTTCTTGCCTTGAGAATCCCAGGGACAGGGGTGCCTGGTGGGCTGCCGTCTATGGGGTCGCACAGAGTCAGACATGACTGAAGCGACTTAGCAGCAGCAGCAGCAGCAGGATAACTAAAGTAGCAGTTAGCAAAACTCTTTCTTAAAGGACCACATCACAAAGATTCTAGCCTTTACAGGCCATATGGTCTCTGTTGCACTTCCTCAATTCTGCTACTGTAGTGCCAGAACAGCTATAGACAGTACTTACCTACAGTCCTTGGTATTCACAGGGGACTGCTTCCAAGACCTCCAACAGATACCAAAATCCATAGACACTCAAGTCTTTGTATAAAATGGCATAGTATTTACATGTAATCTAGCACGTCCTCCTGTATACTTTGTCATCTCTGTATCATTTATAGTATCTAATTCAATGTAAATGCTTTGTAAATACTTGTAAATCAAATGATGCCACAAATAGCAAATTCAGTTTAGCATTTTGGATCTATCTAGATTTTTTTTCCCAAAAATATTTCTGATCCACTGTTGGTTAAATCCTCAGATGTGGAACCAGAGTCAACTGTAAACTGATGCCTACGGCTGGGTTCTACTAAAAGTGAAGCTTAAAACGCAGGCACTTTGGGCTGGATTTAGTCCATAGGGTCAGTTTGCTAATCTCTGGTCTAGAGGAACATTTGTTTTAAGGCTAGGTTAGCCCTACTGATAAGGCCTGACCCTCTGAGGACTCTATTAAGTGGGGGCATTGAATGTTGTCTTCACTCTGGTTTGTCTAAACTCCGACATCTAACCCTGTGTGAATTCTAGCATATTCTCAGTAGTTGTACTTTCGCTTTCCATTGTTATTTTTCTGGCTTTGTGTAGTTTCACCCTGTGAGCACACAGTGCTCACATTCTGATGTACAATCAAGGGCACCCAATACAGATTCCTGGAACTGTACTTTTAAGTAGCTTTCTCCTCTGTGGTACTGTGCCCTACAAATTCCAGCTGTTCACAGATACCCCATGCTTACACCTCTGTCTCCTCACCTTACTCTGCTGTGGTCTTCTCAGATTCCTCTCTGTTCTATTTGGATCCCCCTCCCTTGCTCTGTGGTCCAGAAATGGCCTCCAGGCAGAAAGCTGAGGTGACTGGAGGATGACCTTTTTCGTTTTTCCTCTTGTAATCACAGTCCTGTTCTGCCTGTTGTCCAGTGCTGTCTTTTATATTTTGTTCAGTTTTCTGCCTGTTTAAGGTAGGAGGGCAAATCCCTTCCATTTATTCTGTTACCAGCCAGAAATAGAAGTTTCTTAATCACATATTTATATATCTAGTAAGCAACTTCACATTTAAAATCAATTATGACTATCTCTAGGACTATATCCTCCAGTTTCAAGCTAAATAAGTAATTGTCAATTCTCAATTGCTCAGGATTTTAATGTAGTAGCTAGTAGCTCTTTCGTAGGCAAGCTGGCAAAGAAGAAACAGTTCCAGTGGATGCTAGTTTTGTTGCAGTGTAAGTTACTGTGGTATCTATCTCCGGCTTTCTCAGTAAGTTGGTATATGCTTATGTATTTGTCTTCTACTTTTGTAAAAGACTTGCTGCTGATTTTTCCATTGTCTTTTTTAATCTCTTTATCTTAAGAAGAAAATAGTAGAAGCGTTATTATCTTAACCTTGAGGAAGTCTTTATAGGAAAACTGCCAGTTTTTAAGAGGGAGAAAATAATGAGAACTACTGACTGGCATTTTTATTTTATTTAGCGAGTAAAAACAACACATTGAGCCAGAACTTATTTATTTACATTAGCGCTCTGGTAGGCTACAGCCAAGAATTACTAGTCATTCAAAATGCAAACAAGAATTACTCAGAAGCTAAGTAATAACCTTGTACTTATCACCTCTGTACCTCTACGCTGAAGTAAAATACCTGGTTTTATTTTTCTTTTGCATGTAAAAATTCATTTATCTTAAGCTATTATCTGCCTTTCTAAAAGACAGTTTACTCCTGCTGCTGCTGCTAAGTCGCTTCAGTCGTGTCTGACTCTGTGCGACCCGAGACAGCAGCCCACCAGGCTACCCGTCCCTGGGATTCTCCAGGCAAGAATACTGGAGTGGGTTGCCATTTCCTTCTCCAATGCATGAAAGTGAAAAGTGACAGTGAAGTTGCTCAGTCGTGTCCGACTCCTAGCGACCCCATGGACTACAGCCTACCAGGCTCCTCTGTCCATGGGATTTGCCAGGCAAGAGTACTGGAGTGGGTTGCCATTGCCTTCTCCGCAGTTTAATCCTAAATCCCTTTTTAATACATTTGTTTGCTTTGGAGGGAGGGGCATACTGAGAAGTGAACCTATTATTTTTCTTTTATTTTTTGTCATGTTTAATAGTTTTGAGTGTTTCTAAAAGTTCTTAGGACTCAGTTACCTATATACTAGTCCTGAAAGACAGTTGCAACTGGGCAGTCACTCTCTGTGTTAGCTTATTTGTAAATGAGATATTTCATCTGTCTCCACAGGAAAAAGTGTTTCAAGTTAACTTTCTTATATTGAGCATACAATTTCATACTGTATGGTAATATACCATGTTTTTTCAGAGGTTCTTCCAGCCTTTGAAGAATTACAAATTTATGTTGTATAATTAATAATCTCTGTAATTGGCGGAGGTGGATTTCCCTCAGGATGAGTCTTCATCTCCACCAGGTTTTTCTACTTTCTTCTGTATTGAAAGATGACTCGAACCAAAATGGCAGAAAGAGAGGTAGCTTTGGGCCATAAATTTTTCATTATCCTGATGTTATGAGCAATTCTTGGTGACTGCCGCATCTAGCTTTAAGCAGCTTGTTTAAAGTTCTTGCTAGGAAGAAATCACATTATACTACAGTGCCTCTTTTTGTTGTTTTCTGCTGCACATACAGAAATTCCGCCTCTTGAGAAGCTCACAGTGACTTATTGTATTCCCTAAAGATGCCTAAAACTCACTCCAACCAATTTCTGAACTTAGTTTACTAAAAGAGTAGATAAATAAGAGGGATTTGGGAATACCCCCTATCGCAACCACCGCCCCCCATATGGATGTATTAACTCTGTGCATGTTCAGTCCCAGTGATAGCCGATAATTCCCCAAAGTGGATATTGAAATAATTCTGATAGTGAATGCTATTTTCCTACGTTACTGTTTTCAAGAATATATGTGCTGTTCAGTTCAGTTCAGTCACTCAGTCATGTCTGACTCTTTGTCACCCCATGGACTGCAGCACGCCAGGCTTCCCTGTCCATCACCAACTCCTAGAGCTTGCTCAAACTCATGTCCATTGATTTGGTGATGCCATTCAACCACCTCATTCTCTGTTGTCCTCTTCTCTTCCTGCTTTCAATCTTTCCCAGCCTCAGGGTCTTTTCCAATGAGTCAGTTCTTCGCATCAGGTGACTAAATGATTGGAGCTTCAGCATCAGTCCTTCCAATGAATACTCAGGACTGATTTCCTTTAGGATTGACTGGTTGGATCTCCTTGCAGTCCAAGGGACTCTCAAGAGTCTTCTCCAACACCACAGTTCAAAAGCATCAATTCTTCAGCACTCGGCTTTCTTTATGGTCCAACTCTTATGTGCTGATTTAAGGGAAATGCTCAGCTAGGAAATAAGCCCAAGCTACAGTCCTTTGGCCACCTGATGTGAAGAGCCAATTCATTGGAAAAGACCCTGATGCTGAGAAAGATTGAGGGCAGGAGGAGAAGGGGGTGACAGAGGATGAGATGGTTAGATAGCATCACCGACTCAGTGGACATGAATTTGAGCAAACTCCAGGAGATAATGAAGGACAGGGAAGCCTGGCGTGGTGCAGTCCATGGGGTCATAAAGAGTCAGACACAACTTAGCAATTGAACAACAGGGAAGAAAAGGTTTTTCATTACTCTCTTAGGGTCCTAAACTGGGTCTGTAAATGCTGACAGACAAGTTAACAGGGGGAAAGCATATAGATTTATTTAATATGTTTTACATGACATGAAAGCCTCCATAAGGAAATGAAGACCCAGGGAAGTAGACCTGTGTATTCTCTGCTGTGTTTTTTTGAAGAGTGAGGGGTCATGAAGCAATGTGATAGGTTAGGGAGTATGAGGTAATTGTACTCAGGAGTAGTAAGCCGCAGGAAACTCTGATTGTTCTTAGCATTCCTTTGTTGTTGGAGATAAGGATGTTCCTTTCCTTGGTATAGGGAGGACACTTCCCACATGAGAATTTTGTTTTAGGGGAGAAGGGAAGGAGGTGTGGAAGTGCAGAGTAGCCTTCCTGCTTCTGCCATTTTCTTGAAATCCTTTAGCTTGAAATATCCAATATGCCAATGTGCCATATTTGAGGGTTCTGTGTTCCAAACCCTGTCATCAGCAATGCCCGTGCCCACTTGCAGAAAAAGCATGGCTTCAGTCCTTCCTTTTTATGTCTTATTTGTTTATTTTTGGCTGCGCTGGGTCTTCACCGCTGCTCGGGCCTTCTCTAGTTACGGCAGTGGGGACTACGCTCTGGTGGTCGTGCCGTGGCTTCTCATTGCCGTGGCTCCTCTTGTTGTGGAACGCAGGCCCTAGGTGCACAGAGTGCAGGAGTGGCAGCATGTGGGCTCAGGAGTTGTGGCTCATGGGCTTAGTTGCTCCGAGGTATGTGAAATCTTCCTGGACCGGGCATTGAACCCACGTCCCCTGCACTGGCAGGCAGATTCCTATCCAAGGGAAGTCCTCTCTATTCCTTCCTGATACTGCTGACCATTGATGCTGTCACCACTGACTGCATCCAAGAAATAGTCTGATCCCCAAATTTGGGATTAGCGGAAGAGATGATTTTTTTCCTCCTATACCAGTAGCAACCAGGTGAACAGTTTTCAAAGGTAACTTTACTTGCAAGCCAGGAGAAAGTTAAATGATAGAAATAGAGATGTTGGTAGAGCACAGATGCTTTGCATCAAAGAAACTAAGGTTTAACTCAAGATTGGTTGCAGTAACTTTCCCAGAATACAAATCAAAAGTGTTCTTTCTTTTCATCACTTTCTGATGAAACCTGTAGGATATTCAGGCAGATCCCATCCTTCAGTGACGTTTGACCACTTTATCTGTTTCTGAGAGCTATTATTTGGACTTGGACTTCACATCAGTCAAATGGTCTCTATGGCAGTTTTGAATCTGTTTACTTCCTTCTGACTGCCTGCTCTGAAAAACAAAAAGACCTGTATACACTCCAAAGCTCAAAGCCTATTAGACTCTTTACAACAGAAGGCATGTCCCAGCTCTTCCTACTCAGTGAGATTCTCTCTGGTAAACCCAGTCGTGTCTATTTCCTTTTCCATCCTTTCTGCTTTCCAGAGAAATAGTTTTTTCTTAAGGCTTAGAATATTTAAACAATATGTTGCCACATGCATTCTGTTTGAAGCAATCACCAAGGTTTTTAAAATGCATATAGTGAGTGATAGAATAGTTGAAAAGAAAGACAGCCATCTGTCTCCAGATGAATATTCACATTCTGTTTTATTTTGTTTTCCTAATAGCAAATAGCTGTACATAGAGATGTATACCAATTACTGGTTTCTTAAGGATAAAATGAATGAAGGGGAAGTTGTCTATGAAAAGAATCGTGTACTTTGTTTTTCTCAAGTTATTATTTGTGCTTTGTTTCAGTCTTTGTTTCTCTTGGCTTTCCTCCTAGTGACAGTCTGTTTCTCTTTTATTTTTCTTTACATTTGAAAGTTTCCTATGCTGCTTCCAACTGTATTTTTTTTTTTATTAAATCTAATCCTCACAATATGGGATTTTGATTTTATAATTCATAGTTAAAAACATGTTAAAGTTGGTTCTCCAGTTTAGATTGTATTGGTGTCTTTGGGTATAGTGAAAGAAAGAAGGATGAAGAGGAAATTATTCTCCTGGGCTGCCCTGCAGGAAATCTTCTCTGTACTCTAAAAGTTCTTGTTCTTTTCCAGGAGTCCAATGTGCTGATTGCTGCTAACAGTCAGGGTACAATTAAGGTAAGCTATTTTATACATCTCCATTTTTAGGCTATAGCAGACTGTAACTATAACATGGAAATATAGAGTTGTACTAAGCCTTAGAGAGCATGCCAAATCATGAGTCTGTCTGCTTGGAAATGGCTTTGATTGAAGGGGAAAAGAATAGGTAGCTTGCAACTTTGGAGAAGATGATAGTACTTGTTAGATGTTATACAAATGCTGAAGGGCCTGAAAGGCGGTCAGAATGACAACCAGATGAAGACTACTAAGCACTCACCATGGGCCGCTCACTGTTCAGCTTCTGTTATCCCAGTGCAGCTATCCCGCTGGATATTCAGGGGACAGGATCCAGGATACAGCAACAGATGCTTAGACACTTGGCAAATGTTAAAATGTCTTTAACTCTTATTGTATTCTTCTCTTCCTCGAGTTTTTCTCCCTTTTCTATCTTGACAAGTAGATTTTTCCTCAATTGCTAGGGGAAGAAAAGGAATTCTTCTTTTCTGTTGAAAGTTGATTGATCATGTGATCATGCCATTGGTATAATCTGAAAACTTTGATTTAGCCTCTTCACGTTTAGTCTCTTCACTCACGTCTCATTCCCAAATTCAGATACAGTATTCCACATACTTTTCTTGGTAGTTAGGGGCTCAAGGAAATAAAAAAGTTTATCTAGTTGCACCATTGGATGCTCAGCACGTAGGCCCAGTACATTGGATAAATAAACCCTGAGCTAAGCAGCGAGCTTTTAAACAAAACGTCGTCTTGGAGAAGGGTTTTTACTACATGGGTTTGACTAGCACTTAGTCTGTGGGTACCAGTTCTTTCCACATAATCTCTGCTGATATAGAAGTATCCAAATGCATTTTTTTAAATAAGATGTATCTATTTCCCTGCCACTTAACATTAATTTTGCCATGGCTTCCTTCCACTCACCCTGAGTGGAGAATGACCCAGTAATCAAGAGAGCAAATCCAAGCCTCACACACTGTCCTGCAGAGATGAAAGGAGCAAACGCAAAGCAGGACAGCACCATCAGCTGGTCAAATGAATGTACATGGCATACTTCTTTTATGTATCTGCTTTCTTTTATTTGGGAAGCCTTATTAGAGAGTCATGGACAAAAGCCAGTGCTATGTTATGGAAGCCTCATACAAGATGGTAGAAGATCTTAGACTCTCCATTTTAAGTGATTCTATAGTCTCTCAGTTTCTCTTTATTCTCATGGCAAGGCTTGTATTGAAAAAGCTGTACTTTATTCTTCTACATGTTTGGCCTTTGAGGCAATTGGGATCGCTAATGTATCTACAGAAAGCTCAAAGCTACATACATACTTATAGAATCTCAGTGATAAATCTAAGATTTCTGTTCAGCAGCCCTGACCTCTTATGTAAAGTAACGTGCTTGCCAAATGTAAAGACATTAGGGAAACACAGGTATAACTCAAGCCTTAGCACAGCAGGCTATAAGTTGCTCCTTTAATTCTTAGCCACCTAGAATTACAGTCTCTACCTAACATGATCCTTTTTGACAGTACTCATAATTGTCTTCACATTCAGTGTCCTTTCACAGTCATTTCTTCTACTCTTTTTATAACTGATCATTGCTTTTTCTTATTTTTAGTTTTAGCAATATCACAATTTTTTTTTGTATGATAAGGTGCTACTCTAATAGCTGACAAAATATCTTGACACCCAGACAGTTGACTAGAAAATAAAAGAAGCAATAGGGAAAGATTAAATTTTAGGTCTTGAATACCTTGATCATTTTGAGATACTTGTTAATGCAAGAAATAGATTAAAATTCTAAACAGTAATAGTTAAATTTTTTCTTATGATTGTGGAAAGATACCAACATAATATTCCAAAAACATCATATTCACGCTGTGCATCAGTCAGTCATTTATCTTTATTTTTTATGTAGTTTATCTCAAAGGCACCCTAGCTAACTGTAGAGATAACTAACCTGAAAGAGTTCATGCAGCTATCAGATTGAAAGTAAGAATGGATTAATGTCTAAACCCTTCAAATTGTTTGGCATTTTAGCAATTGGGAAACCATTACTGGGTTTGGTTCTTTATTTACAATTTAATAAAGACTGATTAAACTTTTTCTATATTGTAAAACTGTTTTTTTATACTGATTCTTTTTTCTCCCTATTAGGTGCTAGAGTTGGTATGAAGGGTTTGCTCAAGTTAAATTGTACTAGATCCTGCTGAAATACATCTGCAGCCGACAATAAGAGAAGACAGATCCTGCAGTGTCTCTCCCCAAAGTCACCATGGGTTTTGGATTTGTTTTGAGTATTTTTTTCCCCCTGTTTTTCCTCCTTTTGACCTTCGGGACATTGGGAATACCCAGTGAACTCTCCACCATCAATGTAACTCTACGGACTTTGCTGCTGTTGGTGGTATGCTTATCTAATTTTTGTGATAGGGAAACAAATTCTTTTGAATAAAAATAAATAACAAAAAAATAATAAAAGTTTATTGAGCCACAGCTGAGCTGGGAAACTTTTTGTCAAATGTGGCAAAAGATAATTTTGTCTTTTTAAGAAGCATAGCACACCTGAATTACAATATACTGGTGAATAATTTGTAAGATCCATATTTCCTACCTCTTTGGAATTATGCATATCAACATAAATGTAAAGCATATGGATTCTTTTCAGTAAATTTAATGTTTACAATCAATGGGGACATTATTAACTTCACCTTATGAAGTTTTGTCTTCATCCTCTGACCAGTTGTATCATCAGCAAGTAGTATATTCCTCAGTTCCTCTGGATCTGGCCAAGGGTCTACCACGTTGACCTATTGAGGCCACATTCAGACAGAAAGGGGATATCAGTCTGTGACAGCTGTCTCTGTCTTTGCCTTTGAAGTGTCACCCATAAGGCCTTAAAGTGAAAGTGAAAGTCACTCAGTCATGTCTGACTCTTTGCAACCCCATGGACTATACAGTCAATGGAATTCTCCAGGCCAGAATACCGGAGTGGGTAGCCGTTCTCTTGTCCAGGGTATCTTCTCAACTCAGAGATCAAACCCAGGTCTCCCACATTTCAGGCAGATTCTTTACAAGCTGAGCCACCAAGGAAGCCCAAGAATACTGGAGTGGATAGCCTATTCCTTCTCCAGCGGATCTTCCCGACCCAGGAAGCAAATGAACCAGGATCTCCTGCA
Organism: Bos indicus; assembly: GCF_029378745.1. Classification (NCBI taxonomy): domain Eukaryota; kingdom Metazoa; phylum Chordata; class Mammalia; order Artiodactyla; family Bovidae; genus Bos; species Bos indicus. Next base: position 57,998,430 of record NC_091775.1, on the reverse strand, counting down.
TTGCAGGCAGATTCTTTACCAGCTGAGCTACCAGGGAAGCCCTAAATAAGTACTAATGCAGACAAACCAACTTATTTTATAAAGTCATGGCTATAAAGTAGTCATAGGTATTAGTACCCTTATGGGGTGATCGACTTGGATCAAAGCTCAGCAAACCTTTTTTCAATAAAGGGCCAGATAGTAAATATTTTAGGCTTTGCAGGTCATATGGTCTCTGCCACAGCTACACAGCTCTGCCACTGTGGCTGAAAAGCAGCCACAGACCATATATAAATAAGTGGGCATAGCTGTGCAATAGGCGGAAGCCCACAGACCATCATTTGCCAGCCTCTCACTTAGAAGAAAAGAAATTGAAGCTCTATTTCCCAAATGTTCAAGCCATATAATCTCTTAGACTGTCTGGTTAATTTTGCACATTAATTTCAGTTTGTAAAAGGGAAAAAGAGTAGCAGGTTAAGCAAAAGTAAAAAAAAAAAAAAAACAGAAGCTTTCTATTTGAGGTACTTTAAGTCTGAACACGTTTTAGATAAAGATAATCAGAATTATATACCACATGTATTTTATAGAAATAGACACCTGGAATAGTTCAGTATAAATAAGTAGTTGATAAAGGTGATCAGACTATTCCATGTATCCCTCTATTTAAAATTATTGAAACTACTACAGGTCCACATTTTATTATCTGAAACCCTTGGGCCAAATGTGTTTTGGGATTTAGAACTTTTTGACTTTTAGGAAAGCAATAGAGTGGTGGTGGTGGTTTAGTCACTAAGTTGTGTCCGACTCTTGAAACCCCATGGACTGTAGCCCGCCAGGCTCCTCTGTCCATGGGATTTCCCAGGCAAAAATACTGGAGTGGGTTGCCATTTCCTTCTCCTGGGCATCTTCCTGACCCAGGGATTGAACTTGAGTCTCCTGCATCTCGGTGGATTCATTACTGCTGAGCCACTAGAGAAGCCCTAGAGTACATATATTATGTATTATATAACACCCTCTGACAGAGTCTGAAGGTTTTTAAACACATTAATATTTCTGCAGCAAAATGTATCAATGTTCATGTTATGTGAGATTAATAAAGACTAAAAATAGTCTTGATCGGTTCAGGTCAGTTTTTACTGCCAAATGAGTAAGCCTGAAACCTAAGTGAAATTTTTCAGTTTTTAAAGCTTCAAGACAATTTTGTCTTAACTAACAACTTCTGGGAGTTAAAAACCTGATAAATTTTTAGACGCAATTCTGAGAGGAAGGATCATTGTCATTCAAAAGTTACACCTGTTATCAACCAGAACAATGTTGGTTGGGATTCTTTTCTGAGATTAATGAATGACCTTTTGCAAAAATAGAGAAAGAAGATTCACGTGTAGATTCTTCACTTAAAGAACTTTCCTCAATCACATATGTCCAGAAAGTCATCATAGTAGGAAGCAGAGAGTTAATGCCTCTTTGAATGCATTTAAATAGAAGCAGGCTATTAAGATTTTTATTTGGTCTGACTATTAAGCTGTCAGCATTATAAGATTATGTTAATTTCCATACATTTGGAAAATTGCAGTAGGGTACCATTAGTTATCCAAGGAACTCAGTTCTTTAATAACTTATTAAGAAGGTGGTTTTCTTTAAATTTGTATTTAACTCTTTCTTGTAAATAGGAAACATTTTAAAATTTGAATTAGTCTCTGCAGGATGTCAGAATCAAACAAATATTACTATTTCTCAGAAAAATAACATCAGTTAATTAAAGCTCAAAGATGATGTACATTTTTAACACCAGAAAAGCTTCTAACTCGAGAAGAATATGAGTTTTTATGTTTTAATCTAGTCTTTATTTCAATGTGTTTGTGAGGGTTTCTTAGACAAGTTGCCTTTGTTCTTAGGTACACAACTCATGCACAAGAAACATTAAGGATTGAAAAACTTTGAAAAGTTCTTATAAGAAGATTGAGCTAGTAGACATCAAAAAATTTATGGGCCCATGCCATGACCTTAGAAAGATAAGCGTAGCTAGACCATTACTAGTTAAGGAAGAATGAGTGTGGAATGTCTGCAGAGACAAAGGAGCCCAAAAAGTGTGGAACCTTCTAGGGCATGTGTAAAATTTTGAATTTTGTTATAAAAGCAGTTAAGTGGTTATGTTAAATGGAATGACGTGATCTCATTTATGGTAAATGGGTAGATGGAGGCATGAGTGCATTTAGGAAAGGTGATCTGTCAAGAGTTAATGGTGGCTTGGACTAGAGTGGTAGCATGATCCAACCTAAAAATCTGTTTCATCTTATAAGAGTTCATCTTATTCCTATATCTTGGAAGATTCTTGATTAATTTTAAAGTCATTTTCTCATAAGTACGGACAACGAGTGCAGCTCAGCACATTTTTTTCCTTCAGTGACCATGCAGTCCTCACCCAGCAGTCAGTCTCTTGGGAACTTTGTGACTGAAATTCCTGTGTCCTGTTTTGGGAACACCACTTGTCTAAGCTAAGCAGAACTAGAAGCTGCCTAGCTTTGGTTCTAAATAGAAAGGTAATTGGTCATTACCCTTAATGTAATTGTGCACGTATAACTGAAATTAATAGTCAGGAAAAGTCTTACTTAGAAATGAGACATGAGGAAGTGCTAACTTAGATCCCAAGCTTATTGCGTTACATGACTGACTTTGACACTTGTAATAGTAGCACTTTGTAGCTCCTACCAGAACAGTTAATAACCAACTCCTGTATGGCTTCTGGTTAACATATTAGGTACCCTGGATTCTTGGACTAAAGAGAAAACCATTAGTGATCATTCTAGAAATATTTGTTGAGTTCCTTCTTTGTACGAGCGAGGCATTATGTATTGATACTGTATACTAGATGTGTTAAATAAATAAGATGTAATCCCTGAGACTTCCCTGGTGGTCCAGTGGTTAAGAGGCCCCCTTGCAATGCAAGGGGCATTGGTTCAATCCCTGGTCCAGGAAGATCCCACATACCGCAGAGCAGCTGTGCCCATGTGCCGTAACTACAGAAGCCCGGCCTCTTCACAGCCTGTGCTCCCAAGGATGAGAAGCCACCACAGGGGGCAGCCCTCAACAAAGAGTAGCCCCTGCTCACCACAGCTGGAGAACATCTGTACACAGCAGCGAAGCCACAAATGAGAGAAAAAGAATCCACCTGCTAATGCAGGGGACATGGGTTCTCTCCTTAGTCCCACTTGCTGAGGACTAACTGAGCCCGTGTGCCACAGCTGCTGAAACCTGCACACTCTGGAGCTTGCGCTCCATAACAAGGGGAGCCACCAAAGTGAGAAGCCAGAGCACCACTGCTCGAGAGTAGGCCCTGCTCACCACAGCTAGAGAAAAGCCTTTGGGCAGCAACACAGTCCCAGCACAGCCATAAATAAAGTGAGAAGCCAGAGCACCACTGGTCGAGAGTAGGCCCCGCTCACCACAGCTAGAGAAAAGCCTTTGGGCAGCAACACAGTCCCAGCACAGCCATAAATAAAGTGAGAAGCCAGAGCACCACTGCTAGAGAGTAGGCCCCGCTCACCACAGCTAGAGAAAAGCCTTTGGGCAGCAACACAGTCCTAGCACAGCCATAAATAAGTAAATAAAATTTTAAAAAGATGTAATCCCTACCTCAAAAAGTTTATCATCCACTGGGAGAAACAGATAAGTAAAAATATGTAAGTACCCTAGTAGCCGTAAATTTTAGATGTACTGGAAAATACATTTAGGGATTAAGGATCAGGGTAGGGGTTATATCAGGAATTTTTTTCATCTCAGCTGAAGACTAAACATTCAAGGCCAAGGGAAGCAAAGAAAACGGCTCGAGTAGTTTCTAGTAGCCAAAATTGGAACAATTTGAGCAACAAAATAAATTAGTGTTGGAATATAGATTATAACTCAAAATTTAAGTATCTTTGAGTCCATGCTTATATAAATAATTGAAGAAATGAAAAGTTTCCCATGCAGAATTCAACATTATATAGCTATTCAACCCTCAAGGAGATGAAACATAATTCCCTGCTCCTTAAGTATGGGCTGTGTGTAGTGACTTCCTTCCAAAGAGTCCAATGTGGAAAGAGAGAAAAAAAAAAAAATTACAGTGGAGAAACCTGGCAAGTAACTACCTCAGCCAAGTGATCCGGGTCAACATCAAAAGTTATGTCTTGTTGATACTATGTATCCTGGATATGACATAATAAAAATGACACTTTAACTCTGTGATCTTCCTCGAAATTCATAAATCCAGTCTGAATGATAAAAATATATTAATCCCTATTGAATGGCATTCTACTAAACTATCAGTATTCCTCAAAACTGTCAAGGTCATCAAAACAAGGAAAATGGGAAGCTCACAGCCTAAGGAGACATGACTGAATGTAATGTGATGTCCTGAACAGGATCCTGAAACAAAAAAGGATGTTACATAAAAGCTAAGGAAATCTAAACAAAGTATGGGCTTTAGTTGATGTTAATTCATTAATTGTAAAAAATGTATCATGCTAATGTAAGATGTTAATCATAGGGCAATTGAGTATAGGCTATATGAAGAACTCTTCACAATTTTTCTGTAAATGTAAAAGTACTGTTCTAAGGTAAGTTTGTCAAAAACAAAAGCTATGAAGATAGTTTCAAAATGAAATGCAAGACAGCAGTGTGGTTTAAAGCTGGAGGAGCATATGATAAACCACAGTGATCTGTCACAGCTACCACGGGAATGAAAACAAAAATGGTGGCAAACGTGGCATTTAGAGGAGATCTAAGTGAAGTCTCAACTTCATCACTAACAACTGTAGAGTTTTGCAAAAGTAGACATCTACACTCCATATTTATCTCTAGATTCTACTTACTGAGAGTAATACGCTCATCTCTGATAATAGATTATAGTATGGAAAGTCCATTGTCATTCTTGTGACTTAGTCACTAAGATATCTGAGTGCCTACAATCATCTGTTTCTTCTTTTCGTCTGAGATCACTGCAGCTTCTCGATATGAGAATGAAGAAATCTTCCCATTTGTTTGTGGTTTTAATGTCTTCCTGTTTCTCTGTGAGTCATTTGTCCTTGACCAGTTTTCAAATCAAACTCCCTAGTGCCCAAGTTCTGAAGGAGGTCTTGCATTGGAACTGGGTAGGGAGGCTCATGAATTCTACGTTAAAATTCCAGACAATGGTAGTAGTCTGGGTTAATCAACTATTGTATAGTATATTTTGCAATCTCTCTGAAAGTGAGTTTACGGATTTTCCTACTTTTGCCCTACTGTCAGTACTAATCTGTGACCAGAGGTTTAGGAGCTTTCTGGAGAAAAACATATAAAAATAGTCTTCAGGATTTTCCAGAGGAAGAACCAAGGCAAACACAATTAATTACTTGTATAAAGATTTACCTTTAGTTTTATACACCTGAAAGAATCCATTCTATTCCAGAATCTGTTTGTAAGTGAGCTTCAGTGAAATTGCAACCTAATAGCAACTCAGTTTGGACTGCCCCGGTGCCTCAGTGGTAAAGAATCCACCTGCAATGCAGGAAACGTGGGTTTCAGTCCCTGGGGGGGCAAGATCCTCTGGAAGAGGAAATGGCAACCCACTCCAGTATTCTTGCCTGGAAAATTCCATGAAAAGAGAGCCTACAGTCTCTGGGGTCACAGAAGAGTCGGACAAGGCTGAGCACATAAGCAATAACTCAGTTTACTCTGGGGTTTGGTATCCTCAGCTAGTGGTCCATTAATGGATATGGGCTATTGCTCAAAAGAGATGAGTAAGGTCCGATGGCCACTCTATTCATTCAACAAAAATTGAAGTCCCTTTTATGAGGTAGTCTCTTCCATGCTAGGGGTGAGCAGAATTCTTTTCTGTAAAGGGTCAGATTATAAATAATTTAGGCTTTGTGGGCCGTATTGTCTCTGTCATGACTTCACTCTGCCATTTTAGCATGTGAAGGCAGCCTCAGACAAAGTGTAAACAAGTGAGTGTGCCTGGTGTTAATGAAACTTTATGCATGGACACTGAGATGTGACTCTTTGCCTGCACCGGGTAGGTATTGTTTGTGGCATCCAGGATCTGTCTCCCTTGAGGAACATGGTGTCTTCGATGCAGCATGCGGGATCTTTAATTGCAGATGCATACTCTTAGTTGCGGCATGTGGGATCTAGTTCCCTGACCAAGGATCGAACCCAGGCCCCCTGCATTGGGAGCATGGACTCTTAGCCATTGGACCACCAGGGAAGTGGTGGTCCTGAATTTAATTTAACTATCAAGTGTCAACAATATTTTTCAAAATTATTTTCCAAGCATTTTGAAATGTAGTAACCATGTGTTGTTCATGAGCCATCCAAAATTCCACCAGCTGAATTTGGCCTGCAGGCCCAGATTTGGTGACCTGTGTTCTAAAGTGCCACCAAACAGCAGTGACAGAGAAAAAGGAAAACCGTGAAAAATCCAATCAATCTGGAGCTTGCATTCAAGAGGATAAAAGTATTTCTTCGGTAATGGGATTCTCTTGCCATAATGGTGTGTCTCTAGCGCAGGAACCCGGGACGCGGTTTTGGAGGGCACACAACATGACTAAAGCTTTTTGTTGCTGTATTGATGGCAGTTCCACAGGAGTGCACACAAGTAGTGTGCATGCACCTTGGTATTGCATTTGCACAGAACCAAGGGACACTCTTCTCCGTCAAAGCTCAATAAACAGTAAGACACTTTAGACATTTACTGTTGGAATGGAATATGAAGATCTCTATGCCTTGAACTATGCCTTGAACCCAGAGAAGGCAATGGCACCCCACTCCAGCACTCTTGCCTGGAAAATCCCATGGACGGAGGACCCTGGTGGGCTGCAGTCCATGGGATCGCTAAGAGTCAGACACGACTGAGCGACTTCACTTTCACTTTTCACTTTCATGCATTGGAGAAGGAAATGGCAACCCACTCCAGTGTTCTTGCCTGGAGAATCCCAGGGACAGAGGAGCCTGGTGGGCTGCCGACGATGGAGTCATACAGAGTCGGACACGACTGAAGTGACTTAGCAGCAGCAGCAGCAGCATGCCTTGAACAGAGAGGGCTGAGAGGCCTAGGGTTGAGATTATTTTCACTGAATACTCTGAAAGATTTTTGCAGAAGGCAGCCTGTTTTCTGTGTGAAAGCCAAGGGTATTTTGCAAAGCTGGCTCTCCCGCCCCTTTCCTTTCCTTTCTGGGGCTTTCATTCCTGTGCTATTGAAATTTCTTTTCTGAATATAAAAGCTTTGCCAGCTCATAGCACTTTCATGGAGAATTGGAACCTGACAGATATTTTCTGGGAATGACTGAGTCTCTTAGAAGAATTCAGTTTCAAAGGTTAAATTTTGAAAAATGCAACAAAATGACTTTTTTCCTAAATTAAGCAAATTAACCACTGTTAAATGCCAGCCCAGTTAGCAAGCACTTTATATTTTTTCAATATTTTTCATGTTTAAAAAGCAAATTCTGACCACTGTTGTACTATAAGAAAGAGTCCTCATTTCCACTGTTTGAATTCTCTTTGACCAGTCCCAGGAGAAACTTCTCATGAGCTCTGTGGTTCTCTTGGGAAGGGCACCCTGCTATTCTTAGAAATGGGATGTGGTATTCCTGTGTTTCTGAATTGCAAAGCTTTGCAGTTTCAATAACATATCTTCTCTGGAAAGGCCTCTGGCACTTTTGGAAATTAAAAAGCATTCCTTGTATACAGGGTAATATTAGCATATGCATATTAAAATTATAGTTACTTTTCAGTTTCTTTCCATTATGAAGAATAATGAAGTATAAATTATAAAAATTGCCATCAGACACAGAAGAATGTAATAGCCAAAGTTGATTAGCTGTTCTGGAAGCTTCAGTATGTCTATATAATGGCTTTATCCCTGTACTTTCTGAACATGACGTCTACTTCTGAGATGACCTGCCAAAAGTCCACCATCGTATCTGCCCTGAAAAGTTAGGCAAGTGCCCACAGGGAAATTTCTGAAATGTCCCTTTTCCTACTACATGCCCAGTGCATTCTCTCCTTAGAGAAGATTTAGAGTAGGATTTAGGTGACTACAGGCTACAAACTTGGAACACCTTTGCTGGGGTCTTGCTCTGCACAGGCAACCAGAGGGAAGGAGGGGGAATCGTGACCACAGGCAAGAGAAGAGATTGGTTATCGTGGAGAAGAGTGATATCCGTGGTGCCGCAAGTGGAGGCCAAAGATGTTCCCCCAGGTTTCTTTTCCCTGGAAGTGTTCTTACTTCCTAGCATCTAGACACCCTTTCTGGTCATAACAAATCTTTAGGACAGGAGAGGAATGTCTCTGTCTCTCCCTCTCCTCACCTCTCCCTGGTATATGAGGGTAAGCAGTCTAGTGACACCAAGTATTTTTAACTATTTACTCTTGTTTCTACATTATCTGGGAATCTGCACAGAACCTTGACATTAGTTTTCACCTTCCTGAGCTGAGGGATGGGGAGGGAAGGCCATTTGAGCAGAAATCTAGCCCTTCTGACCATACAATCTCAGTACATTTCGTTAAGTAATCCCTTCTTTTTTGCTCTCAGGGTCAAAAAGCCAGCCCTCTCTCCAAAGCAACCAGTGAACTGAACACCCTATTCAGTGTTGGAATTCTTCATAGGGCACCGTGATTAGTAGTCTTGTAGTGTCTACTGAAGTACATCTAGCACTTGAGAGAGCTCAGTGTTTGCTGAAACATCCTGCCTGGATGGTTCTAATTGCTAGGTGGGTTTTTTTTCCCTGAATTGAGCTTAATTCTATCTCCGTGGAATACCCCTTACCCACCCCACTAGGCCTAGATCTTACTGCCAGGCATGCTGGAAGATACCCAGTAGTACAGGGCGTGACCCCTTCCTGGAGCCCTAGGCAGATAAGATACACACATGTGAAAATAATTTCTATGTAACAGTAATCCTGTGAAGTCAGCATTATTTTTAAAGCATATTCAGAAGGGTTAAATTATTTACTGCATGTGTTATAGTGGAAAGATAGTTAAAAGGGCAGATTAGAGTGTTAAAATGGATTGTATAGAGGATATAGCTTCCCTGGTAGCTCAGTCAGAAAGAATCTGCCAGCAGTGCAGGAGACCCAGGTTCTATCCCCAGGTTAGGAAGATCCCCTGGAGAAGGAAATGGCAACCCACTGCAGTATTCTTGCCTGGAAAATCCTATGGACAGAGGAGCCCAGTGGGCTACAGTCCATGGGGTCACAAAGAGTCAGATACAACTTAGGGACTAAACCAACCATAGAGGATATAGGATTTCAGTGACATTCTAAAAATATTGAATCATATGTCCAGTTTGCTTCTGACCAAAGAGCTGCCAAATGACATGTGTGAGAGTTATCTTCGAAGATGAGACCAGGTACACATGACTGTCAAGATAGCGAGGAATCTTCTAGTTTGATGATAAATTAATCATCTAGTGATGTTTATCTGATCATTAATGTGTAGCAGAAAGGACTTCAAACAGGCAAAATAAAACTGTACCTATCAGATTGCGGAAACACCAAAAGCCTCTAGCAACATTAGTGGGTGACCTGTCCATCAGAGGTGATCACAACTATTGGTCCTAAATGATTCAGACACTCAGCAGCCAGAAGGCAGAGGCCTGGAATCATCCTTTGGAATCATCCTTTCAGACCTGTTTCAAATCTGAAAATATGATCCTGATTCATTGACGCAGAGGGCAAGGAAAGCAGGGTGGAATACTTGTCTGCCTACTGCAGGGGCAACTACAAATTTAAAAGAAGAGGCTTAATTCTTCCTGTTGAAATTAAGGGGAAAGACTTCCTCTCCTTTTTCTTTCAGAACTTCTTTCCTTTTCAAATACATACAAATAAGTCTTCATCATGGCTAAATAAGCCTCTTACCAGCCTCACAGCTCAGGGAAGTGATATTTTTTGTTTTGTTTTTGTTTGATTGTTTTGGCTGTGCTTAGCCTTCATCACAGCAGAAAGTCATCTCTGGTAGTCGTGAGCAGGCTCCAGAGCGCTTGGGCTCAGCGGCCGAAAGGCAGGTTCTTCACCACTGGACCACCAGGGAAATCCCTAGTCTTACAACTCAGGGATGTGGGAGTCAGAGGTGCTTTCTCTTTCTCCTCCACCTGCGTCTGCTGTCTCACCCCTCTGCTCCTGCTGTCTCACTGTCTTACACTGACTCCTGGGGATGAGTAGATGATGACGATGATGACGCTGTAGCCGGTGATTCCCTCGAGGAGGGGGTTTCCCTGAGAAAGATGGGACTTTGCTAGCTGGTAATGTGTTACCTGCTGATGGAGGATGCAGAACGGTGTGCCTGCTGGACTAGCCCTGAGTCTTCTTCATGTCCTAGACCAGACTCCACCTCCTAGAGTCCCTTTTCATACACACAGCATGTAGCTAGAAAGGCTGACATGAGAAATGATCAGGATCCTAGGGTGACTGAGAACTGGGTCCTTATATGAAAGCTGCAGGGTGGACAGTGTTTGGACTAGATGCTTGGAAAGATGAACGAGAAAGGAGTTACACTGATAAATACAAATATGGGAAAAGAAACCAATGTGTCATATAATCCTGTTTCCTGTTTGAATGTGAGGAAAACCAGCCCTCCTATTCGGATCTCTAGCAAAGCTAGTGCAGCTGAAAAGCCACCCAAGCCCCTCAGGCACAAAGGGAATACTGAGTTGACCATGCCCTTCTCCCCCGCGAGTGTCATTCATCTAAAGGCTCCCACACACACACACTTCGGGAAGATCCACAGAAGTTGGCAGCAATGCTTCTCAGTATATTTTCAGTTTACAGCCCCAGGTATGCACTAGATGCTGCGGGGACTTTGGGAACCAGTAGATTTCAAGTATTTGATGGAGCAACCTCATCATGGACCAGGAAAGGATCGCCTACAGGAGGACGTTGTGCTGAGAGAGGGCGATACTCCACCACTCCCTGCAACCACAGAAGAACTGATGGCCTTAAAGACCCATGGAGAGGGTTTGTTCATGGCAGGACTGGATGCCTTTCCAATAAAGGCGAGCTGGGAAAAGTCATGGGCAGTGTATGCGGAAGACAGGGAGTTCACTGTTGATTTCTGTGCTCAGTTTGTTGAGGCTTTCTCTAACGTTATGGGAATGGACTCAGGGTCAGATCAAATCCACACTCCAGTCCTAGCAACCTTTCTCTCAGCTCTCTTGCCTATTCTCCAAACCAAGATTAAGGAGGAGGTGGCAGGATGGCAAGCACAGACTAGTGTTCAAACCTTAGCAGCTGCTATTCAGTTGGGATAATCCAGAGGACAAAGAAAAGGAGAGATTAAAGACTACTGTGTTGGCTACTTAGAACTCTTCACTAAAGGGAATAATGCCAACTCTGGCCAACCTATGAAGAGAGCAAAGGAAGACTCTGCAAAACACCAAGCCATGGAAGGACCGTGAAGAGAGATGGGAACATGAGGAGGTTGCAGAGGTGGGTGAATCAGGAAGGTCTAGCAGGAAAAAACCTTTGCTAGGAAATATTTGGCAAATGGCTCAGGATGAACAGATTGCGGGACTCTCAGAGGTGGAATGTGGGGAACCAAATATGTTGATAAATTTTATTCAGGTTAATTTGTTCTTGCCTTTTCTGGTAGAGCGGGGTGCTACTTATCATGCAGTTTCCTCAGAAATTTCTTGCTTTCCATGTGACAAAAGATAGTACAAGCTGTTGGTATTTGGGGTCAGCCTTCTTGTTCCTTTTCCTCTGTGATTCCCATACAGGCAGTTGCCCTCACTGAGGCTCACATGTGCTTTACTTTCCCTTGATTCTCCTGTAAACCTATTTGGTAGAGACCTGCTCTACCGATCGAAGGCCACTTTATTCTGTACCCTGGACGGAGTGTTCTTGGAGCTCCCTAAAATAGAAAAAAACACTTGAATTGTTTGCTATGTGCCCTCCAGAAGAAAAAGGGGATGGCTCTGCAATCTCATACCATGCTGGAAAAGCACCCCGGAACAAATTGAAGCATCACTTTGGGCCGAAGGAATTAATTTAACTCAAGATCAAGTCAGGCACGATGTAGTGACTGAACAACAACCTCGGTTGTCAGCCGAGGCCAAAAAGTGTCACAGTCTGGGAGGCAGCCAAATTTGCATGTAAAGCAGCCTGCTACGAAGAAACATAGGCAGTATGGGGGACTGCTGCTGCTGCTACTAAGTCGCTTCAGTCGTGTCTGACTCTGTGCGACCCCATAGATGGCAGCCCATCAGGTTCCGCCGTCCCTGGGATTCCCCAGGCAAGAACACTGGAATGGGTTGCCATTTCCTCCTCCAATGCATGAACGTGAAAAGTGAAAGTGAAGTCGCTCAGTCGTGTCTGACTCTTAGTGACCCCATGGACTACAGCCTTCCAGGCTCCTCCGCCCATGGGATTTTCCAGGCAAGAGTACTGGAGTAGGGTGCCATTGACTAGGTGCTATCAATAATGGATCCCAGCTTTTGCCAAATGTGCATAACCTCTGGCAGATCAATTCCATAACTCTCCAGACCCCCTCGTCTGCTCCTTAGAATCTAAGAAGTTTTGCAGTACCGAAATTGGCTGTAGCATCTCCCTCAGCTTTGGGGATTCCAGATTTTGAAAAAAAACAAAAACAAAAACAAAAAACAAAAAAAAAACCCTCCCACTTGTTTGATGATGAACTACTACTTAGGAAAGTATTAACCCAAAACTGGGACTAGGCCATAGACCAGTAGCTTATTTCTCAGATTTTCTGGATGTTGGAGCACTGGTAATGCCTGGGTGCCTCAGAGGAGGGGCAGGGGCCACAGCCACTGTTATTGAAAAGGCCCCGTCTCTTACCTTGGGTCATCTGACGTACATGCCTGCCCATCTGCTATGGCAGCAATCTTACAAGTGCATAAGCCCAGCATGTGTCAGCGTGCCTTCAAGCCAACCATGAGCAGGCATTGATATCCAGTCCTCATACTGTGCTTGGGAGGTACAGTCTCCTAAACTACTACCCTCTTCTAAGATCCTGATCAAGTAGATGATTGTGATTATACAATAGTAATAAAAGAAGATACTAGGCCTCGATGTGATTTATCAGGTGTCTCAGATCAAAAAGCAGATTTGATAATATTTGCTGATGGGTCGTGTACCCAGAGGCCAACTTTAAGGTTTCCTATGCTGTCATTACTTCTCATGAAATCTTGGAGGCTTATGTTGTATCTAAAATTAAATTGGCACAAGCTGCTGAGTTAATGGTTACTAGAGCTGCAATTTTTGGTTCTGGACTTACAATGAAAAATATGTATTTGCAGTAAATATGTGTTTGGTGTCTGTCATGCAAAATTTTTAAAAAATAGAGGACTTTTGACTTCAATGAGAATGAAAAAAATCTCCTGTCAAATTGAAAGCTGATCTGTTAAGTGCCTTACGACTGCCAGCTCACATGTCAGCAATTCACTTTGCTGACAGAACTGCAAAAGCTGCTGTCAAAACATGGCAGAGCTCTACTTTCAAGACAACAAGAAATGTTTGTTCATTTTTTAAAAAAACTTTATTGTGGTTAAAGTCACATAATATAAAACATACTGTTTAACCATATCTAACTGTACAGTTCAGTGGCACTAAGGACATTCACATCGTCGTGCAATTCTCACCGTCATCCGTCTCCCAAATCTTTCGCCTTCCTGAACAGAAACTCTGTCCCCACCAAATACTCACTGTCCATCACCCCTCCCTACCAGCCCCCCTGTCCCGGCCCCAGGGCCTTTGGTAACTACCAGTGTACTTTCTGGCTCTGAATTTGACTATTCTAAGTACCTCACATAAGTGGAATCAAACATTATTTGTCTGCACCAAATAGGAAAAGGAGTACGTCAAGGCTGTATATGGTCACCCTGCTTATTTAACTTATATGCAGAGTACATCATGAGAAACGCTGGACTGGAAGAAACACAAGCTGGAATCAAGATTGCCAGGAGAAATATCAATAACCTCAGATATGCAGATGACACCACCCTTATGGCAGAAAGTGAAGAGGAACTAAAAAGCCTCTTGATGAAGGTGAAAGTGGAGAGTGAAAAAGTTGGCTTAAAGCTCAACATTCAGAAAACGAAGATCATGGCATCCGGTCCCACCACTTCATGGGAAATAGATGGGGAAACAGTGGAAACAGTGTCACACTTTATTTTGGGGGGCTCCAAAATCACTGCAGATGGTTACTGCAGCCATGAAATTAAAAGACACTTACTCCTTGGAAGGAAAGTTATGTCCAACCTAGATAGCATATTCAAAAGCAGAGACATCACTTTGTCAACAAAGATCTGTCTAGTCAAGGCTATGGTTTTTCCTGTGGTCATGTATGGATGTGAAAGTTGGACTGTGAAGAAGGCTGAGCACGGAAGAATTGATGCTTTTGAACTGTGGTGTTGGAGAAGACTCTTGAGAGTCCCTTGGACTGCAAGGAGATCCAACCAGACCATTCTGAAGGAGATCAGCCCTGGGATTTCTTTGGAAGGAATGATGCTACAGCTGAAACTCCAGTACTTTGGCCACCTCATGGGAAGAGTTGACTCATTGGAAAAGACTCTGATGCTGGGAGGGATTGAGGGCAGGAGGAGAAGGGGACAACAGAGGATGAGATGGCTGCATGGCATCACTGATTTGATGGACGTGAGTCTGAGTGAACTCCGGGAGTTGGTGATGGACAGGGAGGCCTGGCGTGCTGCGATTCATGGGGTCGCAGAGTCGGACATGACTGAGCGACTGAACTGAACTGAACTGAATGTATATTAGAATGCATTTTTAAGATTAACTTAATATATGTCCCATAAACAGATTATACCTTCTTTTTTTCCCCTATACTATGCATTAGTTATTTATTTTATACATAGAAGTATGTATATGTCAGTCCCAATCTCCCAGTTTATTCCACCACCCTCCCACCCCAGGTATTCATATGTTTGTTCTCTATGTCTAAATCTCTAATTCTGCTCTGCAAATAGGTTCATCTGTACCATTTTTCTAGATTCCACATAAATGCATAAATATATAATATGTGTTTTTCTCTTTCTGACTTACTTCACTCTGTATGGCAGTCTCTAGGTCCATCCATATCTCTGCAAATGGCACAATTTTGATCTTATCTATGGCTGAGTTCTATTCCATTGTATATATGTACCACATCTTCTTTATCCAGTCCTCTGTTGGTGGACAATTGGGTTGCTTCCATGTCTTGGCTATTGTAAACAGTGCTGCGATGAATACTGGGGTGCATTTATCCTTTTGGGCCATGTTTTTCTCTGGATATATGTTTAGGAGTAAGATTGCTAGGTCATATTGTAGTTCTATTTTTAGTTTTTTAAGGAACCTCCAGACTGGTCTCCATAGTGGCTGTATCAATTTACATTCCTACCAACAGTAATGCCATGCTTTGCAAAAGAAAATGGAGCATGGTAATTACCTAACCCGAACTCGTGCCTTTTGGCTTGGTTGATGCTATGTCATCAACAAAGTCAGCTGAGTAAAAGAAGAATTTAAATACACTAAGCTCATACGACACTTACCAAAAAGGCAAAATAAATTCAAAACGTGTGAAGAAGAGATGTGTTATTTGTCGACAGAATTCTTTACAGGCCATTCTGAGAGCAAGTTCAGAAAGTTCTCCCTGACCAGCTTTACCAGGAACCGGAAAGCCACTGGATATCATAGAAGTAATGTGAGGAAGGGTGGGTAGATTGTGTCTCCTTACGTTGTGTACCATGTTCTGGGGTCCTGAAGTCATCTCCTTTTCAAAAGCTGATGCCCAGGCAGTGGTAGAGGCTCTCTCACTATACTGAATCAGAGAAAGTCACTTTAGTTCTACTGTTCTCCAGAAATTACGCAAATGTTTACAGATTGCCATAAGCCCCAGTCCTCTGGGCAAGGAGAACAAGTGAATCAAACTTTGTGTGGGTGCTAAGTCGCTTCAGTCGTGTCCAACTCTTTGCGACCTTATGGACTGTAACCTGCCAAGCTCCTCTGTCCATGGGATTCTCCAGGCAAGAATACTGGAGTGGGTTGCCACGCCCTCCTCCAGGGGATCTTCCCAACCAAGGGATGGAACCCACGTCTCTTATGTCTTCTTGCATTGGCAGGCAGGTTCTTTACCACTGGTGCCACCATGCTTTGAATAAGGTTCAGCATCTGGCAGGTCAACAGTGGCCTAGAGCTTTATCACTAGTCTTGTTAGAAATTAGAATGGCCCCTACAAGCAAGCATGGATTGTCTTCTTTTGAAATTACGTTTGTCAGGCCTATGAATTGGGGTCTGAGGCCATGTCCTGTGTCCAATTTAATGGAATCCACTCATATGTTCAATAGAGAAGGAAATGGCAACCCACTCCAGTATTCTTGCCTAGAGAATCCTGTGGACAGAGGAGCCTGGTGGGCTGCTGTCCATAGGGTCGCACAGAGTTGGACACAACTAAAGCAACTTAGCAGCAGCAGCAGCAGCAGCAGCATATGTTCAATACTTAAAACTGTGCTCAAGACTTGTCTTTTTCCAGAAACCTTGATAGTTAAAGTTACAAACACCTGGAAGTATCTGCCAGATGAAGTCGACCACCCCTGTCAACTGGGAGACTTCATCTACGTCTACAGAAGAAAGATGGCTCTCACTGAGTGGGGAGGGATGCTTTCTGCTGCTGTCCAGCCATATGCCACCAAAGTGAAGGACATGCTTCCCATGTGAAGCTAGTACCATGGGAGACTGGACTGTGGGTGCTTCAAAGGACCTAACACTTAACTTTTCCAGAGGAAGCAACTGGCATTGACCTCAACTGTAAAGAAATATTCTGGAAAATGTATTACTACTCTCTCAGGCTGCCTAGCTGTCCCATTCACAGCCATGATTATTCTACTTCCTTTGAAAATCACATTTATGAGAAAACAAACAATATTGTCACCCTACTCTCTCTTTCTGTACTCCCAGTAATGGTCCCCACAACCAAATATTTCTCATCAGCTCTATATTGTGCTCTCGGAATGGATATGGGCTGGACTTTAGTCCAGCAACCCAATTATTAGCAGAATACAATTAGGACCATCTTCACTAGAGGTTTTGATGATAACAAAGTGAAAATAAGCAGTATGTACCCAGGTGCTCAAGCTCTAAATTTGACACACAAAAAATGTTAACTGCTTTGTTTAGAAAGATACTGTGGGAAAGAGGAGCATCTAATTAATAGACAAACAGAATGACTGCGAGAGACTGGTCTGATGTCACCAGGTTAACACTGGGTTATTCTGTATATGTCACACTGATTATTTAGATTCATCCTTATGTTAAATTGTAATTCTGGTAATTGCTTTGTTCCTATCTTACCATGAACTTACTGGATATTTAGACAACTGTAAGATGCCCAGAGAAAGGTAGACACCAACAAAGGAAATAACTAGAAGATTATAAGGTTATTATGTTGTAGTAACACAGGGAGGAGATTGTAAGGACAAACAGAAATTAAAATGAGACTTAAGTCTTCATGTTGAAACTAAGGGAAAAGACAGCTCCCTTTTTCTTTCAGAATTTCTTTTCTGTCCTTTTCAAATGTGTTTAAATCTTCATAATGGCTAAATAAGCCTCTTGCCAGCGTCCCAATTCAGAAATGTTTTCTCCTGGACCTGGGACTTCCTGGAAGACATTTTTTGAAACACAAACATCCAGGGAGCCAGCTCCCCCATCTCGCACTTCATGTCGGAGGGTAATAGCCTTTCATGGGCACCATGCTCCAGTTTGCAAAACTACCTTTTGTTCTAACAATATGAGAAGTTTCTTTCGCCTCTGGATCAGGTGAACACAAGTGGTCTCCCAAGTTACCAAGATAAAGTTAGGAGAAACCATGCATGACAGAGGTGTTGTCAAGTCCTCTCCCTTGAAGACTAGTGATTGATCACCTTGGGAACATGCACGTAATGGCCTGTGTCTGCTTGGCTAGATAAGGGGGAGATTCCTTTCTGTCTCTGCAGTCTCTTAGTGATTGCCTGTGATCCACATCATATTCTGGCTTCATGCTCGTTCACTCATCACAGGGGTTTCTTTCTCTACTCCCTTTGTGGAGAGGATATCTGAGTTGGTACATACTGTTTGTTTTTTCATTTTTCCTGTTGCTCTGTGTCTCTGTTGCCGTCCGTAGGCTTTGTCTAGTTGCCACAAGAAGGGGCTACTCTTCATTGCGGTGCTTGGGTTTCTCTTGGTGGTGGCCTCTCATTGCAGAGCACAGCTCTAGGCACAGGCTTCTGTAGTTGTGGCACACAGGCTCAGCAATTGTGGAGCACAGATTCAGTTGCTCCATGGCAGGTGGGATCTTCTCAGTCCAAGGATCGAACCCGTGTGCCCTGCATTGGCAGATGGATTCTTATCCACTGCACCACCAGGGAAATCCAGGGCATCTTGTTTTTAATTATACTATATTGTGTTATAATTCTATTTCTCCAACACTTGCCAAAAGCATCACCAAACGTTACTGGTGGTATCACTATATTCTTACATTTTCTTGCAGAAAAGGCGTGAATTCCACTCCAAACAGCCCTATGGTGGTGTGGCTTTAACAACCACCAACCCCACCACCTCCCAGCCTTCAGGTGACTTTAAAGCAAGGGGGTGCTGGGCTGTTGCCATTATTCTCTTTCTCTCTCTGTATGTTCAGATTCTGTTAAGCTGGACAAGAAGAGACTTGTCCAGCTACTCCCACCAGCCTTAAGTGTGAGGCATGTATCTTTCCTGCAGCAATACCAGATCCCCAAAGACTTGACAGGTGACAGGCTCCCTACGCCTCCTCTGAGCACTGCTGCAGCCCCAATGTCCTTTGCCTTCCACTAAGTTGGGTTTTCATAGAACTGTAATGGCTCCAACTGCAGTGAAACTCTGTATGTGAGTGTCCACTTCCTTTCCTCATTTAGGGACTTTTCTTCAAAGGATCAGGCTAAGGACTCTGCAGGAAAGAAAGGGTCATGACCTTAGTCATCCCCCGCTGATGATCTTTGCCCTATCCTTCCCAGTTTTTTCAAAGATACTTGCTTTCTTAGCTTTTTTTCCTTTTTTTTTTTTTTCCTTTTGGCTGCACTGCACACAGGATCTTAATTCCCCAACCAGGGATTGAACCTGTGTTCCTTGCAGTGAAAGCATGAAGTCTTAACCACTGGACCACCAGAGAATTTCCCACTGGCTTTCTCAGCTTGATTTTCAAAGCCCTCATAAAATGAACCAGCCCTACCTTTCTGCCTGATTCTACTTCCTCCCCGGCCCTGACATTTAAGCTTCTAGCACCCGGCAGTGACACATAAGGGGCATGCAGATATTTGCTGAATAAATAAAGGATTGCTAGCCTCTGTATTTACCACCCTTGAATCTCCTATTACTCAGCCTGCTCACAAGCTAAGCCCTCTATCAGGAATGCCCTGTCCCTGTGGAAACCTTCCATGACTTCCCAGTCCCCTCTCCCTGCCCCTGCCCCCTCCATCCCCACCCCCATCCCATCCACTGAGCAAACCAACCTCTGCTGCGTGCATCCCCAGTGCTCTGTGATGGGTGCCACGAGTAAGGTGTCGCTAGCCTGAATCTGTGATTTAGGTAGGCACACGTGTCCCCTCCACACGGGGAGCGTCACAAGGGCTCCACCTGCCGCTGATTTCCTCTTAAATCTCCGTCTGCCTGTGTGTAGCAGGCAATGGGGGCGTGTTTGACCTAAAGTGCGGAATCTGCCCTTTCTGCAGGAGAGGAACATGCAGAGTCCTCTGAGTCCCTCAGTATCTCCTCCTCGCACCCCTCTCTCCTCCGGCCCTGCCACAGCTATTCTTCAGACGGAGGGAAGCGAGAGACGACAGTGTCACAGCACTGAGGCACGTGTGTTTACAGGCTGGGCTTGTTTATAGACCAGAGGAGCCTGACAATTCTGCCTCCGTTTTCCTCCCTTTCGCCACACGGTGCAAGGCAGCCAAGGAGCCCTCACACCTTCGGGGTCCCCAAACAAGCAGGGAGGCTGTGGACAAACTCCACCTGTGGTGCTGACCTCTCTGGCTCTGAGTCTTGGGCACTTGAGATGCTTGTGAGGCTGCGGGGGGTCTGCAGAGCCTGAGGTTTATCTGGGGGTCGCGGGTCCATGTCACCTCACCTGGCCAGTCACCACGTCCCAGCCCTCCTGGATTCAGAACAGGACCAAGGCAATAGCAGGTGTTCCGTAAAATGTGTTGAAGAAATAGTTGCTTCCAAGATAGGTTTTTCTTGTCCAGAACTCCACCTGTCCTGTTCTCACAGGTACCTGTCCCCACCTGGTCTGTCAGCATCATCCTCTTTATGTCGTGTCCTCCTTGGGAAGTCAGAGGCGCTGCCCGTTTCCATAAAGGAAAAGATGGAAGGTGTCAGCGCCTGATTCCACCTCAGTCGGGGAGGCACCAGCTCTGAGAAACACCCGCAGTCTTCCTGCCGTTATTTCACACTGTCAGTAGAGCGCCCCCTACAGGCAGGCACTGTGTTTATAGTTTTGTTTTGTTTTCAGCCCCAGTACCTACTGTGGTCCTTGGCACATAAGACAACTTTGCGACTGGGAACCAACTCTCCTCGTACCCACACATCAAAAGACGTGTTCCTAAAAGAAAGAAAGAAAGAAAAAGAAAGATGTGTTCCTGCCAGATTGATGGAGCCCCAAAGACTCACCACTCTCTCCTCTCTCACCTGCTTGCAGCACAAATGTGGCATTCTCAGGAGGGTCCCCTCAACCAGCCACCAAAGGAACTGCTTACCCACCAACACACACACACACACACACTCCTTTCTCCTGGTTATTCTCTCAGAATGCCTTTCACCTATTGAGATTGTCAAATAAGATCTTCAAGATCAGCTAGTCCATTTCGCAGATAAAACCAGGGCAGGTTAACGTTCATTTGCCTCCAAATGACAGCTGGCTGCTGGCAGAGGAGGGAGAAGTTGAAAACCTGCCTGCCAGGAGAGTCTCCTTCCTGCACACCTTCAGACCTCCTCTTTGGCTTCTCTCAGCTTCCTGGAAAGAGAGCTGTGAAGTAGTTCACGTCTGGTGAGGGCAGTTCCTTGGACAGCCCAGTAGGATGAAGTGAGAAGCATGTGGCCTCCTCTCTCCCCAATCCTCAGCCCTCCATCTACCTAGAGGTCTCAGGACTTCCACGATGGTGACGGTGGGAGAAAGGAGGTTGGACAGCATGCTCAGGACCCAGCTGGCCACACTCTCAAGTAGCCGTCCTTTAGGCTGCAGCTTACCCTGCTCGCTGGGATTCCCTGGTGGCTCAGTGGTAAAGAATCCACCTGAAGTGCAGGAGATGCAGAGATGTGGGTTTGATCCCTGGGTCGGGAAGATCCCCTGTAGAAGGAAGTGCTACTCACTCCAAATTCTTGCCTGGGAAATCCCATGGACAGAGGAGCCTGGCAGGCTACAGTCCATGGGGTCACACAGAGTCAGGCACAACTGAAGCAAATGAGTGTGCACGCATGCATACGCTGCTCACTAACCTTTTTTCTTTTTAAGTGGTTAGAGAGAGAATTTCTGAGTTCAAGTTTGAAGTGGGAGAATTACTGACCTGATTAAAAACTAACCTCTACGTCCTTGTTCAGGTCACCAACCAAACTGTGGTTTGATTCCCCTTGAGCCAGCTGCCCACCCTGCTTCAGTCACCTGTGGTTGGGGGTGAGGGTTAGAATGGAGATGAACCATCAGTGGCCATGACTGCCCAGCGACCTGTTCCACGGGGACTGGCTTACTCTCCTTTCCTTCTTTCTGCAGAAAAGGCAGAGGGCAGACTCCAGCCCAGACCTGCCCATGTCCTCTGGGTCCTAGGCCCGCTCCTTACCATGTCTGCTCCCACCCTCCTTCCTGCCCTAGAGATGAGGAAGAGAGGCTCAGAGCACCTGCCTGGCCAGGATCTCTGTGAGTAGAGCTTGTATTCAGGACTTCAAAGCAGAGAAAGAGGCATCTGAAAGCAAAACAAAGCATAAGCCACTCCTAGCTCAGACGATTAATATTTATTTAGGTCTGGCTAAATTTGCAGTTCTCAGGGTGTCTGGGAGCAGCATAGTTTACACGCTTTGGACACAGACCCATCGTTAGGGCCATTATATCCAGGAATGCATGACTGCCTTGGAGAACCATCACTGTTTCTGGCTCTTGTTAGGAGCACAGAAGCCATACTGGGAGAGGTCCATTTCTCTCTGCATCTCGAGGCTCTCTGCTGCCCACTTCCCACCTTTCACCAGAGCCCTGAGCAGGCTCCTGGGGACTCACCTGGAGCCCCTCTGCTTGTAATTCCAGCACTTCCAATCACAGCCCTCTTGATCCACCCCTCCCCATATGCCCATGGTCTCAAATCACAGGGGACTCGGCCTCTTCCCTGGACAAAGCCTGTGACTTACAGCCTCTCCCCACATGCCCTGGAGCTCCTTCCCTCTGTCTGGCCTCGAAAATGTATCAGGCAAGAGTGGTGAACGTGACCTTATTACACAGACCAGCCCGAATGGGCTCTAATGTCTCAATATGTGTATGTCTGAACCATTTGATCATTTTTAAAACCTCATTGCTAACTTAGGTTCTGAAACCGTTTTTCATAGCTGCTCATCTGTGACACAATAGGCAAACCTGATATCTCACAACTTGTTGAGAAAGATGTGTAAAGCGTTTCTGTGTCCGGAGGACAGACAAGATGTTGCAGGGCTGCATTAAGATGTTTGAGCCTTTGGGGCTTCCCTGGCAGTCCAGTGGTTAAGAATTTTTGCTTTTACTACAGTGGGTATGGATTCAATTCCTGGTCTACGAGCTAAGATCCTGCATGCCATAAAGTGTAGCTACAAAAAATAAAAAATAAAAACTCTCTGAGCCTCTAAGATAGCCTTCCTTCCTGTATTCCTCCAGCTATACATGCATGCGTGCTAAGTTGCTTTAGTCATGTCCAACTCTTTGCGACCCTAGGGACTGTAGCCTACCAGGCTCCTCTGTCCATGGGATTCTCTAGGCAAGAATACTGGAACGGGTTGCCATGCCCTCCTCCAGGGGATCTCCCTGACCCAGGGATCGAATCTGCCTCTCTTACGTCTCCTGCACTGGCAGGTGGATTCTTTACTACTAGTACCTGGGAAGCCCGCAGCCATCTATAGGTAGCTTCTAAACAAACTAATAAATATCTATTAAAAAAAAATGTTTGAGCCCTAACATTCACATACGAGGTGCTGGTGACTAAAAGAGAATAAATACAGTGGCTGCCCTTGGGGAGTGCCCCACTGAGGGGATGTGTGGTGAGAGGTATCTCCCACCTCCGATAATAGACAATTCAAGTTAAGCGATGCTACATCTGAAAACAACAAACATCAGAAACATATTTCTATGCTAAAAATCAAACAGCTTCCTGGATTGGAGCTCTGGCTTTCCTAGATACACGTCTTGTCTTCTTTGATGGTTAATCCAGTGCTGATCTAGACTGTGGGCTTCCCAAGGGCAAGACAGGGGTGGCAATATCCCAGGTGTCTTTGCCCAGGACCTGGCATGTACCGTGTGCTTCCTACGTCTCTGTGAATAGAGCCGAACTAACTGTTCCTGGGTGATTATATTGATACTGGAGGGGAAATGGTCTGAGAAACCCCTTTCCCATCTGAAATCACTTTTTTCTCATCTCTGGAAGTACTGAGGGGACCTGAAAGAGTGGGCAGTTACAGACATGCTCACCACTCACTGGCACATTTGCTGGATTGGCACATCAAGGGATGACATGGCTGGGCTCACCACTGAGCACAATTTCTTTTTTCTTGGCTGTGCTGTGTGGCATGCAGGATCTTAGTTCCCAGACCAGCGACCAAACCCACACCTCCTGCAGTGAAGCATGGAGTCTTAACAACTGGACCACGAGGGAAGTCCCACTGAGTACAATTTGAGGCAGGACTGGATTCAATGTCTTTGTCCACCAACCTGCTTTCATAATATTTGTGGCTTTGTATCTTTGTGTCTTGAAGATTCTAGACCACTGAAGTCTCCTCCTAAACGGTCAGGCCGTTAAGCTCTTGTCGACTTACACTTTAGATAACAGTAACTTCTGCTGACTTTGGCAGAAGTAAAAGTGGCCTAGGAGAGTATGACAGATAATATAAGTTGCCTGACCTAAACCCCATTCCCAACCTATTTCCTGCCAGTGTCCTTTCCTATGGTGTAGCCATGAGGCACAATTCTAGCTAATAAGACATAGATGGAACTCTACTGTAAGGTTGCTGATCCTTTCTCCATTCTTCCTGTTGTGAATGAGAATTTGATGGTTGGTGCTTCAGCAGCTATATTGCAATCATGAGGGAATGATCAAAAGACCCTTAGAGACATTGACCCTGACTGAATGGAGCCACCTAATTAGCACCAGCAGCAATGATCTGCCTCCAGACTTCTTGTAAAGTGAGAAGAATAAATCCCTCTTTCAGTCTCTGCCTTGTGTTCTCCATTATTTTCAGCCAAAGCTCTTTGACAAATATACAGAGACACGTGGAAAGTGGGGGGCGATGGGGGGGACCACTACCATAGCCATGATTCTATAGGGACTGGAAATAGTCGTTCCTAGAGTAGTTTCTAGCTTCAGACCTGTTGGATAAAGAGCAGGATCCTGAGTGACTCAGATCCTTACTTTGAGTCATGATTTCCAGGACAGCTTGGTGTTCTGAGTGCTAGAACATAGTTCGTGCTCAAAGACAAACTGTTTATGACCCAAGTAGCACCCTATTTAACAACTGGTGTGTCACTTAGAACTTTTCTTGACTGTCTTGTAGGGAGATAGGTAGACCACAGCAAAAATTCTGAAAGACCTTCCTTTCCTCTCATAACTGATTCCCTCAGCAATCATGTGAGAATATGAATCAATATGAATCAATCTGGTTCATATTCTCATGTCCTTATCTCTCAAGGGGCAAAGGAACAGTGACCCCTGAGCGTGAGGTCCCTCTTCTCCATGTCCCAGCTGCCAGGCAGGGTTGACCTTTCTCCAAGGGAGGAAGAGAAATACTCTGTGTGGCCTGGAGCACACCTCCACTCATGATCTACAAGGAAAGGGAGCCAAGAGAGGAGAAGGGGAGGAGGGAGTGGGCTCTGCTCTTCCATTGACATCCTGAGCCCGCTCCCCACTTCGGGCCTCTATCTCCTACCCCTAAAACCTGGTGTTTAGCCAGGTTCCTGTCTGAGGGCCCTTTCTGACGTTTCAGTGTCTGGATTTACCTCATGGGGGTGTGTGCCAACTTGATCTCTTTTGGCTTTTTAGCATCTCCAAAGAATCCCAAAGCCATACACGAAGTGTATCCTTGAGAAGCACAGGGCATTATCCCCGGAAACGGAGAGCGGGGAGAAGGCGGCTGAGCTGGGATCGGAGCCGGGTTGTCTGCCGCCAGCAGCTGGGCTGCTCCGCTGCATCCTGCTGCTTCTGGTTCCCAGTGGGCTCTCGTGCCCTCTTCAGGGCACCACCCTGTTTGTTGGCCTGTGAGGGAGGGAGCGAGGGGTAGAGAGGGCCGTGCCTGCACTCACTTGTTCATCCTGTCCACAGTTCTTAGGACAGGCTGGGGAAAGTGAAAGAGGCGGTATGGTGCTGGCCTTATTGCTGGACTCTGTGGAGCCAAGTTCTAGCCCCTCCACTCACTGCGTGGACTTTAGGGCAAGTTCCTTAGCGTCTCTGTGCTTCAGCCATCATCATCATCGTCATTATAAAATCGAGACACGCCTATCTGGTGGCATTCTTGTGGAATGTGACGTGGAAAAGCGTGGAGAGCAGTGTTGGGCGCTCAGTCAACCTCTCTCAGTGCCCCAGGTCCAGGGATTATCAGCGGATGTTGTCCTCCCCGCTCCGCCTGGGGGCTGGGGCTCACGGGTCCCCAGCAGCTTCTCTGGAGAGGAGGAAAGATGCTGGGCCTTCCACAGTCTCCATGAGCCACAGGACTGAGAAGTGGTCTACTCAATACGGATAAAGTGGGCTGTGTGCATCTGACAGGCCAGGGATAGGAAATCGCTTTTAAAAAACAAAACACATTTTAAAGGCCTGCCGCACAAGCCCTAATCCCTTGAAAAGAAAATGCCTGATGAAAAAGCATTTCAGAAAAGCCATAGGGTGATCCATGGGGGCCTTGTGTAAATAACCAGTTTATCTTGATTATGCTATCTAATCCAGCTCGTCACAATTCCCAGAAGACGATTTAGTAGGAAAATAACAGACAGGAAGAGGAGGACCAAGGGGGTTTCCGGGAGCCTCAGCTGCTCTCTCTGTGACAACTGAGGTCAGCAGTGCCCGGGACAGGGTCTGTAGGTTCATTCATTCATTCACTCGTTAATTCATTCATTCACTCACTCATTCATTCATTCCACAGTCATTAGGTGCTTTCGAGGTACCAGACAGGGACAAGGCAGACTGGTTTAAATCCTCACAGAGGTCACATCCTCCAGAGAGGAAACACTAAGTAAATGACAGGTGCCAATACCCTCAGTTGTACATGCCATGAGGCAGTCATTGGTGACGTTCGGGTAGATAGGCGTGGGAAGCTCCAGCTACTTAAGAGGCCAGGCTTTTCTGAGGATGATGCCTGGAGGAACCAGAGCTGAAAGAGAAGAGTGGGCTTGGGGAGACCTAGGGGAAGAGCTTTCCAGGCAGAGGAAAGGGCAGGTGCCAGGGCAGGAATGAGCCTGCCGGAGCCACTGCACAGAACCAGATGACAGGCAGATAAAATGGCTTTCCCCCAGCAGGGCAGAGCAGGAAGGACACAGAGAGGGCCCCAGCAGGCCTGGGAGCAGGGGGAGCCTTGCTGATGAGGGGGTGTGGGCAGCTCCTTGCAGACCATAGTGAGACTTGGGCTAGGTTGGTGGGAACCCTGTGGGGGAGGCAGAGGGCGGGAGGGGTCCCGGAGTCAGTGCAGTCAAGGTCAGCAAACATTTTTGGGCACCAGTCTTGGGCCATGATCTGAGCTAGAAGCAGGGCCATGAACCTCTCTGCCCTCGGCTTCTGCCTGAGTCAGCACCCATGGGGGAGGTTACTGTCTCCATCCCAGGGAAGACAGAAGTGGATGGCTGAGACCCTCTAGCTGCGTCAGTTCACATCCCTCGCTCCTTCCAAGTAGTGAGGGTGAGTCCTCCCCTCCCCGCCCCATGCCTGCAGCTCCCCTCCATCCCCCAATCCTGTTCACTCTCCCTCCTCCCTCCTCAGTCCTCCCTCTGGTCATCTGCACAGCATCCTTTCCCTCTGTATTTAATTCTCCTTAAACGTCTCTCACCCAGAAAAGCAAAGCAATAACAGAATCACTGCACTTTTAGCCTCTGTTCTATTTCCCTTCCCCCATGGGAAGAGAGGAACAGGGGAAATGTCGCCTGTCCCCTGTACGACACTCCCGCCCCCTGCAAACCTGGCCACAGGCAGCATGGGCAGCGGAACGATGTGGTCACATCTACCAGATCCCTAGCAGGCTCGCCTCCCCAGCCTCTGACCTTCTGGAAAGCTCTTCCTGACATGGCTCAGCTGCCTGCACACCCTTCCCCACCTCACCCCAACCCCACCCCTGGGGCCTCCTCACTGTATCCACATGCCCCCTAGAATACATCATAGTCTGTGATACCAGTTTCTTTCATTGCGCCGTCCACCCAGCCCTGCCATCACTGGGCAGTCCCTAGCCCTGCTCCTGGCATGCAGTAAGTGCTCAAAAAACATTCAGTACAGGGATCAGTGGAAGGCCCGCTCTCTGCTTTAGGGGCTCGCCTTTTATTGGAAGAGGCAAGCGGTACACGCGCCATTATGAATAAGTGTAGAATGGCCAAGTGGTGCGGATCTTACACAGGCCTGGGGCGGGCAGGGGAGCGGCCCCAGTGCAGCAGCCCAGCCTGTTCCTGCTCTGGCAGTGACGGCCCCACGTGTCTGCGAAGCCGCCAGTTGGTGGCAGTGCACCAAACGTTCCCCGGGACAGACAGCGCCGGCAGCTGGTTAATGCTCCGTCAGTATTCTGAATGTAGATGGAGCTGTGTTTGTATGATAAATACACGACTCGACACTTCTATGTGACACCCGAGAAGGGACCTGCCTGATGGCACAGCCCATCTGGCAGCTCCAGCATCAGCAAACGCACTCGTGCTAGCTTCTTCTCCGCGCCCCTTTTTATCCAAAATAAAATCCGTGTGACAGGCTGCGGAGCTACGTTCACATTCCAGATCAGCCTAGCTTTGCTCTTCCTAGCTGTGTCATCTTAATTCTCTGAGCCTCGGGGCCCCTCACCTGTAGAAGGACGTGTAGCAATAGCATTTCCCATATCAGCTTGGTGTGAGCATGAAATGAATTAATAGGGGTAATTAATACAGGTCTGCACTGACAGCAGTGCCCAGCCCATAGAAAGACCTAGAAAGCACCACGTGTTAGCTGTGACTGTGCTTTCTCCACTCTGTGATGTGGGGCATTTGTGATTCTCCCTGTACATGTGTGAACACTCCTTACAGGGTCTGAAAAACCCAACCTGATGGTTTCCCAGGGGCCGTGGATTAGAGATGGGTGCCCCTGGGGGGCAGGGCTGCCAGATGGAGCGAGTAAACATGCAGGGTACGTAGTTAGATTTTAATTTCAGACAAGTGGCAACTAATTTTTTAGTACACATATGTCCATGCAATATTTGGGATATATTTGTACTGAAAAAGCAGCACAGAGGGCAGGGTTTTCTCAGGGCCTTGCTCTCTGAACCTGATGGCCTGTGGTGACACCCAAGTGGAGGAAGAGACAGGAGTGTAAAACCTCATGGCCCATCCCGGAGTCTAATGGCCTGATGTCCTCTCATGGCCTCAGGCCTTGGCCAGGATGCCTCACTGTGTCCCCTCAGTGCTCTGATGGATTCCTTGACTGACTGACAAATGATGCAGTGAGCTGAGGCTTGTGGGTGTGATTTGGGGGGCCTTGGAAGGCTCTTCCCAGGTGATGCTAGTGGTAAAGAACCTGCCTGGTAATGCAGGAGGCATAAGAGATGGAGGTTCGACCCCTCTGTCTTCGATCTTTGATCTTTGATCCCAGGGATGATCCCTTGGAGGAGGAAGTGGCAACCCACTCCAGTATTCTTACCTAGAGAACTCCATGGACAGAGGAGTCTGGTGGGCTATGGCCATAGAGTCGCAAAGAGTCAGACTTGACTGAAGTGACTTAGGATGGAAAGCTGTATTCCCCAACTTTTCCAGCTCACGTTTCCCTGGAGATCTGCAGACTTTCTACCAGAGGACCAGTCTTTCTGTCCCTAGGAGCCTCCTTCAAAGTGAAGCAGCACTGGAGGGTGGCCCTGCACACGCCTACCAAGCCACAATCAGCCAGCACCACATAGGCAGGTTCTGTGAGCCTCGAGGGGTGTAGCTAGCTGAGGAGGGTGGGGGGAGCTTTCAGGGATCTGGGTCAGAGATTTAAGTCCAGACCCTCCAGCCTCATGGATGTAAACCCCAGCTCCACTCACTGGTAATTCTTCCTCTTTTCCCATCTCCCGTTTCAGCCTGGCAGCCTCCAAAGTTGCTGCACGCCTGATTCAAGACTAAACATGAGCTTATGCCAAATACCATGCAGGGCGCTGGGGGAGGGGAGGGATAGGGGCTCCCCTCGAATGGCCCAGGGCAGCATGAGGAGCTGGGGACTATTTGGTTAAAGAAAACTGGGAACATAACAAGAGCTTAGAGGAGCTTTCTGGCTTCTTCTGGAAGGTTCCTGGACCCTGAGAATGATGTGGGCCTGGAGGGAGCATAAGGGCAGGGAAATGGGTGTTTCAGTAGTAAACAGCACAGACAGCTCAACCACAACGACCATGGCTACTGACTGCTCTGTACCTGGCCTGGTTTTCCATGCCTTACAGATACTAATTCACTGTCTCCTCACAGCAGCTTCTTCTGCTCCCACGAGGAAGCTGAGGAGGGGGCTGTCCCACTTAGGAACCACCAGAAGGTCTTTTCTGAAGCCTCAGCTTGTGCGCGATCCTGGGCGAGATGAGCAGCTTCTATGGTGACTGAGGGTAAATTTATTCAAGCTGGAGGAAATGGAGACTTGAACGTCATTCTATTTAAGAAAAGAAAAAAAAGTCGTGTTCTGTTCGTCAGCTGAAATTCCAATCTCTGTGTACATTCATCATGATTATGCGTTTTTGACTCCTGCTTGGTCTGGGTCTGATCTGCCACGGCAAGTGCTAGGAGGGAGAATTCTGGAGCCTCAGGATTGCTTCTTCCACCCTCCCCAGAAAGGGTTGCTGGAAGGGGTTCTCCACCAGAGCATCCTGGGTGGGAGAGTGGGGAGAAGGGGGTGGTGCTGGTGTAGGGAGAGGGGAGCAGCTGCTCACAGGCAAGCACCCAGGTGGCTCTAGTGGTAAAAAATCCACCCGCCAGTGCAGGAGACACAGAAGACACGGGTTCGATTCCTAGGTCAGGAAGATCCCCTGGAGGGGGAAATGACAACCTACTCCAGTTTTCCTGCCTGGAAAATCCCATGGATAGAGGAGCCTAGGGGGCTATAGTCCATGGGCTCGCATAGAGTCAGACAGAACTGAGCCCACACACACATACCCAGCAGAGTCCAGGGCCTAACGCTGCTTCTCCCCAAAAGGGCTCTGAGCACCGGGTCCTCAAGGCCACTAGGGGCGACGTCAGCCTGCGGTTCCCAGGGCCAGCCTCGCTCCCTGCCTGAGAATCCCAAGGGGATTTTTTTAGAACATACAGATTCTGATACAAGGCTGGAGGGAGATTCTCAATCACTGGGCCTGGGGCAGAGCTCCAGGAATCTGTTTTCCAACCTCACTCCTTATTGATTCTGATGAGCCAGAGATCCAGGCCTGCCTCCTGCCAGCTCCTTCCAGTCCTCCCCAGTCCCAGCCCTCTGACTGCAGGTTATCCATCCATTGCTTCATGGGAGGTTCTGAATACTCGAAAGTTCCTTCTTGGCCTCCTTTTGACACCCCACATATCTTCCCCCACCCTGATCCCGACTTTTGAGGGCCAGGCTGCGCTGCCTTCTAGCACCTTTTCCCCTGACAACTCTTTACCTGGGAGGACCAATGCGGGTCACCGCCTCCCGCAGGCACTCCCAGACTACCACTTGGGGGATCTGTTCACTGGACATATTTCTTTCCATCCCTGTAAAATACACCTGCAGCCAAACGGGAGCCTTGCCCTCCAAAGGGTCTGGTCAAGAGAAGTGGCAGAAATCCCTGTACAGACATCACCCTTCCGATGAGGCCCCTTTAAAGTTGAAAAGCTAATAAAACTTTTTTTCCTAGATGAAATGTCCTATTGATCACAACTGCTGTATCAGTTGCCTAAGATGTCAACAGCACCATGGAAGTCTGGGAAATGATCATGTTGACTTAAAACTGCCCCATACGATAGCACATATCAACCCTTAGTGAAGCCTTAAAAAAAAAAGGGGGTGGGGAGTTGAAAAACAGCTTAAAGGAGGCAAACACAGCATCTGCTGTATTAACTCAGAATAGTCCTAGCCTCTCTCACACTCGCTAATTCCACAGTTGCTTTTTTTTTACCTTAACATTTTATTTAATTGCAACCACTGTGTATGTACTGCTTTATGATTCTGCCATTTTCATAAAGTACCATTTTCTTACATCTCTGCAGAGTCTTCCTAATTATCATTACAGTGACCACACAGCACAGCATCTTTTAGCCTGAGTTCAAATCCCTGCCTTAGCCAGCCTGCTGTGGGTGCCTGCAGGCCACCGCTCCTGTCCTATTCCCTGATCACATCTCCATGTGACTGACCCTTATATCTCGTCCCTTGTTCTGTCTTCTGGCACCTGTGCTCTTAACCATACTTCATCCCTGCCTCTTGGGGCAGAGACAGGGTGTCATAGCCTTTATGACACTGTCCATGGGGGACCCCAAGAACAGCTGTTTGAGATGTTACCTTTGCCAACAACCACCACTGCTCATGGAGCAAGGCTACCATGAGTCATCCAGGGGCTGGGCACCTGGTTTACGTTATTGCAGGGAATTCTCAAGACAACCATGCGATAGCCACACATAGCTCTACTTTACAGATGAGAAAAGTGGAGCCCAGAAAGGTTCAGCAAGTTATCCACGATGACACAGCCATTACAAGACAGAGCAGGGCTTGAAATGCAGGTTTGATCACTTCTAAGTTTATGCCTCTGCCAGTGCTCTACGGAGCATGTTCCAGGAGACGTGATCTGGCTCACTGGATATTTGAGCACTTGTGAAAATGAACCTCAGTAAAACAGAGCTGCAGCAGACCTTGCTGACTTTGTACCTCTCCCTTCCAGGCTTAGAGACGTGTGTTTTTCCTCTTATGGTGTGTGAAAGACATTCCTCCCAACCCACCGTACAGATGGAACTGTTGAGGCACAGACACAGGAAGCTGATAGACCAGAGAGGAGTTGAAGACCAGCACTCAGACCCCACAGGCCCAGAGAACAGGTGGAAGGTCAAGGTGAGCATGGGGTCATTGGGGAGAGGATGCCGACGGTGGGCAGGCCTGTCTGCGGTTCAGCCCCTGGGCACTCTAGGCACCAGAGTCAAATTGTCCTCTTCCTGCCCTGTGTCAGGAATGCCCTCCACTTGGGCTGGACCCCACCCATCACCGACCCCTCTGCAGGCCCAGCTCACACAGCCCTCCGCCCCGTCTTCTCCTGACCCAACCCACCCACAGCAATCACACGCTCCTCTGAACTCCTCTGCAATTATAATTTCAATAATTCATTTGGCAATTAATCATATCCTGCCTTGCAACATCTCTTCTATCCCGTGTTGAGCTGTTATTTAGAAGCGCAATTGTTTAAGTTCCCATGAGCAGCATATGCTGCCTTGCTAATCTAGTCGGGCTTTTTGGTTGTTTATTTCCCGGCAGTCAATCAAACCAGGAGGAGACGCTGGAGACCCACACTGAGGGGGTGAGCTGGGATCCTCACTGAGAGGGCGATGGAGGCACAGAGTCAGGACACTCCTGATAGCAGCTTCTGAGAGAGCTAGACAGCCCCTTGTGCCCCTCAGTCTCCTCCCCTCCGGATGCCTCTGTTACGAAACAGTCTCGGGAATTTTCCATGCTCTTACAGTCTCCTGGACTGCGTTACATTTCCTCTGGGCAGGCTCCATTCATTTTCTTCTCACTGAGACTGTGAAACGTGATGTGACGGACTCTGAAAGTAGGGAAAAGAGTCCCAGCCTGGGGTCTGGGTTCTGCCTCTCCTGTCTGGAAGCCTGGAGACTTACTTCACTTCTCTCCGCCTCAGTTTCTTCATCTCTATGATGGTCTGAAAGTGCCTATCTCATGCTCTTGTTACGAGAATACTGAAACAAACCCACTAGCACTCTGTGCCTTCTAAGAGCCTTACGAACACAGCCCCTTTCATCTTCACAGTAACGCTTATGAAGTGGATTCTGTTATTGTTTCCATTTTACACAAAGACGTTCAGTGTAAGGGGGCAGAAGGAGCATAGCAGGGGCGCTTAGCAAGCTTAACACAGCGGAGGCCTAGCAAGAATAACGGTGCAGGATGTGTTTCCATGC
Source organism: Bos indicus (assembly GCF_029378745.1). Taxonomy (NCBI): domain Eukaryota; kingdom Metazoa; phylum Chordata; class Mammalia; order Artiodactyla; family Bovidae; genus Bos; species Bos indicus. The sequence goes on along the minus strand of NC_091775.1, from coordinate 57,964,974 downwards.
CTGTGGGTGTCTGGGTGTTGGCGGGGAAGAGATATTTGGAAGGAGCAGTGGATGGCAGCAGGGACTGGGTGAGGGGTGATGTCTGAATGCTCCTTAGCAGTTTCCAGGTTCCAGGTCTGGTATATGTAGTAAAGGGTGACAGTGGGGAATGTCCCAGGCTTTATCAGACTCCAAGATCAATGCATTTGCTTGAGATAAGCTTGACCAGGGACGAGAGGAGCAATCCGAAGTTGGGTCACAATGTTCCAGGGAGAGTGAAATGAGAGACAGGTGGCCAGAGACCGTTTTTTCCACACGTATCCCTTTTGAAACCCAGAGCCTCCTACAGACAAGGCCCGGAAGGGCCACTGTCACAGTATTCGTGGCAAGAAGGGCGTTCCTGCAGCCTAATCAGGTGTCAGAGTTGCACGGGATAGAAGGTCATCTGCGGCCTTTTCAGATATCCTCACAGCACTCAGACCAGCCTGTCACCTCCTTCCCCCTCTGCCCTCCATGGCCCCCAGGATTGGAAATGCCCTGTTTCCCCTTCCCCAAATGCAGCCACCTAACCAGGCCAGCAGATAGGAACTGCAACGATGTGCCAGGGGCTGGACAGGGGCAGACGGGACCTTGAAGAGGAAAAGAAGGGGTTAAAAAGAGAGCGAGGACTTGAAAGGAGAAGGAGGGGCCCTGGAGGAGCCTCTCTCCTGCCCCAGGAGATGGATAGCCAAGTGAGATGCCCAGGGAATCAGGACCAGCTAAGACCTGGAAACAGCTGATGAACTAGGAAAGATACCCGACCCCAACACCTTCAGGATCCAGCATAGTAGCCTGTGATTACATGTAGCTCCTAGCTAACTCAGTCCTTGGAATGTGGTTTTAGAATTGATTATGTGTTTTAAGTGTAAAATATATGCCAGATTTCAAAGATTTGGTATGAAACAAAGTACCGTATTTCATCATTACTTTTATATTATATGTAGCAATTTAAGTTGCAGCACTATGCTAAGTCACTGTAGTCTTGTCTGACTCTTTGTGACCCTATGGACTGTAGCTCTCCAGGCTCCTGTAGCCACGGGATTCTCCAGACAAGAATACGGGAGTGAGTTGCCATTTCCTCCTCCAAGGGATCTTCCTTACCCAGGGACTGAACCCATGTCTCTTACATCTCCTGCATTAGCAAGCAAGTTCTCTACCATTAGCACCACCTGGGTTATATAGAGGTAAATAAAATATATTGTTAAAATTGCTTTCACTTCTTTTCATTATTTATCTTTTTACTGGAAAGTGCATAAGTGGCTCACAGGATAGTTTTGTTGGACACTGCTGCTCAGACCCTGTGGCCCCTGGGAGGCTGACTGGCTGAGGGGAAGGTGTGCTGTTATAGACTTTATCCCATCTCTCTGCCCCTTGAGCAAGGTCACAGGAATTAAAGGACTGCATGGAGCCTGGCCTTGACCTATAGGGAGAGAACAATGAGTGGGTGGATGGGCGGAAGCAAGGAAAATGGGTCCAAAAAAACACATTTCTGGTTCTCCAACCCGTCTGGTTGCCATCTACAAAATCTAAACACTGTTCCGGAAGTTAACAGGTTAAAGAAATGGAAAAACCCAGCAGCTTGTTTCTTAGTCAGGGTGACGTTGAAGCATCTTAAATGAGTCTCTGTAAGAAAATCATCAAAATAAACACACAGCCTGGGGGCCCTGGGTGATTAGGAAGCATCTTAACTGGAAGGCAGGCGCTGGAGAAAGCCAGGAAGTAGAGTCTGGAGAGAAGAGGAGAGGCATCTCTTTAGAGCCCCTTGCCTCTTGTGATCCTGAGAGGACAGTGACGGCGGATGTTATTGCTTGATGTGTGATGACTGATCAGTCATGGGAGAGGAACACTGAGGATTCAGGGAGTAACATGCCCAGGGTCAAGAGTCAAGACCTCCAAGAAGATGAGTTATTTTCTAGCCCTCTGACCGGCTGTGTGAGCTCAGGAAACTTGCTGGACTGGACTGTGTGTCCCCCCAACTCTACATGCTTCGGTGAAGACCGGAGGACGCAGTGAATGGGAACAGAGACTATCCACTCCCAAATGTGTTTCTCTGGCCTTGCTATCTAACAGGCATCTTTAAAACACATATTTATTTTTATTTATTTATTTGGCTGTGCCAGATCTTAGTTGCGGCATGCAAACTCTTAGTTGCAGCATGTGAGATCTAGCTCCCTTGGCCAGGGTTTGAGCCCGGGTCCCCTGCATTGGGATCACGGACTTTTAGACACTGCACCACCAGAGAAGTCCCAGGCATGTGAAACTTAACATAATGTACCCAAAATTAAACCCTGAGGGTCGCCTCCAAACCTGTTCCCACTTTCTAGTTGCTGAAGCCAGGTCTCTGGAATTCTCACCCCCTTGCTGACCCACTAACAAATCCTACTGGCCCCTACCTTCAAAATACACTCAGAAGCAACCACTGCTGCCACCGTGGTCTGAGCTGCCCGGGCAGTCCTCCCTAGGATCCTGGTGTAGTTTCCCGGTTCACCTCTCGGCTCCTAGCCTCGCGTCCTTGCATCCATAGTCTGCACAGCAGCGGGATGTTCAAACACGTCAGATCCTGAATCTCCCATAGTCCACACAGCAGCGGGGTGTTCAAAACACATCAGATCCTGAACCTCCTCGGATGACCCCACGGCCCCCATTGCCCTCAGATAATGGCCAGGCCCTCGGCTACAGTCCAGTCCCCCAGCACGTCCTCACCTCACCTCCTACCCCTTGGCCTGTCTCCCCTCAGACACTCTCTCCGCCATTACTCCTGAAACACCCCACTTCCGGCTTCACGCGTGCTGGTCACTCTTCCTGCATTGCTCTGTCCCCAGACACCTGCACCACTTGAGTGTTCACCGCCTTCAAGTCATACTTAGACTTTCACACAAACTCCAGTCCCAGGACTCCCAGCCTCTCCGTCTGCTTTACTTTTCCTCAGAACACTGGACACTTCCCAAACCATATATAACTTCTTTCTTTCCTTTCCATCCAACTCCTGCCCCACCCAACATTGGTTAAGAATTTCTTTTTTTTACCCCCTGCCATATCCCTGATTTTTAGAACAGTGTCCAGATGTGGTAGGCTCTCAGAAAAAGCTGGATGAATGAGTGACTGAGCCCCTCCCTCACCCCAGCCGGGCCGGGGAGGGGGTGGTGTAGTGTGTGTGAGTGTTCGAGGGGGTGGTGTGTGTGTGTTTTTGTGAAGGGGCGATAAGTATACCCTGCAGCACAGGGAGGGAGGCCCCTGCTACAGGGAAGACACAGCCTGCTGCTTCTGAAACCCTGAGCCTTCCATCTCATCCTCCCCTTCCAGCACAGTCAGTTCGAAATCAGTAAAACAGCATCTCTGTCTTGCTCTCTGTAAGAGCCCTGTTGCTTTGGGCAAACCCTGCAAAGGAGGCCTCTCTCCAGGCTGGGCAGCTCTGCACCCTTGGTGGAGGCTGGAGATTTGAGAGACCAGGGCGTTTTCCTAGTTCGGTTGGAGCTCAGAGAGGAGATGTCTGTGCCCCAGGGTAGGGGCATCCCCCTGAGGGTAGGGGCGCCCTGAGCTGCCGGGTCTGAGTGGGAGGGCTCTTGAGAGGGTGGCCTGGGGGAGGAAGCTGAGGCCGGCTGCAATAGGGGCCTCCTGGGATACTCAGGGAGACAGGTGTGGGGAGGCAGGACAGGGCATGATGTCTCCCCAGACAGGTTAGGTGGCAATAAATTGGGACCATCTGTGCCGTTGTTCGACATTCTGAGAAAAGCCCGATTCCCAGAACAAAGGGAACAGCTCTTTAGAGAGAGGAGAGAGAGAAACACAAACACGGCAGCAAACAACCTATACACACACACACCCCCCTCATCTAATCATAAAAACATATTCCAAACAGGCTCCAGAGCTATCTTTGGAAGGGATGTTGGAAATATATATATATATATATACACACACAGATACATACACACATCCCTGAAATGTTAACTGTCAGCTCTCAGGAAATGGCTCTGCTTGAACAGACTTCCCCGGACCTTCATTTCATGACTGTTGAAAACAGAATTTTTATAAGGCGAAGCCAAACAGAACAGGTGACAATTGTTCTTGAAGACTTTTTTTTTTTTTTAAACACCAGCCACATTTCTCTCATGCCCAAAGCCACCATGGCTCTTCTGGAAGCTCAAAGGCATTCTTCTCATTACTAGGGATGAGGGGGAGGAGGAGGGGGAGGCAATTGTGGGGACGGGTCCAATGTCAGGTGCTGTAGAAGAGTGTAGACCTGTAGAGCAGTGACTGAAAGTCCTGGTTCCTACAGGGCAGGCGAACTCTTCCCTAACTTTCTTGAGCCTCAGCCTTCTCATCTGTGTAATGGGAATGATGCCCAGGGCTAAGATGAGGCTTTGAGAAGCAGTGGGTGTAAAGGGGCCATGAGTCATCAGATCCTTGAGAAGGACTTTGGTGTGAGGATCTTTTGCTTCCTAAACTTGGAGGCAACACGAGGAGGCTTTGCAGTCAGAGGTTTTTCTGGCTCAAATTTTTGACAAAAAAAAAAAAAAAAGGTAGGCTTGGAGGCAGGTAAGGAAAAAGAGTGGAAGGGAATGGGGGGCTTTCCTGGAGGTCCAATGGTTAAGAATCCACCTTGCAATTCAGGGGATGCAGGTTTGATCCCTGTTCAGGGAACTAAAGTCCTGCACGCTACGGGGCAGCTAAGCCCTCACACCACAGCTATAGTGTCTGTGCGCTGAAATGAAAGATCCCATATGATGCAACAAGATCCGGTGTGCCTCAGCTAATACCCAACACAGCCAAGTAAATAAATAAATATTAAAAAAAGAACGAGAGGAGGGGAATGAAATGAAGGAGTTTTGGGGCTGATGACAGGAAACAATGGGACCAGAACAAACGTGTGTTTAGAGCGTGATGCTTTATTAAACCTCACTTGAGCGCCCAACCTCCCTGTAGAGAGACTGACAGCCTTTCCCCATAGTCCACAGAGGCAAGCCAAGGCTCAGAGCTGAAATACCTTGTCCAGAAATATGAAGGTGGGATTTGATTCAAACCTGTCTCCCACATCTGAACTGAAAGGTCATCAGCACACCTGGATTCTAACCCCTCCTCACTCACTCACTGCTGTATGTCCTCAGGTATATCGCCTCAGGTCTCTGAGCTTTCCTCCCTACACCTGTAAAATGAGGGGAGTGGGCTAGAGGACCCCTGTAAGGCTTTACAATGAGGACTGTGCTACTGTCATGATACTCACTGTCTGACCCTGTGGAAAGATTATGACTCCCCCCTGCTGAGGCAGCCTTGACCATGTGACTTGCTTTAACCTATGAAATATATATTTATATATATTATTGTATTTTTTAATTGAAGGATAATTGCTTTACAGAATTTTGTTGTTTTCTGTTAAACATCAACGTGAATCAGCCATGGGTAAACCCTTGTCCCCTCCCTCCTGAACCTCCCTCCCATCTCCCTCCCCATCCCACCCCTCTAGATTGTTACAGAGCCACTATTTGAGTTCCCTGAGTCATACAGAAAATTCCCATTGACTATCTATTTTACATACGGTAATGTAAGTTGCCATGTTACTCTCTCCATACATCTCATCCTCTCCTCCCCTCTCTCCTGTGTCCATAAGTCTGTTCTCGTTGTCTGTTTCTCCATTGTTGCCCTGCAGATAAGTTCATTGGTGCTATCTTTCTAGATTCCATATATATGGATTAGTATACGATATTCCTCTTTCTCTTTCTTACTTACTTCACTCTGTGTAATAGGCTTTAGGTTCACCCACCTCATCAGAACTGACTCAAATGCATTCCTTTTTATGGCTGAGTAATATTCCATTGTGCATATATACCACTGCTTCTTTATCCAGTCATCTGTCAGTGGGCATCTAGGTTGTTTCCATGTTCTAGCTATTGTAAATAGTGCTGTAATGAACATTGGGGTACATGTGTCTTTTTCAATTTTGGTTTCCTTAAGGTACTTGCCTAGGAATGGGATTGCTGGGTCATATTGTAGTTTTATTCTTAATTTTTAAAGGAATCTCTATATGGTCTTCCACAGTGACAATTTACATTTCCACTAACAGTACAAGAGGGTTCCCTTTTCTCCACACCCTCTCCAGCATTTATTGTTTGTAATAAATAAATAAAATAATAAATGTATTTACGTAATAAACAAATAGATAAAAGACTTTTTGATGATGGCTATCCTGACCGGTGTGAGGTGATACCTCATTGTAGTTTTGATTTTCAGTTCCTCTAATAATGACCAATGTTGAGCCTCTTTTCATGTGTTTGTTAGCCATCTGTAAGGCCATGAAATATTAATGGAAGTCACGGTGACCAGGTCAAAGCAGAAGCCTGGAGAGCCATTGCACATGGCATCAGTGCTTCTTTCTTGGCCCGGTGGGGCTGCTCTGCATCAGCCCTGGTCCTGGCAGGGAGAGGGTGTGGAGCTGAGCTCTGCAGACCCACCAGGAACATGAGTGTGCACACGGAAGAACTCCCGGCTGCTCGAGCCACTGAGGTCTGGGGCCGTTTGTCACCATTGCTGGACTTAGCTTAACTACAGTGATTACACGAGGAAAGCAGGAGGAAAGGGAGGCCAGTGGCCTGGGGACTGACTGACTCTGACGTTGCTTGAGAAAACTTGGGAGCCATGGAGGGAAGGGAAGTGCCTAGGGCTTCCTCTGGGATGTAAATGGCTCACTCAGTCACCTGAACTCCCACTGATCTCCCAGAACAGGGTGTCCAAAGACTGTGGGACAGACAGAGAGCGCTGAGGGTGGGAAGGGACGCCACATCCCAGGATCAATGGAGCAATATAGTAAGAGGGTGTGAGGTCAGCAAACACAGAAAAGAGATGAGAGAGCACTTAGGAGGATGTTGCAAAATATTTCTCTTATTTCTAAGAGGAAACAGTATTTTGAAGGTAGGGGGAACTTAGCTTGTTTAGGACTGTTCTCTTGTTTGACAGGTGAGAAGACTGAAGACCTAGGGGACTGGATGGCTTGTCCCAGGTCACACTGTGTGAGTGGCTATCGGAGCTGGGACTTGGGCTGGAGTCTGATCAGTCTCGTTCTGATTGCATCTTTCTGGTTTCTCTTTAGTGATTAACAGTGAAACTTTTCCAAAGAAAGGAAATCCGTAAGTGTTAGTCTCTCAGTCGTGTCTGACTCTTTGCAACCTCATGGACTATAGCCCTCTGTCCATCGAATTCTCCAGGCAAGAATACTGGAGTGGGTTGCCATTTCCTTCTCCAGGGCATCCTCCCAATCGGGAGATTGAACCCAGGTCTTCTGTATTTCAGGCAGATTCTTTCCAAAGAAAAGGGCAAGTCATTTGATTTGAAGGACAAGGGAGGTGGGAGCTGGAAATTGGGGTCCCCCAGTCCACTGGGAAAGGGAAATTCTGGGGAGACAGATTAGGGGGATAGGCAACTGGCTCCAGCAACCAAGCACATCTAAGGTGTGGGCTTTCCAGGAGGAAAGGAGCAACTCAGTGAGCTGGTGTTGAGGGCCTGGAACCCATAGGCCTAGGGTCACCCACTTACTGTATTTCATCTCACACAGTCAGAAGATTCCCAATAATTATAGGAGTCATTTGAGGCTCAGGGAAGTTAAATAATTCACCAGGATCTCAGAGTTCATGAGTGGCAAAGCTGGGGTTTGAAACGAGGCCACTATGATCCGAAGATCCTACTGAAGAAAGGTGGTCAAAGGAGGGTGAGATAGCCCCAGCTCAGAACGGCTGTCTGAGCTTTCAGCCAGCAGCCTCCAGCTGAGAAACCCTGCAGCTCACCTGGAGGGGCTCAAACCCATGGCTGGAGCAGCCTGGACTCCTGAGTCACATTAGCCTGTGTGGCTTGATCAGAGTCTTCCCCGGCCAGGCTCCCACTTCCCATGCAGCAGCCAAGAATGAACCAAGGTCCTCGAGTGCTCTTGGCTGTGTGGAGACTTCCACAGGGACCCCTGTGGTTCCTGGGCCACCTATACATGACAGACGACTCCGGCCCTTAGATCCACCCGCACAGGCGACCTAGAAGGTAGAGACTGGCCCAGGGACGGCTTGATGGAATCTGGCTGTGGCCCAAAGGCACGTTTGTGGCTGAACATTTTTTCCCAACTAATAAACAAACAATCATTATTTTTCTCTGGCCAAATGGAAGCTGGCCTTGGCGGGCTCAGTGAGAGAGCAAAAATACTGGGTTATCGACAGACCAGGAGCGTTTAATAGGCCACAGACCAATGAGGATCTGAGATGGATGAGGGCTGTGCTATTGATTATCGGGGTCCCTCCAGCCTTTCCAGAGGGGCCCCCCATCCTGTATTCTCTCTCCTGGGCAAGACTCCAAGAGCTCCCCCAAGAGATGTAGCTGGACTGTGGGGAGGGCTGGGTCCCCTCCACCCACAACCCGCTGAGAAAGAACGAGTGCGCAGCTGTGAGAAACACGACAGACCCTCCAAAGTGCGTGACTTTAGCTCCAAATCCTGGAGACACCAGTCACAGCGCTGTTTTTCTTCTACAGTAGCACAAAAGAGCAGATCTTTCAGTAAGCTCTAAAACAGCAACCACAGAAGTGATGTCTCCCGCCCATTCTTTTCCCTTGGTAGCAGAGTCAGAGAAACTGAAGGAAACTCCCCTTTGTCTGGCTGAGCCCAGGGTTCTTGGAGTGTCCTGTTCCTGGGAGTTGGGGCAGAAGGAGGGAGGGGACCCATGCCCACCCAGGCTGCACTGTGCAGCCAGAGAGAAGGTGACAAAGCCAAAGGGAACTGGGGCGGCCCACCAGGCAGATCTAGGTCCACGTGGCCTGGGAGTTCCACCACATCCCCAAAACTGTGGGCAAACCTTTGTGCAAATGGTCCCTAGTGTTTAGGAGATTTTCAAAGGGGTGGATGCAAGCTAAGTCCCAGGATCCTGGCTGCCCCTCTGCTTTACTGAAGTGGGTGGTGGTTCCTGATAGTTTTTACAGCACAGCTGAGAAGAGGCCCCCAGCTTCTCCCGACACCCACCTCCCCTTTATCCTCCTGTTTCCCAAACACAGGATCACCTCAGGCTGAGCCAGGGAATCCTCTTAGGCCCCATCCCACCCGCCCACCAGGCCATGACCTCCAGACCTTCCGAGGGAGGAAAGCCCCGACCCCCTCATTCCTAATCTGCAGTGAAGCAGAAGGAATGATTGACCCTGTAAGGGCGGCTCCTGTGGGCCTTCATTTAGAGCCCCTGCAGGTGTCTCCCATCCGTTCTTATCCCTTAGTAGCCAGAGTCAAAGAGACTGAAGGAGACTCCCTTTATCCGGCTGAGTCCAGGGTTCTTGGAGCGTCTTTCTCCTGGGAGTTGGGGCAGAAGGAGGCAGGGGACCCGTACGTTGTTCGGTCAGAGAGCAGGCACCTCACGCCTGCTGTGGGCGGGCAGGGTCTCTGCAAGGTGGGCCACGTGGCCTGCAGGCAGTGCTTCTGGATGAGAAACCACCCAGTGGCTCTGAGGTCCCCGAGGAACCTCTGCTCTGGTCGCCGTGAGGGAAGGACTCACAGGCGGAATTTTTAAATGGCCGGGTTCCTCCTTTTGCAGGAAAGCCCTGGGTTGGACAGTGAGTGTGGGAGTCTCTGCTTCCCGAGGAAGACAGGAGCTTCCAGGTGGCATGAACGAGATGAATCGCAGTCTCCCTTCAGGCTCACCTTAGCCAGGTGCCTGCCAGGGACTAGAATCGTGTGTGTGCTGTGTCAATGGGAGGTCGGGCCATGGATGGGATGACCTCTGAAGCGTCTGTCAACACTGGCTGCTGGGCCAAGAGGTCAGGGGCAGCCGCTGGAGGGGCCCCTGGTGACAGACGATCCGGGACTGCCAAACACCTCAGGGGTGAGCGTGCGGCTGCTGTGAGAGCCAGGAAAGCCAGATGGACAAGCCCAGCCTCTTATGGGTGGAGAATCCAACCGAAGCATGAAGCGGCTCAACCTGTGCAAGACCGCCAGCTGAACTGAGCCTGGGAGAGGCGGCCAGGCTGGGCAGGGAGCCGGGAAGGCGCAGGGTTACAGGCAGCTGTGGAGGACGCTAGCCTGGGGCAGGCCTCCAGGTAGGCAAGTCAAGTGGAGGCATGAACCTTAGGAGCAGGGCAGCCTGGGCTCCCACCCCGCCCGGCCCATCACAGTTCTGGGATATTGGGCATGCTATTTCTTGAAACTTGATGTGTGGTTCAAGAAACAAAGAGTCCAGCAAATATTGTTTGATTCCACTTCTGTGAGATATCTAGACTAGTCAAATTCCTAGAGTCAGAAAGTACATTGGTAGATGCCAAGGGCCAGGAGGTTGGGATGGAGTAAGAAGGGGAGATGGGGAGTTCGTATTTAATGGGGACAGAGTTTCAGTTTAGGAAGGTGAGAAATTCGGGAGATGGATGATGGTGAGTTGCACAACCCTGTGAATATACTCAGTGCCACTGACCTGTACAGTTAAATATAGTTAAAATAGTATTTTTTAGATTAGGTGACTTTTACACAATTTAAAAGACACATAAAAAAAAAAAGAAAGAGTCCAGTCAAGGCTTCAGAATCCTTCCTGATGTCCAGCTCCTGCTCCAGGCTCTTGCCCTGATTGCTAGACTCCGCCCAGATGCTTGCCAGGTGACCTGTTCTGCTTTGCACCTGGCCTTGCTGGCAGGGGAGCTGTAGGCAGCCAACTCCCCCCGCCCCCACCAGGAACCATCACAGCTGCATCAGACCAAGATATATGCAAGCTGTACATTTAAGCTTTGGGGACCACAGTCCAAATAAAAGGATAATTAGCACATTTCTAATTGCTCTTCCCCCCTGTGAACACCAGGCCCAGGCACCAAGTGCCCGAGTTACACACACACACTCTGCACTAGATACAGCAAACAGGAGTAAGTGGAGCATCCAGATGTGTGTAAGTCATGCCGAGGAACCTGGAAAGAGCAGTGACTGAATCCAACCCACTTAACATTTCCAGGCATATCTCTCTCTGCGGTTATTGTCTTATCAAAGATTTATATCTGTCTCATAGGTATTTTTAAATCCTTGGTCTCTTGTGAGGCCTAAAGCCAAGAATTGACATTTCTTCAATGTAAATAGGAAATATTACAGAATGAGTTGAGGTCGGTTTTTTAAAAAATTGCTTTCCTGACTTTTAACCCTGCAGTCTTGCTGACAATTGAATTCTACCTGCAGTGGCTCAGGAACAAGCTTGTGATTGCTTCAGCATGACACAGGGGTTTCAAAGCAAACCATCTACTTTGCCAAAGAGTGGCTCAGGTCTGCTGGTGCCAGTCACAAAATAAACCCAGTTAGAGAAGGAAGGTCATCAGCCATGGGTATGTGGGTGACCCGGCCCCTACAGGAATCACCTTCATAACTCCCATGTCAGTCTGGCACTGGGTACTTGGAAGGCCTCTCCCGGGAAGATGAGTCTGTGATGGAAGCTGTGTCCCCATGCCAGTTTCCAGGCACAAATGAAACCCAGGGTGTCTCCAAGGTTATTCTGTGCAGTTGCATAGCATCCTTTATTGAACGGTTGCCCTGTACCATCAGAGCAAAATCCTGAGGCTCACAGCGGTGTGGAGCTGTCCTGTGAGCCCCACTAACAAGGCCAACACTGAGGTAAAGGCAGGCTTAGGCTTAGGCCACGTGCTTCTCCATCCACCTGTGACTCCAGTCCTAGGAATTAGTTCACTGGAGATATAAGACCCCACCTGTGACCACTGGAGAGCCTGGTCCATGTGCTTTTATATTTTTGGTTTTACTTTTTTTTTTTAATGAGGTATAGTTGCTTTTACAATATTGTACTAGTTTCTGCTGTACAACAAAGTGGATCAGCTATATTTATACATATATCCCCTCCCTCTTAGATCTCCCTTCCCCCATCCCACCCTTCTAGGTCATCACAGAGCACTGAGCTGAGCTCCCTGAGCTATGCAGCAGCTTCCCACTTACTATCTGTTTTACACATGGTAATGTACTGTGAAGGGCTTCCCTGGTGGCTCAGTGGTAAAGAATCTGGCTGCAATGCAGGAGACATGGAATTGATCCCTGGGTTGGAAAGATCCCCTGTAGAAGGGAATGGCAACCCACTCCAGTATCCTTGCCTGGGAAATCCCATGGACAGAGGAGCCTGGCGGACTTCGGTCCACGGGGTTACAAAGAGTCAGACATGACTTTAGCAACTTAACAACAGCAAGTGCACGTACGTCAATCCCAGTCTCCCAGTTCATCCCACCCTACTCTGTGTCCATACATCTGTTCTCTGCATCGAGTCTCTATTCCTGCTCTGCAACAGGGATCATCTGTACCATTTTTCTAGATTCCCCATACATGCGTTAATATATATTTGTCTTTCTCTTTTTGACTTCACACTGTATGACACGCTCTAGCTCCATCCACATCTCTATAAATGACCCAAATTTGCTTTTACATCTGTGTTGGGGAGCTTGGATTCTGGGATGTGGGGATGGAGAGTAGAGTGTGTGTGTGTGTGTGTGTGTGTGTGTGTGTGTGTGAGAGAGAGAGAGAGAGAGAGAGAGAGAGAGAGCTGGGGCTCTGGGGTAAAGAGCAGGAAGAGAGGAGAGGGGACTGAGGAAGCAGATGGAAGGGAAGAGAAGTGAGGACCACTTACCTCCCTCCTTCCCCGTCCATCTCCCTTGAGTCCCAATTCTTGACTCCTTGTCTCAGACCTCCCTCTCCCCTCCCCTCGCCTTCCCCCCTCACCTCCTCTCCGTCCCTAGCTGCTGCCCCTCCAGCCCCTGCCCGACAGCAGTTAGAAAGGTATGAAGACACATCTCTGCGACCAGCACACAGGGGGCAGAAGTCACCTGGGATGTGCTGAGGAGGGGGCTCCCGTCTTCAAAGACATCCAGGCCTGGGAGGCCAGCTTCTAGAAACTCGCCGAGAATCTTTCAGGCTGACAAAGCAGGCAAAGTGTGATGCGTCCATGAGTGTGTTTGTGTGCATGTGTGTACAGGGGGCAAGTTAGCTCCACCGCAGACAACTTCTTGTGGGTGACCTTAAATATGGAGCCACTGGTGCATTTAAAACAAGACTCAAGTGATTAGATTAAGAAGATATGATATATACATACACAGTGGAATATTACTCAGTCTTAAAGAAGAAGGGAATTCTTCCATTTGGAGCGACTTGGATGGACTTAGAGAATATTATGCTCAGTTAAATAAGCCAGACAAAGACAAATACTGTATGATATTACTTATATGTGGAATCTAAAAAACAATACAAATGGATGTATGTGCAAAACAGAAACTCACAGACCTAGAAAACACACTTATGATTACCAAAGGGGAAGAAGAGGAGGGATAAATTAGGAGAATGGAAGTAACAGATATAAACTACTGTATATAAAGAGAAACAAGGATTTACTGCATAACACAGAAGACTATATTCAGTATCTTCTAATAACTTATAATGGAAAAGGATCTGCAAAAATACCGAATCACTTTGCTGTACACCTGAAATTAATATTGTGAACAACTATCCTTCAATAATCCACTCCACCCAAATGATGGACATTCTACCTATACACACATGTGCAAAGGTACTGGGGAGGCACCTGCAGGAGGAGACAGCTGAGGAGCTACCTTGGTTTCCTTGCTTTTCTGTGGATTCCTTCCCACTTCTCTCTTTAAAAAAAAAATTTTTTTTTTTAGTTTTTAATTTTTATTGGAGTATAGTTTTTATTGGGGCTTCCCTGATGGCTCAGATGGTAAATAATTCACCTGCAATGCAAGAGATCTGGTTCCCAGATCCAATGGGAAAGGAGATGGCTACCCACTTCAGTATTCTTGTTGCCTGGGAAATCCCACGGATAAAGGAGACCGGCGGGCTACAGTCCATGGGGTTGCAGAGTCAGATATGACTGAGTGACTAACATATCATATATATATATATGATGATTTACAATCTTGTGTTAGTTTCAGGTGTACAGCAAAATGAATCAGTTATACATATATCTACTCCTTTTTATTTTTTTATGTACTTTTATTTATTCGGTTGCACTGGGTCTTAGCTACAGCATACTGGATCTAGCTCCCTGACCAGGGACTGACCCTGGGACCCCTGCATTGGGAGTGTTTGGAGTCTTGGCCACTGGACCACCAAGGACATCCCTCCACTCTTGTTTAGATTCTTTTCCCATATCGGCCTTTACAGAGTATTAAGTAGAGTCCCTTCTCTCCTTAGGCTTCATTTCCCCAAGCCTTTCAAGTATTCGGTTTCTATTCTTCATTCAGGCAGAGGGGTTCTGAGTGATGGCTGGCTTCCTGTTTCTAGTGCTTAGCAGACTCTGAGCTCCCCGAGGGAGGCCTGAGTCTGTCCTCTCTGCATTCCTCCTGGCCTGGTGCCCTGCCCTGCTGGAGCAGAAGCTCAGAACACATTTCAGGGAGAAGGAACTTGAGCCCTCACTTGGCATCCTCTGCCCTCCCCGCCGTGTGCCCCCCGCCTTCTCGCCCCAAATCTCAGGGCCAGCCGTCTTATCTTCTGTCTTTACCTCCTTCCTTCCTGGCCATTGGGCACCAGAGAAAGCTTGTGGGCTGTGGCATGGCCCTTTGGGACACAGCGGGTGGTGGGCACCTGGTGGACATGCTCCGTGTCCAGGGCTGCTCTGCACTCTGGGCTGCTGGCTTCCAGGGCTGCTGCCAGGAGGGGCTGTTTCTGGATCGGAGAACAGAGCTGCTGAGTCCGGTTGGGTGGGTATTTATAGAGCCAGCCTTGGACAGCCAGGATGCTCACAGGCCTGGAACCTTCCCTCACCCTGAGGTTTCTAAAGATAGAGCCGTGTGGCATCTGGTATGAGACAAGGTACACTAATTCCTTGTAAGTCCACCAAGAATTTTCTAATAAATGCTGACCACTTTTCTCAATGCTGCTTCTCCCTTCTCCCCCTGCCCCTCGGCTTGGTCCTGCCGCTAGTCCCGTTCATCCGTAGATGATGGTCCGCTGTCAGGGAGACTGAGGGTTGACAGGTGTGAGTGCCTTGCTTAGGATGGTGATGCTAGCCCAGGGCTAAAATCAGCAGTAGGGGATGAAAGGGGAGGGCAACTCACATTTCTTTGTTGTTCCTTGCGAGCACTGTGCTGGGTGTTGCATGCACTATGACATCTAATCGTTGCACCATCTCTGTGCAGTAGGTGTTCTAACACCCATTTTACAAATGGAGAAATATGTAAGGCTCAAAGTAAGGACTGCTTGAAATCGCTCTGAATTGGTGGGGTTAAGATGCACCCCACTCAGCCTAGGACCCTGGGGAGGAAGGGAGGAGAATACAGTGTCAGTTGTTTACATGTTTCAGATGTGCACTTGGAATCCTTATCCCCAAAGCTAGCGGGCTTCAAGGCTGTATTGTGTGACTGCTCTTCTCTCTCATCTTTTGCCCTAAATTGAGGACGAACCAAGCCTGGTGGAGCACAGCTTCTCGGGGTGACAGATCCTCCTCTTATCCCAGATGGGGCACTTTCAGGTATCATATAAAAAGCCCGCATCCCACTACCTGTCCATCATCATTGAAAAAAATGAGGATATAAAACAAATGGATGGATATTTGTTGAGCACCCACTTCCCTGGTGGCTCAGATGGTAAAGAATCTGCCTGCCATGAGGGAGACTGGGGTTTGATTCCTGGATTGGGAAGATCCCCTGGAGAAGGGAATGTCAACCCACTCCAGTATTCTTGCCTGGAGAATTCTGTGGACAGAGGAGCCTGGGGGGCCTACAGTCCACAGGGTCACAAAGGGTTGGACACAACTGAGTTACTAACACTTTCACTCTTTTTGCCCTGTGTGCTAGACACCATCTCTGTCCCAAGAGAACACATATTGATCCATCTGCTCCTGTTCTCCTGGCAACCCTGTGACATAACTGTTTTCTCTTTAGAGGTAGATGAAGAAATTAGGGCTTGGAGAGGTAGGGTCACTTGCTCAGTGTCCCCACAGATGGTAAGAAGCCCAGCTGGGATGCCCACCTGTGGACCATCTGCCCCAGTTAGGGTCCATTGATTTCCTGGCTCCAGCAGCATGTGGGCACGGCAGTCACATCCAGCAGAGCCAGTTTTCACTGCTTCCTGATCGACCGGTTCCTGCCTGACAGCATCGCCTGCGTAGTGGGTAATGGGATTGGATGGTTAAGGTGACCCCCACTCAACTGAGCTGCAGTCTACTCGTCCCCATCCCAAGCACATGATGTCCTCCAGCTCAGGCCTGAGGGGACATCAGACTCCTTGGAGTCTGAATATGCAGCTGAGTGGCCAGGGCTGCTACCGTGGGTGGCTGGAGGCCTGCCCCTCTCCAGGCCTGGGAGCTCTTCTTGAGGCTTTGAGTGCTTGACCTCCATATGCTATCTTGGTGCTTCTGGGAAGTCAGGAGCAGGAGGCCAGGGTGGAAGGACCACCCATGAGAAAGGGAATTGGTCCTTCAGCTTCCCTAGTGAGAATGTTCTATAATCTGTGCTTTCTGAGGACCACACTCCACTTATCCTCAAGGGCCTGTCTGAGGCCCCTTTTCCTGGAAAATTCCTTCTTTCTCCCTTTCTCTTTCTCTATGTTGTGTGCGCTACATATTCTGGAACTATAAGGTCAATGAACTTTGCAGAGCAATGTCCACTCTCCCAGCCAGCTCTGGAAGTCATTCTCCATCATCCTGCAGAGTCCATCCTTCCATCCTCTGCTTGATTCTTTACCCCTCAGGGCTGCCCATTCCTTGATGAGACAGCCCTAAGCATTTTAACATTTTTCCTCTCTTTGAGTAGAAAAATATCTCTGGTGTCTGGTACTGACACCTGGCCTCTGGACTTGGTCCCTGGGCAGCCTCCAGGTTCTGGAAGAGAATTCTCAGAGACCCTCCAGGTCTTCTCTTTCCCAAACAACACCAGAACAACCTTGGCAAAGTGTGATCCGGTAGAAGCAAGAAGGAGCTAAACCTTGAAGGTGTCGTCACTCCACGTACCAACTCCAGCCTGGGCCCTGGAGCTTCTTGAGAGAAGGATCTCTTTCTATTTTTGACACTGAGCAAGATCCCATGCGACCTTTCTAGGGATAGCCCCCATGTCCCCTGCCTCTTTTCTGTAGAGGTCTTCCCTAGTTCCAAAGAGAAAATGTTTTCAGAGAAATGAGAAATTGAAGAAATAAAGGAAAACAGCCATGCAAGAGAAAATAATAATAATAATGAGTAGCCGTAACAAAAAGTCAAGGACCTTTAGTTCTTCCTCAAGGGTTCTAGATCATATCCTGATCCATATCCTTGAGTTGTTTTCCAGATACTAAAACCCTTATCAGGTGGAAGAAGTTAACTGCATGCTGACCACAAGCACACAGACCCAGACTGGTTGGAACTGAAGTTGATGATTGAGATTTCTGAAATATCACTGTGTAACCTCAAGTGTTAACTCATTTGTATCCAACTCTTTACAATCCCATGGACAGCAGCCTGCCAGGCTCCTCTGTCCATGGATTCTCCAGGCAAGTATACTGGAGTGGATTGCCATGCCCTTCTCCACGGAATCGTCTCAACCCAGGAATCGAACCCAGGTCTACTGCATTGCAGGTGGATTCTTGACCATCTGAGCCATCAGTGAAGCTGCTACCTTTAGTCAGTCAGTTCAGTCACTCAGTCATGTCCGACTCTTTGTGACCCCATGGACTGTAGCACACCAGGCTTCTCTGTCCATCATCAACTCCTGGAGCCTGCTCAAATTCATGTCCATTGAGTCAGTGATGCCATCTAACCATCTCATCTTCTGCCATCCCCTTCTCCTTCTGCCTTCAATTTTTCTCAGCATCAGAGTATTTTCCGATGAGTCAGTTCTTCGCATCAGGTGGCCAAATCAAGAACTTCAGCTTCAGCATCAGTCCTTCCAATGAGTGCTGCTGCTACTAAGTCACTTCAGTCATGTCCGACTCTGTGTGACCCCAGAGATGGCAGCCCACCAGGCTCCCCCGTCCCTGGGATTCTCCAGGCAAGAACACTGGAGTGGGTTGCCATTTCCTTCTCCAACGCATGAAAGTGAAAAGTGAAAGTGAAGTCGCTCAGTTGTGTCCGACTGTTCGAGACCCCATGGACTGCAGCCTACCAGGCTCCTCCATCCATGGGATTTTCCAGGCAAGAGTACTGGAGTGGTGTGTCATTGCCTTCTCCGCTTCCAATGAGTATTCAGGACTAATTTCCTTTAGGATTGACTGGTTTGATTTCCTTGCAGTCCAAGGGACTCTCCACGAACCAATCTGAGAATTGTGCTCTAGCTGATCTATACCCTACAATCCTCTCCCTTACACTAGAAAACCCAACACTAAAAGACAGTGATGACTTCTGGTCTTTTGAGGATAAGTGGCCCATTCTCCTTGCATGGAGCCCTGGACTTTGCTTCACTACAACCCATGTGAAGGCTTTGTTGCACATTGGGAGTGGACCCAGGGTTGATTCAATAACATTCTTATTTTTCTAAACCCCATTCCTAGAAAAAAAAGTAGGTACCCACACAATTCATTCATTAAATCGAGGGTCATTCATTTTATTCACTAGCTTGCTCATGGAAGGCTGGTCCTCAACTTCATAGCCTGTGTTTGCGGACAGCTCCATGTCACCAGCACTCAGCAAGCCTCCTCCTCAGAGAGAGACAGGGTGGGCCCAGTCACAGAGGTGACTTCCCTCCTCTGGACCTTGATTTCCTCTACATAAAATCCTGCTGTTAGACCAGATTCTTGGCAGTTCTCCCAGCTATGATATTCTCCAGTCTAGGGCTGGGACTTGCCTACTGGGCTGCCTGGAACACCATTGCTGGACTTCCGGAGTGGGGCTGGGGCCATTAAAACCCTGCCACTAGCAGGTGACTCCTAGCGCAGCTGGGAGAGTGAGCTGCTTCTTCTGCCCAGACAGCAGGCATTGGAAATTATTCAGGAATAACAAACAGGCCAGAAACATTTGCATAAGGAATCACGCAGAACAATACATGTTATTTAAACCATCTCTGGTTGGCAACAGAAGCAAAAAGCAGCTGAGACAAATCTGCAATGCAAATCAGCCTTCTCTGGAGCAGAGCCTCAGCCTGTTTTGGGGGGGGTGGGGGTTGGGGGTGCTGCCAGAGACAGGGAGAAAAGAAGCCTCGTTGTCCCCTCCCCCTCACCCCCCAACTCTGCTTTCTCCCCCTGCCTTTCTCCCGCTCACGTACATTTTCTCATATCTCACTTTCCCTCCCTTCTTCAGAGATTAATGGAAACAATTTGTCTTCTAATGTGACTACAGCTTATGAATTCTTTGTCTCACTCTAATCTTTTAAATTATCCACATAATAAAATATGTATCCAGTGATTTCAGGTCATAATTTGATCTTCTAGGGAAAGTGGGGAGGGGGTAGGTGAGCTGAAGTGAGCGCTTCTCATAGTTTGTTCTTCTCCATTTGTCTTTATTTGTCATTCTTTTTTTTTTCTCCTGCTTACTGCTCTCTGACCCCCATACTTCCTTAGTGTGTCTTGTGTTCCACCCAGGGAGCAAGAAGGGCCACTGCAGAATCCAGGAGGGAGGTGGGAGGCAGTCCCCCCGGGTCTCTCTCTCCTCTTTCCTTCCTGACCTGGAAGAGTGGTCCCTCTCTTTATAGCAGCATGAAGATTTCTGACTCCTCAGGGGCCAGCCAGTTCTAGAAAACTAAGTCTGACTACCCAAGGGCCCCAAGGAGTCTTTAAACCCCAGATGTCCCCTGTCCCTCCGTTGAAGGAAGTGATAATTAAGAGTTCACTGTTTTGGGTGATGCGCCTCATCTGCATAGCATCAAAGGACACCTCCCTGCAAAATACACCCACCAGTCCTTCTAGGGAGTCTGGCAAGCTCACCATCAGTTCATCAGGATCCCCAGTGTTGGCTGCCCATCAAGGCCACTGGAAGAGGACTCCCGCTGTCTAGCCTGAGAGAGGTACCTCTGGAATCGCATTCACTGCTCCCCCTCAACTCCCACCCCCAGCCATGTCCTCAGCCTGCCCTCCTCAAAGCCCCACAGTGTTCTAGGTGAAAGTTGGGAAGACCAATCCTTGGGGCTCTTGTGTACAATTATACCCTTGGTGACCTGCACAGAGTTAGTTGCTGAGCAGGGGATGGGCTGGACCATGAGCCTCTGGTGGTGCCTGTCTAGAAGGGAAACCTTCTATAATTTGCATAAAAGCATCATAAGGGCAGGCTTGGCGCTGCCCTCAGCCCCATTCTAGTTTGCACACTGTGTCCTGGGCCCCATGGCTGCCTTGCCAGTGCTCGTGGCTCAGAGCATCCGTTGGGGAAGTCACTCCTTCGGCACCCACCCTCAGGCTTCGGGCTAAGGCTGCAGACTCTTGTCCACTGAGCAGGCGGTGCCCAGGCAAATACCACCCCAACATCTCCACTCTGTCTCCTTTAGTGTTTCCTTCATCTTAACCAGTACCCCGTCTATGCCCTTTGCACCATCAGTATAAACCCCTTGTGCAACAAGACAAGTAATCACCCACCTGCATCTCAGAAGAACTTGTGAAATAAGAGGTTGCTCTGCTGGTCAGGGAGGCCCATGAGCTTAGGGCTGATCGGGGAAAGAGCAGCCCAGGGAGAGGAAGGGACTCTTGTTCTCAAGGGCAGTCTGGAAGATCTGGAGCAGATGAGCTGCAGGATGGTGAGGCAGGAGGCAGATGGGCCCAGGGTGAACAGTTGGAGTGTGTCCTCTGTGGACAGACTCTCTAAGATGAAGAGGATGAGGAGCTAAGCCCTGCCTAGGTGAGCGATCACATATTTTTCACTCTTGAGGTCAAGGAGACGTTCCTGGTTGCATGTGGGAAGAAAGGCTCCTTTAAGGTCTAAAAGGGAGCAGTGTCAACCTACCCATAGGCCTCTTTGCTAGAATCCTCTTGGCTGAGAGATGTGTGCACACGCATGGGAGGACCCTGCTGCTGCTGCTGCTAAGTCGCTTCAGTCGTGTCCGACTCTGTGAGACCCCACAGCCGGCAGCCCACCAGGCTGCCCCGTCCCTGGGATTCTCCAGGCAAGAACACTGGAGTGGGTTGCCATTTCCTTCTCCCTGAGACAAACCAAATACAGACTCAGAACCAGGTAAAGCAAGATGATTGGCTCAAAGAAACCTGGAAGAAAAGTGAAAGTGATATATAGTCCATGGAATTCTCCAGGACAGAATACTGGAATGAGTGGCCTTTCCCTTCTCCAGGGGATCTTCCCAACCCAGGGATCGAACCCAGGTCTCCTGCATTGCAGGCAGATTCTTTACCAACTGAGCTATCAGGGAACAGGCCTTGTGTATATCCACATGGACATTTTTCCTCTAATAAACACTTTACTTTTTTCACTACTTTCCATCTTTCTGTGGAAATTCATTTCTACACAGCTGATGGACCAGAGCCTTGTTACTGACCACTGGCCCCTGATGGTGTAGTAGCTAGGATTCAGCGTTCTCACTGCCATGCCCTGCCTTCAGTCTCTGGCTGGGGAAGTGAAATTTTTCTTCAAGCCACTGCAGGCTGAGGCCATTGGAAATCCATAAGACCAGGGGACTACAGGAGACCACCTAGACAAAGTAGTGAGGTGACAACCAGGAGGTGAGCGGGGAACAGCTCAGGTTAAAGTCAGGCTCTCACTCTCTTATCTCCAGAAGCCAGAAAACAGAGGAGTCTTCATGGAACTCATTTGAAGGCAAAAGCTGTCCTGAAAAGCTATTTATAGTCTTTTATTTATCCCCGCTTGGCGTGAATATTCATGGGTCTCCCAGCGGAAGTATTAACGAGTCTGATTGCAGAGAGTTGGTCCAGACCTTGCAGGGATGTGAGACACCAGAGGGGATAAGCATCATGTCACCTCCTTAAAATCAGAAACCTGAATTCTGAAGCACTTCAGGTCCCCTGGGCTTGGGATGAGGGGTGTGGGCCTGTGATGTATGCAAGAGCACGCTGTGGGCACGAGGCGGTGGCGCTGGGCACACAGGGACAGGGATGTGTAGGGCAGCATTTTGAAGGAGGCCTGGTTGGCCAGGGAGTGAGAGGATGGGGTGGACCACGTGGGGAGATGAAGGGTGGAGAGCAGAGCTCAGTGGATCACCAGAGAGTGGAGGCGGGAGGTCCTTCCTATTTCTTCTTGGGATGGTGATATTAGATATTTTTCTACTAGAAACTCGTAAGAAGGGGGCTGCCAGGATGGGCTGTCTCCCCTGTGAAAGCAGGCTTAGACTGTAGGAGAAGAGGCTTTGGCAGAGCTGCAAGGGTCCTGAATGTTGAATGAGAGCTCGGGATGGCTGGTCTGCATCTAGGGTGCCCTGTGCAAGCCTCTTCTTGGTCTCTCTCTGGTGCGATAGGGATGCTCCCTGAGTGAGGGTGTGAAGAAAATACATCAGAATCAGGACAGAGGAGCCCTCAGGCCCTCACTCCTTGGGGAGTCACAGAGGCTGGGGCCCTGGGCTTGCGATCAGTGGGTCTCAGTTCGGAAAACTGGGCTTTAGGCAATGGCCTTTCCAGAACCAGGACGAAACCCTTACGGAAAGCTCTCACCATCTCCCCATCCTACCTGCTCCCTCTTTAGGTGAATTCCCTCACCTGCAGTCCTAGGTAACATTCCAGCTCACACAGCCTGTGCCGTAGGAGAGCCAGGAAAAACAGGAAACACTTCAGTGGTGGCTGTGACACCTGAGGTCTGGAACCCTCGGGGCAATGGGGATTCCTCAGGGACCATTCTTTTCTCTGTTTCCCCTGAGGGACAGGTGGCACCTGGATGTCAGATGTAAAAGCCTTAATTTTTTTCCAGAGTTGGGCTGACCTCAGAGAACATTCAGCCCCGACTTTACGAGGGAGAAACTGAGGCAGAGCCAGAGAAAAGGGTTCTGGGCCGACATTCGAGTTCCTTCTCCTTCTGAATCCTGTGCCATTGCTCGTCAGCAGCCGCTCCCCCAGCCCCACCTCCTCATTTCAGACAAAAAAAAAAACAATTCCCCTTCCTGAGGACTCACACATTCTAAATATTTGGAGAGTGTTGTCATGTCACCCTGGCTGATGCTTAGCCCAGCTATTCAGCAGTGTATATTTAAAGACTTGATTTTGGGTCTGACGCAGCGTTCTCTCCTCCCTTTTCCCTTCCTCCCATCCTGGGGTGGCCCAGCTGATCTCAGACCTCCCGCTCCAGAAGCCTGGGCGGTGGGAGCGGCCAAGTGGATGGGCTGGCCTCTGGAGGAGTGTGTGTGTGTGTGTGTGTGAGAAAGAGAGAGAGTGAGTGGTTCTCAAGGTTGCTACGAACAGGGAAGAGCCTCTGCCACCTCTGAGCAGGACTGAAGCCCACGCCCTCCACTCTCAGTCTGGACACAAAGTGTGGGCAGAGACCCTTCAGGTCAGTGAGGAAGTTGAATCCAAAACTAAAGACAGTGGAGTCCAGCTCTCGTGTGAGTCTAGGCCAGCTACTCAACCTCGGAGCCTCTGTTTCCTCATCTATAAAATGGGATAACAATCTTAAAGGGAGATCAGGACTAGCATCTCCATGGTCACCCTGGCCTTGCTACTGACGGCATCTTTGGATCCCCAAAGCAGGTCAGGCCTGACAAGCAACTTAGAACAGTGGGGGAGATGATTTGAAACTGGATTTTCCATGAAAAATCTGGAATGCATAGTTTGGTTATTCTTTCCTTTGGTGAGAATAGGCACTTAATTATATGTATCAATAAATGTATTTACCATTAATTCTGCATGCTTTATTTTAGTTTATATATTATATTTTTATTTAATTCCCACAAATATTAAGGCAGGTATTATTATTGAGATTCCTATTTTACAGATGACAAAACTCAGCTCAGAAAGGTTAAGTGACTTTACCAAGGTAATCTAGTGGGCAGAACCAAGGCTAAATCATCAAGGCTTGTCTTCTTGGCTAGTTAAGGCTTATTTCATATCACCCCATTCTAAAACTGGGAAGATAAATTACCTGCATATGTACCAAATCCATTCTCTTGTAACAATTTTATGCCTTCCAGAATTGGAGTTAGAAAAGATAGTAAATAGTAGTGTATTCACACTATGGAATGCTATGTGCTGTGTGCTTAGTCTCTCAGTTGTGTCAGACTCTTTGCGACCCCACGGACTGTGGTCCTCCAGGATCCTCTGTCCGTGGGGATTATTCAGGCTAGAGTACTGGAGTGGGTTGCCATGCCCTCCTCCGGGGATCTTCCCAACCCAGGGATCAAACCCAGGTCTCCTGCATTGCAGGCAGATTCTTTACCATTTGAGCCACCAGGGAAGCCAGTGGAATACTATATATCAGTACAAATAAGCTACAACTACATGTATAAATGTGGATAAGTTTGAGGGAACATATGTTGAGAGGGAGGTGAGTTGCAGAAAAATAACCACAAAGTGTGATACCAATATGTATTTAAAAGAAAGGAGTCAGTTCCACAGAATAGTATGTGCTTATCATACAACTCAGCAAGTGCAGTCTTAGCCATTTGCATCAGAAGAATGAATACTTAAGTTTACATAGAAGTTTCTACAAAAATGCTCACAGCAGCTTTATTTGTAACATCCCTTGAAGTAACCTTCAGTAGGCGAATG
This sequence comes from Bos indicus, assembly GCF_029378745.1. NCBI lineage: Eukaryota > Metazoa > Chordata > Mammalia > Artiodactyla > Bovidae > Bos > Bos indicus. The sequence goes on along the minus strand of NC_091775.1, from coordinate 57,940,433 downwards.
GTTAAACACTATGTTATGTCCATTCAATGGAATAGTACTCAGTAATAACAAGGAACAGATTAGTGATAGATGCAACAATGTGGATGGATTTTAAGGGCATTTCATTTAGTGGGGAAACAAGGCAATCTTATATATGATTACATACAGTATAGTTCCATTTATATGATAAATGGTAAAATAATAGAAGTGGAGAAGAGATTGGTAGTTGCCAGGGGAAGAGAGAAGTTGGTTGTGACAGGTGTCCTTGTGATAGAACTGTTCTATATTTGACCATGGTTGTGGTCATGCAAATCCTCACAGGAGGGAAAACTGCATGTAACTAAATGCACACACATACACATGAATAGCTACACACACATACACACAGGTGTATGTCACACTGATGAAATCTGAACAGGGTCAGTGGGTTGTTTCAATGTCACTTAGCTGGTTGTGATATTGTGCCATAGTTTTTTAAGGTGCTACCACAGTAGGGAATGGATGAGGAGTATACAGACTCTGTCTCTATTATCTTAACCACTGCATGTGAATCCACAAGTATCTCAAAGTTAAAAAAAGAATGCAATATATAAAGACACAGGGAGATAGTAAAGACCTAATTTAGAATGGTGACAACTGAGCAGAAGGCAAGAGGGTGGGATAGGTTTACATGTGTAGTTTTCAACACACTTATTTCCTTCTTTATGTGGAGTGGCTGTTTATGACATATTTGATATTTTTCAAGTGAATTATCCCAGCATTAAAATAATAACACAATTTAAAAAATTCTCTGTGTTTAATGAACAAGAACTGAAGCAGAGTAAAAAAGGATTCAAATCCAGTTGAAAGTCTGTCTGGTCTTGTGTCTTATGTAAAGTCTTTTTTGAGTGAAAAGCTCTGGCATCTGCTATTTGGCAGACAGTATCTGCAGTAGCCCTAGAACTCTGCAATATTCACACGGTGGATCTGAACATCCCAGCCAGGTCCACGGGTAGCGTCATTTCAGCAACTGGATAAAGCTCTTGCAAACAGGTGATGCTCTTATAAGCAACGTAAATCACGGCCTGCTGCACTGTCTGGCCACCTTCTCAGAGGGCTCTTGGAGCTTAACTCGGCTTCCCCTGCTCAAGCAGGGACAGGGAGGTGGACGGGGAGTGGGCAGGGAAGAGCTGGGAAGGGAGGGAGGGGCTGGAGGGCAGGGAGGGGCTGGAGAGCAGGGGACTTCTCAGCTGGGGATTGCTGAGCAAAGCCTGGGGAAGCAATGGAGTGTTTCCCCGGGGCCCTGGGACTGGAGCTTCAAGGTTTTGTTTGGAAATTGCTAGGATTTGGTGTCTGTCAAGTGTCATTAGTGCATTGGGAACCAGGCTGGCCTTGAGAGTCAGGCTCTGTCCTTGCCTGGCTGGTTCACCGGATAAATGACTTGGGGATTGGGACTCAACAACAGTTAAATGGAAATAGCAGCAGCAGCTGCAGCCTCCCAGCTTTCCTGCTCCACGTTTGCTGTGAGTAAAATACCTCATGATCCCCCAATACCCTTTTTCTACCGGGTGACTGCTGTAGCCCAGCCAGGCCCCCCTGCCCGAGGACCCAGGCTAGAGAGCCAGGCCTAGGATCAGGGAACGCAACACACTTAGTCTAAAAATCATCCACTGGCCCTAAAAGATAAGAGACTCAAGATCTAGGTAAACCTTGAGAAAAGAAGGAAAGAAATTCAGACTGCCCTCAGTTTTGCCCACACTGCCTTCCTGGTGGCTACCCCACTTTGGTTCTCCATCAGCTGAGGGATTCAAAGCTGAGGAAAGAGCGAGTGAAAGGCTAGGAAGGCCAGCCAAGAGTTAAAGTCAGCAGGGATGTCCTAGGGTGCTGTGTGTCTGTTCTGAGGAAGGGGCGGGCCCTCAGCAGGCATACCACGCACAGTGGTGCAGGATGCGCACTGCCCAAATCCAGAAGGACTGCACACAGCGTAGTCTACAGGAACGGTGTCTCCTGGAGTTGGACAGTGCACAACCCGAGTGTGCGAGTGGACCTGGGAGGGGTCCAAAGGCAGTAACATAAAGCTAACACGTGTCAAGCAGCCACCCTGTGTCGAACACCTGGTAAGGAGTTTACGTACGTGACTTGATCCTCGTACCAACTGGACAAACAGCCGCTGCCCCATCACAGATGCAGTGGGGAAGACGTCAGGTGCTCGCTTCCTACATGAAGTGGCTCTATTTTCCATCGACTTCATGCACGAGTTTCACACGGTTTTTAAAGTGTATGTCCAGTTTTGAAAGTCTGAATTTGTGGGAATCCATGTGCATACGTGTAGCAGAGAGAGAGGCTGAGCAATCCGAGGGCGAGAGGCCTGAGTCCTCACTCTTCCTCGGCCTGCGATTCCTTCCAGCCTCTCTTTCTCTGGACCTGAGTTTCCTGTCCCCTTTCTCTGCTTTCAGAGGGCTGGGAAGCTGGGTGGGGTCGTGTCTACTGCTGGTAGCTAGGTTCCTCAGAATCAGGGTGAAAAGCCCACGGATGGTTTCGTAATCCTGGTAGTCTTCTGCAGGCTCATTTTCTCCCAGGGAGGAGAAATCTTCCAGCTGCTTCTGCTTTGACCTTTCTCTGGCGGAGGGTCTGGGAGACACCTCGTGGAGGCCACAGGGGTGTGTGGCCCAGTCTCCCTGACCACCTACGTCTTCCGGTCCAGCTGCGGTGGTGGAGCGGCTTGGTTTCCTCAGAGACCGTCGGCCTTCTGAGGGGGGTGTGATGAATCTCCTAAGTCTCAGAGGGGTTAGGCAGCTTGGCCTAGAACATCTAACTAGTACGGAGCAGTGTGTGTGTGTGTTAGTCGCTCAGTCGTGTCTGACTCTTTGTGACCCCACGGACTGTAGCACTCCCAGGCTCCTCTGTCCATGGGATTTCCCAGGCAAGAATACTGGAGTGGGTTGCCATTCTGTCCTCCAGGGGATCTTCCTGATCCAGGGTTGAACCTGGGTCTCCTGCACTGCAGGAAGATACTTTACCATTTGAGCCATCAGGGAAGCCCCGTACATAGCAGAGTCTGGACCAAACCTGAGTTTGACTCGGGCTAAACCCTGTGTGATGGGTTGCCTCCCTTTGAAGTCTGCAGTTTCCCAAGCTGGAAAGACAGAGGAAACTTTCGCTGTGGGTGATGACCCTATCCCGGGAGCCACCCTCTTAGGACATCAGAACCCCTCCTCCCCGGAGCCCTGACCTGCCTGCACCTGCCCTCCTATTTGTGTTCTCAGTTGCAGTATGTAGGGGAGGGCCCTGTGCCATGATATGTCACTCAGATTTGTTCAGCAGCGATTCTGCATCGGGCCTGGAGTGAGGGTTTGACTGATGGGACTTAACCCTCTCAGCAGTTCTGCAGGCAGGGGTTTTGCCAACTGCACAGATGCAGCTGGAAGATGCCAAGAATGCGCCTCCCACCTGAAGAGCCCATCAAGACTCTCACCGATGCAGTGTGTCTGACCACGTGTGAGATGGCAGGAGCTGAGAAGAGGGTGCTTCTATCAGGTATCCCCTGCAGCTTAGGAAGGTCGTGCGCATGTGCTCAGTCACTAAGTTGTGTCCGAGTCTTTGCTACCCTGTGGACTGTAGCCTGCCAGGCTCCTCTGTCCATGGGATTTCCCAGGCACAGGAAGAGTACAGGAGTGGGTTGCCATTTCCTTCTCTAGGGGATCTTCCCGACCCAGGAATGGAACCCGCATCTCCTGCATTGGCAGGTAGATTCTTTACCCATTGAGCCACCTGGGAAACCCCAGAAGGTCACAGCTCCTTAAAAATCTGCCACCCACTGGTAGCCCTACCTTATTGTCCTGGAATATAAAAGCTTGTGAGAAACTTCCAGGTTGCCACGAAACCAGAGGATCCTGGCTCTAATTAAGAGGTTCCATGCACTGGTGGACCAAGAAGCAAAGACGGGTCCCTTTCTGCATAGCAGGTCCCTGAGCTAGACAGCACTAACATGTATCTTTTTTACTTCCCATCTCCTCCATTAGCTGCATCCAAACATCAGGCTGATTCATCTCCTCTTGGTCCCAGCCCCATGTTATCTTGAATTTCAGGTGTCCCAGGACGTCTATTTCTCTTTTAAAAAATTATATATTGATTTGTTTGTTTATTTTTGGCTGTGCTGGGTCCTCTTTGCTGCACATGGGCTTTCTCTAGTTGTGGTGAGTGGGGCCTTACCAGTTGTGATGAGCTGGCTTCTCCTTGTGGTGGCTTCTCTTATTGCAGAGGATGGGCTCTAGGGGTCTCGGGCTTCAGTAGTTGAGACATGTGGGCTTAGTAGTTGTGGTACACGGGCTTAGTTGCTGCTTGGCATGTGAGATCTTCCCGGATCAGAGATAGAACTTGTGTCTCTTGCACTGGCAGATGGATTCTTTACCACTGAGCCACCAGGGAAGTCCAAGGATGTCTGTTTCTATCATTCTGTTTCCAGTGGGTTAACTTCTTCCTTGTTTTTCACGGTACTCCAGACACCGGCTGCATAGCTGCCTCTCATGTTCACAGGTGGTTCTTTCAAAGAGTTCAAAACAGATAGAAATCTGACCCCTTACCTCCTCCCTGAGAACTGGGGAGGGGCAGGGAGGAAGGGAATAGGAAGAATTTCTATTTCACAGCATTGCCTGCCAAAGAATTAATCAGTTATTTGACTCCAGATAACATGGTAATTAATAATGTAATAAGATGCAATTTACAGGCACTCATGCCTGAAGGCCTCTGGTCCCAAGGCCCTTGGTAAAAGGCAAAATTAAAAGCATCCATAATCTCAAAGAAGACAATGTGACCAGAGTTCATGGAGGCTGAAGATTACTGGGGTCCTCTGGTGCTCCACATTAGTGGACAGCAGCCCAGGCTCTCAACTTGCAGAAGAACTGCCCCCTACCCTCAGTACCCAGACTAAGCAGAATGAGAGGTCAGTCATATACACATGACTGCCAAGACCCCTCCACAGACTCACAACAGACTCCTAAGATAAACCCTCTCCTATGGGAAGAGGAGGTCCAGGAAAGTCCCAGCCAGTCCTCCCTTGGAATCCCAGGTCTGTCGTTTAATGCCTATTGACCTTGGAGGTCTCTCTGCACCTCAGTTTCCACTTTATAGTGTTGCAGTGAAGATGACTGAGAATAGCTGCCAAGCCCTTAGTTTGAATTTACAAAGTGCTTCAGTTAAGTTCAGTTTAGTCGCTCAGTCGTGTCCAACTCTTTGCGACCCCATGAATTGCAGCATGCCAGGCCTCCCTGTCCATCACCAACTCTCTGAGTTCACTCAGACTCACGTCCATCGAGTCAGTGATGCCATCCAGCCATCTCATCCTCTGTCATCCCCTTCTCCTCCTGCCCCCAATCCCTCCCAGCATCAGAGTCTTTTCCAATGAGTCAACTCTTCGCATGAGGTGGCCAAAGTTTTGGAGTTTCAGCCTCAGCATCAGTCCTTCCAATGAACACCCAGGACTGATCTCCTTTAGAATTGACTGGTTGGATCTCTTTGCAGTCCAAGGGACTCTCAAGAGTTTTCTCCAACACCACAGTTCAAAAGCATCAATTCTTCAGCACTCAGCTTTCTTCACAGTCCAACTCTCACATGCATACATGACCACTGGAACTTGCATGCATTATTTCCTGCAGTTCTTTAAGACCTCTCTGAGGTTTTACAGCAGACACTACCCGCCTGGTATCTCTGCTCATCTACTTCCCCTCCTTTAACTCCTGGGGGCCATGTGCACAGTTAAAAGACATGCCCCAGCTTTCCTTACAGCTACGGATGGTCAATGAGATGTAGGCAAAAGTTGTTGCAGGGGCTGAGGGTCCTGGGAAAACTCTTTAGGGCAGTGGTCCCCATCCTTTTTGGTACCAAGGGACCAGAAGACAGTTTTTCCATGGAATGGGATGGGTGGGGAGATGGTTTCAGGATGATTCAAGTGCAATACAAGTATTGTGCACTGTTTTTCTGTTATTGTTGCAGCAGCTCCACCTCAGATCATCAGGCATTACATCCCAGAGGTTAGGGACCCCTGCTTTAGGAGACTGACTCAGCTGGGATTATGTCCATCCCTTCTTCTTTCTAATTTCTACCTAGATTTCAGACATGATGTATGGTGCTCTGATAGCCTTCCTGGAATATGACATGAACTTGGAGTTGGAAGCCATATACCAACTATAGATGGTGATAAAGGAAGACAGAAAGAGCCTGGAGCCTCCAATAACTATGAAACTGCCATAGGACAATGGAATGTTCTCCTCTAGATTTTTGTTACATGAGAGGATTATAAACCTCTGTCTTATTTAAATCAGTGCAATGCATCTTCTCCTGGTAGGTATGCTTATCCTGTCTTTCAAAGGGGGAGACTGCTGCTAAGCAAAGTTAAGGGACTTGCTCAAAGCCACCTCTTTAAGTTGAATGGGCTACAGTCACATATCCTGAAAGAGAACGTTCCCAAATGATTTTCAGTTGGCAAAGATTCACGAACAAAACAGTGAAGAATCAGATGATGTTCTTCTTTGGCCTGAAGGTTGAAACATCTTGCTGTTTTTTGGAGCTGCCATTTCCCGAGGGCTCTTTTCATCTCCCTGGCTTTCCTTTTTACTTCTCCTTCCTCTTTGCCCTTAGTCCTTCTGCTGTTCAGCACTTCCCAAAGTCTTCTACCTACCAGTGGGAGACTGTTGGGCAACCCAGGGCCCTGGAATGAGCATGTGCAGTAGAGGACAGTGACAGCCCCTGCCTTCATGTGTCCCTTGTAGAAGGGAGGCAGAGCCAGCCCCTCCTTGGAGCTCCTTCTGGGGTTTCACAGCCCTCATTCCCCAGCGTTGCAGGCAGTAGAGGACTTGTCTTCCTGTCTTCAATCAACTTCTCCCATTTGCATGCATGTAGAAGGAGTGGACACATAGGCATGAACTTCTTGGAAGTCCATAGGAAGTTGGCAGTAGGATGGCAGATAGCCTGGCACAGGAAAATGAACTGGGGTCAGTCAGGACCCTGGTCCTTTGTGGCAGAAAGAAGAGTAAACTTTCCTGGGAAAAATGCACCGTTTAAGACGGAAATGCCAGATTTCTCTAATATCTCTCCAAGTTATGAACAGAGTTCCCTGTGCTATACAGTAGGTCCTTGTTGCTTATCCACTTTAAATACGGCAGTGCAGTGTGTACATGTCCAGGATGGCTGAGTCCCTTCGCTGTTCTGAAACTATCACAGCGTTGTCTGTTAATCAGCTATACCCCAGTACAAAATAAAAAGTTAAAAATAATAAAAAAATGAGGCTTTGAAATGGATATGTGGTTTTTGACATCTCTGATCCATCCATGGATTTCAGAAAACTTTGCATGTTGGTCTTTGTTTGGGCAGGATGGATTCCAGAGTGCTAAGTCAGACAGGGGCAACCTAAGAGAGCCCCCAGGAGAGCAGCTGGAGTCTACAACATGCTAGGGGCAAGTCCCATTCTTGGACCTGGTCAGGATTTGAGTTGCCACGTGGCAGGGAGAGAGTGGTGGAGATGTCCTCAAGAACGGGGAACTTAGAATATAATAAAGATATTTCTTTACTTTTATACAAAGATTTCTGAAGGGAGAAAGGAGGTTCCTATTGAGTTTTTCACTCTTCTTTCAACCCCAAATCAGAGAAGCAGGGGAAAATGCTTCTTTTTCCCAGTGATTAACCGGGCAATTCAAGCCAGTAGGAACAGTAGCCGGCCCTTACAGACCACCTGCTGTGTCAGGCACCGGTGTGTTTCACATGTGTTAACTCATTTAGTAACTGTCTGTAGTAGGCTCTGTATACCCATTTAATAAAAGACAACAGTGAGGAACAGAGAAAGTTTAGTAACTTGCCCAAAGTCACAGGGAGGAGAACAATTTGTGTTCTTACCCATGACCAGCACTGCTTCTCAAAAGATGCTGAACTTTGCGGTTCTGGGAAAGCAAGGAGGCAGAATCACTTTGGTTCAATCCCTCGCTTGCTTTGTCCCTCACTAGACTGGTTTTATCATTAAGATAATTAAAATGTTAAAATCTAGTCCTTATGTAAAATGCCTGACCCCACTTATTTAATGATAATTCATTACTTTTGAATATGGTCTTGCTTTTCTTTTCCAAACAGGTGTTCATTACCCCTTCATTTGACCCTCACAATCTCCAGTGAAAGAGCAGGCTCAGATGCAATTATCCTCACTTTATATGTGAGAGAAATGAAGCCTATCATATTTCCTGAACTACTTTGAGAACATTCTCCTATGTCTCTTTCTTGCCTTTTAAACATCAAATCTTTTAAATGATTTAAACAGTATGAATCGAGTTGAGCAGCTTTCCCATACTCTTCCTTAGAATTCACATCTATTGGTATTTTAGTATCATTTCAGCCTTTTTTTCTAAGTGCAGAGCATACTCATGAATGATTTTGAAGGAGTGTACCTATGGTCATGCGGTAGTCATTGCTTGGTTTGTGCACCTCACAAACCAAGACCAAAGTTCTGCTCCATTTTAAAAATGGCACCATGATATTCTACAGCATAGATGTATTATCGCTTATTTATCCCCTCTCCTATTGGCCTAACCTAAATTGGTCATTTTGGTTAGTCCCAATTTTTATGATTATAGTAAACGCTATAATGATTATTCTTACTTATACATTTTGGTGTTCATGTGTTTTTTTGTTTGTTTGTTTGTTTGTTTAGGTCAAGATGAGTTTACAGTTTAAATAGCATAACTTAATTGCATCCAAAACCATTTTCAAATTCATCTTTAAGCTAGCCAAAAAACAGGTTATTTTAATTTTATATTGGAATATAATTGCTTTGCAATGTAGTGTTAGTTTCTGCTATAGAATGAAGTAAATCAGCTATGTATATATGCCCCCTCCATCTTGAACCTTCCTCCCAGCCCACTCCCATCCCACCCCTCTAGGTCATCACAGAGCAGCCGGCCGAGCTCCCTGCGCTGTATAACAGGCTCCCACTAGCTAACTATTTACACATGGTAGTGTATGTATGTCAACCTTATCTCCCAGTTTATCCCACCCTCCTCTTTCCCACTGTGTTCACAAGTCTACTCTTTACATCTACATTTTATTCCTGCCCTGAAAATGGGTTCATCTGTACCATTTTTCTAAATTCCACATACATGAATTATACGATATTTGTTCTTCTCTTTCTGACTTCACTCTGTAAGACAGACTTTTGTTCTTGTTGTTTAGTCGTGTCTGACTCTTCTGTGGCCCATGGACTGTTGCCCACCAGGCTCCTCTATCCATGGAATTTTCCAGGCAAGAATACTGGAGTGGGTTGCCCTTTCCTTCTCCAGGGGATCTTCCTGACCCAGGGATCGAACCTGTGTCTCCTGCATTGGCAGGTGGACCCTTTACTGCTGAGCCACCAGGAAAGTATGAGAGACTCTAGGTCCATCCAGAAACAGTGATTTTTAAAAACCACTTAACACTGAACATACAGGACCTCTGAGAAGGCAGCTTGACTATACCATGTGGTTTTTGTAAAATGAATTTCTAGAGGTGTAACTCTGGGTCTAATGGTATGAATATTTTAAAAATTTAAGTTCTACCAAATAATTAAATCAAACAAGTTTTGCCAAATGACATGTTCATACAGGGTCCTAGAGTAGTCATTCTTTATTCTTTTGTCAAAGCTGAGTATTTTCAATTTTTTAAGTTTTTACTTCTCTAGTGGGTGAAAAATAATACCCTATTGTTTTAAATTGAATTTCCCCGATTACAAGGTTGAATATCTTTTTAATATACTTATTAGCCATTTGTATTTCTTCTATAAAATCTCCTTTGTATTCTCTCCCTCTTCTTCCACTGGATTTTGGCTTTTCTCTACTGATGCAAAGTAATGCTCTATCTTCTAGACATTGATTTTTTTATTGTTGCTGCATATATTGCAAGCATTTCCCCTCTAGCGTCTCTTGCTTGTCTTTAACTTTGTGATGTCTTTTGATGCAAAGATGTTTTAAAATTCTGTGTATGTATTACCTCTCAATTTTTCGAATTATGCGATGTTCCAAGCTCATAGACAAATATAAAGGATAACGTACAATCTATATACTCAACATCAGTTTTGTACTTAACATCTTGGTACATTTAAATTCCAGTCCCAAAGAAGGGCAATGCCAGAGAGTGTTCAAACAACCATACAGTTGTGCTCATTTCACACAATAACAAGGTTATGCTGAAAATCCTTTAAGTCAGCTTCAGTAGTACATGAACTGAGAACTTCCAGATATACAAGTTGGAAAAGACAGAGGAACCAGAGATCAAATTGCCAAGCTTCCTTGGATCATAGAGAAAACAAGGGAATTTCAGAAAAACATCTACTTTTGCTTCATTGACTATGCCAAACTGAGGAAAATTCTTAAAAAGATGGGAATACCAGACCACCTTACCACCCTCCTGAGAAACCTTATATGTGGTTCAAGAAGCATCAGTTAGAACCAGACATGGAACAGAGGACTTGTTCAAAATTGGGAAAGGAGTACTTGAAGGCGGTATATTGTTACCTGTTTATTTAACTTAAATGAGAGTACATCATGTGAAATGTATGATGGATGAATCATAAGTTGGAATCAACATTGCTGGGAGCAATATCAACAACTTCAGATATGCAGATGATACCACTCTAGTGGCAGAAAGAGAAGAGGAACTAAAGAGCTTCTTGATAAGAATGAAAGAGGAGAGTGAAAAAGCTGACTTAAAACTCAACATTCAAAAAACTAAGATCATGGCATTTGGTCCCATGACTTCCTGGCAAATAGAAGGGGAAAAGTGGAAACAGTGACAGATTTTATTTTCTTGGGTTTCAAAATCACTGCTAAACCTCCCTGAGCCCCACTTCTCTCATCTGTAAAGTAGAGCTATGCATGGCTAGCTCATGGTTGCCTTGAGAATTGCCTGCAATAATGGAAACGAGGTGCCCAGCCCCTGGCTGGCCCCTGGTAGCCTAGCTCCATAAGCAATGGTGGTTATTGGTAAAGGTAACACTCAAATAGCTGTCCTTGGGGGCCCCCATGGATGGGGTCATAAAGGGTGTCACATCCTATCGCTGCCCCAAGTGGCAGGGATGCAGCATGGTTAAGAGCACAAGAGCTGGAGAACAGTACAAAGGACCAGATATAAGGATTGGGCGCATGGAGACATGATCAGGGAATAGGATAGGAGCAGTGGCCTGCAAGCACCCACAGCAGGCTGGCTAAGGCGGGGATTTGAACTCAGGATAAAAGATGCTGTGCTGTGCGGTCATCGTAATGATACTTGGGAAGATTGCAGAAATGTAAGAAAATGGTACTTTATGAAAATGGCAGAATTATAAAGAGATACACACTCTCTGGTTGCAGGCTAAATAAAAATGTTAAGGTTAAAAAAAAGCAGTTGTGGAATTAGTGAGTGTGAGAGTGAGGCTAGGACTATTCTGAGTTGATACAGCAGATGCTATGTTTGCCTCCTTTAAGCTGTTTTTCAACCTGTTTTGTTTTTTAAAGTTTAACTAAGGGTTGATATGTGCTATCGAATGCAATTTTAAAACAGCATGATCATTTCTCAGGCTTCCACAGTGCTGCTGATATCTTAGGCAACTGACACAGCAGTTGTGGGCTTCCCTGGTAGCTCAGCTGGTAAAGAATCCACCTGCAATGCAGGAGACCCCAGTTCGATTCCTGTGTCGGGGAGATCTGCTAGAGAAGGGATAGGCTACCCACTCTAGTATTCTCGGGCTTCCCTGGTAGCTCAGACTGTAAAGAATCCACCTGCAATTCAGGACACCTGGATTTGATCCCTGGGTTGGGAAGATCCCCTGGAGGAGGACATGGCAACCCACTCCAGTATTCTTGCCTGGAGAATCTCTAAGGACCGAGGATCATGGCGGGCTGTGGAAAATTCTGAGAGATGGGAATACCAGACTATCTAAACTGCCTCCTGAGAAACCTGTATTCAGGTCAAGAAGCAACAGTTAGAACTAGACATGGAGCAGCAGACAGATTTCAAATTGGGAAAGGAGTACAAGGCTGTATATTGTCACCCTGCTTATTTAACTTATACACAGTGTCCATCATTCAAAATGCTGGGCTGGATGAAGCACAAGCTGGAGTCAAGATTGCCAGGAGAAACATCAATAACCTCAGATACGTAGACAACTCCACTTTTATGGAGGAAAGGGAAGAAGAACTAAAGAGCCTCTTGATGACAGTGAAAGAGGAGAGTGAAAAAGCTGGCTTAAAACTCAATGTTCAAAAAATGAAGATCATGGCATCTGGTCCCATCACTTCATGGCAAATAGATAGGGCAACAGTGGAAACAGTGAGAGACTTTATTTTGGGGGGCTCCAAAATCACTGTAGATGGTGACTGCAGCCATGAAATTAAAAGATGCTTACTCCTTGGGAGGAAAGTTATGACCAACCTGGACAGCATATTAAAAAGCAGAGACATTACTTTGCCAGCAAACGTCCGTCTAGTCAAAGCTATGGTTTTTCCAGTGCTCATGTATGGATGTGAGAGTTGGACTATAAAGAAAGCTGAGTGCCTAAGAATTGATGCTTTTGAACTGTGGTGTTGACAAAGGGTCTTGAAGTTCCTTGGACTGCAAGGAGATCCAACCAGTCCATCCTAAAGGAAATCAGTTCTGAATATTCACTGGAAGGACTGATGCTGAAGCTGAAGCTCCAATGCTTTGGCCACCTGATGGGAAGAGCTGACTCATTGGAAAAGACCCCAAAGCTAGGAAAGGTTGACGACAAAAGGATAAGGGTGTAGCAGAGGATGAGGTGGTTAGATAACATCACTGACTCAATGGACATGAGTGTGAGCAAATTTGAGGAGATAGTGAAGGACAGGGAAGCCTGGCAAGCTGCAGTCCATGGAGTTGCAAAGTGTCGAACATGACTTAGTGACAGAACAACAACATTTAAATATCCCCAGCATCTTGTAATTTCATTTGCAGTTTTATCCTTTTTAAAAAAGCAAAAAATGATATTTATTTTTCCAATAAATTGCAATTGCATTTACTGACATATTTTATAAATTTCTGTGCTCCTCATAGCTTCTTGTGGTCCAGATCGTCCCTTTGGGTTTACTTTATTTCTAAATGAAGTGCATCTTTGATAGTGCCTTTAGTGAGAGGCTGTGGGTGTTAAGTTCCTTTAGTATTTTTTATGGTTAGTAATGTGTCTTTATTCTGTCTGAACTCCTAAATAGTAGCTGGGGTAGAGATTGCTAGCTGCCCAGCCCACAACTTGTCTTCCTCCTTCCTTGGAAACAGAATTGGAACACATTTTATTTAGGGCTGCTGTATGCTCAGCAGAAAGCCTATATTTTCTAGACGCTCATAGCCATGAGTGACTAATTAGATGTAAGCAGCAAACACTGAGTCGGGGGAGAACGTCCTAAAGAGAGCTGCCTTAGCCAAGAGGAGCACCCTTTCATCCTTGTCCTTTTTTTGTGGAACACAGGAGCCTTCCTTGGACAATGAAGAGAGAAGCCACAAGCTTAGGAAAGTAGAGGAGAAGCTCAGGAATGGATTTGGGTTCCTTTGATATAACACAATGAAACCCTCATTTAATTTGTGTAAGCCTCTCTTTAGGTCTCTGACGCTAACAGCAAAATTCAATTTTAGGGTGATGTTTGTTTTCCTCTCAGCCTTTGAGGATGCTGTATTATTGTACTTAGCAATCTATTGTCTGGAATCAGAGATCTGATGTTAGTCTAATTGTTCTATCTTCTTTTCTGATCCTTTTAAAGATTTCCCCATGGCCCTTATTATTTTTTTTAATGCATCTGTGGCTGGATTTATTTGTATTTATCTCACTAGATTCTTAGAATGTGCTTTCTGTTTAATGACTCATGCCTTTATCCAATTTTGGAAAGATTTTTAATAATTATCTCTTAAAATATTGAGTCTCTGTCATTCTTTTCATTCTCTCTTTTTTCTGGAGTTAGATGAATGTTAAGACTTCTCTCTCAGTTGTTCCTTCTTGTTGCTTAACTGCATTATATAGTGTGTGTGTGTGTGTGTGTTTCTGGGTGAATTCCTCAGTTCCATAATTTAGACTATGAAATTTTTATCATCTATTAAACTTGTAAAATTTACTGACATTTTTCTTCAATTTCAAGGATTTCTAATGAGTTCTCTCTTATTTTACTATCCTCACTTTATTGCTGCCTAGTTTTGCTTAATGATATCTTACTCTTTTCAATATGGAAGTTACAGTTTCACTTTTCTCTAAGAACATACTAAAGATACTGTAATTAAAAGTCTGTCCAATTATACAAAATTAATTTCATCTAAAACACTCAAACCACAAAAAACTGAGGATGTGGCAGATGCCTCCATCTATTTGAACAAAATTTAACCCAGAACATGGATATCAGACCAAATCATACAATTTATATCAACCATATGAATGACAACATTAAAAAAGAAGCAAATTCAGTATGTCAGAACAGATTGTGGTATAATATCTAAAATGCATGGCACTTTTTCTGACAAAGAAAAGAAAAGAAGATAAAACTGTGTAACAAATGGCAACAATCGTGAACAAAAAGCCTGGTCAGGGAACACCAAATTAAGCTGATACCAAGGAAATGCAATACCAAGTTCTCAGGTCCTTGATCATCCTCCAAACTATATTTTATTCCTTAATAATTTACTGGAAGAGACTAGCGAAATGATGTTGACCATGTTGTTTAATCAGTTTCCTGGTTTCAAAGAAGCATCTCTGGTACTTTTGGGAGTACTTTCGGGAGGCATGACATTGCTTTAGTTGAATTTGAAGATGATAGACAGGCTGAAGCTACCAGGGATGCTTTATAGGGAAATAGGATACTATCCTATCCATGAAGATCACCTAATCAAAGAAGTAACATTTAGGATAGCTGTCTTTAAAAAAAAAAATTTTTTTTTATTTATTTGGCTGTGTTGGGTCTTAGTTGCCCGTTGCATGTGGGATCATAGTTCCCTGACCAGGGATTGAGTCCCCATTCCCTCTGTTGGCAGGCAGATTCTTAATCACTGGACCACCAGCTAAAGTCCCTAGGATAACTGTCTTTAAAATACTTGGTTTTGTTTATCAGATCAGATCAGTCACTCAGTTGTGTCTGACTCTTTGCAACCCCATGAATCGCAGCACGCCAGGCCTCCCTGTCCATCCCCAACTCCTGGAGTTCACTCAAACTCATGTCCATAGAGTCAGTGATGCCATCCAGCCATCTCATCCTCTGTCGTCCCCTTCTCCTCCTGCCCCCAATCCCTCCCAGCATCAGAGTCTTTTCCAATGAGTCAACTCTTCGCATGAGGTGGCCAAAGTACTGGAGTTTCAGCTTTAGTATCATTCCTTCCAAAGAAATCCCAGGGCTGATCTCCTTCAGAATGGACTGGTTGGATCTCCTTGCAGTCCAAGGGACTCTCAAGAGTCTTCTCCAACAACACAGTTCAAAAGATCAATTCTTCGGCGCTCAGCCTTCTTCACAGTTCAACTCTCACATCCATACATGACCACAGGAAAAACCATAGCCTTGAATAGACGAACCTTTGTTGGCAAAGTAATGTCTCTGCTTTTGAATATGCTATCTAGGTTGGTCGTAACTTTCCTTCCAAGGAGTAAGTGTCTTTTAATTTCATGGCTACAGTCACCATCTGCAGTGATTTTGGAGCCCAGAAAAACAAAGTCTGACACTGTTTCCAGTTTCCCCATCTATTTCCCATGAAATAATGGGACTGGATGCCATGATCTTCGTTTTCTGAATGTTGAGCTTTAAGCCAACTTTTTCACCCTCCACTTTCACTTTCATCAAGAGGCTTTGTAGTTCTTCTTCACTTTCTGCCATAAGGGTGGTGTCATCTGCATATCTGAGGTTTTTGATATTTCTCCTGGTGTTGTTTACAGTTTCACTTTAATAACATTTGGTCAGGCCACTTTAACAGTTGGGGGGAGAGGGGAAGTGTTTGTGAAATTTTCATGAAGGATTTAAAAAAAGTACCTAGACTGTGTTTGTGAAAGTGAAAGCTGCTCAGTCACGTCTGACTCTTTGTGACCCCATGGAGTATACAGTCCATGGAATTCTCCAGGCCAGAATACTGGAGTGAGTAGCCATTCCCTTCTCCAGGGCATCTTCACAACCCAGGGACTGAACCCTGGTCTCTAGCATTGCAGGTGAATTCTTTACCAGCTGAATTGCCTTAATGAATTATGAATTGTGAAGGCCTTAATTTTGTACAATAAACTTTTATTTGTAAAAAAATAAAAAATTGTAACTATGTGTGGTGACGGATGTTAACAAGACTTACTGTTGTAATAACTTCACAATATCTACATATATCAATCTACATACTGTACTTTTGAAACTAGTACAATGCTATATGTCAATTATATCTCAATTTTTAAAAAGCTGTACCAGAGAAAGAAAAACCACAGCTAATAAAATACTATTGGAAAAATACAACTAGAAGGATAATTACTGAATACAAACATTTGCTGCTGCTGCTGCTGCTGCTGCTACGTCGCTTCAGTCGTGTCCGACTCTGTGCGACCCCAGAGACAACAGCCCACCAGGCTTCCCCGTCCCTGGGATTCTCCAGGCAAGAACACTGGAGAGGGTTGCCATTTCACTTGCATGAAAGTGAAAAGTGAAAGTGAAGTCGCTCAGTCGTTCCCGACTCTTAGCAACCCCATGGACTACAGCCCACCAGGCTCCTCTGTCTATGGATTTTCCAGGCAAGAGTACTGGAGTGGGGTGCCAAATATAAACATCTACTTTTGCTTAAAACTATAGCTTTTTGCTGTACACACACAAAAATTATACACCTAAGCTAGGTTTGCATGAACTGGCCAGTGGTTACTATACAATCTCAGCGATATCCTCTTCACTCCAACCATATAGGCCCATATTTAGTTCCATAAACATGAGACTTGCCTACCTCAGGGTCTTTGTGCGTGCCTTTCTTTCTTCCCAGTGCTTGACAAGACTGGCTTTTTTCATCCTTTATGTCTTAATTAAAAACACCAAAATGAGAGCAGTGATTATCTCTACATGGTAGAATTTGATATAATTTATTTATATTTCCTTTTTATTTATTTTACTTCATATATTATGTTTTAAAAAGGAAGAAAGACACAAACTATTTTAATCTTTAGTATGCTAGTATACATAGGAAGGAATAAAATATTGATACTACAGTTCTCCCTAATGCTATTTATTTAAAAAATGATAATTTCATCTACAGTGGATTTGTGCTGCTTATCTGGCTGACTGCATTAACTTTTTCTCTTTTTAAATTAAAGTACAGTTGCTGTATAATCATAAGGGATTTGATTTAGGTCATACCTGAATGGTCTAGTGGTTTTCCCTGCTTTCTTCAATTTCAGTCTGAATTTGGCAATAAGAAGTTCATGATCTGAGCCACAGTCAGCTCCTGGTCTTGTTTTTGCTGACCGTATAGAGCTTCTCCATCTTTTGCTGCAAAGAATATAATAAGATTTTGGTGTTGCCCGTCTGGTGATGTCCATGTGTAGAGTCTTCTCTCATGTTGTTGGAAGAGAGTGTTTGCTATGACCAGTGCATTCTCTTGGCAAAACTCTATTAGCCTTTGCCCTGCTTCATTCCGTACTCCAAGGCCAAATTTGCCTGTTAATCCAGGTGTTCCGTGACTTCCTACTTTTGCATTCCAGTCCCCTATAATGAAAAGGACATCTTTTTTGTGTGTTAGTTCTAAAAGGTCTTGTAGGTCTTCATAGAACCATTCAACTTTAGCTTCTTCAACATTACTGGTTGGGACATAGACTTGGATTACCGTGATATTGAATGGTTTGCCTTGGAAACGAACAGAGATCATTCTGTCATTTTTGAGACTGCATCCAAGTACTGCATGTCGGACTCTTGTTGACCGTGATGGCTACTCCATTTCTTCTAAGGGATTCCTGCCCACAGTAGTAGATATAATGGTCATCTGAGTTAAATTCACCCATTCCAGTCCATTTTAGTTCGCTGATTCCTAGAATGTCGACGTTCACTCTTGCCATCTCCTGTTTGACCACTTCCAATTTGCCTTGATTCATGGACCTAACATTCCAGGTTCCTATGCAATATTGCTCTTTACAGCATCGGACCTTGCTTCTATCACCAGTCACATCCACAACTGGGTATTGTTTTTGCTTGGCTCCATCTCTTCATTCTTTATGGAGTTATTTCTCCACTGATCTCCTCTAACATATTGGGCACTTACCAACCTGGGGAGTTCCTCTTTCAGTGTCCTATGATTTTGCCTTTTCATACTGTTCATGGGGTTCTCAAGGCAAGAATACTGAAGTGGTTTGCCATTCCCTTTTCTAGTGGATCATATTCTGTCAGAATAAGTGAGAAATAGATTTAAGGGACTAGATCTTATAGACAGAGTGCCTGATGAACAATGAACAGAGGTTCGTGACATTGTACAGGAGACAGGGATCAAGACCATCCGCATGGAAAAGAAATACAAAAAAGCAAAATGGCTGTCTGAGGAGGCCTTACAAATAGCTGTGAAAAAAAGAGAAGTGAAAAGCAAAGGAGAAAAGAAAAGATATTCCCATTTGAATGCAGAGTTCCAAAGAATCGCAAGGAGAGATAAAGAAAGCCTTCCTCAGTGATCAATGCAAAGAACTAGAGGAAGACAACAGAATGGGAAAGACTAGAGATTTCTTCAAGAAAATTAGAGATACCAAGGGAACATTTCACTCAAAGATGGGCTCGATAAAGGACAGAAATGGTATGGACCTAAAAGAAGCAGAAGATATTAAGAAGAGGTGGCAAAAATACACAGAAGAACTGTACAAAACATATCTTCATGACCCAGATAATCATGATGGTGTAATCATTCACCTAGAGCCAGACATCCTGGAATGTGAAGTCAAGTGGGCCTTAGAAAGCATCACTACGAACAAAGCTACTGGAGGTGATGGAATCCCAGTTGAGCTATTTCAAATCCTGAAAGATGATGCTGTGAATGTGCTGCACTCAATATGCCAGCAAATTTGGAAAACTCAGCAGTGGCTACAGGACTGGAAAAGGTCAGTTTTCATTCCAATCCCAAAGAAAGGCAATGCCAAAGAATGCTCAAACTGCCACACAATTGCACTCATCTCACATGCTAGTAAAGTAATGCTCAAAATTCTCCAAGCCAGGCTTCAGCAATATGTGAACCGTGAACTTCCAGATGTTCAAGCTGGTTTTAGAAAGGGCAGAGGAATCAGAGATCAAATTGCCAACATCCACTGGATCATGGAAAAAGCAAGAGAGCTCCAGAAAAACATCTATTTCTGCTTTATTGATTATGCCAAAGGCTTTGACTGTGTGGATCACAATAAACTGTGGAAAATTCTGAAAGAGATGGGAATACCAGACCACCTGACCTGCCTCTCGAGAAACCTTTATGCAGGTCAGGAAGCAACAGTTAGAACTGGACATGGAACAACAGACTGGTTCCAAATAAGAAAAGGAGTACATCAAGGCTGTATATTGTCACCCTGCTTATTTAACTTATATGCAGAGTACATCATGAGAAACACTGGTCTGGAAGAAGCACAAGCTGGAATCAAGATTGCCAGGAGAAATATCAATAACCTCAGATATGCAGATGACACCACCCTTTTGTCAGAAAGTGAAGAAGAACTAAAGAGCCTCTTGGTGAAAGTGAAAGTGGAGAGTGAAAAAGTTGGCTTAAAGCTCAACATTCAGAAAACGAAGATCATGGCATCCAGTCCCATCACTTCATGGCAAATAGATGGGGAAACAGTGTCAGACTTTATTTTTCTGGGCTCCAAAATCACTGCAGATGGTGACTGCAGCCATGAAATTAAAAGACGCTTACTCCTTGGCAGGAAAGTTATGACCAACTTAGATAGCATATTGAAAAGCAGAGACATTACTTTGCCAACAAAAGTCCGTCTAGTCAAGGCTATGGTTTTTCCAGTGGTCATGTATGGATGTGAGAGTTGGACTGTGAAGAAAGCTGAGTGCAAAAGAATTGATGCTTTTGAACTGTGGTGTTGGAGAAGACTCTTGAGAGTCCCTTGTACTGCAAGGAGATCCAACCAGTCCATCCTAAAGGAGATTAGTCCTGGGTGTTCATTGGAAAGACTGATGCTGAGGCTGAAACCGCAATACTTTGGCCACCTCATGTGAAGAGTTGACTCATTGGAAAAGACTCTGATGCTGGGAGGGATTGGGGGCAGGAGGAGAAGGGGACGACAGAGGATGAGATGGCTGGATGGCATCACCGACTCAATGCACATGAATTTGGGTGAACTCCGGGAGATGGTGATGGACAGGGAGGCCTGGAGTGCTGTGATTCATGGGGTCACAAGGAGTCAGACACGACTGAGCCACTGAACGAACTGATAGCTGCTGTACATGTATTAGCTTTTACTTTCTTAATGTATATTGGAATTTTGGTTTGAACGTTCATTTTGAGTGGGAAGTTTTGGTTTTTTATTTTTCCTCTCTTCCTCTTAGCCTTCTCTACCCAGATGTTTTACAGTTGCCTTTATCTGACTAGAGCTGTCAGGTGAAATATAGGATGTCCCATTAAATTTGAATTTCAGATAAATAACAGATAGTTTTTTAGTGTAAGGATGTCTCAAATATTGAATCAAAAATATCATAAATTTTTTTGCTTAACTGAAATTTAAATCTAATTGGGTATGGTGCATTAAAAAAAATTATTTATTTGGCTGCACTGGGTCTTAGTTGCAGCATGTGGGATCTAGTTCCCTGACCAGGGATCCATCCTGGGCCCCCTGCATTGGGAGTGTGGAGTCTTAGTCACAGACCATCAGCAAAGTCTCTGTGCTGCTATATCTGGCAACCTTATTCCTGTCATTCTATACCCCTATCCAGAACCAGATTTTATTACCGGGATTTTTGGCTACCCCCCATATGATATTTAGGTCATCAAAAATTAATAAATAAAACAAAACAGCTGCCTTTTCAGAACCACAGAGAAAATTCTTGCTACATGAGAAATGAGAATTTGCTCTTCTCTGGTGAGAACTTTCTGCTGCTTAGAACATGTAAAAGACCAGTGCTCAAGCCTCAGCCCTTCCTCAGCTCTCCTTCTCCTTCTCTCTGATGTTACCATGCTCATCACCTGTAAATCCACCCAGTCAATAGAACATTGTCTTGCACACAGGTCAAGATAGTTAGATGTTGTGAAACTGTGATTTACAAAGGAAAGAGAAGAGGCCGTTCCTATCCCCAAAGAGTTTACAATCTAGTTTGAAGTCAGAACAAACACAAGGAAAAAAAATAGGAGGGAATTTTCAAAGCAGAATTAGGAGTCAGGGCTGACCAATTAGGCTGAGTCTGATACTGGGGAAAATGGATTGAGATGGTGTTCCACACAAGAAACCAGTATTTACTGGGCATCTGTCATAAGCCCCCTTGATGACTTCATTTAATTCTCATTACAGTTTTATGAAGCAGGACTGGTCATCTTGATTTGGAGGAATGACTGAGAAGGAAATTGAGGCTCAGAATAATTAGATGTCTTGCCCTGTATCACAGGATTAATCAATAGTCTTCTAATTCCACACACATTTTACTAAACCATAGACCAGTGCTGGTTAGTTAGTGCTGGGAAATGTTGCAGAGGGAGGTCAAATAATATAGGTCACATTTTAAAACAAAGTGCAAATTTATAAAAACATTGCAGCAATTTTACTCTAAAAGGACTACACTGCAACATTTTCCATCAGTTTTTTTCCTGTACTTTCTAAGAGACAGTAGATGGAGCAAAAGATATTGATCAAGGTCTTAGAATAGGAAAAGAGTTCAGAACTATGACTGTTGACATTTTTGTTAGTCTGTCTTGATGTCTATCCCTAACTTCCATGAGCTATAGGGTAGCTAGACTATTTCTGCAGAGCTTATAGTAATTTGAATCGCCACACTAAATGCTGTTGTGAAATAAAGTGGATTTTTTATTTGTCTGAAGGAGACTGGCAGCATTTCTATTTAGTTTTACTACTAATTAACCTTCAATTATTTGTATAGCATGTAAGATTAACACTGCTCACATATACAAGAGAAAGCAGGTCAATGAAATGTGCACTGAAATAAACTGGATTTTGATGAATTCACTTGGAATGTGAGTTATTCTCTGAGAGAGCTGGGTGCTATAAAGTTTATATTCCTGAGTTGGGAATAACTATGTTTCATCTGAGTGGCAGAGATACAGCAACTTATTTCTGTCTCTGCAAATATGTGGCAATGGAGTTCATGCCATCACACACCACCAACCTGTAGGCAACCACAGCTCTTTTCTGCTGCTTTATCGGCCTCTCCCATAGAACAGAGGGTATAAGACAGGGAGAGTATTTGCTGTAAGTTGAGCTTGCAGGCTGCCCACAAGGAAGATGGAGATTTCACAAGTGTTCTTGATGTAGAAGATGATATTTATGTGCAGTTACTCTGAGCACTGAATTGGAGAAAGGCATAAAATGTGGTGGAAGCAAGTTGGAAAATCTTATAACTAAGTTTGTGGGCCTGAACTTTTTTCAAATATAGGAGAAATCAGAGAGGCAGAGAATACGTTCCCAGGAACCTGCCCCTCCTTCCAAAAAGCCTTGAGAAAAGCAATAGAGGGAAGTCAGCCAAGACAGTACAGACTTAAATTCTCCACCTCAGTGCTTCCCAGTATTAGCAAGTATGATTAGGAGATACAACTGAAGCTAATCATAGGACCTGATGTTTGTGTTTATAATTTTCCATTTCCCTGCACTCTTCCTCTTATGCACGCATTTATTCAGTAAGTGTTTATTGAGTGCCTACTATGTATCAGGCAGGCTACTGAGACTGTGGAGACTATGACAAGGAAACACTGATACTGTCCCCACCCTAACGAACCTTATAAATCAGCAGAAGAGGCAGACGTTAAAGCAGTCAAAAGCCACCGTGAGATTACTACCAAGAGTTCATGGTATTGTGAAGGTCTTTTCTATGTGTCAGGAACTGTTCTAAGAGCTGAGAATATGTCAGTAAACAGTAAAATCCTTCCCCCTTAAATTTTATGTCCTAGTACAGGAGATGTGAGAGTTGGACTGTGAAGAAAGCTGAGCGCCGAAGTATTGATGCTTTTGAACTGTGGTGTTGGAGAAGACTCTTGAGAGTCCCTTGGACTGCAAGGAGATCCAACTAGTCCATTCTGAAGGAGATCAGCCCTGGGATTTCTTTGGAAGGAATGATGCTAAAGCTGAAACTCCAGTACTTTGGCCACCTCGTGCGAAGAGTTGACTCATTGGAAAAGACTCTGACGCTGGGAGGGATTGGGGGCAGGAGGAGAAGGGGACGACAGAGGATGAGATGGCTGGATGGCATCACTGACTCGATGGACGTGAGTGTGAGTGAACTCCGGGAGTTGGTGATGGACAGGGAGGCCTGGCGTGCTGCAATTCATGGGGTCTCGAAGAGTCGGACACGACTGAGTGACTGAACTGAACTGAACTGAACTGAACAGGAGACAAGACAAAAGAGGACTCGTTGGAAAAGACCTTGATGCTGGGAAAGATTGAAGGCAAAAGGAGAATAGGGCAGTGGAAGATGAGATGGTTGGGACAGCATCACCGACTCCGTGGACATGAACCTGAGCAAACTCTGGGAGACAGTGAAGGACAGGGAAGCCTGGAGCACTGCAGTCCATGGGGTTGCAAAGAGTCAGACACAACTGAGTGACTGAATAACAACAACAGGAGACTACTGAACATAAAATGTAAAAATAAACATATAATGGAAGTTCAGTGTGATGATGTGTAAGTGCCATAATAAAAACAAAGCAGAGGAAGAGGTTAGAGTGTGGCTTTAGGCAGGATGGTACTGAGGAGCCCCTCTGAAAGGATGACTCTTGAGCAGTGAAACAGAAGAGCTGACAAAGACTCCCACAGAAATCTGGAGGAAGATTGTTCCAGGTAGAGAGAGCAGCATATACAAAGGTCCTGAGGCTGGAAGGACATTGGCTGCAAATGGAAACAGACTATAGGCAGGCAGCGGTGGTGGGAGGTGGTCAGCAGGAGGCTGCACGGCAGGAGCCCCGAGGGAAATGATGGTGCTTGGGCTGGGTTGGTGGTGGGCGGGGAGGAGGCGAGATGGTGTGGGTTTAGGAATTTCCTCTATCATAAAGGGATTCCACCTGGTTAGGGAGGTGGAATCTTCTATGATTTCAGAAGAAGCAACATTTGTGCTGAGTAGAAGTAGCTGTGCTGTGCTATGCTAAGTCGCTTCAGTCGTGTCCAACTCTTTGCAACACTATAGATGGTAACCCTCCAGGATCCTCCAAACAAGGATACTGGAGTGGGTTGCCATTTCCTCAAGTGAAGATAAAAGGACAGAATATTCCAGAACATAAATATGCATACCCTGTGGGGGAGAAAGTCAAGGTTGAGGCATTGAAAGGAGATCTGGCTGCCTAGGCAAAGATGAGAGGGGAGGGGAGGCTGGAA
The DNA here is from genome assembly GCF_029378745.1 of Bos indicus. NCBI lineage: Eukaryota > Metazoa > Chordata > Mammalia > Artiodactyla > Bovidae > Bos > Bos indicus. The sequence continues at coordinate 57,915,994 of NC_091775.1, read as the reverse complement.
AGATGGGCAGAACAGACCTCGTGGGACTGTGCGAGCCTCTTGCAGGACCTTGGTCTTTTTTCTAAGGGTTGTCAGAAGTCACAGGAGGAATTTCAGCAGAAGCATCCTGGTCAAATGTGTGTCTTGGAAAAGTTTCCAATTGTAGGATGAAAGAAGCTCAATTTGTTTTACTGACATTCATCCCCTGATGAAGGTTCTCCTATACCCATTTTACAGACAAGAAAACTGAGTCTCAGATAGTTGATGGCACTTGTTGGGGCCCACAACAAGATGGCTGACTCTGGGGTCCAGAGCCGCAGCCCTTTGTACCCATTTACCTTTACTCCCCTCCACAGCATCACCCCCACCCTTGGCCCAAGCACTCAGTAGTGACAATCATGGTTATTTCTGCCTGTTCCTTCTCAGACTGGGCAGCACTATCTCCCTTTCTGTCTTTTCAGGGCTTTGACTTCTTTCTCTGTACTGGAAAATTCCAAGCATGCAGGTGTGGTCTTCATTTTCCTGCCCCAATTTGTATTTTGGAATGAAGTTTTTTTTTTTTTTTTTTCATGGAGTTCAGCAGGGGCAACATACTGTTACCAACATTCAATCATTCCTGCTAACATCATCTGTCTCGCTTTCACTTCCTTTCTCCCTCAGACTTTTAGTGGACTCTGTCTATGCACCGGGCATCAGGTTTACAGAAATAATTCTTGTCCAGGTTGGAGAAAAAGCTATGAAAACCAGGTGACACAGATTAAATTGTTAATGGTGTGTGAATAAGTTGGCCAGGTATTTCTCTTGTCAGAGACCCAAGGGAAGGTTAGAGCTGTGGAGAGAGGCAGGATTGGGCCAAAAGAGGGAAAGGATGCAGGAAGAGCTTCCCCAAAAAGCTTGCAACTTGGGGACTTCCCTGTGGTCCAGTGGTTAAGAATCCTTGTTTCCTTGCAGAGGATGTGGGTTCGATCCCTAGTCAGGGAACTAAGATCCCGCATAGTACACTGCAAGGTCAAAAAATAAATAAAAGTAAATGAAATAAAAAGAAACTTGCAACTTGGCTGAAATCTAATCCAATAGGAGACACTGCATAAGAAAATCCTCTTAAAAAATGTTCTTAGTCCTTCCAGTCCCCCAGATTGTGATAACAAGGAAGATGTGGGCTGACGGAGGATGAAATTTTCAGCAGCCATGGAATAAGAGGCTCAGAAATGGGGGCCATTGCTCCTTGAGGCCAGGGAGGGGGAGAGAGCCCGAGAACACCAGATGATGGTGGGGTAGATGGGGATGTGATGCCCTCAGTCTTGCCCACGCCTGCCCCGCCAGGCACAAAGGTCAATTGCTCCTACAGGCAAGGAAGGCTGCTTGGGTGTTATTGTTTCTGGTAGCCATGGGTTGTGTTTATTTATTTACTGGTTTATTTTGCCAGTCAAACTCCAGTTTATTGACAGGACTCAGCCAGCCTCTGGTCTTTTCCACCCCAACCGACCGCAGCACAGAGAAATAATTAGTTGCTGCGGTGTCGGGAACGGATGTCCAACTGACATCTCCCCTTCACCAGAGTCAAATTCAGCGGTTTCCCAGCCTGCTGAAAATTACCAGCTTCATGCTGCCTTCCTCTCCCCGCTGCCTACCTGGTGGGGCTTTCCTTGCTCATTAAGAGCAGAGCCAACCCCTCGGGCTGACCTTGGCTTATAATGTGCTCTCCCCACCCTTTCCCCCTTTTCATCTTATATATTCTTTTCTGATGGGTGTATGAGGGGGAGAGTGAGGCTTGAGTAGGTTCTGATTCCTCCCCACTAAGAAAAGCTGGCCTCTCACTGTTTCTCAAGACCTAGGGCTCTGAGACTACAAGGGCACCGGTAGGCTTTAATTGCTTCCTATTGGTGTAGTGACCTTTGTCTCCTTGGGGGTATCCTGAGGCTTTTTTGCAGATACAGTCAGTGTGCACTTTCAAAAGCCAAGCTTCATACTGGATACTTCTGTGTTCTGAAACCTCTAGAAAAAGCAGGGTGGGATATTGAGGGATAAGTAGGGGAATGACTGGGGCGGGGGAGATGATAGTGAACACTTGAGAATACAGAGATGTGCTAGGCTTGAACTTTAGAGACATTGTCAGTTGGGGCTGATGTAGGGGATTAATAACAGGGTTGGCAGGACATTTGTTTATTCATTCACTCTACTAACAATGGGCTTCCCTGGTGGCTCAGATGGTAAAGAATCTGCCTGCAATACAGGAGACCGGATTTCGATCCCTGGGTTGGGAAGATTCCCTGGAGAAAGCATGACAACTCACTCCAGTATTTTTGCCTGGATAATCCCATGGACAGAGGAGCCTGGTGGGCTGCAGTCCATAGGGTCCCAAAGTGTTGGACATGACTGAGCATGCATCACGTATACTAATGTTTGTGGAGCTCTTTCATGTGCCAGGCACGGAGCTAGGTCCTGGGGAGGCTGGAATGAGCTGCATGTGGTCCCTACAGCTGGCTGACTGGGAAGCCTGGGGTTCGCCTTACTAAGGAAGCTGACCTTTATTATGAAGGTGCCAGGGAGCTTCTGAACAGTTTTAAGTAGGGGAGTGATGTGATCCAACTTGCATTTTAGATCACTCTGGAGGCCAGGAGGAGGAGACATTGGGAGTGAGATACCAGAGGACACCAGAGACTTCATTAGAAAACTCTGGTAATATCCTGGTTGAGAGAGGACTAGAGTCCAGCAGAGGCTGAGGCACTAGGTATGGAGAGGATAAACGAGGTATGTTTTGAAGGTACCGTCAGTTGGACTTAAAGGTTGGGGATAAAACAAGTTTAAGCCCCTTCTCTTAAGAGAAAGTTCGAGGACCTGTGTCAGGTCCTGAAGCCTGTAAGAGCTGGCAGATCAATATACAACTTCGCTCCTTGGCTTTCCTCTGAGGATTCTTTTCACCATTTGGAAGAGGCTGTCTCTCCCTGCAGATGAAGACTCGGAGGTTGCCTCATGGTACCTAACCTCACAGAAACTCAGGACTGGAAGGTGGTCTTAAAGGTGGTCTCCTGCAACAGTTTACATAATTCCAACCCCATCTGCAATCTTCTCACTTACACCTCCTTGGCTGCCCACTCTATCATCTGAGAGCTTCCTTCTAAAACTATACCCAAATCAGTCTCCAAGCAGATTCTGCCCAATTATTGTTAGTTCCAGTTTGGAGGTCACAAAAAACAAGTAAAACAGAACACACAGCAGATTGGAAAGCTCCTAATGGACAGTGAGTTCTCCTCCCAGAACCATATCTACTTGGGAGAAGAATATGAGTGCAACCATGTGTCAAGCATCAAATAGCAGATGTTTGGAGGGTGGCTGGGTCACCTTCTAACAGCAGTCACTTGACTGAGCCACCCCTATTGCTGGGTGTGGGCTCTTGTCATCTGGGGAGTGAAGGAGACACTTTAATGAAACACTGCACACTCTAAACTCCTGGATTTCTGGATTGCACACCCAGTATCTCCCATCCTCTGCACCCTGTGATGGACAAAACAATCCACCAGGACCTTGTTTGTTCCTGTGGACTGCTCCCTCCTATTGGCGGGTGAGGGGTGAGCCCATGAGATCTGAGAGCTGCAGGGCTGTTCTCTGCATTAAAATTCTGCAACCGATCTAATTATCTGATTTATCGGCTCAGATACAAGCAGCAGTTAGGCTCCAATTCTAACTTTTAATTGGTTGTACAGTAGTGTGAGATCATGACCTCTTACTAAACTCTTCCCATTAAGCTTTCATGTTTACATAGCACCATAAATTCAGCTCATCAGTCTTCCAGAAACTTCTCCAATTTCCGCCTCTTTCTCTGGAGCCAATTATTTTCCTGTTTGTCTTGCAAGTCTATTTGAAGCCTGACTTCCTGAACTACAAGCACAGAGCATGTGAGTCTGCTCTTCTCTCTTCCTCTTGCCCAATCTGGAGATGCTCCCAGTCTCCCCTGTGTTCCATCAATTTACTGCTGGAATCATTCTGCTGGTTTCCTCTTCTTCAAGCATCTCTCAGTCAATGAACTTTCTCCTCCTATGACTCTCATTGCTTGGACCTTTCCTCAGCTGGGCAATGACATATTTCAACCTTATTCAAAGGATCCTGTGTCCTACTCTCTCCTAAAGTAACCCGAACTTATTTTTAAAAATAATGTTAAAAATATTTATTTATTTGGCTGTGTCAGGTCCTAGTTTTAGCATGGGGGCTCTTTCACTGTGGTGCGTGGACTCTTTAGTTGTGGTGCCGGGCTTAAACACTGGGCCACCAGCGAAGTCCCATCCAAACATTAATACAAGGTTTGCAGCAGAAATAAATAAAGCTGTAAAAGTTCAGGAAAAAACATTAATGAAACTAACATGCCCCCAAGCCAGGGATCAGGAAACAGGGAAAATATGACTAGAAAAAAAAATAAAAGAAAATTTAAGGCTTAATAATAATAATTATAAATGATTATAATAAATAAATGAATAATATAGTCTCTACCTTGTGCGGAGGTGGAGACTATAGTTTCATAATAGATATAAAAAATGGAATGTTCTTAGAAATGAAAAAAATACTAGAATTGACTCTGGATGACAGAAGTGTGAGATACAGGATAAGTTGGAAAATTAAACCAAAAAATAGAACGATTAAATAAATAAGTACAACACATACACACACACACAAAATAGGATTAGCTGTATAGGAAGAAGATAGGAAGATAGGAATTAGGAAAGTTTAACAAATAAGAAAAGTTTATTTGTTAAATAAACTTTAACTTAGAGTTAAATAACTCTAATAAGTTAAATAAACTTATTAGAGTTAAATAAGTTTAACTCTATAGAAGATAGGAATTAGGAAAGTTTAACAAATAAGAAAACAGTAAATAAAGACATAATAGTCGAAACTTTCCCAGGGTGTTTTAGTAAAGGAATGAACCTGTACAGAGTCCCTTTTAGGATTAATTACCAGAGAAAGATGATCAGAAAATATTACTGTATATCTTCAAAGATAAAGGATATATCAAGTACATAAAAAGGAGAGAAACAGAATAAAAGTCTCTGGGAACTTGCAACCTAAACGATAGAAGCAAAAGCAATTAGGAAGGCATCAGTTCAGTTCAGTTGCTCAGTTGTGTCTGACTCTTTGCCACCCCATGGACTGCAGCAGGCCAGGACTCCCTGTCCACCACAAACTCCTGGAGTTTACTCAGATTCAGATTCAGATTCAGATCAGTCGCTCAGTCGTGTCCGACTCTTTTCTACCCCATGAATCGCAGCACGCCAGGCCTCCCTGTCCATCATCAACTCCCGGAGTTCACTCAGACTCACGTCCATCTAGTCAGTGATGCCATCCAGCCATCTCATCCTCTGTCGTCCCCTTCTCCTTCTGCCCCCAATCCCTCCCAGCATCAGAGTATTTTCCAATGACTCAACCCTTCGCATGAGGTGGCCAAAGTATTGGAGTTTCAGCTTTAGCATCATTCCTTCCAAAGAAATCCCAGGGCTGATCTCCTTCAGAATGGACTGGTTGGATTTCCTTGCAGTCCAAGGGACTCTCAAGAGTCTTCTCCAACACCACAGTTCAAAAGCATCAATTCTTCGGCGCTCAGCCTTCTTCACAGTCCACTCTCACATCCATACATGACCACAGGGAAAACCATAGCCTTGACTAGACGAAACTTTGTTGGCAAAGTAATGTCTTTGCTTTTGAATATGCTATCTAGGTTGGTCATAACTTTCCTTCCAAGGAGTAAGCGTCTTTTAATTTCATGGCTGCAGTCACCATCTGCAGTGATGTTGGAGCCCAGAAGAATAAAGTCTGACACTGTTTCCACTGTTTCCCCATCTATTTCCCATGAAGTGATGGGACCGGATGCCATGATCTTTGTTTTCTGAATGTTGAGCTTTAAGCCAACTTTTTCACTCTCCTCTTTCACTTTCATCAAGAGGCTTTGTAGTTCCTCTTCACTTTCTGCCATAAGGGTGGTGTCATCTGCATATCTGAGGTTATTGATATTTCTCCCGGCAATCTTGATTCTACCTTGTGCTTCTTCCAGCCCAGCGTTTCTCATGATGTACTCTGCATATAAGTTAAATAAGCAGGGTGACAATATACAGCCTTGATGAACTCCTTTTCCTATTTGGAACCAGTCTGTTGTTCCATGTCAAGTCCTAACTGTTTACTCAAACTCCTGTCTATTGAGTCAGTGAGACCATCAAAACATCTCATCCTGTGTCATCTCCTTCTCCTCCTGCCTAAAATCTGTCTCAGCATCAGGGTCTTTTCAAATGAGTCAGCTCTTCCAATCAGGTGGCCAAAGTACTGGAGTTTCAGCTTTAGCATCATTCCTTCCAAAGGAATCACAAGGCTGATCTCCTTCAGAATGGACTGGTTGGATATCCTTGCAGTACAAGGGACTCTCAAGAGTCTTCTCCAACACCACAGTTCAAAAGCATCAATTCTTCGGCACTCAGCTTTCTTCACAGTCCAACTCTCACATCCATACATGACCACTGGAAAAACCATAGCCTTGACTAGACGGACCTTTGTTGGCAAAGTAATGTCTCTGCTTTTGAATATGCTATCTAGGTTGGTCATAACTTTCCTTCCAAGGAGTAAGCGTCTTTTAATTTCATGGCTGCAGTCACCATCTGCAGTGAGTTTGGAGGCCAAAAAAATAAAGTCTGACACTGTTTCATTGTTTCCCCATCTATTTCCCATGAAGTGATGGGACCGGATGCTATGATCTTAGTTTTCTGAATGTTGAGCTTTAAGCCAACTTTTCCACTCTCCACTTTCACTTTCATCAAGAGGCTCTTCAGTTCTTCTTCACTTTCTGCCATAAGGGTGGTGTCATCTGCATATCTGAGGTTATTGATATTTCTCCCGGCAATCTTGATTCCAGCTGTGCTTCTTCCAGCCCAGCATTTCTCAAGATGTAGTCTGCATATAAGTTAAATAAGCAGGGTGACAATATACAGCCTTGATGTACTCCTTTTCTTATTTGGAACCAGTCTGTTGTTCCATGTCCAGTTCTAACTGTTGCTTCCTGACCTGCATAAAGGTTTCTCGAGAGGCAGGTCAGGTGGTCTGGTATTCCCATCTCTTTCAGAATGTTCCACAGTTTATTGTGATCCACACAGTCAAAGCCTTTGGCATAGTCAATAAAGCAGAAATAGATGTTTTTCTGGAACTCTTTTGCTTTTTTCATGATCCAGTGGATGCTGGTAATTTGATCTCTGGTTCCTCTGCCTTCTCTAAAACCAGCTTGACCATCAGGAAGTTCATGGTTCACATATTGCTGAAGCCTGGCTGGGAGAGTGTTGAGTACTACTTTATTAGCGTGTGAGATGAGTGCAATTGTGTGGTAGTTTGAGCATTCTTTGGCATTGCCTTTCTTTGGGATTGGAATGAAAACTGACCTTTTCCAGTCCTGTGGCCACTGCTGAGTTTTCCAAATTTGCTGGTGTATTGAGTGGAGCAATTTCACAGCATCATCTTTCAGGATTTGGAATAGCTCAACTGGAATTCCATCACCTCCACTTGCTTTGTTCATAGTGATGCTTTCTAAGACTCACTTGACATCACATTCCAGGATGTCTGGCTCTAGGTGAGTGATCACACCGTTGTGATTATCTAGGTCAAAGAGCTTTTTTGTACAGTTCTTCTGTGTATTCTTGCCACCTCTTCTTAATATCTTATGCTTCTGTTAGGTCCATACCATTCTGTCCTTTATTGAGCCCATCTTTGCATGAAATGTTCCCTTGGTATCTCTAATTTTCTTGAAGAGACATCTAGTCTTTCCCATTCTATTGTTTTCCTCTACTTCTTTGCACTGATCATTGAGGAAGGCTTTCTTTATCTCTCCTTGGTATTCTTTGGAACTCTGCATTCAAATGGATATATCTTTCCTTTTCTCCTTTGCTTTTTGCTTCTCTTCTTTTCGCAGCTATTTGTAAGGCTTCCTCAGACAGCCATTTTGTTTTTTGGCATTTCTTTTTCTTGGGCGTGGTCTTGATCCCTGTCTCCTGTACAGTGTCATGAACCTCCATTCATAGTTCATCAGGTACTCTATCAGACCTAGTCCCTTAAATCTATTTCTCACTTCCACTGTATAATTGTAAAAGATTTGATTTAGGTCATACCTGAATGGTCTAGTGGTTTTCCCCACTTTCTTCAATTTAAGTCAGAATTTGGCAATAAGTAGTTCATGATCTGAGCCACAGTCAGTTCCCGGTCTTGTTTTTGCAGACTGTATAGAGCTTCTCCACCTTTGGCTGCAAAGAATATAATCAATCTGATTTTGGTGTTAACCATCTGTGATGTCCATGTGTAGAGTCTTCTCTCATGTTGTTGGAAAAGGGTGTTTGCTATGACCAGTGTGTTCTCTTGGCAAAACTTTATTAGCCTTTGACCTGCTTCATTCTGTACTCCAAGGCCAAGTTTGCCTGTTACTCCAGGTGTTTCTTGACTTCCTACTTTTGCATTTCAGTCCCCTATAATGAAAAGAACATCTTTTTTAGGTTTTAGTTCTAAAAGATCTTATAGGTCTCCATAGAACCATTCAACTTCAGCTTCTTCAGCATTACTGATAAAGGCATGGACTTGGATTACTGTGATATTGAATGGCTTGCCTTGGAAATGAACAGAGATCATTCTGTCATTTTTGAGATTGCATCCAAATACTGCTTCGGACTCTTTTGTTGACCATGATGGCCACTCCATTTCTTCTAAGGGATTCCTGCCCACAGTAGTAGATATAATGGTCATCTGAGTTAAATCCACCCATTCCAGTCCATTTTAGTTCGCTGATTCCTAAAATGTCGATGTTCACTCTTGCCATCTCCTGTTTGACCACTTCCAATTTGCCTTGATTCATGGGCCTGACATTCCAGGTTCCTATGCAATATTGCTCTTTACCGCGTCAGACCTTTCTTCCATCACCAGTCAGATCCACAGCTGGGTGTTGTTTTTGCTTGGGCTCCATCCCTTCATTCTTTCTGGAGTTATTTCTCCACTGATCTCCAGTAGCATATTGGCCACCTACCAACCTGGGGAGTTCATCTTTCAGTGTCCTATCTTTTTGCCTTTTCATACTGTTTATGGGGTTCTCAAGGCAAGAATAGTGAAGTGGTTTGCCATTCCCTTCTCCAGTGGGCCACATTTTGTGAGATTTCTCCATCATGACCTTGTCTTGGGTGGCCCTACATGGCATGGCTCATAGTTTCATTGAGTTAGAAAAGGCTGTGGTCCATGTGATTAGATTGGTTTGTTTTCTGTGATTGTGGTTTTCAGTTTGTCTACCCTCTGATGGAGAAGGATAAGAAGCTTATGGAAGCTTCCTGATGGGAGAGACTGACTGAGGGGGAAACTGGTTCTTGTTCTGATGGGCAGGGCCATGCTCAATAAATCTTTAATCCAATTTTCCTTTGATGGGTGTGTCCAATGTCAGGAGCAAGATCAGAGTAAGAAGGTAAGCACTGGAGTGGCTGTGAGGAGATACTGCATGTCCAAGCACAAAGGAGAAGCCCCAGCAAAATGGCAGGAGGGGCAAATTTGCTTTTTGATTCAAATCCCATTCCCGCCAGAGATGCTCAGAGGGCTCAAACAAACTTTGTGCACACCAGGACCCAGGGACCTCACAGAGACAGAGACAGAACTGTGTTTCAGCATCTCTTGTGGAAGTAGCGGTTAGCAGTGGACTGCCACAGGGACAGGGGCTCTGGGTGCAGCAGACCTGGGTATGGCATAAGCCCTCTTGGAGGAGGTCTCCATTAACCCAACTATAGAGCTGCCAGAACTTGCACAGGACTGGGAAACAGACTCTTGGAGGGCACAAACAGAACCTTGTGCATCAGGACTCAGGAGAAAGGAGCAGTGACCCCACCAGAGACTGACCCCGACTAGCTTGTGAGTGTCCAGGAGTCTCCAGCAGAGGCATGGGTCAGTGGTTGCCTGCTGCAGGGTTGGGGGCACTGAGTGTAGCAGTACATACGTGGGATCTTTTGAAGGAGGTCACCATTATCTTCATTACCTGCACCATAGTTTGGTAAATAGCAGGGAGGGAACACACCTCCACCCATCAACAGAAAATAGGAAGGCATATAAGATTCTTAATTACAATCTCATATAGCTTCACTCAAAGCTACTCTTGAATGACAAGACAAGTACAGTGTGACAGTATTCTCCAAGTTAACTTACAGGTTTGATCCTATTAAATAGTGAAGATACTTCATAGAAATAAATGGAAACTACTGTAAATGATGATGCTTAACAATAAAAATAATTTGGAAAACTTTGTTCATATCTTCCATAAACATTTAATGAGCTTCTACTGTATGTCATGCTGTTTGCTAGAAACTTGCTCTTATAGGTATTTTTTATTTCACAGTGACAATTATTAAGATGCTATAGCACTGACTTAAGAACAGAATATAGGTCACTTCATTGGGCGATAACAGATTCTAGAAATAGACTCTAAAGAGGAAATATTTTAAAAATATGTGACAAGAGAAGTATAAAGAACCATGGAGAAACACATAATTGTATATTTTGTTGGGATCACTAAAAGCAACATGGAGAAAAATCCAGGTCCATAACTTATAGCCTATAGCATTGTATGTCTGAATGGATTAGAGACACAATGTTGAAAAAAAAAAGAGAATAAAACAGAATCTTACCCTTCCTTACTGTGAAGGAAGCTGATTTCTTCTTTGCTTGACTCATAACATTTTCATTAATAAGGTTGACAGGTTAAGACCCATACAGATTTAAAGCTTCATAAAAAACAATGAAAAACCGTATATGGAGGAAACAAATAGGAAATGGGTAACAGATAACAATGTAGAAAAAAATCTGTGGAAAAGTTTTACATTCAATGTAAACAAAGAGCCTAGACCTGTCTACAAGGACAAAACCACATGTCTATATACCCTGTAGCTGGTAAATGTAAACAAATATCAATTGCAGTTAATAAAGTAAACAAGGGAGGTGACCCATCTCATATGTAAATCATTTTAAAAAAAGAACAATAAAGCAATTGTGAGCTCCCACTTCACATTTATTAGCAAAAATAAACTAAAATAATAAAACCCAAGGCTGGTGCAGCTCTCTGCAGACAGCGGTTCTCTCCTATTATCAGAGTCAATGTTAATATTCTGGAGGACAGACCGTAAGTAACCCACGTATGAGTCCATCTTCGGGCTGTGTTTCACCCTCTGAGAAAGTCAAGCTTGTTATTCATGGGAGTGTTGCCTCCCTGCTGGCTCAGACTCTGAGTTGGGAAGATCCCCTGGTGGAGGGCATGGCAACCGACTCCAGTATTCCTACCTGGAGAATCCCATGGACAGGGAAGCCTGGCGGGCTACAGTCCATGGAGTCTCAAAGAGTCGGAGACGACTGAGCGACTAACACTTTCACTTTTTTTTTCACTGCTTGTAATAGTGAAGACCAAATTCCTTACAAACTGGCAAGAGGTTAAGTGACTGGAACCTTATTAATTCAAAGAAATATTATGAAACCATTGGCCACAAATTAAAAGTTATTGAGATACATGGGAAAAGCATATACAAAAATTTTAAGAGCAAAGTACAGAACATAAGATCCACTGAGCGTAACAAATTTGAAATTAGATATATTTACTGAAACCTATGGGAGAGACGCTAAGAAGTGGTGATGGTTGTGATGATAATAAGGACCAGCTTTCATTGACCCTTGTTTATGTCATCTGCAGTGGGTATGCCTTCCAGAGCCACCGTGCAAGGTTAAGTAACTTGCCCAGGGGAGTGGGGTGAGTGTGGGGGTTTCCTCAGCTAAAGGCCTGGAGAATCATCCTCACAGGGAACCTGCTCTTCTAACTCCCCCTCAGCCCTATGGTTTAGACCACATAGACTATCAGTCCTGCCCCTCTCCTTTCATATAGACAAGTCCCCAGCCCCCTTTCCCTAGAACTGTCTGTTGTCTTTACTTTCCTGTAACCCAATTTTCCAGCAAAGCCATTTCCAAAAGATTGGGCTCCATGGCCTTCTCTTCTAACTCACTTTCACACAACCTCCTCTTTCCTGATATTTAGCACCAACCTTCTTTAAAATGATTCTAAAAGAACTCTTTATAATCAGGCTCTCTGAACCAAACGTCTCCTGGAAGGTCCTTGGCCTCTGCTTGCCTCTTGCACACTTTAATCACATTCCAATGCCAGAATAGAAGTGCTTTTGAACCCATAGACAAGGTTTCCTCACAGGAATATCCTGTTTGAGGTCAGATGGCAAAGGAAGCACGAACTGGGAGCCAGCTGTCCCGCTCCAGGGTTTGGGGAGCGCCTGTCCTGCTGTGATGCACATCTGGGCCTCATACGCAAGTGTGGGAGAGACTCCATCATGAAAGCGTTCAGACGACATCAGGGGTTGAAAATGAAGGCCTTCCACCTGTTTTTATACAATCTGCGAGCTATGACAGATTTTATGTTTCTAAATGAAAGTGAAAGTGAAAGTCGCTCAATTGTGTCCTACTCTTTGCGACCTCATGGACTATACAGTCCATGGAATTCTCCAGGCCAGAATACTGGTGTAGGTAGCTGTTCCCTTCTCCAGGGGATCATCCCACCCCAGGGATTGAACCCAGGTCTCCTGCATTGCAGGCAGATTCTTTACCAGCTGAGCTACCAGGGAAGTCCATGTTTTTTAAATAGTTGGGGGAAAAAAGCAAAATGAATATGTTTTTGTCTCTGACCTGAAACTAATATGAAATTCAAATTCAGTATCCATAAATAAAGCCTAATTGTGAACATGGCCACACTCTCTCTGGGCCCATATGGTCTACATGGCCCTCAAATCCTAGGATGTTTACTCTCTGTCCATTCACAGACCTTTGCCAACTCTCAGTCTGTAGGAATGTGTGTTCTCCTTGAAGGCTGCCCCTGACCTGCCCGCTCAGCTTCTGCCTATGTAGGGCAGAAGGAGCCCGAGAGCTTGTGCCTCTGGTCTCAGCTCTCCTGTCTAAGTCTCAATGGAAAGCACTCCCATTCTCTTTCTTTGGGACCTTATGATTCAAAAGACTTCCCACCCACATAACCATGGAGTTATATACGGCATTTATTTTCTTTCTTTTTTCTTTTTCTTTTAGAATACAGGACAGCCCTTTATTGTTTTTATTTTTAATATTTATTTATTTGGCTGCCCTGGGTCTTCGTTGTGGCATATGGGGCTTCTCTAGTTGTGGTGCACGGGCTTAGTTACTCCATGTCATGGTGGATTTCAGTTTCCCGGCCAGGGATCGAACCCATATCTGTCCCCTGCATTGGAAGTCGGAATCTTAACCACTGGACCACCAGGGAAATCCTCTATATGGCATTTTTTTCTCTGTGACCTCTTTTTTTTTTAATTCTAGAGCCATGGAATGAGTCCCTGCAGAGGAAAAATAATATCTGTGACCAAATAGCCACTTACCCATGGCCCAGAGAGGGGGCTTGGATGGGGAGGTGAAGGCTGTCCTCAAAGAGCTTAGATGTTGCCTTGCTGGTAGAAGCAGAATGATTCAAACATTCCAGCTCAAGAGACACAAGCTTGATGTCCAGTGGGAGTTGAACCATGACCATCAGTGCAAGCCAGCCCATTTTCTTCATCAGAATGGTGTCCAGATTTCCCCACTGGTCTTGATGTCAAAAGCTTCACCTCTGTGCACCGGTGCTGAATTGAATCTCAGAGACAGAGTTTCGGGTGAAACATAAAAAAATAGCTTTATAGCTTTGCCAGGCAAAGGGGGACATAGCTGACTTCCACCCTCGAAAACTCTGTGTCCTCTCTTGGAAGGATTTGATGAGGCCCTCCCTGGTGGCTAAGATGATAAAGAATCTGCCTGCAATGCACGAGACCGAGTTCAATCCCTGGGTGGGGAGGATCCCTGGAGAAGGGAATGGCTACCCACTCCAGTATTCTTTCCTGATTCCAGGGACACAGGAGCCTGGTGGGCTACAGTCCATGGGGTCACAAACAGCCTTACAGGACTGAGTGACGGACACTTTCACTAAGTTTACTTTTATAGCAATAGTTCAAGGGTGAGGCTGATGACAAGATAGGATGTGTGCAGAGCACGCTCATCTCCTTTCCTGACCTTGATGATCTTCTCTGGTCCTTTTAAATCTTGGTTCAGGTGGTTTCTTGGCTGCTCCTTCCTTGACTAGGAACTATTCAAATCTGCCCTTTGGAAGTCAGGGAAGGTCATGGATGCTGGAGTCTTGCCTACAAGATATGGAGGACAAAACAGCTTTTGTGCCCAGTAGCCCACACTAGAGGAGTGTCGCCCACACCAGAGGCCATTTTTTCTTTTTTTTTTTTTTACATTTAATCTTCTGTCTCCCAACCCTTTCCTTAGAACTCTCAACTTTTTCACTTAAAAAAAGAAAAAGGCCTTGCTCTCAGTCCAGAGAGTTTATCTTACAAAGATATCTCAGCAAGAGAATAGAGAAGTCCTATGATTCATTGTACTAAAGTAGATATTGTGACAAGAAAGATGTTAACATCTTAATGAAAGCCCTGAGGGGAAATTTGCATAAAACAGTCTCTTTGTTGCTTAAAAAGAGCCACTGATGCCTTATTAAAAAAAATCAAAACCCAATTTTGTTAAATATTCAGTCTGGGAATGATTTGGAGTATTTTTCTTATCTCTTGGGTGACCTTTTTTTTTTTCTTGACAGATTCACAGATGCTTAAGAGGCCCCAGTCTTCCCTCAGTTCATCTTCCCTCAGGGCCCTGGCATGGGCACACTGTCTTAATCCTTCTGGAGCCCCATGCTTTCTGAAAGTTGGGAAGAACCAGAGGACAGAGACTTGGAACTCTGAAAAAATAACAAGAAATCCCTGTGCTCAAGTCTCCCTCCGTTTCCACACTTATCCATCCATTCCTTCAACTCCATTAAAAAAATCTCAATTGGATTTGGAGTCTCCTCAAATTTATTTTTCATTTTGAAATTTGTCTGATATTTTAGAAAGGTTGTTTCTTGAACACCTCCAGTGACGGAGCTCACCATGTCTTGAGGCAGGATATGCTACTTGGGGCTAGAATCTGCCTCTCACTAACCTCTCCCAAGGTCTTAGCCCTTCCTGTGGAATTAATGAATAGCCTAATCCTCTCTTCTTTGCGGCAGCTCTTTGCTTGTTTCTACAGTGATGTTCTGGTTTTCTTTTTCCCCAATCAGACAGTAACATTAAAAAGTTCCACTGAATCCCATCCCTCCAGCTGGTTTCTGGTGGCATCACAGTGTCAATAGATAATCCACAAGAGAACATCTCCATCCCTGAAAACCAGCTGATTCTCTTTCTTCTTACGCAGATACTCCTCCAAAAGGAAAGACCAAAGGAAAAGCAGGGGCCAGAAGAGTATCGCCTTAGAGTTTGAGGGAAGTCACCCCAGGGCAAAAGACCTCAGCTGCAATGGCATTTAAAAGAAGAGCTGAATTTACTCTCTGCACCTTAACTGTTCAGAGATATGGCAAGTTCTTGGGGGATTGGACTCTATAGCTCTACCTGGTGTCAGGCATGATGGGAAGTTTAGGGGAGATGCTTGTATCCTCCTGGGGATTTTGCTGAATGCCAGGAGAAGAGGAGAGCAGAGCGTCCTTGCTATGGGACAGGGACATTTTGTCAATGAGGGATCATTGGAAAGGAAGAGGAGGGGAAAGGGTACTGATCAAACCAAGTCAAGGTTACTGGCCTTTCCCAAGGTCAGGAAATGGCTCAGAAGTGGGTGGCGGGTGAGCAGAGGTTTCCTTCCTCATTCATTCACCCAGCCATATCTACCTCCCCAATCCAAAGAAGTCCATTTATCAGTCCTACACATCCAGAATGTTTTTTTTAGCAGCACACCAGCAGCAACATTGGCAGCCTGACCACCTGTGGGCACCAGGAATCCTTGCTGTGTTACCTGCCTCCCCACACTATCCCAGCCCTGTGCCCTGGCCTATGGCTGCAATCATTATTCTTTTCAGAGATGTGAGTGGGGACAAGAAGCAAACAGAAACAAATGGCCAGCCCTCCTGTGGCCCAGTTTCTGAGGCAGAACATCTATATATAGCCCTTCCAGAGCAGGTTTGCTGCAGGGGCAGTCGGAGGCCCTGGCCAACCCAGACCACAGAGGAGAGATGAACTCTCAGCGGAATATTCTGGACTCCCATTTTATTTCAAACCAACAGCCAATCTCAATGCGACTTTATGAATCAGGGAAAAACCCTGTAAACTGATCCCTATGTTTTCCTCCCACCTCATAGCCCTACCTCTCTCATTGCTCACTATGTTGGGAAGAGAGTACCAGTGTGATGGCCAGAATTTATCCTTTACATTTCCTTTCCTGCTTCCTCCTTTTTACTAAACTATCATCCAGGGACACTGACAGATACACTTTGACAACTGTGGGTCTAGTGGCCTAAAGAACTTCGAGACCTAGAAGAAACTTAGTGACCATTTACTCAACCCCTGTGCTTTCTCAAATGGAACAAAAATGGAGGGTATTGAGAGCAGAGCCTCTTAGACGTTAAGAAAGACCTAGGGCACTTCAACTTTTCAAGGATCCTTTTATATTAAAATAAAATAAACAAAAACAAAAGTTGTAAAAATTGTAGAATATCTCAACTGTTTATTATATTTTATAAATTAAAGATCTTTATAGAAAAAAATCAATGCAATATAATTTAATAGTCAAAAAATCTAGAAAAATATGAATTCATCCTGCTATAAGCAGTGCTGTATGGTCACAAAAGCAAGTCTAAGGTTGAATGGTGAGCGTCTTCTTCCTTCAGTTCCATCTGCATATCTTTAGGACTGTGTGCATAACTTTGCAGCAGCAGCAGCAGCAGCAGCAGCAGCATAAATTTGAGAGAACGTCAAAAGTTTAATATTAGGGCATGGTCAGTGTAGACCCCAACCAGCTCTCCTGTCCTCTTGTCTCTTCTGAGTTCTTCTGGAAACTACCTGGCCGATCTTGACCACCTCATCTTCATCAGGTTAGGAGACTTAACTTCGTGTTTTTGGCTTTCTTTGATTAAATATAGTACTAAAGGTCTGCCTGTTTAAAACACATAAAAAAAGACAAAACCTTTTATTTCATGCTGGAGCCATCAGTGAAGCAAACCTAAGGGGTCAGAGTAAAGATCCTGGCCACAGCAACCTACTGGCTGGTGGGAATCACCTCCAAGAGGTCCCCAGCGATCCTCACCTCCTACTGACCCTCCTACTTTGAGGAGGACAGTCTGTGCTACCTATGGGTATTATGGATAGGAGGAAGTATGACTGCCAAAGCTGGGTTGGTGAAGACATTGTGACTTCTGTCTTGCTTGCTCTTGGAGTCCTCATTCTGATTGAAGCCAGCCCCTGTATTCCAAGAACACTCAAGTAGCCCATGGAAATGGAAGCCCAATGGGGGATGATCTGAGGCCTCCTACCAATAACTAGCATGATGTGAGTGCACCATTTTGGAAGTGGACCCTCCAGCCCCAGTCTAGCCTGCAATTGACTGTAGCTCCACCTGACAGCTTTACAGCAACCTTGCAGGGCCTCCAGAGCAAAAATCATTGAGTGAAGCCACTTCCAGATTCCTGACATTAAAAAATTGTGTGTGAGAGTAAATATTTATGTTGTTGTAAGTCGCCAAGTTTGGGAGCAATTTGTTATGCAGCAATAAATGACTAATATCATCACTTTACATACCATACATAATAAATGACTATTGGGTCACCCAGGTTACTGCCTACAGTTATTCACCACCTTCCGCTTGTCTGGTGTTGTGTCTGAAATTCTTGCACTTGAAAGTCATTCTCTTCTGGACATCAATTTTCAAGAGTGTCATCTTAAAAAGCAAAAACCTCTGAACTTGTTTTTATCTTAAC
The DNA here is from genome assembly GCF_029378745.1 of Bos indicus. Taxonomy (NCBI): domain Eukaryota; kingdom Metazoa; phylum Chordata; class Mammalia; order Artiodactyla; family Bovidae; genus Bos; species Bos indicus. The sequence goes on along the minus strand of NC_091775.1, from coordinate 57,898,158 downwards.
CCTTAAACTGCATTGAGCTAACCTCTGAATGAACATTAATTCATAGCCTGAGAGGAAGGTGCTCCAGGGAGACAGAACTTGTGAGTAGGAGATGGGAACAAACTTTTGCTCTTGATTAGAAAATAACTGAATATAGACTCAAGTCAGACAAACTTCTTGAGTTCTTGCTTCATATACAAGCTGTGTGGTCACAGGCAAGTTATGTGACCTCGTGGGCCTTAGTTTTCCCATCTGTCCAATGGGAATGATACAAGTATTTAATTCATGGTTTGCCCTGCCCCCATCCTTTATGAAGGCAAGCATTAATAAGACATCGAAAACATTTTCTAATTCCAGAAAGTTTATGTGAAAGTTAGCTTATTGAAGTATATTCTCTAAACAGAAAAGTCAGCTTCCCAAGATGGGCTCTTTTCTTGTTTGTTAAGTGCCTTTTTGGTGCCATAAATTATTAGGAGTGGGGACATACAAATGAATAAAATAGGTTTCTTGTCCTCAAGGGGTTCACAGTACTTGGAGCTATAAATAAGAAAACAGGCAATAGCTGTAGAGTGTAAAAAGTGCTAAGCACAGGGTAATTGATTCCTTTCTTCATCAAACATTTATTGAGTGCCTTTCCCCACAAGACAATGTGCTCGATGCTATTGATACAGAAACAGTGATTAGGAAGCCCTTTGAGAAGACTGCCAGGAGGCAGTGTCGTTGAGCTTGATCATAAAGTTTGAGGAGGAGCATGTCCAGGGAAATTTAAGATTAGGGTACTACTGGTGGGGTGCATCAGGCATGGAGGTGAGCACCAACATGGTGATTTGGGGCCACTTTTCCCGTCTCAGCACCCTGTGTAATGTCAATACCATTGTGAGAAATCACCCCAAAGAATGACTAAAAAGTTTGGGGAGCCTGGCTGGCCCAGAGCACTGTATAACTGGTTTTCACTGGGTCAACAGTGTGCCTGATATCCCCAGTGGGAGTGGCTGTCAATTTCCAATTACCCAACAGTGTTGTCTCAACCCAGTCCGCCTGGTTCTGCATGGTTCTGCACCCTTGTGCACTGTGAGTGACTTTGAGAATACCAACTAACTTAAATATTAGCTCAACCAATAATTAGGTTAATTAAGATAATAATTAAAAAGATGGATTTATTGTGCAGGAAGTCATTTATGGTATACCAAGACCAATTAAAATGAAAATTAACTGTCATTTGGGGTTCCCTGTATCCCTGACCTCACTCTTGGCTCAGACTATCCATCTTTGACTGTGCTCCTTAAGGAAGCCCCTTTCCTTCATGCTCACGTCTGCTGCTCAGAGCTTACAGCTGCCAAAGCAAAGGAAAGAGAACAAGTGTCCTTCAGGGTCACAAGCCCATTTTCTGATGTAGAGAAATGTCTCGTTGCCTTCAAATAAGCAAAGGAAAAGATCATCTGATTTCATTTCCTCATCAAGATGGACGATTTCCAAGTGTTGAAACTGAACTAGATGCTTAAACCCATTTCCCGGCAACATTGTTTCCCTGGGCTGATGTACCTGGCCCTGGGCGACAAGCAGATGAGCTCAATATGAAAGGGGATTTAATTTGATTTCCAGGATGATGTATCCCCCAAAGGTACAGAATCCCCTAAGGAGATAAGATGGTCTTATTATTCACTGGGTAGAGTTATCCAGACATCTCTGAGTGCAAGATGGAGCAGAAACAAGTCATATAAATGGGTACTGGAGTCTGACATCTTTGCCCAAATCAGACTCATTTTTCTGAAGGATTGCCCTTCTGGGCAAGGTAGCTGAGGATTCTGTGTCACTCCTACTTGTGCCTTACATACCAGCCTCTTCCAGCTATCTCATCCTGGCTGACATGCGGTGCTCTAAGTCATTTCTACTTAGGATAATAAAAGTGATGACTCTTCATGCTGATGGGGAAGAAAGAATGTTAGATTGTCTCTTTCGGTTGGTTCTTGTTGTAAGCTGCATACGGCCCTTGCTGAACTCAGCCCAGCTCTGGGTCTCCATCTCAGGCTCAGACCAACTTGTCTCATACTTTTCTCTTTGTCAAAGTTCCCAGGAACTCAGCTTTCTACCATCAGCCACTCTGCTCTTGGGGTTCTTCCCCTGCTGAGGTTCGTTGTAAAGGGCATCTCAGCTTTCTCCCTCCTTTCTGCCTCCAGATGACAAATACCCAGGTCCCCTTTGCCCCAAACCATGTACTACAAATCCAGAGCCTTGGCCTTTGGTTTCCATTCTTGAGTGTATGACTCAACAAACCCCAGGATGGCTGGCTCTCTCACTACTAAATGATTCACTCACAAACAGCAGTCTCATAGCCTGTGAGGTTGAGATTTGTGCCTCTGCAAAATCACACATTTCCACATATCAGAGTTCCTTGGGTCTGCTGGTAAATGGTAGGTGATGTTAGCTTCTTGGATACCAAGGATCTACTGAATTAGTGTCATTGAGTCCCAAAGTGTAAATGGGAAATGAGGATTTAATTAGGAATGGCTATCATTATGGTTTGCCAATGCAAAAGATAACTAGAATAAAGAGATATCAGTCTGGGGAACTTTCCCAAGTGCCTTTTCTGGCCTAGAAGTAATGCTTCATCCTTCTTTGGCATCAGCAGTGCTTCAAGTCTTCTTGTTTCCAGATTCTCATTACATTGCACTACCTGGGGTACATAGTTCTCATGCGGCTATTTTCTTTTATGGTGACTTTGAATGTGGAGCTGGAGCTACTTGGGCTTCCCTGGTGGCTCAGATGGTAAAGAATATGCCTGCAATGAGGGAGACCTGTGTTCAGTTCCTGGGTCAGAAAGATCCCCTGGAAGAGGGCATGGCAACCCACTCCATTATTCTTGCCTGGAGAATACCATGAACAGAAGAATCTGGCAGGCTATGGTCCATGGGGTCACAAAGAGTTGGACATGACTGAGTGGTTAACAAAACAGCAACGCTGGTGCTACTTACTTGGGAGAACCAATCACTGGTCTATAGGAAGAAGAAGGAAATGATAATTACCAACTGAGAGATTTCTGTCCAGAAACTGACTACGTTAGACTAAATACAGGGAGATCAGACAAAATGGTGTCATAAAACCATAGGAGAGACAATGAAGGCTTGAAACAGGGGTGTAGTAGTGGGTTTGGAGAGGAGGAGATGGTTCAGAAAGGTACTTAGTAAGTCAAGTAATCAGAGCCTGGTGACTAATAAACTGGAAGAAGTAATTGAAGGAGATTTCAAAGTTTCTGAGGCAATTAAGTAAATATAGGAGACACAGGAGCTACAAGAAGAATGAAGGTGTGGTAGGGAAGTTTTAAAAAGTTTGTAGATGTGGTATGAACTGGAAGTTGAAAGAGTTCTGATTAATACTCTTTAGTTTTTGATATAAGTTTTATCTGGCCAATTTACTGAATTTCTTTTTTACTAGCTATAAAAGTTTTTCAGTTAATTCCTTTGGATTTTTTAGATAAAGAATCATATTACCCTTGGGTAATTAGAATTTAGTGTCAGGTTGGTCAGCGTTTATACTCAAATCTTCTTACTGCACTGGCAAGCGTGTAAGAATGGAAATTATTCTTATCAATCTAGTGTTGAATAAGAACATTCCTAATGAGACTGATACTGTTCTTGACTTGAGTGGGAAATCTTCAAAGGTTTACCAGTAAGTTTGATGTTTGGGTAGATTTCTGGTAGATATACTTCATATAACAAAGAAGTTTACTTACATTTCCACTTTTCAAAGATTATTTACATTAAAAAATGAGTGTGGAATATTATTAATGCCTTTTACTATCAGAATGACATGTGCTACTCTTTATTAATGCAATAATTTTCATTACTAAATTTCCAGTTTCAGCCATCTTTGTGATTTCAAATAAAGTCAACATAATCATAATTGGCACTGTGTATGAATATAATGGGTTAAATATTTTATTATTTTATTTCATTAAAATTCTATCAAAAGTCATATTTATCTATAGTTTAAGATTTCCCTTTTTTATGGGTACCATGTCTGCCTTTAGTATCATAAGTATTCTTGCTTTATGAAGTGAACTGGATGGCATCACATCTCTTTACAGCCCTTAAAGCACTCAACTGTTAAAGAAACTGTCTTTAGATTTTGTAGAATTCATCTTTAAATTGATCTGATTGTATTGATTTTCTCAGAAGGGAGATTTTTTTTTTCAACAATATTTTTCTGTTTCTTCCATGACTATTGATCTAAGCTGGGTTAACATTCTTTAAAAAAGTTTTTTTAGTAGTTTATATATTTTCTTAGCAAATAATATTTTGACCTAGACTTTCAAATTTAGTGGTAAATGTTGTACATAATAAACTGTTATAATCTTTAAAATTTCCTAAATAGCTGCAATCATATACTTAACCTCATTTATGTTTTCTTATCTTTCTTGACCATTATGTCAAAAGTTGTCTTTTTTTAAGGAACCAGAATTTATTAGGTCTATTTTAAATAATTCATTATTTTTCAATTATCTTTATTAACTCCTTCCTTCTATTAAAAATTATTTTGCTCTTTTTGAGCTTCTAGCTCTCTCATTATTTAATTTGAATTCGATTTTTCATTTAACTTTTAGCCTTAGCTCAGCAGCCTATATTTAATTTTTAAATTTCTTTTTATGTTTTATTAACTCAAGTAAAATGTACATACAGTGAAATTAAAAGATCTTTAGGGTACACTTTGATAGGTTTTGATAAATGCCTGCAGACATGTATATATAGGGAATTTCCAGCCTTCCAGTCAATTTCCACCATCCATTCCACCACTCACAACTACTGTTCTGATTCCTATTGTTTTACAATAACTTTTTCTGCTCTTAAACTTCATATAGTCAGCCAAGAGAATGTTGGAAGTTCCTTGGTCAGGACTCAGTCTTACTCATTCTGAAACTTATTCTCTGTGGTTCACAGATTTTCTTTCTGGGCCTTTGTTATAAACAGTAGCATGTGTGTTTAGCTAAGTAGTTATCTTAGCCTGCTTCCTTTCAGTAGAATTTTAAGAATCCAAAGATCCCTGTTTTCATTTTGTATTATATCTTTCTCCTTGAAGCTGGTAGTGTTTTTCTCTTGGTGTAATTCTTTTGAAAGCTTTGTACACCTCCTGGGAATCTTATTGAGGCCAACTCCATTAGACAAAAACTACTCCCACAAAAATTTTTTCAGATACACCCTTCTCTATCTTGGAAATTTGCTAAGGGACAACACCTTTAAGTTTCCTAGAAGCCCTATTACTGTTAGGCATACTCTTGAAATTTTTAAAGAATCTTTTAAAACAGGGGTCCCCAACCTCTGGGCCAGGGACTGACACCTCCTGTCAGATCAGTGGCAGCTTTAGATTAGAAATAAAGTCCACAATACGTGTAACGTGCTTGATTCATCCTGAAACCTCCCCTCTAGCCCGGGGCCGTGGGACATGTGTCTTCCACAAAATCAGTCCCTGGTGCTAAAAAGTTGGGGACTGCTGTTTTTAAAAAAGGAATGCTATGCTGAGGTAACATCTTCAATATATCTGAAGCTTTAACAAAGAATATTATAGCCATGCCCTCAGCTCATCTTTAAATTCCTGGTAATGCCCTGAACTTGATCTGTGCTTAGGATCCATTTCTTACTTTTGACATCCTTTGTTGTCTAGAGAGGCTGAGAGTTTTCAAAACCATAAATGTCCAGTTCCTTCATGTATAACAGTCTTTTCTTTAGTATATCTTTCAGTTTTTACATTTCCTATCAACACTATAGACATTTTGCCTATAAACGTCTCCAGCTAAATTATCCAATTCATTGGGTATATATATTTTTATTGTCCACATCACTGCAAATGACGGTATTGCTAAACTTTCTATCATGACAAAGATTCCCTTTCCTCCAGTTTGCAATGCTCAATGAACTATGTGAAACTGCCATGTTTATAGGTCAAAAAAAAAAAAAAAAGAAAGGTTGAATGTTGGAAATTTCATATCGTTGATCTAATAGCTACCTCACTTCAGTTAGAGTTTCAAGTGGGAGGGGTTACTGACAGTTGGCTTCTATTTAGCATGCTCTCAAACTTGCCTGCAAACTGGAGTCACCATGGTGAGATTTGAAAAATCATGACACTCAGGTTCTCCTTAGAGCAATTAGATGAGACCCACTGGAAGTTTAACTCAGCTTTCAAAAGTGCCACTGATGATTCCAATTTGTGGCCAAGTTTGAGAACCATGGCTTTAGGGTAAGAATGTAGCTAGTTTTCTGGGAGAGGGCTATCTAAATGTCACTGTAGCCTTAAATTATCTGGGACAGTACCCCAGTACTCCAGCCCTACTGGTAGTTAAAACTTTAATGTTAGAGCTCCCATTTTAGAGAGCAGTATTTAAAAGTCAACTGAGATAAACTCCAGAATGAGTTGTTCTGAAAGTGAGAAATTAGAACAGCTGTTCCGTCACTCAGTGATTGATTAATTTCCCTTACTTTATCCTCTGGTGCCTGTGATTCTGAGGGTTCTCTGGAGGACTAGTGGAAAATTCACTTTTTCTTTTTAAGCTTTCCTTTTTTCACCTGTTGGATTTGTGACTTCTTCTATTTCGTGGGCTTTGTTGTCAATCTTTTCCATTTTACTTTTCAGAAGATTCTTCTGGTGTGGGCTACTAGTTGCTTCTCTCTTGACTTTCCAGTGCGGCTATGGATGTGTTTTTCTATTTCTTTTGTCATTACATGATTATGGAAGAGAAGGGAGGCAATGTTCTGTGTTCAGTCAATTAACACTTACTAAGCACTTACTAGGTGCCATCTTCTTTCCTCAGAGCCCTACATCTATCAGAGCACTAGCTTAACTTGTGAGGAAAGGTGTCATTATTTGTATTCTCAGCATTCTCCAGAGAAACAGAGCCAATAGAGAAAAGATTTATTGTAAAGAATTGGCTCAAAGGACTATGGGGGCTGACAAATCCCAAGCTTTGCCATTGGTGAGCTGGAGACCCAGCAGAATAATCCAGAACTGATGATATAGTTCTAGCCCAAGTATAAAGGCCCAAACCAAGACAGCCAAATAGCATAAGTTCCAGTCCAAAAGCCAGCAGGCTTGAGACCAGGAAGAGCCAATGTTTCAATCTGAGTTCTAAGGCAAGAAAAGTAATGTTCCAGTTCAGAGGCAGTGAGGCAGGAGGCATTCTCTCCTACTCAAGGTTGAGTCAGCCCTTTTGTTCTACTCAGGCCTTCAACCAATTGGAAGGATGCTTAGTCGCTCATTACTGTCTTGACTTTGAGACAGTATGATCTACTCTCATAGACCATAGCCCGCCAAGCTCCACTGTTTTGGGGGTTCTCCAGGCAAGAATACTGGAGTGAGTAGCCATTCCCTTCTTGAGGGAATCCTCCTGACCCAGGGATCAAACCTGGGTCTCCTGCATTGCTTGTGGATTATTTACCATCTGAGCCACCAGGGAATGAGGCCCACCCAACATTAAGGAGGGCCATTTGGTTTAGTCAGTCTACCAATTCAAATATTCAGTTCAGTTCAATTGCTCACTCGTGTCCAACTCTTTGCAACCCCATGGACTGTAGCATGCTAGGCTTCCCTGTCCATCGCCAACTCCCAGAGCTTGCTCAAATTCATGTCCATTGAGTCAGTGCTGCCATCCAACTATCTCATACTCTACTGTCCCCTTCTCCTCCTGACTTCACTCTTTCCCAGAATCAGGGCCTTTTCCAATGAGTCAGTTCTTTGCATCAGGTGGCCAAAGCATTGGAGTTTCAGCTTCAGCATCAGTCCTTCCAATGAATATTCAGGACTGATTTCCTTCAGGATTGACTGGTTTGATCTCCTTGCAGTCCAAGGGACTCTCAAGAGTCTTATCCAACACCACGGTTCAAAAGCATCAATTCTTCAATGCTCAGCTTTTCTTATAGTACAACTCTCACATCCATACACGACTACTGGAAAAACCATAGCCTTGACTAGACGGAACTTTGTTGGCAAAGTAATGTCACTGATTTTTAATATGCTGTCTATGTTGGTCATAGCTTTTCTTCCAAGGAGCAAGCATCTATTAATTTCATGGCTGCAGTCTATTAATCTGCAGTGATTTTGGAGCCCAAGAAAATAAGTGAAGTGAAGTCGCTCGGTCATGTCCGACTCTTTGCGACCCCATGGACTGTAGCCTACCAGGGTCCTCTGTCCATGGGATTTTCCAGGCAAAAGTACTGGAGTGGGTTGCCATTTCCTTCTCCAGGGGATCTTCCTAACCTAGGGATTGAACCCTGGGTCTCCGTATTGTGGGCAGACGCTTTACTATCTGAGCCACCAGGGAAGAAAATAAAGTCTGTCACTATTTCCGTTGTTTCCCCAACTATTTGGGGAAATAATTCCCCATAATTCAATAATTCCCCATAATTCAAATGTTAATCCTGCTCAAAAATACACTCACAGAAACCCACAGCATAGTATTTGACCATAGAGCTGGGCACCCTGTGGCCCAGGCATGTAGACACATAGAATTAACCAGCACATTTTTATCTTATTTTAGAGATGAGGAAACCAAGGCACATGAGGGGTTAATTAACTCAACTCAAGCTTAAGCAGCTACTGAGAGATGGAGTTGAGATTCAAACCCAGTTATTCTGGCTCAAGAGTACATGTTCTTAACCACTACACAGATTACCCCTCTAACCGTAGAGCCTGGGCTAGGGTAGAGCAGGGAACTTGAGAAGATGTTGAATGTTTGGAATAACTGCTCTAAGTAAGGAGACAGAGACAGTTCACTAGGGAAATGGGAAAAGATTGCTATCCACACTGAGAGCACAGGAGAGGCTGGAGAGCTGGGGCTGGTAGAGCAATGGAGCTTTCCAAATCAGAGCTTTCAAGGCTGGCCATATTTCTAGAATGTTATGGGACCAGTCTCCCTAGTGGCTGTTTTCTTTGTGGTCCCTTAAAACAGAACTACAGAGCCTTTATGCTTGACGGGTTCTATTGCCAATACTTAAGAGGTTGGAGGCATTAAAAAAGACAACACCAAAACTGTAAGAAATATCAAGATTCTGGAAACTTACAGCATTCTTCAGGGAATTATCCTGTTTTTGCCTCTTCTCTTGTGTTAGTAACTGGAAGGCCTGATAGTTCTCTGCTCTAATTTTCCGTGTATGAAGGCAGACCTCATCAAACCTTCTCTCTCCTTCAGTCCACTGAATTTTTACACCAGCAACTTAAAAATGTCAGAGGCATATTTTTTCCAGACAAAATTTTGCTCAGTATCCTAATATATAAAATATACAATGACAGCATTTTATGGGTATAAGCTTATTTAATAAATTCATACTTATACCTTTTCTTAATTATTACAAAGTCAGTCAAAAAGGACATCGAATCTATTTTGATGAACACGGAATTTGAAAATAACGATAATGGTTGATGTTTGCAGTGTTATACAAGACTCAGCATCCAATTGATTTCTGTAATCCATTTTGGATATACAGTATCAAGAAAATCCTGATTCAAACAGACAAGTAGCTTACCTTGCTATCTCAAGATTCTCTTCAATCAAACTGATCCAAAAGCATTAGGGAGGATTTGTAGGACTTTTTTGTTTCAAAGTTAAATTACCAACAACTGACAACAAACTCACTTCCTTATTGTCAATATAAAAGTCATTCAGTAGACATTCCACATTTAACAATAAATGCTTAGTCTATAAATTTTACGACAGTAATGAGACAAAAAAGTGTTCTGATTTTCTTGTTATTGCATATTAATTATGACTCAGAACAGGTTGAATAAATGTGTCTGAACCTTGTTCATAGCTATATGAAAGAGCTCAGAGAAGAACCAACCACCTAGCAGACACAAAAATCAATGTTTGTTGAATGAATGAATGACCAAACTGAACTTGCTTGATCTCTCACAGAGTACTGGATTATATATACATTTTTATTTTTACTTTTTGATTTTTCATTTGTGCATATTTGAGTTTTAAAAAGATCAGTACAGAGCTACAGACATCGTAATCAATGACTCATTGACAAGTCCTTCAAATATATCCCCAGATCTGTCAGTAGACAATTTTCTCCAAGGTCTGCATGAAAACAAGTCAATGTGACAGAACAAAGTTAACCCATTGGTTGGCTGTCCTCACTATCAAAGTTAGCACAGAGCATGTTTGAGATTGTGTTGAGTCTTATTAGCAGCTTCCCTCATAGCTCAGTTGGTAAAGAATTTGCCTGCAATGTGGGAGACCTGGGTTCGATCCCTGGGTTGGGAAGATCCCCTGAAGAAGAGAAAGGCCGCCCATTCCAGTATTCTGGCCTGGAGTATTCCATGGACTGTACAGTCCATGGGGTGGCAAAGAGTTGGCCACAACTGAGCAACTTTCACTTTCACTGAGTCTTACTAGAGTTAAAAAAATTCATATTATAAATTTGAATCAGAACATTCGTGGAACCCAAAATATGTCATTCAACTCAGGATGCCCTTGGGTTCTAAGGAGCACAGGTGGAAACCCCCCTGAAATGTGTGCAGGCCACTTGGTCCACAAAGACCCCTCTCTTCCAACATGCACAGCTCTGAAGCCAGTGAGGGCACACAAAGGGTAGTCATGAATAACCATTCAATTGCCCCCACCTTGATTTGAAGAAGTTGCCCGTAGCTATACTGAAAACATTGCTGTTTCATGACTGAATTTTTAAAATCCCTCTCTAAGTGCAAGGCACTGCTTCAGTAACTTTACATTTATTTAATCACTCATTTAGGTCTTCTGAGCTGGATGAGCGGTAAAGAATCTGCCTGTAATACAGGAGCCACAGTATCCCCAATACTCAGGATCACAATATGGTACTCAGGTTGGGAAGATCCCTTGGGGAAGGAGATGGCAACCCACTCCAGTATTCTTACCTGGAGAGTCCCATGGACGGAGAAGCCTGGTGGGCTATAGTCCATGGGGTTGCAGAGTCTGACAAGACTGAAGCGACTTAGCACACACGCACTTACTCATTTAGTTCTTGAGACAACTTTGTTTAACAGGTATTACCATTATTATTCCCATTTTAGAGCTGAAGGGGCAAAGATAGAGAAGACACATAGCTGGGCGGCGACAGAGCAGGGACTTACCCTGTATCTACCCCTGTAGACTACCTCCAAAGCCTGTCCGCAGAACCATGAGTCCACACTGACAGATGATGGGGCTTCCTGAAGGCAACTTGTTTGGCTTAAGATGAGAAATCTGTGGTTAAGACCCTATGCTTCCAATGCCAGAGGCGTGGGATTAATCCTGGGTGGGGGGTACTAAGATCCCATACACCATGTGCCAAAAAAAAAAAAAAAACCCAACAACAAAAGAGGAGAAATTTGCAGCATCACATTCACTTTTACATTATTTCCTTATTTTGACTTCAGTAATAATAATGACAAGAATGCTTTAAAATATATTGGGTCTTAAATGCTTATAAATATATTTATAATGTTGGATAAATTCAGGGCTGTGTATGCCATTTCAGGACAATCAAATCTAAAAATTGATGAAGATGGCCAGCATGTCAATCTCAAATGCCAGTTCTAGTGAGATGTTATTTAAAAATTCTTCAAAGGTATCCTATTTGCTTGAAGGAAGTATTCATATTAAAGATTTTATTTAATGCAGAAATTAAATACAAACTAAATACACTATTGTGAGAGAGTAGATATGATGACTGTGTTCTTATGACAAATTTTTTTTTGTTTTTTAGGATATATCTATACTTTTTTTTTTTTATTATAAAACCATTCTTTTGGCATCAACGGGTTACAGTGATAGCAAAATACTGTGAGTGTGGCATTGCAGCTCTAATGTGAGAATTGAATTCCCTGCTTTCTGACCAGAATTTGTTACCGCTTATCCTTCATATACAAGTTACCTGCAATCATTAATGCTGCAAATTCTGACACGTATACTACTTAGGGAGGGGTTGACACTAAGGGATTGGAGACAACAACGATTTTTTATTTGGCTGTGTGGGGCCTTAGTTACAGCATACAAACACTTAGTTGCAGCATGTGGGATCTAGTTCCCTGACCAGGGATCGAACCTGGGCCCTTTGCATTGAGAGTTTGGAGTCTTAACCACTGGACCACTAGGGAAGTCCAAGAACTGTTTTGATGTAAACTGTTTGGAAACCTTTGTTCATACGGTGTGGCTTGAAACAATTTGGCCTTCTGATGGCACGAAGGTAAACCTGAGCATTGAGTCTCGCTATGCCACTTGTAAAATGATTCTGGGATGTGATTTCATTATTTTTAAGGTTATGGATTAACACAGAATTTAAAAAGTAATGTAGAGATTTGGGGGAAATACTGGGAACAAACATCCAGGGACAGCCCCACACCTAGATATCCTACGATTCTGGTTTGAGAAGCATGTAGTTCATACTGTTCCCTGGAGTGTTAGCTTTCTGAATGATGGACTGAACCCAGCTCAGTGGAAAGAGATGAGAAAAAGCTTCTGTATCTACGTACTCTATCTCCTTTACTGGGAGAGCAGCAACACTGAGTTTCACCCCTGGATAAGGAAGCCAGGAGGAGTGCTATGTGAGTCAGACAGGAGCTGGGAGATGAAGGCTGGCAGCATCTCCAGGGTGCATCTAACAGACCCAAATGTCAAAGGATACCATTTGCTCTGCAGCTGCACAGACGAGAAGGGTATCTTCACTCACCACCCCCAAATCAAAGAACAGATCGAGTTTCGACTTGAAGAGGCAGCATAGAGGCATCTGAACTTTATTGTATTTGCTTTTTTTAAATTAACATTTTTCTTAACTGAGCTGGAAGTGGTCCTTCTGTTTGATCACCTGGGAGGCCCTAATTAACGTGCACTCAGCACCACGCATTCCTCTGTGGCATCTCTGATTAAAGTTAGCTGCTGTTTATACCACCCCCTACCCAGTGCTTGCTCACGCCTGAGAAGTGCCCTCGGCTTCCTCAGCCTAAGGTCGGGTGCACCACTTTGAAGGCCCTGTAAGCAGAACTGAGCCAGAATGCAAGAAAAAGCCCACAGCTCCCTCCCTACCTCTTCCAGCTCCCAGGGGCCTCCTGTTGCCACTGCAGTCTGGTCCCCAGGCCCACAGATCTTCTGGCTTCAGGATTGCACTCCGCATGCCTAGCTTCTTGCCTCTGCCATCCTGTCCCGTCGCAGCTCTTCAATTTCACATCTTCCTGCCTCTGGCAGAAAACCACCACTGCGGCCGCTCTGTGGTTTCCTAAAGCACATCTTCCTTGTCTTTGGTCATGCTATCCCTCTGCTGGAACATTCCTTCCTCCTCTTTCTATTTGACCAACGTGGCTCGAAGAAGCCTACCTAGGGTCTCTCCTTCCCACTCCAAGGCTGCGTTGGTGTCTCTATTCCATGTTCCTGCAATCCCACATTCTGTTATGATCATCTTCTTAGATAGCTGTCCCTCAGCATCCAGCACAGTGCCTGGTATGTAGTAGCAAGTACCTGATATGTGTCTGTTGAATGAGTAAATGAACAAATAAATAAAAAGCTGTCTTGATCTAAGAGGCCCCACCTTCTTGGCCATATCTAGATCTCTCAAGCCAGGTATGGAGAATCCACCTTGTTCTGGTCTATTTCATAATCTCTCTATCAAGCACTCAGGTCCATTACACAGACTTACCCTCATAGGAAATATCCTGATCTATTCACCTTTGCTCTCCTATAACTAAATACATTTCAATAATGATGACTATGCTGATGAAAATAACCACAAAAATAACAATCCCATCCATTTATGTAGCATTACATATTTTAGATAGTTTAAATGTGAATTATCTTATTTAATGTTATAGGTTTTTAAATGCCTATTTAATTTGAATAAGTGGGAAGTCATTATTCTGCTTCACGGAGCAGGAATCATTTGAGATCCAGGAAGGTTAAAGTGAGTATTCCAGTTAATATTGGAAGCCATGTTTTATGGTTCCTTATTTTGGTTTTATTTCTTTTTTCTCCTTCTTTTTTCATTGTTTAAAAAATTATTTATGTTTAGTTGGTGGATAATTGCTTTACAGTTTTTGTGTTGGTTTCTTCTGTTCCACAAAACAGCAGAAATGTGTACAACGTGAATAAGCTATAAGCAAAGGAATCACACCACGCTGATGAATTGGAGATAGGTTTTTAGCATTCTGTCACCTAATGTGGGGTTTCCCTGGTTGCCCAAATGGTAAAGAATCTGCCTATAAGGCAGGAGATCTGGGTTTCCTGGGTCAGGAGGATTCCCTGAAGAAGGGAATGGCCACCCACTCTAGTATTCCTGCTGGAGAATTCCATGGACAGAGGAGCTTGGCAGACTACAGTCCATGTGGTAGCAAAGAGTTGTGAATTACTTATTTGGGTCATTTCTATGAAAGTGATTGCTGACTTTTTCAAATACAGACTACTTTAAAAATTACATGTGCATGTATTTATTCTCTTTTTCAAATTCTTTTCCCATGTGGGTTATTACAAAATATTGAGCAGCCTTCCCTGTGCTATACAGTAGGTCCTGGTTGGTTATTTATGTTAAATATAGCAGTGTGTACATGTCAATCCCAAACTCCCAATCTATTCCTCCCCCCAGTACTTCCCTCCTGGTAAGTTTGTTTTCTAAGTCTGTGAATTTGTTTCTGTTTTGTAAATAAGTTTATTTGTACCATATTTTTAGATTCTGCATATAAGTTACATCATATGATATTTGTCTTTCTCTGTCTGACTTTACTTAGTGTGATAATCTCTAGGTTCATCCATGTTGCTGCAAATGGCATTATTTCATTCTTTTTAATGGCCAAGTAATATTCCTTATATGCTCCAATCTTATAAAGATCACTTTTATCAGCTTAAAAAGTCTTTATAGTGGAAAATTTGGCACAAAACAAAGTAGAAAGAAAAATATAAGGAGATCCTATGTGTTCATTACCTAGCTTGCTAACATTTACCAAGCTGGTTTCATCTATCTGCCTGTCCTCTTGTCATTTTTTAATGTAATTAAACACCAAAACTATTATCCCAACTAACAAAATTAACAATAATCCAATAATATAACTAGTGCCCAGACTGTGTTCAAATATCCCTAGTTACCTCAAAAATTTTCTTTTCTGTTTGTTTCAGAATCCAATCAAGGTTCATACATTGCATTTGGTTGATACCTCTTTAAAACTGTACCATCTCTCCCACTTGTGTTTTTATTATGTTATTTATTTGTTGAGAAAACCAGATCATTTCTCTACTAAATATGCTAAGAGAGGAGAGAAAGTAGCATTATATCAAATGCTCAATTAAAACCATGAAAGGCAGATAGAAAGTGGAAGACAAAAATACAAAGAAAAAAATTCAACAAGGGCAACAAGTAGAAAATGGTAAAAACGTGGTAGTTATATTAATAATCACTTTGAACATCAGTGGTCTAAATGCACAACTGAAAATCAGAAATTGTTAGAGTGGATCAAAAAGCAAGATCCCACTACATATTGTGTATAAGAAATCCACTTTATATATAATGACACATACAGATTAAAGGTAAACAGATGAAGGGACTTCCCCGGTGGTTAAGTGGCTAAGAACCTGCCTTCCAATGCAAGGGATGCAAGTTTGAATCCTGGCTGGGGAAATTAGATCCCACATGCTGCGGGGCAACTAAGCCCGCAATGGCAATGGAGACGCCTTTGAATCGCGACTGAGACACAATGCAGCCAAATGAATAAATATTTAATTCAAAGTAAATGGATGAAGACAGATATATCATGCTAACATGGTTTTCTGGGGTAGAAAAAAAACAAAACTGTCAGGAAATAACTAGAACAGCAGCAAAACTCTGAAGGGTTGACCCCTGGATTTATCTCTCTCGAATAAAGATCACTGGAAGACTGCCCCAACTGGGGGCTTTACACTTTTCTGACAATCTTCAGAAAGGAGGAGACAGCATCAACCAATATTTGGGTCAAGTAGCATGCAGTGTTCCTGCAAACTTCCACCCAACATCCACAGAACAAAATCTGGATTTCCAGAGCCACACGTGATCAGGTTTTAATTTGTATTTCTTATTTTTTTTTCTTAGCACCTTATTCTTTCCTCTTAACTAATTTAAAAATCTGCTCACAGTTTAATTGTGATGCTCATAGACCCCTGTCTTCATACTGCTCTTTGCATTTTATAGTCTAATATCTGGCTCAAGATTTGCCAAAATATACAATAAAATCAACAGTTGACTTTATACTCATTTTTCTTTGGTTACCATCCATCTTTCTTCAGCACCAGCCCTTTGTAATGAATCATTTTGTTTCCTCAATCATTTTTTGACGTTTTAGATGGCAAACATCAAACATGGCCAAAGAGCTAAAAATCTAAGACTTGCTGTCATATCATACCTTGGAAGGAAATTTTCTATTTCCATGGAAACAAGACCTGGGAACTTTCTATGGGAACTGGCCTATGTAACTGAATGTTCCCAGAAACAGACATTGGAAATGGACTATGAAACATATGGGCCAGGGTACCATAAGCATTTGGGAGCTGCCTTACATTTGTAGACCCTTCCAGAAAGGCTCATGACTTAAGCCCAGTTTCTTGCTTTTCTGTTTCAAATCAACCTAATGATCTCTTTTCTATAAATCTCACTGGCTCATGCCAAATCACTCTTGTCAAGTACTGCCAAAACAAAATTCAATAATTTCATAGGGATATTTTGGCTGATTTCTGATCATTGGGAGGCTCCCAATAGCTAGGATTGGATTTGTGAGCAAAAAGCCTACAACTCACAAACCAGATGGGGATTTGTTATCCTGAAAAACTGTTGCCTGCCTTCCAATAGTCTCTGCTATCACCCAGAATTTGCATCTGCCCATCCATTTTCCTTCTTGGAAAAAGAGACATTTAGATAACTCAAAAAACTAAGCCTTGGTTTGATAGCCCAAATCGTAATCATTAAGGAAAATTCTGAACTATTTCCTTTTTTTCTTCCAGCCTCCTTATTTCATGTCTTAAATAAAGGCCCTCAAATTCTGGAAATTCATTCATTCATTGTTGAGGAAGCTGGATAATCTGCTAAAGACATAGAAGTCCTGACCCAAGAAGGCTGTAAGTTTGGACAGATGGTAATTCACAATGGAGAAGCCCCAGATATAATATTGGCCTTTCAAGGTGAAACATGGACTATTATGGGCTAAAAATGTTGTATTTAAATTTCTAGAGATTTGGGAAACAAGCATAAAAAATAGGAAAGTAGATAACTTAACTAATACATGGTTTTGTAAGCTGTTCCTTTCAGAATGGAAGTTTTTCTGTTGGACACACTCGGCTCCTCACTTAGGAATGGACTGCAAACGCTGATCGTAATTCCTTTCTTTTTACTAGTCTTGCTGCAACACTCAAATACCGGTGTGCACTTGCCATTCCATCAAAAGACCCAACAGGTGAGCAGCCAGCAAAAAGCAGTGTATCAGTTTTCCAGCACCACCACCATAACAAATCGCCACTCATTCAGTGGGTCAAAACAAGCCAACTTTATCATGTCACTATTGTGTAGGTCAGAAGCCTGGGGTGCTCTGATTGTTTCTCCTGCTCAGTTTTCAAAAGACTGAAATCAAGGTATTGGCTGTCTGGACTCTTATTTGAGGCTTTTGGAAGAACCTGCTTCTAAGAACATTCAAGTTGTTGCCAAAATCTAATTCCTTATAGCTATAAACCAGAAGGTACCGTTTTCTTTCTAACTGTCCCTAGAGACTACCCTGAACTCCTATGGGCCTCTCTTTGGTCCTTGAACATGGGGCCCTACATCTCAGAGCCAGCATAGGCATGTCAAACCCTTCTCACATTTGTAATCTTTCTTATTTCGCCTGCTGCTGCATCTCTTCTGCTTCCAGCTGGAGAGAGTTTTTAGCTTTTTAGGGCTCTTGTGATTAGACCAGGCCCACTACATAATCCCTGATAATCTTCCTTCTTTGATATCAGTAACCTTAACTATAGTTGCAAAGCTTCCCTTGCCACATGATATAACATACAGGTTCCAGGAATTAGGGTATGGCCATGCATTGGAAAGCCATTATTCTGCCTACCAGAAACAGGAAAACCTGATACTTACAGAGGTAGAAATAGCTACAGTCAGAATTTGACATGACCATGACACCTTAAACAGCACTGCAGATCTGGGTTGATCACAACCTTAGGAGGTAATGGTTTATTTTCCACCTTAGACTGGAAAATGGCCATGAGGGATGACTAAGAATTGAGACATCCATGACCACAAGCTCACTGCAAACCGGTTTATACAGCGTGCGTGCGTGCGTGCTCAGTCATGTCCGGCTGTTTGTGACCCCATAGACCGTATCCTGCCAAGCTCCTCTGTCCATGGAATTTTCCAGGCAAGAATACTGGAGTGTGTTGCCATTTCCTATGCCAAGGGATTTTCCTGACCCAGGGATCGAACTCGTGTCTTCTGTGTCTACTGCATTGGCAGGCGGATTGTTTACCACTGAGCCACCAGGGAAGCCCAATTTATGCAGCAATGGTTTTCTTATGTGCACAAACAGCTCTTTTATTATACTAATAATTTGTTCACCTAAATAAAGAACTTGCTTATCAAACAAGAGTGTGCCTACCAAGATTCACAGCAAGGCCCTATTTTTACTATGTCCACTAACTTTATTAGGTCAGGAACTCTGCCTAATTTTGTCTAAGTCATTCCCTTCAAGCATCCACCTTAAATTCTTTAAGCCTAGACCCCAAATGCTAGAAATACTCCTCTCGATTGCCCCTCTTTTGGAACGCTGCTAAGACCCTGAAAGATGGTGCTGTTCTTTCTGAAATAATAACTCTTTGTTCAACATTTTTGTCTGATGGGCCCTGAGGGGCACTTGACACCCCTGTAAACAGCCCATTTCTCCTGGATTCTTGAGAAGTGGAAGTGGGGTGGGGTTAGGTTGGGAGGAGCACACAGCAGGGACTCAGGGCTCAGCCAATATCTGGAGCTTTTGCTTGTGTCCTTGGTGAGATGGGAAGCCTGAGGGCCCATTTCTGCAAAATCGTTAAAGCGCAGCCAAAAGCGCTGCCATCCTTTGACAGCTCTGTGTCGGAATCCAACTTGTCAGCACAGCGCCATGCGCTCTAGCCCAGGGCGAGCCTTCCGTTGTCTGAGGAGAAAGCCTTTGTGTAACTGTGTCCTCCAGGTGTGTAACTGTGTCTTCCAGGCTCAGTGTTGGTGCTCAAGTCTGGCTTCTCCACAAAGCTGGGTGAGTCTGAGGGAGACAAATGAGGAAACAGTCCTGTCTTTGGCATGACAACCAGTTGCTTCCCTGGGCTGTGAGCTTGAAGCTTCCTTAGTGTTCTCAACTTTACCCCCACAGGGAGATTCAGGCAAAAGTGCAAGCCGTGAGGATTAGGGTCTTAGGACGAGACCTGAGAACTTCTTAGAAGTCTGGAGGGCATGGCTAGTTGATGGCTGATGGAACTAAGAACTTGTCTTCACTTCTGAGGACTACGGGATGGAGGTTCTTTTCCAGAATGTTCAGGTCTGGGGAGCAGGGACAGATAAGGGTGTGGATGAAGGGAACAAGGATGGTTAGAAGCTTAACTTCTGTTCGTGGACTCATGACTACGCCCTAGAGAAGAAGAAATTCATTTTTCTAGTGGTTCATCACAAGGAAACCCATCTCGCTCATCTTTTGTTAGAGTGAAATTCTAGTCCCTTGTTCCAGGAGACTTGGGCTGCTGCTCTGCTCACTGGGACTGAGGTGGGGATGTGTAGCCCCTGCTTGTTGGGGCCAGTCCTGAGTGGGAGGAGCTGACAGGGTCTCCACGCCATGGCCACCACTGTGGTGGAGCCAGTCTGCCGGTGGCATTGGCTCTGAATGCCCTCTTCCTTACTCCTCCATTCCAGAATACATATCAGAAAGGAGGAAGAAAGAATGCAAAGGAAACAGAAGTCCAGAGATCTGAAGCTTCAGGGCTGGAACAGGCTGAGTTGTGTTCTTCCAAAATCCATCATTGAAGTTCTAATATCTAGAACCTCAGAATATGACTCATTTGGAAACTGGGTCTTTAAGGAGGTAATTAATGTGAAATGAAGTTTTACCCAGTGGCTCAGTGGTAAAGAATCTTCTGTGATGGATCAGATGCAGGAGACCTGGGTTTGATCCCTGAGTGGGGAAGATCCCCTGGAGAAGGGCATGGCAACCCACTCCAGTATTCTTGACTGGAGAATCTCCATGGACAGAGGAGCCTGGTGGGATACAGTCCATGGAGTTGCATGCACCAAGTCATTAAAGTGGGGCCTAATGCAGTGACTGGTATACTGATGAGAAGAGGAAATTTGTATACAGGCAAAATGACGGCTCAGAGAGTGAAGAATCCGCCTGCAATGCAGGAGATATAGGAGACGTGGTTTCAATCCCTGGATCAGGAAGATCCCCTGGAGAAGAAAATGGCAACCCACTCCAGTACTCTTGCCTGGGAAATCCCATGGACAGAGGAGCCTGGAGGGTGACAGTCCATGGGGTTGCAAAGAGTCAGACACAACCGACCAACCAAGCACTCACGTACACACAGAGAAGACCATGTGGAGATTCAGGGAGAAGATGGCCATCATATACAAGCACAAGAGAAAGGACTCAGGAGAAACCAGCCCTGTTGACACCTTGATCTCATACTTCTAGTTTCCAGAAATGTGAAGCAATAAATTTCTGTTGTTTAAGTTGCCCAGCCTGTGGTCCTTTGTTCTTGCAGCCCAAGCAGACTAATACAAGAGTTGAGGTTGTGGGGACCTGGAGGGGTTGGTGAAACTGAGGAGTATCAAGCTATCCATTACTGCTCTGTTTGTAGTCTTTTCTTTGTTATAGTAACTTTTCTTCTTTCCTGTCTCCTGCTATTTCTTCTTTTGCCACTCTCTCCTTTTTATTACCAATGTTTCTACTTTGATATTGGAGTATACGTGTTGTGGAGAAGGCAATGGCACCCCACTGCAGTACTCTTGCCTGGAAAACCCCATGGTTGGAGGAGCCTGGTAGGCTGCAGTCCATGGGGTCGCTAAGAGTTGGACATGACTGAACGACTTCACTTTCACTTTTCACTTTCATGCATCGGAGAAGGAAATGGAAACCCACTCCAGTGTTCTTGCCTGGAGAATCCCAGGGACGGGGGAGCCTGGTGGACTTCTGTCTTTAGGGTCACACAGAGTCAGACACGACTGAAGTGACTTAGCAGCAGCAGTCAGCATATATGTTGACTCAGAGATTCAGAAAACTGATCTATTATTCATGAGTCAGAGTAAATTTAAAAAAAAAAAAAAAGGAAAGAAAGAAAAGGAAGAAATAAAGCAATAAGAGAAAGAAAGTCCAGTTCAGTTCAGTCACTCAGTCATGTCTGACTCTTTGCAACCCCATGAATCGCAGCACGCCAGGCCTCCCTGTCCATCACCAACTCCCGGAGTTCACCCAACTTATGTCCATCGAGTCAGTGATGCCATCCAGCCATCTCATCCTCTGTCGTCCCCTTCTCCTCTTGCCCCCAATCCCTCCCAGCATCAGAGTCTTTTCCAATGAGTCAACTCTTCGCATGAGATGGCCAAAGTACTGGAGTTTCAGCTTCAGCATCATTCCTTCCAAAGAAATTCCAGGGCTGATCTCCTTCAGAATGCACTGGTTGGATCTCCTTGCAGTCCAAGGGACTCTCAAGAGTCTTCTCCAACACCACAGTTCAAAAGCATCAATTCTTCGGCGCTCAGCTTTCTTCACAGTCTAACTCTCACATCCATACATGACTACTGGAAAAACCATAGCCTTGACTAGAAGGACCTTTGTTGGCAAAGTAATGTCTTTGCTTTTGAATATGCTATCTAGGTTGGTCATAACTTTCCTTCCAAGGAGTAAGTGTCTTTTAATTTCATGGCTGCAATCACCCTGATGAACTATGGACGGAGGTTTGTGACATTGTACAGGAGACAGGGATCAAGACCATCCCCATGGAAAAGAAATGCAAAAAAGCAAAATGGCTGTCTGGGGAGGCCTTACAAATAGCTGTGAAAAGAAGAGAAGCCAAAAGCAAAGGAGAAAAGGAAAGATATAAGCATCTGAATGCAGAGTTCCAAAGAATAGCAAGAAGAGATAAGAAAGCCTTTCTCAGTGATCAATGGAAAGAAATAGAGGAAAACAACAGAATGGGAAAGACTAGAGATCTCTTCAAGAAAATTAGAGATACCGAGGGAAGATTACATGCAAAGATGGGCTCAATAAAGGACAGAAATGGTATGGACCTAACAGAAGAGAAAGAAAGGGAAAGGCTAAATACTACCTACAGTTAAATTTAAAATATAACATAAAGCTTCCTTTTGACTGTAACTGTGAGCCCTGGCAGAGGAATAGGGACAGGGAGAATGCATATTTATGTGCAAGAGTAGTAATTCTGAAGTGTTAACAGAACATTTTGCTGGTGGAAATCTTAAACCCATCAGATCCAACTTTCTTGCTTCTGAACTGTTGACAGGCTTCCCCTCAGATGGTCCACTGAACTTTTCTTCTCTCATCTAGCTTGGTTGGAGCTGCATTGGTGGCAAATGGTATTTGGAGGTACCAAGCCAGGTTAAAACAATAGAGACGCTCCTGTCAATCAGAGCAGTCATTCCTCTGCTAGCCCCTTTTCTCTGGACCTTCCTGTATCACTGATGTGCTTGCTTTTGGTGTATCTCAAGAGGGGCAGAAAGGGATGAGAGGATTTGGGTTCACCCAAGTATGAGGTTCCCCCTTTACAACTTCACCAGCTGGAGCAGGAAAACAAGACGGTGCATTCAGTGGGGCCCAGAGGTCCTTCAGTTGACTCTTGCTGAGACCAACCACACCACCTCTGAGAACCCCTCCCCTGGCACAGTGGCCAAATCTGAACCATTCCAAACCAGGGCAGGCCAGCTGCAGACTGCTCATTTGAAGTCAGTCCTCACTTCTTCCGGGTCTCCCCTCAGTGTCAGCTTTCTAAGCCCACACTGACTCTATCGTATAAAGATCAACTCCTTGTCCACTTCCAGGGACTCCCTCTCCTTCTTACTTGACTTTATTCACCTGACATTTTATGTGTGTGGCATTTTCTTGGTTGTTGTTAATTTAGTGGGGGTGGATCAGGTTCCCTTACTGGAGGTAAGTTCCAAGAGGGCAGGGTCTTTGTTATATTTACTGCCATATCCCTACAACATGCCTGGGGTAGAGTAGTCAGAAATGTTTCCTGAATGAATGAAGTAACAACACTGGGATGTTTCTTCAGGTTATTATTTCAGGTAACCCTATGGGCAGGTAATCTAAGGGAATCAGAAGCCATGAAAAACCCCACTGTGGAAATCCATTTTCCCTTAGTCCACTGCAGGGGAGAAAAGGGCTTTCTTTAATTCTTTCAGGGTCCCTGGCTGGGTCTGAAAGTTAAACTAAGACAGATTAATGTGAGAAAAGTATACACATTTTAGCGAATTTTTACAGGTACATGGGAGCTGTCACAAGAAAATGAAGACCTGAATAAGTGATCAGAGTAAGAAGCTTTTATACCTTTTAGACAAAGAAACAATAAATTTGTGAAGTATTGACAAGACAGAGGGGTTTGGGTAGGGTTAGTAGGTGGTGAAGAAGTAACCAGGAAGATAAGAGTTAGTTTGGCAAGGCTTGTTTGTACAGGTTTCTCAGACCTCAATTCCCCATTTCTGGTCGTAAGAGCATCTTCCTTCCTCCTGGGACAGGGAGAGTACTTTCCATATGGGAATTTAATAATATGTTTCAGAAAAGAAGGGTTGAGTATGTGCTAGAATGACTTGAATCTGCTGTTTTCTTAAATGTTTTCAGCTTAAGATATTTAATATGCCGCTGTACACACGGATAGTGTTACTGAACCCCATTACCACTCTGTACATGACTATGCAGGTGAAATCAGGTTAATTTAGTAATAATAATCTGTGATTCTTTATTTGAAAAATCTGAAGACAATTTTTTTTAGTGTTAGTAAAACTATGTTTATTTTCATTGTTTACCCCTTGGGTCTCAGCTTCAACTTTCCTACCATTTGGAAGAATTTACCAAGTCATAGGGCTAATAAAAAGCAGCATTGAGATTGTATCCTCACCTCCCCACCAGCCAGCGCTTTTTCTGCTGTGTCAGGAGCCCAGCAGTGCTCCAATTTCTTCCCCATCCTACTCCCTGGATGATGGTGGACCCAGGGGCCTGGGCAAACCATCAGTCTGTTCTTTCGACAAAATATTTTTTTTAACCTCTACTAATGGTTCATTAATAGAAACCAGGGAGTTTCTAATTTCTAGAAACTAGGCGGCCTGGATTTTGGGGAGCAAGTCATAAAATACAAAATGAGGCATTTTGAGTTTTAATATTGGACCCCACTGAAAGAGTCTCATAGGTGGTGGGAGGTAAAACACTCAGGAGAAAGATTAATCTTGAAAATGGACAGTGGGCAGGATCCTTCAGGAAGGTGATGGATTTATGGGAACAAGTGTGCTTTCTACCTGTGAAAGTCTGAAAATCATCACCACCTTAAAAAAAAATTCCAAGGGAAATATTTTGTTTTATTTAAATATTTATTTATTTTATTTTTATTAACTTGGCTGCATCAGGTGTGAATCACAGCATGCAGGCTTTGTTGCTACACAGTGGGTATGTGGGATCCTAGTTCTCTGGAACAGGGCTCAAACTCACATCCCCCGCATTGCACATTATCTTAACCACAGGACCATGGGACCAGGCCCAAGGGGAAGATTTTAAAAGTTATTTTGTATATCAAGTGATTTCTAGATCAGTTCAAAATAAAAGCTAAACAACTCCAGGCCCTTTTGAGAGTTACCACGCTCACCTCTTCACCACTTCTAGGGCAATCTGTACCCCTCTGCAGGGTCCGGCAGAGGAGAGCCAGCCTGCTAGGTGGGTGGTCAGATTTCCTGGCAAACAGGAGACTTATTCCACTCCCAGGCTCTATGAGGACAAGCATTCTCACAGAGACCAGAGAGGTGGGCAGGAAGCTGGAATCTTAACAAGGATTCAGGGGAGGGAGATGCTTGTTCGAACCACAGACTGGGGGGATTTAAAGATCAACACTTATGCCCCTCCCAAGGTGAGCTTAAGGCTACTGAACTGAGGGCATGGGCTGTCTGATGTGCTGGATGGGTTCAAGGTTTCAACTGCTGGAGGCTTAGAGGCTGAGCAATGAGTGATTAAGAGCTATTCAAGGGTTCAGAGCAGGAGGAACCAAGGGCTCAGGGTCTGGGAGGGAAAGCCCTGGTTTGGGATGGAGGCAGAGGGCAGGGGAGTCTCACATTTGAGGGTGGGGGCTGAAATAGCGACACCTGGACAGGGCGAGGGGGTGAGGCTATGTTAGGTGGGAAAAAAACCTTTGGATTGACTGCCTTACTGTGGTTATGCAATCTAAAAATGCACTCTTTTGAGAATGAGCTGCGTTATAAATGATTTATTTTAGGAATTGGTTATGCAGGAGTTGATCTTAGAGAGAATTAAAGTATTTCACTGAAAAGTGGTTAGTTTAATGACAATGGGTAGCCGTGTCCTCAATGAGCATTAAAAAAAAAAAAAAATCAATGGGACAGAAATGAACTATTTTCCATTCATTGATTTTGTTGCCCTTCAGAGTCACATCCACTCACTCAGTTACTTTTTACATTTTTTGGGGCTCCTCATGGGGAGTCCCATCAACATGGAGGGCACCTCAGAGACACAAGGGGCCTAGGACTTCTCCCCAGACAAGGCTCCAGTGGCTAACCAGGCAAGTGGGTATGCTGGCCAAAAGCCTGCCACTCTGCCCTTGTGAGCAGGAGCCATAGACATGGAACCACTGGCTTCTGCCCCAGCTTTGGCTTTGCTGCTGCTGCTGCTGCTGTGTCTCATTATCTCCCCCTAAGCCTCCCCTGTGCATGTTTTTTTCCCATGCCCAGGCTCTAGGTGGCCCTGGGTGGCCCTGGGTGGCTCTGGGTGGCTGTGGATGGCATTGCAGTCCCTGCTTCCTGCTCTCAGCTGGTCCTCACTGTATTCCTTGGCAACCCTTCCTCTTTTAAATGCAAGCTCCCTCCACAAGTTTTACAAGTTTTTCTCATTCTTCATAACCTCCAGGTCTATTCTGTTTCTGTGGAACTTGGGCAAACCAAGACCTTGTTCTTTTTTTTAAAAAAAAAAAAAAAGACCTTGAAAAAAAAAAGACTTTATTTACCTTTTTGCCTCCTTACTGATGCATCTCATCTCCATGATTCAGAGACGATGAAGGCGAGGAGGTCCTGGGATGATATTGATTGCAAAAATGGCCTGAAGTCTTTTATCTGATATCTGTGCCTCTTGCAATGTGACTTTGTGGAACCGCCCCTGCTCCCCTTGAATCGGGAATGGTTTTGTGACTTGCTTGGATCTCATGCTAGTTTGAGGATGAGGCCTGAAGAACTCTCATGGGCCTCAACTCGCTCTCTCAGAATCCCTCTACTGCAGTGAGAATAAGCCCAGGAGAGCCTGCTGGAAGATGGGGAAGCAGGAAGAAGGAAAGCGAAGGTGTCCCAGCAGAGTAATCTCGGACCAGCCAAGCTCCTAGCCAACTCAGTAGCTGACCACCTGTGTCTGAGAAAACTTAGCTGATACCAGTCAGGCCTGGTCCAGAAAACAGAACTGACCAAACTACATGTAGCCCACTGATACAGATGAAACAGATGAACGTTTTAAGTTACTGAGTTTTTAGATGCTTCTTATGCAGCAAGAGCTAACTGATACAGAGAAGAATTTCCTTTATGGGCCTAATCTGTTCCCAGTCTCCTCCTTTTCCATTTCTGGAAGATTCTGGCTCCTTTACTGCTCCTTTTTCCAAGAGCCTTTTCTCTACTGGCTGCCTCCTCTTTGTGTGCCTCGGGGGAGAGCACACCACATCACCTCTTCCCAACTTCTGCCTTCCTTCTGCCAGATTTTGTGAGAAGGTGGTGATTTCTTCTGATCTCTAGCAGAGTGGTCTCCCTCCTCAGTGTCTTCCTTTGAGGTTGTCCCTCAAAATGGGCCCCCAGGGGCCACTGACCAGGCCACTTTCTCTCCAGAGCACCAATCAAGGTCACTTTCAGAGTCCAGGTTTGAAGGCCTCTCTGCGGCCATTGTCTCACATCCACAGTCTCCGCTGCAAGGCCCTCTCCTGTCCTTCACCCTTCATCCTGAGTGAGGCCTTCTCTGACCACCCTCTTTCTTCCCATTTCTGTAACTGCAGACATCTCCAATTTTCCATCACATGCTTCCCTCTTGCAGTTTCATTTACTTTAGGCAAATGACTCACAAACACAATCTCAAGCCCTGGCCTTAATTTCCATCTTATAATTTTAAAGGTCTAATTAGACACTTTCACTTGGCTGTCTGGCTGTCGCTTCAGACTCAGCATTTCTGAGACGCTCTTGCTTTCTCCTTTTAAAGCTACAGCCCCTTCTATATTTGTACCACTTTCACTATCATTTTCCGTCTCAGACAAGCTGGAAGTCTTTGATTTCCGCACACAGTCTGTGTAGTCTTCGTGGATGCGCTCAGTTTTGTTTTGTCCACCATCAGCCCAGCCACCTTGCTCATTCGGAAGGTTATAATTTCTGGGCCAGCCATCATAGGGGCCATCCATCTCCTCTCTCTACATCTCATCTCTTCACCAGCATCTCACCCTGACATCCCGGCCAAATTATCCTCCTGGAACATCTGTTTCATTGTATCATCCTTCTTCTTCAAAACCTTCCATGGCACCTATTTTTCTTTCTCCACTGGATATGCCAGGACACTTCCTTGGAGAGCTATTCAGAACTAAGCTATTGGGGTTCCCCACTTGGGAGAGGGAGATGCCTAAATATGTAAGCTGCCCGGCTCCTCCTTTACACGAGGTCAGATTCTGAAGGTTTCATCCTATTAAACTAACCCTGGAATCCAAATCCCACAATGAGGGTCTCAGTGGTGACCTCTGAGCCGCAGACCTCTGCCCTCTGTGCCTCCTTCTCTGATAGTGAGGTTCCTTCATGCAGGTCCCCCATGTGTCCCACTTTGTCTGTGTTCTGGTCTAACTTCTCCCTTTCCCCATAATCTGCCTGCATGAGGGGTGGATCACCCCAGCCCTTAAGATCTAGCTCCTATTTCTTCTGGCTGCCACCGCAGGCCCTGTGGAATTGCAATGCCTGCATCAAGATGGCCCTCCTTCCCAGAATGTGTATGCTCTCATCACTGCCTCGCCCTGAGTGCCCGCCTCTACTGAATGAGCTCATTTTATGAATCGTCACGTCGTCCCGTGGCATCAGCTGCTTCTCTCTGCCTCACGTTGACCCCACTGGGAAACGCATCTATTTTCTTTGATTCATGATCTGTGAGTGTAGAACAGACTTCGATGTCAATTTGGAAGGTGCTTATTTACACGGCAGCATTCACATCTTCAAATGAAACAGTAGATATTTCCTGTTCTGAAAAGCTGGTTGGCCATCTGCCCCTCAGGCATTTTTGCAAGTTTCTTTGCCTTGCCAGGGCACCCATCATCAACCCTTACTCCAGGCTGGGCCCCTGGACCTTGAACTCTTCTCGCTCTGTTTACACAGAGGCTAATAGAAGATGCTAGAGAAGAAAGGCTTGTCCTTGGTTTATCCATATCCATCAAAGGCTCAGCAAAACAGAGAGCTTTTATTTAAACAAACATACCCTCCTTGGAAAGCTGCTGTGGTTTAATTCTCCCTCCATCCTCTCACTGCCATACCTCAGTTCTTTCCCAGATTTGAAGTTTACTCTGCTCCTTCTGGGGCTTCCCTGGTGGCTCAGACAGTAAAGAATCTGCCTGCAATGTTGGAGACCTGGGTTTGATATCTGGGTCAGAATATCTCCTGGAAAAGGGAATGGCTATCCACTCCAGTATTCTTGCCTGGAGAATCCCATGGACAGAGGAGGCTGGTGGGCTACAGCTCACGGGGTCTCAAAGAGTCGAACACAACTGAGGGGCTACCACTTTCACTGATCCTTCTAGCCCCTTCCCTGCTAATCCCATTCCTGATCATTCCAGGCTGGCTGCCACTATGGTTCTGAGAATTATCTGCTGCCATCAACTGTCAGAATGTTCTTCAAGTTCAAATATTCTGTGTAGATCTGGGAATTTGGCCTCCCTAATCTGGACCTGCTCTGGGGCCCTGCATCCTTCTGAGGCAAGCTGGCTGGTGGAGGGAAGCATTCCTCCCAATCTGCAGGCAGAGCTCCCCTAGATTAGTTTCATGAAGGTTGAGAGCAATTTGGCTTCCTGCCTCTGGCACTTGACATGCTTGTATCCCTGGCAATGGGCTTAGAACATGGGCTCTCACCTCTGAGTCCCTGGCAGTGACGTCCCCAGCAAGACCCAGTGAATTAAGCTCTTTGGGGACCTGGGAACTTGGTGGACTGGCTTCTTTCAGAGTGTTCCTATGACATAAGTGTACGTCTTTGCCTTGGACTTAAAATAGCCATTTATTTGGATGATCTCATTTAAAAAATGACTGCCACAGTTTGGAAGGCAAGCTGCAGCTTTACCATTCATTGCCGACACTGTCACAGTGACAGAGAGGGAGCCAATGGGGACTGTGGTATTTTCCCTGCTTATACCAACTCCAGATCCTTGGCCTTAAAATGAACATTTCTAGCTGCTTAAATTTAGAAACTGGTGCTGGTTTTGCAAAGTTGGGGCTTACAAATTGCACAGCAGAGCATAAGCTGGAAGTCTAGCTTACTAGCTGCAGGCAGATCACGGCCTCTGCACTTAACTGGGAGCCAGTGATGGGGACTCGGAGCCCTTTCTTCGTCTTCCTTGGCTCATGACTGCTGGTGGGAAGCCTAATGAATAGCAATCGTGCGCACACTTAGTCTGTTGTCTTCCCAGGCTCCCCACACTAGGAACAGGATGGAGGCCCTTTTCTCCCAGTCCCGCACACGTGGATCCATATTTTGTTCCTGCTGTCTTTGTGACCCAGTTCCTGGTTGGCCACTGAGGCTCTCTCAACGTCACTGTGAAACAGTCAATGATGTCACGGGCTGTGCTTATTTTGAATGGCTTCTTAAAGTTCTGCTCCCATCCTAACACTTACACAGCTATTCTGCTGAGTGCTTAATCAGTAGGTCCAAGATATGAGCTAGAGGCCTGCTTGGAACAAAGGGACAACCCTGGTTCTTGGCTTTTTACACCGGATTGGACCTCTGTGTGCTCCACGCCAGCTCCTCCCCGTACCTGCCTCCCTTTACCCCCAGAGCAATTCAATAGAATTCAGTAAAGAACAAGAGTATACTAAGAACCCACTATGTGTCGTGGGCTGGTGCTAAAAATGTGCATCTCATTTTTGCGTTTTAAGAAATAGAGTCAGCCGTCAGAAGCACTGAACGTCAAGTCCACCAGACTCTGCCCTTCATTTCACAGCCTGGAGCACTGACAGGGTACGGTTTTGAGGGCCTGGGGCATGACTTTTTTTTCTAATTTTTATTGGAGTATAGTTGATTTACAACGCTGTGGTAGTTTCAGGTGTATCTAACTTTTCTTGAAAAATCAGAAGATCTGACAAGTAGGTCTGGAATTGGGTACAGATTTATGACCAGCACACTTCTACCACAGTCCCCACTCTGACTAGATTCTTTCTGAAGGTCCCATGACAGGCCCAGGATACCTGAGTTTCTGCATCCACCCCTCCCTCCTTTGTGACCCTTTCGTATGCATAGGGATTACTATAAATGCAACTTTGGGAATGTTTTGGAGACCTTTGTGTAGATGAGAAAACAAGCCTTGGCCACTCCAGTCCATCTCTGGTTGATCTGCACTATTTGCAGCTTGTTCCCGAGGGTAAAGGTAAAAAGCTTTATTCCACCAGACTTCACTTAGGCCACTCCCTTCTGTGACAGCATGACTTGACTTTTAGTTGAAAAATATATGTGTGCATACACACACATGCATACAACAGACACACACATTCTTTTTTTTTTCCTCAACCAAAATGAATAGAACTAGAAAGAAATTCTGCTTAATGAATAGTGGAGAGAGTCATACTGGTATGATGTCAAATTGAGTTATCACATGAGCTGGTTGTCACCTTGGAAAGCTTATAGCTTGGTCTTTGGAGGCAGAAAGATCAAGGGTCAAAGTCCAGCTTTTACCAAATTACCAGCTGGGATGCTGGGAGAGTTAATAATCCTCCCAAGTGAACACTGACCAGGTGATGACCACTGTTCAAAGCCCTGTACACAAACCATTGCATTTCATCCTCAAAACAACCAACTGGGTAGATACCACAGCACTGGTTTCCCTGGGCGGTGATGGGGATTAAAGTCTGCAATGCTAAGACCAATATAGTGCCTGCAAAACTACAGCAAACCCAGCTAGCTTTTGCACCATTAGAGTGGAACATGAGATGGGAAAACTCTGATAGTGGTCATAAGATGAGTTGCCACTGGAGCCTGGGGTTCTGGGGTCAGCTCCAAGACCCCGGAGAAGAGGGTGGGAATTGGAGGAGGAGGCTGTGCCCAGCTGGGCTCTGAGGAGGCACTCAGTGTGTACTTGGCCTGTGTCAGAAGATGCTGGCTTGGTTTATCAATCTTCTCTGACTGCCATAGCAAAATACCATGGTTGGGTGGCTCGAACAGCACACTTTTATTTTTTAACTTTTTATTTTATATTGGAGTATAGTCGGTTAACAATGTTGTGATAGTTTCAGGTGGACAGCAGAGTGATTCCATTATGTATTCTCCCATTTAGAAACAGCATACCTTTTTTTCACACTCTGGAGGTCAGAAGTTCAAGATCAAGGTACAGGCAGTGTTGGTTTCTGGTGGGAATTCTCTTCCTGGCTTGCAGATGGCTGCTGTCTCACTGAGTCCTGATACTGCTTTTCTTCTCTGCATCTCTTCTTATGAGGACTCCTGTCCTATTGGATCAGGCTTCCCAGGCGGCACTAGTGGTAAATAACCTGCCTGCCAATGCAGGAGACATAAGAGACGTGGGTTTGATCCCTGGGTCGGGAAGATCCCCTGGAGGAGGACATGCAATCCACTCCAGTATTCTTGCCTGGAGAATCTCATGGACAGAGGAGCCTGGCGGGCTACAGTCCATGGGGTCACAAAGAGTGGACATGACTGAAGCTACTGAGCACATGTGAGCACACATGTAACTCCTTAAAGACCCTGTCTCCAAGCACAGTCACATGGGGCCTTAGGGTTTCAGCATACACATTTAGGGGGACACAGACATTCAGCCCATCACACCTGGTGGTGCCAGAGACAGATCAGCAGTCAGCATCTACGTGTGCTTTACCTCTTCAGACAGAAAGCAGTGGTGTACTTTCCTGGCGGTCCAGTGGTTAAAACTCTGTGCTTCCAATGCAGAAGTGCAGGTGTGATTCTGATCCCTTGTCGGGGAGCTAGATTCCACATGCCTTGTGGTACAGTAAAAAAAAAAAGTCATGGTTAAGAGTGGGAACTCTGAGGTCAGATTGCCTGGGTTTGTATCCCAGCTTCACCCCTTACTTTCTGCATAAACATGGGCATGTTTCTTAACCTCTTTGGCCTCAAGTTTCCTTATCAGTGAAAGGAGGATAGAGATATTCCAGCCTCAGTAACTAATTGTGTAAATTTTGTGAAATAAAGCATATGAAGCTATTAGTACAGAGAAGGACATGTGGTAAATAATCTGTAAATGTTTGTCAACAATCTAAACCCAAGGAGATGGGTCGTTATTTACTTAAATCTGTTTTAACTGAGTATTCGCCCAGCCCATGTAGCTGCCTGGACCCATTTTAGATGGGGTGTGTGTGTGTGTGTGTGTGTAAGGAGGAGGTGAAACAGATCAATTTAAAGGCACAGGCCCTTCCCTCAATAACCCACAGTTTTCTTAGGGCAATTTATACCCAGGAAACTATTAAAGAGGAACTAGTATATAGTTCAATGTGTAAGGCAATTTCCCTGATGTCACATCCAAGGACTTTCTAGCTCTGCCAGGCCAGGCCTGCTTGCATTTCACTGGGAAGTAAGTTCAACAGGGCACGCCTACAGTTGAAGAAATCTTGGCTTAAACTCCCATCGGGATCTTGTAACCCAAATACTCCCTTTAAGGAGTTTTCTGACTGGAAATTTCCTTTTTCTCACTTATTGTTTTGGTATTGACTTTTGCCTGTAGCTGCATAAAGATATTTCATTTCTATTCTAAATCTATCCAGGAAAGATGCCCTACATCCTTTTCTAACTCACTTTCTTATTAGGGCCACAGAGCAGGGCTGTTAAAAATCTTTCTAGTGCACTTGGTCATTTATTTCACTTTCCTTTTTCCAGGAGTTAAAGCTCGAGTGTATTACAACCTTGGGCAGTTGTATATCTTGTTTTTGCCTCTCACTCCCCCTGCCCCCCACATATCCAGGAAGCTTACTGCCCATCCATTTTATTTCCAATTAGTTAATTAATTATTTGAGCACTTGTTGATAATCTGTAATGGGCCAGCAGGTGAGCTCAGTAGTTCAGTTGTGTTTGAATCTTTGTGACCCCATGGACTGTAGCCCACCAGGCTCCTCTGCTCATGGGATTTTTCAGGCAAGAACACCGGAGTGGGTTGCCATTTCCTCCCCCAGGCGATATCCCCATCCAGGGATCAAACCTACATCTCTTGCATTGGCAGGTGGATTATTTACCACTAGGGCCACCAGGAAAGCCTGTAATGGGCCAGGTATTGTGCTAAGAGGTGAATATGGCAGTCCTTACTCAGACTCTCATGGGAGACAGAAAAGACAACAGATACAGAAGACAGAGACTAGGGGACTTCCCTGGTGGCCCAGTGGCTAAGACTCCACACTCCCAATGTAGGAGACCCAGGCTCTGTCCTTAGACAGAGAACTATTAAAGGATCCCTACATGCCACAACTAAGACCTGGCTCAGCCTAATTAATTAATGAATTTTTAAAAGAAGAGAACGACAGGTCCTATAATGGGTGCTATGAGGAACTGTGTGTGGGGAGGAGCATCCAAATGAAACCAAGCATTCAATGAAGGCTTCCTGATGAGCTGATGCTTGAGCTGAGTTTTATGAGCAGTACTTTCATCGCCAAGAAGCAATGGCAGGAGTCATTGCAATATGAAAGTTTGGAAGCATAAGAGTTTAGATGGTGGCAGAAGACAAGCCTGAAGAGGTGGCCATGATCAGTTTTTGTTACTCATAGTAGAGAGGACATAGTTCTTATTTCTAGATGGGACAACCAAGAGGTTACCTTTGGTCACAAAGTCAGGTGTAGCAGAGCTGGCTGGAGGCTGGGGAAGTTGAGCATAAACCCGGAGCTAGAAGGGGAAGAAAAAAGGAATTCTCATTGCTTCTGCATTTCCATATTTTTCAGGATGGCCTTTCTTCCCTCCTAACTCAACTTCCTTGGCTTAGAAAAATTACCCTTTTATTCTCTTCTGAGGACTCATGACATCTATATTATTACCCCACTTCACAGATGATGATCAACAAGGTTAAGGAACTTTCAAGTAACTGTTCCTGACTCAAGTCCCTCTGTAATGCCAACCAGGACACCTGTCTTTCTGGGGTTCCTGGTCTCTCTGCTGTAATTCCAGGTCAACCGCTCACATCTCTTTCCTGCCTCCTGGAAAGATGAGCTGATTAACCCAGTGGTTGCCTGTGTGATGGAGAAATGGTGCAGGGCTTGGTGTGTGGCAGCAGTGGGCTGGAAAGCCATGGCAACCATGGAGAGGGGATCCAGGGACCCTCAGCTTCCCATGCTCCCCCGCCCTCCCACTCCTGTTTGTTGTCTTCCTGTCTCTGTGTTTATACTCCACCTCGTAATTAAGCAATCAGCTTTTTCTCAGTGATTATTCACAGTTTCAGCTGGCAAAAGTCCCTCGATCTTTGGCTCTATGCCTTCTAGTCAGAATGTCGCCCAGCGCATACACTGATTGCCTAGAAACCCCTGGCTTTGCAGCCAGCTCAAGCAAAGCACCCTCAGATGCAGCTCCCCTGTCTGGCCCAGCCAGGATGACTGTGACCTAAAGCTTTTTCACAGGAAGGCAAGCTTTGTAGATTTTGTCATGATCTGCTTGTACCCACTGGATGTGGGGGTAGGGACAGCTGTCTCCTGTTTTCATCCAGGAGGAGTTCAGCATGTAGGGCTCGCATTGGTATCTCCTTGCAGAACTCACTCTTGGGAATGAAGCACTGGAGAATATATGGTACCAACTGAGAGTAGGCCCCTGGGAGAAGACTTACTAGCCTTCTACCCAGGATATTCAGAAGACGGTTGAACACACGGTCTGCAAGTTCACAGCTGAAATTTCTCACCTGCTTACTAAGTAACTGCAAGGTGGCTTTAATAACCAGGACGTGGAAGCAACCTCAATGTCCACTGACAGATGATTGGATAAAGGAGATGTGGTGTAGCGAAATATCAGCCATAAAAAGGAATGAAATCAGGTCATTTGTAGTGATGTGGATGAACCTAGAGTCTATCATACACAGTGAAGTAAGTCAGAGAAAAACAAATATCGTTCACTAAGGCATATATGTGGAATAGAGACACAGACATAGAGAAGGGACAAAGCAGGGTGGGGTGGGGTGGGATGAACTGGGAGAGTAGCGCTCATGTACATATGCTCCAGTGTGTAATATAGAGAGCTAGTGGGAAGCTGCTGTATAACACAGGGAGGTTGGTTCGGTGCACTGTGATGACCTAGAAGGGTGGGATGAGGCGTGGCGTGGGAAGGATGCTTAGGAGGGAGGGGATGTATGTATCAGTTGCTCAGTCATGTCCCACTCTTTGCCACCCCATGGACTGCAGCATGGTAAGCCTCCCTGTCCATCACCAACTCCGGGAGTTTACCCAAACTCATGTCCATCGAGTCGGTGATGCCATCCAACCATCTCACCCTCTGTCGTCTCCTTTTCCTCCCGCCTTCAATCTTTCCCAGCATCAGGGTCTTTTCCAGTGAGTCAGTTCTTCTGAAGTACTGGAGCTTCAGCTTCAGCATCAGTCCTTCAATGAAGGACTGATTTCCTTTAGGATGGACTGGTATGATCTCCTTGCAGTCCAAGGGACTCTCAAGAGCCTTCTCTAACAGTACAATTCAAAAGCATTTATATATTTAGCTGATTCACTTCTTTGTACAGCAGAAACTAGTACAACATCGTAAAGCAATTATACCTCAATTAAAAAAATATATATATATATAAAAGGTTTACAGTGTGACTATTTTATAGCTGTAAAAAACATTCTTTTTTCTTGGTTCTTCTCTCTCTTCTCCCTTATTTTTACATTTTATCCTCTTCTTTTGACAGTGCAGTCAGCTTCCATTTCTGAGCTTTCTCTCCCTTCCTCCTCCTTTTAATTACACTTTGACAATCCTAGGATCCTTGTGTAATCTGGCCAGGAGTTCAATTTGATTTCCTGCCGTTCCTGTGAGAGGTTACGCTATGATGAAAGAAAAGCATCAGAAACAACTGAGTTATCTTAGGACACATTGCCTGGGCTTCTGCAAGCTCCTTGAGGGCATGTTATATTTTTTAGTACTTTTTATATTTTCTTCATCCCCTCCCCTGTTACTAGTATTAATATTTCAAATGTGTGCATTTAATGAAAGGGTGAACACAGAAGCAAACCAGAGCTAGGGTTTTGTGTCATTCAGAATCTGCATTTGTTGTCCCTAAGAGCGCTGTCTCTAAGTCATTCTTGGGCCCCTCATCATGTCAGAGGTTTTGCTGGTTGATGAGCAAAGAAGTCAGCGATAGGAGTGTGACACCCTTCCTGTTCCACGTGTGGCTCCTCTCTGCGGCTCACACACCAGCAAAACCTGTTACCATCTTCTGCAGGGCCTCTGAGCCACCTTCAGCAAACATTTCTCCTGTATGTCAGCTGCTCCTGTCCCCTGTGGCAGAGGAGGAGGAAAAAATGTGAGTGTGGAGGGGAAAGGGGAAGGATGGTGCGGGGGGTACAAATGAGTCAGAAGCCTTCTTAGAAGAGGACAAGGTACACGAGGTCAGAGAGAAAAGGCCCAGAAATCTACCCATTCAGTCAATATTTATTGAGGATCTACCTTTTGCCAGACGTTGTGGTCAGCTCTGGGAATATAATGGGGCAAAAACAATCCTGCTGTCAAGAATTTGTCTTTTTGTTTGTTTGTTTGTTTTTTGGCCAAGCCACATGACTTTCAGGATCTTAGTTCCCCAACCAGGGGCTGAACCCAGGTCTGGGCAGTGAAAGGTCTGAGTCCTAACTGCTGAACCACCAGGGGATTCCCAAGAATGTGTCTTCTAATTTAGAGGGGAGTAACAATTTTTGATGGGTGCACAGATCATCTGGGCATCTTGCTGTGATGAAGATTCTGACTCAGTAGGTCTGAGTTGAGCCTGAGACCATGCATCTCTAACAAGCTCCAAGGTGATGCCCAGCCTGGACAGTTGGTTCATGGCCAACATGTTGAATGCCAAGGAGCAAGAGGAGAAGGCGAGTCTTGAAGGGGCTGAAAATCCTGGTGAGAGGAGGAGAGCCCAAATGGAGTCAGCAGCTAAATTGGACAGGAGAACAGTTTTGATTCAAAGGAGGGGAAAGCATTTGAGGAGTCATGGAAGCAGTAAGCAGAAATGGGTAAAAAGACAGAGAGTGAGAAGGCCAGAGATGATTCTGTACAAATCTTCCTTCCAGTCTTCCCTTCCCCTTCTCACTTCTTCTCCTGCCTCTGTGTCCAGTGAGCCCATCAGGGAGCCAGAACACACTGATGAGATGTGGGGTCCTGTGTCAGCTCTATAATGAGAAAAGTCTGTCCAATCAAGCGTGGGGTCAGTGGCTCTGTCACCTGAGCTCATTGCTGTTGACGAAGTGCATCACTGACACGGGGAAGGAGAGATCTCATCCGTTTATGTCTGCGTCTGACCAGTCCTGTCTTCCTAGAGCCCTTTGCTCTTTCTCTCCCTTGCCTTCCAGGTGGACTTTCTCTGCATCTCTTGCTCTCATCAGCAAATTACACAGTTGTCACTAGAGAAGGAACAGCAGGCAGAAGGGGAAAAGGTCAAGGTTAACTGTGTCAGCAGTGAGGAACGTGGCAGCTCCAGAGGTTTCCAAAACAGCCTTCCCCTAAAGTAGAATACAGGAGGGCTGCCTTCCCTCTGCTCCTGAAATGACAGCTCTGAAGGCTGGTGGAGACGGTTTAGACGAGAGGCAGGGATTCTACAAGGGCAGGAGGTGTCAGGTCTGTGACTGACCATGTGGTCATCGCAGGGTCTAGAAAGATCAGGGGGATTTTCATTTCTCTTGGGGGTCCTGGGCGTGTGACCCCACACAGAGGACACTCGAGGTTACTTCCTCCTCCTTCTTTTTAAAAATATTTATTTATTTATTTTTGACCGTGCTGGGTCTTCGCTGCTGCTCACGGGCTTTCACTAGCTGCGGCGAGCAGGGGCTGCTCTCTAGTTGCAGTGTGAGGGCTTCTCGTTGCAGTGGTTTCTCCTGTTTCAGAGCACGGGCTCTAGGCATTTGGGCTTCAGTAGTTGCAGCTTGAAGGCTCTAGAGCGAAGGCTCAGTAGTTGTGGCGCGTGGGTTTAGCTGCCCCGTGGCATGTGGGATCTTCTCGGATCAGGGATTGAGCTTGTGTCTCCTGTATTGGCAGGTGAATTCTTAACCGCTGGACCACCAGGGAAACCCTATTTCCTCCTTCTGATGCTGGATTTCTCCTACCTGCATTATTTGGGGGATGGTCAGGGATCCTTCGCCAGCCACAGGACTGCCGAATCCTTGTTCCCTGGTCAGGACTTGAGTTCCCTGGTGTAGGAACATGTTCCCTGGAGGGGCTTCAGTGGTTGGACACCTGGTCCTGAGCACGATCCTACTGTACGCTCTGCTCCAACTGCTGAGGTGGGGCCCCTGGTCCCAGCAGTGGGCTCTCTGGGCTCAGGATCCAGATCATCACCGAGGACAGTACTCTTTAGTCCCTGCTACCGACCCCTGTCCTTCTCCTTAGGAACGCAGGGCAGGAGTCAACCTACAGATGCAGGATTCCCTCTGTCCATGAGCCAGACTCTGAGTCAGGAATCCCGGGGGCCACGGAGAAGCATGAGATTTCATCCTTACGTCAGCAACTCAGGAATATTCAGCCTGCCGGAAAAGACCAGTCAGACTCGCTAATAGACAAAATCCAACAAAATCCAATAGGCCACGAACCCTACACGGGGGTGAGCTGCCGTCAGCACTTGAGTGCCTGGGGGTGGAGCCAGCTCTGGCATGAAGGATGCAGATGACCCCTGGATCATAGTACTTCGCTGCTGTCAACCAGCTGTCAGTTTAAGGCCTTCAAGCCCCTTGACGTGTAGATGAAATTGCTTTGAAAAGGCTCCTAATTCCATGGATTATTAAAGTGAAAGATTTTGCCAAGATTCTGACTAATCTCTAAAGCAGTGGATAGATAGACTTTTGGCAAAGCGAAATCTATATCGTCCTCACTTCCTTTGCCTCTTGGATTCTATTTTCCTTGAAGGACATCTCCGTCTCTCTCCATGTTAATGCCAATGTGAAACTTGGATCATTTTAAAGTCCTTTCCCTCCAGCTTAAAAAAAAAAAAATCACTCTTTCTAATTACTGTGCTTTGGGTGGGTTGTTCTACAGACCTTGGACAGTGTCACTGGGCAAAACAGACCTGCCATTTCTAGGCTCCCTTTTTCTCCTCCAACTTTCCCACTCCCCATCTCACCCCCTGTCTCTGAGGCCTCCTAGCCCCACTTCCATCCTCAGAGCAGCCTCCCCTTCCTTAGAGTCTGATGCCATTTAATTTCCAGGTATAAGAAGAAGGACCTCATTCCTCTCTGAAGAAGGAGATCTTCCTGACCCAGGGATTGAACCAGTACCTCCTGAATTGCAGGTGGATTCCTTGGTGAGCTACCAAGGAAGCCAGAGCACTGCTACTGTATCAGAAATTTATTGCATAGAATTGGCTTGTGCAATTCCATGGGGACTGGCCACTTGAGTGAGAAATCCACAGGGTGGGCTGTCTGGTGGGCAGGCCAGAACTCTTAGATATGGGTTGGAGTTCTGGCCACAGATGGAATGTCTTCAACCAGGAAGTCCCAGGTCTGCTTTTCAGGCCTTTCAAATGATAGAATCAGGGCCACCCAGATCATCGAGGTGATCCTTCATTGCTCAAAGTTAGCTGATTGTGGACTTCAATCTCATTTACAAAATGTCTTTGCAGCAACACACAGGCTAGTGTTTGAGTGAATAACTGGATATTGTTGTCTAGCCAAGTGTGACACATAAAACCAACTGTCATATCCACAAAACTGCGAATTCCTGAAGGCAGGGGCCATGATGCCATCTCTCACTCACAGGCCTGGCATCAAGCTGCCACCAGGCAGGCACTCAGTTACTACTTGTTCAATGAATGTATCGGTGGAGGTCAGATTACAGAGCCCTAGAGGACCCTTTGAAGTAGGTTGAGTTTTATCCTAAAGGCAGTGGGGAGTCATTGCAGGACCCAGAGCAGGAATGGACGGGATGTCAAAACCTTGAGGAGAGAGCTCCTCTCTGAGAAAGAGAGGAATGAACCCTGAGGCCTGTATCCCTCATGAGTGGATTGCTCCTGCTTGGGAGACATTTCTCTCCAGTTCTTTCTAAAGGGTAGAGACTCCCCAGGGAGTGTATTCCAGACAGGCTGCTAATTTTAGTCCTCTGTCTTTTTCCAAGAGCAAAACCAAACCATGATATTTTACCCTAAAATTACACCCGGAGTTTTGAGGAGAGTGAGTTCTCCTGTGCGGCCGAGGCAGAGCAGTCCCTCTTAAATGTGAACCTGGGAGCTCCTTTCTTGTGGCTTCTTCTCTGGGGATAGGGGTAGTTAGGTCATTCCCATTGGGGGCTGGTTCATGACTGGGACAAGGCGGCCGACGGGCACACAGACCCCACGTACAGAGAGGAAGTGAGCACAGAGGCCAGACCCTCTGGAGTCCTTGCCCTCAAGTCTTCTCTCCAGATGAATCAGCTGTGCTACAGTAGACTTGAAGCAAGGGCCCCCTCACATCTTTCTTTTTTAAATAAATTATCTATTTATTTTTGGCTGTGCTGTATCTTCGAAGCTGCGCGGGCTTTTCTCTCATTGTAGCAAGTGGAGGCGACTCTTTGTTGCACTGAGCGGACGTCTCACTATGGTGGCTTCTCTTTTTGCAGAGCAGGGGCTCTGGGACACGGGGGCTTCAGTAGTTGCAGCTCCCGGGCTCTAGAACACAGGCTCAATCATTGTGGGGTATGTGCTTAGATGCTCAGTGGCATGTGGGATCTGCTCAGACCAGGGCTCGAACCTGTGTCCCCCGCATTGGCAGGTGGATTCTTCACCACTGAGCTACCAGGGAAGCCCAGCTCTTCCCATCTTGATCAG
Organism: Bos indicus; assembly: GCF_029378745.1. Taxonomy (NCBI): domain Eukaryota; kingdom Metazoa; phylum Chordata; class Mammalia; order Artiodactyla; family Bovidae; genus Bos; species Bos indicus. The sequence goes on along the minus strand of NC_091775.1, from coordinate 57,856,847 downwards.
AAAGCAAAGAACAAGATATCTAACTTATTGGTGTACCTCCAAGCCCCTGCACAACCTCCATGGCCTCAGAGCCTCAGGACAAGCCCATCAGAAAGTCCCTGGCTGCTGGTGGAGAGCCAGGGAGGCTGCGGGCAGAGTCGTGTCCTGCGTGCTGCACAGAGAACTCACCTGGCCCAGGATGGAGCCAGACTGAAGGCCACCGGCAACCTTGATCACAGACAAGTGTATTTATTTCTTCTTTCAAAGCTCTGATGAGTGAGCTCTCACCTAGAAACATCATTTTGGCTTTTTTTAAGCCCAGGACTACCCCAAACTAGGCAAATTCAGTTCCAGTTAGATCAACCAGGATTTACTACACCCCTTTCATGCCTTTCCTTGTGCATACAATGATGAGTGGGCCAGATATGGTCTGCTGTCCTCAAGGAACACTGAAGAGTTGGAAAGACAGATAATACAGACCATGATGATAGAGAATGGTCCAGGCAAGGCTAAAGATGGGCCCAGGCTGCCAGGAGGCAGGCACGGAATCCACTATGGCTGGAACAGACTTTCTAGAGGTGGACTGAGTGTTGGAGGGAGAGGAAGAGTTTCCCGGTGAGGAAGAGGATGGAGTGAAGCAGAGGACAGAAAGGCATTCAAGGCAAGGGGACTAGAAATATGCAAAGTCACAGAGCTGCAAACAGCCTGGCATGAGGCAGAAAATGAGACTAGACTGATGTTGCTGGAAGGTAAAGTGTGAGCCCACATGCAAGCGTCCTGGCCTTTATCTGGGGAAGGGAGTGTCATGGTCAGACTTTGCTCACGGATACTTCTGTCTACAATGTGGACGAGTGGAAAATGGTTTAGAAGTAAGTAACACAAGAAGCAGTGAGGACTAACTCCGTTGTGTAGGTGAAAGCCAATGTGTCCTTGACCTTAGTGAAGAGAGGGCCGATTAAACAAACATTTGAGAGAAATTATCAAGCCTTAAAGATTTGGACACCATTTTGAAATATTTGATGTTTGAAATTCTTTCTTCTATCTAGCCTAAATCCTCCCCAATGTGACGTAAGCATGTTCTCTAGCATGGATATTTAATCTTCCCAGTGAGTGCTACCTCTTCACAGTTTCAGGGAAGTCTAGAGCTGAGACCCTCAATGTAACCTCCTTTCTACTCTGTTGAATCTGATGCTTGTCTCTGATTCACTAGAATGTGTCAAGTATAGCTGTGTGGGAAACCCTGGCTTAGTGCCTCTAAGAGCCCCTGAACCCTCTCCCAATTCTCTCATCCCACGCTTGGCTTCTCAGTAGAGCTCTTTGCAGTGTCAGATGAGTGTGCCTGCAGTGTCCCTTCAGAGTGAGGAGGGAGCAGGATTCCATCAGGTCGATTAGCTGCCTAAATTAGGGTGCTGAAGCCCCAGTTAGCACTTGTGTGCACGCTCAGTTGCTTCAGTCGTGTCCTACTCTTTGCAACCCTATAGACTATAGCCGGCCAGGCTCCTCTGTCCATGAATTTTCCAGGTAAGAATATTGGAGTGGGTTGCCACTTCCTCCTTCAGGGATTCTTCCCTGCCCAGGGACTGAACTCCGTCTCTCACATCTCCTGCCTTGGCAGGCAGGTTCTTTACCACTAGTGCCACCTATTAGCATGTCTGCCAAAATCCCCATGTGCCATGCAGGTCAAAGCCTTATCCTTGGTCAGCATCTTTTGCTCATGTGTTGGGGAACTGATAATACTCTTGCTGCATGATTCTCACTGGAATTTGATGGATCCAGAATGTGCCTATAGAAGGCTAGTGTTCAGGTAGGGCAACCCACATGGTGTGGGCTGCTGGGACAATGGGCTTGATTGGACAGTTTCAATGTCATCTTCTGAACCCCTGCCCCCCTCTCTGTCCCTCTCTTGCTTGGGAGTCTCTGGAGCTGAAGGTGGGAGGTATCCAATAAAGCACCTGGACCCTCTGAGATGCCCTCATCACCAGATATGTGAAGGAGGCCGAGACCACAGTGTTCAGAGCTCACTCCTCTCCACCAGGAAGGTGCCTCCCCTCTCCCCGCAGCCCCCATCCCCAAGAAGCGGAGGGCTGATGCTTACAGAGCTGCTCCCATCTGGTGCTAATTAAAGCTCTGGGCTAGTAAAGTATCTGTTCATCTTCCTGGGAAGCAAACAGTGAGATATAAAGGTAATGCTTTATGGAGGGGGCTGAGAGCTAAGCAGGCAGCCCTGGGCTACTTAATGCAGTGCCTCACAGCCAAACAGTAAGGAAATTGGGCTTCTGAGAATTTCCTGAGAAACTGAAAGCTTCTTTTTAAATAGCAAGGAGATATTCTGACAGTGGGGCGGAGACTTCTCAGATGCCATGCCTTTTTTAGGGGCATTGAGTCTCACTTCTGAAGGACCCACCCACCTCTGCATCTAGAGTTGGGGACCCTCTTTATGGGGAGCCTCGTATGGTCTTTAACTCCAGATGCTCAGCATCCCTTTGCGCACATGAAGGTGAAGGGGGTGTATTTCAGCAGGAACGAGAGGAATGCTGAGGGAACATCACAGGATACGCTTTCCTTACTCTAGAGGAGCTTTCATTGTTGTTTAGTCGCTAAGTCATGTCTGACTCTTTGTGACCTCATGGACTATAGCCCACTGGCTCCTCTGTCCATGGGATTTTTCAGGCAAGAATACTGGAGTGGGTTGCCATTCCCTTCTCCAGGGGATCTTCTTGAGCCAGGGATTGAACCCAGGTCTCCTGAACTGTAGGCGGACTCTCGCGTCTGAGCTACCATGGAAGCCTGAGGAGTGTTAGATGACTTCTAAGGATAATCTCTTTATTTCCCGTGCAGCTGTTCTCAATCATCTTTCCACTCTAGAGTATGGTGGTGATATTGAGATGTGGGAGGTAACCCTCTGGCACTGGGAAAAGAAGGATCAGTGGAGTGGGCGTGAGAGGTGGAAATGAAGACATCAGCCTGAGCTCTGCTTAACTGGACATCTGAATGCCCACCAGAGGTCATCACCACCACTGAGTCCCACCACAGTGCAATAAAAATGACCTCCAAGCACTTTCTCCCTCTCTTGTTGCATCTTTTTGTCTCATTCAAGACTCAAAATCCTGATGGAAAATACATGATAGGCTGAGTTTAAGTTAATGTCTGTGCAGGTAGTCTACAACCAAGGACTCAGCCCCTTGGCTTTCCTTGGGAGGTGGCCAGTGAAAAGGGAACTTAAACATTATCCTCTGTTATGATTTCACAAGATAAGGAAAAGGAAAGTCCACCTACGTCATTTGGGACATGCAGCAGAAAACACTAGCTAATCAACAAAATTCTTTCCTCTTATTCCTGGGCAGAATTGGACTGTGTTTTCCAGCCTCCTTTGCAGTTGGGTGCAGCCATGTGACTGAGTTCTAACCAGTGAATATGAGGGGGGAGTGATGCTATTCTGCATTTATCACTTCCAGGCATGTGCTTCTTCCTTTCCCATCTGGTGGCCACAGTGAAGGTCACCCAATGTCATCTTGAGAGCCATACATTAGAGACAGCAGATCATAAGAGGAAAGGAGCTTAGATCTCTGAATTACCTTCTGGAGGAGAGGTGCCTATAATGACTGTTAGGTGGAAAAGAAGCATGTTCATTATGTTAAGTCATTGAAGTTTTGAGGTTTCACTGTTGTAGCTGATATTACTTTAAATGAACGTAGGGTGCTATTAGGAAGAAAGATGGAAGTCAGACAGTAAAACAATTTATGCATCTCCACCTGGAAGAGAAGCAAGGTCTATAAGTGTGGTTGATTGATTGATAAGTCTATCAGTCTATAAATCTGATTGATATCAATCAGACTGTAGAAGGCCTTGAAGGCCTAGATATCCAATGATAAGCCTAAGAATTTCATGTGAAGAGTTGACTCATTGGAAAAAGACTCTGATGCTGGGAGGGATTGGGGGCAGGAGGAGAAGGGGACGACAGAGGATGAGATGGCTGGATGGCATCACCGACTCGATGGACATGAGTTTGAGTGAACTCCGGGAGTTGGTGATGGACAGGGAGGCCTGGTGTGCTGCGATTCATGGGGTCACAAAGAGTCGGACACGACTGAGTGACTTAACTGAACTGAACTGAACTTGGGCATCATAACACCAATTGTCAGAGTGAAGCAGTGCTCTCTGAAGGTAAGGTGGCCTCCTGTAGAATGGTTGAGACAGCTTTAATTTTAAAAACATATATATATGTATATGTATATTTAAAAGACGTGCTTATTTATTTATTTTTGGCTGTTCTGGGTCTTCACTGCTATGCACGGGCTTTCTCTAGTTGTGGTGAGTGGGGCTACCGTCTCGTTGCGAAGCACAGTCTTCTCACAGCAGTGGCTTCTCTCTTTACGGAGCACAGACTCTAGGTGCAAGGGCTTCAGTACTTGCGGTTTGCAGGCTCTAGACACTGGCTCTGGCTCAGTAGTTGTGGCACATGGGGTTAGTGCAAGGCATATGGGATGTCCCAGGACCAGGGATCAAACCTATGCCCCCTGCATTAGCAAGCGGATTCTTAACCACTGGACCACCAGGGAAGCCCAGACAGCTTTTATTAACCCTCCAAGAGGTGCATGTCTTAGGCAAGCAAGAATATCAGCAATTCATTCATTTGATTTGACAACTTGGGGTTGACCCCAAGAGGGTGAAAAGGGGCCACTGGTCAGGGCCATCAAGGCGATGCTTTAGAATGTGCCAGCTCCTCAATGGCCTAGGATTCCCTATGCATATTATTTTTGCTTCTTTGATCACAGTTACAGAAAGAGGACTGGACTGGGAGTCAGGGAAACTGGGGTCAAGTCCTTGTTCTGTCACAGTGATTGTATGGCTGGAGGGAGTGTTTTCACATCTCTGAGCTGTAACATGAAGGTGCTGGGCCAGATGGATGCTCAGTGATTTTTTCCTTCCCATTCTATCATTCTGCCAAGATGGATTTCTAAACATAATGCAGAACTCTGTCCCAGGGAGGTAAATAGGCAGGCACCTGGTTCTGTGCAGTACCTCCTTGGATGCAATGATCCATGCTGCCCCAGAACTTGGGTCCCCAAACCTTCCATTTGGCGGCATTCCTGAGCTTTCCCCCTGGGCACCTGAGGAATTGCAGAAGAGGGAGGCAACTTTGTCTTAGAAGAGCTTGAATTGGATGTGAATCTCTTGACGCCTAATTGTGCCTTAATGGGTTAGGAAATGGATTGGTATTTATGAATATGCCAATTTAGGGGGTGGGGGATAATGATGTAAATAAATTCCACGAGGAAAAACCAAACCTTCTGGGTCTAATCAAGTCTGCAGGTGGCTGAGGTTTTGATTGCTGAGTTTTTTGTGCTCTAAGGCATCCTTACTGCAACTGAGCCTGTGCTTTCAGGAACGGGCACGGATGGATGGGAGAGAGCCGAGAGGCCTCTGCTGTTGAGTTAGGATGGGTACAGGAGCTGAGAAGGAATCGGAAAGTCTCCTACTTTAATGCCATCCACCTTCCCAGGTCACCACCCCTCCCATCTCCCGAGACACAAGGGGCTGAAGTGGTCCTGGGAGGCCCATCCTGGGACTGTGCCAGCCTGAAGCAAAGAAACTGCTGTTCTCTCAAGAGTCTTTGCCTTCTGCATCTTCCCCCCTCCCAGCCAGTAGCAGTACGTTCTCTCGGGGCTTCTCCCCTCAGCATTGTCTTACTGTGTTTATCCTCAGGCACTGTTGGGGTGTCTCTTCCGGCTTCTTTGTCAGTTTTAGGGTTATTCTGCCACAGGAGATTTTGCTGTGGGATTAAAGGCTAAGAATGTGTGAATCTTGGTCAGGCAGGAAGCAACCCAAGTCTAGGCTTTAAAATAATTTTCTGATTTTAGAAGTATATGTGTGTGTGTGTGTACTGGGAAGCAGGGGCGTGAGAAGAGCAGTGGCAGCCGGGAGAAGCAGAGGTCAGGGAAGTGTATTCTTTCTCTAGGGCTACTGTGATAAAGTACCACAAGCTGGGTACAATAGACATGTATTCTCTCACAGTGCTGGAGGCTGGACATCCAAAATGAAGGGCTTGGCAGGGAGCGCTTTCTCTGAAGGCTGTAGGGGAGGATCCTTCTAGTCCCTTGGTGGTTGCCAGCATTCCTTGGTGTTCTTGGCTTGCAGACATGTCACACCAATCTCTGCCCTCATCTTCACATGCTGTGATGGGCCTATGTTTAATTTACCCTCTTTTTATAAGGACTCTGCTGCTGCTGCTAAGTCGCTTCAGTCGTGTCCGACTCTGTGAGACCCCATGGACTGCAGCCTACCAGGCTCCTCTGTCCATGGGATTTTCCAGGCAACAGTACTGGAGTGGGTTGCCATTGCCTTCTCCGATAAGGACTCTAGTCATTAGATTAGAGACCACCCACACTAATCCTGTAATTTCCAATCATCTTAACTTGGTTATATCTGCAAAGATCCTACTTCCAAAAAAGGCCACATTCACAGGTAGCAAGGGTCAGGATTGAAATATATTTGGGGATGGGGATACAATTCAATCCACATTCACTTAAGGAAGAAGGTGCCTACTTAAGTAGGGTTCTCACCAGTTAAATCCTTTGAATAAGGTGGAACCTAACCGGCTGATCTTTTATTTCACATAGGTGTTAATAGCAAACAATTTCCTGGTGACAGCTCTTCATATCTCTTTCCTCAAGGAGTCATTCAAAATGAACAGGAGCTAGAAAAGTCAGAGAGGAAGCTACTCTCCTGGTTGTTGTTGTTTGCTGAAGAAAATTCTCATGAGTAAGAACTGAAAGGTGAGTGGCTGGTTCTTCTATGTGTCCATTTTTTCCTTCATTCTCTCTGGTGTTCCATGGCTTACTTTTGGTCATGACATTTACTCAAAAAGAATCTGGTCCCTGAAGACAAGAGCCAAGTCTCAAATTACCTGCATTTCTGAAGCACATACATAACCTAGAGCTAGATAGACACAGAGTGGATTCTCCATGCCTGTGAAAGGATAGATTTATTTTCAATTCTTTCCACTCCTGTTCCCATTGTGCCTATGGAGTCATTCTCTTCTCTCTGCCTGAAGGATAAAGGTTCTGGAGTCTTCAAGCCACATCTAGGGCCTTCCTGTGCATGACCCCTGGGGTCAAGGGGAGCTATGGGAGGGGATGGTTTGAATCTGGTCCCATTATTAATATGATGCTGCACTCCTCAAATGCCTCAGAAAGTATATATTTGAGGCAAAAAATAAATTTTACTTGACATATTTGAATTTGTAGCCTCAGGGTTTTTTCTTTTTTCTTTTTTCTAAAAATTTTTATTGGCATATAGTTGATTTACAATGTCATTTTAGTTTCTGCTGTACAGCAAAGTGAATCAGTTATACATATACATATATCCACTCTTTTTGATACTCTTTCCCCATATAGGGTCATTACAGAGTAGTGAGTAAAGTTGCCTGTTCTTCAGATCTCCTGATGACCCATCATTCATGTTGTGCTCGGTCTCTGATAGGCTGGGACCTGTGACCCTTTGCTGCAGTGCTTACACCTGGACAAACCTCTCATCTCGCAACAAAATACAAAGAAACTATATGGGGACTAAAAATAACTGCAAGCATGTGCACTTGGGGCATATTCTGGACAAAAAGATACAAAAAGAGTATAAAAACCCCACCCGATTGCTACTTCTGAAGAGCCAGGGGCAAAAAACTGAGTGTAGGGAGCAAAAAAGTGTACTGTTCATGCCCCCTGCCCTAAACACCACAAAAGGAGCGGGCAAGACACTTAAGCCACTCCTCCAGCCCTGTCCTTGAACCCTCCCCTACCCTCATCCCATATAAGAAAGCAGCTTGGCCCACCTCAAGAAGAGCAAGGAGACCTGTTACTCGTTTTCACTCTCTCCTGCTGTAGCAGAAAGTGGAAGTCGCTCAGTCACGTCCGACTCTGCGACCCCATGGACTATACAGTGGAATTCTCCAGGCCAGAATACTGGAGTGGGTAACATTTCCAGGGGATCTTCCCAACCCAGGGATCGAACCCAGGTCTCCCACATTGCAGGCAGATTCTTTACCAGCTGAGCCACAAGGGAAGCCCAAGAATACTGGAGCAGGTAGCCTATCCCTTCTCCAGGGGATCTTCCAGACCCAGGAATTGAACCGAGGTCTCCTCCATTGCGGGCACGTTCTTTAGCATCTGAGCTATCAGGGAAGCTGTAGCACAGACCCCAATAAAGCCTCGCCTGAATTTCTCGTCTGGCCTCTAGTCAATTTCTATTGACTGGGGAAGGCCAGGAACCCTGGGTGGTTATCAGAATCCTCATCAGTCCTCAGTGAGTTCCAGGCAAGGACATCCCAGAAGAGGTTTGCTTTCATCCAAGGACCTGGTGTGGCCTTGAGATCATAAACGGAAGTGGGGTGGGGACTTGTAGGATATTGGAGCTTCCTCATGGGGAAAAAAGTAAATAGATAGAATCTGATACAGCCAATTTTATTCTGCTTTGGGAATGGTTTTGACAAAGCTAGCAGGCTACCTGCACTATAAACTTTATCTTATCCCATACCATTTGGGGCATTTCTGATTTTATCAAAGCCGAGGCTGTTGTTCTTAAACAATTTCCCAAAGCAAGGAGATACATTCAGAGTAAACACATTCAGAAAGCTGTAGCAAACACATTTAGAATTCCTGGAAAAGCTGAGTGAGGAGAAGAAAAGGGAGCCACAGGGTTTCTTTTTTTGCCCTTTGCTTGGTCTTTGTTAGACCTGCCATGTGACTCTGTCCCATTTGCTTTAGGCCCTGCCATTATGCTTTACTTTCGTTCCCACAAAAATACATTTGAGGCAAAAATTAAGTTTTAATTGGCATATTTGAATTTGTAGCCTTAGGTTTCTTTTTTATTTTCTAAAAAAAATTTTATTGGTGTATAGTTGATTCATAAATTTAGTGTTAGTTTCTGCAGCACAGCAAAGTGAATCAGTTTTGTATATATACACACACACACACTCTCTTTCATATTCTTTTCCCATATAGGTCATTACTGAGTATTTACTAGTGTTCCCTGTGCTATACACTATGTCTTTTTCAGTTATCTATTTTGCAATTTAAAAATTAATTTATCAATTAAAAATTGGGGTATACTTGCTTTACACTGTTGCGTGAGTTTCTGCTGTACAACAAAGTGAATCAGCCATAGTATACATACATCCCCTCCCTGTTGGACCTCCCTCCCCCGCCTCCATCCCAGCCCTCTAGGTCATCACAGAGCCCCAAACTGAGCTCCCTGTGCTATACAGCACTTTCCCACTAGCTAGCTATTTTACACATGGTAGTATATGTACGTCAACCCTAATCTCTCAATTCATACCCTTCCCTCTCCTTCCCCAACTGTTTCCACAAGCCCATCCTCTATGTCTGCATCTGTGTTTGCAACCTCTGTTTTATCTGAGTTTGGGCTGGTACTCAGGCCTGTTGGGATGTCCAGTAAAGCCGAGCCCTGAGGGCCCCGAGGCAGGAAGGCTGGGGACTGACACTGAGCAGAGAAAGAATGTAGACACCTGCACTAGGTTCAAGCACGGTGATCCGTCCCCAGAAAGGAGAGGCCACTTGAAAAATAGCAGTGTTCTTCCACTCAGATCACATCATTCGGCCCCCATGGTCTCACACCTGCAACTCAGGGGGATGAGGCTGCCAAGCCAGCACTGCAAACACCCAGAGTTATTTCTAGATCCTCCAAGTGGCACGAAGAGCCCAGCCTGATACTAGCCTCGGGGCTGGTGACGGCTGCTTTGGCAGAAGCTTTGCTGGCAAAGTTGGAGGCCTGCAGCGAGGTGCTGGCTCTGTAGAAAGCACCGCTAGTGACAGCGGTCATGACCTTGGCATTGTGGCTTGGCTGGGGCAGCCCTGCCTGTCAGGGTCAGTAGTGCAGCAGAGGGTGGGTCCAGTGTCAGTAGCAGCTCGTTGGCTCTCTAGTCCCAGACTGACAGATGCATCCCTCAGGATGCCAGGCATCACAGGGTGACAGAGTGGGCATCAGTGACACTGCTGGCATTTCGGGGCAACTAGAGACACCACGTCAATGAGCCAAATGTGAAGCCTAGGGAAATGGCATTGGTACATACAGCTAAGATGTTTTCTCTGAATCCGTGAGACACCATCTGGTGATGCTTGGATGGAGGATAAAGGGAACCAGAATTCCCATGAATGGAGGGGTGGAAGGGAGTGGGGTGAAGAGAGCCCTGTTTATGCCTGTGGCTGCTGTGTTACCCGTGAAGGTTGGTGGTATACTCTGCAGAACTGGAGCATTTCAGCACTCAGTTTGAGTGGACAGAGACAGGTTTCAACCAAACCAGATGCCAAGAATTTCAAATAAAATTTTTTTTTTCAAATTTATTGGGCTGTGCCACGTCTTCACTGTGGCATGTGGGATATTTTTTAGTTGTGGCATATGAGATCTAGTTTCCTGACCAGGGATCGAACCCAGGCTGCCTGCCCTGGGAGCCCACAGTATTAGCCACTGGATCACCAGGGAAGTCCCAGAGATGCCTTTTAAAAAGGCCAAATACTTCTGAAAATATAAAGAAGGTGCAGGCTGTATATCCTTATTAAGAGGACAAGGAGCTGTGGGGCCCTTGCAAAGATAATAATGTCCTAGAAGAAGGGCTGAGCATGTCCCCTCAATTCCCAACTGGTGGCCTTATCAGAAAACAGGGGAGTTGCTTTCTCTTCACCCCAAGTCCTTGCTCTTCTCTTAACAAATTCCTTTCCTTTCACTTTCAAGGCCAAAATAGTATTGATATGATTTTCCCCCACAACTCAATTTTGTTCCACTCAGTTCAGTTCGACAAATATTTATTGAGTGAAGCAGTCTTGGGGATGCAGAAGATACACGTAGGAGCCAGACACTATTCTTGTTCCCAAGAGGTTCATAATATCTATGGGGATGAAGGTGGAATAAGACGAGTGCATTCATGTCAACCACACACACGCACACACACGGATCATTTCCCTCTCAAATGGGCTTCCCTGGTGGCTGAGACGGTAAAGGATCCACCTGTAACTTGAGTTCAATCCCTGGGTCAGGAAGATCCCCTGGGAGGAGGGCATGGCAACCCACTCCAGTATTCTTGCCTGGAGAATACCATGGACAGAGGGGGACCTGGTGCAGTACAGTCCATGGGGGTGCAAAGAGTTGGACATGACTGAAATGCCTTAGTACACACATACACCCATGAGAAACGTACACATAGTAATGCTCAGAGCCCCTGTGTTCTCTCAGTTAAGAGTGGCAAGCTCCTGGCTTGGGGCTCTGCCTGAATTACATACGCAGTGCTCTCTTCACTTGTTTGGAGCCCTGAGCCTCTTACAACATAAGCAATTTATAAGACAAAAAATAGTTAGTGACAGATTTGGAATGTGAGCTCTTTGGAGGAGAAGACTTAAAAATCTAGCTTCAGGTTGCATATTTCGTCCACTCTCCAAGCCTCAGAACTGAGCAGACACCTGGCTTCCAGCATGTTTGAGAAATGGGTGATCCAATTGTTAGACATAGGGACTTGGGGTGGGAGAGAAACAAAAATAATTTTTTTTTCATTTTTTATAACTGTCATTTCTACTTCCATTCCCAAGGGGAGTGTCGGGAGTGTCACACTCGTGTCTCCCATCACGGGATACTGTGGCCCTGAGACAGCCCTTCCCCAAGGCACAGAGTCCCAGAGCTGGAGAAACAGAGGACGCAGTCCATCATCCTGAAGGCTCGGGGGTCCCTGTCAGCTGATCTGCCAGGAGAGCTGATGCCCCCAGCCACGCTTGCTAAGGAAGCCAGTGCTGTTTCCAACCCCATCCCGCAGCCCAGCTCTGTTCAAACACCTTGTTTTCTCTCCTGGGCCCTTTTTGTACATTCTGTTTAACCTGCTCTTTCTCTGTCCCACCTGTTGAGTGGCATGTTCTTTCTGCCCTGGATTTCTCACTCTACCGCCCACCCCTTTGCTTGTCTGTACTTTCTATCTAATTAGTTGCTCTTGATAACAGATAATTTGGTTTTTGATGGTAGGGCATAAGATGGATTTTAAAGATATCTTTTCACTGCTTTCTAGATTGCAGTCAAACCCTCTTAATACCACTGTTGTTTAAGGGCACTATCCCTTTCCGCCTGGCCTATGGGAACCTTGGGCCCTGACACTTCCCCACTTGTCTTCTGGGGGCGCCCTTGGGGCTGCCTGCCCCGCAGTCACTTCAGGCATTTCATCCAGAGTGCTAGGCTGCTGCCTGCTCACCTCCATGGCACGGGAAATAAGCACTGCCTCCCGCTGATGGTTTGCTCCTTCCTCAAGCTGAATTTTCTTTCCTCTTCTTATTATTAAGCTTAAGAAGAGATATGCTGGATGACTCAGGAGAATTAAAAAAAAGGTTCATGGAACCTCTTCTGGGCTTTGGTCCAGCTCCCCTTTGGAATAAAGAAAGTATATGTGTGTGGGTGGTTGGGGGTGGGGGCGGTGGGGATGTGGTGAGGGAAGGAGCCTTCTGCTTATCATTGGATGAAGTCACTTGATAAACCGAGCTGTGGTCAGACTCCATGATATGAAAACCCAGAACAAAGTATTGCTAATTAAATATGGTTTTGTTCTGAGCTGTGTTTCAGCCTCTCTATCCATCAGTATTTTGATCTATGAAATGGGGATACTAGTGCCTAATGAGGTTGTTATGAAGAATGAATGAGAATATATATGTATATACACGTATATATGTATACGTATATATATATATGTAGGTATGTATGTATGTATATGTACGCTGTGCTTAGTCACTCAGTCATGTCTGACTCTTTGAGACCCTATGGACTGTAGCCCACCAGCTCCTCTGTCCACGGGGATTCTCCAGGCAAGAATACTGGAATGGGTTGCCATGCCCTGCTCCAGGGGATATTTCTGACCCGGGATCAAACCCAGGTCTCCCTCATTGCAGGCGGATTCTTTACCATCTGAAACACCAGGGAAGTCCAAGAATACTGGAGTGGGTTGCCATTCCTTCTCCAGGGGATCTTCCCTACCCAGGAATCAAACCGAGGTCTCCTGCATTGCAGGCAGATTCTTCACCAGCTGAGCTACCAGGAAAGCCCACGTATATGAATACACATATATAGATATATACTTTTTTGGACTTTTTCTCTCTACATATATACATGAAAAACAGTATCTGGTAAATGCTAAACAAAAGCATTTATCATCCTGACTCTGATTGCATAGGAAATATGGCCATAGAGACATAGGTCCTCAGGTTCCGTAACTTATTTTTTGTGTGAATATAGCCCATTATTATTTGGAGAAGGCAATGGCACCCCACTCCAGTACTCTTGCCTGGAAAATCCCATGGACGGAGGAGCCTGGTAGGCTGCAGTCCATGGGGTCGCTGAGAGTTGGACACGACTGAGCGACTTCACTTTCACTTTTCACTTTCATGTATTGGAGAAGGAAATGGCAACCCACTCCAGTGTTCTTGCCTGGAGAATCCCAGGGACGGGGGAGCTGGTGGGCTGCTGTCTATGGGGTCACAAAGAGTCGGACATGACTGAAGTGACTTAGCATAGCATAGCCCATTATTTAATACTATTTTGCTATCATTTATTACCTGTATTAAACTTGTATTTTTACCACATTATTCCTTATTATCAGTTAGGTTGTATCTCAGCCCACACACTCTTCCCAGAAGTGGGGTGGAAGGCGGCTGCCCGCATTCTTCCCAGGGTCACATGTGATGTCTATGTGTGTGCAACAAAGTGAGGGTCTGGACAGATGCAGGTAGCACGGCTCCCAGCAGGTGTGTGGGGGACACACATTGGCTGTGTGGACGTAGCACGTTCCCACACCAGGCCTCCCATCTGCCCCATGCCCCTCTGTCCTGGCAGTGGCACTCCTCCAGGACCCATCAGGGCCAGGAACCTATGAGAACTGGTCACTACTGCCATCAACACCAGTGCTCTCCTACGGGAAGTGAGGAGAGACATCGGCATCAGCAATGTTCATTTAGTTGCATCACGTTGGGTAAGTCTTCTAACTACTCTCTAGTCGGTGGGGTTGAACCAGGTGACACGTGGGCTCTGCCAGCTCAAATATTCTGTGACTCTGAGGTTCCAAAGAGCACAAACAGATTCAAAGGTCAGATGCTGAATCTGGGGACTAGTCCTTAATAATGACCCGGAGGCTATAAGCCAGGATGAAGCCCCCTGGCTGCATGAGAAGATGCACGTGGAAACTGGGGCAAGCATGTCCTCTGAGGGCTGGATGGATAGCCTGGTGTTCAGCCAGAGCCCTTGCCAGGCAGTGGACCACAAGGACCACAAAAGGGTTAATGATGACCGTCCACGGAATACAGTGACTTAGTCTCACTGGGGTATGGGGAAATGGTGTTAGATTTCCCTGAGAGATTCCTGGCCAAGGAGAGGACATGATATGACCAGATGTGTCAGGATGGCTGTGTCACTTCCCTTCTTGTCACTTCTCCCATCTGTAAAATGGAACAATGACTGGTTGGAAAGATCAGTCCTGAGGCTCTTTCCAGCTCTGACAACCTACAAGTTCATTATTTCCTTTCTTCTAGATACCTCTGGCTGGCAGCCCAGACTAAAGCTGGTCTCTGTGTAGAATTTTTTTTTTACCTACTTTCTTAACCAGCCTTTTCATTCATCTTCATTCTCTGCTACAGGATAAATGCATGCTTTTAACTACTTAGAAAACTCTTCTCCTCCGTTTTTATTCTTAAGCATTTAAATAAATGAAATCTAGTATGCAAAGTGCTTAACACAATGCCTTAGTTCATAACAATGTATTCATATGTATGTACATATGTAGATTCTCCTAATACATGTCTTCCTCTTTTTCCGCTAACCTAAATATCTGTGTCATTTAAAATATTTTTTAAAACTCAGTCTATTTAGCTTGTTCCTTGCAATCAAAAGGTCTCTTTTGAAAGCAGCTTCTACATCTACGTTCACAGCACGGTGGGTCCCAGTTGCTTCCAGGTGCCCAGGACTGGGTCCAATCCTGACAAAGGCAAGGCCCTGTCTTCAGATCTGACAAAGTTTCCAAAAGCACATGCTTTCTGGAGATGTAGCCCTGGCTCAGTTTAGGTGAAATGTGTGAAGTAGGGATGCTGATACAGGAAGGAGTGGCCTGCCTGTGAGGCCAGAGAAACTCAGAATCTGACTTTGAGCTGTTGAGTGAATGCTTTCCAATAAGATTAGTCCAAGTGAGAAAATATAACTCCATCTCAGATGGGGCTTAAGCTAGCTTCTCTGATTCTGCTGCTGCTGCTGCTGCTAAGTCGCTTCAGTTGTGTCTGACTCTGTGCGACCCCATAGACGGCAGCCCACCAGGCTCCCCTGTCCCTGGGATTCTACCCTCAAATGTGCAAAATAAAAAAATAACCCCCTCCCCAAAGATCTGGACTTCAGTTCACCCATATGAACAGTGAGAAAAGCAAGATACCATTATAGACTATTTCTGAGGCCCTTCTGGAGAAAGGAATAGCAAACCACTTCAGTATTCTTGCCTTGAGAACCCCATAAACAGTATGAAAAGGCAGAAAGATAGAACACTGAAAGTTGAACTTCCCAGGTTGGTAGGTGCCCAGTATGCTACTGGAGATCAGTGGAGAAATAACTCCAGAAAGAATGAAGAGACAGAACCAAAGCAAAAACAACACCCAGCTGTGGATGTGACTGGTGATGGAAGTAAAGTCCGATGCTATAAAGAGCAATATTGTATAGGGACCTGGAATGTTAGGTCCATGAATCAAGGCAAATTGGAAGTGGTCAAACAGGAGACAGCAAGAGTGAATGTCAACATTTTAGGAATCAGTGAACTACTAGGGGCAAGAATCCCTTAGAAGAAATGGAGTAGCCATCACAGTCAACAAAGTTGACTCTGAGGTTCCAAAGAGGTTCACATATTGTGAAGCATATTGAAAAGCAGAGACATTACTTTACCAACAAAGGTCCGTCTAGTCAAGGCTATGGTTTTTCCACTAGTCATAAAAGGATGTGAGATTTGGACCATAAACAAAGTTGAGAGTCCAGGAATTGATGCTTTTGAACCGTGGTGTTGGAGAAGACTCTTGAGAGTTCCTTGGACTGCAAGGAGATTCAACTAATCCATCCTAAAGGAAATCAGTCCTGAATATGCATTGGAAGGAATGATGCTGAAGCTAAAACTCCAATACTTTGGCCACCTGATGCGAAGAACTGACTCATTGGAAAAGACCCGGATGCTGGGAAGGATTGAAGGCAGGAGGAGAGGGGGATGACAGAGGATGAGATGGTTGGATGGCATCACTGACTCAAGGGATGTGAGTTTGAGTAGGCTCCAGGAGTTGGTGATGAACAGGGAAGCCTGGTGTGCTGCAGTTAATGGGGTTGCAAAGAGTTGGGCCCAACTGAGTGACTGAATTGAACTAAGGGCCTTTCCTCCCTAAATGCTCAGACCCTTCTCTGCAGCCTCACTTTCAATCCTCAGAACACATTCTAAGGGGTGCAGAGCCCAGAGGAAAGATTATTGTTCTCATTTTTTGGAAGAGGAAATGTAGACTCAAGAAGCTATAAACAGATGGTGAAGGGGAAGGCGACTTGCCTTGGGGAGAATGGCAGGTCCCTGGGTGGACCAAGATCAGAAGTCATGCCCCGTGAGCCGCCTGTGTGTGACCTACAAGGGTCTTACAGACTGACTCCTGGAAGGGGTAGAAAGACTATGAAATAAACCAGCCTGGACACAACCAGCCTGGCCCCTTTCTTCAGAAACCCCACAAAGAGAGCACACTGCCTTTGTGTTTCTTCTCACCATGGCAGCTTTTCTGCATATTAACATAAGCATCTAGAAAACGCCATGGCAGGGCAGACCCAGGGAGGGATGAGGGGGGAAAGAGTCCACCACCCCTAAGACAAGGACTTTCTCCGTCCTCCCCATCTGTATCTTGGAATCTTCTCATACTCTGGCCACTTGGAGAGAGGAAGTCAAAGAAAGCAGAGTGGGGGAGAAGGTGGGGAAACACTGAATGAACAGAACTGGAAATAGCCCAAGGTGGGGGGCGGGGGGGGGCCTGCTCCCTAAAGCAGAACGAAGAGGACAAGAGCCACTGAAAGGAGAGGTCAAAACCGATCAGCAGAGAAGAGGATGGCTCTTTACTTAAGAGTGACTGATAGATAAGAAAAATGAAAAGAAATATGGACAATGAATATGAAAGACCCTACAGAAAAACCAGGCAGGAAGTTGAAGCACCAATGGGTGCTTTCTGAAAATTGGAAAATGTCCTATTGGCAAGTCTGGTGCCTCTGGCAAAATCTGTTCCATATTTGTGGCACTTGAACTAAACTAGTGGCTGACTCTTGCTTTAAAGGGTAATAACTTCTAAGGCTCATCCAGACTGTTTCTGCCAGAGGGGCTTCGGAGACAGATGCCCTGTGGCTGAGGGATTAGCAGAAGTCCTAGCATGCCAGCCTCTGGGAGGGGCAAAAGCGAGGGGAAAGAAGGGTTGGAAGTCGGGAGATCAGATCAAAGGCTGGTTCGTGCAGTCTTTCCTTCATTGACTCCTTCGCCAAGGATTTGATGAGCTCCCTCCGTATGTCAATCACTGTTTTAGGTCCCATTACCTCACCCCGTCTTCACTATAACCCTATAGTACAAATATTATTTTCTCTACTTTACAGATGAAAAAACAGGAGCTCGGTGTACATTCCTGAAGGCAGAAAAGGGAAGGTTTAAATTTTGTTCTGCCTGATTCAAAACCTTACTGCTCGCAATAAAACATGCTACGAGGGAGTTAAATGACTAGGATATAAAATATGATCTAAAGTGGCAATATTTATTGAACACATTTGCAAGAACCAGGTACTATTCTAGGCTTTGGGGATACAATGAAGTTGGCAGAGGCCCTGCCCTCCAGGAGACTGGCAGGTATAGTAGGGGATCAGACAATAAGCAAACAGAAACATGGATTATAAAACGTCAACTGGGGGCTTCCCTGGTTGTCCAGTGGCTAAGACTCCAAGCTCCCAGTGCAGGGGGCCCAGGGTTCAATCCTGGTTAAGGAACTAGACCCTACATCTACAACCAAGAGTTTGAATGCTGTAACTAAAAATCCTGCCTGTCACAAAGACCCGGCACAGCCAAATACATAAATTATTAAAAAAACAAAAAAAGAATAGGAGGAATTTTTTAAAGTGCCAGCTGGTATTATGGGGTATGAAGCATGTAATGCTGGGAGGGGGCAGGGGAAGGAGGCAACACCACTGGCCATTTAGAGGTGGCATCAGGGAAGCGTCTCTGAGTGGCGGGCTGTGAGCTGGGAGGGGCAGGACCAGCTGGGCAGGTGGGACAGCTGTTGAGTTTCTGCCGTGCTTTCAGATGCTGCCCGGGAAACTTTCATCCATTATTTCATCTGATCAATACCTACAATACCGTGGGGAGGAAGCTGTCATTATGCCTTTTTTTTTTTTTTTTTTTAATGAGGGAATTGAAATGTGGAGAGTTAAGTGACCAGCCAGAGGCCACACACCTTATAAGCAGTTTAGCAGAAGTAGGTCCATCTGGGCACTTCCCTCCCTGGTGGTCTAGTAGTTAAGAATCCACCTTGCAATGCAGGGAACATGAGTTCAATCCTTCATCGGGGATCTAAGATCTCACATACTGTGGAGCAACTAAGCCCATGTGTGCAACTACTGACTCTCATGCCACAGTTAGAGAATCCTGCATGATGCGACAAATCCCTACGTGCCCCCACTAATACCTGACACAACCACATAAATGAAATAAATCTTAAAAGAAAAAAAAGAAGTAGGTGTCTGACCCTAAGTCTCGGCTCTCACCTTCAGATCACAGAGGCTTCCCCATCTCAAGACAGAACCTGACAAGGCTTCCAGAACCAACCCCATAGGAGCCCATCAACATTCAACCAAGCAGGAGCCCAGGGGCAGGTGCTAAACCCGGAAAGGGTATTTGTCCCTAAAGCCAGGACCCACCAAAGCAAAGACCTCGGGGGATTTTTTTTTTCTTTTATGTGTGTATTCAAAAATGTTTGCTAAATAATAGCTAGCATGATGGAGTGCTCACTGGACAGCAAGTGCTGTTCTAGTGCTTTCCATGAATTAACCCACACACCTGTATAGTCACCCTGGGATGAAGGCAGAAGGATGATCCCCGGCTTACACCTGAGAGAGTCCAATAGAGAGAGCAGAAGTGCTGGAGCAAGGATTCAAGCCCAGGCAGGCCAGGGTGGGAAGCAGCTTTCACTGTTACTTTCCACAGCCTCCAGAGCAGGGAAGGCTGCAGAGAGGGAGGTGTGAGCTGGGTCATCAGAGGTGGGAAGGTTTCGGCTGCTTCCAAGCCAGAGGAGGGTGGAGGACAACGGGGCAGAGGGAACCCGGGTGCAACAGAGCAGGCAGCGGGCATTGGGAGAAGGCAGGCCTACCCTCAGGCTGGAGCTTTCCCACCAGGTAGATGACTCAGGGAGGAAGGGGGCAGGGAACATAGGGGCCAAGGATGTGAAGTTTCTAATACGGCCAGCATGAAAGAAGATGAAACCTAAAATGAGGCCTTCGTGTTCCTATTCGGAGTCCAAAAGAAATGAATACCAGGGCTCTGAGAACAAAATGAGAGAGAGAAGTTGGTGAGGAAGGAAATCCGGGCAGCCGGTGGTGGGCTTCCCTGGTGGCTCAAGACGGCAAAGAATACGCCTGTGATGCAGGAGGCCTGGGTTTGATCCCTGGGTTGGGAAGATCCCCCAGAGAAGGGAATGGAACCCGCTCTAGTAATCCTGCCTGGAGAATCCCGTGGACAGAGGAGCCCGGTGGGCTACAGTCCATGAGGTCACAGAGCTGGACACGACTGAGTAAGTACAGTGGTGGGGAAGAGTTAGGTGATGGGCTGGGAGGTGGTTTTGACCTCAGGCTGCCCCACGAGGGCAGACACAGTGGTCCTGAAGCAAGGAAGGCACCTGCCCTGGATCCCTGAACCTGCCCCTGTCTCTAAGGGAGGGAGAGAGGCTGGCTCTCTCTAATCCTTTGCTGCACTGAAAGGAGACATCTGCTCCACTCTTGCTAATTTAGTTCGGGAAGCCTGGCTCATTCTGGGGTGTAGATAACATCCCCGCTGGCTGGCAGGCAGGCTGCTGCAGATCCCGGGGCCTAGCCGCCTCCCTCCTTGGCTGGCATTGCATCACCCAGGCAGGCGGCAGGGGGCCAGGCACCCTAGACGCAAAAGTCGAGGCATCAGGCAGGAGGGTGGGCAGGGTTCCCACCTCCCACAGGCTCGGGGCTGCAGCCTCTCAATGTTGGAGGACTCAGCTGTGCCCAGACGGGAGCCAAGGGAGTGGGAGGTGTTTGAAGAAAACGTTCCAGGCTGGTGGTCTGGCGGGTAGGACATGAGGAGGTGAGGGGAAGAGCAGATTTGTCAAGGATGGACATGGGCCTTGGCATTGCCATTCTTATTTTTTTAATTACATTTTTTAATTAAAAAAAATTTTATTGGCATATAGTTGATTTACAATGGTATATTAGCTTCAGGTGTACAACAAAGTGAAGTGGTTGTAGTGGTAAAGAACCCACCTGCCAAAGATGAAGGAGATGTAAGAGACTTGGGTTCAACCCCCCAGTTGGAAAGATTCCCTGGAGGACTGCATGGAAACCCACTCCAGTATTCTCGCCTGGGAAATCCCATGGACAGAGGAGCCTGGTGGGTCCGGAGTCCATGGGGTCACAAAGAGTTGGACACAACTGAAGCGTTTAATACATGTGTGTGTGTGTGTGTGTGTGTGTGTCCCCAGTGTATTTTAGGCTTCCCTCATAGCTCAGTTGGTAAAATATCTGCTTGAAATGCAGGAGACCTGGGTTCGATTCCTGGGTCAGGAAGATTCCCTGGAGAAGGAAGTGGCAACCCACTCTAGTATTCTTGCCTGGAGAATTCCATGGACAGAGGAGCCTGGCAGGTTACAGTCCACGGGGTTGCAAGAGTCGGACTCGACTTAGGGACTGAACCACCACCACCAATCTATTTTAGATTCCTTTCCCATATATAGGTCATTTTAGAGTGTTGAGTAGAGTTCTCTGAGCTCTACAGTAGGTCCTTATTAGATATCTATTTTAGAGATAGCAGTGTGTACCTGTCAGGGATTGCCATTCTTACCCAGGTGGGTACTCCACAAGCAGGGAAGCAGAACTCTGTGATGGATGAAGAGCTACCACCAATAATGAAGGAGGACTTGTGAGCTGGAGTTCTGGGTAGAAAATAGACTCCAGGGGCCAGTGGTTACCAGCTTCCGGAGGAGGAGACTGTGATGGAGTGGTTTTGTCTCTAAGAGAGGATCAGAAGCTAAAGAACCAACGACTGATCTCAGTCCCCTTATCATCTTCAACTAACACCTGATTTGGGTTGCTATGAGTTAAGTGTTTTATGTATCTACTAGATACCAAGCAGTTTAACCACAAGCCCTAAGACTACAAAACTTGCTCCAGGGACAAAGAAATAGAGTTGGGATTCTGTCCTCCATCTCCTGTAGATGGTCTCAGTTTAGCAACTGTCATGTTCATGCAAATAGCTCCAGATCTACATTACCAACCCAGAGTCTCGAATCTGAACTCCAGAGACATACTCCAACCACTGCCTTAACATATCCATTATGATATATACTAACATCCTCCCTAAGCTTGACATGTCCAGAACCAAATGTATCTATCAACCTCCCTTCCCCTCCACCCCTCACAAACCTGTTCATTTCCCAGAGTTTGAGGTTCTTCTACCTACAGGGATCTCCTACTCTCCTCTCCCTATGCCCTCCTATTCTGCAAGCAACTCTTCTGTTTTCTATGTATGAAATGCCTGAGTGCCATCAAGCACAGCATGGTCTGGCCAGGCTCTGTTTCCAGAACCCCCAATCTTTAAGGTCCTGATGAAAATCCACTTTCCATGTGAAGTCTCTCCTAATCCCTGCCAAGAAGGACTTCTCCCTTCTCTGGGCTCCCATAGTACTTAATCTAAACCTCTCTTTTAGTCCTTTCTGTATTCCTTGTTATTGTTCAGCTCGCTTAGTTGTGTCTGACTCTTTGTGGCTCCATGGCCTATAGCATGCCAGGCTTCCCTGTCCTCCGTTACCTCCTAGAATTTGCTCAAATTCATGTTCACTGAGCTGGTGTTGCTATCTAACCATCTCATCTGCTGCTGCCTGCATTCCTGCTTTTCTCCTCTCTTTCAAACACAAGTTTCTAATGTCTCTGTGTCTATGAAATATTCCTACTTATCTATACATTTAGTAATCTCACATCCACCAGAAACAGTTCTGTCATTCTGAATTTCCTCCTTTTTCAGTACTGACTAGTGCCTTCTTGTGGCCTTCTCATTGAATAGTAATGGATCACACTTCCAGCTTCCTTATAGATGCCACCACAGTACTCAGTTACTATAAGCATCTTAGTGAAATTGTGTGTGCGCTTCCCCGGAATGACAGAAGACAACGTGGAGCTTCACAAAGAGTCCAACAGATGCACATTTAATCTGGGTTTTACACCTACTAGATATGTGTCCTTAGGTGCAGTTTCCCCATTTATAAATAGAAGGGTAACGCTTACCTTGAAAGTTTCACATGGTGCTCTCACCTCCCAGCTTGCACATGCTGTGCCTTCTGCTTAATTTCCCCTCCCTCCCCTTTGCTGAAATAACTGCTCATTCTTCAAGCCTCAGCTTAGAAGCCACATTCCTCAAGAAGTACTCCAGTTCTCAAAGATCAGGTGACTGTCTTTTTTAATGTGCTTATTTATTACTCTGCATCTACCCAGGTCTCAGCACTTACTCCTCCCTCCCCGACCCCGGAACTGGATGGTCTTTCCTCTCCCTCCCCCTCACTTTGAGGAACCAGAAACTCCACAAGGACAGAAACCATTCTCTGTTAACCTTCACATCCCGTCTTGGTCTTGCTCCATTCACTTTTGATCCAAAGTCAGAAAAAAGTAAGCCACGTTAGGTAAGAAATTTTGTAATTCTGAAGAAAATGTCAACAGCTTCCTGAGTTTTTATTAGCTGAGTGCATTATGACAGTTCAGGTCATCAGATTGCTGGCTGCCTCTTAGCCCTGATTTAGACACTAGGCAACGGTCTGCTTTTTGTACAGAAATAGAATAAAGTGTCCTCTAAACTGATATTGAAGCCAAACAGTTGCCAATTTTGAGATTTACAGTTAGTTTTGTATATGTGAAACTATTCAAATCACCAAGAGAATTAGTTTTCTTAGAGGATTCTCATCAGTAATAATAATTTCCAGTTTGGCATCCCTAGTTGTAAATAATTTGAAAAACTCGAGCCACATATAAAATTATTATAACAATCTAAACACTATATCATAAACAAAAATAATGAGAGCTATGTGCTATCTTCTGTTTATTTCAGATGCTGTTGCTTCTGAAGTGTATATATATTGTAAATATATTGGTAAATAACACAAGCTCTGGAGTCAGATGGCTTTCATTCCAAAACCACCCCCACTATTCACTAGCTATGTGATCTTGGAGAAGTCATTTCATCCCTTTGCACCCCAGTTTCCTGGTCTGTGAGACAGCAAGAGTAGTATCTGCCTTATATGGTTATTGTAGGCATTGAATGAGCTAATACCTGTAAGGGCTTATAACAGTGCCTTGTTAAGTTAATTGTTAGTCGCTCAGTTGTTTCCGACTCTTTGTGATGTCATGAACAGTAGCCCACCAGGCTCCTCCGTCCATGGGATTTTCCAGGCAAGAGTACTGGCGTGGGTTTCCATTTCCTTCTTCAGGAGATCTTTCTGATCCAGGGATTGAACCCTGGTCTCCTGCCTTGGTGGCTCAGATGGTAAAGCATCTGCCTACAATGTGGGAGACCCGGGTTCGATCCCTGGGTTGGGAAGATCCTCTGGAGAAGGAAATGGCAACCCACTCCAGTACTCTTGCCTGGAAAATCCCATGGACGGAGGAGTGTTGTAGGCTACAGTCCATGGGGTCGCCAAGAGTCAGACACGACTGAGTGACTTCACTTTCACTTTCACTTTTCCTCCTGCCTTGCCTTACCAACTGAGCCACCAGGGAAGCCCTATAACAGTGCTAATACCTGCCAAATACTCCATAAGTGCTAGCTATTATTATTTGCTAGGGGAGAATCTAACATAAGGAAGTGTTTGGATATGATACTTTTAAATTCCCTGCCAACACCGCAGTTCCGTGTCTCTGTATCATTCTAGTTCCTCAGCATTCCTATTCAGTAGGGAGGGGGCAGCATTATCCACATTTTACAAACACTAAAATTGAGCCATAAAGAAGCAAGATGTCCAGTAAGTGAGTGGCAGCATGAACCCAGGATTCAACTTTCTCAATGTAAGTACTGGGGCTCTTTCCAGAAGACAGTGAGACTGTACATTTAAAAAGGAGTATAAGACATCCCTGGGAGCCTGGGAGCAGTGGCCCCCTTGATGACTTTTCTGTGCAGTGGTTCTCCATGGATGCTTAACAAGGTCAATTCTCTCTCCATCTCTGAGTTGATCTCAGGCCATGCCTTTTCAGATATTTTCCTTACCTGCTTTCAAATAAGTCATACTAGGGCATTAAATGAGGTGCTGGCTAGATACTTTCTCTTTGGTTTCCTGTATCCCCTGACTCTTTAGACACTCAATTCTCAGGAGTCCTGTGTACAGACATAGCTCAGTTGGCTGCAGACCCTCACTCTTTGGAGAGTGTCTTTCTGCTGAGTCAGGACCTTAAACTACTTGGGAATCTCAAAACTGATTTTCCTCAAAACATCATTCCCCAGCCACCTCCCCCCAACCCATTTCACTTTTTTAATTTCTGCAACCATGGGATTCACTGGAATCCCATGATTCATTGGAAGGACTGATGCTGAAGCTGCAGTACTTTGGCCACCCGATGTGAAGAGCTGACTCGTTGGATAAGACCCTGATGCAGGGAAAGATTGAAGGCAGGAGGAGAAGGGGATGACAGCGGATGAGATGGCTGGATGGCATCACTAACTCAATGGACGTGAGTTTGAGCAAACTCAGGGAGATGGTGACGGACAGGGAAGACTGGTGTGCTGCAGTCCATGGGGTCGCAAAGAGTCAGCTTCGATTGAGTGACTGAATAATAACATGGGTAGAGGATCTGCAAAAGCTCCTGTCCTCTCTGTCTCCCTCCACCTCCCCCTTCCCTTCCTATCCGGCTTGACCAGAGGGCAGAACCTGGCTCTACAGGACCTTGTCTGTATGAAAGCATCACCTAAGAGTTTGTGTGGGTAGAGCAAGTGTTCCTGTGTCTGAAAAGAGGACTCAGGATGATTTCCTTTTCTGTCCACTAGGGGGCTGCTTCGAGGGGGATGGAAAAAACAGAGGCTTAAAAAAATATATCATGCAGCTGAAATTTCAGCAAGAGGGGAAAAGAGAGAGCGCGTGAGAGAGAGAGACAGCAAAGCAGTCCCAGGCTTCCTCGTCTCTTTCACGTCAGAGGCAGGAACCGACTGTACTCAGGCTGTTTGCTCAGCACGCAGAGACGGAGAAGGGCTCAGACACGCAGTGAGAGAAGAGGGGTCCTCCCTGACCCGAGGAATTACCACTAGTGGAGTAAAGCCACCTGACTTTTCCAGCTTATTTTGGTTGCCTCCTCTTTCTCCTTCCACTCTAGCCCTGCCAGCTCGGGTTTCATTTCTTTCGCGGAGCCTCCTCTGGTCCTCCTGGGAAAGGAGGAAGGGAAGAGAAGAGAAGAGAAGAGAGAGGTGGGCTCTCTAGGTGAGCGCAGCAACTGGCTCCAGCACATTCAAGAATTCTCTTCACAGGAAGCTCCTCTAGCTCCCCTGCTGCCCACCCCCAGCCCGGGTAAGTCCAGCGCACTCGCTCCTTTCGATTTCCTCGCCAGAGTGATTTCAGCACCACGGAGAGCTATGAGATGCATTTTTGGTTCCTGTGTGTCTCCCTATGTTCCTACAAGGCGTTTGGCAGTAAGGTTACATCTATCTCCCTGCTGCCAGTCAAGCCGGGTTTTGGGTAGGGGGAAAAAAGGGGGCAAAACTATGTCTACCAAATTAAAGGGGGATGTGGACTCTGGTCTTCTGAGGGGGTGTGTGTGTGTGTGTGTGTGTGTGTGTGTGTGTCTGCAGGCTGTTGCATAAGACAGGTGAGGTCTGAGCTAAATTGCCAGCAGGTTCCTTCGTGTCGGTCTCTGGGTAGGGCTGTTTTTTCTTTTTTCTTTTATGTAGATAAGAGGGAGGGTTTGGGGAATTAGTTGTGCACCTTCTTTAACTCTTGCCTGACAAGCCATCCATGGAGGGAAAGTGCTACAAAGGAAGCTGGGAGGGGGTTGAGAGTGGAGCTAGAGTTAAAAGTTATGCTCCTCTGAGAGAGGTTGGAGGATGTGGTTTTTAAAAATGTCAATTTCCCCAGGAATATCTGGGTTCTTGCTGTGAAGAGAGCCCAATCTGACCTTTTATTACTTTCTCTCCTGGTGAGAATCCATGGCAAGTGGGCAGGGGCAACAGGTGGGCATCAGGCTGGGTGGTTTGGGGGCCAGGGTCCCCCTGCCTTCATGGTGATAAGGAAGTGTCAGTAGCTTGAGCTCTGCAGAGGTTGGCCCATGCAGATCAAACTATATTTGCAAGGAGGCAGGACCTGCCCTCCACTTTTCTGTCATACTTGACTATGTATGGTTGCAAAGAGGACAAAGTCTGTTCTGCTTTGACTTCTGTCACTGAGAGACAGCCCAGGAGAAAGGTTTGTCTCCATATGTCTGGGGAAGCAGAAGCGAATCTGCTGCAGGTCCTAACTCAGGAAGGCTTGAAGTAATGTATGTCTCCCAGCACTGAAACATTCCACAAATGGAATCATCATTACTTTAGACTTCATTGCTAAGACTTTTTTTGCAAGGTACTGCTCTGCCTCCTCTGCTTTCTGCCCCTCTGAAATATGTTCAGTTAATTTCCCGAAGCTGCTTTGGCTTTGCCTTGGAGACACTATCTGCTGGTCCCTGCCCTTCAGTCTTACCCACACCTGCTTGGGTGGGGCCATTCAACAAGTGGCACCAGGGACTTCTTTCAATCATCTGAATCTCCATGGAGAGCAGCCCAAGGGAGTATTTTTAAACATATGTGGTTTCTTGTAAGAGCAAATCTTGCCTTGAATTAACCCCTATCTGTATAAAGTTCTGGTCATTTTTTTCAAGTATGCTGAAGCAGAAGAGAGTCAGAGGTGGGGAGAGGTTTTACTCCTTCCAGTTGCCGATAAACTCTAGGGTGATGACTCTCTGTCTTGCTTTTAATTCAGTATGCTGAGTCCCTCCTCCAAGCTGAACAAAATACTCTCTGCTTCTGCTTTGAGAGGCTCCTGGGTGAAAGACATAGCCCTGAGTGAAATGGTATCATTATTTTTTTTAACTATTCTTATCATTAGATCCAGAAACCTCAGCATCTCCTTAGAATGTCTGGAAGTAGAATGCAATGAGGAAAGAGTAGTCAGAGCCTGTAAGGATAGGGAAAAAAAGATTGAAATAGACAAAGCAGAGTATCAGAAACCAACACTGACTCATTCATATTTCAACTCTCCCAACTCCCTCCATTCTCAAACTCTCCCAGCTTGAACAAGAGAGTAGATGGATTTCTGCATGACAAGTCCCTGAAGGTTCAAAAAAATTCATGCCCTTGCAGTGGACCCTATCCAAAGCCACCATTTGTTACTGAAATCACTGTACTTAGTGATCATTATTTTACTAATGACCTCAAATTCTCTCTGAAAGAAGTACTTGGTGCCGTTACTGGACCCATTTAATAAATGGGGAGACATAGGAGTTTAAAGTGCTAAGCCAGAGGGTAGCAAAAGCAGAAAGAGAACTTTGGGTCTCCTAATATCTCATCTCCTGTGAAATGCAGAAATGCTCACATGTGGCAGAGAGCAGGGATGAATTGCTTCCCAGTGGACATATTTTTCAACCAGAGCCTTTTAGTGAATTCAGTGTGGCGTGATGGCTCCTCCCTGGCAAAGAATGAGAATCGACTAGGAGTCTCAAGGTGTTGCTGGTCTTTAGTTCTCAGCCAAAAAGATGGTCATGACCCATGGCCAGAAAGGTGAGGAGTTCTCTGGACTTATTGTGAAGAGGGAACCCCAGACTGGTGGACTCAAGGCTGAAATGATATCTTGCACCCGATTGCCATGCTCACCTTGCCCCAGAAATCCCAGCTGAAGGCACCCTTCCAAGATTAACGTGAGTGTCTTGGTAATGACACCACCAAAGTGTTTGATGACTTTTCTCTCCTATGAGCCTCCTCTGGGAACACCTCCACTGATTTCTCTGTGGCTCAAAATGTGGGAGGATGACTAAGAAGCAGGAGAAGTCTGGGCTCTGAGCACCTACAGAAACCTGTGGAGAGGAGTAGGGAACTGGACACAAATCCACTCCTTAATAAGACCTCCACTCCTGCAGCAGCTCTAGCTCTCACATCAGGCCAGCATTTTGGAAGGAAAGTCAGCCTATTTTCATACCCAGGCCTCATTCACTGAGCGGTAGAGACTCAACTGGGCTGTCTCTGAGATCTGGGGGGATGAGAGATATAGGAAAAGGTGGAGAGAAGGAAAAGGTTGCTACAGTCATCAGTCAGTTCAGTTCAGTTGCTCAGTCGTGTCCGACTCTTTGCGACCCCATGAATCGCAGCACACCAGGCCTCCCTGTTCATCACCAACTCCCGGAGTTCACTCAGACTCACGTCCATTGAGTCAGTGATCCCAGTCATGGGTTACCCTTTTTTACCCAGAGACCTCCACTATTACTTAAAAAAAATTTTTTTTAGGAATAATTCACATATAATAAAACTATCCTTGTCTTAAGTGTCAAGATTAGTGAGTCTTGATGACACCTGTGTACACCTGTTTAATCACTCCCCCAAACAGGGTACACAAAAGTTCCCTTGTTCTTCTTTCCAATCAATATTTCCCTCCTTCAACCCCATCACTTTCTTCACTTTCTGAAGTTTATCACCATAGCTTTGATTGCTACATTTTGCAGAGAAAATGTATTGCTTAGTGTTTCATATAGACACTAGACTTCTCGAGAACATTTTGGAGGTTTGATGCTACTGTTACTGGGTGGGTAACACAAAGGTGGGGGAGGAGTGTCCTCCTTGTCCAAGTTTATAGTCATGGTGTTGGAAAATCAAGGGGTGTGTGTAGCAGGCAACAATCAAGCCCAAGTAGAATACGTGGATACGTCTTTAGGAGATCTCAAAACGGGGCCAAGTGAGTCACAGAGCTGTTTACATGCTTGGTGGGAAAACATGTCCTTTGCCTTCCTCCACTCAGAGACTTCACTAAGCACCTTCTTCCCAGGCTCTGCCTGTTTTCGGTGGGCCTATATCAGAGAAGGCACCAGTCAGCTCAATTTTGAGAAGGCTTCTTCCTCAATCAGCACCCCCAGCTGAGATCCCACGGAATGGAACGTAGATTGCTAAGCCCTTGCGACATGACAAGTTAGAAGACAGTCACGATGAGGATTCCCCAAGGTCTAGGTTTGTGTGGAAACAAAAAATTTGAATGATCTCCACAACGCCAATCCCAGTAAATGATGGGGAAAGTGCAGAGACACACCTTTGCCTCATCTCAATTACAGCGATATTAATAAAGATCGGATGAGATTCCCCACCTAACTGGAGTCTCATCTTAAAAGCAGGGCCACTGAGAGGAGAAAAATGGAATTCAGGTGTTTAAGTGCTGTTTCCAACTGTGTATAAGAATCACCACATCTTTACCTAGGAATATGATTTTGGACTAGGACTATATTGACATATTTTTGAACATAGCAAGTAACCAAAAGGTCAGTTGGCAAAGGGAATTTAAGCAGTTTTGCCTCTTTCCTTTTACTCTTTTGTTTTCTTGTGATAAAGCATACATTACATAAAATGTACCACTTTAGCCATTTTGAAGTGTATAGTTCAGTGACATTAAGTACATTCACATGGTCAATGGAACCATCACCACCATCCATGTTCAGAATGTTTCCATTTTCCCAAACTGAGTCTCTGTAGTTTTAAACAACTCTCCATTCCCCCACCGCCCCAGCCCCTGGCAACCACCATTTTACTTCCCATCTCCATGAACTTGAATAACCTTGGCACCTCCTGTGTGTGAAATCACACCATATTTGTCCTTTGGTGTCTGGTTTATTTCATTTGGCGTCATGTCTTTAAGGTTCTTCCGTATTGTAGCGTGTGTCAGGATTTCATTCCCTTTCAAGGTTGAGTAATATTCCTTTGTATGCATGGCTCACATTTTGTTTATTCATCTGCTGATGGACACACTTGGGTTGCTTTGTCTCGACTTCTTTAATTTTGGCAAGTTCCTTCTACTTCCAACCAAATGGAAAAGGGAGACTCTCTGGTCATAGGTCTCAGTGGGTTGAAATTCTTCCCTTTCCCTATGAAAACCAGGCAGGTGGCTTCCTGGAGGCAAATCAAAGAGAAGAAGTGGGGGTGATGCATTCCCCACCAACCCAATGAGCTAGGTCTGCTTCCTGTAGTCTGACCCTCATTGGTAAGTGTACAATAGACACAGTTCCAGTGAACTGATATCTTAAACTCTTCTATTCCTGCTTAGCTCGGAGAGTTACCAGGAGACAGAGAGGTCAGCCCTCACCCTTGGTGGGCACATCTCTGGGTCCCTCCTG
The DNA here is from genome assembly GCF_029378745.1 of Bos indicus. Lineage (NCBI taxonomy): Eukaryota > Metazoa > Chordata > Mammalia > Artiodactyla > Bovidae > Bos > Bos indicus. The sequence goes on along the minus strand of NC_091775.1, from coordinate 57,826,220 downwards.
GCTTATGCATTTTAAGGTGAGATTACATAATGAGAAATGGAGTCCTGGGGCCAGGGGCAAATAAGCCAACAGACTCATTACAGTTTTACAACCCTGGGACCTCTGTCCTTAGAGCAGGCATTGCCAAGCTCACCTCCACTTGGCTGCTATAAAAACATCTTATTCTCTGGCTGTAGACAATTCAATAAAAAGTTATTAGCAGGACCCGGGAGGAATTTATTTAATCTGGATGAATTCTCATCATACAAGAGGAAAAAGCCTGGAACATTGATCCTAGGACAGTGTCGATTCATGACAACCAATATTTGACAACAGCTTAGCAATATCTGTGGGCTGGAATTTAGTCTTTAATCTGAATCCACCCAAGAAATTCACATGCCTGGGCCCTGGTAGCTTGGATCTTTCTGTTGTCTAGTGATAATACCAGCTTACATTGACAGCGCTTGCTATGGGCTTTAGCCAAGTGCACAGTACATAGAATGCCCTTAACAAACATTTGCTTTTGTCACTGTTAATAAATGCTTTATGTCATTTAGGGTCTAAAACACGTGACATATATTAGTATGTCCATTTTACAGGTGACAAAACAGACGCATTATGACTTATGTGATTTGTTCAACTTTTTACAGCTAAGTAGTGATACAACAGGGACTTCCCTGGTGGCTCAGACAGTAAAGCGTCTGCCTACAGTGCGGGAGACCTGGGTTCGATCCCTGGGTCAGGAAGATTCTCTGGAGAAGGCAATGGCACCCCACTCCAGTACTCTTGCCTGGAAAATCCCATGGACGGAGGAGTGTAGTAGGCTACAGTCCATGGGGTCACAGAGAATCGGACATGACTGAGTGACTTCACTTCACTTCAGTGATACAACAGAAATTCAAACCCAGGTTTGAAGCCTGTGCCTTAACTGCCTTCTTTTCTTGCTTGTATCACCCATTTGGCGATTAATGATGGCTCTACTGTGATTCTTTTACATATCTTTGGAGGAATTTTATATCTTGCATTATTATTAATCTTATATGTGAAAATCTCTGCCTAGATAACCAATCCTACGAAGGCTGGGAGAGTCCAGCACAGGGCCTGGCCCACAGGAGGGCCTAAGAAAAATGTTCTCATTTTGCTGTTGGTTCTGCTCAACCTGGGCTTCCCTGGTAGCTCAGATGGTAAAGAATCTGCTTGTAATGCAGAAGACCCAGGTTCAATCCCTGGCTGGGGACGATCCCCTGGAGAAGGGAATGGCAACCCACTCCAGTATTCTTGTCTGAAGAATCCCATAGACAGAGGAGCCTGGCAAGCTATAGTCCATGGGGTGGCAAAGAGTCAGACACAACTGAGCGATTAACATTCTGCTCAACTTAAGTACAGGAGTTCCTAACTTGTTTCCCTTGTTATGATGATGATGATGATGATGGATATTATTTATGCTATGTTCTTGATGCATCAGGCATTATACCAGGCTGGGCAACAGAGTATTGCACTTGATTTTCACTATAGTAGAAGGAGCTCTCATTTACTGGAAGTAGCTAGGTAGAAGGTGCTAAGCTAGGTGTTTAATCCTTATGACAACCCAGAAGCAAGGCTTTGCAAGGAAAACCTTCTCCAGTCCAACAAAAAGGGAAAACTCTGGTCATGGTGCAACTTGAACTGAAATGGTTGCTTTTTCTTATGAAGACCACAGAGGACAGAACCAAAGCTCCTGAATTCAGAGAGGCTAAATAACTTGCCCAGGGCAGCACAGCCTGTAGGTGGCAGGGCTGTTTTTGATCTCTATCTGTCTGAAACAGAGCCCAAGTTCTTTCACTCCTCTCTGCGGTTCCCTTTCCCATCCTGGGGCCGTGTGCAGCAAGAAGCGAGGACTGGGGCTTAATTACAGGAAGCTTGGCTTCAGATTCCCTCTCTACCACATCCTGACCTTGTGCCCTGGGGCCATGACTTACCTGTCTGAATCTGAGGTTCCTTATCAGGGCTTCTTCACTGCTCCCCAAAAGCCTATAAAGATCACCACGTCTTTAAAGGGTTTTTATGAGAATCAAATGGGGACACAAGTACACCGTGCCCAGGACAGCATCTGCATGAAGCGTGAACCAATGTGCCACTAGCCATTTCCTGCGGCCTGGGGACTGGGGACAGACGAGGGGACTTGGCATTTTCACAAGCTAACAATTATCTGGGCTGACCTGGATTTTATATTCTCCTCAAGGGCTAATGGGCTGGGCAGGCCCTTGTTTTACATCACCTTGATTTTAGGAGCATGTGTTGGCTATTTTTTCTTCTCCTTTAGCACCAAGAGCCTGGAAGGCTGATATTTAAAAATATCTGAAAGATGCCTCTTGCCAATTAATTCCCTGGAAATTGTCCTGGACTGAAATTAATCTGAACCTTAAAGGGGACACTGGGTTTTGCAGCCCCTTTGGGTTTCTTTTCTCTGGCCTTCCCCTCCCTCCGGGTTCTTCTGCCACTCTGAGTTTTATTTATGAAATGTTTTCTCTTCCTTTATAATTATGTTTTCCATAAGAAGAACATAACAGCCACCTCCTGGCTGGGCTAGAGTAATTGTGGGAATTTTTTGACGGTGTGCAATTTCAAAGGCTTGGGTTTATATAGATTACCTTGAATTTATCTCCATAAGCACATCAGGAGAGAAGCAGCTGCCTGCCTCCTGAATTATTGTAAACCCTGTAGCCACTGCGCACCGACATCTGTGTGGATGTTCTGTTTGTCTAAATGGATTCTGTAAAGCAGATACGTTCATAAACCAGGTTTTGCCAGCCTGTCCTGCCATCTCCAGTGAACTTGTTAATACCAAGGTCAGCAGTGGGGCTCCGGTCCAGGGACAGATGTGGAGTGGTAGTCAGGTGACAGCCCCGAGGTCCTCCCCCGTCCTCCCCACAGTCCAGCCAGCTGTGAGCCAGGGGTGAGAGGGCTCAGTGCAGACAGGGAGAGGGCAGGACCCAGGGAGGCCAGGCAGCAGAAAGGACAAGACCCCGAGGACCAGATGAGAGCCCTGCACAAGGTTGGGGCATCTCCTCCCGGTGACCCAGGCTGTGCCTGCAGGGAGACAAAACTTATAAACCCAGCCGTAAAGTCTCGTGTTCAAAGCCGTATGCATTTATAGAGATATAAATGAAGTTTAACGCTGGTGAGATTCTGTATAAAATCAGAAGACTTCATCTGTATCTATACTTGGGGTGCTAATGGGTTCCGGGCTCCCTGCCTCTCTCCAACCCAGTCGCGTGCACGCGCCCACGTGCTCACACGCACTTACACTCACCGCTCAGCTGCAGCGGGGAGCAGCCGGTAGGGACGGGGGAGGCCGAAGGTCTTCTGAGCATCTGCAAGTGAGGCGCCGGCAGCGATACGTTCCCCTCATCTCCGAGGGCTGTTTAAAAGGAAAAGAAACAAGGACTGCCAAAATCAAGCGGCTTCAAACAGTCAGGAATCTGGCTTTAAATAAAACAATTTGAGGGAGGTTGGCTTTTCATCTGCTTCGGAAGCCGCCAGGTTTCTGCGCCTCCTGGCTCCAGATGGGATCCGGCAATGAGACTGCAGAGCCCGTGCTGACCAGCCCCCACGCCCTCCTGGTCTCCCCTCTGGCCCCTGCTGGGGCCTGCAGAAATGCTCTGGCGAAACCCTGCCCAGCAAGGGTTTGAATTCTGGCTCTGCCACTTACTGGCTGTGTGGCCTTGGGAAAGTCACTTGACTTTTCTGAGCCTCAGTCGCCTCACCTATGAAATGAAGTATTAATAAATAGCTTCTACCTCTGGAAATTGCTGTTGTGGGTTCAGTGAGATATCATTTTCGTAACGAAGACTCCGAATGGCCTGTAGCACTTACAGGGTCTTCAGTTAGTGGAGTTCTCTCTTGATGGCAATGTCTAAGGTGGAAGGAGGGCATTTTAAGGGTGGAGGTTAGGTCACATGGATACTTTGCCATATATTTCCCCCATGGGTTGGGGGTGCCCCCTGTGGCCTGAGACTGGCTGCTGGAGCAAGTCTATTCAGGGGACAGGCAGTGGACTTGAACCCTGCCTTCTTTTCATCTTACTACCAGCACTCCTCAGTCCTACAAGAGCCTCTGGGCAGCACCTGGGACAGCTACTCAAGGGAAGGCAGACTAACCAAACAAGATGGCTGTTATCCCCGTGGGATTGCCCCTGTGGTGAGTCCTGGCTGTATCCCCACACCTGGCTCCCTGGAAAGATCAGGGACTCAGTGCTGCCCACTTGGAGCACAGGTCCCAGGGGAGTATGTCTGGAAGGGATGCCCTTCCAGACCCGACATTCAAGAGGTCAGCCAATCATGTCAAGGGTGTGGCATCCTGTGCCCATCCTCCATCCATGGAGGGGACAAGTGGAATATTCCAGAGGAGAGGAAAGGATGCTATTGATCTGGATCTTGGTATGTAATGAGTGGGGGTGGGGAGCTGACCACGTTCTGTCAATCTCTTATTGAAAATGGTCTGAGGCTCATATTAAAATGCAAAGGAAGAGTGTGCCTTATCCTCTTCCCCTCCCCCGTTCCTTTTTCATTTGTATTTTATCAGCTTAATTTAGTGAGAGTGGAAAGCTCAGGCAGCCATCCTTGGAGACCTAGGAGGAAAAAGGAATGACATCACCCGAGAGGGCCAGGGGGATTCCCTGGCAGTGTCTTCCCTCCAACTCCATAGGGGTCACCTCCCAGCTCTCTCTGCTCCACCAGTACCTCTTCACTGCAGCTGGAGTGGAGGAGACTGGACCAGTTCAGAGTTTTCTCTCTCTCTCTGCACACACACACGTCCTTCTACAGCTTCCACACTTCCCAGGCAGGTTCCTGGGGACCTTAGGCAGCTACATTTGACAGAGTGGCCAGGGGGTCCCACCTGACATCCCCTTGCCCTGCTGTGACATGACACCTGGGAGGAGACCCAGCTCCTGTTCCTTGAAATGTTTTGCCCTTTTCCTGCTAAGTTCTTAAGGTCAAATGTTGCTAAGGGGACTATTTGCCAAAGGCAAAAGCCTGCTAGAAAGGGTAAACAGCTCTTTCATTTTTGAAGCACTAGGTCTCCTCCCTGGAGTTAAGCTCAGCCACTGGCCTGACCAAGCCTGCCAAGTAGCAACCATGGAGTGGTTACTGGAAATCGGCTACCAGCATGTTAGGCTCTAACAGCCTGAGTTTCCTAAGTCACCAGATAGAGCCAAAAATAGTTTCATGTCTATTTTTTTGTAGCATGATAATCACTAACATCTACTTTATAAACATGATTGCCAGGCAATTGATCTAAGTACTCCACACACAGAAACTTACTAAATCTATACAACTACCTTTTGAGGGAGGTACTATTATTGTCCCCATTTTACAGATGAAAAAATTAAGGCACAAAGAGATTGTTTAAAGTGCCAGAAGACACATAATAAATGGCAGAGCCAAGATTCATACCCAGGAACTCTGTGTATTAAATTACCATGTTGTGCTGAGCATCACTCAGAAACTACGCAAGTTCCTGGTGGCTAGAGAGATGCAAAGACTGGAGAATCATAGCTCTCACAAGGTTGGTTTGAATCACAAAGATGAGTTTAAAAATAAGATCAGATCAGTCACCATTTCTCTCGGGGGCTTAGTGCTGTCACTTCTTCCACTACCACTCCTTTGGGGAGTTCTTCTGTATTTTCAACAAAGCCACATCTAACTCTTTCAGGATGAGAAAAGAATCCAGCTCCATGCAAGTGAGTTTTCTTAAATGGATTTTCCTTCATCCGATCTCACAAGGTGGTGTCAATTCTCATGTACCCACAAAAGCCTCATTCACTTTGTGGTTTATCCACTTTGTGGATTATCTGGGCCACAGTTAAAACTACCCATTCACTTGTGGGCCACTTCTTTTAACTCGAATCTGCCACCATGCAAAATAAAATTCCTGTGATGGATTCTCAAATGCTTGGTCCAGCTGGGAGGAATATGGTAGGAAAATGCAGTAAAGCTCAATTTGCTCCTACTTAGGGTTCTTGTTCAGCTGTGAGGACATAAATTGAACACTGGGGCAGCCAGGACCACCAGAAGATTTCAAGGGATGCAGTAGTATTGGCTGGAGCCAAAGGGAAGTTCAGTGTAGCTTAAGCCTACCCTGCTGTGAGGTCAGAGATGGAGACAGTGGCAGAATATCAGCCAAAGGAGCAAGAGGGCTGTGCAGTGCCTTAGAACCGACCCTCGATGTTCCTGACACAGTGGCCCACCAAGCCAAGAGACAGGTTTATCCCAGGGTAGGGGGACTGGACACCAGGAGACCTGGGCACCCCAATGCAGGCTTGGTTAGAGGTGTATTTAGTTCTTGCATTGGGGCTGAGAGGCGCAACTCAGGGGAAATGCGAACCCCAGCTCTGAATGAGGTTATTCAGGGATGAGAATCCATCCCAAGCTTGAGCCAACCACCCATAGGCAGGAGGACACAGAGTCAGGGAGAAATTGTATCAGTTCTGAAGACAGTGGACTTGAGCTTTGATCCTGGTTCTGCCCAGCTCTACACTCTTGGTGAGCTCACTTAACCTTCCTGAATCTCTGTTTCCCTGACTCTAAGATGAGGAACATGGTAGCTTTTAACATTTTGTGAAAATTGAGAAAGGTAGTATCCATGGGGAGAAGGCAATGGTACCCCACTCCAGTACTCTTGCCTGGAAAGGAGCCTGATAGGCTGCAGTCCATTGGGTCGCTAAAGACGGACACGACTGAGCGACTTCCCTTTCACTTTTCACTTTCATGCATTGAAGAAGGAAATGGCAACCCACTCCAGTGTTCTTGCTTGGAGAATCCCAGGGACGGGGAAGCCTGGTGGGCTGATGTCTATGGGGTCGCACAGAGTAGGACATGACTGAAGCGACTTAGCAGCAGCAGCAGCAGCAGTATTCTATGGGGTTTCTAGCACTTAATAGTCAATGAATGTTGATTCCCTGATTGTTGGCAATAATAATTTCTTGCATTTTTGTTGTGTTTCATAATATTCATAGTACTATTACATATATCACGTTTGATCTGCAAAACTATGTGTGAAGGTGGGCAAAACGACACGTTAATTGCTCCCATTTTATAGACGGGGGAATTACTATAGAGTTTCTGTGGCTTGTCCAAGGCAGCATAGGTAGTAAGTCACAAAACTGAGATCAAGATCTTGCAGCTTTGGGCTTATTCATTTTATAGCCCTTATTGTTGTGCTGGGATTGGGCTGATGGTTGAAATCACAAAGGTTAAGAAGATCCTCTGCCCAGAAGTCCAGAAGACAGGATCAGCTCCTGTGGCTGCTGCAGCATATGTGGGGGGATGGGCAGAGCCCAGGGTTTCCTTTAAGGCCTCTGGCATAAGGATCTCAAGCTCTTTCATTTCCACCATATTTTTCAAAATAGCTCCCTCAGTAGATCAGTGCTGAATGCTGCAGCAGCCAAGTTTCCTATGGCCAGATAGTCTTGGCTTTCCTGTCTCCCCCAGTCAGCCATCTTGGGAACCTGAGCCACTCATCACAGCCACTATACAGGGACAGCTCCCACCTCATTCCACAAGCAGCTAAAGAACATAGAGTCTGTGTCCAGCAGACCAGGAGCCTTAAATGTAAACTCCACAGAGAAGCCCACCCTATTAATCTTATCTTTAATGGCTCTCCTTGACACTAAAAGTAAAGACAACAAAAGCAAAAATAAACAAGTGGGACTGAAACAAACTGAAAAACTTTTGCACAGAAAAGGAGACCATCCGTGAAATGAAAAGGCAACCTACGGAATGGGAGAATGTATTTGCAAACCACATAGATGATAAAAGGTTAATATGCAAAATATATGAAGAACTCACACAACTCAATAACAATAAATGTTCCAAAACCTAAATAATTAATAATGGGCAAAGGACCTGAATAGACATTTTTTCAAAGAAGATACAAATGGCCAACAGGGGCATGAAAAGATATTCATCATCACCAATAATCAGGAAATGCAAATCAGAACAATGGAGAGATTTCACCTCACACCTGCCAGAATGGCTGTTATCAAAAAGATAACATGTGTTGGGGAGGGTGTGGAGAAGAGAACCCCTGTGCCCTGTTGATGGGAAATGCAAACTGGTGCAGCTATTATCGTTCCTCAAAAAACTAAAACTAGAACTACCATATGATCCAACAATCTCATGTCTATCAAGTCGGTGATGCCATCCAACCATCTCATCCTCTGTCATCCGTTTCTCTTCCTGCCTTCAGGCTTTCTCAGCATCCCGGTCTTTTCCAACAGGTCAGTTCTTTGCATCAGGTGGCCAAAGTATTGGAGCTTCAGCTTCAGCATCAGTCCTTCTGATTTCCTTTAGGATGGACTGGTTGGATCTCCTTGCAGTGCCAGGGACTCTCAAGAGTCTTCTCCAATACCACAGTTCAAAAGCATCAATTCTTCGGTGCTCAGCTTTCTTTATGGTCCAACTCTCACATATGATCCAGCAATCCCATTTCTGGATATGTATCCAAAGGAAATGAAATTACCATCTTGAAGAGATATCTGCATTCTCATGTTCATAGCAACATTATTCACAATAACCAAGGTATTGAAACAACCTAAGTGTCCATCAGTGGATGAAAGGCTAGAGAAGATGTAGCATACATGTGTAAACAATAGAATATCATTCAGCTATAAAAAAGGGAAATCCTGTCTTTTGTGACAACATGGAACATGGAGGGCATTATGTTAAGTGAAGTAAGCCAGACAGAAAAAAATAAATATTGCATGGTATCAAGCTGAGATCATAGAAACAGAGTAGAAGGTAGATGTCAGGGACTAGGGGTATAGGGGAAATAGAGAGAGGTTAAATAGTAAATAAAATAGCTTTCCTTGTCACTCTCCCATTTTATTTTTATTTATCTCATTTATCATCAACTAATATTATATATGTGTGTGTGTATATATATATATATATGTATATGTATATATAGAACATAAACTCCCCAATAGTAAGGACTTTGTTTTATTCACAGTTGGATTTCTAAACTGGCATACTGTATTTAGTAAATTCTGGTTGGGTGAATGAATGAATGAATGAATGAATCTTCAGCCAGTATCCTCTATTTCAACAAATTGTTACTAAAGACCTACTGGGAGGCATACTGTTAATGGATATGGGATTGAATGAGACATGGCTCCCTGCTTTGAGGATCTCCCAATCTATTTGTGGAGAAGGCAGTGGCACCCCACTCCAGTACTCTTGCCTGGAAAATCCCGTGGATGGAGGAGCCTGGTGGGCTGCCGTCTATGGGGTCACACAGAGTCGGACACGAGTGAAGCAACTTAGCAGCAATCTGTTTGTGGTAGAGGAGAAGCCACAAAGCCACCAAGTGGCTGCACCAGTTTTGCATTCCCAACAGTCCACAAGAGTTCCCTTTTCTCCACCACCCCTCAGCACTTGTTATCTTCTCTTTTTGATAGTGGGGCTTCTCAGGAGGTGCAGTGGTAAAAGAATCTGCCTACCAATGCAGGAGATGAAAGACACATGGGTTCGATCTCCGGGTCGAGAAGATTCCCAGGAAAAGGAAATAGCAACCCAATCCAGTATTCTTGTCTGGAAAATTGCATGGACAGAGGAGCCCGGCGGGGTCCATGGGGTCCCAAAGAGTCAAACACCACTGAGCACACACATACTTTTTGATAATAGCCATTCAGACAGATGTGAGGTGATATCTCCTTGTGGTTTTGAGTTTGCATTTTCCTAATTATTGGTGATGCTGAGCATCTTTTCATGTACCTGTTGACCATCTGTATGTATTCATACAGGTAGGTAACTACCCCACAACATAAGGAAGTGTTAATGTCTAGAAACCAACTGCTTGGGGGTGGGGTGAGGGGCAAGGTGACTCACATTGCTTGGTCACTCTGTTATTCAGAGAGAAAACAGTATATACAAAGACTCAGAGTCAGAAAGAAAGGGCACGTCAGAAGGTAACTGAGAAACGTGGTATAGCTGAAACACAGGATCACTGAGTCGTGGTGGTGGAGTGGTAAGAACGGTGGGAGATAATACACAAGAAGAAGATTAGCATTTGGACCTTCGTTTTAGGATACCCATGGGGAGAATTATCAACCACTTGGGTTTTTAGGTGTGGAATCCTAAGCTATGTAGCAGGATACAAGCTTGTTGCCTTTTTCATCAGGGTATTAAAAGCACAGCCTAACTGAATTTTATTTGCTATTGAGACATTCCATTATATTAAGCATATCTCCTACTGCAAGTTCTCCAAGCCAGAGAGTGATGGTGGGGTCTCAGAGGTGGGTGGGTAGGACCTGCAGAAACTCCAGATCTTTCCTCTCTGACGGAATACTGGGGGACGCTGGTTTGCTCTCATTTGAAAAAACGTGAGGCCACTTCTCAGCCACCCACACTGCTTTCTTCACTTCCTCCTGTAGAAATGACACCGCTCGGATTGGTAATACAGAGGTTAAAGGCGAGACTGCTTAGTGAGAATGAGGGATAGAGAATGAAAGAAAAGCCCTGAGACCAGAAACTTTGAATGGCTCATTCTGTTTCCTTTAACTGTGGCTTGTTTAAGAAAATGGCTCGTTCTGTTTCTTCAACTCCTTCTCATCTGGAAAGAGGATGCGGCTGGGAGGTTCGCATGCCAAGGCTCCAGTCCAGGAAAGTGCTTTCCTATTGATTTGTGTGTCAGCAATTCAAATAGGGGTATTTATGCTGCGGCTGAGCACCTAATAAAAATTTAAATTATTGTTTAAAAAAAAAAAAAAAAAAGGAAGGGAGGAAAAAACTCATCAAGGAACAACCTCATAAAGAAAGTGGAAAAAAAAAAAGCCACACACAGATTCGAGGTCCTCAGGAAGGGAGCCGGAGACTAGGATTGTGAGGTTTGCCAAGAAGTGCCTCAGACTGGTTGTATTTCTCCTTTTAAATGCCTCTCCCTCCCATCTGAACACCTTCTAGGCTCTGTAGCTCTGACCTCAGACCCTGGCTTCATCACTCATTGGCTGTGGTGCTTAGGCAAAGGACAGATGTTTCTTTCTGAGCCATCCTGTTGCATAAATAAGGGGAAGCAATGGTGTCTCAAATGATAACTCATATTCAAAACCCTTGGAGCAGAGCCTGGCACATAGTAGGTGCTCAACAAGTGTTTATATCCTAACCCCTTTCCCCCTTTGGGGGATCCCCTCCTTAATTCAGATTCTTCCTTAAAAATCATGCCCTGTAGCCTATTAAAAGCTGATGCAGCCAACCCCTTCTCACTTGAAAGACTGGGAGTCACTAAATCACACCTATGTATAAATGATTGATAATGAATTAATAAGTTAGGTGGTGGCACTAATGGAAAGCAGAAGGAAAGAAGTGAAGGAAGCTTTAATAGGAGAATGTTAGAAACCAGTTGCAAGCCTCTGTAGGGCTGTGAGGCTCCCACAGCATCCTTTAAACCATGCTTATTAGGAAAGTCCCTCTCTGGTCAACCATAAGGACAGGAGACACGCAGGTCAGGAAAGCAGAGTGTGGGTCTCTCAAACTTTAATGACAGCACCAGAGGGTTCACCTCCTCCCATGAGCATATCCTTGCCCCTCAACAGTGCTGTTAACTGCACCTTCCTCACAGTCCTGAGGTCTAGCTTCCCAATTCTGGCCATTATTCTTTCTCTTCCACTCTCGTGCTTCAGCTCCACCACTTAACACAATTGCACTGACTTCTTCAAGCCCCTGGCCTTTTTCTTTTTCTTCACTCTCCATTGCTTGGCTTTACCAGGCTTTAGATTCTGTCCTCCGTCTATAGCATTAATCCCTCACAAAGCCTCTGAGGCCTTCTTGTCCTTATTCACCTGGCAGAACCCCACCTTGTTAAACTCTGGGTCATGCTTACCTCTGAACAAGTATACACTACTAGAGAGAAATAGATAGCTGTGTGGACTGTTATTGCATTACAGTTATGACCCAAGTGAGTACTGGAAACAGTCTGGCAATTCCATGACACTTCTTTAGCACCTTTACTTTCCACTCTCCAAAATCACAATTTTACCTCTCCTTTCCCCAAAGACTACCGACCCTCCCTTTTTAATTTCTTCCCCTGGATGACCTTACTCGGTGTTTTAGCAGACAGATTCTCCCTTGCCCTCCTGCTACTAACGCCACACCTTTCACTGTCGCAGAGCCCATCCTCTCTGTCTTCCCTCCTTATTCAGGGGTGCTGGGCCCCTGCTCCTCCCTAGGGCTAACCTCTCCTCTTGTGTTGTGACCTTAGACTCTCACACTTCCTAAGGACTTCATTCCTGCAGTTATCACCACTCCTTTTCCTTGATTTTCTTATTTTGGCTGTTCTGGGTCTTCAGTGTGGTGTGTGGCTTTATCATTGCAGTGGGCAGGCTTCTCATCGCCGGGGCTTCTCTTGTTGCAGAGGACAGACTCTAGAGCACTTGAGCTTCAGTAATTGGGGCACATGGGCTCCCTAGTTATGGCATGAAGGCTTAGTTTCTCCACAGCACGTGGGATCTTAGTTCCCCAGCCAGGCATAGAACCCATGTCCCCTGCATCGGAAGGCAAATTCTTAACCACTGGTCCTCCAGGGAAGTCCCTCAACACTCCTCTCTTGAATCTTCAATTTCTCCCTCACCACCTTATTTTCCTATTAATATATACATGTTCTCTGATATCTCCTGCCTTAAAATACATGAAAGCCTCTCCTGATTCTCAGTCAGTCAGTCAGTTCAGTCACTCAGTCGTGTCCGACTCTTTGCGACCCCATGAATCGCAGCACGCCAGGCCTCCCTGTCCATCACCGACTCCCGGAGTTCACTCAGACTCTCCTGATTCTCCTCTCTTTCTAATTTCTACTCTATTTCTCAGCTTTCTCAACGGCAAATCTCATGGAACGTGTCACTGTTCCCGATTCTCCCTTCCATTCTCTCTTCACCCAGTCTATCCTGACAGCTCCTTAGACACTGCTCAAGAGCAGTCTCATGTGGCCAGATCTCATGGTCATTTCTCTGCTGCCTTTGTACTTGATGTCTCAGCATCACTGGGCAGTTACCTGTTTCCTTAGACCACTACCTTCCCTTGGCTTTGGTGACATGCACTTTTTAGGTTTTCCTTCTGTCTCAGGGACCGCTACTTTCCTGGCTTCTCTTTTTACACTTTAAAACTTAGAATACTCTTGAATTCAGTCATGAGGCTAGGGAAAAGGGTCTAACTTCACCTAGGGACCACATACCACTTGTACATCAGCGACTACCAAGCCCATGCCTCTAGCTCTGAACGTCTTTCTGGAACCCAGCTTAGAGAATCCAACATTCTACCTAGCGTCTCTACTTTGATATTTAATAAAGTCTTTCAACGTAATGTGTCTGAAGAGAATTTCTGGCTCATCGATGTCCTAAACTTGCTCCTCTTTTACTGTTTCTCTTCTCGGTAGAAGGTACTATATCTACCTAGTCACTCAAGTCATTATTAATTCCTCTTTTCCTCACATACCACTCCATATCAATCAATCAGCAAGTTGGCTCTACCTTTAAGTACTTTTCAGATCCTTCCTCTACTATGAATGCCCCGAGGTCTCACCTGGACCAGTGCCAAAGCCCCCAGCTGTTATCCCTGATTCCACTCTCCCCCCGGAGCCAATCTATACCTAACACTAAAGTGATCATACTTCTTAAAATAATCCAGTGATTTTCCTTTCAGTTAAAAATAAAACTCAAATGTCTTACATCATCAACAAAATCTTCCATATTTTTTTTGACCTCTGTTTCATTTCTCTCTCTACTATTCACTCTGTTACATTTGTATTGGCTTATCAAAAATGTCAATTTCAGCCCTTCAGGACTTTTGCTGCACTTGTTCCTTAGAAAGAAACATCTAATTCAGTTCTCTTATTTTATAAACAAGGAGACTCAGGACAGAGAAAGGAAATCTCATAGAAAATCAGTGGCAAAGCCAGGACCAGTCTCTTGATTGCCAGCCTGATGCTCTTCCCACTAGAGTGTGCTGGGTGATGGCTGCTGTCTGAATGCTTCCTCAGGGTCTCATCTTGTGAGCAGCAGAGACCTTCACCCTGGTAGAAACATGGATCTTGGATTTGGTTCAGTTCTGGTTGTGATTTTAAGCAGGTTGACCTTAAACACTATTGTTGGAATTATAGTCCTTGAAAGTTTCCATAGAAAGATTTTGAGGTTTTTAAACTAAGACCTCATAAATTCCAAATTTTCTGGGCAATAGATGATTCCTTGGGAAAAGAGTCATCATTTTTTGGCCCCACCATAGACTGCTCAATAGACTACCAGGCCAAGCTGTCATTAGAGTTCCCTTGTCATTCCTTAAGCAAGTCCCTTATTATAGCTTGGCTCCTTTCTCTGCAGTCATCCTCAAGTATTTTGGTAAAGAGGATCCTCATTTCAGTCTAGTATAGATCTGTGGCCTCTTCATGCCCTTGTTTTTGCTTGGCTGTCACTCTTTACATGCCACATTGGGGCTCATTCAAGCAGATTTCCCCAGTCCCACCCCCTTCCACCTCTCTTTTGATTTGCCTATAATCAAACGTTATTTGTATATCAGATTTACTCCACTGAAAAACAGACACTGATGTGAAGAGTTTCATGTCATGCAGTCATACAAATTATTCTGAAAAAAATAAGACTTTTAAAAACGCTCAGGCTTTGTCATAATTTATGATTACATTTTTTCAGTTTCTGCTTCTCCTCTTAAATAACTGGCCTGACTTTGGGCTTTAAAAGTCTACACCTCAAATGCAGACCTTGCCTAGGCATTTGCTGACTTACCATCAACAAAAAGGGTGTTTACTTAGTCCTAGAACATATTCAGCTTCGTTTATGCCACTTTCTTTGACCACAGAGTGGGAGGAGAATTCTCCTTCCTTGTGCAAACTGCCTGAACAACAGCTTCCAACTCTTAGCTGCCTACATGCACTTTAGGAGATGGGCGGGGTTGGGGTAGCCGGGGTGTCATTTTATTTTCATGTTGAAAATTGTGGAGAATCTCTCCAGCCACATTTTTAAACTTAAAAGTATACTAAATAGCACCAATCTGAGCTTCATTCCATAGCTTTAAAGAGTCTACCAGTTACATAGCTGCTCTCTATTTCTTGGCCTTCTGCAGGATGTAACACGGAGTGGGTGACCAGACAATCTGTTTGAGTAAAGGGTAGTTGGCTGGTGTTAGTTTGGCCGTTTATTCCTTGTCTGGGCGATCTTTGAGATGTTTGTGAAGATTAGTGTTTTAGCATACCCAATAGCACTAGTAACTGTATTTTCTTCTTTCATCATGTTTACTACCATTGAAATAATGCATTTTCTGTTTAATTTACTTCCCTGTTCTGTGAAGGAAGTGCTGGAATCCCCAGGGTGGCTCCTAAATGCTCTAAGCTGTTTGTCCTCGTTGCGTTTTTTATGTACTGGGAACCCCAGAAGCTTTCTCCCATCACTCCACTTCCATTATATGACACATTCTGCACACAGAAACAACCACGGTGAAGAGTCTTCGAGGAGAGCCTGACAGATCCAGGAACTGTCCTAGGTTCTGAACATCCACCGGAGATGGTGACTCGGAGCTCATGAAACATGCATTTGAGGGGAGACAGGCAACAAATCCATCGCCAAGTTCTGTTGACTTTACTTTCTCAATATCTCTTACATCTGTCTGTTACTTTCCATCTCTAACCAGTTACTACTTTATTCAAACTAACATCATCTTTTTCTTTTATGGCTAACATGAGCCCCTCAATAATCTTCCCTCATCTTCTCTTGCCTTATTCTAATGTATTCTGTACACTTTTAGTCAGAGATTTCATCAATATGTATATCTGATCATGTCGTTCTCCCACTTAACACCTTCGAGCGCTTTCCACTGATCTTAAGACATGAACAGAAATCCTTAACAAGGCTCGGCATGGCCCCCTTCCTGCCTCTCTCTCTAGCATTGCTCTTCCTCCCTCTCTGGGCTCTAGCTACTAGACTGCTTTCAGGGTCCCCCAGGCTCTCTGGGCTCTGTTCTGTGCTATGATCTTCCCTCTCTGCCTCCTTCCCTTTCCTCCATCCTCTCTCTCCACATCTTCCTTTCTGTGCCTAATTTATCTCATCTGTAAATTTCAGGTCAGATGCCCCTTCCTCCAGGGAGCCAGATGACCTTGTAATGTGCTCTCATAGGAAACTCTGGATTTCTCTTTATTATTTAAAATTGTTAAGTTGTAAGACGTAACATATACACACAGGTGTACATAAAACCTGAAAGTAAAATTTAATCAATAATAATAATTGAGTAATAATTATTCAAGTTCCCTGTAACAACCTTCCAGGTGAAACAATAGAACATCACTATCCTAGAACTTCAAGGACACCCTTATATGTCTCTTTCTGATCACAAATACCACCCTCCTCCAGAAATAGCTGCTTTCACTGTTTTTCCTGACTTTATGGTCATAATTTACTTACTTTTAGCAGGTTTAGAATTTATCAGCCATCTTAGTATGCCTGACAACTATACTTAGTCCAATAAATTTTTTAAAAGGTTAAAGAATTTATTAGCTTAGAAATCTTTATCTATATTCATAATTTATATATCTAATGTCAATTTTATCAAATTTCATCAAAATATTAAAAATATCAGTTTCAGCTGAGCACATCAAGTCTATCAGTTTAGAAATACATACGTGCATATATACTGGTACATGTACATAGAATTATTTAGTTAATATCTAGTTTCCCAGCAGTTGGCAAGCTGCAGATTCACATGTAGTGTCTATTTTGTTCACCTTCTATTCCCAGAGTCTTGCCCAATCCCTGGTGCACAGTAAGTCCTCAGTAGATACTTGGAGACTAAGTGAATGGAGATGACCCCCCAAGTGGACTCTGGATAAGAGCTGAGCTATTATGAGGGTCCTTATGAGGACTGCTTTTTAGAAGCAGAGCTACAAATTGAGGGTTAGGGCATCCACTGCTTATGAGGAACATGTTCAAAAGCATCCACCACTCTGCTACCAGAAACTTTAAATAAATAAGAAAGGTGACCGAGTAAGCTATCTGGGGAAGGAATTATATCAGTCTGTCTATTTGCACATCTATCTATTTATTTAACTATCCATTTATTAATCCATCTATCCAAGCATGTAATATTATACAAATATATACCCATTAAAACATACTAGAAATATAGGCCATCATAGAAGAACAAAATGGGAAAAAACATACCTGTCTCATAAGCAGGCATAAATATTAGCCTCCATTCATGACCTACAGGAGTAAACCCTGTCCCTGACCAAAAGATGGCGAGAAAATAAACTGTGTCTCAGGGATTTGATTCATGAAGGAGAAACACCGTGGCAGGATCATGGAAACACATGAATTATTCACAATTCAAACTGGCTAAGGGGAAAAAGGGGGAGGGAATGACCAGGAAACACACATCAAATACATGATACTCTCCACGGCCAGGGAGAAGCCAGGAGGGTGGCAGCAGGAGCAGCCTTACACGAGGGCTGAACCCAGAGTGACAGAGGAGGAAGGCAACTTGTCCCTCAGGTGAGCCAAGAACACCTGGCCGGTGTGAAGGTGGCTTTATAATCCTGGAGTGGGTGAACTGTAAGAGAGTCTCTGGAAGTCGGGGCATGGCAGCCTGGCACCCATGGTTGAGTTTGAACATAAATTCGGGTACCAGTCCCACGGCTCTCCTATAATTACAAAGAAAGGGAAAGGCAGCCCGCTAGGCAAAGTGGGGATATGGGGTGGGGGGTGAGAATAGGGGTCCAGAGAGGTGAGGAGGGGGAGGGGTGCCCCTCTGGGAAGCGCTGCTTTTCCCTTTGGCTGTGTGTGGATGTATGAGGTAGAAAGACAAGGCTTGTTCCTCAACAAAAAGCAAAATTCAGGGCTGTGCTGAAGTGGGGCAGAGTCCACCACGAGTAAGAGATCTGGAGGACAAAGTGAAGCTGAGCATCAGGAGCCCAGTAAATGCAGGAGTGGAATGAGCAAGAAGCCAAGCTATCTTCATTCAGGAATAAGGACTACAGTTAAATTGCTTTAAGGGAGAGTCAACCGAGAGGCAGCCAGGTGGTGAGTGGGCAGCTCCACCTGGTTTTGAGACCTGGGTGGGGCAAACACAGCCAGTCCAAGTCACTAAGAGCACAGCTCAGTGTGTCTCAAGTATTTACTGAGTGCTTACTATGTGCCAGGCTGGGTGCGCAAGAATAGGTCTACTCTCAAGGAGCTTACACTCTCATTCAAGGAGACAGATAATAAACATGTAAACAAATAATTACATAAGATTATTCTAGAGACTGAAAAGTGCTATCTATGAAGACAATGAAATAGGATCAGGTGTTAAAGACAACTGGCGTGTAGGGAGGCAGAGAGGGGCGACTGTCTCCAAGAGGTGACATTTGAGTTGAGCCTTGAAGGCTGAGCAGGAGTCAGGTGTGTACATGTCCAAGAGAAGTATAAAGCAAGGGGCTCAGAATGTTGCCCAGCAAAGAAGATACATGCAACCAAGAAGACAATTCAAACTCCAGCTCCCATGCCTCCCTGAGCCCTGGTTTCCTCAATCTGTAAACTGAGAGGGTCGGACGGGTGGATGGCCAAGTCCAACACAGTGTAGCATGGGGTCTTGGAAAGTTTCTTGGGAAATTTTCATGGAAAAGGAGAAACTTGACCTGGATCTTGAAGAAGGGGTCTGAAAGCACTAGTAAGATCATTTAAACCAGTAACAGAGGTTTATAGTTTTCCAAAACCTCTATTGAGACCAAACAAGAATGTCTGCTTTCCCTCTGATTGACACACTGTCCTCCTTCCTCCAGGCCATGCTCAAAGCCCACTGCTTCCAGAAGCTTTGTGGAAACTAAAATCTACCACTTCCTGCTTTCATTACAATACCTCGATTTGGCCACTTACTTCTTTATGCCTTTTGAGATCATTAATGAGCTACCAGCCTATTAATACATCTGCGTGATTGCCTGTGAGTACTCAGTCTTGTCCGATTCTTTGCAACTCTATGGATTGTAGTCCTCCAAGGCTCCTCTGTCCATGGAATTTTCCAGGCAAGAATACTGGAGTGCATTGTCATTTCCTACTCTAGGAAATCTTCCCGACTCAGGGATTGAATCTGTCTCTAGTGTCTCTTGTATTGGCAAGCAGATTCTTTACCACTGAGTCACCTGGGAAGCTCCATTTATATGCCTACTTCCTTTATTTATTTGTAAATACCTTGGCAAGGTCTGAGCCTGGAGCATAGTGTCTGGCTTGGGCAGGTGTCCCATGGGGGCTGAAAGACAATGGCTTGTGGATGGGAGATGAGTTCATCTGCCTAGGCTGCAGACTAAATGCCACAGACTGGTAGCCTAACCAATAAGAATTTATATCACAGTTCAGAGGTTGCGTGTCCAACATCAGGGGGTTGGCTGGTTTTATTCCTGGTGAAGATTCTTTTCCTACTTATAGATGGCTATCTTCTTGCACATTGGTGGGAAGAGTGATAAAGATAGCTCTGGTCTCTTTTCCTCTTACAAGGACACTGATCTTATGGATCAAGACCCACCCTTATGACTACCTTGAAAAAAGTATCATTCAGTTGTGTCGGACTCTTTGCAACCCCATTGACTGTAGCTCACCAGGCTCCTCTGTCCATGGACTATGACTTCACTGATCCCTAATTAACTCCATAAGGGCCCAGGCTCCAACAGAGTCAACTGGGGGCTTCAACATGAATTTGAAGATGACACAATTTGGTTCAAAACTGTAGGTGAGAAAATTCTAGAAAAAGCCCAACTCTCCCTTTTGGGGTAGAAATGAGCAGAGTGCTCCTGGAAAGGACCTCACTTACTGGACAAGCCCTTCCTCTCCGTGTGCTATTCCCCTTTGTTAGGGCTGGGGCATTTTCAGCAGTGGTTTTGTTTGTTTTTTCCCCTATGACCTTGTAAAAATGAAAAGACCTAGGAGGAAACCACATTTGACTCCATTGGGGTCCACCATGGACCTGGTCTGAGCACTGGCTGCAGTGATAGGGAGGGTGTTGGGAGATGGGAGAGGAAGGAAAAGTCAGTCTATCTTCCAGCAGGGCTCCTGGGGCCATTCATTCCAATCACAGCTTTTCTAATGAGGGAGGCTGGGGCTTGGACATCTTTACTGCAAGGCTAGTCATTCCAGATAAGCTGCCAGGGGCCAGGCAAGAAGAACAGCAAAATTAATGAACACATTTTAAAACACTTGCTTTGTTGCAGGACTAGTCTATGTACTTTCTGTATATTACCATATTGCATCCTCATATAGGTTGCCTCATGTTGATGGGAAAACTAAGGGAGGTAAAGTAATCCATCTTCATTCTCACAGCTGGTAATGACAGCTGTGAATCTCAGATTGGAATTTTGCAGGCAAGACCCTGACCACTGTGCCATGCTGCCTTGGGTTCGGGCATCTGCTATTAAGCAGACCCTCCCATGGGAGTGTAGCCTGGTCTTTTTAGATCGTACCTCAACTCCCCTGTCTACCCCTGTCTACAACTCAAGAGGTAGGCCACAGCCTGCACAGTGCTGCCCCCTTTTCTGATGCTGGGGGTGCTGGGCAGGTGGGCTGGTGTCTGCACCACCTGCTCTCCTTTGGGCTTTTCCTCACCCAAGCTTTTGTAGGGTGAAGGCTGGAGACAAGAAGGGACTGGAGGAGAATGGAGAGAGACACACAGGGAGAGGGAGGACAGGGAAATGAGGCCACAGAAAGGCCTGGGTGACCTCAGCAACAAACAACCATGGACTCCTGTGACCTCCTTATCTGCAATTGAGCAGGTTGCAGGCCTTGATGGGAGGGGCAAATACATGTCCCTGATAGTAAAATTCAAGGAAGCCCTTGGTCAGTAATATTCTTCCTGCCTAGCACTCTGAGATGGTGATGGAAATGGAGACATGGACTCTGTTGTAGGGTGATGTTTACATCCTGAAGACACACTGGATAGACTCAGGAGACCTGAATTCTAGACCTACCTTGGCCTTGAACAACCGATGTAGCCTTGGATAAATCATAATGTTTCTGGGCTTCAGTTTAAATGAAGCAGCCAAGTGACAGATCTCTAAGTGAAAGTGAAAATGACAGTCACTCGGTCGTGTCCAACTCTTTGTGACCCCATGGACTGTAGCCCGTCAGGCTCCTCTGTCCATGGAATTCTCCAGGCAAGAATACTGGAGCGGGTTGCTGTTCCCTTCTACAGGGGATCTTCCCAACCCAGGGATTAAACCTAGGTCTCCCACATTGCAGGAGAATTCTTTAATGACTGAGCCACCAGGGAAGCCCAAGAATACTGAATACTGGAGTAGGCAGCCTATCCCTTCTCCAGGGGATCTTTCCAACTCAGGAATCGAGCCAGGGTCTCCTGCATTGCAGGTGGATTCTGAGCTACCAGGGAAGCCTGGTAGATTGTCTAACTCTTATAAGGTTCTGGGTTTGTTTGACCTTTCAAGTACTGAAATCTCAGTTTATCATCTTATGCAGGATGGGGTGAGAGTGTTATTGCACCCATCAAAGAGAGAAGAAAAGTCTCCAAGACTTTGCCAAGCTCCCAGGCCAACTCAGCTTACTAAACTGCCCAGATTTGAAAAACTGACCAGCACCGCAGGTTCCGTCTGCTCTGCCCCTTGCTTTTGCCTGTGACCTTGGCCACCTCATCCCCTATCCAAGCCTTTAGTTTCTGCACTTCAAAGGGGCAGTGGTAGTCTTTGCCACCTGCCTTACTCTCCTGGGGGTTTTATGGGATGAACAGGATAATGTTTCTAATTACTTAGGGCTCCTTGGAGTGCAAGTGCTGTGAGTCAGGATAAAGGACTCGTCTATTTTAGTTGCTTTCAGAGATTATTCATCCAGAAACAGAAATGAGCATTTAGATGAGCACAGAGGCTGGGGGACTCAGGCCAGAGAAGGCTCTAGCAGAGGGGTGGTTGGGGAGGGGCTGGGGCAGAGTTAGCCCCTTCTAACTCTTACAAGGTTCTGGGCTTGTTTGACCCCGTGAGTACTGGAATCTCAATGTATCATCTTATTCAAGATGGGGCAAGAGTGTTAATGCCCCTATCAAAGAGAGAAGAAAAGTCTCTTTTCTGGGGAGCGGGGGAGCTTGGCAGATGCCTTCTGGTCTACACAGGCAAAAAGATGCCTTTTTGACACATGACCTAAGAATCCTTGAACTTCTCCCCTGTCCCTTTTTTTTTGCTCTAAAATTCCCCAGGTTCATCTCCTCTTTTGCAAAATATATTTTAATTCATTAGGTGGCTGTCCTAGAAGAGACCAGCTGCTACACTCAGACAATAGAAACCTTTGGTACTTAAGGGACATCGTCCTCTGCCGGGTATTACAGAGGGGTGTAGAGAGGATTTCTAGGCCCTGGCTGTCCTTGGAGTGCGGGTTCTGAGAATGTTCACTGGGGACTCTGGTTTTCTTGACTATGCAGGTGACCATGAGAGGGCAGCACGCTTCATTAGCTCTGTGTACATGTGTGTGTGTGTATGTGTGTGTGTGCACGTGTGCTCACGTGCATACACATGTGCACACATGAGCACTCATGTGCACCCATGAGGCCAGCTGTATGAAGACAGTGAAACTGTGACATCCATGCTCTTGGCTTTAACACCCGACAAAAGGGACATGGTTTAAATGTCACAGCAAGGGCCTGTGACAAGGGTAGTTAGGAAAACAGATGTCTCTGTGTTTGACTACACCGTAGGAGGCGCTGGGCCCATGACCCTAAGTGTCACACTTCTTAGTGAATTGATTTTTTAATTTGGAAGTATTTTTAGGAGTAGTAAAAAATAGCCTATGATAAAAATCTTGATATACTCAGTCCTTTATTCAACATTCACTTATTAAGTAGCTAATTATTCCAAGCCACATGAGTAACATGAAGGGTAAAAATTGTTAGACTAATAATAATAATAATTAGCACTTTCATGAAATAGGTTTGCCATTCTGCAGAATAGAAAACTGAGATTTTAAATAACCTATCCAAATTTAATAGCCAAAATTTTATTCAAGAGGTGTCAGAATGCAAACTTAGCTCTCCTGGCTCCAAGTCAGATTCTCCAAGGAATGGTTTCTGTCTTTCAAGGAGCTGACAATTAGACACAGGATGCAAAGACTGCAGACCACAGCACAGGGAATACCAGGTTGTATATCATGAATAGTATGTGAGTAAATGCTGTAGGAGTTCTGGGGAGGGGTCCAGAGAAATTCCATGTAAGTTGCATTTGGACTGAGTCTCAAAAGATAGGGTTTCCATCACTGGAGGGAAAAATTGAGGTCACCTTAGGTAGGTGGAAGGGTGGGACTTAATAACAGAGGAAAGACTAGACAGGGTGGTTGTACAAAGCAAGTAGTTGAGGTTGGCTGAAGGAATGGTCCTCAACCTTGGCTCTGTATTAGAGTCACTGTAGTAGCCTTTCAAATGGCGAGCACCTGGGCCCCCCATCCATTAGTCTTTGGTCTCTTCACTAGTATTCTCTAAAAACTCCCCGGGTGATTCTATTGTGTAGCATGGATTGAGACCCACGAGCACTGGGGAAGGACTTGGGGCTTCCAAACTGGGGCTATTGCAAGCACCCAGGTTCAATATGAACAGGTTTTGAATAAAGGTGGTGACAATGGGAAAAGAATGGGATAGAGAGGGGAGAGTCCCTTGAAAGGCATTGAGTTGAGTGTCTCTGGGATTGATTGTCCAAGGGATTGTGTAAGTCATGATGGATGAGGTGGGAGCCTGGGCACCAGTCACAAGAATGATAGTTATTGGGTGGAAATTGAGATTGGCGTGGACAGAACGTGGGAGGAAGATAGTTTTACTTTGAGATTCCTCAAGTTTAAGGATACTAATTACTGAGCTATCTGATAGGAACATCTGGCTAGAGCCATGTGAGTATAAAGCTTGGGCACAGACCCAGATATGGGGCGTCTTGAGAATGCCCCTCTGTGGAAGTGATGGTTGAGATGGAGGGAGTGTACCAGCTTGGAGAGAAAGCAGAGAGAGAAGAGCAGAGGGCTCAGCTGGGAGGCAGAAGGACAGAGAGAAGCTTAGAAGCCATTCCTCAAAGGAGAACCATTCCATTTGCATGAGCCAGTGTCTGGGTGGGGCGGGGTGATGGGCAACAAAGTCATTTTTCATCGGCCTGGCTGCCTGCGACTGGAAAAATTGATCAGTTGAGTCAATAGGCTCCGTGCTCAGACTCAAAGCCCTGGCTGATGTGTGTGCAGGAAATAGGGGAGGTACAGTCCAGCTTTTTCTCATGAGAAACACAGCCTGCTCAGGTATCTGGCTCTCTTTGCCACCATAATTGGCCTCTAAGCCAGAGTAGCATGAAAGACAAATCAATTCCTGACCCACGCGGATTATGAATTCACCCATCACAAGGAAATCTTTCATTCTGAGCTGTCCCAAAGATGAATTCCTGTTTTCCTGGGGGAGGCAATTCATCAGCCCTGCCTGTTTTAAAGGGATCCCATGAGATCAATTCTTTTTCCAGCATCATCCTATGGGAACAGCATAGTCCCTGGAAGGAATCCCGAGGATGTCCCTGAGATCCATCCTTTGAGGATAAATGAACCTTGGCAGCAAAGACTAGTCAGGAGCATGTCAGCTCTAGGGAGCTTGGGGCCAGGGAACAGGACCCTAAGTCTAGGCAGATGGTGTTTCAAGCTTCCTTTAGGGGACAACAGAGGAAGGATTCCCAGGCAGACTTCCAATCTCAGACCCTCAGATTACCTGCCTTTGGGAAGAGGTAGAAGGAAAAGAATGAAGGGAAAAAGAATTTATAGCATCTATGAGCCCCTTGTAACCTAAAAAGAGCTTGAGGAAGACTTTATGGGTGGCATGAAGTCTGACAGGCCATGGAATGGGTACTGAGAGTACTGCCCAACCTCCCCACCAGCCCTAGCCAAGCAAACACACGACCAGTGTGATTCTGAAGCAGTGTATCCTATCCTTTAATGTGGGCATCTTGTTAAGCACAACATCTGATTCAGTATTTAGGGTTTCCCTGGTGAGTTCGATGGTAAAGAATCTGCCTCCAGAGCAGGAGACCTGGGTTCAATCCCTGGGTTGGGAAGAGCCCCTGGAGAAGGGAATGGCAACCCACTCCAGAATTCTTGCCTGGAGAATTCCATGGACAGAGGAGCCTGGCAGGGGTTGTAAAGAGTTGGACTCGACTAAGCGACTAACGGTACTACTACTACAGAGTCAATACATCTAAGTGGGGCTTAAGCATCTATACTACTAACATTTTCCCAGAGGATGCTGAAGACATTGGTCCATGGGCTACACTTTGAGTAGCAAGGTCTTAGAGGAAGTTGATGGGATAAAAGACAGAGAGAGAGAAAAAGAATTGTCATTGTGCGCAACCATGTCCCCCACCAGCTCTGAACCCCACCTGCCCTTTTGGGAACTGCCTCCCTCCCCCCAGTCCCCACCAGGGAAAGGGACCTGGGAAGAGGGCAGTGGGAAGGTGGGCAGGTGGTCTAAGGAGGCTCCACCCAGGCTGAGTCACAGTCTTCAGCCTCTCGTCATCATACACCCAGTGCTTGGCCGTCTCAGTTTATTGCCTCCTGCGGCTCCCGGCTCAGGCAGAGTAATTACAGTTGAGGCCCTGATGAATTGGGGGGCAGTAATTAAAGTGCCTATTGATTTTCTACTTAGGAGTTCCCTGTAGCTGGAAACAAAAGTCGGGAGGGAAGCGAGATAAACAATCCGGGCAAGGTATTTGGAAACGGGGGACTGTTCAGGGTGCATTAGCCAGGCCTGCAGCCTCCAAGGAGGAACCGTGGACTACTCATTTATCACCAGCCCATCTACGTAGAATCTGAGAATTGATCAGCCAGTCAATATACTTCTGGGGCGTTGTGCCAGCAGAGAAGTGGGAGGAGGGGGTCTTCATCCTCATCTCTCCAAACCATGAATCTGTCTTGTTTTGCTGCTTCATTCGGCTTATTTTAATTATGAGTTGAAGCATTTGTTTCATTTATATCATCTATTTCCATCTGACAACAATAGGCTTTCTATTGCTAGAAATCTGGTTTCTGGTGGCCTCTGAGGCCAGACACCAGAAAGCTTGGGATGGGGGGAAGATGGGGAAGGAAGGTCACAGATGAAGTTCTGGGGTCCAGGACTGGAAGCTGGAAAGGGCCTGGATACAAAGAGGGTCCCGGAGGCTGACCAGCTCCAGAGGTGGGAGGAGTCTCAAAGAGAGGATCAAGCCAGACATTGGGGAAAAGAAAGTGTACAGGCAGAGGACATGGCAGAACCTAGAGAGAAGATGAGAGAAAAGGGCCATGAGAGAAAGAAAAAGAGGCATTCGATCTCTTTGCAGAATGTGCTTGCCTCAAAAAGTAAAAACTCCACTCTGTATGACAGTCTCTAGGTCCATCCATGTCTCTGCAAGTGGCATTATTTCATTCTTTTTTATGGCCAAGTAATACTCCACAGTGTACATGTACCGCATCTTTATCCATTCCTCTGTTGATGGACATTTAGGTTGCTTCCATATCCTGGATATTGTAAACAGCACTGAGGTACAGATGAAACTGTTTGCAAGGCAGAAATAGAGGCTCAGACGTAGAGAACAAATGTATGAACCCCAAGTGGGGGGAGGAAAAAGAGGAGGTGACATGAGTTGGGAGATTGAGATTGACATATATACACTCCCATGCATAAAACAGATACGAATGAGAACCTGCTGTGTGACACAGGGAACTCTATCCAGGGCTCTATGGTGACCGAAATGGGAAGGAAATACAGCCCCTCAAAAAAGAGGTGATGTGTGTATACGTATAGCTGATTCTCCTTGTTGTACAGCAGGAACTAACACAACATTGTAAAGCATATACTCCAATAACAGTTTAAAAAAAGAAAGAAAGAGAGGCCCAGAGGTCAAAGGGAGCTAAAGGGGCACATGAAGCAGAGGGGTTTTGGTGGAAATGCAGAGCACATTTAAGTATTATTTAAAGATTGCTTCAGTTATTTGGGGGCATTTAACTCTTAATTCATCTTCCTTTCACTGTGCTAATGTGAAATGTGAAAGAGAAACTAATGAGAAGAAGGCCCAACTGGCAATTTTATTTTAGTCAGCTCCGCGCGCACTCCCTTCCTCCTCTCGCGCCGGGTCCCTTGATCAGAGAAGAGATTCTTTTGTTTCTCCAAGAAACGAGAAACGTTGCTCTTCTCCCCAGCCTGTCCCTTTCCCCCGTCTTCACTGCTGCAGCTGCTTTGGCTGCTTAATGATGATG
Organism: Bos indicus; assembly: GCF_029378745.1. Classification (NCBI taxonomy): domain Eukaryota; kingdom Metazoa; phylum Chordata; class Mammalia; order Artiodactyla; family Bovidae; genus Bos; species Bos indicus. The sequence goes on along the minus strand of NC_091775.1, from coordinate 57,799,015 downwards.
AAGTTAGATTAGGATCTGGGTTTTGAGAATGATTGAAGCTGGGTGAAGAGAAGCGTTTTAGCCTAATGCATGTTGGAATACAATTACCCATTATCCCAGTAAGGGCAGACAATGGGGTGGTGGGGAGTCGTGAGTTGTGGAGAAGTAAGTGGGCTGTTACTTGTTATGAGTTGGATTAAAAAAAATTCTATAGAAATACTGAACGGATTTATTCAGCATATTCAACCTCTTTGCACAATGTGCTTGCATTGAAAACAAAAATCTGCGAGTATGCCCAATAAATTAGCCAAAAGAGGGGGGTGGGAAGGGGGCGAGAGTCTGGTTCCTTGTGTTAAGTAGCTGCTGTGTGCAGATGGTTGTAACAGTGTGCTGCACACAGAGGCTCCAGTCCAGCCCTCGCAAAGCACAGAGAACGGTGCTAAATGTGACCACATTTATCCGACTCAAATCTCAATGGCTCTCTAGTCTGTAGAGTTAAGCTCCAAAGCCTCCCAGGGAAGACCTATCCTGGTTGATCCCAGCTGTCCCAGCATCCCCCTCCCTAACTCCTGGTATGCTGCTTCTGCATCCACCTGCCAGGTCCCAATCATCCCCCTCTGTTCCCCACTTGAGCAAGTGGCACCACCCTTCCTCCAGAAGCCCCACCAGAAGCCCACTGACATCATGGATCTTCCCCCTCACATCCCCAGCTCAACGGGTTGCCCAACCTTTGTCATGCTACCTGGTCACTCTTAGACCCTCACTCCCACATCATCTTTTTTGGACTCTTGAGTTGTTGTAGTGCCCCCCAAGCCCCACTGCTCTTGTCCCATCCTGTTTTACCTTCTGTGCTATCCTCTGAGCAATGTATCCAAAATAAATATCTGACCATGTTATTCTCCATTTTTAATGGCTCCTCACTGCCTACAGAATGAAGTTCTTTCCAGCTGTGTGAGCCTAAGCCTAGGATTCCCCATCTGCAAAATGGAGATTGTCCTGTTGCCTCCCGGGGCCACTGTGAGAAGTAAAAGAGATGATGTGAATGATGTGAGCACACAGCTGGGCACATGGAAATTCCCAACAGTGGGAGGAGGAGATGGTGGTGACGGAGAGAAGAAGAGGGGCTGGTTTTCACTGTTATTATCGTGGAGGAAAGTCTTTATGATCTGGACCCCAATCTACTTTTTCAGCTTTGACTTTTCTTCCTGAACTCCAGATTTAGATGTGTGTGTGTGTGTGTGTGTGTGTGTGTGTGTGTGTAACTCCTTAGAGTCTACTCCCCAGACTCTATCCTCAGTTTTTTCTGACTTAGAAAATGACAATTCCTTCCTTCTAGTAGTTCAGAGCAAAAGCCTTGATGGCAGTCTTTCTCTCATCCTCCATATCCAGCCCATCAGTAAATCTTGTGTATATCTTCAGAGGAAAGATACTCTGCAGGAGGGCATGGCAATCCACTCCAGTATGCTTGCCTGGAGAATCCTATGGAGAGAGGAACCTGGCGGGCTACAGTGAATGGGGTTGTAAAGAGTCGGACACGACTGAAGTGACCTAGCGCACATGTGTATCTTTAGAGTCTGTCTGGAGTCCTTTCCCTCTCATCCCCTCTACCACTGACAGTCTGGTCCCAGGCACCATCTTCCTGCCTGGATGGTGGCAATGGTCTTCCGCCTAGCACTGCTGTTCTGGTCCCACCCCCTTCATGATGTATGTAGTCTCTTCCCAGCTATCAGAAGGCTGCTTTTACAACAGAAGTGGAATCATTCCTCTGCCCCGAAAGCTTCCAGTGGGGCCATTCCAAGGCACTTCTCATTGTAACTCTTCACCCCTATCTTCATCTCCTACTTCTTCTGCCCCCTGGTCCCTCTGTTCCAGCCAAACTGGTCTCCTTCCTCTTTCTCCAATGTGTCAGGCAAGCTCCCGCCTAGGGTTCTGCACTGGTCATTCCTCCTTCTGCCTGAAACACTCTTTCCCCAGATGTCCACATGCCTCATTCTCATCTCCTTCAACTCTTTGGCCCAAATGACACCTTCTCTGTGATGCCTGCTCTGGGGGCCTTATAAAAAACTTCAACCCCTTCCATCACTCTCCATCTCTCTTACTTGGTTCTCTTTTCTACACAGCACTTAACACACCTTCTAACATAGTAAACAATCTACTTAGTTACTATTTTAAAAAATCTATCTCCTTCCTTTAGGGTAAGTTCCATGAGAGCCTTGATTTTTGTCTAGTTTGTTCACTGTTTTGCTCAGCATATATAACAGTGTCTAGCACATAGTAGATGCTCAACAAATCTCGTCAAAGGACTCTTCTGCCATTCATACCATGCTCCAGCAGAAGTAGTCTATTCCAAGGAACACTCTTTCATGCACCTTGGGATCTTTGTTTATATCTGTTTCTCTAAGAGGGCAAGTTCCATTCCCCATCCAGGGCTGGCTCACACTACTATAGATCCTGACACAGGAATCGAATGCAGGTTTCCTGCCCTGCAGGCAGATTATTTACTGTCTGAGCCACCAGGGAAACCCAAATATATTGATGCATTGTTGTAAGTAACTCATGCAATTAAAGATGCAAATAGAATTTTCCTTCCTAAAGTTCCCTCCGAATGGACTAAGGCTCCATTTGTCTGAAATGGTTAGCTGGCCAGAGAGATGCTTCCCTCTCAAGGGCTGAAGGGCTTCCCCTATTCCCTCCCCACCAAGTCTACAGTTCATTTGCCTACTGATGTCACAGCAAGAGATCCTGAAGCCTGGGGGAAACCAATGTCAGAGGTAGACATCTGTCTCTGAGCCCTGAGGCATGCCCTTTTTGTTCAGGGCTGTGAATCCCTTTGTCATCCCCCATAGGATGCAAAAGATGGAAAAGTGGAGGAGAAGAAGGTTAAATGACTTATGCAAGGTCACGTACTGTGTATCACCTTTGATGGAGAGCAGAGAAAATAGACAACAGCAGCAAAGCTATGCCTGGGTCATCCGAGAGCATCGTACAGCACCCTGGGTCTCGGGAGGAAGTGATTATACCTTATTTGGCAGAGAATGGGGAAACACTGAAAACAGGAGTCCATGCCTTATGAAAATTAGTGTGGCAAAGATAAGAAGGGTAAATCAGGGACTTCCCTGGCGGTCCAGTGTTTCAGACTCCATGCTTCCACTGCAGTGAAGCCGGGTTCAATCCCTGGTCAGGTAACTAAGCTGTGAAAGCCGTGTGGCATGGCCAAAAAAAAAAAAAAAAAAAGAAAAGTAAACTAAAGGAAGAGAGTATGAGACCAGGTTATTGCCGTGGTTTCTGAGAAGTGGTTAGGGCCTGAAGTTGGAGTGAAGGAATGCAAAGAGGGGAGGGTGAGGGCCCTGCTCTAGCTCATGATCACTGAGAGGGCTGGGTAATCAGCGAGTCTGAGGAAGGCTATCTGGAGTGCTCTGCACTAAGGCCTCTTCATTTATCACTGCACATTCTCCCAGCAGGATCTCAGCCACTCCTATGACTTTGGCCAGCAGCCATATTGCCACAACTCTCACGTCTGTCACTTTAGCTCTCATCTGCCCCCTGGACCCATAGACATTTTGTAAGCAGCTCCCTGGGAGACCTCATAGGGACCTCGTGCTCAGCATGTGCAGGACAGAACATGCCATCTCCACCCCTTTCAGCCCTATGTCTCAGGGAAAGTTGTCCAGCCAGGATCTAGGAAGTCATCCTATGGCCTTCCCTTCCTACCTCCGTTCACTCGCCAAGTCCTGCCAGTCTATGCCATCTACCCACTTCTTTGTCTCTCCTGCCACCACTGGAGGCCTGCAACCACTCCCTCTTCACTAGACAATTGCAGTAACCACCTTCATGATCTTCCTACTCTTGACATCCTCCAATCCATTCACTCTAGTGATGTGCTATTTTTGTATTTTTTTTAAGTATCTGTTTCTTTAAAAAATTTTTTTAAATTTATTTTTGGTTGTGCTGGGTTGATGCTGTACGCAGGCTTTCTTTCGTTGTTGTGTGTGGCCTCCTCATTGCTGTGGCTTCTCTTGTTTCAGAGCACAGGCTCTAGGTGCACGGACTCATGGGCCGTAGAGCATGGGCTCAGTAGTTGTGGGGCACAAGCTCAGTTGCTCCAAGGCATCTGGAATTTTCCTGGACCTGGGATTGAACCTCTGTCCCCTGCATTGGCAGGCAGATTCTTAACCACTGGACCACCAAGGAAGTCCTTATTTATGTGTTTTTTAATATAATTTTTTAATATGATCTTTGAACAAAGCAAACCTAGCCATACCCTTTTTTCCTACTAAAATGCATCAATAGTTTCCATTGTACTTAGAATAATCTGCTAGATCTTTAATATGGATTCAAGGCATCTCAACCTACCTCTATCTCTTCCTTATTTTGCATTAGAGTAAATTGCAGAGATGTTGATGTCACCCAATAACTCTTGAGCTCTCTGAAAGTGGGGGTCACGTCTGGATAGCAAACATAGGGGGAAGGTGTATTAGTCATTGTTCTCCAGAGAAATAGAACCAATAGGAGACAGATTGATGAATATTATGTTTACTGATGGTAAAGTTCCAAGTACATTTTTTTTTCAATGCTTACTGGTAAAATTATTTCATTCTACAACAAATATGTTTACTTTCCTGCCTTTAGAAACTATACTAACTACAGAAATCCAACTAAGTAACAAATAATGGATTTTCTTGAGTTTTAGGGTCATTTGGACTTTGGTCATTATGTCTGAAGCAAAGGTAGAGGATGTATCCTAGAGAGTATTTAAAAGAAATTCTTGGGACTTCTCTGACAGTCCAGTGATTGAGACTCTGCGCTTCCAATGCAGGGAGTGCAGTTTCAACCCCTGGTTGGGGAGCTAAGATCTCACATGCTTCACAGCCAAAAAACCAAAGCATAAAGCAGAAACTATTGTAACAATTTCAATAAAGACTTTAAAAATGGTCCACATTAAAAAAAAAAAGAAAGAAATTATTGATCTCTTCTTGGAGAGAGTATGTGTTGTGGATGAAGGTGAGGGAGGGGGTACCATTTTGGATGTGTTGCAAAGAAGCTGCATGGTATTGGAAAAGCAGTGGTGAGCTGACACTTGCCACACCAACATCATGGAGTAGTCATGAGAATGGAGTGAGATAACATCCTTGACAGACCCCACAGCCTGGCATGTGATGGATGCTCACTTCCTGTTCTGTGGCTAGGAACCCCCAAATGTGGGGGAAAATATGGTGATAGGATCTATCCTTGCAGGATATCGATGTTCTATCGCTGCTGTTCAGTCTCTAAGTCACGTCTGACTCTTTGTGACCCCATGACTGCCGCACACCAGGCTTCCCTGTCCTTCCCTATCTCCCGAAGTCTGCTCAAACTCATGTCCGTTGTGTCAGTGATGTTTAATGAGGAGAATGTGGTTTTCTTTCTTGCTCTTAAAACCCAATGATTTGCATTTTATTCCTAAAAATTAAGAACACCACAAAATAGTTCATTAAAGGTGTTAGTTAGCCCGGGTTTTACTCTTTGCTATTTTCTCATCATTAGAACAGGGATGTGTGGCTTGTAGGGAGGAAGCCCTAGGAGGCTGATCATTACTCTTCTTGCCTACCCCAGGAGGGCGCAGGGCAGGTGCTACTGCCAGGAGACCCTGTCCTTACAGTGGGAGCAGAGTAGAGAAAAGACAGAGTTGGACTTGCCTTGAGGCCAAAGTGGTTCCCACAGTGATCCCTGGGCAGGGACCTGTGGCTATCGCTCTGCTTGAAATGGGCTTTTCATGTTGCTGACTCTTGGTAAATGGAAAATAATGTTATGCTGTGCTAACGCTTCCCCAGCATTGCTGCATTAAACAAGATGGAAAATGATGCCTAGGTTTTAAAAAAAATCAACCAAAGAAACCATGCAGGGCTCTTTGTACCTGTTCTTAGTCATTAAAAATGTGTTTCTGAAGTGCTAAATTTATAGTTAATTGCACCATTAATTCATTATTTAGCACTATTTTTTTCCTTTATAAAACACCAAACTAAAGTGAATCCAACCAATTACTTGAAGTCTTCGAGATATCACAAAAGGAATGACTTAATTTAGTAAATAATTTTAACTTAAGTAATTATTTACTGAAAGAGAGAGTTGCTGAATGCCTCAGGAGACTGCTTGCTATTGGCCTCATAATAAACCTTCCATGTAATTCTTGATTAATTACTTACACAAACAACATTTTATTTACTTTGAACAAGTTGGGTTGCAAAATGAGGTTTTAAACTATCGGTGGTCTTTTTCAGGTCTGTGAATGTGGGGGATGGGGTTCCAATTCTGCCCGCCTCTGAAGACAAGTCACCCACACTGTCCTGTATCTTAGTGTTCCTTCATACACGAGGGATTTTGTTCCATCCTGTGGTATGGACAAGGTGATCTCCTGTTTTTTGGTTTGGTTCTTGTTTGCCACATGCTTTTAGGTGTCACATACACAGCAGGCACTCAAGTGAATAAGAGATAAATGGAAATGTGTAGCAATACCTGTTGTTGTTGTTTAGTCACCAAGTCGTGTCCTATTCTTTGTGACCCCATGAACTGCAGCACGCCAGGCTTCTCTGTCCATCACTGTCTCTCTGAGTTTGTTCAAACTCATGTGTGCTGTGTCAGCGATGTCATCAGCAGCACTTACCAAAATATTCATGTCTGAGGGCTTCCCTGGTGGCCTAGTGGTTAAGACTTCATTCTCCCAATGCGGGGGTGGCAGGGATGGGGGCTGGATTCAATCCCTAGTTAAGGAACTAAGATTCAGTATTCTGCACCATATTGTCTAAAAAAATAAATAAAACAAAACCATGTCTGTCAAATACAGAATAGAAATCAATAGCATTCAGAGAATTTTTTTTAAAGGCAAGGTAACTAAAGTATTTGGGAAGTAGAAGACAAATGTCTAAATTAGCCAGTGATTTTCAACTTGTCTGGAATCGCAACCTGGAATTTTGTGTGTTCCTACAATGCCCTAGAGCATGTTTATTTTTACAATTAATGTGAGCTACAAGTGTTCTATGAATTTTGTGTAAACCACAAATACCCTCAAGTATTGAAAAGTCACAACTTTTTGAGCATGTCTAGGCATTAGCTTGGAGAAGGCAATGGCACCCCACTCCAGTACTCTTGTCTGGAGAATCCCATGGACGGAGGAGCCTGGTAGGCTGAAGTCAATGGGGTCACACAGAGTCGGACACGACTGAGCGACTTCACTTTCACTTTCCACTTTCATGTATTGGAGAAGGTAATGGCAACCCACTCCAGTACTCTTGCCTGGAGAATCCCATGGACTGAGGAGCCTGGTAGGCTGCAGTCCATGGGGTCGCACAGAGTCGGACACTACTGAAGTGACTTAGCAGCAGCAGCAGCAGCAGGCATTAGCTGGAAGCCATACTAGTGAGGTGAAGCCAACAGAAATGCCTCACTACTTGTGTTTGCTTCTGAACACTGCAAGGAAGAAAGAATAGGACTAGAGGCTTCATCTCTGGAATAGACAACCTTTTAACCCTGGGGACAAATAGCCACAAAAAGGATCTTAAGGATTAATCTTTGAAAACAGCGTAGCTTTACTTTAAAAAGTTTCTTGGAGGTGACCAGTCATCTTCTTGACTCATGTGAAGGACTGTGTATGTAGAAGAGGGATCAAAATTGACCTGTGTGGGCCCAGGGTTCCAGAATCTGGAGCAGTGAGTGGAAGATTCGTAGATAATGAGATCTCCACTAAAGGTAAGGATGAAGTTTCTTAGCGCACTAGGAAATGGCGTGTTCTCATGGAAACACGTTCAAGCAAGGACTGACAACTACAGTGCAACCGTGCTACTACAGAGCGAAGTCAGGCGTGGCGGGGTGATGGCGAGGTCGTCAGGGAGTGCGGGAGCTAGAGGAGCCCTCCGGTCCTTGCTGCTGCTGCTGCTAAGTTGCTTCAGTCGTGTCTGACGCTGTGCGACCCTATGGACAGCAGCCCACCAGGCTCCTCTGTCCAGGGGATTCTCTAGGCAAGAATACTGGAGTAGGTTGCCATTACCACACCCTTTAAAATGTCTTACTGCTTGTTCATGTCCTTCTTTCTTTTTTTAAACTTTTGATTTTGTACTGGGGTATAGCTGATTAACAATGTTGTGATAGTTTCAGGTGAGTAGTGGCAGGACTCAGCCATACGTACACGTGTATCCATTCTCTCCCCAACTCCCCTCCCATCCAGGCTCGCACATAGCATTGTGAGAACTCTGTGCTACACAGTAGGTCCTTGTTGCTTTCATGTCCTTCTTAATGGATGGTGCCCAGTACTGCACTCGGTTCTCCAGGTTCAGGGCACAGTATTGAGTAGGTAATGCTGCCTTTTGATTTGGACCCCAGAGTTTATGTAGAGCTTAGTCCATACTAAGTCCTTCATTGCACCCAGGCCTTAAATATGTCATTCTGATGTTTGATACTGAATTTAAAATCAACCAGATTCCTGCAATTTCCTTAACTGAGCTGCTCCAAAATTATTGACCTTGTAGAGTAGATTTTTAAAAATCATATGTTTATAGAATTATATTTTATCTCAAACTATGATGTTAGCTTCAAACTTCAAACTATGATGTCATTGGCTTGGGAGAGGGCAATGGGTAAGGTCAATGCTGATTCTGTCCCCGAAGGCAACAAATGCTCTTTCCCTTGTGCCTTCTCTAATTTCGTAAGCATGTTCCTACATTTTCATCCCAAGTTAGGACAAGGTTCGGCAAATCTTGTGAAACCTCTCTTGGGACCTTCCTCCAAGTAAAACACAAGACTGAAGAGTTGGAGGAAACCTTAGTGGATGTGTATTTCAACTTTTTTCTTTTGCAGATTAAAAAAATCTAGATTTGTAAAATGAAGAATCTTAGGACAATGTTGTTTGGTCAGTTACATCAACCTATATTTGTTAATATCTTGGCCATTTTTTTCACCTTATCCTTGAAACATTATTAAAAATCTTGCCAATCCTTCAAAAAGACACATACACACACACACACACACACACGTACGAATCCACACGTGTGCACTGGTTTGTTATCTGTTTTGTCTTATGTTGGCTTGGGTGGATCAACTTTTTGTTTCCAAAGGCTCACAAACCACCACTGTATCCTTCTAGAATTTAGATTGATTCTCAGTGTGGAGAATTAAAAAAAAAACAACACTGTAGATTTCTCATTAAAATGGCTTAATAATTGCTTTTAAAAATTTGGCAAATAAGTAAGCATAAATTCAATTCAGAATATGTTTTAAGCTTTGTCCTAGAATTTGGGAATCTACAATGGTTGAGGTCAAGGCTTAATTGTGCTTCTTCATATATCCCAAAGTCAATGCGCCCTTCACCAGATAGACCTTCTCTCTCCTAGTGTGTGGCCTTGGTATTAGGCTCTACTGGGGAATGGCTGGCAAAAACCTTAAAAGCTGGGAGTTAGATGGGTAGGGAATTGCTAAATCGGTAGACAAGGGTGGACCTTGTCCATCTCAAACACTGGACGAGCTCAGCACTGAATGACCAGCTTCCAACACCATCCAGCCCTCATTCCAACTGGAGGAGACTCTGGACTCTGGCTCCAGCCCCACCCTCCTTCAGCTCTTGGCATTTTTGTTTTCACCTTGTCAAGGAAATAAAATACCCTCAGGTCCCTTCACCTTCCTCCTTTTGCCCAGACACACTGCATACAGAAAATTATCCCAAAACAGAAGGGAGCTGTTGATAAGCCTGCATGGGCATCTGTGAAAGCACATATCATCTGAATGACAGGTTTGCATGTAAACAGCCGCAACTCATGAAAATAGTTTTTAATCTACTTGAAAGGCATATTCTCAGAAGGAAAACAAGTTCCCTCCAGGTGCGTGGAAGCTCTTTGAAAGAGGAGCTGCTGCAGCAAAAATACAAGCCATTATGAAATTCTGCTTTTCATGACCCCTTTCTTTTCTTCCTTTTCTGCCACCTTCCCTGCCCCTTCCCATCTGTGAATCTATCTCTGGAGGGCTTTTGACTGGAGAGAGAGGGAAACAGGGAACTAGGGGAATGAATTCTCTTCTTCCCAGCAGATCAAGGCTAAGTTCCATTAATTGGGCACTGCTTGACTTTCCACTGAATGTCGAATTTAAGACTTTCCTTCTCCAGGAGGACTGGCCTCCCCATTGCCTCTCCTTTCCAAGTCTCTGCCACTCTCCAACTCACCCCCACCATGTCCCAGGGTTCTTGAGAGGCTCAACTTCTGTACACTGGGGCACACACACTACTTTCCTTGACTAGAGCCATCCTGTTGCGTCATGTTACAGTATAAAGACCTTTTAAATTAAATTAAACTTGTCATTGCAGTAGAATAGACATAACAGGCAATTTACTATTTTTAACATATAGCTCTGAGACATTAGCACATTCACACTGGTGTGCAACCATCACCTTTATTCACCTATACAACATTTTCATCATCCCAAACTGAAACCCTGCACCTGTTAAACAATGACTCCTTATTCCCCCCTCTCTAAATTTTAATTATATAAATAGCAGAGGAACGCACTGTTAAAATAAATACAAAAATAGTGTTTGTACTAAAAATAGTACAAATACAGTAAATCCTCTTTTGACTATCACAGCCCATGCCAATACCTCCCTTAGAGTTAATGACTACACTGACCTAAATACATTAATATAATCAAGGTTTTGTATGTAGCTTTTATACAAGTGATATATACACAAATGTCACATCATATCATAGCAATGCTATTCACAGTGATATCACTGTTCTGATACTTGCTATTTCCATTCAGCCAAACCTTGGAGATCATTCCATGTCAGTACCTGGAAACCTACTTCATTATTTTTAACAGCTACATAGTAATTAGAGTTATACCATAATTAGCCATTTCCCTATTTGTTTCCCTGGTGGCTCAGATGGTAAAGAAATCTGCCTCCAACTCAAGAGAACTGGGTTCGATCCCCGGGTCAAGAAGATCCCTTGGAGAAGGGAATGGCTATCACTCCAGTATTCTTGCTGGAGAATCCCATGGACAGAGGAGCCTGGTGGGCTACAGTCCATAGGGTCGCAAAGAGTTGGGCACAAGTGGGCAACTATTTGTTTCCAGATATTGTTCATTTGCACAACTGAGCAACTGTTTCCAGATATTGTTCATTACATATAATGTTGCAGTGAACATGAGAATGAAGCAGATATTTTTGTTTCTTAAGAGCAGATCCACAGAAACAACAGCAGGATCATAGGATTTACATACCCTTACTTTTTATAGAAGCCACTGGATTGCCTTCCAAAGTGGCTGTGATCATTTATGCTCCAACCAACAATATACAGAAGTATTGGCTTCCCCACATTCTTCAACACTTGATGCCAAAAATAGATATATGTGTCAAGTGGATACTTTCTGCCAGGCATAGTTTTGAATGCTTTATGTGTGCGAAATCGTTTGATGTTTACAACAACCCAGTGAGATAGATGTTGATATTATTACCCTTTTAGAGATCCAGAGAAGCTAAGAATCTAGTCCTGGGGCACACACTGGCAAGTGGTAGAGCCTGCCTTCTGAGCCCATGCCCTTACCCATGATGTCATTTTACCTGATTGCTGCCCATCTGATAGATTAGACATGGCATCTCCTGGGTGCTTTTATTTGCACCTTCCTGATTGCTCATTTGGAGAAGGAAATGGCAGCCCACTCCAGTGTTCTTGCCTGGAGAATCCCAGAGACGGGGGAGCCTGGTGGGCTGCTGTCTATGGGGTCGCACAGAATCGGACGCGAGAGGGACTGTCTTTTCATATGTTTATTAGCCAGCTGAATTTTCTCTTTTTGTGTGTTGCCTGTTCCTATCTGTTGCTTTTTTCTATTGGGTGGTTTATTGTAGTTTAAGAAATGGTTCTGTCCGATATCTTTGGTGAAGGATTATTATTTGTACCTTAATTAAAATGATCAGAAAGCCAAGTGTTAACTGAGCCTAGACATTATCAACCTGAGTGAAAGGCAGGGTAAATGAAATTCAAACATTCCTGTAGACACTCAAGAAATTTCCATACAAACGTGAACATTCAATTATTCTTTCATTGACTAACTTTTTAAATTGCACTGTACAAAGGAAAAACACATATCACAGAAGCTTTAGTAGACATCTCATTCAAAACAAGGAGCTATTAACCTTTTTCAGTAAGTTGATCTATAATGAATGCATTACTAATTGTTTTCACCTACTTTTGCCAATGGCCCTCTACTAAAAATACAGAGACTGTCAATTAGCCAAATAAGAACCTGTCAATGTAAATATTAAAGTTGATATATTATTAGCCTTTCAGAGAGGAAATTATTCTCAGAGAATATATATTTTAATCCTCTCTTCTTTCCTTCCTTTTTCCTTTTTTTTTTTTTCCTTTCCTGCCTTATTTTTTTAAAAAAACTTTCCTGGAATGTCAAAATATGTTGCTCTGTACAGAGCAGATGCTAAGAATTCTGGATGTATATTTTGAATTACTATATTTGAGCAGGAAACTGTCTGTGGTAGAGAACTGAACACTTTAGGGATAACTGTGCTTTTTAAATGAGAGCAGATCCAAAGGAGTCTACATCTTTCAAGCGTGTTTTTACTCCCAAGAAGAAAGAAAAAAGCGACACCCTCATTTGGGATTGATCCAGAACAGCCCTGAAATGCAGAACATTTAACGGCTCCAGATGTTTATCTGTGTGTATTGGGCAGGTGCATCCAAATTCAAACCCGAAATCTTCCGGGACTGCGGCGCACACGCTGCCATTCATATAGGATTTTTTTTTTTTTCCTGGAAGCTCTTTTTCAGTAAGCACTCTGCGTGCGCACGCACCTGCTGTGCCTAGAGGTAGGATTATAGCAAGTGTATTTCTGACCCTTTACCTCATTTCAGCATGAGCTAGCCAGACACCGCCTCCCTCTCTGTTTTCGTTTCCCGCCCCCCTCATCTACCAAGAGGCTCGGTCCAGGCTGCCCGGTCTTTTGCCAAAGATGCCCTTCTTCCAGTCTGCTGATCTGGAGGAAGGATGGTGCTCAAGGGTCCTCAAATCAGTGTTTCCAGGGACTCCCTTTCTTTAGAGTACAAAGAAAGCTGGCTGGGTGACACCCCAGAGGTGGCACGTCAGTCTGAGAATCGCCTGAGCCACTGTGCTGGCGTCAGTGGGTGGAGTGGCGCTGAGAACAGGGTCTGTGAGGCGCCTGTATTTATTCTTCTCACCGTGGGCGCCTCCTGACCTGCACCGTGGGGTCCCAGTGCCGGGCCATTTAGCGCACATGGAAGATGTAATAGCCGCAAAGGGTGATTTGGAGTCACCCCTAGTGTGTCTTCCTTTGAAAATTTCCCTGGAAGGTGAGCCGCTTGACTTGCCATTTTTAGAAGACAAAAATAATTAAGGGGTAGGAGTGTTTAATCAGGCTGTCAGTAAACAAAATTGATTTCACATCTTTTGTGTTACAGAGAGCTCACTGTGCTGCACTGTAGATTGACTGCCAGATACCTGTGTTCTGGAGCCTCTAGTCTGGCAAGTGAAGTCACAGTCTTGGAATTGGGAGACAGGCCTGAAGGTCCTGGGATCAGTGCTTCTCCTACTTTAATATGTAGAGGAGTCACTTGGGGATCCCGTGAAAGTGCAGAGTAACTCCATGGGTCTATGGGGCCCAGATTCTGCATTTTTGCCCAACAAGCTCCCTCCTAAGCCCTGCACTACTGTTCTCCCACTGGTGCATGAGGAGTCCAGGCTCTCACTCCATGTTAAAATTTCTTCTTAGTTGGGAAAGCCATTAAGATAAAGTTGAAAGAATATTAGATTGAGGGTCACTGTACAAGCGTTCTAGCTTTGCCACTCACTAGTGAGTAACCTTAAGGAGACCATCTGGAGAAACCCTGCTCTAAGCTTCATTATTACTCTAACTCCAGCCTCAACTCTTCCCTCTAAAATCCCCACCTTGGGATTTCCCTGGTGGTTAAGACTCCGGGCTTCTACTTCAGGGGGCGCTGGTTGTATCCCTGGTCAGGCAACGCACATGCTGGCTCCAACAGCCAAAAAAAAAAATGAATAAATCCTCAGTTCTTGTGAGTCCATCCAGTGGGGTACCTGCTAGCCAGCTGGGGACTGGGGATGCTGGACTGCTTGCAGAAAGGCTTTTCTCTAAATGTTCCCACTGTTGGTAGGAGTATTTTTGTTTTGTTTTTAATTTCTATTTTAGGAGAAACCATTTCGAAAAGTAGGCATTGGGTGAGCGCTCAAGACCAGGGTGAGAAGAAGTGTGGGTGGGGTGAGTGGATCTGGGCGGTCCATCTTCCTGGTGGAGAGAGGAACAGGGAGGGGGAGCTGTCAGACAGGGATGAGGCAAGAGCACAGAGAGAGGAAGGAACAAGGGGAAAGATGGGAAAAAAGGAGCTGCAAGAGCAGAAAGTAAAAGCTTTTGGGGGTTCAGGGAGATGATAACTGGAGCATGAGCCAGTGTTTTGGCAGAAGCAGAGAAGTATAGGAATAGACAGCAGAGAAAGCGCACGGATGACGTATCGGGTTTTACCAAGTGATGCGGAGTGAAAGGAACTGTAGAGGGAAAAAGAGAAATCAAAAGAGCAAACTCAGGGGCTGAAGATGGTGTTTATTTGGGCGGAAGGCCTAAGAATTTGGGCAGGGAGAGGAGGACAAAGCCTTTGAGGTGATATTTCGTAAGGGCTGAATTTTCAGGTATCAATGAGTGGGGCAGAGAATCAGGCAGGATGTGAGGAAGCCAAATGGATAGGGGAAAAAAAGGGGAGGCCCTTTGGCGGCGATGCAGAGCCTGCTGGGGTCAGAAGAGGAGCAATGAATGGGATCCAAGGAGATCCAGCTTCCACCTCAGTGGTCTGCTCTCCCCAGTGCTCTCCAAGCCCAGCTCTTGCTAGCCCCACAGTACAGCCTTCCTGAGGGCATGGAAGCTTCTCTGGAGCTGAGGCCCTTCTCTGGAAGGTCCCTATGTGTGGAGGAAACAAGGAACCTGCACTTTGCCCACATGCACTTCTTGGGAAGCTGGCAGCACCCAGATCTTAGCAAAGGCTCAAAGGTACAGGACATTGAATTAAAAAGCAGTGACTTCACTCCTGAGCTTGGTTCTGATGCTGGATTGGGGAACTATTGGTGGGAATGTGCTTCACAGAATCCGAATTATGGGCAGTGAAATTGACTGAGGGCCCCAGATGATGTGTTCTGAAATCTATGGCTGCATTAGCTGGATCCTATACTTCCCATGGACTGCTCCCAGCCAATGACTATGCTGGGGACACCAAGGCAGACCAGCTCCAGTTCCTTCAGGTCTCTGATGGGTGTCTCCAGCTAGAGGACTCCCTAAGAGCATTGCCGACTTTAAATCTTGTTCAGTTGACCAGCTATCTAGATGCTTCCACCCAACCTGCTCTCTTTCATGGTGGTTGGACAATTCTCCCAGCCTCACCCACTTCCTTCCCCATTCCCTCTCTCGGGTGAAATTCTTCTGTGCTTAGTCCAGTGACTTCTGCTTTTCTGAGGACCCACACTAATACACAAGAAGGGACCAAGAAGGGCAGAGGAAATGAGTCAGGTTTGTATCTGTTAATGCTATAAATATCAGAAAGGGTTCTTGGGAAAGCACACAAGTGGAAGAGAAGAAGGGGAGCCCAAGACATGGGAGATATCAAGGGAGATGATTCTGGGTTACCCACTCCCATTCTTATTTCCTGGAAACTCTGATTTCTACCCCCACCCAAAATCTCCATTTTAAGGCTTCCCATCTCTGACTACCACCTCCTGACTTCCCAGCTCAGTCCCTTTTTCATCCCTACCCTAACAATTCTTCCACCTTTCCAAAACACAAAACCCATTGATCTTGCCAACTTTGTACTGTGCTCCCCCATCCTGCCCTACCCTACTCCTATCCTGCTTGGGTGCCTTTGGTCTTCATTTTGTCCATGCACGATCTTCATTGATTCCCTCCCACATCTTGTCCTCCCAGTGTCCTGGGTGGCAAATCCCTAACCTTGGTTAGATCCAACTCTTTGCCTATTCCATGTTTACATATATACAGCTGAAAATGGCTGAGGAAAAAAAAAAAAAAAAAAAAACCCAAACCTAACCATAATGTCACTTTACATTCATGGCCACCAACTCAAGTTAGCCCTTAGCTCTGCTGGGCAATACTACTGCATTTTCCTAGTCCATTCACTCTCCTCTCCTGCATGGCAATCTCTTAACTTCTCTTCTTGCAAAACTCCCTCCTTCCTCTTTACTGTCATCTGATTTTTCTCCTCTCACAGTCTTCTCTTTCTCAGTTTTGTCAGCTCCATTCTTCTAGTTACTGTGGCCAAACCTTGAAGTCATCCTTGATTTCTCTCTTTGTCCACATCCTCCATCAAGCTATTGGCAAACCCCATTGGTTCCACCTTCTACATGTCTCCAAACTCTAGTCTCATCTCTTTGTCTGTCTCCATCAACTTGCACTTGGATTCCTGCAGCGCCTCCTAATGGGTCTAATTCCTCCCTCCAACCTTGCCTTCCCACCCCCGGTCTATTCTTAGCACATTGAGCAGAGTGGTCAAGTTAGATCTCCTGCTGACAATCCTCCAATAACTTTCTAGCTCACTTAGAGTGAAAAAGCAAAGCTGTTACAGCAGAATGCCCTCGTGCTCTCCTCCCCAGGTCACTGACCTCATCTCTTGCTCCTGGTCCACTTTGTCCTTTCTCCTCTAGCTTCATCTGCCATGCCTCCTTGACCCTTCACTCTAACCACACTGGCCTCCTCACTCTTCCTTAGACACACCAAAAGAGTCACATCTTTGGGCTCCTTGTTCCCTCCTCTCAGAAACCCTCTCTCACTCAAACCGAATCTCTCCATTCCTTTGTGTCTGCTCTTAAGGGTCACCTTTCTGTGAGGCCTCCTTGACCACCTGTTATAGAAGGCCAAGTCCCCTCCCTCCCTCCCTGCCACCTCCACCCCCTATATCCTACGTGGTCTTTTCTTCTTATTTGGCACAGATCACCGTTGACATGGGACATGTTTTCTCGTTTGCTGTCTGTCTTCCTTAACTAGAATGTAGACTCCACGAGAGTAGTTTGATTGTTTCACATGGGAGATGCTCCATGGTTGAAATAATAAATTAGTGAAAGCTGAACAAGATAAAGGGATCTAGCTGATGGGAGAAATACAAGAGGAGGGAGACTTAGACCACAAAGAAATATCTCCTAGGAAAACATTTTGATGGGGAAAGCAAGAAACATGAGGATAAAGAGTCAGATTTCATCATGGACTCCAAAGTCACGATTCTTGTTATGAGCATGAAACTGTCTTTCTAAACCTCAGTCCCCTTATCTGCAAGAAGTGAGAGGAAGAAACCTACCTCTCTGGGTTATTGTGGGCCAAGTCCCCTTGACCTACCCAAGGTGGAACTGAGGCTGACCATCAGCTATCACCTGCTTCTTGCAAAGTTAATGAAACCAGGGAAAACCTTCTTGGGTGAGGGGAAGAGTCCCCAAGGTGGAGAGGATTGCAGAATCTGAAATCACTGTAGCAGAGAATGACCTGGGAGCTGGGCTGGGCCTTTCCCTCCTCTGTTTGTAGCCAGAGGAAGGAGCCACCTTAAGGGAAACAAATGGTGATGTGTTTCTGTATTCAGAACACTGACATTGCTCCAGAAAGAAATGAGAGGAGATTATGCAGGAAGAGAATTGAGTCTGTCAGAAGCTTCAAGAAAAGGGAAAAAAAAAAAAAAAAGATGTAGAAAGGAGCTGTTTGTTGCTCTTTGTTCAGGTTTTTATCTTGAGAGTCTGTTTATAAAAATGTTCTCTCTTGCCCAGACTCTTTTGCTCCTGCCTGGACGTTCTCCCCAGCCCCGCTCCCCGCCTCCTTCCCTGCTCTTGTTTGAGTTAAAGCTCTTTCCTTGATTAAATAATGAATAAAAGCTCTTCCCAAGTCTGGCCTTCCTGGTGCTCCGGAGAAATTACAGATATATGTACATATATATACATGCAAAGTAGCCTGAGATAAAGAGGCTCAAGATAAATAGGTTTCTGGTGGGTTTTTTTTTTTTTTTCTTTTAAAGAAGTGTCATTCATAAAATACACTTACAAACAACACAGATACGAACTAGGGCAAAGCAGCCTAAGTGCAGCTAAATAGTTTGATTTAATAAAGCTCTTGGATTTAAAAGCATGTATTTTTATTGAAAATGATGGTATTTACTTATAAAAATGGGTTGGAACTTGCTCCTGTAGGGTCACTATATCAGTCAGGTACTGAGCTGCTCATGTTATTGTCTATACCAGGAAGGATTACCCAATTCATAACCAATGAACACTTCTCCTTGGCTTTCTTCCCCCAGGGCTCATCAATTAAGACAAATTGTGCACTGCACCATTTGCAGAGCTGCTGTATCTTTACTCTAGAAGACCTGGCCTTGCCAAGTCCACCCCCATATTACACCTCTTTAATCACGTCCCACAGCTGTAAAGAGGAGGAATGCCAACCACCCCAGCTGTCCCCACCCATGTACCTGTGGGGGCTTCTCCCCTTTATCTGCTCCAGATTTGGAAGAGAATCCTTGTTCTCTCCTCACTCATAAATAGTGACATACAGGAATGGGATTTCGAAAAGAAATTTCATAAAGATACTAAAGGAAGGCAAAAGAATTTTTAATGGCATCAAATGAATAAGCAAACAACGTATAATATCTGAGCTCTAGTTAACTCATATGTAGCTACAGGTTGACTAATTTGTTTGTAGGTTCACAGATGTTTCTGTAACTGGGACACCTAACAGAGGACAATTCTGAAATGTAAGACTTACGCGTCTGCAGATACTGGCTTACCTCCATCCATCCATCCAATAATTATTGATATGTATTGACTGAATAACTTGCATAGGACATAGAGGTAAGCAAAAATACCACCATCTCTGGCCTCATGGTGCTTGAAGTCTAGTAAAAAAAAGTGAAAGTGAAAGTGTTGGATTTAAACAGTCATGTTGGACTCTTTGTGAACCCATAAACCACCAGGCTCCTCTGTCCATGGGATTCTCCAGGCAAGAATACTGGAGTAGGTTGCCATTCCCTTCTCCAGAAGATCTTCCTGACTCAGGGATCAAACCCAGGTCTCCCACGTTGCAGACAAATTCTTTGATAGACATCAATTCAATAATCACCCCAATGAACAAATTATAATAAGAGGAAAGTGTTCTGAAAGAGAGGAATATGGTTTAATGAAAGCATATTCCTAGACTAGGAAGTCAGGAAAGTTTTCTATGAAAAATTAATGCTTGAAATGTGATCCAAAGGATTAATAGAACTCAACTAAGGAAGAATGTAGGAGTGCATTCTAGAAAAAGGGGCTTGGAAAGCATGGGAAATCTGAGACCTAGCAAGCAAGCCAGTGGGGCTGAGGCTCAGAGACTAGGCAAGAGTGGTAAGAGGCAAGCCTAGTGGAAAGGAGTTCAAGTCAAGCTGTTCTTGTTGTCTACTGCTGCATAACAAATAGGGCTTCTTTGGTGGCTCAGACAGTAAAGAATCTGCCTGCAATGCAGGAGACCCAGGTTCAATCCCTGGGTCAGGAAGATCCATAACAAATGGCCCCAAAACAGCATCTGAAAACAACAAACATTTATTATCTCAGCTTCACTGGGACTGGAATTCTGGAGCAGCTTAGCTTATTGCTTCTGGTCTCTCATGAAGTCACAGTCAAGATATCACAAGCGCTGCAGTCATCAGAAAGCCTGTCTGGACTGTGGAATCTGCTTGTAAGATAGCTCATGTACATGGCTATTGGCAGAAGACCTCAGACTTCCTTGAGTGACCTCCCCATAGGTCTCCCTGAGGGTCCCCATGACATGGCAGCTGGCTTCCTGCAGAACAGTGATTCAAGAGCCAGAGAGCAAGAAGGAAGCCATGATGCCTTTTAAGTTCTAATCTGGGAAGTCACTCACTGCCACTTCCATTCTGTTCTATTTATTATAGGTGACCCACTAAGTGTAGCCCATACCTAAAAGGAGGAGAATTAGGTGCTGCCTTTGGAAGGGAGATGATCAAAAATTCTGTGGCTTGTTTTAAAATCATCTATGAACCATGGAGGACTTTGCAGCCCTATTAAGATGCATTCATTTGCTAGGTCTGCCATAACAAAAGCACCACAGATTCTGTAGCTTAAACAGTAGAAATGTTTTGTCTCACAGTTTTGGAGGCTAGAAGTCTGAGATCAAGGTGTCAGCAGTGTTCACATCTTCTGAGACTTTCCTTGGCTAATAGATGGTCCTCTTCTCCCTGAGTCTTCTCCCTGGTTGGCCCTCTGCCTGTCTGGGTCCAAATTTCCTCTTGTTATAAGGACACAAGTCATATTGACTTAGGATCCACCCTAAGACCTCATTTTAACTGAAATACTTCTTTAAAGACTCTATGTCCAAAGACAGTCACGTTCTCAGGTACCAGGGGGGGTACGACTTGAGCATGTGAATTTTGCAGGAGGACACATTTCAGGTCACAACACAAGGATTTTTAAGAATAATTTATTTACTTATTCTTGGCTGTGCTGGGTCTTCATGCTGCATGGGCTTTTTTCCAGTTGCAGCGAGTAGAGGCTACTCTCTAGTTGCCATGCACGGGCTTCTCATTGCAGTGGCTTCGCTTGTTCCTGAGCGTGGGCTCTTGGGCGCACAGGCTTCAGTAGTTGGGGCAGGTGGACTCAGTAGCTGTGGCTCCCAGGCTCTAGAGCACAGGCTCAGTAGTTGTGCCACACAGGCTTAGTTGCCCTGCTGCATGTGGGATCTTCCTAGACAAGGGATTGAACCCGCATCTCCTGCATTGGCAGGCAGATTCTTTACCACTGAGCCACAAGGGAAGCTCAACACAAAGATTTTTTTTTTATCTTTTCTTGGAGCAACAGGAAATCGTTGAAGTAACTGTAGGTGTCTGGAGGACATGGCAACCCACTCCAGTATTCTTGCCTGGAAAATTCCATGGACAGGCTTCCCAGTTGGCTCAGTGGTAAAGAATCTGCCTGCCAGTGCAGGAAATGTGGGAAATGTTTGTTTGATCCCTGGATTGGGAAGATCCCCTGGAGAAGGGAAATGAAAATCTACTCCGGTATTCTTGCCTGTATTATCTTACAGACAGAGGAGCATGACAGGCTACAGTCCATGGGGTCGCAAAGAGTTAGACATGACTGAACACCCATTGCAAATGAAGCTGTGGTGAGGGTGGAGTCTCTTTCAGATTTGCATTTAGAAATTCCTCAGGTTGCAGCATGAAGATCTGATTAGAGACAGAGTCAGGTGCAGATTGACTGGAAACCTTAAAGTGATCCAGATGAGAGGGGATGAGTTTGGGGATGAAGGTGGTGACAACAGAGACAAAGGGAGGTAGATAGATTAAAGAGATGCTTAGGAGGCAAAATTGTTAGGATTGTGGCTAGACTGACTATGAGCATGAGAGCTAGAGCTAGGGAGAGTCAACAGTGATTCTTGGAGTTTTGGCTTCTACCCCTGGATGCTGGTGAAGCTATTGCTGACTTAAGAGACAATGGAAGAGGTCCAGGCTTGGAGGTGATGGTAGGAAGATTATGAGTTTGTGATGACTGTGTAGTTGAGGAACCTGGTAGTGAACCAAGAAGAAATATCCCTTGGGATGTGTGAGCTGTTTGGTTCTAAGAGTCAGAGACATCTGACTGCAAATATAAGCCTGTAAGTCATAGGCAGAGAGGTGGTATCTGAAGAAACGACATGGATGAGGCCAGACAGGACTAAAGTATGAGTGAGAAGAGAAAAGGGACTAGGACTGATCTCAAAGAACTCTGGTGCATCCAAGCACTGCATTTTTAGGTCTTATTTTTCTATTTTTCACATACCCTGAATTTGAAAGTACAGCTTAACCGTGTCTTTATGGAACTTGGTATGATACATAGGAGAAGAGGTGAAGGACCAGAGTAATTTAAATTGAATTATTCACTTTATTTGACGGTGCTGGTTCTTCACTGCTGCTTGGGCTTTTTCTAGTTGTGGTGAAGGGGGCTAGTCTCTAGCTGCAGTGTGAAAGTGAAAGTCGCTCAGGCATATCTGACTCTTTGTGACCCCATGGACTATACAGCCCATGGAATTCTCCAGGCCAGAATACTGGAATGGGTAGCCTTCCCCTTCTCCAGGGGACCTTCCCGACCCAGAAACTGAACCGGGGTCTCCTGCATTGCAGGCAGATTCTTTACAACTGAACTGTCGGGGAAGTTACTGTGTGACTCCACCTCCTATTGTGGTGACTCCTCTTGCTGTGGATGGAGCGTGGGCTCTAGGGCACATGGGCTTCAGTAGTTGTGGTGCACAGGCTCAGTTGCCCCACGGCATGAGGGTTCTTCCTGGACCAGGGATTGAACCGATGTCCCCTTCATTGCAGGGCAGATTCTTAACCACTGGACCACCAGGGAAGCCCGAGAAGAGAGCAGTTGGGATGTCCTATTACTATGATCTATTACCCAAGAATGTTTGTGCCCATCTCTCCTAGTGCTGGGCACATGGAAGGATGCCATTTTCTCCTTTTCATGCAGGTACGCATATGTGCTAAAAATGAGATGAAGTCAAAGTGTTCTTAGGTCTTCACTGTGGAAAATTTTTGAACAGTCACCTGTGGCCCACAGGTGAGGATACAGCATTTGCCTCATCCCCATCTCTCCTCTGGGTCAGGAATTACGCAGGAGGGGAGGAGTTGTGGGTGACAAGTGGAGACGGAGATCCTAGGAGACCTAAGCTGGAGAGGAAGGGAAATCAATCATGTTAGGAATGAGATTTTTCTCTTTTTCCTCAAATTAGATCTACCCTCCTTGGATAACCATATGTGTCACAGGGAAAGGTCTGTAGAAAAGGGTCTCTAGGGTAAACAGATCATGTTAAAAGAGGGTTTCTGCCAGGGGATAGAATCTGTGCTCCCAGACAAGGATGACTGATTCAATTTCGCACATGGGATTGAGCACCCTCTCTGTGTCTACTGTGTGTGTTAGGACAAGTCTGGGTAGGAGAGGGTACTTGAGGAAAGAAGAGAGAAGTGGGAAGTGTGGCGAATTTGGCCTCAGAGGTTTCTGATGAGATAACAGAGAACAATGTTGTACAGGAGAATGTAGTATTTAGGAGAGCCCAAGCTTTGGGAGAAATGGGCTATTTCAAAGATCTGACTTGCAGCAACTCTAGCATCCCATTTACGTTACCATTTATCATGTTTATAGCTTATTTTCTGAGTCTCATCATTTGAACATTTCCTTCACAAATGCAGGGGTCTGTGTCTGTTTTGTTCAATGACATATTGCAAGCACCTAGAATGGGGCCTGCACTTAATAGGTGTTCAGTGAACATAAGTGGAACAACTGAATGAGCATTCTTTGGACTTCCGTGAAGCAGGACCGAGGTGGGTCTCCCTGCATGTGGGGATAGCACTGCAGGGCCTCACTTGTGCACAGAAGGTTGCATGATAAGTGTCTCTCTTTACCCTATTTGTCTTATTTGTCTGCATATCTTGGAGGAAAATAGGGCCTATCCTAGGGGCTTATGAAATTCATGACTATTTTCCCCATGCCTCACACTGCCCTTTTAATGAGAACATCTTCACTCCTTCACTGATGACCCCATTTAGGGCAGAATCTCATTTCCACACCTGTCTATCCCTTGGGTGACTCAACTCTCCCCTCTGTGTTCCCTCAGCTGTGCTCTTGCAAAGGAGCCTCCTTATTATTATAGCTGAAAAATTCAAAGCTTTGTTCTTCAAACGTACAAATTTCACACTCTAAGCAGATAAAAATATTGGGGGAAGGAACTTGGAGCACTCTTCAATTATACTGACCATTGCTAGGGCACATTCCATGTGCAGACATATTTGGTCCATTTAAGGTGGATGTGATAAGAGCCACATCAGAAGGGATACTGCAACCAGACTCAGTTCCCAGATGGCCCTGCTCCCTGCAGGGCCAGCCAGGGCCATGTCTAGCTGCACAGGGTCACGTTCTGAGCGCTTCTGGTAGCAGAGAGCCCAGGTTTTTTCTAGGGACTTGAATGTCCTGCCCCAGACCACGTTCACCCTCACCCCTTCCTGTAGACCCTCCTTGGTGCCCCCTGCTCTCGCATGCCTTTTCTCCAAGGTTAATTGGCATCTCAGAATAGTTTTTCTCTCTGAGCCCTTTTTCTAACACCCAGGGATACATTTCTCTCCCTTCAATGTTATTTTCACCTCTGATAATAACATTTTCAACTGTGAAGTATGTCACGGGAACCCAACTGCTTTGCCAACAAGAAGTGCAAAATTGAGCCTAATTAGAAATGAAAATTAATTATATATGAAATAATTTCTAAGGGACTGTAGAGAGGAATAGGGTAGCTGTCTCAGGGAAGCCCTCTCAGAGGAGATAAGAGTTGGATGAGGTCTTGAGAAAGGATTTGGAGCAGTTTGGGATAGCAAGGGGATAAGACCGAAAAAAAGGTTTCTGTTGGAGGACAGAGCCATAGGAAACCTGATTACTCTCCACAGCTGCAGTCTGCTTGTCTGTCAACTAAGCTATCAGATTTCCCCTGATCTGGACATTAAAACCAACATAGAGATTAATAAACCAAGTTCAGAGCTGCAAAAGGACAGGACCTCCGGAGAACTCAGTCAGGACCTGTTTGAGGCTCAGAAGCTGATTTGTAGGGTGTGAAAAGAAAGAACTGGGCATCACTTATTCAGTGAATGCAGGGACGGAAGACCGGTGATTTCACGTTAAGTAGCCTCTCTGGGCCTTGGTGGTCTCGTCTATGAAACAGGGAGAATGACAGTGTCTCCCTCTTTTCTTTGTCTTCTTCTCCTTCCCTTTTCCCTTCTTCTTCTTCCTCTTCTTCTATTCCTTCTTCCCTTTCTTTTCCTCCTTCTTCTCCTTCAATCATTGTCACCACCATTATCATTATCATCATTATCATTATGATTATTCTGAAAACTTTTCATCTCTATGTTTCCTGGACATCACATCCCCCAGGTTTTTTCTTGCTTTACTGATCTTTCTTGGCTTTCTCTTCCTCTGCTCTACCTCTAAATGTTAACATGTGCCAAGGATAGTCCTGGACTTCTTCCTTATCAATATCTGTACATTCTCCAAGATGATATCTAGTTTTTTTTTTTTTTTTATGTAGCTATTTAATTAACATCTAGAACTTTAAAATGGCCCAAACACAAACTCTTGATTTTCTTAACCCCAAGCCAATTCCTCATCCAACCCTCCCCCTTTCCATAAATAGCATCATGATTCACCAAGTCGCTCTGTTTCAGGTTGCTCCTGAAGACATTCTTGCTTCTCTCTCCCTTACGCCTCGTATGCAGTCCATCAGCCAGTCCAGTTCACCTACTCCTGAAACATATCCAGTGTGTGTTCAGGTGTCTCATTCCCTCGGTGACTCCACCCCTCCTTTAGCCACCACCACAGCAGTCTCCTAACTCCTGTTTCTCCTTTTGTTCTACTCTAAGGAGATGGCAATCCACTCCGGTATTCTTGCCTGGAGAATCCCATGGACAGAGGAGCCTGCAGGCTACAGTCCACGGGGTCGCAAGAGTCAGACACAACATAGCGACTAAACCACCACCACCAACCCTTCTCCGCACAAAAGCAGAGGGAAACTTAATTACATCTGATAGAGTCTTATCACTATCAAACTTCTTATCACTAACAAACTTAAATACACATGGCTTCCTCTGGCATATAAGCCAGGAGAAGCCAGTTCTGCCTACCTCTCCCACCTCTCTCCTACTCACCTGCTGAGTTTCTTCCACACTGGTGGAAGGTCCTTCTTCCTTCCCTCAAACCCACCCTGGGATTACTAGCTGTGCCCCTGAAGGTCATGTGGCCAGCTCCTCGTTTCCTTTCATGACTCATTCTGAATGTCACCTCCTCAAGAGGACTTCCAGTCACTCCATCTGAAAGTAGCCATCCAATCATTCACTCTCACATCAGCCTGTTTTAA
The DNA here is from genome assembly GCF_029378745.1 of Bos indicus. Lineage (NCBI taxonomy): Eukaryota > Metazoa > Chordata > Mammalia > Artiodactyla > Bovidae > Bos > Bos indicus. The sequence continues at coordinate 57,773,085 of NC_091775.1, read as the reverse complement.
CTCTCTGCACACACTTATCACCAGGCAATATTTTCTTGTGGGTGTGTTTATTGTTTTACAATGTCCCCACACTAGAACAGAGACCTCATCTATCTTATTCGCTTCAATATCCACCTATGACAGTATCTAGCACATAGTAGGTACTCAATAATTATATATTTATTGAATTTAAAAAACACAAGGCAGTATAATTGAGTAAAAGCACATAGTGGTCGGGCCCAGATATAAGCTAAAACTTGATTCAGTGTGAACTTGTTAGCCTGCCTGCAACCCTGTTTACAGCTGTGTGACCTTGCGCTTCCTTCTCAGCCATTCTGAGCCTTGATTTGTTCATTGCTTCCATAGCAATGCCACTTACTATGATGAATTTTGAGATTATTGCATGAGATAGTGAAAGCATGTAAAATAGTATGCTTTGACCACTATATACCAACAAATACTACCTATTTTTATTAATGTTGAGCCTCTGGGTGGCAATGGAAACTGGCCCCAGGTGATGGAGAGAAGGACTTGGGAAGAGACAAGCCCTCTGGCCCAAGACTGAACAAAAGCAGAGTGAGGGAGTGAAAACTCAACCTGCAGCCTTCCTTTACTCCCCATGGCTAGCCACTCTGTTATAATGCAGCTGCTGGCAGTGCTGTTCAACTGTATATAAATATCGGTGCATTCTAATGGCATTGGATGGTGGTTGATAAAGGCAATGAGAGACAAGGTTGTTGATGTCTGTCTCAGGGCCTCCATGGGACCCAAGCCAGGGTTTTAGCAAGGATCCAAAAGTTGCATCAAGCCAATTGATTCTCTATCGCCCCAGGAAGACACGTTTTCAGGGGCACCGGCAGTCTGGCAAGCAACTGCCTGCTTTAACGAAAGCACACAAACAGAACTATTTCCCAATGTGTCTCTCTCCCTGCCAGCCTGCAGGCCTCCAATCTAAAAGGTAGTTGGCGCTTGGGATTTCTACTGACAAAAACAATGGAAGAAAGACCGAGGTAGGAAAGGTATTTGGCTATACTCCAGGTGTCCCTGGGGAAACAAGGGCTCTTTGTGACAAGCTTCCCATTGAGGGGATGTACAGAAAGGCGCTGGAGTGCTGCCCGGTGTGCTCTGGGTGGACAAGCTGCTGTGTCATCTGGTGGAGGGCAAAGAGCCCCAGGAGGGAACCAGAAAAGCAGTGAACCCAGCTCAAGCCTCTGGTTGTCTCTGGGCTTTATCTCCCATCAGTAACAAGGTACCTGACATATCATGGAGACGTCCCAGACCATGCGGCCCACAGGGCCCAGAACTGTTGTTATCTGTTTGGCTGCCAGATCTCTACTTGACTGTGAGACCCCTGAGGTCAGCAACTGTGTTTCATTCATCTCTGGATCCTCAGAGCCCAGCATGGTGCCAGGCACCCACATGTCGCTGGTAGATGTTTGTTGGCTAAATGCATAGACTTTGACCATATCCTCTCTGGCTTCTGTAGAGAAGATGCAGACTTGGCCTTGTAGCATGGAGATCACTCTCTGAGGGGCAAAAAGCAAGGATGCCAGCAACATGGAGAGCACTGTCCTGTGGGCGGGGAATTTTTGGAAAAAAACTAATAGAATCCAAGGCCCAGTCCCCACCCCATTGTGATTTAACAGAACAGCAAACCCTCATGGCTGCTTCTGGATTTTTTTGAATTGAGCCAGCTTTAAGCATTGTCCGTGCCAAAGGCAAGGGCTTCCAGGCTCATCCAATGGGCTGTCATTTCCTCCCCCTTCAACTGGTCCCACCTCCCTCTACTCAGGGAACAAAACTGAACAAAACGTGGGTGAGTAAAGCAAAGGTGTTTGGGGTCTCCAATAGATTCACTCATTCTCTTATTCATTGTTCACATTCATCTACTCAACTAATCTTCCTTTAGCATCTGCTTTGCTTCAGGCCCAGGGATTTCCCAAGCAGTCCCACAAGAGGGAACAGCAAGCCTGTCATAGGTACTTAGAGAGCTTTTCCCCCAGGCCGCTCTTCCAAGGCAGGGCTGATTCTGAAGTGCTTGATCTTTGAGGCTGCAACTCCAATGGAAAGTATGGGAGCTGCAGGGGTGCTTGTCCACCCCTGCATGAGGGCTCCTCTCTGCACCAACCCAGGATGCCTGGAACCCCAGCATACCTGGAACATAGCAGAGCTTGGGATGACCTTGGCCCAAAGCATCCTGGGGTCCAGTTACTGAAATATCAAAAGGTGTGCATGTGCATGCTAAGTCGCTTCAGTCATATCTGACTCTTTGTGACCCTGTGGGCTTTAGCCTACCAGGCTCTTCTGTCCATGGGATTCTCCAGGCAAGAATACTGGAGTGGGTTGGCATGCCCTCCTCCAGGGGGTCTTCCTGGCCCAGAGATCAAACCAGGGTCTCCAGGCAGGCAGGTTCTTTATCACTAGCACTACCAGGGAAACCCATCAAAAGATGCTCATGAGAAATTGGCTTCCGCTCTCTGAGATGCCTGGTCTACCATGATGCTCACTGTGGAAGCTGGGGGAGGACAGCTCAGCACCCTGGCCCATCTAATTTAATTTATAACTTAGGTCACAGCAGCAATTAGTATGTATTGTTTACATTCCTTCTTAAAACTTTGCCCAAATCCCTGGGTGCTTGAGATGGCTAGTGTATGCACACCCGACTTGTTGAAAGGTTTGAGTGTTCTGGGGGAGGGGAATCTGTGTTGGGGCGGGGACTGACAGCAGAAGATGGGGAGGGCCAGGGAGTCCTTAGCCTGAGCCATCTGGGCTACATCTCGCCTGAAGCATGGGATTCTGACAGGGGCATCTCTCTCTCATTGTCTGTGGCTCACGTTTTCTCGGTGCGGGGAACAGGGACTTGATCAGGGATTCAGTCCTCACTGTTGGCTTCTGAAAAGAAAGGAAGGGCATGAAAGAGATGCCTGGGAAGGACGAATCTCGGCGCGTCTTGTGTCTTGTTCACCTGGGGCTTAACCATGACCTGCCAGTGTTGAGACAGATTCCGAGTTGGGGGAGGAGGCGAGCTGGAAGTTGCCTGGGAGAAAACAAGGGAAATAAAAGAAAGCAAGAGAAAGAACATGTTGATTTATTTTGGATGCTATGTTCTTCCTATTACAGCATGCTTCCTTTCCGGTGGGTGTAAGGAATTGACAAGACTAACGTAGATGAAGCTTTTGGAAAAACAAGTGTTTGTAACAAGATGATAATACAGGGATGGAGGCAGGGTGGTGGAGGCCAGAGTGGGCAGAGGGGTTCTGGAAGGACTCAGAGTTTGAATGGGGCTGCCAGAGGCAAAAGAAGGGTGTGGTGGAGAGGAGAGAGCGACCAGGGCAGGCAGGGCTGAGCACCAGTAGTCTCTGCCACCCACTCAAGGTAAAGAATCAAGAACCCTGGTAGTAGGTGAAGGCCGTGAGCTTTGTGATCTAAGATTGGCTAGGAAGTCTCTGTGTCTATACATGGTCTTTTAAATTAATGATTGTGTGTAAGTATGGGTAGTGCTTTCTATGACACTTCTTGACTGTATGATAATAGTGTTATTGGTCTTATACTTTAGATATTCCTGAGTATATTGGGAAAGCAGGAGTAATACACTGTATTCCATGAAAATAATCCCCAAAGGATTCCATGAAAGCTTAAGTGCATTAAAAAAAAAATCAATTTCTAGGTTTTTTCTTCCTGTGGTAAAACACTCGTGTGTGTGTGGTATGTGCATGCCTGTACGCTGTCAAAATTCAGACCCAGTCACACAGCTGGTAGTAGCCCGTTTCTCACAAAAGGGACCATATTGCTTATAATCCTACTGCCAAACAATGAGTATTTTTTAAGGCCACTTGCCTCATTCTTTCGGGTCCAAATGAAATCTCCAAGCAACACAAATGAACCACAGTGTCCAGGAAAATAGAGATAAATCCATTAATAGAAACAAACATTAGGTTTGTTTGAGTAAAAAGAAATCAAAGATACATGTTAGCTATTTCCTGATGAACTAATGACACGATTTAGGAGAGGAAGGTGGCTTCAGAGATGCTTGGGAACCTGGGAGAACTGAGTGGATGGCTGATATTGGGAGGAACTGATACTTAGACACACTTATGTGGTGATGCCTCCAGTCCCAGGGCATGGGCTTTTGGGTTTGTTTTGTCTTCCCTGCAGAGGTCAAAAATTGAACTGGGCCAGCTACACTATCTTTTCCTGTTCTCTTCATGTCCAAGGACACCCATCTGAGAGAATATTGGCCCCGATTCAAGGTCATGGGCAGAATGAAACTCATGGGCCCCAAAGTGGTCAACTTATGAACTTAACCTTATTCCCAAAGTTGCCTTTTGTTGTTGTTCAGTCACTCAGTCGTGTCTAGCTTTTTGGGACCCCATGAACTGCAGCATGCCAGGATTCCCTGTCCTTCACCATCTCTCAGAACTTGCTCAAACTCATGTCCATTGAGTCCGTGATGCCATCCAACCGTCTTGTCATGTCACTCCCTTCTCCTCCTGCCTTCAATCTTTCTCAGCATCAGGATCTTTTCTAATGAGTCAGCCCTTTGCATCAGGTGGCTGAAGTATTGGAACTTCAGCTTCAGCATCAGTCCTTCCAATGAATATTCAGGGTTGATTTCTTTGGGATTGACTGGTTTGATCTCCTTGCAGTCCCAGGGACTCTCAAGAGTTTTCTCAAACACCACAGCTCAAAAGCATCAAAAGCTTAGCCTTCTTTATGGTCCAAAGTTCCCTAACCAGTGGAATTAACTAGACAGAAATTGCTGGGCAAGTAGCCTTTAGTGTGACCTGTGATCAGCATTCAATAAGTATTGTTCAAATAGACGAATGAACTGTTAGGTGGAGAAGAACACTGTGGTGGAGAAAGGTCGCAGGTCAGTTATTGGATTTGTGATTTATGCATAAGAAGATGAGTGGTAATGTTTCAAGTGCTTTCCTTGATCACCTAGGAAAAAAGCAAGTTTGTAGTAGATTGAATATCAATTACCAAGGGACAGAAAGAAGAAACTTGTCAGTGAGAGCAAATTGAAGAAATTCAAGAAAAGATGAACTCCAGAATTCTAGGGGGAAAAGGATATTCAGAAATGTGGAGTCTCAGAGAGCTGATGGAGAATGAAGACTCAGATGTAATGTAACTTAGAGGGAAGGAACCGAGGCTGTTTGACACAAGAAAACAGGGGGGAAAGCCAGCAAAGGAAGGTCAACTATCTAAAATCCACAGAACCTTAATTTATGTGGGATTTGCAAAACTCCTGAGGAATCCCAGTGTGCAGTTAAGACGTGCTACATAGATAAAAGGGCTTCTGTGGTCAAAGCAGTTTGTGAAACACTGAGTTAGACAATGATGAATCCACAGACCTCAGAGCCTTTAATACGATCATGTACACTGTCAGCCTCTATAAGGAAGACACAGTGCTGGCATTTCCCAAACTTAGTTGATGATAGAACACTTTTTTCTCAGAGCATTAGACAGAGGAGGGTTTCCCTGATAGCTTGGTCGGTAAAGAAACCACCTGCAAAGTGGGAGATCTGGGTTTAATCCCTGGGTTGGAAAGATCCCCTGGAGAAGGGAATGGCTACCCACTTCAGTATTCTGGCCTGGAGAATTCCATGGATGGGGTGGCAAAAGTTGGACACGTCTGAGCAACTTTCACTTTCATTTGACAGAGTGGGTATTTGAAGAACATCAGAAAATGCTGAACATGCTTCATTTATGTTGGGTCTCTTTGGACTGTGGTGTGTGTTGTGACAAGAAAAACATTAAGCTAAATGTTTAATTAAAGTTTTGGTCCTTGTCCTTGCCAATTGCTACCTGTGTGACTTTGGACGTTATGCAACCCCTCTGGGCTCCCTCATATGTCTAATGATGATGCTCTAGATGACACTGAAGTCTTATGCCGTCTCAGGCTTTATCGTTCTAATCAGTTCCCTTTGATTATTTGGAACCATGAGTGTCTAAAGCGATGGATGGGTGAAATCCATTCATCACTTGATTGATTTTCTGTCTCCCTCCCTAAACTGTAAGTTCTGGAAAGGCAGGGTCTGCTTCTGTTTTATCCGCACTGTTGGAGCCGTAGTGCCTAACACGGGATGGAAACACAGTAGAAGTACATTTGGTTGAATGAATGAATGAGTGGCTTCATATTTTGGGAGCCCTCATGTCATGTCTATCAGAAAGGAAGATGGATTTTCAGCCTTCCTCCAATAGCAGTCAGGCTGACACACACATCCAGCAGAGAGATGCCACATGGACACTCTTCTGGATAGGGCTGGCAAGGCATCAGTATCTCTATGGACACCCTTCTGGGGTGAACATCTCTGGGTTCCTGCGTCCCACAGAGTCCAGAGGCAGGCTGTAGAAAGAGTTAGCATCTTCCTCTCCAGGAGCAGGGTGGCTTCTTCCCCACAGTCACTCTCCTGTTGGTGCAGCAGCTTGAAGCTCACAGATTGCCTTCTCACAAGACCGGAGCTGTCTGAACGTGGAGCTGATCGCTTCATTGTCAGCTTCTGCAGACTTGGTGGCTGGCAGTAAGAATCTATTTTCTCTCGCTAAATTAATCACCGTTGGAAGCTGATCTCCTGGGGTTTCCCCAAACCCACACCCATACATTCTCACACCGCTCTCACTCGGTCTGGTCTGTCCTTTCCATGCCCCCTCCTCCCTTCCCTCTTTGCCTCCCAACCCCCACACTTCCCCTCCCTCTGCAGGCATTTGGGCTGAGGGGGGAGATGGGCAGAGAGGTGCTGGCCCAGCACCCGCACCGGTCTCTGTGTGAATGTCCAGACGATGGGGTGTGACTGCCTGCCTCGTGCTGGAGGGATTTGGACAGACAAGGGCAGCTCAGCTGCTTCCGCTGGCTCACCTTTGGCCAATTTAAGTGTCTTTGGGGTCTTTTCTGGAGAAGGGTGGTGGCAGCAGAGTCACTCCGTTAGGAAAATTGTTCCACTGAAAGCCACTCTGCCCTGGAGATTGTGGGGTTGGTCTCATCTGGACCGAATTTGATCAGTATTGGTAGCACATTGCCACTTATTGCGTATAAGGAGCTGGGTATTAACCTGATTTTTCTAGGACAAGACTTGATTATCTTTATCGATTAGACCTCTGTGGGCTCCTTGCTCTCTTATGGGAATAAGCTCTGTGTGTGTGTGTGTGATTAGTAAGGAGATAAGGACAGAAGAGCATGGAAGCTTGTTCTCTAGCAAACCATCCGCACACTGAATGTTCACGTCCTAAAATTCGTATGTTGAATACTAATTCCCGAGGTGATTATAGTAGGAGGTGGGGCCTTAGGGAGTTGGTTTTGTCATCAGGATAGAACTCTACTTTGTGAGATTACTGCCCTTATGAAAGAGACCCCAGAGACCTCCCTCACCCCTTCTATCATGCAAAGACACAGTGAGAAAATGGTCATCCATGAATCAGGAAGCCAGCTCCCACTAGAAACTGAATCTGCCAGCACCTTGATCTTGGACTTCCCAGCCTCCAAAACTGTGCAAAGTAAATCTGTCTATAAAAGGCACCTCATCTATGGGATCCTGTTACAGCAGCCTGCAGAGACTAAGACACTTTCTTCTGGATGCTATGAGCACTATAAGAAGTCACTCAAGTGAATGGAGAAAAGGAGAAGTAGGGTCAGATCACAGGCCCATAGACCCCTGCCCAAGTGGTGCCAACCACAAACCCATCCATTGTTTCTGGGAACAGGAGTTTGGAGTAGCCTGAATCTTGTTGCAAACAGAGAAACGGTGGCCTTGTTATTTTGTGGGCTTTCATAGCTCTAGCTACACAGAGAATGCTTCTTGGAGCAATAAGGTTTTAAACTTTTGGACAATTAGAAGAGGGAAACTGTATCATTGTATTACCCTCATAGAATGTGCAGGTCTCCAGAGGCGGACGGCAGCAGGCTCTACACCCCTCGTATTGCACAAGAGTTTGAAAGGATGGTTCCCTGCTACACCCCCTTCCTGCTCCCCTCAGCAGTCCCAGCAGTCTGCATGGGAGGAGAACTGCCATCCGTCTCTGGGCGAGCACCTTTCGGAAGGGTTAGCCTCTCTGCTAGAGTTCTGGGGTCACGTCTGGTTCACAGAGACACTTTCCATGGAGCCTCTCACTCCATCCTACACAGAAGATGGTGGGAATCAGGAGAGGGCAGTACTGCTTCCCAGTGAAAGTACATTTAAAGTAGAATCTGAAATTAAAGGAAATCCCCTCTCCTTAAGGACACTCGAGGTAGATTTAGATGTGGGAAGAGTGGAGGCTTCAAGCCACTCCGAGGGCGAGCATTCCTCACCTCTATGAGCCTGTGTCTTTGTCTAGAACAGGGAATTCTAATCTTCACTCTGTAGGGTCATTGTGAGGATTTACGAGCTTATGTGTAGAAGCAACTGGCCCCTGGGGAGGCTCGCAGTAAGTGATAGCTATGATTATAATATTCATAATCACAAATGAGCGTTGGCAGTAATATGTTTTAACTTTTTCGAAGTGTTTTTCTGTTTGTTGCTGCAGGCTTAATTCCAGCACCAAGAGCCTAGTTTAGCAAAGTGGGGATTTAAGATCCTGAATTCCTGCATTTCTTCCCCCTCAGGGTTAAAACCATCTTTGAGGGTCTTGTGTGATTCAGGAACCATCTCTGGTGACCAAAACCCACTCAGTGAGCAGCACCTACTGAGAGCAAAGAGTATGCTCAGGTGTGCTGGGACCTTCGCGTTAGTGCTAGTTATGGTCAGTGAGGGAGCATGGAAGAAGGTTCTAACCTTCTCTCCACCCTTGGTTCCCTAACCCTGGCCCACCCTGAGCTCAGGAGAGCCAGCCTCAGGTTGAGGGCAGGGCCCTGCAGCAGAGCAAGCTTCAGTCTCTTTCACCATGCTTCTTATATCCTTGCCTTTCCTCCCAGAAAAAGTATTTCCGGTCAGTGACTCTGCCCCAGTGACTTTCCTGAATCCAGTTAGTGGAGTGTGACGTCTTTTCCAGAGGAGGTCATTTCTTAACTCTCACATCTCAATCTTAAGTCTCTTTTGTTGTTATTTAATCACTGAGTGGTGTCCGACTCTGTGACTCCATGGACTGTAGCCTGCCGGGCTCTTCTCTGTCCGTGGGATTTCCCAGGCAAGAATTCTAGAGTGGGTTGTCATTTCCTTCTCCAGGGATCTTCCTGACCCAGGGATTGAACCTGCGTCTCCTGAGTCTCTTGCACTGGCAGGCAGATTCTTTACCACTCAGCCACCAGGGAAGCCTTCACATCATCATAGGGGGAATTTAAAAAGCCCTCCTCTGGATGGCCAGAGAGAGGAGCATGCTGCCTGAGAGATGGCAAATTTCACCCAACTCCCCTTCCTGGGCTTTCTGACGGATGAGCCATGGGGTGACCTGCAGTGTTTCCTCAGGTTTCCTCACAGGTCGTGCTTTGACTGTTCCCCTGCACCTCACCCCTCCCGCTCCCTCTTACTGGACAGCCCACCAGGAGAGCAGGCTTGACCTTGGCTGTCTTTGGCTTCAGCCTCCTCTGGGTCCTGTGGCATCCCCAGCCAGCCACTCACTCACTTGCAGCTTCAGTCTCATTTGATACTGGCCGGTGTCTCCTTCCTCCTCTTCTTTCTTGGCTTAGATGCTGTCTGCTGGGCTGATCCATTGCTGGAAGGCATTCTTCACTCCTCAGCCCCATTGCTCACAACAAAATAAGAGATTTGTACTAAAAAAGGAGGGCTCACCTTAGCCATTGCTTCTCCCTGCCCCCATCCTTCCTGTCCCCCTTTGTCTGTGCACACCCCTACTCTGTCCACAGCTGCAGCGCCCCAGCCGCACCAGAGCCCCCGGAGGTCTTGCTCTGTGCACTGCACTAAGTGCATACCGTACTATCTATGAAGCTTCAATCTTCATGACAGCCCCATGAGGAAGTCCTAACATGATCCCCATCCCAGAGAGAAGTTCAGATCAGTTCCCTAATTTGCCAAAATTCGTACCACCGGAAGCCGGTATCACCAGCATTTAGACCCAGACAGTCTTGTCCCAGGGTCCACTCAAAGCCATTTATCTACCCAAGGATGCAGATGAGACAGATAATGCTGCTATTTTGTTTTTAGGCACGCGCTGGTATTTAGTCCGCACACTCAGACTCCACGTGCACACAGTGTCCCTTTATTCCACTCCTCCTCCCACCCGGTCCTCCCTGTGCCTGCCCCCTCCCCTCCTCCGTGCTCCTTCACTGCAACTCTCTGTGTCTCAGTGTGCGCGCTGGCTATGGAAATACAAAAGGGATGGAGGCAAGGAGTCAGAGCGCTTTGCTGCAAGCTGTCTGCCTTTGTACATTTCTCCTAATCTTCCCATCTCTGTCTCCTGTCTCGGCATGGACATTTCAGTTGACAGTCTGCCAGCATCTCTCCTCTACATCTCTGTCAATATCTCTTTCTCTCACTGCCCCTTTCCCATCTCAACACCCTCCTGCTTTCTCTGTCATGCTTCTCTTCTGTCTTCCCCTCTTGTTCATTTAGCCGTCCCATTTATTACATCAGGGCACAACTAAAAGCGTTTCTGTCCGTGTCTCTGCCTCGCCTGCTCCACCCTCTTTGCCCCCGCTGAGACTCTCAGCTGTAGACGGGAACCAGCTTCAATCCAAGCCCTGTTCCTCGCCAAAGAATCACAGCTCAGGAAGCATGGAGGCACAAGACAGGACATCTCTGTATTTCAAGAGACATCCCGGTCTCCTGGGACAAAATGACTTCTCTTGGTTTATTTATAAACTCTGGGGCTGAGGAGTGGCCTGCATTCAGATGGAGCAGCTGGCTGGCTGGCAATGGGTTTCAGTTGGGGGCCTACGTGGTTCTCGGCCAGGACTTCCTCTCAAAGCCAAGGCCAGGCTGTGTTTAGGAGGAGGCTACACAGTCCCGGGGGAGTTTCATCTCCTGCTCTGTGCCCACAGGCAGGATGGTGGAGGAGCTACGGATTTAATGGAGGGGCAGTGACTGGTACCCAAATCCCCCTACACCTTGCAGGCAAGCGCTGAAGCCGGAGCAAGAAACAACTCAAGCTGGAAAAAGAATCCAGGCCTTGCTCCTCCCTCTGAAAAATTCTCTGCTTCTCTGCTTGTTTCCTCCCAGCCCCCATAGGGATGTCCTTCAGCCTTCCGTGGAACTCATTCACAGTTACTTGCTCGACCCTGGCCCATTCCAAAGAAACTTCAGCTCTTCCAGCCTCACTCCAATCCCTCCTTTCCTCAGTACCACCCTCTACCCCCACGCAGTCCTTTGTTTTAGTCCATGTCTTGTCAATAACAGTCTGTGACATTGCCCTCAGGGCTGGGGACAGCACCTTGTGATAGAATGCTCCTATAACTGGGCATGTGGCCCAGCATAATTGGACTTGGGTATTTTTATGGTGGGATCATGTCTTCTGTTACTGTGGTCCCTCCCCCTTCCCCTGCAGTTGGCCCAGCATCCAGCACCCAGTAGGTGTTCAGTGAACACAGGTAATGGTCCAGATGGCTGGCACCTGGCTGAAATTTGGAGACCTCTGGCCAGTGTCCCCGCTGACAGGTCCAGCACACTGTCCCACAGGGCAGGGAGGATGCATGATGTCCAGCAAGCTTCAGCCCAGCCTCAGTAGTGCTGCAGCTTGGTTCCCAGACACTAGCAATGGAGGCTGGGCCGCCTTATTTGACCCTGACCCTTAAGGATACATTTTATCAATAGCAAAATAAACAGAATGAGCTGGAAGAGTTCTCTTTTCTTGAGCACCAGATCACTGCCCACCTTACTTGAATATTCGTTGGGAACATGGACAGACACAGTCATGGGGAGAAGGGGGTCACCTAGCTACTCTGGAAACAGGAGACGGCACAGCCAGTCACCCTGGCCGACCACAGCTTTCCAGCACACTCAGGTGCTGTGGGTGGTCTTGTCTGAACAGTGCTTCCTAGTCTTTCTACCTTTCCAGAAGGGCAAGGCCATGGACCCGCAAGGATTTCCTCTCTGTCTCTCCAACCCAAACCACTGTGGTGTCCTACATGGTCTCCCTGTCTCTGCCAGGCCCTAGGTTGCAGGCTGATTGTGTTTAATTGCATTTATTTGATCATCAATGCCATCTTTGCCCCCTGGATGCTGTCTTTGAGATCACCCTTTGCTCAGTGCCCTGCAGCTGCAAGCTAGCCCATTCCCAGGTGCTTCTTCCAGGACTGTCTCTGGGCTGGGAGAAGAATGGAGAGAGAGAGAAAGCAGCACGAGAGGCTTCCCCGGTGGCTCAGGGGTAAAGAATCTGCTTGCCAACGCAGTAGACATGAGTTCAAGCCCTGGTCCAGGAGGATCCCACATGTTGTGGGGCAACTAAGCCCACGGGCCAGAACTACTGAAGCGTGCATGCCCTAGAGCCCATACTCCACAGCAGGAGAAGCCACCACAGTGAGAAACCCACCTGCTCAACCAGAGAGTAGCCCCCACTTGCCACAACCAAAGAAATCTCATGCAGCAGTGAAGACCCAGTTCAGCCCAAAACAAACAAATAAATAAAATTAAGTATAAAGAAGAAAGCAGCGAAAGAGGTAGGCAGGCAGGGAGGCAAGATCATTCCAACACCACATCCCCAGAAGGGACCCCAGTGTGAACTGAAGAGTGGCAGGAAGGTGGCCAAGCCTGTAGATTGGTTTCTGTGGCTGGGAGGGCAGGAGACAGAACGGTGGTTTTCAAACCTGGCCGTAAATAAGAATGACTTGGGGCCTATTTAAAAAAATACAGATGCCAGGACCCCACCTTGGGGATTTTAATTCTGTAGATCCAAGGTATAGCTTCCCTGGTGGCTGAGCAGTAAAGAATCCACCTGCAATGCAGGAGACGCAGGTTCAATCCCTGGGTTGGGAAGATCTCCTGGAGAAGGAAATGGCAACCCACTAAAGTATTCTGGCCTGGGAAACCCCAAGGACAGAGGAGCCTGGCAGGCTACAGTCCATGGGGTTGCAAAAGAGTTGCACACAACTTAGTGACTAAGCAACAACAGATTCAAGGTAAGGAAAGGAAACCTGATATTTAAAAGGTCCAAAGTCTCCCACCACCAGGTTGACCCAAGTCTGCAAGGCACAGTGGTCTACCCCAGTTCATCTCCCTGGAGAAGGGAGATGGGCATCACTTTGTTCCTCCCTCATTTCTACTTCCCTCGCCCTTAGTACTGTCCTTTCTAGAATGGCCGAGGGTAGGAAAGAAGAGATTTTATGTATCAGACTGGATTGGGGAAATAATTGAAAGAGTCACCATGATAGCTAGCAATGAATCACAGGTGCCATGAGCCAACTCTTAAGTTGTATAATTGATGCCCATTAGGAATAGCTCTTTCTTTATAATCTTCTAGAAAAGAACGAACATTTGAAGGTGCCTAATGCATTTCTCTGTGGGAAAGCATTCATTTCCGCTGGCACGTTCTGACTTCTTCCCTCCTCTTTCTCTCACTCTTGATCCTCCTTATTCTACTTAATAGAAAACACCTTTCATTTGCCTTTCATTTCTGTAGCCCTTTACAGCTTTCAAACCTCTTTCCTATGTATTATTTCTCCCCAACAAGAATCCAGCGAGGCGCGCAGAGATTTTTAATTCCCAGTTAATAGATGAAGTTCAAAAACATTCAATGACTCAGGTAAGGTCGCTTTAGCAGTAAGTAGTAAATATGGATTGTGTTCTCCTTGACCGAGGCTCAGCCCGCTGCCTGGGTGCTGCCTTTTCCTGGAACTCCACCCCTTCCCTGCTGCCTTGGCTTTTCCTCCCAGGATAAAGTTGTCAGACAAACAATTGGTCAGAGGTTGTCTGCTGCACTGAAAGGCCTGTGAGCGCTGTGGTGGAAAGGTCTCCCTCGTGCCCCAGAGCTGGGAAGGAGGGATGAGCTCTGACACACCCTCCTCCTCTCAAGGGGATGTTTCTCCTGGTGCTGCTGCAAAGAACTAAGACCATGATGGCAGAGGGCCACTCGCCTGCCCAGCTACAGAGGAATGGTGTTACCCAGGGCAGGAGCACGGTGGGACAATAGAGGCAAATCAAGAGAGAAGGACAGGGTTTCCCTGGTGGTTCAGTAGTAAAGAATCTCCTCCTTCTAAGGTAGGAGACATGGGTTTGATCCCTGGTCCAGGAAGATCCCACATGCCTCGCAGCAACTAAGCCTGTGAGCCACAACTATTGAGCTCAGGAGCTGCAGCTACTGAAGCTCAAGCACCCTAGAACCCGTTCTCTGCAACAAGAGAAGCCACCACAATGAGAATCCCTTGCACTGCGGCAAAGGGTAGCCTCCGCTCCCCACAACTAGAGAAAAGCCCGTGCGGCACAGCCAAAAATCAATCAATCAATATTTTTTAAAAAGAAAGGACAACCTTTCTTGAAATATTTATTGGTCTGCTTTTGATAATAGATCTTAATGTTTCTTTACCTTTTTTAGCAATCTGTTATAATGATTATTTGCTTTAAAAATCTTCTATTGTCACTTTGGTTAAGTATTGTTCCACAGTGACTATGATCCTATTTGACAAAATATGTTTAAATCTTTTAATAGCTTTGAAAATCTTTCTCTAATGATACCCCGTATGAAGTTTTTTTGACCTCTAGCTAACTCTGGAATGCTTCTGAGGGCCCATGAAACAACTCAAAGAGAGATATTAAACTAATTAGGCTTATTTAGTATGTTATGTTACATGGTAAACATTGTCAAATGAGTGATGATAAACCTTCTGGGGTTATACTGTACAGCTAAATGTTATTATATAAAATTATTAAAATCTGAATATTGCTAACATTAAAAGAAAGAAAGAAAGGCACCCAGAAGCCCAAGAGTGAGTAGAAAAAAACCCACAAGAGAGCCTCACTGAATGTCCTCTGGCCACATTGTGGGCACTGTCCCTCTGACTTTGCATTCCAGCTCCATATGCCTTCTGGCAGTTGATGGATCAATGCTGTTAGATTTCCATCCACATTTCAGCTCTTCTTTCTGGGTTTCCAGAAAGAAAGCAAGTGTGCTTTTTAATGAAAAAGCACAAGGTGCGGAAGTGGGAAATCATGCCACTGGGAATCCACATGCCTAACCCTAAGGTCTGCCTCTGCTCCTTGTTACCTGAGTGACTTCAGGCATAAGTGTACACTTACTTGCAGAACCTCAGTCACCTCACCTGTAAAATAGGGACAGTGGTAGACGCCTCCCAGTGCTGTGGTGGCTGTAGTGAGATTGTGTGCAGAGGGACTGGCGCTTGGTAAAGATCTAGGAGATCTGAGTCCTCCTTGGGGCTCCATCTCTAACTATTGCATAACTCCTTGTGCAGGGAAATCCCAGGTTCCTTCAGATATGAGCACTGAATAGCTCTATCTGGATGAGAGTTTCTGAGAATGGAAAATGCCATACAAATATAAGGAATGATTCATATATATAAAGAGTAGACAAGTGAAGGAGAAAGGGAGAGAGAGCTTCCTTTCACTTCTTGGTGGCTTCTTCTACTATTTAGCTTTTTTTTTTTATGGCTGATGCCTCCTCTGGCCTTTCCAATTGTGATTCTCATCATCAGTGTCTTTAGAGTGCTATTAGGGGACTCATCATTGTTTCAGTCCCAAAGAGAGTGACCTGCCAGCTGTCCCACCCTCTGCATAGAGTCAGGTGTGTATGGTCTGGCCACTCACCAGGTTAGTTAGGAGCTGCCCAGGAGTCTCCATCAGCGGTCATCAAGCAGGCTGCAGCTGAGCGTGGAGGGGTGAGTTCTGCGTCCTGCCCTCCGGGGTTGATGTTTAAGAGGCTTGGCTTTCTCTCTGGAGTCAAAGGTAGTTCAGCCTAGCCCACTCTCCTTGCAGGTTTTCCGTGGGGATTAATGCAGACGACGATGCTGAGCCCTCAGTGAGATATCAAGTATGGCTAAATCACAGCTCTCTTACCCTAATCTTATCACCTGCCATTAAAGACCAGAATATGAAAGGCTCACGTTTGTAAAGTCCAGCATGGTACCTGCTGCTGTGCTGCTGCAGAGACACTGGAAATAGTTCTCCTTCCCAGCAGTTACTATGGTACCACGCACTTCGAGATGAATATCCCCACACCACCCTTGAGCATTAACCCTGACATTCAGCCTTCCTTTTGCATCCGCCCACAATCGGGTGTGATGTCGACAGCATCTACAGTTTCCAGGACACCTGTCATCCCCCGGAGTGACACCACTCACCCAGGAACCCGGCCCCCCTCCACACTCCCGTGCATGAGGCCACCTGCCAGAATGCAAGTGACAGCTGTCTAACAGCTATGGCCGGGTCTTCTCAAGGAAGCAGGCACTTAGACCTCGGGAGGATGGTGGGATGTCACCGCTCAGATAGCAGCAAGGCCCGGCAGGAGACGAGCTTCTGCTTTAGACAGGAGGGCACCCACGTGCCGGTCCTGCTCCCCCGGGTGTTTGTGGTTGTGCTGTGTTTGCACATCAGCGCTGGCGATTTCACCTGTGCCGTGTGTGTGTGTGTGTGTGTGTGTGTGTGTGTGTGTGTGTGCATCTCTGCTGTGTAGACTCACAGTGACACCTGCGTGCCTGTGCAGACAGCATGCGCGTGGGAGCATGGGTATGCTGCACATTTATGAGTGTACCAGTGTAGTTCAAAGGAGTTATGAACACAGTCTTAGTGTTCCAACTGCTATTTGCGTGACACTGGGGTTCAGGAAGGGTGAAGGGTCCATGACTCTGGGTGGGTGGTGCCAAGCTGGGCCACCCTCAATGAGGCATGTTCAGGAAGGACGCTTGGAACACTCTGTAGTTGCCCGTACCACTTTAGGGGATCCACAGAGGTCCATTTGCTCAGGGGTTGCTAACAAGTCTGTGGTGACAAGCCAACGTGCGTAGTGGGACAGAGCAAGAAGCTGAGAAGAGGGTCCTTGTTCTTCTGGCCACTCTGGATGATGCTTCGCTTCTCCTTGGCAAACTTGATGCAATCTCCCTGTGCTGTGTATCTAGAATCCCCTCACCCAGCAGAAGGAAAAGCAGGCTCAGTAGTCATTTTCCACCCCCATCTCCCCACATCCTGCTCCCCATTCTCCTGTTTCCTTCTTTTCTCTCTTTCTGAGCTCCGACTGAATTAGATTAGTCACATTCTTAATTAACTGTGCTGGTAAGAGCTCTATTAGGTATTAAATGTTTGTCACAATCCAATTAAAAAATCCATCACAGTAGGACAGGTTCTCCAAGGCCCAGCAAAGCGATGCCGGGTGTCCAGGTGCTTTCCTCCCTGCTGGGGATAGGTAAGAGAAGCAGGACCCAGAAAGCCAGAGCGGCAGGCAGTCTCACAAGGCAGGGACAGCCACAGGAAGGGCTGCTCAGAGAGGCTGCCTGCTGTCATGCAAGGACATCACAGTCTGAGCATCCCCAGTGCGTGGAGTACTCAGCCTTAGGGTGATCAGATTTAGGGGGATCAGCCATGCCAGGTTGCATAGGACTGTCTCAAAGGGGCTGGTTGGTCACCTGATCTGCAGCATCACAGCTTCCCCTAATTTCAAGGGCAATGGGGTAAGGCCAGTGGTGTGTGTGTGTGTGTGTATGCATGACCCACGTATGGGAATTGGGTGCACTGTGATGGAGAAAGGCAAGATTGATGGCTTAAGTCTTATGGGAAGGCTTCTGGCTCAAGCATAAAGAATGGAATCTGATGGAGCTGGGGATGTGGTTTCCAGGGGTCCAGCTCTAGGCTAGAGCTGCCATTCAGAACTATGCCATCTGTTCCATTTTAAAGAGACACACTCAGGAGGAGAGCTGTCTGGTGGTAGAAAGAAAAGAAAATGAGCCTTCATCCTTGGGTCCGCAGCCTTTCTTCCTTGACCCTTTCTCCTTTTCCTTAAATGTTCTCCAGGTGGGAGCCCTCCCTCTCCACCTTCTCCCTGGCCAGGCTGGACACACAGATCTCCCAGCTCCCTGGCCATTGAATGGAGGGCCTGTTTTAGCATCCCTTCGGTCCCACACATCACACCACCCCTCCCACTCCCTCCTGGAGCCAGGATAGAGAAGAGAGGATGCAAACAGCATTGCTAATCCACAGAGCTGGGCCCCAGGGTGACATAGTGAGAGGGGTGAGGTGCCTCTGCACTTCCCAGACTTAATCATGCCTCATGCTTTGCAACGTCAAATCTCCTGATGCATTTTCTGGGTTTCTTGTTCTTTGGGTGCCTCTTTTATAACTCTGTTAACCAATGACAACTATACAGTTGGTGCTTCTTATGACTAGCATGCCCAAAACAGCTTTTCGCTCTCAGTTCTTCCCAGTTCCACTCCCCATTCTTTCCATTTCCACTCCCCTCTCCTATACCAGCAGATCTTGACATTTAACCTCCTGGGAAGACCGTCTAGATTAATCCCGCCAAGGAAAAGTCTTTACTCACTCAGTTGTGAGGCCCTGTGGGGCAGGAAGCATGACTCATCTGTCTGAACGCCCTCAGCTCTGGGCCTGGAAAGGAGGTTCATAGGCGGCAATTAAAAGTGTTTGTTGACCAACTAAACGAGCAAGCTCACATTCAAGACTCTCTTCTTTATTTATTCTTCCAGGGTCTCAAATATGCTTGCCCCTCTGCTTCTGCATAAAGCAAACATTTAAACATTGGTCCAGCACCTACTCATCCTTCTGAAAGCGTCTACTGTCCCTATGAGACTCACCTTGTCTGTCTCAGCATAAATATCACACAGAGCAGGACTCCTATATGCTAAATTGTTGCCCCATGAAGTCTCTGGACAAATGGAAGTCCTTGGTACTGACTCTTTATTCTTTCATTTGTTCTTTAATCATCTGTCATGTGCTAACATCCTGAGCCAGAACAAGTACAGGCTTAAAGAGAACTGGAAAGAAATGTCACATCCTGACTTTCCTTCCAAGAGCTCACAATCCGGGAATAAGACATTTGCGAGAAATAGTGAAGTAGCAAGTCAAGGCAGATTTTACTTAAGGGCTCCTGGTGGATGATGCGGGGCTTCAGGAATTCAGACAGGTGAGGGCCTCAGGGTACCAAGCCTCAGAGGATGCCTCACAGCCTGAGCTGGCTCTCAGGAGATGGGAGGCCCTGCAGGAGATATGCAGACATGGAATCAGAAGTAAGCGTGTTGATTGCAGGAAAAGAGTGGTGACTAGCCTGGTGGGAAGCAGCATTTCAGAACTGAAAGGGAATATGAATGGGAACTGATGACAATGACAAATCAAACCAAACTCTGCAGGATGCATCTGCTTCCTCCTCTGTCGCAAAGCCCCAAGCCAGCTGGGAGCCAAGGGTCACTTGGCACAGGGAGACGTTCAAAAGGTTCTCAGGTGCTACCAGCAAAAGGATTTGTGGGGTGTCTTCTGATTTGGTTAGAATCCACGTCTCTGAATTCATGGGGTTTTGGCCTGGATACCCACTGGCCTCACTGAGAAGGTGTGTAGAAACTTCCTTTTGTGGGTGAGTGACAGGCTGATAAGCCAATGGATATTAAGCGACAAAGCTTGTCCTCACTCAGGGAGAAGAGCGACACTTAGGACAGCCCCTCCTTTGACTCACAGCTCTAAAAACACAAAATCAGTTATTGAAGTCAGCACGTCTCTTTTGCTATTGCAGCACCGGTCTCTGTGCTGACTCAGAGGTCAAAGTCAGGGTGACTGCTGAGTAAGGATGCCAAACCCAGAGTCTCCTCCCTGTCCATGTCGGCCACAGGTAGATAAGGCTGGGTGGGGACGGCCACCTGCAGACCAGGTGGGCGGGGCAGGCGAGGAACATTTGTGGAGGACCTGTACTTGTGGCTCAGATGGTAAAAAAAATCCGCCTGCAATGCAAGAGACGGGGGTTTGATCCCTGGGTCGGGAAGATGTCCTGAAGAAGGAAATGGCAACCCATCCAGTATTCTTGCCTGGAGAATTCCATGGACAGAGGAGCCTGGGTGGCTACAATCTCTGGAGTCACAGAGTCGGACATGACTGAGCAACTTTGACTTTGCACTTGACACTCTACCTGAGTCATCGCATTGGGTCTTCACAACAAGTCTGCAAGGTTTTTATTATCTCTATTTTCCTAATGAGGAAATTGAAGTGGTGAGACAAGTAACTTGCCCAAGGTGACTGTGTGTGGATCTTTCCATCCATCTCTTTCTTCAGATATATACTGAGGATCCTCTAGGAGCCCTCAGCCATGCTGTATTGTACTGATGCCCTTTAGTGGAAGGTCAATATCCCCCACCACGCACAAGCAAAGGCACAGCCCTCAGGTTTCCTTGGGTGAGGAGGGCACACGATGGGGCCAGCAGATCTGGCCAGGGCTACCCCGAGTGCTTATTTTGCTACTAGGACAAGTCTAAGTTTCTGAGCCTAGTAGGATCAGAATGTGGACATGAGTTCTGCCTGCAGGGCTGCCAGGTTTAGCAAATAAAAACACAGGATCCCCAGTTAAATTTGAAGTTCAGATAGACAATGAAGAAAATTTTAGTATTAGTAAATCCCATGCAAAATTTAGGACATGTGTGCATACACAGCCGTTCAGTCATGCCTGACCCTTTGTGACCCCATGGACTGTAACCCACCAGGCTCCTCTGTTCATGGGATTCTCCAGGTGAGACTATTAGAATGGATTGCCATTTCCTATTCCAGGCGATCTTCCCGACCCAGGGATTGAACACACATCTCCTACACTGGCAGGTAGATTCTTTACCACTGAGCCACCCAGGAAGCCCATTTGGGACACATATTCTAAACAAAAATTGCTGTTTATCTGAGACTCAAATGTAACTGGATGTTCTTTTATCCAGCAATCTTACCTCCTTGCCACTTGTCATTGCCACAGTGCTGAGTGAAGGACAGAATCTCCATATTCATTCAGGAGTCCAGGCAAGGGGGCAGAAGCGCCTTGGGTAACAAACAGCCTCTGCCCGCTCTGCAGGAGTCAGAGTGGTCCCATACCCCTCAGCATGGCCAGCTTTGCCACACACAAGACAGCAAATCTGTCCAGCTGTACAGTGTCAGCTCCTGGGAGGGGCTCTGTTTCTGCTTCTCATGGCTCCTGAGAACTGGGCACGGGATGATGGGGGAGCTTGGTGGACGCCTCCATCTGGATGGCCAGACGCCTCAAACTGCAGACTCAGTAGGTCCTGACCTGCCGTCTTTTCCTCACATTCGCACCTCACACCTTGTTTTTTATAGTGGTGAATGGGTCACTGAAACTGGAAACTTCTCTCAGCCATTCTCTCTTTCTAGAAACACCCCAGTTATTCAGTAACCATGTGCTATCTCTTTCCCTTTCCACTTCTTTCCATTCTGTCCTCCTGTCCTCATTTCCAGGTCATTACCTAAGTTCCATCCATCTTCAATCTTCATCTGAATTATTTGAGTAACTTTTAATTCATTCTTTTTCCGATCCAGCTTTCATGGCACATGCTCAGGGTGATTTTTGCAAGATATAAACCTGACTGTATACTTGCCCATATTCAGATTGTCACTGGTCCCCTATTAAAATCATGTTAACACCCTTGGCTTTGTATATGAGCCTCTAATGATTTGCACCCTCTCTACATCTTTAGACCCATCCCCTTCTTCTCCCATCTTCATCCCTCTCTCCATCCATCTGAAACCATTGCACTTTCTGAACTTATCATGCTCTTTCCTGATTTTGTCATTCAAAATTTGACTCAACTGTCATCTCCTACAGGAAGTCTTCCCTGGTTCAGAGATTACACAGATGTTTCTCTGGGTTTCCCCAACACTCTGGGAATGCTCAGATAATCACTTATCACACTTTTGTATTTGACTGTTTACTTTTGTAGGAAGCACTGTATCTGGACATAGTAGGTGCTCAATAAACCATAACTGAATAATAAACAATTACAAGATTGAAAATTTATTTCTTTACCAACTCTCTGGGTTCACAAAATGCCAACCTAGGCTAAAACCACTTCCATTTCCCTCCATTTGTTCAGATGCAAGCCCTCTCTCACTTCTTTCTCTCCCTTCTGTATGAGATGGTAGGATCAGCTGCACATGCCAGGCTTCATGTCCTGGATTTGAGACTCTTGGACCTGGAATAGCAAGATCCTAAAGTTACGGAAATCCCCATAATAAAATAAAAGACTCTGTATGATTTCAATTCCTCTTTACTTTTTTAAACTTTTAAGGTCTTCCCTCAGTCAGTAAAAATATGCCTGCAATGCAGGAGGCCCGAGTTTGATTCCTGGGTCGGAAAGATCCTCTGGAGAAGGAAATGGCTACCACTATTCTTGCCTGGAGAATCCCATGGACAGAGGAGCCTGGCAGGCTACAATTCATGGGATTGCAAGAGTTGAGCACGACTTAAAGAGACCAAACCACCACCACATCTCCCAGGACTGCAGCTGCCAGTGCCCCTGACCATGTGGCAGGCCACTGTCAACCCACACCCCTGCCACAGACTCCCACTCACAGGTAAGTCTGGCTGAGTCTCTTGTGAGGTCACTGCTCCTTTCTCCTGGGTCCTGGTGGGCATAATAAGATAACAGACTCTGTATGATTTCAATACCTCTAGACCATTAAATTTCTGCACCCGGTCTTATGTCTCTGGGTGTGTTGCAATGTCTCCTAGTTTATAGTCTACGGGGACTTGAATAGAATTTGTATTCTACTGTTGTGTAAAAATGGAGAAATCTTAATTACATCAAACTGGTTCATAATGCTTTTTAGGTCTACTATATTCTTCTAGTTCTCTGTATATTCAGTTAATTTCTGAGAGTTTGATATTGAAACTCCAACTAAAAGTCTTAACTTATCTACTTAAAACAAGCAATTGTAATATACAGTGGGGCTTCCCTGGTGGCTCAGATGGTAAAGAATCTGCCTGCAATGTGAGAAACCTGGGTTCAATCCCTGGGCTGGGAATATACTGTGGAAGAGGGCGTGTCAACCCACTCCAGTATTCTTACCTGGAGAATCTCCATGGACAGAGCAGCCTGGTGGGCTACAGTCCATGGGGTTGCAAAGAGTCGGACACAACTGAGCGGCTAAGCACAGCATGCAGCACGTATGTCAATTTGTTCTGTACTTTCCAAGTCTCCTGTAAATGAGTTATCATATTTTTATAATTAAAAAAAAGAAATTCCCAAATGGGCTGTGACAGGTCTCAGGGATTAATGAAGTAACCAATTTTGTGCCCCTGGAGACAGGAAATATTGCTGGGGCAGAGGTCACAGTATCAATGAGCTGAACTTCTTGACCTCCATCTGGCACCTATGTAGATTTCCCTGTACTCCACACACTGTGAGTCGCCTGATGCTATTACAGTTGGCTGACTGGGCTCAGGAGACAGGAGAGGATAAAAGAGGAGGTGGGGCTGTGGGTTGGGCTGGAGGGACCAGGAGGCATGTGAGCCGAATAATGACACGCGCACAGGAGGACCGAGGGTCCGATTCAGCCTCTGAGAGTCTCTCTCTGCCAAGTGCTGGAAGAAGACAGATGCTGGGAGAGTCCCTGCCCCTGAGTTCCTGAGTTGAGATGCTCAAACGTCAGACAGGTGAGAGCCAAAGGTATTATTCATTTCTGGGGGCATAAAGCCCCCAGACTCATATCTCTGTTCTAAGGGGTCCAGCCCTTCCTCCTCTTTTCCCACCCAGCACCCAGAGTCGCCTCCTGGAAACCAACTCAAAGACTCCATGTACTCAAAGACTCCACGTGGAAGATCTTGAAGAGGTTTCCTCTCCACCTTCACAGGTTATGCCCTCTGGAAACCCCAGCTCAGTTGATGTCATTAACACTCTTATAGAGACTTTTTTCAAAAACTTGACTTGGGTTTCTAGTTGATAAAAATCCAACTGGGTAATTACATGTCCTACAACAGACACACCTACTGTTTTACTTAAAAAAAAAAAAAAATGATGAATTGTTTTATCCCTGAACGGGAGCACAGTGTGCTCTGTGGAGGAGTGGGAAGTGATCCCTCAGTGGTTTTCACTGCATGGCTGCCCTATTTTATGTGAGTGACAGAGTGTGCATACGGAAGGCAACTTGGAGTGGAGTCAAACAAGCTCTGGAGTTTTCATTCACGTGTTCATTCAGGAAGCATGCCTAGTGCCAAACACAGCACTTGGTGATACACCTTCCCAGAGAACGTTTCCTACTCTCCATTACAGGGAAGAAGGGATTTATAGCAGAAGAAATAATAGTGGATACTGCATTTTGTCTCGCAACTACTATACTGTTATTATCCCTTCAGCACTGGTGAGATAATTAATTATCATGTATAGCGGCCTGCTTCGAAAATACAGGGAAACTGAGGTAGAAGCTGGTGTGCTGGCTTCTGACTGAGGAGGAAGCCATGGCAATTGATGGGCAGCTCCTGTGAGGTGATGGCTCCCATGCGGGTCTCACTCAGTCCTAGGTACCACCTCCACTGTAGACACCCAACAGTCAGGGGCTCAGAAAAAGGACTTGCTGTCCCTGGGAGGCGATGCTCACTGTGCCAAGGAAGCTGGGGCAGTGGAAAGACTGCAGGCTCTGGTGTAAACAGCTCTGAGTTCCAATTCCAGCCTATCTCTTGCCATCTGTGGGAGCTTGTGTAAGTTACTTGTTTCTTTTGGCCTCCTTTGTTCTATTTTAAAAGGGAGGGATGCCGCTTGCTTTGAAGAGTCGTTGAGGTCATTAGAGAGAATGTGTGTAATGTTAGCACGGTGCTGGTCACGGGAAGTGTTCAATAAATGCAATTATCATGCTTATTACAGCTGTGTCCACTGTCAGTCCCTGACTTTTTCTGAGATGCCAGGTGGCAGCATCTGTGACTGACCGTGAGGCTTGCTTCTCCTGTTCACCCTGTCCCAGGCAGTTAAGTCACTCCTCCAGGGTGAATGGTATCCCCAGACCCAGTAGGCAAGTCTTGGCACAGCAAAAGTCCCAGCCCTCCTGGGGGTCGCGGCCCTGCAGGCAAGGATGCAGTGCTGAGATGCAGCCGTCAGCAGGAGGCAGACACTGGGGCCGAGGGTGACAGGAGACGTCTCTCCTCCAACAACTAACCTGAAATTCATCAGATCACGTAAACTGAGGTCCAGCTAAGGGTGGGCGCTCCCGCTTTCCTCCTGTGTGTCTCTCCCTCTCATTCTTCTCTGGTAGGAAGCTTTACATGTCAATTTCACTTATACAAACTTCTTCAGTAGCCAGTACACAAGAGAGGTCTCCAGCCCCCATTCCTATGAAGAAGGACCCTGAATCTGGTCCAGAGAAGGCTAATTTAAAGCTATGGGTTAGGGACTTCCTGGCAGTTCTGTGGTTAAGACTCCTCCCTTCTACTGCAGGGGGCACAGGTTTGATTCCTGCTCTGAGGGAATTAAAATCTCGAAAGAATGCTGTGCTGTGTGGCCAAATAGATAAACAAATAAAGGTGTGGATTACACCACTGTCTTTCAAGTGTCAATAATAACCCCCATGGACTGTAGCCTGTCCAGCTCCTCGGTCTATGGGATTTTCCAAGCAAGACTACTGGAGTGAGTTGCCATTTCCTTCTCCAGGGGATCCTAACCCAAGGATTGAATCCGAGTCTCCTGCATTGCAGGCAAATTCTTTACCCTCTGAGCCACTTTTAGTCTTTTATGAATCACTTGGGACTCTTGTTTAAAAGGAGACTTCTGGATCCAGTATGTTCAAGGCGGAGCCTGAGATTCTGCATTTTTAATAATCTCCCTGGTGATGCTGATGATACCGACCCATGACCATACTTTGAGTGGCTGGGGGAGGGTGGACTGGGTCGATTTGGCTGACCTTCTGCTGCCTGATGCTCTCTCACAAATTCCTCCAGTTTGTCTTTCCATTCCCAGTAGCGAAGGGTGGCCAGATCCCTCTGCAATACACAAAAAAGGTGTCTGGTCAAGAGTATGTGAACAGGGGGAGAGAGGCAAGCAGGCTACAGGGACAGTCAGGCAGGGGTGTCAGGGGGACAGGCGGGACCCAGAGCACTCTGCTGGAGCAGCTCTCACAGCATCTGCTCTGAACGGTCCCCTCAGCACCGTTCTCTTCTCTCTCCGCCTCATCTCCCACTTTGAGTTAGGTTTGCCTCCTCAGTGCCTCTGTACTGGAATTTTCTGTTCACTTGTACGTCTCACCAAGTAGACTGAATACTCTCAAAGGACCTTATTTAACTTTGTATTCTTAGCACATGACATAATGCTTGGCACATAGTAGGCACTTAAGAAATGTCCATGGATTAATCCTAGATGACTTATCCACATACAAGCAGGATGAGGTTCGCTGTCTGGCTCTTCATGCACTTATATTTTGTAAACTTTTAGAAAGCAATATTTGTGGGCTGGGGAATAAAGTAAAGGCTAACACATGATCCTTGCTGTCACAGAGTTTCCAGGCTCAAAGGGAGACCTGCTGTCTGTCATGAGAGGTCACAGTGCAGACCGTGCTGCGTTGTTTTGTGGGAGCCTTATCTTGGGAGAACGCAGAGGATGGAGAGGCAAGATCTGGCTTGAGGAGTGGGGAAGACGGCATGGAGAAGGTGGTGTCCAGTCTAGGCCTTGAAGGATAGGGAGGTTTTCAATGGTGAAGAAGCAGGAACAATGTGGTAAAACATGATTCAAAAGCAGGGTCCTGAAGTATCCAGGGTGGACTTCCAAAGGTGTGAGAAGTGAATATAGTAAGCCCCTAACATATGAATGAGTTCATTTCTGAAAGCAAGTTCATAAGTCCAACAGAGTTAGCCTAGGTACCCAACAAACATAATTGGCTATACATCACTGTACTGTAACAGGTTTACAATACTTTTCAAACAAATAATACGTAACAAACAAACAAAAACAAAAAATGAGAAAACAGTTTTAATCTTGCAGTACAGTACCTTGAAAAGTAGAGTAGCACAGTACAGCAGCTGGCATATAGGGGCTGGCATCACGTGAACAGACAAGAGTTACTGGCTGGAGGAGGGAGACAAAGTGGGAGATGCCAGAGCTGAAGGATCGTCAGCAATAGGAGACGGAGGGCAAGCTGCAGCTTCATTCAGGCCTGATGTTAATGGCACAGGTTCCGGTTCCCTGCTGGAATCAGATGCAGGCTCGCATCTTTGAAAGTTTGCAACTTGAAGATTCATATGTAGGGGACTTACTGTATTCTGTTAAGGGCAACCTCAGGCTCAGCCAGCC
The DNA here is from genome assembly GCF_029378745.1 of Bos indicus. Classification (NCBI taxonomy): domain Eukaryota; kingdom Metazoa; phylum Chordata; class Mammalia; order Artiodactyla; family Bovidae; genus Bos; species Bos indicus. The sequence continues at coordinate 57,746,039 of NC_091775.1, read as the reverse complement.
AGACCCCCATCCTGCTAGGAGTGAGGAAGCGGGATTTACTGATGACATGCTTAACAGCAAGCACCTTGATGTCCTACTTCCTGGGGACATTAGATGGAATACCAGGCAGCAGCCATGAGGCATTCTCTGGAGCCATCAGGACCAGAGGTGAGGATGGAGGGGAATGAGAAGCGTGACTGGCCTCGTGCTGTGGACCTCCTTCAGGGACCCAAGGTTGACCTAGGGCACTGGGGTTTGGAAGCTGGGAGGAGCCTAGGGGAGGAAGGGACCCTAGTTCCTTGACAGCACATCTCAAAAGCTCCTCCATACAGCTGTGCAAGACCAGCTGCCCTTGGCAGCATTCCTGGCCACTTCTGGCAGGTCCCTAGGAAAAAAGAAGCAGGAAGGCAAAGAACCAGCTTCTTTGGACTATTGGTCAGAAAGACAGATGGAATTTTTCAATGCCCCACCTTACAAGGGGCACTGCGGACAAGAATTGCCCCAGTCTACTTTGGGCAAGTCACATAGCCTCTCTGAGTCTTACTGTCCTTATCTGTAAATGGGTATGATAAATATTATCGCATGTTTATGATATATGGATGTATGAAGCTTGAGTTCAATTATCCCTGTAAAGCCTTAAGATAGGACAGGAATTCCATAGAAATTTAATATCTGACCATTTAAATTATTTTTATCCACTCCTGGTAAACCCGGTCCCAAAAGACTGGTACTTTCCCAGAGGGAGAAACAATCATTGTCAATAGTGGGGTTCTGGGAAGTGGTAGGTAGTGGTTGAACAGGAGAGTCTAAGGTTAACTATCTGGGCTTTCTTCTGCAGGCTTAGGCACCCATCTCCTGGTTCCATTGCACCATCAGGGTAATGATGACTGGGCACTTCCATTCACAACCTGCTTTCCCCCTGGTCTATAAAGTGCTTACGACAGAAAGACGCGAAGGGAACACTTTACCTGCCCTGTCCAGTGACTGACGCAGCGCCTGGCACACAGGAGACACTCAATACATGCTTGATGAAGAAATAAACGAGTGAGATATTCTTTTTCTTTTCACCAATAGAATCATTCTCGTTGCTTCCAAACATGATGTGGTATCAAAACTCTGAGTTAACCTCATTCCCACCTGGCTGGAGAGAAGGGCGCCCTTCTGGGTTCCTTGTTCTCCAGTAGCAGTTCTCTGAAGGACCTTCCAGGACATGAACAGACAAGGTGGGGGAAGTGCCAGCTTCTTCCTCGTCTTCACACACTCCACCTGCCACCTGGATCCCAAAGAACAGCACAGCAGTCCTGGAGTTCCCCACCCAAAGACAGTGGTGTCTTACAGACAGAGGGAACCAGCTAACAGAGAGCTGAGGTTTGGGTCATAGAATTAGAACACCGGAACTCAAACTATACAGGTCAAGTGTGTGTGTGTGCGTGTGTGTGTGCGCTCAGTCATGTCCGACTCTTTGTGACCCCATGGACTATAGCCTGTTAGGCTCCTCTGTCCATGGAATTTTCCAGGCAAGAATACTGGAGTGGGTTGTAGTTTCCTACTCCAGGGGATTATCCCAACCCAAGGATCAAACCCGTGTCTTTTGCGCCTCCTGCATTGGCAGGTGGATTCTTTAACCACTGAGTCACCTGGGAAGCCTATAGAAATCAAGTCAGTTCAGTTCAGTCACTCAGTCGTGTCCAACTCTTTGCGACCCCATGAATCGCAGCACACCAGGCCTCCCTGTCCATCACCAACTCCCAGAGTTTACTCAAACTCACGTCCATCGAGTTGGTGATGCCATCCAACCATCTCATCTTCTGTCGTCCTCTTCTCCTCCTGCCCCCAATCCCTCCCAGCATCAGGGTCTTTTCCAATGAGTCAACTCTTCGCAAGAGGTGGCCAAAGTACTGGAGTTTCAGCTTTAGCATCAGTCCTTCAAATGAACACCCAGGACTGATTTCTTTTAGGATGGACTGGTTGGATCTCCTTGCAGTCCAAGGGACTCTCAAGAGTCTTCTCCAACACCACAGTTCAAAAGCATCAATTCTTCGGCGCTCAGCTTTCTTCACAGTCCAACTCTCACATCCATACATGACCACTGGAAAAACCATAGCCTTGACTAGACGGACTTTTGTTGGCAAAGTAATATCTCTGCTTTTTAATATGCTGTCTAGTTTGGTCATAACTTTCCTTCCAAGGAGTAAGTGTCTTTTAATTTCATGGCTGCAGTCACCATCTGCAGTGATTTTGGAGCCCAAAAAGATAAAGCCTGACGCTGTTTCCATTGTTTCCCCAGCCCCATGTTAACATCCTAGTGTTAAACTGAAGCCTCAGAGGGCAAATGTAGCAGCACTGGGGTTGCTTCCCAGCGTCAGGAGGAAGAACCAAGTCACAATGTTTTCTTTGTTTGAAAGCGACCTCCAGCATTTAGCAGATCAAACTGGCTAATGTTTCTGCTAGTGTGACTATTAGCTATGCCATTCACACTCTTAGGTGCAGAGGAAGTTTTATCCATCCTCTTCAAATTCTATCCTTTTAACAGTTTTGTGTTTCTGTTGAGAAGTTTCATTTACCTTCACTGAGCAAACCTGCTCAAGTATGTTATCTTTGGGCCATGGCTGAAGTATCTTCCTTCTTGTTACATTCTCTTGGTTTTGAGACTTTAGGGCTTGCCGCCTGCCAACCTCACACTCCAGCTTCTTTGCTTTCGCCTTTGCTTCCTGGTGGTCTGTACCAACCAAATGTACAAAATTATATTCTGGATGCAATAAACAGAGGACAGAGATTTAGGGTAGCCTGAATCTTTTCATTGGTTGTTCACTGCAATGTGGACACCGTCTCCTGTGCTCATTAGAATAGACAGTTTGCTGGGGGAAAATTCACTCGATTATAGGGAGCCTTGGTAATTGTAGGAAATAGAAGACTCACGAAGGCAGCAGATGGTCTTAGAAATTCTGAAGGCTTCTATTTCCTCAGAACAGCCTGCCACGGGTCAAAGGCATTCTGCCCTAACCACTTCACCTACCCCTCTCCCTACCTCCCTGTCTCAGAAATGCTCACATCAACTGTTAAATCAGCCTACTCCTGCCACTCCCGCCTTCCTCTCTTCCATCCACACTCCAACCAGTAATGTTATAGCTGCTACTGTGGGTGTTTGACAGAGAGGCCCCGCCAGCCTCCTCCTGGACATGGCACCTCCCCCTCCCTGCCCCTTTCTGATGGGAGCTCACCCCACGGGAGAGTATGACCAAGCCAGGCTCTTGTCCCAGAGCCAGCCTGGCCACCCCACACATGCTGGAAGTCTAGGTTCAGGCTTTTGCCCAGAGGCAGACTGGCTGCGATTGGTCAAGGAGAAAAACAGAAAGAATGAACTATTTAACACCTAGCTACGGAGGGACCTCTCGGCCCACGTTGTCAAATGAAATAATGCCATTTGCAGCGACATGCATGGACCTAGAGAGTCTAATACTGAGTGAAGTTGGTCAGACAGAGAAGGAGAGATACCGAATGACATTCCTCATATGCGGAATCTAAAAATAAATGATACAAACGAAGACACAAAATAGAAAGAGACTCACAGACTTAGAAAATGAACTTACAGTTGCCAGGCCGTGAGGGATATTTAGAGTTTGGGAAGGTCATGTACCCTGTGCTGTATTCAAAATGGATAACCAACAAGGACTCACAGAGGGAACTCTACTCAGTGTCACGTGGCTGCCTAGATGGGTTTGGAGGAGAACGGATACATGTGTATACATGTGGCTGAGTCCCTGCACTGCTCACCTGAAACTACCGCAACATCGTTAATCGGCTATACCCCAACACAAAACAAAGTTTAAAAAACAAAACCTTCTTCCAAATACAAGACTGACCACAGCTCCATCCTCATCCAGTGAGATTCAGTGTCGACTCACATGCCACCCACATGAGCCCACCCACTTCCTCAGAGGCCCATCCTTGGACAGTTTTAAGCAAGCATGAGTTAATCTTTACTTGGGACAGGAGTCCATCTCCATACAGACACACCTCCTGAAGTCAGCATGTCCCCTGGAATCCCACAGAAGAACAAAATCCCTCTCTCAAGGCTTACCTTCAATTATTTAGCTTGGGTACCCTTGGACTTTGAGTCTTCAGTTCCTTAGACTAAAAGCATTTTATTCTTTCAGCTGGTCCCTGTAATTCACAGTTCCCAATTTTTTGCCATCCCGGGCATTCTTTTCTGAACATACCTTTTGTCTCCTGTGCCGTTTAAGAGTGAGGTCCAGGCTTGAAAACCACAGTCCAACAGCAAATTGTGTAGAATTGTCACATCCCTTCTTTTAGCCACTATATAATGTCCAATCTAGAACCCATTCAAGCTTTTTCCTGACTCGTGTGTGTGTTTGTCGTCACATCATTGGTTTATAGTGAACTTACAGTCAGTGAAAACCTTTATGCGTTTTCTATATGCACTGCCAACAAGCCATCCCTCCCTTATCTGTATTTTTGCTGTTAATTTTTCTTTCTTACTGAGGTAATTGATTTACAGTGCTGTGTTAGTTTCTGGTATTTAGCAAAGTGATTCATATATATATACACATATATGAATATAGAAATACTTTTTCAGATTCTTTTCCATTATAGGTTATTAGAAAATATTGAATATATTTTCCTGTGCTATACAGTAAATCCTTGTTCCTTTTCTAACCTCCCTGTTCTTTCACTTGAAGAGTTTGCTTCACCTTTTCTGTATTGCTAGTAAATTATCTGTTCGGGGCAGCCTGTGCATGTGCTACAAGAGGCTTCATTAGTGGATTCCCCTCAGCCCTTGCTTCTATGGTTTTCTCTTCTCCATACTCCTTTTTGGAGCAAGCCCTAGCTATGAACTGGTCTCATTGGCACTGGAGTCTCACTTTTGATTCTCTAGGGTGAAGGAACAGGATAATGCCCTGAGTGAGGAGCCAGAGTTCAGGTAGACATAGCCTCTGTGAAGATGACTGTTTGGGCAGCCAAGGAGGCCCCTCTGACTCCTGGATTCTCTTATCTCCTTGACAAGAAGGTCCAGGCAACATGGAGCCTGTGATGTCAAAGAATAAGACTGTCATTTTCTGAGCAATAACCAAGGCCGGGATACTATGCTCATGGCTTTCCATAAGCTAAATCATTTAATCCTTTTTACAAATCAACTAGGCAAAAATTAAACCCACTTCACAGATGAGAAAAGTGAGCTTTGAAGATAGTGCTAGTCTAGCTGGGATTTGAACACAGTTCTGTCTGAAAGCAAACCTCAAACCTTAGCCATTCTACTTGGAACACTGAAAGTGTTCACTTTGTAGGTATGAGCTCTGTTCTAAGCAGCTGAGCAAGGTGAGACCCTGAGGTGTACAAGCACGCTATAAGAAGCCCATCATAGACCCTCTCGGTTCTCTCTCCCTTGCCCCCTACACCCAGACTGTGGCAAAGCTTGCAGAATTAATGGAATAAATGCATTCCTTGGATCCAGAGGACAGATAAGACATACTCTCCAACCCAATACCATTAGACATCATAGTGAGAGAAACAAGAATGGGCATTCCTGCCTGCTTCACAGGTTTGTATGAGATATGATAAATTGTATGAGACGTAGTCAGTTCATCAATCATATACTATTGACCCCCTACCAGATACTCAGCACCAAGTCAGCCCCTGAACCATGTAGCAGAAGCATCAGGTCTGCTCTGAGCCCTCCTGCAGGGCCCTAGTAGGGGGAAAAGACTTACACACCAGAAACAGAAAAAGAAAGAAATAGGACCATGAATAATCAGGAGCCAAATTCTGAGAAGTGAATGCTCAGTACTATAGGAATTAGTTCCCCAGGTTTTGTGCAATAGGTGGGACTCACAGGAGGTCCTCATGGGTGGATGGGTTATGACATGAGGCCCGCAACTGGGAGGAGAGTCTGCAGAAAGAGGGAAACAAGACATATGTAAGCGTGCTTTGGAAGCCTAAAGAGTCACGCGCGGCAAGTGCAAGGTGTTCTTAAATGTTACATAATATCATGGTTGCTGTTGTTCGGTCTCTAAGTCGTGTCCAACTCAATATCATGGTTATTCTTATCCAAATCTGGATCTCTGACAACCACCCTAATATGCATGATCCTGAGCCCACCACCCCTACTCACTCACCCGTGCTTTCTGATCCCACCCCTCTGCTTGAAACAGGCTCTCCTGCTCCTAAAACATGGAGAGAGTTGATCTCAGGAGACCAAGTTCTTCAGGACATTTACTTCCAGGGGTGGGTGGGATCGGGGCTGGGGATGGAAGCAGACACGTCTCCCTCTGGGCTTGCCAAAAGGATACTTTTTCTGCTCCTAAATTTATACACAGTGAAAGCATCCCCTCAAGACCAGAGAGTGGCTGTCGAGAAAAAAAAAAGCCTCGGCAGCAGGTGGAGTGTGGGGGTGGGAAGAGGCTGGCAGGGAAGACAGACAAGCGGGAGCAAGAGAGGGGCAAAGAGACACAGGAAAGGAGGGGTACCTGGAGGGAAGAGGGGAAGGATGGGCAGGGGAGGAAGGAACAGAAAGAACAGGTAGGTGTGTGCGTGCAGAAGGGGCAGAAATAGAGGGGGAGAAAGATAAAGTCAGAGGAAGCAGAGGTCCAGTAGTGGGAAGGGAGGGAAGACGTGTGCAGAGTGGCAGCTACCTTAATCTCTTCAAATTTTCCCTCATTGATTAGGGATTTGCAGCAAAATCCCTCTCTCTGGGAAGACATTTGCTTTACTCCTGCTCTGCTGTCAGATGAGGGAGGCCACTCTCTGGGTGGGGCTGGCTGTGCGGACAAAGCAGGATGAGGAGGAGGTCTTAGAACCCTCCTTCTCGCCCAATACACCCCAATCGACCTCAACAGGGAAGCCTCCCTTGCTGTCCTGAAAGAAAGTGCTCCTCCAGTGCCCCTACCCTGCTCCAAGCTCCCATTTCAATATCTGGTTATCTCTATAATTTCCAAAATGTAGTAGCTTGAAAGAATGACAACTTGATCAATTCTCAAGAGTCCTAGGATTGCGAATTCAGACAGGTTGGTGGGATGGCTCATGTCTGTTCCTCTTGATGTCAGAGGGCGTTGGAATGCCCGAGGAGCTTCTTCATTGGCATGCTTAGGGCTCCGATGAGGATGGCCCCTCTGGGCTGTTTTTGTTGGAACTTCATTCACACTGTTGACTCCTTCCCTGGCTCCCCTCCAGGCAGTCAGCAGGGTAGCAGGAGCTCAGGAAATGAATGCTGCAGGAATGAGCATATGACTAAAGAATGAACTGAGGGGCTTCCCTGGTGGTCCAGTGGCTAACACTTCATCTTCCAAAGCAAGGGGCGCAGGTTCAATCCCTGATCAGGGATCTAAGACCCCACATGCCTCCTGGCCAAAACACCAAAACAGAAACAATATTGTAACAAATTCAATAAAGACTTAAAAAAAAAAAAAGAATAGATTGAAAGAATGCTGACTATGTAAGGTAACACCCAGATCCAAGGGCTCTGAGCGTTGTGAGAATGCCAGCACACCCTGGCACAGGCTCTGCCAGCTGGCCTCTGACTGGGCATGAGGAGAGGAAGCCCAGTGTCTTTGGGGCAAGCCGTGGAGTGACCAGCATCAAGGCCGCTCCCAGGAGCCTGCCTCTCACACCAGGTGCCTTGCGTCACTTGGAGTCTCCTCCCCTATCTCCAGGCCTCATCTCTGGTTCTGCTTCTTCTAGAAGCCACCACTGAGTCAGCAGAGAAGGGAATGAACTCTCCCGCACTTCCATGAACTCAAGGAGCTACGTTCTTCGGCTTCTTTCTCACCTACCTCTAACTACCTTCTTGATGGCTATGATAATACTGTTTTTTTTTTTTTTTTAAAGATCCCCGTAAATATTGAATAAACAGAAACTTGGCATTTGGTATTTAAAGTTCTTTCATAACCACTTAATCCTCCTTGATCTAAGTCTGGGAGGGATACAGGGCACTTTACTAATGGAGAGACCAAGGCACACAGAAAGGTGAAAGGATTTGCTCAAGGTTACACAACCATGAGGTCAATGACACTAAGGAGATCGATCTGTGGTGAGATACCACGTAGGCTGGCGGAGTGGGTGACCTTCCCACAGGGCTCAGGGCTGCCTCGGGAGCTGTTCCCTGTTCACGGTGCTGGCTGGGGCACTGTGGGAGCTGATCAAACAGCTCACCACCAAATGACAGACCGTTGATTTGTTTCACTGTATGCCTGTCTCCCAATCATGCTTTACTCCCCAAGCTGATCAGGAGGTCTGATTCACATCTCACATGGCTCTTCATCAGAGCTCCTTGCTTGTTCAACCCCCTCATTTTGGTGATGTGGAAATTGAGTCCAGAGAGGGGACAGCACTGATTTAGAGGTACTCAGGTCCCCCACACACTATGCATTTGGGTCAGGAGTTACCAGTTTTCTAGCTTTCTCTCCTAGTAAGATGGGACTCCAGGTCTAGCTTCAAAATTTATACTTAGAAAAAAAAAATTTAGAGTGGTGATAAAGAATAAAAAAAAAAGCCTCTTTCCCAACTTAACAAACATCACTTAGATTGAGAATCCCTCACTGAACATTTGCCGGCTTCCTCTGGTCCAGCTCAGCTCACGGTGCCTGGAAAATGCATTTGCAAGCACCCAGCACAGCACCCTACGCATAGTTGGTGCTTTAGACTTGTTGCTCTTCCCTCTCTTCCTCAGTTTAGTCTGTTTCTTGAAATGGGCTCCAGGGACTGGCAGGAGTGTGAAGAAGAAATTCCGTCTCCTGTTATCGATTTTGGACTAAAGAGAATTCCCTATTTGTGAGCCTCTGCTTTCAAGGAATCACTGGAAATGTATTTATCAGAGTTGGAAGTCAGCTACGCTCACCAGGGCTGCCCCTATACTGGAGGTGGTAAGGACGCTGTACTGTATACAGAAGTCCAGATACAATGTCATACACATGAAACATATATAATAGTATAAAGTAAGGTTACTTAAAAGAACAGAAATGAAAGGAAAAGAAAAGAAAATCAGCCTGACCCAGGCAGGGTTTGAGTGATGGAAACCATTGGAGGAGGAAGGAAAAGAAAGTGGTCTGGTCAGATCCTGGCATAGGTTCCAAAAATGTCCTAACCGCTGAGACCACTTGAGAATGTTGTCTTTACCTGATGGAAGGCACCTCCCAACACAAATGGCCATTTCTAAGCCAGGTCTTTCCTGCTGGGGATTTAACAGCTGTGCTCCCAGGGGGCAGAGGTGGGTTTTACTCTGTTCTCAGCTCGGGTCACTCTGGTCCCTCCTGAAGGTCCCCACAGAGCACACAGCACCGACTGACCCACTCTCAGGGCTGTCTCCACCATAAAAGTCTGAGCTCCAGCCCCTCTCATCCTCTCGTGTCCTCAGGGAGGAGGAGGCGTGAATGGACACTGGGGGACTGGTTTCATGGCTCCTTGTCTCAGTTCCCCTTCTGGAAGGTTGGAGGCAAGTTGCATCTCCTTGCCTCGTCTTCACGACAGCTAAGAGCTGAGCCTGGAGGGGCAGAGGCAGGCTGTGGGGAGATGAGAGCCATCACCGGCCACTTTGCCGGTGAGAATGCAGTGGCCTTGGCTCCAAACCTGGAAGTGTGGGGATGCTGATTGAGAGCCGGAGCCCTGGAGCAGGGTGCCGGGGGCCTCGGACCCTGGGGGCTTGTGACGTGAGTCAGTCATCGAAGGTCAGCCATCTGCAAGCTGCGGGGACACGAGGGGAGGCAGTTGCTTGGCTGTTGCTCTGCTTCTCTCCATCCCCTCGTGATCCTGGGACCTGAGACCATGCATCTGATAAGGATGGTCCAGCCCTCTGCTTTTGAGAACCAGCCATGCTACAGGGCAGTCTCTTCTCCTTCTTCCCAAGCCCTCCATCTCTCTCATCTTCATCTTTTCTTCTTTCTTCCCCCCCCCGCCGCTCCTGTATCTTCCTCCTTCTCATCGCCTTCCTCAAAGGCTCTCTCTCTCTCTGTCTCATCCTTGCATTCAGTATGTGCAGCCTCCGACAACAAACACAATACACACAAGCGCACACACACATCCTCCTTTGCAGTTACATTAATCCATAAGCTCATTCACATCCTTTCACACATGACTACATTCACGCACCACACACACAACTTCAGGCTCACAGAAGCAATCACGTACACCCTCCCTCACAAATGCCCCCACACCCACAGAGTCATATCTCCTCGCTTCCGGCTGACATGACAAACAGCTCTGCTCTGAGGGGCTGTCACTGTTGGAGGGTCAGTCACCTCTCTTCCAGTGACCCCTCCACTCCAGAGTGGGCTAACTTGCACACCTGAGTCAACTTGAGGCCCACCCAGGTGGACGTTTGAACTGAGTACCTCGGTGAATACAGGACCCTCGAACAGCGACTCCAAGTTCAGGACTAAACTGTAATCAGGAGCTGGGCTCTTGGGTGGCTGAGTTAATGGAGTTGAGAGATTTTTATTGAGAGGTCACTGGTTCAGACTCAGCTGTGGTCGGCAGGAACTGAAAAATGGTGTTATCTGACAGCTGATGGCCTTCCTGCATTAGCTGGAGAGGGGTACCTGGCCTGCCCCACCGTGCAGGCAAAGTCACCGTTGGATTGTCTGTGTGGCACCTTGGGGCTGGTGCAGGACTGGCTTGGAGCTTGGTGAGCTGATGGAGGCCTGGGAGAAATTAGAAAAAGATACACACACATGCACACTCATGCACTGTAACCTTCTTCCTCCCCTCCCCCTGTAAGAACCAATTTTTAAAAGGTGCCCTATCTGGGCAGATTCCTCACAGCTTCATGTTTTAATATGATTCTACATCTGTCTCTGGGAGTCACCCTCCTGCACAGGACACGTGGGTTGGTGCACAGAACACTGGCTGGATCCCAGCATCTTTGATCCCTGAGGCTGGCAAAATGGGCAACACAGCTTGCAGACCAATACATGGCAGCCCTGAGCCGGAACCCCCATACCATCTCTCACCTAGCCCAAAGAGCCTCATCACTGTGCTTTCCAATGACAGCTCAGAACCAGAGGGGACAAACCTCTCCTAGACTTTTCTGTTACTTTCTACTCCCAGGTGAGGACATTGGTGAGGTGGGATGCCCAGATCAGATCAGATCAGATCAGTTGCTCAGTCGTGTCCGACTCTTTGTGACCCTATGAATCACAGCACACCAGGCCTCCCTGTCCATCATCAACTCCCGGAGTTCACTCAGACTCACGTCCATCGAGTCAGTGATGCCATCCAGCCATCTCATCCTCTGTCGTCCCCTTCTCCTCCTGCCCCCAATCCCTCCCAGCATCAGAGTCTTTTCCAATGAGTCAACTCTTCGCATGAGGTGGCCAAAGTAATGGAGTTTCAGCTTTAGCATCATTCCTTCCAAAGAAATCCCAGGGCTGATCTCCTTCAGAATGGACTGGTTGGATCTCCTTGCAGTCCAAGGGACTCTCAAGAGTCTTCTCCAACACCACAGTTCAAAAGCATCAATTCTTCGGCGCTCAGCCTTCTTCACAGTCCAACTCTCACATCCATACATGACCACAGGAAAAACCATAGCCTTAACTAGACGAACCTTTGTTGGCAAAGTAATGTCTCTGCTTTTGAATATGCTATCTAGGTTGGTCGTAACTTTCCTTCCAAGGAGTAAGTGTCTTTTAATTTCATGGCTGCAGTCACCATCTGCAGTGATTTTGGAGCCCAGAAAAATAAAGTCTGACACTGTTTCCACTGTTTCCCCATCTATTTCCCATGAAGTGGTGGGACTGGATGCCATGATCTTCATTTTCTGAATGTTGAGCTTTAAGCCAACTTTTTCACTCTCCTCTTTCACTTTCATCAAGAGGCTTTTGAGTTCCTCTTCACTTTCTGCCATAAGGGTGGTGTCATCTGCATATCTGAGGTGATTGATATTTCTCCCGGCAATCTTGATTTCAATTTGTGTTTCTTCCAGTCCAGCGTTTCTCATGATGTACTCTGCATATAAGTTAAATAAACAGGGTGACAATATACAGCCTTGACGAACTCCTTTTCCTATTTGGAACCAGTCTGTTGTTCCATGTCCAGTTCTAACTGTTGCTTCTTGACCTGCGTACAGATTTCTCAAGAGGCAGAGCAGGTGGTCTGGTATTCCCATCTCTTTCAAAATTTTCCACAGTTTATTGTGATCCACACAGTCAAAGGCTTTGGCATAATCAATAAAGCAGAAATAGATGTTTTTCTGGAACTCTCTCGCTTTTTCCATGATCCAGCGGATGTTGGCAATTTGATCTCTGGTTCCTCTGCCTTTTCTAAAACTAGCTTGAACATCAGGAAGTTCACGGTTCACATATTGCTGAAGCCTGGCTTGGAGAATTTTGAGCATTACTTTACTAGCGTGTGAGATGAGTGCAATTGTGCGGTAGTTTGAGCATTCTTTGGCATTGCCTTTCTTAGGGATTGGAATGGGATGCCCAAGGTGTCCCTAACTCAGGGAATGACCAGAGTGATACACTCATGTAAGGTTACAGATGGCTCTGTGCTAACACCAATGGAAGGAGCAGCAGTAACAACAGTCCTCACAATAGTTAAATAGCAAAAAACCTGTCTGGATTTCCAAAGTGCTTTTGCACACATGTCCCATCCTCCTTGAGAGGAACCATAATAATGAGCAGATATCTCATAGCCTTCCCTGGCATCTTTCTGTTTTGAGGGGCAGCCTAGTGTGATAGTGAGAATGGAGTTAAAAATCAGGATGATCTGGGTTTGAATCCCAACTTTTGCTTATTACAACCTAAGTGACAGTTTAATAGCTTCTCTGAGTCTTAGTTTAATTGCAAAATGGGCACAATGCAACTTGCTTTATAGGCTTATGGGGAAAATGAAATAAAAATTTTTTGCTGCTGGGATTGGACATAAGATAAATTAATAAGAAAAATTTTGGAGCCCAGATGATGAATTTACTTACTGGAAGAAGCAGAGATATACCAGGGTGGGTCTAAAAGAGGCTGAATTGTGCTGTGATTCACTTCATGGAACATCTGTGAGGCACAGGCTGCCCATCAAGCACTGTGTCAGGCATGGGCTACAACACTGGGCAAGCTACCTTGCCTGCCCTGCAGGGTTTTAGTGATGACAATCCCAATGAACTCTAACCCAGAGCCAGTCATCAGCATCTAAACAGAGGCATGGAACCAGAGCAGGAAGAGACCACAGCCACCGGCTGGAAACTTCTGTTGGAAACGGTAGAAGAGACTGATCGAGATAAATCTTAAAAGTGTTTGACAGATGGAGACTGGATGAAAGGAAGGAGGTAGCACTGCAAGAAGAAGGTAGAACTCTGACGCAAGTACCAAATGTGGAGGAGTGAAGGAACCCTTGGGATGCAAACACCAAATCATGGCCCTCAAGTCAGTGACCTGGAAACTGTGAGGTCCTCATAAGAGACTATGTTGGAGAGGGCATAGTTCCCTCTCAAGATGACAACAAACAACAACATTCTGATTTAGTTTATATTAATATAGACCATATAGACCCCTGAATCCCCTTCTCTCCAAGACAGAGTGGGGCTCACCTTTTTCTGTATTCATGCTTTCTCTATAATATCCATTTTTATATTTATCAGTTTTAGGTACTTCTCAAACATCAAAGACTTTCTGGCGCTAAAATCAGGGTCTTGCTCCTGAATAGTTTCACTTAAAACATCTTTTACAGCTCACATCGGGGGGGAGTTGGGGACCTCAGTGCTACAAAAGGCAATAAGCTAGAAGGATTTGGGGGACTTCACAGAAAGGCTCTAAAGCAGTTAGGGAAGGTACAAAAGGAATATCTAGCTGTGTCGGGTCATCACGCCATTGTGCCTGAAGATAATAAACTTTCTGGGAATTCCCCAGCAGTCCAGTGGTTAGGACTCAGCGCTTTCATTGCTGGGACCCAAGTTCGATCCCTTTGTGGCGAAACTTAGATCTTGCAAGCTGTGCTGCATGGTCAAATTAAGACAGAAAAGAGAAAGGGAAAGAGAATAAATCTTCTGGGACAGGGAAGAGTCACACCCTTCAAGCAGTATTTCACATACTAAAGAGGAAAATATTGTCTTGTAGAGATACATGTTCTCAAGGACTCTATAATGTTAAATTCTTTCTATTAGAATGGTACTTAAACTTATACAAACATAAAACTAACTATAGATTCTCAACACTTGGAAACCTTACATAATTATAAAATAAAAATAAATTTATAAACCTATGAAAACTAAAAAGAATCCAATTTCAAATGAATCACATTGATTTGATATGATATGCTGTTGTTTTGCTCAGAATAAAGAGCAAGTCTGACTACTGTGATACAGTGCCAATTCTTCTGACTTGAAGGTATCTGTATATATTGTATAATAGCCAGTGTTTCCACACTTGTCTCTTTTTGGTTGTTGTTAAACTCAAGACACAGAAAGCCGAATTAATTACATCCATGAAGCTATAGCAAAATAGCATAACTTTTCATAGAGAGAAGTTTGTATTATTCCAATTTCTTCTTCCTTCCTCCTACCTTTTAGTCCCTTCCCATGCCCGTAATCAAGTGGGTATTTTGAATGTATGTGGTGTGTGTCCTTGTATATCTGTTTGCTTGCAAAATATATAGTTGCTTTGTGGTTTGGTTTTAATTTATGTAAATGAGACAGTATATTAAAAAGCAGAGGCATCACTTTGTGGACAAAAGTCCATATAGTCAAAGCTATGGTTTTTCCAGTAATCATGTACAGATGTGAGAGTTGGACCATAAAGAAGGCTGAGTGCTGAAGAATTGATGGCTTCAAACTGTGGTGCTGGAGAAGACTCTCAAGAGTAACAACCTTGGACAGCAAGGAGATCAAACCAGTCAATTCTAAAATCAACCCCGAGTATTCATTGGAAGGACTGATGCTGAAGCTGAAGCTCCAATCCTTTGGCCACCTGATGTAAAGAGCCAACTCATTGGAACAGATCCTGTTGCTGAGAAAGATTGAATGCAAAAGGAGAAGGAGCCAGCAGAGGATGAGATGGTTAAATAGTATCACCGACTCAATGGACACGAGCTTGAGCAAGCTCTGGGAGATGGTGAAGGACAGGGAAGCCTGGTGTGCAGCAGTACATGGGGTTGCAAAGAGTCAGACATGACTTAGTACTTGTACAACAACAGATTGAACAATAAGCTTAGTTCCATTTCCTACTTTTTTCATTTACTGCATGTTTTTATGAACTACCCATGCTGCTGTTCAGTTCAGTTCAGTCACTCAGTTGTGTCTGACTCTTTGCAACCCCATGATTCGCAGCACACCAGGCCTCCCTGTCCATCACAAACTCCTGGAGTTCACTCAGACTCACGTCCATTGAGTCAGTGATGCCATCCAGCCATCTCATCCTCTGTCGTCCCCTTCTCCTCCTGCCCCCAATCCCTCCCAGCATCAGAGTCTTTTCCAATGAGTCAACTCTTCGCATGAGGTGGCCAAAGTAATGGAGTTTCAGCTTTAGCATCATTCCTTCCAAAGAAATCCCAGGGCTGATCTCCTTCAGAATGGACTGGTTGGATCTCCTTGCAGTCCAAGGGACTCTCAAGAGTCTTCTCCAACACCACAGTTCAAAAGCATCAATTCTTCGGCGCTCAGCTTTCTTCACAGTCCAACTCTCACATCCATACATGACCACTGGAAAAACCATAGCCTTGACTAGACGGACCTTTGTTGGCAAAGTAATGTCTCTGCTTTTGAATATGCTATCTAGGTTGGTCATAACTTTCCTTCCAAGGAGTAAGCGTCTTTTAATTTCATGGCTGCAGTCACCATCTGCAGTGATTTTGGAAATCACAGAAAAATAAAGTCTGACACTGTTTCCACTGTTTCCCCATCTATTTCCCATGAAGTGGTGGGACCGGATGCCATGATCTTCATTTTCTGAATGTTGAGCTTTAAGCCAACTTTTTCACTCTCCACTTTCACCTTCATCAAGAGGCTATTGAGTTCTTCTTCACTTTCTGCCATAAGGGTGGTGTCATCTGCATATCTGAGGTGATTGATATTTCTCCCAGCCATGCTGCTGAGTGAACTTCAAAATAGACCTTCAAACAGTACATACAGCACTGTGTTTTGTGGTTGCTACATTTTCATCAGCTTGTTGCCTAGGGAAAATACCTAGATCCCCTTTAATTTCCAGCAGCCACAAAAAAAGTTGCAGTAAATCTCATCTATTCATGGGAAAGTTCCTCTAGAGTGTATCTCTAGGAATGGGCCTAGGGGATGATAAAATACTTGTACAGAGATAATTTTAATAAGATGATTCTCTACAGTGAATGTGCCAGTTTATATCCCAGTGGGAATGTATTAGATTTCTCTTCTTACTTGTCAGTCCTTGATAGTGTCTGAATTTAATGTTTGCCAACTGATAGGTATAAAGTAATATATCATTGTTTTAATTAATACTTTTTCTAATTAACAGTGACTTAATCATCTCTTTAAATATTTCTAAGCTAGTTTGCTTTCCTCTGCTATGAATTTTCTATCTGTAACTTTTACCCACTTTTAAACTGTTTTCTTTCTTGTAGATTTGCAGGATTCTTTTATATCATAGATATTAATTTCTTATTGGTTTTATACTTTGAGACATCACCTCCGCGTCTGTGATTTATCAGTTAATTTTGTTCTATGGAATCACCATTGATTTTTAATCTTTCATTTTGATGTAGTTAAATCTATTAATTTTTTACTTTGTTATTTGTGCTTCTTAAGTGTTATTTTAAAAATGTCCCAACTCAAAGTGACAAATATATTCTTATATTTTAAAAAACATATCATTAAAGGTATGAGGCTTTTAGTATATAACCTTTATCAGATTAATAAAGTTCTTTCTTTGCTTTTTGAAAGTTATTTTAAGTCATATATAGGTTTGTACTTGATTAAATGCTTTTTCTGAGTGTATCAGAATAATAATCACTACATGAACATAGTGATTTAGAATAAATTTCCATGTTAAACTAGCTTTTATTTCCTGGGATAAATCTTACTTGACTATAATCTTTTGTATTTTAACTCACTTTTATGTTCAGGTAGGTAACATTTTATTTAGAACTTGTGTTTTTCAGTGCATAAGTAAAACAAAAGATTTTTGTTCTTATTCTGTTCTTATGCAGTTCTTGTTGTCATTCACGCACTCAGTCATGTTCGACTCTTTCCAACTCCATAATCTGTAGCAAGCCAGGCTTGCCTGTCCTTCACCATCTCCCAGAGTTTGCTCAAAGTAATGTCCATCGAGTCAATGATGCCATCCAGTCATCTCATCCTTTGTCGTCTCCTTCTCCTCCCGCCTTCAATCTTTCCTGGCATCAGGGTCTTTTTCAGTGAGTCAGTTCTTCATATCAGGTGGCCAAAGGATTGGAGCTTCAGCTTCAACATCAGTCCTTTCAATGAATGTTCTGGGTTTATTTCCTTTAGGATTGATTGCTTTGATCTCCTCACAGTCCAAATTTACCCTCAAGAGTCTTCTCCAGCACCACAGTTCAAAAACATCAATTCTTTGGCACTCAGCATTCCTTATGGTCCAACTCTCACATCCGTACATGCCTATTGGAAAAACCACAGCTTTGACTATAAGGACCTTTGTCAACAAAGTGATATCTTTGCTTTTTAGTATGCTCTCTAGGCTTGTCATACTTTTCCTTCCATGGAACAAGCATATTTCAGTTTTGTGGCTGCAGTCACTGTCCACAGTAATTTTGGAGCCCAAGAAAATAAAATCTGTCACTAGACTTACAGTAATATTAGCCTTATGAAATAAGGTGGACATCTTTCTTTTTCTAGTTTTCTGGAACAATGTATATAATGTAGACATTATCTATTGCCGGACCACTTATCAGAATGCACCTATATCAATGACCTGGCCTGGGATTCTTTGGACAGATTTCTTGAATGACCTTTTCAATATCTGTGTGAAATACTGTATTTTATGTATTTTAAGGTTTATCTCTTTCAGTTTTTCAGTTTTATTGAAACATAGCTAGTTATGATATTTTTGTGTTATTTTTTAAACTATCTGTTGTGATTAAATTTTTCTCCAAAAATTATTTACTTCATTCATTCATTCATCCTGCTTGGGCAAAAAGCAGGATGAATGTTCCTCTCTGGGTTTGACCTTCCACATTCACTATTCACTCTTTCTCTCACCCCGGTGTGATTCTTCCCGCCAGAAAATGTGCTGAACAAGGCTTTTTTCCAGTGGCTTTATCTTTTGCTTTCAAGGGCCTACCCCTGGTCTTTGTGAAGATGATGCTGAGGGAGAAGTTAGTCCTGAGGAGAGGGAGGGGCGGTAGCCAAGTGGGGGAGGAGTGATTGCTGCTATGTCCCCACAGTTAGTTTCTCATCAATCTGTGTCAGTTAAGCCAGCCCTCCTTGCTGCCAAGGTAACTGCAAACAACAATTACTGTTGCAAACAACAGTGCAAACACAGGCATTGTAGTCACATTCGAGCACTTGGTTATGAAGCGACTAACATGATAATCCAGATTATGCTTCAATTGACTACCTTTTAAAGGTTAATTTCAAAGTGAAAGAGACAACATTTTGAAATTCCCTAGGGTTCTGTTGACCTAGGTTTGAAAAGCTGTCTTAAAGAATTTCCACTTGTATGTATGCTTTCCTCTACTTATTTTTAATATTCATCCTTTATCATCTTAGCACATGCTAATCTAATCATATTTTACCAGTTTGAAAAAAAGCAGGAAGGTTATCCAGGCAGAGAAGATGACACTTGCCAAAATATGGAAGCAAGAAAGGGCAGGGGTGAACATGAGGAACAGCTCATGGAGGTTTCTAGAACACAAGTGCATGAAAAGTGGGCAGCAAGGGTGGAAAACGGAGTTGTGAATGAATGAAGGGCTCCAGAGACATAGAAGATGAGGGCTATAGCAGAGTCACTGGATGGCCAGTTAGGAGCAGTATCAGGAGAATAGGGTTGGAGCTGGGAGGTCTGTCTGCATGCAACTGAGGGCTGGGTGGTAGAGAAGAGACACCTGGGGTGGAATGCTTCCTTCTGGGTGGTCATTTTTGTTTTGATCCCATCTGCCTGCTGGACTCTGCGCCAATGCTGTAGCTGCCTCCTACCTGCATGCATGTTCAGTTGTGACTGATTCTTTGTGATCCTATGGACTGTAGCCCACCAGGCTTCTCTGTCCATAGGATTCTCCAGGCAAGAACACTGGAACAGGTTGCCATTTCCTCCTCCAAGAGATCTTCCCCACCCAGGGATGGAACCCGTATCTCCTGCCTTGGTAGGCGGTTGCTTTACCACTAGCACCACATGGAAGACAATGTCTGCCCTCATGGAGCTTATGGCCTAATGGTGGGCTGGACATTGCATAAGCAAGCAGTGCAGTGAGATAATCATGACATAATCATGATTGTGACAAATAAGCTTGGAGTGCTGAGGAAGGAAGAAGCAGAGGGGTGTCATGATTCTAACTGCAGATGCAGGTCCTTTTCAAGGGTGTCAAAGAAACTGTTTTGAGAGGTGACTCTTAGCTGAGACTGGAAACAGAGAGGGAAGGCTTAGGAAAGAACTTTTGAGGTAGAAGGAACAGCAAAGCAAAAAAAATTCTGAGAGGGAGAGTTGATGGGCATGCTCAAGGGAAAGCAGGGAGGCGCAAAGAGCTGGAAAAATGTGTGTATGGTCTAGGGGTTGCTGACCATAGGGTGGGGGGTGCTCAGATTCATCTTGGCATGGTGGGGAGCCCTGGGAGGGCTTCAAGCAAGGAGGAAGACCTCTAAGCATGCTTCACACTCCTTCTGTCAATGAGGAGGATTGGAAGCCATGGGGTATGAGTAGAAGCTGGAGCCCAGTTTGCATGCTGCTGTGGTTCTCCAGGCAGGAGATGATGGGGAGAGAAGTGGGCAGACTGGGGAGGTGTTCTGGAGGTGGAGATGACAAGGATGGCCCAGCATGGGACTTGGACAGACAGGAAGGAAAGGGAGAAATCAAGGATGACTCCTGAGGCTTTAGGTTGAGCAACTGGGTAGATGAAGCAGCCTTTACCGAGATGGGAAGGTTAAGGATGGAGCAGGGTTGGGGGAAGACAGATGGGCAGAAGAACCTGCTGGTGGTAAAGAGGAGAGAATGACTTTAAGGAAGAGGAACGTTGTTTTATTATGACAGAGAAGAGAGAGTTTGCTTGCAATAGGAGGAGAAAGGACCACTGGACAAGCCAAGTTGAACAGACAAGTATGAGAGGGGAGAGCTACTGGCCAAGGGGAACACAGGGTGCTTGGACTGGGAAGTGAGCTGTGAAAGAGAAGGAATGGGAGGCTATTTGTGAGAGTGAGAACTGAAATTGTGCCCAGTCTTCTTAGGATGCCAAGCCATTTGCTGTCATGTGATGGAGTGAGAGATTGTAGAGAAGACCAATTTACTCCTTTAAGTTGTTTGAAAATGATTGGGTAACCGAGCCTACATTCCCATGATCACCTTACATCCTACTTGGTGCCACGCGGGGCTTTCTCGTTCCAGCAAAGTAGCTCAGTTTTTTCAAAGTGGAGCCTCCCATTCATTAAATATCTTTGAGTGCTTACTATAGACCAAGAACTCTGAAGGTTGGAGTATACAAACATAGCCGAGGTATTATTCCAGTTCACGACCTAGTTAGGAATGTGATAACTGAATGAAAACTCTAAAACCAGGCAGGGGGAAAAAAAAGCTAAGTAGGAATTATAAGGAACAGCTAACAGGAAGGGAAGTTACATTTAATTCCCATGGGCAGAGGGTGGACTTGGGGAGAGGAGAAGGTCACTGGAATGTTGCCTAGAGGTGAAAGATGGGGCGAGGCATGGTAGGAGGGAGAACAAGGTGAGCAAAAGCTGACTCCACAGGCCATCCTCACTGCACACTGCTGGGGAGGGGAAACTGCCAGGGATTCAAGTGCAAAAGGCAGGAAAACCAAGTGTCCTGACTTGAAAAGAAGCTTCTTAGAAAAGAAGCCATGCAAAGGACGGATGGGGCACGATCTCTTGGGGGGCCAACTTGGGGCTTCCAGTTCCTGTCCCACGCCCCTGAGATCACACAACTTCTAGGCAAGGGTGATCTCACTGCTGAGAACAGCTGAACACTGGAGAACTCCGGTCTGTCTAGGACTTGAGGCTTTCCACAGTGCAGTGGGCACTACAGGTTGAACTGTTTTCGTTATTGTTACCATAATAATTGGCATTTCACACACTGCCTGTTATCTCCTTCTGGTATTTAGCAGCTTGGAAATGTTCTGCCGGTGATTTTTTCATCTAGGCAGAACCATTTACTCCAACTTCCCCTCCTGCCTATACTTTGCTGCTTTCTCCTAAAAGGCAGCTCACGACCACAAACTTTTTTTTTAATTTAGCACAAAATAATGGTAAGCATATTTGCGAATATTATAACAAAGAAAGGCATTATGTGGCTGAATGGAAGGCTCTTAAAGGATTAGATAAGATCCCACATTCCTAAATTTTAAATCAATCCCTCCCCGAGGAAATACACTTGAGCAATTTTGTGTGTGTGTGTGAGGAACAATTCTACTTGTTCGTAAGTTAGAAAGAGCTTTAGAAAAACACACAGACACACAATGCTCCCTTTTTTGCATATGCCAAACATTTTCACCCAGGGCAAAATCAGTTGCTATTTTAAACAAATTGATTTTTTTGGAGGATGCTGTAAAAATAATATTGCAGGCAGAGCCTGCCTGGGGCAAAACAGTGTGAACTGAGGGAAGCTTGACTTTGGTGTTTTCCTGACTCCTCTTCTCTGTTCAGAGGCTGACCTCCATCAGCACTGGTCCTATCCTGCCCGGATAGGGTTCAGATCTGTGATGGAGAGGACCTGGAGTCTGGGAAGGTGGGGTCACCCCTGGCTCATCCCCTAACCAACTACAACCTTGAGCAAGTCCCTTCCCCTCTTTGGGACATAAAATGAGGGTTTTGGATCACAAAGGATTAAAAAGTCAAATAACCCCAGGACAAAGGAGGTCGTGTAAATGGAGGAAGCAGTCCTGGCAGAAGACACTAGGAAATGGTAGAGACTGGGGCCGAGTAGAGAAAACCTGCCGTGATGTAAGGCCAAGGGCTGGCTCACTCCAGCCAATTGTTGCCATAGGTAGGCAAGCCTGGTGTTGTCAGAACCTCTCATTTTTCAAGAGAACCAAAAATATGAATTTTATGTAAGAGTTTCACATCAAACCACTCTTCAGCCCACACAAAATATATCTCCAGACCAGAAAACCATTATCCAAAAAGATACATGCACCCCAATGTTCTTTGCAGCACTATTTACAATAGTCAGGGTATGAAAGCATCCTAAAGGTCCATCAACAGAGGAATGGATAAAGAAGATGTGGTATATATGTGTGTGTATATATATATATGTGGGGTGTGTGTGTATATATATACACACACATAGATATATATGTTAAATTTCTTCAGTTGTGTCTGACTCTTTGTGACCCTATGGGCTGTAGCCCACCAAGCTCCTCTGTCCATGGGATTTCCCAGGTAAGAACATTGGAATGGGTTGTCATTTCCTTCTCCAGGGAATTGTCCCAACCCAGGGATCAAACCCACATCTCTGTTGTGTCCGACTCTTGTGACCCCATGGACTATAGCCCGCCAGGTTCTTCCATCCGTGGGATTTTCCAGGCAAGAATACTGGAATGGTTTGCCATTTCCTTCTCCAGGGGATCTTCCCAACCCAGGGATCGAACCCGGCTCTCCAGCATTGAAGGCAGATTCTTTACTGCTGAGCCACAAGGGAAGCCCATCTACTTTGCTATGCATTGGCATATATATATATATATATATATATATATATATATATATACACATACATAAAATATTATTTTATATATAATGGAATATTACTCAGCCATAAAAAATAGTACCATTTGCACCAACATGGATGGACCTAGCAATTATCACACTAAGTGAAGTAAGTCAGTCAGAGAAAAACAAATATCATATGATATCACTCATATGTGGAATCTAATTAAAAAATGATACAAATGAGCTTATTTACAAAACAGAAATAGACACATAGACATATGAAACAAACTTAGAGTTACCAAAGGGGAATGTGGAGAGGGAGGGCTAAATCAGGAGCTTGGTATTAACATAACACACTATTATATATAAAATAGATAACCAACAAGGACCTACTGTGTAGAACAGGGAGTTCTACTCAATATTCTGTTAATCTATATGAGAAAAGAATCTGAAAAAGAATGAATATATGTATATGTGTAACTGAATCACTTTGCTATATGCCTAAAATTAACATTGTAAATCAACTATACTCCAGTAAAATAAGGCAAAACAAAGCAAAAAATACATCTCCAGGCTGTATCTGGCCTGCAGTGCTAGATGTGTGATCATTGAGCTAGTAGTCTCTATCAGTGGAGATATTTCTGGCTCCGTGGGTAATTGGGAGAAAGGTTCTGCTGTTTCTACTGAGTATCTGAACTGCAACCTCTTACACTAAGAAAGCCCTGAGGGTGAGTATCCTAATGTTGGGGCTGGATGTTTTATGACGGGTCATTGGGAAGATTATTTGCAGGTCTGTGCCTGTTCCCCTAACAGATTATGCCATCTTGGCAGTTTGGTTCTCTGCCCACACATAAGACCAGCACTATTTATGTGTAAAAAGTGATCCAGTCAGTGCAATCAAGTCCACATGCAGAGTTGGCTTTTAAGTCCAGAGTAAGGTTTTAACAGAATAACTGTCTGAATCAGATGGGAGCCCCCTTAGTGGCCATGAAATGGGGAGTTCATAGAGATCTGAGTTATGAGGGGACAACTGTAGGGTGAGTCTTTGACTACATAATTGTACCCAACCTAGCATATCTTCATTTTAACTCCCTGTCCCAAACCTATTCACCATTCCATATACTGCTGAAAACTCACCTTCTTGCCTTGGCACTCGGGAATTAGGGAAAATTCAGCTCTGCCCAAGGAGCTTCTTGTAGCCTTTATTTAGTCCAGATAAGAATAATGTTAGGTTTCTTAACTTTCGTAACAATATCAACTTTGGCATATATTCATGTCTGATGTCTAAGACATAGGATTCTATTCATTCAACATTCTAGTATTTGCCAGTCTTCAGTATGAAAACGACTGCCTTTTAGTTCCAGACAAAAGCCAAGTTGAAATAACTGATAACTTTTAAATTAGATCAAAGTATACACCAGTCGTTTATTGTTTAATGTTTATTAAGCTCTCTCCCTGACTCTTGTTGGCTTGTTCAGGAAGCTGTATTCCTGGACCACATTAACTTTGTTCCCTGCAGAAATATCTTCACTGAGTCGTGTTGGTTATCATGCCCATGACTTTTATGGAAGGCCATTTTAAGAATCAGCCAAATGAAGTACATTTTCCCATTTTCTCTAAAAACTATTGCGGAAGATATTGTCCATTATGTTGCTCAATGTTCCTGACACGATGATCCACATCATAAATCCCTCTTAGAATCTAATATCAGGCAAATGTTTACTTCTCTTGGCACCATAGAATGCTTCTTCCTAAGCAATCATGAAACTGTTGGATGTTAGGACTCCCTTTCCTTTATTGCCTTGGCTGCTGGGAATCTTAAAGCCTGCATTTATGCTGGCAGCGACCATAAGTTTCCAAATTGGGCGCAGAATTATCTTACTGCTTCATTTTCTTGGTGTTGACCGATTTTTGTTTTACTTGTTTTCTGCATATATGTGTTTTATTATATGTTGATTAATGTAGTTTTGGAAGTAAGCAGTACATAACTTATTCATACATTTCATGATCACTTAAAAACATATATTATTTTATTATTGTTTCCAAATTAGTTCACTTGTATCTCTTTAATCTTCTCAGCTGGAATTGGAATTTCTTTTTTTTTTTGTACAAAATCTTTCAATTGTATTTAACACAGAGCTTCACACTCAGTTAGCACTCAATAAATACTTGCTAATTTGTTCACTTCACCCTTGACTAATGACTCATTCCCAAGCCACTGAAAGAAGGAAGAAAGCTTATATCATGTAAAGAATGAAAGTTTATTCATCAATGTGAAGTGAGAGAAAAGACAGGTTTCATACATTTTCTCCCTCCTCTGCAAATGAGTAGGGCATCTGACACAGCAACAAGTGTCTTACCCAGAGAAGGCCTGGATTCTGGTAGGGATTCCCAATGGGCAAGAGTACTTCAAGATCAGAGAATGACCTCCTACTTACATAAAGATTTCCTGGACTTCCCTGGTGGTACAGTGGTTAAGAATCTGCCTGCTAATGCAGGGAACATGGGTTGGATCCCCGGTTTGGGAAGATTCCACATGGCCCAGGGCAGCTAAACCCGTGTGCCATAACTACTGAACCTGTGCTCTGAAACAAGAGAAGCCACTGCAATGAGAAGCCCGCACACCGCAGCTGAGAGTAGAGCCCACTCACCATAATTAGAGAAAGCCAAGTGCAGTGACGAAGACCCAGTACAGCCAAAGATAAATTAAAAAAAATAATAATAAAACAAGATTTTCCCGTATTTTGCAAACATGCATTGAGTATTTACCCTGTGCCTGGTACCATCCCAGTTGGAGGAAGGCAGAGATGAGGGGGACTAGAGATGGCTTAGTCCCTGGGGTTGCTCAGAAGAACACAGACCTCAGGGCCACAATTCACAGAATAGACCCAGAACACTGCCATTAGGATTATCTCTCTCTTGGACTCGCCTAGCTTCGTGGAACCGGGAGACAGATGCAGAGTAATGGTGACGGAGAACCAACCACCAGTCTACTTTACAGTGAATGTCCACATGCAGCTCAGGCTCTCTCCATCTTCCAGTTGTTGGACCAGTAAGTCCAACCCTGCCGTATTTCGGACCCTTCTGCCTACAGCCATGATCTCGCTGGGCTGAGGAGAGGCACAGCTCACACCAGAGACGGAGGATTGTATGCTCACTTGGAGCTGGGGATTATGATGACGAGGCACTGATTAGATGTGCAATAAACTCACCAGCTACCTCAAAGCTAAACAGCCTGCATTGCCGAGGGAGGAACACTATTTTCTTGGGCAGTGTGTCTTTTAGTGCCCATTTACATAAATTGTTTCCTGACCCTGTGGAGTGCCATGACTGCCTAGTTGCTAACACACCCCCAAATTTGCGGTAACAATCTCTTATAACATGGATGCTATTAACTCACTAGGCAATACACATCTCTGACTTTGATTTTTTTTTTAGTAATAATATTCTCGGGAAAAAAGCAAATGATGGTCACAATTTATTTCAGAGGGTGTTGAGTCATTTAGCATACATCTGTGAAATGTTACTTAATCTTGGGTGGTCTGTGTGCATAATTATGTTTTAATTTGCACATGATTGCTGACTCTCATATCACTTAAACAATCAGGATGCATCCAACGACTGACTGTTGTCTTGTAACATTTTGTTTTCCCCTTTGGAACTATCGGAAAGAGACCATCACATCCCACAACCATCTGCAATATTGCGTGTGTACAGCTGAATATTGAATAGATATTATGAGTATTGGATTTGGCAGCACTTCTGCAGTCATATTTCGATGTATTTTTCATTGCCAACTGAAAAGAAAATGAAAAGAAGGAGGAAAATGGTTAAAGTTCCCTGGGTTCTGTGGAATTGCCCTTGCATTTTTATATCTTTCTTCTCATTCTTTGTTTTGTTTTCCCCTTTAATAATAATAATATTTTGCGTAGTACGCGTATTTCAAAAAGGTCACCCAGTCAAGTATGGTGTTCGGTCTTTACTGTAAAATGAGTGGGCTTATCAAACATTTATTTATGTATGAAAAACACTAAGGCACAGGATGCTGGTGACTTATGGTGACTAATATCATTATTACTCAGTGATAGGGGAGACCGAGAACTCTTACTGCCAAACACTTCCCACTCAGTAGCACTGCTGTCTGACTACAGGATGATGTGGTGGGACATCATTCCTGTCAAAACTTAGAGTATATCTCCAGGATGTCAAGAGTGATTATGGAATTGAATACCAAGGGCCAATATCTATCTAAAAAATAGTCTCCTTACAGGTGAAGGGCCAAAAATATGCATGTGTTTCTTTTTCTGGGTCCCTTTCTCTGATAGAGGACATTTGAACAGAGACCAAAATAAAATGAGGAAGGGAACTATGTGAACAGCTAGTAGAAGTAGAAGCTAGTAGAAGAACACTCCTGGCTGAAAGAAAAGCAAGTTTAGTATTCCTGAGATGAGAGTGAACCTGGAGGCCAGCGTAGCTGGGGTGGGGTCCCGGCCTGGAAGGTTAGTTAACTGAAATGAGATCACAAAAGGTCTTGCGGGTCATTCTGAAGTCCTTGGTTTTTCCTTTGTATGAGCTGGAAAGCCAGTAGAGGAGTAACAGGGTATGACTTGGGATTTAAAACAATCACTCCGGCTGCTAAAGAGAGAATAGATGATCATAAGGCAAAGTTGCAAACAAGGACGTCAGTTTCCAGGAGAGATGCTAGTGGCTCAGGCCCGAGTATGTGCAGTGGAGGTGGAGGAGTGATCAGGTTCTGGATGTATATTGAAGGTAAAGTTGGTAGCATTTGCTGATGGATTAGATACAGGTGTTGAGAGAAAGAAGTCAAGAAGAAAATATTTCCTTTAATAAAACTCTATGTTCCCATAGAAAGAGTAAGAGTTAAAAGAAAACAACATAAGGAGAACTGATACTTCTGTTTAGAAAAACAATATTCTAGATGCAAACTAGTAGGGGTTATGCCTAGTTCAGCCTTGTGAGTGAGTGCTTTGTTGGAAGATGGACTCAGTCATAATTGTTTGTTACCCTTCCAATCAAAGGTGGGATCCTGCTAAAATATACAAGATGATAGGGTTACACTCTAATCTCAGCTAGAGGGTTTTAATGCCCTAATTTTCCCTTCTTCCAACATTTCAGTGTGTGGGCTTTTGTGACCTGCTACCAACTAGCTTAATGACAGTTTTTGTCTCTCTGCCAGCCCCGGGGCTGAGGTACAGAGCTGGGAGTTTTCTGAGTGGTCCTTCTGTGCTAAGAGCTAGCCTGAGGCCACATGAATAATAGCTGATTCAATGTGAAGCCATCTGAAGCAGAGTTGGTCCAAGTGGCTTTGGGGGTCTTAATACAAGAACAAGAGAGAGAGAGAGAGCTTGACATAACCCCAGGAAGGGGGTTGGACCTTCTCTGGAAGTCATTGAGGAGTGTCCCTGACCAAGAGTGTCACAATTGTTACTTTTGTTAATGACTGAGAGACCCTGTGTAGTTCATTATCCTGTCCAGTTGAACAAGAGCAGTTCTGTGAGGCATATCTTCCAGCAGGACTCTGCATAAAAGGAAGTTTGTTCTGTCTCTACCATGTCGCAAGATCTCAGCATCAGGGACCCAGGTACATTACCAAAAGGTCTGCTCTCCCTGTTTCACCAGAACCTGACTCATAGCACCCTGGCTGCAAGAGTTCTGCTTCCACGGAGAAGAGCAATTAGATGCTTGCATGCAACCTGACAAGTGACAGAGGAACCCTGGAAATCCAAGAGTCTCTTCTGAGATTCTTTGGAGATGGGGGTGGGGAAAGGAGCTTGTCACCTCTGGGGGAATGCCACTCATTTCCCCCTCATTATAGTCAGCATCTCCTCTGCAGAGCAGTTTCTGATGGTGATCATGAGACCACATGTACAGATAAGAAACCTCCGCAAAGAGATCTAATCCAAAGTCACAGCTGAGACAAGCTTTAGACGATGCAAAGGAGCCCAGACGACATTAGATTTGACATTTCCCCCTTAGTGGAAGATTTCGTCTTGGAGCCACACCAAAGTTCATCCAATACTTCATTATCCAGGCACTGATTAACTGATACCCGGCTTCCTCTGGCCCCTAAAGATGAACCTATCACGAAAATACAATTGCATTGTTTCTCACTCATTGCCTCTCGAGCATGATTAATCAGGCAGTGGATTCTCCAGGGCTTCTCTATTTCTTTTTTTGTTTTTCTCTGTCTTTGATGATTTTATAAATCAGTCTAACCTTCCTCCACCACAGGGTGAGTATGAGTCGAAAGAAGAGGTACAGCTCAATGCATAGTCCCTGTGTTTGGGAGTTAGGAGAAAGGATTTGGTGTGGCAGAAACTAAATGGCTTAAAAATGATATTGGATTCTCTTTAAGTTTTAATTATCCATGTTATCTCTGCTTTCATTATTATGGATCCCTGAACGTTACAGTAACGGCTGCACAGTTGATAACTGCAGCATGTAATCACGATGTCTGCTCTGTAATCATATTCCAGCGTGCCATTTATCAGGGACCATTAGAACTCAGAATGCTGGGGAGAAGCAGAAATAAACTAAAGACAAGCTCAGAGTGCTATCTTAAATGTCCCAGCCATTTTTCATTACCATTTTCTTAAAAACTGACTCCATGCAGACTAGGTCTCCTCTTTCTTTTGAAAGTTCAGAATCCAATCTGTAAGATCCACTATGGAACCACACTTTCACCCTCTTCAGATTGAAGTAAATCAGGTTGGTTTTTCAAGCTATACTCGATGCAGGGGGTCACAGAGTCAGACGCAACTGAGCGACTGAACAGCAACAGTGCCTGTTAGCTATGGAAGTTCCAGAAGGAGTTCATTGTTGGACAGCCTTGCCATCTTGTGATTACTTTTTCCAGACCCTGGTCTGAAGCATCAGGTGAGACCTGTTCCAAGCAAATGTGGGTTTGTCAGGGCTCATGAGGCTCAGAGTCCAGAGAGGCCACCCCAGTGAAGAGTCACACAGCACAAAGTGTTGTGGTTCCAAAAACAGAGGGCAGGGCTCCAGAAAAGACCTCGCATGAAGAAGTTTTAGAAATCAGGCAGAAGACAGCATAATTATTATGTGGGAATCCTGTCTATGGGCGACTTGTCCTGGCCTTGAAATTGGAGTTCAGGGGCAGATTTCTAGTCCTAGAAGAGGATAAGAAACAGCAAGGGAATTGGGCAGTTGGCAAAAATTAAACTGGCATTCAGTGCTGGGACCTGGAGCCTGGGCAAGAGAGCAGGAGCTCTCAGACCTAAACTGCGACTCAGCTGTTAGTGGAAGAGTTTAAATGTGCCTCTAAGTATCAGGTGCTCGTGTGCATGCTTGCGAGCTCAGTCACGTCCAGCTCTGAGCAACTCCATGTACTATAACCTGCCAGGCTCCTCTGTCCATGGGATTCTCCAGGCAAGAATACTAGAGAGGGTTACAATTTCCTTCTCCAGGGGATCTTCCTGACCCAGGAATTGAACCCATGTCTGCTACATTGCAGGTGAATTCTTTACTGCTGAGCCACCTGGGAGATAAAGTACTTAGAACACAGCAATAACGTGTTAGTAATAAGGCATTTCTGGTGGCTCAGCTGGTAGAGAATTCGCCTGTAATGTGGGAGACCCCGGTTTGATTCCTGGGTGGGGAAGATCCCCTAGAGAAGGGCATGGCAACGCACTCCAGTATTCTTGCCTGGAGAATCCCCATGAACAGAGGAGCCTAGTGGGCTACAGTCCATGGGGTTGCAAAGAATCGGACACGACTGAGTGACTAAGCAGCAGCAATACATAATAAAGTATTAGTATCACAACCATTATTATTTTCATGCAACTATGCCAGGAATGCCACATCCAGAGGAGGCAGTGGTTAATAATAAGTACCTAGATTTCAGTTCAGTACTGGGCGATGGAATGCTAACCCCAGCTGGTGTGTGTGTGGCTCTTTAGCTCCTGCCTTCCCCATCTCTGTGCTGATCTAGGATTTGGAATAAGAATGATCCATCAGGTGGAGGGAACAGGAGGTCAGCTTGTGGGAAACTGGATCGATAGGTAAGAGGCAGGGCTGGCACCCATGAGGTGGACTGAGACTGGCCTAAATGGATGACTCCCAGGCAATACCATGTAATGAGCAGCTCTCAAACACAGAGCATGCTTGATTTCTGTGTGGGGAAACATAAATCTTTTTGTATCGAAATTGATTTTTTTGTTTTTCTAAAATAAACGTTCAGGGATTCAAATGTGGATAATGCTAACTCTCTTCCCAGTAATCTACAGGCCTCCGTGGACTGTAATGGTTCAAAATGAATAGATCTATTGTTTGATTGACGCTCTCCTGCAGCCTGGGTGGGCACAGCGTCACATGGGAGCAGGAACAATGGGATGATTACTGAGGACTCCTGTGGTTAATTCCGGCTCTATAGAGTTAATTCAGTCTGAAGCGCACATGATCAGTTCCATCTGTATCGGTGCAACTGGGTTTGGGGGAGTTTTTATTAAAAATTCTCAAATCAGTTCTGTACAAGAGAATTACCTCCTTACCACTCCATATCTCCTGCCAAGTACTTGATAAAATGTGTTCTACAAATGTAGATAAGAAGTCATGATAAGAAGACTCACTCCTGCTGAATATTGGAATTATCCGGCTGATGCGGCCGGCAAACGTGAAAACCGGGACAAATCTCCACTGGAGAATTTTCAAACTGTTAGAGGTCATCCTTCGTCCTGGGGCAAAGTTTGAAGGGGAAAATGAGAGACACTTCAGTTTTACCCATGTGCTGGTGAACCCAGGCTGCTCAAAATTGGATGACTTCCAAATATGTCAGGTCTAATCAAGACCTCTGAGTTGGCGCTGGCCTCTGAATCAGCCCCCTTGAGCTAGGATGGGCTTCCTGCAGGATGAACCTTCTTGCATACCTTTAGCTTCAGCAGGCAGGTGATCTCTTGTTTTCTGTGGATACGTCGTGTCAACTGAAGAATAAGGCTAGGATCCTAGCCAGCCACGCCAGCACCTTCAGAAGGGCAGAGGAGTAACTGAGCAGGAAGTAGTGACTGTGCTAAGAGTAGTGACTATAGGGGATCGGCAGGGGAGCGTTCATTTGCCTTTGAGAGAGTGAGGAGGGCTGGGCAACCTAGAACAGCTGTGGCAATCTTTTCATTTATTCATTTATTTTTATTAAACTGTTTTTTTGGCCAAGCTGGGTCTTGGTTGCTGTGAGGGCTTTTCTCTAGTTGCAGTGAGCTGGGGCTACTCTGTAGTTGTGATGGGCAGGCTTCTCATTGTGGTGGCTTCTCTAGCTGTGGAGCACGGGCTCTAGGGCTCGGGGAATTCAGTAGTTGTGGCACATGAGCTTGGGAGTTGTGCTTTCCAGGCTCCAGAGCACAGGCTCAATAGTTGTGGAGCACGGGCTTGGTTGCTCTGAGGCATGTGGGATCTTCCCGGACCAGGAATCAAACCTGCGTCTCCTGCGTTGGCAGGTGGATTCTTTACCACTGGGCTACCAGAAAAGCCCAGGAACCTCTTTTTGAGTGTTTTTGTCTTGGGAATTTTTTTGGTAATAAGTACCACTCCCTGGTGACTCAGGGGTAAAGAAAGAACAGAATCTGCCTGCCAATGCAGGAGACGCAGGTTCAATCCCTGGGTTGGGTAGATCCCCTTGAGAAGGAAATGACAACCCACTCCAGTATTCTTGTCGGGGAAATCCCATGGACAGAGGAGCCTGGTGGGCTACAGTCCATGGGGTCACAGAAGACTCGAACATGACTCGGCAACTAATGAATGAATACTGAATGAATGAACAACAATAAATACTGTATAAAATTATAACCTGCCCTGAAAAAGCAGTGGTTTATCACAAGAGAAAATGTTGGACTGACTCCTGGTGCTGGAGGAGTCATTGAGCACAAGTGAGGCACTTTCCATCTCTCTGCCTCAGTTTCTACACGTGCACCTTGGAGCAGTGGAGATGGGGAGGAGCAGAGGACGTGTCAGGACCATTCTGACTCTAACAGCTCAAGTCCCTGCGTCCTGTCCCTTGTCCCATATATAAAGTCCCAACAACACCCGACTTTTCACTCCACAGAACACTTAGATTTCCTCTAATATGTTCTATTTTTCACATGCACTTGAGCCATGGAGATAAAACACTTGCCTGAGATAGACAATCATTTAGCCAAGAAAACGAAATGGGAAAGAAGATGAAGACCCATCAGCAGAACAGATGGCTCTGCACACAAGGCAGAGAGACCCACAGGTAAGACAGAGGGCAAGGCTGATGGGGAAGCAGATAAGAGGTGTTGGGAGGGTAGATGGATGGAGTGGAGGAAGGAAGCATAGCAGTGACAAGTGGAACATGGGTATCATCAGCACCGGTATCATCTTACACAGAGAGACAGTCATTCAGGGCAATCGGAACACAGGAGCATATAGCCCTGCCCTCCTCCCTGGCTTCTTCCCTGCCCCCAATTGAAACAGCAGGCGGTTTTCAAAATCAAAATGGGGCATTGCCAATCACTGAGGGTACCGTTGTTCACTGTGTCAAGTGGTTTACATCTATTAGCTATTTCATCTTCCCAGTGACCTCATGGGTTGGCCTTATTTCTATTATTATCATTATTCCAGTTCTAGGAATGGAAAAAAAAATAGGAAGCTCCACTCAGCTAGTAACTGCTGTTACTGGGCTCAATTTGTTTTTTACTTCATTGGGTCATAGCTGTGGCACACAGGCTTAGTTAGCCTGTGGTATGTGGGATCTTTGCTCCCTGGTCAGGGATTAAACCTGAGTCCCCTGAATTGGAAGGCAAATTCTTAACCACTGGGCTTCCAGGAAAATCCCCCGAACTGAGCTTGGCTGACTCTTAAGCCCATGTGCTTCTCACTGCCCCTCCTGCAACCAGCACACTTCCGGTCTATGGCATGTGAGCTCTGGTGCATTCCCCTGTCTCTCTCTCTCTTCCTTTTCTCCCCTTTTCTGAGACACAGGTCCCAGCAGATTGGAGCATAAGGAGATCTTTGCTTAACTTTTTCCTCTTCTTCTCTGCCTCCCTCCTTCCCTTTTCTGGCCGAGGGTCCCATTTATAACATAGAATGTACCAAGAAAACATCCATTCACCACTTCCCTAATTTTTCTGGCAATTGTGATTAAATCAACTCAGAAGCTGTGGGAAGCTTTGATAGTTAAATAATTTGGATAACAGAATATTTAATTAATTGCAATTACACATGCCATCTTGAAATTCATTTCTATTTTAATTTTAGCACAAACTGGATTGTACAAAACATGTTTTTTTTTTTTTCTTTTTTTCTACCAAAACCTGTCTGTTTCTTCCCATCTTTCTTACTATTCCTCTTAACCCTGAAGTCTTTACTTTCTTCTTTCCTTGTATTTGGAGACACAGGCAGTCAAAGGGTACCAGTCATACCCAAGTTCTGCATACAAGGGGTAATGGAAACCACAAAAGAACATAAGTCATAATCTTGGCCTACCAGATGCATATGATCCAATGGAGGACACAATCCATAAATGCATAAAAATGTGAAGAATACAAAGGGCCCCATGGATGATAATTCCATGTCCAGTGTGCTGAAGAAGGTGGAGGTGGTTTTGAACCTCCTTTGAGATGTGTGTAGCATTTGTACAGATAGACAGAAATAGGAGCAGTAGTTCCTAGGAAGAGGAGGGTTTTGATTTATAATTTATGATTTGTATTTCTTTTTTCTTTACCCTCCTTTTCGCTGATTCACTTATTCATTCACTCAACAAATGAGTGACCAGACAGTGGTCACTAAAATGTCTGTCTTGAACCCAAGGAAACTCCCTGCCATGCTCTGGGTCTTCCCATCTGAGCTCAATGGGTACAGCCCAGCCATGCCCTGCTCTCCAGGAGTCTCTGGCAGGCCCAGTGCCTCCAAGCCCCCTGCCATTCCAGCCAGCTGAGTTGTCCATTGCCAGCAGTGATTGTCATGGGCGTGTCCTCACCTGACTGAGGCAGAATCCTGCCTAAGGAATGTGGCTTAGCTTACAACTGTATAAGGACCACAAGAGGGGAAACCTACCGAGTGGGTCCCCAGGCTTTCTTCTACTCTGCTAACTGAGCATCTTTCTTGGGCTCTGATGTTCCAGGACCTTGGAAGACTCCCTGAGGTGCTTTGTCTGGAATGCTAAGACTTGACATCCTATGTTATCTGGCATGAACCTCATCTCAAAGGCAGACTCAGAATTGGCTCTGGGGCATCTATATTTTTCTGATTTCCTCTCTACATCCCCCTATCAGAAGGAATTCTGGTTTCATTCTAAATGAGGACCTGAGCGTGGTGACTATCGTTGCTTTATTTCATTTATCCATTCCTTTGTCCATAAACCATGTGTCAAGCAGCTTCTGTGTGTCAGGTACTGTGTTGGGCTTTGTGGGACATAAATGAATACATGGTTCTGTTCTCAAAGTCTTGGGAGATAAATGGAGTTTACCACATGTGAAAAAAATCACGCAACTCAGGGTAAGCTAAGTTCCACGGAAGATATGTCTAACTCAGGCTGGGGAGCAGAGCCAAGTCTTGAGATGAGTAATACATTAGTGTAAAGCAGAGAAGAGGAACTGAACATTCTAGATAGAAGGAACAGCTTGTGCAAAGGCATGGTGACAGGAGCTTGGGGAGGGGTGGGAGTTTTTTCCCTAAAAGGAGTTATATGGCCAAGAACTAGATCCAAGACTATTTGTCTCTCTGAGGAGAGGGTCATCATAACCTTGTATGGGAAAAGCAGCATGGAACAGTGACAAGTCCCAATTTAGTATTAAAAGTTCTGGATTTCTGTTGCAGACACCAGATGCTCTGGGTTTGAATTCTAGCTTCGCCATGTACCATCTGTATGCTCAAATTTCCCATCTCATTTTTGTCACTTATACAACAGACCAATCTGATCTTGCAGAGCTATTCTCGGGACTAAATGAGATAAGACGCATGGCACTAAATAGCATTTAACCAAAGTTAATATTAAAGTTACCTTTATTTTTAATAAAACCTTTGTGAACAATTAAGTGCTTCAGCACTATAAAGAACTGCATAATCTCTGCACAATCTTGCCAAATGTCAACCCTAAATTCATGGGTATCAGCATTTTTAGATTTTAGCTAGTCTTGTGGTTTGACCTTGTGTAATCCTACGGACCCTATTTCCCAAGTGAAATCAAACAATTTAATGTTGAAATAGTAATTTGTGTTAGAGTCGGGGCAACATCGATGATCATGTTGTAAGAGCCTGAATCTCCCACTTTCTCAACCCACCCAAGTGGCGATGTCCTTCACAGCAAACTGATGAGTCTTGGAAACAGAGAAACCAGCTCTGCTCACGTCATCTATAAGGATGTGATTTGCTGAGCATTTTTGCCAAAGCTGCTCGTGCCTTGTTGCGAAGTCTGCTTTTCTTTTGTTTGCAGAGTTTATCAAGTGAAGAGGCTCCATTGATGATGAAGCTGCATGAGTATGTTTGCTAACCAGCCAGCTCTCCAAGGGCTTTGTTGAGTTCAGGTGATGTTACCCTTGGAGGTCCAGGCTGAGAAACTTTCACAAACCTGAGATTCCTCCTCACAGTATTATTTATGTCATCCCACCCCTGTTTCTTCTAGAGCAAAATTGTAACAGTGCAGATCATGTATTGATACGGTTAGCAGAGATGGGGCAGTAAAGGCCATACATGCCTCCTGGCTTTTCTAAATAGGTTTAAGCACAATTTTAAAATTTCATTTTTAATCAAAAAGCATTCTGTGCTTTTCATAATGTGTAAAACAGTGTAGAGCTATATAAAGAGAAACTTAATATCCTTCTGATCTTTCTGGTTCCACTCAGCTGAGATCATAGTTCAATGCCTGTGTCCTTCCATCTCTCTCTCTGTGTTCACTAACACACACACTCATGCACACAAACACACACACTTTTTCCTATTTGTTTGATTTGGTTAGTAGGATAATTCACTACACATAACCCTACAATTTGCCCCCAAGCTATAGCCCTATAGTTATAACTCATAGGGCTATATATACTATATATTATATTCACAGATATTTCTGGGATAGGGATTCATAATGAGGGGTTGCTGTGCAATTTGTACAGGACATCCCAGGTCCTGTTCCACAAAGACTGTACCATCAACATTTGAGAAGACCCCTTGCCCCGCTTCCTTCCTGGTCCTGGATAGTATCAGTTTTTTATTTTTTGAAAATCAGCAGAACTAGACATTCATGAAATTAATCTTCTTTCCCCCACTCTCCGCCCTCCAGGGTAGTCAGATGACCATGTCTGAGTGTCAGTAGATCATGCATAAGCTGGGTCCTGTCCTGACTCTCTTGCTTGATGAGAATTCACCCTGTTATTCACAAGCTGTTCAGCTCACCTTTGCTTTGCTGGCAGGGCTCAGCTGAGTTCTCAGGAAGAGTTAGAAGCACAAGTACATTTAGTGTGAAATAGCCCTGACAGCTCTAAAAGGTTGTGTTTTATTCATTAAAAGGAGGCCTAACAGTGAAGCTAAATACCGTGGTAGGGAAGGATTCCCTAAACACCTGAGGAGATATTTGAAACAGAGGCCAAAACTCTCTTATCTGCCAAAGCCTCTTATCTGCTTAAGATGAAAGAGAAAGAAAGAGAGGAGGAGGGAGAGAGAACTGATGAGTGTGAAATCCTGTCCTGAGCCCTTGTAGGGTTGTTATTGGACCCTCAGTGCCATAAAAATCACCTAAGTCCAGGCCTGCTAGGGCTTTTCTGGTGGCTCAGCTGATAAAGAATCTGCCTGCAGTGCAGGAGACCTGGGTTCCATCCCTGGGTTGGGAAGATCCCCTGGAGAAGGGAAAGGTTACCCACTCCAGTATTCTGGCCTGGAGAATTCCATGGACTGTATAGTCCTGGGTGAGGGGGAGGCGGGGTGGTAGTCACAAAGAGTCGGACACGACTGAGCGACTTTCACTTTCCAGGCCTGCTACATGGTCAACACTTTGTAAATTGTGATGGCTGTTATTATTACTAAATAATAAAAACAACATAACATTTTCAGTTTGTGATTTGCTACTCATAGACACTTCCTCAATCAGCTACAATTTCAGGACAGTTTCTATTAAAAGGTTTTATTGATTTGTGGTTTCTAGAGACAGGCTAAGAGTCTGTCTCTCTTTTCTGCATGCCTCAACCAAAGCCTCTTTTAAGCAGAAGGGGATCTTGCCACTTGTCAGATCTGTCCTCCAAGTCCATGTTTCCTTTCACTCCTGATTATTACTATTATTATGTTTAGCCACAGAATCCCTAGTTCTTCTAGCTGAAAGACCCTTGTTCTGAGACTGGCATGCTGTTCGGCAGCCTCAGCAATGATGCCACCAGGACCCGAAGGGCTCTGTATATTCAGGGTGTCCTGGGGAATGACCCCTGGGCAGAGGTCCTATCAGAAAGTCCCACCCAGGACTTACTATGCACCTGAAGTTCATTCCAAAGAGCTGATAACTTATCTACACAGTGAGGAACCATGTGCTCAACAATTGCCATTTTTATTTTCTATACACCCTTTTAAACTTTCTATATACATATAGTGTGTACATTTCCATTCACTTACCCTACTAATAATTGCATCTGCTCTGATTTAGCTTTTAGGACCCTGCAAGAATAAAGGTGAGCTTCCAGCACTCCAAAGCTATTTTTCAGCAATCATCTGGCTCTTGCTTCTAATTTTATTTTCAACCCATAAAATGTCTTGGCTTCCCAATCTCAACACTGGCCCTTTAACCATAGTGCTGGCTTCGGCCTCTCAGTGCAGACAGTGAAGTTTTCCCAGGCCCCCAGGCTCCTGTAGCCCCTTGCTGCCCCTTAGCCCTAACCCTCTGATGCTCAGTGCCTGAGCCCAGCCTCGTGACACACTGCCATCTGTTTAGAGGAAGGAAAATTTTTCTCAGCAATAAAATGCATTGGCCAGGTCGCTCCATTTTGTCTCTGCCATCCTTCCTCCATATTTCTGCATTTCCTGTGTCCATGGACTGTTTGCCAGGGATCTTTTACTGGCACCATCATGACCTGACATCCTGTCTGCTTCTGGAAGCCCAGGGATGAGGGCTGTAAGCCTGGCATCGTTTCCAGCAGTTAGAAACTTGGGAACAACCCAGTTACCCCTGAGAATCAGTAAGAGAAACATCTTAGCCTGGGTCTATAGGACCTTTCTGGTGCCTCGGTCCAGCTGACCACACACTAAAGCTGCAGGACCACAAGATCAGCTGCTGGAGAGGGAGGAGAGGCAAAGCATCTCCGGTCTCAGAGTCCCCAAGCTGCGCGCACAGCTGGGGCCAGATGTATGCACCATGCAGGAGCTTGTGGGTGCTATCGAAAATCCAATCTGATCCACTCCAACGGGGCTATTACACTCCAGCCCTGATAGGATCACATTCACACAGCACAGGGTAAAATTAAATTTGAGAGAAAATGAGATTCCTTTTGTTTTCTGCAGAGTCCCGTAGATAAGTGTTCTCCATGACTTGACCTTGATGGCTGCAGAAGCCGTGTTGCAGGCCCAGAGGGATCTGATAGACAAATGGAATGAATTGGTGATTCCTTTGCTCACATGCTTAGCACTACCACTGGGGACAACGGCTTTCTCT
Source organism: Bos indicus (assembly GCF_029378745.1). Taxonomy (NCBI): domain Eukaryota; kingdom Metazoa; phylum Chordata; class Mammalia; order Artiodactyla; family Bovidae; genus Bos; species Bos indicus. The sequence continues at coordinate 57,706,698 of NC_091775.1, read as the reverse complement.
TTCCATCTCCCTCTAGGCCAGATCTGGGCAAAATTGCAAAGAACTACAGAGGACATTTGTCTCTATCCCTTCTCTGTGGCTCCTCCTTCCTCCCTTGTCAAGCCCTGCTCCTCAGCGACCAAATGGCAGCTGCACGCTCCAATCCCAGGGCTCCTTTTCACTAGCTTTCAGCTAGACGTGACTGTATCAGCTCAGGTCATTCGAGCAAAAACATTAACAGTGGCATTAAAAAAAGGGTTAGCTCTTTACCTCTTCACTGTAAGTCTTTTTAAGAGGCCTTCAAGCAAGGGATATCTAAGTCACAAATTTCAAAGATCCTGACAAAATTCTAGGAACCAGTGGGAGAGGTTTCCCTCACCCCAAGTCGCAACACTTGAGCCCCCTCCTCTGGGGGGAGAGATAAGCCCTGAATGCATGCTTTCCTTTCTGAGTGTGGGCTACAGGCAAGCTGCATCAGAGGCTCCTGCGATGCTGGTAAGGTGCATATTTTCTGTCCCCTGCCCAGAGTAATTCAGAATCTCAGCCGTGGCTTTCAAGACAGTACCCTTTTAAATCTGTCATCCGTGAGATTCTGAGGCATGTGTCGAGAGTCACTGGCTGTAGAGCTGGAGGCACTTCTCCCAGTGATCTGAGTCTTTCAGTAGTAGCGGTAGTGTTAGTCACTCAGTTATGTCCAACTCTTTGCAGCCCTATAGACGGTAGCCACCAGGCTCCTCGGTCCATGGGATTTCCCAAGAATACTGGAGTAGGTTGCCGTTCTCTTCTTCATGGGATCTTCCCCACCCAGGGATCAACCCCAAGTCTCCTACATTACAGGCAGATTCCTAACCATCTGAGTCAGCAGGGAAGTCCATTGGCTCTTTCAGACCATCACCTATATAATGAGTTATTTCAAGAGTGTCAGATAGCCTGCTCCTTTGGTCTTTAGAGACCTCCCATTATTCCCAGTGGCTAATATGGAAAGGGCCAGGGACTTCTTAGAAGCCTGCAGTTTCCACTCAACCAGTCTTTTGAGACTCTCTCCAAGAGTAGAAATTGAGTCTTTCCAGAGAATGTAACTAGATGTGTAAAAATGTTAGGAGAGCAGGTTAAGTTGAAATATAGGACTGATCTTATTTATAGGTGGGCAGTGCTGATGATACAATTACAATGACCATTTTTTATAATTATATTTTCATTTCATTTTATTTACTTTTTTGGCTTTGCCAGGTCTTAACTGAGGCACTGGTTTGGGGAGGGGGTGTCTTTTCTTCATTGAGGCATGCAGGATCTTTAGCTGTAGAACATGGGATCTAGCTCCCTGACCAGAGACCGAAACTGGTCCTCCTGCATTGGGAGCGTGGAGTCTCAGCCACTGGACCACCAGGGAAGTCCCTACAATGACTATTTATTTAAGGCCTATCAAGTTCTAGGCCATGTACAGACCATTCATAGTGATGTGTTTAGTCACTCAGTTATGTCTGACTCCTTGTAACTCCATGGACTGCAGCCTGCTAGGTTCCTTTGTCCATAGCAATTCTCCAGGAAAGAATACTGGAGTGGGTTGCCATGCCCTCCTCCAGGAGATCTTCCCAACCCAGGGATCGAACCCAGGTCTCCCACCTTGCGGGTGGATTCTTTACCATCTGAGCCACCAGGGAAGTCTATTCATAGTTATAACTTCATTTAATTCTCATGATGTTCTTACATAGTATTATCATGCTTTATGTCTTTCTTTTACAGATGAGGAAATTGTGGCTCAAAGTCACATACCTAGTGACTGCGCACAGTAGAATTTGAACTCAGTTCAGTTCAGTCGCTCAGTCGTGTCTGACCCTTTGTGATCCCATGGACTGCAGCACACCAGGCTTACCTGTCCATTACCAACTCCCAGAGCTTGCTCAAACTCATGTCCATCAAGTCGGTGATGCCATCCAACCATCTCATCCCCTTCTCTTCCTGTCTTCAATCTTTCCCAGCATCAGGGTCTTTTCCAGTGAGTCAGTTCTTCGCATCAGGTGAACAAAGTATTGGAGCTTCAGCTTCAGTATCAGTCCTTCCAATAAATATTCAGGACTGATTTCCTTTAGGATTGACTGGTTGGATCTCCTTGCTGTCCAAGGGACTGTCAAGAGTCTTCTCCAATACCACAGTTCAAAGGCATCAACTCAGCTCTGTCTGAATACAATAATCCTTTCTAAGCGTACACAAATGTATAGAGCCAAAGTCCTTTCTTGTACACATTCCTGTTTTGAGCTTTATGCCAAGCCTGGAAAGCAGACAGAAAGTTTTACAAGTGGGAAAGCTGGGGATTGGAGGAGTTCAATCATTCCTGGCCAGGTACTGGTAAGAAGCATGGTTGGAATTTGAACTCAGGGCATTAACTCTCCATTCAGGGTCTTTTCTTTCCTGATATTCTTCTCTGTTCTCCTGCCTCATGCATCTCAAGTTACATCAAAGAGACAGCAATACTATTGCTTTCGATTATCAAATGTGTGAGTTTCCCTGGGCTGTCATAACAAATCACCACAAACTCTGTGGCTTAAAACAACAGAATTTAATTTTCTCCCAGCTCCGGAGGCCAGAAGTCCCAGAATCAAAGCGACGGATTCTGTTTTCTCTGAAGACTCTAGAGAGTCTTCCTTCCTCGGCTCCTCCAGCTTCTGTGGGCTCCGGGCCTGGCCTGGTTTGTGCTGCATAACTCCAGGCTCTGCCTCTGCCTTCACATGGCTCTCTCCTCCTCTGAGTTTGTGTTTTCCCTTCTCATCTCTCTTACAAGGACACTTGTCATTAGATTTAGGGTCCACCTGGATAGTCCAGGATAATCTCATCTCAAGATCCTTAATTACATCTGAAAAGACACTCTTTTCTAAATAAGGTCGCACTCATAGGTTTCAGGGTTTCAGACATGGACATGTTTTTTGGAGGGCCACCATTCATTCTACTACAAGTAATTAATATTCTACGGCACATGGACTCTAGGAAGCATGAATATGCTGAGCTGATTAAAAGCATATACAGTTCTTCATTTTGATTCATCTGCCAGTTTTCTTCCCAAGTGCCAAGTAAGGGCTGCCATGGAGAACAATTGAAAATATATGTATTTGTTTATTTGGCTTCGTCGTGTCTCACTTGTGTCACTTGGGAACTTTGTTGGGGGGCAGGAACTCTCTAGTTTTGGTGTGTGGGCTCTAGGGCATGCAAGCTTTGGTAGCTACGGTGAATGGACTTTGCCCCGCAGCATGTGGGATCCCAGTTGCCTGACCAGGGATTGAACCCACATCCCCTGCATCGTAAGGCTGATTCTTAACCCCTGGACCACTAGGGAAGTCCCTGGAGAATGATTGTTGATGAGCTTTGGGAACAGGGAAAGATTTTTTTGGCACAAAAGAGTCTTAAGGTTAGAGCAACCTGGGTAGGTGGCTCAAAAGGTCAGAGCCCAACTAGAAGGCAGAGGAGAGGTGGTGCTATCTCAGTGCTTACAGAGCAGTAGAGAGGGAGCTGGGCGTGGGCAGGATGGGCTAGCTCACTGCCATGCCCGGATTCTGGGGCCTTTCACACAGCTCTGGTTAGTGAGGTCTATGTCTGGACTGGAGGAGGATGGAATGGCGAGAAGACAAATGCCACCATCTTACTCTTGTTCCAGTTTCAGATCACAGCATCCCACAGGGGATGTCCCAGGAGTAAGGGTGATGTCAAGAAGGTAGAAACCCCCAGCAGCCTGCGCTGACCACAGAGCCAGGCTTTCTGCAGAGGGCAGACAGTCAGCTGAGAGCTGTCCAGAGTCTCCTGTGACTCCTCTGACACCCACTCTGGGAAGGTGGGAAGGCTGGAAGTGGTGGAGAGCCCCTTCACAGCAGTGGGAACATTCTCTGGGGGAGTGTGGGATTGCCACTCCCTTCAGTTCCGTTCAGTTCAGTCGCTCAGTCGTGTCTGACTCTTTGTGACCCCATGAATTGCAGCACGCCAGGCCTCCCTGTCCATCACCAACTCCCGGAGTTCACTCAGACTCATGTCCATCGAGTCAGTGATGCCATCCAGCCATCTCATCCTCTGTCGTCCCCTTCTCCTCCTGCCCCCAATCCCTCCCAGCATCACAGTCTTTTCCAATGAGTCAACTTTTCGCATGAGGTGGCCAGCTTTGGAGTTTCAGCTTTAGCATCATTCCTTCCAAAGAAATCCCAGGGCTGATCTTCTTCAGAATGGACTGGTTGGATCTCCTTGCAGCCACTCCCTTGGGGAGGCTCTAATCAGAGGAACTGGTGAGCCTGGCTGGGGAGGGCAGTGCTGGGGCCTCTGGGAACTCCCTACTCTGGTCTCTTGCAAGGAATGAGGATGACCTATGGGCCAAGAAAACTTCCCCCCCTCCCCAATGAGACTGGCAGATGCAGTTAGAGCCTCCACAGAGAGCATTCCCTACCCATCTCCAGAGATGGGTCACCCTGTGTCCTCCTTTATCAGCATTTATATGTTCCCTAAAGGGAGTGAAAAAGCTGGCTTAAAGCCCAACATTAAATAAAACTAAGATCACGGATTCTGGTTCCTTCACTTCATGGCAAATGGAACAGGAAAAAAAGATTTTATTTTTGGGGGGGTCCAAAATCACTGTGAAAGGTGATTGCAACCATAAAATTAAAAGATGCTTGCTCTTTTTAGCTCCAGGAAAGCTATGACAAACAGAGACAGTTCATTAAAAAGCAGAGACATCACTTCGCTGACAAGGGCTGTATACTCAAAGCTATGGTTTTTCCAGTAGTCATGTACGGATGTGAGAGTTGGGCCATAAAGAAGGCTGAGTGCCAAAGAATTGATGTTTTCGAACTGTGGTGCTAGAGAAGACTCTTGAGAGTCCCTTAGACAGCAAGGAGATCAAAGCCATCAACCCTAAAGGAAATCAACCCTGAATATTCATTGGAAGAACTGATGCTGAAGCTGAAACTACAATACTTTGGCTACCTGATGCAAAGAACAGACTTGTTGGAAAAGACCCATGGACTGTTGTCTGCCAGGCTCCTCTGTCCACAGAATTTTCCAGGCAAGAATACTGGAGTGGCTTGCCATTTCCTACTCCAGGAGATCTTCCTGACCCAAGGATTGAACCTGAGTCTCCTGCATTGGCAGGTGGGTTCTTTATCACTGAGCCATCAGGGAGAAGCCCCACAGTTCCTGGAGCTGGGGATAACTAGGAGACAGGAAGTGCTCAGCTGAACGCTGCTCTCCTCTTTGGGATGCTAAAGCAGGAGGCTCCACACTATGACTGTGAAATGGCACACACGTGTCTTTGAATGCTATCTCCTTTGTTATTTTCCCCATGTGCCTCTTGGTGGCTCCCCACCTCCCACCCCAGAAACCTACCCTTCAGCTTTCTGTGTGAGTTTCCTGTGGCTGAGGTCGCAAAGATCTGACCCCTGCTTACCCCACCAGCCGCTCTCCTGTCTAGGAGGGTCTCCTAAACATGAATGAGTCCTGAGGATGCCCCCTGTCCCAGTTGGGCCATACACCTGCAAACACCTGTTCCATGGCTACAGGCGAGCATTCGGCAAACAACCGAGAGTGTGGAAAGCTTGTCTGCCTAACCTTCTCCTTCCTGACAGAGTCTCCAAGACTCATTTATTCTCCAAATATTTGTTTAGTGCTCAAAGTTCTCCACTAGGTATGTAAGCTACAGAAATGTATAGTAACAATAATTCTTAACATTTACCCAACACACATTATGTACAAAGCACTGTGCTTAGTGTTTTACATGGATTATCTCACTCAATGCTCTTAACAACTTCGGGGCCTGAATAACATTATTATCCCTATTTCACGGAGAAGGAATCCAAGCCTGAAGAGACTAAATAACTTGCCCGAAGTGTTTCATCCAGGAAGTTGTGGATCTGGGATTTGAACCAGGGTGGACTCAGTCCAGGACCACACCCTTAACCTCTGGGTCATACAAATCTGTGTCTCCAAGGTGCTTATGATCTAGCAGGAAACATAGGACTACCATGACTCAGAGTATGTCAGAGTTTCTAAATGCTTAGAGAAAACATAAGGTGGATTGGATATGTTTCTTGTGCGCATGCTCAGTTGCTTTAGTTGTGTCCAACTCTTTGCTATCCCATGGACCCTAGCCCGCTGGGCTCCTCCCTCCATGGGATTTTCCCAGGCAAGAATACTGGAGTGGGTTGCCATTTCCTCCTCTGGGGATCCTCCCAACCCAGGGATCGAACCCAGGTCTCCTGCGTCTCCTGCATTGTAGGTGGATTCTTTACCACTGAGCCCGGATATAATGTGGGGAGCAACAAAAGAGAAGGGAAGTTTTGAATGAGGTCAGATTTGAACCGGATGTTGAAGAGTAGGTAATACTTATTCACAGAAGCTTATCAAACGCTCTCCATGTATCACATATTGAGTCAGTGTTTTATATCACAGCCTTATGACTATTGCTAACTCATTCACTAGATGAGGAAACTGAAAGCACAGAAACGTTGAGTATTGTTTCGATAGATGCATCTGAGAAGAGGCTGGAGGCAATGGCCGGAGGGAGAAAACATCCCTAAATGCACAGAAGTGGGAACCTCAAGGGTGAGTTTGAGAGCAGTAGTAGCGAAGGTTGGTGTAAGTGTCAGATCCGTGAAGGGAAACAAGAAAAGTCAGATGGGGCCAGATTATGGCCAAAAGGAATTTCAAGCTGAGGGTTTGAATTTAATTCCGTAGGCCGTGAGGAGGCATTAGAAAATTTTAATCAGGAAGATTACTCTGGCAGCAGAATTCAGGCTGAAGCGAGGACAGGCACAGATGTAGACGGCGAATCCAGTAAGGAGCCTGTTAAGGTAAATCATACTCACCATTTGACCCACAATATATATTGAGTAGCTACAGTGGGCCAGAATGGAGGGTCAGCCAGTTCTCTGCCTCCTGACAGTTGACAATCAAGGACAATGGCGATGAAGGACTGAAGCAAGGCAGAGCAATGGCAGAGGGAAAAAGGTGGGTCATGACAGTATTTCATACTTAGAATAAGCAAGACACAGCAACTGAGATATTCAGACTGCTCTCAGCAGTTGGAAAAATGAATTTGCCTGTGGGTTATGGGCCAATGCCACTAGAAAGAGACTAAAAACAATTCAACTGATAAAGCAAGTTGGAGTTTAGACAGTATGTTCTTTTACTCACATTTGTGTGAGGTTGAGCTTCCGTGAAAGGGAAGCTCACACACCTGTCCACCTCGGCAAGGGGCTCTACCACAAGGGAGCACTGGACACCAGAGGCCAGTCTCGTGCGTTGCATGACATGTGTGATCAAATTTTATGAGCACATTCTGAGCACTTAGTCTTGGAGCCATGTACTCACCCTCGCTCTCTGTCTGATCGTGCGAGTTTGGCTCATTCAGCCCCTCTGCCTACTGTGAACTTTGGGCTGCATTTCTGCTCATTGGCTGCTCTGCTGGAGGTGGGGTGGGGGAAGAGAAAGACAGCAGAACTCAGCCTCTCTCTGATGAAAGCCAGGTGGGAGGAAGAGGATGGGATGGAGTGAAGTTCCTGGGTCAACTTTTCCCCATCATTAATCCCATCTGGGTATTTTATATCCTCCGCCCAGCTCTCCCTGCCTACCCCAATTGTATCAGAGTTTAGAGAGCCCAGCTCCCATCCAGCAGAGGCTCTATAACTGTGGGATTGGTGAAGCTGAGAGTCAGTTGTCCTTCGAGTTGCAATTTCATACTCATTGCCCTGAGATTCCTAGGCTATTTGTATGCATTTACTTATTACTCTCTTGCAAGCCAGGGGAAGGGCTCTATGCCAGAACTTACACTCTGGGGCCCTGAAATCATTGGACTTCCATGCTCATATAACCAAAGGAAGACTTATTAGCAAAGATGACTCTATCTATGTGAAATTAGGTATCACTTCATTGTTGTTGTTTGGTCACTAATTTGTGTCTGACTCTTTAGCAACCCTATGGACTATTGCCTACCAGGCTCCTCTGTCCACGGGATTTACCAGGCAAGCATACTGGAGTGGGTTGACATTTCCTTCTCCAGGGGATCTTCCCAATTCAGGGATTGAACCGGTGTCTCCTGCATCACCAGCATTGCAGGTGGATTCTTTACCACTGAACTACCAGGGAAGCCCAGAGAGCACTTTACTTTCCATTTAATTTCCCTTACTATTTAATTGGTGAGGATTTATTATTCCCATTTTTTAGATGGGCAAGTTGCAGTTCAATGACTTATGCAAGACAACTGAGCTACAAGGGTAGAAATAAGTTAATGTTTTCTTATTCCAAAGCCACCGTTGTTTCCATTCTAATACACAGACTTCATGTTTGTCCTATTTTAGTGGTGATTGGCTTTGTTATTATGTTTTCTCTCAAGGCGAAGAACAGGGACATATACTGACTACCACCACTTACCCGAGCATCACAGTCCTGGGTACTCTTCCGGGTGCAGCCCCAGCTAGATCTCAAGATCTCAAGTGGGATCCTGAGAGCAAGTCTCACAGCATCACATCTCTGGGGCTCTGTTTCCTCATCTGTAGGATGGTGGCTTTGAATTGGATCATTTCCCAAGACTCTTCAGGTTCTAAAGTGTATGCTTCCATGGTTTGCATTGGTTCATTCCTTTTAGATCCAAAGCTAGCTGTAGGCAATACTTGTTTTCTCTCCAGTCAGGCCAGCACACAATAGACTGATGAACCCAGTTAGCTCTGCTTTAGCCAGTACATGGGTTATCTGTGACACTTTTCTGGTCTCTTGAAATTAAAAATGGTGGTGTAGTAATAGGACCTTATGATGTACTTGCTGTTCTAGACAAAGTCCTTAAAGGCCATTCCTGGGCTAGGACACTTCACAGCATTTTGTGTTCTGCAAATTGGTAAAAGCTTTACAAATATTAGATGTTCCCTTTGGACCTTTGAGCAGAAAAGGATGGTGGGAACAAGAGCAGAGGCTGCCAGTGGGGATGCTCTCATGCCTGAGCATTGTATCATCTTCCACTAGGAAGCTGGACAGCCTGAGATGGCCCAGGAGAGATGTGGAGTAGTAGTCTATGATGGAGGAGGGGACTGAAGGAAATGGGCCCTTGGTCATGAACAGCCCCTCACAGCATCCCAGGGCAGCAAGGTCTCTTTTCATGGAGTTCACTTCTCCCTAGTTGCCAGAGAAGTTGCCCTTCCAGCCTAAGCCAGCTGGGCAACGAGGCTAGAGAGGCACAACTGTGCAATAATGATCGGCCAGATGGAAAACCAAATAGGCACATTGGTGCCCAACAGAATCCTCAGCTCTCTGAAATCAATCACCACTTGTGTGCCAGGTGCTCCCAGGCAGAAGGTGAGGGCAGTGTTTGATGAATGCCCAACACGAAACCTCAAATAGTCTTTGTACCCAGGTCAGCTGTTCCTCCACCACCTCCCCCTATCCCCCAGGCAGTAAGTCCCTGAAGGTGACAAGCAGCTTTGGGATCCTCAGTAGATAACAAAGCAGGTGCATTCAGGACAACCAGGTTGGAGGTTCCCATTTCCTGCAGAAGGCAATGACCCCGTGGCTTTCTGTGAGAGTTCTCCCCAAGTAGAGCTCCCTGGCTTGAGGAAGCTGTCCCTACAGGGTGGGCAAGAGCGAATAAATGGCTTCCTTTTAGCCAGCTGGAACCGAGACCCCTTGTGACACAGAGCTGTGGTTTAATGACATGAAACAAAAGCAGCTAAGCTAGCTGCCAATTGCATCTGGAAACCACGGTTAAAAAAAAAAAGGAGGCAAGGGGAAAAATAACCAGCCCTGCCTGGTTGATGCATAGTGTCTGCCTGGATGCCGCATTTGTATTCGTGGTTTCTCTGTAGAGGAGGAGGTGGGCTCTCATATCATTTTCAATCTCCAGGCCAGAGATATAATCGCCTGCCATTACTCCTTAATTACATGGTAACTACCAGGCCATTACTTTCTAACTCCAGTCAAATTGCAACTCACTTCTGATTAGTGGGCAATAAACATGCACAAACAGGGTCCAAGATCTATTTCCATAAAGCCTACTGCAGCTTAGGAGAAGGAATGCAAACATATGAATAGGATGACTGCGGGGAGTCTGCCCCGATAATTATTGTAAAGAACGTTTGAATGATAATGCAGAAAGTTGAGCTTTGGAGCCCAGAGTCTTGAATTCAGATTCTAACTCTTAGTCACAGGCTCTGTGATCTTTGCAAAGTGTTCATTGCTCAGTCATGTCGGTCGGACTCTTTGTGGACCATAGCCCGCCAGGTTCCTCTGTCTACGGAATTCTTGCCCAAGGCAGAGCTCCAGGGCTTGAGAAAAATTGTCCCCATATGGTGGCAGGAACAAATAAATGGCTTCCTCTTAGCCAGCTAAGACTGAGACCCCTTTCAACACAGAGGTGTGGTTTAATGACATGGAACAAAACAACTAAGCAGGCCCCCAATAGCATCCAGTTGCATCTGGAAACCATGGTAAAAACAAGAAGGCAAGGATACTGGAGTGGGTAGCCATTCCCTTCTCTAGGGGATCTTCCGCACCCATGGATAGAACCCAGGTCTCCTGCATGGCAGGCAGCTTCTTTACTGTCTGAGCCACCTGTGATCTTTGACAAGCACTAAATCTTTCTGGGTATCAATTTCCTGATCTAAGATGGGTAAAATAAGCAAAAACTACCTTGCAAAGATAAAGAAGAAAAAAGATTATATTTGTGACAAAGATCTGTGAAATTAAAAAAAAAAAAAAACGTTGTGTTAATTGTTACTATTATTTCCAGGGTGAGGAACATTTTTTGATAAGGTAAGAATGTGAAGCCATTATTTTGAAACCTTCAGCTGGTGCTTCTCAGACTTTAATGTGCGTGCAAACCTTCTGGGGAATCTTGGATTCTGATGCAGCTGGTCTGGGGCGGGGTGGGGGCGGTGCTAAGATTCCTCATCCTACGAGCTCCTGAGTGGTCTTTATGCTGTTGGTCTGTGAACCACACTTTGAGTAGAAGCTCCAAGCCATCCTGAGTCAAGCAACCAGCTGTGGACCATGAAAGGGAGGGCAGAGTGATCGAACAGTTCCTGGTGGGAGCTAGCACCCACAGTGGCCTCTCTTCTTGGTGAGGCCAGTAGTGTTGTCTCAGAAAATCAGCACATGCAGGACCCCAGCACTCACACCTGACCCGGGGTCAGATCCTCAGTGTCAGGGGCCCTGCGTCTGAAAGGGTAAATCTCCATGGAGAGAGGACACCGAGAAGGTTCTGAAGGAAAGATGGCTGATGACTGGCAAAGGTGTCCCCATATCAGAAAACTCTCAGTGGATGAGATGGCATGGTGATCTTGGCCAGGGGCTCCAGAGGGACCACTCCATCCTCAGAGTCTGACCGTGCAAGTTACTCTGTAGAAGAGGAAGAGAAGGAAGGAAAGAGGGTGGAAAAGAGGAAGAGGGGAGAGATGGAGGAAGGCAATTATTTTTGGAGCAGTGGAAAGAACAGACTTTGCCTACTTCATACTTCTGTTAATGGTCAGCACCGCAAACCCCAGAATTATGGATGGTTGAAGCTGACAGCTGTCTTTGAAGTCATCTCTTTCAACATTTCATTTCAGCCCCAAGCACTAAGTGCTTCTTCCTGCTGTCGCACAGGGAGTTGGTGGTCAAGCTGGGACTAGATCCCCATTTTCCCAGTTTTCAACCCTGTCTTATTTCTCACGCTTCTCATCCCGAACAAATGAAACTTCCTTCATGGAATGACCATACACACCAAAAACGTAGAAAGAATGGCAGCTGGAGTGCAGTTGGGACCACCCAGGACCACTCCCCTCCTTGCCTCCCTGCTAAGTCTCTTCAGCTCTGAACACCACCAATTTGATTTCTGAGGGAAGGTATTGTGCTCCTTCTGGCCCCATCTTACAGAAGAGAGAAGCTGGCCATCCCTGAGCCCCACACCCTCAAAGTTCTGCTTAGATTGGTGCTGCCTTTCACATGCCTGGGCCCCTCAGAGCACTAGCATCACCTGCCAGCAGCCGGAGGTGTGGGCTCACGGAGAGGGATGAGACACAGTGCCACTTTCTCAAGGAGACATCTGTCTGTCCCTGAAGTGCTGTAGCACGTCTCTGGCAAGGCATCCGTGCCAGGTGGTGGGATGCACAGGCAGACCAGGAGAAGGAGTGATTTGGCAGTGAACTTGAGGGTGTGGTCGCAGTGAAGGACAAAGTGACCGGATAAAAGCTGCAGCTCTCAGAGAACACTTCTGAGCAGAACCCTTAGAATTCAGAAATGCCTTTCAGGATGGCATGGGGATGGACCACCTCTTCCAGGATATGGACTGGGATGCCAGCTTGGCCTGTGACTCGCCTCTGAGGAGCTCCTCATTCTATGTAGGAAGAGTCAGGGACCCTGTGGTGGAGCAGAGCACAGCAGAGCATTTCCACATCCATTGTTTAAGGAATTTTAAAAAATAACCTTAATCTATATCCTATAAAATGTGCAATAGATGAGCAAATCTAATAGAAGCTCATATTACAACATTACTTTTGAAACTCCTGGTGTTGCGCATGGAAAGTCATTAAATATCCTTTTTGCAAAGACTCTGGTGAGATCCCTAATGACTATGTAGAAGAAAATATAAATATACATAACTGTGGATATTTTAGAAGCCTAACTGAAGGGTGCATACTTTGATTGTAGTATAGACTGTAAATAAGAGTGTTTAAAGTTTCAAGTTTGTTTCTTATTTCTATTCAGCCCCACCAAACATGTCATTATGGAGAAAGCCAACTCTTTTATCTTCAAGCTCCTCTCTCTACACCAGCTTCACTGTCAACTGCTCACATAGGAAGATGCTGGTGATCAGGCAGATCAGGAAGCTGCCTGGGGTGACTCAGTAAGACAGTAAGACTCAGTTAAGAGTTGTCCTGGCCCAGAGCTCACAAACCTCTCAGTTTACAGCAGCAGTCGGGGCCTGATGTGGACCTCAGAGGTGACCCCCTCCAGGTGTGGGGTTCCTGCCTGCATTAGTGGGCAGGACTTGGTGACCTAAACACCACCAGGATGTCTCCAGGCCTGCAGACTAAGTCCAGCCTCTCCTGTCCCAGGCTCAAGATTTAAAAGCAGATATTCTGAGTAAAGGTCACTTACTGTTTAATCACCTGCCCAGGCCTGATGTCCAGGCTTGGTGCATAGGTTTCTTTGAGTGGAAGCTCATAGAGCAAACTTATCAAAGGAAGGAATGTCCCAGAATCCCCTCTCCTGTTCAGCTGGGAGATGTCAACCAGATGGAAATAGAATTTGGCTGCGGTCCATTTAGGCTCCAGGTCACACTGGCCTCATCTGGAGAGGAAAGGTTCACAATTTGATAAGGTGCTCTCTTGGCCCATATTGACCCCTTCTGTCCTTTCCTTATCTCCATGAATGTAATTAAGCCATTTCCCATCCTTCTTCTCCTTCGGGGTCAGGAAGGAGACTATTTTCACTGGCTAGGTGGCAGGATCTCCAATGAGACCAGATGGCTTGTAGCAACCACCCTTCAGGCTGTCTGCTAAAGAAAGGGAGCCCCGTGGCCCCTTTCTTTGCAATACTTTTGCTCAGTTCAGTTCAGTCACTCTTTGCAACCCCATGGACGCCAGTGCTCCAGGCTTCCCTGTCCATCACCAACTCCCAGAGCTTGCTCAAACTCATGTCCATCGAGTCCGTGATGCCATTCAACCACCTGATTCTCTGTCCTCCCCTTCCTCTCCTGCCTTCAATCTTTCCCAGCATCAGAGTCTTTTCTAATGAGTCAGTTCTTCAGATACGATCAACTTTTGCTCTTTGATCAACTTTTGCTAATTCGCATCAATACACTTTTGCTCATTGCCCTGTTATCACTGCACACATAACCTGCAGTTGTGCAGGAGAAACTGCATGCTGAATACCTGTCTGTGCTCTTGCCCAGCCAGGATGAGACCAGATTTTCCTGAGTAAGCCCTCATGACAGACCTTCCTTGGTGGTTCAGTGGTAAAGAAGCCACCTGCCAAAGCAGGAGCCACAGGTTGGATCCCTCATTCGGGAAGATCCCCTGGAAAAGGGAATGGCAACCCACTCCAGTATTCTTGCCTGGAGAATCCCAAGGACAGAGGAGCCTGGTGGACCACAGTCCATGGGATTGCAGAGTCAGGCACAACTTAGCAACTAAACAATAACAACAACAGAGACTCAGCTGTCTGGAGGGGTTCACAGGAAATTGGAGGACTCAGGCCCTTGCATGATGGTACTTCCTGATTGAGCATCATGCTAGAAAAATAGCTCTGGTTTAAACAATCCCAGAGGAGAGTCCCTTCCAACAAGGTCTCACCTGACAATCCTTTTACTTGTTTCCAACTCTCATGAACATACAAGTCTAGGTATCTGAACTGAATGCCTAGACACAAATTATTGATCAATCCATTCATTTGTCAAATACAGTTTTGACTTCCAAAATGTCAGGCCCTGTGCTGGGCCCATAAAGTCTCTTGTCTCTCTTGGCTATCTTGAGAAAAGCAGTCAGCCTCACACCCCAGCACAGAGCACTGTGCCAGGCGTGTTCACACAATGTGTATGTCTGTTGAGTAAATGATTGGAATCCAGCTCCTTCATGGGAAAAAAAAAAAAAAAAAAAACATTTTAAAGGAAAACAACATATCTTCAGAAAACTAGGAAGAGTTTATATCATTTTTGCACTATCTGATTCTCTCTTACTCAGCTCTTTTCTCATCTCCTAAGTGGATTGGGACTTTAAAGATATCACAAAAAGATTAAGGGTACATTTGTCAAGGTTAGAAGGTCCTTAATTCACTTGTAAAGCAGCTGAATTATATATTTTGAAAAGTCGACTTTTTTTTCTAGTTGGAAAAAAAAAAAAAAAACCCTACCAGTGCCAGCAGTGCAAGGCTCAGAGGGGTGGAAAACCCTAACATTTAGCTCTGCCTGTGGGCCCAGGCTTTGAATAACAGAGCAAAGTTCTGATGAAAGAGGCCACTGCCTACAAACTGAATTGCCTCTGCAGTTGAGTGACGTTTCTATAAAAGTCACCAGATGTGCAAAGATAGGACGTGGAAGACAGATACTCAGATCTCAGTGCAAAACCTCGTGGATCATTGAAAAGCCTGTAGGGCTGCCTTTGCTGGAACACCCTTTAGTCCAAGGCTATGTACAAGACAATGACTGGTGGGACGGGGCCCTAAGGTGACTCTGCTCACCCAGCTTTCTGAAATCTAGTTAGGAAGGGCTAGGGGGTGTGGTCAGGGCATCCAGGCCAGAGCTCCCCCTGGTGGTGGTTTAGTCCTTAAGTTGTGTCTGACTCTGTGACCCCATGGACGGTAGGCCGCCAAGCTCCTCTGTCCACGCAAGAACACTGGAGTGGGTTGCCATTTCCGTCGCCATGGGATCCTCCTGACCCATGGATCGAACCTGGGTCTCCTGCATTGGCAGGAGGATTCTTTACCATCTGGGAAGCCCCAGAGATCCCCCTACTTCCCTCAAAAACCCACTGTGAGCCCCTTCTCCACAGTCAACATTGGGTGGGTTTACAAGCTCCTTCCTAGCAAGGATTCTGTAGCCAATGCCTAACAAGTAAAGAACTACATTATCCAGTCTGTGACCTCTAAGGAAAGAATCATCTAAAGGGCCTCAAGGAAGGTTGCATATTAGATATAAAACATGAAACAATTTCAGTTGTTACTTGTCTGTTCTTTGTCATTCTCCCCACCCCTGCCACATTGATTTAAACTCAATATACAGCAGTTTATTATTTTTTCATATCTCTATTATGGGATGAGTCGTGTTGTGCTATATTACTTTATTTTGTCTGTCTCCCCTGCTCTCTGCCAGCTTCTCAGTGGCAGAGCCTGTGAGTCTCATTTCCAGTGCCCGGAACAATCCTGAGATACAGACCGTGTCCTACATATGCCTGTGTAGTCAGTGAACCAGTTAATTCATTTGTTAATGGGTCAGGGCAAAGACAAAGAAGGGAAGGGAATGGAGACCAGGATAGGTGCTTAAAGAGCAAAAAAAAAAAAAAAAAATACGCCTTAGAGAAGGGCCCTGGGTGGACATCAGTCCACACCACATGAAAAAATAAAGACCAATCCCCAGACGACCACAAGGCTCTTTCTTCCCAAATGCAGGACCCAGTTAAGTTACTCTGCAACTTTTTAAGTTTAAAAGAAGAGTATAAGTGAAGAACCAAGCAAAGGGAAAGGAGGGAAGAGAAATTTTTGACAGAAATGTTAAAGGGTGACTTTAAAAAATTGAATTACAGTTGCTCTACAATAGTGTATTATTTTTGAGGTTTCCACAAAGTGATTCAGTTATACATGTATCTATATATAGTTATATAAATGTATTTCAGATTCTTCTCCATTATAGGTTATTATAAGATATTGAATATAGTTCTCTGTGCTAAACAAAAAATTATTGTTGTGTATTTATTGTGTATATATATATTCTGTTAGTCCCATTACCCCTAATTTATCTCTGCCCTCACCTTTTCCCTTTGGTAACTGTAAGTCTGTTTTCTACATCTGTGAGTCGGTTTCTGTTTTGTAAATAAAATCATTTGTATTATTTTTTAGAGTCCACATATAAGTGATATCACATGATACTTGTCTTTCTCTGACTTATTTCACTTCGTGTGATATTCTCTAGGCCCATCCATGGTGCTGTAAATGGCACTATTTCATTCCTTTCTATGGCTGATTAGTATTCCACTGTGTATGTATACCACATCTTCTTTATCCATTCACCTGTCGATGGATATGTAGGTTGCTTCTATATCTCAGCTTTTGTAAATAGTGCTGCTATGAACATTAGATTGCATGTATCTTTTTGAATAAATATTTATTTTTTTCTAGATACATGCTGAAGAGTAGGATTGCTGGATCACACGGTAGCTATATTTAAATCAGTTCTTAAAAACTGTATTTATTTGGCTGCCCCAGGTCTTAATAGGGGTACCCGGCATCTTTAGTTGTGGCATGCGGACTTTTAGTTGCAACATGTGGGATCTAGTTCCCTGACCAGGGATCGAACCCAGGCCTCCTGCATTGGGATCAGGGAGGGGTCTTAGCCTCTAGACCACCAGAGAAGTCCCCATTTTTAGTTTTTAAGGAACCTCCATACTAGGAACATTGAGCAGACAGACTAGGTGACAACGTAGTGTAATCATATTGTCCACAAAAAGGGAAAATTCCATTGAGGCATCCAACTCATAGAAAGTATTCAGGAATCTCGTCCTTTGCCCCTCCTCCTCTCCTATTCTGCCAGACTTAGAGTGGTGAGGGTGGCATCTCCTCCAGGGCATTCAGAGGAGCTGGAGGGGATTGTCTATGAAATAGGGAAAATTTAAACTATCCTAACTGGACTTTGTTAGTAGGATTATTTCAAGGATGCAGACAGGGACTATTGAAACAGGGAGAGCGCTGTGACTGTACACCTGCAAGCACCCTAATAGCAGCAAGAAGAAGCTTTCTTTTCTTTTTTTCTTTTGACCACATGTAGCTTGTCATAGGTGAACAGGCGTGGGTGGTGGGGGAAGCAGCCTTGATTCATATCTCAGTAATCTGGAGAAGGTGGGTCTTTCTCAGGACAGGAAGGGATGCAGGCATTCCTTACGTTCACTCTTTTCCAGGATCATGGGGCTCAGGTAAAAAATCGACATTGCCCAGTGTGAGATGCTTTCTTTGCTTTTATTCCAGTTTTCAGAGACCAGGGCAGTTTTGTTATCACAGAAAGGTTTTTCCTAAGGTGGTTCAGTTCAGTTGCTCAGTTGCCTCCGACTCTTTGCAACCCCAAGGACTGCAGCACGCCAGGCTTCCTTGTCTATCACCAACTCCCAGAGCTTGCTCAAACTCATGTCCATCGAGTCAGTGATGCCATCCAACCATCTCATCCTTCGTCGTCTCCTTCTCCTCCCGCCTTCAATCTTTCCCAGCATCAGGGTCTTTTCCAATGAGTCGGTTCTTTGCATCAGGTGGCCTAAGTATTGGAGCTTCAGCTTCAACATCAGTCCTTCCAATAAATATTCAGGACTGATTTCCTAGGGTTAACTGGTTGTATCTCCTTGCAGTCCAAGGGACTCTCAAGAGTCTTCTCCAACATTACAGTTCAAAAGAGTCAATTCTTTATAGTTCAGCTTTCTTTAAGGTCCAAATTTCATATCCATACATGACTACTGGAAAATCCATAGCTTTGACTAGATGGACCTTTGTTGGCAAAGTAGTGTCTCTGCTTTTTAATATGCTGTCTAGGTTGGTCATAACTTTTCTTCCAAGGAACAAGCGTCTTTTAATTTCATGGCTGTAATCACCATCTACAGTGGTTTTAGAGCCCAAGAAAATGAAGTCTGTCACCGTTTCCATTGTTTCCCTATCTATTTGCCATGAAGTGATGGGACTGGATGTCATGATCTTAGTTTTTTGAATGTTGAGTTTTAAACCAGCTTTTTACTCTCCTCTTTCCATTTTATCACAAGGCTCTTCAGTTCCCCTTGCTTTCTGCTATAAGGTGGTGTCATCTGCATATCTCAGATTATTGATATCTCTCCCTGCAACCTTGATTCCAGCTTGTGCTTCATTTAACCCAGCATTTTGCATGATGTACTCTGAATATAAGTTAAAAAGGCAGGGTGACATTATACAGCCTTGATGTACTCCTTTCCTGCTTTGGAACCAGTCTGTTGTTCCATGTCCAGTTCTAACTGTTGCTTCCTGATCTGCATACAGGTTTCTCAAGAGGCAGGTCAGGTGGTTAGGTGGTCAGGTGGTTAGAATTCTGAAAATTCTGTTTCAGAATTTTCCACAATTTATTGTGATCCACACAGTCAAAGGTTTTGGTGTTGTCAATAAAGCAGAAGTAGGTATTTTCCCGGAATTCTCGCTTTTTCTATGATCCAACAGATATTGGCAATTTGATCTCAGGTTCCTCTGCCTTTTCTAAATATAGGTTCAACATCTGGAAGTTCCTGGTTCACGTACTGTTGAAGCCTTGCTTGGAGAATTTTGAGCATCACTTGTCTAGTGTGTGAGATGAGTGCAATTATGCTGTAGTTTGACCAATGACAGAGACTGTCTTTAAGTCTGCAAAGCAAAAGCCAAATCCAAGAGTTTGGGGACATCTTCAGGATGTCCCCTGAGGATGATACCTTGGATGATGCTACAACTATAGCCTAAGGTGGTTGGCTATACTATTTGTCTGGAGTCAAGCTTCTGCTTAGGTTCAAAACTATTTAGGTCTCAATCTCCAGCATCTAATTACATATTAATATATGTACCCAAATTACACATGTTTCCATTAGCAGAACTATCCCTGTCATGGGATAATCCCTCAAACTCTCAGTTGAGTGACTTTTAATAAGATCATTTAAATTTCTTTTACTGTATCTCTGTTGCTATCAAAGAAACCTTCTGATTAGGATTTGGTTTCTCCTGTCATTTGACTGTGGAGAGAATGCACTAATCATGTGGCATCTAGTGCTTTGGTTGTATAACATTACCTCTCGTTGTAATGTAATCATTTGGCTTTCTGATTTTAACTCTGTCTCACATGTAATCTCAGTTGCCAGCCCCCAGGACCCAGTGTCACTTGACCAATGACAGAGACCGTCTCTAAGCCTGCAAAGTAAAAGCCAAAGCCAAGAGTGTGGGAACATCTGCAGGATGTCCTCTAAGGATGACACCTTGGGTCATACTCCAACTATGTCCATCTACCACTTTCTAAAACCCTCAGATCTCTTCAACCAAAGGCAACTGATAGATCTATCCCCCAGATCAGCTGGACCACAGCAGCCACTGAAAAAGAGGAAACGTGGACCCCACTCCCAAAGGGATTTCTTCCCCTTCTTGTTGTTGATTTATTATTACCTTTTATTCTCATTCCCCACTCCCATTCTCTTATCGCTTAGCCTATGATTCCAACATGTTTGATGTGGTTGTTGGTGGTGGTATAGTCTCTAAGTCATGTTTGACTCTTTCAAACCTGTAGACAGTAGCCTGCCAGGCTCCTCCGTCTATGGAATTCTCCAGTCAAGAATACTGGAGTGGGTAACCATTCCCTTCTGCAGGGGCTCTTCCTGACCCAGGGATCAAACCTGGATCTCCTGCACTGCAGTCAGACTATTTACTGTCTGAGCCACCAGGGAAGCTCACAGGTTAAACTGATGCCTCATTATTTTATTTTGCCCATTTCTGATTACTAATGTGTTTGAGCAGCTCTTATGTTATTAGGCTTTGGAGTTTAGTCTTTTTATCTTCTATTCTGATCCTTTGCCCATTTTTCTGTTAGATTATCTGCCTTTTTGCTGTTGATTTATAGGCACTCCTTATACATTCTATATATCAGTTTGTTGCCAACTTTTGATATTACAAATATTTCCTTCCAATATCATCTGTCAAATTTATCCACATTGTCCATAAATCCTTAGTTTTCAATCAAATTCAACTTTTTTTACATTATGCTTTAGGCTTTTGAAGTTTCATTTAAGCAGTCTCTCCCCACCCCAAGGTCACAAAGTGATTCTCTTGCATCTTCTTCTACTAACCTTCTGTCAATCACAGCATTTGCTTCTTTAATCTGTGCACATTGTGCTATGTGTGTGATGCTCACTTAAAGGAACCCGGTTGTGTTTTTCTCCAGAAAGATATCTGCAGCAAATGTCTGAGTTAAATAAGTTCCTGAAATTGGCTGGTTTTTCAGCACCATCTTCTAAGCAATCTATCATCTCCCCACTGATCTCTAGTGTCATCTTTATCATACAGTACATTTCCATAGCACTGTGTACTCTCAGAAAGTTTACTGATTAGATTCACTTGTAAGAGAGTAATAAGACTTCAGAAGATTTCTTGAAAATAGGAATGACAAAGGCTTCTAAAACTTCAGAGTGAGCTGTTATCTAAGGGAAAGCTTGTGCAGACAGCAAAGCTCCTTGGCACTTCCCAGGGAGGCATCGTGGCTGGGATGAGGGCTTCTGCCGTCTTTTCTCTGACTATAGAGCTGACTGAGCTCTACAGCAATCAGTTTTAGTTAATTGGCTGCTGCTGCTGCTAAGTCACTTCAGTTGTGTCCGACTCTGTGCGACTCCAGAGATGGCAGCCCACCAGGCTCCCCCATCCCTGGGATTCTCCAGGCAAGAACACTGGAGTGGGTTGCCATTTCCTTCTCCAATGCATGAAAGTGAGAGGTGAAAGTGAAGTCGCTCAGTCATGTCTGAATCTTAGTGAGCCCATGGACTGCAGCCTACCAGGCTCTTCCGTCCATAGGATTTGCCAGGCACGAGTACTGGAGTGGGGTGCCATTGCCTTCTCCATAATTGGCTGCAGTGTGTTTGAAATGTTCACAATCCCTCTAAGTATAATACCTCACTTACCTTAGGAAAATCTCACAAAATTGTTAATTAGTACTATTTCAATTTTACAGATGAGAAAAGAGGGTTGCAAAGAGGTTAACTTATGCCTGTCTGCCTAGCAGATACAAGTCCTGGAGTTCAGTTTGAACCTTAACTCCATCACTGATGACCCTTCCATGTTATACTGTTCTTCACATCAATTCCTGTTCTTTCAGACAATGTCTCCTGAGTTCTGTAAGAATTGTAAGACAGTGTGCTTGGTGCCAAAAGATTCATCTGATGAGAATTCTGTCCACAAGAAACATTCAGTCTAGTCCAGAAGATAACATGTGTCCATAACAAGTACAATACAGTTTGGAAAAGAAGTGGTGCCTTAGGGGACCACTGAGTTCTATAGTTGCTCAGAATTTGCAGGGATGTTTCCAATCCTCCCTCTTCCACTTTTTTTTAAAAGAAGTACCCATCTCACTTCAGCGTGGTACAGTTACTGTCTTTGGTTGGAATTTCAAGAATACTAGTCATGCTTGTATTGGGGGAAATTGCTCAGGTACGCCTTTGTGAAATTGAAATTATAAAACTAGATAGCATAAAAGTACTTATATGTTGCTGTGTGTTGTAAGAACCAGTCTTAATGCATCACATATGTGATTACTAATCATTTTTCTTCCCCTTTATAGCACAAACAACGATTTGAGTTCTAAACTTACTTAAAAAAGCAAAAGTACTTATCCCATTAGACTTCCATGCATCTTGTAGTCACAGAAAGTTTGGATGTTAACTATCAGATTGAATAAATACTTAGCAAAACTGTAGTGACAGAGAGTCATTCTAGGCTTTTAGGAATTAAAGATGATTTTGCAAGAAATGTCCCTCTAACTGGAACCATTGCAAGTTTGGTACTTCCCCTACCACCTAAAGCCTCTCATCTCAACGATTCTCCATCATTGGCCAAAGGAAAGTTTACTTATAGGTCGGCAATATAGGAGATGTAGAAAGGACGGGACAGGAAGGAAAAGGATAGGTAGATATTTTATTAACAGAATAAACTCTACTAACTTTTCAGTTTTGAAAAGTGTCATTGGGTAGTACCCTAGAGGCAGAAGCCAGGAAGAGTATTCATGTGAAAGTAGTTAAGGGAAAGCTAGTGCGTGAGAGAGAAAAGCAGGACTGGGGAAGGATGAAGCCAAGCAAAAGTGATGTTCCAGGCACAGTGTTGGGCTCAGCCTGATCCTGCAGGGAAGCTCTGGTGTGTGCAGACATCTCAGAGTCTGTTCAGACTTGAGTCAATGTTGCTGGAGCTTCCACCCTCCAACATAAACCAGGCATTGTCTAAGGGCCAGAGGGATATGCGGTGATGAAAGTGAACTCCGGGGTAGCTCCAGTGGTCCAAGGGCCATCCTCAGAAGAGGACTGAGCACTGAGAAGTGAAGGCTCGCAGCGGAGCCCAGGCAAAAAGCATCTATACTGCTGCTATGAACAAGGGTCTGCAACATGCCTCTAAGTCAAGTTCAGAAATTCTGCCAGCTTGTCGCCATTCCCAGGGCACCTAGGAGGCCCCTCAGTTTGCAGAAGAGAAAGCTGAGGCATAGATAAGTTAAAGTACTTGCCCAAAGAATTTCAATTTGGGGGCTTCTAAATTCAAGTCCAGGTTTCTTTCAAGTGCATCTCACCACCTGGCTTCCTTGTGATGATCACAGCCCTTTGAGCTTGAAGGAACACGTGCCAACATAGTAGATCAGATTTTTCATTTTATATACACCATTCTCTGCCTAGCCTCTGCCTTCTTCTAAGCTCAACATCCATCCTTGCAGGCCCCTGCTGGCCCACGGAGCCCTGCTTGGCAGCCCAGTAGAAAACAGACTATTCCCTTGACAGAGGACCCAGCAGTCCTCTGGAAGACTTATCTGCATAGTTAAGGAAACCTTGGCGCCTGAAGAAGGCACTCAGAAGATGACAGGTCTGAATAGTCTGACAAATTTTTATTGCCCCCAAATCTCCAGTCCTGTAAGTCATGAAATAAATCTCTGCCTGCATCAAATAAATTATTGTCTGTTTAAAAACGAAAGACTGGAGGAAGCAAAGAACTCACAATCTGCTTCTGCCTCTTCTTCCCCTCAGCTCAATATCAGAGCTCTGGGTAACTCTTCCTAACACCAGATCTTTCCTGCCAGCCCTCCTGATAGACATCTGGACCAGACAGTGGAGAGCAGTCAAGGGGTTAAGTCTACTTTTGAAAAATGGTGAAGATAGCCAGGCAGGGAGGAAAGAACTGCTGAAAGATGAGAAAGCTGTCATGCTTGCTGGTTGGGCACATGAAGTGACCAGCAATTCCTTAGAGCATGAAAGATTTATCAGCAAAATGAAAAGAAATAGTCAGTTGGCCCGATAATCTTAGAAGAAGGAAAGAGAGAAAAATAATGCAAGTGACTAAAGGGACAGGGAAGGAAATTTTAAGAATAAAATAGGGATGTTTTCTTTGATCTCCCATGACACCATCTGTGCTTCCTTCATCCTTGTATTAAGCAGACTGAATTATCATTGCCCACTTGCTTGTCTGTCTCCCTGGCCTCAGTGCCATCTTCCTGATGATAAGGACTCTGTCTTTTTTGTTCACCCTTGATGTATGCCAGGCCCAGCAAAATGTCTAGTACATAATATGTTCTTTCTATATTTCTTGAATGACTAAGAACTAAATGAAGGATCTGGTGTTTTTTGAAGGGTCACTATTGACCTAAGCACAGTTCTAGACACTTGACCTCCTTGACTCATCTAAATCTTTCAGCCCTGAGATAGATATTATCATAGGCATTTTGCAGATAAGAATGTGGAAATTCAGAGAGGTTAAATAACTTTCCTGAGGCCAGACAGCTAATAAATGGAAGAACTGGGATTCAGGGCAAGGACTATGTGACTCTGAAGTTGACGATGTTTGTTGGATTTACTATTTATGTCCAGACAGTTCTTTAGGATGTGAGGTCTGGCTGTTCCATCTGAGAATGAGCGGTTATCCTCCTCCCTGTTCGCCCTCTGTTTTGTCATTCTCCCCTTCGCCTACACTTCCTCCTTTTGGTACACCAGAGAAAGAAAAGAGGCGAAATCCAAGCCAACCCATTAATTACACCTTGTCAGCCTCTTCCCTCTGGATGTTTCATTTGAGTATGTTTCTTCTCCCCTCTAGCTGCACACTCCTTTGGGGGGAAGAAGCCACGTCTCATAGGTCTCTGGCTGCTCCTCCTCTAGGCACTTGTAGGTATGATGTGGGTTAAAGGTGGCCACGTCCACCTGGTTGGTGTCACAGAAGAAGGTGACAAAATGAGGGTGACAGGGACTTAGGGGAGCAGGGTTGTGGTACATAAACAGGAAGTGCCTGGGAACTGCCTTTGAAAGCCCCACTGAAAGCAGAATCCATCTATCAGGGTGCACAAAGCAGACTAGTTCTCAAAGGGCGGACAGGACTTAAAGGGAGAGGAGAGAAGAGGATGCATAAATACAGGTTCTCAAAAAAATTGGAGCCCAGTGGAGTCAGCCAGTCTGTCTCTAACACCCTGTCCCCTCCAGGCAGCCAGATAGCATCGGGCATGGAAGCGTAGTTTTTTGTTGTTGTTGTTACTTCCCTGCCTTCCGCCTGTGATCCTGAGTGACCTTTTCCAGCCTGAGACTTCCTGACTGTAATAGGGGTGCCAGGCTCCAACCCAGAGCTCCTGGGAACCCTCTGTCAGGACTCTGTTGTAACTGTGACCTCACAGGGCAACTCACGAGGGAAGAGAACTCCTGTGAAGATCAAGAAGTGCTGGATTAAGTTTATGACTAGAGAACCACTCCTGAACACTGGCTGGCTTGAAGGGCAATCCATCTCAGCCGGGCTGCGGGTGTGAAGCATGATTAATGCAGCTGGTTAGTGGTCTGGCCCTCCCCGGTCCACCTCCTCCTCTGGATGTTGTTTGAAGAATTCATTAGGAGAAGGCAGCAGGGAAGGCGGAAGGGGAGTTGCACCATTCTAATCTCCTCTCCCCTGCCCAGTTTGGCTTCTGCAACCAAGACAGTCAAGGTTGATCAGGGTTCCCTAGGTCCTCAAGGTGGGAGCAAGAGATGATCAGTGCTCTGTGTATCATCCTCCAAACCACACGGCAAGGTTTGGAATATGCTCCTTTAATCTGTTTACATAAGAATAAAAGGGGGCTTGGTCCTCTGTGCTGACCCTGCTGGAATCTTCTCTGGCTGTCGGTCCCCTGAAGGAATCTATAGTCTAGACGCAGACACCAGAATAGATAACTTGAGTTATGAGTGCTTGGGGGCTTCTCAGGTCATGCTAGTGATAAGAACCTGCTTGCAGGAGATGCAAGAGATGTGGGTTCCATCCCTGGGTTGGAAAGATCCCCTGGAGGAAGGCATGGCAACCCACTCCAGTATTCTTGCCTGGAGAACACCATGGACAGAGAAGCCTGGTGGGCCACAGTCCATGGAATCACACAGAGTTGGGCACAACTGAAGTGACTTGGCACACATGCATGTACAGTGCGTGAGTGTGGGGCACGGAATGCAGTGGGAGGCCAGATGAGCAGCTCATACCAAAGGTGAAGAGGTAGACGCTGGGTTGGTTACAGGGTTCCCCATACCTTGGCACTCACGGATGCTGAGTCCAGAGTGGTCCACATAGACGTCCCAGCCATTTTAACACCTGTCATGCGGGCTACGTCTGCAATGGCTGTCACTTAATCATTAGACTCACTCTTCATCACCCCTGTGATTTTTAGTCTGAATTCTTCCAAGCATCATTTTTCGAATTCTGTAAAGATCTAATACTTTTTGCCCCTCCTGGTGTCAATGTAATCATGGCTCCAGGGTCTGCTGAGAAGCGGGAGGAGTGACCAACCCTCTCTCACATTGGATAAACTCTTTGTTAATGATTAGGGCATCTTTTAAAGTTTTTATAAATTCTTGCTGACCCCTTGGGAGTGGGAGTGACTGGGCTTGAAGTGAACTCATTTCATTGATTTCTCGGGCCAGCTAACTTGACACCAAGCACCGAGGCAGGAGCCCAGTTATCTCGATGCTTTATGTACAGGAAGCAAGGAAGGCTAGAAAAAGATCTCTGTCACTGGAGCAAGAAGATTTATCCTTTAGTGCTAGGTCTCTAGCGTAGAGCCGGTGGATCTTGGGTAAATCACTTTTGTTACCTACTGCACTAAAACAGACAGACAACACACATTTAGTGACACCTACTTCTATTACTGCACTATTTCTTGTTCCCTCGGAGCCAGGGCACATAATTTTTGCCATTTCTTTATTTCATTATTTATGTATATATTTATTTCTCCCGCAATTCCAGGAAGGATTTGAGAAAGCTTACTAGAGAAAAAAAAAAGAAAAAGGAAGAAGAGGTTGAATAAAAATACATGACAGGGAAAATTAGTACTCTGAAATACGTGTCATAGGTTCCATGTATAAGAAAAAGGCTGTATGTTGATCTCAGAGCTTGCTGTGGTCAAATGAAGTCATAGAACCTGAAAAGGGAAAGCATCCCAACTGGTCTGTAAAAACCGCTTAGCAATTTCTCCTGCTTCTGAGAACTAACAGATCTCTTTCTTCAATCCTAATAAAAGAACACTGGGAGACATAGTAGCTGACATCCTCAACGTCTTCATAAAAGTGAAGACACCGGTAATTTCTTCAGGCTGTTACTTGTGTTATTCCTCAGTGTTAAAGAATGACTTAGGGTCAGCAGGGAATTCAGTAAAAGATACCCTGTAAGTCAGGAATCAAAACAGCATGCTAAGGACTTCCCTGGCAGTCCAGTGGTTAAGACTTTGCCTTCCCATGCAGGGGGCATGTGTTAGATCCCTGGTCAGGGAGCTAAGGTGCCACATGCCTCGTGGCCAAAAAAAAGAAAAAAGAAATATAAAATAAATAAATAAAAACAGAAGCAGTATTGTAACATATTCAATGAAGAGTTTAAAACATGGTCCACGTCAAAGAAAAAAATCTTTATAAAACAGTTTGGTACAGTATGCATCACACTGCTTTAGGCGTAACCTGTTGATAAATTTAAGATTATTTAGACTAGTTTTTCTCACAGTGTAACCCTGTGGCATCAGTATATCACCTGAGAACTTATTAGACACACAAATTTTTGAGGTTCTTCCAGAATCAGAAACTGAATCAGAAACTCTAAGGCTGGGGCCAGGGAATCTAGGTTTTAACAAACCTTTATGCAATTTGAGGACCAGTGACACAGAACAAGAGTGGACTGCATGACCTTCTCACAACTGTAGGAACACTTTTTTTTTTTTTTGCCTCTGATCCATTGATTAGTGTTGGGCAGCAAGTAGTTTGAGGATACACATTTTTGGCAAGAGCCCAAAGAGCACATATTTATGTTATCAATTAAAACTAGATTCATGGACTTCCCTGGTGGCACAGTGGGTAAGAATCCACTTCCAATGCAGGGACACAGGTTTGATTCCTGGTCCCAGAAGTTCCCACATGCCATGGAGCGTGGAGCCTGTGTGCCACAACTGAGCCCAAGCTCTAGAGCCTGCGAGACACAGCTACTGAATACCATGTGCTCTAGAGCCCATGCTGTGCAACAAGAGAAGCCACCGCAATGAGATGCCAGAGAGCTCAACAAAGGGTAGCCCCCGCTTACCACAAATGGAGAAAGTCCGCACAGCGATGAAGACTCTGCCGGCCGAATATAAATAAATAATAAATTCATTTACAAATAAAAGCAGATCCATAAACTTTCAAAAGCACTCAAAGGGAAATCTGGTTGACTTCCTCCCTCTTTTCCATGCTGAGTCTCCCCAGAGGTCCTCTGACCTCCCTGCTCTGTACAGAGAGGTGTCAGAAGAAGCCAGTGGCGGGGGCAGTGGGATGATGGATGTGGGGTGGATGTTGCCTTCAAAGATGCCCTTGCGATGCTGTGTGCATTTCTTTCTGGCTTCTTTTAAATTGTTTTTATCTGTGTCGCATGCCTATTTCTTCTTTCTTCCCCACTGTCCCTCCCAGCTCTAAATTTCTATGATTAGTCCATTAGATAAGAGTAGAATAAAAAAGAGCCCTAAAGCTGAAAGGGATTATAGAGATAATGTAATACAATCTCCTCATGTTGCAGATCAGAAGCGAGTCGTGAGCACGAACAATTTCCCGGTGTGCATTGCTTTGCTCAATACCTGGCACATAACATTCTTGGTGACTCTTAGTTGACTCTACTAAGTCATGTTTCATAATTTTCACATGCCTTGTAGCATTTTCTCCCTACTAACACTTGTTAAGTATTATCATACCCATTTTGGGATGAAGAATCAAGAGTTTGAGCAGTTGGATGCTTATTAAAATTTCATCACTTGTAATATTACACATCCAGGCTGGAATCCAGGACACTTCACTTTTGACATTTTAGTCTTTTCCTTCCACCATGTGCCATCTCCCCATAGGGCCCAGAATGGTGCTGGGGCACCAATGGTGCCCTCTCCTCTGTAAAGGTATCTAGACATGTATCAAACCAAATGGCTCACTTCTATGTAATACAGGCCATGGCCAATGCCAGTTAACTCCAGGAGACAAAGGCAAGTCCAAGGGCTGGCTTCTTCAGGACTCAAGATAGCTTCCCCACACCTGTGCCTCTGAGTCGGGGCTGGTGGTGTGACCTCACCAAAACTCCACCTGCGGCAGACCTAATTCAGGGAGAGGTGGTTGTTACCAGACTTCTCTGAGAGGTGTAGCTACTGGACTATCCAAATCAGCTGGACACAAATGAAGATAAAGGATAAAAAGGCATTTTCACATTTTTATGTTTCTACATTTGTGGCCATATTTCTGCACACATACAAATATGGGTAAATATGAAGGGACTGCATGTCATTTCTCATCAAGGCAAAGTGACGTGATCTCCTCAGCAAAATAAATCTAACCAAATGCTACATTAGGTAGAAGAAATAGGAAGGCAATATGTCAGACTGAAGAAGTACAAGAAACTGTGTCATCCAAGACCATAAACACAGACTCAGAGGTTTCCTTAGCCTAAGTTTTTAATTCACTACCTGCACCTGAGTGAAATGGTTTTCTTTGAGGAGGTGGAGGTAGGGTTCAGGTTAGCATTTCCCATGACCTTCCCAAAGGGCACAAGGCTGCTGATAGCCCACAGGGTACCTTGGTGAAAAATAAGAAAAGGCCGTCCTTTGTTCAGTCAGACTTAGCCCTAACTTGGGAGTGTGGCTTGGAGAATGGTGCATGGAATGAACTCCAATTCTTACTCACTGGTCAGCTGGCCACTCTCTTGCTCAGGGCACAACCAAGGCAACTATACAGGGCCGCCCTGTCTTCATGAGCAAGACATGGCCCCTGTCTTTACAGCTGTGGGGCCATCCAATCCAATGAGGTTAGCATTTGGGGTACAGCTCACATGGGGCGTTAACAGCAACTTTGCTTTCTGCTAAACCAAACCACCTTTAAATCAAATAGATATTGGTAGCCAAGAGTGATGTATGATAGCGTGTTTGCTGAATTATCAACTTCCTCCAACTCCCTTGTTTTAAGATGTGTTCAGTCACTCAGTCATGCCCAACCCTTTGCATTCCCATGACTGTAGCCCGCCAGGGTTCTTTGTACGTGGGATTTTTCCAGGCAAGAATATTGTAGTGGGTTGCCATTTCCTTCTCTATTGTAAGACATCTTATTAGACAAATCCATAGTGATATTAATAACATTAATGATACTACCAAAGCTAGCCAACATATATTTAATGCTTACCAAATGCCAGGCATTAGTCTAAATACCGCATGTATTAACTCATGTAATCCTCATAGCACCTCTATAAGGTAGTTATTATTATCAGCCTTTAGTAGTAAAGCTGTGATTCCTACCCAACTCCAGCTCCAGAGTCTGTGCTATTAAGCCCTGAGATGCTTGTGTAAAATGCTAGAGACGTAAAGGAGGCCAGGGTAGGCAGGTATGCAGCCAAACCAAAGTCCTACTCTCTCAACTGGCTAACCCTCACCCTCCTGGAGAAGCATCCTAATCACCCAGCCTGGGCTTCCCAGGTGGCGCTAGTGGTAAAGAACCCATCTGTCAATGCAAGAGATAAAAGAGACAAGAGTTCGATCCCTGGGTCAGGAGATGTCTTGGAGAAATGCATGGCAACCCACTCCAGGATTCTTGCCTGGAGAATCCCATGGACAGAGGAGCCTGGCAGGCTACGGTTGACAGGGTTGCAAAGAATTGGATACAACTTAAGCGACTTAGCACACACCCAGGCTGGGTCAACCTCTCCAGGCTAAAGGGGTGCTTCTTTCACAAGTACCATCTTCTCACCATAAATCCAGATCTCCCTTGCTACCTGGGAAGAGCATTTCCTGGTTTCAAGTAAGATGGAAAACAGTTGTGAGACCCACACAGGATGGCAGAGAACCTGCCAACAGGGACTTTGAGGAAGCCTGGGTTGTCTGCAGACCCCTCCTCAATCTCCCCACCAGGGTCCCATCCTGGTTCCCGTGAAGAGCCAGCCACAGGCCTCTAGACATGGCCATCATCACCTGCACTTGCCCCTACCAGCACACAGGTGGCGAGGTCCCGTTACCACTAAAGCACAACACTGGGCCAGCCAGCCGTGGGCTGAGACCCCTATTAATCCATCTCTTAGCCGCTCAGCCTCACAGATGAATTACAGGCCCCCAAGTTTTCACATTTCTCCATAATGCTCTAATGGCCTGCTTCTGTTGCCATGGCAATACTGACACAGCTCCACGGAGCCCTCTAAGGACCTGAGGTGAAAGCAAAAGGGACATGTTTGCCTCGGCGGGTCTGGCCATGTTGGCTTTGCTGTGATGGGCTGGTCTAAGGCTGTGCAAATCCCCGGGGCTCCAGCTGGCCAAATTGAGCCTCTTCCTGTTGTCTGATGCACCTGCTACCAGGCTGTAGTGCATGGCCTGGGGAGCGGCTGCTCCCCCACTTCCTGCTCCATGATCCCCTGGTCCTCTCTCATCTCCAGGGGAAGAGAGGGTTCCCTCCAGGTCAAGAAAAGGGTCCTAGGGTGGAATCTGGAGGCTGGTCCTGTCTCCCTACTTCCTAATGTGTCACCTTAGGGAAGGCCTTTGTGTGTGTGTTCAGTCGCGTCAGTCATGTCTGACTCTTTGCCACCCCATGGACGGTAGCCTGTCAGGCTCTTCTGTCCATGGGATTCTCCAGGCAAGAATACTAGAGTGGGTAGCCATTCCCTTCTCCAGGGAATCTTCTCGACCTAGGGACTGAACCTGTGTCTCCTGCGTCTCCTACTTTGCAGGTAGATTCTTTACCCACTGAGCCACCTGGGAAATCCAGGGAAGGCATTTAGGTCCTCTAGAGCTGGGTGTGTAGAGAGCATTGGGTCTGAAGAAGCGTCTCCTTTCTGCCCAACAGCACTTCCTGTGCTGCGTGTCTGCCTTCCTGGAACTTCCAGTTCATTAATACATTCCAGAAAATGTGAAGTTTTGAGGACCTTGGGATTTTACAGAGTGACAGTGATTCACACACACCACTGAGCAGTTGGTTTCCTGGATTAATGTAGTCTTATTAGGGCCTTGACTGCTTGAATATCTTCCTTAGGGTGAATGATACACTGTATTGAAATCCAATGTCATATGGGTCATATGAAACCCATATCTGTCTTTGTACAACTGACCTAGTAACAAAATGCAGTCTATGCTTCTTTTAAAATGTATCTTTATTCATTTAACCTATATTATTAGACTCTCATGATTCTTTAAAATTTCAGTTCTAACAGCCACCATGCCCTGTTTCCAGCATATATTTTATTATGCTCATGCCCAAGGCTTTGAAGACAAAGAAAACATGCTTCCTAAAAACCATAACTGTATTTCATTAGCATGAATGCATGCAGTGCTTAATATAACCTTTATTTGTGTCCCATGAAAAATAGCAGCTTAATTCCGCTGAATTGATTTGTTCTTATTTTTTCAATGATATAACTGATGATGTGATCTTGACCAAGTAATTTAACCTGTTTGGCTTTTGGTTTTGATAGATGTTCTACCTGTTTGCAGAGCAGGAATAAAGATACAGATGTAGAAAATATACTTGTGGACACAGGGAGAAGGGGCGAGCGGGATGAATTGAGAGTATCATTGACATATTGTAAACTAGCTAGTGGAAAACTGCTGTAAAGCATAGGGAGCTCAGTTCAGTGCTCTGTGGTGACCTAGATGGGTGGGATGGAGGCAGGGGGTAGGCCCAAGAGGAAGGGGATATATGTATACATATAGCTGATTCACTTTGTTGTACAGCAGAAACTAACACAGCATTTTAAAGCAACTATACTGCAATATACAGAATAGTTTAAAATAATAATTAAATTGAACTGTAGTAAGGCACTGAACTTCATTAATACATTAAATGAGATTCAATGTATTGGTTGTATTGGTTTCTGTTGTACAACAATGTGAATCAGCTAAGTCATGTCAGACTCTTTGCAACTCCGTGAACTATAGCCCACCAGGTTCCTCTGTCCAGATGGATAAATGTGAGATCCAGAAGAGATGACCAAAGATTATCGGTTCCTCGAGAATTCCTTGAGAAGATGAGTATGAAGACACTGGTGAGCCCAATGTCCTGTTTGGTTTTAACTAAATCTTCTTTCTCTTCTCTAGTGAGGACACTTAGAGTGGAAATGAGGATTCTGAGTCTAGAAGAATAATTCTACTGCAGAAGAGTCAGTAGTTTGCATTCTTATTAAATTTTTCCTCCCATCCACTGCCATCTGCTGTCCTTTAGGTCCGGGCCAGTTGCTCATTGCTAATTTATGGGACTGGTCCAGTTAACTACCCTCCTTCCCGGGTAGCACTAGTGGTAAAGAACCCACCTACCAATGCAGGAGACATTAAAGACGTGGGTTCAATCCCTGGGTTGGGAAGATCCCCTGGAGAAGGACATGGCAACCCCTCTCCAGTATTCTTTCCTGGAGAATTCCAAGGACAGAGGAGCCTGGCAGACTACAGTCCATGGGGTTACAAAGAGTCGGACATGACTGAAGCTACTTGGCACTATAGCACTTCCCAGCTTACCAGGTGGCTCAGCATCTGCCTGCAGTGCAGAGAACTGGGTTTGATCCTTGGTTTGGGAAGATCCCCTGGAGAAGGAAATGGCAACTCACTCCAGTATTCTTGCCTGGGAAATCCCATGGACAGAGGAACCTGGAGGGCTACAGTTCATGGGGTTGCACAGGGTCGGGCATGATGTAGCTGATTCATATTGTTGTACAGCAAAAACCAATACAACACTGTAAAGCAATTATCCTCTAATTAAAAACAAATTAAAAAAAATAAAATAAAATCACCACCAGGTATAGATATTCTACTAGTGGTGGCGCTAGTGGTAAAGAACCTGCCTGCCAATGCAGGAGACATAAGAGACTCAAGTTTGATCCCCGGGTCAGGAAGATCCACTGGAGCATAGCAACCCACTCCAGTATTCTTGCCTGAAGAATCCCATGGACAGAGGAGCCTGGTGGGCCACAGTCCATGGGGTCACGAAGTCAGACACAACTGAAGAGACTTAGTACACACGCTCCTTTGAAAATGGGCCCCAGTGTCTCAAAAGTAAAGGACAATCTCTGAAGATTCAGCTCTTGGGTACAATTTGAACTTGAGCACAACCAAGTGCAGCTGGATGTCTTGAGACTAACGTGGCATTCATGCATTCAGTAATACTTGCTGAATGCCTCCTCTGTCCACTGTGTCCCCAGTTTCCAGATGGGAGGACCCAGACATGGTTTCCCTGTGTGTGAGGCTCTGGAAGCCGTGCAAGGACACGTGGGGAACGGAGTCCCTCCTGACGGCCCCCAGGAAACAGTGTTCCTCACATGAGGCCCCATCAGCATTCTGCAGACCAGGGCTTTATTTCCAGCCTGGTGGGGACTGGACCTGGGGTTATGGGAGGAGGCTCATCTCACCTCTTCCCCCACCTCCTACCCACCACCGAGGGAACCTTGTACCTCAGGGATAATCTCTCTTGTCATTACCTGCCTCACAGGGAGGTTGAGAGGATTTAATGAGATAATGTTTATAAAGCTTTTTGAGCTCCTCAGAAGAATGAATGGTGCTATATAAATGCAAAACGTCATTATTACAGTGATCACAGAAGCATTCACTCTAGTTAAAGGCAAGGGGGGAGGAACTGATTCCCTTATAATCTCCTATTTTCTGCCAACTGATAACACTGCTGAAATATGTGTCCCTTTTCCAACTGAAATTCTCTACCTTTATAATCAGCTCAAAGGTGAAATGTTTGGGGAAAATTTTAGAAATTTCTCTTTAGTCTCTTTGAGAAGGGAGAACATTAAATAAGCACACTTCGCCTGCTTACAAAAGAGCTGTTTTGACCAAAATCATTCAAAAAGGCTGAGCTTTATGACTTCAAATTTAGCTGGTCCTTAGTCCCCACTGAGATAAATGGAGCAGTGTTAAATCTGAAAGGGGAAAAATTGGTTTGGCAAGGTTCTAATGTTTGAAGCTGCCATTCAAGGGTTGCTGAACAGAGGCTGATTTTTCCATATAACGAAATTGTTTCTTTCTAGAGAAATTATTCCAGTGATTTTCCCACACTGGAAAATGAGGCTTGTTATTTTGACAATAATTCATTCTTCCAATTTAGAAAGATCATTGATTTTCACAAGACTCTTAAAGTACTTTTTCTTACGTAGAAGCAGTCCCTGAGTAGCAGAGAGACCACTGTAGGTAAATACAATGTAGGTGCACACTGTAGGTATCTCGAACTGAAACGATTCTGAGGGCCAGGCAGAAAGGGAGGGAAGTAGGTCAGGAATCATGACAACCCATTGTGGCCTCTGGAGAGGAGGGGAAACTTTTTCCTTCTACAGGCTGATGCCGAATCTCAACCTCTGTGTGCTAGTGCTGAATGGAATCTCAGAGACAGAGTGTTGGGTGGAAGTATTCGAATAGATTTATTGCTTTGGCGGGTTTCCCAGGTGGCACTAGTGGTAAAGAACCTGCCTATCAATGCAGGAGACATAAGAGATGGGTTCGATCCCTGGGTTGGGAAGATCCCCTGGAGGAGGAAATGGCACCCACTCTGGTATCTTTACCTACAGAATCCCCATGGACAGAGGAACTTAGTGTGTTACTTCCATGGGGTCACAAAGAGTCTGAAGTGGCTTAGCATGCACACAGGTTGCTTTGCCAGACAAAGGGGGACACAGCAGCTTTTTGCCTCTGAAAAACTGTGTCCCAACCTGAGAGGATTTAATGAGGAGTTTAGTAGCAATTAAACTGTTTAATAGGAGGTTCCTCCGTATGGCTCAGACGTTAAAGTGTCTGTGCCTACAATGTGGGAGACCCAGGTTCGATCCCTGGGTCAGGAAGATCCTCTGTAGAAGGATATGGCAACCCACTCCAGTATTTTTGCCTGGAAAATCCGATGGACAGAGGAGCGTGGTAGGCAACATTCCATGGGGTCACAAAGAGTCTGACATGACTGAGCAACTTCACTTCACTTTAACAGCAACAGTTCAAGGGTGGGGTTGCTGAGAGGATTAGGTTGAGTGGAGAACCTGCACTCCTTTCATCTGGTCTCAGGTAATCTGATGAGTTTCTGTGGTTCCTTTAATCTGGCCCCAAGTGATCTTCTGGAAGAACTTCTCTGGTTCCTTTAATCTGGAATGAAGAATGCTGACATTTTCCATTTGTTGGGGGTTTTAGTTCTGTCACGCGAGGGTATGTTCCCCAGTTCTTTGTCTTGTCACAACAAAGATTTGGAGTGACGGACATTAAAGCCCTCAGCGCGTCACAGCTCTTGGGTCTTGGACAAACCGTGCTACAGCTCTTAAGCAAATCAGTGTTACAGCTCTATTTTATTTAGAAGATAGGGGAGGGAGGGAGGGAAGGAGGGAGAGAGAGAGACAGGGAGAGAGAGAGAGAAAAGAGCACGCGCACGCAGAAGAGAGTCCCCAAGAAAGCGCTTTGGCTCCTCCTTTTATATGTTTTTTCCTCCACCTGGTCCTGCCCTATGTAAATTGGGCTTAGCCAGGAGTGCTGTTTGTTCTGTTTGTTCTGCCTGAAGTCTTCACTCTGGTCCTCGGACCTTCCTTGTCTTTTAGCCACCACCATTTTGGACTCCTTTTCCCTATTCTACCTACCTAACATTCCCCCCTCAAGAGATGGGAGGCCCAATTCTTTGGGAATAGGGGCATCGTGGTCTTTCTGGCTACTTCCTGCTGAACTGGGGTGGCAAGGTGTATTGGGCCTCCCCCTCTTGCTAGTCTCAATCCTCAGAGTCCTTATAGCGGTGTCCAAGGGTGTGTGATATTTTCCGTGGTCAGCTGTAGTTTTATATCTTTGTTGAACTGGCACTGCATGTTGTAGCTGGTTGACCTGGGCAGAGACAAAACAGAATAGACAATTGACAGTACATGGAATAATCATAGGCATCATCAATTTAGCATAACGAGGACTAGTAGGGACATTGGTAAATTTTAAATTCACATCGCCAGGATGGCTCAAGTCCCTCCTTGTTCAGGGATCAGAAGATCTATCTCCTGTCTGTTTTGGAGTACAGTCTCTGTCAAGCTGTGTTGGCTCCTTAGAGTTATCCTGAGAAATCTTATCCCCAGAAACCAGATTTTGGGGGTGTTCATTAGAATGACACTCATTGGTAGTTCTGAATAGGTATCTGAGATCTCCCAGGGGCTCACAGGTGTATTGAGTGTCCTCTTTTGTTTTCTTCCATGGCTTGACTCATGAGTAGTGAATCCAGGAGTCATGTCCTGATACGTTGACTGCTGTGGGGGTAGAAAGTATTACAGGGTAGGGGCCCTTCCATGTGGGCTGGAGTTGAGCCTTTGGGGACCCATCTTTCCAGACTAATTAGGACTTGAGTCCCTGGAGAGTGGTGACTCTTTAGAATCTTTTGGGTCCTGGTTCATACCCCACAAGCGTATATCCTGTTGGAATTGCCCAATGGCCATGGTATAAGACTGGAGGGTCTGAATCTCTGGATCTAGGAAGAGGTCATTGACATAAACAAAAGGTCTCCCATATAGCATCTCATAAGGACTAAGACCAACCTGTTCCTTAGGGGAATGCGGGTGTGGAGGAGAGCTATTGGTAAAGCCTTCTTCCATCCCGGGGAGGTCTCCTGGGTTATCTTTTTTATCACTGATTTTAAGAATTGATTGGCTCTTTCTACTTTTCCTGAAGATTGAGGCCTCCAGGAACAATGGAGATAATAAGTAATGCCCAATGCTCTCGGGACTCTTTGGGTGACCTTAGAAATAAATGATGTCCCATTGTCACTTTGTAATGACCTGGGCAGCCTCGGCCTTCTCGGTCCGGGTGGGAAAGCCTTCAATCCATCTTGTGAATGTATCTATCATAACTAATAGGTATTTATACCCTTGAGAAACTGGCATCTGGGTGAAGTCCATCTGCCAGTCCTCTCCTGGGTAGGCCCCATGTCATTGGATGGGCTGGGCCAGGTGGGGTCTTCGAGCTCCTTGAGGGTTGTTTAATTGGCAAGTGGGACAAGAGGAGACCACCTGTCTTATAGTTGTTTGGAGGCCTGTTCCTCTGAAGGACCTTTCTAGTAATCTTTGGAGGGCCTTTTCTCCTAAATGAGTAGTGGCATGTAAGGAGTTCACCAACTTCCATTGGAGGTTTCCAGGCAGAAAAAGGAGTCCCTCCTTTTGGAACCACCCCATATGATCTTCTTGAAAGCCCTGGCTCTTAGCTTTAAGAGTCTCACCTTCAGTATATGAAGGAGTTTCTGGCAAATTAGTCTGTGGAACAAAGGTGGCAGGCCCTATTAGGTCATGGTTCTGTAATGCTGCTCTCCTAGCTGCCTGATCAGCTGCTTGGCTTTTTGGTGTCCTTTACAGTGGGAGACTGAAACCTCAGTGGGCAGGTGGACTGCTTCCAAGAGTCGAAGAATCTGATCACCATATTTGATTGGGGACCCTCAGGTGGTCAAGTGGTCCCTTTCTTTCCAAACAGCCGCATGTGCATGTAGCACCAGAAAGGCATACTTAGAGTCAGTGTAAATGGCTATTCTTTTTCCTTTTCCCAGCTCTAAAGCTCGAGTCAGGGCTACGAGCTCAGCTAATTGGGCTGAAGTACCTGGTGGCAGAGGCTTAGCCTCTATGGTCTCAAAATTGGAGACTACTGCATACCCGGCTCTTCTTTTTCCATCCAAGACAAAGCTGCTCCCATCAGTGTACCAGATTTCCTCAGGATTGGTCAGAGGATCTTCTGACAATCCCTCTTGGGGTTTTGTCCAGTGGTCCAAGTTTCTAGACAAGAGTGAAAGGGGAGACAGCACTCGGGGGTAGGGAGGAGGGTGGCTGGGTTAAGAACCTCACAAGGAGATATAGTAAGGCCTGGATTTTCCATCAGCATTACTTGATATCTGAGGATTCTTTGATCAGACATACATAAATGGCCTCTCCCATTTGAGTTGTTTTACTTGGTGGCTGGTAAAATAGTTAGTTTGCCCCCAAAGGAGAATTTTAAAGCACCTTCTATCATGATTGCAATAGCTACAAGATTTCGAAGGCAGGGGGGCCAACCTCGGGAAGTTGGATTGAGCCTCTTGGATAAGTAAGCTACAGGCTGGGGCTCAGATCCCAACCTTTGAGTTAACACTCCCAAGGCTATTCCCTCTCTTTCATGGACATAAAGTTGGAATGCTTTTTCTGGGTCTGGCAACCTCAAGGCAGGTGCCTGAGTTAAGGCCTGTTTTAGTGTCGCCTCTGCCTCCTTTTAAGGAGTTCCTCACATCAGTGGGATTTAATCGTCTTGTCCCTTTAAGCTTTCGTATAAGGGCTGGGCAATTAGACCATAGTTGGGTATCCAGATTCTACAATAACCAGTTAGCCCCAGGAAAGCTCGCAATTGTTTTCATGTCGTGGGGGAGGGCAACTGGAGAATTCCTTGTACCCGATCAGAGGACAGCCTCCTGGACCCATGTGTAATCTGAACTCCCAGGTAAGTGACCTTTGTCTTGACCATCTGTGCCTTAGCATGGGAGACTTTGTATCCCCTTTCTGCCAAGAAGTTTAGAACCTGAATTGCATGTTGTTGGGCACTTTTCTCATCTGGAGAACAGATTAGTAGGTCATCTACGTATTGTAATATTTTCCCATTAGGTCCCAGATCCAGATCTAGGAGATCCCGGCTAAGGGCCTATCCAAACATGTGGGGGCTATCTCTGAACCCCTGAGGTAATACTGTCCAAGTCATCTGTTGGTGTTTTTCTCCTGGGGTCTCCCACTCAAAGGCAAAAAGGTATTGGGATTCTTTAGCCAGTGGTATGCAAAAAAATGCATCTTTGAGATCCAAGACTGTAAACCATTTGGCACTGGGTGGGATTTCTCCCAAGATTACATAGGGATTGGGTACTGTGGGATGGAGGGGGACTACAGCTTCATTTATGATCCGGAGATCTTGAACCATTCGCCAGGTTCCATCTTTTTTCTTTACTGAGAGGATTGGGGTGTTACATGGCGAACTGGTGGGGACCAATAGCCCACAAGCAAGGAATTTATTTATTAAAGGCTGTAGTCCCTCCCGAGCCTCTCTTTTGAGAGGATATTGTTTCTGGTTAGGAAACCGAGTGGGATCTCGGAGGACAATGATGACCGGTTCAGCTTGGTGGGCTCGTCCAGGAATCCCCTGGTCCCACACCTGGGGGTTAATTTTGTCTTCCCATAGTTTTTGGTCCCTCTCTATTGGAGGTGTAATGGGTTCTTCAGTAGTAACCAGGAGCTGTAGAGCTCTAGGGGCTGAGAAACTTCCCATCACAAGGGTGGTCCCCAGTTTAGTGAGTATTTCTCTTCCCAGTAAGGGGGTAGGACACTCAGGGACCACCAGAAACTGGTGGGAAAATATTTGTCCATCCCAGCAACAAAGAAGTGCTCGGGTGAATCTTTTAGTAGTTGCTTTTCCTGTAGCACCCAAAATGGTACAGGTTTGGGAGGAGAAGGCTCTGGAGTAGGAGATCAAGACAGAGTAGGTAGCCCCTGTGTCAACCAAGAAATTCTCGGACCTACCTGCCACATCCAGTTGCACCCTTGGCTCCAGCCCCGTGATGGTTGTCTGTGACAGGCGGGCTGGCTGGAGCAGGCCACTTCAGTCCTCTTGAACCATCGTGAGGGTAGGCTTGGCACTTGACCTTGAGGCTCTTGGGTCCCGAGGGCAGAGTGACGCCCAATGTCCCAGTTGATGGCATTTGTTCTAGGACAATGTTCTAGGACATTTGTCACGGTTTAGACACTCTTTGGCCCAATGCCCCGCCTGTCTACAGATCAGGCATCTGTCTTGTGCCTTGTCCCTCAAGGACTCGCGGTTTGCCATAGGGCTTCTCTGGAGGGCAGCCAGCATCTGGGCATGCCTTGTCTCTTTCTTTCTCTCCTTCTCCTGGGTCTTGGCCTCCTTCTCCTGTTCTCTGTTATAAAAGGTATTGGTGGCTGTCTGGACCATCTCATCTAAAGAGGTAGCAGGGTCCTGCTGTTGTAGCTGCTGTAACTTAATTCTGATATCTGATGCACATTGGGACAGGAATTTGTCCTTTA
This sequence comes from Bos indicus, assembly GCF_029378745.1. Classification (NCBI taxonomy): domain Eukaryota; kingdom Metazoa; phylum Chordata; class Mammalia; order Artiodactyla; family Bovidae; genus Bos; species Bos indicus. The sequence goes on along the minus strand of NC_091775.1, from coordinate 57,665,838 downwards.
AAATCACCCATCCCTCGTAAGAGTCTAAGTCCAGGTTGGTAAACTTTTGGAGTGCCTCTTTTAGCCTTTCCAGAAAGGCAATGGGGTTCTCATTGGGCTCCTGAGTTATTGCTGAGACTGGGCACAGTCCCACAAGTAATAGGCTTCTTTATGTGTCCATGGGTGGACTTCCTTAGGGGTGAGTCTTTCTGAAGCTTATCCTACCCAGAACTGTTGCAACCTGAGAACCAGGCGTCCCCGGGTCAGGGTGCAGATCCCCAGGCAGGCTGAGGAGTGACAGCCTCCTAGAGATCTAACTCCCGGGCAGGTCGAGGCATGACGGCCTCCTGAGGATTGGGTCCCTGGGCAGGTCGAAGTGTGACGACCTTCTGGGACCCCTGGGACTAAAGGATCCCCGAACAGGTTGAGGCGTGACAACCTTTTGAAGACCGATCCCTAGACAGGTCAAGGTGTGATGACCTCCTGGGACCCCCCGGACTGGAGTTTGGGCATCCCCAAGATCTCCAGTGTTACCAATGCTGGGTAGAATTAAGAGATTTGTAACTCATTGCTACTTTGCCCACTGTGGACAGGAATAGATACGATATAAGTTCATCTTACCCACAACTGTTGCAACCTGAGAACCAGGTGTCCCCAGGTCAGGGTGCAGATCCCCAGGCAGACTGAGGTGTGACAGCCTCCTAGAGATCTAATCCCCGGGCAGGTCGAGGCGTGACAGCCTCCCGAGGATTGGGTCCCTGGGCAGGTCGAGGCGTGACGATCTCCTGGGACCCCTGGGACTAGAGGATCCCTGAACAGGTTGAGGCATGACAACCTTTCAAAGACCGATCCCTAGGCAGGTCAAGGTGTGATGACCTCCTGGGACCCCCCGGACTGGAGTTTGGGCATCCCCAAGATCTCCAGTGTGATCAGTACTGGGTAGAATTAAGAGATTTGATGGGAATAGATATGATGTAAGTTTATCCTACCCAGAACTATTGCAACCTGAGAGCCAGGCGTCCCCGGGTCAGGGTGCAGATCCCGAGGCAGGCTGAGGCGTGACAGCCTCCCAGAGATCGAATCCCCGGGCAGGTTGAGGCGTGACAACCTTTTGAAGACTGATCCCTAGGCAGGTCAAGGAGTGATGACCTCCTGGGACCCCCCGGACTGGAGTTTGGGCGTCCCCAAGATCTCCAGTGTGATCAGTATTGGGTAGGATTAGGGGGTTGGATATTATAGAGTATTTCCCTCCCAAGGCCAGCTATTTTCTGGTTGTCTCTCCAGAAGATTATAGAGGCAGTCTTGTGGATCTGGATGGGGCTCAGGAAAAGAGCATGAAACAGGAGGGAAGGGGGCAGAGCACAACCTTTGAAAGAATGACATAGCACAAGTGTATAATGTAAACCAATTAAAATCAATTGGGTCCAAGATTGACAAGTCAAATTCAAGTAAACCTTAATCCCCAATCTATAAGCCAACAGACACAGCCAGAGGTGGCAAGACAGCTCCAAGGCACAAGGTCAGAAGAGGGAGAAGTGGGTGGTTCCCCAACAGTTGGGATGTTCCTCTCACTCATTAGCATATGAATTCCATCCCCTCACAAAACCTAGCCAGGCCTAATTCCAGGGTGGCAGCCCTTGCCCTCGGCAATGGTTCACACTCTGAAGGGTGGCTTCTCTCTGGATCCTAACAAATCTACCTCTTATCGCTTTGTCTCTCAATGAATTTTTGCAATGAGACATCAGAGCCTGAGTTTCATTAGTTTTGGCTGGGCTTGAGTCCCAGGAGAGGGCTGAAGGACAGGAGGAAAAAGCAGTGGGAAAAACATGCCAAGGAATCCCCTTCATAGCCCACTGGAAGATTTGCTAAATATCTGACCGGTGCTCACAGTTTCATTGGTCTGATCTTTGGCACAGAGAAGAGAAAGGACAGAAGAACCTCCACCGGCTTGTGTAACAGCTACTGGGGCTCAGCAGATAGTGCCTTTGGGACATACTGAGGAGCAGCCTCTCCAGAGTCCCTCAGTTGTGCCCCTGCCGCCCGCCTGTTTGCGGGAGGTTCGAGGAAACAAGAAACGAGAGATTGTAAAGGTCCCTCCAGCCATAGGAGCGAGGACCTCTTACCTTAACCGGAGGTCTTCTGGAATCTGAGACTGGGCCGCGTGAGCTTTCTGCTGAGTTCATTTTTCGCTGTCCCAGTTTCCAGCATGATGGGCCTTCCCTTGCCCTGGGTTTCTTTGCCTTCCGCTTCTAGCGCGGGAGCTTCCCTGAGTGCTCCTGCTGTGCTTGGCCTCTTCCACGCAGAGGTTGTTTCAGCCAGGTTATATCTGAGTCACGGCACCATAGATGTCACACGAGTGTTATGTTCCCTGGTTCTTTGTCTCATCACAACAAAGATTTGGAGCAATGGACATTAAAGTCCTTGGCGCATCACGGCTCTCGGGTCTTGGACAAACCGTGCTACAGCTCTTAGGCAAATCAGTGTTACAGCTCTATTTTATTTAGAAGATAGCAGGAGAGAGAGTGTGTGAGAGAGAGAGAGAAAAGAGTGCACGCACCCGGGAGAGAGAGTCCGTGAGAAAGCACTTTGGCTCCTCCTTTTATATGTTTTTTCCTCCACCTGGGCCTGCGCTGTGCAAATTGGGCTTAGCCAGGAGTGCTGTTTGTTCTGCCTGAAGTCTTCACTCTGGTCCTCCGACCTTCCTTGTCTTTTAGCCACTGCCATTTTGGACTCCTTTTCCCTATTCTACCTAACAGTTCTACAAAGAGCTCACAGATATTTGTACCCTTTGAGGCAGAACCAAGGCCATGCCCCAAGGCTGCACTATCCTTTCCTGACTGTCTCTCCTTTGCCTCTGCATCTGCTCCTTCCCCTGATTAGCAAGGGTTGGAATCAGCTCTTTGAAACTCAGGGGAGGTCATGGAGGTTGAAGTCTGTTCCCCTCAAACTAGAAACAGAGGACAAGGAAAGGCTTTTGTTGCCAGGAGGCCCACAGGATCCTATTTCAGGGTGGGGGCACTGCTTGGTTTTACCTCCTAGGTTCTTGGCTGGGGCCTGTAAATTAGACTCACAAAAGACGGATTAACAAGACAAAAGTCTATTAATAGTGCATATATAGGTGGCTCAGAGGTTAAAGCGGCTGCCTCTAATGCGGGAGACCTGGGTTCAATCCCTGGGTCGGGAAGATCCCCTGGAGAAGGAAATGGCAACTCACTCCAGTATTCTTGCCTGGAGAATCCCATGGATGGAGGAGCCTGGTGGGCTACAGTCCACGGGGTCACAAAGAGTCGGACACGACTGAGCGACTTCACTTTCACTTTATGGGAGGACTCACTGATGAAAGGACTTCCCTGGTGGCTCAGATGGTAAAGAATCTACCTCCAATTTGGGAGACCTAGGTTCACAGAGTCGGACATGACTGAAGCGACTTAGCAGCAGCAGCAGGTTCCATCTCTAGGTGGGGAAGATCCCCTGGAGAAGGAAATGGCAACCTCCTCCAGTATTCTTGCCTGAAGAATTCCATGGACAGAGGAGCCTGGTGGGCTACAATCCATGGAATCACAGTCAGACACAACGATGCTACCAACACTTTCACTTTCACTGATGAGAAACTCAAAAAAGTGGCTAAAACTTCAGGTTTATATAGCATCTGAAAGAAGAACAATAATTTTTTAGAGAAATGACAACACCACAAAAAAAAGGAAAAAAAAAGATTTAGGTTTTTCAGGGCAGCAAACTGTGGGAAGCTAAACGTATGGAGGAAACTTACGGAAGATAGGGCTTCCCAGGTGGTGCCTTTGGTATAGAATCTGTCTGCCAATGCAGGAGATGCAACAGACGCAGGTTTGATCCCTAGGTCGGGATGATCCCCTGGAGTAGGAAATGGTGTCTCCCCAGGTGTCTCCTCACTCTAGTATTCTTGCCTGGAAAATCCCATGGGCACAACTGAGCACATTAGGAGAAAACGTTGAGAGGAGGAAATGGAAGATAAGGTTTGGTTAGTAAGCTGTTTTCGTAGACTCCTTCTTGGTGCCACCTAGTCTGATGATGACATCTAGTCTCTAGCGATAAGGTTGCTCCCTCCTTCCTGGTGGGGGAAGTGAGGGAGATGGAGACACCTTTACAAGGGGGACTTCTGTTCTGCCTTCAGGCTGGCGGGGGAAGGCAGTGAGCGCCTCCTGTGTCTTTTTCTTAAGCACGTTCAGCTCAGAACAGTCCTTATGTCTGAGTGGCATATTTTGGTGCAGTATACTCTAAACCCCTTCACCTCCATGTTGGGGAGTGGTAGGAAGTAGAGAGGGGTCACCAGGAACTGGAGAATCTGCCAGAGCAATCTGTCAGTCTTCAGCTCCAGCTACCACTTGTGCGGCACAAAAACATAATTCTTCCAGTTTTTCAAGGGAAGCCAAAAATCAATAATTCTATATACCATCTCCCAATTTTAAATGTTATTCACAAATTCTTTTTTTTAACACTGTGTAGCCAAACCAGATATCTGGCCCATGGGATATTATTTTCAACCTTATATTTAAACTAATGTGAATTTTCTGATGCAACTATAGTGGAGGAAAATATGTTTTCTTTCTCTATGAGACCAATAGAGTCTTCCAATAGCAGAAGACTCGTAGAATCCTGACAGCTTCTCCTTCTCCATCTTGGTGCTCCCTGTCCTCCATCACATTTTGTTTAATTTCTTTCTCTGTGCCTCGGTCTCCTCATTTATAACATCAGCATAATAATCCCATGTGCATCATAGGGATGCTGTGAGTAATAAATGAGAGAATGTATATGAAATGTTAGCTCACTGGCATTCAACCACCATTATCATTGGTTCATTTTGTAACTAGCTAGACTATGACCTGGGAATCAAGTACACTGCCCTTCCTTCCTTAACAAATGCTGTCACCATTGCCTAATTCACCTCAGTCCAATTCAACCCAATAATATTTCATGCCTACCGTGGACTTAAAAAATATGGCACAGGTTTTTGAAAGCCAGCACTCTTGGGTGTTGGAAAATGGGAAATAATAACAAAGTCAACTGAATTCATGCAAAATATTTCAATTTTACCCTTACAGTCAGCTTCTAAAAGAAACCTGGGAAGTTCAGCTTCTCCAGCCATCTATTTCTTTCCAGAATATAATCTTTGATGCTAAACTCCTATGGAGTGGGAAGCATGAGATAGAGGAGAAATTTCTGAAATGAGGTTAAATCTGGATTTCAGTTTAGGTATACGCTTGGGAATGTGAAAGATTCCTTCTGTATTTGCTTTCAAATCTCATTTATAAAATGAACAAGTTAGCCTGAACAAACTCAGCTTTATTTTTCTGAGTCTTCATTTTCTCTTTCTATCTTCTTCCACCTAACAGGTTTTGTATCAATACTAGGTAATCCAAATATCTATTGTTGATAATAGTTCTTATCCTGAGAGAGTTTGTATCTCACTTAGAAAGATAATATTATATACCTGAATCAGATAACAATGAAATTAAAAGACGCTTGCTCCTTGGAAGAAAAGCTATGACCAACCTAGGCAGCATATTAAAAAGCAGAGACATTACTTTGCCAACAAAGGTCCATCTAGTCAAACCTATGGTTCTTCCAGTAATTATGTATGGATATGAGAGTTGGACCATAAAGAAAGCTGAGTGCCAAAGAATTGATGCTTCTGAACTGTGGTGTTGGAGAAGACTCTTGAGAGTCCCTTGGACTGCAAGTAGATCAAACCAGTCAATCCTAAAGGAAATCAGTCCTGAATATTCATTGGAAGGACTGATACTGAAACTGAATCTCCAATACTTTGGCCACCTGACGCAAAGAACTGACTCACTGGAAAAGACCATGATGCTGGGAAAGATTGAAGGCAGGAGGATGAGATGGTTGGATGACATCACCAACTCGATGGACATGAGTTTGAGCATGCTCCTGGAGTTGGTGATGGACAGGGAAGCGTGGCGTGTTGCAGTCCATGGGATCACAGAGAGTCAGACATGACTGAGCAACTGAACTGAATTGAACTGAAACAGATAACAGTACATGATAGTATGATTAAATAAGAATATGTGGAACAAAGAAATGCTTTAGGAGAAAAGGAATCATAAATTAGACCAGTAATAAAGGAATAATAAGGGAAAGACTGAAGAATGGGTGGGTTTCTGATGATCAAGAGAGAAGGGGGGAAGAGAGAGGGAATTCCAAGAGGAAATAATAGCAAGAGCAAAGGCTAAAAGGTGAAAAGAGTATTTCTAAATGTCCAGGAAGCCTCTGGACATTTTTGATTTTGGACATCTGATTTTTCTCTACAGATCGATATTTAAAATCAGAGGAATGACACAAAAAATCAAAGAGGCATACTTTCTACAAGCCCCGGAATAATATTTCCTATCACCACCAGGAAGACTCTAGAAAATTACATTATTTAATTGACACACTCAGCTTTTCCCTGTCCCTTTAGAAAGTGAGACATGGGGCTCAAGAACTCTGGGAAGATTCAAAAAAATTCACATCAGACTTCCCTGGTGGTGCAGTGGATGAGATGCAGGGACACTGGTTTGATCCCGGGTCCAGGAAGATCTTACATGCTGCGGAGCAACTAAGCCTGCCACAACTGCTGAGCCCGTGCACTAGTGTCCGTGAGCTTCAACTACTGAAGCCAGAATGCACGCCTAGAGCCTGTGCTCCCCAAGAAGAGAGGGCGCCCCAGTGAGAAGCCCTCACACTGCAAGGAAGTATAAGCCCCATTCACCACAACTAGAGAAAGTCTGTGCAAAAGCAATGAAGACCCAGGGTAGCAAAAAATAAATAATACATATAAATTTAAAAGTTCATATCCGGAAACAGGAACCTCCTAACAGATGCTGAGGCAACACGGATGGGAGATATGTGAACAAACATATACCTCTTTTATGCTGGGCCTTCCCCCAAATCTACCATGTGACTTACTGAGTAAATAATTACTACAGAAATAAAGTTTAATAAAAGAAATTCAGCACCACTGCCAGCCCCAAGTTCTGGAGTCATCCGTATGCTGTCTGTACTTCATCTTTCTGGGAGGACTCTTGGTGCTGGGTAGAGGGCGGGGGTGGGGGGGGACGGGGGGGGGACTCAGAGACATTTCTCTAGCACAGAGGAAAAAAAGGATTGTGAGCCCTACTTGCCATGCAGAAGATGTCCACACACATGTCCTCTGTGCAGACAGAGGAAGAGGAGATGGAGTCCAAGGAAGTCCCTGGGCTTCCCATGGACCGGACCCATGAAACAGGCTCTTTGAAAATGTAATTTTATTGATTTCCATTCAGCCAGTAAAGGAAGCTTGTGATGATAAGGGAATTGAGAACAGATCAAACAATGCTAGTTCCTAAAACTTGTAGCTTTTGAAATTTGAGCTGACAGAGGTGCAGAATTTCTTCCATTAGTCTCCATTTCCATGGCAGTTACTTGCCCATAAAGCCACTTGGTAGATCTCAGGAGGTCCTGGCATGAGAAAGGTCTCTCTCTTCTCAAGATTGCTGCCTTACCATCAGACTGCCACCTTTAATTCTCTCCTGTAGAGAAATTCTGCCCCTTCTGATATTCTTTAGAAGAGGTTCAATAGGGGGAATCAAAGGAGAACCCGCAGTTGGAGAGGTACAATGTATAAATGTGTCCTTTTTGCCGTGGCCAAGGAGAACACTGATACATCTTTCAGCACCATATGTAGGTAGATACTGGCTAAACAGCAGCCAGAAGTTCCCAGAAGAAGAAACAATGGCCTCCAACTCTGCCCCCCCCAACCCGCACAAGAATTGTTTGTTTGGCCATTAATGTGGAACAGATAGAAGAGAAGGAAAATGTTGGGCTTTTAAAATCACTCTCAGCCAGAAAAGAACCGGAAATTCCCGACCCCCCCCCACCCCCCCAATCTTAGAGACAAAGCACAAGAGAAAAAAAAGGCTGGATTCTCTTCAGGATCTAGCCCCAAGCTGTGTGACCTTGAGGGAGTCACTTAACCTTGGTAACTTCAATTGCCTTATCTGTAACACAGGTGATGCTCTCGACTGAGTGATGGTTAATAGCCAAGTGAAACGGGGATGTAAAGGGAAAAGTGATTGACCCTCAGGAAAGTGCTGCCCAGATGAGAGATGAGTGAGCACGAAGACCACCTGACATAGCCCCAGCAGGAAAGGGAGAGAGCCATCAGCTCTTCCAGCCCTGCATCCCTCAGGTTGTCCACATGGAGGGTCATCCAGGGGGTGCCATTAACAATCATGCCAGCAACAGACATATAGTGGCACCGCTCCCAGAAAACTGAGATAATGGAGCTTCTTAGCTGTCTACCACTATGAACTGGGAGGACTTGAGTCAGGGAGGTACCCTGTGCCCTGGAGGAGAGTCCAACCAAAGTTAGGGTTTGGACCAGAGCTGAGCCAAGAGTATATCTGCAAGCTGAGGCCTTATCTTGTATGTAGACATCTGGAAGGATGAGCAGCTCCTTCCTGCTCCAGCCTCGTTCCTGAGCTCATCATTCTAGCAGAAGTTAGAAAACCCTGAAGCAGAGGTACTCTCTTTCTCACTTTTTTGCTCATCATCTCTTTTCCTGGGAGACAGAGCCCTGTGCTTCTGAGTCTCCTCTCTCAACCAAATCTCCATACTGATGATGGATATTGCATGGCCCAGACTCTGAGGGTCTACAGCGGAAGCATTTGTAAAGAGTCTCTGCCTTCAAGTGGCAAACAATGGGGGCCAGGAATTAGAAAGGTTGGAGTTGAGGGCACTTGTGGACATCAGTGGCCAGGGAATTTGAAATAGCTGTGTACTGTACATTCACACACAACAGCACGTGGTGTGCGCTTAGGGGCTCTCACATAGATGTCAGAGGACAGAGCAGTTCATGGGCACCGAAGGAGTTGTTGGGTGCCCTGGAGAAGGCAAGACTGCCACAGAATCTTGCATGAGTGAGGCCTGGGGAGGTGCAGAAGGCAGGTGCACAGGGCACCCCAGCAGAGCAAAGGCCTGGAGGCCAGCTGCAGCTCTGGGGCTTGCACACTGGTCAGCGTGAAGGAAGTAAAGGTCATTTCCCTCTTCTCCTACTCAGTATCTGCCTTGTTTATTCAAACATATCTCCCTTTTGTGTACTGTAATAAATTGAGGGGAAAAAAAGAAAAATATTTCCCTAGATAATTCTCCCTATTGTCATACTGACTGATTTTCTATTTTTGTTTTGCCTTTTTTTTTTTTTTTTTTTAAGAGAAGAGAAGGCTTATTGTATAGTCACCTATTAGTAGATTACATTTACTCCTGGTCTGGGAGAACAGTAAGGGATTTTATGTCCACCCTGGCATGGGGAATCTGAGGGAGGGTGTGTGTTCCCTTCGTTTTCCCTGGGTGGAATGCATGGTTACTGAGTCCAGTTTGCCTCCAAGTGGGTTATGTGGTTCTGGATTTCAGTTTTTAAATCTGAAAAATAGAAGAGTCTAAAAAGGCTTTAATGTCATTCCTGGTATTCAGGGTCTGTGATTCCATCATTCCATTCATTCATTTGTCATTCTTTCACCATTCAACAGATATCTTCTAAGCACATACTGCATGCCCAGCTTTGGAATTACAAGCATGAACAAGTCATAGTTCATTCACACACTTTAGAAAAGATAGCCGATAAAAAATACAGCTGCAGATGCTGGGGGGTGGGGGGTGGGAAGTAAAAACTGCTCTGGGAAGCAAAGCAAAGATGTTGCAGTCACAGTTTATCAGAGGCTCAGCAGCCAGGGGTCAGTGCATGGCCATAGAGTGACCAAAGCGTGACAAGGACTCTGAACAAGCATGTCTGCAGAAGACGAAGCTTCAGCAGGTTTCAAGGTCAGAATCCACAGCTAAGGGTGTGGAGTAAGATACCAAGGATGTAAATGTAAGATACCAAGAACCAGACACTAGACCTTGGAAACGACATGAAATTTTAGTTACCATTTCCCGGGGTATGATGATATGGGAGAAGGCAGTTGGCAGAGGCCCAGCCATTGGAACTCAGGCATACAAGGGCAATTCTGTGTGGAGGAATAACTTGGTACCACCTCCAGGCAGTTGGATTAGAGCAGCTTCAAACCTTCCCACCTCAGCTGGACCTGATCTTAGAGCCTGAGAGTAGGATTCAGTCTACACATGGAGGACAAATACCTCCATCAGGGATGGTAAAGCGGTATAGAAACTGAGGGGTAGCAGCTAAGAAGAGAGATATAAAACCAAATGTGAGAATACTATGACAATAATAATAATAACCTCTGAGCTAAAGTGATTGAGTACTTATAATGGGCTGAGAACTTGCTAATGAATTTACATGAATTATCTCTTGTAAATCTTACTCCAACTCTATAGATAGATATGATTATCCCCATTTTGCAAGTGAGGGAACAGAGCCTTCAAGAGGTTGGATAGCTTGTCCTGACCCAATCAGGCTCACCTATGCTAGGCTGCAGTAACAAAAATCTCCCAAGTCTCAGTAACTTAGAAGAACAGGAGTTTATTTCTCATTCATGTGGAAGGCAGATCAGGGGGATCTCTGCTTTTCCTGGTCATTTAGATTCCCAAGCTAAATCTGTATTGACATATTCTTCCTCAATTATTATACAGCAGGAAAAATGGTGAATTTTGCACTAGGTTTTAACCACCCCTCTCCCAAGCTTCCACTCAAACTCATGGCTAAAGTGAGGCACATGGCTATACTTGATTCCAAAGAGGGTGTGTGTGTGCTAAGTCCATTTGATCGTGTCCAACTCTTTGCAACCTTGTGGACTGTAGCCCGCCTGTCTCCTCTGACTATGGGATTCTCCAGGCAAGAATACTGGAGTGGGTTGCCATGCCCTCCTCCAGGGGATCTTCCCGACCCTGGGATTGAACTCACGTCTTACGTCTCCTGCATTGGCAGATTGGTTCTTTACTTTACAATATTGTATTGGTTTTGCCATACATCAACATGAATCCGCCACGGATGTACACGTGTTCCCAATCCTGAACCCCCCTCCCACCTCCCTCCCCATACCATCCCTCTGGGTCATCCCAGTGCACCAGCCCCAAGCTTCCTGCATCCTGCATCGAACCTGGACTGGCGATTCGTTTCTTATATGATATTATACATGTTTCGATGCCATTCTCCCAAATCATTCCCCCCCTCTCTCTCCCACAGAGTCCAAAAGACTGTTCTATATATCTGTGTCTCTTTTGCTGTCTCGCATACAGGGTTATCATAACCATCTTTCTAAATTCCATATATATGCATTAGTATACTGTATTGGTCTTTTTCTTTCTGGCTTACTTCACTCTGTATAATCGGCTCCAGTTTCATCCACCTCATTAGAACTGATTCAAATGTATTCTTTTTAATGGCTGAGTAATACCCCATTGTGTATATGTACTGCAGCTTTCTTATCCATTCATCTGCTGATGGACATCTAGGTTGCTTCCATGTCCTGGCTATTGTAGACAGTGCTGCAATGAACATTGGGGTACACGTGTCTCTTTCAATTCTGGTTTCCTCCGTGTGTATGCCCAGCAGTGGGATTGCTGGGTCAGGTTCTTTAGCACTAGCGAAACCTGGGAAGCCCCCAAAAGAGGAAGAGAAATGCAATTCCACACTGTGCCCAGTTAGAGAATGGGGATATTTATCAACAGCCCAATTGGGCCACCCAGTATGTGGGGAAACCAAGTTGCCTGTGCCTGTGATCTGTACTCACTTTATTCCTGAGAAAGTCACCCAGCTGGGGACTGTTGCCCCCTTCATGTCCTATCCCACATTATCCTTGCAGAGTTCCTTGCCTTCTCTTTCCAGTGCCTGAGTTAGGAGACAGACACTGAGTGATTGATGGCTCCCAGCAATAGTCAGGAGAGATTATCTAACAGCATGTGCTGAAGGAGTCATGGCTGGGAGCCTGCTCATAATAGCAATTGAAGCACTAGTTTCTGCAGGACTTGGATTGCCAGGGTCTCAAGGGTTTATTAATCCCACAGCAGTCCTGGGAGGGGTTCACTGCTGCTGTTATTTATACCTTTTGCAGTGCTCATCCAGCAAGGGGAGTCAGCTGGGATTATGTTCCAGGGACACAGAGCTCTGGCTGCCTTCCAAACCAGGGCTATGGAGGGTGCTTCCTTCTCAGCCAGAAGGCTCCTAGGCTGCATTCACAAAGAAGAATGAATGGAAGCTGTTCAGTCAGAGAGGTGCAGACAGAGCATCACGACAGAGAGGAGATAGCTGGGAAGATGTGAAGTCTTGGCACTTGGCTAAACCCCTCAGTTCTAAACTGAAGGGCCACTTCCTCTGTGTCCTCCCTAGTCCAGAGTGACTGACTGCACCTTCCTGGAAGCCCCTGTCTTCTTGCAGTCTGTCCCTGCACCCCTTATTAATTACCTGCTTTTATTGTTTCTTTTTCCTTATGACGTGTTCTGTCTGCTGTAATTAAAGTGAGTTCCTCAGAGCTCACACTATAACAAAGATCATAATGCTTTGTGGGGTTCTCAGAGCACCAAGCACATGCCAAGGATTCAGTCAGTGTTTGCAGCCCCTGGCTCCTGCCTACCCATCCAAGTTCCCCTTCTACCATGCTGTCATCCCAAGCTTTTGCTTTGCACTCCTGCCAGTTGGAATGAATGGCTCATCTTGCCACCGCACTCCTCTTTGCCTGAGCACACGATTTCTTCACCCTTTCTTGATGCCAACTATCCATCCCAACAAGGAGGATTCCTCCCTTCTTTGTGCCAACACTGTCTCTTGCACATATTTCCATTACAGAAATAATTATATTTCAATTACGTGTTTCCCTGTCTATCTTCCCCACTAGGCTGAGAACTCCTTGAAAATACATACAGATCTTATTTATTTTTTTGTATTCTTTGCTTTTACAAAGCCTGGACAGGAAGAATTACCAGGAGGCACTTGCCTGGGGCACAAAATTTAAGAGGGTACCAAACAAATGCAATAATCAAAATAGATACTATTTAATGTAATGTTTTTAAAAATCAAAATTAATGCAGAAGAATCCAAGATAAACAAAACATCAAAATTTTAAATAAAAATGAGTTCTGTAACAGTGCCACGCTGTTTACTGGAGCCTGAGGCAGAAGGGAAAAATTTTTTAAAATATTTATTTTGTTTTTATTTAAAATTTTGATATTTTGTTCATCTGATTTTTAGCACTAATTTTTTGCATCAATTTTACATTAATGTTTATTCTTAGAAATATTGTCTAGAACTGATAGGTGCTCTATAACTATGTACTGAATGAGGGAGTCAGTAAGTGATTGATTATGTGAGTGAATGGCTTGAAAGACTTTACGACTGAACCTCCAACTATCCAACATTTTGTTTTTTTGTTTTTTTTTTTTAATTTTTATTGAAGTATAGTTCATTTACAATGCTATGTTAGTTTCAAAGTGAAAGTGCAAGTCCCTCAGTCGTGTCTGACTCTTTGCGACTCCACGGATAGTCCATGGAAATTTCCAGTTCGGAATTCTGGAGTGGGTATCCTTTCCCTTCTTCAGGGGATCTTCCAAAACAAGGGCTTGAATCCAGGTGTCCCGCATTGCAGGCAGATTCTTTACCACTTGAGCCACCAGGGAAGCCCAAGAATACTGGAGTGGGTAGCCCATCCATTCTCCAGTGGATCTTTCCCACCCAGGAATTGAACCAGGGTCTCCTGCATTGCAGATAGATCCTTTACCAGCTGAACTACCAAGGAGGCCCGTTAGTTTCAAATGTACAGCAAAGTGAATCAGTTATACATATACATATACCCACTCTTTTTTAGAATATTTTCCCATATAAGTCAAGGCAGAGCACTGAGTAGAGCTCCTTGTGTTATACAGTAGGTCCTTTTAGTTATCTGCTTTATATACAGTACTGTGTATGTGTCAATCCCAATCTCCTAGTTTATTAGTATTTGCTTTTAGAATTACCCCTGTGTCCTCCCCAATTCCCTTTTCATTCTGTTACTTGCCTTTTGGTGTAAGTTCTCTAAATCCTTTTCCAAATTTAGAGAAAGGAAAGAAAAGAAATACAACATCCAAATTTAAGTCAGTTATATGTGCTTTACTCCGTTAGTTGAAGCACCCTTGTGATGGGACCAAGATTGGAGATCGCATCTGCATGGGCCAGGGGCTCGCTTGGGTGCAGTGACGGTGCCGCCTTCCCCCACCCCAGTCCAATCTGGTCGCTATGCAAATAGAAAGCCTTGGTTTCTGGGGCACTGAGTAAGAAGCCAGCTACTTGACTAAATCCATCTCCACCACCAGCCACACAGAATGGGCAGCCCTAGGGAAAAGATTGACTTTTTAGTTGAAATGAGTTCTTGAGTCTTTTATGCATCATTGTTGTTATAGACAAATGCCAAAGAATGGGTCAGACAGCCTGGTCTGGAGACATTCTCATCCGCAGTTAAAGGCATTAGTGTAGGCAAGTGGAACAGACCCCAGGTCCAAGAATGAAGAGCTTAAGTTTGGGTCCAGCTCTGCTCTCATTTTCTCAGGGTATGACCCTGACCAAGTCACAGTCACTCTGAGCTTCAGTTTATTCGTGTGTAAAAAGAGAGGATTGATATGGCTTTCAACCCCTGTACTATGGAGGCCTGGGGTTTCCCTGATGGCTCAGATGGTAACGACTCTGCTTGCAATGTGGGAGACCTGGGTTCTCTACCGGCGTCAGGAAGATCCCCTGGAGAAGGTAATGCTAACCCACTCCAGTATTTTTGACTGGAGAATTCCATGGACAGAAGCTACGGTCCATGGGTTTGCAAAGAGTCAGACACAACTGAGCGACTAACACACTCACGCTGTGGAGCCCCAGGGCTGTGAGCAGGTTTCTTGGCAGCCACTGAGGGAGACTGAGACAGCCACCCCACTTCACGCAGAGAGCTCCACCTTTGTCATTTATTAGAGTCCCATGTAGAATTTTTTTTTTAAAGAAGGTGAGGGGTTCCAATATCTTAAAAAATGATATAAGGACTCCCCTGGTGGTCCAGTGGTTAAGGAGCCTATTATACAGAGTGAAGTAAGCCAGAAGGAAAAACATCAATACAGTATACTAACGCATATATATGGAATTTAGAAAGATGGTAACAATAACCTGGTGTACGAGACAGCAAAAGAGACACTGATGTATAGAACAGTCTTATGGACTCTGTGGGAGAGGGAGAGGGTGGGAAGATTTGGGAGAGTGACATTGAAACATGTAGAATATCATGTAAGAAACGAGTTGCCAGTCCAGGTTCGATGCGCGATACTGGATGCTTGGGGCTGGTGCACTGGAACGACCCAGAGGGATGGTGTGGGGAGGGAGGAGGGAGGAGGGTTCAGGATGGGGAACACATGTATGCCTGTGGCGGATTCATTTTGATATTTGGCAAAACTAATACAATTATGTAAAGTTTAAAAATAAAATTAAAAAAAATTGGAGTATAGATAAGAATAAAATGCAACTAGACAAAAATAAATAAATAAAATAAAATAAAAAATTGGAGATATAAGAATCCACCTTCCAATGCAGGGGACACAGGTTCCATTCCTGGTTGGTGAACTAAAATCTCACACGCCTTGCGGCAACTAAGCCTACACACCACAACTACTGAGCCTGAGTGCCTCAACGATGATCCTTCATGCTCTTGTGCCTGCATGCCACAACTATTCCTGATGCAGCCAAAAATCAATAAATAATGTTAAAAATGAAGCAAAGCCTTGGACTGGGTGATTCCACCGGCTGTACCATGTAATTCTCTCCCCACAACTTTCAGGAGTACTGAGTCTGCTTCAGCTGTGTCTGAGAACACTTAAGCCCATGGAATAGGAAGACTCAAGTGTTGCACAAAACATGGTGTCTTGATATTTTCACCCTTTCACTTTACAAACTTCTTTGTCCTACGAAATCACTCAAAATTCATTATAGCTATTGCCACAAAGTGTTGATAGAGGCCATTAAGAAGCAGACCGCTTATTCAACACTTGAATCCCCTTCTCTCCATCCCCATTAAGCGGTCATGCAATGTCTTGAATTCCCACAGTGACTGTGAACTCACTGTCTGTGGTCATATCTGACTTGAACTCCTGATTCATAGAGCTTCATCTCTTGGGGCCATGCAAGACAGGCACAATCCCTCTTCACAGAAAAACCCTTCAGATAATAGAAGAGACTGACTGTTGGCTCCTCACTGTCTTTGATTAGTCAGGCTAATCATTGCACCATTGAGCTTCTTTCTTTATGATATAGGTTTAATTCCTTTCCCCAGGCCAGTGGTCCTCCCATTTGTGTTTCTGCTCTTAGAGGAGATGCACCAGGATGGACTGCAACATCCCACTCTGCTAATCAGAGTAAGGAGAGTTAACAGTTTTCTTTTTTCAGTCCAGTGCTTTTCAACCCTCTTGTACAATAGAATCAACATGGGCAGCTTTTGAAAAAACATTGCTTTCCAGGCTTCATCCCTGCACAATTAAATCAGAAACTCTGGGGTTGGGCTCTTGGCTCAGTTCAGTTCAGTCACTCAGTTGTGTCTGACTCTTTGCGACTCCATGGACTGCAGCACACCAGGCTTCCTTGTCCATCACCAACTCCTGGAGCTTACTCAAACTCGTGTCCATCGAGTTGGTGAAGCCATTCAAACGTCTCCTTCTCTGTCATCCCCTTCTCTTCCTGCCTTCTATCTTTCCCAGCATCAGGGTCTTTTCCAATGAGTCAGTTCTTTGCATCAGGTGGCCAAAGTATTGGAGTTTCAGCTTCAGTATCAGTCCTTCCAATGAATATTCAGGACTAAAGATTTCCTTTAGGATTGACAAGTTGGATCTCCTTGCAGTCCAAGGGACTCTCAAGAGTATTCTCCAACACCACATTTCAAAAGTATCATTTTTTTCATCGTTCAACTTTCTTTATGGTCCAATTCTCACATCCATACATGACCACTGGAAAAACCATAGCTTTGACTAGATGGATCTTTGTTGACAAAGTAATGTCTCTGCTTTTCAATATGCTGTCTAGGTTGGTCATAGCTTTTCTTCCAAGGAGCAAGTATCTTTTAATTTCATGGCTGAAATCACCATCTGCAGTGATTTTGGAGCCAAAAAAATAAAGTCTCTCACTATTTCCATTGTTTCCCATCTATTTGCCATGAAGTGATGCGACTGGATGTCATGATCTTAGTTTTCTGAATGTTGAGTTTTAAGCCAACTTTTTCACTCTCTTCTTTTTTTTATTTTTAATTTTTATTGGAATATAGTTGCTGTACAATGTTCTGTTAGTCTCTACGGTATAGCAAAATGAATTGGCTGTACGTATACATGTATCTCCTCCCTTTCACTTTTAAGATGTTCTTTAGTTCTTCTTCTCTTTCTGCCATAAGGATGGTATTATCTGCATATCTGAGGTTATTGATATTTCTCCCGGCAATCTTGATTCCAGCTTGTGTTTCATGCAGCCTGGCATTTCGCATGATGTACTCTGCTTGTAAGCTAAATAAGCAAGGTGACAATATATAGCCTTGACATTCTCCTTTCCCGATTTGGAACCAGTCTGTGGTTCCATGTCCAGTTCTAACTGTTGCTTCTTGACCTGCATACAGATTTCTCAGGAGGCAGGTAAGGTGGTGGTATCCCCATCTCTTTAATAATTTTCCACTGTTTGTTGTGATGCATGCAGTTAAAGGCTTTGGTATAGTCAATAAAGCAGAAATAGATGTTTTTCTGGAACTCTCTTGCTTTTTTGATGATCCAATGAATGACAACAATTTGATCTCTGGCTCCTCTGCTCTTGACTCAAACACTTTTTTTTTTTAAATCCAAATGGGGACTTCCCTGGTGGCCCAGTGTTTAAAGAATCTGCCTTGCAATTCAGAGGATACAGGTTCAATCCATGATCAGGGAACTAACATCCCTGCTTGTATCTCAGAGTAAATAGGCAGGTGAACCACAATTAGAGAGTCAATGTGCTGCTGCAAAGATCTTGTGTGCTGCAACTAAGACCGTATGCAGCCAAAGTTAATTTTAAAGGCTATAGCTTGTAGAATAATAATACGTAATGCAAGTACTGAAACATTAAAAAAGAATGTTCAAGTAATTCTTTTCTGTGTCTAGAATTAAGAACCACTGCTTTTGACACTCAGTACGGATAGCCTTGATGTTTGCGCTGATTGGTAAGTGATCTATTGGAAGGCACTGTACATATCATTGGGAACTGAATTTGAGGGAAGAGGTAGAAAGAACTAATGTTTGAGGATCTTTCATACACGTGCTTCCCTGGTAGCTCAGATGGTAAAGAATCCGCCTGTGATGTTCGAGACTTGGGTTTGAACCCTGGGTTGGGAAGATTCCCTGGAGGAGGGCATGGCAACCCACTCCAGTATTCTTTCTTGGAGAATCCCCATGGACAGAGGAGCCCGGTGGGCTATAGTCTTCGGGGGTCATAGAAAGTTGGACACGACTGAGTGACTAAGCACAGAGCACACACTCAAGTACTGAGATAGACCTTTAAGTACATTATTCCTTAATCTTCATCTTCGAGTCAGGTGTTTTTGCCCCAGTTTTACAAAGTAGAAAACTGAGGATCAGTAAGACTTACCAATTCACTCAAAGTCACTCAGCTAGACAGTGGCCAAACTGAGACTCCAACCCAGATCTGTTTGAGCCCACCTTCCTTTTATCATGTCACTTTGCTTTCCTCCATTCAATTAATTTAACAATTCTTTATGAAGAATCAGGACCTACCATAGACTAGACCTGTTCTAGGCCAGCAACTGTTGTAAGCTGGAGTTTTTGTGGTAATCTGCCAAGCTGTGCTAGGACACAGAACATTTTCTCTCCTTATTCAATGATTTGTTTATGGGTATGTTTTCTTGAAGGAAAAATCATGTTGGTGTAATGTAGGCTTTGTAGAGAAATAAGTCTTTGGTATTTGGTTGTAAAATAAATGTCAGAATAAAATGTTTGAGAAAATAAAGAGCTGTATATGAAATCACTACCTACGGAGCAATAGAATACTGATGGACCGTTGCTGACATTTCATTATTTAAGGTAACTTTGGTACCCAAGGAAGGTGCTGCTGTACCCCAGAGGCTGCTGTTCCCTGGGGTAGGACTGTCTGCCAGGAGTGACCCAAGAGCTGCTTCACATTGTTTTAGTCACAAAGTTTATCCCAGACTTTAAAGACCATGGAATTCAGTTGAGTGACAGACTAGTGACCAGAGGCTCTGTAACTCTTTTCACCAAAATTTCTGAAACATACTCTAATGAAGATGTTGGTTACTTTTTTCACTTTAGATTGACTCTGTAGGGACATTTGTGGGGGCTATTTATAGGCTGAAGGGACTTGCCTGGGAAGAATGAAGAACGTGTTCCAGACAGAAGGAGATAGAAGAAATGAAAGTGAAATGGAGAACAGAGAAGTAATAAGACAGAGGTGTGTATGGAGCCCCAACAACTCGAGAGGGGATCCCCCAACCCCCAGCCCCCAGCCATAAACGCCCTCTTGCCCAATAGACGTCTCTTTCCCAGGGTGAAATCAACCTGTCCTTCAGATGCTAGCCAAGAAAGCCCCTTGTCTCTGCCTACCTAAGACTGACTGGGTCCCTATCCCTCCCTTGTCTTCCCAGTTTTGTCCTTACTCTTCCTGGGACACACAGTGGTCTCCTCTTTCAGATCTAATATGTTAAGAGGTTCAGTGAAGAATAACTTCTTACTTTTGACCTCCAGTCATGTTACAGGTATACCCAGGCTTTTACACATGTGTGCATGCTAAGTTGCTTCAGTAGTGTCTGACTCTTTGTGACCCCGTGGACTGTAGCCTATCAGACTCTTCTGTCCATGAAATTCTCCAGGCAAGAATACTAGAATGGGTAGCCGTCCCCTCCTCCAGGAGACCTTCCGGACCCAGGGATAGAACCCGGGTCTCCTGCATTGCAGGCAGATTCTTTACCACCTGAGCCACCAGGGAAGCATTAACCCACCTCAGCACTTACAGCATCAAGGCTTTCAGAAGCCTGAACAGCCTAGCCTGTTCAGCCATTTGTGGCAAAACTATTCTTTGTGTGCCTTGATATTGACTGTGTTAGAATACACTATTCTAGATTGCTTCATAAGTAACAGGAAAGGAGGGAGGAAGGGAGGGAGTGAGAAAGAAGGAAGGAAGAGAGGGAGGGAGGGGATACAGGCAATCCAAGATACTCAAGAACCATCCTTAACAGATCATTTTGCAAGTAGTTTCTCTATAGGTAAGAGGTTATAATACAGGACATTTATGGTCTCGCGTGTCTTTTGAGCCAGACTGACCTGGTGGGAAGGACATGCACTTTGGAATCAGAAAGATATAAGTTTGAATCCCAGCTCTGGACACAATCTATAAGATCTTGCTCAAGTTCTTTAATTTCTCTCCACTTCAGCTTTCTCATTCATAAAGTGGGAATAATAACAGTTTTGTTTCTATGCTATTATGAGAACTAATGAAGCAATATCTTTGCAATATTCTTGGCCTTCAGTAGACATGCAATGTTTTCCCTAAGATTTTAAAAAATGTGGTTTCAGAACCATTTGAGAAACAACGTTTGCGGCAATGATAGTTCACATGGCTTAGTGCTTAGGTTTAAGTCGGTGAATTCAAATCCTTGTTCTATGTTTAGTAGTTATATGACCTCAGGCAAATGACTTAACCCTCCCTCAGCTTCTGGGCTTCTGTTTTTTTAATCTGTAAAATGTGGATAACGGCACCTATCTCACCATTTTTTGTTCAGGGGATTACAGAGCAAAAAGTCCACAAAACATGCCTGCACATCATAAAAACTCATGTTTCTTTTTGCTCTTATCAATATTACCCAGTGGAAGGTGGCTAAAGGTAGCCAGGAAACTGATGACATGGGCAGATGCGCCTGGAGCCAGACTGGGACTGCAATTGTGCAAAGAAAGTGACATTGCTCAGGCATGTCTGACTCTTTGCAACCCCATGGACTGTAGCTTACCAGGCTCCTCCGTCCATGGGATTTTCCAGGCAAGAGTACTGGAGTGGGCTGCCGTTTCCTTCTCCAGGGGATCTTCCTGATCCAGGGATTGAACCCAGTCTCCTGCATTGCAGACAGAAGCTTTTCCGTCTGAGCCACCAGGGAAGAAATACCAAAACATCTACAACTGGAGCCTTGGTCTGACACCAGGGCGGAAGATGAAGGAAGGTTCACTTGTAGTTAATATATATTCAATGGCACTAATTAGCACAGCCCCAAACCCTCAAATAAATTAAGCAAGTCTTTTAAAAATGAGGCTGTAGACTAGTAAGAATGCTGAGAATTTCCTTTTATTATTATTGTCCTAACTGTTATAAGGCTTCCACAGTGGCTCTTGGTAAAGAACCCATCTGCCAATGCAGGAAATGAGGGTTCAATCCCTGGATCAGGAGGATCCCCTGGAGAAGGAAACTGCAACCCACTCCAGTATTCCTGCCTAGGAAATCACATGGACAGAGGAGCCTGGGGGCTACAGTCCATGGAGTTGCAAAAGAGTAGGACATGACTTATCAACTAAACAGCAACAATTGTTCTAAGAGTGAAAATGTTGATATAGTCTTAGGTTGTCTGTGAACCAGACGACCCCAGGTCCCTGTGTCCAGATAAGATCAGTTCAGTTCAGTGGCTCAGTCATGTCCAACTCTTTGCGACCCCGTGGACTGCAGCACATCAGACTTCCCTGTCCATCATCAACTCCCTGAGCTTACTCAAGCTCATGTCCATTGAGTCAGTGATGCCATCCAGCCAACTCATCCTCTGTGGTGCCCTTCTCCTTCTGCCTTCAGTCTTTCCCAGCATCAGGGTCTTTTCCAATGAGTCAGCTCTTCCCATCAGATGGCCAAAGTATTGGAGTTTCAGCTTTAACATCAGTCCTTCCAATGAACACCCAGGATTGATCCCCATTAGGATGGACTGGTTGGATCTCCTTGCAGTCCAAGGGACTCTCAAGAGTCTTCTCCAACACCACAGTTCAGAAGCATCAATTCTTCCGTACTCAGCTTTCTTTGTAGTCTAGCTCTCACATCCATACATGACCACTGGAAAAACCATAGCCTTGACTAGACAGACCTTTGTTGGCAAAGTAACATCTCTGCTTTTTAATATGCTGTCTAGGTTGGTCATAACTTTTCTTCCAAGGAGTAAGTAGCTTTTAATTTCATGGCTGCAGTCACCATCTGCAGTGATTTTGGAGCCCCCAAAATAAAGTAACTCACTGTTTCTATTGTTCCTGCATCTATTCGCCATGAAGTAATGGGACCAGATGCCATGATCTTAGTTTTCTGAATGTTGACTTTTAAGCCAATTTTTTCACTCTCCTCTTTCACTTTCATCAAGAGGCTCTTTAGTTCCTCTTCGTTTTCTGCCATAAGGGTGGTGTCATCTGCATATCTGATGTTATTGATATTTCTCCTGGCAATCTTGATCCCAGCTTGTGTTTCATCCAACCCAGCATTTTTCATGATGTACTCTGCATCTAAGTTAAATAAGCAGGGTGATAATATACAGCCTTGACATACTCCTTTCCCAATTTGGAACCAGTCTCTTGTTCCATGTCCAATTCTAACTGTTGCTTCTTGACCTGCATACAGATTTCTCAAGAGGCAGGTTAGGTGATCTGATATTCCCATCTCTTGAAGATTTTTCCATTGTGATCCACACAGTCAAAGGCTTTGGCATAGTCAATAAAGCAGAAATAGATGTTTTTCTGGAACTCTCTTGCTTTTTCCATGATCCAGTGGATGTTGGTAATTTGATCTCTGGTTCCTCTGGTTTTTCTAAATCCAGCTTGAACATCTGGAAGTTCACAGTTCACGTACTGTTGAAGCCTGGCTTGGAGAATTTTGAACATTACTTTGCTAGCGTGTGACCTGAGTGCAATTGTGCAGTAGTTTGAGCATTCTTTGGCATTGCCTTTCTTTGGGATTGGAATGAAAACTGACCTTTTCCAGTCCTGTGGCCACTGCTGAGTTTTCCAGATTTGCTGGCATATTGAGTGCAGCACTTTCACAGCATCATCTTTTAGGATTTGAAATAGCTCAACTGGAGTTCCTAAACCTCCACTAGCTTTGTTCCTAAAGATGCTTCCTAAGGTCCACTTGACTTCACATTTCAGGATGACTGGCTCTAGGTGATTGGTCACACAATAGTGATTATCTAGGCCATGAAAATCTTTTTTGGATAGTTCTTCTGTGTATTCTTCCCACCTCTTAATATCTTTTGCTTCTGTTAGGTCCTTACCACTTCTGTCCTTTATTGTGCCTATCTTTTCATGAAATGTTCCCTTGGTATCTCTAGTTTTCTTGAAGACATCTCTAGTCTTTCCCATTCTGTTGTTTTCCTCTATTTCTTTGCATTGATCACAGAGGAAGGCTTTCTTATCTCTCCTATTATTCTTTGGAACTCTGCATTCAAATGAGTATATCTTTCCTTTTCTCCTTTGCCTTTAACTTCTCTTCTTTTCACAGCTATTTGTAAGGCCTTTCCAGACAGCCATTTTGCTTTTTTGCATTTCTTTTCCACAGGGATGGTTTGATCCCTGTCTCCTGCACAATGTCATGAACTTCCATCCATAGTTCTTCAGGCACTCTGTCTATCAGATCTAATCCCTTGAATCTATTTGTCACTTCTACTGTATAATCATAAGGGATTTGATTTAGGTCATACCTGAATGGTCTGGTGATTTTCCCTAATTTCTTAAATTTAAGTCTGAATTTGGCAATAAGGAGTTCATGATCTGAGCCACAGTCAGCTCCTGGTCTCGTTTTTGCTGACTGTATAGAGCTTCTCCATCTTTGGCTGCAAAGAATATAATCAATCTGATTTTGATATTGACCATCTGGTGATGTCCATGTGTAGAATCTTCTCTTGTGTTGTTGCCTGTTACTCCAGGTATTTCTTGACTTCCTACTTTTGCATTCCAGTCCCCCATAATGAAAAGGACATGTTTTTTTGGGTGTTAGTTCTAGGAAGTCTTATAGGTCTTCATAGAATGGTTAAACATCAGCTTCTTCTGCATTACTAGTCAGGGTATAGACTTGGATTACTGTGATATTTAATGGTTTGCCTTGGAAATGAACACAGATCATTCTGTTATTTTTGAGATTTTACCCAAGTACTGCATTTTGAACTCTTTGTTCATTATGATGGCTACTCCATTTCTTCTAAGGGATTCTTGCCCACAGTGGTAGATATAATGGTGATCTGAGTTAAATTCACCCATTCCAGTCCATTTTAGTTCGCTGATTCCTAAAATGTTGAATACTGGAGTAGGTTGCCCTTCTCTTCTGGAGTAGGTTGCCATTCTCTTCTTCAGGGGATCTTCCCAACCCAGGGTGTGAACCTGGGTCTCCCGCATTGCAGGCAGATTCTTTGCCATCCGAACCATCAGAGACACCCTGTCAGATAAGACAGCAAGTATCTTTTGGGGTGTGAGGGTAAGATAGCAAGCATTTACTGTTGGAAAGGAAATGGCAATCCGCTACAGCATTCTTGCCTGGGGAATCCCAAGGCCCAAGGAGCATGGTGGGCTACAGTCCACGTGGTCGCAAAGAGTCAGACATGACTAAGTAATGTGTGTGACTTAGCACACACACATTTACTATTGTAACTTTCTGGGTTTTTTGAGTCTGCTGTGTGGCAGACACTTTCCATACATCATGCATTCAAACTTTTGCAAGCCATCTGTATTCATTTTCTAGGGCTGCTGTAACAAAGTACCAAAACCTGGATGGCTTACAGCAACAGTTCTGGAAGTCAGAAGTTCATAACCAGGGTGTCAGCAGGCCCACGTGCTCCCTAACATCTCTAGGGGAGAGTCTTCCTTGCCTCTTTTAGATTCTGGTTGTTGTTGTCGGAGATGTCCCTCCCCACTTTCTGGATCTGCAACAGGTCCTCAGTATGGCAGCACAGGTACAGACCGAGGACACCCTGAAATGTTGTGGGAATGAGTGGGAAGGAATAGATGGGTAGAGGGCTTGTTTCCATCAGGGTTTGCTTGTTCCTCCTGATCAATGAACATTAGCTTCCGTCTCTTCTGTGTGTTCTTAGCTGACCATCCTCCACCACCATCCAGTTCATACAATCTCCTTGTGTCCTGACCAACAAGGCTCCATTGGTCCCCTTCTCACCCTCCTCAGGGTGCCCTAGACTACTGGGTGTGGGCAGGGGTGGGGATTTTGTGTGGTCTTGGCATTAGGGGAGGCACTTACGGCCCAGGGTCTCTCCTCTACTTATCATTGTGCTCCTCTTGGAACATGTCTGTTATTGCTCTGGGCTGGCTCAGTGGGGGCCCCTCTTCAGCCAGCTTGGGCCCCCACCTCCAGGCTCAGGACTTTCTCAGGTTTCTTTGTGGCTCAGCTCCTGCCTGGGCTCTCTTGCTCCTGCAGGCTCTAGCAGGTCCTGGCTCTCATGTTGAAGCAACCTTCCGAGTCCCACTCAGGCATGTGGGATCTCCTCCTTGCCCTATGGGAGCCACCTGAGTCTCTCAGAGCGGGTGGTGGGTTGGGGAGGACCTCTCCATATCCAGACGTATCCTGCCATCCCTTCCATCTACACAATCCACCCCCATGATGGTGTGAGCCTCTGTGTCCAGTGGTTTAAGAAGCAAGCATTGAAGAAAGGGAGAATGCTTGTACAGCCCAAGAGTGGCTCTTGTCTAACACTCAGGAATGAGTTGTCCAAGGAGACACATGCTGACAAAGCAAGAGACTTTATTGGAAAGGGGTGCTGGTGGAGAGCAGCAGGGTAAGGAAACCCAGGAGAACTGCTCTGCCATGTGGCTCACAGTCTCATGTTTCATGGTAATAGGGTTTGTTTCTGGCTTGTCTCTGGCCAATCATTTGACTCAGGGTCCTTCCCAGTGGCACACACATCACTCAGTCAAGATGGATTCCAATGAGGATTCTGGGAGGTTGGTAGGACATATGGACTCGTGCTTGCTCTCCCCCTTTGACCTTTCCTGAATTTTTCCAGTTCATGGTAGCCTGTTAGTTTCTCATTACTTACCAGGACCTCCTATTCTTAAGACAGTTCATGAAAGTGTCTGCTGTCTTGTCTGGCTAGCAAGGGTGGTGTTTCAGTTGGTGTTCAACGCTTCCCCTAACAGAAGCGTGGTAAAGCCCTCTGCCTACTATGTGGGGTTCCCTACTACCCTGTCTCCCAGAGTTTCAGCTTCAAGGTAAACCATGGAGCATAGCTCACTCCAGCTCATTCATGCTGGAACTTTTTATACTTTTCTTTTTCTTAAGTACCAATCCTTCCTGCCCACAGACTGAAAAAAGTTCTCTCACCTCTCTGTGATGGGAAAACTGCCTCTACCACTTTACACATTCCCTCCTTCTCTGGACTGTGGCATAAATTCTTTTCACTTGACAATCAAAGCTAGACATTTGATATTAAAACAACAGTGTAAAACTGTCACAATGAGTTCCGACTCCTACAATAGCAAGCCTAGGCTTCCAAGAATGCAAGGCTAAACAATCCAAGTCCTGGTTCTCAAGTGGTTCCAGGGTGTCGAGGGGCAATTGGCTTCAGCCTCATGGTCTAGTTTAAAAGGTAAAAGAGTTGTAACATAGAAAGGAATGACCTATCAAGGAAAATCCACTAGCTGACATTTTAGAACACTGCCCTACTTTTGTTTTAGCATCGAGATTGTGCAGCTGAGAAGAGCATACGTTTTCTGGCACCTCTCAGAATTTGTGAGTTCAGTTGGTTGACCTATCCTTTTAATGAGTCTGAGATTCTAGCCTGTAGGAGTTGATTGGGTTTGCTCTAGTCCAGGGCCAGAGATAATCTCTCTCTCATTCTGACTCTTCACACTCCAAACACATGCTGTCAGTCCGCCAAAAGTGGATGTAGATGGATTAGTACAAGATTGTCTATGGCTAGTATTTGATGGAATATAGTGACTTGTCACTGAGACCTGCCACTATACATCTGCCATCCATGCTATAAACCTGACCATCTTGTCCAGTCTCTGTCATTTCGCAAATGTAGAACTGGAACTCTAGAAAGGTAAGAAAAATTGCCCCAAGGATTCCAAAACTTTGTTGGAGTGAAGGGAAGATGAGGAGACCTGTGTGCACATGAGCTCTGTGGAGATACAAACTCATGCAATTTCTTTCCTCCATCTCATGCTGCCATGAGGTTTCCTTACTCTTCCCAACTTGCAGATTGTTTTTCAATGATAAATATCCATTTTGGAGGTGGAGGTGGACAAGTGCAAATGCTTGACCCTGAGAAGCCCCCATCCATCTGCCAGTGGCCACTGATGACAGAACTACTGATGAGCTGGAATCTTGGTTTCTTTGCCAAAAGACTTCAGCCGGCTTGCCAAGGAAGGATCAGTTCTCTGCTCAGATGAAGCCAGTCTGGGGGCGTGGAGATTACAGTGGAGGATGCTCCTGATGCATCCACGGCCCCTCATCTAGAAGAGGAGGCCCTGGACAGACATAGACAGATGGTGAACCAGGGGTCCTCATCTCCAGTCTTCAGTCACCGCCACCGCAGTAGGCGGCCGGCTCTGCAAAACCTGACTCAATCACAACACCACGCAGACATTTCCATGGATTTTTAAAAAGCAGCTGTCAGCTCAAGCTTGCCTTACTGAGCTTTCAGTCCTGGTGGCTAGACTGGCAGGGTTCTGACATGGAAACCCTGGAAGGAAAACAGAGTTACCATCAATCATAACTGTGTCTCTTTTAGCTGGATTTTCATTTTCAGAGCAAAGACCTCCTTAGGACTTGAAACTCTCCATTCTTCTTTCTGTAAGAACATACTCAGAGCTCCCTACCTCACCATGGAAAGACAGTAGTGAGAATGTAAAAGCAATTGGAGCAAAGAGATCCATGTGCCATAAAACGATGGGGTGCTGGGACAATGTGAGCGAGATCTCCTTGTTATGATATCCAAACATACATGCCACACACGCACAGAGCACTCCCCTCCTCCCCTTATGCAAACAAGATCAGGTGAAAATAAACTTCCTAGATAGTCTTGAAAGTAAAAAAGAAACTCACAAAAGGGCTTCTTCAAAAGAGGGTAAAAAGAGACCCACAGCTTTCCGTTGCTGAAAGTCCTGGGAGGAGGGAATATTTATTCCATGCATGCAGGGTGATTATAATGTAATAAGACTGCTATTCTTGTGTGGCTCGTTAGCTAGCCTTAAAGATAATTCTAAGAGAAGTTCAAAGGATATTTTGAGCTGTGGGAGAATCAGTGAAGGCATTACTTTGAATGACAGCCCTCCCTTGGAGCTCTGGAAAAGTTAATCACATTTCATATGCAAATATATAACCCCCCACCACACACACAGGTGTAGGGTTGGGCTTCCTTCTTTTATTCAGTGCATTTCTGAGTGGGTTACCTTGGGTGCAGCACTGTGCCAGGTGCTGAGGGGCAAACAGAAAAGGTAGGCCTGGCTCTTCTACCCACACTCTCCCTGGGGAGAAGTTAGGTCACACAGAACGAAATGTTTAACTGCCATGGCACGACAGAATTGTCAAAATTAATTGATCACATCTCCAATGAAAGCATTAACTGTCTTGCGTCAGCTGCTAGAAACACCACCCCATGCTTCCTCCCCAGAAGCTCATCCTTGAACCAATGTCTAAATGCCAAGTGGGTGGAGTTCTTGGGGTCAACTCTGAGCGGAAGCCTTGACAGTGGGATCTTGGTTTCTACTTTTGTTAGTGAAAAGTGAAAGTGAAAGCCACTCAATCGTGTCCAATGCTTTGCAACCCCATGGACTGTAGCCTGCCAGGCTCCTCTGTCCATGGAATTCTCCAGGCCAGTATACTGAAGTGGGTAGCCATTCCCTTCTCCAAGGTTAGGGAACCATTACAAAAACCACCCACCTTGGCCAGGTGATGATACCCGCTTGCCTGAGTTATCTCACAACAGGAGGTCCCAATAAAGAACAAAGTGCTGCTGTCAAAAACTAACCAGGAAAATTCGGGAGAGCCTGAAAGGAGGGAGGAGATGACCAGCCTCCAAAATCCTTCTTACAGGGATCCATCTTGGCTGAGAGAGGCACACACCACCAAGAAGGACCTTGAGTGAGAATGATTGGCCAGAGACAACCTGGAAACGAAACGCATCACCATAAAACCCAAGACTGCCACTCACGTGACAGTTTTCCCGGTTTCCTTTACCCCCCTGCTCTCTGCCCAGGCACCCCTCCACAATGAAGTCTCTTGCTTTGTCAGTATACATGTCTTCTCGGATAATTCACTTCCAAGTGTTAAACAAGAGCCCATTCTCAGGCCCTGGAAGTGGTCCCCCTTCCTGGAACAGTTGTCCTTTCCTTTCCTTAGGTTGTTGTCAGTATCTTTAACAGATTTCTGATGTCTGAGTTGCCATGGGGACAAATATCCTCTTAAAACACTGAAGTGACTTCATGGGGGGTGGGGGGAGGGTGGGGAGGAAAGGAATGGAAAATTAAAAGGCAGGGCATGCAGGGGGATAAGAATACAAGTTGAACAACCCAAGGAGAAAGGACTGTTGGGAAGAAGAGGACTTGGAGGCTCCTGTTGGCAAGAAGGAAGCGTGAGTGGCATTTCCTCTGACCCTCACCTCTCTATTTTGAGGTGGATCCCTGCAGTGGCCTCTCTGTCCCCTCCCCCATGTCTCCCCTGTCATTTTATCCAACACCACCCAAAACTCTGACTTTGTTTCTACTCCCTCAAAATCTTCCCTGGATTTTCACTGATGCTGGAGGAAGTCCAAATTCCTTACTCGGACAACTCATCAATCCAAGCCACATTCCCACCATTCTTTCCCAGAATCCTTTGCTTCTGCCACATTGAACTACCTGTCATTGCCCAAACACACAGGGTGTTTTCTAGCTCAGACTTCTCCCTCTGCCTGGAATGCCTTCTCCCCTCCTTGACGTCTTGAACCTACACATCCTTTAGGCCACCTTCAAAGCTCATCAGCTCATTTAGAAGTGTCCCTGCCTGCCTTTGAATCCTCATCATTCCTGCTGCCTGAAGCACTCCGTAGTCTCATCTGATGTCTTGTGTTAGAGAATGATGGCCCTATGGTTAATGTATCTTAAATCCAGGACAGGGGAATGGAAGGGAGGGAAGGAGGGAGGAAGGAAGAAAAGAAAGAAGGGAGGGAGGAAAGATTCCTTTCATCCTTTGACTTGAATAAACAGGACTTATGATGGAGAAGGCAATGGCACCCCACTCTAGTACTCTTGCCTGGAAAATCCCATGGACGGAGAAGACTGATAGGCTGTGATCCATTGGGTCGCTAAGAGTCGGACACAACTGAGCGACTTCACTTTCACTTTTCACTGTCATGCATTGGAGAAGGAAATGGCAACCCACTCCAGTGTTCTTGCCTGGAGAATCCCAGGGACAGCGGAGCCTGGTGGGCTGCCGTGTATGGGGTCGCACAGAGTCGGACACGACTGAAGCAACTTAGCAGCAACAGCAGCAGCATGATGGGAAATGGGCTTTCCTGGTGGCTCAGTGGTAAAGAATCCACCAGCCAATGCAGGAGATGCGGGTTTGAGCCTGGGCTGGGAAGATCCCCTTGGAGAGGGAAATGGTAACCCACTCCAGTATTCTTGCCTGGGAAATCCCATGGACAGAGAAATCCCATGGACAGAGGAGCCTGGTGGGCTACAGTCTGTGGGGTCACAAAAAGAGTCGGACATGACAGCGATTAGATAACTACAGCATCATGATGGGAAATGTACAGGGTTCCGAGTCAGTTATTTTCGCTTATTTGAGAGATTTACGTGGACCAAGCTCATGGTGGTGGTGAGGGGGCTGCTCCTTGACACTTGGTCGTCCTACTTGGTAAAGGCAAAGGCTACCTGACCTTAGGGTGAGCTGAGCCAGAGCCTCAGGTGTCAGCAGCGGTTCCTGGCAGAAGAGGAAGAGGGGGGACCTGCCCAGACAGACCCCAACTCTTCTGAGAGGGGATCCCCACCACCTGGCTCAAGAACAGAGCCCTCAGAAGCCCTTTCTCCTTGCAGCCAGCCACAAGCTGACACACCAATGGCCAGGCAGGCTCTCATTTAAATTCCCCTCAATCGTAAGTGCAGAAAAGGTGACAAAATCCCAATAGAATTTTCGTTGGTTTTAATTCCAATTCAGCTCCAGGGATCTCCTCATTAAGCTGTATCACTGAAACCCTTAGGGGCCAGAGCCAGATTTCGCAAACCCAGGTGGAATTGGGGGCCAGGGTCTCCCTCCTCACTCCCACCACGATACCACACTTCCTCTTTTCATTCATCCGCTGCCCCACGGTGAGCGTTCATCTCTTTCCTTCCTGCCATTCTGTGGCATCTGTCTAGTAATGCTTCCCGTCTATCTGCCCATGTCATTTTCAAATTCTATCTGCTGTGCTATTTACTCTGTTTATATTTCCTGTCTCTTCTGTTTTCTGGCTTCTTTTCATCCATAGCATCTATCCTGTTGATATTCTGATCTATTTATATCCCCTTGTGGTGCTCAAGCTCCCCCCTCCTTTTTAATCTCTTTCATCAATCTTGTTTACCTTCTCCATTACCCCTTCATCTTGCTATTACCTAGTTATCTATTTAGTTAAGTGGCCCGGGCCCCTTGCTCTCTGTTTCAGCTTTTACCTGAATCCACTCCAGGCACTCAGGCAATGCTGCCGGCACCACTCCCACTCTGACTTCCTGCACTTGACAAGGGAGCCCAATGCAGCTCTCCTCTGGGGCCAGACTAGTGCAGCCAGGCTCCCACATGTGCCCATGAGGTCCTCTCCGACAGAGATGAGGTATACAGAGCATCCAGCCTGTGGCCGCCCTGAGATAGGTGCTCATTCCTCACTTGCTTTTACAACTTTTCAAGGCGATTTCCCTTCATATTAGGTGAGGAAGCTGAGGCTCAGGGAGGTAAAGCCACTTGCTCAAGGTCACACAGTTAATATGTGGAATATTGACAACCTACCCTTAGTTATCTGCATGAGCAATGGCGTGGATAATCTCCCCCTACAGAAAAATGGAGACCTCATTTCTAACAGGCTCTGGAATATTGAGTTTGGGGTGGCAGATTTCCCTCCAGGTGCAGTTCTGCTGTGGCTGATAGTCAAAGTACAGTGCAGGAAAGGCCAACTGATGGAATGGGACTATGCTGCAGAGTCCCCACAGGAGTGACAATGTAAAGGCGGCACTGTCCTCTGTAATGGAGAAAGCCAGTGTCTTGGCTGCCACCCCCGTCCCCAGACCCTCACTCCCAACCCCTCGTCCCTGCCCGATAAGCCATTTCTGCTCCCCACTCACCCATACTGACCAAGGGTTTTGTGGAGTGGTGTCAGATGCCTAGTGGAAACCAAAGGAAAGCCACCCCAGCTTCCAGGATGGTCTGGGGTACACGATGGAGAGAGTAACCAATTGCTCCCAGAGAGTTAAGCAATAGGAACATCCCTGAAATAGAGCCACCTGGGGATAAGATGGAAACAAGTGAAGCCTCAAGCCTCTTGCTCAAGAAAAAAGAAGTGACTTGACTCCCAGTCGGGTGAAGTCCTAAAATAGGAATTCCAAGTTCAAAGAAAAGCAACAACCAAACAGAATCCCCACTCCCCACCACCATCCCCCAACCCTCTCTCGTTCAGCTCAGTTCAGTTCAGTCACTCAGTCCAACTCTTTGCAACCCCACGAACTGCTGCATGCCAGGCCTCCCTGTCCACCACCAACTCCTGGAGTTTACTCAAACTCATGTCCATTGAGTCCGTGATGCCATCCAACTGAAAGGTTGTTGTTGAATCACGCAAAGACTTCGGGATTCTTGGCCCCGGGAGGAGAAGAATTCAATCTGGGGCCAGAGACGAGGCTTGATCACTCAGAGCTTTTGTGTAATAAAGTTTTATTAAAGTATAAAGGAGATAGAGAAAGCTTCTGACATAGGCATCAGAAGGGGGCAGAAGAGTACCCCCCTGCTAGTCTTCAGCTGGATGCTATATAATCACTAGCAGTCTGTTAATGAAAGAAAGGAATGTCTTAAAATTCAGAATGGCACCAGGCCCCTCACCCATAAGATATATTTTGGGATAATCTTGACACCAAATGGTTTATCCTGGACCATAAAATGATTAACTTGAATCTTGAAGAAGGGCAGACCACGACACAAATAGTTTCATTTACATAGATTAGGGGAACAATATCTGAGTATAACATACTGGTTTGTCAAATAGGTTCTGAGCCGTGAGGCAGAACCGACTTGAAGACAGAGTTTGGGGGTAAATGCATAGCATATTAGCACAGCTTAAGACAAACATTTCCATAAGAAAAAGGCATTGGTTATCTCTAGGTTTGAGAATAGTTAACTTCTGCAAAACAGGTGTCATTATGGCAACACAGTATTTTAAGAGAAACCGCCTTTTAAATTTGTGTAGAGAAGGAAAAAATATCACTAGTTTGTTTCCTCCTGCCGCTTAAGAGAGATAAAAATGTCTGACACTTGCAGGCTATTTCCTCCATTTGGAGATCCCTGGCCTTCCTGCTTGTTACCCTCTCACAACCACCGCATCCTCTGTGGTCCCCTTCTCCTCCCGCCTTCAATCTTTCCCAGCATCAGGGTCTTTTCCAATGAGTCAGTTCTTTGCATCAGGTGGCCAAAGTATTGGAGTTTCAGCTTCAACATCAGTCCTTCCAATGAACACCCAGGACTGATCTTTAGGATGGACTTGTTGGATCTCCTTGCAGTCCAAGGGACTCTCAAGAGTCTTCTCCAACACCACAGTTCAAAAGCACCAATTCTTCAGCCCTCAGCTTTCTTTATAGTCCAACTTATCACATCCATACATGACTATTGGAAAAACCATAGCCTTGACTAGACAGACCTTTGTTGGCAAAGTAATATCTCTGCTTTTTAATATGCTGTCTAGGTTGGGCATAACTTTTCTTCCAAGGAGTAAGCGTCTTTTAATTTCATGGCTGCAGTCACCAACTGCAGTGATCTTGGAGCCAGGCGAACTGTAGGGAACATTATTAAACTCCATCAAGGCAGCTGCCTCGAATTCTTTCCTGGGTCCTTCTTGCCTCTAAAGTCAACCCATACTCCCTAGTCTACCTCTTGTGTAAGCAAAAGTGGTATCTGAGCCACTCAAAAGCCATTAAAGAGGCGAGGTTGGTGGAAAGGAGTTTGCTTTTCAGATGCTGGCAACGAGGGGCAGGTGTCTAAAAGCTGACTCCTTCCCACTGACAATCAGTGGGCAAAATCTTTTATAGATGGAAGGAGAGGGCACAGTCAGCTCTGACAGTCATCTTGAAATTGGTCATGTGGTGGCTTGACCAACACCATCTTGATCATTTCAATCTTCAGTACCATAGTTGGTTTGCTTCCATTTCCTTAAGACTGGTTCTTGGAATTGTGGCAGTTTATGTCATGGCTACAGTCTGTTCATCACATAGTTAACTTCTTCCACCTGGTGGGGGTTTCAGCATCTACAAGACAGCTCACAGGATAAGGCTCAGAATATTATCTATAGCCCATGAAGAGATACTAAAGGTCCTTAACTTTGCTTACTGACAAAACCACTATTATTTAATCTTGTTGAACAGCTTCTCTTTGCTTCCATATTTTCTCACTTCTCTGATTAAACAATTCTTTGGCTAACATTTTTCACAGACAAAAGGCAAGCTAAGGGAAAGGGGAGGAAGGAACTTAGGCTCCTGCTCTGTTTCACTTATACTTTATCTACTCCTACCTCTCTGCGTGTAGTTTCCTGCCTGCCACGTTAGCAGAACACAAGGTCCTCACCTGAGATGTTTAGTGTGGGGAAATGAATTGAGACCCCTAGGAGGCGTGCTTGAGAAAGGACGGGTGGCCTCTTCTTTAGCTAATTACTAAGTTTTGAAATAACTGGCCCTTAAGGATTTTATAGCATCCAGTGGTGGAGAACATGCAAACTGATCACCGTATCTATAGTAGAGAGGTGTTGAGCACTAAAATAAAGGTGAGGGAATGTGTTAGTTGTTCAGTCTTGTCCAGCTCTTTGCAACCCCATGGACTGTAACCCCCTAGGCTCCTCTGTCCATGGAATTCTCCAGGCAAGCATACTAGATGGGTTTGCCATTCCCTTCTCCAGGGGGTCTTTCTGACCCAGGGGTCAAACCCAGGTGTCTTGCTTAGGCAGGTGGATTCTTGACCAACTGAACCACCAGGGAAGCCCCAAATGAAGGTAATTAGTGTGAACTGGGAGCACAGAGGAAGGGGAGACATTCTGATATGGTGAATTGAGGAAGTCTTCATGGAAGAGGTGGCATTTAAGCTGAGTCTTGAAAGAATTCATGCAGATATTTTAAGTGGAAAGATTCCAATTAGCAAGGAGCAGGAAAATTCATGGAGTGTTTACAAGCATGGGGTGATCAGGTGGGGTGTTGATGGAGGTCAAGAGAAAATGATGCTTTTCTATAAAGATCTGGCTGCTTGTGGACTGCAAATCCTGTGGGGTAGTGGCCATGCTTCTGTAGCTCTGTGTCTGGCACGGTCACGTCTGATGCTCAAGAGGTATCTCTAGTCATGGGTGGTGTGATGCCAATGGCGATGGTGTGTGTCACCGTGACGCTGTCTAGGGACTCAAGCCACTGTCACTTCGAGGCTGGGGGTCAGAAACCAGAGTTTGGGAAAGCTGAGTTTGTTTCTCCCTGCTCTTCCTCCCTCCCCCATTCCTCCTCCAGCTCTCTCCATCTGACTTTGCTTCTTTTGCTGGAAAAACAGGTGGGAAGTTGCCAAGCTGACTGGGACCCCCTGCCCAGAGTGATAGACCCTGTCACAGGAAAGTAATTTCTTCTTAAACTTCTTTCCGGTGAAACCCCGCTGCTGCACACAGCAGGCTGTGCCGTGCCAGCACTACCATCCTGCCACCGCAGTGCCTGGGAATAAAGGAAAAAGCTTAGCATTAAATTTCATGTAAATCAGACTTTATTTGCTCTGGTGACAGGTTATTACCTTCAGCAGGGAACGGAGGGGGAAAAAATGGCTGTTGGCTGAAGACACGGGTCCCCAGATGAGGATGTTTCCAATAGCAGCCTACAGCTGTGCCAGCCAGTGTCACCTGCCCTTTCCCCCACCTCCTTCCTCCATCCCCGCAGCTTCCATGGGCTTTTCCACCAGCATCTGCCCTCTCCCAGCTGGTCCCAGCTAGCAGCACTGTCTCTGGTGCTACGCTTTCTCACAGCTTGCATGGGGGCATCTTCTAGACCAACTGTGCCCAAGCATGGCTTAGCCCTCTGGTGCACTGTGGCATGGACCCTCTCATACCCAGAACCCTCTATGTGCTTCTGTTCTCCTTGCTGAATTTAATTTATCCTTCAAGCTCAACTTAAGCCCAAAACCCCCATAAAGTCTTTCCTCGCCTGCCAGCCAGAGGCACTCTCTCTCCTTTGAGTTTTGTTCATCCTGCACCTTTGTCCCATCACCCAGCCTAGCCTGATTTGTACACTCCAACCAGCTACCAACACACTGATTGAAAATCAACCATGTGGTCTATACTGTGCAGGGCCCTGTGGGGCCGCTGGACACAGAGACTTTCCATGTCCCTCATTTCTTTGATTACAGGAAACAGCTTTCATTCAGCCTCCATGAACTTCCCTGAGTTCCAATGGGCAGTCAAGCTGTGGTTAATTAGGGAAGGGAGGGGATGTGAGACCAGGGAGAAACAGTTAAGAGCAGCCTTGGGGCAAGGTCCAGCTTCCCCATCAGTGGATACACACAACAATATCTTTGAGATATTTTCCATATTTCCCACCTGAAACCCCCTCCAGGTGGGATAAACTTATGGTATGCTATCCACAAGTGCGTAGACCCCAGAACAGTTAAGCCTGAAAGTTGATGATGTTGCTTCCTACTTACCTCACCAGCACATCAGAAGAATGTCTGTGAGCTGATCACACCCTCTTTTACTATATACTTTGTCACTCTCTTCCCCAGATTGGGACACTTGGTTTTGAGGGCATTAGCCCACTATCTCCCCCGTTGCCTGGCAAAGCAATAAAGCTACTCTTTTCTACTTCACTCAAGATGCTGTCTCTGAAATATGATTCGGCACCAGTGCACAGAGAAGCTGAATTTTTGGCATCATGCTCCCAGTGATGGTTGGCTTCTGCTGTGGAGTCTTCTATGAGCCAGGCCCCTGTCTCATGGGTCACAGTCTCTACCCTCCGCCTGCTCACCACCTCCTTGAGGAGCGAAGTTATGCACATGAAGAAATCAACCATCACTCTAAGCACAGAGTAGATTCTCAATCAATGTGTTGGTTGCTAAGAGGCAAGTATCAACCAGGATAGGCTACATTATGCTAAAGCAACAAAGGACCCCCAAATCTCAGTGACTCAAAGCAACAGAAGTTTCTTTCTAGTTCGTGTTGCATGTCCACTATGGTCAGCTAGCAGATATGCTCATTGAAGTCACTCAGTGATCCAGAATGGTAATAGCAGCTGCCATTGAAACTTGAACCTTGATCACTGCCCAGGAGCATCTTACATTTGGCAAGGAAATAAAGCTCTCTTTTGAAGGTGACCCAGACTGTCTCTGCTCACAAGTCACATGGCCCCACGAAACACAAAGGGGCCGGAAACTGTGGTCCTGCCATGTGTCCAGAAGGCAGAGAGCTAGAAATACTTGGTGACTCGCTCCAGTGCCTTCTCTAAAGGGCTTAGCTACTAAATTTCATGGGGAGTGAGTTGTGTCTGATCTATCCAACACTAAACCCCTGGTGGCTGGCATGGTGCTTGGTACCTGATAGAGACTCAATAAATACTTACGTTGATGGAGAGCATTGGCTCTCACCCTTTATCTCAATCCAGAGTTGAGCTTTGTGCTTTATTGGCCTTGAATCTGCCTTCTGGGCCTCTAGACCCCAAGCCGTCAGGAGGGGCAGCTTTGTAGGCCTTACACACAAGAGGTAGTGTTGCTTGGACAATCTTCTCTGCACCATAGGAGAGGCAGGGAGGGCAGGGCACCGTTACCTGTTTAGACTGTTCTTTCTTTCTTCCTTCCTTTCTTCCTTTTTTCTCTTGCAGTATAATTGCTTTACAATGTTGTATTTGTTTCTGCTGTAAAACAACGTGAACCTGCTCTGTGTATACATATACCCCCTCCCTCTTAGATCTTCCTCCCCTCATCCCACCCCTCTAGGTCATCACACAGTGCTGAGCCGAGCTCCCTGGGCTGTACACTGGCTTCCCACTGAGACTGTTCTTTATTAATTGGCAAGCAGATACTTTTTGAAATGTGTGTATAAAGGTCTGTGTGTGTGTATGAATAACAGGTTAACACCGAAGGGGAAGAAGGCAGGTTGTAGCTCCATATTTTATCACTGCATATCTCCCACCAGTAGTTAATCAACTTTGTGTTTGACACAGTACTTGGTGGTGGGGCTCCGGGGAGACAGAACCTCTGAAGGGCGGGTGTCATCCTTCCTTTGGCAGCACTGTCTGTTTCACTCATACTCACATCTTTTCTTCCATTTTATCCTCGTTTTCCTCCCCTCTCTTCTGTTTTCTCCTCTGCTTTGATTGTCTTCCTCCTTTCTTCAAAATCTCAAAGGCAGATGAGAAAAGAGGATGGGGAGAAGACCAGCCTTGGGTCAGGCATATGAGCACAGGACTGGGGTCTGACTGCAAACTGATCGGCATTCGAGGCCCCGGTCATGGTCTGAACGTCCCTGTCACAGTCGCAGTTTTAGATATGCTTGATTAGATGTGGGAGCCGTGGCAGAGAAAGTCGGGAGCAGAAGTCATTTGAGGTCCTCTCTCCACCCCTCTCCCCACCATCCCTCCTCCTCCTCCTCAAGGGCTAAGATGAAACACAATTGAGATCATGTCCAGGGAAAGCCCCCCTTAGCCATCTGTCTCCCAACTAGGGGAGGGGCAGGAGCCTAGGGTCTTGCACTGATCATGTCCAAGCTTGTCTGGGCTTTTCCAGCATCTCTGATGGGGGACTGGGGTTCAGAGAAGGCAAAGCCGGTCCAGCAGTTGGCTGCCTCCACAGCCTCCAGCGCTGGTCGTCTGCCAAGCTCACCATCTGTAGCCTCCGGCCGGTGGTAAGCATCGCCAGCTCCTGCATCAGCCCCCGCCCCCAATCCCCCACCCCCAGCCTGTGCTGGGAATCTGCCAGCACCCAACTGCATCATACAATCAGATAAGCTTTGCCAGGTTTATGGCTGGTAATTTATGGCCTTCTTTAGCAACATCTATCACGCTGTAGAGTTGTTAATCCCAGAGTCTTTGCCCACTTTGCAGAAAATAGCTTGCAATTCCTTACAATGTAGCATTTGCTAACTCACCTGTCTGGCTGTCAGGCTGGGTGGGTGAGACAAGCTACTCTTTAGTAACTTCTTTCCATCTTACTTTGCTTAGGGGAGCCAGGCTTTCTCCCTCCAGAAAATAACAGCAAGGATCTTCATTACTCCACTACTGCTCTGCTCTCCTCTGTTACTGCTCCAGCTCTGTACCTAACATGCTCACTCTCTGGAAGGCATTGGGGATGCTGATGGTGGGGTGGGCTTACAGTCCCAGCAAAACCAGAACCTTGCACTGCTATACAAGAGAGAGTGGGTCCCAGGCAACATGGACTTAATCCTCCTCATTCAATGTCACTGAGGGACTGGAGGGAGTGTGTCCCAAGGGTGCATGTACACACTTATACACAAGTACAGGGGGTAGGAAATACTTCTGTCGTCAATCCTGGCTTAGACACGCTAATGAAACAATCAGTCTGGACCATTGAAAATCTCCAACAAAGGCAAACACAATGCCACATAAATGCGTTTGGCTCCAGGATGAATCACATGGTATCTTACAGCCAACGCTTTTAAGTTTAGCTATTTCAGCATTAAAATTAAGTCTCCTGTTCTTAAGGTATATATATCCTCCCACCCGCTCCTTGCCTGGTAAAAGAGGAGGTGCTTGAGAAATTCTAAATTATGTGCGGAAGTGCAGGTGTGGTGAAAGGATATGGACTGTGATCATAAGGCATCTATATATGGATGAATCTAAAAACTTGTTTCATGTGCTGGCTGGAGAAAGATGGGGTGAGACATGCTGGAAAAGAATATGCCAAATGATAAAAAGGTGAACTTCAGATATTGGGAGAGATATACAGACTCACACACATACACATACGTACATACAATTACCTACACATATTCCCTGATGGCTCAGCGGTAAAGAATCCACCTGCAATGCAAGAGTCGCAGGAGGTGCAGGTTCGATCCCTGAGTCAGAAAGATCCCCTGGAGGAGGGCACAGCAACCCACTCCGGTATTCTTGCCTGGAGAATCCCATGGACAGAGGAGCCTGGTGGGCTACAGTCCATAGGGTTGCAAAGAAGCAACTTAGCATGCACACTCATGCTATATTTATTGTATATGATTTGTACATATTATACACATATCTCGATTTCTTACTTTTCCATATTTTATAAATTTCTTACAATGGGCATGCTGCTTTATACTTGGAATAAACACAAACATCACAAATAAATGACAATGTTCATTTTGATTGACCTATTGATTGTTACGACTCACATCAAAGTTATTCATCCCTCTCCTGTACACTCCTAGGACCAAGAGAAGATCAGGAGGAGCATTACCTTCCCATTTCTTTCCCTTGGATCCATTCTCTACAGTACCCCGAACCTATTCTGGTTTCATATTCTATTTTCTGACAGTAAATATAGGAAGGAACTCTTGATTACTGAATAATTTATTTTCTGATTCAAATGCCATATTCTTTATGGTATACTTTGATTAGCTCCGGGGACTTGAGCAATGCTTGTTGACTGACAGAATGAATGAAGTGACAGAGGCTGCTGTTCATTTGGAACAAGCCAACCGAGGCAATATGGGCTTCCCAGGCAGCACTAGTGGTAAAGATTGCCTGCCAGTGTAGGAGACATAAGAGATATGGGTTTGATTCCTGGGTCAGGAAGACCCCCTGAAGGAGGGCATGGCAACTCCCTCCAGTATTCTTGTCTGGAGAATCCCATGGACAGAGGAGTCTGGCAGGCTGCTATCTATGGGACTGCAAAAAGTTGGACACAACTGAAGCAACTTTGCCTGCACACAGGCAACTGAGGCAGTATGTTCACACTGAGGTCATTTTGCTGTTCTAGTACAAGCTCATTAGCCTCAGTGTCGGGGGTAGCAGTGGCCACAGGATGTGCCGTGTCCAGTCAGGGTGGGGATAGTGTGGATACAGTACACGTGGCAGACAGCGAGGGCATTTTCCGTATTAGGGCTGCATGCTCAGCAAGATCTCCCACCCAATTCACAGCTCACCTCAGGGCATTCATTTGCAGGTTTTGTTTGTTTTTAATCAGAAATATTCAGTGGAAGGCATGGATGTTCCAGCAGATACCATAAGCAGTGTACTGCTATCTCTTGGACTCCCATATTGTGTCAGGGTTATCTTTGATGATGCGTCTTCTGCTTGATGCTTTTCTTTGCAACTTGGCCTCTGAAGACATTCAGGTAAAGTGATGTTGACTTTAGACTTCCTGATTTTAGGGATGGGGAGAGGAATTGTTATACATAAGTCTCTAGAGCTTAGTCCTTTCTGTGCAGTCAGCTGCAAGATAGAATGAAGTCAGCATGTCTGCCATACCCTAAACACACACACACACACTGACCCTCCTCTAATGTCCTGTATGAAGCCCAGCACTTTCTTCTTTCTCCTCCCACCCCAGCTGCCCTCAATCATCATTTTAATCACGGTTTGAGGATGATGAGGAAAGTTGTATAGACAACCAAAACCCTCAGTCTGAAATTGAGGTGACTTTGCAAAGTTCATCCCAGGCCTCTGGAGACTCACAAAGATCACAGATCAGGAGTTTGGTCTTCTCCACACCAAAGGGTCAGAGCTGAAAGAAGATGAATTTAAGGGCTAGTAGAGTGTATGTGCAGATCTATATGAAATTCAGGGAATTTCTAAGATTCTTATTTTTAGTACTTGCAGAAGAGCCTCTTGATCCATCACTGAGCGTGAGGCTGGGGTGGGTAGGATGCATAAAGTCGTAGCTGCCCCCACCTTGACACTCACTAACCACAGACTCACACTCATGTTCATTGTCTATGGCTATTAAGGTGGGCTGGTGGAGGGCACATGGATGACAGAGGAAATTACAATTCTGGGTCCCAGGTTTAATAACCCAGTGAGCTTGGGAAAACCATGTACCCTTCCTGTGCCTCAATGTCTATCTCCTACAAACCTGTCTGCCTAATAAAAATCGAATGAGTAGGTATGTGTGAAAGTGTTTTGCAAACTGTAAAGTTCTTTACAAATGCAAAACAGACTTAGAATAAGTACATAATAAGTACTTGTTGAATGAACAAGTAAATGACACTCAGTCAGGGTGTGCTATTAATTTTGATGACATAATGATATCACTAGCAAGTATTTTATCGATTGATGACAGGTCTTTGAGTACTGGTCAAAACGGAACTGCAAAAACCACGAATTTCATCAATGAGTGATATATAGCTTTATACTGGTTTTCTTTGTTTCATTTGTCTCTGTCTTGTCCCTGCAATTATACAGTAAGCTGCTTGAATGCAGAGATCTGGTCACATGTAGTTTGCCCAGCATCAGCGAGGTGTGATGGCTGACATTGGTGATACAGGGGGCTTGAATCTTTCTGGGACTGGATTTGGGATGCTGTGAGCATGCACATTTATGGGACAACTATCTGCTGGATAGACCAGAGAGTGGGGAGAGGCAGAGCTAGCTGGGGGGTATTCTTGCAGACCTCTGTAGTCTTCATCTCTCATATCAATACAGTGTGCAAGGAATTAAATAAGAGAAAAAAGAGACGTTATCTACAAGTCAAATTAAGCTGCAATTTTTTTTCTTTTTTAAAATTGTTTTAGGTTGCACCCTACAACATGTGGGGTCTTTGTTCCCTGACCAGGGATCAAATCCGTGCCCTGCATTGGGAGCATGGAGTCCTAACCACTTGTCCACCAGGAAAGCCCCTAAGCTGCAATTTTCTCTAAGCCTTCTGGGTGATGTTTCACTATCTCCTGAGAGGACTAAGTGTCTGGCCCTGACTTCTCTTCTCCCCCTTCTAAGTGCTGTGCTTTCTCTCCTTCCTGGCCAGCTAAGAGCCCTTCATTGGGCAGTCCTTGGCCTGGAATTAGAAGAAAAATACCGAGATGGGGGGAAAAGCCTTTTACTAAAAAAAAAAAAAAAAAAGTAACTGAGCAGCTAGGGCAAGAGAGAGAACCTTTAAAAGGAACTTTTACTTAGTCCCAGGATCAAAATGAAGGCAAGCCCTTTCTTCTCTGTGAGGCCAGCCCTGAGGAAAGTGGAATCGCCCTCCCTCGTTTCATTACAGAGAGGCCTTTATGGCTTCTTTCAAGAGCCTCAAGTTCCCAGGAAGAGTGTTGCCACGAACTCCATCCCCTACGCGCTGCTCTTCTCTGCATTGTGCTTCTCAGTGGAAATGGATCGAAAATGCGGTTAACTTAGTAGGGGCTCTGGCAATTGATCCAGGACCAGGCAGGAAGCAGAGGGCTGGATACATCAGATAACCAGTTCCAGACGCTCAGATGGTGAAAATCAAAGCCAAAGGACCAATGAGAAAGGAAGGCATATTTAAGTACATGAACCAGAGACAAACGGCATAAATAAGGCTGATGGATGATGGAGAGAGATAGGAACTGTTTCAAACCCCAGCCCCTTCAGTAACATGAAGGCATTAGCTCTGTGGGAAAGATGGGAGCTATTAAAAGGATGAATTGATTGCTGAGCAAGACCCACCAAGCTAGTTCCATGGACCCAAAGCTCTTCAGACAATTATACAAAATAGGTAGAAACTAGCTATTAACAAGGAAAAGAAAACCTGAAGTCAGGCTTGTTTGTTTAAAGAGAGAGCAATAGTGATTCATCATCATACTAAATAAATTCATCATCACGGCTAGATAAACATTTACAAACTGAGGGTAACAGTATGTGCAACAGAATCTATAAATCATCCTTGAGAAGGCATCTCTCTCTGTAGCTGGACTTTGGTGGGACTTGGCTCTGGGCCACTGAGCCTTGACCTCAAAAGCACAGGTCAGGTGTGGAGTCTTAGGTCACCTCCAGTTAGTTCACACAAGTTTAGGATAGGCTCATGTTATTGTAATGGAGAAGGAAATGGCAACCCACTCCAGTATTCTTGTCTGGAGAATCCCATGGACAGAGGAGTCTTATGGGCTACAGTCCATGGGGTCACAAAGAGTCGGACACGACTGAGCAACTAAGGATGCATGCTTGCCTGTTATTGTAAATATACCTGCTAACTTGTTATCATCCCTGGTTTAGGGCATATGGACAAAATACTCACATTTCATTTCAATTATTATTTTTAGTTAAATCATAGGAATACAAGAACTATGGGATTGAAAACAACCCAACAAGAATACCTACCCCGTTTCATTTAGATGAAAGAATCAAAGGGCCCTCAAAAGATCAGCTGGAAGGGCCCTCGTTCCACTGTTATTTATAATGGGGGCAAAGGAGTCCCTGAGCCAGAGGTGTTCATGCAAGGCACACG
Organism: Bos indicus; assembly: GCF_029378745.1. Lineage (NCBI taxonomy): Eukaryota > Metazoa > Chordata > Mammalia > Artiodactyla > Bovidae > Bos > Bos indicus. The sequence continues at coordinate 57,621,353 of NC_091775.1, read as the reverse complement.
GGGATCTAGGTCCCAGGAAATGAAGGAACCACCCTTCCTTCATGAGATCACACTTTCCACCCCTTTGACGGAAGAGCTCTCGGTATGATGTAAACATCACACAGGTGTGTTTCCACAAGGCTGTTGTAGACCCTGGTTGAAGCTGGCCGATTCTTCAAGCATTGTTTCTCCTTGCTGTGCTCTGAGGTGCTTTTTCGATACATAGGCCCCGACAGCTCTGAGGAATGGCACAATATCCCTTGTAGGTAAATGATGGGGAGAGCTCCCGGGTGAGGGTTACAGCCCTGCGTGACCTCCTGAGAGGCAAGTTCCTGTCTACGGGCACTTTGACTGTGCACATCAGCCAGCAGTCCAGTCATCACTGAGTTGCTCATATGGTGAATTATCCAATAGATAATTATTTCATCCTAGGACACCTTTCCCATTCTACAACACACATGTAAGTCTCTTCTTTCCTCTGAAGGAATTTCAACTTAATATTGTTCTAAACATAATTAAACATCATTACACGCACAATTGCTGGGAGATCTGTGGTTTTACATTTTTCACATTATTTGTTGGACAGGAAAAGTAGCAGGATATATGTGGCTATCTTAAAGATCTTGAAAGATCTTAAAAGAATGCAGCTCTGGCTGAGAGAAACAGGACAGAAAATAAAAACTTATGTAATGGTTGTGTGGGAAAGAAAATAAGACCATGGGTGCTGATGGCAGACAAGATGTACCACATTTCAAATAGGGACTGTAGCTGCAAATATGATTTCACGGTGTGATGCATGATGTCTCCTTTCGTATTTTTATTCTCTAAAAATACTTTGAAAAATGGCCATTTTAGAGACCACAGTTATCAGAGTTGTTTTCTCCTTGTGGACAACAAAAATATTTCGATTTATGATATTCAAGCAGGAAAAGGATTATGGAGGAATAGCATAGACAGTAGGTGCAGTGTTGGTTTGGGGGAATCGGATCATGAGAACACTCCCTTCAAACGCCTGCATCAGGCCATTTACATGGAGCCTTAATGTCATTCAGAGACCCCAAAGGGACAGGAGGAGTCCTGTCCCTGGAGAGAAGTCTGGAGTAGGAGGGCCGTAGAGCATGAACCCCTTCTGGCTGAACTGTCTTTCTTATTGGAAATCCCAGGTAATCAGCAGAATAGAGCATGTTGTTTGGGGGCCTATGGCTCCAAAGTCTAAGAGCAGATTCCCTCATTCAGAATCCATGGGATGCCCATCACAGAGGCCCTACTGTGTGCCAGACACTGCTCATCTAATTAGAGCCACCCAGACACGGTGTTTTGAGTGCCACCTGCCTTCACCACCCACCTGAGTCTCTGGTTAATAAGCAACAAAATGGATTTACTGGGATTTTATCTCCTTTTTATTTCCCCTGTCACCTCCATGTTGGGGTTGTTAATAAACTACATCATAGGGTAAAAGGCTGGCAGCCGAGGGGGGGGGGGGGGGAAGGAAAATGCAAGTGCCGAGCTAATGAATTAATTGGATTTTGATGTACTCAGAGTCCATAATGAACTCTCGATTATTCAGGGAGATGTTCCCAACCTAATATAGTCTTCTTTATTTTCTTCTTGCTCTGCTTGATGCTGAGTAATTTGGAACTTGTATCAAACAACAAGGATTCTTGGAGGATAAAAAACAAAACAACCAACCATGCTCTAATTTTATTTCATTTTCAAAGCCTATTCAAGATTCTCCTTGTCAACCATCTGTGATTAAAATGCATCCTTTTTGAGGACCAAGATTGACTTTATAGTCATATCTTTTCTGCCTTCTGACCCTGCTCAACAATTTCTTATGCATATTTTCATGTCAACATATACAATTCGTTCCAATGATTTAACAGTATTCCATTGTAACTATTACTCAGGCACTAAAAAGAATGAAACAATGCCATTTGCAGCAAGATGGATGGACCTAGAGATTGTCATACTGAGTGAGGTAAGTTAGAGGAGAAATACCTATGGTATTCCTTATGTGCAGAATCTAAAAAGAGACGGTACCAGTGAACCTCTTTACAAAACAGAAACAGACTTAGAGAATGAACTTATGGTTGCTGAGGGGAAGGATGGGGAAATCGACATGTACAAACTGCTATATCTTAAATGGATAACCATTTAAAAGAAGAAGGGAAGGGCTGGGTGCTCTCACAAAGCCATCTGGATTTGCAGGTGTGATACAGAGCAGCAAAGCAGTATTCCATTGTATGTGGCACCATCATCTACTTAACTGGACTCTATAAACACTTAGATTATTTTTATTTTTCAGTATCTCTATCAAAGCTTTATAAATAAACCTTGTGCATTTTTTAAATTGCTTTACAAAGGTAAAATCCTGGAAGAAAAGGCTGGGTCAAGGGGATGTGTGCTTTGACACATGATACCAAATTACACTCCAGAAACATTGTACAAGCAGCACATGAGAGTTTTTATTCCCTCACTCAGTGGTTCCGGGGAGAAAATTTTCCAGTGTCACATAACAGGGAAAAACTACTTCATGGAGTTGCATTACCATTCAGTGCCTTTACCCTTTGTGACTGCTGACCGAGTTCGAGCCCTTTCAAATCCAATACTGTGTATTTATAAAGATCAGTCTACCGTTTTCATCTTCCACTGGTGTGTCTGACCTTGGTTGCAGACTCACCATTTCCACGTCTACTGGGGAAAGGAAAACTAACAAGTCAAGAGAGTTCCAGAAAAATGTAAGAGGTCCCAGCTCCTTAGAAAGGCAGGGACCTCAGAAACACAATGTCTGGTTTCACAGCATCACCCTGTTTCTTCCTGCTTGTGAAAAAGAAAAGAAATGAAAACTTTTGTGATTCCTTTAAGGTCCAGAATTCTTTATGAGCTGAACCACCTAAAACAAAGGCTCTCAAAATAGAAAAGTGATCTCAGCTTTTAGCCTAGGCTCTTACATCGTAATTCTGGTTTTATGGCAGTCCCCTGGGCATTTCTGCCTTCTGGCTGGTCATTACTAGATTGAGATCAAGAGAAGACAGATTTTGAAATGAAGTTAGTGATGAGGGAAAGGGCAAAGTTGCAGGTGTAGAGCTGAAGAGGCAAAATGCCACACGGGGAATCAAGAGAGAAAGAAGAGAAGGATGGGGGCCGTGGGGAAGAAGGGGAGAGATGGGTGCTCTCACAAAGCCATCTGGACTTACAGGTGTGATGCAGAGCAGCATGGATGCAGGAGGGCTCAGACCACAGGGATATTTGGGAGTGACCTCAATCTCATCCTGTTTCCCCTCTCAAAGTGTTAGTTGCTCAGTCGCATCTGACTCTTTGCGACCCCGTGGACTATAGCCTGTAAGGCTCTTCTGTCCATAGGATTCTCCAGGTAAGAATCCTGGAGTGGGTTGCCATTCCCTTCTCCAGGGGATCTTCCCAACCCAGGGATCAACCTAGGTCTCCCTTACTGCAGGCAGGTTCTTTACCGTCTGAGCCACAAACCACCCCAAATAAACATTCAGTCTCAGTTTTGTTCCCTAAACCTCTCCTTCAAGCCTAACTGCAACGTTAAGCCCCTCCTACACAGAAATTCTAGAGCTGTTACCAGTGGTATCTAAAATCACCAGCAAAATATCCAACCAAGAAAAAATTCCTTTTAAATATTCTGGGCCTCTAGGTACCATTTAATATATTAATTATGCAATTTACTGATTAAGCGAATTAATAAAGAACCACTACTCTAGAGATTTTTGAGATTTTCTAAAGCTCTTGAAAATGACGTTTCTCTTTACTCCTGTCAAGCACAGAACAGCTCAAGAAAGTCTAACAGCTGAATGCTGATGGGAAAGCCCCTGGTCTCCCGGGTTTGAATCCAGGGATGCCCTTCTCAGCCAGCCAGCCACCCACCCCCTCCTGCAGTGGGAAGATGAGCCATGAGCCGGGAGGCAGGGCAGGAGGGAGACAAAGGGTCTCTGATGGGGAAGTCATAGGTACCTTTCAAATGCCTTGAGGAAGTCAGGACCTCAGTGAGCAGTCAGATTCCTGCTCCATCCCTTATTATTTACAGGTCTTCTTGCGGTTCCTTTAAAGATAATAACCGTACTTTTGCTACATGTGTGCTCATTGTTGTGTCTGACTCTTGGTGACCCTGTGGATCATAGCCTGCTAGGCTACTCTGTCTGTGGGATTTTCCTGGCAAGAATACTGGAGTGGGTTGCTGTGCCCTCCTCCAGTGGCTCTTCTAGACCTAGGGATCCAACCCATCTCTCCTGCATCTCCTGCACTGGCAGGCAGGTTCTTTACCAGCTGAGCCACTGGGGAAGCTGTGCTTTTGCTAATCTTTGTCTAAATCAACAACTGGTTCTTTAGTTAGAAAGGTTTATGTGACTCTGGTCTAAAGAATGAGTATTTGGTGCACACCTGCCTCTAAAGTGACAGAAGAAAGCAGATGAGCCCAGTTCTTTCAGAAGGTTTTGTGGACCTTGGATGACATGAGACTTAAAGAAAACCCTTTGCTGCAATACACAGATGTAAGAGAAACACTCTACAGCCTGGTCAACACATCAGAAAGGGTCCCCTTGCTCTTGATTATTAGAAAACAAGCGATCCTTTCCTGTGAGTGGGCAGGGCAGAGTTCTTGTGGACGGTGCCGGAGCCTTGGCTCCTCTTTCTCACACATTCAGGCAGCAAAGCATCCTCCTAGCAGAAGCCTGCATGTTGTTTCCTGCCAAAACCAAGCAATGAATCTGGAAATTGGGCCAACAGGGCTTAGTATATATGTCAACACTGTGCAGAGCTTTGTAAAGCTGCCCTCCTTTCACTGATGGATTCTCTCTTCATTGGGAACTGGAAGCTCTCAAAATGGGGTCAGAGGAGGCTGACAAAGGGAGAAATGGACATGTAGCCCCTTTTACCATCAAGGTTAATAACTGGTATGTCTACAATATCCTTTGGTGAGCTACTTGAGGAGCCTTAAACAGATATTAGATAAGGCCTGAAGTACTTACTAAAGGGTCCGCTAATATGTTAAGAGTTGGAGGACCTTGGTTAGAAAGCAGTGCAAGTGATTTTGGGGTCCCAAGAGGTTTGGGGGCCAACTCAAAACATTTTTTAATTCCAGCTTATGTTCATCCATGCCTTTTAACTGGTTTTCCCCATTCCATCTTTCTTTTCCTGGTGTGGCCAGTCGAAAAAGAGCAAGTCCCTGTCCTTCAGTGAATTCTATGAAAACATACTTTAAAGGAGGGGAAAGGGGAAGCCATGTTGGATGTATATGAGGCTCATGGACAGTGAAACAGGCTCTCACAAGGAAAATTCACAGACACCCAGGACAACCCTTCGTGCTCTAATACAGTGCCTTGTTGGGCTGATGCTCTGTGGGGCAGTGGGATCTATCATGCTCCCTGATTTGGCCTGTCCATTTGGTCAAACAATGAATTCTATCGACCTCTTTGTGGAACTTGGCCAGACATTTGATTGAATTAACCAACCTGAGTGGCTGTCTTTTTAAGTAGACACAACCAACGCCTCAGGCTACCATTAGACATTTTACTTCTGGTGTTTAGGGCCTGGCAGAGAAAAAAGCAATATTGACTCTTCACAATACCAACTAAAAACTGGCAGATTCACATCACCGGCCAAATTCGTCCAGCCCCCGGCAGCCAGTGTACACCAAGAAGGATACTCCCCAGCCACAGCACCCATTGAGTCCAGGTGGCTCTCCTTTGGCTGTGCTATTCTGCAGCATCTTCTCTCTTCTTCTCTGCAGGATCCACCAGGGACTTGTATTTCTGCAAGAATCCTTGGGTGTGTTGTGTGTTCTCTTCTGCTTAGTCATTCAGCCATAACCTTTCCATTTAGAATCCTGCCCTGCTGATGGTTCAACTCCCTAGTTCAATATTTTACATTTATCTCTATTGAATTCTAGTTGCCTTCTGTTACAAGAGGCACTTAAATTATCTGAGCCTCACTCCACAGGCTCAGGCTCCAAGTCCAGGACAAATCTGTTTAGCACTTAGGGTTCACTGGCTATATGAGGGGCCTGGGCATATAAATGTGTCTAAATGGGGCATGCTTTAATGATGGTGAAGGCAGTCATCTTGGGTGGGAGCCTGGGAGCCACTGAATTTATAAAATCTCCATCAGGCTTCCTCAGTACTAAGGGGAAATGGACTAGAGATATTATTTAGAGAAATAGAAATAACAATATAGCCTTTGAGTAAAAGAACAGCTAGCATATTGCAAGTACCTACTGGATATGAGCACTGCTAGACATACAAAATATAATGCCGCCTTTTCTTTATCCAAGAGATTTACAGTGTACTATGTCATTAGCTCTCTGGTTGCCCTCCCACTGTTGATGGCAGGAAGTCGTAAGAGTTTTCTCACATTTCAGCGTTTGAAGAGTGGCTCAGGAGAGCAAAAGAACTTCCAGTATGCTAGGCATAGCATGCAACTCAGCTGGTCTATTCTCATTTTCCTGCCAATGGATCACTTGCACAATGGATCACAGTCATTGAAAAACAGAAAAAACAGACACTTAGGATGAGGGTCTCCAGAGTGAGGTTACTCTAAACTGTGCCATTCTGCATGCCAAGCCATCATAAAAAAATCCCAGGTTTAACATGGGAGGAAATGAAAAACAGACAGTTTCAACCAGTTCCCCCCTACCCACCCGCAACACACACACATTTTGGAATTCAGGTTTTGTCATCTCTCTAAGGTCTGAATGCAGCGATTTGATGGCTTCTATGGTTTCCCCGTCTAGGATCCAGTAAGTATCTTTAGTCTCATGCTGCTAAGTCGTGTCAGTCATGTCTGATTCTGTGCAACCCCATAAATCGTAGCCCACCAGGCTCCCCCGTCCCTGGGATTCTCCAGGCAAGAACATTGGAGTGGATTGCCATTTCCTTCTCCCCTTTAGTCCCATAAAACCCTGCAAATCATAGGACCGAAATGCTGAAGGAAGCTGGAAAGTCCTTTGCATCTGTGAGTTCAGTTTCCTTCTATTCTCTGGAACATCCTGCCTCCCCAAAGATGAAGGGAATAGAAGAGAAGAAGCAGAAACAAACCACAGGAAGTGGAGCTGGCATGGAAGGAGATTTTTGCTAAGGTGATGATTTCACTGCTTTGTGCTTGTCTGTGGACCTCATTCTTCCTCTCTAGAAGTGGACAAGCGACAGCATTGTTTCTGAGGAAAGAAGAGGAAAATGAAGTGGTACCCTGAAGTAGCAGTGAGGCTGCCCAGAAAGCTCTTCGATTAACTCATTTATTAAAAGATCATGTATAAAAGATGAAAGGAGAAAAACAAGCCAAGGACAAATACAGAAGAGTATCACAAACCTGTAGGAAAAGTGCCAGGAAGACTAAAGCTCAGAATGAGCAGAGGCTTCAGAAAAATGCCAGAGACAACACAAAAGCTTTTAGCAGCTATGCTCAGAATTAAAAAGACAGGCTCACTGCTTGAGGAACTTTGTGCAAGGTTAAAGACGAGAAAAGAAAAGAGAACCACTGAAGTATTTTGTTTCTTTACCAAAAAGACAAGATCTTTCAGTAGAAGAGAATAGAATCAATATTGTTAAAATGATCCTGAGACTCACACTGAACAAAAAGTAAGCAGTCACTTGGAGGCTTTAAAAGTTTCCAAACCTGACATACTTCACACCCAGGATTTTGAAGAAACTTTTAGAAATGTTCATAAAAACTACAATTTAAAAATGATTAAGGGGAGAAACCATAAAATTAGACATGAGAAAAATCTGGATTTTCATAGAAGAATGTGGGTTCCAGTTTGTATAGTCTGGGGAATTTGATACTGATTACCATAGAAATTCTAAGATCATTTGCCATTCAAATCTTCGATGAGGTCTCAGATGAGAGGTAGAAATTACTGGAAGCTAGCATAGGTTCTCTGAGAACAAAGCATGTTAAGTAGAGCCCTGTTTCCAGATGGTGGTTGTTGTTTAATTGTGAAGTCATATCTGACTCTTTTGTGACCCCATGGACCATAGCCCACCAAGGCTCCTCTGTCCATGGGATTTTTCTGGTAAGAATACCAGAGTGGGTTGCCATTTCCTTCTTCAATTTCCAAATGATAAGGTAACATTAGTCAGATCAATACTATAGATAGAGCAAGGTCCTAGACAACATTTGCCTTGATACTCTTGTGGATTGAATGGAAAATTGAGGACAGCATAATATTTTTAGCTATCATCCTGGTGAGTTGGCCAACCATACCTAAGATCGGATTATATCAATACTGTGAAAACATCTTGTAGTATGTTGAAGGTTTTCATCTTTGGCTCTATTGTATCTATTTTATCAAGACTTAGATAAAGATGCAGAAAGCTTGCTTATCAAGTTTATGGACAAAATAGCAGAACCAGGACTCAAACTATCTCTATACAGTGTGCTGCTGCTGCTGCTAAGTTGCTTCAGTTGTGTCCAACTCTGTGTGACCCCATAGATGGCAGCCCACCAGGCTCCCCTGTCCCTGGGATTCTCCAGGCAAGAATACTGGAGTGGGTTGCCATTTCCTTCTCCAATGCATGAAAGTGAAAAGTGAAAGTGAAGCTGCTCAGTTGTGTCTGACTCTTAGCGACCCCATGGACTGTAGCCCACCAGCCTCCTCCATCCATGGGATTTTCCAGGTAAAAGTACTGGAGTGGGGTGCCATTGCCTTCTCTGCTATACATTCTAGGAATGGCTAAAACTAACAAAGAGAAATTCAATAGGGATAGAATTAAAATCCTGTAATTAGGCTTAAAGAAGAGAAAGCCTTTGTCAGTGATCAATGCAAAGAAATAGAGGAAAACAACAAAATGGGAAAGACTAGAGATCTCTTCAAGAAAAGCAGAGATACCAAGGGAACATTTCATGCAAAGATGGGCTCAATAAAGAAAAGAAATGGTATGGACCTAACAGAAGCAGAGCTATTAAGAAGAGGTGGCAGGAATACACAGAAGAACTATACAAAAAAGATCTTCATGACCAAGATAATTACGATGGTGTGATCACTCACCTAGAGCCAGACATGCTGGAATATGAAGTCAAGTGGGCTTAGAAAGGATCACTACGAACAAAACTAGTGGAGGTGATGGAATTCCAGTTGAGCTATTTCAAATCCTGAAAGATGATGCTGTGAAAGTGCTGCACTCAATATGTCAGCAAATCTGGAAAACTCAGCAGTGGCCACAGGACTGGAAAAGGTCAGTTTTCATTCCAATCCCAAAGAAAGGCAATGCCAAAGAATGCTCAAACTACCGCACAATTGCACTCATCTCACATGCTAGCAAAGTAATGCTCAAAATTCTCCAAGCCAGGCTTCAGCAATATGTGAACCATGAACTTCCAGATGTTCAAGCTGGTTTTAGAAAAGGCAGAGGAACCAGAGATCAAATAGCCAACATCTGCTGGATCATCAAAAAAGCAAGAGAGTTCCAGAAAAGCATTTATTTCTGCTTTATTGACTATGCCAAAGCCTTTGACTGTGTGGATCACAATAAACTGTGGAAAAACCTTCAAGAGATGGGAATACCAGACCACCTGACCTGCCTCTTGAGAAACCTGTATGCAGGTCAGGAAGCAACAGTTAGAACTGGACATGGAACAACAGACTGGTTCCAAATAGGAAAAGGAGTACGTCAGGCTGTATATTGTCACCCTGCTTATTTAACTTATATGCAGAGTACATCATGAGAAACACTGGACTGGAAGAAGCACAAGCTGGAATCAAGATTGCCGGGAGAAATATCAATAACCTCAGATAGGCAGATGACACCACCCTTATGGCAGAAAGTGAAGAGGAACTAAAAAGCCTCTTGATGAAAGTGAAAGAGGTGAGTGAAAAAGTTGGCTTAAAGCTCAACATTCAGAAAATGAAGATCATGGCATCTGGTCTCATCACTTCATGGGAAATAGATGGGGAACCAGTGGAAACAGTGTCAGACTTTATTTTTCTGGGCTCCAAAATCACTGCAGATGGTGACTGCAGCCATGAAGTTAAAAGACACTTACTCCTTGGAAGGAAAGTTATGACCAACCTAGACAGCATATTAAAAAGCAGAGACATTACTTTGCCAACAAAGGTCCGTCTAGTCAAGGCTATGGTTTTTCCAGTGGTCATGTATGGATGTGAGAGTTGGACTGTGAAGAAAGCTGAGCGCCGAAGAATTGATGCTTTTGAGCTGTGGTGTTGGAGAAGACTCTTGAGAGTCCCTTGGACTGCAAGGAGATCCAACCAATCCATTCTGAAGGAGATCAGCCCTGGGATTTCTTTGGAAGGAATGATGCTCAAGCTGAAACTCCAGTACTTTGGCCACCTCATGCGAAGAGTTGACTCATTGGAAAAGACTCTGATGCTGGGAGGGATTGGGGGCAGGAGGAGAAGGAGATGACAGACGATGAGATGGCTGAATGGCATCACTGACTTGATGGACGTGAGTCTGAGTGAACTCTGGGAGTTGGTGATGGACAGGGAGGCCTGGCGTGCTGCAATTCATGGGGTCGCAAAGAGTTGGACACAACTGAGTGACTGAACTGAACTGAATTAGGCTTAAAATAAACATTGGCTGTACAGTTACAAATGGGGATACTTGATTTGAAAGTAATTCTTATGGAAAAAAAATACTTAGGGATTACTGTCTAACTATAAAATATCAATAGCAAGTTACAGTATATAAAGCTTATGAAATGTTTCCTGCAATCTCAAATCCCTGGTAGAGGTATTCTGTCCAAGATGAAGGAGGCAAATGTCCCATTGTACTGGAGAAGTGTTCCTAACAAACCAGAGCATCTCCAGGAAGGGCACACATACAACGGTGAGGCATCTCAAAACCTTACTATGAGAGTCACTTGTGATAGCTGGTGGAACTAAAGATATTCCTAGATATACCTAGAAATGTTCTTGCATCTGTACACAAAAAGACATATTATGAGAACTTTCCTAACAGAATTGATCATGATGGCTAAAAATAGAAATAACCTACTGTCCATCAACAGGAGAATGGCTAAAGAAAAAATGCTGCATTCATAAATCTCACAAACATAATCAGAATGGGAAAAGGAAGTTAAATAAGAATTCCTATAGAATTAGAGCCTTTATTTACATTTTGAAATGTGCACAACAGTGCTATTTATCGTTCAATGATACAGACATATGAAATAAAACAATAAAGAAATACATGGCAGTGAGGACTACAAAATCCAGAATAGTGCTTACTTCTCAGTGAAAAGGGAGGGCAAGGAGGTAGTGGGAAAACAAGAGCCTTACTTCCATTCATACTATTTCATTTTTAAACTGGATATTGATTAAAGGCTCTACATTAATTTTTAAAGAATTTTTTTGATGTGGACTATTTTTAAAGTCTTTACTGAATTTTTTACAATATTGTTTTTATTTAGTGATTTTTGGGTTTTTTGGTCATGAGACATGTGAAATCTTAGCTCCCTAACCAACGATCAAACCTGCACCCCCTGCATTGGAGGGCAACCAATGCAACTTGGACCACCCCCTGGACTGCCAGGAAAGTCCTGGGTCTATAATATTTTAATTTTTATCCCATTTCTATCACTAAAACATTCAAAAATATATTTTATTTATTTTTAAAAATTTACTTAGGTGAAATTCACATAACATAAAATTAACCAGTTTAAAGTCAACAAGTCAGGGGAATGTAGAACATTTACAATGTCATGCTATTGTTGCATTCCAGTGTGCTAAGTCGGGTAAGTACTGTCTGACTCTTTGTGACCCTATGGACAGTAGCCTGCCAGTCTTCTCTGTCCATGGAATACTCCAGGCAAGAATACTGGAGTGGGCTGCCATGCCCTCCTCCATCTTTCTGACCCAGGGATTGAACCTGTGTCTCCTCATTGGCAGGCAGATTCCTTTCCACTGAGCCCCTGGGGAAGCCCCAGGGTTGCCTTTATTTATTTCCAAAATATTTCCATCCCTCCAAATAAAACTCCATATCCGTTAAGCAATGTCTGCCCATTTCCCACTGAAAGTTTTTTCTGTTTTTTTTTTTTTTTTTTTTGAATAGGGAGAACTTAAAAAAAAAAAAATAGTCTCTGTTTTTCAGAGACATTTTAGGTTCACAACAAAATTAAAAGGAAGAAACAGAAGTTTCCCATATGCCCCTGCCCTCATGTATGCATTGTCTCTCTCACCATTATCCCTCATCAGAGTAGTGGATTTGTTACAATGATTAAAAAACATTGAGACATCACTATCACCATAGTTTACAGGAGGGTTCATTCATGGTTTCGTACATCCTGGGGGCTCAGACAGATGTATAATGACTTGTGTCCACCATGATAGTATCATATAGGGTAGTTTCACTGCCCTAAAATTTCTCTGAGCTCCACGTATTCATCCCTATTCATAATACATTTTAAAGAGTGTGCTTAAAAAAAAAAAAAAAAAAACTCCATAGAAAGACAAGGGATACATGATGACAATCTTTAACTATCTTAAATTTTTTCCCAGAGAAGAGAAATCCAATTTCTGTCTTGTAAAGCTCCCAAGAGATCAGTGAAGTGGCTATCAGAAGAAGGAAGTGTTTGGTTTAGCATAAGTAAGAGATTTCTAAGAAGATTGAAGTAGTACACCACAGTGGTTCAGAATATGGACTTTGAGTTAGATAGACTTAGGTTAAAGTCTGTTTGATGCTTATGAGTCTTGAGAAAAATGCTTGATTTCTCTGGGTTTTCATTTCCTAGTATTTATAAAGTAGATAATAGTGTTGACAATCATTATAAGGAATAATTTAAGTAACGTATATAGATAAGAGCATACTAAAAAGCACAAATTAGTGCTGCATATATAAAAAAATAATTATGAAAAATAAAGAACTGTCCATAGATAGAATGATTATCTTGTAAGACACTGAGATTCCCTGGTGTATCAGAGTTCAGGTTACGAGGCTGGATGATGAACTGTCCAAGCGCTGGAGAGGGGGACTTATCCAGGGAGGCTACAGGAAATGCTCCCTATTGTCCTTTTCACACACTGTTGCATCTAAAAAGTCTTTGTTTCAAAGGGGAGTCATATTAGTAGGTGCTTCTAAGAGAAAAGTGTCTTATATATATTTTTTTATTCCTGTGAGTAGTATTCTAGCTTAGAACAACACACTTAACATCTAATAGTTTCTGTGGTTCATGATTAGCTGGATCCCCTACCAAGGGTCTGATTTGAGAGGTGCAATCAAGTTGCTGACCAAGGCTGTGGTCTCTTCTCAAGGCTTGATCTGTTCCCAATCTCACATACTTATTAGTAGAATTCAGCCCCTTCTAGACTTTGGATAGAGGCCTCAATTTCTCTACAGCATCTTGCTGAAAGTCATCCTCAGTTTCTGGTGATTGTTGGGAGCTCCTGGGATTGCTGGGGACCCATCCTCACTCTTTGTCACACAAGCCTACCCAACACAGCAGCTTGCTCCAACAAAACTAGTAAGGGAAGGAGTCTGCCAACAAGAAGATTCTACAGTCTCATGTAACATCATCATGGAAGTGACAGCCCGTCATTTCTGGCATGTTCTGTTAGTTAGAAATGCATCACATATCCTGCCCATGGCAAAAGTGAGGGGATTACACAAGGGTGTGACTTTGTGAGGCAAGGATAACTGAGGGTCGTTTTGGAGTCTTTCTGCCATAGGCAGGGAACTAAGTGAGGAAACGAGAGTACCAGTGCCTCCCTCTGAAGGCAGACACCAACGTGTGAGCACAGGAAAGGCTGAACAAGATCAAGAAAGAACAAGAGGGAGATAGTCAGGAAAGCTGATGGGCTAAACAGCCAGCAAAGCAGAACTCAGGAGGGGAGTGTATGTGAGGATCCCCAGGCTGATGTAGCTAGCATTTTGGCCAAGCAGAACAAATACTGTGGTGAGGACAGGTTGTGCCTGGAAGTCTTGCCAGAAAAGGCCTGGTTTCCACAGAACATAGACAGTTTTTGTGTTTAGGTACAAGGTAGATTTATAAAAAAAGAAAAGATGTGTGCTAAAATTCAGCTTGGTTCTCTACCAGGCAGGATATCAGTTCTTTGTTCGCTGGTGTCCACTTCATCCTCCTTGGGAATTAGTTATTCTGTGCTTTGCTATCTGTGACTAAAAAGGCTGCCTGCCACCAATCTGGGTGTGTTCAGCTTTGTGCTATAGATCACTGGCCCTCTGAAGAGGAGGCAGAAAAGAAGCAAAGGGCAAGGAGCTGAGGATAAAGCCCCAGGATGGTGGCTACATTGGCCAGGGAACCTACCTGAAAGATGGCCCTGGATCTCATCACATGCCAGCAAGGGAAGTCTATTTGCAAAGGGACCCAGAAACTCCAGATGCAGTCTTGATTAATAAAGCCTATAGCGTGGTGACTGTGGTGGTCCTAGATACAATGCTAGGGTTGAAAGGAACCTAGAATCCTCCCATTCAAGGCTCGAAGCAGAGATGACTTGGCTCAGCTATTACAGACTTTTCATAGTTTTATGCCTCTGGTTTTCTGGGTAAGTGTAAAGCAAAGGGACTTTTAATCTCTGGCATGTGAGAGTCTGTTATGAGTTGGGTTCCAGGCCAAACGGCTTTGACAATATATTTCCCAGGCAACCGGCCCATAGTGTCCTTCAGTGATCCTTCCCTGAGATGAGCTGATTTTTGCATCCTGTGAAGGTCTCCATCTCTGGTCAAAACCTGAGGAGATGGCTTTTCCTGCTCTGTAGGTGTCAGTGAGTCAGCACGACTGTATCTGTGAGTCAGACCAGCGTAGGTGAGCCATGTGTTCACCCAACACCCTGGAATAGAGGGGCAGCGGGAGGCACCAAAGCCTTTATAAAACACCTAAAGTTCTTCCAGGCGTGGACTTGGTCTAGGAGACTTCATCATAGAACAAGAAAATGTGCTTTTGAAGGGGTAATAGGAGTTGCTCATCAGCTTCTCAATCAAAACCTGCAAGAACTTGACAAATTCAAATACCTGAGATTTCTCCCTTTCTAGGTGCCTTGTTAGGGAAAAGAGGGGCAAAGGGAAAGGAAAGGGGGACCTTGAATATCTCCTCTGAGCCAGGCACTGTGTGAGCTTCCCTCTGTATGTTGTCACATTTGACATCTGTTGTATCCTCTGTTTTGTGGCTCCTTTGAACTTGCAGCACCTAGTGTGAATTCCTACTAGGAATTCAATAATAGTTGATCAATTAAAGAAATTAAATCACTATAAGGAGGTGGATGGAGCACTAGCTTCAGAGTAAGAGGACCTGTGTGCCCAGCTGCTGTGTGACCTTGGGCTAACCTTTCACTCTAAGCCTACAAAATGAGAAGTTTGAAAAAGGTATCCATGAGGCCCAACTAATGCCAAGTCCCTGTGGCCTAATGATTTGACTGGCACAGAATGGAAGGATATTGGATTTCACAGTGAAGGGAAAGAACCAACACAAAGAGGCATCCTGCTCATTAGCTCAGCTTCCCCAGATATGAGCTTGCTCAGGGTGGGGCTGGAGACATACAGAGCCAGGAGGCTGTCTTCAGCGCGGCCTGCAGACCCCATGGGCCATGCCCACAACCTTAGCTATCCCAAAAGTGCACAGCACAAGCTCTCGGCAAGCACAGTTCAGCCTGAAGAAACAAAGGAACTAACTATGGGAGAAATAATTATGACCAAACTAGACAGCGTATTAAAAAGCAGAGATATTACTTTGTCAACAAAGGTCCGTCTAGTCAAGGCTATGGTTTTTCCAGTGGTCATGTATGGATATGAAAGTTGGACTATAAAGAAAGCCCAGCGCAAAAGAATCGATGCTTTGAACTGTGGTGTTGGAGAAGATTCTTGAGAGTCCCTTGGTCTGCAAGGAGATCCAACCAGTCCATCCTAAAGGAGATCAGTCCTGGGTGTTCACTGGAAGGACTGATATTGAAGCTGAAACTCCAATACTTTGGCCACCTGATGTGAACAGCTGACTCATTGGAAAAGACCCTGATGCTGGGAAAGATTGAGGGCAGGAGGAGAAGGGGACAACAGAGGGTGAGATGGTTTGATGGCATCACCAACTCAATGGACATGGGTTTGGGTGGACTCTGGGAGTTGGTGATGGACACGGAGGCCTGGTGTGCTGCAGTTCATGGGGTCACAAAGAGTCGGACACCACTGAGCAACTGAACTGAGCTGAACTGAATTATGAAACTGTCTGAAAAAATTACAATTTCCAAACAACGCCCCTTGGTACGTGTCATTGCCTTGAAATACGCACACACACATACACAAACACACACACATACATATAAACAACTACAAGAGCTCTTTACATGAACTCTGATGAGCACCAGCCTCAAAATATGCCTTGGTTTTCAGTTCAGTTCACTCAGTCGTGTCCGACTCTTTGTGACCCCATGAACCGCAGCACGCCAGGCCTCCCTGTCCATCACCAACTCCAGGAGTTCACCCAACTCATGTCCATTGAGTCAGTGATGCTATCCAACCATCTCATCCTCTGTTGTCCCCTTCTCCTCCTGCCTTCAATCTTTTCCAGCATCAGGGTCTTTTCAAATGAGTCAGCTCTTTGCATCAGGTGGCCAAAGTACTGGAGTTTCAGCTTCAATATCAGTCCTTCCAGTGAACACCCAGGACTGATCTCCTTTAGGATGGACTGGTTGGATCTCCTTGCAGTCCAAGGGACTCTCAAGAGTCTTCTCCAACACCACAGTTCAAAAGCATCGATTCTTTTGCACTCGGCTTTCTTTATAGTCCAACTCTCACATCTTTACATGACTACTGGAAAAACAATAGCCTTGACTAGACAGACCTTTGTTGACAAAGTAATGTCTCTGCTTTTTAATATACTGTCTAGGTTGGTCATAACTTTCCTTCCAAGGAGTAAGCGTCTTTTAATTTCATGGCTGGAGTCAGCATCTGCAGTGATTTTGGAGCCCAAAACAGTAAAGTCAGCCACTGTTTCTACTGTTTCCCCATCTATTTGCCATGAAGTAATAGAACTGGATGCCATGATCTTAGTTTTCTGAATGTTGAGCTTTAAGCCAACTTTTTCACTCTCCTCTCACTTTCATCAAGAGGCTCTTTAGTTCTTCTTCACTTTCTGCATAAGGGTGGTGTCATCTGCATATCTGAGGTTATTGATATTACTCCCAGCAACCTTGATTCCAGCTTGTGCTTCTTCCAGCCCAGCATTCTCATGATGTACTCTGCATAAGTAAGCAAGGTGACAATATACAGCCTTGATGTACTCCTTTTCATATTTGGAACCAGTCTGTTATTCCATGCTCAGTTCTAACTATTGCTTCCTAACTTGCATACAGGTTTCTCAAGAGGCAGGTCAGATGGTCTGGTATTCCCATCTCTTGAAGATTTTTCCACAGTTTGTTGTGATCCACACAATAAAAGGCTTTGGCATAGTCAATAACGCAGAAATAGATGTTTTTCTGGAACTCTCTTGCTTTTTCGGTGATCCAGAACATGTTGGCAATTTGATATCTGGTTCTTCTGCCTTTTCTAAAACCAGCTTGAACACCTGGAAGTTCACAGTTCATGTATTGTTGAAGCCTGGCTTGGAGAATTTTGAGCATTACTTTGCTAGCATGTGAGATGAGTGCAATTGTGCAGTAGTTTGAGCATTTTTTGGCAATGCTTTTCTTTGGGATTGAAATGAAAACTGACCTTTACCAGTCCTGTGGCCACTGCTGAGTTTTCTAGATTTGCTGACATATTGAGTGCAGTACTTTCACAGCATCATCTTTCAGGATTTGAAGTAGCTCAACTGGAATTCCATCACCTCCACTAGCTTTGTCCGTAGTGATGCTTCTTAAGGCCCACTTAACTTCACATTTCAGGATGTCCGGCTCCAGGTGAGTGATCACACCATCATGATCATCCAGGTCACAGAGACCCTTTTTGTACAGTTGCTCTGTGTATTCTTGCCACCTCCTCCTAATATCTTCTGCTTCTGTTAGGTCCATGCCATCTCTGCCCTTTATTGAGCCCATCCTTGCATGAAATATTCCCTTGGTATTTCTAATTTTCTTGAAGAAATCTCTAGTCTTTACCATTCTATTGTTTTCCTCTATTTCTTTGCACTGATCACTGAGGAAGGCTTTCTTATCTCTCCTTGCTGTTCTTGGGAACTCTGCATTCAGATGCTTATGTCTTTCCTTTTCTCCTTTGCTTTTCACTTCTCTTCTTTTCACAGCTATTTGTAAGGCCTCCTCAGACAACCATTTTGCCTTTTTGATTTCTTTTTCTTGGGGATGGTCTTGATCCTTGTCTTCTGTACATTGTCATGAACTTCATTCCATAGTTCATCAGGCACTCTGTCATATCTAGTCCCTTAAATCTATTTCTCCCTTCCACTGTATAATTATAAGGGATTTGATTTAGGTCATACTTGAATGGTCTAGTGGATTTCCCTACCTTCTTCAATTTCAGTCTGATTTTGGCAGTAAGGAGTTCATGATCTGAGCCACAGTCAGCTCCCGGTCTTGTTTTTGCTGACTGTATAGAGCTTCTCCATCTTTGGCTGCAAAGAATATAATCAATCTGATTTCGGTGTTGGCCACCTGGTGATGTCCATGTGTAGAGTCTTCTCTTGTGTTGTTGGAAGAGGGTGTTTGCTGTGACCAGTGTGTTCTGTTGGCAAAACTCTATTAGCCTTTGCCCTGCTTCATTTTGTACTCCAAGCCAAATTTGCCTGTTACTCTAGGTATTTCTTGACTTCCTACTTTTGCATTCCAGTCCCCTATAATGAAAAGGACATCTTTGTTTAGTGTTAGTTCTAAAAGGTCTTGTAGGTCTTCATAGAACCGTTCAACTTCAGCTTCTTTAGCATTACTGGTTGGGGCATAGACTTGGATTACTGTGATATTGAATGGTTTGCCTTGGAAACGAACAGAGATCATTCTGTCATTTTTGAGATTGCATCCAAGTACTGCATTTCAGACTTTTTTGTTGACTGTGATGGTTACTCCATTTCTTCTAAGGGATTCCTGCCCACAGTCATAGATATAATGGTCATCTGAGTTAAATTCACCCATTCCAGTCCATCTTAGTTCGCTGATTCCTAGAATGTCGATGTTCACTCTTGCCATCTCCTGTTTGACCACTTCCAGTTTGCCTTGATTCATGGACCTGACATTCCAGGTTC
The DNA here is from genome assembly GCF_029378745.1 of Bos indicus. Classification (NCBI taxonomy): domain Eukaryota; kingdom Metazoa; phylum Chordata; class Mammalia; order Artiodactyla; family Bovidae; genus Bos; species Bos indicus. Next base: position 57,602,267 of record NC_091775.1, on the reverse strand, counting down.
CTATGCAATATTGCTCTTTACAGTGTCAGACCTTGCTTCTATCACCAGTCACTTCCACAACTGGGTGTTGTTTTTGCTTTGGCGCCATCCCTTCATTCTTTCTGGAGTTATTTCAGTATTCTTGCCTTGAGAACCCCATGTACAGCATAAAAAGGCAAAAAGATAGGACACTGAAAGATGAACTCCCCCATCGAAAGGTGCCCATATCTACTGGAGATCAGTGGAGAAATAACTCCAGAAAGAATGAAGGAATGAACCAAAGCAAAAACAACATCCAGTTGTCGATGTGACTCGTGATAGAAGCAAGGTCCAATGCTGTAAAGAGCCTTGGTTTTAAAAAGTCATAAATGCAGAGAGAATATTTTCCTTTAGCTTTCGAGATGCAGAGCACCTTTTTGTTAACCCCTTAGGAGTACATAGCAGTACATGTTTGTGCCCACATCCACAAACCCAGAATTTGGACCCATTTTGAATACCATCTCTAAAATGGAAATTACAGCACTGTTAGTTTTCTGGGCTCAGCCGACAAAACTAGATTTTGTCCAGCAATGCAGTTTCAACCTACTGTCTCTACTAAGCAAGAGCAAAAGCTAACGTAGGGCAAACATATGCAACGGGCATTTGTAGAGTCTTGCAAATGCCAAGTTCCTGGGTGTTTGACCAGAGAGGAAATGTGCCCATCTTCAGCCATCCAGCATTCTGTCCATTGAGATCCCTCATTTTGTGGGATGCCCAGGGTTTAAGATGGGGCATTTTTTCTGCCCACAGAATGACAGCATTTCCATTAGTGCACGTGGATCCTGTTTCTTTCTCTTCTTTTTTTTTTTTTTTAAACTTATTTCCTTATTTTATTTTTGGCTGTGCTGGGTCTTTGTTGCTGCACAGTCTTTCTCCAGTTGCAGCGAGTTGGGGGCTACTTTTGAGTTTGCTGCATGGGCTTCTCACTGCAGTGGCTTCTCTTGTTGCAGATCACAGGCTCTAGGGTGCTTGGGATTCAGTAGTTGCAGCACACAGGCTCAGTAGTTGTGGCTCAGGGGCTTAGCTGCTCCGGTCCATGTGGAATCTTCCCAGACCAGGGATTGACTCTGTGTCCTCTGACTTGGCGGGCAGATTTTCATCCACTGTGCCATGAAGTCCAGATTCTGTTTCTTTTTGAAATGGGTTAATGTTCCTGTTTGTGCATGAGTGTGTGTGTGTATGTGTGTGTATGCATGTGAGCAAGTATGTGTAGATGCATGCATACCACAGACTGTGCATGTGTGTTTATAGACATGTATGTTTGTGTGCGTCCACACACACATGCACCAAGGTGCTGAAATTATTTAAAATAGTCAAGTCAGCTAATGGAGTCAGTCTTAAACCCACTCTGTGTTATTGTTGTATTTTTCTTTCTCTCTGAATCAAAAATGCTGCAGAAGTGAGGAATTGCTCTTGTCTTAATTACCACAGAAATCTTGCTAATTAGAAACAAGGGAAGAAGTGTTAGGGATTTGCCTCAGAATCAAAGACAGCATTATTTTCTGATGGATATTAAAAGACTTGCAAAAGAGGCTAAGATGATGTGGTAGATAGAGTTGTGAAGTATGTCTAGGGCCCCAGTGGTAAAAACGGCTGGAAGGGGAAATTAAATATCTGGGAGGAAAATGCTCTCAGATGTTGGAATTACGCCTGCAGCCATAACACTGGAAGCTGTGATCCTATCTACCTCAAACACAAAACAGGATCAAGAGATCTCCAAGGAATCTGAGGGCAGAAAAAGTATTGGTGGCTTAAACAGGCACCTCTTCAACTACCTTATCATAACTCAGCTGACATTGATAGTGGGCAGAGACATGCAAATCTTTCTTCTACCCCTGCCACTTTCTCTCTCTCATTTTTTTCACCATTTCTTTAGCCTCGAACTGCGTGCGTGCTTGAGAAATAAATCAAAAGACTGAAAGACCATCTTTTGAGGTCTAATCCATATGTCAAGACCACTGTGTTTGTGGAAAGCTGAACCTTTAGATGAGCAGAGTGTGGAGGAGATAACATGTGATGAGCTGGGTGCCTTGTGGTTTTCATCAGATGAACTCCAGGTTTAATCCAGATTCCAAGGCTGGGACAGGCTCTCCTGGCTACCTTTAACCATGAAGGTAGTATGATGACGATCATGATGTATCTAGTCACTCTCAGTGTTTCAGATGTTTCGATTCCCAAAGCCAAGAATTAAATCTGGAGGCAAAAAGAAAGGAGCAGGGCAATTGAAGATCCAAGCAATTGAATAAGAGCAACTCAGGGGGCTTCCCTGGTGGTCTAGTGATTAAGAATCCACCTGCCAGTGCAGGGGACATGGGTTTAGTCGTTGGTCTGGGAAGATCCCAAAAGCCCTGAAGCAACTAACCCCGTGCACAGCAACTACTGATCCTGTGCTCCAGAGCCTTAGAGCACAACTACTGAAATCTGTACACCTAGAGCCCGTGCTCTGCAACGAGAGAAGCCACAGCAATGAGAAGCCTACACACCCCAATGAAGAGTAGCCCCCGTTCACTGCAACTAGAGAAAGCCCACATGCAGCAATGGAGCCCCAGCACAGCCAAAAATAAATAAAGAAGAAATCTTTAAAAAAGAAAAACAAACAAAAAATGAGCAACTCAGGAATGGGAAGGAAAAAATTAGGAACTGGCATGGTGGAAAGACAGGGAAAGTAAAGAATAGAATGACTCAACGTCCCTAAATTAGGAGTCCGAAGACAGACAAAGGACCAGAGATAGATAATGACTTATTCCAAAATTATGCTATATTTCCCCTTGCTTTAGATGAATGGCTTCAGCAGGGCTGCAGAGAAAGCTGCTTTCGAATCTAGGCTGTGTGACCATGGAAAGTCACCCAACGTCTCTGAATTTCAGTTCCCTTGCCTGTATACTGTTCCCTGCCCTGACTACCTCACGAGATTGCTACTAGGATCAAGCAAAGGTATAGGTGTGCCGTGGCTTTGTAGACTCAACAACACTGTATTGTTAATAGGCATGGTTATATTTCAGTCTCAACACTAGACAGATAGACTTTGTCATTCAAAACTCAGGTTTGTACAGGAATATATCCTCATATACAAAAACCTGGTTTTCAAGCCAGGTTAAAGTTATCAGAAATAATCCTTTTCCACCTCTCACCCCAATCATGGCATAAAAGAATATTTATATTGCCCAGGTACTATGTAAGCTAAAAGAGGTTTTCTATGGGCTTTTGCTTGCTGACACAGAGCTTAAAAACTCAAACAATACTATGAGACTTATCACAAAAAAAGCAATTTCTTGGCTACTTCGTCCCAACACTGGGGCTCTTCTTCAGAGGAAACTACTTTTAGCCATTTATTTTTGTATTTACCTCAATAAATTTAGACCACACATTTAGAGCACTATTTCTTGGGACTATTTTTTATTTGAAATTTTAGAAATCATATATTGATTTACTCTCATGGAAGTTAAGGATTTAGCTCTTGTACAGCCCTGGCCCCATTCCACCTACTATATACGCACACAAACATGTCCTCAACCCATCCTTCCAATGTAGTTTATCACAATTGTTGTTTAGTATTTACATTATTTTGCATATGTAATCACATATCACAATCACTAAAATCACAATATTTAGTATTTACATTATTTTGCCTTTGTAAATATTATTCACAACACAGCTGGTGTAAGTATAGGATTATCACAGCCAATCTCTTGCACATCTTAGTTGTCCATTGAGTTCAACTTTTCATCTTTGTGACTTATTACAATTCTTAGCAAACTCTTTGACAGATCCATAAGACATAAAACAGACAGGCACATCAAATGTGGTGTCATTTCTATGTTTTCCTGGGAGGTACTCCTTCTAGAGGCTTCAGTCTTCTTGCCCTATTGACTGGTGGCCTCCAGCTCTTCAACAGACTGGTCCTCATGGATCTTCCTTCACTTGGATCTTAGGAATTCCTTTTTACTCACTTCTCTGTAAGATCCTCTGTTTCCTGCACCCAATGCAATATCTTCTGCTTTTTTGACTTACTCCTTTGTTTTGTGGCATATGTCTTTTACTACTTTCCTAAGAAACAGTGCATCAGAGATAAATTGAGACTGAAAATTTAGATGTATGAAAATGCATTTGTTCTTCCCTCATACTTGGTTGGCAATTTGACTTGGTATAAAATTTTGGGTTGAGAATGATTTTTACCCTGAAATTCTGAAGAAACAACTCCATTGTCTTTTAGAATCTGGTTTTGCTCTTAGAAAGCTGATGCCATTCTGATTTCTGATATCTTGCATGTCACTTGCCTTTTTATCTCTAAATTCTTTTAAAAGAGATATTAAGATCTCCTTCTCCCTGGTGTGAAATTTTACGACAGCATGCCTTGATGTGGTCCTTATTTTCCTTTGCTGTACTAAGCACTTAATAAGTCCTTTCAATCTGTAAAGTTATGTCTTTCAAAAGAAGAAATGTTTCTTATATACTTCCATAGTAATTTTCATTCCTCTATTTTCCTTGTTCTCTCTTTGCCTGACTCCTGTCAGTTAGAAGTTGTACATCCAGGAATGAATCACCTAATTTTCTTATATTTTCTTTCCTAGTTTCTATCATTTCAGTTCAGTCACTCAGTTGTCTCTGACTCTTTGTGACCCCATGAACCTCAGCACACCAGGCCTCCCTGTCCATCACCAACTCCCGGAGTTCACCCAAACTCATGTCCATTGAGTCGGTGATACCATCCAACCATCTCATCCTCTGTCATCCCCTTCTCCTCCTGACCTCAATCTTTTGCAGCATCAGGGTCTTTTCAAATGAGTTAGCTCTTTGTATAACGTGGCCAAAGTATTGGAGTTTCAGCTTCAACATCAGTCCTTTCAGTGAACACAAAGGACTGATCTCCTTTAGGATGAAATGGTTGGATCTCCTTGCAGTCCAAGGGACTCTCAAAAGTCTTCTCCAACATCACAATTCAAAAGCATCAATTCTTCAGTGCTCAGCTTTCTTTATAGTCCAACTGTCACATCCATACATGACCACTGGAGAAACCATAGCCTTGACTAGACAGACCTTTGTTGACAAAGTAATGTCTCTGTTTTTTAATATGCTGTCTAGGTTGGTCATAACTTTCCTTCCAAGGAGTAAGCATCTTTTAATTTCATGGCTGCTGTCATCATCTGCAGTGATTTTGGAGCCCCACAAAATAAAGTTAGCCACTGTTTCCCCATCTATTTGCCATTAAGTGATGGGACTGGATGCCATGATCTTCATTTTCTGAATGTTGAGCTTTAATCCAACTTTTTGGGTACTATTGTCTGGGAGATTGCCTCACTTTTTAACCTTCTACATATTCTTTTGATTTTTAAATTATTTTCTGTTTTCTTAATCTTCAATATGCGTGAGTATTTTTTCTTATTTTCTGAATGTCTCTTTGTAAATAGGATATTATCTTGTTGCTTCATGGTTGAAATATTGTTTCATCAGGTTTTTTTCTTTTTGTTCCTTGCATTTTCTATTCCATTTGAATCTCTATTTCTTGTTTTTATCTTTTCTATACTCGAGTCTTTTCTCAAATGTCTGCTAATTCTTTTTCGTCTATTCATATCTGAAATACAAATGAGCCACTAGAAACCTAATTAGATGTTATAAGCATCCACATATGTATGTGCACATATACTGTGGGAGGGGTGCCTATATGACTATGGACTAATTAGAGCAGTCAGTTAGTCTGAGTCACTTAATTAAGAGACATTTCATTCCTCCAGGAACATGTTTCCTGTCTCCTTTTCAGCGGCTGAGAGTAATACATGCTTAAGTGATACAGGGAAAGAACTAGGGAGTAGGGACAGTCTTACGGTTCAGTATATGAATCTTAATACCTTCACTTTCATCTGCTATCAGTTGTGACTAGTGTCAAGTTCACAGCCTACATGGTTCAGTGTCTGCAGAAATTAAACCTCTTGCCTTCGATAGAGTTGAAAGTAGGAGAGCTGTCTGATTGGTGGGGGAGGAGAGAGAATCTGGGGATGTCTGTCAGCTCCTTATGTGGGCTCTCACCCAGTCTTCATGTTTGCTGTGCTTCTTGTACTTCAGTCTTCAAAGACACCTGTATATCTACTTTCAGAGTCCTTCTTGAGTTCCAAATCAGATTACGACTTTTGGGCTTCCTCTTCTGCAGGTATTAATACTTTCTCTGCTCTTCTAAATTGGTGACCTAAGTCCACCTGCTTCTGGCCTTTCACAACTTGCTTGCCACTTCCTTGCTCTAAGTGCCCCCTGCTGCTGCTGCTGCTGCTGCTGCTGCTAAGTGGCTTCAGTCGACCCCGTGGACTGCAGCCTACCAGGCTCCTCCGTCCATGGGATTTTCCAGGCAAGAGTACTGGAGTGGGTTGCCATTGCCTTCTCCAAGTGCCCCGTTGATGGGTTTAAATCTTTATTCCTTTAAGAGAGTGTATTAGTTTTCCATTGTTACATAATGAACTACCACAAATGTAGCTGCTAAAAACAACACAAATTTATTATCTCACAGTTTTTGTGTCTCAGGTATTCAACATATTTTGGCTGAGTCTTTGGTCCAGGATCCCATAATGCTGAAATAGCAATGTTGGACAGCTTCATCCTCATCTGGAACCTTGACCAGGAAAAGACCCACTTCCAAGTAGTATGAGGTTGTTGGCAGAATTTATCTCTTTGCCATTGCAGGTCTGAGGTCTGCATTGTTTCTCTGGCTGTTGACGAGTCTCAGGTCCTTGCCATGGGACCTCCTCCAATGCAGCAGTAGGGAATCTCACTTGCATTGAATTCCTCTTGTGTTTCAAATCTCTCTGCCTTCCCTTTTTGTAATCAGCTCCCCCACCCACCCACTTCCACCCTCAAAGCCTTTAAATGGCTCATGTTCTCAGGACAGGCTCATCTAGACAATTTCCCTATCATAAGTTCAACTGTTCCATATAACATACCTAGAAACAAGAGTAAAATCTCATGTGCACAGTCCCAGAAATCAGGCAAGGCATATATACCAGGGATTGGAAATCTTGGGAGCCATATTAGAATTCTGCCTACTGTGGTGAGACTTTTTAGGAGGGAACAGAAATAATTATGTACGTTTTTTATTATGTAAGTTTAATTAGAAGTCTTGTATGTCTCCATTAACACATTGTTACTGTATAAAGGCTAATATCCATGTTCTAGAGCCAACAGCAGACTTGACCCCTAGCTTTTCACATGTGAATGGTGCCCTCTTGAGTTATGGCTCAGGAAGAGTGAGCCTTTCTCCTTTCATCCGAATGAACGAGCCTCATGTGCCTAGGAACCCAAAGCTGACTCTGAGTGGACTCCCACCCTCCATTTCAAAGTGAAGCTAATCAGGACCCTGGAAGGCAGCCTAAGAGCTGTGGTTCTGATCTATCCTCAGTGGTCCAGATATGCACACTAGGATGAGGGTGCTGTTCTGACACGTGCTTCGCTGTGCCCCAGGAGTACCCAACTGCATGAAGATATTACCAATGAGAGGTTGGCACCTTGGCACAGGGAAGAGGTGATTTTTCCTGGCCTGGTAGATCCCATGGTAGTTGTTGTATTCAGTGATGAATCACTGATTTCTAGAAACCTTGACTAGAAGTGGAAGGAGGAGATAAATGTGAGTGGGGGTGTTGCTGTGAACATTTCAGCAGATAAATGACCAGTCATGACTAAAAGATGGTTTTACATTTTCTGAGTGTAATCAAGTGAGATGTAACCAATATTCTGTAGTTCATTAGCCTCATGTCTCCTAACCTTCACTGTCAGGCACTCCCTCATGAAGAGGCTCACCTCTCATCTCACTTTTTCTTTTTTTTCCCCTTAATTTTAGCTTAGAGTGAAATTGGTGGGAGAGCCCCTGGCAGGTAACCAGCAGGGAGAAGGGGCCCAAAAAGGATGAAAAGGTCACACACAATTTGATCTTAGACTAAAGGGAAAGAAGAGAGAAAGTGAGGAAGCAGAAATAGATAGAGCGATTGACAAGGTGAAAAATAGTCTGATTTCAGTATCTTCCTGACGTGCTGCATTTCTCATTATAGCCAACTGGGCATCAGCAAGCCAGGAAGATGTGTGCAATGTCTGGAGGAAATTTACAGAGATGCTTCCCTTGCTGCTACTGAACGTAGTGACAGCAAGACAGACCTTGCTCTCTACCCATTCAGCCAGGCTTCATTCCTAGCAAGGGTCTCTGGGCTTCCCTTTCAGAAAATCTACATTCTCTACCTTCATGTGGAAGGGAGGGGTAGAGAGACACGGCTCTGAGACTATAACCCACAGAGGATATGAGATGGCACCCTGCAAAAAGGCTGAGTCCCTGCCTTGGTTGTGCCTGGTCTACCATGGAGATCAATGCTGAGAACCTGGCCTGTGGTGCCTGGCGTGGTGCCCCTCGGGTGGTAGAGGTTTAGTGGCTACAGATGGGAAAGTCTCTCTGTCTCAAGTCTTTGCCCCTCAGATTGACCTTTCAAATAGCTACTCTCAGATTTCTAAAACCCCAGTCTAACCATGTTGGATTCCCTACTTAAAAATCCGTTGTTGTTGCTGTTTAAGTCTTTGTGACCCCATGGACTGTAGCCTTCCCAGGCTTTTCTGTCCTTGGGATTACCCAGGCAAGAATACTGGAGTGGGTTGTCATTTCCTTCTCCAAGGAATCTTCCCAACCCAGGAATCAAATACGTGTCTTCTGCTAAAAAACTCTTGGTGGACTTCAGTTATCTACAGAGCCAAGCCCAAAGCCAGATTTCTTAGCAGTATAGTCAATGCTCTTTACATGTTTCAATAGTGTCATCTGTAGCTGCCACACTCCACACATATGTATGCACTTTAACCCCACTGAACTGCCCCTTTCCCTGAACTCACTCTGTCCTGTCCCACTTTGGGGCTTCTGCATATCCTCTGTTCTTTCTACCTAGAGCACACTCCCCTTCTGTATCTATTTGTCCAAAGAGTCTGTTAATTGTCCTTAAAGTACCAGCCCCAATTTCACTTTCTCTGAAGTTCTTACCACTGATTTGTACTTCATCTTTTCCACTTCAAGGGACACAAGGATCAGGAGAGTTAATTAAGAAGCTAACCATTTAATTAAGGAGAAGTAAACCCTCATGACCTGTTGGTAGAAGTGTAAATTGATACAGCCACTTTAGAAAACAGTATGGAGGTTCTTTCAAAAACTGAAACTAGACCTAGCATCTGACCCAGTAATCCTATTACTGGGCATACACCCAGAGGAAACCATAATTCAAAAAGATGCATGCTCCCCAGTGTTCACTGCAGCACTGTTTACCTTCACCAAGACATGAAAGCAACATAAATTTCCATCCACAGGAAGGGATAAAGTGGTACATATGTACAGTGGAATATTACTCAGCCATAAAAAGGAATGGAATGGGTCAATTTTAGAAACGTGGATGGACCTAGGAAGTCTCATGCAGAGTGAAGTAAGTCAGAAAGGGAAAAACAAATATTGTATTTAATGCCTATATGTGGAATCTAGAAAAATGCATGTGTGCTGCTAAGTCACTTCAGTCATGTTTGACTCTTTGTGACCCCCATGGACTATAACCCACCAGTCTCCTCTGTCCATGGGGATTCTGCAGACAAGAATACTGGGGTGAGTTGCCATTCTGTTCTTCAGGGGATCTTCTGAAACCAGGGATTGAACCTGGTTCTCTTGCATTGCAGGCAGCTCCTTTACTGTCTGAGTCACCAGGGAAGCCCCAAATATGATATAGATTATCTTATTTGCAAAGCAGAAATAGAGACATAGTGAGCAAACATATGGATACCAAGGGGGAAACAGGTAGGTGGAAGGAATTGGGAGACGGCTTGGCACATGTCCACCATTGATACTATGTATAAACATAACTAATGAGAATACACTATAGCGCAAGGAACTCTTCTTAATGCACTGGGGTGACCTGAATGGAAAGGAAGTCCAAAAGGGAGAGGATGTGTGTATATGCAGGGCTGATTCATTTTGCTGTACAGCAGAAACTAACACAACATTATAAAGAAACTATACTCCAATAAAAATTCATTAAAATGTAATAAACAATTTTAAAGGAGAAGTAAAGATTATGTAGGCTCAAAGTTGCAGGTGAGGGGTTGGCAGAATTGTGGACTCCCTCAAAGATGATGAAACCCACATGAAAAAAATTCAGGGACAGGTGACTTTAACATGATTCCTGTGGGAAGTGTCAGTCTGTTGGAGAGGATGCCGGGTAGAAGACACTGGTATCAGAGATGCTCAAATGGGCTGTATGAGGTGCTCCAGGGTCAGGACTCTGCAAAGCAGATTTGTAGAAGGCAGGTTGACTTACCTGGGAGACAGAAGTCTCCTGGCACACATAAGACAGCTAATATTTGTGGTGTGCCTATTTGGATAGTAGTTGCTCTTAAAAAGAATCAGGGATGAACTAGGAAGACAAAGTACAGTGCAATGGAAGGAAGGGAGAGAAGGGCAAACTTTGCAGAGCAGAGCCAGTTTCCCATGTCACTGCAGGTCAATTTCACTGATTTGGGAAACATGCCATGACTTGAAATGAACCCCTGCCCATTTGCCCACACTGCCATCTTGGGAAATTCACTTGCTTCCCTGTGCGCACTTACCGAGGAAAGACTCCAGACTTCCCAAGAGTCCAGAGGAATCCTCTCCAGTTCAGAGCATCCGCCACACACTGAGGTGACACAGCATGACCTGACAACTCACAACACATCCTGCCAACTCCATAGTGATGAAAGGCCACTCACACTTTGAAATGCCTCCTAAAAGGCCCACTGAGCTGGGGTACTTAGATGTGGGGTACCGTTTTAGATTTCTCCAACTTTGAACTCTGAAAGCAACACTGCCCTTGTGGCCTTTATGCCTTTAGTCCAGGTTGGAGGGGAGTTCCACATTCCATTAGCCAGCCATGCCCTGATATTCACAAAGAGCCCACTAAAGGACGGGTATCCTTAGGATGAGAGATGACTAGCAATTCTGCTTCCTGCTTGATGGAGTCTGTGCCCAGGGATTCTGTCCCTCATAGCCTGCTCTTCTTTAGCTTTTTGCACACATCACACTGAGCCTCACCCCAGAGTCAGAGAAACCTCTAATGTCTGTCCTTCCATTATCTGGGGGAGTTCCTTGGAGAAAGGACTATGTCTTCCTTTTGGAAACCCCAGCCCAAAACAGAGCTTGGCACATAGTACTGAGTGCACCACAAAAGAGAACTTGGCTTCCTCTCCTTCTCTTGACGCTTCTGCTCTTCTTTTACCTAATTTTCCCTCTTCTTTTTCATCTTTTCTCACAACCCAATCACAGTCAGGCTGGCAGAGCCTGTAAAAAGACCAGGCTGGTACCCCCACTCAACTGGTGCCCATAACTTTCCAATTCTACTCTCTGAGAAACCAGAGTTTTCTCCTTTTCAGCCCCTCTCCTGTATATGTCTCTGCCGTATCCCTCATTCACGATATATATGGCCCTCTCTGGCACATCATCTTCCCAGCAGAGCTTACAGCTTAAAATCCTTCTGTTCCTCCATGAGAGACGATACAGCATGGGGGTTAAGGACCCTCCCTCCTGGAGATGGATGGCCTTAGTTTGAACCCTGGCTCTGCCACTTTATTAGCTATGCTAACTGCAGTGAGTTAATAAAAATCTTCATGCCTCAGTTTACTCAACTATATAATGGGAATGATAATAACACTACCTCCCTCATAGAGTTGCCTTGCAGATTAATACATACAAGACATTCAAAACTGTGCTGAGCACTTGGTGAGCACCATCTAAGTGTTTGTTATTATTGTTTTTAATACTATGGGGTAGTCACAGATACATATATTTTTAGGCATATAGCCTTAATACAGTTGCCCATCAGTATCCATGACTCGGGGGAAGGAGGGTTGTTTCAGAACCTCAATTCCATTATATAAAATGCCCTGGTGTTTGAATATATCCTAAGTACACCCTCCCATACACTTTATATAATCTCTAGACTACTTATTTGCTGCCGCTGCTGCTAAGTCACTTCAGTTGTGTCCGACTCTGTGCGACCCACCAGGCTCCCCTGTCCCTGGGATTCTCCAGGCAAGAACACTGGAGTGGGTTGTCCTTTCCTTCTCCAATGCGTGAAAGTGAAAAGTGAAAGTGAAGTCACTCAGTCGTGTCCGACTCTTAGCGACCCCATGGACTGCAGCCTACCAGGCTCCTCTGTCCATGGGATTTTCCAGGCTAGAGTACTAGAGTGGGTTGCCATTGCCTTCTCCGACTACTTATTTAATACAATGTAAATGCTTTGTAAGTAGTTGCTGATGAGCAGCAAATTCAATTTTTCTTTGGGGAACATCTGGAATTTTTTTCCTAAATAATTTTGACCTGCAGTTGGTTGAATACTCAGACGCAGAACCTGTGTATCCAGACGGCTGGCTATACTTACATCCTCAATCTCTCCATTTCCAGCAAATCTTCCTCCTCAGTCTGCAAACAGTTTCAAATCCCCTCTATCCTAAGTAAAACTCTCCTCCCACTCTGTCTCTACCTTAAGCTGTTTCTCTCTCTCTTTCCTTCCCTTTAGTCAACATCATTAACTGAGTAATCTACACTTAGAATCTTCACCTCCTCACCTCCCGTTCAGGGATCAATCCATAGCCATCTGGCTTCAGCTCCTGCCACACCACTAACAGTGTTCTCACCAAGATCACCCATAACCTCCCTCTTGCTATTTCTAATTACCTCTCTGTCACTTTTGACCATCTTGACCACTCACTTTTTCTTGAAGTGTTTCTTTCATTTCTGAGACACTCTTCTTTTCTGGTTTTAACAGTCAGCTTTTGCTATGTTACACTAAGGTAATAATGCCCAAATCTCAGTAGTTTACACTCATAAATGTCTCCTTTCTGCTCACAGCCTGCAGCAGCTGAGGGTTGAATGTAACCCTGCTCTTGTTTATTCTTCCTTCGGGGGTCCAGGTGGAGGGAACAGACAAACCACATAGTGACTCCTAAATCCTCTGCTTGGATGTTGTGTGCCTCACCTTTCCTCATGTGCCATTGGCCAAAGCGAGTCATGTGGTCCAAGCCTGATATCAAGAAATCAAAGGAGTCCACTCTTCCCACTTGAAATGAGCAGGGCCAATGATCTTCTGGACTTCCATGGTGATTCAGTGGTTAAAGAGTCTGCCCGCAATGTGGAAGACCTGGGTTCGATCCCTGAGTTGGGAAGATCCCCTGGAGTAGGAAATGGCAATCCAGTCCAGTGTTATTGCCTCGTTGCTGCCTTTGTGTTAAATATGGTCTCTCAGGCAGTTTCCCTAGCATGAATCTGATTGTTCTAACCTCAGAGAATTCCTTAGCAAACCTCCCCTTCTCAGAGCCTGTCTCTCCATCTAACAAGGCTCCTCTGCAGGTGGACCCCCTGGTCTCCAGCTTTCCACGGAGAAACGCCCCCTCTGGCCAGTTTAGGCACTCCTGAGACTTTCCGGGAGCCTCCACACCTGGATTACGTTGTCATTCTTCCTGTCTCCGGTGTTTCCTCACTGCTGCCTGTGCATCCCCACCAAGACTAGCTAAGAACTTTGCAGGACCCAATGCAAAATGAATATGTGGGATTCCTTGTCCCAACGTGATTAAGGAATTCACAATGGTGACAGCATAGCAGTAAGTCAAGCACTGGTGCCTTCTAAGCACTCACATGGTTCTCATGTTCAGGAAGCTGGACTTCAGCAATACATCCCAGTCCAAGCAGAAGTCACATGTCAGAGGTCAAGGTAGGAACATACCAATTCTTTAGGAAAATGAATTAGCAAGGGTGAAGAGAGAATGCATTTTTGCCTGCATGAGGACAAAAGCATTAGACATAATCTGGTAAGATAAATTAATTCTGAATAAGGCCTTTAATTAATGCAGTTGAAAAAGGGCATTTTAAAAATCGTGTATGTGTGTGTGTGTGATTAATATATATGATGATTTGGTTAAGTAAAGGGTTTGGCCCAATGCCATGTAGAAGTTATTTTAAAAGTAAGAATAAGCTATCTCATTAGAAGCACTTTGTAATTATGAAGAAATTGCTTGTCATTGTTTGCATCAATTCAGGAGATGTAGAGTGATGTTAATTCCTTGGCTTTGGGGTGTGAGCACTGAGTGCCTTTATCTTAGTCGACAAAAAATTAATCAGTCCATCTAAGGAAGAAATGGGAAATTTTATTTGAGCCAAATTTAAGGATTACAACCCTGAAAGAAAGAGCATCTCAGAAAACTGTTCTTCTCATTAGAAGTCAAAGCACAGTTATATAAATCTTTTTTGAGACAGGACTGTACATCAAATGACGTATTACTGACAGTCTACATGATCCAGATTTAAGGGTCATCATGGTAGGTTACGTGACCCCATACAAGATCAAGAAGGAATGTTATCTTGAAGGAGTTGTCTTCTTGATGCTAGGAGAATGCTGCTGTTTATGATTGAGCAGGTTTTCCTGTTCATGGGGGTGGTTGGATCAATGCATCCTGCAGATACACAATGCACAGCGTGGGGAGAGAGCAGACCAAAGGGCAGAGAAAGTTTTCTTGTCTCACCATAAAATATGAATTTTATTTCACACCTTCTACTAGGGCTCTGCCAGAGATGACAGACGGACAGGCAATAGGCCTGGTGGGCTTTGAGAACTCATTCATTTGTTCAACTGTTTACTCAACTAAACATCTGTTAGGACCCTTTTCTTGTCCATGACTTAGGTACAGAGGTTTCCTGCATACTAAGTCGCTTCAGTCATGTCTAACTCTTTGCGACCCTATGGACTGTATCCTGCCAGACTTTTCTGTCCATGGGATTCCCCAGGGGAGAACACTGGAGTGGGTTGCCGTGCCTTCCTCCAGGGGATCTTCATGACCCAGGGACCAAATCCACATCCCCTATGTCTCCTACATTGGTAGGCGGGTTCTTTACCGCTAGCGCCACCTGGGAAACAGGGGATTAGCTTTGGAGACTGACAGCTAGCCGCATCAAATATCACACAGCAGCCTTCTCTGCACTCACTGTAAACTTACAGTGAAATAAAGCTTACACTTCCAAATAAAATAATAGCAGGGATGGGGCATAGTGTCCTTGTGGGAGGAAGGGAAGGCCTGGGTTGGGAGTTGGAGGAGTTTTTTCATCTCTTTCAGTCTTTCTCTTCCCTCTTTTCTCCAACCTAATGCTATTAATGCAAACAAGCAGGCTCCCTGTTTCTGGGATTTGCTCCAGGTGAACATCACGCTACTGCCAGCTCTCACAGTCCTGCACTAGAGCTGGGAGACCCTTCCAGCAAACCTTGCATGTGTAGACCATCTTCCCATTTATTTCATTTTGATCCTCACAAAAGTAATAGGTTGAACCTTATGAAATTGCCCTTTCCGTGGGTTAAATACAGCCAGCTATTGGCAATTTCATATGGTTCAGTTTCACAGCACACGCTATGGTCTAATCATCTCCATTTCCTCAGTAGCCAAACCAGAAGATCAGAGAGATTTTACCGACCTCACAGAGCCAGGTGTGGGGTTTGTGAACTCACACTCAGATTCCTGCTCTTTCTCCACGTTTGGTGCCACTTTGGTGTAAATAGCAAATCAGCCTTAGGCAGCAACACACAGGTTGGAAGTCTTGAGTTAATGTGCTTTAACTGTGTGTGTGTGTGTTTTTTTTTTTCAGATTCAGTAATGGTTCGTTGTACAAACTCATTCATTTTTAATCAGTTGACTGTAATGATTTGTTACAAATGATCTTTAATTCTCAGCTGCGGTTAATCAGTACTGAAAAGCACTTTTCCTGTTATTTTATTTGGATAGGACTCTTAGTGAAATACTTGCCTGCCACTACTTAATCACTTGTTTGTTTTCCCTCTGCATGCAGTTTCTAGCAGCATACAGCAGTGTTTAACATGGGCATTTCCCCTTTACTTAGTGAATCGAGCTCTCCAAGCTGTAGGTGCAGGGAGCTACAGCTGTAGGTGTAGGGACCTCTGAGGGTTCACACTGTGGTTTGATGCTAACTGATCCTCCTCTGCACACCAAGCACAAAGCCAGGTGCTGAGAACATGCCAACTTATATGTAAAGATTATTATGTGCGTTCATGGTATAGGGGAGAGGAGATGGATGGAATGTTACCTAAACCATCCCTGGAGTGTCGGGAGGTCTTCCTGGAGGAGATGATCCAGGAAGATAACTATTAACCATGCAGGTGGACGAATAGATGCAAAGGCCCAGAGAGTGAGAGCTTGGAAATTGGGAGAGTGCAAGTAGTCGAGCTTGGTTGGAGGACAGGGAGCAGGCAGGGGAGGGTGGTAACAAGAGTAGAGGTCAGGGAGGGATCAGATCATGAAACACCTTGCTGCTGCTGCCGCTGCTGCTGCTAAGTCACTTCAGTCGTGTCCAATTCTGTGCGACCCCATAGAAGGCAACCTACCAGGCTCCGCCATCCCTGGGATTCTCCAGGCAAGAACACTGGAGTGAGTTGCCATTTCCTTCTCCAATGAATGAAAGTGAAAAGTGACAGTGAAGTCGCTCAGTTGTGTCCGACTCTTCGTGACCACATGGACTGCAGCCTACCAGGCTCCTCCGTCCATGGGATTTTCCAGGCAAGAGTACTGGAGTGGGGTGCCATTGCCTTCTCCGTGAAACACCCTGGGCATACCTTAAACCTTGAAAAGTTTAACAAGGGAAAAAACCTGGGTAGTTTTACTTTAGAAACATCCTGGGGCTTCCCAGGTGGCTCTAGTGGTAAAGAACCCACCTGCCACTACAGGAAATCTAAGAGATGTGGGTTCAATCCCTGGGTTGAGAAGATCCCCTGGAGGAGGGCAGGGGATCTTCAGTATTCTTGCCTGGAGAATTCTATGGACAGAGGAGGCTGGTGGGCTACAGTCCACGGGGTCACAAAGAGTCAGACGTGACTGAAAGGACTTAGCATGCATGCAGAAACATCCTAAGAACAGAATGAAGAATGGATTGGAAGCAGGCTGAGAGCAGTGGCAGGAAACCAAATCATGATGAAGAAAGGGTGAAGGGGAGGGGAGAAAGTGTTGGAGGAAGAGGATGGAGAAGGAGGAGGAGAGGAGAAGAGGAAGGAGGGAAAAAATGCAAATGATGCTAGGACCCTGGGCAAAGTGAGTAGCTATGGGGACGGGGAGAAACAGTGGACCAGAACGAAGATGTGGTAAAGAAAGGTACAGAAGATGAATTTCCAGTTTCGCATTTTCAGGGCTAGGCTGAGGCACTTGCTTGTCATTCAAAGAGACTAAACGCTGTGACTC
Organism: Bos indicus; assembly: GCF_029378745.1. NCBI lineage: Eukaryota > Metazoa > Chordata > Mammalia > Artiodactyla > Bovidae > Bos > Bos indicus. The sequence continues at coordinate 57,584,996 of NC_091775.1, read as the reverse complement.
CACGCTGGTGCCATTGGCAGGCAGGATCAGCTATCCCAGCAGACAGTGCTAAGAGCTAGGCTCTGTTCTGAGCCATCAGCTCTCTTGAGGCCAGTACGACCTGCTTTGGGTAATTTGACAGTGATCTGGACCAATGTAAGAAACTGAACATCTTTTACCCCTAGATTCTGGCATCACCATTCAAAGATTTCAGTCAACCCCTGGAGCTGAATGATTCTAAAAGATTACCATTCCCATTAATTTTGTCCAAGTGTTGGAGAACTGCTGCTGCTGCTGCTGCTGCTGCTGCTGCTGCTAAGTCGCTTCCGTCATGTCTGACTCTGTGCAACGCCATAGACAGCAGCCCACCAGGCTCTGCCATCCCTGGATTCTACAGGCAAGAACACTGAAGTGGGTTGCCCTTTCCTTCTCCAGTACATGAAAGTGTAAAGTGAAAGTGAAGTCACTCAGTGGTGTCGGACTCTTTGTGACCCCATGGACTGTAGCCCACCAGGCTCCTCCGTCCATGGGATTTTCCAGAGTACTGGAGTGGGGTGCCATTGCCTTCTCCAATTAGAGAACTACTGGTGAAAAAAAAAAACCACCCACCTTGGCCAGGCATGATGATAATCGCTTGTCTGAGTTGCCTCACAATAGGAGGGAAGTACCAATAAAGAATGTGGTACTTTCACCAAAAACAAACCGGGAGAATTTGGGAGGGCCCAAAAGGAGTGAGGACGTGCCAGTCCATTGTAGGACTAAAACGAACCCAGCAGAATTTGGAAGGGGCCAAAAGGAGGAAGGAGGAGAGACAATATGTCCTGCCAACCTCCCAGAAACCCTTGCACTGGACTCCATCTTGGCTGAGAGATGCACATGCCAACAGGAAGGTCTCCGAGTCAGAATGATTGACCAGAGACAACCTGGAAACTAAGCCCATCACCGTAAAACGTGAGGCTGTGAGCGACATGGCAGAGCAGTCCTCTGGTTTCCAGTAACCTACTACTCTCCACCCCTTCCTAATAAAAGCTCTGGCTTTGTCACCACGTGTGTCTCCTCAGACAATGCGTTTCCGAGGGTCAGACAAGAGCCCACTCTCAGACCCTGGAAGGGGTCCTCCTTCCTGCAATACAGGGATGTGATTCATGATGCCTCAGAAGGGCAACCCCTGTGCAGGGAGAGGTGAAGACCACCTGAGATTTCTTCCACAGACTGTCTGGAATGGCCCCCACCTTCTGCATGAGTAAGGCCACACGGAGCCTCTGTTATCAAGGTGGCACTGCTCAGTGTGATGAGGAGGAGGCCTAGATGATGAGGAAATTGCCATGGCAATAATGTGCTCTGACCACAAAAGCAAAAAACAAAAACCAAGCAGGTCCTGCTCCTTCCCCACTCTGTGTAAGAGATCCATTCACCAGATGGTGCCTCCTTTGCTGTCCTTTTTATCAAAGCACAGAAAGTGCAAAGTAGATGTCATTTCTCTCCTTTGTCTCTGCCTTTGATGGCCTTGCCATACTCCTGTTATCCTTTTGATGTCCTCTGTGGTAATCTTTGGGCTGCCCTGGTGGCTCAGGTGGTAAAGAATCTGCATGCAGTGCAGGAGACCTGGGTTCAATCCCTGGGTTGGGAAGATCCCCTGGAGGAGGGCATGGCAACCCATTCCAATATTCTTGCCTGGAGAATCCCCATTGTCAGAGGAGCCTGGCAGGCTACAGTTCATGGAGTCACAAAGAGTCGGACGTGACTGACAACTAAGTACCTGGCACGCATGGCAATCTTTAGGTCTTTCTTCTGTTGGTGTCCTGGACCATACTATAATGTGAGTGACTTATGCTCTCATTTGAAGTGCTGATATCTCTGAGGAAGAGCAAATCATAACATAATGGTATCAATCTAGTGGTGGAAATCTGAGTTTGGGAAATAGGGAGGGTTTTGTGAAGACTTCCCAATCATATTTAATAAACAACTGCCCAGCCTAAGGATGGGCCTTTTTGGCTCTGACACATTCTGAAAGAACTGTGAGGTTTCTATAAGACTTCAGTGGTGTGAGTTTGAGAGGACCTGTGTTTCTCTTCAGCCTCACTCTGAGGAAATGGATCTCACGCAAAGATTTAGGAGGCACCGGGTCTCCAAACGACTGGTTCTCCGTTTCCAGAAAGGGATGCTCTTTCCCATTTCTGAGGCTTGGTGCTCCCATCTTCATCTGATTCCTCTTGGCTGTGAGCCTCCTCTGACTTGGTGCTTGCGGTACCTGGGTGCTTTGCTCCGGTGCATGCCTCCTTTAGACTCCAGACACGGAAGCCCTGTGGGAATATCTCTTTATATGCACGAGTGTGTCTCCCCCATGGACTGTGAGCCCCTTTCTGGAAAGCAGGAACCATTTCTTATTCAGTGACTTTTAATTCTGGCAGATAATAAATGATCAGTAATTCTTTTTTTTTCTTTTCACAAGGCAGGGTGCAAGATGAGTACAATGTGGAAAGCTAAATGGGATTTTGTTTGGGAGCATCTCCCTCGCTTTCTTAAAGCTAGACCATCATATTCCTAGGCCCTCCTTTGGGAGATGAGATGAAAAAGCCACTCTTTGTGCCTTCAAGGATCTCAGTGTCAGTTCGAACATAGATGTTAGTGGCTGACAATGATGAAAACATTCCTTTCTCTTAGCCCATGAAAATGGCCTTGCCTTGAAAAACACAACTTGGGATGGGCCAGCTCTGACGAAGCTGAAATCTGAGGGTTCGAGGAGGCTCCCAAGACTTTGCCTCAGGCTTTTGAGTATAAGTCCAACATCTCAGAGATCGGTAACCTCCCTGCTGGCCCAGAGAAACTGGGTTAACCAGAAGTGGTCCTGCCTATGCTTTCCTGCTTCCTATCCCTTCTATCTCAGGGATTTTTGGAACTGTGTGTCTGGTGGTCACAGTTCTGGGTGGAGGGCATGCCAACTTAGGGTGCATGGAGGCTGGGGGTGCATGGAGGCTGGGGTTGCATGGAGGCTGCAGTACCATGGACAGTCTCACCCAAAGAAGAATCCACTAATCCAAAATGGTAGCAGTGTGCTCCAACTAGACAATGACCTTTGGTTGTACCAGGATAGAAGTTTATGTTTTGAAGACTCAGATGCCAATGAAAGGAAAGAAACCTTCATTTTCCAGGGCTTCCCTTGTAGCTCAGTTGGTAAAGAGTCTGCCTGCAGTACAGGAGATCTGGGTTCAATCCCTGGGTTAGGAAGATTCCCTGGAGAAGGAAATGGCAACCCACTCCAGTATTCTTGCCTGAAGAATCCCATGGACAGAGGAGCCTGGCAGGCTACAGTCCATGGGGTCGCAAAGGGTTGGACATGACTTAGAGACTAAACCACCACCACCTCATGTTAACCCACCATTAAGATTCCTCTATACTGGTTTAAACCACGTTACCTCTACAGGTCATGCTAAGGTGGAGATTCTATGCAAGCTACAAGGGACAGTGGCCTAGTCATCACACACACTGCTCCAATTCTATAGCCCTCTTTCCAGTTCCCCCAGGACCAGCATCTGAGCACGGCAAGATTGGACACTCCTGCCCCATGTGGCCCCATGGGTCCCATTTGCATTGTTCTGGCCTTGTACCCACCTCCTGGGTTGTTTCTGCATGTGCTAAGCTGTTGACCTCTGGCTTTGCCTCCCCTATTTTGCTCTGGCACAGATTTCTTAAATATTCTACTTCTCCAGATTGTGACCTTGGACAGTTTCACCCCTTGCCCCAGCCAAAATGATTATCCCACCCCAAATGACAATGATGTCTTTACCGGATTTACACTGACCCTTGGTTTAATCCACTTCCTGTCTGACTGGGTGATTCCCCAGCTGCTCCCCTGCCCAGTACACAGGCTGTAGCAGCTGGCCCTTGTCCACTGAGATGCCTGACTGAGTCCCTGCCCTGGGAGAGAGACTTGGGTACCAGCTGTGTCTTCTACTCAGAGTCTGAGTCTGTGCCCTCCTCACTCGTGTTGGCTGATGGGGAAGCCTCTGGGGTTTGGCTTGCAGCCCTGCCAGACCTAGAGGAGAGCCCTTCATCAAATGCCTGTGAAATTGATCTTTTATAGCTCTAGCAACCAATCCCCCTTAACTGCAGATCCAAGGGAGATGATGGTATCGACCAAATTAAAACTGAACACGTACAGAGAAGACAGGGATTCCTGGGCTGGATGTGAAGATGTGTCCCTGGGGTCAGGTCCTTTGAGAGGAAACTGGTGATCTTTGAGGATGACCTGAGAGCTGCCCGCCATCAGAAAAAATACACTCAGCCTCTGGCCCTGAGTGTTCGGCCTTTGCCTGCCAAGCACCAGCATAGCCAATTACCTGTCCCACAGGAGCCATTTAGAGGAGAGAAGAAATATTCACCTCTTTTCATACCCAGGCTAGGCAGTGCTATCTATCAGGTGAAGAAAGGGCCAGGGCTCCCCTTAGATCTAAAACTTTCTCTTTCCTTTATTGACCCCATTTTTGGTTTCTTTTGCGGAGGAGAGCACATGTCTTAAGACAGGAAATTACCCTGGTGATTGATGTCTAGAAAATGCAATTAGGTCCTAGTTAAGCATTCTCCAAGGGGCACCCTTCCAGTGTGGCATTCCAAGTTTGGTGATCACTTAATGACCATGCATTTGGGTCCTCCGGGTAATGAAGCATTTGTCTCTGTCAGGCTTTGAGCAACGGAACTTCCAGTGCCCTTATGATGCAGAAGAGGTGGGGATGGAAGGTAGAGCAGGGAAGAGGCAGAGCATATGCTGGAGAGGGGACCTCAGAACAAGAACAGCCAGCTTGGCCAAGGACGTGCCATGGTTATGGGCTTCCCTGGCGGCTCCATGGTAAAGAATCCACCTGCCAAGGTAGAAGATGTGAGTTTTATCCCTGGGTCAGGAAGATCCCCTGGAGAAGGAAATGGCAACCCACTCCAGTATTCTTGCCTGGGAAATCCCATGGACAGAGGAACCTGGTTGGTTACAGTACATGGGGTCACAGAAGAGTCAGACACAACTTAGCAACTAAACAACAACTACCGAGTGAGGTTGCAACATGAGTTGAGGGGCACCGGTTGCCTTCAATGGCTGTAATTCTATAATATTTGTATTTGCTAATCAATTCACTGCTTGGAATTTTTTTTTTTTTCAATTTTTTGACCAGGAGGGCCCCCTACAGTGGAAGTACAGAGTCTTAATCACTGGAACACCAGAGAAGTCCCTGGAATATTATTCTTTAATTCCATTACCCTGGGGACTTTGGAGGAATAAATAAAGTGACCCTGCCCCTGCCCTTGAGGTATTTGCACTGTATAGGGAAGATCAAACACACCTTATCAACCTTCCAGGCAACAAATTTCCATTTGGCTTGGGTGTGGGGGGAAGGGCACACAAACACAGGAGGTAGTGCATTCAATATGGACCCACTGGGGCAACTGAGGCAAGGTAAAGACGGTCAGGTACATCCTGCTTTTCTGAACTCAAATCGGCTCTGCCACTTAAAAGCTGAGAGACCTTAAGCAAGTCAGTTACCTCTTAATTTCGCAATTTCCTGTCTGTAAAATGGGTATCATAGGCTTTTAGGGAAAATTCAGTAGGCAATGCACAGAAAGCCCTAGGCCTGGACCCCGGTGATCTCAATGCAAGCCAGTTTCCCAGTTCTGCTTCTAAGCCTGGGCTAATTAACATCTTTTTTATTTTCTATTTTTTGGTCATAGACCTCCTTGGCAGTCTGGTGATGCATATGAACTCCTTCTCAGAATTATGGTCTAACTGTAGAAGATAAAATACATAGGATTATGGAGGAAACTGCATTTTTATTGAAATGCGGTTATCAAAATACTAAAAAACAAATTTGCTGTATGGTAATATATGTGCGTCTTTATTAACACGGTAAATAACAAGATCTGCTGGCAAGTCAAATAACTATTGTAATTTTGAAGTAGTAATAAGCCTAAACAATATTTCAACATATCTGCAACAACTGTAATGAGATACAAAAAAGTCTGTGATTTCTATTGGTGACAAAACTACAGTTACTGTTAGTACTGCTGTGACTGGTTGCCTACATTCAAAATTAGAGGAATCGTTACATTTTTGTTAGCAGTTGGTGGAAATAAAGAGGTAATTTCTTTCCATCTAAGTTACATGGACTCTCTGTGGACCCCAGGCTAAGAACCATTGCTGTAACACTTGATCAAGTAAGTTATATGCATACTTTCTAAAATTTTAAAATAACATTGATTTTCTCATTACCAAAGAAAAACATAACTGTAGTTGAAAAGTTAAGAAATATAGATAAAATGCTAAAAGACAGAGGACATTTAAAAATATGACCCAGAGATCAAAATATGCTAATACTTGATGTAGTAGTTCGACTTTTTTTGTTTTTTTCCAAATTAGTTAATTATTTTATTTTGGCTGCAGTGGGTCTTGGTTGTGGCACACAGAAGCTTCGTTGAAGAGCCTGGGCTTCTCTATTTGTGGTGCGTGGGCTCAGTGCTTGAGATGCCCAGGCTTAGTTGCCCCAAGACATGTGGAATCTCAGCTCCCCAATCACTGATCAAACCCGCATCCCCTATATTGAAAGGTGGATTCTCAACCACTGGACCACCAGGAAAGTCCCAGTAATTTGACTTTCAAGACAGTGGAACTCATTGCTAATCCATGTTTCGAGAGCTGAATCTGCCCCACCTAGAGTTACTAGACTGCTATTTCACTCAGTCTAATAACTGAATGGTCAGTAAAGAAACAACCCAAAGCATCACAGTTGCAGTCCAGAAACTATATGAAGCCCAGTGATGGCAAAGGAGCCCTTGATCTCTGCAGCACAATCACCCAAAGATAGAGCGACGTATCAAGAAACAGAGCTGGGGGCCCTGGGAGCTAAAAGGACATGCTAGAACCTTCCAGCCCCACTCAGAGGAGCTGTCCCACTGATCTCAGATCTCTTGTTAGACCTGATGAATTATCTCACGTCAGAACCGTGAATTGTAATGGAAATTACCCACTTGATGAAGGATACCAACCGACTCTACTCAAAAGCTGCCAGATGTTCAGATCAGATCCCTGACACATGCAGGCAGAGCTCAAGGGCTCAACCAAACAGCTTATTGAGAAATAATGATAATGAGATGGCACTGAATCTAGGAGATATTACACAATCCACAGAAACACACACATGTGGCCAGAGAAGGATGTTCTGTCGCCTCAGATGATGCCCTGTAGCAATGCCGCCCAGCTCTCTCTGGGGTGAAAGAATAGCCTGACACACGTCCAGCTGTCCCAGGTTAACCCTAGAAGACTGAAACCTTGGAATGGCTTGCCTAGTCTTGGTGAAAACTATACCCATGGAGAATCAACCATGTGTGGGGTCAGAACACAGAGGAAGCCAGGCCTTAGCTTACTTTTTCCAAGGTCCCCCAGAGAACTCAGCCCCATGAGCCCTCCAAGCAGTGACCAGTTTCTGGTCGCCCGACTTGCCAGCCCTCCTATGTGACCATGAGGTTGTGACAGCATCACCAAATTAGGGCCTTGCAGTCCCTCTTAGGTGGAGCCTTTGGGACCCTGGGGTCAATATCTCTAGAGGTTCTCTTAGAAAAGCATCTCTCTTCTCTTCTCCAGCTCAGTCCTTAGACCAGCGTCCTTTTCTGACTTTCAAACAGAGACCTTCCCTACGGGAGGAGAGGAGGGTCTTAACGAAAGGCTACCTGCATAGTCTTGAGAATGCGATTGTGTGCTTCCCTGCAGGGACCCTGCAACCCTGAGGGGGCACACCCTCCTTCCTCTAAGCCTAGTTAAAGATCACAGCCCAAGATAACAGGCCAGCAAAGCTCCTGAGTGCAAGACACTGCCAAATTTCAAAATGTTTTTAATAAAACAATGTGGAAAGGGCAGCTTGTTCATTTCGATTCTCCACTGGGTCATTCAATTAAACCTGAAATTCTGGGGAAACTTGAACCACCCTGACCATATTTTCCATTAGTAATAATAATAAAAGATAATTATGGAGCCTGTCTGTCAGATATTCCAGACACCCGCACCTCCACTTAATTAATTGCTAATTAAGATATGAAAGAACTGCAGTGTCTCTCATACATCCTGACTTTATGAAACCTCAGCAAATCTTCCTCCGGGAAGAAGAGACCTCCAGCCCCTTCTTTGGTTTGGAAACCATGGATGCAAGGAGGTTGGGGGCGAGACAGCTGACTCTGAAATGGAGTCATTTAATCACATCGTTCAGGTGGTACATGAGAGCCCTGGGAGAGAGGATAAGGGGGAAAGCAAGAATGAGAATAAGTTTTGAATTCCTCCAAGCTCAGCCCTTGACACATATTATCTATGTTAATCCTCACAGCGGGGAATATCATTATTCCCATTTTACAGATCAGAAAAAGTGTGCTTAGAGGGATTATATACATATCTTTTCCAAAAGTGTGGAGCAGGTGAGAGCTAGAATTTAAGCTGAATTTCATATTCTTTCATTTGTTGTTCTGTGGAGATACAAGACATACAAAAAAGTTGTAATGCTTTTAAAAAAAAAGTATGTATTTAATGCTTTTAAAAAAAAAGTATGTCTTTGTTGCTGTGAGCGGACTTTCTCTAGTTGCAGAGAGCAGGGCTCTTTGCTGTAGTAAGCTGACTTCTCATTGGCATGGCTTCTCTTGCTGCAGAGAACGGGCTCAAGGGCTTCAGTAGAGTTGTGGCACGTGGACTCAGTCATTGTAGCAAATGGATTTAGTTGCCCCAAGGCATGTGCAGTCTTCCCAGACCAGGGACCAAACCCATATCTTCTGCATTGGCAGGTGCATTCCTAACCACTGTACCACCAGGGAAGTCCTAAGAAACAGAATTGTTTGCTTCCAGGTCTTTACCATAATGAAGGCAAAAGGCATTTGTGGTTGCTAATCTTCAGGATGGCCCCCAATTAATCCTTGCTTTCTAGCATTCATAACCCATGTGTTGTCTCTTCTCACATTAAATAGGGCTGATCCATGTAAATAGTGGTATGTTGCAGAAATGCTAATAAGGCAGGTCATCAAAGACCCTGCTCCTCCCACTTGGCTTTCTCTCAGGTAGCTTGGTCTGGGGGAAGCTAGCCACCATGTTGTGAGGATACTCAAGCAGCCCAGCAGATGCTTCAGTAGGGAGGCCTTCTGCAACAACCAGATCACATATGTGAACCATCTTAGAATCCAGTCCTCTAGCCCCAGCGAGTCTTCAGATGACTACAGCCCTGGTCAACATCCTAAAGGAAGCTTCATGAAGACTCTGGGCCAGAACAAGCCAGATAAATCACTTCTGAGTTCCTGATCCACTGAAACCAAAAGATAGTAAATGTTTATTGTTTTTCAGCCACTGAATTTGGGGTAATTTGTTATGCAGTAATAGACAATGAATTAAGCATGCATGAACTTTTCACATCTTACTGAATTTGCCATTAACAATGGGCCAGAAAAGTCCTTCTAAGAAATATTCACATTTGTATGCCTGAATGTAAGAGCCCCAAATTATAGTCATTCAAGGTGCCTTCTGTTAGGGGACCTTGTGAGTTTAAGAGTTAAATATAGTTCAGATTGCCAATGGGCTTCTTGGTGGCTCAGCAGTAAAGAGTCTACCTTCAATACCGGAGATGTGGGTTCGATCCTTGGGTTGGGAGGATCCCCTCCTGGAAGGCATGGCAACCCACTCCATTATTCTTACCTGGAGAAGCCCATGGACAGAGGAGCCTGGCAATCCACGGTCCATGAAGCCGCAAAAAGTCGGACTCAACTGAAGTGACTTAGCACACACACAGATCACCATTAGTTGCCCAAATTTCCCATTTTCTCATTAAAATGACTAAGAACAGTTTGTTGGCCTGTCATAATCTGATCCATTTTCAGCAACTGACTGTTGTGAGAATTGAGAAAAGACATGAACTAACAATGCTTTAGCATATTGGGCAGTCTGTCTAGAGCTGATCAGCATCCTTGTAATTTCGTGGCTATTCCTGGAACATCTCCAGCAACAAACAAACCAAAACCATTCAAGTAAGAGGGTTTATGCTGAATATCAAAATGGACTTTTGGGGATTTCCCTGGTCGTCCAGTGGTTAAGACTCCAGTGCAGGGGGTCCTGGTTCAATCCCTGGTCAGGGAACTAGATCCCACATGCTGCAACTAAGACCTGGCACAGTCAAACAAATAAATAAATAAAACAAAATGGACTTTTGCTGTGAAGTCTGAAACCTCTGCAGGTTTTGGAACTCTGTCTCACCTGGCATGGTGGTATCTTCCTTCTGCCCGTGATTCACCTCTGCCAAAAGGGGAAAAACATGGGGCTTTGGGAAAAGTCTGTGATTGGGGTCAACAGGGTTTCCTAGCTGCACTCTCTGGACTGTCTGGCCCACAGGTCCTGACTGTACCATCAGGGGCTGGAGCCCACGAGATAAAGTCAAAGCCTAGCTTCTTGGGTTCCTGGACTCACATCGAGTGTCAGAGGGGTCAGAATTTGAGGAGGAAAATTCTATATAATGCACAGTTTTGGACATATTTCATAGGAAAAATTTGTTGTTGTTTTTTCAAAGATGAGCTGTTACAAGTTGACCTCAGAGAATGGCTGTGGGAGAAATGCTGGGTGCTAAGAGGGTAAGTGCAGGTGAATGATGGGCAGAGAGAATGGGCAAGAAGAACACATCAGTTTGCTGAAGTGGCTGTCCCCACGGCCACCGTGCTCCCAGTGCAGTGCTCCCAGTGCAGTGCTCCCAGCACGGGCAGGTCATCGTGCTCTTTTGTCTTCCATGCGTCTCCTGTGGTTCCACCACCTCTGTCCTCAGGCCTTCTTGGAAGTGTGTAGACAAAGGAACTGGGACCATGAACCCTGTGCTGGATAATTGTCTCTGTTCACAGCTTTGTCTCTGCAACCTGTGAGCACAGGAATGATGGTCCACATGGCGACACGCCAGCATGTATTTCTGTTATAAGAATCCTTTTTCTTATCACCAGTTATATGAAAATCTACTCCAAGGTAAGGTCTTTGTTCGATCTCTTCAGGGCTGTACCACTCGTCAATCAAATTAAATGGATCTATTTGTGAGGTCATATATAATTCCATCAAAGGAGCCAATATGTTAGGCTCACTAGAGCTTCTCCAACAGAGCAGATTTTGACACGACTTCAGGAAGATCAGCACACACTGGCTGGAATTCAATGTGGCCATTGCTCAGCCCACAGTTTAAAACATTTTTTTTTAAGTGCCATTTTTTAAAAGGAAAAGAACATGGGACTAGAACATAGGAGCCCCACCTTCTAGTTCTAATTCTCCAAATAACTCTGTGTGATTAGTGCCTGTCTCCATAAGTGAACGCTCCTTTGTTGTAACCGACAGTTCTGGGTCTCTGTCCCCGATGGGCAGGACCTCTTTGAGAGCACAGGATCTGTCCCCTTATATCTCCAGGGCCTGGTGCAGGCCCAGGCATTCAGAAGGCTCCGTTTTTTTTTGTTTTTGTTTTTTTTAAATTTAGTTTTGGCTGCTCTGGGTCTTAGTTGCTGCTCTTCATTGCAGTGCAAAGGCGTCTCATCGCGATGGCTTCTCTTGCTTTGAAGCATGGGCTGTAGGTGCGTGGGCTTCAGTACTCATGATTACTAAAGCACATGAGCTTAGTAACCCTGAGGCATGTGGGATCTTTCCGGACTAGGGATCAAACCCATGTACCCTGCGCTGGCAGGAAGATTCTTAACCACTGGACCACCGGGGAAGTTCCCAGAAGGCTCTTAATAAATAGTTGCTGCCAATGACCAAAACACCACATCAGCCCGTCTGTCCCTATTCACACATGTGTACATGTGGTTACACACATGAAGAAAAGCACAAAAGTCTACATTCCACGCTGTCAGCCTAGGGGGTGAGGTAGTATGGACAGTGGGGGAAGAAAAAGAGGTGGAGAGAGGTAAAGAACTGAGGGAAAAACTAAGGGGACTGCACTAAAAAGCTAGATGTAGACTAAGAACTTTTTGTAGAAGTACCTATAAAGTGAAGTGGAGTCGCTCAGTCGTGTCTGACTCTTTACGACTCCATGGACTGTAGCCTACCAGGCTCCTCCGTCCATGGGATTTTCAAGGCAAGAGTACTAGAATGGGTTGCCATTTCCTTCTCCCAGGGATCCTCCTGACCCAGGGATCAAACCCAGGTCTCCTGAGTTGTAGGCAGACACTTTTACTGTCTGAGCCACCGGGGACCTATATGTGTGCATAAATTAGGGGGGAACTGATGATCTTCTTAAGTCAAAACAAGTTGCAGAGTATTTCAGTTAAAAACTATAAACAAAAGCATCCCATCTGTCTGTATGAATATGCATAATTGCGATTAAATAAGCACAGGGAAGATGTATATTGTGGGTGCTGCGAGGCATCACCCAGCTGAAACACTCAGCCCAGCAGCTGATGGGAGCCTTGGCTGCTGACGGCTCACAGCTGAGTTCCTCTCCAGCCGTGACCTCCGCCAAAGGGAGCTGCTCCGCCCAAGGTTGTGCCTGCGCTCTCCCTGGGAGCCGTCCCCCGCCAAAGACCCGTTGGGCCCAAAGGCCTGTTCCTTCTCAATATAGGACAGCTTCAGAGGTCCCTCTGGCCAATTCGACTTCCTGTGCTCCCCATAAGAGTTGCCCCGATAAAACTGCAGAGTGTTTATCCTGTCTCAGCCTGTTTTCTGGAAACTGGACTAATGAGAGTGCGGAAGGATATGTGCTAGTCTATTAAAAGGTTACATCAAGAAATGGTGCCATTTGTAGCCACACGGGTGGGCCTAGAGAGGACCATACTAAGTGAAGTAAGTCAGACAAAGACAAATATCATATGATATCACTTATTCGTGGAATCTAAAGCTATGATACAAATGCACTTATTTACAAAACAGAAACTGGCTCACAGACATAGAAAACAAACATGGTTATCAAAGGGGAAAAATGAGGGAGAGATAGACTTGGAATTTGGGATTAATAGATACATACTACTATATATAAAGTAGATAAAAAACAAGGACCTACTTTTAGCACAGGGAACTATATTTAATATCATGTAATAACCTATAATGAAAAATAATCTGAAAGATATATATCTATATATATGCACACATATATGTATAATTGAATTACTTTGCTATACACCTGAAACATGGTAAGTCAAATGAACTTCAATAGAAGATGGGAATTTGCTGTGTGGCTCAGGAAACTCAAACAGGGGCTCTGTATCAACCTAGAGGGGTGGGATGGGGAGGGAGATGGGAGGGAGGTTCAAAAGGGAGGGGATATATGTATACCTATGGCTGATTCATGTTGAGATTTGGCAGAAAACAACAAAATTCTGTAAAGCAATTATCCTTTAATTAAAAAATAAATTTTTTTAAAAAGAAAAAACTTTAAAAAAATTAAATAATATGTTACATCAGGGGGCTGAGGCTAGGGGTAAATTATTAACTTTCTCTGTATACATCTTCATATGGATTCACTTATTACAATGAGCAATCACCATCTTCATAATTTCAAGAATCACAAAGATATTTAAAATACAATAAACAAATATATGTGAGTTGTATGAATGAATGTGCCTGTATCTAGTCGAGAAATAATAATATTGATAAAATGGAAGCTGAATTGAAGATATCAAAGTGAAGGAACTAGACTGAAGAGGATTTCGCCAACACTTATCATGACTTTTGACACAGTTGGTTCAAAAGAGACTGTATTCCTTCTAAGAGTGACATCACCACCTCACAGATAGGATGAGAAATAAAGAGTCAAAGGGTAGAAGTAAAAAGGAGAGGGAGTTTAATTCCATGGAAGCAGAGATTTTTTTAACATCAAAGCTATCTGCCAATGAAATAGCCTGCACATATGGGACAGTTCAGTCACTCAGTCATGTTTGACTCTTTGCGATTCTGTGAACCACAGCACGCCAGGCCTCCCTGTACATCACCAACTCCCAGAGTTTACCCAAACTCATGTCCATTGAATTGGTGATGCCATCCAACCATCTCATTCTCTGTCATCCCCTTCTTCTCCTGCCCTCAATCTTTCCCAACATCAGGGTCTTTTCAAATGAGTCAGCTCTTCGCATCAGGTGGCCAAAGTATTGGAGTTTCAGCTTCAACATCAGTCCTTCCAATGAACACCTAGGACTGATCTCCTTTAGGATTTAGAACAGCCACTGTCCAAATTACCCTGTCCTAAGGATCTGCAATGCTTCCATTTGGTGAGCAGCTAATTTGAATCAGAGGAAGAAAAGTACCTGGTATTCATGTCACCTCCAAGAGTTCCCCACCCTGGGCACTGGTGATCTCTTGATGACCACTATTTTTCCCAGTGATGCAGCTCAGAATCCATCCCAGCTCCACTCTCCAGGCAGCCACTTCCCTGCTGATATTCTGGAGGATTCTCCAGAGATGAAACCTTTCTGGCCTTCCAGAGCTAAATGATCTTTCCTCCAATTCTAAAGCTTCACGGGGTCATCCAGAGAAGGTTCATTCATTCAGGAGCAACTTGGATGAGCAAGCCTACACCTTAGTCAAAGGTCTGCTCCTTCCTCCCCCAGTGCTACTTGATTTTTAATTAGTCTCTGCTGCTGCTGCTGCTAAGTCACTTCAGTCGTGTTGGACTCTGTACGACCCCATAGACGGCAGCCCACCAGGCTCCCCGTCCCTGAGATTCTCCAGGCAAGAACACTTGAGTGGGTTGCCATTTCCTTCTCCAATGCATGAAAGTGAAAAGTGAAAGTGAAGTCGCTCAGTCATGTCCGACTCCTAGCGACCCCATGGACTGCAGAAGTAGTCTCTTTAAGTGCCTGTAAATGAAATCCTGGAAGCTCAGTGTCCATTTTGGAGAAGGCTCAGAAGGGTTTTGTGGGAAGCATGTCCTTGAAGGCATAATCATCTGGCTATGGACTGTGGCTACAAGACCTTCTAGAACTAACACCCAAAAAAGATGTCCTTTTCATAATAGAGGACTGGAATGCAAAAGTAGGAAGTCAAGAATTACCTGGAGTAATAGGCAAATTTGGCCTTGGAGTGCGGAATGAAGCAGGACTAAGGCTAATAGAGTTTTGCCAAGAGAACGCACTGGTCATAGCAAACACCCTCTTCCAACCATGTGTAGAGAAGACTCTACACATGGACATCACCAGATGGTCAATACTGAAATCAGATTGATTATATTCTTTGCAGCGAAAGATGGAAAGGCTCTATACAGTCGGCAAAAACAAGACTAGGAGCTGAATGTGGCTCAGATCATGAACTTCTTATTACCAAAACCAGGCTGAAATTGAAGAAAGTAGGGAAAACCACTAGACCATTCAGGTATGACCTAAATCAAATCCCTTATGATTAAACAGTGGAAGTGAGAAATAGATTTAAGGGACTAGATCTGATAGACAGAGTGCCTGATGAACTATGGATGAAGGTTCCTGACGTTGTACAGGAGGCAGGGATCAAGACCATCCCCAAGAAAAAGAAATGCAAAAAAGCAAAATGGCTGTCTGAGGAGGCCTTACAAATAGCTGTGAAAGGAAGAGAAGCGAAAAGCAAAGGAGAAAAGGAAAGATATAAACATCTGAATGCAGAGTTTGAAAGAATAGCAAGGAGAGGTAAGAAAGCCTTCCTCAGCAATCAGTGCAAAGAAATAGAGAAAAACAATAGAATGGGAAAGACTAGAGATCTCTTCAAGAAAATTAGAGATACCAAGGGAACATTTCATGCAAAGATGAGCTTGATAAAGGACAGAAATGGTATGGACCTAACAGAAGCAGAAAATATTAAGAAGAGGTGGCAAGAATACACAGAAGAATTATACAAAAAATATTTCATGACTCAGATAACCATGATGGTGTGATCACTCACCTAGAGCTAGACATCCTGGAATGCAAAGTCAAGTGGGTCTTAGGAAGCATCACTATGAACAAAGCTAGTAGATGTGATGGAATTCCAGTTGAGCTATTTCAAATCCTGAAAGATGATGCTGTGAAAGTGCTGCACTCAATATGCCATCAAATTTGGAAAACTCAGTGGTGGCCACAGGAAAAGATTAGTTTTCATTTCAATTCCAAAGAAAGGCAATGCCAAAGAATGCTCAAACTACCACACAATTGCACTCATTTCACACACTAGCAAAGTAATGCTCAAAATTCTGCAAGCTAGGCTTCAACAGTACATGAACCATGAACTTCCAGATGTTCAAGCTGGATTTAGAAAAGGCAGAAGAACCAGAGATCAAATTGCCAACATCCCTCAGATCATCAAAAAAGCAAGAGAATTTCAGAAAAACATCTAATTCTGCTTCATTGACTATGCCAAAGCCTTTGACTGTGTGGATCACAACAAACTGTGACAAATTCTTGAAGAGATGGTAATACCAGGCCACCTGACCTGCCTCCTGAGAAGCCTATATGCAGGTCAGGAAGCAACAGTTAGAACTGGACATGGAACAACAGACTGGTTCCAAATTGGGAAAGGATTATGTCAAGGCTGTATATTGTCACCCTGCTTATTTAACTTCTATGCGGGGTACATAAGTATATGCAGAGAAACACTGGACTGGATGAAGCACAAGCTGGAATCAAGATTGCTGTGAGAAACATCAGTAACCTCAGATATGCAGATGACACCACCCTAAAAATTGGCTTAAAACTCAACATTCAGAAAACGAAGATCATGGCATCCAGTCCCATAACTTCATGGCAAATAGGTGGGGAAACAATGGGAACAGTGACAGACTTTATTTTGGGGGCTCCAAAATCACTGCAGATAGTGACAGCAGCCATGAAATTAAAAGACGCTTGCTCCTTGGAAGGAAAGTTATGACCAACCTAGATAGCATATTAAAAAGCAGAGACATTACTTTGCCGACAAAGGTCCACCTAGTCGAAGCTACGGTTTTTCCAGTAGTCATGCACGGATGTGAGAGTTGGACTATAAAGAAAGCTGAGCGCTGAAGAATTGATGCTTTTGAACTGTGGTGTTGGAGGAGACTCTTGAGAGTCCCTTGGACTGCAAGGAGATCCAACCAGTCCATCCTAAAGGAAATCAGTCCTGAATATTCATTGGAAGGACTGATGCTGAAGCTGAAACTCCAATACTTTGGCTACCTCATGCGAAGAGTTGACTCACTGGAAAAGACCCTGATGCTGGGAAAGATTGAGGGTGGGCGGAGAAGGGGACGACAGAGGATGAGATTGCTGGATGGCATCACTGACTCAATGAACATGAGTTTGAGTAAACTCCGGGAGTTGGCAATGGACAGGGAAGCCTGGCGTGCTGCAGTCCATAGGATCACAAAGAGCCGGACGTGACTGAGCAAATGAACTGAACTGATAGACGGTGGGATAATGCATGGGACTGTGTAGGGGGCAGGGAGTGACTGGTCTAAGTTTTGCAGAGGGAATCTGTTTATTTTTTTTAATTAAATTAAAAAAAATTTTTGACTGTGCAATACAACTTGTGGGACTTTAATTCTCCAACCAAGAATTGAACCCAGGCCCCTGGCAGCGAGAGCACAGTCTTAAACACTGGACCCCTAGGGAATTCCCCCAACCCTGTTGAAAGAAACTGACAAATTGCTGACACAGAAGCTTCCCACTTGCAAGAGGTGTTGCTGCTCTATTGGTTGTGGTTCCAGCCTGAGAAAATGGCTGTTATGCATTCATTTCCTTAAAGAGTACTTATTGAAAGTGTGTGCTAGCTTTGTGATAGGGACAGAGAATTTGCCCTTGAGGATTTGAGAGTTCAGAGTGAGAACAACACAAATTAATGATGGGTGACTTCTGTGACCTAGCAAGGCGCTGAGTGTCCTGGACTTGAAGAACATGAGAGGAGCTCAGGCTTAGGGGGGATGAGAGGTTTTCTAGAGGAAGTGTCAAACATTCGTCATAATCAGATCATCTAAGTATGTAACCACAGCCACCTTTAAAGATCTCAGAAGGGATTTGCTACATAAAACACATCAGATCAGACTCTTTGTGACCCCATGAATTGCAGCACGCCAGGCCTCCCTATCCATCACCAACTCCCAGAGTTCACTGAGACTCACGTCCATCGAGTCAGTGATGCCATCCAGCCATCTCATCCTCTGTCGTCCCCTTCTCCTCCTGCCCCCAATCCCTCCCAGCATCACAGTCTTTTTCAATGAGTCAACTCTTCAAATGAGGTGGCCAAAGTACTGGAGTTTCAGCTTTAGCATCATTCCTTCCAAAGAAATCCCAGGGCTGATCTCCTTCAGAATGGACTGGTTGGATCTCCTTGCAGTCCAAGGGACTCTCAAGAGTCTTCTCCAATACCCCAGTTCAAAAGCATCAATTCTTCAGTGCTCAGCCTTCTTCACAGTCCAACTCTCACATCCATACATGACCACAGGAAAAACCATAGCCTTGACTAGACGGACCTTTGTTGGCAAAGTAATGTCTCTGCTTTTGAATATGCTATCTAGGTTGGTCATAACTTTCCTTCCAAGGAGTAAGCGTCTTTTAATTTCATGGCTGCAGTCACCATCTGCAGTGATTTTGGAGCCCAGAAAAATAAAGTCTGACACTGTTTCCCCATCTATTTCCCATGAAGTGGTGGGACCGGATGCCATGATCTTCGTTTTCTGAATGTTGAGCTTTAAGCCAACTTTTTCACTCTCCAGTTTCACTTTCATCAAGAGGCTTTTGAGTTCCTCTTCACTTTCTGCCATAAGGGTGGTGTCATCTGCATATCTGAGGTTATTGATATTTCTCCTAGCAGTCTTGATTCCAGCTTGTGCTTCTTCCAGTCCAGCGTTTCTCATGATGTACTCTGCATAGAAGTTAAATAAGCAGGGTGACAGTATACAGCCTTGACGACCTCCTTTTCCTATTTGGAACCAGTCTGTTGTTCCATGTCCAGTTCTTACTGTTGCTTCCTGACCTGCATACAGATTTCTCAAGAGGCAGATCAGGTGGTCTGGTATTCCCATCTCTTTCAGAATTTTCCACAGTTTATGGTGATCCACACAGTCAAAGGCTTTGGCATAGTCAATAAAGCAGAAGTAGATGTTTTTCTGGAACTCTCTTGCTTTTTCCATGATCCAGTGGATGTTGGCAATTTGGTCTCTGGTTCCTCTGCCTTTTCTAAAACCAGCTTGAACATCAGGAAGTTCACGGTTCACATATTGCTGAAGCCTGGCTTGGAGAATTTTGAGCATTACTTTACTAGCGTGTGAGATGAGTACAATTGTGTGGTAGTTTGAGCTGGATATATAATCCTTCAGTAGAATTTTGACCTTAAATATTTGCTACTTCCTTGCAAAGCTCTGAGATTGAATGAAAGAAAACTAATGATGTAAAGCGAACTCTCTGAAGAGGAAAAAAATAACAATAAATAACAGTTTTCTTTAGAAACCCACATTATACCTCCAAGTTTTTTGAAATGGAGATGTGGCAGTTGAGATGGAAAGGGAAACACAAACTCCTTATTTTAAAGCCATAAACATATTTCTTCCCTCCCCGTCTCTGTTTCAGGTGGCCGTATCATCATTACTGCACAGACCAGGTCTCTTTGGGCATTAGGATTAAAGAACGTGTGGAAAAGAGAAAACACCGAGGACGCCATCACTAAAGGTACCGTTTTCTGTGAACCTTTAACCATCCATCATTACAATGGCCAGTCTGAGGCTTTCAGTTGTGACTGCGTATGCGTATTCCCGGGATTTGAGACTCCTTGTCACTGCAACAACAGCCTCAGGGACAGACTCCCTGCCATGAGGTGGTCAAGAGCACCAGCTCCCCTGGGCTTTATGCTACCTCAGAAAAAGCTGGAGAAACTGGGCACCAAGGTTTTGACATCTTATAAAATATTTCAGAAATGCATTTCAAACATAGTTGGTCATAAAAGTGTGCGATTGCACACAGCCCCTCCAAGAGGCTAGACTTGCTCCCCAACCCAGCCATGCATACTTTGAGCCTGCAGGAATCAGTGTTAAATTATTCACCAGCCTGACTCTAAAATTTTTGGAGTTCCAAAACCTCTAATAAAGTATTATGAAAGAATATCCATCTCTTTATCTCTATCCATAACTATTTATATAGCTTAGAGGAAAAATCTGTCATTTTATTTCTTTTAATTTAAAAGCTTTCCTAATTCCTTTTTCATACCACATATATATGTCTAAGGAATTTTCAGGTTGAAATAATAACCTCTAAAAAATGGTCCATGGGAGAAGGCTCTCAGGATTCACAGAGTTGACAGGCACGATGAATATTTCGCTCCTTTAATAACTTTTCTTGGCACTCAGACTTGGTACTCCGAACTGGGAACTTTTCAAAGAGGGGTGGCTCTTTTTTTTTTTTTTATTATACAAAACAATGACAATATACCCACTTGCCTTCTCTTCTCTATTCGTTCACAAAACTGCTAAGGTTTGTTCAGGAAAAACTCATTTCATTCCTCAGATTCATGATGCTCTCATTATCTATCATGGCACTCTACAGTGGCAAGACACATCTTTTATGAAGCCCTGCATTAGAATTAACCCAGCATATCCTCAGTGACATCTTGCCTTATTAGGGCACACTTGACCACAAAGTACCTCAGGCCATTTAAAACACCTTTGGATGTACAAACTCACAAGAGACATCATTGCACTAAGCGTGCTATCAGCCATTCACACTTAAGAGTGAACTGGTTAATTTGATGCTCTTAGGCTAACGGCTGGTTGAGATCAAGTTCTCTGCAACTAAGCAGAGCTGGAATAGGGTGGACCATTTGGACAGCAAAGAGGGGCAACTATTAAGATGAAGACTTTTAAAATTACCAGCTCTCTATTTGGAGACAGTATTTGTATAGAACATTTGACAAACTATTTGCAATTAAAGATTAAACTCTCCCAACCCCCATCCTCTGTCAAAGAAACTTGCTTAAATAAAAATAGGTGGTCTCTGAACTGACTTCTGAATAACGTGGCTTCAGTAGAATCTGGGATGGTGTCCTCCTCTAAATCGATGTTGAATAAATATTGAAAGAATATTGGTTTAAAGGTGAGACAAATTATGAGCTTGGCAAGAACAGCCACATATTTTCATTCATTCTTGATATCTGATGATGATATCTGATGGAAGGCTTGGAGGGATGAAAGAGGGAGCCCAGGATCTTACCAGCCTGAATGAGACTCTGTGCAGGATCTGAAAAGCCTGTGTGCAGGATTGTGGGATAGGGAACAGAGACAAACATCCTGTCTGGAGGCAGCCTTACTGCAGCAAGGAGAACTCTACAAAATCAGAGAATACTCAGGAAAAGCAAGGATAAGACTGAAGTCTAAAGCAGGGCCTGGGGATGATTCCTGTAATAGTGTGATTTATAACAAGAAATATTAATACATATTTGGTCTTCATGCCATTTCTAGCACAAAACTCCTAAAACTTTCCCAGGCTTTAAGAGTGAAATACATGTTTCTTGGTTTCAGTCACACTCGAGTTTGTTAAAAGGGGTGATTTTTGGAAATCTCCTAAGGATGGGGGCTGGTTGCCAGGGCAACCAATCATGTGATTAGAGGGTTGGAACTTTCAGTCCCACCCTGCACAACCTCTGGGGAGGGGAGAGGAGAGGGACTGGAGACTGAGTTCAGTCACCAATGGCCAATGATTCAGTCAAGCCTGTGTAAAGAAGCCTCCATAAAAACCCACCAGGATCGGGTCTGGGATCTTCTGGGTTGGTGAACTAGGATGCTTCCATGTGCCACCATGCTGGGGAAGAAGCTCCTTTGAAACTCTTTGTTCAGAACCTCCCCTGTGTATCCCTTCATCTGGCTGTTGATGCATTTGTATCCTTCAATATTCTTCATAATAAACCAGTAATCTAGTGAGTCAAGTGGTTTCCCAAGTTCCGTGAGTCATTCTAATAGCAAGTTAATAGAACCGGAGGAGGATGTGTGGGAATCTCCAATTTGTAGCGGTAGGTCAGAAGCACAGATGACAGCCTGGATTTGTGATTAGCATCTGAAGCGGAGGGTAGTCCTGTGGAACTGAGCCCTCATGCTGTGGACTCTGATGCTCTCTCTGAATAGATGGAGTGGGAATTGAGTTGAATAGAAGGACACCCAGCTGGTGTCACAGAGAACTCCTTGGTGTGTGGGGATGGGGAGAGAAACCACACATCACAATTGGTGTCAGAATCAGAACTGTAATCCCAAACTACATCAGAGCCATAAACATGCAGGGTTAAACTCAGTGTCTCCCAGGTTCAGGGAGAGTCAAGCCACAGCTGGGTGTGAGGGCCAACTAAGTGTGATGGTTCCAGGCAGAGGAGTTGGATCCTACTGGACCCTGAGGGTGGGACTTCTCAGAAGTCTACGGGAAGCAGTATCCAGAGGTAGTTCTCAGAAGCACCGGCTGCTCTGTTGATTAAATCTGAAAGCGGTCTCCCGACACAAAGGCCAGTCTCTCTCTGCCAAGACTTGTTACATGTATTTGAGTTTTAAAATATTTATTTATGCATTTATTTGGCTGAATCGGGTCTTAGTCGCAGCACGCAGAATTTTTGTTGCGGCATCCAGGCTTCTCCCTAGTTGTGGTGTGTGGGCTCAGTGGTACCCAAGGGCTTAGTTGCCCCCATATGGTCTTGTGGGATCTTAGTTCCCTGAACAGGGATCGAACCTGAGTCCCCTGCATTGGATTTCTTAACCACTGGACCACCAGGGAAGTCCCCCATTTATACGACTGACCTCGCAGGAGAGCATGGCTTGTCCAGATTAGCCCCCTCCCCCATATACTTCCAAATAGCTGCTCACCAGCACGGTTTGGTGTTGCAATTGCTGAAGTTACCAAGCAGGAAGGTCAGCTGGAACAGAGGTGCCTTCACCAGGCTGGTGTGAACTGTCTTACTCAGCCTACGGCTGCCCCACCTTCATTCCCCATGCATTTGAAAGAAGCTTATTTTAAAAGCTGATTAGATGAGCCCTTAATAACATTAGAATTTAAATGGCCCCAGATAGGCTTTCAGCTTCTCACCAAATTGAGATAAATGTGATATTTGGGGAACTGAGCTTCCAGCTTCATGACGGCTCCCGACCGCAGTCGGGATTTGAAGAACCACATTCTCCCCTGTTTTCTGGCAAACTGATCCTGGGTTGTGAGGCTAATCTGGACAATCCATGCTCTTCTGTGAGGTCAGCTGTATAAATGGGGGACTTCCCTGGTGGTCCAGTGGTTAAGAAACCCGCCTTCCAATTCAGGGGACTCAGGTTCAATCCCTGTCCAGGGAACTAAGATCCCACATGCCCACATGCATCTGTGAGGTTTCTTTCATCTCTAAAAGTCTAGGATTCTGTGTGCAGATGCATGTCCATGATTGTGCATTTTCAAGGAAAGGAGAGTTAGGGACTTGTGCTGTGATTAGTCTGACTCTGTGTGACCCTATGGACCGTAGCCCGCCAGGCTCCTCTGTCTGTGGGGATTCTCCAGGCCAGAATACTAGAGTGAGTTGCCATGCCCTCTTCCATGGGATCTTTGACAGCTTCCAATTCCAGGTAACAAAGCTTTATTGAGGAAATACTATTTGGCCATTTAATTCAATACTGATGTTAATACCTGACTTTCTGCTGAGACCAACATAAAATGGTCAGAGGTATAAATATTTCATCTTGGTTCTCATGTCCGGCACCCCCCGTAACTCTCTTAGGTGGGTTTAGCTCTGGGAAGGATATGATTGCCTTCCAATTTAACACTCTTTTGTAAGTTTTAGAAAAAGTTAAAAACGGAATGGGAGCGGGTGAAGTGGGAAACCAACCCAAGGTGAACAGGAACAGATGGCTCTGTGTTGAAATAATTGTATTCTTTTTTTTTTTTTTTTAAATATTTATTTATTTAGGTGGTTGTGCAGGGTCTTAACTGCAGCACTTGGGATCTTTTTCTTTCTTTCTTTCTTTTTAGTTGTGGCATGCAGGATCTTTAGCTGCGACGTGTTAGCTCTTAGTTCCCTGAGCAGGGACCAAACCCTGGGCCCCCTGCACTGGGAGATTGGAGTCCCTGCCATTGGCCCACTAGGGAAGTCCTGAGATAAATGTATTTTACAAACAGATAAACAACAACTGAGTTGTCTTCTCCCACTCATCTTTCCCCAACCAAACCAGACCCATGGGTGGCCTTAGGATAAAAGCTGGAGGCTCTTAAAATCACAGCTTGCACTTTTAATAGAGGTAGTCAACCCAGAAGTGCCTGAATGTAAGCTTCCTTCTGTTCGTATGGCCTTTCTAAAGAAGCCAAACCTTGAGCTTAAACCTTGCATTTGCATTCCAGTGGGAAAAAACCTTCTTCCATGTTTCCCTGAGGGCTTCCCTGGTGGTGCTAGTGGTAAAGAATCCACCTGCCAATGCAGGACACATAAGAGATGTGGGTTTGATCCCTGAGTTGGGAAGATTCCCTGGAGGAGAGCATGGCAACCCACTCCAGTATTCTTGGTTGGAGAATTCCATGGACAGAGGAGCCTGGTGGGCTATATAGTTCATGGGGTTGCAAAGAGTTGGACATGACTGAAGCAACTTAGCACAGACACACATATTTCCCAAGTGAAGCTAAGAATTTCAAAGGGCCAGCTAAGAGTGGATGCAAGAACCTGTGCCCAGCCACAGCCGTGGGTTCACCCACTTCTCCAGCTCAGGTCCTAAGAATCCCAAACTCACCCAGCCTTTAGGGGCCATGAGGGAGTTTCAGGAGGAAAAGATCTGTAATCCATGTAAACTGTGGCTTGAATGGATTCAAACAGAAACTACAGTTTGAACACAAATGGCTGCTCCAACTGCCTCATCAAAATGCAGATGAAGAGGAGCAGCTAAGTAGAGCTCCAGGCATGTATTTCTCTCTAAACCTTGGATCAACCTCATGCAGGACAGAGCTCACCTGGGCTTCCATGCTCTCTACCTAGGAGAGGGCAGAGTGTCATGTCAGAGGAGTCACCACTGAGCCTCCACTTCAGTCCTGCTCCAGAGCAAACTAAGCACCCCATCCAATGCTGATAAACTTTCATAAAGAGCATAGTATCTAAAAGGCCACTGTTCATTAACGTACTTTGAATACTTGTGTTTTCTCTCAAAGTCTTGCAGTTTACTTGGGCAAAATGTACTGATGTTGGGTGTGTCCACTGGCTGTTTACCCTCCAGCTCACCTCTCCTTTTGCTAAGGGTCCTGTTGTTGTTCAGCTGCTGAGTCATGTCCAGTTCTTTGCAACCTCATGGACTGTACCACGCCAGGTTTCTCTATCCTTCACCATCTCCCGGAGTTTGCTCGAACTCATGTCCATCATATCAGTGATGCCATCCAAACATCTCATCTTCTGCTGCCCCCTTGTCTTCTTGCTCTCAATCTTTCCCAGCACCAGGGTCTTTTCCAACGAGTCAGCTCTTCTCATCACATGGCCAAAATATTGGAACATCAGCTTCAGCATCAGTCCGTCCAACGAATATTCAGAGTTGATATCCTTTAGGACTGACCGGTTTGATCTCCTTACTGTCCAGGGGGACTCTCAAGAGTCTTCTTCAGCAACACAGTTCAAAAGCATCAATTCTTCGGTGCTTAGTCTTCTTTATGGTCCAACTCTCACATCCATACATGTGGACCCATGTTAATCCTGGGGCCACATGAAAAGAGCATCACTTGCTTTTGCTCCTCTCCTTCCTAGAAGGCCTCTGCAGGTCATCCTCCCTGACTTGCTTTGTCCTGTGTCTCTGGACAGAGAGTGTCCTTGCTCCTTGCCAAGGCTAACTCTTCCATGGAACCCTTAGTCCCCTTCCACCACCTCCTCCAGAGCCTTCATCCAGTCATTGCCTCAATCATATCAATCATATTCCCTCTCACTTTCTGCCAGTTCTTCCCCTTCTGCTTATAAACCAGACTTGGTCTGCAGTCAAACCAGCAAACAAACAAACAAAGGCAGCTCTTCCTTGATTCCACGATTATCTTTTTCTTTTATCCCAGACTCTGTGAAAAAAATGTTCTACCTTCACATCTCACCATACTGTCACTCTTTAATCTCATGGAAACTGGTGCATCCTACCCACCCATGCAACAGATTCAAGTGAATTCAGTAAATGAGCATGGAGCACATACTATGTGCCACACCCAGTCTGCATCCTGACCACAAGAAGGACACACTCTTACAAGGCAGGCAAACAGGCTAACCCTCCCTGCCAAATTACAAAGTGTGTAAAAGTGCTGGGTACCACAGTCAGGCGGGATGGGAATCATCAGCCAGGTCTTGGGGGCAGGGAGTGGAAAAGAGCGTGCCATAGGAGCTCTCTAGACAAATGAGGAGTCCAGGCAGGGAGAAGAGAAAATGAGAAAAGTGGGGGACCGTCCGGATAGAAGGAGTACTATGGGCAAGGTCACTGAAGCCACTGAGGCAGCGCGACAGGTAGACAGCAGCCAGACACGCTCTGTGTGGAGGCTACAGAGCGTGACAGACACTTAGTCTTAGATGTGCGATCCTGAGAAACTGTCACCCTTTCTTGTGGACCATGCTGGGGTGGAAGCCAGGGAGTGACGTAGACTCAGACTGCCCTTTAGGAAGATCACTGGAAGCAGCAATTAGAAGGGGAAAATCAGACATGAAGCTGCTCTCATCATCCAGAGAAGCAGGAGAGAGACCTGAACTTAAAGAGCGGCTCTGGGGATGGAGGAGAGATGCTAGCACAAGGTCCTCCGTCCTCCACGAATCCCATTTTGGATCCACCCAAACAGATGTTCGCTCTTCCTGCTTAAAACCCTCAGGGCACCTACTGTGCTTTTCTTATTGTCCTCACTCAACTTCTGCTACAGTCATCCGTGTATTTCTCTGCTTTTCCTTTTCAAATTGTGCCTTTGTCTCCCCTTCCTCAAATTACACTACCTTGCCCAGAATAACTGCTGAAGAAAAGGTTATTTAGTTTAATTGAATTTTCAAGAGCTTCAAACCATGAATAATTGAGGAATCAGCCATGTATAAGTGCCCATCATTTACATAATTGTATAAACAAGCTGATAATTTTTTTCCTCATTATTTTTATTATCCCAGAATGCCCGCTGTCTTCTTCGTTCTCTGGATTTTTAGGGATATAGTAAACAAGTGTTCTCTAACACACATGTGGCAGAGGTGCCACTCGGCCCTCACCTCCCCAGGCAAGGGAAGCAGTTGAAAGGAGGGAACAGATGATTGCACTGATTGAGTATCAAAGCCATGAACAAATATGGTGAAATATGCCATCTGAAGAGACAGAGAATTGCAGAGCACACTGCATGAAGAGACCTGCACAGAATCCCGAAGGTCAATGAGTAGATACGAATTGATTAAGCAAAGTACTTACTGAGATTGCTTTCCAACATACTGATGAGAATTGATCCTAAGCAGGACCCATATTTATAGTGAAAACATTTATGTAAAGTTACCCTTTGGTATGTCATCAAAGCACATTTAAATGGTTCAGATTTCTCCCCAAATGAAAGCATCAACAGTACTGTTAACAGCTATGTTGTAGGAAGTTAACCAGCACTTAGGATTTTGTGATTGAATTTTTTATGTGTGGATCTGATTGGCCCCATAGCAGCTTTTGCTGGGGCAACTTTTTATAACCCAGAGATTAGCTCCTCTTTCTTGCCATCTCACATCAAACCAAAGGATTCAGACTGGCCCAGAGTTAGTGCTATCAGGTATGGTATCCAGATGGTCACCCAGTAAATTCCTGGCTCCTAGGAGGGCTTCCCTAGTGACTCAGCAGTAAAGAATATGCCTGCAATGCAGGAGACATGAGTTCGATTCCAAGGTCAGGAAGATCCCCTGGAGGAGGGCATGGCAACCTACTCCAGTATTCTGGCTTGGAGAATCCCATGGACAGAGGAGCCTGGTGGGTTATGGTCCACGAGGGTCACAAAGAGTTGGACACGACTGAAGCTACTGAGCACAGAGCACACACAGCTCCTAGGAAACTAGGAATCAGAAATCTCCCAAACCTGGATATATCCAACATACTTACACAGTGGTGCAAGCACCACCAGCCTGGGGCACTTAGGCAGTTGGGAAAAACAGAAGTGAAATGCGGTGGCTAAGAGGACAAGCCAGGAAGATAAGGAAAAAAGAGAAAGGGTCAGAAGACCCAGTTAGTGATTTTTTACTGAGTAATCTGTGTGTGTGTGTGTCAAGTATAAAAATATGCAGAAGGGCCACACAAAAGCAGCTATACTGGTTCCCACCCTCCAGCTCTTTGGGATTGAGTCAGGAGGACAGTTCTAAACTCAGAAAACCAGTGAAACACCAAGGCACAGCAATATAAGCAAGTGCTAAATAGAACACCCTGGCATCGACTGTATTAGTTACTGAGAACCAAGAGAGAATGAGTGTCACAGCACTCAGGCAAGTGGAGATGGCCAAAGAAGACCTCATGGAAGAGGTAGCGGGCTTTGGGCTGTCTTTTTAAGCAAATTTTACTTTTATTTTTTTTTGGCTGTACTGGGTTTTCTTTGCTGTGTGTGGGCTCATACAGCTCACTATCAGAAAAAACAAACAGCCCAATCAAAAAATGAGCAGAAGACCTCAACAGACATTTCTCCAAAGAAGACATACAGATGGCTGATAAACACATGGAAAACTGCTCAACATCACTCATTGTTAGAGAAATCCAAATCAAAACTACAATGAGGTATCACCTCACAGAAGTCCCCATGGCCATCACCAAAATATCTACCAACAATAAATGCCCAAGAGGGTGTGGAGAAAAGAGAGCCCTCTTGCACTGTTGGTGGGAATGCAAACTGGGCTTTTCTCTAATTGCAGTGAATGTAAGCTACTCTCCAGCTGTGGTGCTTGGGCTTCTCATTATGGTGCTTCTCCAGCTGCACAGCGCAGGCCCTGGGGCACAAGCTCAGTAGTTGAGGCTCATAGGATTAGTTGTCCCAAGTCATGTGGAATCTTCTTGGACCAGGGAGTGAACCCACATCCCCTGCATTGGCAAGTGGATTCTTATCCACTGTACCACCAGGAAGTCCTTAAGTTTAGTCTTAAGTAAAGGTGGTTCAAAGCCAGGAGTCAGAATAAACGTGACTCCTTGGACTAGGGAAAAAAGTCAGACCAAGAGAAGAGGGAAAAAGAGAACAGGAGAAGTGAAAGTTGCTGCTGATGGTGACGGCAGAGCTATCACAGCTGTTTCACATCTCTCTGGGTACCTGCGCCAACCTTTGGATTGCCTTGGCCAAAGACCAATGATTTAGAGGCAGAACACGTTTATGTAATCCCAGACGTCTCTATAGAATTGGACTAGAGCCAGCCAATTTTTGTTGTCTCTGTAATCACAAAGTGAAGCATCTTTTTCCCTGTGTTTGCTTGAGAGGAATGTTGTTTACACAGAAAGCCTCTCACACTTCAGACTGATCCTTGACAACTGAATTCTCACATTACTAACAATAGGGTGTAAAGAACCCACCGAACTTCATGAGAGACAAGATGGCTTCATTAGCTGAATGTTCCAGTAGGCTCTGAGAAATAAAGAGCTTGGTAAATTAAGTATAATTTATTGGATGCATTTCAAGTGGGTTTGAGAGAGAGAGCAGAAATTGCCCACAAAATTTATTTTAACTGGCACTGTGAAATCTCCTTGCCATGAAAATCACTCTCCAACCCTACCTTCACCCCATCTCAGATTTTAAGAATATAAAATGAAATATAAAATCCTCAGTTCTGCCATGTGTCTGAAATTCTACCATCTAAGATATAGTCTTAAGGCACAGCATTTCTCAAATGTCCCTTCTGAAAGGCATGTGTCCCAAGGCATGTGTTCTATCTAAAAGTCACTAAAGGAGGGAAGTACAGAGCAGAGAAGGAGAAATGATGGTGGAAGAAGATGAAAAAATAATTTTAGAACACAGGGCCCTGCTAGGAAAGGCAGGATTGAGGAGGGTATCCCATGCAAGCAGCAGATGGTCTGGCTAGCTGATGAGCAGAGGAGGGGGAGAGAATCGAGCCAGAAGGAGAGAGACAGAGAGAAAATCATGATGGAACAAAGCTAGAAGCAAACTTTGTCTCCTTCGTGGTGTGGCCTGGAGAAGCCCATGCTAATTAGAGAGTTCCCACGCAAAAGACGGGTGCATCCAGGTACCATCTGTGAACTCTCACCATTGCTTAGGAGATTAAAGAGGAGAGAGACAGACAGGAGGACAAGACTAGCAGGCAGGGCGGCTTGGGAGGCCATGTAGCTGAACCTATGTGTGTGCAGCTAAGTCTAGTTCAGCCACAGCAAAACCGCAACAAGTCTTTCATTAAGCACAGAGAAGAAAATGCCTAGAGATCACTCCACTTGCAGAGCAACTGTGGCCGTGGGCCAAGGGAGCGCCACGCTCCCCAGACGAGTCAGCAGATAACAGCAAAGCTGGGAAATGATTGAAGAACCATGATGCTGAAACTCTGCAAGGACTCTGATGATCTGGTACCAGAAACACAGACACATCAAATGTTCAGTATAGGACTTTAGAGATTATTGTAGTCTAACCTTCTTCTTCTGGCGAGGAGAAAATGGAGCCCTGAGAAGAATTAAGATTTATGAAGTGCTTTCTATCTGCTAAGTGCTGTTTTGATTACTTTCTAGGCATTAACTCATTTACTCCTAATAAATAGGTATTGTTACTAACAGCCAGTAATAATAGGCATTGTTGTTGCTATTTATGCTGAGTTGCTCAGTTGTATCCAACTCTTGGTGACACCATGGGCTGCAGCATGCCAGGCTTCCCTGTCCTTCATAATCTCCTGGAGTTTGCTCAGACTCATGTCCATTGAGCTGATGATACCATCCAACCATCTCATCCTCTGTCGCCCCCTTCTCCTCCTGCCCTCAATCTTTTCCAGCATCGAGGACTTTTCCAGTGAGTCGGCTCTTGGCATCACGTGGCCAAAGTATTGGAGCTTCAGCTTCAGCATCAGTCCTTCCAATGAGTATTCAGGGTTGATTTCCTTTAAGATTGACTGGTTTGATCTCCTTGCTGTCCAAGGGACTATCAAGAATCTTCTCCAGCACCACAGTTCTTGTGGTATTGTTAGTAACTCCATTCTACAAATAAGGAAATTGAGCTACAGGAAAGCTAAATTAAGTTACCCAGGGTCAAACAATAGGGCTTCCCTGGTGGCTAGGACGGTAAAGAATCTGCCTGCAGTGCGGGAGACATGTGTTTGATCCCTGGGTCGGGAAAATCCCCTGGAGAAGGAAATGGCAACCCACTCCAGTATTCTTGCCTGGAGAATTCCATGGACAGCCAGGCTATAGTCCATGGGGTCCCAGAGTCGGACACCACTGAGAGACTAACACACACACAAGGTCAAACAACTTAGTAAGTGGCAGACTAGGGGTTTGAACCCAGGGAGTCTGAATCCAGAGTTCCTCACATAAGCACTACCCTGAAAGATGTGTCTGAAATCACACAGCAAGACACCAGGAAGGAAAAGCCACCTTCTGTCATTTAAACCTTGGCACATTCAGGCAAGACTGTATAGCTTGTGCAGTGATGGATGACTACTGGGGAGACAGGCTGCACAGACTCGGTAATTTCTTGAGGGGCTGAGGGCTGTTCTAGAAGGGGCACAGGGCACCGTGGTGGAGTGACCTATCTCTCCACGATCAAGAAGAGGTAATGGAGTTGTAATGGAGCTACTGCCATTGAAGCCATGATAATTACTGAGATAATGGCCAGATCTGGAAGAGCAAATGTAGTTGTTCTCAAAGAGGAGGAGCTTGAGGTAATGAAACCATAAGGAGTGTATTGATGAGGTTTTGATAGTGATCAATGTGACAGCAATAGACTCTGGGTGTAAAGATAAAAGAAGAGCCATTCGATCAACCACGCTCTCTTGAATGCTACCTCTGACCAGCTGCTGTGTGCTCCGGAAAGGAAATGAGGTCTAGTCCACTGTGAGCTTACCATTGAATGGATAAAACAAAAGTAAACAACTTGACCGCCCCCAAATACACACACTGGGATATCAGAAATGCAATATGCCTGGCTGGTTATGTTAATAGTGCCTCGAATTACTTTGAAGAAGAAATTGGTAGTTAGGATCCGTGGAGTCAGAGAGGCAACTACAGTCTACAGCCCTACCACCCTGAATGTGCCGGATCTCATCTGATCTCAGAAGCTAAGCAGGGTCAGGCCTGGTTAGTACTTTGATGGGAGAGAAGCAATGTAACTGAGGGCTGAACAGATGAGATGTTGGTGTCTCTTTCAGAGGAGGATTATTACCATTTGGCAGTTCCCAAAAGAGAAATGAGGATGGAGCTGTGAGCTGTAAATAAGAGGGACAAAGGCACTAGTGAGATCGCCATGGAAAAGGAGCAGATCTTTTGTGTTTAACATTATCACAGGCGATCTGATGGAGGAAAGGAAGGGGCTTCTAACATTTGTGGAGATGTTGGAGTGTCTAGTATGTAATAGCTTTTTCAAAGGTGGCCAGGGTCTTGCATTGCAGAAGGGTGGCGAAAGACATGGAAATTGTTATGGGGACAATTATGATTGTAACCGAGGTAATAATAAAGATAATGGACCTGTAATTGAAAAGCTGGTGGCTGTAAAGGAGAAGGTGAGGGCAACCGAAATGTGGAGGGGGTGATAAGGCAGGTAATGGTGGTGATGGGAAAGGTAATGGAGTTATAATGTAGATGATGCTAAAAGGTAATGGAGTTGTAATGAGGTGATGACTACAGAGTGGGGAGGGGGAGAAGATGATCATCTTAATGGAAGCAAGAGGGACAATGTGAAACAGGTGAGAATTGTATGCAGCGCATTCATCACGGCAGCTGGAGGGAGCTGTGGGTGACCAGGGACGTAATGAACAGCTACACCCAAAGTTCTCATTACAGTAGGAGTTCTAATGGGCCCTGGAATAGGATAATGATGTTAATGGAAAAAATGATGATGGCCAGGAAAATCAGGAGCCTTGTGATGGTATTTTAAATGATCTATTTAGTGAGAGAGACCAGAGGAGGAAGCGGGGTGGGACTCAGGGTGGCCCAGGGTACACGTACATACCTGTATGTCCCTAGACTGAGGTTACTGAGGGCTATTCACTAGAATGTCCCTGTGGGTTATTTGGCTTTAGTGCAGCTGCTCCTGCTTGTACAAGGCATTTGTCGTGTGTGTGAAGCAAGTTCAGGATGAACAGATATGGCTGCAGCAACAATTCCAGCTTACAATCTAAATTTTGTTCTTAAATTAGGCATGCCAGCACCCTAGCTCTGATATAGTAGTTCCATGAGCAGATGTGTAAACAAAATGTCTGGGAAACGCATGAGTTTGCAGCAGAAGTGAATTTATACAGAGGATTACTTATTTCTTTTTTACATTTGTAGCCATGGATGCTGCTTCCAAGTGGGGAAGTGGGAAATTAATCCTCTGAGCTCACTGTTTAACTTTAGGGACCTTTAGTCGGGAAGAGAGTCTAAAGTCACTTGTACTGATGTTCTGATCAGGAAGGTCCTGACATGGGCTCTGCGAAGGAACCTGGGAACTGGCCAAAGGCCTCCCAATGCTGCTATTATTTCCGCATCAAGCAGCCTTGAGATGTACGCAGAGTGCAGACAGTGTACCTGAAAACAAACAGATGGTCCCAGACCCATTAAGGATTAGGG
The DNA here is from genome assembly GCF_029378745.1 of Bos indicus. Classification (NCBI taxonomy): domain Eukaryota; kingdom Metazoa; phylum Chordata; class Mammalia; order Artiodactyla; family Bovidae; genus Bos; species Bos indicus. The sequence continues at coordinate 57,551,421 of NC_091775.1, read as the reverse complement.
GACCTGGCCAAGATGTGGAGCCCCTGAGCAGAGCAGAGACAGACACGTGGACTCATCGTCTATACAAGGAAACCCACAGACACGGGTCTCTCTGCTCTGCCTCTGGTACCCACTTGACTCAGCCCAGGATCTCACCAGAAGTAGAAGTCCCACAGGTCCCTGAATAGACCTCTGCTCTCTAGAATATTCTCTGTTCATGAAATGCGTCCTCTTATGACATCCCTGCCCCCACCAGTCAGCTTAGCAAAGTGACTCCAAGGGTCCCAAGGTAGAGGCCAACAGGGCAGGTCTCTGAAGGGCTTTGGGTGGAAGCTGAACCCCCTTCCCAGGCCTTGCCCAGTTCTCTGCTCTGACCCAGAGCCTGCACACGCAGAACTGCAGTGGGGTTCCCTCCAAGGAACCGTGGGTATGGAGGCACGCAGGGTGCAAGTCTGGGCTCTAGTGGCCAGGGCTGCGGGGCCAGGGTGAACTTCCTTCAGCCCAGAAGGTCAGAAGGGAGGCGGTGGGGGGGTGGGGGCAGAAGGAAAGGGGAGGGACCACCTCTCAGACCAACTACATCCAAACCACTGGGAATCTCCTACAGCCTCATGGGGAATGGACTTCTGTTGGCGAGGGGTGGAGCCAGTGAATCTGTACTGTAGAAACTCCCCAGAAAGTCTCCCATGTGTCTGGTGTAGGCACCCTTAGTGTCAGCCAACCGACCTTATATGGAGAAGGTTAGGTCAGAGGTGGGGAAAGCTTATTTCATGAGTGGAGACCAAACCATTCTTTTCAGTACACTTGTCCTAACAGTGGGATTTGAGTAGCACTTAGAAGCCTTTTCTTCTCAATAGAAAATTATCCTTCACCTGCCTGCCCCTCTACCTGCACATGTACCTGTCTCTCAATGAGCAGTCACATAAGTGACTTATGAGTGTCCCAGGAGAGGACTCCTAGAATGGCAGTCTGGTGACGGGCAGCATTGAGCCACCGAAACCCAATTTCCTCTAGAATAGAAGGCATAAAGCAGGGTTTCCCTGATGTGTCAGACGGTAAACAATCTGCCTGCAATGCAGGAGATGTGGGTTCAATCCCTGGGCTGGGAAGATTCCCCTGGAGAAGGGAATGGCCACCCACTCCAGTATTCTTGCTTGGAGAATTCTACAGACAGAGAAGCCTGGTGGATTATCGTCCAAAGAGTTGTATATGACTGAGAGACTAACACTTTCACTTTCACTTCAGAAGGAATAAAGCAGCACAGGAACTGAAGTATTTGTGAGGGAAGCAGAAGGAAGGAGAAAGGAAAATGTCCAGAAAAGATGTTTCTATGGGAATAAGTGTGATCTAGGGATGAGGGTTGGCACCACCGTGCTGTCTTTTGAAGGTCTGCCCTCACCGGCCCTCGGTAGACCATCCCAGGATTCTCTGGGATTAAAAAGCATCAATACCATGAAAATATTCAACTTATATTTGGAGAAGGACAAATTATTTCTGTCCTTAAATGGCATGTAAATTGTGAGTGTATACTTGTCTTCACTAAACCTACATTAGAAAGTGGGTATAACGAGTAAACAATGACTGATAAAGAACATGCGCTTTTTCCCCAATTGCTGAACAAAACGAAATGATATTTCACAGTAGTCCATCTCCTCCTTCTTCCTGTTTGGCTCTTAAAGAGACCAGTAACTCTTAAAGTTACTGAAAGATCCTAGTACAAAGGCCACAGTTCACTTGAGAAGAAAACCTCAGGTCCTGTTAGCACCACCTTGCCTGACTGTCTCAGAAACCGAGAGCATCATCCCAACTCCCCTTAGGGGAGTTAGTGGAGTTTCCCCTCTACTAAGGCTTCCCTGATAGCTCAGCTGGTAAAGAATCCACATGCAATGCAGGAGACCCTGGTTTGATTCCTGGGTTGGAAGATCCACTGGAGAAGGGATAGGCTACCCACTCCAGTATTCTTGGGCTTCCCTTGTGGCTCAGCTGATAAAGAATCCACCTGCAATGCGGGAGACCTGGGTTTGATCCCTGGGTTAGGAAGATCCCCTGGAGAAGGGAAAGGCTACCCACTCCAGTATTCTGGCCTGGAGAATCCAATGAACTGTATAGTCCATGGGGTTGCAAACAGTTGGACACAACTGAGCGACTTTCACTTTCACCACTACTAGATCAACTTGGGAATAACCCAAGCAGTAGGATTGAGGCTGAGTTGGAATATGAGTTCCTGAGCCCCACGTGGGTCTTCTCCACACTTCTCTCTCTCTCTCCCTTATCCACTTTCCTAGGGCTGCTGATCTACCACCTGAGGATTGCCTCCATCCTCCTTAAGCCTCACCTCCATACCCCCTCATATTGCCATTTGTCAGCTGCTAATCATTCATTAACCTCCCAGAAGCCAGGACCTCGCCTTTGTTTGAAAAGGTGGTTCACTGGGTCCCCCTTTAATAAAATTACAACTTCAGGACACAAATCATTTATATCAAATACAACCCCATGGCTTCCTCTTATGTTAATCATTCAGGCAGGTGCGATTAGGTAATTCAATCACTGGGCTACAGAAAATTGCCAGTGAATTAACGAGGAATGAACTCAAATTCTGAATAAGAGATTTTCTGAATAAATGGCTCTGAATGAAAAACCAGGAGCCAAGCCTATAATCACAGCAGATGACAACAATACAAAACTGCATATTAAATGCAGTCTTAGCCTCCATCTATTCTCAGTCCACAAACTCTTTTGGAGCCAGGAGAACATGTTGCGGCCACCACCAACAGCCTTCCACGTTTGCTGCTTTCCTAATATTTCCTTAACACTTTTTTCAGGTGAACTGAATAAATTCTGAATTTATGAAATGCTGTCACGCAACTTAAAATCAACCTTAGTTTTTCCCCAAAGCTAGTCTGTTCTTCAAAAGAGCATCTTTCATAGACAACAAACCAGTGGTGGCCAAGTCAGGAGAGAAGAGCGGGGAAAGGCAATATAGAGGTAGGGGATTAAGAGGTACAAACTTCTAGGTAGAAAGTAAGGTTCAAGGTTATATTGTGCAACATGGGGAATATAGCCCATATTTTATAATGATAAATGGAGTATAAACTTTAAAACTGTGTATCAATATATTGTCCCCCTGTAACACATAATATCGTACAGCAACTATTGTTGTTGTTTAGTCACTAAGTTGTGTGACTCTTTTGCAACCTCACCAGGCTCCTCTCTCCATGGGATTTTCCAAGCAAGAATACTGGAGTGGGTTGCTATTTCCTTCTCCTGAGGATCTTCCTGACTGAGGGATTGAATGTGCGTCTTCTGCACTGCAGGCAGATTCTTTACCCCTGAGCCACCAGGGAAGCCCGCAGCAACCACACTTCGATTTAAAAAATGAAAAGAAAAAGAGCATCTTTGTCCATAGCCCCATTCAGATGTTAAGCTCATCTTCTCTGGCTTCCTCCCGTCCCATCTGCATCTAGCCTGCGTCCCCTCCAGGACACTCTCCTCAGAGCTGCCAGGCGCTCTTCCCTAAATGCAAATCTGACTACGTCATATTCCTGCGTCTCATCCTCCACTCATTTTCACCATCCTCCTCTTCTCAACACGTTACATGAGACTTCATAACCAGGCCCCTGGCTATCTTTCCAGCTCTTCTCCTGTTGTTCCCTATAGGAACACATCCTGAATTCCAGCACCCAAGTTCTCACCGCTTCTGAAAGTTCTATGCCCTTTCATAGCACCATGCTGTTTCTCCCATCAGAGTTTCTCCTCCAACCTAATCCTCACCTTTTACAATTTATCTTGAGTGGTGCCACCTCCTCAGTCCTTCTCTGGTCCAGTCCCAGACTAAGTTAAGTGCCCTTCCCCCATGTTTCCTTAGCACCCGGGAGCACAGCTTGATGAACATGGCATCACAATAATAGTTGAAAGCACAAGTCTGTCTCTCCAACTAGACCTACATCGTGACTCCATAGTATTTAACCTTGCATTTTCAAGGCGGGGCATATGGTAGATATAGAATAAATATTTGGTGAATGAATGGACCAGTGATAAAATAAATGACTTCATGGCTGAACAAATGAATAAACCCAATGACACGATTTATACGAGTTCTAGAAGCCACACTTCCATTTACCAACTCTGGGCAGAAGTGTTTGAAAAGTTTATTTTTGTAATCTGAAATTCAGTCAGTGAAGATTTGGCCCAGAACAAGTGAGTTTCCCTACAGCGAGTGATCCCATCACAACTTCTTCATCCTCCCACTCTTCAGTAAATACCTGAAAAAAAGAGACTCCACGGCGTGGGTAGGACGCCTCCCTGTGGCAGGACAGCACCGTCGGGACGAACCTCGTGGTGACCCACGCCGCCTTCTCTGGGCCCAGGCTTCCAGCCCCCACAGGAAATCTCCTGGCTCTGCACTCTGCGTTTGCTTTCACAGAGCTGTGGTCGCCTGGCATTTATCAAGCTGTGCTTCATCAGAGATTTAATCAGGTTTGAGTTTTTAACATCGTGCTCGTCATGCTCACTTAACTTAAAATCAAGCCTGTTCAGAGCATTAGTCAGTCCTATTCACTCAGTCTGGTAGTTTTGGCATTTAAAAGTTTAGAATTTGTCATCAAGGGACATGTATATATATATTTTTTAACAAGCATCTCTTATAAACCTCTCAGGCTGGTTCCCTGGTTGGAATACCTCAGCCTTAGGGATGAGACTGCCATGAAGGAACTATCTGTGCATTCGTTTCCTATGGATGCCATGATGAATGACAGCAGACTTGGAAGCTTAAAACAGTACGTTTATTATCTTACAGTTCTGTTGGTCAGAAGTCTGACATGCGTTTTATTGGGCTAAAATCAAAGAGGCAGCAGAGTTGTATTCCTTTTGGAAGTTTGAGCAGAGAATCTGTTTCCTTGTTTTTTCCACCTCCTAGAGGCTGCCCACACCCCTTGGTTCATGCTCCCTCCCTCCATCTTATAAGGCAGCCATAGCTGGTAGAGTCCTTCTCATATCATATCCCTCTGGCCTCCTCTTCAGGTTCCCTCTTCCAGTTTTACAGACCCTCATGATAATACTAGGCTCATCTCACAAGTCCAGGATAATCTCCCTATTTTAAGGACAGTTCATCAGCAACCTTCCCTTCATCTGTAACCTTAATTTCCCTTTGCTATATAAAGTAACATATACTCAGGTTCCAAGGATTCAGGCATGATATCTTTGGAGGTTGGGGGGCGGGGAGGGTTGTCATACTGCCTGCTACATTTGTATGGCTCTGGGCCTCCGGAAATTATCCTTTATATAATTGTGTGGATCCAGTGTGAACTTCCCACCAAGAGCATTGGTGTCACCTGAAAGCTTGTTAGAAATGCAGACTCACAAGCCCTATCCTAAGACCTTCAGAAAAATAATCTACATTTTTCACCAACTCCCAGGGGAATATATAGCTTATCTATACTGAGAGGCATCACTCCAGAAGTTCCCCATGAGGCCGAGAGAGGCACTTGGACTTGGGGTTGGACAGACAGTTGGTTTTATCTGGAACCATGTATGTAATTATAGAGGAATCTTGAGGATCCCATTAAAAACTCCCCTTCCCTGTTAGATAGAGCTCTGAATGAACAGACACATAAGACATAAAAGTGGGGCCAGATGGGAGCCAAAACAGCACATTGGTAAGCCAGAATCTGGTCATAGAGTTTTATCTGCAGATAGAGCATTGAATCTCATAATGATGAGGAGAATTTCCCACCCCATCACGGCTGCATTAGACTGGGGAGGGTCTCCCTCACCACAGCCCCTGTTGCAGGGGCAGAGCTTATGTAGGAGGATCTTCAGCAAGGAGCAGGCATCTGAGAGCACATGCTCTCTGCAGGCAGGCCAGCACCCCAAAACAAGAAAAAGCAAGAAGCTGGGCTACACATGTCTGTTTTCTCCTTCTAAACACTCAGCATCCAGCTAGGTCACCAGTGAGTAAGGGGCTAGGGATTAGACAGAAGTGTTCCAGCCAGTAGAGCTGCCCCCACATGGAAGGAAACATTAGAAGAGGGACTCAATATTCCCCATAATAAATAATGCCTATGTCACAGGGTCATGGTGAGGAAAGTGCTATAGCATATGTGGTACAACACAGTTCAGTTACAAGGAGCATCATGTTATCCCACAGTTTCACAACCTGGTAACCCATCAGAATGGCATAATAGTCTGTTATAAAGTGTAGATTCCTGGATCTCACCCTAGAGGACAAGATTCAATGGGTATAATGTGGGGCTTGGGAGTCACAAACCTGGAATCCTCACAGCACATAAGCAAGAGAAGCTTTCAGTCACTTAGGCAGGACTCTACCTAAACCAGAGAGAATAAGTGTAGGCAAGACCCCTTTGGTTATGGGTTACAGAAACCAACTTGAGCTGGCTTACCCAGAAGAGGGAATGTGTCTCAGGACCATGGTGTCTTATTGAACTCAAGAGAAAAAGGCCCAGGAACTAGACACCTTCAGGCACCTGTTAGTGCTTTCTTTTCCTTCCTCATTTCTGCTTCTCTCTGTGACAAATGGCATCTTCTCTCTGTGTTTGCAAGTATGTATCAGGCGAGCAGAAGACAGACTCCCCACAACTCCTGAAAGTCCTTTGTCCCTGGACACTGCAGACCAATTGGCTCTCTTTTAGTCCCAGTGATAAATCCCTAGGAGAGAGAATCTGACTGACTCAAGTCAGGTCAGCTACCCACACTGGGTACAGCAGCTTGAAGTCATAGGGCTCATCTCTCCATTTTTGTAGGGATACTGTGGAGGGAGGACAATTCTCAGACAGAAGAAGTCATTGCAAGCTTCGTAGATACACAGTAGAATCTACAGAAAGCTGCTATCCCATATCTTTTTTTTTTTTTTTTTTGTAGTCCCTCAATAATCCCTCCCTCAAATACTGGGTTAGCCAAAAGGTTTGTTCACTTTTTCCATAAGATCTTTCAGGAAAAACCTGAACAAACCTTTTGGTCAGCCCAATAAAAAAATAGAAAACCTTTTTGATTTGGGTGTCTGATAATTTTTTTAACAATATTTTGAATTTATATTTAGAGTCAACCTCACGGAAATATCAGATCAGATCAGATCAGATCAGTCGCTCAGTCGTGTCCGACTCTTTGCGACCCCATGAATCGCAGCACGCCAGGCCTCCCTGTCCATCACCAACTCCCGGAGTTCACTCAAACTCACGTCCATCGAGTCAGTGATGCCATCCAGCCATCTCATCCTCTGTCATCCCCTTCTCTTCCTGCCCCCAATCCCTCCCAGCATCACAGTGTTTTCCAATGAGTCAACTCTTCGCATGAGGTGGCCAAAGTACTGGAGTTTCAGCTTTAGCATCATTCCTTCCAAAGAAATCCCAGGGCTGATCTCCTTCAGAATGGACAGGTGGATCTCCTTGCAGTCCAAGGGACTCTCAAGAGTCTTCTCCAACACCACAGTTCAAAAGCATCAATTCTTCCACACTCAGCCTTCTTCACAGTCCAACTCTCACATCCATACATGACCACAGGAAAAACCATAGCCTTGACTAGATGAACCTTTGCTGACAAAGTAATGTCTCTGCTTTTGAATATGCTATCTAGGTTGGTCATAATTTTCCTTCCAAGGAGTAAGCGTCTTTTAATTTCATGGCTGCAGTCACCATCTGTAGTGATTTTGGAGCCCAGAAAAATAAAGTCTGACACTGTTTCCACTGTTTCCCCATCTATTTCCCATGAAGTGATGGGACCAGATGCCGTGATCTTTGTTTTCTGAATGTTGAGCTTTAAGCCAACTTTTTCACTCCCCACTTTCACTTTCATCAAGAGGCTTTCATCAAGTTCCTCTTCACTTTCTGCCATAAGGGTGATGTCATCTGCATATCTGAGGTTATTGATATTTCTCCCAGCAATCTTGATTCCAGCTTGTGTTTCTTTCAGTCCAGCATTTCTCATGATGTACTCTGTGTATAAGTTAAATAAACAGGGTGACAATATACAGCCAGTACTAGTGAAATCCACCAGGGCTTCCTTGGTGGCTCAGATGATAAAGAATCTCTGCCTGCAATGCAAGAGACCCAGGTTTGATCCCTGGGTTGGGAAGATCCCCTGGAGAAGGGAATGGCTACCCACCCCAGTATTCTTGCCTGGAGAATTCATGGACAGAGGAGCCTGGTGGGCTACAGTCCATGGGGTTACAAAGAGTCAGACATGACTGAGTGACTAACATGTTCACTTCCAATGAAATCCTCAGGATGATGACTCCCCTCTTACTGGAAATGGTCAGAGATCTTAACTCCTTTGGAGAGGATGCTTCTCATTCTAAGTGAGTGCACTTCCCCAGATAGTTCAGAGCCCTTCCTCAAGCTCCCTTCTTGTGAAGAGGGTTCTTCTCCCAGAAGACCTTTTCTAGGAGGGACTTCCAGATCCACTTATGTTGTCATTATTGCCTATGAACATGTCTACCTACCAGACCACAAAATCTTCAGTGTTATGATTTCATCTTCTTTATCCTCTATCTGTAGAGTCTATTACAGTGCCTGGCTCAGAGTGACTACTCAATATGTCTTTATTGACTTTAGGAATGAATGAGAGTCATCATTCTTCAAAGAGTAATATAAAAATATCATGCTTAAAGAGATAGCAACATATGCCAGGAAATGATGCCAGGAGACACCTCCAAAAGTCAGGTTTGCTGTGCTCTTCTGGGAGGAGAGTTCATGATCACATCAATGGGAGTTGTGAGGAAGGAAAGGGAAACTGTCAGAGAACTGTGTGAGAAGCAGGCCCAGGAGTCAGGGCTGGTGGCCCCATGGCTCACAAGATAAGTTTTCCCCCAGGCCTCCTTTCCCTTAGGAGAAAGGCACCTTCTTTTCCTTCTAAGGGCATGGCTTTCCTTCTCTGTGTCAGTCTATTCAAATCCATACCCTTCACTCCAAGATGTGCTTGAGTCATGAGAACAAGAAGTGTTACTTCTCAGAAGTGCCACCTGGCAGTTGTAGGGTCATCACAGGGGGGAGGGCGTAGGTACCCCTCATGAATGTTTACTTTAATTGCAGTTTAAAAAATTCTTAGACTTCAGATTCATCATTCTGCCATGAAATCCATATTACAAGCTTCAAATATCTATATCATGACAGTGTAGTTTATTTAAAAAATGTATTTTCCTACATGTTCTAACTTCTAAAGTAATTAAAAAAAATAGCTTTGGCACGACATACATGAAAACACGATGTAATGAAATGGCATTTTATGAATTTAAATTGAAGCAAATATTTGTCATACTTTATTTAAATTAATTTTCTCTGCGTGCTCTGTTTTGATAGCAGGCGAGCTTTGCCACATTATATGTCAACTGTACTGGGCTCTGAGACTTGCTGGTGAAGAAACAGAAGTTGTGGGATCCAAGGGGACCCAATTCTAAGGGTCCCACAGGCCCACACTCTGGTTCCACTGGCACTAAAAATTGGCTGGGTTTGGGTAGAAAGTTGTTTTAACAAAAGTCTCATATTCACTCTTTCATTTTTTTAAAGACTCACTTATTTATTTTATGTTTTGGCTGTGGTGGGCCTTTGTTGCTGTGTGTGGGCTTCTCTAGCTGTGGCGAGCGGGGGCTACTCCTTGTCGCAGTGCACTGGCTTCTCACTGCGGTGGCTTCTCTTGTTGTAGAGCATAGACTCTAGGCACACAGGCTTCAGTAGTTGTGGCACTTGGGCTTATTTGCTCAGCAGCATGCGAGATCTTCCCAGACCAGGGATCAAACCAGCATCCCCCGCATTGCAAGGCAGATTCTTAACCACTGGACCACCGGGGAAGCCTACATATTTGCTCTTGCAAAGCAAGGGTGAGATATTCACCTCTACCCTGGTGACATTTTTGCCATAGAAAGTTACTTTTAGTAATCCTAAATCAGTCTCAATGTTCATTCTATATAAATTCTAAGCTGAACAATTTTTTGAGTGCATTGTAAACACCATCCCTTCCTAAACTTTCTAGAAAATTGGTCTTCTAGTTCTCAGATGCTAATACTAACAGTTCAGGGGGGAAACTAAGTCATAGATAATGTTTATTAAGTTACTATCTGGCCATTGATGAAAAGCGTGCCAACCCCTAGATTTATAGAATAAATGACTTGGAATGACCAAATAATATGGGTTTTAATTTGGAGTCCTAGATATTAAACCAATTTCCTCTTTTTACAGCTTCCTGGATCAGTAATTTGTAGATCCAATTAAGAGTTTCCCATCAGTTTATAGTTATAGAAACTGTATGTGACTACAGTTATTGCTTGCTTTCTATGACCACTAACCTAGCACAATGACCTCTATGCCAGAATGGGGATTTGGTGATGTGGATGACCACCATGGGCAGGTAAAAGTTATCACAGGACAGATGTTGTGAACAGGTTATGGATCATGACCAAAAATAATAATATCTGACTTGCATGTATGGATGGTAACTTGTATCTTTTTAGTTTTGTGACAAAGGTCTTCAGAGTTGTTAGGATAAAGTGCATTTTGGAGATGAGGATACAATTTATAGATAAAATAAAGAAAGTGGACTTAGGGGAGAAAAGCTAAACACATTTTCAAAAGAAATTTCACACATACATGCATACACATCATAGAGCCTGTGTCCCCTATTTGGAAAGCTTTAATTCCATTCATAGGAAAAATTAGAAAATTAAAAAATGCAGTATAAGATGGGCCCTGATCCAGGGATCTCTACATTGATCCAGAGTTTTTTCAAGCCAACATTAGACATTGAATTATTTGCTCTTTGAGGTTACTGTTGGGCCAAGTCATTGAATCAACTGGAAAAGATCCCTTTCTAAAAGCTTGCCCTCTGTGCCCACCATTTTCTTACTCCCAAAGTCAGTCAGCAGAGGTGAGGCAGTGTGGAGGTACCATGAACAGGCTTTTGAAAATGGGAGTGATGGGGGCAGAAGTTCTTTAAGTGCCCAGGAAACTGTGAAATAACAAAAAGGAGATAAGAGCCAACAAAATCAAGAGGTAGGAGAAAAACTGAAAGCAAAAGAATACAGTGGATTACATTTTTCTCAAAGATAACCTGGGAACAGGCTTTATCGTCCAAAGACCATTTCCTCTTCCATCCAGGAATTTAAAAAGTGAAAAGGATCAGTTCTACAGCAAAGTTCAGCTTAAGTAAACTTACTGGGTAATTGAAAAAAGCTTTCAGGTGTTTGGTTAACTTTTTTAATTTTTTTTTTTTTTTACTGTTGTCAAATAAAAACTGTACTAGTAGAAGGAAAAATCATAGTTCCTATGCAGGGTCAAAGAAAACTAGATGTCAGGGAACAGAAACAACTGCTCCAACAAGTAATGGCTCCTGCCTTTCCAACAGAAAACAAGAAAAACTCTATGAAGTTAGTTCAATAAATACTCTGTGAAAAATGTCTAGTTACTTTAAAAGATACAGTCCCTACCTTTAAAGAATCTGTAATCTACTTCTGGACTGACTCATGTCATTAGGAAACAATATAAGATGATTTCTCCTCAAGGACTCACCAAAATGATGCTGTAGGACTTAGAAGGGAGAGATACGAGAGAGCAGTTTGGAACACATTAAGTGAGTGAAGTCGCTCAGTCATGTCCGACTCTTTGCAATCTCATGGACTGTACTCTACCAGGCTTCTCTGTCCATGGGATTTTCCAGGAACACATAAACAGTGCTAATTATCTATTGCTGATAACAGGTTACCCCAAATGTAGGGACTGAACACAGAATCGTTTATTGTCTCATAGTTGCTGAGGGTCTGGAATCTGGAATCAGCTTAGTTTCTTGGTTTACATTCAGGGTCTCTTGTGAGGTTGCAATTGAGCTTTCAGCTTTGGCACAGTCAGCTCAAGGTCTCACTGGAGGACATGCTTCTGTTTACCACGTGGTCATCGGAAGTCATGTGGGCCTCTCCACGGGGTGCTTTCCAACGTGGCAGCTGGCTCTGCCAGAGCTAGCAATATGAGAGACAGAGCAAGAGAGAAAGAGAGAGAAAGCCCCAAGACAAAAGCCACAGACTTTTTATGACCTAACCTTGGAGCCGACACACCATCACTACTGCCATATTCTGTTTGCTACAAGTGGGTCAAGAAATCCAGTGCGTATTCCAGGGGAGGGAATTACCCAAGGGTGTGAACACCAGGAGGTGGCGTCACAGGTGGCTACCCAAAGGCTTTCCACTACAGTAAGCCAAGGTGTTGAACTCTAGAAGGGTTTCAATAAACTACAACTAGAGGGCCTGTCACAAACTTTTGTAAATAAAGTTTTAGGCAATGGCACCCCACTCCAGTACTCTTGCCTGGAAAATCCCATGGATGGAGGAGCCTGGTAGGCTGCAGTCATGGGATCGCTAAGAGTCGGATATGACTGAGCGACTTCACTTTCATTTTTCCCTTTCATGCACTGGAGAAGGAAATGGCAACCCACTCCAGTGTTCTTGCCTGGAGAATCCCAGGGATGGGGGAGCCCGGTGGGCTGCCGTCTATGGGGTCGCACAGAGTCGGACATGACTGAAGTGACTTAGCAGTAGCATTGGCCCACAACATACCCATTTGTTTACCTATGGTCTCTGGCTGCGTTTGTGCCACCAATTGCAGAGTTGAGTCGTTGGGACAAAGACCCTATAGTCTGCAGGCTTAGAGTATTCACTGTCTGAACCTTTACAGAAAAGTTCTGCTGAGCCCTACTCTAAATGAGTACTTCTCAAAATGCATGTGCGTATGAATCATCACAGGGCTTCCCTAGTGGTTCAGGTGGTAAAGAATCTGCCTGCAATGCAGGATACCTGGGTTCAGTCCGTGGGTTGGGAAGATCTCCTGGAGAAGGGCATGGCAACCCATTCTAGTATTCTTGCCTGGAGAATTCCGTGGATAGAGGAGTCTGGCGGGCTATAGTCTATGGGGTCACAAAGAGCTGGACACGACTGAGTGACTGATATACACATGAATCATCGGAAGATCTTGTTAAAATGTGGTTTCTGATTCAAAATGTGGTTTCTGAGTGGGGCTTGGGGCTCTGCATTTCTAACAAGCTCCCAAGTGATGCTGATGCTAACCACAGAGCACACTTTGAATAGCAAAGCTTATGAACCTTGAGAGATGAGAAGGTTTTGGGTAGGTGTGGAGGACCTTCCAACTAGGGGGAAATGGCATGAGAAAAGATGAGAAAGGAAAAAGCCATGGCTTTGGGGATAAGAATAAGATCAGGCTAGGACTGGAAAAGGTCAGTTTTCATTCCAATCCCAAAGAAAGGCAATTCCAAAGAATGCTCAAACTACTGCACAATTGCACTCATCTCACAGGCTAGTAAAGTAATGCTCAAAATTCTCCAAGCCAGACTTCAGTAATATGTGAACTGTGAACTTCATGATGTTCAAGCTGGTTTTAGAAAAGGCAGAGGAACCAGAGATCAAATTGCCAACATCCGCTGGATCATAGAAAAAGCAAGAGAAGTCCAGAAAAACATCTATTTCTGCTTTATTGACTATGCCAAAGCCTTTGACTGTGTGGATCACAATAAACTGTGGAAAATTCTGAAAGAGATGGGAATCCCAGACCACTTGATCTGCCTCTTGAGAAATCTGTATGCAGGTCAGGAAGCAACAGTTAGAACTGGACATGGAACAACAGACTGGTTCCAAATAGGAAAAGGAGTTAGTCAAGGCTGTATATTGTCACCCTGTTTATTTAACTTATATGCAGAGTACATCATGAGAAACACTGGACTGGAAGAAACACAAACTGGAATCAAGATTGCCGGGATAAATATCAATAACCTCAGATATGCAGATGACACCACCCTTATGGCAGAAAGTGAAGAGGAACTCAAAAGCCTCTTGATGAAAGTGAAAGTGGAGAGTGTAAAAGTTGGCTTAAAGCTCAACATTCAGAAAACGAAGACCATGGCATCTGGTCCCACCACTTCATGGCAAATAGATGGGGAAACAGTGGAAACAGTGTCAGACTTTATTTTTCTGGCTCCAAAATCACTACAGATGGTGACTGCAGCCATGAAATTAAAAGATGCTTACTCCTTGGAAGGAAAATTATGACCAACCTAGATAGCATATTCAAAAGCAGAGACATTACTTTGTCAGCAAAGGTTCATCTAGTCAAGGCTATGGTTTTTCCTGTGGTCATGTATGGATGTGAGAGTTGGACTGTGAAGAAGGCTGAGTGCGGAAGAATTGATGCTTTTGAACTGTGGTGTTGGAGAAGACTCTTGAGAGTCCCTTGGACTGCAAGGAGATCCAACCAGTCCATTCTGAAGGAGATCAGCCCTGGGATTTCTTTGGAAGGAATGATGCTAAAGCTGAAACTCCAGTTCTTTGGCCACCTCATGCGAAGAGTTGACTCATTGGAAAAGACTGTGATGCTGGGAGGGATTGGGGGCAGGAAGAGAAGGGGACGACAGAGGATGAGATGGCTGGATGGCATCGCTGAGTTGATGGACATGAGTCTCAGTGAACTCCGGGAGTTGGTGATGGACAGGGAGGCCTGGCATGCTGTGATTCATGGGGTCGCAAAGAGTTGGACACGACTGAGCGACTGATCTGAAATGATCTGATCTGGAACACAGCCATATATTTCCTGTGAAGAGAATGTATAGAGAGCAACACTTAGCCTTGAGGCAGTGGAGAAAATATAGTTTTAGCTCATCTTATTTCAAGATACAGAATCTTTTATTTAAAATAAAGGATCAGACTATAATCGTTTATCCAACAAGTATACCAGAATTGAAAAAGAAATCTACATGGACATTTGTTCAGCACCCACTTTGCATCACTGATATGCTAAGTGCTGGGGATACAAAATGAATACATGGTCCCTCCTTATCACTCAGGCTGATGATGGAGAGACAGGCAGACACATTAGAGGTGACACACTGTGATATGTATTTTAATAGAGGTACGGACCTAGTACTACAGGAGAACAAAGGCCAGGAATTGGGTCTTGAAGGATGTGTAGGAGTTCATTATGCTGGATAGGTGGAGAAAACATTTGAGACTAAGGAACAGTATAGAGGCAAGAAAGGGCGTGGGCCAGGTGGAAGTTGTACAGGCCTGAGGCATGGGATGTGTATAAGTGAGGGGAAAAAGGGGTCCAAAAGAGAAAAGGTAGGGGCCAGACATGAGGCTGGACAGACAGGCAGAGAAAGACTGCCAGTGACCTCAGATTCTGTAAGAAGTTACTCTCAGAAGATACTCTCAGATTCCATTAGGTGCTGATATACGATAACTCACCTAGCCTTCCTGGCACATAGCAGTGCTCAGATACCACCAGTTGTGGTTCCATTTTAGAAAGTCTGGTGGCAATGTGGAGGACTTCATATCTTAGAAAACAGAAAGGGTGAGGATCACCTTTCATCTGGCCTGCAGGTGAGTTAATTTTCAGAATCCTTGAAAGCAGGATTCCCAGGCAACCCACTGAAGCTCCTGTGACACTTGGACACATGGACATCAGCCTTAGCATGTCCATCCTCACTGGCTTGCGTTCCCACACACCGGCCCTACCCTCTCTCACTAGGGCACCCCTGCCACTGCAGAGGAGGCCACTGCTCAGCTCACGTGGCTGTCCTTGTCCACGAAGCCCTGGTGAGGTCTTTGCAGCCACAGAGTAGTGGATCTACATGGAGACTTTACATTTATCCCATTCAGACTTGGCTCCAACCCCATTAGTACCATGAGGGTCCTATGGGCTACACATACCCCATCTTGCGACACATACACCCCCGATGTGCTGTGATGGTTTGCTGACTTGTCTGTCTCTTTCTCAGACAGGTCCACCTGTCCTTAAGCTTTCCAAGGTCAGAGACTGTGTCTCATTCTCTACTGCACCTATGGCACCTAACCCGTCCTGGGCAGAGTGGGCAATTGGAAGATCTGCATCAAATAAGCAAGTGAATGACAGTGAGGCTGATGATATTTCCTAGCTCATTGATTGTTGTGAGGATTGCATTGGTTCGCCAGGGCTGCCGTAACAAGTGACCACACCTTGGGTGACTCGAACAAAAGAACTCTATTTTCTCACACTTTGGAAAGCTGGAGGCCCAAGATCAAGGTGTTGGCAGGCTGGTGTCCTCAGAGGCCTCTCTCCTTGGCTTGCAGATGGCCACATTCTCACTGTCTCCTACGGTCTTCTCTATGTCCACATGCACTCCTGGTGTCTCTGTGTGCATCCTTATCTCCTTTCTTTATAAGGACACCAGTCAGATTGGATTAGAATCCGCCCCAGTGTCTTCATTTTAACTTAGCTTTTTCATGGCCAATTCTCCAAATACAGTCACATTCTGAGGCACTGGGGCTTAGGGCTTCAACCTACAAATTTGAAGGTGAGGACACAATTCAGTCCATTCAGGATTAAATGAGCTAATACGAGTATTTAGAATGTTTCCTAGAATAGAATGCCACTGAAGTGCTCAGGGTCACCATCCATGGTTTGGAAGGAACATGGAGAAAACTAAGTGTTGGTTTCTGAACCAATCTTACAGATGGACACTCTAGACTCAGCTCCTTTTTAAAAAGTTTTTGGAGTTTTGAGGCTTATTCAGAAAGTCAGAAAAAGTTTCATCACTCAGTATCCCTGCGTAGGACCATCCTTCCAGGGAAGCCTGGCTTCAGTAAGCACAGCCTCCATCCCATCTTACCAGGAGCTGGTTATCTCACCCATCGTTTACAGGACACATTTCGCCTGTTGTTTCTTAACATGCTCTCCACAACAATCCTATTAGGCAGAAATTGGAATTTTTACAGATGGGAAAAACTGGGTCCAGAGAAGTTAAGTAACTCACCTAAACTCACACAGCCTATTAATGGCAGAGCCCGATTCAAACCCAGGCATTTTCACCACAGCACACTGCCCACCCTGGTGTGGGTGTCACCTTTACTGTATCTAAATTTCTGTGGCAGCCCAAGAATGCCCTGACACCTCTTTGCATTTGGGACCACTCAGCTGCCTGTCAGTCAGTCCCTCCTCTTGCCTAGAGACACTAGATGTAACACAGCAGGCAAGACTTCTGGAGGGGGAGACTCCTCTGTGACAGGGAGCAAGGATCCAGCCCATCAGCCAAAGGTGCAGAGGCAGAGAGGGAATGTGAGTTGCGGTGGGGATGGCAGAACAGTGGGGGCGGGCTGGCGGTGACGCTGGTATTAGTCAGCTGGGGCCTCTGAAACAGAACACCACACTCTGCGTGGCTTCAACGCAGAGATTCATCTTCTCACTGTCCTGCAGGCTGGAGCTCCAAGACCAAGATGTCAGCGGGGTCGATTCTTTCTGAGGCGTCTGAGGAAAGGGTCTGCTCCAGGCCTCTCTCCTCAGCTTACGGACGGCCGTTTTCTCCCTGGGTCTCCATACTGTCTTCCTTTGTACAGGTCTGTGTTCGAACATCTTCTTCTTCTAAGGACACCAGCCATATTGGATTAGAGTCCAGCTCCTGACCTCATTTTAATTTCCTCATTTGACTTCTCCAGCGGCTCAGCAGTAAAGAATCTGCCTGCAATGCAGGAGATGCGGGTTTGATCCCTGAGTTGGGAAGATCCCCTGGAGAAGGACATGGCCACCCACTCCAGTATTCTTGCCTGAAGAATTCCATGGACAGAGGAGCCTGGCTGGCAATAGTCCATGGGGTTGCAAAGAGTTGGACATGACTGAAGTGACTGAGCATGCACCCTGACCTCATTTGAATTTGGTCATTTCTTTGACGATCTTATCTCCAATAACAGTCACATTCTGAGGCGGTGGGCTGTGAACTTCAATGCACCCCCTCCATATGAATTCTTGGAAGGACACAGGTCAGTCCCCACAACCCTGACAGCTTCAGAGAAGCTTGAAAACTCCCCTGACAGAACCTTCTCCTTTCTAAGGAGTGGGAGTCCCCAGGTCTGGCTCACTTGACCTGGCTGGGGGGAGTAGGGCCTGACCCACAGGACCTGGGGTTCCACTGTCTGCATCCATGCTGTACTCTCCAGATCTTGAATAGACTTGCAGACCAGTAGCCAAGGCCAGAGCCGGTGCTCAAACTCAGAGTGAGGCATGAGTGAGCACTGGAGTCACAGCAGAGGGGCCAGCAGGTAGGATCAGGGGCTGCAAGACGGTGGCAGCTGTATACGGTGTTGATTCTGATGAGCTGTGTTCACAGCAGACCTGAGCTGTATCCTCTTGGTTGGACAAGTTACCCACTCCCTTGAAGCCTCAGTGCCTGCATCTATAAAACAGGTATCAGCAGCACCTACTTTAGTGAGGAAGAGATAAAGAGGCGATGCATGTACAGTATCTAGCACAGGGCCTGTTAAAGGGCCAGTTATGCAGCACTGGTCAAATGGAAAGTGACAGCCATAATCACAATAATAATAATATGAGATGTTAAAGGCACCTGTTGAATCACCAACCCAAGGGAGATTTTTCACCCCAGCAAGAGACCCCCTTCAAACCCCAAAGTCTTCCAGGACCAGCCTCACCCTGGGCAAAGCAAGCATGAATGTTTAAAGAGTTTCTGGGCATCAGCCCTCTCAGTACATGCTACCTCTGGCCCATCACAGCATTGGCCATTAGGGCTACACCTTAGGATAAGGCTCTTTTGAAACTAGAAGCCCCTTGTCAATTTGGCACTCTGACACACCATCCAGAAGGGCACTCTGCATGGGCCCGATTCTACCTGGTTCCGATTTCCAATAAGCCTTTCATCATGCATGAACTATAGCAAATGGCAGGCATCGCTAAAAATTTCTGCCTCCTCCTTCCTTCTCGTCTCCTCCCTCCTCTTAGGATCTGTTACAGGAATTTTATTCCCCTTAATTTACTCTCTGCAAATTGCTCAGCTTGAAGACTGTTATTCCAGGGCTCTGTGAACGGAGCGTCATGAGACCTCGGCCCACTCGCTCTGCACGCTTGCGGGCGTTCCACTGTGGGAGAGCTGCCCTTGCAGGAGGGAAGCCAGGGCACGCCTGCCCCAGGCCCACGCGTACCCCGTGAGACACATGGCGCGGCTCCTTGACTGTAGAGGGATTTACAGTTTCCAGAACACAGTCATCCCTGTCAGCTCATTTACATAAATACCACAGAAGAAGACAGAATACCTTTCATCTGTACAGCTCTTTTTCCATTTACCAAGTGCTCTCATATATATTACCTAATTTATAGATAATATATGATAATATAATGCTCTAGGAATATATTGACTCCTTCCATATGAACAGAGCTATTACAATCCATTACAGAGAAAGAGCATGGGTGGGCCAGTTCCTTACACATTGAGTGCTGTAGGCATAGGCCCTGTATTTGGTTGGGATCTGTCCTTGTGGCCCGTACTGTTGGAAAGCAGCCTGCTGATGCCCCTTGAGCTATCTCTTCTCCTCTTGGAGAGCCATCCATTTCTTCAGCCATGGACCCAGTGTCTCTGTCCAGGGCTCTGGTCTCCCAGTCATCCTGAGCAAAGTGACTGAGCCTGCTCCTAAGGGCCCCGTGTTCACTCATGCACAGCTGTGGAAGGGCACCCTGCTCTCTCTAACCCTCTCAGGCGGTCACTCTACCCCATGGATGAGTGGGATGACTCATCCAGTAAGTAGGTCCAGTAGGTCCAATGCATCCTGAGCCTCAGTAATCTTCATCAAGGGTATCTTTGATCATGTCTTCCATTCCCCTCTTTTACCCTTTGCCACCTTCAACTCTTCAAAGTCTTTGCCAGCACTTGTTATCTCCTGTCTTTTTGGTAATAGCCATCCTAAGAGATGTGAGGTGATACTTCATGGTTTCGATTTGTGTTTCGCTGATGATCGGTGATGCAGAACGCCTGTTGTGCTGTCATCTGTGGCTTTGGGCTTCCCTGGTAGCTCAGCTGATAAAGAATCTGGCTGCAATGCAGGAGACCCTGGTTCGACTCCTGGGTCAGGAGGATTCCCTGGAGAAAGGATAGGCTACCCACTCCAGTATTCTTGGGCTTCCCTGGTGGCTCAAATGGTAAAGAATCCACCTTAAATGTGAGAGACCTGGGTTTGATCCCTGGGTCAGGAAGATCCCTTGGAGAAGGGCATGGCAACCCACTCCAGTATTCTTGCCTGGGGAATCCCCATGAACAGAGGAGCCTGGCAGGCTATATAGTCCATGGGGTTACAAAGAATTGGACACAACTGAGAGACTAAGCACAGCACAGCACATCCGTGGCTTTAGATTAGTCTTACCAAAAAAGTCTCTGAACCAGAGAGTAAACTGACTGGGAGTAAGGGCAGGGGAGTTGCATGGGGAAGGTTCACCAGGGAGAGCTCTTGGGAAGTAGATCTATCAGGGGGTGAGGAAGGTAGGCTTGAGCAGTGGGAGCAGGTGACTGACAGTGTGGTTCTAACTGAGACTTCCAATCAAACCTCCTGGGAGCTCTAGAGCTGGGGTGATCCCTGAGAGTTGTCCCAAGTTGAGGCCAGGCCTTTCTCTCCCTGATAACAGGATCCCTCGGGTATGGAAGTTCCCTGGGGGCCAGGGCAATTCTCAGTGAGGGATACAGGTGTGAGCCTTCAGCAACCAATACTCCCAGTGTGGGAGTTCAATGTGTCTGCCCTGAAGAAGGATATCTGAACAGGGTATCCCAGAATTCCCTATACCAGCAGTTCCCAGTGTGCATTGCACCAGAGGATGGGGAGGCTGAAGGCTACTTTGGAACCCTGCCTAGTACACTGGAACACAAGCCATCTCCAGCCTGCCTGGCCCTGCTTTTCTTCCTTGCCCATCAGGACTGGACA
The DNA here is from genome assembly GCF_029378745.1 of Bos indicus. NCBI lineage: Eukaryota > Metazoa > Chordata > Mammalia > Artiodactyla > Bovidae > Bos > Bos indicus. The sequence goes on along the minus strand of NC_091775.1, from coordinate 57,530,720 downwards.
ACTATTTCTTCGCCAAGACCTCATTTAACTAGCAGCACGACTGCTAAAAGGGGAAAGCCAGGTAAGGGGCTAGAGAGCCTTCTGCCCCATGCCTCTTCTGTCCAACCCCTTTGAATAAGGCGACTCCCTTTCTGCGCCATGGTCTTAATCAGGCTTTTCTAGGCCATGCTGTCTTCCTTGCCCTGCTGTCTCCCTGCATGGAACCCTCTTTTCCTAATTTATTTTCAGCCCTGAAGCTGATCTCAGAGGCAGCATCTGGTTCTGGTTTTAAAACAAACTCTGGCAGAGAAGCATAGAAGTCAAATGCATGCTTGTCCCCAAGGTCACCTGGCAACAGCACGGGCTTGGTTCTCTCCTGCCTCCTCCCAGAATCCTTTGTTGCCAATACACAATTTCAATTCACCTGGGCCTATTACAGGTTCCCGGGCTTATGGAATCTACAGCTAGGTCAGGGCCACTGGGCTTCGGAGGCCCTCTAAACCCCAGATCAACTCAGAAATTCTACATCCATCTCAAGAAAACAGAAACAGAAAAGGAGAATGTGACTTGTGAGGCTTGAGCTCTACTTTTCAGCTTTCTCCCTGGCAAGTGAAGAACCTGCCTGCAACTCCTCGGGCTCAATATTCCATGTCCAGAAACCCAAGTGACTGGTGTGTCTCAAAAACTAAACTGCAACCCCCTCCCCAATCCTCCAGGAAGTATTGACTCCTTCATGTGGCCCCAGTGTTGAGAACTCAGCCTTTGAGCTCCACCAGGGCTGTTGTTCTGATTCTGCTGTTGTTCCCATTGGGTTCAAGTCTCAGTAAGATTGAGGCTATCATGGAGCAAACATCATCACCATGTGGGGGGCAGGAGAGAAATGTGCTGAGTCATTTGTGCAGTCAAACCTCTCTGCAGATGGTAGAAAAGGTTCTGGTTGCCTCATGGTGACCATGACCATCGGTATTATGTATTTTCTGTGATGTTTTCACTTTCAATCATTCTTTTGTGTTGTACCATAATTGTATTTGTCAAACCAATGCAACCTTAGTTCTAAAAATATGGTCACAGGGACTTCTCTGGTGGTCTAGTGGCTAAGACTCCATGCTCCCATGGCAGGAGGCCCAGGTTTGATCCCTGATCGGGGAACTAGATTCTACATGCCACAACTAAGAATTCACATGCCATAACTAAAAAATAAAAAAAATGTTCCCACATGCTGCAACTAAGACCTGGTACAGCCAAAAATCAATACCTACTTAAAAAAAAAAAAAAAAATATGGTCACAATAGCTTTGTAGTGGAAGTGGGAGGTGGGAAGTAACATAGGCATGCTTACAAAAAGATGTGGGTTCCTCCTTCACCCTAACTCCACATCTTTATCCCCCCACTTCCAAGGACTCTGAGAGCACATTAACCAGGACACTGAAGCCATGTGATGCATGCAGGAAGAGGAAACACTTGGAGTAACCAACTGTGGGGGAGAGGGATTAGTTGACTAGCTCATTTCTCCCCAGAAGAGCTTAGCATGGAGGAAGCCCCTCAGGGCACAGGCCACGGGGATGTGAGGGAAGCTAACCATGCCAGCTGAGACTAGGGCACTGGGCTTGAGGGCTCCCAGAAGGGAGTGTGTGAAGGGAGGCAAACGGGGGCATCGAATACAAAACAGACCAGGTTTTAATATCAGCTAGGGGAACAGAGGAAACACAGGAGACAGGCCAGGGATCAGGGAGACGATGGGTCAGCATCACCCTTCAGCTTCCATGGTCCCGGCAGGAATAGCACGCCTCCACCAACCTGCATTTGACAAGTGTAGCTCTCAAAGCTATGCCAGGCCCCTATTAACCACTCCAAAATGTCAGTTATTGTTACCGTAATTATTGTTACTACTCATGAGACATGCTTTTCTTTGTTATTTTTAATTGGAGGGGAGGACAGTGTCATTCCCCATTTCTACTCCAGTGAAATCATTTTTCTGCCTCTATTGTATATATTTGGAAAGGAAAAATCAGCCCCCCAAAATGAAACAAAAATACAGAAATGAAACCTGTGCTTGGAGAGATTCGACACAGTTCAAACCTCCAAGGAGCCAGAGTCCTAGGCATGGGCCAGCGGAATGCTGGCTTTGTTTCTGGTTTGTGTTTCCTCTGCTGTTGTTTTTCTTCTCAGTTATGATCAAATGATCTTGTTGTATAAAGTGTGGCTCAAACAGAGCAGTGGAAGGTTGGGCAAACAGATTTTAATGCTGTAATCAAATGCAACCTATGGCCACGTTCTTATAGCCCATATTATTGATAGATGCTGCTGCTATGAATTATAGGTGCTACATGGTCACCACCAGATAGGCAGTGAACTTAGATTACTACTCAGAGGATGACTTGAATGTAGCTGGCATTTCAGTCCCTTCCTCCCGCACTCTGCTGGCCCACCAGCATCTATACACCCCCCTCTGTGGTGATTTCTCTGAGATCATCTCCCCTCTCTGCCTAGATGCAAATGAGGGCATGCAACTTCTCTGCCTTAATGAGGGAGAAAAACTTAAGAAGGACTGAATAGGATACACAAGTCAGGGTGACATGAGCTGCTGAAACAGACACCCCACAATAGAAGTCTATTTCATACTCTCTTAGCAGCCAGTTCCTCATCAGGGGAAAGTTTTCCTCCTTGGGTGACTGAGGATCCTTCATCTCACCGCTCCATCATCCTTTGGTCCTCAGGGTTCTCTGGACCCAGAGAGAGAAGACGAGGGGAAGACACACCTACACACCCTCTTAGGTCTAGAAGCAACAGACGTGACTCAGGCTCATATCCCGTCATTGAGAACTCATCACGGGTGAGGGAGAAGGAAAGGCAGCTGCTCCTCACAAGGGTTGTGTATGTTTTTGGTGGGTAGTTGGCATCTCTGTTGGGCTTCCCAGGTGGTGCTAGTGGTAAAGAACCTCCTCCCAATGCAAGAGGCATAAGAGATTCGGGTTCAATCCCTGGGCCAGGAAGATCCCCTGGAGGAGGGCATGGCAACCCACTCTAGTATTCTTGCCTGGAGAATCCCCATGGACAGAGAAGCCTGGGGATCCAGAGACCATAGGGTCACAAAGAGTAGGACACAGCTGAAGCGACTTATGATGCATGCATATGATGCATGCATCTCTGTTACAAAGCATTTGGCAGGACTCAAGTGGGATCTGTCTGATTTAAGCACTAGTGATTATTCCCTAACACAAGCACTGAAGATTCAGAGGGATGAGCTAATGGTACTGACCAGGAACTCGGGCAGAGAACACACGTGAGCTCCAGAAGCATGTATTCTCACTCTTACATAAAGAGGAAGTCTATTTCTCCATAAGACGTGCCCCCCCCCCCCCCCCGCCACCCCCTTCAGCAGCAGCACCCTGAGGAAGCCGGATCCAGCTTCAGAATCTCAGTCCATGCCTATTTGATCGTTCTTTACATCAAAACCTTGCTAAGCAGATATTGGTTTATCCAAGAGAACACACAATTGGAAGCAATTGTTCCCCAGCTAACTGGATACCCTGTCATGCTCCAGTGGAAACATCAGATTATCTGAACTAGTTAATTCAAAATCCATTCTTCCTGGTTCCTTGCCTTTCAAATTAATGACATTCACTGAAATTGATGGTGAGAGAGAGGGTGAGCTGGCAAGTGGAGGAGTCCATGGTTCCAGGAGTTAGTGCCTTCAGTTCTCACAGGCCCAAAATGAGGCGAGGCAGAGGGAGAGGAGATGGAGGGCTGGCTGTCAAGTGTGTGGCCTGAAAATTTGATTTTAACCACTATATTTTCCCCTGAAGTTCTATTGAAAGGAACCAAGGAGGAAAAGGAGAAAGCCTAGGCAATGTGTAATTAGGGTCACAATTAAGAAGTCGAGGGAGGGAAGTCCTTCTGGTGGACTTGACTCTATTAGAGTTTCCCACCTAAAACCCTGAACTTGATCAAGCTTGACCTGAAGTCCAAGAGCTCTGTGAGGCAGCAGATGCTGTGGGTCCATTGCTTACCAGTGGGATAAATGCAGGCACTTTACTTAGCCCCTCTGTGCCTCAGTTTCCTTACATTTTAATGTCAGTAGCTACCTGAAGGGATGTGGTGAGGATTAAATACATTACCCTTTATAAGATGTTTAGAGTGGCACCTAGAACACAGTAAGCCCTGCGCAGATGTGAATAAAATTTAAAAGCTCAGTGAAAAGCTCTGTTCCCCTCTTAAATAGGAGACCTTGAGCCCCTTCGTTTAAATCCTGAACCTCCGTTTCTTGTTGGTAAAATGAGGCTCGTTTCATGGCCTCACAAAAGCATCTCACAGGTGGCGAGATTAGCTGAGATGGCACTGTGGATGTGCTTGACGGGCGCCTGGCACAGAACTGGCAGTTAATAAATGCTAAGTGCTACCTCGGGCTGAGTGTTTAAAGTATTCCCAGGTCCCAGCAAGACAGAAAATGAGAGACGTCGGTAAACAGTGCCAGGGAAGCTCCCGTTGCATACGGCAGCCCCGAGTCACCGAGAAAAGTGTGTGCCAGCCAGCACTTTAATTTTTCCTGATTTCACAGAATAAGGAGCCATGTGCACGCTGAGCTCCCACCCAGGTTATTAGAGAGACATACGCAGCACATCCACACAGATTGGCAGGGTGGGAAAACAAGGAGAAGTGAGGGAATACCTAGTGAAAGGTATTTAAACAAGTGAGATGGATCTGGCTCCAGCAGACTCAGTGGCAAATAGACCAGAGAATTAAAACAGCACAGAGACATAGGAATCTGTGAGTCAGGCACTTAGAAAATAAGAGTGATGAGCCTTTCTAGTTTAATAAGAGGAAAATACACAAGAACGTGAAGTTCTCCATGCAGAAAAACAATGAAAGGACTTCCTGAAATCAATTCCCAAATGCCTCGAGAGGGTAGGATGTTAGACACCAGCCAGCATCCTATCAATCAACCCTCCACTCTCCCCGAAGTATAATCCAGTGTCTCTCTGCGGTACATCGATGGGATCCGGGGAAGTGACATAGGTAATACTCAGGGACTGTAGCAAGATTTCTTGATTCTGTTCCTCTTCCTGAATGTGTTTTACAAAGGCAGTTTAGGTGTGTGAGGATTAACATCACTACTACATAAAATGCCTGAGGCTGGACCCGGGTCGCGGTCGGCATAATGGCGCACACGCTATTGTGCTCATTCGTGCTCGCGCTCAGTCGCGTTCAATTCAGTGCAACCCCATTGACTGTAGCCCACCAGGCTCTTCTGTCCATGGAATTTTCCAGGCAAGAATAGTGGAATGGGTTGCCATTTCCTCCTCCAGGGAATCTTCCTGACCCAGGGATCATCTCCTGCGTCTCCTGCATTGGCAGGTGGTTTCTTTACCACTGCACCACCTGGAGACCCACATTTTGATCATTACATGGTCTCTATATCTGAGTTCAGTTAGCCAGCATGTAGAGGTCATGGAGTGTGTCATGGGGGTGGCAGCAGACCGGTCCTGATTCAGTGTTGAGGAGCATCCTCAGTGACTCCATAGTTTTATGTTCTCTATATTTTACTTACAATGAGTCTAAGCTCCTGGATAGCAGGAATCATCTTTCACATATTTGTGGCCTAAGAATAACTTCACTCATTCACTCAATAAATATCTCAACAGCACTTAGCGATGAGCCAGGCACTGTGCAGGCTCTATATTTAAAAATATGAGTATGATGGGATCTTTGCCCTTGAGAAGCTCATAGTCCAGCCAGAAAGGCAGACAAAAGACACATATTCAGTAATGTTTTGTGTGTGCTGAGGGGTTAAACAGAAGGTAGGTTCAGAAGCACTAAATAATGAGATTACCTTGACCTGTATAAAGACTGATGAAAGGAAGTTTGCTTGTATGATCGTTTTCTTGAAATCAAATGTCCTTATATGTGTGTGAGAGATGGGGGTGGTGGTCGAGAGAGAAGGAAGAGGAGGAGTAGGAGGGGGAGCAGAGGAAGAATGGGAGGAGTGATTGATAAACTGGGAAACTGCAGGCCATTCAGGAATTTGCTAGCCTTTGCTTCAGCAATGTAGAGCTTTTCTTCAACTGGCTGATACAGGTAATGGGTCTGTAATGGACTTAATGTGTCTTCTCAAAATTTATATATTGAAGCACCAGCCTCCAATGCAATGACATTAGATGGGGCCTTTGGGATATGACCAGGGTTAGACGAGGTCATGGGGATGGGGTCCTCATGATGGGATTAGTGCCCTTATGAGAAGAGATACTAGACAGGCATGTGTACCACACTCCCTTCCCTGTTCACACAGAGAAGTCACATGCACACATATCAAGCAGGCAGCCATCTACAACTCTAAGAGAGAGCTCTCACCAGAAACCAACCAGACTGGAACCTTGATCTTGAACCTCCAGCACTGGGAGAAAATCAATTTCTGTTATTTAAGCCACTGAGTCTGTGATATTTGGTTCTGGCAGCACAGGCTGACTGCTACAAAGGATGAGTGCCATTCCTGGGTGCATGGAAAAGAGTAGACTCTGGGAACAGGGAGAATGTTGTTCTCTCTTTAGGCGGTCAGCATTGTCGAGAGTCCTTCTCTAGAGTCACACATCATAGGCACTTTCCCCAGCGAGGAGTGTGGAAAGTGTACAGAGGACTCAGCCAAGAGCCACTGAGAACTGACGATTAAGAACAGTGCTGAGTCTGCAGGGCGTAGAGCTATTTGGAAGAAAATAGTCCCCATTGGCTCCCCATTTCCTATAGGATGAGATCTCAACATGTGATATAATGTTGAGATATTTATAATCTGGCCCCACTCCATCTCCAGCTTGACAACCACTCTTACACATAATCAATAGACCCCAGCTATACTGAGTCATTCGTGGGGCCCCCAGTTATACCATGGGAATCCAGAGGCACATGGTTAAAAGCCAGCCTGCCCGCACTCAAATCCAAGTTCAGACACTTACTAGTGCGATTCTTAGCCAAGTCATTTATCCTGTGCCTCAATTCTTCCCTTTATAAAATGGGGATAATAATAGTACGAACCAAATAGAGCAGCCATGTGCAATAATTACATTAACGTCTGGAAAGTGTTTCAAAGAGTACTTTGTATTTGGTAAGTGCTGGATAAGTATTGCATCTTATGAAATGTTATTTCCACTCAAATATCACTTAGAACGTCATCTGTTCTCGGCGATGTTGTCACTCCCTCCTCTGCGTTCCGATAGCTCTCTGACCAGACTAATTAGCATAGTACATGCTGTAGTTGTCTCTCTCTGCACTGGTCTGTGAATTGTCAAGGGCAGGCAGGGAAGACGACTCATCTTCCCCCCAGCCTGGCCCAGTGTGTGTCACCAAGCAGGCAATCCATAAACAGACACTGCAGAGATGAGCAAATGCACGCAAGGGTTCAGAAGAAAGGAAGGGTGCAAGGACGCATGTAGCCGTGCCCGCAGAAATGATTGTGACCTAAGAGTGTCAAAGCCATGAAGATACGCACCTGGAGCCTCATGTCCCACTGGTTTTTAGTCCTCCAAAGTAGGAGGATTTAGATACATTACAAGCAGGAACTTGCTGAAATGTTTAGACACTGGGAACAGTGTGTCCAATCCTCTAATAATTTATCCTTTAGAAAGAGGCTAGGTTTCCCTCTGTCTGAAGCCACTGAGGCATTGTCCAGACCCATTAGGATACCGTGGCTTCAACAGCAAAGGTAGAGCAGATACATGGCGTGTAATCCTTAACAGCAGAGACCAAATGGATCACCAGCAGGTGTGTAAAGAGCCCCAGGACTTGTTAGCATTCAGTACAGAGCCAGACAGATAAATACAAAGGTGATAAACAGGCGCCAGGAGACCAGTGTCAGATACAGGCTTGTTCTGCAGGTCTGGGGATGGGTGGCAGCCAGCCGTTGCTCAGCGGCAATGATGCCCTATCCAAAGTGTTCTTCCCAGGCCCACAGGCCAGAAAGCTCCACCGTCTGTCCTCCCCCAGAGCCAATGCAAAATCCACACTTTTCCACTGGGGTCGACCTTTTCTGACCACCCTGCTCCAGCAGTTCCAGCACCCAGTTCCCTCCACCCAGTTCCAGCAACACTGTCCAGCCAGCTGAGGATGAGGAATTAGCTCCCACCCCAGATTAACATTCAAGCAGAGGCCCCGTGATGAATATTTTAACATAGTGTTTACTGTTTACCCGCATGAATGGAAAGAACTCGCATCTGCCAGTGCCACCTGGCCAGAGAACTGCGGCCCAAACAAGCAAGCGCCTCCCCTGGGGGAGAGTCCAGCTGCGGATGGATGGAGGGAGGAGGGGCGGGCTGGAGGGAGGGGTGGAGGAGAAGGAATTAGGAGGGGGAGGCCCAGACCCAGAGGAAGGAGGGAGGAAGAGTCAGGAAGAGAGCCTGGGGACCAAGAGAAACTGAGGTTAGCAGGCAAACCTCCCAGAAGAGAGGCTGTAGGTCCCCTGGGCTGGACTGAACATCATCCTGTCAGGATGGAGAAACAGACAGCATGTGTCTGACTCTAGCATGCGGAGCCGGTTTCAGAGGAGTGGGTGTCTCCTGCAAGTTGGTGCAGCTATTTGTGGCCACGCAGCCATATGGACCCCTCGGAGGACAACATGATCTCAGCTCCTGCCAGGCACTGGCCCCCCGCCCCCCATGGCTTGGTCCCCAGGCCCGCCCGACACCAGGGCTTCAACCCCAAGCCTGTCTTCTTAAGTAGACAGGAGGGAGGGCAGCCCTGGAACCCGACTGGGAGCTGACAATGGGATAAGGGTCATCCACAAGGTTAGTTCAGAGTATTTGTGACTTTAGAAGGCTCAGAAAGGGGGCTGTCCTGGCTGAAAGGGTAGCCATCACTTCTTCTGTTAAGACTGTAAAAGTCAGCCATGGCCTTCACCTGGTGAGGACAGAGCCAGCTGATCAGAGGGGCCAGGCCTCCTCGGATGCCTGAATCACACAGGCTCACCCTTCCAGGCGCCTGCCTCTTGAATAAGCAGGCTGCTGGCTGGCTGGGGAAGCCTTCCCCAGAAAAGGAACACTCCTCCTAATACAGCCTTGGTTTTCTGTTTACTCTGTCACGTGTGTCTTTCACCTTTCTCCTCTTCTTAGGTTACACCTTAGAGATCAGGGTTGGATCTTTGACTGAATGTAGCTCCAATACACATTAATTTCTACCAGCCCTTTTACTGGTCATATTTGTAGGCCCTAAGGAGCCCCAAGCTCCCTTCCTTGGAGATACTGGCAAGTCTGGGGGGACGGAGGGAGGGCACAGCCACCGGGATGAGGATGAGGCTCCTGCTTTCTATGGGGGGTGGGTGTTGCTGGTGGAGAATAACATGTCAAGTTCATTCTCCCTCTCTCCGTCCATTGTCATTTTCTTCTCCATCTCAGCCTCTCTCTTGTCCTCCTGTCCTCCTTGCTCTGGGAGTGACCATCAACCCACCCCTGCTGCTCCAACGGCCTATGTCCATTCCTGCACTCCAACAGTCATCTGCTCCCTGAACTTCATAAAAAGCCTCATAATATGAATTGGACTTCTGAGGGCCCATATGTAGGAACAGATTTTGTTTTTTAACTTTTTATTACAGAAAATTTTTTAAATTCATAAAAATAAAAAGAGTTGTCAAAATAAAGAGCTCTATGTACCAATCACTCAGCTATAAAAATCACCAACTCTCCACCTCTCTTGTTCCATCCATAACCCTCACTCCCCACACCCCCACACCCACGTGGGATTTTTTTTTTTTTTTAAAGAAATTCTAATCGTTCATGTAATTTCATCCATAAATCTTCATGGGAGTAGTTGGACTCAACCGCTAACCTTCCAGACTGTGTCAAGCCTCAGAAAGCAGCTCAGGCCTTGGCACACGCCTGCCTTTGAGGATGGAGATCCTGTGACCCAGCTCAGTGTTTTAGCATGGGTATTTCATGCTCTAGGCCAGATGATCCATCTCAGAAAGCCGTTGTTAGAAACAAATCAGTGCCCCAACTCATGGACAGTTTTGTCTAAGGCCTTGGGCGATTTCTTGTCTTCGTTCCCAGAAGAAATCATTTTGTAAGCAAGTCACCTATCAGAAAACACACCTGCATGCCAGATGCGCACAGCTGTGTGTGAGCAAATGCCGATCCATCTGCAGAGCCATCTAAACGAGGGAGACAGGCAATCTGATCATCAAATGACTCTTGTTAAGTGATGGTACCACATGCAGTATTCAACAGCAACAGACAAAACAAACCTGGGCTTTCTCCAGAGACTAACCCCTCAAATAATACCCTCCCGACCCCCAATTTGATTAAATCTGTTCACTGAGCAAGGAAACCAACTTGGTTCTGAAAATGGTTACTGGGAGGCCTGAATTTGGACCCATCATATGATTGCCATCAATGGCCGTTGGCCCACAGTGAGTGACCTTTTTCTGTGCAACTTTTAAGTAATCTGTGGAACCAGCAATGAAAAAGTTTATGGCTAAAAACCTGGACCTGGGAATTTAGAAATAGAAATAATTACATCAATTTTTATGCCATAGTATGAAATCTATTATTTAAACTCAGGAGGTCTGGATGCTTCCTCTAACTTATATGATCCTGAAGCAATTACTTCACCACTCTGGGATTCTGATTTCTCATTTGTGGATGAGAGTACATTATCATAGTTCAGTCTCCCTCACTGGTAAGTAGGCAAAGAATTCAGGAGATGAAATGCTAGAATAGCGTTGTGAAAAGAATAAGAAATAAATTAATATTTGAATGTATTATGTTTATAAGGAACTCATATTCAGACTGAAAGTGTGTAGTTCTTTTGGTTAAAGTTAGAAAATATATATTCAACTTTTTGAATTTCAACTTTTTATAAAACACAAGTGATGATAGATATAAAGCTCTTGGAGAAATAGAATGATCAGACTCTGAATGGTGAGCATTGTTAAAAAGCAAATATTGCCAAGCACAGAGGCCACTCACCCATGATCAATGGTCTCATATGAATGTTCACAACATCAAATAATTAATGTTACTCTGAGCTTCTGTGCATTCAGGTCTCCCAGGGAGATGAGACTACAGGGACGATGAGGTTACCTGGTCTCCCCAAGAAGGTACTATCTCTCCTCCATCTTCTCTGTGTGTGTGTGTATGTATGTACTCAGTCACTCAGTCATGTCTGACTCTTTTGCAACCCGATGGACTGTAGCCTGCCGGCTCCTCTGTCCATGGAATTTTCCAGACAAGAATAACTGGAGCAGGTTGTCATTTCCTCCTCCAGGGGATCTTACCAACCCAAGGATCGAACCTGTGTCTCATACATTGACAGGCAAATTCTTTACCACTGCACCACTTGGGAAGCCCCTGTGCTGTGCTGTGCTTAGTCGGTCAATGGTGTCCGACTCTTTGCAACCCCATGGACCATAGCCCACCAGGCTTCTCTGTCCATGGGGATTCTCCAGGCAATAACATTGGAGTGGGTTGCCACCCCCTCCTCCAGGGGATCTTCCAAACCTAGTGACCGAACCCAGGTCTTCTGCATTGTAGGCAGATTCTTTACCATCTGAGCCACTAGGGAAGCCCTTACTTCCATCTTGCTGTTGCTAAGTTGCTTCAGTCGTGTCTGACTCCATGCTACCCCATAGACGGCAGCCCACCAGGCTCCCCCGTCCCTGGGATTCTCCAGGCAAGAACACTGGAGTGGGTTGCCATTTCCTTCTCCAATGCATGAAAGTGAAAAGTGAAAGGGAAGTCGCTCAGTCATGTCCGACTCTAGCGACCCCATGGACTGCAGCCTACCAGGCTCCTCAGTCCACGGGATTTTCTAAGCAAAAATACTGGAGTGGGGTGCCATTGACTTCCATCTTAGCCCCTCCAAAATAAGTGCCAAGATACCGTTCAGCTCCACTCAGCAAACATGATTTACATGAAGCTGGGACAAGAATACTCTGCACAAACTCTGAAGGGGACTAGACATCCCCAACTTTTCCCCAGCAAGGAAGGCAGCTGTGACCCCCATGTGATCTCCATCTGTGGGGTGCAATAGGCCTCTTTATGTGGGATGGCAGACTCCCTGGGGACCACATGCACCACTGAGAAGTAGACCTGGCCTTTGTGAGGAAGGCAGAAGGGAAGGACATTGAGCCGGAATTCAGGTGAATCTGGGCTGTTTCTGGCTCATCCTGCGTATCCTTGGATCACTCAGCTTTTCTGGGGTGGCTCCATTTGCCCATAGATTCAGGATAACCATATCACCTCCTTTCATCCTTATTGTGTTGACAGGGATCTAAAATGTGTGTGAATAACATTTTTAAAAGTGTTGATACTCAAAGGAATGATATAATTACATAGAAAATTCACATATGTAAAGCCTCATTCCTAACAAACTTGTGCTCACTAGAAGGGGAGGGGGATTGAATAAAATAGGTAAAGGGGATTAAAGGGCACACATTTCCCAGTTATAAAATAAGTACATTGCAGGGATGTAATGTACAGCACAAGAAATATAGTCAATGAAAAGATAAAGTAAATGTGTGTGAAAATGGCAACAAATAAATGCATAAGTTGCTCAGGGAATTGAAGTTCTAGGGCTGTGACATATTCACTACTGCATACCGTGACTTTTGTCTGACCATCCCTGGAAAACTTTCAAATCACTTGCAGGTTCAAATCCCTTCAACTCTCAACATTCTTTTGTGCTCAGATTCCTATTCCTTTACCCCCAAATTTCCATCCTTTCTGGGTGTTCCTTGGAGAGCAAGCACCCTTCCCTCCCCAACTACCCTACACAACCCTTACCCCATCCATCCTTCTGGGACCAGCAAATAATCTTTGCTTCTCGTCTCCCGTCCCTCACGCGATCTGTCAGGTTTTCGTGGTGGTAGGAGGATCCTGGGAGTTTCATCTTCTCACATTTCCGTGAGTGGCATCTGCACTGGACCATGCTCAAACTTTGGTGGCAGCTGGGGATGGATAACGAGTGCTCTCACCCAAGTGACTTTCTTGGAGAGAGTTGCCCAGAAAGCCTGTAAAGCTGGACCCAGTAACAAATCTGCCCAACTTTACAGGGTCTCTGAGGATGCTCTGCCCAGCTCACCTTAAATCAATTTCCCAGTCCAGCAGAAAAACCAGGCAGGATTGTATTGAATCTATTCCCCTCCATTGCCCTTCAGTGCATTCCCAAATCACATCTGGCTTCTAGCACTTTCTTCCAACCAGCATTTAATCCTCAGCAGTGATCATTTTAAGAAATTTAATTTCCTTCTCCACTCTTCTCTCCCCACCCAACTTTGCCCATAAAAAAAAAAAAAAAAAAAAGCAGTTCTGGGAACTTTCACATTCTGACATCATATAAAAACTTTTGTTCTGCAGATACTCCTCCTCAATGCCTAATCCATCTCCCAGACCACTCGCGGTGATGCGCTGTGTGTTCACAGAGTCTATAGATCTCTCATTTGCTGGCTGCTTCTTACAACAGCCTGGAAGTTCAGCCTTTTAAAAATCAATCTGACTCTCTGCTTTCCTGCACCCCCACCTCATGATTTGCACAGAAGGGCAGTCTCCTGAAGATATTATTAACTCTTATTTTTGGAACTGCCCCCAGTCCTGCAGGAAAGCACCAGCTCAATGCCCTCAGCTAAGACCCTCACAGGAATATTCACAGCCATCCACACACCCAACTCCACCCTCTCTGCACAGAGCAATTTTGGAAATTTGGGTGGTCAGCTCAAAATCCCCAATACCACCAGAAAACCTTAACTAGAACACTGTGACTCTACAGATCATCAGGAGAAATAATGTTTATGATAATAACTCAAATTACAATTAAAATTTGTATTAAATAAAGGTCACTTTTTTTTTTTTTTGGAACCTCATCCTATATCAGGTATGGCGCTAAGTACGTACCTGCATTATAATCCCCCCAAAACCTTCTGCAGTAGGTACTATTATTATTCCCATTTTTCAGAGGAAGTTGAGGCAAGAGGTAGTGAGCCATTTGCTCAAGATCACACAACCAGAAATTGATGAACTTGGGTTTATGCTTAGGTTGCCTGATGCCAAAGGCCATGCATGTCTCCACTGCATGACACTGCTTTCCTGAGACCAATTTGAAGTAGCTAAAGCAAAGGAGAGTCTTTCTTATAAGCACCCCAAGGGTGGCTGGTGGAACCCAAGAATGCAAATTGGGCCTCAGGAGCAACTGGGGCCAAGGACTTAAAGATCATCAGTGTGCCTGGGAGTGTGTGTGGTCATTCCTGACTCTCTGCTTCCTCTCCCAGGTCACATGCCAGGTAATGTGGCTACCATCACACATGAGAACTTCAGATTGATCACAGTCACTCTTCCCAGCTTCAAAAATGCTTTGGGGAAGGAATGACTGGCAGGGGAGGATCACAGGAAACCATAGCAGCTCCCTCAGTAGCCACGTGAGTAGATGGAGGGCAAGGGGAAGAGGAAGGAAGGAAGCTAGTCAGTTCCACAGGGAAAAGGATGCTGGGAAGACCTTCAACTGGATGAGTCTTACAGTGGCCTTGAGTAAGTTAAAGCACCTTTTGAACCCTGGGTACATCATCAAAAGGATGGGGATGACAGCATATTCCCCCGAGAGCTGTTGTGAGGACAAAAGAAGACGTTGTATGTAAAACGCTTGGCTTGGTGCCTGGGACATGGTCAATACCCAATAAATATTAGCTATTACTATTATTAACTCTGAGCCATTGCAAACTCACAGTGCGGGCTCAGTTTTACTCCTTATAAATAAACATTATTGTACTAAATCTCTTGGCACACAAGATGCTCATCACCAGTACTTTTTCCATTTTGGAAAAGTGGGAAAACAGCTGAAGGCAGAGATATGAGGTCCCCCCAAAGAATCTGTTCTAGGGTCACAAAGGATCTGGCAGGTGCGACAGGAAAGCTGGGAGTAAGAATCTTTAAATGTGTCTTCGCTGAGCCTCAAAAATGGTAAAAGAATCCGCCTGCAATGCAGGAAACCCAGGTTCCATCCCTGGGTTGGGAAGATCCCCTGGAGCAGGGCATGGCAACCCACTCTAATATTTTTGCCTGGAGAATTCCATGTGCAGAGGAGCCTGGCAGGCTACAGTCCATGGAGTCGCAAAGAGTCGGACACAACCGAGCCACTAACACTTTCACTTTCTCTGAGTCTACACCCTCATATATTTCATGGCAGACGAAAGATTTGAGTGCCCTGAAACTGGATGTGAGTTCTGCATTTCTGCCTGCCCTTCCTCATTTCCAAAGTTCCAGTCTCCTTGGTCTGCCATTCAGCCTCCCTGGAGCTGGCAAAGTGGATGAGGCCACAAAGGTCTGGGAGCCCTTGGCTATGGAGGAAGGAAAATGGGTTCCTTGCTACCTCTGTCTTAGAGGTAAGGCTCTTACAAAGCCGTTTGCAGTTTGGGACTCTTCCATGCAGTCAAGACCTCTCTCTCATGCCTGCTCCCCTCCTCCTCCCCAGACTCCGTGAGTCCATCATTAGAGAATATTTTCTTGGTTGGCAGGTTAGGGCTGAAGAAGGGAATCAAATGAAGGAGGGAATCAGACAGTCAGAGCCCGAAATGCCACATGCATCAGTCTAATTTATTCAGACAAGTTTTCATCTGGGTATTTTCTATACTATCAAACTCTGTATCCTTCAGTGAAGACATTTGTCTTAGCTGAATAAAAACTCTTAATGGTTTAATAAAAAGCACTTAACTCAGTTTTCCTAGTTTTATGAGTGCCTCGAGGTCCTTCAGGAGAGCAAACATCTTTGCCGGGATCATTGAGGGAAACAATTATTTTTCTGCATTCTGATAGATTATTTTGTGGAAGGAACAGTTCCAGATGCTCATGATATGCTCCCAGATTCTCTGAAGCTCCATCCAAGGACAAGGTATGCTCAGTGATGGAGCCAGTGGTGGTCCTCCTTCCTTCCACAGCTGACCTGCCAGTCCCTTCAAAGACATCTTCCCCTTCTTTATTCCTTTCTTGAAATAGCATCTGTACCATTATCATCACCAATTTGTTCTGCTCAGAATAAATGGAGAAAAGAGTCTGGAGGTCAGTTAGAACCAAGTGCCAGGAGCAGAAGCCAAACAGGAAATTGGGTTAGTAGAAATTTCATGAGGATGAGAACTACTGGGGAAGCAAAGGAGGACTCAGTGGAAATAAACAGGCAAGGGTCAGAGAGGGAGAGAGAGAGGAAAGCAGAGTAGGCAAGGGGTATGTGGGCTGCAGAGGCAGAGAGTGGGGAGGACAAAGGAGGGGACAGATCGAATACAGAAGCCAAGGTCAAGTGAAGGACTGGAGCACCACACCTGAGCACAGGACACAGGAACACACACGGTGCCCCCAGGACTCCTAGAAGAGAAACTGGCAAGAGCCAATGCCAGGAAGAAGGGAGCAAGAAGGTGGAAGACCGTGGGAGACAGCAAAAGCAGTGAATGCAGAGATTAGAGGTGGTTAGAATGAAGGGATTCACGGGAGCACAGAGATGGTTTCCTGTTTTTTTGACTGCATGGTTTGTGGGATCTTAAGACCCCACCCCCCACCCAGAGATTAAACCCAGGCCCTCCCCAGAGTGAGCAGAGCCCTAATCAGGGAATTCCTCTGAGATAGCTTTAATTTTGCCAATAAGTATATAAAGTGTGTATCACAATAAACTATGGAAAATTCTGAAAGAGATGGGAATATGAGACCACCTGACCTGCCTCTTGAGAAATCTATATGCAGGTCAGGAAGCAACAGTTAGAACTGGACGTGGAACAACAGACTGGTTCCAAATAGGAAAAGGCTGTATATTGTCATCCTGCTTACTTAACTTATATGCAGAATACATCATGAGAAATGCTGGGCTGGAAGAAGCACAAGCTGGAATCAAGATTGCCGGGAGAATACCAATAACCTCAGATATGCAGATGACACCACCCTTATGGCAGAAAGTGAAGAGGAACTCAAAAGCCTCTTGAAAAAGTGCAAGCGGAGAGTGAAAAAGTTGGCTTAAAGCTCAACATTCAGAAAACGAAGATCATGGCATCTGGTCCCACCAGTTCATGGCAAATAGATGGGGAAACAGTGGAAACAGTGCCAGACTTTATTTTTCTGGGCTCCAAAATCACTGCAGATGGTGACTGCAGCCGTGAAATTAAAAGACGCTTACTCCTTGGAAGGAAAGTTATGACCAATCTAGATAGCATATTCAAAAGCAGAGACATTACTTTGCCAACAAAGGTCTGTCTAGTCAAGGCTATGGTTTTTCCTGTGGTCACGTATGGATGTGAGAGTTGGACTGTGAAGAAAGCTGAGTGCTGAAGAATTGATGCTTTTGAACTCTGGTTTTGGAGAAGACTCTTGAGAGTCCCTTGGACTGCAAGGAGATCCAACCAGTCCATTCTAAAGGAGATCAGTCCTCGGTGTTCTTTGGAAGGAATGATGCTAAAGCTGAAACTCCAGTACTTTGGCCCCCTCATGTGAAGAGTTGACTCATTGGAAAAGACTCTGATGCTGGGAGGGATTGGGGGCAGGAGGAAAAGGGGACGACAGATGGCTGGATGACATCACCAACTCGATGGACGTGAGTTTGAGTGAACTCCGGGAGTTGGTGATGGACAGGGAGGCCTGGCATGCTGCAGTTCATGGGGTCACAAAGAGTCGGACACGACTGAGTGACTGAACTGAACTGAACTGATATAAAATAAATGGGGGCTTCCTTGGTGGCTCAAATGGTAAAGGATCTGCCTGCAATGCAGGAGACCCAGGTTCCATCCCTGGGTCAAGGGATGATCCCCCGAAGAAGGGAATGTTTACCCACTCCAGGATTCTTACCTGGAGAATCCCATGGACGGAGGAACTTGGTGGGCTACAGTCCATGGGGTCGCAAAGAGTCGGACACGACTGAGCGACTAACACTTTCACACTATATAAGGTAAAGGCTCAGAGAGGTTATGACAGTTTATCCGTGCATTCATTCACTCATTAGGTCACTGAACAGTATTTGTTAAGCACCTTCTATGTGGCTGTTCTGTGCTGGGCACTAGGGACACCATGTTGAACCGAACAAGGTCCTTGCTCTCTAGGAGCTCACAGTCCGTGGGGGCATGTGGACAAGTGAACCAACAAGGGCGGCCTCGGGGGATGAGAGTTACAACATTCAGGGGTCATGGGAGCCAGCACAAGAGGCTCGTGACAGCCTTGTGGACCAGGTAGGGTAATGCAAGCCCAGAGGCTGGCCACCAAGAGCCTCCAGCTTCAGAGGGGTTCAGTGACAGAGCCTGAACTGGGGGCCCAAGCTCCTGGTTTCCAGCCCCCTGCATCCAGCTGCTTCTGGGTCTGATTTCACCTCCATCAAACTCCCACATTCTGACAACTCATCTCTAAGCTAAGTGCAGAGGTTCAAAGCCAATAGCAGCCTCCTTTCATATGTATTAGGAAATCCTTCAGTGGCTCAATA
Organism: Bos indicus; assembly: GCF_029378745.1. Classification (NCBI taxonomy): domain Eukaryota; kingdom Metazoa; phylum Chordata; class Mammalia; order Artiodactyla; family Bovidae; genus Bos; species Bos indicus. The sequence goes on along the minus strand of NC_091775.1, from coordinate 57,512,334 downwards.
GTCCCTTCAGGATCAAATCCAAACTCCTAGCATCCAGGCCTCCATTCCCTCCTCCATCTGGCCTGTTTATGCTCCATCTCTCTTATTCCCACTGTGTTCCGGCCTCAGTGAAGTACCTGAAGTTGCGTGAATGGGCCTTCATTCTTTTACAGATAAGCCTCCTTTTCCTGGGGCTTGTTCCCTGTATTTGCCCAGCCCCCAACCTTACTGTGCTTGACCTCATATTGAACTCATCCCAAGACTCAGCCCAGGTTCTTCCCCCTCTTAAAGATCACTGGCCCTCTAACTTTCCCTCTAAGCAGTGTGACCAGGTGTCCCCTCCCTTAGGCTCCCACTGCAGCTTTCTGGTGGAACTGACCACAATGTTTTAATCATCTCTTGACATGTCTGTCTCCTCTGGGAGACGGCAAGGCAGGGATGGTAGCCTGCTCATTCATCTTTACTACTGGTACCTGGCATAGATTCTTACCTACACAAAATCTGGTAGAGCTGGGGAGCTGACTTGAAAGAAATTTGGGGAGCTGACTTGAAAGAAGTCCCCAGTGAAATGAGCTGCAAATGGCCCCTAATTCAGTTTGGAATGATTGGTCAACCTTTCCTCTCACTTGAGACAAGTTTTCATCTGCAAAACAGAACTTTGGGGTGCCCCATGGGAGACCGTTCATTAACTGGGGTCTCCATCTGGTGAGACCTTGTGTGAGGGCACCAACATGGCCTGGGGAAAGTGCAGGATTGAATTTCAGCTCTTGATGCTAACTTCCCATTTTAGAGAATCCTAGAGGAGTTTCAGTGGGTTTGGCTCCTATAATCAATCATGAAGGGAAAAGAGAGCTCTGAACTTCTTCATTTATTGCATTGTTCTTACTGGTTAATTCATTCATACATTCAACTAATTATTATAAAACATAGGGCCCTAGGTCGCAAAGGTCCCCTGGAGAAGGGAATGGCCACCCACTCCCGCATACTTGCCTGGGAAATTCCATGGACAGAGGAGCCAGGCAGGCTACAGTCTGTGGGGTTGCAAAAGACTTGGACACGACTGAGTGACTAAACAACAACAACAGGGCTAGATATTTACCTTCTGAGCATATCCTCTTGGTATGTTTATTTTGATATGCTCAGGATACAGACTGTTACTGTTCTGCACTGAGTAAACTTTAATCAGTTATTTCCTCATTAGATTACAGTAGCATATAAGCTTATGGTTCATGCAATTCATTTTATCTTTTTAAATTTAATAAGACACAAGTTGGATGGTCATTAAGGGTCTCCTGTTGTGCATGCAGAACTGAAAATAAACATGGATAAAATTAACTCTGGTTCATTATGTTCAGCAAGAAAAGTGTTATCCCTTGCAGTCATCATAGTAAGGGCCGCAAAGGCAAAGTCAGGAAGAGGTAGTTCCATTTCCTTCCCCTTCCTGTGTCCATGCGACATAAATAACATGACAGTTAAAGTAGTGAAGCTGGTCATCCTAGTAGCTGATTTGGATCAGCACAGTGCAGTCTAGTGGACTTCAGTCATTCACTCTTTTAGAATCTAACGATGAATGAAAACTGTTTCTGCCTTTAAAGAATTCATAGGGTCATACCTGGAAAACGACAGTGAACTTACCACTAGATATTGGTACATCTAGTGGGCAGGGCTGTGGCTGGGGAGGCAGAGCTTATCAGGGAGGCCCTGCAGAGGAGGTGACCCCTGGGCATTATTCCGATGGCTCTGGTACAGAGGAATCCCAACCGCCACTCACAATAGGGGCCTTCCCTGATGCCTTAGACAGTAAAGAATCTGCCTACAATGCAGGAGACCCAGGTTCAATCCCTGAATTGGGAAGATCCCCTGGAAAAGGGAATGGCTACCCACTCCAGTATTCTAACCTGGAGAATTCCATGGACAGAGGAGTCTGGTGGGGTCTACAGTCCATGGGGTCGCAAAGAGTCAGACACAACTGAGCAACTAACACATACTCCAACAGGACACACTGGGTCAAGGCTTTCTGCACAGAAGAATATGTCTGTTCCTAGAGAAAAGTTCTGGGTCCACAAGATTCCCCAGACTCCTATCTGGGTTACCAGAGTGAACTAGAGAGTCATCTGGAAAATCGGCTTCTGGTAGTGCTCCAATTGGAATGATACACCAAAAACCAGAAAGTAATATTTAGCCAGTGGTCCATCCCCAACCATCATCCTCTTCCCCAGAGCCACCCACAAGAGAAAAGTCTGATAGGATAGGTATTTTCTCTGATCATCCTAGTGGGGCTGTGTCTCAGGGGGACACCCTAACAGCATGGGTCACCCTAGGGCTGGGGAAGGGCCTTACCTTCTCTCCAAGAAACAGAACAATCCCTTGTTCATACCTAAAATCCATCTGACGAAGGGCTTAGTGAGGGAAGGGAGCACCTTAAAATTCATCTGAGATTCTTATCCCCAGAATCATTTAGGGAACCAGAATTTTTCATGCCTGGGGCTTTCCCTTCAATGATTAGTACCAGCACAGATGTTGGAAAAATGTTAACAGTGGCCTCTACTGTCCAGACCTAGTATTACCACATACTTAAATCTTGTCTAGGTATTTTCATTCATTCATTCATTTGTTCACTCATTCATTCATCCAGTCATTTTTCAGTAAACACTTATTGAATGTACTATATGTTAAGCCAGTAAGACAATGTGACTCAAAGGGTGCAAGAATGAATGCCCCCCTCTCCTTCCCCTAACCTAGAATTTTCTCTCACTGGTCCAGATGCGGAGCCAGAGATTTACAAATTCCTCTCCCCTTGGTATTTAGGCATCATACTCCACTGTGACAATGCAGTAGGTTTTCTGTTTAAGGTAACATATTACTCCTTGGTAGTCATTAACACTTTAGCAGAAATTAGGTTATTCTATCAGAAAGAATACTTGAGGTGAATAAATACCAATATGTGTGGATTAATAAAAGAATGAGAAGTGGTCTAGGATACGCGACTAGATAGAGTAGTGAAATGAGACTCAAAAGGTTTGAGAAAGAGAATTGAAGACATTAGGCATCTTGAGAAAAGAGGGAAGTCAGAGAAAAGTAGCGTAACTAATGCCTTTGGGGGACGAGTTCTCCGTTCAAATCCTCTCTCATTTACTAGCTTTGGATTTCAGGTGGGCTTTTCAGTTTGTTTTTGTTTTCACTGTTTGAGCTTTTGTTCTTGTTGTCATTGGTTTGTCTTTTTTTCTTTTTTGCTGCACTGCAGAGCTTGTAGGATCTCAGTTCCCCAACCAGGGATTGAACCCAGATCACAGCAGTGAAATCCTGGAATCCTAACCACTAGGCCACCAGGGAACTCCCCTCTGGTGGGCTTCTTAACCTCTCTACACCTCCCTCCCAATTCCTCACATAACAGTGGTAGGAATTAAGTTGTTTTCATGTAAAGTACTTAGCACAGTGCCAAGCACTGAATAAGTGTTCAGTAAACATTTATCATTATGACTAGAGGGGAGGAAGGAGGAGGCTGTGGAGGCAGAGGGGACAAACTACTACTCACAGAGTGACTAAGTCCAGCCCTTCCCTCTGCCCATCACCTTCTCTGGGCAGATCTCTTTCAGTGAGCAGCCCTGGGTGAGTCTCAGCATCTGACCTCACCGCTGGACAGGGCTCCAAGGATCATCAGCCCAGAGACTGGCAGAAGGAGCCCTGGGGTTGCTGTCAGGCCCGCAGCTGCCGTGAGTAGGCTGAGGAAAAGGCTTGGTGGAGACGCTATGGAACTTTGCACACATGTGCAGACGGGTCTCTGTGGCCAGGGCTGGCCTGTCCCCCTCTGCCCCTTCTCCTACTTGGCTAGTGTCACTACTCATCAATGACCCTTCTGAGCAACATGAACACAGGAGCCACTTCCTGGAGGTCTCAAAGGCCTTAACTTTTTTCTAAAATCAGATTTGAAGTAGATTTGTCCATGGTTATGCATCTTCCAAAATTAGCATGCCTCATTAGCTTGGCTCAGAAGTAACAGGAAAATGCAGCTATCCACAGCAGCTGGGAGGGTTTTCAAAGGAACCAACTGGCCACAAAGCATAACAGAAGGATGCCATGAGGTCCTTTAAAATCCACATCTCAGATCCGGGGCTCAGATCTTGATGAGGCAGTAAGCCATGAGGAGCCAAGGCCTGTTGTTATTTTAGTCTGGCATTAAGGATGGTATATGGGGTGAAACTGAACACCAACCTCAGGACTCTGGCTGCCATGTCCAACCAACAGACCCATGTATGACAGGAGCCGATGGGCCCACAGAGAGCTTAGAGAAATTAGAGGGCTGAGCCTGAGGTTACCAGATCACCAGGATTAAAAGTTTTATGGAGGGACTTCCCTGGTGGTACAGTGGATAAGAATTCTCCTGCCAATGCAGGGGACATGGGTTTGATCCCTGTTCTGGGAAGCTTCCACATACCATGGAGCAGCTAAGCCATGCACCCAACTATTGAGTCCGTAGGCCACAACTCCTGAAGCCTGCATGCTCTAGGGCCTGGGAGCCGCAGCTACTAAGCCCACATGTTGCAATTACTGAAGTCCATGCGCCTAGAGCCAGTGCTCTGCAACAAGAGAAGCCACGGCAATGAGAAGCCTGTGCACCGCAACGAAGAGCAGCCCCAACTCGCTGCAACTAGAGGAAGCCTTCGTATAGCATCAAAGACCCAGCACAGCCAAAAATAAATAAATTCATTAATTTTTTAAAAGTTTTAGGGAGAAGAAGATGAGCGTTTTACCGACTTGAAGAGTCCCCACCTGAGTAGCCTAATCACTGGACTTAGAAGAGATTGAAACAAAATGGGTTCCACCTTGGGGATACTGACTTGTTAGTAGAGGGGGAACTTCTTCAGTGGGTATTCCCTGGAGGGGCCTTCTGCATATATTCCAGTCCAGTGCTAGAAAAATAGTGGCCCCGAATTTGTCAAGAAAACCAAAGAGTTATCCAGTCAACCCTCCATATCTCTGGGTTCTGAGTCCAAGGGTGACCTGGAACCAACTCCCCTCCTATACCAATGAATGACTGTACCATCCATGGAGAGGGGGGTCCTTTCTACTGCAAACAGGGGCGGTTGGGCAGCCAGTTGGTGAATCAGAGAGTCAACATGGGGTGAACTCTTGCCAGTGGTTGATTGTCTGGAGTTTGAATCCCTGCTCTACAGTGTGTATAATCTTGAACAATTTTTTAAAACTCTTTTGAATCTTAATTTTCTCACCTGTCAAATGAGGATCATAATGTCAAGTTACAATTAAGATAGAATGAAATAACATTCATAAAAGGCTTGGCACAAGATAAATGCTCGAAGGGTAAGGCTAATATAACCCATATGCCCTAGGATTTACCAGCCTGTAACCATAGTGTAGAGTCCTATTTCCTTTTAATGCCTGCATTTGTACAGTATGAGCCCCAGTGGCCTAATTGCCAACAGTCATAAGGAGAATTTAACAAGAGGAAACTGACAGCTTAAGCACAATTTCTGGAGAAACAAGAGCAGGTCCTACTATAGGGAGGTGGCCACATAACCCCGTACAAATACAGTCCCTCGATGTCCTTTTCCCCAGTGGAGTGGAGGGCACTTCGAGCTGCGTGCTGATCTCCCTCCACCCTTTCTTACGTCATCTGCTCTGGTGGCTCCTTGAAGGAAAAGTGCAGATAGTAGAGTTTTCTGTTTGTTTGCTGTCTGTTTGATGGAGGGTAGATAGGTGTTCCCGAAGGATGCTGGTCTGGATAGAATTAATTCACAGATACCAAGATGAGCCCCAGGGTTAGCTCTACTCCACCTCTGGAGCCACACCAGAAAGGGATTCTAGTGCTTACAAAGTGCAGAAGCAGATGGACAGACATCAAGCACAGAGACATCAAGAGACTTGCACAAGGTGTGACCAGGAATCAGTGTTTGCAGGGGACCCCACTTCTGCTCACTGTTGCACTCTGCATTCTTTCTAAATTTACATAGCCAGATCCTGCCTGCTCCATTCCCCATCCTTCTCTTCCTCTCATCCACTCATACACATGTCGCTCCATGTGGGCAAAACATGTACACATCTTGAAAGCTGGTACAAGTTTTCTCACCCGAAACTGTGTAGGACTGTGTGTATAAATTAAACTGGGAGTTTCCAATTATCCGCTCCAAAGAGAATTCCCAATGAAGTGAAAAGTCCAAGAGAGCAATTACACATAACCCCAAATGGTTTATTTTTCATGTGAGCGTGAAAGTTTTTTTCTCTTTGCAACACATTTCTCTATTGCGCCTTGCTCTCACTAATATTCAAATGAATCTGCATTCTTTGAGCACCCAGCCAGTGACAGCAGAGGCAGCGGGCCACCCAGAAGCATGCTGGGTGGCAGAAGAAGCCAGTTGGAGATTAAACACTTGTTCTGCAGAGATCTGCACTTAAATGGCCCATCCCCACCACTACAGATGGCCAAGGGACACACAGGAAGAGGGAGAGAAACAGGAGAGGGGACAGATAATTTCTGAAGGTTCTTTCCAACTCCGTGTTGGTGTAAGAACTCACTGTGTGTGCTAGGTGTGTGTGCCACAGTGAACTCAACCTTCGCCTAATCTTCCTGCAAATACTTCTGTCTCTTTCTCTAGATCCTCTAAGCCCCAGCTAGCCTTTTCCAACTCCCAAGCCAGCAGCATCTTTCTGGGTCTTGTATTTGTATGATTTCCAGTATGCTGGGCTTGTCTGTTTTCATTAGATGCTGCTCGCCACAGGGCAGGGAGCCGGGTCCCCACGCTTCGGAGATGCACTGAGAATGTCCGGCACTTTATAAACAATACAAACAGACACGAAATTGGTTAATGCCTGAGATAAGCAGTTGACACAAAAATCCCCATGTAGATGGCATTGCAATGAGAGGTAAAAGCACAACCCTCCACGTGGGGTTGTGGGAAGCGAGCTCTTCAAAAAGATAAATGTTACAATCCAGAAAATTTCATCAGCCAAAATATTCTAAGCAGGTTCCTCTGAGTATGTGTGGAACATATGAAAATGGCATATCCCCTTTTACGCCGGAGCTAGAAAAGAAAATGTTATTAGTGGGAATGACATATGTGAGCTTCACTGTGAATAAATATACAGTGTCTATATATATATATTATATGCAAAATAATAACACCTCAAATCTATATGGTGTTTTTCTTCCCAGGAACTAAAAGTGATCCATGGTTATTATTATCTCATTTATCCTTGCAGTTTTTTTTTTTCACTTATATTTTCCTAGCATATTACCAAAATATAGACACATTTAAGAGTCAGTTCTTTGGCTCTCCTTTCCCACGCAGGCCTACCTTTCCATTACACTCTTAAAATGTACTTAGGGGAAGAAGTGCTAACCCCATTATGGGATCTGGCAGTTTATTCATCAGCCTAGAGATTGGGTGCCCCCTTAGCGCTATGAGTCTCAGGTCCTGCGTTTGCTTCCCCCAAACTCCATCCTGAGCTTCCATGCAGTTCCAGCTCCCCAGGGTCACCATCTGGGGTCCAAGGAGAATATTAGATGATAGGCTTCTATTACTCTGAGTTGCACACCAAGTTGTTATTATCTGCTAATGCATTTGCAAAAATTACTTAGTAGATTCATTAATCCACTTTCCAGTGAACCCAGAAAGGATTGTTAAGTAGAGACCACTGTTTTTTTCCTTGAGAGATGTGCCCTTGGGGAACTAGAGAGGGGATGTGGAGTGCATTGTTTCAGCCATCTCCAAAGAGGGGAGGCCCAGAGGGCCTCAGAGGCAGGCCTTGGGACACAGGGGACTGTGGATCCAGGGAACAGGGAACACCCAAACCACTGTTAAGCAGTTCTACCCAAAGCAAAACCTAATCTGTACAGTGTTCTGAGCTAGAAAATCCTTTTGACGTTCATCATCATCTCCTCTGGGCGGTTTTCTAAGTCAGACTATTGTAGAGAGGTATAAACTGATGGCTCAGAGAGACGGTGGTTTTCATGAGGTCTCCCTGTCTTGTCATCATGGCATATGCAAGCTTCATTCTAAGACCTGGGAGATAGTCCTATGGTCACCAAGGATCTCTCCTGTTGTTTCAGGTGTCCCAAGATGGAGTGGAGTGAGACCAGGACCGCAGGTATAGGTGTGTCGATAGATTCGTGGCCTTTAGGATGGCAACCAACATGACATTCCTTTCACTTGCCCACTTGGGCTACATGGGGTCTTCCTGTCCGGCTCTCTTTTATCACCGTAGAGCTTTACTCTTTACTCTTCTGACTCTAATGCCTCGCCCCCTTCACTGCAGAGCTGGCTTGCTTCTTAAAATGCCATTTTATTCAATATCATAGGACTGTCGAAGTTTTGAGATGCAGCCAGATACTCTGGAAGAAATGCCAGATGATTTCAAATTCCTAATTACTTCTTGAATTCTCCTCCTGATATTTATTTATTGATACTAAATACACTGGAAAGAAACAATTTTTCTTTTCTTATCCAGGATAAGAGCAGGATGATTCAGGAGCTCTGGATTCTATTTGGACAGTAATCAGGGGCACTTTTCTGAAGGAGGCCATCTGTACTTGGAAGGATGAACATAATTCAATAGATATTGGGGCGGGGGAGGAAAAGGGTATTCCAGGGCACATAGAATACACAGGGCAGAGCATGTGCCAAGGCACAGAAGCGTTAACCCAGAACCATGTATTCCTAGGACAGTAAGTATTCTGCATTTGTGTAGCATAAACGGTGAGTAACAGGAGATATGCTGATGCTGAAGCTGAAACTCCAATACTCTGGCCACCTGATGCGAAGAACTGACTCATTGGGAAATACCCTGATGCTGGGAAAGATTGAAGGCAGGAGGAGGGGACAACAGAGGATGAGATTGTTGGACAGCATCACCAACTCAATGGACATGAGTTTGAGCAAGCTCCAGGAGCTGGTGATGGACAGGGAAGCCTGGTGTGCTGCAGTCCGTAGGGTCGCAAAGAGCTGGACATGACTGAGCAACTGAACTGAACAGGAAATAAAGCCAGAGGAGTATACCAAAGATCATACCAGAGAAGACCCTTTTTGTGCCAAAGAGCTTGATTTTATCCCTCTCACCCCTGAAAAGGTAGTATATCCACAATAGTTAACATCACTTCCTTCAGTTCCTTAACCAACTCATACCAGCCTCCCCATACCTTCTCCCCAAGCCCTTAGGTGATGGAGATAAGCAGATAAAGATATAAAAGGTGCCATGATTTTTTTAAACTTCTGCTTTGGCAGAATAAAGTGTCCCTGGTGGCTCAGACGGTAAAAGCATCTGCTTGCAATGTGGGAGACCTGAGTTCAATCCCTGGGTTGGGAAGATCCCCTGGAGAAGCAAATGGCAACACCCTTCAGTACTCTTGCCTATAAAATTCCATGGATGGAGGAACCTCGTAGGCCACAGCCCGTGGGGCCACAAAGAGTTGGACATGACTGAGTGACTTCATTTTCACTTTCGGCAGAATAGTGGAAGGGAAATGGGAGGAGAAGATGGTTTGGGCAAGGAAAGTTGATAGAAGAGGTTAGGGGGAGTCTACTAATAGATGTGTCAGTGAGAACTTGAAGGAAAGTGGAGAGGGGAATGGAGATGAGGGGTTTGGGGACTCTGAGGCTGCAGATGGGATTTGGTGACTTGGAGATAAAGAGCTCACACCCCCGGGCATCCTGTTATGAGAGTGACTGTTGTATGGACCTTCTCAAGTTGTGCCCAAATCACTCACTCACTTAACAAAGATGGCACACTGTCCAGGTGACTGGCATTGCTCTAAGCATGTTAAAAAGTATTAACTAATTCCATCCTCCGAGAATCCCAGGGACGGGGGAGCCTGGTGAGCTGCCATCTCTGGGGTCGCACAGAGTCGGACACGACTGAAGCGACTTGCAGCAGCAGCAGCAGCAGCCCATGAGGTAGGAACCACTGTTACTCTCACTTCACAGACAGAAAAGTCGAAGCGTGGAGCAGTCACGTAGCTGGTGTGTGGTGGAGATGTGGTCTCAGTGTCTTGCTTCTAGCACCTCTGCTGTGCCCTCTCTCAGTTAATTCTATAATGTTCAATAAATATTGAACACCTGTCTACCCCCGTATATCTGAAACTCTTTACCCGCTATTGTAAGCACACTACCCTTGTGCTGCTTGCTCTAAGTGTATTCTTTTTCACCAGGGGCAGCCTCACAGGCATTCAGAGACAGAGATTGACACTACTACTGAAACCATCATTCTGTGGTTTCCAGAAGTTTCCAGATGTTCCCATTGACACTCCAGGGAATACCTGGCTATGGGCTATCCTCTCACGTCCTTGGATCACTTTCTTCTTCTGAAGAATAAACTCATAGCCCAGTGCTCCAGTCCCAAGCTGTGGGTCTTATATTAGTTGCTACAGCTGCCATAATAAAATATCATGAACTGGGCAGCTCAAACAGCAGAAATCTATTTTCTCCCAGTGTGGAGTCTGGAAGCCCAAGGTTAAGGGGCCAGAAGGCTTGGGTTCCTCTGAGCCTCTCTCCTTAGCTTGTAGATGGTGACCTTCTTGCTGTTGCTTCATGTAGTCTTTTCTCTGCCCCGGTAGCTCTGTGTCCTAATCTCTTCTTTCAAGGACACTAGCCACATTGAATAAGTGCACGTATATCAGTCTCATTTTAACTTGATCACCCCTTTAATGATCTTTTCTCTAAACATGGTCATATTCTGAAGTTCTAGGGGTTAGGACTTCATACGAATTTTGGATGGAAACAACATAGCCCATAATATGACTCTCCTCCCCATCACCTCTGGCTGCCTGGCCCACAGCTCAACGTCCTCCCAAAGACACATCTTTGGAAAGACATCATATTATAGATGGCTATAATACATAGGTGGCTCATATTATAGAGCCACCTCCCTGATGGCTCAGATGGTAAAGAATCTGCCTGCAATGCAGGAGACCTAGGTTTGGTCCCTGGATCAGGAAGATCCACAGAGAGGGGAATGGCTACCCACTCCAGTGTTCTTGCCTGAAGGGTCTCATTGACAGAACAGCCTGGTGAGTTACAGTCCATGGGGTCACAACAGTCAGACACGACTGAGCAACTAACACTTTCACTTTCATATTATAGAAATAAAGTGAATTAAGTTAAAATGTATGCATGTAACATGGATCGTTCCAGAAGCAGGGAATTTTTTGTGTCTGTGATTCCTAAAATGACATCCCTTTCCCTCCTTCCCACAGAGTGGCTGGTGCTCTGACAGCTCAAGGGGAGGCAGTGGTGATAAAAGCACAGAGGCTAGCCATGAATCTTCTCATTTTAATGCACTTCATTAAAACCAGCATTTTATTACAAAGACCTGCCAAAGTGAATATTAGACAGAAATGCATGTTAAGCTGCCATTGATCTTTCTGGGTAGATTGTACATTAAAGAGTGTACTTTCTCAGTCTGTTAGCTGCTCATACATAAAAGGGAAGCAAGAATAAAGGTAAAGTGCTTCAGCCTTATCCTTCCAGCGTCACTATGGCTACCCATAGGGGTCGAGTGGGCAGAATCAGGCGAGGAGTAGGAGACAACCCAAATCTCGTTTCCAAAGCTTTTTAGACATATGGGACATGGCCATCTGCTCTGCCCACCCAACTGGCTGTACCCCAGGCTTGGGAGGTCACTGCTGGTTTACTAGATTCTCTTTCCAACCTGGAGCTTCTGATCCCCAGGAGAGGTCTGAGTTGTTTCATGTTTTAGAAACAATAGTTTGGCTGGAGGCATGTCCAAAATCATGTTTCTTTCTTCATCAAGGGGACAGTGTAATTCGAGATGAGGGCCAGGGGTACCTTTGAGGTCTGCTAGTGATTAACGAGTGTGTACACACATGTTTGTGTTACCTTATTGACGTGGACAGAAACCAGATGTTTAAAGAAAAGAGGAGGAAAATGTGTTTGGCAGCTGGGAAAGAAGTGTTAGGAAGAAATCATATGTCTTGGGTTTACTAGACCCAGAGATGGAGTTAGTACTTGTCTGCAGAGTTGGATAATCCTTACTATGACTTCTGTCTGCTAAAATGTAATAATTCAAGAGGAGTGAGTAGGGCTTACTTAGGAGCTAAGAGCTAATACTGCCAGAAAAATAACTTCTTCCAGGACCACCACTTATTTTAAAACAGTCACCTCTCTTATCACTCTTCTATCTCCCACCCAACTCCAGACCCTCCCACCCGTACTTCTTATACCCTGGCTTAACCTGTACCTGGGTATAACTCTCAAAATCTAGAGGTTCTTAATCTTCAGCATGAAGATGGTCTGTGACATGGACTCCAGGGGTGTCCATCAGGTACTGGTTTAGAAGAGCAGATGACAGCATGACTCATCATTGGTTTAACTGATGGTGGTAAAGGTTAGAAGAGTCAAGAGAGACTCAAGTGACCCAAAAGGACACAAACAACCAGATACTCACTTCCTCTAAAACATCATCCCTTCCCAACTTAACAGCTCTACCAATCCTTGCAAATCAACACACAGCCCAGATTATTAATACTGCAACAGGCACAGACTGACACGATCACTGGTTCTGTCCAGGATCACAAATAAAGATGTTGACAAGCTGGGATGCAACAAGTACAGAGACAAGAGGGGAAGGACATGAGTGAATTTATTACTCAGACCGATGTATCAACTTCCGTCTTATGATGACTCGTAAGACATTCCTTGTGTTTCACTAATTGCAGTGCACTTATTGCTCTTCTCTCTGCAGTGTCTGATTCAGATGTTCATTAGCTATGAGATTCCTGGTCTTGACAGTGCACACTGGCTTCCGCCCCTCAACCCCACCCCAGTGGTCCATCCATCCCACGACCACATGGAAACTGCTCAAGTTGCTAGTGCCATCTAGTTACCTGCATTTCTTCATTTTATCTGACTTGCCACTTGTTTGGTAGCATTGACCTCTTACTCAAAGATTTGGCGCATCCCCACCTAGCGCCAGCCCTGTGCCAAGTGTTCAGCTGCCAGTGATGCTGGACAACCTCACCAAAGGGCTAATGAAAAAGCAAGTGAGTAAACAGTTACAAAGTACAGAGATACAGGCTGTGTTCAAAGGGGACTAGGAATACTGGGGTGGAGGGGAGCCTAAAGGAGGCGCGTTTCTTCTCTCCGAGAGCTGAGCCTTGACTTTAGGTTGATTCTCTTTGGGGAGATTCATCACTGTGACTCTGCTCTCTCTACAGACATCCTCCTCTGCCAGCCCGTTCCATGTTGAGGCTCCCCCTGCTTCATCTTCTGTCTTCTTTTCTTTTCACCCTGCTCCTTTTCTTCGAATGATCCAATCCATTCCCATTCCCAAGGAGGCAGCTATCATGTTTACGCTGGTGAGTCTTAAATCTGAATCTTTCTCCTGAGCTCTAGATCCACATAGCAGCTGCTTATTTGATTTCTACGTAGATGATCCCTAAAATGCAACCTTTCCAAATCTGAACTCATTCTCTGTACACCCACCTCTCCATATTCTACTCTTGTTACAATTCCTTTTCACAGTCAATTATTCCACACCATCATCCCAGATAGAAGTCTCACAGGCATCCTTGCCTCTTCCCCGCCTGCCCCACCCCAGCCTAGGGGTTGTCACTGCACATTTGCCCTCTGAAGGGGCTCATGTTATTGCCCTTTATGTCCTGCTCGTTTGCCCTGTGTGATGCCCTCAACATGTTCTACCTGGATCACGACAGTTGTCTCTAGGCTGGTCTCCACATTTTCATCCTTGGTGTCTCTACACTCCAGTTTATGCAGCATACTGAAATTTGTCCAAAGCCCAGGTCTGCTATTCTTAAAACTGTCAGATCCCACTTCTAGAGTCACGCCGCTGGAGGCCCCTGAGCCTGCCCTCCAGGCACTCTCACAATCTAGAATTTCTTCACTCTCTCAGCTCCTGCTCCCTCTCTTACCAATGTAAGCCCCAGTCCAGCTGGAAGAGGCCTTGCAACCCTCCTCATCCCCATCATTCAGGCTCCTCTATGTCTTTATGTATTTTTCCTGTCAATGGGGAAGCCCCAGCCCCCATGCCAACCTCAACCCCTGACTTGGTACATTTCTACTCATCCTTTAGGGTCCATCTCAAAACTCTCTTGCTCTCTGAACTTCCTCTGACTCAACCACACATAGTCAATTGCCCTTTGAGCTGTGTTCTCTTGGCAGTGAACCCTCCTGTAAGGACCACGAACTCCTCAGTGGCGGAGACCATGCCTTCTTTGCTGCAGAAGACCCAGAACATCTAGCAGAAAGCCAGGGTATATCCACCATCCTGCCCTCTGTGGCCGCACACTTGCTGGTCATCTCCAACCAGCAGCCCCATAGGTCCATCCAACTCAACAAGTCTGAAACCCAGCTCAGTGATTTCTTCACCATCTGCTCCTCTTTCTGAATTCTCTCTCAGTTGGTAGCAATCTCCAAACCAAAGACCACTGTGACTCTTTCCTCAAGCCTGTTTTCTGCCCATTTTACCTCCTAAAAATGTCTCGTTTCTGCCCTCTGCCCATCCCCAACTCCAACTCCAACACTCCATTTCTGACCTTCAGTGACTATCAACTTTATTGGCTGCAGCAAGAACCTCCCAATCAGCCACTCTGCCCCAGTCACCCCAGGCCAGGCTGCACAGACTGCCAGATTCACAGTCCCCTCCTTGATGACAGCGCTTCAATGGTTACCTTTCATCACTCAAAAAAAGTCCACCTGCTCAGTATGGACCCTCCAGAGTCACCTGCTTCTGTCCCTGACTACACCTCATGCTCTGGCCACACTGAAGCCCTAAATGAACCATGCCATTCCCACCACCATGCCTTGGCCCCTGCTCACCCTCTGCCCAGAATGCCCCTTTCCTTGGCTGTTCCTGCTCATACTTAAGACCAAAGCCGGCACCTGTCTCAGATTTCCCCCCACATCCTCACATTGGATTAATTTCACCTCCTCCATATTTTCATACTTCTTTCTGCATGTCATTCATTGCACCTACCACAATATCCCACACTCCTTGGAGTCACCAGCCATGTTGTGCAGGTTAGGAACTCAACAAATGTGGCATAAATGAGAATATTTTGCCAAAGGAATGTCTAAAGGTAAAGGAAAGGACTGCTGTTAGAAGCCAGATACTCTGTGTGCAGTATCTAAAGGAAGTCTCACATGAACTCCACTTGGCAAGTATTTTGCCTCCATCTGTATACCATCGAGGAAGCTAAAGTTCAGAGAGGGTAAGCAACTTGCCCAGAGACGACCATGAGAGATTCCAACCCACACCTACTCCTCTGTAACCATGCCCTTCCCTCCACACTGTGCAAGCTCCATTACTTGACCCGCAACTGCAAGCTCTCTCTCCTTCAGAAGGTGTTCGGGAAGGAAAGTAGGGGCCCAACTTCCTGGAGATCAAGATACTGCTCCTGCTACACTACCTACCTCCTCCTTGAGCTCTGATGTCTGCAGGCGCAGAGCCGTGCACAAGCTTCCTCGCTGCCATATCATATTGCAAGCTTCTATCTAATTTGCTGTTCCCTCTCTCCCTAAGGACACATTTACGTTACTACTTTAAAGGCAAGCTTCTCTCTATGAAGCAAGCATGAATCCATTTTTCACTGGAACTCACATTATGGGAAATGCAGTGCTTTATATATTAACGAGTAATTTTCTTGGCCCTATGCAGTTCAAAATTCAATAAATGTCGTTTAAGCCCAATTTTCCCACTTGTAGGTCAGAAAGCAGCCTCATGGGGGTGGGGAGAAAGTTCCCACATATTTCCTGGCTCTCCTCCCTGCCCTTACCATCCATCATGCCCACAGATAGTGGTATGCTCAGAATGGCCATCGCTACCGGCCAGCATGACAGCCACAGTTACAAGCACTGTGGGTCAAGGGGGCCCCAAGGC
This sequence comes from Bos indicus, assembly GCF_029378745.1. Classification (NCBI taxonomy): domain Eukaryota; kingdom Metazoa; phylum Chordata; class Mammalia; order Artiodactyla; family Bovidae; genus Bos; species Bos indicus. The sequence goes on along the minus strand of NC_091775.1, from coordinate 57,496,491 downwards.
CGCCATGTCATTGTCCCCCCTGCCTCCAAAGCTCGTGGCTGTCCCTTGATATCTGCCTGTGGACAAGACCTTCAAGCTTCTCCCCAGTGGCCTGAAACTCCACCCCTGGAAAGGTCATCCCTCTGAGGTAAACATTGCCCAGCTCTTCTGTTCTCTTTTAGAATGGAAATGCTCCATGAAGTCATTTACACCTTCACTTCATGGAGTTCATGGTTTCATTTTGTGAACCAGTTCATTCTGTAGTTTGACCTTGGGTTTGAAAGCATTATGGATGAAGCAGGAAGGGGCAGAGACAAAGTACTCTGCCTCTGTGGCTCTTCCAAGATGGAGCCTCTCTAGCTGGGAGGCGGAGGGTTGGAGCCCCACTCTGGGGGAGCATGGACATCACCCTTGGGCAGAACATATTTGCCCAGCTATGAGCACAGGACGCCTGGCACACTTAGGAATATGGGTCCAGGTCTGCTCTCTGCATCGAATAATAATTCAGTAAAATCTCAATTAAAACCAAAGTCATAAATCACATTTAATGTTGCCCGGATGGGTCGAATCTAATATGGCAGGCCTATTAATCATCTTCCAGGCCCTGGAATTCCAGCCTCCTTCTTCTGAGGATTCAGGGGTTAGGACCTATTTCTCCCACCCCAGAGACCAAAGGCCAAGGAGTTTGGGTACTGTGCCCTGTCCCCAGTGTGGGTCTTGGCAGCTTGTATATGGCCGGGGAACCCAGTATGGAAGGATAGCTGAGACCCCTAACCCAGCTTTTTGTCTGCTGAGTGTGGACCATTTGGGTGGGATGGTGACATGTAGATACAGTTGTAGGAGCTAAATGGGCACTCTGTCATATTGAACAAGTTATCCAAGGGCCAGACAATGACTGTTGTTACAACAAGTGGTGGGCACCAGTCATCTGGGATAAGAAACAAGATTTCCTGACACAGCAGATCAAAGATGGGAGCCCCACACAAGAAGCTGGGAGATGCCCTGCCTAGCTCAGGAAGACATGGTTGTGGTGGCAGGGCCTTGTCACTGGGCAGATCTTCAGGAGAGGACTCACATCCTGTAGTCCAAGCCTGGAAAGATGAGGTCAGGAGTGTACTTCCTGGGAGATTGAGGAACTGTGAAAGGAATCTAGCTGAGACAGCAGCCAGGTGACCAGCTGGGTTCCATGGGAGTCTTTTCTGAGGCCTCAAAACTCAGAGAGCCAAGCTGGCATCCACTAGGAGAGCCAAGGCTGAAGAATCACCTTTGAATGGCTTAATGAGCTTTGAAGCCAGAGACTGGTATTTGATTATTAGCTGTGTGTCCCTGAGCTAGGTTCTTCACCTCTCTGAACCTCAATTTCCCAATCTATCGCATAAGGTTTAAAGAATTTAACTCCCAGGATTTTTTTTTTTTTTTTATGATTAAAGGGCATGCTGCTGCTGCTAAGTCACATCAGTCGTGTCCAACTCTGTGTGACCCCATAGACAGCAGCCCACCAGGCTCCCATCCCTGGGATTCTCTAGGCAAGAATACTGGAGAGGGTTGCAATTTCCTTCTCCAGGGCATGAAAGTGAAAAGTGAAGGTGAAGTAGTTCAGCCGTGTCCGACTCTTCATGATCCCGTGGACTGTAGCCTACCAGGCTCCTCCGTCCATGGGATTTGCCAGGCGAGAGTACTGGAGTGGGGTGCCAAGGTCCAATATGATGCCATAGGTGACAAGTAAGGGCTTAAGTAATAAAAATGCTGTAATGGTGGAAAGGCCACTTCCACACAGCATGTTTAAGAGACCAGGGGCAGAGCTGAGGTCAAGGTTGCAGAGGCAGAGTCCAAGTTGGTGAAACAGGAGTATGAAAAGGTGGGGACCAAGATAGAGTTGTCTTAAGCCACCCCACAGCCAGCAGGTCTGCTTATTGGGAGGCCTCAAGGGATCAGCAGTGGAGAGATGTGAGCAACCAGTTCAGGGGGGCAGTGCCCGCTCCAGAGGTTGGTCTGGGCCATGAACATGGCTGCTTCAGAGCAAGTACAAGGTGCAGCTCTTGGCTGCTTCTTTACTTCTTCATCCCTGCTTCTTTCTTTAAATATCTATTTCTGTGTCCCCTACTATGTGCCAGGCATTGGAAGCTTGAGCCTAGGACCTCACACAGAGCTGAACCTACAGGGGTACATAGACCAGCAACTAGACTATACCCACACCGAGGGGAAAGCCAGTGCGGTCTAAGTTTTTTAAAAAGCTCTTTTAAAAAATCACATAAGGGCACTGAGCTGATGTGTAATCAATATGCTTTGAAATCTACTTAAGCATTTGTCATCAAGTCTCATTTTATTACACTGACTTATACAAAATAACAGCTGGCATTTATCCAGTACTTAGAGCTTCACTGGTGGCTCACAGGGTAAAGAATCTGCCTGCAATGCTAGAGACCCATGTTTGATCCCTAGGTCAAGAAGAGACCCTGGAGAAGGGAATGGCAACCCACTCCAGTATTCTTGGTGAGAAATCCCATAAATAAAGGAGCCTGGAGGACTACAGTTGATGGGGTGGCAAAGAGTCAGACTAACCAAATAAAAAAATTTTTTATGACACGCCTGCTAAAAAGTTTAGACGGATTATTTATTTTAAACACCCTGATCTAGGAGCTTCAGCAGGACTACTAGCCCTCTTTTATAGATCAGGAAATAGAGGCTAAAAGAAGGAAAAAAACTGGCCCAGGGTCTTACAGTAAGAGAGGAGGAAAGCTGGGATTTCCATTAAGGCCAGCTCGTTTTTGAACAGTCATACGTCATAGTATCCCGGAGAAGGCAATGGCACCCCACTCCAGTATTCTTGCCTGGAGAATCCCAGGGACAGAGGAGCCTAGTGGGCTGCCGTCTCTGGGGTCGCACAGAGTCGGACATGACTGAAGCGACTTAGCAGCAGCAGCAGCAGCCTGTCATAGTATCCACCGTCCAAGGCCAAGAGGGCCCTTGCTCATTCCTCCAGGATATCTGACTGCCACCTGGCGTGTGGGCCTGCAATGCATTGATGTCTCTCCTATCGGTCTGTGGAAGACTAGAAACAAATGGTCAAGGGGCTTCCCTGGTGGCTCAGGTAAAGCCTGTCAATGCAGGAGACATGGGTTTGATCCCTGGTCCGGGAAGATCCCACATGGTGTGGAGCAGCAACTAAGCCCATGCACCAAAACTATTAAGCCTGTGGTCTAAAGCCTGGGAGCCAAAACTACTGAGACCACGTGCCCCAATTACTAAAGCCCGTGGGCCCTAGAGCCCATGCTCTGAAACAAGAGAAGCCACAGCAATGAGAAGCCCCCGCACTGCAACCGGAGAGTAGCCCCCGCTCACCACAACTAGAGTCCCCACTACAGCCAAAAATAAATAAATAATTATTTTTAAAGAAGAAACAAAAGGTCTAATCTGCATACTGGCTTTCCAGGTCTGGCCAGACTCAGGTCCCACCTGGGTAGGAGCAGGGCAAATCCAGTGCCTTGAAGGCTAACAGCCCTCTGCCCTCTCCCTGCTTCAGGAGAGGCAGAGCCCTCTAGGAGGCAAAGCCCACTCTCCAGCAGCAACCTGGTGGCTAGGTTTCTCAAACCCTGTATCTGAATAATTGTCCTCATTTTTAGTGCCCTGTCTATACTATTTAAACAGGGAAATTTATAAAAGTCAATTGATAGGGTAGAAGACAATGAAAAAATAAATGATATCTAGCACAATGAGCATTTTCTAGCCTCTCTGAATGTAAGATGACAGTGGAAAGTCTCAAAAGGGCTGCTTTCTTGCTTTAGAAAATGACCTTAGCTCACATGAACTGTTGTTCCCATGTATCCTTTCAGTTTGTAACATTTGCTCAGCCCATTGATGGGGAATGATCCAGTGTACAATCCAGAAATTTCCCAGGTGCTTGAATGCCTGCATTCTGGGTGCTATTATGTCTGAAGTGTGTGGCTTTCCCAGCAACTCCTGACCTTCTCATTGCTTGTCCCTGGTTCTCCGTGTTCCCTGGTTCTCCGTGTCTAGTCCCTTTGGCTAACCTCTCATCTTCCTTGATACTGGCAATGTCTTCCAGCTCGGTACCATCTATAGTCTTTATTAATGGGAGTCTTGCTCTTTTTCAGGATTGCTTACATTTTGTTAAATACTTGAAATCTGGATATTGGATTTCTGAAGTCTTAGGGCTCCTTGGCAAAGGTTAACCCACATCTGTTTAACCTGGTGAGCAAAACGGATTTGCCCCTCACTCCAAAGTGCTGAGTTCAATGCAGTTGGGATTTGTCTTATTATTAAATAATTCTTTTCTTTGATTATTCCCTTTTGAGCTCAAGGCTTTCTATCAAGCGCTGGGGAGAGCAGATTTGTGGCTTAGATCTTGTGAAGGGAGATCAAGAGACCAGTTATTCAGAGTGAAGAGGCCTATGTGATAGCTACACATCCTTTCCTTCAGTGTACCTGTGCTTCAGATTCACGAGCCCTCAGGCAAGTCAGACCAGAGAAGAAGGGAATGTCATTCCTTGGAAGCCCTCTGCTTTGTATACTCCTGGATTATGTTACCAACTCCACTGGGAAGTATATATTCTATGGGTATCTACCTCGCAGCCTTCTCTCATTTATTCGTTGTGCTCATGCAAAGTCACTTCAGTCTGATTTCTTGCAACCCTATGGACCATAGCCCTCCAGGCTCCTCTATCCGTGGGATTCTCCAGGCAAGAATACTGGAGTGGGTTGCCATTTCCTACTCCAGGGCGTCTTCCCAACCCAGAGATCAAAATCACGTCTTTTAAGTCTCCTGCATTGGCAGAGGGCTTCTTTACAACTAGTGCCTCCTGGGAAGGCCTTTCTTCTTTGTAAGCATCATCCTAATTTCATTCAAGTGTCTGATAACAATCAGTTTAGGATTGTTCCTTCTCTAACCCCCCGGAGAGGAGAGTGGGTCTTGATCAACGAAGGTAATTCAGTTCTTCCTTGCAAGGAACTGTCATGTAAATGGGTACATGCACAATTCTGGCCAATGAACTGTGAGACAGCTTTAAAGGATTTTTCTCACTTTAAAACAGAGGTACAAGAATGGGAATGTCCCTCTTACCCACTTCCAAACTTTGGACGTTTCTGGGTAAGGATGTGATAACTGGAGCTGAGGCAACTATTTTGAGATCAAGAGGAGTCTAGCCTGCCAACAAAAGCCAACATGATGGGAACATCAGTGCAAGAAAGCAGAAATAACCTAATTCCTTGATGATAAATTGAGCTACTAAGTAAGCTGGCTTTGCTCATGCTTTGGCTTTGGACAAGTGTATACACTGAAAGGATGGTAAAAGAGGAAAGACTAGGGGTGCTGACTAGAGCTCACATAATGGAGTTTCTGAAATAGAAGCAGGAAAGGGCTGAAATCTTTGGGAAACATAGCGGAATTAGAAGCTCCTGTTGAAACCTTCAAGCAGGTGATATAAGTGAATTTAAGGAAGCCCTACCTAAAGGCTGCCTGCTCCCTCCAGGACTCTTGCTTTGGACTCTAGGCTCTTTAAAGATGAAAACAGATACAAAATCTTTTAAGGCAGAGCTTCTTCACTGTGATTCACAGAAAACTTGCCCTTCTGCTCTGGCCCCTGACTTCTAGAAAGTTATATTGTTGGCCTGTTTCCACCTCTAATAAAAGTACAGTAATACAATTCTACATTTTTACAGAAACAGTTTCTAAAATGGTCTATCACTCTGTCAAAAGAATGAAAACTGTCTTGTTGGCAAAGTTCATTATTCACACATACACACAACCCTACCCCTCCAGGGTGCAAATTTTTGCCCCTCTCCTACCTTTCAACCACTGTGCACATTCTTTGACCAGTTATCCTTGTCTTGCTGGCCGTTGTTATTGTTTGAGGTGGTGGAGGCGTGTTGTTATTCTCAGTAGGGGTGGTGCTATTTACACAGATTCTCAAGCTCATCATGTCAGTGTGAATTAACTACGTTTTAAGAGACGTTCCCCTACTTAATCATCATTACAATTGCAGAACCCGTTCCCAGTGAACCCAAATATTGAGACTGCTTGTTTTACTGCAGAATCCAAATACACAAAATTAGTAAGATCAGCTTTTAGAGTGTCGGCCACTGCCAAATAAGAACTCGGGAGAATGTCTGTGTATATTATTAAACTGTGCATAATGATGGTGTGTGTCTAGAAACTGACGTCCCTGGACGAGTACATCTTTATCTTGCAAGCCGTGACAGCCCGTTTGAACCAAAGAGCACTTTTTTTGATTTTTCTTCTTCCTCATTTATCAAAATGTTCTCAGTGCAAACATAGAGTGAGGGAACCGACCCTTTGATGCATTTCAGCCTCACAATTTCCTTCACTGTTTGCTTTGCTTCTGCGTTTTCATTTTTATTGGCTTCAAAACAAACCTGTCTTATTTGGGATCATTCACATACACCAAATTAAGGACATTTCTACCTTGATGTGTCCGGTTAACCCATGTAACTTAATCCAGGTTAGCTAAGGAATCAAAGAGCTGGATATTCTGGGGCTACCTGTTATGTATCAGGTCCTGGGAGAGGTACTTCCCTTAAGATCTCACTTAATTCTCAAAACAACTCTGCATTATAGATATCAATACCCTACATTTCAAATATAGAAGCCAAGCCTCTGAGAACTGGAAAAGTGGCTGACCAAGTTCATGAGGCTATTGAAGGGGAAGAGTCTGGTGTCAAACTTATGCCCATCCCAATCCCAAAGCATCACTCTGCCTATGACCCCCTCCCTGCAAAGATGGAGGAGGAAACATAAGGCGAAGTTGAGGACAAGACCCAGGGCACAAGGAAGGGAAAAGCTAAAGAACTGCAGAAATAAGTGACCATGTGAAGGAAACCATTAAGAATTCATGGGAGTGGAAGGAAACAGTCTCACTGGAAAAAGAGAAACCTAAAAACTGACAGGAAAAAAAAGTATGAGCAGAAGCAGCAAACTCTTGAAAATAAGAAGATTTCCCAAGAGATGTTGCAGAAAGAAATCAAAGCAAAAGATGGGAAGAAAGAAGCATTATAGGGGGAAACATGGTAGATGTAGAGAGTTTGTTTCCTGCTATTTCATGCAAAGTCACTTGTAGGTTACTTGAGTGGAAAATCGAGAAAAGAACCTTTGAGGAAAAACAAGTCAGCTCTGACATTAATGTTATCTAATCTTTGTGGAAAGGAAACTAATATTTAAAATTTTAGGCACTCTTTCACCTCTCAGAGTTATTTCTTAAATGTAAAGGTGAGCCAGGGGAGGGAAAACATTTTCTTGGGAGCAAAAGTTGTCCCTCCTGGGAGGTAAATTACATCTTCTTGAACACTGAGCATTATAAATCTTAGTCCCAGCAAATTGCAGCCACCAGCTGCTACAAACCCCGACCAGAGGTCAGTAAAAGAAGCCGTGGATCATGATTCTACAGAATTGCAGACCCCTGCAGGGTGCGAACTATTTCTGGGGCTCCTAGGGTGCTCCACCCATCCATCTGGGGTTGTGAAGAGTGATTCTTGAGGTTTTGAGTGATTTCTCACTGAAGGGAAGGGAAATAAGCTGAATAGTAGAAAGCCTGCCCTGCTGGGAACGCTCCTGTGGCTTCAGCTGTGAAATCATGTGTTTCACACATGTGAGTGCGTGTGTGTGTGTGTGTGTGTGTGTGAGCCTGCACATGTGTATACATCTAAGTGTGTATGTGTGTGCACACGCACCCAAGCGTGCACATGTGTGGTGTGTGTGTGTACCTGCACATGTGTATACATCTGAGTGTGTATGTGTGTGCACATATATGGTGTGTGTGTATGTGTGTCCTTTGTGCACACAAGGCATGTGTGTATGCAGTTATGCGTGTGCACCTGAGCACGTATATACACATGCACACATGTGCCACACGTGTGCTCCCCCCACATACACACATACAAAGCACAGTAAAGTCACTGCAGAAATGACTCTAGAGAGAAAACCTTGAGTAATAAAATCACTGAGCTTAGAGTCAGAAAACCTAACTCGGAGAATATTTTGAGTAATTCTCCTCTTACCTGCTTTGCCACCGTGAACAAGTTACCGAACCCAATCCTAGGGACGGGGGAGCCTAGTGGGCTGCTGTCTATGGGGCTGCACAGAGTCGGACACGACTGAAGCGACTTAGCAGCAGCAGCAGCCTTAGTTTCTTCATCATAAAATGGGAGTAATAATTCCTGCCCCACTGTTGTGAGGACCAAATGAGATAAGATATGTGAGGATACTTTGTAAGGCAAAACACATCATGAAAACATGGATTCTAACTTGTTTAGAGGCAAAATGGAAGATAATATAATGATGATCAAATGACTAATTTTTCACCTTGAGTCCGGTGTTTGTCTCCTGGAAATCCAAGGGCTGGCAGAATTGGGGACTTTTTCAATATCCCAGTGCGTCTTCTGTCTTGGTAGGAGCAAGGCCCCCACCCACCCCAGCCTCCAGGGAAGTCCACAGGGAAAGCTCGGCTGTGTGTCTCCGCAGCCTCGCCAGCACCCAGTGTGTCTCTTGGATGCTAACAGAAAGAAGCTCACAGGAGGCAGCAGAGCAAAACTCTCAAGATACTTATCTCCCTGTCCACCTGGATCCTGGATCCTTTCCACCTTGGTGGCATGTATCACCTCCTTGCCGCCACTTCCCAGGAGCCCAGGGGAAGAATTCTCCATCTGTCTCCTGCTTCTTCTCCTACATCTCCACTGAGAGGCGAAGATGCCTTGCCCCTGGCTCAAGGGAAAAAGCCAGATTAACCTTTCTGACACCACAGCAAATGTTAACAGTCTGCCCTGCCTTTCATAATGCCAATCCAGACACCAGTCATTCACTGTCTGTTAGAAATACAGAGAATATATGTCAAAACTCACCCGCACATGCTGAATCGGAAAAGAGCAGTTATTACTGCAAACTCTGTATGCATTATTTATCAAATGAGCTCTCTGCAGCAGGAATACAATTCATTTCAACTCTCGCTCTCTCTTGTTCTTTCATTTCAATAGGAGATGAAAGAAACCATTTATAGAATCTTTCTGGGCATTACTCATGCAGCAGTATCCCCGACTAGGGTTTGAAGTCAGACCTGTCTATTGCCTGAAGGGGGTGGGCTGCTTCAAGTGGGAAGGAAACTCTTCCTGTCTGCCAGGCTTTCTCAGGCTCCCCTCTCCATGGCCGCCACCATCTCCCCACCTCCTGGAACTGTGAACAACTGGATCTCTCTTCAGCTCTCCAGGCACACTTGGAGGAGTTACTCTTAGCTCGGTTCAGAGTAAGGCAAGTAACTTTTCGGTGCATTTGCTTTGTAACATCAGCTTTACCAAATGATAGCGAGGTGGAAAGTTCTGTCTGGGGCCAGGATCAGTCCCTCCCTTGTCTCATATGAGGGAACAGAAGACAAAACCTCTCACTCCATTTAGACCGATGTGAACCTTTAGTGAAGTCCCCTCATTTTCCTAATCTCTTGGCTCGGAGTTGGGCGGTTCGCCTGGTGGGGTGGTGGTGGTAAGAGTGGCAGTAGTGATAGGGGAAGCAATGATGGAGGTGGTGGAGGTGATGGTGGAGGTGATGGTGGAGGTGATAACATTGGTGACCGTGGTGGTGGTCATGGGGATGGTGTGGTGCTGTTTACGTGATGCAGGTGATGAGGGTGGTGGTGGCAGAGCGGATGATAATAGTCGAGGGATACGCAGAGGTGACGATAATCATGACGACGGGTAAGGTGGCGGTGGCGGTGGCAGTCTGGGGATTATGGTAGAGTGTGATGATATAATCTCCATATTCAAAAGAATTTTCATTAAGAAACAGGATACTTCATTTCAAAGAGTTTGCTCCTGTTTCAAGTATCCATAACACCCCTTCTCTGAATCCTGTCCAATTTCGTGTAGCTCAGAGTAGAAACTGCAAAATGAAACCTTCATTTCTTAGAGAACCAACTGCCTTTTGTTGCCCAAAGTACTTTCTTGTCTTTGGGATGAGGGGTCCTGACCGTCTTCTCTCCTAAAAGCCAAACCCTGCTTGGTGTAGAGCCCAGCTCCCCTCAGCTCCACATATCCAGCCCACAGTGACTCTGCTCCTCAAACCTTACTTCTCTGGCTTAGCTCACTTATTGCCTTTATTATTTATTTGACCTTGTGTATATGTCTGTCCATCTCAACCAGATTGTGAACTTCCTTGAAGATGGGGTAAGACTTGTGTTTCTTAAATCCCATATCTTTTAAGTAGACATACGTTGAACAAATGAATGAATGAGTGAATGAAGGTTTTATCATTTTCCCCACCAAATACATAGCATAATGGTGCATACAACAGTCAAGAAATTAATTTGAGCATAAGGATCTTTTCTGCCTTTGCAAGAAAGAGGAAATTTAATTACTACTATTACTACTGCAGTAGTAGATAGCATGCTGAGCATTATACCAGGCTCTGTGTTAAGCTTTCCACACACATTATCTCCTTTAATCTTCACAGTGAGCATATGGAGTGGGTACTATTTCCCCATTTTACAGAAGGGAAACTGAGGAACAGGGAGTTTCAATAATTTATACTAAAACTGTAAAAGTCCTAGCTTTGGGTTTCAATAGACCTAGGTTCAAATAAGAACTCTTTCATTTAACAGTTAAATGACTTTTCTTGCAATACATATAATATATATTTAATAGATGTGATAACGTATGTACTATGTAGTTAATATGATACTATCATAAGTTTTACACACACACACCTTTGCTCAGGGCCCAAAACAAAGTAGGTGTTCAATCTGTGGTCTCTCTTTTTCTTTCCTTCCTTTATCTTTCAGCTTCAGGTCTTATAGTTTTCAAGTGATGAAATCAGGGGTTCAACTTTATCTATGGTTATACATCAACTACATATAAGCCCATGCTCTCATGTATCATATGATCAGCCTCAAAAATGAGCTTTCTCTGGGCACTGAAGGTGACTCATGGGGGATCTCCAAGGGTGATGACGCCACCTGATGAAATCAGTGAAAAGTCAGTCAGGTCAGTTGGATGGGCCGTCTCAGGGGTCTAGCGCCTGTCTTACAAAGTCAATGTCTTTGTAAGACATCGTAAGTCAATGACCCGGGATCCCATTAACATCTTATTATACTGCCAGGAACACTGTCTATGGAGACGGAGCCCCTCTCAATTCAACCAGTTGGTACCATGGGGCAGCTTCCACGGGGAGTCAGCCCGTCCAGGCCTCCTGACCCACACTCCCAGCAGCCCACGTGCAGCAGCTCTGGGGACATATCTCTCTTGTGCTGCTTTACCCAAGTGTTAAAAATTAATTTAACTCTGATTGCACTGACAGGGGAAAAGTTAATAGAAGTTTTATTTTTAATATATGAGGAACCTTAACAGGATTTAAACTTAATGCCTCAGAAATGGGAAGAACTGCTGACAATTTATCTACCAGAATCTGCAGACTTTCATGGGGAGCTAGAGAAATAGAGGAAATTCTATTCCAGCAGCTAGAGACAGGATTGAAATACCCCCACAGCAACTGGGAGAAATCCCAATGGTCTGCCAACCCAAGACATTGACTCATAAATTGCTCAGATCCTCAGTTTCCCCTTATTACCCTGACCTTCAGCTTTCTTTACTATCCAGAAAAAAAATATCATTTCAATTTTTTTTGAGTTGTAATAGAGTTTTTCACTTAGAAACATAGAATTTTAGAGCTGATTTCTCCCAGCTATAATAATTTATGATACTAAGAGATGTGGAGGGAAACTTTATAACAGAAAATCGTGCTGAATGTGGGCCATACATTTTGTTTTAGATGTGGCTCTTGGCTAGTTTTCAAAAGCTATTAACTTTAAAAAAACATCTCTCATGCAAAACATTCTTCGGTATCCTCAGATCAAATAGCCTGAATTATCCGTGGTTAGACTGTATTTCTTTAAGGAGACCAGTCAACTGCTTTTGCTTAGGAAATCTTTTCCTGGATATTTATCATGTGTCTACTAAGTGTCAGGTATTGTTCTAGACATTTAGGGGTGCAGGAGCAGATGAAACAGCCAGATAACCTTGGCTTTCTGGAACTTGCATTCTGATGAGGGAAGACAAAAATGCTAACAAAATAAATATTGTTATATAGGCTTCCCTGGTGGCTCAGATGATAAAGAGTCTGCCTGCAATCTGCCTGCAGGACACCTGGGTTTGATCCCTGGGTCAGGAAGATCCCCTGGAGGAGGGCATGGCAACCCACTCCAGTATTCTTGCCTAGAGAATCCCGTGAACAGGGGAGCCTGATGGGCTACAGTCTATAGGGTTGCAAAGAGTTGGACATGATTGAGTGACTAACACTTTCACTTTTCATGGTATATTAGAAAGTGATGAGTGCTATGTAATAAAGCAAGGAAGACGAAAAGGCTATCGAGAGAGTCCGTTTTCAATAGGGTAGGCAGGGACAGGCCTTTTAAGAGGTGACATTTGAGCAAAGGCTTGAAGTGGGAGAATGAGCCATGTAACCATCCAGAGGAAGAAGAGCATTGTAGGCAGAGACCAGGAGATGCAGTGAGGCTGAGGCTGGAATTTTTCCTGTGCATTTGAGGATCATTAGGAAAGCTAGCATGGCTGGCCTGGGGTGAGCAGCAGGGCTAGAGAAGTAGGCAGGGTGACTACATATCCCAATTTCCTGGAACAGTCTTGTATTCTACCTGTTGTCCTGGAAGAATTACTATTTTTTATGATTACTTTTTGTTTGGGAGGATAATTGCTTTACAATGTTGTGTTAGTTTCTACTGTATAAGAAAGTGAGTCAGCTATACGTATGCACATATCCCTCCCTTCCCGAGCCTTCCTCCCACCCCCCTGCCTTGGCAGAATTATTAATAATGTCCCTGTTCCTTCTCAAAGTGCCCCAGTTTAGATGATAAATCAGATGGTCACTCTCCTTATGGGCAACCATTAGGACTTTGATCCAAATAGAACCCAAGGCAGGTGGTAAAGGGACAGAACCTGACTTACATCGCCAAGGACTCACTGGCTGTTTGGAGCAGGCCAATGATGGGCAGAAAAGGGAATAACCTCTCTTCTTAGAACGTCCCTCTCACACTTAGTCTGGTCGGTGAGCCTCAAACAACCTGCCTGTCGTTCTAGACTGACTGCAATGTCTCCTCCTTCTGAAGTTATCCCCGACACAGCCCCAAGGCCCCCTCACAAAGTTAAATAGCTCCTTGATTGCTTTTTCTGCGCTTTGTTTTCATACCTATTACAATGTTTACACAGCCTATTTAGTTATTAGTTGATTTTTATTGCTAAAGAGTGAGGATCTTTCATTTGAAAAGGGAAACATATTTATTGGGGCCCTTGTGCTACGTGTGTGTTAGTCGCTCAGTCGTGTCTGACTCTGCTGCCCCATGGGGTGTAGCCCACCAGGCTCCTTCGTCCACAGGATTTTCCAGGCAAGAATACTAGAATGGGTTGCCATTCCCTTCTCCAGGGGATCTTCCTGACCCAGGGATTGAACCCGGTTCTCCTGCATTGCAGGTAGACTTTACCATCTGAGACACCAGGGAAGCCCTTCATGGGAAGCTCTGGGAAGCACCCTCTTGCTATGATCTGTGGATGTTTCTGTCCCTGCTAGAGTTTATGTGTTGAATCATAACCCCCAAGGTGATGGCTTTAGAGGGTGGGGTCTTTGAGAGGTGATGAGGTCATGAAATGGGATTAGTGCTCTTATAAAAGAAGACCCCCCCAAAAAAAGGAACCCCATAGAGCTTCCTAGCCCCTTCCATCACAGGAAGATGTAACGAGAAATCTGGTACCTGGAAGAAGGCCTTCAGCTGACCATGCCATCAGCCTGACCTCAGACTTCTAGTCTCCAGAACTGAGGAATAAATAAGCCACCCAGGCCCATGGTGTTTTGTTACACATCCTAAATGGAAGGGCACTAAGGTAGGGCACTGACTTTGTACACTTTCTTTATTTTCCATTTAAAGAAGACAGTAATCCTCAGGGATGTAGAACAGCTCTGGTTTTCTACCTAACAAACCATCCCAAACCTAGGGCTACAAAATAACAGCCATTTCATCATGCCCATGGATTCTGTGGGCCAGGAACTGGCACAAAGCATAGTGGGCACCGCCAGTCTCTGATTAGAGTTGAATGGTCAGAGGCTAGAAGAGCCAGGGCTGGACGATCCATCTGCCAGATGGTTTTATCACTTGCTTGTCTGGCCCAGGCTCTGGGGTGACTCACAGGCTGGACTGGCTACTTACGGTCTCTCTGGGATGGTGGCTTATATGGTGGCTCAGTGTTCTGGAGAACGGGGAGAAGGCTTCCTGGCCTTTATGACCTAGGCTCAGGCCTCACATAGCATCACTCCCACCATATCCTATTCACAGTCTGACCAGATTCAAGGGGAGGAGCCACAGACCCTACCTCTCAATGTGCTGCTGTGCTGTGCTCAGTCACCCACTCATGTCCAACTCTTTGCAGCTCCATAGACTGTAGCCCACCAGGCTCCTCTGCCCATGGGATTCTCCAGGCAAGAATACTGGAGCAGGTTGCCATTTCCTACTCTACGGGATCTTCCTGACCCAGGGATTGAACCCACATCTCTTGTGTCTCCTGCCTTGGCAAGAGGGTTGTTTACCACAGAGCCACCTGGAAAGCCCACCTCTCAATAAGCACTCTAAAAGAATTTGTAGCCATGCTGTGTTTTTTTGTGTTTATAAGCATTTTATTCAGTTCATTATAGTGGGCAAGTTCCCAGCTAAATGCACAGATAAATATGAAGTATTCCTGGGTTAACAGAGCAGCCAGCGGGTTACACGGGACTGAGCATGGAGGCCAAGGAGAGGGCACTGAGGTTTCAGAGTCAGACCCGGCCAGAGACCTGAGTCCAGGGTGAGCCAGCATCTCGACGCTGACAGCTGCTCCATTCTCCCAGATGGGCACACTACAGGCCTGTCTTCAACTTCACACCATTTCACTGATGTCAGGGGGACAGATATTAAAGAAAGAGAACCCAGGTCCTGATGCACCTTAACTGCTGTTGCTTTGTAAGTCACAAACTAGCCTGTGAACACGACTTTTAGAATATTCTGGTAACGGTGAGCCACAGGGTGGTAAGACTTCTTTCTCCCTCAGTGCCTCCTTGACTGTTTTCATTCCTACCTGAATCCCTGATGGCCAAAGTCTCATGCACACAACAAAGGTCCCTCAAATGACAACAGCTATTCCCAAAGTTGTAGTCAGGATTTCCCTGGTGGCTTAGATGGTAAAGAATCTGCCTGCAATGCAGGAGACCTGGGTTCAGTCTCTGGGCTGGAAGATCCCCTGGAGAAGGAAATGACTACCCACTCCAGTATTCTTGCCTGGGAAATCCCACAGACAGAGGAACCTTGGGGGTTATAGTCCATGGGATCACAAAGAATTGGACACAACTGAGCAACTAACACACATTCCCAAAGCAACATCTTATATAGACAGTCTATGACATCAAAGAAAGAAACTGTCTCTGGTTAGCTATCCTCTGTGAAGGGAGTTATCCACCCTGACCAACGTCTAATAGAAAGCATAATTTAGAAGACAGATTTAGGAAGTGGACTATGGATCAAAATAAGAAACAAACTCCAAAAAGCTATCATCTATGGGGACTCAGCCATGTTTTACAACTGCCATGGTTCCGATGGTGCAGATGAAGGAACCAAGGCTCAGAGTGAGGCCTACTTGTTCAATATCACATAACTAAAGCACCATGGAGCTGGTACTCCAAGTGCGCTGTCTGTCTGCAAAGCACATGTTCTTTCCACAATACCAGATGCCCATGGTGGGGAAAAGAGAACGTCTCAGTGCTGTCCATCTGTGCTTGGCATAGTTGGACACATTATGAATGAATGAATGCTGCATGACCAGCTGCTTCTGAGTGTTTTCTGACCTCTCCTTGCAATCCCAAGGAATGGCTTTACCACTGGGAGTTCAGTCCCCATGGCAAGAGATATGGAAGACACTCAGGGGTGCGGGGAGAGATTTCGGGTAGAACTCTGTCTACTAAAACCCTTTTAACAGAAAGAAATGTTCTTGTACTCCCATACCCAGCCCCAACAGACAGATTGCTAGACTCATTTAGAAGATGCAGGAACTGTGCAACGGTCTGGTAGCTTCAGTAGTTAACAGGCCTCAGCTCACCTTCCTCTCCCTGTAAGGGTAACAGGAGCCTGAGAGCAGGGAGTCAGGGTCCATCTCTAAGAATCTGACTCTGCGCACTCCTCCCTGGCCTTTTCATAAAGGTGAAACGTGGCTATAATGAAAGTGCTTTCACCCTTGATCCAAAACTGCAGATCGAAGACCTGAGCTCACATCCTGGCTCTGCCGTGTATTGGCCACGTGTCCCAGGAGAGCTTGCCTCCCTTCTCTGGGTCCTGCCTTTGTTGGCTGGTACTTAATGGTCTATGACTTGATTTCTGCCCCTCACACCTAACTTCCTGAAGTGCAGCAATGGGCTATAAGTTTCTCTCTTTCCAGCCCTCAGGCTGGTCCATCGTCAAGTCTGACTCAACTTAATTTCCAAGCTACTCCACTGATCACCTAGGTAAAAAGTTACTTGGAATTTCTGTCCTATTTTTTGCCCCTTTTTTCTAAGTCTGAAGTTACCTTCCTCCTTTTTTTTTTCCCTCCATTCCTTCCAAAATATCCACTTCCATCCATATCACCATCATCTGGGTTGTTACATTTGCCTCAGCTATTATTTATTGTTTGTTTTCTGCTTCAATGCTTGTGCAAGCCCGGTGGTCTTTATTTGGGTTTTGTTTGTTCTTTTTTGTCTTTTTCTTAATTTTAATAAGACATGCATAATGTAACATCTATCATTTAAACTGTTACCTTGTGTACAATTCAGTAATATGAAGGACATTCACATTGTCGTGTAACCGTCACCAGCATCCATCCCCAGAAATTTTTCATCAAATTGAAACTCTCTACCCATTGAACAATGACTACCCATCCTCCCCTCCACGCCAGCCTCTGGGGACCACCATTCTACTTTCTGTCTCTGAATCTGAGCTCTCTGGGACCATAGGTATCTCTCTCCAGGCCCCTCACGTAAATGAAACCATATGGTGTCTGTCCTTTGTGTCTGGCTTATTTCCTGCGGCAGTGTCTTCAAGGTTTATGCATCCTGTTACATGTGGAACTCCTTTCCTTTTAACGCTGAATGATATTCCACTGCATGGATAGGCCATACTTTGTTTATTTACTCATCAGTAGATGGACATGTGAGTTGTTTCCCTCCTTTTGGCTATTGAGACTAATGTTGCTATAAAGGCTGGCGGAGAGGATCATCTTTTTCAAAACACAAATCAGTTCCTGTCACTCTCCACTCCCTTCAAGTTCTCCAAAGCTTTATGCTAAGAATGAAATCCAAACTTCTTTTCTTTGTCCACTATTTCCTGTAGGTTCACCCCCTGTTCTCTCTTCTCCAAGCTCACCAGGCTCCAGTCGTAAGTCTTCTTCTTTTTTTTAAAACTTTTTGGCCACGCCATACAGCATGGGGGATCTTCCTTACCAGGGATGGAACCTGTGCCCTCTGCATTGGGGGCACGGAGTCTTAACCACTGGACTGCCAGGGAAGTCCTGTACCAGCCTTCTGTTCAGTTCATTTCTGAACCTCAGCAAGCCTGTCCTCATGTGGCCCTTTGCACATGTTCTTCCCCCTACATGGAACACTTCCCCCAGACTCAAGAGAGGCCAGCTCCTTCTTTTCATTCAGGCCTTCCTCTTCCTTGGGCAGGTGAGTTGCAGTAGCCCAGTGCCCATCCAGTCACCAGGCCCTGCTTCTAGCTTGTTTGCTCCCAAACAGTTGCACCCTGACACCACATAACATCCTGCCTTCTCCCCACTCTAGACCATAGAGCAGGCTGTCTCACTCACTGCTGAACCCCAGAGCCCAGACAGGGCCTGGCACACAGAGAGTACTCCTTTTTTGTGGAATGAATATACCCAAAAGTCGGATCTGACAGTGCTGCATGGAAGTATAGGGGTACAGAGGAGTCACAGGACTCTGAACAGTGCTGACAGAAGGAGGACTTGGGGCACACAATGCTGGTTCCTGTTACATCCCACCTCTGCTGCGAACTCTTCCTTCAGGGGCTGCTTTGGCTGCCTCCAAGTGGGAGCCCTGGTCAGACGAGCATATGGCATGGCAGGGCACACTTGGCACAGTAAACCCCGGGCACATGTCCACTCCTCGGAGGTGACAGGGGAAATCTGGCTGGGTCCGGCCAGTGCCATTCTTCATAGGCGTGCCCCTACGTCACCGTACCACCTAATATAGACAAGGAGAGACCCATTAGTCTGTGTCTCCTCAACGTTAGACTGCTAAGTCACTTTTCAGGCTTGGCTTGCTTCCTCTTCCATCACTAAGAGCTACAGTCCTGCCAAGCCAGGAACAGATAGCTCTACCTGCTGCTGAGATAGGTGGCTCCGTCAAAGGTGCAGAGGCTGCCAGCCACCATCCTGCGCTTGGTGGGTCCCACACAGCTGCTCTTAGGAGCTATCAGAGGCTCCCATCCTTGGGTGGTGGGGGCTACAGCCGGATGGCCTATCCTAGCACTGCAGGGATAATGTCTGCCACTGGAGAGACGACATAACCAAGACCTGCTGGAAGGATGTTGCGTGGGAACTCAGACACAGGCTGGAAGCTTGGAGGCCTGGCTCCCAGATCCACCTATTTTACTAACTAGGTGGCGTTGACAAGTCTTTGAACTAACCCCTTTGGGCCCCAGTTCCACAAAGTGCAAAAGCAAATAATTGAGCCAGATGGTCTACAGGGCCGTGGACATTGTAAGCCAGGTGCAGCAAGAAGCTGCAGAGAGATGTGATGACGTCTCTCTGGGACATCTCTCGATGGGAGGGCGTGACCAAATGCTGCTTGTATCCTCTTCACATTCTGCCTTGCCCCAGCTCATAGTCTACTTCAGGACTCTAAGCCAAGGCTGAATTTATCTTTGAGGAAAAGAAGAGCAGGAAAAGAAATTACTCCCCTGCCCCTGAAAATGATCAGCTAAAATTTGACAGAATGCCAGTTGATGAAAACAGCTTTCTCATTATTATGAGGATGCAACTGGCTGTGCTTTCAGATCTCCATGCTGCAGACGGTTTCTTGGTACCCCTTGGATTTCCACAGGTCCCTTTGAGGGGGAACCCCTGGCCCTGACTACTCTGTACCATGCAATCTGCCTGGTCAGGGTCCACGTTTCTGTGAAGGGTAGGCTTCATTCATTCATTTATTCATTCATCAAACAAAAGTGTCTTGAGCACTTACTTTGTGCCAGGCACTCTAGATATAGAGATGCAGGATAAGGTCCTTGTTCTCCAGGAGCTCCCCATTCAGAGAGGCAAGTAAGCAGCACGAACAAGCCACAGCACTCAGATGTGATAAGTGCTGTGGAGAAGAGAAGCACAAGCTGCTATAGGAGCCCAGAGCGGAGAACTTAACCCAGAGTTGGGAGGAGTACTCTGCTATCAGGGAGGTCTCCCTGGAGGAGGTGACACCTGAGCTTATCTTGGAAGAGTCTACCTAAATGTCTCTATTTTTGTCTTGCTAAAGGTTAAAAGCAGCTCAAAGTTGCAAGGGACTGTGGAGTGACAGTGGTACCAGGGGGCTTGGGAAGAGGAGTTGAGGGTCTGATGGAGGGACAGAGAGAGGGATGATGAAGACTCGCTTGGTCATAAATCTTTAATGACACCAAGTGACAAGGTTGGGAGATAGGTTTTCTCCCTGGCAAGGTGGAGGGTTCCATCAATGGAGTGTTTGAGATTATTCCAGGAGTTGCAGCAGATGGACAAGAGAGTAAGAGAGCTGGACTTGCCAATAGAGAGGTCTATGTGACAGGTCAGGAATCAGATGGAGAGAAGGAAGGAGCACCAGGAGGGGGCAGGCCCAGGAGAAAATGGGGGCATGAGGGACCAGTGAGTAAGCATGGGAGGGCAAACCAGTGTTGCAGAAGCAAAGCACGAGTGTGCTGAAGGTAGGCAATGAGACTGCAGTGAAGCTGACCTGTGTCGGGCGGAAACGTGAAGGCTCTCTGGGCTATAAAAGAAGGAAGCCTTGAGGAGGGAGGCTTCCAAATCTCTGATGAAAAGTGGCAGAGTTTCCATGGGCCCCAGAACTCAAAGGCCCCTTTTCTATGTGTGCAGATGAGAGAGAATCCCTCCAAATTCAGCCCAGGTCAGTGGAGACCCAATCTCCTCTGAGACATTAGTAAATCCTCAGCATTTGCTTAGAGCGCCATCTTTTTTGTCTATTCTTCACCTTAATCTTCACAAATGCCATGTCAGGACAGATGGCATCCACAAGTATCTGATCTCCAGGGCCTTTCATTTAACAACTGGCCCAGCACAAAATGTAAATGTCTCCTAACTGGCCTGCACAACCACTCAATATTTTCAAGAATCTAGCATTTGCAGAGGAGCAAAGAAGGGGGAAGTGGGGAGAAGTGATGCCCCTTAAGACATCCTGCAGGACCAGCCCACTCCCGAGGTACTGGGGATGTGCAAGCACCCTGGACATTGCTGTGGCCATGTGTGTGTCTGTGTGTGTGTGCACGCATGCCTTTGTGTGTGCGTGCCTGCATGTGTGTGCGCTTCTGTATGTGTGCATGTGCCTGTGTATTGTGTGTGCAGGTGTGTGGCTGAATGTGCTCCCATGTGTGAGAAGGCAGTAGCAGGGCTCCCTGGGGAACTGGTGGTTCCACCAGCCAGGTCTGTGGCAGTCTAGAGGTGCCATCCAGTCAGGCTGCCTGGGAGGCAGCAGTTGCCACAGTGTTTCCTACTTCAAGTGGTCTCTACTCTTTCAGAAAAAAAAAAACCCACCCGGGGTCCACCTTGGCCTCAGGGGCAGACAAGGTAGTGCAGTGGGCCATTGACACCAGAATGGGAAGCCAGCAAGACCCCCCCAAAGCCCCTTAGAGCAGGATGTGGGAGATAAAGGTAGAGCCTCCGTGCCAGGACTCAGGAGCCTACCTGGGGCGGGGAAGCCAGGTGTGGTTCACTGGAGCTCCTATGTGGCTCCAAACCACCCCATTCATACCTTGGGGAAGGCGATGCAGGCATCTGCTGTCTTTTCCCAATGGGAAGTAATTAGCAGCTGATAGTATCAGCAATAATAATAATAGGTGACATTAATTGAGCCCTTCCTATGCCTTACTACCAGCCAGTGTGTTGAAAGTTCTCATGGATTAGCTTGATAACTCCTCATAACAACCTTAAGAGAGAGGTACATAATTGGTCCCACATTATGTGTGTTGAAATAAAATTTGGTGATGTTAACTAAGAAATTTTCCCTTGTTGAGCACGACATACCTCCCTCCCCATGTGAAGTCAAAGCCTTCATTGCCTCAGAAGCTATGCCTTGCCCACAAATATTGGGGATGAATACAAAAATCAAAAACAAAAAGCAACCAATGAATAGCAACAACAACAACAGGAAAAAAAAAAAAAAACAGAGAAAACACAGAAATTGATTGTGTCTCCAAATAAGCATTATAAGAGTCACATCAGAGACCATGGTCTTGAAGTCCCAGGGGTTTTGATGGACAAAAGGACTGGGGCTTTTTGATTTGATGTTTCATAGAGAAGATATTTTCTACATTCCAGAACTTTGGCTTTGATTATGAAGAGTCAGAGTAGGGAGGGACTGGATACTAAAAGTGTCCGCCAACAACAGGGACTGGGGAGAAGGCAGATGATGAATGGTTTAAGAACTACACCTTCTCCAGACCCAGTCAAAAAAAGAAAAGAAAAAAAAAAAAGGAGCAAGAATAAAAATAAAAGGAGGGGGAGATATGGAAGGGGGAGGAGGGAGTAGAAGAGGACAATCTACAGAGAAGCAGGGGAAGACCAGAAAGGAGAGGAGCCAGGTTCACTGTTGGTATGGGTCTCCTAGAGAAGCCAGGACTCTCTCTTCCCCACCCTCTCAGCACCTCTCTGGACCCCCTCCATGCCACCACTACCTCCAGAAGATGCAAGAAACTTGAGCCAAGTGTTTCCTGGGTTTACATTGCAGGGAGCAACAGAGGGAGGCTCTGAGTCTCTGGAACAGGCACACACGCACAGCACACAGACACACAGCAGATGTCGGGGGCACCCACACACTTTGAGTGCCTGGGTGGGGGGTGGTCCTGCAGGATGTCTTAGAGGCTGTCATTTCTCTCCTTCCCCTGGCTCACTGTGATGGCCAGGTCTCTTGTTCTGGGCACCAAGACCCAGCAAGTGTTTTTTCTTTCTATACTTTTTTATTGGATAAATAATTCAAGATAATGTAACCTGAATAACCTTTCCATGGCAAAAAAGAAAATACAGATGAGCAAAAGGAAAAAGTTAAAATCCTGCCATCCAGAGATGGCCACTATTAATAACTGGTGTGTATGCACATGTCTATATATAGATCTATACAAATTAGGTATATTTTTATAGCAAAATAGTTTCCAGTTGGTGAAGGGATAGGCTACCCACTCCAATATTCTTGGGCTTCCCTGGGGTTCAGCTGGTAAAGAATCCGCTTGGAATGTGGGAGACCTGGGTTCAATCCCTGGGTCGGGAAGATCCCCTGGAGAAGGGAATGGCTACCCACTCTAGTATTCTGGCCTGGAGAATTCCATGAACTATATAGTCCATGGAGTCACAAAGAGTCAGACATGACTGAGCAACTTTCACTTTTTTTTCACTTTACAATTAGATTGAGAAGGACTATAGCCATAAGTTACACTATGTCACAAGTAATTACAAAGCTAACATTAATTCAGGAATTTCTGTATAGTCCCAGAAAAATAAAGGAAAATTCATAGCCACCTTGTGACTGGAAGAATGTGCCTTGGGGTAAAGAAGGGATGAAGCCCAGCTTCTGACCCAAGGATGTCATGTAGACCAGGCCAGACTGTGAGCTCTGGTTCTGATGCTGCGGTGGGGTGCCAATGTCAGGCCCAGGAGAGCCGAGATGTCATCCTCTCCCTGCTGCTTGCAGACCCAAGACTTTGTTCATTTCCAAGTATTGCAGTGCCTTTTGCAAAATGCCCTGAGTTAGAAACCCTCCTCTCAGGATCAGAGAGCTCTGCATTGGGTAGCAGGAGGGGCACCTTGATCCCTAAGACAGTGAGAGCCACAACTCTTTAGACCCGCACAAGCTTGAGATCAACAACCCACTACAGTCTTAGAGACCCATGTGAAAAGATTTAGAAAGCCAGACACACAGGAACCATGTGTTCCCCATAATGGTTCAGATGAAATTATATTGTCCAGAACATTTTAAAAGCAGGCAGCTTATTTCAAACAGGGGCACACAGAGGCGACTGATGTACGCTGTGAAAACTCAATAAAGGAGAACATCTAATGAAAACAGATAAAATGGAGCACTGCAATCACAGGTCATGCATGAATTATTAACCTTGGGGAGGTTTCAATCAGTCCTGAGAACTATGGATTGTGTCTCTGGTATACAATTTGGAAGATATTGGTTCTCCACTTCATAAGAGAGAGCTTGAAGCAGGAAATGTAGCTATTTCTTCTTTAAATATATACTGTAATTACTGGTCCCCAGTGACTAAATGTTATTATCCATCCGTTGGTTGTTCAGAGACCTGTAATGAGTAAACCTCAGCAGGTTCATGCCACCTTCTATAGCACAGAGAGTGGGTCATATCTGCCCCAGTAAAGTATTGAGAATTTGTTATTGAAAGTGTTTACAAAGACCAAGAAATGAAAACAGCCTTAAATGGGTTTAAAACATCTGCTCAAAATCTTTTGATGAGTTCTCATTGAAATCAGAAGAGAATGTAGACTCTTTTGTTGGGTTTATAAGGCCTCCCATGGTCTGGTTGAATTGGCTCCCCAACTCTGGGTCGTGTCCATCACTTCCTGACTAACCACATCAGGTATCTTCTGCTTCAGGAATCTTTGAAGGTGCTAAGTTCTTTTCCAACTCAGGACCTTTGCACATGCTTTCCCTCCCTCTGAGTCATTTGTCTCCACCCCCACACTCTCTGCCCGACTTTCTCTCATTCTACAAGTTCCAATTTAAATACCACCTCCTTGGGATTGCTGGGTCATAAGACAAATCCATGTTTAAATGTATAAGAAACTGCAAAACTGTTTTTCAAGTTGGTTGTACCATCCTCCCTTCCAACCAGCACTGTATCAGAGTTCAGCTGTTCCACGTATCATTGTGATCACTGGTTACTGTTGGGTTTTAAATTTTCAGCCTTTGTAATAGGCTCTCTTGCAATATCATTTGTATTTTACTAATGATATTGAACACCTTTTTATATGATTATAAGCTATTTGCATATCTTCTTTTTTTAACTTTATATTTTATACTGGCACATAGTTGATTAACAATGTTGTGTTGGTTTCAGGTCTACAACAAAACGATTCAGTTATTCATATACATGTGTCTATTCTTTTTCAAATTCTTTTCCCAATTAGGTTGTTACATAATATTAAGCAGAGTTCCCTGTGCTGCACAGTAGGGGTGACGTGTCTGTTAGAATCTTTTGTCAATTAAAAAAATTAGGTTTTTTTGCTAAAAAAAAGGGGGGGGGGAGAGAAATATATCACCTTTTCAGCAAGGTGTTCCCTAAATGTCTTTTCTCAAGTAGTTTCTGCTTGCCCAACAATATTCATCTCAGCACCCTGTTGATGTCCTCCAGGTCACTGTTCATAATTTAGAATCATTTGGTTGTGGGTTTATGCGCCAGGCCTCTGTCTCTCCCAGGGGACAGAGTGGCAGAGATTGTGTCTGTATTATTTACCACTGTAATCCTAGCAACAAGAATACTATCTTCCATGCACTTAATGACTGAATGAACAGATGGGTGGGTTAACCATGCAATTTGTTGCTGTCCGTTATTTTTTGGATATAATGTATAAAAGGGTGTATTTGAGTCGGGACCTATGACACAGTGACAGGGATGAGGGGCCGGGAAGCTCTGCCCACAGACCAACAGGGGAGGCACATGGGGGGACCAGCTGCACTTCCTGTTCCCCCACTGCACCTGTCTATGTGGGCCCCTCTTTTGGCATGCACCCAAATTCCCTTCTGCCCATTGTTAGCTCCTCTAAGCCCATTAAGTTCACTTCCTCCTTTAAAAATGTCCTAGGTTCCTTGGCCGGAATATCAAGAGATTCCTTAAAAACCTTCTTCATGTTACAGGGCTCCTTCCTCTCCCTCTAACAACCACGGCCCTCTCAATTCGCCATTTAACTGTGTTCTGTCTCTATCAGGCACCTTGGCTTTGCATGCTGGTTGTGATTCTCCTATCAGATTGTGAGTATTTCGAGCAGAGTCTGTGATTCTGGTGCCTCTCTGTACTGATTTAGTGGACACAGACCCCATCCCTACCCCTGCCAAGTTCATGGCCAGATGAATCCCAGTTGCTCTCCCATGGGCTTGTCGTTTCATGACTCCTTCTGCCTCACGCTGCGATTCAGCTATCCAATGCAGATGCTTTGAAGAGGCCCTTCCCTCAAAACATCAAACCCCAAACAGAACATTTGTCAGGATGGTAAAATCTCCCAAGGGTTTTGGAAGCTACAAAGAAGGAAATCATATTTCAGTTCCTGGAGCAATCAATCTCAGAACCCATCTTTTTGCATTCCCTTCTGCTCGAGTCCTTCCCGACTACTCCATCCAGACTCTGTCCTCCCTTCTTTTAATTCCTGTCTCTCCTTCCTCGCCACCCCCCACCCCACTTTCTTGGAGCCAAAACAATTCTCCTTGACTCTGGCAGAGAAATGTGGTGATTGTGCATGGAATCTGAATGTGTATGTATTAGGGGTGTCTCAGCCTCCACTCCAGGCTCAAGGAGGCAAAGCCTTTTTAAAATGTCTTCCCTCAGCTTATGATTTTGCCTCAACATCCTCCATCGTCTCTTTCAACGTGCTGAGCACTTCGTCAGTGAGAGTAAACACTTGCTGAGCATTGACTGGAGGCCCTGGTTGACCTGGGAATCCTGGGGGTAAGGTATAAATATCATGGACCCTTGACGGTGATAGAACATTCTAAGCTAGCATTCATGACCTTGATGCCCCTAGTGTGTGGAGTGAGAGTTCCCTTCTCCAAAACTAGAAGGGCAGTGTCACCCAGAGCCAGGAAACCCATAGTTCAGATTAAAATAAGATGGCAATAACGTGACACACAAATATCCAGTTGTAAATGTGGAAGGGACTTAATCAGGCAAAAGGGCAGAGCTTTTCTACGGCAGCATAATGTTAAGGCATTTTATTACTGTGGCAATTGGCAAAAAAGTCAAATGACTTTATGAGGCTTTTTCTAAATTACCTTTATTAATGCATGTAATATTTTTGAATGATTATGCTACAGAGTAAATGCTGCATTGAGCTACAAGTTGCCGGAAGGAATGTGTTGTAAATATACATGGGTGAATATGTTACTATCTTTACAACTCATTTCCCACTTCCTTCAGCCTTCTGAAACCAAAGGATCACTGAGTACTTGGAAAGGTATGGGTATTTTACAACAAAGTATACAGTGTAAATTTGTTGATCCTGGAATTAAACCAATTGTCGGAGTGTGAGAATGTATTTGGGAGGTTTTTTTTTTTTTTTTTTTTTTTAAGGACTTCTTTTTCCCAGATCCCCTGCATCTTTCTGTTATGTTGACATTTACTTTTGAAAGATTCTTTGGGCTGATTTGAATAAATGTGGTTTGGGGCAGTTGAGAGGACTTTTCATATTTATTGTAGTTTAACACTTGGAAACAGAAGAGCTAATGGCTGAGTTATGTCTGGAAGCAGGTGGGTGAAAGCTTTTGTGTCTTCTCTCAGTTCCTTCGGTATGTGTCTCTCTTGATAGGCGACGATACATTGAGTTATGGTCCAGGGATTCCAAATGCAATCTCTCTTCACTTCTGGAGTCATCTCTGAGACCACCCTCTCACTTTGAATGTGCTAATGATCCAGCCAATATAATTTCGGAGTTTGGGATTCAAAATCAATGTTTCAACCCAGCTCTCTCCCATCTGACAGCCTCTCATCAGGCGTGACCCCTGAGCTAGTCTATCTTCATTCACCTTCATCTTGTTTCTGCTTAAGTCTCCTGTCACTTCTGTGGTTCTCAGTCAAGCTGATGTGAGTCCTCCTGTCCTAATTTATGATGCTAGCTGCTTGCTATTCACAGTGAATTCTGTGAACTGGTTGGAGAAGGTGGTGGGGGGGTTAACAAGAGAAAAATAAGATGCAAAAAAAGGTAGGTCAGTGAGGCAAATGAAAAGTTACCCCACGGCTTTACCTCATAGATTCCTCCAGAGCTCCCACTCTGGAGAGCAAAGACATGCTACCTCTCTGTCGGCTGAAGTCACAGCATCCCTGAGGAACCACCGTCAGCAACAGATGTCAGGCTGTGCCCCTCTGTTCCCACCTTAGTTAGTTCTGGACTGGGAAGGTTTCCAAATGCAAAGCATGTCACATTTAGACATAACTTTTCAATTCTGTTCTTTTAGTCATTCACACTCCCTTTCCTCACTTATCTAACCCCCACCTTGGTTTTTCAATTCTTTTTAAAAGAGCTTCTTTATATTCTTCTTTGGCAGGATGATAGTGTGTTGGGAGTATCTGGACCAAGTCACTAAGAAGTAGCTGGCTGGCAATCATCAGCTAGGATGGGAGGCCAGGTCCTCCCCCAGCCAGGGTTAGGGCTGGTGGATGAGATGTAGTGATTTGCGTGTGTATGTGTGTGTGTGTGTGCGCTCAGTCATGTCTGACTCTTTGCAACCCCATGGACTGTGGTTTGCCAGGCTCCTCTGTCCATGGAATTTTCCAGGCAAGAATACTGGAGTGGGTTCTCACTTCCTCCTCCAGGGCATCTTTCTGACCCAGGGATCAAATCTGCGTCTCTCGCATCTCCTGAATCAGCAGGTGGATTCTTTACCACTGCGTCACCTGGGAAGCCCTCTAGTATAGCTCAAAGGGCTACCTCAAGGCTCCTTTCTCCCACCATAGCTCCTCTGCTAGCCTTCCCATAATCTTTTGAAAGTCAGTGTATTTCTACAGCTGGCAGAATGTTGCTCATGTCCCTTACAAGGAAGAACAATGATCTAAGATGGGTTTATCTAATACATTGTAATTGATAATATCTGTTTGAATTGGTTTAAGTTTGTATTGTAACATAAATGTAACATATATATATTTATATATAGTAGATGAATATGCACGCTAATTTTTTTTATCACAAAGCATTTTTTTCTCCCATAGTATTCTATCTTCTCATCTTGTACTAATACAGCAAGAGTTCTGAGCAAACAACACAAATCTAGAGTGATGTTTCATTTCCTAAACAAGCAGAAAATGCCAAGCCACTGGATGAGGTTAATTAATCCACCATGTGGTAATACCAACCATGTGCCAGGCAGCATGTTCATTGCTGGGGACCCAGAAGTGAATAAGACACATGCCCTTACCTTCATTCTCAGCTGATGACCTGGCTTCTCACTTTGAGAAATGGAAGCAATCAGAAGAGAAATTCTATCCACTCCCACTTTCCCATTTGCCAACCCACTTGGCTTTTACTCTGCCTTCCCTTCAGTGACTAGGCTCTTATTTAAGCTACCCCTCTCCATTTGAATAGTGGCTCAGATGGTAAAGCGTCTGCCTACAATGCGGAGACTGGGCTCAATCCCTGGGTCAGGAAGACCTCCTGGAGAAGGAAATGGCAATCCACTCCAGTATCCTTGCCTGGAAAATCCCGTGGATGAACGAGCCTGGTAGGCTACAATCCATGTGGTCGAAAAGAGTCAGACACGACCGAGAAACTTCACTTTTACTCTCCATTTGAATACTGGATCCCAACCTCTCTTGACCACTTAAGGACACCTACTCACTGAACATCCTCTCTATTCTGCATCACCTATTTTCCTTTGCTCTAAAGTCACTTATGACTTCCACATTCCCAAATCCAATGGTCAATTCTCAGTCCTCATCTTAGTGGACTGATTCACTGCTTCTAATACAATTAAATCCTCTCTCCTCCTTGAAATACTGTCTTCTGTTGGTATTGATGAATCCACTCTCTCTTGATTCTCTTCATGACTCAGTAGGTGCCCCATTCTCATTCATCTATTCTGGTTCCTCATATAAGTTAATTCTTGGAATCCTTCTGTCCTCCTCCTACACTCACTCCATCCATTTCCATGAAAGTTATTCACCAATAACTTTCAAAAAATATATCTCTAGCCCAACATCTTCCTTGAATCATAGATCCTTATGTCCAACTTCCTCCTCAATATGACCTCTTGGAGTTCTAATAGTTACCATAAACTTTATTCATCCCCATTTGAAACCTCTGTGCTCAAAAACCTGGTCCTCCCTGGTCTTTCCCATCTTGTTAATTGCATTGCCTTTCTTCTATTTGCTTAGACCAAAGATCTTGGTGTTATCTTTCATTCTTTATTTCTCTCACCTACCATAGTCAATCCATCAGCAAACTTCATCATTTCCTCCTTCATAATGTCACATAAGTCACATCATGTCACACCTCTGCTCATAAACCTCCAATGGTTCCCCATCCTACTCAGAAAAATAACTGCAGTCCTAATCAAGGCTTCCAAGGCCCTGCATAATGGACACTGCCTTCAGCGCCTCTGACTTTACCTCACGTCACCCTTCCTCTCACATGCCTTCGTACTATTCTCGGAAAATCTCAAATATAATCCAACCTCAGGGCCTTTGCACTTGCTGGTCTCTCTGACTAGAATGTTTCTCCTCTAGATATCTGCATGGCTTGTTCTCCCACTTCCTCCAAGTCTCGGCTTAAATATTTCTCATCAGAGGTGTCCTTAGACCCCCAAGCATCACTTTGCTAGCCATGTTTATTCTGTTTGAGCTTTCTTTATGGCACTCATCTACTTGCTATATTCTGTTTATATGCCTATTATCTCTCTTCCACCACTAAGCTGTAAGTTCCTTGGTAGCTATTTTGTTCATTGCAATATCCTTATTACTTAAAATATACTAGATACTCAATAAATACATATTAGTGAACAGAATTAAAAGCTTGGTCCTTGGCCTTGCTTCCTAGGTGGAACTAGTGGTAAAGAATCCACCTGCCAAAGCAGGAGACATAGGAGACAAGAGTTCAATCTCTGGATTGGGAAGATCCCCTGGAGGATGAAATGGCAACCCACTCCAGTATTCTTGACTGGAGAATACCATGGACAGAGGAACCTGGCAAGCTATAGTCCATAGGATCGCACAGAGTTGGACATGACTGAAGTGACTTAGCACACACACACACACACACACCGTGCCCTTAAAGAGCTCATAGTCCAGCAGAACAGACAGAGATATAAAAATTCACTCACAGGCAATGTAGAAAGACAATGACAGAAAACTCTGGAAGCAAAAATGAGATACAATTACTACTCCAAATTGAGAAAGATTATAGAAAACTTCTTGGACGAGGTGATAATCAGAATCTTAAAATTAAGGAGGAGTCAGCTAGGTGAGATGCATTGGTGGAGAGAGAGAGAGCAAGGAATAGGGAGAACTGTCAAGAGGTTTTAAGCAGAGGGTCAGTTGGAGCAAATTCAGAGAATTCAGAAAATGTGCTGCAAGCCAGTCTGATGTGTGACTCTTTGCAACCCCATCGACTGTAGCCTACCAGTCTCCTTTGTCCATTGGATCCCCAGGAAAGAATACTGGAGTGGGTAACCATTTCCTTCTCCGGGGTGCATGTCAGTACATGTTCGGAACCAGAATAGTAGAAACACATTCCTAAGCATAAACCAAGAAACCAGGATTGGTTAGAGATGAGGCTGAAGACCTAAAGAGAGTCATATCATGAAGCACTTCAAAGCCAAGTTAATAAGCTTGGGACGTAGATGACAGGGAGATATTTCAAGGTTATATGCAAAGGTATATGGTGCTATTCACTCAGGAACTCAATAAAATTCTTTGGAATTAATATAGGCAATGTGCCAACTGTTGGGCAAATGGTTCCGCAGCCACAGTTACGGCCCAGCAGGGAGGTCAGTGGGCAGCTATAGTGCATGGAGGAGTGGAGTACAATCCAAGTTGGATCACCTCCCAGGCAGGATGGAGGATGGGTGGGAGGGAGACACACAGGAAGCAGTGAAAGATCAGCTGGAGGACTCATATTCCAATTTAGGCATGAGATGATAAATTATTGAGCCCAGGGAAGGAACAGTGTTCCCAGAGACGGCCGACACCCATATGTCGTGATCATAAAAGGTAGAGCTTATCCAGAGTCTTCACTCCTCTCCCAGGGCTTCATGTCACACCTGCTCTCTGGAAATGGATGTGTGCTACCCTCGCAGGCTGCCAGAACCTTCCTGGGAACCCAGCATGTAGATAAATCTTGAAAATTCAATCTGGTTGCATCCTGGGAGTTTCACATGCTGATTCTCTAGGACCACACACTGAGACACTTTGCAAGAAAATTTAACAGAAAACAGATGGCAAATGTCGTGGGGCCTCACACAACAGAGAAGGCAAGGGAGTAAACCAGGAAACAAAGCGCTAGGACCAGAGTTCCTAGAGCAGACAAGGAAGTGGTCACCTCCCCTCTGCCCCTTGGCTGGGAGGGATGGGAGGGGCACTGGCCTACTGCGGGAGCAACCCCGGCCCCTGTGACCCAGTGGATGGGCTGGCGCTTAGACTGATGGGTGAATTGTCCCACATCTCTTCCTTCTGTTCCTTCACTCTGAATATTCTTTGAGCTCATTACAACAGCTCAGAATGAACACTCTAAATTTAGATCCAAACTATTTCATGTTTCCAAGGGAACTGTAAATTACTTTGTGAATGTATATACAACACAGCCAGCAAAATCTGCTTGATGAAGCCCTCTCTTACATTCAGTGTCTTATGGCACCTCATAAATTGTTGCCCTGTCCGGGATCTTGGACAGCTGACAGCCTCAGACAGATTGCCTTTGCTTCTCCATGAGACATTTCTCTAGGACACTATGCCGTGGGTACAAGGGACTCAAGCCTTCAGCTGCTGCAGCTCCACACTCCACACTCCTTGAAGTTCTACATTGTGCCTATGAAGGCTTTGTTGGATGGAGCACTGAGCCAGGGATACTCCGTTCCCTGTGATGAGTCATCTAATGCGAGGATGACCAGACTGCTCCTCAAAGCCTCCTGTCCTACCTGATAGTGAAGACAGAGGGCCAATGACCCAGGAAGGGATAGTGGAGTATGGGAAACAGTTTTGGGTGAGGTTAGTGGATCATTTAGGATTGATTTCAGCTGTAGGAGAGAGACTGGAAATAACAATGACTTAAACAACTTAAAAATGTATTTCTCTCTCAAATGTAAAAAGTCCAGAGACATTCAGTCCAAGGCTGGTATAGTAGATGCACAGTGCCATCATGAACCCAGACTCCTTATATCTTTTCTCTACTCTTCTTATTGTGTAGATTCTATCCTCAAGTTCATTGCATGGTCCAAAATGATTTCAGGAGCTCCAGCCATTATGTCCATGCTCCAATCAATGGGAGGAGGAATGTAAAAGGGCAAGAAGGCTGCAGCTCTCAGTGGGTCAGCTTCCTGTGGGCAACTTTCCCAGAATCCCCCACATAACACTCTGCTTACGTCTCACTACCCTACCTGCTTACCTGGCCACTCTAGCAGGAAAGACTGGGAAATGTAGTCTTTTGGTTGGATGCAATGTGGCCCCATATAACACCATGTTTTTCACTAAAAGAGGGTAATGAAAACTGGGTGGAGTCCAGCAGTCTCGGTGGCAGTTAGGCTGTAATCACATGAGGAAGAGAGGACCCTGCTGCTGCTGCTAAGTCGCGTCAGTCGTGTCCAACTCTGTGCAACCCCATAGACAGCAGCCCACCAGGCTCCCCCGTCCCTGGGATTCTCCAGGCAAGAACACTGGAGTGGGTTGCCATTTCCTTCTCCAATGCATGAAAGTGAAGTCATTCAGTCGTGTCCAACTCTTAGCAACCCCATGGACTGCAGCCCACCAGGCTCCTCCATCCATGGGATTTTCCAGGCAAGAGTACTGGAGTTGGGTGCCATTGCCTTCTCCAAATAATTATATGAGAACATGTCTATTTTCTCAGCTCCATGTGCTGAGACACACACTTTAAATTTTTTTCCAAAGAACTAGTTAATATGAAAAACTTCCTTGGAAAGGGTTCAGGTTCCATTTTTTTCTCCCAACTGATTCATTCCTCCCTACATGTCCATTTGGTACAGCCCCCAAGTGAAAAGGCAGTTTTGAGGATGTCCGAGGCTGAATGTCATGCAGATGATTATGCAAAAATGCAGGCTGCTCCCCAGACTCTGTGGGGAGCTGTGAAAGATTCCATTCCTGGAATAGGTACTCATATGAGGAAAGGCAGATGATGAGGTCAAATATCTCCCCCAGTTCATTCCTACAAATGAACCTGCAAAACAAGATGCCCACATTGGGCCCAAGAGAGACTCCAAAATACTTGGAGTAGCACCAAAGCAAAACTTTCCTTCTCTTCATTGAAAAAAAATGTGTTTTACTCCAAAGTACGAAAGAACTCATTATTGCAGTAAAAATTTCCTTTAATAATGAGATCTCACTGGGTCCTCTTCTCTGTTGCTTTTGTTGCTGTTTAGTCACTAAGTTGTGTCCAACCCGTCAGGACCCCATAAACTGTAGCCTGCCAGGTTCCTCTTCCATGGTATTTCATAGTAGATAAACAACTCTCATGTAAGAGGCTTCCTTGGCGACTCAGATCGTAAAGAATTTGCCTGCAATGCGGGAGACCCAGGCTCAGTCCCACGTTGGGAAGATTTCCTGGAGGAGGGCATGGCAACCCATTCCAGTATTCTTGCCTGGAGAATCCCCACGGACAGAGGAGCCTGGGGGCTCACAGTCTGCGGGGTTGTAGAGTCAGACATGACCGAGTGACTAACACTTTCACTTTCATGACTACCATGACTTTGGTTGTTCGTTAACTTCCTCAGCCTCTGTTCAGAGCCAACTTTAAACAAAGTTGGCTGAAAAGTTCGTGTCTCAGTAGAATTAGTTGTTTGACCCACATATCAAGGGTTTTAGCAATGTTTGTGTTGCTGAGGTGTTGAAGAACTGCTACTTTCCTCATCACCAAATGATGACTGACTCAGGGCTAGAAAGCAGGTTTTATCTCACATGCAGTTTCCACCCTTCTTGTAGAGTTGCATGAAGGGCTGAGTTGAGAAAGTTGGCAGGAGAGAGCTTCATGGTCATTAGCAATGTCTCCATGAGGGGAGATGGCAGAAGTAATGACATACATGGCACTTATTTGCTGAGCCTGTGTGCCAGGCTCTTGGATGACCAACCTGTGCCTTCATGAAAATGAAACTACAATGGAGAGGACCCCATTCCTCCAGTGACAACATCTCTCTCAACCAGCAATATCATACAGCAGTCTCATTCCACATTCTACAACATAGCTACATCCTACCAAGTTTCTCCAGTTCCAACCTGTGCTCTAAGTCCTTGAGATGCATTTTACGAAGAGTATCCCTGTATATCTGACATTTGGGAAATGCTGCATGCTAAATATAGCTAACGTTTTCATTGAGGAGTTCTTGAGCATTCATCATGTCAGAAATTTTGCTCTAACAGCTTTGCATGTATCAGTTAAGTTAATCCTCACAGTGACCTTCTCATGATGCCCATTCTACAGATGAGGAAAACTGAGGCAAGAGAGGTCATACAACAAGAGGAGCCAAATTTCCATCTGGCAATCCAAATCTAGAATACATTCTTTTAACCATTACATCATGCTGCCTCCAATTTCTATATCTATCTTTATAATGTGTATCTTTACACATGTACTGTAAATCTATACCTATCTTCATGACTCACAAATCACATTAGCATATTAAAGGCTCTTAAAATTTCTTCTGTAAAGAAGTCTATTTAACTCTGTTTAATTAAGCGATTTCTAAAGTAATCTGACACAAGAAGCCCCCAACAGATACATTTCCCCCCTCTTTGCTTAGCCTGCCTGAGCCTTGGTTTGCTCATATATCAAATGGAGCTGATAATAATGATTTCAGTTTCCAGGGTGGCTGTGAAAATTAAATCAGATGGTGTAGTTGTGAGCGTTCATCTTAAAGGCTGATATCAACGTCAGCTGGAGATGCTGTCATCACCAACAATAATTAACTTCGTTGGATCTGAAGCCCAGTCTTCCAGCTTACACCGGATCTCTTGGCCAGGTCTTCACCCCAGTCATGCCCGGAGTAGGAAATGCTGGTCAATAGCAGACTTATAGGGAGGAAAAAACCCCCAGTACAGAAAGAGTTCAAAGAAAGGCCATTAGGGACAAAGCAGGGGAAATCCCTAAGCAAATCACCCTCTGGCTCAGAGGAAAACAGCCCCCCACCAAAATCACTTAGATGTTGAGACCTTGGTTTACAGTCGATACACAGTAACTGTTCAATGACAGTTTGGTGAATTCAGCCAACTTCTACATCTTAAGGTTTACTTAGGAGGTAGAATAATGTTCCCCTTACCATTCTCCTTGAATGTTCCCCCAAAGCTACAGAAAAGATAGGCTTTCTAACAACAAATCCAGATACCAACTCCAAGTCCATTTTGCTCTAACGTATCTCTTGGTGCTGGAGCAGAGGTGCCAAGAAAATGCAGCCTCAGCAAGATAAACGTATTGCCAGGATCACACACATCTGTAGAAACACCAGGATAAGCACTTGATTCTTCCTCCCTGAAGTATCCTCTAAACTTGGCCAAAAGGGGAGTCACCGGCCCCATATGACTCCTTATTGAGCACTTGTTGAGATGTGCCTAGTCCAATCTGAGACGTGCTGTGAGTGTAAAATACCTATAGATTTCAAAAGCTTGGTATAAAAAAGGAAAATAGCTCATTCATCATTTTTAATACTGATTACATGTTGAAATCATAATATTTTAGCTATATAAACATATTATTAAAATTAATTTCACCTGTTTATCTTTGCCTTTTTAGTGTGGCTAACTAGAAAATTTTAAATTACATACAACCCTTGCATTAGTGACTTGCCCTATACCGTTATTGGACGGTGCTGCTGTAAAGCAGTAATTTCAAAATTGTGGGTTGTGATGTATTAATAGAGCATGAAACCAGTTTAGTGGGTTACAACCTATTCTTCCTTAATGAAGAAGGATAGAATATATATTCTATAATAGAGTAGATGGAAACATAGTCAAAATAGAAGTATTGTTTTGTGAAATTTGGTTTCAGTTCTATACATATATAGGATTTACATATGATGTATTGAGTTACAAGGTTAGAAATATTTTTTTTACTGCCAATAGAGTAAAAAAGTGTTTCAACACCCCTTTTCTGAATTGCCCATGATGAGACAGTACTTCCTCGGGTCAGAATGTTCCAGTATAAAAACAAAGGCTATACAATTTGTATCCAACCAGGGAGATTCAGAGATGAGTCAGGTCAGTGCTACGGCTTTTAAGTTCTGCACATGGGAACCTGGCAGCCTCTCTTGATGCTGTTGTAAAGCTAGAGAAGGGCACCTACACTGTTCTTTAACCATCTCTGTGAGTCATGTAAGTATACAGAGCCCTGAGGAGAAAGCAGCTAAGTGCTGCCCGGCGACTCCAAGGGTTCCTGGGGTCCAGGCAGATGAAGGCAGGAGGCAAACAGGGCCCCGAGGAGCAGGAAGCAATGCCCACTCAAAGGCGAATTAGACCTCGTGTTACTAATTTATCCAGCGAGGTCTGCTCTTTCCTTCAGCCCATCCCTGCATGATGGGGGAGGTTTCCTCTCCAGGCTAGTCAGGGAATCCAAAACACAAAGACCTCTTCCCTCCAGGTAAATAAATCAGAAAATGCAGCCCCCTGCACTTTCCAGAGGCTGGGCCTCGGTCATCTCAGCCGGCTCCCTAGGCAGCACTTTCTGGGGGGTCAAAGACCAGCATCAGGTTGATTGAAGACCCCACAACAGCTCAGTGATGAGCTGTGGTTGGAACAACCTCATTGGTGGCCGACACTGGGGTCCACCCCGGGGCTGTCCTGACCTCACCCCAGTGCTGCAAAGCCACAGAACCTTTGTAAGCTGTAGCTCCTTGCATCATAACAGCTGCTTGACCCCAGCTCCGCTCCAAGAGTCAGAGGGGTCCTGTGTTCCCAGGCCCCAGTCCAAGGGGGTGCTGATGAAAAGCTTATCTGCAAATTCACAGGCAGTGGCTGTGGGCAATGTATAAGCAGAAAGGATGCAGACACATCTAGCTGCTACTATCTGCTCTTTATCCTGCCCAGTGATTGTCACCAAAGGCTATTCTCATAGCCAATCAGGACCCTGCTTCCAGAACTGACATCACAGGTTTCAGTAAAGCACCCGAAGCTGTCTCTGAGCACACTTCTGTCTTGGCTAGCAGCTTCTGTCTTCCGCTCAAACTTGGCCACTGGCCCTTCCGAGCTCCCTCCAATAGTGGGAGTGGTGCAGGGTGGCATGTGGGAACCCAAGGACTTCATGACTTCACCCCCACCCATCGTGCCTGCTCTGTGCTCCCAGCGTGCCCACCCCTGCTGAAACTTTTCCAGGGCTTCAGGTCCACCTCCCGTGAGCTCTACTGTTCAGATTGAGCAGAAATCAGTGTTGGGAGTGGGCTGACCCTGATCTTTCTCAAGACTCTCAAAGAGACCTTGTTCATCACTCTAATCAGGACCAAAATGCAATGTCCCTCACAACAGCCACGCATTCAGACACACACATGTTAATGAGAAGTGTGCAGAGGAAGCTAGTCACCCCATCAACACTTGCCCAGTCTCCCAGTAGACAGAGAAACGTGCTCTGTGCCGGGGAGGAGGAAAAAACACAGTAGTTGCCCCCTGGATGGGATCTGCTCAGTCCCCCCACTACCTGGCCATGCCTGGCACCTGCCTTACCTGCATGACCCTGCAGCTTGGCAGCTGATATGGACCCTGGTCAGCCTTAGACCTACCTTCTTGGCCTGCCTGAACTGTCAGCAGGGGGTGCATCCCTAAAGATAGCAAGCCCAAGACATATATTGGCTTAAAGTGTCTATTCAAATAGTACGCAATTTCAATTATATAAATACATGCAGAGAAAAAAATTAGGGAAAAATATTCTAAAAATACTAGTGACTTTTACTGGGTGGAGTTATTAAAAATTCAACCTTATTATCTGTTCTGATTAGTTTATAATGAATATGCAATTTCCTTTTAATCAGAAAAAAATTTTCTTTAGTACAGACTCGTTGCTTAGCTTTAGGCCATCAGTGTGGGTATTGTAACTCCCAAGGCTTATGGTGTCTAGCTGGCATATACCCCACTCTAGCCCTGTGACACCTAGAATTTGTAACCTAGTTCTGTTGATGCATCTCCTCTCCTTTAGTTTCTGATTCTAGTGGCTTTGATCCAACTCTGTGACTTTCAGTTGACCCTAACTATGTCCTGGATACACCATCTTGTCTACCCCAGGCTTTTCCATCTCAAGACAGCCCCACCTTGGCCTCGGCCCCCAAAGTTGGCCTCCCAGGCCTCCTGTCTGGTTGCTGTAACCGGGTGAATAGCTTCTGACCTCTGGTGTCCCTCTGGTTTCTTAAAGTTCAGTTTCAGGGATGAAATTTAGCCCAGGAATAGCCATGGAATCATCCAGGAATCCTTATAATTCCTAGGCAATTGAGTTCTCTTTTTACATCCTAATTAAGCCCACTCTGGAGAGCAGACCGTTCCCTGGAGGTTGTTGATCATCTTCATGAAGTGATGGTCCTTCTCTATACTTGTGGGTCAAGAAGATGCACCATGCATGCTGCCAGGGGATTTATCACTCGCTGCCATCTGAGCATCCTCAGTTCCACTCAATCCAGCAATGACTAATTGAGCACCTGGGGAGGACCCACTATCCTGCTGGTGCCCCTTCTAAATGCTGGGGCTGAGGGACAACTGAGGATGAAACACAATTCCATGGCTGTAGGTCAATAATGAATCTCTGGTCCGTGCAGAAATGGAGACTGGGTGCTTTTTTATTTGTTGTATGTTATTGATGCTAACAGCTTCCCACTGTTTACTTCAGAGTTGATACAATACTTCTCTAACCCAGGACACAATTTTTTTAAAATTGAAGTATAGTTGAGTTACAATGTTGTGTTAATTTCTGCTGTGTAGCAAAGTGAGTCAGATATATTCTTTTGTGATTCACATACATTCTTTTTCATATTCTTTCCATTATGGTTTATCACAGGATATTGAATATAATTTCCTGTGCTATATAGTAGGACCTGGTTATTTATCCCTTATATATATATAATAGTTTGCATCTGCTAATGCCAAACTCCCAATCCATCCCTCCCCTGCTTCTCTTCCCCCTTGGCAGCCACAGGTGTGTTCTCTATGTGGCACACAATTCTTGCGTGTGTGCTAAGTCACTTCAGTTGTATCCGACTCTTTGCAACCCTATGAACTGTAGCCCACCAGACTCCTCTGTCCATGGGGTTTTCCAGGCAAGAATCCTGGAGTGGGTTGCCATTCCCTTCTCCAGGGGATCTTCCTGATCCAGGGATTAAACCCACATCTCCTGTGGCTCCTGCATTGCAGGTGGATTCTTTACCACTGAGCCACCGGGGAGGCCAGCACACAATTCTTAAACCCCTCTAAAAAGTTGAGAGCTCTACCTAGAAGATTCGTTTGGACATAGCAGTATTTCCACATAGACTTGATTCTTACTATAAATAATTCCCACTTAACAGATAAGAACACTGAGACTGAGAGCAGCCACATGGCTTGCTCAAGCTCAGAAAGCCAGTAAATGAAAATGCAGGAAAGTCAGAAAGATGTTGTCTTCAAGGCAGCTTCCCCCCCACTTAGGCCATGACCCCTCTCTAAAAGCTCCCTAAGGTGGCCCTCTGGAGAGGACGGTCTATGATCCGACTCACAGCCGACAACCTTCATCAAGTCCAGTGGCAAAGAAGGCCACACAGCACTCCTTCACTTCTGAGAAGAGTCAAGTAACTCCACGAGAAGCTGTTAGGGCCTGAGTAATCAGAGAAACCAGGCTTTCAGTGAAGACGGACAAGTGGCAGGTAAAGACAGTTAGGGGGTGTGAATGGTCTGACAGGCACCAAGGTCAAGAAGAAGAAACAATGTGACAGGCAGCAGTAATCAAAATAAGTGTGAGGGAAGCCCTACAGTCCTGGAGCTATCAGCGAGGGAGCCTGGAAGGGGAGGGCAGCACATTTATTACCTGAACAATAAACTGCTGATGGCCAGCAGCAAACGTGTCCTTGGCCCCCTCGGGGTCATCTCACACACTCCCAGTAGCAGTTCTTCTGGCTGACACTGCAGAGAGGAACATGTTAGAAACTTTGGCAGTAGGAAAAACCAGATTGTAGGGACATGCAGACACCTGAGTGGGTAAGAATGGCTGGAACCGCATCATGTGTTTGTGTATATAGGTATTTAGAGAGAGAGAGAGAGAGAGAATCTACTAGACTCCAGGAATCATGCTATATGCTGGGACCAAAGAGAACTAGTTTATAGACCTGCCCTCCAACCCTCTGTTGGCTGGGGGCAAGGAGTGGAGGGGAGGGAGGGGAACAACTTTGCAGGTAACTATTGTGATAGGTATAATAAGTTCTGCTTGAGCTCAGAAAGGGAGATTAATTGTCACAAATTCCCTCTCACGCAAAGGCTTCCAGACCCACTGGATACATCCCTCGACAAAAAAAAAAAAAAAATTGAATCTTGGTGCCTTTTTTTAAATGCTTTGTGGTTTTCGACAAGTCACTTTAAACTCTCTCTGACTCAGTTTCCTCATCTGTAAAATGGGGACAATCATGGTAGTTTGTATGGTTGGTGTGAGGGTTAAGGGAGTTAATATGTAATGCCCTTGCGTGAATACCTGGCATATGTCTGAAATATGTAGGTGCCAGTTAGAGAAAGCCCTCTCTTTCTTTTCATAACAGTTCTGCCCATGTATCACAGTGCAGTTGAAGGCACACATCCTGGGTTGATGTTGTGCATTTATATGTGAAGGTGAGGGTAGTGAGGATTTTCCCTTCCTAACCAAAAGCAGCTGGTTTGGACAAACCCAGCCACCAGTCCCACATCCTCGGTCTTCAAAGAAAAGTCCAGAAAGGCAATAAATATCCATCATTGATTTAAATACTGTGGACCCATCGTGCTGATCAAACGTTTGGAAAAGTCCAGAAAGACAATACCTATCAATGATTTAAATACTGTGGACTCATCGTGTTGATCAAAAGTTTGGATCATTCTAGACACATTTATGAGTCTAGACTAATGAAAATATAATATTACAGAATGGTAGAAAGGCATGCCAATGCCTACTTCATCATTATCTTCACACACAGGAATAAAGCATAGAAAATCCTCAGAGCTGGCTTAGGAAACAGTGCGCCAATGCTGGGCTTCCCATTGAATCAGGCTGGCGCTTGGCTCAGCAGGGGGATCTCCTTCACAATGATTTCCCTGCAGGAAGCCTGTGTGATAATGCAAAGTAGGATCAAAGGGGTAGGTTTTTCCCATCACAAACTCCAGAGAATGGATCCACTTTTGAGTTGTCACTAAGGAATCTAAGAGCCTCTCATGGTATAGTCCTCCAGCCCTCAAGTAGGAGAGTTGTTGAGTAAATCCAGAGAGAAACAGGTTTCCTCTGCCCCAACCATTGTGGGCTCCTCCACTCATTCTCTTCTCACCCTTGGCTGCCAGGCCCTCCCCGCCGCCCCAGCCATGCAGCCAAAAATCAATGACAACCCACCTCCCACCCCAAGACCCCTACTCAAGGCAACTGCTCACTACAGCACCTATAAATGGACAAAGAGTTGAAAAGGTATAAGGCTGGAACTACTTTTTAACTCAGAGAATATATTCTCTCTGAGGAATAAATAAACCCGTGACTTTATTATTATTATTAATTAGCCTGCCAAAGCAGGAGATGCAGGAGACATGGGTCCTATCCCTGGGTCGGAAAGATCCCCTGGAGGAGGGCATGGCAACCCACTCCAGTGTTCTTGCCTGGAAAATCCCCATGGACAAAGGAGCCTGGCAGGCCACGGTGTCGCAAAGAGTCGGACACGACTGAGTGACTGAGCACGCATGCACGCAACATCACTATACTTTTCCAGTTTCCCCATCAGGAAAACAAACCCAAGAAGATGGGAGTCAAATTTCTTTTCACACTGTAAAGTTGTCAGAGGTAAATTTGTCAAGTTTTCCTCAGAAAACATAATTTCTTAATATCAGCCTTATGGCATGTTATTCATAGGAATAAGCATTAGTTTTCTCATCTGTAACATGGGACAGCATACCCACCTTACATACTTATAAAATTCATAGAGCGATCAACTGAAAACATAGTTTGATGCTTATGAAAGCATCTTGAAAACTGTAATGAGCTCCACAGATGCCAGGTGTTCCATTCTGACTCATTTTAGTGCTTTTCAACAGAGGAAAGGTAGAAAGATCAGTGTGAGAAAAAAAAATGTTGAAACCTTTTACAGGCAATGAATCTTATTCTCTGCTACAGTATGAAACCACACTGAACCATGTCCACTGTTAGGTTAGTTGAAGGCTGTTGTTAAAATGAAAATGTCACTGTTATTTATGGTTTAAGGCCTACGTGCTTCCAAATAGGTTTCTAGAAGGTATTAATTTATTGCCAACACTGTATCTTGTATTACTTTGGCATTTGACTACTGAGGGAATGAGGCGCAGAGGACAGGTAAGTTTTAAGCAGGTTTGGAGCCAGGAGGAAATGCCTGGGGTAAATAGCCCTTCCCAGGAAGGCAGGACTCGGTGGGGACCTGGAGAGACAAGCATCAGATAACCACAGGTCACTCAGTGAGGACACTATACCCAGACCATCTGGGATTAGTAGAAGCTGAACTCTTAGCCTCCTTAAGTCCCCAAAGAGGTGAGTGAACTTGGCAAAGAGGTTACCAGGACCTGGAAAGAGAGTCAGTCCCACAGAGAAGGTCACCTTGAGAGACCCAATGCCCTTCAGCTGAGGGACATGGTCAGCGGGTGACTTCCCGAAATGGCAATCCACTCCAGTATTCTTGCCTGGAGAATCCCATGGACAGAGGAGCCTGGCAGGCTATAGTCCATAGGGTCACAAAGAATCAGACACGACTGAAGTGACTTAGGACGCATGCACGCACGCCCTCCCAGGGAGGAAGTCAGGACCGCACTTCCTGCACCCCTGGCTTTAGTGGAGGCTCCCTACTGGGGAGCCCCTTTAGCTGAACGGGAAGCTCTATAGGAAAAAAGATCAGATCCAGGAAGAGAACAGTGGAGAGATGGTCTGGAGGGGCAAACGAGAGAATGCCAGAATTATGTGTGCAGAAGAGGAAGGCAGGCCCAGGCATGTGCACAGAGGCTGGGGGGAAAGGGAAGTTGCTCTGGGGAAGGAGAACTCCCATTAAAGAGAAAGGGACACCATGCACAAATTATTTCTGTCATCAACCCCAGGCCACCAGGGACATTCTGCATCTTCTTATGAGATTTTTCTGTACCTTAAGTGGATCATACATGGACTTTGTTGCCGTTGTTTAGTCGATAAGTTCTGTCTGACTCTTTTTGTGACCCTATGGATGGTAGCCTGCCAGGCTCCTCTGTCCATGGGATTTCCCTGGCAAGAATACTAGAGTGGGTTGCCGTTTCCTTCTGCAGGGGATCTTCCAGACCCAGAGATCGAATCAGTGTCTCCTGCATTGGTAAGTGGATTCTTTACCACTGAGCCACCAGGGAAGTCCATACACAGACTTTGGGAACCCATAAAACTGTGTTTTGCTTACCAAAGCCTGGCTACACTCAGAGCCAACTCCATGCCATCTGCATTCTTAATTTGTCAGAAAGGCAGCTGCTTGGAGCTAAATGCTCAATTCTTATCTTTATTCAAATTGAAAACATTTTAAAAGTCCAATATCTTGCAATGCATATCCTGGATTTAGCAGTTAATAAAACAACGTGTGAATTCCATTGGAGCCCCCTTTTAACTGTAATGAACAAAGATGATGCAGTCTAACTTAATGGAGAGCAAAATGCATTTTGTCAAGACAGAGAATGAGAGAAAAGGAATTTAAGAAATTATGTACCCTGAAAAACCACTCTCTAAAGTAATGAGCAAGGCTAATCCGGGCCTTACCAACTAAATAGCTGCAAAATAAGATAAACGACAAGCCAAAAAAAAAAATCTTTTTTGAGTTTTTCAGATTAGAATTCATCTCTGGAGCCAACTGCAACAGAAGAGGTGAAAGGATTTCTTTAATCATGTCATGCACTGCTTAAAAAACACTGAGGCTCAACCAGCCTACAGAATACAGAGGAAATATCCTAAGATGCCAATCCAGGCTCTGTGACATCTTCTTAGTCCCCTCAACTCTGAACATACACAAGCACTCCCTATACCACCACCCTAGGAACTATGCCCTCTTCTGCCCTTGCCCCTGGCTTATGCTTTCAAAATCTTTCTAATTCTTCAAGATCCAGCTAAAAGGATGCCTTTTCCATTGAGATTTCTCTAGTCTTTCAGTTGAAATGGTTCCTTCTGCTGGGCTCCCAGAAGTATTTCTTCATATCTCAGATATGGTGCTTATTATGGTTTGCTATTTATTCTTGTTATATAAATACCTTCATCCTAGTTACACAGG
This sequence comes from Bos indicus, assembly GCF_029378745.1. Classification (NCBI taxonomy): domain Eukaryota; kingdom Metazoa; phylum Chordata; class Mammalia; order Artiodactyla; family Bovidae; genus Bos; species Bos indicus. The sequence goes on along the minus strand of NC_091775.1, from coordinate 57,451,901 downwards.
GAATTACCTGAAGTTTCTCTAACTCACCCCTGATGTCTTGGATGAAACCTAGCCCAGTTTCTGGCATGCAATCAGTGTGCAACTGAATTTAATTAAGTAGGTTGTGCTCCATATACTAGTACCCTCAGAGTTTCCTCGAATTTCAGTTAGAAAATGTTATTTCATGCACTAGAAGACAGAATTCACCTGTGTGTAGTCTTTGGGTCAGAATGGTGCTTTTTCATGGTCGAAAATATATAATTTGCACACTAAAAGTAAGTAACTCCTTCAGACCTCTAGAGCTAAACTTTAATAAGCTGCCATCTTCAACACACATGTCATCTGGATAAATTAATGGATATCTAAGCTTTAAGCAATATTCAGTTCCTGATAGAAGGATCAGTTCCAGTGTAGTTATGTCATATAATTGGAAACAGCATGATTTGATATTTGAATCTGTCATTAGGTATTTTTTGAGGAGATGAATTATCTGGTCTTTTTGGATGTGGGTGAGTATAACTTCTCCAAGTAACTACTCCTAAGATCTGCTTGTTTCTAAGTGGTTTCAACGTCCAAGCATTAAAACAAATAACTCTTACATTTATAATTATAATTCTTACAAACAAGTCATGACACTTCACTTCAGTCTCTCAGTCGTGTCCAACTCTTTGCAACCCTATGGACTGCAGCAGACCGAGGTTCCTGTCCATCACCAACTCTCAGACCTTGCTCAAACTCATGTCCATCGAGTCAGTGATGCCAACCAACCATCTCATCTTCTGTCGTCCACCTATCCTCCTGCCTTCAATCTATCCCAGCATCAGGGTCTTTTCAAATGAGTCAGCTCTTTGCATCAGGTGGCAAGTATTGCAGTTTCAGCTTCAGCATCAGTCCTTCTGATGAATATTCAGGACTTATTTCCTTTAGGATTTACTGGTTGGATCTCCTTGCAGTGCAAGGGACTCTCAAGAGTCTTCTCCAATACCACATTCAAAAACATCAATTCGTTGACGCTCAGCTTTCTTTATAGTCCAACTCTCACATCCATACATGACTACTGGAAAAATCATAGCTTTGACTAGATGGACCTTTGTTGGCAAAGTAATGTCTCTGCTTTTGAATATGCTGTCTAAGTTGGTCATAGCTTTTCTTCCAAGGAGCAAGCATCTTTTAATTTCATGGCTGAAGTCACTATTTGCAGTGATTTTGGAGCCCCCCAAAATAAAGTCTGTCACTGTTTCCACTGTTTCCCTATCTATTTGCCATGAAGTGATGGGACTGGATGCCATGATCTTAGTTTTCTGAATGTTGAGTTTTAAGCCAACTTTTTCACTCTCCTCTTTCACTTTCATTAAGAGGCTCTTTAGTTCTTCTTTGTTTTCTGTCATAAGGGTGGTGTAATCTGCGTATCTGAGGTTACTGATATTTCTCCCGGCATTCTTGACACTTAACAGCATCTAAACAAACAACCCAATCAACAAATGGGCAGAAGACCTAAACAGACGTTTCTCCAAAGAAGACATACAGATGGCCAAGAGGCACACGAACAGATGTTCGACATGACTAATTATTGAAGGAATGCAAATCAAAACTACAATGAGATATCAGCTCACATCAGCCAGAATGGCTAGTGTCAAGAAATTCACAAACAATAAATGCCGGAGAAGGTGTGAAGAGAAGGGAACCATCCAACACTGTTGGTGGGAATGTAAATTGGTACAGCTACGACGGAGAACAGTATGGAGGTTCCTTAAAAACTAAATATAGAGTTACCATGTGATCCAGCAATTCCACTCCTGGGCATATATCCAGAGAAAAACATGATCTGAAAGGAAACAGGCACCCCAATGTTCATTGCAGCACTGTTTACAATAGCCAAGACATGGAAGCAACCTAAATGCCCATCAACAGAGGAATGGATAAAGAAGATGTGGTACATATATACAATGGAATATTACTCGGCCATTAAAAAGAAAGAAATAATACCATTTGCAGCAACATGGTTGGCCCTAGAGAGTGTCATATTGAGTGAAGTAAGTCAGACAGAGAAGAAAAATATTGCATGACATCCCTTATATGTGGAATCTAAAAAGAAGTGATACAAATGAACTTACAAAAGAGTAAAAGAGACTCACAGACTTAGAGGACGAACTTATGGTTGCCGGGGAGGAAGGCTGGGAAGAAGGGGTAGTGAGGGAGTTTTGGATGGATGTGCCCACACAGCTATATTTAAAATGGATAACCAATAAGGATCCACAGTATAGCACATGGAACTCTGCTCAGTGTTATATGGCAGCCTGAATGGGAGGGGAGTTCATGGGAGAAAGGATACACGTATATGTGTGGCTAAATCTCTTCACTGTTCACCTGTGAAACTATCACAACATTGTTAATTGGCTATACCCTAATACAAAATAAAACGTTTAATAGGGGGGGAAAAAAGATGTTCTGAGCACACGTTCATAAATTAGCCTGGCCCTGAATTGACCACCTGAATATCTGGCCCTGGAAGCACTACTGAGACAGGGGACATGTGCACTCCCTCATTCTCAGGCACACACAGAACATGGAGGGATTATTGTCATACGTTTTCAAAATATAGTTTTAATTGATTTTAAACCTTCCTGCAGACTGAAGATAGTCCCTTCAGAGGTAGAACTTCCTTGCATTTAGCCTTGAGACTTCAATCAACTCTGCTTGTGCTGTGCACTTTGCTCCCTTCCCCACTCACTCCCCACAACTCATCCACTTTCCAACACCACCCTTCTGTGCAGCCTGGGCCACTGCCTCTCCCACACTGTGAGGAGCATATATTAAACTGTAAGTGACCAACAGTACCAGTGAACAGCCTTGCCTTGTTCTTCAGTTTCACATGTATAAGCCTAGTCTTCTCAACTAGATTATAAACCCCATGAGGCCAGAGACCACTTTTTATATTCTAAACCAATTTCTCCATCTGTTTTAAGGGGTATCTTGGGCAAGAAAAAAAAAAGTATCGGTTTGGGCTGCAGTCTGAGTGGTCACCTTTCTTAGACGAGACTTTGCGTTGCAGTTTTATTAAATGGAAAGAAGAGAAAGATGAAAATCAGGATGATGACTGTTCAAGAAGAATAATTGATCAGCAAATGGTGACATGCTGTTCTCCCAGCTCGAGAAACACAAATGAAAAATAGATATTAATGATAGCAAAAGGTCAGGCTCTTGGAAGAATTTCCAAACCAAAATGGTGGAGATTAATTGGGAATTCATTATTTATATCCTACCTATTTCCAAAGGACAAAGGTGGCTGGCGGAGGGAGGCTGTGGCATCTATGACTGAACTGAGAGTCTGGAAATGTGACTCAGCATTTAACTCGGCTCTAACTCATTGTGTGTAACTGGGCAAATCACTCCCATACTTTGAGCTGGTCTATAAAACTGGAATAATCCTATTGCTTGTCTTGAGGATTAAATGGGACACTATTTTACATATATAAATATACACACACACACACACACACACACACATACACACACATGCTCAGTTGTGTCTGACTCTTTGCTACTCCATGGACTGTAGCCCACCAGGCTCCTCTGTCCATGGGATTTTCCAGGTAAGAATACTGGAGTGGGTTGCCATTTCCTTCTCCAGGGGATCTTCCTGACCCAGGGATCAAACCCTCAACCCCTGCATCTCCTGCATTAGCAGGTGGATTCTTTACCACTGAGCCACATGGGAAGCCATATGTATATAGATGTGTGTGTGTGTATACACCTGTGCATGCATGCTGAGTCACTTCAGTCATGTCTGACTCCTTGTGATCCTATGGACTGTAGCCCATCAGGCTCCTCTGTCTGTGGAATTTTCCAGGCAAGAATACTGGAGTGGGTTGCCTTGCCCTTCTCCATATGTGTGTGTGTATGTGTGTGTGTGTGTGTGTGTGTATGTGTGAATATATATATGTATGTATGTATGTAGTTGAATGTTCTACAGATGCTTAGAATTCTCTGAGATCCATAAAAATTGAATAAATTTTCACCTAAATGGGATCTCTATTTACCAAAAATCATGGGAAAACCTGGAAGGCATACCATCAGCCTTGCTGCTGCTAAATCGCTTCAGTCGTATCTGACCCTGTGCGACCCCATAGACGGCAGCCCACCAGGCTCCGCCGTCCCTGGGATTCTCCAGGCAAGAACACTGGAGCGGGTTGCCATTTCCTTCTCCAATGCATGAAAGTGAAAAGTGAAAGTGAAGTCGCTCAGTCGTTTCTGACTCTTAGCGACTCCATGGTCTGCAGCCTACCAGGCTCCTCCATCCATGGGATTCTCCAGGCAAGAGTACTGGAGTGGGGTGCCATTGCCTTCTCCACCATCAGCGAATGTGAGGCCATCCTGGTTTGAATCCCTGCTTTACAATGCAAGGGGCAAGGCTGGGCAAGTTTTACCCCTGGGGGAGACCCTGTTTCCTTTTGGGAGCAGCTGACCAGGGGCTCCCCCAGGGGTAAAACTCCCCCAGCCTTGCCCCTTGCATTGTAAAGCAGGGATTCAAACCAGGATGGCCTCACATTCGCTTCCGGTTGGTGGACTTTGTCACTGTCTTCCTGGATATTCAGGACCCCATTTTCCAGATGAAGAAGGAACCACTGTGAGAGGCCAGGTCACTTGGAATGATCACAGATGGTACAAGACAGAGCTGAGGACAAGACTAGAAGCCAGATTTCTCAATCCAGCAGTGCAGTTTCTCTATCCCCCAGGGACGCACATACACAAATATGCTAGACTGACCATTGTGCCAGAAAACGAATGTGGCTGTATCACATTCTGAACCAAGGACCCATCCTGCAGACCCCTCAAGGGGGTCCATCAGGGAAAGTGGTTCAGGAGCTGGGGTGGGGTGGCCAGTGCTGGTGGGAGACGACACCCACGCCTGGCCTTGCATCTGTCCTTCCTGACAGCTCTGGGCCAGCCACAGAGTCCTGTCTGCGGGGAATTTCCTGCCCTCAGGTTCTTTTCAGAAAGCTGACAAGCCCAGTAAAGGCCCAGTGCTGATGGAGACGAGCGGGCCCGGTCCTCCCAGCAGCCCTGACGCTTCCTCCACTGACACAATGGGGCCGGCTGTAATCACATTACACCCTCGTCTTTCATAATTACCCTCTTCCTCCAAGTGACAGAGCATCCCAAAGGCAGGCAGGAAACTATTTTTAAACTAATTCTAACTAACTAAAAAAAAAAAAAAAAAAAGAGCACAAAAAAGACTGTCATCTTTTCACAGATATGGTTCTGGTTTATAAATCACTCCCAGGGACAGCATGGAGACTAACGTTGGAGGAAGCTAGAAAATCTAAACAGAGCACTGGCCGCCAATCCCCAGAAGATCACTTCTCCTTACCTGCCCAACAACCTACACACTCCTATTTTTTCTGAAGTTTCTCAACCTGAGTTTGTCCCTTTCACTTCCTGTGTGGTTCTAGAAGGAAATAAAAATGAAAAAACTCAAAGGCATAGCTTCCACGTGAGTGACTTGTGGCTTTTTCTCTCCCTCGTCATCACCTCCTCCACCTTCCTCCCACCCTACATCCCACCTTCTTGAGACCGGTTTTCTCCTCTGAGCCTGAGTAAAGGTGATGGCTCCTGGAATATTTTTCTATAACAGTAGCAAAGTTCTTCAATGTGAAGAAGTAAAGCCAGGAGAAGGCATTGGAGGAGGCCAAGGGAAAGAAAAGCTACTTAAGAAAAATTTTAGCTAGGGTAAGAGTTAGCCAAGCCCGAGTGACCCAAGCTCTCCTTACATGCCACCCAGAGAGGAGGGCACACCCCAGTAACATGGTATCCCCTGGGCCTAGAGGACCATCCAGGACCATATCACCTCTTACACATGACCCAGAAACACCTCCGGTGCTCCATGATAATTATACTGATAAGGAGGCTGGAGTGGAGGAAATAAATCAATGGCATCACATGGATTTCTTGGGTGTGGAGCTATTGAATAGCTGCAATACTCGCTTGCACTCTCATTTGGGGAGTCCTTAGCTACCTGTCTTGCTTACAAGTGTTAGTGCATCTTCGAACCCCAAATGTATTATCTTGTCCCTCAGGTTGACATTTTCTCCCGCTACCTGTAGAACTCTCTCTGCTTCTCTCTCCAGCTTGGCACTCTGCTATTTCGTCTTCCCCATCTTCTCTGCTTTCCACCTCTTCCCCTCCCCGCCACTCCCACCACTTCATCCTCTGACTGGTTTTGCTTGTATCCTGGAGTCTTACAGCTGTAGTGGGATGACTCACCTGAGAGATAGGAAGAGAGTGAGGGAGCCCCTGAGGGGCTCTGCTGGTTGCCTCCAGTCTCCTCAGCTGCTTGTGGTGACAGAGATTCTGCATCTAGCTTAGAGGTACAGCCACCACCTCACACCAAAGCCAGACCACAGGTCTTAGAGCAGGCAGAACCCCTCTAAATGAGACCAACACATGGAACGTGGCATTCTTGGATACACCACAGGATTAGACCAGGCCTTCCTCGTAGGAAGTTAGTTGCAAAAATCTGCCCAGCAGCATCGCTAAGGAGTGCTATGGAAAGAGACCACGTGCAGAACGGTCAACATTCCTTGTGCTCCAGAGGAAACGGAGATGAAGGTAGAGAAGGAAGCCAGAAAGGGAAGCTTTCAGGGACACAAGAAAGGAAAGCCACTTTGAAATAATTATTAAGTGAAATGAGCTTAGCAAAACTTAGGGCACATTTATTAAGTAAGCTTTATATAAGCATAAGATTCATTCCCCTCCCACCTCCAGCAGGCTTCAGAAGAAATGAGAAAAAGTGAAGCTTCCCATTCCATCCATCCCACCCCCTCTCTCTGCCTGCCCTCAGAAAGCATTCTCAGTCAAATGCAAATAGAGACACCAGAGGAAGCAGAGAGGTCCTCAGGGTAGTTAACAATAGCTTGTGACTGAGCGGGCTGGGGACCAGCCAGAGAGAGCTCAGAGAAGTGAGTAAAGCCAGAGGGGGCCAGGGCAAGCCCTGGGTTTCTGTAACTGATGGCTGGTGGGAACTGTCCTGGGAAAGGGTGAGTGCAAAAAATGTCTCCCGACCCCTCTAGGATCAAGGTTTACTGGCTTAGCTAGCAGTGCTCTTGATTCTTTGAGACAGTACGGAGGCTGGGCCCTTTTAAATAAAGAGCCAGCAGACAAGCTTTCCCTCCAGGGGGAGAAGCTAAGGCAATTTCTGGGGGTAGTAGCCTGGACTGGGTGGAGAAAACATTAAGCGAAAAGTCATCGCTGTCAGTAAGTCCTAAATCTGATCCTGGGAGAAGAGAGTGTTGATTTGTAAGAGCTCTCAGTCTTTTCATGAGAGTGCTATGCGGCTGCTAATTAAAGCTGCCTGAAAGAAACAGCAGCTAAGAGTACAAACCATGGTCAGCAAGATCTGGGTTCAGCCTTGGCTCCTGTGCTCATTAGCTGTGAAATCTTGGTCACATTCTTTGGCCTTTCCTGAAGCTCATTTTCCTCATCTCCAATAATGGAACTTGAAAGAGGACCTACCACCATGCTGAAATCAACACAGTGCCCTGCTCTGCAACCCGTTTAGAGCGGGTCTGATGATGGGTGCCCCCTTTGGATGGGTTGTTGCCTGAGCCATGGGCTCTGCGTCAGTTGTGTCTGACTCTCTGCAACCCCTTGCACTGTAGCCTGCCAGGCTCCTCTGCCCATGGAATTTTCCAGGCAAGATTACTGGAGTGTGTTGCTATTTCCTACTCCAGGGGATCTTCCTGATCCAGGGATCAAGCCCTCATCTTTTGCATCTCCTGAATTGGCAGGTGGATTCTTTACCACTAGCACCTCCTGGGAAGCCTGAGCCATGCCAGTTGCTAAATAACTCCTAAATGTCACCCCTCTTAGCATATAGGGTTGTTGTAAGGAATGAATGACATAATATAAGGAAAATGATTAAGTTGGTGCCTGGTAAATGCTCAGTTCATTACTGGTATGTATTATGGGTTGAAATGTGTCCCACAAATAAGATAATGTTGCAGTTCTGACCCCAGTACCTCAGAATGTGACCTTAGCTGGAAATAGGGTCATTGGGGATGTAATTAGTTAGGATGAGGTTATACTGGAGTGATGAGTCCCTAATCCAAGATGACTGATGTCCTTGAAAGAAGATGGCCCCATGATGACACAGAGATGCAGGCAGACAGCAAAGTGAGGATGGAGGCAGAGACTGGAGTGATGTATCTACTCCCTGAGGAATGCCAAGCACTGCCCGCCATCACCAGAAGCTAGGAGAGAGGCATGAAATAGACTTTCCCTCGGAGCCTCAGAGGGGACTAACCCTGATGACATCTTCATTCTGGCCTTCTAGTCTCCAGAACTGTGAGAGAACGAAGTTCTATGGCTTCAGGCTACCAAGTTTGTGGTGATTTGTTATGACAGCTAAGAAACTAATACAGTATTATCATGGGTAGACTTCTCAAAGGATGATAAGACCATGAATTCATAAAACATCAGGAAACAGAAGTCTTTAACATTCATTTTAGTCCAATCGCTCATGTGATGCTTGAAAGCTCATCTTCAGCATTCTCACTGAGCAGTCTTGGGGCTTGTATTAGAACACCTCCAGTGACCAGGGACTCACTCCCTCTCCTGAAAACCCAATAGCTCCAAGTATTAGAAAAATTGTTCTTTACATGGAGCCCAAATCTTTTTCCTGTAGATTCTCCCATCTGGGGGAAGTTACCTCCCTTGGACCTTTTGCTTTGTAAAAGCCCAATGCTGAAGCATTGAACAGCCCTTCAAATATTTGCGATTCTTGAATAAGTCATATTTGTGCATTTATCAGTTTCGGCAAATGCAATTTCTTTTGTCTATAATGAATTTCTGTCTTCCCCACCTAAAGAGTCAGCTATTAAATTCCAGTTCCACATTATCATCTGATAGACCAAGTTATGCTGTAAGGAAAAGTCATACCAAAATCTGTGCTTCAAAAACCAAAGGTTTATTTCTCTCTTATGCACTGAATATCCACTGTGCCCAGCCAGGACACCCTTTATCATAGTCATTCAGATGGAGAAAGCAGTCACCATCTTGAACATTGCCAGGCATCATCAATGCAAAGAAGAAAGCTCTAGAGGGTAGTGGTCAGTCGCTTAGTCATGTCCAACTCTTTGCCATGATTCCATGGACTATAGCTGACCAGGCTCCTCTGTTCATGTGATTTCCCAGGCAAGAATACTGGAGTGGGTTGTCATTTCCTTCTCCAGGGGATCTTCATGACCCAGAGATTGAACCCACGTCTCTTGTGTCTCCTACACTCACAGGTGGATTCTTCACCACAGAGCCACCTGGGAAGCCACAGGTCAGCAATTAATGACCCCCTGCCAAAGAAGTGATCCCCGTGAGCTCCTCTCACAACCATTGGCCAGTACTAGTGACATGGCCTCACCTTACCAACAGGGGGCGGGAAAACACAGGCCTGGAAGGATTAGTCCTACCACGTGTCTGGAAAAGGCAGGCCAGAAGTACTTGGCAACTGTCGCTGCCTGTCACCCACCACCCTCTGCTCAGCTTCCCCCTAAGCCCCAGGCAGAGTTGCTGTGTCACTTCCAGCCTTCTCAGGGGCATTTTGTGTGTTTGTTGGTCATGATAATGATCACACTGCCTTGGCATTATATTTTCTTGTCTTTCCATCTCTTTCACAAGGCCAGTTGTTTCTCAAAGACAGGGACTAGGTCATCAGAACACTGGTATGTAAATGCATTTGAGAACAACGACCATATATATCCCCACAGTAAGAGCCCAGGTCCTTGCGATGGTTCACAAGGCCTTCTCTGATCTGGCCCCGACTCCTTCTCTGACCCCACCCCCCAGCTGCTTGCTCATTCACTGGCCTCCAGTTTCACTGTCACTCAAACTCACCAGGCCAGCTCCTGCATCAGAGCCCTCATCCTTGATATTCCCTTTGCCTGGAACGCTCTTCCTCAGCCGTCTGCTAAGCTCATTACTCGCTTCCTTCAGGTCTCTGCTGAGCAGTCACCTCCTGGGACCAGCCTTCCCTGGCCAGGCGTTATAAGATATCCATGTGGCTCTACTGCCCTGGTGCCTCCTCTGCCTTCTTCTCTCCTTTTCCTCCACTGCAGTTACCACTTGCTGACATAGCACAGTGTCATGATGAATGTTACATCATCATGTATTAAAGTATCATATAATATGCACTGTATCATATATTACATACAATACACAATATAACTGTAGGTATTTATGTGTTGTTTGCCCTCCCCCTACCACTCCTTCCCCCTACACACACACTTAAATATAACTTCTGTGAATAAAGAACCAGTGCAATAGTAGGTCCTTAATAAATATCTGTCAAAGGAATGAATGATAAAAGAACAATATCTCCGGAGCTATCACTTCCCTGGACAAGAATGCTAAACTCCTCCCTCTCCTATGACAGGAATTTGAGTACCTTCAGCAACCTCACCTCATGCGAAGAGTTGACTCATTGGAAAAGACTCTGATGCTGGGAGGGATTGGGGGCAGGAGGAGAAGGGGATGACAGAGGATGAGATGGCTGGATGGCATCACTGACTCGACGGACGTGAGTCTGGGTGAACTCCGGGAGTTGGTGATGGACAGGGAGGCCTGGCGTGCTGCGATTCATGGGGTCGCAAAGAGTCGGACACGACTAAGCGACTGAACTAAACTGAACTGAGCAACCTCACCACCCAGAAGTCATCAACAGTGAGTGCAGGACAGAACAAAACAGCCCCCTGCTCGGCCTAGTCTGGCCTTCCCAGGAGGCTAAGTGGTAAAGAATCTACCTGCCAAGCAGGAGATGCAAGTTCGATCCCTGGGTTGGGAAGATCACTTGGAGAAGGAAATGGCAACCCACTCCAGTATTCTTACCTGGAAAATCCCATGAACAAAGGAGCCTGGTGGGCTATAGTCCATAGAGTGGCAAAAGAGTCAGACACAACCTAATGACTAAACAACAACAGCCTAGTCCATCTGTGCTTGCTCACTGGACTCTTTGCAACCCTTTGACTGCAGCCTGCCAGGCTCCTCTGTCCTTGGGATTTTCAGGCAAGAATCCCAGAGTGGGTTGCCACTTTCCTCCTCCAGGGGATCTTCCTGACCAGGGATAGAACCGGGTTCTTGTGTCTCCCGTGTCTCCTGCACTGCAAGCAAATTCTTTACCCACTTAGGCATCAAGAAAGTCCCATAGTCTGTATTGCAATTAATGAAGCCTGACTCTATAAATCAACTATACCTCAATAAGTAAGTAAATAAATATATACACAAATAAATAAATAAAGCCTGAGTCTAAATAAGGTTTTGGAAGTAACAAAAAATCACACTGTTGACTAATTCATAGTCAGTTTGGTTATTGACGAAAGTCTTGCGTTTTTCACAGTTAAAGCTATACTTTTCTCTCTACATATAATTTTGTAGCTGTTGCTTTAGACTTAGGTGTGGCACCTAACATTTTTCCCTTTTAATTTTCCTGTCACTGATCTTCCTTTTCATTTCTTTCACTTACTTATTGAGTGTCTGCTCTGTGCAAAAAGCTATGTTAAGTGCTATGGGTGTTACATGATAATTACAATTCTTAGGAAAAAAAGCTGTTCAGCTATATCAACATGGATCAGACAATCCAACTCTAGTTTAGCAAATGAGGTAGCTAAGACTCTTAGTCTTACGTGTAAATGTAAGTGTAAATGTAAGTTAAATTACTTTTATCAGAAGCTTTCAATGATATAAGGGCAGATGCCACTCCAAGGATGCAATGCCTAGAGCATCTGAAAATGGGAAGCCTAGTAATGCCTCAGATAGAAGGGCTTGGAAAGAGCTTTGAGTCATGAGGGCAGTTTGGTTCAGACATGTCACTCCATCTATCCTTAAGGTTAACTCACCTCATCTGATATAACCAGGGGATAGCCACCTCTCCCATCATTCCAGGAACCTCACACTTCTTTGAACCAGGGCATGGTAAGGTTGAACTTTCTGCTGTCAAATGATGGAGGGGATTTCTCACATGTTCCAGTGATTTCAAGGGAGTCCTTGGATAGGGGAAGAACCGGGCCGTCTGGCTCTAGAGTCTGGAATGGTAATAGCTCTACTCTGCTCTGCTTCCTCTTCATATTGGAAATGAAGATTTTAGTCTAATATGTAACATAGAAAATTTAATATTGGAAATGGTTTTCATAATTGTCACTAATATAGATTACTCTTAATAAAATCAACCCTCAGAAATTGTCCAGTTGAACCGAAATTGAAGAGAATAGTGAATAACTTGAGGATAATGCAAAGATATCAAGTGACTTGGAGAATGATTCAGCCTTTTCTCACCGGGCATTTACTCACTAATTCACCTGTTTATCCATCCATCCATGTATCCACCCACTTATTCATTCAACAACCATGGCATTAAGCACTTTTGCTGTCTTACACACATATTAAATACTGTGGCTAAAATGTGTGCTGCGTGCTCACTCAGTCATGTGACCCCATGGACTGCAGCCTGCCAGGCTCCTTTCTCCATGGGATTCTCCAGGCAAGAGTACTGGAGTGGATTACCATTTCCTTCTCCAGGAGATCTTCCTGACCCAGGGATCAAACCCCGTCTCCTGTGTCTCCTGCATTGGCAGATGGATTTTTTATCCACTGAGTCACCTGGGAAGTCTATGGATAAGATGTGGTCTGACCTAAATTGACTAAGCAGTTTGGGTCCAGTGGGAGGAGGTAGGAGGTGGGGCTGGCAGGGGCAGAAGCAAAGGAAACTCATGGTCTAGTGTGGTAAATGCTCTCAGAGAGGGTTTCTAAGGAGTTGGGGATGAACTTAGCCGGTGCTGGGGATGCTCCTTAGCTTCCTAATGGAACAGGAATAAAAAGGTGAGAGCAGAATGCTTCGTGGAGGAAGAAACTGGCTCTAGTCCTAGCAAAACTTTCTAATCTCAATGTTCTCGGGAAGATCCCAGAACTAACACAATTCCCATCAGAGACTAGAGAAAACTGAACATTCTTTTCAGGAAAAGCACTGGAGCATAGCCATTAAGAACACAGGTTTTGGAGTCAGATCTGCATTCAAATCTTAAGCTTTCTAGGCAGAATTCACTCCATTACAAGATGGAGACAATCATAACATTCAATCATAAGGTTGTTTTGAGGGTCCAGTAAGATCCCACGTGAGGTGCACAGCACAGTCTGTACGCAGTATACATTCAGTTGATGTTAGCTGTCATTCATTGCCTTCTTCCCAAACTCATATATATACTTTCACTCTGCTCCTTTGTCCTTAATCTTCTTAGCTCTAACGTTACCTTTAGAACCGAAGTCTGTAAGCCTCTTTTCTCTGTTACATAGGGAGTACAAAAGAAATATAATTTCTGTAAAACTGATTTGCATTGTAGTAAATTTATCATGCTTCCTGGTTCTTGGTGACTAGGTAACCAGCAGAGGAGCTAATTCATTATTTTAGCAATTCAAACAGGACCTCGGAAGAAAGGCACCCTGCGGTCACGAAGCGCTGGGACTGTACTAATGAGAAGATTAAAAAAAAGTTCAGCTTACACAGTTCCAGATAATCACAAATGTACCCAAGGATTATTAACAACCACAATTACCTGGAACAAGATTATCTGCCTGCTTGGTTATTCTAAAGTCAACTTGTATTTGAGTTTACAAGTTATTTTGAAGTGGCTGGCGGGGCCCCATCCTAATACACATCTGGGGAAATATGAGGGTATGCCTGTCTTCATGGTACCCAGCATCCTAATTCTCACCCAGAAGTGAAATGAAGCTCTGAGTTCTCCTAACCACAGAGCCCCTGTCTCGAGTCCTTGCAGGTCCTCTTTGTTGGAACCACCTGCCCAATGAGGGGCCAGACTCATACGTTCTAGATAAACCTTTTGGAAAATCAAAATGCCTTACTGCAGAAGCAGCGTCCATTCTCAGGGATTTCTCTAGAAGACAAAAGGCCCTGGGCTTTCATGACCCTGGTAGTCACTTCCCAAACATCCCCTTAAAAAGCTTCACTGCTATCCTTTAGTTTTGTGGGACTGTGCACTGCACTGTGCCCAGGGGCAGGTCTCAGAGGCCATCTCTTTCATCCCCTGGTTTCTCTTGCATATTCCATGCTTTCTGCTGCAGGCTAGTCTTGAACCCGGAGCTCTACTGAGAGGATGGGGGCAGACAGGGAGACAGTGGTCTTGAAGAACGTGCTCATTGGCATCAACCTGATCCTTCTGGGCTCCTTGCTCAAGCCCTCGGAGTGTCAGCTGGAGGTCACCATGGGAAGGGTCCAGAGACCAGCGGTGGAGGAGGAAGGAGGCGCTGCCAGCTACAACGCATCTGGCAAGGAGCAGCCGGTGGTCTTCAACCACGTGTACAACATCAATGTGCCCCTGGATAGCCTCTGCTCCTCAGGGCTGGAGGCCTCGGCCGAGCATGAGGTGAGCACCGAAGACGAGGTGCTGACGGAGTACACGGGCCAGACCTCAGACCACGAGAGCCAGGTCACCTTCACGCACAGGATCAACCTCCCCAAGAAGGCCTGCCCGTGTGCCAGCTCGGCCCAGGTGCTACAGGAGCTGCTGAGCCGAATTGAGATGCTGGAGAGGGAGGTGTCTGTGCTGCGGGACCAATGTACCAGCAACTGCTGCCCAGAGAGTGCGGCCACAGGTAGAGTTCTGGAGCTTACAGCCAGTCTCCGCAGGGGAGGGAGGGTACTGAGCAGACGGGGAGAGGGAATCTGGGTGATTACACCAGTGCCTGAGAAATCTGGCACCTCTTCACACAGAGGGGAAAAAAAAAAGTGCCCTGGTCTGCAGCTGTCTGTTAATATGCCTCTAAGATCTAAGTATGGTCCTTCCCCAGGGGATTCGGCATAGGGACTCTCTACAGCGCTTAGCCAGTCTGAAATACATTAACCTAATTTGGGGGGGATGAGTCAGGGAATGGTACATCGGTTCAGCACAGCAACTGCTGTGGCAAGCAGGGAATTTGATGTCTGTCTTCATTCATCTTTGGTTTTCACAGGCTGTTGAATTGATATCTATCCATGTTAACTGGAGGGACTAAAGAATGCAGGCGCTCTGTTCACTCCATCTCAGCCTTTCTCCAGTCTGAGAAAATTACAGTCATTAAAACCTCAGAGGACCTGGCCCCATCTTCTCCGGCAAGCTGGAAGTTTCAGCCCCTGCCCCCTCCACCAAAACACGGGGCTGTGCATGCATGTGCGTGCACACGCACTCACAGAGCTTCTTACAAGCCTCTCCCCAATCCAATCCGGAACTTGGATATCTAGCCTCACCCACATCCTAACTACTAACACTTATGAATGACTCTTGACCTCTCTGGGAGAAGTCAGCTCATCTTCAGGGCCAGACTTCCTGACTTCATGTCCTATCTCTGCTATTTGCTAGCCTGTGACTTGAACAAGTTGCTTAACCCATGCGTTCCTTTTCCCCTCGACAGACTAGAACAACAAGGAGCTATTAAATATAAAAACCTCCACTCAGATGAAAGCCCGGCCTCTGGTAGGCACTTCATATTCAGTAGTTATTATCAGCAGATCCCCATGAGCAGAAAGTGTGTTCCCTTTTGTGCCCAGCTTCTCTCACCCAAAACAGTACCTTCTACCCATTTGATTCAGTCTGTAATGAGAAAAGGACTGTGTCTTACTATCTTGGGTTCAAGCTCTTACCTCTCTAGGGTCTAATATCTCAAGCCTTGCCCAAGGATGAAAGAGGTGTCAGGAATGGCATTTTAATAGGGAGAAATGGCCCACATGTCCAGAGAGATGTCCAACACATTCATTCTGAGACACCAAGACTGGGGGTAGTCTTTGAGAAGAGAAATATTTCTGGGGTTTTCTCACCTCTTCCTCCTTATAACCAAAACTATAAACAATCTGAAACTGAGGACAAAGTCCAGGTGTTCAAACTCTCCTTCCTCAGTGAGTTCACTTTTTCAGTGGAGTTGGGGAATACAGGAAAGACACAGGTGTCCATGGACATGGGTCTTCAATGCCTGGGAAGCTGGTGGCTTCTGTAAGTGGGCTTTTTTTTTTTTTTTTTTTTTAAACCAGCTTCCCACCAGGTTCCCTGGGAAGATGTGAAAAGATCTATAAGGAAGATCTATGTTAACCAATGTCAGTATAGTATCCTTTCAGGCCATGGGGGGAGGGGGTGCATGAAGTGGCAAAATTAAACAAGGACATAACTTACTTGACTTCCTATCCCCAAGGCCAAGTGCCGAGAAGGATGCCAAGCAAGTACTGCTATGGTGTTCGTTTAATAAGTTTGTTTGATTCATGCTGGACAGATAAATTAACCACTCTAGTTATTGCATGATAAAGCCTAGGGCCGGAGATACGCGTAGAATCCTAAAAAGATCACAGCAAACAGTCACCAAATGAGACAAATTCTGGGAAACCTTTGAAGTGACCCTGGAGCTGAGCTGTGAAGGATGAGCAGTTGGTTAGATGGTGGGAAGGAGAGGAATAGGAAGCATCTGCAGCACATGTGATCTTGACCTGCCTCACAGGCCTGATTCTCAGCCTCCATCCCCTTGGTCCCCTTCAGTCCCCAGTGCCAGCACCTGGGCGTGTTGGTCAGGGACTGCTCCCAGGCTCTGAGAACCTCCTTGACCTGCTCAGGGTAGAGAACGGACGAGCCTAAGGATCGACACCCTCCAGGGACAGCCCTTCAACCCAGTTGAGGTGTGGCTTGCCCTGTGGCCAGAAGACCCTGCAGGACTGAACCCAAGTCACCCTCCCTGGGCCTTTGCCTGATAATATGCTTGGCTTGGGCTCCTCCCTCCCTGGTCTCCCCTTCTCCCCAACCAGTTTTTTCCTGGGAGCACCTCCCAATTAGTCACTAGGGAATCCAAGCCAAGACACACTGCAGGTGAGCTCCTAAAGGACAAGGGACCCAATCTCACTCATCCTTACCCTCAACACTATGCCAGACATACACAACCCACATTAGGTAAAAAGATTCATGAAGCTGTTGACATGCCAAGCTAGCTTGAGCTTCTCTCTCAGCAACACAAATTTGGTCAGTGAGCAAGCCGAGGTCTTGGCCTGCCCCCCTCCCCGTACCCCACTGCCAGGAGGTTTCACAGCTGCCCTTTGACCTTCTCCTTGGCCATTCCAGGACAACTGGACTATATCCCTCAATGCAGTGGCCATGGGAACTTTAGCCTGGAGTCCTGTGGCTGCATCTGCGATCAAGGCTGGTTTGGCAAGAACTGCTCGGAGCCCTACTGTCCCCTGGGCTGCTCCAGTCGGGGCGTGTGTGTGGACGGCCAGTGCGTCTGTGACAGCGAGTACAGCGGGGACGACTGCTCAGAACTCCGGTGCCCAACCGACTGCAGCTCCCGGGGGCTGTGCGTGGACGGGGAATGCGTCTGCGAAGAGGCCTACACGGGCGAGGACTGCAGCGAGCTGAGGTGTCCCGGGGACTGTTCGGGGAAGGGGATCTGTGCCAACGGTACCTGCCTGTGCCAGGAAGGCTACGTCGGTGAGGACTGCGGCCAGCGGCGGTGTCCAAATGCCTGCAGCGGCCGAGGACACTGCCAGGAGGGGCTGTGCCTCTGTGAAGAGGGCTTCCAGGGCCCTGACTGCTCAGCAGGTAGGGAGGGGGGCTCCGCGGGGCCGTTGGCAAGGGCGGTCCAGCCAGCTAGCAGGAGGCGGGAAGAGATATAGGAGGGAAAGTGAATTTAGGCCAAAGAATTGCCAAATGGGTCGTGCTCCTCTGCTTTCCGAGAGAGGTGATGTCTTGAGTCGATCACAGTTGACAACATGGGTTTAAGGGGAGAAGAGTGGAAACCAGAAAAGGTCAAGTTTGGGATGAAAGCTGAATCTTACCCCGAGGCTGGAACAAAGTCAATGGTAATAATGGAGACAGCATTTCACTGTCCTTAAGATGGAAGAAAGCGAAGAGTCAAGGGACCCCTTAGGCAAGGGACCCCTCTCTAACTCAGCGGACTTCCCAGAGCTCCACCCACTCTGAAATAGTCCCCTTTCCTGTTGCCATATTCTGAGGACACTCCTTTCACAATGCTAGTTTATGAGATGGGGCATAGTCTGTGATAATCAGACTCACTGGGCACTCTGGTTATTTTGGGAGCTTCCATATGGCAAAGTTATTAATTTATGAAATGATCTAGAATCCACATGGATGAAAGTATTTACAGGCAAGGAATTACGTGTAAACAGGAATAAATTACTAAAGACCTCCATTAAGCAAGAACTCACAGTCTAACTAGAACGCTATGATTCAGTTTGTTCCAAAAGACATATAACAAACTGGAATCAATCCCACATGTGTCTACATCATGAAACCAACACAAGGGTGATGTCCCGAAAGGAGGCCCCAAGTCCATCAGTGAGAACATACCAATATTTCATTGGAGATCATTTTCTTTTGCCTAAAATCAGATTATTTTTCATTATCTCACTGTGACTGCTCGTCATCTTCTAAATCAGTGACTGTCTCTGATAAATTTGTATTTTAAACAATACAGATTGAGTGATTGATCTTCATCCTTCTCATTCATAGTACAATCTGTAACAGTCGGCTCAGAGGGCTCATTGGGAAGATTTAAAATAAAAAATAACAAGAAACAAACATTATTAAATCTTCTGATGAGTTGATTCTAGGAAATTTTCTGATCAGATTTCTGACCTCAGTTTAAGCGGGAGATTCTGGGAGGCCAGGTCTTTTATTCTTGAGCATCAGCAGTGATTCCCACCTACGTACCAGAGCAGTCAGACAAGTCTTCTGCACCTGCAACTTAAATTTCTTTTGAAAGATGAATGCAACAAGGTAAAGAAAAAAAAACAATTCACTGCTTAGGAAAAAAAATGTTTCTCCATTTTTCCCATAGTCAATGGTTTCATGCAGCCTCATACTTTTGTTTACTGAATATCTTTCTGAAAATATAGTCATTATACCAATTGTTCAGAAGGAAAATTCAAGCAGAAATTAAGCTGCATCATTTACAAACCCAAGGTCACTATTAATTGCTGGAAAGGGGACACTGAAGCATGATCCCAGCTCTCACTCACAGGACAAGGCTCTATGAGGCCCCATCAGAGGACGCTAAGTGTTCTTCTGGGCCCTTCTTTATGTGTGGCTGCTGTATAGTTCACATTCTTCTTAATAAAACTTGTCTCTGTTGGGTTGTACATACCTGTCATGTTCTTCCTGACCCTCCTTTTCCACCGGGATGGGTTCATTTGCAAATGGAACCTTAATCGGATCCAGAGTACAAACTGAGCTGGAGATGACCCTTCTGGTCACGTGGGGAAGACTCAGCAGCTGCTAGCGTAACTACAACTAGGCTGAACTCAATCCATGAGCCACATGTTACCTCCAACACGTTACCTCTGTGCCATTTGATTGCGGAAGACTTTTAGACAACCAGATAAATTACTTTATAGGTTCCCAAAGCACGTGAGGAGGGACAGTTGCATAATTTCCATCTGTTTCTATAGCAACCATGGAGCCACCACTCATTGCTGGAGGTGCTGCTCTCAATGCTTGTCTTTTAAACCAAATGCCATGGGTCTCTTCCAGAGAAGTATCTAGGTCATTATCTAAAGTGCTACTTCACCTGCTCTTGGTGAGAAGGCTTCAGGAGAGGGGCTGTTTACCGGCTGTTTGACATTTCTGGCCAGATGCGCACAAGCCAGTATTACTATTCGTCTCACCAACAGCAGGAAGGGGAGGAGAGAGGAGAGTGGGGAAGGTGAAACCGAGGAGAGCCATAACACACTTCCTGACTTTCCTTTCTCTCTGGCAAGGGCATGGAGAATGGAGGCCCATTGTGCGGACTTCATTCTGAGATCCCTTAGTCTGCTAGAGCTTGAATGCAATTGAATAGAGTTGACAAGACCACTCTACTTGACTCCCAGCCTTGATCTTTCTCACAGTGGGCCATGAGACCAGATCTCAACCTTTCTGCCTCTACTCTCTGGCCGGGTAAAGATAATAGAACAACAACAAAAAGAATATGAACACTTAAACCAGGTCTTAGAAAGAAGCTACTCGGGGCTTCTCATTTTACAAACTGAAAAAGCAGCAGTCCTGGGAGACAGAAAGATTTTTCCAGAGCCAGACAGCTAATTAATGGCAGAACAAGAATAAGAACTCTGGTCTCCTATCAACTTCTAGCACTCTTGAATCCTCCCTAGGATGCTAAGTAGAGTGGAATTGGAAAATAAAAATGGTAAAAGCCACATGCATAAAGAAATAGTCTTTTGATATGAAAGCTGAGCTCTGTCAGGTGATAAAAAAAATATTAAGTGTTGGAGACAGGATAGGGGTGCTTGTTCAACCATTTGTCCACATGTGCCCCCAGTGAAGGAGGTTAGTGTGGGAGGAGGCCAGTGAACTGGTCACAAGTCCCTGTGAAGAAGCAGGGTGAAAGAAACACCAGAGTTGGGGCTTGAAACAATCTAGAAAGCCATTCCTTGGACTTTGGTCAGACATGCAGAGATTCATCACCATCAGCCTCTGTGTTGGCCAGCACTGCAGCCAGTCCCAACTTTGGCACCCAACCTCACTCACTCCTCTGAGCAAGACACTTCATGGAACTAATTCCAACTGCTCTCACCACATATATGCAAAATTGATGCCAGATCTAAAAAGTAAACAGCATGGCATCTTTGCAGATAAGCAACTCCAGTTCCTCAAGCTACAGTTAATTCTTTTTAACTGCCTGCTCATCCATAAGTTTCCAAGTTGGAGCCCCAAATAAAGCAAGACTAAAAATACTTTGTGTGGTTTTCCTTTGGTCCAATGGTTAAGAATCTGCCTGCCAATGCAGGGGATACAGGTGAGATCCCTGCTCTGGGAAGATTCCATATGCCATGGGGCAACTAAGCCAGTGTGCCACAACTACTGAAGCCCATGTGCCCAGGGCCCATGCTCTGCAACAAGGGAAGCCACCGCAATGAGAAGCCTGCCCACTGCAACAAAGAGAAGCCCCCGTCCACAGCAACTAGAGAAAGCCTTCATGCAGCAAAGAAGAACCAGTGCAGCCAAAAATAAATAAATAAAAGAATATTTTGCATCAGCCCCACTAAATTCCTTGAATCAAGGCATACGGCTCTTTTATAGTTTGCTTTCTAGTTCAATATCATTTAATTTTATAAGAATTATTGACACCCAGTGTATACAGCATCTGCTAAATTATAGGGTGAGTGTTGATGGTCTCTTCTGCTGAGCCACTGCTCTCAAGAATGCTTCTTCCACCATGGACATTATTGCTTCTTTCTCATCAGACATGAAGGTTGTTTTTCCCACCACCCAGGCTCAGGTCTCAAGATTAAAAATTTGCCAAGCTAAGTTGTCAAGATGAGAAAATCCTTCTGCAGCCTTTTTAACTTTAAAATCCTCAAATGTGCTGTTTGGATCATTTTCTATTGTCATGATTAGCTTTATTTTCTGGAGAAAGGAACAAAAAATGAATTCACCGACTTGTTCTGAATGCCTAAGAATTGTTGGTGACGGAATTTGGAATGGCCATTTCTGTCACCATGACAGGAGGAGTCCCACATTGGAAACTTGGAATTAATGTGTTGAATCACAAAAGGCAGGCACTAGAGAATCCTTCTTAAAAGAGGTTTCTGACCACTAGGATAAGCACCAGTCTGGAATTTCCATCCTAAAAGACAGTCTGAATTATTTGCTGATGTAGTTTATTTTTGAGGCTCTGTACAAATGAAAGAAAGCATTTGGCACAATCCATAACCCATCCTACAAATTGTAGGGGGAAGAACATCCAGGGTAGAAAAGTGTAGACTGAGTGTAGAAGACCTTCGCTTGATGATCAGTTCAGCTATGACCCAACTCCCTTACTTTGGGCAAGTCCTTTTGCCGGGGTCTGTTTCTGCATTTGTAAAGTTGAAATAATTATATCTTCCGAATCTACCTCATAAAGCTGCTATTAAAAGATTTTTTTTTAAAAATTCTAGTTAGATGGTGCTTCATAGACCAAGATGCTATGCAAATGTAAGTTGTATTGCACACTGACTTAGAGTTCCTAAAATCATTGCACCTGGGTTCAAATCCTAGCTTCTGTATTCGATTGTGTGACCCAGTTTTCTTCTCTGTAAAACAGGGGTAAAAATAATACTGATCCCATAGTGTTGGTGAGAGGATGAGATGAGAAAATCCATGTCAGAATGTTTAGCCTAGTGCTTGGTGCATAATAAATAATTAATATAATCATGCAAAATACTGTTGGTTCTATATATCAACTGTTCCTTCTTTGGTCCAAGAGTCATTCGGTATACATTATACAGGCTAACCCAAAGATCTTAGTGGAATTCATAGCTCAATCATGTCAGAGTTAGAAACAATACAAGCTTACAAGCTATTTGAAACTTTATTTAAATTTCGTTTACATACATCTAACTATATAAATTGTTAAAAATAATGTTAATTTTGTTTGTTTGTTTTGGTCAACATATGACTTCTTAAATCACAAGAAGTTCTGCTATCTAGACTGTTTCAAACCATGAATAGTTCCTGAAGCAAATGCCCAGTACTGCAAATATATGTTCCTAATGCCCATCATATGAGTCTTCATTTCTGCCTCTGATGAGGATTTGAGGTTGAGCAGCATAGAGAGCAGGCACTTTCCACTCACATGGCCCCGTGACTAGCAGTCCTCAGTCCTCTGCTTGTGTAAAGGGAAAAGAGTGAGAATTCTCAGAAAATTCAACACCAATGACAACACTTAAGCTAAACAAAGCCTCCACTACACATAACTTTATAAGTTAATTATGACTACTTAAATACTGGCCTGATCTTTGATTTCATCTACAGGCAGGTCCAATTACAGGCACACTGGTATTAACTTCCTAATTGGTCTTTAAGTTTCAGTTGTTTAATACCCCCACTACCACTGAATCTTCACTTCCCCAGGGAACCATACATGAAGGCTATTGAATAGTCTTTGAGAAGTAGAACAGGAATGCTCCTTTGTCATCATCCCCTATGTCAAGGTTAATAAAAATTTGTGTAACACAAGTTACATTTCCAGAGTAATCTGATAACAATTATGTATTAAACTACCAAAAATATTAGCTAACATATGCTGTTAAATATCTAACAACTAGCTCTCTGAGGGAAAAAATAACAAGCTCCACTTTGTAGCATTTGCCAGCTCCCATGGTATAAATACTCCCACCATAGCCAGTTTCAAAGTACCAGCATAAAGTCACTAAATGTTGAGCTGGGAACAGCTGTGCACTAGAATACAATCAAATAGTACTGGGTTGGCGAAAAAATTCATTTGGGTTGTCCACCCAGTTCATGGAAAACCCGAACGAAATTTTTGGCCAAATATTTCTTCCCCAGTGGCTCAGTGGTAAAGAACCCGCCTATAATGCAGAAGACATGGGTTCGATCCCTGGGTTAGGAAGATCTCCTGGAGGAGGAAACAGCAACCTGTTCCAGTATTGTTGCCTGGAAGTCCCATGGGCAGAGGAGCCTGGTTGGCTACAGTCTATGGGATCGCAAAAAGTCGGACACGACTTAGCAACTGAGCACGCATGCACTATTTCTACCAAAGAGATACAACACAGGTGAATTGCCTTAAGGGCACAGATAATAGTATAATGCAGCGAAGTCGTTTGCCAGTGATGAGTCTGGAGTATTTATTACTTTTGTTCTTAAGGTAATTATCTAATTCTAAGTTTAGACAATTTCATGTTTCACAATGACTATTTAAAAATGTCTTGCAAAATTTGACAACTAACTTTTCCAAGCCAGTAGGAGCAGGCTCCAGCCCACTACTAACTCAGGGCCCTGTAGAGATGAGAGTACTGAGCACAGAAAAGACAAGAACCTGCCTGCCAAGGGACTTCCTGATCACTCCAAGTCAGTGGGCTGAGAGCACACAGACAGGGCACGTGGGGTGAGAGGTGAGGAAGTTGAGTCCAGCGTGGGAAAGGCAGACCTCTGAGCTCATGCTATCTGTGTATTGCCTCCTGGTAGTTGCCCCTCCAGAGGACTTGCGAGTGGCTGGTATCAGCGACAGGTCCATTGAGCTGGAATGGGACGGGCCGATGGCAGTGACGGAATATGTGATCTCTTACCAGCCGACGGCCCTGGGGGGCCTCCAGCTCCAGCAGCGGGTGCCTGGAGATTGGAGTGGCGTCACCATCTCAGAGCTGGAGCCAGGTCTCACCTACAACATCAGCGTCTACGCTGTCATTAGCAACATCCTCAGCCTTCCCATCACTGCCAAGGTGGCCACCCGTACGTACCATTTCCCCCTCCTGCTTCATTTTTCTTTTCTCCTACATGAGATCATGGGCATTCATGATGGTAGTGTCTTTTCTTAATTCTTCAGGGATGCCTGCAGTTATCATTGCTCTCAAGGGGAAGGGCTTCCAATGTGACCCACTTAGGAAAGGGCACATCATTAAAAAGACACTTCCAAAAGAGCAGAGTTTCCACAGCCCAGACAGCCCCTATCTATTATAGAGCCAAAAGGACAAAAAGTACTGTAATTGTTGAGTTTTGACTTGTTATAAGCTTGAGTCTGATTAGAAGTCAAGGAAAGTATGAGACTTACACAGACTTTGAATCTAGTTAGAGATTCAAAACCAGCAGATATGAAATAGGACATATAATAAGCAAGTGCTAAATGGTATATCACAGATGGCGAGTGTATAGCACAGTGGGAAAAAAAATCTTATTTAAAACCACAACTGAAAACACCCACTTCTCCTCAGAGAGAGGTGGCATTATGTCTTTGTAATCTTTTGTTTAGTAAAATACCCTGATGGTCCATTTCGATTATAAACATTGAATCTCTAAAGCATCATTTAGGAAGAGTCAATGGGCAAAAGAGAGACACAGAGCATGCTAAACCCTTTTCTATGAGAAATGGAAGTTTCTCTTTTTTATTTATAACAGAGGAACTGCTATAGGTATGTATCTATATTTTGCATGCTTATTTAAGAACAGAAACATTTTAAAAGATTGCATATCAACTATTAACATTAGTTACATCAAAGAGCAGAATAAGAAGAGATAGGAAAGGGCTTTTATTTAGTTTTCTTTATATACTTCGGAATTCTTCAATTGTCTTTCCAACCCCACTTCTCCAGCTCTCAAATGCCAGCTGGGCATTGTACAATTCAATTCAACTCAATATCTATCCACCTGGAGTTAGCATCAGATCCAACAAGCTAAAAATCTCAGTCTCTCAGGGCTGCTTCCACATCGGTTTTCAGCCACGGGTCCCAGGTTGTCACGGGTCCTCTGAATAGCCAGCTCTACATTTAAGGGGTTCCCACAACCCCTCCTTAATTTGGTAATTCCTTAGAACTCACAGAGCTCAAGAAAGCACTTTGCTCTCTATAACCAATTTCTTAGAAAGGATGCAAGTCAAGAACAGCCAAATGGAAGATATACATAGGGCAAAGCATGGTGTGTGGGGTTTCCATGTTCTCTCTGCACAGTAACTCTCAGTAACTCCACGTGTTCACCAACCCAGGAGCTCTCAGAACCCCATTGCTTAGGGCCTTTATGGAGGTTTCATTATGCAAGCATGATTGGTAAAACCCCTAGCCATTGGTGATTAACTCAAGTCAGCCCCTTTCCCCTCACTGGAGGTTGGGGGCAGAAGTTCCAAACCTCTCCCTAAATCACTCTTGGGTTTTTCTTCAAATCAGCTATCTAGGAGGCCCGGGCTACCAGGTATCTCATAATCATACAAAAGATACTCTTTTCCCTCTGGGGATTCCTAGGGTTTTAGGAGCTGTTGTGTTAGGACAAAGACCAAATACTTTTTTTTTATTACATCACAGAGATTTTAGTAGTGGCAGGAAACCAGAACAAGATGTGACCATGAAATATCAGCCCCTGGGTTGGTAAATGAGACTTATCACCAAATATGGGATGAGTGATCCAAGTCCATTTGGTGTAGGTCTCAAATGACAAGATGGTATTTGGGTAACAAATGCCAAGAAAGTTCAGAATAAGAAGAGGTTGAAGTAGGAAGGTGGTGTTGATGGTTGGAGAAGGCAATGGCAACCCACTCCAGTACTCTAGCCTGGAAAATCCCATGGACGGAGGAGCCTGGTAGGCTGCAGTCCATGGGGTCGCTAAGAGTCAGGCACGACTGAACGACTTCACTTTCACTTTTCACTTTCATGCATTGGAGAAGGAAATGGCAACCCACTCCAGTGTTCTTGCCTGGAGAATCCCAGGGATGGGGGAGCCTGGTGGGCTGCCGTCTATGGGGTCGCACAGAGTCGGACACAACTGACGTGACTTAGCAGCAGCAGCAGCAGCAGCTCATGGTTAAGAACCCGCCTGTCAATGCAGGAGACATAAGAGATGGGGGCTGGGTCCCTGGGTCAGGAAGATCCCCTGGAGGAGCTCATGGCAACCCACTCCAGTATTCTTGCCTGGGAAATCCCATGATCGGAGAATCCTGGAGGGCTACAGTCCATAGGGTCGAAAAGAGTCAGACGCGACTGAAGCGACTGAGCACACACGCGCCAAGGAGAAAGAGTTGGCTTGGTAGGCTTCGTGGAGGCCAGGGTCTTGAGTTGTGCTGCAAGCATAGGGCAGGCAGAGGGGAAAGGATTTAAGAAGTCATTTTGTCCCCTTGCTTCTCAGGTGACAAAGATCCTGTTAGAATATTGGACTCCCCCCTCTGAATGCTGACTTTTTTTAAATATGCCTATAATTATCTCTGTTTATATCTGACCTTTTTTTTTTTTTTTCTTCTTCAATTCCTCTGGTGCCTGAGAACCAGTTTAAAATATCTGCAGTGATCGCGTAGAGAGGCAGGTCACCATCTGCTGCTTTCCCCACCTTGCTCTGGGATGAGTCACCACAGCGAGAGCCTGGCCCGACTCCCAGGCCTCTCTGCTCTGATCCGCGTGCACCACGCGCCGTGGTGAGGTTTCCATCTCCCGTGGCGTTTATTCTGCCGATTCAGGGCATCCCCTCGGGCAAGCTCCCAGGTGACAAGGACAGAATCATGTAAACTCACCTGATGCACCTTCAAGTGGGTTCAGGAGCTGCCCTGCCTTTCACCAAGAAGGAAGCTTCCAAACAGGAAGGAGGAGAATCTGTCCATCTTCCAATGGGAGGGTCCCAGGAGAGGTGCAGCTAAAAATGGGATCAGGCTCCCTGGAGAAGTGAGAAAAGTCGTGCCGTCGTATTTCAGGGCTGGTAATTGGAACTCCATTAGGACCAGTCTACTTCCACCTGTGTGCGCATGTGTGTGTTTGGGGGTTGGAGGGGTGGGAGGGTGTGGGGAGTGGAAAGCCAGGGAATCAGGAGAGGAACTAAAAACAAGATTGAGGTGAAGGTGAGTGAGGGAGAGAGGGAAGAGAGAACCAAGCAAAAGCTGGAGAAAGAAAAGCAGGAACTCGTGGAGCGAAAGCAGAAACTCCAGTATCTGTTACTGTCCCTTATTTACACCCTTGCTTGGCTTGGCTACACATTTTGCTATACAAAATGGAAATTTCAGGCCATCCTAGAGGTGGCGATTTGAGCTAAACAAGATATTCTTAGTGCACAGTATGAGATGGAGAAAAGCGTTCCAGTCTCTGTTCTGAAGTTGGCTTGCTAATTCTCTCTGTGCCCCCTTCTCCCGGGTGTGAGAAGGAACAGTGACATTAACCTTCACACCGCCTCTTGGAAACCCTTAAAGCCTCCAAAGATGGCCTTTGGTTTCTCTGAAAAAGGCATTATGTTAAATGCCAAGACTCAACACCTTAGTAAGGACAGGGAAGTGTGACTTTTGGATTTTAACATCAACCTATTATGGAACAGAAAGCATAAAAAGTACTTCTTAGGTGTTCATTAGGGTTACTCCTCTATTTGCTCACACTGAGCGCCGACACCACAGTGCCTGGGCCCACCCCTTGCCTGGAATCCAGCGCGTCTGTAATGAGGTTGGGATAGCCCATCACACGCCACGGCATCCATGGCGTGGAGGGAGCCCAGGTACTGCTCTCTGCCCCTGCCAGGGCTAGCCATGACACTATCACCCACATTGCTGTGTTCCAGATCTCTCCACGCCTCAAGGGCTCCGATTCAAGACGATCACAGAGACCACCGTGGAGGTGCAGTGGGAGCCCTTCTCATTCTCCTTCGATGGGTGGGAGATCAGCTTCATTCCAAAGGTAACCCCCACCTGTCAGATGGCCAAACAGCCTGATGTGGCATACCCACACCCTCGACTTAGGATTGGGGCAGCAAAAAAGCCACCCTCCCCCCACACACACACACAATCTCTGTCTCTCTCTCCATGCCATTAAGGACACAAGGGGGCACTTGGCGGGCTACAGAACATTTCTTTCACAAAGGCGTGGTAATGACTGATTAACAAGAATGGCCCCAAGCCTGGTACCCAGGCCTTGGATGACAGGAGAATGAGGGAGCAGCCATGGCCCAGCTCTCTGCTCAAAAGGCTTTACATTTTTAGCAAGCTGCAACTTCAGTGAGTCTGAAAACCTAGACTTTCAAAAAGTTGGGGCTTCTCTCTAGGACACAAGAAAAGCTAAAGCCAATCAGTCTCATAGTCAACCCACAGCTTCATTCTGTGCAGGCAGAGGCCCCAGAAGTCAGCCTACGTGGTTTCAGGCTCTGAAAGTCAGAGATGTAACACAAAAACACCATGCATAACCTAGTCATTGAGAAAAATGTTCCTTAAACATTTTGAGCTGAAAAGGATCTTAAGATTTCTTTCCATTCATCAAAGTGGTATTTTATTTTATTAATCTGAAAATTAACATATCTAAGTTGCCAGAGGTGCCTGACTAGTTCTAATTTTCTAGGAGTTATTAATGCGACTGATGTTTTCCCTAGCTATATCACTCATGAGGGCATATATATATATATATATACATACATACATATACATAAAATGTTTAATCACATTCCTTTCCTTTGTCTTCATCTTTCAATATCAAAGGGCATTTTTTCAAATCATTCATCAGACTTAATGACAGATGACACATTTTTGGCTCATAAGACTGTGATTTTACCATTCCTTTTACTTCAAAATTCTTAGAGGCATGGATTGTTGAAACTACAAAAGACTTTCAGATTCACAGAGAATGACCCTTCATTTTACATCTAGTTTGTTTAGTTTATAGAGAATAAGACTCAGTGAACTTAAACGATATCAGACAGCTGGTTGGTGGCAGGCTTAAAACAAGAACCTGATCTCCACTTCTTATTCCAGGGCTCTGTCCTCTGAACTGGACAAGATACCTCTTTCTCTTGTGGGGATATAGTCATGACATGCCAGGCGAACTACATCTAAGCAGATATTCTATATATGTAGTTTCTTATATGTTTTATCTGCATTAAAATGGCCAAAGAAGTATGGTGGGCAATTGGATTCCTGCCGCTCTGCTGCTCAGGCAAGACAAAACAATGCCAGGATTGCCTGTTTTACATCTAATATGTAAATTCCAAATGAGAGTGGGGCTAGCCAGGGCTTACCTAGGTCAAATATACAGCCACATACAATAACTGTATGCTCTGTAGGTTGTGGCTAGTGGGAGGCACTTGTCACATTGATTTATAAGAGTATGGATATAAAATACATATAGGGCACTCCAGGTGACATGAACAGAGACCAAAGATTATAAGAAAAGGACTGTGCCACAAAAAATAGCCCTCTTGTCACCTCCACTTCCAGAGACACAAAGAGAAAACGTATAAGAACAGGCCAACAGACAGACAGGTGGGCAGAGAGACGCTAAACCCTGGACTCGACGTCATGTTGATCTTTTTCGCTTCCTCTTTCACCAGTGTGTCTCTTTCTTCTCTCCTTTGTATTATTCTTTGTTCTACCCTTTTCCTCTTCTTTGTACTCCATGGTTGTATCACTGGTTCCTAACTCATCTGGGTAAAAGGGAAACAAGACAATGACAGATGTGCAGCCAGGGTAACACTATGAGAAACTCCAGACACAGCAAAATAATAGCTCCAGCTCATTAAAAAACTCGGAACATCTCAGTTTGAAATATGTTGTCATGTACATAAAGATGTTTACACACATACACACACAACTAGACTCTTCTAAATAGTCAAAGGCATGCTCACCATGATAAATGCCAAAAAAAAAAAAATCTGATAGGTGGTAAGTATCAAACATTTCATTTTTGGCAAAAATGTCTACATCACCTCATGACTAATTTTTATTGGCAAACTCAGTAGAAGCAGGGGAAGCCAAAGAAATGTTCTTGAAAATTGGTTCTCCCTTTGCCAAATCCTCATAGAGTGGTGGCATTCTTCTTGAGCCTGCTGGGAGCCATTCCTGGCCCCAGACACTCAGCTGTCAGCCTAGAGGGCAGAGAAGCATTTCTCATCTTTAACTCACAATCAGGGTCCCATCCTTTCCCCTCCTATTGATTTCCTCTTCTGGTTTCTCTGCTTCTCCCTTCCTTCCACCAGAACAATGAAGGAGGGGTGATTGCCCAGCTCCCCAGTGACGTCACATCCTTCAACCAGACAGGACTAAAGCCTGGGGAGGAATACATTGTCAATGTGGTGGCTTTGAAAGAGCAAGCCCGGAGCCCCCCTACCTCGGCCAGCGTCTCCACTGGTGAGTGCCTCCAACCTTTCTCCCTCTGACAACCCAAGGTTCACTCAGGAAGAACTGCAGACTCAATCAAGAGAGACAAAGGGATGCTAGGACTTCTCCCACAGCTGAAATTAATTTTGGTGCCTGGAGATGGAGCTTATTCCACTAGATGCTTAGGTGAACATCTTCCTTATTCTTGCAAACCCAGAAACCCAGGAGAGTATTCTATGAGAAATTCTTTGTTCAGATCTCCCGTGTGTCTGTATTCTGATCTTACTCATTAAGAGACTTCATTTGTCAGTCCCTAATATCTTGAGCTTTGGAACCAACAAGAGCTAATACACTCTTGCTTATTGTGAGGCGTGCAGAAAGTCCTAAGACGCTTCCCAAACCTCGATCCATTTGACAATGATGAACGATAATACCTTCTTCAAAGAAATGACATGAGGATTAAATCAGATAAAGCACACAAAGTGATTAGCACTGAGTTGATGACAGTGTGTATACATTCACTCAGAGAACACCTTTCGAAGTGACAGAGCCGGAGGAAACACATCATTCCAAACCAGTAAGTGTGGGTTGGGTCACTGTTCAAGGTGACAACTTAAGTAGATTATTATTTCATCTCCACAGTTCCTCTCATGCAAGATCATTATATTTCTATGTTTGAGTCATTAACTGTATCACATTTTGCTTTATTGTTTCCTTAGCTAAAAAAGGATGTTCAACCTCAGAGCTGTAAATTAACAAATATAATGTGTGTGTGCGCCCTCAACCAAGGATTTCTCAAAAGTTATAAATAGCTTCTGGTATCACTTTTGGTTCTCATTTTGTTGATGGAGGAGCTGAGACTCAAAGGTTAAGCAACACTCCCTGTAACAGAGACTGAGTTAGGCGAATATTGGGAGAGCTTTATTTTTTTATAAACAGAAACTGACACCTAAGAAAACCAGTCATGAGTCCAGGGCGAAGGCCAGGTTGGCCAGAAAAGGGAACCACAACACTATATAATGAGCCCATGTTTATGGATTAGTGATTCATACTTTGTTAACTGGATCCAAACTAAACAGCCTCAGGTGCTGAGGTTTGTGCTCAGTCAAGAAAACATTGGTTTAAAACTATTGTGGCACCAGATTATGCTTCATTAGAGCCCCAGGGTTCCGTGACAGCTCCTCAAGGCAAGGAGGAAGTAGAGATCCCGGCCTCTTATTACTCCCACTCCCATGTCCCTCCCACCTTCCCACCAAGGCAGTTAGTTCCCCTTTCATCTCTTTTATATTTTGTACAATCATTTAAGATTTTCTTCTTTTAAAAAAAGAATATGACCCCCCCTCCTCCCCAAAAGGCTTTAAACCCACTGTACTAATCCAAATATGTTTTAGAAAAAACTACAGCCATAAAACTAAACGTGCTCTGTAGGACTCTCTCCAGTGGCCAGAGTTATCCCCCAGTTTTGCTTCCCAAGGTTGTACTGGACCCTTAAGAGTTGGTTAGGTAATTGTTCATTCTCCTCTTCTGATTTGGAATGTTTCAGGTCCCTAAATCATTTCTGAGATTTGATACCAAGAAAGTATTAGCAGAAAACAAAAAGCTAGAAGAAGATGGTACATAAAAGCGCAGAGAAGAACATTACAGACATAGGATGCCTTTCTTCCAAAACACTGACACGCTTAGAAGAGACAGACTCTGCTTTAGGCTTCTACTTACACCACATTTTGACAAAATTGGCAGTCTTTTTTTTTTAATTTGGAATTTTCTTAAGATTAAAATGAAAAGCTCCTGATCTTGTCATCTGTGGTAAAGCCAGGCCAATTTTTTTTTCCAATTAGGAAAAAAATGTCCTAGTTCATATTTTGAGATTGTGTACAGAATCACAAAGAAATGGAGAGAAAAATATTTATTCCAGTTTACCTTTTGAGGAGGATGTGTGTTTGTTTAAAAATTAGGGCCTAAATTGAAAGCAAACTGATACCTTCTTGACCGGAATGGGACATGGCTACCCAGTGGCCAACTGAAGGGCCGAATCCAAGGGTGGGTGCGGAAAAGACCGTTGGCTCCCAGCCCCATCTGCTGTTTTTAAGAAACCATTGTTTAATTAATTCCTTCTGCTAAGGTCTGATCCACACCAACCCTCTCCTGCAAAGCTCTGAGTCCTTGTCGGGCACGCAAGCTGGCTTCTTCCAGTCGGGCCATTTTGGGAATTCAAATTACAAGACCTCCTGCAGCCAGAGGCCTTGGCGCTTGCTTCACAATGACACTCTAATACAAGCAAGCATTATGACTAGGATTGGGGGATTTAAAGAGCTGATGGAAAAAGCCTGACATGGTCATTAGAGTTTTTGTGACTTTTTTTTTTTCCCAAGAAGCTCCAGTTTATTGAAATGCTTCCTTTTCTTTCTTATGACTGTTGAGAATCATCTCTTTATTTCATTTACTCAGCACCCATGTACTGAGTGTCTACTATGTTTCAAGTATTATGCTTATTCAGCTGCTCGGAGAACATCTCCCCCATCTCATTATTAAATTAAATGAAATTTAAAAGCCCAAATTATCTAAAACCATGAAATACAGCATGAAGGAAAGAAAACATCTGGATGTATTCTGTTAGATCTCATTATTACTCCAAATATGAAAACCAGAACATTTTAACTCCAAACCAGGTGGCACCAAAACCAAATGATCTGGTGATTTTTATTTTGGCTGGTGCCAGACCCCAAATCCAAAGCTGTTTAATAGAGAACAGGACTAGGCTAGACCCACAAAGAGAGGGTGGGGTGCCCAGGGAAAGGCCAACTCAGAAAGACTGAGAGGCTCAAAGTCAGGCTGAGACAGTCCTGAGGGGGACACCATCCTGGAGACAATCGAGACTGTGATCCGGTGAGGATTGTTTAAAAAAAAAAACACAATCTTAGTCAAGACACTCTGGTAATATGGAAGAAAAATGGTCATAAAGTAGCTGAAGCAAAAAAGAGAATTTACTGGAAGGACACAGAGTATCTCATGGAACCCCAGGGCCTGAAATGCATCTGAGTCTCACAGAAGACTTGAACCAGGAAATGGAAAGTCAAGAATCAAGTTATTCTCTATATCTTTCTAGAAGTGCCACACGGCCACTCATTTCTGCTTCTCTCTCTTCGTTTGCTCCTAAAATTCTGCACCCAGGTCCAGTGTGTATGTGTTTGGGGGAGGGATCTCCCACACCAAGCAATTCTGTTTCCCAGCTACGTATCCTACCATTCGACTCAGTTCTGACACCATCTACCATCTGAGAGCATCAGACTCCACAGGTTGAAGGCTCCTTTAAGACCATCCTCCACTTCAGAGGCCAAAACAAACCCAGGTGTTGTCACCTGTCCTTCTGACTGACCGGCTACAGATTACAGGTTCTACGACTCCCTCTCTGGGTTTCAGCAATTTGCTAGAGCAGCTCACTGAACTCGGGAAACCCATGTTCCCACCAAATTACTGGTTTATCACAAAGGATATTTAAGGACACAAATCAACAGCCATATGAAGAGATACACAGGAGAGGTCCTGAACAAAGGAGCCTCTGCCCCCATGGAACTGGGGTCCTGTCATAGCGGTACATGGAAGCATTCTGGTTCCCTAAACTGGGAGCTCTCTGAACCCAATCCTTTTGGGGTTTTATGGAAGTTTCATTACTTGAGCACGAGTGGTGGACTGACCAGATGTCATGAGTGAGACTGCAAGTTCCAACCCTCTAATCACCTAGTTGGGTCCCTTGACAACAGGCTTCCAAACTCGATTCATTAACATAACAAGAGACAGACAACTTTTTTACAGAGAGGAAAAGGAAATTGGTGGTGTTTTTTGTTTTTTTAAATGGGGAAAGCTTGATCATGTTTCTTTTTTTTTTTTTAATTGGAGGATAATTGCTTTATAATGTAGTGCTGGTTTCTGCCATACAAAAATGGGAATCAGTCATAACTATGTATATATCCTGTCCCTCTTGCGCCTCCCTCCTAGCCCCTCTAGGTCATCACAGAGCACCAGCCTGGGCTCCCTGTGTGATACAGCAGCTTCCCAGTGGCTATCTGTTTTACACATGGTAGTGTATATATGTCAATGCTAGCCTCTCAATTTGTCCCACCCTCTCATCCCCCTCTTTGTCCACAAGTCCATTCAACAAGAGACAACTTTACCACTTTGATGACTTAGAAAATATCAAGGGTTTTAGGAGCTCTGTGCCAAGAAGGGAAGTCCAAATAGGTATTTACTATAAATCACATTTTTCCCTTTGCCCTCTTCCCTCCCCCTTCCTCTCTGTCTCTCCCTCCCTCCTTTTCCCCTTTATCTCTCTCTCTCTTTCCCTCTCTCTCCCTCTCTGCTCCATCCAGATCAGATGTTTTCTATTTATGTGTGAGGATGGTAGAGAATGCCCACCCTAGTCCTGGCTCATCAACTAATCAGAGAGCCAGAGCCTGTGGTTCCAGTTCCTAATCCTTGAAGAATATTAATATTAACATTAATCAGCCCCAGCTAGAAGGGTGTCATCTGTAATAAATAAAAACATGGAAGCCGAGTCAGCTCTTTCTAGAAGATAATGAGTAATTAAAAGAGGGCATGTTAGCCATGTAGACATGCCATGAGGAATTGAGAACACCATTTTCTACTCTACTCACTAAGGCCTTTCTAGTTCCCTTCTACATTCTCTCACCTTGCCCCACCTCCACCATCATTTAATTCAATATGAACAGGACCCTAGATGGATATCAGAACCATTGATAGTGGGCCCCCTAGGAAATCAACCAGTTTTTTCTAGATAAGGCCATTGCACAGTGGTTTCCCCTGGCTGCTCAGTGCCAGGGCCAGGACTTGTGAGGGATACGTGCTGAATATCTGGAAGCCCAGAAGGACTGGGTGTGATGCAGTGCCCTCTGGCTCAGGAATATGCAAGAACCAGTGGGGAAAAAATAGCTCACAAGAGGCTGTTCCAAGATTGATATCTTTTTTTTTTTTTCAACAGAAGAGCAAGTTTTCCCAGAAGGCATATTTCATATACACAAATACAAATGTCTGTTGGGTTTTTGAGCATCTTAGCAACTGGTTGACTGAGCTGTTGGTATGGCTGAGCAGGGACACCTTTTGGATATTCATGATGCCCTCACTGGCAACCAAGTTGGAAGTCTCAGATGTTTAGACAGGATGCTAATTCATAGATCTTTCCTTGGGGCTCAAAGAAGGTGAAGGCTGGACAGCTGGGCACACACAAGAAGCACGGTTCTCTGTCCTTTGTCTCATAAGCTCCTGACAGAGCAGGGCTAGCCCTCTCAAGCCATTAAGTGCCCTTCCTCCACCCAAACTGGGAAGTGCCAGTCCTGAAAAAAATCACAGCCTCAGGGGACCTGAGATCCAGTGTCCATTCACCCATTGCCAAACCATGTGTCCTCAGGAAAGAGTCCATCTCACTGTCTCATTATCCCCATCTGTAAAATGGGATAACAATACACATCCTCTCTCTAACAGACCAGGCTAATGTAAGGAGGAAAGGAAAGGAAAGCGCTTACTAAAGTCCAAGGCTCACTTCTCAAACTTTTTTTTTTTCTATCGGCTCTTCCTCATTTAGTCATTGATGGGCCCACGCATATCCTAGTTCGAGATGTCTCCGACACCGTGGCCTTCGTGGAGTGGACCCCACCTCGAGCCAAAGTCGATTTCATTCTCTTGAAGTACGGCCTGGTGGGCGGGGAAGGTGGGAAGACCACCTTCCGGCTGCAGCCTCCCCTGAGCCAGTACTCGGTACAGGCCCTGCGGCCGGGATCCCGATACGAGGTGTGGGTCAGCGCGGTCCGCGGAACCAACGAGAGCGAGGCCACCGCCACCCAGTTCACAACAGGTGAGGCTGCGAGCGGGGGCGGGCCTGGGGAGGGGAGAGGGCGCGGCGCCAGCAGGTATCGTCGGGGCAGGGGGCATCCAGGGAGAGAGATGGTGTGTGCGCCTGCATCCACAAATATCCCGTGCACTGCCAGAGGGAAGCGAGAGGTTTCCGGGCCTCCCGGTGCGGTTGCATCACAGAATGGAGGAGCGCCGGCCACCTGTGGAGGGGAGAGCTGGGTACCTGTCTTGCTTCTGCTGCCAGCCAGGTCTGTGACCTGACATAACTCTTCCCCTCCGGTCTCACATCTTTCCTTTATAAAATGAAACGTTTGTCCTGAAGTCATTGACACATCCCCATTGCTAACCCAAAGGGCAATTTTGTGAGAGTTCAGTGACCCTTCCTGGTGACACTTCATTGCTATTTGCTGGAAACAGTGGTAATGATTCCATAGATCCACAGCGACTTTACCAGCACCATGGTGCACCTTGGAGTTGGGCAAAGCCCATCCGTGTCGAAGCAGGCCTTCTGCCTGAGAATGTTTTACTCGTCCTTGTGAGCACTTGCAAGAGGGCTAACATAGACCTGGCTCCCACGGAGGGCAGGCTGAATGAAGCCCATGTCAATGCCTCCTCCCCAGCTGGGATGACCGGCCACCCACTTCCCAAGGCAGTCAGGACTTTTAAAGAGCCTTGGGAAAAGCCAGACCTCATGACCTGCTCCCTGGTTCTCTTGGAGCCCATCCGGCCGGCCAACTAGTGGACAAGTAGGTCAGTCACAAGCAGATGCAGGCTCGCCAGTGCTCTTCCTGGGTCAGCGGGTGCTGAGATCCAAGAGTGAGTCTCTATCTAATCCAGACTCCGTGTCTCTGCCTATCTGCCCTCTGGAGGTCACAGGTCAAGGAATGTCTCTGCCAGCTCCCAAGGTGGCACAGCAGTCAAAGGGAACTGCAGGCATCTGTAAGATCTAAGAACCAGCATCTTCCATCAGAATGAAGTAGGAGAATCACTAATCAAAGCATCCCACATTAAGTGGTGGCCTACGAGCCTGTTACAGGATGGGGCAAGTCAGCCAAGGGCTTCAGGGAGGCTCCATTACCCTCTGCTTGTGTTTAAAATCAGCTGATAAATATAGCAAAGAGTAAGACAGATGGAGGCCAAAATATCCCCTAGATTAGAACAGGTAGCTTAGTGTTAGAATCGAATGGGCTTGCCAACTGATGGCCCCTGTGAGTCTGGGCAAGACTCCCATGTCATAGAAGCTGGGGGCTACTGAGGTTAGGGCTTATAGCACAGAGGAACAAGCAGAGGCTGATCCCCATGGTCAGAGGGCTCCCTTGAGAGGGGAACCAGAATGGTTGTGCCCAGTCTCACTACAAAAATTACCATTGAGGTGAGTCCATCTTCCCCATGGAAGAAAAAGGCTGAGAATCTCATAACAGCTTTCCCTCCACCCCAAAGGAAACATTGGGTTAGGGAGAAGATTTCCCTATTGAAGAGACCAAGTGTGAACACTGAGGAAATGGAGAAGACAGTTGATTCTGAAAGAGACCCTCTCAGGCTTTCTCTCCTGTCCCTGTGCTAGACTCTAGCCCAGCCTGGGGTCCCTGGTCTGATTTTCTACTAAATACATGTTGGGTTCCCCTGTGACTGTGTATCTTTAGAACAAAGGAACTACATTCTGCCCATTTCTCTTGCCTTCTTTTCCCTCACTCAGCCAAAGCTGCTCGGAGCCTCACACAAGGTCCCTTCCTGGTGAATTCAAGGTCAGTCCTGCCCACCCCCAACCTTAGCACCCACAGCAGGACCTTCTCAGGTGGTGGGACCTCCTGAGAGCCACAAGTCCTGCATTCTTTTTCAATTTCAAGATAGTTTTTGTGTGAAAAGTGGTTTCTTTGTGGCTGTGCTCAGATAAGCAGTTTGAAGAGGCTGAAAAGGAGACGAGAGCTTTCAGGTGGAAGCACGAAAAGGGAATTCTTGATGTTTAGGTTGACGAGATGGAAGCAGGACTGGCTGGTGGCCCAGGAAAATTTCAATCAAGACAATTGCATTCTGCCTCCTAGAAGCCCCCACTCCCCACCATGAGTTTCCGTTCTTGGCGTGATTCTCTGTTTCTGGTTGCTTCGTGCATGGGCAGCTGTTAGGTGCCTGCTTCCTGCACGCAGCAGCAGCCTGTACCTGCAACCTGCCCTGCTCTGCTCGAGGGGGTGGGGGGTGAGGGGTGAGGGGGCCATGGGGGCGGGGAGCTGTGGACAGACTTGCTCACCAGCTCTCAAGGCCCGGAGTTGACAGGTGCTGTGCTGAATGATGAGAAGGTGCCTGGACCCTCACAGCAGGGCCTTCAGTCATTTTAGAACTCCGCTTAAATTCAAATTAGCCAAAGTGCTTTTCCAGGTGATGGCTTCGACACTAGGAGCGCACTAATTGCACAGGCAATTAAAACAGAGATTTGCTTCCCGAGTGGTGAGCAGGGTATCTGCCTGGGTCTTATTGCTGCTCAGAAAAAGGAGGGCATTGATGGAAGCCCACCAAAGCCAGTGGTTAGAGAGAAAGGGTCCAGGAAGATCCAGAGGCCAGTCTCACAAACTTCGCCACTCTCCGTACGTAGCTCTGGTTGCAGTTGCCCTCATAGGGGAATTCCTAGGACTCTCCTGGTGAATTTTTTTTTTTTTTTTAATGTGAACCATTTTAAAATTTTTATTGAATTCCCAGAAGGCTCAGCAGATAAAGGATCTGCCTGCAATACAAGAGACACAGATTTGATCCCTGAGTCAGGAAGATCCTCTGGAGAAGGAAATGGCAACCCACTCCAGTATTGTTGCCTGGGAAAACCCCATGGACAGAGGAGGCTGGCGGGCTACAGCCCAAAGGGTCTCAAAGAGTCAGACACGACTAAGTGAGAAGGCGCATTGCAATATTGCTTCTGTTTTATGTTTTGGTGTTTTGGCCACAAGACATGTACTTAGCTTCCAGATCAGGGATCGACCCCTGTATTGGAAGGGGAACTTTTAACCCTTGGACCACCAGGGAAGCTCCTCTTCTGGTAGATTCTCCCTCACAGCCCTCAGAAGGGAGCCAACACCTTGATCTCAGACTTCCAGTTTGTGAGACAATGTTTCTGTTGTGTAAGCCCAACCAGTCTGTGGCCCTTGGCTGCAGCAGTCCTGGAAACTCATTTAAAGGCCCCACAACAGTTGGAGCTCCCACCTGCTGGGCAGGGAGTATGCTCTGGGATTCCCCAGGAAATGCCTCCGCAAGTTCAACCCTGATGGTGCTTGTCAGCCAGCCAGGACCAGCTGCCCTCAGTCAAAGCTGTTGTTCTTCCTGCACCCCCTCACTCTGAGCATCCTCACAGTCCCCAGCCAGAATATTTAACAAGACTTTCTCGAGGGTTTTGAAGGAGCAGACAAGACAGAGAATGGACAGTATTTGTTTCTCCTGTGTTTAAAGAATACCTAGAGGTGCCAAGCACTGTCCTAGGTAGTAAGGCTGCAGAATAAACAAGATAGACAAGATACCAGTTCATGTGAGTTGTATTCCAGTGAGGGGAACTGGACAAGGAAAAAAGAAAGGAACATATGACTATATGGGACCGTCTCAATTACGAGGACCATGCTAAAAAATGAAATTAATGATACAGAGGGAGTAGTCAGAAAGGTCTCTCTGAGGGGCTGAGGTTTGAATCAAGACCTAAGTGACCTCATGGGGGCTTCCCAGGTGGCTCGGTGGTAAAGAATCTGCCTGACAGACTCGGCTTCAATCCCCTGGAGGAAGAAATGGCAACCCACTCCGGTATTCTTGCCTGGGAAATCCCATAGACAGAGGAGCCTGGTGGGTTATAGTCCATGGGGTTGCCAAAGAGTCAGACATGACTTAGTGACTAAACGCCAACAGCAAAGTGACCTCAGCCATGTGAGGGTCTGGGAAGAGCATTCTCTGCAAAAGAAGCAGTCAGTGCAGAGCCCAGAGGTGAGAATAAGCTTGAATTAGTCAGGAGTAGGAAAAAGGCAGTGCAGCTGGAGCACAATGAATAAGGGAAGAATGCTCCCAGGTGCCACCGGAGAAGCAGGCAGGGCCAGACCATGCCGAGCCCTGTGGGCCACCTTGAAGTTCAGTTCAGTCACTCAGTCGTGTCCAGCTTTTTGCGACCCCGTGGACTACAGCATGCCAGGCTTCCCTGTCCATCACCAACTAATGATGGGCTACCATTAGGAGCTTGAAATAGGAAGCAATGGAAAATTTTCAGGCGAAGTGCTTGATTTAATTTATGTTTCAAGTTGAGAGTCCACAGTCCCAGCCCCTCCCCAGGGCCTCCACTGGGCATCTGATTTTGCCTTGCTCCTGGCTTGCTGGTGTGTTGTAGAGACTAGCCCAGCTCCCACTTGCCAGGGGGCCCTTCAGCTGGCCCTCCTGGAGGTCAGGCTCCAAGACCTAGAGGGAGCAAATCATTTCACTCCAGCCTAGTCCTAAGACACCTGCCTTACCCAGTTCTCATTCCCAGGATTTATCTCTTTGGGGATCACTGACATTGGAAATGTCTGGTCCCTTCAGAAGAAACACTGCTGCCTGTCCACAGGGTGTAGACCCTAAGGCCCCAAAATGCAGAAAAGAAAACCATAGTTTACCATTTCCAAAAAAACTACAGTCTACCATTTCCAAGGTCTTTAGTTGTGAAGAGCAGTAGGTAAATAGGAGACTCAACCTGGACCCTAAGTGATTTTTTTTTTTTTTTTTTGCTCCAGTTCCATTCAGAACACACCCCCAAGCCCCACCCAGTCGTTTGCCAGCCTCTCTTCCCCCACACCCCTCCCCATTGCCAGAAAGATTGAGGGATGTGAGATTT
The DNA here is from genome assembly GCF_029378745.1 of Bos indicus. Lineage (NCBI taxonomy): Eukaryota > Metazoa > Chordata > Mammalia > Artiodactyla > Bovidae > Bos > Bos indicus. The sequence continues at coordinate 57,410,686 of NC_091775.1, read as the reverse complement.
AGAGACCTGTAGTCCAGAGCATTCCTCCCACATGCCCCTCTACTTAAGCTCCTCTCACCATACAATTGCTGGAGAAATTACACACACAGCTCGTGCAGAATGCACGGTTTCCCGCATGCCAAACCCACACTGAGTAAGGAAACATTTCTCAGAAAAATAAGCTGCAGAGGCATAAATCTGCTAAGAGATTCACCCAATTTACATCCCTAAACAGAACACTTCTCACTCTGCAGCAGCTGCGCTCAGACTGATTCACAACATCCCATCTTCCGAAAGAACAATCGGTGGAGACTTGCCTGGCATTTACAAAGTAAAACAGTCCACTTGAGGTTTTCCCAGAACAAATGGCTGGTCCACTCCAAAGTTAAATTCAAGTCTCAAAGTCAAGACCTATTTAGAACTTTTTAAGTGGCAGTTTGTCAAGACAGCACCTTTTTACCCTGTAAGTTGTTTTATGTTGTTTCTGCCCAAATAAGCCTGCCAGAATGACCAGTCCTGGGAGAGAGAACCAGCCCCCCACAGTTGAGGGAGAGACCCCAATGCCAGAGGTCTTTTCATTACTGTGGAGTTCTTGGAACTCCAAGGAGCAGGCATGGGGGTGCCAGGTTGTTAGACCTCAGGGAGAATTGTGGAAGCACCAGTAAGTCAACCCAGGGTTTAGACACCTAATTTTGTACCAGTCCCCAAACTGTACACTTCCACATGCATTGTCTCATCTTTACAACTAGAAAAGCAGTATTCTTAGCCCATCTTACAGATGTAACCATCAAGGCCCAGCCAGAAGAAGGCTTGCCTATGGCCCCATTACATTTAGAATTAGAAGTGGAGGTCAAACTGAGACCTGACTCCAGAGCTGACTGATTTCCACTATATCACATCCCGTCTCTCTGTACAAACCTTTCAGCATGTCTATGCAAGTAAATCCAAGGGAAGACATCTTATACTTCAAAATCTTGCAACCAATCCTCTGTTTTGCTGCTTGGTGATCAAATTTGAAATTACACTCTTTCATCTCAATTGAGTGCCATCTCTGATTTCCTCCTTCCAGGAATTCCCTTAGTCTCAGGCTTAAGATACTAACTAGTTCATTTTTCAATTTCTAGAACACCACTAGAACTTCTGAATGGGAATGGGGAATGTGTAAAGTGTATTGATGTCTAACTACCAAATAAAACTCTCCAGCCTGCCCATGGAATCTATCATGGCCAACCTGGCAGACCAAAAGCTAAGGGGCAACCCCTGGGGTTCACTCAAACAAAAGGCAGAGGGTGAGATGTGGGCTGTCACTGCAAAGCCTATTCAAGTTCAAGATGCATGGCAAATGCACATTATCCTGTGTGATGTTGGTGATGTCTTTTTTTTTTTAAGAGATTGATGCCCCCAAGAACCTGCGGGTTGGTTCCCGCACAGCAACCAGCCTTGAGCTCGAGTGGGACAACAGTGAAGCAGAGGTTCAGGAGTACAAGGTTGAGTACAGCACCTTGGCGGGCGAGCAGTACCATGAGCTGCTGGTCCCCAAAACCATCGGACCAACCAGCAGAGCCACACTCACCGGTGAGTAAGCCCTGGCTCCTGGGGGCACGGCAGTTCCTGAGCTCCTCCCAGCCCTCTTCCCAGCGCTGCATGCCCACATCCAACCGTTGCCAAATCCCTCTGATATAATCCACCAAGTACCTATGGCATGTATCTACTGTTCTCCATCGCACTGCCATCCCCTGGTGTAAGCTACTATCACTTCTTGTCTCCACCACTGCAATAACCCCCCATTCTCTCCTGGCCCCTCCACTGTCCTCTTCACTCCATCAGTGATCTTTTCAAAGTACATTTCTAACTATGCCATCCTATTGTGCATCCATTTCAAGGACTTCAATTGCTTTTGTGATAAACTCCAAACCCTCCCATGGCCTTGGTTTCCCTACCATCTTCTCCAGTCTTTTCCATCTCCCATATCTCCTGGTGCTCCCAGTGTTCCAGGCCCACAGGCCTACTTTTTTTAGTTCCTCAAACACTCTCCTGCCCCAGGGCTTGGCACATGCCATTCCCTCTGCTTATCAGGCTCTCTCCCCCCACAACTCGCTTCACCTCATGATGGCAGCTTCCCTTCCAGCTCTCAGTTCACCTGTCACTTCTCTGGAACCCTGGCTGGTTCCTAGGTGAGGTCAGGTCATCCTGCCTGGCAATGTCATCTTGCTGATGACCCCTCACCTCACAGCACTTCTCAAGTTATCCTTGTGCGCTTGTGGGTATGATTATTGGGTTGTTGATCTCCAGCTTAGACTGAAGCTCTGTGAAAGGGGGCTCATGTCTGGTTTTGATCACCATGATTCCCCAGCATCTAGCACAACATCTAGCACTTCCTAGGTCCTGGATAAGTGGTGAATGAATGGATAAATGCATGCGTGAATGAATGAGAACAACTGCACACAAGCTACAAGAAGCCAGTGATAAGCTGATAAATTAAGAGCCTGGTCATGCCTTCTGCACCCTGTAAAGCATGTGAGTGAGGAGTTGTTGAAAGGTCTTAAATAGATGATGCAGTGCAGATCTGTACAGCTACAGTGGAGATCAGACAGGAGGCGGGCAAGGTCAGAGGCAGACAGTGGTCAGGAGGCTGTTTGGAGTCAGGGAGAGATAATGGTGGAGTGAACTAACACGATGCTCCAGGTCACCATGGTGCTTGTCTGGGGAGCATTCTGTGTCCCCATGTGGATGTGGAGCCCAGCTAGTGCTCTTCCTGGGCCTTAGACACACCCATCCAGGAAAACCTACCTCTAGGCTTTGCTGAAAGGTAGATGGCTGGAAATGGGGGTACAGTTTTTAGATGGAGACTGTACAAAACAGCTATGGACCAGAGGCCGGTGGTGTGCTGACAGAGACTTTGTTTATCCTGTGTCTTGGCTTCTCGCAAAAGCATTTGTCATCTCGATAGACCAGGGATCCACAGCAAAGACTGCGTAGAGTAAACAAGGGCAGGATAATCAAAGCTGTTTTCCTCCTGAACTGAAATCCCAGACTGCCTTGCCAAATGAGGCTAGTTAAAGTAAATATAATAAATGCTTTTTCCAGACAGACGTACTCCTGAAAACACAGAAAAGAGATGGAAAGATATGCTGACCAAGCAGGTTAATGGGGGTGAATTAAACATAGCAGGAACAGACCAGCTGGCATAGGGCCTTTCCAGAGAGCTGGAGACATTCACAAAAATTAAGCTAAACAAAAAAACCTGCAATGATACAAGAGGGAACTGGTTCTAGGCACAGCGTATCCCTGCCCAGAGCCGCAGGCTGCTTTGGCAATTACCAGCTTTACAAAGATGATGGCTTGATGTTCGGATGGAGGATACGCTATAAAATCATGGGATATAGAGAAGAATTCACTCACATCCTAGTTATTATTTCCCATTAGTGGAAAAAAAGAAGATTCTACATTCATTGGTCAACTGTTATCCCAGGGAGCTTCACATAGTTTTAGCTTATTTCATCTTCACAACAACAAGACTCACGAGGGACATGAGAACGAAAATATTGCCTGCCATATCAGTCAACTAAGGTGCCATCAGCCATCGCATCACAGCCACCCCAGTCATCATCCCCATTTTACAGATAAGGAAACTGAGGCTCAGAGAGTTTGGAAACTTGCCCGTGTCCCCAAAACTACCAAGGGAGCCATGAAAGGCAGTTGTGAAGCCTAGTCAAAAGCTCCCATCCATTTTCACAGCTGCTCTTACTAAAGAAGCAACAGCAAAGGAAGGGTCAAATTTTAAATGTTGCAGACTTCCAAGGAATGGGAAGATTATTATCGAGGAGTGAACTCAGAGATATTGGTTTTTTTATTTGAGTTGGGCTTATGAAATAAAACTATAAATATATATTACATATAATTATCCCAGGGAGCTCACTGCTGGGAAGATTTATAAAGGCAAATAGCCTTATGTGATTTAAAAAGGGATTATAGGCATGTAAGGAAATCAAGTATGTCTGTACTTGCTGAGATGCCGATTACAAGGATCACTGGCGCTCTTACTGTGGTGTCTAGGGAAAGAGAAGGAAGGACCCTGCTGGAGGCAAGGCAAAAAGAGGGAGAAGTTTGATCCCAGCTCTTAATAGTTGTGTTTTCTCCCTCACTGTCCTACCTGGATGCTAAAAAGGAGAGTTTTTCAGCTCCCAAGACTTGTTTTGGGATTTTTTTGTTGTTGTTCTTGTTCAATTTGTTTGTTTTGGGTTCCCAGCAAATTATTTGCTTGTATATATAAAACAGGACTCTGGGCACGGTGGGAAGGACAATTCCAGGCTCATCTGAAGCAATTCCTTCCTGGCCAGAAAGCGCAGGAAGGACTAGAAACTTCAGCTCTGCCTATCCCCACCCTCCCTATCCCTTAGTCAAAAACAACTGCAACCATAACAGAAGGTACCATCTCTCCTGCCCCATTTTATTTGAATGCTCAGTCCCATGGGACACGTTAAGAGCCAAGACTCTAAACTCTGTGTGTGTGTTAGTTGCACAGTCATATCCAACTCTTCGCAACCCATGGACTGTAGCCCACCAGGCTCCTCCGTCCATGGGATTCTCCAGCCAAGAATATTGAAGTGGGTAGCCATTCCCTTCTCCAGTGGATCTTCCCAACCCAGGGATTGAACCCAGGTCTCCTACATTACAGGCAAATTCTTTCCCATCTAAGCCACCAGGGAAGTCCTAAGACTCTACATCTAGGCTCAACTACATCCTGTGTGGTTTGGAGCCATTGATATGACCTTTCTAAGCTTCTGTTTCATCATATGTAAAAGGGGAATGTTGCCACCTGCCTCATAGCATTTGATGGGGCTTTAGTGAGATCATGAACTTAATGAATTTAAGGCCATTCTTCTAACATAGCAAAGTACTCAATACTCAGATGATGACAATGATGATGATGAATAAGGACACAGAGGAGGAGGTCTATGAGCTAAGAGATGGTTTGAATTGACACCCTGTATAAGTACGGAACAGAGCAGATTCCCAGCTTCTCAAAGTGGGGTGTGTGGGGGGACCTGTGGCAATGGGCAGAATCCTCTCCACCTAGATCTATAGAATCAGAGTCTGCATTTTAAAAGCTCCTTGGGGATCTGTGTGCACATTAATGGGCAAGAAGCACCAAGTTTGAGCATGGCTTCTTCTTTTTTTTTTTAGATTACCAAATTTTCATCACTGCCTTTTTATGTTTTAATTTTTATTGGAGTATAGTTGCTTTATAATGTTGTGTTACTTTCTACTGTATAGCAAAGTGAACCAGCTTTATGTAAAGGAATGGATAAAGAATATGTGGTGCATATAACAATGGACTATTACTCAGCCATAAAAAGGAATACCTAGAGCATGGCTTTTGAAATTGCCCACTTAGGCTTGAGACCAACTTCATTGATGTGTGTCTTTGGCAAATTGCTTCAATTTCTGTGTTTCTGCTTCCTGGCCCGAAGGACATCAGGTCTACCTCACAGGTTGTTTTGAGGATTCAATGAAATCATATTTATTTATGTATCTGAGCACTGGCACATAACAAACATTCAGTAGTAATTTAACCTTTTATAGTTTTTAATCCCTACAAAGCTCAGCCTGGGTCCCTTGCAACCTGGCCTCTGCCAGGCACAAGTTCACACGCCCTTTATTCTCAGAGTTAGGTGACTCCAAGTCCCTCAAGTTCTATGGCACCTGTACTGGATATTCTTTGCAGAAGCCCTGGTCTCTGCAGCCACCTCGTACCCCTTTACTGTGGAACACAGGCCCTTCCTGACCCCAGGGCTCAAAGTCACACAGAGACCTCACAGCACCTCCCCACCCCACCCCACCTCCCCCATCATATAACCGCCTCCCCCCACCCCCACTTTGCAATGCAGAGGCCAGGCTGGGGCACAGAATACCAAACCTTTCTTCTCCATTGGTCTCTCCAGGCGATGCCCAGGAGTATGGATTTGTTTCTCAGCGACAGACTCCATGACTACAATGATTTTTCTCTCTGCTCTGGTAGCTTCTATATCTTTAATGATAAGTCTTTTTTTGTAGGCTCAGCCTCTCAGCCTGGGGGCTTCCCAGGTGGCACTAGTGATAAAGAACCCGCCTGCCAGTGCAGGAGACATAAGAAATGGGGGTTCGATCCCTGGGTTGGGAAGACCCCCTGGAGGAGGGCATGGCAACCCACTCTAGTATTCTTGCCTAGAGAATCCCATGGACAGAGGAGCCTGGCAGGCTACAGTCCAAGGGGTCGCAAAGAGTCAAACACACCTGAGGCTACTTAGCACTCACGCACTCAGCCTGGGCCACGTCTGCTTGGCCTGTGTTCCATACCTGGAGTCCCAAAGGGGTCCCTGAGTGTTATATAGGCTCACCACTCACTGACTTCCCTCTAGGTTAGATCTGGCAGCAGGTACCAGGGACTGGCACCACCACTGTTTTCTGTAAAGCAGTGACAAACCATAAACCATACAGAAAACTCCTAGTGGAGGGAGAGTGGGAGGAAGTGAGGAAGTGGGGGTGGGGAAGGAAGGAGATCCTCATTGTTTGAATGGACTTTGTTTAAAAAAACAAAACAACAACAATAAAACCCTGCCTGAGATCGATGCAGATTATATGCAGATTATAAACACTGCTCTGGCCTGTGTCTGAGGGGGACTCTATACCCTGCGCTCTGAAGAGCCTGTGGCTGCAGTGTTCTGTGGACAGGGGAAGGGGGTGTCTTCAGCCATGAAGAGTCTTGCCTGGTCGCCCTCAGGAACAGGAGCCCACATTTGAGGACCCCTGTGGTCAGGAGAAGGGCGAAAGGAGCTGGCCCGTAGGGCCAAGTGAGCCCTAGGCTGTAACCCAGCTCTGGGGACCTGGCTGTCACCTCGTCTCCATGGGGCAGCCCCTGAACACCTCTTGATGGCACCTCCTCACCAGCTGCCTCTGCATGGCAACCACCTGGATCTCCAGTCCACAAGCTGCTAATCAGAAAAATCATCCACAGGGTTAGGAAATCCAGGGGCTTAGAGATTCCTACAGACCTCGTGGTGTAACACCAGACCGCAAGAAAACAAAGACCTGCAGCCAGCCACACACGACATCCTCACACACTCACACACATACAAACACACCAGTACAGGGCTGATGTCTACAAGCATGCCCCAGTCAGCCCTACGAGTTGCCGCCCTCCAGGCTTCTGGTGGCTGGGGAAAGAAAAGCGAGGCCTCGACCAGAGCCCACTTTGTTTCCTTGGGGCCCCAGTGGAGGTCTCGTGGTGAGAAGAAGGGCTCCTAGAGGTGCTTGTCCACAGGAGGACTTTCCACGGAGAAACCCAAGACCCCCTTAAAGGAGTCCAGCTGGCAAATCAGTGCCGATGGAGGCACTTGATGTTCACTTCATCCTGTCTGCACTCCCTGACATGCCAGGGCACAGGCCCCAGACCCAGCGCCAGACCTTCAACACCCTGCAGGCTCTTCTGGGGAGGAGGAGCTGGGCAATGGGCCTGGGGCCGGGGCCAGATGGTGCTCAACCTACTTTGGGCGAAGTCACAGTGACCCCAAGTGGTCACTTTGGTAAGGCACCCTCTGAGCATGGCTCCAACTCCCAGGGGCTGCAGAGACCCAAACAGAAGAAAGGACAGAAAGAGCGGAGGCTTCCACGCGGTCCTCACAGCTGGCGCCTCTGGGCCTCTGCTCCCTATTTGCACTAAGGGGCTGATACGAGGGGACCAGGAGTCAAGCCAGGTGGGAATTTTTCTGTTTCTGCTTTGACTTCTTCAGCAGGGAATGCTTGTTTACAGCAAAGACCCACAGGTGGGATGTTCTTGTAGGACAGAGGGTGATGACCCATGTTCCTCATTAATCCCACTGGCAACAAAAAAGCTGTATATGAGAACAGTCCTTGGTGATGATTTTCTGTTTCAAACATAAGTTTGTAGGACCAGTCCCTTCCTTAAGTCAGCATGGAGTCTTCTCTTGATGCTTGAACATCATCCACACCCTCAAATCAGGGAGGTGTCCTCCAAAGCCTTTCTCATTCAGGGAACCCTGGAGAAGCATCTACCATTCCCCTCAACAAGATCAGAAGGGGGAAGCCTGAGAGGTTAGGCCCAGAACAGCAAAAAGTAGATTGTTGCCTACCTGGCATGATTTCAGGGGTTCCCAGAAGATCCTCTGTCTCCAAATATCCCCCCATCCGTGAAACCATCTATGAAATCCCCTGCTGGAGATTTCCCTGTGAGAAGCCCTATATTGGGTCCTTGGTTTTCATGAATTCTTTTACCAGATACACATTTGCCTGTGTTATTCCCTCAGCCTGCAATGCCCTTTCCCCAACCAAATATCACCTGATCATTCAAACTCAGCTCAGATATTCTCTCATAGAAGTCTTCCCAGCATCACTGTTGCCCCTCCCATGCTGCTTCTACGCATTATACCTTTTTTCACTATACTACATACTGAATTAAAATATTAAAAAAAAAAATCAAGTCGCTTGACACAAAGACCTAAGAGTATAGTAAGGAGACTAACAAGAAAACTAACAATAACAACATAGCAGCATGGTTGTTAGGAAAACTAAGAGAGTAACTGCGAACTCCCTGGGGAGGGTCCCTGGTTTGCCCCTCCCTTTAAAGGCAGATGTCTTTCTTTTCCTTTAAAGGTTTTGATTTTTAACATTTATTTACTTTTTACTGCACTGGGTCTTTGTTGCTGTGTGCAGGCTTTCTCTCGTTGCAGTGAGGGGGCTACTCTCGAGCTGCAGCACGCAGGCTTCCCACTGTGGTGGCTTCTCTTGGTGGGAGCACCTGCTCTAGGTGCGTGGGCTTCAGTAGTTGTGGCACACGGGCTTAGTGGTGCTATTTCAGTAGTTGTGGTACCCGGGGCATGTTGGATCTTCCCGGGTCAGGGATCAAACCCGCATCCCCTGTATTGGCAGGCGGATTCCTAACCACTGGACCACCAGGGAAGTCCAAAGGCAGACATCTTTTAATGCACTCAGTTCAGTTCAGTCCCTCAGTCATGTCAGACTCTTTGCGACCTCATGGACTGCAGCACACCAGGCTACCCTGTCCATCACCAACTCCCAGAGCTTACTCAGACTCATGTCTGTCCATAGAGTCGGTGATGCCATCCAACCATCTCATCCTTTGTCGTCCCCTTCTCCTCCTGCCCCCAATCTTTCCCAGCATCCGGGTCTTTTCAAATGAGTCAGTTCTTCACATCAGGCGGCCAAAGTATTGCAGTTTCAACTTCAGCATCAGTCCTTCCAATGAATATTCAGGACTGATTTCCTTTAGGATGGACTGGTTGGATCTCCTTGCAGTGCAAAGGCTCTCAAGAGTCTTCTCCAACACCACAGTTCAGAAGCATCAATTCTTAGGCACTCAGCTTTCTTTATAGTCCAACTCTCACATCCATACATGACTACTGGAAAAACCATAGCTTTGACTAGACAGACGTTTGTTGGCAAAGTAATGTCTCTGCTTTTTAATATGCTGTCTAGGTTGATGATAGCTTTTCCTCCAAGAAGCAAGCATCTTTTAATTTCATGGTTGCAGTCACCATCTGCAGTGACTTTGGAGCCCAAAAAAATAGTCTCTCACTGTTTCCATTGTTTCCCCATCTATTTGCCATGAAGTGATGGGACCAGATGCCATGATCTTAGTTTTCTGAATGTTGAGCTTTAAGCCAACTTTTTCACTCTCCTCTTTCATCAAGAGGCTCTTGAGTTCTTCTTCACTTTCTGCCATAAGGGTGGTGTCATCTGCATATCTGAGGTTATTGATATTTCTCCTGGCAATCTTGATTCCAGCTTGTGCTTCATCCAGCCCAGCATTTCTCATGATGTACTCTGCATATAAATTAAATAAGCAGAGTGACAATATACAGCCTTGACGTACTCCTTTCCCGATTTGGAACCAGTCTGTTGTACCATGTCCAGTTCTAACTGTTGCTCCTTGACCTACATACAGATTTCTCAGGAGGCAGGTCAGGTGGTCTAGTATTCCCATCTCTTTAAGAATTTTCCATAGTTTGTTGTGACCCACACAGTCAAAGGCTTTGGCATAGTCACTAAAGCAGAAATAGATGTTTTTCTGGTATTCTCTTGCTTTTTTGATGATCTAACTGATGTTGTCAATTTGATCTCTGGTTCCTCTGCCTTTTCTAAATCCAATTTAAACATCTGGAAGTTCACAGTTCACGTACTGTTGAAGCCTGGCTTGGAGAATTTTGAGCATTACTTTGCTAGCGTGTGAGATAAGTGCAATTGTGTGGTAGTTTGAGCATTCTTTGGCATTGCCTTTCTTTAAGATTGGAATGAAAATTGACCTTTTCCTGTGGCCACTGCTGAGTTTTCCAAATTTGCTGGCATAATGAGTGCAGCACTTTCACAGCATCATCTTTTAGGATTTGAAATAGCTCAACTGGAATTCCATCACCTCCATTAGCTTTGTTTGTAGTGATGCTTCAGCGAACTAAATCCCCAACCCCAGTTTGGTAGGCTTGAACTTCACAGATATTCTGGAGATGAACCCAGGGATTTAGAGATGGAAAGGTTCCATATTTCTGAATGCCCATGTGAACCTAACCAAGCCTGCAGACCCCAGGAGTCTTATTCATGCTTTTGCTGGCAAGACACAGCAATCTCAGTTTCTTGGGCCTCCTTCTCCCACTACTTTCCTGCCAGCAGCAGGAAGCATGAAGAACAGGCCTCCTAGACAGAGGGAAGTGAGTCATCCTGCCTTTATCACCCACCCACGGTCCTTGCAGTGCAGGTGAGAATCTGCTCATTGAGCTAGTTGGGCTCATTGAGCTCACAATTAGAGCTAGTTGCTCTCTGGCTCTAATTAATCTCTTCCTGTTCACCATGTCCCATCCTGCCCACTGGAGAATTCCATATCTCCACCCCTCAACCTTTCCTAATCTTGGCTAGCTTTCAAGATTCAATTCAAGTCCCTTCTCTAGAAAAGTCTTCTCTGGCTACTCCAGCCCAGCCCATGCTGATTTCATCCCCACTCTGAAATTGTTTTCTTAGTTAGCTTCCCATGGAGTGGTACCAAATCACCTTCAAATTCCAATTTGCTTACTCCATTTTCCTCTCCCAGCCTGTAAGACTCTTAGGGACCATGCAGTGATGTATCAGAAAGAACAATGAACCTGGATTCCAAACCCTGTTTCATTGCGTATTACCATTGTGACCTTGGTTTGAGAAATGGACTTCTCCAGTCCTCTGTTTACCCATAAGTAATGCCCTCCCAGCAGAGTGGAAAATAAGATATCGTGTATGAATCTCTAAGAAACTAGTCAATCAATAATGGACCTCTTGGCTACCAGGCACTCAAAGTTCTCTTGATTTTTATCCCTCCTTTATTCCCTCTCTTTCTTTTTTATTATTCTTGTAGATTACCCAGTGCCTGCAGCTCAGTACTTGGTATATTCTTGTTATTCAGTCACTAAGTCATATCCAACTCTTTGAGACCCCATGGACTGCAGTGCACCAGGCTTCTCTGTCCTTTACTATCTCCTGGAGTTTGCTTAAACTCATTGAGTTAAACTCTGTTGAGTCCATGATGCCATCCAACCATTTCATCCTCTGTCCTCCCCTTCTTCTCTCCTTCAACCTTTCCCAGCATCAGGGTCTTTTCCAATGAGTCAGCTCTTTGCATCAGGTGACCAAAGTATTGGAGCTTCAGGTTCGGCATCAGTCCTTCCAGTGATATATTCAAGGTATATATGGGTGCTCAATAAGTAATGAATATCCTTTTCAGTACAGATTTCTTTGTATCTCTTTAAGGACAAGGGTGATTCCATTCAGCTCACCCTTGTATCAAGTACACAACCCTGTGCCCAGCACAAAGGAGACCATCAGTCATGTTTGCTGAGTGCATGAACTGTGTGCTTTGAGTGTTCAAAGAAGAATGGATATGCAGGGAAAGAGTTGAGGGAAGTGTCATCCCCTGAGTTGAACCAATGAAGTTCTATAAGAGATGGAAGAGTGGTGGTTTCCCATGGGATGAATTTTCTGAGCTAGTGTTAAAAAGAGAGCAGAGCCATTCATATGCTACTACTTGCAGGAGTTGGACAGAAAGATAAAGGGAGCATTGATAGACAGCAATGGGGTCTTTAAAAAGTGAGAAATCCCTAGGAGTCTTCCAAGTGCTGATATATAAGTGTACCTGCTATGCCTTGGGTATGCATTTCCTTTTCCAGCAGAAAGTGTATTTTACCTGCTGGCAAAGAGCAACAATTCACTTGCAGCACAGGAAGAAAGCTGCTGAAAATCAAAGAAAAGCAGCAGGCAGGAACCTATAAGCGAGTCCCATTTCCCCATCCCCTAGACAGAAAGCTTGGAAAAAGAGCACTTTAAATTCTACTCTACACTTTTCTGGGAGAAGATGATTCCGTTGTAAATTATTGAACATTTCATTTAAGCTTCATAAATAAGAAACTCAGATGAAAACGGTACATGTTGGATCCGTTTGGCAACATATAATTTCTGTCTTCCTTCCTCAATCTGTCACCCTTCATCTACGTCGGAAAATTTCTACTTCATTATAGGCAATTGAAGGTCTCAATCAGTTGTCTGAGAGTAGTTTATGTCCCAAAGGTAATCTAATTTCTCCAGCCAAGTATGTACCTGGGACTTGCGAACATACTGGTGGAGATAAATATGTGCTTTGAACAGATCTGGGGGTGTTGCAATAGCCCAACTCAATCCAGTGACAGGTACCAGCCCAGCCAGGGGCCAGCTCCTTGCTGACACCTGGACTCCCTAAATCCCTGGTTTCATCAGTGGGCTAAGCTTCAGCAAACTGACAACAGGTGTGCCAAGGACCAACCTGTATCTGTCTGGGGCACACCAAAAAATGACTCCAAATTCTGGAATAGTTCTCTGAGCCAGGTAATAATGCTATGGGCTACTCTTACGATGCACCAGGTACTGTGCTTTCTCTACATTGGCTCATTTAATCTCCAGGACCCTCTGAGATAGACACTATTACTCTTACCATTTTACAGAGAATAAAGCTCAAAGATACGAAGGAATCAGAGTTACACACGTATGTTTGGTCGGCGCAAAAGTATTGAGGTTTTGCACTGTTGGACTTTGCCATTCAATATTGGAATACATTCTTAAATAAATGTGGTTATGTTATACATCATTTTAATGCATATTTCTCACTTTAGGTTTTTTGCTAATGACATTACTTGCTGTGTATTTTATATGTATTTTAGACTATGGAAGTGATATTAGACAAAAATCAAATTTGAGTGATTTTCTTATTTGAGTTCAAAACGGGTTGTAAAGCAACAGAGATAACTTCCAAATCAACAACCCATTTGGCTCAGGAACTGCTAATGAACGTACAGTGCAGTGGTGGTTCAAGAAGTTTTGCAAAAAAGATGAGAGCCTTGAAGATGAGGAGCATAGTGGCTGGCCATCAGAAGTTGACAGCAATTGAGAGCAATCATCAAAGCTGACCCTCTTACAACTATGTGAGAAGTTGCTGGAGAACTCAACATCGACCATTTTATGGTCGTTCAACATTTGAAACAAACTGAAAAGGTGAAAAAGTTCAATAAGTGGATGCCTTGTGAGCTGACCAAAAGTTAAAAAAAAAATGTCATTTGGAAGTGTCATCTTCTCTTATTCTGTGCAACAAGAAACCATTACTTGATCGGATTGTGATGTGTGATGAAAAGTGGATTTTATATGACAACTGACAATGACCAGCTCAGTGGTTGGACTAAGCAGTTCTAAAGCACTTCCCAGAGCAAAACTTGAAAGCACCAATGAAAGGTCATGGCCACTGTTTGGTAGTCTACTGCCCGTCTGATCCACTACAGTGGGATTCAATTCTGAATCCCAGGGAAACCATTACATCTGAGAAGTATGCTCAGCAAATCAATGAGATGCACCAAAAACTACAATGCCTGCAGCTGGCACTGGTCAACAGAAAGTGCCCAGTTCTTCTCCACAACAATGCCCAACCGCAGGCCACACAACCAACGCTTCAAAAGTTGGACAAATTGGGCTACAAAGTTTTGCCTCATCCACCATATTCATGTCACTACTTGCCAACCATCTACCACTTCTTCAAGCATGTGGACAACTTTTTTCAGGGAAAACACTTCCACAACCACCAGGAGACAGAAAATGCTTTCCAAGAGTTTGTTAAATTCCGAAGCATGGATTTTTACACTATAGGAATAAGCAAGCTTATTTCTCATTGGCAAAACTGTGTTAATTGTAATGGTTCCTATTTTGATTAATCAAGATGTGTTTGAAATGAGTTACAGTGATTTAAAATTTACAGTCCAAAACCCCCACAATTACATTTGAACCAACCTAATAGAAAGTGGCAGAACCTAAATATTAATGTCCAGCAGACCTCAAAGTTCACCTCCACCAGTGTTGACACTTTATTTTTTTTAGTATTTGTTCATTTTTTATGTTTGACTGAGCCAGGTCTCAGTTGTAGCATGCAGGATCTCTGCTGCTTCACGTGGGATCTTCTGTCGGCAGTGCGCAGGCTCTGGAGTGTGTGGGCTCAGTAGCTGTGACTCACAGGCTTAGTTCCCCATTGACATGTGGAATCTTAGTTCCCCAACCAGGGATCGAACCCACATCTCCTGCATTGGAAGGCAATTCTTAACCAATGGACCACTAAGGAAGTCCCAATGTTGACACTTTAGAGAAAGAAAGAACTAAAGGTAAGGAACTGACTGGAGCGGGTTTGAGAAGAGGAAGAAAGGGGCTGATTCTAACACTTTCTGACCTGAGAGCCTGGTCAGTAAGGCCTGGTAGGTTCTGCCTTACCTGGGCATGGAGGGGCTCACTGCACAGGCTGTACTAAAATGACACTGAGGAGGCAGTGCAGAACCCTCTGGCTCCCACACATCATTCACCTTCCTGAAACCAAGCCCTTGTTAAGGAAGGGTTGCTTGATGCATTTCCTGTCAAAATCGTCCCTCTTCCTTCAAGGCTCCTGGGAGATCACAACTGCTCTGGGGAGGGGAGGAACTGAAGGGAAGAGTAAGGCATTCAGTCCTAAAAACCCTGACCCCTGAGGCCAGAAGCCAAGGGTCATCTCCAGCTGGTTGCAGACTTACTCTTTGGCTTGTGTGTGCGCTTAGTCGCTCAGTCATGTCCGACTCTTTTGTGACCCTTTGGACTGTAGCCCGCCAGGCTCCTCTGACCATGGGATTCTCCAGGCAAGAAGACTGAAGTGGGTTGCCATGGCCTCCTCCAGAGGATCTTCCCGACCCAGGGACTGACCCCAGGTCTCCCACATTACAGACAGATTCTTTACCACCTGAGCCACCAGGGAAGTCTGAAATGTTTGTGTCCCCGCCACATTCCAGTGTGATGGTATTAGAAGAAGGAGCCTTTGAGAGATGACTAGGTCATGAGGGTAGAGTCCTCACGAATGGGACTAGTGATCTCGTAAAAGAGACCTCAGAGAGTTTTCTTGGTTTTTTGCTGTATGAGAACACAGTGAGAAGATGGTCTATGAACCAGGAAGCAGGAGCTCACCAGACATCAAATCTGCTGGTGCCTTGATCTTGAACTTCTTAGCCTCCATAACTGTGAGAAACACATGTTTGTTGTTTGAGTCACCAGCCCATTGCAGCCTAAGCAGACGAAGACACCATGGGCCAACAGAGATGGAGACTGGAGTGCTGCAGCTGGAAGCCAAGGCATACCACCAAGCATTCCCAGCAGCTACTAAGCATTCCCAGCAGCTACTGGAAGTTAGGAAGAGCCAAGAATACTCCCTGTTTAAAGCCTTTGGAAGGAGCATGGGTCTACCCACACCTTGATTTTGGCCCTCTAGACACCAGAACTGGGAGAGAATACATTTCTGTTGTTTTAAGCCACCAAGTTTGTGATCCTTTGTCGTGGCAGCCACCCAGGTCTCCCACATTGCAGGCGGATTCTTTACTGACTGAGCCACCAGGGAAGCCCAAAATGTTTGTGTCCCCCCAGAATTCATCTATTGTAATCCTCATTCCAGCGTGATGATATTAGGAGATGGAGCCTTTGGGAGATGACTAGGTCATGAGGGGAACTAATGCAGATGGGGAAAAGACTCCCCATCTCACATTCCTCATGAGGTTGTGGTAAAGGTCAAAACACAGTCAGATCACCAGAGCACTGAGGAACCTAAATGGGAAGGAAATCCAAAAAAGATGGAATATATGTACATGTATAGCTGATTCACTTTGCTGTACACAAAAACTAATACAACACTGTAAAGCAACTGTATTCCTATAAAAAAAATTTTTTTTCAAAAAACAGGTAGTTTGAAAAGAACAAGTGTTATTATATAAATGCAGAACAGCATGATCATCAATCTTGGTTCTAGTTGAGCCTACACAAAGAGATACCCAAAAGGATTCAGACTGACAACAAGGGACCCACAGATGATGATTTGATCTTGTTGTATTTTTTTTACAATTTCAGTCTTAATTAATGAGGGTGAGTTTGATGCTAGTTTGGTGCTAGAATAAAGGCCCCCAAAGATGTCTGCATTGTAATCCCTGGAATGTGTGACTATGTCGTCTTACACTGACAAAAGGAAGTTATAGATGTAATTAGGTTAAGAATCTTAAGATGGGAAGACTATCCCATGCTAATCAAGACCAGTGTAATCTCAAGGATCCTTTTTAAAAGGATTCAGAGAGATCAGAGTAGAAGATGGAATCATGGAAGAAGAGCTCAGAGAAAAAAACAGATTTGAAAAAATGTTATACCTCTGACTTTCAAGATGGATTATGAGACCACAAGCCAAGGGATGCCGGCGACCTGTAGAAGCTAGAAATGGTAAAGAAATAAATTCTTTCCTAGAGTCTCCAGAAAGAATACTGCCCTGCCAAACTCCTGAACTGTAAAATAATAGATGTATTGTTTTGAACCACTAAACTGTGGTAATTTGCTGCAACATAAATAGGAAAGTAATATATCTGTCAAACTGGTTGAACTGAAAATGAATGTGGGTAAGAGGATAGGGAGACACCCCAGATAATTCTAGATATTCTAGGAGATCCCCAGTGATCCTTTGTATTGAACCCTAAAGAATTTCCCTTGATAGTTGGGAAGTTTTTTTCCATTTTCTCCAGCTCCCTAGGGTCCCCCAGAAGTCATCCTCACATTGAAGTGCCCTTGGTAGCTACTACAGGGCACTACATCCCCTTACATTAAAGACCCTACAGCCTTGAGCTCAGTGAGACAGTGCATCTACAGTTGCTCCCCAGAAAGGATGCAGACATATGGCATCCATACGGCCTCAGTCCCTGTCTATAATAGGTGCAGCTTGTTCTTCATCCACAACGTTCAACAAATGCTTTACAGGCTTATGTCCATACGGTCCTCAATTACACACTTCCCCAATGCAGTGTAAGCAAGAAATCTCACCAGTTGTAGCCAACCTGAGACTCTAAGTGCCTCAAGAAGACTTCCACAGCAGAGCACAGTTCTGAATGTCACTGACCAGGATAGCACCACTGCCCTCCCAAGGAGACCGGCAGCAAAAAGGAAGCTCTACACTGACCAGTTCATCCTCTTGACTTGGTGTGGATTTCCTATGTGGTGAAATTAGGATTTCCTAATAGGTAAAATGAGGAAATGGTAACCCACTCCAGTATCCTTGCCCGGAAAATTGTATGGACAGAGGATCCTGGCAAGCTAAGTCCATGGGGTCACAAGGAGTCAGACATGACTGTGCGCACATGCAATGCAAATGGATAAAATTAGGAGGGAATTAAACACGAGATCTGAACAGGATCTTAAGGTCATTTGCTCCACCCCATCCCAATTCAGCCTTCCCCATCCCTGACATACGTGGGATAACATTTGTTTCTGCATCTACCAACAGATCTGGTGCCTGGCACTGAGTATGGAATTGGAATATCTGCCATCATGAACTCACAGCAAAGCGTACCAGCCACCATGAATGCCAGGACTGGTGAGTAGGAAGACTGGTGTGGAAAGAGACCAGGACACTCTGACCTGAGGGCCATCAAGGACTGGTCAGATGGCAATTCCCCCTAGCGAACAGGTCCCTGGGTGAGGATTATTGGCCTAGGAACACCGTCTACCTGTAGCTCTTTGATTCCCTGTGCCTACCCTCTGGCATCTGACATGCAGGATGGAGTCCCACCCTCTCTGCACACTTGGCACCCAATGGTCTGAAGGGCTGCCCACTGCTATGCAGAGCAGAGGTGTAAAACCCCATAAAAGCCAGTGTTGTAGCAAGTCATATTTCCTTCTAAATCATCTCACAGCAGGCAGAATGTGATACTTCTCACCCCATAGGACAGAACCTTCAGAAAGGCCACAGGCTGAAGGTCTAGACTTGGAAACAATCCATTTGAGCTTGGAGAAAGGAGAAGTCCACTGAGATTCTTGCTATTCTGGATCCAACAATTTTGGTTTCAAATCCCAGGCAAATTCCAAAGTCACTTTAGTAACTGGTAGCAGCCTGGGCTGGGCTGGTCTGAACCAATCCCTGTCCCAAGGTTGTCGAGCATAGACAACCTCTCTAGAGAACCTCAAGACATGGGTCCCCAGGAGTCCTCAGATCTTATTGCCTACACACCTGTGGCCAGGTCGGTCAGAATGGCAGCAGGAACAGAGGTAGTCAGGGTTGCCAGGAGCAGCATATCTGTACTTGCTTGTGACACCTGTTTTGCCCTGGTTGGCTTACTGAGAATGGCTGGGAGAAAATGGAGAGCTTAAAAATCAGCAGCCAGCTTTGTCCCACAGGTGAGTGTCTTGAGTTACTTATGCCTTCCTGCAGATTATTCATCTATATGCCAAGCCCCTAGACATCTTTCAAAGGGAAGGTGCTTAACAAAGTGTGAGATTAGTGTCAGCAATGACAAGCCAATCTTCATGGTCAGCAGACCTGCTGATAGCTTAGAAATCCACTGGGGGCCTAATTCTAATAAATACTGGCCCTCGTGTGGAACTTACGTAAAATAGGCTGGTTATTTTGATCCACAGAACTCGACAGTCCTCGAGACCTCATGGTGACAGCCTCCTCGGAAACCTCCATCTCCCTCATCTGGACCAAGGCCAGCGGCCCCATTGACCACTACCGAATTACCTTTACCCCGTCCTCTGGGATCGCCTCTGAAGTCACTGTGCCCAAGGACAGGACCTCGTATACACTGACAGATCTAGAGCCCGGGGCAGAGTACATCATTTCAATCACAGCTGAGAGGGGCCGGCAGCAGAGCCTGGAGTCCACTGTGGATGCCTTCACAGGTACCCGGGTAGCAGAAATCTCAGCTGGGTTCAGGGATCAGTGGATCTTAGGATGAGAAGATCATCTAGGCCACCCACTCTTCCAAAACCCCGTTGCCTCTAGAGAAAGGAAGAATTCTAGAGAAAGGTAGAGAAAGAAGAGACAGAGAAGA
Organism: Bos indicus; assembly: GCF_029378745.1. Taxonomy (NCBI): domain Eukaryota; kingdom Metazoa; phylum Chordata; class Mammalia; order Artiodactyla; family Bovidae; genus Bos; species Bos indicus. Next base: position 57,391,292 of record NC_091775.1, on the reverse strand, counting down.
AATTAATAAATACCTCAAGAAAGAATGTGTATGTGTGTGCTTAGTCACTCAGTTGTGTCTGACTCTTTACAAACCCATGAATTGTAGCCCAACAGGCTCCTCTGTTCATGAAATTTTACAGGCAAAAATATTGGAGTTGGTTGCCATTTCCTACCCCAGGGGATCTTTCCAACCCAAGGACTGAACCTGTATCTCCTGTGTGTCTCCTGCATTGGCAGGCAGACTCTTTACCATTGAGTCATCTGGGAAGCCTAAGAGAGAATGGCTGGAGGCGAAGGGGAGAGATGAACAAGGCTACCTGCACGCCTGAAATTATGTCCGGTTTCCTATAGGCTGGTCAGAGTAGTTAATTCCGTTCATTTTCTGCCTTCACTAAGTCAGTGGGCATTCAGAGGATCCATGGGATCGTGTTCAATTCCTTCCAGGATATAAGTTTTAAATCCTCCATCAGTATTATGAATAATTCACAGAGGTGATGCTGTTTTTATGCTGCTGAGGGCATTCATTTTACAGTATCTGGCTTGGAGAAAGGAGAGTGGATGAGATAGCAGCGTGGTGGTTAACAAGTGCAGGTGTAAGTCCTTACTAGCAGGGAAAGCAGACCTCTTTGGTCAGATATCTCCTTTACCCCAGTGGTCCCACCACTTTATGTGGATTCCAGAACCATTCATTTCCTCTGTTTTCAGGCTTCCGCCCCATCTCCCATTTGCACTTTTCTCACGTGACCTCCTCCAGCGTGAACATCACCTGGAGTGACCCATCCCCTCCGGCAGACAGACTCATTCTCAACTACAGCCCACGGGATGAAGAGGAAGAAATGATGGAGGTCTCCCTGGATGCCACCAAGAGGCATGCTGTCCTGATGGGCCTGCAGCCAGCTACCGAGTACATTGTGAATCTGGTGGCAGTCCATGGCACAGTGACCTCTGAGCCCATCGTGGGCTCCATCACCACAGGTGGGGCTGGAGGACTTGGCAGCAGGTGATAATGGGGATTCCCATGGTAACCTTTATGAAATTTACAAAGAGAAACACCCAAGGAGTAGGGGACCACCTTGTTTATCCAGAGAGGGTCTATGAGTTGTTCTTAAACAGTCACCTCTTCCAGGGCTGCACAAAATGTATAAGATAGGAAGCTTCCACTTAGAAGATAGGATGGACTTGATGTCTTAAGGAGGCCAGGGCTTTAATGCATTGATCCAGAGGTCCTCCTTCTATCAACTTAGAAGAAAACTCTGGAGAGAGCTAGTGTCCAAGAGGAGACCCTTCTACAGTGAGGAGACATCTGTTCCTCTTCTGGAGAGCTATCTCTTGACTGCCCAGTCAGTTCAATTTGTGAATGATGTTTCCCCAGAATCATATGAGACTGGCATGCAACCATATAGGGACCTGGTACTCTGAGAATCAGGTTGATCTGCATGTTGTCTGAAAAACACAGCTACTCTGAGATGCACTGAATCACTTGCATCTCATCCTTCTTACATACAGTCACAAATATGAGTGTGATGTGGGTGAGGACGTCTGTTTGGGTGATTTCTTATATACTTACAAGAAATGAAGAAGTGGATTAAACACTCAGCTGGTTTTGGCCATGTAACCTGCTAGTACTAAAAAAAAAAATAAATAGAGCATACAGTATAAATAAAAAAAACAGTTTAGGAAAGTGGATTTGTTCTGGACTTGCACTCTGAAATCCCTGTACAGTCAATAGCAATTTTTCCAAATTGACCAAAGGTGGTTGATACAAAAAAGAGAGAGAGAGAGAGAGAGAGAGTTGGGTTTGTTCAAAAGAAGCTGCCCCAAAGAAAATGACCATTATTCCTAGTTCAAAACAAAACAACAAACTTGAAGGATATTTTCCCATTGGCCTTCAGATAGGTAAGAGTCGCTACAGAGGCATAGACCTTGACAGCTTGATTTCATGTTGTTAAAATACTCTCTAGGTGCATGGCTCTGGCCATATCTATGAGGTTTCAAGTGAGACTTCAGCCTGATCATGGTTTTAAGGTTTCCTTAGTATAAAGTGTAAGGTCTTGATTGCCTCTGGAACACCAATAGCTCTTGGTCCACATAAAACCAAAAATAGGAAATTGTTTCTCATATTATGCTTTCTGTCTTTTCCCCACGACCATCCTTGTAGGAATTGATCCTCCCAAAGACATCACAATTAGCAATGTGACCAAGGACTCAGTTATGGTCTCCTGGAGCCCTCCTGTTGCATCTTTTGATTACTACCGAGTATCCTATCGGCCAACACAAGGTAATAAAGTTACTTGATTTCTCAAAGATGAATAGAATTTGGAACTGGATGAAGACTATTATGGCAGAATTAGCATATCCCAGGGGATATCACCCCCCTGCCTGTAATTTCCTCCTCTCTGTAGCACACTGCATCAGAATGAGAGTGGGTAATGAGGAGTAGCCAAGGAACCCAGAACATACCAGCTCCTCCCACAAAAGGCTTGATTATATTCACACAGGAAGCAGGCCCTTTACAGGTAGAGTGAACCATGATAATCAGTCACCACTATCCAGACAGCGTAGTGAGAAACAAAGAACTCTAAAAGAATCTGCCAAGAGCCAAGGTCACACTCACTTCTCTGAGAGAATTAAAGTGAAAGTGAAGTAGCTCAATTGTGTCTTACTCTTTGCGGCCCCCGTGGACTGTATGTAGCCTACCAGGCTCCTCCGTCCATGGGATTCTCCAGGCAAGGATACTGGAGTGGGTTACCATTTCCTTCTCCAGGGATCTTCCCGACCCAGGGATCAAACCCACGTCTCCCACATTGCAGGCAGACGCTTTACCGTCTTAGCCACCAGGGAAGTTGCAAAGAGTTGGACACGACTGAGAGAATTAAAGTCCAAGACTAAAACCCCTGGGGGATGCCTGAAGATACCACAGAGTCATATGGAGGAAACTACAGTGATGGTGGTCCTGTTACTGCTGCTCCATCCAAGTTATGAGTCAGAAGAAACAGGGCCAGACCTCACTTGCATCCTGCCAGCTCTTGCTGCTGCATGTGGAATTATTAAGGAAGTAGAGGGTACGCTTACTTCCAGTGAGCTGGGGGCATAATTTTCCAGACTACCGGATCTCTGGGCTGCATGGGCCGGTCTGCAGCCATGCTTTCTATACTACTTGAAGACCAGCTTGTTAGAAAACCACCTAATAAATAGTCGCCCCCCCCCCCCCACTTTGTTCCTGGGATCCTATACAGTATGGGAGTGGGATCAGCATGCAAGGTATCTTCAAAGTCCAACATTCCCAGCCCCCTCTCTCCCAACTGGGTGCTGACCCTTGTGCTCATCTATCGAGGCTGCATGACAAGGTGCCCCTGGGAGATCCTGTATCATGAGCTGCATTGATGTGAGATCCATGGAACTTGACCTGTGGCTTCTGCTCTTTCTTAGTGGGACGACTGGACAGCTCAGTGGTGCCCAACACGGTGACAGAATTCACCATCACCAAGCTGTACCCAGCTACAGAATATGAAATCAGCCTCAACAGTGTTCGGGGCAGGGAGGAGAGTGAGCGGATCTGCACTCTTGTGCACACAGGTGGGCACGCCTCCCCGTGAGGGGACAAGGTGGGACCCCAGCTGAGGACCTGGGACCAACAGAAGTTATCCTGGCTAACTCATAGGACACTGGTTCTGGGTTGGGGATGGGAGGTTGCCCTCCAGGTTGTTCCTTGGACTCACAATTTGAAGCAGTTTGCAAAGTTCCTCCCTTGGAGTGCCTCTGTAACACTAGGAGTTTAGAGAGTCACCCTCTAAGAGTCTTACTGGTTTAGGTCAGACATTTTCATGGCATTTCCAATATGAAAAGTAACCCTCCAAAGACTCATGACAGAAGTGAATTCCAGAACAGACATGTGATTCATCCCATCTAATTTTTTAAAAGACTCTGACAGGGAAGCTTTACCTTAGAGAAAAAACAAAAGGGGTCTGTTATTCCAGTAACGACCCTTAGAATCATGAAACCCCTCATTCTACATGACCAGAACCACCAAGTAACTACATTTGCTTTTGCTTTATCATCCAGGGAGGAGGAAGGAGGTGCTTTTCTCTGGAAAAAATGATGGGCTTGAGAACAGGGCTCTGACAGACCCTACCTGCTCTTCTTTTCCGACTCCTCAGCCAGCTCATCATGTAGAACTAGACAGGTTTTCCACAGAAAACATGAGAGGGAACAGTGAAAGCTTTCGGTTCCAACCCCAGACGCAACTATCAGTGACAATATAGTTCCTGTATATTGAAGCATATATTCAGGAGTGCACTGACCCAGCACATAAGAAGACATCCAGCTTGCCTCATTAAGAGAACACCTGGATTTCCTGAGGCTGTTTACTTCCCTCAGGGAATGAACGGTACTTCATGAATGAGAGCAACTTGGAATTCCTCACTGCTCTTGTAGATTCGCTCACCAGCCCAGAAGGAGCATCTCTAAGGCCATGGCCAAAGAAATATTCCTTCAGAAACTCAAAAAATTATTCGCCTGAGGACATCATAGGATGTTCCCATCTTCCCTACTGTCCTTCCATGCCTGTGACTACATATAGCACAGCCATGTTTTTGGTTCAGTCTTACCCTTCCTATCAAGATGTCTATGACCATTAAAGTATCAACACATGTTGACCTGAAGGGATGCCCAGTGAGTATAAAGAAGCCCTCCTCGTCCATTTCTCTAAGTCTTAGAAATTCACATTAAAGAAATTAGGGTTTTTCTCAGTGAGGACAATAAAATGGACTTCACGAGCCTCCAAACCCAAAAGTATAAGAGAACAACTTAGGTCAAAAACTCACTCCTTGGGTTCTTGGTCATAAGCTGCTGCTGCTAAGTTGCTTCAGTCGTATCTGACTCTGTGCGACCCCTTTTAGATGGCAGCCCACCAGGCTCCCCCGTCCCTGGGATTCTCCAGGCAGGAGTGGTTTGCCATTTCCTTCTCCAATGCATGAAAGTGAAAAGTGAAAGTGAAGTTGCTCAGTTTTGTCTGACACCTTGCAACTCCGTGGACTGCAGCCTACCAGGCTCTTCCATCCATGGGATTCTCCAGGCAAGAGTACTGGAGTGGGTTGCCATTTCCTTCTCCATTGGTCATAAGCAAGTATCTCTAAAGCATATATTCAGTAATGCACCGACCCAGCTTCCCTTCTTCAAGTTCAGGCAGAGCTATTTCAGCAACTCCCAACAACTAGATTACTCACAGAAATGTTTTATTTTGTTCTTTTGCTGTTGCTGTTGCTTTAGTGTGAGGTCTATGATTTTATAACTTTTGACTGATTACTCCTCAAGGTCTCCTGGTAGGTCTCAGAGAGGTCAAGCTAAATGTAGTCTCTTAAGATTTTTCTTCTTTATTTCTTTTTGGAAGGTTGCATTTGAAGACCTTGTTCAAGGCATAGATTATAGACACAATTCAGATGTTAAAATTGTAAATGGTTGTTTCTTTGAAATAAAGGACATAGACAAGCAATAAGAGCCTTCAGTTAGAGAAGAGGGAGAGATCAATAGTATATCTGGGTCCCCAAAATTAAATTACATGACACATAGGTTGAGCTGATACCTAAACTACTGTAATAACCTGCATTTCTAAGATAAATCCCAACTTTATGAAAGAGAGGTACAGTAAGGAAATGAGGCAGGGAACAGGAGCAGTAAAGAATCCACCTGCAGTTTAAGAGATGAGGCTTCGATCCCTGGGTTGGAAAGGTCCCTTGGAGAAGGAAATGACCACCCACTCCAGTATTCTTGCCTGGAGAATCCCATGGACAGAGGAGTCTGGTGGGCTACAGTCCATAGTGTCGCAAAGAGTCAGACACCACTGAAGCAACTAAATCACATGGGCGAGAGAGAATAAGAATATGGTGCTATGATGAACAAACTCTGTTCCTCAACAGGCACTCCTGGCTTTAAGCCTGGACCAAGTCCCTTGACTCTCTATGCCAAAAAAGAGCCCAGGACTCAGTACAGAGTCAGCCTTGTGAGTAGCAAAGCAAGCATTCAATGAGCAGATATGACTTTAAAGCCAACTTGAGTCCCATTCCTCATTCCACAAGTATTTACTGAGCAACGTCTAAGTTCTAGGTGCTGGGGTTACTCCCTGACTTCAGGGAACTCCCACCACACTTCCTGCAGTTCTTCAACAGAGACTGTTTCACATGGCATGCCCCTTCTATCAACATTTATGCAAGTAAAAAGAGCCTGGGAAGCATATTAGCTCATCAGCTACAAAAATATAACAGTTTTGATATGTTCTTAAGTTTCTCTATCTAGGTTTAAATGTCTAAAGCACAAGAGTCATACCTTGGACTCCCCCATAATACCCGACTGCTCTGCACAGAAGAAGTTAATGAATCGATTTTTTAAAAGATCTGAGAGTAATTAAGGGAGTGCTGGGTGCTTGAGAGGAAGGAGAAATGGGAGAAGAGGAAGGGGCTGATGGAATCAGAAGGGGAGAAAGAAAAGAGGTCTTCACTCACTCCATTATTTTGTGTCACACAGCAGCAGACATGCATTCTAGGTGAAACCACAGGAGACAGTTCTCTCCTCTTCCATCCTGCAGTTCCTCTTACCTCTCCCTGGTATTTTCCCATGTTGTTTCAGCCATGGACAATCCTGCAGACCTGACTGCTACCAACATCACCCCAACCGAAGCCCTGCTGCAGTGGAAGGCGCCCATGAGCGAAGTAGAGAACTATGTCATTGTTCTCACCCACTTTGCAGGTGGGTGTCTGCAGGTCATTGCATTAGGCAGGTGGGAATGGTGGGGATTGGGGCTGAAGACTAGTATGAAAATTTTTTTTTAAAAATCTTTTTAATCTGAAAGAAAATTAGAAATTTCCCTGCTTTAATTTCACCATAAAGCCCTCAAGATAGCCCCCAAACTCTGTGAACTGTATCAACTATGGGAGTTGAGAAAGTTAAATCTAAAAAGTACAAAAAGGGCATGTAACCAATACAGAAACAGAAGTAGCACTTGAAAGACAAAACTCAGAACTTGCCCCAGAATGCTATGGGCAAGAAAGCTGACTTTTCTAGATATTTTACGACGTGAGGAAAACACTAAAGGACCATCCATGATAACAGGTGACAGAGGATTCAGAACTACTAAATTCTTCTGTCGCTTTGATCTTCTCTACCGATATCTAACCCCAAAGGTTGAGCCAACATGAGATCTTGAGTTTTAATGTCTTCTTTGCCATACTTACTCACCTTAATGCTATTTGAAGTTGAATAGAGAAGCCCAAAGCAGAATGCTTTTGAGTAGTTCAAGTGTCTAGGCCTAGGAAATTATTTATCTGCCTAAATTATACATGTACTCACAGAACATTGTGGGTTATAGGCAGGAATCCAGAGAACAAAGATACCAGAAGACAGAAGGCAGGCAGATGTCTTGATTTTCAAAAATGACAGATTAAGTTAATTCTGTAAGCTGCAAAGTAAACTGATTGTCAAAGCTTGGGAAAGAAACCAAAACAGACTATTAAATAAATTGGAAAGGAATTAATGATTACTACATACCAGCACAGGTTCACAAAGTATGAGTTTTGCCCAAACCACTTTTTGCCCCCCTTTTTTTCACTAGAAAATCTGCTAGCACATCAGTATCTCAGCAAGGCATTAGAAGGCCCACCTCCCATTTAGATGGAAAACTGCAAGATGGATCACATTTGGAGTTACATAGCTGACTGAATGACTTACCCTCCCCAGAGAATGAACATCATTACTGTGGATACATCCTAACCCTGCTATGTGCATGCGCAAGCCACGTCAACCCTACCGCCCCTCCCTACACATTATGACCCTGCATTTCTAAATTCTCACCTGCCTTCTCAAGCCAACATGCATTTGCACATGTTCTTTCCTGTACCAGGAAACTCTTTCCCCACTTATCTACCTACTAAACTCATCCTTTAAGTCTCAGTTCCAACACAATCTCCTAGATCAAAGCTCTCATTATTCCCTTAAGGCAGTTAGGTGCACCTGCTCACGGATATGAAGCACAGAGTTCCACCATAGCAATTTCCATTCATTCAACAGCTACTTTTGCTTTTCCTCCAAAGTGCCATGCACTCTCTGAGACTACAATGATTCAAAGCAAAACACGAGTTCTTATCTTTGAAGAATTCACTTCTAGTAAAGATGCAGACAAGTATGTGGGCAAATACATGATGTGAGCAAATACAAAACACCAGTCTGCCACACCTGATGGGCCACTATGATTTGGAGTGAGGGTGTGGAGGGGAAGAAAGAAGGCAGATCTTAGATCTGAGAAAAAGAGAAAAAGAAAAAGAGAATAGGAGAAAGACGTGAATTCCAAGAAAAAGAGCAGCCTGTGGTGCATTTAGAGAGAAAGCTTGGAGAGTCTCAGGAACTGCCATAGATGTGGCTGGAGCACTAACTGTTGGCACCATGTGGTAAAGGAGGATATTAAAAAGCTAGAGCCATTATATGAGCTCTTTCAAAAGCCTAGTTTATATTTTAACTTGTTTGCATGCTTTTCTATGTCATTAGACCACAAAAAATGGAAACTTCAGCCCTGCCATTGTTTGGAGAAGTGCCCAGTAAACTCTATTAAATGCTGAATGACTCAGAAGTATTCTCAAGACACAATAAGAGGCTTGGCCTTGATCTAATGAACAGTTTTATCAACAGCTTGAATGAATATAGAAAAGATATGAATACGAAATTTATGTTTCAAACAAAACTGTGATCATTAGAATCCAAATTCAGATATATTTTAGTAAACTGAAACGGTAGCCCCACACTTAGTCAACAAGGAAAAATGCAGTAGAAATGAATGCAAATCCCTTCCCATGGGTGCAAAAAATCAACTACACAAGGTAAGGTTGGGAGGGGGTAATAAACATGATCTTTGATGATTTTTAATCTCAACCTATGATAACAATATCCTCAGATCAGATCAGCCGCTCAGTCATGTCCGACTCTTTGCGACCCCATGAATCGCAGCACGCCAGGCCTCCCTGTCCATCACCAACTCCCAGAGTTCACTCAGACTCACGTCCATCGAGTCAGTGATGCCACCCAGTCATCTCATCCTCTGGCATCCCCTTCTCCTCCTGACCCCAATCCCTCCCAGCATCAGAGTCTTTTCCAATGAGTCAACTCTTTGCATGAGGTGGCCAAAGTACTGGAGTTTCAGCTTTAGCATCATTCCTTCCAAAGAAATCCCAGGGCTGATCTCCTTCAGAATGGACTGGTTGGATCTCCTTGCAGTCCAAGGGACTCTCAAGAGTCTTCTCCAACACCACAGTTCAAAAGCATCAATTCTTCGGCGCTCAGCCTTCTTCACAGTCCAACTCTCACATCCATACATGACCACAGGAAAAACCATAGCCTTGACTAGACGAACCTTTGTTGGCAAAGTAATGTCTCTGCTTTTGAATATGCTATCTAGGTTGGTCATAACTTTACTTCCAAGGAGTAAGCGTCTTTTAATTTCATGGCTGCAGTCACCATCTGTAGTGATTTTGGAGCCCAGAAAAATAAAGTCTGACACTGTTTCCACTGTTTCCCCATCTATTTCCCATGAAGTGGTGGGACCAGATGCCATGGTCTTCGTTTTCTGAATGTTGAGCTTTAAGCCAACTTTTTCACCCTCCACTTTCACTTTCATCAAGAGGCTTTTCAGTTCCTCTTCACTTTCTGCCATAAGGGTGCTGTCATCTGCATATCTGAGGTTATTGATATTTCTCCCAGTGATCTTGATTCCAGTTTGTGTTTCTTCCAGTCCAGCGTTTCTCATGATGTACTCTGCATATAAGTTAAATAAACAGGGTGACAATATACAGCCTTGACGAACTCCTTTTCCTATTTGGAACCAGTCTGTTGTTCCATGTCCGGTTCTAAGTGTTGCTTCCTGACCTGCATACAAATTTCTCAAGAGGCAGATCAGGCGGTCTGGTATTCCCATCTCTTTCAGAATTTTCCACCCTAGGACCAGGATTAATATACATACTTGGCACAAATAAAAGCAGAGTCTTACCCTATTTCTTTCATTGTCAGCTCATCTCAATTATCATTCTCGATTCTCTTCTGAGTTTTGCATTTCAGCAGCGACACTGATAAACCATTCCTTGTTTAGAGAAAGGTGGCCAGGAATGTGACAGTTTTAGAATCATCTCATAAGATCCTCTGGAGAAGGCAATGGCAACGCACTCCAGTATTCTTGCCTGGAAAATCCCACGGACGGAGGAGCCTGGCAGGCTACAGTCCATGGGGTCAAAAAGAGTTGGACATGACTAAGAGACTTCACTTTCTTTCACTTTCATACATGTAATGGGGGTTGGGCTGAATGCTCTTAGTCTAGAGGAGAGAAAACCTGATTAGGAAGAGTGAAGGGCAGGAAGGGGTCATGAAACAACAGATTTGGTTTATTCTAACTCCAGAGACCCAAATAGATGTTATATGAAAGACTATTTGGCCTCCAAATAATCTCTCAATTATGATGAAAAATAAGATGAGAGGGGAGCTTTGTATGGAATATAATGCCAAGTTAAATAACCTCTAGAGGACTTTTTCCAAAATACTCTAATAGTGCATTTTTTTTTAAGGAGTATCGTTGGACTGGATAAGTCTTTCCTAAGTTGAATAGTCTTGTTCAATCCTTATCCATATCCATCTGATTTTAGTTGCTGGAGAGACCATCCTGGTTGATGGAGACAGTGAGGAATTCCAGCTTGTTGACCTGCTTCCTAGGACCCACTACACGGTCACCATGTATGCCACCAGCGGGCCTCTCACCAGTGGTACCGTCAGTACCAACTTCTCTACCCGTGAGTACTTGAGTGGTCAGCTCCATGTCAATATCCCGGGAGGCCTTTATGGATCCTGAAAATGATCAGTTTCCAAGGGCTAGACTAGATTAGACTCTATAGGTTTTGGACAATGCAGTTACGAGGTATTATTTTAGTTAACTGCAGCCCAAACGCCAGTGAAAGTGGGCTGCAACTCTCTTCCTGAGTCTGGCTGAGAGCAGTAGAACCAGGTCAAGAGAGGCTGGTATTGGGAATGCATCTGGCCCATTAAAGTCTGATGGATACTAAAGGGCTTATTATCTGGGAGAGAATTGCCAGGTGCAGTCATGGCCAGGAGAACAGTAGACAAAAGTATACTTGTGGGAATGATGTAAATTCAAGAGTGAACTCACAGACGTGCAGGATTAACAAGGTCATGATTTCAGATTGGACGATGCCACATCCAGGCCCAGAGGACCAGGTGAGGGAAGAGGGAATAGCTTCAGGGATGATCGTGATGCTGAATGATTACCTTCTGCCCAGGAGTGTCCTTTATGCTCCTGTCCAAGTGAGAACTGGGGTCACCATGTGAGCAGCCCAGAGATCCCATAGGTGGACAAATTGGTCCACATGCCTGGCATCAAAGATGGAGGAGCTGGAGGGGTGCCCACTCCTCACATTTTCTCTTCTTTGCAGTCCTGGATGCCCCTGCAAATCTGACAGCTAGTGAAGTCACCAGACAAAGTGCCCTGATCTCCTGGCAGCCTCCCAGAGCAGAGATTGAAAACTACATCTTGACCTACAAATCCACTGATGGAAGCCGCAAGGTGAGATTTTTCTGGAAGCAACCCACAGGGAGTAAGCTAGGTTTGCCGTTACGGATACATAGCAGGCTGTTGAGGAAAGAGCACTCATCTGCAAGCCAGACATTTGTGTTAGTCTTGCCTCTACTCTTACTCTCTGTGCAAGTTGAGGCAAAACACTCAACCTCTCTGAGTCTCAGTTTCTTCTCTAGGTAATAGGGGCATCTACCCTGCAACTTCACTCAGTTGTGGTTGATGCTGCCAATACCAGCTTCCAAGCCAATTAATAAGTACATGGTATTGGAATGAATTTTCGGTAACAGGGCCATGCAAACATGAGCTGGATACCACATTCGACAGTCTCATGTGCCTCTCGATAAGCACAATAAAGGCTCCATCTATACAGCCCACAGCAAAGACATCACAAATTTATGTTTTAGGTGGACAGTTGAAACAGGCTACCTATAGCACTGGTTGTCAAATGTTTGTTAACAGTGGAATCCTTTTTTTTTTACAATGTGAAATCTTATACAGAAACCAAATATACAGAATAGGTTTCAGTAGAGCTAGTCTGCGGGTGTGGAAGAGGGAGGCCTAAGTTCCCCCTTCGTCACACCTCCAGGAGACCCCGTGTGATCTGAAAACCACAGAGTTCAATAACCCACAGCTAAGCTTGTCCAGTGTGCATCCATGGGAGGGGAGCAGGCCTCAGTCCCACATAGAACATGTTCTCTCTGCTTATTGGAACATCTTCTCCTTACGTGATGTGGGATGAGAGAATAAAAATGGTCACTGTAATACTGACCACGGGGTCTGGACTTCCCCTTCCCTGCTCTCCTCCATGGTGAGCCCTCTGCTCACCAACCTCCACTTCCCTCCCCTGGTTCATCCTGCAGGAGCTGATTGTGGATGCAGAGGACACGTGGATCCGACTGGAAGGTCTGTCGGAGAGCACAGACTACACGGTGCTCCTGCAGGCGGCCCAGGACACGGAGCGGAGCAGCATCACTTCCACTGCCTTTGTCACAGGTGAGAGAGGTACCTCCACCCTGCCATCTCCTCCTCCCCTGCATGGCATTTGGCTCCTCAGCAGCCTCTGCTGAGACTTGGCCAGGGAGGAGCCCACCAGAGAAGCTCAATTGCCTCTTCTTGCAAAGAAAAATAATTATTTTCCCCTACTCCTGCCTTCCCCAACTGCCATGGCCCTGTCAGGAACCTTTCACTACCAAGGCAACCATAGGAACCAGCAACACAAATTCCTGGTCCTCCTGCACCAACTAAGTGCACCAAGTAAGAGAGCAGGCTCCTGTGCAGATTTTCTGCAAGGGCTTTTCCAGCACGGTTTGTCCTTCCCTCCTTCCTGCCTCTGCTGCCTGTAAAAGTCCCACAAATAAAGCCCCAGTATGAAGTCTGCAGTTCTCCATCCACAAAGCACTTCTGCATTTCTATGGTCTCAACCCATTCTTTTACAACAACTGGTGAGAAGGGTGTTATTATCCCCATTCACCTCAGATGATGAAACTTAGGTGCCTGGAAATCAAATGACTTACATGGTAGTAAGTTCTGGGTCAGAACTTGAACCAAGGTCTTCCACTTCTAAATCCAGCATTCCTTCTGCCTTCCTTCATCTAAGTATTGGGTTGGTCATAAAGTTTCTTCAGGTTTTTCCATCTAATTGTACAGAAAAACCCAAATGAACTTTTTGGCTAACCCAATATCAGAAGAAGATACTGGAAATACCCTTAAAGGGTGAAAAGTGAAGTGAAATTGTTAGTCATTCAGTCATGTCTGACTCTTTGCGACCCCATGGACTGCAGTCTACACACTCCTCTGTCCATGGAATTCTCCAGGCAGGAAGACTGGAGTGGGTTGCCATTCCCTTCTCCAGGGGATCGTCCTGATCCAGGGATAGAACCTGAGTCTCCTGCATCGCAGGCAGAATCATTACTGTCTGAGTCACCAGGGAACCCCACCTTAAGGGGTAAGGTTGGTCTAATGTGTACAACAGGAAATAAACTAACACCTGATATTTGAGGGCTGTTTGACAGGCACTGTTACAACAGTATTATGTATTCTAACTTAATCCCCATGGCAGTCTATGAGGTATGTTCTAGTATCCTTATTTACAGATATGGAAACGGGGCCAAAGAGAGATGAGGTAACTCACCCAAGACCCCATAGCTCTCAGGTAGGACAGCTGGATTGACCCCAGGTGTGCTAGCTCTGTGGTCTGTGTTAACAACCCTTCCCGCCACTTTCCAAGGTGCCTCTCTGCCATCTGTAACGTGGTGCTGCCCTGTCCAGACTGTATCCTCTCCCCACCCCATATTTAGAGGAGGGTGGCTGTACGCCATGTGGGGCAAGTGTACTGTTAGTTGCTCAGTCGTGTCCAACTCTTTGCAAACCCATGGACGGTAGCCCACCAGGCTCCTCTGTCCACGGGATTCTCCAGGCAAGAATACTGGAGTGGGTTGCCATTTCCTTCTCCAGGGGATCTTGCTGACCCAGGGATCAAAACCATAGCTCTTGCAGCTCCTGCATTGGCAGACTGATTCTTTATCATCTGAGCCAGCAGGGCAAGTGAAGCCATGTTCATTATCTGTAGACACACTTCTGTTGTCATCTCAGAGCACCAGGGTGACTGGATTCCTGTCCACCCCCAGAGCCCATCCTCCTATCACTGGAGAGAGGTGACAGAAAGTCACCCATCTACCCAGGTGCCTCCCCCACTGCTGCTGCTGCTGCTGCTGCTAAGTCGCTTCAGTTGTGTCCGACTCTGTGCTACCCCATAGATGGCAGCCCACAAGGCTCCCCTGTCTCTGGGATTCTCCAGGCAAGAACACAGGAGTGGGTTGCCATTTCCTTCTCCAATGCATGAAAGTGAAAAGTGAAAGTGAAGTCACTCAGTCGTGTCTGACTCGTAATGACCCCATGGACTGCAGCCTACCAGGCTCCTCCCATGGGATTTTCCAGGCACGTGTACTAGAGTGGGTTGCCATTGCCTTCTCCGCCTCCCCCACTGCTGCTGCTAAGTCGCTTCAGTCGTGTCCGACTCTGTGCGACCCCATAGACAAAGCAGGGCACTGGCTCAAATACACCCAAATGTCACTAGTGATTCCGTACAGTAGTGAAATTATGACTGAGTCTCCCTTTTCCTTCCTTTTTATACTTTTCAATATCTTTCAAAGTGTTGACAATGAGCATGATAATCAGAAAAACGATTTTTAATTAAAACATAAAAATAAACTTTGGTCACTCAATGAAGACATGTATCCAAGACGGGTCTTTGACAAGTAGAATTTGGAGGACACTTGATCTCTTTTATAGGGCTGAAGTCAAGTAAGCTCAAGCTCCATGACTTTCTAGAGGTGTCTCACCTCAGAACCAAGGTGTCACCATCTTTCTCAAGCCCTTCCCTGCACATTCACAGGTTAATTAAAAGGTCCTCCAGGGTTTCCCTTCTCAAGCCACCACCCAAGACCCAGGGATTGGAGCTTTTCACTGAATTAAAATTTTCCTTCCCCTAAAAAGGACACAGATGACAGAAACATAAACAAAGCCCCTGATCTGCATATTTATTATGTCTAAACTACTCATTTCATTCCCCAAATGCATGGGTTTCACTGCTTGCTCAGTGTAGTATGAGCTTTCAATTCCCATCCTAGTAACACCACAGCTAGTGGTGGTGGGCAGGATGACAATATGCCTGGGGTTTCTGTAGTATCTTGCAGCTGTGCCTTGCTCCATATCCGCCTGGATTGTAACAGCATGCCAGATTCCGAGCCCTCCGCTGGCCTCTGTTAGATGAAGTCACCCCCAAAGGGTGTGCAATAGTTTGAGTCTAGAATCCCAAATCCAGCTGGGGGCCCAGTAAGGTCCAGTAAACAGAGGGTTGACAATTTGTGGAAATCTGGGACGGAGCCCAGGGTAGTGGCTTTGTTCCGTGGACAGCACAGGGGGACCATCAAGATGTATTTAGGTGTTTGTTCTTTTTGTGAGACTTCAGTTGACACTGAGCCCCCGCAGCATGACCAGTAACCCCCGTGAAAAGGAGAGCACTGAAGAGCCCACTTGCCTGTAACAGCAGTGTGATTACTACCCAAGTTGTTCCATGCAGTTTGGGGAACCAGAGACGGACTTACCACTACAACTACAGTGGTTCATGGCAAAGAGGGGTCTATGTCTAGAAGTTTTCACAGAGTTTCCCTGGAAAGCTCAAATTTAAATCTCAATCACTGATGCATCCCAAACCCACTGAAATGACCAGTGGCATAGTGACAATCCAGGGACAGAAGCAATGCACGAGACATCACCTCGCACAAAGCTGGGCACATCGCAGACGTAATAAATGGGGGTTGAGAGGAGCAGTTAAACCCCAGGTGCAGAGCCTGGGAAGAGGGGTTTCTGATGAGAAGCTGTAGGGGGAGAAGATTTTTAATACCCTTTACCGGGACAGCCCATGCAAAGAGGGACTGCATACAGAGTATGATGCACGTGTCTCTCTGATTGCAGGCTCTTTCGGCCACCTCACATGCAGATTTCCTCAAATGAATTACACAGAGCTTACAGAGTCATTTGCATGTCAATACTTTTTTTAAGATTCAAAGCAACTGACACAGTAAATTTTATTGTTTACATAACAACAGGCTCTGAACAAAATGCAAACACAAAGGACACAGTGACCATAAAGGTTTGATAATATTTTTAATTAATTTTTATTGGAGTGCAGTTGATTTACAATGTTGTGTTAGTTTCCGCAAAGCAAATCATTTATACATACACATATATCTACTCTTAGATTCTTTTCCCGTAGAGGTCATTACAGAATATTGAGTAGAGTTCCCTGTGCTATTATTGTTAGTTCTTATTAGTTATCAAATGGCAACCCACTCCAGTATTCTAACCCACTCCAGTGTTCTTGCCTGGGAAACCCCATGGACAGAGGAGCCTGGTGGGCTACAGTCCATAGGATTGCAAAGAGTCAGACACAACTGAGTGACTAACACACGTAGTGTGTATATGTCAATCCCAATCTCCAAATTCATCCCTCCCCTTCTCTCCCCCTTGTTAACCATAAGTTTGTTTTCTATATCTGTGACTCTATTTCTGTTTTGTAAATATGTTCATTGGTACCATTTTTTTGGATTCCACATATAAGCGATATCATGTGATATTTGTCTTTGTCTGACTTACTTCACTCAACATGACAATCTCTAGCCCATCCATGTCACTGCAAATGGCATTATTTTGTTCTTTTTTATGGCTTAATAATATTCCATTCGAGGTAGATATATGTCTCCCACACCTTCTTTCTCCATTCCTCCACTGATGGACATTTAGGTTGCTTCCATGCCTGGCTATTGTAAACAGTGCTGCAATGGACACTGGGGTACATGAAATGGGACCTAATTAAACTTAAAGGCTTTTGCACAGAAAAATAAACCATAAATAAAATGAAAAGACAACCCACAGAATGGGAGAAAATATTTGTAAATGAAGCAACCAACAAGGGATTAATCTCCAAAATATACAAACAGCTCATGCAGCTTATTATATTTTTTAAAAAAATCCAATCAAGAAATGGGCAGAAGATCTAAATAGACATTTCTCCAAAGAAGATATACAGATGGCCAAAAGGCACATAAAAAGATGCTCAACATCACTACTTATCAGAGAAGTGCAAATCAAATCAAAACTATAATGAGGTATCACCTCACATGGTCAGAATGGCAATCATCAAAAAATACAAGCAATAAATGCTGAAGAGGGTGTCGGGGAAAAGGAACCTTTCCACCTGGAGAAAACTATAATTTGAAAATATGCATGTCAGTATTAATGAGTCCTCATTGCCTGTGCCATGCCCTCTCCCTTCTCCTAAATCCCTCACCAAAAAAGCAAATTTTCTTAGAGATGAAGAGAATACAAGTGTATGACCTTCCTGAGTGTAGGGGTGCAGATGTTATCAAGAAGAGAAGGACTGGAGTTTACTTCACAGATGACATGAGCTAGACTCCTGAGGAAGAGTCTGGGGGAGAAAAAGAGACCTCCAAAGATCCCCTGGAGAAGGGAACAGCTAACCACTCCAGTATTCTGGCCTGGAGAATTCCATGGAATGTATAGTCCATGGGGTCGCAAAGAGTCAGACATGACTGAGTGACTTTCACTTTCACTGGGCACCTGGGCATCCAGGTGTTTCTCATCCCAGAAGTTCCCTGTCTGCCCTGGATATCTCCTGACATCCCCTGAGAGTGGGCTTCCTCAGGGAAAAGTGGTTGGAGCAGCAGTGCCTCGGGCCTGATTCTGCAATTCTCTGAGTTCCCCACCCTCTGCCGACACTCAGCACATTCTAATCCATCCTTTCCCTGCCCCTCCCTCAGGACCAGAGCATACTCCCCTCACGCCCTTGAAGCCACATGCAGCACCCTGCAAGCTCCATCTGCTTCTGCTGCTGCTGCTAAGTCGCTTCAGTCATGTCCAACTCAGTGCGACCCCAGAGATGGCAGCCCACCAGGCTCCCCCGTCCCTGGGATTCTCCAAGCAAGAACACTGGAGTGGGTTGCCATTTCCTTCTTCGATGCGTGAAAGTGAAGTCGCTTAGTCGTGTCCTACTCTTAGTGACCCCATGGACTGCAGCCTACCAGGCTCCTCCGTCCATGGGATTTTCCATCTGCAGCATCCTTTAAAAAAGAGAGAGAGAAAGAGAGAGGAGAGAAAGAAACAAAAACAAAGAGCAGCGTTATCTTCACTTACTCAAAAGATTGAAGGGCTGCCCTCCTGAACCCCATGAATCACTCCTGCTGAGCAAGAGATCTGAGGAACACCAGGGATGATGGACTTAGAAGCCAATTTCATTCTAGTAACCGACACCCTTTCTGACTTCACTAACAGTACCTGAACTTCCACTTAGCAGTATCCTATTCTTAGACTGATCTCAGCTGATTGTTCTAAGTGTTTTTTATGTCATGTCTTTGGAGAAGGCGATGGCACCCCACTCCAGTACTCTTGCCTAGAAAATCCCACGGACGGAGGAGCCTGGTGGGCTGCAGTCCATGGGGTCACTACGAGTCAGACACGACTGAGTGACTTCACTTTCACTTTTCACTTTCATGCATTGGAGAAGGAAATGGCAACCCACTCCAGTGTTCTTGCCTGGAGAATCCCAGGGATGGGGGAGCCTGGTGGGCTGCCGTCTATGGGGTCACACAGAGTTGGACACAACTTAAGCGACTTAGCAGCAGCAGCATCATGTCATGTCTTAAGGAACAAAAGAGTCTAAGGCTGGACCCCAGAGTGGCCTCCATCCACTGACAAACCCTCATCTTATCCTGGGTGGGCCAAGCAAAGAGAACTCATTACATGCAGATGCCAATTTAATGGTTTAGGAAAAAGTTGAGATGTTAAAAAAATAATACGAGAGAGGAAAAAAGAAAAGAACTGGCTCCCACAAAACCTCAAAAAATTCCTTTGATCAAGATGTCTCTTCTCATTGCATTCCTGCTATATAATATAAGCCCATTTCATTGTTTCCATCATGTTAATAGCTTCCTGTCCTCTTGTCTCTGGTGTTTGCACAAGACTCTGGGGGGAATTAAATACAAGTAGTATGGAAGAGAAAAAAAAATATGGATACATTATTTATAATTTACTGTCGCCTGAAATTTCATCCAAGGTCTACTTGTCTTTTAGAGACATGAATATAAATGAGGAAACAAATATTCCCCACAGAGCAACAGGGACTTGGTGAAATGATCTTCTGAGAAGCAGATTTCATTGTCTATTTTAATACTATAAGAAGCAAACATGGTGCTCACTAAAGCTTGTCCTCGGAGACAGTGAACACTATAAAATAGGTTGTCTTGACCTTGAGGTTAAGCGAAGACAATCATTTTCGGAGGCACCCAGAGATAGGTAATGAGAAGTTTTCTTTATTGCCTTTGCTCCGTCCCTGCTCTCCCAGCAGCCAGAGTGAGCTGCTCTCTGGGGCTTTTCAAGAAAACTCCTAGAGTGTGATCTAACATGAGCTTCATTTTCTGAGGTTGTGAAAATTAATGAAGGTGGGCAAACCCTGGGTTCTGGGACAACAGACCGTGGGTCATGCAAGTCCACGTCGTTATCAGTGGGGAAGGAGAGCATGACCACTATTGATTGCAGTCTATTCCTATCTATGCCATATTTCCCCACACCTAAGTAGGACACTGAAGGGGCTTCTCTCCTCTCCACTACTTAGAAACAGCTTGACTTCTTGCTGCTGAAACGAGCAGACCCCTAAAAGGAGAGGCCCACGTTCTCCTTTCTTTGGGACCTGCATTTGAGGAAGGTGGTAAGGCTCTAAACATCCCATCTGAACAAGCCATTCCCATGCCTGCCCACCATGGGAGATGGATGGGTGTCAGATGAGAGGTCTGAATTAATCATACCACTCGGTTTATCACATATGACCAGTGTCAGTCTCCAACAAGGTCCCTCTCTGTTTATTCATTTATTTCTGTTTACCTCCCATCTTTTCTTCCACCTTCCATATGCAGCCATTTTGATGTGCTAAATTTGTAAACTTTTGTTGTGTTTTTTTAAATGTATTTTTGAAAAGTTGCCTTAAGTATACTTTAAGTGTATGTAAATGTTATTAGATTGCATAACTCATTCCCTATTCTATTTTTTGCTCAGCACCATTTTTAAGATCCATCTATGTTGTTATAATGGCTTCCCTGGTGGCTCAGGCATCTGGTAAAGAATCTGCCTGCAATGCAGGAGACCCTGGTTCAATTCCTGGGTCGGGAAGATCTCCTGGAGAAGGAAATGGCAACCCACTCCAGTAGTCTTGCCTGGAGAATTCCATGGACAGAGGAGCCTGCCGGGCTACAGTCCATGGGGTCACAGAGAGTTGGACATGACTAACCCTGGTCTTGCACACACTGTTATACATGTATAAAATCATTTGCTTCCAACCATTGTAAAATATTGCACAGTGTGCACACATCACGTTTTATGTCTTCATTTTCCTGAAGATGAACATCACACTGTCTCCAGTATCCCTCCACCATAAATGATACTATAGTAAATACCTCATCAGTTCAGTTCAGTCACTCAGTCATGTCCGACTCTTTGCAACCCCATGAACGGCAACACACCAGGCCTCCTTGTCCATCACCAACTCCTGGAGTTTACCCAAACTCATGTCTGTTGAGTCGGTGATGCCATCCAACCATCTCATCCTCTGTCATCCCCTTCTCCTCGTGCCCTCAATCTTTCCCAGCATCAGGGTCTTTTCCAATGAGTCAGCTCTTCGCATGAGGTGGCCAAAGTATTACAGTTTCAGCTTCAACATCAGTCCTTCCAATAAACACCCAGGACTGATCTCCTTTAGGATGGACTGGTTGGATCTCCTTGCAGTCCAAGGGACTCTCAAGAGTCTCCTCCAACACCACAGTTCAAAAACATTAATTCTTCGATGCTCAGCTTTCTTTATAGTCCAACTCTCACATCCATACATAACTACTGGAAAAACCATAGCCTTGACTAGACAGAACTTTGTTGACAAAGTAATGTCTCTGCTTTTTAATATCCTGTCTAGGTTGGTCATAACTTTCCTTCCAAGGAGTAAATGTCTTCTAATTTCATGGCTGCAATCACCATTTGCAATGATTTTGGAGCTCAAAAACATAAAGTCAGCCACTGTTTCCACTGTTTCCCCATCTATTTGCCATGAAGTGATGGGACCAGATGCCATGATCTTAGTTTTCTTTTTTTGTTGTTGTTTTGTGTTTTTTTTTAATTTTTTAATATAAATTTATTTATTTTAATTAGAGGTTAATTACTTTACAATATTGTATTGGTTTTGCCATACATCAACATGAATCTGCCACAGGTGTACATGTGTTCCCCATCCCAAACCCCCCTCCCACTGCCCTTCCCATACCATCCCTCTGGGTCATCCCAGTGCACCAGCCCCAAGCATCCAGTATCCTGCATCAAACCTGGACTGGCGATTCGTTTCATATATGATATTATACATGTTTCAATGCCATTCTCCCTAATCATCCCACCCTCTCCCTCTCCCACAGAGTCTGAAAGACTGTTCTATACATCTGTGTCTCTTTTGCTGTCTCGCTTACAGGGTTATCGTTACCATCTTTCTAAATTCTTAGTTTTCTGAATGTTGAGCTTTAGCCAACTTTTTCACTCTCCTCTTTCACTTTCATCAAGAGGCTTTTTAGTTCCTCTTCACTTTCTGCCATAAGGGTGGTGTCATCTGCATATCTGAGGTTATTGATATTTCTCCCAGCAATCTTGATTCCAGCTTGTGCTTCTTCTAGCCCAGTGTTTCTCATGAAGTACTCTGCATATAAGTTAAATAAGCAGGGTGACAATATACAGCCTTGATGTACTCCTTTTCCTATTTGGAACTAGTCAGTTATTCCACATTCAGTTCTAAATGTTGCTTCCTGACCTGCATACGAGTTTCTCAAGAGGCAGGTCAGGTGGTCTGGGATTCCCATCTCTTTCAGAATTTTCCACAGTTTATTATGATCCACACAGTCAAAGGCTTTGGCATAGTCAATAAAGCAGAAATAGATGTTTCACATGTCCACATATAAATCACTGAGGCAATACCTTTGGGATATATTTATCCAGAAGAGAATTGGGTCTTAGGGTATGTGTTTATATGGTTTAACTAAGTACTGCTCTCCTGAATGGTTGTACTGGTCTACACAGCCTCCAACAGTGCACAAAGGATCCTATTTCCTAATGATATACATCATTCCTAATTACTTGACATGATCCAGCTTTGTAATTCTTGACAGTCTAATAGGCATGATTGATATCTCACTGTTCTAGTTGAATTTCATTAAATAATGTTTGTTTTTTTAAATGTCTCTTCAAATGCTTGTTAGATTTTTGAGTTTCCTTTTATTGTAAATTACCTGTTCATATAGTTTGTCTGTCTTTCCATCGGGTTCCTGTGCTAGTTAAGTATTAGCTATATTTATCTGAACTTTGGAAGTCTTTCTTTAAAAAATCTCACCCTGCCTGTAGAACACAAATGTATTTTTCTACATGTTCTTCTATTAACTTTCTGGATGTATTGTTATATCTAGTCTCAATTTTATTTACAGTATAAGGTAGGGATGGGTTTCCCAGGTGGCTCAGTGGTAAAGAATCTACCTGCCAATGTAGAAGATGCAGGTTCAATCCCTGTGTTGGGAAGATTTCCTGGAGAAGGAAATGGCAACCCACTCCAGTATTCTAGCCTGGGAAATCCTATGGACAGAGGAGCCTCGGGGGCTACAGTCCATGTGGTTGCAAAAGAAGTCGACACAACTGAGCAACTAAAGAATAACAACAAATTAGGTAGGGACACAGTGAGCCAATTTCCCCAGCATCTTTTACTGAATAATCCATCTTTTACTGAATAACCCCTCTTTTACTGAATAACCAATTGATTCGTGGTGCTATATTGTTTATTAAGTCCCATATATACATGGATTTGTCTCTGAACTCTGAACTCCCTATTCTATTCCATGCTCTATTGATCTGTTCTTTTCCAAACACTACATTGTGTTTTTTTAACCACCCCTGCCACCATATTTAATGTTTTTGACATCATTCTTCTTTGTGTATCCCTTAACTACTTATTGTGGATATAGGTGATTTTACTGCTGTTGTCTTTTAAACTCCCTACCAGCTTTATAATTGGTTGATCTACTATCTTTACTGCACATTTGCCTCAATGCAAGTGTTCCTTTTGTAATTTTCATGTTTCTAATAATAGTCTTTTCTGCTTGAAGAAGTCTCTTTACCGTTTCCTCTAATGCCAATTTAGTGGTGCTGAACCCTTTTAGCTTTTTTGTCTGTAAAATTCTTTCTCTCTCCTTCAAATTGGAAAGGTAGGCTTTCTGGGTGGAGTATGGTTGTAGGTTCTTTCCTTTTATCACTTTGAATATATCATGCTATTCCCTCCAGCCTGCAAAGCTTCTACTAAAAAGTCAGTGAAAAGTCTTATGGGAGTCCCCTTGTATGAAACTAGTTGCTTTTTTCTTGCTGCTTTTAAGATTCTTTTTTAATTAATTAATCTATTTAATTTTGGCTGTGCTGGGTCTTTGTTGCTGTGTGCAGGCTTTCTCTAGTTGCAGGGGGCAGGGGCTACTTTATGTTACACTGTGAGGGGCTTCTCATAGCAGTGACGTCTCTTGTTATGGAGCTTGGGTTCTAGGCACTCAGACTTCAACATGGGCTTAGTTGCCCCTCGGTTCAGTTCAGTCACTCAGTCGTGTCCGAATCTTTGTGACCCCATGGACTGCAGCACGCCAGGCCTCCCTGTCCATCACCAACTCCCAGAGCTTGCTCAAACTTAGGTCCATCAAGTCAGTGATGTCATCCAACCATCTCATCCTCTGTCATACCCTTCTCCTCCTGCCTTCAATCTTTCCCAGCATCAGGGTCTTTTCAAATGAGTCAGTTCTTTGCATCAGGTGGGCAAAGTACTGGAGCTTCAGCTTCAGCATCAGTCCTTCCAATGAATATTCAGGACTGATATCCTTTAGGATGGACTGGTTTGATCTCCTTGCTATTCAAGGGACTCTCAAGAGTCTTCTCCACCTGTTATACAGAGTGAAGTAAGTCAGAAAGGAAAATACCAATATAGTATATTAACACATATATATGGAATTTAGAAAGATGGTAACGATGACCCTATATGCGAGACAGCAAAAGAGACACAGATATAAAGAACAGACTTTTGAATTCTATGGGAGAAGGCAAGAGTGGGATGATTTGAGAGAATAGCATTGAAACATGTATATTATCATATGTGAAATAGATCGCCAGTCCAGGTTCGATGCATGAGACAGGGTGCTCAGGGCTGGTGCACTGGGATGACCCTGAGGGATGGGATAGGGAGGGAGGTGGAAGGGAGGATCAGGATGGGGAACACGTGTACACCCATGGCTGATTCATGTGAATGTATGGCAAAAACCACTACAACATTGTAAAGTAATTAGCCTTCAATTAAAATAAATTTAAAAAAAGAAAAAAGTCTTCTCCAACACCACGGTGCAAAAGCATCCATTCTTCGGCACTCAGCTTTCTTTATCTTCCTGGACCAGGGATTAAACCCATGTCCCCTGCAATGGCAGGTGGATTCTTAATCACTGGACCACCAAGGAAGTCCTTTAAGACTCTTTACCTTTAATTTTTGCCATTTTAATCGTAAAGCATCTTGACACGGACCTCTGGATGCCTCTTGTTTGGGACTCTGCTTCCTGGACATGGAAGTCTGTTTCCTTTCCCAGGTTATGGAAAGTTTCAGCTATTATTTCTTCAAACGAGTTCTTTGCCCTCTTTTCTCTCTCTTCTCCTTCTGGGACCCCAATAATGGGAAGCTAGTACACTTGATGTTGTTCAAGAGGTCTCTTAAACTATCCTCAAGTTTCAAGTCTTTTTTTTTTTTCTTTTTTCTGTTCAGTTTGGGTAATTTCCAGTCTGTCTTCCAGTTCTCTGATCTATTCCTCTGTATCATCTAATCCACTGTTGACTTCTCTTAATGTAGTTTTTTTTAACAAGTTATTGTTTTCTTTAGCTCTGTTTGGTTCTTCTTTGTATTTTCCAACTCTTTGTTAAACTCCTCTCTGTGTTCATTCATTCTCTTCCTGAGTTCATCAGGCATCCTTATGACTGTTACCTTGAACTCTATTGGATAGATTGCTTATCTCCACTTTGTTTAGTTCTTTTGAAGTTTTGTCTTATTTCTTCATTGGAACATATTCCTATGTCTTCTCATTCTGTCTCATTCTCTTTTTATTTCTGTGTATTGAGTAGGTCAGTTATGTTTCCTCATCTCAGATTAGTAGCCTTATGTAGGAACATCCTATGGAGCCGAGCAGCACACTTGTCTCTGCTCACAGAGTTCTATACTTTAGGAGTGTTCCCTGTGTGGGCTCTGTGGGTCCTTCTGTTGTAAGGGGACTGACTCTTGTGGGTATGCTGGCAGGTGGCGCTGGCCCCTGGCCTGGTTGGCTGCCAGGCTCTGAGCCAAGTGGCAGCTGCTAGCCCATGGTGGACAGTGCCAGATTCTGACAAGGCTAGCTGTGTGGTCCAGGGGGTCTGAGGCTGATGCTGGATGAGTGGGTAAATGCTTTG
This sequence comes from Bos indicus, assembly GCF_029378745.1. Taxonomy (NCBI): domain Eukaryota; kingdom Metazoa; phylum Chordata; class Mammalia; order Artiodactyla; family Bovidae; genus Bos; species Bos indicus. Next base: position 57,365,597 of record NC_091775.1, on the reverse strand, counting down.
TGCTAATAGGATAGAGAAAGGATTTCAAAATAGCACTTGCCAGTACCAGTGTCCTTGTGGTAGGACAGACTCCCGAAAATCACTGTCACCAGCATCTGTGTCCCCAGGGGGCATCCCAGTTACCTTCTGCCTCTTTGAGGGGCTCTCCAAGATAAGCAAGTGGGTCTGACCCAGGCTTCTTTCAAATTATCTCCTCTGCACTGGAACTCACTTGCACTATTTCCCACATCCCAGACTCTGGCCTCAACAAGGGTGGTCAGGAAAGACCTCTCTTTGACCTGAGCCATTTGAGCCAGGACTTGAATGATGAGAATGAATCACACAGAAGAGCATTCCAAGCCTAGAGAAGAGTAATTACTACACCTCGAGGGAGGAATAAGTTTGGCATATTCAGATTAAAAGAAAGCCAATGGAAAGAGGGAAGGATACAAGGCAGAGGCAGAGCATGCAGGAATTTATAGGATGTGTTAAGGATTTTAGATTTTTTTCTAATTGCAAGAAGCCATTACAATCAGAGCCACTGATTGGAGAAGCTTTTGGAAGGTCTCAGCAAGTGAGAGAAAGGATGAGATAGTATCACTTTTACATTATAAAAATATTACCCTGGTTAAAATATAGAGAATAGATGCAAGTGGGGCCAGGATGGCAGGAAGAGACTAGGTAGAAGGCCTTTCCTTGCGATATTAAATCAAAAGCCACAGAGAAGGTCCAGGCTGGAAGCTGCCTGTCTATGATCAATTAATCTGCCATAGAATGGGATCTCCTCATATTAGTAAATCTAAGGAATAGTAAATTATGTCAGAACATTTCTTTGCTGTTAGGGTGCCTTTAGTTGATCTTCAAAGGGAAGATTTAGAAGCCTGTTATGTTAGCCCTTGGTAGGTAGAAGGCAAGTGGTCTTCAGAGCTTAAAGACCTTCCTCAGAAACTCTGCTTAAGATAAAGCCATCCAAGCTGTTGACTGCACAGTTAATTCTATGCTCCCATTGGCTCCTTGAAGGCTCTTGTTACCTCTCTACCTTGATTCCTACTGCCACCTCCCAAATGAGGTCTCACCTCCACTCTCACCCCCATCTAATTCATTCTCCACACTACAGGGAAAATGCTATTTTAAAAACTTGAGCTTAAAGTCCATTAATGAGTTCTTCATCTTATTTCCTTTAGGAGAAGGTCCAACTCCTTAAATGTCATGATCCAGTCCCTCTTATTTCCCCAAGTCTTTCTTTCACCCACTCAATCCAGCTCTTTCTCTTGTTTCCTGGCTGAAACCTGCAGTTTCCCAGATAGACCACATTTTGCACAGACCTAGAATATTCCTCTTCCATCAGTTTGTGACTAATTTCTACTTTGGTTCCTAAAATAAGAAGCACTTTCTGATTAGCACTTGCTAACCCCTGTCCCATACTCCAGCACTCATCCTACCCTCACCAGCCACAGGATTCACTACATGTGCACTTCATGTTTTGATAGCTCCTTGTTCAGTTCAGCTCAGTCATTCAGTCATGTTCAACTCTTCGTGACCCCCATGGACTGCAGAATGCCAGGCGTCCCTGTCCATCACCAACTCCCAGAGCCTACTCAAACTCTTGTCCATTGAGTCGGACATCCAACTCATCTCACCATCCAACCATCTCACCCTCTGTCATACCCTTCTCCTCCTGCCTTCAATCTTTCCCAGCATCAGAGTCTTTTCAAATGAGTCAGTTCTTCGCATCAGGTGGCCAAAGTACTGGAGCTTCAGCTTCAGCATCAGTCCTTCCAATGAATATTCAGGACTAATATCCTTTAGGATAGATTGGTTTGATCTCCTTGCAGTGCAAGGGACTCTCAAGAATCTTCTCCAACACCACAGTTCAAAAGCATCAATTCTTCGGTGCTCAGCCTTCTTTATGGTCCAACTCTCATACCCAGCATGACCACTGGAAAAGCCATAGCCCTGACTTAGATGGACCTCTGTCAGCAAAGTAATGTCTTTGCTTTTTAATACACTGTCTAGGTTGGTCATAGCTTTTCTTCCAAGGAGCAAGCATCTTTTAATTTCATGGCTACAGTCATCATCTGCAGTGATTTTGGAGCCCAAGAAAATAAAGTCAGCCACTCTTTCCACTGTTTCCCCATCTGTTTGCCATGAAGTGAGGGGACCGTATGCCATGATCTTAGTTTTCTGGATGTTGATTTTTAAGCCAGCTTTTTCACTCTCCTCTTTCATTTTCATCACTTTCCTCTTTGCTTTCTGCCATAAGGGTGGTGTCATCTGCATATCTGAGGTTGTTATTTCTCCTGGAATCTTGATTCCAGCTTGTGCTTTATCCAGTCTAGCATTTTGCATGATGTACTCTGCATATAGGTTAAATAAACAAGGTGACAATATACAGCCTTAACATACTCCTGTTTATCTCTTCTCCAGAGTACTCAGAACTTGGGGTTATATTTGTTTTTTTTCTCCCACCAGAGTGTGAGCAACCTGAAAAATAAGACTGTGTCTTTTGCTTCCCTATATTTCAATCTCCTATCCCAATATTTAGAACCCAATAGACACTTCCTATATGTTTGCTGAATGAATACACAAAAGAATAAACACATAAATCAATTGGAAGATACTGTGAAGGAGGCCAAGGTGGTAGGTTTGACAGCCCATGTGGGCTAAACAGATAACTTTTCCCTGTCCACAGCCTCAGACTGGTTCCCCAAACTTTGCTACCCACAAACACACTTCTGAGAAAAAAGTGTAAGGGTGGGTGGCCAGAGGTGGTCTCACCTGTGCTAATATGAAACGGCACCTTTTGTCTGCAGTTGCAAAGACTTTCTGAGGTTGTTCTCAGAGATAAATACTGATATCATAGTTCAGTTCTGATGCTAAGGCCATTAGATTGGGCAGACACTCTCCAAAGCCGTTAACTCTGACCATTTTAAAGACCACTTCAATAACACAAAGCAAGTAAGGGACAGAGCAGGGACAGGGTCTCTCCCCTCACTCCCAGCCAACTGGGGGCACTCTGTTTGCACTGCTTATCACAGAGCTCACTTCCCTCTACTCAGCATTCAGCCTCCAGATGCCCAACAGAAACCAATTTCTGAGCCATTCTTCCAGTGAATGACCCGATCCTGTTGATCTCCCAATTACATCTAGAAACACTTAGCCGTAAGACATTTCAGTGTACCGATCGCTTGGCATTCCTTTCCTTTCAACTTGGTAATCACAACAGCCTGTGCTTTTAAAAAAAAAAGAAAGAAAGAAAGAAAGAAAATGGGGAAAAAAAAGCCTCTTTGTCAGGCCAGGTCCTAGTAATTGTATCGAAGGGGAAGAGAAGGAAAGCCTTCCAGTTTTGGTCTTCATCCTAAAATTTCTGCCTTGGAAAAACTACTGTGATGATCTACGTTAGGATTAAAGGTGAGTTTTTGGTATTTTAGATGTATAACATCCAGAGACCTAAGGATGCCCCCCAAAATGCCCTGATCATCTCCTAAAAACATATGAAGCCACAGTGTACACTCAATGAACAAAGCACATTGGGAACCAGTGTATTATATATTATTAACTAAACCAGGGCCCAATAACCCCACAGGAGAATTTAATGGTAAAAACTAGGACACAAGGCTTAAACTCAAGGATAATCAGAGTCGCTTATCCCTCTCGCTTAATCTACACATCTTGGGACCAGCCTACTCAAGACATGCCCACTGGGAAAGAGAGAGAGAAGGAAAGAGAAAATGGGAAAGAAGAGAAGGAAAGAGGGGAGGTGTTTATCCACTCTGCCATGTGGATCTCAACAGAGAAAGCAGATCATTGCACCCCTTAGAGCACAGTATAGCTAACCAATTCCACCTCTGGACTCTTTAAGAAGAGGAGAACATACTAGAGGAACTGTGGAGTTCAAATCCAGCTGGTCTTCAGGCTCATCTGAAGAGCTTTGGTTTAATACTGATTCCTGACACCCAGCCCCCTCCCCCCACCCCTGCCCCAGCATTCTGATTAAGCAGATCTGCTGCAAAACCCAGGGAACTCAATTTTAATAGTCTCTGGTTTGGGAACAATTAATGAGTCTGCTTCCTCTCCACAGCTGAAAAGGAATAATAATTTGATCATGGACTGGTGGTGGGAGGTAAAACTTTGACAGTCTTGAAAGCTGGAGTAGGGTGAAGAGGAGTGGTTTCATAGTAAATGTCTCCTTCAAGCTCCCAAGATGTGAATATTGCTGCCCCAGATAGTCTGTACAAGCAAAATGCTTTTGATTCTTTCCATTAATGCTACAGACTAAATTATAGTAAGTGGAATCTCTAAGCCACCTGGTGGACTTGCCGTTTGTCAAAGGTAAGGCAAGTGCATCCGGCAACTATGCATCAGCCCTGCACATGTTTGATGAGCGCCTCCACTAACCAGTCCAATGTGGGGGCCCAGAAGGAGGAGACCATGCCCCTTCCTCTCCCAGGGTGCAGTCTGGAACCTTCATCCCATCCAAACTTATACAGTCCTTGAAAGTAAAAGTGAAAGTCACTCAGTCATGTCTGATTCTTTGCAACTCCGTGGACTATACAGCCCATGGAGTTTTCCAGGCCAGAATACTGGAGTGTGTAGCCTTTCCTTTCTCCAGGGGATCTTCCCAACTCAGGGATCAGACCCAGGCCTCCCACATTACAGGTGGATTCTTTACCAGCTGAGCCACAAGGGAAGCCCAAGAATATTGGAGTGGGTAGCCTATCCCTTCTCCAGGGGATCTTCCTGACCCAGGACACTCCTTAGGTCCACTTTTTCTTAATTTGATTTTATCCCTGTTTTCTGACTTTATAAAAATGCATCCCTTTTTTATATGACAGCCTTTAGATATGTAAAAGCTTCTCTCCTCCAGAACAAGTTATCTCATTGTCCTATATTTGTTTTTGGTAGTTCTACCTTTAAAACAACTAATATCTTTGAGCCTTTTGAAAGGATATAAACAGAAATATTAAATAATCAACATTATCAATGTGAAGGAGCCTATATATGATCATTTATTTGTCTGTTCTAAAGTTTGGCCTGGAGTTATATGTGTATTGGGAAGAAATGCGGGGTTCTGGCCCCTTTAAGGAACTGAGGCAGATTCAGGGGAAAGGGTTATTAGTGCATAAGGCAGAAGTGAGCTGAAGACAAGCATGTTTTATGTTGATCTAAAATGAGAAACTCAAGCAGTGAGAAAATAAAGGAAAAAGGAAGGCAGACAAGCCAGTTGCTCTAAAGACCAGCTAGAGAATATCCTGGAAGCCAGGAAATAATCACTGTGCTCCCAAGGTGGCAAGGGGGGTGGGGGGGGAGGTGCTTACTCACACTTGTCCCTGAAATGTAACTGGACCCTCTAGGAACAGGTGGGATCAGGTACTCTAACGAGCTCTTGGACAGGCTGGAGATGCAAGTTGAGAGCTTTTCTATAGCTATCAAGGAAATACATTTTGGAGGGTTAAGATATTTAATGTGAACAAAGAACTTTGAGCTAACTTTAATCTTTGGGGCCTTATATGCTTATAAGATAAATATTTGTTGTGGTTTAGTTTCTAAGTCACATACGACTCTTGCGACCCCATGGACTGTAGCCCACCAGGTTCTTCTGTCCGTGGGATTTCCCAGACAAGAATACTGGAGTGGGTTGCCATTCCCTTTCTCCAGGGGATCTTCCCCGCCAGGGACTGAACCTGGGTCTCCTGCTTGGCAGGCAGATTCTTTACCACTGTGCCACCTGGGAGACCTATATGATGTTCGTTAATCATTTGCTGTCTGAATAGATGTAGATCCAGTTAACTGTATCATAGGTTATAGTCCCCATTTTAGTAGTGTAAGGAGCACTTGACCTGGAGTCTGAAAACCTAAGTTCAAATGAACGGAGGAAGTCACGTAATCTTTCTGAGCTAGTTTCCTTCTCTGTAAAATAAGTCTTCAACCTATAACAATGTCTTCCTCTCACGTTTCTTGCAAGAATTACATGGAAATAAATGCACACTTGGTAAAGTACTAGTTCTATAGGACTATTTTGTATTCCCTGGCGGAACATGCCTGAAGCAGGTGGTGGCTTGTTCCACACTACCTTAAATGGAAGGGAACCTAATCCGTGGTGTGGCAGCACGCTGCACAGTCCTTATGCAGGAGGAGTTAACACATCTCCAATAGGGGTCTTGCATAAAGCCTACCAAACCACCAGAAGCTCTTACTAGCACAGATGCGTCGTTGAGGTTGCTATGTTACCTCCCTTGTCTGGCATTGTGCTGCTGCTTGCTCCGGCCCACTGGGTGATTCTTCAAGTGGCCCTCTGTTGTACCTGCAGTGCACCGGTTCTGCCACTAGGGGCCGCTATAGGTTCCCATGAGGTCCCTACCTCACCTCTCTTCATGATTCTGCTACAGTTCGCAAGATGCAGAACCACAGCAGCGCACCACCCTTTCCATTGAACCCAGAGATCATATATTTACAGGGTACCCAAGGCACTTTTCCTCCCGTGGAAAGCTCTGCCTTTAACTAGCTCCCATAAGCTCCTGCAGTCCAGTAAAGCTCCTCCCTCGGGACCTCTGCTTTCTGGCTTGCCTGTTGAGCATTGAAATCTGCCCTGAAGCCAAGCTCTTCAAGACACATGATTTAAGCTTCTCTTTCAGCTAATTAGATATTGTTCTACAAATTGGGCTGTTCTCTCTGAAAGATGAGCAGCAATTTATTTCCTCTGCCCTCTCCTTAAACTTAACTGAACTGTAAAACATGGCCATTTGATTGTTTAGTCCAATCAGGAAATTATTTTGCATGAGAAATAGATATCCATCTTCTTGCTAATACTAAGCCTGTTTGGGGCATTACTTACGGGTTGCTGTGAAAATGGTGGACGGCTATGCTTAAATCCCTCTCATTCTTTTGAGATGTGGGCTCTGCGGTGATTTATTGTGGCCCATGTATCTGTAATCATCGCCTAAGTAACCCATCACTCTCTGTATTAACATACTGTCACCCTTGCTAGAGGAATATTTTTATTATCCTCATCTTTCTGATGAGAAGACGGATGCCAGGAAGTCAGGCTATTTGCCTAAGCTAAACAAGTGGGGGAGTGGGGGAGTCACACAGTGAACCCAGCTCTTTGGTCTTCAGATCCCATAAAGCTGTATACTGTCTGATAAACCCAACATCAGTTGAAGATTCACTGAGGATTCCTTATCGCTCTTGATGAAGCACTGTCAGATTCTCTAAAATGTTTTACAGTCCAAGGGGCTCTCATGCATAGTGGGAGGTCCCTACCCCACTATGGAAACTGCCTCTTTTCCTGTGCAGGGGGCCGGGTCTTCCCTCATCCTCAAGACTGTGCCCAGCATTTGATGAATGGAGACACTCTGAGCGGGGTTTACACCATCTTCCTCAACGGAGAACTAAGCCAGAAGTTACAGGTGTACTGCGACATGACCACCGATGGGGGTGGTTGGATTGTAAGTATCTATGGCTGTTCTGCAGGCACGCCAGCGACCTTGGTGCCTCCATCCACCTGGCTCGGCACCCATCCATCCATACTTCACCATCCTTTGGCCATTTTTCCATCCACTCTCCCCACCCCTCCACCCTCACCCCACAGGTCCACTCTGTAACTCTGCATCGTCCTCAGGGCCCTTGTTCAGCAGCCCTATCACAGGTTTGAACAGGCAGAGGAAGGAATAAGAATATGAGGCTGTAGTGGTCCAGCCAAGAAAGGGGGACCCAGGAAAATGGCTCCTTCTGGGGGGATAGTTCATGCAGGAGGGTGCCAGGAAAAGAGAGAAGTAGCTCAGAGAGGCCCAGGGGTCTTCCCTGCTGAAAACTGCATCTATGATAAGGAGTAGAGGAGGTGAGTCCCTCGCAGGAGGAGGGAAGTCTCTATGGGGAAGTGATCAGTATCTTTCTGTTGGAGAATCACATATGGCGGAGCAGTTAAGGTGCAGAAAGTGGATCGCCACCTCTATGTACAAAGGCCACCCCTGTCTCCATCCTCTCCTGGCCTCTCCGGTTCTTCCCCAATAGTCTTCAGGGAGCAGAAGTGGTAGGGAAAAGAGAGACTCCATTTCCTATCACGCTCCTCCCATGTCCAATAGGGCAGTACAGAGAGAAGAGAATGGGCAGCCTGGCGAATGGCCTCACACATCACTGCAGGCCACTATGCAGGTGGGGGAGTTCTGGCAGCCTGGCCCGAAAGCAGCCCAGCATTAGCTGAGTCAGTTGCAGATGGAAACCCTACCCCTTCACCCTACTTCCTCCTGAGGATCCCGCCTCCAGCACCAACACACCATGCTGGATTTTTCACAGTGCCAAATGGATAGTTGTTGAATGGAGTCAAACTCTTGGGACATGTCTTCTTTTATGTTTCTGAGATATTTGTGCCTTCTTCTTAAAGCATAATCGGAAGTTGAAGTCGAGGCTGATGTATTGGAGGTTAAATGAAATTAGCACTTAAACAGCTCAGAAAGTGAATGATACACACTTACTTTGCCTGAAACAAGATGATGACATTACTGGCTGATCTGAAATGGGTCCCATTCTTTTGGTGAAAAATGCTTTCTGCTGCATGCCATGGTGTGAAAAGATGAATTTGAGAGCCTAGCCTATTTCCCTTGACTATCAGGGGTTTGATATGTATCCTGAATCCTTTCTACATGGCAGGGGTGCAAATTAGTGTCAACATCACACCCCAGCCTATTCATCAAGGGCCCCTGTGCTTCAGAGAAGGGCTCTGAGCGTCTCCTGCCATGACCGCTGTGCACATACCGAGCTCTCTACTGCAGTGGTGCTTACCTGAGTGTCTCTGTCACTGCAGATATAAAACTCTGGTGCAGTAGTTTGACTCATTTTTTTTTCATTTGTCCCCCTCTCTCTTCACAGGTATTCCAGAGGCGGCAGAATGGCCAAACTGATTTTTTCCGGAAATGGGCTGAGTACCGTGTTGGCTTTGGGAACCTGGAGGATGAGTTTTGGCTGGGTAACGCCTCCTTTTTTGTTTCCCTTGGAATGCTACTCCGGCTTTTTGTCCGTCTCTCTCTGTTCTGTGTCCATCTGGGATTATCAGAAACCCTGGGTCTGTTGAGAAGTTGACAGCTCGTGAATTGCTTTCAGTACCTCTTGCTCTGTTTGGCTCCACTATTGATCTGTTTTTATCTTGTGGTGGTGTTTTCCTCTTTGCTCTGTCTCTTCCCATCCTCATTAATAGTCTCTTATGCTGATGGGTCTTGACGTGAGGCAACTTTTACAAAGGGAGTGAGCTGCCTGGTGGGGGAAGGGGGCAGGGGGAGCAATAGGCTGGCGGGTCATCTCTCAGAAGCCAGGCATCAGCCAGCCAGCCTGCAGGCCAGGAGGAAAATGAGACAGTCGCTCAGACCTTGTTCCTTGGAGGAATATTATTACCTGACTTGGGATGGAAAAGGAAAAAATGAAAATGACATTAGAGGTGACCGGCAATTTCCTAGAGGTCTAACACAAGCGGGAGGTGTAGATTGAGAACCGAACTGATGTGAGAAGGTAAACAGAACCCGACCCAGGCAGATGGCAAAGGAGCCAGTTCCAGAAAGCAGTACATTTATTATTCCCTGCATCTCCCTGTTAGATTTTCACAGTGATCATGAAGGGAGGCCAAGGAAAGGCAATAATTGTCTTCTATATCTGTGGTCTCCTCTCTATCTCCCGCTCAGCCTCACCATCCTTCTCTTGGATGTTCCTATCAGAACCCCGTAACTGGCCTTCCTGCCTCCTGGATCAACCATTGTCTACATGGCCACTAGAACTATCTCCCTCATGCCAAAATCTGAGCAATGGCTAGCCCCATTTGTAGAACTTTTAAATGAGTCCCCGTCACCAGCACCTTAGCTATGGTACAAGGCCCTCCTCTTGGGCCTGCTCCCCACCACCAAGAGCCCCATTCCCCTTCCCTGCACCCTCCAACCGACACCAAACTCCAAATATTTTCTTATTGAAGTATAGTTGATTGGCAGTGTTTCAAGTATAGTTGCATATTGGCATAGTTGATTGGCATAGTTTCAAGTATGTATAACTGCAAAATGATGCAGTTATACATACACACATAAATACATATATCCTTTTTCAGATTCTTTTCCATTATCAGTTATTATAAGATATTGAATATAGTTCCCTGTGCTATATACAGTAAGTCCTATTGTTTATCTATTGGGTTGGTCAAAATGTTTTTTCGGATTTTTGTGGAAGGTAGTATGGAAAAACCCAAACAAACTTTTTAGCCAATACAGTATTTGTATATAGTAATGTATATCTGTTAACTCCCAATTCCCAATTCATCCCTCCCTTTCCCCATACTCCAAAGCCTTAGAATCACTGTTTCCTTTGCAAGGGACCTCTGCCTATCAACTCTCCCCACCCCCATACACCTTGCTGTGCTTCGCTGCATATTCAAAGCCTCAGCTCACCTCCTCTTCCCCAGTAGGACCTGTCCTAACCATTTTTCTCTAATTTTGCCTGCAGGAGCAGTCTCTCTCTTTTGTGGCCGAAATCAGGGTCTGTTTTCCTTTCTGTTTCTCTTGACTATACTATGTAAACTTCTTTCAGGCCTGGGACCTAACCATATTCATTTTCAACCTCGTTACCTGTCACAGTGGCTGAGGATAGTAGGTACCTAAAGTGTAGATACCAATCAATCACTCAATTGATAAGAATTTACTGAATGCCTACTAGATGCCCAGATCTGTATTTGCTGATGAATGTAATAAAAATAGAAGGTAAAAAAGGAAAGAGAAGTGAATAGGAAAGTATCCTTGCCTTCTAAGAGTTTGCAGTCAGCTTGGGAGGTAAGTGTAAAGCACAGAAATCGATGTGCCCACAGCAGACAGTGCTCATGCTTCCCCAGCCTCAGCCACTGGACGCCACAGTCACTTCTGGGAAACATCTGAACTGTCGCACGCTTGAATTTTCTATATATCACTTTTTAAAAAAATTATTTATTTGGCTGTGCTGGGTCCCAGGTGTGGCTCATGGGATCCTCAGTTGTAGCATGTGGGATCCAGTTTCCTGACGAGGGACTGAACCCTGGCCCCTTGCATTGGAAGCTTGGGGTCTGGACTACTGGACTACCAGGAAAGTCCCTATGTATCACTTTTAATAAATGAAATCTATTCTTTCGTGAAAGAAACATCACAGCATTGCCAAAACCAGAAAGCGAGTCATCATGTGCCATAAATAAAAGGGAATCTTAAAAATAAATGCAATGAAAACAGCAAAAATATTAAATGCCAGTTGTTGCTGGTGCTGGTGGTGTTAAAAATGGAGATTAGAAAGTGTTGAGTGTTAAACCACAAAGTTTTTGTTGTTGCTGCTGTTCAGCCACTAAGTCATGTTTGACTCTTCGAAACTTCATAAACTGCAGCACGCCAGGCTCCCCTGTCCTTCACTATCTCCTGGAGTCTGCTCAAGTTCATGTCCATCGAGTTGATGATGCCATCCAACCATCTCATCCTCTGTCATCCCCTTCTCCTCCTGCCTTCCATCTTTCCCAGCATCAGGGTCTTTTCCAATGAGTCAGCTCTTCACATCAGGTGGCCAAAGTATTGGAGCTTCAGCTTCAATATCAGTCCTTCCAATGAATACGCACAGACTACTAGATCCAGACTGAGAGGAACAGTTAGAATCAGGATTAAGACTTCCCCTCCATCTACGGAGAATTTGGAAATACCTTTCTCCCTACACACTTAAAGTTATTTAGTCCTTACTCCAAAAATGGCTTCCTGGGTGGTTCAGTGGTAAAGAATCCACCTGCCAATGCAGGAGGTTCAGGAGACACGGATTCAATCCCTAGATCAGGCAAATCCCCTGGAGGAGGAAATGGCAACCCACCCCAGTATTCTTGCCAGGAATATCCCATGGACAGAGGAATCTGGCGGGCTATAGTCCATGGGGTCACAAAGAGTCAGACATGACTAAGCACATTCCCCAATTACTTCTCGTATCATCAGAGATGCCCTCTCACACTCAGAAACACTGTACTCATCTATGAGCTAGGCCACAGATATTCAGAGAAGGAAGAGTCAGCTTCCTGCAGAAGGCATTGAGAGATGAGTAAAAAGGATGAAGGAGGGAGGGGGATAAGAAAAGAGGGAAGGCAGGGATCCTGTTGACATGAGCACATGGGAAAATGAAAAACCATCCAACTAGAGCAAAGATGCAGCTCAGGGAAAGAAGGAAATGAGGTGAGGTGGGTTGAACAAAGACATGTTACATCCCTCAAGTGAGGAAGGGAAGCTTCGACTTAATGCCATACGTAATAGGGAGCCAGGGAGGGCTCTTAAGTAGAAGCACAGCCTGGTAGCAGTACTCAGGTGAGGGGTAATACTCTGACCACAGTTTACGTTGTCAGCTGGGTTCCCTAGAAGCAAAGTCTGACACTGGGATTCTTGTTCAAGCCATTTATTGGGCAAGTGCTCTCAGAAGTGGGTGGGGAAAACAGGATAGAGCAGGGAGGAGTTTAACAGTGTGATCTTGGTGGGAGATTAGCATTGGTCTGATCCCCAGGAAGCTCTGGAGCATGAACTGCTCCTCAGAGTTGATCCCCAGTGGGGCAAGGGGGCTGGAATTTGGGACTACCCACCCCCTACATCAGGCATTGATGGGGCTCTGCCCCAAGGCATGGGGGAGGGAGAGGGTAATTTCCAGAGTGAAGCAACTCCTGTTTGGGTAATAAACCTGTGAGTTGTTAGCAGCTGAGGTTATGTCCACTGACCAGTTAAAGGGCATCTGGGTAGGGCACCACCAGGATCCACCACATCACAAGCCAAGTGTAGGGTACCAGTAACCCAGTAAACGGCAAATAGCAAAGTTATATAACATATAATATATAATTAACATAAGGCTTTAACTCTCAAACAGGACAGGGAAACAGAAAGATCCAGGTGACCCTCCATCAGCCATATCACCTCTCTGGACTTCAGCCACGTTTTCAACAAAACAAAGAGACTAGCCTAAGTAATCTCTAAATTCCCTTCCATCTGCAATATTTGCAGTTCTAAATCATGGTGTACTCTGATAGATATCAAATGTCACAGCAAAGCAGGAGGACCCCAGTTCAGCAAGCAGGTAGAAATCAGGAGGACTCCAAGATCACCAGCAATGTGGGGGTGGGGGCGGTTCAAAGTCTGGGCAGGGAGGTCAGAATCAGAAAGATCCAGAGCACAGCCAGCCAGAGCAAAGAGACAAGAAAATATGAGAAAATACCACCAAGAAGGATCTGGGCTCTGCCTAACTCTGGACTTCTGGGGTTTGCACCTATTAGATCAAAGGCTAGGAAGCTTAGAGGCCAAGGAGACAGTGGTGGGAGGGCCAAGAGGGTGGGCCGGGGGGTGAGGGTACATGACTGACCAGATAGATGAGTGCAGAGGTGGCAGTGCAAAGATATAACAGGTAGATCCAAGAGACAGGAGCTGGCGTCAGGAGACAGGGGACAATATTCTCTGACCCAGTTATGGGAGCCTCAGGAGGGCTGAGGCAGAGAACAGGAAAGGCAGTGTAATTAAAGGTGGATGGAACCCCCTCCCAGGCTATTGGGTAGGATGTCCAGATCCTCTGGACCCTGAGGGTCCACTCTGAGTTCCCCTGATCAATGCTCCTACCTCCTGCTTCCTATCACTCACACCAAAGGAGTCACACCATGATGGTGCTCATCATTTTCAACCCACACTGTGGTTTGGAGTGGGAGGTGGAGGGGAGGCAGGGGGCAGGCCTAGGCCAGGAATCCTATGGCTCAGAGCTTGTCAGTTACTGGGTCAGTACTTGATGGCAGGACCCTTGAGCTGATCTGCAGTGGGAACTCACCAGCAGAACTGGGTGGCTTTTTTGTAGGAGGAAATCTGGGGTCTGTTAAGGTCTGATTGGACTTCCCTGGTGGCTCAGTGGTAAGGAATCTGCCTGCCAGTGCAGGAGAGACGCAGGTTCAATCTTGGGGTCGGGAAGATCCCCTGGAGTAGAAAATGGCAACCCATTCCAGTATTCTTGCCTGGGAAATCCCGTGGACAGAGGAACCTGGTGGGCTACAGTCCATGGGGTCACAGAGTCAGACATGACCTAGCAACTCAACAACAACAACAAGGGTCTGTTAGATAACCAGCTGGGAAGGTCTAAAAGCTAAAGCAACCCAGTATTCCTCCTCTTTCCCAGAACATCTGTTTTGAGGCCATAGTCGCATTCTGCCACCCATGTCCGAAGCCACTGCAGCCAGGCTCACTGCTTTCTTGCCTCTTCTTCACAGGGCTGGACAACATACACAGGATCACGTCCCAGGGCCGCTACGAGCTGCGCGTGGACATGCGTGATGGGCAGGAGACCGCCTTTGCCTCCTATGACAGGTTCTCTGTTGAGGACAACAGAAGCCTGTACAAACTCCGCCTAGGAGGTTACAACGGCACCGCAGGTACCCTGGCCCCCAAGAAGCCCCCGATGGTGGTGGACGTGCAGTAGGGCCCACACTCCAGGCCGAGCTGCACTGGGCAGTGACAGCAGCACCCACAGAGCTGGTGAAGTCCCTGCTGGCCAAGGAGGAGGGTGGAGGGCTGGAAGCGCTGGCTCTGGTCCAGGCTGCCCCCCACCTGGGTTGAAACAGTCCCCTGGAGGAGGGCATGACAACGCACTCCAGTATTCATGCCTGGAGCATCCCATGGACAGAGGAACCTGGCGGGTTACAGTCCATAAGGTTTCTAAGAGTCAGACACGACTGAAGGGACTTTGGCACGCACGCAAGCTCCTCACCACTCAGGTGACCTGCAATCACTTTCTCAAGGACTTCAGTTTCCTCATCTGGAAAATCTTAATAACGATGCCTGCCCTAGTTCGCAGAGGAGACAGAAAAAATAATGTGATAAATAGAGTGAAAGTGCTTTTTGAAGTTAAAAAAAAGTACCATGCGAGGGTGAAGGATTATTTTTCTTGTCTAGATTAGTCAATATGGGCTCTCATCCAGTGAAAGCATAATCATCTATTGTCTGGATAGAAATCTCCCCTGCAATGACAGCTAGGAAAATCATCTTTGAACTAATGAAAATAAGACAGATGCCCCCATTCTGAGCTGGCCCTCCTCTAACAGCAGTCTTCATCACACCTCCATCAGGGAACAAACAACAGCTCTACATGGCCCCCCACAGGCCACATGTCTTTTCAGTCCTCCACAAGAACCCATACAGGGTCACGTTTTCTGTAGATTTTATGACACTTCCACTGAATACAACAAGCGTCTCTATAAGCTCTGTTGCATTAAGAGTTTTATCAGGATATCGTATCCCAGTCTGATTCTTAGGCTCTGCCAATCTATTTCCTAGGTTCCCTTCCAGTACATATCCTAAAACCTGTTTTGCCAAATATTCCACTATTTGGTATATGGAGTTATTGGTCCTTTCATTAACTCCAATTATATGGCTAAATGCGAGGGTATAAATTTAGCAGCATGTTCAAGGCTCTTGGAGTTAAGACCATCAAAGTGTTGCCTCTCCAATGACTGCATCTGCTCAGCCGTTTCTCTGCTCAGCCAGGTGTCTTTTCTCCAAAGAGAAGACATGCTTTCCCTTGTTGTTCACACGAGAGATCATGCCCCATGGCAATCAGACCTGCCCGAAGTGCCCCAATAAAAGATCCAATTTACCCACACTTTGGATGTAAAATAGTCATTTGAAATGGAGTGTATTACACAAAATGTCAGACCAAACCATTTCAGAAATAACCTGATACCAACCACTCCCTAAGATTAGAATCGTGCCTGCAGAAATCCGTCCTTATTTCTCCCACAGAAAGACAAGCAAGCCCTCCCACTTCCTCACCTGGCCGAGCCCCCTCCCTCCTCCTCAGTGGCCCCAGGCTGTGCTCTTGCCTGTTGAACTTGGGCCCAACCTCCGCAGTCTCTGTGTAGCTCTGTCTCACTGCTGGACCCCGTGAAGGTCGTAGCTGTTGGACTGAGCTCTACTCTCATGATTCAGAGGCAAGTCCCACCAACAGTTTTGCCAATCATCAAAAATGAATTGCAGTCTGACCTCGTAGGTCAAATATTCAGTTCATCTTCTTCAAACGATGAGAAGCTAGGCTTATGTAGGCCCCTTCTCTGGACAACTTCACACAATGGTGGTTCTTTCCAGACTGGAAGGTCTCCAGGGAGGAGGAGCCATCCTCTCTCTGGCATTTACTATTGCCCAAGTCCCCTGGCCTTTATCTTGCATGTTGCTCATCTTTATTGGCCCCACTAGAACAGTGGCCTCTGTGGCCTTCAATGCCAAGTTCAGTCCCTTCTCCCATCTCCACTGTTCTCGAGCCTGCAAAAATCCAAGTCTCTAACCAGGACTCTTAATTGAATTGGAGCTGAACATTACAAGTCAAATTATGGCGAAAAGGTTGTTGAGCAACCTCTAAAAGTTCATCGTGTGAATTGTGAGGACTCATAAGGAGCATAAGGCATGACCTCTGCAAGAACTAAACTTTTATCTGAAAAAGAAACAGTTTGGAAGCAACTCACCACAAAATAAAGGGTACTCACTTCCAGTTTAATGTGCGTTTGGAGAAGGGGGGTCTTAGAGGTTGAAGAAGGCTTCATGAAAGCAGCAGCATTTGGCTGGGATCCCAGGGGGAAAGAAACATTCCAGGGAAAGAAAATCCTGGGGGAAAATCACAGAAGGAGCAGTTAGTGTGGAGGGAGGGCAAGTGCAGAGGACCTGGCTGCCCAGGACAAGGTGTGAGTTCAGAAAGAATAGAAAGGAAGCAGGTGGAGTAGGGTGGAGTCAGACCCTGAAGGGCCTTAAGGCCAAGGGGACAGAGGAGTTCTGTCTTAATACGGTGGGCAGTGGGGAGCCATGGTGGGTCCTGAGTGACATAGTGGATGTGGAGTTTTAGGAAGATCCGAGTGTCAGCCTTAAATAGGATAAAGCAAACCTGAGTGAAGACCAGAGACCAGCTGGAGCTGCTGCATTAATCTTGGTAGGAGGTCACAAGGGCCTTGGCTGATCTTAGGAGTTAAGAGAAAAGCATAAATCCAAACAGCAGTTTGAGAGAGAAAAACCAAGACTTAGATAATAGATGGACTGAACGTATGAGGTGGATTTATGAACTAGGAACGGGATCTAGGGAGGAGACAAAGACCAACATCAGGATCATATGTGAGACAGCAGCAGGCAACATCCAAAGTGGAAGCAGGAGGGAATAGTTCCCAGGGAGGGCAGCTTCTAGGTTAGAGAGATAAGCAGAAGATGAGAATATAGAAACGTGGGTAGAGACAAAATAGGGGACTGATGGTAAAAAAAGAGTCTCTAGAAAGTAGGATTAAGCCAGGATTTTTTAAGACACAGGGATTGAGTATGAGTTAGGGTGAGAAGAGATGAAAATGCTAAAATATCAATATATATCTATCTCTATCTGTATCTATATGAAAAAAGGAAAAAAAGTAAGAACTCTTTCTGCCTTCTCCAGGACCTGGAAGAGATGAGAAAGAATGAGTTGTAGGTTGGTGGGATTAGCTCTGGGTGGAGATAAAGCCTGGTTTGTTTAGAGAGGGAGATAAAAACGATGGCATAGAAATAATAACATATGGACTTAGGGACCAAGCTGGCCTGAATGGACCAGGCTTCCCTATAAAAGAAAGACCATCCTCCTAAGAATTAAATTGTGACCAGAAGCACTTGGAGGCATTGAGTGGCCACTGTGAGTGTGGACTCAGGAAGCCACAGGATCAGAGCCATGAGTTTCCCCGGCTTAAAGTGGCCTCGGAAACATCTTAAACAACACTCATTCAATAGCATGAGCCCCTTCACAACATCTCTAACCACAAGTTCTGCCAGAGGCCAGAGGTTTGGCCAATAGTTATAAATTAATTACGATTTAATACCTTACTTAAATACTCAGTTCATATGTGTGGCCTGCACAATATGCCAACAAGAAAACCCCCAGCTTCTAAAAATAGAGATATCCCCATATTTCCAAGTAGTCTATCCCATTTATCAATAGCTCTAACTTCACAGTCTCTACCTACTGATCTTCATTCTTCTCCAAAGAGTGTTTGGTGGAGTTCTGTTTGTTTACTAAATAACCCATCAAATATTTGGAGTCAGTGATCTAGAACCTTGTCTCCCCTTACAAGTCTGCTTTTCCCCAAGATACAGCCCTGGTTTTCCCAATCACTTCTCCTCTAATATGATTAGGATTTTCTTATCATCTTGCTTCCTACAGACAGAAACTCTAGTTAGGTAATGTCCTTCTTCACATGTGGACCCAAGTTCTGAACGAGCAGATATTGACATGACCAAGGCCTGATGAGCCATGGGGAAAGCCAGGCTGCACAGTGGTGACCCGGATTATCCAGGGCAACATGACTCATCACTGTCTCCTCTGAGACACAAGGAGCCGTCCATGCCTGTGTCCCAGTGCTGGCCTGGAGGAAACAGGCAATGGTGGAGAGGGGGAGCTGAGTGAACACATTCTGAGCAGAAGGTCAAGGGAATGAGGAACTGAGTTGGAGAGAGCAGCACAATGTAGGGGACCCCAGGAGTACGTGGAGAAAGAGCTCAGTGTAGCCAGGCCGAAGCTGAATAGACACAGAGAGGTAAGTGGAAGGTCTCTGAAGCAGAAGCCAGGTTTGTTGGGCCTGGGTCAAATGTCCAGAACGTTGAGACGAAAGAATGACAAATTGGACAGCTTCAAGCATGTGTTTTTTTCCCAGGGGACTCTCTCAGCTACCATCAGGGCCGCCCATTCTCCACGGAGGACAGAGACAATGACATAGCAGTTACCAACTGTGCCATGTCGTACAAGGGGGCTTGGTGGTATAAGAACTGCCACCGGACCAACCTCAATGGGAAATACGGCGAGTCCAGGCACAGTCAGGTGGGTGAAACTCTGCCGCTGCATAGATGAGCCAGAGCCGTGCAGCCCACGTGCCTTAGCTTCATGTTCTAAGCGCACAGGTGGGCCTTGCATTTCCTTTTTAAAAAGATACACTCAGAGTGTTGAGAACGGATTATTATAAAGAGGAAAATAATGCAGACACTGAGATAAGAACAGGACAGAGTCAAAGCCAGAGGAAGAAAAGGGGAACACACCCGGATCCGGGAGCTAGAACTCACCCAGAGAAACCTTGATGACCAGTCAAGTCCCATTTCATTTCCTCCTCTAGGATATCCCGTGAAGAGCTTATCAAGTTCAGGGACAGCTTCATCCAAAGAAGGTTTGGCTTGGCTTCATCCAAAGAAGTATCCTAGGAAGGGAGAGAGCAGAAATAGCAGTGTAAAAGAGACCATGTCTCCCCATTGGAGACTACACATCCATCGGCTGGGCCGGGCAATAGGGTGACCAACTGGGACCTCTCTAGTTTTAGCACAGGAAAGGCCAGCAGCCAGGGGCACCCCTTAGTCCTGGGCAAACCAAGATGGTTGGTCACCTGATAGATGGAAACCACTTAACACTCCCATCAGGAGTGAGCAGTCAAACACAGTTATGCTCTTCAAAATGCTTCTATACTGTTGGGAATCTGAAATTCAAATTTACTGGTGCATGCAAATCCTGAAAGCCCAAACCAGAAAGCCAGTGATAAGGAAAGACCTGCTACACATTCCTATTATAGGCCCAGACCACAAGCATGCCTAAAGAGAAAAGCTAGGAAAAAAAAAAAATCTCTGTTTTTTTGGCCCCTTTTTTGGGGGGGAGGGAACTCAGCCACAAAGCTTCAAGTTAATGGAAAAGGGCTAAATGTTCATCTTGGATTCCCCGCTCTCAGCACCCTCTTTCTTTTCAGGCTGGGAGTTCGCTTGAGTGGGGAAAGGTGATCTGACATGCTCATCTTTCTCCTTCCCAGGGGATCAACTGGTACCACTGGAAAGGCCACGAGTTCTCCATCCCCTTCGTGGAGATGAAGATGCGCCCATACAGCCACCGTCTCGTGGCGGGGAGAAAACGGCGGTCCTTGCAGTTCTAAGCAGTGGGCGGCTGCGAGCCAACTGACCTTTTCTGTCATTTGTTTGTACTTTATAATATGAAACAAGGGGTGGGGGACATAGTAATGTGCTTTGCAACATGTTAAGAGTGTTTGAAGGAAGCGGGATGTAGCAGGAATCAGTTGAGAATCAGCAGCTCATGGTTTCTGCTGCCCCCGTGCCTGCCCTTCAGTCTCCATGCTCCCTCCTACCCAGCCATCCTTAACCATCCCCTTTTTTCCCACCAAGGAGGAACAGTGAGACATTTTCTTAAAAGACCAACTCAAAACCAGATCGTGGAGTCAGATCGGTGACAGGCATGTGCCTTCTTTCCTGCCCTCCTTCTGAGATACCCTTAACTTCCAGGAACCGAGCTCTGGTCACTGCCTTCGGTGGCCGGGTTCTCACACCAGCCCCGAGAAGAGAGAGAGAAGCTCCAGCAAGAGAGCTTTGCCAACAAGTCCCCTTAAAAGGAAACAGATTAACCTCATCCTGTCCCAGCAACCCAAGTCCTTTGTAATGGGCCAAAGATTCTCATCAAACATTCTTAGTCTTACCAGCCAAGTGTCCTCTGTCACCTCCTATTTTCCAGCCAACCCATCCTTTGCCCACTTCCATCCTACCTTAAGATCCCCTGTGGCCTCACAAGCCCAGCCACTGTTTTGGAGTCTAGTTCCCAAGGTGTTGCTTGCACCTGGCCTGGGCTGCACAGCAGCCGTGTGCCTGAGGGTCATAAATCCCTGCCCCCTCCCTCAGGTCAACTTTCTTTGAAGCTGGAAGAGGGAGAGAGCTATGGTTCACAGCACTTTGGGGTCAGACACTGAGGGGAAAGACAGAAGCAGCAGATCTGGGCTCCCCTCGGAACCTGCCATTGAGATCACAGGTGCCCTGGGGAGCATAGATCCCACCCAGCTGCATTTTCTCTATTTCTGCTCCTATTTGTCATGATTCTTTTTCCCTGAATTGCAAACTAAAGTCTCAGTTCTGAGGCTCTCATTTCAGCCAGGGTCTCCTTAAGGCAAGTGGCTTAATAAGAGTCAGGAGAAGTTATATGACCAGCCAGCCATTCCCCTGACTGATAATCTCTGGGAAGAGGTGGAATTTCAGGGTTTGGGTTTCAGTTTTCTCCTCTTTCTTTTGGTCCAGTGAGAAACAGGAATGACCCCCTTAATGAGGTGAGCTCATGAGAAGCCTTTCTCCATCTTCTTTTATTATTCTGCCTTTGAGAGGAAAAATGAAAAGTGCCAGAGGAAATTACATCTAAAAATCCAAAGGTGAATAGGGGAGAAGTATAGGCCTACCTCCCGTTTTATGAGATGTGCTCTCTTCGCTAGCATGATTTGATTTTTACACCCAAGAGAGCTGGAGGCTCTAAAGCCATGACCCTTCAACTTCTCCAGCCAAATGTCAGCTACAAACATTCCTGTGGGGTCTGCCAAAATTCATGCCCATCTCCCCAGCCACTTGTTTCCTCCTCTCTCTCTTTCCTTAAGGCCTCAGGTTTGGGTTTTTTTCTTTGTAATATCCACCTTTAGTCAAACTGAGGCATCCTGGGCCTTTCCTAGCCAATCACTGGACGAGCCTGAGAGCTGGCAGTTTTCTAAAGGAAACATGCCCAATGTAACTGAGCTCTATTAAGCAGGGAAGGACAGTCTGTCAGGCTGGCAACCACGTTTCTGATGTAACGAGTATGGAGTCAGCTGCCCCTTGCCCTCTCCCTTCAGTAGATCTTCAAGGTCTTGCTCACTGCCCGCTGCCATGGTGTGCGTGTGACTGTCAGACCAGTGGCGGAAATGGAGGTGACATTCCCATTTCTCAGTTCCCCATGGGCTTCAAAAAACTAGGGGGAAGGAAGAAGAAACAGAAACAAGTCTTTCAAGAAACCCGTTAATTAAGATTTAGCTAGAGAGTGGGAGCCCAGTGAACAGCAGGAAGCTTGTTAGATGAGGAACCTGGGGTCTCAGGGGTGGGCCCAGCTCTGCCGCGTTTTGGCGCTATGACTTCGGGAAGGTTGTTTCACCTCTTGGGGTTTCAGTTTCCTCATCTGGTTGGATGAGACTAAAATGGCTTCTAACTTCCCTTTCGGTTCTGACGGTCAGTTAGGCTAGTCTCTGATCTGAACATGGAAACTGGCATTGGTGAGCGAGCAGAACTAAGTAATGAAAATTCACTAGAAGCCCTGCTTTATGAAAGACAGAGAAAAAGAAAAGCTGATTCTGGAGTCATCAGTAAACATATACACATGTACATAGACACACACACACACACGAAAACATTGCAGAGAAGACTGTGCCAAGGAAGTGGCTGGACTCATTTTATCCATAAAAGCAGAACCGGGGTCCTGGGTGGTACGAATACAGCCCACCTCATCAAGGGAACTGAGACGGGAAAAGATGATGGGCCCTCATGTTGTCAATTCAGGTGAAAGCCAAGAAACATCAGTGGGAATCAAAATCTGTCTTCTACTGGAACCATTTTACCCTGTGGAACATTTTTATAAATAATATCAGCAGCATTGCCTAGATTCCTGTTAAAGAATTTCAAAGCAAAGAAAGGAACTTCAAACACTAGCTCACCTAACTTCCTAAAAAAAGGATTTATAGATTCCTTTTATTAGGTAGAGTGATTTTCTCACAAGTCACCATTTTTAAGAGACACTGTACCTCAATATCTCCCCAAGGCCCATGGTCAACTGGACTCAAAGCATCATAACATGACTCATGGATTCCTGCTTATCCTGTTCCTCCAAGCACCTGTGCTCTTTCCAAAGATGGATCCAGGAAACAATAGTCGCAAAGAGCTCACCCTCACACACCACAGTTTCATTCAAGGGACTCAGAAGAAATAGAGGTGGACTCTGCTCAGAAGCAGTTTAACAGCAGACACATCAGGATATGTGCTTATAGAAAAAGAAAAGAAAACACCCTACCGATGACCTCAATAGGCTCACCGCCTAGACCCGAGACCCGAACAGTTTCTTCTTCTTGCATCTCCCCATCAGATAACTTCGAACGCAGTAAACACTTTCTCCAGGTTTATTTCTGGAAGGTGAAGGGGCAGAGGTAGCGAAGAGATGACAAATTTGTGGAAAACTCCTGCCGGCCTTGAGACTTCCTTGTGGCTCTGCTGGTAAAGAATCCACCTGCAATGCAGGAGACCTGGGTTTGATCCCTGGGTTGGGAAGATCCCCTGGAGAAGGAAAAGGCTCCCCACTCCAATATTCTGGCCTGGAGAATTCCATGGACTGTATAGTAAGTACTGCTGCTGCTGTACTTCACTTCAGTCTTGTCCAACTCTACAACCTCATAGACGGCAGCCCACCAGGCTCCCCCATCCCTGGGATTCTCCAGGCAAGAACACTGGAGTGGGTTGCCATTTCCTTCTCCAATGCGTGAAAGTGAAGTCTCTCAGTCGTGTCTGACTCTTAGCTACCCCATGGACTTCAGCCCACCGGGCTCCTCCGTCCATGGGATTTTCCAGGCAAGAGTACATGGGGTCGCAAAAAGTCAGAAACCAGTGAGCAACTTTCACTTTCAACTGGAGGCGGGAAACTTGCTAAGCATGACCACAAGGTGGCGTTGACACCTCCCAGTCACTTTCTGATGATGGGGTTGAGGACACAGTGCCTCCAGGTTTTCAGAACTCATACCAGACCAGGACCCAGGAAAACTAGCTGACTGATCTGTAAAAGAAACAACAAAAATGGTAGCAAGAAAATGCAAAGCAAAATCCCAGTAATAGTTTAATCCACCCTACCCTTCATCTACCAGATCCCCACTCCACTACTCATGGAGTATGTAAGACACCCAGCACCTATGCCCTCCCACCTGGGAAGCCAGCAGCTCTCTGCACAGTGAAGCTGTTATTTCAAAGACAAATGTGAAGAACCAAGGTTGCCAATGAGTTCAGTGCCAAACCAAGCAATCTTTAATCACATTTATACTTTCAAAATCCAGTCCCAGAACCGAGCCATAGATTAAGGGACAACAGGTCATTATGGAATCTTCTCAAAGAGCCCTTTTAAAAGCACCATTTGAGAGCGGGTTTATGACTTCCTCTTTGTCCTCTCTTCTGGAGGATAAATGGGATCTGTGAGAACAGTGGGTACAACAAGCTGAGGGGGTTGAAATAGACTAGCTAGTGGCTTGGATTTGCAAATACTCCTGGGGCATGCAAACATTTTTCTTTTTCTTTTTTTACCATCCACTCAGAACTTCAGGGAAGGTGGAACCACTTACTCAGGATATGTGCTTTTCTATGATTTGCTTTCTTATCACCAGACTCCTATTCAATCTAATCCCTTACTTCCATTTCTTTCCCTCCAAGGGGGACACGAGGGCATCCCAGGTGGCTCAGTGGTAAGGAATCTGCCTGCCAGTGCAGGAGACGTGGGTTTGATCCCTGGGTTGGGAAGATCCACTGGAGGAGGAAATGGCAACCCACTCCAGTATTCTTGCCTGGGAAATTCCATGGACAGAGGAGCCTAGTGGGCTTCTGGGAAGAGCCAATTCATTGGAAAAGACCCTGATGCTGGGAAAGATTGAGGGCAGGAGGAGATGGGGGCGACAGAGGATGAGCTGGTTGGATGGCATCATTGACTCAATGGACATGAGTCTGAGCAAACTCTGGGAGATAGTGAAGGAAGGGGAAACCTGGCTTGCTGTAGTCCATGGGGTTGCAAAGAGTCGGACATGGCTGAGTGACTGAACAGCAACAAAAGGGAGAACTATATTTGCATCTCACTGTCCATTCTTAAAACATTGATAAGGAACCTCAGAAAGATTCACACTTCAGTTTCAATAATCCCAAGAGGGTGGGGTAATCTGCTTTCACTTGTCTCAAACTTGCCACAGCTGTAAGAAGAGCCTTGGGACCCCAGAGGCCTGTAGAGAATCTGGGAAGTTTAGGAGTCTTGCTTCTTGCACAAATCTCCAGATACCGAGAGCTGCTGATTCAGCCTCCCTGGGTGGCATGTTTTCCTCCCAGTAACAGTGACAGAGACGTTCTTTGCTCTAAGGACGAGTTATGGGGCCAGCTGCCTCACTGCCGCACTGCCTCTAGCCTTCCTCTGGTTCTACCTCAGGGTCCCTTGGCCAAGACCCTGAAGATCTGTGACTAAATGCATCCCTAAACCTTTGTTGCTCCTACCACCAACCCCACACAGATGGGACAAAGTTTTCCTCAGCAATTCTGGGGCATTCTGTCACTACCAGGCCAAATGAGCACCCACAGGCTAAAGGAAAACTCTTAAAAACAAATAAGGAAAAAACTCCAGGAAAATGGGTGTGCTGGTATAGGCCCAATATGAAAGAATGGCTCGAGTTCGTCCTAACTGTATGCAGGCTGGATTTACTGGTCTACTCTGGACGCATCAAGCTTTGAGAAACAACTGGGAAGGAAAAATTAAATGCAAAACACAAAATAACATAAAAAAGAAGCTGATGGGTCATTGGAGACTAAAAGCAAGCTTTTTACAGATGGCCCCACAGTAAGAATAGCAAATAAACAAACAAACAAAACAGAGACCCGAGTGAGGAGGCCTGGAAAAGGGACCAGCATTAGTCCTTTGAGTCCTGGCCCCCACCAGAGCTCCCATCAGTTCACCCGCTTCACAAGAGGAGGAGCGAAGGCACCAGAGGTCTTCACACCACAGAAATGAGAAGCAAAGCGGCTTTCTTTGCTTGCTCCACCTGTCTGCCTGGACTTTGCTTTTTCTTCACAGCAGCCACAAACCCGATTTGCCATCCCCAGCATTTCTGATTAATTTTTCAAGGTCACCCCTTGCCTGAAGCATGACTTCATTGCACCTGCAGCACTTCATTGTCCAAATGTCCTTGGCAAACCTCGCCATCTTTGGACAGAGTTGCACTTCCTCCCCACCGGAAATTCTTGCTCCTTCCCCAAGCTTAATAAGGCTACGGCAGAGCATCCAAAGATCACAGCTCCTGTTCCTCAGAAAAACCCCTGTCTGCTGTTTATTTCCTAAAACAGCTCCTCATTGTCGGCAGTGAGGCTGGGCTGGTGCTAAATTTCCAATTCATTTAACCCTTCTGGTCTCACAGGTCCCACTCTCCCAGGTACTCGCATTGGCTCGTTGGCACCAGGGTTCATGGGAGGCGGTGCAGACACCCCAGGAGGCCTGGAACACCGAAGCCTTGAGAGAGGGTTTGGATCCAGATGCATGGCCAGGAGGCGAATGCATGGATGATCACATTGTTTTCTTCCCATCACTGGTTTGGCAGCCCCCAGGAAGACCCTGTGTTGTTCAGTAATGTGCTCAACACAGCTTCCAAACAGCAAGTGTTGGGAACCTTCAGAGCTGGAAGGGTCTTTGAAGCTCATCTAAGCCATTCCTCTCATTTCATTTTCCAGGAAACTGAGGCCCAGAGAGGTTAGGCAACTTGCCCAAGTTCACACAGCTAATTAGTAACAGAGGTGAGATTAGATCTGGCATAGGCTCTTAAACTTTTCTCTCCCCAAATGAAGACTAAGAGAAACGGTATTGGTTATAAACATTTTATTTTCCAGATACTGTGTTAGAAGCTTGACATCTATTACTTTGTTAAATTTTCACCACATCTTGACTCAAGTTTAATCATCTTACAGATGAGTGAATAGAAGAACAGGAAGATTAAGTAACACGCACAAAGTCACACAGCTGCCAAGGAGAACCATAACGGGAAGCTCTCTAATTCTAAAGTCCATGCTTTTGCGGCTTCATGAGGCTGCTGCCCTTTATATTTATTTAGCCATGTGGCCACCATCTTGGATTTGCTAATGTCCTCACAAAGGGGCAACTTCCTCTCTCCTCTCTGTCTTTTAAGAAAAGGGAATTCTTGCTTTTTTTTTTTTTTTGCCACTACTCCAGGGGACCTTCAACCTCACCATCAGAAGTTAAGAAACATCCCGGCAACTTTTTCCTTTTTTCCTTTTTTTTTAAATTTGGGAAATGAAGGAGAGGGTCACAGTGGGTTGGGAGGAGAAGATAAGAACCAGAACACAAACACTGGTTCGCCCACCCCACTCCTTGGACAATATGAAGCCTCTGTCTCAGCCAACATTAGAAGAGGGGGCAATTCCAGGGTCATTTTTCTCAAACTGAGGCAGGAGACAAAGCCAGGATTGAGAAGGGGGATACCCCAGAATAAGCATGGCACGTGCTCCTAGAGTGTCAGCTTTACTCTTGAATTTGGGAGAGGAAGGACTGTATTATTCATGTATTCAAACCAATGCAGTTGGTATCAAATGCAGAAATGCTGAAAATGTTTAGGCTAAAGCCTGTAAGTTAAACACTGATTTGGGCTCCCTCCTTCCAAACTCTCAGGGTTACTAGGACCTTCATGGTTCCTTGCAGGGACAAATCAGTGAAAATTTTTGAGGAATGAGGCTAGAAAAAGGCAGGAGACAAATTACTTTTGTTTATTCCCTGATTTCTTTACCCGTCTCCCTACCTGCTTTCCCCTCCCAGTGGGCAGAGGGGCTCAGAGGACTGTGGCTATAATCTCAGCTCTCTTGGCTACTTTGGGGGATTTACAGGGAAATCAGTACTTGGCAACTTGTATTTTTCACTGCCTGGCCCGAACTCCAGACATGAGCCCCTTTCTCTTATTTGAACAACATTCATATGTAAGGAATAGATGTCCTGGGAGAGATCTCTGCATCCTGGTCCTCTCCCATGTTGGGGCTGCTTGGGCAGCAGTGACATCTCTGTGTTAGACGCAGCAGACATCATGGCTTACAAAAAATGTCAGCCAGGGAAGTGCTGCCCTGCCAACCCTCTGTCCCCACCCGTGCCCTCTCTGTTGCTGAACTCACACCACGGCCACACAGAGCAAGGTTTAGAATCCATACGAGCTACCGTTAACACACAGACTTCCCTTTCCTATCATTCCAACCTCAAAGACACTCCAGGCCCTAGGAATTCCCAGCTACCCTAAGCAAGTCACCGTGATCTTGAAGGAGCTGTTACCTGGGGCTCGGCAGCTGGAACCCACCCCAGTGGTCTCTAGACTGTTGTTCTGAGAAATCACAAACACCAAATCCTCCAGTCCCTCCAAATTTGAGTTTGTTGTTTTAACCTTTAACAGCCTTTTCAGGTAAAAAATAACAAAGATCGATTTACTCACTTTGTAGCTACACTGTGCCTGGAAAAGCATTTACTTAAAGACTAGAAAGACTAGATGGAAGAAAGGAAAAAAACAAGAACACATGGAGTACATACTCCTCAGGTGTTAAGTGAGCTAAAATAAAAATAAATACAGACAGAGGAAGGGAGAGGACAAACCAACTTCCCCCATCCTTCCATGGCACTGTAGCTCAAAGACTGGAATCTCTGCTTGTTAACCATTGTTAACTAGTATTTTTAGTCCTGGTTGCTTTTAGCCTCTGTATAGTTCCTTTTTTAAAACACATTTTCTATACGTTAATAAAAGATCCTGAAGGAATGACATGCTTTTGTGGAGTCCTGTGGGGAATCCTGGAGACGCATCTTTCTTCCCAGGAGGCTGGCTTTGCCTCTGCCCAGGCCCCATCCCCCACCCCTCAGGCTCACCCATCACTTTCACCAAAGCATCTTCCCAGAATCACCGTTTTGGGTGGTGGAAGGGTTGCTAGACCCAGTTCCATCGTGTGTGGGTTGGGGGGTGCTCCCCCACACCAACAAATGATTCTCCAACACTGTGAGTACAGGTGCCTTCCCTGGTGGGCCAGTGGTTAGGATGTCAGGCTTCCACTGCCGGGCTCCAAGGTTCGATCCCTGGTCAGGGAACTAAGATCCTGCAGATTGCTTGGTGTGGGAAAAAAGAGAGTCAGGTAAAGGGCTCAGTCTCACAGGACCACCCTCCACTTCAGACCCCAGTCACAAGCCCAGATTGCTACCCGTGCTTCTGACCAATGGGCTCCAAACTGGAGGTTCCAGTGACTGATTTGCCAGCATAGCTCACAGAATTCAGAGAATCATTTTCCTCAGTGGATCATTGGTCTGTCATAACAGGCTATATCTCAGGATATATCCTGAGGCTATATATATATATCCTCAGGAACAGTTCCACCTGTTCATCAACCTGGAAGCTCTCTGAACCCTGTCCTTATAGGTTTTTATCAGGTATTATGTGATTGATTAAATCATTGGCCATTTGGTGATTGTTCCAACCTCCAGTCTCTCTCTCTTCCTTCCCTGGAGGTCAGGGGGTGGGGCTGAAAGTTCTAACAGTCTAATCAGGTGGTTGGTTCTCCTAGCAACTAGCCCCCATCCTTGCTGCTGCTGCTGCGTCGCTTCAGTCGTGTCCAACTCTATGTGACCCCATAGACGGCAGCCCACCAGGCTCCCCCGTCCCTGGGATTCTCCAGGCAAGAACACTGGAGTGGGTTGCCATTTCCTTCTCCAGTGCATGAAAGTGAAACGTGAAAGTGAAGTCACTCAGTCGTGTCTGACTCTTTGAGACCCCATGGACTGCAGCCTACCAGACTCCTCCACCCATGGGACTTTTGAGGCAAGAGTACTGGAGTAGGTTGCCATTGCCTTCTCCGAGCCCCCATCCTTAGGTGTTTCCAAAAGTCACCTCATTCACCTAACCAGACAACTTTATCACTTCTCAACTTTCAGGAAATCCCAAGGGTTTGGGGAATGGTAAGCAGGACAGATGGATGGAGACAAATATATATTTATTATAAACCACAGTAACATAGCCAGGCTGATCTCACGCTCAGTGCCTTGCTACTGCATCTGTGTCCCTTGCCTCCTGTTTCCCCATTCTCTCATCATGTCCTCGTTATTTCTATCCTCTCCTTCTTCTCTCCACCTCCTTCTCCTCCTCTCTTCTTTCTTCATCTTTCTCTCTCTTCCTTCTGCATCTCCCACTCTCTCTGAATTCTCCATCTCACCTTTTGTGTTTACCATCAGGAAAGGTCACTGCTGGGTGACAGCCTCTGCTGGATGCCCCAGCATCACCCAGACTGGTCCTGTCTATGATTTTGAGTTCTTGATCAGCCACAAAGACTGACTCATTGTCCAGTTCCTCCAAGCCTGGAGTGCCCAGTGGTAGCCAGATCGCCGAGGCTCTAGTGCCATCTATGGGCACCAATGGAGAATGTCTAACAGGCACAGCCTGCCAAGCTGCCTACCTTAGGCTCAGTCAGTCTCCAGCTCCTGCTTCTCAGACTTGTCACCTAGAATAACATTTTCCCTTTCTCTCCCTTGAGAACAGACCCGGTGCCCAGGGTCAGATCAATTCTAATATCCAGGTAACATTAGGTGAGAGCTGGCTGAGCAACAGGGCTTCCCCTGGTGGCTCTGTGGTAAAGAATCCTCCTGCCAATGCAGGAGATGTGGGTCTGATCCCTGGGTGGGGAAGATCCCCTGGAGAAGGCAACCCACTCCAGTATTCTTGCCTGGGAAATCACATAGACAGACTGCCTGGCTGCAGTCCATGGGGTCGAAAAAGAGCTGGACGCGACTTAGCAACTAAACCACAACAAGACAAGTAACAGCCCCAGGAGCAGGGTCATGACGAAAACTTCCATCCAGTTCAGTTCTGCAGGCACGCAGAGCCAGGAAATACAGAGAGGACTGTGACAGCGTGTAGGTGCCATAAACCCAGATAGGTTCCTCCCCAGCTGGACAGGGAGGTCTACCTGGAGGGCTGGGTCTCAGGACAACAGGAACTCGCTAAAGGAAAGACAAGGAGGGAGCAGTTAGAAGGAGAGTCTGAGGGCATGAAACAGCGCAACCTGTGTGAACAGGACCAAGAGTGGTGAGCAGTCACGTTGGCCTGGCTCCCTGGGGCTCTGGGCAGGGGTGTGGCGACAGAGTTGCTCACAGGGACAGACAGAGCACTGTGAGATCCCAAGGCCAACAGGCAGAGGCTTTTCTCCACATCTCCATATTAAAAGGGAGACACAGAGTGGACGTTAAAAGGGGGACAGATTCCCAGCCTTGGAAATAATAATAATTTTTTTTTAAATGTTTATTTCTCCTAGCCTTTTCCAGGTACCAGCAGGCCTGTCCTCAACCCTGGGGCCATGTGAGAAACAGGAACAAAATCCCAGCTTCCAATCACATGACAATTTGCCCTGGATGGTGGCAACCCACTCCAGTATTCTTGCCTGGGAAATTCCATTGGCAGAAGGGGTCCCAAAGAGTTAGGCACGACTGAGCACAGATGCAGGAAGGCAGACACCCTACAGAGAGGACAGAGCACTTTTCTTAGCCTTTCCCTGTGCCTCATTTCCTAAAAATCAGATTTCTGTAATATCAGACAAGAGAGGCCCCTTTTTAAATAAGCCACATTTCTGGATCCTATTTTAAATAAGCCACTCCCCAAATCCATATGTCAGAATTATGTTACCAGAGGAGGGATCTTTATAGTATTTGGATAAAACCCATCCATGAAATCTCATTCTGAATGTTATCTGGGAAAAAGAGACCAAAGAGATATAGGGATAAAGGGATACAGTGGAAATCAAAGGCATCTCAAGAATTTGTATTTATTCCTGAAGAGGCTGAATGCAAAGCTATGTTCTAGCTTAAATGAGCATAATTCACTGATTGCTTAAGACCTCTGGGTACATTGACAACCATCTGAACACAGATTTAATCACTGCTGTGTTGTGGGAATGAAGAACTGCCATGGGTGAAATTTAAAAGTGGGTTATTAAGCAAGAGAAATGTTGGCAACATTAGTAATCGGTGCAATTACCAAAAACATGACCTAAAGCCAGTAGCATCTTCTCCCCGCTAATGATCCCAGCAGTGATCTCTTTGCCAGGCAGCAGTAAGGCACATCAGGGTGGAGTAAGAGCCCAAGGGGTCCGTATCTCACCTCACGTGTGAAATGTACAAGAGTCTCCATTGCCCAGGATTTCAGTTCAGTTCAGTTCAGTTCAGTCGCTCAGTCATGTCCGACTCTTTGCCACCCCATTAACTGTAGCACTCCAGGCCTCCCTGACCATCACCAACTCCTGGAGTTTACCCAAACTCATGTCCATTGAGTCACTGAAGGCATCTAACCATCTCATCTTCTGTTGTCCCCTTCTCCTCCTGCCTTCAATCTTTCCCAACATCAGGGTCTTTTCAAATGAGTCAGCTCTTCGCATCAGGTGGCCAAAATATTGCAGTTTCAGCTTTGACATCAGTCCTTCCAATGAACACCCAGGACTGATTTCCTTTAAGATGGACTGATTGGATCTCCTTGCAGTTCAAGGGACTCTCAAGAGTCTTCTCCAACACCACAGTTCAAAAGCATCAATTCTTCGGTGCTCAGCTTTCTTTATAGTCCAACTCTCACATCCATACATGACTACTGGAAAAACCATAGCCTTGACTAGACGGACCTTTGTTGACAAAGTAATATCTCTGCTTTTTAATATGTCTAGGTTGGTCACAACTTTCCTTTCAAGGAGTAAGCGTCTTTTAATTTCATGGCTCTGCAGTGATTTTGGAGCCCCAAAAAATAAAGTCAGCCACTGTTTCCACTGTTTCCCCATCTATTTGCCATGAAGTGATGGGACCGGATGCCATGATGTTAGTTTTCTGAATGTTGAGCTTTAAGCCAACTTTTTCACTCTCCTCTTTCACTTTCATCAAGAGGCTTTTTAGTTCCTCTTCACTTTCTGCCATAAGGGTGGTGTCATCTGCATATCTGAGGTTATTGATATTTCTCCCGGAAATCTTGATTCCAGCTTGTGCTTCTTCCAGCCCAGCATTTCTCATGATGTACTCTGCATATAAGTTAAATAAGCAGGGTGACAGTATACAGCCTTGACGTACTCCTTTTCCTATTTGAAACCAGTCTGTTGTTCCATGTCCAGTTCTAACTGTTGCTTCCTTACCTGCATACAGGTTTCTCAAGAGGCAGGGCAGATGGTCTGGTATTCCCGTCTGTTTCAGAATTTTCCACAGTTTATTGTGATCCACACAGTCAAAGGCTTTGGCATAGTCAATAAAGCAGAAATAGATGTTTTTCTGGAACTCTCTTGTTTTTTTGATGATCCAGCGAATGTTGGCAATTTGATCTCTGGTTCCTCTGTCTTTTCTAAAACCAGCTTGAACATCTGGAAGTTCGCTGTTCGCATATTGCTGAAGCCTGGCTTGGAGAATTTTGAGGATTACTTTGCTAGCGTGTGAGACGAGTGCAATTGTGCGGTAGTTTGAGCATTCTTTGGCATTGCCTTTCTTTGGGATTGGAATGAAAACTGTGGCCACTGCTGAGTTTTCCAAATTTGCTGACACAGCACCTGCTATGGACCAGACCTGGCCCTGGACGTGCAGAGATTAAAGGGCTGCCTCCCACCGGCAGAACTTTAGCTTCTTTTTGCCTCTTTCTATTTCCATCCACTGATACCAAACTCCCTATTCCCCAATTAATATTCCATACATATGTGAGTAAAGAGCCTCGCTTCAAAACTTTTAAAGTTAAATAGAGCAAGTTTTCCAAATTTGTGTTTATGTGTTCATGAGGAACTGGAAAGAGATGTACAGTAAAAGAATTCAATCAGCTAGGATAAGGGTTGTCCTTTCAATATCGACAGTTGGTTTCTTTGGTCTGCTTTTTTAACTCAGACACATTTAAAACACTTCAGGCACTAAGAAATGTGGCAATCAGGGAAATACTTGAATCCAAAAAGCTAACAGAACCTTCTCAAATGACTGATTCCTATACAATCTTTCTTGGGAGGCAGGGGGTCGGGGGGATGGCATCAGAAGATGTTGTTCTGGTGCTTTGGGATGTGGATGGCCTTTAATGCCTTACATAAGAATTGCTATGCCCAGAGATGACCACTAAACACACATTCATAGCTTGTGTAAAAGCTTTGGGTCTGCTCTTCCTGACAAACAATAAGCCCTTTAGAGGTTTCTGGGAAATGAGTATAAATTACAAGAAATGCAGTGGCAATTATGAAAATTCAATATGCTAGCTGTACAGGAAATTTAAAGATCCAAGGAAAACAGAGAGAACTCTGAGGGAATGCGTAAATTACCTCTGGGTGCAAGCAATACCTGGTGTGATTTGTGACCCACACTCACTTTTTATGACTTTTCTGCCCCACAAAAATAAAACCCACAGAGTAATAACCAAAACTCGTATTTACAACCAAAGCTACCCTGAAACAATGAGCAGCAATGACAGCCTGGATTGCTTTTAAAGGCAACTCAGCTGACTTACTGACTTAAATGAGAGAAGGATCACCAGGGAGGTCAAGGTGCAACCACCTGCCCTCCCCCTCCCCCAACCCCACCCTGTACCCTTTAGAGACTCTGAGACATTTATGTAAATCTACTTTTCACCATTTCTGTCCTCCACCCAAGAAATGATTGAATTTTAACTGAGTTTGAATTACCATGCTTGCTAGAGGCCAGGGTGTCAATACAGCAGTACGATGGACATTTTGGTAAGATAATTCTTTGTTGCGGGAAACTGTCTTACACATTGTAGAATATTTAGCAGTGTCACTGGTCTCTACTCACCAAACTCCAGTGGGATCACCCCCTCACCAGTCAAAAATACCTGCAGACATTGCCAAATGCCCCCTAAGGAGCAAAATAACAACCACCGTCTAAGGAGACATCACTAAAGAAGACGACTTCAATACCAACCTCACTGAAGCAACCTTTTCAGAAGCTTCAGCCGGTCCCTGTCAGTCCAAAAGACAAAAGAGTCGCCCAAACTGAACGCTGCTGTAGCTTTTCTATTGAATTTCTTTTTATATAATTTATAAAAGTTTGAAAAGAATCTATCTGTGCTTTTTTTAGTTTCATTTTGTTGGAATTACTCTGGGTACTTTTGCGATATAAGATTAGATTCCAAGGCAGAAAGTAGAATTTATCAGATGGTGCTTACTGAAAATGAGAGTTTGACTTACAAATGGTTCCATTTGTCATGGCTCTCCAGGAATCAATTAAGTCTCAAACCTAGGGTCACTGGGAAATTAGACCTTTGGCTCTGTTGCTTCATCTGATGGACAATAATAAATGGTATCGATTGTCTAAGATCCCTAGATACTGCACAATTTCATATGTCCTGAAGGTTGCTCAAGAAAAGAGAAATCAAGGGAGAGTTGGGTAACAAAGACTGGAGCCAGAAAACTCTACTTAGGTCCAGGATTCTGATCCAATAAGCAAGGAGAACCAACATCAGTGCCTGTGTTCCCCAGGAGAAAGTGCACATCCAAGTTACTTGCCTAAGAGGGTCCTCTGTGATGCTGGGGAAAGCAACAAGCTAACCAGACCCCCAACCAGGGAGAACTTTTTAATTGGGTCACAAAAATAGAAATGGAGCAAAACGGGAAAATAGATAGCTGTCCGTGAAAGAAATCTACTGCAACACGTGACAGAGAAGCACACCTACCATTAAACCCCTTTCCCCAGCTCACCCGCCCAAACAAGCTCTTCCACAACAGGAAGGGGGATGCAGGGAGAGATGCCATTTTTCAGAGGAGTCACCAGGCTGATTTTTCTTTCCTAGTGTCCCAGCCATGCCTGTGGGGCCACTTGGCCTAGTTTTGTCCTTAGAAAAATACATTACCATAGTAGATCATCTGTAAAGTTATGTTACCTGTAAAGGTTATTTGGGATCAGGGGAGGATCCACATGCCAGTGTGACGGACAGCTCTCTTGGTCAGATGGGACAGGTCTGGTTCAGTCTCTCAAAAACTTCTGATGAGATCCCTTTCCTGTAGGGATGTGCACAGTCACAGAGCTCACAGCAAGGGAGAAAAATGTGGGATTCACAACTTGGTGCCATAAGAGATGTGGTGCTTTCCATCACGGTCTTTTCCACCACAGAATTTTCTTCCAGATCAATGAGAGCCGACCCTCTCTGATTGGGGTCTGGCTTTATCAGATTTCTAGACCATTTGTTTCTCTTCCAAGACTAAACCCCTCGGAAGAGTCAGTCCTCCAGTTTGGTGGACTGGAGAGGGTGTATTTTCTTTCCAAAGGCTTGGGTGGGGGGGATTGGGAAAGTACCAGAGAGAAGAGTATTCCCCTCATCTGTGAGCTCCTTGGGGGATGAGGCTGGGTTTTCCATTTCTATTCCTAAAATTCAACCCAGCCCTCTGTAGGGACTCAATACAGAATTGATGTAAACTGAATCAAATTAATCCTATTTCACATCTACAAAAGAGATTCAGTAAACAACATTAATTACGCTAAAGTTCAAATAGAGCTCTAAAATAGCACACTCTGAGACTTATTTGAGGAAGAGAGGAAAGAATCCTGGCTATTTGGTCAGAGGTATATGTAATGGAACCATTTCTACCACTTACTGGTAACACTCCCCAGGGTAAGTCCTTTTGCCTCTCTGAAGCTTAACGTCTTCACCTCTAAAATGGGAACAAGAGTAGCCATACTTCCTACTTCACAGACTACCGTGAGAGGCAGACATTAAAATGCGCAGAAAATGTTTTCAAGTAAGTGTTCTCACTACTGCAAATGTGCTAACCTGCTGAAGGTATAAAAATGTTGAAAATCATGCTTAAACCGCAACTACCTTCCCAGCAGTGTTATGAGCTAAAATTTCACCAACCTAGTTCCCTAAAGCAACTTACTGCCTTAAAAAATGCCCTGGGCAAAATAAGAGCCTCAGCTTGCTATCATGGGTCAGCCAATGGCTACCTGAGAACAGGAGGGGGCAAAAAGATGAGAAGCCAGAGAACAAGGAACAGGGGACACAAGAGTGGAACAAAGCAGGCCCAGCGGAGGTCTGCCCACCAGTGACTCTTTTGGTGAAGAGAGGTGAAGGGGAACAGGCAGTGTTGAAAGCCAATCCAATATGGTCCAGAGCTACTGTCTAAGGACAGCCTGGTTCCAGCTCATCCCCCAACCAGACCCTTCCCTGGGACACTGAATCAGGACCAGAGAGACCCTGGCAGCCACCAGAGACTCTTAACAGCCCTCTTTCAGATTCGTGGATGAGATCCTCCCTTAGATCTGTATTTATCAAAACTCCTCACAGACCACACCTGGTTGTGGTTGAAGTCTGCTGGGCTCAGGCTTTAGGCCCCCAAAGGGCATGCTTCACCAGCACAGATGACAACTTCTACTGTGAGGGCTCCCATCTGGCTTCTGAGAAACTGTGGGCTTCAGTTATGTTAAGTGCAGCATCTGGGGCTATAGCCCAGATGCTCAAGGGACAGAGAGCCCAAACACTGCCATCAGCCCTCTTATATTCTCCCGATATGAGGCTCAGATCCTTACCCTCACTTCTACATGAATATGAAACACGTTGGAAGAATATTCATTTGAAAGGGCCATTGTTCTGGATGCCCATGTCTCAACCCAGGCTTGCCCTCCAACTTTGCTAAGCCCCACATAAGAGTGTCTTTTTCTGCTCCTCAGTGTGTATGTGCTCAGTCGCTCAGTTGTGTCTGACTCTGAGACTCCATAGATTGTAGCCCACCAAGCTCCTTTGTGCATGGGATTCTCCAGGGAAGAATGCTGGAGTGGTTGCCATTCCCTTCTCCAGGGGATTTTCCCGACCCAGCAATGGAATCTGTGTCTCTTGCATTGGCAGGCAGATTCTTTACCACTGAGCCACATGGGAAGCCTTTCTGCTCCTCAGAATGGACCCCAAACTTCCTACTGACAGAAGCTTGGTCTCTCAGAGAAGGCCCTGATCCCACTCCAGAGCTGAGCACTCATCTGTCCCCCTCCAGCTATGACATTGGGACCATAGCTTTGCACAACCCAGCTCTGATTCTGCCTGGTGCTACAGGGGGCAAAAGGCTCATAGCCACCTTCAGAGCTATTCATCTGTCCCAGGTCCTGACCTAAGAAAAGAAGAGGAACAGAAATTATCACCTTCACATGAGTCCTCAGCTCCCACTTACACCCAGGGGCATAGACAAATTTGCGGTTCATCGAGCCAGTGTTTTCACTCTGGTAGTGTCACATGGACTGGACAGATGTGCTGGGCACTAGAGCCCCTCTGGTGCTGTTTTCCCCCGTCAAGGCATGGTAAAAGTGTGACATGAAAGTGTTAGTCATTCAGTCATGTCCAGCTCTTTGCAACCCCATGGACTGTAGCCTGCCAGGCTCCTCTGTCTATTGGGATTCTCCAGGCAAGAATACTGGAGTGGGTTGCCTTTCCCTTCTCCAGGGGATCTTCCTGACCCAGGGATCGAACCCAGGTTTCCAACATTGCAGGCAGATTCTTTACCATCTGAGCCAGCAGGGAAGCCTCATCAAGGCACAGTACTGAATACTGAAAGCAAGAGCGTTTCTCCCTGCACAAAGAGCCCGCTGCCAAAAAGGCGCCACAGGGCAGGGAGGAAGACGTCCTTCAATATAACTTCTCATCTGAGCCCCTCAAGTATTCCTGACCTAGAGAATCCATTCACTCATTTTTCATTTGTTTGTACATTCATTCATTCACTCACTCAACAAAGAGTCACTGAACACCCCCTGTCTGTCCTCACTGTGCAAAGAACTGATAGAAAGCCAGGGCCACTCGAGCGCAGATGGATGGTGAGTGGGTAATACAGAAGCACCCATGAAGGAGGGCAGGACCTCATCAGACAGGGCCTTGCTAGACACATGTGAATTCTGACCCAATTTAAGAGTAGTGGGAAGCCACGAGATGAGTGAGCAGATTCTAAAAAGGAGCGAGATGATTATACATGCATTTAAAAGAGTTGACTCTGGCTCTCATACAAATGACTAGGGGATGCACAAGATGTGGCTGGGGGGGCAAGTCAGGAGTGGTTCAGATGAGAAATCAAGTGGTTTTAGCAGAGTTGGGGAGATAAGCATAGTCAAGAGATGTTTAGGGTGTAAATCGACAGAACTCGAACATGTGGATGAGCAACACTGTGGTCACAAGATGGCCTGTAAGATTCTCGGTCGCATGACTCTATGGACAGTGGCCATGCAGGAAGTCGCAGGCACTAGGTAAGAACCAAAGGCAGGAAACTCCATTTCACATGTCAGATAGAGGCACTCTGAGATATCCAAGTAAGAGGGCAGTTGCACGTACAGGTCTGAAGTTAAAGGAAGGGCATGAGTCAGAGACACCTGGGGATCACATACAGAGTGAGTTTCATGGACATGTGACCTGGACAGTCACACAAGGCCCCACACTTAGAAGAGCTCCACTGGTCTAATGTTCTGCAGCTATTATCTTGAAATTCTGAATAAAGTGATCCACATTTTTATTTTTCAGAAAGTCCAGTAAATTGTAGAGCTGGTCCTGAACACATATGATATCAAGAAGGATACTGAGAATAACTGAAGCTGCAGACATGGATTCGTTTTGTTCATCACACAAATATATGGAGAACTTGGTGTGTTTCAGGCATTGGTCTATGCACTGGGGATATAGCAGAGAACAAAAGAGACAAAAATATCTGCCCTCATGGACTTTATATCATGGTGAAAATGAAAGTGTTAGTCATTCAGTTGTGTCCGACTCTTTGCCACCCCATGGACTGTAGCCTGCCAGGCTCCTCTGTCTATTGGGATTCTCCAGATAAGAATGCTGGAGTGGGTTGCCATATCCTCCTCCAGGGGATCTTCCTGACCCAGGGATGGAACTCATGTCTCTTATGCCTCCTGCATTGGCAGATGGGTTCTTAACCACGAGCACCACCTGGGAAGCCCAGCCCTGGCCTCTACCACCAGATACCAGCTGCACACACATGCACACGCACCCGAGTTTTGACAAACAAAACTGTCCCCTGGGGGAAAAATCATGCCCTGCCCTTTGAAAACCACCCCTCTGAGGACAGGGCACAGTGGTTCAGGCCTAAGCCAAGCAAGAAAATCCTAACCCAGCCCACAGTTAGTGGTTCAAGGTGAACAAAGTCCCAAATTAGTTCCAGAAAATTGAGACAAACATTTTTTAGCAGGTTCCAAGAATAAAACTCCCACTGCCTCTAAATTTTGGGGTTTATGGGTGAAACACTTAGAACCAGTGTACCCTATTTCTTTTCATGAAAAATGTCAGGTTCAAAATGAACCTAACACCACATGAGGCTAAACAGAGATGCTGAAAGAAACTGGGTTCTGATTACATAGTTAAGCTTCAGAATCCAGTCTGACCTAGATTTGTGAAAACATCCTCTTTTTTTGTTTCAGACAGTTTCAGTTGGGTTTTCTGTTATTTGATACTAAAAGAATCTTAACCTATAAAATACAGTAAGTAGGTTCATGATATGTAGGCCCCAGGAAATTTTTGACTCAGTCTAAAGAATACCTACCAATAACTTCCAGTTTTGAAAAAACAAATTAAGAGAAGTTGACATTGCCTCTTTCCAACCTTGACCTTCACCACAACCATCCTCAAAGTCATGTCAGTTGCATACTTAAATGGATAATGTCAAAAGAGTTCCATCAGATATCCCCCATCAACATATCCTCGATTCCTAGCTCATCCAGAATGGTCCCAAGATACCCTATATATATAGAAGAAAGGAAAAGTTAACCAGAAATTAAATTCTAGATGTTTGTTGTTGTTTAGTAGCTCGGTCATCTCCAACTAATCACTACCCCATGGATTGAAGCATGCCAGGCTTTCCTATAT
This sequence comes from Bos indicus, assembly GCF_029378745.1. Taxonomy (NCBI): domain Eukaryota; kingdom Metazoa; phylum Chordata; class Mammalia; order Artiodactyla; family Bovidae; genus Bos; species Bos indicus. The sequence continues at coordinate 57,325,171 of NC_091775.1, read as the reverse complement.
CTTCTGGAGTTTGCTCAAACCCAAGTCCATTGAGTCGGTGATACCATTCAACCATCTCATCCTCTGCCACCCCTTCTCCTTTCGCCTTCAATCTTTCCCACAGTCAGGGTTTTTTCCAATGAGTCGATTCTTTGCATCAGGTATTGGAGTACTGGAGCTTCAGCTTCATCATTAGTCCTTCCAATGAATATTCAGGGTTGATTTCCTTTAGGATTGACTGGTTTAATCTCCTTGCTGTCCAAGGGACTCTCAAGAGTCTTCTCCAGCACCACGGTTCATAAGCATTAATTCTTTGGCACTCAGCCTTCTCTGTGGTCCAACTCTCACATCCACACATGACTACTGGAAAAGCCATAACTTTGACTATATGAACCTTCTTAGGCAAAGTGATGTCTCAGCTTTTTAATATACTATCTAGACATTTATATTATTGTTTTGTGATGACACTGGGAAATTAACCCAGCTAGCGCAGCTGTTGTCAAAAACTGTAGTCCACAGGGTCCATTTTCAGGGTACCCTAAAAATCCAAACACCTTTATAAGGATAATAAGATAAAATTTACCTTTTTCATTACATTGACATTTGCATCAATCATGGTAAAACTTCAGGCACCTCAGGACAAATCAAAGCAATGGCAACTAACTAGACACATAGCAGTATTTTTAACTAGCACTAAAAAAAAAAGTCATTTTCCCTTAAGAATGTCCTTGATGAAAAAAATAAAAATTATTAATTTTATTGCATCTTGATCTTCAGTGCATGTCTTTTTAATTCTGTGTGGCTAAATGGGGAGAATTCTTAAAGGACTTTTGTGGCATACCCAAGTACAATAATTATCTCAAAGAGAAGAATTTATGCAATTGTTTGAGTCACCAGCTGAACCAGTTGGTTTTTTTATTTTCATGGAATGCCATTTTTACTTGAAAGAACAACTGACAGACTAACTACAGATTTTCAGACTTTGGTAGAACTTTTCTTAAAAATGAGCCAAGTGAGCCTGTCATTTTGAGGAAAACAATTGACAGTATTTGCAGCTAGTGATAAAAAATTGAGCTCTCAAGAGAAAATTAGAATTTTGAAAAACTTGTATCCACCATGCTAAGCTTGACAGCTTCAAGAATCTTAAGAAAATTGCTGATGAGATCGGTAGTGATGTTTAAAGATGTGATTGTTTGATTTTGTGTAACAGAATACATCAAATTTGAAATATCTACATAACTCATTGAATGGTTTTTCTATTATAGTTATGTTTTCTATGTCATTTTCCTATTGATCTTAGAAGTTATTTTTATGTATTCTAGATAGAAAGCATTTGTCAGTTATGTGTGTACTTCAAATATCTTTTTTCACTCAGTTGCTTGTTTTTCCACCCTTTTATGGTGTCTTTGATAAAGAGAGTTTCTGATTTCAATGTAATCGGGTTTATCAATCTTTCCCTTAGTGGTCAGGGTTTGTTGGTCTTGTTTTTTGAGACATGAATATATTCTCTTGTGGTATTTGTGGTTTTATCTTTTACATTTAGCTTTTTAACCTACCTAGAATTTTTTATTAGGTAGAATTATATGAAGTTGCCTTATTTGACTGTTTTGGGCCTGTAAGATAATAGTTTTCTATAGCTCAACACAATGTATGATATGGGCAGGGACATATTTTCATTTTTTTCCATATGAATAAAAATCTTCCCAGTACTGTGTATTTAAAAATCTATCCTTGCCCACTGATCTTCAATGCCACCTTTCTTTTTTACTATCCCAGACCCAATACCACATCATCTCAATTATTCTGGCTTTAAAATAACTTGATATCTGTAGAGCAAGACCTCTTACCTTATTCCTTTTCTTCAATAGAGTTTGACTATTCCTGTCTTTTTTAACTTCCAAATAAATTTTAGAATCAGTTTGTTAATTTCCACCAAAAAAATGTGGTATTTTTCTTGACATTATATTGATCCTACACATTAATTTGGAAAAACAGGCCTCCTCACAGGTTGAATCATCTCATCAGTGAACACAGAATATCTCTCAATTTACCGTGTCTTCTTTAATGTCTCTCAGGATTATAATTTTCTTCTAAGAGGTCTTACACATCTGTCACTAGATTTCCTGCCAGCTACATTTTGGCTTTGAGATTTGATTTCACTGTATTTACAAGCTAATGTTGGCCTATTATTGTTTCACGAATGCTGGCAGAAGACAGGAGACTCCTGCAGAAAAGAAAACTCTTATTACTCCCAGTAAGAAGCATATGCATTGGTTTTCCTTGATTCGAGTCCCACAAAGGAGCCCAGATGTACCGAATCTGTCCACGTAGTGGGTTTGCTTTATGGGTAAGGATCACTGAGCATGAGAAACCGATTATTTTATCGCGAGCAATAAGCAAGCTTGCTCTTTGTCCCAGAGGAAGACATTATTTCATCCCTCAAGAACTCTCAGTGCCAAAACAACCTTACGATCTGAGTCATGTAAGAGTTGTCAGGACCATGAGCTCTTGACATATCCAATAAAACATGCAGGCATATGAAAGACTCCTGGAGGAGGATCTCCCAACAGTATTTCCCAGAACCTTGTAAAAATGTCAAGCTTTTTTGTCTGTTGCTGATACAGAGAAATATCATTGAATTTTTCACATTAATTTATTATCTAATAATCTTGGCAGTTTAGGTGCTAAGTCATGGCTGAATCTTGCGCCCTCATGGACTGTAGCCCACCAGACTCCTCTGTCCACGGGATTCTCCAGGCAAGAATATGGGAATGGGTTGCCATTTCCTTCTCAAGGGGATCATCCTGACCCAGGAATCAAACCTGGATCTCCTGCATTGCAGGTAGATTCTTTACCAACTGAGCAATAAGGGAAGCCCTCTAATAATCTTAATAAATTCATTAATTCTAATAACTTCTCCTTGGATGTTATAGGAGTTTATAAATAAAGTGATATTTTGAGTAATGAAATGTTTCTTTTGATTCAAACTTTGCATCTTTTATTCTTTTTTTCCCTGCTTTATTTCACTGGCTAAACTAGAGTAATGCTGAGGCAACAGATGACGGTACTCTTATTCTTTAGCTCAAAGACAAAGCTTTTGATGTTTCACCATTTTAGATCATGCTTTCTCTAGTTCTCTTCCCCTACTTCTGCCAAAACCCTTTATTAAATTAAAAAATTCCTTTCTATTTCCAAGTTTCTGAGCAATTATAATAAATGGACCACATTTTTCTGTATCTATAAAATTATTGCATGATTTCCCTCCATTCATCTAGTAATATTAAAACAAATTTAATTTTCTAATGTTAAAACCTTGTTTTATTGAGATAAACTTGACTTTGTCATTTTTATACACTGTTAAATTTGATTGGCCTTTCTTTATGCTTATGTTGGCATTTGAAGTATAAACTCTCAAAGTACTGCTTTAACCTCATTGCACACATTTTAATTGGCAGTATTTTTTATTATCATTCCATTTAAAGTAATCTGTAATTTCTCTAAACACTTCTTCTTTGAACTGATTATTTAGCAGTGTGCATTCCAATTCTAAACATACTTTTTAAATTACCATTTTATCATTGATTCCTTCCTAATTGGATTGAGCTGAGAATACCCAATCTATGTTATTCAGCCTTTTAAAATTTGTTAGGTTTTGCTTTATGGCTCAGCATACAGAAAAACTTTGGAAATATTCTGTGAATTTTGAAAAAAATGCATTTCCCAGTCAAGTCAATTATACATATCCATTAAATCAAGGTTTTTTTCATCATGTTGTTCAAATATTCTATATTCCTACTGATGTTTTTTATCTACTTGTTCAATAATTACTGAGAAAAGAGTATTAAAATGACCCATTGTGACTGTAGATTTTCTTTTCTCCTTGTAGTTATCATTACTTGGCTAGAGATCTAGAAGTTTTGTTACTAAGGTACATATGATTTTAAATTATATCCTTTTGGAGAATTTAACTTTTTATTGAAGTGGTCCTCCCTGTCACTAGAAAAAATTTGGCCTTAACGTCTATATTTTCTGATCTTAAAATAATTGCACTTGGGGACTTTCCTGGTGGTCCAGTGGTTAAGAACCCACCTTCCAATGCAGATGGTGAAGGTTTGATCTCTTGTCGGGGAACTGAGATCCCACATGCCACAGAGCAACTAAGCCTGCGTGCTCTAGAGCCCACACACGCACCACAACCGGAGAACCTGCACACTGCAATTACCGAGTCCACTGGTTCTAGAGCCTGTGCTCTGCACCTAGAGAAAGCCTATGCACCACTCTGAAGACCGAGCACAGCCAGAAATAAATAAATTTGGGGAAAAAGTAATTGCACCAGCTTCCTTTTGGTTAGATTTTTTCTGATACATCTTTTTTCACTTATTTTCTTCTGTGCACTCTTTCTACATCTTGTTATATGTTTCTTTTATTAATAGCACATAGTTAATTTTGTATTTCACCAAATCAGATCATCTTTCTTTCTCTTAACTGTGGCATTTATTCCTTTTTGTTATTGATAGACTTTATTTTTAAGAACAGTTTTAGATTTATAGAAAAATTGCAAAGATTCTTTAGAGAGTTTTCATATTTCCCACATCCAATTTCCCCTACTGTTAACGTTTTTACATTCATACAGGACACTTGCTCTACTTGATGAACCAATATTGATACATCATTATTAACTGACATGTTTTGGAGAGGAATACCATAGAGATAAAGTGCCATTTTCATCACGTCAGATCAAGTGTACATGCTATCAACATGTATTATCACCGTTGATATTGACCTTGATCACTTGACTGAGATCATTTTTATTAGGTTTCTCTATTGTAAAGTTAGTCTTCCCCACCCCCACCCCCCATACTCTAGTCTTTGGAAGGAAGTCACCATGTGCCACCCATGCTTAAGGAGTAGAAACTCATGTGTCACCTCCTTGAGCGCAGACTATGCATGTAATATACTTGAAATGTTTCCGCAGAGGAGAAATCTCTCTTTCTACTCCATTTATTTATTTATATCAATACAGACTCATGGATATTTGTTTCTAGTTTGGCATATAAACCAATATGACTTTATTTCTTGCTTGAATTGCTCCAGCTTTGGCCACTGGGGACTCTTTGGGTTGACTCAATGGCCCCTTTGATCTACCTACATCAGTATGAGGTGTCTGTTTGCTTGTCCATTTCTTTTTTAGCATTTCCTTTCTTTATGGCACTGTAAGATGTCCATGGCTGATCTTGTGTATTTCATGCCCCAGCCATTTCTCCAAGGGGTCTGGTTCCTTTTATCAGATTAACAGCATTACAAACCAAATCTGGGCACTAGGTATGCTCACTACTACTGAGGTGTCACTTCTTTTAAGCCCTTTCAGCTGATAAAACAAAGAAATACACCATATATGGGTGTATATCAACCGGTATTAATGGTATGTCACCAGCTGTTTTTATATTAGGTTAGAAATGAGTTCTTTTTCGTGTCTCCAACTCATTACCAAGTGAATGATTCTAGCCTCGTCCCTAAGCTTACCGGTAAATTCCCATTCCAACAGTGAGAAACTAGGCTCCTACCATCTGCTGTCATTTACTTAATTCTTCAATTCCAGCATGCACATAGAGCAGTATCGGAATTTCTAACATGTATCTCCATGGGAAGCAACTTTATCAACTAAAACACAATGCTTATGTTCAGTTGCTTTTGCCTTATAGATTGCACTCATTTCCAAAGTGACCTAGGTCAGCACATTTTCCAGTGTCTCGTCTGTGTGTGCTAAGTTACTTCTGACTCTGCAATCCCATGGACTGTAACCCGCCTGTCTCCTCTGTCCTTGGGATTCTCTGGCCAAGAATACTGGAGTGGGTTGCCATTTCCTCCTCCAAGGGATCTTCCCATCCCAAGAATTGATCCCAGGTCTCCCGCACTGTGGGAAGATTCTTTACCATCTGATCCACCAGAGAAGCCCTCCATCCTGTTCAATGAAATCTTTTTAAATACCCCTGTGATATAGATTCTATTGCCATAGTTTGGATTCTTTCCTGGGATCCCCCAGACTCCTAAATAATTTTTTTTTAATTTGCATGCATTGAAGTTCAGTTCTTATGTTATTAAGTTCTACGGTTTTGGATAAATGCACAAGGTTATTTATCCACCATTTCAGTGTCATACAGATAGTTTTACTTACCTAAAAAATTCTCTGGGCTTCACCTATTCCCTCACTCTCCTCCTAATCCCTTGGCAACCACTGATCTTTTTACTGGTTTCAAGAGTTCTACCTTTTTCAAAAGTCATATAGTTCAGTTCAGTTCAGTTGCTCAGTTGTGTCCAACTCTTTGCGACCCCATGGGCTGCAGCACCCCAGGCCTCCCTGTCCATCACCAACTCCTGGAGTTTATCCAAACTCATGTCCATTGAATTGGTGATGCCATCCAACCATCTCATGCTCTGTCACCCCCTTCTCCTGCCCTCAATCTTTCCCAGCATTCAGGGTCTTTTCCAATGAGTCAGCTCTTTGCATTGGGTGGCCAAAGTATTGGAGTTTCAGCTTCAACATCATTCCTTCCAGTGAACACCCAGGACTGATCTCCTTTAGGTTAGGTTGGTTGGACCTCCTTGCAGTCCAAGGGACTCTCAAGAGTCTTCTCCAACACCACAGTTCAAAAGCATCAATTGTTCAGTGCTCAGCTTTCTTTATAGTCCAATTCTCACATCCATACATGACGACTGGAAAAACCATACCTTTGACCAGATGGACCTTTGTTGGCAAAGTAATGTCTCTGCTTTTGAATATGCTGTCTAGGTTGGTCATAACTTTCCTTCCATGGAGTAAGCACCTTTTAATTTCATGGCTGCAGTCACCATCTGCAGTGATTTTGGAGCCCAAAAAAAAAAAGTTAGCCACTGCTGCTGCTAAGTCGCTTCAGTTGTGTCCAACTCTGTGCGACCCACCCCATAGTCGTGTCCAACTCTGGCAGCCCACCAGGTTCCTCTGTCCCTGAGATTCTTCAGGCAAGAACACTGGAATGGGTTGCCATTTCCTTCTCCAATGCATGCATGCATGCATGCTAAGTCGCTTCAGTCGTGTTCGACTCTGTGCGACCCTATAGACGGCAGCACACCAGGCTTCTCTGTCCACAGGATTCTCCAGGCAAGAATACTGGTGTGGGTTGCCATTTTCTTCTCCAAAAGTTAGCCACTGTTTCCACTGTTTCCCCATCTATTTGCCATGAAGTGATAGGACAAGATGCCATGATCTTCGTTTTCTGAATGTTGAGCTTTAAGCCAACTTTTTCACTCTCCTCTTTACTTTCATCAAGAGCCTTTTTAGTTCTTCTTCATTTTCTGCCATAAGGGTGGTGTCATCTGCATATCTGAGGTGATTGATATTTCTCCCAGCAATCTTGATTGCAGCTTGTGCTTCATCCAAACCAGCATTTCTCATGATGTACTCTGCATATAAGTTAAATAAGCAGGGTGTCATATACTTAGAATCATACAGTATGTAGCCTTTTAAGACTGAGTTCTTTTATGTAGCAGTGTGCATTTAGAGTTTTCTGTCTTTTGTGACTTTATAGCTCATTTATTTTTATTACTAAATATTAATAATATTCTATTGCATGGATGTACCATATGTACATTTTATACATTCACCTGCTGAGGCACATTTCCGTTGCTTTCACTGTTGGGTAATAGACAAAAGTTTTTAACTCAATTGGTGAATACATAGGAATGTGACTGCTATAATATGGTAAATATTTAACTTCTTTAGAAACTGCCCAACTGTCTTCCAAATTGGCTGTACCATTTTCATTCCCAGCAGTTAATGAGAGCTCCTGTTCCTCTGCATCTTAGCTAGTATATGATATTGTCAATTTCTTTGGATTTGGTCATTTTCATTGATATATGTGGTTATATCTCATTGTTGCTCTAATTTGAAATCCCCTAAAACATACTTTGCTCAAAATTCTCCAAGCTAGGCTTCAGCAATATGTGAACAGTGAACTTCCAGATGTTCAAGCTGATTTTAGAAAAGACAGAGGAACCAGAGATCAAACTGCCAACATCTGCTGGATAATTGAAAAAGCAAGAGAGTTCCAGAAAAAAAACATCTATTTCTGCTTTATTGACTATGCCAAAGCCTTTGACTGTGTTGATCACAATAAACTGTGGAAAATTCTGAAACAGACGGGAATACCAGACCACCTGACCTGCCTCTTGAGAAACCCAAATGCAGGTGAGGAAGCAACAGTTAGAACTGGACATGGTACAACAGGCTGGTTCCAAATAGGAAAAGGAGTACATCAAGGCTGTATATTGTCACCCTGCTTATTTAACTTATATGTAGAGTACATCATAAGAAACGCAGGGCTAGAAAAAGCACAAGCTGGAATCAAGATTGCTGGGAGAAATATCAATAACCTCAGATATGCAGATGATACCACCCTTATGGCAGAAAGTGAAGAGGAACTAAAGAGCCTCTTGATGAAAGTGAAAGAGGAGAGTGAAAAAGTTGGCTTAAAGCTCAACATTCAGAAAACGAAGATCATGGAATCTGGTCCCATCACTTCATGGCAAATAGATGGGGAAACAATGGAAACAGTGTCAGACTTTATTTTTTTGGGCTCCAAAATCACTGCAGATGGTGACTGCAGCCATGAAATTAAAAGACACTTACCCCTTGAAAGGAAAGTTATGATCAACTTAGACAGCATATTAAAAAGCAGAGACATTACTTTGCCAACAAAGGTCCATCTAGTCAAGGCTATGGTTTTTCCAGTGGTCATGTATGGATGTGAGAGTTGGACTATAAAGAAAGCTGAGCACCGAAGAATTGATGCTTTTGAACTGTGGTGTTGGAGAAGACTCTTGAGAGTCCCTTGGACTGCAAGGAGATCCAACCAGTACACTCTAAAGGAAATCAGTCCTGGGTGTTCATTGGAAGGAATGATGGTAAAGCTGAAACTATAATACTTTGGCCACCTCGTGTGAAGAGTTGTCTCATTGGAAAAGACTTTGAGGCTGGGAGGGATTGGGGGCAGGAGGAGAAGGGGACGACAGAGGATGAGATGGCTGGATGGCATCACGACTCGATGGACATGAGTTTGAGTGAACTCCAGGAGTTGGTGATGGACAGGGAGGCCTGGTGTGCTGCGATTCATGGGGTCGCATAGTCGGACACGACTGAGCAACTGAACTGAACTGAACTGAATGACAAAATATTGAGGATCTTTTTCAAATGCTTATTCGCCAACTAAATTCATTGTTTAGGTATCCATTCAGATCTTTTGCCTATTTTTTAACTTATTTTTCTTATCATTGAATTTTAAGTGTTCTTTGTATATTTTCACTTATTCCTTTTATATTTAATGAGATTACTGATATATTTCTGTATGCACTCCACTTTATTTTGTGCTTTCTGCATGTTGTATTATGTTTCTCCCCTAACTCTCATCAAAGTCTAAATTTAAACAGTATCTTTACTCTTCATCTAGACAATACAAATATTTTATAACACCTTAATACCATTTATCATCCTCTAGATTTACCGTTTCAATTAAAGTAGTTTGCTGCTGCTGAGTCACTTTAGTCGTGTCCGACTCTGTGCGACCCCACAGAGGGCAGCCCACCGGGATGCCCCGTCCCTGGGATTCTCCAGGCAAGAACGCTGGAGTGGGTTGCCATTTCCTTCTCCAATACATGAAAGTGAAAAGTGAAAGTGAAGTCGCTCAGTCATGTCCGACCCTCAGCGACCCCATGGACTGCAGCCTTCCAGGCTCCTCCATCCATGGGATTTTCCAGGCAAGAGTACTGGAGTGGGGTGCCATACTTTCATCATATTTAAAAAAGTAAAACCCCACACAAGATGTTATTGGTATTGTTTATGAGGATTTAAATTTACCCATGTATTTACCATCCTTTCACTCTTCATTTCTTCTTTGACTGTAAGCCTTCCATCTGGGATTGCTTTCTTTTTGCATGCAGTTCATCCTTTAGAATTTCCTTTTGAGTGGTTCCCCTGGAAGCAAGTTTTCTTGGTTTTGGGGTTTTTTAATTTTATTCTTATCCTTGAAATATATTTTCTCTGGGTACAGAATTCCAGGTTAGTGTGTTTTTTTTGTTTTTTTTTTTTCCTCAGCACCCTGAAGATCTGATTCTGGGTTTCTATTATTTCTTCTGAAAAACTCAACTTTCTGTTGTTCTTTAAAGGTAACATATATTTTACCTTCTGGTAAATGTACCCTCTTCAGATTTCTCTTTGTTGTTCATGTCCTGAAGTTTCACTGTGATGTGCCCAGATGCACATTTATTTTTTCTCTTCCTAGGATTTGTGAGAATTGTTGAATCTGTGTATTTTCATCTTTTTTTGTGTGTGTGATACCTTTAAATAGAGTTTATTTCATAAAAATATTGAATCACTGTGTTGTACACCCCAAAACAAATACAGGAATGTAAATCAACTGCACTTCAGTTTAAAAATATAGTTGATGTCCTTAACAGTTATCAAAAATTCCCAGCTCCTCTCTCTCTGAACATTTTCCCCGTCCCATTCTCACCACTCCTCTGAACGCCAATTAGCATTTTTGGTAGTTCTTTACATTTTGTGCTCTAAGTCTCTGGAGATCTCTGGCACATTTTCCATCTTGTGTGTCTCTACATTCTAAATAACTTATCTGACCTATCTTCTAGTTCACCCATTCTCTCTTCACCTCCATCTAATTTTATGTTAAACTCATTCATTGGTTTTCAATTTGTATTATTATAATTTTCATTTCAATAAATCATATCTGGCTTTTCTTCAAATCTGCATTAAATTAATTACACAAGAAGTTCATGACACTGAGGTGGCTTTAATGACATGGCAGCCTATGGAATCAAACCAAAATCTAAACCTGTAAAAAGCCTCAAGGTTCTGAAATCAAAACACTAAGAACAACCTGTCACAAACAGCCAGTTAGGCTTTAAGCTGTAGTCAATCAAATAATTTTCTTTTTTTTTTCCCCACTTTCTCTGTAGAAGTCTTTTTCCTACTCCTCTTGGCAGAATGCTCCTAACCATTTCCAGTTTGGCACTGCCTTATTTGAGTAGATTTTTGCTTAAATAAATCACTTAAATTCATAATATGCCTCAATTTAGATTTTAACATCTGCTTAGACCCTCATTAGTTTTGTGTTTTCTACAGACATTTTAAACTTGTCTTTTAATTCTTTAAGTAAGATAATCATTTATTTTGGATCACGAGATTGATAATTGCAGTATCTGATGTCTATGCAATCTCAAAAATGACAGAATGATCTCTGTTCATTTCCAAGGCAAACCATTCAATATCACAGTAATCCCCATCTATGCCCCAACCAGTAATGCTGAAGAAGCTGAAGTTGAACAGTTCTATGAAGACCTACAAGACCTTCTAGAACTAACACCCCCAAAAAATGTCCTCTTCATTATAAGGGACTGGAACGCAAAAGTAGGAAGTCAAGAGCTACCTGGAGTAACAGGCAGATTTGGCCTTGGAGTACAAAATGAAGCATGTCAAAGGCTAACAGAGTTTTGCCAAGAGAACACACTGGTCATAGCAAACACCCTCTTCCAACAACAAGAGAAGACTCTACACATGGACATCACCAGATGGTCAATACTAAAATCAGACTGATTATATTCTTTGCAGCTAAAGATGGAGAAGCTCTATACAGGCAGCAAAAACAAGACTGGGAGCTGATTGTGGCTCAGATCATGAACTCCTTATTGCCAAATTCAGACTGAAATTGAAGAAAGTAGGGAAAACCACCAGACCATTCAGGTATGACCTAAATCAAATCCCTTATGATTATACAGTAGACGTGAGAAATAGATTCAAGGTATTAGATCTGACAGACAGAGTGCCTGAAGAACTATGGACAGAGGTTGCTGACATTGTACAGGAGGTAGTGATCAAGACCATCCCCAAGAAAAAGAAATTTAGGCCTCTGGTGAGGCCTTACAAATAGCTGTGAAAAGAAGCAAAGCTGAAGGCAAAGGAGAAAAGAAAAGATATATCCATTTGTATGCAGAGTTCCAAAGAATAGTAAGGAGAGATAAGAAAGCCTTCCTCAGTGATCAATGCAAAGAAATAAAGGAAAACAATAGAATGGGAAAGACTAGAGATCTCTTCAAGAAAATTAGAGATAACAAGGGAACAGTTTATACAAAGATGAGCACAATAAAGGACAGAAATGGTATGGGCCTAACAAAGGCAGAAGGTATTAAGAAGAGGTGGCAAGAATACACAGAAAAACTATACAAAACAGATCTTCATGACCCAGATAACCATGATGGTGTGGTCACTCATCTAGACTCAGACATCCTGGAATGTGAAGTCAAGTGGGCCTTAGGAAGCATCACCAAGAACAAAGCTAGTGGAGGTGATGGAATTCCAGTTGAACTATTTCAAATCCTAAAAGATGATGCCGTGAAAGTGCTGCAGTAAATATGCCAGCAAATCTAGAAAACTCAGCAGTGGCCACAGGACTGAAAAAGGTCAGTTTTCATTCCAATCCCAAAGAAAGGCAATGCCAAAGAATGCTCAGACTATTGCACAATTGCACTCATGTCACACGCTAGCAAAATAATGCTCAAAATTCTCCAAGCCAGGCTTCAACAGTACGTGAACCGTGAACTTCCAGGTGTTCAAGCTGGTTTTAGAAAAGGCAGAGGAACCAGAGATCAAATTGCCAAAATCTGCTGGATCATAGAAAAAGCAAGAGAGTCCCAGAAAAAAAACATCTACTTTTGCTTTATTGACTACGTCAAAGCCTTTGACTGTGTGGATCACAACAAACTGTGGAAAATTCTTCAAGAGATAGGAATACCAGACCACCTGACCTGCCTCTTGAGAAATCTGTATGCAGCTCAGGAAGCAACAGTTAGAACTGGACATGGAACAACAGGCTGGTTCCAAATCGGGAAAGGAGTACATCAAGGCTGTATATTGTCACCCTGCTTATTTAATTTATATGCAGAGTACATCATAAGAAATGCTGGGCTGGAAGAAGCACAAGCTGAAATCAAGATTGCTGGGAGAAATATCAATAACCTCAGATATGCAGATGACACCACCCTTATGACAGAAAGTGAAGAGGAACTAAAAAGCCTCTTGATGAAAGTGAAAGAGGAGAGTGAAAAAGTTGGCTTAAAGCTCAACATTCAGAAAACTAAGATCATGGCATCTTGTCCCATCACTTCATGGCAAATAGATGGGGAAACAATGGAAACAGTGACAGATTTTATTTTTGGGGGTTCCAAAATCACTGCAGATGGTGACTGCAGCCATGAAATTAAAAGACACTTACTCCTTGGAAGGAAAGTTATGACCAACCTAGATAGCATATTCAAAAGCAGAGACATTACTTTGCCAACAAAAGTCCGTCTGGTCAAAGCTATAGTTTTTCCAGTGGTCATGTATGGATGTGAGAGTTGGACTATAAAGAAAGCTGAGCACCGAAGAATTGATGCTTTTGAACTGTGGTGTTGGACAAGACTCTTGAGGGTCCCTTGGACTGCAAGAAGATCCAACCAGTCCATCCTAAAGGAAATCAGTCCTGAATATTCATTGGAAGAACCGATGCTGAAGCTGAAACTCCAATACTTTGCCCACCTGATGCAAAGAACCGACTCATTGGAAAAGACCCTGATACTGGGAAAGATTGAAGGCGGGAGAAGATGACAACTGTGGATGAGATGGTTGGATGGCATCACCAACTTGATGGACATGAGTTTGAGCAAGCTCCAGGAGTTGATGATGGACAGGGAAGCCTGGCGTGTTGAAGTCTATGGGGTGGCAAAGAGTCGGACATGACTGAGTGACTGAACTGACTGACTAATGTCTATACAGATCTATTTCTTCTGTTCACATATTTAGTAATTATTCATTGTTAGCTGCTCCTTTTCCTTTGTGGAGGGAGGAGAATTCTTGAGGTCTTGGATGGAAGCAGTTTCCCTCAGAGAGGCTTTGTGCTTATTTTTACCAGATGGTTGGGGCATTGCCATTCTGGAAATATCTTAAAATCTGACGTGAAGTTTTTCTTACCACCTGGGTCATATGAATTTGATTTACATGTCCACACAAATGTCAGCTTAAATTTTTAATCATCAGGAAGAATTGTTAATATTATTATTACTACTATGAGGTCTTCCTGGGTGGCTCAGTGGTAAAGAATCTGCTTGCAATGCAGGAGACACAGGTTTTTTTCCCTGGGTTGGGAAGATCCCCTGGAGAAGGAAATGGCAACCCGCTCCAGTATTTTGCCTGGGAAATCCCAGGGACAGAGAAGACTGGAAGGCTACAGTCCATAGGCCATGGGGTTGCAAGAGTCAGACGTGACTTAGGAACTAAACTCCATTGTTCCACCACCATAACTACTATTACCTGCTTTGTCTGATGCTTAGGCATGTTACCTTGAAATTTCCTGTGTGTGGAAGGGGCATAGCTGGGTTTCATTCTGGCTCACACTGACACTTAGCATGTGACCCATTGGGGTTCCAGGATTGGGAACAGTCACTGGAGTTTGCTTTCTCCCTGCTCCCTACTCTCTCTCTCTTTCTCTCTCTCTCTTTCTCTTTCTCTGTCTCTGTCTCTCTCTCTCTCTCTCTCTCTCTCACACACACACGCATACCAGGCACTTGTCCTAAAAAACTGAAAGTTGAAGCACAAGTTCATTAGGTTCAGCAACAGCCCTCGGGGTAAAAACTTTGCTTACTTCTCTAGCTTCCTGCCTTCCCTTAGATGTTGGATGGATAAATCCTTGCTGATATATTTTACCAGTTCTTCAATGCTTTTAAGAAGATTTTAAAAATATACATTAACTAACATTTTTCATAGTTATTAGCAGGAAGATTGTTCCAGATACCTAGTCATTATATTACCAGAAGCAGAGCTATATATTTTCTAAATGTGCAGGTCTATAGCAAGGAAATAATTCAGAGTGAATTCCTACTAAACAGGACAATGTGGAGATCTGTACCTTGACAATTTTTCAAAGGGAACTTAGAGAAATATGATGATAATTGCCTTTTTTAATAATATATACCAAACTAGATGTTTCAGGCTAGTGGGGATTAGAGGTTCAACCTCTGTCTGTGGATCCAGCAGAACTAGCTCTTCTATGAGGAGACAGATTTCATTAATTCTACAAATATTTATAGTGCAACTAATCTACATCCTGAGGATACAGAAGTGAAAAAACCAAGTCTCCACCCTCATTGAATATAAATTCAAATGGAGATTCATGCCTGTGCCTTTCTCAGCACCATGTTCTAACCAGCAGAGTTATATAGCACAGTTGAGATAGAGCTATCAGTGAGTGTCATATTTCCTGGGGCCAGCTCAGCAGGTGTAAAAAAATAATAAAGTGAAAAGAAGGGTTTTTTTCCCCTTTTTTCTTAAACAGCCATTGCTGCATGGATGAGCCATTATTTTTCTTTCCTCTGAGTTCAGTTTTCTTAAATCTCAGCCCTTTCCACAGTGAGCATAATTGGGAGCAACAAGGATACACTGAGTCATTTGCATGACAAACCCTGCTGCAGTCAGTCCGTTGCACTTGGAGTTTCTTCCTTTGAGGAAAATCAGATTTTCTTTTGTCCTTTATAGTCTATGTCAAGTCACTGAGCCAGGTCTCACCCTTAGGTCTGGGGAGTGAATGGGAAGTTGGATATGCAGTTTAGTGAGTTGGAAATGCCCAAATAAAGCCAGTTTATTTCAGGATTAGACGGTCTTCACCCTAATTTCAAGTGCTGACAAACTGATTCTACCAGAATACACATGAGCAGACATTAAGTCACAAGATACGGTCTGCAAGCTAGAGGAGGCGGTTCCCATCTTTTAATGTGCTGCATGATCTCAGGTTCATACTTAGAGACCCCAGAGACAAAAGGAGAGAAGCTTCTTCCATGCAAAGTCTTGCCCTCCAAGCCTCTATGATACAATTTAGAAGAAAGCAGGGCACAAAATTACCCTGTGACTACCTCTGTGTGTATCACTTGCATGTGAGGAAAAAGCACAGGGCAGCATTTTGCAGCATATATTCCTCAAGACCCTTGCAGTGTTACAGGGAGTGGGAAATATACTTGTCTGTCTCTTTCTTGAATCACCTGTAACTGTACTTGCATATTCTGAGGAGTTACACATTGAAGTAAAGAGAACTGTATTATCCAAACATATTCCAAATTTCCAAAATCATTTGATGAAAACTTTTTTTTCCTGCCTATCTAGTGTTCCATGGAAACACTCTGGGAACGTGTCCCGAGGAGAATTTAGGTATCATCATGGTTGTGTTAAAGTGACAGGATTAAGGTGTCTTTTCTTCATCTTTTCAAATCTTCTGTCCTCTAAATTTTGTTTTGTTTTTTAAAAAGAGCCTCAAACTAAACAGTAAAAAATTTCTGATCAACTGTTCACTACAGCTGAAGTGTTACTTTGTTAAAACGTTTATTCCTTTGTGTGACATGCTAGATTTCCATGGCATCACTGATGCAATGCACTTGAGTTTGAGTAGGCTCCAGGAGTTGGTGATGAACAGGGAAGCCCGGTGTGCTGCAGTCCATGGGGTAACAAAGAGTCAGACACGATAGAGTGACTGAACTGAACTGAGCTAATCATTTCTACTGTAAATATTTATGTATATAAGCCAGGTTTCAGCGCTCTAAACTTAAGGACTTCCCTGGTGGCTTAGAGGGTAAAGCATCTGCCTGCAATGCAGGAGACCCAGGTTCAATCCCTGGGTCGGGAAGATCCCCTGGAGAAGGAAATGGCAACCCACTCCAGTATTCTTGCCTGGAGAATCCCATGGAGGGAAGAGTCTGGTGGGCTATAGTCCATGGGGCTGCAAAGAGTCAGACACGACTGAGTGACTTCACTTTAACTTTTAACTTAACATAAACTATATCATAATAAACTATTTTTGCCTCAAAAAAAATAAATTTTGTTTATTTGCTTGTTTGGGTGTCAAGGTTCATAGTTGCAAGCTGGATGATTGAAGCAGAAAGGGAATAATGATACTGAAAAAATACTGAATTCACCTGAAACCATCATAGCATTGTTAATCAGCTATATCCAAATACAAAATAAAATGTTTAAAAACAAAAAAGGCATTGAGTTGCCCATGGAGGCTCCAGGAGGATCAGAATCAGACTTAAATGTCACCCATTCCAGAAAAGCACCCAAAATTCTCTTGCAGAACTGATCCTGTGAAGACTTAATTGTTGCTTCTCCTGGACACAGACCAATTGCTTCTTCCACTGACAACCCTGATCCTGGACACTGGTGTCTGGGCTAAAACTGTTACCACCATGGACTCTGGAAACTGGATCTAGCTTCCACTAGCACCATTAGCCTCGCCAAGATGATGTCTACACAGCCAATGGTCTTTTGGATTCATAGCTTCCAAGTCAAAGTCCACCCTGGGTGAATCCGACTCATGAATTGTTAGCCATATGACCGTGGTCTGTTCCTCCTGCTGCTGCTAAGTTGCTTCAGTCGTGTCCAACTCTGTGCGACCCCATAGACGGCAGCCCACCAGGCTCCCCCGTCCCTGGGACTCTCCAGGCAAGAACACTGAAGTGGGTTGCCACTGCCTTCTCCAAAGCATAAAAGTGAAAAGTGAAAGTGAAGCTGCTCAGTCGTGTCTGACTCGTGGCGACCCCATGGACAGCAGCCTACCAGGCTCCTCCATCCATGGGATTTTCCACGCAAGAGTACTGGAGTGGGGTGCCATTGCCTTCTCCAGAGCATGGTCTAGCTATAAGGAAAGCTGGAATGGTGAGTACCTGGCTTCTACAGAGTGCAAGACTTTGTGCTCTGTCCAGGTAGAGAATGTCTCAAAGCTAAAGTGGGGAGGGAGGGTGGGTAGGAAGCCAAAATTAATGACAAACGGCCTCTCCTCCCAAGTGGTTCCATCCCCTACACCTCTCTTGCTTCACATTCAATTATACTTTGTTCTCCCATCTTCTCACAATCTACACTTACCATCCCCTCTGCTGCTGCTGCTGCTGCTGCTGCTGCTGCTGCTGCTGCTGCTAAGTCACTTCAGTCATGTCTGACTCTGTGTGACCCCATAGACGGCAGCCCACCAGGCTCCCCTGTCCCTGGGATTCTCCAGGCAAGAACACCGGAGTGGGTTGCCATTGCCTTCTCCAATGCATGAAAGTAAAAAGTGAAAGTGAAGTCTCTCAGTCATGTCCTACTCTTTACGACCCCGTGGACTGCAGCCCAGCAGGCTCCTCCGTCCATGGGATTCTCCAGGCAAGAGTACTGGAGTGGGGTGCCATTGCTTTCTCCAACCATCCCCTCTACATATTACAAATTTTACAGCAAGATGAAGAGTATCAGAGACTTATCCACAAACAGCTGAGACTGCAGCAAGCTATAAGAGCATGTTATTTAAAGAGCCAAACTCACTCACACCTATGGAGCTTCTGGCAATGACTCAGGTTTGAATGTTCCAACCCAAACCTCTCATGTATTTTTGCATGTCCACCTCATCACCCCAGCTCCAAGTAGCCCTTCAACACTTCTCTGTACAGCTTGTATTTTTAAAGAAAATTCTATTGGTTTCCACAATACTGAAATGAAAATGTATCCCTTCTCCTACCCTTCCCCTAACTGGGAAATGCACTCAGCTGGTCAGCTCAGTGTGGTGAAGTTAAGCTATGTCTTCCCTAAGAAGTTCTTGAGAGACCTGAGCATTTTTAAGGAAATTTTCAACTTCCAGGAAATATTCAATGACCCTAAAACAGCTGCCCAAGAACAGCCCTGGTATTCTGGGAGTCCAACAGTAAAACAAAGGGAAAACGGAGGTTAGTGGTGGAATGAGCCTGGGATTTGGAAAAGCAAAGTATGATATGAAACCTGACACCAGGCAGAAGCCAAACCCCTCCTAGATGAACTGTCCACTCAGGGAAAACATGGGCTGTGGGGCAAAGAAAGACAACATCACTGAGGTTCAATAGCTCTGCTGTCCAAAACTCTTCTGAAAGAGCTAGTCAGAAGAGAAAGAGCATCTCCTAACTGACCAGAGGAAGAAGAGTTCCAGAGGCCAATAGGCCATCTGGCTGTATACACGACATCAAACCAGTCAATCCTAATGGAAATCAGTCCTGAATATTCATTGGAAGGACTGACGCTGAAGCTGAAACTCCAATACTTTGGCCACCTGATGCGAAGAACTGACTCATTGGAAAAGACCCTGATGCTGGGAAAGATTGAAGGCAGGAGGAGAAGGGACGATAAAGGATGAGATGATTGGGTGGCATCACCGACTCGATGGACATGAGTTTGAGTAAGCTCTGGGAATTGGTAATGGACAGGGAAGCCTGGCGTGCTGTAGTCCATGGGGTTGTAAAGAGTCAGACATGACTGAGTGACTGAACTGATCTTGTACCAGTCCTATTTGGGTGCACAAATCATTCCTTTGCTGCTATTGTAATCTTAAGAGCACAATCCATATCCACTCTCTGGTTTTATCTCTGTAACTCCAAGGATAATGGTAAATATTGGTAGGGAGGGAGAGAGGGAGAGAAAGAGAGAAGAAGGGAGGGAGAGAGGGAGGAAGTAAGGAAGAGAGTGCTGGGAGCCAGCGTGAGGCACTCCGCCGTGGCAAAGGACATGAGGAAGGAGGCTCAGCATACGCAAAGGCAGGATCGAGCCTCAGGAGTTCCCCTGGAAATTCTCGGGCATCTACCCCCAAAACCAGAGTCTGCCTACTTTCTGCGTTGTGCTCTCACCTACACCTCTGACTTTACGGGGGGCTGTCCCCCACTACCTCTCTCTGAAAAAAAAAAAAAGAATTAACTTACAGCTCCAGTTAATAATTCCTGGGTGTGATAGTGTTTCAACCTACAAACTCCTTTGGAAGTCCTCTAGCCTGCCTGAATAGGTTTTTCCGGCCACATGTGATTGCTCAGAGCCTCCCAACTGTGAAAGGCATGAGATGTTCTAAACTGTCTAAATACAGATTCCTTTGAGCAGTTAAAAGATTGATTAGAAATTGTATTGGTGAAGGGTTTTTCACTTGTTGGGCCAATGTTTGCTGCTAAGTTTCCATATCCCTTACCTGCTGTGTCCCTGGCAGTGTATTGATTAATATAATTGGTGTAAGTAGTAGCTTTAATGTTTGTAACCTTGGACCCTTGAGTTAATTCTTTTTCTTGTTATAGCCCACCACACCTTTGCCCTGTAGGAATCCAACTTTATCTAACGCTTTTGGAGGGTGGCTCCTGACTAATCACCTTTAGAGAAAAATGTTTTCTGAAGAAAGGGTCTTAAAATGTTAACAGGCCTCTGGGCCAGAAGATGATGCAAATCACCTAAACTTTTGCATATGATAAGTTTGCAGGAAGAAAGCCTGGCTTACTGCTTGACTCTACCCCTTCCCCCATTATCCTCTATGCATAATTTAAGGTACAAAAACTACTTTGGAAAATAAAGTGCGGGCCTTGTTCACCAAAACTTGGTCTCCCCATGTTGTTCTTTCTCTCACCTTCTGGCTGAATTATTCAGCCTCTTTTCTCCACTGAATTTCCTCACTGAGCTATCCTTATTTAACCACTCTTTATATCCTTAATTAACGTTTGATTAAGCAATTGTTTCCTGATCCTCGCCGACACTGTCCCCGCTTCGAATTCCCTGGATCCACCGGGGCTGGACCCCGGCAAGAGAGAGAGGGTGGGGGGATATTGGAGCAGAAATGCTAAACCACCAGAGATTTCAGTGACACACTGACAAACCCATTCATATTACAGGAAAATTTATACCTTTCCAGTTGAAGAGTTCTTGGCTCATGCTGGGAAATTACTTGAAGGACAAGGTAATTCAACACACTCTTCCCCTGGTCAGTTTCAGTACTTCCTCCCATTTAAGGTTTCACATTTTAAAAACATAAAAATATCTAAAGAGTGCGATAACAGGATTGGGCAGGGCCCATGAATCCCTAGAAATATTCTCACAAAGTCATTGTAGAAACCCAATGTTGTGTGTCTAAGTGGTCTCCAGGGTGAACACATAGCTCCCTCCTAGGGGATATGACTTGGAGCATGAATGGAGTTTTAGCTTGGGTTAGAGATGGGCATTAAGAAATAACTAGTTTCCACTGACTGATTCCTAGGCTCCAAGCACACTGCAATCTGGCTTCTGAACATCACCTACTCCAATAAAACTGCTCCACCTAAGGTCACTGACAACTTCCTTATGGGTAAAATCAACAGCCCCCTCATAACCCTTATTTTACTTAATCTTTCCACAACTTTTATCACCTCCCATGTACCTGATTCTTCAAATCTCTTATTTTTTTAGTTTCTGAATTTCTTCTTATTTCCATTCTAGTTCCTCTTTCTTAGTTTCCTAGCAGCCATCTCTTGCCCTGTCCATCCTGAACCTGTTAATGTCCTCTAGTGGTAATCTTGGTCCTTTGCCAATTTAATCTACTTTTCTCGAAAGGACTCCAAACTCTCATTTCCCACCATACCTCCCAGCCCTTCTCAGTTGACTTCTGTAAGGGCATGAAGCTCTCGTGCATCCATTGTATATAATTAATTAACTTCTATGTATCTAGAATGGGAGTAGGTAACAACCATCCTGGATGAGAACTGAGAAAACAGTTACTCAAATCATATCCTGTCAGGCTTACATAGTTATAATAATGTAATAATAATTTTAAATAAATATTTGAACATTTAAATAAATATTAAATAATAATATTTAATATTACATTAAATAATGTAATAATAATAATGATGATGAATAATAATGCTATTCAGCTTTACTGAAGCTGGATAGCATTGGACTCCTAGAGCCAGCTGCTTAGGAGACAGCTCCACGTGGCTGTTTCACAGATACCACATGTCAATAACAAATCTGTTGCCTTCTCTCATAATTCCTCTTCTGTGTTTCTTAGTTTGATGAAGACCACCACTATATTACTGCTTCCTGATTTTTCTATCTTTAGACATAATCCATTAACTACTATGCAAGATAAAGATGGGATGTTCTCTCTCACACACACTCCTGTTCCCAACATACACTTTCCATCCATCTTACTTACAATTTAGAATTTTTGTAGGATATTCTATTTATATTATTATAACTATGTAAACACATTTAATAACTGAGCCATATAATATGCTCTAATGACCTTTCCTTTCCTGAACAATTTTCTGTTTTCCCTGGAAATAATTGTGGTCTTTTGCTTGTTTGTTTATTCACTTAGATTTCTGTAAACAAAACCTTAATTCTTTTTTTCATGTAATCATCACTAATTCATCTCCAAACTCTTGTCCAATTATATAAACATCCTTGATGTATTAGGCCTCTTATCAATTTTACTTCCTTAAAGAAACTGCCTATAGATAAACTTCATTGTTGATATCTCACCAGGCTCCCTGTGGAAGCCCTTATGTCAGTGTCTTTAGATCATTTTTCTTGAGTTGGTCATATTTCCAGAGAAGGCTCTTTTCATCTCTTTCTTGAAGGATAAAGATGTTGTTTTCAAAATTCTGAGAGCCTGGTAAAAGCTGAAGACTGAGGATGTCTCAATCTCAGTATGTCAACTTTTACTAACTCACTGTATTTTCAATATGAAATTCCCATACTTGATTCAATGTGGTGTCCATTTTATTCTCTAAAGAGAACAACTCTCTAGTCTTCTGTCAGAGTGGAAGTGGGAAGTCATTTTCTTATATAGACAGGGAGATGATGTGGGGGGTCTAACTCT
Organism: Bos indicus; assembly: GCF_029378745.1. Taxonomy (NCBI): domain Eukaryota; kingdom Metazoa; phylum Chordata; class Mammalia; order Artiodactyla; family Bovidae; genus Bos; species Bos indicus. The sequence goes on along the minus strand of NC_091775.1, from coordinate 57,302,465 downwards.
TTAAAGTAAATTGAACCACTTCTCCTCATTTTCTATCCTCCTTTACTTCTACTTCCAGAGTGTCTGTTACCTTTGATTCCTGAGACTTTGGGGGACAATCTCTGATTCAGATTGGCTTCCTATTTATTCATAGTTGTCCCCACTGCTTACTTAACACTGCTGCTGCTGCTGCTGCTGCTAAGTTGCTTCAGTCGTGTCCGACTCTGTGCGACCCCATAGATGGCAGCCCACCAGGCTCCCCCTTTCCTGGGATTCTCCAGGCAAGAACACCGAGTGGGTTGCCATTTCCTTCTCCAATGCATGAAAGTGAAAAGTGAAAGTGAAGTCGCTCAGTCGTGTCCGACTCGTAGCAACCCCATGGACAGCAGCCTACCAGGCTCCTCCATCCATGGGATTTTCCAGGCAAGAGTACTGGAGTGGGGTGCCATTGCCTTCTCCGTACTTAACACTAGGGTTCCACTTTCTCTAGTATGTTGATCAATTACCACTCTTCCATCTATTATCTAGCTTCTAAAGTTTTGTTACGCTTGTGTTTTCCCTGTTTGTTTTCCCTGTTGTTTTATGGTTTACATATTTATAAAAATCCCATTGTCATCTTTTAAAACATCTTTTAATTTTGTCAGGGGGAAATATAATATATCTGTTCAATTTACCTTCCTTAAATAAAAGCCCCTAGCCTTTTAATTATACCTCTTGCTGCTCTTCCAAAGCCACTCTACTTGTAGTTCTTCAAATGTGCTTTTTCTCTCACACATACACATACACATACACATATTTTCATGTTACTTTCCCTGTTAGATTAGCTTTCTGACTCTCCCTTCCCCTACCTCTGCCAAGGAACTCCTGTTCATCCTTCACTAGGAGCTCTCACCTCCACCAGCACACTTCTCAGACACTTTCCTGTGACCCTATAGCTCCCTGGATATCTGCTCACCACAGCATTTATCTTCCTGGATAATATCTGCTTATTTACTTTTCCATTCTTACCCACTGGACTTTAAAGACATACTAATGGGTCTCTCACAAGGCCTTCTTCCTCCAGGGATACCTCTGGCAAAAGAACATTTCTTTTAACTAAGTGGAAAATGAGAGACTATATGAGACGCTTCCCTAAGGCAGGATTCCAGACCAGGAGTTTCAGTGCAAACCATGAAAAATATTATTATTATTATTATTATTATTATAAAAGTCTCTCTCCTAGATTAGTTCTCAAAGTTAGACAAGAAATTAACTGCCCTCAAAATTATGCATACTGCTTTTTAGTCAAAGCACTTTAGCATTCATCAATTAATTATAGTAATTTACTATCATTAGCTAGCTAATTAAATTTGAAACTGAACCTCCAGAGGAGAAACACCAATTTGGAAATACCACTCCAGGCAGATGTCCATAGGCTTAACTCCTAATTTCTTGACCTTCCATGAAAAATAGTGGGTTCTGGGCTGGAACTGGGCCAAGCAACCATCCCATGGGTTACTCCTCCTCATTACAAGCATCCAAGCCTAGTTCCTCTCCTCTCCAGAGTTTCAATAGCAAACATTTCTGAAAGTGTCCCCCCAGGTGACATACTCATCAGAATCACATTACTATTTTCAAACAGAAACAAAAGGTCATCTCCAACATAAATACACACAAAATGCAGAGCTTCTCTGGCCCTTACTCTTGTTAAAAAAAAAAAAAGGAGAATAAAATGACTAAAGCTATAAACCAAGCCGCTCTTTCAGTGTTTGAGGACTGCTTAAAAATGATTTTGTTGGTATGCTGATAAAATGGACAACCTAGAAGAAATGGACAAATTCTGAGAAAGGTACAATCTCCCAAGCCTGAAATAGGAAGAAACAGAAAATTTACCAAAAATGAAATTAAACCAGTAATTTTAAAACTCCCAACAAACAAAAGTCCAGGACCAGGTGGCTTCACAGGTGGGTTCTACCAAACATTTAGAGAAGAGGTAACACCTCCTTCTGAAACTATTCAAAAAAAATTGCAGAGGAAGGAAAACTTCCAAACTCATTCTGCAAGGCCACCATGACTCTGATACCAAAAGCAGACAAAGATATCACACAAGAAAGAAAATTACAGGCCAATATCACCAATGATATCAACAACATTACCAATGGGCTCCCCTGGTGGCTCAATGGTAAAGAATCCGCCTGTCAATATTTGTCAATAACAAATGTCAACGAGGATGTGGAGAAAAAGGAATCCTAGTACACTCTTGCTGCTGCTGCTGCTAAGTCACATCAGTCGTGTCCGATTCTGTGCGACCCCATAGATGGAAGCCCACCAGGCTCCCCCATCCCTGGGATTCTCCAGGCAAGAACACTGGAGTGGAATTGATACAGATTCTGTTGAAAACAATATGAAAGTTTCTCAAAAAATTAAAAACAGAACTACCATATGACCCAGCAATTCCACTCCTGGGTATATATCTGAAGAAAATCAAAAACACTAATTCTAGAAGATTCACATACCCCAGTGTTCATAGCAGCATTACTTACAATATATATATATATATATATATATATATATACATACACACACACACTCAATGGAATCCTACTCAGCCATAAAAAGAACAAAATGTTGCCATTCGTAGCACATAGATGGACTTGGAGGACATTATGCTAAGTAAAATAAGTCATTCAAAGAAAGTCAAATACCATATGATGTCACTTATATTTGGAATCTTAGAAACCACAACAAACTAGTAAATACAATGTAAACGACAAACTAGTGGTTACCCCCGGGGAGAGGGAAGAGAGGAGGGGCAAAAAAGGGGTAGAGGAGTAAGAGGCACAAACCATTAGGTACAAAATAAACTACAAGGATATACTGTACAACACAGGGAATATAGCCAATATTTTATAACTATAAATAAAGTATAACCTTTCAAAATTGTGAATCACCATATTGCGAAACTTTTATAATATTGTACAGTAACTAATATGAAATTAAAATAAACATAGTAAATCACCAAAAAAGTGATTTTGTTGGGGCAGAGATTTGGGGGAGGGTGGAAACAATGGAATGGAAGAAGGCAAACTTCTACTTGGGTAACTAGTGTTCTTATAATACAAAACAAATCCCAGATTTATTTCTCTTCCATACATAAGAGACATGACCTTTCACTTGAAATTTGTGGAGCTTTTCACTTCTTAATGAGAAGGAAAGTGAAGAGAAAAATTACCTGGTGTGTGTTGTAGCCCCACATATGCATTGAAATCACTGGAAACATGCTCATGGAGCGTTCGTCCCAAAGCAGTCTGATAAGCATCCATTTGCTAACCCTGAGATGTAACCTCCTAATCCATTAAGGCCCCTACCCCTAACAGGAACAGCTTGGCTTTTTCCCCTTAAGAGAAGGGAAGAAAAGGAAAGTACAAATATCTCAGGATGCAGTGATTTTTCTAAAAAGAGCGAAACACTTCTACGCATTCTCATTGCAGATTGCTTATGATGGAGTCTGATTATGATGCTGTTATTATTTACATCACATAACATTAATAAAGATGACAGCAATAATAACAGCAACAAGTTTCGGGTGCTTTCACAATTTACATTACAACTTGTGAAATACCTGAGAAATATTTTATTATCTCCATTTTTACATGGAATTAGGCTCTTGTAGAGAAAGTGATTGTCCATGGCCACAAAGCTAGTTGGTGACACAGCTGAAATTCCAACTGTGGTCAGTTCAGTTCAGTTCAGTTGCTCAGTTGTGTCTGACTCTTTGCAACCCCATGGAATGCAGCACACCAGGCCTCCCTGTCCATCACCATCTCCCAGAGTTTACCCAAACTCATGCCCATTCAGTCGGTGATGCCATCCAATCATCTCATCCTCTGTCGTCCCCTTCTTCTCCCACCTTCAATCTTTCCCAGCGTCAGAGTCTTTTCCAATGAGCCAGTTCTTCACATCAGGTGGCCAAAGTATTACAGTTTCAGCTTCAGCATCAGTCCTTCCGATGAATATTCAAGACTGATTTCCTTTAGGATGGACTGGTTGGATCTCCTTGCAGTCCAAGAGACTCTCAAGAGTCTTCTCCCCCACCACAGTTCAAAAGCATCAATTCTTCAGCACCCAGCTTTCTTTATAGTCCAACTCTCACATCCATACATGACTACTGGAAAAACCATAGCTTTGACCAGATGGATCTTTGCTGGCAAAATAATGTCTCTGCTTTTGAATATGCTGTCTAGGTTGGTCATAACTTTTCTTCCAAGGAGCAAGAGTCTTTTTTTTTTCATGGCTGCAGTCACCATGTGCACTGATTTTTGGAGCCCATAAAAATGAAGTCTGTCACTGTTTCCATTGTTTTCCCATCTGGTCATTTGATGACAATTGTTACAGAATTACTCCATTCTCTCCATATGCATTAAAGTGCTTATAGCTGAAAATAAAAGAAATCTCAGCTAAAAGTCCAAAAAAAGGGCAATTGATTCAGTGCTTCAGTGACATCAAGAACCCAGATTTTTCCACTTTTCTTCTTTACTATCTCTATTAGGTCAAATGTCTTCCCCTCATGGTTTTAAAATGCTACCACAATCCTAGGCATCACCTGTTTAGACAAAATCCAGACACAGAAAAATGACTATCTCTATTACATGTCCCTTTTTAAAAAGCAGAGGCAACTGCCCTTCACACTTCATTGGTCATAATTTCATCATATGCCCTATCTTAACTTGCCTATCACTTGCCAAGTGGCACCATCTTGATTGGCTTACCAGTCAAGATTCAGTGCAGTAAGGCTAGGAAAGTGCCCAGTCTCTGCTGAACAAAATGGATTCTCAGAGAAAAGTAAATAAAATTTGTCAGCAAAGAAGAATAGAAGAATGCTCTGGGGTTGAGACCAGGTGTCACTCCATCAATATGGCAGACCGTTTTCTAAAACATCCTGCTATCAAATACTGAAACAAAACATCTGGTAATTTTCTAACTATAATTGATATATAAGGCTACCAGAGTATGTTGCTAAGTCACTTCAGTTGTGTCCGACTCTGTGTGATCCCATAGACAGCAGCCCACCAGGCTCCTCCATCCCTGGGATTCTCCAGGCAAGAACACTGAAGTGGGTTGTCATTTCCTTCTCCAGTGCATTAAAGTGAAAAGTGAAAGGGAAGCCACTCAGTCATGTCCAACTCTTCGCGACCCCATGGACTGCAGCCTACCAGACTCCTCCGTCCGTAGCATTTTCCAGGCAAGAGTACTGGAGTGGGGTGCCATTGCCTTCTCCGACCAGAGTATGAGAGAAATGTCAAAGTCCAGTATGATTAAATATGTGTGGTGCTAGACATACAACACTGTAGAGGGAACTCCACTAACTGGAAGTAAAGAGACCTGAGTTCTATGAACTAGTGGATGGTTGTAACGTTTCTAATATTGACTTCTTTCTTTGTCATACTAGTTAACAATGGGAGAAAGCGATGGCACTGCACTCCAGTATTCTTGCCTGGAATATCCCACGGACGGAGGAGACTGGTGGGCTACAGTCCATGGGGTCACTAAGAGTTGGATACGACTGAGCAGCTTCACTTTCATCTTTCACTTTCATGCATTGGAAAAGGAAATGGCAACATACTTCAGTGTTCTTGCCTGGAGAATCCCAGGGACAGGGGAGCCTGGTGGGCTGCTGTCTATGGGGTCGCACAGAGTCGGACACGACTGAAGCGACTTAGCAGCAGCAGCAGCAGCGATTAACAATGCCTGCCTCTATCTACTTCTTGGAATTTTTCTTACTATAAATGGCTTACTAAATCATTATTGCCATTAAGCTGAAGTCATTTTCCAATGAATAAATACAATAGGGAAGATTTCTGGTTTTGAAGGCATGTTGAGTATTCCTCTTGCTGGGTCCTCCCCATGACTTCCCTCTCCTCCCCAGGTCTCAAACAAACCTGAAACATGTTTTGTGAGTCCTCCCCTCCTGGTGCCTGACCCTGAGCCGTGGACCAGGATGTCTGTCAGCCAGCATCTGGGGGTATTTTCAGAATTCACTGTAACGCACACATTGAACCCACTGTCTGTCTTTTCATCTCAGTGAACCTATTGGATGAGGAAGTGGGTGTCAGGGATCACAGTGATCCCAGTGAAGCTGAGGAGACTCAGAGGGAACTAACAGTGATTTGACCACTTCTGTTTCTTTGCAACATGAGAGCTGTTTCATCAAGCACTTTTACCTCTCACAAGATTCTTGGCTACCTTTCTCCAGGGCTCTTTCTCTCTCTGGTCACATCTTTCAGACTGGGATTCATTCTCTGATTATAACTTGGCTGTGTCTCTCTTACTCACCGAGTCAAACTTCACTGCTAGGTTCATCCTAATGGTATGCCCACATCATTCAATTTGTTCTTATTGACTACATTGGTTCTGGTTTACCTTCGCTCCTATAATTCAGAAAGCTTTTAGCTAATTGCCTGTGAGAGAGCATATCATAAAGCCATGTCCAATTGAACTGGAAGAGACATAGCGATCATCTTGCTACTCAAAGCGTGGTCTGCAGATTAGCAACACTGGCTGCTAGAGGCTTTTTAGAAATGCAGGCTCTCAGGCCAGCCCTAGACCTACTGAACCAGAGTCCACATTAAACAAGATTCTTGGGTGATTCATATGCATATCAAAGTTTGAGAAGTGCTGATTTAAATCAACTACCTCATTTCACAATGAAGTCAAGTGACTTCTCTAAGGTCTCATGGCAAATTAGTAACTGAGTTGGATTGGATCTCCAGTCTTTTAATTACTAAAACTGTACCACACTACCCTTAAATGCTACTGTTTCATTTTCATACTTGGTTCAACCAGCTTTCATTTTCATATAGGATGGTAGACATAAAAATATATCAGTATTTGGGTTACAAATTCACTTCTGTTACCTACTACTATGTCTTATTTTGACAACATAGCTTCATTGTATTCTGCAGCCTTCTTATTTTTCATCCCTTGATGTAATTAATTCACCAGGACTTTCTCTGGTCCAAATAATGACATGAATAGAGCTTCTCTTTAGGATCTTTTATTCACCTCTTCCTTTTTCTCCCCCTTTTACGACTCCATCAGCTGAATTTGCAAACTAGTCTCTCTAACTAATAATAGTTTATTTAAAATTCCTCTACCTATATATATTTTTTTAATTTTATTCCTGTACTTTTATTTATTGTGTTTGGGACTCTTTGCAACCCCATGGACTGTAGCCTGCCAGGCTCCTCTGTCATGGAATTCTCCTGGCAAGAATACTGAAGTGTGTTGCCATTTCCTACTCCAGGGAATCTTCCCAATCCAGGGATCGAACCTGGGTCTCCTGCACTGCAGGCAGATTCTTTACCTTCTGAGCCACCAGGAAAGTCCTAACATACCTATCTTTATAAATACAGACAATCTAAACTTTTTATTTTAATTTAGTTCTCAGTGAAGATCTGGAGATTAAAATTATGATTGCTTCATAAAATGAACTGGGAAGCTTGATCAATTATTTTAAAATCTGTGGATCTCCTAAATGAAGAATTTTGTGGGTCACACTCTGTGGTTCCTCTATATTTTGAACACTTTTTACAAGATCATCCTATTTGAAGGATCATAACTAACTAAAACCAAAAACAAAATAACTTTTTTAGATGAAATATACCTCTATGTTTGCATCTTTCTGGTATCTCTTGAGCAGGCTGAGGATAAGATGGAAGAACGGAGAAGGGGGAATATGCCCTCAGATTTCCCACTCCATCCCTCACTGTCTCCTACCCTGAAATATAAGAGAAAATCTCATGTATCCACAATCCATGTTTGTCTATCAATACCTGCATCCATGAAATGTCCATTAGCATCCTTCCAACTTCTTTTATTTTGTATCAAGTAGCTAAAGAAATGCAGCCTAAGAGTCCTAGGTTCCATTGCAGGACATTCTTGGTGTTCTTTTTTCTTTTTTTTCCATTTCAGTGCCCTCAAAATAGAGAAGGAGCATTTGGACAGCTCACAGTCACACTCAGGCCTTCTGACGAGGCATATGTTAGCAGGCATGGGAGCATCTATGGGGCACTCTGAGGCCCTCCCTGATCTGGAAAGATGTGGTCATTATTCATGTTTCTACAGCATATGACAAGAGGAAGAACAGAGCCTGCCACTTATTAGCAAGTGCCCCTGCTGTCCTTGTCCTCACACGCTGTATTTCTCAGTTTAGAATTGTCTCATAACCTCAGTACCAGTCTGCATTTAGAATATCCTGGGTACCAAAAAAAAAAAACTATAATTTTATCACTACCGCCCCTGCCCCTCAGTTTTCTTTGAGCAATCTTTGTGATTGGAAGAAGCTAAGGAATATACAGGAAGTCTGAAGAATCTTAAAACTTAGTGCTCAAAGACAAATGTTTCCCTCTCTTGATTAATAGGTCAAGTAAGCAATTGCTTCTGTAATGTGGTCTGAAGACATTAATCAACAAAAGGTCTGCCTACCTTGTACATTTTCCCCTCTCTGGCCTGAAATTCTGCTACTAATTTTGCTGATGGGAGGGAAATTAGTTTCCCTTTCTTGTTGCAGGGAGGGAAAGAACACAGACAGTGCATCCAAATTCACATCTCCCTCAGTTTGCCCAGGACTAACTTTGCTCTAAAATTTTCACAAATGTTCAGGTGGGTGGAGGGCCGGGCGGGTCCCAAGTGGGTATCGGGGGCTGTAGGGAGGAGGATGGTTGTGGAAGAGTAGGAGACACAGAGAGACAAACATTTCTAAACTAGAAGATACTCCTCCTAACGCAATACTCTATAAAATCCAGGAAGAAGAAAGGTTTGCAGTGCCTCTCACCCTCCTCCAGCTCCAAGAATTTCCTCTCTTGACAAGGAATTTCCTCTCTTCCCACCCAGCAACTGAGTAGGAGAATAAGGAGGTATTAAAAAAAAAAAAAAAAAGGAAAGAAAATTAGCAACCAATATGTTCTGAGGTAACCTGTACATTGATTTATTTATTTCTGTATTATTTATGTATATGTTAATTTTATGCAAGTAATTCCAGAAATGTAAGTTGGTTTTACTGTTTCCAGCATGTAGATCCATGGAGAAACCCTCCTATTACTCAAAGACCAAAGCAGCGACAAAACAACTTGAGAATTACAATAGGATGTAAAATGCAGGAACAGTGACAAGGTGGTCCCAGGGGTATCTGCAGGCACAGTTGTCAGTTCACTCTTCATGTTCTGAATTGAAGCTACAGAGAGGCCCAGGATCCAGAAGACTAACTCCTTAGAGAATATGTTTACTCATCCCTTCATTCATTCAACAAATACTAAGCAATCTGTAGTATAAGCTAGAAATACCTACTAGGGGCTGGTCATGGCCACGCAGGTATTAAAACACTGCTCTTGTCGGTCAAAAAACTGAAAATCACAACATGATGTGGTGAGCTGTAGTGGTGGGCTTCCCAGTAGCTCAGTGGTAAGGAATCCACCAGCCAGTGCAGGAGACCTGGGTTCTTCCATCCCTTTATCAAAAAGATTTTCTGGAGGAGGAAATGGTAACCTGCTCCAGAAGGGGGCGACAGAGGATGAAATGGTTGCATAGCCTCCCGACTAAATAGACATGAGTTTGAGCAAACTCTGAGTGAAGGACAGGGAAGCCTGGTGTGCTGCAGTCCATGGGGTCGCAGAGTCTGACACGACTGAACAACTAAGCGCGCACACACACGCGCACACACACACACACACACACACTGTAATGGTAGAGATGGCAGTCTTCGGATAGAATAAAGAAATGGCATTCAACTTAGAGAAGGTGGTGTGGGTGTGTTTGTGTGTGTGTGTGCGCGCGTGTTCAGGAGTAACATGCCATGCCTAGGGAACAAAAACAACTTATTGTTGAGGAGGACACCAGCAAATAAGCCTGGAGAAGCCAGCAGGGGTCGCTCACGAACAGTGCGTGCTATGTTAAGGAATGTGCACTTCATCCTGTAAATAAAAACTGGGGAACCACGGACAGAATTCAGTCAAGGGCATATTATCGTCAAACTTAATTATAAAGTCCAATCATCTGCCAGGTCTGGAAGATGAGTTGGGGGAGGTAAACAATGGCTGTAGGAAGAGCAATTAGGAATCACTGCTGTGATTAGGAGAGAGTCGGGAAGCGGCTGGGGGATGGGACAGGAAGAGAACTCTATGGGAGGCAAAGCCACATGTGGAGGGAGATTGAATGAGAAGCAAAGAAAGGAAGATGTTCAGGATGGCCCTAAAATGTCTTACTTAAGTGACTAGTATAATAAATGGTCGGGCCACCAATCTAGCTAAAGAACATAGGAGGAAGTTTGGTAAGAAAGATGATGACTTCAGCACAGCCGTGTTAGGTTTAATGGGTCTAAGTACCATCCCAGTGTAGGCTTCCAGCAAGTCAATTCAACAGAAGGATCTGAAAGTCAGGTAAGAAGTCTGAGATTTAGGAATTATCAGCAGCAAGGTGATAGTGTAAACCATAAAATGGGTGCACTGACTCTGAGAACTATGTAAAATGAAAAGGGAGCTGAACTAGCGATGAAACCTATAAGGAACACTGAAATACAAAGGGCAAGAAGAGAGAGGAGTGTCCATCCACAGGAGATCTAGAGGAAGTGTCACAAAGAAGAACCAGAAGAGTGAGACTACATGAAAGCCAAAAGAGGGAAGAAATTCAAAAGCCTACATCAAATGCAATAGAAGTACAGCAAAACACAAGATCTTAAACATCTCATTGGATATAGTGGTTAAGAGGCCACTGGTCATTTTCAGTTCAGTCGCTCAGTCGTGTCCGACTCTGTGACCCCATGGACTGCAGCATGCCAGGCTTCCCTGTGCATCACCAACTCCCAGAGTTTACTCAAACTCATGTCCATTGAGTCGATGATGCCATCTAACCAACTCATCCTCTGTCGTCCCCTTTTACTCTTACCTTCGATCTTTCCCAGCATCAGGGTCTTTTCCAGTGAGTCAGTTCTTCGCATCAGGTGGCCAAAGTATTGGAGTTTCAGCTTCAGCATCAGTCCTTTCAGTGAATATTCAGGACTGATTTCCTTTAAGATGGACTGGTTGGATCTCTTTGCTGTCCAAGGGACTTTCAAGAGTCTTCTCCCCTACCACAGTTCAAAAGCATCAATTCTTCAGCACTCAGCTTTCTTTTGAAGAAGGCAATGGCACCCCACTCCAGTACTCTTGCCTGGAAAATCCCATGGACGGAGGAGCCTGGTAGGCTGCTGTCCATGGGGTCGCTACGAGTCGGACATGACTGAGCGACTTCACTTTCACTTTTCACTTTCATGCACTGGAGAAGGAAATGGCAACCCACTCCAGTGTTCTTGCCTGGAGAATCCCAGAGATGGGGGAGCCTGGTGGGCTGCCGTCTCTGGTGTCGCACAGAGTCAGACACGACTGAAGCAACTTAGCAGCAGCAGCTTTCTTTATAGTCCAACTCTTACATCCATACATGACTACTGGAAAAACCATAGCTTTAAATAGACAGACCTTTGTCAGCAAAGTAATGTCTCTGCTTTTGAATACACTGCCTAAGTTGGTCATAACTTTTCTTCCAAGGAGTATGTATCTTTTAATTTCATGGCAGCAGTCACCATCTGCAGTGATGTTGGAGCCAAAAAAAATAAATAAATAAAGTCTCTCACTGTTCCCATTGTTTCCCCATCTATTTGCCATGAAGATGGGACCAGAGGCCATGATCTTAGTTTTCTGAAAGTTGAGTTTTAAGTCAACCTTTTCACTCTCCTCTTTTACTTTTGTCAAGAGGCTCTTTAGTTCTTTGTTTTCTGCCATAATGGTGATATTATCTGCATATCTGAGGTGATTGATATTTCTCCCAACAATCTTGATTCCAGCTTGCGCTTCATCCAGCCCAGTGTTTCTCATGATGCAGGGTGACAATATACAGCCTTGACATACTCCTTTCCTGATTTGGAACCCATCTGTTGTTCTATGTCCAGTTCTAATTGTTGCTTCTTGACCTGCACACAGATTTCTCAGGAGGTAGGTCAGGTGGTCTGGTATTCCCATCTCTTTCAGAATTTTCCACAGTTTATTGTGATCCACATGGTCAAAGGCTTTAGCATAGTCAATAAAGCAGATGCTTTTCTGGAACTCTCTTGCTTTTTTGATAATCCAGTGGATGTTGGCAATTTGATCTCTGGTTCCTCTGCCTTTTCTAAATCCAGCTTGAACATCTGAAAGTTCACAGTTCACATACTGTTGAAGCCTGGCTTGGACAATTTTGAGCATTACTTTGCTAGCTGTGAGATGAGTGCCATTGTGCGGTAGTTTGAGCATTCTTTGGCATTGCCTTTCTTTGGGATTGGAATGAAAACTGACCTTTGCCAGTCCTCTGGCCACTGCTGAGTTTTCCAAATTTGCTGGCATATTGAGTGCAGCACTTTCACAGCATCATCTTTTAGGATTTGAAATAGTTCAATCATTTTAACTTGATCATTTTAATGAAATGATGGAAGTTGAAAGATGTTAAAAAAAAGGGGGGGAGGGGACATGAAGAAGTAGAGACAAAATCCAGCCTACCCTAAAGAGTTTGCATGAGTAAGGAAGAAGAGGTTGTTGAGAGCAAGAAGATGTGGATTCAAAAGAAGCTTCTGATATCAGAAGTAACTTGAGCAAGTTGATAGAGAGAAGTAGAAGAGACAGGATGGAGGGGGATGAATGATGTGATGAAGTCCCAGAAAAGGCAGGAAGCAACAGAATTAAGAGCACAAGTGAAGGAATTAACCTTGAAATGTGAGGTAAAAGTCAGGAGAAGTGCAACTATTTTCCTGGGAGGTTGCAGCATGGAATATCGAAGGATGAGCAGCCTCTGTGAGTGGGGATTGCAGAGGAAGTTGAGATTTTGAGGAGATCCCGGGTGTCAGTTAAGACAAGAAGGTTGAGGACTTTTCTGAAACCTCTTTAGGGACATAGAATAGTGTATGTTAACAGCAGGAAGGGAGTTAAACACACTCAGAGAATTCTCCAGTCCTTGGTAGGGGTAGAAAGTAGTCTGGCTTAAACTTAGGGGACGTGGCAATAAGTCTAAGAGTATTCCATCTAATGAAGAAAGATTTCAGTGTGACCGTGACTTCTATTAACACATCCTATAAAACATTAACAGTATCATTACTAATGCAAGAAAACCTTCTCATGCCAGAGTAAATAAAAAATAAAGGTGTGAGCTTAGATACTAGACAAGGTGGCTCTGAACAGGAATTTATGTTTCTGCTAAGCTGGTTTCTGCTCACTCACACTCTGTCTTTTTTCATTTACATTTCTGGGTTATTTTCCCATTATGGTCACTTATTTACCTGACAGATGATAGAAGGTCAGTTAAGGATGGAGTAAGATTAGCATATAAACAAGATTTTAAAATAGCTGGAACAGAGAAGGATTTTAGAGCCTGCTAATCACTGGAGACTTGACCTCAAGTGAAAGTGTACTTGGGCAGTCCTCAGCCAGCCCTAAGAATGCCCTGCCTTGCCTCTGGTGACCTAGAGTGAGTCACCATTCAACTTAGCTATAAGCTGCCACTGTGTCTTTAATTTAGCTCTAGAATTCTAAAAAAAAAAAAAAAAAAGTCACAAATATACAGTACTTGAAGGAAAGGCTGAATGGTGTAAAACTGAAGACCTTAGACTTAGACCTGGGTATGAATGGCAGTTGTCAGGCCAAGCTTTATTTCCCTTAGCAAGTTACTAGAATGCCGTGTAAGAGAAGTCACCAATGAAGGGAAGTCATCTGTGGGTCGAGTTCTTTATGTACATAACCAGAATATCCCCAACTCTACGAGCTTCCTGGCTCAGCTTCCCCCAGTGTAACAATCTGAGCTTCTACCTAGCCATACTAAGTTAGAGAAATCTAGTTATCTTTTCCAGAATTTCCCAGGTGGAGGCAACTCTTCAGACTCCTGTTATCCGCTCATTTCTTGGCCTCTTTCACCATCCACCTCCTGAGATGCTGTCCTCTCTCCTTTTCCAGTGTTGAGTGGACATGGCCCCTTCTCCTTAGGCCTCCACACAGCACTGACAGAAAGCTTTTCCCGAAAGTCTGTGTTCATGGAGGCAGTCACCGATCGGAGAGCAGACTGAAGTGAAATATCACACATCAGGCCAGACAGCCTCTCTTGCTAACCCTCCACGCGTCTGTGATCTCAGTCTCCCCTTGTGAGCCTTCCCTTATCTCTTTCCTCTGCATTCCAGGGCCGGGAAACAGACATGTTCTCTTGTGTTATTACACAGGGTATTTCCGGGTCCCCTTGGTGCTCTGCCTCACTCCCCTGTACATTGCCTTCAACAACCACAGAGGGCTCTTTATGTGAGCTTCCGCCCTGGGCTCTACTCCCAAACAACACAAAGAATCATCAAAGCTTTGAAATAGCAATTTTTCTTGCATGAGCACCAGATCACACATCTGGTCTAAGATCACTGTTCCATAAGTAGAAAGGAAAGGAAAAGAAAAGCTGTTCTCTCTGTGTCCTTACAAATGCCTGGATCCTGGAGTTCTGGGATTCTATTTTCCTGGGATACATGTGTCACTTTAAATCCCCACAGCAATGTTCTAAGACATGTATTATCATCCTCGTTTCACAGATGAGGAAGTTTAAGCTGAGGGAATTGAAATGATTTGCCCAGGGTTCCAAAGCTAGTAAGTAACAGAGTCACAATTAGAATGCAGTGCTGGGACTGCTGCTCCCTCCAAATAGCTGGAGGCCACCATGCTGTGAGGAAGCCCAGGCAGCCACACGAAGAGCAGGATCAAGAAACCAGGCATGTGAGTGAAGCCTTCGAAGTCTTTCCAGCCCATGTTAGATATCAGCTGGCTACAGACAAGTGAATGACCCCAGCCAGTGTCACATTGGACAAAATTATCTGGTTAAAACCTATGCAAATTTCTTACCAAGCCCTGTTTTTAAATCCAAAAAGTTAGAGCCCTTCAGGAGGCTCCACTAAGCAAGGTAGGTCACCCAGAAACCAGACTGGGGACGAATTGGGAGAGTGGGATCGACATATATACACTCCTATGTATAAAATAGATGACTAATGAGACTGCTGTACAGCACAAGGAACTAACTCTGCTCAGTGCTCCGTGGTGATCTAAATGGGAAGGAGATGCAGAAAAACAAGGGATATATACCCTCATGCCGGGAGAGATTGAGGGCAGGAAGAAAAGGGGGCGACAAAGGATATGGTTGGATGGCACCATCGACGCAACAGACATGAGTTTGAGCATATTCCGGGAAACAATGAAGGATGGGGAAGCCAGGCATGCTGCAGTCCATGGGATCACAAAGAGTCAGACATGACTGAGCAACTAGCAAAATAACTCTATATAGATACACACACACACGCACGCACGTATAGCTGATTCACTTTGCTATATAGCAGAAACTGACACAGCAGTGTAGAGCAACTCTATTCCAAAATCAAAATAAGAAAAGAAAGAAACAAGACTTCTTTCTCACAGACTAATTTCTCCTAAAGAGTCTGCCTGTGCAGTTGGCAAAGAATAACTTAGCCCTGTTAGGACCAGAACACCCAAAGGTAGAGCAGATTCTGCTGAGCACAGACCCAAATCAGTTTTTAGTTTCAGGAAAGAAATATAAGTATATTTCTGTCTACCATTTCATTGCTCATGTCTGTGTCTGTAAATGTGCATCCCTGGGCTTAGCATCCTCCATGCAGACAAGCCATTTCACTACTTATGTTCTATCTCCATAAATCTCATCTTCCCACCCTAGAGCCATTCTGTTGCTTTGAGCCTCCCTGCGCTCAAAGAACTAGTTTCTGGGCATTTGTAAAACACATGTCCATGAAGCATCTCTTGTGTGCCAAGTGCTGTTCTAGGGCCAATGGATTCCATACAGAAAGGGCAGACATGGGACTGCCTGCTCTGAAGGAACTTTGGCTAGGAAACCAGGCAAGAAATAAGAAAACAAATCAGTAAGATAGAAAAATGAGGGCTTCATAGTAAGAATTATGAAGAAAAACCACATGAGATCCAGAGATGGAGCAGGATGAAGGGAGGTGGGGTGTGGTAGGGAGCAGTGTCTATTTTTAAAGACCTCTCTGAAAAAGTGACTTTTGAGCAAAGACTTGAATGAATCAAGGGAGGGGGCTGAATGGAGAAACAGAGGAAGAATGTTCCAGGAGGAACAGAAAGCACATGTAAAGGTCCTGAGGAAGAAAGAGGTTAGGGCTATTCACGGTAGAGTGAAAAGGCACTGTGGCTGGAGAGGAGGGGGAGGGGAGGCTGGGCAGGTGCACGGGGGTCATGGGGTGGAGCCTTCACACCAAAGTGGAGAGAGTGGATGTTCCAGCATGCTGTGGGAAGGTGCTGGGGGACTGCGAGCAGCACACTCCGGCCTGCCACGTGAGAAACAGACTCTAGAGGGGACCACGTGGAAGCAGAGAGACGGGTTGAGAGATGACCACATCTGTCTAGAAGAGCAGTGAGAGTAGCTTGAACTTGAGTGGGAGGACGTGATAAGACATGGGATGTGATTTGAAGGTAGAGTGTCTCAATTACACACACATAATTATTATGCAGATCCAGTTCCTCAGCTCTGAGATTTGGAAGCATTTTCATTTTTTTAAACTGATGATTAAAAATGCTGAGCTGGGTACTCCATCAGTTCAGTTCAGTTGCTCAGTCATGTGTGACTGTTTGTGAACCCACGGACTGCAGCACGCCAGGCTTTCCTGTCCATCAACAACTCCCGGAGTTTACTCAAACTCATGTCCATTGAGTCGGTGGTGCCATCCAATCATCTCATCCTCTGTCGTCCCCTTCTCCTCCTGCCTTCAATCTTTCCCAGCATCAGGGTCTTTTCCAATGAGTCACCTCTTCCCATCAGGTGGCTAAAGTATTGGAGTTTCAGCTTCAGCATCAGTCCTTCCAAAGAATATTCAGGACTGATTTCCTTTAGGATGGACTGGTTGGATCTCCTTGCTGTCCAAGGGACTCTCAAGAGTCGTCTCCAACACCACAGTTCAAAAGCATCAGTTCTTCGGCATTCAACTTTCTTTATAGTCCAACTCTCACCTCCATACATGACTACTGGAAAAACCATAGCTTTGACTAGATGGACCTTTGTCAGTAAAGTAATGCCTCTGCTTTTGAAAATGCTGTCTAGGTTGGTCATAGCTTTTCTTCCAAGGAGTGTCTTTTAATTTCATGGCAGCAGTCACCATCTGCAGTGATTTTGGAGCCACAAAACATAAAGTCTCTCACTGTTTCCACTGTTTCCCCATCTATCTGCCATGAACTGATGGGACCTGATGCCATGATCTTAGTTTTCTGAAGGTTGAGTTTTAAGCCAGATTTTTCACTCTCTTCTTTCACTTTCATCAAAAGGCTCTTTAGCTCTTCCTCACTTTCTGCCATAAGGGTGGTGTCATCTGCATATCTGAGGTTACTGATATTTCTCCCGGCAATCTTGATTCCAGCTTGTGCTTCATCCGGCCCAGAATTTTGCATGATGTACTCTGCATATAAGTTAAAGAAGCAGGGTGACTATATACAACCTTGACATACTCCTTTCCCAATTTGGAACCAATCTGTTGTTCCATGTCCAGTTCTAATTGTTGCTTCTTAACCTGCATACAGATTTCTCAAGAGGTAGGTCAGGTGGTCTGGTATTCCCATCTCTTTCAGAATTTTCTGCAGTTTATTGTGATCCACACAGTCAAAGGCTTTAGCATAGTCAATAAAGCAGACATAGATATTTTTCTGGACCTCTCCTGTTTTGTTTTTTTTTTTTGATGATCCAGCAGATGTTGGCAATTTGATCTCTGGTTCCTCTGCCTTTTCTAAGTCCAGCTTCAACATCTGGAAGTTCATGGTTCACGTACTATTGAACCCTGGCTTGGAGAATTTTGAGCATTACTTTGCTAGTGTGTGAGACGAGTGCAGTTGTGTGGTAGTTTGAACTCCATCAGGGTACTCCATCAGTGCCCCCTGATGTAGGAGGGTTGCCACAGCTATTGGACAGCTCTCAGGTGGGAGATGAGTGGATTTAATAAAATTGGGTCCCAAAGGAAAGCTTCATGTAACCATGTGCCAGGGTTGCCTGTTGGTTCTCTGTCTAGGCAGCCAGATCAAACAACAATCATACAGATATCCACTGAGTTTTTCATATTTGCCATCTTGAAGGAAATCTGAGTTTTGTGACATGTTCCTTGGAGAACAAAGTAATTACATTTTTTGAAGCCTGATCAATATTCCTTGGTAGGTAGAACTAGCTTCTGGGCAGAGAAGGATCAATTTGCCTAAGGAACCCCAGGATCTTCTAAGAAGGAAGTAACCTGGACCCCTACATGTTTCCTTCAAGATTTAAAATTAGGAGGAAAATTGGTAGCCCTCACCATGTTTTATTGGTAGGAGGAGATTCCAAAGGTCCCCAAAACAGGAAGGGCAAAGATGCCATGCTGGGGTCTCTGGCTCACCCCAGGAGCCTGAGGTTCATGGGGCTTGGCCAGTTCTGGGAGAACAGGGGCTGAGCACAAGTGAGTCCTCACACTGCAGTTCTAGGGCCCATGGCTTAGAGAGCTGTGACTTCAGAGCCCAAGCATGAGGCTCCTCAGTGAAATGGTAGTGATAAGAGTCTACGTCTGTGAAGACATCACAGAGCTATAAATGGTTGTTAACAGTGGAGCCACACAGCAGCGAGAAAAACAAGCTGCACAGGAGCAATCAGACACCACCTCATCATCTCCCAGTGTTTGAAGGTATCTCTGGATCCCTTTGGACTGAATGAGCCCTTGGTCTTCACGGTCGGTGGGAGAGGGAGGGGCCTTAAGATGAGTTCCGGCACTTCCGGAATATAAGGACAGATAAGGACCCTAGTGATTAGCTGGGGAAATCAAGAGAACCACATGTTCGAGAACGGATACATACACGGTATAGTGCATGGTACACCATATATGTGGTAAGATAACTCCATATAAAGAGAGAATAGACTGCCATACATCATAAAAATGTGGCACCAGCTACCTTTACTGTTGAAGAAATGGGTCATTTTATTTATCAATTTGCTTGTCTTTATATTTCCTACAATGAACATGCATCACTTTTTTTCCAAAAAATAAAAAAAGTAAATTGAAGAAAATTCACATCCCTCACCAGATCTCTTACCCTGCCAGCAAGTGCCCCTGTGGGTGACCCTGGGAACCCACAACCACAGACAACTTCTGGGTGCTCTTGTGGCTCCTGTGATGGTCATAGGTGGTGATTCCTAGGCCGGTGAGTAGCCAGGGCCTGCCAACCCCACAGCAGGCATCCCGACCAGCCTGACTTCTGAGTTGAAGTGTTTCCCCTGCCCAGGACAGGACAGTGGCGGGACCCACCTCCACGTCCTGTTATTGATCAGGACTCCCGCAACTGTTCAGGGGGCCCCATGAGGTGACCACTCAGGGATGTCAGGCGGGGATTCCCACACAAGTTCCCTGGTGCCACATGTGTTCTTTAACGAGAGAGTTTCACTTCAGGTACCAGGCATCACACCCACAGAGCAACAAATAGAACCTCTCCTGTGAATTTGCATGCCGCAGCCTATCCTCCTGGGGTCACTTCACTGCCACAGACATTTATATATTACCTTCATGTGGTCAGAGCTCTGAGCTGCAGGCTGAGGGGGACAAAGATGAGAAGCCTGACTCTGTGCTTCCAAAGAACCTCCAGCCCAGAGGGAGGCAGGAGACACAGAAGAGCCTCTGACCCAGGAAGAATGTCCTGTGAAAACAGAGACCCGTGGGTCAGCACGTGATTGACTTCCTCCCACAGCAGGCAAACCTATTTCTGGCATCAGGTCCTGCTTCAACAGGCTCAGATGTGTCCCCTCGCACCCATTGCCATCACCTCTGCGATGGTTCTGCCCTCTCCAGCTCCCACCAAGACTCCCACACCAGCTGCAGAACATCTTTCAATCCAAATGCACTGCCAGGATTTTTCTAAAGTCCCCTCTCTCCTTTAAAGTATTCAACAGCCTCCTATGACCTCCTACGACCTTCTGTATGAAGTCTTATCTCTAGCATTTGGTGCCTTTACTAACATAACCTATCTTTCCTTTTTCTCCCTGCCCTCTAGCCCCTAGTAACCCCCTACAGTCACCTCCCACCCTCTCCCCCACCCCAGCCCACACACATATACATCCAGAATACTCCAACAAGACCAGACTTAGCAACATTCCTCAAATACATCACAGCCTAGAAGATCCTTTGCCTTGATCTCTGCTTGTCAAAAGTCTGTTTATTCTTCAGGGTACAATTTAAACGTCTCCTTTTCTGCAGAGTCTTCTTCAGACCTGAGTCAGAATTAATCCTACCTTGAACCATAATAGTAATTTGCCTATATCTTCTTAATTGCATGCATATTATGCTTTGCCACTCTCCGCTTAACCTTGAGCTCCTAGAAAACAAACATTACATGTCATTCCCTTTGTGTCTCCCAAAATACAGGACCTAGCAGACACTCGACACTTGTTTGCTACTTACTGAATCAAGATGAAAATCATTCTTATGCTTTTCAATACACACACACACAAAATTAAGAAGTGTCATGGTTCAGGCGTTGGTTTCGCAGATGTCAGATGGTTTTCTTTTTGTTTAGTCATAGAGTTGTTTGGCCAAGTCTTTTGCAACCTCATGGACTGCAGCCTGCCAGGCTCCTCTGTCCCTGGGATCTCCCAGGCAAGAATACTGGAGAGGGTCAGGATTTCCTTCTCCAGGGGATCTTCCCGACCCAGGGATCAAAACTGCGTCTTCTACATTGCAGGCAGATTCTTTACCACTGAGCCACCTGGGAAACCCACGTGTACGCTTACACACACACTACTGATTTCAGAGTGCCCCTAGAGAACCTCCGCTAATACAGCAATCAGCTCTGGACAGGCTGGAAAACTAAGCAACTCTTGCTAGTACAGAAGGCCTGGCCCCAGTGGATATGGCATGTCTATTCAAGTATAATTATTCATACAGGAACACTTTTTTCCAAGCCTTAATATTTCTTCCACATGGAGGGACAGCTGACCCTCAATCCACCATGCCTCACTCAGCTGGTTGGTGAGTTAAATGGAAAAACCACCTTCTTTGTCTTCTTCCCATTCCTCTCTACCTTTTCACGCTCTAAGTCTTACCTGAAAAAATGTCCAGCTGCGACTATGACAGGGTAGCTAAGTCTGTCCAACTCTGCCCTTGTTAGCAGGGTCAGTTGATTCTCATTATAAGCGGCATCTTCCAACTTAGCCTCTATCAGTAATAAAGAAAAAAATTTTTCTCCATTCTTACTCTTTTGTTTCCTGTTTAGAACCCTTAGCAGTGAAGAGGCCCCCAAGCAATACTCATATCTTGACTTAGCTTCTGAAGTGTCTACACAAGGAACAGCCCACCCTGGGCCCTTGGATATCTCCTAAGGACCCTGGAGTGGCCTTGAGCTTGGGAGTCCAACTCCTCTTGGCACTTAAGAGGATTATTACACTTGCTTCTAACTGTGGGAAGCTGTGAGAAGCAAATCAGAACATGCATGTGAAACTTTCTGTGAAGTCTATCCCAGTACTTAAATGCAAGGTGGAATTATTTCTGTAGCTGTTGTCATCCTGTTGATGTAAAATCCCAGGGGCCCACCGTGCCAAGTTCCACTGACTGTTTGCTGGCGCCCTGAGGGGCTGTCTTACACGTGTTCTGCCAACATTTGGACCAGCTGCCTTGTGGCTCTGGTGAAGCACTTCCCATAGCATCCTCCAAGTCCCACCAGACATCAGTGCCCAATGGCAAGATACGGACGAGCTCATTTCCCCTCCCCCTACATAGGGTAACCAGTTTCTCAGACTCCTGAAGCAGGACGCGCCTGCCCAGGGTCTTGTGGAGTTTACAAGACCTCTGCATGTCTTCTTGCAGCCAGTTCCCTCTCCCCTAGGGTAGCCCTGTCCCAGGGCTTGGACAGGTTTGCATGACAGAGCTGGGTTCACTTCATCACTTTACTCCTTAGAAACCCAGTACCCTGTTACCAGACCAAGATGGCAGTGCTTGGTCCCAGCTTCCACAGGCCAAGGAACCTTCTGGGAGGCTCCTGAGCCCCCGACTGGATCACTGGACCAATTTCCCAGAGATGCCCAAACATGTCTGAATTCCAGGGGTGGATGCAGTACACCCTTTATGATAATTCGTGACTGATATGACCAGGCCTCAGGTCTCCCTACGGCAGTTATACAGGTGCCCTTGAGAGCATCCTCCTAATCTCATGCCTATTTCCTGGTCAAGCCACTTTCAAACCCAGCCTCTGGGTTCCCCTCCAATCCTTGCTTCTCTCTCTCTCCCCAACGCCCCTCCCTCTTTCTCTCTCCCGCTCCCTCCCTTCCTCTCTCCATGTCTCCTTCACTTGTCCAAGTAGAAGGGGTGAGATAAGAAGGGTGAGCTGTGGTGAAGGCACAAACAAGAATAAGCCTGGGGATATTTTCCCTCCGCTGCTCAAGCAGATTGTGTGTTTTATATTTTGCCAGCCCTCACCTCAGAGAGAGACAGAGTTGGGAATTTTTGCCCTGTGCTATGTACGCTCACCTCCATCGGGAAGCAGGCAACATTCCAGCACAGGGGCGACCCCACACCCATGCTAAGTTCTGCAGCCTTAACTCCCAGGTGGTCTGGGATTTCTGTGGACGGAACCAGAAGGGTGGAGAGCATGTGACATGGATGGTGCACCTGCCCCTTTAAATGGTGAGAGAGAAATGCTGCTTCCTGGAGGGTAACAGCAATACCACCGCCAGCAGCTGGCTCCCCTTGGTGGAACATTCTTCCACACTAAGTCTCATCCTGTCCTCCAGCCTCGAGCCAGCCGGTTTCCTTCTCTGCAGGTCATTCTCTAGGGAGGGTTGAGGGACAGGGAGATTGGGCAGGAGAAGGGTGTTTACAGCATGAAAAGGTTCAGGAAGGGTTTTCCTCTCTTCCAAAAAAGGACTGAGCCAGAAGAGCAGAGGGATTCCCCTTCGCAAGCCAGTGGTGTTGAAGAAACAGGCAAAGGATGCTATAAATTTAGCACTGATTGTCCCACATCTAGACGGTAAGAGGTCTCTGACACCTTAACCACACATGTGGCAAACGCTGTGATTGCAAATTCCTAGGGAACACAGTTGGGGAGCAACTCACTCTGTGTGGGGGTGCAGGGGCTGAAACCAAGACACATATCTGGGAGATGCTGTCAAAGGATGACAAGAAGGCACCCAAGAACCTCCAAAGGACCCCTAGGATGAGGAGCCTGTGCTAGTGTGAAGCTGGGAGTTAAATTTGTCCCCTAAATCCTTCCCACCTGCCTTCCCCACTTTGGCAAAGACAAAATATCAAGGAATAGAGAGGAGTATTGGTCCACAAACTTGATTGTTCGGGAAATGTCATATGGATTTGTATTTTGAATTTGACTCAGAGTCCTCTATCCTCCAGTCTAGTGGGAAATTCAACCCAGTCATTCCCATATCTTAAGGCTATGCAAAGGACCCAAGGGATGTTTTTGAGCTCAAAATATTGGTGAGGCGCCTCCAGTGCACACTGGTGACTGCACTGTACCTCCCCTTGAAATCTAACCTCCTTGTGACTTTCCTGCAGCTTTAGATGGGGACTGTGGGGGACTGCAAGCCCATTCCCCCTGGAGCCAGGGTCTTGCCCACCTAGGAGTACCACCCCCTTCAAAATCTTGCCAGCTTCCCATCAGGGAGAGAAGTAGGGGTTCTCCCTCTTTGAGAGGCTCTCTGACCCTCCTATCCCTCCCTTAACAGAGAAAAGGAATCTCTCCTCTCTCACCTTTTTGCCCTTGAAGGTCCTAGTCTTCCCAGATCCTCCCTCCAAGAAAACCTGGATAGAATCTGTGTGAGTTGAAGGCAGTCACCTCAAGCTGCTAGCTGGTAGGACAAATAATCCTGCAGATACAAGTTAAATCTTGGACAAGACAGTTGAGAATCCAGCTTCTGGGGAGACTGCATTCTATTTTATGTTGAAGACATAGAAACAGGCTTGAGGAGGGCAAGTAACCATGTGCAGAGCAGGGGTAAAAAGGATCCTTGCAGGCAATGCCAGGGACCAGGAAGAAAATATACCAAGGGGGTAGGAGGAAGAGTAAGAGTACTCTGGAGACTGAGAGGTCAGGGAAGTTTCTCCATGAACGTGTCCTCCTGTGGGCTGAGGCCTGAAAGACGAGGAGTGCAGCACATGGAGAGTGATGGAAGAGCCTGCCAGGTGGGAAGACACCAAACACAAGACCCAAAGTTGGGTACACATTTGACTCTTAGGAATAACATATAAAAAGCCAGTGGGACAGTTGAGCTGACTTCAGAGTTGGGGTTAGGGACTCAAATTCAGGAGAAGAAGGACTGTCAAGAGGAAAAGCTTTTGCAAAGGAGATAAGTGAGTCCTGGAACACCGTAGCAGGCTGGAGTCCAAAGAGGGAGGTGGTGATGAGGGAGCCTCCAAATATGAAGAAGCATGACCATGGACTCTAGAAGCACTGATGATTGACCTTGAGCATTAAGCTTCCCTTTTCTGGGTTATAATTTTCTTGTGGCAGCATCAGGTCCTTTGGAAAATTCTATCAAATAGCTATAGCTTTCAATGAGCTGTTTCGGAGCAATCAAGTCCAGGCTGTGTTCTTGTTTGGGGGCCTAGATCACAGGGAGCACTATAGATGTGGTTACAACAAGCCCAAGGTAATGAACAGGGCAAACTGAAGTCAAACAGAGCTGGGAGAAGCCTGGATTACTTGAGGGATGTGTGGGGAACTCCTTGACTAGGGGAAAGGACAGAATTACTGAAACATGCAGGGTGGGGACTCAGACCATAACAGCTGATATTAACAGTGGTGATGGCTGATGGCCAGAAAATCTCTTAAAAGAGAAGTAGAACTGAACGGATGGATGAGGTTTAGATCATACTTAGAAGAACTGATTTGGATCTCCAAAACAAAATGCAAAGCCTTCTCTCAAGAACTTCCTTGGTTAAAGTATCTCAAAGCTGCAACAATTAAGTTTCTGGAAGCACTTACCAGAACAGCAGTGTGTTGCCTCTTCCACTTGGCTGTATTGCCCCTCCTCAGGCATCACCAGTTGGAGAAGGAAATGGCAACCCACTCCAGTGTTCTTGCCTAGAGAATCCCACGGACGGGGGAGACTGGTGGGCTGTTGTCTATGGGGTCGCACAGAGTCAGACACGACTGAAGCGACTTAGCACCAGCAGCAGCAGGCATCACCAGAAGGAGGGACCTCACATGGCCAAGCTTGCTTAGAGGACCTGACGAATCTCCTGACACAATGCCAAGAGTGAGATGGGAGAGCTGGGTAGAGAACTCCGCTCACATAAAGGCCAAGAAAGGCCTGGCATAAGTAGAGGGATGGGCAGGATGACTTTCCAATAAGCCTGGTGCTGCTGCTGCTGCTTAGTAACTCAATTGTGTCCAACTCTGTGACCCCGTGGACTGTAGCCCACCAGGCTCCTCTGTCCATGGGGATTCTCCGGGCAAGAATACTGGAGTGGGTAGTCGTGCCCTCCTCCTGGGGATCTTTCCAACTCAGGGATCGAACTCAGATCTCCCACATTGCAGGCAAATTCTTTACCATCTGAGCCACCAAGGAAGCCTTCCAATAAGTCTATTGTAATTTGATTAATTCATTCAATAGAATTGGGAGGCATCGGCAATTTCTGTCCTCACAGGGTTTATATTCTAGCTGGTGAAAAGGTAACAAATAATAAAAGCATAATAAATACTTCAGTCATATGGTATGGTGGAGAGAGAGAAATGCTTTAGAAAGGAAATGTGGAAGAAGGGAAGGGAGGTCGGGAGTCCTGGGAAGAGGGCTTGTGGCGCTTTTAATACTGTGGTGCAAATGCAGTGACATTAAGTGGAACATGAAAGAGGTGAGGGAGGAGAAACTTTCAAGCAGAGGGGACAGACAGCGCAAAGGGCCTAACGTGGGAGTGTGGCTGATGCCTGCAAGAACAGCCAAGCATGGCTGGGCCATCGAGAGAGAGCACAGAGTAAAGGGATGACCAGGGCCTGTCCTGTGGGGCCTTATAAGCCACTGCTAGAACTTGGGACCCACCAATGGCACCCCACTCCAGTACTCTTGCCTGGAAAATCCCATGGACGGAGGAGCCTGGTAGGGTACAGTCCATGGGGTTGCTAAGAGTCAGACACAACTGAGCGACTTCACTTTCACTTTTCACTTTCATGCATTGGAGAAGGCAATGGCAACCCACTCCAGTGTTCTTGCCTGGAGAATCCCAGGGATCGCAGGGCCTGGTGGGCTGCCGTCTGTGGAGTCACATGGAGTCAGAAACGACTGAAGCAACTTAGCAGCAGAAGCTGCAATAGAAACCACGATAAGCTGCACGATAGCAGGGCTACATATTTTCATCCCTGCCTCCCCATCACCTGACACATTACCTGTATCCAGCAAATACTTGTTGAATGAATCACTGCCTGTAAAACGAGCCCTTTATGATGTCCCAGTGCGTGGGCCAGTGCTGAATCATCAACATGGCCCCCACTTCCTCTCTCCCACACCTCCACACCCCTCTCCAGGCCTGCAAGCACCCCTGATGCAATTTCAGGCAGTATCACCACCACCCAAAGGTGCGGCCTCACCCACCCTAAAAGAAGACATACTGCGTCTCCAGAGACCACATTATCTGAAATTCTTAGAGGAAAGGGCTGGGAATGCAGGTCGCTGTGAGCAAATGAAACAAATCAGCCCCTAGTCAGCCTTACCTCCAGGCCCTGCTTCCCTGACTCTCCCTTTTACGGCATCCACGCAGCCTGCCCCTTCCCCCTTCCTGCCCCCTCTCCCCGCCAGGCCCCAGAGTCCATTCACTGAGCATGGAAGATTTCCTCAGGAAGGAATTCCTGTGCAGAGTCAATTAGAACACAAGGCACACTAATCAGCAAGGGAGGTGGGTGAACTCATTTTCTTTTCTGAGATGGTACCAGTCAGCATATCAGATTTTTTTCCCAGAGCCTGAAGTGTCAGTCAACAACTGAACAAAAAGAGGGGGTGATCACAGCCCCTCCCCGGCTCCTCCCCTGCCCCAAGGTCCTGTGAGAGACCAGGCCAGCAGGCCAGCAGGCTCCTGTAGGACCTCTCCTCCAGAAAAGAGGAGAGTGACACCCCTGGGCCCCTCACCCCTGGGAACTAGATATAACTGAGCTGGGAAGCTTGTAACGAAGCTCTGCCAATGCTTTGCAAATGATAAGCGCCCACCAGCACTGTGCTTTGACTCTCAGAGCTGTGGTAATCCCTCCCTCCCCAGATGAACTCAAAGACTCCTCGCACTTTCCCTCAGTCCCTTCCTCCTTCTCAGGCACCTGCCAGCCTCAGGAGACTAAGAAGGCCCGCACCTGCCAGCCCTGCAGGAAACCCCATTGCACCTGTGAACCCAGGATCAGGGAACAGACAATGTGAATCTAAAGATGCTCTATTAACAGAAACATAACCTCTCCAAATAGATGTTACTGAGAGGTCAAGGGGGTTACTATGCTTCTTAAAATATAGATCTATTTGGTTCAAACCCCCATTTTATATCCTAGGGGGAAAAAAATCTACTGCCTGCCTTGAGATTTCTGCAAATTGCAAGGGAACCTATATCCTTCTCTCACCTCTGGCTCCAATTTCCTGCCCTTACTGAATTCTCATTTTCTGCTCTCCATAATTCTGCACTTTTTTCTCCCAACCCTGTCCTCTCACCCAAAAGCAATCATTTTTACAAGCATCAGACGTTAACTGAATGTTTATTGATGGTTTGTAGGTCATGAGGAATGGGTTACATTTTCTCACCACACAGCAAACGACCTAACATCTGATACCAGCTGTCCCATTTCTTGAACATCCTCTAGGGATTTCTCACAGGCCATGCCTGAATGTGAATCGCCTTGGCTCCCTCTCTCCCTCGCTCCCCCAGGGATTCCCCCACTCCCGGCTCAGAGAACTGGAGTTCCCTCCCCTGCTTCTCATCCAAAGCCAGTCTAGGTGTGCCATGGAAGCAAAACCACTGGACTCTTCTAGCAGGGCCAGCTTCAGAAGACACTTGCTTTAAATGGTGCTTTTGCTCTGTTTTGCCAATGAAATTGTAATTCATAAGGAAGCAAAAGAAATTTCTTCCATTTCATTCTGCAAGCTCACTCCATTATTTGTAGCGTTTGCGGCTGGCTATTTTTTGGTCTGAGAGCTTCCAGTTCCATTCATGGCTGAAGAAATAGACTTACTTCCTTGGATCTTGCACCCCTCCCCCTCCTTACTTCCACCCCTTCCCCCACCCTAAACAGCATCAGCACTCTGTAAATTGTATAAATGATGTTTTGACTTTACCGGTTGCCTTTGCCATCAAGTGGTCTAAATCAAAAGGCTTAACCTGGGGTCTAGGAACCCCTTAGGAAGCTAGGCAGAAGTTCAGAACATCCACGAATCCCTAGAACTATATGCCTTTTTCTGAAGAGAGGCTTTATAACTTTAATAAGATATTCCCCCCAAAGGTTTTAGCCATTTATCAGGTACCTAGAGAGCAGAGCTCTGTAGCAACAATGCAGCCTCAGATGATAAGCAAGCCTTAAACCAGGTCACTATTTAATTGGAAGTTTGGGAAAGAGAATAAATCATTATTTTTTTTTAAAGTAACTTTTCCTAAATAGCTGCTATGAGAGTTGTAAAAAAAAAAAATCAACAGGAGTTAAGAGCAGGGAAAATGAAAATACAAATTCTTATTTTTTACAGAGAATTTTTGTAAATGTGATTCAATAAGCTAGTGCCTAACAGCTAATGCCTTTTCAGAGACACCGATAAAGTGATTCTGAAATGCAGACACTTACTCCTGCATTTCACATTCTGAAGAGTCTGGTTTTATAATCTTAAAATATTAACCATAAAAACAAAGATGAATCAGATACATAGATTTATTGTATTCACTGGAGAACAACTTAGCACAGATAAAACAACTGCAACAAATGAACCCAAAGTTAAGGATGGATGGAAGCCTAGAGCCAATTAAAGCAAAACGGGAAAGAGATTTAAGTCTGAAAATTGAAGATAAGGGCTGGCAATTATCCCACCATCTAACCAAACATACAACTGCTACGGTTCTGGATGACTTGATGTATTTTTAATTATCATATCAAGTGTGTGACTCTAGTTAGAAAAAAATGAAATTGACTGTAAAAAAAAAAAAAAAGAAAGAAACCTTCATCTCTTTCCCCCATAATTCAGAAAGAGAAACATCATGTCTGCCCACATAGTGTCTCTACATGTAGACAGAGCTGTGCAGTGCCATTAAAATTATATCATAAATTATAGAGAAAGAATGCTCACCATCTCCTGATCTGTGTTTACCTCATATTAATACTCAAATGAATGTGGAAATGTTTAGTTTTGCCTCATTTACATTGTTAATAGTCTTACACTAGATTATGAGGAAACAGATGAGAAAAAAGATGTCTAGAATGTGGCAAATGGTTTAAAAGTCTTAGCTGAACTTGCCCTGTGGAAGACAATATTATAGTTAAGCTCCAGGCAAGAGGGCCCCTGGCCTGGACTTAAGTGTTAGAAGGGCTCCCGTATCTCACAGTTCTTCCCAGGTAGCGCTAGTGATAAAGAACCTGCCTGCCAATGCAGGAGACGTAAGAGACATGGGTTCAATTCATGGGTTGGGAAGGTCACCTTGAGGAGGGCACGTCAACCCACTCCAGTAGCCATGCCTGGAAAATCCTATGGACAGAGAAGCCTGGTGGGCTATGGTCCACAGTGTCACAAAGAGTTGGACACCACTGAAGCAACTTAGCATGCATGCACATATCTCACAGCAGACGTAAACACACACACACACAGATGATCATGTGAACAGTTCTGTCACTTGGCATCTGGTGCTCAGAGGTGGTGCAGAGTGACCCACAATCCCAAAGATCCACTCTTGCTTCCAGCGCCCTTCATGGCCCTAGAGAATACTTCACATCTCCTGCCCATGTCCTCAAAACAGAAGGCGGCTGGGTCTGGATGCCACAAATGTCTGTAGGTTTTGTCCTGCAGATATTGAACCATAGGGAGGATTCAAGCGACAGAAGCACTGAAGTATAAGAGAAGAGACAGATTAGCTTGTCAAACTCTTCCTCTTGGCATAAACGAGATACTTCTGGCATACCAAATGATTGTTTCCTAGCAAGTGCCAGGTGTCTGCTTTCTTCTGTCTCTTTGTATTCTAATTTAAGGTTCCAGAAGTAATCACAAATGATCACAGTATTTGCAACAGATGCAGGTAGCAGCTGAGGAACATTATGCAATATTAAACAAACCATATCACCCTTAAATTTGTGTATATGGTTGAAGCATGGTATCAGCATTTTTACTGGTAACTAGAAGAATGCTGAATGCTAAACTGTAAATGGTTTTGTTTTCATACAAACACTTTAAAATATTTAATTAAAGTTCAAGAAAAATCATATTACATTTCAGGTTTATTTAAAATACAGTCAATACGTTTTCAAGGAAGATTGAGTAGATGTATTTAGATATAGCTATTTCTTTCTCTAAAAATCCTGGACATTATACATAAAAAAAGAGATAAGTCTCTGAAACAAAGAGAAGAAGGCAGACTGACAAGAGACTTCAGAACCCAAGGAATGGCAGAGTGATGAGTTCCTGGGTTTTCTTTTTGCCTCGTGCATCCCAGACTTAAAGCTGAACAACCCAGCAGCCTAGAAACACTGACAGACACACAAAACAAGCCCCAACGAAAGCCTTCTCTCTCTAGACAAAGAAATAGGACAAGGGCAGCCTAGCAGACAGAAACAACTATATACTATACTTTTTAGACTATAACAACTCTACTCCAGCCAAACCCCATAGAAAACATCTGTGGCCCCATTCCCACCCTTGCCACCCACAGCAAATTTCAAGTGGGAGCCTAGACATCCCCGCGTGCATAAGACTGTAATTAGGTGCTTCAACACCCTCAGTGGTATCAGGGAAGGTCATGTAGGGTGGCCAGACTTTCATCCTCACCACTGGTAATGAGCTCCCCCCAGGCCACAGTTCAGTGGAGAACACACTGACAGCTCGAACTTGTACCCCATGAAGCGATAACGAAGAGCCTCTGTCCCTCAATCCCCTCTCCGGTTCTGTCAGAGGCAGCCTACTGGAGAGTCAGGACTTTCACCAATGGCCAGTGGCAGCAAGGTCACTCTAAATGCAGAGTCAGTGGAGACCACGTGGGGAACTGGAACTCTCACCTCCACCCCGAGCAACTCCCTCGGGGTCAGCTGTCAAGAGAGAACAAGTGGATAACTTGGATGTCTGCTTCTATTTTGCGGTGATGGAGCAATGCCTCCCCTTCTCCTGACAGAGAGGTACAAAAAAATTAATGTGCGTGTGTGCTCAGTCACTCAATTGTGTCCCACTCTTTGTGACCCCATCGACTGTGGCCCGCCAGTCACCTCTCCATCCATGGGATCGTCCAGGCAAGAATACTGGAGTGGGATGCCATTTCTTCCTCCATGGGACCTTTCCAACTCAGGGACTGAACCCTCCTCTCCAGCATTGGCAGGTGGATTCTTTACCGCTGTGCCACCTGGGAAATCCACAACAAAATAAATAAATAAAAACAATGTCAATTAAAAATCACTTTTCATACCAACAACCAGAAAAATCTCAAACTGAACGGGAAAAGACAATTAATAGATGCCAACATTGAGATAAAAAAGACGTTAGAATAATCTGACAAAGATTTTAAAGCAGCCATGTTAAAAGTGCTTCAATGAACAATTAAGAACATGCATGAAACAAAGAAAAAACATAGTTTCAGCAAAGAAGTAGAAAGTGCCAACAAAGATATAAAAGAGAACCAAATGGAAACTAGAACTAAAAAACAATAACCAAAATAAACGCTCAGTGGATGGACTCAACAGTGAGCTGAATGATAGAACAATAGGCATGGCTCAATCCGAACAACAGGGAAGATAGATTGGAAAAAAAATTAATGGTGGACTCCCCTTGGCAGAAGAATCCACCTGCCAGTGCAGGGCACATGGGTTTGATCCCAGGTCTGGGAAGATTCCACATGCCTTGGAGCAACTAAGCCCATGCACCACAACTATAGAAGCCCTAGAGCCTGAGAAGTCAAGCAATGAAGCCTGTGCACCACAAGGAAAAGTAGCCCCTGCTCACCACGACTAGAGAAAGCCGACAAGCAGCCACCCAAAGTAAAAAACAAAGTAAAAATAAATTAATTTAAAATGTTTTAATTATACAAATTTTAATTAAAAAATTAATGGTGACTCAGAGACTTATGGAACCATAACAAGAGTTCTAATATTCACATTAAGGCAGTTGTAAAAGAGAGAGAAGGTGGAGCTGAAGAAATACTCAAAGAAATAACAGCTGAAAACCTCCCAAATTTGACAAGAGATATATATAGATTAAAGAAGCTTAGCAAACCCCACAGTACTCTTGCCTGGAAAATCCCATGGACGGAGGAGCCTGGTAGGCTGTGGTCCATGGGGTCGCTAAGAGTCGGGAACGACTGAGCGACTTCACTTTCCCTTTTCACTTTCATGCTTTGGAGGAGGAAATGGCAACCCACTCCAGTGTTCTTGCCTGGAGAATCCCAGGGACAGGGGAGCCTGGTGGGCTGCCGTCTGTGGGGTCACACAGAGTCGGACACAACTGAAGCGAAGTAGCAGCAACAGCATCAGCAAACCCCAAACAGGTTATACACAAAGAAATCCATGCTTAGATGTATCATAATTAAACTTCTGAAAATCAAGACAAAGAGAAAAAAACTTGAAAAAGTCATGGAAAGACAACTTGCCTATAGGAGAAAAACAATTTGAATGACAGTGGATTTCTCTTTAGAAACCAGAGAGGTCAGAAGAATTTTTTCTCAAGTAAAAATATTTTACAATATTTTTCAAGTGCTGAAAGAAAAGAGTTGTAAAC
Organism: Bos indicus; assembly: GCF_029378745.1. Lineage (NCBI taxonomy): Eukaryota > Metazoa > Chordata > Mammalia > Artiodactyla > Bovidae > Bos > Bos indicus. The sequence continues at coordinate 57,269,537 of NC_091775.1, read as the reverse complement.
CAGAATTATACCTAGCAAAAATTTTATCTAGGAATAAAGGAGAAATCAAGATATTTTCAAATGAAGGAAAACCAAGATGATTTGTCACCAAAAGACCTACCCTAAGAGACTAGCTAGAGGAAGTTTTCTAAATAGAAAAGGAAAAATAAAAGAGGGAAAAAAAGAAATATGTAAGCAAAAATATAGGTACATACAATAGGCTTTCTCTTCTTGAGTTTCTAAATTATTTTTAATGGTTGAAGCAAAAATGACAACACTTTCTGATATGATTCTAAGTATATGTAGAGGAAAATTAAAGACTATTATATAATAAATGGGGAAGTAATGGGATTTAAGGGAGGTAAAGCTTCTATTATTTCACTCAAGCTGGTAAATTCATAATACCAATAGACTGTGATAAGATATATATATATATGCTACTGCTGCTGCTGCTGCTAAGTCGGGTCAGTCGTGTTCGACTCTGTGCGACCGCATAGACGGCAGCCCACCAGGCTCCCCCGTCCCTGGGATTCTCCAGGCAAGAACACTGGAGTGGGTTGCCATTTCCTTCTCCAATGCATGAAAGTGGAAAGAGAAAGTGAAGTTGCTCAGTCGTGTCCAACCCCTAGCGACCCCATGGACTGCAGCCTACCAGGCTCCTCCATCTATGGGATTTTCCAGGCAAGAGTACTGGAGTGGGGTGACATTGCCTTCTCCAATATCTATCTATATCTATATATATCTATACACACACACACACACACACAAGTAAATAAAACTTTTATTATGTAATTCCCAGAACAACTATTTAAATAGCTATACAAAGAAATACACTCAAAAATACTATAAACCAAACGCAATTCTAAAGAATATTTAAGTAACCCACAGGAAGACAAGAAAAATAAAACAGAAATGAAAAAAAATGAGAAGAATAAGGGGAAAAGGAAATGGCATATTTCAACCTCATCAATAATTACATTAAATGTGAAAGTGAAAGTCGCTCAGCTGTGTTCGACTCTTTGCGACCACATTCCAGTTCATGGAATTCTCCAAGCCAGAATACTGGAGAGGGCAGCCTTTCCCTTCTCCAGGGGATCTTCCTAACCCAGGGATTGAACCCAGGTCTCCCACATCAGGCAATTCTTTACCAGATGAGCCACAAGGAAGCCTATATTAAATATATATGATCAAAATACATCAATTAAAAGACAGTATTGGGAGAGTGGATTAAAAAACATGACCCAAAGATATATTGTCTATAAGAAATTCACTTTAAACATGACAGTATAAGCAGGATAAAAGTAAAAGGGTAGAAAGAGATATATAATGCAAACATTAATAAAAGGGAAGCAGGAATGACTATATTAATATTAGATAAAGTAGATTTCAAAGCAAGAAAATTACCAGACCCAGAGGGAGATGTTCTATAACAGGGGAAGGGTCAATCCACCAAGAAGACATAGTAATTCTAAATGTGTATGCACCAAACAATGGGGCTGCAAAATATGTGAAGACAAAACAGATAGAATTGAAAGAAGAAATAGATAAATCTACAAGTATAGTTGGAGACTTTACACTGCCCTCAATGATTGTTAGAATAACCAGACGTAAAGTCACCAAAGATACAGAGGAATCCATCATCAACCAACAGTAATAATCAACATTTATAGGATATTCCACTTAACAACAGCAGAATACACGTTCCTTTCAATTGCCCACAAAACATATACCAGGAAACACCATAGACTGGGCCATAAAACATATCTCAACAAATGTAAAATAATTTAAATTATGCAGTATATATTTTGGGAACTCAAACTGAAAATCAATAACAGAACAATAACAGGAATATCTCCAAACTCTTGGACACTTAAACAACACACTTCTAAATAATCCATGGTTAAAGAAGTCTGAAGGAAATTTTTTAAACTTATCAGAAAGGAAGAAAATAAAAATATAACATATCAAAATTTGTGAAACATGGGTAAATCAGGATTGAGAGGTAAATTTATAACACTAAATGCATATGTTAGAAATGAGAAGTCTCAAATAAATAATCCAAGCTCCCAAATAATCAAGAACCTAGAAAATGAAAAGCAAACCCAAAGTAAAAAGAAAGAAATAACAATGATACAAACAGAAATCAATGAAACTGATAACATAGAAAAATCAATGAAACAAAAAATAGAATCTTTGAAAAGACAAAATTGGCAATACCATATCAAGACTGACAAAAAGGGGAAGAGAGAGAGAAAGAAGGACAGAGAGGACATGAATTACCAATATTGGGAATGGTATTGCTATAAACAGTGGGTATTGCTATAACCTCTGCAGATCTTAAAAGGAATATAAGTGAATACTACAAACAACCCTACAGACCTACATTTGACAAATGGATAATGAAAATAAAAACAAAAACTTGAAAAATTTTGAAGTTCTCTTTGAAAAATTTTGAAATTTCACTTGCAAAATAAAAACTACCACAATTCACCCAATATTAAATAGGTTATTTAAATAACCACATAACTATTAAGGAAGTTGGGTTTTTAACTTAAAAACTCCCCAAAGAGAAATCTCTAGGACCATATGGTTTCACTGGGGAATTCTATCAAATATTTAATGAAGAATTAACACCAATTCTACACAATCTCTTCCAGAAAATAGAAGAGGGAACTTTCCCCCACTTATTTTATGCAACTAGTATTACTTGATACCAAAACCAGACAAAAACAGTACCTAAAAAGAAAGCTATAGACCAATATCCCTTGTGAATTTAGACACAAAAATACTTAACAAAATATTAACAAGTAGAATTCACCCATATGAAAAAAGAATTATATACCATGACACAAGTGGGGTTTATTTCAGGGATGCAAAGCTGGTTCAGTACTTGAAAAGCAATTGTAATCCACTAGTCTACAAATCAAATAAAGAAAATCACATGGTTATATTAACTGGTGCTGAAAAAAATTTTGACAGTATTCAGTATTCATTCATGAAACAAAGTCTCAGAAAAATAGGAATAGAAGGAACTATCCCAATGTGATAAAAAGAATCTATAAAAACCTACAGCTAACATTATACTCAGTGGTGAAACTCTAAATGGTTTTCCCCTAAGATCTAAAACAAGGCAAGGATGTCTTCCCTCACCACTCTTACTCAACATAGGGCCAAAATTTTTAGCCAGTGCAATAATGCAAAGGAAATAAAAGGTATACAGATGAGAAAACATTAAAATATGAAACAAAATTGTCCCTATTTCTAGATGACATGTATGTTAACCAAGAAATTCCAGATGTACAAGCTGGATTTAGAAAAGACAAAGGAACCAAAGATCAAATTACCTACATTTATTGGGTCATAGAGAAAGCAAGGGGATTCCAGAAAAAAAAATCTTTTTCTGTTTCATTGACTACACTAAAGCCTTTGACTATGTGGATGACAATAAACTGGAAAATTCTTAAAGAGATGGGAATACCAGACCACCTTACCTGCCTCCTGTGAAACCTGTATGCTGGTTAAGAAGCAACCGTTAGAACCAGACATGGAACAACAGACTGGTTCCAAATTGGGAAAGGAGTATGTCAAGGCTATATATTGTCACCCTGCTTATTTAACTTATATGGAGAGAACATCATGACAAATGCCAAACTGGATGAATCACAAGCTGGAATCAAGGCTGCTGGGAGAAACATTAATAACCTCAGATACGCAGATGACACCACCCTTATGGCAGAAAGTGAAAAGGAACTAAAGAACCTTTTGATGAAAGTGAAAGAGGAGAATGAAAAAGCTGGCTTAAAACTCAACATTCAAACAACTAAGATCATGGCAGCCCATCCCATCACTTCATGACAAATAGAAGGGGGAACAATGGAAACAGTGATAGATTTTATTTTCTTGGGCCCCAAAATCACTGTAGATGGTGATTGCAGCCATGAAATTAAATGAGACTTGCTGCTTGGAAGGGAAGCTATGACAAACTTACACAATGTTTTAAGAAGCAGACACATCACTTTGCTGACAAAAGTCCGTAGAGTCAAAACTCCTAGAACAAATAAGTGAATTTAGAAAGGTTACAGGATTTAAGATAAATGTGCAAAAACCCATTGTTTTTATATAGACTAGCACTAAATGCATTTGGAGAAGGAAATGGCAACCCACTCCAGTGTTCTTGCCAGGAGAATCCCAGGGACGGGGGAGCCTGGTGGGCTGCTGTCTATGGGGTCGCACAGAGTTGGACACAACTGAAGCAACTTAGCAGCAGCAGCACTAAATGCATAGCCATCTTAATTAAAAATACAAAACTGTTTACAATCAACATAGAAAACAAATGGGTGCAAACCTAACGAAACATGTACAGGACTTGTATGCTGAAAACTACACAATGCTAATTAAGAAAATCAAAGAAGATCTAAATAAACATATCATGTTCATGGATTAGAAGACTCAAACTAATAAAGATGTCAATTCTCCCCAAATTGTTACACAGGTTTAACACAATTTCTGTCAGTATATGGGCAAGACTTTTTATAGATATGAAGATTCTTCTAAAATTTATTTAGAAAGGTAAAACAACTTGAATAGCTAAAGATACTTTTTTGGGGAGGGATTCTTGTGGTGGTAGAAATGTTCTTTATCTTAGCTATCAATTTCAATACCCTGGTTGTGAAAATGTGTTCTAGTTTTATAAGATAATATCATTGGAGAAACCAGGTAAAGGATATGTGGAGTCTCTGTATTATTTCTTATGTGAATCTATAATTATCTAAAAATTAAAAATTCTATTCATTTGCAATAATTTTTTTCATTTTACTGTATAATTATAAATGCTTTATAACATCTTTAGTAATACACATGAAAAATAATGTCAAATTTTCACTTTCTAATATTTCAGTTCAGTTGCTCAGTCATGTCCAACTCTTTACGACCCCATGAACTGCAGCACACCAGGCTTCCCTGTCCTTCATCAACTCCTCGAGCTTATTCAAACTCACATCCATCAAGTTGGTGATACCATCCAACCATCTCATCCTCTGTCATTGTCTTTTCCTCTTGTCTTCAATCTTTTCCAGCATCAGGGTCTTTTCCAATGACTCAGTTCTTCGAATCAGGCGGCCAAAGTATTACAGTTTCAGCTTCAGCATCATTCCTTCCAATGAATATTCAGGACTGATTTCCTTAGGATGGGCTGATTGGATCTCCTTGCAGTCCAAGGGACTCTCAAAAGTCTTCTCCAAGACCACAGTTCAAAAGCATCAGTTCTTTGGCACTCAGCTTTCTTTATAGTCCAACTCTCACATCCATACATGACTACTGAAAAAACCATAGCTTTGACTAGAGGACCTTTGTCAGCAAAGTAATATCTCTAATATTTACTTCCATTTATAACATTGATAAAAATATACTCAAATGCCATTTTGATGATGTCATTCCCTTGTTTAAAAAGCTTTCCATGGTTTTCCAAAGGCCTATCGTATAAAAACACTTTAGGTTGATAATTGAAAATGTTCACTGCAGCACTAGTACAGTAGCCAGGACGTGGAAGCAACCTAGATGTCTGTCGACAAAACAAATATTGTATATTAACACATACATGTGGAATCTAGAAAAATGGTACAGGTGAACCTATTTGCAGAGCAGGAATAGAGATGCAGATGTCGAGAATAGTCAAGTGGACATGATGGGGGGAAAGGGGTTGGGATAAACTGGGAGATTAGGACTGACATATATACACCACCATGTACAAGATAGCTAGCTAGTGGGAACCAGCTGTATAGCACAGGGAGTTCGGTTTGATACTCTGTGGTAACTATAGGCACGAGATGGGGGAGTAGCGGAAGGGGCTAAGAGGGAGGGGATATATGTATGTACATTGTACAGCAGAAACTAACACAACATTGTAAGGCCACTCTACCCCAATTTAAAAAAATATGTTTGTGGAACAGCTGACTATCCAGCTCACATGACTCCTGCTTTCTTGGGGCTTTTTGTCCTCCTTTTTTCTCATCCTTCCCCCCCCCACCCCCCCATCGCCCAACGCCCAAATAATTCATTCCTTATTCTCCTAAAGTCCCTTAGACTTCTGTTCACAGGACAGTGTGCATGCTTGCCTGAGAGTGCCTCAAGGTTGGGGATGGTACAATTTTCACACATGCTTTAGACACATCAGAGTTCATGTTGATTGATAAACAAGGCGTTCAACCTATGGACTGAACAAATGAATGAATGACCTTGAAATACCTTGTAAATTATACAACGTAGGTTACTTTTTAGCTTCACTCCAGGACCTTTTACAAAGAGAGAGAGAGAAGAACAGAAAAATATACAAAACCTATAACTTAGGAGGAAGAGCCCTGTGTAGCAGCAGCACACACAGGGAAGAACGAATACGTGGTTGGAATCATGAACATCACTGTACAGCTTTTATTAATAAGTTTAGTGTCAGGTCCTTTGAATTGTTCTTTAGTACCAATGGGAGAAGGAACGGTGAGAAATCAACGCGTCATTTCCAGCTACTCAGAGAAGAATCCCAGTGTAAGTCTTATCTGTCACGAAGAGACACAAAGACACATCAAATCATCAAACAGCACATTTCAGCTTTATGCACAGCCCCAGCCTGAAGGAATTTACAATCCACTTTCCATTGTAGTCATTCCAAACACTTGCCTTTAAAGCAGTTTAATGTAGTAAGGAAATAATGCACAGGAAGGAGCAAGGGTTGTTGCTTCAAATAGGCCTGAGTTCAAGCCTAGCTTGACCCTTTGTTAGTTATAGGAGTCTGTCACCTAATTTGTTTCCATGGCTGTAAAATGCAATATCAGACCACTTAGCCACATGGCAGGAATGAGAATTAAATAAGATATTATATGTAAATTGTGGATCACAATGCCTGGCACACAGTAGGCCAATAAATTATGACCATTTCTCTCCCCATCAAAGGCACCAATCTCTGGATTATGAATTTCAAAATACCTTCAGGTGAAGTATTTTTTCTCATTTAAACTGTATTAAAAACTAAAGTTATAACGCCAAGAGAATACCCAAGAAAAGTATGATACGTGTAAAAAATGTTACATTAGAAACCCTGCAGGGCTCTCAGTCAATACTTGTTGACTGGCAAATGCATTGTCAGATCATAAAAATCACAGAGATGGAAAGAGATAACAGCATAAAAAGGTAATTTGGAATCAGCACAGGATAATGACTATACTTCAATAAGTATTTTATTTTTATAAGCTACAGTAAAGGAAACTGGAAATCGTTCAGGAAAAAAATCAGGTTTTCTTTTACAGCCACAAGTTTATATGAATACCGAGAGGCAGAGTACCCAAAATGCTGGCATCTCATTGGCAAAATTGCTAAACTGGAAGCAAAAATATTTCACATATTTAGGCGGGTGTGTGTGTATTCACAACTGTGGCTACCTTCTTCTACATGACCCAGGGAGCAGGAGACCTAAACATCATACACACCCATGACTGAAGCACCGATTCAAACAAACACTTCCTGGAACATCATCATCTCAAAGACATGGTTTATATAACAAATGTTTATTGAGTTTTACTGCATTCCTGGTACCATGCTGGGCTCAGGGACACTAAGATGACGGATCCAGATTCCTGTCCTCAAGAGCAGGGGTAGGCATAAAGTGAAGTCGCTCAGTCGTGTCTGACTCTTTGCTACCCCATGGACTATAGCCTACCAGGCTCCTCTGTCCATGGGATTTTCCAGGCAAGAGTACTGGAGTGGATTGCCATTTCCTTCTCCAGGGGATCTTCCCAACCCAGGGATCGAACCCAGGTCTCCCACACTGTAGACAGACACTTTACTGTCTGAACCACGGGTGGAGAGTGACTGGCTATACTTGGGGTATATACAAGGACACATGGAGGCACAAAGAAAGCAGTGGTCCATTTAACCTGCAGGATTAAAGAACTATTCCTCAGAGGTGGTAACAACTGAGCTAGACCTTAAAAGATAATATGCTTTTCATGCCAACTGATGGTAAAGGCAAGCAGAGCAGGGAAACCCCTGGATGAAGGTCCAAAGACTAAAGATGCAAGTGAACTCAGGGAATTGCAACAGTTTCCTGAGAATTGGGACTTTTATAAGTCATACATAGTGTACATATATATACTATCTCACATGCATAGTATATACATATCTTCCTATCCTTGTGAAATTGGCAGCAAATAATTATTCCAATTTTGTTGATACAGGTACCATGAATTTACACTCCCTATGCCATGAACTCATCAGTCTGCCTAACATTTTTAAACTAAACATGTGGAGGTTGTTAAATGGCCCTCAGTCACCTATGCCTTACTCCTCATAGGTTGCTAAATTTGTATGAGATAGGCCACCCACAGTGATGAAGATTCTGGAGGAATGCAAAGGAAGAGAGACTGAAGGATCGAGGGACACAGCTTCCCAGCATGGGGATCTCAATGGCCCAAGAAAATAACCCAACATCCTGGAGAAATCAACATTCTCGAATTGTCAAAAATATGCTAGAACTGTGAGTAGTACATGAATCAGTCCTGTACATTGTGAAACCTAAGCCTTAGGTTATTTTGCAATATAAAAATAAAAAGTTTGCCATCAAGAAAAAAATTTTTGAAGACAAGATGTGCCAATTTGTGGAGAGACTCTTGGCACCCTAGGGTTTTGAGCCATTACAGATCATCTTATTTAGGCTACAGAAAGAGCTGCTATGTCCACAGCAGGCATCACTAAGTGATCTCAGTATGTTTTCCCACTGAACCTGAGATAAGGGGAGGTTGAAGCATCCCTTGTACTGTTAAAAATAGTGCTTTTAGGCACCATCAAAATGGCTCTATGCTTGCATTAAAATTGTCACTTCAAAATGTTATCTACCCAATTTTGTGTCCCAGGTCTGCTACAGAAGGGTTATGTCTCCTTTCCAAAGGTCACATAATTTTTTTAAGTTTCTAATCCCTCCCTTGCAAAATGAAGATCTGGATCAAATAACCTCCAAAGTCCTATTCTGACAGTTCACAATTCTGACTTCTCTTTTTACCACATCCAGTTATCCCAAGCCACTATCTATACTAATAACCACTTGTCCTGGACAGCAGAAGTCTAACCCCTAGTCCCAAAGGCACGCAGGTGAATCCTTGACCCAAACAGCACAGATCATATGAAATGCCCCATGGGACCATCTGATCAGTGTTTTTGCCCCTCGTTTTGGGCAAATGTGCACCAGAAGTAAATCAGTAAGAAAATGATTGCTGTCCCTAGAGCAGTGACTTGAAAATCAATATTTGCCTTGTCCTCTGTGGTTTCATTTCCTGCCCGGAAACAGAGCTGGGTGCTGCAGATGAGGCCTGAGATGACAAACACTTCTGATATAGGTTCTGAGTTCAGCATGGCTTCCTTTGCTGAGATCTTGCTAAACACTAGAGAAACTTTTTTTTGGTGGGATCAGGCAGAAAGCACAATTTGGATGGACTTCACTCTGTATTTCCTACTTCTGGATGAAATTAGGTGGCGTGCCACCTTCCAAAGGGCTTTCCAGCCTGAAGGAACCCTCAAAGTAGGTAGAGAAAGAGGAGGCACACAGGGGTGCCAGCAGCCAGTAGGCAACAGGTGTGAGAAATGCAGCTGCACTGGGCACCCAGCCAGGAGGACCACAGAGTTGCCCCAGGAAGAGCCTGCCCCTCAGCTCAGCAACACTGGGTACAGCCTTCTACTGGGGCAGTGAGCTCTGTCTGCATATTTATAAGAACACATAGGCAGTGTTTCAAAGCCTGAATTATAAAGCCAGAGACCTGGGTTCAAGTTCCATCCCTGCCCTTTACCACTTCTCCAAGCCTCAGCTTCCTCATCCTTAACATGATGCTAACAGTAGAATCTAATCATAGAGATCATTGTGAGCATTAAATAAAACAAGGAACAGAAAGCAATAAGTAGTCACTAGTTTGCAGTGCTTTGCTGAGTTCTCCTTGTGTGCTCAGTCCCTCAGTCATGTCTGACTCTTTGGATGATAGCCCACCAGGCTCCTCTGTTCACAGGATTTTTCAGGAAAGAATATTGGAGTCAGTTGTCATTTCTTCCTCCAGGGGATCTTCATAACTCAAGGATCAAACCCGTGTCTCCTGTGTCTCCTGCATTGCTGGGGGATTCTTTACCCTCTGAGCCATCGGGGAAGCTCCAGCTGTACTTTAGCCTGAGGCAAAAGGAAAAATCAGTACTACCAAGCCCGTCTTTTTTAAAATCTTGATATTTTATGTTGGGCATTAATTTTTCACATTTTTTTATTTTTTTAAATATTGCATTAAATAATTATTTATCTTGACTATTGAGGGACCTTTGGGAGGTATACCTTAACTCTTGCCACTCAACTAAGAACTCAGTAAATGTGGTTTAACCACCATCATACGATGACTGCACATCACAATTTAGCACTTAATTACCTAATTTCTTGTACTAGTCATTGCTCTAGGTGCTTATGTCCTGTTTCCCAACTAATTTGTGCACTTATTAAGGGCACAAATTATGACCTATGTCTTTTATTCCTAAAACTGATGCGTCATAAGAGATTCAAGTAAGTGCACATCCAGTGATTACTTATAGCCCAAGGTAGACAATTTCCATCTCCACTGTCCTCTAATTGTTTCACGTGTTTAAAGGTTTCTGTCTCGTGATCCTTGAGGCCAGAGATGGCATCTGGCATTTATTCTATGTGCCATGTCTGGTGCAAAGGTGGGGGACAGACAACTGGCAGAGGCCTCTGAGTTCATCTGATCCCACCCGCTCACTTTACAAAGAAATTATTTGCTGCCCAAAGAAGTTTAATGGGGTAGCCAAGCCACTCTGTGATGGTGCTGGGGTGGAAACTCGGGTCTGCTAGACTGCTTTTACTCTGGTGCTCTGTTAATTTTCTTTTAACCTCTCCATGCCCACTGTATCAAGCACAGAACTCTACAAGTAGGAAAAATTCAATCAGTAATGTAGATGATTGATTTCTGGAACTTGAACAATCGTCTTTGCTTAAACAGGGAGTAGGGAGGGAGTCATTGCCTGGAAAAATGTCTGTGTATTTACCAGCTATCCACATCTCCTGGCTCAGTGTGGCAAGGTGGTTATGAGAACACTGGATTTGGAGTTAGAAAGATCTGTGTCCTGGGTTCACTACTTCCTAGCCATGTGACCTTGGATGAAATTAAGTTTAACTGAATTTTCCTCATCCAAAATGTAAACTTAATAATGGTAATTACCACATAGAATTGTGGGAAATTACACAAAACAGAAGCATGCAATGAGTATGGCAGACTGCCTAACACATAGTAAATGCTCAACAAATATTAGCAATTATGACTATTCTAAAAGTAAAGCCCTAAGAGTTAGGTGGGCCATAAGGGGAGATGGATAGAGTCATATGTGCATTCATGCGTGCACACTCAGTCACTCAGTTGTGTCTGACTCTTTGCAACCCCATGAACTGTAGCCCACCAGGCTCCTCTGACCTTGGAATTCTCCAGGCAAGACACTGGAAAGTGAAAGTGAAAGTCATTCAGTTGTGTCTGACTCTTTGTGCCCCTATGGACTGTATCCAGGCAGCCTCCTCTGTCCATGGGATTCTTCAGCCAAGAATACTAGAGTAGATTGCCATTCCCTTTTCCAGAGGATCTTCCCAATCCAGGATCGAACCTGGGTCTCCTACATTGCAGGCAAATTCTTTACCTTCTGAGCCACTACAAGACTACCAGAAGCGGGTTGCTATTTCCTTCTCCAGGGGATCATCCCGATGTAGGGATTTAACCCATGTCTCCTGCAGCTCCTGCATTGGCAGTGGGATTCTTTACCACTGAGCCACCTGAGAAGCCCTAGAGTTATATGGATGGTAATATACCCACATCTTTATATAATAATGGATAAAGACTGAGAATAGGGAGCTAAATGATCAATTAAGCACTGAGAATCTTGCAAAAGACTAGAGCTATCTTCAAGAAAATTAGAGATACCAAGGGAACATTTCATGCAAAGATGGGCACAATAAAGGACAGAACTGGTATGGACCTAACAGAAGCAGAAGATATTAAGAAGAGATGGCAAGAAGACACAGAACTATACAAAAAAGATCTTACTGTCCCAGATGACCACGATGGTGTGATCACTCACCTAGAGCCAGACATCCCAGAGTGTGAAGTCAAGTGGGCCTTAGGAAGCATCACTATGAATAAAGCTAGTGGAGGTGATAGAATTCCAGCTGAGCTATTTCAAATCCTAAAAGATGATGCTGTGAAAGTGTTGCACTCAATATACCAGCAAATATGGAAAACTAAGCAATGGCCATGGACTGGAAAAGATCAGTTTTCATTCCAATACCAAAGAAGGGCAATACCAAAGAATGTTCGAACTACCACACAATTGCACTCATCTCACATGCTAGAAAATTAATGCTCAAAATTCTCCAAGCCAGGCTTTAACAGTACTTGAACCGAGAACTTCCTGATGTTCAAGCTGGTTTTAGAAAAGGCAGAAGGACCAGGTTCAAACTGCCAACATCTGTTGGATCATAGAAAAAGCAAGAGAGTTCCAGAAAACACTTACTTCTGCTTCATTGATTATGCTAAAGCCTTGATTGTGTGGATCACAACAAACTGTGGAAAACTCTTCAAGAGATGGGGAATACCAGACACCTTACCTGCCTCCTGCCAAACTTGTATGCAGGTCAAGAAGCAACAGTTAGAACCAGACATGGAACAACAGACTGGTTCCAAATTAGGAAAGGAGTATGTCAAGACTGTATATTGTCACTCTGCTTATTTAACATATGCAGAGTACATCATGTGAAATGCCAGGCTGGATGAAGCACAAGACGGAATCAACATTGCTGGGAGAAATATCAATAACCTCAGATATGCAGATGACACCACCCTTATGGCAGAAAGTGAAGAGGAACTAAAGAGCCTCTTGATAAAAGAGAAAGAGGAGAGTGAAAAAGCTGGCTTAAAAATCAACATTCAAAAAACGAAGATCATGGCATCTGGTCCCATCACTTCATGGCAAATAAATGGGTAAACAATGGAAACAGTGATGGACTTTATTTTCTGGGGCTCCAAAATCACTGCAAATGGTGACTGCAGCCATGAAATTAGAAGATGCTTGCTCCTTGGAAGAAAAGCTATGACCAACCTAGACAGCATATTCAAAAGCAGAGACATTACTTTGCCAACAAAGGTCCGTCTGGTCAAAGCTATGGTTTTTCCAGTAATCATGTATGAATATGAGAGTTGGACCATAAAGGAGGCTGAGTGATGAAGAACTGATGCTTTGGAACAATGGTATTGGAGAAGACTCTTGAGAGTCCCTTGGACTGCAAAGAGATCAAACCAGTCACTCCTAAAAGAAATCAATCCTGAATATTCATTAGAAGGACTGATGCTGAAACTGAACTCCAATACTTTGGCCACCTGACATGAAGAACTGACTCATTAGAAAAGACCCTGATGCTAGGAAAGATTGAGGACACAAGGAGAAGGGGATGACAGAGGACAAGATGGATGGATGGCATCACCAACTCAATGGACATGAATTTGAGCAAGCTCCGGGAATTGGTGATGGACAGGGAAGCCTGGTTCGCTGCAGTCCATGGGGTCTCAAAGAGTTGGACACAACTGAGCGACTGAATAACAACAATAATAATATACCCACATCTTTATATAACACTGGATAAAGACTGGGAATAGGAAGCTAAATTATCCATTAAGCCTTTACAATTATACTATATCTATCCCATGAAGCCTTATAAATAACTCTGATATCCAACCTCTTCTGTGAGATCTCAGTTCCACATAACTGTGACAGGGACCCCACAAGTACACACACACTAGTAGCTTAACTCCTGAAATCTCACAGATTTCCAAAAGCAATAGGAGACTGGCCCAGCAGACCACATCCTGTCATAGAGTCAAGAGTGCCTAACTATAATCCCACTTTTAGCTCCATTTCAACAGAAAACAAACTATATTAGCAAGGACGCCCAATCGGTAAGCTGAAGCCCAGACAAATATAATACGACACTCCATGACTTGGAATGTTGCCAGCATAAGCCTGACACTATGAACAATGTATGGAGTAACCCAGGGAAACCAACTGCATAATCCAGTTCACACCATACCCTCATCTACTTTTGTTCTTTTTGCCCTCTGCACAAAGCAGGACTCTGAAGCCAAATTCATATGACTCCACAGGAAGATGTGAGGTAGAGGTCTGTGTGAAAAGTTGTCCTATTTTTTAGTACTTAGAACTTGGGGGAAAGAAACAGACTTAGATATCCCAAATCTCCAATCAAAGACTCCAGTATTTTGCATTTTTGGAGCATCTTTAAACCAAAATCCTGAAACCACTTCTGCTTGTTTGATATTAGCATCTCAGAGAAGCAGCCAAGAGTTCGTTGAAGCACTTTAAAGAGCACTTAATGTTCAAATCCCTTCTGAATTTTGAAAAATGAGGGAAAACACAAAATCATTTTTAATCCTATGTCAAACACTCTACTGGCAATCTGAAAGTTCTGTTAAAATTCAAGGTTTCCCAAAATCAATGTGGTATCCTAAATTAGATCCAAAAACAGAAAAAAAAAATGGGGTGGGGGGAACATTAGTGGGTGTATTGGTGAAATTCAAAGAGTCTATAGTTCAATTATTAATATTGAATTGGCCAAAAAGTTTCTTTAGGTTTTTCCAAAAGCTGTTGCAGAAAAACTTGAATGAACTTTGTGGCCAACCCATTTAATAACATACTAATGCTAATTTCTAAATGTACCACAGTTACATTAGATACCAGCACTAGGGAAAACTGAATGAAAGATATATAAGATCTCTGTATTTTCTTTGTAACTTGCCTATAAATCTAAAACTATTCCAGAATTCATTCAAAAAGTTATTTTTGAATTAGCAAAAAATAGTAAGTCAAAATTTCTTTCCCAAAGAAACTTTGGTGAGTGAGAGATATGCGGATTCCTATTCCCTCTCCCCAGCGAAAAGTATATTAAAAGGGAAAAAATCTCCAGACTTTTCCTAGAGATTAACCAAAAGATGGTGGCCAACTCTGTGTCTGCTCCAGATAACATGTTGGAAGGCAAGGGGAACTGGGAGCACAAGAATGTGGGCTGTCCAGTCTGTGAAATGGAGATCATGACCTCTCTTTCAAGCATCCCCATGGGGAATTAAGCACGCAAAGGATGTAGAGCACTCTGCACATATCAGGAGCTGCATGGAAGTGTCATTTTCCTTTGCACCTTCTCAGGACATCCTCACTGGCAACTCCTGTCAGTCTCTAGGGGTGGAAGGATTGCTCCTGTATCTTGGTAGGAGGGCTCCCCATGTTCTTGGCCTTGGAAAGCCTGCTCAGTGGCTTGGCACCTGGACAGTGAGCTGTGGTGTCTCAGCCCCACCTCTGCAAGCACTTGTACTCTGCTGAGCTCCTAATAAAACTCTCTGGAGGCAGCTCTGTCCCTGCACTACTTTTTAAAGAACAGCCCATCCATCATTGTGGGGGGATACGGAGACAGAAAAACCTACCACTTTCTTAACTAATTTACTTTTTCGGTAAGAGTGAGAAGGGAATAAATGAGTCATGAGCTGAAACTGGGGGGCTCAACCTTGCCCCATAGAGTGGCACTGTGCAAGCCACAAGGTGGGTCATTTCTAGAGCAGCCTATGCTGCTCTTGGCTTGGCCCAACTTTTAGTATGTCTGCACTGACTCACTGTCTTTTGCTTCAAGGAAACTCAAATTAACTAGACTTTGTCATTGTGCGACACTGTAGAATCCACCCATTCTTCCTGGTATTGTCTGATCTTACAGTTAGAGACTATCTGGTGAAAGTCCCAAGTTTTACATCCTATGTCCATAGGTTGTGAATTTTCTTGAGTAATCTCTATTCCAAATATTCTGCCTTATGGATCCTAGAAAACATCCAAACGTCCCGGAAAACTGAAAACGTTTTAGGATGTCTTCTCTCCCCGGCAGCCTCATCTCCCTACAGGTAACCACATGCTCTGCCAGCCCATCAGCTTTCTTCAGAAGAGGTCAAGGGACTTTCCTGGTGGTCCAGTGATTAAGAATCTGCCTCCCAATGCAAGGATCGTGGGTTTAAACCCTGGTTGGAGAACTAGGATCCCACATGTCATGGAGCAACTAAGCCTGTGTGGGGCAACTACTGAGCCAGAACACTCTGGGCCCCACAAGTAGAGTCTGCACGCTGCAACAAAGATCCCACATGACACAGGAAGATCTCAGGCACCACAACTAAGGCCCCTCTTGTCATGTCCCACTCTTTGCAACCCATGGACTGCAGCCCCCCAGGCTCCTCTGTCCATGGGATTTCCCAGGCAAGAATACTGGAGTGGGTAGCCTTTCCCTTCTCAAGGGGATCTTCCCAACCCAGGGATCAAACCCAGATCTCCCACACGGCAGGCAGACTGT
Organism: Bos indicus; assembly: GCF_029378745.1. Classification (NCBI taxonomy): domain Eukaryota; kingdom Metazoa; phylum Chordata; class Mammalia; order Artiodactyla; family Bovidae; genus Bos; species Bos indicus. The sequence continues at coordinate 57,253,102 of NC_091775.1, read as the reverse complement.
TTACCACAGAGCCACCAGGAAGCCCTCACAACTAAGGCTGGAGGCAGCCAAATAAATGAATAGATATTTTTAACAAAGAAGTGGCCAAGGTACCCATCAGGTATGTGGGTACCATCAAGGACAATTCTCATGCTTTTTGGCCACTCAGTACCTGAATCCCCTTCATTGGGTGTGTCCCTCTCCCTGTGAGGCAGAACTGTTCTCCCCTCTATGGAGCTGGCGATGATAGGTATTTGCTGACTGGCCTCCTGTGCAACAGAAGGGCTAGCCTTGAACTAGACTCTACCAAATGAACCTAGTCCAGATGCCAAATTGGAAACTAGTCATACGAAAGAGCAGGGATCACACAGAATCCCATCTGCTGTGGGGACAGCTCATCCAGCTTACTCACATAGCAGTGGCAGCAGACCCAGGACAGTTTCCAGCACCCGCTGTTAGTTGTGGCAGGGGACAGTGGCAGTGTCTGGGCTGAGAAGAAGCTGCCATGGGTCTTCACCAGACCAGTTCTTCAACACAACTGGGCTGTTTTCCCTGGCCTAGGAGCCCCAGGGGCTGGCCCTCTGACCTTTCGGAAAATTCTATGAACCAGAGTCTACTTCACAGGTCAGCAATCTATAGTCACAAGGGCCCCAGGCTCAGCTTACTGACCCTGGGTTTAGTTAAATGGTCAGCTTCCCACCTTCTGATCCTTCAAATTTTTCACCAAGAGGCCTCACATTTTCATTTTGCACTGGATCCTACAAATTATATAGCTGAGCCTGCCGTGAGCTGGCTAATAAGCTTAGGGCTTCTGGTGCCATGGAGCCCTTTGGAGGTCTGATGAAGCCTATGAGGTATATAAAGAATGTTTTGAACTGTACACAATGAAATACACGGGAAGCCACCTATATTAAAATATAGTTTAAATATTTTTTGTAAAACAAAAATATGATAGCATAATAAGTGTGAATTTCATTTGCACATTAAATAAATCTAATGGCAAGTCTAATAACTGCTGTTGCCCAGAGTAGTATGAGCATAAATAATATTCTGGAATGCCAGCAAAAACTGAAATGTGACTTGAACATACCTATGAATTCTAAAGGTGATAAAGTCACAGATATCTGATTTGTTGTCTATATTTATAACTGAGGGAAATGCTAAGTTCAGTGAGAGAATTTTTTAAAGTGAGGGCTTCCTGGTGGCTCAGTGGTAAAGAGTCCCCCTGCAATGTGGGAGACCTGGGTTTGATCCCTGGGTCGGGAAGATCTCCTGGAGAAGGGAATGGCGACCCACTCCAGTATTCTTGCCTGGGAAATCCTATGGACAGAGGAGCCTGGGGGACTACAGTCCATGGGGTCACAAAGAGTCAAACATGACTGAGCAACTAAACCTTTGACTTTTGATATAAGTCGCAGACACCTTATTTTTTCATTACAATTTAATTAATTAAAATTTAATATAAATAAATTCCTTTTCTGGTTCAGTCAGCCAAAGCTGTTGCTTTGTTGCTTACAAAGAGAAGCCTGTAGGATACAGGGACCTGATGTGACCCAGGCCCCAGGGCGAGTGCTGAGCATGCCAGGCTTCTTCACAGAAAACAAGCAAACACAACAGTCAGAGTGGCCCCAAGGCAGTCAAAGGCGTATCCAACACCGTTCAGCCTCAAGTGTTAGGATCTTAGATGGGAAAGTGCCAATGATGACAGTCCAGGATGCTGGACTCTTACAAGCCCTGGGCATGTTACAAATTGGACATGTTAAACAAATCCTACATGTGTGGTATAAACCAAGGTATCTAGAGGCCTGAGCACATGGAGATCCCTTCCAGGTAGGAAGGTCAACTTCTAATAACTAATAATGGTTCTACCACCTGAGAAGGGAGATAAGATACGTGACAATATAAACACTGCTCCGAAGCCCAGAGCAAGTTAACAGAACACTGAAGAATCCCCTCCCTCAATTTCCCAAACCCTAATTCAGAACCCTTTCTTCTAGGCAATTGTTTTTGCTGTTGTTTAGTCACTAAGTTGTGTCTGACCTTTTGTGACCCCATGGACTGTAGCCCACCAGTCCCCTCTGTCCATGGGATTCTCCAGGCAAGATTACCAGAGTGGGTTGCCATTTCCTTCTCCAGGGGATCTTCCTGACCCAGGGATCAAACCCAAGTCTTCTGCATTGGCAGCCGGATTCTTTACCACTGAGCCACCTGTAAAGCCCTCTAGTCAAATTACCTCTCAGATATTTCAACATGAGTTTGTTTTTTGCAGATCTCCTAGGAAATATGATCAAAACATACCTTCCCGGGTACTGTTTTCTTGTTGCCCTTCCACTCTTCCTTTTGCGGGGAGGAGACTCAAAAGTCCCTCAATACAAGGGAATATCTATCCTTTCAGCACACTTGAAAAATCCCCATTTATTTAGAAAGTAGAAAACAATCCATTCTCAGATATCTTTGATTTTCCAAAGTTATTTTCTATCCATTGTTACACTTGATCTCTGGGTACATATCACTATCCCTGTTTTACAGATGAGGAAACCAAGGGTCAGAGAGGCTGTGATTCGCTTAAGGTCACAGGGCAAGGAAGAACATTCAGGTTTCTTGCCTCTTAGCCCAGTGTCCTTTCCCCTGCCCATAACCCTCCTCTGAGCAGATCACAACAGAAAGGGAGGAGGTCTCTGAAAGGGAAGTACAATCATGCAGATCATCCAAAAAAAATCAAGACACCCACACCCCAAATTCTGGACAGCAGGTGTTAGGAAAAGAGAGGCTTGAAAAAGAAAACAGATCACCTCCTCCTCTGACCTCAGACAGGCTCTGAGCCCCCAGCATAGGACAGAATTCCCTTGGCCAGTGACCAGCACACAGAGGCCTTCCCATTCCTGCCTGGGATTCAGGCTCCTAACAACAGCAACAGCAGGAAAAGGGCTTCATGAACATGAAAATAAACAAACTTTCTATTTTTAGCTGGCTGCAGCTGTGAGAGCTTCATTATTTGCTCTTTAGCTGCAGCCTTCTGAGGGAGGAGAGGCAAGGGGGGAGGGGTTGGGGATGAGGACATCTAGGGACAGTCATGCTGGAAGCCAAATTTTCCACTGAAGCTAATTACACACAGGCCGAAGAACCCATGTCCAGCCTGGAAGTCTGTGGAGTCTGCAGGTCTAGAAAACTGGAGAGCGACAGCCAGGAAGCCAGAACATGACTGGGCTCTCTCCGGACCATATATAGAAATAAATAATCTTTTTGCCTACATGGTTTTTAGAGCTACTAAAAATGGTGTCACCAAGTGATACCATCAGAGGAGTGGAAGATAAGCTAGCAAGAAGAGACCTTTCTGGGTTTCCCAGGTGGCTCAGTGGTAAAGAATCTGCCTGCCAATGCAGGAGACGCGGGTTTGATTCCTGGGTCAGGAAGATCCCCTGGAGAAGGAAACAGCAACCCACTCCAATATTCTTGCCTGAGAAATCCCATGGATAGAGGAGCCTGGTAGGCTACAATCCATGGGGACGCAAAAGAGTCAGACACGACTTAGTGACTAAACAACCAGAGACCTTTCTCCCCTTCACTTAGACTCCAGTGGGAACCTGTGTGAATCTCACAGAAACTTGGATCCAGCATCTTCCAGGTTTAAACACACTGGGGTCCAGAATTCCCAATAAACGTGTAATGTTTTCTCCTGCCCAGCCCTCGCTGAGAGAAGCAATATCGGGAGCCTGAGAAAGAACAATGCTAATGTTGAAGGTGGGGAGTAAAAGGAGCTGTGGGTCCTCTTCTCTGTTTGCCTGGCACAGGATTGGATGTTATGAGGAGGGAGTTCCAAGCCACCAGAGAGGAGGGACCTCTCCTTATAAATGTCACAGTGGCTTTAGGAAAAGCATGCACCTGTGACTTCAGAATCACCTCCTTAGCCATACCATACCTGAGCCCATGGCATCTTGAATTATGTTCTTTTCCCCTCTTGTCATAGCCCTTTTCTTTTTTATATGTAATTTTATTTATTTCTTCTTGGCTGCACTGGGTCTTCGTGGCAGACTTTTCTCTAGTTGCAAAGAGCAGGGGCAACTCTGTAGTTGCGGTGCGTGGGCTTCCCATTGCGGTGGTTTCTCTTGTTGTGGAGCACGGGCTCTAGGCTGTGCAGGCTTCATTCAGTAGTTGCAGTTCCCCGGCTCTAGAGCACAGGCTCAATAGTTGTGGCACATGGGTTTAGTTGCTCTGTGGCATGTAGGATCTTCCCAGGTCAGGGATCAAACCTGCATTGGCAGGGGGACTCTCCACCACTGAGCCACCAGGGAAGCCCTCGTGGCCCTTTGCCTGCACGGTCCCAACTATATGTTCAGTCTTTGTGAGGATACAGAATTGCAGACCCTGAAGCATACTGAGGAAGGAAAGAATGCAATGCTTTGGGTACTTACAAGGAACACAGTAGGAACACAGAGGAGTGGCTTCTACCTCATTTCTGGAGAGTTAAGATCTTTTCAGAGAATATGGTGGCACCCAAACAATAGAGATTAGGTAAATGGAAGAGTTTCTCCTCAAATACCCCCCATGAAAGTTGTTGTTTAGTCATTAAATTGTGTCCAACTCTTTTGCAACCCCATGGACTGTAGCCCAACAGGTTCCTTTCTGTCCATGGGATTTCCCAGGCAAGAATACTGGAGTAGCAGCAAAAGAGACACAGATGTAAAGAACAGATTTTTGGACTGTGGGAGAAGGTGAGGGTGGGATGATATGAGAGAATAGCATTAAAACATGTATATTACCATATGTGAAATAGATGACCAGTGCAAATTCGATGCATGAAGCAGGGCACCCAAAGCTGGTGCTCTGGGACAACCCAGAGGAATGGAGTGGAGAGGGAGGTGGAGGGGGGTTCAGAATGGTGGGACACATGTATACCCATGGTTGATTCATGCCAGTGTATGGCAAAACCACCACAATATTGTAAAATAGTTAGCCTCCAGTTAAATTAAATTAAATTAAAAAAAAAAGAATACCAGAGTGAATTGCCATTTCCTTCTCCAGGGGATCTTCCCAACCCAGGAATTGAACCTGCATCTCCTGTGTTGGCAAGCAAGTTCTTTACCACTGAGCCACCAGGGAAGCCCCCTCCCCTCCCATAAAAGCATGGCTCTCAAATAATAAGACGGTAAGAGGACACAGCAGGACTAAAATATAAAAGAACTTAACCCCACCATCTCAAAAATAGTCAGTTTCTACCTACCAATAACATTTATCATTTTACCCAACCCAGGGATATTACATTACTGAGCAAACCAAATTACAAGAAAAATAGACAGTATCATAATCTATTTGACTGTGAATTTCGACAGCTAACAATGTAAGTCCTGGAATCTTGGGGCTGGAAGAGATCATGTGGGCTACTGAACCCTCTCACCAGCTATAACAATCCCTTCTACAGTATCTCTGCCAGGTTGTCACCCAGCCTCTGCTCCAATTGCTTCAATAATGGAGAGGTCTCCAAGGATCAAGACAACCAGTTACTTTATTTCAAAGGCAGGAGTTAGAGTGCATAGAGGCCTCCTACCAGGCTGAAGTTAAGTCTCCCAGCATTTCCACCCTCTAATAAATCACAAAAGGTCACCAGATTAACTTTGAGAGCAGTCAGTTCATTGTTCAAAATCTGCAGTGACTCCAACAACTGATATACAAATTCTAATCTCCATCTAAAAGACTGGAAGAATCTATATCAAAATGTAATATTGGTTATATTTGGTCACCAGGTTTATGGATGATACTTTGTTTTTCTCCTTCATACTTTTGAGTCTTTCCCTACTTTTCAGAGATAGAGAGAGATTAGGAAAGGATAATCAAATAAATAATGTTACTTACAAAAAAGCTCTACAATGTTTATTCCTTCATGTTGTACCCAATTTAGCTCCCTTTCACTCTTTCTCCATCTTTAAATTCTTCTGCACTGCCTAGATTCTGGCCAACCCACCTCTATCATAAAGGTTTCCTTGACTGCTCCAGCCCTTACTAGCTTAAAGTTGAGCACTTTATTATAAGCAGTTTTCTACTATCTGTTAATTATAGCATGGGTCAGTTCTACATTAGATGTAAATTCCTTCAGGACCGTATTATGGTGCCTACCTAGCACAATGCAGAGGTTACTGCAGATTCTCCATCAATATTTGCTAGTGGATGGATGGATGAATGAAATTCCATTGGGTGTATTTATTAGTGCAGTTGGTTAAAGCATAGTTTGAATAGTTAGAACACAGCTCTAATAAATAAGTTTTGAATACCATCTGATCCTATGCTTTTCAAACTAGGGTGCCCACAACCCTGGAGGAATATGGAAAAGTATGTCAAGTGTATAAATCAAAAAATATTAAATAGTATCTTCCTGTTGTTGCTGTGTCCAGCTCTTTGCTACTCCAAAGACAGCATCACTCCAGGCTTCTCTGTCCTTCACTGTTTCCCAGGGTTCACTCAAGTTCACGTCCACAGAGTTGGTGATGCCATCCAACCATCTCATCCTCTGCTGCCCTCTTCTCCTTTTGCCTTCAATCTTTCCCAGCATCAGGGTCTCTTCCAATGAGTCAGCTCTTTGTATCAGGCAGCCAAAGTATTAGCACTTGAGCTTCAGCACCAGTCATGTCTTCCTAAAACAGAAATATTCCCCTTTGGAGGAATACTCTGGTGGGAAAGTATGAGACGCACTTTTGTAGCCCATGTTTTTTTAAGTGCAAGAATTCCCTCTAAGGCTGATATTCAGATACTGTTTGAGTTCATCCATTTAGACTTTGCTTCTAGATATTTTCAGATACCTGTTTGTTTATACCCCACCAAGAGATGTTCCTGAATGAAGGTATCATTCATCTTGCAGACAACAGGATAGGTGTTCTGGTCTAGGAGCCAGAACACCTTGGTTCTGGCCCAGTTGTGCAGCCATTGTGGGCAACCAGCCTCTTGAAGCCCCAGCCTCTCATCTACTCTGACCTCCTAACAAACGTTCAGTTCAGTTCAGTTCAGTCTCTCAGTCGTGTCTGACTCTTTGCGACCCCATGAATCACAGCACGCCAGGCCTCCCTGTCCATCACCAGCTCCCGGAATTCACTCAGACTCACGTGCATCGAGTCAGTGATGCCATCCAGCCATCTCATCCTCTGTCGTCCCCTTCTCCTCCTGCCCCCAATCCCTCCCAGCATCAGAGTCTTTTCCAATGAGTCAACTCTTCGCATGAGGTGGCCAAAGTACTGGAGTTTCAGCTTTAGCATCATTCCTTCCAAAGAATCCCAGGGCTGATCTCCTTCAGAATGGACTGGTTGGATCTCCTTGCAGTCCAAGGGACTCTCAAGAGTCTTCTCCAACACCACAGTTCAAAAGCATCAATTCTTCGGCACTCAGCCATCTTCACAGTCCAACTCTCACACCCATACATGACCACAGGAAAGTTAAATAATACATTTGAAATGTCTTTGTAAACTGAAATTTACATGTAAGCTTCCGGTATTATTGTTTTTGTCTTTATCATCCCAGAATCAGTTAACTTGACTGTGTCCCAGGAGACAGGTTTTCTTCCCAAATCTGTCCAGTTAAACTAAGGAGAGTAGCCGCAGAGCTCTGAATTGAGCAGTTTCTAGGTGGAAACCTGACTCTAGTGTAAGCTCCACCAGACTAGACTCTCATTCGTTTTTATATATCTCAGGTTTTCCACAGTACTGGGAGAGAATGAATGCTTAATGAATGCTGAATAAATGTGTTTCTATTATTTGGAATTTCTGCCTTCCATCATTTACCTGATCTCTGACAACATTAAAACTTTTCCAAACCTCAGCCCCCTTAACTATAGACAGGTAGAACAGTACCTCAGAGGACTGAAAATTTAAAAGCAATACACATCGGTTGCCTGGCTCATAGGGAGCAGTAAGTCAAAGGCAGTTAAAACAGAAGGAGAGGGTGAGTGTATTTCTGCAACTTAGCAGATGAAGGCTAAATTATTATTTTATGATTTTTGTCAGCCCTTCCTTTTACCTGTTATGAAAGAGCCAGACCAGGGAAAGGAAGTTTGTTTGCAGCAATGTTGTTCTGAGTCACTGAACTAGTTAAGGAAGCAAATTTCAAAGGCACAGTTACTTTGTGGACCCTCGGGGCAAAAGGAATAAACAATTCTAGTCTTCACAGAAACTTCTTCCAAAATGAATATGCTTGGGAACGGGGAGCTGGGGTTTCCTAGCTGACAAAGTGACAAGAAATGCTTTACCTCGGTCATGGAAATGCTGTGTGAAACCCCCACGGTGGACTCACTCAATAAATTGACCAGTAACCGAGAGCAGGAGACAAGGGGAGCCACAGAGAGAAGCAAAATGAGAGCTCTGTGGGGCTTTCCTTCTACCCGAAGATCTGCCAGACAAATGGAATCCCAAGGCCTTTTGTTTATGTGAGCACTAAGCCAATGATGAATCCCGAGGAAGAACACTCCAGAGATGGTGCTGGGGAAACAGCATTCAAGACACCAAGCCGGGAGGCAGAAGCTGAAAATGAAAACTGAGCCCCTGCATGCCCCAGAGGTATAAACAAACAGACTTCCAAGCCAGCACCACCTGCTTGCCAGCCTCACTGCTGGAAGCAGGGACTCCATCTCTAGGACTTACAGGAGGGCTCGAGAAAGCACACATGGAGCAGACAGACACAGGTGTGAGGGGAGACCTGGGGATTGCCAGAGGAGACATTTAAGAGCTTCCTCAACTTCCCCCAATGCCCAGGTTTAGAGCTACAGTCATAAAAGTAATATTTTTTCCTCCTGGCATCCAAGATACAGCACTGAAGACGCTCTGGATGCTGTGTGGAAAAGCGCTCCCCAGAAAAGTATTTTGTCACTGCTCTTTTTAGAGGAGCTTTCATAATTAGAGTAATTTATGTCAGAATTAGACAGTTTAGGGAATGGAAATCTAATTGCAAGAGATAAATATAATAACCGATATGAAAACAGGCTCTCAAAATCTGCTTAGAAATCCAAAGCCAAAATGAAAAAGCATTGCATTTAAAAAAAGGCTACAAGGGGTGGGCTGGAGTGAGGGGTTGGCGGAGGCGGGGCAAGGAAATACTTTCTCAGAATGATTATAATTTAGCTGGAAAACTCGCTGTTTTTAGGATAACCTGCTAAAACTGAACATGCATGAGACTAAAAATAAAAGAAAGCATCTGCATCACATACTTGGCTAAGGTAAAAAGAATGAGGTTTTGCTACCTTCATGAGGCAAAGGCCACGGAGACTGTAGAATTGAGCATGTCCATTGGCTCACATCCAGGCCAGGGCTCCTGTCCACAAAGACCCCTGTTCAGGGCCTGTTAGGCCACCCTGAACTCTCGACCACATGGAGTCAGTATCGGCTTCTTCCAGCACTCCTTTAGGGCTCTGCCATTCACAGGTCTGTTCCAAATCCCTCTGGAATACATTTATGTTGTCAGCCTGTACCACCTCTGGGAGATAATCCATCCCATAAATTCATGACCTGCTGCATAGTGTAGTATTTCTGCCGACTTGTCCTGAACTTGCCTCCCTCGTGGTTCCACAGTGCTGCTGAGTTTCAGGATCTGGTGAACACGTCTGTGCTCATCCGACCCGCACCATTTATAGGCTGACCATTTCCCCCAACAGCCTGCATCTTGTCAATCACATTTCTGACTTCCAATGGGTGCCTTAGGGAATCCAGGCTGCTGATCCGGTACTTTCTGTAGCCTGGGTATGCTTTGAGATCCTTGCCCAAGAGTTGCAGGCACAAAAATAGCCCAGGTTAAGGTGAGAGTAAGATAATGTCCTCAGTTTAATATTTTCCTTCCCTGAAAAATGGACTTCCCTTGTGGCTCAGTTGGTAAAGACTCTGCCTGCAGTGTGGGAGACCTGGGTTTGTATCCCTGTGTGGGGAACATCTCCTGAAGAAGGGAAAGGCTACCCACTCCAGTATTCTGGCCTGGAGAATTCCATGGACTAGTCCATGGTGTCGCGGTCGGACATGACTAAGCAATTTCACTTTCACTTTCTTTCACTTTCCCTGAAGAACAGGCCCATTTGGGGGCAGCACTGTCCTGGGTGCAAACACATTATATTTGACATGGCTTCTGGACTCAGAGAGTTTGCAAACTGAAAGAACAGTGTTTGCAGGCAGCATAAGGTGGGTAGTTTCAGGCCAATAGTGCAAGTCAACCATCTGATCCAGGGCATCATCAAGAAAGAAAAGCAAGTGTGGCAAACCTGGCCTTCACACAGACTATGGTTCTGTACTAAATACCACCCCCACCCCCAAAGCCCTCCGACCTTGATTTTCACAACCCTCTGAGAGAGGCAACAATTTCTGTCCCCAACATAATGATATGAAACCAGAGCTTAGCAGGTGCTAGAGTTAGCATGGGGTAGTCACTCAAATCTCCAGTCTGTTCACAAATCAGCTTAGTTTGGCTTCTTTTTTTTTTTTTAATTAGATGTTAAGGCTATGCCAAAGCCTTTGACTGTGTGGATCACAATAAACGTTGGAAAATTCTGAAAGAGATGGGAATACCAGACCACCTGACCTGCCTCTTGAGAAATCTGTATGCAGGTCAGGAAGCAACAGTTAGAACTGGACATGGAACAACATACTGGTTCCAAATAGGAAAAGGAGTACGTCAAGGCTGTATATTGTCACCCTGCTTATTTAATTTATATGCAGAGTACATCATGAGAAACGCTGGGCTGGAAGAAGCACAAGCTGGAATAAAGATTGCCGGGAGAAATATCAATAACCTCAGGTATGCAGATGACACCACGCTATGGCAGAAAGTGAAGAGGAACTAAAAAGCCTCTTGATGCAAGTGAAAGTAGAGAGTGAAAAAGTTGGCTTAAAGCTCAACATTCAGAAAACTAAGATCATGGCATCTGGTCCCATCACTTCATGGGAAATAGATGGGGAAACAGTGGAAACCAGTGTCAGACTTTATTTTTCTGGGCTCCAAAATCACTGCAGATGGTGACTGCAGCCATGAAATTAAAAGACACTTACTCCTTGGAAGGAAAGTTATAACCAATCTAGATAGCATATTCAAAAGCAGAGACATTACTTTGCCAACAAATGTTCATCTAGTCAAGGCTATGGTTTTTCCAGTAGTCATGTATGGATGTGAGAGTTGGACTGTGAAGAAAGCTGAGCACTGAAGAATTGATGCTTTTGAACTGTGGTGTTGGAGAAGACTCTTGAGAGTCCCTTGGACTGCAAGGAGATCCAACCAGTCCATTCTGAAGGAGATCAGCCCTGGGATTTCTTTGGAAGGAATGATGCTAAAGCTGAAACTCCAATACTTTGGCCACCTCATGCGAAGAGTTGACTCATTGGAAAAGACTCTGATGCTGGGAGGGATTGGGGGCAGGAGGAGAAAGGGACGACAGAGGATGAGATGGCTGGATGGCATCACCGACTTGATGGACGTGAGTTTGAGTGACCTCCGGGAGTTGGTGATGGAGAGGGAGGCCCAGCATGCTGCAGTTCATGGGGTCTCAAAGAGTTGGACACAACTGAGCGACTGAACTGAACTGAACTGAAGGCTCTGTTCCACTCCATTTGGAGTCAATAAACTGTGGAAAATTCTGAAAGAGATGGGAATACCAGACCACCTGACCTGCCTCTTGAGAAATTTGTATGCAGGTCAGGAAGCAACAGTTAGAACTGGACATGGAACAACATACTGGTTCCAAATAGGAAAAGGAGTACGTCAAGGCTGTATATTGTCACCCTGCTTATTTAACTTATACGCAGAGTACATCATGAGAAATGCTGGACTGGAAGAAACACAAGCTGGAATCAAGGTTGCCGGGAGAAATATCAATAACCTCAGATATGCAGATGACAGCACCCTTATGGCAGAAAGTGAAGAGAAACTAAAAAGCCTCTTGATGAAAGTGAAAGTGGAGAGTGAAAAAGTTGGCTTAAAGCTCAACATTCAGAAAACTAAGATCATGGCATCCGGTCCCCTCACTTCATGGGAAATAGATGCGGAACCAGTGGAAACAGTGTCAGACTTTATTTTGGGGGGCTCCAAAATCACTGCAGATGGTGACTGCAGCCATGAAATTAAAAGACACTTACTCCTTGGAAGGAAAGTTATAACCAACCTAGATAGCATTTTCAAAAGCAGAGACATTACTTTGCCAACAAATGTTCATCTAGTCAAGGCTATGGTTTTTCCAGTAGTCATGTATGGATGTGAGAGTTAGACTGTGAAGAAGGCTGAGCGCCAAAGAATTGATGCTTTTGAACTGTGGTGTTGGAGAAGACTCTTGAGAGTCCCTTGGACTGCAAGGAGATCCAACCAGTCCATTCTGAAGGAGATCAGCCCTGGGATTTCTTTGGAAGGAATGATGCTAAAGCTGAAACTCCAGTACTTTGGCCACCTCATGCGAAGAGTTGACTCATTGGAAAAGACTCTGTTGCTGGGAGGGATTGGGGGCAGGAGGAGAAGAGGATGCCAGAGGATGAGATGGCTGGATGGCATCACTGACTCGATGGACGTGAGTCTGGGTGAACTCTGGGAGTTGGTGATGGACAGGGAGGCCTGGCATGCTGCAATTCATCGGGTCACAAAGAGTCGGACACGACTGAGCGACTGAACTGAACTGAACTGAACCTCTTGACCACTCTCAAATATCTTTACTAAAAACATGAAAAATAATGAGGATTAAGAAAAATGTAACAGCACCGTGGTGGCTTGTGGCCATCTATGAGGTCTCAGACCTGGGATTTCACTGCTAAGCAAATAAAGCAGTAGGTAGTGCTCTAACCTGCTGTTTTGTAAGGATTGCGTCATCCACCCAGAGTGAGAACATCCTGGTCAGTCGCCCACTCCTTCACTTCTACCATAATTGCATCTTCCTCATAATGCCAGTCCCTCCACAGACTTGGAAGACTTGCAAAATACCGTGAGCAAATCTGCCTTTTTGCCCACTGCTTTCTCTGCCACAGAAGAGACGGCAGAGAAAGCAGTCTCACTTATTGAGACATTACAGAGATACAACTTACGGATTTGTGTAAGTGGCTTCAGTCGTGTCTGACTCTATGCCCACCAGACTCCTCTGTTCATGGGATTCTCCAGGCAAGAACACTGGAGTTGGTTGCCATGCCCTCCTCCAGGGGATCTTCCTGACACAGGGCTCGAACCCACGTCTCTTATGTCTCCTGCCCTGGCAGGTGGGTTCTTTTACCACTAGCGCCACCTGAGAAGTGCACCTTATGGTTAGGCCTGGGATTTTCTTTCCACCATTGATAGCCATGACCATAAAGCCCTAGGCTCAAGTCAATTGCCTCACTTTCTCTTCTTTAGTTGCTTTCTGTCCTCTCCTCTAAAAGCAACCCTAAAAATGGTCATGTAGGCCAGAACAAATGTGTAACATTGCTCCAGCTTTCCAGGAAAGCATCTTCTGTACTCCCTCCTCAATAGACTTCATTCCAGGCCTGAATGTGACCTTTGCTCACATGTGGGATTCCTTCACAGAAGGGGCTTTCCTCCTCTACTTGATGATATAGTAGGAAAAGGATAGCTGGAGGGACTGGGAACAGACTCTAATCTGGGTTCCACCACTTATGAGTTATCTGACTGTGCAGAAGTTACTGAGCTACTTTGAACCTCAGATTCTCATCTGTAAAATGGGGATGATACTACATCTCACAACTATGTTGCGAAAGGCTGAGTGATACGTTATGTGCCAAGCTCCTGGCACACTGCCATGTCCTTAGCATGAAAGGAAACCTCCATTCCCAAATCCTCAGGCCAGCACTCAAGGCCTCATTCCACCCCTGCCCCGTCCCCATCCCTTGCTCAGGGCTCTGTTAGACTCTGGCTTTCAGCTCAAGAGTGTCAGAGGAACCAGTTCTATTAATACATAGGTAGACAGCTGTAACTCAGTGAGGTTACAAAGTGAGTGTTTCCCACCTTGGTTAGCACATCTGCTAAGAGAAGCTCTTCATCCTGACCCTTCTAAGCAATCTCTCCAGCCCAATCGTCCAATCTCTGCTGGCCCTACCTGACCACCTGTTAGCCCACCTGGAACCCACCTTCCCCCTCTTCTTGTTCAAATCCAGACTGAGTTTTCTCCACCCAAGTTTCTGGCAAGGAGGTCTTATCTAATTTCCTTCCACTGGAGGAAAACTTTTCTTTCTCTCTCTTTCCTTAATGATCCTTGGCAGTTCTGATGGGAGTGCTGGGTTTTCTCTTTGGTCTTTCAACTCAGAGCCATTTGGTTTCTCCGGCGCTGACAGAAACAGATCTCTCATTCCTCCGTGGAAACAGCTGGCAGCACTAGTCATTTTTAACACCCACCCGCAGAGGCCAAAGGACACCAGCACTCAAGCACAGGAGGTGGAGGGCGAGACACGGCTCAGCACCTGGCCCCTGGGCAGCTGGCAGAAAGAGTCAAGAGGGCAGCATCTCAGGTCCATGACATGGAAGGACCCTTGGACACTCCAGGGCCAGGCTTCTCACACACACAGCACCTGGAAACACTGAGCTCCCTGCCCTGAGTCATCAGAAACTTTGGGTCTGGAGTCCTTCCCACATGGTGGGCAGCTCTCTCATTTCCTAGCTTCCCAGGGGCTGGACACCTGACCCACTAGATCCAAATAAAGAGTGGATGCAGGGCAATACTGAGGAGGAGAGGGGAAGCAACTCTGAGACCTCTGTGAAGGCATTTCCCCTCCATCTCTGCTTCTGACAGCTCCTGCTGGAACACACACTGTTTCTTACGGCCGTCCAAAGCCTTCTCCAAGGTGTTGCGTGTACCCCACCAAACACAGCGCTGACCAGGGGCCGTGTGGTCACTGGACTCCGTCCAGTGAAGGCACTAGAACCTTCACCCAGTGTGCCCCATGGGCTCCCTCTCCTGCACCTCCCACCCTCTCTCCAAGAAGGCTGCTCCATTAGGAAGGGCTGGGCTGTTTTCACTTAAGCCCACTTTCCCTCCCAAATAGGTCTCAGGTCTCTGGGAACTTTGTTCCGTCCCTGAAAGCCACTGAGGGACTGGTTGGTTCCGCAGGCAGGCAGGGGAGCGGCTGTGTCCCGCAGGAGGCGTGTTCCGGGACGGCCGGGGCACCGACACGTAAGGGCGGGGCGGGGACGGGGGTAGCCGGCGGGAAGCCCTGGCAGGAGGGCACGTCCGGGCCGTGTGCGCCCAAGTCCAAGGGCACCAGTCCTCCGCGGGCCCGGGCCCGGGGTGGAGGGTGTGGGCCGAGCCCAAGACGCGCGAGGGGTAGCGAGTCTGATTCAGGAAGTCGAGACTCTGACATCAGGGACAGGACGACGGAGTGGAGTGAAACCTCAAAAATGCGAAGCGTCCGCCCACGGGAGGGCAGGGGACACAGAGGGCGCCTTTCTCGCCACCGGCGGCAGGTACGCGCGGCGCAGGGCGGCCCCCGCTGACCCTCCCCTCCGGGCCAGGACCGCGCGGGACCCGCAGGGGCTTCCGAGGAGACACCCGGGACCTCGGCCGCCTTCGCTGGGGCGGCACCCGGCGGATCCCCGGGCGACCGCGCCTGCAAGAAGCCCTCTGGTGGGACTCAAAGGTGAGTCTCAAGAGTTTGTGTGGTGGTTGTCTCTGTGTGTGTGTGTTTAAATACTTTTTAAGTTGCCTTCCGTTGGCAAGGGGACTTCCTACTCCTTGCCTCTAGAAGGATGTCCAACCCCAGAGATCAGTGACATTTGAAGATCGTTTCCAAACAGCTTCTTGCCCCTCACTTCCAGGGTTCCCCCACGCCCGCTTTGCAAGGATTCTCAGCAGTCTTACATCTGCTTCTGGGCTGAGTCCACATGGGTTCCTAGCCGCGTCTGGGGTGGAGTTCTCAGACTAGTTGACAACAGCTGCCAGCAGAAGCGGCTTGAAAGGGACAGAGGGATATTCAGTTTGCCACAGAAGAAGTCAAGACCTGAGACCCTCCAAAAAGCATCCCTGGCTCACAGGTTTCTAAACTGTTCTAGGCGAAGCCGAATTTTCAAGGGGTCTAAGAAACTGGCCACAAGGAAAATACGGCCTGGAATCAGGGCTGGAATGGGAGCCTTTCTGCTATTTCCTGAGCCTCAGGGGATTTGCTGTGACCCAGACTGCTACCTAACTTCTCTGCCTCTCTCAAGGGTCCCGGTTCTACTCCCCTCCCCACCCTTGAATGAGGACACAATGAGACCTGGTTCCCTAGTGTTTTGAAGAACTTCACAGGAATACATTATGTAATAGAGTTAAATAAACTATAGACATTAACTTGTGGGAACACCAGTCTTGCCCAACCGAAAGGGAAACTGAAGCAGACAAGCAGGGCTTTAATTTCTCAGAGAACACTGGCAGTCCACTTGCTGCAAGAATTCTGTTGAATGAGGAAGGGTGGTACCCTTAAGCGTCTGAGAAGCACTTTTCTCCCAAAGCTGTTGCATTTTATTCACTCAGCTCAAGTGTGTAAGAACCTGAAGGTAATCTGAAGGGACCCTCATTTTGAAGTCCTGCTGGGTAAGGGAAGAGCCTTGATTTATATGGAGCAGGATTTGAAGACAGCACTGATGCTAGGCTGTTCCTAACCTCGGTTCTAATGGTTTCCAAGTTCCACCTACAGAATTCAGCAAAGATGTCACCATCAACCTCCTGGTCTGATGTGTCTACCTGTTGCCCAGTGCTGGGCTGGGGAGGCAGATGTATTGAAAAATCTGATCAAGTCTTTCATTTTATCTGAGATTCTGGCTCCCCATCCCCAGTCCAGATATAATTTTAGGAAAGAAATGCATTGAAAACCAAATGTTTCTCCAGCCTTCAAACTTTGTTAATATTTAACCCATGGAATGGGCTTCCCTGGTGGCTCATGCATGTGTGTGTGTGTGTGTGCTAAGTCGCTTCAGTAGTATTTGACTCTTTGCAACCCCATGGACTGTAGCCCACCAGGCTCATGGAGTGGGTTGCCATTTCCTACTGCAGGGGATCTTCCTGACCCAGGGATTGAACTTGCATCTCTCATGCCTCCTGCATTAGCAGGTGGGTTCTTTACCACTAGCACCACTTGGGAAGCCCCTCCCTGGTGGATCAGTGGTAAAGAATGCACTTGCCAATGCAGGAGACATGGGTTCAATACCTGGGTCAGAAAGATCCCCTGGAGAAGGAAATGGCAACCCACCCCAGTATTCTCACCTGGGAAATCCCATGGACAGAGGAGCCCGGCAGGCTACAGTCCATGGGGTCAAAAAAGAGTTGGACATGACTTAGAGACTAAACAACAATAAACCTGTGGAGTAGAGAAAGGATGTTTTCCACCCTCTCCCCTGAATACTAACCCCAAGAGAATAATGAACACGCAACAAGCTGAGTTACTGATTTCATCAAAGAGAGATGTACACCCATCCCATCCATTCATTCAGAGTTACTGTGCTCACTGCGTGTAGGCCATATACCAGGGCCTAAGATAATGGTACAGTCTTTGCATCTGAGGACATGCTGCTGCTGGTGCTAAATCGCTTCAGTCGTGCCTGACTCCGTGACCCCATAGACGGCAGCCCACCAGGCTCCCCCGTCCCTGGGATTCTCCAGGCAAGAACACTGGAGTGGGTTGCCATTTCCTTCTCCAATGCACGAAAGTGAAAAGTGAAAGTGAAGACGCTCAGTCATATCCGACTCTTAGCGACCCCATGGACTGCAGCCCACCAGGCTCCTCCGTCCATGGGATTTTCCAGGCAAGAGTTCTGGAGTGGGTTGCCATTGCCTTCTCTGTCCGAGAACATGAAATCTGGTAAATGAGACAGAGAAACAAAATATAGTTACCCCCGGTGGTACAGTGGATAAGAATCCGCCTGACAATGCAGGGAACACGGGTTTGATCTCTGGTCTGGGAAGATTCCATATGCAATGGGGCAGCTAAGCCTATGTGCCACAACCACTGAGCCTGTGCTCTAGGGCGCAAGAGTCCCAACAAGAGAAACCACTACAGCAAGAAGCTGGCACACTGCAGCTAGACAGTACCCCCCACTTGCTGTAACTAGGAAAGCCCTCACACAGCAACAAAGAGCCGGGGCAGCCAAAAATAATAAACAATAAAGTTTAAATAAAAAGAATAGTATCTATCATCATAGCCATAGCTATGGATTACTGAAACAATGCAAAGGGGGAGTGAATAACTCCCCCAGGGGTCACCTGCAGAAGTGATGGATGAGCAGGTGTTGAAAATGATTAGGCATTCCCAGGAAAAGGGTATTCCAGACAAAGGAAAGAGCATCTGCAAACTCAGTGGTAGGTTGGGGGAGCTGCAGGTAATGCAGATTACACTACTATGCAAGGAATGATGAGCTCTTTCCTGTGGCAGTGGGAATTCGTTTTTTAAACAGGGAAAGAGTATGGTCAGATCTGTGTTTGGAGAGAGAACTAATGGCCGGATGGAAGCCGGGTTGGAGAGATAAGGAACAGAAATAAGGAGGACCTCAGCTAAGAGAATGGCAGAGGGAACTGAGAAAAGGGGCATGGACTTTTGGTGGTTTAGGAAGTAGAGTCAGAGGTACCTGGAGACCAAGTGAATGTGGCTAAGGAGGAATGAATGGAACGGAGGATTATAAGGTGTTGAGCTGGGGATGGGAAGGTGCATTGTGATGCTTGTAATGGAAACCACGTGAACTGGAGGAGGAGTGGACTTGGGAAGCAGAGTTTGGGAGAAAACATTGAACACTTCAGACATGTTTAAGTTGGATGTACTCAGGAGATGCCTGGGTGTAGATATATGGGAGGCAGTGGGTACACAGGTCTGGAACCCAAGGAGACGTAGAGGTTGCTCTGATGTGACTATCTCAGATGCTGTGCAGAAAAGCAGTGTTGAAGGAAAATAAACAGGACTGTATTACACTCAGTGAGATCGCTTGACCCTGAAGGGTCTTGAATTGGTCAGTAATGGCCTACAGATCTTATTTTCATATCACACACTGACTTCCATATGACTCCCATGAGATGACCATGGTTTCCCCCAGCTATCTTGCAGGATGATACCTAAAATGTTGGTGAGAACCCTGGGTTAACAACACACAGGTGGTGAGGATGCATTTAACCAACAAGCAATCCCCAGGAATCACTCCCCGACATGAGAACTGAATACTTTAGTTGAATTGTAAGATCTGCAGGTCATCTCCCCAGAACTCATACCCCAAGTCAAGGCATGGCACTTGTGTGGGAGAGTCCTACCTTCATTAAAACAAGAAGGACAACTTTCTCAGATGAATTCTAAACCTCTGTAGAGTGGTCCTTTAGGTCTGGCTGCCAATGCCCAGATCAGGATTTTATGTGAGCTGGTACAGAAGGAAAAAAACACCTTGAACTTGGAACTGAACAGACATGAGTTCAATTCTTGCCTTGACCACTTATTAGCTGCCCTTGCACAAGTCTTTGAATATCTCAGCTTCATTTCCTTTACATTTAAATTGGGGATAATTATGTCTCACCAGGGCAATAGTTAGGATCAGAATCAAATTGAAAAAGAAAGTACATTTAATGTGCTATATAAATTGTCGGTTCTATAAAAATGTAAGGGGCTTTTATTATTATTACTAATCTTTCCCCTTGAAGTCATCAAATCAGATGGGCTGTGTAGGTGTAGGATTTGGGCAGTATCATAGGCCCAATATTTGAAGGCCATAATTATAGAAGTCTCCTTCCATCAGAGCAGTGATGGGTATCTGCTTCTCTTTTTACTCCTTACCTAACGTGATCAAAGACCAAAGAAGTGAATGGTCTCCTAAAGCGAATGCAGGTTGTACACTGACCAAGAGCTCCTGGAAGCTCATAGGGCTAAAGCAGCCAGGATTCCACTTACTAAGGCACAGACCAACCCCATTTGCAGCTGAGGCCACCCAAAAAGGACACTTTTTTTTTCTGTAATCCTCATCAGTGTGCTAGTTGAACCAGCAGTAGCCCTGAATCCGAGCATTTTCAATGGCTTAGATGTCTCTGTGGTTTTTCTGTCTCCCAGCCAGAGAAGCCTGACATATTCCAACCTAGTGAAGCTCAAGTTTTATGCCAACATTAGAACTTTCAAATAAACAGACTTCTTATAGGGGCTGGTTGTTGAATGAAGAAAAGGAAGTAACCATAGACTCAGAGACTTCAAATGGAAAAACACTTTAGAGATGAGCCAGCCCCTCCCCCTCACTTCACAGATGAGCAAACTAAAGTTCAAGAGAGGGAAGTGTGTGCTGGGGTCAACAGCTGGCTAATGGGGGAACCAGCATCCAAGTCCTCGCACAGTGAACATTCTCTGGGGTTTCTATCACCTGGGCCTCTGGGCCTCACACATGGGGGCACAGGCAGGCACTCAGGTTGGCAGAGGGGAGAAGTGGAAAGATTGTACTTAAAGGCTGCATCCTCCCCCCAGTGGCCCCTGGGAGTAACCCTGGGGATAACCAGGAGCAGCCCCTCCTTTAAGGGGCTTCTCAGGTGGTGCTAGTGGTAAAGAAGCCACCTGCCAATGCAGGTTAGACATAAGAGATTCAAGTTCAATCCCTGGGTCAGGAAGATCCCCTGGAGGAGAGCATGGCACCCCACTCCAGTATTCTTGCCTGGGTCTCACAGAGTTGGACACAACTGAAGCAACCTAGTACACATACACACACACTCCTCCTTTACAGCAGTCTCTCTACCACACCCCAGCCTTCTGTTTCATCAGTGTCAAGCCTCAAACTGTTCTTAAGAATTCCCAGAGATTCCCTCAAGAAGGGATACAGTACTGGGTGCCTTAATGAACTAAAATCTGGTTTGTTTGGGTTTTTTGTTTTTTTCTTAATCTTTTTTTTTTAATTAGAGGATAACTGCTTTGCAATGTTGTGTTGGTTTCTGCCATACAACAATGCGAATCAGCCAAAAGTATCTATCCCCTCCTTCTTAAGCCTCTGTCCCACCCACCGCCGTCCCATCCCTCTAGGTCCCAGGTTGAGCTCCCTGTGTTACATAGCAGTTTCCTGTATCTGTTTTACACATGGGAGTGTATATATGTCAGTGTTACTCTCAGTGCATCCCACCCTCTCCTCCCCCACTGTGTCCACAAGTCTCTGTGTCTGCATCTCGGTTCCTGCCCTGCAAATAGGTTCATCAGTACCATTTTTCTAGATTCCATATTTATGCCTTAATAGACGATATTTGTTTTTCTCTTTCTGACTTACTTCACTCTGTATAACAGACTCTAAGTTCATCCACCTCAATTCAACTGACTCACATTCACTCCTTTTTATGGCTGAGTAATATTCCATTGTATATATGTACCACAACTTCATTATCCCTTCCTCTGTTGATGCATATCTAGGTTGCTTCCATGTCCTGGCTATTGTATATAGTGCTACAATAAACATTGGGGTACATATGTCTTTTTGAATTATTAAACCTATTTATTAGTGTTTCATGAAACTTGTCATGAAGACTATTTCCAGACCAGACCATTTTTGGGTCATCATTACACGTCAAAATGATAGTCAACTCACTGTTCAGTGGAAAGGCTGTAAGTGAATCACAGGAACTCATGAGACTCATCACAGGCACAGAAGAGACAAAACAGTGGAAGGAAAATCTGCAGCACAGTTTTGGATAGACAGTCCCCAGGGATACCGAGCAGCTCAGGTTTCCGACATGTCCCCAGCATCAGCCCGAGCCATCTGAGCAGAGCACAACCTGGGGACGTGAGTGGGAGACCAGGCAAGGGTAGCTGAGCTCCCAAACAAACTCCACCCAAACACAGGATTCCTTTCTGAGGGTAACTCCCAAGGGACTGTGGTAGCGACCGACCCGAATCCCAGCCCTGGGAAGAGGCTTCCTCCCACGCTTGTAAGCAAACTGCTCCATGGAATTTGTTGCTAAGAAATGAAAGGAAACCTAATCACAGCCATGTTTCTTGATCAGAACTGAAGATTTGTAAGTCATTGCAGACTCTCAACTGTCTTTCTCTTTTTAACAAAGAGCAAGCCTTGCTCTCAACTGTCTATAACTCATTCCTCTTGGGATGTTTTTCAGTAGACTTTTATTCTTCTTAAATACAAGCCTGATTTCAAGCTGGATAAGCTTAAGGAAAGCCCATCTACAACTTCGTTTAGTTTTCCAGGCAAGTTAGAAAAGACAATTGGCAGGAGAGAGGGGAAAAATATAATAGCAATAAGGATGTAAAATCGCTCAGTTGTGTCCAGTTCTTTGTGACCCCATGGACTATACAGTTCATGGAATTCTCCAGGCCAGAATACTGGAGTGGGGAGCCTTTCCCTTCTCCAGGGGACCTTCCCAGCCCAGAGATTGAACTCAGGTCTCCTGCATTGCAGGCAGATTTTTTACCAACTGAGCCACCAGGGAAGCCCTCAGCAATAAGGATAGTTGGACGTAATAATATTAATACTTTTAGTCTTCTATTGTCAAAAGTTGGGGGTACATAGGTTTAGAGATGGGTGTGGAGGCAAGGGTTTAGAGCAGAGAATTAGGCAGGGGAAACTGGGACATTCAATTAGCTTTAGTGTCATGGGAGCAGAATGGCATGCAGTGCACATGCTGGGTCTTAACCTAAATGAGATGTGACTGTGGCCACCTTAAATAAGAGGAAAGCTGCACATGAGCCAGGAGCCTCTGAGATCCTGGGGCTGTGTCCTTTCAAAATTTCTGATCCTAAGTCCCTCTGCAGATTCATCAAAGAGACAAAGCACCAGCTTTCAAAAGCCCCTCTGCTGTAAAGGCTCCATAGCAGTCCAGGGCTCCAGGGAGCCTCTCAGGCACACTGGCCCAAAATCCCCCAGGAGCTGGGGTCACAGTGACTTTCCCAGTGATCAGGGACAGGGAGTAAACACATGTCCACCCAACTTTTCTTGCTCTCACAGATCTGCAGTGTGCACACTAGGCTCTCCATAGCTATTGGTTGAATCGTGGTGCTAAGACCTTGAGGCATACAAAAGTGACAGCCGCTGCTCCCTCCCCCCACCCCCACCAGGCTGCTCTACCAGCACATCAAGCATATCATGGTTGTTTATGTTCTGCTGGGGAGAAGCAGTGGGGCTGGAAGAGAACACACCACTGTCAGGGCCAGCCCTGCAGATGCACCTCATCTGTCGGGCTCCTTTCTGATTCTTGACTGATGGCTCCCACCTTCACCTCCCTCACTCCACCTTCCAGTCCTAACCTGAAACATCCCCTCCTGCCCAAGGCCCACAGTCTGCCAAGCGGCAGTTGCCAGAGCAGTGACAGCCATGGCCTAGATGAAAACCTCCAGACTCATTACGTGAGTGACCCACCCTATCCCATAATGAGACTTCCCAGGGAGAGGGGAACGCACAGGCACAGCGTACCACCCAGACATGACCTGCTTGCTCAGAGTGCTCCTGGTTTCCAGAAGAGAAACTCAGAGCCTTCCCTGCAGGATGTTTGGCCCAACGCCTTCTCTGACTCAAGAGAAAAGCAATGATGTGCCAGGTGCCTTAGGACACTCGCTGCTGTCCAACTACTGTGTTTGTGCAGTTTTGCAGGGAAATATTATTGACCCCTCTGAGGAAAGAGCTGATTTTTACTGTGTCTTCAGTGGATAGATGGCACAGGTTTCCACAGCAGGGTGTGGAAAGAATATCTCATGTTCAGGTAGAAATACTGCATTTCCCCCACCTTCTCTGGGACAAGAGGAAGGGACACAGTCACAGGGCATGTGACACATGGGGAAGAAGGTCTGATGCTCCTGACTGACATTTTCCAGGAATAAGTCTTCAGATGTTTTAAAAAAATAAATTATTCTTTCAAGAAGGAATACTTCAACCACTGAGGTATGTGGTCATTCGGTATTTGGTACTGGAGGGAATGAATACATACACACCAAAAAGATAATCAAATCAACAATGTTATACTTCTTAAACCTTAATAATAGAAACTATACCATTGTTTTCGATTTATCATCTATCAGCTTTCAAGAAATTTTGTATTATCTCCTCCCATTTTTTTATGGAAGTGAAATTCACATTACAGAAAATCATTTTAATGTGAACAATTCAGTGGCATTTAGTACATTCACAAAAGGGATTGATTGAAAGTTTTAGTTGCTCAGTCATGTCTGACTCTTGTGATTCCATGGACTGTAGCCCAGCAGGCTCCTCTGTCCATGGAATTTTCCTGGCAAGAATACTAGAATGGGTAGCCATTTCCTTCTCCAGGGGATCTTCCTGACCCAGGGATTGAACCTGGGTCTCTTGCATTGCTGGAGGATTCTTTACCATCTGAGCCACAAGGGAAGCCCATAGTACATTCACAATGTTGTATTAATAGCATCACCATCTCTAGTTCTAAAATATTTTTGTCATTGCAAAATAAACCCCAGACCCATTAAGCAGTTACCCCTTATTGCTCCCTCTTCCCAGCTCCTGGCAATCTGCATTTATGGATTTATCTGTTCTGATAGTTCCTATAAATGTATGCCCTTTTGTGTCTGGCTTCTTTCATTTAGCTTAATGTTTTCAAGGTTCATTCACGTTTTAGCCTTTCCTGGTGCTTCGTGCTCTTTGTGGCTGAATAATTATTCATTCTGTGTATTTACTATAATTTGTTTAACTGTTCATCTGTTGATAAACGCTTGGGTTGTTTCTATCTTTTGGCTATTGTGAATAGTGCTGTTATGAACATGTAAGTACAAGGATTTGTTTGAGTACACCTATTTTCAATTGTTCTGGGTAGATACCTAGGAGTAGAATTTTTAGATCATTGGGTAACTCTATGTGTAACTTTTTGAGGAACCATCAAACTGTTTTCTCTAACATTTTAATCAGCAGATGTAAATTCACTTCCTTTCTTGAGGATAAGAGGCATATGAAGTGGCATGCTTTCCCACACCTGGTCCCTTGTTTGTTGTCTTTGATCTTATGCTTTAAGGAAAGATATTAAACTCTGCTTCTTGTTGTCCTAGAGATGCAGAGTTATTTGGATGCTTGAGATAGAAAATATTTGGGGGACTTCCCTGGTGGTGCAGTGATTAAGAATCCACCTGCCAATGCAGGAGACATAGGTTCGATTCCGAGTCCAGGAAGATTCCACGTGCCGCAGAGCAACTAAGCCTGTGCACCACGACTACTGAACCCATGCTCTAGAGCCCATGAGCTGCCGCTACTGAGCCCACACGCCACAGCTACCGAAGCCTGTGCGCCTAGAACCTGTGCTCTGCAACAAGAGAAACCGCTGCGATGAGAAGCCTGTGTACCACAGCTAGAGGATAGCCCCCACTCTCTGCAACTAGAGAAAGCCTGCGTGCAGCAACAAAAGCCCAGCACAGTCAAAAAATAAATAAATTATAAAAAAAGAAAATATTTGGGTAAACTACAAATCCTTCTTGGTGCGGTTAAGTAGTAAGCAAAAGGTAACACCAGCAGCATTTCTGGAGGACTGTTTATGTGCCAGGCATTGCATTAAGAAAGTCACATCCTTGCTCTCACTTAATCCTCATAGTCCAACTATAATACCTATTTGACATAGGAGGAAAACTGAGGCCTCTACCAAGAGTTAAGTTCTCTTCCTCTGGCTCCAGAGTGTTATTGATAAGCCTCTCCTACAAAGAAACTGCAACTGCCACCAGTGATGAATCAGAAGCTGTTCTGTTACGGTCCGCTTTGGCAGATGGATAAAGACGCAGTTATAATACAGTGTGACCAGTGCTATGACAGGTGTGACAATAGGGAGGAAATACACTTAGCCCAGCTCTTAGGTGACAGACTTACCAGAGGAGACAAAATCTAAGTTCCTGTTATTATTTCATTTATAAGTAAATGAGCTTTTGTGCCACTTGGTGAGGCTGGACCCTCCCCCATCCTCCTTTGGCACCACCAGTTCATCATTCCTTGTGCCCAGTGTCTGGCACACAGTAGCTGCTCATTACACACAGGTTAATAAACATATGTGCTTCTGCAGATGGAACTTCCAGGCCCTGTCATGCTGCTGCAGGACTGCAATGCCTGAGACTCCACTCATTTGCTTTCTTGAAACAGCTGTGGGGGCTTCCCAGGTGGCTCAGTGATAAAGAATCCACCTGCCCATGCAGAAGACATGGGTTCCACCCCCAGTATGGAAAGATTCCACATTCTGCAGAGCAACTAAGCCTGTGCACCACAACTTCTGAGCCTGTGCTCCATGACACGAGAAGCCACCACAAGAAGTCCACACACCACAACCACAGAGTAGACCCCACTCGCCACAACTAGAGAACAGGCTGAGCAGCAGCGAAGACCCAGCCAAAAATAAATAAAGAAATAAGCAGCTGTGGCCCAGGTACGAGGGAAAGGAGATGAGGAGAGGTCTAGAACAGCTTTCTTTGTTCTCTCGGTCTGAAAACATCAGGAGACAAGAGAAGGTGGGGAGCAGGGTGGGGAGAGGGGCAAGGCTGTGAAGACATCTCCCCGTGCCCAGGTGAGGAGTCTGTAGAGGTGCCTGGGATCCTGGAACAGACACGGAATGAACTGCTAAACCACTTTCTGAAACTCAAAGTTCTCCGCTTCATCTCAGGGTTGAGTTATTGCATCAAGACTTCCAAACTCATGGCTATCTCATATCTGAGGCAGTTCACCTCGGCCTACAGGGACAAGCAGCAGCAGCCTGGTGGAAAGATCTCTACTCTCCCCGGTGGGTAATCCCTGCTCCTCTTTCCCAGGGGTTTTCAGTGAGATTCGGCCCTCACCTACCTTCCCTGGTTCACATTCAGCCCCTCTCTTACAAAAGGAGAGTTGTAAAAACTCTTGGGAGCCCTGCTGGCCTTGCTTTAGAAGGCAGAAGCTGTCCCAGCCTGGCTCTGGTTGCATTTTATTTATTTATTTACCCTGGGCCACGCTGGGTCCTCTTTGGTATATGGGCTTTCTCTTGTTGTGGTGAGAAGAGGCAATTCATTGAAGAAGAGAAGAAGAGAAGTGCGCAGACTTCTCATTGCTGTGGCTTCTTTCGTTGTGGAGCCTGGGCTCCAGGTGCACAGCCTTCAGTAGTTGCAGCTCACAGGCTCTAGAGCACGGGCTCAGTAGTTGTGATGCATGGGCTTAGTTGCCCCAGACCAGATCTTCCCAGACTAGGGATCGATCCTGTGTCCTCTGCACTGGCAGGAAGATTTCTTAACCACTGGACCACCAGGAAATCCCTCTGGCTTCATTTTTTTTTTCATACACATTTCTTTAAAGTCTTTGTGTGCGTCAAACACTTTCCTGGAGGCTGTGGGGGAATTTAAAAACTAAAACCAGGCACAGGTCCCACCTGCAGGGACCCTCTGCCTATTCCTAGGAAGCTGCCCAGCTCAGCCCAGCCCAGCCGCAGTCATGCCCCCTCATCTAGAGGTGGAAGAAACAGCCTCCCCCAACCCTGGGAATTAGAGCCTGTCCTGGGATCTCTGCTTGCAGGTGCCACCGTTTCCTTGCCCACCACCCAGGCTCTGGACTGTGCCACTCGCAGCATCCCCAACATCTGCTTCACCCCTGCTTGGCTGGCTCTTCAGGCTCAACTTAGCTAAGGTCTTCTTGTTCTTCACAGGCTCAACTTAGCTAAGTCATAAGCTGCTACTCTGGGTTCCTCCCCAACTGTGAAAGCAAGGTCTTCTTGTTCTGCACAGGCCCCAGTCCTGGTCCCTCCACTGCTGCAGCCCTACTGTGTTATAGCACCTTGACCTGGCCCTGCCGAGGCCACTCCAAAGCTCATGGAGATATGAGGGTTCAGGTTCCCAGGGATGACTGTGGGCACCCTGACCTGGAGGAGGTAACATACAGCCTCACACAGACACTCTCAGCTCTCCCAAACCCATAACCATTCAGTTGGTTCACTAACCAATCGACAAGCATTTATTGAGCATCTACCATGTACCAACACTGAACTAGGCATGGGGGATTCCTAGAGGAAAAACCTCTCAAATAGTCTACATCAAGTGGAAAAGTGGATATGAACAGCATCTGTACCACAAGTATACAATAGGAAGACTACGCAAGTATCCACAGTATCTTACATTCATTGTCAGGGAGGTAGGTAGGAGAGGGACAGAAATGTTCAACTGTGATGATCTCTATGTAACTGTGATTCCAGAAAAAGTCCCCAGGTCACTAAATTCTTCTTTTTCTTGCCCTGTCTGCTGAGGGCTGTTCAGTGCACATAGGTCAGAGTTTGCTCTAGTTTTATAGGCCAAAGCATTCCTCATGGGCTGTGCCCAGGACACCCAAAGGCATCTTGCCATACTACACACGGGAGTCATCAATCACTGTGGTCCCTTCTGCATCCTTGAACTCCCCACTGCTGGATTACAGCAGGGGTCACAAGCTCAACACCCACGGGGCCTGACAGATAAAACTAACATTTATGGAATGTGGGCCAGGCGCTGCTTTAGCCACATGACAAAGATGATTCAACTCATCTGATTTCCATAACAATTCAATGGCAGAGGGTCTATTCTGATTATTCTTTTATATCTGAGGGACAGAGGGGTAGAGGGACTTTCCTAGGTCAGACAGCTAGTGAATGGAGGAGGGCAAACAGCCTTTGACCCAAGCTGGTCCACCTGAGAGAGTAACACAGGTAGTGTGGGAATCCCTACAGGACTCGCTGGAAGTTGTGTCTCAACCGACCTCTCTTCACTGACCACATCTACCTCACAGGCTTCCAGCTTGCAGCCTATGATCTCAGGTTGCCCTTCTTACACAAAAAACTCATTTGGTTTCCACCAACCTTGGGCTAAATGTTAATAGTACTGTTACATGGGTAGGCTAACTGAGTGAGTGAGTATGTGTGTGTGTGTGTGTGTGTGTGTGTGTGTATGAAAGAGTTGTTGTTGTTGTTTAACTGCTCAGTTGTGTCTGACTCTTCGACTCCATGGGCTGTAGCCTGCCAGGCTCCTCTGTCCATGGGATTTCCCAGCAAGAATACTGGAATGGGTTGCCATTTGGAGCAATCTCTTTGATCTTAGGCCAGCTGGAACTGACTTTGGTTACCCTCATGGCCCCAGATTGGAATTTGGGATTATCTACACATTTAAGAATATACAAAGAAATAAAGCATGTTTGGAGTTGAGAGGGAAGGAGGCAGAAAACTGACTAGCCACTCAGATTTTCTCACGCAATAATCTGCTTTCATGGTTAAACATGAAAAACGACCCCTGGGCAGGTCCTTGGCCCAGTGCATCATCTTGTTACCCCTGCTCTGTCCTTGGACATTCAAGTCAGAATAAGGAAGGAGGTGAAGAGGGAGAGCAAGTCTCCCAGTAGCATCTCTTCTCCTCAGGCCACAGCTTTAGGAACCCTCACCTTGGGCCAAGCTGTTGCCTGGAATGCCATGGATTAGAGCAGCTGGCTGGGAGAGTGAGCTGTTTGTTGCCATGGTAACAGTGGCAGATTCAAACTCTCCAGATCTGGGCCCGATGCCTGGGCCACCTTGATTGGCTTCTTTCTTTGAGCCAGCTGTGCTTTCTTGAACAGCCTGGAATCCCTTCATTCTCATCCTCACTGCATTTAATCATCCCATTCTCCCGGCAGGTGCCATTTCAAATCCTACCCTCCTCGAAGCCTTGCCTAGATTCCCTCATTGGAATGAACAGCTTCCTTCGTGCTGCTCCCATAACCATGTGCTTGCGTTTCCCTTGGGACATTTAACTAGTCATGCTTCACTGTTCCCCTGTGCTCATCCATTTCCCAGGCAAAAAATAAATTCCTTGATTCACACTCTGTGTCTTTAGTTTGGAATCCCTTACCCAGGAGGTTGGCAGCAAGTTTCACGTCTTGTTAGGCAGATTAGCTGGGAGAGCCTTAGAAAAAAGAAGCTCCTTGTGTGCACAGCAGGTTCTCAACGGATGTGAACTGTATTGAACCGTGGGCCATAGAGAGGGGAAATGGCAGTTCCCTGGCCTCGTTGGACTCAATTGTGTCGACTACCCAGGCTCAGGGAAGGAAGTAAAAAGCCAGCCAAAGGAGTTCCTCTTTCTGAGGAAAAAAAACAGGGAGAACTTTTTGCAGTAATACCAGTGAGGCACTGAGACGCTGAATGTAACACACACTTTCGCTACTCCGTTGACTTGGCGTCTGAGAATTACCAAATGCAATGTTAGCAATTCCTGACAGCAAAATGTGTCAGGAACACAGCCAACTGGGGCTTTCCAAAAGCATGGCAATAGCCTCACTCTCGTGCGATTTATAATATTCAATATGGCATCCTGTGAGGCAAAGGCCCATATCCATTTGAGGCCAGCGATCTTTGGAAGTCAGGTCTCACTGCTGTCATTTCTGCTTTTTGGCACTGACAGCCTCACTGGAGATCCAAAAGTAGCCAGTCACCAAAAAAGGCCTGCAGAGTGTGCCTGCAGTCTGGAATGCCCCCGGCTATCTGGCATCTGAGCCCAGGTTGAATGAATTCTCCAAACCCCAAATACTGAAATTCCAATCGGTAGATTTTTTTTTTTTTCTTTTCCTGAGTATCTTCTGTGTGGCCACAATGCTGGGTGCGAACCCAGAAACCAGCGAATGAGCCCTAGATATTTAGGGGCAGAAGAACTGCCATGTCTGCCACGATTGGCTGTGAGACCTTGGGCAACTCATTGAATTTCAGTGAACTTCAGTTTCCTCATCTAGAAATATGGTCATTCTCTAATTCAACAAATATTTTCCAAGAACAAAACAGGTACAAATATTTTCCAAGAACATGTCCCATCAAATATTTTTCCAAGAACAGAACAGGTGAGAATACATTCTGTCTAGAAAGGAAACAAGTTTCACATCTTGTTAGGTGATTAAATAAACAGTGACTCTAAAGTGGGTTGTGGGCTGTGGTGACAGTACAGGGACAGTGACAGGGTACAGGACAGGGGCTCTAATGAGGTCGTGGGAGGTTTCCTAAGGGGCTGCTGTTTCAGCTGAGACTAAACACGTAGGGACCCGGAGACTGGGGAGTACTGGTTGAAGTGGGATTGGGGGAGAGTTGGGGGGATTTGAGATAAAGACACTTTCATGAGGCCCCAAAGCAGGAAGGCCCACATATCTCAGGGAGTCTGAGAAATGGAAGGTTTTATAAACTGGAAGAGTGACTGGTTGCCATTGTGGGTTCCTCTCCTGTAGCTTTTTGGGAGTTAATACAGTAAGGAGAGTATCACGCTGGGAAATGGAAAAACCAGAGCCTGGTCTGCCCTTGGTCACTGACCAGCTTTGCAATTTTAAACCAATTTTGAACACCCATTTCTGTTCTTTAGTTTATTCATCTGTGAAATAGGGCAAGAAATCCCATCCCTTCTCACATTACAGTGGATTTAATGAAGAAATGTTTGCAGAAGAGAAGTTGTTAAAAAATTAAAATGAGTTATAAGTGCAGGGTCTATGCTAGGACTTTCCCCAGTCATAAATAAATTCAAACCCACTCAGGCATCAGTTTTAAGACTGGAGAAGTGATTGCACCACGGTTTTTCCCCCCTCCCCTCTGCCTCCCTTCCCAAGGGATCAGGAAATAAATCACAGTTTCTTTCTGATTGGTTTGGTGATATTTCATTTCAGTTCATAATCGGATATTGTCTAAGGGAGAAAGTACGCTATTAATAAAAGTTATTTTTTTTAATTGTAATATTTGTGATTACCAAGCCTGGCTGGTTAGGGCAGACTGCCCATGAGCCCAGGGTGGCCCTTAATCCTGCTGTGGCCAAGGCATACTTTGAATTACCGGAGGGATCAGGTGAGAGAATGAAACATTGACATTGCTACGTCTCTCCTGCTCACCAACATTCAGGGCTTTCCTGTTACACCAAACCTCTGCTGAGCCTTCCAAGCCCCCTGAAATCTCACCCACCTTTCTCAAGAGGTTTCTTCACTGCCTTCCCAGTCCCAAACTCTGCACGTGCTGGCCTCAGTACCCCAGCTCTTGCTTTCCCATCCCATCCAGCTCAGCCTAGCTTCCCTTCTCTCACTCGAATGTCCAATCCTCAATGTGATTACACCCAGTACAGGGGCCCTACACAACCTCCATCTCCTCCAGGCTGCCTCTTCCTTAAAACCTAAGCCAACAACCATCACTCTCCCTTCTAACTGTGCATGCATTTTGGCACTTTCTGATATTTATCTTAGACTTTAATTGCTTGTATTATTTTTGAAAATTAAACATTATCAGTTTATCAAGACTCTCATGTATATATAACTTGACTTGCACAACAACACTGGATGGTGAGTGGGGTCAGTGGAGTTATTATCTTCCCGTCTGAGAGATGGGGAACCTAAGGCTTGGGATTCAGGGACCTGCACTGTCGCCTGGCACGACTTACCATGTTCTAAGTTTCATTAAGAAATTCTCCTAACTTTGCTCATTGTTATGTGGCAGCAGGGATGGGACGGGAGTTTGGGAGAGAATAGATGCATGTGTATGTATGTCTGAGTCGCTGTGCTATTCACCCAAAACTATCACAACTGTTAATTGGCTATACCCCAATACAAAATTAAAAGTTAAAAAAAAAAAAAGAAATCCTAGGCTGTGAACCAGATCATACACTTCTCTTTTCCCCCTCAGCACCATGCTGATCACACAGCAGATACTTAACTAACATTTCTTGGAATGAAACCCATATGCAACTACCAGAAAAATAATTGGAATGGCATATTTCACTGATGCAAATCATCACTATTAGTACTATTAGCCTCCTCATAGATAAAGAACAGGATGTTTGCCGAATTATTTTTATTTTAGTGACCCAGTAAACAACTTTAGGGAGGCTCTCGAATGTTCTATACAAACCTCCCCACCCCCACCCCCGCCCCCGGCAGGCAGTCAGAGGGCAGCCACCCCTGCAGTTTCTGCTCCTGCTCACACCAAGCAGCCTGGCCCCACCGACTCTTGCCTCTTGCAAAGGATGGAATGTGTTTATCAGAACCTGCCCGGCAGGGTGGACATGCTTGACCAGCCCTTGGAAATCTGGGGTCATTTGGGCACACGGAGGATCCATGCTACCTAGCACCGCAGCACTGGCACCTCGAGGGGAAAGAGGAGCCTCACTGGTTGGGGTGGGGTCGGGGTGGGGTCCACCCATGCATCCATTCGGGGTTGGAGGCAGGAAGACCTCCCAGCATGGCAGCCAGTTCTCCAAGAACTTCAGGCCACTGTGACTACCTGGCAGAACTGAGGGGTGACGGCTGCTGCCCTGTCCCTACATCAGCCTGGAGTAACACCAGTCGTGACTCTTAAGAACAGCCTAGGTGCACATTCATTTGCCCTGCTGCTCTGACACAAGGACCCAGGCAAGTGCCCACTTCCAGGCGGTGGTTGACTTTGGAAAGTGCCTGCGTACAGTCAGGCCTTCAGAACTGTGCCAGCAGCCTGCCTCCCCCCAGCCCCGTGCCCAGTGCCCTTCTGCAGAGGTGGACCATGCCATCACTTTCTTGTGTCTCTTCCCAGATTTCCCCCATTTGGGAGAAAAAGAAATCGAGGCCCCAAGCGACTGAATGAGCTTCCTGAGGACACACATTAAGTCACAGGTAAGAGTTTAAACTGGCTTCTCATACCACCATGAACTTCCCCTATGTTCCCAAGCTATCTTTTAGCCAAGAATTCAGCTTGTATGAAAATCTACAAGAGTATAAACAAATAAAACCATATATTATTCAAAGCCAGGCCTAGGGGTCTAGAGCCTCATAGACTGTCCACAGAGGAGCAGAGCAGAGCACTCACTTCAAGGGCACTCCCAGGCCCTTCTCTGGCTGCTCCAAGCCAACTCCCATCTCTGGGACCCTCTCCTGCCTTCCAGCCAGCAGGAGAAGGACTACACGTCCTGACCGTTTTGCCCTATCAAAATGTTCCCACCCGATGTCTTATTTCTTCAAGATACTGATACTTTGAGGGTTGGGCTGATAAAATATACATACATACATAGGACTGCTAAGGAAAGATAAAGCTTAAGGCTGGTGTAGAACCTGCTGGGAGAGAAGGTCAGAGTTCCCTGGCCTCTCCCACCATCTCCCCCACCTCCCATTGGCCCCATATGCTTTCCAGAGTGTCTTCCATAATACTTTGAGGTCTCCAGGCAAGGATGGAGCAGAAGTGGTGGATAGGGAGGATGGGGTAGGGCTGAGGGAAGAGTGTGTGTGTGTTTGTGTGTACTCTTTAGTATCTGTGAGGAACTCCCCTACCCTCACAATCCCCAGCTTAAGCAATTTCTTCCATCCGTACTCCCAAATCACTCATGGGCAAAGCCTGCAGCCTCCATGGGTCATTTCAAGGGTGGAGAAGAAAAGATATTAATATGGGCTGGGGGGGCAAAGGCAGGCACACTGAGGGTATCAGGGATAAAGCAAAGCCAGTGGCAGTTCCAGAATTCCTCTAGAACAGGACTTAGGGGTAGCAATCTATTTGCACAGAAACACCTAAAACAGCATTTGATAAGACTGAGAAAATGTCACCTATATCAAAGAAAGAGGGTATTGAGGCAAAAAAGGGGGTGTTACTTGCCTGGCTGGGTGCTCCATCAATGTCTTAGCACATTCGTATATATCTTGTACGTTCACCAACAGTTATTTATCAAAACCGTTAAAATACATCTATATCCACACTCGATGTTGGGGGTACAGATGTAAATGCGTACAGACAGGAAGTGAAGATTCATCCACCAGTAACATCGACTCCTCCGCCCTACCCACCCTCTGCGGCCCAAAGTCTGATGAACCTGAACTGTTTCCACACCGCATTCCACAGGGCTGAGTTATGACTGGAATGAGAATACTTCTGCTCACTCCCTCTATGACTTGGCCTTTACATTTTAAGCCTTAATATTACAGTAAGGTAGCGTTCAGCTTTTAATTGCCCTGAACTTTTGTTAACATTAAATGAAGGGAGAAAATGGAAAGGAAATAAAATTGTATCTGTATTGCTTCTGAGTCGCATAATTGTATATTTTTGCCACCCCATTAGTTTTCGACTATTCCAGCTTATAAACCTCTCCCCCGCCACCACTGAGGAAAATAAATAAGTCCGTCATTCAGCTATTGCTGCAAAGTTTGCCAAACTCTGAGTTCTCTAATATTAAAGGGAGTGATGCAACTTTAAATTCAGAGTCTATTTTTTAATTACCACCTGTGGGAGACCCTGAATCACACAAGTGCTTGGCTGTCTTCTTGCTTTTTCTAAAAACATACCTTCCCTCTAAGCAGATATGACGTTAAACTTCAGTTACTGGAGTCAGGCACAGACTGTGTCCCCTTTATTTGGGGACCAGAGAACGCACTGCCCCTCCCCAACCGCTTCTAAATCCAAGATGACCTCAGAGCCTCAGCTCACACTTTCCAAAAATAAAACTGTACTTCGGCACTTTACCACACCCACCAAAATTGGCTCCAAAATTTTTTACCCAATAGTTTGGAAGAGTGAAAATAAGAACAGTATAACCCAGGTATGTCACTGTAACCATGGCTACAGGTTTTATTAGCACTAATACCAGGATGTGGTCAGATTGGATATATACAGACGGCAAACACAAGCCTGAGTGGTGTCAGTGTGTGCCCATAAATTCTCCAAATTGGAAACGTGGCCCTTAATGACTATGATTCATAAAGGACCTGGGGTGAGGATGGAGGGGGAGTGAGGATGGAGGGAGGGTGAGGGGGTTTTGGGAGGAGATTTAGGGTGGAGGGCTGCATCAGGAAGGGAAGTCAGGGTTCCAATTTTAGCTGTAATTCAGCTTTTGAATACAATCCTCTAACATGCCCCTACCTTGCATTTAGACTGCAGTTTTTGCAGTGTTCTTTGACGTACCTTGTCTATTGTTCACAAGTCTTGACAGATATCTGAGATGGCTAATAGCTGCAGTTCTCAAATGGAAAAGGGGCTCAGAAAGCTTAACTGATTTGCCCAACGTCAGAAGCTTGGAGGATAAGTGAACCCAGAACTAGAACTGGTTCCTCTTAATATTCTTTCCACTGCACCCCTCTGTCAACCTTTTATGTTCTGCTTGGGACATTTGGATATGTATTCATTCCTCTTGCAAACATCCCTCATCCTTATCATTTGTTTAATTAGCCAGAAACCAAGATCAATCCATCAAATTGGAGGTTGACAGCTGGAAAGTAAGGCTTGCCTTTTGTCATCTCTTTTGCAAGCCCCCTGCCTGGCTTCCGGCTACACAGATGATAGCACGAAGAACAGGCAGTGTAGTCCCTGTTCTGGAGGGAGTGTGTGGTCTAATATGCCTCCAGGGACCAGGTAGGTGTCAGGACTGGGTGAAGCCGGCAGGGTGGGGACTGGGGTCCAGTTTAGGGGAACATCAGTCCTTCTAATGCTCCAGCAGATATGGGAGGTTAGTGTAGCCCAATTTTAGGACTCACTAAAGAATGAGAATTGTATATGAAATCAGAGGGGGAAAAAACAAAATGAAATAGAAGTGTCTAAGGGTTGGTTATAGCTCCTGGGCTGTCAGTGAGCACTCTAAGGAGTTTTATGCCTTTAGGTCCCCAGCAGCCACTGTCACGTGTGACATGTTACACTTCTCTTATATTTCTGGTCCTATTAAAATGTGAGCCCCTTAGGGTCACAGGAGATGTCTTAGTTCATCAAGGGTGTGTCCACAGAGTGTGGCACACATGCCAGGCTTTCAAATGCTTGACAGGTGAATGACTGGTGAATACCCCTTCATCCTAGAACAGAGGGTCCAGAGACTGAAGTCATCCGGAGAATGGCAGTTCTAGAGCATAACATTTACAGCAGGGTCTTCTGCACTTCAGTAGCTCCATTATTGTTGTTCAGTTGCTCGGTCATGTCCAGCTCTTTGTGACCCCATGAACTACAAGTTTTGTCCGTTCACAGGAAAAGAGATCAAACTGTACACCAGACTTCCTTGTCCTTCACCGTCTCATGGAGTTTGCTCAAACTCATGTCTACTGAGTCTGTGATGCTATCCAACCATCTCATCCTCTGTTGCCCCCGTCCCTTTCACCCTCAGTTTTTCCCAGCATCAGGGTCTTTTCCAGTGAGCTCTTCCCATCAGGGGGCCAAAGTACTGGAACCCCAGCTTCAGCATCAGTGCTTCCAATGACTCTTCAGGGTTGATTACCTTTAGGGTCGACTGGTTTGATCTCCTTGAAGTCCAAGGGACTCTCAAGAGTCTACTCCAGCACCACAGTTCAAAAGCATCAATTCTTCGGCGATCAGCCTTCTTTATGGTCCAGCTGTCACATCCATACATGACTACATGTCGTCTGGCTGCCATGGAGCGGTTGGAGGGCATGTCCCTGTTAGTCAGGGCCTGACAAAACATCCTCCACTGGAGAAGGGTATTGCAAACCACTTCCGTATTATTGCCTCAAGAACCCTATGAACACAGTGAAAAGTAGCTCCATGGCCTTGGGCAAATTACTTAGTCTCTGATAGCCTCAGTTTCCTTATCTGTATAATGGGGATTTAAAAGACTCACCTCCTGCATTCTTGAATGAGGTCATGTCTGTTGAGCCTTGATTACACACACAGAGTTGGGCACTTAGTAAGAACACAACCAATGGTGGCTTTTGGATTCAACAGATCATTCCCTGTTCCTGTGAAAGGTGATAAGACATTATGCCAACCCTCTGTTTTTGAGGCTTTGGCCTCTGAGGTCTCTGTTAAAAGAGGATAGTCAAAGGAAAACAAGTGAGCATTCTAGCTGAAATGAAGAGGAGAAAGTTGATAGCGATGGACAAGACAAGGTAGCCCTAAGAAACTAGATCCTGGATATCAGGAGGGCTGAAAGAGGGGCGGCAGCTGAGAATGAATGGAAATAAAATTAATGAGAGAGCAGGGGAAAGGCAAATGAGTCTGCCTTGATTCCTAGGATCAGCTGATTAACTTCTTAAACCAGTTCACAGTAAAAGTGAACAAACTCTGCAAAAACTCTATGAATTCTGTAATGAATGGCTGTTTTTACCTTTCACACAATGAGTAGTATAATAAATAGAGCGCTATATGGTTTTCAAGGCAATTTTAAGGCACCCACTGTGTGAAGTGTACTTAGGCAACATGCTTTACACACATTATCTTTATACATATCGTTCATTCACTCACTCATTCATTCATTCATTCATTCATACATTCAACAAATACTTCCAACCCACTGTCTGCCAGGCACTCTGGGGGGTATAAGGAATAAAACAATGTAGTACAGTGGAAAAAACACCTCGCCTTCTGAGAAATGTGCTAATAGCTAATATCTGTGTTTACAGAAGAGAACACTAAACTCAAAGCGCTTAAGTGGATGTTGCCCAGACTCCAAGCCAGTGTTAGTGAAGGAGGCAAAAGTCCTGACTGCGTTGTTTTTTGGTTGAGAAGAAAACCCAAGTTTCCTTGATGATCTAGGGACATAAATACGAGGAAGTTTGTAACTTGCTAACAGGCTGGGGATATTGTATTCAATCACATTTAGCACTGTTGGAATTTTCAGAGTATCAGAGAGACACGATTTTTAGTGTTTATTCCTAAGAGTGACTGAAAACGACTAATTATTGTCAGAGTCCATGACATGCAGCCTTGGGAGACAATGTAATTAGGGAAAGGAAGAGAGAAAGGAAAGGAAGAGAGAGGGAGAAAGAGTAAAGGAGAATAAAGTGGCTAGAGATTTTAGGCCATCCATAACAGAAAGTCAAAGAAAGCCCAGGTGAAAACCCTTTTAAACTCTTTTCATTGTCCTTAAATTATTCTCTAATTCTTTTCCACACATCATCTTTGAGTAGAGAGAAGGTCTTTTTCCTCTGCTGTATTTCCTAGCATAGCTTAATTAATACTTGATTGATTGAAAGATCGACTCATTTGAACCTGGAGTGAAATGGAGCTTTTTAATTTTCTTTTCTGCTGAACCTGAAATAGAGCATATAGTAATTAGGGAAGGATCCCTTGTTATCAGAAAGTCACAGCCACGATGAGCAATTTGTAACAGACCAAAAGGAAGGTAGATGATTATTTGGGACCTGATAAAGCATACTCCCCACTCCCTACTGCTTTCAGTGATATGGGAGTTTCTTGATCATTATTTCCTCCTTAAAAGAGTTTCTTGGCTAGGGATCTGTCTGGACAGTGGGCTAAATGGTGGGTAATTGTCACCAGAGTCTGACCACAGATGTGACTGATGGCCTCTTTTCTATGCCTTTCATTACCCCGGCTCTCTCCTCCAAAACCCGGATTGACTAGTTTACAATTTTTTCAAGATCTCTTGAGTTAATCAGCATTTCATTCATTCATTCATTCATTCAGGGACATATTCAACTCTGGGCATCTAAACAGCATAAAACAGGCAAGGCCCCAGTTCTCAGTGAACTCATTTAGCAGAGCAGGCAGACAGTCCATAAATGTATACGCCACAGTGACAAGAGCACTGCATGTGAATGGGAAATTTCAGAGTAGGAAGAACTACCAGGGCTGTAAGACAGGATGGTGTCGTAGAGACTCACTGGGGGCTTGGCTTCTCGGATGACTTGGTTAACCAAGGCTTCCTGTTGAGCTAATATCTGAGGTTACAGTAAGTAGAAATGCCTTTGTGTGGAGCTCTGCATGTTATGAAGCTGTTGATCATGCCAAGATCTCAGAGAAAATGGACTGAAGGGATTAACAAGGTCCTGCAGGGTGGACAACTCTGAAGTAGGTGTGTCCAGGGCATGGTGAGTGAGGAGGAGAGTACAAGACAAGATTAGAGACGGAGGCAGGGCTAGCTGATGGAGGCATGTCTGGGGTACGGCAAGGAGTTGATTTGACTCCACAGGCATTGGGAAGCTGTGGTGGGTGGGGGCAACGTGATCTGGCTCATTTGGGGAGAACAGGCCATAAACAAGGAAGAGCAGAACCAGAGAGAATAGTTAGGAAGCTGAACAGTAATCCAGGTGAGGGGTGATGACAACCTAGCCGCGACATGGAAAGAAGTGGACACATGTGGGATATGTTTTAGAGAGAGAGGACATGGGAGTGCTGAGGGGTGGGAGGGCTGTGAAGTCAGGGGGCGTACATGAGTCTCCTGGGGCTACTGTGATGAAGCACCGCAGGCTGGGCACTTTAAACAACCCAAGTGGGTTGCCTCACGGTTCTGGGGGCTAGAAATCTGAGATCAAGGTGTTGGGAGGGTTGGGTCCTTCTGAAAGCCATGAAGAGAGGATCTGTTCCAGGCCCCTGTCCTCGGCTTGTCAATGGCCATCTTCTCTCG
The DNA here is from genome assembly GCF_029378745.1 of Bos indicus. Classification (NCBI taxonomy): domain Eukaryota; kingdom Metazoa; phylum Chordata; class Mammalia; order Artiodactyla; family Bovidae; genus Bos; species Bos indicus. Next base: position 57,213,026 of record NC_091775.1, on the reverse strand, counting down.
GCGTCTCTTCATGCTGTCTTCCTCTGTGCAAGTCCACCTTTATTTATGTCCAATTTCCCCTTTTCATAAGGAAACCAGTCATATTGGATTATAGACCCACTTTACTCCAGTATGACTCATCTTAACTAATTTATTGATACATCTGCAAAAATGCTGTGTCCAATTAAGGTCATATTTTGGGATAGTGGTTAGCTCTTCAACATAGACATATACTATATATGTGTGTGTGTGTGTGTGTGTGTGTGTGTGTGTGTATGTGTATAATTCTTTGTGCTGTTCTGCCTTTTAATTTTTCAAAGAAAACAAATAATTACAATATAGTCAGACAAGGGCTGTGATGGTGGGTTATTGGCTCCAGGAGAGCTCAGAAGAGAAAGAAATGGGTTTGGGGAAGTTTTCGGGCAGAGGCCTGACAGTTACAGATCTCCCAGTGGAGTCTGGAAGGACAAGGAGTCCCCCTTTGAATGCACCAAGGGGAGAGGTGAGAAGCCACTCCAGGCAGGTGGAACAGAGCATGTGGCAGTGCGAGAGAGCAGGATGCTTGGGAGAACCTGAGGGAATGTGGCAATGGAGGCAGTGGGGGAGATGAGGCTGGGGTGGGAGCAGGAACCACCAGCTCACAAGCACTTTGTTCCCCTTGCTAAGGAGTCAGGATGATCGTACCAGTGACAAAGAGCCAAAGGTGGGCTGAGCGGGGGAGCATGACCCCATTCTAATTTTAGGAGAGGAACTGAAGAAAGGAAAAACTAGAGACCAGTCTGAGGGCTCGGACAAATGCAGTGGCAAGGTGGGTGAAGAGGAGGGTGCCTCTGCTCCTCTGGATCCTTTGTCTGCTCCGCCACCCTCTGCCTTCTATGCTCATGCCGCCAGAACTCCCTGGTCACCTTTGGTGCTCCCAGGCTCCAACTCCCTCCTAGACTGTGCCAAGCTCTCCCCCATGTCCGGGCCTTCACCCTGCTGTTCCCACCTGTGCACCTCAGCTCAAAGTCACCTCCTCAGAGGCCATGCTGACTGTGTCCTTTACAGCATCAATAGCATCTCTTGGTTTCCGTGTTTGTGTACCTGTTTACCATCCACCTTCTCCCTGCGGAAAACAAGTCGCTTTACCATACCTGCATCATTCCTGACTACATCCGCACGCAGTGCCTAGGGCAGCGTTGACATGCACTGTCATGCAGAAGGAAGAAGGAATGCAGAAGGAAGAAGCAGGGGGGCGGCAACAGAAAGACAGTCTGGTTTGGGGGCAGGATAGAGGCTTATGTTGAACAGAGGAGCCTATCGGGCTGCTATCTATGGGGTCGCAGAGTCGGACACGACTTAAGTGATTTAGCAGCAGCGGCAGCAGCAGCAGAGGCTTATGTCACCCTCTGCCCAGGGATATGAGAGCCCCAGAGATGGTATCCCCATCCTCATATTCTGTATTTTAATTCTGAATTGGTTGCTTTGAAAAAGAATGATGAATGGAATGGAGTTAAGAGCCCCCTTACTACAGGAAAACTAGGGGAAGGAGGGAAAAAATGCCTTTTAAAGGAGAGCTAAAGAATCATGGCACCCAGGCAAGTAGAGATTGGGTAGGAGGCTCACACACTCCCCCATGAAAGGGTAGCTTTCAAATAATAACACAGTAAGAGGACATAACGGGCCTTCCCTGGTGGCTTGGTGGTAAAGAATCCACCTGCCAATGCAGGAGATATGGGTTTGATCTCTGGGTCGGGAAGATCCTCTAGAGATGGAAATGGCAACCCACTCCAGTATTCTTGCCTGGAGAATCCCAGGGACAGAGAAGCCTGGTGGGCTATAGTCCCTGATGTTGCAAAGGAGTCAAACACAACTTAGTGACTAAACAACAATAGCAACAAAGAATCAAAGTCATGGCTCCAGAACCATCCCAAGCTCTAAAAAGGCAAACAAAATGAGCATCCGCTGAGGAGTCAGGGGTGTTTCTTCCGCTGGCCTATTCATCTGGGTCAGATAATAAGGGCACATGTGTCTGTTGCCAGGCGTGGTACCAAGAGGTTTTACCTTTACTGACTCACTTGTTTTCACAACAGCCTATTATTATCAGCTTCATTTTACTATGAAGAAAGTGAGCCGCAGAGAGAGAAGCTGAGTAACCTGCCCAATGGGATAAACAGTGGGTAGCAGTCAGGATTCGAACCGAGGCTATTTGGTCCAGTAACCTGCACTCTGGAGCACTTAGCTAAACCCCTCTTGGGTGGAAGCTGCACTACAAGAGACCTGTTAAATGGATCACATATTTGTTATAATCATTACCAATGTTAGCTTTTTGTCACCTGTATGAGTCAGGATGGGTTAATTGCTATGTCAAATAATTCTTAAATCTCAGTGGCTGCCCCCTACAAAGGTTTCTTTCTCTTCCACTGTTCGCTGTAGTCAGCAAGGTGATCCGCTAGCAGCCATTCAGGAACATCTCCTACCTCTGCTGTCCCAGGGGCCCTGGAGTCCTTCCCTGGGCCCTGTGAGTTGGCCATCCAGTGAGCAAGCAGAGAGAGAACGTGAAGGACCTCAAGAGAGACTTTAGGACCCAGGTCCCACTTCTTGTCCAGAACTCAGTCACATCCCCAGAGGTATCAGAGGGCTAAGAGGCACAGGCTGTCCTGAGCCCAGGATGAGGACATAGTGTACATCTTGTCAACTGCTGTCTCAGTCTTACCTGCAAGGACTTCTATACGAGATACCTGACTGGGGTGGGGGAGATGCTGGGAGTCAGAAGACATTGGTTCTGGTCCTGATCTCACCAACTGTCAACTGTCTGACCTCCAGCAAGACACAGCCTCTTCTGGTCCCAGATTCCTCATCACTAAAGTGAAGGAACTCAACCACATGATCCGTCTCTGGATTCTTCCAACTCAGAATGTCTGTCTGACAAAGCATCAATTCATTATTTTTAATAACCATAGTGCCTTAATCATTTCTGTATTGATGACCTATTTGTGCTTTTGTTCAAAATTGCAACCATAATTATAACATTGATTTTGAAGGAAAATACTATCAATTTTCCTCTAATACTCAATATCCAGTTCCACACCATATATGCATACTCTGCAGGATGGAGGAAGAGGCTCCAACCTGGACTAGTTACTTAAAACAATTAATTAAATTGGAGGAAATACAGATCTCTATTTCATCATGCCTTGAGCCAGGTTTAAGTCATAAAGTCACATTCCACTAGCAGATTATTTTCTGGGATCTGACACTTTTTGTACAAAACAGTACTTACATCTATTAGAGGGCATCTGAGCGTGCCAGGTTAGCAAGGTGAGAACCGTGAAGAAAATATATACCCAGAGAGGCAGAGTTAATAACTGCTGACTGAGGTTCCAGCCGTGCCCTCGCTGCCAGAGAGCCTTGGTTTCTGAAATGTGTGATACTGTCATAACCAAAGGGATTCTACAAAGGATTGCAGGGTGGATCTGAGAGCTGGGCAAGGTTTGGGCAGGCAGGGTACAGAGCCCTAGGGCTGAATAAGATCCTTTATACCCCCAGGAGAGATGGTGGGAGGCTTAGAGCCTGTTGGATGGGATTACTATTTTAGGGAAAAAAACATATATATATATATATATATATAGCAGAGTTGGACACCAGAGAGGAGACTAGGGTTAGAAGACGAGGAGCAGAGCACAGCCCAGAGACAGTCCTCATGTCCCTCGGCCTGACAGTTCCGCTACTGCGTCGGCTGAAGAACGCCCAAGTCAGGCCACGTCCCACCTGCCATCACCACCCTCAGCCTCATCCAGGTGCCATTTTCCCGCACCAGTTATAATCATCTCCTCCTGCTCCCATTCTCGGCAATCTGTTCTCTCACCCCTTGACAGTGTTCTTTATAAAACACAGGTCAAGCCTATTCCCTCCTTGCTTGAAACTCCATGGCCCTTTCGCACACACCAGCCATTGATGTGGCTTAGCCAGCCCAACGGGTGCAGGGCCACCTGCCTCAAGGGCTTCCTGTCCCCCCACCACCCTCCACACACCCTGCTGCTACACCCAGCCACACTGTCCTTTCAGGGCCTTTTCAGGGAAAGCAACGGGTCCAATTGTTCATCTGCAAAAACAAAGCACAGTGAACACATTATGTCCTGTGTTTCCAGACTTTGGGGAGAGGGGACACTTTATCGAGTGTTAACAATTGAACTCATTGCTTGAAATTTAGAGGCACTTCATCTGAAAAGGTATTGGAGAGTTGAAGATAAACACACCACATATATTACTTGAAAGTGCTTTAGATAAGTTTAGTCTAAGTTTTGAGACTTCTCAGACACCTTGACCACATGATTGTTGTGGTTTTCTTGTCATTCAGACCTTAGCAAAGCCATCCTTGCCCAGCGCCTGCCCCAACCTCCCTGATGGGCATCACTCATTTTCTCAGCATCCCAGACTTCCCCTTTGTAGCACTTTCTATGTTACACTTACACACCAGTCTTCAGGCTTCTTTGCTTCCCACATTGGACTTTGAGCATGAGAGGGACAAGGACTGATCCTGCCTATTTCCTGGATACCCAGGACTCAACCCACTTCCTGGCATGCAGTAGGTGCTGCCTAAGTAGTCACAGAAGGGATGAGTAGATGCCATCCTGATTGTCATTTCCTTTGCATCTCTTTCCCTTAACCCCTCCAGGCCAGCAGGCTTACTCCTTCCCCAGTGCTTCTCTCATGCCCTTAACACAGAGCTTGACCACAGGACTCATCACCTTGTGCTTCTGCTATTTCTGTCTCTCCTCCTTACCAGACAGGAAGGAGCTCAGGGTCTGAGTGCACAGGGTCAGACACAGTGGGTGTTCTGTGAATGTCTATTGCATTGAACTATGATCTCAAAAATCACTAAGGACGGTGACTGCAGCCAGGAAATTAAAAGACGCTTGGTCCTTGGAAGAAAAGCTATGACCAACCTAGACAGCATATTCAAAAGCAGACATCACTTTACCAACAAAGGTCAGTCTAGTCAAAGCTATGGCTTTTCCAGTAGTCATGTATGGATGTGAGAGTTGGACTATAAAGAAAACTGAGCACCGAAGAATTGATGCTTTTGAACTGTGGTGTTGGAGAAGACTCTTGAGAGTCCCTTGGACTGCAAGGAGATCCAACCAGTCCATCCTAAAGGATATCAACCCTGAATGTTCATTGGAAGGACGGATGCTGAAGCTGAAACTCCAATACTTTAGCCACCTGATGGGAAGAGCTGATTCACTGGAAAAGACCCTGATGCTGGGAAAGATTGAGGGCAAGAGGAGAAGGCAGCAACAGAGGATAAGATGGTTGGATGGCATCACTAACTCAATGGACATAAGCAAACTCAGGGAGAGAGTGAAGGACAGGGAAGCCTGGCGTGCTGCAGTCCATGGGGTCGCAACGAGTCGAACATGACTTGGCGAATGAACAACAACAATGATCTTCAGGAAAGCAGCTCTGGCCCAGATGCCCTGACTACACAAGAGCAAGAAGTGACCCCCAAGGAGGCTGCCCGCAGCAGGCCTCAGTGCTGCTGCATATGGAGGTGAATGTCTTCCCCACCTCTCCTCGCCCATGATCCATCCATTCTCTCATTCAGCACATGGCTCCTGAGCGTATAGAAAAGGGTCATCACCTCAGCCTGCTCATTCAGCAGTTTTTGAACCTGATAACTGTCCATAAACACTTGGGTTGTTTGTTACAAACATAAATTTCTGGGCGTTTCCTAGACCTACTGAATCAAAATCTCCAGGAGTGTAATTCAGGCACTTGAATCTTTAACCCCCTTGGTGACCCTCAGGCAGCCAGTGTGGCCAGAGTCAGAGGCCGGAGAGGAGACTAGGGCTGCCCTCCTGAGATCCTGCCATCGCCTGAGATCCATCGGTGAGGAGATAACGCAAGCACAGTGATCACCGCAACACAAGGTACGGGCTCAATGGAACAAGTGAAGAAAGGCCCAAGGCAGGGTCTCTGTCCCTTTGGCCCCAGGTTACAATGATGAGATGGCCCCCACACATACTCAGGAGTCTACAGCTGCAGCAGAGGAATCTTTTAAGGTTCTGAGAGAGGCCTGACCCTCCTGCTTCACCCTACCCGTTATAAGAAGGCCAGATTTAAACCATATGGAAAGCACTCTGGAGAAGGTCTCAGGGATTTCAGTTGGCTGCCATTATGATCCTTATTATTAACATTTCTAGAAAGCATTTGCTACCCAACAGACCCCATTCTCCAGCTTTACGTGTATTATTTCACCTAATAGAAATAACAAGAGGTTGGTGCAAAGGAGAATGCCCTGCCCCTTTCTTGGGGAGTTCCAGAAGAAACAGCAGTCTGTGGGCTAGCCTTGGACATGACTCTGGAGCAGCTCTTGGATGTCAGGGATGGACCAGTCATCCCTGTGGCAGGAGCCATCCCTGTCCATTTCCAGGGGTTCCGAAGTCTGGAGAGAGGCTGGGGGCTACAGGGGACTAGGTGCTGTCTCCAGGCCTCGTTTTATGAGCTCAAGAGTCCTCCAGACACTATCAGATGTTCCCCAATGACCCTTCTCCATTCCTGTTGCTGAAAGCCAGAGTCTGAATTACAGCCTCAGAACTGCTGACCAGCCCTAAGCAGGGAGGTCACTGTGATGCCCTTTTCATTTGAATGGAGTAGGGGTCCATGGTTCTTTGGCCATTAAGATTAGGCTAGAGGTGAGAGATGGGGAAGAAAAGCTCAAGGCTAGAATTAGTCAATTGTTATCTGGAGTTCACTCACTACTTTGTAGATTATGTTTCATAGTGTTGTACAGTTTACAAAATGCATTAAACACATTGAGCTCTTAATCTTCACAACCTCATTACAAGGGAAGCTTATTAACTGCATTTTGTAGCTAGCGTTTGGTAACTGGCCAAGGTCACAAGAGTTAACCCAGGACTCAAACCCCCAGGTCTTCTGGCTCCAGGACCTCTGTTCGCCATCAATACCTCACATGCAGGCAGACAGAAGTTTGTGGGAAGAATGAATGAATGACTCTCTCTCAGCTAAATACTAAGGAGGACATAGAGAGGAATACTACTTGGTTTCAGGAAAACTGAAAGAAACTTCTCCCCTCTTCTGTCTCCTCACACCCACCCCCACAACCACAATCAAGGTTGGTTAGCACCTATTGTCCATTTTACGAGAAGAGATGAATTTTTTTCAGTGTCAGCAACACTTGAGAGCTGACAAAAGGATGGGGTCTCCCAGAGGGCATTTCTAGGCCAAAGTGTGGCTCCTTTTGCAAAAAACATTCCACAGAAGCTCTGACTTTTTTAATTCATACCACCAAGGAGATATTTGATTGTTTCCTGGAAATGCTAATAATGCAAAGCTCATAAATACTAATGAAATGCTATAGATTAGCAGAGCTCAGCAAGTAACCTGGGGGGTGGGGGTTGCCTAGAAGAGAATTCTTAGATTAAAAAATATAAAGAATACCTTTTAATCGAATTTTCCCCAGACAGGGTTCCCAAGTGTTAATGAATATTCTCTTTGGCCATATGGAGAGTAGACTCAAATAAGTACCTTTAGGAATCTAGAAGCTAATTATTGACTTAGCTTTTGCTTGAAAAGAAATCTGTTTATTCACATGGCTATTTTAGGTGCCATGGGATGGATGAGTTTGAGCCAAAGTTGGGAGGGGTGGGAGGGCCTGGAATGTTGAAATAAAGACATAATTCAAAGGCATGCTTTTATTTCATCCAACTAAGCAACCTAAGCTGGAATTTGCTTCTTCTTCTTGTCTATTGACATGATCCGTTGATGATACTAAGTCCCGTGAAATGTAGGAGGCTCCATGATATCAAAAACTATATCTTTGTCATTCATTCCTGAATCTTCAATACCAAACACAGTTTGTGGTACATATCAGGTGTTCAATAAATATTTGCTAAATGACTGAAGTGCTCTCTTAAAACATCTTCCAGAGCTTTCCAGACCCTCTTATCTTTCCCTGAAGGGAAGCTCTGATCACAACATCTTCCTATTATGTGCTCAGTCATGTCTGACTCTTTGTGACCCCAAGGGCTGTAGCCCACCAGGGCTCTGACCATGGGATTCTCCAAGCAAGAATACTGGAGTGGGTTGCCATTTCCTTCTCTGGGGTTCTTCCCAACCCAGAGATCGAACTGGTATCTCTTGCATCTCCTAAAATTGGCAGGAGGACTTTTTACCACTGGCATCACCTGGGAAGCCCATTATAGAGCCCCTCCCCGCAAAGAAACACACCCTGTGAAGGTCATCTCTAACCTGGCCACAGCCTACGGTCCTTCACTCTCCCACCCTGAGCTCCAGGCTCATCAGAAGGTCCCCTGTTCTCCTGCTGATGTTCTAGAAGTTTCTCTGCCTGGGATCTTTGACATATTTTTCACACGTCTGTCAAGAGCCTACTAGTCTCTCAAGGTCAAGTGGCTCTACTTTCATGAATACTGCCTTACTGTTCTCCAGGAGCTCCACGACCTTCTCTCTCTGGCTGAACCCAGAGTGGGCCCTGATTCACATATGCTCCCCACAGAGACCAGCAGGACCCCGGCACAAGAAAGCTTGTCAGTAAATGTGGTCTGCTGCTATCTAATTTGAATCATAGAAATCAGTCCAAGGAGCCTTTGGTTCTCAAAACTGTATGTGTAGGAAGGATCGGCTTAGAGAAAGGCACCCAAAGCCTTCCTACAACAGAACAGAAAAATCCCTCTGGGTCAAAAAAAACAGGACCATATAAGGCTGAGGTCAAAGCAAAGATTATGGCAAAGGGAGGAGAATCCAGAGGAGAGTGAGGGGTGTTAGAAGGAACAGGCGCCGGGCTGGCCCCTCTGAGGGGTCTGGGGAGACCAAGTGTGGTTTTCCTCTGTAAAGAACCTGTGCACTTGATGGTGTACAGGCAAGTCCGTGGCATGTGATATTTCAGACACTGGAGGGGCTCAGGCTCCAGCGAGGACACATAACTTCTCAGGATGCTCATCTTTGTTGCACATTGAGTTTAAGTTCAGATGCCAGTATGCTTTCTATAAACCTCCCCTTGGGCAGGACTGGATTTATATTGTATGTGTCTTCATGCATTTTTGAGGTATCTGACAATGGGAAATAAATTTCTTTGTAGTCTCTTTCTACAGCAGACTGGGATAAATGTTGACTGGGATAAATGTTTCAGTTGATCTAGGGGATGGCAGAGGATTCTATAAACCCTGGGCTACTTGCCAAAAATGGGTTAATTCCACATGAAGAAATCGGAGGCCCAGAGCCATGCTATGAATGGCTCAGCCCTTGGGGATCTGGAGCCAAGCTTCCCAGAATCCTCAGGGCCAGCTCTGCTACTCACACACTGTGTGACCTGTGCCTGCATCTCTTTGGCTGTAGGATGGGAGGAATAACTGTACCTCCTGCATAAGCCTGTGATAAAGTCCAAGAGAGTCAACAGGCGCAAGGTGCTTAGAACAGTGCCCGGCATGTAATAAGTGCCATCTTTTAAAAAATAATTTTATTTCTTTAATATGTATTTATTTACTCAGCTGCATCAGGTCTTACTGCATTATGTGGGATCTTTCGTTGTGGTGCGTGGACTCCAGAACGCGTGGACTCTGAAGCACATGGGCTTAGTTGCCCTGCAGCATATAATATGTTAAGGTTCCCAGACCAGGGATCAAACCCATGTCCTCTGCATTGCAAGATGGATTCTTAACCACTGGACCACCAGGGGAGTCCCATGAGTGCCACCGTATAACATGATGTCAGGCTCCTTGGGCCCAATGGCACAGAAGCAGGTGCCAATTTATACAACCGCATAAGCTGTATAAGTAATGTTATGAGGGGGTGGGGCCACATGCCTGCAGACCAGGATAGAGATCCTGGGTGGGGCCTGGATGGACACATGGGCACTGGGACACCAAGAGTGCGTGTTATCCAAGGAATGAGACCTCCAAGCACAGCTGCTGGGACACCGTGTATAACACACCCCCCAGATGCATAACACACACACTTATGCTCCAGTGCAGGACAACCCAGTGAAGCCTGAATTTCAGGATGACTCTGGACCTAGGTCCCCCCTGGTGCGTCCCTCCACTCACAATGCACCATCCTGTTGCTCACTTAAAAGATATAATTCACATGAAGGTGGCTTAGAAAAATATCAAGTAAAATATAAAGTAATGTTACCATCCTTAGTTTTTCTGCTTGCCCGGCAGCCTTGGAGAGTGCTGGACCCATTGTTCAGAGGTCTGGGTGTTCATCACAGCTTTGTGTGTGATGAGAAGCACACATGTGCTTGTGTGTCACCTCACAGACAGGTCACCCCACCACTCTGGGCCTCAGCTTCTGCATCTTGAAGTGAGACAGCTGGTCAGGATGATTTCTAAGCTCTCCAGCCTGAAAATCAATGACTTTAAGATCTTTGGCTCCTGAACAATGTTTAATGCCAAGAGGTCTCTTAAATTCCTTTGACTCATGCCTGTCCTCCAAGTCTTGTTTAGACCCAAGAACCTGTGGATTCCAGAACTGAAGGCGCCTCTAAGATCTTACACTTGTGAGCTGAGGCCTGAGATACATGTGGAGAGTTGGAGAAGGTACCATAGGAAGAGGGACCACTCTAGAGAAGCAACCAGAACTGCCCAGCTGCAAGCTTGGCCTCAGGATAGGAGGAGGGAGGCAGCCAGGGACCGCCTCCCAGTTTCTAGGCACCATCACTGATCAGCCTGCAAAACTCTTTTTACTGCAAAGAGAGGAACAGGCAGGGAAGGAGACTTGGGAATATTTAAAGGTAGAAACAGAAAGACCTGGTTTCTCACCCACAGCACAATGAGTCTTTGCCAGGTCTGAAAGTGGAATGTAAAGAGGGAGGAGACATGGGACCAGGAAGAAAGCATGAAGGGACCGTGAGAAAAGCAGGAGTGAAACAGGATGAGGACTGATGACCTCTTAGCCTGGGGAGGTCCAGGGCCCCCATGACAGCCAGCAACTCTTGGACATTCTATCTTGTGCTTAAGCTTTCATTAGTGTTAAAAATGACAAGTTGTGTTCATGGAAGGTCAGATATGGAGCTGTCCTGTGGGGAGTATGTGTTCATCATTTATCAGGTAGGCTGAAATGAAGAAAGGTGGAGAACTACTCCTGTAGAGGGTCTGGAGAGCCAAACCTGTAACCAGAACAGTGTGGAATGCACACACTGATTTATCTAACCACCGTGGAGCACTGCCTGCATGCCAGGTCTGACATCTTATTGACTGTCATATCCTAAGCCCTGTATAGTGTGTACATAGTGAGAATTAGTTAATAACATAACTGACTAAATGCATGCATTTATCTTGTTTATTGAGGCTCAATACAATTTCAGTGAACTCTGTAACTCTTTGATTTCCTCCCATTTCCTGAGCCTAAAATCAATGATGTTATTAAAAATTATAGACCATCCCCACAGCGCCTCTCTTAAATGATCCGCTGTTTTCTCTTTAGGTGCTATCTGTGGCCTGCCCAAACCCAGAGCTGGAAGAGGGCTAAGTTCCAAGTGGGCAAGCCTGCATCCTCTCACGTCCCGCCCTTGCGGGTGGGCTAAGGGGCTCCTCTGGCCCAGCCTAGCCAGGCACCATGGAGAAGATTAGCATGTTCTTCAGTGCCGTCTGGGATGTCATCTCCACCAAACACCAGGAGGGCCTCTTCAACAGCATCTGTCTAGGCATCCTCCTGGGGCTGCCCCTCCTAGTGATCATCACCTTCCTCTTCATCTGCTGCCACTGCTGCTGGAACCGGCCGGGTGACAATGGCCGACAGCCGGAGCAAAACAAGGGGAAGAAGAAGAAGAAAAAGAAGAAGCAGGCTGAAGAAGACCTCTGGATCTCTGCCCAGCCCAAGCTTCTCCAGATGGAAAAGAGGCCATCCCTGCCTGTTTAGCTAGGCAGGGGGCAGAGGTGTCCTGCCTTGGGAGCTCAGCTGCCTTCTAACCACACCCAATGTGGGGAGCAGAAACCCCTGCAGTGACGCGCTCATGTTCACAGAGGAACTACCCAACCAAGAAGCAAACCTCAGACTGAGTGTCCCCCGGGGCAGGCCTTCCCGGGAAGCACGTGGACAAGTCTTGGGCGCTTTCTCAGCATCTATGTGTCCAATAGCAATGGTCTTTACTGCAGACTCAGGCATGCCTTCCACCCATCTCTGGCACATTCCGTATGCAAAAGCACAAGGAACATTTATCCATACTTCTTGACATATCTCCCAAATGCACACATGCACAACACCACAGGTACCCAAGCAAGTATATTCTGTTCATCAAATGGTCACCGAATGTCTACTTTGAGCAAGGCCCTAAACGAGAGAGTTCATTGTCTGCTCTTGGAAAAACATCTCATAGGAAGGCATGGCAGATCCAGGCCCACATGCACAATTATATAACAAGAGAAGCCTACGTGCTGTCAATGCCATACACCACTCAGGGTAGAGATGAATGCTCTCCTGTTCCTGTCCCTACATAGCCTTTTACTGGAAATCTTCATAGCTGGACATTCCAGCCATCTGGTATACCCCCATTCCTGTATATTGATAAAGACACACCAAGTTCCCATGCTTCTGGCCTCTCACCTGGGAGGAAAAGTTGAAAAATCAAAAGCTATCGTCTTACAACTCATCACCACTGATGGGTGTTTAATGGTATCTAAGACTTCTCTTTGAGATGCTACCCCCAGCAAGCCTCCCTCCTCCAAGCAAGAACAAATGGCTTCTGGCCATCTTCATGGCCAGGTTTATGCCGTCCACTTCAGTGGACTGCCATTGTGTACCTGTGCAATGTATGTTTCACAGATGGAAACAGATGCTACCCCTGAGCTAGGGATCTCCTATGAATACAGAGGTTTTCAGTGGGGAAGGAATTAAGACAATCACTGGTACAGTCTCACAGAAGGCACACTGGAAACAATTACATAAAGTTATCATGGAGGCATGGCATGTTGCAGACAGGGTGCAGAAGTTACAGAGTTTAAATGAAAGTAGGATGAAGCTATATAGAGATTTATTAATATTTATCTTGAAGCTCAGGCTAGTGCCTTGCACACAGTCGGTACTCACAACTGTCTGTGGATGCTGTCAGATATGTGATGTTATTAAGGGTAAACTTGTAATACCTCACCAAGTCCCCAAGTGACCTTCTCTTCCAAGTGAGCCCATTAATTGCTGCAACAGGTGGAAGTTGGGTATTGAATTCTGAAGGAGGAGGGTGCATGCAGGGCCAAGGTTTGGGTTGACAAGTGTGCCCTGAGATCCATAAGGACATGTAAGCTGGGTCTGCAGTTAGTTGAGCAGAGCATCTCCCCACATTCTGGGCCCAGTTTGGGAGGCTGAATTAGTCCACTCACAGGGTGAACTGGGTGGTATTTTGATTGTCTTGTGACCACAGCACAAAGATGGATAATTCCCCACGTGGGAGCAGGTTGTGCTCATTTGCCAATCTGCAGGGTAGCTCTCTTGAAATATTTTCCAACTGAAGCTGTTCTAAATGGTGGTGAAATTGCAATTTCATTAATAATGTAGCTAAGCTATGATATTTATAGAAGCAAAAGCTCAATTCTCTAACATTGTTTCACGGAAAATGTCCTGTTTGCTCACTTGAGGCAGCTGGTAGTCACTCGCCTTTCAGGTAAAGTCCAGATCTAGTCCTATGGAGGCGAGGTGCCTGCTGGCGACTGCTGCACTGAGATCTTCTAACGGAACACCCTGTGAAGCATATTGCAGGCCTGCTTTTATTTTCAAACCGGCCCTGTTCCCCCTTCTTGCCCTAAGTGGGCCTAAATACCCCAGGCACTCAGGCCTCTCTGGCATAAACCTCTTTGACCAGCGAAAGAAGTACCCTCTGATGCTCTGTCCCCTTGTCCTGGAGCACCTGGCCATCCCCTTCACCTCCCAGAATGACTTCTCATCTCCCCACACCTCCCACAGCCCAGCAGGCTGAGTTGCTTCTTCTGTCTCCAACTCTCAGCCCCCCCTCAAATGGATGACTTGGGGGAGACGTAGAGGCTGACGGCTGAGACTGGTGTCAGACACAATCTAGGAGTGCTGATCTCTGGGATCACGGAATCACAAAAGTACCATAGTTGCCATGGCAACCAGCTGCTAGTCTGAATTAAGACAGCAGTCCGTTGTCATCACCCAGGACAAGGCCTCTATCTCCAGGTGCCGTGCCCCACCATCTCCTATCTGAATGTATCTGTTCCACCTCCAGGTGTGAACACCCAGAAACACGCTTCTTGGTTGCTTCCATAACCCAGGTTTGGAGAACCAAATGCTTGAAAGAGGCTCCTCTCTTATCCCATCCAGCCTCCTCAACAGCCTTCACTGGAGCACCCAGAATAGTGTCCAGTGAGTGAGAGGCCCTCAGGCTTTGCTGAATAAGTGTGTGTGTCAAAGAAACAAAAAGCAATTATTGGATTCCACTGCCTTTTCTTCCCACTTTATTGTCATCCTCCTCTCCCGTTTTCTTCTCCTATTCCCCTCTCTCTGTCTCTAGGCAGCACCCTGGCTCCATCCCTCTCCATCTTCATTTCTCCTTCCTACCCTCTGTCCCAGAACTATCACAGGCAGCCAGGAGTCCTTTAGGACTGGAGCCTGCCTGGCCCATCTTGTGGGGGTGGGGTTAGGCTAACAGAGGACAAAAGGGATGGCAAGGAAGAGGCCTCCCAGACCAGCCCAGGCTTGGGGAGGAGCCCCCAGGCCCAGGACTTCTGAACAATCAGAAGAGATCTTTCTCCCAATTGCTCAGTGGATTCGCTTTGGGGTTTTGGGGGGGCGGTGGGAGGAGGGGAAGATATAGAGAAAGGGCAGTCACCTTTTCAAGAAGAATATAAATGGTCCATGTTGTATAGCATTTGTCAGTATTTTTCTTCCTGGAAAATTTAAATGCACCAAGAGAAGATTTTATTTAAATAAAATACTTTGAAACTAAAAAGCCATGTGTAACCTCCTTATTATGGAAATCAGTTAATTATTTTCTTGACATTAGAGACTACCCTCTCCCAGAGTTCACCCAGAATGATGGATGGGGCTACTCCCTCTGGGACACCAAAGGCCCAGCCATCCCTGGGCACTATCTTCCCCCTACCAGCAGAGTCAGAGGTCTGAGGAGCAGGGGTGAACTCACACCCCATTGCCTGCAGAGCAGACACCTTGGAGACTAGACACCCTCAGAGATGCCAGATGCAGAAAAACACTCATGTTCCTTGGCAACACTTAGAGAACATTCCCATCGATGAGGTCAATCAATGTCCTCTTAAAGGAAAAGGGGGAAAATAGAAAAAACTAAGTAAAAATAGACTTCTGAGTTAAATCTGGTGCTGGGAAGAGGAGAGATCAAAAGTCTCTATAGTAGCAGCAAGGGAGGTAGATAGGTAGGTATCTATAGACAGATAAATAGATCATAGTAGGTAGACTTTATACATAAAGAGATAGACAGACATGTGTATGAATGAATAAATGTGTATCTTTTTTTCGAGTTGGCCGTAGCCTTGCATTGGTTAAGAAATGCAATGAGGACTTCCCTGGTGGTACAGTGGATAAGAATCCACCTGCCAATGCAAGGGACACAAGTTCGATCCCTGGTCCAGGAAGATTCCACATGCCAAGAAGCAACTAAGACCATGCACCATAACTACTGAGCCCGTGTACTACCACTACTGAAGCCCACATGCCTAGAGCCCGTGCTCCATGGCAAGAGAAGCCACCACAATGAGGAGACTGTGCACCAAACTAGCGTAGCCCTTGCTTGCTCTCCATAACTAGAGAAAGCTGGTGTACAGCTACAAAGACCCAGTGCAACAAAAAATTAATGCATACGATGTGATTAACATTTTAAAAATGTAATGAGTTAAATGTTCCTGAGTCCTCCCTTGATGATGCTAAGCCGTCATTAGAGCAAAAACCATCTAGAGGAGCATTGTCCAACAGAACTAGGAATAATGGAAATGTCCACTCCCTGCCCAATATAGTACCATTAGCAGTATACATGGAGAAGGCGATGGCACCCCACTCCAGTACTCTTGCCTGGAAAATCCCATGGATGGAAGAGCCTAGTAGGCTGCAGTCCATGGGGTCGCTAAGAGTCAGACAAGACTGAGTGACTTCACTTTCACTTTTCACTTTCATGCATTGGAGAAGGAAATGGCAACCCACTCCAGTGTTCTTGTCTGGAGAATCCCAGAGATGGGGGAGCCTGGTGGGCTGCCATCTATGGGGTCGCACAGAGTCAGACATGACTGAAGTGACTTGGCAGCGGTATACAGCTATTTAAATTAATTAAAATTAAATAAAGCTAAAGGTCCAGTAGCTGACTTACATCAGCTGCATTTCAGTTGGTCAACAGCTGCACACAGCTGGTGGCCACCATCCTGGAGAATGTGGGCCTAAAAGCTTGTAGGGGGAGCAGTCAGACACACTAGCAAAACACCATGCTAACTGCACTTCAAGGGCCAGGGCGGGCCTGCACTTCATCTTCCCCACGGCAGGAAGATGATATCCCTATGAAAAGTGAAAGTGTTAGTCACTCAGTCATATCCAACTCTTTGTGGCCCGTGGACTATAGCCTGCCAGGCTCCTCTGCCCATGGGAATTTGTTGTTGTTCAGTCACTCAGTTGTGTCCAACTCTTTGTGATTTTAAAATCATGGGATTTTACAGGCAAGAATACTGGAGTGGGGAGCCATTCCCTTCTCCAGGGGATCTTCCCAACCCAGGGATCAAACCCAGGTCTCCCACATTACAGGTAGATTCTTTACCATCTGAGCCACCAGAGAAGATACTCCTCTAGTTGCAGGCTATTCTTGGGTTTCCTTCCTTATCACACATATTCTACGACCAACTGAGGACAGAGACCTTTCACTCAGCTCTCTGTTCTTCCCTCCAGGACTTCCAAAACTTTCCACCCTCATGGAGGAAATGTTGCCCAGACCGCATCTGGGGGAGGAGGCACTGCTGCACAGCTGGGTGGATGCCAGAGCTCAATATCATCAGCTCCACCTGTCCAGGCTCAGCCCTGACGTTTGGGATATGAAAGGACATGTGCACAATGCTGTAAGCATTCTCAGCTCACCAGAATGCTCTCCACTGGCCCCTTGCCCTCTGCCCTTAGTACAATTCCTAAATTCAAAGTCATGGGATTACAAAACTGAAAAGAAGAATGCCTTTATCACCACTTGCAGTCTCTGCCAGAGGTTCAAAGGAACCTTTTGAAATACCTGTGACATTTCATGCAGTAAGGGCTATGTATGCAACTATCTATTAATAACTCCCTCTGGAGGCTATTTGTTCCATTTACATTTTTGACTCTAGTATGTGCCAAGCACACCAGGTGGCCACAATATAAAGGCATTTAGAGGGGCTCACAGCCTGGCTGTGGGAACAGATGAGACAAGAGACCATTCTAGTACAGTTGGTCACTGCTTTCTAAGAGGGAAGTTTCAAAGCTCATGTCAAGTCAGGTTGGGGGCAGGGGTCACCCTGAAGCTATCACCTGGAAGAGAGCTAGCTGCAGAGGAGGAAACAGGAAAAAGAGGGTACTGTTTACATCACCTGAAGCCTGAAGGCTTAGCCTGGCGAGGACCACTGTCAGTGTGGGAGGTGAGGACTGGGTTGTCCTGATTCCGAGGCTAACTCCAGCTCCCACAATTGTGTGATGTACATGCCAGACTTAATCTCTGAGTAGAATTAATGCCAGTCAGTATCTATATCAGAGGGATGAGAGGATTAAATGAGACAATGCATACAAACCGTTTAGCGCAGAGCCTGGCTTATTGTAAGTGCTCAGTAAATGTTCCTTATTATTAAGGACAGAAGGAAGATCATGATAGACTTGTGTCCTAGAAGTCAAAGGAAAAGAGACGTTCAAGAAGAAAGCCAGAGTCCGTGGAATTAAATGGTACAGACAGGTCAAAGGAGATAGGAATTGAAAATAATGGACTTTTTCTGTTCCCGTTGGTGTAATAAGTCCCCTCGTTTCACCACATACTGCACTACTTACAGTACTATCAATACTCCTTGAATTAAGGGCTCCCAACTTATAGGACGTGACCGGTGAACTTCTTACGTAGATATCCTTCCCTGTGTCAAGCCCCTCTGCCCACAACTAAGCCACCCTGGGGTGACAGCGCCCCTGGTGGCCAGATCAGGAGAGAGTTTGTGTCAACGCGTTTTTCACCTTACAACGGTGCTTCTCTAGCTGGTGGGCTGCCGTCTCTGGGGTCGCACAGAGTCAGACACGACTGAAGCAACTTAGCAGCAGCAGCAGCGGTGCTTCTCTTAGAACATCAGTCCAGCTATGTCGCTGATCCTCAGATGAAATGTGCTAAAAATTCACTGGGTTTCATGGGACAATCACAATGTCACACTCATTTGCCAGATAAGGGATTTTCACAATCTTAATTGTTGTTACAAACTTATTTCCTTGAAGTCTTCCAGACTTTACATCACTGCCTAGGAAAGCTTCCCTAACCACTCAAGTCTTCCCCATCACAACAAGATCAGACTACATACACTCTTCCTACATCCCCAGCTCTCCATTCCATTCTCACCTATATTAGAGTTAGTCTTTATGAGGCCAGAATTGTAACTTATTCACCATGTATCTCCAATACCTAGCGTGGAGCCTTAGTGCATACTAGACACTACATAAATGCACTGATTAAGGGAAAAAAGAAAAAGAATCACTTGGTTTTTTTTTGTTTGTTTGTTTGTTTTTATAAGTGCAGATCCCCACTTCCTCTTTGCCCTTCCACTGGATTTGTTACATCTTGGACCAGAGCAGACAACCTGCTCTTCTAACAAGCACACTAGGTAGATGACAGTGGTCTCTGAACCATACCTTGAGAAATATTGTCTAGATATTCAGAAACCAAAATCATCCCATAGTCAAACAAGTTTTCAAAGTGCTACATACCATGTCTTTCCATGTCTTTCTTGGAATCTGCAAGTATCATATTAAAAGCTCTAATGGGTACTGGAATAAAGAAATGGGTGTGACTCTGCTGGACTCAGAGTTTTCTCAAGCTTATTTGACCATGAAACCTCATCTTTTAGCACATCTGGAGGAGCAAGGGTTCCAAGGAACACCATTTGGGAAATGCTGCTCTGGGGGTGTGCATACCCCCATGCTTCATCCGCTGGTCTTCTACTGCTAACACCTCAATTCATAACATCCCCAAGGAAACCTTTTGTGAAATGTAGACACAGTCTCCTTTTCTTTTCTTTTACTTAACCTTTCTTTCTCACTCTGCCCTTTCTCTTTCTTCCATCTATGAGCAAGCCATAATAATCCTATTGGTGCCTATTCATAGCAAATATACCTTAGTGTTGGCTAGAGATACACCTTTATAAAAGAACCCGCCTGCCAATGCAGAAGACAAAAGAGATGCAAGTTCGACCCTGGGTCAGGAAGATCCTCTGGACGAGGAAATGGCAACCCACTCCAGCATTCTTGCCTGGAGAATCCCATGAACAGAGGAGCCTGACACACTACAGTTCATGGGGTTGCAAATAGTCGGACATGACTGAAGCAACTTGGCACATACCTTTATCAGGAGAAAAAAAAAAAAATTCCAAAATTTTGAGTGAAATTATGGAGACTGAAGATGCAAGGCCTCTATCCTACCAGAGTGCTTTCTACCTCATAAAGGCACTTCCATCATCACCTCATGTGACTTTTGCAGCAACTGACGTTGTGAGTAAATTATTCCCATTTTATAAAAGATGAAAGTGAGACCCAACGTGAGCAACTTGCCCAAACCAAAACCCTCAGACTCCTGCCCTAGAGCCCCTGGGGAACACAGGGCAATGAGATCCACTCCACTGATCTGGGCTCCTAAGAGACTGTTAACTAGCAACAGCACCCCCTATAGGTCAAAAACTCCAATAACAACTCCAGTAAAGGGCTCTGCCCACAAGTCTTCAGACATTCTGTAATGTCTCCTTCAGGTGGTCCACCGTGCATTGTGAGCCCTGAGAGTTCTGCCTTTTTTTTTTTTTTTTTTTGTCATCCAAGTGCCTGACTTAAGCTTGGATTGCAGAAGCACCCACTTCAAAGACCACTATGCAAGATAAACACACTGCAAACACACACAACTAGACGAAGACCTGGGCCGCCTCCCCCGACTGTGGCGCCTTTGTTTTCGAGATCCTGGGTGATTTCAGTGATTGACTATTTGGGCCACTTGATTTTTTTTTTTTTTTCTTTTCCTGCACTTTAAATTCACCAGGAAAGACTGATCCCTCAAAATCCTAGGCCCCCACCATGGACCCCAATAAAAGCAGAACCCTAAGCTCACTCTCTCTTGAGCTGTTTTCTCTCCCCCCGACAACCTCACTATGCAGCCCCAGGTATGCAGTGTAATTGCCAGGCCTTGTAAGAAATAAACCTTCATTTTTTTCAAAGTTTCCTAATAGTTATTGCTGAAGGGTGTCTTAAGATAAGAATCACAAAAGCCAGTCCAACCAAAACATTGGTTATTGATAGGTTGAGACCAGCACAGAACACACAGCCAGCCTCATTGGCCTCCTTATCCTTCTCTCATCAAACCTAATTTTCTTCACTTGCCAAAATAAGTAATTGTTTCATTCATTTTTTTTTTTTTTCCTTTTTAAATTGCAATACTACAATACCTTTGTTTTCTACTTCGGTCATTAAAAGTGCACTGCAATCTGCATTATAGAATGGACAGGCTTTTCGGAGCTAACCTGAGAACCTAACTCCTTTGTATACCATTGGAATTAGATCTCAACCCATTTCCCATGTCCCCCGTAGAAACTAACACAAGGCCTATTGGGAAGTGGATTCAGCTGTGCTTTAGAAACTGCCTAAAACCCCTTCCAGGGGCGCCCCTCCATCCCCTTGCCGGACCACCAGCCCAGTAGACCAGGTTGGGGGAGGCAGTCCCCAGCTCACCAGGCAATCTCTTCCAAAGGGCTCCAGGGGCTTCTAACATGCAACTGGGGCTGAGAACAGCTGCTAAGATGAAAAAGGGGGTGGTAGTGGATTACAGTTTCTCAGTTACCTGTTTTGCGCGGCAACACTGCCCGTGCAACCACCAAGCCATGCTGGACGGTGAGTCGTACCCACAGGCTGACTCTCCAGATGAAGGAAGAAACGTGAGGGCCCGCAGAACTTCCCTCGCTATAGGAGAGGAAAGGAGCTTTAAGGCTAGAGGTTCCCGGTAGGACCACACTGCCATCTGCTGGCCTAGCCGGGAACAGCGCGCCTCTGAGCCGGGCCGCGGGCTCCAAACGTGTTGATTGATCTGCACTCTTTATTGACAGAAACCTCCCGATCCTCTCCGCTGCCCCGGTGAAGGGCTTAAGGGTATGACTTGGAAATATTTTTAGCGGAAGACTTTCTCCTGTAAATGGCTACGTTTCGCCGAGATTATTTCATTATTTATACTTGCTTTTCCACGCCCATGCTGTAGCCCCACCCGGGACACTCCACCCCGACCACAGCCTCCCTCTCCTCATACAACACACCTGGTCTTTTCCTTCAGGGCATCCCTTTGATCATAATACCTTGGGTCATTTTTTTTTTTTCTTTTTCCCTAGCTCCTTCAGCGTTTTCTGGCTTTAATGATCCTTGAATCCCTAAGAATTCCAAATTAAAAAGCAGATTTTTTTTTTTTTTTTGGTCACACAGCTTGTGAAATCAACGAAGGATTGAACCCAGGTCCTCAGCAATGAAGCGCAGAGCCCTAACCACTGGACCGCCAGGGAATTCCCCAAAGCAGAACTCTAGACATCATGCGACAAACCGAAACGTGGGGACCCTCTTCCCAGAGGAAGCTACTGTCAAGAACAACTAGTTTTAAACTCTGCCATGAAAGGAGCCGTCCCCTCATTTACCACCCAGCCCCCTCAAATCCTGTTAACCCTTCCTTCTATTAATATTACTGATCTGTGCTCTGCTGTTTCCCACCATTTCTGCCTCAGGCCAAGGAAGTCAGTGCCTGCGTGCTTAGTCGCTGCAGTCATGTCCGACTCTCTGCGACTCCATGGACTATAACCCACCAGGCTCCTCTGTCCATGGGGATTCTCCAGGCAAGAATACTGGAGTGGGCTGCCATGCCCTTTTCTAGGGGATCTTCTCAACTCAGGGATCGAAACTGCATCTCTTTTGTCTCCTGCATTGCAGGCGGATTCTTTACCACTGAGCCCCGCAAGAAGCCCATACCCATTGCCTATTGCAATAACCCTTCACTATCTGTGAATCTCTACTTCCTTCCATGCCTCCCTCCATTCTCTATGCTGTCACCAGACTGATGCTTCCAAAACGTAAGTTTCACTACAAGTGTCAGTCCAAGGTTTAAACACCCTCAGTGTTCTCCACTGCCCCTCCCAAACTTTTTCATCTTAGCTGTGGTTCTCAGCCCAAGATGCATGTCAGAAGCCCCTGAAGCTTTAGAAAGCACAGCTGCACAGGACTTAGCTGAGACCCATAGAAGCGGCATCTCTGGGGGTGAAGTAGGGTCTGGTTATGTGACAGCTCCAGCTGATTCTGATGATCAGTGACAGCTGGGACCACGGTGCCAGCTGAGACCACCATGCTCACATGGCTGAGATCAGTTCCTGCCTGTCTCTCCAGCATGGCTCCCCACCAACCACTCCTCACCCCACCAAGAAACCATCTTCCTCCCTGAAACACACCACACTCTGTCCATTCTCACTTTCGCCATCAGGTAACCTCATCCCAAGGTGCCCTGCCTGCCCCCAGCCTTTCGCCTGTCCCTGGCGAATCCAGATTTGTTCTTCCAGACGTGATGCTGACACCACAGCTGCAACACTTCCTGGGGCACCCCGCTCTGCTCACAGCACTCTGTCCATCGCACTGCCCACTGGGCGTCCCCATAGCTGCGTCCACCACATCGCAGGCAGGGGCTGTGTTCTGCTTATCACTCAGGGCTTGGCTAGCATCTCCCATGGAACAGGAAACCACTCAAGAGACTTTATCAACTGTTTGTGATACTCTGTCCTCACTTCTACCCTAGTGCCTGGCTATGCTGCATGTCCCTTCTATGACAGCTTTTGTTTCTTGCTGTTCTTCAGTTGCTCAGTCATGTCCAACTCTTTGTGACCCCATGGACTGCAGCATGCCAAGCTCCCTGTCCTGCACTATCTCCCTGAGTTTGCTCCAACTCATGTCCCCTGAGTCGATGATGCCATCCAACCGTTCATCCTCTGTCACCCCCTTCTCCTGCTTTCCATTTTGCCCAGCATCAGGGTCTTTTCCAAAGAGTCAGCTCTTCGCATCAAGTGGCCAAAATATTACAGTTTCAGCTTCAGCATCAGTCCTTCCAATGAATATTCAGGGTTGGTTTCTTTTAGGATTATTTTATTTGGTTTGTCCTAACCAGTAGGAATTGTCCCTGAAGCTTCAAAATGCTGGTGGCTCATAATCTGACTCTAAGAAAAGTGTCTGACCCTCGGAAACGCAGGTCTACCCAGAAATCTATTCTGGGGCCTATATTCAGCTGCCAGAGCAGGAGCTCCCGGAGTTGGTCACGTTAAAATGAGGTTAGGCACAGAGGTTTAGGTCTGGAATGTTCTCCTTCGTCAGGCAAACATCCTTTGAAAATGAGCTCCCTGGCCCTACCCCCACCGACTTCCTTCTCTGCCCCGGTGGAATCCTTGAGGAGTCAACTGAGGTTTTCTCTGCCCTGTCCTTTCAGGGCAGCAAGAACCCTACAGGTGAAAGAATGCAAGAAACCACTCCAGTTTCCCACAAGTTCTCTGGCTACCATGTCAGACGCCTCCTGAGCAAACAGCCCATCAGCGAGTGGCCCCCTTCGCCGGAGCTACTAAGACAGCAGTCACCCGTTCATCAGCAGCCCCAGCCCAGACCTGCAGAGTCAGAAGGGCTGGAGCACAGCAGTCCTCTTCCCCAGGCACATCTGAGAAGCCTGATTCAATTTGGGAAGACCACCCACCAGGCACTCCACCCCCCCACTCTGAATCATCCCAGGATTTGATCCACTTTGCAAAGGTGGCTTTCCTTTTCTAAAAAGGCTGCACCCACTGGGGTGTGCACAGGGCTCCTGCGTCAGCGAGGTGGAGACTCTACCTGCAAACAGATGAGAGGCCTCAGGACTGAGAGGCTGCACAAAGGGACCTTTAAAACCGACAAGGAAATTAGCTCTTGCTCTGGCCCTAAGGAAGCTGGATCAGGACTAAAGATATCTAGTCAGTTTCTACAAATATCTGCTCCTCAGAGAGGCTTATGGAGCCCCCCAGTACTGCCACCAATCTCCACCTCCATCTCTTGATCCTACTGTAATTTTCTTTCATGGCACTTATCACTTCTGGAAATTGTATGGATATCTGTTGTCTATTAATTATCAGCCTCCACTGATAGAATATCAGCACAAGGACAGGAATCTTGCATTTGGTTCACTTCTAGAGCAGTAGGACTTAGAGTAGACCAGCATGTAATAGGGAGTAATCAGTATTTGTTGAATGAATGAAGGAATGAATGCATGACAGCACACACACTCCAGCAGAGCAAGAACTGGCTCGCTCCGCTCTGTGAGCTCACCTTACGCTGCCTGGTAAGCAGGCAGAGCCTTAAAGTCTCCTTGAATCAATGAACAAGGTGCAAGCTTGTTTTTAAACTATGAGCCCCAACACCTACACAATACTTCATCCAGACTGCCCTTTATCAGGCTGAGCAGTTGCCAGGGTATTGCTCAGTGCGTGTGTAAAAGGAGCCAAGGGGATGCTGAACATTTTAAAGGTTGACAAACATTATTCCAAAAGTATGGCTTCGCATTTGGCCAGAGGTTAAAACCTGGAGAACCCGAGGTAATAAAGGACTCCCAATCCTGAAGGAGGGTTGCAGCTTGTAGGGTATTTGTCTTCCTCCTCACTCACTCACTCCTCCTGGTTCCAAATACCATTATTTACCATCACAGCAGTAAGAGGTCACGGCCAACCAAATTCCATTATAACGCTCAAATTGTACCTTTGCTTGCACTTAGGTTAAATTTAGAATTCAAGTGCACTTATGTGGGGAAAATAACACACAGCATATTTTTTTAAATCAGTGGTTTATTTAATTTTTTTTTCTTGAATAGGAATTTGACTTTTTTCAATGGTTACTGACTTTGCTACACAAAAACCTTCCAGAGTGATAGGAAAATAAGACAAAATTATCTGACCTTGTGTCATAATAATATGCCAAGTGTCCATTCAGACAATAAGCATCTGGTACTGAGCACTTTCAGAAAACCCAGGGTTCCAACAGAATAGGCGGTAGGGGAGAGGAGGGAAGGCAGAGGACTTGATGTTATGAAGGAGTGACAAAGAAGAGTCTTTGGGAGGACCCAATTACCAAGAGAGTCAAACTATTTAAGGTTGAAATAAGTGAGAATTTATTCACAACATATGTGGATCTACAAAAGTGATTATGCAGATGGCTGGTAGGGAGCACTTCAGAATAGCAGTAATATGGAAGCTGGGGTTTCCAGCATGCCGGATACCAGTCAGAACTTAGCAAAATTCAACTCTCTCTTTGTCTCTTCTAGTTCCCTTGAATAACATCGGCAATTTTTTTTAAAAGGGGAAGATTTATGCCTTTGTCCCCCCAAATCCAGGGATAATGGAAGGTAAGTTTCAGGCTACTATCAGCCCCTTGTCATCAAAGTGAAACCCCTCTTTGGTGCTTCTTTTTAGACAGAAGATTTGTATTAGTAGAACTATGTGTATATACATATATATACACACACACACCAATTTTGAGATTTCCAATTAGTGGAGTACTAGATGATTCTTCACTTTTTTTTTCCCCCTAACCCCATATATTTGTTACTGAAGACAGAACAGAAAACCTTACAGCTTCAGTGCTGTCTCTCCCATACACACTGTGCAGCTACTTTTGTATGGATTTTCAGGGCCCCAATATACGTGGGCAAAATGCAGGTGATAGGGAAGTAAGCTGCATGACTGAGAGCTTGGTGACATGCTTTGTCCTGCAGGTTATCCAGCCATCTCAGAAGCCAGGGCTATGAGCATTCTTCAAACTTCCATCAGCCAGTCATCACTACCCACCCCACCTGACGCTTACACGGATGTCCCCAACCCTGGGCTGGTCTCCTTTTGTGCTGTATGTAGACAAAGGGGCCGTCAGAACGTTCTCGAATTTTCTCCCAGCATTCGCTTCTTTCTGCTCAGGACATGCTCCCCGCTGTAGCCGTGAGGTCGGATCTTCAACTCCACAAAAGGAATGGAGAATTCATGTCCCTTCCATGGCTCCCAGTTCACCCCCTATGTTAAATAAATAAATAAGCCAACAAATAAACAAGCCAAGGAGAAGAGGCACTTGGGAGAGTGGAGTGGGTTACGGCACCAAAGAGTGCTTCTCTACCGGGGAAAGCACTCCCTCTCTACTCTGTTGTTCTTTAGTCACTCAGTCATGTCCAAGGCTTTCACAAGCCCATGGACTGCAGTCCACCAGGCCCCTCTCTCCACAGGATTTCCCAGGCAAGGATACTGGAGTGGGTTGCCATCTCCTTCTCCAGGGGATCTTCCCCACCCAGGGATCGAACCCAAGACTCCTGCATTGGCAAGTGGGTTCTTCACCACTGTGCCACCTGTGAAGCCCACACCTCTCTGCACAAGGGACAGAAAAGGAGACTGGGATACTTATAACGGAAGTGAGAGAGGGATCTGGGAGTGTGTGCCCTCTGCTGGGCAGCTGAGGTTAGACAGGCTGAGGACTGGGAAGCCCCCTGGGGTTGGAGGCTGGGGGTGTAAGCCCAGGAGGCGGGTGAAGCCAGAGCAGCTGCAAAGACAACACGGGGTCAACCTGGCCAGCAGTGATTAAATTCAGAGTGATTTGCTTCACTCTTTTCCTTTACAAAAAATTAAAGACAAAAATAAACATATTAATTGGCCAATTGTGTAAAATCATTCTCAATTTACACTGTACAGATATTAGCTCTGGGGTAACGAATAGCCTGCTGAAAACTAAATTTCGCATTATGACTTTTGACTGGTGAGCACAATAATATTTAATTCACTTAATAACCTTGCAACCTGGCCAATAAAGAGCCCAAGTGACCAATTTTATGTATTTTAATTTGTGAGGTAAATAATAAACAAGAAGCTAAATGCTGTGCAGACTGTGAAAAGCACATTAACCAGATGAATGTCTTTTATTAGCAAATATGGGGATGGTTTAGGGCACGCTGGCTGCTCATTTCAAATATCTGATCTCTGATCACAGCTTCCCTCAGTCCACATGCAGCCTCCAGGATTCATGGGCCCACCCTCCTTGGCTCCCCTAAGTGCAAACTTCTTCTTCCCTTTGAAAAATCATGTAAAGATGGGGAGTCCCTACTGTCTGGTTAGGACCAATGGAAATAGAATGTACCTGGACTTTAGATGTATTAATATTTACAGTCATATTGGTATAAGGTGAGTTCTGGGGAGAGGTAGCTTCCTGAAGGCTAGGATCAAGATCCAGGGTAGGAAATTAGAAACCCAAGGAGGGGAAATTTCATAAAGTGGGATGGATTAATGATGACTAGGAACAAAGATGCAATTTTCAAGAAGCTGTGAGGGAGCAAGCAGGAGATGCCTAGTTGCTGGCGAGGAGTCAAGATGATGTTCTCGGGGCATGAGAGTCTGAGAAATCACTGGTAGGAAAGTTTTAGAGCAAGGGAGGGGTGAGGAGCCTGTGTTCACACTCCTGAAGTGGAGAAACCGGTTTAGCACAACGCTCTGAGCAGACTTTGGGTGGCTCTAGGGTGAAGTGGATCCAAGGGTGTTTGTGTACGCTAAGTCACTTCAGTCGTTTCCAACTCTATGTGACCCTATGGGTCTTACCTAAAGCAGAAAACTGTGTTCCCCATGATCAAAGGACAGAGAAAAATAGCTCTGGTTTAACTGGAAGAAGGACTTCCCTGGTGAGTCAGATGGTAAAGAATCTACCTGCAATGCAGGAGATCCAGGTTTGACTCCGGGGTCAGGAAGATCCCTTGGAGAAGGGAATGGCTACCCACTCCAGTACTCTGGCATGGAGGATTCCATGGACAGAGGAACCTGGGATCACAGAGTCAGACACGACCGAGTGACTAACACTTTAAATTTTCACTTTTAACTGAAAGAACAACTGGATAGAATTCTGATGTGTCTGTTATGGATAAAATGTTTGTGTCCCCTCCCAACCCCCCAAAATGTATACAATGAAGCCCTAACCACCAGTGTGATGGTATTCGCAAGTGATGGTATTCACAAGTGGAGCCTTCGGGAGGTAACTAGGGTTAGATGATGTCACCCATGGTAGGATCAGTGCTCTTACGAGAAGAGGACAGATCAGAGCTCACTCGCGAGCTCGCTCTCTGCCTCTACTGTGTGAGGACGCAGTGAAAAGGCGGCCATCCACAAGCCAGAAAGACCTCCCATCAGAAACTGAATCTGCTGGGAACTTGGACTTTGCATCCCCCAGAACCATGAGAAATGAATGCCTGCTGTTTAAGCCCCCTAGTCTCTACTATTTTCTTACAGCAGTTCAAGCTAACGAAGAGAGTGTCCACATGTGAATTTGTAAAGCAGGATGATGTGTGATGCATACCATCTCTGTTAAGCAGTGGGCGGCCTGAGTCCTGCCCGACACTGAGGAAGGGCTCAGCACTGGTGGGAATGCAGAGAGCGGGGGGCCGCAGCAGGTGGGCAGGAAGGACCTAGACCACAAGGCCACGGAGCCTGGAGAAGGAGCCGCACTGCTCTGACTGTTGGCCTCCGAAGGAGAGGGGCAGCACACCAGCTGGAGGGTGTCACTCCAGAAACAGAATACGGGTGGAGCTAGTGGTGAAGAACCTGCCTGCCAATGCAGGAGATGAAAGAGATGCGGGTTTGATCCCTGGGTTAGGAAGATCTCCTGGAGAAGAAAATAGCAACCCACTCCAGTATTCTTGCCTGGAGAATGTCATGGACAGAGGAGCCTGGTGGGCTGCAGTCCCCGGGGGTCGCAAAGCGTCGGACACAACTGAGTGACTAACACTTTCACTGGGACAAAAAAGATGTTCACCTGTCACCTACCTCACTGTGCTTGGTCTCCCCGTATCTGCCATTGGGGTTGGCCAAGTGGCAGTTCTTGTACCACCAGCCGCCGTGATGCGTCAGGGCACAGTTGCTGAGGGCGATGTCGTTGTCTCGGTCAAAGGTTGTAAACTTCCATCCGTTGTGGTAAGTGAGTGCGTCCCCTGCGAGCAAGCAGAGGTGACAGAGGTGGGTGGGATCCTCCTCTGGCCTGAGAGAGGACCCGGCAGGAAAACCTCCGGGCACAAAAATGCCAGGGGTGCAGTTGGTTATGCCACAAGGAGTCACGCTTTTCTCAAAATCGCCAAGATGAGCACACAATACGAATGAACAGGTTCTCTTTCCTCGCTTGTCACCCAGACTTCAGGCCTGTTTTTCCAATAGCTTGAATAGCTTTTCCACTTAGAGGCTTCACAGTAAAATATCCAAACATCCAGAACCGAACTCCTCGACATTCCTCATAGTACCAGACTGACCTCACACAACTGACCCCTGTCCCATGCCGCTGTCTCTGCTTCAGCATCCCCTCAGGGGCCCAGATTGGACACTCCTGAGCCACCTTTGACAATCCTATTGCCCCCCTCCCCCATCAATGATTCAGCCCTTCCTTCTGCAGATCACTCCAATACACCCCTGTCCCCCACGGCTGCCACCCTAGGGTCTTCTCACCTCTCCAGGCCTGTGTCAACACAACAGGCTTCCCAGTTCTTCCGAAGCTTAATAAGTATCCTTTTTCATCATCTCAGATCTACTTCCTCCCACAAGGAGTGAATTACTCCTCCTGGCTTTGCAGGCTTGTACCTTGGCTGTACCTTCTGTACAGCCTCATAGCCTGCTGTCCCCAAAGGCACTGAATGTGTAGGGTGGATGAGTCCATCGTCCATGCCTCTGCTTATCTGCTTCTCTCTACCCTTCATCAGTCCAAGTCCTCACCATTCCTCGAAGCCCAGCGCAGTCCCACTCCTGAGGAAGAGTCTCCTTCCTAATCCTCCCACGTGCCCTCTTAACACACATACCTGAACTTCTAGAGCCCTTCTGGGCACACAGGTACAATTAAGTGCTCATTGCAAACTGTCTAGAAACCTGCCTTAATTACTTGACTTGTGTTTCACTATTTCCCCATCACATTTGTCATTCTTTTACACGTTTACTTTTTAATTCAGCTCATAAACGGCAATAAGGGCTCATATAGATCCCAAGCTTAGTCAAGTCCGTTCCTGTGATAACAATACTTCCATTTAACCTGATTTCCAAGTTACGGATCACCTCCACATGTACACTCTCATCTGATGCTCCTGACAAGCCTGAGGGGTGGGTTAGGCAGCTCTTAGTCCCACGAGGAAGGAAACTCACAGAGTTTGTTCTAGGGACTTGCCACAGTCACTCAGTCCACTGGCAGCAGAGCCAGGACTCAAAGCTGCAACCCGAGACCCCAAGCCCAGGGTTCTTTCTGAGCCACCAATGCATCTGCAGTTTCCTTATTTCAACAGCAGGCTTTGATTATGCCAACAAGAATGAGCTCTTTCTGACCATCTACAACAATGGTTCTCAAAGTTCAGTCCCTGGGCCAGCAGCATCTGTATCACCTGGGAACTGGTTAGAAATTCATGTTCTCAGGCCCACCCCAGTCCTACAGAACCAGAAACTCCAGGGTGGTACCCTGCAGTCTGTGCTTTGACAAGCCCTTCAGACGCCAGCTGAAGCTTGAGAACTTTTGTCCTGCAACCTCATTCATTTACTCAGGAAACGTCAGGTACACCTGCCACGGCCCAGGCTCTGGGAATGCCAACAGCGGTCCTTGCTCTCAGTTGCGGGTGGCTGCGGTAGATACATAAAGAGTTGACAAAATGGTGTAAAGGGAAGGTCCCAGTTTGTCTTTCTCATTTGGGAGCTCAGACGGTGGCCCTTTCATGTCCACCGTGTTGTTTAGTCGCTAAGTCGTGTCCAGCTCTTTTGCAACCTGACGGACAATATATAGCCTGCCAGGCTCCTCTGTCCATGGGATTCTCCAGGCAAGAGTATTGGAATGGGTTGCCATTTCCTCCTCCAGGGGATCCTCCCAACCCAGGGATTGAACCCATGTCTCTTGCACTGGTAGGTGGATTCCAGTAGGCCACCCGGGTAGCCTTCATGTCCACCTTTGTTGTTCAGTCACTCAGTCGTGTCCAACACTTTGTTGGACAAAGCACATCAGGCTTCCTGTCCATCACCATCTCCCGGAGCTTGTGCAAACTCGTGTCCATTGAGTCGGTGATGCCATCCAACCATTTCACTCTGTTGTCCCTTCCTCCTCCTCCCTTCAATCTTTCCCAGCATCAGGGTCTTTTCTGAGACACAGCAAAACCTCTTCCCCCGTTAATTTTCTCCAATGAAAGAAGAGCAAACTGTGCCTTCATTCACAGGCATTTCTTCATCTCCTTAGATTTTCCACAGATAGTTCCCTATAGTTCAAAATACCACACAATGGCTCCCTTAGTAACACTTTTAACGAGCACAGTTTACCTAACTTGCAAGTAAGTTCCAAGAGCTGTTTTCTAAGCACCTGTGCAGAGACTGTTTCTGAAAGATCTCCTTGTGGCTATCTAACCTTGGGCGCTGGGATAAAGAAAGGTGAAGCAGGTTGTGGCCTGAGTGGCCCCTACCCCCAATCCATGATGGATTATCTACCTTCTGGCTTCAGAGATTGAAGCCACACTAATGTTCCAAATGTAGATAGTGAGTGCTCCCATAAATTAAAAACTAACTTTTCTTTGGTCATCAGGCCCTGGCTAAGACAGTGTTCTGATGTATTAAGCTTATCTCCCCAAGGAAAATAAAGCAGAAAAGTCAATGGTGGTTCTCTGGGAGTTTTAGGAGAAAACATTGATGAGAGATAAGTGCCCCACTTCTAATGTAATGGCCTTGGGTGGGAGGAGTCAGTGGCAAGCCTGTAAGAGGTCTGAACCCAAGCCCAGGTGGGGCTGCTGAGATGGTCAGCACCCAGCTCATCAAAATATCTCTTGGGGCAGAGGGGTGGCCAGGGGGGTCCCTACTGGGCCCAGTGGTTAAGAATCCGCCTGCCATTGCAAGGGACACAGGTCCGATCCATGGTCCGGAAAGCCCCGACATGCTGCAGGGCAACCAAGCCCATGGGCCACAACTACTGAGCCCGTGATCCAGAACCCATGCTCTGCAACTACTGAAGCCCTAGAGCCCGTGCTCCACAATGAGAGGGGCCACCGCAATGAGAAGCCTGTGTGCTGCAACTAAAGAGTAGCCCCCGCTCGCCACAACTAGAGAAAGCCCATGCACAGCAGTGAAGACCCAGTACAGCCAAAATAAATAAAAATAAACAAATATTTAAAATATAAATATATATAAAAACCACTCTGGAACCAACTCTTCTCCTCTCGTACTTCCTGAGATAGGAAAGATGAGCCGGCAGCTAAGCAGTCTCGGGCCAGAAGCTGTTAGCATCACATCCCCTGTGAATGACACGCAGGCGCAGGATCACGTGTCTGGACCTTGAGCATCTTCCACTCGGAGACCAAGAATAGGCTGATGAAAGTGTGATTTGTGTCACCTCCAGCTTTCCCTTTTGTTCATGTGTCAACAATGTTTTCCTTCTTTAAATGCCAGTACTTAAAAAATTCACTTCAAAGCCAGGAAGGCACTGGCATTTGGGGTGGAACAATTTTTCCCTGTGGGTATCTGGCAACCCTGGCCCCAGCCCACTGAATGCTGGCTGAGTTCCTTGTCACATTTCTAAGTGTCCGTAGAGGGTGAACCATCCCTTCTTGAGCAGCTCTAAGTCTCTGAAATCAGCTGTAAGTGGCTAGTTAGCCCACAGAAATCCTTCTGCACCACCCTGAATGTCTGCCTATTTATGTTTTCAATATAATCTCCAAATTAATGAACAGCGGCATCCTGAAGGTAGAGCTCATAGAATGTCCTACCTGTCTCACTCCAAGAATCAGAAAGTCAATTGATCTGGCATTACCTTGCTGGAGTTTCCTTCAAGGAGAATAATGTGCTGGATTTTTTTAAATTAATTTTTATTGGGGTATAGCTGCTTTACAATGTTGTTTTAGTTTCAACTGTACAGCAAAGTGAATCAGCAACACATAGGCTTCAGTCATGTCCAAATCTTTGAAACCCTGTGGACTGTAGCCTGCCAGGCTCCTCTGTCCATGGGATTCTCCAGGCAAGAATACTGGTGGGTTGCCATGTCCTTCTCCAGGGGATCTTCCTGACCCAGGGATCGAACCCATGTCTCTTATGCCTCCTGCACTGGCAGGCAGGCTCTTTACCACCAGCGCCTCCTGGGAAGCCCTATTTAGCACAATAGCTGCTTTACAAGGTTGTGTTAGTTTCTCCTGTCCAGCAAAGTGAATCAGCTACACATACACATATATCTGAGTAGGGTTCCCTGAGCTATACAGCAGGTTCTCCTTAGTTATCTATTTTATACATAGTATCAACAGTGTGGATATGTTGATTCCAATCTCCCAGTTCATCCCTCCCCTCCCTCCCGCTTTGGTGTCCATATATCTGTTCTCTACATCTGGGTCTCTGTCTCTACTTTGCAGCTTCTTGATTTGACTTCAGTAGAAGCAAAAGTTGAGGGTCGACCTGGACAGTCTGAGTAGGGATAGTCTAAAACCTCACTTACCCACCAGAGCTGTACATCTCTAGTTCCAAAAAGAGTGACAACAGGGTTAAAGGCTGGGGGGAGCTGGCCCATGCCTGGAGATGCAAAATGTTCGCTTTCTACCGGAATGCCCTGTCCTCTAAGGAGAGCTGGCCCATGCCTGGAGATGCAAATGTTCGCTTTCTACCGGAACGCCATGTCCTCTAAGGAGAGCTGGCCCATGCCTGGAGATGCAAAATGTTCGCTTTCTACCGGAATGCCCTGTCCTCTAAGGAGAGCTGGCCCATGCCTGGAGATGCAAAATGTTCGCTTTCTACCGGAATGCCCTGTCCTCTAAGGAGAGCTGGCCCATGCCTGGAGATGCAAATGTTCACTTTCTACCGGAATGCCCTGTCCTCTAAGGAGAGCTGGCCCATGCCTGGAGATAGCAAATGTTCGCTTTCTACCGGAATGCCCTGTCCTCTAAGGAGAGCTGGCCCATGCCTGGAGATAGCAAATGTTCGCTTTCTACCGGAATGCCATGTCCTCTAAGGAGAGCTGGCCCATGCCTGGAGATAGCAAATGTTCGCTTTCTACCGGAATGCCATGTCCTCTAAGGAGAGCTGGCCCATGCCTGGAGATAGCAAAATGTTCGCTTTCTACTGGAATGCCCTGTCCTCTAAGGAGAGCTGGCCCATGCCTGGAGATAGCAAATGTTCGCTTTCTACCGGAATGCCATGTCCTCTAACCAGTACCTCATCATCTAGGACATAAGCAGCCAGAAGCTTGCTAAATTTCAAAATCCTCCTTGGGGACCAATCAGCACATATAAGGAAAGCTCAAACTCCACTAACCCCACCACTATAATTCAGAATTTAAGAGTAAGAATGATAGCACACAGGGGAAGATTAGACCGCTGCCTAAATGCTGCATGAATTCTGAGTCTCTCAAGGCTTCCTATTAAAAAATACATCCTCCACTGACCAGCACTTGTTGGCCTGCACAACCTTAGAATGGGAATTAGCCCCTAATCGCAGTTAAAATGCAAATACAGTCCCCGGGAGGAGAATCACAGTAATTCACAAAGATGTTGACTCCTTTTCACTCATTTTCCCATTAGCATCAGGTCATTTACTGGATTAGGATAGACCTCAGAGAAGGGACATTTGAATACTAGAGGGAGGGGGACGAGGTAGCCTGGGAGGGCAGGCTTGAGCGAGGTCCCCAGCGGAAGGCCCATGAGGGGAGTGGCTTCAGGGAGGGACGTGGGCACAAGTGCCAAAGGGAACCAGCCCAACCCATATCTTATCTGGAGAAGGTGCCATGGGTGGAGTCTCTGAAGACTGGGCTTTTTCAGCCCGAGAAAGGAAAGCTGACTGATCACTGTGGTCAGGACTGAACAGGGAACTGGGAAGAAAAGGGATGGCCAGATATTTAACCATGTGGGCTGAGCTAGAACAGGAGGAGGCCGGGTCTGATGAAATAAAGCTCATATTTTCTGGCAAGATACAGGGCCCATCTGGGCCTCGTTCTTCCCCTTTAGTGTGTACCATGCATCTGTGTTAACCAGACCTCTTTAGGAAATGATACTCCCTCTTAATATCCTCAAGGAGCCACCATGAATCATGACCTGTGATCCAATACTTTGTATGCGGTGTAGATCTGGACTTTGTAAACTGTCAATGATACATCATTTGACAGACTTATAATCCTCTATCTCAAAAACTCATCTAACTGTGCTCTGACCTCTAACAGGAGAGACAGTCCTCTGAGTTTTCTGAAAGACTGCCACCCGGGTTATAATCCTCGGGTTGGCTGGAATAAAACTTCCATGTCTTTCTTGTTTTTCATTGACAGGTCTAAGAGAGACTGCAGTGTGCACACCCCTTCCCCTCTGGCTGGAATGCAATCTGATCAGCTACAGTTGGTGGAAGAGGGTGAGACGCAGTGCACTCACTCTTACAAAAGGGTGTCTTGTAATCCCTCTCATTCGATTAATATCCTTAGACTGAACTAAATACCCATCTGTGTTTCCCAATTGTATTTTAACTGGCTTTTTTCTATGCCTGACTTCCACGTTTTTTATATCAACCCTGAATATTCACTGGAAGGACTGATGCTGAAGCTGAAGCTTTGGCCACCTGATGCGAAAAGCCAACCCATTGGAAAAGACCCTGATGCTGGGAAAGATTGAGGTCAGGAGAAGAAGGGGATGACACAAGATGAGAGGTTGGATGGCATCATCAACTCAGTAGACATGAGTTTGAGCAAACTCTGGGAGATAGTAAAGGACAGGGAAGCCTGGTGTGACACAGTCACTGGGGTCCCAAAGAGTTGGACACGACTGAGCGACTAACACACACACACACACACACACACACACACACACACACACACACACACGCACACTCCTACATAGCCCCAACAAAGTCAAAAACACGCTATGTCAAACACTAGACTTACTTGCTAGGGTTTAAAGACGATAAATATAGGTTTAAAGTATAGTATTAAAACAATAACCACACCTTGCATCTTAAAGAAAATGCTCAGTGTCATAATTTCAGTATTTCATCAGCTGCTTAATCTTGTTCTTTTCCTTTCACGACTTAACACACCACCAACTGGCTTAAATCCAGTGAGACGCTAATTGCAGCTACCGTTCCCCTCCTTTCAGCTGAACTGTGAATTTCTGTGTTGTCATAGTTGTGTGGAGTTAATGAGACCTAGACTTCTTATTGTGTGAATCAGCACTTTCATTCTTCTGTCTTTATTTATGGCAAAGTACCACAATCAATTTAAATAACACACACACACAGGCACCGCTGTGCAAGAGTGGCAGCCACACTGCTGAAGCCTAATAAGAGGTGGGCAGACACCGTGAAATCTCTCAGAATGTGGGTTCTTCAGCTAATGTACAGCAGCCTGAATTGGGGCAGTAGAAGAGGAAGAATTTTACTGGTAGGGGATCAGTGTGTAACATACAGAAGTTCTGATTTTATGGTCAAAGATTGCTTTGATGATTCTGTTTAACCCCCTACAGGGAGCAGGGCCTCAGCTGTTCAATGAGGACAATTCACCTTTGTAAAACAATATTCCGTCCCCCAAGTCTACAGCAGGTGGCCGACCCAGCCTCAAGACGCACCAGGCAGGAGACCCCAGCAGGAAGGACACATTTTGTCTTACCTGCCGTGCCTCTGTATTTCCCGACTGTGAGCCTGTACCGCTCCTTGCTGGAGGCCACCTGGAAGGAGTCGTACACAGCATAGGCAGATTCGTTGGCAGTCTGTAAGTCCACTCTCACCTCATAGCGGGTGGGCGTGCCCATGGTGAGGTTGTGTAGCTTGTCAAGTCCTAAGAACAAGGAACAGAATTCTGGTAACCAACTACCCTGTGTGTGTGAGCACCCACCGTTTGCATCTGAGACTTTCAGTCCCCCAAAGGTGCCTTGGCCTTTTCCTCCTGTGATAATGGGAGGGTTTTCCCTATTCCTTCTCTTCTGGGGGAGGGGGTGCCTGTTTTCTCAACCCATTATGTCTTTGGCATAGTCATGCTTCTGAGTGTGGAAACCATGCCCTCTGGGAGGGAGCGGGGGTGGAGGGTAGGTAATCATGGGATGAATCTACCCCCACTGACTCCTTCTCTCTCAAGCAGGAGCATTCCTACTTATCATCCACTTATCTCACCAAGCGGGAGAGGAGATCAACCACTGACTCCAAGGTCACTGATGGGATTTTTGAACCAAGCAAACCACAGAACTCATCTACTCTATCAGATGCTGCAAATCAACGTGATGAGTTTCTAATTCTTCATTTCCCAATTGATGCTTCTGGCTATTTCATTCTCCACGAACATCTGCTCCAGAAAAGAGCAGAAGGAAAAGGGAGAAAACAATGCCACAGTGACTGGCATTCCTCACAGAATTCCAGGGAACCTGTGTGACTTCCCAGGGAGAGCCCAGAATCCCAATCAATCAATAACTGCTCTCCTCCTGTGGCTTCTGAGAAGTTCAGGCTGCAGGGAGATTGTATGGGGCTAGATGCAGGAGAAAGCCCACGTGTGGCAGTCCCACCCTCCCACACACTCAGTGCACACGAGAACCTTCCCAGTGACCTGGCCCCACCAACACCCTGGTGGGCAGCTTCCTCAGTGCCCCCGTCACCTGGAGCCCTTCCTGAATGTGGGGAGCTCCCTCAAGATGCCTGATCAGCTTCTTAGGGAGGAATCTCCCCTCCACACCCCAGCCTTCAGGAATGCTCAAAGATCATACCAAGCCAGAACTCCTTCATGGGGTCGCCGAAGCCTTCCACGTAGGTCCGCCAGCGCTTGAAGAAATCCAGCTGCCCGGTGTTCCTCCTCTGGAAGACCTGAAAAGGGAGACTGGTGTTTCTCTCTGACACACGTGGACAGACGTGGCTGAATGAGAGAGGACAGCATGGCACGCTGGGGGCTGCCCTGAAGATGGACAGAAGTGGCCAGGAGGTGAAACTGACGGGGGTGGTGATGGACCGAAGTGGAACCGAGAGAGAGGAGGACGTCAAGACTGCCTTTTGAGTTCTGGGCTCCCAGTGCTGATGGGAATTCACTCTGTCGATTGCTGAGAAAGGGGCTCTGAGACAGGACAGTTTCCATGGGGGCAACTTCGCTCATTTGGGGACCTAGTGAGTGTGAGTGGCTTCTGAGGTATCCTGGTGAATGAAGGTGCCATAGGAGCTGCTGAATGTAAGGGCCAGAGCTCTCAGGAGAGGGCCAGGCTGGACTTAGAAGGTGAGCACGTGTCTGAGATAGTGCTGGCACTCACCAAGTCCAATTTCACTCTCCTCTCCTCCAGGACACAAAGAGACTTTTTGTTTTAGCCTTTCTTGCAGTTAAGTTGGAACCGTGTGACTTGTTCCAGCTACAGGACTAAAAGCGGGGGCACAGGGTGTGGGGTGGGGGTCTCCCCACTCTCTCCCCCATTGCCCCAGGCCATGGTGCCATGGTGAAGGCCACATGTCAAGAGGGCAGAACCATGAGCTGGAATCAGCCTGAATCCCTGAGTCACCACTTAGTAGTGACTTTGCACACGTCAGAAAAAAAGCCTTTTATGGGTTAAATCACTGGAATTAGGTGTTAGTTTGCTACTACGGCTTAGCCCATTCCATCCTAACATGGAAAGCCATCAGGACACAGAGAGGGAGATGAAGCCATTGGAAGGATGAGATAAAAAACAGGACTGAAAGGAGCAAGTGGCCTAGAATGAAGCCTTGTGGATCCCAAGATATAAGAGCCACACACCACAGGATGAGCTCATGGAGGAGAACGAGGAGCAGCTGGTGATATGAAGGACAACCGGGAAAATGTGGAATCAGAAAGGCCACCAGAGGAAAGTGTGCCCGACAGTGTCACATGCTGGTGAGAAGTCAGGGAGCGTGATGCCCAAACTGCCCACAGACTCTGGTGACACAGAAGCACCGGTGACTTGAGTGAAGGCTGTGCTAGTGAGTGATGAGGGCAGAAAGCCAACCAGTTTCAGCTGAAGAGTGAGTGAGAAGGGACAACACAGAGACACAGTTGGGGCTGTTTCATGCGAGTATGGGCTGCTTTCTTTTCAAAAATCCCTCCATCTGGGGAAGGGAGGCAGTGCTGGTCAGAATCACTCAATTCTTTTTTATGAAGTAAATCTAAAAAGCATCTAAAGGCTAAACACACCTATGTATGCTTTTGCACTTCTAATTCCTCCTGGCCTTGGCAGCCAAGCTAGACGCCACCCTAGCTAACCCCACACAGGAGTCTGGAACTCCCTAGGAATGGAGTGGCATCTTCCTCTCCACCTTCTGTCCTTTGCGCTCCTTCAAGAGCAGAAGCCCCAACACAAAATCCAGTCCCCCTCTTTTCTACCATGTGCCTTGAAGTCAACCACTTCATCTGGAATTTGGTGAGGTAGACCTCCTAATATTTGAGCATTCTTGATACATTTTTCTCTGGGAAGACACAGGGACGGAGGAGAGAGCAGGTTGCCCACAACAGTGCCCAGAGCTCACCGCCAACTCCTGAAGCATCAGTCCCTGTCTGCTGGCCTGGGGGGCACTGAATGAAGGGTGGGGGTCCTGGCAGGGGGTTGGTGACTCAGTCATTTCTGTTCCTGAGCATCAGTCGACTTGTTGTCCAACAGGGTTGGAAGCGGGAAGGAGGTGTCTGCCCCTAGAGGTGCTAGGAGGACTCGTGAGACAGGGTGTGTGAAGGGAAGAGAGCTGCGAGCAGAACTTAGGGATGCTCACGGTGAACAACTGCACTAACACTCACTAACACTGTTGTTCCCTCTCCCCTCTTCTTATGTGTCCATCTTGTAGAGACACCACCTTCCTTCCCTGGCTTCCTTGATTTCTCTTTTCACTCACTGATCTATGTAACAAGTGCTCGTTGAGCATTTTTAAAGGCTGACTCCAGGGCAAGAATATACAATGCCATTTTACAGATGAGAAAGTGTAGAAAATCAAATAGAGTCACACAGCCAACTATTCAGTGGCTGATGCAAAGATAAAAGACTGCCTCATCTCTCCCTGAGGAAGTCTGAAAACACCAGCTATGTGGAGTCTACTGTTTAAAGAGCATGCCTTAAGATTCTGGGGCTGTTCATTTCCTATTACGGCACCTGGGACTCCTGGATCATGAACAATGAAATCCTAGGGCATCACCATTTGGTTCCATACACACTGCACCAAATTCTATTCCCACTAATGTAGTTAGTTCCTGTGTAAGGTCAGGCTCAAATCTGATCCCACTCTCCTAGGACAGAGGCTTTACAAAGGCATTTGGTCTCTATCTCCAATCAATGAACATAGTGCCAAAGTATTTTTTTGTTTGTTTATTTGTTTATTTTACTAATGCTTCAGTGTGGCTAGAGAAATTGGAAAAAAAAAAAAAGGTTCTGATGCTCTTTGCATCACTATAGACCCAGCTCTACACTTACTAGCTGTCTCCTTGGGCAAGTCAGTTAGCCTTGACTAGCCTCACTTCTCTAAACTATGAGATCAAGATGTTAATAGCTTATTTGTCATTATCTTAAATCAAGGCTTCAGCATGGTCATGAATCATGATAAATCATAAAGGCCAGAGTCTGGCTCATACAGATATAATGAGTGATTATTATATCTCAGTAAATGTGTTAGCTTGCATTTTATAATGTCAGATTTCAAATGAACTGACCCACAGGGATCATTTGTACATCTTGATAAGGCAGCCTTAATTGACTCACTGAGAATCTAGTCCATTCCCTTCTATGAGGTGAAAATACCTTATAATGAACTATTTGGGATAACAGAAACCCCTTGCCAAATAAATCTCAAAGGAGAAAAAAATCTTTGTCTGATTCTAACAACAGAGCTTTGTTGTACTCTAGAACTTTCAGTCCTAAATGACTAAATCAGGAGGAAAAAATGAAAATCTCACTTAGATGCCTGTGGAAAGAGCCTCTCATGTAGTTCTTAGGACTTGCAAGATGGGAAACAGAAATGGAAATATTTGAGACACTTAAGCGTTCCTTAATAGTCTCCATTCCAGCTTCCCACCCGTAGCCTCAGTTACCTCAGGGCAGAGTTCTGGCTAACCCAAGTTAATCAAATTGTGTTCTTGCTGCCTGAGTGGAGAAGAATTTCCTTAAAAGGATTTGAGAAGCTCAGTTTATAAGGATAATATACTATGATCATCTTTCAGTGACAGAAGACTTTTGAACACCCCAAAACATGGAAATTGCCAGTAAAAGATTCAGTGGAGAGGTTTGCAGGACTCCACATATTTTCTGGAGTGTAGTGGCTTCGAGGAGAACCCTATAGAGTCTCAGTTCATGTAGTATCTTCAGGAACCTGGGTGAGAAAACAAGACTAGGGAGGGGATGGGGCACTGGCATTGGTGGGAACCCAGAGTTATTTCTGGAACTGACCTCTGTGTTCTGGCAAAGGTCACTTGTGTGGGCAAGATGTAAAAGGCAAGCTCCTTGAGGTCAGGGATTTTTGTCTATTTGGTCCACTGCTGGTTCCTAAGTATATAGAACAGTACGTGACACATAGTAGGCACTCAATAAATATTAGTGGAAAAGAATCATGGATACTCCCAGGCAGACAGACTAGCAACAGGTCTCTTTCAAAAAATTGTCCCAGACACACATCTCTTTGCCTGGGTGAGGCTGGCTTTCAAGAAGGCCACATCAACAGGGACTTCCTTGGAGGTCCATTGGTCAGGATACTGCACTTCCAAAGCCAGAAGCATGGGGTCCATCCCTTATTGGGGAACTAAGATCCCATATGCCATGCAGCACACCACCGTCCACCCCCGAAAGCAAACAAAGAAACAACAAAAAGACCACACTGGACAGTACAGACATCCTGCCAATGGGTGACTACAGGGACAAAGGCAGGGAACTGGCTTCAAGCTTGAAGGGACAGAAGCGCAGAGGTACAGTGGTGCTGAGGAGAACAGCAGGTGCAGCCCTATGAGTCTAGTCAGGTAGATGGCCTCCATGTGACACTCGGTTCTATTATTTTTACAAATCAATCAAGAATGTCCCCCATCTGATCCGTTTCTGCCTTTGGGCCATCAGATGCAGCTGTGTGGATAATAAGTTTTCCTCTTTGCTGCTTATCAGATGGTATCATTTTATCTGTGGCTGCTCGAGTGTCTTTGGTTCCACAGGCCCTGAACGAATGTGTAAAGGAATATAGTCTGAGCTCTATGAGATCATGCTTTCTCCTTCCCACAGCAAGTGGTGGAAGCACAGTGGGTCAGGCTGCAGGCTGGTTTGGAGCAGTGAGAGCCTCTCACTGTTCAGGCACAGGGAGAAGGTGGTAAGGAGAAGTGGAAAGATCAGATTGAAAGTCTCAAAAGCAGCTCATCGTATAATTGGATCAGCAGATGCAATCAAAGAAGGTACCATGCGGTTTAATGGCCCACAGAAAATAAAACCTCCACACAGATGTGAGATGATCAGAACATTGCAAGTTTCCCTCTTTCAGGGTTTAGCCTTTCGTATCAAAGTTCCAAAGGCCCTGCTTCTGTACTGTGGAGCCAGGATGCAGAGCTTGGACAACAGGCTCCAAAATTCAGAGGACTGAGCCCCCAAAGAGGCCGTGTGTTTCCATCTTGGGTGACCTGAGATGACCCACTGGGAAAACCAGTGACCCAGGAGGCTGGAGTCCTAGA
Organism: Bos indicus; assembly: GCF_029378745.1. Lineage (NCBI taxonomy): Eukaryota > Metazoa > Chordata > Mammalia > Artiodactyla > Bovidae > Bos > Bos indicus. Next base: position 57,170,231 of record NC_091775.1, on the reverse strand, counting down.
ATCTGGTCCCAACTTTGTTATTAACTCATGTGACCGACTCAGTAGACATGAGTTTGAGCAAACTCCAGAGGATGGTGAAGGACAGGGAAGCCTGGCATGCTGTAATCCATGGGGTCACAAAGAGTCGGACATGACTGATCAACTGAATGACATGTGACTTGGTCAGAGCACTTCTCCTTTTGGGCTTCAATCTACCCATCTATAAAGTATGAGCAATAATCTCTCTCATTCTATAGCTTATATGTGAAGGTCATGTTTATGAGTGTGCTTTGCAGAGAGTAAAATGTAGGCAACTGATGTAAAGAGGCCATTAGTATTAATAGATGGTGATAAACCCACAAGCCTTCCCAAACATCAGCCTGAATGTAATCAAGCCTGCTCTATCCCAGGAATCAAGTACCTCAGGCTCTGTTCTTACAGTTCTCTGTTCTCTGAAAATAGCTGCAAGGTACCAAAGCGTCTCTCTCCCATGGATGAAGAAGAAATAGAGCTGCCCAGGGCTCTGTGTGACTCACAATCCAGCCGCCTCCATCTGTGTCCATGTCACAGTACACCTGCAGGGACCGGCTGGCATCCCCATGCAGGTAGATGGTGTAGAGGCCACTGGCGGCGTTACTGTTCTGCTGAACTTGACTGCAGTCCGAAGGGTGTGGAAAACGGGCACCAACTGGAACCAAGCAGAAGGACAGCATTGTTAGGAGAAAGGCATGGGAGGAGGGGAGTGGGGCTAGTCCTGTATTTTAAGATCATTTATTTTGTTTAGAAATTATTTTGGAACCTCCTACTATTTGTATCTTCCAACTCTTCACTCACATCTTATTTTTCTCACTCACCCTGCTCTCATCAAACCCCTCAAATGTACTAGTGTGTGCTAAATTACTTCAGTGTCCAATTCTGTGACCCTATGCACCGCAAGCTGCCAGGCTCCTCTGTCTGTGGGATTCCCCAGGCAAGAATACTGGAGTGGGTTGGCCATGTCCTCCTCCAGTAGATCTTTCCAACCCAGAGACTGAACTCACATCTCTTACGTCTCCTGCATTGGCAGGGGGGTTCTTTACCACTGGTGCCACCAAATAAGGTCAAGTTCATATCACTTCCTCCTCTGACCAAAGCCCCACCTCTTCCCCTCCACCAGACAATACTCCACTTCACTCCCTTCCTTCATCTCTTTACCATGGGATGGATTTCTTCTGAATTCATAACCCCACTTCCATTTCCCCTTGTCTAGAGAAATCCAGAGCCCTGTCGCCACTCGCTCTTCCTTGGACACATTTTCTGGCTTGTCCCATGCTTGTCCTGCACTGCAGTCTAATTCAGAGTGCATGAGGTCACATTACCTGTGGAAAGGTTTGTAGATACACTCCTGCTCCGGCGATCACCCTTAAAGGCAACCAAGGAGACAGGCAGGGTGACACCCTGCTCAAGGCCTTGCAACTCAAACCTCTGGTCCCCTCTTCCAAGCTGCACCTCCTAGCAAACAAAGAAGACAGCAGACATTCACTCATCACCCGCAGCACCTTGGTGTCAACAGCACTCCCTGGTGCTAATGACAGAAGCTCCTTGGGAGGGCAGAGTTTTGTCTTTTTGAGAGCTCAGTAGTAACCCAGAATCCCAGTAGGTTCCAGCCGCTTCTCTTTAGGGCTGTGCCATGGAGATTCAGCACTTCTGGGAGGTCTAGCTGGGAACCAGCACCTCAAACTGCCACCGGGGCAGCAACCTCAAGGGGAGTACACATGAGGTCTCCTGCCCTCCAGATACAAGCTGGGGCACCAACAACAGCCACTACGGGCAGCAACAGGCTAGCAACACCAAGCTGAGAAAGTAATGGGCAAGGTGAAGCTGGCCACTGATCTCTGAGGCAGGGAGATAGCTGGGTTTTCAATAACCTTTCTCCCTAGGCTTATAGTGGCAGCTTTACCACTGAGATAATGAATATATCAAGGTGCCCTTCCTTTTTTCCTTCCTCCCTTTTTTCTTTCAAGGAAAGAGAATAATAACTTTCCACTGGGACAAGTCACAAAAATATGCTGGCTTTCTAATTCCAGGTGAGAGGTATAACTCTTGAAATAAGGTTAATCAAATTCATTGAATAAATATTTATTGAACACCAACCATGTGCTAAGTTCCAAACACTTCAGACACAAGGCGAGGCAAAGCAGACAAAAATTCCTTGTCCTCGTGGAGCTAACATTTACTGGGGAAGTAACACGGGACAGATGTGTGGCCAGCAGATATGTGACAGGCAGCTAGGAAGGAGCAGGCACGAAGGTTAGTCCCATAAAATGAGACCACACGTACACTGTTCACAAATGACCACGTTTAGCATTCTCCCTTGCATACAGCAAGTGATCAGTAGGGATCAACACGTTCATAAGAAGGTTGCCATGGACCAGCTATTGGTCGGCCCCAGTGAGTTGCTGTACATGGAGGCTGGGGCAGAAGAGAAAAGGCAAGTGTCTGGTACCTTGACAGTGCCGTCTGGGAACTGGTAGGTCAGAATATAGCCATCGATCTCGGCAGAGGGGGGTGTCCAGGTCAATACCCCACCGGACTGGGTTACAGCAGAAGGATGAAGGTTTTGGGGAGGGTCAATGTCTGTATATAAAACATCAAGTAATTATTATTACTAAGGTAATGAGAAGAGGTAATTTTTGAGATTTCCGCTTATATTCTCTACCTACACACTCCCATTTTCTTCTTCCTATCAAGCAAGTAGCAGGCTCCATTCCTCTTTGCCATAAGGTCTTTAGGATCTATTTTTCTAAAAGTATAAACCCATGGAGGACAAGAGGGTTAAGGGGTGAGTTTCAGAGGGAGTGAACCTGGGCTCCCACTTCCCCAGCAGATCTGCAGAGAGTGGTGGTGGTGATGGTTTAGTCACTCAGTCATGTCTGACTCTTGTGACCCCATAAACTGTAGCCCACCAGGCACCTCTGTCCATGGGATGGGATTCTCCAGGCAAGAATACTGGAGTGGGTTGCCATTTCCTTCTCCAGGGGTTCTTCCTGACACAGGGATCAAGCCCAGGTCTCCTGTACTGCAGGCAGATACTTTACTAACTGAGCCACCAGGGAAGCCGCAGAGAGTGGTGAGTATGAGCAACTTCGGTCAGCAAAGTCCTGGAGATGGCAGGGCTCCCAAAGTGGCAAGGAAGAACGAAGACCCAATGCTAAGACCCATATATATATATATATGATGTGGTAAATGGCACTCTGAGTTTGGGAGTAGCAGAGGCAAACAGATCTGAAAGGCCCCTGCATACAGAAACCAGGGGCACTCAGTAAAAACACCTGCCCAGAAAGATGACCGAAAAACCAGATGGGACCCCATGCCTGGCCTTGGAAAATCACCTGAGACCTCACTCTCAGCCCTGAGGGAGGAGCATGACTCTAAATTTACTGAGATTTCCAACTAACAAACAGAACGGGAACTTATAATAGAAATTAAGTTGGTACAGAAATATAAAGCTCTGTGTCTTAGGTAACTAAGCGTGCAGCCTTAGAGGCATACCCCGTACAAAATGGGGAAGCAGGGGAGATGCTTGTACAAAAGAGGAGACAAAGGGAGACAGGGCAGTGGAGATGGAGGAAAAGCAGAGATGTCTTCTCATCCCCACGCACTTCTGCACTCAAACACCAGAGGGAAAGCGTGAAGACTACATCTCAGCAAAAATTCTAGTCAACACCACAGTAATTGGTCAGACAGCTCACTTTTTTTTTAAGCAAACAAGATATGAATGGAAATTTCCATTTTGAAAAATCATTATCATAGAGGGTGATTTTAATTTAGAAGTTTCAAAAAAAGATGTCTCCAGGCTATTTTCTACCCAGTAGCATTTCAGCTGAGAACTGAAATGCAGTATTTTAATAGAAATCACGCAGCTGTTGTTTCGAATTAGGATGTTTTGACAAATTTTGAGTTTCTGTAATATCAGCGTGGTGTGGCTTTCTAAAGCATAACATCTGGTCTGGATTTTATTCCATCCATCACGCGGGAAAACTGAATTTCCTGGTTTCAAAATCAAAGGAAAACCTTAACTATGGAAATATCTTGAGCTGGCTTCTGCCACCCCTTTGCCCACCCATCCCCAGGTTATAAACCTGAGATGTCTGTCTTAGTTATTTCTACATTTCTATGAAGTAGAAAGATGAAATATTTTTGTCTTTAAAAATGGGGAAGGGGCTTCTCTGGTGATTCGGTGGTTAAGACTCTGAGCTTCCACTACAAGGGGTGCAGGTTTGATCCCTGGTCAGGGAACTAAGATCTCACACACTGCACAGCGCAGCCAAAAAAAATTTTTTTTTAATGGGGAAAGTGAAACAAAGAGAAGATAAAGAAGAAAGAGAGAGAGAGGAATGGAGGAGAAAGGAAGAGGGAGGGAGACTGGGGGTTGGGGTTGGGGGAGATGGGGGATGGAGGAAGGGAGGGGGAGAAGGAAGGAGGAAGATGTTGGTTACCCCAGGAGAGAAGTCCTGGGTATCAGGGACCCTTGGACGTGGAAGAGTTTTCTTTCTACACACCTTTGTTTAGTTTGAAAATTTTCACTATAAGCGTGTATTACTTTTTTTACTAAAAACGTCCGTTAACTGTAACTGATAAAAATAATGAATACATTCAAGGCACCTCTCATTCCAGTGGCCACACATGGTAATACTGTGGCCGCACAGGGGATGGCCAGGCTCTGCCCAGGCTGTCCAAAGAGACCCAAGGACGTCAGGGTGGGCTGCGTGATCCTGTCAGGCCCCTGGGAGGCCTCATCACGCACACAAAATACAGGCAGTCCAGGCCCCTTTGGTGGCCAACTGGAGAGGGACAGTGAGAGAAGGAAGATGCTCCACCACTGCCTCCAGCGTGGAGATGGAGGCAAAAAGGGCTCCTTGCCTCCCTCTTCCCCAAACTGGAGCGGAGGCCCAGCCAGGTCCTCAGGTCAGGACGGAGAGCCCGGGAGCTGGGCTGGGTGAAGAGGGGTGTGAGGGAGGCCCCCTTCCACACAGGCTCCTTCACACCACTCCCTTCCTAAACTGTCTGTCAAGGCATTACCTCGGAAGGGTGAAAAGGGAAGCACTCTGAAGAACGCCCTCAGGGGCAGCACTGTGTTCCCTGCTCCCCTCCTCAGACTAGATGTGGAGGAAGGCAATCTCCTGTTGGGTGTGAAGGGCTCGTGTCCCCCACCCCTCACAGTACCTGTCGGGGCCTTGGTGTCGGCCTTCCTGCTCGCCCGGTCCCCCTTCTGGGCCCACACGTGGACCGTGTACTCCACGCCTGGCCTCAGGCCCGTCAGGACGGTGCTGCTCTGCTCCTTCCCCACCGGAACCTCCCTGGTGTCTCCATCAGCAGAGGTGTAGCGCACCAGGTACCTGTCGATGACGGCCTGCACCGGGGCCCAGGAGACGGTGGCCGTGTTCTCCGTCACCTGCTCAGTCATCAGGTTCTGGGGGCTGTCAATTTCTTTTTAAAAAGGAAGTGCTGAATTTTAGGGCTAAAGGAACACATCACCATTCATGTTACTTTTATTAACAATACAATTCCACTGAAAGCATTTTTCCAGGGGAAACAAACCACTGGAAAAATGTTATATTAAAACTGAAAGGAATTTGATCTTCTCCAAGTTTATCGACATGGAAATTTTTTGTCCTTCTAGTTCCCTTAAAAATTTTTTAAAAAATCTCCTGAGCAACAAGACAAGCGACCCAAATGGCAGCTGAAGGGACCTCTTTTGCTATCTCCATGGTATATAGCTATTTTGTTTTACAGAATTTGAGAGCTGAGAAGTTACATCTTTCAAACTTCTTCCCTTTCATAAAAGGGGAGGAGAAGGGAGATCTAGAGAAATGAAAAGACTTGTCCAAGATCCTGCTGTTTTTTTGCATTAAAACTTGGACTCTGGGGACTCCCCTGGTGGTCCAGTGGTTGAGACTTTATGTTGCCAATTCAGGGGGCGTGGGTTTGATCCCTGGTCAGGGAGCTGGGATCCCACATGCTGTGTGGCCTGGCCTAAAGTAAACAAACAAAGAAACAACAACAACAAAAAAACTAGATAAAAAACCTAGACACTCTTCCTCCTGAATTTTGAGCCCTTTCACCTTCTCAAGGACTTTGCTCCCTTTCATCTGCCCTCTCTCACCTGTGCCATCAGTCTCTCCCCATCTCCCGTCATTCCCAGACAAACAAGCTCTAGGCTCTCCCGTCCCTCTGCTCCCCTTAACCGACAGACTTCTCAGGAGAACCTGCCTGTATATCCCACCTCCTGTTCACTCCTCAGCTCAGTGAAGTTTAGCATTTTCTACAGCACATCACTATAACTGCTAGTCTAGGTCACCAACAACCTCATCTTGCCAAATTCAATGGACACCTGTCATCCTCACCTTGCTCGACCTTTGAGCAGCATTGGGTAGAGCTGAGCCACTACCCCTGTGTCAAAACACTCTCAGCCCTTGGCTTTCATGACTATACACTCCACTGGGTTTCTCTTAACTGCGTCCTCCTCTCTGATTTCCATCAGCAATCTGAAAATGCAGGGGAACCTGAGGTGCCGTCGCTTCCTCTCTGTCTACAGGTGATCTCCACCATGTCCGCAGCTTTATTAATATCCTAATCATTTACTTAGGGCTGTGTCAGGTCTTAGTCACAGCATGTTGGATCTTCGTTGAAGCATGCAGGATCTTTTGTTGTGGCACATGGGCTTCTCTCTAGGTGTGGCACGTGGGCTTTCTAGTTGAGGTGCTCAGTAGCTGTCCCCCAGCATATGAAATCTCAATTCCCTGACTGGGGATCGAACCTGCATCCCCTGCATTGGAAGGTGGATTCTCAACCCTGGACCAACAGGGAAGACCCTCCATAGCTTTAAACACCAGCCAGATGCTCACAGCTCCCCAGTGCCTATCAATTCTGAGCCCCTGTGTTTCTAGCAATTCTGAGTCCCTGACTTGTATCTACAAGAGCATATCCACCACAGCACCTAGCATGTATTAAACATTCAATAAATACTTGTGGAATCAATAAATAAGTCTCTCAATTAAGCAAGAAATCCCATGAGTACCTCAAGCTTAAGCATTAAGTCTTAATGTTTCTCCTCAAATCTGTTTATCGCTCAGAAGATGCCCCAATTGTCCATGTTGCTCAAGTCGGAAACAGATGTCATACTTGGTTCCTCACTTTCTTCCTGCTCCACATCTCATCCATCAACAAACACTGTCATTGATGCGTCCAAAATACACGCCCTGATGTCCTCTTTTCTCATCCCTATTGCCACCACACTTGTCCATCTCTCCCTACCAACTTGACAAATCTTCCCCCTCTACTCCTGTCATCTCTCCCATTTATCCTCCTCCCTGTGGCCTGAATGACCTTACCTCATTCCATTCTTCTCCTAATAGATATAGCATGCTCCCTCTTTGAGGTACTGGGTGGTCCTGTATGACCTGACCTTTCCCCCTGCCCCCATCATCTCATGCCACTTTCTCTCCCCGCCTCTATGCTCCAGCGACACCAGCCTCCTTTCAAGTTCTTCAACCATCTCGTGCTATTCCAAATCAGGGCCACACACTTGTTCTTCCCTCTGCCCAAGATGGCTAGTTTTCCCCAACCCCCTTCTGCCCTTCCTCTACAAGCACGCTGTCCAAGAGATCTCTCTGCAATGATGGGAATAGTGTAGAATCTATATGTTAGTCACACGTGGCTACTGACCATTGGAAGTGTGGCTAGTGCAACTGAGGAAATCATTTTTAAATTCAGTTCAGTTCAGTTCAGTTCAATCGCTCAGTCGTGTCCGACTCTTTGCGACCCCATGGACTGCAGCACGCCAGGCTTCCCTGTCCATCACCAACTCCTGGACCCTGCTCAAACTCATGTCCATTGAATCAGTGATGCCATCCAACCATCTCATCCTCTGTCGTCCCACCTTCAATCTTCTCCTCCCACCTTCAATCTTTCCCAGCATCAGGGTCTTTTCCAACGAGTCAGTTCTTCGCATCAGGTGGCCAAAGTATTGGATATTCAGCTTCAACATCAGTCCTTCCAATGAATATTCAGGACTGACTTCCTTTAGGATTGACTGGTTTGATCTCTTTGCAGTCCAAGGGACTCTCAAGAGTCTTCTCCAACACCACAGTTCAAAACCAATTCTTCAGTGCTCAGCTTTCTTTATGGTCCAATCTCACATCCATACATGACTACTGGAAAAACCATAGCTTTGACTAGATGGACCTTTGTCAGTGAAGTAATGACTGCTTTTTAATATGCTGTCTAGGTTGGTCATAGCTTTTCTTTCAAGGAGAAAGTAATTTTTAAATTACTGTTAGTTAAAAATTTAATTAGCCACATGTTGCTAGTGGCCACTGTATTGGATGGGACAGTATAACAGAACTGTAAGCTGGACACATGGCCATCAAGCTAAAGACTCCATTTCCCAGTTCCCCTTGTGGTGAGGGACACTGTGTCTTCGGTCTAGCCGGGGGAATGTGAGGAGTGACATGTGCAGTGCAGGCATCTCTTCCCTTTCCCACGCCCCTTTCCACTGCCTGGAGTGAGGATGGGTAATGACCATGTATTGGATTGGCCAAGAAGTTCATTTGGGTTTTTCTGGGAAAACTCCCATGAATGGCTGAGCAACAATATGGAAGGAGCTTGGGTCTCCTGAACCATGGAACTATCATATCAGCCTTGGCCCCTTATGCTCTGACCATTCCACAAGAGAGAAATAAATTTCTTTCTTGTTTAAGCCACTGTTATTTGGGTGTTTCTGTCAATGTGCATCTTTTTTTTAATTTATTTTTAATTGGAGGATAATTGCTTCACAATGTTGTATTGGTTTCTGCAGTACATCAACATGAATCAGCCATAGGTATACATATACTCCCTCCCTCTTGAACCTCCCTACCTCTTCCCATCCCATCCCACCCCTCTAGGTTGTCACAGAGTACCAGGTTGAGCTTTCTGTGTTATCTACTATTCCCCCATTTCATCCCTGCCCTGTTATTATCTACACATATACCATGGTCATCCCCTTCACAAAACTTATAATTTATAGTTAAAAATGCATTTGCTTGTTGACTATCTGTCTTTCCCACTGGACTTCAAGACAGTAGGAATCATATTTATTTTGTTTACTGCTATATCCCAGGCCTGGCACTTACAAAATGTTCATTAAAATTTAGCTGCATGTTGAAATGAACACTGACCTTCAACTGCCAAAAGTTACATTTGTTCCTTTAATCTAAACACCACCTATTAAGTAAAAAATAAAATCAAATAGCTTGCTACACAACAGTACTTTAATGCAGTGGTTTCAAGAATTTTATATTGGCTCTATCTTATTCCCGATAATTTCCTATAGCTGAGAAGCATTGTCATTAAAAACACAGGCTTTGGAAAATAGTTTTAACACATTCATGGGATTGCTCAGTACTGGGCCCATTATTATGCTTTGTTCTTTCTTTAGGTGAATGGAGCTTGTTGTTTTGTTTTGTTTTTTTTACTATAAACTCCTAATATAATCCACAGTCCCTGAGGACATGGGCCACAAAAGCAGCAGTGCCGTAATTCAGCAGCAGTAGATCGGCCCACAGTGAAAAACCCTAGTTTGCTTTTCTTGTCCCTCATGTTACCTGTCGGGGCCTTGGTGTCGGCCTTCCTGCTCTCCCGGTCCCCCTTCTGGGCCCACACGTGGACCGTGTACTCCACGCCTGGCCTCAGGCCCGTCAGGACGGTACTGCTCTGCTCCTTCCCCACCGGAACCTCCCTGGTGTCTCCGTCAGCAGAGGTGTAGCGCACCAGGTACCTGTCGATGACGGCCTGCACCGGGTCCCAGGAGACAGTGGCCGTGTTCTCTGTCACCTGCTTGGTCACCAGGTTTTGGGGGCTGTCAATGTCTGAAAAGAAAACAACAATCAATTTGGAGAAAATCACAGCCACCTTGCTTGGGGTGACACCCTTTCATGTTTCGTGGGATTTCCATCTTGCGTGCTCTAACTGCATCATGGACATATGTGTTCTGTCCCCATAAAGACTTTGACTCCTCAAGGAGAAAGCACAGTAGACCAAAACCCGAGTGTCTGTACTATTACCTCTACCAAGAGTTTAGAAAGACAAATTTCCTTCTTCATTCATTAGGCATATGTCAAATGCCCACTATATACAAGGCGTGGGACTAGACAGTTTGCAGGGTTCCGTTGAAGAAGACATGGTCTCTGCTCAGTTCAGTTCAGTCCAGTCGCTCCGTCGTGTCTGACTCTTTGCGACCCCACGAACCGCAGCAAGCCAGGCCTCCCTGTCTATCACCAACTCCCAGAGTCCACCCAAACCCATGTCCATTGAGTTGGTGATGCCATCCAACCATCTCATCCTCTGTCATCCCCTTCTCCTCCTGCCCTCAATCTTTCCCAGCATCAGGGTCTTTCCAAATGAGTCAGCTCTTCGCATCAGGTGGCCAAAGTATTGGACTTTCAGCTTCAACATCAGTCCTTCCAATGAACACCCAGGGCTGATCTCCTTTAGTATGGACTGGTTGGATCTCCTTGCAGTCCAAGGGACTCTCAAGAGTCTTCTCCAACACCGCAGTAGCTAAAAATTTTGTTTCTAGTATCATGTCAACAAAGACTTCTCAGTTCATACAAGATGATTCTACCAGCCAGATGCCAATATAAGCTCCCAGAGGAAGAGGGCTATGTTCTACTCCCCTTGGGGTTCCCACTGCCTAGGAGGGAGTAGGGCCCATGGAAAATGCTCAACATATGTTGTTAAATGATTCGGCAAAATTAAAATCCAGTTTTAATATGCTTTAGCAGATCTTAGATTCACTTGTAATGCTGGTTTGCTGGCTAAATCACAGTACAGAAATATAATCATACATCTCTTTCACAATAAGATGAGAATATAACCTAGAAGTTACACCTGAAAATAACACAATATTATAAATCAACTATAAAAAGTTCAGACATAAACCCATGCACGTGCATGTGTGTGCTAAGTCACTTCAGCCATGTCTGACTCTTTGTGACCCCATGGACTGTAGCCTGCCAGGCTACTCTGCCCATGGGATCCTCCAGGCAAGAATACTGGAGTGGGTTGCCTTGCCATCCTCCAGGGGGTCTTCCTGACCCAGGGGTCGAACCTGCAGCTCCTGCATTGCAGGTGGATTCTTTACCACTGAGCCACCAGGGAAGCCAGAACATAACATAGAAATTATCCTTATCCTCAAATATCTCATTATAGTAAAGCAAACCACATACAACTACTCACTTTGGTAGATGTAAAGTCTACTTTTTGAAGTTGAGTTTTGAACACATTACAGTTAATATTCATGGCATTTGATTTTCATTTTCTGTTTCCAATCACAAACTCAACAGGAGAGCCTCAATACTGAACAGAAGACTCACACACTCGGAAGGAGCAGTGGCAGGACCTGACCATCAGTCACAGCAGACTTGCAGCTTGGAGGCTGCCAGGTGGCCCTGACTTGTAAAGAAACCAGTTAAAGGGAAATGAGAGATGGAATATGCAGTACATTATGATGGAACACCATCCTGCCCTTCCATAAATCATCAGCTTTGCCAGTTTTCAGTTCAGGAAACCAAAACTAGATGAGGCATAGCCTTAGCATGACAGGCCTTACATTCCCAAAGAACAGTGCTCTGTTACCTGTCGGGGCCTTGGTGTCGGCCTTCCTGCTCTCCCGGTCCCCCTTCTGGGCCCACACGTGGACCGTGTACTCCACGCCCGGCCTCAGGCCTGTCAGGACGGTGCTGCTCTGCTCCTTCCCCACCGGAACCTCCCCGGTGTCTCCATCAGCAGAGGTGTAGCGCACCAGGTACCTGTCGATGACGGCCTGCACCGGGTCCCAGGAGATGGTGGCCGTGTTCTCCGTCACCTGCTCGGTCACCAGGTTTTTGGGGCTGTCGATGTCTAAAAGGTAAAGTACACTATTAGCAAGCACCAGAGACTGAGACCATGTTCCTTGGGGTGAGGCAGTCTCCATTCTTACGGATTTCCTGTCTCCTGTGTGGATTTTTAGTTGTTTCATGGATGTAGGTCTTCTCACCACAGCTGGACTCTTGGATCCTCAAGCAGGTGGCACAGGACAGCAGAATGGGCACCAGATCCAGAGTCAGAAGAGCTCCATTCCAATCCCAGCCCAGGAGGCAGAGGGGAGGACCACCAGGAGGAGCTACGGGCTGGAGCCAGCAGACCTGGGCTCTAAGTCCAGCTCGATCATCAGCCAGCAGCGGCCCTGCACAACTCTGCCACCCTTGGCTGGGTCTCCATCCTCATTTGTAAAATGTGGGCCTTGCCAAATAGATTTTAAGGTACCATAATATTCCATGAATATTCCATGAATCATCAGCTAACTTTGTGACTTGTCGAAATCATTCACGTCTCTGTATTTGAGGTTTCTCAACTGTAAAATGGGGGTATTGATTCCTGCTCTACCCATCTCAATGAATTCCTCTGAGCACCAATGAAATGAAGAATATAATTCTCATTCATTGCTGGTAGGAATGTAAAATAGTGCCACTGCTCTGGAAACAATTTGGCAGCTCCTCAAACAGTTAAACATAGAGTTACCATATGACCCAGGAATTCCACTCCTAGGTATATAGCCAAAAGAATGGAAAACATATGCCCACACAAAAATTCGTTCATAAATGCTCACAGCATCATTATTCACCATAGCCCCAAAGTGGAAACAACCCAAATGCTCATCAACTGACAAACGGATAAACAGAATGAATTAGATCCATGTAATGAAATATTGGAGAAGGAAATGGCAACCCACTCCAGTGTTCTTGCCTGGAGAATCCCAGGGATGGCAGAGCCTGGTGGGCTGCCATCTCTGGGGTCGCACAGAGTCGGACACGACTGAAGTGACTTAGCAGAAGCAATGAAATATTATTCAGCAATAAAATGTATGGACACAAGCTACAACATGGGTGAACCTTGAAAATATTATGCTTAGTGAATGAAGTCAGCCACAAAGGGCCACATATTCTATGAATCTATTTATATGAAATGTCCAGAATAAGGAACTCTCTACAGACAGAAAGTATGTAGCTTCCTAAGGCTGGAGGAAGCAGTGCTGGGGAACAACTGCTAATGTCTGGGGTTTGTTTTAAGAGTGATGAAAATATTCTGAATTAGACAGTGGTGATGGCTGCTCCATTCTGTATATACTAAAAACCACTGAATCACACACACTATAAAAAGGTGGACTTTATAGTATGTAAATTATAACTCAATAAGTCTGTTCTTAAAAAATGAGAAACAGAGATGAAAGAGCTTTAAAAATTATGAACTGTTACTATTTAAAAGTGCAACCTTAGGATCCTCAGAATGGAGTACACAGCAACCAAAAGAGAATTTCTCCACTAAGAAAGCCATAAGACTTCCTTGTTCCGAAGAGATTGCAGCACAAGTCATTTTCCTAAGGTACTTACCTCACAGATCCTAACATGTGGCTTATTTCTTTCCTTTCAAGAAGAAATGTTTAATGATTGATCAGAAAGTAAATTCACAGTTGGAGGGACAGTGGATAGATAAAACCAATTACCATTTATCTTTGCAAGATCAAAGTATGAGGCCAAATGTGAGCCCCTTATTTTGATGTAATGTGTAAAAAGGAAATGAGGGATGGTATGTGGTTTGGCAGAAGTCTACCCTCCTGGTCTTCCAGAAATCATCAATTCTGCCACTGTCAGTTCAGGAACACAAAACTTGACCAGCCATTGACTTTAGCATGTCAGGGGTTCCATTTCTAAACAGCAATGCTCCCTTACCTGTCGGGGCCTTGGTGTCAGCCTTCCTGCTCTCCTGGTCCCCCTTCTGCGCCCACACGTGGACCGTGTACTCCACGCCCGGCCTCAGGCCCGTCAGGACGGTGCTGCTCTGCTCCTTCCCCACCGGAACCTCCCTGGTGTCTCCGTCAGCAGAGGTGTAGCGCACCAGGTACCTGTCGATGACAGCCTGCACCGGGGCCCAGGAGACGGTGGCCGTGTTCTCCGTCACCTGCTCAGTCACCAGGTTCTGGGGGCTGTCGATGTCTGAAAGGAAGATGCTGATCAATAAACACTATTCACAGAGTGAAATCTTGTGGCCACGTTGCTTGGGGTGGGGTAGTTTCCTGTTCTCATAATTTTCCTATCTCATATGTCAGGTTTCAGCTGTTTCATGGACATAGATCTCTTTATACATCCAGACTTGAGGATTTTCAAGGAGGAAGCACAGAACAGCAGAATGAGCAGTAGACCCAGAGTCAGGAGAGCCGTGGCTCTGGACAACCCAGCTGTCTCCGGCTGGGCCTCAGTTTCTTGATCTGTAAATCTTGCCTTCAGGTTGTATGGTCTCAGGTACCTCTGAGCCCTACTGGTCCATGCATGCATCTAATCTCATAAATTATTAACTTGCTTTGTGACCCTGGGCAATTCACTTCACTTCTCTGCATCTGTAAAACGGGGGTGTTCAATAGTTATTGTACATCTCTCCAGAGTAGCTCTGAAAACCAGGACCAACAAACGTCATGTAGAAAGGGGTCTTGACTATAATATGGTTATCAGTGTTTATAGGAAAAAAAGGCATAGGGAGATAACATGAGTACATATTCTGTAGAGTTGAGTATCATAGGACTTAATAACATGCCCTTTATAACAGTTTCTGGCACAGAGTGCATGTCCAGTGACCACAAGCTATTTTAAATGATAGCAGTTTGTTGATATTTTACAAATGTACAAGATTATATTTCTCCATACTGCACATAGATAATGTATTCAAAAATGTATTCACCAAGAGAATAAGAGCACTTCTCTGTTCCACATACAGGCATACCTAGTTTTATTGTGCTTCTCTCTATTGTGCATCACAGATATTACACTTTTCACAAATCAAAAGTCTGTGGCAATCCTGCACACAGCAAGTTATTGGCACCATTTTCCATTTGCCAACAACATTTGGTCACTCTATGTCTTTGTGCCACATTTTGGTAATGCTCATAATATTTCAAACTTTTTCATTCTTATTATATTGGTTTTGGTGATCTGTGGCAAGTGATCTTCAATGGTACTACAATTTGCTGAAGGTTCACATAATGATGAGCATTTTTAGCAAAAAAGTATTTTTAATTAAAGTATATACATTTTTTAGGCATTATGCTATTTACATTTCATAGACTACAACGCATTGTAAATTTAACTTTTATATGCACTGGCAAACAAGAAATTCATGTGACTTTCTTTATTGTGATGTTCACTTTATTGCAGTAATGTGGAAACAAACAAAATATTTTGGAGATATGCCTATAGTTGATTGCAAAAGCCATTACCCAAGGTCTTATCATAGACTTACAATCATATGTTCAAGTGGGACCATCAAGTGGGACCATCCTTAGGCCTGACCCCAAGAAAATAAGTATCTACATTCCAACCTGAGGGCCCAAAGCCAAGGTGGGTGCAACAGTTTTGTGGCCTTTGATTGATCAACCAACTACAGACTATGAATGAGGTTGGAGAGCACAAAGAGGTGGGACTTAGGGAGTGGATTTCTTTGAAAAGAGTTACACAGAGAGTCCCATGGGTGAGGGCCAAGCCTCGAGTAAACAGTTGCAATAGGATCCCTTGCTGACCTGCACAGGTATACTCTAGAGCAAAAGTTCTCAACCAGGGGTTATCTCAGTTCAGTGTGGGATAGGGAGGCTCCTGGCCCCAAATGGGTAGAGGTCAGAGATGCTCCTAAACATGCTACAGTGTACAAGACAGACCCCTGCAACAAAGAATTATCAACAGTGCTCAGGATGAGAAAACATGACCAAAGCTTAGGGAACACCATGCGCTGGTGTCTGACCTGTGCATAAAATATCTGAGGTGTGAAAAAACTGCTGGTTGCCTTGCTGCAGAGAAAGGAGACACTGCAACGTTGGGAAAAAAAAAAAAAAAAAAAACATATATCTGGCTGCGTGGACAAAGGGTGCATGTGCGTTCCACATGGCCAGATGTGGACCAAGGCAAGGATAGCCCACCTGGGGTTACTTTAGAAGCTGTTGAAGGGAATCATCCAGAAGGGTGAAGAGATCCCACCCACAAGATCACTCCAGTGAAAGAGTTGAGGGAAGAGGACAGATGAGCTGTCTCTGAAGAACCAAGGAAGTGTTCCATGAAGGAAAAGTTGTTTTTAATCCTTGTTGGGCACCATTGGCAGACTCAAGCCAGCTGTGACTGTTACTGTCAAGTGAGATCCCTCACCTCTCCTCCTGCTGACCCCTGAACTCCCACACACAAAACATTAATGGGTCAGAAAGTCTAGCTAGCACTCTGGAAGAACAGTGCTTGAAGAACAGAAGAGAAATATGAGAGAAGCCAAGCACACCCCCTTCCGTGGCAGGCAGTCCACCCACGAATGGCCCAAGCTGATGAAGAAGAGCAGGTTTAACTTTCAAATATGTACAATTACTTGGATGTATATATCTTAATTACTAAAATGAAACATATTGGGGGTTTAAAGTGACTTAGACATTTGCTTATTCTGAACCAATAAAACACCATCATTTCTACCAAAAATGTTCATCCAAAGGGCAGAAACAAAAATAAGCACTGTGGAAAGGCTTTAAACTGGTGAGGAAGGAAGAAATTTGGTTTTGGATCAGCCCATCCCTCAGCATGGTCATTACTTGTGCTTTCTTTATATTTATTCCTTATGAAGGGGAAGGTTTTCGGTGTAAACAACAAAGCAGGTGCACAGACAGACAAATGACCATGAGCAGGAACGTCAGTGTTGAAAGCCTAAACTTTGGTCTTTAACCAAACAGGACAAGCTACACATTCTAAGAGAAGCCACGCCATGGAAGAAAGGGGTACACAATTTCCTATGCGAGGATACCAGCCTGCTCATCCTTAAGCCTCTCTTTCTGCTAAGGTGAGAGAAGGAAAACCAACCTAGACAGACCATGAGCTTAGCAGTGACACAGTGACAATATGTGCTCCATTACCTGTCGGGGCCTTGGTGTCGGCCTTCCTGCTCTCCCGGTCCCCCTTCTGCGCCCACACGTGGACCGTGTACTCCACGCCCGGCCTCAGGCCCGTCAGGACGGTGCTGCTCTGCTCCTTCCCCACCGGAACCTCCCTGGTGTCTCCATCAGCAGAGGTGTAGCTCACCAGGTACCTGTCGATGCCGGCCTGCACCGGGGCCCAGGAGACGGTGGCCGTGTTCTCTGTCACCTGCTCGGTCACCAGGTTCTGGGGGCTGTCGATTTCTTTAAAAAAACATTTGGGAAAGACTAAGCCTTGAAGCAACATAAGAGATACCCATCACCCCATCACAGAGATTTTTATCTCCTAGAGCCCTCTTAGCACAAGACAATGGCTTTCCCATCCCAGATTCCCTGGTGGGAGTCAAGGGAGAAAGTAACCCCTGGTTCTCCACATCAAAGGACTCCTCATTATAAAGCTGACATACTTCCTTAGCTTCCAACTCCCTAAAATGTGGGAGGAACAATGTCTTCTTTAGCAACATTATGGCACATCAAAACAATCCATCAAGTACCTGGCATGATTTTGGGGTATCTAATTTACCATTCTATCAGGGGCTACTTCCCAAGCAATCGTTATAGAAGTACTATCATAATCATTGCAATGACCAGATCCTATCAGTATCTTGACTGAGTCTGCTAAAAACACAGCCACTGCACAGCTTTCCTTCTGTCTTCTAGTCGGCTGAGTGGCTCCATGAGTAGCTGTCACCGTCAGGAAGGGCAGCACGATGAGATCACCACTAGAACTCACCATCTCCTTTGAGCTTTCAGTCTCTGCTTTGCAAAGTCTCTCAACTCAAGACACATCTTTTGTCACCATGCACACCCAAATCCACACCCTCAAACTTCAATCCCCATTGACCATCTTTCTCTTGTTACCTGTCGGGGCCTTGGTGTCAGCCTTCCTGCTCTCCCGGTCCCCCTTCTGCGCCCACACATGGACCGTGTACTCCACACCCGGCCTCAGGCCCGTCAGGACGGTGCTGCTCTGCTCCTTCCCCACCGGAACCTCCCTGGTGTCTCCGTCAGCAGAGGTGTAGCGCACCAGGTACCTGTCGATGACGGCCTGCACCGGGGCCCAGGAGACGGTGGCCGTGTTCTCCGTCACCTGCTCGGTCACCAGGTTCTGAGGGCTGTCAATTTCTTTAAGAGATAAAAAAGTGTACCATTTGCCAACTCACTAATTTGTGAAAGGCCAGCACACAAACAACCAAAATGATGACCTCAACAAATTTCAGAGTGTGTTATATGCCAATAGTTGGGATAACTTATGGGTTTAATTAAGCAAGTGGTCTGAAATTTCCAAGAATGAGCCATTTGCATTTAATGAAAAGTAAGGTTTACAGACAAAGCCTATATTGAGTCTCAACTCTATAAACTTTTCTCTACAAGTTGCCTTTGAATAAAAAGAATTTGTCTTCATATACACATTTCTCCATTACCCTGGATTTACATAATGTACTCTTTTAGTTCCTGACTCCTTATACTGGAAAGCAGTTACACTTCAATAAATCTTTGCATCAGATCTAATATTTTCTTTTGGAAAAAAAATATCCAATAAGTAGAAGCTGTCAGTTCTTTCCATATAAAACATTATGTCTGAGGCCAGAGAACTTGGAGACTTTTAAAGTATTTGATGTCTAGGTGGATAAAAATAATCCTACTTGTCTGAGTTTCTATGCAGTTGAAACCTGGGTTCCACTATATCCTGGTTGCCAACTTAGAACAAACTATACAACTTAAGTCTTGGTCTCCTTGTCTCTACAAAGAAGGAAATATCAGTACCTACCTCTGTTTATGATGAATGGTAAATGAGATATTGCATAGTAAATCTTAAATATGAGCTCTTTGCTATTACGAATGTCACTTAAGGTATGAAATATCACTTTGTCCTCAAAACGTAAACCCTTAAAAGGTCAATAACCTAAGGAATCAGGTGTAATGATTAGCATGCCTTTACTCTCCTGTTTCAAAAACCACCTCTTTGAAAGGATGAGCTTTCTATGACAACAGCTTTATTTCAGACCTCTACACCATAACTTGCCAGTGTGGCCAGGCCAGCTCGGTGGGATACACAGACAAGGGAGAACATGCCAGAAGGAGCACAGGAGCTCGGAATGTACCACCAACAGCTGACATGAAAGGACAATTTATCCTGGGATTCGGAGCTGGCTTCTCCGTCCCAGCTTCATCTTTCCACACTCCACCCCTCTCACTCACCCACCCACCATAAATACCACTAAAGATAACATTACCAAGATAAGCTGATGTTAAGCCATGAAAACCAGCCTGTCATATTCCCACACCTTGGCTGTCCAGCCGCTCAGTCGTGTCTGGCTCTTTGCGACCCCATGGGTTGCAGCACGCCAGGCCTCCCTGTCCTTCTTTGCATGGGCTGCTCCCACTGCCAACAGCCGCCCATCCTTCTAGACTCTTCAGGCGTCACCTCCGCCTGTGGGCTGCCATGACCGCTCTCACCCCTACCTTTTTTCAGACTCCCATAGTTCCAGGGTTATGCTAACACAACGTAAGTCACTGCACTTTATCTTTTTCACTTGTCTTCTCCTCCCAGAGGACTGTGAGCAACGTATGAGCGCAAACCGTGTCTTCTACCTCTGTACCCCCAGAGCCCGGCTCCGTGCCTGACACCCCCGGCAGCACCGCACCAGTAGCTCCTCTAATCCGTGGTACTTATTCACACCGCCCTCATCTGTGAGCAGGGAAACCTCTTCTTTATTACAACTTTCGCTGTCTTAAAAAGGTTGACCCAGGGACTTCCCCGGTGGTCCGGTGGTTAAGAATCCACCTGCCAATGCAGGGGACATGGGTTCAGCCCTTGGTCCGGGAAGCTCCCACATGCTACAGGGAAACGAAGCCTGTGCACCACAACGACTTGAGCCCACGAGCCGAGAGCCTGTGCTGCTCAACCAGAGAGGCCACCTCAACGAAGAGCCCGTGCACCACAGCTAGAGCAGCCCCACTAGCACCTCTCGCCACAACTAGGGAAAACCCGTGCACAGCAACGAAGATCCAGCACTGTCAACATAAATAATAAACAAATGTTTTCTTAAAAGGTTGACCCACGTGTTCTATTCACAACACCCAAAATCTTGGTAAATGGAAGGCCACGTGTAATATAACCCGGGATCTGGTAATCTACGGTCCGTCCATCAGCCAAATCTGACCCACTGCCTGATTACATAAATCAAGTGTTATTAGAACACAGTCATGCCAGTTCATTTACATACTGTCTATGGCTGTTTTCTCATTTCAGTGGCAGAGTGGAGTAGACCACCAGAGACTGTGTGGTCCCCAAAGCTGAAAATATTTACTCTCTGGCCTTCTGTAGAAGGTTTTCTGACCCTGACTTTAAACAAATCTAGATCTCACCACCCTTACTGCCAACTGCCTCTTCCCCTGGAGGAGACAAAGACCACATGGCCTCAGGAGGCTCTGGACCATGAAATGCTTCCAGGTCAAATGCGGATTAACATTTCTGTGCACTGAATGTTTGTGTCTTTTCAAAATGTATATGTCGAAGATCTAACCCCTCATTTGATGGTATTTGGAGGAGGGACCCTTGGGAGGGAATGAGCTTTAGATGAGATCATAAGGATGGGGCTCCCATGGTGGGATTAATGTCTCTCTGAGAAAAAGAGGAGACCAGAACCTCCTCCTCTCCAGCACGTAAAGAAGAAGGAAGCATCTGTAAGTCGAGAAGAGGGCCTTCACCAATAAATGAATCAACTGGCATCCAGATCATGGGAATTTCCAGGCTCCAGAACTGCAGGAAATAAGGTTCTGTTGTTTAAGCCAACCAGCCCATGGTGTTTTGCTATAGCAGCCCAAGCAAGAAATAAGCACAACTATGATTTATGTAGCACTCTCTATGTCAGGTAGGGGCTTCCCTTGTAGCTCAGTTGGTAAAGAATCTGCCTGCAATGCAGGAGACCTGGGTTCAATTCCTAGGTCAGGAGAAGGAAATGGCAACCCATTCCATTATTCTTGCCTGGAGAATCCCATGGACAGAAGAGCCTGGAGGGCTACAGTCCATGCAGTCCCAGAGTTGGATACAACTTAGCAACTAAACCACCACCACCTCTATGTCAGGTACTTACATGGATTAATTCATGTAATCCTCACACTAACCCAGTGATGTAGAGTTATGTGCCCCATCTAATAGACAAGAATCTGAGGAACAGAAGTGAAATAAGTTACCCCAAATCTCTCGGCTAATAAATGGTAGAGCTGAGATTAAAACTTGGACAGTCAAGCTTCTGAAACCGTATTGCTAATTGATTATCAGCTTTTCTGAGCATCTTGACACTAAGAGACTGTCCAAAACAGAAGTCTATCAATAGGTGAATACTTTTCTAGGATTCCTGTCACGTGTGTGGGACGTCGTGGATTCCAGGATTAGGCTTTCTGAATTCAAAGTTGGTGCCAGAGGAGGGTTTAAGCAGAAGGAATGTCTGGGATATACATTCCCATGCAGCCTCAGAACACCTGCAGGCCCCAGCCAAGCAGAATGATGGGATGGAGTGAGGGAGCCCTTACAGTTTCGGAAAGCATAAAGTTAGAATTGGTACACTTGGTAAATGTTGACTCAGGAGGCAAACCATTTTCATGGTCTGAAAGACAGCTCCAGATTACACACACAGTGCCTGTGCCATCACTGCAAGCTGAGATAAGCATTCAAATTCACTGTCAGCCAAATGTTTTGAGTTTTCACATCCAAAAAAAAAATGAAAATTAGAAAGTGTTCCTCTGCTCTGAGGGAGTCGCATGTGGAATTTCAACCCACGTAAGTATGACCTTCTGATTCAAATTAAAAGGATGACCTCTTTTGCTTGAGGTTAAAAAGGGGAAAAATTCATAATTAAGAAATTTAAAATTGCTTTGGCAACCCCCTGCCCCTGCAAACAAAAGAGCTGGTGCTAGGTGGGATTCGGTCTCCTAATTCAAGAATCAATCTTCTCCCTGCCGTGAGGAAGTCTGTTTATTTAGAGATGGGAGAGAATAAGAATAAGAGACGACTCCCCTTCTCCTGTTACCTGTGAGGGCCGTGGTGTCCACCTTCTTGCTCCCCTGGTTGCCCCTCTCAGCCCACACGTAGACTTCATAGGCCTCCCCCGGCCTCAGGCCTGTCAGGACAGTGCTGTTCTGCTCCCTGGGCACCGCCGTGTCCTTGGTCTCCCCGTCAGCGGAGATGTAGCGCACCATGTACTTATCGATGACCGCCCGGACTGGGTCCCAGGAGACCGCCACTGTGTCTTCAGTCACTCGGTCGGTGACCACATTGGTTGGACTATCAATTTCTTCATAAACATAACACAAGAAAGAAAAATTAGAGAAGACCTTTGGCTGGTC
The DNA here is from genome assembly GCF_029378745.1 of Bos indicus. Taxonomy (NCBI): domain Eukaryota; kingdom Metazoa; phylum Chordata; class Mammalia; order Artiodactyla; family Bovidae; genus Bos; species Bos indicus. The sequence continues at coordinate 57,147,853 of NC_091775.1, read as the reverse complement.
AAGGTTACAACTGTTTCAAGATTGCATTCTTCTGGATGACCTGGTTCCACAGTCTGTGCAATGCAAGACTCTCTGTCATCTATGACAGGGAACAACTGGCCTCTGCTTGAACCCTAAGCTGAGAAAAGTCTTCCTGATGGATGTCCATTTTCAGACCACTGAACACATTAGAGAAAGCTCTTCCAAGTGTGTCCACTTGAAGTGGCTGCTCCTTCAAGGATGTCTACCCTTGGTATGCATGGAGAATACATCTAATTCCTCTTCCCAGAGACCATTCAGCAGGTGGATGGTCTCTTCCTATACTGTGCTGTACTTAGTCACTCAGTCATATCCGACTCTTTGTGACCCCATAGACTGTAGCCCGCCAGGCTCCTCTGTCCATGGGGATTCTCCAAGCAAGAATACTGGAGTGGGTTGCCATGCCCTCCTCCAGGGGATCTTCCCAACTCAGGGTCTCCAGCATTGTAGGTGGATTCTTCACCATCTGAGTCACCAGGGAGGCCTGGTCTCTTCCTACTTCTCCCCTAATCAAAACAGCTTCACCTCTCTAATTTATGCACTTGTAAATTAAAATCTATTATATTGTATTATAAACTTATATTACCAACTTCCCACTTAGTTTCTAGAATTGGCATTTACATCTAGACGTGTTCTTGTCTTTCCCTTTTCATAGAAAAATTCCCAGAACTCAGTCCATTCATTCAACAATTCACTGAGCATCCATTCCATGCCATGGAGTATAATGGCTCTCAGGAATCACCAATTAACAGGACAGTCAAAAATCCCTCTTCATGTAGACTTCATATTCTAGAAGGACTAACCCAGAACAAAATGTCACAGACACGTTACCCCTCAATAACAGCCTCAGCCCAGAGCCTCAGAAAATCCCAGTTACCCCAGGGGTTTTCAACCTTTGTCAACCAAGGACACCTACTAAGTACCACCACCAGAGGGTCTACTTCAGAAGGTCTGAGATATGCCCTGACATCTCTATTTAAAAAATAGATACACAAAACTGCACAGGTGATTCTGATGTCCATCAAAGGTTGAGGATCTCCACATTAAACCACATCTTCCCAATTTTTGCATATCATACATGTCCTGGACCCACCATTTATCCTCATTATATTTTATCTTGCAGATTCCATTTATAATGTAGTCTTTCATCCAAGATGCCCACTTTCCTTTCCAGGTTCTTACCATTTGCAAACTTAATAAGTGATTCATCTGAGTGCACCCATCAAGGTCACTGATAAAGATGCTTGCCCCAAGACCCCGCCTTACATATAGACTGGTATCCTTCTGGGTGAAGACACAGAAAGGAAATCTGAGCATTTTTCTTCTTCCTCATCCTGCTCCAGTTCTCTTGGCCAAGGATTTTCCAGCAGAGAAGTTACAACTTTACATAGCTATGTTCTCTGACACCAGTGCACTTTTCTTGAGCACAGCGGCTGTGTTTTGTGTGCAAGGAAATGAAAGACATTCTATCACCTCAGACAGTGCATATTTTAGTTAATAAATCAACTGCCATTTATTGACCACATACTAAGTGCCAGGTGCTTTTAATTCATGACTTTATCAGACCTCATAGTAACAACATAAGGCATTCACCAGGTCCTCCATGTACTAGTTTGCAAAATTAATAATGGTTACCATTTTGAGATCACTAATTATACGCAAGACTCAGAGAGATTAGATAAATCGCCCAAACTACACAGACAGTAAATGGTAGATCCTGATTCCTTCTTTAAACAATCATTGAGTGTCTACTTGGAGCCAGAGACTCAGCAGTGGTATGAGTTAAATTGTGTCCCCTTACCAAAAAGATAAATCTAAGTACTAAACCCCAGCACCTCAAAATGTGACTTCATTTGGAGGTCTAGAGATATAGGGTTAAAATGAGGTCTTTATGGTGGTGGAACCGATCCTTACAAAAGGGGGAAATTTGGACACAGACACATTCAAATGGAAGACAAGATGAAGACACTCAAGGAGGAGACAGGCATGTGAACAGGCACCCCAGTGTTCACTGCAGCACTGTTCACAAGAGCCAAGACATGGAAGCAGCCTAAAGGTCCATCAACGGAGGAACGGGTAAAGAAGATATATATTAGTATGTATCCATATACACACACACAATGGAACACTACTCAGCCAGTAAAAAGAATGAAATAATGCTATTTGCAGCAACATGGCTGAACCTAGAGAATGACTTCTCAGTAAGTCAGAGAAAGAGAAACATCATATGATATCCCTTATATAATGGAATCCTAAAAAGCCATGATACAAATAAACTTATTTACAAAACAAAAACAGATTCCCAGACTTCGAGAGCAAACTTACGGTTGCCAGAGGGAAGGATGGGGGGAAGGGATAGTTAGGGAGTTTGGGATGGACATGTACACACGGCTATATTTAAAATGGATAACCAACAAGGACCTACTGTATAGCACAGGGAACTCTGCTCAATGTTATGTGGCAGCCTGAATGGGAAGAGAGTTCGGGGGAGAATGGATACGTGTATGTGTACGGCTGAGTCCCCCTGTTGTCCACCTGAAACTATCACAATATTGTTGATAGACTGTACTCCAATACAAACAAAAAAGTTAAAAAAAAAACAAAACACAAAGATTGCCAACAAACCCCAGAGGCTGGAAGGGACAAGAAAGGATCCTCCCCTTGAGCTGTCGGAGAAAATGTGGCCCTGCTGACACCTTGATTTCAGACTTCCAGCCTCCACAACCAAGAGACACTCAATTTGTTTTAAGCCACTCAGGTTTTGGTACTTGGTTATAGCAGCCCTGGGAAACTAATATAAGCAATGAAGAGAATAAAGACCCTCAGCCAGGGAGCTTACATTCTCTTGGAAGAGCCAAACAATAAACAAGTGGGGATAGTGTTAGGAAGCCCAATAGGGCAAGGTAAAGGAATTAGAAAGTGAGAGAAGAAAGACACTTGGGATTTTAGAAGGAAGGCCAGTGAGAAGGTAACATCTGAGCAAAGAGCAAAGTGGAATGAGGCATCGGGCCATGGACAATCTGGGAGACCTCACTTCAGGCAAAGATAGCAGCGAGCTCAAAGGCCCTGCTCCATGTATTCGGGGAACAGCAGTAGGCCAGGGCATCAGGACAGAGTAGATGAGGGGGTTGAGTGGCTGAAAGTGAGGCTAAGGAGGCAAGGGGATGCCTTTGAAAGTCATTGTAACAACTTGGCTTTTGCACAGAATGAGATTAGAAGCTTCTGGGGGTGGCAGAGGCGGGCGGTGGCTCACAGAATAGTATGATCTGACATGTTATAAAAGGACCCCTCTGGCTGCTGGAGAGAGTACAGACTATCGCAGGTCAAGAGCAGAGTCCCCTAGGAGGCCGCTACAACAGTTAATGTGTGAGATGACAGGAACATGGACAATTGTGGCAGATGAAAGAGGACTGGGGAGACTGCAAAGACAGAGCTGCCAGAGTCTGCTCGGGAATTTGACATGACTATAATGACTTGTTGGTTTGGGTCTTGAGCAATTTGCAGAAAGTGGCGACATTTACAGAGATGGGGAGATCTTTGGTACTGGTATTACAACAAATGCTAAAGGAACTTCTCTAGGCAGGAAACACAAGAAATGAGGAGATATGAGGGAGGGTAGAGTCTCCAGAAGAGGCTGAGGAGAGGAATAGGACCAAAGGTTTGCTTTTGGACTTATTAACTGGTAACTGGTAGAGTCAAGATTTGAATCCAGTCCCATCTACCTAAGACTACAAATTTCCACCTTATACCACTACCATTGGCCTCTTCTTCTTTGTTTAGTATTTATTTGTTTAGCTGCATCCAGCCTTAGTTGTAGCACACAGGAACTTCATTGTGTTACGCGGCATTTCAGGCAGACTCTCTAGTTGTGGCACGGGTTCAATCGTTGCACATGCAGGCTTAGTTGCTCCGAGGCAAGTGAAGTCTTAGTTCCCCCACCAGGGATTGAACCCATGTCCCTGGCATTGCAAGACCGATTCTTAACTGCTGGACCACCAGGGAAAGGCCCCCATCAGCCTCTTCTTACAGAACTATGACTACTACTAAGAATGCAAAAAAAGTGTAAGCGTTAGTCGCTCAGTCGTGTCCAACTCTTTACAACCCCATGGACCATAGCCCACCAGGCTCCTCTGTCCTTGGGATTCTCCAGGCAAGAATACTGGAGTGGGTTGCCATTCCCTTCTCCAGGGGATCTTTCCAACCCAGGGATCAAACCTGGGTGTCCCATACTGCAGGCAGATTCTTTACCATCTGAGCCACCAGGGAAGCCCACTGCTAAAATGATAATAATCAGTTGCAAATAAAATAAAATATGATCTGAAAATTTCTTGTGACCTGAAATCCAGCAGCACTGGTGGATTGGAACTTGGAGGGGCAACTAGAAAGAGGACATGGTCCCAGGCTGTCACCTCTGGGAGACTGGGGCTGGGTGTATCTCACACCCACTGGCAAAGTGGGTCTCTTGGGATGAAAGGGCAGTGCGTTCAGAACACAGACACCAGAAGAGCCTAGTCCTGGGCCTCCGGAGGCTCAAGCAGGCTCTACGAGGATGCTCAGGAGAAAGTGTGTACCCTGAGGGACAGGGCTCCCTCCTCACCCCATTACCCCTTTCTGTGCAAAGCATGATTCTGCACATTCAGGGAGGATATGAAGAGAGCCTCCAATGGTGATATGTCACTTTGGGGAAATCAGTGCTAAACTGGGAGTGGGGACACTTTGACTGGCAAAGTGAGGATGGGGAACACCCAGAGAGTCCTGCCTCTTGAAGTCCCTGGTCCCCACCCTCTCCCACATCTGTACAACCCCCAGGCCTCTCACCACCTCCCCCTGCCCCAGATCAGTACTTGTCACTATGGCTGCCAGGACCCTCAGCCCAGGCCCACGGCGTTGTAGGGTGAGGGCTGCCTGAGTGTGCAGCCCTGTCAAGATCCATCAAATCCACATGGCTAGATGGAGGAAGCCTTATGTTTTTATAATCAAGTTTGATAGAATAATATATGAAAAGCACCTGGCATGTAGTATGTGGTCCATCAATGGCACCTGGCTTTTTCAACACTATAGTTTTACAGGTCATTCGCAAAAAGTGAGCTTATGTAACACACCTCTTCTTAGAGAAGAAAAAGCACATAAGGAATGAGCATGAGACAAAGGGCCACCTATAGGATTACACACCAATTTAGCTCTGTGGCAGCCACTACAATACTCTAATATCTGGGAAACAGAGATCAGAAAGATTAGAGAATGACCCTCAAAGAAGAAAATGAATGTTTCCATATATCCCCTCGTTTTTGGATTTCCTTTCTATCTAGACAACCACAGAGCATCAAGGAGGTTCTTGCTAGTTTACTATTTTATACATAGTTGTGTATATTATATATGTCAACCCCAATCTCCCAATTCATCCCACCTCCTCTTTCCCTGCTTGGCGTCCATACACTTTTTCTCAACAACTGTGTCTCTATTTCTGCTTTGCAAATAGGTTCATCTGTACCATTTTGCATATATATAACTGATTCACTTTGCTATATAGCAGAAACTAATACAACATTGTAAAGCAACTATACTCTGATAAAATGTTTTTAACATAAACAGTAATGAGGGCAGGCTTGCCTTTACATATAATAAAATTATGATAAGTCCAAAAAAAAAAAAAAAAGAAAGATGAAGGAAATCTTCTTCTAAAAAAAAAGAAAGAAAAAGAAACTGAATATTGTCTTTCCATCACTGCCTGTGCATTAAGGACAGTCCTAAACAGACGTGTTAGACTGCATCTGTCCCACTTGGGTGAACAGGGCTAAGCTACCACCAAGGATTATGGGAACCGATCCAGGGAAGTACAGATTTCTGGCACAAGGCCTGATTTTGACACACAGCCCTGAGGCTCCTCCTCCTCCCCACAACAGTCCCAGCACCCCCAGGAACAGAGAAGAACCAGGAAAAAGCCATCTCGGCTATGAAGAGTGAGAAGGTAGGAGGCAAAATACAATCATAGCATGTCAGAGTTACAGAGACCTCACTCAGAGAGGACATGTGACTTCTCCAAACTCATAAAGTCAGTGAGAGGCCGGGCTAGCCTGGAACTCGGGAGTCCCCACCCCCTTTCTCTCAACTCCCTAAAAACAGCAACAACAACTTAAGTGTTTAAGAGGCTCTTTAATGAGCTGCTCCTCTCCTTGATAAATTTCAGGATGGGAATCGGATGCCAAGATACAGATGTAGGAGGAAAGCCTCAGTGATAGGACCCCCCGCAATGCACTACATCACTGGAAGGAGCCAGCTTACCAGGACCAAGACCTCCCTCTCTGCCAAGAATGAATATGGGGGTCATAAACAGTCTTTTCCATGGAACAAAGCCTTTTAGTAGCCTGCTGCAGCTGGCCAAATCTGAGATGAATCACAGCCGTGGCTCAACTGGGAGATGGGCCCTCCTGCCCTGGCCCCAGCTTCCTCCTCAGGCTGCAATCTCCCACCTGCTGGACACTAGCAGCCCTGGTGGGAACTTTCTCGGGGCCATGGGAGGTGAGGGACATCTAAGACAAGAGTTATGAGGCTTGATAGGAGAGATTCACTTTTGAGTGCATGTATTAGGTGGCGCCAATGGTAAAGAACCTGCCTGCCAGTCCAGGAAACATTAGAGATGCGGGTTCGATTCCTAGGTCGAGAAGATCCCCTGGAGGAGGGCATGGCAACCCATACCAGTATTCTTGCCTGGAGAACCCCATGGACAGAGGAGCTTGGCAGGCTGTGATCCACAGGGTCGCAAAGAGTCGGACACGACTGAAGTGACTTAGCACACACACACTCAAATAAAGGTGAGCCCCATTTCAGAGAGATCTACAAAACTGGGGATACAGAAAAGGCTAGTGAGGAGTTCTAGCACGTAAGGACAGGTTTTTCTACTTTATGACAAGATTCCCCCACACGGTTGGGTAGGGTTACAGCTGTCCTGGGTTTATGCTGACACCCTCAACAGCACGGGTCCACACTCCAACCCATGGCCACAGGCTTAGGGACAGCCTTCTCCATTCACAACAGCCACATGTGAGCCACCTAGCTGGCATGTGGAAAATGGCATAGTCAGGGCCTAAAATCTACGGAGACATGGGCTTGAGGGCAGGGACGGGGACAGGGCCTACACTACTGTTCTGAAGGTGAGTTCACTGAAGAGAGATGTATAGTACCTCTTTAGTAGAGCTATAGTAGCTACGTTTTCTCAGGTCTCCTCCACTGCTGTTCATTGTGGCAATAAAATTATTCAAAAGATATCATATGTAGAGAATGTGCTCACAGAGATCAATCCATCTTCCTGCTGTCCTCGTCTAACTTTGCTTCTGGAAAGCAACTCTAAACTCAAATGTCATTCACTACTTTACTCTGAATCTCCTAAACTTTGTAGGCCTCAACAGTCTCATCTGTAAAATGGGAATAACAATGCTTGCAATGTTAGTAGAAGGACCAAAGATAATGTTCATGAAGCCCCTCGGTACCTAGAACACAGTGGGGCCTCAAAGGCTAGAGATTCTCATTATTTTTCAGCTACAAGGTGTAGGTGTGAGGTGGCTGTGAGAGACAGGAGTTCTGAATGATACGGGAGCTCATCTTGCAACAAAAAGGAGTTAGAGAAGGAAAGTTTTAGGGGCTGGGCCATTTCAAATGAAGCACTGTGTTTGGGAAGAAATGACAAGTGAAAAGGATAGTAAGAGTTGCCAAAACTTATTTCAGAGCATAGTCTCAGGGGAAAAGTTCTGAGAAAATTGTTAACAAGTGAATACGCTAGACCGTATGTTCCAATGTGCCTGGGAACACGTGAGATTATGAAAAAGCAAGGGGTCCTTTGTTTCAGACTCACTATGGAAAGGCATGAATTACAGACGTTATTACAAAATCATAAACATAAAAAAGTAAGAGAAGGAATTTGAAACTCATGCAGTCCAACTTTCTATGTTACAGATGGAGCGTCACCTCTCCTGGTCTGAGGGGCCTGCCTCTCTGGTCATCTGATGTGATGCAGTTGTGAGGGTCTGATGGGGAAGTTTGGGAACACTTCTCCCTGGAGACACTGGCCTGGCTGATGTGTGCTTCTCCAGAAGCTAACCTGGTCCTGAGGTTTTTAGAAGTGCTTTTCAGTGCACTTTGAGCATGTTAACAGGGTAAGATTTTTCAGTCAACACTTTCTCTTCCATGGTCTGAGTTCCGCTGAGTGATTCGTTAAATGAAAAATATCTGAACTGTGCCAGCTCCACCCTGTACATGCATATGCCATTCTTATATTCCAGTGTGTTTTTCCATCGCACGGAATGCAAAACATCTGGAGAAAAGAGAGATTCTTCCCCTCCCTCTTAAATTAACTAACAGTCTAGCCAGGTGTGAGAGTGTTTCCTGACCTTAGAAATTATTGTGTCTTTTTTGGTCATGTTAATAAGGCACATAATACAAATTTATTTGCAATCCAATAAAATATCCCATCCTGCTTTTAGAATATAATAAGCAATAAAGATATTTCTTGAACACTCATGTTCTAGCTAGGATAATACACTTGAAAGTTTAATTGGCAATTCAAGGCCATTTGTAATTAAATGCTCTAGAAATTCAAGGGCAAAAATGGTTGCCATTTAACATGGTCCTAGAAGGCCTCAGTGGAGCCGCCAGTGTAGGGGCTGACCCTGGAGGGATGTGTGATGTTACTGCTGTGAGCCCTCGAAGGGCAGGGACCAGGGCTCGTCATCTATATATCTAAAGGAACCATGTCTCTAGGACCCAATGATACTTGGCAATTAATGTTCGTTGAACTGACTTAATTGACAGCTAGAGATAACAGTAGAGAATTTTCCAGGCAGGGGTAACAACATGAACAAACCCACGAGGTAGAGAGAAGTCTTCTGTGTTAGGGAACCCCAAGAAGAGTCCAGTTGCAGGAAAGCTTCCTGGTGGGAAATTCTGGGCACGACAGTGGCCCAGGTTGGATGGGCCCACAAAAGCCAAGATAAAAGGACTCTATCTTACCCAAGACAATGAGAAGTCACAGAATTTTTTTAGTCAGGGAGTAAACAGTATGAAAATTAACCAGAAATTCCCTGGTGGCTCAGACGATAGAGAATCTGCCTGCAGTGCCAGAGACCCAGGTTCAATCTCTGGGTCATGAAGATCCCTTGGAGAAGGGAAGGACAACCCACTCCAGTATTCATGTCTGGAGAATTCCACGGACAGAGGAGCCTGGTGGGCTACAGTCCATGGGGTCACAAAAGACACGACTGAATGACAGAAACTTTCAATTTCACAATGAACAGGGAAATAAATGTAGGTGCCCTTTTAGTTTTGCGTTCACCAAAGTGGACATCCGGGCTTCCAGACCCAGCCCTGTCACTTCCAAGCTGGGCAATCTTAAGCTTAATTTCTCTAAGCCTCAGCTGTCTCATATGTGACTTAGAAATAATAATAAGACCTACCACACAGGATCATAATCAGAACTAAATGAGATAATTCATGAGCAGTGCACAGTTAGTATAATGCCTGGGGCATGGTAAGCTCTCAATTAATTCACAGCTAAAGAAAAAGCCTCTAGAAGCAAGGAAAGTCCTGCCATTTTCCAGCTCACTGATGGTGATTCACTAGTCCACCGTTCATGCAGGCTGTACAGTATACACTGTATGGTTAAAAATTAATGTATATTTTATTCTTTATGATCGCCCAACTATATAATTCTTTCACATCCCAGCTATGCAATCTGTTAGGCAACTGAAACAGTGAATTCAATTCTTGCACCATCTCACTCTTATTCTCACCACCCCAACCAGCTACTGCCAGGACTGAATTGAAAAGAACTACAAAACTTTTCAAGAAAGTCTCCAATTCAAATATCCCTTCTTTGCCGGCTCCAAGGATTAGCCTTTACCCAGCGGCATCAAGCTCACAGCCTCCCAACATGACTTGGCAGGAGCACAGAGTGTTTGCACGAGGCTCACAATTCAATACGGGCTCAAGCACTGTCTAAAAACTAAAAATTACATAGGACATCTTGCATATAAAACTACCATGATTTCAAATTCTTTTCTGATTAATAAATTACAAACTTACTGTCAAATATTACTGATTCAGAGCAACATTTGTCATCATATATTTTCTTAATCCACAGATTCTAAATCTATTGCTACTCCCCTGCGAAAGTCTTTAATATCCCTTGACATTTTAAAGCAAACTCCCTGAGTGTGTTTGTCATGAAAAAACACCGAAATGACAAGCAAAAAGTTATAAATCACCTGTCTTGGGTACTGTGGAGCCGTGTGCCTAAGTCCAAGATAATAAATGCCTTGGAAAGAAGTCAGTGATTGAAGCTATTAAAATAAGCAGAAAGGTGTTGGAAACGGCCTATCCCCTTGACTCCAAGAGCCAGGTGGAGATTTTCAACAGCAAGAAAAATGTGAGATAGAACAAGTTTGCTTCCCCTCTCCTGCCCCGCACTCCTCCGCCAGAAATGTCAGTACACAGAGAGACTGGCTGTCTCTATACACAGAAGTACAGAGTTTTTATCCAAAGAGGAGTCAGCCAAGAATATAGCAGAATGAGAGCACAGGATGCATTCACAGTGCCTCCACGCGGTTCTTACCTGTCCTGCCATTCAGAAGAATCGGCTTGCCCTCGAGGTCTCCCCTCATGGGGATGACTGTGATCTTATATTCCGTCCCCGGCTGCAGACCTGGAAACAAGCAGCCAGTGCCGGGTTGAGAACGGGCTCTGGACCCTGGAGCCCCGGCACTGCTCTTCCGGGGATTCGGCAGAGCGAAGGGTGAGGCTGTGCGTCTCCCCTCAAGACTACAATCTACCTAAGGCAGCTAAAGAGCTGCAGGTCCAGTGGAACATGAGGCATCACTGAGGAGCTTACGGGCCAGATGGATGAGATGAATCTGATGAGGCTCTGGTTTCTTCCTTGGGCCATTAAGCACACATTTCCCAACTGTATTTATAGCCCAAATGTTTTTCTGCTCCCGACAATCATTTTCCCTCAAAAGTTTCTTTCCTTCCTATTGTAATAATTCACTTAACTTCTTCCTCTTTATTTTCTTTTTGTCTTCACTCTACTTGGCCTTTTCTGTTTCTTTTTTGTTCTTAATTTTTGTTGTTTCTCTGTAGCCGCCACCTGAATGCTTGTTCCTTGTGGCACAAAAATTCAGACTTTGGTGACAAAATGCAGGCAAATGGTAGCATGTATGAGGCACAAAACATTGAGAACCCCAAGATGACCTCTCAAGACAGAAATCAGAGGGTGGAAGGCAGGACAAAGCCCCAGAGGAGGACGTACCAAGGAGCTGGTAAACCTCAGGGCCCCTCACTTGCACCAGCCCCTTCCAAGGCCATGTGCGCGGGCATTCATGCTTATGTGCTACTTTTCTTAAAGAGGGTCCTGAAAACTGTGCAAGCCTCAGGTGCCACAAAACATTACCCAGCCCTGTGTGGCCCCGTTGTGTTTGCAGCCATCTGATTTCCAGTCTTCCAGTATTTGCTCAGTCACCTGGGATGAGGAATGCCCCACTCCTGGCCGCCTAGCTCAACTCCTTCCACATATGATGCTGAACAAACCAAGTTCAATCAATTTCTCAATGTCTCTCTCTCTCCCACACCACACACACACACACACACACACACACACACACACACACACACACACACACACACATACACACACACTCCGTTCTTCCAAAAAGAAAGCCTGTCTGCCAACAAATCCCCTCTGAGACACAGAGGCTTCCAAGGGGTTAGCTGACTTGGAAGAACATTTCAGATGTGTAATCTGCGACCTGGGTGCTCCAAGATCCTGGAGTCAGCCCTGGGATGCTGGAGCAGAGTCTTCAGGCCCCTCAGAGTGGGCTCACCTCTGTGAGCTCCTGGAGTCAGGGTTCAGGTGATTCTCGAGGCCTCAGAATCCTCTGTGCACAGCGCTGCAGCTGCTGGTCCCCACTGCTCACACCGTCCCCACCTCAGCATCCACACCAAGCATCTCACATCCCCAGTGCTGGCTCTTACCCGTGATGTCGTATCGGCTCTTGGGGTCACCGCTCTTGGGCACGGTGACCTCGGCCACCTCCTGCCCTGTCAGGGGGCCATACTGCAACTTGTAGTAGTCCACCTCGGTCAGGGGGTTCTCCCATTCCACGTCAAGGGAGTTCTCCGTCTCATCCGTCACCCAGGCAGTGCCAGGCACAGCAAGATCTAGTGCAGGGGTCAGGGAGGGCAAGAGAAAGCGGTGAAGACCAGGGCTCCCCGTCTGTAACAGGCCGTTGGCTACCAGGTCAGCTCCCTTTCTTGACACTCTGAATGGAGGCTGCAGCCCCAGGACATGTCCTTAAAATGTGTTCTAGAACTTCCAAAGCAGCACATAACTGTTGGTTTTCACACTGTCTATGGAGGACAGACTTTCTTCCAGGAAAACTTCTTCCCTATCCTAGCCCATCAGATGCCAAGCAACCCTCCCCGTCCACATTGCCATGGCCAAGCCCCGAACCTCAACTCTGAGGCCAGCCGTCAACATTCTCGGCGTTGGGGGCAGTCACACTGCTCTGAACCAAACATTCACTCTTTAGCTCTTCAGAGATGCAGCCCCTTGAGAGACAAGACCCTCAAGGCCATGTAGAGTTTGGGAAATATATTTCAAATTTCTTGGAATGCAACACTGGTAATACAACCAGCTCCTTCCTTGTCTCCCAAATTACAGTTGCTTCCCCTTCCTCAAATTCTCCTGTAAGATTTACCCCTAGGCAAAACTGTAAAGTAGCAGAATTTTAGCTTGGTCCTTTGAAGGATTCTTCCTGCACCTTCTACCAAATTTTAGCACCTCTCCCAGATACCTGATATCCTCAGCAGCTCTACCTATTGATCCCGTGAAGGAAGAAAGTAACTGTGCATAGTTCTTCATGCCCTGCTGGCTCAGTCAGTAAAGAATCCACCTGCAATGCAGGAGTTCAGTTGTTAAGTTGTGTCTGACTCTTTGCAACTCCATGGACTATAGCCCATCAGGCTCCTCTGTCCATGGGATTTTCCAGGCAAGAATACAGAGTGGATGGCCATTTCCTTCTCCAGTGCAATGCAGGAGACTGGAGTTCAATCCCTGGGTTGGGAAGATCCCCTGGAGAAGGAAATAGGACACCCACTCCAGTATTCTTGCCTGGGAAATTCCATGGACAGAGGAGCTAAGCAGGTTACAGTCCATGGGGTTGCAAGAGTTGGACACGACTGAGGAACTAAACCATACTACTGCCACACGAAGTATTAATGGCTAAATGTTCACCCATCCACTCAAAAGAAAATGAAAATATGATGCCTGTTACCAAGGAACGGATTGCTGGTGTGGCTCTGTGGGAAGGACTTTTGGGTGCTGGTGTTGGAGAGGGGTCTGGGGTCTCTGGGAGTGCTTTGAATTCCAATGGCCACATCCCAGGCCAGTGTCAGCTGGTCTGAAGTTTGGAACAGGAAAGCCAAGCCCTAGACTCTCAGCCTCACCCCTCTCCTCACCTCCTATGCCTTGGTTCTGAAGGTGTTCCCAGCAGGCTGACTAACCCCTTGTCAAGGACAAAGAACAGAGAATTTGTGCATCGGTCAAGGGGCAAAATCTCAAGGCCTGTGGCTCTAAGTGTTTCTGAATCTCTCTGTTATGGATAAAGAGCTTCACGGAGCCTTTTCCCTGAAGCACTCCCTCTCAAGCTCTGCCTTTCACCTGCCAGCCTCCAGGTTCTTCCCTCAAAGATGGCAATTCTTTGAGGGAACAACAGGTCAAGAGGTGAATAATGAAAAGACCCAAGGGTTACAGAAGGGGCACCACGTGGCTCACAAGTGAAAAAGCAGGAACTTCATGAAAGAGCGCAAGGTGAGCATGGGGATAAGTGTCTCTCAGGCTGAGGTTCCCCAGAGGAACAAACCAGAAAGGGTTTCACTTGAATTGGATTAGACGACTTTGCAGGATTAGTCGTCTTTGCAGGAGTTTACAAGTCCCCAGGGCAAGAGACCAGGAGGGGTTGCTAAGACTTTCAGAACTGTCAGAGCAGATGTCTCTGCTCTTCACTGAGAGACTGTGGGCACTGTCCTGGCTGAAGACAGGGGCAGTCAGACAAAAACAGAAAGAGAAAAGCAGCCCAACAGCAGGGGGCTGGCTTGACTCTCACAGGTGGGCCTCTGTGTTCTCCCATTGAACATACACAATTTCACAGGGACTTCCCTGGTGGTTCAGTGGGTAAAACTGTGCTCCCAATGCAGGGGCCCAGGTTCCATCCCTTGTCAGGAAACTAGATCCCACATGCATGCCACAACGAAGATCCTTTAGTGCCACAACCAAGACTGGGAGCAGCCTAAATAAATAAAATCCAGTTCACAGGACATCAGCAGCAGACAAATTAAGATGAAACAAGACCATTCCAAGATCACGTCCACACATAGGCAAAACATGAACATTGTCCAAATCACAAAAATGACTAAACACCCTCCCTTCTGACTAATATGAGTGACTATTCCCCCTCCCTTTTTTTAAACCAATGACAGCTTTAGTCTCCCTCTAGTCTGCCCTCTTTCTAGATAAGATTCACGAAGATACCAATCACAGGATTATCCCCAGTTCATGACAATATGCAATCGAAAGTAAATCCCTGCTTCCCTAACCCTTCTCTCAGATCACCGAATACAAGCCCAAATCCTACCCCAGACCCCTCAAACGCTGTCTTCCTGAGACACCCACAGTCCCTCGTTGTGTGCACTTCTGTGAGGCAACAGTCAATAAACCCAACTTGTTCAACTACAGGGCTGTTCTGAGAGGTCTTTGGCTAGAGGGCATTGACGACGGCAATCACAAACTGTCCTCCCAAAGAGGATAAGTCCTTCACGCTCTTTCAAACACTGAGCTACCCCTACCCTTTTCTATTCTTACCACCAAAATGGACAGGCAGCCAGATATTTCTGCAAAGACACTGCATTCCAAAGGCCCATCCACCTGGATCTCCCTGGACTTTCCTTGAGAGTTTAGGGAAAAATAGAGGCAGCTCATTTTATCACACCTAGAACAGTGCCTTTTTGTTTTTTTCAAGTCATTCAGTCATGTCCAACTCTTTGCAACCCCATGGACTATGGACCCTAGACTTCATGGAATTCTCCAGGCCAGAATACTGGAGTGGGTAGCCTTTCCCTTCTCCAGGGGATCTTCCCAAACCAGGGATCAAACCCAGGTCTCCCACATTGCAGGCAGATTCTTTACCAGTTGAGCCACAAGGGAAGCCCAGGACAGTGCCTGGCAATGTTCAAGTAAATGTTCAATAAAGTATGCTGAGAAAAGGAATGAATTTGAACCCTTGAAGATCTAGGCTGTCTCAGGTACTTTCATAGGAATGAATAATTTCTAAAGAATAAGCAGTGATGCTTGTCCTTACAAACATCTTGGTAGCATTTAGTGGTGCCCTAGAGATTCTGTCCCTCCAGATCCATCTGCCTTCCTGTTCTGTATCCCAGATTATGACCTCTATGAAATGTATTAGCTGGGTTCCCTGGCCCTCTGATTTCTGGTCATGTGCAGTCAGTGAGAGTCACCAGAAGACCAGAGGGCAGACAGAGAGTTTGGGCAACTGTTCTCCTTCACTGCCTCCTGATGAGGACACAGTGGACTACCTGTGTTCCTCTACCAAAGGAACAGGCAGCCATCTCCTAAAGCTCTTTCTGGGTTCCAGTACCAACTTCCATCCCCTGTCCCTTCAGACTGGGGTGGATCCCCACTGACGCTAGTCCTGGAGTATTTCATCATCCAAACCCTACCTATACCTTTATAAATAACCTCTTCACTAAACTTTCTAAGCTGCCCCATTTGTTCCCTCTCTTTCCTGCTAAGATGAATCTAACTGATACAGGTGGCCTCAGCAGACCCCCAATCATACGAACTTGACCTTGTTCAGAGGCTCAGTGAGGGCGTGAGGATGCAGGTGTCCTCCATGGCTGCTTGTACATGGGTGCCAGGGTAAGCAGAGAAGACTCTTGAGAGTCCCTTGGACAGCAAGATCAGACCAGTCAATCCTAAAGGAAATCAATCCTGAATATTCATTGGAAGGGCTGATGCTGAAGCTGAAGCTCCATTACTCTGGCCACCTGATATGAAAAGCTGACTCACTGGAAAAGACCCTGATGCTGGGAAAGATTGAGGGCAGGAGGAGAAGAGGATGGCAGAGGATGAGATGGTTGGATGGCATCATCAAGTCAAGGGACATGAACTTGAGCAAACTCTGGTAGATGGTGAAGGACAGGGAAGCCTGGTGTGCTGCAGTCCATGGGGTTGCTAAGAGTCAGACTCAACTGAGCAACTGATGAATAACAATCTCAGGAAATGGAGAACAGCCTGTAATTCCCAATCCAGCAGGCTCCATCACTGGCTTGGAGGAGCAGTGCGAGCGGAATAAGAATGGAGACTTTTCCTCAGAACCTAGGATTGCAGCAGCTGTGTTTTACAAACTCCAAACCAGAGTAATGGCCTGAGTAGTAGAATGGTACTTGTGGGGACAATGGAAAAAGATGTATAGAGCAGGACCTCTCCTGGGAAACCTGGCTGCTTCCTCACCTGTGGTGGCCAGTAAATGCTGTGGGCTGCTGGAAATGTCTTTCTTCACGTTGCGCAGGGTCACAATGTACTTGGTTCCAGGCAGCAAACCAAGGATCTCGTAGCGGTGCTGCTCCTTGGGCACTTTGATCTGCTTCACAGAGAGCTCCTTTCCCAGTGGGTAGTAGCTGAGGAGGTAGTGGTCCACCTGGCTGGAGGGCTCCCAGCTCACCAGCAGGGAATCCTCCGTGCTCTTGAGCAGCTGCAGTCCCTGGGGGGCGACCACTGCACACAGAACAGGAACAGGGGTGGAGACAGTGAGGGAACAGGGGTGGGGATCCATAGCCAAAACGTATTCCTTGAGCACCTACTTTATATTGGGTTGGCCAAATCATAGTACCTGGACAAACCCAAATGAACTTTATGGCCAATCCACTGCTTAACACTATGAAGGTGGGTGTGGAGGATACACAGCCTGGGTAAGGCACCGTGGTGGACCCCCAGAAGTTACTATCTAGTTAGAAGTTAATATTGACCGCTTATGTTGCCAGTGATGCTCCAAGTCTTAGTTCAAAACCATTCAACCTATGCCTTTAGCAGAAGTTAACATTAATCTTTAAACAGTCCAGAGATGAGAAAGAAAGGTACAAAAAAAAAAAGAGAGAGAGAAAGAGAGGGAGAGAGAACCAGCTGGGACCAAGATGGTGAATATGACCTCCAGCAGACCCTGAGTCTCACTCTACCCTGAATTTCTATAGTGGCATATTAAAGGACATGCCTACCAGCAGCCTTGACTGGGACATTAGGAGTCAAAAAAATGATAAAAAGAGAGTGGCACCCCACTCCTTTGAAAAAGCACTGTTCCTTCTCAGGTAGACTAATGTACACAGCTCGCCATCATTAACTTCACTCCTCCTTCCTTTGTTTTTCCTCTTCAAAATTAAACCTCTCTTGCTAGGTGGGCCAGAATTTGACCTGTGCACTTAGTCCCCGCTTCTCCCTTCTTTGACCGCTGAATAAAGCTTGTGCTGTAGGGATCTCAGCTTAGGTTTTGTTATTGGCAGCTAGAACTGCAGCCCTCCCCCAGCCAGGCAGAGATCCTCAGCAGGGCCAGGGCCGGAGCAGGGTCT
The DNA here is from genome assembly GCF_029378745.1 of Bos indicus. NCBI lineage: Eukaryota > Metazoa > Chordata > Mammalia > Artiodactyla > Bovidae > Bos > Bos indicus. The sequence continues at coordinate 57,130,153 of NC_091775.1, read as the reverse complement.
ACAAGACTTCATTCAGTAACACCTACACACACACACATACTAGATCACCTAAGACTCCTGCTGCTGCTGCTGCTAAGTCGCTTCAGTCGTGTCCGACTCTGTGCGACCCCAGAGACGGCAGCCCACCAGGCTCCTCTGTCCATGGGATTCTCCAGACAAGAACACTGGAGTGGGTTGCCATTTCCTCCTCCAATGCATGAAAGTGAAAAGTCAAAGTGAAGTCGCTCAGTCGTGTCTGACTCTTAGCAACCCCATGGACTGCAGCCTACCAGGCTCCTCCGTCCATGGGATTTTCCAGGCAAGAGTACTGGAGTGGGTTGCCATTGCCTTCTCCCCATGGGATTCTGGAGTAGACTAAATAAAGGTGGGGTGCCCTACTTAGGACAAAATGTAAACTATGGTTAAAGGGTGCCTGGACCATGGGGGCCGGGTCAGAAGAGAGGCAGGCCCAGGCGCATCTCCACTCTCACCCTGGGCGCAGTCGAGGCCGGTGAAGCCCTCCTCGCAGTAACACTCGCCCGTGTCACAGAAGCCGTGGCCGCTGCAGTCGCCGGGGCAGCGCCGCTCGCTGCAGTCCTCCGATATGAAATCCTCATGGCACTGGCAGACGCCACGCACGCATTCGCCGTGCCCGCTGCAGTTCTCAGGGCAGGCGGGGTAGGCACAGTCGGCGCCCACGTAGGGCGGCTCACACACGCAGCGGCCATCCACGCAGCGCCCGTGGCCACTGCAGGCACCGGGACAGGCGAGCCGCTCGCAGTCGGCGCCCTCCCAGCCATGCTCGCAGTGGCAGCTGCACGTGTCCAGGGAAAAGGTCCCGTGGCCACTGCAGTGGCGGCTTAGACCTACCCAAGAGAGAGGGAAACAGTCAGCGGGGCCTGGAGGGCTTGTGAATGGGGAATTTCCATCCCTGGGGACCCTGAGAGCAGACGATTTCAGAATTCTGCATGACTCCTTCTGTAGAGGAAGGTAGGGTCTATAAGGGAAGACTAGGAGCCTGCCCTTTCCACCATGGGCCAGACTTGAACCTGCGAAATCTACACTTTATGCCTGAAAAGTCACAGGTACCACCCTAGCCCTTCCCTTTCCATCCCAAGCACTCCTGTGACTTCACTTGGTTCCCCCACCACCAACCCATAAAAGAGGCTAATTATTTAGTACTTTTCTATGAAAGCGCCTTAAATGCTCCAACCTAGGTATCAGTGGGCCAGGTTATACTAAGGGGCAGAGCTCCTGGGGTGGGCAGGAGAGAGTTAGGCTGGGTGGGAGTTTGTCTTCATTGGAGGAGCTGGACCTAGCAAGTCTGAGTCCTTAGGAAATGAGCTGAAGTTGAAGCCTGAAAGGTGGATCTGCAGAAGCTATAAAACAGCCCGGTCTCATTATGGGGATAACAGATGGGAGAAGGGTTAACCAGGCTCCCTTCTCTAATCCCAGACAGCAAGAGGCAGTTGGAGGGTGGGCCAGTCCTCCTGGTCTGCTCACCAGCCCCAGCTCCTGATTCCCAGAACATCCTCTTTCCTTCGTAAAAACTTTTGACGTTTGGTCAAAAGTTTGAAATTGCTCAGGGACAATTCTATGCTCTTTTATTGCCATTTTATTCGCCCGCAGCGTCCTCCGTGTCTAGTTCTGCGTCTGGCCTATAGGAGGCGCTCTTAATGGTAGCAATTTCTTCCAGCATTAAAATGTATGCCAAAGTATCACTGATTATTATTCTTTGGAAAATAATATGAGCAGTTTATGTTGAAAAAAAAATGTGATGGAAGTGCTCACTATTTGTAAAGTCAAATTGTAGTACTTCATTACTAACGAACAGTTTGCTGAATAATGGGCCAAGAAATCTTCTGTACATCATCTATAGTTCTCAGAACTAGACTAGCTGATAGAACTCTCCTCAACGGACAGTTGAGGAAATGAGGAATTTGCCCAAAGTCACACAGTGAAGAATGGCAGGACTGAGATTTGAACCCAATCCTGTCTAGCTCCAAGCCGTCAGTCTTCTTTCCTCGTCAACCTGTGGCTTTCCCTTATAAAGGGAAATAGAGGTTGGATCCACAGGTAAACCGGCGCCCAGAAGCAGTCTCTTCTGAAAGCACTGACCCAACAGTCCAGACTCACTTTAAGAGTTGCTGGTCCCTCCCTGCTCAGGCTTGAAGATAACCCCTAGAGCTAGTACCAGATAACATCCCCCTTAGAGAAAACCCAGAGTGAGAGGCAGGGTGCTCACGAGCCTGGTAGAACACCTGAGGTGCTCATTCAGAGTTTGTTGAATGGATACCAGGTGGTGCGCTCACCAGCGGCTCCCGGGCAGCAGCGCTCTGCGCTGCACCGCTCCTTCACCTCCGCCATCTCCTCCTCCAGCTTCTTCACCCGGGCCAGGAGGTCCCGCACGCTGCCTGCCAGCTCACAGTCCTTCTGTGGCGTTTGCAGGCGGATGTTGTGCCTGAAGACGATATTCTGTTCCTCGGTCTCCTCTGGGGCCAGGAGCGAGGTTCCATCACCACGAAGGGGCTGGGGGTCAGCCTCCACCTGGACCAAGGCAGACTTGGGCACGTCGATCTTGTAGGTGTGGCTGACGGTAACCTGTTGCTCCTTCTCGCTGCATCCGGAAGACTCGAGAGTGGCTGGGGCCGAGGTCACCAAGAGCACAGAGCCCAGCAGGAGCACCAGGGGGAAGCAGAACCTCCCCTGGAGACCCATCCTTGGGGAGACAGGGAACTGATGCTCCTGGAAGCCTGCATCCAGAAGAACATGCAAAAGAAAGCCAGGGACATCTGCTGATGGAAATTGGCCTTTTTAATGGATTCTCAGGGTCCACGGGAAGCTGAGAAACCAGCAAAAAAAATTCATCCTTTATCTCCTGACGGCTCGAATTAGATTATTTTTTTGTTCCTCCTTCATACATTGCACATTCCTGCCTCCTGCTTTGCTGACACTGTTCCTACTCCCTGGGAGGCCCTCCTCTTCATTTCTAATTCTGTATTTCACCTGCACTTTAATAATAACAAGAACAACTTCTTGAAGTCAGGGCATACTTTGTGCCAAGCTTTGCTCACCCTAATCTATCCTGACAACACTAACAATTGTAGCTGTATGTGGAACACAAGTTGTGTACCAGACACTATTCTAAACATTCTACATTTATTATTTCATTCAGTCGTCACAACAACCCTTCATGGAATATATGGTTATCCCCATTTTAGAGATAGGAAAACTGAGGCCCAGCTACCTCAAATGACTTGCCCACAGGCACACATGGCTGAGAGTGGCAGAATGTGAACCCGAGAAATCTGACACCAGAGTCCATTCTGATACCGAGACATCGTGCTGCCTCGTGAAGATGAGGAGGCAGAGGCTCAGGGGATAGCGTTGACCTGGGTACCACGGCCAGAAAGGGCAGAACCTGTTCTCAGCCACTCAGGCGAGTGTCCCACTCACCACCTCTGCCCACAAGTGAGCAAAAGAGCAGAATTTCTAATCAAAAATAACTTCTCCACAAAGTCTTCTCTCACACCCCCTCCCTCACCTCAGCTGGAAATTAGCTCTCCTTCTGCAGAACATTCAGAGCAGGGTATGTGTCCCTCTGAGCATCTCTTAGCAGTGATTCTTGTCTTGTGATTACTCTTGGATGCAACCTGTATCCACACAAGCCTAAGCCTTTTAAGGCCAGGACCCAGAGCCAAGTCCTCTCAGGGACCGCCCCCAAGACAGGAGCACAGAGCCCCATGCTGAGGGGTTCAGTCAGCCTCCAACTCCTCTGGTGCTCAGGTGATTAGTAAGTCAAGCCACCTGGACCAGAGCTGGCTGTTAGGTTCCACCTCTGCCGCCCACAGAAGGTGTAGACCTCTGGCACCATCTGTGTGCAGGACGACCCCATCTCTCCTGGGACCCCTGGCCCCCATCTGGGATGGCACATTCTTGATCACTAACAAGCCAAGTCAGGGCAGATGCCAAGGACCTGGTTTGTACCTCACATTGACTCACAGGTGCTCAGTCACCAACCAGTACATCTCTCAGTCAAGCTGTCATCCAGAAACCAGTCTGCAGAGCTGCCTCCTGACAATGGACTCCTGTGACCAACTCAAGACTCACAAGCATTTGTACTAGAGACGGGAGAAGTCAGGAAGCCTAGTCCTTTCCCGGTGGCTATGTCCCAGGCAAACTCAGGGTCTGCCTCTCTGTGTGCGAGGCAGCTCCTGTGTACTGAAAGGACAAATGGAGTGGGTCCTAGGTGTCTATCCCTGCGAGTTCAGTTCAGTTCAGTCGCTCAGTCACGTCTGACTCTTTGCGACCCTATGGACTGCAGCACGCCAGACTTCCCTGTCCATCACCAACTGAGTGTTAGCCTCCTCAGTTGTCAAGTGGGAATAACAGTGGCTGCTGGACTGCATTGTATGTGGAAGGCACTTAGCACCATGCCAGGCACATGTGTGCATGCTCGGGCACTTCAGCTGTGTCTGACTCTCCGTGACCCTACTGAGAGAGCCGATTCCTAGGTAGGCTGATAAGAAGTCTGGGGGTCCCCAAGGAGGAGAAAGGGGTCTGGAGTTCTCGAGGAGGAGAAAAGGACAAACTTTTTTTCTTTAAGCGAAGAACTGATGATTCCACAACAAAAGAATTCATCTTGCTCAAGGATATGTTTTTCCTTAAATTCTGTATATAACAATGTATCCTGCTTGAGGACATGTGTCTCCTTCTTGAGAACCTTCTGGCTAATCCTGTCATCTTAAAATGTATATTGTGGGAGTGGATCTAATAAGACCTTTACAACCTTGAGACATTCTTTTGTAATAACCAGTTTTTATTTATTATTTATTGTAATAACCAGTTAAAAAGTATATAGCTCACTTGCTAAGACTAGCAAGTGGGGCAGTCTCCATCCCCCTTCTGATGTCTATGTCAGAAGCTTTCTCTGTCCCTGTTATACTTTAATAAAACTCTACTACACAAAAGGTCTTGCGTGATCAAGCCCGGTCCCTGGTCCCGAAGCTAAATCTTCTTCAGAGATCATGAATCCGACGTCATTCACCATAAGCTATCACTATGGACTATAGTCCACCAGGCTCCCCTGTCCATAGGGTTTCCCAGGCAAGAATACTGGAGTGGGTTGTCATTCCCTCCTCCAGGGGATCTTCTAGACCTAGAGACGGAACCCACATCTCCTCGGTAGCAGGGGGATTCTTTACCCCATGAGACACCTGAAAGCCCTGCCAAGCACATAGTAAGGCCTCAATAATTATTTTGAGGTTTTATTTTTAATCAGCTACTCAGTATGACTTCCTTTTTTCTCTTATCTCTTTTATTGGGAAGGGTGATATTGAAAAGAATATACAACATAAATTGAATAGTTGGAGAAGGGGACAACAGAGGATGAGATGGCTGGATGGCATCACTGACTCAATGGATGTGTCTGAATGAACTCCGGGAGTTGGTGATGGACAGGGAGGCCTGGCGTGCTGCGATTCAGGGGGTCGCAAAGAGTCAGACACGACTGAGTGACTGAACTGAACTGAACTGAACTGAACTGAACTGAATGAACTGTTATGGGCTTCCCAGTGGCTCAGTGGTAAAGAATCCACCTGCCAATGCAGGAGACACAGGTTTGATCCCTGGGTTGGGAAGATCTCCTGGAGGAGGAAATGGCCACCCACTCCAGTATTCTTGCCTGGAGAATACTATGGACAGAGGACCCTGACAGGCTACAGTCCTTGTGGTTGCAAAGAGTCAGACATGAGTTAGCGACTGAACACACGCACAATGAACTGTTTTAAAGGCAACAGTCGTGGAACCACCATCCAAATTAAGAACTAGAATACCGTGGACCTGGAAGATATTATGCTTAGTGAAATGTCAAACAGAGAAAAATAAATACTCTATGTCTTCACTAATATGTGGAATCTTAAAAATAAATGAATAAATAAAAGAGAAACAGACTCACAGATAGAGAAAATTAGTGGTTATCAAAGAGGAATGAGGTGGGAGAGAGGCAAATGAAGTGAAGTGGATTAAGAGGTACATACTACTAGGTATAAAATAAATGTTACAAGGATATAATGTACAGCAGAGGAAATATAGTCACTATTTTATAACTTCATATGAGGTGTAACTGATGAAATATAAAATTACTACACTGTACACCTGAAACTACTGTAATATTGTTGTCGATTAAAAATTTTTAAAAAAGAACTAGAATACTGCTAATGAAAGTGTTAGTCACTCAATCGTCTCCAACTCTTTATAACCCCATGGACTGTAGCCTGCCAGGCTCCTCTGTCCATGGGATTCTCCAGGCAAGAATACTGGAGTGGGTTGCCATTTCCTTCTCCAGGGGATCTTCCTGATCCAGGGATCGAACCCAGGTCTCCCACATTGCAGGCAGATTCTTTACTGTCTGAGCCACCAGGGAAGCCCTGAGCCACTAGGGAAGCTGCTAGAATCCTAGAAACCCCCATGTGTCCTCATCTGATACTGCCTCTCCTCCACATCAATAGTTGAAATCAGAGGAACACGATCAAAAGAATTGACCTGGGCAGACTACTTCTGGGCAGAAAAAAAGGAAATTCCCTAGTCATTAAGCCAAATTCTAATACTGTATAAAATCTTTAATTCTTAATAGTCACCATTTATTTCGTATCAGAAAGTGGAGGAAATAAATGCTGAAGGACCCTCGCAGAATTGTTATTTAAAAAATAAGAACATTACAACAGTAAATGTTATTTGTCAAGTTGCTGCTACGTGCAAGGCATTGACCAGATGCATTAATCCTCGTGTAAGATTGGTGTTATTCTCCTTACCCTGAGTGAAGAACCAGGTGTTGAAAGTAAGCTCACTTACCAGGAGCTGCTCAACCAGTAGGCAAACAGACAGGATTCTCATTTAGGTGTATCTGATTGCAAGCCTGTGCTTGTTCTTCATTGATGTGACATTCTGATACAAATAACGGATGAGTTCAGTATATATCATTTCTATGCAATCCCCTCCTTTGAACAAATGTCCTATATGTTGTACCCAAAGATTGTGCCACCATTGTGAACTAACCAGAACAGCCCCAAAGGAAAGCTCTTCTTCATGTTACCCCTTTGCCACACTCACTCCATCTTGGCTCTTTCTATTAATATTATCCAAAGCATGTATTATTGATAATAGTAATAGCACACCTCTTCTGATCACTTATTACATTCCAGGAACTGGACCCAACAGCTTGCAGAGGTAATGGAATGGTCAGTAAGACATTTCTTGTCATCAGCTGATTTAGACAGTTGGTTAATAAGTCCCCAAACATTTTAGAGAACGCTGTACAACTGGAGAGTTTCTGGGGGTGGGGAATTTGGGGTGAATAAGAGATGAATACAGTACCTGCCCCTTGCCTGGAGGAATTCAGAGATGGGAGTTTTCTTGGAACGGGCTGCATAGCAGACATTAGAGGGAAGCCACAGTGGGAGGGCTTGCACCCCAGAGTTTGGGGAGACAAGGTATGTAAGTCCTTCCACAGGTGAAGTTCATGCCACAAAAATGACGCATCTGGGGCCAGAGTTGAGATGCACCCGCCACAGCTCACTCCAGGGGGCGAACTACCAGAGGAGGTGCTCAGAGGGTAGAATGGGGACGGTCTGAAGAAAAGAGGGGGCAGGTGGAACCAGCTCTGGGAGCAGCTGCCTTAACAAGGCGTCTGATAACCAGAGGGAACTATAACAGCCCTTGCTTAACGAAATGCCTTTTCCCTTCTCTTCTGACCCCCGACCCTGCCTCAGTGAGCAATGTGCTAGTTGGAGTGGGGGAGATGGAAGAAGGAAAGCAACTTACCAGGCCAAATGTGACCCCCCCCCGCTCCCACCCGCTCACTCATCTTTGGATTCCAACATCACCCTAAACTGAGTGAAAAGAAAAGCTGCAGCTTGGGTGGGAGACCGAGACTCTGATATGGGAATGGACCTGCCTTTCACAAAAGGGGTTCTCTTCCAAACCCCAAAATGACCAACAGAGCTCTGGAATCTGCTGGAGATCTTTGTCAGAAGATGGAGAAGGTGAGGAGCACCAGTAGAGTGATTTGGAAGGTAGGTGTAGGATAAAAATGACCGTATTTCATCGTTACTGTCTTCCAAAGTTCAGCTGAGTGATAAATCAGTCACACACACATTCTCTGCTTACTTCCCTAGGATGGAAACTGAGGCTCAGAGCCAACAAGCAATGTGCCCCCTGATTGTGCAAGGAAACTGCAAGATTGTAGACTGGAACCCAGGAGCACAGTGTCCACTAACTGAGCCATTAACTTCTGGGCGCTCTGCCATCACCAGTTACCACACAGATGGATCTGAAAAAGCACTTTCTAGGTACAGGCTGCACACCAGTTTCCACTGTCAAATCTCCGCTTCCCAGGCAAAAATAGAGCTAAAAAGGCAGGCTTCGGACCTCTCTGCCCACTGCTGTTATCCAACTACCCCCCTACCCCCAGCCCATGGCTTGCTATTCTCCAAAATATAAATGGAGTGCAGATGGTTTTCTGAAGAAGTTCTGAACAAACGCAAAAAAATCCATGGACTCTTGTCATAAACCTCAGCAGGACTAGGCATAGCCCACCCAGTCTCTCCATGTTTGTCTTTGAAGCCTGGAATAGGGGAAATCCCAGAAGCCCTTGTAGGAGTGTTCACTGTCACCCATCCCTCCAAGTTGTAACAAGATGTCCTTGCTAATTACAGCCTCTTGGATGCCACACGTTGAGGTCAGATTTTCCTGCTGCTGCTGCCTCTGCTAAGTCACTTCAGTTGTGTCCGACTCTGTGTGACCCCATGGACTGCAGCCCACCAGGCCCCTCCATCCATGGGATTTTCCAGGCAAGAGTACTGGAGTGGGTTGCCATTGCCGTTTCAGCAGATTTTCCTAGGCAGGGGTATTTCTCGAAAGATGATGAGAATGGCGGAGTCCTCAACCTAGCTCTTCTGTCAAGGGTAATGGGCGGGAGGAGATGCCTTCTGGCTCTCTCTTCGACACGTGGCAGGGGGCTCAGGGGAAGAAGGGGATGACTTCACCCACTCTTTTATGAACAGTGACCACAGACAGAGCTCTGTGAGGACAGGGAGGAGACAGCGAGGGCAGTACACGTCACCTGGAAAAATGCAGGGCAAGTTTCTGAATGGGGATGATTATCCTATGGGGAACAGTTTTCCGTGGAGAGAAGAGTAACTGCTGTAGGAATGTATCGGCAAAGGCTGTAGGCGCGCCGGGAAAACGCACGCAGGAAACCAGGCGTCCTCGAGGATCAGTTTCATTGACTGACGTGCATGCGGTGCATGCTAAGTCACTTCAGTCATGTCTTTGCAAATCTATGGACTGTCGCCCACCAGGCTCCTCTGTCCATGGGGATTCTCCAGGCAAGAATACTGGAGTGGCTCCAGGGGAAATCTGTCCCAACCCAAGGATCGAACCCGAATCTCTTGCATCTCCTGCATTGGCAGGAGGTTTGTTACCACTAGTGCCAGCTGGGAAGCCCCTCATTGACTGAACCTTTATTTAATTCTGACTTCAGGAGGGGCGGTGGGTGATGGGGAGAAATAGGAGCCGTGTGCATTAAAACTCAGGACAAATGCTGCCTCCTATTGCTGTTCTGAGAAAGGTTCTTTGAGGTGTATCCTGCTGACGATGAACTGGATGGATGTTCCCCCTATTTCAGCCCTGAGGCTGAATTGATGTCACTGGGCTCTACATTTATGCTTTATTTCATTCTCTTTTGGCAGCCACATCTACCCCTGTGGCTTTCATTTCCAACTAAACACTGAGAGCTCCCCGATCTATATGTGAGTTCCTACCTGAGACATCCCTGTAAGCTCAGGGATGACAGTGGCCGTGACTGTTGAATTTCTCCATATTCACAGCCTTAAACCACAGTCCTGGCCAAAGTAATATTTTGTGTAAATAAGAATAGCCACTGGGTTTCTGCTGGTGTGTTTTTGCTTGTGTGTTTATTAGATGATGGGTACTGTGTCACATGCTTAATAATGAGACAGGATTCTCATTTAATCCTCAAAATCCTGGTAGTCAATTGATGTCATTCTTTGTTACAGGTGCTCAGAGAGGTTAAGTAAGTTGCCTAAGGACACACAGCTAATAAGAAGCAAGTGTATTAGTTGCTCAGTCGTGTCTGACTCTTTAGCGACACCGTGGACTGAAGTCCACCAGGCTCCTCTGTCCATGGGATTTCCCAGGCAAGAAGACTGGAGTGGGTTGCCATTTCCTTCTCCAGGGGATCTTCCCAACCCAGAAACTGAACCCAGGTCTCCTGCATTGTAGGTGGATTCTTTACCATCTGAGCTAAGGAATATATCCCAAGCTGGGATCAAGACCAGGTCTGTCCACTCCCCATATCCTTGTTCTTCATTTCTCTGCTATAATTATTGCATCAAATGGAAAAAATCCAATAAGATTACTACATGTGAAAAAGAGACCAAATGTCCGCCTTCCTGAAATGTTTCAGAGAGGGATTCTCCAAAATAAAGGAAGCCCAAGGCATACCGAGTGCTCAGTTAAACACAAACTTTTTCTGAGCAGTACCAAAGATAAACCCCTGGAAAGAGAAATTATTGTTTGTCCCATAAAGAGGTTAAATTCTGGTCAGTTATCTTGAGAGGCTGGAAAGCTCTCTTCCTAGGAGACACAAAGCACACCAAGACGTCTGTCTGTAGGGGTAATTATCAACCAAGTCTTTGGCCAGAGGAGAAGGATGGACTGTAATCCCAGATAGTCCTCTCCAATCCTAGGGCTGGTGGTCTTTATGTCACTTCATTTTCTCCAAAGAAGGGCAGGAATAAAATATACTACTTAGATCAAAGAGAGTAGTGGCCAATTTCTTAGCTACCATTACAGATCTATTTAAATTTAGGGCTTTCTCTGGTTCCCTTATTACCTCATCTTGCCCTTACAGTTAACCACAGCAAATAAGAGCACTGCTTTGGGTTTTAGAAAAGCTGTATTATCTTGGATTTCAGGGTGGAATCACTTCAAAAGATATTCTGTCCCCAAATGAAAGGGTGAACATCACTGAGCTAGGAAGGAAAGTGAAGGAGGTGGGTAGCTAGGGATGTCGCGATGTCACAAAAGTTCCCTGGAAAATTTACTCCTCTCCCAAACTCCCTCTGGCATATTCACCAGTGATCTGTTAACTCAGGGTCTTTTAACTCTAAAGACCCTGAGTGACTCGAGGGTCTTTTAAGTCAAACATTCAGTCTAGGAGAACAAGTTCTCATGCAACTGAGTACTTGCCGTGGCTCAATTCACCCTGGCCTGGAAACCTTATGTAAGGAGTTTCACCTTTGTATCTTTTTCTCCTGCAGGTTGCAAACACCTATGATACACAAGGCCTTCCCTGGTGGCTCAGTCGTAAAGAATTCTCCTGCCAAAGCAGGAGACGTGGGTTCACTTCCTGGGTCAGGAAGATCCCCTAGAGAAGAAAATGACAAGACACTTCAGTATTCTTGCCTGGGAAATGCCATGGACAGAGGAGCTTGGTGGACTGAGATCCATGGGGTTGCAAAAGAGTCAGACATGACTTAGCAACTAAACAACAACAAATGATGCCCAAGGTCGTACTGTTTCCATCTGGGTCACTCTTTAGACAAACCAAGTGTATATGAGCACTTTCATTTCTAGTCTTTGTGATGTTGAACTCTGCACAGCCATTCTCCATAGGACATGAGTCAGCAAGTTGTGAGTGAGGATGAAAAATTGATTTTATGTGATAAGGCTTAATATGGTCACATTTCAGACCTCAGTTCCCTCAACTCAACCACTCTGCTAGTTCAGTGGAATACACCCAGTGAGTGGCCAAGAAATCCTTGTGAAGACCTCACACTGCCATGCAATACCCCTTCTCACAAAGAACTCTATCAAGTCTGCCTATGTGCCATAGGCTGGAAAAGATAAAGGATGGCATTCCTGACCCAGCCTCAGCACTCAATCACTTTTTCTTAGATTGCTCGTGTGATTATTTTGTTCTATCAACTGAATCTCTCTTTAACATTTTTTTTTTACTTGATTACATCAGGTCTTAGGGCACTCAAGATATTCATTACATCATAAATCTTTCAGTGCGGTGCATAGGCTCAGGAGTTGTGGCACACAGACTTAGTTGCCCCAAGGCATGTGGAATCTTAGTTCCCTAACCAGGGATTGAAGCTAGGTCTTGCGCGTTACAAGGCAGATTCTTAAACTCTGAACCACCAGGGAAGTCTCTATCAACTGAATCTTAATCCACCCTGCAAAGACTCACATGGGTGATGAGAAAGTGGCTACCATTTTCTAAGCACTTATTATGTGCCAGCCTCTATACTAAGAATGTTTAGAAGCTCCAGCAAAGATATTTGTTTATCCCCCAGGAAGGTCACACACACAAAAAAAGACCTTCATTTTGCTTTCAAGGGAACGCACAGGCTCATGCATGAGGAGAAGACAAAATGGGCACAAGGGCAAAAATTCAGAGACCTCGAACCACATCAAACCAAACACCCAGGCTCCAGAATGACTAAATATTACCTTATACAAAATTAACCTTATTCCCTATGGCCCTGAGGGCGTCTGATGAGAAACTATACTTGCAGCTGAATGATAAGGAAGAGAGACACGTCATGAAAAAGTTGCAATTCCTTTCTTTAGTTTAGCATGTGGTTTTCCACATATTGAAATAACTTGAAAGCTCCAGCCTTCTATCAAAGAGGAGAGGCCTTTCCTTATTAATTTCCAAGGATTTGCACTGCTCCACCCACACTCACTGGATCTCTCTTTGAGACCAACAGCACATATTCAGATGGTGGCTGGTTGTCATTAACAGTGAGTCTACTGTGCTGAAACCCAGAAAAGCCCCTGAAATCTCAGATCTGAGATCTCAGCTTCATCGGCTCGCATTCTGGTGACTCCAGATACTGCTACAGAACCTCAACCATGATCTCATGTCTGTATCCAGACCTTATAGGAGCCAAGGCTCTGGAATGAGCACTGGGTGGACAAGAGTTTCCACTGGGTCTGGGCACGATTTCCTCTGGCATCTTCTTGGGAACAGACCTCAGTCTACCCTTCATTTCAAACCACAGACGAGGACTGGGATGGAAACCAGAAGCCACAAGATGATTTCAAGTCATGCTGTCCTATTTTCTCTCTTCCAGGAGTCAACTACAGCCCACAAACTTGGGGACATAGCAGGATTCAGAATTGCATGAAAGAATGTCAGGTGGTTTTTTCCCTCCTCCCTGGGAAAATAATACTGATGCTAGTACTCTTTATTCCTTCCTAAGTTCCTTCTCCCAACACTCTCGCCTTGATTCTGAGTCTCCAACAAATGTCGAAATGCCAAAAAACACTGAGTTTTTTCCATGTAGTCTCTGTGCTCAGCCAGCCACCAATCTATAGTCTTGGCTGAGCAGGTGTCACCCGATACCTTAGTAATACTTCAGCTTCTCCAAGAACCAGTGGACTTTGGGCACTGTGGTTAACCTATGTCCAGATTTGGGCAGTTTCTCATTTTTATGTTAGGACTTGTTCTTTTCTTAATGCTTATATAGGCAACTCAGTTTTGTGCTTTTAAGCATTTGTTCTCACTCATTCTTTCTCTCTCCTTCTCCTAGTTCTCTTCCAAACATAAAAATAGATAAATAGATACGTAAATGAAAACATCTCCCAAAACTAACCCACAACATTATTCCTTGAACAGTTTCAAAATGTTTCCTTTGTGGCATTATGGGTAATAGCATTAAGATTTTGAGAAAAGACATTGTCCTCTTACAATAAGAATCAAAACTGATCAAATTAAATATTTGAATAAACTTCAAAGCTCTTCAGGTTCATTCACAAACATCATCTTTATTGGAATATACAAAATCCAGAAAAGAAAAAAGTTATAATAGTTTCCTGATCACAACTAAAATGAAAGCTCCATTTTAGAATTTTTAAAAGTGAAATATAGCAGATAAATTACAAAAACAGAGAAGTCTTTGACATTGTAAAGCCAACAAAAAAATAGAGATGAGAACCTGCTAGACTTAAAAGAAACATTAATATAAAAATCTATTATTCCATGTGGAAATTTCCCTACAATACAGACTGTATCTGGCCAGGTAAGAAGATTGTGCTTAGCTCAGTTGGGGAATCAAGTATACTATTGGTTAGGAACATGTTACTCAGGTCCTGGGAAATATTATTAGGAAATAGTATTTCCTAATTGGAAATAAATATCACCTCATGGAGTTGACAGGAGACCAATTACTCTGCCTGGATATTCAGGATCGGAAAGTGAAGCCCATGAATTCATTCGCACCTGGCCACCATCCTCCCCCTATAGGTAGAATCTTCAGAGATTGGTGCTCTTACCTTGGATGCTGTGGGGTACCACTTCCAATACTTCTGCTACCTGGAAGCCGGGCCTCTGGGGCTGCAGACCTTGGTGCTTGTCTGTCCCTCGCTCTCTAATTCCCTCAGCTGTCCTCTCTGGGTTTAAATCCCATCCAGGCCAGGGGAGGAGCCAAGAGGGACTCTTGGGTGTTCCCTTCTCTTCCCAGCAAAAACTCAGTTAAGAGATAATGAACAAGTCTTTCTTATTCTAACCAGGAAAGGAAAAAATATATACAAAATTTCCCCTCTTTGTTTTTACTTCAGTTACACAGCAGCTAAAAATACTGGAGGCTGTTTCCATTTAAGTAGGTCCAGAATAAGGTTATTAAAAGAGTTTGCATGTCTCCTGGCCAAGAGCGGGGTCTCAGGGTTTGAAAGTGCATTCAGCGAGTCTCTCTTTTTTTGCTGTTTCAGGCACTCTGGGATTTATTGCCTACCATTTTTAAAATAGGAGAAGACCTCAAGCATAGAAAGAAACAAGTGGAGACCTCAGGGACAGAACCTCTGTGACTCCCTCCCCCTCTCCCTCCATCGACTCACAGCTGGGAGTGGTGGGTTTCTGAGGACACCTGAGAGCAATAGCAGACCCAGAGGGTCCACTTCCCAGCCCATTCTGACCCCCAGCCCTTCCCAGAGGCCTCCCGCTCACCAGCGCTGAAAAGCCCCATCACCAGGAAGGCACAGTGGTGCCCTTTCATCTACCCTTCCCCTTTTGCCATCGGATGGCCAGGCCTTTACTCTTTCTATGAACCAGCTGTTCCAATAGGTCACAGCCCTACCCTCCACCCCTCTCCTGCCCTGCTTGAGGTGGATTCTGGAGCACATATCTACAACATAATGGAACGAGCCCACATGTTTTAGTTCAGCTCCATAGTCATCAAATGTTGTTGGAGAGAGAGCAGGAGAAGGAAGAGGACAGAAGAGATGTGGGATCAGGGAGCTGCTCCCAGAAGTGTGAAGGTGCGCCCAGAGCCAGACTGAGTGTATCTGAAGCTTGTGTCTGCTACTGGCAGATGAACTTTGACTTAACCTCTTCCTGCCTCTGCTTATTTATCTCTAAACAAGAATAATGTGATTATGGTGAAGAGTAAATGAGTTGATACATGTAAAGAATTTTGACTAATCCCAGGGATACAATGGTGGTTCAATAACTGTTGGCTTCAGGGGAGGGAGGAAGGGATAAATTAGGAATTTGTGATTAACAGATACAGGCAACTATTTATAAAATAGATAAACAACAAGGACCTACTACATAGCACAGGAACTGTATTCAAAATCTTGTAATAACCTTGTAATGGAAAAGAACCTGAAAAACAATATGCGTGTGTGTGTGTGTGTGTGTGTGTGTGTATTTTTGACTAGCCTGAAGAGGGAGGGAAAAACAATCAAAGGAGAGGAGTCAGGTCCCACATGGGATCCACGCTGCACAAAGAGAAGGAAACTGTCACAAGATGTAAGACATAGAGCAATGGAGTTCAGAGAAAGCAAGAATCCAGAACCAGACCTAAGACCCTAACCACAAGCCATAAGCACTTTCACCCTGTCCATGACAGGATGGACAGAATCAGTCATGGGAGCAGGGGCAGGGTTTCCCACAGATTGTCAGATGGAGGTTGGAGCTGATTTTATTTAACTCTCTAAGAAAGGTGACTTCCATTGCCATTCATGTTACAGGATTTCTTCTCAGTAGCCCTCATTTTGAGATCCATAGTGCTGGTTGACTTCTCTATGTGTTTATGCAGAGGCTCATTAATTTCAATAAGAGCTCCTGGAGAATAAGGACTTAGTTTTCTTCTTTTCCCCTCACTACCTATGGTATTGCCAAGTACATAATGCATTACTTTAAATTTTCCAGCATGACAGATTTATTCCTTGAGATGCCCAAGGACAAAGCAAATTCCCCAAACCTATCCAGGCCTAATGAATGGTGGAAGGCACTGTTTTGTCTGCCTCCCCAACCCCCTTGCCCTTCCTCTTGCCCATGAGAACCCCAATTTTACTTAAATAGCCACTTGCCTTCTCCTGACTTTGGGCTTCAGGGGTGTATAGGCCCATTCCATGCTCGAGGAAGCGGGTTCTGATTTATCTAAACTAACCAGGGTAATTCCACAGTCCTTACTACTGACTGGTTCAGACAAGAACATGCAATGCTTTAGGGATCAGTGAGTTGTAAGGAGAGGCTACTGATGAGGCTTCAGGGAAAGGTCCTAACTAAAAAAAAAAAATAAATGACTCAGAGAGGAGACAAACATTGTCCCATCTTTATATAAAGGCTGAGACTGTGTCAGATACCTTGCAACCAAATGTAGGGAGTCTTAGCCAAAGACAAAGAAAATCTTTCAGAGATGGCCAAGCAGAAAGATAGCAGGAATCTGGGTTTTTTAATGACATTGCTAAGCTGCTGAATTAATTGCCCCTCAAGTTTTTCTTTAGGCTCCCAGGTGGTTCAGTGGGTAAAGAACCCACCTGCCAATGCAAGAGATGCAAGAGACACTGGTTCAGTCCCTGAGTCAGGAAGATCCTCTGGAGAAGGAAACGGCAACCCACTCCAGTATTCTTGCCTGGAAAATCCCATGGACAGAGAAGCCTGGGGGGCTATAGTCCGTGGGGTTGCAAAGAGCCAGATGCAACTTAGCACACAAGTTTTCTACTTCAGCACTTTCTTGAGTCAGGATTTTGCTTCTTAGAACTGAGAGCATTCCACGGGATTCTACATTTCTCTGTTAATTTATTGATAGAAAAGTGATTTATTGACATCCCACTAAGAACATAAAGAGAGAGAGATAGAAAACCCTAGGAAGAAATCACCACAGCCAGGGATGGGCCATAACTTACAGACAAGTAAATCAGTTTCCAAAGCTTTCTGTTCCTTGAGCAGCACTGCATGGCCTTCAGGTTGGGACTCCATGGTAGATTTTAAATTCTTTTTTTTTTTTTTTTAATATTTTTAAATCTTTATTGGGACTTTCCTTGTGGTTCAGCTGGTAAAGAATCTGCCTACAATGTTTGATCCCTGGGTTGGGAAGATCTCCTGGAGAAGGGAAAGGCTACCCACTCCAGTATTCTGGCTTAGAGAATTCTATGGACCGTATAGACCATGGAGTCGCAAAGAGTCAAATGTGATTGGGTGACTTTCAATTCACACCATATATTTAAATTTATGGACCACAGCCTTGTCTAACTCAATGAAATTATGAGCCATGCCTTGTAGGGCCTCCCAAGACAGACAGGTCATGGTGGAGAGTTCTGACAAACTGTGGCCCACTGGAGAAGAGAATGGCAAACCATTCCAGTATTCCTGCCTTGAGAACCCCATGAACTGTATGAAATGGCAAAAAGATAGGACACTGAAAGATGAACTCCCCAGGTCAGTAGGTAACCAGTATGCTATTGGAGATCAGTGAAGAACTAACTCCAGAAAGAATAGACAGAGTCAAAGCAAAAACAACACCCAGTTGTGGATGTGACTGGTGATGGAAGAAAAGTCTGATGCTGTAAAGAGCAATATTGCATAGGAACCTGGAAGGTTAGGTCCATGAATCAAGGCAAACTGGAAGTGGTCAAACAGGAAATGGCAAGAGTGAACATCGACATTTTAGGAATCGGTGAACTAAAATGGACTCGAACGGGTGAATTTAACTCAGATGACCACTATATTTACTACTGCAGGCAAGAATCCCTTAGAAGAAATGGAGTAGCCATCATGGTCAACGAAAGAGCCCAATACACATATTTGGATGCAATCTCAAAACATAACAGAATGATCTCTGTTCGTTTCCAAGGCAAACCATTCAATATCACAGTAATCCAAGTTTACGCCCTGATCAGTAATACTGAAGAAGCTGACGCTGAACGGTTCTATGAAGATCTACAAGACCTTCTAGAACAAACACCCCAAAAAGATGTCCTTTTCATTATAGGAGACTAGAATGCAAAAGTAGGAAGTCAAGAGATACCTGGAGTAACAGGCAAATTTGGCCTTGGCGTACACAATGAAGCAGGGCAAAGGCTAATAGAGTTGTGCCAAGAGAAAGCACTGGTCATGGCAAACATCCTCTTCCAACACAAGAGAAGACTCTACACATGGACATCACCAGATTGTCATTACCAAAATCAGATTTATTTTATTCTTTGCAGCCAAAGATGGAGAAGCTCTATACAGTCAGCAAATACAAGACCAGGGGGTGACTGTGGCTCAGATCATGAACTCCTTATTGCTAAGTTCAGACTTAAATAGAAGAAAGTAGGGAAAACCACTAGACCACTCAGGTATGACCTAAATCAAATTCCTTATGATTATACAGAGAAAGTGACAAATTGATTCAGTGGATTAGATCTTATAGACAGAGTGCCTGAAGAACTATGGACGGAGGTTCATGACATTGTACAGGAGGCAGGGATCAAGACCATTCACAGGAAAAAGAAATGCAAAAAGGCAGAATGGTTTTCTGAGGAGGCCTTACAAATAGCTGACAAAAGAAGAGACGCTAAAGGCAAGGAGAAAAGGAAAGATACACTCATTTGAATGCAGAGTTCCAAAGAATAACAAGGAGAGATAAGAAAGCCTTCCTCAATGATCAGTGCAAAGAAATAGAGGAAAACAATAGAATGGGAAAGACTAGAGATCTCTCAAGAAAATTAGAGATACCAAGGGAACATTTCATGCAAAGATGGGCACAATAAAGGACAGAAATGGTATGGACCTAACATAAGCAGAAGACATTAGAAGAGGTGGCAAGAATACACAGAACTACACAAAAAATATCTTCATGACCCAATAGCCACAATGGTGTGATCACTTACCTAGAGCCAGACATCCTGGAATGTGAAGTCAAGGGGGCCTTAGGAACCATCACTATGAACAAAGCTATTGGAGGTGATGGAATTCCAGTTGAATTTTTTGAATTTTTGAATTCCAGTTGAATTCCAGTTGAGTTTTTCAAATCCTAAGAGATGATGCTGTGAAAGTGCTACACTCAATATGCCAGCAAATACACTCGGCAGTAACCACAGGACTGGAAAAGTCAGTTTTCATTCCAATCCCAAAGAAGGGCACTGCCAAAGAATGTTCAAACTACCATACAATTGCCCTCATCTCACAAGCTAGCAAAGTAATGCTAAAAATCTCCAAGCCAGGCTTCAACAGTACGTGAACCATGAACTTCCAGATGTTCAAGCTAGATTTAGGAAAGGCAGAGGAACCAGAGATCAAATTGCCAACATCTGCTGGATCATCAAAAAAGCAAGAAAGTTCCAGAAAAACATCTATTTCTGCTTTATTGACTATGTCAAAGCCTTTGACTGTGTGGATCACAATAAACTGTGGAAAATTCTGAAAGAGATGGGAATACCAGACCACCTGATCTGCCTCTTGAGAAATCTGTATGCAGGTCAGGAAGCAACAGTTAGAACTGGACATGGAACAATAGACTGGTTCCAAATCGGGAAAGGAGTATGTCAAGGCTATACATATTGTCACCCTGCTTATTTAACTTATATGCAGAGTACATCATGAAAAATGCTGGGCTGGATGAAGCACAAGCTGGAATCAAGATTGCCGGGAGAAATATCAATAACCTCAGATATGCAGATGACACCACCTTTGCGGCAGAAAGCGAAAAAGAGCTAAAGAGCCTCTTGATAAAAGTGAAAGAGGAGAGTGAAAAAGTTGGCTTAAAACTCAACATTCAGAAAACTAAGATCATGGCAACCAGTCCCATCACTTCATGGCAAATAGATGGGGAAATAATGGAAACAGTGACAGAATTTATTTTTTTAAACTCCAAAATCACTGAAGATGGTGACTGTAACCATGAAATTAAAAGACGCTTGCTCCTTGGAAGAAAACCTATGACCAACCTAGACAGCATATTAAAAAGCAGAGACATGAGAAATAAAGGAAAAAAAAATAAAATAAAAAGCAGAGACATTAATTTGCCAACAAAAGTCTGTCTAGTCAAAGCAATAGTTTTTCCAGTGGTCATGTATGGGATGTGAGAGTTGGACTATAAATAAAGTTGAGTGCCAAAGAATTGATGTTTTTGAACTGTGGTATTGGAGAAGACTTTATAGAGTCCCTTGGATTGCATGGAGATCAAACCAGTCAATCCTAAAGGAAATCAGTCCTAAATAATCATTGGAAGGACTGATGTTAAAACTGAAACTCCAATACTTTGGCCACCTGATGCGAAGAACTGACTCATTGGAAAAGACCCTGGTGCTGGGAAAGATTGAAGGCAGGAGGAGAAGGGGACGACAGAGGATGAGATGGTTAGATGGCATCACCAACTCAATGGACATGAGTTTGAGTAAGCTCTGGGAGTCGGTGATAGATAGGGAAGCCTGGCGTGCTGCAGTCCATGGGGTCGCAAAGATTGGCACACTCAGACACGACTGAGAGACTGAACTGAACTGAATCTTTATTGAATTTGTTACAGTATTGCTTCCATTTTATGTTTTGATTTTTGGGCCCAAGGCATATGGAATCTTAGTTCTCTGACCAGGGATTGTACCCAAACCCCTTGCATTGAAAGGCAAAGTCTTAACCACTGGACCACCAGGGAAGTCCCTAAATGGCCATAGATTCTTTGCAGCTTCTCCCTGCAAGGGACTGAATTTATGTCCCCACTACTTGAACCCGACTTACCTTTGTGATTTCCTTTGCCTGAAAGATTGAGGCTAAGTGTCACTATGAACCTGAGCTTGAGCCTCAAGTGGCCTTGAAGCTTCTACTCTCACCATCTTGGAAAACAAATGCCTTCCAATGAAGAAGGAGCACAGGAAAAAGAGGCCTCTCCAGCCTCGCTGAAGCCGCAGACATTTGAATGAGCCCAGCCAATACTACGTGAGCCATCCTGGCCCCAGTCTACTCCAAACTGCCAACCCACAGAATTATGAACAAATAAGTCATTATTTAAAGTCACTGTATTTTGGAGAGGTTTGCTATGCAACAATGGAAAAATCATATGGAGCCTATACCCAAACTAGGGGAATAGTTTAACTCGAAACTAATTTCAACCCATTATTCTGTCCAAATAAATGTAACCCATCCCAGAACAACCTGGAAAAAGAAAAGTTGCTTGTTCAAATGGTGGTTCAACCAACATGTTATTATATCATCTTCTTTTATTTGAGAAAGATGTAGGAAAAAGCATTCCAACTGTGGTCATATCCAATTTTATTTGTCCTAAGAAATCACCCAAAACACAGAACACCAGTGTGCTGGCTATGGAGGAACCCAAATCACTTGTGTCTAGTTTGGAGACCTGGAGCTGGCTTTAGCTGGTCTGGGTCTGGTTTGAGCTGGTTGAAAGATATGTCTTAGTATCTTTAATTAGGATTCTGCTGAATCTAAAGGAACTAAAACACAAACTGAACAGACCTCCACTGTCAAGATCTCGTCTCCGCTCACTTGCTCGCTGTGTCTTTGCTCTATTTTTATCTATTCTATACCCACAGGAGGAGAAGGCAATGGCACCCCACTCCAGTACTCTTGCCTGGAAAATCCCATGGATGGAGGAGCCTGGAAGGCTGCAGTCCACGGGGTCGCTGAAGGTCGGACATGACTGAGTGACTTCACTTTCACTTTTCACTTTCCTGCATTGGAGAAGGCAATGGCACCCCACTCCAGTGTTCTTGCCTGGAGAATCCCATGGGCGGAGGAGCCTGGTGGGCTGCCGTCTATGGGGTTGCGCAGAGTCGGACACGACTGAATCGACTTAGCAGCAGCAGCAGCACCATGCCCACAGGGACCCATTCCCTTCGTGGTAGACTCTGATTTCAAATTCTAATAGTGTTTACGGGGATATGGAATCTTTGATTTTTAAATGCACAGGTGCTTGCAAAATAAACAGAATATGGCATTCAGCAAACAGGAGGGTTTATTACTCCCTTCAAGGCAATGGGAGACCTTGGTTCTTCTTTCATCAATATTTTCTTCTCTGGGTCAATATTCTGTGATATCTATCTCAGTAGAAGTCGATATCTTCTTATTAATTTCTTTTCGCTATAACATTTGTAATGAGCTGATGACCTGAAATGTGTGGGGTCAGAAGGCTAGATTTGTAGCTGCTGCTGCTGCTGCTGCTAAATTGCTTCAGTCATGTCCGACTTGTAGCAAGGAACCTGGAACCTTGAAGGGGATGGCAGTTTGGTCTTTATGAGGCTCTTTATGCATCCCTTGCCCACAGATCACTGTTTTGTAGATATCATTATTATTTTCATTATAAACATAACATAATTATAGACTGACTAGAACATGCATAAAAATGTAAAGAAGAAAATTAACTGTAATTTAATTACTGTAATTTCCACAACCAGAGATAACAACTGATTTTTTTTCTACAGATGTATACATATATGAAGAAACGTCCATATCTGCACCTATGGATAAAAAAGATTAAACAAGATTACATTATATATTTTTTGCTCAATTTTATATAGTAAATTTTTTCCCAATTTTTTTATGCACTTTCAAGGACCTGCTTTTTATGCTGCGTAGTATTCTAATATATGCATCTAATACACGGGGGAAAGGACTGATTACAAAGGGAAACAAAGGCATTGGGGACAGTAATGAAAATGTTCTATACCTTGGCTGTCAAAGGACTATATAGATTTGTCAATATTCATTGAATCATATTCTTTAAAAGGATCAATTTTAATGTATATTAATTGTATCTCAATAAATCCAAGGGAGGGGAAAGAATTAGCTAAAGAACCACCTCAAAATATGAAGCAGTTCTGCTCAGATCTTTGTCTACTGTTTAATTTCTGTCTTGACAGCACATGGGAATAACCAGGGAGTTTTTAATAAAATAAAATGCCAGAGGTGTTGGGAAGGGAAACCAGAGACTCTGATTTAACTGGCCATGGGTTGGGCCAATGAATTAGATTTTCTGAAAGTTCCAATGGTGACTCTAAAATATGCAGCCAAGGTTGAGAACCACTGGTCTACATAAGAATTCATTTGGACCAAAGAGGCAGAAGGAGATAAAATGGAATGTATACATTTCAGAATCATAAAATAATTTTAGAAATTTCCATGTTTATTAGTCCACTGATGTTTTGGTCTGATTTTACCCCCCCACACACCAAGGCCTGAGGTAGTCCTATAAATATTCTTATTGTGATGTAACTCAAATACTATAGAATTTGTTCTTTTAAAATATACAATTCAGTGGTTCTTAGCGTATTCATCAGATTGTGTAACCATTAACAGTATTTACTTTGAGAACATTTTCTTCAACCTAAAAACAAACCCCCAGTAGTCACTTCTCATTTCTCCTTCGCCAAGCCTGTGGCAGCCACTAATCCACCAGCAGTCTCACTAATCTCATCTATTCTAGACATTTAAAATAAATGAAATCCTACAGTATATGAACTTTGTGACTGATTTCTTTCACTTACCATGGTGTTTTTAACGTTCATATAGAGTGCATCAGTACTTCATTCCTTTTCCTGGCCAAATAATATTCCGTCGTATGGATATACTACATTTTATCCATTCATCCATTGATGGAAACTTGAGTCATGTCCACTTTTTGCCTATAATGAATGTTACTACTAGGAACATTTGTGCACAGGTTTTTATGCAGATACATATTTTCATTTCTCTTGATATTCACCTAGGTATGGAATTGATTTCTGGGCCATATGGTAACTTTATTATGTTTAACTTTTTGAGGAACTGTCAAATGATTTCCAAAGTGGCTACACCATTTTACTTTCCCACTAGCTGTGTCTAAGAGTTCCAATTTCTTCGTGTCCTCCCCAACACTTGTTTGTTGTCTGTCTTTCTTAATTAGAGTCATCCCAGTGTGTGTGATGACTGGTGCATGAGTGGTTCAGTGGTAGAATTCTCACCTGCCATGTGGGAGGCCCAGATTCCACTCCCAGTCCATGCAGCCACAGCATCCCCTTTGGAGCTTCCCTGGTAGCTAAGCTGGTAAAGAATCCGCCTGCAATGCAGGAGATCTGGGTTTTATCCCTGGATTGGGAAGATCACCTGGAGAATGGAATGGCCACCCACTCCAGTATTCTGGCCTGGAGAATTTCATGGACTGTATAGTCAATGGGGTCGCAAAGAGTCAAACATGACTGAGCGACTTTTACTTTCAGTGTGTGTGAAGCAATATCTTGAGGTTTTGATTTGCATTTTATCAATAATTAATAATGTTGAGCATTTTTTTATCTGCTTATTGGCCACTTGTATATCTTCTTTGGAAAAATGTCTATTCAAATCCTTTGCCCATCTTTAAATTGAATTATTCATTTTTTATTGTTGTATTGAAAGGGTTCATTATATATTCTGGACATTAGACCCTTAATAAATAAATGATTTGCAAATATTTTCTTCCATTCTTTGGATTGTCTTTTCACTTTCTTGATGGTGTACTTTGAAGCACAAAAATTTTTAATTTTGATGAAGTCAAATTTATTCTTTTTTTCTTTCGTTGCTGATGCTTTAGGTATCATATATAAGAAACCATTGACTAATCTCAGATCATGAGATTTACAAGTTTTCATCTAAGTTTTTTATAGCTTAGGCTCTTATATCTAGGTCAATGATCCATTTTGAGTTAACTTTAGTATATGTCGGGAGGTAGGGGTCCAACTTTATTCGTTTGCATGCATCCAGTTGTCTTAACACCATTTTATTAGAAAGATATTTTTTCCCTGAATAAATTGTCTTGGTACTCATATTAAAAAATCATAGTCATGTATTTTTTGAGTTTTACCTCTGCTCACCTGGAAGAAATGTATGTTTATTCTGTCAGTTGATTAGAAGCTCTCAATCCAGTTGTTCACATCCACAGGTCACTGGGCTCAGTGTCCAATAGTTGTGACTTTCAAGTGCCAGTTCCCACTGGGTCCTTAACAAATACTTTTTGATAAACTGATCTTAAGGTTAATCCATTGCATAAACAGAGCATAATTTGTTTCTGATTGAGTTGATTGGTCTGATTCAAGTGGCTCTCTCCAATCAGCCAGAAGGACCAAACTTACCTGTAAAAGTCAACAGGCTTAGATTTGGAGCGGTGAAAGAATCTTTGGGATGATGGGTGCCTCTCAAGTGGGACTACGATTTTGTCTCTTCCTCTCTCCTGTGTGACTCATGGTTAAATCCTGATTTATTCTAAGCTAATCATAGTGATTTTCAGTCTCTATGAAATAGGTTGATTTAGGAAAAAAATTTTGATCTACTTCTGTCAAATGGGGCTTCTGGAAAATTTTTTATGTATGAAAAGAATGGGTCCTTCTCCTTCCCATGGCTCTGGGCACACTTGCCTGGAATATGGCAGCCATCTTATAACTATGAGGGAGCTAAATGGGACAAAGTATGACAGAGCAGAACTGTGAGAGGAATCTGAGTCCTTAATGACATTTCTTGAAGCCTGAGCCCACCTGGGAGCTTTCCTACCTTGGGACTTCTCTTGATCTGAGACAATATATTTCTTCGTTGTTTGAAGCAATTGGGCCAGGGTGCTTTGTTACTTGTATTCAGATCATTCTAACTAATACAGACCTCCTGACTTTTTACAGAAAATGCCCTTAAACTGCAAAACTTTAAGGGGACTGTAAAACTGAGCACAGTGACCCAGGGACCTGACATTCTCCAAGGGGAGTTCCCAAACTCAGCCTCATCTGAGCTTCCTTGAGATCTACAAGGAGACCTACTCTCTAGGCTGACGATGATGGAAAAATTATGGTACACAGGTTGAACTTCATCCAAGGACTGAGCCCCTGGCTTCCTCAGGGAGGGCAGCTCATCTCTACTGCTTTACTGAAAAAAGAATAGAATTTTGGTATTAATGTATTTAATATATCCTTATCCTCTAAAACTGTTGGTTATAAAGGAAGTGGGCTTCCCTGGTGGCTCTATGGTAAAGAACCTGCCTGCCAATGCAGGAGACGTGTGTTCCATCCCTGGTTTGGGGAGATCCCATGGACAGAGGATGCTGACAGGCTACAGTTCATGGGGTTGCAAAAGAGAAGGACATGAAGGAGAGGCTAAACAACAACAACAGAGGGAATGGTTTTACATTCTAAGTGGAATAATAAAATCTCAACATCTTTGGATTGGGAGGGAGACAGGAGAAGCCATACATACGGAATCTCCTCCCTGATAGTAGTCTTTCTCCAGCCAGGGCTGCTCACCACCCTAACAGGATGGAAATTTCAGTTGTATATTGAAACCAGCATGTATGCGATTTTGAGAGCTTCCTAACTCTTCCCAGGTCCACACTCAGTGACATCACATTGGTGGCTTAAAAATCACTGAGTATTTATAGCATGGAAATCAGCAAGGAGCTTTCTCTTTCTGGAGAACCAAGTGTTCAGTGTTACCAGCATACCACTGGAAATTCCTCTCTCTGTCCTCCGGGGGCTTGAATGCTCCTTTATACAACCAAGGTATCGTAATATCTCCCAAACTTCATGACTATAAATCAAAGAAGAGAAAGACCCCACTGTCCCTCCCTGAAGATGACTAACTGCTGAAATATGATAGGAAAATTCAATCAGTTGCTCTACAAACTGAGTCATAGCCTCCTATCTCAAATTTTCCTTCTAAGGCCAGGCTGTTCAGACTTCCGTTTTACGGTTTTTGTTTTTATTTTTAACGCAACTTTGATTCTCCCTAATCACCTAATTGCCAGCATTTTCATTTATGTTTTTTTTTTAATTGCTGTTCTCTCAGAGTGTAGGATTACAGCAAGGCTGCTGTGTGGTAGCTATTCCATTGCAAGCAAGGGCGAAGCCACAGCTAATGATAAGGTCTTACTGTGGAACTGCTGAGGTCACCCATTTAAGCCCATCTGTGGTCTCTGGGAGATGAGTCTATGCATAGCTCCCTGGTGACTGAGGGTACCTCTGTAGACTTATCCCTCTGGCCACCTCTCCTCCCATCTCCTTCCATCTCTGTTATCCCATATCCATCCCCATCCAGGCTCTATAAGGCTCTTCTTTCTCCCACTCTCTTCCCAATTACAGGTTTGGGAAAGTGGACAAAATTCATTGTCAACACAAGTCATCCCCACTGGAACCTAAAGTTGAAGATAATTTGTTTTGAATTATGGGATATTTCAGATATACAGAAAGGTATAGAGTATTATGTGTGTTAGTCAGTCAGTAGTGTCTGACTCTTTGCAACCCCATGGACTGTAGCCCGCTATGGTCCTCTGTCCATGGAATTCTCCAGGCAAGAATATTGGAGTGGGTTGCTATTCCTTTCTCCAGAAGAATATTGTAAGCACTCTTAAACTTCTACCCAGCTTATGAAATAAAGCTATATAAACACTGTTAAAGTGTCTGCATGTGCCTCTCTGATTATATTGCCCTATCTCCAAGAGAGAAACATCTTCCTGAAATTGAGACAATTATTCCAGTTGCCTGTCTTTATACTTTTACTATACATGTCTATATGTAAGCCTAAAAACAGTATACAAAATTGGTTTGTGTGCTTCTAAGCTTTATGCAAATGGTATCATATATATTGTATGTCTCTTTCTGAAACTTGCTTTATGTCTATTAATATTATGCTTTTATCCATGTTTGTATTAATTTTTTTATTTTTCCTGTGCCACACGTCTTGTAGGACCTCAGTTCCCCAACCAGGGATTGAACCTGGCCATGACAATGAGAGCATGGAATCCTAACCACTAGGCTGTCAGGGACTCTCTGTATTATTTTTCTATTGCTATGTAGCATACTACCCCAAATGCAATAGCTTAAAAGAGCACTCATTATCTCATGGTTTCTATGGACCCAGAGTCCAGACATAGCTTAACTGGGTCCTCTGCTCAGGGTTTCATGAGGTTGCAATCAAGGTGTTGACTATGCTGCATTCTCATCTGAAGGCCTGACTGGGGAAGAATCTGCTTCTAAGCTCATTCTGTTTTTGGCATAATTCTTTTCCTTGAGTTTGTGTGGTTGAGAGCACTGGATTTTTTAGAGAACATCCACTTCCCTGCCGTGTGGCCCTCTCCCTAGGCAGGTCACCTTATAGCAGCTGGCTTCTTTGCAAGGTCAGTAAATCTCTTACTCTAGTCTGCTAAAATGGAATTATATAATGTATAGGATTGCTCTTGTTGATTTTGCCATAGTGCATTGATTAGAATCAAGGTACAGGTTCTGCCTGCATTCCAGGGGAGGGGGCTACACAAAGATGTGGATACCAGTACATGGGGATTATTGGGATCTTGTCTGCCTAGGATCGATCTGCCACAATGTTGATACATGTCACTCTGGTCCACTTATTTCTGTTGTTACCTGCATTGTATGAATACACCACAAAAATCTACCCATTTTGCTGTTAATGATTAGGTGATTAGGGTAATTCCAATTACTTGAAGTTATAAATAATGCTATGCTTAATAATCCTTACAGGTCTTTTCTATACATGGGAAAAAGTTTTAGACCCTGAAGCACACATCTTCAACTTTACTAAATATGGCTAAATTATTCTCTGGAGTAGTTATACCTATTTCTATTCTACCCAGGAGTATATGACTCTCCTACTCTTGAAATAGAATTACTTTACTTTTTTACATTATGGGCAACCTGGCATGAGTGAAACAGTGTCGGCTGGACCTATTTATTATTTTCCTAATCAATACTAAGGTTGAGTATTTTTTTCCTTTTTTTTCAGTTATTGTTTGTTTCTGCTTCTGGGAACTGTCCTGGATTTTGTGTATTTTCTTATTGATTTGTAGTCCTTTATGTATCCTAGATCTTAATTCTTGTCATTATTGCACTAACACTATTTTCTTCCTATTTGTGCTTCTCTTTTAACTATTTTTCCTGTTATTTTTCTGTGCAGACGTTTTTCATTTTAATTTGTTCAAATTTATCAGCCTTTCCCTTTATGATTTGTTGTTTTAATGACTTAAGAACTATTTCTCTATCTTTAGGTAAATAGATAGGCACCTATATTTTCCTATAAAGGTATCAAAGTTTTGCTTAACACATTTAGATTTCTATAGTAGTATACCCAGAATTTATGTTTTAGTATACCCAGGGTAAAAGAAAGCATCCAATTTTAGTTTCTTTTTCTATGTAGATACCTAGTTGTTTTAACATCATTTATTTAATAGGCCATGTTAGCCCCTCTAATATGCTATGTCATCTCTAATTTATTATGGTTTCATAGACGGACCTTTGTTGGCAAAGTAATGTCTCTGCTTTTCAATACGCTATCTAGGTTGGTCATAACTTTCCTTCCAAGGAGTAAGTGTCTTTTAATTTCATGGATGCAGTCACCATCTGTAGTGATTTTGGAGCCCAAAAAGATAAAGTCTGACACTGTTTCCACTGTTTCCCCATCTATTTGCCATGAAGTGATGGGACCAGATGCCATGATCTTTGTTTTCTGAATGTTGAGCTTTAAGCCAACTTTTTCACTCTCCACTTTCACTTTCATCAAGAGGCTTTTGAGTTCCTCTTCACTTTCTGCCATAAGGGTGCTGTCATCTGCATATCTGAGGTGATTGATATTTCTCCTGGCAATCTTGATTCCAGCTTGTGTTTATTCCAGCCCAGTGTTTCTCATGATGTACTCTGCATATAAGTTAAATAAGCAGGGTGACAATATACAGCCTTGACGTACTCCTTTTCCTATTTGGAACCAGTCTGTTGTTCCATGTCCAATTCTAACTGTTGCTTCCTGATCTGCATACAGATTTCTCAAGAGGCAGGTCAGGGGGTCTGGTATTCCCATCTCTTTCAGAATTTTCCACAGTTTATTGTGATCCACACAGTCAAAGGCTTTGGCATAGTCAATAAAGCAGAAACAAATGTTTTTCTGGAACTCTCTTGCTTTTTCCATGATCCAGTGGATGTTGGCAATTTGATCTCTGATTCCTCTGCCTGTTCTAAAACCAGCTTGAACATCTGGAAGTTCACATTTCACGTATTGCTGAAGCCTGGCTTGGATAATTTTGAGCATTACTTTACGTGTGTGTGTCTAGTCAAGGTTATGGTTTTTCCTGTGGTCATGTATGGATGTGAGAGTTGGACTGTGAAGAAGGCTGAGCACCGAAGAATTGATGCTTTTGAACTGTGGTGTTGGAGAAGACTCTTGAGAGTCCCTTGGACTGCAAGGAGATCCAACCAGTCCATTCTAAAGGAGATCAGCCCTGGGACTTCTTTGGAAGGAATGATGCTAAAGCTGAAACTCCAGTATTTTGGCCACCTCATGAAAA
The DNA here is from genome assembly GCF_029378745.1 of Bos indicus. Lineage (NCBI taxonomy): Eukaryota > Metazoa > Chordata > Mammalia > Artiodactyla > Bovidae > Bos > Bos indicus. Next base: position 57,099,584 of record NC_091775.1, on the reverse strand, counting down.
GAGTTGACTCATTGGAAAAGACTCTGATGCTGGGAGGGATTGGGAGCAGGAGGAAAAGGAAATGACAGAGGATGAGATGGCTGGATGGCATCACTGACTCGATGGATGTGAGTCTGAGTGAACTCCGGGAGTTGGTGATGGACAGGGAGGCCTGGCCTGCTGCGATTCATGGGGTTGCAAAGAGTTGGACATGACTGAGTGACTGAACTGAACTGAACTGAACTGATGTGTGTGGGTTTGCTTCTCAGTTCTCTATTCTGTTTCCTTGATTTGTTTATTCCTATACCAGTATTCCCTAACTTGATCATTATAATTTTATGTTTTATTTTCCAATCAGGCATCTACCCTACCATCTCATTCTTCTCTTCAAAAAAAAAAAAAATTTAGTCTATATAAGACCTTTGTTGTTTTTTTTGTTTTTTTTTTTAATTTTATTTTATTTTTTAAACTTTACATAATTGTATTAGTTTTGCCAAATATCGAAATGAATCCACCACAGGTATACATGTGTTCCCCATCCTGAACCCTCCCCCCTCCTCCCTCCCCATACCATCCCTCTGGGTCGTCCCAGTGCACTAGCCCCAAGCATCCAGTATCGTGCATTGAACCTGGACTGGCAACTTGTTTCTTACATGATATTTTACATGTTTCAATGTCATTCTCCCAAATCTTCCCACCCTCTCCCTCTCCCACAGAGTCCATAAGACTGTTCTATACATCAGTGTCTCTTTTGCTGTCTCATACACCGGGTTTGTTTTATATACACTTAGATTCAGAAGGTCAAGTTCCATGAAAAGGCTTGCTGGGATTTGATTGGGGTAGTCTTCAATTTGTAGACTGATTTAAAGAAAGTTATAAGCTAAAAATTTTCCTTTTAAATTTTATATGTTGAAGTGTTTACACCCAGTACCTCCAATGTGTATTTGGAGATAGATTATTTAAAGAGGTAAAGTTAAATACAGGTAGACCCTAACCCAATATGACTGGTGTCCTTCTAAGAAGAGGAGATTATGACACAGACATCATGACCAGATGAAGACACAGAGAAAAAATGACCATCTGCAAGCCAAGGAGAGAGGTCTCAGAAGAAACCAAACCTGTTGACAACTTGATCTGTTCTAGTCTCCAGAACTATGAAAAAAAAAAAAATTCTCTGTTGTTTAAGCCACCCAGTCTATGGTGTTGTTATGGTAACCCTAACAAACTAATGCAGGGAATTTTGAAAGAATCACAACCCTGAGTTTTCCTGTCTTCAGAGATAAGCCCTCTCACCATTTATCTGGATCTTCCTTAAGAAAGTTTTACAATTTTCTCCATAGTGATCTTAAAGATCTTTTATTAGATTTACTCTAAGGTACTTCATATTTTTTTTTTCATTCTCTTTTAATTCCAGTAGTTTTTCCATAGACTTTTACAGGTTTTATGTAAATATTCATATCATGTATTAATAAACAGTGATAAACTGTTTCCTTCTTTCCTACCCTTATAATTTTTGATATGACGGAACAGAAGCACTGAAAGCTGGTGTCCTTGTGTTGCTTTTGATCTTCAAGGTATTACTTCTCCAATTGCAAGGATGCACTGAACATTTTTATGAAGGAGTTTTGCTACCTGACATCCTGTAACACAAGCTTGATAAATCCCTCTCCTGCCCCCTCTTTCTCTAGCCTCTTCTCACTCTTCTTCCTTCAGTACAACCTATCTGTTCTGAGCTTTGTGTCTTAAAAATAAAGTGAAGTCATGTGGAGATTCACATGAGATGCTGATGGCTGATTATCGATCAGATGGCACATTCACATTTTAAGACAGAAGTCTAGGTCTGAGGAACAAATGTGACTGTTGGGGCCCGAGTGTTCATCTTCTCAGACCTTGACAGTCATGGGAAACACAGCCCCCTTTACAGCTTCCTTTAAAAAATACCACTTCTCAGGCTTCCCTGGTGGTACAGTGGATAGGAACCCACCTGCCAATGCAGAGGACATGGGTCTGATCCCTGATCCAGGAAGATTCCACAAGCCTCGGAGCAACTGAGCCCATATGCCACAACTGCTGAAGCCCACACCCTTGAGCCCGTGCTCCCCAACAAGAGAAGCCACAGGAATGAGAAGCTTGTGCACTGCAACCAAGAGAAGCCCCAGCTGGCCGCAACTAGAGAAAGCCCATGAAGCAATGAAGACCCAGTGCAACCCAAAATAAAATAATTAAATAAGTAATTTAAAAAAAATACCACTTCTCTCTGGGCATCCAGATTCATACTAACTCAGATAAAACCAGGAGAAATTCCAAAGGATGGGGACTTGATGTTTCCCCTATTTGAATCAAACTACCCAGGTTCACACTCCACTTGCTTAAATGGTCTTGGGCAAAGCACTTCCTCTCTCCTGCCCCAATTGTCTGACTTCTCAGATGGGAATCACAGTGGCACTTCATCACGCTTCCCTAGTAAGTCTCTTTGGTGGTGTCCGACTCTGTGCAACCCCATGGACTGCAGCCTGCCAGGCTCCTCCGTTCATGGGATTCTCCAGGCAAGACTACTCGAGTGGATTGCCATGCCCTCCTCCAGGGGATCTCCCCAACCCAGGATCAAACCTGCATCTATTATGTCTAACCTGAACTGACAGGTGGGTTTTTTACCACTAGCACCACCTGGAAAATCCCTAGCACTTTCTTACAGTGGGGGTTGGAGGGTGGGATAAATTAATCATTGATATAACTTATTGGGAACAGTGCCTAGCATATAGTAAACACTCAATAAACATTAGCTAAGCCAAGGGGACAGCCACCTTTGCACTGCCATTCATTTGCTTAGTGGGTTTGTTTTTTGTTTTTTTTTTTTTCTTTTTCCATAAAAATCTCAAAATACGGTGTTTAAGTGTTACCCTATCCCCTGTGTTCCACCCTGTGGCATGGCACAGAACACAGCTCTAGTTCACTTGTTAAAGTTTATCCAACCCTGCCTGGTAGCAATGGTATTACTACTCTCCTTGCCTTTTCTTCTAGTATTTAGGTTTGAATGCCACTGGCTTTCAAACTAGCCTTCCACAATGAATGAAATACTAAGCAAGAAGCAAGCAGTCCAGGAAGGACCAAACCAAACCTGACCATAGAGATGCTGGCTCACTGGCAGAACTCTGGACAGAGCCGGTTTGCAGCCACATCTCCAAGAAACTCTAGTGATGTACTGGGGGTTAGCAGGGCTGGTAAGCTTGATGACATTCATGCCAGGGTCACAGGGAGTGGGGGTGGGAATAGTGAGTGACAGGCCTCATTTCTTTTCAGTAATGCCCATTGATCAAAGAAAATGTCACATACTGAGATATAGGGAAGTCATTCTGGCTTATACATGAGTTAACTTGAAGTTTACACTAACTAAAACAGCCTGTTTGTGGCCTATGAAACATACATATGCCTTAATTACTAAAGAAAAGGGTACATTGACCAGGAGTAAAGAATGTCTGCTAGAAATCCAGATGAAATGCCCCTCTTCCTGATGCTGCTCCTCCTTCAGTGATAAGACATCCCTCACAGGCACCAAGGCCATACTGTACATTCTGGCATGTTTTTCTGAAATCTTGAAGAAATGTATCCTTGGCTTTAATATTCTTAGCCCTGCCAAGACATAAAGCTGTGCTGAATGGGGAGGGAGGTGGGAGAGGGGTTCAGGATGGAGAACACATGTATACCCATGGCTGATTCATGTCAATGTATGGCAAAAGCCACTACAATATTGTAAAGTAATTAGCCTCCAATTAAAATTAATTAATTTAAAAAAACAGCTGTGCTGAAAACTCTGCTTCTCCAGAGCATACTTCTCAGAGTAATCTGAGAAACTGGCCTTTGGGCTGGTCCTTAGTTTGGTTCAAATGAAATTCTTTTTCTATTCTTACTACTGACTGCTTATTGATTATTTTTGTCAACACCATTAAGCAATTAGATTGCTAGACTGTAGGTTCAGGAAGGGCAAACAGCTGCTGCTCTAGCACCATGCCTGGTACACACAGGCACTTAACAGATAGACACAAGCTGGTTTAAATTTTCCCCTGCGTGCACCCCACAGTTAGGCCTAATGCAGGCCCTAGACATGCAATAGATAGTTAATAAATATTGGTGGGTACTTCCCGCAGTCGCAATGTGCTACAATGCGAGGTGTTCACCTCGGGGAGCTGAGTCATCTGTCTTATAACACATTTCTGTCATATGTTTAACGTGTGCATATGTTTAAGTGCAGTGTGTGTTAGTCACTCAGTCATGTCCGACTCTTTGTGACTCCAGGAACTGCAGCCCACCAGGCTCTTCTGTCCATGGAATTTCCCAGGCAAGAATACTGGAGTGGTTGCCATTTTCTTCTCTGATGTCTAAGCACACACCCTCAATTAGTTGCTATAAAGGAGAAAGTTAAATCACTAAACAAATGCAACTGTGTCCACTAAATAAGATGTTTTGCATACGACGATGAAGGATCAGGTGTTACTGTCATTCTCAGCAGTAGCCAGCATGTACTGAGGAACTAAGCCAGGTCCCACACTGAGCAGGTTAGGAGAAGAAAAAGGGGCACCGTACTGTGACTCACAGGGGAGTTCAGTGAGGCTTTGGTCAGAAAAACAGAAGCCCAAACACAGAAGGTGAGGGGAAGGGGCAAAAGAGTAAAGGCCAGCTCTCACATTTGCTTCCATCCTTGAGAAAATCAGGAGCTTACAGGACCTTGGGAAACCACCACGGATGATCCCAGTTGCCTCCAGTACCCAGGGAGGTACTCCAGTAGCAAATTTTCAGGACAGATACCACTCAGCCACTGGGAAATGTTCAGGGGGAGCACCACTGCTTTCACACAGGAAGCAAAAAGGTGCTTCCACAGTCAGAGAAGCAATTAAAAACACATCTGCCTCGCTTTCTCATGCCTGATCTCAGAGGAATGCCTCTCACTGGTGAAATCCAACCAGAAACAATGGAAGTAAAGGACTCTGGGGAGTGTGGTTCTCAGGCTTCCAACCCCTGAGATAAGGTGGAGTATAGAAGGGGTGAAATGATGCTGAGTTGTCACACATCTGCCTCACTTTCTCATGTCTGACCTCAGAGTAATGCCTCTCATTGGTGAAATCCAACCAGAAACAATGGAAGTAAAGGACTCTGGAGAGTGCGGTTCTCAGGCTTCCAACCCCTGAGATAAGGGTGGAGTATAGAAGGGGTGAAATGATGCTGAGTTGTCAACAACTTTGCCATGAAACTCTTCTAAGGTAAATCAGAGGCAGTTAATCTGTGCTAAGGACCTAAGATACTCCAATACTTTGGCCACCTGATGCAAACAGCTGACTCATTGGAAAAGACCCTGATGCTGGGAAACATTGAAGGCAAAAGGAGAAGAGGGTGGCAGAGAATGAGATGGTTGGATACCATCACCGACTCAATGGGATATGAACTTGGGCAAACTCTGGGAGACAGTGAGAGACAGGGAAGCCTGGTGTGTTTCAGCCCATGGCGTCACAAAGAGTCAGACACTGCTTAGCGACAACTGAACAACACAACCACAAGGACCTGGGGAGCAACACCATCTGTGCTTACAGGCACGCTTTGTCATTAAGAGGTACAAACTGCTATGTATACAATAAATAAGCTACAAGGATTATTATACAATGCAGAGAATATAGGCAAGACTTCAGAATAATCGTAAGTGGGGCTTAATCTACAAAAATTTTGAATCCCTGTTCTATACATCTGAAACTAATATAATATTCTAATATATAAGGAGGTAAATCAATGATAACTCAATACAAATGATGAATTTTTGGAAAAAAGATAAGGATTGATCTTTGAAGAAGGCTTTGGATAGAGTCAAACCCCAGGACAAGACAATGATAAATTTTTGAAAAAAAAAGATAAGGACCTTTGAAGAAGGCTTTGGATAGAGTCAAACCCCAAGACAAGACTTCATCAAACAGGTAATGAAAAAAGAGGAAGAGAATGTGGAGGTGAGGAGGCATATTTTTATTTACTCACTGACTCATGCATTTAGTCATCCACTCAGCAAATATTTATTATAAGCATTGGGCTAGGCCCTTGAGCTTCTAGACAGCGAGGAGCCACTGATTGTTCCTAAGACAGGAAATAATATGATGAGGTTTTTAGTGTAAGATCATCCTGAAAACGCATATGTGCAAAGACACAATTGAAGGGAAATGCACTGCAGTGTAATCACTGCTCATCTTTGGGTGCTGAGTTTGTGAATAAACATTATTTTCTTTTCTAAATCTTTCGGTATTTTCCAAATATCTCACAATAAGTGTGTACAACTTTTTTATCAGAAAAAATATTTAGAGAAAGAAGATAGAGATCAAGCTGGTAACAATGTGGAAGAAATGCATCACACATTTGTCATCTGATGTTTTTCTCATTAGGATACACTTCCTTTGCACTTGCTTTCTTTTTCTTCACCTGCTTGCTGCCTCATCACTCCTTAGTTTTCAGTTGAAACTGTTTTTCACTGAAAAGACTTGCCTGGCCCCTAAGGCTAGGTTAGGTGTGCATGTTTGACACTCTCAGCCCCTGGGAGTGTCTCCCACCACTGGATATAGCTACACGTGAGGGCCTGATGTTCATCTTTCTCACCAGACTGTAAACCCCATAGGGCATGCATCATACTCACCTTGTCCACAGCTGCTTCCCAAGCACACTGGTCACTCCATAAATGTTGCTGGAATGATCAGCTCTATCTATAAAGGATGTAAGACTGGAGACAGGCAGATTAGTAGGAGGTGATTGTGATAATCGACAAGGATAAACAGTGCCTAAACTAAAGAGAGAGAAAGTGATGAAGAGGAAGAAGAGAAGAACTAGCCCGTGATGCTGTTAAAGTGTCAAATCTGGAGAACCTAATGACTTCCTTTTGGATTCATTCAACAAGAAGCAATAGTTGGGAGACTATTTTGGAGGTAGGATTTATAAGGCTCACTGATCAATTAAATGTGAGTATGATGGAAAGAGAACTACCAAGAAGGTCTCAAGAGTTCTGGTCTTGAGCAGTTGGATGTATGATGATACAGTTTCCTGAGATGGAAAGGGCATTTGTTGGGGGAAGCATCAAAAGTTCCAATTTTGGATGAAAAGTAAGGATAGGGAAGATGGAGGGGGAATTGCTTATCTTAGCTAGGGAATTATTCTCTTAGGCAGGAGATACAGAAGGTGAATCAAGCTTGTGGAGAAATGTTAATTAGGTTTTGGATATGTTGAGTTTGAGGTGTTCACTGAGATATCCAAGCTATCTAATGAAATTATAGGGGTCTAGAATTTATGAGCAGATGCTAGACAAAGACAGACATGCAGACTTAGTGGTGATAGTTGAACCCATCAGGTAAATGAGAACAGGCATACAGTGAGAAGGGCAGAAAAACACCAACATCAAAACCCGGGAGAAACTGATATTTACAGAGGAAGAGATGCCCTAAGAGGAGATTGAAAGAGATTCAGAGGAGTAAGAATATTAGATTACATGAAACAAGGAGTGCCATTTTGATCAAAGCAAGAGTTCAGACAAAGAAGTAATACACTGGCGTGGTACGTAGGGGCCAGATTTTGGAGGTCCCTGAATACTAGGCAAAGAAGTTGACTCTTCATCCAGAACCTTCATGATCAGTGGTGATGACAATGTATATGTTCTGGCTGTACCTTACTGAGCCTCCTAGCCCTGCAGGGAAACTGAGAAATAGTGGTGGGTCAAGGGTCCAAAATCTTGATCCATACAGTCAACCTGGAGATAGAAAGTAGAGAGTGGCCCATTAACAATATGCTGCTACTGCTGCTAAGTCACTTCAGTCGTGTCCGACTCTGTGTGACCCCATAGACAGCAGCCCACCAGGCTCCCCCGTTCCTGGGATTCTCCAGGCAAGAACACGAGTGGGTTGCCATTTCCTTCTCCAATGCATGAAAGTGAAAAGTGAAAGTGAAGTCGCTCAGTTGTGTCCGACTCTTAGCGACCCCATGGACTGCAGCCTACCAGGCTCCTCCATCCATGGGATTTTCCAGGCAAGAGTACTGGAGTGGGGTGCCATTCTCATCATTCTTATCAAAGTCTATGTCATCTAACTCAAGTCACCACTGACTTGAATAAGCTGAAGAGTAAAACCCAGACTTCCAAAAACCATCATTATTTTTGTTTGGTTCTTATAGCCAGGCCCTCAGCAAAGATGAAGGACAAAAAATATCCCCCAGGAATTCTTCTGTTCTAGCCAACTCCAAAACCAACCACAGCTCATCCAATAGCTTCTGTGATGAACCTCTTTGGCGCCACATGGGCCATGTGTTAGTTTATGTTCCAGAAAGAGCCATTAGACAAGTGCAGAAAAATGTCTGTCCTCATTTCCATTATAATGTTCCAGAAGAAGAAGAAGATGGCCTGAGGCAAGGGGAAGACAGGCACCAGGACTCTTCTAAACCCTGGCAGCTGTACCATACCACTGCAGCTTGGGGAGAGGTTGAAAGCTAAGCTTCAAAAACAATCACAAACTAAGGATCTGATTAAACATAACCAAAGAGGGAGAGGGAGGTGAGCTGCATCTTTGCAAAAGGCACTGGGGTGCATGGTGAGCCTGTGAACCTGAATGTTCAGGAAGGCTCCTGGGTGGATGCCTTGGGGGGCAGCGTGTATTAGGGAGCATGCATGTTACAGGAGGATGCACCTCTCTGTGTGGACTGGAAAAATACACAGCAATTCAGACCAAAGGAAAGAGTACCGATGATCGTTAGTAACTGGCAGTGTGTTTGTGAATGTCTGCAGGAGACTGAACTTGACATAAACACTTCCCAGACACACACTGTGCGGTTGCTTTCAGAAAGCACCAAGGTTCCAGCCTCTGACAGAAGCCAGAGGCTGCAGACACTTGACTGGAAGATGAGCTGGACAGGACTGATGCCCTTGGGGAAATGGGCTGGCCCTGAGAACTCTGTGCTCCAGAGCCTGGCTGGGGAGAATAGGGAAGAAAGAGCAAGGCAAACTCAGTTGAATGGGAGGTTTTTTGATCCAGTCTTTTGATCAACTCTCCCTCCAGTCCCCAGTTTCACGTCTAGGGGAAGGGGAGTGAAAAGGCAGAGAAATCTTTTAAGGAGAGAGGCCATCTCTGAAGGATACAAAAGCCAGAGTCTAAATAGCTGATGTACTAAAGCACAAGGAGCTTGTGGCTGATCCCTCTAAGTGTCCTCAAGATGTGCCCTGTGGAGGCAAAATAAATAGAGTAAAAGTAAGCAAATGGGACCTAATCCAACTAGAAACTCTGCACAGCAAAGGAAACCATCAACAAAACAAAGATGGGAGAAAATATTTTCAAACAATGCGACCAACAAGGGGTTAATATCCAAACTATGCATACAGCTCATACAACTCAACAGCAAAAGACAACCCAATAAAAACACAGGCAGAAGACCTAAACAGACATTCCTCTAAGGAAGACGTGCAGATGGCCAAGAGGCACACGAAAAGATGTAAAAGGTGTTCCACAATGCTAATTATTAGAGAAATGCAAATCAAAACTGCAATGAGATATCATCTCACACCAGTCAGAATGGCCATCATCAAAAAGCTTACAAACGATAAATGCTGGAGAGGGTGTGGAGAAAGGGGACCCCTCCCACACTGTTGGTGAGAATGTAAATCGGTGCAGCCACCATGGAAAACAGTAAGGAGGTTTCCATACTAAATCTAAAATCTAAAAATTTCCATACTAATGAGCTAAAAAACAGAGCCACCTCATGATCCAGCAATCCCACTCCTGGATATATATCTCAAAAAAGAAAATGAATTCAAACAAATACATGCACCCCAAAGTTCTGCTGCTGCTGCTGCTAAGTCACTTCAGTCGTGTCCAACTCTGTGCGACCCCATAGACGGCAGCCCACCAGGCTCCCCCGTCCCTGGGATTCTCCAGGCAAGAACACTGGAGTGGGTTGCCATTTCCTTCTCCAATGCATGAAAGTGAAAAGGGAAAGTGAAGTCGCTCAGTCATGTCAGACCCTCAGCCACCCCATGGACTGTGCAGCCTTCCAGGCTCCTCCATCCATGGGATTTTCCAGGCAAGAGTACTGGAGTGGGGTGCCATTGCCTTCTCCGCCCCAAAGTTCATAGCAGTACTATTTATAACAGCCAAGACATGGAAACAACCCAAGCCCCATCATCAATAGATGATTGGCTTAAGAAGACGTGGTATATATATAGAATATTGTGAAATATAATAGTGGAATCTTGCTCAGTCACAAAAAGAAAGAAACATTGCCATTTGCGGCAACATGGATGGAGCTAGAGATTTTATACTTAGGGAAGTAAGTTGGACAAAGACCAAATAATATGTGATATCACTTATATGTGGAATCTAAAAATAACATAAATGAAAACTACTATACACAAAATAGATAAGCAACAAGGATTTACTGTAGCGTAAGATATTGAACTATATTCAGTTTCTTGCAATAACCTATAATGCAATATAATCTGAAAAAAAACCTGTAATTGAATCACTTTGTTGTATACCTGAAACTAACACAATATTGTAGATCAACCATACTTCCATTTTTAAAAAATTGAAAAGATGTGCCTTGTTGGAGAAGACAGGCCCCTCCTTACTCTTGGTTTAGTGGAAGTGAAAAAGTAAAAGTATTAGTCATTGAATCATGTCTGACTCTTTGCGACCCCACGGACCATAGCCTGCCAGACTCCTATCCATGGAATTCTCCAGGGAAGAATACTGGAGTGGGTAGCAATTTCCTTCTCCAGGGATCTTCCCAACAAAGGACTTAACCCCAGTCTCCAGCATTGCAGGCATCCTTTACAATCTGAGCCACCAGGGAAGCTCTGGGCTCAGGAGTGAGGCCCAATGTGTCCAGTGAAATTGAAGAGGCAAAAAAGCCAGACGGAAAATCACAGATAAAGAGGAACCAAGAAGGGATCGAGAATAATAATTAGGCCTAAAAGTGAGGTCTAGGACTAAGGGTATGATGTCAAAGCCGGGGTAAAAGAGAAAGATACATACCAAAGAGACAGTCTCTGCTAGTTCTACCCAGTCCTGTCCCGTCCAGCAAACACACAGAGCACCACGCATCCTAAGGTTCTTGCACTCACAGAGCTCACAGTATTCCAGACAAACAGGTTCCTAAAGGTCTGCTAACATGGTGAATGTTACAGGTCCAGGGTGCTAGGAACCCACAGAGGAGCAGCCCTAATCCTGTCTGGGGTCCCCGGCAAAGCCTTCTGAAGAAGACAAGTATAGGTGCTTTGAATGCAGAAATAACATTGTGTGCACACATGCGTGCGTGTGTTCCCACATGTGCACACACGTACATGTGCATAATCCATATTCCCCAAGGTCCTGCAGAACATTTTGCATATGACTGGTAATAAAAAGGTTGTTGTGTGAACACAAGGATTAGTTACTTTTTATATTTGTATCTTTCTAACTATTCCTTTGCTTTCTTCTTTTTCTTTGCCTTTGCTGGCATTGCCCAGAGAGTTTCATTTTGAGGTAAGGTCCAATAACTGGATGTCAATCAGATACAGAAACTGCTATCTTATGATATGAGGCAATATTGGAGGGGAAGATACCGTGGCCAATGGTAAGAAGGGAAATCATCATTATCATAATCATCATAGAGCATTTACTGAACACAAAGGTCCAGATGCTATTTTAAGGGCTTTAAGTATGAAGTGTGCTGAATCGTTTCATTTTCAATAACCCAAAGAGGTGGGTATTGTTAGAAGTGAGGACTTCAGTCGACACACAGAGAGGTCACATAACCTGGGGAAGGTCCCAAAGACAGTAGACGGTGGAGTCAGTGCCATCCGGTTCCAAGCCTGCAGCTTCTACTGCATCCCACCCTCAGGACCAAAACCTAAAAGCAAAAGAATCTTGAGCTTGCCCCAGTGTACAGGCCAGAGTTGCCTAATTATTTGAAAAACTTTTAAAGCTATATAATATCCACCAGTTCCTCTTCCCTACTTCCTTCTGTTTCCCTGTAGAAATTAGAAGGTCCTAAATTCAAGAAACTTTATAGATTATCACTTTTCTCCAGGCTTTTATTCCAGTGGTAAAAATAACAATAAGCCACAGAAAACAAGATAATATTAGAATCGCAAAGCACATCATTCTCTCAATCAGATGACAGTGATGAGCCAAAGGCCTACTGCCTTCTGGCAGTAGATGCTCAGCAGGGCCTGGGGACCAGGATATAGGACCCCAGGATAGGACTGGCTTTCCTGCCCTCGGGTCAGTGTTCATGCTTCGGTGTCACCATCTGAAAAACGGAGCTGATGATCTCTGGGACTCATTAGAGCACTACAAGATGAAAAAAATTCATGTCTCTATCTGAGAAGTCTGAATCTCCTCAGAGAAAACAATTATCTCCAAGATTAATTAATCTAAATATGACAGTGACTAGTTGGTGCTAATCCTCTTTAATTGTTCCTCAGTATTAAAATGAACATTAAAACCCAACCTATTACAACAGAGGGGTGAAGGAAAACTAAATGAAGCAAAAAGAAGAAAGAGAATCCTGTAAAAGGCTTCTGTCACAACTGCATTCTACAGTGACATGGCCACGTGTGCGGGCCTGTCCTTCCATCGTCATTACATCAGCTTTTCCTACTGGGTTGTCACTCCCCTTCATGCTACAAATGCCCCTCCTCTTCCAGAAGCAGACCCTGTGGTTACTGGAAGTATGAGGCTGAGGTTTTGTACTGAATCCCAGATCACATCAGAACAGGAGACACTCGGCCTGAATCATTCCTCAAAGACAGACTTCAAATATATGAGAGGACAAGTCTATTCTCTGCTGATTAACAAAGTCTGTAAGGATATACCGAATATAACCTGAACTCTATTCATTCAAATATTTATTGAATGCATACTATGTGCCAGGGACTGTTCTAGAAGATGGGGATATAGAATTGAACAAAACAGACTCATCACCATCACTGGCCTCTGGAGTGTACATTTCTAGAGGGAAGGACAGACTAGCTCTCCCTGTAGTAGAAGGGAATCCATATTAATGAAGTACTACCCTGTGGTTCTATGAAAGAAGTAAATGAATGGATGGCAGTTTATGTTCTTCATGTGGGCTTCCCTGGGAGTTCAGATGGTAAAGAATCTGCCTATAAGGCAGGAGACCTGGGTGCAATCCCTGGGTCAGGAAGATTCCCTGGAGAAGGGAATGGCAACCCACTCTAGTGTTCTTGCCTGGAGAATTCCACCGACAGAGGAGCCTGGCAGGCTACAATCCATGGGGTCACAAAGTGTTGGACACGACTGAACAAATAAGCACACACGTGTTCTTCATGTGTTTTTTAGGGAATATACACCACATCTCCCAGGTGCCTTGTAGCTTCCCTGGTGGCTCAGAGGTAAAGAACCCGCCTGTAATACAGGAACCACAGGAGACGCAGATTCAATCCTTGGGTTGGGAAGATTCAGTGGAGGAGGAAATGACAACCCACTCTGTATGCTTGCCTGGAAAATCACATGGACAGAGAAGCCTGGGCTACAGTCCATGGGGTCGCAAAGAGTCGAACACCACTGAAGTGACTAAGCGTGCACACTGCATTTCTCAGTGCTATGTAGGATACTACTGGCCCTACAGCTTGAATCCTGTGGAGGTGTAGGAATTTAGGTAATTACCATTGTACTTTTTTCCCTCTCTTCTCTTTCCTGAGCAGAGAAATCAGGGATGCTTCATCACCATGAATGATACCTAAGAAAGAGAAAAACAAAACCCTAAGTGAAACCCTGAAAGCAGATGTCCAGCAAGCCAAACTCAATCCAGTAAATTTTGTATTTAGTAGTGGGCTTCCCTGGTAGCTCTCTTGTGATTTCCCTTGTGGTTCAGGGCTTCCCTTGTGGCTCAGCTGGTAAAGAATCCACCTGCAATGAGGGAGACCTGGGTTCGATCCCTGGGTTGGGAAGAGCCCTTGGAGGAGGGCATGACAACCCACTCCAGCATTCATGCCTGGAGAATCCCCATGGACAGAGGAGCCTGGCAGGCTACAGTCCATGGGGTCACAAAGTCAGGCACGACTGAGCCACTAAGCACAGCACATATGTTAATCCCGATCTCCCAATTTATCCCTCCCCTCGCCTTTTCCCCCTGGTCATGGTCCTCTTGATCATCAAGCTGATTCTGTTGCTCACTCCCGCCTCTCCAGCTGTTGGGGTGCCTCCTTCTCCTCCTCCCAGAGGGAAGTCTACACTTACACTATGATGTTTTGGATCCAACTCAGGGACTTCCAAGATGCTATCTGTCTAGCTGCTTGTGGCCCCAGCTAAAGCAAAATGTTCCGTGTGGTTTCAGGGACAAGGTCACACCCGTTTTCTTTTGCAATGTTCTTAGTAGAGTTTGAGTTGGGGGAATAAACAGCTGATAGGAAAGCAGCTTCTTTTTTTCACATTGTTTCCTCTTTTTCTTTTTTTTCCCCCCTTCTTCTCTTCCTAGGTTTTCTACATTTCAAATCCAAATGAAAAGGCAAAATACTAGCAACCTAGCTGAAATACACTGCTCTTAGTAGCTATAGGGACAAAAATACCAAAGAATCAGAAGTTACTGAGATTTCAAGGGTGGAAAACCTCTGCAAATCACAGGGCAAGTCCTGTTGATACCAGCAACAAGGCAGAGGTCCTGTTTTTTGGAGAAGATGCATGGTATGACCCTGCAGACCACCCAGCAGCCCCAGAGTGGAAGTGTGTGTTGTGTCCTCACGTCCCTGGTCTGTGCTGAGGCCTGCGAAGAAGCAAGAGGAGAGCAGGCACTTTACAACCCTGTAAAGTACACTTTACATGTCTGTCCAACAGCCCTCTCCATGGCTTTCTCCCAGAAACCCATAATCCTTAAGTTTTTCCCCCATCCCCTACCTCCAGGCTAACATGGTCAGACTAAGAAAAATGTTCCTGGATATGCTTGTCTTCTGCTGAGTTTATCAGTTGTCAGGCAAACTGGGTGAATTTAAACTTTGTCCTGATTTATTTTAGAAACGGAAATTACAAAACAGAAACAGATTCAGAGACACACAAAACAAACTTATGGTTACCAAATGGGAAGGGGAGAGATAAATTAGAAGTTTGGGATTAACAGATATACACTACTATATGCAGAATAGGTTAAAAAAACAACAACAACAAGGTCCTACTGTATAGCACAGAAATTATACTGAATATCTTGTAGTAGCCTATAATGGAAAAGAATCTGAAAAGAATACATATAACTGGAATATATATGCATATATATATTCAGTCCATGGCTACAGCCCATGGGGCCACACAGTCGGACATGACTGAGTGAATTTCACATTCACTTTCTTTCTTTCATGTGGGATCTAGAAAAAATAGTATTGATGAACCTATTTATAGGGAAGAAATGGAGATGCAGACGCAGAGAAAAGACTTATGTACACAGTGGGGGACAGAGAGAGTAGGATGAATTGAGAAAGTAGCATCGACGTATTCACCCTAGCATGTGTAAAACAGATAACTTGTGGGAAGCTTCTGTATAACACAGGGAGCCCAGCCTTGTACTCTGGGACGACCTGGAAGGGAGGGATGGGAGAGGGAAGGGAGGCTCATGAGGGAGGGAATATAAGTAATTATGACTGATTTGTATTGTGTACGGCAGAAACCAACACAACTCTGTAAAGCAATTATCTCCCAATTAAAAAAAAAAATTGACATAGGAACCAGACTATGGACGTGGATGGAGGAGAAGAAGAAAAGGGTGAGACGAAATGGAGAGAAGAGCATGGAAGCAGATACACTATTATATGTAAAATAGATAGCCAATGGAAATGTGTTGCCTGACTTAGGGAACTCAAACCAGGGCTCTGTAACAACCTAGAGGGATGGGAAGGGGTGGGAGCTGGAAGGGAGGTTCAGGAGGGAAGGGACATATGTATATCCGTGGCTAATTCATGTTGATGTATGGCAGAAACCAAAGCAATATTGTAAAGCAATTATCCTTCAATTAAAAATAATTTTTTAAAAAAAAGCGATTTTTAAAAAGTCATTAAAAAATTCAAAAGTAGAGGAAAATAATATAAATTAATAATTGTATTAATTATATTAATAATATACATAGTATATTTAGGTATTATAGATATTTATAGTATTTGCATTTTTCATGTATATATACACACACATATATATATATATATAGACAGCTGGGGGAAATATGGCAACCAAGTACGTTACTGAAAGAGTTGTATATGAGTATATCAGTCCCACCCTCCCTAACCTTGACTTTACACCATGAGAAATTCTAGTAAATATGTGTTTACCTTTGGATATCTCTTTAGAAATTCAGAATGGGTGAATATTGCGCGCACATATTATGAGTCGCTCCTAATGGAGTCAGATAGGAAAAGAGGAGCTTGGAAATGAGGCTGGAAAGAGCATTAGCAGTAGACCCGCTGCAATGGCATCTTGACAAAGTTGGTGTGTGTGGTGGGTTGAATAGTGTCCTCACCCCCCGATCCCCAATATTCATGTGAATCCACAACCCAGAATATAACTGTATTTGAAAATAGGGTCTTTGCAGATGTTATTAAGGTAAGACTTGAGATGAGTCTTACCTTAATAAGAGATGAGATCATCCAAATGGCAAACATTCAAATGAAAATGTTCTTATAAGAGGCAGAAAAGAATGCAAAGACAGAGCGAGGAGGGCCAGGGGGAGTCAGGAGCGGAGGTTGGAGTAATGATGCCACAAGCCAAGGAAGGCCAGGAGCTACCAGAAGCTGGAAGAGGAAGGAGCCTCCCCTACAGTCTTCCGAGGGAGTGGGACCCCCTGACATTTGATTTTGGACTTCTGGCCTCCAGACCCTGGGAGAATAAGTTTCTACTGTTTCAAGTCACCCAGTCTGGGGCAATTTGTTCTGGCAGCCACAGGAAATGAATACAATGAGGGAAAGTAAACCAGGTCCTTAGAATGGGGAATTAGCTTGAGAGAAAGAGGTAGGTAGCTAAAATAGAAAGAGGACTTGGCAGCAGTTTCCTCTGCACACAGATACGAAGGCCATGACTGGGATTATGAATCCTGGGAGCTGGACGGACGGATTGGCAGTGAGTGACCTGCTGAGCTGTGCCTCACTGGTTAAATGAGATTATCCGGAACCATTCCTTCTCAAGCACCAACTTACTTGACATCTCTGGATCATAGCAGAATTAAAGGAAAGCAGTAGAGCTGCGAGCCAGGCAGCCAGGCTTGGCAAAACGAGAGGCCCAGAATCAGGTCATCGCTTCTTTAGGCAGTGCCAACTTGTACACCGTACCTAGCCTGCTGGCAGAACAAGAGAGGTGAAAAATCAGCAATTCCAAGTCTCTAGTATCAGGAAGATACGGAAAATGAGACTCAGAAAATGAGCATCTCCTTGGAACTGCTTGGGAAGAGAATGTAACACGTTTTTATGAGTTGGGGATGATATCCGCCGCCACTGATTTAAAATGTGCAAGATATTAATCACATCACCTTCATTTAGAGACCTGTCTTTATGATTAATGTAAAAATAAAAAGGATACATTTACCTCCTCTCAGAACGTGGTTGATACACAAGATCTCAAGTTCTACAAACGCAACTTTTCCTATCTCCCTAGCAAAGTTCCAGCAGTGGTTTTGGCCTGGTGAAAAAGTACTTTCAGTCTCCTCCACTGGGGTGGCTTAGCCAAAAACCTTTTCGCGGGATTGTGTTGACATATGACAGATACAGTGCTAACCCCAGTAACTTGAAATATCTTTCCCCACCCACCCATCTTGTCATCTGCTCCTCACCTCCTTAGATGACAGAAACTATGGTGTTGTTGGTGTTCAATTAAGCACTTAGTGAACTAAATTGAACTGGGTGGAAAGGCTGCCTAAAATAAAATCTTTTTGAGAAAGGGCCACCAAGGGGAACGTTGGAAAGGGGATTATCCATTGCGGTTAGAGGTGCCTGGAGGGAAGGAAAGGGCGCTGCTGCAGAGGGCTGGACTTTATTTTATAAGAGAAAGCAAGCTACCAAAATGAGTCGTAATATGTGAGAGAGTTTACTCTGGCAGCAGAAAAGCATGGAGGTTTTGGGGGGAAATGTCGACTGAAAAATACAATCATGATCTGAAAGTAGAGAATTATTTGGTGGGAATGTTTAAGACTCCAAGGCCAGAAGACAACATATCAGTAGCTCTGAGAAATCTGCTCCAAGGAGGCAGGAGGGGAAGTCAGGCTATATACAAGTCTGCAACACAGGCAATAGGCAATCTGAATATAAAGATCAGATACCAAGTTAAGGACTTTAGCATTCTGTGTATTGGAAGATGCAAGCTTCTGGGCTCCGTGAATTCATTCCCTTCATATGCACCTCAGCTATCTGGAGCCAATCCTGTTTCTCTGTTCACCTTAAGGAGTGGCCCAATTGGCAGATGGCTGCTTCTTGCATTCCCCCAACTCCTCAGCAATCACCATGGGGTGTGGCAGTTGGCAGTGGCAGTGGCAGATCCACTGGATCTCAGTTTTGGGAGCCCTTATTCACTTTCAGAGACCAGAAATCGATGATGGCTGTGACATTTCTTGTTTATTGATATGGCAGGAGCTATTTTCATTTCACCAAAAGGAGATTGGTTAAGTTTTTTTTTTTTTTTTTTAAATGAGGCAAAAAGACCAGTTACGAATCCACTTACCAGTTCAGGTGGAAATAAAGAGGATCTGACCAAGAGGAGCAGGAGTAGGAAAGGAGAAAATAAAAGGATGATTAGCAGCAGAATGACTGCCAGTAGTTTCCTGGCAGTCCAGTGGTTAAGACTCAGCACTTCCATTGCAAGGGGTGTGGGTTCAATCCCTAGTCGGGGGACTTAAGATCCCACATGCCACACAGTGAGGCAAAAAAAAAAAAAAAAAAAAAAAAAATTTAATTAAATAATAAATAAAAATGAAAAAAGTAGAATCAACAAGATTTGAATGATCTGTTGGATGGGATATTTTTGTCTTAGCCTGAATTCCCCCTACTCCTCCACCACCTGCAAAAGCAGATTCTTCGATAGAGGTTTATGTGCAAGTAGTTAGTTTGCCAGCAACCCTGGTGAGCAGGAGTGAGGATGGTGATCAAGAAAGACGGAAAAGGCAGCACAGAGATGCATTACCACGTTGCTGAAAGGACTTCCCTATTGCTTATGCCTTCCAGGAGTCCCACGAAGCATGTTATTCACAGTCTTCCATCATCTGTTGGTTCAGGGTGTCCCACGGGCATCTACTGTCCTGCAGTTGGTGGCCATGCACGCGTGAGAGCTGAGCTATCCCCCGGTTCCTCCAGTGTCCCATGTCAACCTCAGAGACGTCCCAGGCCAAGAGGTGAGAGGTGCCCGAGGTAAGCCCGCGTGAGGTACTGTCTCACTGCTCCTGAGCTCCACTTTACATTTCACTGAGGTTAACTGCAGCTTTTTCCTCCTTTACGAACAACGGGCCCTACATTTTTATTTTGCACTGAGCCCTACAAATCATGTGGCCTGTCCAGTTGTTGAGTCCTACAAAAGAGGAAAGTGTTAGTCACTCAGTCGTGTCCGACTCTTTGCAACTCCATGGACGGTAGCCCACCAGGCTCCTCTGTCCATGGAATTCTCCAGGCAAGCATACTGGAATGGGTAGCCATTCCCTTCTCCAAGGGATCTTGGAGGCAAAACAAAACAAAAGAGGCAAACTCAATTGCAAACACAGGTCCTACCTGATGATAGACAACATGTCATCATTGTATTTGGAGAACAGGTGTGTGTGTGTGTGTGTGTGTGTGTTTCCAGTTTGCTGGCAGTGAATGTGTTTGTGTGTGTGCGCGCACCGCACGCATTTCCAGTTTGCTGGCAGACCTTGGCGCTCCAATGTGCTACTACTGCCACCTTGTGTTCAATCCCATGCATAGCATGCAGCTCCAGCAGGCAGAGCTGCAAGCGCCTGCTTAGAGAAGTGCTCAGGCCACTGCACTCCACAGCCAAGCTGGTAGGCCAGTAGGACTACTACTCAGCTGGTGGTATTTAATAAAGTTAGACTATCCATACACACCATATCAGAGCCTGGGTTGAAAATGGTTGTGTGTGTATGTATGTCTGTGTGTGCCTTTCTCCCTCCAACCTCCAACACTGTCTTTTCTTTCACTCCCACTTTCTTTCTCTTTGTTGCTCCTCTTGCCCTTCCCTATATACAGACCACTGAAAGCCCAAGAAGTCTGGTTCCTTGACATATCCAGCTTTCCCTGGCCCTGGAGGCCGCTCTAGGAGAGCATCGTGAATGGGAAAGGACAGCGGGGGTGAAGCGGGCAGAGTGTTCAGGTCCTAGGAAGTTGCTGAGTCAGCCTGAGCCAGATAAGGTCGCTAGGCACGGGCATAAACCAAGGTCAATGTTCTGATTCTGCAACTCCCAAGGCTACAGTCAAGTTAAGCCTGTTATTTATCAATTACAAAACAATAAAAAGGAATACTTGGGGCTTCCTTGGTTGCTCGGTGGTAAAGAATCTGCCTGCCAATGAAGGAGCTCCCTGGGTTGGAAGATCCCCTGGAGAAGGAAATGGCAACCCACTCCAGTATTCTTGCCTGGGAAATCCCACTGAACAGAGGAGCCTGACAGGCTACAGTCCATGGGGACACAAAGAGTCAGATACGACTTAGCAACTAAACAACAACAAAAAGAATCATTAAATAATCCTTGCCCCCCCTCAAAAAAAAAGAAAGGCAAAGGAAATGATCAGTCCCATATTAGGTATAGACTAAATGCCAAAGGAACAACTTATTTGATGGTAGACACTAAGGAGTCAGAGAAATGAAGGCCAAAGGGGCAGTGAATGACTGAATGACTGGAACTAAATAGGAAGGAGTAGGGCAGGAAGAGGGGAGTGAAAAAGTTGGCTTAAAGCTCAACAGTCAGAAAACTAAGATCATGGCATCTGGTCCCATCACTTCATGGCAAATAGATGGGGAACCAGTGGAAACAGTGTCAGACTTTATTTTGGGGGGCTCCAAAATCAAGGCAGATGGTGACTGCAGCCATGAAATTGAAAGATGCTTACTCCTTGGAAGGAAAGTTATGACCAACCTAAATAGCTATTGAAAAGCAGAGACATTACTTTGCCAACAAAGGTCTGTCTAGTCAAGGCTATGGTTTTTCCAGTGGTCATGTATGGATGTGAGAGTTGGACTGTGAAGAAAACTGAGCACCGAAGAATTGATGCTTTTGAACTGTGGTGTTGGAGAAGACTCTTGAGAGTCCCTTGGACTGCAAGGAGATCCAACCAGTCCATTCTAAAGGAGACCAGTCCTGGGATTTCTTTGGAAGGAATGATGCTAAAGCTGAAACTCCAGTACTTTGGCCACCTCATGCGAAGAGTTGACTCATTGGAAAAGACTCTGATGCTGGGAGGGATTAGGGGCAGGAGGAGAAGAGGATGACAGAGGATGAGATGGCTGGATGGCTTCACTGACTTGATGGACGTGAGTTTGAGTGAACTCTGGGAGTTGGTGATGGACCATCAGCCCTGGGATTTCTTTGGAAGGAATGATGCTAAAGCTGAAACTCCAGTACTTTGGCCACCTCATGCGAAGAGTTGACTCATTGGAAAAGACTCTGATGCTGGGAGGGATTGGGGGCAGGAGGAGAAGGGGACAACAGAGGATGAGATGGCTGGATGGCATCACTGACTTGATGGACGTGAGTTTGAGTGAACTCTGGGAGTTGGTGATGGACAGGGAGGCCTGGCCTGCTGCGATTCATGGGGTCGCAAAGAGTGGGACACGACTGAGCGACTGAACTGAACTGAACTGAGGGCATCCCTGGATTCTTACTGTGCCTGTCCCCAAGGGTTAGCACAGGCTATCCCCTAATTGGGACCATATCATGGCCTTTCCCTCTGAGAAACACATTTTTCAAATATTTTGGGTGAAATAATAGACGCATAAAAAACAAGGACAGGTTGACATTTTTAAATCAACATTTTGTGTACATCATAAGGAAACTGAAAAAAATTTTCGAACATAAATGTAACCAGTAATCTGGCCACTCACCTATTAGTATTCAAGTGTACTTCCTTCTTCACCTTTCTTCTATCTACATGTAATTTGTGTATCTAACCTATAAACATTCCTATATCTTTAAATATACATTTAAAATTTTGGAACCCATCAGATTTTTTTTAACACTAGAATTATAACATGTTATTTCTTAGTTCATTTAACTCTCCCCCTACTGCTAGACTTTTAAGTTATTTATTTGTCCATATTATAAATAATCCCAGGGTATGTGTCCTTGTATATAAATTTTAGAGTTACTCAGTATTTCTTTGGGATAGATTCCTAAAAATGGTATAACTGGGTCAATAGATAACAACTTGGAATAGGCTCTTGCTAAATTATTTTGTAGAGAAGTTATACCAATTTATATTTCTACCTCTAGGATATGAAATTCCCCATTTCCCCACACGGATAACAACACTGAACTTTTTTTTAACCCTTGTTAATTTGCAAGATTGAATTGTCATCATTTTAATTTGCATTCTCTTAGAAACTAATGAGGATGGATACTTCTTATTAGACATTTGGAGAATTATCTACTGAGATAATTCTCAGTTTAAAAATATGTTCACCTGTCTTTTTTTCTATTTTAAGGCTTTGTTAGCATTTAACTCTTTATCTAAAATTTATTTTGATAAATGGTAAGTGGTAAAGATATAATTAAAAGTTTTTCCCAGTTGTTGTTTAACAGTTTTTCCAGTATCACTCATTCAGTGATTTTTATGCTTCCTTTAATATATAACAAATTGTAATTACACTGGGGTTTCTTTCTGACCTATCTAAGCTAGTTTATTTACCGGTCTGTTGATTTTTTTTATCAGTATCACACTAGTTTAATCACTATGGCTTTATAATATATGGCATTTTAACATCTGATAGAGCAAGACTATTCATTATTTTTCCTCTTTGAAAATTTCATAGCTTTCTATCTCTTTCCAATCCCACTTGTTCTTTTATATAAATTTTAGTATTATTTTAAGAAAATTTGCATTGAGGGCTTGGGTTGAAATGCCATAAAGTCTATACTTTAACCAACTGATAAGGTTATAAGTAAGGATTCCATGACAGTACTCCAGGCTTTGTCCTGAACTGTTACTTCCCCATTGTTGAGTGAGGATTACAGTCATAGACCCTGGCCTGGGACTAGCTCCATGAGCTCAGCAAGTCGTCTAACCTCTCTGTGCCTCAATTTCATCATACATACAATGATTCTTGTTATTTTATAGAATCAAACAGCAGCTAATACAGTCTCTCACAAACAAACCTCAAAACATTTAACAATTAAATTTTAAACTTTTTACTCCAAAAGTAATTTTTTTAACTTTTTTAAATTTAAATTTATTTATTTTAATTGGAGGCTAATTACTTTACAATATTGTATTGGTTTAGCCATACATCAACATGAATCCACCACGGGTATACACGTGCTCCCCATCCTGAACCCCTCTCCTACCTCCCTCCCCGTACCATCCCTCTGGGTCATCCCAGTGCACCAGCCCCAAGCATCCTGTATCCTGCATCGAACCTGGACTGGAAACTTGTTTCTTATATGATATTATACATGTTTCAATGCCATTCTCCCAAATCATCCCCCCTCCCTCTCCCACAGAGTCCAAAAGACTGTTCTATACATCTGTGTCTCCAAAAGTAATTTTTAAGTCTTTTCTAAAGGAAAGACTATATGGAAAAAAACAAAGGCAATAAAAGTGGCAACAGTGGGTATCTTCAACTACATCTAAATCTATCATGCTGAATTGCGTCAGACAGGGTTTTTTTTTTTTCTGTCATCCTACCTCACACACATACACCATAGTACGTGATAGACATTTAATACACGTTTGTTGAATGAATGCTATGAAAAGAAGCAAAATAAAAAGCAAAGGAGAAAAGGAAAGATACACTCATTTGAATGCAGAGTTCCAAAGAACAGCAAGGAGAGATGAGAGCCTTCTTCAGTGATCAGTGCAAAGAAATAGAGGAAAACAATAGAATGGGAAAGACTAGAGATCTCTTCAAGAAAATTAGAGATACCAAAGGAACATTTCATGCAAAGATGGGCTCAATAAAGGACAGAAATGGTATAGATCTAATGGAAGCAGAAAATACTAAGAAGTGGCAAGAATACACAGAAGAACTGTACAAAAAAGATCTTCGTGACCCAGATAATCACGATGGTATGATCATTCACCTAGAGCCAGACATCCTGAAATGTGAAGTCAAGAGGGCCTTAGGAAGCATCACAATGAACAAAGCTAGTGGAGGTGATGGAATTCCAGTTGAGCTATTTCAATTCCTAAAAGATGATGCTGTGAAAGTGCTACACTCAATATGCCAGCAAATTTGGAAAACTCAGCAGTGGTCACAGGATTGGAAAAGGTCAGTTTTCATTCCAATCCCAAAGAAAGGCAATGCCAAAGAATGTTCAAATTCTTTTTGAATGTTTATTTTGAATGTTCAAAATACCGCACAATTGGACTCATCTCACATGCTAGTAAAGTAATGCTCAAATTTCTCCAAGCCAGGCTTCAGCAATACGTGAACCGTGAACTTCCAGATGTTCAAGCTGGGTTTATGAAAGGCAGAGGATCAAATTGCCAGAGATCAAATTGCCAACATCCACTGGATCATGGAAAAAGCAAGAGAGTTCCAGAAAAACATCTATTTCTGCTTTATTGACTATGCCAAAGCTTTGACTGTATGGATCACAACAAACTGAGGAAAAGTCTTCAAGAGATGGGAATACCAGACCACCTGACCTGCCTCTTGAGAAATCTGTATGCAGGTCAGGAAGCAACAGTTAGAACTGGACATGGAACAACAGACTGGTTCCAAATAGGAAAAGGAGTACATCAAGGCTGTATATTGTCACCCTGCTTATTTAACTTACATGCAGAGTACATCATGAGAAACGCTGGGCTGGAAGAAGCACAAGCTGGAATCAAGACTGCCAAGAGAAATCTCAATAACCTCAGATATGCAGATGACACCACCCTTATGGCAGAAAGTGAAGAACTAAAGAGCCTCTTGATGAAAATGAAAGAGGAGAGTGAACAAGTTGGCTTAAAGCTCAACATTCAGAAAACTAAGATCATAGCATCTGGTCCCATCACTTCATGGCACATAGATGGGGAACCAGTGGAAACAGTGTCAGACTTTATTTTGGGGGGCTCCAAAATCACTGCAGATGGTGACTGCAGCCATGAAATTAAAAGATGCTAGCTCCTTGGAAGAAAAGCTATGACCAACCTAGACAGCATATTCAAAAGCAGAGACATTACTTGGCCAACAAAGGTCCATCTAAGTCAAAGCCATGGGTTTTTCCAGTAGTCATGTATGGATGTGAGAGTTGGACTGTAAAGAAAGCTGAGCACCGAAGAATTGATGCTTTTGAACTGTGATTTTGGAGAAGACTCTTGAGAGTCCCTTGGACTGCAAGGAGATCCAACCAGTCCATCCTAAAGGAGATCAGTCCTGGGTGTTCATTGGAAGGACTGATGCTGAAGCTGAAACTCCAATACTTTGGCAACCTGATGTGAAGAACTGACTCATTTGAAAAGACCCTGATTCTGGGAAAGATTGAAGGCAGGAGGAGAAGGGGACGACAGAGGATGAGATGGTTGGATGGCATCACCGACTCAGTGGACATGAGTTTGAGTAAACTCTGGGAGTTAGTGATGAACAGGGAGTCCTGGCATGCTGCAGTTCATGGGGTTACAAAGATCAGACACAACTGAGCAACTGAACTGAACTGAACTGAAGGAATAAACGAATGAATGATGATGGTTCTCCTGATCTTAGAATTCCAGAACCGTAAGGTCAACAGCCTTCCCCACTTTTTGTCAAATAGCCAGGGAGCATAGCTTTAATCTCTTCTAAATAAAAAGAGGCTAATAACACAGTAATACTATTTAAGATATCATTCAGTTCAGTTCAGTTCAGTCGCTCAGTCATGTCTGACTCTTTGCCACCCCATGGACTGCAGCATGCCAGGCCTCCCTGTCCATCTATTACATCTATTTACAGCTATTTGTAAGGCCTCTTTAGACAACCATTTTGCCTTTTGCATTTCTTTTCCTTGGGGATGGTCTTGATCACTGCCTCGTGTACAATGTCATGAACCTCTGTCTATAGTTCTTCAGGCACTCTATAAATCTAATCCCTTGAATCTATTTCTCACTTCCACTATATAATCATAAGGGATTTGATTTAGGTCATACCTGAATAGTCTAGTGATTTTCCCTACTTTCTTCAATTTCAGTCTGAATTTGACAATAAGGAGTTCATGATTTGAGCCACAGTCAGCTCCCAATCTTGTTTTTGCTGACTGTATACAGCTTCTCCATCTTTGGCTGCAAAGAATATAATCAATCTGATTTCAGTGTTGACCATCTGGTGATGTCCATGTGTACAGTCTTCTCTTGTGTTGTTGGAAGAGGGTGTTTGTTATGACCAGTACGTTCTCTTGGCAAAACTCTATTAGCTTTTGCCCTGCTTAATTTTGTACTCCAAGGCCAAATTTGCCTGTTACTCCAGGTGTTTCTTGACTTCCTACCTTTGCATTCCAGTCCTCTATGATGAAAGGGACATCTTTTTTGGGTGTTAGTTCTAGAAGGTCTTGTAGGTCTTCATAGAACCGTTCAACTTCAGCTTCTTCAGCATTACTGGTCGGGGCATATATTTGGATTACTGTGATATTGAATGGTTTGCCTTGGAAACGAACAGAGATCATTCTGTCATTTTTGAGACTGCATCCAAGTACTGCATTTCAGACTCTCTTGTTGTCTGTGAGGGCTACTCCATTTCTTCTAAGGGATTCTTGCCCACAGTAGTAGATATAATGGTCATCTGAGTCAAATTCACCCATTCCCGTCCATTTTAGTTCACTAATTCCTACAACATCAATGTTCACTCTTGCCATTTCCTGTTTGACCACTTCCAATTTGCCTTGATTCACAGATGTAACATTCCAGGATCCTATGCAATATCGCTCTTTACAGCATTGGACTTTTTTCTATCTCCAGTCACATCCACAGCTGGGTATTGTTTTCACTTTAGCTCCATCTCTTCATTTTTTCTGGAGTTATTTTCTACTGATCTCCAGTAGCATATTGAGCACTTACCGACCTGGGGAGTTCATCTTTCAGTGTCCTATCTTTTTGCTTTTTCATACTGTTCATGGAGTTCTCAAGGCAAGAATACTGAAGTGGTTTGCCATTTCCTTCTCTAGTGGACCACATTTTGTTAGAACTCTCCACCATGACCCATCGGTCTTGGGTGGCCCTACATGGCATGGCTCATATTTAAGATAACATAAATACATACATATCTACAGAGGCATTCACAATAGCCAAAAAGTGGAAGCAAAGTCAGTGACTATCAACAGATGAACAGAGAAACAATATGCTGTAACATCCATACAATGGAGTATTATTCAGTCATAAAAACTGAGGAAGTATTGAAGCATGCTGCAACGTGGATGAACCTTGAAGATATTAAGAAGCCAGACACAAAAGAACAGGTGTATGATTCCACTTATGTTAGGTACATAGAGTAGTCAAACTTAGAGACAGAAAGCAGAATGGTGATTGCAAGAGTCTAGGGTGCAGGGGTAATGGGAAGTTACTGATTAATGGGGAAAGAGTTTTGGTCTGAGAAGATAAAAATATTCTGAAGATCTACAGTGATGATGTTTGTACAATAATGTGAATGTACTTAATGCCATTGAACTGTACACATAAAAATAGTTAAGATGGTAAATTTTATGCTATGTATATTTTACCACAATTTTTAAAAAAGTTACAAAGCTGTTTAAAGATGCTGTCAGAACGAATTTTACAGAAAGAAAGCAAAAGACTGCTGCATATAAAGTTGACTCATTTATTTTGTTAGCTGATCGTGTTACTATTTTGGCAACATCACTGAGTCCAAGTTCATACTGCTCACCAGACAACAGGCCAATAAATCAAGAGATAAGTTACTGGGACAAAGAACAGCGACCTTATTCAGAAAGTTGGCAGGTGGAGAAGATGGAAACTAGCGCCCCAAAGAACTATCTTCCTGAAGTTACAATTTAGGCTTCTTTTATACTAAAACAGGAGGGGGTTGTCCTGGCTCCAGCCAGATTCCAGAGTGGATGTGTTGATTTCTTCCTTCCTTCAGTCATTCACAGAGGGGCCAGGTCAGGACGTTTCCTGTGAACTAAATAAAGTTTTTTTTCTTAAACTTAATTCTCATTATCCGAAAGACAGGGTTCCCAGAAATGTGCCTGTGTGCTTAGTTATGCAGTCCTGTCCAACTCTGTGCAATCCCATGGACTGTAGCCTGCCAGGCTCCTCTGTCCATGGGATATTTTTTCCAGGCAAGAATACTGGAGTGGGTTGCATTTCCTCCTCCAGGGCATCTTCCCAACCCAAGGATGGAATACAAATCTCATGCATTGGCAGGCAGGTTATTTACAGCTAAGCCATCAAGAAAGTTTCACAGAAATGTGCCATTATGTATAATTTAAGCTTATAGGTAGCATCCCTTTGGTGATTAACTTGTAATAGAATACAAAGGTTCTTCCATATTACAATTGCAGGAGATAACCCTCAGCTGTAGGGAGAGAAAAGAAAAGTTATCAAATGCACTAGAGTTAGGACTAGATGCCTGCTTGACATTGGTCCAGGAATTCTCTGATTCTACCCTAACAGGAGCTCATGCTGGTCTTTCCTGCCAGCTGGCCTCAGTCAATCCCTCCCCAGATCATAAGCCATGTTCCAAAAATCTTGAACCTCTAAAGAAAGGAGTCTGCACTCAACTTCCCTTTCCAGAAGACCCCTGTCCAATAATGTAGAGGTAAATGGCACACAGGGACAGAGATTCATAAATCAACACATCTATTAATATACTAGCTTTGACAAGCTAACATATACTCCCTGATACTCGTCTAGGAGGACAGCAGGTGGGTGGTACTTGCCTTGCTTGCTATACAAAGGAGCCCCACAAAAGGTTCATTCCAGACCCAAGGACTTTTGTTATAAACATGAACTTAAAGTTCCTTGTACTACAGACTGAAAACAGCAATTTTAACAAAATGGCAAAGCTCCGTGCTACCCATCCCCCTGCTCCGGGGAGGGGGATGTTTTAAGTGCTTTTCACCTAAAGTTCTAATACACAATATACATATTTTAAAATATATATTTTAAGTCCTAGACATATACATGAACTACAGCATTGCCATTACCAACATGATTATAAGACCATTATAGCTGAGAGAAAAGAGAGATCTGCAAAATTTACACGAGGGACGAAGAAGGAAGAACTGGACAGAGAAAAACTGGCCTTAACTGTGGGCTTCTAGCAAGGAGCATCCTAAACTAATGGAGGATACAGGAGAAGCAGGTTGAGCGAGAATTTAGAGAAAGAGACATTGGTGACAATGAACAGATAGGTAAGAAAGGGTGGAAGAAAAGGAGGTGAATGAGGACAAAGGTAATTTAAGAGGGTGTGTAAACTGCTCAAGAAGGAGAAACAGGTGAAGAGCGCCGCAATCCACTATCAGTATCACAGCTAAGCTTCCGGATTGTTATTTTGCCCAAATTCCGTTGAATACCGCGAGAACGCTAATCCAATTAATTATCCCCTTCTTCCCGAACGCTAAAGACCCGCCCCCTGCGGCCCAGGTCCCGCCCCTCGTGTCCTCGCTGTCTGCGGCAGTGTTAATAAAGTTGCAGCGGTTTGACATTTGCGGTCAACAAGATGGCTACTTCCATGCTCGGATCTCTGCTGCGGATCGTCCGACAGGTCTGGCCCGCGCCGTTATACCCTCCTCCCCTTCTCTGAACTTCCAAACCCAGAGGTCCTCCACTGTTCTGCCACCAGGAGCGCCCAGTGCAGACCTGTTCCAGGGTTCTCTCTCTCTCCACTTCCTTCCTCCTACTTGATTCCGGGGAGGGCCGAGCTGCAAATGTAAATTGGGTTATTTGTAAACTTAGAGCTGACTGGCGTTGAAAGCCTGCAGACTGACTCCACTTTACGAGTGTAGGTGGAGACAGAAGGTGTCTGAAGAATGAGGCCCCCCAAACCTCCCAAAGTTAAAAGAAAGCCGAGCAAAGGAGACTTGAACAGAGGGAAGGAGGTGGTGGCCTGGAAGCACTCCAGGAGCAGCGAGTGGGGAACTCTGGTTAAAGTCAATTAAAAGAGGGCTGAGAATAGCTTGTTTGGTTTGCGTGCGTGCCTGCTCAGTCGCTTCCGACTCTTTGCGACCCCATACACTGTAGCCCGCCGGACTCCTCTGTCCATTGGATTCTCCAGGCAAGAATACTGGAGTGGGTTGCCGCGCCCTCCTCCAGGAGACCTTCCCGACCCGGGAATCAAACTGGCGTCTCTTGGGACTCCTTCATTGGCAGGCGGATTCTTTACCACTGCGGCACCTGATAGCCCCTCTGTTGGGTTTAGCAGCGTGGAAATTGTTGGAACCTGCAGCATAGCAGTTTCGATGGTGTGGTGGGGGTGAAAGTATTAGAGACAGAATGGGAGGAAAGAAATACATTCTGTCTTTCCTGCAAACTACAGACTACACACATAGACGAACCTTTGAAGACGTTTTGCTGCAAAAAGGAACAAAAAATTAGGTCAATAGCTGAAGAGGAGGTGGGTTAAGAGTGGGTGTTTTGTGGTATTTTTTATTTTTAGCGTGACAGAAGTCAGTGCGTGTTTCTGTGTCAAAGGGAAAGATTCTGTAGAGGGGGGAAAATAGATAATGTAGGAGAGGGAAGAATTGCTGAAGCTGTAGCTTGTGTAGGCAAGAGGTGATGAGTTTAGTGTTAGATTATTTGGTCTTCAGAACATGAACAGTTACTCCGTAATGGCGTTGTCCAATAGAAATAAAATACCAACCACATTTGTAACTTACAGTTTTCGAGTAGCCACATTTAAAAAAGTAATTAGCAGATGAAATTAATTTTATTAAAATATTTTAAATATGTTTATCAAAAATATTGTATTTCAACATGTAATCTATAAATGTTATGTGTGAGATCTTGCATTCTTTTTTTAATGCTAAATCTTCAAAATCAGGTTTGTATTTTACACTTAAGAGTACATCTTAGTTTGGATTCTAAATTTTTCACGATTAAGATGGAAAGTGTAGTCCTATCAAAACTAAAACTTTTTAGTGTTTGCCTTGCTTAAGTTTAGATTTTTTCATTAATTAAAATTAAATAAAATTTAGAATTGCATTCTTCTAGTTACTTTTCAAGGGCTCACTAGTCATGTGCGGTTAGTGGCTACTGTATTAGAGCAGATCTTTAATAGTAGGGAATGTAGTTTATATGATTGCAGATGCTTTTTAAATTTATTTTGTTGAAGTCTAGTTGATTTACAATGTTATGTTAATTTATTAACATAAGTGATTCAGTTGCACATATTTTTTCATATTCTTTTCCATTATGGTTTATTATAGGATATTGAATTTAGTTCCCTGTGCTATACAGTAGGACCTTGTTGTTTTTTCATTCTATATACAATAGTTTGCATCTGCCAATCCCAAAGGCCTTATCCAGCCCTTCCCCATGCCCCCTCCCCCTTGGCAACCACAAGTCTATTCTATATATCTGATTATAGATGCTTTTGATTTCATAATTGAAGAGAAAGTGAAGTCATCAGCTAAACATGGGGATGTGGGAGCAGGTGTCAGGGATTTAAAGAAAGAAGAGATGGTGTAAAATAGTCAAAGTACATCAGAAGAATAGTGGCAAGGATTAGAGCCAATAAGGTGAAGTGAAAGAGGGATCAGGGAGTGGAGGGTGTATGAAAGACAGTATTGTGTTTACAGACCATGGAATTCAGGTGGCTCAGACTGTAAAGAATCCGTGTGCATTGTGGGAGACCTGAGTTTGATCCCTGGGTCGGGAAGATCCCCTGGAGGAGGGCATGGCAACCCATTCCAGTATTCTTGCCTGGAGAATCCCCATGGACAGAGCAGCCTGGCAGGCTACAGTCCATGGGGTGGCAAAGAGTCGGACACGACTGAGCGACTAAGGACACAAGCAGGAGATAGGAATTCGAAGCTGAGAGGTGAAAAGCTGGTAGGAGCAACGGATTAAAAGTTCCAGAGGGGCTGTTATTAGGCTGTTAGAAGAAACATGCTGGAAAGAAGTGATAGAGTATGAGATACACACAGTTGGATAATAGAAAACTTTCACCTCCTGGGAATAAAAGAGGTCCAGCATGGAAGTAAATAGGAAAAGAGGAGTGGAGGACAAAATGCCTGGAGGAAAAGAGTTCGAGGAATGGAGAGATCGGGGTATAATTTCACTTGTGTTGAGATCACCAGGAATTAAGACAAAAGGAGTGACAGCCAGGATTGACAGTGAAAAATGAACGGGAATGGTGGGGGCTGTGGTAGATGACTGCAGTGGTGGACGTGTAACCCCGTGGCACAAGAGTCACAGCTTCCTCTCAGGAAGGAGGGACAGTCTGCAAGCTGCAGTAAAGAGCAAGAAAGCTTCCTCCCAGTCATGGGAGAAAAAGAGCTATAGGGGAAAGTATTGAGCAAATATCTGGAGGAGTTGTTAAGAGAAGTCGAGGATTTAGAAGATACTGATGATGGTAGACCATGAGTTGAAGAAAGGCCAATGGAATAGTTTTAGGTGAAGAGGGGTGAGAGAGAGGGGTAGGTTAGGATATGTACAGAACAGAATAGAAGCAATCTTAACATGTAAAGCACTGTTATAAACTGGCAAGAAAATACAACATAATAGAAATGTGGGCAAAGGACATAAACTATTACAGAAGAAATTAAGAGACCAGTAAATGTTTATTTTAAAAGTGTATTGCCTTTATAGTCATAAAAAAAAAAGTTGTACAGAAAGAATAAAAAGTTCCTTGTTTCTTCTTAAATAAATAGAAACGTGTTAGGAGATGATAGAACACTGATTAGGGATAGTCTGGAAAAGAAGGGGAAAATATTTCATTTTGGTTTCTAATTCTCTTTTGCTTTTAGTTTCATAGGTAACAGCAGACACTGCACTGCCCCTTCAGGTGAATTGTTTCTTTCATCTGGAATGACCTCCTTGAACCTTACCACTCTAATCTTGTCCATTTCCTCATTTGGTTTGGAAAAACTTCACCTTCTCTGCCTTCCCCCGCTTCCTAACTGTATCAGAATTCTGTCAGTCCTTCCAAGCCTTGCCTGAGCCCTCTTTCCATGACGCTTATTTCCAGCCACTGTGACCATGGTACTCATTTGACTCAGTCATGAATGAAATTTCAATATCGATTTGATACATGCTATCTTATTTCTAAAAGATGATTTTAGAGTTGTATTTCCCCTTGAGACTTTGAGCATTGAAGGCAGTTTATCTTTTGTTGACAGGTTGAAAAAAGGTTATCTTTCTAGTCTAGTAGTCTCATTTTCAGCTTTATGTTCTGTATCATGCTGTACATGTGTTTTTTCTAAAACAGCAGTTATAAGAAGCCATCATCATCTTCCATAGCTGTAATTTAATGAACATATAATATCTGCTCTGGTTTGGGAAAGACTTGAGTTCCTAACGGCCTGCACTCTGAGTGTACTGTTAGAACTGTTGGCTATCACCACGTAAACACGCGACAACGAGGACCCTCTGTCTTGTTACTGGACAACTCACGCTAAGAAATGGGTTTTGAGTGACAATTGCAAAGTACCCATTGACCCAGCAGTTCTGCTTCCAGGACTTTACCCTGCTGATATATATAAACACATATGAAATGATTTACATAAGACATTATTCATTGTAGCATTGTTTATAATGATAACTGGTCAGGTATGGTCTAGTTGTCCACCAGTAGGTCTCAGGATAATAAATCATGATGCATCTGTGGGGAGGAAAAGAGTTCTCAGCTGGAGCCCTTGTGTCAATAGCAAGAGAAAAGCATACAAATTTGTAAGTTTTACCCAACACAGGAGTTTTCATAAGGGAAGAAGAACCAAAGGAGTTAAACCTAAGTGGGTTTTGTGCTAGGGTTAATGAAGCCCGGTAAGTCATGGAAAAATGTGGTAAGACTAAAGGCATGAGCTATGTATAGAAAACTAAAGGAAACTTAGCATGGCCAGTTATTTAGATTCTTCTCAGTGTTCCTCAGGCTCCAGAGATAAGCATGCTTCTTTTATGCCCTGGGTATACGGAGGGACCCTCTCATGTGAGCGTCTTATGACCTGTTTCAGGGGAAGGTCAGAAAGTCCTTCTTGCACCTTCTGTTTCTCAGATTCCTTTTGCTTGAAATAAACAGTATGCCAGAGAAGCCCTATTTTGAGATAGTATCTCCTGAACCTGGTCACGTCCATATAGTGGAATATTATGCAACCTAAAACAATGTGGAAGCTTTTAAACATGGATATAGAAAGAGCTCTAAAATCTATTGTTAAATGTGAAAAAAACGGGTAGGAGAAGAAACATGGGAGAGGGAGTACGTACGTGTATTTTATAGGCAAAAATCTCTGGAAGGCTACAGAAAAGAAATTAGTAACTGGGTACCTCTGGGGTGGGGGTATGGTCACTGGGCAGATAAGCGACGAGGTGGGAGGATGAATCCGCTTTGTGTCTTTTTTTATTTTTTTTATTGAACTGTAGTTGATTTACAGTATGCTTATATTTGGTGCTGTGTGTGTGTCCTTAATTCTTTTCCATTATAGGTTATTACAAGATACTGAATATAGTTGCCTGTTCAGTTCAGTTCAGTCGCTCAGTCATGTCCGACTCTTTGCGACCCCATGAATTGCAGCAGGCCAGGCCTCCTTGTCCATCACCAACTCCCGGAGTTCACTCAGACTCATGTCCATTGAGTCAGTGATGCCATCCAGCCATCTCATCTTCTGTTGTCCCCTTCTCCTCTGTTGTCCCCTTCTCCTCCTGCCCCCAATCCCTCCCAGCATCAAAGTCTTTTCCAGTGAGTCAACTCTTGGTATAAGGTGGCCAAAGTACTGGAGTTTCAGCTTTAGCATCATTCCTTCCAAAGAAATCCCAGGACTGATCCCTTCAGAATGGACTGGTTGGATCTCCTTGCAGTCCAAGGGACTCTCAAGAGTCTTCTCCAACACCACAGTTCAAAAGCATCAATTCTTCGGCGTTCAGCCTTCTTCACAGTCCAATTCTCACATCCATATGTGACCACAGGAAAAACCATAGCCTTGACTAGACGGACCTTTGTTGGCAAAGTAATGTCTCTGCTTTTGAATATGCTATCTAGGTTGGTCATAACTTCCCTTCCAAGGAGTAAGCGTCTTTTAATTTCATGCCTGCAGTCACCATCTGCAGTAATTTTGGAGCCCCCCAAAAAATAAAGTCTGACACTGTTTCCACTGTTTCCCCATCTATTTCCCATGAAGTGATGGGACCAGATGCCATGATCTTCGTTTTCTCAATGTTGAGCTTTAAGCCAACTTTTTCACTCTCCACTTGCACTTTCATCAAGGGGCTTTTTATTTCCTCTTCACTTTCTGCCATAAGGGTGCTGTCATCTGCATATCTGAGGTGATTGATATTTCTCCCGGCAATCTTGATTCCAGCTTGTGTTTCTTCCAGTCCAGCGTTTCTCTTGATGTACTCTGCATATAAGTTAAATAAGCAGGGTGACAATATACAGCCTTGACGTACTCCTTTTCCTATTTGGAACCAGTCTGTTGTTCCATGTCCAGTTCTAACTGTTGCTTCCTGACCTGCATACAGATTTCTCAAGAGGCAGGTCAGGTGGTCTGGTATTCCCATCTCTTTTAGAATTTTCCACAGTTTATTGTGATCCACACAGTCAAAGTTTTTGGCATAGTCAATAAAGCAGAAATAGATGTTTTTCTGGAACACTCTTGCTTTTTCCATGATCCAGCGGATGTTGGCAATTTGATCTCTGGTTCCTCTGCCTTTTCTAAAACCAGCTTGAACATCTGGAAGTTCACGGTTCACGTATTGCTGAAGCCTGGCTTGGATAATTTTGAGCATTACTTTACTAGCATGTGAGATGAGTGCACTTGTGCAGTAGTTTGAGCATTCTTTGGCATTGCCTTTCTTTGGGATTGGAATGAAAGCAAAGACCACAGGACTGGAAAAGGTCAGTTGAGTTTTCCAAATTTGCTGGCATATTGAGTGCAGCACTTTCACAGCATCATCTTTCAGGATTTGAAATAGCTCAACTGGAATTCCATCACCTCCACTAGCTTTGTTCGTAGTGATGCTTTCTAAGGCCCACTTGACTTCACATTCCAGGATGTCTGGCTCTAGGTCAGTGATCACACCATCATGATTATCTGGGTCGTGAAGATCTTATTTGTACAGTTCTTCTATGTATTCTTGCCACCTCTTCTTGATATCTTCTGCTTCTGTTAGGTCCGTACCTTTTCTGTCCTTTATTGAGCCCATCTTTGCATGAAATGTTCCCTTGGTATCTCTAATTTTCTTGAAGAGATCTCTAGTCTTTCCCATTCTATTGTTTTTCTCTATTTCTTTGCATTGATCTCTGAAGAAGGCTTTCTTATCTCTTCTTGCTATTCTTTGGAACTCTGCATTCAGATGCTTATATCTTTCCTTTTCTCCTTTGCTTTTTGCTTCTCTTCTTTTCACAGCTATTTGTAAAGCCTCCCCAGACAGCCATTTTGCTTTTTTGCATTTCTTTTCCATGGGGATGGTCTTGAGCCCTGTCTCCTGTACAGTGTCACGAACCTCATTCCATAGTTCATCAGGCACTCTTATCTGTCATATCTAGGCCCTTAAATCTATTTCTCACTTCCACTGTATAATCATAAGGGATTTGATTTAGGTCATACCTGAATGGTCTAGTGGTTTTCCCTACTTTCTTCAATTTAAGTCTGAATTTGGCAATAAGGAGTTCATGATCTGAGCCACAGTCAACTCCTGGTCTTGTTTTTGTTGACTGTATAGAGCTTCTCCATCTTTGGCTGCAAAGAATATAATCAGTCTGATTTCGGTGTTGACCATCTGGTGATGTCCATGTGTAGAGTCTTCTCTTGTGTTGTTGGAAGAGGGTGCTTGTTATGACCAGTGCGTTTTCTTGGCAAAACTCTATTAGTCTTTGCCCTGCTTCATTCCATATTCCAAAGCCAAATTTGCCTGTTACTCCAGGTGTTTCTTGACTTCCTACTTTTGCATTCCAGTCCCCTAGAATGAAAAGGACATCTTTTTTGGGTGTTGGTTCTAAAAGGTCTTGCAGGTCTTCATAGAACCGTTCAACTTCAGCTTCTTCAGCCTTGAATGGTTTGCCTTGGAAACGAACAGAGATCATTCTGTCATTTTTGAGATTGCATCGAAGTACTGCATTTCGGACTCTTTTGTTGACCATGAGGGCTACTCCATTTCTTCTGAGGGATTCCTACCCGCATTAGTAGATATAATGGTCATCTGAGTTAAATTCACCCATTCCAGTCCATTTCAGTTCGCTGATTCCTAGAATGTCGACATTCACTCTTGCCATCTCTTGTTTGACCACTTCCAATTTGCTTTGATTCATGGACCTGACATTCCAGGTTCCTATGCAATATTGCTCTTTACAGCATCGGACCTTGCTTCTATCACCAGTCACATCCACAGCTGGGTATTCTTTTGGCTTTGGCTCCATCCCTTCATTCTTTCTGGAGTTATTTCTCCACTGATCTCCAGTAGCATATTGGGCACCTACTGACCTGGGGAGTTCCTCTTTCAGTATCCTATCATTTTGCCTTTTCATACTGTTCATGGGGTTCTCAAGGCAAGAATACTGAAGTGGTTTGCCATTCCCTTCTCCAGTGGACCACATTCTGTCAGATCTCTCCACCATGACCTGCCCGTCTTGGGTCGCCCCACAGGCATGGCTTAGTTTCATTGAGTTAGACAAGGCTGTGGTCCTAGTGTGATTAGATTGACTAGTTTTCTGTGAGTATGGTTTCAGTGTATCTGCCCTCTGATGCACTCTTGCAACACCTACCATCTTACTTGGGTTTCTCTTACCTTGGGCATGGGGTATCTCTTCACGGCTGCTCCAGCAAAGCTCAGCTGCTGCTCCTTACCTTGGATGAGGGGTATCTCCTCACCGCCACCCTTCCTGACCTTCAACGTGGGATAGCTTCTCTAGGCCCTCCTGCGCCTGCGCAGCCACCATTCCTTGGGCGTCGGGTTGGTCCTCCAGGCCGCTGACCTTGGCCTCGGGCGTGAGGTTGGTCCTTCCAGCTGCCGCCCCTGGCCTCAGACGGGGTAGCTCTTCCCGGCTGCTGCCCCTTGCCTCGGGTGTGGGGGCGTGGGGTCGCTCCTCTCAGCCGCCGCCCCTGACCTCGGATGCGGGGGTAGCTCCTCCCGGCCGCCGCCCCTAATTCTTATTGTTTATTTTATACATGCTAATGTGTATCTGTTAATCCCACACTCTCCAATTTATCTCTTCTTCCCCCCTTCCACTCTGATGATCGTAAGTTTGTTTTCTATATCTGTGAGTCCATTTCTATTTTGTAAATAAGTTCATTTGTATCATTTTTTAAAAATTCCATTTATGTGATATCATGAGTCTTTGATTTGCTTCCCTTAATATAATCTCTAGATCCATCCATGTTGCTGCAAATGGCCTTGTTTCATTTTTTATGGCTGAGTAATATTCCATGGTGTGTGTATATACCCCACATCTTTATTATACATCTGTGATTGACACTTAGGTTGTGTCCATATCCTGGCTATTGTAAATAGTTTGGCAGTGAACACTGGGGTGGATGTATCTTTCTGAATTAGGGTTTTCTTCAGGTATATGCCCTGGAGTGGAATTGCTGGATCGTATTGCTGGTAATTCTGTTTTTAGATTTTTAAGGAAACTTCATGCTGTTCTCCATAGTGGCTGTACCAGTTTACATTCTGACCCAGCAGTATAGGATGGTTTCCTTTTCTCCACATTCTCGCCAGCATTTACTATTTGTAGGCTTCTTGATGATGGCCATCCTGACTGGTATCAGGTGATAACTGATTGTAGTTTTGATTTGCATTTCTCTGAGAATTAATCACGTTGAGCTTCTTTTTGTGTGCTTTTTGGCCATCTGTATGTCTTCTTTGGAGAAATGTACATTTAGATCTTTTGCCCATTTTTTAGTTGGGTTGTTAGTTTTCATGTTAGGGAGCTGCATGTGCTGTTTGTGTATTTTGGAAATCAAGCCCTTGTCAGTAACATCACTTGTGAATGTTTTCTCCCAGTCCATGAGTTGTCTTTTCATTTTGTTTATAGGTTTCCTTTGTTGTGCAAAACTTTATAAGTTTGACTTGGTTCCATTTGTTTAGTGTTGTTTTTATTTCCATTATTCTAGGAGATGGGTCCAAAAACATATTGCTGCAATTTATGTCAAAGACTGTTCTGCCTATGTTTTCTTCTAGGAAAATGTAGCAGTGCACTTTTCCCAGGACCATTTCCTGGATAGATTGTCTTTTCTCCATTGTATATTCTTTGTTGTAGATGAATTCACCCTAGTGCAGGGATTTATTGCTGGACTTGCTGTCCTGTTCTGCTAATCTGTTTTTGTGCCAGGACCATATTCTGTTGATTACTGTAGCTTTGCAGTATTGTCAGCAGCCAAGGAGCCTGATTTCCTCTATCTCCATTTTTCTTTCTTAAGATTACTTTGGCTATTCTGTCTTTTATAATTCCATACAAATAAAAAAAAAATTTTAGTTTGTAAAAAATACCACTCATAATTTGATAGGGGTTGCATTGAGTCTATAGATTGCCTGGGGTAGTATTGGTGATTTTCAAAATAAAATTGGTAATTTTCACAATATTGATTCTTCCAATCCAAGAACATGGTATATATTTCCATGTGTTGTGCCTTGTTTCATCAGGGTCTTACAGTTTTTGGAGTACGGGTTTTTGCCTCTTTTGGTAGGTTTTATTGTTGTTGCTAAGTTGTGTCCAACCCTTTTGAGATCCCATGGACTGTAGCCCACCAGGCTCCTCTGTCCTTGGGATTTCCCAGGCAAGAATACTGGAGTGGGATGCCGTTTCCTTCTCCAGAGGATCTTCCTGATGGTGGAATTGAACCCATGTCTCCTGCATTGGCAGGTAGGTTCTTTACCACCGAGTCACCAGGGAAGCCCTCGGTAGATTTGAAGTGAACTGAAAGTGGCTCAGTTGTGTCCGACTCTTCGTGACCCCATGAACTATACAGTCCGTGGACTTCTCCAGGCCAGAATACTGGAGTGGGTAGCCTGTCCCTTCTCCAGGGCATCTTCCAAACCCAGGGATCGAACCCAGGTCTCTCACATTGCAGGCAGAGTCTTTACTATCTGAGCCACAAGGGTGGCATTTTATTCTTTTTGATGCAATGATAAATGGGGTTGTTTTCTTAATTCTCCTCCAGATTTTTTGTAGTTAGTGTAGAGAAATGCAACAGATTTCTGTGTATTAATTTTCTATCCTGCAGCTTTATCTAGTTCATTGAGCCATAGTAGCTTTCTAGTGGCATCTTTATGATTTTCTATATATAATACCTAGGTTGGTCATAACTTTCCTTCCAAGGAGTAAGCGTCTTTTAATTTCATGGCTGCAGTCACCATCTGCGGTGATTTTAGAGCCCCCCAAAATAAAGTCTGACACTGTTTCCACTGTTTCCCCATCTATTTCCCATGAAGTGATGGGACCAGATGCCATGATCTTCGTTTTCTGAATGTTGAGCTTTAAGCCAACTTTTTCACTCTCCTCTTTCACTTTCATCAAGAGGCTTTTTAGTTCCTCTTCACTTTCTGCCATAAGGGTGCTGTCATCTGCATATCTGAGGTGATTGATATTTCTCCCGGCAATCTTGATTCCAGCTTGTGCTTCTTGCAAGCCCAGCGTTTCTCATGATGTACTCTGCATGTATGTTAAATAAGCAGGGTGATAACATACAGCCTTGATGTACTCCTTTTCCTATTTGGAACCAGTCTGTTGTTCCATGTCCAGTTCTAACTGTTGCTTCCTGACCTGCATACAGATTTCTCAAGAGGCAGGTCAGGGGGTCTGGTATTCCCATCTCTTTTAGAATTTTCCACAGTTTATTG
The DNA here is from genome assembly GCF_029378745.1 of Bos indicus. Lineage (NCBI taxonomy): Eukaryota > Metazoa > Chordata > Mammalia > Artiodactyla > Bovidae > Bos > Bos indicus. The sequence goes on along the minus strand of NC_091775.1, from coordinate 57,058,546 downwards.
TGATCCACACAGTCAAAGGCTTTGGCATAGTCAATAAAGCAGAAATAGATGTTTTTCTGGAACTCTCTTGCTTTTTCCATGATCCCGCAGATATTGGCAATTTGGTCTCTGGTTCCTCTGCCTTTTCTAAAACTAGCTTGAACATCAGGAAGTTCACGGTTCACGTATTGCTGAAGCCTGGCTTGGAGAATTTGAGCATTACTTTACTAGCATGTGAGATATCCTTCATTTTGGTTATTGCATTCTTTAATTCTGTTTCATTGTTCTTTGTATTTTCTAATTCTTTTTTGAAAGCTTATAATTTCTTGCTCTCTGCATCTGTGCTCCTGCCAAATCCTTTGATCGTCTTTACAGTCATTACTCTGAAGTGTTTCTTGGGTAGACTGCCTACCTCCACATCACTTAGTTTTTCTTACAAGGTTTTATCTTGTTCCTTCACCTTATATATATTTCTCTGTCACCTCATTTTATCTCAAGTGCTGTTTGTATTTTATGTATGTGGTTAGGTTGGTTACGCTTCTCGACTTTAGAGAAGTGTTCCTCTGTGGGAGACATCCTTTTGCATCCCAGCAGTGTCCACCCACCGAGGGCCAGGGGCCAGGTAGTCCCAGGGTAGTGTCTGGCCTGAATTTGCAGATTATTGTGTGGGTTGCGGAACAGTGGTTTTCTCTCTTTGAGAGGCTGGTCACTGTCCCCTGGTGGGTGGAGTTGGGTTTTGATCCTCTGGCAAACCCTGGGTCTGACTCTCCTTCACTTATTCCTTGTCTCTTTTAGGTGGTTCCTTCATCAGCTTCAGGCCAAGCTCGAAGTTACTATGTCGACTGGAGAATGTTGCGTGATGTAAAGAGAAGAAAAATGGCCTACGAGTATGCAGATGAGAGGCTACGGATCAATTCTCTCAGGAAGAATACTATTCTTCCAAAACACCTTCAGGTTAGCTAATTAAGATGAGTATCTGCCAGAAAATCGTTAAATCACTTCATACTGTTGAAACTTAGTATACTTTGTGGAGACTAGAATCTCGTTTTCTTGGTCAACATAAACAAATACCATTGAAACTTTTGATTAGTTTCAAATAAAAAAATTATTCATTCTTAACTAGCCTTTCAACCATTTCATTAGGTGATACTTAGAAAGTACTGAGGCATGGTGACCACACAGAAATTGGAGTTATTTGACCTATAGTGTCTCTCCAGTTCATCCCAGTCTTTCAGCGTGCCCAGCACATGACCTACACTATTCCTTATCCAAGGCCATCCCTAAGCCTGCTTCTGAATTTCTTTACCCATGAGGTGGCCTTCCATATAGGTTTGACTTCTTGTCATACTCTTTAACTTGAAAAAGAGAATGTCAGCTCAGGCTTCGTGAAGCATAAGTCCTGTGCCTAACTGTTAGCTAAAATACCTGCATTCAAGAGTCTTATCAGAGTCTATAACTCATACTCAAGGCCATTAAACTTATCAAAAGCTTAGAGTAAAAATTATTTCATTCATATAAATTTGGAGAATAATATACAGGTTTTTCATTATCATGGATTCTTTTTAAATCTTATCTAAATTCAGCCAGATAAGCAGAAAACTTAGAAAACTCAGCAGTGGCCACAGGACTGGAAAAGGTCAGTTTTCATTCAAATCCCAAAGAAAGGCAATGCCAAAGAATGCTCAAACTTCTGCACAATTGCACTCATCTCACATGCTAGTAAAGTAATGCTCAAAATTATCCAAGCCAGGCTTCAGCAATACGTGAACCGTGAACTTCCAGATGTTCAAGCTGGTTTTAGAAAAGGCAGAGGAACCAGAGATCAAATTGCCAACATCCGCTGGATCATGGAAAAAGCAAGAGTGTTCCAGAAAAACATCTATTTCTGCTTTATTGACTATGCCAAAGCCTTTGACTGTGTGGATAACAATAAACTGTGGAAAATTCTAAAAGAGATGGGAATACCAGACCCCCTGACCTGCCTTTTGAGAAATCTGTATGCAGGTCAGGAAGCAACAGTTAGAACTGGACATGGAACAACAGACTGGTTCCAAATAGGAAAAGGAGTACGTCAAGGCTGTATATTGTCACCCTGCTTATTTAACTTATATGCAGAGTACATCATGAGAAACACTGGGCTGGAAGAAACACAAGCTGGAATCAAGATTGCCAGGAGAAATATCAATCACCTCAGATATGCAGATGACAGCACCCTTATGGCAGAAAGTGAAGAGGAACTAAAAAGCCTCTTGATGAAAGTGAAAGAGGAGAGTGAAAAAGTTGGCTTAAAGCTCAACATTGAGAAAATGAAGATCATGGCATCTGGTCCCATCACTTCATGGGAAATAGGTGGGGAAACAGTGGAAACAGTGTCAGACTTTATTTTGGGGGGCTCTAAAATCACGGCAGATGGTGACTGCAGGCATGAAATTAAAAGACGCTTACTCCTTGGAAGGGAAGTTATGACCAACCTAGATAGCATATTCAAAAGCAGAGACATTACTTTGCCGACAAAGGTCTGTCTAGTCAAGGCTATGGTTTTTCCTGAGGTCATGTATGGATGTGAGAGTTGGACTGTGAAGAAAGCTGAGTGCCGAAGAATTGATGCTTTTGAACTGTGGTGTTGGAGAAGACTTGAGAGTCCCTTGGACTGCAAGGAGATCCAACCAGTCCATTCTGAAGGAGATCAACCCTGGGATTTCTTTGGAAGGAATAATGCTAAAGCTGAAACTCCAGTACTTTGGCCACCTCATGTGAAGAGTTGACTCATTGGAAAAGACTGATGCTGGGAGGGATTGGGGGCAGGAGGAGAAGGGGACGACAGAGGATGAGATGGCTGAATGGCATCACTGACTCGATGGACGTGAGTCTGAGTGAACTCCGGGAGTTGGTGATGGACAGGAAGGCCTGGCGTGCTGCAATTCATGGGGTTGCAAAGAGTCGGAAACAACGAGCAACTGAACTGAACTGAAGCAGAGAATGGAGTGCCTTGGACCACTCTGTTATAGCTTTTATTGTAATGACATTAAGCTACTTGCCTATATTTAGGCAGTAATAAGAAGTGGCTCCTGAGAAACAAAGCTTAAGATGTTAGGGAGGAGAAATTTATGAAGACCTCCATGAAGAGTCTCTGGTTTGAGAACCATCAGTAGCTGTGCAGAGCTTCTCTTAATCCTTGGAACTTACATGGCTCTTTCTTGCCTGCCAACTAGCTTACAAGGTGAATTTCTGTCCCAGTGCTAATGAATTTATAGGCTCTCACAGAATGCTCTTTTGTTTCATTTTCCCTTTGCCTAGTTTCCTCATTTGTACACTGCCTTAAACCTTTTATGTTCATATATACGTAAACAATTTGTAGCTGTTCTTCATGTTTCGTCTCCATAAAACTTTACTTCATTTTACCAGCCCAATCATTTCTGTTCATGTTTCATATAATTTTATCATTCTTTCTTTTTTTTTTTAAAGTATATCACTTCATTTATTTTCGTCTTTGATTTTTCTCCGTCAGTGTTTTGTAATTTTTATTTGTCAGTATTTCTTAATAGCAACATATGTGTGAGCTTCTGGAGGTCAGGAACTACTCTTAATGTTTAATAATTAATATAAACTTGTTTAATAATTAATATAAAAGTGAAAGTGAAGTCACTCAGTCATGTCCAGCTCTTTGTGACCCCATAGACTGCAGTCCACCAGACTCCTCTGTCCATGGGGATTCTCCAGGCAAGAATGCTGGAGTGGGTTCCCATGCCCTTCTCCAATGGATCTTCCCCACCCATGCATCAAACCCAGGTCTCATGCATTGTAGGTGGATTCTTTACCTGCTCTGAGCTACCAGGGAAGCCCAATATAAACTGAGCGGATTTCATATACATTTTCTCATTTATGTGTTTTTAATATGTTAGAGTAATTATTTTGCTTCCATCATAGTTTAGTAAGGGTCTAATCCCACACAAACACATGCACAATACACATACATTTAAGCACATACATAAGAATAAATCTGTCCTGACAAAACCTTAGTGCTAGCTACTGCAGTAATCTATGTTTTCCCCCCGAACCGTTTTTGCCCTTACCATATTTTTTTCCTTACATTGCAAATGATGTTTTAAAAATGTAAATCTCACCTTATCACTTGTCTTTGCATCTCCAGCAGTCAGAATCTTTACTGTTGATGTCAAGGCTCTGTGTGCGCCTATGCTTCCTCCTCTTCATCTTCATGTCAAACATTTCCTTCTACTTGGCCTTCTGAGGTTTCACACTTGCATACTTCAAAAATGTTATGGGAAATAACCTAATACCTCAAGGGACTAGAAAAACAGATAAGCCCAAAATTAGCAGAATCCAAGATTGGAACAGAAATAAATGAAAATAGAAACCAGAAAAACAGTAAAGATATGTGAAACAAAGAGCTGATTTTTTTGGAAAAGATAAAATTGATGAGCGTTTAGCTAGACTAACATAGTAAAAGAGAAGATTCAAATAAAATCAGCAACAAAAGAGGAAATATTACAACTGATACCAAAGAAATACAGAGAATCATAACGAATTGATAAGAACAACTGTAGGCCAACAAACTGGCTAACCTAGAAGAAATGGATAAATTCCTAGAAACATAAAACCTATGAAGACTGAATTATGAATAAATAGAAAATCTGAAGTGACCAATGATGAGTAAGGAGATTGAATCAGTAATCAGAAAAAAGTGCAGGACCATATGCCTTCATGAATAAATTCTACCAGTCATTTAAAGAGCAACTAGTGCCAATTCCGGAGAAGGCAATGGCACCCCACTCCAGTACTCTTGCCTGGAAAATCCCATGGACAGAGGATCCTGGTAGGCTGAAGTCCATGGGGTCACAGAGAGTTGGACTCGACTTAGTGACTTCACTTTCACTTTTCACTTTCATGCATTGGAGAAGGAAATGGCAACCCACTCCAGTGTTCTTGCCTGGAGAATCCCAGGGACGGGGGAGCCTGGTGGGCTGCCGTCTGTGGGGTCACACAGAGTCGGACAGGACTGAAGCGACTTAGCAGCAGCAGCAGCAGTGCCAATTCTTCTCAAACTCTTCCAAAAAATTGAGTAAGAGGGAAACAAACACTCCCAAAGTCATTTTATGAGCCCAGCATTGCCCTGATAGCAAAGCCAGATAAGGGCACTACAAAGAAAGAAAACTACAGGTCAGTATCCCTAAGGAATAGAGATGGAAAAATTCCCTGTAAAATACCAGCAAACCAAATTCAGCAGCACATTAAAAGAAACATTTACCATAATCAAGATGCAAATAAGTAAGATATTCCATGTTCATGGGTTGGAAGAATTAATATTTTTAAAATGCCCATACTACACAAAGCCATCTATAGAGTCTGTGCAATTCTTATCAAAATTCCAATAGCATTTTTTTTCACAGAAATAGAAAAAAATAATCCTAAAATTTGTATGGAACTACAAAAGACCGTCAAAGAGTCAAGCAATCCTGAGAAAGAAGAACAAAGTTGGAGGCATCACATTTCCTGATTTACAAAGCTATAATATTCAAAACAGTATGGTAGTGGCATAAAAACAGACACATATACCAGTGGAACAGAAATGAGAACCTGGAAATAAATCCACAGATAAGTGGTCAACAAGTATTTGACAAGGGAGCCAAAATACTCAGTGGGTGTTGTGGATAGCTTCTCTGTTAGTGGTGTTGGAGAAACTGGATACTCAGATGCGGAAGAGTAGAATCGGTCCTCTATCTTAACACCACTTACAGAAACTCAAAACGGGTTAGACTTAAAAGACAGAACTGAAAGTGTGAAACTGCTGGAAGAAAACAAGGGGTAAACGTTCCTTGACATTGATCTTTGCAGTGATTTTTTGTTTAGTTGTGACACCAAACGCGCAAGTGACAAAGAAAAGCAAGTGGACTACAGCGCACTGAAAGCAACAACATGAAAAGGCAGCCTACACAATGAGAGAGAATATTTGCAAGCCATGTGCCTGATAGAGTTTAATATCCCCGAAATATAAGGAAGTCATACAACTCAATAGCACCCCCCCAAAAAAAGTGATTAAAAAATAGCAGAGAACCTGAATAGACATTTTTCCAAAAGAGACACAAGTGACCAACAGGTACATGAAAAGATGCTCAACTAATCAGGGAAATGCAAACAAAAACTACAAAGAGCTATCACCTCACACCTGTCAGAATGGCTACTGTCCAAAAGATGAGATAAGTGTTGGTGAAGATGTGGAGAAAAGAACCCTGTGCACTGCTGGTGGGAATGTAAATTGGTACAACCACTGTGGAAAATAGTTTGGAGGCTCTTCAAAATAGTAATGATTAGAACTACCATGTATGATCCAGCAATTCCATTTCTGAGTATAAACCTGAAGGAAATGAAATCACTAGATAGAAATGAAGAGAGAGCTGCATCCCCGTGTTCACTCCAGTATTATCCACAGTAGCCAGGGCATGGACGCAGCCTGACTGTCCATCAGCGGGTGAACGAGCCACTCCAGGAATGTGATTTGCACGCACAGAGCGGCACAGAGTACGGTAGTGTGATACTGCATGTGTGCTCAGTCATGTTGACTTTGCGACCCCACGGACTGTAGCCCACCAGGCTCCTCTGTCCATGGGATTCTCCAGCAAGAATACTGGAGCGGTTTGCCATGCCCTCCTAGGGATCTTCCCTACCCAGGGATTGAACCTGGGACTCCCACATGGCAGGCAGGTTCTTTACCACCTGAGCCACCTGGGAAGCCCAGAGTATGATACTCTTTAGCCATTAAAAAGAGAAATCTTGCCCTTTGCAATAACACAGATGTACCTTGAGGGCATTATGCTAAGTGAAGTAAGTCAGAAAAACAAATACTGTATGATCTCACTTATATTTAGAGTCTGAAAAACCAAATCATAGAAAAAGTAGAATGGCAGTTACCAGACCCTGGGGATTAGGGGAAATGGGGAGGTGCTGGCTAAAGGGTACAAACTTCCAGTTATAAGGTGAATAAGTTCTGGGGTTAAGTAAGTACAGCATGTGGACCATAGTTAGCAGTACTGTATTACATATTTGAAAGTTGCTTAAAGAGTAAATCTTCATGTTCTCTCACACACAGGGTAATTATGTGAGGTGATGGAGGTGTTAACCTTATTGTGGTAATTATTTTTCACAGTATATACATGTATCACAACATCACATTGTACATCTTAAACTTACACAGTGTTATATATCGATTTTCTCAGTGAAGCTGGGAAAATCATTTGGGGAGACAACAGAAATGCATTCATGTATTTTCCAAAAGAGAAATGAGAACGTTAGCCAGGAGCTCAGTGACCGAAAGGAAGGAGAGGGAAGTCTTGGGTACTGATACTGTTTCTTAGTCTAGTTGCTGGTTACACAGCTGTTTTCTATTGGTGAAAGCTTTTTGAGCTTTACACTTAGTTTGTGGATTCTTGGTTATGTTCGTTAGGTTTCAATTTAATTTTGAAAAATTACATTGCAAGTATGTCAAACAATTCTGTCATGTTTCTTTCTGGCCTGTTTGTTTCTACTCAGTAAAATTCATCATGGTATCCAGGGCTCTTTTGCCAAACTTGGCTGCATTAATGAATCTAGCCTTTTGTGTTCTCCTCGTCTGAGCATTGACTCATCATCTAGAATAAATAAAGGCGTGTGATCCGTGTAAATAACATTGTGACTTCCCTTAGGAGGTGGCTGATGAAGAAATTGCTGCCCTTCCCCGGGATAGCTGCCCCGTTAGAATCAGAAATCGATGTGTCATGACGTCCCGTCCACGAGGCGTAAAGAGGCGCTGGAGGCTCAGCCGTATTGTCTTCCGTCACTTAGCTGATCATGGGCAACTGTCTGGGATCCAGCGAGCAATATGGTGATCAGCTCCAGAACCTACTGACCTTGCAGGAAAACCATTTAGGCAAGAAGAGACTTTTCTAATAGATAAAAACCTGATTTTTATTTGAGTGTTCTGTCAGTGAATAATATTTTTCTAAACATATTGTTCCCAAGCATAGTGCAAACAGTAATAAAAAAAAAAAGAAGTTTGTGAAAATATGTTCTGTATGGTTGTCTTTTCCTTCAAGTTTAATCTTTTAGCAACATGTAAGTGTTCGAATTTTTTTAAAGAGCATTACTTCATCCAGCGGTATTGTTTTACTGTTCCTCCAGCTCGTTGACATGTAGCTCATCTGTGGCAATTTTTAATCCTGGGCTGGCTACCCAGATCTGCACAGCTCACTTTACTTTTAGTTGATTGTAAAGACAGTACATTGGAAGGTAAATGTGATGTTCTGGATTATCTAACTAATGCTCAACCTCTGTGTGATGGCTCAGCCAAAAGAGAATCACTACTTGTTTTCGTGCTCCATCTTCAAGAGCCCTTAGAACAAAATGTGCCTCTTTAAGGCCTCAAAACCTATCCCAGGAGGAAAAGTCCTGCTGGAATGGTATGTATTTGCTGTATTCATATTTATTTCATCTGTAACAGAAATGAATAAAGGGAGAAAAAGTTGTCTTTTGCTGTAACTCAGCCCAGTGTTAAAATACCCATGGGGTAGTACAGAAGCACCTACCTAACATCCGTCTAGAAGATGTTCCTGGAGCTGACACCTGAACTTAAATCAGGAGGCAAGGGATGAGATTGTCTGCAAAGAAAACAGTGAAAGCAAAGGCATCAAACAGTGAAACTGCGGTCACTTCAACATATCAGAGCTAAGAAGCACACAACAAAGGCTGTATCAAGGAAGGCATCACATGTGAGGAGCTAAGACTTAAATACCAGCTGTCAGAGTTTTAAGCAAAGGAATGACAGCTGTGTGGTGGTGGGTGGCCATGAAAGGGAAAGACTACAAGCAAGATAGACAGCTAGGAGGATATCTTAATTGTTCAGGATGACAAGGGCCTGAACTAAGGTAGTAGAATTAGCAAAGTAGAAAAGGAGAAAACTTTTTTATTTGGCTGCACCCTCTTCCAATAACACAAGACTCTACACATGGACATCACCAGATGGTTGATACCAAAATCAGATTGATTATATTCTTTGCAGCCAAAGATGTTCTATACAGTCAACAAAAACAAGACCTGGAGCTGACTGTGGCTCAGATCATGAACTCCTTACTGCCAAATTCAGACTTAAATTGAAGAAAGTAGGGGAGACCACTAGACCATTCAGGTATGACCTAAATCAAATCTCTTATGATTATACAGTGGAAGTGAGAAATAGATTTAGGGGATTAGGTGCCTGTTAGAGTGCCTGAAGAACCACTGGAAGGAGGTTTGTGACACTGTACAGGAGGATGAAGAACGTCCCCAAGAAAAAGAAATGCAAAAAGGCAAAATGGTTGTCTGACGAGGCTTACAAATAGCTGAGAAAAGAAGAAACTTGAAAGGCAAAGGAGAAAAGGAAAGATATACCCATTTGAATGCAGAGTTCCAAAGAATAGCAAGGAGAGATGAGAAAGCCTTCCTCAGTTATCAGTGCAAAGAAATAGAGGAAAACAACAGAATGGGAAAGACTAGAGATCTCTTCAAGAAAATTAGAGATACCAAGGGAACATTTCATGCAAAGATGGGCTCAATAAAGGACAGAAATGGTATGGATCTAACAGAAGCAGAAGATATTAAGAAGAGGTGGCAAGAATATACAGAACTATACAAAAAAAGATCTTTGATGACCCAGATAACCATGATGGTGTGATCACTCACCTAGAGCCACTCACCTAGATCCTGGAATGCTAAGTCAAGTGGGCCTTAGGAACCATCACTATGAACAAAGCTAGTGGAAGTGATGGAATTCCAGTTGAGCTAGTTCAAATCCTAAAAGATGATGCTGTGAAAAGTGCTGCACTCAATACGCCAGCAAATTTGGAAAACTCAGCAGTGGCCACAGGACTGGAAAAGGTCAGTTTTCATTCCAATCCCAAAGAAGGTCAATGCCAAAGAATGTTCAAACTACCGCAAAACTGCACTCATCTCACACGCTAGCAAAGTAATGCTCAAAATTCTCCAAGCCAGGCTTCAACAGTATGTGAACTGTGAATTTCCAGATGTTCAAGCTGGATTTAGGAAAGGCAGAGTAACCGCAGATCAAATTGCCAACATCCAGTGCATCACTGAAAAGGCAAGAGAATTTCAGAAAAACATCAAATTATGCTTTATTGATTACACCAAAGCCTTTGTAGATCACAACAAACTGGAAAATTCCTAAAGAGATGGGAATACTAGACCACCTTATCTGCCTCCTGAGAAATCTGTATGCAGGTCAAGAAGCAACAGTTAGAACTGGACATGGGACAACAGACTGGTTCCAAATTGGGAAAAGAGTACGTCAAGGCTGTATATTGTCACCCTGCTTATTTAACTTACATACAGAATATATCACGTGAAATGGCTGGGCTGGATGAAGCACAAGCTGGAATCAAGATTGCTGGGAGACATATCATTCACCTCAGATACGCAGATGACACCACCCTTATGGCAGAAAGTGAAGAGGAACTGAAGAGCTTCTTGATGAAAGTGAAAGAGGAGGGTGCAAAAGCTGGCTTAAAACTCAACATTAAAAACTATTATCGTGGCATCCAGTCCTATCACTTCAAGTAAATAGATGGGGAACGATGGAAACAGTGACAGACTATTTTGGGGAGCTCCAAAATCACTGCAGATGATGACTGCAGCCATTAAAAGACGCTTGCTCCTTGGAAGAAAAGCTATGACCAACCTAGACAGAGACATAACTTTGCCAACAAAGGTCCATCTAGTCAAGGCTATGGTTTTTCCAGTAGTCATGTATGGATGTGAGAGTTGGACTATAAAGAAAGCTGAGCACCAAAGAATTGATGTATTTGAACTGTGGCTTTGGAGAAGACTCTTGCGAGTCCCTTCGACTGCAAGAAGATCAAACCATTAATCCTAAAGGAAATCAGTTTGAATGTTCATTGGAAGGACTGATGTTGAAGCTGAAACTCCAGTACTTGGGCCACCTGATGCGAAGAACTGAGTCACTGGAAAAGACCTTGATGCTGGGAAAGACCGAAGGCAGGAGAAGGGGACGACAGAGGATGAGATGGTTGGATGGCATCACCAACTTGATGGACACGGATTTGAGCAAGCTCCGGGAGTTGATGCTGGTCAGGGAAGCCTGGAGTGCTGCAGTCCATGGGGTTGCAAAGAGCTGGACATGACTGAGTGACTTTACTGATTACAGATCATAAGGAGACCATGAAAGCTGCTGACTTCTGGCATATCACTGATAACCTACCTTTTCCTTTGAATCAGGTTCAAGTACTGTTCACATTTTTTTTTTTTTTTTTGCCATCTCTACTCCTCCCTTTTTTCTTCATGTAATTCATTTGTTGGAGGAGCCAGGTTATTGGTCCTATAGAATGTCAACATTTGGCTGTTTGCTTCTTTATGTGTCCTTTAACTTAGTCTATTCCTATAAAGTGGTATTTACATCCAGTAGCTTGACCAGATTCAGGTTTAATATTTTAGGAATGGATCAGAAGGCTCATATCTGGTTGTCCAACTTTTGCTCTACAGTCACTTATCTGTAGAGCAAACTCTCATTCCTTTGCTTAAAACTGGTATTTAAGTGTTAGCTCCTTCACATATGTGATGCCTTCCTTGATAGGCCTTTGTTGTGTGCTTCTTAGTTCTGATACTAGAAGTGGCCACAGTTTCACTGTTTGATGCCTTTGCTTCCACTATTCTCTTGGCCGGCAGTCTCATCCCTTGCCTCCTGATTTAAGTTCAGTGGATTTGGGAGGGGCAGCGTCACCCCTGCATTTGAAGGGGTGTCATTAATGATTTTAGCATTTCACTGATGGTTGTTACCCTGACCTGTGTTTCAATTAATGGTGATTTTCTAAATTCCCTTATTTTTCTGCATCAGCTGTCATTTTTCTGTAAGGAACTTAATTTATTTTCCTGAAATAAGTCTGGATTTACATGCAACTGTTCAGCTTTCCCACCACCAATTGCAGAAGAGGCTTTTTCTCCATTATAGTCTTGCCTCCTTTATCGAAGATTACTGACCACAGGTTTGTGGGTTTATTTTTGGACTTTCTGTTCCCTTCCACTGATCCATGTCTGTTTTTGTGCCAACACCATACTATTTTGCCTAGTGTAGCTTTGTAGTACTGTCTGAAGTCTAGGAGGGTTATGCCTCCAGCTTTGTTTTTCCTCCTAAGGATTGCATTGATAGTTCTGGATCTTCTGTGGTTCTATATAAGTTTTAGGATTACTTGTTCTAGTTCTGTGAAAAATGTCATGGGTACATTGATTGCATTAAACCTGTAGATTGCTTTGGGTAGTATGGCCATTTTAACTAGTTCTTCTAATCCAACAACATGGCATGTTTTTTTCTTTGAACCTCCTTCTGTATCCTTTATCAGTGTTTATTATAGTTTTCAGCATGTATTTCACCTTCTTGATTAGATTCATTCCTGAAGTGAAGTCAAAGTCACTCAGTCCTGTCCGACTCTGCAATCCCAAGGTCTATACAGTCCATGGAATTCTCCAGGCCAGAATACTGCCTTCACCAGGCAATCTTCCCAACCTGGGATCAAACCCATGTCTCTTGCATTGAGGGGTCTTTACCAGCTGAGCCACCAAGTTCATTCCTAAGGTATTTTGTTTTGATCATGATTTACTTGAAATGTAGTTGACTTATTCAATAATGTTTCAGGTGTACCACAGTGATTCAGCTATACATACACGTATCGGTTATTTTTTCAGATTCTTTTCCCTTACAGGTTTTTATAAAATACTGTACAATTCCCTTCGCTTGGGCTAGGAAGTGCAGAGGTGGCATGACCCTCCGTGCTGATCTCTTTCTGCCCTGCCTGCCACAAGCTGGGTGTTGCACCCCACGTTTGCACCTGAGGCTTTCTTTCCCAGCTGACCTTTCAGCTGGTGAAGGATCCCAGGGTGAGGAAACTGGTCAGTTTTGTCCTACCCAGCTACGTGGTGATATCTCTTGCCACTTTGGTTCTATGAGATTTGTCACCAGTGTTCAGTGGGCATTTGGTGAGAATTATTCTTTAGGTGGGTGTATTTTTGCTGTATTTGTATGAGGTGAGTTCCACATATTTTTCTTCTGCCATCTTGATCCATCCCCAGGTTTTTAGGTTTTAAATTCTTAAATTGTAGGTGGTCAAAACAATGGGAAAAGGTACATTCACAGGATTGCTCCCATCCCATCTCTTTTCTTTCCCTATTGGTGGCCATTTTTATTAGTTTTGAGTTTTTTCTTCCATTGTCTATTTATATGCAAATATATATATATATATTACATATTCACATTTCTCACCCTGGCCGACACTAAGGTAGGTTTAACAGAAACAAGGTTCTGCACTTTGCTTTTCCACTTACTGTCTCCTGGTTGATCACTGTGTATCAGTATATGGAAACCATCTTCATTTTTTGGTGACTATCATCAGTACTTTCTGTGTAGATGTTTCAAAGTACTAGTTCACTCACCCATTCCCCTATGAGTTGACATTTGGGTGTCTCCAATCTTGTGTATACCTCAGTATCACTCCAAATTTTTGCCAGTGTTATCTTTGGGAAAGAGCCTAGTAGAATTGTGAGAGGATAAATACATATATAATTCTGGTAAATACTACCAAGTATTCCTCTATACAAGTTTTAAGCTTCTCAACCTTTTTAATCCATTACCATATATATATTGCCCCATACCGTAACAGTCAGTACATTTTAGACTGTTTTAAAATTATTTCTCTTCTGAACAAGGTACTTTTGTATGTTAAAGGTCACTTTACATTCCTTTTTCTAAGAAACTGTTAATAATTTTAGAATTCTTTCAATGTTTTTGGTTATTGTGGGGGGTTGTGCATCTTGCTCTTGTCATTTTAGGAGGAATAATAACCTTTAAATAAACAATACCCCTAAAAACCTGACATTTCTAACATACTCTTGGACAGAATAGCTTTACTAACTTTTCTGAGCATAAAATACATGGATGTGCACATTTATTATTGCTCTGGGGTTACTGTTTTTATAAGCCATCTATCTGATCCATAGCAAAAATCCTTATTAGTACCATACAAATGTGTTTGTCTGTTATGTTTAGATTTAGTTCTAATTTATTCATAAATATATTTAAGCCTAGAGAAAAATATTTGTGATTAGATTAGGCCATTGTGATACATGCTATGTGAATTACTTAAGCTGTGGGAGTAAAGCAATCAACCTCTGTAACAACCTTAAAACACAGGTACAAATTTGCATTTCATGTAAAAATTCAGGCTTTATTTTTATTCTTACACTGGCGGGAGCTGATGTTAGGAACTGAAAGGCAAGCATGAACTTTGTTTTCTACCTCTGAGCTGAACAATACACACGATGCGGCATTTTCATTAGGCAAGATTCGCTTTTTTACATTTCACACCAGAATACAACGTTACTCTTCTTGAATAAAATGGCCTGGTTACTAAAGAAACCATCCATGGAGGAAGTGTTTAATAAGCGTATTTTATTTAAATAAATCCTCCAGCAGGAAATGGAGAATTCACTGCCTTTACTTAGAAGAAGGCTGTGTAAGTAGTTATATGTCAGATTTATTTGTGCAGCTCAGCAACATTTCCTTATTGGAAACATCATTTTTCCACATCTCAGTTCCCAAAAGACTTTAAAGTCTCAGAAGTCTGTATCTCCTTTGGCTTGCTTCTCTCTTGATTCCACCCAGGCTTTATTAATGGTTCGCTTCATATCATCATCTCCATCTTCATAAATTTTCTTTAGAACATTCATTAATCCCTCACTAGGATCTGTTTCAGTGTCATAGGAGGGCTTTCTATTAAAAAAAAATACACAATAAATAGTGAAGGAATATATATATAACAGTTTATACCTTATGATTACTAAGTACAGAGAGACTAATTAGGCTGTAGGAAGTACACGTGTTAAGAGCCAGACAGTATCCTAAAAGAAAGAATCAAAACATGCATGAATTTATCTAAGACAATATACACCCACAGCTAGCTCATCAAAGAATGTCATCAAAAACGGTAAGGGGTTGTTATCTTGGGACCCTGGCATTTCCTGGAGTTTTAGCAGAAAAGGTAAGTAAATAATCATTTACCTTTCTGAACTGTTTTAATGTTTTAAAACCATGTTTCCTCATGTATTATAAAAATTTCATTGAGAAAAATAAACATACATTATAACACATAGACACATACTGAAGCACATATATATTTTAATTAGAAAAGCCTTCCTCTTAAGACTGAAATACAAGAGTCTTGGGCTTGGTGGTATAAAAGCACACTTCTAGTTTAATCAGTGTGCAAACTGGGCCCGTTAACTTTTCCACTCACCTCATTAAGTGCCAGATTCTTGGGATATAGTAACGTAAGACAGGTTCCTATATTCAGGTGACCCATTCTAGATTTAAAAGCAATTCCACAGATAATGCCTAACCTTAGCCAACCACAACCCAAATGCCCAGTGGCTATGGGAAGGGGGAATAAGAGATGTTGATGGCTAATTGACACAATGTAGTACATTACCACTGCAGGAGAACAGAGGAATGTTTGACCTAGAATGGAAGCAGCTCTGAATAAAAATGTTTTTCAGAATAGCCATTACTAAGTAAGATAAAAATATTCTCTTTTTCACTCTGTACCAGTGATGGTGGTGGTGGTTTAGTCGCTCAGTCGTGTCTAACTCTTGCGACCCCATGGACTATAGCCCACCAGGCTCCTTTGTCCATGGAATTTTCCAAGCAAGAATACTGGAGTGGATTGCCATTTCCTTCTCCAGGGGATCTTCCCGACCCAGGGATCGAACCCAGGTCTCCTGCATTGCAGGCAGATTCTTTACCGACTGAGCTATGAGGGAAGCCCACCAGTGATAGTGAAATTCTAATTATATAGCAGAAACTTGTGGAACTCAAAAACTGTATATGGGCATCTGGGCTACTCTGTAGCTACTGAAATGCAGTCTCCCAGGAACGAGCAGTTACCTGTATAGAAGCACCACAGCCCGGGGTTAAGAACTGGCAAAAACAACCAACCACAAGTACAAAGACCTCCTTAAGAAGCAACCTGCTAGACACATGCCCCCTTCTGGTGCCCTCTGACAAGCTGGAAGCAAGACATGGGCTGGTCAGTCAGAGGACATAAGGTAAGTGGTCAAATTATAGACTATAATACAAATGCAATACAAAATTACAGACTACTATCAATGAAAATCTATAATCCCAGTAAAAAATACATTATAATCCTCAAATGAGAACAGACTCACTCCTTCTCTTTGCATTCTTTTTCAACCTGAGTCAGGTAGTCCCACCGCGTGTTTTCTGCTTTCTTTCTACATAAGATCAGAACTGTATCTGTCTTGACCTAGGAAAAAAGTAGAAAACAGGTACAACTTAGAACACATGGTGATAAGCATGAATATTTAGAATATAATTATTTATTCAATTACTTGAGTTACTGTTATATACAGGACCTGTTTAGGTATTAGTAATAGTTTTATAAATAGGCTGGAGTCTGAAGACTTATGGAGAAATGAAATCATATACAAGTAAAACTGGAATACCTTCAAATACTAGGTGCTATCAAAAGAGGGTATTAATGGGACTGGGGGAGATTAAAGAGGATATTAATGGGGACTAGGGAAGGAACTTCACTCGGAAAGCCTTTCTGAGGTGAAATTTGAGCCGTGGCCCAAGATCCAGCAAAAGAGGGCCTTCCAGGCAGTTGACATGGCAAGGAGAAAGGCTGCAAGAAGGGATGATTTTGGTTATTTGAAAATAAGGAGGAATGCTGGATTTTGATGACTGAAGGACAGAGTAATATGGTAAGAGCAGTCAGAGTCATGCAGAAAACCATGTCAGGCAGTATTGGTTAACGAGTTTGGAAGGTGAATATGCAAAAAGAGCAAGAACACATAACCCTTTCAACAAACATTCATATGACTCTAGGAGTTCTTTGAGTACTACCTTCAGCTATGCCATTAGTGGACAAAGAAAGGAGCAGGGAGTCATAAGCTAATCACTGAACTATATTCTAATGTTACCTTTCAGCTGCTTCATTAACTATGTAAACACAGCAGAATGGCGCGTCTATATACCAGAGGCATTAAACTTTATTTAAATTAGGTAGAGATTATATGAATCAGTGAAAAATATTTTCAAAGACACTTTATTTCAATTTTGTGAAACAGATTTTATTCCCATTGTACAAATGAGAAAACTGAGGTACAAAGTGATGAAGTGAGCTGCCAAAGGTCACAGCAAGTGATAAACCTGGCATTAAAACCCAAGTCTCATTCTAACTATTTTCTGTTTGTTCAATACCCTCCTGATTCTAATGCAGTATTCTTATAATCTACTTTTCTAGAGCAGGAGCTGGCAAACTTTTTCTGTAAAGAGCTACTAGATAAGTTTAACATTTCAGGCTTTGTGGGCCACACGGTATACTGTAGCTGCTTAAACTTGCCACTGTAGCACAAAAGCAGCCACAGACAACACGTACACAGGTGAGCATGGTATGTCCAAATAAAACTTTATTTAAAAAACAAGCAGCAGGATAAGTTAATTCCAGTTCATCTTCATTTCATAAGATTTCACAGTATTATGACCAAAAACGTAAACTTACCTTTTTTGAACTGCCTTCCACAGAGATGGGTTTCAAGAGATTATTCACAATCATGGAGTAACTCTTCCCATTTAGGTTCTTTACCAAAAGATCAAATGACCTACAACACAATAGTAAGTACATTATCCTTCTAGTTCTATAAAAGGTGATAATCAGTTCCTGTGGAAAAAAAGCCACAGTTCTATTTTAGGATGTGCATTTGGCCATCTCAGAGCAGAAGACTCAACTTTTAAAGCGGATGTAAAGGATAATTAATACTCAAGCAGAATTTTAGAAACTGCAAAGGAAAGGACCCATTATAAAGCAATCTTCTCCACTGTGAGAACTCACCTCTCTGTGAAATTCACCTGCACACTCTCAGCAGGCACTTGATGAACTCCGGGTAAGGTAATGTAGATTTTCACAAACTTATCTGACTGGTCCCATCCTGGTAACAATAACAACAGAAAACAACAGAAGTAAAGCCTGATACTATCTCTAGAACAGCAAATGCATATAGTTCATAAAAAAAATTCAGTTAATTATCTAATTCCATAATCATACCCACTTCTCTAAGCAGTTCAACAAATGCAATCCTAGCTTCCTCAATCCCTTTCCCTGATAAAGCAGAATATAAATTTAGAGTCAAATTCATCCAAATACACCAAATTTGACTAACAACATCTAATAAATGTTACTTCAGTATATATTATCAAACTATTTAGTCTCTAACCTAGAGGGTTTACAGAAAACACACAAACATCATATAAAAAGCATATTACATAACAAAATATATTTTTATTTATTTATTGTGTACTATATATATGACATTTTCTTACCTGGTCCAGTATAATAGAAATGTAGTGTTAAAAAAAAAAAAATGTGCTAGAGGGTTCTGGAGAATTTAATTTAGTTTGTTCCCATTCATTCAACCCATCCTCCCCACCGATAAGTTTCTCCCTAAACACAAACCTAGATTCCTAGTTAAGATGCCACAGCCCTACCACCTTCAGGCCAGTTTTCTATAGTCAAAGAAGTACTTAGCATATTTCCTACAGTACTGCAGCACATCACTTAAACACAGCACTTAAAACTGCTTTTTGCTATGACAATACTCTAAACACATGATGACCTTCATATCTCTCTTTATGTCCTTTGCTCATACAATTCTCTTTTCTTCACAAGTGCTGAACGCACCTTTTAAACTGAGATGTTTCTTCTAGTTCTCCCTGACTCTTACCTTCCAGCAGAGTTATTTTATCAGCTATAGTCTCATAATACTTTATAAAGCTTTATTCGGTTAAGCAAGTATTTATTAAGTACTTACTATGTGTTAGATATTGAGAGTACAAAGAAAAAAAGATTATCCCTGCCTTCATGAGAGCTCATTACTCAGACTTCAAGCTGTACTGCTTCCAAAATAAAAGTCTACAGTCAACTGAGGAAAAATGGTATTATGACACTGTTATGGTACCAGGTGTGTATGTCCCAACCACACCATGAGCGGGGACTGGGTCTTGCTCACTGTTTTGTATTCACAAGTCCAAGTACAATACAAGATATTAGATGCTCAGAAATGTTTTTTGAATTTAACTGGATTCCCTTCCTCAGTTAATATGGGTGGTGGTTTGGCAAAGTGAAATAGGAAACAGGAAGGCAAAAAGCTGTCCATATATATGAAACTAGCCCTCATCTAAAAACCTACAAACAACAAATGCTGGAGAAGGTATGGAGCAAAGGGAACCCTCCTCCACTGTTGGTGGGAATGTAAATTGGTGTAGTCGCAGCGGAGAGCAGTCTGGAGGTTCCTTAAGAAAGTAAAGACAGAATTACTGTACGATCCAGCAGTCTCGCTTCTGGGCACATACTCAGAGAAAACCATAATTCAAAAGACACATGCGTCCCAATGTTCACTGATGCACTATTTATAACAGCCAGGACAGGGAAGGAACCTAGATGTCCATCTAGAGGAATGAATAAAGAAGATGTGGTACATACATACAATGCAATATTACTCAGCATAAAAACGAATAAAACTGTACCATTTGCAGAGATGTGAATGGACCTAGAGATTGTCTTAGAGTGAAGTGAGTCAGAAAGAGAAAAACGGTATAGGTGAACTTATCTGCAAAGTAAAAATAAGACACACACAGAGAGAACACACACAGATACCAAGGGGGAATGGGGTGGCGGTGGTGGGCTGGACTGGACTTACATATATACACTACTGTGTATAAAACAGGTATAAGAACTGACTACATGGTACAGGGAACTCGACTCAGTGCTCTGTGGTGACCTAAGTGGGAAGGAAATCCAAAACAGGGGGGACGTAAGTATACCCATAGCCGATTCACTTTGTTGTACAACAGAAACTAATACAACATTGTAAAGCAACTATACTCCAGTAAAAAAGATATCTATGAAAATTCAGCAAATCCAAAAAAAAAGTGTATATACACATACACACAAGAAAAAAATTTAAATACATAGCAAGCTAACATATATCAATATATCACTATTACCATTGAGTTGGAAATACTGAATGCTTACAATTTGTGGTAAAATAAACAAGTATTGATTAATGCTTTTCCACTTTAGTTTAAAAATGTTAATTGTACATGTGTTTTTTTGGGACATGCATTATATCCCTTATAAAATATTGTATTCTAAACAGTATTACGGTTATTACTAGAATATCTCTGAATAGTAGAATTACTATTATTTTCTCCTTCATGTTTTTTTTCCTATTATCCAAATTTTCTTTGATAAACATATATAGATACAAAGCTGAGTCCACATATACTGAATATATTTCAGAATAGGTTCCTTTTTAATCTCTTAAAAACCATCTTATTAAATAAGAGCTGACAGGTCCTCTATTTCGAATGACCAAAAACACTCACTCAGAACTTTTCAAAAATGATTTTGTTAGTCACTACTGAAGAACAGGCCTCCTCAGAGGCAGAAAGAGCTGGATGTGATGTGAGGGACAAGTCATACCATAATTACTGATTTTCACTGTATATCCTGTTGTAATAGGAGCAACCACAGCAGCTGGCTTCTCATTTTCTGTAAGTTCTGCTTTCCTCTGTGATTTCTGCTGCATCTTATTCTTCATTTCTGTCTCAATCTTGGATTTTTCAGCTGTCAGGGCATCACGTACTCTTTTCCTAGTGGCTTTTTCCAACAGCACCTTCACCTCTTCTAGATCTTTCTGGAGCTGTGTTAAAATAAAAGATAAATTAGATACGATAAAAAAGATAGTCTGATATTGTGCATATTGATCATTTCAACTTACTGAACTAAGAGCTAAGAATAAGAGGGTCACTTAAATTGTCTAGGATTGGTAGCAACTAGGAGTCTTTCCTCCAGCCTACTGAATTGTAAATAACTCAAGGTCCCTTTCTTTTAAAAAGGAAAACTTGGAATTAACAATAGGTAATCAAGCCAGATTTTTCCAGTTTGGTAGACTGTTTGCTATCTGCCTTTGTTTTAAAAATTGTATTTACAAGATACTTTTGTGATTTATAAGTATTTCCTGATAAGATGAATAAATTCAACAAAAAGGGATTCATGGATTTCACTGTAACATGCAATCGTGTCATCAGATACTAGGAATTTTTAAAATATTAAAATAAATGAGTACATGATAAGCATGGTGAAATGATACAGCTACTCGACTGAGGTAATCCTCTACATTCCATCAATGATTGGTCCTCAATGATCTTCCCACCTCAAATAGTATAAATAAAAAAGCTTACTATTTTAAGACAAAAGATAAAAAAAGACAAATTTCTTCTAATAAGTTGTCTGATTCTAAAGCTCCTGGTTAATTTTACCATCAGAAGTCTGGGACTGGGTTGCACAGTAGGGGGAAAACCTGGGCAAACAATCCACCACACTCCTGATCACTGCGAATGCCACCTGTTCCTTCTTCTCACGCCAACACATGGCCGATTTCTATTTCTTTCTAGAGAGAGACCAAGACACTATTAAAAAATTAATGGGCTTAAAAACTTTTTCCCACTTATCTTCTGACCTACTGCAAACGCATGAGATCTTTATAAACAAGGGATTCATTTTTGTTAAAATGACTTTACATTCTCACTTGATACTAGCAATTTGACAGGAAGACTGACATTATAGCCAGAGATCATGTAAGGTTCAATATAAAAATATTTAAATGCTTGGTAACTTGGTATAATACCCAAAGAACAGCTTTAAAGTGTTTATGAGTCTTAGAAAATGCAAAGACTTTCTGCATTTTCCGTATAGATGCCTTTTACCCCAGGTCTTTTATCTCATTTCACTCAGATGCGCTTGTCTCACCTATCTGTAACTGCGAACTTGGTATAAAAAGTCCAACTGTGCCCAGTCTCCTGTACAAATTCTATCACCGCCTCCCAAAATTCATGTTACTAAGACAAAAATTGCAAGCTCATCTTTTAAGCATAGTACCAAGTTCCTTTTAGTTCAAATCAATCTTTTCCGTTATCATGGTTTTAAAAATTCACATCATAATAAAAAGATGACAAAAAAATTAAAATGCACAATGAGTATATTCTGAGTAAGGACTTAACAAATGAAAATGTGTAGTCTAAACAAGAGGTTTTACTTCTTGACTGAAATAGAAATCCTTTTTCTAGGAGAAAAAGAAACAGACAATTATGCAAGAGATCCCTAAGCCCTCTCTACAGCCAAACTCTATAGTACTACAAAAATAAGATATCCACTCAAAGTCTGAAGCAACTTACAGCAAGCCTGTTTAAGGTAATTCCTCAGTTCTCTGTTATTTGCAGAGATATGACCAGTAAAATTGATCCCTTGGGACTTTTCCTGTACACATACCTTAGATACAGCATTTTAATTTGTCTAGGTATTCATTTGTTTTCCTTATGCAAAATCACATCTCCCTTTTATCCCTATTCATAAACATACTTTTTTTATTTCCAAATTCTTCACTAGGAAGCATTAAAACCAAAGTGCCTTGAAACAGGCAAAGGACTTGTAGACATTTCTCCAAAGATATACAAATGGCCACCAAGCGCAGGAAAGGATGCTTAACATCATTAAGTAAACATATTAAATCTACCTCACATCCACTAGGATGACTAACAACAAAATCCAGCAAACAACAAGTGTTGTTGAGGACGTGCAGAAATTGAAACCTCCACACACTGTTTGTGGCAATGTAAAATGATGCACTTCGGAAAGGAGTTCAGCAGTTTCTTAGTTACCATACGACCCTACAATTCCACTCCCAGATATATACCTAGAGATTTGAAAACCATATATCCACATATAAAGGTGTACACAAGTATTCAGGGCAACACTGTTCTAGGGGCCCGAAGAGTGAAAATCATCCAAGTGTCTATCAACTTATGAATAAAGAAAATGTGGTATATCCAAACAAAAGAATACTCTTCAGCCATATAAAGAAATACATGCTTCACCAAGGAATGAACTTGAAAACATTATGCTAAGTAAAAGAAGCCAAAAAGCAAAACGGTCATATATTGTAACATTCCACTTTTATGAAATGCTCAGAACAGGCAAATCCATAGAGACACAACTAGACTGGTGGGGCTGGCGGGAGGAGTAATGGGAAGTGTCTGCTTAATGGCTGCTTGACAGATTTCTCTGAGAGTTGAAAAATTATACAGTGCTGATGACAGCACAACACTGAAAATACTAAAAAGCACTGCACTGTACACTCGAAAATGGTTAAAACCTGTGACTTTCATCTCAAACAAAACCAAAAATCCAAATTGTCCCTAAATTGTATACACTGCAATTAGAAAGCTCCCTACTTTGAAGATGACTAGTGCAGAACTATCCATATGTAGGACTGTAAAGCCACTTCTTTATGGACTATAAAGAAGGCTGAGCACTGAGGAACTGTTGCTTTCCAATGGTGGTGTTGGAGAAGAAAATCTTCACAGTCCCTTGCACTGCAAGATCAGTCAATCCTAAAGAAAATCAATCCTGAACATTCATTGGAACGACTGAAGCTGAAGCTCCAATACTTTGGCCAACCTGATGTGAAGACTGACTCATTGGAAAAGACCCTGATGCTGGGAAAGACTGAGGGTAAAAAAGGGGACAACAGAAGACGAGATCGTTGGATGGCATCACTGACTCGATGGATATGAGTCTGAGCAAGCTCCAGGAGCTGGTGAGGGACAGGGGAGCCTGGCATGCTGCAGTCCATGGGGTCGCGAAGAGTCGGACAGGACTGAGCGACTGAAACACAAAAAAGCCACTTCAGAGACTCTTTCCTCAGGGCACATGGTACCATCAGGCCTATATTTAACACATAACAAACTTGTGGCAAGTTATCTAGAATAACACACACATGCGCGTTTTCTTCATTTAAAGCAAATTTTCAGATTCAATAAAGTCAATTGTGAGATTTCCCAGTCTTGCTCATATTAACCATTAGATTTCCAAAGAACAAATCTAGCCAGTGGATACTCAACACTTTACTGTGAATAACAGTATTGACATCTTAAGTCAGAAAAAGAGCAAATCAAGTTTATGATTCCCGTTCTGCAACTGCGCAGTCTCCAAAAATACTGCCTTTGTTCAGTTTACAGGGCTTAAAAGAGAAAAAGCTATTTACCACTACTAAGTTACAACTAACTTTTCAATTTATTTATTTTTGAAAACGCCTATAGCAGACTGCTGTTTTCAACATTTAGAACTCTTGGTCTTTACGACTCGATGAAATGGATACTACTGTGGCCCACAGAAGCACCATAACTTGTCCAAAGTCCGTGCAGAGAAAACATGACTAAGAGATTTAAGTGCTAGGACCGAGAATTTCCCATTTCCAACCGCCCTCTACCATAGAACAACAGTTTTTGCAATCAGCTGTAATTTAACGAAGCTTCACGTCCTCAGGCTCGTGTTAACCCGAGCGGAGGAGCCTGAGGATAACGTGAAGGTGACCAGCCCTCAGGTCCACCACCGCACCTACCTGCCACCTGGAACCACATCTCCCGCTCACCCACACCGAGCCGTGGAGGCGTCGGAAAGCAACTTTCCGGGGGGAAGCGGAGGCCCCGAGGCCCGCAGCGGCCGGGTCGGCACCGAGGCCGCTGCAGTTGGGCGGATGGGAGGCTAGGCGGCAAGGGCGGGAATCCGAGGACGCAGGCTGGCGGCCTGACTGGCAGGTGCCGCCACCGGCCGAAGGGCAGCTCGGCACGGGAAACGGGCGGGAGACGGAGCGGAAAGCTCCAGCAAGGCCGAGCGAGGAAGATGGGGCCGAACTCCTTACCTCTTCCAAAGCTGAAGACATGATCGGGCTGCGTCAGGCAAGGCCCGGGCTGCAGCGGCGTAGGACGGAGAACGTGAAACGCGGAACCGAGCGCTCTCACCGCGAGCGCAGACAACACCGGCACGAGTAGCGGCGGACACAGCCAGCGAGCACACCTGACCCTGCGCGAGATCTCGGCCCGCCTCCCGCACGCGGCGCCTCTGGAACCTTCGCGAGTCCTTCGCCACCGCCCAGCCAGCCTCAAACACCGCCTACCGGGCTCGGCTCCTCCTCGCCCCTCCTGGCCCCGCCCCAGCCATCTCGTCTCTTAGCAACACTCAACTCTCGCGATCAAACCGGCAGTTCGAGAAGAGTAACACCTCCACCTCCCAGCCCGGGAACTCTACGGAGTATACTTTGACCCCGTTTGTCCCGCCCGCGCAGTCGCAGCTCGGAACTGCTGCCTTCCGTACGGTAATAACCATAGCCCAACCCCGGAAATCTGTGGGGTCCAAACCGGAAGTTGACAGAGTCGGTTGTTTCCGTGCGCTCTAGGTTCCGGGGCCATCGAGGCGGCCATCTTGTGTAACACTAATTTGTGAACTTCTACGAGGCCAGGAAAAAAAGGGGGAGAAAAGGAAACCTATTTATATTAATGTGAGAGGGAACGAGAACGTTAACTGCAGAGTCCTGAAGGGAATAATTTTAATTTTCACTACGTTCTGGCGCTCTGGAGACGGCACGACTTACTGTGTACAACGTGGTTACGTCATCACGGACCGCGAGAGGAGGTGGAGTTGCATTGGCCACGTGACCGGACCCGTTAGCGCGGCGGGGCAAGTAATACAGCTGCACCTGGAGACGTCACGATTTAGCGTGTACGACGTGGTGACGTCACTACGGACCAGGAGAGGAGGAGGGGTTGCACGTGACCCGGACCCGCGTCGCGGCTCGGGTAGTAAGCGTAGTAATATATGGTTATCTCCGTGGGCCCAGGGGTTGCGGCCCCGCGACCCACTCCAGTATTCTTGCCTGTAAAACCCCGTGCACAGAGGAGCTTGACGGGCTGTAATAGTTCATGGGGTTGCAAAGAGTCGGACGTGACTGAGCGACTCTCTTTTTTGCCCCCTTCCCTCCGTACACCGTGGAAGCACTTCCCGTGGAGTCCTCACCGACCATTCTGCGAATCTCTAGTTGTCACCCAGGTTTGGAGTCGGTTTAAGTGAGCCTGTAGACCATAGATATCGACTTAGCGACTGAACAACATCGACCTTAGAAAATATGAGCCAAGCTTTCCTGGGGATGCGTTCTGCTCCTGTTCTAGCTCCCGTTATCTGGCTTCCTAAGACCCTTAAGAAACCCTCTTTTCAGATTATTATAGCTCTTGGCAGCCCGTCGAAAACATAAACAATAACCCCTGAGAAGTCAAATAGCCCGCATTCGGCTTTATAACGTCGTCCGAGGTAGAGATTAGAATCTGCAAGTCAAAGGAGGAAAAGGAGTATTAAAAAGCAGGCGGACCATTATGGTCAAGAATGTGAAGGGCAGTACAAAAACAAATGACAGGTATGCACAACGTGCACGAATTTCCAACCTGATGTTAAAGGAAAAGACGCCAGGAGGAAGTCCTATCGTTTGGTTCCCTTTAAACGAAGTCTAAAACTGCGAGACATTAAAAATCGGACTAGTCTTTCCTTAAGCAGGAGAGACAATGACAGAAAGGAACCACGAGGGGGCTTTTGCGGTTCAAATTTTGTTTTCTTGCTGTGGATGCTGGTTACAGATGTGTTCACTTTGTAGAAATTTCACTGAACTGTAATTTGCGTTTTCTTTTGTATGTTCTAGTGATCTGTAGCCCGCCAGGCTCCCCTGACCGTGGAATTCTCCACGCGAGAATACTGGAGTAGATTGCTATTCCCTTCTCCGGGGATCTTCCCGGCCCAGGGATGGAACCCCAGAATCTCCTGCATTGCAGGCAGATTCTTTACTGTTTGATCCACTAGGGAAGCGATATAGTTAACTAAAAGGTATATTTAAGTAGGTCCAGGAGGGAATTTTCCCTGGTTGATAGAAACACTGATACATGCCATTGTCAGAATTCATAGAACTAACTCCTAAGATCTGTGGGTTTGTTGGGGTTTTTTTGTTTTTGTTTTTGTTCTTTTTTTTGTTTTTTTTTTAGTTATATCTCAAGTTTTTTTGTTTTGTTTTGTTTTAATGCGTCTAGGGAATTCCCTAATGCCCAATAGTTAGGACTTGTCTTTAACTGCTGGACCTGGGTTCAATCCCTGATCGGGCAACTAAGATCCCACAAGCCCTTCAGCACAGCCAAAAAAAAAAGTCTAACTGGAAACCTGGAATTCTTTAGGTACTTAATTAAATAGGAATAAATATCCCATTTCACTGTGTGAGAAATTGACCTAACCCAATGATTTTTAAATTTGCTCGATTATGCAGCTGGGGCAAATTCTCCCACCAGATAGCCTAAGGTCACAGTTTTAAATACCACCAATTACCAGTGACTCAGACATCACTGCTCAGTTCCACCACTCCTCTGAGCTCCAGGCTCTGCCTCTGCTTGGATGTCTGATAAGCACGTCAAATTCAGCTTGTCTGAAAAACAAAACAACCGAAAAACAACAACATACCTCCGGATTTCTCATCCTCACACCCCAGATCAGCTTTTCCAGTTATTCTCCAGCTCTGTGAATGGTCACCTCATTCTCTTTGTGGCTCAGGCCAAGGAGTCATACTTGAGCCTTCAATTTCAGTCCTACATCCCATGCTCTGCCAAGTCTTGGTGGCTTTATCTTCGAAGTATGTTGAAAATAAAACCACTTCTCACGACGTCCACTGCTACCACCCAAGGCCAAGGCGTGAGTACTTTGTCTGGACTGTTAGCCACTTAGCTGGTTTCTCTGCTTCCCCACTGTGCCTTTACAGTTAGTTTTCCAGAGTAGCCAAGGTAATATTTTCAAATGAATAAAGTCCACACTCCTTACACAACCTAGACTGTTCTGCATGACCTTAAATCTCACTGTTGAGTTCCTTTATCCAGGGGAACTCATCTCTCACCAGCTCCCCTCTCCCTGATTAAAAACACTGGCATTTTGGTCACTCCTGAATCCACTGAGTTTGTTCTCACTTCCAGGTCTGTGCTCTGCGCTTCCTTTCAGTCTGGAATGGTTTTCCTCCAGATCATCACAGAGCTTTTTCTCTCTTCCTTTTCTGCCAGCACATAAAACACCTCAGAATTTCCCATTTTTAAGAGTCAACAGAAATTCAGTGCTGCTTCTCTCCAGTTGTATAATTGCCCTTCATGTATCATGTAGAAGCAAACTGCCTCCTCGCATTGCTGCCATCAGGAGTAATTGGGTACAGTTCAGTTCAGTCGCTCAGTCGTGTCTGACTCTTTGCGACCCCGTGAATCACAGCACGCCAGGCCTCCGTCCATCACCAACTCCCGGAGTTCACCCAGACTCAAGTCCATCGAGTCAGTGATGCCATCCAGCCATCTCATCCTCTGTCATCCCCTTCTCCTCCTGCCCCCAATCCCTCCCAGCATCACAGTCTTTTCCAATGAGTCAGTTCTTCGCATGAGGTGGCCAAAGTACTGGAGTTTCAGCTTCAGCATCATTCCTTCCAAAGAAATCCCAGGGCTGATCTCCTTCAGAATGGACTGGTTGGATCTCCTTGAAGTCCAGGGGACTCTCAAGAGTCTTCTCCAACACCACAGTTCAAAAGCATCAATTCTTCGGCGTTCAGCCTTCTTTACAGTCCAACTCTCACATCCATATATGACCACTGGAAAAAACCATAGCCTTGACTAGATGGACCTTTGTTGGCAAAGTAATATCTCTGCTTTTGAATATGCTATCTAGGTTGGTCATAACTTTCCTTCCAAGGAGTAAGCATCTTTTAATTTCATGGCTGCAGTCACCATCTGCAGTGATTTTGGAGCCCAGAAAAATAAAGTCTGACACTGTTTCCAGTGTTTCCCCACCTATTTCCCATGAAGTGATGGGACCAGATGCCATGATCTTCGTTTTCTGAATGTTGAGCTTCAAGCCAACTTTTTCACTCTCCACTTTCACTTTCATCAAGAGGCTTTTGAGTTCCTCTTCACTTTCTGCCATAAGGGTGGTGTCATCTGCATATCTGAGGTGATTGATATTTCTCCTGGCAATCTTGATTCCAGCTTGTGTTTCTTCCAGTCCAGCGTTTCTCATGATGTAATCTGCATATAAGTTAAATAAGCAGGGTGACAATATACAGCCTTGACGTACTCCTTTTCCTATTTGGAACCAGTCTGTTGTTCCATGTCCAGTTCTAACTGTTGCTTCCTGACCTGCATACAGATTTCTCAAGAGGCAGATCAGGTGGTCTGGTATTCCCATCTCTTGAAGAATTTTCCACAGTTTATTGTGATCCACACAGTCAAAGGCTTTGGCATAGTCAATAAAGCAGAAATAGATGCTTTTCTGGAACTCTCTTGCTTTTTCCATGGTCCAGCGGATGTTGGCAATTTGATCTCTGGTTCCTCTGCCTTTTCTAAAACCAGCTTGAACATCAGGAAGTTCACGGTTCACATATTGCTGAAGCCTGGCTTGGAGAATTTTGAGCATTACTTTAGTAGCGTGTGAGATGAGTGCAATTGAGAGGCAGTTTGAGCATTCTTTGGCATTGCCTTTCTTTGGGATTGGAATGAAAACTGACTTTTTCCAGTCCTGTAGCCACTGCTGAGTTTTCCAAATTTGCTGTCATATTAAGTGCAGCACTTTCACAGCATCATCTTTCAGGATTTGAAATAGCTCAACTGGAATTCCATCACCTCCACTAGCTTTGTTCGTAGTGATGCTTTCTAAGGCCCACTTGACTTCACATTCCAGGATGTCCGGCTCTAGGTCAATGATCGCACCATGGTGATTATCTGGGTCGTGAAGATCTTTTTTGTACAGTTCTTCTGTATATTCTTGCCACCTCTTCTTGTATCTTCTGCTTCTGTTAGGTCCATACCATTTCTGTCCTTTATCGAGCCCATCTTTGCATGAAATGTTCCCTTGGTATCTCTAATTTTCTTGAAAAGATCTCTAGTCTTTCCCATTCTGTTGTTTCCCTCTATTTCTTTGCATTAATTGCTGAAGAAGGCTTTATCTCTTCTTGCAATTCTTTGGAACTCTGCATTCATATGCTTGTATCTTTCCTTTTCTCCTTTGTTTTTTGCTTCTCTTCTTTTCACAGCTATTTGTAAGGCCTCCCCAGCCATTTTGCCTTTTTGCATTTCTTTTCCATGGGGATGGTCTTGATCCCTGTCTCCTGTACAATGTCTCGAACCTCATTCCATAGTTCATCAGGCACTCTATCTATCAGATATAGGCCCTTAAATCTATTTCTCACTTCCACTGTATAATCATAAGGGATTTGGTTTAGGTCATACCTGAATGGTACTGCTGCTGCTGCTGCTAAGTCACTTCAGTTGTGTCTGACTCTGTGCGACCCCATAGATGGCAGCCCACCAGGCTCCCCCATCCCTGGGATTCTCTAGGCAAGAACACTGGAGTGGGTTGCCATTTCCTTCTCCAATGCATGAAAGTGAAAAGTGAAAGTGAAGTCGCTCAGTCATGTCCGACTCTTAGCGACCCCATGGAGTGCAGCCTACCAGGCTCCTCTGTCCATGGGATTTTCCAGGCAAGAGTACTGGAGTGGGGTGCCATTGAGATCCCAAATCAAGGGGAAGAAAGTGAACGTTGTGTCCTGAGATAAAGCCAGACTATCATCAATGACACACACATCAGGGTCACGGTGTCCAGTTCTAGTCCCTCAAATAAATGAAACTCGGGAACCTGAGCCTTTCCTCTAAAATTAGACTCCCTAAAATCAAACACTTTGTATCTGATTTTTGCTATGCTGATGTCTAAAAATATGGATAGTATGAGAACCATGAACAAACTAATTATAGACTCTATGTTTGGAAATTGTGTAGTTTCTTTCTATAAATTCTTGTAGTTTCTATCTGGCAAGCTTGTTCTTCTAAAGCCTGAACTTCCTCACAAACTTTCTTTGCAAGTAAACTTTCAAAAGCTTAGATTCTGGACTTCCCTAGTGGCACAGCAGTTAGGACTTTGCCTTCCAATGCAGGGGGTGCAGGTTCAGTCCCTGGTAGGGGGAATAAGATCCCAGGCCTCACAGCCAAAAAATCAAAACATAAAACAAAAGCAGTTTTGTAACAGATTCAATAAAGACTTTAAACATGGTCCACATCAAAAAAAATCTTAAAAGATTTTGCTGAGTGTCCCTTTGACAGCGCGCCAAAGTTTTGTTAAAAGCATTAATTTCAAAAAGGTGAAATTGATTCTCATGCAAGTAAAAAATGAATATTAACAAATATTTTATACAACTCATTGCATAAAGCAGTGAGGGAACCAGAGCCTTGTTCAAACTGCCAAAAAGTGCATTTGCAGCGCTAAGTATTTATAGACAATTTAACAATGGAATATTAGTGTAGGGTTGCAAAGTTAGACACAAATTACTTACTGTCCTACAGAGTAGTAAAACTATATCTAACTTTTGGAGTCATCTATTCCACTGGAAAGAAAATGGGATTTGTGTCCCTCCTGGACAAAACCTACAGGTTAAGAGGTAACTTCTAGGACCTTTAATCAATAATGAACAGCGAGTTCCACTTACTTTTCATGACAGGACCATTCATGACCTTGTAACTGCCAAGTTCAGTAGATATTTTCTAGATAATTTGACAGTTTTACTTTTTATGTAAAATTTCTCATTGTTTTCATTGCTACATGGGCCAAACAAAAGATGTCTGTAGTCTGGGTTCAGGACACAAAACTAATTTTACAATCTCTGATTAATATTTTTTTAATACATGCTGAATTCTAAGAGGAGCTGACTAATCTGGCTTTCATTTGGCTCTAGGAACACCCAAAACAAAATGCAAATTAGAACCCAGTGCAAATCACAATTCTCTGTACCCTGCCTCCACTTCAGGAGAGCCTATGGAGTTTTCAAAGTTCTGCATGAATTACGTGATGTCACCCACTGGGTTGTACTCTGAAAGACGAGCAGCAGCCACCTAATCCAATAGTAGCCAATCAGATTGTTGCAAGATTTTGAATTGGGACACTGAGATGCCAGCCCATCTCTGCCGGTCACTTGAAGACAGGGCATATAAACTTGGAGATTACACACTTTGAAGCAGGGGGTGCCTCTTTTCAGAGACAGCAGCAGCAGTAGCACCAAAGCATCACCTGTCAAGCAGAAGAGTGATTATGAGAACAATTGCTCACATTCCTAATGGCATTCCAGCCCCTGGTCCCTGTGCCTCTTCAGGCCCAAAACTTTGGCCTTTGGTATTATGAGCTAAATATACTTTCCCCCTTTTAATTAACTACCTTATTATTATTAGGCTAGCTTGAGAGAGTTTCTTACTTGCAACCAAGGAATCTCTATAGAGAGGCATACAGGGCACTTGGCTGTGCCTGCTGTACAGGATATCATTTTGCAGGGCAAACTCCTATTTATTTCTCCTTGCTACAGTGACTAGAGTCTAGTATCAGATAAGAAGCTTTTCACCAACACCAGGTTCAGATGATTCAGAATAAAGTCAACTAGAAAAAAAATCAAAAAGACATAGATTGATTTTAGAACAAATGTTTATTACTGCTTAATGGGGCCAAAGGGGCAACACAAAGCATTGAGAACATCACTGGCTCACAAAAACAGTCACCTTGCTACCTTCTCGGTTGCATTTGTTTATTTCACAAGGCTTCATTCACACATGAAAACAAGATATTAATCCAATTCAAGTTCATAACAATTATAAAAGTAAACATTTGTTGGGACAATGTACAATAAATTGCACTTTTCTTAACAAGCATTACATTTACATTTATAGAGTGTACTATACATAATACATGGAATAATGGAAACATCTAATTGGTCAGTGTTGATAGAGGAGAGAGGCTGCTCACCAATTTCTTTCGTAGTCAATTAGCACTGTTTGAGCTAATCAACTCTTTTATTCTGGAACCTGTTTACATTGGAGAAGCCATGGGCAAAATCATAGAATTTGTAAAAACAGATAGCATAGAATTTCTACTACCTCCTCAGCAAGGGAAAGGTAGGAGTTGAAAGAAATGAAGTGAGGCTGACTGAGAAACTTTCTTTCTTATTTGAACTAAGGATCCATACATTATGCAGAATACCAAAAATAGAGAAACTGATGCAAAGGCTATTACGATCTTGGATTCTGGGACCAATTCCAGACTTTATTCTTGTGCTTTCATGACACCAGAGTCTTGATGAATTTATGTCCTTATCATTCAGTTCCCTATATTTTATTCCATATATAATATATAGTTATTAAAAGTTACATTTCAACAGAAGAGATTTTACATGTTAATTTATTGCCAATGAAAAAGGAAAGTAACTTAAAATGTTCACTTTCTACTCAATGATTCTTTTTTTTTAAAGTTTCCAGAATACCACTAACAAAAAACCAGGGGTGGAGGCAGGGAGAGTGGGACACGTTGATGAAGATGTTTTTATAGCAGGGAGCAAACACACTTGTAGATAAGCTCGACATGTAGTCTTTTCGATGGAAGCTAAGACAGGAATGTCTGACAGCTGCCTATAGTTGCTAAGCTACTCACGAATATCCACTTTTCTCCTTACAACTCAAGATGATCATCTCCTATCGAGGTGCAGCCCACATGCAAGTTTTCATGTTGGTAGCTCTTGAAAGATAAGAAAATCCCTAAGGGCTCTGCCTGTGTTACATGGAAGCCACGACGAGACAGGAAGATGTTCTGGAGCAGTTCCAGTTCAGTGTGACCATCAGCATGGCAACTAGAGAGCAAGAGTTTTGTATCTGGTGGTAGGAAACACAGGCCACTGAGCTGGGTCTGGCCTTCTGTATCTGATCACCGTGTGCATATTCAGTTGGATGGTACCAGGGTATACCAAAGAGGCAGGGATAAGCCATATAAAGTTATACCAATCACTAATCACACACACACACAAATCTCACAGCATTCAAATCAAACAATAGTTCATGCTCTCGTTTACCTATACTTGAACAAGAGAAGAAGAATTTTTTTTTTAAGAGTAAGTTATACAACAGAATCATCTTACTCAGTATTAAAAGTGTTCTGTGCCAGAAAGATAAAACATTTCACTTTTTAAAAGCTTCTTTTTCCCTAATACGATCATGAAATTGGACAACCACCTTACCAGAATAATTAGTAGACTGATCTCAACTAAAGAAAAAGAAAACTCAATCCCTTACGTTAGTTACATATGTGATTCTTATCCTCAGAAATGAATCCGTTTCTTTAAGGACCTTTCATCTCTTGTGCCCTACATTGTGTATTCTCTTGTTTCTCTCACTTCAGCTAGGAAATGAAGCCACTCGTTATCAACTGGAAAGTATTTTAGGAAAATGGAGTAAGGGTTTGAGAAACATAAACATTAATACATAGTATAAGAGGATGAAAGTTTTGAAAACAATGAAACCAGATAAATACTATTAAATATCCCAAAATCAGTACAAAGATTACTTTTCTACTTTATTATGGAAATTTAAGAAAGCCAATGAAAAACAAACCACGAACTTAATAGTTGGGAGAGGGAAAGAGAATTATTGGTTGCATGGAAGGATAGGCCATAGGCCTACGTGACATTCCTATTAGTGTTTCTGATAGGCACTCATACACAGTAATGGAGAATTTCTTTGCATTAAATTATATGTAACTAAATATAACCAAATTGTGCCATGGCTCAGGATGTGGGAAGCTAGAAAACATATGCACTGCAAAATTCAACTTGGTTTCTTTCAGCTCTAAGGAATGTGTTAAAGATTCTCAAGATATAAAAGCTAATGAGTGAATTATCAAATTGAACTTCATTCTCTGATATTGAAGAATTTAATGAAAGGAGAACTCTTCACTTTTCAGAATGCTGCAAATGTTGGATTTTTGGAGGAATGTTTTATACAATGTATCCAAGGAAAAGATGAAAAACACTAAAATATTTGAAGTTTTCCTGGATATTTGAGCTGGTCAACCTCTTTCTAAAACCAAAAGAAGAGTATGAATTCTCAAATATACTTCAAGTTAAGATAAATTAAAACTGCTACTACTGCTAAGTCATGTCAGTCGTGTCTGACTCTGTGCGACCCCAGAGACGGCAGCCCACCAGGCTCCCCCATCCCTAGGATTCTCCAGGCAAGCACACTGGAGTGGGTTGCCATTTCCTTCTCCAATGCGTGAGAGTGAAAAGTGAAAGTGAAGTCGCTCAGTCGTGCAGTCGTGTCCAACCCTCAGCGACCCCATGGACTGCAGCCTACCAGGCTCCTCCGTCCATGGGATCCTTCAGGCAAGAGTACTGGAGTGGGGTGCCATTGCCTTCTCCGAAATTAAAACTAGCAGATACTTAATGCTGGAATGCATGAGTTTTTAAACAATATATGGTGAAAGGCATGTGGTCTGGGATAGTGCTATTGTAACATTGTATGAATAATATATACCAACTTTTGCATTTTCTTTCTTTCTGTATTTGCTATTGCTACTCACCCAAAGGCATTGTAGTGAGAGACAGTTTAGACTATGATACTAATACACACACCCAAGTATGATGTGGAACTGGAGGAGGAAAAAAAATCTATAGATGGCCATTATAATCTGTTAAAATGCAACCGATTAAATGTTTACAATGTTTGTACCTGGTGATTTTGTTTAAAGAAACAAATGTTAGGGAGTATAAAGCTGAGCCAGGTCTGCAGGTAAGAAGTGAGCCTGGAGCTAGTTCTCTCTCAACTACCATTTAAGGAAAATTATGCAATTTAGGCATTCAGTGAAATGTAAAAAGAGCTCTGTACAGTAGAATTATGAGATTCACAAAACACAAAAGAACATCCTTAATTTAGCTAGCCATCTGATAAGGCAACTTGTACAAGGCTTCTTGGGATCAAAGCATAAAGTACCAGGAAAGCTAACAAATTTTACTAAATGATTTACAAAAACAAGTACCAAGATGCAATTTTCTAGCCATTATATTTTACAAAAAAATATTAACTTTTCTAAACCACCATAAATGGAATGTTAAAGTCAACACAGATACTCAGAATGCTGAGTTATTTTCCTTTGGGGTGAAAGGAAAACTATGATGAAAGATGTCAGGACAAAAAAAAAAAGGGAATTCTGTAGGGAAAGTATTATTTGATGAGTGTAATGAAGGACAGCAAACAACCACATCAATTTTATAGGCTATAGATGACAGAAGAACACTTACCGATGAGGGGAACTTCACTTTTTAGAGCTTAATGATTATTTTAGAGGAGAGGATCCACCGTGAGCAACCTGTAGTGCATGCTCCTGGACTTGAGATGGCTCTTACATGATTTTTACTTCCAAGAGTGTGTCACTTTTAACTGAAACATATGGCGCAGATGAGAGTCACTCTGCCACTACAGGGTTTAAGATCCTCTGCAAAGAATATGTTCGACAGTGAAGCCAAGGATGAGCATCAATAAATGTTACTGTACATAGACGACAGTAGTTTGGTTGACGTAAAAGGACCGAAGGCCTCCAAAACAGCTTAAAAAATGGGAAAATTGGTTTTTCCCTTACCAAAGGATTTCCTGCAAAGACTATTTATAAAGACATGTTAAATATAATTGAAAAAAAATATTTCCATCAACTTTTACACAATAGCTTTGCCTTTCCATGAGATAAGTATTTCTATAAAGGTTTTATATGCAGTCAAAAATGTTACAAATGCATTTGCATCTCTTCATCTAGGGGTACCAAGGGCACATTTTTAGGAAGCTACAGAACTCAGAAAAAGGGGCCTAGTATTAAATTAAGGTGATATGAAGCTGACCTCTATTTCCCATTTCATAACTTTAACAAAGTTACAGTATATTAGTGTTTCCTTCGCAAAGTATATGTCAACATTAAACGAATACTCTGTCCCTGGTTCTACATTCCATTCTAAGCACAGTAACTGTTCCTGGGCCTTTCAGGCTTCTCTGGTAAAGGTCTCCTAAAGATGAAACTCGTAATATCCACTTCTGACTTCACATTTGCCAGAAGGCACAACTGTATGCTTGTTTAGGAACTTGCGATTCTCCTGTGGGATTCTGAAAAGGACCTGTTAGAAGACCAGGACCAAAGTGATTTATTTTATCCTGCATTTATAAAAACTCAGTTCTTTTTTATCTAGTGTGTGTTCTCAATAGCCTATCTTATTCCATGGTTCTTGGCACTTAATTTCCAGATGTACCCCACAGAAAATAAAAATAAACTATTTCTCTTTGGGAACTGTCCAACCCCAGATCTGCTCTTTCCTTCAGATAGGATTATCGCTGTCCAGGGAATCACTTTCAGGAGGAAACCTGACAGTGGTCGTGGCTGGCCCCACAGTGTGCTTTATCTGAAGAAGTCCTGGAAAGTTATGAGGTTTAGGTTTCAATCTTTTTTTTTTTTGCTGTGACAAATATCTTCCTATCAATTCAACCTTGGAATAAAAGACATCTCCATTTTCATGTAAGATAAAAATAATTATGAATAATTCTAAATAAAAAGCATTTAGCTCTGAATTACTTGTTTCCAACCAGATATCAGGCATATAAAATAATGTGTAATAATACTATGATGGATCGGAACACGGCCTTCCATGAAGCACGAACACAGGTATTCAACATAAATCAGGTTAGTTTAAATAACATCCCTTTGAAAAGTGTCATACGAGAAAGATTGAGAGCTACTGAAAGATCCTGGCTTGCTTTCTGGCCTCCCTCCCTTCCTTTCAAAGGGACACCAGGACTCTTCCTGGGTTTCCGTCGCTTTGATCGTTGTGCTCCTGTGTTCGGGTGAGGCTGGAACTATGTGCTCTCCTTGGGGGGCTGGGTGGCCTGTGGCGGCTGCAGCGGCTGCGTGCCCGTGGCCGTTTTGATAGAGTTCAGGGTTTTGCTAAACCAAGAGTTTTTTGCAGCTTGGATTTCATTCATAAGGGCTCCTCTCTGATGTTCAAGTTCCTAATTAAAGAAAGAAAGTCATCTGAGTTATAGAAATGTTTTCTCTCTGCCAAAATTAAAATCAGAGTGCAGCTTTTTGGAATCCACATGGCCGTAGTTTTCTTCCTACACACCCAGGTGAGATTTAGTTGGCTTCTGAATGCAGGAAAAAAAAATGTAGAGCTAAAAGAGTTACCACTAAAACGCAGAATCTGTGCTTTCTCTGATCAGTGACAGGAAACCTCATTTTACCCTTTCCTCCCCCTTGCAATTTAGGTCGAATTTAGGCTGCAACCTGAGAGAAGATGTTTAAAACCACAGGTAAACATAAGCATATGGATGGAAAGAAGTTCTACTGATAGTGTAAGCATGAATGAGGTCTGGGTCCCAACACACAGCCTGTGGCCATGAGAATGTTCAAGGTCTGGTGCAGAAAGTTCAGGATCATTAGTGTAGTGCAGTGGATGCCATGGCAGGACGCAGTGAGGGTGAAGATCACTGATGGAAGGAAATGGTCCATCAGAAGCCAGGACTGTTTTCCTAATTCTGATATCCTCCAAAGTGGAATGAGATTATGGGGAAAGGGACTTGGCAAAATCAGGTAAAGATGAAAAGGGACTCCAAAGAAAAGAATAGCTGTTGGCCAACGTTCAACTGTTAGGGCAAGGAGAGCAGGAGGGGTTTGGCTTTTCATCTCTAAGCATCAGCTAAGTGACCAAGTTCAATGAGAAAGGACCATGGCAAAAAAAATCTCAGGGAAAACTAAAAAGGCATATGCTTAAGTTCCCATAAGATGTGTGTGTGTGTGAAATTTAATTATTAAAAATTTAAAATTATGTGTTTATTTTTGTTTAGTTTTGTTTTGCTCAGTTGTGTCCGACTCTGCAACACAACTCTTTGCAACCCCACAGACGGCAGCATGCCAGGCTTCCCTTTCCTTCACTATCTCCTAGAGTTTGCTCAAACTCATATCCATTAAGTTGGTGATGCCATCCAACCATTTCATCCTCTGTCGTCCCCTTCTCCTCCTGCCCTCAATCTTTCCCAGCATCAGGGTCTTTTCCAATGAGTTGGCTCTTTGCATCAGGTGGCCAAAGTATTAGAGCTTCAGTTTTAGCATCAGTCCTTCCAATGAATATTCAGGGCTGATTTCCTTTAGGATTGACTGGTTTATATCAGTGTTTAAAAGTGACGTAAAATACAACTCATTAGTGGGCAGAAAATGTATTCATCATATATGGTATAACATTCCATGATTCTGAGCTTTAATACTAGAATATCTTGGACCACTAACTTTTATTTTTTTCTTATTGGTCTTTTACCAAATCACCAACCTGGATTTTACACTTGGCCTCCACCAGCTGCAGTTTGGTTTGTGCCAATTCCAGCTCCATCTCCCTCAGTTGCTTCTTAAGAGAGTCCTTCTCATCATCCGATTCAATGCCCTGGTCCTCTCTGCTTACGGCCGCTGCTTTCAAAGCACCCTCCTTGCTGAAAATGTCACTGCAGTGTTTACATGCCATCATTTTACCCTGAAATACCCAAAAGAGATAACCAGTATTCAACTGTGCTTCATAGCATAGATCATGTTCTGAGACACTGTGATATGATTTTTCTTTGGGCACTGCTTCTGGTCATCAAATGAAGGCCCATTTATGAAAGTATTTTTCTTGGGCTGTGAACAAAATGGTTATAATCAGCACAAACCCCAACTATTTAAGATAGGTGCTACTTTTTCTTAAAGTAACTATAGAAAAACTCTGGAGATAGGAAGTGTTATAGCATTTTCTTGTATGTGTTCTAGAAATTTTATTCTACCATTATCCTAACTGGATGCCAAGCCCATGGCATACAGTCTACATGCATTAATTACCTCATTTAACCCTAGAGCTACCATATGATTGAGAAAGGCAATGCCAAAGAATGCTCAAACTACTGCACAATTGCACTCATCTCACACGCTAGTAAAGTAATGCTCAAAATTCTCCAAGCCAGGCTTCAGCAATATGTGAACCGTGAACTTCCTGATGTTCAAGCTGGTTTTAGAAAAGGCAGAGGAACCAGAGATCAAATTGCCAACATCCGCTGGATCATGGAAAAAGCAAGAGAGTTCCAGAAAAGCATCTATTTCTGCTTTATTGACTATGCCAAAGCCTTTGACTGTGTGGATCACAATAAACTGTGGAAAATTCTTCAAGAGATGGGAATACCAGACCACCTGATCTGCCTCTTGAGAAATCTGTATGCAGGTCAGGAAGCAATAGTTAGAACTGGACACGGAACAACAGACTAGTTCCAAATAGGAAAAGGAGTTCGTCAAGGCTGTATATTGTCACCCTGCTTATTTAACTTATATGCAGAGTAGATCATGAAAAACGCTGGGCTGGAAGAAACACAAGCTGGAATCAAGATTGCCAGGAGAAATCTCAATAACCTCAGATATGCAGATGACACCACCCTTATGGCAGAAAGTGAAGAGGAACTCAAAAGCCTCTTGATGAAAGTGAAAGTGGAGAGTGAAAAAGTTGGCTTAAAGCTCAACATTCAGAAAATGAAGATCATGGCATCCGGTCGCATCACTTCATGGGAAATAGATGGGGAAACAGTGGAAACAGTGTCAGACTTTATTTTTCTGGGCTCCAAAATCACTGTAGATGATGACTGCAGCCATGAAATTAAAAGATGCTTACTCCTTGGAAGCAAAGTTATGACCAACCTAGACAGCATATTCAAAAGCAGAGACATTACTTTGCCAACAAAGGTCCGTCTAGTCAAGGCTTGGTTTTTCCTGTGGTCATGTATGGATGTGAGAGTTGGACTGTGAAGAAGGCTGAGCTCCAAAGAATTGATGCTTTTGAACTGTGGTGTTGGAGAAGACTCTTGAGAGTCCCTTGGACTGCAAGGAGATCCAACCAGTCCATTCTGAAGGAGATCAGCCCTGGGATTTCTTTGGAAGGAATGATGCTAAAGCTGAAACTCCAGTACTTTGGCCACCTCATGCAAAGAGTTGACTCATTGGAAAAGACTGTGATGCTGGGAGGGATTGGGGGCAGGAGGAGAAGGGGATGACAGAGGATGAGGTGGCTGGATGGCATCACTGACTCGATGGACGTGAGTCTGAGTGAACTCCGGGAGTTGGTGATGGACAGGGAGGCCTGGTGTGCTGCAATTCATGGGGTCGCAAAGAGTCGGACATGACCGAGCGACTAATCTGATCTAATCTGATCTGACCATATGATTAGGTACTATTATCATCCCCATTTACAAATGAAGACGCTTAAAGAGTACAAGTAAATTTGCCTACTTAGACAAGGAAGGTCATTATGAGTAACCTAGGTCTCCCCTAGCAACAAACAAGTATTGGGCTGGCCAAAAAGTTCGTTTGGGTTATTCCATAAGATGGTATAGAAGTACCCAAATGAATTTTTTGGCCAACTCAAGATATGTCCTTTTGTTCAACTTTAAGGAAAGATGGTCATTATTGTTCAAGATGATAAAAGTCACTAGGTTATATGCCTGGACTGTCAATCAAGCAGAGAGCACTGAACAATAGCAACAATAGATCTGCTGTTTTCTTAAAATATCTTCAAAAAATTTAAGAGATCAGGGATATTATAGAATATTTTTATTTTGATGCCCTACTGTTACAAGCTCAGGATGTCCCTAACCATAACCATGCTCCTCTCTTTACACACACACACACATACACACACACACACAAAGCAACCGTGCTCACACTTGTGTCACCGTGCATGACCCCACCATGTAGGCCTAAAGGCTTTGGTGTCATCTTTTCATTAGCTGCTTCTTCATTCCACTGGTCATTAAATTCTTTCTCTGGTATGTCCAAGCATGTCTCCCAGGCCCAAAGCCCCAAAAGTCACCTTCCCAGAGCAAGGTTCAGATTTTTCAGTTCTCATGTCTCAGATTTTCAGGTTATAATTTATAAAATATGTATTCACTGAGTATTTACTGCGTGCCAAGTTCTAGACTAAGCACTTTATATACATCATCTTATTTAATCTTCAAAATGACCTTACGAGGTAGGTAATATCTCTAGTTTACAGAACACAAAATAAAGCTGTGCTTAGTCACTGAGTCATGGCCGACTCTTTGCTACCACATGGACTGTAGCCCACCACGCTCCTCTGTCCATGGGGATTCTCCAGGCAAGAGTACTGGAGTGGGTTGCCATGCTGTCCTCCAGGGGATCTTCCTAACCAGGGATCAAACGCATATCTCCCACATTGCAGGTGGATTCTTTACTGTCTGAGCCGAGGTTAAATAACTTGTCAAGTTGTTAAATGATATGCAAAAGTGTCTAGAATGCATTTACTTACTAGTACTGTATAAACCTGAATATATTCAAATTGAATTGCATCAGGTTTCTGTAACACTGGTCCCAAGAGTGGGCTGTGCCGACGCTGCTGCTTAAAGAATACCAATCCACTTAATTTACTCCTGGTTCTGTAGAGTAAGCTATTGCTTTTTTCAAACAGAAAAGAAACACAAGGAGTTCTACCACGAGGGGGCGGCATATAAATAAATCTGACTGTGACTCCATAGACTGTAGCCCACCAGGCTCCTCTGTCCATGGAATTCTCTAGGCAAGAATCCTGAAGTGGGTTGTCATTCCCTTCCCCAAGGGAATCTTCCTGATCCAGGGATTAGAACTCGGGTCTCCTGCATTGCAGGCAGATTCTTTACTGTTTGAGCCACCAGGGGATCCCTATAAATGCTACAGATTTCCTTTACATCTCTAAAACACTGGTGGAAAAATCCACCTCCAGCTGAGTTCTATATTGCCCATGGCGTCTGCTGTTTTAAGAGATTAATGGGATGATCCTCCTGGGCTGCACACTGAAGTCACATCAATCCAGGCACAGTTGGGATGCGGGCTTCTGAGGGTTCCCAGGTTGCCAACATGCAAGAAAGCTCAGGGGCCTCGTGTGCCAAGGCTGAAATCTAACCTCTTTTCCTGTTACCTGTCTCTGACAGCCCACAAGGTTTATGGGCTTTCATCTGGCCCACATCCCAGTCCAGAGACGAATCCTATTCTCCATAATTCCTAAATCCTTTGTAACAAAGGTGGGGTGGGGGCTGTATTTACAGGCTGTCCTGCCTGTGGTGTGTCATCATATATTGGGATCAAGTACTCACTTAAGATGACATGAATTGGGAAGACACTGTATGACAGAACTGTTTCATTCTTTCTCACCTTTACCACTTCCAGCTCCTCCTTGCTGGCTGCTTGCTGTTTCTCCAGTCGGGTACTCAACTGGGAACAGATCTAAGAGAAAGAAAAGAGCTGCTTTATTAGAAAGTACAACGACTCATGTAGCATGTGCACATAGCTGTTCATTTACCCATATATCACTCCAGCATCTCTGACACTAGATGAAATTTTGCAAATTTGCCAGTCATTCCCACAATGAGCCGCAGAAAGCCTAAGCCTGTTCTGTATATAAGCACATTTCTATCTCAGTCAGTAGAAAAAACACAGGGGATAAGTTTGATTTATGTCTGTCACTAGCTTTTGTGACTGGTTCCAGAGAATTCCTGTCCTCACTTTGGAATCAATCTGTAGAATCTTGCTGACTGTCTACTTTGGCCAAGGTACTATTCTAGGAATCTGATGAAAATAATTCCGAACCAGAAATGTCTCCTGTCTGCTACAACACAAAGAGTTTCTGTTTTCAATCACAAGTTTCTTTAGGAAGTGGCAGAGTGAATTTTTTAAAAGTTAAAGTGACCAGAAAATAATAGAGACTTAAAACTTTAAACAAGAGGTTTGGCAACACAGAATAAAATGAAATG
This sequence comes from Bos indicus, assembly GCF_029378745.1. Lineage (NCBI taxonomy): Eukaryota > Metazoa > Chordata > Mammalia > Artiodactyla > Bovidae > Bos > Bos indicus. Next base: position 57,014,853 of record NC_091775.1, on the reverse strand, counting down.
CCTGGAAGTCTAGCTCTATGACTTCCTAGCATGGTGTCCTTGGGTATATTCACTCATCTTTCTAAGCCTCAGTTTCTTCATGACTGAAAAGTACTGTGTTGTGATAATCACTGGGAAAGAAAATTTACATAAAGGTTTCATATAGGGCCATTAAAAAACATCTCATTATTCTGAAACAAGGTGCTAACAAGTACAGGGAACAGAGAAAAAGTGCTTTTAAAGTCCCCCAAATTGTGTGTGTGCATGTGTGTGTGTGTGTGTACACTGATATCTCTCTCTCTCTCTCTCTCTCTCTCTCTCTCTCTCTCTGTGCTCAGTGTCTCAGTCATGTCTGACTCTTTGTGGCCCCATGGACTATAACCTGCCAGGCTCCTCTGTCCATGGAATTTTCCAGGCAAGAATACTGGAGTGGGTTCCTCCTCCAGGATATCTGCCCAATCCAGGGACTGAACCTGTGTCTCTTGCATCTCCTGCATTGCCAGGCGGATTCTTTACCACTGTGCCACCTAGGAAGCCCTATATATACTATATATATATACATATAAAACTGGAAGGTCAAGTAGTACTAAGCCCGAGTGAAGTAAGAATCTTTTTATTTTGGAAAAAAAATGGAATAAAACATTTAGGGGATGTCAGATTTTCAAGTGCAATTTGGACTAAAAACATAAAAGGTCCACCTCTATTATCAAAACAGACACTTAAATAATCCCAGGCTATAGTTTCAGAGATCAGAACTTACTGATTTCAGTCTCCAGTTTCTCCAGATCCAGGCCTGGAAACAATAGGCAGGACTGTACTGGCTGATGTTAAAAGGAAGCGATCTCTATAGCAATTCTGGCAAACCATAAACCATTTTAAATAAGCCCAAACCTTCTGAAATATAGCCAACAGGTAGCCAATTCCAACTACAGAATGCATTTGGATTATATGTATAATTATTTTCAAAGAGATGGGCCTGTTGCTTGAAGTGTTTGCCAGATAATATTCAAGAATCATCCCGAGGACTGCTCTTTGAAAAGTGCTGCATATGGAGGCCACCTATGGCCTAATGTGATGGAAAAAATGCACCTGCAGTGATGACAAGCACGTGGTCTTTGACGTTCCTCGTACTGCTTAACGTCTAACCAGCCCTCCTCCTGGCTATCCAAATTCAGAATGTCCTTATTAACTCTCTTGTATTTCTTGTTTCTCCTTTCCACTGCTATCTACTGTAGCTCAGGACCCTGTTTTGTCTCCGTTAGCCTCTGCTGTTGGCCTCTGGCTGCTCTGTGTCTTTCTCTGCCTGTGCATCTCTCCACGTGCTTCCACAGTTCTCCCTGGGACCGAGTAGGGCCAGATCCATGCTCCCAGTCATGCCACCGTCCTGCTACAAACAGAATGAAATACAAACTCCTCAGCCTGTCCCTGAAGACGTTCCCTGAACTCGGCCCCAACTCATCTTTGCTTTTCTTGCCTGTACTTGACACTCTTGCTAAACAGAACTGTGGCTAACCAACCTCCGATGCCTTTGCACATGCTTTTCCAACCTTTCCAGACTTTCCTTCTCCATCTCCAGATGCCTGAACCTCACCTTACCTTTGAAGCACAACTCAAATCACTTCCTTCTCCAGGAAGGGATTCCTTATCTTCCATACATAATTCCCTCTCCTCTTAATTATGGCCAAGTTTTACCTATTACAAGATCAGCTTCCAGAGAAGAGAAACTGAATCAATTTCTCTTTTATTCCTCCAAAGTATCAAGCCTCACATGCAGCAGGCATTAAATAAACATATATTGATTATATATATGTATAGATAAATAAGCATATAGATATAAACAGATTATAAAACAGAGTAAGATAGCTCTGAGGCCTTAGTTCTAAGCAATCTTCCAAGAAAGGGGGGAATCCTTGTGGAAAGATATTCATAATAACAAATGAACTAGTTTTCCTCCAAAAGCTTGAACAATATGACTGCCGTTCTTATTTATATATCAACAGCAACAAAGTATACTCAGTGCGTTAAGTGATTCTTTCTAGTTGGAAACATTAAGGGAGGTTTGTTTTCTTTGTGTTTTTCTGCACTTCCACGAGGGACATACATTTTATTTACAAGCAAAAAACCACTTTTAAAAAAAGTAAGACTTAGACTTCTAGCTTCTTTGTGAAACAGGAGACCCTAAGGAAATTTCTGGATAAGTAGGTGGCATATGGTGCCTTAATAATTTGGGAAAGCTGGAACAGTCGAGTCAGGGTCTTGTGACAATAAGCGGATTCCTGGCTGTGCCCCAGCCTAACCAGCAGGGACCACTGGAGCTGGAATGGAGGCTTTCTGAGACCCTGTCTGGTGATGAGATCAGAAACGTCCTCAAGGAGAATAGCCCCTGCCTCCACCCCCCACCCCCGCCCATTAAAAGATCATTTTAAGGTTCACAAGAGGTTTCCTGCTAGGCACTAGCCCCTGTTGGGTAAAGCCACACAGGCATATGCAGAAAAGAGCTCCCGTGTTCTCTACGGTGACAGCAAAGGACACACGGATCTCCTAGCTGCACAAACGCTAAATTCTAGTGCTTGGCAAATGTGATCTACTGGAAATTAGCTTCTGAGTAAGGCAGAGGCAGGATCCCAATGGTAATAAGATTTCTCATTCCTCTAAATCTATCAAACATTGAAAACAACCAACAGATTGTTTTGCTCAATTAAACTTCCCATGTTATCAGCAAGCATGTCTAACCACTGTCTGTTTCAGAGGGGAAAATGAGCCAACAAATATAATCCGTGCAGTGCAGCAACTGTTCTGGAAACTCTAAAAACAAACAAACAAAATTTCCTCAAAGAAAAAAGTGAAACAAATACTTCTACAGTGATGAAGCCCACAGGGGTACATTACCTGTTTATACTCGGCAATGATAGCTGTAGTCTTCTTGATTTCATATTCCGCCTTCTCTAGCTGTTTCCTGAAGACTTCTTTTAGCTATAAAGAGTAAGAATGAGAAACATCAAGACTCAATCAAAATCTTTACACATTTCCACCAATATCCATATTCGAGTGTAATATGGATATTGACTTGCCTGATTCCCAGTCAACAGCAAGGTAAACAACTGTCGAATAAGGGTCTGTTCAGAAGCTATCTTTATCCTCATGAGTCTAAAACAAAAAACATCACGGCAAACACTGCATGTACTCTCGATGCTCTGTCAGAGACTACTGAAAAAACATTTTAGCCTTCTTTCTCATCTCATATTGACTCTGTTGTTACCTCTCTGGAGGTAGAAACAAGAGGCTTTTGGGACTGGAGTCAGAAATGGAGGTGTGGACTAAAGAAACACTGACTTTAGAAGTTAAAGTGACATACGAGGCAGTACTTGTTACAGTCACAGAAATACTGAATTATGAATGCTGAACCTAAAACCACAGTTATTTCTGTAGCTTGGCAGCTCAAGAAGAAGGTTAGAGCAATGAAAAGGCTTAGATGTCACCAGATAAAAGGGAAAGAATTCAATTCTCCCAAGATGACCAAACGAAAACCAACCCTGGTTACTCTGCAAGTACACAATCAGAAAACAGTGGATGAATTCTGCTTTGCAGCATCCCAAAATATGAACAGAGGATACTTGGTACTTCCAAATCCACAAGTTATTGCAATTGATAGCTGAACTTCTCATTAGAGGACCTGGGAGTTTCTTCATATTTGCTACATTCTAAAATTTTAAGAGCATTTGTAGGTTATACTGATTCAAACTTATTTGTTTTTATTGGTCTCCGTTCTTTATCTTCCATAATTCAAGGACATCAACCATGCCCTTTGTCCCTTCTGCCATAAGGTTCCACTGACTCAGGGTCAACTTAGGTAGCTGAGAGGCTTTGAGTAATTCCCTCAGTTTCTCTAAGTTGTAGTTAACTCATTTGACAAATGAGAATGATCTCACTTGGGAACCATAGTCCCAAGGGAACCATAATTAAAATAAGACACACACACACACACACACACAAAAGGAAAATCATGGATTAAATTCCTTTGTTAATAGCTTTATTCTTTACCTAAAGTACTGAAGTAGGCCCTCAAAAAGCAGAAAATCAAGAAAAGAGTAAAACCCATCAAAATGCCAAGATCAAACCAATAATCAGCCCCTGAATATTTTTGATTACGTTAAAAAAAAATTCCTGGTCCACCGTAATTGCCAAAACATTTCATTATTTAGGGGAAAAAATGGAAATCATGGAATACTTTTTATAAATTCCGGAAGATGCTAAATAACACATCCCTTCATTAGTAACTTTACTGGAACTTTTCCTGGTTGCTTGGAAGGAGGTCTTTGAAATGCTTTGTGTTCTGTTTTATATTTATTATTATTATTGATGTCTCCAAATGAAACTCATTAAAATAATTGAGCTAATCGTGCCTGGCTGGGACAGACAGAGATGGAGACCACTGGTGAAACAGCCTGCTCTTCCTTACGGAAGCCGGAAGCTCTGACTCCAGCTGTCACCTGTCACCTCTGGGGCTCCTGGGCAATGGCGTGTCTTCCAGCTGATCATCCTCACCACTTGAAGTTAGGAGGGAGCTAACTTCAAGGCTGATTCCCAAGGGTTTCTTTCTATTCCCTCAGAGACTATGATTTGAGAGTTCTGCCAGGAACAGAAATGTTGGTGTTCCTTCTTCAAAGTCATCAATCCAGAAAATGAAGTGAGACTGATGGAGGCAAATCTCAGCAGAGATCTCTGTAGGCATCTGGCTTAACGATCCTCATAAATGACTTCAGAGAAGTCAGTCATCTTGGAGATGTGACACGAAATTTACAAGTTCTTAAACTTGGAGAAGACTTAACACTCTTGCTAGACATCTCAGTGAAGGCAAATTCCTGAAAGCTGTTCCAGGGTGGAAATGCTGCCACCTCTCCTAACACCCTTCAGGAGAAATGACTCAGTGCTACTCACATGTACCGCTTCAGTACCAGCCTTGATTTAGAACAAATTTAACTTTACTTCATATTTAACTGATGCTGGGAAAGATTGAAGGCAGGAGGAGAAGGGGATGACAAAAGGATGAGATGGCTGGATGGCATCACCGACTCAATGGACACGATTTTGAGCAAGCTCTGGGAGATAGTGAGGGACAGGGAAGCCTGGTGTGCTATAGTCCATGGGGTCGCAAAGAGTCAGATGCAACTGAGCAACTGACCAACAACAACTTTACTTCCTGTTTATAGTATTAATCAAGTCCAGGAACCAATGCACCTGCGTAAAGACTAGTTACCCCCCCCCGCCCATGCCTGTTACCTGAGCCGTCTCTTCCTCCTGCTTCCTCTTCTCTTCTTCGGTCTCCACCAGCCTCTGTTTGGTCAAGAGAAGCTCCTTATTCAGCACGTCTGCCTTGTCTTCTGCCTGCAAACCAGAGCGCATTAGTCATGAAGAAGGTGAAGAAAGCATGTATATACTTTCTGGGACAACATCCCCAGAATCCTTTCTTCCCTTCTGGCTCACCCAGGGGTGGGGGGTCGGGGTGGTTGTTTTCAATGAATGCCAACTAGGTACCGCATGCTCGGCACACATTATCTCTAATCCTCATAGCAAAAATTATTTTCCAGGTAATGATAGCAAGCTTTGAAGAGATCAAAAAACTGGACTGGGACACACATCTAAGATCAGAGTCACAATCTGAATTCAGATGTGAAAGGCATGGAAGGCTATGCTCCTTCTAAGTGCTTCTTCTGCATTTCCAGCAGCCATAACAGCACAGACTCTGAGGCTGTGGTAGGACAGGGTGAAGGGCTGGAGCCTCCCTGGGAAGCTTCTACCTGGTGATGTGTGGGGCAGAGCCAGAGAGGAGGAGCAGACAGGCTGATCTGTGAAGCACAGTCAGGTGAGAAAGTTTAAAGATCAGTGGAGGGAACCTGGCCCACCAGGCTACTCACAAAGCAGTGAGTACAGTTAAGGACAAATGAAGACCAAAAACCCATAACAGGGACAGCCCAGAGGCAAAATGAAGTAAGGACCAGGAATCCAGGCACACAAGACCGTATTTCCAGAACAGCCAAGAAAACTCAGAGAGAGTGCTCTGCTCTTAATATGGATACAGAGCCAAAATTCACTGTGAAAGCACTGTGTATGTACATTTAACTTAGCTAACGTGTGTCTGCCTGGTTTACACATTAGGGCCCTTACTTCACCCTCACCTCAGCTTCAAGCTCACTTCTGCAGCACAGGGCGGCCTGAGCCCCGTCCCACTCAGCCCATCCAAATCGGTTCCCCACCCTCATCTGAACTCATATTTCCCCTGGTAGCACTTGCACGATCTACAGTGACAAACTGTGTGTGTGATGTGCGTGCCTTGCCCACTTGGCTGCAAGCTCTAGGAGGCAGGAGCCCTATTTCCTATGCTCATCACTACACCGCCAGCACCAAGCCCAGGACCAGAACAGAGCTCATGCTCCGTAAGTGTTTATTGAGTGAATGGACGTGGTTCTCTGAGTTATCGGAGAAGCAGACTTGGGGGAGGGGGCCACAGGATGAGTTCAGCAGAGAAAACTACAGGCACTGAAGACAGGCAGCTCTTTGAAGCAGCCATCCCTGGCTGACAGCAGCAAAACGCTAAGTCACTGTGAGAACTGGCCGGGTGGCCCTCTGTCTGTGTTTCGCCGTGTCTCCCACGTGTCCAGATGGCCGGGCCAGCACAGTCTGCTGGGTCCTGGCAGAGAAACTACCTTTCAGCTTCTCGGTTCTGTCTTCCAGTTCCTGATGTCCTCACAGCCCAGTGCTCATAGCTGTTTTCAGATGACTTGGAACTGCCGGGTAGTTAAAGTGAAAAATTCCCTTCTGAGGACTGAAATTTGTTCTGATACATTCATTAGATTTCAGGAAGAAAATCTACATGGCAAAAAACACATCCTAAAAGTAGAGGTGGGCCTCAAAAAAAGCAACGTGTATACTGCAAGTTAAGTTTTAATAAATTGTAAGATATTAGATGATTTTTTTAACTTTTTTTTTCCACTGAGCCACCTGGGAAGCCCTATTAGATGATTGATACTGACTATGGACACTTAAAACAGAGAATTCTAGAGCTGCAAACCAGATGACAAGTTACCCACAAAGTAACGACGACAGAGGATGAGATGGTTAGATGGCATCACCAACTCTATGGACATGAGTTTGAGTCAACTCCGGGAGTTGGTAACGCACAGGGAGGCCTGGTGTGCTGTAGTTCATGGGGTTGCAGAACGGACACGACCTGAGCAACTGATCTGAACTGAATTGATGACATATAAATGAGAGAGACAGGCACTTGATCTGTGATTACAACATGAATCAACTTCTCAGAAGGCTCCGCTCTAACATTAGGCATGGGGCTCTTTCAGAAATGATTTCTCAAAGGACTGACCAAGGCAACTGTTTAGTTGAAAACAGAACAAAAGAATGTGTCGCTTGTGACATGCAGCGTTTGGTTCAACACGAACTCCCTGTGGTCAGAACGGACCTGGGCCCAGTCTGCGTTGGGAAAGCACTGGTTGTGTCTCTGATTTTTGTTCCTCGGGAACAGAAAGAACAGGAAGGGCCTGAAAGCAGATAACCAAAACTGAACTGGAGATGTATCTTTTTTTCATTTCTGATCGCTGAGAAGTCCTTACTGAAGGGGTCCAGAGGGTCGGGGGCAAGTTGTCAAGAAAGAAGGCTCTGTCAGAGAGAAACATAAAGAGCTGCTGGTGCCCAGGGAGCCTGAGTTCAGTTCAGTTCAGTTGCTCAGTCGTGTCCGACCGACGCTTCTCGACCCCATGAATCGCAGCACGCCAGGCCTCCCTGTCCATCACCAACTCCCGGAGTTCACTCAGACTCACGTCCATCAAGTCAGTGATGCCATCCAGCCATCTCATCCTCTTTCATCCCCTTCTCCTCCTGCCCCCAATCCCTCCCAGCATCACAGTCTTTTCCAAAGAGTCAACTCTTCGCATGAGGTGGCCAAGTACTGGAGTTTCAGCTTTAGCATCATTCCTCCCAAAGAAATCCCAGGGCTGATCTTCAGAATGGACTGGTTGGATCTCCTTGCAGTCGAAGGGACTCTCAAGAGTCTTCTCCAACACCACAGTTCAAAAGCATCAATTCTTCAGAGCTCAGCCTTCTTCACAGTCCAACTCTTACATCCATACTCCACAGGAAAAACCATAGCTTTGACTAGACGGACCTTTGTTGGCAAAGTAATGTCTCTGCTTTTGAATATGCTATCTAGGTGGGTCATAACTTTTCTTCCAAGGAGTAAGCGTCTTTTAATTTCATGGCTGCAGTCACCATCTGCAGTGATTTTGGAGCCCCCAAAAATAAAGTCTGACACTGTTTCCATTATTTCCCCATCTATTTCCCATGAAGTGATGGGACCAGATGCCATGATCTTCGTTTTCTGAATGTTGAGTTTTGCCAATGTTCTGCTATCTGAATTAAGAGATTTGATTTTGATTAAGCTGGGAATGAAAAAGTACTGGGCAAACTGGGTAAAGGCAGGCAAAGGCTCAAGCTAATGCCTTTCCTCAAAGTCTGGAGGGGCCAGGTGCCTAAATTGCAGCGACAGCTTTTCAATATAAACCCCACTGGGGCAGAAACTGCAGGATCAGATTTTAGGAGGAGATAGCAAGTTTTGAATTAGCAATTCAATGACATAGCAATTTGATTCTTTCATCTAGATAATAAGCTTCAAAAGGCAGAGGGGCCAGGTCTTAACTACTGTTTTAAAAAGAGAATGACAGGCATGAGAGGGGGAAATAAAGAGAAGGAATAAATGAAGGAATCTTTTCTTTTGGGACTGATCTAGTAGCTCCATGAGATACTTAGGTACTCAATAATTAATTATTTCAGGAGGACCCTAGCAACTTTTCCAGACTATTCTACAAAATGAATTTTTGGGGGGTGGAGAAATAATTTTTTAAATAATATATTTTTCTGATCATTAACATTATAAGGCATATTATTACTTAACCAAGGGTAAAAATATTAGTCGTGCCCAACTCTTTGCAACCCCATGGGCTGTAGCCTGCCAGTCTTCTTTGTCCATGAGATTGTCCAAACAAGAATATTGGACTGGGTTGCCATTTCCTTCTCCAGGGGATGGATCTTCCTGACCCAGGGATTGAACCTGGGTCTCCCACATTACAGGCAGATTCTTTACTGTCTGAGCCACCAGGGAAGCCTCTAACCCAAGGTACTTAAGTAATTTAAGGTCTTAGAAAAGATAAATAATTGAAAAAAGTATAAAAATGAATATAAAAATTAGACTTACTCTTATCACCCAGAGATATCTAACAGCAACATTTTTTAGAGTTTTCAAATATTAATTTGTTCTTTATTTTTATTTTTGGGTGCCTTGGGTCTTCATTGCTGCACTTAGGCTTGTTGCAATGAAAAGGGAAAAAAGAAGAATGAGTCTTACTTTTCTTTCCTGAGAACAAAGAAGATGGAGAGAACAGTGAGCAGGCCTAATCACTGCTAGTTTTTATTTTAACGGGTCCGAATTTGTAGCCTATAACTAAGCTTGCTTTTCTGCCCCCTGGCTCTGCAGGAGCTGCTTTCTGCACCTACTATCCTTTAACTCTATGCTAATTACATCCTGTATCTGGTGCTCACCTTTACCGCACTCTCTTTGCAGAGCACTCCGGGTCGTTTTCTCTCTTTTTGCATTATAAAAGAAGGCCACAGTACAATACACAAAAGACAATGGAGTCAACTACTAGGCTATGGGACTGCCAGACCCAATTAACAGGCTGAGGCTAGTCTGCAACTGTTTTTGAAACAATGCAAGAGGAAGAATACAAGATCTTTACACTTTTGTTCCTCATCACCGACCCCTGAGGGCAAGCCCTCATCCGTAGAATCCTCCAGATCCCTCACAGGCTTCCCTAGTGGCTCAGATGGCAAAGAATCCACCTGCAATGCGAGAGACCTGGGTTCCACTGACCTGGGTTCAATCCCTGGGTTGGGAAGGTCCCCTGGAGGAGGGCATGGCAACCCACTCCAGTATTCTTGCCTGGAGAATCCCCAACAACAGAGGAGCCTGGCAGGCTACTCCATGTGGTCGCAGAGTCGGACAAGACTGAGTGACTAAGCACAGCACAGATTCCTCATGGAAGTGGGGCACAATTTTTGAGGCATGTGCCTGCTGTCTCCCCCTTCCACCAGCTGAGGATTAAATTCACCTTTCTAGTTCCCCCAGACTCTTGTCTCTGATTTTTTATTAGGCCTCAGTAGTCAGAGAAAGCCAAGATTTTTGGTGGCATCAGGCTTCTCTCTAGTTGTGGGGAACGGGGAGGCTACTCTTCTTTGCAGTGCACGGGCTTCTCATTGTGGTAGCTTCTCTTATTGCACAGGGCTCTAGCTGTGAGGGCTTCAATTGTCACAGCACATGGGCTCAGCAGTTGCGGCTTGTGGGCCCCTATAGCACAGGTTCAGCGGTTGTGACACACAGGCATGTGGAATTTTCCTGTGTTTTCAAGTCTGTGTTCCCTGAATTGGCATGTGGATTCTTATCCACTGAGCCACCAGGTAAGTTCCTCTGGTAGCAACATTTTGATGTATTTCTATTTCCCTGTCGGCCTTTTTCCTGTCACAAGGTAGATTCCAGCCTCCTTTCCTTTCCTTTCCTCCAGGTTGGCCCTAGGCCAGCGTATATCCCTTGCAATTTAGATGTAAACATTATACACAGATAAATTTACTCTTTTAAAAATATTATATCATTATCTTCTCATTGTTTTTAAAAATTATTCCAAAAATATATTTTACAGATGTGCCTTCATCCTTTCTTTCTATTGGACATATACTTCATTTCACTTTTTCATTCTTGTAAGTAACACTGCAGTAAACAACTTTGCTTTTATATATTTTCACGTAAGTCTCTGTTTTTATAGGATAGCTTTCCAAGTAATGGTAGATATGCCAGTTGCCTCATTTATAAAATGGAAGATTACCTGCCTAACAAGTCATTAGGAAAATTAAATGAGATGATGCTTATAAATTGCTAAATAAAGTGCTTGGTGCATAGTAGGAACTCAGTAAATATTTAACTTTATTATTATTTTACTTTTTAAAGGCTCAGTCAGTCAGTTCAGTCGCTCAGTCGTGTCCGACTCTTTGCTGTCCCTCAACATATAGTGATACATTTCCCATAAAACTTTCAGTTTACAACTCTAACTTGTTTCATTGCATCCCTATAAAGTCTAACTACTTAAAACTTTTTTTTCTTTTAGATTTATTGAGATAGAGGTGACATACAGTGCTGTGTAAGTTTAAGGTATATTAAAAAATGACCTGAATTACATACATCGTGGAATGATTACCACAACAGATTTAGTGTAAACTTTTTCATTCAGCTAGCCATCTTAAGAAAACTATTTAATGGATAGAATATTCAAAATGGCAGAATCAAGTGTCGGTCAAGGTCATTTGCAAAGTTAATATGGAGCCAAAAATTTCCTTATAGTGCTGAGTCACCACAATGGTCTTACTTATGATAGGAGCAAAATAGTCAAGGTCATGCTGGGTCAATGGCCCTGTTGAATGGGACCCTTCTGCCTTCTCTGGTTCTTACTCTTAGTCACACATTTTTCATTTCACCTCTGACAGCTTGCAGATGAGCTGGCTGATGCAGTTTGTGGTCCAAAAGGCAATCCCCACCCCTCACAGGGCTGCTGCTTCTACCTTCTACATCCTGTCCCAAGCAGCACAGTTTCTGTTTTATTTTGAAACTCCAGTTAGTGCTGACTCCTTCAGCTTCCTCCTCTCCACTTTCAGCACTTTTCTTAACAGTGGTTTTTATCTCCCATCCTACTGTGGTCAATCCTAAAGGAAACAAACCCTGAATATTCACTGGAAGGACTGATGCTAGAGCTGAGGTTCCAATAATTTGGCCACCTGATTCAAAGAGCTGACTCACTGGAAAAGACTCTAAGGCTGGCAAAGACTGAAGGCAGGAAGAGAAGGGGGCAGCAGGAAATGACATGGTTAGATAGCATCACTGACCCAATGGACATGTGTTTGAGCAAACTCCAGGAGATGGTGAAGGACAGGGAGGCCTGGTGCACGGCAGTCCATGGGGTCACAAAGAGTTGGACACGACTTAGTGACTGAACAATAACAACAACATGAACACCAACAACTTACTGTGGTTAAAACTTCTAAGCTGCAAAATTAGCTGTTTATATGGGAAAAGGAGTTGTGGCAGGGACCATTTTCAAACATTAAAAAATAACCTTCCATTTTAAATATCCAATCACATTTATATTATTAATGGATTTGTATTTTAAATATTGCCAATGCATAGTTAGAGTACCGGTAAAGCCTCTTTTTTTTTTTTTAAGCAGATTCAGCCATTCTAAGTTTCAACCTTTTGACCCCACTGGGAATAATCACATTTTAAAAGTTAGAAAATAGTATGATGATTTAAAACTGTGCAAGGTTCCTTCTATATTGCCAATTATTTCCAAAGACACTAGCAATGGAAAAACAAGAAGTCCTAAAGCTATGAGCACTGTTGGAAAGGATGAGGAAGTTAAGAATTTAAGGGTTTCCTAGCAACAGCTAATGTTGATTGAACACATACTACTGTAGTGCTTTCCTTCATTTATTTCTCACATCTTTCCTATGAGGGAAACACTTTTTGAAACCTACAGGCAGGTTAAGGATGGCCCTGGGTCATGTGATTAGTGAGTGGTGATGCCAGGACTGACACCCAGGCAGTCCTGGCTCTCTGCCCCTAGGATGCCTGTCAGACCACCAATACGCATATCTCAACGTACATGGTTCATATAAAATCCTCATGTTTACTGCAGATGAGAAATCTTGGAGCAAAAAGTATAGTAACTATAAACGTTAGAGTGGCATTAATATACTCCTGGTGACTGAAAGTCTCAGGTAATGATGCTGTAAGTCCTTGGCTTAGGAAAAGAAGAGATTAAGACGGCATCCCTGCTGGCTCGGTGATGAAAAATCCACCTGCCAATGCAAGAGATGTGGGTTCAATCCCTGGGTCAGGAAGATCCCCCAGAGAAGGAAATGGCAACTCACTCTGGTATTCCTGCCTGGGAAATGCCATGGACCAAAGAGCCTGGCAGGCTATAGTCCATGGGGTTGTGAAAGAGTCAGACACCACTTAGTGACTAAAACAACAAGAGATTAAGAGGAGAGACACCAGAAAAGCCTAGAGCTTTTTTCTTTTTTTTTAAGTATCTTACACATGCTGTTTGAAAATGACCAAAACCCTAAAGGCTTGTGTTTTTACCATCTCCAAGGAGTATAACAGTCCCCTCCCACCTGCCACTCTCTCACATGCCACCCACCCATTCTCCCATCAAGCAGCTGACTCAGCATCAAGCACAGAGCAAGCCCTGGTGGGACTGCTCTGAGAGCAACTTGGTCCTTGCCCTGAAGGTCACCACAGTCTTATTTCTACCTAGTGAAACCAGGCTTACTTGATCCAAGTCATTCCGCAGAGCAATCTTGCTGGTTACTAGTTCATGAGCAAGGTCATCATTCTCTTGTTCCAACCTCATGCTGGCCTCCTGTAGTCTCCGGTTCTCCCTCTGCAGAAAAAGAGCAACAGCCAGAGGTGGGCATTAGTGCCTGGACATACTATCGACACCAATAGAACTGGTGAGGAAAGACAAGCGACAAAAACAACAAAGTGAACTTTTGAAAGTGTCAGAAGGAGAAGGCGCGAGTGGCACAGGAAGGCAGGACTGCTGTCTGGGAAACAACGGTGGGTTAAGCGAGCGGTGCAGCTGCAGAACTCTACCCAGTGAAACTTACAACCCCTTCAGCCCCCCAGACAGGGCTTCATCATAAAAACCATGCCACGAAAAGCAAACTTTCCAAAGCCACCCCCAATCCTGTGAGATTTTCAGAGACCCAGAACACAGACACAGGCAAGTCTTCGCTGGAAACATGCATAATAATCCCACCCTGGACCATAAAGGAAACGGCAAGACAGTAGGGATGAAATTGGGTAAACCACTAGGCCTTTCTCTGAAATGTTTTTCCCCTTTCAGTGTTTAAATTAATTGAGTATATTTAAGATACACAGTTTGGTCTGTTTTGCTATCAACTGATATTTTCATTCTTTTTGGATATGAATGCATTTACTTTTCTGAAGGCCAATTTCTTTGTTGGTATAAGCAACAGTCCTTATGATAATGTCTCAAAGTTTGTTTTGCTTTAAAAAAAAAAAAAAACTTCAAATTAAAAGATTCTGGGTAAAATAAATGGCTGAGTTGGTTTTTTCTCCCTTGAACTCCCAGAAAAAAAATGTGAAACAGCTATATGATGAAAGAAGCAAGTCACTCATTCTTATGAAGCATGGACTCCCCTTAACCAGTCATTATATACTGTGTACATTCACTCTATTTTTCCAAGAGCAATTTAGTGTCCTCCATTTTAAAGTATTAAAAGTGCTGTCTTTGCTATTGTTAGCAGTTACAGATGATTCAAAAGAGAGCTGACAGGAAAGACATCAATGTGATGAGACCTTCCTGTTTTTCAGATTTACACTCCTAACAGCATTTTCTGCAAGCGCGGCAAAAACTCAAGACAAAGCGGTGTTGCACACCAGAAGACGAAGCTCCGCCCTGGAAGGCAGCGTATCAGCCTGGAATGGGGGGCAGAGGGACAGAGGAGAGGGAGGGGCAGGGGGTGAGTTTTATCTTCTATAGAACAACCTGGACTTGAAAATGAGAAAACCTAATTTTTTTCTTTTTGTTTTTTAGAAACGGGCTAAGAAACAGACGGTAAGGACAAAGCCTGAGACTCTTCATGGAGGCAGACGATCCAAAAACAGGGCCAGCAGAGAAGCCAAAGAACAAACTTGCACTTTGACTACACTCAGTCAACAGGGCCCATTTCTGTCTTTTCCTTTGGAAAACATAGCCTGGGATAGCTGGGAACAGTCAAAACATTTTTTAAAAAGAGCTACTGAGAAAGAAAAAACAATCCCAATACAGTGTTAACACATAAGTAAAAAATATAGAATGACAGGAGAAATGTGTATGCTATCTTTGTAGGTATTAATGTGTTGTTTAGTCGCTAAGTGCTGTCTGACTCTTTTGTGACCCCCATGGACTGTAGCCTGCCAGGCTCTCTGTCCTTAGGATTTCCCAGGCAAGAATACTGGAGTGGGTTGCCATTTCCTTCTCCAGGGGATCCTCCCAACCCAGGGATCGAACCCGCTTCTCCTGCATTGGCAGGTGGAGTCTCTACCACTGAGCCACTGGGGTAGCCTGTATGCTATCTTACGGGGAAAAAATTAGACAAGTAACTAGAAAATCCCATTTTTATAACAACTCAAATAATATTAACTGTGGATAGTGGATTATTTTATTGTTGTCTTTTTTTGTTAATGTTTCCAAGTTGTCTACAATAAATTTATAATACATGTGTTTAAAAAGTTGTTAAAAAATAAAAAGTAATTCAGAATATCAATTTCATTGGAGAGGATAAAATGCCAAAACAAGAACTTTTTAAAAGTTTACTCCTAATAGAAGCATGTGAAACTGTAATGGATGCTTCTCTGTGACCAAGGTACAATGGAAGCCCTCAAAACTGCCACCTTTCCAGGAACTCTTCCCCAAGATATATTCCTGAAAAGATAGTACATATTTGTAGGGGAAAATTATACCCATCAAATACTGTATGTGTCTACACTTGAATCTTTCAATCTGTGCTGAAGTCATCCAAATTCTAGCAGGGGACAGAGATTAGCCTTTCATTCTGATCTATCAAACTATGACCCCCAGTACTTACATACTGGGTGGAAACTTAGATTAAAAAAAATATGGTTCAGAAACTTTTCCAATAAATTCCCTCCTTGTCAGGAAGAAGCAGCAATATCTAGCACAATTGCATCAGAACATATTTCACAAGGCATACTGCTTCAGGCCAGGAAGAGATTTTTCTCATTTCTTGATAAATCCCTTCAAAAGAGACCATGGTAAGATGACTTGAATACCTATTCCCAAGTGTCCTGTTTCTCCTGAAGTTGAACCTGGAGGTCTCCAAGGCACAGAGCTCCCTCGACTATTTATTTAAAGCATTCATTTGGCACAAGTGGCAATGCTGCAGCTACCAGTTTTTCACATTGCAGTGTCAGAGGCTTAGAACCAAGTTAAAATAACCTCCAGGTGAGGGGTTCCCTCATAGTTCAGTTGGTAAAGAATCTGCCTGCAATGCAGGAGACCCCGGTTCGATTCCTGGGGTGGGAAGATCCACTGGAGGAGGGATAGGTTACCCATTCCAGTATTCCGGGCTTCCCTTGTGACTCATCTGGTAAAGAATCCACCTGCAATGCGGGAGACCTGGGTTCAATCCCTGGGTTGGGAAGATCCCTTGAAGAAGGGAAAGGTACTCACTCCAGTATTCTGTTCTGGAGAATTCTATGAACTATAGTCCAGAGGGTCACAAAGAGTCAGATACGACTGAGCAACTTTCACTTCACTTGAAAGGCATACAATACAATACTAGTGGACACACACTTTGTTCAAAGGACTTAAAAAACACACCAGGTAGCTACTTCACTATTGATTAGAGATAAATGTCTGATGGGTTATGTCATATAAGAAAGAGGTATGAACACAGTTGAAACTTGACCGGTCATTTCCTCTTACCATGGTTGTCACACTCGAACCTTTGAGTGCTCAGGGGGTGGGATGCTAAGGGGAAGATCTGGGAGAAATTATGGGTGTCTGAGGGTCTGTTAGGCTTCCCAGGTGGCTCAGTGGTAAAGAACCTGCCTGCCAAAGCAGGAGATGTGTGCTCAATCCCTGGGTCAGGAAGATCCCCTGGAGGAGGAAATGGTAACCCACTCCAGTAGTGTTGCCTGGATAATCCCATGGACAGAGGAACGTGGTGGGCTATGTGGCTCCTGGGGTTGCAAAGAGTCGGACACGACTGAGCACGCACGCACGAGGGTCCCTAAAAAGCCAAATAGCCTAGGGGGCAAGCCTACTGGCTTTTGCTCTAGCAAGAAGCTTCAGTTCAGTGTCTGCAAAGCAAGCAGCACGGTGGGGAGTGTGGACTCCTGCTCTGCACTCACAGACACGTGGGGAAGCAAGCTCTGGGGCCAAAAATGCAGTATCGTCCTCCGAAGTATGAACCTGGGATGGTCAGATGGAGATTTTCCATGAAGAGGAACCTGCCCACACTTACCATGGGTTAAAGACGACATGACTTGGCTGTCTCTTCCAGCCTTTCTGAGGAGTCAGAACTGTTTTTAGAACTGACTGATTCAAGAAACAGTTTGCCTTTATACTAAAGAAGATAGGGTTAGCTTTGGGAAAGGTAGTAATGTTGCCTGGTTCATTCTGAAATGTTGGCAAGGGCGTCCACCAGAAGTGGACTGGAAGTGGCCCCCTAACCTCAGCCAGGGCAGAAATGCTCACACGCCACACGTCTGCCCAAGCAGATGTGCTGACCGCTCAGAGCCCATAGACAACACAGGCAAATTGCTTCCCTTGCCTTTTGGAAAAGACTACATGAGATAATGCTTACATAACCCTACAAATTCACATCACACTCTTGGAAACCTCCTCCATGTCACACAATTAACAACATTTGCACAAAAAGCAGAGAGCAACTTTTCTCCTTAGTTTCGTCCCCTCCTGCATAGGAGATGTGTAGCCAGGAAAGTTGGATTAGTATCTTGGGGGAGGAGGATACTGCATTTTTCGGAGAGACAGACGCTGATGTTACAGACACACACAGACAAAAAAACTTACCTCCTCAAAAGTCACAGACCAACTATCGTTTTCAATCATAGGTACAAAGACAATTGAAAAAAAAAAAGAATATCCAATGAAATTGCACACCTACTAATACAATTAGGAAATGGTGATAACAAAAAACAGACACTTGGTAATGCTATTTTGCTCTGTTGTTTTTCCTTAGAGTGTCATTTACTCTGTGCTCTCTCCAGGACAGCTAACGTTTGATGGAAGAAATGATACTTGAGGCAGCCAATGGCAGCGAAGAGTGATACACTAAACTCCTCCCTCTCCACACTGCTATTTGCAGTCCGAGTGACTGATGCAAACGCTGTCCGTGGAACTATTTGCAACTAGGGTGTGAGTTGTTTACACTGTGTTGTTAAGAACTGGGTGGAAGGAACTTCCTTCAATCATAAAGCCAGAAACCTTGCAAAATATTTCATCTTCAGGCATGACAAAGCCAGCAACCTTGCAAAATATTTCATCTTCAGGCAACAGAATTATATTGTTGGGCAGGGAAATGCAGAAGAAAAACGGAGGTCCCAGGTCTCCTTGGTGTCTGGGGATTGGAGTTTGGGTGAAGCAGTATAAGGAATGGTGAAAGTGATTTTTTCCCAAGATGAGAAACCAGAGAAATGTGAACCGGCAATCAGAAGAAAATAAACTCAGCCTTAAAGGAAAAAATGATGGAGAAGGAGGCGGCTTTATAAACGCTAGCTCAGTATTTTGGGTGTGCTATCTGCTGCTATAATGAATTGTTGGCACATGATTTTAAAGACATTCCAGGGTCCAGAGAAAATGTTTCCCTAAAAGACCCAGGGCAATTTTATTAGCAACAACACACTCAACTCTCACCTTTCTTCTTCTGGGTGCCTCTTTCAAAAACCTTGATAGTCATCAAATTCAAATTTCATCCAACAGTTTTTTGACATTCAAAGACAAATGCCTACAGACAATAATGTTTAAATGTCTACATTGTAGATGAGATTTGAGAAAGCAAATCTGGATATCTGAAATCATTTCATGCTCTTCCTTCACCCAACACAGCCAGTTTTATCTTTCTGGTGGAAATTTAAACAATTTTAAATGTCAAACTAAAGAGAAAATCTTGTCAGTAGTAACTAACTGGCAGTTGGCAAACCAGACTGAATTTCTTTTAGCATTTAAGAACCATCTTAGATTATACTCTAGCACAGGGTCAGCAAACTTTTAATGTAAATGCCCAAACAGTAAATATTTTAGGCTCTGTAGGCCATATGGTCTTTGTTGCGGCTACTCAACTCTGCCATTGTTGTGTAAAAACAGTGATAGATAATAAGCATGCGGCTGTGTTCCAATTAAACTTTATTCACAAAAACAGGCAGTGGGCCATATTTGGCCCACAGGCCATATGGTTTATAAATCTCTCTACTACTCTAGCGTATAAATCAAATTTTTAAAAAGCAAATGGGTTACAGATGATGTAGAAACAGGAGTGTGATGTAATTTTCCAGTCATCCTCCTTTAACAGGAAACAAGATGTACTAAAAATTGAAGAAAAATTTTGGAGCATTAATTCTAAAACCATTGATAAACATACTGAAAGATTCTTAATATGCATAACCTTTATGTCTCCCCTGAGTGTTAAGTATAACTGAATCAGCAGACAAGGTGATTGAGTTTCAATCATCAGAAAGCATCAGAAACCACCTGCTCCTTCTTAGTAAGTGGCTCCAGAAGCATCAAGAGAGCTCAGGCTTGCCTTCTCCACCATCCTACAGCAGTGAGTGCATGAGTTAGCCAAGAGCAAAGAGGGAAAGAGTGGCAGCATCTGAGGTTTAGAATTAGGTTGTCACAGATAGAAACCCTCCTCTTGACTATCACTGTTCATTAAAAGCATGTGATTTCATAACAAATATTTCCAAAAGCCAGTAACATCTCTGTGATGTGAAAAATAATAAAGTATGTTTATTTTCACTGGATGAAAAACATTTTTCAAAGATGGATTCACTTCTCTTGACTTCTATGAGTAAGGAAGGGTCCGATACGAAAACAAAACAAAACAAAATGGGGCGGGGGTGAGGATCTTTTTTTTCCAGATATGATTAGCATTATTTAAACTTTAGCATAATTTAAAAACAAAATACGATCACTGTTGTAAATTATTTCCTCAGATATGTAAGGATAGCAAATAATACAAGTACAAATTAAGTTTTATTTAGAAAACCTTGTTTGTACTATTTATAATTAAACAGCTTAATTTTAAATTACATGCAGGGACAACTGCTCTACAGAAATTAGTATGAGCAAGTAAAACCTTCTGTGAAATTACAGGAATCATTTTCTTTCTGTTTGAATTACATTTTAGTTTAAGAAACAAAAGTACTATGTCTAACCTCAAGAAAGAAGTTAAACATTCTAAATTTAATTATACTGAATATAGATAAGATCCTTCAATTAGAAACTACATATTTATAATACTGTCTCCCAAACCCAAGAGAGTTTTAAACATTCCTGATTCTTTCTAGGATTTGCCCAACTAGAAAAGGTAATAATATAACCTTCATTACACTTTGGGAAATTCACTGAATTTAATTAATTAGCTGTGCTTTTTGAAGACTTAACTCACATTTGTACAAGTAGTTCTTTCTTTAATTAAACAAGAAAAGCATATCATCTTCTAAAGACAGATGAAGGCTATAGTTCTCTAAAATTGCCATTAATGATTACATCATTAGAAAACTAACTTCCCCCAAATGAAAACAGTTCATCATCTTAAAATAAAAAATAATATTTTAACTTCTGAAATTGATAACCACCTATTAGGTGCTTGGCTACTAATTTTTTTAAATGACTAAAACAGCTGTACATATCCATGAATGTTTGTTTTCTGGGGATGTATACAAAGATGAAAGTATACATGATGTATTTCTACAGACAACTCTTTATCTTGTATTTCACTTAATCCAAAATTTATAAATATGCAAACCAAATCATCAGAGCAAATAAAAATCACTGCACAAATCTGGCCAGGTCAAAGTTAAGACGGATAATAAAAGAGGCTTATAATAAATACTTTGCATTCTTCTTCCAATAAAGTTTCCTTTCTGTATCTTGGAATCTAGTCATGAAGATAAAACAGAAAAAGTACACCAGAGGCTGTAAGCAGTCATTATAGAGCTCACTGAGTTTCAAATACAAACTTATTTCAAGATCAGGCAGCACACGCACTGTGCATATATATGCATTACCTATTTATAGGTTTTATCTATGTGCATACATATATGTATATAAACATACACACACACATATAAAGATGAATCCATCATCCACTTTTGTTGGCTGGCCTTTCCCTTATAAATATGAGTACATATAGGATCTATAGTTATTGATTAACTCTAATTCTGACAGGAGGTCTCCCTCCTTTAAGTATGGTTTCTGCACAGGTACCTCTGGTATGACTGAGGCTTATGAAAAAACACGGCAGGCAGATGTTAATTCTCTTGGGACATTTAGCTTGGCGGGGTTTTTTTGTGTGTGGGGGGGGATATAATTCACATATCAAAAATTCACCTTTCTAAAATGTACAATTCAGTGGTTTTTCTACATTCTCAAAGTTGTACAACTGTCACCATTATCAAATTCCAGAACATTTGCATTGTGCTTAGGGTTCCAAAATTTAAATTTATACCGACGCCATTTCATCAAGTGTTAGGTACAGGTAAGTATCCTGACATAACCTCAAGAGGAGATATTTTCATATGTCATAAAAATAGACACAAAACACATGTTTAGATAGACACAGCAAGAATGTGAGTGCTGAGAGTTATCTCTACATTGTTGGATCTTAAATTAAATTAAATTAAATCCATGTCTGGTTTCCCTGAAACAGCTCTTTTAGTACCCCACCATGCCCAAGAGAAACAGTATTAAGCTGAAAAAAATCTCTTGGAATATCATAAGGTATGACATTTCTGGGTCTTTTTTTAAATCGACACAACCTTCTTAATTCTCTTGAATTAAGCTAGGGGGCAAGCTAGGGGGCAAGCAAGGCATTTTAAACACTATAGATCGTAACTGCTGAGGAGGGACTGTTAGTGAACTGTGTAAGTTCTAACTCAATGCCTTCAAAGATCTTCCCCAAGTTATTCTTGAGAATTTTCATATCTAGGTTCCCAGTCCCTGGACATGAACAGTGAATTATAAAGTGCTTATGTCCAGGGCATAAATCTTACTCTTGACAGGATTAAATTTATACGATGCTAAAATGTATTTTCTAAGATACTTTCCTAAGTTAATGAATACAACTGTAATTAGCTTCTTAAACTAGATATTGACTATCTGAAAGAACAAATCTCCTGATGGGTGAAAACCATGTGCTCAATTGTCACCTTGGAAATGTAATTATAATGTGATAACTTTACCAAGTTTATCTCCAGTACAAATTTTTAGACATTATTAAAAGGGTATAGGAATATTAGCTGAATGATGCATTAGCAAGCTATTACAATAATACAAAAATAGCTATAGAGGATATCTTATATACATAAATAGAGCATTTAAGCCAAAAAGTAGTACCTGTGTTCAAAACAAACGCCAAAAAAAAAAGTTTAATTCTACTTTGATTCCTCAGTAAAAATTGTACACATCAATAGTATATGTATGATAGTCACTTTAAAAAATAATAATAATACACATTGTACTATTCACTTATACGTACCTGCTTTGACACAAAAAGGATATAAGAAACAATAACAAGTTCAGTTCCAGACTGAATTTGAACACAATTTTAGTCTTTCATTCCCCTGTCTTCTATTTAAAGCACGCTTCCCAGACTTCACTCAGAATGATGGCAGCAATAAGAAAATCAGAATGATGCAAGCAGCAGGAGAGTTTCATTTTGGATTCTTAAAAATATTTTTTAATTACTACTTCAAAGCTTTCTACAGCAGCATGCTACATAAGCTACATTAAAATTGGTTTTATTGAGGGGTAGAAATTAGCTTCCAACTATGAGTACTTTATATGGTAACAGTTCTGCATAGCAGTGGGATTCTACTGTCAGCCAGTTTTATAAACAAAGGGAGAAACATACAGATGTTAGATTATTAGGTTAACAATACTTGGGAGAATTAGGAGCAAGATAAGTGAGGGACTGGTGGGGCAAAAACAAATTAAGGGGATAGTATTCTAGCAATAATTGGGTAATTAGAGGCAGCAGGCCTAATAAGGCTAATAACAACCATTTTACTGAACAACTTTGTGCTGGGTACTTTGCATACAACGTACCTCATCTTCACAACAATCCTTCAAGGAAACGTGTATACCACACATTTTACAGATGGGGAAGAGGTCCAGTAATCAGTCTAAGATGCTGAACAGTGGCATGGGGGTTAAAATCCCCAACTTGGACTCCAAATCCTGTCTCATTTTTCAGAAATTCAGGTTTTGAATTCAGATCTGACTACAGAATCCATACACGCCTTCCACCACTCCCTTATGTCAACGTTCCATGCTGTTCAGTTCAGCAACAGAAACAAGATAGACTGCATGACTGCAGTGGCCTGTGTCCAGCTCTCTGACTACATAAAAGCAACTCTAGTTACAGAAGTGGAAGTCATCTCACAGTGAGTGGCTTAATTAATGATGTCATCACTGTACTTTTTGGGGCAAGTTGTTTCAGCATCGCTGGGACTCAGGTGTATGAATGCAGTATTCTCTTGTCCTAATGTACTGATGTGGAGAGGGAATCATTATATGTCTGTAGGAATCTGAAGAATCAAAACATGCTGAAGAGAGACACTAATATTTCAGTCAGAAAAAAATAAGGGTGGGGTCAGTATTTCCCCAACACTGCTTTATGGAAACTGTTGCTAATTACCATTGAGGACATCTTTATAACCAGCCCAATTTTTTAAAAATACTGCAACTAGCTGGGATATTAAACTGAATCATTTTGATTTTGGAACTGCACTCTGTAAAATGTCACTGTTTTTTATAAACTTGTTCGTGGAAATAAATGTTGCAACAAACACCATGACTGTGCTCAATATACCTTTGTGGTTTTTATTCTTTACTTTTGAATGAGTTTGTGTCTTTAACATTGGCTCCAGACAGGGGTGAGTCTGAAACGTTATCGGGCCAGTCTTGGAACAGTTCGCCTTCTAACAGTCTTTGTGGATGTACCGTGCACAGCTAAAACCATACTTTGCCATTTTTCTTTTTTCTCATTTTTGAAAGTAGTTGATAGCCACTTTCTCTCTTTTCTTTTTCCCTTTCTTTCAGCTTCTTATGAAGACTCCCAGTATAAATGCAACAGGTGAAGTCACCTACAAATATACAAACTGAAAGAAAAGAAATATTATGTTTGGCTACTCAGGAGTCTCCTGAGATGAAAACATACCTGGACATTGAGCAAAGTCACAGTTAACATCAATCAAGAAGGAATAGAGGGAATGAATGTCCCCCAGTTGCGGCTCTAGGGGAAAGAGGATATTGGCTCAAACAGGTGCCCTGTGTCTCCCATACCTTGTATCTATCCATTGGGTCTTCCTGCTGCAGCTGACTCTCTCGCATTGTCTGATATTCTTTCTCATATTTCTTTAGCTTCTTGGTTGGTACCTGCAGGGTTGAGAGGAAAACCATGTTAGAAAAAAATCATTTAGGAAACCATTTTCTGATGTATTTCCCAACGAAGTCTCTGGCTTTCTAAAGGAGGACACCTGACTCAATGTAGGGTGGAAATCTAGACCCCCTGGTGGCTCACGATGTGTAAAGAATCTGCCTGTAATTCGGGAGACCTGGGTTCGACCCCTGGGTTGGAAAGATCCCTTGGAGAAGGGAATGGCTACCCACTTCAGTGTTCCTGCCTGGAGGATTCCATGGACAGAGGAGCCTGGCAGGCTACAGTCCAAAGAGTTGGACATGACTGAGTGACTAACACTTTCACTTTTAAAGTTTTTCTGTAAAGGTCCACATAGTGTATATTTTAGGCTATGTGGGCCATACGGTCTACGGTACAACTCCACTGTTGTTACTACACAAAAACTGCAGATAGGTGATATGCAAACAAATGAGTGTGGTCATGTTCTAACAAAACTTTATTTACCAAAAGAAGTTGTAGTTGGTCCTTGTCGGTTCCACAGCACTGCTGACATAGCATCCCTTTTTCTTGTTAATGTATTTAACAGTGCTATTACTTCTGTTAACTGCTTTTCTTAAAGTAAAATTCATTCTTCTGCCATGTTAAAGATCATAATTATTATTTTATAAAAAGACTGAGCAACAAAGAAAAATTTTTAATGGAACCTACATACTGGAGAGAAAGCAGATTCGAGAACTGGTAGGCAAACGATTTCTATTTCATAACGGTTGTCAAGAGAATTAAATGACATAAAGTATCTAAAGTAATGCCTGGTTCATGGGATTTTTAAAAACAGTGTTTCTAGAAAATATTATAAAAATTAATCCATTAGAATCTGTCATATATTTTATATAATAGACTAAGTCTACTTTTAGGTTATTCTTGATCAATCAAAACTTACAGAATTCCTTTAAACATCAAAATCTCCCCTTAATGTTTAGGTCCTAACATGAAGCTAAAGTTTTACAATGAAAACAAGTGTGTTACTTGGCTAAATTCTTGGGGACTGAGTGAAGGCAAAGACCATGTGTTGATGCTCCTCAGCCTCCATCACGACATCTACCCAAGTAATTGGCCCCTAGGAGGCCCTCAACAGATTGCTTTTTGTCAAGTTCAAAACCTGGCATTTAGAAAACATGTAAGTATGTGTGTGAGAGGGTGAAAGAGAGGATGGAAAGCAGCAGAAGGAAAATAAAATAAACTTATGGTATCCTGGGATAAGGATTGTTTCAATTCTCTTGTATTTGGCCAGAGAATTTGTTAAATAAAAAGCAAAGACACTAGGTTATTCTAATTACTTTGTTCTTCCCATCCAGGCACATTGTGAGTGCTGGAATTATCTGCTTTTCATCACAACTGGGAAGTTTCACAGAGTCCAAGCCCATCGGGTAGTGCAAATCATTCAACAATATGACGACAATATTCATTTGGCTGACAGGGACTGCCTACCCAGGAAGACAAGAAAGGGCGCTTTCAAGCATGTTCACTGAATTGCAAAACCATTACTGAATACTGGCATAAGAAACTCTGATCTTTACTACTCCATCTCCAGAGACCTTCAACAAAACACTGTGACCAACGTGAGTGCAAGGCAGAAAAATGCCACCTGCCAACAGTATGGCCTTAAGATCACTGAAAAACAATGAGGAAGATATAAATGATCATGTACTAACAAAACAGCAACAACATTATTTTTCTTGACTTTGAGAGGCACAATTTTATCCAGTTTTCTTTTCTCTGTACTTATCATAAACTCTGAAAACCAAAAACAGATTCTCAAGATGAAGTGGCAAATCACTGGAACTGCAGTTGCCTGAAGCTGGGGAGAAAAAGGAAGAAGTCCCAGCATTTTAAGCAGTGAGAGGGGTTTCCCCAGTATCCCTAGGAGGCGGGGTCAAGGGGAGAAGTGAAAGGATTTGTGAGGAGGAGGGAGCCTACTCCAGCAGCCACTTACCCACAAGATGAGAAGGAAGTATTATACAATATGTAAATATTTTTGTGTAGCTGAATACTGGTACCACTGGGTACCAGGTTGAACATCAGTCTTGCATGCGTGCTAAGTGGCTTCAGTCATGTCTGTCTTGTACCCTACGGACTGTAGCCCACCAGGTCCCTCTGTTCATGGGGATTCTCCAGGCAAAAATACTGGAGTGGGTTGGTTGCTATGCCCTCCTCCAGGGGATCTTCCCAACCCAAGGATCCAACCCACGTCTCTTTCGTCTTCTGCACTAGCAGGTGGGTTCTTTACCACTAATGCCACCTGGGAAGCCCAGGAACATCAGTCTTAGGAGGGAGCATTTTCTACATGGTTCTGAAATGGATTCATTCACCAGTAAGTAAATTACATAGTATAACCTTGTCTCTAGAGAATTTCTTCTAAAACTGTATTTTTTCAATTGAAACTATTTATGACTGAGGGTTTTTTGTTAACATGTAAAAGAGTGTCCTTTTAAAAGTCAATCTTGTTACTTATGTTAAGAGGTTCATTTCAAAGTAAAATATTTTAAAAATGCATTAAACACCCCTCAGTAAGCTAATCCTTTCCCATCTGGCTGAGATTCTAGGATGTTTGGCTTCATCTTGTTCAGGAAAATAAAGCAGGTTCCCAGAACAATATGTTGCTAGGAAACCTTCCAGGCTTATTTATCTTGTGTTGTGGGGTGATATTGAGCATCCACCTGTGATTGGCACAAAGTAAAGGGAAAAAAAGGTGGAGGAGGAAGGAGAGCTGATATGAAACTCCTGTCGTTTATGAGATAATCAAAGAAAATAGACAGTTGTGGTTTTAAAAACTGACAAAATTGATTTTATTTTAGGGAACGTAATATTAAAAAACCTCTTCAGTAAGTAGTTTTAATTAAAAAAAACAGAAAGTCATTAAGAATTATTAAAATTTAAACAACCTACTATCT
This sequence comes from Bos indicus, assembly GCF_029378745.1. Lineage (NCBI taxonomy): Eukaryota > Metazoa > Chordata > Mammalia > Artiodactyla > Bovidae > Bos > Bos indicus. The sequence goes on along the minus strand of NC_091775.1, from coordinate 56,987,617 downwards.
CAAGAGTAGTATAGGTATCTTTTCCCTTAAGTTACATAAATTTAATGTAATTGTGCACTTGAACAATGAGATTTAAAGTATAGGGAAGCATGTGTGTAGGTTATATGCAAATACTATGTGATTTTGTGTAAGGGACTTGAGTATTAATGGAGTTTGGTATCTATGGGGGGTCCTGGGACTAATTCTCCATGGATACTGAGGAATGACTGTAATTACTAATTTGCTTTACTCTTTCTCAAGGTTAATCAAGCTGGCCTCAGTAGGAGATACAGAAGGCGAAGAATGAATAAGAATACAGTAGTTCCCTCTCATCCACACCGGTTGTCAGACTGCAGACAGGACCAAACTCTACATACACTCTATATTTTCCTATACATAGGAACAGTAACAATAATAATTATAGAACAATCATCACACGCTGTAATAAAAGGGTTACTTGGACACAAGCACTGTGAGACCAGACTGCTGATTTGATAACCGAGGTGGCTATTAAGTGACTCCTGGTGGGAACACAGTGTGGCTACGCTGGGCAAGGGGATGATCCACATCCTGGGAGGACTGCAGCAGGACAATGGATCCTAATCAGAACAGCTCAGAATTTAAAACTCACGAATTTTTCACTTGTTCATTTCTGGAATTTTCCATTTAGTATTTTAGGATTGCCTGAGAAGGCGATGGCACCCCACTCCAGTACTCTTGCCTAGGAAAAAACCCCACGGACGGAGGAGCCTGGTGGGCTGCAGTCCATGGGGTCACCAAGAGTCGGACACGACTGAGCAACTTGACTTTCACTTTTCACTTTCATGCATTGGAGAAGGAAATGGAAACCCACTCCAGTGTTCTTGCCTGGAGAATCCCAGGGACAGGGGAGACTGGTGGGCTGCCGTCTATGGCGTCACAGAGAGTCGGACACGACTGAAGCGACTTAGCAGCAGCAGCAGGATTGCAGCTGACTAGGGTAACTGAAATCTTGGAGCAACTACTGTATGTTCAACATTCTCCACTTTCCATGCTCTCTCTCCTTTTCATTTAAAGCACTGATTTCCTGTTTTTACATAACTCTGATAGAAAACATACATATGTATATACAAGTTTTTTTTGTATATCAATTAATTTTAGGTGAATTTGTCTTAATAATCTTTACTTCAGTAATCATGCCCATCTAGGTTATCACCTCACTTCATATTTTTATTACATTATTTTGAATACCTCTGTCCCTGGGATTTCCCAGGCAAGAATACTGGAATGGGTTGCCATTTTTTTCTCCAGGGGATCTTCCTGACCCAAGGATAGAACATGCATTTCTTGCATTGCAGGCAGATTCTTTACCACTGGGCCACCCAGGAAGGCCTTTGATCAGTAGTAATCAGCATTAAGAAAAACATGAAATGCCTTCATGCCAGAGAATTTCCTTATAGTTTTAGAGATATAATTTAGAAAACTCTATATTAGAAAACTATATTTAAGCCTCCCAACAATTAAGATAAACTAAAAAAAAATTATTTTACAAATAAAATCCAAGTAATACTTGGAGAGTATTTGCCCAAGAGAGGTAACTTGCCCAACATCACATAGCTGGTAAATGGAGTCAGAAATGGGATCCTGGCAGTCTGCCTGCAAACTCTGTCCTCTTTGACCACTTAGATCTACTGCCTGGGACCAGATGACTGAGGCAAAGCTTCTTGAGAAGTTGACAGTCTAGACATAGTGCTAATTATGTGTCTAATTACATACAGCTCCGTAAGTCCAACAGCAGATGTTCATAAAGGTACAAGGGTGATCAGGAAGAAATTTGCTGGGGTAGGGGGAGAGCACCTCAATAAGGATTTTTCATTATGACTGGTTTATGTAAACTTCCTTGCCCAATCAAACATTCCTGTACTTCCCTTTGCTAATTTTTAACAAGGGGCCACTCACTTGTAAGAGGCATTTATTTTTGGCTTGATGAATCTGCTTCTTTATTTCAAAAGTAAATACAAAACTATTTACTAATCTATACAAATGCTGGCAAAGTAAATCACTATGTTTTAAAAAGGCTGATAAGATCCAGTCAATATTTTCCTGACTGTCAGAGGTCTGAGCGCCTAAAAAATTAACAGGCCAAAGGTATTAACTATTATGTACTACTGCTCTTACTTCAGATAATTTCTTAAACTAAACATCAATGATTCTAATTTAATATATTAATCACTGGATAGAGAAAAACATACAAAAAGTAGTATAGCACCACATTTCTTGGTTATGGGGGGCTGGTGCTCAGACTGAGAATTTTTAATTGAGTCACTTCCATCAAGATCTGTGAACAGAAAGTGGATCAGTGGCAACCAAAACCCTAATAGTAAGTTTGCAGAAACCTAAAGGACTTAGAATGAAATAACTGGGAAGAAATCAAGAGAGGACATCTGAGAAGAGGGAGCATGTCCTTTAGGCTTCACTTCACCCTCCTCATGGTGTTCAGCAAAAGAAGCTACCCTGACTCTTTTTGAGTTTTTAGTACTAGGAGGAGGGAAACAGTTAATTTCCTCACCTTCCCCCCCCCCACCAGGGTACTTGGAGAAGACTCTTGAGAGTCCCTTGGACTGCAAGGAGATCAACCAGTCCATTCTAAAGGAGATCAGTCCTGAGTGTTCTTTGGAAGGAATGATGCTAAAGCCGAAACTCCAGTACTTTGGCCACCTCATGTGAAGAGTTGACTCATTGGAAAAGATTCTGATGCTGGGAAAGACTGAAGGCAGGAGAAGGGGACGACAGAGGATGAGATGGTTGGATGGCACCATTGACTCAACGGACATGAGTTTGAGCAAGCTCCGGGAGATGGTGAGGGACAGGGAAGCTTGGCGTGCTGCAGTCCACCAGGTCGCAAAGAGTCGGACACAATCGAGTGACTGAACAACAACTGGGGGAAACCTTCAGAGAACTTAAGAGCCTATAAATGATTATTCACTGCATTCATTTTTATTGAGGTATAACTGACACATGACATGCTATCATTTTCAAGATGTACAATTTGATATCTGTACATGCTGCAAAATGATCACCAAATTCAGTCTAGTTAACATCCGTCTCTACTGTTACTCTCACTTCATCTTGTGATGAGAACTTTTAAGATGTACTCTCTCAGTAGCTTTCAAATATGCTATACAGTATTAACCATGGACACCATGCTGTACGTTACATCCCTGGGACTTATTTATTTACAGCTGGAAGTTTGTACCTTTTGACCCCCTTGCACCCATTCCACCCACCCCCACCACCACCCCAGCCCCGAGCCTCTGGTAACATTAGCTGTACTCCAATACTTAAGGAAATACAGTGATTTAAGGGGTGAGGCCAAGAAACGTATTCATCTCCTGGAGTAATTCTAACGTAACTCCCAATGTTTATAGACATCAAATTACTCGACACACTTTTCCTGAATTCACACATGGTCGACAATGCTGCACTTTCATTTCGTCAGGCGTGCTCAGCTTCCCCAGTTACTCAAGCCTAATGGTGCACACTCCTGTGACAGGCTCCTGTTCTCACTCATGAATAATTGTATGATGTGAGTCACTTTCCGGCATTTGTGGCTTACTCCTGAATGTAGTGTGCTCATCAGAGTATCTATGAAAGCTTCTGAAATATTGATTTCTACTTTCTTTATCATGTTCTAATATAATCTGTCTGGCCCCAGAGCTGTAGTAACTCTAAGAGACACAGCATTTTATAGAAACTGCTTATCTGTTCATTTCTAATTTCTCATCTCCAGGTCTATAAATAATCTATGTACTATTTATATGGAACTTCTTGGCACTTCTGCTCTAGAGCTTTCCTATCAATAAATAATACCTGGAGGTAATTTCTTTATTATTCATGTTCTGACAACTTCCAAATTTACAGTGCCCAGCCCAAGACTTCTACTGAGCTCAATCTACATAACCCACTGTGAATTTCATGTATTTTGGATGTTTCATATTTGAGATGTTTTCAATCAGGAGACACAACCCATCCCCTACACCCCAACTTGCTCTTCCATGGTTCACCCTCAACAAGATGCACGGGCCAGAAACCCAGCAGTCACATTTGGGCTGGGTTTACTATGTCCATTCAGTAAGTTGAGCAGACTGAGAAAGACTAAGTGACACGCAGAGGGACCAAAGTAATCACCAACCCCAAGGTAAGGTGCCTTTCTGACACCAAAGGTAAAGCCTTCATTGCAGTATGTTATATGTCTGTCATCCACTCAGCACACAAGGCTCTCAAACCCAAGAGCCTTGCTAAGCTTTATCAGTCACCTGCTGCAGCTAGCTGAGTGAAGCAGCTGCAGGATGATGGAGATGCTCTATTTTAACAGCTGACTGGGAGATAGTGAACCTAGGATATGTGCCATCTTAACCAGCACAAAGCAGGAACTATAAACACCTTCACACAGACACACAGAAGTCGCTCAGTCGTGTCCAACTCTTTGCAACCCCATGGATTGTAGCCCACCAGGCTCCTCGGTCCATGGGATTTTCCAGGCATGAATACTGGAGTGGGTTGCAGTTTTCTTCTCCAGGGGATCTTCCTGACCCAGGGATCGAACCCAGGTCTCCCGCATTGTAGGTAGACGCTTTACCATCTGAGCTACCAGGGAAGCCCATCAAAAACACAGAAGAGTAGTAATAAGTTTCAAAAGGATGTCAGTTGAGATCTTTTATAGATGAAATCTACTTCCTAGAAGTAGACTATATGCACAGCTGGAGACAAGAGGCTGCAAAAAAAAGGTCCAACTGGAAAATATCTGGGGTACCCAATTAGATCCAGTTATTCTGCATCTGTGGATTTAAAATGATCATCATCCACGGTGGAACAGATGTGTTCCTCATTGCTTAGAAAATCCACAGCTAGCTTGATTGAGGCTACGGACATGTGTTGGAGTTGGTTCTTGAGATTCTGCAAGTTCAATCCTTCAGGTCTTGGGCAAGCCTTGATCAAATTCAGCACCTGGTTCTGGGCCACAGTGAGGCCATTTGCTGGTATGAAGTTATTCCCACCGAAGTTCCCAGCTTCACTCATTCCTGGATTGCTGATAGGCGCTCTCCCTGTGAAGGCTGGCTGTTCGACTTTGCTCAGCATCATGTGTGCATTGACTACTTCCAGAATATGTGTGGTGAACTCATTCATATCCTCCAGGGGCATGATCTTAAAGGCTACCAGGCTTTTCTTGTTCTGGAAAGATCTCAGATGACCAGCCACTTCCACATATGTTTCTGGAGGGACCACAGTGTTTTCACCACTGCGTCATCTGTGTCAACCCACTGGCGAACATCCACGGGTGCAGCTGTCATGTCATCTATCTTGTAAACAATGTTGCTTGCAGCCTTCTCTGCATTTCTGATAATCCCCACAATAGTGACCTGTGAAATCTCAACATTTTCAATTCTGAATACCTCATCAGCCAGAGTAGCAGAAAGCAGCTGAGATATGGTACAGGGTACAATGTGCTGAGCTTGAGCTCTAGATTTCTTTTCGGCCTGGGAAGCTGTCGGAGATCCAAAGCCCTCAGGGGACTGTGTGTAGCCGCCTTCAGAAAACTATAAACACGTTCACCCTGAACTTTCTGGGCAAGCTAGGAAAAAAGGGAAGGTCAAACAGACCCGGAGGTGACTGAGCCGGGAGTTTCACTCTGAGAGAAGCCTGCTTAAAATTCCATAAAGTCTCAAGAGGGGACAGATTGAAATGATATATTTTCCTCCTCTCCCAGCCTTCTGAAAAAAGCACTGAGGCATAAACAACTCAAGAGATTTACAGCTTAAAGCAAATTACCTTAAGGTATTGGAATCAGTCAGAGCTTAGATGGAACAGTTTTTGAGGCCTACAGCTTCAATGAGAACGCCCTTCTCTATATACTGTTCTCATATTTGTTTCTTTCTGTTCCCCCTGCTGCATGTACAGATTTGTCAAACAAAAAAAAAGACAGGTTCTTTTTTTCACCCACATGCAACAGTTGCAACAGGGTTACAACCATTCCTATTAGTTTTTAAGTCTTTTTCTCAGATTTTTTTTGTATGTGAAGGAGAAAAAAGACATTTAGCCTATTTTTCTTTAAAGCAACACAAATCCTTATGTCACTGTATTGGTTAACTTCAATTTTAGACTGAATTATAGAAATTCTATTTTCTCTTAGATTTTGGAGAGAAATATATCACTGAAAATGTTTATTGTAGCATTTGAAAAATAACTGAATGCTACCCAGTGCTAAAAATTAAGACTGTAAGGTAGTATGTAATATACTAAATCTGGTCACATGTGGAATGGTATTGGTCTGATTCCAGGGAGCAGATTAACCAGCTGTAGTCCCCAAACTGGGCCACAGAAAGCTGATACAGCTATGCATTCAGAGTGAGCTAATTAAGCTTATTTAAAACTAGACAATGAGACAGGAGGGGAAGAATGGTAGCAGAGCTATGTAGGACACTGTTCTTTATCACCACCAAATGCTATGTTCACTGGAATAGCGCTGGCCTTTGCACTGCAGATGCTGAGAAACCCCAAGCGGTATTTTTACGTCAGTTGCCATTGGCAATTAGGTCAGAAGTAAATATACATTCTTGCTGAAAATATTCACTGTAGGCAGGAGACTATAGATATTTATGCTACACAAAATTTAATTCAAGACTAATATGCTGGGACCTGCCTGTCGGTCCAGTGGTTAAGACTGCCTTCCAATGCAGGGGCATGGCTTCCTGATCCTACAGCTAAGATCCCACATGCCTCGGGGCCAAAAAAATCAAAACATAAAACTGAAGCAATACTGTAACAAATTCAACAAAGACTTTAAAAAACGGTCCTCATTAAACACACACACACACACACACACATATGCCAAACAGCAGTTGTATAAAACAGGCTGAGTATGTCTGTCTTCAGATTCACCTTTACCGTACCCTACTATCTGAAAAGGAAAGCAGTGGGAAAGCGAGAGAAATTGAGAACCTTTACTGTAGTCACCTACCTTAAAGGTAGTCCCTGGAAGGAAGGAAGTCAAACTGGCTAGAAATCATCAGCAGGAGTATTCAATGCATGATAACTGCACTGCCATTTTTTTTTTCTTTCTGAATTTATTTTTTTATTGAAGGATAATTGCTTTACAGAATTTTGTTGTTTTCTGTCAAACCTCAACATGAGTCAGCCATAGGTATACATATACCCCCTCCCTCTTGAACCTCCCTCCCATCTTGCACTGCCATTTTATATACCAAGTGTTTAACATGGGAAGAAAAACTCATCCCTCCTTTGCATTTTTAAAAACCGCCCATTTGCTTCTTCACTCCACAGATAGATACTGATAACCTACAGTGTTGCAGGCAAAGCCAGCCAAGAACAAACGCTCAGTGCGGCCCCTCCAGGTGCTCAGTCTGGTGGGGAGGAAGTCTTCAAAGAAATGATCACACAACTGAAATAAACAGCGCACTTACATAAGGTGAGCACTGTTAAGAAGTTAAGGTTGGGGGATAAAAGTGGACAGGATTCTAAATTTTGATTGCTTCTCTGTGGAATGACAACAAAGCTGAAGAGAAGTGAAGAGTTAAGTCAGGGACTTCCCTGGTGGTCCAGTGATTAATAATCTGCTTGCCAATGCACGGAACACGGGTTGAAGTCCTGGTCTGCGATGCTCCCACATGCCCGTGCCATGGAGCAGCTAAGCCCTTGTGCCCCAACTACTGAAGCCGCGCACCCTAGAGCCCCTGCTCACCAACAAGAGAAACCAGCACAGTGAGAAGCCTGAGCACCACAACTAGAGTAGCCCCTGCTTGGAGCAACTAGAGAAGCCCTGCATCCAGTGGAGCCATAAATAAATAATACAATTAAAAAAAAGTTAAGTCAGCCAGTGAAGAGTAGGGAGGGAGAGTGCTCCCAGCAGAGGGAATGATGGCCATAGGATGGCAAAGAGCATGCTCAGCTACATAATTTGCCAGGACCAACACAAAATAAAAATCAAGGCCACGTGTTCAAAAAGTGAGAATTTCAAGGTGAGAGTAGAGCATTAAACCAAACGCAGTCGTGCAGGGCACATGCCCATGAAGCCAGCTGGAGGGACTGAAGACCTGCTGGAGCACAGTGAGGAGAGAAATGGCTAGCTGAGGCTGAAGAGGTATGCGAGGTCCGCGGGCACCAGCCCAAGGTACAGGGCCTCCAGGGACCAACCTCACAGACCAACCTACTGCTGTTTCCTGCACAGCTCCACAAAGAGTTACTGAAGAGCTGTTGTGTAAGTCAGACTATTATGTAAGCACTCTTCTGGGTGCTAAGAGGAAGACAAAGAAGACAGTCTTTGCTTCTAAGCAGCTTACAAATAATTGCATAATTTAGGGTAGAATGTGGTAAGTTCCACAAGAGACTATAAGCACCAATTTGTGGGAGACTCAAGGCATGAAGATCACTCATTTGAGGCACAATGTGTAAACACAGACAGAAGGACTTCAAATGGACTGAAATTAGCATTCCTCTGCCTTTAGAGCAAAGATTGGGCTGTATCACTTCCTTATATGCCAGGCACTCTACATGTATTAATTTATTTTCGCCTCACATCTGTGAGGTAGGTGCTATTAATTTCCCTCACTTTACAGAGGAGGAAACAGAGAGTCAGGAAGGTTAAATAACTTGCCAGAGGTCACAGAGCTAGCCAGGTGGCTATTCATTCTAATCAGGGCAGTCTGGATCTGAAGTCCTGGCTTTGAACTAGTATATGATGTTATCATTTTACAAACATCTTATTTTGCTGTTTTATATTTATATGTTATTCTTATGCCTTTTTAATTTCTTTTCCCTGGTCTTCTGTTGTCACTTTAACCTTTTTATATACTTGATTAGCTATATACACTGCCTCAAATTGGCTAAGAGATAAAAAACAAGAAAAAATAATTTTTCTAAAGATTTTTCCAACTATAGCTTCTAGAGCCAGAGTTGGCAGAAACAGCAACTGGATGGGAACTTCTCTGGTGGTTTAGTGACTGGGACTCTGCACTCCCAATTCAGGGTGCCTGGTTCAATCCCTGGTCAGGGAACTAGACTGCATATGCCACAACCAAGACCCAGCACAGCCAAATAAATGAAATAAATAACATTAAAAAAAAAAAAAGAAACAGAAACAGATACATTTAGGTGTGGATTTCTGAAGATGATACAGACAATGCTACCTTCCTCTACTACTGATGACAGTTCCAATGTATCTTTGTACTGATGGGACAACCAGAGCTGATACAGTTACAGACAAGGACAATTACTACTGACTCCTTGAGGACTCTAAATCTGAATTCATGGAACTCTGAGAACTCACACATTGGCTCTCAGTGGCCCCATGACCCAAAGTTAGTTCTGTTCCTCATAGAATTGGGAAGTGTGTGTATGTGCTCATTCATTCAACAAATATCTACTGTGTACAAGGCACTATGCCAGATACTACATGGGATACAAAGACAGCTATGACACAATCCTCTCATCAAGAAACTTAGAATAAAAAAAGAAACACAATAATCTACAGAATTTGATTAATGCCGTAATTTAAATTTGAGACTCCCGCTATTGCAGTTTAAAGGAGGATATTTTCACAAATCTACAAGGAAATTTAGGACAAACTTTAAAATGGAGCGAGTATGTAAGAAGGCATTGTCCTCGGGGAGGTTTTGCTATTGACCACCTAAAAGCATTGGGCTTCCCTGGTGGCTCAGATGGTAAAGAATCTGCCTATAAGGCAGGAGACCTGGGTTTAATCCCTGGGTCAGGAAGATCCCCTGGAGAAGGGAATGGCAACCCACTCTAGTGTTCTTGCCTGGAGAATTCCATGGACAGAGGATCCTGATGGGCTATGGTCCATGGTGTCTCAAAAAGCAAGACACAACTGAGTGACTAACACTTTCACTTTTCTTTTCTATAAGTGTCAGGATTTTTCTTTTTATCTTCATCAGCATTTTTCTTTTCTTTCTTTTTGGTAGGCATCAATAGCCTCCAAGGACTGGAGATGATCACGGCCATAAGTCTTTTCCCTACTACCTTTCTACCAAGCAGGAAGCATCAGTTGTTAGGTGGTAGTCAACAAGCCCAGCATGTTCAGCTGCAGGTGCCATCCTGCAGGTGTTAAGACTGCTAGCTTGCCAGAATCTTACATGCAATCTATATAAGGCCAGAGGGGCCTACATATAGTATTTCTAGCCAATTCAATGAAAAATTATTTGACATCCTTTATGCTAATTAGAAAACCCTCTGCTGCTGCTGTTGCTAAGTTGCTTCAGTCGTGTCCGACTCTGTGTGACCCCATAGACGGTGGCTCACCAGGCTCCGCCATTCCTGGGATTTTCCAGGCAAGAACACTAGAGTGGGTTGCCATTTCCTTCTCCGATGCATGAAAGTGAAGTCGCTCAGTTGTGTCTGACTCTTCGTGACCTCATGGACTGCAGCCTACCAGGCTCCTCCGTCCACGGGATTTTCCAGGCAAGCGTACTGGAGTAGGTTGCCATTGTCTTCTCCGAGAAAACCCTCTAGTGTAGATTTAAATATAAGTAAGTTGAATTTATAGTAGTTATTTCCTGATTGGCATTTTTCTAATGCCAACTAACTACCATTCCCATATCTGCAGCTACTGCTAAGTTGCTTCAGTCGTGTCCGACTCTGTGTGACCCCATAGACGGCAGCCCACTAGGCTCCTCTGTCCCTGGGATTCTCCAGGCAAGAATACTGGAGTGGGTTGCCATTTCCTTCTCCATTTCCATATCAGGGTGCTTCAAATATTAATCAAGTCCAAGGTATAGACTAAAACTAACACATATCACACTGTGTAGCCTGTAGTGTCTTCATTTAAATTGTAGAGTCTAACAGTAGGGTAGGACTGTAAGAGCTATAGAGAGGGGTAAGATTAAGGAGGAAACAGCTCACTGCGGTTTATTTCTCTCCTCATCCCATAAAGGAAGCAGAAAGAAAGTGCTGTAAGCAAAAGGCATGGAGCTAAAAACATAGGCCTACTAATTGTGCCACGCAGTTATGTTTGTCTGAGTGAGGACCTAGGAGCCTGGTGTATGGCGCCTGCAGAGCAGGCTGTAAAGAATACCCCGGAGCCAGGTCATTAGAAGATCTAGGTCATTGCCAAATTGATGAAAGTGTGAATTATTTTGGTAGTTGCTAGTTGTGTGACCATATTTTCTGAACTAAACACTGGGCACATGGGCTTAGCAGATGTTTGTAACCATTCTGAATATGAGAAGCAATCTGGAGTACGAAAGAACATAGAATACTGAATTTTTTAATTGTTTTGGTAGCTTATAGGACTTAGAAGGTAGAATATTTGACATCAGAACTACCTTAAAAAAAAAAAAAAGTCTGGTCCCAGAAATGATAAGAAGTCAGTAAGGTTTTAAGACACAGAAAGATCATAACTGTGCTAGTAAGAATGTTCACTGGAAATGGTGTCTACGCTAAACTAGAAAGGGGGATAAAGAAAGGAGGAAGGTGACAACTGAAAAAATACTTATAAAGTTATGAAAACAGCTCAGGAGGAAAGGCCTTTGTTAGATGGCGGCAGTACAGGACTTGCCTGGCGGTCCAATGGTTAGGATTTCACGCTTTCACTGAAGAGGGCCTGGGTTTGATCCCTGGTTGAGGAGCTAAGATCCTACAAGCTGCATGGTGCACCCATAAAATTAATAAATTAAAAAATAATAAATTACAAAAAAATAAAAGGAGACAGTAGAAATACAAAGGAAGGACCATTAAAACCAATAATAGAGAGGCCTTTAAAGCAAGTCTTCCTTGCTCATTTTGGTCAGGCCAAGAGAACCCTTCCCTCCTAAAACTTCTTTCAAACTAGTCTATACAACTTATTTAACAATCACATATGGCTATAATTAGTTTTTCCTGGGCATGAATTTTCTTAATCCAATTAGGATGCCTTATGGTAAAAACAAACAAACAAACAACTGCTTTATTTAAACTTGGTATCTCCTGCTTTAATTGAAACAAAAAGCTGAATACTCAGTAGATGCTTAATGCAGATTTGTCAGGTTAAGCACATTCTTCATGTCTCAGGGTTCACAAGGACCGTGTTAAGTAGTCAAAATATTGGAATAAAAAAAGAGATAAAGGCTGTGCCTATATATTTTCCTTGAGTATGGGTATTATAGGAGACACAATGACAGATAGCTGATAAGTAGAAAGATACAGAAATTCACTTAACATAGGATATTTCTGTTACCTAAATGAGAAGACTGTGATAACCAATTAAAAATGGCAGTTTTCCTTGATATGTTTGACAGAGCCAATAATTAGCTCTGCTCTGTGGGGCAATTTCTAAAGTAGTGCATAAGAATGAGACTATTTGAGGAAACTTTTTATGCTATGCAATTAGATGCTGTTTCATAAACTGAAATTCATTTCTGTAATCTTGGGGGGAAAGACATTAGTAAAAACATCATGCATACTAAATGCTTAATATAGGCAGGACAGATATATATGTATATCTGACAGTATGTCTAAGACAATTCTCACTTTGAATAAAGCTAATATCAAACTAACTTTCTAAAAGTTAACTAAAAGAAATCATTTTAAATGGGAAAATAGATCAAATAAGAATATGTTTGCAAGTAGGCTTGGCTGCACAGGTGGAAGAAAGGTTAAGATTAGTTTTGTATATGCCTGTTTAAGGTCCATCCACTGTTGTTTACACATGAACGATTGCTCTCCAAAGCTTGGGGTGGAGTGGCACTTACGCCCTCATTTCCATGGAAATTGTGAGGAGGCAAGAAAAATAATGTATGGGGAAATGTGTAAGTCAGCCCTCACTTCCCTTCCACCCATCCAGCCCTCCTCATTTCATGGGAACAGGAATTGAAAGACCTCCAGCAGCTGAAAGTTAAAGCTCACTCATAGACTGCAGCTGTTTGAATGTCAGCTGAGCACTGCAAATGACAGTTTATAGCAGCTGTTAAAATTTTTAAATGATGTTTTCCCTAATAAATTCCTCACTATAATAATTTACAAGGGGGAAACTGACTATATAACTAGCATGAGGAAGAACACTCAAAGGGATGTTTTGAGGCTTAGTCTGTTGCTGTCTTTCATAATTCTAATATCATATATCATTTTAAAACAAATGACTGAAATAGGAAAGGCAGTGAAATGAAGAGTGTATTCATCAAGTCACTGGGATGTCACAAACTTCTTCCAAATGGTGGACGTGGAAAAGTGTGGAACAACTAATTACACTCAGGGAGGAGAGAGAAAAGGAGGAGGAGAGAGAAAAGGACAAGGAGAGGAGGGATCTAATTTAACTTTAAAAAATGTTTAATTATATTTTATTACACAAAATTATGTGAAGATTGTCAGCTACACATAGAGATGGAACCCTGAGTCCAATGATGTTGGTGAGAGATCTTGACTTAGGCATTTGCAAAGAATTCTATAAATAAACAGTACTGTATTCAAATCTCTTTGGTTGGAGTTCAAATGGAGAGTTATACCCATATATTCATACGTGTGTGTGTGTATGTATGTGTGTATATATATATTTGCTACTGTGATTGGAAAGGACAAACCAGAACTTGCTAAAAAGACTGCCCAATTCCTCTCTACTTTTAAGGGCTTTCAGTTCAGTCGCTCAGTCACGTCTGACTCTTTGCGACCCCATGAATTGCAGCACGCCAGGCCTCCCTGTCCATCGCCAACTCCCGGAGTTCACTCAAACTCACGTCCATCGAGTTGGTGATGCCATCCAGCCATCTGTCGTCCCCTTCTCCTCCTGCCCCCAATCCCTCCCAGCATCACAGTCTTTTCTAATGAGTCAACTCTTCACATGAGGGGGCCAAAGTACTGGGGTTTCAGCTTTAGCATCATTCCTTCCAAAGAACACCAAGGACTGATCTCCTTTAGAATGGACTGGTTGGATCTCCTTGCAGTCCAAGGGACTCTCAAGAGTCTTCTCCAACACCACAGTTCAAAAGCATCAATTCTTCAGCACTCAGCTTTCTTCATAGTCCAACTCTCACATCCATACACGACCACAGGAAAAACCATAGCCTTGACTAGATGGACCTTTGTTGGCAAAGTAATGTCTCTGCTTTTGAATATGCTATCTAGATTGGTCATAACTTTCCTTCCAAGGAGTAAGCGTCTTTTAATTTCATGGCTGCAATCACCATCTGCCGTGATTTTGGAGCCCCCAAAAATAAAGTCTGACACTGTTTTCACTGTTTCCCCATCTATTTGCCATGAAGTGATGGGACCAGATGCCATGATCTTAGTTTTCTGAATGTTGAGCTTTAAGCCAACTTTTTCACTCTAAGTGACTTATAGATAAAAATCTATGTTATAAGCTTTTAGCTCAAGGGGAAATAGCTTCTTCAATTCAGATTATTTCAGATTAATGAACACAATCTTTTAAAATATATGTGAAGGCTGACAAAGGAAAAAAAATTCTTTTTGTTTTATATGTCAGTGACTCAATTTTATCTCTGAGGTACCTTTTCACTCTTTGTTCCCCATTGTTCCCTATAACTTGGCTTCTACTCACAAATGCCTCAGGCAAATACAAAATCTGAACACTGTCTAATACAATTCAACAGAATAGTGTCAAGAGCATTAGCCAGCAAGGTAAGTGGGAATATTATAATAGACCTTTGGGGCCTACATGGGCTTCTTATTTTTACCATAATCTTCATGGTGATAGTTCCAAAAACAGGATATAAGAATAAACTATAGCAGAGTTCCAAGTTAAGATAACCAACCGGTTTTCACTGCTGATTCACATAGTCTAATTTCGTTTACATCAAGAAGTACATATTGAAAACCTTCTTATCATCTAGCTCCAGGTGCTAGTAACACGAACAGTTATGAATGAGATTGAGTTTCTAACTGCCAGGTATCTATTTTTGAATGAGATATTACTATTTTAAAATTAATCTTATAAAAAAAATACATGGAGTTCTCTTTCCCCAGCCCTCATTTCTATAGATCTTGATATTCATGAGGGTTGTCCTGAGACTTTGTGAATGTTATTTATAATGTAACAGATAACATACCCTATAAAATGCAGGTTAGTAGTTGAAAAAATGAAAGTGACCCAAGGTGAATATATAAATATAGGCCCAAAGTTATTAATGAATTCTGGTAGTTCCCAATTCTGCATAAATGCTTTTTCTATTTTCATGAGCAAATTTCTATTGGCTAACATAATAGTTAAGATAGTTTTATAAAGCACTTTGATACTTATGTAAAGTATATGGTGATACAGGTTCATAGCATAGATAGGACCTACTATTAAATTTGATAAGCTAAAGCATGCTTTAACTTAATCCAAATGGCTCTTTTCTTGCTAAAAACCATAATTCCTTTGGCCTTTATGAGAAATTAAATTTCTCAAATTTCCTTTTTCAAAACTAATGATTTCTTGTGATACATTTTCAAGAGATTATTTATAAATGCAAATATGTAAGGACAAGCCAAAATTAAGCCAAAGTTCAAATTAAGTGATTTACTTCATCTCTTAGACTTTGTAAGCAGAAGTAGGTATGTGTTTATGTATCTATTGTTTTTAGTGCAAAAAAAGTCAAAGGTATTACACCTAGATATTCTTAAAACTTACTCATATGAACACAAAACAGAGAACCCAGAAATATTTACAAAATTTTTTTGAGAACAGTAGTAAAGGTCTTCCTTGAGAACAAAGAAAAATAAAAATCAGAAACATCAATCACCTTTTAAGAAGCGTGTAAGTTTTAATTTAAGGGAACTTTTAATATGAATTGAAAAAATTTTTACTTCAGGTACTTTGTCATAATTATCTCTTTTTGCTGACAGAAAAGCTAAAGGATATAATATCTAGCCCAGGAATCTAAACAAAGAACAGATTCCCTGATAATCCCGTGAGGTTAAGGTCACAACACTGAATCAATCATGCTCTGTTTTCTAGTATAAATATTTTTGGTCATTCAAGGGAAAAAAGAGAGGTTTTCACAGTGATTATACCAATTTAAGTTTCCACAACAGTGCACAAGGTTTGCATGGCACACTTTTGATGACTACAGAAAACATAGCTAGTATAGGAGAGAAACAGTTCATTAATTGCACTTTCTTATATGTGACATTAAAAAAAAAAATGTACCAATTCCACTGCTTTGTAACTGTTACCATTGCTGATCCCTGCTTTAACTGTTTCTGTTAGGCTTTAACAGAAAAGGTTTCTAAACCAAGAAGACAAAGAAGAGTTTAATTCTTCTACAACTTTATAATTTTCCACAAACTGTGAGTTGATCTGGATAGATACTTCAGTCTGACCCTGATGCAAGACCAGAAGTGTTCGGATGGCTCCAAAACCCTAAAAATGGTCCCCAAGCACACGTGACAACCAGGGAATCTTCATTATTCAAGAGACAACCTCAATGAAGACTGGAATACCGAGTAGAAAAATCTGTCTTCCCCAGGACAGTGGGTCTCAAATACAAGTGTGCATCAGAGTCTCCTGGAGGGCGTGTTAAAGCACACATTTCAGGGCCCTGTTCCCAGAGCCTCTGATTCATCAAGTCTGAGGCAAGCCCTGAAATTGCGCATCCCTAACAAGTTGCCAGGTGATGCTGATGGACCTAGTCTAGAGAACACACTTGGAGAACCTCTGCCCTAGTTTCTGCTCATTAGGGTACATCCTTGAGGACTCATCAGTCCACCCAATCTCCTTTTGTGGTCAACCCATGAAAACAGAGTGCAGGATGGCCTTCTGCAGGTAGACTGGGCCAAATAAGAGTGAGGAGGGTAACCATACAAGGGGATGACCTTGTGTGGGACATCAGAGCCCAAGAAGGGTGAGGAGGGCATTTACACAGTGAGGCAGCCTAGCGTGGGTGTGCTGCAACCCAAGGGGAAGACATCCATAAGAGAGGTACAATCTGACATGGGGAGTTAGAGCTCCAGCAGAAGGAAGGAGGCAGCCTCACAATGTGGGGGAAGCAGGGGCAGCAGAAATAACAGCCTTGTGCATACAAAGGGATTGATGGAACAAGTTAAGGATCCAGGTTGCTCAATGTCAAAGAAAGTAGTTATAACAATGGAAAGAAACCCTATGTTCATAGCAGCCCTATTCACAATAGCCAAGACATGGCAACACCCTAAATGTCCAGCAACAGATGAATGGATAAGGCAGATCTGGTACATATACACAATGGAATATTACTCAACCATAAAGAGAATGAAATAATGTCATTTGCAGCAATATGGATGCAACTAGATTATCACACTAAGTGAAGTCAGTCAGAAAGAGAAATACCATTCTGCTTGTAAGTGGAATCTAAACTACGACACACATGAACCTAAAACATGACACGAATGAACACTCACAGACACAGAGAACAGACTGGAGGTGGCCACAGGGGAGAGGGTCCAGTGGGGGATGCGGAGGGAGGCTGGTTTAGCAGATGCAAGCTGCTATACAAAGAATAAACAGCAAGGTCCTACTGTATAGCACAGAGAATTATACTCAATACACTAAGATAAACCATAATGGAAAATAATATACAACAAGAGTGTACATATATATAACTGAATCACTTTTGCTATACTGCAGAAATTAACATACTGTAAGTGAACTGTATTTCAACAAAAACATTTCATAAAAATATTAATGAAAAAAGAACTAGAATGAGCCCTGTAGTTTGGCTTCAAAGTGGAGGTAAAGGTGCAAAGTCAGAGTTTTCACGTGTGTGTGTGTGTGTGTGTGTGTGCGTGCACACATGTGTAGTGTGTATTTCCTAGCTTCATCTGCTCAGGGGGCCTAGAAGCAATGACACCTCCCTGGTGGTGTACCTCTATTGCAGAGATCTTGGTTTCTAAATTATCACTCTCTACTAAAGCGAACGAGGGCTTCTTAAATACATGATTTCAAGGTCAGGGCCAGGAAAGCACAAAAAGAGCCTGGAATATCTTGCTGTTCCAAAACCAAGTTTTGCTCAGAGAAAAATGGGAACATGTCACAGGACACAGACATCATCTTGGAGGAGCTCCTAATGGTCCCCAAAGGGATATTTGAGCATTAAAATGAATAGTTACGGGAACAAAATAACAGGAAATCACAAGTCCATATAGACATGAATTAAATTAAATTATTTAAATTATGTTGATTAGGAAAGGGATATTTATAGCATTTTAAAGCCTTCTCCACAAAAACCTTATTCGTCATGTAGGAGAACAGAACCTTACATGGAGAACCTGGTAGGAACCACCATTAGTCAAATGAGCAAAGTGAGCATCACCAGTAATTGGACAAATCAAAATCGTGCCCCAGGGACATCCTTGGTTACCCAGTGGTTAAGAATCTGCCTTCCAATGCATGGGATGCAGGTTCGATCCCTGGTCAGGGAAAAACATCTCACGTAAACTGAGCCCATGTGCTGCAACTACTGAGCCCTCTGTGCCACAACTCCAGAGAAGCCTGTGTGCTGCAATGAATGATTCCACGTACTGAAAATAAAAAAGGGAAAAAAATATCATATCTAGGATAGTCTGGTCAAAATGTATACCCTAAATCTAATCGTGAGGCACCATCAGGACAAACTTGAACTGAGAGACATTCTATTGAATAACTTAGCTTGTAATCTTCAAAAGTATCAAGGTTACAAACGTCAAAGATAGACCAAACAGCTGACTGAAGGTGTCTAAAGACAGAAGCTGAACACAGTGCCTGGCTCAGAGTTTACCTTTAAAAAAATTTCTTTAATTAAGTGAATAATTTGAAATATTAAAGAAAAGGATGGACTTTGCAGACTTGTTCTGATATAATCCTACTTGGAGAAAGAGAAGTACCAGAGGATTTCTCTGGGTCCTTTACAGTTTACCAGTTCTATCTGGTTCACTATCTTCCTGCTCATCTATCACTCAGAGCACAATGAACAATAGAATTTGAGCACGGATAGCTCAGAACTGCACTGGACAGGCAAACAACCACATACCCAAGGAACACGATCAGTCCTAAGGAAAGCTGAAGGGAAGTGAAGAAGTGAAAGCTGCTTGGTCGTGTCCAACTCCTTGCGACACCATGGACTATACAGTCCATGGAATTCTCCAGGCCAGAATACTGGAGTGGGTAGCAATTCCCTTCTTCAGGGGATCTTCCCAATCCAGGGACTGAACCCAGGTCTCCAGCATTGCAGGTGGATTCATTACCATCTGAGTCATCAGGGAAGTCCAAGGAAAGCGGCCTTATTAAAAACAGCAAGAAGCTTAAAGTCTTAATTTAACACTAAGTAGGCAAATCTCAAAAACCTACATATATCTGGACACAAAATGGGAGGCAGACAGTGTCAACAGTAGAGACCATCACATGCAGCCTTTCAGATGGTATTTCTGCCATTTGGTTGTATGCTCAACCAGGAAGTGATCAGAACCAATGTATCAACATGGGTTTTTTTATGTTAAATATTATCAAAACCTTCTGTTATAAAACAGGAGTCATTTCTGGCTTCTTACAGTGCCAGGGGACTGTTACGCAAGTAGTAAATAGACATCTAAAGTTACTACCCATTTATTTTACAACTTGAGATGGCTAGTTTACCAATTAACCAGAATCTTTAGCATATTGAGGCAAAGAGCAGTGCAGAGCTGTATATGTTATATGGATACGAAAATTCCCTGCCTTCCTCCTTCCCTCTTAAAAACTCCCATTGGCTGAGATAACTAATGCTGGTTCAGTATAGCTGAGTCAAACACATGACAATAGCTGTCTTCCCTAATCTCTCTCTTTTTAAAAAAAAAATACGTCTTGCCAGGGCTGAAGCAAGCTTTGATTTAGCTCAAAGCACTGGCTTCTATTAGGCTTCAAAAGCCTCACAAAGAAAATCCCTGAAAGAGGATCAGTGAAAAAAGCATTAACTGTTTGAAGCCATAAGAAATGACTTCCCTTATTCAAAGCATTCGAAGCTAGGCTTAGAATGAGAGTATTAAAATGTCAATCTTACCATTAGCACTGGGGATTCTGAATTTTATTCTTTAAATATAATGCAAAAGACATTCCATCAGCTTTCTTCTTAAAAAGAAATGGGAAATGTTCATCACATAAGAAAACACTGAGTTTCACTGGACACATATATTCATTCCCACTACCCAGAGCCTGGTCTGGAGGAGGTACATGTATACTGTGAAGTACCCTGAAAATAAATAAAATTAGGTATTAAAAGCATCCATATTGTTTATTTTCTCTCTCTCCTTTAAGAGAGGGAACGATGAAGGTATGATTTTTCAAAATGTTTCCAGTGAAACCCAAACTGGAACAACAACAAAACCTCACTGAAATTGAGGGTCTAAAAAAAGAACAAACTATTCCCCATTTGATAAACTGAAACTGATAAATTCCTTTACTTGGACTTCGGTGGCTTCATATTCACCTGAACTTCAAAAATGTATCATCAGATTACCATTAAATTTAGTAGGAATGCTTATCAATATTTGGTTACAGTTTTAAAGCTCTTATCTTTTAAGATGTATACTTAAATACTGATGAATGAAATAATATATCTGAAATTTTTAATACCCCAGCAAAAAAAGTTGAGGAGAAATGAAATAAAGAAAAGTGGGAGACTGATGGTTACTGAAGCTGGGTGATGATACATGAATATTAATGGTTCTCTTCTCTCCAGTTTTGTGTGTATTTAATAATTTCCATAATACAAATTAATATATATGCAAAACAAGAAGATTCAGGCATAAAAAATAAACTTGTGCTTACCAGCGGGGAGAGGGGAAGAAGGAGGGACCAATTAGGGGTATGGGATTAAGAGACACAAACTATTATGTATGAAATATGTAACTAACAAGGATATATTGTATAGCACAAGAAATTATAGCCATTATCTTGTAATAACTTTTAATGTCATACAATCTATGAAAATACTGAATCACTATGCTGTACACCTCAAACTAAAACTGTAAATCAACTATACTTCAAAAAAAAACTTGTGAACAACAACAAAAATTTCCATAATAAAAAGATATTTAATGCATCCATTATTAAAGCTCTTGTGTATAATTATGGCAATGACACAATGAAATTTGGTCTGGATTTAGGTCCTTTCCATTTAAAACACTGGTTTAGAATTCTAATTCTATCCTTGATGTTCTAATCACTTAAAGTTACAATGAGAGATTTAAAAAAAATTTTTTTAATACAAAAACATTTTGTATTGGGGTATAAGAAGAAGTGAAGTCACTCAGTCATGTCTGATTCTTTGCAACCCCATGGACTGTAGCCTACCAGGCTCCTCTGTCCATGGAGTTTTCCAGGCAAGAGTACTGGAGTGGATTGCCATTTCCTTCTCCAGGGGATCTTCCCGACCCAGGGATTGAACCTGAGTCTTCTACATTGCAGGCGGACGCCTTACCGTCTGAGCCACACTGATTAACAATTTTGTGATAGTTTCAGGTTATAGAGATATCTAACACCTATGCATGTGTGCTCACTCAGTCGTGTCTGACTCCTTGTGACCCCAAGGACTGTAGCTCACCTGTTGCTCTGTCCATGGAATTCTCCAGGTAAGAATACTGGAATGGGTTGCCATTCCCTTCTCCAGGGAATCTTCCCAACTCAGGGATTGAATCTGGGTCTCCTGCATTGCAGGCAGATTCTTTACTGTCTTAGCCACCAGGGAAGCCTTATTTAACAGCTGTGCTATTGCTGCTGCTACTGCTAAGTTGTACAGTCATGTCCGACTCTGTGCGACCCCATAGACGGCAGCCCACCAGGCTCCCCCGTCCCTGCGATTCTCCAGGCAAGAACACTGGAGTGGGTTGCCATTTCCTTCTCCGATTTAACAGCTGTAGCAAGCCCCAAATATAACATAGCCCATTTTCATCCACGTTTAGATATACCATGGGGCAAGCGTTTAATAAAAGTTAGACAAAAAGATTTATAAAGTAACTTTGTCCTATTTCCTAGTGCACATGTTGTAAATGACACCATTATAAATGGATTTCATTCTATTTCAAATTCTGAATCATAGTTCTTTGAGACACATTTTTTCTTATCTCCTTCTCAACATGGAAAATGAAGAAAATAAGTACCAAGTAAATCATCACTTGACAAGTACAAAATCAAGCTCATTGAATTTTTGCTCTATCATCAGTAGGAATTTACATTTCTAATTTCTAATCTGACCAAAGTACAAAAGCTTAGTCATATTTTTCTTAATAAGTCTGAAGAACAGAATCTTTCTTCAATACTGACAGTGGGGAACAGGAAGAGAGCAGTAACTAAAAGAGGAAAGTGGTTTCTCAGACAATTTCTTCCCAGTACTCCATCCTCAATCACTTCCATTCATGCTCTTGCTCACCAAACACAACTGTTAAAAACCCACTGAGCAGCAAACTTCCTTAACAAGGTAGGGGTCACAGTGGAAAAATGAGGAAAGTAGTAGTATAACTATGCAAAAGCACTGCTATATTTGTTTACAAGCCTGTATCCCCTACCAAACTTAGAAAAGGCAGAGGAACCAGAGATCAAATTGCCAACATCCACTGGATCATTGAAAAAGCAAGAGTTCCAAAAAAACATCTACTTTTGTTTTATTGACTACACCAAAGCCTTTGACTGTGTGGACACAACAAATTGGGAAAATTCTTAAAAGAATGGGAATACCAGACCACTATACCTGCCTCCTGAGAAATCTGATTGCAGGTCAAGAACCAAAAATTAGAATGGGACATGGAACAACAGACTGGTTCCAAATCTGGAAAAAAGTATGTCAAGTCTGTATATTGTCACCCTGCTTATTTAGTTTATATGCAGAGTACATCATGTGAAATGCCAGGGTGGATGAAGCACAAGCTGGAATCAAGATTGCCAGGAGAAATATCAATAACCTCAGATACACAGATGACACCACCCTTATGGCAGAAAGCAAAGAAGAGCTAAAGGGCCTCTTGATGAAAGTGAAAGAGGAGAGTGAAAAAACTGGCCTAAAACTCAACATTCAGAAAATCAAGATCATGGCGTCTGGTCCCATCACTTCATGGCAAATAGATGGAGAAAGAATGGAAACAGTGACAGACTTTATTTTTCTGGGCTCCAAAATCACTGCAGATGGGGACTGCAGCCATGAAATTAAAAGACGCTTGCTCCTTGGAAGAAAAGCTATGACCAACTTAGACAGCATATTCAAAAGCAGAGACATTACTTTGCCAACAAAGGTCCGTCTGGTCAAAGCTATGGTTTTTCCAAGTAGTCATGAATGGATGTGAGAGTTAGACTATAAAGAAAGCTGAACACTGAAGAATTGATGCTTTTGAACTGTGGTTTTGGAAAACACTCTTGAGAGTCCCTTGGACTGCAAGGAGATATAACCAGTCAACCCTAAAGGAAATCAGTCCTGAATATTCATTGGAAGGACTGATGCTGAAGCTAAAACCTGGATGCAAAGAACTGACTCAATTGAAAAGACCCTGATGCTGGGAAAGATTGAAGGCGGGAGGAGAAGGGAAGATGGTTGGATGGCATCACTGACTCGATGGACACGAGTCTGAGTAAGCTCCAGGAATTGGTGATGGACAGGGAAGCCCGGTGTGCTGCAGTCCATGGGGTCGCAAAGAGTTGGACATGACTGAGCAACTGAACTGAACTGAACTGATCCCCTACCAACAAGTCTGATTCTCCAGGATGGGGCTTTACTTAGTTCCAGCACTGGCACGGACCATGTACAGAGCAGGTACTCAATAAATATTTATCAATCCAATGTATAAATGAATTTTTAAAAAATCTACAAAAAGGAGGGAGGGAAATTACAGAAAAAAGATTACAGAAAAAGAAAAATGGCAACAAAGTTACAAAATATTAGAGATGAAAAGAATTGATTTCAGTCAATCATTAGACAATCATTGCAAACATTTCTGGACTTCCATAAGGTTCTACTCAGGGCTCTAGGTAAATAATGAAATTAACAGCCAAAGTTGAAATATTTATAGGCTTTTTTGCTTATATCATTTTCTTTCTGTATAATCTTTCTCTTGCATCTCAATTATTGCCTGTCTGTTCCTTCGTTCCTCCATCCAATACATAAGTGAAGAAAGACCATAAAGTGACAATAGATTAACCAAGATCTGTATGGGGTACAAGTCAGGACAAGTATCACCGAGATAGGAAGTCTTGGACCTAGAAAAATAAGTGCTGAACAGCTGAACTAAGAGGAATAAACTGAGAAAGGCCCCCCAGAAGGACCGGTTCTCAGGGAATCAACCATAAGTGGGGTGTAAAGACTGGAAAAGGCCAGATCCTGAGGGACCTGGTAGGGCAGAGTAAGGAGTTCAGACTTCTAGATTCTATGAATTAGGGAATCACTGAAGCATTTCAAACAAAAGAATGCCATGCTCTAGTAGAAGTTTGGAGAATGATTAAGTGATGAGAAAGGAATGAAGAGGTGAGGACAAATGTTAAGAAGTTAAAAATGAACACAACTTGGTCACTGAGCAGATGAGAACATTGCCTACACCAACTCTGAAGTTTTTTGGCTGGATGATACCATTCTTTGGCACAGAGAAGTGAGAAGGAAGAGCTGGTTTAGAAGACAAGTGCAGTCTTATATCCTGGATTTTAAACCATGTAATCTTACTAATTATTCAAAATATTAATAATATTAGATAAGAAATATTACTGTAATTAACAATCGATTAAAAGAGACAAATTATAACATCATCTAGATAGATGCACAAAGAAAGAACTGATAACATTAAAAAGAGAGGGAAAAAAATAGGTTCTCTACCTCACACTGCAGAAAAAAAATTAATTTGTACAGATGAACTAAATACATAAATAAGAAAAACAAATATTAGTAAATGTTTAAAATTTACATATAGAACTATCATCTCCATAAATCTATAAAATTGGTTTTTAAAAAGTTACTGGCACACAGTTAAGTACTTAATAAATATTACCTATCTTCATCATCATCACCTAGACCTCTGAGTAAGGAAGAAATTTAAAATAAAAAGCCAAAAGCACAAATCATAAGAAAACAGAAGGAACATGCCTTACTGTGGCCTACACAGCTTAGCATTTGGCTCTCTCCCCTCTCTTTTCGTGGTCCCCTCCACTCCCCTCTTAGGTCACTATGCTTCAGTCTCTACAGTTCTCTAGTGCAGCAGGCATATTCCTGCCTCAGTCTTCTCACTGGCTGTCTCCTCTCCCTTCAACACCTTTTCTTCTATACAGCCCTGTGGATCACTCCCTTGCCACAGCCAAGGCTTTGTTCAAATGTACCTTTACAGTGAAATCCACCCCAATCTCTCCATTTAACTCTGTGCCCCCTGCCAGAGCTACTGATCTCCCCTGACCTTGCTCTACTTTTCCCGTATTACATATCATCTTATAATACACTGTATAGTTTTACTTATTGCGTTTATTACCTGTTGTTACATAAATGTAAGTTTCACATTGTCTTCTTTATTTACTATCATATTCCCAGAGTAGTACAGTGTCTGACACAACAAGTTCTCAGTAAATACTGAATGAAGATAAGTCTAACTCATTAAAATTAAAAACTTTGGTAAACTGAAACATGCCACAAAGTGCATAGATAAGAAAAAACTGAAAGATGTGTATAACAAGTATAACCCACAAAGGATTAATATATAAATACCTATATAAGCCAGTAGAAAAACAGACAACCCATTAAGTAAATGAGCAAATGATATGAATAGGCAACTCAAAGAAAAAACCATTAACACAAAAAAGGCACCATCTCACCAGTCATCAGCAAAATAAGGAAACCACAAGGAGATATCTGTTTTTCCCCCTTTCTTCTCCTTGTCTAGCTTTAAGTGAGATATAGTTGACATAAAACATTATGTAAGTTTAAGATGTACAGAGCTATCATTTCACTCACAGATATAAATCTGGCAAAAAACTAGAAAATCTAAAGATACCAAGTGCACATGATGATGTGGGTAAACAGGAACTCAGATAATGCTGCTGGAGTGTATACTGGAATAATCACTTTTGAGAACAAGCTGGCAATACTGAAAGCTGAAGTTGTACATGTCGTACGGACTAACAACTCCATTTTGCAGTATACACCTTCAAAAAACTCTTGATCAGATATACAAAGATACATATGTACAAAAATGTCGAGGGGAAGACTTTCCTGGCAGTCCAGTGGTTAAGTCTCCGCTCTTCCACTGCAGGGGGTGTGGGTTCGGTCCCTGGTAGAGAAGTTCTACATGCTGTGGGATATGGCCATAAAAATAATGTCCAGGGGAGGATTATTTAAATAGCAGAAACTAGAAATAACTCAATGTTTATAAATAAAGGAATGTTATAGATTTATAGTCATACAACGGACTGCTAGTAGATGTATATGTAATAAAACAGGCACATCTCAAAACCAATACTGAGTGGAAAAGCAAACTTAAAAAGGGTAGGTATAGTATAAAATCATTTACATAAAATTTAAAGACATATAAAACAAGAATACTGGGGTGGGCTGCCATGCTCTCCTCCAGGGAATCTTCCCAACCAAGGGATCGAACCCAGGTCTCCTGCATTGCAGGCAGATTCTTCACTGTCTGAGCCACTGGGGAAACCACATAAATATAGTATTTATTATTTATGAAGAAGTGGCACAGTATAAAGTACAGAGATTCTAAAGTTAGGTCTCCTGGGTTGGAATCCTGGTTCAACCACCTGGTACTGGTGTGATCTTGAGCAAATCCCTTATCTATCTGTACCTCAGTCTCATCTAAAAATGAGAACAATAACTGTATGCCAGGTATTAGGATGAAAGCAGTTAGTACAGGAGATGGATAAGGTTGTGTGTCAGTCTGGAATGCTGCAGTGCCCAAGAGTTTGGTCAAACACCAATGCAGATGCTGTTATGAAATTAACATTAACATTGAAATCAGTATACTTTGAGTGGAGCAGATTACTCTCAATGTAGGGGTCCTTGTGCAATCAGTTGAAGGCCTTAAGGGTAAAAACCCAGGTTTCTTGAAAGAAGAAACATTCTCAAGATGGAAACACAGAAATCCCGCTCAAGTTTCCAGCCTGCTGCCTGCACAATTCAAACTCAAAATGCAACAATCAACTCTAGCCTCAATTTCCAGCCTGCCAGCCTGCCCTTCAGATTTAACACCTGCCAGTTTCCACATTAGTAAGACACTTCCTTAAAATAAAATGTTCTCCTGCTCTCTCTAAACGCTATTGGTCCTGCTTCTTTGACTAAAGTGACTAAAGTGAAACATGACAAGTGATTTGAATAGTTCCTGGTACATAGTAAGTGCCACATAACTACTAGCTCTTATTAAATATAACGTAGTAACAGTATCACAAAGTTAATGGAATGGATACACACTAATTTTAGGGCAGCAGAACCTCTAGAAGGGAGGACAGTGGGAAAGTAAATGAGCGTTTAACTCATTTACATTTTTACATTGTTTTATTTCTTAAAATATGGTCTCAAGTATGACAAAAAATGGCTATTTATTATTTGGGGCACAAATACATGGGTACTTATTCTATAATTCTGTTTTTGAAATATTTCTGACTCTTAAACATGGATTTGAACTGTGCAGGACCACTTACTAGCAGGCTGTTTTTTCAATAGTAAACACTATAGCACTCCATGGTCCATGTTGGTTGAATCCATGGATGCAGAACCATGGCTATGGAGGAACCACACAAATGGAGGACTGTCTGTAAGAAATACATGGATTCTCAACTGTGCAGAGTTTCAGGTGCCTCTAACCTCCGTGCTGTTCCAGGGTCAACTGTAGTTCATAATGAATAACAGTGTTTTTAACTATGCAGAAAAAGTTGAGACAAGTATAAACCCTTTATTTATAAACTTTGTCTTTAAGGGAAAGGGAGACAAAGGTGATTATCAGTACAAGGGGACCCAAGAACTTTCTGGGTTTTTTTTGTTTGTTTGTTTGTTTTTACTCTGAGAAAGATAACATGTCCCAGGTTTAAAGAAAGAGTCACCAGAGGAGAAGTTGAAACTGTTATGTCAAGTGAGATTATCATGTGGTGTGAGACTCTGGGGGAGATGGGAAGGGATCAGATTGGGAGCAAGGCTGAAAGAAGTAATTCTGAACAACAGCAGGAAGACAAATCTTTTCCAAAGCCTGGAGAAAATAAGCTAGGTAAGTTTGGGGTAGAAAAATGTATCTAAGCAGAATCTGCTTACCCTAAATTTTCTGGAAAGTAGGAAGCAAGGTCATTATTTATAGCCTCCCCATAAATGCCATTTCTTTCATCAAGTAATCCCTCCTGATTATGAAACGAAAGGTGCTTTTTTCCCTTTCCCAGATTTCTGTAGTATTTTGCACCTTATGAAACAGACTGGACTTAGTTGACAAGTGAAGCCCTCAGAAGCCTTAGGTGCCTCTGACTCAGGTGTGAGAACTCAGTCACGTTTGCATCTCCCAGTGGAACCATTTGACAGCGTAAGTTTTGACTAAATATTTTCTTGATGAAACTTGAGAGGTGACAAAGTCTATAATCAAACAACTGACTTCTAAATCTTTGTTCATTGTAGAATATACTCAAATGATTAACACTATTGTGTAATTTGACTATATATCATTTATGCAGACATGGTACTAAGGGTAAGACTTTGAGCCCCTGTTCACTGAGAAGGTTCTAGCAGAATTCAGCATCATGAAAATTGTGGCGATGTACTATACATTTAACATAAACCAACTCTTTAAAATCTGTCTATTCACTGTCTTTGAAAACTAGTTATCTCTTCAATAAAGGCTCCATGCCTTCAAAAAAGGCACTTCATATATTTTTAACTATTATCCAACAAACATTCACTGAATATCTACTATGTTTCACACAAACCATCAGCCTTAAAGGTTATTTCAGTTTTCTCTAATATCCAAATACCTAATAGGTAACAGTAATGACTAGCATTAACTGAGCCTTTCCTAGGTGCCATATGCTGTTATAAGCATATAACATTGTTTCATCCTATCTAATTCTCACAATTTTACAGATACACTCTATTACTGTTCATATTTTACACAACAGAAAACTGAAGTACACAGCACAGTTAAGTTGTTTGCCTAAAGGGACGCAGAAAGGATGTGAACCCAGACAGAGCCCGCACTGTAACAACTATATTGAATTCCTTTACCAGGAAACAACAAGTTTTAGTGTCTTTGAGATGTGGATAACATGCACGAGTTCTAGTTTTAGAAATAACGTTGTCATTAGATTTTTCAGCTGGAGGAGACCTCTCCAGCTGAAATCTCACAATGACCAAAAGCCTGGCCCTTATTCAGAATTATTTCTCTCCTGGTACAGGAGTAGGTCATGTTCTTAGAAGTTCGTGATGAGAAAGCAGTGCTGAGAAAAAGAGCCAGGATCTGAAGAACCTGCCAAGGAAAAAAGTAGCTTTAATAATCGGAGGGCAGAGTGCCTCAAAACAACACTTAACTACTGAAAATAACATCTGTTACCCGTATTAATGTCAATAGTTATTTCAACAGTAGAGACACCTCAATGCAGCCTCTACATCCAATTTGGACTGTGCATACTCAAACTGAAAGAAAAATGAAAATTCTCCTTATTTAAGCCACTGTTGGTTAAGGTCTGTTGGTTAACTTGTATTTTCATACAACAAATACTACAATTTCGTGACTATAATTTCTTATTTTGTAAAATGTTTGGACCTTTTTCGCTTTCTGAACTTGTATTTAACCTATGAACATATAAAACCTTCCTTAGCTCCTGTATTATTCTTTTCAGTGATGTTTAAGTGTTACGAGGTCATTTTAAGTCCCATCATTGTCTAGACTTGATGACAAAGCAAAAAGATAAGGTCAGATATATTACTGTGAAAGCCTTAAAAATCTAGCCAAAAATAAACAAAGATCAACAGAATAGAATTGGGAGTCCAGAAACAAACGTTTACATTTACAGTCATTTGAGTTTTGACAAAGATGGGCTCAATAAAGGACAGAAATGGTATGGACCTAACAGAAGCAGAAGATATTAAGAGATGGAAAGAATACACAGAAGAACTGTACAAAAAAGATATTCACGACCCAGATAACCACGATGGTGTGATCACTGACCTAGAGCCAGACATCCTGGAATGTGAAGTCAAGGGGGCCTTAGGAAGCATCACTATGAACAAAGCTAGTGGAGGTGATGGAATTCCAGTTGAGCCATTTCAAATCCTGGAAGATGATGCTGTGAAAGTGCTGCACTCAATATGCCAGCAAATCTGGAAAACTCAGCAGTGGCCATAGGACTGGAAAAGGTCAGTTTTCATTCCAATCCCAAAGAAAGGCAATGCCAAAGAATGCTCAAACTACTGCACAATTGCACACATCTCACACACTAGTAAAGTAATGCTCAAAATTCTCCAAGTCAGGCTTCAGCAATACGTGAACCATGAACTCCCAGATGTTCAAGCTGGTTTTAGAAAAGGCAAAGGAACCAAAGATCAAATTGTCAACATCTGCTGGATCATCGAAAAAGCAAAAGAGTTCCAGAAAAACATCTATTTCTGCTTTATTGACTATGCCAAAGCCTTTGACTGTGTGGGTCACAATAAACTGTGGAAAATTCTTCAAGAGATGGGAATACCAGACCACCTGACCTGCCTCTTTAGAAACCTATATGCAGGTCAGGAAGCAAAAGTTAGAACTGGACATGGAACAACAGACTGGTTCCAAATAGGAAAAGGAGTCCGTCAAGGCTGTATACTGTCACCCTGCTCATTTAACTTATATGCAGAATACATCATGAGAAACGCTGGGCTGGAAAAAGCACAAGCTAGAATCAAGATTGCTGGGAGAAATATCAATCACCTCAGATATGCAGATTATACCACCCTTATGGCAGAAAGTGAAGAGGAACTGAAAAGCCTCTTGATGAAAGTGAAAGTGGAGAGTGAAAAAGTTGGCTTAAAGCTCAACATTCAGAAAACTAAGATTATGGCATCCAGTCCCATCACTTCATGGGAAATAGATGGGGAAACAGTGGAAACAGTGACAGACTTTATTTTTGGGGGCTCCAAAATCACTGCAGATAGTGATTGCAACCATAAAATTAAAAGATGTTTACTCCTTGGAAGGAAAGTTATGACCAACCTGGACAGCATATTGAAAAGCAGAGACATTACTTTCCCAACAAAGGTCCATCTAGTCAAGGCTATGGTTTTTCCAGTAGTCATGTATGGATGTGAGAGTTGGACTTATTATAAAGAAAGCTGAGTGCTGAAGAATTGATGCTTTTGAACTGTGGTATTGGAGGAGACTCGAGAGTCCCTTAGACTGCAGGGAGATCCAACCAGTCCATCCTAGGGGAGATCAGTCCTGGGAGTTCATTGGAAGGACTGATGTTGAAGCTGAAAGTCCAATACTTTGGCCATCTGATGCGAACAGCTGACTCATTTGAAAAGACCCCAATGCTGGGAAAGATTGAGGGCAGGAGGAGAAGGGGACACAAGAGGATGAGATGGTTGGATGGCATCACCGACTCAATGGACATGAGTTTGGGTAAACTCCGGGAGTTGTTTGGACAGGGAGGCCTGGTGTGCTGTGGTTCATGGGGTCTCAAAAAGTCGGACACGACTGAGCAACTGAACTGAACGGAGTTTTGACAAGTTTGCTAAGGAAATGCAATAGTTTTTTCAACAAATGGTGCTGAGACAATGGATATCCCTATGTTGGAAAAAAAAAATGTACATAAACTCTTATCTCACAACATATCTCCTCGCACCCCCAAAACAAAAGAAAAATAGAAGATAGACCTAAATATGAGAGCCAAAACTAAAACATTTCAAAGAAAACCTTGGAAAAAAATCTTCTTGTTAGATTGGGCAAAGATTTTAAAGATATGACACCCAAAGCATAATCTGTAAAATAATAAAAATGGTAAATTAAAAACTCTTGCTCTTCAAAAGGCATCATTAAGGAAGCAAAAAAGAAAAGTCATAGATTGAGAGAAAATATATAAAAATCATTTATCTGATAAAGGACATACCCAGAACATATAAAGAACTCTCACAACTCAAGAAGACAAAAAAACCTAATTAAAAAATGGGCAAAATATTTGAACAGTCACTTTATCAAAGAAGAAATACAAATGGCTAATAAGGACATGCAAAGATGCTCAACATAATTAGGAAAATGTAAACAAAAACTTCCAATGAATTACTACTACATACCCACTAGAATGGTCTATAATGAAAAAAACTAACAATATTAAATGCTATTGAAGAAATGGAGAAATTAGAATCCTCAGAAACTACTGGTGGGAATGTAAAATGTTAAGAATCACTTTGCAAAACGGTTTAGCCGTTTCTTTAAAAATGAAACACAGGCTTACCATACAACTCAGCAACTGCTCTTAGGCATCCACAGAAGACAAATGAAAACACATGTTAACACAAAAAGTTGTATACGAATGTTCATAGGAACATTACTCACAGTAGCTAAAAACTGAAGCAAGTAAAAAAAGTCAACCAACTAGTACACAACTAGTTTAGCATCTAACTATGGGTAAATAAAATATGGGATACACATACAATGGAATACTATTATGCGACGAAAGGGAACAAAGCAGAGATGAACTTCAAAATCGTCAGGCTAAGTGAAAGACGCAAGGTAAAAAGCTATCAGTTGTTTAATTCCATTGATATAAAATTAACAGAATGTAAATCCGTAAACATAGAAAGTACATTCCAAATTACCATGTCTGGGGATGAGATAGGGATTGACTGCAAATGATGATGAGGGTAATTTTGGGGTGACAAGAATATTCTAAAACTTGATGAGGTGACAGATGCATAAGCCTATAAATAATTACCCTTCCTGAGTTTCAACTGGGCTCCCGTCTACAGATTGTCTTTTTCAGATTCTTTTCCCATATAGATTATTACAGAATACTGAGTAGAGTTCCCTGTGCTATACAGTAGGTCCTTGTTGATTATTTTTTCTATATATAAAAGAAAAGATACATGCATATGCATAACTGAGTCACTTTGGTGTACACATGAAACTAACACAACACTGTAAATCAACTATACTTCAATATAAGATAAAAAATTTTTTTCTAAGAGAGCGAGCGAGCCAAGAAAAAGAAAACGATTATCTTTCCCAGCCTTTCCCACAGCTTGGGAGGCCATATGACTCTGACTGTAAGCAAAGGTTATGCACTCCGTTTGGTACTACTGCTCTTAAAAGGGAAGGGGTTTGTCCTCCCCTTCCTTTCTCCTTTCTCCAGGGGATCTTCCCAACCCAGGTCTCAAACCCAGCTCTCCCACATTGCAGGTGGATTCTTTACTGACTGAGCCACCAGAGAAGCCCACCAATACTGGAGTGGGTAGCCTATCCAGTCTCCAGGGCATCTTTCCGACCCAAGAACTGAACCAGGGTCTCCTGCATTGCAGGTGGATTCTTTACCAGGTGAGCTACCAGGGAAGCCCTGGTAGCTTTCCTTTCTCCTATTGGCCATGAGATGGCAAAGGCTCTAACAACTCCTTAGACTCAAGAGATGGAAGTAGCTTGTGAGGATGGCAGAGCTACCTACGTCCTTCTAGCCTTGGATCTCACAATCATGGACTGTATGTGAGAAAATCACTGGATTTTTAGGATACTACCATTACATTTTAGAAAATGAAGAATAAAGTTCACCACTCAACATTTGTTAACTGTGAAGTATCTTAGGCAACAGCTATCTTTATGAACTGTTTGCAGATCAGCAATAAGAACATTCTTATCTAATTACAGAAAAATGTATGCAACGAATTCTGTTTCCAACTGTAGATAAATATGGTGGGAAATCTATCCTGGACACTAGTATATATAGGAAGGATATGTGTTGAAAGAACATTCCAGAAAGTCATGAAAGCTTTCTAACTTGCTTCTATCTTTTAGGTGTCAACGTTTATTTTCTAAAACAAGGAATCAGTAGTCTTTCATTTCATATAATCACTGGCATTTAAATAGGACCAAAGAAAAATCTGTCTTTTTTTTTCCCCTGTGCTGCTACTGCTGCTGCTGCTAAGTCGCTTCAGTCGTGTCCGACTCTGTGCGACCCCATAGACGGCAGCCCACCAGGCTCCCCGGTCCCCAGGATTCCCCAGGCAAGAACACTGGAGTGGGTTGCCATTTCCTTCTCCAATGCATGAAAGTGAAAAGTGAAAGTGAAGTCGCACAGTCATGTCTGACTCTTATGGACCCCACGGACTGCAACCTACCAGGCTCCTCTGTCCATGGGATTTTCCAGGCAAGAGTACTGGAGTGGGGTGCCATTTCCCCTGTAGTTCTCCAATAAAACTTTAAGATAAATATTACAAAAAGAAACCTTTTGCAGACAGCTCATTCATAGAAAGAAGCTAGGTATTTTCTTACCTGCCACCTGACTTAGAATGCTGACAGGTAATCAACTAGGAGAGAGCTGAAAGTGAGAGGCAGTTATTAACCCTACAGAAGTTAATAAGCTTTGTAGAATTTTCACAAAGTGAGAGTTTGGTAAACATATTTACATTATCAGGAAGATTATAACACAAAAATAGCTATGTTCTTCAGGCAAGACAGAAGCTGCCTGTTCTGACATTCCACAGGGACAAACCTTTTATTTCTAGAAACACAATGTTTGCTGTTCCTATCTTACTCACATGGCAATGATGAGCATGTCAAAACCTGTGGGGGAAACAATCAAAATCCCTATAGTTATATGACTTCATCACGTGGCCCTGATAAATAAGCATGCAAAGTGGACTATGAGTGGACACCTCTACTTAGAGGCAAGGCAGAATCTGTGTCATATACAACAGAGACCTAAGAGGTCATAAATTAAACTTTCAATTATTGTGCTGTTTACGGGGTATACCAGATAACAATGCAAATGACAGCAGTAAGGAGTTGCTGCCATTAGAACGGCACATATTAATTTTCACTGTTTTCTAGGTTAAAAAACTTGAAAACATACAGGCTATAAACATCTGAGATAAATCTTACTGCTAAAGGATTTCTTTCTTGAAAATCTAGAAGAGAATGAATTCACAGTTAATTTCAACTACCTGACATGACTTATCTTTTAGACTGATACATATTTCCATAATAAACTTATCTGATTAGACACAGCTGGCACTGTCAAAAACAGATTCAGTTTGTGTCCAACTCATCTATACTTATCTACACTTTTCTTTTAAGACATTTCTAGATGTGGGTGTGTTCTTTTCTGAAGACACTGAAAATTCTTGAGATCAAAGACCACATATTTGGCTTTCACGTATTTCCTGTAATAAGGCATGGTACACACCCTTGATACTTAAAAATGCACAGCTCTAGCTTGTATAAGGATAAAACAAGTATCCAATCATTTGGGCTACTTTTCCATGATAATGGATGTGAGCTAGTATGTTCATATTCTCTTACCTGGCCCACTTTTGTGAGAAAAATTTGAGAGGCTATTGGCAGAGAAAAGTGCTCCCCTGGTAACTCAGTTGGTAAAAAACCTGCCTGCAGTGCAGGAAACCTGGGTTTGATCCCCGAATCAGGAAGATCCCCTGGAGAAGGAAATGGCAACCCACTCCAGAATTCTTGCCTGGAAAATCCAATGGACAGAAGAGCCTGGCGGGCTACAGTCCATGGGGTCGGACACGACTGAGCAACTAAACCACTTCCACTGGCAGAGAAAAGCAGTAAAATCTATAGAACAGAACACAATCATCTGTCTCGTGTGGATATGGAACATATGGCTTGTATGTCATTAACACCTGCCAGCCATGGACAATGCCATCGATCAATTTTTTATGTTTTTATTTTATCAAACAGTGAGTTTGCGAAAACATAAATGCATATTACTCAGCTCAATTTGGACTTTAAATGTTCAGAAGTAAAAGTCAAATCTTATCTATTCAACTCATTTGACTACAAAACAAAATCAGGTCTGCCAAGGGTAGGAGCCACTGTGAATAACAATTCCAGAAACAGAGCAATAAGACGACATTCCCTAACTGACCAGGGCTTGTTGTATTATTCTGAGTCTAGTTAGCAGTAACACAGAAGCTCCAGGGAGAAAACTGGGATATCTGGACTAAAACCCATCCTAGTTCTGGAGGAGTTTAAAAATCACTATCTCCAGAGTCAGCTCTATCTCCTTTCTACACCATCAAGGCAAGCACAGCCTAATAAGGATCTTTCTGTTTAATCATGTGTCTCTATATTCAGCAGTTGTAAAGAATCATAGGAGTAACAAAGGAGCTTTGATCTTTATAACAATAAGTAATCATTCAATCACATAATAGGAGTATTTGAATGAGCTATTTTCAACATCTTGAAATCTAAGAAGACAGATGATGTCATTACTAAGCAGATAATATGCTCACAAAATTTACTGCTAGTCTTATAAGCACATTCTCAGATTCTGTAAGCATTAAGTTAAAAATTTCAAAACATCTTTCATAAGTAAATTGAAATCTTTTCACAGAAAGATAAAGCTTAGAGAAGGAAACAAAATAACTCCTACAAATTTTCATTCAATTTAGCTACCATGGTATTCTGCATGACTCAGTGGGTAAAGAATCTGCTTGCAATGCAGGAGACACAGGAGATGCAAGTTCAATCCCTGGGTCAGGAAGATCCCTTGGAGTAGAAAATGGCAATCCACTCCAGTATTCTTGCCTGGAAAATTCCATGGACAGAGGAGTCTGGTGGGTTACAGTCCACGGGGTCACAAAGAATTGGATACGACTGAGCAACAACCACGTATATCTACATGCGCTATTCTGCACGTATTCAACTGAACAGTCTGCACTCCTATTAAACTACATAAACACTCTCTTAAACAGGCGTTCTTATGAATTTTATGATGTTTTATGTCAAGCAAAAATATGCCAGCAAATTTGGAAAACTCAGCAGTGGCCACAGGACTGGAAAAGGTCCGTTTTCATTCCAGTCCCAAAGAAAGGCAATGCCAAAGAATGCTCAAACTACCGCACAATTGCACTCATCTCACATGCTACTAAAGTAATGCTCAAAATTCTCCAAGCCAGGCTTCAGCAATATGTGAACCGTGAACTTCCAGATGTTCAAGCTGATTTTAGAAAAGGCAGAGGAACCAGAGATCAAATCGCCAATATCCACTGGATCATGGATAAAGCAAGAGAGTTCCAGAAACACATCTATTTCTGCTTTACTGACTATGCCAAAGCCTTTGACTATGTGGATCACAATAAACTGTGGACAATTCTTCAAGAGATGGGAATACCAGACCACCTGATCTGCCTCTTGAGAAATCTGTATGCAGGTCAGGAAGCAACAGTTAGAACTGGACATGGAACAACAGACTGGTTCCAAATAGGAAAAGGAGTATGTCAAGGCTGTATATTATCACCCTGCTTATTTAACTTATATGCAGAGTACATCATGAGAAATGCTGGACTGGAAGAAACACAAGCTGTAATCAAGATTGCCGGGAGAAATATCAATAACCTCAGACATGCAGATGACAGCACCCTTATGGTGGAAAGTGAAGAGGAAATAAAAAGCCTCTTGATGAAAGTGAAGGGGAGAGTGAAAAGGTTGGCTTAAAGCTCAACATTCAGAAAATGAAGATCATGGCATCTGGTCCCATCACTTCATGGCAAATAGATGGGGAAACAGTGTCAGACTTTATTTTTTTGGGCTCCAAAATCACTGCAGATGGTGACTGCAGCCATGAAATTAAAAGACGCTTACTCCTTGGAAGCAAAGTTATGACCAACCTAGATAGCATATTCAAAAGCAGAGACATTACTTTGCCAACAAAGGTTCGTCTAGTCAAGGCTATGGTTTTTCCTGTGGTCATGTATGGATGTGAGAGTTGGACTGTGAGAAGGCTGAGCACCGAAGAATTGATGCTTTTGAACTGTGGTATTGGAGAAGACTCTTGAGAGTCCCCTGGACTTCAAGGAGATCCAACCAGTCCATTCTGAAGGAGATCAGCCCTGGGATTTCTTTGGAAGGAATGATGCTAAAGCTGAAATTCCAGTACTTTGGCCACCTCATGCGAAGAGTTGACTCATTGGAAAAGACTCTGATGCTGGGAGGGACTGGGGGCAGGAGGAGAAGGGGACGACAGAGGATGAGATGGCTGGATGGCATCACTGACTTGATGGACGTGAGTCTCAGTGAACTCCGGGAGTTGGTGATGGACAGGGAGGCCTGGCGTGCTGCGATTCATGGGGTCGAAAAGAGTCAGACACGACTGAGTGAATGAACTAACTAACTAAAAATATCTTTGACACAAACCAAAAAAAGTAAGTTGGACTTCATCAACATTAAAAATTTTATGCAAAGAACATCAAGAAAGTCAAAAGACAATCTACAGAATGAGAGAAAATATTTGTGAAACATATATCTAATAAGGGTTTAATATCCAGTATATATAAAGAACTCTTACAATTCCACCAAATAATGCAGTTATTATTTTGGGGGGCTCCAAAATCACTGCAGATGGTGATTGCAGCCATGAAATTAAAAGACGCTTACTCCTTGGAAGGAAAATTATGACCAACCTAGACAGCATATTAAAAAGCAGAGACTTTACTTGTCAACAAAGGTCCATCGAGTCAAGGCTATGGTTTTTCCAGTGGTCATGTATGGATGTGAGAGTTGGACTGTGAAGAAAGCTGAGCACTGAAGAATTGATGCTTTTGAACTGCGGTGTTGGAGAAGATTCTCAAGAGTCCCTTGGACTGCAAGGAGATCCAGCCAGTCCATCCTAAAGGAGATCAGTCCTGGGTGTTCATTGGAAGGACTAATGCTGAAGCTGAAACTCCAATACTTTGGCTACCTGATGTGAAGAGCTGACTCATTTGAAAAGACCCTGATGCTGCGAAAGATT
Organism: Bos indicus; assembly: GCF_029378745.1. Classification (NCBI taxonomy): domain Eukaryota; kingdom Metazoa; phylum Chordata; class Mammalia; order Artiodactyla; family Bovidae; genus Bos; species Bos indicus. The sequence continues at coordinate 56,948,796 of NC_091775.1, read as the reverse complement.
GAGGGCAGGAGGAGAAGAGGATGAGAGAGGATGAGATGGTTGGATGGCATCACCTTCTCAATGGACATGGAGTTTGGGTAAACTATGGGAGTTGGTGATAGACAAGGAGGCCGGGCGTGCTGCAGTCCATGGGGTCACAAAGAGTTGGACACGACTGTGCAACTGAACTGAACTGATGCAGTTAAAAATGGGCAAAGGAGATGAGTAGACATTTCTCCAGATATATAAATGGCTAATAAGCACAAATGAAAAATGCTCAACATCATTAGTCATCATAAGGAAATGCAAATTAGAACCACAACGAGATAGCCACTTCATATCCATGAGGATGGCTAGAATAAAAAACAAAAATAAAAAGTCAGAAAAGTGTTAAGAATGTTAGTGAGGCAGTAGAGAGATTAGAACTTTCCTACACTGCCAGTGGGAATGCAAAGTCGTCCAGCCCCCATGGAAAGCACTGTGGTGATTCCTCGTAGGATAATTCTATATTTAACTTGAAAGTGAAAGTGAAAATGAAAGTTGCTCAATCATGTCCAACTCTTGGTGACCACATGGATGCCCATGGAATTCTTGAGTGGGTAGTCTTTCCCTTCTCCAGAGGATCTTCCCAACCCAGGGATGGAACCCAGGTCTCCTGCATTGCAGGTGGATTCTTTACTAGCTGAGCCACAAGGGAAGCCCAAGAATACTGGAGTGGGTAGCCTATCCCTTTTCCAACAGATCTTCTCAACCCAGGAATTGAACCAGGGCCTCCTGCATTTCTGGAGGATTCTTTACCAACTGACGCAATTCCACCCCTAGGTATATACTGAAAAGAATCAAAAACAAAGACTCAAACAGATAATTGTACACCCGTGTTCACTGTAGCATTATTCACAACAGCCAAAATAAGGGAACAATCCACATGCCCAACAACAGATGAACAGAGAAACAGAATGTGCTCATATAGTATACACATGTAACAAGCTGTCTTCAGTTATAAAAAGGAATGAAGTTCTAATATGATACCACGTGGATGAACCACAAAAACATTACAGTAAGTAAAATAAGCCAGACATGACGACAAACATTCTATGATTCCACTTGTATGAAATACCTAGAATAAGCATTTCACAAAGTAGATGAGAGGTGACGAGGGGTTAGAAGAAAGGAGGGCAATAGAGAAGAACTGCTTACTGGACAGAGTTTCTGTAATCAGGGTTGTGGGGGGAGGTGGGTGAAACTGCTTTGGAGATAAACAGTGATGAATATAACCAATGCCACTGAACTGTATACCAAAAAATGACATACCTAAAAATTACTTTAAAACTTCCAGCATCTCTTCAAAGTCAAGACACCTAGTAGCTTAAATTACTTTTCTTCCTTTAACAAGTATTAAATTATTCAAGTCAGTTATGTGTTCCTCAAAATATGTAATGAATTAAGATTCGAAAATAAAAGCCTTGATTGTGGAGTCAAAGTTCATATAGTTTAACTTCCTAGCTGATGCTGGGATGTCCTCAGTATTATCCCTAAGTGACTATATACTGTTTAAACACACATAGCACTTTACTGGAACACTTACAGGCATTCAGAAGAACTTACTAACCTTCTGGTGAAAGTTCTAATAGTTAGTTTTGTTTTTCCCATTTCTGAGTTGAAATCTGGATCTCTAGCAGCCTATACTCATTAACCATGATTCTGCCTTTTATTCCAACTTCCACACAATAGTTCTTCAGAAACCTGAAGACTATTATTGGACCTCCAATGTTCTGCTATCCCAGCAGCGGAATTTCCCTTTTGATAAGATTTCAAACCAGCCTATCCAGGAGATGGTGAGGTTCAGGAGGCCTGGCGTGCTGTAGTCCATGCGGTTGCAAAGAGTTGGACGTGGCAGGATAACTGAACAATGACGACAATACCAGCCTGCACCCTTCATTCTAGCTATATTCCAAGTATTTTAGTATCACGGTATCCATCACTATTATTTCCTTCTCATTATTTTCCACATTTAAAAATTTTTCCATAATACATCTATATTACCTTTCTGATGACAAAATTCTATTTTAGGGAAAAAAAAACAACCACATCAGAGGAATCATTAGAGTACTTTCTGTACTCTAAAATACTAAAATATGCTCCATAGCAAAACTTATATTTAAATCTGAAAGGAAGAAAAATAGAATCAGAGCAGAACAGATGAAAAATACTGTGTTACTTCTTCCTAGACATGATACTTTTCAGAAGATTTACATGCACATTAGAGATCTTTGATCTGAAATGGTTAACCCAAGACTCTCACTCTAAAGATGAGAAAATTCAGAAGCAGAAAGGTCAAATGCATTGCCACGTTTAAATCATTAGCTTAGTGTTTCTGACAAGTGCCATAAAATTGAGATCTTCCCTGCTTAAAACCTTGAAACAGCATTCCATCGCCCTGCACATGAAGTCCAGTTTCCTTAACATGGCTATTAAAGGCCGCTCTCTTCTCTAGACTAACTTTGAGCCAATCTTTGCTTCCCTCACCCAGCACTCTCTGCTCCGTTTCTTTAAGTTTTCCTGCTCACTCCTGAAACTTAGGATACACTTGCTGCTCTTGCTGGAACACCAGACCCCTTCCCCTCATTCTCTTCAGATGGTTAAAACCTCCTTGTCCCTCAGGTCCCTGATACCTAACTTAGATCACTTCTTCCTCTGTGTTCCCGCAGAGCCTAGTCCCTCTGATTTGGACTAGATCTCCCTAAAAATTCCCTTAGGACTCAGGTCTTCCCCTCTCTTCATAAAATTCATAACGTTTTTTGATAACTGTTTAACATCTATTTTGCCTATTAGACTGTAAATCCCATGGAGGTAGGAACCCCATTTTACCTGGCTCTCTTCTGTAAGCTTAGCACTAACTCCACTAGTATTACTGGGTGCAAAGGACATAGTTAATAAAAATTTAATTTTATTAATACTAAGACTTAAGTTAGCTTTTAATAACTAAAAATATCTATAAAATGCTATTAACATGCTATACTACACACAATTCTTCTGGATTTGAATCCCACATATTACTCTTTGCCCTACTATGCTTCATGGACACACTGTTTCAGCTAGACTTTTCTGGGTCCTGAGTCTGTCAACCAAAAGACTAGCTATCCACGCTGGGCCCTCTATACATTTGATATTTTTGGCTGCCTTTGTATAATTAAGTATCCTTCATTTAAGATAATTTTTAGTATAAGCCATCTTTGTACCTGTCCAATCTTCTTCTCAAGTGCCAGTTTCTGGACTATCAAAGTTTTTTTTTTTTTTTTTTCCCCATTACAACAATAAGTTCACAGATGTATTTGAATAAATAGACTGAAAAGTGAGATTCAAGTAAGACGGCAGCAGTTCCACATTCAAACAATAACTTTCTTGTTAGCATATGCTTTTTCCACAGTTAGGGAAATTCAAAACAGACAAAACTATTAACTGCTTTACTTATTCATTGTAAGCATGCTTGCTACAGGAAGAACCTTTGCATGTATAGAACTCAGAGTCAAACATGGAGCTTTTAGAATTTAAGTAAGCATGTTTACCTTAATATCCACATTATCCGAAAGATAGTAAATAACAACAGGGCTGATCACTGTTAGAGCAATCATTCACCTTCAAGAAATTAAAGAAACTCTAATTATAGATTTAACGTCTAACTTACCATCTTCCTTAGAAACTGTTTGGGTGTAGAAAAGTTCAGGATTCTGATAATCAAAGGGATATATAATCTCAAGATTATACAATAACATATAATAATTATAAGTATAGTATTATACTTATAATAACTAATGAGTGAGAAAAAAGCATAACGCCATGTATTTTGTTTTGAATGCAAATAAAACATTTTATCTTTTTTTTTTAATGCCATGCATTTTCAATAATAATTAAGAACACTGTCCCAGAGCAAGGGAGCCTGTGTTCAAATTCTGACTTTGCTACTTTCCTGCAGTGTATCCTTGAGTTATCTTCTGAACCCCTGCTTCAGCTTGACCATCTGTAAAATAAGCCTACAGTTTTGTTGTGAAGGTTAAATGACTTAAAAAAAATAATGAGTTAATTGAATTAAATAAAGTTTTAAAATAATGTGATTCTTTTTATTGAATCATTTTATCACTATTAAGATGAAACTCAGGATATATGTATACCTATGGCTGATTCATATTGAGGTTTGACAGAAAACAAAACTCTGTAAAGCAATTATCCTTCAATTAAAAATAAATAGATAATAAAAGAAGATGAAATATAATACTATAGAACTTGTTATAATACTATAGAACTTGTGGACCCTGAGCCTTACGTTCCTTATTATGTCAATCCCTTTCATCTTAATTTGTGAGTCTACTAATTTTCTATTCTTACTCTAAGTCTCCTAACATGAAATCAGTGCATAGTCAAGAAAGGAAATTAATTCCTTCCCCTTGTAGGGATACTGAAGATACGTACCTTACTGTCCTATGAAAAATTCTCTAAAGCTGGGGAAGACCGAGGATCTATGCAAGCAGCTGGGCTATAGAGGTGCTTAGAAAAAGGTGGATCAGTCCAACGTCAGCAGTGCTGTGGTCACCCTGTCAAATGTCACACTTATTCTGCACAGCTGGGCCCTGGCTCCTGCAGCCAGAAGCAAGCTGAATCCTACGGGTTTGGTCTAAATAGGTCACTGGTGAGTGAAATTGTTCAGCATGAATTCATAGTCATTTTATATCATGTTCAATATATAAAAAAACTTCTATATAGTTTGAAAGCTTGAGTAGGCTGAATGCCTTCATTTCACTCCAGATGGAATTAGTACCTTTATTTTACGTAGTTCTTATTTCTGTTTTCCCCTTGAAGATTGCCTAGGGGAGGCGTGGTAATTTACTGTAGGATATCAATATCACTTCAAATTTGTATACCCTTTAAATATTTTCAGTGTTCTTAATTCTGGAAAGTTCACAGGACAGTTTCTCTTATTTCTAATTAACAGAAATGAATAGTTTTTGCTCAGTTATTCCAATTATTTATTTGCCTAATTTTGTAGAATATCTACCATGTTTTGACCTGGTAGGGTTTTAAAAAACTCCTTGTGTCTTGGCAAGTTTCTGTTAACAAATGATCTCTTTTCTCCCCTGGGTCCAGTCTCAACCTTCTTGCATCAAATGCAGTGTGCTAAGTTCCATTTCCATCAATGATTATAAAGAGTACTCACTTCCTGAAGAAAGTGTAGGAGAAAAAGGAACTCGTGAGTCCAGCCAACTCTGTCATGGTCATCTTGGTTAGAGACAAAATATATTCTGATGTTCTCCAGTCTTCTCTCATATCCTCTCTGCACCCTTCCATCATTGGAAAGGCTGGTCCTTGAAAACATTTCATCCAAGAGCAAGAGTCTTGAGTGCTAAGCTATCCCTTGTTTTTCATATCTTCTTTGAAGAGTTCAAGTCAATGACAAATTAGAGTACACATTTACAGATGACATTAATCCTTTAAACAGAAGATATATTTCCTGTCTCTTTAATAAGAAGAAAGCTCAACAGCCTACACCCAAGAGAGAAAGCAATTTGCACCTTTTAGGCAGGAGCAATAAAAATGATCATTTCACATGAAGAAGTCAAATTAATGCAAGTGTGACTGTTAGGTTAGAGGGTACTTCAGAGCTTTTGCGCTTCTAACCAAAAGTCACCTTTTAACAATTAAGCAATTTTGCTGATTGCAGCATTTATCACATACTGCATGAGTTTTACCACTATCTTGGGATATGTTGAATCCCAAAACACCAAAATTGTCACAATCTACCAGTTTGGAGTTCTCCAACAGATAGTTCAGTAAATGTACCTAGGACCTTCCTCCTCTTCCCCTCATAATTCTTAGGATCTAATCAAGGAGGGGAAAATTATTTGAAGGTACTTTAATGTACTTGTGAAGCATGCACTGGCAGGACACATGCATTTAAAGAGAACAACAGTGACTCGGAGATGATGTTCTCAAATCCTGTTTTCAAAGAACAGCCTGGAAAGGATCTGCCACAAACTGTTTCAATGGACCCTACAAAACGAAGACCTGGTTACTAAAACTACTAGGATTATTCCATAAGAGATCTCCTGAGTATGAACAGTGCACTCCAGCTTTCTGAAACTTAGCAGACATTTTGCATGGCTGATAATTGCTGAGATCCTAATTAGAGAAGTACCTGCCAATGAAATGTCATAAACAGGACAAACAGTACATGCAATCAGGATCTACTTAAAGGTTTGTAGTAAGGTGTTGGAGAAGACTCTTGAGAGTCCCTTGGACTGCAAGGAGATCAAACCAGTCAATCATAAAAGAAATCAGTCCTGAATATTCATTGGAAGGACTGATGCTGCAGCTCCAATACTTTGATCACCTGATGTGAAGAGCCAACTCACTAGAAAAGACCCTGATGCTGGGAAAGATTGAAGGTAGGAGGAAAAGGGGATGACAGAGGATGAGATGGTTGGATGGCACCACCTTCTCAATGGATATAAGTTTGAACAAGCTCTGGGAGAGTGAAGGACAGGGAAGCCTGGCATGCTGCAGTCCACGGGGTTGCAGAGAGTCAGAAACGACTGAGTGACTGAAAAACAACAAAGGTCCTTAAAGAAAACAAAAATGGTTCTTTGTCTCTAATAGGCATCTGTATGTTTAAGATAAGGCCTTCACTTTATACGCTTACATTAACAACTCTGCTGTAAATTATCCCTTTTTCTTTTCTTCCTTTCTGGGAGAAATCACAATCTCTTAACAAGTGGTTGTCTTTGGAGATCACTGTCTTTTCTAACCTAATACATATATTGATTCTCTTTCATTGTTTTAAGGACCACAGAAGTTCTCTGGATAGAGAGAATTTCTGAGTGGTAAAATTATTAGTAATTTCTGCCTTTTATTTTTTATTTATTTTTTTCCAAATTTTCATGTATAATCAACATTATTTTACTCATTAACGATTAAAAAAAAGACTAAGTTGTAAGATCTTTAGGGAATAGAGCTATTTGGTATGCTTCTCTTTAAATAAATGATACAAACAGCTATTCTTTCTGTAATATGTATTAATCAACTTTAGTACATCATTTTCCTACTCAAAACCTTCATCTATAGAACTAAAATATCGATCCCTTAGCATTACACACAAAACCCTCCATGACCAACACCTATTTTCTTACCACTTCCTGGCCTTCCTCTCATATTCTCATATTCTAGCTAGATCAAACAGGATAAAATTCCCAGACATGCTATTTCTCCTGTGTGCTTCTCAAAGTGCTCTTCTCTTCACCTGTAACATCTTTCTTCTCCATATAGCCACCTGAAATTTTTCCATTTTTTCTTTAGAATGTTAATCAAAAGTTTTCACCTTTAAAGGGGCACAGATATACACTGCTGGTGGGTGAAACGATACATCTTTGAAGGACAGCAATTTGGCTTATGTATCAAAATTACAAAATGCACATACTTTTCAACCCAGCAATTCCACCCCCAGGAACTGGATATATGGATATTCTAACACTTCTGTGAAATGACATACAAAAGGTTATTTACCACACCAGTTTGTAGTAGCAAAATACTGGGAACAACTCTAAACACACATACATTGGGAGCTGGTTAAACATATTACAGAATTCCATACAGTGAAATACTATGCATCTATCAACTGCATAAGAAATCCTTGATGTACTGGCATAGAAGAATTTCTAACACATATGGAAAAGCAAAGTACAGAACATGAATGGGATGCCAAAATTTCTGTAAAAAGAGAGGGGAGGAACACACACCAATTTGCCTGTATCTGCATAAAATATTTCTGAAAAAGAACACCACTGGGACAACAGGAACAATTTCACTGGACTCTATTTTATATATACTGAAATTTTAAACCATGTGATTATACTACTTATTAAAAAGGTAAAACTGTAAAAGTTTAAAAATCAAAGTGCTAAAAAGTGTTCACATCTTTCGATAGTATCTCTATTTCCCATACTGTCTTTTCCATCAACTCCTTTATTCATTCATTACAACACCGGACTGCAGATATTCTGTGCCAAGTGAAGAGAAATGAAAACAACCTGCAAGGTCCAACTCAGGGAAGCAGATAGAATATTCATTTCAGTGAGGCCCCAGGTACACGATGTGACAGGCACACCAAGGAAAGGCTCTCTTCCAGATTAGACTATTATCTCTTTGAAGATACCGTAAAGGTTAACACAGTGCACTGCCCATAGGAGGTATGCATGTTCAATGAACCACCGAATAAGCTAAAGAAATAACCAATGCATTATTTTTTTAGACAGTGAAAAACTAATATTTAAGTATTCAACTAGTGTTTGTGTGAAAGTCGCTCAATCGTGTCTGACTCTTTGTCACCCCATGGACTGTAGCCTGCCAGGTTTCTCTGTCCATGGAATTCCCCAAGCAAGAATACTGGAGTGGGTTGCCGTTCCCTTCTCCAGGGGATCTTTCCAACCTGGGGATTGAACCCAAGGTCTCCTGCACTGCAGGCAGATTCTTTACCATCTGAGCTACCAGGGAAGCCCATTCAACTAGACTCTAAACTAATTAATTCTACAATAAATTTTATAAAAATTTAGTATGAAGGTCTAAGGAGAAAAAGATTTTGAAATAACCTTTGCTATCTTATGTGTACAGATATTTATGAAGGTATCCAATCATCTTGAGAGTCCCTTGGACTGCAAGGAGATCAAACCAGTCAATCATTAAAGAAATCAGTCCTAAATATTCCTTGGAAGGACTGATGCTGAAGCTGAAGCTCCAATACTTTGGCTACCTGATGCAAAGAACTAATTCACTGGAAAAGACCCTGATGCTGGGAAAGATTGAGGGCAGGAGAAGGGGAAGACAGAGGACGAGATGGTTGGATGGCATCATTGACTCAATGGACATGAGTTAGGGCAAGCTCCAGGAGTTGGTGATGGACAGGGAAGCCTGGTCCTGCAGTCCACGGGGTTACAAAGAGTTGGACATGACTGAGCGACTGAACTGAATCATTACAAACATTATCCACTGCAGACCATGATTACACATATGCGGTGCTTCTTTTTTCCCCCAATACTATTGATTAAATATGTACAGAGAACATATAAAGCACCAGGCACAAGGCTGAGCTAGAGATATAGTGGTAAACAAAAACAGACATAGCCCTGTTCTCATGGAGGTTATGGGTTAGTAAGAGACTAGTCAAACAATCACATAAGTTTCACAAGTATTTTTAAGAGCAGGCTCATTGGAAAAGACCCAGAAGCTTGGAAAGATTGAGGGCAGGAGGAGAACAGGGGCGACAGAAGATGAGATGGTTGGGTGGCATCATCGACTCAATGGACGTGAATTTGAGCAAACTCTGGGAGATAGTGAAGGACAGAAAAGCCTGGCATGCTGCAATCCATGGGGTCACAAAGAGTTGGACATGACTGAGCAACTGAACAACAGAGGAGGAGAAGAGAGAAACTGCCAGGCACAGTCAAATTTCTCCGAGGCAGTCATAAGGAAAGGAAAAGTTACCTAAAGCCTTTATGTCTCAGAAAATGTAAGTTAAATGTTATGTTAGTGGGGACTTCCATGGCAGTGCAGTGGTTAAGATGCCGCATTTCCACTGTAGGGGCCATGGACTCGATCCCGTCAGGGAACTAAGATGGCACATGAAGTGCAGGGGGGCCTAAAAAAACAATTTTTTAAAAAAATGTTATGTTAGGAAATTGTGGACAGAATACAATGTCCTTGACCTTAGATGGAAAAATATCTATGTTTTTCTGAACCTCTGATACTAACCTCTGAAATTAAAATTATGAATGTAGGCAATAATCTACTGTAGTATTTGTTAACATATCAAGCTCTGTACCACTTTGGGGCTTTCTCTCAGAGGTTTCCTCTGCCTAAGCCACTCTTTTTTTCCTTATTTTCCCTTGGATGGCATTCAGATCTCAAATGACACCAGTGAGGCACTCACTGATTACCCAACATAAAGCCTCCAATTAAACAATTTAATTACATTATTCCATTTCAAGTCTCTGCATAATACTTATCACTGGCTGACAAGTGTTATTATTAGCTAATATTTGTGTCTTACCTCTCCAAATAATATAAGATTTGCAATTGATATAGGTCTTTCTACTATCTACGTCACACCTAGATTCCCAGGGCCAAAAATACAGCACAGCACACAGGAGTAGATCAATGAATATTTTTTATTAAATATTAAACTGAATGCAAATATGGGTGCTAAAACAAATAAAAAACTAGAATATTATTTTTCAGTCATTGTGGACAAGCTATGATTTTACAAAACAAAAACTTTAGGTATTATATGTTTCATGTCAGTTGCTCCTAAAACACCTCCAAAAAAGATATTTTGAGTTAACTCACAAATCAACCTCACTCCCAGAATCAAGTATAGAAGATAACTTCTCAACTTCTGAAACAGGATTCAATGCAGAAGAGCTCTAACGACTGTCATAGCAACTGGTTCAATCATTTCATATTTAATAGCAAAACAACCTAAGTGAGCTTTAGAAAGTGAATTTATAAAGTCCTGCTAAATGTTAATCTCTTATTTCAAGACTGTGTAAAGGAGAATCAGTTTGGAATTATATTAATCTATACACATACTTCCGGAGAAGGCAATGGCACCCCACTCCAGTACTCTTGCCTGGAAAATCCCATGGACGGAGTGGCCTGGTGGGCTGCAGTCCATGGGGTCGCTAGGAGTCGGATACGACTGAGCGACTTCACTTTATTTTTTCACTTTCATGCATTGGAGAAGGAAATGGCAACCTACTCCAGTGTTCTTGCCTGGAGAATCCCAGGGACGGGGGAGCCTGGTGGGCTGCCGTCTCTGGGGTCGCACAGAGTCGGACACGACTGAAGCGATTTAGCAGCAGCACCATACACATACTTCCCTGGTGGCTCAGAGGTTAAAGCATCTGCCCGCAATGCGGGAGAGACCTGGGTTCGATCCCTGGCTTGGGAAGATCCCCTGGAGAAGGAAATGGCAACCCGCTCCAGTATTCTTGCCTGGAAAATCCCACAGACAGAGGAACCTGGTGGGCTACAGTCCACCAGGGGTAGCAAAGAGTCGACATGACTCAGCGACTTCACTTTCACTTTCACATACACATATACCTCTTATTAGGTCCTGGGTATTCTTAAATGCTTTAATGTATTAACTTCCTATAAGGTGCCTCTAACATACTTTCAATTCACAGATGAGAGAAAGGAAACTCAGAGAGGTCAAGTAACCTGCCCCAAGTAAATGAGCTAATTGGTGAAGAAGTGGGGTTTGACCCAGACACTCTGGCTCCTGGGCTCAACTCTAGACTATGTTACCTCCCCTGTCACTCAGATTCTCTCTGAAGAATGTAGAGTTGTGATTCATGGGTAACAACTTAACTCTGCAAATGACAGAACTATAAATCTGAATGCTGTATGGCGACTATATTCTGTCAAGGGAATGAAATGAAACTTGGGGAAAGAGATAAAATAGATGCAAAGAGACAAGCTCATTAGATGGAAAGAGATAATGGAAAATGTTTGCCACTACTGGCTATGCTGAACTCCTGCTCTTGTGTTTAAAGGAATATCCCCTGGTGCCCACATGATAAATTCTGCTTCTTGTTTAAGACAGCTCAAGATTTTATTACTTGCAACTGTAAGAATCTCAGCTTATACCAAAACTGATAAACCAAATGAGGGAGGAAATGGCTTCCTTGCTAAACTGAAGTTGATGAAGTACTACCAAAATACGTTCACTGAAATAACAATCAGAATGTAAAGTATTCAGATAATAACATTAAAAAATATGGCTTTATTCTAATCAATATTTTTGTATACAGAATGAAGACTGAGAAATAACTACTAATTTCATTGTTTTCTCCATCTCTGGCACAAGGAATTGCTCTGAGTTTTTTCTTTTTAATTTGGCATGTGAGATGAAATTTATATGCCAACCTGGTAAGGAGGAAGTCATTTCAGAAAGCTCCCCCTCATCTCTCAGTTATACAACAGAGAAACTGTAGCTCCCTGAAGACCTCCCTTCTTTACCTGGCGCAGTGCTGCTATGTTGGTATGTGTCTGTTAAGAATATTATATCCAGTGCTAATCGAGTATAAACATGTGTTAGTCTGGGTAAAAAGCCTTTGTTAATGGACAAACCACCAAACAACCAAGTCTCTTACAGTGATGCTGTGATCTAGAATTTCTAAATGTGGAACATGATAAAGCCAAAATGGGCCATCTTTTCTCCATTACATGTCTTGATATCCAACTTTCCTATTCAAACTGACATAGTAACACTCTTTCCAGTTTTAATTTTATAAGGTAGAAAGTTTACATGACAGTAATTTACAATTTATCTCAGTCATTTACTCTTCTTGAATAGATCAGCTGGTGCTGCCTCCTAAGTAATTCTACTGTACTTATCCACTACAAGAACTGAGCATCGTGCCTGAGCGAATTTATTTATTTACCCTGTTGCTGCCAAAATGTCAAGAAGTCCAGACTCCTGTCAATTCTTTTAACCTGCTGTAATGACCTTTAAAATTTTTTTCCATGGGCAATGTGGCGCCTGTCAATCTGTTACTGCCCGTTCCTGCAATAATCGATACATCTACTCAACGGATGGTCTCACCCATATAAATCCCTCCAATTAATGCCACATTGCCTTCTCACCATCCTGAGGCTCAAACCTAAGCTCTTCTACAGCAGGGGTCCCCAGCCTCTGGGATCTAAAGCTTGATCTGAGGTGGAGCTGATGTAATAATAACAGAAATGAAGCACACAGTAAATGCAATGCACTTGAACCACTCCCAAACCATCCCCTACACCCTGTCTCATAAAACCGGTCCCTGGTGCCAGAAAGGTTGGGGACCACTGCTCTATACCATCTTCATGGCAATAGACTCCAAGTTTTCTGTAAGACTGATATCCTGATAGTGACCCCCTACCAAACAAAGCAGTTCACTAGGGCAACCCAACTAGTACATTTGTCTACCCCTTGCCTTCTTCCATGGGCCTTCCTAGTGGCTCAGTGGTAAAGAATTGCCTGCCAATGCAGGAGAGGTGGGTTCAATCCAAGAGTCAGGAAGATCCCCTGGAGAAGGAAATGGTAACCCATTCCAATATTCTTGCCTGGGAAAACTCATGGACAGAGGAACCTGGCAGGCTATAGTCCACGGGGTCGCAAAGAGTCGGACACAACTTATCAACTAAACAACAACAACGCTTTCTTGCACATCCCTGTGACGCCTCATCTACTCACCATACTCAGCCTTCAGGCTTTCTTCAGGCAGTTACAAGGGGAGACGATTAGAGCTTTCACTGCTAAGTGCTTTCATTTAATCCTTGAAATAACCAAGTAATGTAATGCTACTATATCCCTCATTCAGATGCTTAGAGAAACTAAGTAATTTGCCAGTAAGCAGCAGATGTAAAACTTGAACTGGGAACCTTATAACCTTAAAGCCTCTGAAACAGTTAATCCCTTGGCCTTTGCACAAGCTGTTTTCACCCTGCTCAGAAAGGCCCTACTACTTTCCACTCGCCGGCAAACACCTTATCAGCCTTAAAGCTTCAGTTAATTGCTTCCATCCCCTTTGGAATTCTGCCTCCACTGAATAACTATTCTCCACTTCATTCTACCCTATAACAGTAAATATCATCCCCATAAATATTGATTTTGCTTGTCTCTTTTACTTTATTATGAGATCTTTGGGTAAAGGATATTCTATTCATACCCAGCATATTGCAGTAATCCCAAAATGTTTACAATATTACATACTGGCTAAAGCAACGTTCCCTTTGTTATAGATTAAAAAGTTGAAATAATTCACCAGAACATAAGTTAACATTTAACCTGAAATATTCAAGCTTGACAGAGTATGCATTGGTAATTTTTACTCATGTTTAAACATTAAATCATACATTCTGAATTTAAATACATATTTAAAGCTTCCTTCTGGAATGCATAACAAATGTAACAGATGTGATCTTTTTCCTTTATTTACACTAGTCAGGTATAAAGATAATTAGAAATGGTGGACGTGGAGAGAGGAACTCCGGTGATTCCACTAGGAGACAGAAGGCCCTGACTGAGGAAAACTTTAGAGTCTCTCTCCTTCGGTTGTTATTATTCCTTGTGTGAGCACCTTGCAGTAAGAGGAAGATGAGGAAATGGGTACAATTTTGTCTCAAAATGAAAGAGTTAATTTCAGCCAATGAACAACAAGAGGAAAAGTAAGCTGTTGGATTTAAGGAAAGGCAAGAATACTGTGTCCAATGAGGCAGCTTTCTCAATGCTTCTGAGTCATTTTGATTAGACTGAATTTTCACCTTACATACCAACTTATTTATGCTGTAATTTACAAGTTCTAGGCTTTTGTTTAGCTTATCTTAGCAAATACAGTATTGATCTGCATAACCTTATGTTGTGTATGTATGAATGATCTGGATGATAAACGAGATTATGCTTGACTTCCTTATCCTTTTTTCTTATCTGTTTTATCAAAAGAGCCTATATAAAGGGATCTGTCATTTTCTTCATTATCATTCATTTTTAAAAAATCAACAGGATGCAGCCATATATATAACAGAGTAGAAAAAAAAAACTGAACACATCACATGTAGCAACAGTAAGTATGGTTTAGTCAAATTTTCTTTCAGTCTTGTGTGTACAATGTCGTGAGATGTATTTTTCACTATGTGTCTCCATCAAAGATGTCACAAAAGCCACAGAGTTACTTATGAACAAGAAAAGATTCAGTGTCCACATGAAAACCACTGTACCTAACGGCATTACTACCATTTAAGAAATCAAGATAACTCTCATTATGAAACAAAGTCCAATTACAGAAATATATTAATTAATCCTGTACTAGGAAAGTTTCTAAATACCCTTATAATAGTCAACTTAAACTCAGGGGATTTTATATGTTAGCAAGACTATAATTTGCTTTACAGTGCGGTAATAAATCACATTGAGAAGCAATTTATTTTATACTGCGGAAAATCTGAGTATTTATCTCTTTCATACAATTTTTTAAAGGGTTCATCTCGGACAAAGAAGAAAACTCAATATGGAATCAAAAGCAAATGATAAATATTTTATCTTACCACAATTTTAGTATAACTTTCCCAGACAAACTAAAACCAAACTATCACCTCCAAAAGATGATACCAGTAAATAAACTCTTTCAAATTTCAAACCCAATAAAGAGAACTAAGAATCTCTAGAACGTTCTGTAATTAACATCCTGACATTTATACTATTTAAACGTTCAGTGTATAGAGCTATATTTTGTGTCTTTATCATGCCTCTGAGATTTTCCATGGGCTAAATCCCCTTTGGGGGAGCTGGAATTGCATCAAGGCCTAATATATACCAATACGCAGAATATGGAAGAGTGTTTCCTGGTAAGCACATCAATATTCACTCATTCATTCATTTTCTCTCTTCCTCTCTGTACGTGTATAAGCACACACCCCAGATGTCTTGAATTTATTGAGCACATGTGGCTCCCCATGACCTGGTCACTACCTACCTCTTCTGAATCTTCTGTCTACACTGGGTTACTTTACATCTTTGTTTTTGTTCTTCTCCCCTTTAGCCTGGAAAATTGCTACACATTTTTGAAGACTCAGGTCAGATCCCTTAAAAGGACCTTGATAGGACCATTAGAAAAAAGCAAAACAGAATTCTGAATTTTTTGGATAAGTGTTCATGATGGATTATTTTTAAATTAATGGCTAAAATGAAGCTTAAAGATTATTCACAACTGTGAATTAACCTATCCTGACTTGGTATATATACATATTTATGGTTAACTAAGGATTGGTAATAATCTCCATATAATATATTTAATTATAAAAATAGAAATTATGTATATTAAACAGGAAAAGAATGTAATAGGCTGGATATTTCTTTACTAATGAACACTTTACAAAGTATATTATGGTTTTGTATTTGTTTTGCTTTTTTGGTCTAGCTGATTCTTTTAAACTGTAGCTATAAAACATTTACGAGAGGAGAAAGTATAATGAATTCCTATGTACTACTTTCCTGTTTCAATTATCAACACCTATTCATTTAGTTTTACCCACATCACCAACCTCTCTATTGGACCACTCTGAATCTTTGCAGACATTAACTATCCTTACCTTATCTTGTTTATCATCATTAACTATCTCCATACATCCCTCTAAATCACTTTAAACACAATCAAAATATTACTTCACACACAAAATTGAGTATTTCCCAATATTACTAACTATCTAATTAGTGGTCAAATTTTCCCTGATTACCTTACAGATTTTATTATGGTGTCATCAGTACACCGAAACAAGGTCCGTATACTGCATCAAGCTGATACTACCCTTAAGTCTTTGAAAATTAACCTATGAATTCCTCTTCCACCTTTTTTTTTTTTATTACAATATATTCTTTGAAGAAATTGCCACATTGCATTAAGGTTCCTATGTCTTAGAGAATTGTAGTTTCATACTAGAAAGATGGTGGTTCAATGGTAAAAGAATCCACCTGCAAACCAGGAGACACAGGAGACATGGGTTCGATCCCTGCGTAGGGAGGCCCCCGGAGGAGGAAATGGCAACCCACTCCAGTATTTCTGCCTGGGAAATCCTATGGACAGAGGAGCCTGGTGGGCTATAGTCCATGGGGTCACAAGAGTCAGACACAACTTAGTGACAAACAAAAACAACTAGTAAGATAATCGTTATTATACTTGCTCATTCTGTTGCTTATGATGAGTACTACTGAACAGAAGAGGTCACTATGACAACAGTCAGGAAAGTATGTTTAAAAGATATGGATCAATGACTAAGGATGACATCTACAGAGAAGAAACAACAAACATTTGCAAGGACTTTGTTTTTCTATTACACCAGGACATGCAAACTAAGACTCTTGGAGAATGGTTTAAAAAAAAAATTACAAATTTAAATCCTAACTAAAATTATACTTATAATAGTTCCTAGTAATAATGTAAAGACTCCAAAAGTTATTTGATTTTTAGATAGCTCAGTTCTTAATGTCTCTATTATGGCCCACTGGTAAAAATGCTCCACTTCAGAAATACTCAATTATATATGTGTAAATGTAGGTATCCCTCACCTAATAACCATATATGTACATACAAGGCAAACACATGAGAGAATATTATGTTTGGCACTATAAAACTTCTTTCAACCTCACTACATAAGAAACCATTAACCTAAGTTTTACTCCTGGGATACTTGAAAAGTACTACTAAGGTATAACAGTGTTTAGTTTTATAAATAAAACCATGAAAACCTGTAGACCTTGGTGCAGCTGTACCAATGCCAACAGCAGTACTTCTTTTTAATTCCCAGGAAGTTATGCCTCAACTGCTACACGAGTACAACTACCATATTAGAAAAGAAATAACAGCCCCAGAGGAATGTGCAAGGCCCCACCTACCATAGACCTGGGCTTGCTGATGGCCACCAGACTAGTGAGGAAGTCTTCGTCGTGCAGCTGGCTGAAAACATGGGCGTCATAGGCTACCATAATGGAGACTTCTTCCATCATCTTGCCAGCTGGTCTTCCCACAGCAGCAGCTGCTGTCCCAGCTCCAGACCAGACTATCCAGGGGAAAATCCTATTGCAGCTTGGTGCCAGTGCACACACCCACCTGAGTTTGAGGGGGTGGAGTGTCAAAAATCCAGAGGAGGGGAAAAAAAAAAGCAGCTGCTATCACAGGCTTGTCTAGCAATTCACCCCCAGTAGAAAACTGAGCGAGGTCTCTTATCTACGGAGGAAGTATATACTATAAACACCTTCTGCATTCTTAACAGAGCAGCTGGAAAATTTAGTTTTTGGAAATCTTCTTTAAACTTCAAAAAAGTCTCCTAACTGGAAATATCCTAGAGCAAAAATGAAAAAAAGGAAACCCAAAACCACAAAAATTGATGTTATGTTCTTGATAATCAGAATTTTTTTTAAGTTTATCTTCTTACTTCAGTATTACTTATATCAAGATTTGTCTTCTTGGAGAAGATGTAGATTTTCTTACTGCTTATTTTTTTCACGTTCACAGAAAATAAATAGAGGGCAACATTTAATTTTTCAGAGTTTATCGAATTCTTGGTGTAATTAAAAATTATCTCAAGAAGTGTGAAAAACAAAAAAAGGTTCCTTTTCCCCTCTGAGTATTTCTGTTAAAAACAAAAAGTACCAAAATATAAAAATGAAACAGACTGCAATATCAGTTAATAACCATTTCCTCTTCTCCCACTAAAAAAGCAACAAATATTTTAAACAGAATTCTTGATTTTGAGAGAATTTAGTTTTCCACTGTTATTCTGAAAACAACACAAGGTTGTCATTTCTAAACTGATTATTATTCTCCCATGATAAAAGTTCTCTTTGTCTACTTTTAAGCTTAGAGATTTCTTTTAATTACCCAAATCAGCAGATAGTAATGAACTATTGGTGCCTTAGCTATGAGAAGCGTCTTTTTAAGTAAAGCTGAAGACAGTAAATGAACCTCAATGTGCCCTGATGAAAAATGTGAAAACTGTCCAAATTATCAATACAAGGTTGCCTAAATCACCAGGAAATATAATGTAGGCTAATTCCATGGGGAAAGTATTAAGCAAATAAAAAGGGAGGAGGGCAGATAAAGCTCCTCCCGAAGTTGTTTTGCCAGTATTTCTAATTAAGCTATTATCTTCTCTGCTTTTTCTAGAGTATGACAGTGCAATACTATGAGAAATATTTGTTAGAATCAGAAATCAACTGGGAATGTTTATCTTTAATCAAATACAATGTTCAGTCCTAATTACCCATAGCAGTATTATGTTATTTAGTTTGCTTGTTTTTCAGAAAACAAGACTTGGAATGAAATTTCTAGTGCCTATTTTTCCTTGTCTTTCAAAAGTATTTCCACCTAGATGAATATGATTACTTAAATAGTACCCTGTTCTATTTAAATGTGATTAGAAGAGTTTTGCAGCTACCATAGCATTCCGGATTACAAACACAGTCACACAAAACACACGTACACAAAACACACACACGCACACACACACTCTCACACACACAGAAGGGCTAAAACACCTTACTGCCAGGAAACAGAAGCAAGACTAATAGGCTTATTTAAACAGAAAATGCAATGCTTTAAATAAATCCTCAAGATTAAAACAGCTTCAAACTGTGTTTGACCCATGCTGGAGCTGGTAAAGCATTTTCACTTCATTTTTTTTTCCCCTACAAGGCAGTTGTGCCTTTTAAAGCATTATTTTTCTTAAAAATTCTTCCCACACTCAACACTGACTAACCAGGTAAAGATTAAATGATCATCAGGAGATGAGGTATTCTAAAGCGTCAGGCAGTTCATACCTTTTTAATTCCTTTTTATCTTTTCAGAAGTACTTGAAAAGATACTGTGACTCCCTTCGTGCATTCACTAGCACCAGAAAGCTTCCGATTTATCTCGCAGGACCACTTTCTAGCTGTGAAAGCAATTCCTCTGGCTTTCATATTTTCCTTGGCTCCAGTGACTCAGTGCTTCCACAATGGTATCTGAATCAGGTGCGCTGACAAAGACACCTGTTGTGGAAGGTAAAGAAACCACTTCCCATAATGCCTTATTCCCTGCTGGCAACCGCCCAGGGGCAAACAAGAATTATGACTGCATTTGAGCAGTTGCCTGTGCAGCCTGGGAGAACACATTCGGTTTAACAATAGGTAATCTTCTTGGTTAAGAACACTCATAACCAAGGAAAAAAAAAAGAAAGGACCAGGGAAAACAGTATTAAATCGTTTTAGGTACTGTGTTATAAAGTCATAAAACCGTTAAGGCATTGGGGCTATAAGAGTGCAAAACACTTTTAGAAACATAATCAAAGGCTGTAAAGACGGTTTTAAAATGACGAAAAAGCTAACCACTTCAAACAATTAAGTCCTTTTAGAGCTCCACGTGGGTTATTAGGTAAACAATTAGGTATTTTTACAAAGCTCCTGATTTATTATCTTCAAAATACTGTTCTAATTAGCCAGAGTGCCTTAGAATTATCCGTAACAGTTTGTGCCTCAATCCAAGAGGTCTTCTCCAATAGCCACGCTGCATACGCTTTCTAGAGCAAGGGTTCTGTACAGTTCTGTATGTATCGTTCATTTTCTGTCACCCTTAAATGTTCCTCCAGAGTTTACAGTCTGGGAAACAAAAATTTAAATGTCCTTTTTTCATACGGTTAAATGTATATCTGTGGTCCCCACCAAAAAAGCATACTTCTGTGGCTGATTCATGTTGATGTTTGCCAGAAACCAAAATTCTGTAAAGCAATTATCCTTCAATTAAAAAAAATTTTTAGCAAACCAATGATCTATTTTTTAAAAAACTGTCTTTACACTACCTTTTCCTCTTTTCCTAAAGATTCTTTCCTCCAGTCTCAGAAATAAACAGCTATTACCCCCCTTTCAGACTTCAGGAGTCACTGTACACAGTCATGTTTACATACAGTACTTCACTGCCTTGCAAGACATCTTTCTGACTCATCTGCCTTTCCCCAGTGAGTTGAGACCCACGGATCTCCCCGGATGGTTCCCACCTGAGCTTCTGCAGTCACTGACTTCACACCACTCAGCTCCACTGAAAGAAAGGTATGGGGTGGGGGGGATTACCTGCGATCAAGGACTGTACTGCCGACAGCACCAGTTGCTGCTAAAATTTACCAGGAGACGATTGTGTATTAAGTGAGCAGCAGAAAATAAAGCATTCGTGGTAACCAATATAGGAGCTCCAGTTCCAGCAGGAACGAGCTAGCTGTCTGTCCCAGGGCAAGTCACTTAACCTCCCAAGGTTTCAATTTCCTCGTGGTCATGTAAATTGAGAGGGATGGAATAGATGAGAGGTTTTCCTGTATGCTCAGTGTGCTCAGAGTCAAAAGCAGTGTGTCCTTTTCTGCTCCAGTAAATAGGCTTATTGGAGGATTTGAAGGTGAGAATACCTTTTTAATCTCTATCAGAATGAAACACAAAGGGTAACATTAATCCCAAATGTTAGGAAAGTACCCCCCACGGTTGTTATAATGTGTCAACAAATGCTGTCTACTTTGTACCCTAAATTGGATTTTCTAATATCAACTCTTTTGCTTTTAAAAGATTTGGTGACAGTTGCTTCACTTTTTATTAGTTACTCTTTATAGTCTTTCTATTCAGAAGCCAAACTGGCTATAAAATAATTTTCAAAAGGCATTGGATTTTCTAATATCAACTCTTTTGCTTTTAAAAGATTTGGTGACAGTTGCTTCACTTTTTATTAGTTACTCTTTATAGTCTTTCTATTCAGAAGCCAAACTGGCTATAAAATAATTTTCAAAAGGCTTCTAGATCTCATTAAGATAAAAAAAAAACAAGTATTAATAAATATCTCCAATGATTTTTGAATGCTGTTTTAAAATTTTTTTACAGATTTTACTCTGTTAGCTGATTTTGTTCCAATGGCCATTTTTCTGGGATTATTCCTATTTAACAAAAATATAACTGGGTCATACTAAATGAGTGTGAGTCTAAGAAACCATTCCTGGCCTTCAGAGAACATCTATTCTCAAGAGACAAATTTAGTAAAAGCCAAAACAAAAATCAAGAGAAGCCTGAATAAGATGTGAACATTTTTTATTTCTGTGTTCTCCCCAAATGCAGCAAAGTAAAGTAGTTTAATTATGGGAGCAGTATTTTGTTATCCACCATCAAAGCAGCAAATAAATACATTTAAAAAATGAACACACATCATTAAAAAATTATCTCACCTCACAAGAGTGGCTTTAAAGACCCTTTCTCCCATGCCTCAGGTTCTACCTGTTGAACATTCTCATCACAACAGCCATAAAATCAGGATAAGATAGAAGACAAAACCACCAGGACAAAAATATGGCCTGGAGGACAGAAAGGTCTCCTGTGCCTCCACCACGTACTGACAAAGCCTGGTAGAGACCGTTTTTTTCTTCCCCAGGGGTTCGTCTAATCATTCAGTAATATAGATTTCAGTAATATCGTCTAGTCAAGGCTATGGTTTTTTCTGTGGTCATGTATGGATGTGAGAGTTGGACTGTGAAGAAGGCTGAGCACTGAAAAATTGATGCTTTTGAACTGTGGTGTTGGAGAAGACTCTTGAGAGTCCCTTGGACTGCAAGGAGATCCAACCAGTCCATTCTGAAGGAGATCAGCCCTGGGATTTCTTTGGAAGGAATGATGCTAAAGCTGAAACTCCGGCACTTTGGCCACCTCATGCGAAGAGTTGACTCATTGGAAAAGACTCCAATGCTGGGAGGGATTGGGAGCAGGAGGAGAAGGGAACGACAGAGGATGAGATGGCTGGATGGCATTACCAACTCGACAGACGTGGGTTTGGGTGAACTCCGGGAGTTGGTGATGGACAGGGAGGCCTGGCGTGCTGCAATTCATGGGGTCGCAAAGAGTCGGACACGACTGAGCGACTGAACTGAACTAAACTGAATATAGATTCTATGTTTATAGAATCTATAAACATCTTTATAGATTCAATTAATAATATAATAGGTTCAATTCAATATAAATATTCATGGAGTATACACAACTCAGTTTTAACGGACTGTCGCAAATGTTCATGGTATTGACACAGAGGTAAAGAACTCTAAGAAAGACAAAATTCTACCCTTTCTTAATCACAGAAAAGCAATATTCCAAGGTTTCTCTTTACATGTAGGAGTGCACATTACTAAAACCTAAGTGCTCTCAGTGGAGGAAGAAGAGATAAAATGAGAGAGAAACCATAGAAGTATCAATAGAAGAAAACTTTTTAGAAGATTTTGGATTTCAGAATAGTCCAGTAACATACTGAGTTTTACAAAGGGAAAAGAACAAGAAGTAGAAGATAAATAAAAGAAATCTTGGTTCTTTTCAAAATCATGCAAATGTAAATAAAGAAAACCATTATTCTTGTGTCAAATTCCAACCATTGAGCTCATTATCTTTCTTATCTTTGCCAGTAATTGCTAGGCAAATTCAAAACCTCAGAAAACACAGATTATTTAAAAAAAAAAAAATCCCTAGAGTTAAACTAAGAAAACAAAAACCAGTGGGACACAAATACTTGCTTAACTGTTATACTGGGTGTCTTACTTCTTCATTTGCATCTCACTGCAAAGAATGATGGTGAGGTACATTCCAGACTATGAAAGAGTGGCTACAAGTTTTAACAAGTCAGCTTTCTACCATATTTGTAACTCGAAAACCCACAGCTAACTATTAAAAACAAAACAGGTCCAACATGGAGTCCCTTATGCTAAAACCCCATGTCACCAAAGACTGCTACAGTTTCTACTCTCCCAGAAATGAAATCTTAAACCAGGAAGCACCTGATCAGCACAAGTTAGGTGATCTGCCTGGCAGACCAGGTGACTTTCCCCTAAGGGAAAGTGATCTTGCAGTAACCACTCCACTTTTTTGTCTAGTGTAACTTTCTGGGTTCTGCTCCGTCGTGCCTATAAAAGTACAACTCCTCAGAGCGCCATTCTATCTCCTAGACTGGCTGCTTCCCATGCGTGAATTGTTGAATAAAGCCAGTGAGATCTTTAAAATTTACTCACTTGAATTTTGTTTCTTAACATATTCACTTAAATTTTACCTAACCAAAAATAATAATTTCAAGTGCTCCTAAGCATTCACTGTTGAAGCCTGGCTTGGAGATTTTGACCACTACTTTGCTAGTGCAATTACATGAGTGCAATTGTGTGGTAATTGTAGCAAAGTAGCACACTAGAAAAATAAGGCTAGCAAAGCAGCACACTAGCAAAGCAATGCTAGCAAAGTAGCACACTAGTAAAGTAATGCTCAAAATTCTCCAAGCCAGGCTTCAACAGTATGTGAACCATGAACTTCCAGATGTTCAAGCTGGATTGAGAAAAGGCTGAGGAACCAGAGATCAAATTGCCAACATCCTCTGGATCATCAAAAAAGTAAAAGAGTTCCAGAAAAACATCTGCTTTATTGACTACGCCAAAGCCTTTGACTGTGTGGATCACAACAAACTATGGAAAATTCTTAAAGAGACAGGAATACCAGACCACCTGACCTGCCTCCTGAGAAATCTGTACACAGGTCAAGAAGCAACAGTTAGAATGGGACATGGAACAACAGATTGGTTCCAAAGCTGGAAAGAAGTACGTCAAGGCTGTATATTGTCACTCTGCTTATTTAACTTATATGTAGAGTACATCATGAAAAATGCTGGGCTGGAATCAAGATTGCCAGGAGAAATAACCAATAACCTCAGATATGCAGGTGACACCACACTTATAGCAGAAAGCGAAGAAGAATTAAAGAGCCTCTTGATGCAAGAGGAGAGTGAAAAAATTGGCTTAAAACTCAGCATTCAGAAAACTAAGATCATGGCATCCAGTCCCATCACTTTATGGCAAATAGATGAGGAAACAGCAGAAACAGTGGCAGACTTTTATTCTTTGGGGCTCCAAAATCACTGCAGATGGTGATTGCAGCCATGAAATTAAAAGACACTTGCTCCTTGGAAGAAAAGCTATGACCAACCTAGACAGCATATTAAAAAACAGAGATGTTTCTTTGCCAACAAAGGTCCACATAGTCAAAGCTATGGTTTTCCCAGTAATGTATGGATGTGCTGCTGCTGCTGCTAAGTCACTTCAGTCGTGTCCGACTCTGTGCGACCCCATAGACGGCACCCCACCAGGCTCCCCTGTCCCTGGGATTCTCCAGGCAAGAACATTGGAGTGGGTTGCTATTTCCTTCTCCAATGCATGAAAGTAGTTGGACTATAAAGAAAGCTGAGTGCCGAAGAATTGATGCTTTTGAACTGTGGTGTTGGAGAAGACTCTTGAGAGTCCCTTGGACTGCAAGGAGATATAACCAGTCAACCCTAAAGGAAATCAGTCCTGAATATTCATTGGAAGGACTGATGCTGAAGCTGAAACTCCAATACTTTGGCCACCTGATGCGAAGAACTGACTCATTAGAAGAGACCATGATGCTGGGAAAGACTGAAGGCAGGAGGAGAAGGGGACGATGGAGGATGAGATGGTTGGATGGCATCACCAACTCGATGGACATGAGTTTGAGTAAGTTCCAGGAGTTGGTGATGGGACAGGGAAGCCTGGTGTGCTGCAGTCCATGGGGTTGCAAAGAGTTGGGCACGACTGAGTGACTGAACTGAACTGAAAGCATTCACTGCTATTTGCTATTAATATCACCCTCAGTGAAGATGGTTTCAAACACAATCCAGGAATACAAGTAATGCTGCATCTTGTCTCATTTTGAGCAGAATATACAACTGAATTGTAATTACAAATACCTTCACCTTAATTTCTAAAGCATTTGAGTAACTTTTTAAAAGTTTTACTGACCACTAAATCAAACCATTCCACACGGAGTATGTTTCAGATTCCTTTTTTTCACAAGGTCAGAAGGTAGGTTTAGGGAACAATGAACTGTAAGCTCCTTTTCATTCAAGTGTTCATTTGTCTCAAGTTCTTCCTGTAGGGCTGGTGACCCAACCTGGATAACTCCCTTCCAAATGAGCCCTCAGATCCCTGTAGTAGGTCATACACTGAAGCATGAAGCCGTAGACTTGGCTAAAATTCTTCAGTTAAAACTGGAAGAATTTCATGGTATGTGAATTATATCAATAAAAATAAAAACAGCAGCATTTACAGAATGCCTACAACATGCATGAGATGGGCTTATAGATTTGTAATATAGTAAAATATAACTAGTTATAATAATGACTGGAGGAGAAGGGGACGACAGAGGACGAGATGACTGGATGGCATCACTGATCCAATGCACATGAGTTTGAGCAAGCTCTGGGAGATAGTGAAGGACAGGGAAGCCTGGTGTGCTGCAGTCCATGGGGTTGCAGAGTCAGACATGACTGAGCGACTGAACAACAACTTACCCTAAAATTCTATAATAGCTAGTGTTTAACAAGTACTCACTCTGCCCTAGACACAGACTCTCATTTAATCTTCACATAAGTCAACAAACTAGGTACTACAAATATCCTTGCTTTATAGATGAAGTAACTAAAGTGTGGAGAAGTTTAGGGATTTGACTCTGTTCTCAACAGTCAGAAATGGAATTGACAGGATTCCAAAACCAGCCTGTCTGGCTGCAAAGTGCGTGCCGTGCGCTTCATGACTAAAGTAAGATAAGGGAAGTAAGCAAACATGCAGGGAGAATCAGGCCTGAGCCAGACACCATTGCCCCTTCCATGCTGGGATCTCCTTCACACTCACACACTTCAGGTCACACAATACAATGCACTGTATTTGTCAAGTCACTTTAGGATTATAATAGAATTAAGTCCTTCTGCAGACAGGAAAGTCTTCATGGGGAAAAAAATGGATTCGTTTTCATAAGAAAAGTAATTTTTTTAAGAGAAAAAATAAAATTAGCCTGGTCAGAGTGGTGAACTGATATTTAGATACAGTAGGAAATAAGGTTTCAAAGGCAGTTTTGAATCAGCCTGTGGTAGGTTTCTAATCTCAGGTCAACAAATTTGGAATACAAGGTATGTAGGCCAAGGGCAGATCGTGCAGACTACAGGGTTTTTGTCTTTCTAGCCTCCACTTTTTTTTTTTTTTGTCATTAGGTCATTAGAGAAAGCACAGTATAATGGTTAACACATAGACTCCAGGATTCAAAATACCCAGGTTTGATACAATACTTTGCAACATACTAGCTTTTTGACCATGAGCAAGTTCCACAGGCTGTCTCACTATTGGTCTTCTCATCCATAAAATGAGAAAATGATAATAGTACCAATGTTATGAGGAATAAGATAATGTATATAAAAGTCCTTACTAAGCCACCAGGCTCCATAAAGTATCTGATTAGTGACAGTTGCTATTATTATCAACATTAGTAAAAATGATGGAGAGTTCCCTGGTGGTCTAGTGGTCAGGATTCAGCACTTTCTCTGCTATGGCCTGGATTTAATCTCTAGTCAGGGAATTGAAATTCTGCAAGTCACGCCATGTGGCCAGAAAAGAAAAAAAGAGAAAAGGCTGGAGGGGTAAGATCATCTGTCAAAAACGAAGAAGATGGAATATAACCTTTAGAAATGAGGCGGGGGCTGTTCTCAGTGTATGAGGGCAGTCAGTACCTCCATTTCTATTTTTTTTGTCCAATTAAAAAATTCAGGAGGGAGAAATAAAAAGTGTCATACAACTTCAATCCTGTACCTGTTTTCCCAACACAATTAATCTTTCTAGATGTTGCTTTGTTTGGGAGTGATTTGGTAATTTACACAAATCCTTCTGTCAGAAATAATTGAAGCAGGTTAGTGGAGGTAAAAGACTGATAATGGGGTGGGAGGGGACCTCTTACAGTTAGCTTCCCTCTCCAGTTTCCTGACTACAGTGCAAACAGAGCCTAATCAATTACCTTTTATTAAATTGAGCAATTGTGACAAGAACAGGGAACAAAGACAGCATTTGTTGTATAACGATATCCATCTGTTAAAACCTGATCAAGAAAACACTTACAATGGCCTATCATGTGCAAATACATAATCTTTCTTCATAATTGTATTATAATAAGATTTTCCAGCATTCATTTGTATCTTAGAGTCAAAAGAAATATCCTATGCAATAGTTTAGAGTAACAGCTTATCCACAAGCTTAGAACTGACCAATAAACCTGTAATCTACTTCGGTTCAAAGATATCAACTGAATTTGATTGGGGGTGAAGGTGGAAGGAGAGGAAAAATAACACACATTTAACAGTTGTTGTGCCAGGGGTGGGGGGGGGGGGGTGCTTTAACTATTTTGTATTTCTTTTAGTTTTAACGGCAATACTATTCGACTGGTTTTATTATCCCCAGTTTACAGAAGGGGAAACCACTGCCATAAGAGTTTATTTGAGGTCTTACCAGTAGTAAATCAGAACCATGATTAAAACTGATATACATGATTACAAAGGCTCTGGGTGTTGGGTTTTTTTTTTTTTCATGTTTTTTGTTTTTTCTCCACCTACAACAAGTTCTTCATAACATGAATTTAACAGAGAAGAAAAACAGTTCAACTTGGAGATCCTGAAATAGAACTTTAAAATTTCTAAAGTGAGATTCTGTATTTCTCTTCTCTTTTGTTTTAAATGTTATATTAAATGTTTTAAAATTTTGTTTTTAATATTATATCACTGTATATTGAAAATATGAACTAAAAACTCATTGCATCCAATAACGTTTATTACTAGGCATTTGCAAATTAAAGAAAAAAAAAAGACTGGAGCCAAACTTCTGACAACTGCGATGTACATACTCAGAGTCTGCCACAACAACAAATACCATGTGAACTGAGACAGCACTCTTTGAACTGTCAATGGTGGCGTTTACGACGTTAAAAATTAGCTTCTTCTTTGTTTTAAGAGCAACAGTGAATTGCTTAATTGGCTGACAGTCAAATAATAAAAAGGTATTGATAATTTTTTTTGATAACTTTTTAACAGTAGTCATAAGCAGCAATGCCCAAAGCATTGTAATTTTATTCATTTTGATAAGAATTTACTTTTTATATTCCATCTAAAATTTTTTCCAAAAAAGTGATCATTTCAGGCTTAAGAAGTGTTAGCAAGTATCATCATAGAGACTCTCTCTCTAAAATCATAGAGATCATAAAAATAGCTATAATCTTTATGCTTTAATTCCTCTTCAAACTAAGCAGGAAGTTAAGATGGAATATTAGGGCCTGCATAGCTGACTAAAAGTTTCATTTTCAGTCACTGATTCTAATACGACTACCACCTTCAGGCCTAAGGATATACATATTCTGCAAAACATCTTCCTTATTTTAAATGTTCACTGAGATCTAAGTAAAGCTTCATATATTTAGGTGAGGAAGGCCTAGTTTAATCAGGTTAAGTAGTTTACTAGTTAACCTGATACATAAAGAATCAGGCAAAACAAGCAGCCATTAATTTCTAGAATGTCTGGCTATGCATTCCTTATTGCATGCATGCTCAGTTGCTCAGTTGTGTCCGACTCTCTGTGACCCCTTGGACTTCTTCTCTCTCCAGGCTTCTCTGTCCATGGAATTTTCCAGGCAAGAATACTGGAGTGGGTTGCGATTTCCTACTCCAGGGGATCTTTCTGACCCAGGGATCAAGTTCGCCTCTCCTGAGTCTCCTGCATTGGCCAATGTGCCATCTGGGAAGCCCACATTCCTTATTATGTTGTCCTTATTATCCTGTATTAAAATCCTCAGTGTGGAGGAAACCAGAAGGGAAAGAGACACGTGCACCCCAATGTTCATCGCAGCACTGTTTATAATAGCCAGGACATGGAAGCAACCTAGATGCCCATCAGCAGATGAATGGATAAGAAAGCTATGGTACATATACACAATGGAGTATTACTCAGCCATTAAAAAGAATACATTTTAATCAGTTCTAATGAGATGGATGAAACTGGAACCTATTATACAGAGTGAAGTAAGCCAGAAAGAAAAACACCAATACAGTATACTAACGCATATATATGGAATTTAGAAAGATGGTAACAATAACCCTGTGTACGAGAACAGCAAAAGAGACACTGATGTATAGATCAGTCTTATGGACTCCGTGGGAGAGGGAGAGGGAGAGGGTGGAGAGATTTGGGAGAATGGCATTGAAACATGTATAATATCATTTATGAAACGAGTTGCCAGTCCAGGTTCGATGCACGATACTGGATGCTTGGGGCTGGTGCACTGGGACGACCCAGAGGGAGGGTATGGGGAGGGAGGAGGGAGGAGGGTTCAGGATGGGGAACACCGGTATACCTGTGGCAGATTCATTTCGATATTTGGCAAAACTAATACAATATTGTAAAGTTTTAAAAAAAAAAAACCTCAGTGTGTTCTTAAATACAAATTTTAAATATTAAAATGCTATGGAATTGTTGTTTTATATTAAACTTAGCATACATTTAGGGAGAATTTTAATTGTGCAATATAATACGAGATTATGACATATTTTTAGACCAATGTTTAACTACAATTGAGATAATGGTGAAACAAAAAATTAACTAGCTGAAATTATGTTTCTAAACAAGCAAATCTGAATAAATGGTCAGACTGTAAAACTGGATACAAATCTTTTTTAATGGCTTGTGGACAACTTTAATTTATGTATATAATGTCTTTTGCTTCTTCTAATGGCCAACTAGTTCTTTGTCATTTCACTACTTGTATTTCTCTTTCAAGGAGTGCAAAAACAGGGAAAGAGGGAAAAACTCTAATTAGTGACTTTAATTGGTGGGTGTTATTTTTTATCATCTATATCAAATAGCTAGGCTATGGGAATAAGTTAAAATTAAGAGTTAAAATAAATACAAGTCTCATTTTATGTAAATTTCAGTTATCAAATGTCCATCCAATTTTCACTTTTCTATTCCCACGTATAAAGGAGAGCTGCCTAAAATAGAGTTTACAAGAAAACTGGTTCATAAAGCAGGCTAAATAAACTTCATGTTAAGCAAAGAGTTCTGGCATTAAACTTTATAAAGGATAAAAGAAATCGCCCATTATCTGTGCTTGGAAAAACAGAACTGAAGCATTAACAAGTGTCTACTTTTATTAACTATTTTAGTCACTATTAGTGATCTTGTAAATTTTTTTTCTTTTCCTCTGGAAAAACTGTCTTAGTAAGTAAATAATCTGGTCTTACTTACTTTTGATAACTTACTATTTACTTAGTAAATAGTAAGCTGGTCTTAAAACTAACATGTTAAGGTTCAAAGAGTTTTTAAACTTCAACCATAACTTCTTATTCTCCTCACCATTCTTCTCTATCTTCGTTTTTCTCTTTGTCTATCTTTCTCTCTCATACATAGCTAAGTCGCTATAGTCATATCCAACTCTTTGTGACCCTATGGACTACAGTCCATAGGGTCACAAAGAGTAGTCTGTAGTCTACTAGTCTGTAGACTACTAGTAGAGTCTACTAGTAGTCTGTAGTCTGTCAGGCTCTTCTGTCCCTGGGATTCTCCAGGTAAGAATACTGGAGTGACTTGCCATTTCCTTCTCCAGGGGATCTTCCCAACATAGGGATCAAACCTGCAACTCTTACGTCTCCTGAACTGGCAGGTGGCTTCTTTACCACTAGTGCCACCTGGGAAGTCCCTCTTTCATACATACCTCTCTTAAAAGATTATTTTTTTGTCCTAAACTGTTTGACTCTGGCACATATGCATCTTATTTGATATGTATTTATATCAGTGTGACCCCCCCAAGAGACTGAGCCATATCTGTTAGTGTTTGAGGGTCTCCTGCAGAGGTGTGAGTCAGCAGTAGCCTGATGAGGGGACAGGGGCACTGGCAGCAGCAGTCCTGGGAAGCACGCATTGGCATAAGTCCTCTTAGAGGTTGCCTTTAGCCCTATCAAAGAGCCTGTAGACTCCAGGAAAGGGCCGCCTTAGGCCAAACAACCAACAGGGAGGGACCACAGCCCTACCCATCAGCAGAAAACTGGATTAAATATTTACTGAGCATGGCCTGCCCACCAGAGCAAGACCCAGTTTTCCCCTTAGCCAGTCCCTTGCATCAGAAAGCTTGCATAAGCCTATTATTCTCATCCATTAGAGGACAGACAGAAGAAACAAGAACTACAATCCCACAGCCTCCAGAACTAAACCCACAATCACAGAAAGCTAACCAAAATCATCACGGGGATCACAGCCTTTGTAACTTAATGAAATAATGAGCCATGCTCTGAGGGACCACCCAAAATGGACACGTCATGGTGGAGAATTCTGACAAAACATGGTCCACTGGAGAAGGGAACGGCAAACCACTTGAGTATTCTCGCCTCAAAAACCCATAAACAGTATAGAAAAGAAAAAAGATACGGCATCAGAAGATGACTCCCCCAAGTCAGAAAGTGTCCAATATGCTACCAGGGAAGAGCAGAGAAATAGCTCCAGAAAGAACGAAGAGGCTGGGCCAAAGCAGAAACCATGCTCACTTGTGGATGTGTCTGACGGTGAATTGGCGGTGAAAGTAAAGTCTGATGTGGTAAAGAACAATATTGCCTAGGAACCTGAAATATTAGGTCCATGAATCAAGGTAAATTGAGTGAACATTGATATTTTAGGAATCAGTGAACTAAAATGGAAGGATGCTTTCTAATTGTGGTGCAGGAGAAGACTCTTGAGAGTCCCTTGGACTGCAAGAAGTTCAAACCAGTCAATCCTAAAAGAAATCAACCCTGAATATTCATTGGCAGGACTGATGCTGAAGCTGAAGCTCCAACACTTTGGCCACCTGATGCCAAGAGCCAACTCACTGGAAAAGACCCTCACGCTGGGAAAGACTGAAGGCAAAAGGAGAAGAAGGTAGCAAAGGATGAGATGATAGGATAGCATCACTAATTCAATGGACATGACTTGAGCAAACTCCAGGAGACAGTAGAGGACTGGTGTGCTGCAGCCTATGAGGTCTCAACAGAATCAGACACAACTGAGCAACTGAGTAACAATGGCAAAGCTCTGTATGCCATAGTGGGAAGACTTAAACCTCTGACAAGTGAACATGCCAAGGCTAAGTGACGAGTTTGACAGGAGACTGAATGTGGCAGCACCACCTCCCACTCTAAGCTCTTAGCTCAGATAACTCTTCTGAGGTACTTCTGGGTCAAATAACCAAAAATAAAATCACTATATGTAATATCAACCACTTCAACTGAATCTTTAAGCATTTACCTCTCTTAAAACCTTAATGTACTTAATATATTAGCTTCTTAGCATTAAAAACCAATATTGTAGAATTCTATATCCAATGAATTAGAAAACATTTCTTTAGTCAGCAGTATCACTGATAGGCCATCCTATCAGAAAAGAATAACTAAAGCAAATGATGAACACAGGGTAATGTTAAGAGGTTGATGGGAGAAAAGAGACATTCATGTTAAATATACTATACGTTTTGTTACAAAACAGGCAACATCTATAAATTAACAATAAAAGCAGAAGTTGGAAGAAATTCAAAGTGAAACAAACCTCCTCTTGATTTTAATGATCAATCAAGTGTTAGTCACTCAGTTGTGTCAGGCTCTTTGCAGCCCCATGGACTGTAGCCCTCCAGGCTCCTCTGTCCATGGAATTTCCCAGGCAGGAATATTGGAGTAGGTTGCCAGAGGATCTTCCTGACCCAAGGATTGAACTCGGGTCTCCCATATTGCGGGCAGATTCTTTACTGTCTAAGCCACCCCAATAAAGAAATACATAAATTTAAGACAAATAAGTCTTTTAAGGCTTTACAAGATATAGGCTTATTAGTTATTCTGGTGGTTGCTAGGCAACATTCTCTTCTGTAGGGCTAAAGCACATGAAATTAGCATGTTTTCAGAAAAAAAAAAAAAACTTGAACAAAAAATTAGAGAACAGCATTTGAAAAGTATAAAGGAAAACACATTAACCAGCTAATCAGGCAGTAACAGAAGTTTAGTGCTTTTTGCAATAATGGTTAAACATTTTGTTTTCCACTGGTACCAAATGAGATGCTATTTCAGCACATTAATATTTTAATTTTATTGAAACAGTAATGATTATACTGACCTCTACACTCAACAGCCTAATTATTTTGAAAATCTCAAATTAGATCAGGATATACTCTAATTACTACCACTAATGGTGATCTCTATAGATCTCTTTCTCCAACAATATTTCTTCAAATTCCCAGTTTTGAGATATGTCACATGCCTGGTTACACTTTAAAAAAAAAATGTATCTGGTTGTGACATGGCATTTTAGTAAAGCTACCACTTCATGATGCTACTTAAATTGTTAAGATCTCTGAAAATTCTGTTCTTTAACATCACCATTTTGGAAAAACCTTTTTTTTTTTTTTTAAAAAAAAAAAAAAAAGAAAAAAACAGATCTTGGCTTCCCTGGTGGCTCAGTTGGTAAAGAACCTGCCTGCCATGCGGGAGACCCAGGTTCAATCCCTGGGTGGGGAAGATCCCCTGGAAAAGGGCATGGCAACCCACTCCAGTATTCTGGCCTAGAGAATTCCATGGACAGAAGAGCCTGGAGGGGTACAGTCCATGGGGTCACAAACAGTTGGACACGACTGAGTGACTAACACTTTCTTCTTTTCACTATAGCAACACAATGAGTAAAGATGAATGCTATTGAATCTATTAGGTATAATAATGGAAACTTCTTTAAAAAAGCAAAGAGGCAAATGACTGAAGGGGAAATGGCTGTAGAAATCCAACTATTGTTGGGAAAGAGAGGATAGTAAGTAGAATTCCAGTTCTATCATTTTGAGGATTCAAGGGAAATTCCCTAGCCTACCATTTTTAATATCATGCTGCAATTGTGTAAATGCTATAGGGCTGCAACTGCCAATTCCCTTATTCACAAAATCAGTTCCTCACTGAGTTTTCTTAAAGTCCACAATGAACAAACCTTGATGCAGAGGCTAGTGAGGGTCAACTTAAATGAGTCAATGAAAAGAACCTGCAAATGTGATGACTATCTTCATGGAGGGGAAGGAAGTGCCTTGTAGCTTGATTGTAATCATGACTTGTTTTGGCTCTGCAACCAAAACACCATATGAGCTTAGATACACAGCTTCTTATTTTATTTTAAAGCAACAGCATTGGACTAAATGATTGGTCAAATCCACTTTAGCTTAACAGTCCATGACTCCACTTTGAGGATACAAGACTTATCTATGTAAGAATGATTACTCAGTCTTTAAACCTTCTCAGATGGGACCCTTAGTACCAGTTACTAGAATCTTTTAAATGCTTTCTCTTTTTGTTTTACCATAGTAATAATATTGCCTCAGACCAAAATCAAGAATCCACTGTGAAGATCTAATCTCATACAGCCTCTTTCCTTTCTTTTTTTAAAAGAAATTATTCTGTTTATATTTTTTTGGCCTTGCAGCATGTGGGATCTTAGATCCTCAACCAGGGATCAAATTCATGTCCCCTGCAGTAGAAGCACAGTGTCTTAACCACTGGACCACAAGGGAAGCACCTGAGATGTGACATTTTTAACAACCATTATTTTATCTTTAAGACCTACTAGAATTAAACATGAATAGACGCATCAAATTGCAGAATTCATCCTGAGTCACAGTCACATACAGAAAAGTTTCTCAACCTTGGTGTCAGTAACATTTTGAGATGGATAACTTTTTGCTGCATGGAGTTGTCCTGTTTAAGATACTTTGTACCATTACTGGCCTCTACACACTAGAAACCAGCAGCGCCCTTCCCCTAAGGCTGGGACAAATTTTCCAAACATTGCCAAATGTCCCCTGGAAGTGAAAACTGACCTGAGTTGGGAACCCTGAACACAAAGTAAATTAAGAGAGGGATTATTTTTGATTGCAAATTTACTTCTAAGCGTCAGACTTTTGAAAATAATTTCTAGTTTCAACTCGAACGATGTTGCTTCATAAATATCGCAAAAAATAAGCCACTGATTCATACTGTGATAAATTTTCTTTCACTTTGACAAAGTCTTTGCCTCAGAGATTACAACCAGAACATTCAAATATTCTTTTTGTTTTTCAGCCTTGGTGGTGGTTTAGTCGCTAAGCCATGTTCAACTCTTGCGACACCATGCCAGGCTCCTCTGTCCATGGGATTCTCCAGGCAAGAATACTGGAGTGGGTTGCCATTTCCTGCTCCAGGGGATCTTCCCAACTGAGGAATCAAACCCAGGTCTCCTGCATTGCAGGCAGATTCTTTACCAACTGAGCTACGAGGGAAGCCCGCTTTTCAGTCTTGAGTTCAGTTCAGTTCAGTTCAGTCGCTCAGTAGTGTCCAACTCTTTGTGACCCCATGAACCACAGCACGCCAGGCCTCCCTGTCCATCACCAACTCCCGGAGTTCACTCAAACTCATGTCCATCGAGTTGGTGATGCCATCCAGCCATCTCCTCCTCTGTCGTCCCCTTCTCCTCCTGCCCCCAATCCCTCCCAGCATCAGGGTTCTTTTTCAATGAGTCAGCTCTTCGTGTGAGGTGGCCTAAGTATTGGAGTTTCAGCTTCAGCATCAGTCCTTCCAATGAACACCCAGGACTGATCTCCTTTAGGATGGGCTGGTTGGATCTCCTTGGAGTCCTTGCTGCTGCTGCTGCTAAGTTGCTTCAGTGGTGTCCAACTCTGTGCGACCCCATAGACAGCAGCCCATCAGGCTCCCCATCCCTGGGATTCTCCAGGCAAGAACACTGGGGTGGGTTGCCATTTCCTTCTCCAATGCATGAAAGTGAAAAATGAAAGTGAAGTCACTCAGTCGTGTCCGACTCGCAGTGACCCCATGGACTGTAGCCTACCAGGCTCCTCCGTCCATGGGATTTTCCAGGCAAGAGTTCTGGAGTGGGGTGCCACTGCCTTCTCCTTAATGGAGTCCTTACTGAGGTATAATTGACAAAAATGTACTTAATATATACAACTTGATATTTTGATACTAAATATTCTTAAAATTGGAAAATAAAAAATCACCTGTGAGTACCTCATTGTTATAGGTACTGTTTATATATCAGTATTAATTAGTTACAGGTTGAAATATATATTATTCAATGTCATCAATCAGTTTTATAAAGTTGCAAAAGGGAACAGAATATTCACCCTAAAAATGCCTCTTTGGCATAATGATAATTTTAGAGTTATTAATTTTAAGAAAATAGCAGACATAGGAAAAGATCTGAAAACCAAGTAAAAGCTATCCTTTTGTAAGAGACACTTATAGTCTCTCTCTGTACCAGGAAGAGAAGGATGATTCTAAATTTCTAGAAACTCTTACCACTGGAGAAGGTAAGCACTTAAGCTCTGCATAATAACCTTGTCCCTGTTTACTGTGCTTTTCCTCCCATAAATGACTGTCCTCCTAAACATTTTTTGTCTCTAGCTGGAAAAGCTATCAAAGATGGTTTCTTGGGCAATGTCGGGAAGTTGCTCTGTTTTCCTGGATATCTCCCATGTATATAGGATGTGTGCATGTTATCAAACTCCTATTTGTTTTTATCCTATGAATCTGTGTTTTATTATAGGAGGTGTCTCAACCAAGAACCTCAAAGGATAGATGGACAATTGTTGATTCCTTCCTTACAGTAGAATTAATGAATTTCAGAGACACGAGGTTCTGAATGGTTTTCAGATTCTTACGTTTCTGAAGGTGGTCAGAATATAACACCCCAAATATGCTGATGTGACTTAAGGATTATTTAAAGCTGAAGGCAACTGAGAAACAGCAGACATAGGAGGAGCTCCTGTCCTCCCCTTATCTGCCGAAAAGAAGCGCATGTGCCTGCATGCTCAGCTGTGTTCGACTGTGACCCCATGGACTGTAGCCGCCAGACTCCTCTGTCACAGGATTTTCCTGGTAAGTATGCTGGAGTGGGTTGCCATTTCCTCCTCCAGGGGATCTTCAGGGATTAAACCCACACCTCCTGCATTGGCAGGCAACTTTTTTCCACTGTGCCACCTGGGAATCCCAAAAGCAGGACATACATTTCTCTTTTGCAAAGGAAATTTCCTTCAGTAAATGTGTCTCCTCTACAACCCTTATCTACCATGCTTTCCTCACGCATTTTCTAGTCATCTTCCCACAACTCACTTTCCTAGAAGCCCCAGTCCCCTTTTCCTGTCTTGTCACAATTTCTTGTGGGTGTACATGCTCAATTGCTCAGTCGTGTCCAACTCTCTGTGATCACATGGACTGTAGCCTACCAGGCTCCTCTGCTCACGAATTATCCTGGCAAGAATACTGGAGTGGGTTGCCATTTCCTACTCCAGGGATCTTCCCAACTAAGGGATCGAACCCACATCTCTTGTGTCTGCTGCATTCTCAAGGGGATTCTTTACCACTGTGCCATGGGAAGCCAAGTGGGCCCCAGGTCCAAATGCTTCATTGGTTTTTCACTTCTTTTCTGTGAAGTTTCCAATCATGTAAAAATATTAACATCAATGAAGAAATATACGACTTTTGTCAGTTTAACTCACAGTTCCCAAGAAACCAAACCTGAGCGGGTAGAAGAAAGGTTTTCTCCCCACCCTCATTTCCAACAAATAATTTGTTGATGTATTTATCATCAAAATGGTGACAATTTTATTTATTCATAAGTACATACCACTATGAATTCACAGAGTATTGGCACTGACTATAAATCTAGTTCCTGATTTATACATTGTTAGGGAACCCACTGACTGAAACCACAAGCCCCGGCCAGGCATGAGAGTAACCACTTGCGTGAGTTATCTTACAAAAGGAGGTCCTGGTAAGGAACACAGAAATAACAAAATGCCGACAACTAGAATAATTCAGGAAAGGCCAAAGGGAGAGAGGAGACACCAGTCCATAAGTCCCACACCAAACTCCCTGAATCCCCATTGGAATCCATCTTGGCTGGGTGATGCATGCACCACCAGGAAGGACCTGAGTCACGGTGACTGATCAGAGACAACCTGGAAACTAACCCCATCACCATAATACCCGA
Organism: Bos indicus; assembly: GCF_029378745.1. Taxonomy (NCBI): domain Eukaryota; kingdom Metazoa; phylum Chordata; class Mammalia; order Artiodactyla; family Bovidae; genus Bos; species Bos indicus. Next base: position 56,910,312 of record NC_091775.1, on the reverse strand, counting down.
GACTGTGACCATGCGGCAGAGCAGTCCTCCTGGGTTCCCTCACGTGATGCTTTTGGCCTGGGCACTCCTTCCCAATGAAGTCTCTTGGTTTGTCAGTACATGTGTCTCCTCAGATAATTCATTTCTTAGTGTTAGATAAGAGCCCATTTCATGTCCTGAAAGGGGTCCCCCTTCCTGCAACAAGATGGGAAAACCAAAGCCTAGGACTTAGGCAACTAAAAAAGTAAGAACAAATTACATTTTAAAAATGAGAGGAAGATCAAAGTGAGAAAGTGGTATAAGAAGGAAGAAGAAACAATGCTAAGTGGGAAAAAAGTAATTCTTTAATGGAGTGTGGCAGGGTATAGCAAACTAAGTTTGACTAACTGTAGACCTCAGCCTCTGGGATCTGTACAGAACAAGAGCTAGAGAGATGATGGATGTAGTTATAGAGGTTTGATAAGATCAGTGCTTCCTACTGAAACCTAGCAGGAGCCTGTGGGGCCCCGCCAGGTACAAATGCTTTTTGTGTTCGCTTTTTCTTGTGTGTAAGAAAAAGTTTTCAGCCTCCTAGACCTTCTCTCATTTCCAAAGGGCAGATTCAAACAATTACTAACTAACAGTGAAGTCGCTCAGTCATGTACAACTCTGCAACCCCATGGACACATGGCTCCTCCGTCCATGGGATTTTCCAGGCAGGAATACTGGAGTGGTTTGCCATTTCCTTCTCCAGGGGATCTTCCCAACCCAGGGATCGAACCCAAGTCTCCTGCATTGCAGGCAGACGCTTTACTGTATGAGCCAGCAAGAGGAATGCACAAACAAAGCAGGAGCAGTCAAGAAATAAGAGCACACTGATAAAGAAGGGTTCTGTTCCTTATCAAGGGACTGTTGCTGTGATTCAGTCACTCAGTCGTGTCTCTTTGCAACCCCATGAACTGCAGCATGCCAGGCTTCTCTGTCCTTTACTATCTCCAGGAGTTTGCTCAAACTGAAGTCCATTGAGTTGCTGATGCCATCCAACCATCTCATCTTCTGTCTCCCCCTTCTCCTCCTGCCCTTAATCTTTCCCAGCATCAGGGTCTTCAAGGGATATATATAACAATACCTTTGTGTTCTTCTGCTAGAATTAAGGCCCCCACTCAGATAGAGGATGGTAACTTCAGGCTGAGTACAAGATTCCTCCAACACCATTCTGTTACTTGATCACCAACAGATCAGAAGAAGGTCACACACTTGCAACCCTCAGCCCAAATTTTTCCTACAAAAACTTTTCCCTGAAAACCATCAGAGAGTTCAGGATTTTTTGAGCAAGAGCACTTGTTCTCTTCACTTGGCCCTGTAATAAACTTTTCGGGCTCCAAACTCTGATATTTTGGTCTGTCTGGTCTCACTGTGTGTTGGGTACAAGAACTTTTGATTGACAATACCATCAAGGGGAAACTGCTGCTGGTGAAGATCTGTAAAATCAGGTGGATAGAGTCTCCATTCTTTTTGGTTTATACTACTTGATTAACTTGATTTGCTGCTATTAGGTGGTGTGCAGGATTGGAGGAAGAGTGTGGTGTTTTAAACTTAAATTTGGAAAGGTTTTTTCATGTGTTTTTCCTGGGGCGTTTTAATCTAAAGGTATTTAACTTAAAAATATAATAAATAAAATAGAAAAATAAAAGCAAATCCTATAAAATGTAGTGGTGAACCTTTACCGCCTCTGTATGAGTTTTAAGTTGCATTTTATTTCATTTCTTTCTCCTATGCTGCACGTACCATGTAGCCTGCGGGGTTCCGTTCCCCGACCAGGAATAGAACCTATGCCCTCGGCAGTGAAAGCGTGGAGTCCCAGCCACTGGACTCAAGGAATTTCCTTAAGTTGTATTTTAAATTGGTCCAGGTATTCCAATATGTAATTGGTCAGTCTAATCTGAGAGCATATGGATGCGAATAGGGCTACATAATATTTTAAAGTTAAGAGGGATACCAAAAACTCAGCCTCTGTCTACCAGTGCCAAATCTAATCTTGGAGACAAAGTTTTGGGTGAAATAGAAAAGAAAAGATTTATTGCTTTGCCAGGCAAAGGGGGACACAGCAGGCTCATGCCTCTAAAACTATGTGTCCCAACGGGGAGGTTTTCCTGAGAGTTTTATAGCAATGATTCCAGGGCAGAGTTGCTAATAAGTATCAGGGTGTGTGTAGGGCCTGCACTCCTTTAATCTGACCTCTCCTGATGAGCGTCTCTGGCTTCTTGGATTTGGCCTCAGGTGGTCGCCTCCTTTGTGTCTTCACTCCCTCCCTTCTCTGATTAGCAACTGTTTGAATCTTCCCTTTGGGACTGAGGGAAGGTCATGGAAGCTGGAGTCTATACCTTACAAACAAGAAACAGGGGACAGAGAAAGGGTCCGTGGCCTGGAGCCCCAGAGTCTCCTGCTCAGTTTCAATAATACAAAATATCTTTTCATTTGAACTGTCCATTTATGAAAGCTATGCTCTTGTTAGTACAAACAAATAAAAATGGGTCACTGCATAAGCATCAATCAATCATGAAAAACTGACTTAATGCAAATACTAAAAGGCAGTTTACACTTTACTTTTTTAAGTGGTACTTTAGCGAAATTCAAGAGAACACACAGTTATTGTTTTTCCTACATACAGAAGACAGCGTTAAACATCTGGGGTGCCAGAAAGAAAAACTCAAGAATTCAGGCTATTAAAATACTGTAGGAAGACAATGAAAGAAACGTTTATACACAATGAAAATCCATGGATTAATCCCTCATTTCCCATAAAAAATAAACAAATACCTTTTAATCTCATTTTGTTTAAAATGTCTTTGATTTGAGCCTTTCTTTTCACGCACTCTCAAGAGCCTGTGTCTTTCTTTACCAGGTTCAGAAAACAATGGCCACTGAAGGGGAATGGAATACTTACTTCAAGATTCCATGAAATCACAGGTGGAATTTAGACTTGATGGTGTAAGAGCTGTACTGGGCCTCTGGGGTCCTCTAACTTAACTGCTTATGTCAAAGGCCCCCAATAAAGCTATTCAGTGGTGAAGTTAAGGTGGTAATCAGCCCTCCTGACTGTTAAGCAAGGGCACTGAAAAGTGAAAGTGAAGTCGTTCAGTTGTGTCCGACTCTCCGCGACCCCATGGACTGTGGCCTGCTAGGCTCCTCAGTCCAGGGGATTTTCCAGGCAAGAGTACTGGGAGGGAAGGGAAGTGAAGTGAAGTGAAGTTGCTCAGCCCTGTCCGACTCTTTGTGACCCCATGGACTGTAGCCTACCGGCTCCTCTGTCCATGAGCTTTTCCAGGCAAGAATACTGGAGTGGGTTGCCATTTCCTTCTCCGGGGGAACTTCCCAACCCAGGGATCGAACCTGTGTCGCCTGCATTGCAGGCAGACGCTTTCCCATCTGAGCCACAAGGGAAGCCCTAAGAGTACTGGAGTGTGTTGCCATTTCCTTCTCCAGGGGATCTTCCGGATCCAGGGATCGAACCCAGATCTCCCATATTGCAGGCAGACGCTTTCACCGCCTGAGCCCTAAAGGAAGCCAAAGCCTGTCTTGCCTTTGTTCTGTGTACAGGATACACTCACTCCAGTCTTTCACAGAGCACAGCTAAACTCTAAGGGCTAAATAAGGTGATGATAAGCTTCCTCCAGTGCCTTTTGGACTGGAGAAGCTCTAGGCCTGAACAGGGCCATCAGAATGGCCCATGGTAGCTGCCCTGTTAGACTGCTACAGATTTCCAACACTAGACCAGAAATGGGTTAGTTTCTACTACTAAAACACAGGATCCAGGCTCAGCAGGAATTGACTCCCAGCACTTAATATAAACTTAGGCTTTCCTCAAAATATGATTTTAGGTAACTTCTCTTTACTGAGATTATGAGACTTTTAAAAGGGTTGGGATAAGAGAGAATAGGAAAAGGAGTACGTGAAAGCTGTATACTGTCACCCTGCTTATTTAACTTATATGCAGAGTACATTATGAGAAATGCTGAGCTGGAGGAAGACAAGCTGGAATCAAGACTGCTGGGAGAAATATCAATAACCTCAGATATGCAGATGACACCACCCTTATGGCAGAAAGTGAAGAAGAACTAAAGAGCCTCTTGATGAAAGTGAAAGAGGAGAGTGAGAAAGTTGGCTTAAACCTCAACATTCAGAAAACTAAGATCATGGCATCCGGTCCCATCACTTCATGGCAAATAGATGGGGAAACAGTGGAAACAGTGGCTGACTTTATTTTTGGGGGCTCCTAAATCACTGCAGATGGTGACTGCAGCCCTGAAATTAAAAGATGCTTACTCCTTGGAAGGAAGCATATTAAACCTAGATAGCATATTAAAAAGCAGAGACATTACTTCGTCAACAAAGGTCCATCTAGTCAAGGCTATGGTTTTTCCAGTAGTCATGTATGGATGTGAGAGTTGGACTATACAGAAAGCTGAGCACCAAAGAATTGATGCTTTTGAACTGTGGTGTTGGAGAAGACTTTTGCGAGTCCCTTGGACTGCAAGGAGATCCAACCAGTCCATCCTAAAGGAGATCAGTCCTGGGTGTTCACTAGAAGGACTGATGTTGAAGCTGAAACTCCAATACTTTGGCCCCCTGATGCAAAGAGCTGACTCATTTGAAAAGACCCTGATGCTGGGAAAGATTGAGGGCAGGAGGAGAAGGGGACAACAGAGGATGAGATGGTTGGATGGCATCACCGACTCAATGGACATGGGTTTGGGTGGACTCCAGCAGTTGGTGATAGATAAGGAGGCCTGGCGTGCTGCGGTTCATGGGATCACAAAGAGTCAGACACAACTGAGTGACTGAACTGAACTCAAGAGAGAATATTTTAAAAAGCATTAAAAAAATTTACATTGAGTATTGCAATCAGAAGTTTTAATAGACAAGTTTTATTTCAAATTCACTGGTGAAATCTATAAATATATTGTGCATTTCCTGGTTGCTTAGGCCATTAAGGGTCTAATCTATTTCCTGAGCTGAAACTAGCTAATGGAAAAATATTTAGAATAGTAATCATCCAGTGAAATGGGCATCTGGCATCTATTTAACCAAAACATATTCTTGGTCATATTTCCCTTCAGTAATTTATATGGTTTCTAACAGGATAATCTCATTTTTTACAATGAGAGGTCTTTGCTATTAAAACATGGAAAGGCTCCACCCTCTCTACCCCTAATGTTTTATGAAAAAGGGCACTCCTCTGTACAATACTCTTTAGCCTCAATACATACATAATATCAGGCTGGGAAGTGTATTGCTTGATTTCCTACCAAGCAATTCATTCCTGAAACCACTGAACAAAAAATAAAAACAAAAATGTAAGGTCAATATTATTACCATAAGAAAATTGAGATTTTTATATTTATTTGATGGAACTCTGTTAAATAAGCTTATCTTATACCACATATATGCACTATTGCCCCAAAGCTGAGGAGGTCCAAATTACTGAAGGCAAACTATAATGTGCGGATGCTGGATTTACCATGTGCAGCTTACAATACTTCTCAAAGCCTCATTCCCACACGTTTCTTTCTCTTTTGGGGCTAGCAAATTCATCACCCATCAGCACACCTCTGACACATATTATTAGGTGGAGGGTTCAGATGGCAAACTAATTTTTTATATTTAGCGTAGTAGAAGCATTATTTGGAAGGTAACATGCCAGAGGAAAACCCTGACCTCAGGAGCAAGTCAACCAGGATTTTAGGGTGATCTGTACCCTTCCTAAATGAACGTTTAGCAGAGATCATCAAGAGTCTTTGAAAACAGTCTACCAGAGCCAGGCTTGGACGTTGGAGCAAAGCTAGCCTTTGAGTTGAGACCTGGGAGTGTGGACCCCCTAAATTATGCACAATTCTGAGATCAGATTTTCCACTAGAGGGAATTTCTTTTAAATCAGTAACTGTAAAGTATGGCTTATAAAGAAGATAAAGTAGTTTGATTAGATAAAAAGATTACTGGACTTCAAGAAAAGCACTCTGTTTTCTTTCAAATTGGAGAAGGAAATGGCAACCCACTCCGGTACTCTTGCCTGGAAAATCCCATGGACGGAGGAGCCTGGTGTTCTTCTATTATGCAAGTTTTTACCTTTTCATAATTCAGACACCAGTCAGTGAGGGTTATTTTATATGTTTTGGCACTGAGCATTAATATAATTAGTGCAGCTGCTCTGAAAGCTTCCATCTACTACAGAACTAACAATAATATCGTTCTCTTCCTTTTAGAAACATCTCGTGAAAAAACAAAAATATTTAACTTCATTCCCTTATGAAAAACAAAACATTTCTGCTAAAAATGACCAATACCGTCTTTAAAGAAATTTCATTATTAAAGAAAAATAGAAACTGTTTGTTCTGTCTGCTAGGCACACCCTGTACAGTCATTAAAATCAGTTGTTTAAATTTTTCCTCCTGGGTTTCACATTTATTATAGATAAATCTTTTTATAACACATTGCCCAGAGATGTTATATTAGAGGCAGAAGCAGTCTCTGACCTCAGCACACTATTGACAAACCCCTGGAACAGGCTAGGAAAGAAAAATTGAACAACGTAACTGACCAAAAACAGATGACATTAAGACTCAGAATTAGACATCCTACCTGTTATTGAATCTGTTGATCATGCTGGGCTCTTGACACTGACTTGCTTGTGACTGTATTTTCTACTCAGAAGCTGAAGTGATGGAGACCACAGAAGCAATCTCGAATCTTCCTAAGCTCTTTAGAGACCTGAACAGATATTCTTCTCTTCTGTGGTTCTCAGAGTTGACATTTCAAGGCAAAGTTTATGAAAATCCAATGAATTAAATATCTGATTCCCACACCACTAAACTCAAATAATTAATTGAAAGATAACTTCTAGTGTCTGGCAATTTAAAAGGTAAACAATTTTTATTCAGTCGCAGGTAAAATTGCCATTAGAACAAAACTGGGTGGCTCAGCAGTAAAGAATCTGCCTGCAAAGAAGGAGACACAGGTTCGATCCCTGGGTTGGGAAGATTCCCTGGAGAAGGAAATGGCAACCCACTCCAGTATTCTTGCCTGGAAAATCCCCCTGACAGAGGAGCCTGGTGGGCTACAGTCCATGGGGTCGCAAAGAGTTGGACATGACTTAGGTGACAAAGCATGGCATGCATGTAGCAACTCAAGTAAGACTCTAGAAAAACTAGTCAAAAAAGCATTATACTGTCATTGGATTGCACTTTCATGATTAGCAGTTGCTCTAATGACAAATTTAAAACCTTAAAAGCTTCTGCACTAAGGAAACTATTAGCAAGGTGAAAAGACAGCCTTCAGAATGGGAGAAAATAATAGCAAATGAAGCAACTGACAAACAACTAATCTCAAAAATATACAAGCAACTCCTACAGCTCAACTCCAGAAAAATAAATGACCCAATCAAAAAATGGGCCAAAGAACTAAATAGACATTTCTCCAAAGAAGACATAAAGATGGCTAACAAACACATGAAAACATGCTCAACATCACTCATTATCAGAGAAATGCAAATAAAAACCACTATGAGGTACCATCTCACACCAGTCAGAATGGCTGCAATCCAAAAGTCTACAAATAATAAATGCTGGAGAGGGTGTGGAGAAAAGGGAACCCTCTTACACTGTTGGTGGGAATGCAAACTAGTACAGCCACTGTGGAGAACAGTGTGGAGATTCCTTCAAAAACTGGAAATAGAACTGCCTTATGATCCAGCAATCCCACTGCTGGGCATACACACTGAGGAAACCAGAAGGGAAAGAGACACATGTACCCCAATGTTCATCGCAGCACTGTTTATAATAGCCAGGACATGGAAGCAACCTAGATGTCCACCAGCAGATGAATGGATAAGAAAGCTGTGGTACATATACACAATGGAGTATTAGCCATTAAAAAGAATACATTTGAATCAGTTCTAATGAGGTGGATGAAACTGGAGCCTATTATACAGAGTGAAGTAAGCCAGAAGGAAAAACACCAATACAGTATACTAACGCATATATATGGAATTTAGAAAGATGGTAACAATAACCCTGTGTACGAGACAGCAAAAGAGACACTGATGTATAGAACAGTCTTATGGACTCTGAGGGAGAGGGAGAGGGTGGGAAGATTTGGGAGAATAGCATTGAAACATGTAAAATATCATGTATGAAACGAGTTGCCAGTCCAGGTTCAATGCACGATACTGGATGCTTGGGGCTAGTGCACTGGGACGACCCAGAGGGATGGTATGGGGAGGGAGGAGGGAGGAGGGTTCAGGATGGGGAACACATGTATACCTGTGGTGGATTCATTTTGATATTTGGCAAAACTAATACAATTTGTAAAGTTTAAAAATAAAATAAAATTAAAAAAAGAGAGAGAGAGAGAGAGAGAAAAATAAATTCAGTTCAGTCAAAAAATAAATAAATAAATAAAAAATAAAACCCAGGTCACATAAACAAAGAGTTTTTAGAAAGGTAGGAGTTAATTTCCTAAAGTATCCAAAGAAAAAAATTCCAATTTCTTCACTGAAAACAGAAAAGATTATTTAAAATGGAAATGCCCCCAAAATCGCTTTCAAGACTATATAATCTGAATGGGGGGAGAGAGGAACAAGACAGCTATAGAAATTTTATTCTCTTCATTAAGATAATAAAATTATCATCCTATACACTGAGTCGCTGACTGAAAAGAATAATAAGAAAATTGGACTTCAACACAATTAGAGAAAATAATGAAAATACAGCAGAGTATGTTTTACTTATGGCACCTCACAGGAGTCATGCAGCCCGACTCTACATGTGGTCTCTGTGCTGGGGGCTCTGAGGCTGATCTGCACGATTCTGCCACATCCACACAGGAGAAAAGATGCTCCCGCCTCTAAGTCCTCATAAAGCCCCACAGGTACGGAGGCTGTGTTTTTAATTTTTTTTTTTATTAGAGTACAATTGCTTTACAATGTTGTGTTGGTTCCGGCTGTACAACAACATGAATCAGCTGTGTGTATACATATATCCCCTCCCTCTTGAACCTCCGTCCCACTCCCCTATCCCACCCCACTAGGTCATCGCAGAGCACCGGGCTGAGCTGCGTTCCCTACAGTAGCTTTCCACCATGCATTCCACACCTAGTGGTGTGTGCATGTCAGTGCCACGCTCTCAATCCGTCCCACCCTCTCCTGCTCCCCACCTCCCGTGTCCCCAGGCCTGTTCTCTACGTCTGTGTCTCTATTCCTGCCCTGCAAGCAGGCTCATCTGTACCATCTTTGCAGATTCCTGTATGAAGGTTTTAAAATGCAATTTTACTCTACTTGTTTTCTATTACTATATAACAAATTACCACAGACTTAGCAGCTGAAAGCAGCTTTCATTTACTATCTCACAACTCTGAAGGTCAGGACCCTGGGTGGGTTCTGCTGGGCTTTGCCTGGGGTCTCATAAGGCTGAAATCAAGATGCCTACTGGGCTGGCCTCTCATCTGGGAGCTCTGGGGAAGAATCCGCCTCCAAGCTCTTGCAGGTTGTTGGCAGAACACAGTTCCTTGTGGAACTATGGATGAGGATGGATGAGGTCCTGTTTCCTTGCCAGCTGTTGGCTGGGGGGCTGCCCTCAGCTCCTCAAAGCTGTCTGCCTCCCTTCTCCCATGGTCCCCTCCAACTTCAAAGCAGCAGTTGTGTATGGAGTCCTTCTCATAATTCCTCCCTCCCTGACTTCCCTTCTGCCATCAGCCAAAGAAAGCTCTCTGCATCTGAGGCTCGTTTGATGAGATCAGGCCCACTCAGATAAATCAGGAAAATATCCCTATTTTCTGGTCAATTGTGACATATAACATAATCTAATCAGAGAAGCCATATCTCATCACATTCTCAGGTTCCAGGAATTTGGTTGGGACATCTTTGAAGGGCATTTAAGAAATTCTGTCTAAGACTTCCCTGGTAGTCCAGTGGCTAAAACTCTGGGCTCCCAATGCAGGGGGCCCAGATTCGATCCCTGGTCAGGGAACTAGATACCACATGCCTCAACTAAGACCCAGTACAACCAAATAAATATTTTTAAAAAAGAAAGAAATTCTGTCTAGCCAAAAAATTAAGGCAAAAAAAAAAAAAAAAAAAAAAGCCAAAGGGTGTTGTGAACTTGTCCAGTGTGAAACAAAGGTATTCTAAATTCCTCACACTTGAGTAAGAAACATTTGCAAATGGTATAAAATAATAAAAGTACACAAGAAGCAAGACCTCCTTCTCATACTGTCCCTCAGTCCCAGTTCTGATCCCCAAGAACAACAACTTTTTACTGTTTTCCCAGGTCTCCTGTGAGAAATCTCCATGTTTGCTAAAGCACATGTTATCTGGGAACTCTGGTCTGATGTGGTCCTGAAAGGTTATGAGCAGTCCCTGCTACATCACCTTGGCCTCACTCAAGCTCTTCCTGAGAGGGTTGGGGCGAGGGGCAGGCGGGGGGAGTTATTCTGTGATAAATAGTCAGTTTAGATTTTCTGATGATTAATGATTTGCCTAATAATCTGAGATTAGTATTGATTATTTCTGTTTTCCTAGAAAATCATTCATGCCTTCCAGGTTCTCAAGTTAATTTGTGCAGGATTGAGCAAAATATTTCCTTATAATTCTCTTATTCTTTCTAGTTTCTATACTTTCCTCGTTATTACTTCTCATTCTATATTCTCTTCCCCACCCACATTTCAATTTTATTAGGTTAGCTAAAGATTTAGCTATTTAATTAATTTTTTTAAAAAGAACCAGCTCTTTTATTTACTAGTCTGATTAATTTTCTTCTTCATTAACTTCTATCATTATTCTGATTTTCTGCTTTTTAATGTCTGTTTTATTGATTATTTTTCTAACTTCTTGAGTTAGACTGAATTCAGCTATTTTCTTTCTTCATTAAGATAGGTGCTTCTTTCTGAATTCTACTTTTAGCTGTTCCATAAGTTCTGACATACAGTGCTTTTCCTCCTAGATTTTCTATAATCTGTATGATTTCCTCTATGATCCAAGAGTTGTTTAAATAAAAAATTTTAACAATTTATAATTATGTTCTTAATTTCTAGTTTTATTACAGTGTGATTAGAGAATGCTATATGTATTCGTTTTGCCTTTTGAAATTCATTGATATTTTCTTTACAGTGTATTTTGTTTTTATTCAGCAGTATAAAAGGTCTGTTCTTAGCTTTTAGGACACAAAGTGACAAATATTAATAATAAAGAGTTAGTTCATTTATTATCTTTATTTGGGTTTTCATTTTCTTGTTTTTTGGGCCACCTGGTCTCACTAACCAAGAGGAGTGAATTAAAGTCTCCTACCATAGCACATATTTCTCTCCATATTTCCCACTTGCTGTTTCTGTTTTATAGATGACAGTAGTACACTGCTGTTATGAATCGTCCCTCTGTGCCTTATTTAAAGCTTTCTCCTCTAACGTTGCCTTATGTTAAAGATGTGATCCCTACTTTTTTGTTCGTGTTTTCCCAGTAAGTTTTTGTTTCTCTCTTCAGCCTTGCCTGGGTGATTCTTCACTGAGGCCATTGCCTAGCTTCTTCTTCATGCCCAGCCAGGGCCAAGGACGCTCCTGCTGCCATCCACATGCCCTGTCCCATCAATCTAAACTGGGCATTCCTGGATTGTCCCTCAGAGAGTTCTTTCGGTTTCTTCTGAGATTGGCAGCTGTAGGCATCTTTCTTCAACTGCGTTTATTTGTTCTTCATCACATCCTGTGGTTTGGCGATGTGTATACCTCCTCCTTCCCTTGAAGATGAGGCTCATGTTTCTTGTTTCTTCTTTTGGTTCTCCTAGTGCACTGATGCCCTGATATTCTGTCACTGAAAAACTAGAATCTAGAATTTGTTTTTGCCAGTTCTCCTACGCTATCGTGCTCTATGTCATGCTCTCTGGTGAAAGGCTTTGCTGTCCTGTGTTCTACAGGTGTTTCTGACAACAGTATGTTCTGCTCCTTAGCCTTGTGAATGGGGAAGGTAGTTTCTTATCCAGCTTTCTGAAATTCCTCCCATGGTTTCTAGGCTATTCTACACTATCTCTACCTCTCCCAGAAGCTTCTGGAAATTCTACTCTCACTTCTAACTTACATTTCTCTCTTTGGCTTAGTTTAGTCTGCCTGAAAGTATATATATATATATATTTTTTTACCAGTCAATTCAAAGCAAATACTAAACTTTAAGACAAATCAATAGCTAGGCCATTATGTGCTCAATTTAGCGTTTCACCTACCACGTGCAAGGCCTTCTTCTAGGCATTAGAGAGGCACACTGCCGTGAATGCTTCAGAAACTCATACTTTAGTAGAAGAAAAGAAGAAATAATAATCATATTCTTACACTTTTTTGCTAATATACATTTCCACACAGTCACCTCTAAAGCCATGTTTCAGGTCATTAATGTTACCTACCTTTCTCTGGTCCCTCCCTGTATCACATCAGGGTTGCCTTTTCCTGTTCAAAGTCTGTACCCTCTTCATTGGGCATAAAACTGCTATTGTTCTTCAGTCCTTGTCTTGGCTGTGGAGCCCAAGTAATAAAAGCTGAACCTATAGAGCAGGTGTGTCATTTAGGATCCTTTGGCTACAAGGAACAGACACTCAATCAGGTATTCCAAGTAACTGTGTGTGGCTGTATATAGTGTGTGTGTGTGTGTGTGTGTGTGTGTGTGTGTGTAACAGAGGAGTATGAGCGGGAATACTACTATAATGTTTCATGGGAAAATATGGAATAAAAGCATGTCACACGGCTAGGCCTCATAGTAAGTCATGGAAAGCTGCTTAAGCAGGCCTCATGAGAAGTACAGGAACACAGATTGAGAATTTCAAGTTGCTCAGGCAAGTGTGTAAGCATTTGGTTAGTTCCTTGTGTCTTTGGCAACAATAACCTACTGATCATGCTCTTTGCCTACAGATGTTAAGTAAAATCTTTGTATCTCCCCCACACACAATTAAAAAAAAGTTTCATGACTTAACTTTCACTTATTCATCACTCTTGCTTACTCATGGCTTCTTGCTGACTCATATCATCTCTGTCTACCTTTGTTCTAGTTAAGCATTTGACTTCTGTTCTATCAAATAAATCTCTCGACCTCAAGTATACACTTTTCTGGCAGAGGATCTGACCAGCCTACTAGGTCACCATCATCAGTAAGGTAAAGCACTGGTGCTAGGTCTTCTAATGGATCAGCCTCCACACAGCCTGTTTTAGCATTTATTTTTTCTGATTGCTCTACGTCAAATGTAGGTGGTAAGGTCTAGCAATACAGAGCATGGCCACTTGCACGCAATGCCTAGAGCTGACATCTTCGGGAAGAGGCTACAGGTAGGAGTCCTTAGAAAAGGCCTGTGGGTATACAGATACTCCTAGCTTGGGCCTGCCTATTGCAGTAAGCTTTCCTCAGTTCTGATAATCAAAATGCTTCTTGGAAGTCATAAAGAAATGATTATTTTATAGAATTTGAGATTTTCTTTTATACTTAACTGTAATCACTACCAAGATAAGAATCCATATACTGTAACATCAAAGGCATGAGAATTTAGTCTAGCCAGCCAGAAATTCCTGGGAAAAGGGTTATATCAAGTAGTACCTACTGCTAGTAGTCCAAGGAACCGAGGTGATCAACGTACTGACTTATGTAAAGGACCCACTATAGCTCAGCGCCAGTGTGCCTAAAAGAAACGAGGACTTACTTATAATCACATTTCTGTCATCTAATACCACATAAATGAAAGCTTTTCATTTCACTTATGACAATTCAGGACTGAATTTCACTTTGCTTACAATCCCTACGAGAACAGGTTTTATCATCAGCTCATAGACTGGGAAAGAAAATGATTCCAGAAGTCAACAATGCCATATTCTAGATGAGAGGTACACCAGACTCAGAGTATAAACTGCTATGGCTTTAGAATTTCAAGCAGGGCACAGCTGTAAACTTCAGCCTGGCTTAACACCTGAGCTGACACAGTAAGTGCCTGATTGGGTACAAACATCTGTTTGCCCAAGCCTAGCCATATGCCACTAGAACTGAAGAGGAGGCAATTACCAACGGAGCCATAACGTATTCCTTAAAGCTCCTGTAGGGGCATGTGCCCAACCTGTCCCTGTACGTGCAATTTACCTGATTCTTGCAAAACTATAAACTCTGTCAATCATGTATAATCTGACTTTTTTTTTTTTTTTTTACAAATTGAAGATATATTCATAAACAGAGAATGCAAATTTTGATAAATTCCTTATACAAAAAAATTATCATTATGTTTTTCATAAAAATACTTTCTATGGCCAGATAGTGACCTGTATCTTAAAGGTACATTACTGATGTGGTTAAAAGGAAATTCTCTACAGTGAATAATCCATATAATGCACACCACTAGGAACACTTTTCCTATCAGCCAGATACAAACCATTCATTAGGTGTTCTTTTACTATTATGGACATGAATTATGTTGTGCAGATATTCTACAATTTTTTTTCTGTATTCATCAGTTGATGGACATTTGCTTGTTTCTACTTCCAGATTTTTACAAATAATGCACATGTTCGGGGGGGAAATGCAGAACGTAAATCCAATAAAGAAATTGTGTCTAAAATATAGACAGAACTCTTAAAAATGCAACAGTTTTTGTGTTTTTGTTTTTTTTTTAACTTTTTTCTTTTTTTAAAAATTATTTTTTATTGGAGTACAGTTGATTTACAATGTTTGTTAACTAGCAAAGTTTCATTTGGTTTTTAACCAAGGAGTTACTAAGCACTTACAATACACCAGGTATTATGCTGGGTGATCAGAATATGGAACTGGATTTACCTCCTACCTGACCTTGGTGGGTGGGGGGGGGCGCTTCCCTTGTGGCTCAGATGGTAAAGAATCCATCTGCAATGCAGGAGACCTGGGTTCGATCCCTGGGTTGGGAAGATCCCATGGGGAAGGGAAAGGCTACCTACTCCAGTATTCTTGCCTGGAGAATTCCATGAACTGTATAGTCCATGGGGTCACAAAAAGTGGGACACAACTGAGTGATTTTCACTTCCCTAGAGGGAAGGAGTCATGAAGGTCCAGAAAAGCAAATAGACTGATAGATAAATTATGAGAAACTGATGTAAGAGAACGTCTTATCAGGCTAATCCAACAGCCAAAGATTCAGAGGGGTGTATTCTGATTTCAGCGTGTCCTACGAAACATGTACACACATTCTGATACATTTTGCATCTCTCCCTGAAGTGTTCACCATGAGAGATCCTGTGGCATCTATTATCAGAGGTATAAAGGAAGACAAGATGTTTCTCAGTTTTAACTTATGACTTTCTTGCATCCCAGTGTGTGAATCTGATTCTGTAAATACCAAATGAGGTAAAGCAGAGGTGATCATGGTCTTTATCAACTCTGTTTTGCAAAGAGGGTGCTATCAGTGGGTGGGATAAAGTGGCTACAGGAGTGTAAATCTTTGAAATGAATTACTTGGCTAGACAGAGAAGGAGTGATAATTATCTTATATGGAGAACAGGAGGCATTTATAATCTTCAGCTCCTCTCTCATACCTCAAGCTTCTCAAATTCCCTTACTCCCTATATAAACCTTCTAACATCCTAACTTTCAAACTGCCTAGTTACATATGATATCAAATATACACAGAAGAAAAATGAGAGAAAAAAAAAAAGAATGGACAAGAAATTAGGTCCTTGATGCCACCTTGAAAGAAAATCCGTTATCTTTTAACATGATGCTATGCTTAGTTGCTCAGCTGTGTCCGACTCTTGTGACTCCATGGACTGTGTAGCCTTCCAGGCTCTGCTGTCCATGAAATTTTCCAGGCAAGAATACTGAAGTGGGTTGCCATGCCCTCCTCCAGGGGGTCTTCCCAAGCCAGGGATCTAACCCAGGTCTCCTGCACTGCAGGTGGATTCTTTACTGTCTGGGCCACCAAGGAAGCTAGTGGCTAAATTACAGAAACTTGGTAATTTAAAATAAAAGCAGTGTATTTTTTTTGTTCATGTAGAGTTCAGTAAGCAGGAGGGTATGATTGGGGGTTTTCTGAACTATGTTATCATTTAGGAAGAGATTCTATCATCTTCAATATGTGGTTTCCAAAGGCATTTGAGTGTATCAGTTGGCAAAAGTGCAGACAGCACAGAAGCTGTATGGGAATTTTTTTTTTTTTTTTTTTCAAACAGCCAGAAAGAAACATAAAAATGTATATCACTTGTACTCTCATTCCTCTGCCCATGATGCCCATCCTCTGCCCAGATGACTACATGCAATTGCACAGGAGGCTGGGAAATGCAGTTCAAGCTGTATCAGCAGGAAGAAAAGAGAACAGGTTTGGTGAACAATCAGTCAATTTCTGACAGTGTCTTTCCCAAAATATTATACTTCATATGCAAATATATTCAGTTCTTGCATTTTAGGGATGGCTTATTCGAATATGAGTTCAACTGTATAAACATATTTTAAGTATCTTGGAGAACAGGGAGGTAAGTATCTTGGAGAACAGGGAGGCAGAGGAGGAGATGGTTAGATAGCATCACCGACTCAATGACATGAGTTTGAGCAAACTCGGGGAGATAGCAGAGCACAGAGAAGCCTGCTGTGCTACAGCCCATAGGGTTGCAAAGAGTTGAACACGACTTGGCAACTGAATAACGAAGTTCTAGTATATTGAATAGTGGTGCTGTCTCCACTTGCGTTTACTTGCCAAACTTAGCATTCCTAAAACTCAACGTTTCTAAAGCCAAACTCATGATCTTCCCTCTTCCTATCTCCTCCTGACTTCCTCAATTCAGAAAAAGACCTCTGGACAACCAGTTATTCAAGACAGATGCTTGGGGACAGCCTTGCATATTCTACTCACCATCTAATTCATCAGCAGGTTTACTTTCAAAATACATCCTGAACCCATCACTGTCTTCCAGTTGTCCCTAATCCAAGTCAAATCCATGTCTCATCTCTTTATTATTACTGTAGTTTTTCTCTGCTTTTGCCTTTAGAAGAATTCTTTACTTTTATATTTTCTCTAATCTATTCATTCTTACATGAATCAGATAATCTCTTGAAAACTCTCCAAAAGATTTGCATTATACTTAGGATAAAATCCAAAATCCGAGCCAAAGCCTTTGAAGACAAGCAAGGATCTGGTCCTAGGTTTCATTAACAACCTCAATTGTCAGCACTTATTTTGCTCAGTCTACACCAGCTTTTTAGTTCCCTGAAAAGGTTAGGTGCCTTTTTCCATAAGGGCCTTCCCACACAGCCTTTCCTCTGCCCAGAAAATGGTTGGTTGTTGTTTTTTGGTTTGTTTGTTTTTTTCTTTAATAATGAAATTCATTTTCCTTTTACCATGAAATATCTTTTCACATAGAAGAATGTGATTGATGTGTATGACCCTCACTCGCTCAAGTACCAAGGCCAAGATGGGTGATTCTCCCAACTGTCTCCCTCTGAAGAAGAGGTAAGGAGGGGATGGGCTTTTCCCTCTGACTCACCCATGACACAGAAGTCTTGGTTTGACTTTGTCTTCTGCACAAGGCCTGCTAAAGTCTAAATCTAGGCCACCAAGGATTAGCAAAGGCCCAAAGAACAAAATATAGGTTTAGAATTTACTTGTATCTCAGAATTCAGGTTTTCACAGAATTTCTGGCTCCTAAAATTCTTCCTTATTTCCCCACTCAGCCACACATTTAAAAATATACTTCAACTATTTTATCCAGAAGTTTTAGATGTTCTGTATCACAGGAGTTTATACTGACATCTAGTCCACTCTTTCGCCAGAAACAAAAGACCTTCTATAGCATACTTTACTACTCCTCTACAGCTGGTTAGCACTGTTAATCTTTTACAGCTTCAGCAGAAAATGTCACAAGTTTTCCTTGATCTGCATTCCTCAGTCTAAACTATCTTCTTACTATTTTCTCTCTTGTAACAAACTTCTCTTTCCTTTTGAAACCTTTATTACAGCGCTTGATTATACTTTATTTTGGGATTATTCCACCTGTTCCATTATCCTGTGAGCATCAGGACAGAAGTCTTGTCTGTTGTGATTATTGTTGAATAGAAAGACTAATGCAGGATTGGGACACAGAAGGTGCACAAGAAATTTAAAAATACCTATTAAGCAAAAGAATGAATAGGTGCAATTGAACACAATCATAGTGAGTCAGAAGAGTCTTACATCCTGTAAGTGACCAATAAATACTGGCAACAGTAAACAACTTCTAAAATGACCACCTTCAAAAGTTATGTAGTATAAGATTAATATATAGAGCAATGATAGTCAAGCACAGACTGTGGAACCAGACTGCCTGGAGTCAGATTTCTGCTCTGTTACTTACTGACCAAGTGGCCTTTGTTAGAGGCCACTGTTTTCTGCACCTGTTTTCTGATCTGTACAATCAGATCAGTAAGCGCATTTCATGATGTTAAGGTGATGATTAAATGATAAACATGCCAGGCATCCAAGGAAGGAAGGAAGGAAGGAAGGAAGGTGTCATTGTTATGGCTTCTCTCATTTCAAACATTTCAAAGTTAATGCTAATCAATGGTTCCTTCAAAGGAAAAAAGGAAGTTACACAGAATGAGAGAGGGAAATAAGTAGGACCAGCAAGCAGTTGAAAGGGACTTGGGCTGTTGATGTTCCAGTAAGACGCAGGAGCACACAGGGACATCTGAGAGGAGGGGAGCAGGGAGGAGCAGGCTGCGTGGGTGCCCAGTGCCAGCACGAGGATATTATCAACACGATGGTAGGGAGAGCCTGAGACAGGCCTGCCATCTCCTCGAGCCACAAGCCCATAGCAAGCACTTAGTTTATACCATCCATCCACCTACTCTCTGGGGAGGATGTCTTTGGATCTGATTTTGGGCTCAGTTAATAGAAAACAGTAGGGAACATCAGCCAATAGGCAAGATTAAGTTGCGCACTTCTTCACAGCAGCAAGTATCTCTGGGCAGTAAAGGCAAGATCTGTCTCCTGCAGCAGTTTTCCTGATAAATGCTGTACTCTGGCCGCCAATCTTTTGGTCCCCAGGGACAGGTTTTGTGGAAGACAATTTTTCCACAGATCAGAAGGGTGGGGCAGAGGAGGGAGCTGGTTTGGGGACGATTCCAGCACATCACATTTACCGTGCACTTTACTTCTACTATTATTCCATCAGCTCCATCTCAGACCATCAGGCATTAGATCCTCGGCAGTTGGGGACACCTTCTGTACTCTACTAGGGGATCCGATTTTTCAAAAGAGAAAGTACTAGATCTTTGCCTCACTTTCGTCTTCCTTCGTTTTTCAATGGCATTTCCCTCCCAATACTGGGAATATATTACACAGTCTCTTCTCTTGTGTCCATTCCCTACTCCCCAGATCCTGGATCCATCAAAAACAAAGTCATTAGAGTTTCGATCCTGTGATGTTATACTCACTTTCACACTTTTACCCTCTTCTCTAGATAGGAAACTAGCTCTTTTTCAGTTATGCATGGTCCACCATGAAAAACTTACATGAAGATGAGTTTAACTACATCATCCATGTTAGAAGTCTGAAGTTACATCTGTTGGGATCAGATGACCACAGCCAAACCCTGAGCTCAATTAAATACGTTAGATCCAAAGAAAGAGTCCGCCACGGCAAAGCACGGAATAGCTAGGCTGGTATCTTGTGGCAAACTTTCATTTGGTTCCACCATATTTTCATTGCTCTGTGTCAGAGAAAGTATCAGATTGTCCTTTCTTTAAAATAAGGTGAACTCATCCTACCCTCGGAAAAAATAATGTGAGACATTTATCTTGAAAAACCAATGTCAATAGTCAACCTTAATTTTCTCATCAAAGTATGTGAATTTAAAGGCGAGCTGCTGCTCTACTTTGGCCAAAAAAGTAGGTATTTTAGGAGATTCAGATTTGTCTCTAAATCTTTTATTGCAATATACCTGTGTGCGATTGTCTTAAGCAAATGCATTCCTCTCTTCCCAGTGACTTATGTCATCTAAACCATTCTTTCTGGTCAACATGGTGGATAGATAACACACAGTACAATGGAAATATAACCAAAATATCCTGAAAATAAAATAGAATATTTATTTCAAATCCCCTATAAATTATTGGTAGCTATGTCACAGTAAACCTGAAGAATTTTAAGTTTCCTGTGAACTTTTCTCATGTACAATAAAATTAATATCACAGACTGAATTTTCTTTGTAATCAGAGTATCTCTACTCAAGTTTCATTAACAATTCAAAAGCAACTATTACTTCCTAACAGGGAACCCAAACTGATAATGGTTTATAGAAAAAGTTTTTTTTTTTTTTTCCAATTGAAGAAGCAGTATCAGCCTATGGTAAAAGAAACTGCACCAAAGGATATAGATATAATTAAATAAAAAGTATTAATAAATGAAAGTAAATACATTAAATGGAAAGGAAGTCTCCTCTCCACATCAAACTCAGTCCTCTCATCAGAAACGAAGTTAATGTGGGGGGTGGTTGGTTTGTTTTTATGTACTGAAACACAAATTTACCCTGAGTGTGTGTAGTAGATTGTTACAAGACAGGCTCCCAATCAATCACGTCTCCTGGCATCATCTTCCCTGTGGAGTGCTCTCCATGTGCTTTGCTTTGGTCAATGTGACGCTGACAAATGTAACACAAGCAGATGCCTGAAAGGTGCTTATGCACTGGGTCTTGCCTTCCTGGAAATCTGAGACCACAATGCTGAGAAGCAGCCCAGGATGAAAAACCATGTGGAAAGGGAGACCCTACTCTGAGCTATCCCACCAGCTGAATGCTACCACATGAATGAATCCAGAGATAACAGCAGCAGAACCAGCCAGTCAACTCACAGAATTGTGGGAAATTTTGTTGTTGTAAGCCAGTAAGTTCAGGGATGACTTGCTATTCAACAATAGATCAATGCAGAGCATAAACATGCAGCTATATTTTTGATATTCCCTGACTTCAATTCATGAAGAATAAAATATAATTAATAATTATGAAATATGTTAAAAGAGCATTTTTTCATAAAAAACACAAAACATGACTATAACTTCTTATGTAAAGACGGAACAGATTAGTCTGTCATTTGGGATCTGTATTAGCAGTCTTTTGATTATACACTCTATTAAATTTGACTGTCTACCCTATTTAATTTTTTTTTTTTTTTTTGCCACATAGCATGTGGGATCTTAGTTCCCCAATGAGGGATCAAACCTGCCCCTACCCTTTGCAGTGGAAGCTCAGTGTCTTAACCAATGAACCACCAGGGAAGTCCCACGTCTACCCTATTTCAAAAGTTTGTGGTATATACACCTCGGCTTCAGTTCTTGCAACAGTTGTTTTGACCACAGACAACCAAGAGGTTTATGCAAATAAAACTTGAAAAAACTTTTAGAATTCTAAAATTATTGACTAATAATCTGAAAACTTGCATAGTTAAATATAAGGAAGAGCATTTGGTTACCTAAGCATCAGGGAATAAAGCTGACCTTCTGTGTAGTCTATCTAAGTGTTAAAGGTATTGAAAGGTGGAAAATTCACCAATTTATATTACATGATCTCTGTAATCCATACAATATGATGGACATCCTTCTTAAAGCTGCATTCAGACCAAGAAATTTAGATACTCCACTTTTCTATAGGAAGAAACCAGGAATATTTTTCAGTGGGACACATGAGGGTTTTTCTATTTCCCAAGTATTTTCAGAGAGGATTTAAAGCCCAATATTCCTCATGTGGAATGAATAGGCTATGTTAACTGAATAAATATTTAATGAGTGACCTCTTTGATCCAGCTTTTATGCTAGGCATTGAACCAGCCCAAAGCATCTAGAGAGTAGCAAGGTAGAGAAAAACCCTTGAGGAACTCACAATGGGAGAAACGAACTCAAACCGATTACAGTAATAACGATGAACATTTTTTGTATACTAATGATGCATAGTATTTGCTAAGTTTCTTACATATATTATCCCACTTCATCCTCACAGTAATCCTATTATATAGACAATATAATCCTCATTTTACTGAAGAGATAACTGAGGTACAGGTAACACCAGATAAAATGAAATAGAGAAGCCAAGGTTTAACTCTAACCACATGGCTTCAGAAAACCACATTCTTAACTCCAACTGTGGTGCTCTAGTGGAGGAACTGCCAGAATTAAACAGCAGCCTAGGCTCCCAGAACGGGTGGTGTCAGTTCTAGGTATGAAAGGATGATAGGGGTTTGCTTGACCTCATAACTGCAAAAGGATTGGATAAATAATTTAGCCAGTGCTTCACAGATATGTTTAGCTTTATTAATTCTTCATTTTTGTTTAGTAGGTATTAGCTTTATTTCACGGAGAAGGCAATGGCACCCAACTCCAATGTTCTTGCCTGGAGAATCCCAGGGATGGTGGAGCCTGATGGGCTGCCGTCTACGGGGTCACACAGAGTCAGACACGACAGAAGCAACTTAGCAGCAGCAGCAGCTTTATTTCATAATGAGAAAACTCATACTCAAGGAAATCGAGTAACTTTCTCAGGATAGTCATTACAAGTTCCAGGTAGAAGAGACAAGATGTGACGAGGTCAGGAAAACATATGGCATATTGATGTGAAACCTGGGGATGAGTGCCAAGCTGAGAACCAGCAATGCTCTCTGAAGTGAGGAGCGGTAAGATGAGGTTGGTTTTCCAGGCAGAAAACTCTGGTGGTAGTGAGTAAAAGAAACTCCAGAAACTACATGGAAAAGAAAAGTAAAAGAAACTACATGGAAACTTACATTACCATATGTAAAGCAGACCGCCAATGGGAATCTGCTGTATGACTCAGGGAACTCTAACAGGGGCTCTGTAACACCCTGGAAGGGTGGGATGGGGTGGGAGGTTCAAGACAGAGGGGACATATGTATAACTGTGGCTGACTTATGTTGATGTTTGGCAGAAACCAACAAAATTCTTTAAAGTGATTATCTTTCAATTAAAAAATAAAATGTTGAAGCCAGAGAGGCCAGTTAGTCAGTCTGAGGCAGCTACCATAGTCCAGACAAGCAATGTCAGGGGCCTATAACTACAAATTCTGAAGGTTCTAAGATCCTACCATGTCAAAAAAAACCATTTAACCCCAAAATTTTCCCTTACAAGCGTAATGTCTACAACCCTGCATGTTTAGTCGCTCAGCTGTGTCTGACTCTGTGATCCTTTGGACTGTAACCCACCAGGCTCCTCAGTCCATGGAATTCTCCAGGCAAGAATACTGGAGAAGGTTGCCATGCCCTCCTCCAGGGGATCCTCCCAATCGAGGGACTGAACCCACATCTCCTGTGTCTCCTGCACTGGAGGTGAATTCTTTACCACTAGAGCCACTTGGGAAGCCATCCTAAAATTTCATGAAATATTTTTTGAATAAGGGCTTCTCCTTGGTGGCTCAGATGCTAAAGAATCTGCCTGCAATGCAGGAGACCCAGGTTCGGTCCCAGGGTCAGGCAGATCTCTTGGAGGAGGGAATGGCAACCCACTCCAGAATTCTTGCCTGGAGAATTCTGGAGACAGAGGAGCCTGGCAGGCTATATAGTCCATGGTGTCGAAAAGATTTGGACACTGCTGAGCGACTACTTCCACTTTACTTTCATTTTTGAATAAAAGGTTGTATATAAATGATTTTAGAAAATAAACTAAATCCTTTGGTCTTAAACAGTATCCAAATCATGGTGTTGCTTAAAATACTCATTCTATTACAACAGAATCGAGATTTTCTTCTATCACTAGACATTCTGCTAAGATGTAACTTATTTACTTGTACAACTCACAGCCTCTCCTTTAGGAACTGATGGGAATTGGGGGAGCTTATGGTTTGTATAAGATATGATACTATACGGAGACAGGACTGAGCTTCCCTGGTGGCTCAGACAGTAAAGAACCCACCTGCAATGCGGGAAGATCCCCTGGAGGAGGGCATGGCAACTCACTCCAGTATTCTTCCCTGGAGAATTCCCATGGACAGATGGTAGCCTCAGAGTCGGATACAACTGAGCAACGAAGCACAGCACACAGCACAGAGATAGGAGTATACGCAAGTTAATGCATGTGGACCACACCAGAACAGGGTACACAAGATAAATTAAGCTAACATGCATGCCAGAGGAAATTCCTTGCCAGCCAAGTGGGCTGATGACAGTGAAGAAAAATAGGATATTTTAGAAAATCTGAGAATTTAGGAGAAAATGGGAGAACTTGGGTACACTGACAAACACAGGAAACTGTCATGTGTCATCAGATGCTGGAGATACAGTTCAAGTTAAGAAGGGAACACTTTCAGAAAAATTAGCATTCTGCTGACCGTGAGAAAGACACTGCTAGGAGCTGAACTGTATGTTCTCAAAATGCACATGTTGAAGCCCTAATTCCCAGTACTGGTATCCTTGTAGTAGTACAGCAGTGGTGTTAGTTGCTCAGTCATGTCCAACTCTTTGCAGCTCCATGGACTGTAGCTCACCAGATTCCTCTGTCCATGGAATTTTCCAGGCAAGAACACGGGAGTCAGTTGCCATTCCCTTCTCCAGGGCATCTTCCCGACCCAGGGATTGAACCCAGGTACACCCACATTGCGGGCAGATTCTTTAGCGTCTGAGCCACTAGGGAAGGTATCCTTGTAAGAAGAGGAGATAAGAACACAGGTAACACAGGCAGGACATGTGAGGACACAGAGAGAAGAAAGCCATCTCCAAGGTGAGGAGAGAGGCCTCAGAAGAAGCCAAACTGCCAACAACTTGATCTTGAACTTCCAGCTTCCAGAACTGTGAGAAAATAAATTTCTGCTGTTTAAGCCACACAATCTGTGGTATTTTATTATAGCAGCTCTACCAAACTACCACAGGCATGAAACTGGGGGACAGACATGAGACCCAGAAAAAACAGTACTGTTGGTTAGGAACCAACTTAGTGAACAACTTCAGTAGGTAGTAAGAGCTAATAAAAAGTACAGTGACCCTAAGGACAGAGGATAACACAGGATAATGTAGTGCCTGGCAAGGAGAATGAATGAAACACTGCCAAGAACACACTGCTGAAAGCACTGAGCCTGTGCCAAACCGAGTGACTGAAGCTTCCCCCAACCTGAACAACGAGACGGAACACTCTGTCTCGTTCAGTCGTGACAAGTGGTATGTCATGGTAAGTTTTACCACCTCTTCAGGTGGTTTGTATGCCAAGATTCCCTCACGTAATAATGATGATAAGAGTGATGATGGTGATGACAAAACCATTTGAATCACATATTACAGAAATTTAGGTAGAAAGTGGTACAGGCACAGAAAAGGAAGAGGCCAAACATCCCAGATGAAAGAAATCGCTTCCACAGGTGGCAGCAATAGAATGTCACCAGACCAGAGGAACTGACTATGAGAAAGGAGCGTCCCATGTAATCACAACTAGCAACTACAGAGGGCTTCCCTGGTGGCTCAGAAGGTAAAGAATCTGCCCGCAATGCGGGAGACCTGGGTTCGATCCCTGGGTTGGGCAGATCCCCTGGAGGAGGGCATGGCAACCCGCTCCAGTATTCTTGCCTGGAGAATCCCCACAGACAGAGGAGCCTGGAGGGCTATGGTCCCTGGGGTCACAAAGAGTCGGACACAACTGAGTGACTAAGCACAGCACAGCACAACAACTATATCAAGGTATATAATTTTCCCCTTAGAAGTTTGTCTGCCTTTAAGTGGAGCTTCAGAAAGCCTGACAAACAGTTGGTGATATGTGAATAACACTTAAAAAATCTCCATTATCTTTTTTGGGTTGCTATTCTCATTGATACGTTTCATTTAAAAAGAAAAGAACTTTTCACGGTTGAGCAGGGAGAGGGAGAAAAAGGTGTAATAGTAAAATAAGTAAGCTCTCCAGAGTATTATTAAATAATTAGATTTGGTCATTTCCCAGCTAAATGCTAAATGGATCCATGAGTTCATGAAACAAGAATATGAATAACTAAGTAAATATAATTATACTTTATGCACCCCAGAGGAGAGGCACTGGCGTCTGACACAGCTTTAGTTGAAGTGTTTGAAACACCCCCAAGTTCCAATGGCTCAGCTTTCCTAGCTAACCTATTTTAAACACCTAAGACATTTATAATTTATTTTTATTGCTACCTAAAAAAAAAACTTAAAATTATTATCAATGAGCAGCAACAGGGGCACAGAGAAGTACATTTATTTTCTTGTCTAAATCAGATTCCCAAACACAAACTGTGAAGTATACTTGAAATAAAATCTCAACATGAATTCAAGTAGTTTAAAAAAAAAAAATCAAAGAGGGGGACTTCCCTGGCAGTCCAGTGGTTGAGATTTCAGTTTACAATGGTGAGGGGAGTGGGGTACGTGTTCCATCCCTGTTTGGGGACCTAGGATCCCACATGCCTCATGGCCAGGAAACCAAAACACAGAACAGAAGCAATACTGTAACAAATTCAACAAAGGAAAACAAAGAGATGTGCCTCTCACTGTAAATAGCTATGGGAAAGTTATTTATTACCACTCCTTCCAGAGAAGGAAGAGGGGTTCTAACTTTATTCTCCTACACAGATAAACATAAATCACAACAACTGGATAATTGGCGAAGCACTGCAGAAAGTTATATGAAATATGAAAACTCTCACTTAAGAGCATAACCATTTGTCTTACTAAGTCTTTAGAAGACTGCTGAGACTGAATTAGCTGCAGGGAAAAAGAATACTTAAAAGTTTGAGAGGAGGGAAACTTCTAGTTGAAAGAGTAGTTCTGAAATGTCCTTTTTTGTTGTTAATTGTATGTGGAGAGCTCTAGGGACATTGTACCAAGTTTGAGATGCAAGTATTCTTATGATTTAGTATTTGTGTTTCTGAAAAAAGAGATGCCCACATAAAAATCAATTTTTATATCCATTTATCTTACTTTTCTTGGACTAGGACAATGAAATGATTTTTATAGATCAGTTCATCATGCAATATCCAGGTTCACCCATCAAGTTAATTTAAAAGTGTTTACATGGTTTCTCCTTAATAAACTGAAAGAGAATGAAAGGCAGAAGCAGATATGATGGTTGAATAAAATAGCGGAAGCAACGAAGGATACAAATGTATTCCAGCTGATTAGGAATGGCCAGAAGAGCAGAGATTTCTAAAGATGAAGGGCGGCTGAGGCTTGGGCATCTGGAGCTCTGGCCTGTTTTCTCTACCTGCTGTGAACTGTTTCAGAGCATGGAGAACATTAATGCATGTTCTGCTCATTCCTACAATGTGTGCTTTGTGAGAGGCAGGATCAAATTTTATTAATCCTTGTTCGGAGGAAAATAAAACAATTCCCCCAATCTTAAGGCACACTGAGGGTTATCAATGTTAATAGAAGCTTCAAAGGAAAAGTGAGGCAAATGTTGTGATATCAAAACTCCTTCACTATCTATTTGTTAATGATCACATCATTGTAGCCTATAACAAAACTAACACTAATCTGGCAGAACACTATGACAGTTGAAACCGAAGAGTCCAAACTGTGGCTGTGAGTGGTCTCTACAGGAAAGGAACACGAGATATGGTTCCATTAAACATGAGCCCTTTCCACAATGCACATAACGGTGTGTCTTTTAGATTCATGGAGTCAACAAAAGCCTCTGTGGGGCCTCATTGCTAATTCAGAAAAAGCTTCTATTTGGGAGATTACATTCTTGTTTATACACAGCAACAATCGCCAGAAAGAAATAGCAAACGGCATGAAGAAATTAGAGGTAAATTGCTTTTAATACAAATGTTCTTTATAGTTTTCCTCTAGTGAGAAAGTTATTTTCAAACAGTTAACTTCAAAACCATGGTTACAGATACGGAGTTCTTAGAGGGAAAAATATTAAATCTCCAGACAAATGAATTTACCTCTAGTCCATGAAAAGCATGATTTGTGAGAGGCAAGATCAAATTGTATTAACCCACTTTGGGAGAACGGATAATGGTCCATCACAGTATAATATATAGGTAACGAAGACCTTCAAGTTTTTGGAGGCAGGTAGTTACCATGGTAACATATGGTCAGTGGTGGGCCCCTCTTTAGCAGGGTTAGGAAGATGATTTTGGTCTGAAAGAGGAAGATGCTAGGGTAGGACTTTGTTTTTAGCCACTAGAGCCCTCCTCTTACTCTTATTTCCCTTACTCTTACAGTCTCTGCCCTTTTGTTTATTCCTCCTACAATGCATTTTAAATCTCTACAATTAGAGTAAAATGGTAGTGATGGTGGTAATTTTATTAGGACAGAGAGAAGCAAACTGTATGAACTAGCCATGGATGGCAAAATATTTAGCAACTGGTGTGATTTTGCTGCTACTAAGAAACCTGAGCTTTTGTTGTTCAGTAGCTCAGTCGTATCCAACTCTTAGAGACCCCATGGATTGCAGGATGCCTGACTTCCCTGTCCTTCACCATCTCCCGGAGCTTGCTCAAACTCATATCCATTGAGTCGGTGATGCCATCCAATCATCTCGTCCTCTGTCGTCCCCTTCTCCTGCCCTCAATCTTTTCCAGCATCCGGGTCTTTTCCAATGAGTCGGCTCTTCGCATCAGGTGACCAAAGTATTGGAGCTTCACCTTCAGCATCAGTCCTTCCAATGAATATTCAGGGTTGATTTCCTTTAGGATTGACTGGTTTGATCACCTTGCAGTCCAAGGGACTCTCAAGAGTCTTCTCCAACACCACAGTTCAAAAGCATCAATTCTTCAGTGTTCGGCCTTCTTTATGGGTCCAACTCTCACATTTGTACATTACTACTGGAAAAATCATAGCCTGAGCTACCAACTGAAAATTCTGAGCACAGGTCGGTATTATCGTCTAATGTCACTAAACTGTCCTTAAAATAAAAGTGTTTTTGGCGAAAAGACGCATTTCTCTTGGGTAATCACCACTCTCTGCGTTCTTAGAGTTCAGTTCTTTGTCCCTCTCCCTCACCCCCTTGTCCTATAGTCTCTCAATCCCTATCTGTCACTCTCTCTTTCACTGGTTCTATTCCATTATCTATCATGTTAACCACTCTCCTGCTACGAGCCTTATCTCTCTGACCCCATGGCGTGCTGGTGTTAGAAGCTACCAGTCCAACAGAAATGACTGTTAATAGAAATTGTGTGCCAGTTGTTAAGTCACTGGTACCTTGAAATTGGCCATGGTGGAAGTATTCTACCTGGAAACTGGCAAAAGCTACAAATCAGAGATTCTCCCTTCACTCCTCCCTCTCATGCCCCCAAAGGTCTGACTTATTAGTGCACCACTGCCCAGGTTGCACTGCCCTTCTTTTGTCTGATGGTGGAAAACCTCAGCTATAAGTGAAACTAATCGCTTTCTTCAGGTATACATTTGGATTGGTGGGTGTTTCTAGAGAAACTCCAAAAAACAGTTGCAGATTTTTGCCATTATGAATTCACGATCTCCAACAATTCAGCCCAAGAATTCTTTTGTGTTTTCTCAGTTAGTTCTTCCATTCTCTATAACATCTAAAAGTTTGTCTGTATTCTTTAGAGCTCTAGCTCTACTACATTCCCTTGATTCTGGATGCTGCTTAACAGAAATAAGAGAAACCTTTAAATGGAATATGAGAATTCCATTTCTTTCATCTTTCCCTTCCCTTCCCTAACCTGCACGTTTGCTTTTATTCCCCATCTACTCAGTCCCTCCTGCTGTAATGGAAAAAAAGTACCTTCTTTTATCTGAGGTCTGTCTCTGTTGATATATACCGAATCTTTAGCTTTTTCTCTTGTGGACCTTTCCTTCTTATTTGAAGATGAATGGTCTGGCCCCTGGATACCAGCCGTCATCATTCCTTGAGCCATCTCCTATTTCTTAAACATACCACACTCCCACCCCACAGCGTCTGCACATTTCCTTCAGTCTGAAGTGCTTTATCATTTCAGTGCAAGAAAGCTTTACCTAATCCCCTGGGTCAAAGTCAGGTTCCTTTGCTCTCTGCTCTTCATATATCTTTATTATATCCCTTCTGAGCATTTGTCTCACTTTGTAATTGTGTATCTATTAAGGCATGATTAATTAATATCTTCTGCACAATATAAACTCCATGAGTTCTGGGAGTTTTTCTGCTTTTGTTCAACTTTGCATTCCCTGGGCCTAGCACAGTGCCTGATATGTAGTAGATACTATA
This sequence comes from Bos indicus, assembly GCF_029378745.1. Classification (NCBI taxonomy): domain Eukaryota; kingdom Metazoa; phylum Chordata; class Mammalia; order Artiodactyla; family Bovidae; genus Bos; species Bos indicus. The sequence goes on along the minus strand of NC_091775.1, from coordinate 56,880,211 downwards.
TGAAGACATTGATTCATTGAGGGAATTTTAAGCATTTAAAGCCATCTTCCCCATCCTCCAAAAATTCATCTCAACCTCACATTTCTTGTACTTATGCTCTGGCTTGCTGGCTGTCATCCTCTGTTTTCTCCCTAAGCTGAACTCCTTAGAAGAAGTTGTCTCATCTTCCCTTTTCCATTGACTCACCTCCCATTTATTCCTTGAATCATTGGCTGTTATACATCATCACCACACTGAACTGCTGTCACTAAAGCACCTCTTTATCATTAACTGTTGCATGACATCCACTTCCACTCTCAGTATCTTATGTGAACTCTAAGTATCTGGTTAGTTGTTCAACTTCTTCCGTCTTGAAAATATACCTTTTCCCTTAGCTTTCACACTTCACACTATTCTGAGTGTTGCTTTTCCAGTCTCACTAGCTTCTATGCCTCAGTGACTCTCTTATATGTTAATGAATCTATCCTCAACCCTTCTCTCTGCTCCTCTGAAAATTCACCAACTCCCATAGTTCAAATACTGATGACATCCAAATGCCTACTTTCAGCTCAGATCTGACTTCCACTCCATACCTGCTGCTTATTGGATAGTTTTATGTACTTGGATTTGAGATTGTGGCTATACACCACGAGCTTAGCATGTCCCACACTTAACTCATTATCCTCCATCCTTGTAGTCTGTTCTTTGCTTGCCTTCATAAAGTGATTACTACCAAGTTGCCTAAGTAAGAATCCTTAGAGTCATTACTGACTCTCCTTCTCTGCCCTAAGCTCTCATTTAATCACTAGAATCTGTTGATTCTATCTCACGAACATTTCTGGAATCTGTCCACATCTCTTTAATACTAGGCTGGTCACTTATTAACTGGATTAATGCAACCACTCTTGAATTGGTCTGTTACCAATATCTAACCTTATCCATTTTAATCCATTTTCCACACACCAGCCAGAAAAGCCTTTCTAAAACGTAAATCTGATCATTTATGTCTCCTATTTAAAACTTCAATCCGTTCCCCTCCCCCCAGGATAAAATCCAAGCTGCTTACCATTGGATTACAGGGTTACATGGCTCTGTACCAGCTGTCTGGCCCCCGCTTATCTCTCTAGTCTTCCATCTATTCCTCTCATTCCCTCCCTCCTCAAACTCTATTTTCTAACTGCATTTAGGTTTTGGACAATTCGATCTATTCTTATTACCTCTGAGCCTCTGCATATTCTCTGCATGGAACTTCCCTCCCCCTGCCTCCACGTACTCCTTGCTGTGCTGTGCTGTGCTTAGTCACTGCTGCTGCTAAGTTGCTTCAGTTGTGTCTGACTCCATGCGACCCCATAGACGGCAGTCCACCAGGCTCCCCCGTCCCTGGGATTCTCCAGGCAAGAACACTGGAGTGGGTTGCCATTTCCTTCTCCAGTGCATGAAAGTGAAAGTGAAGTGGCTCAGTCGTGTCCGACTCTTAGCGACCCCATGGACTGTAGCCCACCAGGCTCCTCCATCCATGGGATTTTCCAGGCAAGAGTACTGGAGTGGGGTGCCACTGCCTTCTCTGGTGCTTAGTCACTAGACATGTCCAACTCTTTGCGACCCCATGGACTGTAACCCACCAGGTTCCTCTGTCCATGGGACTCTCCAGGCAGGAATACTGGAGCGGGTTGCCATGCCTTCCCCAAGGGGATCTTCCCAACTCAAGGATCAAACAGAGGTCTCCTGCATTGCAGGTGGATTCTTTACCATCTAAGCCACCAGGGAAGCCCCTGATGTACTCCTTAATTCCTGCTAATCCTTAAGTCTCACCTTAACTCTTAATTCCTCTGAGAAGTCTTCCTGCATAGCTCCTGGCACATAGTAGTTATTCAGTAAATGACCTTTTCCCTCTAATCTCCTTCTTTCAGTTTAATGTCAGACTGCAGTTTTAATATCGTTCAAGTTATTTTACCAATAAAATTCAAGTAATATAGGCTATTTTACTTTTTCAAACATTTTATTTTGAAGATCTACCAAAAGAATATTTTGAACGATATGCTGAACTTCACTGCTAATGGGGTTCATCACAACTGTGGCACTTGTAACACTGTTCCAAACAAAAGTTAACTGGAGAAAAAAAGACGTGCTCCCCCACTTTTGGAGACTAATCCTCAGGAAAGGTTTTCACAGCCACAGGACTAACGTATTATAATACTCTGACTTCCGTTATATTTTATTCTTCTAATTCATCTTTTTTTTTCCATCTTTTTGTTTTTATCAGAGCAATGACCACTAAATAAACACCTCTATGTTTAAAAAAGCCTAATTTTTAATATGTCATCATCACATAAATAGTCTATTTGAAACATAAGGAGGCATGAAATATTGAATTAAGTCATATACAATGTTGAATAACTGGCAGCTTTTGACCAAATGGCGCCAATGGTAAAGAAGCCACCTGCCAGTTCAGGAGATATAGGAGACACAGGTTTGAACCTGGGTTGGGAAGATCCCCTGAAGAAGGAAATGGCAACCCATTTCAGTATTCTTGCCTAGAAGATGCCACGGAGAGAAGATCTTGGCAGGCTACAGTCCAGAGGGCTGCACAGAGTCAGATACAACTGAAGCAACTTAGCAAGCATTTGACCAAAGAAAATGGTAATTTAATCAATTTAACCTAATACAATATGTGACTAATGTTGAATAAAAGTATGCAAAAAAAAAAAAAAACAAAACAGGAATAATTATAAAGGTTATATGTATATTTGGACTGCAAGGAGCTCAAACCAGTCAATCCTGAAGGAAATCAGTCCTGAATATTCACTGGAAAGACTGATGCTGAAGCTGAAGCTCCAGTACTTCGGCCACCTGATGCAAAGAACTGACTCATTGGAAAAAGACCCTAATGCTGGGAAAGATTGAAGGCAGGAGGAGAAGGGGATGACAGAGGATGAGACAGTTGGATGGCATCATCGACTCAATGGACAAGAGTTTGAGCAAGCTTTGGGCGTCGGTGATGAACAGGGATGCCTGTGGCACAGCCCATGGGGTTGCAAAGAGTCGGACACAATCAAGGGACTGAACTGATATATATATACTTGAATATATATAGGTACAGTTATAAATTCTTATGCTGTAAAGAAATATCTATTTTCTTAATATGTTTAAGATGATCCCACAACACAAAAGTTAACTTCTTTGAGTCACTGAATTGCCTTTAAGAATCCAATAAAAGCTATATATTGTCTCACTAGGAAACACAGGATGCTTAGAAGGTTATATAAAGAAATTCAAATTTCTAGTGACTCAGAGTCCATGAAGCCAAGATCCAAGTTTAAGAAGCTCTCCACAGCAAAATTTTAAACTATAAGCTAACAACTGAATAATGATATTCAACAAAATTTGCCTTCTTGTGAAAGTGTAAGATATTCATATATTAGTAACTAAATGATTTTTCAAAGTAAAGTCTGATGGGTAAACATATTTTCTCATTTTAGCCTTGCTGGATCATAAGGAACAGAAGAAATATCAGAATGATTTAAAGTCATGTTAGTAAATTAAAAAAAAAAAAAAAACCAAAAATATTCCTGATATTTAGTATCACACAGGTTTCAGAAGAATAAAGTTATTTATCCAATCCAATGTGCTTTATCAATAAATCCTCTTATCAACACACAGAGCTCACAAGTTATTTTTTACCTATAACTGTTGCGTTTATTTTAAAACCAGTCAGTTAACTGAAATTACTGGCTACCCAGTTTCTTTGAATTAGAGGACAGATTCATTTTGAAGGGTAATTAAATGAGAACATGTCCATTCAAAGACTATATGATCATATACAAATATTATACAAATAATTAAAATTTTAAAAAATGGATTACTTTCAACAGGAATTCTTTTCTTAATCTTATACAGGTTGTGGATAAGAAATCATGAGTTCAACTTTTTTGCCTATTCCATACTGTAGCTGCCTTTTTCTTTAAATGTTCCATCTAATATGGAGCTTTGGTCTGTCCATCATTTCCTAACATTTCCAGTTGCCCGCATATGCTGCTATAAAGATGGCACGATGACTCACATCCTTACCAGACTCCCACTTGCATTATTCAGTGTAACACCTCACCCTCCACAACCTCTCACAGTTGCAGTCGATCAGAATGGGGGAAGGGGAGGAGGGAGCAGTAGTGGAACAGGCCTGAGTTCTTTTTCAAAACTGTAAGCTGCTGTGAAATCCATTTAGTGCGTTGTGACTAGCTTTTTGGTTTGGGGATTTGGAAGGAGAAGGAGAGAAGTTTAAAATGAATTAGAATATAATACAGTAGAAGAAAAAACATCAGAGTGCTTCATACATAAGGATTAAGTATCACTGCAGGTATATATGTGCGATTATGTATGAATGTTTAAGGTCTTGATATAAAGGCTATTTCAAAATGCAGGTGTTGGTTAACAATCTTAAATTTTCATGTTGGGAGATCTACCTTCTAGTCCCAGCACAAACCCTGAATACTGTACTATTTATGCCTTCCTTCTTTCAACTAAACCTCACATCCACCTTATAATCATGTTACAAATTAAAATGGTGTTCCTGTAGGTGGGCTTCCCTGGTGGCTCAGTGGTAAAAATCTGCCTGCTAAGGCAGGAGCTATGGGTTTGATCCCTAATCTGGGAAGACCCGCTGGAGAAGGAAATGGTTACCCACTTCAATATTCTTGCCTGGAAAACCCCATGGACAGAGGAGCCTGGTGGGCTACAGTCCATGGGGTTGGAAAGAGTCACATACAACAGTGACTGATCAACCAACAACCAGACAACCCTGTGGGTACTGTATCTAAGAAAAAGGTACTCTCCTTAGAAAACACAAAAAACTAACAAAATACACAAAAACAACCCTAGTATTACTTTTTAAAGAATTCTTATCTATCTGTTCATGTGCAAATAAATCACTATGGTTGCACACAGCACTTTCATCCCAGGAACAATCCATTCAGGTCATATTTTGAACTTGTTTTCTGACATTTTATGTTTCAGTGTCTCTCTGATCTCATGTTTCTGGCTTGACAACTGTTAGTTTCCTCCATCCTCTGAGGAGCTTCAAAATTATACTGGGCAAAAGTCTTTCCCTGTTACATTTCATATTTTAAAATCTCTTTCCTGGGTTTTTTGTTTTCAGTGATTTCCCCATCATTCTAGATTTCCCTTGAAAACATTTACCTGTACCTCTTAACTCTCTACTCTCTTATTCTTAGAAATGAATGTTTTATTTTACTAGGTCCCTACAGCATTGCCCCAGGTTATAGTACTTCCTTCTGACAGCTCGGGAACAATCATCTGGATGAAGCCTATCTTTCAAACCTACCACCCACAAAATTCAGTCACCATGACCATTGGAATATATTTTCAACATTTACAGACAAACGTGGCTTCTGCTTAGTCATCTGATCTTAGTCAAATAAAACAGTCATAAAGGGTTTAAAAGTTTGCGTTTCAGGATGAAGACTTTAGAGGTCTATCTTTCTTAATACCTTTGGAAAATGATCTCTTTGAATACAGAGTTCATTTGAAAGACAATGTAATCTTTTTCTCTTAAGTTACTTACATTCAACATTGACTTGTTATTTTTGAACAGTTAGAATCTAGTTTAAAATAACTTAAAATTCAAACACAAGTCTAATGACACCAAAAAAAAAAAAAAAAGTGTTACACTGGGCATTGTGCTAAGGGAAGTCTATGTCAAAGCACATTTTCAGTCATGTGCCTAATAAGCCAATGGCTACGCTATCTTATAATTGCTTCATCCCAAATCTGTGGAATCATTTTGGCTCCTTTTTTCCTCTCACACCCATGTCTGATACATCATGAAGTCCTGTTGGTTCTCTTTCAGAATATGTCCAGGTTCCAACCACTTCCACTCTGTGTCTCTCCTTATGATCACCCTGGTCAGTCCATCATTTCTCACCAGGATTACTGCAAACCCACATCTGATCTCCCTACTTCTACTCTTACCTTCCTCTTGTCTGTTTTCAACACAGTAGGCACTGTGATCCTCCAAAACCTCAGACAGATCTTATTACTCTTCCACTCAAAATTCTGTAAGGGCTCCTCACTTCATACAAAGCAAAGCCTACGCCCTTACAGCGGCCTTATGAGCTCTCTAACTTCCTCCCCTATTGCCCTTATTTTCATTCCCTTCTTTCCAGCTCTACACTGGTCTTCTTGCTGTTCCTTAACTTTACTTGGCATGAGCCAGCCTCGGGGATTTTGAATTAGCTGTTGCCTCTGCTGTAGTGCTCCTCCCCTAGACATCTCCATGACTAACTCATCTCTTTACCTTCAATGAGATCTACTCTATCTAACAACTGTAATGCTTCTTCTCCCCATCAACCCAATCTTGCTTATTTTGCCCTACTTTTTCTCTTTTCATAGCTATCACCTTCTGACATATTAAGTATATTCTTTATTATGTTCATTGGTTACTGCTGTCTGTTTCCTTCTGTAAGAATGTAAAGTCTACAAGACCTGGGATCTTTGTTCAGAAAACAAATTTATATTTTTGTCATGGTTAGGTTAAGAAGATTTCCTAGAATATGCCAAAGGTACAAGAATTTACATCAGTAAATTGGTTCCAAATTTTTTTTTTGAATGTACTATCTTGGTACTACCCTAGTGGTTAAGAATCGTTCTTCCAGTGTAGGGGATGTGGGTTCAATCCCTGGTCAGGGAACTAAGACCCCACAGGCTGCAGGGCAACTAAGCCCAGGCACTGCAACTGGAGAGCCTGCATCGCAACAAAGACCCAGCCCAGACCAAAAAACAAATATAGATTTAAAAAACCTTTAAAAAGTGCTATCTCACCTTGATACCACAATTCTCTAGATAGGGATTTCTATTTCAAGTTATTTATAAAATGTGTTTAGTTTTATCAGACATGTGATAAGGAGCAATATAGCCACATATATCTGTCAGGTGTGGGATGGAAATAGGCAGATCAAGACAGAGCTTTCAAAGTCCCTTAAAGAAAGGAAAGCATGGCCTAACCAGGGTGCTTTCCTTTTCTTTAACTCATAATCAAATTTATTTAGCTAGTTTTGTCAAACTCACAATCAAGCTTATTTAACTTAGTTCTGTAAAGGAACAGAAATTAGTAATATGATGGACTCTGGCGAATTACTGGATTAATTATAAATATAAAAGAAGCCCCAAAATTAATTAACATTATTATAAAACTTGATTGTATAATTTTTCTGTATTAGGAAATTATCAACTTTCTGGCTATGATCATCAACAAACACCTCTAAAACTTATTTGATTCTTTCACCTAGTTTTTTTAAGTACTATTTTTGCGCCCACATCAAAAAATAACAACTGGATTAAATAATTCACATCAAACAACAAAACAGAACAAAAACCAGAGAGAAATTAGGTGGCAGACCAAAAACCCATGGACAACATCTACCATCAGAGATGGCCATTAAGCATAGCCATGAATTTCAAAATATAAGTAGGTAGGAACAAACACCACCACCATAAGTCCTGTATACTGTACATTCATTATCTGCGTAGCAGCAGGAAGCAGAAGAAAGCAATGGGACATCTAACAGGAAACTCCTCAATAGACACAGGTATTCACTGGAAAGCATTGCACTCCAAATCAAGAACATCCACTGAAAATGAGAATGACTTTACCCAACTTAAAATCCAGTAAGAGTTAAGCACAAAAAGCCCATGCATAGACCTGATGGAGCCAGAGCCACGTAACCCCTTTCAATTCCAGAAACTGATTCACCTAGAAATCCTCCTCTGACAGATCCCCAAGCCAACAGGAAATTGGTGGGAAGGGTGCGTTTCTTGCTTGGCCCTAAATGATCTTAAAATAGATGGCAAAATCTAAATACTAAGTCTGCTGCTGTGGAAACCACTATCAGAGCAGGCTCCTCTAGAGGCCCACTTGTAAGATCAATGTTTGTCTTCCTCTTGTTACGATCCGAACCAGCCAAGGCTCACTCTAAGTCCTACTAGAAGATACAGCCACTACAGATACAGACCACCCTGACAAAAATGTCTGAGAGAGACTAGGTCAGATACCACAGCGCCTTCAACACAGTCAGAATCCAGCAACAAACAGAGGGTTTTCCATAATTTGCCACGTTACTCTGCATTCAGGTTCCACCTTTATTATCTTACCTTAATGTTGCAAGCCTGCTCCATTAGCCTTCTTGCATTTTCCTCTGCCCTGTATCTCTTTGGAAGTTGGACTCTGAAGAACTTTAAGGCGCCTTCAAAATCAGCCTGCAGAAGATCTTCCTTTGAGGTCTACAAAACAATCACCAAGAATCGTCCATTACATTTTAACCTACATTCATAACAAATACATTGCAAAAGCAATTTCTATTTTCCTAAATGTAACTTTTATTGGCCAAGATCTAGGTGAGGTCCAAAAATTTTTAGGAAGAGATTTCTAACTGCTTTATATAAGCTGAAATAAGTCACCATAAATCCTAGAAGTGACAATGGAATTAATTAACAAGCTAACATATTTAATTTACATAACCTCTAGATTAGAATGATGGATCCTGGCAAAGCTAACCACATTATGGCTCTGGGGGGAAAAAAAAAAAAAAAAACCGCCAGAAAAAGGAAAAAATTTGAACTCTGGGACACATCTGTGATTTTAACTTGGTGGGCATTTTAAGGATTTTTTTTATCCCCCCCCAAGCTGGGAAGACACAGACAGTACAATTAAAGCACAGAAGAGTTACATAACAAACACCTAATGAGAGAATGACTTTTCAATTAATGACAATAGCAAATAAGAAATTGTTCCATATCTTAAAGACTTTTAAAAAAGTAAATGAAGCAAACCACTTAACTACTGAACTTCTTAGGAAAGCTACTTTTGCAAAATTTACTTAAGAAGTAACAACTACTTATATGCATGCACAGAAAATATATGCACGCACAGAAAAAAAACTGAAAGGAAAGAAAAGAAAATGGTGAAGAGTGAGGTTATAGTTTTTTCTTCTTCTTCTTCTTTATATTTTGCTGTATTTCCTGTGGGAAAGATCTTATAACAAGAAAGGCAATAAATGTTTTAATAAACAACTACATGTAATCATTGGCAAATACTGAGACACAAATTATGAGACTGAGGCATACTGGGTACACTGAAATAGGCCAAGTCAAAAAGAAACTAGGTGTTAAGAGTCAGCACTTAATTGTCAAAAATGGCAGAAAGAAAATGATTAAAACAAAAAATTATGGTAGCTAGAAATCACAGAACTACATGCAAGTTCAAATTTTACTTTATTTAAATTCAAATATAAAACTGATTAACAACTACACTGAAAGACACAGGAAGTCAGAGGAATTCTGCTCATAATGAGTTGTCATCACCACCACCCTGGTCTAAGCCATTGTTGTTTCTCAGCTGAGTCATTCAGTAACTTCCCAACTGGTCTCCCTCTTTCTCCCTCTCCTTACAGCAGCTAGATACTTTTTCAGATTATGCTGCTCTTCTGTGTAAAGCTCTCCAATGGTCCCTACTATGCTCAGAATAAAATCCAAACCATTACCATTACCTGCAAGACCCTTTATGATCTGGGGCCCTGCCTTCCCCTTCAACATGATGTTGAATTGCATCTCTCTTCTTGGTCTCAAGCTCCAAGAACACTAGCCTTCTTTCTGGTTTGTTTGGGTTTTTTTTTTTTTTTTGTACACACTGAGTTCATTCCTAACTGAAGGCTACTGCCTGTTATCTCTGTCTGGAATATTTTTCTCCCTCATCTTCATTATGATAATAACTTTGTGATTGAGATTTTAGCACAAATATAAGATTTGAGTTAGACCTTTTCTGAGCATTTAAATTCTTCCTCCTAGCCCATCAAGTCATTCTTCATCCAGTCGTTTTATAGTTTTTCATTTGCTTTCATCCTAAAGAAAGGGGACTTACCTGTCTTGTTCTTTACTGTATTCACAGTGGTAAGACTAATGCCTAGATTATAGGAGGTACTCAACTAAAATTTACTGAATAACTGAATGAATCCTCCTTTCGTCTCTCTTTCACTCTCTCTATATAATTTTTTCTCCCCTTCGCTTCTCTTTTAAATAGAAACATGTAAAATAAAATATTAATTCACACAGCAGGCATTTTCACAGGGGACTAGGTTGGCCCAAGTTTAGATTCGTAAACTAGTAATCAGAACACAGAGCCAGGTTAACAGTGCCAAGGGAAAAAACAAGCTTCAGTACACCTCAGACTTATTTCCTCCCTCACAGATACTGAAAGATGGTGGCAATAAGTAGTGGAGAGAATATTTAGCAGGATAAAGTGCTATCAACTCACCTTAACTGGGAAAGGCAGTTCCTGGAAACAAATTCAGCCCAAAAGTGGGCCTCTTCAACTGAAATATCAACTGCTGAATTATTGAGAAAGCATCCACCTACCAGTTATACCAGACATACCACATCCTATTTCACCTGTAACACTGGTTCTGATGATTATCTCTTTGGTAATTGTTGGGAAAATTCAAGACAGGCTGCTTATAGAGTTTGTAGGGAAACAGGACTGGTAGCTTTCTTCATCATTCAAAACCTCTAAGCACACCTTTTCTATTGTCAGTGCAACTAACCTCTAGTTACTTACAGACAGATGACCCACAATGGTGTGGAACAGTCTATCGCCTGCAGGCAGTGTGGTCACCTAATTTTCTAATACTGCCCAAGGCCTAGTTTCAAGTCCAGCTTCTGAGATCATACAAAAGAAGAAAGATACAGCCCAACTCAAATGAAGTCTCTGGAAACCAGAATTCAGAGTTCTCTGTGACTGCCCTTTTCAAGACACCGCTGGTGTTAGTGAAGCTCCAGATTGCCTGAAAGTGTGAGTTTCTCATTTGTGTCCAACTCTTTGCAACCCCATGGACTATAGCTCGCCAGGCTACTCTGTCCATGGGATTCTCCAGGCAAGATACTGGAGAAGATACTGGTAGCCATTCCCTTCTCCAGGGGATTTTCCTGACCCAGGGATTGAACCCATGTCTCCCGCATTATAGGCAGATTCTTTATCATCTGAGCCACCAGGGAAGCTTACTTCAAGCATACCCACTATTAAAAAGTCAAAAGATTATCAGATGCAAATTAGAAAGGAGATGCAGGACTTATTTTGAGATACATATTGATTTTTATATTTCGGGGGGGTATCAGATGTATTTTCACAACCCAGATAATCACAATGGTGTGATCACTCACCGAGAGCCAGACATCCTGGAATGTGAAGTCAAGTGGGCCTCAGAAAGCATCACAACGAACAAAGATAGTGGAGGTTATGGAATCCCAGTTGAGCTATGTTAAATCCTAAAAGATGATGCTGTGAAAGTGATGCACTCAATACGCCAGCAAATCTGGAAAACTCAGCAGTGGCCAGAGGACTGGAAAAGGGTCAGTTTTCATTCCAATCCCAAAGAAAGGCAATGCCAAAGAATACTCAAACTACCGCACAACTGCACTCATATCACATGCTAGTAAAGTAACGCTCAAAATTCTCCAAGCCAGGCTTCAGGAATACGTGAACTGTGAACTTCCAGATGTTCAAGCTGGTTTTAGAAAAGGCAGAGGAACCAGAGATCAAATTGCCAACATCCGCTGGATCATGGAAAGAGAGTTCCAGAAACACATCTATTTCTGCTTTATTGACTATGCCAAAGCCTTTGACTGTGTGGATCACAAGAAACTGTGGGAAATTCTGAAAGAGATGAGAATACCAGACCACCTGACCTGCCTCTTGAGAAACCTATATGCAGGTCAGGAAGCAACAGTTAGAACTGGGCATGGAACAACAGACTGGTTCCAAATAGGAAAAGGAGTACGTCAAGGCTGTATATTGTCACCCTGATTATTTAACTTATATGCAGAGTACATCATGAGAAACGCTGGGCTGGAAGAAGCACAAGCTGGAATCAAAGTTGCCAGGAGAAATATCAGTAACCTCAGATATGCAGATGACACCATTCTTATGGCAGAAAGTGAAGAGGAACTAAAGAGCCTCTTGATGAAAGTACAAGAGGAGAGTGAAAAAGTTGGCTTAAAACTCAACATTCAGAAAAGTAATATCATGGCATCTGGTCCCATCACTTCATGGCAAATAGATGGGTAAACAGTGGAAACAGTGTCAGACTTTATTTTGGGGGGCTCCAAAGTCACTCCAGATGGTGATTGCAGCCATGAATTGAAAGACGCTTACTCCTTGGAAGGAAAGTTATAACCAACCTAGATAGCATATTGAAAAGCAGAGACATTACTTTGCCAATAAAGGTCTGTCTAGTCAAGGCTATGGTTTTTCCAGTGGTCATGTATGGATGTGAAAGTTGGACTGTGAAGAAAGCTGAGTGCCAAAGAATTGATGCTTTTCAACTGTGATATTGGAGAAGACACTAGAGAGTCCCTTGGACTGCAAGGAGATCCAACCAGTCCATTCTAAAGGAGATCAGTCCTGGGTGTTCACTGGAAGGACTGATGCTAAAGCTGAAACTCCAATACTTTGGCCACCTCGTGCAAAGAGCTGACTCGTTGGAAAAGACCCTGATGCTGGGAGGGATTGGGGGCAGGAGAAGGGGACGACAGAGGATGAGATGGCATCTCATTGGATGAGATGAGATGTCGGTGATGGATGGCATCACCGACTCAATGCACATGAATCTGAGTGAATTCCGGGAGTTGGTGATGGACAGGGAGGCCTGGCGTGCTGCAATTCATGGGGTCGCAAAGGAGTCAGACACAACTGAGTGACTGAACTGAACTGATCAGAAGTATACATGGGCTTCAGTCCATGGGATTGCAAAGATTTGGACATTACCGAATGAACGAAAAACAATCTTTATTTGTTTATCTGGCTGTGCTGGGTCTTAGCTGTGGCATGCAGCATCTTCAATCTTCATTGTGGCATGTGGCATCTTTAGCTGTGGCATGGGAGATCTAGTTCCCTAAACACCCGGGTCCCCTGCATTGGGATCATGGAGTCTGAGCCAGTGGACCACCAGCGAAGTCCCAACATGGCAACCTTTATACTTGAGTCTTTAACTTCTTTTAAGAGTTACTGAGTTGGCCAAAAGGATTGTTCGGGTTTACGGAAAAACCTGGATGAACCTTTTGACCAATCCAATATAGTGTCTCTTCAGTGAGTGATCAATCCTTGCAGCAATCAACAACAGGTAAAAATGGGAGAAAAATGTTCTCATCTGCTTTTTCATTCTTTCCTTAAAATTAATGTTTTAAGGAAGTTTACAAATTAAAAAAAAAAAAACACAACTAGGATACAGTTTGACAGCATTAGAAATCTGATCAAAATTAAACCTTAAATGGCTACTGGAGGGACAGTGGGAGCATTTGGCTATAGATGTATATCAATCCTCGGCCTGAGAGTCCTCCAGTTTCACCATGCACAGGGCCCAGAGTACCAGTACTGAAACTATAGCCAACACTGACATGTTATATAATGATCTGATAATAATTTCCCATGTCATATAAAAGAAGAAAAAAAAATCTAGGAGGACAGGAAGATTTTGAACATGAGTAAAAGCTTCTCTCCTCTTTCTCCAAATTTCACACACTTACAGAGGAGTATGAACTCTGGCTGTGTGCCACTGTTAATACCATTTTGGGAGTGTTTTTCCCACTGAAAAATTCAGTGCAAGAGTATCACATTTTCAAGTGATTAAAAAAACAAGAGAGAGAGAAGAAGGCAGGGTGGGTGGTAATGAACAGTTCTAACATTTGAGTGTTAGCTCCAGATGCTTCTATTCCAAACCTCTCACTGTTCTCCAAAGACAAATCTTTCTTTAAAGGCCTCTATCAGCAGCAAAATCTAGATTTGATTATTTTAGAGGATTATTGGGGGAAAAAATGTAGGCACAGTTCTCTTTCTCACCTTCACTATATTCACCACAAATGGCTTTTTCTTCCTTGAGGCATAGAGTCTAACAGGATTTCCGTTCCATTGAGCAAAGTTTCTGGAGGTCTGAGAATCATTTGGAAGTGTGGGCTTTAGAAGAGGACATTACTTAGCTGGTATCTAGGATACCTGAATCCCTTGCTTCGGTATTTTAATTTCACCAAAGAAACGTATGCTTGGTGGGTCTACACACAGAATCTACGTCTTGTGGTAATATCTAAAGTGGAACACTGGTACTTGATTTATTAAAGGGAAATTATTCTTTACTAAGTATACCTTTGAGGGACCATAAGCAAAAATTCCAAATGTGCTTGGTGTTCCTGTAGTTCGATGGTCCCTCTGTGCCTCAGGGAACAAAATATAAGGCTCAGAGTTCAAATCCACAACACTGTCTTGGTAAATCTTCATTTAATTTGATCTGTTTCATTAATAAAAGCAACTGGCCTCATATGAAAAAAATACTACATGGATCTTAAATGCAAAACAGGATTTGTAGTGTTCTTGCCTGGAGAATCCCAGGGACGGAGGAGCCTGGTGGGCTGCCGTCTATGGGATCGCACAGGTCGGACACGACTGAGCGACTTCACTTTCATTTTTCACTTTCATGCAATGGAGAAGGAAATGGCAACCCACTCCAGTGTTCTTGCCTGGAGAATCCCAGGGACGGGGGAGCCTCGTGGGCTGCCGTCTATGGGGTCACACAGAGTCAGACACGACTGAAGCGACTTAGCAGCATCAGCAGCCCCTACATAGTCATATTGAAAACATGACTAAAAACCTAAACTTCAGTTCCTTCCCTCACTGGTAATGGAAAGATTACAACATTGCACGTGGCAGGATTCCTCTTAGGACCCCCCTGGGCAGATTAACCATCAATCCCATATCATTAGGCAGTCCAATAACACAAGGCTGAACAACTGGACATCCCTCTGGTACACACTAAACTTTGAATAATAACTCATTGGATAGCTGATCCCAATTCATAGCCATATTGCTCATTAAAGGGCATGTAATGTGATTTCTCAGAATGTAGAGTACCCTAATTCTATCAACAATCTTTTAAGCTGTGTAATAAAGTCAGAGATTTCCAAAGGGCCCTACAGATAACTCAGCATACACTTTTCACATAGACTGCAAGTGGCTCTATGACCTATAATGTTCGAGCCCAGAACAACATAAGGGCTGTACCTACTTGGGTACCTAATTTGGCAACCGAGCCAACTTTGTACAGTTGCAACATATAGATATCTATGAGCCCCCCACAGATGTGAACCTTGTGAAGATTACAGCTTTTACTGTTGACAATCATTCTACACTACAGGCAATTTAAAGCCATCCCTGATAAAGATGTAGGTATGAGATATATTTCCTATTATCGATTTCATGTTTCCCTTCAAAATGCTAAAAATGTAAATGCCAACGAAAGGCAGTATCAGATCTCTGTAAAGTTATCAGTGGAAGCCTGTGAGACACAAAGTTAAGCAGTCTGTAAGGATATAGAAATGCGTTAGATAAAAAACTGATTCATTAAAGAGAAGCAGATCATTTGTTGAAATATATTTTAGCACTTCTCAGTGTCAAAGCTCCTAAAATGCTTTTTATTTCACTGTTTTAAAAAAAAATCCTTTTTAATAGAATCATGATTCTTCAGTTTTTTCCTTTATTAAGAAAAAAAATGTAACTCAGGGAAACAAAATTCAAGTGAGCGCTGACGACCTCACCTGGGCATTGAAACATATATTTTGAGCTCTTCTTTCTTAAATTACAAAGGAACTGTACTTCTCAAAAAATACCACCCCCTTCCCTATAATTGTATGCTGGTCACTGCATCCAACTTCACCTTGCAGTGATAAATAGACTTTCTTCAGGGTGAGAAACCCCTTACGTGCACAGCTACCTAACATGTCTGTTATGATGATATAGGAGAGATCCTATTTATTTGCAAATAGATACATTAAGACTGAGTTAATACTTGTAAAGATAAGTATAAACAAAGATGAACTATACTAGAGGGAGATATGTGTGAGAGAGAGTTAAATTCAGTCAAGTCAATCTTGTACTTCTGAAAAGACTCAAATATGACAGAACCAAATGAAGGAACAATCTAGAATGATATTAAACTCCATTGTTTAAAATAGAGTGAAATTATTCTTGCCCAATTACCAAATAATGGTATAGGACTACTGTAGACCAATTATATTATAGAACAGTTGCTAGGTATAGTTCTCAAACTGCTAAAAAGAACCCTGCACCAGTGATTGTGGGTATTTAATTTTAACCCTTGACAGGAAGTGAGGAAGAGTGATTTTTTTTTTCTCTTCTTCAGGAAATTAATTTAAAAAAAAAAAAAAACAAATCAGACTTCCCAGACTCAGCACAGACCCAACAGCCCTAAGCTGGTTCCAGATAAACAGTTCAAACATTCCAGGGGAGAAATCTGTAATTTCCTAATCAATGATTTTTAGGGAATAAAATTCCCTACTAAAACAATCAAACTGGACATCAAATAGAGAGGTTAGAAAGGAAACCACACATAGTCTAGATAAGTCAGGATAATGTCTGTTGTAAAATTTAACCCTTTGGAGACATAAATAACAGAATGCCTCCACTAAGCACTTGGGTATCCTGCTTTATTGCTGAGCCTGGCCAGCCATAAGACCTTTTTCTTTTTTGCTGCCAGAGAGATAATGCCACTGATGTGGGCTCAGAGAGGAGAGCCATATCTCCTCCAGTCAATTAAGGAGTGGCGTGGACCAGGCTCGGACAGAGCCCCAGGGCAGTGGCCACTCAGCACTTCCTTCCCGGTAGAGTGGGGAAGGAAATAGGAGACCACAAGCCTCTTCCGGGGATACAAGGAATTCTCACAGAGGGTGGCAGATTCTCTACAAATGAAGTTCAATGAAAAACAGTCTCACCGCCAGAAGCCGAGGCACAAACAGACGATGCCCCATCCCCAGAAGTTCCAGCACTCGACACGCATACTCATTCACCAGCTTGCTCCTCTCGTCGTGCATGTCCTGGGACTTTTTGACGGGAGCTGTGAGCTTAGCAGCTGGGGCTGGGCAGGGCACCCCTTCTTCCATGAGCAGTAAGTAGGTATCCAGAATGAGAAAGCGGGATCTCTTATCCACAATTTTGAGAACTGCCGTGGGAGGGGAGCCAGGCTTCGGTCTCCCCGGGAGCACGCACAAACCAGTCTGTGGTGGGAATTGCCAGCTAACGTCTCCACGAGAAAAACATTTTGGTTAAATTATCCACTGTGAGAGAGCCCCAGAGTAGACTGGAAATGAAATCAAATGCTGATCTAAATTAAAAACAACAACAACAACAACAACAAAACAAAAAATGGCAAAAGCAATCAAACGCAAGAAAATGGCCAAGAGTGATGCAGGAGAGTTCACATACATGTGTAAAAATGGACAAGATGCTTAGAAGGGTCTAGCATGAGAGAGTGTGTGAGTGTGTGCTGTGCATATGTGTGTGTGAGACGGTGTGTGTGTGTGTGTGTGTGTGTGTGAGAGAGAGAGAGAGAGAGAGAGAGAGAGAAAGAAGAGACAGCAGCAGCGGTAGCCAGGAAGCCAGGGCAGTTGTGAAGCTGCAAGGAGAAAAGGATGAGCTCATTGCAATCCTTGGTTCGTGACAAGCAGCGCTGCTGTTGCTGCTGCTGCTGCCTCTCGCTGTGAATCAGTAATGAAGGGGTAGGGAAGGAAGGGGAGGGAAGAGAAGGAGGTAGGTGAATGAGCATGCAGACTGTGTCTCGGGGGAGAATGCTGTAATAGGAAGCCAATGGCGAGCCGTTGGGCAGATGCACTTCCCCTCCCAGTCCACCTTCAATCAGTGTTAGGCTGACAGCTTATGCTGTTGAATCCTAAACCCACAGACAGATGAACTAGCTTCTCCCAACATGTGATGCTCACAGAAAAATCAGACAGCCTGCCGGCTAAAAGACTGACCTTTACTCACTCCTGCTTTCTCATAACGATGGATACCAGTCTGATTTTATACCACATATTTAAAGTGGGAGGCTCCAATCCTCGTTAGATCACTGAAATTTCTAACAGAGGCTTAGGGGAAGATGACAAAGTATGGACAGAAGAGCAAGGACCGAGCAGCCAAGAAATGACACACCCTCAAGTTGGAGTGTTTATGCAGTAATGACTTTTTGCAGTGCTAGGATATGCAAAAGTAACTCAGCATTTTGGGAAGGCTAGCTGCAACTAAAAGGAAGATTTTAAAAAATTTTTTTTTATTGAGGTATGGTTGATGTAAAATATTATATAAGTTTCAGGTGTACAACACAGTGAAAAATGAAGATTTTTATAAATATACAATATGATAAAGCATAAAAACCTACATCATCATAATAAAAGCATACCTTTAAGGAACTATTAAAGTTGAGATTCTCAAAGTAGAAATAACTTTCCTAATCTAAAGACTTTGATAAACACTCAGTTAATAGTTCTAAACATTGTTTTAATACCTTCTGGTCTAGTCCTGTCTTGTAATAAGATAACTGAGAGTTATCCATAGTTTAAAATTTTACAATCTCAGTATTGCAGTTTTACATTAATTTCCTTGGTGTGAATGATCAGTTGTCGCAAAATCAAGGCAAAAGGACAAGATCCCCACTCAGTGTAGTTTCTTAACTTTATCCTAACAATTAACTAACACATACCCAGAATCTTGGTGCTAAATCTCTGGAGTTGGTCATGAATACCAGACCAGCTTCTCCATATAAAACTGTAGCATGGTACAGAGTAATGGGGCTCGGAGAGCCAGGGCAAGTTCCTTCTCAGTCTTAGTTTCTTAATCCGACAAATAAGAGTTACGGATCTCATTTATTGACATAAATCACGATCGATCGTGATTACCAAAATACATTAATTACAGAACTGAAGATTAAGGGAAATGTTGCCCTCTTTAACAGAATATTGTTTGGTTTCTTTTTCTAAAACTTCAGGAGAACATTATTTTGGTTAAACATGTAAAGTATTAATTAACAAAACATCTTAAATAAGATATGTATATATTGCTGTCAACCCTTCTATTTCTTCCAAAAATCATTTCTCAAAAAATATACAGATTATAATGTAAAATTATCAAAGCCATTAGAAAAAAAAAAAAATATATATATATATATATATTTCAGATCGCTAAGGATTTGGAGAAAATGTCTGATAGGTTACCCAGGATGGCAGTTGGTTCAGCCAGAAGGAGGAAAGAAGGAAGAGGTTCTGGGCTTCTCATATCCCTAACTACCCCCCATCAAAACAAACAACCCCCCACCCCCACACATAAGAAACAGCTCCATTTTTATCTTCTTTACATAGTGGAGTTCTGCATGAGCTTTGTTTGAAAAGACTGTGTTACTGTGTGAAGAGCACTGCCTTAGTAACTTCACATTTAAGAGCAAGGGAATATTTTGACTTGAACAAGAAGGAAGAATTCAGTGACTCCTTAGCTTAAAGGATTTTTATTATCGACTTTTTTTTTAAAGGATAGGGGAGTTGCTCCCATGTATGTGACTTGCTTTCAAAGAACACTAGCAGAAGCATTATTTTAAATTTATATAAACCAGAAACAAAAAATTTATTATCCAAAAGAACTCTGGTAAAAAAGAAGTAAAAAAGTAATCAAAAGACTTTGGAACTCTAGGGTTTGGCTCTGATGCACACAAAAGAAATTAAGTGTAAATTAAATATTAAGTGTAATAATTAAAATATGATATTTTAATGAGCAAACCAGGTTACACTTCAAACACGTAGGTATATTTAACAAGATGCTGTGTAAAAAGCACTACAAACAGGTGGTAATATGTTTCAGTTTTCCCAATCTCTTCATCATTCTTCCCCTAATGTACCTATTATTCTTGAAGAGGGAAAAGGCGCAGTCAGCCTGGGGCTCTAGGTGACTCCTGCTGGGATGGCAGAAGTATTTATAGCGGGTCGTGTCCTGGGTCCAGGGCACACCTCCTCCAATCAGGCTGAGGAACTGGGATCACACTGGGGCCCTACCGAAGGCACAGGGGATTAGAGGAAGGAGCAGGAGGACATGGGGGCAGGTCTAGCTGACTACTCCTACCGGTCCCTGAAGCAAGATCCTGAACCAGAAGGTGCAGAACTGGCAACAGTGGTGGGTGGAGAAGGTGGAGCTCCTGGTCGGAACTAGGTCCTAGGGCTTCATTCCCCGGACAGGCCAGTAGAGAGTAAGGATGAAGATGAGGAGGGAGCTACAGCACTGAGTGACCACAACACTGCCATGGACCCAGAACATGGCAAAGTTGGTGGAAAGGGCAAAGGTGGTGATATCAAATGCCAGGTGGGAAGATGTGGTACAGAAGGCCCACCAAGCCTGGCAGGTGTCCGTTGTCTGCCAATGATCTCACTGTTTTCAGGTTGGTTGCCCCTTAATAGGCTGTTGATCAGCATCAGGTAAAGTAATTATTGTACATTATCACTTGGTAAAAAGAAAGAATGTAAATAGTGATTTCTGAAGCCCTAGAAGAGTGAGTAATTTCAGTGAGCATTTCCCCTTATGCCTCCCCAACTCCCCAAGTAAATTATTTATTGCTCATCAGATTCAGCAATAAATACAGTAAACTTTTGAAAGACAAATTTTTGAGTTATACAGTAGGCCAAAAATGAAACAAATGATAGAAAAGCAACTCTTCTGCATTAACCAGTTAATAATACATGATTTCTCATATTTCCTTATACTAGGAGATTTTTTAGAAAATTCTGCAAAGTTCAACAGCAAACTGAAGATAATATGGGAAATGTGGACAAGTCATCCTATGAGGCAGAGTGAGAGAGAGGTAAAGAGGGCCAGGCAGCGGTCCCAAAGCATCATCTAAGAACAGCGGCCTCGTGCTGGGGCGCTGGAAGCGGGTGTATGGTGGTGCCGCCCTAATTAGAGCTCTGGGCTTGAGTGTGCTTCCTGAGCCACTCCACTGACTGTGGCCATGTGCAAGACATAAATAGATTTCCATTGTAAAATGAAAAGCATACTTGACTTAATTTATGAAACTGTAATTAAGAACGCTGAGTGCATAGTTACTTCAGGGGTTCAGATCAGATCAGATCAGTCAGTCACTCAGTCGTGTCCGACTCTTTGCGACCCCATGAATCGCAGCACGCCAGGCCTCCCTGTCCATCACCAACTCCCAGAGTTCACTCAGACTCACGTCCATCGAGTTAGTGATGCCATCCAGCCATCTCATCCTCTGTCGTCCCCTTCTCCTCCTGCCCCCAATCTCTCCCAGCATCACAGTCTTTTCCAATGAGTCAACTCTTCGCATGAGGTGGCCAAAGTACTGGAGTTTCAGCTTTAGCATCATTCCTTCCAAAGAAATCCCAGGGCTGATCTCCTTCAGAATGGACTGGTTGGATCTCCTTGCAGTCCAAAGGACTCTCAAGAGTCTTCTCCAACACCACAGTTCAAAAGCATCAATTCTTCGGCACTCAGCCTTCTTTACAGTCCAACTCTCACATCCATACATGACCACAGGAAAAACCATAGCCTTGACTAGACAAGCCTTTGTTGGCAAAGTAATGTCTCTGCTTTTGAATATGCTATCTAGGTTGGTCATAACTTTGCTTCCAAGGAGTAAGCGTCTTTTAATTTCATGGCTGCAGTCACCATCTGCAGTGATTTTGGAGCCCAGAAAAATAAAGTCTGACACTGTTTCCACTGTTTCCCCATCTATTTCCCATGAAGTGGTGGGACCGGATGCCATGATCTTCATTTTCTGAATGTTGAGCTTTAAGCCAACTTTTGCACTCTCCACTTTCACTTTCATCAAGAGGCTTTTTAGTTCCTCTTCACTTTCTGCCATAAGGGTGGTATCATCTGCATATCTGAGGTTATTGATATTTCTCCCGGCAATCTTGATTCCAGCTTGTGTTTCTTCCAGTCCAGCGTTTCTCATGATGTACTCTGCATATAAGTTAAATAAACAGGGTGACAATATACAGCCTTGACGAACTCCTTTTCCTATTTGGAACCAGTCTGTTGTTCCATGTCCAGTTCTAACTGTTGCCTCCTGACCTGCATACAAATTTCTCAAGAAGCAGATCAGGTGTTCTGGTATTCCCATCTCTTGAAGAATTTTCCACAGTTGATTGTGATCCACACAGTCAAAGGCTTTGGCATAGTCAATAAAGCAGAAATAGATGTTTTTCTGGAACTCTCTTGCTTTTTCCATGATCCAGCAGATGTTGGCAATTTGATCTCTGGTTCCTCTGCCTTTTCTAAAACCAGCTTGAACATCAGGAAGTTCACGGTTCACATATTGCTGAAGCCTGGCTTGGAGAATTTTGAGCATTACTTTACTAGCGTGTGCGATGAGTGCAATTGTGTGGTTACAAAGGTGAAAAAAGGAAAACACTTCCCAATCTGCAGGAGGAAAACACTTCAAATGAGGGAGGCATTCAAACACAAAGGTAAAGCAGGGTAAGAGGAGGAGGAACACACTGAGTGTGGTGATCTAGTCATGTCTCCATGTCTGCAACAGATACAGACAGAAGTGGGTTTAGACTCGTGGGATTGGCCTGGATCCAAATATAAGAGTAATGAGAATTAAACAGATCTCTAAGAGCAAAGCAGGGCATTGCTTATAAATATCATCCATTAGTCACATTTACTATCTGAATGACACAAGTGAGGTACTTACTACTCTCTGGGCCTCTGTGAAAAGGAAGTATCACCTACCTAGTCAAGTCACTCTGAAACAAGCAACTCCTACAGCTCAACTCCGGAAAAATAAATGACCCAATCAAAAAATGGGCCAAAGAACTAAATAGACATTTCTCCAAAGAAGACATAAAGATGGCTAACAAACACATGAAAAGATGCTCAACATCACTCATTATCAGAGAAATGCAAATCAAAACCACTATGAGGTACCATTTCACACCAGTCAGAATGGCTGCGATCCAAAAGTCTACAAGCAATAAATGCTGGAGAGGGTGTGGAGAAAAGGCAACCCTCTTACACTGTTGGTGGGAATGCAAACCAGTACAGCCACTATGGAGAACAGTGTGGAGATTCCTTCAAAAACTGGAAATAGAACTGCCTTATGATCCAGCAATCCCACTGCTGGGCATACACACTGAGGAAACCAGAAGGGAAAGAGACATGTGTACCCCAATGTTCATCGCAGCACTGTTTATAATAGCCAGGACATAGAAGCAACCTAGATGTCCATCAGCAGATGAATGGATAAGAAAGCTGTGGTACATATACACAATGGAGTATTACTCAGCCATTAAAAAGAATACATTTGAATCAGTTCTAATGAGGTGGATGAAACTGGAGCCTATTATACAGAGTGAAGTAAGCCAGAAAGAAAAACACCAATACAGTATACTAACGCATATATATGGAATTTAGAAAGATGCTAACAATAACCCTGTGTACGAGACAGCAAAAGAGACACTGATGTATAGAACAGTCTTATGGACTCTGTGGGAGAGGGAGAGGGTGGGAAGATTTGGGAGAATGGCATTGAAACATGTATAATATCATGTATGAAACGAGTTGCCAGTCCAGGTTCAATGCACGATACTGGATGCTTGGGGCTAGTGCACTGGGACGACCTAGAGGGATGGTATGGGGAGGGAGGAGGGTTCAGGATGGGGAAAACAGGTATACCTGTGGCAGATTCATTTTGTTATTTGGCAAAACTAATACAATTTGTAAAGTTTAAAAATAAAATAAAAAAAAAAGAAAGGAATTATCTCCTAGTGCTTAACACAGGGTGGGCACTAGATAACCCTAGAATTTCTTTCATTCTTTCTAGAAAGTCAAGAAAAGAGGAGGGCAAGTGTAAAATGCATCGTCTTCACCTGGGTTAGAGTCTAGAAAGACAAAAGGCTCTGGATGTTTTAACAGACAGTTACCCAAATACCAATGAGAGATGCTCCTGTAAGACCAACTGCCTCTTTAGTTGAGATTTAGATGGCGAATAATAAGTAGCGAAAGAATCCATGCTCTTCTCAACTAGGACAGGTAAAACTTCAAAAACTCAATTCTCTATTTCTTTTTTGTCTTCTAGACTACTTTTAAAAAGCTGAGGCCTCAACAGTTTGGCAAGTTCCTAAGATCCAACAAGAATGGATACTACCCACTTTAGTATTCTTGCCTGGAGAATTCCATAGACAGAGGAGCCTGGCGGTCTATAGTCCATGGGGTTGGGAAGAGTCGGACACGACTGAGTGACTAACACTTTCATGTTTTTTTTAAGATCCAACAAAAATAAATAATATCGAGTAGTATGGTATCTTGGAGAAGGCAATGGCACCCCGATCCAGTACTCTTGCCTGGAAAATCCCATGGACGGAGGAGCCTGGTAGGCTGCAGTCCATGGGGTCGTGAAGAGTCGGACATGACTGAGCGACTCGACTTTGACTTTTCACTTTCATGCATTGGAGAAGGAAATGGCAACCCACTCCAGTGTTCTTGCTTGGAGAATCCCAGGGACGGGGCAGCCTGGTGGGCTGCCGTCTGTGGGATCGCACAGAGTTGGACACGACTGAAGTGACTTAGCAGCAGCAGTATGGTATCTTGGAACTGTAAAAACCCCACAACTCACTCTGCCATTCAAGTCTTGGTTCTGTTTAGCACTGTTCCTTGTGCTTCTGGAGGTAGAAAGAACATCAGAGGCTGCTTCTGTCTTTATGGATTATTCAAGCTATTTGAAGAAAAGGCTAAAATGAAACATAGTGAGATCAAGTATACAACTTGGATCACAGGGAAATGAGTCTCTTTATCTTGTAGCTGGGACTCACACACTGAGGAATTAGAGTTCAAAATAAGAAAATACATAATTAACTAATATCATGGCTGGTATGGGTACTTCAGCTTACAAGATTATTGGAACTCAAAGAAGAAAAAAGATCCTTGTAAAATATTACAGACTTACCTAGTTTTCTAGGAATGTTTAGATTCTTGTGACACTTTAAGCATAGCTATCTTAAAGGAGGTTTTTTGTTTTGTTTTACTTTTTTAGTAGAAGAGAGAATTTTTCCCCACCAAAAGCAATTCAATAATGTTCTGAATAGTCATGACAGTATCATTATTACCTTGTTACCTACTCTTGTGATCAGATTTAAGAGAAGTCATAATTTATTAATGCAAGAACTTCTACAGTCTCTTTGGGAGTTGGTCATTTTGCTCTGTTTCCTTATCTTTGTTGGCAGTTAGCTCAAAAGACTGCCTATTTGTATTACTGGACCTTTATATTTGTTTAAAAAGGACCACTTATGGTAAGTGAGAAACCTGAAACTTCCAGGCACTCAGCTGGATCATGAATTTTATAATAATACAGGATACAGGATTTTTTTCCATGCGATGTTAGTGAAAATATCTAAACACAGTCAGTTTCCTTTTCTTCAAGCTAATTATCCTTGTTGATAACTGGGTCTCCTATGAGCTGGTTTCTGGACCATTCTAGACTGTTCACAGTCCTACCTCCTGCTCCAAGGAGATGATTTCGTTGGACAGTGTTTCTCAATAAAGTATTACCCACACTAATGTACTTGATAACTCTAGAATCATGAAATAATGATTTTATGATTAACAGAATCATAAAATAATGCAATGTTTTTAGACCCTAGAAACATCAAAGTCTAACACACACATTCATCCTACTGATGAAAAGACTGAGATAGCAGGTAAGTGACTTGCTCACAATCATAAAACATGCCTGAAGGAGAGCCAGGAAGCCAGAGCCCCACTGCACTGCAGAGAACCTAGCATTTCCTGCTCTGTAACTTGCTCTCTTTCGGTAATGGAGCTCATTAAAAAAAAAAA
The DNA here is from genome assembly GCF_029378745.1 of Bos indicus. Classification (NCBI taxonomy): domain Eukaryota; kingdom Metazoa; phylum Chordata; class Mammalia; order Artiodactyla; family Bovidae; genus Bos; species Bos indicus. The sequence goes on along the minus strand of NC_091775.1, from coordinate 56,854,500 downwards.
AAAAAAACCTCTCAGAAGGAAGACTGTGCTCCACCATTTTAATGGAACTGGTCTGAAGCCTGGTCCTGCCATCTGATATGAATGCACCTAAGAGACTTAAATTTGAGTTGAGAGGAGGCTTCCAAAAGTCCACCTTGATAATAGACACTTCTAAACACACACACTTGTGATAATAAAGCACATCTGCCTTCTAGTTTTGAACTGAGAAGCACTCTCTTCTTCAATCATACAGAGAAGCTACACCCTTGGCCGCTAGGCCACAGTGTCTACATAAAAGCAGCTTTTTTGAAGCCATGTTAGTGATGAGCTTGAAAATGGAAGCTAACTTGGCTCATTCATTCCCTCCTCTGGACAGTTTGTGTGAGGCTCATCTTTATTTTCAAATTGAAGCAGAAGGCATAAATGGTAGCAGAGGTCTGATTTTTTTTAAATTAGTTATTTAATTAATTAATAGGTTGGTGCAAATGTAATTGTGGTTTTGGACCATGAATTTTAAGTCATTATAATAACCAGGCTCAAACACATCTTTATTAATCAAAATAGGTACCATTACAATCAACACATTTTTGTCAACAAGAAATAAGTTTGTTTATTCCTGTAATGTAAGATGCATCCTTCGGGATTCCATGAACTCTTGGAAAACGCCTTCTGTCTCCTGCTCTTTGTGGAAGCCTCTTCCCTGTGAAGTTGTCGATATGCTGGAGTCAGCAAGAGGTCAGACGAATATGGCGGATGAGGCAAAACTTCCTAGCTCAATCTGTTTATCTTTTGATAAACCAACCTCGTGTTGGTTGTGTGATATGCACTCGGGCGTTGTCATGGAGAAGAATTGGGCCCTCTCTGTTGACCAATGCCAGCTGCAGACATTGTAGTGTTCAGTGCAACTCATTGATTTGCTGAGCACACTTCTCAGATGTAATGGTTTCGCCAGGATTCAGAAAGCTCAAGTAAATCAGATGGGCAGCACATCACCAAACAGTGACCACGACCATTTTTTGGCACAAGTTTGGCTTTAGGAAGTGCTTTGGAGCTTCTTCTCGGTTCAACCACTGAGTTGGTCCTCACTGGTTGTCGTATACAATCCACTTTTTGTCACACCTCTCAGTCTCATTGAGAAATGGTTCACTGTTGTATAGATTAAGAGAAGACAACAAAAACTATGATTTTTTTGATTTGTGGTCAGCTCATAAGGCACCCACTTATCAAGCTTTATCACCTTTTTAATTTGCTTCAAATGCAGAATGACAGCAGAATGTTTGATGCTGAGTTCTTTGGCAACTTCTTGTGTATTAATAGTTTTAAGAGGATTAGCTTCGATGATTGCTCTCAATTAATCATTGTCAACTTCTGATGGCTGGCTACTCCTCATCTTCAAGGCTCTCATCTCCTTTGCAAAACTTCTTAAAGCACCACTGCACTATACATTCGTTAGCAGTTTCTGGGCCAAATACATTGTTGATATTGCGAGTTGTCTCTGCTGCTTTATGACCCATTTTGAACTTAAATAAGAAAATCGCTCAAATTTGCTTTTTGTCTAATATAATTTCTATAGTCTAAAATAAATACAAAACACACAGCAAATAACAAGTCATTAGCAAAAAAAAATAAAGTGACAAATGCACGTTAAAATGATGTATAACATAACCACATTTAGTTAAGAATGTACTTCAATATCAAACGGCAAACTTCAACAGTGTAAAAGCCGTGATTACTTTTGCACCAACCTAATGATTCATTTCTGGCTGCACTGGGTCTTCGTTTCTGGCGCAGGTTTCCTCTAGTTGTGCTGAGTGGCAGCAACTCTCTAGTTGCAGTGCATTCTCACTGCATGGCTTCTCTTGTTGCAGAGCACAGACTCTACGAGTGCAGGCCTCAGTAGTTGCCTCCCGTGGGTTCAGTAGTTGTGGCTCACGGACTGTTTCTCATGGTATGTGGGATCTTCCCAGACCAGGGATGCAATACATGTCCCCTGCATCGGCAGGCAAGTTCTTAACCACTGGATCACCAGGGAAACCCCAAAGGTTTGTTTTTAATTTTAAATAGAGATTAAAATGATGACATATTGAATCTAGACTGTTTCTTGATGATCTCAAGCTAGACCGGCATTTTACTTTTTTTCTGTGTTTTGTCATTGTTGTTGAAAATAATGAGGTGCTATATTCATCTTGATAAGTTGTGAATTGCCTCTTCCTCCTTCTCATGGTCCATCTCCAGTTTCTATTAAATTTTCTATCTCTGGAATCTTTGTGTTACATAGAATGCTAGGTGTAGTTTAACAGCTGTCACTGTGAAAAATAATATTTTCAGTGGAGGAGTTATATGGGTCAGCTCATGTATTAGCAAGTGAATTTGTTTCCACAAAATGAATATGTCAAGATGAGGACATTCAATTTTTTTTTTTTTTGAACAGCTAAGTCCATGTTCTGAAATCAAGATGCTAATAGACTATGCTAGTTCCCTCTTCCCTTCTTCCCACTCATGACTTCGAATGGATTCAGTAGAATTTCAGAAGTAGCAAGCTGGTGAGAGTGGAGGTGATTTTTTCCTTTACTTCCACTGAAGGTGACTGGCTTTCTCTCCACCTCCCTTGCATGTTCAGCCCTGTATACCTGAGTGTTGCCACAAGCTGTCTTGCAGGATGATGGTAATAAATGAACAAGTGTGTGAGGGTCTTTCCTACTTGGTGGGCTCCTTCCCCTACCTCACATACATATTTGTTTCAAGCAAATCCTAACAAAACAACTTACACATCACAAATTCTTGATAAACATTTAAGTGATTGAAAGTATAAATAATAAAAGTTATTATTATTATTATTATCATCCATTTATTTGGAGCCTATAACAGCCATGAATTGGGCTTCACAGGTGGTGCTAGTGGTAAAGAACCTGCCTGTCAATACAGGAGACATGAGATGCAGGTTCGATCCTTGAGCTGGGAAGATCCCCTTAGGAGGGCATGGCAACCCACTCCAGTATTCTTGCTTGCAGAATCCCATGCCATGGACTGGCAGGCTACAGTCCATATGGTTGAACAGAGTTGGACATGACTAAAGTGACTTGACACACACACAACAGCCGTGAATTATGCCAAGGCCTTACAGTATGTATTACTGCAATTAATCTTAACAACCAAGTACACCCATTTTGGGCTTCCCTGGTGGCTCTGAAGGTAAAGAATCCACCTGCAATGTGGGAGACCTGGGTTTGATCCCTGAGTTGGGAAGATCCCCTGGAGGAGGGCATGGCAACCCTCTTCAGTATTCTTGCCTGGAGAATCCCCATGGACAGAGGAACCTGGTGGACTACAGTCCATGGGGTCACAAAGAACCGGACACAAGTGAGCGACTAAGCACACACACACCCATTTTTACAAAGGAGGCATCTGAGCTTAAAAAAGAAGTAAAGTGACTTGCTCAAGACCATGTAGCTACTAAATGGCACCTGCAACTATAATTTACACATCTGATATATAAGTATTTTAAGTCTAGTTTGAGTTATTTGAAACAAAGAAGGAGGTGGAGGCTAGATCCTACAGCCTAGTCAAGTTAGTCCAGTGGAAACTACAGGATTTTCACAGTCATAGTCACATAGAGTTACCAATGTGTCATTTTAAAAATTTTATTTATTTAATTGGAGATAAATTACTGACTAACATGTCTTGGTTCTAAAACAAATGACAAAAACATAAACTTATGTACACTGTACCCTGGTGATCTTACCCATACCTTTTTTTTTTTTGACTACTGGACAACCCAATCCCGAGATCAGCCCTCTCTCCAGAGCTCCCAGTTTATGTATCTCTTCTTCCTGGGCAAAGGCAGCCTCACATGCAAGTTCACCCTGGCATGTCCAAGGTCACCATTTCTTCCCCAGTGCAGGTCCTCCTCTTACATTTCCCATCCTAGTGAACAGTATCCTCATCTACCCAATCACCCTAGCAGACACCTGGGGGTCATCCTGCTGCTGCTAAGTCACTTCAGTCGTGTCCGACTCTGTGCGACCCGAGAGACGGCAGCCCACCAGGCTCCCCTGTCCCTGGGATTTTCCAGGCAAGAACACTGGAGTGGGTTGCCATTTCCTTCTCCAATGCATGAAAGTGAAAAGTGAAAAGGAAGTCACTCAGTCGTGTCCGACTCCTAGCAACTCCATGGACTGCAGCCTACCAGGCTCCTCCATCCATGGGATTTTCCAGGCAAGAGTACTGGAGTGGGGTGCCATTGCCTTCTCTGGGGGGTCATCCTAGAGTCCTCTTTTTAACTCCACTTCTCCCACTCAACCCATCATTCAAGTCTGGTTGATTTAATCTCCTCATCATCTCTCAAAACTATCCTCTCTTCTTCATTCCCAATGCTTCTTTTTTTTTTTTTTTTTTAATTTTATTTTATTTTTAAACTTTACATAATTGTTTTAGTTTTGCCAAATATCAAAATGAATCCGCCACAGGCATACATGTGTTCCCCATCCTGAACCCTCCTCCCTCCTCCCAATGCTTCTGATTTGAGTTCAGCCTTAATATGACATGCTGGGACTTCTATAATCTGTGATACTCAAGTTACTTGAAGTCACCCTCCCTCTACACAGCAGGTAACTGCATACCTTAATATCTTTGTTCTTGCTCTCTCCTTTTCTTGAGCTGTGCTTCCCCTGTAGTTTCACTTACCTTTTCCTAATTGGTTAAAAGTCAACTCTTGTATTACCTCCGGCAGGAACCCTCCCTCGATCCTGGGGTTGGGGTGCGTGGCCTTTCTGCTTGGTCTCTTTCCAACTTTGCTATCTCTCTCATAACACTTGTAGTCTTATACTTCAATGAGCTGCTACCTTAAGTATCAAAATCAACACTTAGGGTCCTTCTCCCCTACTGAGACACTTAGAGATAGGTATCATCTATTGGCCTTCTTTTTGTCCTAAAAACTTAATAGAGGCAATTACTTAAGACACAGCGGCTATTCCATAACTATTTGTTGAAATGGTTCAGCATTCGAAATGGACAAAATATTATTATTCATGGGAGGGATAGATAAGCATTTCTCTGGATAGAGACATTGATGTTTTAATATTTCTGAGCCTTTCAATTTCTTTTGGTTGTACCACATAGCATGTGGATCTTAGTTCCTTGACCAAGGATCGAACCCATGCCCACTGCATCTGAAGAGCAGAGTCTTAACCACTGAACCACCAGGAAGTCCATCTGAGCCTTATAAAGGATTATTCCCTCTTTCTAGAATGTTTTCCTCCATTTTTTTTCTTTAAAAATTATAACAATCCTGCAAACTGTTGTCACAGAGAAAACAAAAGCTGAGATATCAGAGAGACCTGGCTTTAAAACCAGGTCCAATTAGTTGCATGACTTTAGGAAGGTTAACCTCTTTGAGTCCCACTTTCCATAGTAATACTATGAAGTTACTAATGTTTGTTTCTAGCTTGGTAAACTGGGATGCTGGTAAAAACATTAATCAATAGGGAAAGTGCTGGGGACAAAGTACGGAGGATGAAATCGGTAGTGAGGAATATGTGGCAATCCATTGGAGATGTTCCATAGGCTGGGGGAAATAGAATATGGAGCCAACGGATGGGTTTAGGAATCACTGGTAGTCATATGCAAGATGAAACAAGGGAATAAATGAAGTAAATTAGGGAGCTATGGAAGTTATGAAGAGAATCTGCCTGCAGTGCAGGAGACCCAGGTTCGATCCCTGGGTCGGGAAGATCCCCTGGAGAAGGGAATGGCTACCTACTCCAGTATTCTGGCCTGGAGAATCCCATGGACAAGGAGCCTAGTGTGCTACAGTCCACGGATTTGCAAAGAGTTGGAAACGACTGAGCAACTAACACACATGGAAATTATGAAGAACTGTTCTCACAGTATACTTGGATAGTCTTCTTAATCATCCCAGATGTGATTTAATAACTAATTGTATAATTATACTGTTAGGGAAATCTCAACCCTGCCAGACAGAAAAGTTCCAGAACTGCGTTAGTTTCCCTCACCAGAATGTTCCAGCACTCAGTAGAGGAACTGCCTATAGAAGGAGCTCAGGGAACACTTACCGAGTTGATGAATGATTGAATCTCACATCACACTCACCAATGGATATTCTACTCATATGCTTTTGAAATCTGGTGACTAAAATAAATAGTATTGTGAGACTATAAGCTCCTAATAAAAATATCCCAAGGTGAGGGTAAAAACAAAAACCTTGTAAGTTCCTACTGTGGGCCAGACCTTGTATCATCTGCTTCCACGCATGACCTCACTTCATTCCCATAATATGTTGTAGAATCATCACTGCTAAAATAGAGGATTTGCTCGTGGTTTGAAAAATCAGTTTGCCCCATCTCTGCAACATCCTTGATTTCTCACTTCCCTTCTACCTTTTAAACCCAATTTATCTGTAAGTCCTGGCAGCCCTATCCACAAAACTATCTGAAATCTGTCCTCTTTTTCCATCTTAATTGTCACTACCTTGATCTAAGGCACCATCATTTCCTGACTGGGCTTGAAATAACATCTTAATTAGTCTCTTTGTTTCTGTTCTTGCCCCTTTTCAATCTACATTCCACACGCTAGAATTCCTCAATCAAAACAATGTCTTAAAACCATAAATCACATCCAATTTCTTCCTGATTAAAACTTACACTGGCTTTCCATGTTACTCAAATGCCAATGTATTTCTGTTCTTTATAGGTCTCTACTGATTCAGCCCCTGCCTAAATCTCTGACCACAACTCCATCCTCTTTACATCTTGCTCACTCACTCACTGGGCTCCAGTCACACTAGCCTCCTTTCTGTTTCGAACATATAAAGCTTTTCCTGCCTCAAGGCTTTTGCACTTGCTGTTGCCTCCAATTTACATATGGTTGGTTCCACGGCAACAGTTGACTCAAATGTTATTTTGCTCCTAGAGGACTTTTCTTACCAGATTATCTAGTGGCAGATAGTAGTAACACTTAGATTGCTCCGTATTATTTCTTTCATAACATTTATTACTATTTGAAATTGTTTATTCCTTTCTTATGTATCATCTTTCTCTGCAACTAGAAAGTACTATGGCAAAGCTCACAGGGGAGAAGAGAGAGAGCTTTTAAATTATCTTGATTGACAAGCTATTAGAAAAATATAACCATAAAATAAGGTTCTTTTCTTAGCTTCTTTCATTCATTCACTCATTTTTACTTTAGAAGATTATTATTTCACAGGGCCTTTTGAATCTCTCTTTTGTTTAGCAACCAAGAGTCAATGAAAGTGACTCTTTGACATTTATAGATTTAATATTTATTGCTTCAGCTCTCTGAAAGACCCCATGAGGCCACAACATAGCACCTTATGAGTTTGCTAAGGAATGAATTTAGTTACTCCCATGTAGCAGATGGTGAGTAACCTTAGCTTATAGTCTCATTCTTCTCAGTTATTATATGTTCTCAGGGCAAGATGGTTACTTTATCTCAATTTTATTAATAAACTGAATAAAAAAACATAGAGGTATTAAAAAATTAGGAAATTTAAGAGCATCTTTAAATGTATCCTTTATGAATGTCAAGTTGTCTTTTTCCCCCAAACCTATGTCTATACACATTAAAGAAAGAGATGATAGATACTCCAACTAAATTGGTCTACCTGGTTAACTACAGCAATACCATGATTAATAACAAATATTATGCCTCCAAAAAGCCTACTATTAATCTATAACCATTATAAAGACTGGCTACAGAAAAATGCAGAAACCATTTTAGACATGCAAATAGCTGAGTCACTGTGGTTTTTGGTAAAGGAGAGATTTCTATATTTAAAAACAAAGATATCATAATGGTTTTTAAAGTGTCCTGCAAGCTGTGGATAATATATGCTATATAACTGTTGACTACTTTTAGAAAGAGAAGGAAGTTGAACACAAAACAATCAGAAGTAGCCCTTAAGCCCAGTGGGGATAGAAAGGAATAAATGAACCCAAGGGCAAGGGCTGAAACAGGAAATATTCCATTCTCTGTGTGTATACCATGGTCTCAGGGTTGTGCTAGGTACTAGAAAGATGACAAAACCAGCACATAATGTGTTCTCTACCCTCAACGGCATCATAGACTTTATGGCAGAGATCTTACCTCATGAGCGGGACAATTAGGATGTCCACACGACAGCGTGTGGTAACACGCCCAGTGGGCACAGTTGAGGCAGTAGGTACATCTGAGGCTAGATTATGATGAAAATGAAATGCTAGAGAATGTGCTTATAGCGGACAACAGATAGGTGAAGATACAGTGAAGACAATTTTTAGAACAACTAATCTAGTAGCCAAGGGCAAGGGAGTTTAAGAGAGGAAGACATCAAAGGCAGACAAGTTATAAAGCTCTTGCAGAATGCCAAATGCGAGAAAATGAGAGCCTGGACTGGTGTGGTTGTCATGGAAACAGAGCCATGCTTGAATATGAGAAGCATCATGAAGAAAAAACAGCTCTTCGTTATCTTTGTGTAACTTTCCAAATACATGTAGCTTATTATGTCCTCCTTTATATAACTTGCTGATACAAAACTGTCAGAGAAAATATTCCTTACCAAGTCAGGGGAAAAGGCACACTACAGAGAAAACACCCATGATATATGAACACTGTCTCTCTTAAAAGTTGCTGACTTTGAGGTACAAAGTTGGTTAAAAGATCAATTGGTTTGGTCACTTTCTCTGAAAGTCTGATTATTAATGGAGTTCAAACCACAATATATTAAGCTGAACTAAGCAGAAGCTGATCCAGGAGCACTATTCAATTGTCTAGGGAGACCCTGGTTATCACTAAATGAGCAGGAAGTGAGAATGTAAGGTCCAGTAACTAAGCTGCCTTCTCTACAAAAACAAAGAACACTTCATACGCAGCTCCTTTCCTTCACATTGAAGAACAAACATGACAGGGAAGTTTCTGAAGGAATGATAGAGAGAGAAAGCAGAGACTAGCGCTGTGTCAGCATCTTGCCTAGTCTCCCTGAGGGCACCTGGAAGACACTGCGCAGTTTGCCACTTCCTTCCCATCTCCACCGTTTCAGCCTTGGTTAAAGAAGCCTTCATTATTTCTCCCCTTAACCGTGTTCTAATTAGTCTCCACATTTATTACCAATCTCTTCACATTTCAGTCTCTCTCACTGTCTCCAAAATTATCTCCCAAAATGTCCTATCCAACCTGTTTAAGGGTACCGTCTGGCACAGGTTCAAATGTTAGCACACAGCCCTAACCATAAGACATCTTTCAGACAATCTAGACCTATTCTACCATTCCAGTTACATCTGTTACTTAACACCTCATGTTCAACGTTCTCATGAAGGTTCTTCTCAAATGTATTACATGTCATGATGTTTCTGTTCCTTACGTATGCAGTTCTCTTTACCTAAAATATCACTCCTTGTCTTCTCTTGCTAATCTCTCCAACCTCAAATGTCACTTTCCCTTTCAAGTTATCTTTGTCATTACCTCCCTCCTCCACCTTTGTATCCTGTCCCATTTGTTCAGGACCATATTTGCACACTTGTCTGTCTCCTCTGCTTCCCCTGGAGATTGACTACAACATACTCAGCATTGCGTCTTCACTATCCAACAACTCCTAGTCACTGTGGTCACAGATCATTTAAGTAAATGTTGAGGAAATGAATGAATGACTGAATCTCAAATGAAGAAGTGAGCTATGAATATGTTAAAATATGAGCTTAATTTTTAAAGACATGTGTTAAACTAGAGGATGGTAGGTATGTATCTCTTTTACTGAACCTCTGTATTTGTAAGACATTGCTGCATACTAAGTTGCTTCAGTCGTATTCAACTCTGTGACAACATGGACTGCAGCCCTCCAGGCTCCTCTGTCCATGGGATTCTCCAGGCAAGAATACTTGAGTGGATTGCCATTTCCTTCTCCACTGTAAGACATTAAATTTTGTCAAAATGAAAGCAGGATTTCTAAAAGAAGAATTTAAGGATTTCTAAAAGAAGAGAGGAAAATACATGATAAAACAGTGTAAATACCATAAGAAAGTAAATAAAACTCAGTATTCCTTAGCGCTATGCTCATGCTTATTTGGTAGTTTCTTCAGAAACAAGCTTAATTGGGGGAGGGTGGGGGCTCAGTCATTAGGCTGACTAGTTCCCTGGAGGTATATCAATGGACAAATCTACATACTTTGCAGGATGGACACAAACAGAAGTCCAGAAGTTATGTTTTTGTTTGAAGTTTAACGTGCAAAATATATTGGGAAAGGGCATGTTAAATAACACAGTTGAAATAAATTGACTGCTAGCTTCTTTCAAGGCTCATCCTTTAAAATGGAGTCGGTTCACCCAGTTAAATGTTTGGAGATTATGTAGAAGCCTAGTAGGAGACTAGTACCCTCTCCTGCATCCTCTCCTCCCCCTTCTCCTCCACCTCTGGGCTGCCCTCCTTTACCTGTATTTCACTGGCATCCTAGCAGGTCTGTCTATTTTTGGCTTTGTACCCAGGTTCCTAGAAATCACTTTAGGCCAGCCTTACCTAATGGCCCAAGCCTGTTTCAGTTACTCCCTTCAGCTCATCTGCTCACCCCTCTACCTTTCTAGTATAATAATACCACCTCTGGGTAGATGACACACCCACTACCAATCCCACACCTGCCGGGGTCAGCCTCTCCCATTTGCTACCACAACCTACCACAAGAGGAGAAATCTCAAATTGGTGACATTGAGGTGATGTCAAAGAAAGAAAAGAAACCGGAGACAAGGTAAATACAATAAATGGAACAAGAGCACTAAAGTGAAAGAAGAACAGAATAAAAGTAGTCAAAATCTACAGTTGCTCAAAAAAAGAGAAAATACTAAAGATGCAAAGATATGCACTCTCCTTTCAATTATCAACAGAGAATGATGGCACTAATATCAAACTGAGGACTAACATACATTTGAATGTGAATTGTAATTCTACTTGAATAGCTCACTTATTAGGAAAAATCTTAGTTTAATGATTGAAGTCATTTAGAGAAGAGCTAACTCAGAAAGCACTAGGAAAGCATTTAGATTTCTTATCTGCTATTCCCAAACGTCCCACTCCCATCTAGAATACCCACAAAAAGTGTAATCCTGCCCATGATGCAAAGTGCCACCGACACAGACATGCGGAGCTCACCCAGGGAACAGTAACAAATGAACAAGCTTATTTCAAAGCGCTCCCCTCAAGTTCTTTAAAAGGCAGTTAAGTGAAGCAGGTATTTAAAAGCACTCACTTTAGCAAATGTCAACTAAAAATTGTTGCCTGCCGTCTGGTTCTACAAGAATGAAGTCACTAGCCGCTGCAGTCAATGACCTTCAACACACCCTGAAAGGAGTTCAGGGTGGAGACGGGGAATGTAGCACTCTGTGCTCTGGGGAAAACTGACAGAACAGGCCTTCAGATGGTTAGATTATTTTCAGGAGATTTTATGAGACCGATTTCTTGCATCCTCTCCTATCTAGAAAAGCACTAAAATCATTAACAGACACAGCTGTTCCTCTTGACTAGCAGTAACCTTCCTGTGACTAGCAGTAAACTTCTGCCAAAACTGTACTTGACTTTATGTACCCCCTCTTCACCAAAATCTCATATGTACTGACCTCCTCCCTCACCTCTTCGGAGTAGTTTCTCAGAGCTATCGGAGAGACTGTATCTCAGGCTACAGTTCTCATTTTGCCCCAAATAAAGCTTAATTCACAACCCTATATTGTGCTTTCCCCCCCCAAGTGGACATAAGTAGGCTATAATGCAACAGTATTTCTTAAGTTATCTCTATTTAGGATTGTAATGTAAAAATAGAGGAAGGTAAATGATAACAGAGGTCAGATGTGAGCCTGACCTGCAAAACATGTAGATCTACAAAGAGTAAAAGGCTATGCTCAGACAAGTCCAAGGAGCACGAGGCTAATTTGAGTCTACTTCTGTTTAGCCAGAGTAGAGATAGGTAATGAGAACCACCCATGTGAAGAGTGTAAAAGGTTTTTAGGAATAGACCAAGGTATCTGAACTCCATTTTCAGTCTTTAGGAGTCAGTGAAGTCCTATTAAATATAGGAAAAAAGGATGTAAACAGTGTCTGAGCCTTGTACTTGACACTGCTGCTGCTAAGTTGCTTCAGTCGTGTCCGACTCTGTGCGACCCCAGAGACGGCAGCCCACCAGGCTCCCCTGTCCTTGGGATTCTCCAGGCAAGAACACTGGAGTGGGTTGCCATTTCCTTCTCCAATGCATGAGAGTGAAAAGTGAAAGTGAAGTCACTCAGTCATGTCCGACTCCTAGCGACCCCATGGACTGCAGCCTACCAGGCTCCTCCGTCCATGGGATTTTCCAGGCAGTACTTGATACTAGTAAAGTTAACTGAGGGAAATTTTAATCAGTGTGTAATTATTTAAATTAAAAATACTTAATTTGGGAAACATGAGACTTTTGTATTCAAAAGAAAGGAGTTTTTAACATATATAGTCTATGTGAAAATATCTGTATTTACTGGATAAACAATCAAATATTAAACAAAAGAAGCAAGGGTTAGTGTGGTTTCCTTCTCTCCAATGCAACACTTGAAAACAAAGCATAGATCTTTAGGGGAAAAACAAAACTACTTCAAATATTGCATTAGAGGACGTGCAATCTACTTAAATACAACAACTGCAAAAAGGATGAGGTAAATCCTGTGGCCCTTTGCTGCTCTGTGCATCAATCCTGGAATGAGAATGCTTACTGAACATGCAGGAACTCAGGTACCGCTTTGGAGGATAAAAAGTAAGCTTCAGACTATCTCTAAGAAATAGACAGTCTAACTGGAGAATGCAGAACAACTACATATGAAATAGCTACATAAAAGAAAAGAGTGAATGATGCATTTTATAATTGCAGTAGATGCTCATTTCTGGAGAAGGCAATGGCACCCTACTCCAGTACTCTTGCCTGGAAAATTCCATGGACGGAGGAGCCTGGTAGGCTGCAGTCCATGGGGTCGCTAAGAGTCGGACACGACTGAGCGACTTCCCTTTCACTTTTCACTTTCATGCATTGGAGAAAGAAATGGCAACCCACCCCAGTGTTCTTGCCTGGAGAATCCCAGGGACGGGGGAGCCTGGTGGGCTGCCATCTCTGGGGTCGCACAGAGTCGGACACGACTGAAGTGACTTAGCATAGCATAGCATAGATGCTCATTTCATACAGAAAGAGTCAGGAACCATTCTTTAAAGAGGGTAGGACTTAAGCTAGAGCATAGGGGCTAGGAAGGCTCTGTATAAACAAAGCAAAGGGACATGATATGTGAAATAAAGATGGTTTCAGGATACAGTGCTAGAGTTTAGCTCAAAGACTTTCAATGAAAGAATAACAATCAGGGACACGACAGATGTGCAGGTCATTATCTATGTAAATAGCGCCCCCTGAGATTGTGTGTACATAGCTGCCTTACCCACACATGAATAATGATCAGGACAGGGGTCAGATGGGGTGGGAGGGAGGTTTAACAGAGAAGGGACTTATGTATACCTATGAATGACTCATGTTGATGTATGGCAGAAACCAACACAATATTGTAAAGCAATTATCCTCCAATCAAAAATAAACTTTACACAATGATGATAAAGATAATAATGAAAAAGCAATGTCAAGGGACTCTGAAAACATTATACAAGGTGGCTCAAGATTTAAAACTGGAACTTGAGCTAGGACAAAATTTAGGAATTATCTTCTTTGGAAACTGAATTTATGCAATTCAAAAATTCAGAAGGCCCAAAGACAAATCTATTGCTAAAAGCTGAGGAGAAAGAGGAACCCACCAAAGGAGTGAGCAGAGAAGTAAGGGTCCTGAGGGGTAGAAAACTGGGGTTAGAATCAATGGTACCCTCTCTGCAGAATGCCTTTTTTCTCCCGATCAGTCTAACTAGAGAGTTATGACTAAGCGGGAAGTAAACAATGAAATCTTCTGATCATATATTCAACCAGCTGCTTTTCTGAGCAGCTTCTCCATCTTAAGACACAAAATTGCATGCACGTGCGCTCAGTTGTGTCTGACTCTTTGCAACCCATGGACTATAGCCTGAGAGGCTTCTCTGTCCATGGAATTTTCCAGGTAAGAATACCAGAGTGGGTTGGCATTCCCTCCTCCAGGGATCGAACTTGCATCTCCTGTATTTCCTGCACTGGCAGGCAGTTTCTTTACCACTAAGCCACCAGGGAATCCCATGTTGGAATCTAGTACCCATGTGTACATGCTTCAATTTCTACAGTTATTAAAAATTTCAAGTTTCAAAATTAAACGTATTACGTAAACAGTACTCCTTAATAGATAGAGGGCTATTCAGGTGATCGCTTTCTTTGTCAATGAGCTTTGGCAGTTTGTATTTTTTGAGGAATTTGTCCATTTCATCAAGCTGTCAAATTTATTGTCATAAAGTAGTTCATAATCTTTTACAATCCTTTTTAATGTTTGTAAAATCTGCAGTGACATCATCTTTCTCATTTCTGTTTTGGTAATTTTGTCTTCTCTAGTTCTTTTCCCTGGTCAGTCTGCTGAGAAGTCTTTATTAGGTGCATAAACGTTTATCATCTTGACATGCGTTCTCTGTTTGCTCAATCTACTCTTTCCCCCTCTTCTTTTCCTGCTTATTTACTTATTTTGTCTGCACTGGGTCTTCGCTGCAGCATGTGGACTATAGAGTGCAAGGGCCCAGTAGTTGTGCTGTCCGGACTTGGTTGCCTCAGAGCACGTGGGATCTTAGTTCCCCGACCAGGGATCGAACCTGCGTCCCTTGCACTGGAAGGCAGATCCTTAACCACTGGACCACCAAGGAAGTCCTTCCTGTTTCTTTTAATTTTTTTTTGGTTCTATCTTATTTCTTTTGTTGGCTTACTAGTTGTAATTCTTTGTTTTGTTATTTTAGTAGGGTTTCCCTTGTGGCTCAGCTGGTAAAGACTCTACCCACAATGCAGGAGACATAGGTTTGATCCCTGGGTTGGGAAGATCCTCTGGAGAAGGGAACAGTTACCCACTCCAGGGGGTAATTCTGGCCTAGAAAATTCCATGGACTATCCAATGGGGTCACAAAGAGTCAGACACGACTGAGCAACTTTCACTTCACTTAGGATTTCTTTAACTTATGATATTATACACTTCACATACAGTATACATGCTGTACAATGGTCATACTACCATTTCTTCCCTTCTGGCTTTTATTCTATTCCAGGTATCCCGTGCTTTCTGAAAGTTCACTTATAGCACTTCACTTTTATGAAAGACTCACATTAGCATCTGTTTTCACTAACTAAAGAAATCCAAAGAGGACTTTCACTTTTACAAAAAAAAAAAGTCAAAAAGCAAAACCAACATTAAGCATTTGTTTTGCAGCAAGCTGAGCAGTTATAGAGGCAACACACACCCCAAGGGGAGAGAGTGGCATCGCCAAAGCTCCTTATCTGGGAACTGGACTCAGCATCAAGTCACCATAGCTCTGAACTGTGTCTGTGAGCATCCGCTTCATCTCAATTACTGCACAATACAGAGTTATTCCTTTTGTTTAAACAGTGAATTATATTTTAGAGATAATTAATCAGGAAAAGGTTTTATATATTCACTCCTCAGCCAAAGGACTTCCTTTAACATTTTCAGCAATTCGTATTTGCTACTGATGAATTCATTCAGGTTTTGTCTATCTGTAAAAGTATTTTGCCTCAGTTTTTTTTAAAATAAGTTTCCCTTTCTTGTTTATACTTTAAAGATGCTGTTCTACTACTGTCTTACTGCTAGCACTGTTTCTAAAAAGAAATCTGCTAAATACTGATCTTTGTTCTTTTGTAGATACTATGTCTTTTTTCTTTGGCAATTTAAAGATTTTCTCTTTATCACTGGTTTTGAGCAATTTGATTATGACATGCCTTGGTACATTTTTCTTCATGTTCCTTTTGCTTGGAATTTAACTGAACTTGAATGTGTAGATTTTATAGCTTCCATCAAATTTGGAAAAACATCAGGCATCATTTTTTCAAATGTTTTTCTGCCCCTTTTCCCTTGTTTCTTCTTCAGGGACCCCAATAACACACCCAGGAGGCTCTTGCAGTGTCTAACAATTCATTATTCCTTTCTTTTTAAAAATCCCATCTTCACTTTAAATTTTGCATAGTTTCAACTGTTATGTCTTTAAGTTCATTAATCTTTTCTTCTATAATATCACATCTACCATTAATCTCATTTACTATTTCTTAATTCTATTAAACATAGTAATTTTTATCTCCTGAAATTCAATTTGGGTCTATTTTTTAATATCTTCAATTTCTTTGCTTAACTTTTTGAACATATGAAACAAAGTCATAATTTCCATGTTAATGTCACTGCTAATTATAACACCTGGGCACATCTTGATCAGTTGGTTTTTCTCTTCACTATGGATCCAATTCTGCTTTGGCCATATACATAAAGGTGATTCTAAGACGTTATAAAGCAACATTTCACAACCATGGGTGATTTTGCTCCCCAGGGGACATTGGTACTGTCTGGAGACATTTTGTCTTCACTGGAGAAGTGCCACCTGTCACTCTAGAGAAAGTGGATGGAAAGGGGCCTATACACTGAACTGACCGAGTACAGTGATCTGACGCCTCAGAGTTGGAAACTCTAGCCTGTCCCCTCAGTAGAAGGATACACAGGGTCTGTAATTTTTCATAAGTATCTCTCATTAAGACTTCTCAGCCAAAATATGGAGACAGTCAAGAGGCAAAGATCAAATGAAGGATGTTGGCTTCCTACCCAAACTTGTGGTTTTAGAGCTGGCCTCCCTGAAACCATTAATAAAATGGGGTAAGATGAGGACGGACCACTAAAAACAAACAAACAAATACTACAAGACTTAAGAATTATCTTTAAAAGAAAGATTTGGGTTTTTATGAGTTTACTCATAATGAACTGACTGGAAGCAAAAATCCCAAAGCCTACAAAAATACTGAGGAGATTAACTTCCAAAAGGCTGGCCTAAATAAGACCAGCTTATTTATTTGATCACTAAAACAACTCTCAGGCTTCCAAATCTCCACGAGGAGGAGGTCACCTCTGAAAACAATCCCCAAGGAGGGTGTACTCTCGAACACTAACTTAGATGTCATCACAGAGGACAGTGGATAAAGGCACAGCTGCTGGAGAGGAGAACCAGCGGGCAGCCAGATGGGCTAACCAGGAAGGCTTCTCTAACTGCTGGAGGAGGGAACCTTGGATGCTTCTGTGGACCACCGATTACAGTGTGTTTCCCATTTCTCTCTTTTCAAAATGAGAGTTTTTGTTGCACATAGACTTTTCCCTATGACGTCTGCACACTGGATGTGAGATGAAAAAGATACCTTGTCACTGGACTGTGAGGAACCATCCCAGACGTGACAGACAGGACTGTGCATCACCCAGGGACCCTTGACTCTGAGCAGATAAAGTAACTGAATGGGGGCCTTTGAATGTCTCGCTTGGGAGGGAGGGGAGGGAGTGTGGGAAAAAAGGTGATCACAGACACTGAATGGCCAAAGGGCAGGCAAACTATGACTGACTTTGTTAACTGTTCTCTAGAACATTTCCCCCTTCTTCCACAGACATAATTGCTTTAACAGGACACGTGGCTGCTGTGGTACACACTGTATTTCTTTGTTCCCTTGCAGCTCAGTGTGGCGTGGACAAACATCTTGTCATTGGAACATGAGCAAAAGTAATACATTCAAATTACTCACTATTTGCTTAAAATAAAAATTCTTCTTCTTCATTTGCTTAAAATTTCCCCCTCTCTCTGAATTGGAACTTGGATATGGCACTGACGTCCTAGGAGATAGTAGAGCTGTAACATTAGCTAAGTCATCTATAGAGCTGGGTTGCCTGCCTTTCTGGGCCAGTCTTTCTCTTTTTGGACTGGTACGTATGTGTGAGAGAAATCGACTATCTTATTTAAACCACCATATTTTTCATGGTTTCTCTTTCATGTGCTCTTCTGCTTTCTAAATAGCAGCTTAGCCTACACCCTAATTAATCAAAGTTACGTAGGCCACAAGTAAATGATTTTGTTATAAATTCATTTGGCTATGCCAAACCCAGATTTCCTTAGTCAAAGGAAAACGGCAAAGGAGAAAAAAGACCAAGACTATGAAGTTTTTGTTAAGTGTATTTCCAGTAAAGAGAGTATATTTTAACCTTTTCTCAACCTGTGTAAACCAAGTATCAAATTTTTGTATGCTTCACTTGAATCTCCTCTGACTGATTCTCCTATTGTGATAATATCTATCGATTTCCACAGTGAGTCATCAACTCTGTCAGCACCTTAATGAACAAAATTAGTCTATTTCATGCTGAAAAGCAATGCCAGCAACTCTTGCAGATAAGAAGGGTCATAAAAACTTATTGGGCAGTAACATCCTCTCACAAAATCTCTTGATAGTATCTCCCTATGACCAGCCCACACACAATGATTAGTCAGAGTGAAACAGAGTTTGAGTAGGGCATTAAACAGCATCCAGGGATGGCTCTATACATCTTAATGGCCATGAAAGAAGAAATGGATAGGCTGAGTTTAGGAATCAAATATTATTCTAGCCAGTCAACAGCAGAGAATATTTTAATTTCATGACCATTCTTCTTCTTTTTTTAAAAAAAATATTTATTTGTGTGGCTGTGCTGGGTCTTTGTTGTGGCAGGCAAGCTCTCTAGTTGCGGCTAGCAGGCTTAGCTGCAGCATGTGGGATCTCAGGCCCCCGAGCAGGAATCAAACCTGCATCCCTTACACTGGAAGGTGGATTCTTAACCACTCAACAACCAAGGAAGCCCTCATGATCATTCTTGATAGCTAGTTTGTTTTCATTAGCCTAAATTCAATTATTTGTTGACATAACAATCGCTCCTAGTTTGCCTGGCTCTGTTTCTGTCCCATTCAACCAGTGACGTTTCAAAATTGGGATGACTAGATGGTGACTGCAGCCATGAAATTAAAAGACGCTTACTCCTTGGAAGCAAAGTTATGACCAACCTAGATAGCATATACAAAAGCAGAGACATTACTTTGCCAACAAAGGTTCGTCTAGTCAAGGCTATGGTTTTTCCTGTGGTCATGTATGGATGTGAGAGTTGGACTGTGAAGAAGGTTGAGCGCCGAAGAATTGATGCTTTTGAACTGTGGTGTTGGAGAAGACTCTTGAGAGTCCCTTGGACTGCAAGGAGATCCAACCAGTCCACTCTGAAGGAGATCAGCCCTGGGATTTCTTTGGAAGGAATGATGCTAAAGCTGAAACTCCAATACTTATGGCCACCTCATGCGAAGAGTTGACTCATTGGAAAAGACTCTAATGCTGGGAGGGATTGGGGGCAAGAAGAGGAGGAGACAACAGAGGGATACACAGAGGGATGAGATGGCTGGATGGCGTCACTGACTCGATGGACGTGAGTCTCAGTGAACTCTGGGAGTTGGTGATGGACAGGGAGGCCTGGCATGCTGCGATTCATGGGGTTGCAAAGAGTCAGACACGACTGAGCGACTGATCTGATCTGATCTTTAAACATGCAGTTGAAGGAGTTCAAAACACACTACCCCAAAATATGGCATTTTGGAATGCTGAATACTTTAAGCTGAAGGAGTCTGAGAAAGTGGCCTTTTCCCACCCTCCCCCAGACCTTCCCCCATCTTTTTCCTCTGAAGCAGATCATAACACCCTCATGTGAGAGGTACCCTTCTACACCTGGAAGGAAAAACATCCTTATCTCCCAGAGAGAAAGATGCTGCAAAGAATTCAGACAAACAGGTCTTACAATATTTTTCTCAGTTAATCATACTTTTTCATAACTGTTCACTTTTAATGAAACCTAGCATGAAAACACTCAAGTTTAACTGGTTCTTCAGGTCTTCACTTTCTTTTGAAGGCTCCTATGTCATGTAAAATATATTAAATAAATTTGTAAGCTTTCTTCTGGTAATCTGTCTTTGTCAATTTAGTATTCAGATCCAGGCATGGATTCTATGAGGGTTGAGGAAAACTCTTCCACCCCTACTTAGTCTTCAAACAATACGGATAGAAAACTTTTTCATTCATAGTACAATGTCAACATGGATTTGAGAAATGGAAGTTGATTTTACTACAATATAAGAATCCCCTGCTATGCAACGTGAAAAAGCATGGAATCTGGGGTGGGAGCTCTGGGATTGAGTATCAAATGGGAGTGATAATCTCTTCTTCACAGGGTAACTGTAAAGTGTAAAATACCTACACATCTATAGTTTAATGATTAAGAATTAATTCAATAGTTTAAGACAGGCCCAGTTCTGAGGCTGGTGTGTCATTTACCTAAAGGAATAACTTGAGCCAAGTTATTCAGTTTCTCAAAGCCTTTGTTTCTGCATCTGTAAATGAGGATATAGACTCAACAATCTTTGTAAGATCACTATTGAAATGAAAGGTTATACATTATGATAAGTGAAATAAGCCAGTTACAAGAAGACATATACTGTATAATTCTACTTATATGGGATATCTAAAGTAGTCACATTTGTAGAGAAATAGTAGAATGGTGGCTGCTAGCTGATTGGGGCAGGGAGAAATAGGGAGTAATTAATGGGTTCAGAGTTACAACTTGGGAAGATGAGAAAGCTCTGGAAATGGACAGTAATGACGACTGCACAACAGTGTGAATATATGAACATCACTGAACTACATGCTTAGAAACAGTACAAGTGGCCAACTTTATGTTATGTATATTTTACTAGAATTTTTTAAAAAAGAAAAGAAATTGGGCTTCCCTGGTGGCTCAGTGATAAAGAATCTGCCTGCCAACTCAGGAGACACAGGTTTGATCCCTGGTCTGAAAAGATCCCACATGCCACAGAGCAAGTAGGCCCGTGCACCACAACTTCTGAACCTGTGCTCTAGAGCCTGGGAACTGCAACTACCAAGCCCACGTGCCACAGCGACTGAAGTCTGCACGCCCTGGAGCCTGTGCTCTGCAATAAGTGAGGCCACTGCGATGAGAAGCCCATGTGCTACAACCAGAGTAGCTCCCACTCGGCAAAACTAGAAAAAAGCCTGTGCAGCAACGAAGACCCAGCACAGTCAAAAATAAATAAAAAAAATTATTTTTTTAAAAAGAAAAAAAAATTAAAGGTCATAAAGATTAGTTTAAAAGTATAGCATCAGGTATATTTTAAGTGCTTTACAAATGATAAGTGTGTAACAATTAACTTTATTATTTAGTTTTAAAGTGAATTTAAGAGTTCATCATAAATGATAAATGTACAATTAGAGAATTTCAGATGACAGTCATTAGACTTGTTAAAATATGGATCCAACATTTTATACTTGGGTGTCTGGAAACATCTGGTAAGAATAATGGAAATACAGAGGTGTATCCTGACTCATTTGAAAAGACCCTGATGCTGGGAAAGATTGAGGGCAGGAGAAGGGGACGACAGAGGATGAGATGGTTGGATGGCATCACTGACTCAATGGACATGAGTTTGGGCAGGCTCTGGGAGTTGGTGATGGATTGGGAGGCCTGGTGTGCTGCAGTTCATGGGGTCGCAGAGAGTCGGACACGACTGAGTGACTGAACTGATGCACTAAACATACGCCCTCACATTTACACATGCATACTGTGACACTTCACTGGTTTAGCACAAATGAACTGTTCACATTCAAGGGTGCTGCTAAAAGGGACTTTTAAGTAAGATTATAAACAATTTGTTGGTATTCATTCCTAATTATAATAGATTGATTATTCTTTTGCATCTAACTTTATTATATTGCTCTCAAAACTCTTGTAAGAGAGACAAACATCAACTTCAGCCAAAGAGTTAAACAACAAATGTGGTAATGATTCCTATCTATTCACTACAGAACTGAGATGACTGTGTATAGCACATATAGTGGTTGTACATGTACATACACAGATATGGGTACAGACACATTCACTTATACACACACACACACATATATATATACATATAGCAAAGATTAGCAGTCAGCAAGACAAAATTTAGAGCCTTAGAAACAGTGTTTTCTTATCCCCTTAGCTGTAAATAAGGAAATAAAGTGTTAGAAAGATTAGATGATTTGATTAAGACCCACATTAAATGGAGAGCACAAATGCAATCAAAGCCCTTCAGACCTCATCCCATGCATCACCCTCAAATGCACCAGAGCAAAGAACCTGCCTCAGCCCTTCCTCCTCATGCCTCTTTTACACGCTGCTCATGCTGCCTAAATGCTCGCCTCAAAATTCAGTCATCTTTGGAAAATCTTTCCTGGTTCCCCTGGAGCGAACACGGACCCCTGCCTTTAGGTTCCCGAAGCTCCCCTTTAAAGCCCCAGGACAAGCATGCTGAATGAGAACAGTCCATTCATCTGCCATCTTCATTAGACTTGGAACACCCTGAGGACACACACTGTCGTCTCTGGATGCTCCACCTGACCCTGGACCCGTCAGCAGTAGGCACTCACGGAATGTCCGTTGGAGAGGTGACCTAACCAAGCACCACAGCTTCTCCAAAAGGAGACAGGAAGGCTGGCACCAAGACTGCAAGTGGCAAGTTAGCTTTGGAATGAAGGCAGAGCACACGTTCGTTAAAGGCAGAAGCACAGCAGAGGATGAAGACAGAGAGAGGTCCTTTTTTTAAGTAAAAGAAAAGAAGGCTTGAGTGTGCTAAAAGTACTCATAGAAGGACACTGAATTTTATTGTTCTTACTTCTGTCAAGTGAGCCCATATTTCTTAGGATACAACAAGGTCATATTAATTACTGACAACTGGGAACGCCGCACGTTTAATCAACCATCCTCCCTCCCTGGGAGTGTGGACCGTCTCCTGAGAAATAATGAGAAATCACCTCGAGAAATTTGCTGTGCTACACAATATTACATAGTACTACACTGTACAGGAGACAGGGATCAAGACCATCCCCATGGAAAAGAAATGCAAAAAAGCAAAATGGCTGTCTGGGGAGCCCTGACAAATAGCTGTGAAAAGAAGAGAAGCGAAAAGCAAAGGAGACAAGGAAAGATATAAGCATTTGAATGCAGAGTTCCAAGGAATAGCAAGAAGAGATATAGCCTTCCTCAGTGATCAGTGCAAAGAAACAGAGGAAAACAACAGAATGGGAAAGACTAGAGATCTCTTCAAGAAAATTAGAGATACCAAGGGAACGTTTCATGCAAAGATGGGCTCGATAAAGGACAGAAATGGTATGGACCTAACAGAAGCAGAAGATAAAAGAAGAGGTGGCAAGAATACACAGAAGAACTGTACAAAAAAGATCTTCACCAAGATAATCACGATGGTGATCAGTGATGGTGTGATCACTCACCTAGAGCCAGACATCCTGGAATGTGAAGTCAAGTGGGCCTTAGAAAGCATCACTACGAACAAAGCTAGTGGAGGTCATGGAATTTCTCCATGGAATTCCAGTTGACCTATTTCAAATCCTGAAAGATGATGCTGTGAAAGTGCTGCACTCAATATGCCAGCAAATTTGGAAAACTCAGCAGTGGCCTCAGGACTGGAAAAGGTCAGTTTTCATTCCAATCCCAAAAAACGCAATGAAAAGAATGCGCAAACTACCACACAATTGCACTCATCTCACACGCTAGTAAAGTAATGCTCAAAATTCTCCAAGCCAGGCCTCAGCAATACGTGAACCGTGAACTTCCAGATGTTCAAGCTGGTTTTAGAAAAGGCAGAGGAACCAGAGATCAAATTGCCAACATCCGCTGGATCATGGAAAAAGCAAGAGAGTTCCAGAAACACATCTATTTCTGCTTTATTGACTATGCCAAAGCCTTTGACTGTGTGGATCACAAGAAACTGGAAAATTCTTCAAGAGATGGGAATACCAGACCACCTGACCTGCCTCTTGAGAAATCTATATGCAGGTCAGGAAGCAACAGTTAGAACTGGACATGGAACAACAGACTGGTTCCAAATAGGAAAAGGAGTACGTCAAGGCTGTATACTGTCACCCTGCTTATTTAACTTACATGCAGAGTACACCATGAGAAACGATGGACTGGAAGAAGTACAAGCTGGAATCAAGATTGCCGGGAGAAATATCAGTAACCTCAGGTATGCAGATGACACCACCCTTATGACAGAAAGTGAAGAGGAACTAAAAAGCCTCTTGATGAGAGTGAAAGAGGAGAGTGAAAAAGTTGGCTTAAAGCTCAACATTCAGAAAACGAAGATCATGGCATCTGGTCCCATCACTTCATGGCAGATAGATGGGGAAACAGTGGAAATAGTATCAGACTTTATTTTTCTGGGCTCCAAAATCACTGCAGATGGTGATTGCAGCCATGAAATTAAAAGACGCTTACTCCTTGGAAGGAAAGTTATGACCAACCTAGATAACATACTGAAAAGCAGAGAAATTACTTTCCCAACAAAGGTCCATCTAGTCAAGGCTATGGTTTTTCCTGTGGTCATGTATGGATGTGAGAGTTGGACTGTGAAGAAAGCTGAGGGCCGAAGGATTGATGCTTTTGAACTGTGATGTTGGAGAAGACTCTTGAGAGTCCCTTGGACTGCAAGGAGATCCAACCAGTCCATTCTAAAGGAGATGGGTCCTGGGTGTTCATTGGAAGGACTGATGCTGAAGCTGAAACTCCAATACTTAGGCCACCTCATGGAAAGAGCTGACTCATTGGAAAAGACCTGACTCATTGGAAAAGACCCTGATGCTGGGAGGGATTGGGGGCAGGAGGAGAAACAGATGACAGAGGATGAGATGGTTGGATGGCATCACCGACTCGATGGACGTGAGTTTGAGTGAACTCCGGGAGTTGGTGATGGACAGGGAGGCCTGGAGTGCTGCGATTCATGGGGTCACAAAGAGTCGGCCACGACTGAGTGACTGAACTGAACTGAACTGACTGATGATGATATATTTTTTCTGATATAAATCCCTCATCCATTAAATGTACTATTTATAAAACTCTAAAACTTTAAAATTCCTTGATTATCTTGTATTAGCTAGAAGCCCAAATTTGTGTTTGTTAGCAGTTTTAGCATTCACTGGATTGAATACTAAACCAATCTATCTGCAAAATGAAATACAGTACAGAAAAAATTAAAAACAAACTAAACACTCACTCAACAAATTATGTTGAAAGGGGAAACCAGTACAAAGGAACAGCAATGTCACCGAATTTCAAGTCAGTTCAGTTCTATTAGTGTTTCTATTTCAAAAGGAGCAGTGTTTTGCTGCCACCTACAGGGCAACAGGCATTCCTTCATGAAAGTTACAAAACTAACTAAAGGTGTAAAAACCATTGCAAACCCATTACTTCATATTTTCAGGTCTTTATCTTCTGATTTTGTAACCTAAATAGCCGCTGCAGAAACTACAGCCTTAATTTCAGTCCTTCATTAGGTCACCAACTTCAACCTCAGAAACAGTTGTTTTTTTTAACCCAAGTTGGTAAACCAAAGACTAGAGAGAACTAAAATCCATTTTCCATTTTCAAGTTGTTTTGCTCTTCACTTCATGTTTTCTAACCCTGTGTGGTATTCAAATATGGTTCCGCAAGGAGAGAGCCTCTGGAATATGAATTGATCCTTCTTTCTGGCATCAACAGAAAGGAAAAGGGGAACTGCATTTTGAAAGGTCAAAGGAATACTTAACCAACCAGCACAGTGCTCAATAAAAACTGACCTTTTTACTTTCAAATAAACAAGGCCCTATTTTATTTTACTTTATTTATGGGTTACATCAAAGAGTTCTCGGAAACTCCCTACTTAAAAAAATGTTTATTGGTAATTTGTGTTTCTATTTTGTAAATTTTTATTGAAATATAGTTGACTTACAATGTTGTATTAGTTTTCACGTATATAGCAAGATGATTCACTTAAGCACATATATATGTATGTATTCTTTTTTAACATTCTCTTCCATTATATATTATTACAAGATATTGAGTATAGTTCCCTACAATCCACAGTAGGTCCCTGTTGTTTATCTATTTTATATATACTAGTTTTATATATAGTAGTGTGCATATTTTAATCCCAAACTCCTAATTTATCTCTGCGCCTCCCCCATTTCGCCTTTGGTAATCATAAGTTTATTTTCTACATCTGTGAGTCTATTTTTTTTTTTAATTTCACATGTAAATTCAGTTCAGTTAAGTCACTCTGTCGCGTCCAACTCTTTGAGACCCCACAGACTGCAGCATGCCACGCTTTCCTGACCAGTGCCAACTCCCAAACCTTGCTCAAACTCATGTCCATCAAGTCGGTGATGCCATTCAACCATCTTATGCTCTGTCATCCCCTTCTTCTGCTTTCAATCTTTCCAGGCATAAGAGTCTTTTCAAATGAGTCACTTCTTTGCATCAGGTGACCAAAGTATTGGAGTTTCAGCTTCAGCATCAATCCTTCCAATGAATATTCAGGACTGATTTCCTTTAAGATGGACTTGTTGGATCTCCTTGCAGTCCAAGGAACTCTCAAGAGTCTTCTCCAACAACACAGTTCAAAAGCATCAATTCTTTGGTGCTCAGCTTTCTTTATAGTCCAACTCTCACATCCATACATGACTACTGGAAAAACCATAGCTTTGACTAGACGGACCTTTGTTGGCAAAGTAATGTCTCTGCTTTTTAATATGCTGCCTAGGTTGGTCACAGCTTTTCTTCCAAGGAGCAAACATCTTTTAATTTCATGGCTGCAGTCACCATCTGGAGTGATTTTGGAGCCCAAGAAAATAAAGTCTGTCACTGTTTCCCCATCTATTTGCCATGAAGTGATAGGACTGGATTCCAAGATCTTCGTTTTCTGAATGTTGAGCTTTCACCATCCCCTTTCTCTTTCATCAAGAGGCTCTTTTTCTCTGTCCTACTGCACTTAGTATGATATCTCTAGGTCCATCCATACTGCTACAAGTGGGATTATTTTTTTCTTTTTATGGCTGAGCAATAATCCATTATGTGTATGTGTATATACACACACACATATATTCTACATTTTCTTTATCCATTCATCTGTCAATTAATACTTAGGTTGCTTCCATGTTTGACCTCTGTAAATCTG
Organism: Bos indicus; assembly: GCF_029378745.1. Lineage (NCBI taxonomy): Eukaryota > Metazoa > Chordata > Mammalia > Artiodactyla > Bovidae > Bos > Bos indicus. Next base: position 56,827,475 of record NC_091775.1, on the reverse strand, counting down.
TATAATATATTTGGCTATTTGTATAATAAATGAAATGAACATTGGGGTGCATGCATTTTTTTTTTTTTCAAATTATGGTTTTCTCCAGATACATGAACAAGGCCAAATTTTAGACTTTGGGCGTTTTCTATTAAGACTCTTTTCTTGATTTGAAGATACCAACAGTAGATGAGCTTTGCTTTATAAATTAGGTTTTATGGTTCAAGCAACAACCTTGATAATCCAACATGAATTAGCTGAAGCACAAGCCACACCTCAACCCGGGTACCTCTTCTGTCTCCCTTTTAAAGGAGCTCCTATAATACACTCCAAAAACACAAGAGAAGACTCTACACATGGACATCACCAGATGGTCAACACCAAAATCAGATTGATTATATTCTTTGCAGCCAGAGATGGAGAAGCTCTACACAGTCAGCAAAAACAAGACCAGAAGCTGACTGTGGCTCAGTCATGAACTCCTTATTGCCAAATTCAGACTTAAAATGAAGAAAGTAGGGAAAACCACTAGACCATTCAAGTATGACCTAAATCAAATCCCTTATGATTATACAGTGGAAGTGAGAAACAGATTTAAGGGACTAGATCTGATAGAGTGCCTGATGAACTATGGAATGAGGTTCGTGACATTGTACAGGAGACAGGGATCAAGACCATCCCCATGGAAAAGAAATGCAAAAAAGCAAAATGGCTGTCTGGGGAGCCCTGACAAATAGCTGTGAAAAGAAGAGAAGCGAAAAGCAAAGGAGAAAAGGAAAGATATAAGCATCTGAAGAAAGCCTTCCTCTGCGATCAAAGCCTTCCTCGGCGATCAATGCAAAGAAACAGAGGAAAACAACAGAATGGGAAAGACTAGAGATCTCTTCAAGAAAATTAGAGATACAAAGGGAACATTTCATGCAAAGATGGGCTCGATAAAGGACAGAAATGGAATGGACCTAAAAGAAGCAGAAGATATTAAGAAGAGGTGGCAAGAATACACAGAAGAACTGTACAAAAGAGATTTCATGACCAAGATAATCACGATGGTATGATCACTCACCTAGAGCCAGACATCCTGGAATGTGAAGTCAAGAGGGCCTTAGAAAGCATCACTATGAACAAAGCTAGTGGAGGTGATGGAATTCCAGTTGAGCTATCTGAAAGATGATGCTGTGAAAGTGCTGCACTCAATATGCCAGCAAATTTGGAAAACTCAGCAGTGGCCTCAGGACTGGAAAAGGTCAGTTTTCATTCCAATCCCAAAGAAAGGCAATGCCAAAGAATGTTCAAACTACCACACAACTGCACTCATCTCACACGCTAGTAAAGTAATGCTCAAAATTCTCCAAGCCAGGCCTCAGCAATACATGAACCGTGACCTTCCTGATGTTCAAGCTGGTTTTAGAAAAGGCAGAGGGACCAGAGATCAAATTGCCAACATCCGCTGGATCATGGAAAAAGCAAGAGAGTTCCAGAAAAACATCTATTTCTGCTTTACTGACTATGCCAAAGCCTCTGACTGTGTGGGTCACAATAAACTGTGGAAAATTCTGAAAGAGATGGGAATACCAGACCACCTGATCTGCCTCTTGAGAAACCTATATGCAGGTCAGGAGGCAACAGTTAGAACTGGACATGGAACAACAGACTGGTTCCAAATAGGAAAAGGAGTCCATCAACGTTGTATATTGTCACCCTGTTTATTTAACTTACATGCAGAGTACATCATGGGAAACGCTGGACTGGAAGAAGCACAAGCTGGAATCAAGACTGCCGGGAGAAATATCAATAACCTCAGATATGCAGATGATACCACCCTTATGGCAGAAAGTGAAGAGGAACTAAAAAGCCTCTTGATGAGAGTGAAAGAGGAGAGTGAAAAAGTTGGCTTAAAGCTCAACATTGAGAAAACGAAGATCATGGCATCCGGTCCCATCACTTCATGGGAAATAGATGGGGAAACAGTGGAAAGTGTCAGACTTTATTTTTTTTGGCTCCAAAATCACTGCAGATGGTGATTGCAGCCATGAAATTAAAAGACGCTTACTCCTTGGAAGAAAAGTTATGACCAACCTAGACAGCGTATTAAAAAGCAGAGACATTACTTTGCCAACAAACATCCATCTAGTCAAGGCTATGGTTTTTCCAGTGGTCATGTATGGATGTGAATGTTGGACTATAAAGAAAGCTGAGCGCCGAAGAATTGATGCTTTTGAACTGTGGTGTTGGAGAAGACTCTTGAGAGTCCCTTGGACTGCAAGAAGATCCAACCTGTCCGTTCTAATGGAGATCAGTCCTGGGTGTTCTTTGGAAGGAATGATGCTAAAGCTGAAACTCCAGTACTTTGGCCACCTCATGCGAAGAGTTGACTCACTGGAAAAAACCCTGATGCTGGGAGGGATTGGGGGCAGGAGGAGAAGGGGACGACAGAGGATGAGATGCTGGATCGCATCACTGACTCGATGGACGTGAGTTTGAGTGAACTCCGGGAGTTTGTGATGGACAGGGAGGCCTGGTGTGCTGTGATTCATGGGGTTGCAAAGAGTCGGACACGACTGAGCGACTGAACTGAACTGATAATATATTCCTCAGGAACCTACCAGTAATTCTCATGGCCCCACTGAGCAGATGCTACAATCCTACAGATGGGCATTGCGATGGAGGAGCATGGAGACAAAATGGACACATTAGCAACTGCTAACAATGAAAATAAGAACCATCCATTTTCTAAGTGTGACTGTGAATGTTTCCTTTAATTGCACATGTGTTTTCTTTTCCTCTTCCTTCCTCATGTGTTTTCTTTCATCCCTCACTATCACTTTTAAATAATTTAATTTTGAATGTTTGATCACAGTGTAGTAGATGTTTAGCAGCACAGAGGGGTGTCCGGGGGAGTTTTTAAAAATACTGATGCTTAGGGTTCCTTGATGTTCAAATGAAACTGTTCTGTACAACTCAGGATCAGAAAATGTTTAAAGCTTACTCTAGTTACAGGACATTCTGATATAGAGTTAAGACTGAGGATCTTTGCTCTGTACATTAATAACTCAATGTCTGGCAGGCCATGGTCCACGGGGTCGCAGAGTCGGACACAACTGAAGCCACTAAGCACACATGTACTTCTTACCCTCCTGGTTCTGGAACTGCCTGCATCAGATCTAGAGGGCAGAGGTATGGCTGAGAGGAAGAATTTGGAAATGTTCCATTTAAACAAATTACTTGGGATTTAGGTGGTTCCAAAGTACACTAATGATTAATAATCACTGAGTTCTATTGTGGTTGTTGTTTAGTCACTAAGTCGTGTCTGACTCTTTGCAACTCCATGGACTACAGCACACCAGGCCTCCTTGTCTCTCACCATCTCTAGAAGTTTACCCACATTCATGTCCATTGAATCAGTGATCTATTGCTGAAGGGACTCACAATGCTGATATAACTAAAATAAATTGGGATAGTCTCTTACTGAAAATTGGTGGGAAGATTTATTTTTTCTTTGAAGGAGGAGAAGGAAAAGCAAGAAAAAGAGATTTGCTTCCATACATTAAGAGGACTGTCAGACACTACTTCAAACAACTTAAGGAAAGGGACTGTGTGTTCACTGTTGTATCCATATCATTAAGCACAGTGTCTGGCTCACAGGAGGTGTTCAAAAGTCCTTTGCTGAATGAACACATAAATGAACGAATGTTATTAGTATACAATGTGTTTTACTGGGTCCACTCCCAGAGGGAATGGTAGATGAGTTGGTAGATAACAAATGGAAGATTACAACATGACAGGTTATTACAGGTGAGAAAACAAGGATGTCCTACAATGGTATAGGAAGAGGTTATTTCAGCTGTAGAAGGATACTGGATAAGGAAGCAGGTTGAGATGCACAGGGCATGGCTTATTAGAGAGCTCCCAGCCTACTGAGAGCAGGGCAACCTGGAAGGTTTAGAAGGAGGCCAAAATATGAAATACAAAAGATTATTTCTCCTATGAAATACCAGACAGATTTCTGGAAAGACATTTCCATGATACAAAAATCAGGCTTACTGCAGCAGGCTACTGACATGAGAGAAGTTTGGTTAAAGAAAGAGATGTTTCAGTTCAGCACGTAGATTCTGTTTGATATCCAAATCAGAATCACACAAGCTAAACTGGAAAAAAATTATCATTTTATCATTTATAAATTTATCATTCTCCCCTCACAGCATCTCAGCCTTTTCATAAGCAGTGGGTGCATGCAGCCCTCATGACAGATACCCACAGAAGGCCTGGCTCTAGTGACCACAGGAGACTGCGTTTCTAGGCCACAGGGAACATCTCCTTCCCAACACCACTCTTTCAAGACTGAGGGAGACAGCCATTTTACCTATACATACAAACACAGAGAGACAGGCAAAATGAGGAGACAGAGGACTGTGTTCCAGACCAAAGAATGTGGCAAACCTCCAGAGAAAAAGACCTTAATGAAATGGAGATAAGCAAGCTACCTGATAAAGAGTTCAAAATAATAATCTTAAAGATGCTCATTGATCTTGGGAGAAGAATGGAAGAACATAGAGAGAATTCAACAAAGAAACAAAATATAAGAAATTACAGTCAACTGAAAAACACACTAAAAGGCTTCAACAGCAGAACAGATAAATAAACGTAAGCACAAATCACCACGCTAAAAGAACAATGGAAAACACCCCACAGAGCAGCAGAATAAACAAAGAATTAAAAGAGGTGAGGAAATGTTAGGGGCCTATGGTACAAGATCAAGTGGAATAACAGTCACATGAGAAGAAAGAATAAGCCAGAAGGATTATTTGATGAAATAATGGCTGAAACCTTCTCTAATCTGGGGAAGGAAACAATCATCTAGACCCAGGAAGCCCTGAGAGTTCTAAATAGGATGAATCCAAAGAGAAACACACTGAGACTCATTATGGTCAAAATGGTAAAAGTTAAGGATAAACAGAGACTCCTAAAACCAGCATGAGAAGAGTCATTAATTACTTAAGGAAAACCCCATAAGGCCATCAGTAGAATTTTTTCATCAGAAACTTTACATGCCATAAAGAAGTGACATAACATATTAAAAATGCTGGGAAAAAAACAAACACACACACACACCAACAACCTGCCAACCAAGAATTCTCTACTGGGAAAGTTACCATTCAGAATTAAGGAGATGTATTACGAGTTTTCCAGATAAGCAAAATCTAAAGGAATTCATCACCACTGAATTGGCCTTATTAGAGATGTTAAAGGGACCCCTCTAAACTTAAAAAGTGGTAATTAATAATGAGAACATATAAAATTAAAAATCAATCTAAAGGCAAATAAATACTAAAGGTAGTGGATCAGTCACTTAGGTAGCATATACGAAGGCTGAGACAAAATTATTAAATAAAATTAAAGTACAATAATTAAGATATACGTAGTAAACTAAAAGGTATAAAATGTGTCATTAAAAATATAATACGTATGGAGACTGTACATATATAGGATGTTGTATGTAAACCTCATAGTAACCACAAAGAAAAAACTTATATTATTAATAAATACACAGAAGAAAATGAGAAAGAAATCTAATACTAAAGAAAATCACCAAAAAAATCAAGGGAAAAGAGAAAGAGAAGAACAGAGAGGAGCTACAAAAATGACCCGAAAAAATTAACAAAATGACAGTATGTCAATTGTTGTTTAGTCACTCAGTCACGGCCAACTTTTTTGCAACCCCATGGGCTGCAGCCTGCCAGGCTACTCTGTCCATGGAATTTTCCAGGCAAGTTTACTGGAGTGGGTTGCCATTTTCTCTGTCAGGGGATCTTCCCAACCCAGGGCTAGAACCCACGTCTCCATGGTTCCTGCATTGCAGGCAGATTCTTTACCAAGGGTTAGAGAGAGGAGAATTTCTACATGTAATAATAGCATACAGATGTACTGTAGTACTTACTAAGTTATAGGCACCAATCATATATAAACTCATTAGACTCTAACAACAATCCTATGTGATGCGTGTTACTAATATCCCATTTTAAAGACAGGGGAAATGTAAGTTACCTAAAATGTTACTATTAGTTGCTCAGTTATGTCTGACTCTTCATGACCCCATGGACTGTATAGCCTGTCAGGTTCCTCTGTCCATGGAATTCTCCAGGCAAGAATACTGGAGTGGGTTGCCATTTCCTTCTCCAGGGGATCTTGCCAACCCAGGGATTGAACCTGGTTCTCCTGCATTGCATGTGTATTCTTTGCCATCTGAGCCACCAGGGACGCCAATAAGTTACCTAAGATCACTGGATAAACTGTTGAAGATGGGATCTGTTCTCAGGAGGCAGAAGAAGAGTAGCAAGAAAAGCAAGTACTATGCTAATGCTGTTTTGAGAACTATTGAGAGATCAAGTTAGATAAAAAATAGAAAAGACGTCAACTAGATTTCATTAATGACTTGACCAAAAAAGCTACAATAGCATGGTAAGGAAACATACCACAGTAAAGACCATTGAAAGTCAATAATATAAAAGGTATATTAATAACCTTTATATAATATACACAGCCCCTCCAAGACAGGGCTCAGTCTTCTAAAATTTAACCAGAATCAACTGACTTCCCTAAAAACATTCCAGATATTTCCAAACGAAAGTACATAGCATTGGAGTCTTCAAAACTGAGGCATTTCATTTGTCTCAGTTCAGTTCAGTTCAGTTGCTCAGTCGTGTCCGACTCTTTGCGACCTCATGAATCGCAGCACAGCAGGCCTCCCTGTCCATCACAAACTCCCGGAGTTCACTCAGACTCATGTCCATCGAGTCAGTGATACCATCCAGCCATCTCATCCTCTGTCGTCCCCTTCTCCTCCTGCCCCCAATCCCTCCCAGCATCACAGTCTTTTCCAATGAGTCAGCTCTTCGCTTGAGGTGGCCAAAGTACTGGAGTTTCAGCTTCAGCATCAGTCCCTCCAAAGAAATCCCAGGGCTGATCTCCTTCAGAATGGACTGGTTGGATCTCCTTGCAGTCCAAGGGACTCTCAGGAGTCTTCTCCAACACCACAGTTCAAAAGCATCAATTCTTCGGTGCTCAGCCTTCTTCACAGTCCAACTCTCACATCCATACATGACCACAGGAAAAACCATAGCCTTGACTAGACGGACCTTTGTTGGCAAAGTAACGTCTCTGCTTTTGAATATGCTATCTAGGTTGGTCATAACTTTCCTTCCAAGGAGTAAGCGTCTTTTAATTTCATGGCTACAATCACCATCTGTAGTGATTTCGGAGCCGAAAAAAATAAAGTCTGACACTTTCCACTGTTTCCCCATCTAATTCCCATGAAGTGATGAGACCGGATGCCATGATCTTCGTTTTCTGAATGTTGAGCTTTAAGCCAACTTTTTTACTCTCCACTTTCATTCTCATCAAGAGGCTTTTTAGTTACTCTTCACTTTCCACCATAAGGGTGGTGTCATCTGCATATCTGAGGTTATTGATATTTCTCCCGACAATCTTGATTCCAGCTTGTGTTTCTTCCAGTCCAGCGTTTCTCATGATGTACTCTGCATATAAGTTATATAAGCAGGGTGACAATATACGACCTTGATGGACTCCTTTTCCTATTTGGAACCAGTCTGTTGTTCCATGTCCAATTCTAACTGTTGCTGCCTGACCTGCATATAGATATCTCAAGAGGCAGATCAGGTGGTCTGGTATTCCCATCTCTTTCAGAATTTTCCACAGTTTATTGTGATCCACACAGTCAAAGGCTTTGGCACAGTCAATAAAGCAGAAATAGATGTTTTTCTGCAACTCTCTTGCTTTTTCCATGATCCAGTGGATGTTGGCAATTTCAAAATTATTATAATAATTACTTTTTAAGTTGCTTTGTTTTTCTGCCTGATTTAAGGATCTGGGGAGGGAGGAGGGAGGAGGGTTCAGGATGGGGAACACATGTATACCTGTGGTGGATTCATTTTGATATTTGGCAAAACTAATACAATTATGTAAAGTTTAAAAATAAAATAAAATTAAAAAAAAAAAAAAAAAAAAAAAGGATCTATAAAGGTACGAATCTAGAAATTCTGATTTTTCAAGAGTATGGTTGCTAACAGAAAGTAGTTTTGCAATATGGATCAAAAATTAAAATGTGATTACAGTTTGACCAACAATTACATTCTTAGGAATTTATCCTAAAGATACCATATGCAAAGATGGAATTTAAGGATGTTTGTTACAGCTTTGTTTAACAGGGAAGTCTAAAAACAATTTTAATGTCCATAAAAATTAAATATAAAATTGGTTAAATAAATTATGATATATACAATAGAAAAATAAGCAGTCATTTAAAAGGCTAAGGAAGTTCTATGTGTAATAATAGCTCCTGGGTGACTGTAGTGCTTACTAAGTTAACAGGCACCAATCATATATTAACTCATTAAACCTTCACAACAATCCTATGGAATAGGTATTACTAATATTCCCATTTTAAAGATGAGGAAACTGTAATTTACCTAAGATCACTGGACAAATTGTGTAAGATGGGATTTAAACTCAATCAGTCTGACCCTGTGCTTTTAACCACTACATGTGTATTATAACACAGAAGGATATTTATAATATTATATGAAAAGTCTTGTTCAACAGAATTTTTAAAAGAAAATAAATATATGTTAATCCTTTCACATTGTACTTCAAGATGTACTTACTACCTCCCCATCATCTTATCTGTAACCCTCAAACCCATATTAAAACATATTTATTTATATACACATGTATATGTATATGAGTGCATGTAGGTAGGTAATACATGCTTACATATTCAATAGACTAGAGCATGGGAGAAAGATTTTATACTAAATTTTTATTATGGTTTCCTCTAAGGTAGGGTTATAAATGGGCTTTAGCTCTGTAATGTTTCTATGCTTGTGGTCAGGGTGGAGGGAAACGTTCTGCCATTTACTTTTAATCCTTGTCAGAAAGCAAAGAATCTATTCTGATTAGAAGTTTTCTCTGGCAATATGAAGTCACTCAGATTAATTCTCACTGATCATCTCCCATCTATTATAATGTACTATGCTATGACTACTGAATGCATCATATAATCACTAAATTAGATTTTTAGGAGTATACCTAGCCTACCTAATGGATTCTGCCAACAGCCTAAATAATTTAATGATGCTACTATAAGGAATCATTGTTTTAGCTGAGTAGCTTTCTAGCCACCTGGTAGACTGTTTCTCGAAGAAGGCAATGGCACCCCACTCCAGTACTCTTGCCTGGAAAATCCCATGGACAGAGGAGCCTGGTGGGCCGCAGTCCATGGGGTCGCTAAGAGTCGGACAAGACTCAGCGACTTCACTTTCACTTTTCACTTTCATGCATTGGAGAAGGAAATGGCAACCCACTCCAGTGTTCTTGCCTGGAGAATCCCAGGGATGGGGGAGCCTGGTGGGGAGCCGTCTATGGGGTCGAACAGAGTCGGACACGACTGAAGCGACTTAGCAGCAGCAGCAGCAGGAGCAGGCTGTTTCTAACCCAAAAGGAAATAGCTCCCATTCAGAAAACAGATGTTATAAATCATACTGAGCAACAGAGACATTCACCTATGTTTATGTTGTTTAAAAATGTTATTAATTCAGCTATACCTTTGCTAAGTCAAAAGATTTCAAACAATCTGGGGCCTTGGTTCTATCAATTATCAGCTGGGGGAGAGAATTATTAAATGGTTTTCTCTGATACAGTTTATGGTTCTCCTACAAATAACATCTGGATATTTAATATATGCTAATGAGATGATCTATGCTAACACTCAATGCTCAAGTGTTAGCACTGAGTGCTCAAGTAATGTTACTTACCTTTCTGATTCCCCTCATCATAAGAAATAGAGAGAAATCCCTCTGCAGCTATACTGAAAATTGGTTAGGCTAGGTTCATTAGCACTTTCCACTATCCCTAAGTTTATTATTTTTATATAAACAAGTTTACATTCTTTCATCTGACAGATTAGAAGCTAAAAATTAATCACTGTCAGATGTGTTTTGGGGTATTCTTTTTCTAGGCAGGAGCAGTCAGATCAGTTAAGTATACTTAGGTACAGCCTATGTGTACTGATTCTATGTGGGGTCAGCGCCAAAATTCAAACAAGAACTCCTAAAGTAACTTTGTCAAATGAATTGTTCATATCTAAACTCAAAATGAAAAATATGAAGTACACTGTATGTACATTTTAACAGAATAAGAGATAAGGAGCAGTAGCCATGTCTTGAGTTATATAAGGCCCATGTAATGTGATGCCTTTGCTTTCATAAAAGTATTTAATGGTTAAGCAGGAAAGCTCTCCTAAAATATCAAGAGGTTCTCTGAAGCTTCAAGTTACGATCTTTGGGGAAATGTGGAAGACTTATGGGGAATCTAGTAATAAATTCTGAGTAACTTCATGAAAATAACAGTAATCACAATAATGACAGCTACCATTTATTAGGCAATACAACTTTCCATTACGTTAAGGGATTTTATGGATCCTATTATTTAGCAATCCTACAGATTAGTTTTCATTATTATCTCAAAACTCAGGGTCTGAGCACTGTGTAATTTGCCCAAGGTCATACACTAGAGCTGAAATTAGAACCAAATCTATCTGAGTCCAGTGTCTGCAATTTTAACAACTACATTTTACTAGGAAAAGGGTGAGCCTGCATCTTTTTATAAACAAGGCAATTTTCACCCTCAATAATAGAACTTCATTTTTAACCAAAGGACAAAAACCAATCAGGTTATTTTCATCAACTCTGCAGCAAATGTCTTGCTGTTACCACACTTTAAAAGTTGCATTAATATGTTGATATAAAATCCAAAGAGGTAATTATAATTGAATTCTGATATGTCATATAAATTTCTAGCTATCAGAGAAAGAACTGCAAATTGCAAGTAGCAGTTTCTTTTTTAGTCAGCATATTACAGAAGCTTTCTAATAATTCAATTATATGTTTAGCTACCTTTAGAGATGTTATTATCGTAAGAAGCATTTTAAGAAAAAAGCTGGCATCATTTTGACAGAGAACAGGTTTTAACTTTTTCTCATATCATCCAACTCGAATGAATGGAAATATTTTTATATGCTGCTGAAAAGAGTGTTATGATATCAAGATTAAATGGATTATAAGAAAATCAAACTTAAAATACACAACAACAAAAGATGGGAGGAGAGAAGAGCAGAGTTCCTCAGAGAAGTCGTTTTTTGTGTTCAAGAATCTAGAATGAGTCAAAGGTTGTAAACTGAATGATGCTCAGTTCCAAGGGCAGAGAGATACGGTAGTTTGGTTAAACATAAAAACGGACTTACCTTTAGGAGAGCCAAGGCTACATGAAAGATTATGTTCAAACCCTGAAACAGAAAAAGAGAGTCAAAATCAATAATCACATCTATCACTATTTTGTTATTTTCCCAAGACCTCCACATATCATTAATAAAATCTGATTGTTTTCATTTCCACATACAATAATAATTAAATGAGATTTTTTAAAGGTATTTTTCTTCTCTGAGAGGCTTATTATAAAGTTTAGGTCCTTTTTAACTGGTGCTTACATAAAATTATTGTTTTTACAGTAAATTACTTTTCTCCAGTCTATTTCTGGTTCAAGGCCTGGAAAAATCAAGTTCCTTGATCAAAATTGCAGTGACACTGAAGTCTAAAATTATTAAGTGAAATTTCCAAGTCCTATCTGTGTTATATGGTTACACTGCCCGTCGAAAACAAAACAGAGAACAAAAGGTGTTTCTGGTAACCGAGGCAGACTATGTGAGGGGGTAAGCGTCACACTGGATTTCTACTACCTACCATGCTAATTGTTTTGTGGTTTTAGTGTTGGTTTTCAAGAAGTATTTGTACAACTAGAGGTTGTAATTAGTAGCTATCTCCTAGACTTCCTTGTCTTTTTCTTCCTGAAAACCAGAGCAACATTTCTTCAGGAATAAAAAAAATTAAACAGCTTGCTAAGAAGCCATACTGGAGCTGAATTTTGACTCTGAGTGAGATGTTGAGATATAGAAGTCAAGAGAAAGGAATCTTAAATGCTCAAGATGACAGAGGCAGAAACAAAACTGCCACAGAATATGCTGTTTCTTTGCCATGCAAGTCATCAATCAAGAGAAAAAAGACCTTTCAAATTTGAGCTGATATTTCCCATAAGTTCGTATCTTCCCATAACTATGTGGCATGCCCTCTTCAGCTTGGTCACAAGTATAATCTAAACTACCTTTTGGACATGGAATTGTACTAGATGCGCTATGCAAAGAATTCCTAATGAACCATCCTTTTACTATCTCCAAAATCAGAAGCAAGGATTAGGACTAGGACCGAACATATGATGTAATGGCAGAAGAGATGAATGATAAACACAAAATACTTGGTTGAAAGTTTTGAATGTACTGAGTTAATTCTTTAAGAAACCAAAGCAGTAAAATGCACAATCAGGCCAGGAGACAAAATCAAATTGACAAAGAGTTCATTACCACACCAAGCAATGATTCTAGACTAGTTTTGACCACCATTAGAAAAAAAAATACCAGAGAAGGCAATGACACCCCATTCCAGTATTCTTGCCTGGAAAATCCCATGGACGGAGGAGCCTGATAGGCTGCAGTCCATGGGGTCACTAAGAGTCCGACACGACTGAGCGACTTTACTTTCACTTTTCACTTCCATGCACTGGAGAAGGAAATGGCAACCCACTCCAGTGTTCTTGCCTGGAGAATCCCAGGGACAGCAGAGCCTGGTGGGCTGCCGTCTATGGGGTCACACCGAGTCGGACACGACTGAAGTGACGCAGCAGCAGCAGAAAAAATAGAGAGATAGTACTATAACAATAACAAAAATAATAATTATAAAACAACTTGGGTTACGATTAAGCAGAATTTGCTTTCCTAATCTAAATTTGGATCCTCGCCCTCTAGCTGCTGCCTACTTGTAGGCCCTGCTTCACATTCCCTCCATCTCCCACACCACAACCACTAGGCATAGTCCAACCGGAGTGCTGTGCTCATCAACCTGCCATGAAGACCAAATCCACAGTGTCTCTGATTCTTAGTTTTTTTTTTTTTCAATCACTGTTACTATGTAAGCACCTCTTGTCTCTACTTCTCTAATCCCCATAAACCTCTGGCCTTCCTCCTAAGCCCGTCTCCCACCCTTCCATCTCCTTCCCAGACCCCTTCAGAGTATTCCACTCCATGTTCAGCCAACTTAGCTATGCTCTTGACCTTCCTGCCAAACATTTTCCCCACCTCCATGCTTTCACAGAAAGAGTGAAATCTAGGGATCCATATAGCAACCTGTATTACGATTCTCATTTTTCAGAGTATGAACTTGATTACCTAAGTTATATAAGCATTTAGTAGTTGCAGGCTAGGATCATTCTCCAAAGCCTTCCAAATGAGTAGTCTAATGGCATTTTCACCTCACAGTGTTGGTGTAAAATATATAAGTGCTTATTTGATGACCAAATGATTAAACTATACTAGGTATCTCCAAGTTTTCTGGGATTTGTTCTTTTCCATATGGACCCAACTAGACCAGTTTGTAGAGTCACCATCAAATAATAGTAAGTAACATTTTCTTCAACGATCTCAAACTATTGGGCAATTGAGCTATGGAACACACAAAGAAGAATTTAGGGAAAAAAGGATCTGTAAATAACCAAAACAGCTCTTGCTAACAGCAAGGAAAAAACTGATTCAAATTTTAATTTCACTTACACTTAGAATTAGTAAAGAATCTGCCTGCAATGTAGGAGACCTGGGTTTGATCTCTGGGTCAGGAAGATCCTCTGGAGAAGGAAATGGCAATCCACCCCACTATTCTTACCAAAGAATCCCATGAACAGAGGAGCCTGGCAGGCTACGGTCCATGGGGTCTCAAAGAGTCAGTACGACTAAAGCAACTAAACAACATGATTTTATTGTTTATAGGTATCAGAAGTAGCAAGCTAAAAGACAAAGTATGTGCTAGACGGGATTAGGGACATAGCCTATAGAGACAGTTACCAGAATCAAAATATTGTACTTGATAGAAGGCAAACTTTAAAAAATATATATATAGCTATCTGGGCTCATCTAATGACATCAATAGCCCTTCAAGAGCTAATATTAGTTTACTGTGATAATCTCAGAAATATTAATGAATGCTTATGTTATATTTGAAACACTGTGCTTAAGAAGAAAGCACAGTCTGTGTTTTAAATAAAAAGTAGTTTTTTTAAGTTTGGGCAGCTAAAGAGGTAACTTTCATTTATTAGAAAATTTTATACAAATAAATTATTTAACTAAGTTCATAATGTACCTGCTTATGTGAAACCCTAGATGTTATCATAAAAAATGAAGAAAAGTAAAGACTTCATAAGCTTTAAACTGAAGTAGAAAAATAAAAAAAACTGAAGTAGAATAGTGTGGCCAGACTATACAAACAAAGACACAATATTTCCATACCTCTAGATTGCTGGAAATTAGAAAAAAACATGCTATTCTGCCAAGTTCTTTATTTCACTACAAAATCTATCCTGATTTCCTAATAGAATAAAAAAGGCAACTTTAGTTAGATATTTTAAATTATCTATTTTTCTCTTTTAGATAAGACTTATTCCCATTTAGGAATATAATTAGAGGTATCATTAAATGATAGTAACTTCCATAGGCCAGCATTCAGGAAGCACAAGTAGGTTTCTTTTAAGATGACAATGTCAGTGGAAGCTTTGGTCCTCAGCCTGCTAGCCAACAATGAAGTACATTGTAAGCAACCATTCACTCTTCCAAGCCACAAAATGAACTAAATACTCCATTATTTCATTGCCCACTTACTCTTACATGGTCCAACATTTGTCTAATTAAGCTGAAATATATTAAAAAAAAATTTTTTTAAGGAAAAGATGTCCTACACTTTCAAGATGCCTCCCTCTTCAGAAATATGTAATCTATAACAATTTGTTTTTCACTGAGGGGTAAATAAGTGTTCCTAATAGAATTGAAAGGGCTAAGGTATTTAAAGAATTATTAAGAGTGAAAATAACAGGTAAATACACTGTCATGGCTACTTACCATTTATATGCAAAGTCTAACTCCAAGGGCAAGATAATAAATGAGTCAATATCCATTGACTATTTCCTACATGTAAAGATCTAAATTAATTACACCATAAACACATCCTTACTTAGTCCCACAACAACCTGAAATTCCATTTTACCCACAAAAAAATTAGATTTAGAGAAGTCAAATTATATTTCCTAAGGTCATACAGCTCTTTAGTGGATTTTAACCTATACAGTATAAGTCTAGAAGTCATACTCATAACCACTGTTAAGAGAAGATGGCTGAATGAATGAATGAATACCTTAGCTGAGTATTATTTAATGTGGCTTCTAATTCTTAAAGGATTAAAGTCATTCTTCCTATTTAAAGGCAAATGTATTTTGAGAGTACACTTGCCTTTAAATATACTTTTCTCATGAACTTTTTGAGAGTTCATGAGAAACGCTGGACTGGAAGAAGCACAAGCTGGAATCAAGATTGCCGGGAGAAATATCAATAACCTCAGATATGCAGATGACACCACCCTTATGGCAGAAAGTGAAGAGGAACTCAAAAGCCTCTTGATGAAAGTAAAAGAGAGTGAAAAAGTTGGCTTAAAGCTCAACATTCAGAAAACGAAGATCATGGCATCAGGTCCCATCACTTCATGGGAAATAGATGGGGAAACAGTGGAAACAGTGTCAGACTTTATTTTTCTGGGCTCCAAAATCACTACAGACGGTGACTGCAGCCATGAAATTAAAACACGCTTGCTCCTTGGAAGGAAAGTTATGACCAACCTAGATAGCATATTGAAAAGCAGAGACATTACTTTGCCAACAAAGGTCTGTCTAGTCAAGGCTATGGTTTTTCCTGTGGTCATGTATGGATGTGAGAGTTGGACTGTGAAGAAGGCTGAGCGCCGAAGAATTGATGCTTTTGAACTGTGGTGTTGGAGAAGACTCCTGAGAGTCCCTTGGACTGCAAGGAGATCCAACCAGTCCATTCTGAAGGAGATCAGCCCTGGGATTTCCTTGGAGGGACTGATGCTGAAGCTGAAACTCCAGTACTTTGGCCACCTCATGCAAAGAGTTGACTCATTGGAAAAGACTCCGATGCTGGGAGGGATTGGGGGCAAGAGGAGAAGGGGACGACAGAGGATGAGATGGAATCGTTGACTCAATGGACGTGAGTCTGAGTGAACTCCGGGAGTTGGTGATGGACAGGGAGGCCTGGCGTGCTGCGATTCATGGGGTTTCGAAGAGTCGGACATGACTGAGCAACTGAACTGAACTGATATTTTGAGAGTAAGGAGGAGAAAGACTAATAATAGGTGACCTCTATCAAAACCAAATTTTATTATTTGTCTCCATATTAAAAACACAAAAACCATCTGACTGCTTGCAGGACGTGAAGCAATAGAAACTCAGCTTGCTGCGAAAATAAAGGGTCACCACCTTTATCCAGTGACAACAGACTGAGCGACAACCTTCTGGGTATGAAGTAGTTCCTTAACTGCCTGGGAAGCTGCTGTATCAAAATTTAGTCACAGCCTGGAAAAATCTTCACTCTAAAGAACACCTACAAGTAATTGCCTCAAATTAAATAATTGCTCCAAAGTGCAGATCATCGTGTTCCTGGGTAGGCCAACAACTGAGCACCCACCACCGTGTATAAAGGAAGGCTGACAGCAGAGCACTCACGGAAACAAAGACACGAGTGTCTTGGCTCTGATGAGCAGGCAATCGCGGGCTCAGAGGGGCTGACAGATTGTGTGAGAAGCTGTCAAGAACCACCCTGACAGCACTGAGAACAAACACGGAGAAGGCAGTGTCAAAGAAGTGCCAAATGTGCATCAGCACTTGGGTCCTTAGGGAGCAGCATAAATGGGAAATAAACAGTATGTGGAAATGGAGATCCAAGCAACAAGGCAGTGAAAAATGATCAGACAGGTAAACGGAGCAGACTCAAGGACGAACACAACTGAAGCTGGAGAAAATGGGTGCTGCTCTTTTTGAGCCATCCAGTGTGGGACACGTCACTCCAGGGAGGGGCAACGACTCACTGAGACACCATTTAGAAAGCATATTCAATGAACTGAGCACTTACTAAGTATTCAATAAACGCTAGCAATTATTATTCAGAGAAGGCAATGGCACCCCACTGCAGTACTCTTGCCTGGAAAATCCCATGGGCGGAGGAGCCTGGTAGGCTGCAGTCCATGGGGTTGCTAAGAGTCGGACACGACTGAGCGACTTCACTTTCACTTTTCACTTTCATGCCTTGGAGGAGGAAATGGCAATCCACTCCAGTGTTCTTGCCTGGAGAATCCTAGGGATGGGGGAGCCTGGTAGGCTGCCGTCTATGGGGTCGCATCGAGTTGGACAGGACTGAAGTGACTTAGCAGCAGCAGCAGCAATTATTGTTAGGTTTGCATATTTATTGCCTGCCATATCTTACATTTTATATATTGTTTTCACTAGTTCTCTCAATACTCTAGGGCATTTATGTTACTGCCACAATTTTAGAGATAAGGAAATTGAGGACCATACACATCACACTGTTAGTAAATGGTAAAGCCGGGATTAGAATTTATGTATGTCGGACAAAAAAATGCCCATGCTTTTTTTTCACCAATTCCATCTCTATTGCAAAGCCAGTGAGATTTTGGTGAAATATCTGTTATGAATGAAAGGTGGTCATAATTCTCAGACACTTTTCCCATTGAGAGGCAGAGTCTTGGTCCTTTCCTTTTGAATCTGGTGAGACTATCTTACTGCTTTGACCAACAGAATATGATAGAAGTGAAACTATACCAATATTCTGTGCTCAGGTCTTGTAAGACACTGATTGACGGCTTCTATATCCTATTTCTTGGAGTGCCCTCTTGGAAGCCAGTCACCAAGTAAGAAGTGCCATTACACTTAGACTCCCATGCTCTAAGAGGCTGAACACAGAGGAAAGAGCATGCAGGACACATGCTGTGCACAGAAAGAGGCCAAGGAACACCCTGGTGAGTGAAGATGTCATCCTGAAAGTGAATCCTCCAGCCTCAGGTGCCCGAGCTGATGCCAAGTGGATCAGAGATGAAGCACACAGATAAAGTCTTCCCAAATCCCCTAGTTATGAAATTGTTAATAAAATAAATAGATATTCGCAATTTTTTAAAAAAACTTTCACTTTGAAATAATTTCTAACTTGGAAAAAAGTTGCAAAAATAGTGTCAAGAGTTTTCTGCTCAAACTTCACCCAGCTTCATCAAATGTTAACATCTTACAAAACCATACTACAACCACCAAAATCAAGAAAGTTGTGTTCAAATTTTTTTAAGTGTCCCACTAACAATTTTTTTGCTGGTCCAGGATCTAATCCTGATCATACATTGAATTTAGTTGTCGTGTCTCTTTAGGTTTTCTCCTGGGATAGTTTTCAGTCTTTATCTTTCACGAACTTGACTCTTGTCAAGAGTACCGGCCAGTTATTTTGTAGAATGCCCCTCAATTCGATCTGTCTGATGTTTCTTTATGATTAAACTTAGATTATGTATTCTTAGCACAAATACCCCAGATTCAATGCTGTGTCAGCCCATTTTATCAAGAAGCTACATAATATCAATAATGTCTTGCTCCAAAATCATTGTTTTAAAGTCATTCAGATTTGGCATAGTTTGTAACATCAGGTAACCAGAAAGAATCCCTTTGGCTTCTCTTTGATAAATTTCTTACTTCTGTGATATGCACTGAAATTCTTTTCTTCCCCCACAGAAAAGAGAAAGTGACAGATAATTACCACACAAATACAAAGAAGTAAATGCTGCTGCTGCTAAGTGGCTTCAGTCGTGTCCGACTCTGTGCGACCCCATAGACGGCAGCCCACCAGGCCCCGCCGTCCAGGCCCCGCCGTCCCTGGGATTCTCCAGGCAAGAACACTGGAGTGGGTTGCCATTTCCTCCTCCAACGCATGAAAGTGAAAAGTGAAAGTGAAGTCGCTTAGTCCTGTCCGATTCTTAGCGACCCCATGGACTGCAGCCCACCAGGCTCCTCTGTCCATGAGATTTTCCAGGCAAGAGTACTGGCTGCTCTTAAATATAGGTCCTATAGCAAGAACATTGTAAATGTTAGCCAAAAAAGTATTTTACTTTATTCTGTGCTTCTTGTATTATAAGTAGTTTACAAGTTCAATTTTTTTAGAATGACTAAACAATGGACTTTGATGGAGTAGTTAAGTAAAATGATGCGATGTTCTGGCTTTTGGTATGTTTCTGGTTGCCCGCTAGAGGGCAGGATTGTAGCACTGAAAACCAAAAACAGCTTTACCAAAAAAAAAAAAAAAAACTTCTGAGACTTTCATAGAAGCTTTGCATACAGATTCATTTAAGTCCTAATGTGTTAAAACTCTCATGGCTAAGTCCTCCCTTATGTCTACAACTAATTCACTAAAATAATATAAAATACGAAAAACTTGGAGGATTGTCACCCTTCCTTCCCCCAGTTTTATTAAATATTCTCCTTTTTTGTTATAGAATTGTTAATTTTTTCCTAAGTCGAATGGTGAAGAAGAGTTTGAGAAGGGGGAGGGACGAGAAGTAAATGTAACATGAATGCGTGAGTTTAGTCATGGGTGACTGTCTTTGCTTGACTTAGATCTGTTTGTTTTTAATATTCTATCTATTTACTTTAGTTCTGGCTGCCTCAGGTCTTAGTTGCAGCATTACAGGATCTTTCCTTATGGTACATGGGCTTCTCTCTCCTTGCGGCCTGCAAGCTCAGTTGCCCTGCCACACATACGATCCTAGTTTCCAGACCAGGAATAGAACCTGCATCCCCTGCATTAGAAGACAGAATCCAGTGAATTCTCAACCACTGGACCGCCAGGTAAGTCAACCAATTCCTGGACCACCAGGGATTCGTTTTTTCAGTGAACTCAACATTCAAAACACTAAGATCATGGCATCTGGTTCCATCACTTCATGGTAAATAAATGGGGAAACAATGGAAACAGTGGCAGACTATTTTCCTGGGCTCCAAAATCAGTGTGGATGGTGACTACAGCCATGAAACTAAAAGACACTTGCTTCTTGGAGGAAAAGCTATGACAAACCTAAACAATGTACTGAAAAGCAGAGACATCACTTTGCCAACAAGATCTGTGTAGTCAAATCTATGGTTTTTTCAGCAGTCATGTATGATGTGAGAGTTGGGCCATAAATAAGGCTGAATGCCGAAGACTGATGCTTTCAAACTGGTCCTGGAGAAGACTCTTGAGAGTCCCTTGGACAGCAAGGAGATCAAACCAGTCAATCCTAAAGGAAATCAACCCTGAATATTCATTGGAAGGACTGATGCTGAAGGTGAAGCTCCAATACCTTGGCCACCTGATGGGAAGAGCTGACTCACTGGAAAAGACCCGGATGCTGGGAAAGACGGAGGGCAGGAGGAGTAGGGGACTACAGGAGGATGAGATAGTTGGATGGCATCACGGATTCAATGGACATGAGTTTAAGCAAACTCAGGGAGATAGTGAGGGACCAGGAAGCCTGGTGTGCTGTAGTCCATGGGGTCACAATGAGTTAGACGTGACTGAGCAACTGAACAACGACGACTGAAAAGTGGTATATCTACAAAGTCTGAGTCCTTAATTATGTGTGACTCTGGGAAGAACGCTTAGAAGTTAGTGACATCTGAAATAAATAAACCTTTCAAAAACAAAGCATGTAAAATAAGAGAAATAAATCAGTTTTTTGACAAGTATTCATCAAATCTGTGTGCCAGGCACTCTGAGAACTGTTTACTATATACTAGCATTTTTAAGTTTACAAGGATGGATAAGTTATCCTCTTCCAAGTATAGGAAAGAATATGAGATAAAAATGTGAACAGACAACATTGTCCCTGGGCAAAAAAAGGAGAAGTATGGCTTGGAAAACATGTTGTAGTTTCTATAAAGATGCCCTATTGGCAATGAACTCTGGCAATCACCCTTTGTTCTCCTCAAATCCCCTTAAGTCATGATGAGCCTTGGATTATGTTGTCTTCTAGCTACAGTTATCTGTCAACCATCCCATGCTGCAGGGGTGTTACTGATGCCCTTCATAAGGACAAAGTATCCTCACCAATTCCTAACTACCAGCTGATCTTGATTCTTTCCTTCCTCCTATCTCCTGCTACCTTCCATAACTTCCAACTCACCCAGAAGCCAGAAAGTATATATGAATTCTATCAGAATTCTTGTACCTATACCTTCACCTTTCTTTTAAACTAAAAAAAGGTAAGAGATGAGAGGGATATAGATGTGTAAGTGATGTAGAAATTGAAACACACTGCTGAAGGTTCATTAATTCACTCAAGATCACACATAAATCATTGAAGCTAGGATTCAAGACAGACAGTCTGTCTGCAGAGAGCGTTTGAAAGGACCATGGTACACTATACACTTTCCTCAAATCTGAAGCTATTAATTTAAAGTGAGAAGATATTTTAAAAGTTAGCTGAATTAACAATGGAGATATTTAATACTGCATCTTCAGACTAAACATGGTTCCAGAAGACCAGTAGCTAAGAGATATGTGAGAGTGTATCAGTTTATTACTAAAGGTATATATTAATATACCAACCTGAGCGGCACTAAATATATGCTTCTGAGACAACAGAAAATACATATTGGCCTCTGGCACAGAGCTCCAGAAACGCTTGTAATTTCCAAAGTGATAAGAACACTGGGAGCATCTCTGTTGTACTACTTGGTCTTTGACCCCAGTTCCTGACACAGGATTCTTGAAACCTCTGTAATTTCCGGAGTGATACAAGTGTCTTTTGTTCTAGTGAAGTAACTGTGGGTGGGTTCCTGGATGGCTCCTGGATGAGGGCTGGTCACTGAAAGACCAAGCCAAGATTGGAGCTTGGAATTTCCAGGTCTACTTCACACCCTCCTAAGTAGGGAGCAGGGTTGAAAATAAAGTTAATGATCAATTAAACCTATGTTATGAATCCTCCATAAAAATCCCAGTAGTATGGGATTTGGAAAGTTCCTAGGTTGACGAAAACATCTGCTCTGGGAGAGTAATGCACCCCAACTCCATGGGGACACTGTGCTCAGGACCCACTCAGACCTTGTCTTATGCATCTCTTCAACTGGCTGTTATTTGTATCCTTTATCATACTCTTCAATAAACTGGCAAAGGTAAGTAAATGTTTTCCTGAGTTCTGTGAGCCCCTCTAGCAAATTAATTGAACTTGAGAAGGGGGTTAAGGGAGCCTCTGATGTCCAGCCAAAATGGACAGAACTGTGGGTGACCTGGGGGAGCTACTACTTGCACCTGTAATCTGAGGTAGGGTGGGAGCACAGAGTTGGGGGAGCAAGACTTTAACTTGTGGGACCTGACACTATATCCAGGTAGATGGTGTTGGGATTGAGGTAAATTGTGGGACACCCAAGTGGTGTTGCAGGGCAATGCTTGGTGTGGGAAAAAACAGCCACACATTGAGAGATTAAAAGTGTCAGAAGTGTTCCATATGAGTGTGTTAGGAGTGTGCGAGCAAAGGAAACACACAGAGAAGAAACATAGGAGATACACTTAACTGAGATTTTTTCCCTATAACAGGAGGGAAAAACGTGATTCCCTTTACAGTGCTAATCTAGGTAATCCCAGTAAGAAGCTTTAGACCTACTGCTGCTGCTGCTAAGTCGCTTCAGTCGTGTCCAACTCTGTGCGACCCCATAGACGGCAGCCCACCAGGCTCCCCGTCCCTGGGATTCTCCAGGCAAGAACACTGGAGTGGGTTGCCATTTCCTTCTCCAATGCATGAAAGTGAAAAGTGAAAGGGAAGTCGCTCAGTCATGTCCGACTCTTTGTGACCCCATGGACTGCAGCCCACCAGTCTCCTCCGTCCATGGGATTTTTCAGGCAAGAGTGCTGGAGTGGGGTGCCACTGCCTTCTCCATTAGACCTACTGGTAGACTATAAAGTCCTCTTTGATAAGGCTCTCATGGGCTGCTACCGCATCTACCATGTCAAGAGGGAATGGCACTCTGTCCCCTGCTGCTTGTTATGGGTTTCACTGGTGGTACCCAACTCCCCCTATATCCCACCCTCCTTAGTGATTTAACAGCCATGGGGAGATGAGAAATAGGTTTTTAAGATACTCCCCCATATCAGACCATGCCCTGAACCTCTGGACTTTACTGTATGGTGTTTTTCTCTACCTGGAACACTCTCCCGTCTTCTCGTAATTACTGTTCTCCTTGTTTAGGTCTGGGATTAGATGCCAATTCCTCTGGGAGGGTTTCTGGCTTTCCACTGCTAGGTTAGGCACCCCTCAATAGATCTCTTTCAAAACACCTACGCTCTCCACATCACAGCATTCAGTCTCAGATCAGATCAGATCAGTCGCTCAGTCGTGTCCGACTCTTTGCGACCCCATGAATCGCAGCACGCCAGGCCTCCCTGTCCATCACCAACTCCCGGAGTTCCCTCAGACTCACGTCCATTGAGTCAGTGATGCCATCCAGCCATCTCATCCTCTGTCGTCCCCTTCTCCTCCTGCCCCCAATCCCTCCCAGCATCAGAGTCTTTTCCAATGAGTCAATTCTTCGCATGAGGTGGCCAAAGTACTGGAGTTTCAGCTTTAGCATCATTCCTTCCAAAGAAATCCCAGGGCTGATCTCCTTTAGAATGTTGATGGGTAATCACTCATTCACCAGTCTCTATTTCCTTGTAAGTTACAACAGGGTAGAAACCTGCCTGTCTTTACTGGTATATTTCCATCACTTAGGACCCTACCTGGAACAGAGCAGGTACTCAGAATTAGTTGAATAAATGGATGACATAAATAGGGTTGTCAGGATCAAGGGAAAAATCTTTGATGAGAATTAAAATTCATGAAATGTTCTTCAAACTAATTTCTTCCTAAAATTTTTTGATATAAACTACATATTTTTTTTTTTTTGGTTGCTGAGCCTCCTTTTCAGGTTATTTGAAGAGATAAACATGTTACACTCAGTTCCTCCTTAAATATTAAAAAAGTAAGCTCTTCGATAGTAACACTAAATTATAGGATGCTACTGTTCATCTTTTTCTGTCCCAGAAGGTTCACCATCTCTTTACAAATCTGAAAACTATAGTATAGTGCATCAGGAAAACAAAACCAATCACAGAGTAATCACCGTCTTCAGAGACAAGTAAGAACTGATATTTTAAGTAATCGCAACACAGAGTCATGTCAAGAAATGAAACAAAATAAGAATTTTCAGTCAAATATACTGTGGAGAGGATTAAAAAGCCTCAAGAAACTGCATGTAATTTTGCTTGATTGATGAATCCAGTGGCAAGTTGCATCTAGACTACCACACCAGGGAATGCCCTGCACAGGCGACTCTTGCCCCTCCACAGTGGAAGTCCTGAGGTCTGTGTCATGGTGGGAAACCACTAATGAGTGTATTTACCTTTGGAAATGCCCTGTACCGGTGAATCTTGCCCCTCCATAGCGGAAGTCCTGAGGTTTGTGTCATGGTGGGAAACCACTAATGAGTGTATTCATCTTTGGAGACCCTTTCTCTTTCTTCTGTCCTCACTCAGTATATGGGTAAATGTTGGTGATGCTTAAACACTAGGGACAGTAGAGGTGGAAGAGATACAGGAGGAAAGCACTGCAAAAGAGAATGAAAAGTTAAATCAGGTAAACAACTCCATGGCTGCCCACCATGTCTCTGTGGAGGTATGAGAAGAATGTTACTAATTACAGGAATTAACAAATTTTTCAAATCTCTAGATGGGGCAGCTCCATTTTCCTCTCCACTGCTGGTCTCCTATGACCGAGAGCCACTAGTAGCCTGGTCTGAATAAAGAATGTAGGGCAAACTTTAAAAACCAGGGTAATATACCCTGGAGATAGCCAAGGAACCCAAATTTCTTTCTGCTTCAGAGATAGATGTAGCTTTCTTTCTGTCAAAAACAACACAGGACTTAGAAATAAACTATATGCACCACTTTACAGAAGCCACTACATGGTAAGCTCTCATTGCTACCCTCTCATAGAGGCTTTATCACAAAGAACTTCTGAGTACACTGTTTCATTCAACTGGAACAATACCTGCTATATAAGCTAATGGTAATACCTCTATTTTACAAAGGAACCTCAAACATATTAGGTGATTTATCTTAATTCACAGAATTAGAACTGGAATGGTTAAGTTTCCTTCTGATGCACTTCTTTTGTCATTAGGTGAGTAGTTCTCAAGCCAGGATTTTCATTAGAATCACCTGTGCTACTTTTATGACCCACAAATGCAGGAGTTCCACCTCAGATAACAATTTCTCCAGGTTAGAACCTGCCCACTTCTATTTTTAAGAACTTGCCAAGAGTCTCTAACATGAATTCAGACTGAGAACAGAGCATATTCTAAAGTTAGCAAGATAACTGCTCATTAGAATCACCTGGGGAGCTTTCCTAACACTCCCAGGTCTAATTTTATTGGTCTGAGTGGGGGTCAGGTAAGTATAATATGTAGCCAAGTGTGGGAACCATAGCACAATGCCTCTAACAAGCACGTCTTAAGATGCCTTAGAGTCTGCTTATAGCTATTTCATATCATTTAAAATATTTCTAAAGGTCACATGTGGAAAGTTCTTAGTCAAGCCCTGATATTAAATGTCACTGAAAATATTGTGTGCTGCACTGTAGCATTATTTAATTAAGAGGTATGGAATCTAGCTGAAGATGATGGTAGAAATAGAAGCAACAAATATATCTTTAAAAAATAACACTGATATGGAGCTCAGTATAGCTTTTTAGAACTTGTGATCAAATAAATGAAGATACTAAATAATCTCTGGAATCTATTAATACCAATCATGTGTTATAAAAAACTGGAACATATTCAATTCTCTACTGAATGGTCCTTTCAAGTACATTAATGTAGGTAATAATCCACTAAGAATAGAGGGTCAATGCTTCTACAATGAGTAAATCAATACACCAGATTTTACTTGAACTATGCAAAAAAAAAAAAAAAGAAAGCCTTGCTCAGCAATCAATGCAAAGAAATAGAGGAAAACAACAGAATGGGAAAGACTAGAGATCTCTTCAATAAAATTAGAGATACCAAGGAAACATTTCATGCAAAAATGGGCTAAATAAAGGACAGAAATGGTAGGGAGCTAACAGAAGCAGAAGATATTAAGAAGAGGTGGCAAGAATGCACAGAGGAACTGTACAAAAAATATCTTCATGAACCAGATAATCATGATGGTGTGATCACTCACCTAGAGCCAGACATCTTGGAATCTGAAGTCAAATGGGCCTTAGGAAGCATCACTATGAACAAAGCTAGTGGAGGTGATGGAATTCCAGTTGAGCTCTTTCAAATCCTGAAAGATGATGCTGTGAAAGTGCTGTACTCAATATGCCAGCAAATTTGGAAAACTCAGCAGTGGCCTCAGGACTGGAAAAGGTCAGTTTTCATTCCAATCCCAAAGAAAGGCAGTGCTAAAGAATGCTCAAACTACCACACAATTGCACTCATCTCACAAGCTAGTAAAGTAATGCTTAAAATTCTCCAAGCCAGGCTTCAATAGTACATGAACCAGAAAAACATCTATTTCTGCTTTATTGCCTATGCCAAAGCCTTTGACTGTGTGGATCACAATAAACTGTGGAAAATTCTCAAAGAGATGGGAATACCAGACCATCTGATCCACCTCTTGAGAAATCTGTATGAAGGTCAGGAAGCAACAGATAGAACTGGACATGGAACAACAGACTGGTTCCAAATAGGAAAAGGAGTATGTCAAGGCTGTATATTGTCACCCTGCTTATTTAACTTATATGCAGAGTACATCATGAGAAACGCTGGGCTGGAGGAAGCACAAGCTGGAATCAAGATTGCCGGGAGAAATATCAATCACCTCAGATATGCAGATGACACCACCCTTATGACAGAAAGTGAAGAAGAACTAAAGAGCCTCTTGATGAAAGTGAAAGAGGAGAATGAAAAAGTTGGCTTAAAGCTCAACATTCAGAAAACTAAGATCATGGCATCCGGTCCCATCATTTCATGACAAATAGATGGGGAAACAGTGGAAACAGTGTCAGACTTTATTTTTTGGGGCTACAAAATCACTGTAGATGGTGACTGCAGCCATGAAATTAAAAGACGCTTACTCCCTGGAAGCAAAGTTATGACCAACCGAGAAAGCATATTAAAAAACAGAGACATTACTTTGTCAACAAAGGTCCATCTAGTCAAGGCTATGGTTTTTCCAGTGGTCATGTATGGATGTGAGAGGTGGACTATAAAGAAAGCTGAGCACAGAAGAATTGATACTTTTGAACTGTGGTGTTGGAGAAACTCTTGAGAGTCCCTTGGACTGCAAGGAGGTCCAACCAGTCCATCCTAAAGGAAATCAGTCCTGAATATTCACTGGAAGGACTGATGCTGAAGCTGAAACTCTAATACTTTGGCCACCCGATGGGAAGAGCTGACTCATTGGAAAAGACTCTGATGCTGGGAAAGATTGAGGGCAGGAGGAGAAGGGGACAACAAAGGATGAGATGGTTGGATGGCCTCACCGACTCAATGGACATGGGTTTGGGTGGACTCCGGGAGTTGGTGATGGACAGGGAGGCCTGGTGTGCTGCGGTTCATGGGGTCACAAAGAATTGGACACGACTGAGCAACTGAACTGAAGCAAAAAAACTCATGTGCTTAAAATATGAAGATAAGTTAAGTTTTATATATTTAAAAATAAATATATGGCAAATTCTAAAAAGCATACTACATTATAAAATATAAATATAATTCTATATAATATGAATTGAAACTAAAACAATGTATAGAAAACAATGCATCAAAAACTCACAGTCTTTTGCATGGGTGAATTTTATAATGGAAACATCTGACTTTTTATTTAAATGAATGCAGAAATAAAGGAGAGATATGATGCATATCTGATAAAATGATTAATAAAAACATAAACATTAGGATCCATTGCAGGCTAATCTATATGCCCCATCTTTTGTCAGTAGAAAAATATATTAAGTGGCCACTTTGAAAATTGTTGAAAATAGTTACTGGTCCAATTTCACAAATGTCTTCAGTGATTTATCTCCATGTATATATGTGTACATATTTACATACAGGTGGTATTATTCTATTTTATAGGAAACTATATACAACTGTCTATTTTTGAATATACGGGAAATACAATAAACTCAGTTCAGCACAATAAAAATGCCAACAGCAAAATTTTAAAGTAATAAAATTTGGCAGATTAATGGTGAAAAAAGAACAGCACATAATGAAAAACTAAGAAGAAAATTTAAATTTAGCAAGTTAATTTTGTGGAACTAGTAATAGAAAAGATTTCAGAGAAAACAAGTTATTAATATCATTTCCTTTAAAAATTCCAATGAAAGTCAACATTTGCTTATCAATTACAAATGTGCCCCAAATTTTAACATAAATATATATTATTCGCTTGACCAGAAATCACATTCCTTACTAGAAGAGACAATTACATGCTTTTGAAAATAGTAGTAATTTTTTACTACAATATGAAAACTTAATCTTGAAACTAAAAATGTTTACAAAACAAAACAGAAATGACAGATTCTCAAATGTAACAAAATATTCTGATGAGCACTGATTTTCCTTGAATACTAAACAGTTAGAAGTTGGCAAAGGTCCTATTTTCTATAGCTTTATGATGTTTCCTGTCAAGCATTTTTTCCACAGCATCCTTAATAAAGTACAATTTTCCCTTTTCTACTTATCCATTCATACATCAGGGATATGTAAAATCTACAACCTCTGACCCATGAGCCATAATAATTATCCACTTTTTAGAAAGCAAAAAGTAAATGAGCTTCCAGTATAACTTCAATTAAGTACTATGATTTATGTATCATACTATCATTTATGTATCATTTTTTTTTGGAACAAATACTGAGGACTTCAGGTACCATGAACAATAGTCATTTGATTGCTCTAGGATATAATTCTGGAGAAGGAAATGCAACTCACTCCAGTGTTCTTGCCTGGAGAATCCCAGGGACGGGGGAGCCTGGTGGGCTGCCGTCTCTGGGGTCGCACAGAGTCGGACATGACTGAAGCGACTTAGCAGCAGCAGCAGGATATAATTCAGGTCATTCACAATTATGCCAGCTATAAAATGGATGAGGAGCTTTTTCCTTTATTAAGAACTGACCAAAAGAAAGATATATATCTAAAGGAGGCCGATAGTTGAATCACTTATACTGGAAGTTCTTTTCTAAGAAATCCTGGCCTCACGTCAAGAAATACACACGATACAAGAAATCACAGATTGACCTGCCATGGTGAGGAGGAGATATTTCCATTTAGGAAAAAACAGTAGAATTAGTTCAGTTAGTTTGGTCTGAAGATCCACTGAATGACAAAAGGACAACAAAAAAGCAAGTTAAAAGTAAGAGCTATAATAAAGCAAAGGGACCTAACTAATAAAGGACATTGCAGCAATAGGAATACAGTGAGTGTGTCAGTTGCTCAGGAGTGTCCAACTCTTTGTAACCCCATGGACTATAGCCACCCAGGCTCCTCTGTCCATGGGGTTTTCTAGGTATGCCGGGAGCCAGCATATTGCATAATGAGTGCATATTACATATTGAGTGCAGCACTTTCCATAGCATCATCTTTCAGGATCTGGAATAGCTCAACTGGAATTCTATCACTGCCAGCGTGAGGAACTCCACCCGTGGCAAAGGTCATGAGGAAGGAGGCTCGGCATACGCAAAGGCGGGATCGAGCCTCAGGAGTCCCCCTGGAAATTCTCAAGCATCTACCCCCCAAACCAGAGTCTGCCTACTTTCTGCTTTGTGCTCTCACCTACACCTCTGACTTTACGGGGGGCTGTCCCCCACTACCTCTCTCTGAAAAAAGAGTTAGCTTACAGCTCCAGTTAATAATTCCTGGGTGTGACAGTGTTTCAACCTACAAACTCCTTTGGAAATCCTCTAGCCTGCCTGAATAGGTTTTTCCGGCCACATGTGATTGTTCAGAGCCTCCCAACTGTGAGAGGCAGGAGATGTTCTAAACTGTCTAAACACAAATTCCTTTGAGTAGTTAAAAGATTGATTAGAAATTGTATTGGTGAAGAGTTTTTCACTTATTGGGCCAATGTTTGCTGCTAAGTCTCCATACTCCTTACCTACTGTGTCGTTGGCAGTGTATTGATTGATATAATGGGTGTATAGAAATGTAAGTAGTAGCCTCAATGTTTGTAACCTTGGACCCTTGAGTTAATTCTTTTCTTGATTGAGCCCACCTCACCTTTGCCCTATAGGAATGCAGCTTTGTCCAATGCTCTTTTGGAGGCTGGTGCCTGACTTTGGAATAATCACCTTTAGAGAAAAATAAGTTTCTTAAAATGTTAACAGGCCTCCTGGCCAGAAGATGATGTAAATCATCTGAACTTTTGCATATGATAATTTTGAAAGCCTGGCTTCGATTAGGACCAGGAACTGCTGTCCTTGCATGACTCCACCCCTTCCCCCATTATCCTCTATGCATAACTTAAGGTATAAAAACTACTTTGGAAAATAAAGTGCGGGCCTTGTTCACCGAAACTTGGTCTCCCCATGTCACTCTCTCTCTCAAATTCTGGCTGAGTCTCCATCTGGAGCATGGAACCTGCCATGCTTACTAATTATGCCTGGGCTTCTAAGATCCGCCCGGGGAGGCCTCAGTGTCTCCTCTCCTTCGGGAGAACGGAAGGACGCCTGCGGCCTACGTAAGTGGTGCAAACTTCTTGTCTTGAAGTTTTATTGGTCTCCCGCGTAAACCAAGCTACTTGGCCTCTTTTCTCCACTGAATTTTCCTACTGAACTATCCTCATTCTATTACTCTTTATATCCTTAATTAATGTTTAATTAAGCAGTTATTTCCTGATCCTCGCCGATGCCGTCTCTCCTTTGAATACCCTGGATCAGCTGGGGCTGGACCCCGGCATAGGTAAGAATATGGAGTGGCTTGCCATTTTCCTCCTCCAGGACATCTTCCTGATTCAGGGACTGAATCTGTCTCTGGTGCATCTCCTGCTTTGCAGGTGGATTTTTTACATGCTGAGCCATCAGGGAAGCCCAAGAATACAGGAGATGTTGTAAAAGTTCTATAATTATAGGGAGAAATTCCAGAAATTAATTCTGTGAAATTCATTCCCATTTAAACACAGTAAATTACTCCTATTAAACAATCTGGAAATTCACTGTAGAATTCATTACTCCTGTAAACCGAAAGTTTCAGAGCTTAGGCAAGTGTCTCAACCTCTCTGTAAGATTCTTCAATAATAAAATGGGGAACACAGGTTAAAAATAACAAAGTGGGGGGTCTGGTAAGTTCACTTCCTGAGTGCCACCCTGGAAGACTGATTCTTAGTGTACTGATTCTTACTGGTTTTAGTGCAAGGTCTCAGTCACACAGAAAGGTAAGGACTTCTACAATTCAGTATTCAATAGGTTGAGCATGAAGATAGCTTTGACCCTAGCTCATCTCATCTTGTGTCTCATTTATAATAGATGTCCTTTGACTTTCTCTTAAGACCAAGTTTTTTTAAAAAATTAATTTATCTATTTTAATTGGAGGCTAATTACTTTACAATATTGTAGTGGTTTTGCCATACATTGACATGAATCAGCCATGGGTATACATATGTTCCCCATCCTGAACCCCCCTCCCACCTCCCTCCCCATTCCATCCCTCAGGGTCATCCCAGTGCACCAGCCCTGAGCACCCTGTCTCATGCATCAAACCTGGACTGGCGATCTATTTCACATATGATAATATAAACATTTCAATGCTATTCTCTCAAATCATCCCACCCTCGCCTTATCCCACAGAGTCCAAAAGACTGTTCTTTACATCAGTGTCTCTTTTGCTGTCTCGCATATAGGGTCATTGTTACCATCTTTCTAAACTCCATATATATGTGTTAGTGTACTGTATTGGTGTTTTTCTTTCTGACTTACTTCACTCTGTATAATAGGCTCCAGTTTCATCCACCTCATTAGAAATGATTCAAATGTATTCTTTTTAATGGGTGAGTAATACTCCATTGTGTATATGTACCACAGCTTTCTTATCCATTCGTCTGCCGATGGACATCTAGACATCTAGGTTGGTTCCATGTCCTGGCTATTATAAACAGTGCTGCAATGAACAACAGGGTACAGGTGTCTCTTTTGATTCTGGTTTCCTCGGTGTGTACGCCCAGCAGTGGAATTGCTGGGTCGTATGGCAGTTCTATTTCTAGTTTTTTAAGGAGTCTCCACACTGTTCTCCATAGTGGCTATAATAGTTTGCATTCCCACCAACAGTGTAAGAAGGTTCCCTTTTCTCCGCACCCTCTCCAGCATTTATTGTTTGTAGACTTTTTGATAGCAGCCATTCTGACTGGTGTGAGATGGTACCTCATTGTGGTTCTGATTTGCATTTCTCTGATAATAAGTGACATTGAGCATCTTTTCACGTGTTTGTTAGCCATCTGTATGTCTTCTTTGGAGAAATGTTTGTTTAGTTCTTTGGCCCATTTTTTGATTGGGTCATTTATTTTTCTGGAACTGAGCTACAGAAGCTGCTTGTATATTTTTGAGATTAATTCTTTGTCAGTTGCTTCATTTGCTATTATTTTCTCCCATTCTGAAGGCTGTCTTTTCACCTTGCTTATAGTTTCCTTTGTTGTGCAAAAGCTTTTAAGTTTAATTAGGTCCCATATGTTTATTTTTTATTTTTATTTCCATTACTCTGGGAGGTGCAGAGCAAGTTTTTATCTCCTATTGAGTTCTGGTTCTGACTTTTTACCTTTGTCTATTTTACCTTTGTTCCGAACTTTTACCTTTGTCTATTTGACCTCTGGTTCTATAATTTTTACCTGAGAACTTGTTCAATTTTCCAGACTTTTTTAGGGCAGGGACCTTATTGTTCCTAATCCCCTCTTTGGAAATGAGGTCCTGCTTCCAAATCCTACCTATTTGGGTGAGGCTTTGAAAGCTTTACTGGACCTGCTTTCCATTCTGAATACTACCCTCTCCTGAGATCTCACGGCAACCCACTCCAGTATTCTTGCCTGGAGAATCCCATGGACAGAGGAGCCTGACGGGCTATAGTCCATAGAATCACAAAGAACTGGACAGGACTGAAGCAACTGAGCACGCACCTGAGATCTCCATAGTCACACTTTGTGTTCCTACTAAGAGCTATTCCTTCTTTCAATATACTAACACTTACCAACAACTATATTAGGAACTATAAAGAAATAAGCCACAGCTCTGCCCTTGAACACTGCATGCTCTAAGAAAGGCATGAAAATATCCCCTACCAAGCTGACCACTACAGTCTCCTTTGCAGGATTCTTCATACTTTCTCATCAAATGCTGGGTGCCATAGCTTCCGTATTTGATCCTCCTTTACTGACACTCACTCCCTAGGTGACCCCATCAAATCCTGTTTAAACACATACTATGTACTGATTACTGCTTTCTCCTTTAAACTCAAGACTCATTTATCCAGCTACCTCAAGATCTCTATTTGCATGTCCGTTTGGGAATCTCTGTCATGTCTGAATCTGAACTCTCTATTTTTCCCACAAACCTGTTTCCCTCCAATCTTTGCAACCCCAGTTGTCATGCAACTGCATTCTTCCACTTGTTCAGACAAAAACCTTGAGAATTATCTTCTATTTCTCTCACAACCCCCAATCAATCAATCGGGAAATCTTATAGAATCTACATTCAATATATATCCATAATTCACCTATTTCTTACTATCTCTACTGCTCCCACTCTATCCCTAGCTACCATCCCCTCTTGATGTGGATTAGTGCTATAGCCTTCTGGTTTCCCTATTTCTACCTGTTGGTCCTCTAGTCTATTGTTAAAACAGCAGCCACTATGTTAAAAGGGACCCTTTTAAAAGAGACATTAGATAAAATCACTGCTCAAAATCCTATTTTTTTCCCCTTAACTTTGATAGCTTCATTAATTCAGAAGTTTGGACTGACTGATTTTTCCATTTAGAACAGTACTTGGCACATCAGTTCAGTTCAGTTCAGTCGCTCAGTCGTGTCCGACTCTTTGTGACCCCATGAATCACAGCACACCAGGCCTCCCTGTCCATCACCAACTCCTGGAGTTCACTCAGACTCATGTCCATCGAGTCAGTGATGCCATCCAGCCATCTCATCCTCTGTCGTCCCCTTCTCCTCCTGCCCCCAATCCATCCCAGCATCACAGTCTTTTCCAATGAGTCAACTCTTCACATGAGGTGGCCAAAGTACTAGAGTTTCAGCTTTAGCATCATTCCTTCCAAAGAAATCCCAGGGCTGATCTCCTTCAGAATGGACTGGTTGGATCTCCTTGTAGTCCAAGGGACTCTCAAGAATCTTCTCCAATATCACAATTCAAAAGCATCAATTCTTCGGTGCTTAGCCTTCTTCACAGTCCAACTCTCACATCCATACATGACCACTGGAAAAACCATAGCCTTCACTAGACGGGCCTTTGTTGGCCAAGTAATGTCTCTGCTTTTGAATATGCTATCTAGGTTGGTCATAACTTTCCTTCCAAGGAGTAAGCGTCTTTTAATTTCATGGCTGCAATCACCATCTGCAGTGATCATGGAGCCCCCCAAAATAAAGTCTGACGCTTTCCACTGTTTTCCCATCTATTTCCCATGAAGTGATGGGACCAGATGCCATGATCTTAGTTTTCTGAATGTTGAGCTTTAAGCCAGCTTTTTCACTCTCCACTTTCACTTTCATCAAGAGGCTTTTTAGCTCCTCTTCACTTTCTGCCATAAGGGTGGTATCATCTGCATATCTGAGGTTATTGATATTTCTCCCGGCAGTCTTGATTCCAGCTTGTGCTTCTTCCAGCCCAGCATTTCTCATGATGTACTCTGCATATAAGTTAAATAAGCAGGATGACAATATACAGCCTTGACATACTCCTTTTCCTATTTGGAACCAGTCTGTTGTTCCATGTCCAGTTCTAACTGTTGCTTCCTGACCTGCATGCAAATTTCTCAAGAGGCAGATCAGATGGTCTGGTATTCCCATCTCCTTCAGAATTTTCCAGTTTCTTGTGATCCACACAGTCAAAGGCTTTGGCATAGTCAATAAAGCAGAAATAGATGTTTTTCTGGAACTCTCGTGCTTTATCCATGATCCAGCGGATGTTGGCAATTTGATCTCTGGTTCCTCTGCCTTTTCTAAAACCAGCCTGAACATCTGGGAGTTCACGGTTCACGTATTGCTGAAGCCTGGCTTGGAGAATTTTGAGCATTACTTTTCTAGCATGTGAGATGAGTGCAACTGTGTGGTAGTTTGAGCGTTCTTTGGCACTGCCTTTCTTTGGGATTGGAATGAAAACTGACATTTTCCAGTCCTGTGGCCACTGGTGAATTTTCCAAATTTGCTGGCATATTGAGTGCAGCACTTCCACAGCATCATCTTTCAGGATTTGAAATAGCTCAACTGGAATTCCATCACCTCCACTAGCTTTGTTCGTCGCGATGCTTTCTAAGGCCCACTTGACTTCATACTCCAGGATGTCTGGCTCTAGGTGAGTGATCGCACCATCGTGAGTGACCACATAGTAGTGCTCAATAAACAGCTGTCAAATGAAGAGAACTACAGCAAGAGAGGCAGGTACATGACAACACAGAGGGAGTCGAAGGTAGAAACACGAGTTCCAGTTGCATAAACTGGGAAAGGCTTCACAAAGCAGTGGATGCTTGAGCAGATTTCGAGGAATAAACTCACACTGGTCAGGAGTTCTGAGAGGAAGACACTGAAAGCCAACAGCATGACCCCCAGGGGCTGAGAGAAACAGAGAGGCAGAGTGCACTCTGGAACTGCCTGGGATTCCAGAGGGTGGAGACGAAAAGTGTGAGGAAGCAAAACTGAGCTGGTGGGGTGGGGCCAGGGCCAGGTGCTCCACCTGGCTGGCTCTCCCTGACTCCTGCAACTGTCCAGAACTTCGTCTTCCTTACTATCAGTTCAAGAGATACTTGAGCTTCATGAAAGACATAAAAGGCAGTAGGGTATCGGGGGTTTGAGATGGACTCTAGAGTTAGCCTTCCTAAGTCTGAATCAATCCTTCAATTCCTCCTAACTGACTAACTTAGAGAAGTGCCTTACAAACTATATCTGCCTCAGTTTCCTCATAAACAGTGACCTACCTCAGAGGGCTGTTATGAGGAGTCAATGCGAAGCACTTAGAACAATGCCTGACACACAGTTCGGCACTACATATCTGAACACATTATTATGGTAGTCTACAAGACTGGACTTCCCAGAATTTATATATGGAATTTCATTTATTCAAGATCTTAAGGAATTTGCTCCCTATTTTGATCAAAGCTGACCTATACACTTCTTGTATAACTTCTCGAAAAATTTTTTTCTCCTTTCTCCCAATCAAATTGATCATATCAAAGACTCAGTCTTAACAGGAAAAGCTTAGATCACTAGGAAATATAAATAGCTAGTACTTTAGGAGAAAGAGATCAAAGGATTAATAGACTTGAAAAATGAATAGAGAAGAGAGATGTTTATAGCTTTTGCTTCTTAGAAAATAATGAAGCTGACTAATTTAGTTTTTGAGTATTTATTCCTTAATGGCTAGTTGCAGTTTTTAAAAGTTGTGTTAATAAAAGAGCTTGGTTGCACTGATGATGTAGGGAATTTGCCGCGGTTAGGCTGCCCTCTTGCCTGTAATAGTCACTATTAGACGGTGCAGGGTCACTGGGCTGAGGCCGATCTCTGGACGTGCCTGCACTCAAGCCTTGAGATGTCAAATCTCAACCACAGGAAACAGATACTGATAATAACCAGAGAATTTGAGGAAGACGACCAGGAAGCTGAACATCCCTTCTATTGCAGTGTTTAGTGGCTTCATTGTGTGGGTCTGCTTCACATCTAACTGCTGCTCCTTTTACTATAGTATACATTTACTTCCTTTTGTTCTGTCTGCAAAGGAAATGGAAAACACCTGGTTGCAGTTTTCCATGTCACTGAGATACTTCTGAAGGCACCCTTTTCAAGTTTAGATATTCTTAATTCCTTCAATCTGTCTTCATATGTACTATTGTAAATTGTTTCACTGTTTACCTATGAACTCTCTTCAAGGCTTTTATAACATTTCCTAGTTAAAAAAAAAAAAAATTAGGTAGTATACTGTAGCACTGGTCCAAAGAGTACAGACAGCTTTTGAAGAATTGCCTAGTATACTCAAAGTATTCAATTTAATTCCTAACCAAACTGCTTTCTCCTGCATTGAACTTGAGGATCAGCCATGGATCTTATAGCTTGTCCTGTCATACTTACACGAGTCCCCTTCTTTTTAAATAAGGGCTCTTGGCTTGAATTACCAACAGAGTATTTTCCAAGGTGAACAATCCGTGATTCTTTAAACTTTAAATACAATAGAAACACCCGATTTCTGGTTTCAAATAAAGAATAGATTGATTTCTAGAGATATGTCTGTCTTTTAAGCTCTGGGTCACTAGGATATGTAACAAAAAATACATCAATATTATCAGGGCCAACATCTGAGAACCAAGCCTCATTTACAGAATATGCCTGTAGAATCTAGCCTTTCTGAGACTGGAGGAGTTTCCAGACATCTTACAAATGTAAATGGCGGGTGAGTTTATGAATAAAAGTAAAGCTAGACAGTCAGGAAAAGCATGAAAAAGAAAAGTCTTAGGTTGCAGGTTTAAAGAGCCTCTTGATGAAAGTGAAAGAGGAGAGTGAAAAAGTTGCCTTAAAGTTCAACATTCAGAAAACTAAGATCATGGCATCCGGTCCCCCCACTTCATGGGAAATAGATGGGGAAACAGTGGCTGACTTTATTTTTCTGGGCTCCAAAATAACTGCAGATGGTGATTGCAGCCATAAAAATAAAAGATGTTTACTCCTCAGAAAGAAAGTTATGACCAACCTAGACAGCATATTCAAAAGTACAGACATTACTTTGTCAACAAAGGTCCGTCTAGTCAAGGCTATGGTTTTTCCTGTGGTCATGTATGGATGTGAGAGGTGGCCTATAAAGAAAGCTGAGCACAGAAGAATTTATGCTTCTGAACTGTGGTGTTGGAGAAGACTCTTGAGAGTCCCTTGGACTGCAAGGAGATCCAACCAGTCCTGGGTGTTCATTGTTAGGACTGATGTTGATGCTGAAACTCCAATACTTGGGCCACCTGATGCGAAGAGCTGACTCATTTGAACAGTTGGGAAAGACTGAGGGCAGGAAGAGAAGGGGATGACAGAGGATGAGATGGTTGGATGGCATCACCGACTCGATGGACATGCTGCTGCTGCTGCTGCTAAGTCCCTTCAGTCGTGTCCGACTCTGTGCAACCCCATAGACGGCAGCCTACCAGGCCCCGCCGTCCCTGGGATTCTCCAGGCAAGAACACTGGAGTGGGTTGCCATTTCCTCCTCCAATGCATGAAAGTGAAAAATGAAAGTGAAGTCGCTCAGTTGTGTCCGACTCTTAGCAACCCCATGAACTGTAGCCTACCAGGCTCCTCCGTCCATGGGATTTTCCAGGCAAGAGTAGTCCGGGAGTTGGTGATGGACAGGGAGGCCTGGCGTGCTGCAGTTCATGGGGTCACAAAGAGTCGGACACGACTGAACAACTGAACTGAACTAGTGTATAAAGTTTCAGTTTGCTTTGTTTTGTTTCCTGGATTAGTCACTGGAAAAAAATGTTTATCAAAACAGCATTGTAGTCTATTTCTCAAAAATGTTGAGAAAAGAAAGAGAACTAAAAAACCTGAAGAAGTTAGCAAAGTATAAAGTTCCTTTTCGAGACTAAACAATAGGACCGACTAAACTCTAAACAGAAGCACCAACTCTCTGTGACCCCTTGGATGGTGGCCCACCAGAGTCCTCTGTCCATGGGATTCTCCAGTCAAGAATACTGGAGTGGGTTGCCATGCCCTCCTCCAGGGGATCTTCCCGACCCAGGAATCAAACCTGCATCTATTATGTCTCCTGCACTGGAAGGCGGGCTCTTTACTACTAGCGCCACCTGGGAAGCCCAAACAATAGGATGAGCACTCATTTTAGAGGGATATCGGCTGCTGCTAAGTCACTTCAGTTGTGTCTGACTCTGTGTGACCCCACAGACGGCAGCCCACCAGGCTCCCCCGTCCCTGGGATTCTCCAGGCAAGAACACTGGAGTGGGCCACCATTTCCTTCTCCAATGCACCAAAGTGAAAAGTGAAAGTGAAGTCGCTCAGTCGTGTCTGACTCTTAGCGACCCCATGGACTGTAGCCTACCAGGCTCCTCCGTCCATGGGATTTTCCAGGCAGTACTGGAAAATGGGGTGCCATTGCCTTCTCCGAGAGGGATATCTACTTGTGTGCAAACAGAATGACAATGAAAATTGTCTATACAATTCCTAGCGGCCCTCATGACCTTTTAGTTGTCTCAGAGCAATGCTTGTGAGGGCAGTGAGGTGCACTAGGTAAAAGTAGAATGTCCTTAAAAAAAAGAAAGAGGTTGTTCTTAGAGACACCCTCAAGGGAGGTAGGCAAAAAGGGCAATGCTGTTTTCCACTTCCAACTGAATTTGGAAAAAACGGTTCTGCCCATTTAATTATTCTCTAGGCAATAATTTTTACATTTTAAACCAAATTCATATGTTCCAAAGCTGAATTTATTTTATGCCCACTTTCATTTCCTTTAGGACTGTGAAACTGTGCGACTGGGCTGGATGACTGCTCAGGTGTGAACAACTCTATGCCTGGGTACAAATAAAGCCCTTCCTGTCTATATGGACAGACACTATGATCCAGTGAACACATATGTGCACTGAGGACTCACGTTTAAATAGAGTCGATTAGTGTGGGGCAAAGTTCAAACATCCAGAGAGAAGCACTGTGTATTCCATGCATCCCCCCAAAAGTCTTATTTCAGTCAAGTAAAAGTTATAGAATTAGAATCAGTTCTAATGAGGTGGATGAAACTGGAGCCTGTTATACAGAGTGAAGTAAGCCAGAAAGAAAACCACCAATACAGTATACTAACACATATATATGGAATTCAGAAAGATGGTAACAATAACCCTGTATACGAGACAGCAAAAGAGACACTGATGTATAGAGCAGTCTTTTGGACTCTGTGGGAGAGGGAGAGGGTGGAATGATTTGGGAGAATGGCATTGAAATGTGTATAATATCATACATGAAACAAGTCGCCAGTCCAGGTTCGATGCACGATACTGGATGCTTGGGGCTGGTGCACTGGAACGACCCAGAAGGATGGTATGGGGAGGGAGGAGGGAGGAGGGTTCAGAATGGGGAACACATGTATACCTGTGGCAGATTCATTTTGATATATGGCAAAACCAATACAATATTGTAAAGTTAAATAAAATAAAATTAAAAAAATAAAAGAATTTATATTCTGAGTTTTTGTAACTAATCTGGTTAGCTTTTCATTATTTCATGCTGTAAAATTTTAAAGACAATCTAAATGGGTAACAAGTTACAAATAGAAATAAAACTTGTCCTTGCATTTTGAATTAGTTCCAACCAAGTATCTGGAGGTTAGAGTGCTTAGGCAATAAATGAGTAGGTCTTGCATGTCATTCTCTAAACAGTGTTACTTCTGAGAGTGAAGAGTTAAGACATTAGTCTGCAATGTCTTCTGGAGAGACTGGATTCCTTTCCTTCCCTGCAAAGAAATGCACTTCTGATGGTTGGTACAGGAGATTAACTGTGTAAAAGAAAACACGAGAACTTTGCCAGGGGTTTCATTTGTTTGCTGCTCTCTAAAGCCTTGATACACAACATGCGCTTGGTGGAGGCAGTTCAGCATCACCTAAGAGTGAGTGAGATGTGCAGACTCTCAGGTTCTATATCCCACAACTACGAACTGGAATTTTAATTAGCAGTTAAACAGGATCACCAGGTGATTCAAATGCATAATAAAATTTGAGACCCAATTGCTAAAGTTCCTTCCAGTTGGAGGAGCTTATGATCTTATAATAACAAAATCTGACTCCCAACAAAGGTGTCTTTAAAATAAGGTAAAAAAGAAACGCACTGAATTTGAACATAATAACATTTTAATGAAAAGAAAGGATTGTGCCAGGCATGCAAGAAGTACTGCCTCATTTAATCCTCACCAAAAACCCTAAAAGATGAATAGTATTATCTTCTTTTTACAGAGAAGAAAAAGTTGCTGAGAAGTGAAAAGCTTTGTCTGAGGCCGCACAGCCTGGGAGCAGCAGTGTCTGTCTGGGGAACCAGGTCTTTCTCCCTCCGAGTCCTAAACTGCTTCTAAACCAATTACTAGGAGAAGAATCTAGGAAAAGGTGCCAAGGGTAGTCACTTCACAAACCAAGTGAAGCTCAGTCAACCAACAAACAAAGGTTTATCGATCACTTACTCTGGATCAAGAAATGCGAAACTCTTAAAGGAAACCTAAGATGTGAGCAACAAAGCAAAATTAAGACAATGAGTATAAAATCTGTGATTCAACTAATTATTAGAGACAACCAGACTTTAAAAGTGATTTGAAATGTTAATAATAGTTATCTCATGGTTAGTAGAATTGCTGCTTTAAACTTTCTTATCTGAATTAATCAAATTCTCTAAAAAGAGACAGTTTTTATGAAGCTATGCTTCTACCAGTTTAATATGATATTTTAATAAATAATAAAATAGATTAATTAAAAATGATTTTACACAAAAATAAGCAAACAAATCACAGGCCTCAAAGTTTCAAACAGGTCATACTCTTGGATTTTTCCATTTCACTTATTTTTACATTTTTCTTCTAGACATTATATACTTACTCTGCCTTGTGATTCAAAATATAACGTACTTCCCACAAACAGCAGATGGCACCATGCATCAGTGAAAAGAATGACAAAAAAAAATGTCATAAAGGTCAAAGCTGTCAAAATTGATATCTTTTTAAAATAACTCAAATTTTCTAATTAGCTTTATAATAGTGACAGATAATTTAAGACTTCATTTTGAAGATTCACTTTAGATGAGGAAGTTACTTTTGATCCAGTTTTGCTGATGAAAACTTGGGTGAGGATACAAAAAAGGAAAGAGGTATCCTACATTAAAAAGTCTACTGCAAATCAACTTAAAAATAGAGCTCTTAATTTAAAAACTCCCAACTCAAGAAAGGTTTCTGGGAGAATAAAAATTCAAAGGGAAAATTCAAATCACTAAATTATTAAAAGAACAAATCTAATATACAATTTAAGATCATAAAATCATTACTGTATCTTCAAAAGAGATTTTAATCAATAATCTCTGGTATTGTCAACACATCACAAAGAATTACATTTTTTGCCACCAAACCACATCATAATTCTTTTCTTTAACTCCAAATGCTCCCAAGTATTGTCCCAAAACACAGTAAGAATCTGAGAGGCATGCTAAAAGCCAAACACAGAGTGTGAGTGAGTCCTTTCCTTCTTTGACCAGCAACCCAGCAAGCAAATAGACATTACTTCAGATACTATTTCATTCCTGGAAACATCAAGCACCTGGACTATATTTTTACAAAGACAGAAAACAGATTCTATAGGCACAGTTTCTGTAACAGTTATAGAATGAAAATGAAAGCTTAAAGGCAAAAATAAAAGTGATATAGAAGGTTATATATTATTGATACTTCCAATTTGTAAGACTAAATTCCACTAAATCTCTTTTTCCAAACCAAAAACTTGCAGGGGTTGGTCAAAACCAGAGGTCATGTCTTCAGAAGTTAAAAAAAAAAAAATTACCCAAGAACTCATCAGAAATTTTCCCACAATATTTTCCTTTCTCAATCTTTAAACTATGTATGTAATGCTTTGGGAAGAGGGTGATGTTTTTCATCGTCTCAGGTATTTTTCCTGAGTGAAACACAGCAGTAATACTTCTCAAGGGTTTAACTTATAAATAGTTTTGCCCTTCAATCATAAAAGTTCTTTGGATCCAAACAATGATTTTTAAAAAATGAAAATTCACTTAAAACCATGCTCTTGGCTCTAGGTAGTCATTCGTTTCTCATTCAGTTCAACCCTACTCTACCCTATCTCATCTTTTCTCATTGAGTTGTAAGAATTCATCAAGTCTTCCAATCCTTAACCACGCCCTTAACAACAACCATTCCCTCTTTTCTGTATGAATTCTGTGTGAATCCACCCGCTGCCCTTCATCTCCTCTGTTGCCACTTTCAACTAACTACCAGGTTCTATGGGCACCAGTCCCTAACCTGTCTCCCTGGTCTTCTTGTTCCCCTTCAATGCATTCACAGCAGCCACTGTTGTGGTTTAGTTGGTCACAGCCATACTCATCTCTAAAACAATTAAATCAGACCACACAATTCCATCTTATAGATCTTCACTGGCTCCTCCCTGCACTTGGAATGAAATCCCAGGTCCTCCTCGACATGGCTGCCAAGCTCTGTTATCATTTGGGCCCACCCACCTCTTGGCCAACTGCTCTCTGTGATCTACCAGTTCTGCCTTTCTTCAATTTTCTCCCACTCAAAAGCCTCCCACATGGACCTTCCCCACCCATTGCTGAGAATTCTCATGCTCATCTCTCAGATCTCAGCTCTAAATGTCACATACTCAGAGAGGTTACTCCTGAGACCCTAATCTAAAATAGGTTTAGTTATTACAGAAATCTTGAGGCAGCTTGTACTTTCCCTTTATAGCATTTCCCATTATAGCATTCATCAAAATGTGTAATCACATATGTTTTGTATTTATTTATTATTTGTCTGCTCATTAGCCTGTTAGCTCCATGGATAGAAAAATAAATCTGTTCTATCAACCATGATATCTGTTAGGTCTAATGCAGTGTTGGAATATATTAGAGATTCAATATTTTTAAATAAATGGATGATTGGATGAATGAATACAACATTTCCCTTTAGTGAGTATCTCTGGTCCCCTAAATGTTGAATTTACTGTTCATTGTTTTTCTAGAGACAAAAGACAAAGCTTCACTTCAAAACAACTTGGAAGCATATGCTGCCCCTGTTTTTGCTTTCCTGGCATCCTCCTAACTGCTTTAAGTACCAGTCTGTCTCACATTCATGTTTGGGATGAGAGTTGCCTACTTTTCACTCTTTTTCAATGCCTTTGAAAGCAAATTAACTCCTGAATCCATTTAGACTCTCTTATAAACCTAACCCAACTTTAAAAATATCTAGTTACCCTGTTGAAATGATGCAACACACCAATGTATTCTATGAACTCCTGTCCCCCCAAATATAAGAAAATATATCAAAAAAGGCTATAAAAATCTAATTAAAATTTTTGCATACAACATATAATGTGT
Organism: Bos indicus; assembly: GCF_029378745.1. Taxonomy (NCBI): domain Eukaryota; kingdom Metazoa; phylum Chordata; class Mammalia; order Artiodactyla; family Bovidae; genus Bos; species Bos indicus. The sequence goes on along the minus strand of NC_091775.1, from coordinate 56,783,125 downwards.
TCCCTCCCCCGTTAGTCCACAACAATGTAGGACCATTAGACAATTTGGCATTACACCACATACTCATAAATGTAGGTTTACTGCAAAAGATAAAAGGTGTAAGTACTAGAGGATAAATCTGTAAAAGCCATGATCTTCAACATCAGCATTCACTCTTAATGCTGAATTCTCAATGAATATGTGTCAGTTGACATCACACAACTATTCTGGCTCTCCAAGGATTACCTTTTGAAAACATCTATTTCATCATACCATTACCCTGATTTAAAAGTTTCAGTGGCTTCCCATTTATATAACTGTGCTTCCCAAACTGCAGACACCAAATCCGAGGTAACAGTGAGTTATGTGTGAGCAAAAGAAAAGCCAAAGCAAATATGCTACATCTCTTTGGACAAACAGTTTTTACTTAAACATTTTCAGGAAAAAACATTTACATTAAAACAGTTCTGGCTCTACTGTGGAGCAAAATAAAAAATTTAAAACTGAATTTTAAATATATGATATGCAACTATACAGAAGCTTTGAGTTTGTGAAACTGTGAGACACATGATAAACAGTAAATATGTCAGAGACATCACAGATGACTTCATTCATTACACAAACAGTGACAATTATGGCCCAGCAATACTGAGCTTGAGCAGTGGACCTCCCTCCAGTTTGGATCAGGTTTTCCTTTTCTTAGGAGCTCATCCCTAATATATCACTAGTGTCGATATAATATTCGCTTGAACCACAGGAAACTGTCAATATTCAATGCCTTTTGATTTACAAAAATGACATACACGTATGGTTCAACATAATAGAATAGTTCTTCTGGTATGCAGTCACCTCAACCTGCCTCCTTAAAAAAATATCTGTTAGTTCTTTGTCTCCATCATCAATTACTATCACTGGCCTAAACCAGACTTCAGTAAATGTCGGCTTAGGATTCAATCTGAATCAATTTGTACACAAGTATAAGCAAGTATTCGATGTTCTATATTTTGAGAAAAAAAATTCCCTCTCCTTCAGGTTATGGCATAAACAACTCCTGTTTGCCATTTAATAGTACTGAAGGAGCATGACCTAAAAAGAAATGGGAAAGCCATTTACAGTCATGCTCTCACACCCTAACTGATCAGTGCATTTGTCTCAGTATGCTACTGGGCTAACATATAACAAAACCATTCTAATAAACCACTTATGTAAGTGTAGAATCTTTTAAGCTTGGTTAACTATTTCTACTATTAAACAAAGAAATAGGCTTCGTCAGAGTAAGAGTGCCTGGTGTCAACCACAAAGAACTGAGTATCAAGTCACACTTCTCTTTGTAAAAAAGAAAAAATGTTATTTGTGAATCGGACTTTTAAAAAGCTTTGAAACTTTTTAAGAAGGAGAAATTTTAGATTTTCAAAGAGATTTTTAAGTTTAGTATATATAAACATATTATTAACGATCATATATCATTTTCTGACTTTGTGAAAGTGAAAGTCTGAATAAGCCTCACAAATTGTCCACATTGAAAACAAAATGCAGACTCATTTCATTCCTTATTTGGCAACTGCTAACTTTAAAAGCTTCCATCTTACTCTCCACCTAAACCTTTATGAAATAAAATACCTGCCTATTTTTAATCATAATTTGTCCTGCTGCAGCACTGTCATGAAACAAAACTGATCCAGATATCAGTTCTGAGGAAGTTTAGCTGTTAAAATACACATCTGTTTTCTGTCAACTTGGCTTTGTTGATAGGCCCATAGTAACAGATGACCAAAATAGCCTTGAAGAAAATCAACAGAACAAGGTTCTCACCCCTAGAATCAATCTGAAAATACAGCAACCACATAAACATTGCTGGATATTTCCCTTCACCTTTGTGTTTCTCTGAATTCATTACCTTGGACTATTATTTTACTTCCTAGAATTTGCCAAAGTAATGAATTCTAAGAAATGAAAAAGTGCACTATTCTCATGCCTCTCCATCTCACTCTTTTCAACCTCCAGAAAAAGGACAGTGCCTAAACCATTCAATAGCTCCCATATGGGACAGAAGGCAGCTCTCCCATAACTCTCCACTATTGTTGCTACTGACGATTAGAATGATCAACAAGTATATAACCTTTAGCCCAAACACATTTCAATATACAAGCACATAAAAGTATTAAATGAGCATTCCTTAAACTTCAGAGAATTTTAAAATCTAGAAACATTTGTTAAATACATAAATTTCCAGGGTCATAACTTTCAAGAATCTTGAGTCTCAGATGGGGCTACAGAATTTGTGTGATTAACAACCTCTCCCCAACCCTCTTCCAAATTATTTCTTTGAGATATAATTCAAGTACCATAACATTCAGCCTTTAAAGGTGTTCAAATCAGTAGTTTTGAGTATATTCACATGATTGTACAACTATCTCAATTATCTAATTTCAGAACATTTCATTACCCTAAAAAGAAACCTTTTATACCCAATCTCTCTTCCCCCAGCTCCTGGCAACTACTAATCTACATTTTGTCTCCATGGATTTGCATATAAATGAAATCATACAATATGTGCTCATTCTGTCTGGATCCTTTAACTTAGTACATTATTTTCAAGATTTATCTAGGATGTATCAGCACATCAGGCCTTCTATGGCTGAATAACATTCTACTACATGTGTACACCGGAGAAGGAAATGGCAACCCACTCCAGTGTTCTTGCCTGGAGAATCCCAAGGACAGGGGAGCCTGGTAGGCTGCTGTCTATGGGGTCGCACAGAGTCGGACGCGACTGAAGCGACTTAGCAGCAGGACATGTGTATACCATATTTCGTTTCTTCATAATTCAGGTGTTGGACATTTGTGTTGTTTCTACTTTTTAGTTATTACGAATAATGCTGACATGACCATTAGTACACAGGGTTTTTTTTTGGGTGTGGGGGTATTTTTTTTGTAAATTTATGTTTTTAGTTCTTTTGGGTGCATATACAGAAGTTGAATTGTTGGGTAGTATGGTAACTCTATTTTTAACTTTTTGAGTAATTTCCAAACTGCTTTTCAAAGTAACTATAATACTTTACATTCTCATCAGCAATTTATGAGGGTTCCAGTGTCTTCACATCCTCACTAATGTTGGTTTTTGTCCAACTTTTTTATTATTGCTATTCTAGAGAGCATGAAGTGTGTGCTTTTAGTTTGCTTTTTCCTGGTGACTCATGATGTCAAAGCTCTCTTAATGTGCTTATTGACAATCTGCATATCTTCTTTGGGGAACTGTCTATCCAGATTCTTTCAGTTCAGTTCAGTCACTCAGTCGAGTCTGACTCTTTGCGACCCCATGGACTGCAGCACGCCAGGCCTCCCTGTCCATCACCAATTTCCGAAGTTTACCCAAACTCATGTCCATTGAGTTGGTGACACCATCCAACCATCTCATTCTCTGTCATCCCCTTCTCCTCCTGCCCTCAATCTTTCCCAGCATCAGGGTCTTTTCAAATGAGTCAGTTCTTTTCATCAGGTGGCCAAAGCATTAGAGTTTCAGTGTCAACATCAGTCCTTCCAATGAACACTCAGGACTGATCTCCTTTAGCATGGACTGGTTGGATCTTCTTGAAGTCCAAGGGACTCGCAAAAGTCTTCTCCAACACCACAGTTCAGAAGCATCAATTCTGCAGCACTCAGCTTTCTTTATGGTTCAACTTTCACATCTACACATGACTACTGTCCACTTTTAAAGTGGCTATCGCTCTTTTATTATACTTGATCTTAGCCAAATGGATGAGATGCTTGAATGGCAACACTGACTCAATGGACATGAATTTGAGCAAGCTCCGGGAGTTGGTGATGGACAGGGAAGCCTGGCGTGCTGCAGTCCATGGGGTCACAAAGAGTTGGACACAACTGAGCGACTGAACTGAACTGAACCCCTTTATTCATTAAGTTTCAAGAGTTCCTTATGTATTCCAGATACAAAGCCCTTATCAGACATGGGATTTACAAATATTCTCTCCCATTCTCTGGGTTTTTTTTCCCACTTTCTTGATAGTGTCCTTTGAAACACAAAAATTTTAAATTTTGATGAAATCTCTTGTCTTTATTCTTTTGTTGCTTGTACTTTCAATGTCATATGTAAGAAACCATTGCCTAATCCAAGGTCATGAAGATTTACAGTTAGATTTTCTTCTAAGACTTTCATAGTTTTAACTCTTACATTCAGGCCTATGATTGGATTTTTTGAGTTAATTCTTAAAGATATATGAGGCAGGGGGTACAACTTATATATATATATATATATATATATATATATATACACACACACACACACATATATAGATAAATATCCAGTCATTCCAGCAACTTTGTTGGAAAGACATTATTTCCTTGTTGAATTGTCTTGGCACCCTTGTCAAAATCAACTACCCAAAAATGTATATTTGTGAACTCTCAACTTTAATCCATTAATCTATGCATCTATACTATAATTAATTAGCTAACAGACTTTCACTATTGTACTATGTCATCATGCTCTTCTGATATTAAAAAAAATTCTCACAGAACAATGAATATTTATAAAATTTCCAGGCAATGCACTATTGGACATAAACAGAAAACAACTAAACTGATTTTGGGAGAAAAATAATATCTGGGACAAGAACTGGATCATATTTCTACATAGGTGAATGCTGCTGCTAAGTTGCTTCAGTCGTGTCCGACTCTGTGCGACCCCATGGACTGCAGCCTACCAGGCTCCTCCATCCATGGTATTTTCTAGGCAAGAGTACTGGAGTGGGGTGCCATTGCCTTCTCTGAGACAGGTGAGTAGGCAGAGTTATATCTACCAAAGGTGACCTGTTTTGCAGAAGCCTGATGATTTTATGTATTTCAAGATAGGCTCACTGTCTCTGAATGTGTTTAGCACTATTAGCTTCAACCCAGTCACTTATTTTTAAGCTGTTTGTATTTCAAGTTAAAAGTTTATTATTAGACAATGAGACAATAATGTGCTTTCCTCTGCTGAACAGAAAAAAGAACACTTAGAGATTTTATCAGGACTACTGAATATCTATCATTCATCTTTTTACAAAGAGTCATATAATAATATTAATAAATATTCCTTTCAATTGATTTACAGGAAAACAGATTCTGAATACTGAGAATGCACTAATTTTTCTCGGTAGTAAAGATTCTTATGGACAAAATGGACTCTTGCCTATCTGCCAATTAGCATAAACAAGAGGACTAGTCAGAAGCACTATGCACCTACCTCACTGGGAAGGTGGAGAACAACTAGACCATGACCACTAAGTGCTGTGAGTCAGAAACAACTACCAGATAATGACACAGCCCGAGCTGCAACAGGCCAACAGGTCAACGAGTCAAACATGCAGGAAACTGTTCTGTTCAACTGAGGAAATTTTTCTGGCAGTATTTCTCACAAAGAAGGGCAAAATGGGATATATTACCAGGACATGGATAAGAAGCAAAATGTCAAGTGGACTTCTTAGAAAATAAGAGCATCTGAAAACCCTGATGAGACAACCTAAAAAGCAAGAGACCAGAATGTTCTTTTATGCTTCTTTTATAACTAATGCAATCAGCTATTACAGTAGTGGTAGCTGATTACTGTATGTCTAGATACAATTGCTCTGGGTAAATAATGTAAAAGTCAAATCATTATTTGGTTAAAAATGCCAAATAATGGATGCTGATGCTAAAGTACCTGAAAAGGGAAGACAAAGAAGAATACCAGAGTATCAGAACAAGCCATTTCATGATGAAATCCTGCTAGACCACAGAAGGAGCAACTGAGATACAAGAGCAACAGATTCTTGGACTGAGAGACTCAACTAATGTTGAGAAGTGACAGAACTCAGTCTTTAAATGAAAGTAGATAATGGGGATTTCTTATGAGAGACAAAGATGATGGTTTATTTGGACAATAATAATGAGTCTATCAAAAAAACTATTTCTAAGTTGGCCAGTCATATGATGAAGATGAAGGGCAGCAGTTTGTTTGGAGAAGGTAAGAATCGGTAGGACCAGGGATATAAAACTTTAAGAAAAGTGTGGCCCAGAATCAATTTCCAGAAAAGTCTGCCAGTATGCCATGCTCAAATCTTTGAGACTTAAAAAGGAAAGCTTAAAGTTTATCAGTAAAAACTGGGTATGAATAAAACTGAATGGTAAAGACAAGGAACTACTCTCCAAAGGAAGGTCTCATTTCCTATCTACTTCCAGTTGACATATATGACAGAATCTCTTCTCTATTGTACAATCTAAATAATTTATAAATCAGACTGTTATGAGTAATAGCAATGGAGGTCTTTAAACTTGTATTAGTTAGAAGATGCTTTCACAATCCAATTTTCAGACAATGGGAAGCATTCAAATGTTTCATATTGCTTTTCACATAATTATGAAAATAATTTACACAGACTGACATTACATGCTGCCTTTACTCAAACCCTGTTTGAAAAACTAAACCACAAAAATGATTTGGAATACTGCTACCACTTCAACTCTGAGGACCATAATTTTTAAGATTAAACTCTATATTAAAACTGCTACTCCTCATTCTAATTAAATAAATACCTATGGCTGGATAATTGAGATATTATTTTGAGATTGATAATACAGTTTTGAGAGTAAATATTTATTTAATAAATATCAAATGCCAAATTTTAAAGCGGTTAATACTAAATAATTTCAGTCCATGAAGTATATACACTCAGAAATATTTTGATTTTCCAGACCCACCAATGACCCTTCTCAGAAAATCTGCTTCCACGCAGAGTACCTGCTGAGTGCACTGTAGGTCATGTGACTTCCCCCAATGGCTACCCCATCACAGAATACTGCACAAGAGATGGACAACTAGCCTAAGGAGACACATGTATCTGACTCATGAATCTGCAGGCTGATTTGAAACATGAGCAGGACCAATTACATTATCCCTGAAGAGTGTTATCTTAAAAATATAAAGATAGTGCCAAGAGCTTAATCTTAGAGCTGAAAGGTGATGGAAGAATTTTCTGAGATGTTTTAGGCTCTGTACAAGTAAAGGTACAAACATATAGGTCAGGAAAAAAGGGAGAACATCTAATTCATAAAGAGCAAGACCTCAATACAGATGAGTGGCTGGAGTCTGTGTGTCACGTGTCCTTCCTGAGGTCTATTTGCTCATATTTTTCTGGGTTCCCTCTATATTTATAATAATTCCCTGATGACACAGTGGTAATGCTAATGCAGGAGATGTGTTTTCGATCCCTGGGTCAGGAAGATCCCCTGGAGAAGGAAATGGCAACCCACTCCAGTGCTCTTGCCTGGAAATCCCATGGACAGAGGATCCTGGTGGGCTATAGTAATGGGGTCACAAAAGCGGACTCAACTGAGCGACTAAATAACAACATTTCACTGTGTTTAAGCTACTATGTCTAAGTTTCTGTTTCTTAAAATATCTTAACTAAAAGAGAAAGGATTCCTAAATATATTAACTTATTTTTTTTCTTAAAGACTCAAAAGAAGTCTTATATTTCAGCCCATAGGATATCATAAAAATATCTACATGAGGACAGTAAAAATAATTTTCCGCATTCTTTATTCCTACTCTTTTTCAACAGATATTTCACGTGTGTCTACAAGTTAACTAGGTATACAGTAAAACACAAAAGAGACATGGCTCCTCTTTTCAGAAATGTGTAATCCAGTGACAGAAATAGGTATTTGAAAAGTAATACACAATAAATAAATAAACAACCACCAACTTACAGGGTTCCACCAGAGAAGGTAAAAGGATGCATTACTTAAGAATGAGTGATCTCAGAAAGCTTCTTAGAGGAAGAAACATTCAAACTTAGATCTGAAGGAGTGGGCACATAGATTAAGAATACATTCTAGGCAGAAGGTAAAGACTACATGAATGTTTCAACCTGAAAAGATCTTAAGTGTTTCAGAAACTAAAAGGTGGTCAGTGTTGAAGTATAGTGAATAAGGGCAAGACTGACCCAGGGATGCCACTGGGGAGAAAGGAAGGGAAGATTTCAGACCGAGTGAAATAATGTAAGTTTTATTTAGTGGGAAATCACTGAAGGGTTTTGCTTCAGTGACATGACCTGATATTAGTTTTATGAAAATTTCTTGATGCTATGGAGAATCACAGGATAAAAGAAAGTCAAATGTTAACATGAGTTAGGAGGTCAGGATATGAAACTGAGTAAAGTCAAGAAGCAACAGTTAGAACCAGCCATGGAACAATGGACTGGTTCTAAATTGGGAAAGGAGTACATCAAAGCTGTATATATTGTCACTCTGCTTTTTTAACTTATATGCATAGTATATCATGTGAAATATCAGGCTGGATGAAGAACAAGCCAGAATCAAGATTGCTTGATTCTGGGAGAAATATCAATAACCTCAAATATGCAGGTAATATCACCTTTATGGCAGAAAGTGAAGAGGAACTAAAGAGCTTCTTGATGAAGATGATAGAGGAGAGTAAAAAAGCTGACTTAAAACTGAACATTCAAAAAATGAAGATCAAACTATCTGGTCCCATCATTTCATGGCAAATAGATGGGGAAACAATGGAAACAGTGAGAGACTTTATTTTCTTGGGCTCCACAATCATTGCAGATGGTGACTGCAGCCATGAAATTAAAAGACACTTGCTCCTTGGAAGAAAGGTTATGACCAAACTAGACAGCATATTCAAAAGCAGAGACATCACTTTGCCAACAAAGGTCCATACAGTCAAAGCTGTGGTTTTTCCAGTACTCATTATGGATGTGAGAGATGGACCATAAACAAGGCTGAGCATCGAAGAAATGATGCTTTTGAACTGTGTTGTTGGAGAAGACTCTTGAGAGTCCCTTGGACTGCAAGGAGAACAAACCAGTCAATCCTAAAGGAAATCAGTCCTGAATATTCATTGGAAGGACTGATGCTGAAGTTGAAACTCCAATACTTTGGCTACCTGATGAAAAGAACAGACTTATTAGAAAAGACCCTGATGCTGGAAAGATTGAAGGTGGGATGAGAAGGGGACGACAGAGGATGAGATGGCTGGATGGCATCACTGACTCGATGGCCACGAGTTTGAGCAAGCTCTGGGAGTTGGTGGTGGACAGGGAAGCCTGGTGTGCTGCAGTCCATGGGGTCCCAAGAGCTGGACACGACTGAGCGACTTCACTTTCACTTTTCACTTTCATGCATTGGAGAAGGAAATGGCAACCCACTCCAGTGTTCTTGCCTGGAGAATCCCAGGGACGGGGGAGCCTGGTGGGCTGCCGTCTATGAGGTTGCAGAGAGTCGGACACGACTGAAGCGACTTAGCAGCAGCAGCAGCAGCAGAGTGACTGAACAACAATTGAGTATAAAGACATATTTTCCTTTGAAAACATATCTTGAAAATCGACTTGAGAAACCAGTGAGTACAATGTTTTCCAAATAATTGTAAATTGCTCAGATATATGTATACACACACACACACACAGAGCATACATAAAGACATACATGAGAATGATAAACACTGAATGGTCCCTCTGAAACAGGGAAAAGGGAGTGTGTGTGATCAGGAAGAGGTAATAATATACAAAGCTAGTATTATTGGTATCGTTTTATTTCTTAACCAGAGAGGTAGATACACAGGAGTTCACTGTATGTCTTAATGATTTTTGATAAGTTTTATTATTACTTTTTAATTTTTGTTTGTTTATTTGGCTGTGCTGGGTCTGAGTTGCAGCACTCAGGATCTTTAATTATGACATGTGGGATCTTTGGTTGTAGCAAGGGGGATCTAGTTCCCCGACCAAGCACTGAACCCAGGCCCCCTGCATTGGCAGCGTGGAGTCTTAGCCACTGGACTACCAGGAAGTCCTTATTATTTTTTTTAATTTTTATTTTATACTGGAATATAGTTGATTTACAATGTATTAGTTTTAGGTGTACAGCAAAGTGATTCAGTTACACATGAACCTATTCTTTTTCAGATTCTTTTCCCATACACATTAATATAGAAAAGTGACTAGACTTCCCTGTGCTATAATGTAGGTCCTGGTTGATTACCTATTTTATACATATTAGTGGGTACATGTTAATCCCAAACTCCTAATTTATCCCTCTCCCGACCACCTTTCCCCTTTGGTAACCATAAGTTTGTTTTTTATCTCTGTAAGTATGTTTTGAATATTTAATCATAAAAATAATGAAAGTGAAAAGTGAAAGTGAAGTCACTCAGTCGTGTCCAACTCTTTGCGACCCCATGGACTGTAGCCTACCAGGCTCCTCAGTCCGTGGGATTTTCCAGGCAAAAATACTGGAGTGGGTTGCCATTTCCTTCTCTGGGGATCTTCCCAACCCAGGGATCGAACCCGGGGTCTCCCGCATTATAGGCAGACGCTTTACCATCTGAACTACCAGGGAAGCCCCATAAAAATAATAGACTATGTTTATTTTATTCAATCAATCCATGTAGGTACATTTAACTTCTACAAGTGTTTCTGCAACCAAAAACAGTATAAAGTAACTTTAGTTATTCCAATTCAAGATCAACTGAAAGATTTTTATTGGGAAAAAAGTGTCACCCTACAACTTAAAGTCAGTGATCTTTGTTCTGATTATGAGAATTAAACACACAAATACTGTGGGTTACTGAACAGGTTCAAGGTATATAAAGTCTTTGTGAGTCTGATTTTACTGAAGCAAAATACCACTTCTATTTTTAGGAGTAAATACATTCTTGTATTTTAAAGTACTAGGTTTAACATCTATGTTCCCCCATTGATTATCTTTCATAATTATCCCACACTCCGTAGTTCTTATTTAAAGATTGACCTTACATATTCCCAGAGGCACAAAAACCTGCTTCTAGAACAAACACTGCAGAGGAACTGTAATCCAAGCACTTTGAGAACAAAGCATGTAGCAGTAACTTTCCCTTTCACTCCACAGCATCATCTGTCTCCAAGATGCTCCCTGGAGCATAGAGGCTGCACTATCAGCCGCCCTTTTCCTCTCCCCCCTACACCAAATGAAAACATGTAATCAATAAACTTACACCAGATGCTCCATCAGCACATCTTGTTCTCTCTACTTTTGAAAGCTGTCCAGAATTCAACCGCTTTTAACCACCCTCACTGCCGCTAATCCAGACAACTGAGACCACCACAACTGCCTCCAACTGGTCTCCCACTCCCCTCTTTGAACTCTTCCCACATCTTTTTTCAACAGGGCAACTGGTGCTCGGGATAAGACATAACCTCTCCAGTGGTTTCTCGGTCCACTAAAACCTAACTTCTCTCAAGAGTCAAAAGACCTGATTAAGGTCTGCCACATTTCTCTTCTTTCTCTTTCTCCATAGCATTTAACACCTCTGATATACTATAATTCTGCTTAGTCATCTGTTTATTGCTTGCCTCTTCCATAAAGATAACAAAATTAGTAAGGGTAAGAGTTTTATCTGTTTTTTCTTTACTGTTATATCCGTGAACTTGAATGATACCAAGAATTTAGTAGGCGTTACATAAATGTTTGTTAAATGAATGAATGAATGAATGAATATTCCTCTCAAAGTCACAGGAAGTAGAGATAGTTGTTCTGCCATTTTTTAACTGGAGGTTTCTGCCTCTTTCTGTAATGTCAAAATTAACAAAAACACAAGAAAAAGCGATAAGACAACTGATGTGAGAACCATAAAGACCCTAGAAAGTGGGAAAGACATTAGCACCCAGAAACAAGATATTAAAGAGAGTTCTTTTTCTAGTCCTGAGATTTTCTATTGATAAGTAAAACATAAAAGTAGCCTATAGAGTGTTTATTGGTTAGTCCAAGTATTTGTTTCATTTCATGACCAATTACTACTAAAATTTTCAGAAAATTTTGTTTTTGTTCTTAATTTTCCTTATATCAACTCTTTGTAATGTGCTTTAAATTCAACATGTTACTTGTTGAAGATATTAGTACTTCTGTAGTAATCATACCACAATACATAAATGTATCAAATTAACATGGTGTGATACATAGTGATACAACCTTCAATTCACTTCAGTTCAGTCCCTCAGTCCTGTCAGACTCTTTGCCCCCCTAGACTGCAGCATGCCAGGCCTCCCTGTCCATCACCAACTCCTGGAATTTACTCAAACTCATGTCCATCGAGTCAGTGATGCCAACCAACCATCTCATCCTCGGTCGTACCTTTCTCCTCCTGCCTTCAATCTTTCCCAGTATCAGGGTTCTTTCCAATGAGTCAGTTCTTTGCATCAGGTGGCCAAAGTATTGGAGTTTCAGCTTCAGCATCAGTCCTTCCAATGAATATTCAGGACTGATTTCCTTTAGGATGGACTGGCTTGACCTCCTTGCAGTCCAAGGGACCCTCAAGAGTCTTCTCTAACATCACAGTTCAAAAACATCAATTCTTCGGTGCTCAGCTTTCTTTATGGTCCAACTCTCACATCCATACATGACTACTGGAAAAAACCACAGCTTTGACTATATGGACCTTTGTTGGCAAACTACTGTCTCTGCCTTTGAATATGCTGTCTAGGTTGGTCATAACTTCCAAGGAGCAGCATCTTTTCATTTCATGGCTGCAGTCACCATTTGGAGTGATTTTGGAACTCCCCCCCACCACCCCGCAAAAAAAAGTCTCTCACTGTTCCATTGTCTCCCCGTCTATTTGCCATGAAGTGATGGGACCAGATGCCATGATCTTCGTTTTCTGAATGTTGAGCTTTAAGCCAAATTTTTTATTCTCCTCTTTCACTTTCATCAAGAGGCTCTTTAGTTCTTCACTTTCTGCCATAAGGGTGGTGTCATCTGCATATCTGAGGTTATTGATATTTCTTCTGGTAATCTTGATTCCAGCTTGTGCTTCATCTAGCCCAGCATTTCACATGATGTACTCTGCATATAATTAAATTAGCAGGGTGACAATATGCAGCTTTGACATACTCCTTTCCCAATTTGGAACCAGTCTGTTTTTCCATGTCCAGTTCTAACTGTTGCTTCTTGACCTGCATACAGATTTCTCAGGAGGCAGGTCAGGTGGTCTGGTATTCCTATCTCTTTCAGAATTTTCCACAGTTTGTGGTGATCCACACAGTCAAAGACTTTGATGTAGTCAATAAACCAGAAGTAGATGCTTTTCTGGAACTCTCTTGCTTTTTTGATGATCAAGAAGATGTTGGCAACTTGATCTTTAGTTCCTCTGCCTTTTCTAAAACCAGCTTAAACATCTGGAATTTCATGCTTCATGTATTATTGAAACTTGGCTTGAGGAATTTTGAGCATTACTTTGCTAGCATGTGAGATGAGTGCAATTGAGCAGCAGTTTGAGCATTCCTTGGCATTGACTTTCTTTGGGATTGGAATGAAAATTGATCTTTTCCAGTCCTGTGGCCACTAATGAGTTTTCCAAATTTGCTGGTATAGTGAGTGAAGCACTTTCACTGAATCATGTTTCAGGATTTGAAATAGCTCAACTGGAATTCTATCACCTCCACTAGCTTTATTTATAGTGATACTTCCTAAGGCCCATTTGACTTGGCATTCCAGGATGTCTGTCTCTAGGTAAGTGATCACACCATCGTGGTTATCTGAGTCATGATCTTTTTTGCATAGTTCTTCTATGTATTGTTGCCAACTCTTCTTAATATTTCTGCTTCTGTTAAATCCATACCATTTCTGTCCTTTATTGTGCTCATCTTTGCATGAAATGTTCCCTTGGTATCTCTAATTTTCTTGAAGAGATCATTCATCTTTCCCATTCTATTGTTTTCATCTATTTCTTTTCACTGATCACTCAGGAAGGCTTTCTTATCTCTCCCTGCTATTCTTTGGAACTCTGCATTCAGATGCGTGTATCTTTTCTTTTCTCCCTTGCCTTTAGCTTCTCTTCTTTTCTCAGCTATTTGTAAGGCCTCATCAGAGAGCCATTTTGCCTTTTTGCATATCTTTTTCTTGGGGATGGTCTTGATCACTGCCTCCTGTTCAATGTCACAACCCTCTGTCCACAGTTCTTCAGGCACTCTATCAGATCTAATCCCTTGAATCTATTTGTCACGTCCACTGTGTAACTGTAAGGGATTTGATTTAGGTCAAGCTTACACAATGTTTTATATACACACACACACACACACATATATGTATCAATTAAAAACTCAATGTATCACTATTTGAGGGAGGAAGGTGGAGGCAAAGAGTAAGGATATATAATGAATCTATTCTTCAGATAACAGCTTCAGAAAAATGCTTTGAAAGGGGGATTACACTTTTTGGTATTTAATCATATATCCCATACTGTCATTTTTTTTTCTCCTCATCACCCTAAGAAGAAAGGAGAGGCAGGAAAAATATCCCAATTTGAAGGGTCAATGATTTCCTTAAATTTCATGAAATACCAAGTTACTATATAAATCTGAAAGTATTTGATACTCTAAAAACTGAACTATCTGGGAAGAGTCAACTTCAAACACCAGCTGTCAGTTATCTTGTCAAGACTAAAAGAGACACTGTTTTCCTTATATCTTTTGAAAGACCATGGAAGAAAAAACACTTTTGGAAGACTAACTGAATCACCATAGTCAAAAAGAAACAGAATAAACCTTCCATTAGGGACAATGGCTAAAATTTTGGTTTTAGCAAAGAAGCACCTCCATTGTGGGGAAAACAAAGATGTTTAGAAAGGTAAGAAAGAAACAACAGCTAGTTAAAGCCCTCTTAAGAATCCCTGAAGTCAGCTAGTTACAGAATAAACGGAGAAGCAACTAAAAGGATAGTACAGGTGGATGGAGCAGAATGGAGGGCAGTACTACTAAGTGGATACTTACTACACAGCAAACAGAGTGCCAGGCACTTTATATTCATAATTGCCGTTAATCCTTAAAATAAACCCAGGAGCTAGACATTGTTAGCTTCATTTCACAAAGAAAGAAACTAATACATATATTGGTAAAGTGATATAGGAAGGATTAACTTAAAAACCAACTATCTCAACTCCAATGTTAAGCTGTCTCTTCTTCCCAGAAGAAGCGCTTCTTCTGTAATTGAATACATTGCTGAATTTTCCCCACCAGGGTAACTTCCCTCATATAAGCACAAAAGTGATTCAGGTCTTAGATCCAGCTCTTAGTTCTTATTTGTATGCAGCATTAGAGATTAAGTGAATGATTTCAACCATCAAATGAGTTTCATTTTGATTCGTGCTCATGAACACTAATCTGATCCAGGACCTGCCCACTAAAAAAAATAAAAACATAAGAAAATGAAACAAAAATCTGCACCTGTTCACAAGGAAGATTTTTGCTGAATAAAAACAACTCAAAAAGCGATGTTTAAGATACTTTGAAAAACTGTTTGGTAGCATCTACAAAAACCCTAGCTTACGTATGTCTTGACCCAGAAATTTCACTCCTAGCTGTGTACCCACTGAAGTGTATACACATGTTTATCAAAAGACAAGTTCAAGAATGTTCACAGCAACACTACTCATAATATCCCTAATCTGGAAATGACCCAAATGCCCATCAACAATAGGATGGAAGAATAAATAAACTGTAGTATAGTCACACAATGGAACAAATAAATAATGCCTAGGGGCATTATAGGATGAATCTCACAAACAATATGATGAATGAAAAAGCGAGATGAAAAAGAGTTCATACTGTATGAGTCCACTTAAACCAACTTCAAACAATTAAAACTAATCTATGGTATTGAAAGTCAAGACCACATTACTCATCAGAGGAGCAATGACTGAATGGCGGCAAGGAGGGCTTATGAAATACAGACAATGTTCTCCTTTAATTTGGCTATGTGTTACATTAGTATGATTGCTTTGCTAAAAATCACCATGTTTTATTCTTGGTGGGTTAACAGAACAGTATTTACACTATATTAATACTTTTAGCCTTCTTCTTATCCCTCCATATAAACAGAGGTATATAATAAATATAGAAGATTTTGTTCTTAATTTTTTTTCAACTATTGGCTAAATGTCAATCTACAGAATTCTTCCATTCATCTCAATATAAGAATACGTATTTTCAACTCCAGTTTCAAATCGAGTAGCCATCCATCTTCACCAAAGAAAAGAAACTGACCCGATTTACCACATATTCAGCTTTAAGTCAATATTTTAAATAAAACCATCATTAACTAGAGTTTTTCCTAATTCCAGATTCATTGACAAAGTCTACTAAAATTCTTCCCTCTTCTGCTACTTAACTTCATGTTCTTAATCTTAAGATGAATGAAGAAATCTTTAAAAGCATTTAACTTAGGAAAACATGAAATGACAATATGCTTTCTAAGAGTAAAATTTTAAGCTCAATGTCTTTCTCATTTTGCAATAGGATCTTTGGGCAAAATACTCTGCAGAGCTGTACAGCATAAAGAACTCCAAAAGCTTAACACTTTTCCATCTGAGAATTTCCAAGCCTTCCACGTGTAACTCAATATTAATTCATAACCATCAATATTTAAATTGTTTTTTTTTAAAGAGAAAATATGACAGAAATACCTATGGATGTTTCTAATTAAGACTATGTTGCTGTTTCTTCTTTTAGAATATTTGATCCCATATGAAAGAATGGCTTTGATATAAATATTTTATTAACCACAAGAAGGAAAGGGGCAAAGAGAAAACACAGACAAGCAGGAAATAAAAGTTTATCTAAAAATTTCCTTTGTAAATTAATCCTCTGACAAAGATGAGTTAGTGGAAAGAACAAATGTCCTGAAGCATACTACAATATCATTCCCAATAAACTCTATTTTGAAAGGCTATTTTACTATGTTAAGGAATATTATCATTTATTTCCCTGGTTTCCACAATGCTGTGTTTACAAGCAATTCCATATTTTAGAAAGCTAGGCAACCTCCTTGAACAGCTGCAGAGTACACATTTAAGGGAAGAGAAAGTAACACCCCTGATGCTCTTATTAATTTTAATGAGCATCAAGATTAATTAATCATCAGTGCTGTGATTATGATTCTGAATCACAGTGGACAACTGATGAAGGCTTATAAATTTTCTTTTCTTTACCCTACCATAAATATTGCTAACTTTCTTAGTAACTGATATGAGAAATTCAGGTCTCTTCAAGATGAAACTTCCTGAGGAATTATGAAATCAGAGCTCCAATGTTAGGAATCACACCATTCAGGAAGAGACAATTTCACAAAGTCACTATTCCAGTGTTACTACTCTACCAAAACCGACTCAAGAAATCCAATTTTACTGGTATGATTAAGCATGTTAATTTCATTCTCTTTTCTATAATGAACACCATCAAACCAATCTGCTATATATTTAGATAATATCAGCAACAAAAATGAAACAATGATAGTATCTGCAAGCTCTTACTATATATAAAGATAAAACTGTTAAAATGTCATACCTCCACTATTCTATTTTTATAAATACCATGAAATACTAAACTCAGCTCAGTTGCAATAAGATATAGGCATATTTACTTAACAAAACTAACTTTTAGTATTAATCTGTTTTAAGATTACAGAACTCAATGAATTTGCTTTTACTTTCAAAGAGCATTAAACTGAATTAAAAGAGCCAGAATTGTTTATTTACCACACCAATTTGGACAGTCAAGCAAAGCAGAATTTTTAGCACAAATGTTTAATTTGTTTTGTGTATATTGTGATCACATCATTTTGACTCTGAATAAGGTTTTAGCTCCTAATTTTGCATTCTTCCTTTAGGCTTAATTTAAATAGGCATTTTAGAAACTAATTTGTAAGTAAAATAAATAGGAGAATTAAATGTTTCATCAACCAGGTTCTTTGGCTGTTATAATATTCTGAATTTGAGAATTTATTCTGTGACTCTCAGTCACTCAACTCTTCTATATCAAAATATATTACAAATGTTTTAAAATCTTGTGTTTATAAAATGCGCCACAACCTTTGTATATTCTGCAGCTGCCACCTAGAACCTTTGAAGAGTAAAACCCAGCTATGTTTGCATATAACGTGGTTACTGCTATAGCAGGTTTGAAAATGACAATTATGCTTTATAAAGATTATATGTTTTATCTTTTTAATCTTATTTTTATAATTAAATTTCTAGTTTCTGGGGTGATTAAAATGGTTAGAATTTTTTTAAGGAAGTTATAAAGCTTTATCTAAAAATGTAATACTGTAATACAAAACTGTCTAGATTATATTAGGCTTACATTTTTGATTACTCCAGCTTTTTACATTAAGACAGTTATATTTTTAAATATATTTATACTCTCAATAAAAAAGTTCTTATCCAGCAACTTTTCATCACTGCAAAGACTATTAAACATTTTGATGGGCTGTAGATGATACATGTGTGTGTAACATTACTTACATCTTTAAAGTATAGAACAGTCTTTTGGACTCTGTGGGAGAGGGAGAGGGTGGGGAGATTTGGGAGAATGGCATTGAAATATGTATAATATCATGTATGAAACGAGTCGCCAGTCCAGGTTGGATGCACGATACTGGATGCTTGGGGCTGGTGCACTGGGACGACCCAGAGGGATGGTATGGGGAGGGAGGAGGGAGGAGGGTTCAGGATGGGGAACACATGTATACCTGTGGCAGCTTCATTTTGATATATAGCAAAACCAATACAATATTGTAAAGTTAAATAAAAATTTAAAAAAAATAAAATAAAATACGTAGGCTAAAGAGGAAAAACCCACACCATTTTCCTTTTCCCACCATGTACAGAGCGACAGCAACCCATGGTGGTAATTTGCATTCCAAGCAAATATATCAGAGAAATCTTCTTTAAACAGGTTGAATAAATTGACTAGAAAAATTTAAAAAAATAAAAATGTATTTAGTTATAAAATTAAAAAAAAAATAAAGTAAATAAATACAGCCACTTATGGAACTAAAAACAAATAAAAAAGAAACAATATAGATACCTAAGGAATTCGGCAAACAAATTTCTGAAATACTCTGTCTAAAAAATATGGTATAGAAGCTTTAGTTTATCACTTCTCAGTTAGCTGGCAAGAGTCTCAAATAACATATAGGAAGAGATACCTTATGACTTGAGAATTTAATTACCATAAAATTTTCATTTATATTCACTCTTGGAGTATAATTACATTACCATTAAAAATAATCCTGATTTCATTAATTTAATTTAAAAGATCCTTTATATTAGTAATGCATAATTATACAGATACAGGCTTATTGTGAATGTAATGATACAAATTTCATTACCTTATTTTACTTTGTAGAAATTATATATGCCTAATATTTTAATTTCTCACAAATAATAAAATTAAAGTAGTCTTGACTGAAAATTCAAATAGAACCTTTTGGTCAGTATTTCTGGCTTAATGTTCTTTTTTTAAGGAAAAAAGGAAATGAAGAAAACTGGAACCATTTTAAGTAGAGACTATTTTCTATTTTGGCTAAAATATGAGAGATGGGATTCACTCTACCTCAGAAAGCAGTAAGTCAATGATGTGGAAGACCATGCAGAGTGGGAACTTGGCAGTGAAAAGAGTGAGAAACCACTGGGATGCGTACATATGAGCTTCTAGGTTCAGATCAGAAAAATGGTTGTGCAGGTCCGGTAACTGCTCCTGAAAGTCAAAGTGGAAAATTGAGGGGGAGGAACACTTGAGGATGCTCTATTTTCTGCCACAGCTGTGATTTATGACGAGCTGGCTATGATGACTCTCAATTTACTACAATATTCACTGAATTTTATGTAACTACACAGAAGTGATGACAGGACATGAGAACTGGGGATGTGACCAAGGACAAGACAGACTTGTTATGAACAAATAACAAAGATCAGCTCTTGCTCACTTGACTCTTCCTGTTTCTTGGGAAACGCCTGCAATGAGAGAACACCTGCAGTCTAGTGAGTACTGTGACTGCACGGTCAAGTCACAGCATTTCTGTTCAGGGTTCACGCCTAACTAGCCAGGAAAACAATGCACCTTTTCTTTGAAGACCATTGAATATCAATGTCATTTAGGCTGTATGGTATTACTTCAGTACATTATGGTACTGAAGCCCAAAAGATAATCATACTTTTAACAATCTAGTTTCAACATATTAAGAATGATTAAGGATAGAAAATGTAGTAGTATATCATGTATGAAACGGGATGTCTCCTAAAAAGAAAAGCTTTATGCTAGGTCTTTCCCCCCCAAAGTATACAAGTAAATGCTTTTAAAAAGCATGAAAGGCAAAGTAAAAAGTATTAGCATAGCTATTCCAATAACTGAAAGACAAAGGCAAAGATACATAAAAGCTGACTTTAGTTTTCTTTTCATATACAAGATGCTTTTTGAAAAACACCCCTATGTGCCCATTAGGTATTTTTAATGGGGTATTGAAGAGTCATTAACAAACAAAAAGTGCTAACAGAAAATGCGTTTGGTTTCTTCATAATACCATGAGCTAGCTATTCATTTATCAAGTGCTTTTATTTGACTCTCAAAACTCTAAAGAATAATTGATCTTTGATAAAAAATATGAACTTTTGTAAATGAAAGGTGAAACAGTGAAGAATACCAAACATTTACTTGGAAGAATTAAATTTCTGTAAAACAGCCTATTGCTCTTACTGTCCATAGATAAGCAGATTCTTCCACACGGTCTTTTCCCCCTCAGTGCCCATGTGTCGTTGGTGCTTACAGTTCTTTTTGACATCCTCCTCCCCCTTTATTTCTTCTTCACAGTTAAGCTCTTATACCTTTCTGCATTCCCTTCTCTCAATAAAGCTGTCCTTAACCTCAGGGCAAACTCTCTGCCTTCCTCCTGTTCAGTCTGACTTTGGCTTCTCTTCCCCTTTAGACAACTAGGGATCTGACAGCTCATGTCCATTAACTCCTATCAGTAGCCTCTACCGCCACATCCCACTAATCTTCCTCCCAGCCACTTTACTTCCCCCAACTATGGAATCAATTCATTTATGTATTTTCTTCACATATCTCTTGGGTTCCCAATACTTCATACAGAGAAAGCCATATAAACATGCTTCATGGAGTCATTACAAATTTAAGATTTATTGTACAACCTCAGCTTCCCTGGTGGCTCAGACAGTAAAGTGTCTGCCTACAATATAAGAGACCCAGGTTCAATCCCTGGGTCTGGAAGATCTCCTGGAGAAGGAAATGGCAACCCACTCCAGTACTCTTGCCTTGAAAATCCCATGGATGGAGGAGCCCGGTAGGCTACAATCCATAGGGTTGCAAAGAGTCGGACACAACTGAGTGATTTCACTTTCTTTTCGTACAACCTCAGGTAAAATTTGAAAGCTACTCAGTAATTCCTTTAACAGCACCAGACAATTTTGCTCTTGCTCACAATCTATTTTATGATATATATATAAAAGAATACCTATTTCTCATACATATAATCATATAAATTATGAAATAGTAACACATTGTTTGAGATCTGGAAATTACAGAGAAAAACATTTAAAATATGTGCTTATATTACAATATTTTATGTGGTTTTTAATTTGATCAATATCTATTTCTTTAAAGTGTTCCTTACTTCTAAACCTAAATATAGTACTGGTGCTAGGAAACACTGAGAAAAATATTAAGTATTTCAGTTTTTATTATGAAAATATCATTTCTTTACAAATAATACTGGGAACCCTCTTCATTAACTTAACTCACCATATTCACGCTTAGAAGTTTCTTAATGTTGAATATTTAAATGGAAGACTTTTTTTATAAAAATAGTTTCTAAACCATCAAATAATTAAATATTTTATGATATTAAGACCACTGTAGACATTGGTCAAAATCAAATCCATTTACATTTCCTGTAACTTTCCACTAGATTTTCATAAACCATTATTATTTAATTTTAGAATTTTTCTGTAACTTAACAAATCCCTTAGTGATAAAAGTTCCTAGTATTTATTTACCTGCATGAGTCTCTCCAACTGATAGAATTTGCAGTGAAGATCTTCAAAGTTGTTTTTGTAGAGGTCTCGTAAACCATAGTCATACATGATTTTCACCAAAACACAGAATGCTTGTTCTTCTGGCATCTACAGGAAAACATACACATATAGAACATGACTGAATGTGCATGTGACCAGAATGTCAGAAACATTCCCGCATGTTATTAGACCCCTGGATCAGTGGTTTAAGGTCACTTGGGAATGAAATTCTTCAGAGCCAGCATTCTGCAGAGACATAGGTAAAATATATGCTCCAAGTTTTGAGCTCCCTCATTTGAGATGAATTTCCCTCTTTTGTTAATTTTAATCATCCTTTCATTTACTCATTAAACCATCTTAAAAATAAGTAATACAGTCAGATGATATCCAAAAAATCAAAACAGTGTAAAAGTATATGAAGGTTAAAAAAAAGTCCCACTCCTCTCTATCCTTATAACCACTAACCCCTGTATCTGCCTCCCACCTCTTCTGCATAATCCCAAAATTACTCTTAATAATTTCTTGTGTATCCTGTCAATTTATTTATGCAAATAAAAGAATTGTACTTATTTTATTTTCCCTTTCCTACATAAAAGATAGCATTCTAAATACACTGCTATGTATACTTGCTTTCCGCTCTCAATAATGTTCCCAAAAGAGGGATTGCTGGGCCAAAGGATAGAAAGTTTTTATTTTTGATAGGTAGTATGATATTGTCCTCCCAGAATTTTCTTGATGTTGTTTATTTTTCTCTCTATAAAAAACATTTTTCAGCTGTTCCAGAAGCTTATGGGCTTCTTTCATTAAGATTTAAATGACAAAATTTGATATACCTTTCCAGAGATATTTTTATCTTAACAGAGAATAAAGTCTAAAATCAAAAGAACAGATCTCTAAATTATAGTATAAAGCTGAAAGAATTTAGAGAGGGACATATTCAATATTCTAGAATCTGTACCAAGCAAACAGAAAAAGTTGTCCTTACTCAAGGTTGTAGGATGTACCTATTATGTAAACATTTAGTTTAAATGTCATTTCTTTCAAAGTCTGACCTTGGCTGTTTATGGTATCTGACATATCTGTTAGACTAACTTCCTGCCTGTATAACTGAATCAAGTAGGGTTCTATTCACCCACTTAGAAATGGAACTGTTTATCGGAGTCCCTACACAAATGGGCCACTTCTGTTTTCTACTATAAACCATGAAATATGTGAGTTAGTTAAAATCTCCTAAAGTTAAATAATTACAGTTAGCTCTTGTCATTTTGCTTCTCTAAATATTTGCGTATATCTTTTTTTATCTATGAGTTGGGGGCTTGGCTTTGACCCCAGCTGTTCAAATCAGCAGACACCTTTCAGTTTATTTGCAGTTATCTGGAAGGTAAGCACACTATATTTTCTACCCCTTTATCAATTCTGCACTGAAGCTTCAGTTGAGACTAACGTGCACATATACAGTCACAGTACTTCTCTTATTACCACATTCTAAGCCTCTTCGTCTTCTCTCAGATCTCTTCTAAAATGGCTATACAAAAAAGCTGCAAGTAAGATAACTGTAACCAGCCCTGGAGAAATTAATTCACTTAATCTCTCCTTCTTTCTGAGTGATGGTTAGTTGAATATTTTACCATCTGCTATCTCATCTTATTTCCTTGAATGTGGTACAACCATTAAAGCAAATGTTTAAATGCCCTTCAGCATCCATATATGCAATTTCTGAACATATGAGATCATGCACTGTTCTAGGCCCTGGATATAGAGGCAAAAGTAGAGTGTTGTCCCAAAGGACGAGGAAATAGGCAAGTCAACTTGAGTTTGATATAGACACAGAAGTTCTGGAGTAGGGGAGGCTGGATGTGTGGAAAGAGGAGTTAGATGCCACTACAGTTACAGTGCAAACAGAGGGATGGCTGAGTATGAGCTAGATCAGAATAAACTATTCACAAAAATGACAAGAGATGTAAATTTCTACTGTGCTTTTAGGTATGGAGCTTAAGGTCATTCTTATTCATTCATTCCATACTCATTCTCTCTTCCTCTATCCCTGAAAGCACCTCTGTCTTTTATCTCTTGGCCCCCTTTCCCCTCTCTCTCCTCCACCTTCCCCATGTAACTGTCCCTCTCACACATACATATCAACTTTGAACTTGACCCCTAAAAGAGAAATCCTTAATAACCTTTATTAAAAAAAAAAATCTGGATTTGTTG
The DNA here is from genome assembly GCF_029378745.1 of Bos indicus. Classification (NCBI taxonomy): domain Eukaryota; kingdom Metazoa; phylum Chordata; class Mammalia; order Artiodactyla; family Bovidae; genus Bos; species Bos indicus. Next base: position 56,759,040 of record NC_091775.1, on the reverse strand, counting down.
GGAGGTGGATAGCCTTGGAGTTAGTATCCTTCAGGTCTAGCTTCAGCAATACAGTCAAGGTTTTGATTTTCAGTTAGCTCATGGGTCATATGAAAGTCATAGACTAAACCTATAAAATATCAGTCCAGCTGGGGTAGAATCAATACTGACTATCTGTGAAGACTAAGGTCAGATATAATAAGCTCTTATGGGATCTCAGATACTGCCTTATCATGAAACTGACTCAAAATGAATCCCTGTGAAAACAGAAAAGGCTCGCTAACAAAATGAGTAAGAAAGTAATGGGAAATATGTATAATCCTTTGGAAAGTAGAAATTCAACTTCTCTTTATAGTTTAAAGATGAAATGGGATCTGTTTAGCATCTTCAATTAAAGCTTCCCTTGGTATTTCTCTCCCTTCAATTAATATATTAAATTAAAGCAGAAAGTAGGGTATGCACTCAAAATTTAGTAAAAATCTCAAAGATGTAAAAAATGAGAATACCTAATAATGTATAAAATATAGCTAAACAACAAATACTCATGGACATTTACACCACAGAGAAAAAAGGAAGTTCACACGTAGACTTATAATGGTATTTTGCTTTTGAAGGGTAAGACAATGCATGTTCATGAAATATATGTCAGTAAAATGTCAACAACAGGGAGTGAAGGCTGAGATGAGATTTGATGATACTGTAAAACGTAAGATACATGATAAAAATATATTTTGGAAATAATAAACAATAATTACTTGTAGCCACTAGTGGCTTCATGATGGCAGGAAAAACAATAAATTAAAATTTTGCAATGTAAATAAATATAATATTAAAAATTCTAATAATAAGTTGGGAGATAGGAACCTAGCATTAGCAATGGCTGGATTTTACCAAAACTCATCAAATATAGAAAATATAAATAAGTTGGAATTGAGAAGCACATCATTACATGTCATTTCCATCAGACAAAACAGACAATAAACAGACTCAAGAGTCTAAGCAACAGTAGAATATGGCAAAATAATTATTAATTCATTTTCAGTATTTACAACTTTTCTGTTTTTAATGTTATATAATGTAAGTTTATATCATTAAATTTTCCCCAGTTTTATTGAGATGTAATTGATGTACAAGAGCGTGTAGGTTTAAGATGCACAAAATTATGGGTTTTTCTGATTTATATATTTCTACATATATATAAATGTATGTATAATTATATCCATATCACCTCACATAGATATTATTTTTGTTTTTTATTCTCAGAATTTTGAGTTTTTTTGTGGTGAGCAATTTTCAAATATGTAATATTGTTAAGTGTATTTACCATGCTGTACCTTACAGCCCGTGAACTTATTAATCTAGTGACTGGAAGTTTATACCCTTTTACCATACTCACCCATTTCTTCCATCCCTCACACCTGGCAACTACCTACCTACCTACTCTGTTTTTGTAACTTCTCTTTTTTTAAAAAAAAGTTTCTGCATGTAAGTGACAGCAAACATGTTGTTCTCTGACTGACTTATTTCACTTTGCATAAAGCCCTCAAGATTCATTCATATTGTCATAATGAAAGGATTTCCTTTTTATGGCTGAATACTGTTCTACTCTATGTGTATACCATAGTCTCTCTTATCTACCCATCACTCAGTAGACACTTCAGTTCAGTTCAGTTCAGTCGCTCAGTCATGTCCGACTCTTTGCGACCCCATGAATCGCAGCACGCCAGGCCTCCCTGTCCATCACTAACTCCCGGAGTTCATTCAAACTCACGTTCCTCGAGTCGGTGATGCCATCCAGCCATCTCATCTCTGTCTCTATGTCTTCATTATTGTAACTAATGCTGCAATGAATGTGGTATGAAGGTATCTTTATGAGTTTGTTTCTTTGTTTCCTTTGGATAAATACTCAGAAGTATAATCACTGGATCACATGTTAGTTCCAGTTTTCACTTTGTGAGCAACCTCTCTTCTGTTTCCCACAGGGCCTGAACCAGTTCCCATTCTCACCCACAGGGCACAAGGGAAACATTTTCTCCATATTCGCACCAACACTTATTAACTGTTGTGTTTCTGATGATAGCTAGCACTGTGGTTTGATTTGCACTTCATTAATGATTAACATAAAGAGTCTGCCTGCAATGTGGGAGACCTGGGTTTAACCCCTGGGTTGGGAAGATCCCCTGGAGAAGGAAATGGCAATTCATTCTAGCATTCTTGCCTGGAAAAATCCCATGGACAGAGGAAGCTGGTAGGCTACAGTCCATGGGGTTGCAAAGAGTCAGACACAACTGAACAATTTTCACATACACATACGTAACGATTAATAATGTTGAGCACCTTTTCACGTACAGAATGGCCACCTGTATGTCCAGAGGAAAAGTTTTCAACCTATCACCAGTGAGTATGATGTCAGCTGTTGGCTCATCACATACAGCCTTCATTATGTTTAGGTACATGTCTTCTATATCCATTATGTTGAGAGATCTTCTCATGAACGGATGTTGAATTTTGTCAAATGCTTTCCTGCACCTATTGAAATAATCATATTATTTTTATTTTTCACTCTATTAATGTGACACATAACTTTTATGATTTCCACTTGTTGACCTATCCTTGCATCAGTTCAGTTCAGTTCAGTCGCTCAGTCGTATCCAACTCTGTGAACCCATGGACTGCAGCACGCCAGACCTCCCTGGCCATCACCAACTCCCAGAGTTTACTCAAACTCATGTCCATTCAGTTGGTGATGCCATCCAACCATCTCATCCTCTGCCGTCCCCTTCTCCTCTGGCCCTCAATCTTTCCCAGCATCAGGGTCTTTTCTAATGAGTCAGTTCTTCACATCAAATGGCCAAAGTACTGGAGTTTCAGCTTAGCATCAGTCCTTCCAATGAATATTCAGGACTCATTTCCTTTAGGATGGACTAGTTGGATCTCTTTGTAGTCCAAGGGACCCTCAAGAGTCTTCTTCAACACTACAGTTCAAAGGCATCAATTCTTCAACACTCAACTTTCTTTATAGTCCAACTCTCACATCCATACATGACTACTGGAAAAACCAAGGCTTTGACTAGATGGACCTTTGTTGGCAAAGTAATGTCTCTGCTTTTTAATATGCTGTCTAGGTTGGTCATAGATTTTCTTTCAAGGAGCAAGGGTCTTTTAATTTCATGGCTGCAATCACCATCTGCAGTGATTTTGGAACCCCCAAAAATAAAGTCTGTCACTGTTTCCATTGTTTCCCCATTGATTCGCCATAAAGTGATGGGACCAGATGCCATGATTTCAGTTTCCTGAATGTTGAGTTTTAAGCCAACTGTTTCACTCTCCTCTTTCACTTTCATCAAGAGGCTCTTTAGTTCTTCACTTTCTGCCATAAGGGTGGTGTCATCTGCATATCTGAGGTTATTGATATTTCTCCCGGCAATCTTGATTCCAGCTTGTGCTTCATCCAGCCCAGCATTTCTCGTGATGTATTCTGCAGTAAGTTAAATAAGCAGGGTAACAATACACAGCCTTGACATACTCCTTTCCCTATTCAGAACCAGTCTGTTTTTTCATGTCCAGTTCTAACTGCTGCTTCCTGACCTGCATACAGATTTCACAAGACACAGGTCAGGCGGTCTGGTATTTCCATCTCTTTAAGAATTTTCCAGAGTTTGTTGTGATAGACATAGTTTAAAGCTTTGGCATGGTCAATAAAGCAGAAGTAGATGTTTTTCTGGAACTCTCTTGCTTTTTCCATGATCCCCATTTGAACATGGTATATGATCCTTTTAATGTTTTGTTCAATTCAGTTTGCTGGTATATTGTTGAGAATTTCTGAACTGTATTTATTAGGGATATTGGCTTATAGTTTTCTTGTAGTAACCTTCTCTGGTTTTGATATTAAAGTAAAGCTTGCCTTCTTAAAATGAATTTGAGAGTTTTTTCTCCTCTCCAATTTTTTGGGAAGAGTTTGAGAAGGATTCGTACTAATTCTTTAAATGTTTGGTTTTAATGTTTGGTGGTATGCAGCTAAAATCATCTGGTCCTGGGGTTTTCTTTGTTGAGGAAGTTTTGATTCCTGATTCAGTCTCCTTACTTGCTGCTGATCTATTCAGACTTTCTATTCTTGAGTCTTGTGTATTGCTAGAAATTTATTCATTTTTTTCCTAGGCTATCCAATTTGTTGGTGTATTGCATTTCAAAGTAGTCTCTTATTATCCTTTATATTTCTGTTGTATCAGTTGTAATGTCCCCTCTTTTTTAATAATCTCATTTGTGTTCCCTTGATTAATTTAGCTAAAGCTTTGTAATTGTTTATCCTTATTTCTTTTGAACATTTTTAACTTAAAGTCTATTTTGTATGATATAAGCATAGCTACCTCTACTTTCTTTTGGTTACCATTTGTTTAAAATACTTTAATTCTATCCCTTCACTCTCAGTCTATGTGTATCCTTAAGGCTAAAGTGAGTCTCTTTGGGCAGCATATTATTGGATCCTGCCTTTTTTTTTTTCTTTTTCCAATCAGCCACTCCATGTCTTTTGGGATAATTTATCCATTTTCATTTAAATTAATACTGATAGATAAGGATTCATTATTAACATTTTGTTAACTGTGTTTCTCTTTGTGAATTCTTTGACTCTTGCTTCTGCTCTTGCAGTCTTTCTTTGTGTTTGCTGACTCTTTGTAATAGTATGCTTTGATTCTCTTTTGTGAATCTACTGTTGGTTTTGCTTTATGGTTAATATGAGCCTTATATAAAATATAACATCCTATTTTAAGTTGGTAACAACTTAACATTGAAAGCGTAAAGAAACTTCATACTTACTGTTTCTTCTCACTTCACATTTTATTGATGTCATAATTTACATCCTTTTTTAAAAATATGTGATAAAAATTACTATAGTTATGGTATTTGTTTTATACTTTTTAAAAAGAGCTGTAAGTGAATTATCTTCTACCAGTATACATTAGAGAATCTGACTCTGACTATGTATTCATCATTGTTGTTGCTCAGTCACTAAGTTATGTCCGACTCTGTGACTCCATGGACTGCAGCACGCCATACTTCCTTGTCCTTCACTATCTCCCAGAGTTTGCTCAAATTCATGTCCACTGAGTCGGTGATGCTATCTATCTATCTCATTCTCTCCCACCCTCTCCTCCTTTTGCCTTCAATCTTTCCCAGCATCAGGGTATTTTCCAGTGAGTCAGCTCTTTGTATCAGGTGGCCAAAGTATTGGAGCTTGAGCTTCAGCATCAGTCCTTTCAACGGATATTCAGGGTATTTATTATTACAAGTGAATTTTACAATTCATGTTTTTATGATGTTAAATCAGCATCCCTTTATTTCAGCTTGATGATGCCCTTTAATTTTTCTGAAAGGCAGGACTAGTGATGCGGAACTCACTCCGCTTTTGTTTGTTGAGGAACACATTTATCTCTATTTCATTTACAAAGTTCAGCTTTGCCAAGCCTAGTATTCTTGGTTGATATTTTTTTCTTTCACTATGTTGAATATATCATCTCACACTTCCTTGGCCTCCAGTGTTTCTGCTGAGAGACTAAACAGACTTATAATAAGTCTGGATAAAACTCTTCTTCGGGTGGGGCTGCTGGCTGTGCACCATGGTCAAAATGGCCACTAGCTGAGCTTTGTAATCGCCTCTGGATGGGCACGGTCACAGACTATATTCCTTGGCAGGGTGGCACCAGTGGTTAGACTGGCTGGGCTCCATAGCTTAATGGTACTAAAGGCTGGGCTTTGAGGCTGCCCAGAATGACCCTTCGGGCTTCCTGTTTATACAGTGGGACAGGCTGTGCCCAACAGTTGGGCGAGGTTGCTGACTTTGCTCTCTGAGCAGGGCTGTAAGATGCAATCGGCAGCTTGCTCTGTTTCCCTGGCCAAACTTCCTAGACGATCAGGACTGGAGCCTAAACCAGCAATTGTATGGGGCCTGTGAATTTGCTTCCCTGCCTGGCCAGAGCAGTAGAACAAGCTCCATGGCCAGTATAGCTCATTGACTGGTGATCTACATCAAACAGACTGCCAACCAGTATCTCTGACCAGATGAGGTCACTGGCTTGGCTCTACACATGGACAGAGCTATGGGCTGGGAAATCTCATTGAATGCCACTGAAAGCAGTAATGTGGGCTGCAAAGACCCTCTTCTCTGTCACTATCTGATTTCTTCTGGTCAAGCCCTGCCAATTCCCCTAGTGATCTCTATTAGGTAGAGCAAAGTAGCCCTCCTAGAAAGCATCTTGCAACACTGGGGGAGCTGGATTTCCACCTTGGGTTCTCACTTTGGGATGCTGTAAGGATAAAGCTAGTGGTAAAGAACGTTCCTGCCAATTCAGGAGACACAAGAAACATAGGTTTGATCCCTAGGTGTGGAAGATCCCCTGGAGGAGGGTATGGCAACCCACTCCAGTATTCTTGCATGGAGAATCGCACGGACAGAGGAGCCTAGCAGACTACAGTCCATAAGACTGCATAGAGTCAGACACGACTGAAACAACCTAGCATGCATGCAAGGATAAAGGAGATGTATGTGAGGGACAACATAGGCATGCGGTAGGGGACCAAGGAGGGGTCTTTCCCTCCTTGAACACAGAAACTTTGTCTTACACATCAACAACTATCATAGTGCTTTTATAGGTAGGTACACACAAGAATTAAAATGAAATGGGTAAAACTTTTTATCCAGGTAAAATTACAAAAGTAAATTTCTTTTCTTTATTTTTTTTAATATGTATAATCTCATTTAACTCACTCATCAGTCTTACTATGCAGGAGATATTTACTACTCCCATTGTAGAGGTAAGGTATAAAGGTATAAAGCTAGGTTAGGTTAAGGTTAAGTCACTTCATTCGTGTCCAACTCTGTGTGACCCCATAGACGGCAGCCCACCAGGCCCCCTGTCCCTGGGATTCTCCAGGCAAGAACACTGGAGTGGGTTGCCATTTCCTCCTCCAAGGCATGAAAGTGAAAACTGAAAGTGAAGTCGCTCAGTCATGTCCGACTCTTCGCGACCCCATGGACTGCAGCCCACCAGGCTCCTCCGTCCATGGGATTTTCCAGGCAAGAGTAACCAAAACGTCTTTATAATTTGGCAGCAACTGAAAGCTACTACAGGTTTTAGAGAGTAGTTTTTTTAAAAGTTGAGAAAATAGAGGCAGAGGTCTCTTGAATAATCTGGATAAAGGTATATGAAGCTAGAAGAGATTAAATCAATAGAAAGGAAATTACTACTAAAGTGCTTTCTACTGTTAAAATGGTTTCCAGAAATATATGCTCTCACAAAGGAAGTAGCAAAATGTGTTTCTTTTCATATAAATAAGAGCACTTCTTATGTATCACTGGGAAGAATGATCCATGAAAAGAATGCCCCCTTTCTGTTCCTCACCCTTTTTATTACAAAAACAGTGAGAGCCTACAGTGTCCAGGCTCCCCTAGGAATTAAGGCACACAAGCTCAGGGTAATGTCTGGGTTGGGGTTTATTATACAGCACAACTGTGTCTTTGAAATGTTACTTTCTTTTAAGGCTGATCATATATGGCACTTGGAACATAAAATCTCTGTTATTCACTTTAGCTGATGAGATCATTTCTAACTTCGTCTTAATTCCAAAGCTCTTTGTGGCATGTAGTAATTTCTATGCCCCTACTAACTGCTGGATTCAGATGACTTAGGTTCAAATACCAATCCTAGTTGTGACCTTGGGCATGCTATCTCCCCAGGTGTCAAATTCCTCTTCTGTAAAGCAGGGATCGTGACCATCTACTTCGTTCTGAGGACTGAATGAGATCGATGTATAGCTCTTAGACCTTCCCCGATATATAAGTGACACATGAAAATTAACCACTATTATTGTGCACTCAGCCCCTTGCGAATGTAAAAACCTGCACGTACCCTCAGGTATGCATATTTATATCCCATGATGAGCAAGAGGGGCTCCCCTTGTGGGTCAGCTGGTAAAGAATCCACCTGCAATTCGGGAGACCTAGATTCCATTCCTAGGTTGGGAAGATCCCCTGGAGAAGGAAACGGCTACTCACTCCAGTATTCTGACCTGGAGAATTCCAAGGACTGTATAGTCCATGGGGTCACAAAGAGTTGGACACGACTGAGCGACTTTCACTCTCACTCACTAAACTGCTGGGTACTGCTGTAACTTTGTATCCCCCAAAGCTCTTAGCACAGAGAGCTAAATAAATCCCAAGTAGTTGATATTTATTTAAGATAATTTTAATAAAACTGAATAAATCTGCCTTTATCAATGAAGGCATGTCACTCACACAGGGCAATCAGTTGGCAACTGTGAAGGTAAAAGTCAGCAAAAATGTAGAAAAGGATCAGTGTGAAAGTCGAAGCAGATCAGATCAGATCAGATCAGTGGCTCAGTTGTGTCCAACCCTTTGCAACCCCATGAATCGCAGCACGCCAGGCCTCCCTATCCATCACCAACTCCCAGAGTTCACCCAGACTCACGTCCATCGAGTCAGTGATGCCATCCAGCCATCTCATCCTCTGTCATCCCCTTCTCCTCCTGCCCCCAATCCCTCCCAGCATCATAGTCTTTTCCAATGAGTCAACTCTTCTCATGAGGTGGCCAAAGTACTGGAGTTTCAGCTTCAGCATCATTCCTTCCAAAGAAATCCCAGGGCTGATCTCCTTCAGAATGGACTGGTTGGATCTCCTTGCAATCCAAGGGACTCTCAAGAGTCTTCTCCAACACCACAGTTCAAAAGCATCAATTCTTCAGTGCTCAGCCTTCTTCACAGTCCAACTCTCACATCCATACATGACCACAGGAAAAACCATAGCCTTGACTAGACGAACCTTTGTTGGCAAAGTAATGTCTCTGCTTTTGAATATGCTATCTAGGTTGGTCATAACTTTCCTTCCAAGGAGTAAGCGTCTTTTAATTTCATGGCTGCAGTCACCATCTGTAGTGATTTTGGAGCCCTGAAAAATAAAGTCTGACACTGTTTCCACTGTTTCCCCATCTATTTCCCATGAAGTGGTGGGACCAGATGCCATGATCTTCGTTTTCTGAATGTTGAGCTTTAAGCCAACTTTTTCATTCTCTGCTTTCACTTTCATCAAGAGGCTTTTGAGTTCCTCTTCACTTTCTGCCGTAAGGGTGGTGTCATCTGCATATCTGGGGTTATTGATATTTCTCCCAGAAATTTTGATTCCAGCTTGTGTTTCTTCCAGTCCAGCGTTTCTCATGATGCACTCTGCATATAGGTTAAATAAACAGGGTGACAATATACAGCCTTGATGAACTCCTTTTCCTATTTGGAACCAGTCTGTTGTTGTTCCATGTCCAGTTCTAATTGTTGCTTCCTGACCTGCATACAAATTTCTCAAGAGGCAGATCAGGTGGTCTGGTATTCCCATCTCTTTCAGAATTTTCCACAGTTGATCGTGATACACACAGTCAAAAGCTTTGGCATAGTCAATAAAGCAGAAATAGATGCTTTTCTGGAACTCTCTTGCGTTTCCTATGATCCAGCGGATGTTGGCAATTTGATCTCTGGCTCCTCTGCCTTTTCTAAAACCAGCTTGAACATCAGGAAGTTCACGGTTCATATATTGCTGAAGCCTGGCTTGGAGAATTTTGAGCATTACTTTACTAGCGTGTGAGATGAGTGCAATTGTGCGGTAGTTTGAGCATTCTTTGGCATTGCCTTTCTTTGGGATTGGAATGAAAACTGACCTTTTCCAGTCCTATGGCCACTGCTGAGTTTTCCAAATTTGCTGGCATATTGAGTGCAGCACTTTCACAGCATCACCTTTCAGGATTTGGAATAGCTCAACTGGAATTCCATCACCTCCACTAGCTTTGTTCGTAGTGATGCTTTCTAAGGCCCACTTGACTTCACATTCCAGGATGTCTGGCTCTAGGTGTGATCACTGGATCACACCATCGTGATTATCTGGGTCGTGAAGATCTTTTTTGTACAGTTCTTCTGTGTATTCTTGCCATCTCTTCTTAATATCTTCTGCTTCTGTTAGGTCCATACCATTTCTGTCCTTTATTGAGCTCATCTTTGCATGAAATGTTCCTTTGGTATCTCTGATTTTCTTGAAGAGATCCCTAGTCTTTCCCATTCTGTTGTTTTCCTCTATTTCTTTGCACTGATCGCTGAAGAAGGCTTTCTTATCTCTTCTTGCTATTCTTTGGAACTCTGCATTCAGATGTTTATATCTTTCCTTTTCTCCTTTGCTTTTCACTTCTCTTCTTTTCACAGCTATTTGTAAGGCCTCCCCAGACAGCCATTTTGCTTTTTTGCATTTCTTTTCTATGGGAATGGTCTTGATCCCTGTCTCCTCTACAATGTCATGAACCTCAATCCATAGTTCATCAGGCACTCTATTTATCAGATCTAGGCCCTTAAATCTATTTCTCACTTCCACTGTATAATCATAAGGGATTTGATTTAGGTCATACATGAATGGTTTAGTGGTTTTCCCTACTTTCTTCAATTTAAGTCTGAATTTGGCAAGAAGGAGTTCATGGTCTGAGCTACAGTCAGCTCCTGCTCTTGTTTTTGATGACTGTATAGAGCTTCTCCATCTTTGGCTGCAAAGAATATAATCAATCTGATTTCGGTGTTGACCATCTGGTGATGTCCATGTATAGAGTCTTCTCTTGTGTTGTTAGAAGAGGGTGTTTGTTATGACCAGTGCATTTTCTTGGCAAAACTCTATTACCTTTGCCCTGCTTCATTCCATATTCCAAGACCAAATTTGCCTGTTACTCCAGGTGTTTCTTGACTTCCTACTTTTGCATTCCAGTCCCCTATAATGAAAAGGACATCTTTTTTGGGTGTTAGTTCTAAAAGGTCTTGTAGGTCTTCATAGGACCATTCAACTTCAGCTTCTTCAGCGTTACTGGTTGGGGCACAGACTTGGATTACTGTGATATTGAATGGTTTGCCTTGGAAATGAACAGATATCATTCTGTCGTTTTTGAGATTGCATCCAAGTACTGCATTTAGGACTCTTTTGTTGACCATGATGGCCACTCCATTTCTTCTGAGGGATTCCTGCCCGTAGTAGTAGATATAATGGTCATCTGAGTTAAATTCACCCATTCCAGTCCATTTCAGTTCGCTGATTCCTAGAATGTCGACATTCACTCTTGCCATCTCTTGTTTGACCACTTCCAATTTGCCTTGATTCATGGACCTGACATTCCAGGTTCCTATGAAATACTGCTCTTTACAGCATCGGACCTTGCTTCTATCACCAGTCACATCCACAGCTGGGTATTGTTTTTGCTTTGGCTCCATCCCTTCATTCTTTCTGGAGTTATTTCTCCATTGATCTCCAGTAGCATATTGGGCACCTTCTGACCTGGGGAGTTTCTCTTTCAGTATCCTATCATTTTGCCTTTTCATACTGTTCATGGGGTTCTCAAGGCAAGAATACTGAAGTGGTTTGCCATTCCCTTCTCCAGTGGACCACATTCTGTCAAATCTCTCCACCATGACCCGCCCATCCCAAATGTAACTATATTAGTACTGGATTTCAATATTATAGTAAATGATAAATGTAAGAAATTTTTGTATTATCTGTATTTTGTATTGGCTATTTGGCTTATGAAAGTGAAGTCACTCAGTCATGTCCGACTCTTTATGACCCCATGGACTATAGCCTACCAGGCTTCTCAGTCCATGGGATATTCCAGGCAAGAGTACTAGAGTGGTTTGCCATTTCCTTCTCCAGAGGATCTTCCTGACCCAGTGATCAAAGCCGGGTCTCCCGCATTGTAGGCAGACACTTTATCCCCTGAGCCACCAGGGAAGCCATTTAGCTTATATCGCGTTTCATTTTAAAAATCAGTCAAGATCTGAAAATCAATCTGGAGCTGCACTAGCAAACTTCATTTTACTGTAAGAGTGGGTTCCCCCACTAAGTAGCATTGGGGCATCTGTTTTTAAAAAAGCATTAAAATGACTCTTTAACTTACTGTTGTTGTCGTTTAGTTGCTAAGTTGTGTCAGACTCCTTTGCGACCCCATGAATTGTAGCCTGCTAAGCTCCTCTGTCCATAGGATTTTCCAGGCAAGAATACTGGAGTGGGTTGCCATTTCCTTCTCCAGGGAATCTTCCTGACCCAGGGATCGAACCTGCATCTCCTGCTTTGCATGTGGATCCTTTACTGCTAAGCCACCAGTGAAGCATTTAACTTATTACAGTGATTTCACTGAACTAGACAATCTAATTTATCATTGATATGTAGTTGATTTGTCTAACTTAAAATAAAAATAAATCATTGAATAATATATTTTAAAATCAGATATTAGAATTTGGAGCACAGTGTGTCTCTAGTAGTGAATACCCATCTTTGCTGTGTACAGGAGCTTTGTCATGGAAACAATATTGCTTTACTAAGGAAATGATAAGATAAATATTAAAAGCTTATATCAAAACGTTTAAGATATCACAATGTCATCCACAGCTCTATGAAATACAAAACTAAATACCTGCCTCATGTGCACAATCTGAGAATCAAGCATGACATAATCACTGTTTATTAACAGATGCTGATAATGATGTGCCATCTGTACTAATAGAGGTTATCACTGAATGGAGCCAGTCTTTGAGCTTCACTGCTTCTCTCTATGTGCTCAGTTATGTCCGACTCTCTGTGACCCCATGGACTGTACAGTCCACCAGGCTCCTCTGTCCCTGGAATTCTCCAGGCACGAATACTGGAGTGGGCTGCCATTTCCTACTCAGAGGATCTTCCCAACCCAGGGATCCAACTCATGTCACTTGTGTCTCCTGCACTGGCAGGCGATTCTTTACCACTGTGCCACCTAGGAACTCCTGCTTCTCTCTGCGATCAACCACAAAACAAAGCACGCTACGTATTTCAAAAGTCTTTAAGACTCACCTGAAGTGACATACATCAAGATTTTTTTGAAGTAAAATTGTATGTTGAAAATCTTAAATAACTGTTTAGGATAAAACTAAGTTTTTATTTCACATTATGTGTTTTCATGTCTTTTTGTAGTCAATCTACCTTCTTCCCATGAAGTTAATGAATATTCCACTGATTTTTTTTGTTTTCTTCAACAAAGGTGAATGTTAGAGACTATTCCGACAATCATAAATTAATGAGTTTTCATTTTCTGTTTACAAGTTGAAAAGCAAATAGATGAAAACTTCTGAGTGTTTATTTTCCTTTTAAATCAAATACATGCCAAATACATTTAAATTTAATGGCTATTTGTAAGTCTTAAAACATGCTGTTCCACCTATTAGTTTGCTTTGCGTGCTCGATATAAACTAGGGTCCAAAAGAAAACTGGCTGGGCAAATAATTATTAGTTTTAGAAGGAACAGCATTGTTACATTCATTCATTCATGACCCCATTAAACCTCACAAAAGTAGGTATAAGTTCCACATTTTAAATATTAGACTAGCGAGGTTCAAGGAAGTTAAGTGATTTGCCAATAACTATACATCTATTGGAGAAGGCAATGGCACCCCACTCCACTATTCTTGCCTGGAAAATCCCATGGATGGGCGAGCCTGGTGGGCTGCCGTCTATGGGGTCGCACAGAGTCAGACACGACTGAGTGCCTTCACTTTCACTTTTCACTTTCATGCATTGGAGAAGGAAATGGCCAGCCACTCCAGTGTTCTTGCCTGGAGAATCCCAGGGACAGGGCGCCTGGTAGGCTGCCGTCTATGGGGTCACACAGAGTCGGACACGACTGAAGCGACTTAGCAGCAGCATACATCTATTACATAAAGTCTGGACTTAACCCCATGGCTATACTCTTTTTATGCCAGATACAAAATAAAACTACACTTGTAATGCATGGTATTCAACATTCATAGAAACCCAAGGACGATGATAATATTATTTTCACTTTATATTATAAATGAAGAAACTGATTCTTCAATCTCAGGGAACTTCCCCAAGGTCATGTAACTTGAAAGGTATTAACCCACAATTTAAATTCATAGCTGTGGTTTTTATAATCCTTTGAAGGAATTCGGCTTTGAAAGGACAAAGAAATCTGAGAGAGCTAAATGGGAGGATCAAAAGAGGATTTTTTTCCTTAAGGCAAAATGCCTTGATTGTATTTACAGGACACAAGGAGAAGATGCTGAGGAATGACTCTTGAAGCACTGATGCAAAAATTAACAGAGAACAGGAAAAATCTCTTAGGTTTATAAGGAAAAGGTGATTTGGAAGTAAAGAAGGGCTTATTAAAAATAAACTCAAACTCTTATATCAAAGAATCACTGTAAGATAATGGGATATATCTGTCTAGTATTCTACCTTCCTATCATCAGATGTCAAAAGCTCCTTTCTTACAGGAACACCATTTCATTTTTCAGGAAGAGTTGATCCAGATCATTACCAGCACAGAGGTGAACTTAAGACCTAGGCCAGGCCTATCAGAACACTTGAACTTCCTGACCTCAATAACCAACTCAAGAATGGCAGACCCCCAAGGGCAGGCCAGCCAGAATCCTCCAGGGTTTTTGCTTGCTTGTTTGTTTTAAGTGCAGAAGCTATAGCAAAAGATAAACATGATGCCTTCTAAATGAAGCTGTAAAACTGAAAAGTATGAAGCAAGGCCAACTTGCAAACTGCCTACTTTGTGCCCTGCCTTTATAAGTTAAGGCAATAAACTCTAAGCACAACAGAGATACAGAGATGCAGATTTCTGATAACAAAATATGAACTCTGGAATATCAAGCATATCAAAATCATCTCTGCTCTGGACTTCCCAGTTATGTGAGCCAATACATTTCCTTTTAAATTTAAACTACTTTGAGTTCATGTTGTCACATGTAGCAGAAAGATTCCTAAATAATATCATGGCACAAATAGTTTACTTATATAAGCATATAAAGACATTAGGAAGCCTCTGTTTGGTTACCTCGGACTTTGTAGAATCTTTATGTTCAGGAAAACTAAGAAGTAGCTCTGCTTCTCATTTCTTAAGTTCATTGGTTAAATCTTACCCGAAACTTATTTGTAATTTTTAAATCTTATATTATTTTTAAATGTAGCACACAGAAAAATACATAAAAGTTAAGATTATACTTTATAGAATAAATGATTAAGGAATATAAACAGGTTAGGAGCTAGAATACTGTTTACTCCTGAAGATCCCTACGTGTCCCCTCCCAGTCATGACTCCCAGTTTCTCCTGGAAGGTCATGATCCTGACTTTAACTGTATTGACTTCATTGGTATTATCTGTATTTTCCATCTACATAGCATCCTAAGAAAACAGAGTTTACTTTAGTCATTATTGAATTATACTAAATGGAATCATACCAAATGATACCAATAATTTGCTTTCTTACTAAACTTTATGCTTGTATGATTCATTCACAATAGCCCATGTAGTATAGGAATTTCCCAGGTGGTGCTAATGATAAAGAGTCTGCCAATGTAGGAGATGTAAGAGATGCAGGTTTGATCTCTGGGTCAAAAGATCCCCTGGAGGAGGGCAGAGCAACCCACCCTGGTATTCTTGCCTGGAGAATCCCATGGGAAGAAAAGCCTGGTGGGCTACGGCCCATGGGGTCACAAAGAGTAAGACATGACTGAAGTGACTTAGCATGCATGCAGGCATGTAGTGCAAAACATTCCTTTCATTGCTGTATAGTGTCCCACGATACGAATATACCACAATTTATCCATTTTGATATCTAATTACAATTGTAATATTAGACTATTAGACATTATAATAATGGGCATTTGAGTTGTGTGATCATTATAAACACTGATCCTGTAGTATAAACTGTAATTATGATCCTATTTTAATACATGATTCTAGTGTGAAAGTAGTGAAAGTGTTAATTACTCTGTTGTGTCCTACTCTTTGCAACCTCATGGACTGTGTCCCGCCAGGCTCCTCTGTCCATGAAATTCTCCAGGCAAGAATACTTGAGTGGGTAGCCATTTTCTTCTCCAGGGGATCTTCCCAACCTAGGGATCAAACCCAGGTCTCCCACAATGCAGGCAGATTCTTTACCAACTAAGCCACTAGTGTACAGGTTCTTAAATTTGACTAAAGTATATACTAAGAGTGGAATTGACTGGTATGCATATCTTTATTAGATAAAGCAAAACTGGTTTCCAAAGGAGTTGTGCCTAGTTACAGTTTTTGAAAAAATGCAATACATTTAAACATTCTGGCTTACCCCCAAATAATTCTTTTTTGCAGTTGGAAAGCTTCCATACATGCTGATATTAGAGTATTTAACCTTAAAAAGGAGCATAATCTTCTGAAAGTCTAAAGAAGTATATGTTTGATTAAAAAAAACTTTAAAGCTGCTTGAAAATAAATTTGTGAGAGAAATATATTGGTGTTAAAAATTATCCAAAATACTTTATATAGTATTTAGAATAAATGAATATACAAAAAGATATTATTTATTATACTAATAATATAATGATATTAGTGATAATTATTGCACATTAAAATTTAAAGGCAAACACTATAATGATTACAAGCAATCTGTGCTGTAACAGCTTTTTTGAATTATAAATGATAAATTTCTTATAATTCCATCAATGGATGTAACAGCATCTATGTGATAAACATTTAATTCTTCCAGTGCTTTACTGCAAGTTACAAAGAATATTATCAAAGCATCTGAAAATTTCCAAGCACCAGGAAAAGATATTTATTTCTTAAAACTATTCATACATGGAAAAACTTTAAAATTCTAAATTTTTGTTCTTAAACCTACTTTCATTTTGGTCTTTCTTTCCTCTTAGGCAGTGAACGTGAAATATAAATGACCATGAGAGGAAGACAGCATCCCAGAAAGAAGCCGCTTCTGACAGTGATTAATATGGAGCTGCCAAAGGCTATCTGGCAGGAAAAAGAAGCCATTGCTTATGTAACTGATAAAAAATTAGTCAGTTAGGCCCTAATAACATATCTCCCTGGAATCCAAGATAGTGTATTTGATGAATTGTTTAAGCTAGACTGTATTCTTCTACCTATTTAAACCATGGGGACAAACAAGAAAAAATTATAGTTAGCTTCTCTTATTCAAATTGGTTAATGGATATATTGGTCTGTCAATGAAATATGCTAATTAGTAGAATTACCACATATATTTTCAATAAAATTACAATCTAATCTGTTTTTCACTAACATTGATTATCAGTTTATCTTTCCTCCAGGATTCTGAAGGCATTTCTATATTTCCAGTTATTTTTATAAGCAATGACAACAATTGTGTACTTCTATTAAAGTAGAAAGTGTAGAAACTAGACTACATTTCTATTCATCTTGCGAAACACTTTGGAGGCAATTTTGTTGAATATGTTTACAATAGCTGACTTTCCATGACCCTTATAATAGAAGAGCAGATATGTTAAAAAAAAAAAAAAATCTGGGTTATTTGAGTTTCTTCACTATTTGAATCACTCTCTTTTTTTCAGGGAGAAAATGTGTCCAAGTAAACATGAACTTACAGTTAACTAAACTTCTGTTAAGTCTCAGAACAGATTTTCTAAAGTGATATTCTTCTCATTGAGGTTTAATAGATATAATGTGTTTCACAGGGCTACCGGTCTAAAATGCTAAACTGTGACATATTCAAAGATTACTTTGTAGAAGACAAAGCTTCACTATCTGTGGCCTGAACATCAGCTTCTCATCCGAGTGATCATGAAAGCTCCTTTTAGAAAAATGATGGTTTTGAACCTTGGTAAAACACCCATCACTGCTTACAGTCTCCAGCCCCTTGTGTAGGGACCTGACTATTCTAGACCTACTAGGTGGCGTTAGTAGGTAGAATAGGGAAAAGGAGTCCAAAATGGCGGTGGCTAAAAGACAAGGAAGAGAAAAGCCCACGAAAATAAAACAAAAGAAGGTCCGAGGACCAGAGTGAGGACCTCAGGTAAAACAAACAACACTCCTGGCTGGCCCAATTTACATAGGACACCAGGGAGAGATAAACATAAATAGAAGAGCCAAAGCTAGCACGCGCTCTCTCTCTCTCTCCTGCGCGCTGGGGCACTCTTCTCCTCGTGTCTTTGGATCGATCTGCCCTCACACCTCAAAGATGGATTTTCCTGCTATCTTCTAAATAAAATAGAGCTGTAACACTAAG
The DNA here is from genome assembly GCF_029378745.1 of Bos indicus. Classification (NCBI taxonomy): domain Eukaryota; kingdom Metazoa; phylum Chordata; class Mammalia; order Artiodactyla; family Bovidae; genus Bos; species Bos indicus. The sequence goes on along the minus strand of NC_091775.1, from coordinate 56,740,943 downwards.
CTGTAACACTGATTTGTCTAAGAGCTATAACATGGTCCATTCGAGACCTGAGAGCTATAACACAGTCTATCTAAGACCTGAGAACTGTGACACGCCGAGAGGGCTTTAATGTCCGTTACTCCAAATCTTTGTTGTGACGAGACAAAGAGCCGAGGAACATATACTCGCGTGACAGAACTAAGGGCCCAAGAATTTATGACTATAAAGTACTTGATTATCACAGGAAATCTCAAGAATGTGGTTTGCATGTGTGGAAATGACAAAAAAAGGACAGTAAGAGAATATCAAAAGACCATAAATAGATGATAACCACAGAGAAAGAAATTGAAATCAAAGTTAGAGTGAATAATCACAATAGAACAACAGTATGTTATTTTTTTCATTAAAGTCAAATGATCAGAATTAGGACCATGAATCTACTATAATTGTTCTTCATTTTCAGAATGCAAACCGTAAAAAAAATCCTTTTGTTTTAAACTTGGTTCTCTTTGCTGCATCTGACATTATACAATGCTGCTTCTCTGGTGAAAATCAAGAAACTCTTCAAAGATCCCTCTTCCTCATCAGCGCTTTAAATAATTGGCATTCCTGGGTTCTATTCTGTTTTTCTTCTTCTACTTATTTTTCTGAAATGATCTGATCCACTCTCATCATTTCAGCTTTGATTTCTCCCCAGAGTCAGTCTCCAGTATACAGCTGGCTGCTGGACAGCTACTCAGATGGCCCTCAAATACCCTCCCTTTCCAAATTTAAAACTAAATTAATCATCAACTCCTAACCGTTTTTCTTCCATTCATTCTCAATGGACGTGTTTTCTACCTCAGCTCAAAATACCATAATTTAACCAGTTGCTTAAGCGATGAAACAAGACATGCTACTTTTGACTTTTCCTTTGTCAATCCATCCATGAAACCTACCAATTTTGCCTCCAGAAAAATGTTTCATTCTTTCTTTTTCTCTAAGTCTCAATATCTTTCATTTAGACTGATATTTCCTAACGGGTATCTCTGCTATTACATGCTTCTTTTCAGTTCCATCCTCTATGTGGATATACGAATATATGTAAAATGAACATCTGGTTGTCATTCCCTTGCTTCAAACTGATTGTGGCTCCTCATTAGGTACAGAACAAAGCCTCTATAAAGCCTACATTTCTTCATCTTAAGAAGTCTTTATAATTTTTTCCCTGCCCACGTGACCATTTTCATCTCACATCTCTTTCTCTCCATACACCTTCTACAGCAATGATACAGAAACTGTCATTCACTGTTCCTTTTATATATTGTGCCCTTTGTTTTGCCATACATTTGCTCACGTAGCAATCTCTACTCCTTCTCTTATCCATCTTGTCTCCGCCCCCCAGCCTCATTTATGTCTTGGCAAAGCTACCACCTCCTCTAGAAAGTCCTTTCTGAAAACTCTCCGCTCTCCTCTTACTCTCTGCATTGCTTTCACCTAGCACACCGTAAGTCTTCTATACTGACCATCACAAAAACAATGCAGATACAGAGAGAGAGTTAAAATAATAGGTATGTGCCTACATTACCTGTGCCCCAATTCCAGCCCATAAGGCCTTTGAGAACACAAACAATAAATTATTCATATTTGTAATCCCACGTCTTAGCCCAGTACTGACAACTGATCCTCAATAAATGTTCTGTCAAATGAAGGTGACTAAGAGGAAAGAGAATGTACAAAAATAAATCACAGAAGAGGTAAAAGACTTCCTTGTCACATTCCTTCATGATGCTCCTGGTCCTGCTCACATTTGGACAGATACATGGACTTCCTCAATCCTAGTGGGTTCTAGTTAAAAATAACTCCAAATAGGCAATGTATTCCCTACCAGCCCGCAAAATTAATTCTATTGAGAAACTAACTGTCCTGTTCTTGACATCAGATCTCTTATTTTCTCACCAAAAGTACAGGTTTAAAAAGATATGCCATGTATAATCTCCATCAAGTAAATGGAGAATAGGAAGGGAGGGAAAAAAAAAAAGCAGAAAATAAAATGAATTTGGCAGTACCGTGCCATTTATCACATGGAAAATTACTTACATGCAGCAGCAATACAGCAGCAAGAAAAGACTGTCCTTGACAGTACCCAATGTCTTCGTCATAGACAGAGTAGGCCTAGAAAAAGATGAGAGGAAAGAAATATTATAAACATTCACAGATTTTAACCTAAGTGCTAGTTCACATCAAGCTGCCACTTGTTCTTATCCCTGGCCTGTCCACCACAATTTCACTGATCCCTCATCTTGAATGTGCAAGCCATTAGCACAGTGGAATCCTTCAAAGAGGCTGCACATTTCCTAAAGCAATTCTAGATGGCCATTATCCCCAGGTTCATCTTTAGAATCTGGAATAAAAAGATGCTCAGAGCACCTAAATTAATTTTTAAAGATCCATTATGGTTTGTGGTCAGGCAGACAAGACTGTGGGAGGCAAATGCAAAAGGTGGAGGAGGGTAGAAGGATTCTGCAGTTGATGCGGGAATTCTAATGTACTACATGGGGGAGTCCTGTAGTACAGATACCATAACCTAATAGACTCTCCCCCAAAATCACCCATTAATGCACTACATGTGGGAGCCCTGTAGTACAGATACCATAACCTAATAGACTCTCCCCCAAATCACCCACTAATGCACTATATGGGGGAGCCCTGTAGTACAGACACCATGACCTAATAGACTCTCCCCAAAATCACCCACTAATGCACTATATGGGGAAACCCTGTAGTACAGATATCATAACCTAATAGACTCCCCCCAAAATCACCCACTAATGCACTATATGGGGAGCCCTGTAGTACAGACACCATAACCTAATAGACTCTCCCCCAAAATCACCCACTAATGCACTATATAGGGAAACCCTGTAGTACAGATATCATAACCTAATAGACTCCCCCCAAAATCACCCACTAATGTACTATATGGGGGAGCCCTGTAGTACAGATACCATGACCTAATAGACTGTCCCCCAAAATCACCCACTAATGTACTATATGGGGGAGCCCTGTAGTACAGATACCATGACCTAATAGACTCCCCCCAAAATCACCCACTAATGCACTATACGGGGGAACCTTGTAGTACAGGTATCATAACCTAATAGACTCCCCCCTCAGATCACCCTTTCTAGCCACTACATGTTCTCTGACTTTGAGGGACACTTACATATCTGTTGTACACTGTTTTTCTTTTCTCATATAACCCTTTACAATATAAAAACCATTTATGATTCCAGGGTAGTACAAAGGTAGACAGTGTGGGCTATAGCTACAGTTTACTGACCCCTGGTTTAGCACAACAACAAAAAAATAATTCAGGTGCTCCCCCATTTATTTTTAAAATACAAACAACCCCAATTGTGCTGTTTAAATCCTGGACATGTACCCCATTCCATGTATCCTACCTATCTGTGGTACTTCATTTTAGTGAAGGCATCTCCATTTAATGTACTTAATATAATACAATGCACTGTGATTTTATAAGTACAAAAATGCTCTCTGTCCAGGGCAATGATTATCAAAGATAAACAGGAACAGTTATCATATCTCCTATATGCCAAGGTAGTCAGAGTATAAGGACTAGAATTCTTTTTTATTATTAAAAAATCTTTATTGAAATATAGCATATATTCAATGAAATGCATACCTTTTAATTTCACAGTTCCTTAAATAAGTTGAGTCATTCATGTAATTCCATCATTATAGAATATTTATAGCATTCTAGAATGTCCCTCAGGACTCTCTGAAGTCAAACCACCTCCACCCTAGGCTACCAGTGAGCTGATTTTTTTCACAATTATTAGCTTTGCATTTTAGAAGAATTTCATATAAATGGATTAATATATACTCTTTTGTGTCTGACTTCCTTCACTCAGCATAATGTTTCTGAGAGCCTTCAATGTTGTTGAAAGCATCGGTAAGTCATCCACTTTCACTACTGAGTAGTAGTCCACTGTATAAATATACCACAATTGGTCTATCCAGTCTCCCTCTGATGAACATATGGGTTTTTTTCCCCCCAGACTGGGGCTAGTACAAAGTAAAACTGGTTTGTATACACAAGGCCTTTTGTGTATATAGGTTTTCATTTCCCTTGGGTAAATACCTAGGAGTGGAGGTTCAAGGTTCAAATGCTAAGTGTATGTTTAACTTTCTAAGATATTGCCAGATTATTTTGCAAAGTGATTGTTCAGTTATTGCCTCCACATCAGCAAAATATAAGAGTACTCATTGCTCACATTCTTGTCAATACTTTATATTGCCAGTCTTTTTCCTTTTATTAATTCCTGTGCTTTTGACTTAAATCTCTCTGATGGCTAATGACACAGAATGTATTATAATGTGTTTTTAGGCAACTGATATACCTTCTTTTGAGGATATCTCTTTGAGTTCTTGTTCATTTGTTTAATTCAGTTGCTTATCTTATCACTGTCGATTCATGAAAACTCTTCATACATTCTGTTGACAGAATCATTATCTGACATATGTATTACCGATATTTTCTCCCAGTGCATGGTCTGCCTTTTTATTGTTTTAATGGTGCCTTTTGAAGAACTGTTGTTATCTTTTAACCTTCTGCCAATGATGACATTATCATGCCCTCATCTAATGAGAGAAAAATTAGATCACCAAATCATTTCCCAATGAATTTTAAAGAAGCTTTTCTTCATTATAAACAGTTTCCCAAGCTTGGCCTAATTATAAAAACTGAAAGATGGATTACCATCCTTTTACTTATTTAATTTTCTTTGATTTATATAGTTTTATTTGTGAGTCCTTATTTGTACTTTTATCCAGAGCTTATGGATCGGGGTGGGTTGGGGTGTGTGTGTGTGTGTGTGTGTAGAAGGATTACAGAGAGAAAAGAAGAGGAACAATTAACAAAGAAAGAGGGGAGAGGTTCTAATACTATCCTTATTTAGTGCATCCCTGATGGCTCTCCATTACTTCTTTTTCCATGAACAAGGAACTCTGAGATTTCTTGATAAGATATCATGTCACATATATTACCAAGGCTTCCCTTTCCCATAAAAGATAGTCTAAGCTGAGGATTCCTTAAAACTGGGGATTTCTAAAGTCAATCATGCTTCATCAGCCCTGACATAATTTTGACAAATGTTTGATCCATTTTTATATATTTAACAGTTACTGAGAAGTGTTGCTATGTACATGCACATTTGTGTTACAAGAGAAGTCCAACATAAAACAAGGGTCCAGAGTCCACCAGAGGAGTGATGAATTCATTGAGACCCCACAAACTAGTCTCTAACTGGAAAGCTGAGGATAAAAGTACATATCAGCAGTGTATCGATCTTACTTTCTAATTGTGTTATGGCTTTGGATTAGGTTAGCAACAAAAATGACTTTTCAGAGGCCACCTACTAAATCAATTTTATGATTCACAGTTTGAAAAACACAATGTTCTAGTACGTTCTTTCCCCTGGAGTTCTTCCAAGCACTCTTCGGGTTTAGTCTAAGCCTTCTCTAACTGAGCTGAACCAAATCTGTTCCCTCCATTTGAAACTTGCCTCTCTTTAGCACCATACCGCCTTGTCCCACCTCTCACTGTAACTGCTTCCCTGGCCAGATGCCTGCTCAAACTGACTTTCAGAAACCAACTGAACAGCACTATTATAATGGAGGAGGTTATTGAACCAACCTTCTGTCTGGTAACAAATTTAATCTATATACAGACAAAATGTATAAAACAACTATCTGAAAGCACTGAGCAAAAAGCAGGAGGAAGAAACTGGAGGGGAGAATAAACTTGGAAGAAGGTGATGACACTGGGTAAAATTCTCATTCTTTATGGCTTTTGTTGGAGGTCATGTGCCAGTGGTGCCACAATGGAAGGATAAAACTTGGATATTAAACTATAGACTTACTGGCTTGAAGAATCAGAGAACAGACTAGGATGACTGTAACAGCTAGAAAGCAAGAGTAGAAATGCTAGGGGAAAAGTAACAGAAGAGAAGCCTTTACCACACCTAGTGTAGAAGTACAATATCCAAGACAATGTAAAACTGATACAAGTATAGACTAATAAATAAAACAGAATAAGAAGTCTAGAAGTAGAGCCACCCTCATATAGTCATTTAATGGCAACAAGGTTACCAAGATAACAGTGAGGAAAGGAGAAATTTTTACATATGTAAAAATGTAAATCTATAGAAATTGTTTCAATAAATGTGCTCAAACAATTGGAATCCATATGGGGGAAATTAATGAACCTTTATCCCTAACTTTATTTCATATGAAAAAATTAATTCTAGATATAACATACTCCTAAATATAAAAGTAAAATTATAAAGCTACTCAGGGAAAAGACAGAACATCTTTGTAACTTGGTAAAGGCAAAGGTTTCTTAGCCAGGGCACAGAAGTTATTAACTATTAAAAAAATTAATGAATACAATAGACATTAGCAAAATTTAGAAAATGAAAACCAAAGACATGACTCTGCTGACAAAGGTCCATGCAGTCACGGTTATGGTCTTTCCAGTGGTCACATACGGTTGTGAGAGCTGGACCAAAAAGAAGCAGAATACTAAAGAATTGATGCCTTTGATCTGTGGTGCTGGAGAAAACTCCTGAAAGTCCCTTGGACAGCAAGGAGATCAAACCAGTCAGTCTTAAGGGAGATCAACCCTGAATATTCACTGGAAGGACTGAAGCTGAAGCTCCAGGATTTTGGTCATCTGATGAGAACAGATGACTCATTGGAAAAGTCCCTGATGCTGGGAAAGATTAAAGGCAGAAGGAGAAGAGGGTGTCAGAGGATGAGATGGCTGGATGGCGTCACTGATGCAATCAACATGAACTTGGGCAACTTCAGGAGATGATGAGGGGCAGGGAGGCCTGGTGTGCTGCAGTCCATGGGGTTGCAAAGAGTTGGACATGACTGGGTGACTGAACAACAACAACACTGATAAAAAGATACCATTAAGAAAACAGTTAAACTACGGACTGGGAAAATATTTGCAAATGTATCTAAACAAAGTCTTGAACAGAATATATAAAGAACTCCTCTAACTTGGTATCAAAAAACCCAATTTAAAAATGTACTGAAGATCTGAAAAGATACATCACAGAGAAATATCTATGAATGGTCATTGGGAACATGCCCAAGTGGAGAGGAGATGACAATGGAGGATTCTCACCTCTCCCACGAACACATCAAAAAATACACCTATATGCGGAACAGTTCTCACTGAAAACTAACTGGAGATTGGTAGAAAGACTACTGTACAACCAAGACTGTAAGAAAGACCCACACAGAATCAAGTAGGAAGGGAAGAGAAGTGATCAAACCTGTGCCCCTGGGAGCAGACTCAGAGGAAAATGGAAATTATACAGGAAAGAGATCCTCCCAGGGAGTGAATGATTTGAGCCACATACTGGTGCCCCAACCCTGGGGACCAACACAGGGAAGATGAGCCCAGTGGATAGTTGGAGGGACAACGGGACTAACAGGAGGGCTGTGTGAAGACGGGACTCCACTTGTGAGAAGCATGCGCACATTTGCTTGCTCCTGAAGCAGGACTCAGACTGTGGTTTGTAAACTGCATGGGAGGCTGGCCAGCTTCCTGAAGACCACTCCAGTGCCTGCTCCAGTGCTTCAGAAGCCTTCTGGGCCTCAGACCACAAGCAAACTGCCACAGCCCAAGGCCTGACCTACCCCAAATGCCTAAACCAGCACCTTTAATACTCCAAGATACTTTAAAGTATTAAGATGGATTAATTAATTGAATGCAAGAGTAGATGGATCTACTACTTGCAAGAGATATCTTGTCTACTACAAGAGATCTACTTGTCTACTACAAGAGACATCTGATAAAAGAGGTAATAAAATATTAATTATAGAATCTAGGTGATAGATTTATGGATGTTCACTGTACAATTCTTTGAGCTTTTCTGTGTATTTGAAAATACTTTGTAACTTTCGGGGGGAAAATATTGTTCCTATACTCTCTTCACTCTGATTTGGACTACAGACTACTCTTCTGGCTGGGGTCCCAAGGGAATTTTATATATTCAGTCAGCAAGTCACTATTTACTGAGTATCTATTATATAATCAAACATTGTGCTGAGGTAGACACAAGGATGAAAATATATGGTCCATGTTCCTTAGCTCAGAATCTTATAGAAGAACTCAGCACGTACAATGAGAAAGTACACAGTGAGATGAATTCCAACCAGAGGGAAAGGGTGCGTAACCAAACCATACTGCAAGGAATGGAGATAAAGGCAAGGGAAGCATCTTAGACAAGGTGCTACTGTCTTAGTCTTATAGAAGAGGATGTGACCTGAATTGCTGCAAGCTTGGTCTCACATTCTTGAAGGAAGAATACTGAGATTCTTCAGACATGCTGCATGTCAAAGGCAGACGATGTCAGACACTGCACTAAATGCTTTCCCACATTCTCAATCAATCCTCACAAAGCCTGTGAGATGACAAAAGTGATATTGAGAGAAGGTAATTAACCTGGGCAAGGTCAAACAGTTAAAGCCAGGATCTGAACCCAAATCTTCTCAAATACAGAGCCTACATACATTATACCTTTATTTTATCACTGCTGGAGACTGTGTTCTCTCAGAATTCGTATTTTGAACCCCCAAAGTAATGGTTATTTCGAGGTGGAACCATTTAGAGTTGATTAGGTCCTGAGGTAGAGCTCTCATGAATGGTATTACTGTTCTTATGAAGAAGATTCAAGAGCACTCCCATACTTCTGCTACTTGTGGACACAGCAAGGAGACGGCCATCTATGAACCAGGAAGTGAGTCCTCACCAGACACTGAAAATTGCCAGCACCGTGACCAAGGCTTCCCCGCCTCAAGGACTCTGAGTAGTAAATGTTTAAGCCCCTCAGTGAGTGGTGTTCCTGTAATAGTAACAGGCTAAGACGTTCACTTAGACTGTGTGCAGAATTATTCTTCTTAGACATTTATGTGTTTGGATCCATGTAAGATAAGAGGGTCCATCTTCTGATTTGCCTTGGGGTTCAATAGACATGGAAAATCACATTGCATACTCTCAAGAAAAAAGAAAAGACGGTCTGATCAAGGACAGCTTAATATTTTTAAGTCCATAACTTCTGGGTTTAGGGAAGGAGAAGTTTTCATTTCTTTATGTAATATGCGTGTTTATTAACATACTGACTACAAGCTACAACTTAGACATGAAAACATAGATAGCTGTTAAAGCTTAATCATGTTGGTGCTAACACGTACATATAATTTAAGTTCTCCTTATTAAAATCAGTATGGTGGGGGAAGGAGAGGTTGGTAAAAATTGAGAGAGTAGCATTGGAGAAGGAAATGGTAACCCACTCCAGTGTTCTTGCCTGGAGAATCTCAGGGATGGCGGAGCCTAGTGGGCTGCTGTCTATGGGGTCGCACAGAGTCGGATACGACTGAAGCGACTTAGCAGCAGCAGCAGCACCAGCAGCACTGGAATATAGATACTACCATGCGTGAAATAGCTAGCTAGTGGGAAGTTGCTGTATAACTCAAGGAGCTCAGCCTGGTGCTCAGCGATGACCTAGAGGAATGGGATGGGGGAGTAGAGTGGGAGAGAGGCTCAAGAGAAAGGAGAGATATATATACTTATGGCTGTTTGACGCTATGGTATGGCAGAAACCAACACAACATTTTAAAGTTAATTATCCTCCAATTAAAAATAAATTATTAAAAATTAATAGAAAAAAATATGGAAAATACTTGATTTTTTTTTTGCGTTGTGAGTAACTGTTATGTAGATAGAGATGCTAACTTTGAAAATAATTTTCCAAGGGTAGTAAGACTTTCTTTGTCAATCCAAAATACACAATAACCATTACTGTTCTTGAATTATTTTAAAATCCTAAAGGAAAGTTTTTAGTCTTAGAGCTAGATTGTCTAAAGCCTTATCCACAACCTGTTACTCCCCAAACACTCTCACTCACATGTCTTTATCAGATTGATACAGAAAATATAGAACGGTGTTCCTCTTTTGTCTCAGAAATGTGGAACCTACTGCACTATTTTATCAAACAATCACACTTACAGATAAAGATGAAGGAAATTCAGACTCACAGGAAGAATGAAATCATAAGATTCTCTTTAACAAAACAGAAAGGCTGCTATGTGGGCATGCAAAAAGGAATTAAACTTCTAAAACACAGTCCCATTCAGCTTCTCGATACTACTAGAGTACTGATGTAGTTGCTGACTTACTGGCTATCAATAGACAGTAGTTAAGTTTATTGGTTTTAACCATGACATGTTAAGTGTTTCTCTAAACTCTAACCTAAATATTGAATTGTCTAACAATTTAATATAGCTCTGAGAACAGGAAATACTAACTCAGATTTCCCTACTTTAATAGGAGCTTGACATTTATGTAAAGCCATTTTTCATTTATTAATATTAGATAAACTATTAAGTCTATCACTACAATGAACTTCTGCCAACATGAGACCAAAACAAACAGATAAACAAATCAGCCTCTGAATTATTGCTCAGTAGCCCTTAAATGAGTATGCTATGGAGAAAAATCCAAATATAAAATATGTAGAATAAATTCACTTACAAACTAAAAAGAGATCTGATCTCACACAATCTGAGACAAAAAAAGAGATACCGAAGAAATACTATTTTAAGTAACTCTACAATAAGCTAAATGAAAAGAGGTCACAAAGTGACAAAATCATTAAAACACATGGTTGTCTAAAAGTAGAATAACATTTAAAGAAAAGATTACTTAATATAGCACAAGAATATAAGTGGCTTTTCAAATAATTCTTCAGCATTAATTTTTCTAACAAATAACCAGTAACATTTATTAATAACTACTATTTTTCCAGATTTTGTGTTGTGGTGCTTAGATGCTCAGTCGTATCCAACTCTTTGCAACCCCATGGACTGCAGCCTACCAGGCTCCTCTGTCCATGGGGATTCTCCAAGCAAGAATACTGGAGTGGGTTGCCATGCCCTCCTCCAGGGGGTCTTCCCAACCCAGCGATTCAACCCAGGTCTCCTGCATTGCAGGCAGATTTTTTACCATCTGAGCTACCAGGGAAGCCCAAGAACACTAGAGTGGGTAGCCTATCCCTTCTCCAGGGGATCATCCCAACCCAGGAATCAAACCGGGGTCTCCTGTATTGCAGGAGGATTCTTTACCAGCTAAGCTACCTGGGATATGTAAGTAATTTATTTAACCCTTACAACAATGCTCTGAGCTAAGCACTCTTAATATCCCCATTTTATAGAAGAAAAAACTGAGGGAAAGTAAAAGTAAACAACTTGTGCAAGGTCACCCAGTTAGTAAGCAGCAGGCCAGACTCAGGCAGCTCCAGTCTACAAACTAAGACCTGGTGCAGAGCCCAAGGCCTTAGCAACTGTCGGTATACAGTCTCTAGATCTCAGTGACTGTGACATACGTGGTACAGTTCACGTGAGCAAAAGAAAGACCTAATGATAAAACACAAAGTTTTCTTTCTGCTATGTAATCAATGAATGTTCAGAAACAAATCACAGAGAGAGCTTTAGCTAAAGAGGAGGAATGCTAACACAAAGTTTAGGACTGTGGTTGACTCTGGTGAGGGAACACTGAATCTGAGAAGAGCACCTGGGAATATTCAAAAATATTGATAATGATATATTTCCTAAATTGTATCTACAGGGATGCTGCTTCTATTATTAATTTTTCAAAATCATAAATACAAATTATGTTTACTCATTTGAATGTATGATACATTTCATAATTTTAAAATCTGAATATATTTTAAAATATTTCATAATTTTAAAAATTTGATAAATTTTAAAAATATGACATGTTTCATAATTTTTAAAATTTAATTAAAGTTTTAAAAAATGACTTATTACACTGAATGGAACACAGCACTGGTTTATGTTAAGATTTCAATTTGGGTGACATCTCTAGGATTTAAATTTATGAAAGACACACTGAGCTGGAGTTTAATATAATGATTCAAATAGTAAAACAGACAACTAATGAAAACTGCTTTTCTCGGAGAAAACTGTACATGTATGGCTGATTCTCATTACTTACCCTAGTTATGCTCCATGAAGTTTCTTCAAACACTGAATCGAGCATATACTCAATTCCTATCCCTAGGGGATACAGTGTCTTAGGCTTCTGCAAGCCTCTGGTCACAACACTTTCAGCAACTGATCAATATACAACCTTGTGTTACATGTGTTTCTACTTAAATACACCTTTTAAAATATTTATTGACTCATTAATGGTGAAATCACAGCCAACAGTGTTTCGCTCACGCCTGAATGAAGTTGATCTAACACATGTATTTCCTCCACGAGGCACATCACAGCCTTCTGATGCTTAGCAAAACAGGTCGCACTTCAGCACAACACGTGGGGAACACTTTAAACAGCAAAATCACCAACAACAAAATCACCAGAAGCACAAAAACGAAGTACTAACTACACTGAAAAAAACACACTGGTGTGTAGTATGAAAGCTGAGGCAAGAAGGCAGAGCATAACCTAGCTGCATCTGGACTCGGCAGGTCTTCACTCATCAAGCAACTCAGACATTGTGCACAGGCACATCAGTAATGACTACAAAAGCACCAAAAGTATCAATTGTGAGGTTACAAACAAATCGTAGCAAGTAGGTGAATCTGAAAATATGGAATCAATGAATAACGAGGATCAACTCTGTGTATGTGCGTACTGATAAATATATTTATCCATGTCTACGTATATTCTTGAAGTTACACATCTTTTTAGACACACACATGTATAAACACACAGGCATATCCAAAATTAAGTTGGACTTGTTTATTTCTGAAGAAGTCTACAAAAAGTTAATCAATACAAAGCATTTTTAATTAATAAAACCAATACTGTTATTGATTGGAATAATAAATTATTAGTTTTATGAAGGACCACAAACATTAGAACAATCGAGTAAATGAAAACTTAATGTGAATGTAGCCCCACATACAATTTGAAGTTTTAAAATTTGATTATAAATCAATATTTTATTAAAAATTTTCAGTACTCAATTTCCTGATCAAATTACTTTTCATGCAAACCTTTAAAATATTATCACTGACATATTTTTATTTGTTTCTTTACTACTCAGTACCAGTAGTCCACAGTAATGAACCACTCATTAACCACTATTTCCTGTGAAACTCAGCATGTGTTTTACCATGAACATAATATAGCTAGGTTATCAGATTAGCTGGAATCATAAAATTAGTCCCTAACTACAGTGACCAGGACAATAACTCTAAAATCATTGATTGCTGGGTTCAGATCAGATCAGTCGCTCAGTCATGTCCAACTCTTTGCGACCCCATGAATCGCAGCACGCCAGGCCTCCCTGTCCATCACCAACTCCCGGAGTTCACTCAGACTCATGTCCATCGAGTCAGTGATGCCATCCAGCCATCTCATCTACTGTTGTCCCCTTCTCCTTTTGCCCCCAATCCCTCCCAGCATCACAGTCTTTTCCAATGAGTCAACTCTTCGCATGAGGTGGCCAAAGTACTGGAGTTTCAGCTTCAGCATCATTCCTTCCAAAGAAATCCCAGGGCTGATCTCCTTCAGAATGGACTGGTTGGATCTCCTCGAAGTCCAAGGGACTCTCAAGAGTCATCTCCAACACCACAGTTCAAAAGAATCAATTCTTCGGCACTCAGCCTTCTTCACAGTCCAACTCTCACATCCATACATGACCACAGGAAAAACCATAGCCTTGACTAGACGGACCTTTGTTGGCAAAGTAATGTCTCTGCTTTTGAATATGCTATCTAGGTTGGTCATAACTTTCCTTCCAAGGAGCAAGCGTCTTTTAATTTCATGGCTGCAGTCACCATCTGCAGTGATCTTGGAGCCCCCCAAAATAAAGTCTGACACTGTTTCCACTGGTTCCCCATCTATTTCCCATGAAGTGATGGGACCGGATGCCATGATCTTCGTTTTCTGAATGTTGACCTTTAAGCCAACTTTTTCACTCTCCACTTTCACCTTCATCTTCACTTTCTGCCATAAGGGTGGTGTCTGCATATCTGAGGTTATTGATATTTCTCCCGGCAATCCTGATTTCAGCTTGTGTTTCTTCCAGTCCAGCGTTTCTCATGATGTACTCTGCATATAAGTTAAATAAGCAGGGTGACAATATACAGCCTTGACGTAGTCCTTTTCCTGTTTGGAACCAGTCTGTTGTTCCATGTCCAGTTCTAACTGTTGCTTCCTGACTTGCATACAAATTTCTCAAGGGGCAGATCAGGTGGTCTGGAATTCCCATCTCTTGAAGAATTATCCACAGTTTACTGTGATCCACACAATCAAAGGCTTTGGCATAGTCAATAAAGCAGAAATAGATGTTTTTCTGGAACTCTCTTGCTTTTTCCATGATTCAGCGGATGTCAGCAATTTGATCTCTGATTCCTCTGCCTTTTCTAAAACCAGCTTGAACATCTGCAAGTTCATGGTTCATATATTGCTAAAGCCTGGCTTGGAGAATTTTGAGCATTACTTTACTAGCGTGTGAGATGAGTGCAATTGTGCGGTAGTTTGAGCATTCTTTGGCATTGCCTTTCTTTGGGATTGGAATGAAAACTGACCTTTTCCAGTCCTGTGGCCACTGCTGAGTTTTCCAAATTTGCTGGCATATTGAGTGCAGCACTTTCACAGCATCATCTTTCAGGATTTGGAATAGCTCAACTGGAATTCTATCACCTCCACTAGCTTTGTTCATAGTGATGCTTTCTAAGGCCCGCTTGACTTCACATTCCAGGATGTCTGGCTCTAGGTGAGTGATCACACCATCGTGATTATCTGGGTCGTGAAGATCTTTTTTGTACAGTTCTTCTGTGTATTCTTGCAATCTCTTCTTAATATCTTCTGCTTCTGTTAGGTCCATACCATTTCTGTCCTTTATCGAGCCCATCTTTGCATGAAATGTTCCTTTGGTATCTCTGATTTTCTTGAAAAGATCTCTAGTCTTTCCCATTCTGTTGTTTTCCTCTATTTCTTTGCATTGCTGGGTTAGAAAAAGCTTAATCAGAAGTTTTCTACTAGTGGATCTGAATGCCGAATACTTCAAATTTCAGCTTTGCCATTTACCAGAATCATTTCAATTCCCTGTTTCAATTCTTTTGAGGCAACAAATATTTATTGAGCATCTACTATGTGAAAAGGTGATCTAAGCAGTGAACAAAAAGGCCAAAAATTTTTGCTGTCAAAAAATAAGCCTTCTTAGTGGAAAAATATAACAGCCTAAATAAATAAATGCCAACATAGGAACAAAGATACACACATGTATGTTTGAAATTATTAAGTGCAGTGGGAAAAAGTAAAGCAGGGAAAAGGGCTAAGTAGTGCTGGGTCAAGAGGAGATTACAATTTTAAGCCAGGTGGTTAGGGCAAGCCACACCGAGAAAGTTAACACTTGAGCAAGAAGTCTAGAGAGGTGAAACAGCAAGCCACAAAGATCTCTGGGAGAAGACTGTTCCAAGTAGAGGGGATAGCCAGTGCAAGGACTCCAGTGTGTGAGCAAAGCTGGCATGTATGGCTGGGGCAAAATGCAGGATGGAAAGAAGACTAATACATGAAATTACAGCCCTGTAAACCACTACAAAGACTTTGGTTTTTACAATGAATAGTACAGAAAGCCACTGGAAGCAGAAAGATCAGGTAAATAATTATAGCTTGGACCAGGGTATCTGCAGTGGAGATAGTGATTAAACAGTCAGGTGCTGCGTATATTCTGAAGACAGAGCCAAAAAGGCTTTCTAAAGGACAGGTATGTGGTATTGGGAAAGGAAGTCATGCACGGCCTGTTGACCTTTGCATGGCTGTAAAAGCACCATAGGCCTGGAACGTTTCCACACATGGAAATAAGGGGCCCTCACAGCTTGTGCTGAGCTTACTGTCTTGTTTGAGGGTATCTTTTCTAGCTTGATGTGTATTTCATTGTTCTGCTGACGTGTGTGTGTCATATGGCACCTGACCAACCCCACCATTATTATTTACAGTCTCAGTGGAGATGGAACGTGGCCCATCCCTGCAGCACAGACCATCTCCCTGCAACAGCACAGGTGGGACTCGTTCACCATAGGGGGCTGACACTCACTGCTGAAGCTTACTCTGCTCTCTCTTTTCTGTGAGAGTAATGCATTGCTCCTTCCAATGCCTGTGTGAGTCGTATCTTTCTTAGTACCCCCAACATCTACAAACCATGCAGTGGGTTGAAATCCTGGGGCTGCTGCCCCTGCTGGGTAGGGAATGGTTGCTGCTTGTTAACAAGTAGTGTAAGAGAAAGAAAGGAGAGTCAAGGATGATTCAAGGTTTCTAGCTGAGTACCTGGAGTACTACTAACCGAGACAGAAAACACTATGATGATTCTTTCTGTTTGGAATACATTTGTTTTCTGACCAGACCATTTTCAGAGCAGTGACACAGGTGAAATCCTCACTGATATAAGTTTAAGACAGAGATGGAGAAGAAGAATTGGTTACAGCAAGTGTAGACAAATCTTCTGAGGACTTTTGTGATAAAGTGGAACAGATGTTTTCATCTATAACACAAAGGTAAATATAGAATCCATATAAGTTTATCTGAGAATTAAACAGAGTGCCCAGTACACAGTGAAGTGCTGAATAAATGATAGCAATGACAAGCTGACATCAAGAAAGATTATTATACCCTTTTCCCAAATATCTCATTTGAGCCATCTTGAGAATGAATGTGAATCTATCTGAAAGGGGTCTTACTACTAAAATTCTTATGGATTCTTAGGCTCACTGACTTCTTGAGAATGATCAGTTTTCTATAGATGCCTCCCCTCAAAAAACTCACAAGTTTGTTTAGATATGTGCTAAGTCACTTCAGTCGTGTCCGACTCTGTGCGACACCATAGACGGCAGCCCACCAGACTCCCCGTCCCTGGGATTCTCCAGGCAAGAACACTGGAATGGGTTGCCATTTCCTTCTCCAATGCATGAAAGTGAAAAGTGAAAGTGAAGTCACTCAGTCGTGTCTGACTCTTTGCGACCCCATGGACTGCAGCCTACCAGGCTCCCCTATCCATGGGATTTTCCAGGCAAGAGTACTGGAGTGGGGTGCCATTGCCTTCTCCAGTTTAGTTATGTAAGTTGTGCCCTTTTTTTTTCACTCTTTGAAGCCAGATATGCCAATGTAAGTCTAATATATTTTCACAAACTCTCACAAGTAAAACTCAGGAAAGACAGAAAGGATAATAAAATTCATCTGTAAAACATTATTCTACCCATTTCCTTCCTGATGCCATTAGGGAGAGAAAGATACAGAGAAGGGTAAGCTGGTATGGAATACCAGACCCTAATCAGGATTTCTGGGCTCCAAAATCACTGCAGATGGTGACTGCAGCCATGAAATTAAAAGATGCTTACTCCTTGGAAGGAAAGTTATGATCAACCTAGATAGCATGTTGAAAAGCAGAGACATTACTTTGCCAACTAAGGTCTGTCTAGTCAAGGCTATGGTTTTTCCAGTGGTCATGTATGGATGTGAGAGTTGGACTGTGAAGAAAGCTGAGCACTGAAGAATTGATGCTTTTGAACTGTGGTGTTGGAGAAGACTCTTGAGAGTCCCTTGGACTGCAAGGAGATCCAACCAGTCTATCCTAAAGGAGATCAGTCCTGGGTGTTCATTGGAAGGACTGATGCTGAGGCTGAAACTCCAATACTTTGGCCACCTCATGCGAAGAGTTGACTCACTGGAAAAGACTGTGATGATGGGAGGGATTGGGGGCAGGAGGAGAAGGGGACGACAGAGGATGAGATGGATGGATGGCATCACCGACTCGATGGACATGAGTTTGAGTGAACTTCGGGAGTTGGTGATGGACAGGGAGGCCTGGCATGCTGCGATTCATGAGGTTGCAAAGAGTCGGACACGACTGAGCGACTGAACTGAACTGAACCAGGATGACAACACCATCCATGTGGGGAAGTGGTGGCTGACAAGGTGAGTACATGAGGGGTGACATTCTGGCACAGGCGTTAAAGCCTGACCATGGTAAAGAGGCTCTCTGTGCAAGACAGAAGTGACAGCAGCAAGGGGAGATTGGTCACACACAGAAATGTTGATCTAATGGATTAATATTTTAAGGATAATGGGAGCTGGGTTTCTCATTGTCAGAGAAGGGAATTACAGATGCAGGACACTAGAATTAATCCTCTGGTGTTGGACTGAAGTTGGAAGTATTTCTATGAATTCATGGTTTTCAACACATATAAACCAATATAAAAACAAATGTGGGCAGTATACATCAGCAAAAAAGAAAAAAAAAGGCAAAGTAAGGATCTCCAAAAATGTGCTTCTCCTTAACAACAAAAAAATGGCAGAAACTGTTAAAATCAAGTTTTTCAGAGCTCTGGATATTGAACAAAGTTTTGCAGCAGCCTGAGGGACATTTATTCCTGAAAAGCAACTGAATTTTGGTAAGAGCGAGGAACTCTGTGACATTTTTAACTTGCCATAGTTCCATCCTCTGCTCCGTAGCAACATGACGACCTTGAAAACTAACAGCTTGCACTCTGCAGTGAAAACAAGCAGCCTGGCAGCCACCAGAGGGAACAAAATGGGACTAGAGCTTCCTGTAAAGACCCACTCCCAGAAAATTACGATTATTTGACCTGTCTATTGATTCCCCAAGGAGTCTACCTGCAAGGTTCACTCAGGATGAAAGCCTTTTCCCCAGGAGCATTTGTCAAAAACAATTACAGACAAGTTAAACATGGCCAATGCCTAAGGTGATAGATGAAAGTTGGAGAAGACAAGAGACTAATCAAAAGGCTTAAAGGTAAAGCTTGGAAACAAGATGTCCATAAGGGTTATGAGAGACTCAGATATATTTCTGAGATTTTATAGGGCCATACCTATGAGTAAGGTTTTAGAGATGCCCAAAGCTTTCTGTATGCTTTAGGAAAGGCCTGAGACAGTTTTAAAACCTCGCCTCTGGCTATCCATGAGATTCTGCGCAAGTAGAAAGTCAACTGACTGACTGACTGAGTACTGAAGACACACCTAAACACACACACACAGCCCCACGGCAAAGACTGAGAAACTGATGGTTACAGGCATTTAAGGAAATCTCTGTCTAAACACTAGCTAATCACCAAGTGGAGACTTCAGTGGCCACAAATGACAAAAAATAAAGACTTCACGGAATTAATGCATAGAAGTTACCAACCAAACTATATTAACAAACAACAATAAAAGCTGGCAAACCCATAGAGACAGAAAGTTCAATGACTGTCAAGGGCTGAGAGCAGAGATGATGAGAGACTTATAATGGATACAGGATTTTTTTTTTTGAAATGATGGAAACGCTCTAGAATCAAGTAGTGGTGATGTTTTCATAACCTCTTAAATATACTAAAAACCACTAACTTGGTTCACTTATTCAAAAGGGTGGATTTTATGGGATGTGAATTATATCTCAATAAAAACGTATGTTTGTGTGCATACACATGCTTATGCATGTCTATGTGTATATTTATACTTCCCAGCCCTGTTCACTGTGGTGCCTTGTGAGAAATGACATCCCAAAGCAATGAATACACCTAGCAGATCTTGGTTTCTTACCATTTTTGACTAAAGAAAACAGGGCTCCTTGGAGAAATGGCTAATTGTAGAACTAGGGCAGAGAAAAAAATCTTGGGACATCTTTTTGAAGCAGAAAGAAAGGCAATGCTCTAAGAATGACAGAGTACATCTATCACTTGAAGGTCTTAAAAGTCTCCTGCTTTCTAAGTAGGGACAAACTGAGCACCAAAAGAAATAATGCAAGTGAGAGAATATAATCCCCTGAATAAAAGGAAGATTCACGAGTCCAAGTGACTACAGTAAGTAATAACTAAATGGAAAGTCTGATAAGCAATGAGATATTTACATAGCTACAAATTGTGTCACACAAAACACTTATCAATTAGAAAGGCAAAAGAGTAACTTCATATCAGAGAAGCCTGGTGAACAGTATCTTATTCAAACAAGGTAACAATGGGGAAGCGCCCATACCTGTGTGCTACCTGGGAGAAAGAAGTTAGAGCAGAGAATTCCTTCTGTGCTATTTCTGCCAAAAACATATAACCTAACTCTAACCATGAGGAAAAAACAGGCAAGTGAAATTGAGGGACATTCTAAAAAATGACTGGTCTGTAATCTTCAGGTCAATAAAGTGAAGGAAAGAGTGAGAAATTGTTCTAGACAGAAGGAAATCAAGAAGGCAAGATAATCAAAGGAAAAATGTAATTGTAAACTAGATTCCTTCTCTATATAGATAATATTTAAATAATTAGTGAAACCTTAATAAAGACTGAGGCTTAAGTGGTAGCAATACAGCAGTTTTTGCTTTTCTGACTTGGATGCTGTATTCAAGTCATGTGGGAGAATATTCTTGCTTGTTAGAAAACATCCTAATGTATTTGGGAGTGACGTCGCATCATGTTGGAGAATCACTCTCAGATAGTACAGGAAAATAAAATTCTGTACCTGCAACTTTCTTCTAAGTTTGAGATTGTTTAAAAAATATAGAGAAATATGGAAATAAGCATACATATATATAAATAAATTTGACAGGATCATTTTTGCCTTGATTCTAATAATAAAAACTTGGAGCTCAAAAAAAGATTATTAAGTTTTTCCTATATGCTGATAAAAAGGGAATATCAACATAAGCTCTAAAAACAGATTCAGCGATATGAAATCATCTAAACACTGGTGACGATAAATGCAGAAGGCTACATGTCTCACAAATATTCACTCACAAAGCAATTTTCTTATCTAACATAGCTGGCAAGATCCCTAGATTTAAGTTTCCTTTTATATAACACTTTAAAAAAAAACCCTGGCAACAACTTAAAAGTGAACTGATATACCCTTTTGTTTTTAAGGAAATGTAAAGTAACTGCCATATCCTTTAAAAAAATTTTTATGTCCTTGTTATAAGAAACTACTGTGTGATTATGGTAAATTACTCGGAGGGTTTATACTCTTGATTTTTAAAAAATGGCACATAAAGGGCATCAAAAGGAGGAAGGAACTCTACAAAATAAAGAAAAGCAGCAGCCATGTTCTGAAGAAGTTTAACCTGAATAGTCGTTATGAATAAAACTGCAGAAGGAAACCGTAGAAAGAGAGAGTCTATGTACATTAAATTTTCATCTGAAATATCAGTGTGGTGACCATGAAAATGCACCTCTCAGATCTCCAACATCAGGGAACATATTGACCAAGGGTCCCAAGCGGTTGCACCAAGATCACACTTGCCATGGGCTGCTCCCAATTAATGACTGAGCACAGCAAGAACCCAAAGGCAGGCCAGCTTCTGGGAAAAGTGAGCGCTCACAGGCCACCCCAGTGGCTTTGCCAAACTTTCCTTAAAAGTGCCCCACATCCAAGACACTTCCATCTGACCCTCTTCCCTTCCTCTCTTCTTTCAGAGTCAGACTAGCATGGCTCACCCAGCTTCCTTCCCATTTTCTCTTACAAACACTTCCCCTAATACATTTTTTACACATTTAATCCTGTCTGGATGATAGGCTTCCTACAGGACATGGAATAACACAGTCAGTTGCATCAAGTCAAGAATGCTGACTCAACTACATTAACACCAGATAACCAGCACTGACTGCATCAGCAAGCAGGGACAAAGAAAAAGAAAATGTCAGAGACAGCCTCTTCCCTCCAAGACTGAACACACTGCAGAAAAGACGTAAATGAAACTAATCAGATAATGTTCAAAATATAATCCATAATAACCTAAATTGTGCAAGAGTATTTTTAATCTCTAAATCACTGTGGGTAGAAGTGGGTAGGACAAGCTTCACAAGGGAAGTGGGCAACTAAGAACTGGACAGATGGGAAGGAGGAGGAGAGCAATTCAGATTCACACCCTTCCAAGGTCTTTAAGACATGTGAGAAGAGGTCTGGTTAAGGAGGAGGCTTCAGAGTTTTAAAGACATTGCCAACTGCATAGCAATTGGTAAACAGGAAGGAAGTGCCCATAATTCTACAGCTAACTAACTCAGAAATAACTGAAGAGTTTATTACTTAGGATATTTAAGGCATCTGAATCTGGTATAGAAACACACCTCTATTGTGAGAAAAATCATAAATTCAGGAGGTACACGATTACCATTTTATTTGAAGGTTCTTAGTGTATGTCTTTGCAGGCTAGTTTTGTTTTTTCCTTTTCTAGTTTAAAAAGTAACCTTACTTTTCTCCTTTTCCTCAAAGAGTAATGTTTTCTTAAGAGAGTGACTATAATCAAACCCTTAGGATATACTCTAATCCCTGAATTCTAATTTTATACATTTTTATTATCCTCATAATCCCACCATTTCTCTTCTTTATTCTAATAATGGTGTGACGGCTTCAATTAGCCTTTCAGTTGAAAGACTACAGACTCCACAGAAACTACAAAGCTATTTCAAGAAAAGCTCTTATGTGCTTATGCATATAAAGAAATTTAAAAAACCTCTTCAGACACTCTCAAGAGCATTACAAATCTCTCCTTCTCTTTCCAGAACTCCAGCTTCACAAACCTGACCTTTTCACTGTTACAGTTTCAGAAGAAAACTCCATATTTAAAATAACAGTATGTCTTCCCAGTTGAGCTCTGACTCATACAAAGTCTATCCTATTAATGTGTATTAAAGAGAAAAAAAATCTAAACATCCTTAATGTATGACTTTAATGATACTAACAAATATAAAAAATATTTTAAAAATATTTATGCAAAAGCTAAGCATGAAGTTAACCCCCCAACCATACACACAAGTGAAACTTTTCAACTTTAGGTTGCAAAGATTTTTTTTATGTGTATGTATATGTGTAAGCATGCACCTGATGTTCTGAATAGCTACAAACATAATTGTCCTTCCATAAAAGAAGCAGAAATAGCCAATTCTTCTAAAATTTGAAATGACTGATTTAAAGGAGGGGGGAAAATTAAACAAGCTCTTACTCTGAGAGATTAAGTCTTAGCAATATGATAATCTACTATCCCCCTGTAAACAAGATCATCAGTGAGTTTCCTCCTCCTCCAGAAACTCTGAAACTAATAACTAACAATATGTCTACTGAAAAGTTTGAGGAATACATTATAAAGGTTTGATCTCTCATATTTCCTTACAGGAGCTATGTAATACCTTATAGAAGGGGAAATTTGTGGGAAAGTGCCTATAATAATACTAAGAATAGCTCAGCAGAGATTTTCTGGTAGTACACTATCAGGTACACAAAAATTAAAGGTAGGGCCAACCAAAGAGGAAGGTCTCCAGGAAATATCTCAGACTTTTAGTTAAGATCCTGGAAGATCCTAACCCTCCAAGCAAAAAAAGAAGAAAAAAAAAAAAAAACTGGCTCAAAGGGATATGGCATACTCCATCTTCTTAACAGAGGAATACTGAATCTGCTCAGAATAAACTAACATCATCCAAAGCCTTTATACTTTTTCATACACAAGACCCAGAATTCTATTAAATATGATTGGGCAGGCAAAAAACATGAGTGAATAAATAAAAATCAAGAGAAAATAGGAATACATTCATGTAAAGTAAAAGGGAAAGTCGCTCAGTGGTGTCCGACTCTTTGTGACCCTATGGACAATACAGTCCATGGAATTCTCCAGGCCAGAATACTGGAGTGGGTTGCCTTTCCCTTCTCCAGGGCATCTTCCCAAACCAGGGATTGAACCCAGGTCTCCCACATTGCAGTCCAATTCTTTACCAGCTGAGCCACAATACATTCATAGGTGATCAGATACTAGATTTTATCAGACTTGGACTTTAAAATAACTGTGATTAATCTGTTCAAGAAAATGAAAGGGGGAAAAAGGTAATTTAACCAAGGAACTAGAATCTACTTTAAAAAAAATCAAATGGAAATTCTAGAACTGAAAGTCCCTTGGACTGCAAGGAGATCCAACCAGTCCATTCTGAAGGAGATCAGCCCTGGGATTTCTTTGGAAGGAATGATGCTGAAGCTGAAACTCCAGTACTTTGGCCACCTCATGCGAAGAGTTGACTCATTGGAAAAGACTGATGCTGGGAGGGATTGGGGGCAGGAGGAGAAGGGGACGACAGTGGATGAGATGGCTGGATGGCATCACTGACTCGATGGACGTGAGTCTGGGTGAACTCGGGGAGTTGGTGATGGACAGGGAGGCCTGGCGTGCTGCGATTCATGGGGTCGCAAAGAGTCGGACACGACTGAGTGACTGAACTGAACTGAGAACTGAAAAATAAAACAACATTAATCAAGAATTTAATAGATTAGAGGAAGGATGATAGTAGGCTATAATGTGTTCAGAAAATGTCCTTCAAACTAGGAATCATTCAGGAAGCCCAAAGAAGGGAGATGCATTACAAGTAGTCAAATAGGTACAAAACTGTATTGAAAGTACTATCAATTCTGTAGCAACTCATCCCTAGTCACAGTTCAGTTCAGTCGCTCAGTCATGTCTGACTCTTTGCGACCCCATAAACCGCAGCATGCCAAGCCTCCCTGTCCATCACCAACTCCCAAAGTCCACCCAAACCCATGTCCATCAAGTCGGTGATGCCATCCAACCATCTCATCCTCTGTCATCCCCTTCTCCTCCTGCCCTCAATCTTCAATCAACCCCCCCATAAATCAAGAAAACAATATAAATAATACACAATTGTATCTACTTTCACAAGAGTCAGTAACCATTTGCATTCTGTAAAAATCATGTATCAGACCACTCATCATTTTGGTATCAAAATAACTCCTGAAATGCTTTAGTTCTTACATTAAATACAACCTCATTTTTTAGAAAAATATTTGCTGCAACAGGGGTTACATTTATTTTTGTCCTTCTACAAACCATTATACTGTCCAATTATTAACCCAGATGAACAGAGGTATGATTTTTCTGTAATATACTCAATCCCTTACTTTAATTCACAGCAGTAGCCTCTTTTATATAAATCAGTTTGCTGGAATCAGAAAATTTGAAAAAGCAACATGCCTCAAATTAAACTGCACAAGAGTCACTTCAGTCTAATCTGTTGTGAACAATGTTTTAGCTAATTACTATGACTGACTTGTATAGATATATATATATCTAGAGATATATATCTAGAAGTAAATCACTAAATGTACTACATTTCATGCGTGCATGAAACACACTCCCAAACACAGTAACAGAAAGCAAGGTAAAGATTTCAAAGTAAAATCACACCCATTTATAGTCCTGGTATTGACAAACAGAGCTGGGACCTAATATAGGAGTTATTAGTAACTGTTTGATTCTTCATTCAATATGTCCTATTTCAGAAAAAAAAAATTCAAGCAAACTATAATAAGAATAATCTTATCACACCCCACGCTCTTACTGAGGAGGAAATTTAAGAAGTGATTTTCCCAAAGTCTTAAATCTGCCTACAGGAGAAGTAAGACCAGAACCGGATCTCTTTAAGTTTAGTCCTTTAAACTATGCCAAACTGTCTCCCAACTAAAACCAGATTTATATCATATGTAAATTAGAAAAGTGCTAAAGATACTTGGGGAGACCGTATCTTCTTCCTCCTCTAAAGGACACTATTTTAAAATATGTTGTTGACATAATTAATAGGAAAGAAAGGAGGGAGAGAAGGGGAAAAAAAGGGAGGGAGAGGAGAGAGAAAAAGGAGGGGAAGGGTGTCAAAACCTTCTCGTTTCTAGAATCTTATGAATCCTATTATACTTTCAGTTCCACTTCCACACAAAATTTTATGACAACGGAAGAATCTTTGAATCTTTTCAACTTCCTCCTACTCTGAAAAAGATATTAAGAGTCAAACACTAAAATTGACAGGGCCATTAAAACATGACAGTGAGTTTTTACCAGTATTCCCTCTAATCTGACAGTTCAGATCATTCCTCATTTCATCAGAGTCACTGAAAACTTTTTAACTACAAAGTCAGACTGTATCCTTGAAACTAGAGTCGATTTCTACACTTATTCTAACTTAAGTTCTCTTAATAATTTCTCTCTCAATTTAAGAGCACAGCATATTACATTTCTAGAACAGATTTCATTGATGAGGAGTTGTCAGAAATAAATGAGGTGATATATGTGAAAGTACTCTGTAAATTTGAATTTATTATAACACCTGGAAGGTATTGTGTGAAAAAAAAAGTCTATAAATGTGTTGCTTATGTGAATACCACCATTCTTAGTGGTAAATCATTAAATGCATTTCCTTTACAATCAAGAGTGAGACAAGGATGTCTACTATCATTACCTCATTTTAACACTATAATAGAGGTTCAGGTCAGTGCAATAAGACAAAACTTATTAAGGAAAAAAAACAATAAGAATGGCTTAAGAAGCAAAACTGTCCTAATTTACAGATTATGTAACTAAATAGCTGATTTAATGCCAAGGTTTTATTAACGCTTATTCAGCTTTGTGCAAAGTATCCAGAATGGAAACTTTATTGCTGAGACTGTGAGGTATGATGTTAGATACTATTCTAGAAATAAAAATGATAGAATAGGTACATCATACTCAGTGACCTTAAAAGTCATACATGGCAGCATAGAGCTCATATGGCTCAAATTGAATACAAAAAGGAAAGGAAAGTGGGTGTACAAACTTGAGAAGAATATTTAATCTAAACTATTTGTGATTATCACCACCATCATAGGTTTTCCTGCAAGAGGACTGGACTACTAAATCACAGCAGCTCAAGAGGAAAAGGAATTGTGTCAGTTACAAACTAAGTGGTCCACAAAGCAGGACCCCAACAAATTTTGGTTTCTCCAACATTTTCTCATATATTCATCTCTCCTCTCCTCCATCATCAAAGACAGTTGAAAAGTTATGTTTGGGTAATATATATTTTAGTACAATATTAAAAGCCTTAAGAAATTTTATTAACTATCTTGAATTCTGAAATGTTTTTAATATGATTTTTCTTTTTTGGTTTTCCACATTTTCATGAAATTCAGTGTGATTTAAGCTACTTAGCAATTATAATGTATCTTAGAGCTACATTTTCATAACATTTTTTACTCAGAAAGAGTTTAAAACTGTGTAATCATATTACAAAACACACACTGATAATCTAAAATGGCTACAGAAGCTATGGGAATGTATACCAAATACTTTCTAGTGAATTCAAGGCTGGATTATTGGGTATCAACTACTTAAATGTACCAACTATTTAACTTTTATCTTTGTGTTTAGTAGTGTTTTGGATGTTTCCCCTCTAAATCTTACATAAGGAGGCAAATACTGGTTTACTACAATGGAGCAAAACTGTGAGGTAAAGGCTGCAAGCACATCGAGCCATCTGTTTCAGATATGTGAAACAAGTTTCTAGATTCAATCAGAGACAAATTGCAAGAAAAGTTACTGAATGGCTGAAAATATACTAAAGTCTAGGAGAAAAACGGTGCTCCATATACCATAAACCAGACCTTTCTAAATAACTTAAGAGACTATATAAGTTTTGATATCTTCCTGATACAAGCCAGACACTAGCTTGTAAAATTTCAAAACTGGTAGAAAAAAATCTTAATAATTACATTTCCTTTTTACAAGCATATAATGAATAAGATACATTTTTTGTGATATTTGATGGTTTGGGGCATTTTAAAGACTAGATGACATATCACCTTCCAGAAATCAGTACACTGTCAGACTTTAAGTTAGTAATATATTTCTAGCTCTAAATGATATATTCATATAAAAATAGACTTCTGATCAGTGTGTACATTTATAATCCTCCAATATGGCTACATCAAAAGAAAAGAAATGGGGGGAAAAAAAAGACAAGATAGGAGTAGGTAGAAGGCTAAAACACAAACATGCAAGAAGGATTTTAATCAAAGTGTTACATTTGCAGAACATCAATCCTACTTGATTAGCACATGTAAGCACTGCTTTTATAAGTGCCATTTTTTTAAAAAGTAAATATAAAATGATATTGATATGTGAGTGTATTTCTGACTATCTACTTACTAATCTCTGCTACTTAATACTTAACTAAAGGCTAAATTTGATAATTCAGAAATGTGTAATCTGGCTTGAAAATTAGCCATGGTATTTGTTGTTTTTCCATATTATTACAAGATTTTTGTGTAGCTCACTATTCATTCACCATCTTTACTGGAATGGCAGCTAAGGACAAATACTGAATATACGCACCACACTTTGTAGGACATTTTAATTTGAGGATAAAGGGCAAAACTTTTTTTAATGGAAATTTTGCAATTTTGAGTCTCTAGCCTCAATTAGCATGGACAATACAAGTTAATGATATACAATGATTTGAAAAGTTATTCTGCATTTCTAACAGAACTTTGAGACACGAATAATCTGATAACTATTCTCCACTAATAAAGTCTTTTTTTTTTTTTTTTTAATTTAAGCAAGGCCTATTTACTGAAAATCAGGAAACAGTTTTCTTCCAAGTCTACTAATAATGAGAGAGAAGAAAGATTTCAAAACAGGACATTAAAAACTGCACAAAGATGTGACAGAACTCAGAGGATATCAACAGTATCAGAGAACCTGCCAGTATCCAAAACAGGTGCCAGGCTGTTTCCTCCTTTTGCCTGCTGTCAAAAACTGCAACAACTGCCACATTATCTTGTCAGGCAGACAGAGTCATCAAGAACCCTCTGAGCCTTCACTGCAGTAGCCTAAGAGGACCTTTCAGTGCCTTTCCTGTTAGCATCAAAGCCAAACTGAAGTCAGACGATGCCCCCTCCCTCACAAGAAGGTACAGAGCACGCAGCCCGAAAGTCACCTTCAGGACTCAGTATGGAGGATCTGGTGGTGTTAGTGTAAAGGACAAACAATGGCACAAGGCAAATAAGAAACGCAGACAGAAAGAAAATCGAAAAAACTTTAAGATGCGTTCTTAGAATATAGCCCTGAAAAATAAGTTAGAAAAAAATAAGGCAGAGGGCCCTACCTTGCAGATCTTGTAGAGAGATTCTTGGCCATCTCCTCCAGTATCTTTGAAGTAATCGTGTGCAGGAAATGTACGATGAATATCTCGAGTAATAACACTCTCCTGGGCTGAGTCCTAAAAAAACAGTAGAGTTGGTCATTAATCTAAATTTTCTTAATTATGAAAAATAGTATGCGCATGTTAAAACATTTCCAACAGCACAAAAAATATTTGCCACTTCCTCCATTAAAAAAAAAGACAAAAAAACCTGCCTTCCTTCCCAGATGCCTAGTTCCATTCACCAGAGATATTATAAATACCACCGACAGTTTCTTTTGTGTCTTTCCACCCATTTATCTCTAGATGTGTGAATCCATATTTATGTGAGGGGGAGAGGAGAGAGGGAAGTTGCATACACCCACAAATAGACATAAGCTCTCTGCTCTTTTCACTTAACAGGATAACTGATAAAATATTTTGTATTGCTACATGTAAATGTATTTCATTCTCTTTAAGAGCAACTATTAAAAAGAATGAGATACATCTGGATATAGACATACCACAATTTATTTAACATTTTCTTATCACTGATGTTTTGTATTTTTTCTATTTATATCACAAATATTATCACTAGGAATATTTCCATACATACATGTTCAAGACAGATTCCTAGAGGTGGAACTGCCAGGATACTGGATATACGCATTTCCATTTAAGGTACTTTCCCTTCAGAGTTGTTGTACCACACATAATCCAAACAATGATAGTGTCTGTGTTTTTCCACATCTGCCCCAAACCAAATATTATCTGACTTTTTAGAGAATCTGATAGGTGAAAACTCAGACCATAGTCATTTAAAAAATACAAAATATTATCAATCTTTCCTCCCAATAGGTAAATTACCCGACTCATTTGCTTCAGAAAATAAAAAGTCCCCAAACTAGCATCCTAAGATGACATACATTTTAAATACAAATCCAGAGGCTTTTCTTTTCCAGACAGATTTAGGATCTAAAAGTTCAAAACTGAGTAAGTTCTAAGCTTTAAAAAAATTGATTAAAAAAAATGATTAATCATTCACTTGATTTTATTCTTCTCAATGTTTGTTTTATATGTTTAAATGTCAAGAAAATAGAACGAGACTATTTCTAGCAACCCCAATAATGAAAATATTCTCCACAATTAAAGAAGCATCAATGATTACTAATGCAAATTAAAAGTGTTGTTTAATATCTTGTTTCCATATTTGAACAAATCCCCTCTTTCAGTTAAAATTAAGAAAAAGAAAAAAATGTTTAATATATGAGTTACTTTAATAAATGCTATTTCTCTTTCTTTTCTAGCCGAAAAGTATATAAGGAGGAGTAGCTGAGGAGCTCTAAAGTTAAGCCAGTGCCTTCTCTTGCTGCCTTTTTCATTTCAGCTGCCATATCATGCAGGGTGGTAATTAGATCGTATATCATGTGGAGAAACAACTAAAAGTGAAACATTCCAAATCTGCCAGCAAACACCAAACATATTATAA
Source organism: Bos indicus (assembly GCF_029378745.1). Classification (NCBI taxonomy): domain Eukaryota; kingdom Metazoa; phylum Chordata; class Mammalia; order Artiodactyla; family Bovidae; genus Bos; species Bos indicus. The sequence goes on along the minus strand of NC_091775.1, from coordinate 56,710,460 downwards.
ATCAGTCCAGAGGAAATTCTGATGGCTTATAGGAATGGAATGCTAAAGACAAATAAAAATGAAACTTTCAAAAAATTACCATACCTTAAATAAAAGAATACATAGAAAGTTTACATTTATCATGGCCAATGTAGTTTCTAATGGTACAGACTATTGGGGCAAGGTGGGGATACAGAACAAGGTAAATATAAAGGCAATGTATATGGAAATGTATTACAAAATGAATGATTTATCTGGTCTGATATTGAGTCTAAGCAGGTGAATCTGGTACCGGGCAGATGAGTTTTCACTGTCCAGATTTCCTCCATCAGTGGGTTTTCTTTTTGGTAAGTCTCCACTGACAAACTCTTTGAAAAAAACAGCCAATGAAAATGTTACTCCTCCCAAGTTGAACTATTTTAGGGGCTAACATGTGTCGACTGCTTCACAGGATAACTCACTTTTCACTTTCTGAGATGCTGCGGGAAAGAAATCATTGGACTATATTCCCTAGAAACTGCCTACTCTGTTGGTATCATGCTATGTTTAAATGGTGCCAACAGTCTGATTCAGAGAAAGAGAAATTTATCAAAAATTTCTAGGATATAACTGCATAATATTGTCAATTTTTTCTACGAATAGTTGAATCTTCCTTGTTTGTTTTAAAAAGTAAAGGGGCAAAATCAAATGAAAATATTGGGTTGGGCAGAAAGCTTGCTCGGAGTTTTCCATAAGATGTTATGGATAACCCATTAAAAATCATAGACTCTTCTGCACTTAATAAACTTTACCTTGCTATGATTACTTTTAAATGCTTTCTACATATGTGTTTCTAGAGTTTTCTTCCTACATATTGCTCTCAGTTGACTAAGGGAACAATTTCTGGAACTTCACTTTATAAACTAAACAAGCTATTTTTAGCTACATTATTCACTGATGCCTTTCATTTAAGTGAAGGTTAAGAAGTACACTGAAATGAAGTGAAAGTTACTCAGTCATGTCCAACTCTTTGCAACCCCAAAGGAGTTCTCCAGGCCAGAATACTGGAGTGGGTTGCCTTTCACTTCTCCAGAGGATCTTCCCAACCCAGGTCTCCCACATTGCAGGCGGATTCTGTACCAGCTGAGCTACAAGGGAAGCCCAAGAATACTGGAGTGGGTAGCCTATCCCTTCTCCAGAGAATCTTCCCAACCCAGGAATCGAACTGGGGTCCCCTGCACTGCAGGCGGATTCTTTACCAACTAAGCTATCAGGGAAGCCCTAAGAAGTACACTGCTGCTGCTGCTGCTGCTGCTAAGTTGGGTCAGTCGTGTCCGACTCTGTGCGACCCCATAGACAGCAGCCCACCAGGCTCCCCCATCCCTGGGATTCTCCAGGCAAGAACACTGGAGTGGGCTGCCATTTCCTTCTCCAATGCATGAAAGTGAAAAGGGAAAGTGAAGTTGCTCAGTCGTGTCCGACTCTTCGCGACCCCATGGACTGTAGCCTACCAGGCTCCTCTGTCCATAGGATTTTCCAGGCAAGAATACTGGAGTGGGGTGCCATTGCCTTCTCCGAAGAAGTACACTAGACTCTGTTTACACACTATTATGAATGAAATTGCTAGAGAAAATAATAGTGTTTTCAAAGCAAAAGCTGAAGTTAATCATCTTCCAATTACCCATACTGTTAAGAATAGGAATGGTACATATTCAGGAACCCACATCTAATCCCCTGAATTTATCCACTCAATCATTAAATTATTTGAGTCAGGGAATCACTAAACCTAACATTGCAAAAGGAAGACAAAATGATTTTTCTCTTCAATATTCATCCCTTCTTTAAACTTATTCCAATTATAAGAAATACATAAAATGAACAGAGGACAAAAAAGAAGCCAAGTAACTGACCATCCAAATATCTAGAGTTAAAACTTTCATGTGAAAATCTCTCTTAAAATATGGCCAAAAACATTTTATAAGCACAACCAAAATTGATATGAGGTCATGTTCTTGGAAGGGCCCCATAAACAGTCTCAAATCCTTACAATTACTCTTAGAATGACAAGAGGGAAGAATTCACTTCCTGACAGGTGGCGAATTCACCAGTATCTAGAGACTCACAACTTTACCCACAATTTACTTCCCCGGGGATGTATGTCCCATTCTGATCTTCAGTCCAATATGGTGGCTCAGTGGCTCTGGGCCCAGTCAAACTCATTGGGTCTATTTCCGGCTACTTCACGTAACAACTATAGAAGCTCAGACAAGTTATTTAATCTCACTAAACTCAGTTTCCTCATCTTTAAAATGGGGTGGTCATACCAAATTCATGTTGTTTAGAATAAGATAATGTGTTTAAAGTGCTTAGCACACTGCCTACTATCAAGTGAACACGTTAATCTGTGTAGTTGCTAAGTTGTGTCTGACTCTTTGTGACTCCATGGACTGTAGCCTGCCAAGCTCCCTGGTTCATGGGATTCTCTAGGCAAGAATACTGGAGTGGGTTGCCATTTCCTCCTCCAAGGGATCGTCCTGACCCAGGGATCAAACCCACCATCTCCTACACTGGCAGGCAGGTTTTTTATCAGTGAGCCACCAGTGAAGTCTCCAAATCTAAGAATACTCATTAAAGAAATAAATTAAAAAAATAATAATTATTCCTCCTTCTCATTAAGGATCATGTTCAGCTGTTTAAAATTGTGGTGAATTTATTTTTAGACATCCTTCTGTATTTGTACACTTTAAATAATGAAATAAATCACTGTTTTTCTTCAGATATCATAAACACTGTGATTATGAAACCAATTTCCTTTGAGCTTTCAGCGTGATGAGGCACTAATGCATATACACCCTCTTCTAAATTTTCTATCAGGCATCTTATGTATATTATGTCTGAAATTATCCTGGTTTCTATTAGCCCATGATGAAAAGCAAAAGTGAACAATTATTTAGATAAAGTGGTGTTTAACCCAATATGCAATGCTGGGGCCACTAACGCCAGTGTGAACACTCTGGCTCCAGCTTTGCATATATTCATGGAAGAAAAAAATATACCCTGAAAGGAGACTGGCAAGCACAGAGTACAGCAGAAGCTAAATTTGCCACAACAGTTACCGTTTTCATTCTTTACTTCAGAATTCAGCATCTGAGGATCAGCGAGGGGTTGAAGTCACGGTTAGGGACAGAACAAATGCCACCGTTTCTAATACAAGTCTCCCTGCTGGACCATCACCATCAAGAAAATCACTGGTAGGCAAAGTCCTTAAGATCATCTTCTATCCTGCCTAAGGAGGCATCAGCTTGGGCCACACATACAAGCTGACTCAGAGCAGAAACAGTAGTGAGAGGTTTGGAAGAAAGTCTTTTCTTTCTTCCTTGAACCACACTCCCCTGATACTACCACCACACAGAAATGAAATTTCTATTGAGTTTATCCTTTAAGGATTTTCTTTCATTTCCAAACTGCTAAGTCATAAAATAAAACTTATCTTTAACAATACATGAATCTCTAGTGTGATAAAATCCATGGCCTGACAAAGGATATATAATTCAACTTGTTGAAGATCAGTTTAAAACCATTGCTAAGAGGTATGATAAGTATCTCAATTAACTCTTGATCATTTTAAGTGGAGACAATTTATAGCCTGTTATCAAGAGGATTATGTAAGTTTTCTTCCGGTATATTGTATATATTCTGACATCTTTCTAATCCTCTTAATTCTTCTTTGAAGACAATCATCACTTACTTGCTTGTTGTGAGAAAGAAATGAATACAGCACTGAAGTGTCAGCAAGTATTAGGAAGACAGGTTTGGATGACCATACCTTATTATTTTTTATGGAACAATTTCTAGGCTGTCAACAACTGGAAAGGTATTCTAGTGAGGAGAGTGTTGTCACATGTGACTTTAGCACCAGATGAAGTGAAAAAGTAATGTCCTGATAAACAAACACCTTTGGCTGTACTCTGATTTGCTACATTTTTACAACTCTCGCTGCACCTTTTCTTATGAATCTCTATTGTCAAATCCAAACTAGAAGTGAATTTTCACTTTTCATTTCAACTTTTAAGTACCATGTCAACTTGTATTATTAGAGATGCCAATGTAGACCAAGCGTAGCCACAAGCAGTCAGCAGATAAATGATTCAGAGCCTAAGAAAAAAAAATTGACCTTAAAACGTGCCTTCTATTCTAACTCCACAGGGATCCTCCTTTAGTTCTATGCTGGAGCTAGATCTGTGGAGAAACATCACAAACTAGTCAGCTTACATGTCCCTGAAAGCAGATGGGTTTGCAGTGGTGGCTCTGATTTATTTGCCTTGATGTTTGCCAAAATTCCAAAGAGGCAGAGATGAAAGGAGAAAACATAAAAAGTTCATTCTAGTTTCAAACATGCTACTAAAATCATGAGCTAGAAACAGTAACACAAAAAGGCTGGATCACTGTCAGCCTTCATTTCTTGAATATGGGCGGGGGGAGTCTCAGCATCAGCAGGGTAATATGGAAGCAAAGAAGTAAATGACAACTTAACCATATTGTTAGCAAGCTGCTTCCTGGGAACTGCACAAACATGCTGCCAGATGTCTCAGAATCAAAGCCTGACACAAAGGTCAAAAATATAAGCCGTATTCTGGCTTCAACTAGAAGGAAATCTCTTAGGGGGAGTAGCAACGGTGAGAACAAAGAGCAGGGGAAAGTGAGGGGACAGGAAGTACTGTCTTCATAAGACCAGTCAATATCCATAACGAATATCTTAATCTTGAAGGGACTGCAGGGAGTGCAGCAGAATTATGTGATTAGAATAAAGCATTTCTTGGGGACTAGAAGACTAAGAAGCACTGTAGCCTATGAGAACGCCTGGATTTCCCTGAAATCCTAGGTAATCCAGTCAGGTACCTCTCCAGGATGAATATCTGAGGTTACTTTTAGACTCCAAATGCATCTATGGCCATATTTGGATATGCCCTCATTCCCAGGACTGCTGACCACTCACTGTCTCAAAATAAAGGTTCAGCTGGTGTACTTGACAGTCTTGGAAACTCGTATCAATGGGCAATGATAAATTCTGCAGCTCTTGTTAAAATGAAGCACAATAACTGAACTCTGTTAGTTCAGATTGGAAAATATGCTAGTATTTTCCAAAGTTAGATTATTAAAAGTATTATTTAAATATTTAAATTATTTAAATCATTAATTATAAAATTTATCAAAACAGTCCTTTAAACTCTTTTAAGATAAATAAAAAATTTTAAGGGCCATATATTTACTAACCATTGTGTAAGAATAACTTTCATTTTTCTATAAAACTTTAAAGAATGCCTCTGATAACCAGCATTTGATAAATATGCCTATTTTCACCTAATCATTACATTTTATCATTGTATTTACCTCATACATACTGCTGCTGCTGCTGCTAAGTCGCTTCAGTCATGTCCGACTCTGTGCAACCCCATAGACGGCAGCCCAACAGGCTCCCCCGTCCCTGGGTTTCTCCAGGCAAGAAAACTGGAGTGGGTTGCCATTTCCTTCTCCAATGCATGAAAGTGATAATTGAAAGTGAAGTCGCTCAGTCGTGTCCGACTCTTAGCGACCCCATGGACTGCAGCCTACCAGGCTCCTCCATCCATGGGATTTTCCAGGCAAGAGTACTGGAGTGGGGTGCCACATACATACGAGTTATTGTTGTAATAGGTTGAATATTTTAATAATTTGTAAAACATTCTATCATTCCTTCAATCATGTTAGATGTGTCTCTTTGCTTCTCAATTAATTGTCTTGAATTGCCAACATAAAAATTGAATATACATTAAAAATTAAGCTTTTTATTTGCTGCATAGTTCAAATCTGTTTATGTATTCAACATCTACTTTTCTGAGTACCTACTAAGAATCAGACACTACTTTAGGAGCAGAGGATATCACTGTTAGCAAGTCAATGTCCCTCCCCTATAGAGTTTGCATTCTTTCAATACAGGAAAGACATAAAAAAACAAGTATATAATATTGTTTAGTGAAAACTACTATAAAAAATAAAACAAGATATAGTGAGGAATGGGATGGTATTTCAGGTAGAGTGGTTTTGCTTCTCTGAGTAAGAATTCAAATATTTAAAGAAAAAGCTTTGTAGGAAAGGCCCTGAGGTGGAACAGGATGCAAATACTTTTCTGAACATTCTCCAGCATGTTGCTGATCTTTATGTTTGCAGATGTCTTCAATGAATTCTTAAACATCACTCTGATACTCTCCTGGATTAACCTGGCTACCTCAGAAATTTGTTAGGATAAATGAGATTACTGTTATGAGATGTTTCAGTTAATATATTTAAATAATGTGTTCCTAGTTACATGTGTCTATATGAAAGCTTACCATTCAAATATTTATTTAACATTATGGGTGAGACATTGTATTAGGATCTACAGGATCAAAAAGGTATAAGACATAATCCATAATGTCCCTAAATTGCTAGAGGTTAAGATTTACTTGTAAAGACAAAATGGAAGGAAACATGTGCTAACAGCCAAGTAAATGATATGAGTAATGTTGGCTATAGGAATTCAGTAAAGAAAGTGATTATCAGATCATATCAGATCAGATCAGTCGCTCAGTCGTGTCCAACTCTTTGCGACCCCATGAATCGCAGCACGCCAGGCCTCCCTGTCCATCACCAACTCCCGGAGTTCACTCAGACTCATGTCCATCGAGTCGGTGATGCCATCCAGCCAGCCATCTCATCCTCTGTCGTCCCCTTCTCCTCTTGCCCCCAGTCCCTCCCGGCATCAGAGTCTCTTCCAATGAAAGTGATTATAGAAGGGATCACATGGTGAAATCTTGAATTTCACCAAGTCACCTTCTACAGGAGATGGAGACTAGGCTGAGCATTGTAGACAAGACAGTCTCAACAAAGCTGAATGATCTCAGAAGAACACAGTGACAAGTGTGGTGTGAGTAGAGGCTGCAAAGCAGGAAAGCACTTGGCATGCCCAGGACATCTGATTCTGACTAGCGACGGAAATTTATAAAAGGGCAAGTTGAGTGGGATCTAAACTATGAAAAGTTAATCTTGAATGAAGATGTTTTAACTTAACCTTGCAAACAAGGAGTTATTTCATCTGCTATGGTCTCTGCAGTCAGTTTTGTGAACTCTTGTTTCAGCTGAGCCTCATCTGCACAACTGCTGTGTAGTGAAGACTAACCTTACCCAAAAAAATGACTGGCTTTTGCCACTGGACTCTAGGAGGTGATCTCTAGGCCCCTGTGATATCAAGTCTAACAGGAAGTCTTTGTTTGCATGTGGGCATGACCACCCAATAGCCTAGCAATGTGACTCATCATGGGGTTTTTGAAGCACAGAGTATTAGTTCTATCTATGGAGAAGCTGGAGGCTAAAGGTCAGTCATATAAACATTACATGAACAATCCCCTATAAAAACTCTGGACAAGATTCAAGTGAGCTTTACTAACTGGCAATACTCCCAGCACATGTTCACATACTGATGTCAGGAAACTACATGGTCCATGACTCCATGGGGAAAGGACAAAGGAAGCACCATGCTTGGCACTTCTCATGGAGTCTGCCCAACATCCTTCATCCCTTGGCAAGCTTTAATCTGTATCCTGTAGCTGTAATATGATGTCACCACAGAGGAGCCGGGCAGGCTGCAGTCCACAGGGTTGCAAGGATTCAGACACGACTGAGAGACTAAGTACGTACACAGATTAGTATCACAGCTTTCATGGAGTTTTGCGATTGTTTCTAGTGAATTACTGAACCTGAGGGTGATTTTGGTTAACACCTTGACACAATTAGTGTTAGAAGCAAGGGCTGTCTTGGGTAGATTATGTTCCCTCTCTTAACTTTGAAGCTGGTTAAATTCTGACAAGTAGGCCATCAACAAATAAAAGTTTTCATTGTCGTATTCTCACCAGTAAATTTTCTCTATTCAACGATACGAATCATTGCCTTCCTTTTAGTCTTTGACAACATATTATTCACAATAAAATAGTCTTCCAATACTGTGTCAATTCAGATGACTTTTCAAAAACTCACTTTTAATGTAGAACCTCAAATGCTGAAAATGTTGGTCTACGATTGACCATCTGGCCATCTGTTCACTGAGTTTCTCAAAAACCTCTAGGTAATTAGTAAAGCCCATTAAATTAAAAGTAGGTCACACAACTATGGATATGATCCTATAACTTGTATAAAGGATCATCTGGAACTTCACAGGAGAGTGAGTGTAAGTAAACAGTACATGCTAAGCTGCTTCAGTCATGTCTGATTCTTTGCAACCCCATGGACTGTAGCCTGACAGGCTCCTTTGTCCACGGGATTCTCCAAGCAAGAATAATGGAGTGAATAGGCGTTCCCTTCACCATGAGATATTCCCGACCCAGGGATCAAACCTGAGTTCTTTATGTCTCCTGCATTGGCAGGTGAGTTGTTTACCACCAACACCACCTGGGAAGCCCAAACTATAACAACAACTCTGAGTAAATGTCAATAACATGCGTATTTTTAAATCCTTTATGATCAATAAAGTTACTCTATACTGGAGTGTGGGTTTTGAAAAAGTCCATTTTTGTATCAAATCAGGTTACATAATTGCCATTTTATTCCTTTATGTAACAGTACATGCTTCCATTAACATAAGATTTTACTCAAGTAGGACTAGAAGCAATGGCACCCCACTCCAGTCCTCTTGCCTGGAAAATCCCATGGACGGAGGAGCCTGGTGGGCCGCAGTCCATGGGGTCGCTAGGAGTCGGACAAGACTCAGCGACTTCACTTTCACTTTTCACTTTCATGCACTGGAGAAGGAAATGGCAACCCACTCCAGTGTCCTTGCCTGGAGAATCCCAGGGACGGGGGAGCCTGGTGGGCTGCCGTCTATGGAGTCGCACAGAGTCGGACACGACTGAAGCTACTTAGGAGCAGCAGCAGCAGCAGCAGCAGCAGCAGCAGGACTAGAAGATGCACTGATTACAACAATAATAAAAATAAAATAGGAAGGGGCAAGAACAGAACAATTTGTTCCTGACAGACTATAAAACTTGTAGTTCTCAATAACAAAGGTCGCTTCAATAATTAAATATTCTAATTCAATCTAGAAAGTGTACAATAAGGTATTTTTTTTTTGTTTTACATATTCTGGTTAATATAGCAACTTTCTTTTCTGATATTGTATTCATAATTCTCTGTTCAAGAGGGTCAATTTTTGTTTCTCCAACAGATTTCTCTGGACGTAGTACAATCCTTTTTGCAACATGGTACATTTGAAATCTGATTAATCCTTTTTGGAACAATGCCAAATAATGAGTAGAAACTAAAGACTTATTCTGCACTGCTTCTCTCTATATGGACTCACAGATGAGCATTACTATTCTAAGACTTGGAAGGTCTAGGTAAATATATTCCAGCTCCTTGACACAGTATATTCCTTTTTTAGTTTCTTTGCTGATTCCTCCTGCCTCCTCCTTATCTGATGGTGTTACATCCTTAGCATTGTTCTGTGCTCACTCTCCGTGCTCTCCCTGGGAAATCACATCCATCTCTGTAACTTCAACTACCATCTGTCTTCTCTCTCCTGGATCTTTACTAAAGTAGAGGCCAAATCTTACTGGTTATCAGAATCATCTGATAATTTATTTCTGAAGCTAAATACGCAGCTTTCACCTAGATATAATCTACTAATATCTCTAAGCACTTCCAGACAATCTGTATTTTTAACAAAGATCTATCCGTCCTTGAGCTAAAGTCCGCTAACTGTTATTTGGAAACTACTGGTCTAACAGACTTACCAATCCACATCTAAAACAAGCCAAACATTCAGTTCAGAATTTCCTATATTCTGATTCTCAGTGGAATGAGTTTCCATGACTGATCTGACATGGAAAGAGTTATTCTAGAAGTCTCCCCTCTTTTTCTCCCTAAATCAATTTGTCCTCTAGTCTTCCACTCTGCTTTTCTAATTAATTGGTACCCATGTCTAAATATCCCCATTTGAGTGGCACCTCAAGGTAGACAATCAGTTCTTACTTGTCTTTGTCTCCCTGGTGGCCTGAGACTTTAGTAGGTGCTTCATAAATGGGTGCTGAATGAATCATAAAAGGGAAGCAGGCACAGGAAGTATATATATGTGTGTGTGTGTGTGTGTGTGTGTGTGTGTGTGTGTGTGTGTGTGTGTGCTTTATATTGAAGGGACTCAAGTTATATAATTTTAAATCTGAGATTTCAATTCTCTTCTAACCTCATTTAGTCAAGAGCAGTGACAAAAGGAAATAATTTGCACCAAAACCAAAGATAAGGAGTCACAAACATCCAAACCAAAAATTCACAGCAAAATGCATACCAAAATGTTCTTGCTCCTACTATCAAAGGAGACACATGAAAATAATTACAGATATTATATAAACTACAAAAAATCAAAATGGATCTATCTTAAAATAGAAGTTAGAAATTCTATCACTATTGCAATTGCCAAAAATCATCATTATGAAAGCTATCTGGAGTTTTCTCACTGAGTTTTACCTCATTTTATATGAAAATTTATAAAAGATTAAAGACACATTCAAGTGCTGCATTTTTTAAAATATTAGTCTTTTTACTTTAAAAGTGAGAGGAAATGAACTACATAATTAATGTGTTCAAAACCCTGTTAGAAGCAAATTGCATTAAGTATGATGTTTTAGAAATCAGAAGTATCCTTTATAGTTAACTCTTTCTCAATAAAATAGCTTGAAGTATTAGACTGAGATCAACATTAGACAACAATCAGGAATCACTGTAACTCTGGATTAGAATATTTAATAGGTTCAGTTTCTTTATTAGTCTTAATTCAATCAAAGGAAGACACAGATCCTTTCTTCTTCGATTTTAGGATCCTTTAGAAAGACTAACACCTTCTATTCTATCTCATAAGAATATGATACTCATAAAATGAGAATTTTTTCATCTTTCAAGCTGCTTGCTATTTAAGTTCTATAACAGTAGCATGAAAGAGTAGAGAGAGAAACAGTGAAAAAGAAAGAGTGCATTGGCTGTCCTCTTTCATTGGTTGTCATCTTTTGAAACACCACCATCTCCTCTGCTTTAATCAACATATGTTTGTTTCTGATTTAAATGCTATACTGCCCACATATTTTTATGTAATTTGTTCCTAATAGATCCAAGTTGCTAAGACAGGATTTCTAAAGTCTGAATTTCTGAGAAAGATAAATATCGTATACCAATGCATATATATGGAATCTAGAAAGATGGTACTGATGAAATTTTCTGCAGGGCAGCAATAGAGACACATATATAGAGAACAGACTTATGGACTCAGTGGGTGGGGGAGGAAGGACAGGGTGAGATGGATGGAGAGAATAACATGTAAGAGTAACTTACATTACCATATGTAAAACAAATAGTCAACAGGAATTTGCTGTGTGACTCAGGGAACTCAGGGTGGGGCTCTGTGACAATCTAGAGGGCTAATGGGAAGGGAGATGGGAGGTATGTTTAAGAGGGAGGGGACATACATTACATATGGCTGATTCATGTTGATGTTTGGCAGAAACCAACAAAATTCTGTAACACGATTATCCTTCAACTGAAAAATAAACAAACTAAAAAAATAAAGTCTGAATTTCTAATGAAGGGAAAGAAAGTGCAACTTCTATAAACATTAAGAAATTGTAAAAGTAACTCCATTTATTTCTCATTTATTAAATGGACATTTGTGGAAGTTACTTCGACTTGACTCAGTGCTACGGGAGCTGAAAGGTTTCTTCCCAGGTGTTTGTCCAGCACTGCTTTTTTATTTAGGCTTAGTTCTGGCTCAGTGGCAAACAATCTGCCTGTCAATGCAGGAGGCTCAGAGATCCAGGTTTGATCCCTGGGTCCGGAAAATCCCCTGGAGGAGGAAACTCACTCCAGCTAAACAACTCACAGCAACTCACTCCAGTATTCTTGCCTAGAAAATCTCATGGACAAAGGAGCCTGATGGGCTACAGTCCATGGGGTTGCAAACAGGTGGACATGACTGAGCGACTGAGCAGAACAACAAAACTACAAATAAAAGATCTTTTATTTTCCAGAGCTTTAAGTGTTTGGTAAGTTATATACAAATAATGGTTCCAATCTTGCAGGGTACTTAGGTACAATTTGTAACTAGTTCATAATATGAAAATAATATTATTCCTCGGAGAAACCAAGCATCATTTAGGTCAGGCAGAACATATTTTCTTTTCTGGCACCATCACCATAGTTCAGGATATTATCGCTTTAAGCTCAGGCTCTTTCCATGGCCTCTAAATCATCCACAAATTTTCTCTCTTTCAATCAGGCTGTGCAATACTTAGGTTAATTTGCCTAAAGCACTGCACTGTTGTTTTGTTGTCATTGTATTTCCATAGTATCACAAATATTTTACTGTTTATTTTTTGTTAATACATAGCTTTTTTTTTAAATTGAAGTACAGTTGATTTGCAATATTGTATTAGTTTCAGACACAGAACAAAATGATTCATATTGGCTGTAGTCCCCTGTGCTATATAGTAGGTCTTTATTGCTTATCCATTTTATGTACTATAGTGATAAAGCACTGTTTTACTCCTAGGTAGCATTCAAATTCCGGAGAAGGCAATGGCACCCCACTCCAGTACTCTTGCCTGGAAAATCCCATGGACGGAGGAGCCTGGTAGGCTGCAGTCCATGGTGTAGCTAGGAGTCGGACATGACTGAGTGGCTTCACTTTCATTTTTCACTTTCCTGCATTGGAGAAGGAAATGGCAACCCACTCCAGTGTTCTTGCCTGGAGAATCCCAGGGACAGGGGAGCCTGGTGGGCTGCCGTCTATGGGGTCACACAGAGTTGGACACGAATGAAGTGACTTAGCAGCAGCAGCAGCATTCAAACCCATCTACAGTATGGTCCCACCTGCTGTCCTCTAATAGAAACAAATCCTTATTCTATTCCATCTGAATCACATCTCATGTCCCTAAGTTTCACTGTTCTTTCAAGTTTTAATGCTTTTGTGTACTTTCCTCTCTCTTGGATGACCCTACTTCCCACATTTTCCCCTTCTGAAATCCTGTCCATTTATAAAGGATCATATCAGACTTCTTCCCTGGTACATTCTTGATGATCCAAAATTAAAATAATACCCTCTTCCTTTATGCTCTGATAATACCAACTTCTATAGACTTAACTAAAACTTACTATGTATTGCCTTGGGGTAAGACATTTTATCTCCGCTAAGCTCCTGGCCACTAAAGATGGTCCCTTATAGTAACCCATACAGTACCCTATGCAGTAGGGGCTAAACAAAAATACCTGTGTAATAAATGATTCTATGACACAAGAAAATGGTCAACCAAAGCAAAAGGGCAGAGAATAAAGAAAGAGCTTGTATTTCTACTTAAGTAAAGGGTGGGTCATGTCCCACACTGAGCCACAAATGAAAACTAGGCTGGGGTAAATTTTCTGTGCTTGGTCACTCATATCTGCCCTGTGAAATGCTTTGAGCTCCCTGGGAACAAGAATGATAAAAAACCACCATAAGGAAGGATGTTATCTATCATCGCCAAATCCATGGTTAACATTTTTACGAACAAGAAATAGATAGTCTCATTCAAAACCCTGCTTTGTCACGGGCTACTCGGAGGTAACTCTGGAGTAAGTCATCACATTTTAGTTCATAATGCTAACTTCCTGATATACAGAAGAGAATCAAAGAAGTCTATACACAGATTTATTATGATCATCAGAAAGCACACATTTTACTTAAATCTATCTTCAACCTAGCAGAGGCTGAAATGCTTTATGAAGATAGTGTTTGCTGCAATTGCCTAAGGAGCCACTGAGCTGGCATTTCGTGCTACGGCTGTGATAATGTGTTCAAGATCATAATGGTAAATAACACAGCCCTGAAACATGACGGGGATAGCAGGACCAAGACACTGTCACAAACACAGCAAATCTAAGCGCCACAGACAGGGAAAGGATTTTGATTCTTTAAACAACATAGACATAGCACTCTGACCCCGGATATCAGTCAAGAGGACACCTCTGCATTTGCCACTGGAGGAATATCTACAACTGCTAGATGTAAGGAAAGAGATGGAGATGGGATGAGGTAAATGAGGCAAAAAAAAAAAGTGGTCTGGCTTTAACCTTGAAAGCAGATATCACAATACCACTATGCAATTACCCCCAGAGAGATCAAGGTCATGTGGGCAAAGGGGAGGAGCAGCAGAGAATGACACTGGAGGGGAGGAGGGCTCAACAATACTTCATGAGCAGAACTCCTGACTTGTTAGCTTTTTTATTGTATTTTACTGAGTGATTAAATAGGGCGACTAGTACAAAAACCAGTGTCATATAAAAAATGTATTTAATCCAATCTGCTCAACTGTAATGTGAGCTTTAGTTGTTTTAAAATTTCATAATTCCAGAAGGGTTAGAAACTACTGTGCTCTGGCCCAGCTTTTGGGTTCCCACATACAATACAGGATGCCCAGTTCAACTGCTTGTGATTTCATATTGCATAGGGCTGACTTACTTGTTACTTGAAAACATTATTTTTATATCTGAAATTAAAATTTAACTGGGCATCCTATATTTATATTTTTGCTAATTCTGGAAGTCTTATCCAGATGACTATTGTCACAGTACTTGGCAGATCAATTTCTGAGTACTGCTCTCATATTATTCTGTTCAAGTTGCTTTTAAATACTTGGTCGAGTGAAAGTGAAAGTCGCTCAGTTGTGTCCAACTCTTTGTGACCCCATGGACTGTGTTCATGGAATTCTCCAGGCCAGAATACTGAAGTGGGTAGCCTTTCCCTTCTCCAGGGGCTCTTCCCAACCCAGGGATCATACCCAGGTCTCCCACATAGCAGGTGCATTGTTTACCAGCTGAGCCACAAAGGAAGCCCAAGAATACTGGAGCGGGTAGCCTATCCCTTCTCCAGTGGATCTTCCCGACCCAGGAAGGTACCATATTTGATAGAAACCAGTCACATTTGACTTCTCAAAAAAAGCTGTATTAAATTTACTTAAACATTGAGAAAATATTAGTTAAAAGCCACAGATATTGATATGAATAGAATTAGAAAGATCTGTTCAAAACTATAAAAGACTGAGAGGAAAATGAGGACATCTATACAACAATGGACAGACACCATTATTAGTGTGAATACCAAGCCTGTGAGGCACAGAAAAACTGAATTGATGACCTGGAAAATAAGATCAAATTAAGATATAGCGGATTGATCTGAGGTTCCTGCAGACATGAAGGCAGGGAACAGATAAAGATTCTTCTCAGTGAATAGAAGACAAAGATGCTCAGAATGTTTACTTAGTCAACATTGTCTCTACTCTGTTCAAATGCCAAATAAAACTTGATCAATTAACATCTGAAAAACGTTTCTGGTCTAAGAAGAAAATGGCTTCAAAATTAGCAGAATGACATAAGCCTGCACCTGAGTTTTTAGTACTCTACTCTGCCTTATCAAAGGACAATATATTGCCCCTGATATTTACATACCAAATATTGATATGAAGAAGTATCAGAACAACTTGAAAGGCTTGGTGGGTATGGTGGCCCGGGGACAAGCAACTTTTACATAGAACTTCAATTCAGGAAAAATGAAAATTTATGGGTTTCATATTTTAAATGATTTTTTAATTAAAATTTTAAGTACATAAATGTTAGCATCCATTTCTTAAATATTCTTTTTTCAGATAAGATAGACTTAATTTTTTTTTAATTTTATTTTTTAATTGGTACAAAATTGCTTTACAGTTTTGTGTTGTTTATGCCATACAACAATGTGAATGAGTCATAATTTTATCTCCCATCCCTCCCTTCCCTCCCCATGCTGCTGCTGCTGCTGCTAAGTCGCTTCAGTCGTGTCCAACTCTGTGCGGCCCCATAGATGGCAGCCCGCCAGGCTCCCCCGTCCCTGGGATTCTCCAGGCAAGAACACTGGAGTGGGTTGCCACTGCCTTCTCCAATGCATGAAAGTGAAAAGTCAAAGTGAAGTCGCTGAGTCTTGTCTGACTCTTTGCGACCCCATGGACTGCAGCCTACCAGGCTTCTCCATCCATGGGATTTTCCATGCAGGAGTACTGGAGTGGGGTGTTCCCTCCCCATATTCCACCCCTAAAAGTCATCACAGAGCACCAGACTGGGTTCCTCGTGTTATTCAGCAACTTCCCACTATTTGAGTGTATATATATGTCAATGCTACTTTCTCAATTTGTTCTATCCTCATCTTCCGCTTCTGTGTCCACAAGTCTATTTTCTACTAGTTTCTTCAATACCAGTTTTTCTAGGTTCCATACATATGTGTTAATATATGATACTGGTTTTTAGCTTTCTGACTTACTTCATTCTGTGTAAGAGACTTTGGGTTCATTCGCTTCACTACAATGCACCTATGCGCACCTTATCTTTGACAAAGGAGGCAAGAATACACAATGGAGAAAAGACAGCTTCTTCAATAAGTGATGCTGGAAAAACTGGATGGCTACATGTAAAAGAATGAAATTAGAACACTTCCTAACACCATACACAACGAAACTGTAAAGGATTAAGGACTTTAACATCAGAAACTATCAAGCTCTTAAAGGAAAACATAAGTAATACATTCTTTGACATAATTCACAGCAAGATTCTCTGACCTACCTCCCAGAGTAATGGAAATAAAAACAAAAATAAATGGGATCTAATACAACTTAAAAGTTTTTACACAGCAAAGGAAACTGTAAACAAGATGAAAACACAACCCCTCAAAATGGGCAAAAATAACTGCAAACCAAGTAACTGCCCAAGAATTAATTTCCAAAATATATAAGCAGCTCATATAGCTCAGTATCAGAAAAACAGATGATCCAATCAAAAAAAAAAAAAAAAGGGCAGAAGGGGGCAGAAGACCAAAACAGACATTTATCCAAAGAAGACATACAGATGGCCAATAAACACATGAAAAGATGCTCAACATTGCTTATTATTAGAGAAATGTAAATCAAAACTATAAAGAAGATTCACCCCACACCAGTCAGCATGGCCATCATAAAAAAAAAAAAAATCTAGAAAAAAAATGCTGGAGAGGGTGTAGAGAAAAAGGAACCCACCTGCACGGCTGGTGGGAATGTAAACTGATGCAGCAACTGTGGAGAAGAGTATGGAGATTCCTTTAAAAACTAG
The DNA here is from genome assembly GCF_029378745.1 of Bos indicus. NCBI lineage: Eukaryota > Metazoa > Chordata > Mammalia > Artiodactyla > Bovidae > Bos > Bos indicus. Next base: position 56,693,306 of record NC_091775.1, on the reverse strand, counting down.
GAGTAAATCTACCATGTTAGTCACTCAGTTGTGTCTGATTCTTTGAGACCCCATGAACTATAGCCTGCCAAGCTCCTCTGTCCATGGAATTCTCCAGGCAAGAATACTGGAGTGGGTTGCCATTCCCTTCTCCAGGGGAGCTTCTCGACCCAGGGATCAAACCTGGGTCTCCTGCACTGCATTCAGATTCCTTATCATATATCCCATTACTGAGCATATACCCTGAGAAAAACCACAACTCTAAAAGACACATGTACCTCAAATTGCAGCACTATTTACAACAGTCAGAACATGGAAGCAATCTAGATGTCCACTGACAGATGAATTGATAAAGAAGTTGTGGTACATTTATACAATAGAACATTACTAAGCCACAAAAAGAAACAAGTTTGAGTCAGAGGTGGATGAACCTAGAGCCTGTAATACATAGTGAAGTCAGAAAAAGAAAAATAAGTATCATATATATATGGAATATATAGGAGAACAGACTTGTGGACACAGCAGGGGAAGATATTATTGTTCAGTTGCTAAGTCACGTCCAACTCTTTGTGACTCCACAGGCTGCAGCACGCCAGGCTTCCCTGTCCTTCACTATCTCCCAGAGTTTGCTCAAACTCATTCCATTGTGTCAATGATGCCATACAATCATCCCATCCTGTCAGTCCTTCTCTTCCTACCTTTAAACTTTCCCAGCACCAGAGTCTTACCCAATGAGTCAGCTCTTTGCATGAGATGGCCAAAGTATTGGAGCTTTAGCATCAGTCCTTCCAATGGGAAGGTGAGAACAGGACAAACTGAGAAAGTAGCATTGACGTAAATACACTATTATGTGTAAAACAGTTAGCGGGAATTTGCTAAGTAACACAGGGAGCCCAGTCTGGCCCTCTGTGATGACCTCACGAGGTGGGATGGGGGGAGCGGAGAGAGACTCAGGAGGGAAGGGATATATATTAATAAAATTATGACTGATTCATGTTGTTGTACAGCAGAAACCAACACAAAACGGAAAGCAATTTTCCACCAATTAAAAAATAATTTAATTTTTAAAAATTTAGGTGGTAAAGCCAACTGAAAAGTATATAATCTTTGACCAGTTACTTAATGTCTCTAACCTTTGTTTTCTTCAGCCTCACTACTTCTCCAACAAAACAATTATGCTAATTCTAAATTTCAGAATTTTTTTTAAGATTAGATATTATATATGCCAATCATAGTACTTGGCACATAACAGGTATTCAACTCATGGCAGATATCATTAAGTCTGAAATCCTTTTGCTTTTTTCCTATAGCATGAGGGCAGTAATTTTAGCACCTGGAAGCTGGGTAACTGCTGAAGCTTTTGGATGCTACCAGGCAACCAGATCATACCCAAAACTTCTCAGATAGAGTTACGGTGAAAAGACTGGGAGTTAGTGAAAATATGGCAATTCTTGGCATTTCTTTGTAAGCCATGGGAACTTCAAATCTCCATTTCTGAATCATGATAATGATTTGATGTTCAGTGTGGATGAGCAAGCATGCTCACTCATATACAATTCTTTGGGAACCCATGGACTATACCTTGTCAGGCTCCTCTGTTCATGGAATTTTCCAGGCAAGAATACTGGAGAGGGCTGTCATTTCCTACTCCAGAGAATCTTCCCGATGCAGGGACTGAACCCACGTCTCTTGTGTCTCCTGCATGGGCAGGCAGATTCTTTACCACTGCTCCAACTGTTCTGAAAACTTCTGCTTCCGACAGACAAACATACATCTATATATGGGGACGGTCAAAAATGTTTGACTACCACTGCCTTAGAACACACTAGGATTTCAAGGAGCCCTGATACTGTTTAATATTTATGAGACACAAATAAGCAAGAAAGAAGAGAGCATTTAACTCCTTTAAAAAGGAATTTTTAGGGCAATCATGAGACAGAGTTGCCAAATATGGGCTCTAAAACATGGATACTGGGATAAAGATATAAAAATCCTAGCTTCAATCCATATGGCTGTATTAAGATCAACTACCTTCAAACAGCTACAGAACAAAACACAGCTGGTAAGCTAGATTATATACATTCTTAACTGAGCAAGACAAGTTCATTTTTTTTCTTAAAAAAACAAACAAACAAACAAACACACTTGTATGTTTTCTTTTTATTTTCCTACCACACTGAACAGGCACATGGGGTTCCCTGACTAGGGACAGAACCTGTGCCCCCTGCAGTAGAAGGGCAGAGTCTTAACTACCGGACCGTCACGGAAGTCCCCTCATTTTTTCTGAATGGCTATTTCCTTTTAAAAGCATTTGGGAACCTATATGCAAGACAGCAAAAGAGACACAGATGTAAAGAACAGTCTTTTGGACTCTGTGGGAGAAGGCGAGGGTGGGGTGACTTGAAGAGAATAGCACTGAAACATGTATATTATCATATGTGAAACAGACTGCCAGTCCAAGTTCGATGCATGAGACAGGGTGCTCAGGGCTGGAGCACTGGGATGACCCTGACGGATGGGATGGGAAGGGAGGTGGGAGGGGAGTTCAGGATGGGGAAAACATGTACACCCATGCCTGATTCATGTCAATGTATGGCAAAAACAACTACAATATTGTAAAGTAATTAGCCTCCAATTAAATAAATAATTAAAAAAAAAAAAGCATTTGGGAAATATATAACTTGATGCACTAGTGACAGGACTTTATAAATAGAATTTGATATAAATCCTTTTTGTGTAAGGAATTAGAGATTTACATAATTTGAGACTTCAAAATATCAGCTATCCTGATAGCTCAGTTAGTAAAGAATCTGCCTCCAATGCAGGAGACTTCGGTTCACTTCCTGGGGTGAGAAGATCCACTGGAGAAGGGATAGGCTACCCACTCCAGTATTCTTGGGCTTCCCTTGTGGCTCAGCTGGTAAAGAATCCACCTGCAATGCAGGAGACCTGGGTTGGGAAGATCCCTGGAGAAGGGAAAGGCTACTCACTCCAGTATTCTGGTCTGGAGAATTCCATGGACACAGTCCATAGGGGTGCAAAGAGCTGGACACAACTGATCGACTTTCATTTTTTTCACTTTCAACGTGTATAATACAGATGCTGTAGTTTGCAATGCTATTTTTGGTTATGAAAAAGAAAGACCAACAATGGATTAAAAAGACACACATAATTTTTAAACAATGATGCACCATGGGTTAGAAATGCTTAAAGGAAAAAGTTCTAGCATTAAGACAGAAAAGACTTAAGGAAACTAAGTCTCTGTAACAAACTGAACTCTATCTTATCTTCAAAGACACCCTCCTTCAAACACCTTATGGATTCTGCCCTCAACACTCCACTGAAACTGCTTAGAGATTGAGATGACCTTTAAATTGTCAAGCACAAAGGCTATTTGTCAGTGTTCACACTGTGTGAAGTAGACAGCATTTGAGAAAGCTAAATGTTCCTTCCTTTTGTGTGTGTACGATGAGAACCGTTAAGATCTACTCTCTTAGTGATCCTTAAATGCACAATTTACTATTATTAACTATAGTTACCACGCTGTATGTTACATCTCCAGGACTTATTTATTTTATAATCCATTTCTTTTTTCTTGAACCTCCTCCCCGACAGGCTCCTGAATACCACTTATCTGATAGTCCTCTCATCTCTTTACAGTTTCTCAGCCTCTTTTGCCAGCAAAACTTCATATAACTTATATAAACTTCATATTTTCAACCTTCTTCCTTTTTAACCAACACTATCCTTTTGATTTTGTATTTACATATAAGGCCTCACCTTTAAGCCATTCATGAATGATTCTCAAATTATGTCTCCAGGCTTCAGACCTACATTTTAAATTGCCTACTGAGCATCTCCACCTGGTTGCCCTACAGGTACCTCAAACTCAGTGTGTGAAAAAACAAAGTCAGCATCTTTTCCCAAAAGTATCTCAATATCTTCGCTGCTGTTTTTCAGTTGCTCAGTGGTGCCCGACTCTCTGTGACCTAATGGACTGCAGCACGCCAGGCTTCCCTGTCCATCACCAACTCATGGAGCTTGCTCAAACTCATGTCCATTGAGTCAGTGATGCCATCCAACCATCTCATCCTCTGTTGTCCCCTTCTCCTGCCTTCAATCTTTCCCAGCATCAGGGTCTTTTCTAATGATTTCGCTCTTCACATCAGGTGACCAAAGGACTGGATCTTCAGCTTCAGCATCAGTCTTTCCAATGAATATTCAGGATTGATTTCCTTTAGGATTGACTGGTTTGATCTCTTTGCTGTCCAAGGGACTCTCAAGAGTCTTCTCCAACACCACAGTTCAAAACCATCAATTTTTCAATGCTCAGCCTTCTTTATGGTCCAGCTCTCACGTCCATACATGACTACTGGATTTGACTTTGACTAGTCGGATCTTTGTTGGCAAAATAATGTCTCTCCTTTTTAATATGCCGTTTTTTACTTTGAGGCACTAAATATAGAGTGGTACCATTCATCACAAGGGGGACTAGCTTTGACTAGTTGGATCTTTGTTGGCAAAATAATGTCTCTCCTTTTTAATATGCCGTTGAGGTTGGTCATAGCTTTTCTTCAAAGGAGCAAGTGTTTTTTAATTTCATGGCTGTAGTCACCATCTGCAGTGATTTTGGAGCCCAGCAAAGTAAAGTCTGTCACTGTTTCCATTGTTTCCCCATCTATTTGCCATGAAGTGATGGGACCATTATTCAGCATCTTTGCCTCTCTCATATTCCCTCCCCCTTGTGATGAATGGTACCACTCTATATTAAGTGCCTCAAAGTAAAAATCTAGGAGTCCTCACAGATGTGTCCTCCCATATGACTTTCTGTCAAAACCAGTCACAAAGCCCTGTCTTTTCTTTCTCATAACTGACCCTCAAATCCATCACCATCATGTATTTCATTACTATTGCTCCTTATTTCAGTATCTTTCAGTATTACTTCAGTAACTGAGATTCCTCTTTCTAGGATATTATAACCTTCTTTCCCCTTGAAAATAATTGTTTTGAACACAATTGACTTACCAAAAAAAAAAAAATTCACCATTTAAAACACACAATTCAATGGTGTTTAGTATATGTACAGTATACGCAATGGTGTTTAGTATATGTGATTGTCACTACAATCTAAGTTTAGAACATCTTCATATGCCCTAATTAAACCTCATGCCATTTAGTCATCACATTGTATTAGCCTCATCCCTCTTAGCACCAGGCAACTTCTGCTTTATGTTTCTATATATCAGCCTGTTCTGAACATTTCATATTAACAGAATAATACAATATGTGGTCTTTTTGTGACTGGTTTCTTTCACTTAGTATCTTCAAAGATCAACCCTGAACCATGTACCAATACTTCATTCCTTTTTACTCCTGAATAATATTCCACTGTATGGATATACTACATTCATGGATATACTATATTTTATTTATCCATCCCTTACTTTATAGACATGTGGGATGTTTCTACTTTTTGGCTATTGTAAAGAATACTGCTATGAACATTTGAGTACAAATTTTTGTGTGAACATATTCTCAGTTCTCTTGAATATATACCTAGAAGTGAAATGGCTAGGTCATATGGCAGTTCTCTACCTAACCTTTTGAGAACTGCCAATCAGTTCCAACAAAGCAGCTACACCATTTTAAAATTCCCACCAGCAGTGTATGAAGGATTCAATTTCTCCAAACTTAACTTTTGATTATAACCATCCTAATGGGTATGAGGAGAAGGCAATGGCACCCAACTCCAGTACACTTGCCTGGAAAATCCCATGGACTTAGGAGCCTGGCAGGCTGTAGTCCAGGGGGTCGTGAAGAGTCGGACATGACTGAGCGACTTCACTTTCACTTTTCACTTTCATGCATCGGAGAAGGAAATGGCAACCCACTCCATTGTTCTTGCCTGGAGAATCCCAGGGACAGGGGAGCCTGGTAGACTGCCGTCTATGGGGTTGCACAGAGTCAGACACAACTGAAGCAACTTAGCAGCAGCAGCAATGGGTATGAAGCAGTACCTCACTGTGTCTTTGACTTGCATTTCTCTTACAGTAAATGATCTGGGGTATTTTTTCACATGCTAGCTGGCCATTTGTGTGTCTTCTTTGGAGAAATAACTGATTCAAATCTTTTAGCCATTTCTCACTTTGGATGTCATTTTATGACTGAGTTCAAAGTGTTCTTTATAGATTCTGGATACTAGATCCTTCCAGGTACATGATTTGCAAATGTTTTCCTCCATTATGGGTTGCCTTTTCACCTTTTTGGTAATGTCCTTTGATGTATAAGTGTTCTGGGTGGTTTGCTTGTTTGTTTGTTTTTGATAGGTAGGTAAGGAGTAGATTTACTTAGAGAAACAGTAGATTTACTTAGAGAGAAACATACTCCACAGACAGAATGTGGACCATCTCAGCAGGAGAGAGCATCATCGAAACATGGCGTGGTTAGTTTTTACGGTCTGGGCAATTTCATAGGCTAGTGAATGGGAGTTTTATTTCAAGTATTTCCAGGGAAGAGGTGAGGATTCCAGGGACTGGGTTAGCACCCACTTTTTGATCTTTGATTGTCATAGCTGGAACTATCATGGTGCTGGTGGGTGTGTTATAAAAGTTTTAAAATTTGATAAAGTCAAATGTATCATTTTTTCTTGTTACTTGTGCTTTTAGCTTTGTATCTAAAAAACCCTTGTCAAATCAAATGTCATGAAGATCTACCCCTGTGTTTTCTCCTAAGTGTTTTATAGTTTTAACTTTTACTTTAAGATCTTTCATCTATTTTGAGGTAATTTTTAAATATAATATGAGGTGGGGTTTTATTATAATCTTTTAACCTCTCTACCAACCTTTGGTCTTGCTGCTCAAATGATTCTTCTTAAAAGAAAATGAACAATTTTTCCTGTTGCCATCAAAGTATAATTAAAATCTCTACATGGCCTTTTCATATTTTTGTAGTGATATTTAACTTTGTGAGACTAGAGTAACTGATTAAAACTACCCCCAGGATATGTGCATGTGTACACTAACACATAAAAACATACATGTACACACTCTTGTGTGTAATTTCAGAGTATTATGGCACCCTACTCCAGTACTCTTGCCTGGAAAATCCCATGGATGGAGGAGCCTGGTAGGCTGCAGTCCATGGGGTCGCTAAGAGTCGGACATGACTGAGTGACTTCACTTTCACTTTTCACTTTCATGCATTGGAGAAGGAAATGGCAACCCACTCCAGTATTCTTGGCTGGAGAATCCCAGGGACGGGGGAGCCTGGTGGGCTGCCATCTATGGGGTTGCACAGAGTCAGACATGACTGAAGCGACTTAGCATAGCATAGCAAAACACTAAAATCCATCAAAGACCGCCAGCCCAAAGAATAAAGCCTAAACCCCTTTGCACTCCTTTGGCACTCCATGCCCCCATCATCTTTCCTGACCTACCATCTAGCTTCCTTGTCTTCCAGTCTGCAAACTCTCTCTCACAGGTTAGCATTAAAAGTTCTCTTTTAATATGTCATACTACATTATCACCACATTTCTTTGCACATGCATGCTATTCTTTTCACCCAAAACATATTTCTCATCTCACAAGACTGTTTTAAATGTTAAGTATGATAACTATGCAAATGTACTGGAAGTTAGAAGACATAATGTTTGCTAAATTTGAAAACAAAAGACTTAGCATGTTGGGAAATGACTCTATATTTTATTTCCAGAAATTTGAGTGACTTAAACAATGGTGTTATATCTGTATTTCTTCTTTCAATAGTTAATATTGGAAATCCAAATATGTGTATGTATGGAAATCATACAGAACAAGACAATTTCCAGGTAACAATAATAAGCCTAAGGGAAGGTAAACTGATCACAAAACCAACTCACTGTATAAGTTCCTCTTATAAATTTTTAAGGAAGATTATACTGGTTGATGTATTCATGTGAAATAACACAGAAGAACGAACATCAGAAAATATGATGTTCTGCCTCTAGAAAAAGAAATTCAGTTAAAAAGTTACTAAATTTTCACCTAGATATGTTCACTCCACTATCAGTGATGCTTTCCAGACATCACTTTAAAATGCATCAATTTACTTAAATTTTGTTAAAGTTACCACTTCTGTGTACATATCTGAGGGAAACAAAGTCATTATCTTGAGGAGATACCTGCAACCCCATGTTTACTGCAGGATGATTTACAATAGCCAAGACATGGAAAAAACTAAGTGATCATCATTGAATGAACAGATAAAGAAAATGTGACACATGTGTGTGTGTGCCTAAACATACAATGGAATATTTTTCAGCCATAAAAAGGAGGAAATTCTGCCAGGTGCATAAAACCATAGATGGACCTTTAGAGAATTATGCTAAGTGAAATAAGTCAGATAAAGAAAAATATTATATGATTTCACATATATGTAGAAACTTAAAAAAAAACCCTCATAGAAACAGATAATACATCTATGGTTCCTAAAGTTGGTGGGATGGGTCAAGGTGAGGAAAAGTACATACTTCCAATATTAAGATTAATAAGTTCTGGGGATGTAATATACTACAAGGATGCCATGGTTAAATACTGTACAATGTACTTGAAAGCTGGTAAGAGAATAAATAGCTCTTGAAAACTTATCACAAGAAGAAAAAATTATAATTACATGAGGTAATAGATGTTACAGTATCATGGCAATCATTTCACAATATACGAACACTTCAAATCATTACACTGTCCGCCTTAAGCTAATGTTATACACCAACTGCAGTCCAATAAAACTGGAGTGGGAGAACCTAACACCAAAGGAAAGCTATATCTTGGCAGGGCAAGAAGTGTTATGTCAGCTGAGAATCAACCCTTAAGAATCAGGACAATAGGACAACTAGTTCTAAACGCTGAAGATCTTTGAGAGGAAAAATTCAGGAAGAGAGATGTAAAATAATTAAAGAGTAACTGGGTGAATTCAAGGAGAAATAGTTATCAAAGTAAAGTATGCAAGTATTGCCATTATTACGTGGGAATAGCACGTGAAATCTGTGGAACTAAGACTAAGGGAAGGCATAAGAATAAAGAAATAACTGTAGGGAGCTGAGGAGGGCTTTTCTTAAAATTTATGAAGTAAAAGTATTAGTTGATCAGTAGCGCCCACCCCTTTGTGACCCCATGGACTATAGCCCACCAGACTCCTCTGTCATGGAATTCTCCAGGCAAGAATACTAGAGTAAGTAGTCATTCCCTTCTCCAAGGGATCTTCTTGACACAAGGATCAAATCCAGGTCTACTTGCATTGCAGGCAGATTCTTTACCATCTGAGCCACGAGAGAAGCCCCTAAAATTTGTAAATTTCTATCTTTATAGTCTTAAGGTTTACTAAAATCTCTAATGAAAAAAGTTATAGAACACTGGTATTAACATTTTTGACTCTTTCTAAAGAAATCTAACAAATAAATTAACAGATTGTGATGTTACATTTCACTGAGTTTACTATTTTGGGTCTTCCCAGGTAGCTCAGCTGCTAAAGAATCCACCTGCAATGCAAGAGATCCCAGTTTGATTCCTGGGGTCAAGAATGTGGATGTATTAATATGTATGCAATATGTATTAATCAAGCAGAAGGACAGAAAGAAATAAAATGTTGGTAATTACACGTAAGGGCATAGCTAAAGTCTAACTCTTCATCAAGGTTCAAGCAAAATCACAAATAAAGAGACTTTGCTAAATAAAATGCAAGCTCTATTTCATAAACTTCTTATTATTAAAGCACTCTTTTTTGGAAATGACAAGTACAGTAAACTCATTGATTATTCACTACAAAAAAATTAACTTTCTTTACACAAATTGCCTCAATTTGTTACCTTCTGTGTGGAAGAAAATAATGTGGTACTTCAAAAGTCCTATCGTAAGTAATTATTATTATTATAAAGACAGAATAGTTTATGCTTTTTAATATTTATTTCTGACATTTTAAAAGAAGTTTCCTAATATTACGGTTTGATTTTTAGATACAGTGGACAAAAGAAAACAGCCAAAAAGGCATATATGAGCCATGTTTTTATTTTGCCCATTTTTCTTTTTATGCTTACATATATTTCAACATACAAAAGAATGGTGTTCCCATTATTTAAGCTGTTTCCCACCAGAAAATGTTTTCTTCAGCATTTAACCAAATGTTGGAAACTGAAAAGAGAGAAACTCAATGTGATTGGTTAATTAAGATTTCAAAGAACCTGCTGCTCCCTAGAGGGGAGGCTAATTTCTCATTTATAAAGCCCATTTATAACTCTAGCTCTGAGAAATGGTCCTAATAAAACTCACAGTTAAGTAGGCCTTCAAATGCATACCAGCCATTAACATTTGGGCTGCCTGCTGCTAGCAAAATATTAATATTTGATGCTACAGCATTTTCATTTTATAAGACTACTTAGCATAAATCTGTTTCAGGGTGTTATGAAACAGCTTTATTTATGTGTTAAACAGATTAAATTCCCGTTGTAATGGTTGGTTTTTAAATGACTTGAAAATAGTTTATAGCCACAAAGAATCTATATATTTTCTGATTAGATTAATAGCTGTATTTTGTCCAATAAACACACTACTTTTAAGGCAAAAACAACTTACTGTAGGGACCTTTGAAAAAGAAGAGAGCCAGGATGATAGTAAGGGAGAAAGCCAACTGAAAGAGATAAAACCACTTTACTTTATTATAATGTTTGTAATTTACTAAGAATTTCCTATACATTCTTACTCATTTAATGGGCATAGCAATCTGGCAAGAAGCACAGATAATTACTAAACTACATTAAAAGATGAGAAAACAAAATCTCCAGAGCTCAGTTACATGGCTAGAAAATGGCAGGGCAAGATTAGAATTTAGACTTTGTGTTAAAAAGAATTTGTGCGTGCATTTGTCTAATAGTTGAGCTGTGTCTTAAAGATTCAAAAGCACAGGAGCATATGGGTGTGAGTGTGAGTGTGTGTGTTTGTCTAAACGAGGATGGGGAGAAAAGGGAGGGGATGAGAGGAGAGGGGAAGGAAGCGGGGGAGAAAGGGAAAAATCTCAGGTTAGAAGGACTCTGATGGATAAAAGCACTGACCCATTTCCTTCTTTAGACTGTAACCTCTTTGAGGGCAGGGAATGTGTCTTTGTTCACCACTTAAATCCCAAGACCTACGAGACCTACTGCACAAATAATAGAAAGTAAAAGAGAATAGTGGTAAGGACATAAAAGGAGACAGTTTCAAGAAAGAATACTTAATATCAAATGTCACAAATCTAAGTAAGAACTAAAACAAGGAGACTGAGGCTGACTCTAAAGAATACGGGTGAGGGACAGTGCTTCCCAGTGGCATGATGGAGGGAATACAGTCAAGAGGTCCACAATTTAAATCTCCTATTTCTTCACTTGTGTGTTATTAGAGTGTGAACAAGGTGTTTTAACTATGTTTCTGGGCATAACAGACATCAAAGTGATATTCCATCAACGTTCAGAGAAGGGAGGTAGGAACAAGCCATGTACCAAATATTTTCACATTATCATATCAGTAAAAGAGAGGTAGAAACAAGCTAGGAGAATTCATCCCACCCTTCCTTTCACCTAATGAAAAAAGTCCGACTGCTTTCTTAGGTACGAATAATAAAGTATAACCCTTAGGCTATTTTCACTTGTTCGTGGTATTTAAATATTATGGGGGAAAATGACCATACATTAAACAGTACAACAGCCAATCAGCTGTTTAGAAGATTTCAACAGTTATGTGGCATTTATGCCACATAAATACCTGTAATAATAATAGTAATAATAACAACAACAACATAATGTCTTTTTCTAAGTAATAAAATTACCATACTATTTCAATATGTGACATGTTGTACATGTGGGAAAGCAAATCTGACACAATTTAAATATCAGCTATATTCTCTGAAAAATGAAACTGATGATACTTCCTTTCTGTTTAAGGCTTCAGTCTTCACATCAATAGAAGAAAAGAATTTCTTTATTCTTTGCTCCATCAAAGAATGAAAAGATAAGTCCTGAGATCTAAGAAGGTTGTTATTTTCATTAAGAACAAGATCAGTAAGAACCTTACCACATGAATCAATTAAAAAATGCATAAGAGATTTTAATCTTTCTCATCAAAACGGTACTGTGGAAAACTGGAAAGGATGATGAGTTCTAACAAGCACCATCTTGCTTTATCAAACATCAGTATCTATTTTGTACTACGTATCAGGACTTTTATGGTTATTTGCTTAAAGTCAGTTAATGAGGGTAATATCATGAGAAAAAGATTTAAATTTGTACCATTCTTAATTACAGAATAATTACAGAGAAAGCAAATTTATTACTTTCAAATTCCACTCAGTAACAGCAAGGTCCTAGGGGACCTGCTGTAATGACCAGATAAGGCTGGCTGTAATTAGCATGCTTCCTCTCTGTGTTAATCAGGATGCCCTACTACTGAAGATGGCTCAGAAACATTCTGTTCTTTTAACCATTTAAAACATTCCCTTTCTAATCTGGCTCACATTATTAGTCATAGGCAATGAAGAAAGAATTCTGGAAGCAAAAGCAAATTTCGTTTCAGGAGCTGTTTCACAATCCTTAAGGGTTTAAATTAATGAGGTCTTTACTAAGTTTGGTTTCATCGTTTGCTAAACTTTACTCTGTAGAGCACTTATTACCCTCATATGTTTTCTTGCTGTTTGTTTGCATTCAAGAGTTTATTATGGTAAAAGAAGCAAAACAAGTTTGAGACCAACAGTGGCCACTTCTTATCATTTCTACCTATGTTTCAAAAGCAAGAAGGAAGAAAAAAATAATTGAGACAAAGTTTACCATATCACAGGGAGATGACAGATCAACTCCCTTAGGAATAAGTTTTTTAAAAGAATAGATGCCAGTACTTAGCATAAAAATTGGTACTCAGTAATTATTATATTTTTAATCCTAAGAGCAAGGATCTGTTCTTACATAACCACATTATATGATCAAAAACAGAAAACTATCAGCTACTTTGAATGGTAATATCTTCTGAATTTGAATTTCAAATGGCCCTTGACACTAGAAAATGATCTTAAAAGTTTTGCATATAGTAGGACTTTCCTGGTGATCCAGTAGTTAAGACTCCACATTTCCAATGCAGAGCAAGCGGGTTCGATCCCTGGTTGGGGAACTAAAATCCCGCATGTCACAGAGTATGGCCAGAAAAAAAAAAAAAAAAATAGAAGTTTTGGGTATACTAAATCAATCATTTTTTTAAATAATGGCAAAGTGAAATGGGCAGTGGCTTGGGATTCAAGAGTTTCTTCCTTTCTGACATTGCTTACTTAAATGGCTTTTAAAAACTCAGTTTATCTCAGGATCTCAGTTTACTTAGCCACAAAATGAAGGAATTGGCCAAAATAATTACCAAGGTTTCTCCTAGTTCCAACTTGCTCCCATTCTGTACAACGATTACTAAAAGTAGAAAACTACCATTTGTTTTACAACTCAACAGTGTGAGATCTTCAACTGATTGTTCTGCTTTAAACTTTGCTACCCAATCAGTACAGCAAGCTTCAACCAAGTGTGGCCATTCTGAGTCTTGTTTCCCTGGTGGGTCAGATGGTAAAGAATCTGCCTGTGATGTGGAAGACCAGGTTCAATCCCTGCATGGGGAAGATGCCCTGGAGAAGGAAATGGCTACCCACTCCAGTATTCTTGCCTGGAGAACCCCATGGAGACAGAGACAGCCTGGTGGGCTACAGTCCACGGGTCGCAAAGAGTCGGTATGATTTAGCAATTAAACCACCACATAAGGCCTTTAAAAACTGTATGTTCTGACTTTAGTATATTTAAAACACAATGGTTAGAGGCTTTATAGAAAATTTTAAGATGCCACATAAATACAGGCTAGGTTTAACAACATCTAACATTAAGGTTTAAAAGGAAATTTCACATGTTATCTCAATCAGTCTTTTCTACAAGTTGGAGAGCTATTATATTGCCTATTTTGCAAAGGTCAAGCTCTAAGATGGCATGAGGATTGGGAGAGTTCACAGTCCATGCTCTGTCCAGTTCACCATATTACCTCAAAGGCACATATAAACCTCCTAGATAGACCTCACTTTGATTTAGCAGGGTATGTGCTTTGAAATGCTTAACTGTAAACTGTTATAGTCCCCAAAGAGCAAAATCTTGTCCAAAATACAACATCAAAATTTCCTCATTTTTCAACTTGCAAGCTGTTCCTGAAAAACAATGCAGGATAACTCAAAAATTAAGTAACTAAGACTAATCTTATAAATAAAAACAAGTATTTCTGTTAGGAGCTAAAGTGGAGACATGCTGAAACAATGTAAATATAGGTGATAATTCATTTCGTTCCCTATACTGAAATTATATAATGCTTAATAAATTTGGGATATTTCAAAATTGTAATGTCCTTTTCAGACTCCACAGAATTCAAATTTAGATTGTATAAGAAGCTCTTATCAAAAGAGCTCTGGTATATATATTACTTAGAAAGACTGTAAGATCTTGAGATCCTCGAAGAAAGCATTTTATTGCCACTGATTATTAAATACAATTCTTATTCAGTGGTCTGTAAGATAAAAAGCCCTGTGTTCATTCAATCTGTTCAGAGTGAAAATAAAACTCAGCATATCCGAAAACCAGCCCAAACCTATCCAACCACTGTGATACTTCTATAAGCAATGACAACAACTGAATTATTTGCTTTAAAAGTATTTCAAGTTGAGAATTTCTATGAACATGTAACATTGGTAACCTTTCATTAGTTCTAGTTAATACTTCAGGATTATCTATCAGCAAATGATCAACTGATACAATTCCAACATCATTTAGTAATCGTTCAAAATAAGAATCATAAAATAATAATTCTGTAGCACCTAAGAGCACATTCACTTTCTAGCAATGATTTTATAGAATTTATTTATTTTTTCACAATAACAACTACAATTGATTCTTAGCTCAAAGATAGGTATCAGTTTTCCAAAAACCATTTACAAATTGTTGCTCTTGATAATTAAACAAAATACTCTTCAATTTCTTTCCTTTTGTGGGAGGGTGCTTTCTCCAGATTACACACATTAATACAAAGGAAAGAGAAATGCAAGAAATATTATCTATAAGGAGGTAGAAGTAGAAAAGCTTTTAAGTTTCTCTAGTTGGCTGAGAGAAAACATTGCTAGATTCCTAAAACCATTTCTGGACAAATGCCTAACATGGATAAAATTGGCTTTCTGCTCTGCAACAGCAGTTAGTTTTTAACAATTCCTTACAAAATCCAGCAGACATTTGATGGTTGCCAAGGTAAAGAATACAATGAGGCAGTGTACAGAGTGGTTACAACAGGCTCCTGAGTCAGTGGTCAGGGCCAACTCCTAGCTCTTTCCTCATGATCTTTGTTAGTGAGAATTCTGTTGGCTGAAAAAAAATTATAGGAAACCCTTGACAGAAGTTTATTTATCTCTTTTATGTAAATGCTCAAAGACTGGCCGTTCAGGGCTGATGTACACGTTCTGCTTCTCAAGGCCCACAGGGTCCCAGTTCCTTCCAGCTTTCTGCTTTATCCTTCTAAGGTGCAGCTCTGGTTGGTTTAGACCTGCATCAACTGTCACATGCTTACGACAAAAGAAAGGAGGAGTAGAGAAGGGAAGGAGAAGGTGTAGATGATGCAAGCCAAGTCTCTCTTAAGAAAGTCCATCAAAATTACCCACAACAATTTTTTTCTTTTGCCACAATGGTAAACAGATGGGAAAAAAAATGGAAACAGTGGCAGATTTTATTTTCTTGGGCTCCAAAATCACTGTGGACGGTGACTGCAGCCATGAAATTTAAAGATACCTGCTATCTGGAAGAAAAGCTATGACAAAGTGTGTGTGTGTGTGTGTGTGTGTGTGTGTGTGTGTGTGTGTGTGTGTGTGTGTGTGTGTGTGTGTGTGTGTGTCGCTCAGTTGTGTTCAACTCTGCAATCCCATGGGGTGTAGGGGATTTTCTAGTTAAGAATATTGGAGTGGGTTGCCGTTTCCTTCTCCAGCGGATCTTCCTGACCCAGGGATCAAACCCAGAGCATCTGCATTGCAGGCAGGCTCTTTACCATCTGAGCCATCAGAGAAACCTATGACAAACCTATGACAAACAGCATATTAAAAAGCAAAGACATCACTTTGTTGACAAAGGTCCATATAATCAAAGCTATGGTTTTTCCAGTAGTCATGTACAGAAGTGAGAGTTGGACCACAAAGAAGGCTGAGTGCTGAAGAACTGATGCTTTCGAACTGTGGTGCTGGAGAAGACTCTTGAGAGACTCTTGGGCAGCAAGGAGATCCAACCAGTCCCTCCTAGACGATATCAGCACTGAATATTCATTGGAAGGACTGATACTGAAGTTGAAGCTCCAATACTGTGGCCACCTGATGTGAAGAGCCAACTCATTGGAAAAGGCTGATGCTGGGAAAGATTGTGGGAAGGAGGAGAAGGGAGCAACAGAGGATGAGATGGTCGGACGCATCACCAACTGAATGGACATGAGTTTGAGCAAACTCCAGGAGATAGTGAAGGACAGGGAAGCCTGGCATGCTGCAGTCCATGGGGTTGCCAAGAGTCAGACATGACTTAGTGAATGAACAAGTCACACTTAACTACAAAGGAGGTTAGAAAATGTAGGCCCCATGACTTGCTGGAGCTGTTATTACTGTGAGTAGGTGAAAACAGATATTGGGGTACTTAGCTGTCTCTACCACACTATCTTGTGATTTTAAATGCTTTATGCCACTGATGTCTCATCTTTAAAATGAAAAAGATAATAGAACCTCCTATTATAAAGTTACTGTGAATGTGAAATAGTAATAATCAACACAGAAGGGTTAGCATACAGTCTGGCACATAATCCTCAAGAAAGTAAATAATTATTTTTCTTCAGATATTTTCTTTTGCTTACTGATTTTCTTTCAATTGCTAAAAATTTTAGAAACTGTTTTATTCCCTTTAGTTTATTCATCTTTCCTGAACCCCATATTATCAACATGGAATAAACAGATTGATCCTCTCAAGTCACTGCTTTCAGCAAGGCCCCTCCTCTTTCTAATGTCCCTAATACACACACACACACACACACACACACACACACACACATTCTCTCTTTCTCAAAGAAAACTTTAGTGCATGTTACTGTCTAAATTCATGTGCAAAAAACCTCCTAAATCTATGCAATAACCTCTAAAACTCCTCTTTCCTTACCTCTTCAACACCTTTTCAACAATATCCCCACTATGATCCAATGTAGACGATACTAATGGTAACAACTACAAACCTGATAATAATCAAAAGTACCAAATTAATAGAGGCTATATCACTTTTTGAGTTTTTGTCATTGCCAGAAAATGTGCTATGGTTTCTCATGAACTCTCTCCTTTTTTAAAAATATAGTTGATTTACAATGTTATGTTAACTTCTGCCATACAGCAAAGTGATCCAGTTACATACAAACACACACACACACACACAATCTTTTAAAATATTATTTTCCATTATGGTCTATCACAGAATACTGAATATAGATTCCTATACTGAATAGGTGTCCCAGTAGGACCTTGCTGTTTATCCATCTTATATATAATAGTTTGCACTTGCTAACCTCAACCTCCCACTTCATCCTTCGCCAATCTCCCTTCCCCTTGGCAAACACAAGTCTATTCTCTATGTCTGTGCTAACTCTCTCTTTTAACCCTCATAATAATCCTGTAAGGTTATCACATTATCCCCACATTATAAATTACAACTAAAGCTTAGAAAGTTTATACCCAAAGTTACACAGTAAGTATATGACAGGGCTGTGATTTGAACAGAGGTCTTGTTGGACTTCAGAGCTGTTCATTTAACCACTGTGTGACAGGTGTCTTGCACAAACCTACCAACTGCATTCTCTGTACACACCTGAGTCATCTTAAAATTCTTCTAATCACATCCTGCAGAGTGTCATTAAGGTCTAGCACATTTCTGATCTCTTCCATGACCCCTTATCAAGTGTAATGTAAGAATAATTATAGTAATTATAATAATAAAGATAATAAACACCAAAATCACACTTATACTATTATATATGACAGCATGCAATTCTCAGCACCATATACTAACTCATTTAACCCTCACAACAACACTGTGAGTTAGACCGTAACAGTCCCCATTTTATAATGAGAAAATGAGGCTGAGACAGGCTAAACAACTTGCCCAAGTTCTCATATCTAGTAGATGTTGAAGCCAGGATTCCAACCCAGGTCCCCTGGATGCAGATCTTGTGCATTTCACCACTGAACCATACTGCCATTCATTTATCTTCTACACCTTATCTCCTGTCTGACAAATATATTCTTCCCGTAACCCTTTTTTGGCTTCCCTGGTGGATCAGATAGTAAAGAATCTGCCTTCAATGCAGTAGACCTGGGTTCAATCCCTGGATTGGAAGATTCCCTGGAGAAGGAAATGGCAAGCCACTCTAGTATTCTTGCCTAGAGAATTTCATGGACAGAGGAGCCTAGTGGGCTACAGTCCATGGGGTTACAAAGAATAGGACATGACTAAGCTGGCCTGGAAGAAGCACAAGCTGGAATCAACATTGCCGGGAGAAATATCAATAACCTCAGATATGCAGATGACACCACCCTTAAGGCAGAAAGTGAAGAGGAACTAAAAAGCCTCTTGATGAAAGTGAAAGAGGAGAGTGAAAAAGTTGGCTTAAAGCTCAACAGTCAGAAAACGAAGATCATGGCATCTGGTCCCATCACTTCATGGGAAATAGATAGGGAAACAGTGGAAACAGTGTCAGACTTTATTTTGGGGGGCTCCAAAATCACTGCAGATGGTGATTGCAGCCATGAAATTAAAAGACACTTACTCCTTGGAAGGAAAGTTATGACCAACCTAGATGGCATATTGAAAAGCAGAGACATTACTTTGCCAACAAAGGTCCATTTAGTCAAGGCTATGGTTTTTCCAGTGGTCATGTATGGATGTGAGAGTTGGACTGTGAAGAAAGCTGAGCACCAAAGAATTGATGCTTTTGAACTGTGGTGTTGGAGAAGACTCGTGAGAGTCCCTTGGACTGCAAGGAGATCCAACCAGTCCATTCTAAAGGAGATCAGCCCTGGGTGTTCTTTGGAAGGAATGATGCTCAAGCTGAAACTCCAGTACTTTGGCCACCTCATGCGAAGAGTTGACTCATTGGAAAAGACTCTGATACTGGGAGGGATTGGGGGCAGGAGGAAAAGGGGACAGATGGCTGGATGGCATCACTGACTCAATGGACATGAGTTTGAGTGAATTCCAGGAGATGGTGATGGACAGGTAGGCCTGGCGTGCTGCGATTCATGGGGTCGCAAAGCGTCAGACACGACTGAGCAACTGAACTGAATTGAATCAACTAACGCTTTCAATTTCACAACTCTTTCTTAGATATTTAATCATATAGAGCCTTATACTATAAAACAATATAACCATTAAACATATTAAAATATCACACACAAGAGAAAATGTGGCATAGTGGAATATTATTCAGCCATAAAAAGGAATGGATTTTGATACATTCTACAACGTGGATAGACATTGAACAGTCTTATGGACTCTGTGGGAGAGGGAGAGGGTGAGAAGATCTGGGAGAATGGCATTGAAACATGTAAAATATCATGTATCAAACGAGATGCCAGTCCAGGTTCAATGCACGATACTGGATGCTTGGGGCTAGTGCACTGGGACGACCCAGAGGGATGCTATGGGGAGGGAGGAGGGAGGAGGGTTCAGGATGGGGAGCACATGTATACCTGTGATGGATTCATTTTGATATTTGGCAAAACTAATTATGTAAAGTTTAAAAATAAAATAAAATTAAAAAAATAAAAAAAAAGAAAATATTATGTTTTGTGAAATAAGTTAGATACAGAAAGATTCCTTTACATGAGGTACTTAGAATAGGCAAATTCACAGAGACAAGAAGTACAAGAGAGGTTACCAAGGGATGGGGGCAGGGGAAAAGGAGACCTACTATTTCAAAAGTATGGAGTTTTTGTTGGGAATGATGAAAAGATTCTGAGTACAGATAGTGGTAAAGTTTATACAACACTGTGAACGGATTTAATGACAAGACAATTGTCTACTTCTGAAGGTTTAAAATGATAAATATTATGCTCTTTATATATTTTGTTTTGTATATTGTTTTTATATATTTTTATATATTATGTTTTATATATTTTATATAGTATACATATTCATATATTTGTTTTACATATTATGTTTTATGTATTTTTATATACTATGTTTTATATATTTTACCACAACAAAAAATATCCTGCACATTATTGGACAGTCACACTTCACAGACTCTTGAAGGCTGATGAACACCTTCTAGGGCCAGGAGGCACTAGGATATTTTTACATGGCTGGTTCATGTTCTTTAAAATTTGTGGCAGACAGAAGATGAAAATGTCCATTTCTATGAAACACCTGAACAGTAAATCCAAAACCAAGTCTCGCTTTCCCAATGTGATCAACAGTATTTTTAGGAAAATTTTTGTGCACACACACATACACAAACAAGGTGCTCAATGAAATTTTGCTTAATTAAATAGAATATTCAAAGCCTCTCAAAGACACAAATACACAAGTAATCTTTGCAATTATTTCATCAGGATTCAAGGGAAATTCTACAATCTCCATTTTACAAATGGGAAATACAACACATGAAGAAGAAAAGCAATACTATTTCAATAACTAGAAATCTGACACTGAGAGCTGCCTCACATTTTTAAGTTACTGAATCACACAACCTTGAAAAATGCCTCAAAACATCACCCATGATACTACACTCATCCAAGAGAGTAAATCATGGGTCCCCAGGCGTCTGAGACTGGCAGCTGCGCCGAGATCAGGCCTGAGCCCCTGAGGCAGGAGCGCCAACTCTGATCTGCTGGAGCAACAGAGAACCTCAGGGCCCAAGGAGTAAGTAAATCAGAGCAGGGTGAACACTGATTACCACCCGCAGCCTTCCTCCTCCAGCTTTCCCCCCACATGATTCAACACACCCTCTAAACTAAAAGGGGAGTATCTGAAGACCATAACTCAGGTGAGGTAACTGATTATTACCCACCCAGCAATGACCATGATGGGAAAAGAAACAAGGTAGCATCTGTCCTTTAAGAAAGTGACCTGAACCCCTTCTAATGAAGAGGCTCCAAAACCTTGTCTCAAGTGAGACAACTGGCTCTCTAGCCAAACTCTCCCCCACCTCTCATCACTCAGGCTCATCCCCTTTACCATTACTGACAAGGGCTGCTGCTGCTGCTGCTAAGTCGCGTCAGTCGTGTCCGCCTCTGTGTGACCCCATAGACGGCAGCCCACCAGGCTCCCCCGTCCCTGGGATTCTCCAGGCAAGAACACTGGAGTGGGTTGCCATTTCCTTCTCCAATGCATGAAAGTGAAAAGTGAAAGTGAAGTCGCTCAGTCGTGTCTGACTCTTAGCGACCCCATGGACTGTAGCCTACCAGGCTCCTCCGTCCATGGGATTTCCCAGGCAAGAGTACTGGAGTGTGGTGCCATTGCCTTCTCCGACTGACAAGGGCAGAAACATGGAATTTCTCTTCTTGCTCTTTGTTTGACTTCTACTGAAGGTACAAGTGATTAACAACCATAGAAATACTAAAAGCTTCATACCAGAGGAAAAAGGATGCAATAAAGGCTAAAGTATACATCAACTGGACATTTAATAACTGGAAATATCACTGAGATATCTTTGTATTTCTTGGAATGAATTCTAAAGGGAGTTAAGAATCCTAATTAGAAATGAAGAATTGTTAATATAATGGTATATCATAAGGTTATTCATACTTACCTATCTGAGGAACAATTTAGGATTATTTTAAATTTATGAAACAATCAAAAGGTTATATCTTATATATATGAGGAAAAGAATACCACTGAAAATCAGCCAAATCGTCACTAAAGTTTTCAAGAAGTGAATCGATCTATCAACTTCCTGAAGCATCTCATCCTCCACTCGCCCCCCACCCCCGCCACAATAGCACTTTCTGTTACGAACAACCTTTGACCAAAAGAAGTGAAAGTCACTCAATCGTGTCTGACTCCTTGAAACCCCCTGGGCTATACAGTCCATGGAATTCTCCAGGCCAGAATACTGGAGTAGGTTGCCTTTCCCTTCTCCAGGGGATGTTCCCAAACCAGGGATCAAACCCAGGTCTCCCATATTGCAGGCACATTCTTTACCAGCTGAGCTACAAGGGAAGCCCAAGAGTACTGGAGTAGGTAGCCTATCCCTTCTCCCGCAGATCTTCCAGACCCATGCCTGAATCTCAAAACAAAGCAAGTGGGACATGGGGAACAAAGGGAAACAAGGCTTAGGTAGAATTTCTTTTGAGTTGCAGCTGATGCTTAAGTTATAATGTAGTCCAGCTTTGCCTGATATTAGAGATTTATCTTCAGAAGTTATACACAGAAACATTCTAAACTGTGTCAAATCCAGACAATGAATCCTTTACAGATATTATGACAATCAACTGAATATTAACATATGCAAAAGAATTCAAGGGGGAACAGAAGCAAAGTGGAAGCCAAGAGATATTAGACAGGTCATAAGAGGAAAGCAATCAGTCAAAAAAACAAAGGCAATTAGCTAGATTCCAAGTAGTGAGAGAATCCTAAAGTGAGCTTGGTGATCATTAAAATTTACGGAAGCAAAACTCCTCCATTGGGAGGAGGTGATGTAGCGTATCCACAACATAGCTGGACACGTCCATTACACAGAGTGGAAGCAGGGAGATAATAGAGAAAGACCATGTTTCATGACATGTGTCTCAAGAGTGGAAGATATGTACTAGGTTAGACAATAACTGATTCTAGCTCTTTTATGCTTCTGTTGCCTGAGTTGGCCTCAGACACCTCATATACCCAAAACCCATTCCTCCTAATATCTTCCCACTAACCATGAATATCCCTTCACTTCATGGCACACTGCCTACATACCCTGTGACACATGCTTCTTGCCATTTCAAATACAATCATTCAACTGAAGTTATGGCAAATATCTGACACTCGGTGGGGAAAAGACTAAAGGGCTCAAAAGGATGAACGTGAGCTCAGAAATAACTTTTGGCAGGGCAGGGGAGTGGGGGGTGGTTAGAAACTTGTATGGTTTTGGGGGAAGTGGAAGACAGCTAATCCTTGCAGGAGTTCAAGGTGGCTCTACCTTTTTACCCGATCTACCACTTTTAAAACAATTTTGCCTCCTACAAGATCTAGAGAGTTCTAAACATATTAAATAAGAGATTCCTCAATAATTCCATATATATTTAACTTCTCAGAAGTTGATACTTCTAACCCAGCAAAAAGTTCCAAGACATTTTAGGTGCCTGAAATCCAACCAGAGTCTTTGGCAGGTGGAGTTCCTGGGAAGAAGAGAAGCCCAGAAGCATAACCACAGGAAATCTGGACCGTGGAAAGAAAGAGCATGAGGAAGAGATAGGGGAAGGACTTCGGGACCAGCATTTGTAAACAGCTTTCAGAACCTTTCCCACAAGAGAAAGGATTCAAAGAGACTATGGTGAGCTCTTGAATTGTCTACCCTCCTCTCCAATGGATGAATCCTAGAAAAGTAGTCTTATAGTTAAGAATATCTAAAGGATTCCAGGAACAGAGACCAGTATTGTCACCACTGAAAATGTATCATTATTCTAAAGTTCTTCCTCAGGATTGAAAATAGGAGTTATTCTTTCAGAAGTCTTTTCCATAGCAGAGTGCCAAAGAGTCTCCAGCAAAATTCACTCATCCTTCACTCAGGTACCATTTCTTCCAGGAAGCATTTCTCGATGCCCTAAGACGGGAATCATAACTTCCTCTCTATTCTCATAACATCCTCTGTAAAGTTCCAGCTAAGCATGCAATACATGAAAAAGCCAATGATACTTTATCTACCTTCCCAGTCAGATTGTGAATGCCTCAAGGAAGAGGTTTCAGATGCATGTAATCAGTAAGTACTCAAAAAAAATATTTTTTTGAATCCATGAAAGACCATCTTTCCTCTCTGAAGACACTTTGAATTACATCTGTCTCTATTGCCCAAGGGATCTGAGACGTTTCAACTAAGCTGGAAGAGAGTAAAACACAGCAGAATAGGAGAATGTCAGCATCTAACAGAGTTGAGTGTAATGCCTACATGCTACTTTGCCAAATATGTGACTCTGAGCAGGTTACTTACCTATGCTTCACTATCCTTACCTGCAAAATGATGGTAATAATGGTAGTCATCTCACAGGCTGTTGTGGGGGTTAAACAATGAGACATGTGCAAAGTACCTGGCAGAGTGGCCAACGCATCCTAAATGATCAATAAATCTTAACTGTCATTGCCAAGCAGAAAGAGGCAGACATGTACTTAGGAGACTTGGATTCTACATCTCCTGGGATTCACTTGCTGGCCATGTCACCTAAAGTTAATAAAGCACAATCTCTGGGAGCCTCAGTTTCCACACCTGAAAAATAAAGATGAGGAAAACTACCTGCTTAACCTTGCCAACTGTGTGAATCAAATAAACTCAGATATGTGAAGCCACTATAAAAATACTACAAATAGGTAAAGTTTATATAACATGGAGCTCTGAAGTTTTTATTCTGTTTAATATATGTCTGTCTAATGAGAAGCAGGGAGAAGGCAATGGCATCCCACTCCAGTACTCTTGCCTGGAAAATCCCGTGGACCAGGAGCCTGGTAAGCTGCAGTCCATGGGGTCGCTAAGAGTCGGACACGACTGAGTGACTTTACTTGCACTTTCCACTTTCATGCATTGGAGAAGGAAATGGCAACCCACTCCAGTGTTCTTGCCTGGAGAATCCCATGGACGGAGAAGCCTGGTAGGCTGCAGTCCATGGGGTCGCACAGAGTCGGACATGACTGAAGCGACTTTGCAGCAGCAATGAGAAGCAAGCAATTCTCATCTCTGCTTTCTTCACTGAGGTAATGAATAGTGCATATGTGCACATTATTTTAAAAATGAAAATCTCTTTTCAAAAAAGCAAAACATTTGATAAATGCTCTACATGGCAAGTTATTTAGGTATAAGAGAAAAAGGATTATTTTAGAATATACTTAAAAACATGGATTCCCAAGCATTCCCTCTACCCTTTATATTTTCACAATCTTTATTAAAGTATTTACTATATTCCTGTCTATAGTAAAAAAAAAAAAAGTCTCTCATCAAATTATAAGGCCCAGAGGAAAAACACTATCTTGTTTATGTCCCAAATTTGTAGCACAGTGCCTCATACTTAGAAGGCCATAATGTTTGTGGAATTCAGGACAAATACACTATGATCAATTACGAACAGCCTTTTCTCTGAATGTAAAGTACTTATTGTCTCTACAGCTCACTTGATAATTACTATGAAAACATTATGTGGCATTTCTTGGAATACTTTTAGAATATTGTGCAGATTCATGTTGCTATTAAAACAATTATAAATGTATTGTGGTCTTTTCATATACAGTAAAGCACTTGAGGGCAAGATCCAGGCCTTGTATTTTCTTTCGAATTTTATATTATTTAGTATCATCTCTCACATACAGAGAAGGCAATGGCACCCCACTCCAGTACTCTTGCCTGGAAAATCCCATGGACGGGAGAGCCTGCTAAGCTGCAGTCCATGGGGTCGCTAAGAGTCTGACATGACTGAGTGACTTCACTTTCACTTTTCACTTTCATGCATTGGAGGAGGAAATGGCAACCCACTCCAGTATTCTTGCCTGGAGAATCCCAGGGAAGGCAGGGCCTGGTGGGCTGCTGTCTATGGGGTCGCACAGAGTTGGACACGACTGAAGCGATTTAGCAGCAGCAGCAGCTCACATACAGAGGAGTTCAATAAGGAGTTGCTAGCTGATCAGTCATAGTATATATGCAACTTGACATAATCATTATGTTCAAGGGGGAAAAAATGGGAAAAAAAATTCTTCTTGGTATTATTGACCTCCTTTTTAGTTTTCTATCTAGAAAATAAGGAAAACTCTAACTGTTAAACATTTTTCAAGAGGACTATTAAGATCATCTGTAATCACTGTTGTGCTTCAGGGCAAAATGATACTCCATAAATAGAAAATTGTATTAAAATACCCATTTCTAGGAAGCCAGGGAGGCTTGTGCCTGCGGTTCCTAAACTCTGAGGGAGACAAGGCAGAGCTTTATATGAGCTGGAATAAGCATGCCAGGCAGGGCACCGAAAATGATAAACATTTGCAAAAAGCTATTGTGGCTTTTAGACTTAATTCATTTTCTACCAGTGGCAAGACCTGGGGTGACAACATTTGTGTGGGTTTGTCTTAAAACAATTCTCTGGCTGGAATTAAACAAGTAGCCTGGCTAGATGCCAATGCAACAACTTTCCCCTATTCATCCATTTCTGTAAATTAAGCAGACCAGACCATGTACATTCTGTGTCACTGAGGATGCTGATATTAGGGAGAAGAAATAAATTAAGTAAAATTATTTGCCCTTATTTTTAAAACAACTAGTACTACACATGCATATCTTTAAACTGCAATGCTAGGTAAAGAATCTCAGAGGCTAAATATAAACTGAGTTGATTTTTGGAAACCTTTGCTATCACAGTAATAAGTATTGTGCTTATTAGATGCCAAACAGTGTTCTGCATGTTTTGCATATGTTAATTTACTTATTCCTCATATTTTTATTTCATGGATGAGAAACTGAGGCACAGAGAGGTTAAGTCACTTGTTCTAAATCCCACAGAAGAACAGAGCCAGGATTTGAGCCAAAAGAGCCTAGCTCTAAAGTTTTTGCTCTCTGAATATGCTGTATCGTATGTCCATATAGCAGCCAGCATAGATATATGCAATAACTGTTTGTTAAATTTAATTTTATACCTAATTTACATGCTTGTACAAACTGAAAAATATTTTTTCACCAAAAACTTTACATAAACCAAACAATTTTAAGTCTTAGCCTTCATGGTTCAGTACAAGGAAAAAAGCATTCTGTTAAAACACTCTAAAACACTGTGAAATAAGGAGCGTACAAATTTTTTTTCAGTAAAAGGCCAGAGTGAAAACATTTTAGGCTTGTGGCTCAAACATCTCTGTAAGAATTATTCATCTCTTCTCTGTAGCACAAAAACAGCCACAGATATTATGTCAATGATAAATTTCAAAGTGTACTGCGAAACAAGTAGAAGGCCAGATTCTGCTTAAGGGTCTTTTGTTTACTCACTCCAACTCTAAATAAAAACAATATATACATAAACAAAAGCTTTACTATGGCAAAATTAGAACAACTGAAGTACTAGAAGCACATTGCTTAAAATAATTTCTCTGGTTCAGACAGTGATTCTCACCAAGGGGTGATATTTTCCCCCCAAGAGCAATATCTAGAGACAATTGGGGCTGTCACAGGTAGGGGATTGTTACTGTCATCTAATAGGCAGAGGTCAGGGATGTTACTAAATATCCTATATTACACAGGACAGTCCCTACAACAAAGAATTATCCTATCCAAAATGCTAATAGTGCTGAGGTTGAAGAACTTTGAATTCAAGAACAATAATTTATATAAATAATCTTTTCTATCTGTCTTAAAACAGCTTTTCTATTTGGTCCTGAAATAACCCTGTAAAGAAGACAAAGTAGGCACATTTATCTGATTTTCTACAGAAGAAAACTAATATTCAGAGAAGCTAAATGATACAAATCAGTTCACAAAGCCAATTATATATCAGAGCAAAAATTCACACTCACATCCTAAAACCTGGGTTCATCCCCCTTACTTTATAGGATTTAAAGACATGCTTATAACAGATAAAAACTTGAAAAAATGCTTTTATAATTGTATTGTCAAAATATAAAGCTATTAATAAAAACACTGAATTCCATATTTTAGGTCTTGTTGAATTGGCTGCCCTCAAAAAGTCTACAAACAATAAATGCTGCAGAGGTTGTGGAGAAAAGGGAGCCCTCTTACCCTGTTGGTGGGAATGCAAACTAGTACAGCCACTATGGAGAACAGTGTGGAGATTCCTTAAAAACTGGAAATAGAACTGCCATATGACCCAGCAATCCCATTGCTGGGCATATACACCAAGGAAACCAGGACTGAAAGAGACATGTGTACCCCAGTATTCATCACAGCACTGTTTACAATAAATAGGACATGGAAGCAACCTAGATGTCCATCAGTAGATGAATGGATAAGAAAGCTGTGGTACATACACACAATGGACTGTTACTCAGCTATAAAAAAGAATGCATTTGAGTCAGTTCTAATGAGGTGGATGAAACTGGAGCCTATTATATAGAGTGAAGTAAGTCAGAAAGAAAAACACTAATACAGTATATTAATGCACATATATGGAATTTAGAAAGATGGTAACAATGACCCTATATGCAAGACAGCAGAAGAGACACAGATGTAAAGAACAGACGTTTGGACTGTCAGGAGACGGTGAGGGTGGGATGATTTGAGAGAAGAGCATTGAAACATGCACATTATCATATGTGAAATAGTTCACCATTCCAAGTTTGATACATGAAACAGGGCACTCAAAGCCGGTGCACCAGAACAACCCAGAGGGATGGGATAGGGAGGGAGGTGCAAGGGGGGTTCGGGACAGGGTAACACATTCACACCTGTGGCTGATTCATGTCAATGTGTAACAGAGTACAATGTAATTGTAAAGTAATTAGCCTCCAATTAAAATAAATTAATTTTAAAAAATACCTCAGGAAATTAAAAAAAAATAAGATTCAACTCTGGGAGGTACAGTACAAAGGAAATTTAGAAATGTCAAATCAATTTTCAAAAATATCCTAGGAGAGAATCATCACAATTTACACATAACTCAGACAGCAGATTCTCCCCTCCTATTCTCTGTTGACTCATTTACAGAGTCGCCTATCAGTCCCAATATTCCTTTCAAAGCACGGTTCTTAAATTCCTTTCTTAGAACTGAATACATAGAACTACAACGAATACTATATTGAGGCACATTTTTGATGGTAATGGAAATGTACTTTAGTTTCAGTCTGCAGAATCAGGGAATATGGAAGAAACAAAGTCCAGAATATTCCCTCCACTGAAACTTAAATGGGACAACAACTGTCCTAAAATATAGCTTCCATCAAAGGGAATCGTTTTGAACACATATGACAACTCCATTCTCACAGTTCCAGAACCCCTGGTGTTTGTGGGCTTTGGCAGAATTAAGCACCCATAGGAGCCTCCCAGGTCGTACTTCTGGCTCTATCAACTCTAGCTCTCATCAAAATGATTTCACCACAACTAGAAGCAGAAAAACTGACCAGTTTAGAAAGACATGAAATACTGCTAGATTTCAAATGAAATTATTTCTTCAATCCAATTTTACCTTTTCTCTTCAATCCTACTCAACAGTACAAGAAAATGGACTCCTACCATCTTTAAACTAGAGACATATAAACTAAAAAGTAGTATTTCAATTCAGAGCCTGCTTTAAGTATATTCTTGATGCGTTATCAGCCCAGAAGAGTTTGGTCTCCAGCACAGAGGAAGACAATCTACCCTGAATTATCAAAGATGTGGAAAAGCCCCATGACAGTACAGTTATATCAGGTCTAGGTCTCTTGCACTCAGTATTAAATAATTTGAATTTGCAATTTCTGGCAATTTTTTTTAACAAAGTAAAAGTCTGATGTGTGTGTGTTTGTTTGTTTATGCCAGTATTCGATTTTCTAAGCTCTTTTTGTTGAGACATAGTGAACTTGAAATTTTTATATCAATGCTTTGCCATATATCGATAAAAGTTCTAAGACTTCTGTGTTAATGATAATACTGAGCAAGAGAAAATATAATACTTCCTTCAAAAACATATTAGAACAATCTGAGAATAAATTAAAATTTTACAATAATAAATTATAAAATGAAACTTTTGGAGTATAAAATAAATGATGAAACGTGACTTTAAAAATTTTGGCAGATTCATTTTGATATTTGGCAAAACTAATACAATTATGTAAAGTTTAAAAATAAAACAAAATTAAAAAAAATAAAATAAAAAAATAAAAATTTCAGTGAATTCTTAATTAGGTAACAAAGCATAGTTTGAAAAGATGATTAAGTGACCCATTTCTGAATGGGTTAGTCCGTCTTTCACTGTCAGCAGAGAGCTAGGCTGCCGTCTTCAGATTCCTTCCGTCGAATTCTCTGAGGGAAAAACACCTTCATTTGTTCAGAATTGGAGACTCACAATGACTGAGAAATAAAACCAAAAGAAAACACCTGCCTAGGTTATAAGTTCATAGATTCGCCTTCCCTTAATTCTGCTTTCTCAACCAACTTCATTATCGCCTCAAACAATACACCAATGGGTGGTGGTGGTTGTTTATATTCGATGAGTCGTGTCTGAATTGTACGACCCCATGAACTGTAGCCCACCAGACTTCTCTGTCCATGGGATTTCTGGGCAAGCACAGTGGTTGCCTTTCCTTCTCCAGGAGTTTATTTCCCAACACCATGGTACCACTGTAATGTTCTGCTATCAGGGATGATAAATATTAGGAAATTATGGGTAAGCAGCAGCACAGTGATTTAAGAGATATATTATGGTTTAAAACAAAACTTAAGAATAGCATCTCTAAATATAACTTGAGCATTTATTTGGAATAGAGTCCAGCTACTTCTACGAACAATTGTTTCTCCTTTGTTCAGAAAGATCAGCCTAATCAACCATGGAGGTCAACAGAATGATAGATGTCACAGACAGAATCTGTCTCTCTCTAGGGGAACTCTTAGCAAACCTTGAAAGTGAGACAAGGTTATACGAGGTAAAGAAGCAAACTGATTAAGCTATATATAGACTTGATTCGATGAAAATTTTAACTTCATCTGGCAGTAAAACTATAAAACAGCATAAGGAGTTCCCTTAGGCTGAGGCAAAACATCACAGCCTTTACAGAAAGCACCAGGGTGGCCGGCTTGCAGCTCTAGGGTGGACCTTTGGTGTGAAAAAGGAGGTCACAATGCAACTGAACAGTAGGAAGATTAACATAGATTTTTTTAAACATTATCACAGCCTCAAAGAGTGGCAGGAGTAAACTGTCCTTGACTGTCTTTACATGACGTAAATTTTTCTCTTTCAATTTTTTGGAGAAAACTCTAAGGAGAGAGAATATTATCCTTATATCTTTCTTTAGGTGGCTGCTGCTGCTGTTGCTAAGTCGCATCAGTTGTCCGACTCTTCGCTACCCCATGGACTGCAGCCCTCCAGGCTCCTCCATCCATGGAATTTTCCAGGCAAGCGTACTGGAGTGGGTTGCCATTGCCTTCTCCATTTTTAGGTGGAAGTGGTCGCAAAAGGTTGCAGTGTAACTCTTTGAACTGAGTGCTCTTTCTTCTGAGGAAGCCAGCTAGCACTGGGTCTGTTCTCTGACCCCAAATTGCTGTGGTCTATTTGCTTCCCAGGGGCCCATGATCTTTCTCAGTCAGAAAGTAGCCAGCCCTCCTGGAAGAGCAATCCTCTTTTTCCAGTGTGTATATCCTGAAGCAAAGGAGAATGAGTGAGTGAGTGAAGTCACTCAGTCATGTCTGACTCTACGACCCCGTGGGCTGTAGCCCACCAGGCTCCTCCATCCATGGAATTTTCTAGGCAAGAGTTCTGGAGTGGGTTGCCATTTCCTTCTCCAGGGGATCTTCCCGACCCAGGGATCGAACCTTGGTCTCCCACATTGCGAGCCAACGCTTTACTGTCTGAGACACCAGGGAATAGGAGAACCTAGCCCTTAAAAACTTGCACCATACTTCTACAGGGAGAAGCTTAGAATTCTGAGGCAACATCTCCAGTTCATCTGAGCTTGGCATAAAGAAAAAGGAACCATGGGGATCCTAGTTTGGGTCGACTGTCTTCATATATGACTGAGAGGGCAGTAAGATGATGTAATTCAAGTACAGCCTCTGACCTAATCTAGACAGGAACTGTTTAGCAGGACACAAGTACCTAGTTTTATACCAAGGCCATGATGGAGGTACAGGTCCCCAAAGTGGCAGACTGGAATGAAGGGGTTGGGAATAAGGTCAGAGAAGTGAAGAGAAGAATTCCTGAAGGACAGTCTTCTGGTATACAGTGTATCACTGGTTCAGGCAAGAATTGGCATCTAAGCAAGAGATACACATGTCTATCAAATAAACAGAAGTGATAGTTGGATACAGCAGATGAATACCATGCCACCGAGCTTCAATCAAGGCATTTACAATAATTTCAGCCATTTCCAAACTGTTGGCAATTTTCAAACTAAAGATACTAGTCTGGCCATGACCCTGAAAAATTGACTAGAGAACCCCGAGCTTCAGCCTGAGCTAACTTTTCCTGAAGTCCCTAGGGAAATCATGGGCAACTCAGCATCATTTGCTATGGGCAACTGCAAAGGGTCCTGCACAAGTCATTTCCATTGACCTTTCTAGACACAACATGGATGTAATTTAGTCCCGATGCAGTATTTATGTACTTGCCAAATAATTTATGTCATTTAAGAGTGAATATACATGAGGTATGATCCTGCCTTTATGATCCTATAGCTGACTCTCAGTGATAAAGATTCCTTGATGTGCTCAATCTTTGAATGGCTAAAGAATTCAGAGACACAAAACTCCCTTTACAAAAACGCCCCTAACTCATTGGTACAAATCTCCAGACTCCTCTTTCATACCAGAAGCAATGCTACTTGTAGGTTTATAAAAATACAACTGCTGACTAGCAGAAAAGTGCTCTCAAAGCTGAGCTTACTTCATCCATCTACAAATAATTCCAAATTTCTCGAGCCCTCAGTAAAGAACTTCCTCAGGACCCAACAAAGAAACTTAACGTGCAGTGTTTCCTTTTATTTCAAACTTTTAAACCTAGTATCAAAGTTATATTCAGATTGCATTCTTATCAGGCTCTGATTCATATTTCAAGCTTTTGCCACAATCACTGCAGATGGTGACTGCAGCCATGAAATTAAAAGACGCTTACTCCTTGGAAGGAAAGCTATGACCAACCTAGACAGCATATTAAAAAGCAGAGACATTAGTTTGCCAACAAAGGTCCGTCTAGTCAAGGCTATGGTTTTTCCAGTGGTCATGTATGGATGTGAGAGTTGGACTGTGAAGAAAGCTGAGCACCGAAGAATTGATGCTTTTGAACTGTGGTGTTGGAGAAGACTCTTGAGAGTCCCTTGGACTGCAAGGAGATCCAACCAGTCCATTCTAAAGGAGATCAGCCCTGGGTGTTCTTTGGAAGGAATGATGCTGAAGCTGAAACTCCAGTTCTTTGGCCACCTCATGCGAAGAGTTGACTCATTGGAAAAGACTCTGATGCTAGGAGGGACTGGGGGCAGGAGGAGAAGGGGACGACAGAGGATGAGATGGCTGGATGGCATCACCAACTTGATGGACTTGAGTTTGAGTGAACTCCAAGAGTTGGTGATGGACAGGAAGGCCTGGCATGCTGCAATTCATGGGGTCATGACTGAGTGACTGAATTGAACTGAACTGAGCCAGTTGAAGGGTACACTAAAAAGAAGGGTACACAGTGAGGCATGAGAGAAAGAGGACCATGGGAATAGTATCCTTGGTCTCCTGTCTTTAGTCATTACTGCCCTTATTTCATCCATCCGGGATATCACTAAATTAGTACTTCTAAAAACCTCCATTTCATGTTTATTTTCTACTTTTTGCTATCACTATAATTCTATGTATGTGTGCACATGCTCAGTTGGGTCCAGCTCTTTGTGACTCCATAGACTAGAGCCTGCCAGGCTCCTCTGTCCATGGGATTTTCCAGGCAAGAATACTGAATGGACTGTCCTGCCCTTCTCCAGAGGATCTTCCCAACCCAGGGACTGAACTCACATCTCTTGTGTCTCATGTACTGGAAGGCAGATTCTTTAACCAAATGCATCACCTGGGAAGCCCCTTCTAGTTCTTCTACAATGGACATATATAAGGACATTTTTTTTTTCAATCAAAAGAAAACTCTGCTTTCATTATTTCATTCTCAGAGTATAGTCTAAATGCACAGCCTTCCACCATCCAGGACCCCATGCCTCCCCATTCTGGCAATTCATTTGACCTTCTACAGTGACTCCTACACTTATTGAATGATCTACATTTCTTGAGTACAAGTCATTGTCTTACCATTCCTGCAATTTGTTCTTGCTTCTCTACCATAATGCAGTCCCTAGCCCTTCCCTTAACAAAATCATCTTCACTTTTATAGATTACATCACCTTGGACAGAGGATGAGATGGCTGGATGGCATCACCGACTCACTGGACGTGAGTTTGAGTGAGTTTGGTAATGGACAGGGAGGCCTGGTGTGCTGCAATTCACAGGGTCACAAAGAGTCGGACACGACTGAACTGACTGACAGACTGACATCTACTATAGACCAAAAGTGAAATTTTCCTCTTTCTTAAAATGTCTCTGCAAACTGAGAGCCAACTGATAATTTACTGACATAGATTATGAGTTGTTTTCCTATGTAAATACTACTTATACCTTCACTAATCTCATTAAACATTAAAGGAACACAACTTGCATTTTTCTTCTTGGCACATAATAGATGGTCAATGAATGTTTGTTGCATGAATCCCTAAACATACTTAAAAACTTTAACATATAATTAAACCAGGTACTTGATAAACATTCAGTATTTACATGATTCTGTAGTACAAGGGCTTTTGCCATAAAGCTATTGAAGGGTATTCTACCTATATTACTAACATATTATGGAGCATTTTAAAGCTTGACGAATGTAGATATTACTCAAGGGTGAGTTAAGCAGCAATGGAAAATAGTTACAATTGAATATGAAAGATAATTTTGTACCTTGGCATAATTACAACCTTTTAAAAAAGGATCTAAATATATACTCCACTTATTTAATGTTCATATTATTACTTCCCAATGCTTAACTCTAAACAAAGAGTTCTCATATATAGAGGAAGTAAAAGGTATAAAGTAAAAGAATGCTTGCTGTTTTCTCTTTTGTCTTTAACTACAGCCAAGGGAAGCCTAACAGGACATACTGCAATGCCATAAGCCAGGCACCCTCTTGCTTCTTCTAACTGCTGGAAACCTAATTAAGGAGCAATAAGCAATTTCCTACATGCTGGCCTTGCAAACTACAAGTGTAAGCAAAATACAACATTGTGAAAAGGGTTATGCAACTATTACTGTTTATTATGACCTCAAGAGTTATTAAGCACCAAAAAGCAAAAAGAGTCATGTCGCCAAATAAACTTAAAGACTTATTTTCTTCCTTTAAAACAGATAATATCCATGGTAAGATATATGACACCCCTACCCCCTTAAAACATTTTATTTTCAGAGAATCATCACTTCTGAGGGAAAATGTTAAATTTCTAGGAATGTACTATGCTCAAAACTGAAAAAATTATTTTCAAACAAGTACAAGGTGTCTTTTTAAAGACAGGAATCACAATGTATAAATCAAATTAAACATTTCCTCCTATGGTACATGCCATTCCATATTTGACTGCCATGTAAATGTACTGCTTTTTGAAAACCTACCATCATAAAATGTCAAGGAGTTCACGTGCAAATATTATGGGAATTTAGTACCTTGGTGGTAGTGGTTCAGTTACTAAGTCATGTCCGACTCTTTTCGACCCCATGGACTGTAGCCCGCTAGGCTCCTCTGTCCATGGGATTTCCCAGGCAAGAAAAATATAGTTGGTTGCCATTTCTTTCTCCAGAAGATCTTCTCGACCTAGGGACAGAACCCAGGTCTCCAGCTTGTCAGGTGGATTATTTACTGCTGAACCACCCAAGGAAGGCATTTAATAGATTATTATAACTCAAACCAATATCAGTTTTAGCAAGTCAAAAAGATGAAGGTTTAATCTAATCATGAACATATTGCAACATTTTAGATACCTTCTTTAAAAAGGAGGAGAACTTCAGATGAAACAGACTGAATACTACAAAAAATATAGAAAAATAAAGAAAAGGTGCAAAACTATTTCAGAAAAGATAAATGGGAACCTCAATTTATAAGAGGATTTGGTTCAATTTGTAAAAGCAATTATAATTGAAAACATTAGGGATATAAATGAAGAGAACAAAATGAAACAATAAAAACCTGTTGAATTTGATTATAAATCAACTGAATTTTGAGGCTATCATTAAAAGGAGCGCTGAAATAATATTTTCATTTAAGTGACAAATTCTGCTACTTTCTATAAGGAGGAACACTAGTTGTAATTACCTGTGGTTCTATGATTCCTGTTGAGGATCTCTGTATCTAAGCAAGTGAGAAATAATGGTCTATGCCTTTTTTTTTTTTCTATACTGCCTTGTCTATTTTCAGTATCAAAGTAGTATTAGCTTCAAACATGACTCAGTAGGTGTTCCCTCCACTTTCCTAGAAGAAACTGTGTAAAACTGGAATTCTTCAAGTGTTTGGTAGAATTCCCCGGTGAAACATCCAGAACTGGAGATTTCCTTTTCAGAACCTTTTAAATTACAAGTCTAATTTATTTAATGGATAAAGAGATATTCAGATTATTCCACCTTGGCTGAGTTCTCGTAGTGTGTGGTTTTCAAAGAATTGATTTTTTTCTTCTAAATTATCAATTTATGGGTATAAAGTTGTTTAAAGTATTCTCTTGCTGTGTTTTTAATGTGTGCAGGATCTGTGCTGATATCTTATTTTTCACTCCTGATATAGGCAATTTGTGTTTTATCTTTCTAAATTTGTTTTTACAGTCTTGCCAGAGGTTTATCATTAATGATCCTTTCAAGAAATCAGTTTTTTGTTTCATTAATTTTCTTTCCTTCTTTTTTTTTAACTATTTAGGTATATTTGATAAATAAGGTTTGCATATATTTAAGGTTTGTATATATTTAAGGTGTACAACTTGATGATTTAATGTGCATATACAATTCCCTGTATGTTGGCCTTGGAAACTACAATTGTTACATAATCACCACATTCAAGAAAATTAACATATTCATCTTTTCAATAGTTAGCACAATTTTCTTTTTCTATGGTCAGAACACTTAAGAGCCACCCTCTTAGCAATTTTCAATTATATAATAAAGTATTGTTAACTATAGTCACATTGCACTACATTAGGTCTCCAGAACTTACTCATCTCGCATAATTGAAACTTTATACCTGTTAACTAACATTATCAAATTTCCCACTTTTCCCAGGCCCTGGAAACCACCATTCTACTCTCTGCTTCTATGATTCTGACTATTTTAGATTTTAATTGAAATGAGATCATGCCATGTTTGTGTTTTTGCATCTGGCTTATTTCAATTATCGTAACATCCTTCAGGCTCATCTATGATATGACAAATGACAGGACTTCCTTCATATATGTATAGAGTGATGTATATATTTTAAAACTTTCTTCACTCATCTGATGGTGAAGGCTTAGGTTGTTTCTATATCTTGGCTATTATGAATAATAGTGAAATGACCTTGGGAGTACAGCTCTCTCTCCAGTTTATGATTAGATTTCCTTTGGGTATATACTTAAAAGATTTCTGATCATATGGTAGTTATATTTTTACTGAGAAATCTCCGTACTTTTTCTCTAACAGCTGTACCAATTTACATTGGTAATTTACATTACAACAAACAGTGAATAGGGTTTCTTTATTCCCACATCTTTCTCATCACTTGTTTTGTCTTTCTGACAATAGACATTCTAAACGGTGTGAGATGATACCTCACTGTGGCTTTGATTTGCATTTTGTGAAGCTGGGGATCTTTTCATGTACCTGCTAGCCATTTGTAAGTCTTTGAGAAAAGTATCTGCTGAGGTCCTTTGCTCATCTGTAACAGATTATTTGGATTTTTTTTTTTGCTGTTGAGCTTTATGAGTTCCTTATATAGTTTGGACATTAACCCCTTATATGGATTGCAAATATTTTCTCCAATTCGCAGGTTGCCTTTTCATTTTGTCAACTGCTTCCTTTCCTGTGTAGTTTTATACTTTGATGTAATCTAACTTGTCTATTTTGCTTCTGTTGCCTGTGCTTTTGGTGTCATATCCAAAAAAATCACTGCCTAGACCAATTTCAAGGTGCTCACCACGCCTCCCCCACCCCTCGAAGCTTTCCCCTAGGAGTTTTAACCAATTGTAAGTTGATTTTTATATATAGTGTGATATAAGAAGTCTGCCTGCCAGTGCAGGAGACACTGGTTTGATCCCTGGGCCAGGAAGATCCCCTGGAGAAGGAAATGACAACCTACTCCAGTATTCTTGCCTGGGAAATCCATGGACACAGGATCCTGGCAAGCTACAGTTCATGGGGTCTCAAGAGTCAGACACAACTGAGTGACTAACACTTTTACATACAAGAATCCAACTCCATTTTTCTGCACGTGTATACCCATTTTTTCAACACCATTTATTGATGAGATGATCCTTTTCCAATTCTGTGTTGGCACCACTGTCAAAGACTGGTTGCCCAAAAGAGTGTAAATTTTTATCTTGACTCTCTATTTTGTTCCACTGGCCTATCCACCTTTTCCTGTGCCAGTAGCATACTGTCTTGATTAAGGTAGACTTGCAATATATTTTGTAATAAGGAAGTGTGATTCCTCCGACTTTGTTACTATTTCTCAAGACTGCTTTGGCTATTCAGGGTAAGAGCTGTTGGATCCTTGATGGTAAAGGCTTCTGATGTCCTCTTATTCATTTTCTTCCCATACGGGGGAAGTATTGGCCAAAGCAATCATTCTTGGCACTGAATGCGGCATGTAGGCCTCTTTATTTCATTAGTAGGATCTGGGGCGCTTGTGCCAGTAATGGCATACATGACTGGGGCATGGAATGCACAGGGAGCAGCCAGGAGCTCAGATCCCGTAGAACAACTACAGTTCCTGAGATGAAAACACGAGCACACTCACTGACAGTGG
The DNA here is from genome assembly GCF_029378745.1 of Bos indicus. Lineage (NCBI taxonomy): Eukaryota > Metazoa > Chordata > Mammalia > Artiodactyla > Bovidae > Bos > Bos indicus. Next base: position 56,654,366 of record NC_091775.1, on the reverse strand, counting down.
CATCAGTGTCCAAGGTGTGGGCACGTATGGAGTTGAAGTCCAGGGCTTGGGACACAGAATGACCACAGTGCCTGGGACTGGGGAACAGAAACGCCTGCTGCAGTGGTAGCGCTGGTGTCAAAGGTGTGGGCACGTGTTGAGCGACTGTGAAGTCAGGGTCTGGTGGGGCTAACTGGTCCTCCTCCTGGGAGAGGGTAGAGACAGCAATGGCTCATTTGTTTGTGTGGCAGGGGAGCACAGCAACACAGGACTCTGGAAGCTCTGGCAGCTGAGTTCAGGATTAAGGAAGACTGCATAGGTCCTCCATGGTGAGAGCCACCAGTGTCTACAGAGGTGATGAGGATCGCTAGGGCCCTCCTGTTCTTTTCTTTGTGGGAGAAGGTCAGACCAAGGGGTTGAGGTGACACAGACAAAATGCTGTCTATGCTTTTCTAAGCAGGATTCTCAGTTTCTGCATTCTGCAGCTCCCCTGCTGTAAGCCATCATATTTTCACCAATATGCAGTTGCTTATTCATTGTTTTCATTGTTTCTGTGGAGGGGCTGAGCACTGGAACCTCCCAGTCTGCCATTTGCTGATGTCACTCTACTGTTTTCTTATTTTGAATTTCCTGGTTTCTGTTTTTATCTTTATTATTGCTTTGGATTTATTTTCTCTATTTTTTTTTTTGTAATTTCTTGTGTTAGGGATTTCGATTATTGATTTGAAAACTTTCCTCATTTCTAATATAATCATTTAGGGCTACAGATTTACCTGTCAGCACTGGTTTAGCTACCTCTGACATATTTTGATATGTTTTATTTTCATCTATACTCAATTTGAAGTATTTTTTTAAATTTCCTTTGAGACTTCCTCTTTGATCTATAAATCACTTTTCTTCCTGTTATATTTGTTATGGATTTCCACTTTCAATCTATTGTCAGAGACCATACTCTCTATGTGGAGAAGGAAATGGCAACCCACTCCAGTATTCTTGCCTAAAGAATCCCCATGGACAGAGCAGCCTGGGGGGCTACAGTCCATAGGGTTGCACAGAGTCGGACACGACCGAATCATCTTAGCACATACTGTCTATGACTTCAATTGTTTTAAATTTATTGAGGTTCGTCTTGTGGCCAAGAATATAGTCTAACTTGGCTAATGTTCCATTTGTATTCTGCTGTTGTTGGGAAGCATGTTCTATGTGTGCCAGATAGATTCTACTGGTTGACTGTATTGTTCAGATCTTTAAATACCTGTTGATTTTCTGGATACTAGTTCTATGTGTTGCTGAGAAGGGAGTCCTGGGTCCATTTACATTTTAATATAATTTCTAGAGTGGCCACATCCAACAGACTTTGATCTTTTGTCCAATGAATATTCATTAATAAATTTTGAACAGGTATACTAAACTTTACAGTAGCAGTCACTGATTGGCTGACTTTCAGAAACCAGGGGTGATGACTGCTTTCTTACCTTTCAGATGTGCAGGTATTGGACTGAGACTGTTATTGACTGGCTGCTTTGCAGAGGCATGGCCACTGGAGTGAGGCTGTCATTGATTGGCTGATTTTCACAGCATGTGCACTGATCCAGTGTTATTTCTAATTAGTGATGGTTACTTATTCATGACTTGGGACTTCAGGCAAAGAACAGTCTATTCCTTTACTGAACATAAAAACTAAATATTTTAATTCTCATTTCCCTTCAGAATAACCTACAGGAGAGACCATAAAGGAATATACAGATCTATACTTCTGCAAGTATGATTTTCAACTAGTATTGCCATATAAAAGATTTAAGTGTCAGTTATTGGGTTGGAAAAATAAAAAACCTTTAACTGCTGAATTTTGATATTGTATTATAAATGCTAAATACACAATATTTAGTGCATCCTAATAAAGTCAATATAGGACACACAATACAATCATTAAATATGGGATACATGGCTATCCTGATTGTGAGAGAATGTGTGTTTCCTGATAGAGACTTTGGATTTCAGGCAGTAAGTACCATGGACATTTTTGAAATAGGACAAAAGACATGACTAGATTAATGTGCAGACAGGTCAGGAGGGAAGGGTATGTGGTCTAGAAAGCAATGACTGCTGCCTGCCTGCTAAGTTGCTTCAGTCGTGTCCGACTCTGTGCGACCCCATAGACAGCAGACCACCAGGCTCCCCAATCCCTGGGATTCTCCAGGCAAGAACACTGGAGTGGGTTGCCATTTCCTTCTCCAATGCAGGAAAGTGAAAAGTGAAAGTGAAGTCGCTCAGTTGTATCCGACTGTTAGCGACCCCATGGACTGCAGCCTACCAGGCTCCTTCATCCATGGGATTTTCCAGGCAAGAGTACTGGAGTGGGGTGCCACTGCCTTCTCCAGAAAGTAATGACTATAGGAAGGCAATTAGTTTAAATATAACAGATCCAAGTGAAATATTAAAAATGAGATCCCTCAATTATTATAAGAGTACTTCTTAAAACAAAGGTCAGGGTAGGATAGAGAAAGGGATTGTAAAGTAAAACAGAGCTTGGTCTCTGGCTAGTTTTGGTCTCAAGTGTTTCAAACTGGTATAGCGCTCAATTCCTACTTAATGGCAAGGCTAATTCCTCTACACTATTTATAGGAAAAAACCCTAAGCTTCTGGAATTATTCTTGGTTTTAGGGATTCAGGAACAAGGTGGCTTGGCTTTTCAATGGTTTTGCTTCTGCAGGTTTTTCCATTTCTTGAGATCTCAAGAGCTATTACCAAAACATCGAAAGCTTTCACTTCATCTCTGCATAATTCTAAACTTTATCTGAGAACGGTGACCAAGTTTGTACAAACTTGCTTTTCTCTTCACAAGCATTCAAGGTTTGAATACCTACAGAGGACTGCATCACAATATTTAAATCCATTCTCCCCTTTGAAAGCATTCTTACTCCACAAAGTATCTCCAGCAACCACGCCAACAACCTCCAAACACCAAGAAAATGTAGAGCTTTACTTCCTATAATTATCACTATGAAGAAAATAGTCAAAACAATGCACCACCCTATGGAAATAAGGCTGCCACTTCTATCTGCTTTTGGAACTACTTGGAGCTGCTGATGCTGCTGAAGTTCCAATACTTTGGCCACCTGATGCAAAGAGCTGACTCACTGGAAAAGACCGTGATGCTGGGAAAGATTGAGGGCAGGAGGAGAAGGGGGCAACAGAGGATGAGATGGCTGAATGGCATCATTGACTCAATGGACATGAGTTTGAGCAAACTCCAGGAGATAGTGAAGGACAGGGAAGCCTGGCATGCTGTGGTCCATGGGGTCACCAAGAGTAAGACATGACTGAGCAACTGAACAACAACAAATGTACACACACATAAAGTTATACGTTTAAGAAAAGTGAGGTACAGTAGGCTGAGATATTAGCAAAAGCTGCTCACACAGGAGCTTTTGGCTTTACTACCATTGTAGAGCTGGTGATTGGAGAAGGAAATGGCAACCCACTCCGGTACTCTTGCCTGGAAAATTCCATGGATGGAGGAGCCTGGTAGGATACAGTCCATGGGGTCACAAGGAGTCGGACAAGACTGAGGAACATCACTTTCTTTCTTTCTATAGTTCCTTTTGGAGAAGGAAATGTCAACCCACTCCAGTGTTCTTGTCTGGAGAATCCCATGGACAGAGGGGCCTGGTGGGCTATAGTTTATGGGGTTGCAAAGAGTCGGACACAGCTAAGCAACTAACACATACACACAGACTTGGCGATAAACAGATGGATTGGGGGGCAATAACCTAGTTTTTTCCTTCACTGTTCACAGGAGAATCAAAGACAGAGGTTCATGTACACTGACAAAATGGTTTCACATGTGCTAAACAACATGCTCCTATATTATTAATATTTGAGGAATCAATCACTGAATTTTAAAATCTTCATCATATAAGCACAGTATTAAGACATTTTTAACAAATCAAATTGTCAACATCAGTTGGATCATAGAAAAAGCAAGAGACTTCCAGAAAACCATCTACTTCTGCTTTATTGACTACTCCAAAGCCCAAATTTGACTATGTGGATCACAACGAACTGTGGAAAACTCTTAAAGAAATGGGAATTCCAGACCACCTTACCTGCCTCCTGAGAAACCTGTGCAGCTCAAAAAGCAACAGTAGAACCAGACATGGAACAACAGACTGGTTCCAAATTGGGAAAGGAGTGAGAGAGTCAATTCCTAGGCAGATTAATAAGAAGTTCAGGGTCCCCAAGGAGGAGAAAGGGGTCGGGGGCTCTCGAAGTGGAGATTGGGGGTCTGGAATTCTCAAGGAGGAGAAAAGAACAAACTTTTTTTCCCTCTATATTCCTTAGTCTTAGTCAATTACACAACTCAGTTTAAACTCTGTACTAGGGATTATACAACAACAATGTACTGCTGGAGGAAAGTTTTTCCTTCCTGAAAACTTTCTGACTAATGATGGTATCTTAGAATGTATATTATGGAAGTGGGTCTAGAGGATCTTTCTATTGTTAAATTCTAATCTTGTTATCCTAAAATGTAAATTGTGGAAGTAGGTCTGGTAAAATTTTCACAAACTTGAGACATTCTTTTGATTCATGGTAATAACTAATTAAAAGGTATATAACTCCATTGCCAACACCGGCAAGGAGGTACTCTTTCTGCCCCCTTCTGATGTCTATATCAGAAGCTTTCTCTGTCTCTTTCATACTTTAATAAAACTTCATTACACAAAAGCTCTGAGCGATCAAGCCTCATCTCTGGCCCCGGATTGAATTCTTCTCTTCCAGAGGCCAAGAATCCTGGCATCTTTTCATGGTTCAGCAACAACCTTTCAGGAGTACATCAAGGCTGTATATTATCACCCCACTTATTTAACTTATATGCAGGAGTACATCATGCTAAACACTGGGCTGGATAAAGCACAAGCTGAATCAAGATTGCCAGGAGAAATATCAGTAATCTCAGATATGCAGACAACATTACCCTTAGGGCAGAAAGTGAAGACCTTAAGAGCCTCTTCATGAAAGTGAAAGAGGAGAGTGAAAAGTTGGCTTAAAACTCAACATTCAGAAAACTAAGATCAAGGCAACTGGCCCCATCATCCCATGGTAAATAGATGGGGAAACAATGGAAACAGTGATAGGCTTTATTTTCTTGGGCTCCAAAATCACTGCAGATGGTAACTGCAGCCGTGAAATTAAAAGACGCTTACTCTTTCAAAGAAAAGCTATGACAAACCTAGACAGTGTATTAAAAAGCAGAGACATTACTTTGCCAACAAAGGTCTGTCTAGTTGAAGCTATGGTTTTTCCAGTAGTCATGCATGGATGTGAGAGTTGAACTATAAAAAAAGCTGAGCATCAAAGAATTGATGCTTTTGAACTGTGGTACTGGAGAAGACTCTTGAGAGTCCCTTGGACTGCAAGGAGATCAAACCAATCAATCCTGAAGGACATCAATACTAAATATTCATTGCAAGGACTGATGCTGAAGCTGAAACTCCAATACTTTGGTCACCTGATGTGAAGAACTGACTCCTAAGAAAAGACCCTGATGCTGGGAAAGATTGAAGGCAGGAGAAGGGGATGACAGAAGATGAGATGCTTGGATGGCATCACCAACTCAAGGGACAGGAGTTTGATCAAGCTCCAGAGGTTGGTGATAGACAAGGAAGCCTGGCATGCTGCAGTTCATGGGGTCACTAAAAGCCAGACAGAACTGAGTGACTGAACTGAACTGAAATATATTTTTATAGTTGTATGGTTTTCTTTTTTCAATCTAGGTCAGTGTTGACACTTTAAACTATTTTTTAAACCTTTTGGACACTTTCTAACTAAACTTGTAAAATATCAACTGGAGATTCAGGCATTCTTTTAGTGTTATTTAAACATATGCAGCAAAAATAACAGCAAGTAGTTAGTGAATGTTAAACTTAAAAACGAGAAAGGTGACAAGGAGACAGAACATGAAGTTGTAGTAGTAATTGAGCTTTCCAACCAAGATAAATTAGTTAAGCAAAATCAGGGAACTCAAGCCACGGACTGAAATATTGGAAGATAAGTGGCATACCAATACTCCTGCAAATCTATTTGGAAGTGATGAAAGTGTATCTCAGAAACAGATGAAGAGTAGAGGTTTTACTCTTCTGAGAAACTTAAGAGAATAGCTTAATTTGTAAAAGAGAATGAGAAAATCAGGTTATTCCTATAATTATCTCTAATATTAAGCATATAACATGATACATTTATAAATAAACAAGCTCAGAGTTTCTTCAATATTTCTACTCATAGTCCTAAGAATACTGGTGAACAGAACTTTTAAACTAAGGAGTATGAAGTACTTGAACAACAGAAACTGTAATTTTACAAACAAGTACATTAAGAAGGTAAAACAATTTAATTAACATTATATGGCAAAATTTTTAAATCCTAGATTGTTTGGTTTCATTCTGTAGATAATGCTTTCCATGAATTACCTTCACCCTGAAAGATTATTCATACAGGTTCTAAAGTGAACATTTGTGACATCAACCGGGGAAATCATCCATAGTTATTTCTAAACTCTAAGCTCCCTCACAAAGTGAGCAGCGCTCATGTCAAGCTGTCAAGAAACGCTGATGAATTTAACAGGCATCAAGTCTCTTAAGAAGCTGGTGTCTCAGGACATATTTGTACAATTAAAGTTCAAGGAAAGAGCTGGAACAAAAAAAAGTGAGACATTAGAACATCTCATCTAATGTTAAATGATAATTGGTGACAGGATGTCACAGAGACCTTCACAGAACCTAACCAAGACTGTAAGATCATCTTTGATTAGGCAAATTGTTTTTCCCAATGTGAAAGCAAATTTAATCTTGCTGAAAGACAACATAAATATGATCCTTTTCAAATATAATATAGTATTAGACTTCCCTGGTGGTCCAGTGGTTCAGAATCCATTTGCCAATGGAGAGGACACAAGTTTGGTCCCTGCTCCAGGAGGATCCCACATGCCGCGGGGGCAACTAAGGCTGTGTACCACAAATATTGAGCCTGTGCTCTGGAGTCTGGTAGCTGCAGCTAGTGAGCCCACATGTTACAACTACTGAAAGCCACGCATCCTAGAGCCTCTGCTGTATAACAAGTGAAGCCACTGCAATGAGAGGTCTGAGCACTGCAACTACAGAGTAGGCCCCGCTTGCTGCAACTAGGGAAAGCCCTCATGCAGCGATGAACACCCAACAGAGCCAAAAATAAACACAAATACCCATGACTTTCATTATCCCCTACACATAAAGTCTTTAATAAAAAGAAACAAATACAGTATGCAATAAATTGATGGATCAGAGGTCAGCTTAAATACTATGACCACATATTCAAACTTTGCAGATAAATTCTCCATCTCTAAAACTGCTTAGTTTACCTGCAATTTTTGTTCTTTTAAAGTTAATCAAGCTCTATAGTATAACAAATGGTTACTTCAGAAGATGTAATGTGTATATTCATACACACACACACACACACACACACAGGGGAATATTAGTCATAAAAACAAATGAAATAATGCCATTAGCAGCAACATGGATGAACCTAGTGATTATCATATTAAGTAACTCAGAGCAGACGGAGAAAGACTTACATGCGGAATCTAAACAAATTATATAAATGAACTTATTAACAAAACAGAAGATGAGACACAAACATATAAAACAAACTTATGGTTATGAAAGGGGTTTGCAGGAGTTGGAGGGAGAGAAAAATTAGGAGTTTGGAATGAATATAAACACATGACTATATACAAGAGAGGCAAACAACAGGGACCCAAAGTATAGCACAGGGAACTATATTCAATATCTTGTAATGATATATAATGGGAAAAACATCTAAAAACAACTGACTCACTTTGTTGTACTCTTGAAACTTACACAATATTATAAATAACTATATGTCAAAATAAATAAATAAATCAGAAGGGAGAAAAAAAAGAAGCGTTTACTCTTTTCACCACCTCTACCACCATAACAATAATGAACACTGGCATTTCCTGAGGGCTTGCTCTGTGGCAGACACTGTGCATGGACTGACTGTTTACAATCAGTCTAGGAGGAAGCTACTTATTTCACTCTCAGCTTTTCCCACAAAGAAGCACCACTGCTAGCACAACCGAGAGCAAGGACCTGAATCCAAGTCTGTTTAATTTTAAATCACAATGTTAAAACTCAATTTTCAAAAGTGATTTAATGAACATCTACTGGCCTTTTCACTTAACTGCTTTATCTTAATCCAACAGAGGCAATTTAAGAAAAAAAATAATCAGACAAATCGGCTCAACAGTCGTTTTCCTCAATTTTTGTGAAACAATTTTAGTGACTCTAAATATTCCACCTCACCTTTACCAAAAGAGGCATCTTTAAAAGAATCAACTATAGAAAAGGATTCAGAGCAAAGTTCTTATTCCCCATACTATGGATGGCACATTACAGGAAATCAGAGATCTGATGAATTCAGATAACTGAGTAACATCCAAATTATACTACCAGCAAATGTCTAAACTTTGTTTATTCTAGAACTCCTACTTTATTTAGCGAGACTTGAGAGCTTACTGTAGAGAGTGTGTTTGTGTGCGTGTATGTGAGTGGGTGCATGAACATCTGAGCTCCACCTTAATGCATTTATACTTAGTACATTTGCTATGTGCATTACTGTCAACCTATAGAGTAAATATTCTTAGATAAAATAAGTGTAAATAGATTGTCTTACATGTCCCCTTTCCCTCTGGGTTATACAGTACTCTCCTTCCTCATTTTGGAGATCATGGAATGAAAGAAGCAGATTTTTTTTCTGGCTTCTTATTTCACTAGAATTGACACCAGAGCCAACCTTAGAGCAGTTCAAGGGCATTTTTCCTAACACTCAGGAGGGTCAGTGGAAGATCCAATCTCATAGTAAACAAAAACGTTTTCAGGATAGGTCTAGAAAAGCCTTGTTTTCTTTATAGGTACACTTAGATTTATTCTTTTTTAACTTTAAGACTTTTTTTCTCTTTACAACAGCAACTCTTTTCTACTTAGAAGTTGTTGTTTTTTTTATGCTAAAGTAAATATTGCACAGAATGAAGCAGCCTGTGTGACTGAGATAAAGGCAGAACATCTTGTTGTTCAGTCACTCATTCTTGTCCGACTCTTTGCGACCCCATAAACGGTAGACCACTAGGCTCCTCTGTGCATAGCATTTCCTAGGCAAGAATACTGGAGTGGGTTGTCATTTCCTTCTCCTTCCCGACCCAGGGATTGAACATAAAACCAACTGACAATGTTTGTTAAAAACTGCCATACACCAAGCAATATGTTAAACATTTTACAGGTATTATTTCACCTAATTCTAAAAAAATCTAATTGGAAAAAATTAGGTAACTTCCACAAAATTATACATGAAGCACAAGAAGAACAAGAATTAAAACCCAGGCTTATCTAATGCTAAGCTACCTCAGCCTGACTGCCAACTAAGGCACACTAGGTTTGATTTTTCCATGGAAAGATCATAATAATAATAACTAACATACCCATTCCAGTATTCTTGCTTGGAAAATCCCACGGATGGAAGAGCCTGGTAGGCTACAGTCCGTGGGGTCGCAAAGAGTCAGACACGACTGAGCGACTTCACCTTACCTTACCTTAACATGTATTTACTATGTGTCAGCGTTAACTTATTCTTAAAAATGATACTCTAACTAAAAGAAGTTATTAATCTGATTTATAAATGAGGAAACCAAAGGATTAAAAAGTCAAATAACTTACCTAAGGTCACAGAAGGCTAAAAATTAATTTAAACCAAGGCATTCTACTGTCAGAGCCCAGACTCTCAACCACTACACTAAAGCAATATACTTTTCTGTGACAATTTCAGCCTGATAAAAATTTAGCAGACAAATTTACTGTGGTCTGTTATTGGTATCACATTTCAAATGAGCTTGTAACATGTACAAATGTGTACACATACATACACATGCACTATTAATGACTCTGTATTTCAACATTCAGAAACTAAGATCATGGCATCCAGTCCCATCACTTCATGGGAAATAGACGGGGAAACAGTGGAAACAGTGGCAGACTTTATATTTTTGGGCTCCAAAATCACTGCAGATGGTGATTGCAGCCATGAAATTAAAAGACACTTACTCCTTGGAAGGAAATTTATGACCAACCTAGATAGCATATTCAAAAGCAGAGACATTACTTTGCCAACAAAGGTCTGTCTAGTCAAGGCTATGGTTTTTCCAGTAGTCATGTATGGATCTGAGAGTTGGACTGTGAAGAAAGCTGAGCGCCGAAGAATTGATGCTTTTGAACTGTGGTGTTGGAGAAGACTCTTGCGAGTCCCTTGGACAACAAGGAGATCCAACCAGTCCATTCTAAAGGAGATCAGTCCTGGGTATTCTTTGAAGGAATGATGCTAAGGCTGAAACTCCAGTACTTTGGCCACCTCATGTGAAGAGTTGACTCATTGGAAAAGACTGTGATGCTGGGAGGGATTGGGGGCAGGAGGAGAAGGGGACGACAGAGGATGAGATGGCTGGATGGCATCACCGACTCGATGGATTTAAGTTTGAGTGTCCTCCGGGAGCTGGTGATGGACAGGGAGGCCTGGCGTGCTGCAATTCATGGGGTCACAAAGAGTTGGACATGACTTAGTGACTGAACTGAACTGATTTCTAGATTATTTGATATTTCAAAAAATTATCTGTAAATTGTGTGCAAAATTTTCGTATTTCAAAGGCAAAATCCTCTTACTTTTTTCTGTAAATTTGACCATTTTCCTCCCAGGGAGTTCAAAGTAGTTCTTTGATAAATAACATAATTTTACAACACAGAGTGAAATATCATTACACCCACTTTGTGGGTAAAAAAAAACTAAGTCACAGAAAAATTAAATGTCAGGCTGCAATTCAAAGAGTAAACGGCAGCACTGGGAATAGAATACAAAAGTCATAGATTAGTGGTATGTCTATAAGGTTATACTTCGATAAATAATTTTATAATGCACTGAGAAATATCATTACACCCACTTTGTGGGTAAAAAATAACGAACTCATAGAAAATTCAGTGGTGAGTCTGTGAGGTCATCCTTCAGTAGACATTTGTGCGTCATACACTATAGAGGATACATGGCAGACAACATAAGGTTTGGGAAAATATAAGAAAAATCATTCTTGGCTAATAATCTTATAGAAAAAGACAGTTGTATGAAGAACCATAAGGGAAGAATAAGGCAACTACTAGTAAAAAAAAAAACAAACAAAAAAAAACAACTCTATGACATGCACAAAGAAACCAAAACAGGAAAAATCACTCTCAGGCTGAAAGACAGGGAAAATTTTCAAAGTGACTTAGCGTTTGAACTGAATGTTCCCTGGTAGCTCAGACGGTAAAGCATCTGCCTGCAATGCAGGAGACCTGGGTTCGATCCCTGGGTCAGGAATATTCCCTGGAGAAGGAAATGGCAACCCACTCCAGTATTCTTGCCTGGAGAATTCAATGGACAGAGGAGCCTGGTAGGCTACAGTCCATGGGATCACAAAGAGTCGGACACGACTGAGCGACTTCACTTCACTTCAGTTTAAGAACAGTTAAAATATTCACACATACAGGTAGAGAAAACTGCATTCCAGATAGAAGTATTATATCATCATAAACAAAGAAATGATTTTCCCAAAGAACAGCTCAGAGGAAGCTGCACCATGGGACCTACAGAGAAGAAAACAATAAGATCTGAGAGAGGGAAAGAGAGCTTGATGCAGACTGTGCTGTTGTTTAGTCACTAAGTCCTGACCGATTTGTGACCCCTATGGACTATAGCCCATGAGGCTCCTTTGTCGATGGGATTTCCCAGGCAAGAATACTGGAGTGGGTTGCCATTTCCTTCTCCGGGGGATCTTCCTGATCCAGGGATCGAACCCTTGCTTCCTGCATTGGAAGGTGTATTCCTTACCACTGAGTCACCAGGAAAGCCCTGATGCAGACTAGAGAGGGCATTTTCAAGCAGGCTAAGGAACTGAGCTTTCTTCTAAACTAAGAAGAACAAGGAAATGACATAACAGATTGCAAGCTTCAAGGAGACTGCTCTGGCAAAAGTTTTAGAAGATTAACTAGGGATGAGAGTAACTAACTGGCTGCATACTTGTTGAATGATATTGTGCCTGGGGTATGTGAAGTCACTGGATATTCACTGAAGGTATTTCTTAAAATGTAATTTTATTGGAAGATCTGGAGTGGTGGAAACAAGAACAACTTTTTGTGCACCTTAAAAGTTCTTTACATATGCATTAGAACCATACTTTGCACAGTGATCATAAATAATATAGAAAAACATGTAAAACTCACATGGTGCCAGATCATTAGGGTTGTACTCTAAGACAGTACCACCCTCCTCCTCTCTACTCAATAACTAGGCTCCCTTCTCCTTCACTGGCTGTTCAAAGTTCTAAGTCACAAATATTTGGCAAACACTGCACAAGATTTTCGGAGAAGGCAATGGCACCCCACTCCAGTACTCTTGCCTGGAAAATCCCATGGATGGGGGAGCCTGGTAGGCTGCAGTTCATGGGGTCGCTAAGAGTCGGATACGACTGAGCGACTTCACTTTCACTTTCCACTTTCATGCATTAGAGAAGGAAACGGCAACCCACTCCAGTGTTCTTGCCTGGAGAATCCCATGGACAGAGAAGCCTGGTAGGCTGCAGTCCATGGGGTCGCACAGAGTCGAACACGACTGAAGCGACTTAGTAGTAGTAGTAGTAGTACAAGATTTTAATCATTTAAGTAGGAAGGTCTAAAACATGGCAGTTATGGGCAAAACTGCAAGGAGGAAATGGGTGGGGTAGTTATTAGGGGTAAGGTAATGGCTGTCATCCCTTCTTTATCCTTCTGCCCAGATTTGGTTTAGGTGTCCCTCCTACAAACTTCCACAGAACACTGCACACTGTTGGCTCAGCATTTATTATACCAAATTGACAGTTTTCCTGTTTGTGTATTCCTCACCTTAATTCATAACAAATCAGGGACTGCCGTGGGATACAGATGTATTCATAATACTTTGTACAACTTCTGGCATCTAGTAAGTATTCAGTAAATGTCTACTGACTAAATAATTATAGAAGCAACAGATGAAATCACATCATAATTATTCATATATTCCTTTCACAGAGGGAAGGAACTTGCCTATCCATTTGACTTGAGAATCCTGTCCCTTCACAAAGATTTAATCAGGCCAGAAATGAGAATGTTTTCTCAGCCGAGGTAAGGTGTGCTATGGTAGCCTGGGAGAAACCTTCAACCACCCTTCCTACTCTTTCAAAACAAATTTGAAGAGTGCTTGGCAGTAACCACTTGATTGTCCTTCTGACATTGCTAACCACCTCCCTAACCACTGCTTAGTTAGAGCAGCCACATGCACTGATGCTGTGTACAGAGTAGGAGCTCATTCGCGGAGGTTGGGAGAGTTATCCTGTGCATGTAATGTAGGGACAGCAAAGACAACCGCTGCTATATTAAAGGGCTTGCTCTGGACTTCGTGAACCATGGAGCTTTATTTGAAAGTGAATATAAATTTTACATTTACATACTTTTAACATATTAGTTTAGACGTACTGGGTTTAAAGTAATATTTCCTAATGGATTAACAGTATACCACCTGTAAATCTATTAATATTTGTATCTCCAAATAATATTATAATATTCAAAATCTAAGGGTCACAACAGGTTTATTTTCAATAGAATCTTTTAATAAAAATATTTTTAAAATACTTCAGAAAAACGCCTCAACAATAAGGGTCATAAATACTTAAAACATAGGAATGCTTTAATGAGCTTGAATTAAATTTATAAATAAACTCTGGGGAAAATGTTTCTCTTCAAGTTAAATTTTATTATCACAGGTTTTAAGATTGAGAAGGCTGCAAGAAATAACCATCCTTTCATTCCTTCCTTCCCTACTTATTTCCCTTCCCGAATCATCAGGAAAAAAAAAAAACAGAAAACTTGCTGCCAATGAGGCACAGAAGACAAGCAAGACAACTTTCACAGAGCTCAGCATATGGGAAAAGGGAGGAAGCAAAGACAGAAACCTGCTCTAGCGATGTGATTAATGCTGGTGGTAGAACAAATAGGCAAAGTTGCAAGCAATCTTCTAAAAATAAATAAAAACTAAGTATGAGTGTCCCATTCAGCGCTACTAGCCTTGTCAAGAAAGCTGTCTAAGAAAGCGGTCAAGAAGAGAAGTTTACTAACTGGACTACTTAATGTGCACTTCTGAAACTAATTTTTCTTCAACATCAGGTATTTAAAATGAGGGGAAAACAAAAATATTTTCTTTGCATGTCATTGTACCAAGGCAGCATATAGTACTTTACAAAGGAAAACAGGATTCTTTGTACATCATGGTATAATATTAAAATTCTATAAGAAATACTCAGTGATGTCGTTTAGTCCCTCAGTTATGTCCGACTCTTTGTGACCCCATGGACTGCAGCACACCAGGCTTTCCTGTCCTTCAACATCTCCAGGAGCTTACTCAAACTCATATCCAATGAGTTGGTAATGTCATCCAACCATTTCATCCTCTGTCATCCCCTTCTCCTCCTGCCATCAGTCTTGATGAGCATCAGGGTCTTTCTGAGTGAGCTCTTCACATAAAGTGGTCAAAGTACTGGAGCTTCAGCTTCAGTATCTGTCTTTCCAACAAATATTCAGATTGATTTCCTTTAGGATGGACTTGTTTGATCTTGAAGTCAAAGGTGATCTCAAGAGTTTTTCTCCAATACCACAGTTCAAAACCATCAATTCTTCAGCGCTCAGGCTTGTTTAAGGTCCAACTCTCACATCCATACATGACTACTGGAAAAACCATAGCCTTGACTATATAAACCTTTGTTGCCAAAGTAATATCTCTGTTTTTTAATATGCTGTCGAGGTTGGTCATAGCTTTTCTTTGAAGGAGCAAGCATCTTTTAATTTCACAGCTGCAGTAAGCATCTGCAGTGATTTTGGAACCCCAAAAAATAGAGTCTGTCATTGTTTCCATTGTTTTTCCAAATATTTGCCATGAAATGATGGGACTTGATGCCATGATCTTAGTTTTTTAATGTTGAGTTTTAAGCCAACTGTTTCACTCTCCTCTTTCACCTTCATCAAGAGACTCTGTAGTTCCTCTTCACTTTCTGCCAAAAGAGTGCTATCATCTGCATATTTGAGGTTATTGATATTTCTCCCAGCAATCTTGATTCCAGCTTGTGCTTCATCCAGCCTGGCATTTCACATCATGTACTCTGCATATAAGTTAAATAAGCAGGATGACAATATACAGCCTTGATATACTCCTTTCCCGATTTGGAACCAGTCTGTTGTTCCATGTCCAGTTCTAACTGTTGCTTCTTGACCTGCATACAGGCTTCTCAGGAGGCAGGTAAGGTGGTCTGGTATTCAAATCTCTTTAAGAATTTTCCACAGTTTGTTGTTATCCACAGAGTCTAAGGCTTTAGCATAGTTAATGAGCAGATGTTTTTCTCAAACTCTCGCTTTTTCTATGATCCATCTAATGTTGACAATTTGATCTCTGGTTCCTCTGCCTTTTCTAAACCCATCTTAAACATTTTGAAGTTCTCGGTTCACATACTGTTGGAGCCTGGCTTGGAGGATTTTGAGCATTACTTTGCTAGTGTGTGAGATGAGTGCAATTGTGTGGTAGTTTGAACATTCTTTGGCATTGCTCTTCTTTGGGAGTGGAATGAAAACTAAACTTTTCCAGTCCTGTGGCCACTGCTGAGCTTTCCAAATTGCTGGCATGTTGAGTGCAGCACTTTAACAGCATCATCTTTTAGGATTTGAAATAGCTCAGCTGGAATTCCATCACCTCCACCAGCTTTGTTCATAGTGATGCTTCCTAAGGCCCACCTGACTTCACGCTCCAGGATGTCTGGCTCTAGGTGAGTGATCACACCATTGTGGTTATCTGGATCACACCATGATGGTGTGAGCACTCAACAATAGGAAAAGTTTAATATATACAATAAAACCCTTACCAAAAAATATTACATAAACTCCTTAAACATTACATTATGTAAAATATTTAATGTTTAATGGCATGGAAAATATATGTATAATGATTTATTAAGTGAAAGTAAAAGAGCAGATTATAAGCAGAGCAGAGCATACACAAAACATACATGATTAGTTAGAATGGTGGCCCTACTTCCCCCATGAAGAACTGAGCTTTTTCCTGAAATACAGGAAAATTAAAGAGATTTTCTATTTCTCATGTGAAACCTGTGGCTCTCCATCTCTGGTTTTGACTGTTTTCGCTCTGAACAACCAACACTTTATCAGTAGGAGAATGAAATCTTTCCATTTCATCTAACCACAGCTCTGTCTAAAAATGTGGAAATAAATGTGATACATATATGCTTTCTGATAGATGGATTTTCATTATCCAAATGAATTTCATTAGCCATCTCCTCATGGAAATACAGCTGCCAACTTTTTTCTCTTTTATTTTCCTCATTTTTAATTGCCAGTGTTCTATAAATGGAAATCTTCTATAAAAATAGCGATCCAGTTAAAATGCTGTTTGCTTTCCTGCCCAATATCTAAGCTTACTGTCCAATGGCACATTAATAATGAAATATTAAAATTTCTTTGTAGGCACACAGATATACTTTGCAATACTCCAAAAATCTACTGATAAATAAATAGTATATAAAATAGAAGAATCTGGCTTAGAAAATTCCATAAAGAAAGGAAAAATCCTTGATTTAGAATCAGGAAGTTCAAGAGTTGCTCATGCTATGTAGCACTTATTAAGCACCTCTGCTGAGGAAAGGGGAGACAGCCATATAGAAATGACTGGATCCCCAAAATCTTTTACACATAATCTCAAATGGGAAAGAGGGGTGTTCCTTAGGAAGATAGGTTCTTAGAAGCAGTGTGTTCAGGGCTACAGGCTCCACTGACTCCCTAATTAGCCTTTTGTCCTCTGAGAGGAAGACATATGCCTTTACACCCACCCCAGGTTAAAGAAGGGTGATTGTTAGCACTGATATAGCTCCATGTTTCTCAAATCTTATTAAGCTACTTTGCACTTGGTTCAACCTCATAATATGAACTGTCATAGCAACTCATTCAGCTGCTTCCCACATAGAAGTTTATAGTCTATTTTTAATTGAAACTTCATCTAAGTCACAGAAGAACTGACAAAATACAAAAGCTCAGCTGGAAACGCATTTCTGAAATTATCTTTATGGTTTCTTGAGGGAGAAAGGAAAGGCAACTCTATTTCAAAGAAATTAATAAATGAGATTGTGGCCTTTTAGGTTAAAAAATCAACTTCAGAAGCAGAAAGATAATATTTCAATATCTATTTATGTTCTACAATTTAAAAATCTCCCTGCCTTTATATCTATTCCTTCTTATATCAACAAAGAAAATTATTTTAAAGTGGAAAATAAACATGTAACATCTAAGCCTTTTTTCCCTATTAAGAGAAAAATGTGAATTATTTAAAAGATCTTAGTGTACAACCATCAGAGAAGGCAATGGCAACCCACTCCAGTACTCTTGCCTAGAAACTCCCATGGATGGAGAAGCCTGGTAGGCTGCAGTCCATGGGGTTGGGAAGAGTCAGACATGACTGAGGGACTTCACTTTCACTTTCCACTTTCATGCACTGGAGAAGGAAATGGCAACCCACTCCAGCATTCTTGCCTGGAGGGGGTCGCACAGAGTTGGACACGACTGAAGCGATTTAGCAGCAGCAGCAGCAGCAGCAGCAGTATACAACCATACCAGGCAATAATTCAGATACTCTACCTTCTGGTCAAAACAAATAACAACATTCTTTGCTGAATGTTAGCAAATTTCCTTAAAGTGACTATAAAACATTTCTAATATAATACATACCTTTTCCCACAAGATATCTATAGTTTTTCCCTCTTCTAGTCATTGACTTACTCTATTATCTAAAAGCATTTATCAGTTTGAACGAAAAGTTACCATTTGTTAACCTTATGAATGCTTGTTTTGATGAAAACTAGTTTTTTTTAAAAAGTAAAAAGGTTTACTTATTCCCATAGTCAACCTATCATTGTCAGTCATCCTAGAGATATATCACAGTTTCATAGAAGTCACATGAAAACTCTTCCTGTCTCTGTATCCCCACACCCTTTCCTCTTCTCTCCTTCTTTCTCAACCTTTGTATACATATACAGAACACACACACACACACACTCCTATAGAGTTGCAGAAAGTTAAGATTATTTTTGCTTTGGAGTTTTTCATTCTCAAACTGCACCTTTAAAGAAAGTGATATGAACACTGAGAAATTTCCAGGCCATATATTAAATTTGCTCTGACACTGAAATTATCCATTTGAATAAATTCTCCAAGAGCAGACCTCATCAATAATTAAAATACTGATGAAAGGATATTAGCAAAGAAGAAAAAAATGTCATGATAAAAACCTGAGGTGAAATAAGGACAAGATTTTCTACAGAAAATACACATGCACATTATTTCAGCCTTTATAAATTCCATTAACACGAGGCTATCATGTTCATTTAACAATATTCATTAACTGCCTACCACACGCAGACACTACAACAAATGAAGTATAAAAAGACGAATTTTTCAAGAATCTTTTTGATGCTTAGAAAATTATACACATTCGATTTAATTTTAAAAGATTCTCAATTTTTCTACCAAGTCCATGGCAAATTGAAATATTTTAGTTCAATGCAAACCAGAGAAGCAATTCTGAAAAATGAAAGCCTGTTGTCAGAGCACTTATCATAATCACAATGAATATTTTTTCCTCTGGAATTAATCCTTAATCATTTAGGAAATGCATGTTTCTTAAAACGAAGTACATCCCTGTAACTAGGAAAACACAGTTTTCAAGAAAGACAAAGGTTGAAGAAATTGGGAAGTGGAGGGCTACAAAATTATAACTAAGAACACCTAAGATGTTCCCACTGAACTAAACACCTCTGTTCTTCCAAAAGGATTCTGAACAGCTAACAGGCACCAAGTACATCTTCTACAGTCCTCTCATAATAGTCATTACTCAGACTAGAGACAAACTTTCTCTGGCAAATCATTTATTAACTGCCGTGTTAATCACTGTCGTATCCAACACTTACCGTCCCTATAGACTGTAGCCCCCCAGGCTTCTCTGTCCATAGGCTTCTCTGTCCATAGACTTCTCCAGGTAAGAATATCAGAGTAGGTAGCCATTTTCCTCTCCAGGGGATCTTCCCGATCCAGGGATCGAACCTGGGTCTACCTGCACTGCAGGCAGATTCTGAGCCACCAGGGAAGCCTAAGCCTACAAAGCACAGAGCAACTAGTTCTCTTAGATCCTAACAATCTGGACTTGCAAAGTTCTGGGCCTCATGGACCATTCCAAAATCCTAAGATATGTAGAGGAGATTTTCTTTAAAAAAATGACTGGGTACAATCCTGAAAAACCTAGGAATTTGTATATAAATGGGGCTCTCATAGAAATTTTGCTTGATTTTGTTTAGTTTTGACATATGTGCAACAGAGGAAAGACATGATAAACATCACATCCTATGGAGATGAAACACAAATATTAATTTAGAAAATTGAAGGTAAACTAGAATAGTGCTAACTACACAGTAGTGCTCTGAGAATGAATACCATTCTTTCATGTCAGGAAAGTGGCATTTTAAAGTTCCGAAGTCCCAAAGGTGAGAAAGCAAAATTTAAGCATAATTTCATATAATAATCATGAAAGCTTGAAGTCCAAGGATCATGACCCCATTTTTACACAAACACTTGGTCTACTGGAATACACAAAGGTAATGATCTACTAAAAGCAACGGACAAAACTAAGACATCTTAAAACCTTTGAAAGATACACACATGGACACACTTATCCAAAGAGACTAACAAAACTGAATACAATTAAATTATAAGGGATAATGAATAAGCATTTCTTTGTGTGTGTTTATGCCTAGTTCTTTTTAACATCTGAAGAACAATAAATTTTTTTTAATAAATTTAGTAAAATTTATTAAACTTAACAAAATCCAATTCTGGATCCAGACTCAAGCAATGTTTAAATCCAAGTGAAAATAAAAACTCTAAAGAGGAAAAACCAAATTCATGTATATTTGAAACTTCATCACAAAGAAAGCTAGTGAACCCTCTCCTTACAACTGTCCAACTTTAAGATCAAATACCTAATAAGAATGCCAGGATCCATGACAATGGATGGACAGACAATGTTTGGTCTATTTCCACATGAGTCACAAATGCATACTGACTTATATCCTCCAGATTATATTGATGCATATACCTTTTTCTAACAATAATGCCTGCTCTTATTGCTTTCTAATCAAAAGTTTCAAATATAATTTTAATAGGTACTATAAATTATGGAGATAATTATTTTGTGTGTATTGATTATTTTTGGTTTTATGCTCATTAATTTCATTTTTTTACTTCATTTTTTGAAACTCACAATCTAATATTTCCATTTTCTACCTATACATGGTGTGGTGATTTAGTCACTCCGTTGTGTGCGACTCTTGCGACTCCATGGGTGGTAGCCCACCAGGCTCCTCTGCCCATGGGATTCTCCACGCAAGAATACTGGAGTGGGTTTCCATTTCCTTCACCAGGGGATTGTCCCAACCCAGGGATTGAACCCAGGTCTCTTGCACTCTAGGCAGATTCTTTACTGACTGAGTCACCAGGGAAGCCCACCTGTACCTATTAATGATTAATTATTTCCTTTAATCCCTAAATGACCCAATGAAATAATAAGTTTCTTTTAAAGTATTTAAGTAACCAATTCATTCTTGCTTATTTCTCACATCAATTGTAAAAACACAATCATGGCAAAAACTCAGGAGATTTAACATACTAGCACCTCTTTTTCCCCAAAAGGATAGAGAACAGTTAGAGTCTAATAAAGAATATGCCTAATGGGGAATGAGGATGGAACAATGGTTTACAAAAGTAGATGCTTATAATAAATATGAAGCCAGAAAAAGCAGCATAATTTAGGAAACTTAGTTTTTTTAAAAAAAAAGCAAAAATTAGAGTCTCCAGTTTTTTTATTCACACATATATAAGTATTTATATATTAATTATAAAGAACAATTATATATACATAAATATAAGGAATCTGAGCTTATAAATGGGCTTCCTAGATGGTGCAGAGGTAAAGAATCTGCCTGCCAATGCGGGAGAAGTAGGAGATGCAGGTTCAATCCCTGGGTCGGGAAGACTTCCTGGAAAAGGAAATGGCAATCCACTCCAGTATTCCTGCCTGGGAAATCCCATGGACAGAGAGTATGGTGGGCCCCAGTCCATGGTGTCGCAAAAGAGTTGGACATGACTGAGCATACAGCTAGCAAATAGGAAAGGGGGAAAAATTGTACCATGGATCAAAAAAAGGCAGGCAGGGCCATCCTGCACAATGTTCAAGGAATAACAGTACTCTTTGACAGTGAACAGCCTCCTCAGAACTTTCCCAAAGATTCCTTAGGCCACCTTTATGAGCAGAGTTGGCAGATTTACCTAATTAAAAGATACCCAATTAAAGCTGAATTTCAAATAAATGGTCAATAATTTTTTAGCATATGCATGCAATGAATACTGGGGACATACACATGCTAAAAAACTATGAGTCGTTATTTGAAATTCAATTTTAACCAAAAATTCTCTATTTTATCTGGAGACTCTGGTTTGGATGCTTAGTATTTGCCATTTACTGAATCTAGTTCCTTCTGAACAAATGAAAACAGTATCAAAACTTGAAAATCCAGGATCCTAACTCCACAGAGACTAGTAGAGGATTACAGTTTAAAGGCCACAGCAGCCAAATATCTTGTTTCCTGTTTGCTAGTATGAAGAATGGAGACCTGTCACACCACCTGTGTGACCTTGGGCAAATCACTTAACTTCTCTCCACAGCTAAAGTTTCATATATTACTTCAGTTCAGTTCAGTCGCTCAGTCATGTCCGACTCTTTGTGACCCCATGAACTGCAGCACGCCAGGCCTTCCTGTCTATCACCTGTCCAACTCCCGGAGGACACCCAACACATGTCCATTGTGTCGGTGAGGCCATCCAACCATCTCATCCTCTGTTGTCCCCTTCTCCTGCCCTCAATCCTTCCCAGCATCAGGGTCTTTACAAATGAGTCAGCTCTTCGCATCAGGTAGCCAAAGTATTGGAGTTTCAGCTTCAGCATCAGTGTTTCCAATGAACACCCAGGACTGATCTCCTTTAGGATGGACTGGTTGGATCTCCTTGCAGTCCAAGGGACTCTCAAGAGTCTTCTCTAACACCACAGTTCAAAAGCATCAATTCTTGGGCGCTCAGCTTTTTTTATAGTCTGACTCTCACATCCATACATGACCACTGGAAAAACCATAGCCTTGACTAGACGGACCTTTGTTGACAAAGTAATGACTCTGCTTTTTAATATGCTGTCTAGGTTAGTCATAACCTTCCTTCCAAGGAGTAAGTGTCTTTTAATTTCATGGCTGCAATCACCATCTGCAGTGATTTTGGAGCTCCCACCAAAAATAAAGTCTGACACTGTTTCCCCATCTATTTTCCATGAAATGATGGGACTGGATCCCATGATCTTAGTTTTCTGGATATTGAGCTTTAAGCCAACTTTTTCACTCTCTTTCACTTTATCATTATTTAGTTTTAGTTTTCTAGACAGACTTTATCTTGATGTCTCTTGGAGTTTTTAAACAACAATAACTGCAGTCCATTTCACTGTATTTTTATTTTAAGATACTCTAGTCATTGCCTCCACCTTTGGATCTGAATACTTTGGAATCTTATCAAGAATCCCAAAAGTTTTATTACTGAAACAAAAACATCTTTACCCTAAATTCATCTATTTTCATCTCCTGGGATTATTATGATCTTTGGCCATGGCAGAAAAGTTTCATCCATATGGATCCCATAATATCAAATCCGAAAAATTTTCCATATTCAAAAAAATATGGTACAGTTAACTTGGGCAAGGGTAGCAAACCCCAAAACTTCAGCAAGTAAATTAATCAAATATAATCATATGTTTATTAGAAATAAAAAGAACTGCTCAGCGGGACACAAATCCTTTTCATATGTGCCTTATAATGCAATATACCAAAATTAGAAGAAAATCATTTTGAAATCATTTCAAAAATTACTTTGTCCAAGTGGATTAAGAGAATAAAAGATACAATATGGCAGATATACCTTGAAACAAACTGCAATAAAAACCACCATTCACTTTCAAATCTAATGCTTAGATTTTACTCTTTACCTTGTAATTAAAGATCTGATTTTGTGTCCTGCAATAGGACACAACACTGCAAAAGGCTAAATATTATCCACAGTTCACCAAAGTACAGCTAGTAGCTTTTAGGAAAAAAAAGTAAGGAAGTACCTGTTTATGACAAATGATTCATTTTTTATGAAACAAAATACTCAATGTGACACAAAAGTCCCTCTCTGTTGGAGAGGGAAAGGGTGGGAAGATTTGGGAGAATGGCATTGAAACATGTATAATATCATGTATGAAACGAGTTGCCAGTCCAGGTTCGATGCACGATACTGGATGCTTGGGGCTGATGCACTGGGACGACCCAGAGGGATGGTATGGGGAGGGAGGAGGGAGGAGGGTTCAGGATGGGGAACACATGTATACCTGTGGCGGATTAATTTCGATATTTGGCAAAACTAACACAATATTGTAAAGTTTAAAAATAAAATAAAATTAAAAAAAAATAAAAATAAAAAATAACTAGCAGTGGAAAAAAAAAAAAGTGTTCACAAAGGGAAACAGATCGATGGTGATAGCCGTTTTAATAATGGCTGTTAATGTCAATTATGTGTTTACCAGGAGCCAGGCACTGTTCTTTGTGCTTTACATGTCGTAACTGTCACAACAACCCTATGAGGTAGGTGCTATTATTACTACCATTTTATAGATCTGAAACTCAGTGAGGGCAAATAACTTGTCCAAACTAGAAAGATGTAAAGCTGCAAGAAACTCAGGCAATCTGGCTTCAGACCCTGAACTCTTAAGGACTACGCTATTACAATGCAAAAGAAAACAAAACTCTATTTAAGACCAAGGACTATGCTTTACAAATTGGGATTCAAACCACTTTAATTTTCAACTGTGGGAGTTTACATATAATTTCAAGCACAGTAAGGTTTAGCGTTTAATCATATTACAAACATTTCACATGATTACTTAGTAACACGGCTAATATTTACTAGTCACCAAATGGTTGAAAGCTGTCTTAAAATGATGCATGAGTATTACTTTGAAAATGTGACAATTCAACGTGATGAATATATTAAGTAGGCATGAGCTGATGAGTGGTAGACGAAAGAGCACTGCTATACTTTAGAATTTAGATCATTAGTTCTCCAAGTGTGGTTTCCAAGTCAACAACATCAACACTGAAGAATCCAACTCCTGGTTAAAAATTCATGTATGCTTTGTGATTGCCTTTGGGCAGATCTAGAAAATGCTTTACCAGGAAAAATGAAGAAAGTCACATTCTCAACACCAGATTTGATGCACAGCCAAAACACTGCAATGTGTTAAAGGAGTTGCACTTAAGGACTCAGGCCCCCTGGCCAATCATACTCTTTCCCTGACTTAACTCATTTTTGGCTAGTTGTTGTAATTGCTACTCCAAAACTTGGCAATTCAGGGCACTCTCTTACCAGCTCAGTTAAGCAACGGAGAAGCATCACCTGGGAACTTAATTAAAAAAAAAAAAAAAAAAGGCAAAATCTTGGGCCCTATTCCAATTGAAAAAGAAATTCTGGTGGTGTAGCCCAGTATTTTGAGCTTTCATAAGCTCATCAAGCTTTGAGAATACTCTTTCAGGGAGACACCCTCCTTCCTTCCAGATATATAAATGATTCCTAGTTATTTCTTGGGGCATTTCCTAAGAGCACTTACAAGAGGAATGATCAAATTCATGGCTCAGAAACTTTTGAAAAAATAATCTAAGGTTTATCTCTTCTCCCTTTCCCCATCATCTTTCCAAAAGGCTTGTTTTAGCCTTTAAGATCCTTATTTTTATTCCTTTTATGAAATCAGATAAATTCTTTTTTTAAACTTACAGTAAACGGCAGAAGAAAACATACAGTATACCACCATTCACACAAAGTTTAAAAGCATTCAAACTGCTAAATACTATTCAGGGACAGATATAAAGACATACACAGAATGACAGATGTAAACTTCTTCTAAACAGTTAGTACCTTTAGGCAAAAAGGAAGAAAGATGACACCAGAGAGGGGGCTTCCATTACATTTGTAATACTTAACTTCTTAAGCTTGGTTGTGGCTATACGGATATTTACATTATTCTCTATAGTTTTTTTATGAGGTTTTAGAAACAACTCATAACATACCAACACTTGATAGAAATGGTATCAAGTGGCTGTATTCCTAAATTTGCTTTTCTCGTGCCACATCATGCTTTTGGTATCCATGTTGAGGAGTCTGTCTTTCACTACTTTTTGATGCTTCACAGTGTACCATCTACATAGGACATTTCTATTATTAGTTATGTACTTACATACCCTATTCATAGCTGAATCATACAATAAACTTTCTCTTTTCTTTTTCCTTTTCCATATTGTTTCTCCCAGCCCCAGAGTTCATAGTTGTCCTATTTCTTTATTTAATTTTCTACATACCCAAAACTTCTTTCCTAATTTTATAAATCTCTTCTCAGTAGATGCAAATACTCTCAATATTTTATCAACTTTATCATCTTGAAAAAAAAAATCTCCCAGATGCTTCTGAATTCTGATTTGAATTGGCTGTTCAACAGACCTCCTATTCAGCTATCAGGTTAAAATTTTCCTTTTCCTCAACCAGAGGGTTCTCTGTACCTCTCTTTCATGGTAGATCTACTATCTGCAATATTTTACGTCTTTCTCTTTGTTTTTGCGTACTTTCATGGTGAACATTTCACAGCAGCTTGAGAAAGGACGAATGGAGACCTAGCACATCTTAAAATGTTATTAATCTGTGTTCATATTTGTTAATTTTTGCTGGGTATAGAATTCTAGGTTGGAATTATCCCTCACATATTTGAAAGTGTTGTTCCATTGCCTTCTTCCACCTTTTTATCCAATATGCTGGACATCTGGTGTTTTCTATCATTCTCGAAACTCATGAACATGTTCATGAATTCTTTATTTCCTGTTCTCTTTTTTTCTTTTAAAATTCTTTCAAAAAGTAAGATTGATCGATTGGTTGGTTGATTTTTGTTTTGGCTCTGCCCCACATCATGGCATGTGGGATCTTAGTTCCCTGACCAGAGACTGAGCCTGTACTCCTTACAGTGGAAGCATGAAGTCTTTACACTGGACTGCCAGGAAAACCCTTCTCCTAGACCTCTTACTCTTCAAGTATGGACCTCTTAGACTATCTGATATTTTTCCTCTATTTTTTACAGAATTAACTTATACAAAGTACAGAAAAGCACGCAGGCCAGAAGATTTTTACATTTACATTCAAGGTATAAAATCTAGGAAGACACATTCATATTAATAACCATCCTGTACTATACCCACCTCTGATTGTTAGCCACTATTCTACCCATGACCACAGTTTTCATTATTCTTGAAATTCATATAAATAGACACATGCATTATACAGTTGTGACTGGTTTCTTTCACTCAATAATTGCACTTTCAGATTCACTCATGTTATTGTCTATGGCAAGTTTGTTATTCTTAATCCTATGACCTAATTCTACTAAACTATCTACTCTGTTTTCTACCTCTTTGTATTTATGAATATTTGCTGGGGGACTTCCTCAACTTCATTTTATAACTCCTTATACAATAATTTTTTAATTTTGCTTTTTTAAAAAAAATCTCTTTGCTCATTTTAATTCCCTGAATGTTCCTACTTATAGGAACATATATGTGTGTGTATGACTATACTATTTTATCTATCTCTTACATCTCAAGATATTAATTTTAGTTTATTCTACTTTCATGTTTGCTCTTTTCTCTGCACATTTTCCATGTTCTCCAAGTGGTTTTTTATCTGATTGGTTTGGTCTTTTTTTTTTTTTAAGTTAAATGCTTCCTTCTACTACCTAGTGATATTTAATAACAGAGCACTGGCCTCCCCAGCTCTGCAGAACAGTGCTAAAACACTCACATCTTTCTTGCCTCATCCATAAGCTCCATGGGAGGTACTGCATGACTGGGGAGTGGTAAACAGCTGGGAGAAGAGCAGCTGAGGCTCTCAGAAGACATTAATGGGATGTAAATCATACAAATGCGTCACAGATTCTATTAGGAAAGTGGTCCATGAACCGCTGTGGATGCCTCATTGGTGGATCCCATCAATTGGTCCCCAGTTGACAGCCCCAATTTTCTCTGCATCTCAACCACACACACTCCCACCTGGACGCCAGCTCCATGTGCACAGCCCCAATGCAACAGGCTGCAAGCGTGCATGTGAAGAAAACTGGCCCACCTCTACAGGACTGGGAAAAGCCACGCAGACTCACATGGTCAGCACTGCTCTAGGGAAAGTAAGCCAACAAGAGGTTGTTAGCACCCAGTACAGCTTTGTAGGGTCAAAAGAAGTTACCCAAGTTTAAGAATTCCACCAGAAGAGGGAACAAGAGTGTGAAACAGGCATATCCATAAAGAAGGTCTGATAAATATACACAAATATACATATATAAATGAATGTGATACACATGTTAAAAGAATAAAATCTAAAAACCACATGATGTCTTAATAGGTGCAGAGAAAGCACTCGAAAATTTAAACATCCTTTCATGATAAGGATGAATTTGTCATGATGAAGTTTGTTTATTTCCTCTCAACAAACTGTATATATAACTCAATATAAACAAAGGCCATATGTGACAAGTCCATAGCTAAAATCGTATCAGTAGTAAAAAGTTGAAAACTTTTCCTTTAAGATCGGGAACAAGACAAAGATATCCAATCTCGACACTACTAATACAACATAGTACTGACGTCCTAATGGACCAATTCAGCAAGAAAAAAAAAATTCAAATCAGAAAGAAGTGTCTCCATTTGCAGGTAACATGATCCTATATATATAGAAAATCCTAAAGAATTCACCAAAAGAACAGAATTATTAAACAAATTCAGTAAAGTTTCAGGATACAAAATTGATACATAAAAATCAGTTGAACGTATGCCAACAATGAACTATCTGAAAAAAAATATTTTAAGCAACCCAATTTGTCATTTCAAACCTATAAGATAGTTAGGAGATGAAAGATCTGTACACTGAAAACTATAATATATTGATGAAAGAAATTGAAAAAGACATATAACTGAAAAAATATGCTACGTCCATGGATCAGAAAAATAAATATTGTTGTTAAAATGTCCATACTACTCAAAGTCATCTATAGATTCATTGCTGGTGGATTCTTTACCAGCTGAGCCACAAAGGGAAATCCCATAGACTCATTGCAATCCCTATCAAAATCCAAAACATTTTTCATAAAAATAGAAAAAAAACAAAAAAAACAAAATTTGTATTGAACCAGAGAAGACTTCAAATAGATAAGTCAATCCTAACAGCAAAAAAAAAAAAACAAAAAAAACACCCCAAAATAGAGGCATCACACTTCCTAATTTCAAACTATATTATGAAGCTACGGTAATTAAAACAGTGGTAATGGCATAAAAAGAGACACCCATACCAATGGAACAGAATTCAGGATGAGAAATAAACCCATGAATATACAGCCAGCTAATATTTCATAAAGGACCCTAGAATACCCAATGGGGAAAAGACGGTCCCTTCAATAAATGACACTAGCAAAAGTGCATGGCCACACACACACAAAGATGGAATTGGACCCCCATCGTACACCACTCACAAAAACTAAGTCAAAATGGACTAAAGACTTAAATGTAAGATCCGAAGTCACAAAAATCCTAGAAGAAAACAGTGGTAAAAATCCGGTGACATTGGTGTTGGCAATTTCTTTTGAATATGATACTAAAAACACAAGTAACAAAAGAAAAAAGAAAAAAGCAGGATCATATCAAACTGAAGATTTTGTACAGCAAAAAGAAGAAAAAATCAACAACATGAAAAGGCAACCTGTAGAATAAGAGAAAATATTCGCAAAATACATTTCTGATAAGAGGTTAACATCCAAAATAAGGAGCTTCAACTCAACATCAGAGAAACAGCCAACCAGGGAAGGGGAACTTAATAGACATTTTCCAAAGAAGACATACAGATGGTTAAAAAAAAAAAAAAGATCCATTTAAAAAATGGGCAGAAGGCTTGAGTAGACATTTTCCCAAAGAAGATATAAAAATGGCTAATAGGAATATGAAATAGTGCCCAATAACATTAATCCTCAGGGAAATGCAAATCAAAACCACCAGCAAAATTTTAAAATGAGATATCACTTATTAGAATGGTTTTATCAAAAAGAAAAGAGATAAGTGTTGGCAAGAATGTGGAGAAAAGAGAACCATTGTATACTGTTGGTGGGACTGTAAATTGATACAGCTACTACGGAAAACAGTATGGAGGTTCCTCAAAAAAAAAAAAGAAAAGAAAAGAAAAGAAACAGAACTACCAGAAGAGCCAGCAAGTCCACTTCTGTATATGCCTGAAGAAAATGAAATTGTAACCCTAAAGAAGTATCTGTATTCCTATGTTTACTGCAGTGTTACTGAAGCAATATTCACAATAACCAAGTGATGGAATCAACCTAAGTATCCACTGATGGATGAATGGATAAAGAACACTGATACAGACACAATCCACAATGGATTATTATAGCAATCCTGTCATTTGAGACAACACGAATGGATCTTGGGGCCATTATGCTAAGTAAAATAGGTCAGAACAACAAAGACAAATACTGTATGACTTCACTTATATGTGGAAACTAAAGAAGTCTAACTCATAAAAGCAGAGTGGAATGGTGTTTGCCAGAGGCTGGGAAATGGGGAAAATGGAGATGTTAGTCAAAAGATACAAATTTCCATTTATTATAGAAAATAGGTAAGCTATAGAGAATTAATGTGCAGCATGGTGACTATAGTTACCAATATTCTATCATATACTCTAAAGTTGCTAAGAGAGAAATCTTAAATTCTTCACCATTAAAAACAAGTTAGTAGTGTGATGTAATGGAATTGGTAACTAACCTTACTGTGATAATCATGTCACAGTATATATATATGTCCATCAAATCATCACATTTTATACCTTAAACTTACATAATGCTACAGGTCAACTACAGCTCAACAAAGCTTGGGGGTGGGGAAGAGCAGGGCACTAAAGAGTTGAATGAGAGGTCAATAGGATGGATGGAGCTCGCTGACAATGGTGCTCACTGAAGAATGATCTGACTAAGCCATGTCTTTGGGGAACCCCCAAAGAATTTATATATAAGTCTTTCCTTCTTGGACTTCTTACATTCACTAGAAAAATTCTTCCAGTCTCTTGCTCTGACAATATATGTCTGATTACCTGCATCCTGTGGGCTGACAGAGAAGATTGGAAGTCTCAATATTTAACATGCAAAATTTTAATTTATTATCCCTGATTTCAATAGAGTACCCACCTGTCTTCTGCCTTCTACTGTTGTGGTGTTTGGTCCTGGTGCCTTTATTTTACCCTTTACAGAAATTCTGCCTTTAGACTCCTGCCATGTAGGACAGGCACTATAACCCAGCTATATGGTGAGGAGGACAGAATCTTGGAAACCAATTGCTTAAACAGGTTTTTAAATCAGTTCTCTTGTTTTTAACCCCATTTTAACTCCCATTTCCAGAGGTACCCAGTGTTTTCAACTCTGAGTAGTATGAATTCCTGGTATATAAATCAGTTTTCTCAGTTTTCTCCTCTGCCAACTTATAATTGCATTTTCTCAGATCTGCTAAGTTAGTTTGCACTCATGCATCTGCTTTTCATCTTTCAAATTTTGTAACTTATCTCCCATTTTCTTTGTCTTTTTGAGTTTATTTTATAAGCCCCTTTAGTTTCCTTTTAGAGGGGCTTTGGGAAGGACATGAGCTGTCATTGTATGTTTAATGTGTCAGGTCTAACCAGAAATCCTTTCAATTTTTTTTATACTACATTTCAATAATGAATAGAAAATTCACAAAGCAAGAAATTAAATTTAGACTGCAGCTATCTCTTTCCAAATCTAGCTTTCTATAAGCTCCTTCTTTCTGAGTATGACTACTGGTTATTTTATTTCAATAAAACCAATAAACTTGTACGACAAATATTTTACCATGATTTAAAATAGATAGATGTTCTGGCATAATATATAATGTGACTAAATAATGTGCTAAATTATAATACATTCAGCTAAAATATTTTTTATGATTGAATCAAATGAATTTTTTAAACCTTTTTAAAATAAAGGCTCTTTATTTTCTGTGGAATATACATTGTATCTGCCACTGCTTATATTTCAGATAATCTAGGCCACCTAAATTTTAAATTCAGTAATAGGTTTTTCTAGCTTTAAACACATTATGTTCTTGATAATAAAACACTTTAAATCAGATGCCTACATAAGAAAATTCTGAAAGAGATGGGAATACCAGATCACCTGATCTGCCTCTTGAGAAACCTATATGCAGGTCAGGAAGCAACAGTTAGAACTAGACATGGAACAACAGATTGGTTCTGAATAGGGAAAGGAGTATGTCAAGGCTGTGTATTGTCACCCTGCTTATTTAACTTATATGCAGAGTACATCATGAGAAACGCTGGGCTGGAAGAAGCACAAGCTGGAATCAAGACTGCCAGGAGAAATATCAATAACCTCAGATATGCAGATGACACCACCCTTATGGCAGAAAGTGAAGAGGAACTTTTGATGAAAGTGAAACAGGAGAGTGAAAAAGTTGACTTAAAGCTAAACATTCAGAAAAATAAGATCATGGCATCTGGTCCCATCACTTCATGGGAAATAGATGGGGAAACAGTGGAAATAGTGTCAGACATTATTTTGGGGGAGCTCCAAAATCACTGCAGATGGTGACTTCAGCCATGAAATTAAAAGATGCTTACTCCTTGGAAGGAAAGTTATGACCAACCTAGAAAGCATATTCAAAAGCAGAGACATTACTTTGCCAACAAAGGTCCATCTAGTCAACGCTATGGTTTTTCCGGTGGTCAGGTATGGATGTGAGAGTTGGACTGTGAAGAAAGCTGAGCACTGAAGAACTGATGCTTTTGAACTGTGGTGTTCGGAGAAGACTCTTGAGAGTCCCTTGGACTGCAAGGAGATCCAACCAGTCCATTCTAAAGGAGATCAGCCCTGGGTGTTCATTGGAAGGACTGATGTTGAGGCTGAAACTTCAATACTTTGACCACCTCATGCGAAGAGTTGACTCATTGGAAAAGACCCTGATGCTGGGAGGAATTGGGGGCAGGAGGAGAAGGGGACAACAGAAGATGAGATGGCTGGATGGCATCACCAACTCAATGGACATGAGTTTGGGTAAACTCAGGAGTTGGTGATGGACAGGGAGGCCTGGCGTGCTGCCATTCATGGGGTCGCAAAGAGCCGAGTCGGACACAACTGAGCGACTCAACTGAACTGAACATAAGAAAACCTGTATAATTCACATATTATTTTAATTCGGAATATAAAATCTTTTTCAACAGTTTTTATCAGTTATTACTAACTGATAATGTATTTACCAGTGTCTTAAGTAATCAATCTTTAAAACAATACACAGAATAAAATGCAAAGCAGTTATTTTGTCTTTTTTCCTATGGTAGTCAAGAAATGACAGAAAATAAGACAGTCATAGTTTAAAAAATATATTTGATGGTATTAGTTATCATAAACCTATTTTATTCTTAATAATTAAAATTCACTCTACATCAAGTTGCTATGGCAACATAACTTCACTGGAAAATAAATTCTTCAAGTTCTGCCATGAAGCATGCTGCCGACCTGAAGTCTTTGAAAATAGGGAGAAAACTATATAATTTTCCAGTTCATAAATGTCTAATCAATATTTAGAATTGCTTTCCAATATATAGCAGGAGTTTTGCTCTCAGAGTCCTGGGGACTGTCTTTTATTTGGCTTTCATTTCTTTATCCCTTTAATACATGAAAACATTCCTGATAAGAACCATTGGGCTCACCTCAGGCAAATTGGCTCCAACTATAAATAGTAAAATCTGCCATCTGCCTTTCTATTCTTGTGCTGAATGCAGTGCTGGCATTGTGTTCACACTTCACTGGAGCCAGGCCTGATGCTGTATTGCCAGCAGCAACAGAAAATAATAGTGCAAGACAGAGATAATGAAGTGAAGAACAGAAATGGTACTACTATAATTAACTGCTATTTTGATATTCACCACAATAAAGCATACACAATGGTGTGGAGACACCCTAAAGCCACATTTTGCCTCAGCCTTGTAAATGAGTTTGAAACCAAACTATTGTTGGAGCCCACTGATTTTACATCACTGAAGACTAATTAAAATGTAAAGAACCTAAGTATAGTTAGCAATATATGTTTGTCAAGTTAGAGGCTCCATAGTTGACCCATGTAGTTTTTATACTAATGATACTTAATAAAGCATTTCTTTCTATAATCATGGATATTCTCCTGTTCTGTTTTAAAGAGATAAGCTCTTTAATGATGAAAAAGCCCTTTTACTGTGCCTGACCCTTCCTTACACTCAGTTCTGAGTGAGTGAGTCAAAGTTGCTCAGTCGTGTCTGACTTTTTGCAGTACTTGCGACCCCATCTCTGTGTGATTCTCACTCAGGTCAGAATACTGGAGTGGGTAGTTGTTCCCTTCTCCAGGTGATCTTCCCAATCCAGGGATCAAACCCAGGTTTCCCACGCTGCAGGCGGATTCTTCACTATCTGAGCCACCAGGCTGAAACGCTATGCAAATTTTCATTTCAACACAGCTCCCTATATTTCTTTTGGGATATTCTGAATCCTTAGCCACTGTAAGATATAGACCTTTCCTCAACCTCGCCATTACATACATTTGACCTATTTTAAAATAGAGAATGATTGTCAAAGAAGTCATTTGGATATTGTAACTGACGAGAAATGTATATAGGGCAACGGTCATATTGTATATTCCTATATTAGTAACCCTGATATTCCTGTATCATTAATTACTGAAGCCGTTAGCTTACTTACATCAACAGCAAACTCCAGGAGGCACAGAACACAGTATAAATAGTGTCCCTAGAGCTGTGCAACATGACAGAATTAAATGTATATTTAATGCCTAAGATGAAATGAGAACAGAACAGATTGCTTTCGTTTTGTTTTGGTATGTTTTGCTTATTTGTTTTTAACTCCCCATGTGGATTTAATATACAATTAGGATTGACTATAACTGGCCTAATAATATCAATATCTGTATCAAAGTTTTTCAAGATAAAATGATTTCACCCTCTAAAAATTTTTACCTACAATCACTTCCTAGCTTTCACATTCAAAAAATCAGTAATATTCTTAACTGATTGATGCTAGCAAATATCAAATATAAAGCATAATGTTGATGCAAAAATAATATAAAAAAGTCACTTTTGGCAAAACCAATACAATACTGTAAAGTTAAAAAATAAAATAAAATTAAATTTAAAAAAAAGGCAATTAGAAATTACAACATAATACATGTAAGACCATAAAATATTCCTTAGGGGTGGAACACTTTGCTTCATGAGAGAAATAAATTTATTGAGATGACTGAAGTGCCACCTGGAAGTCTACTATAACCACACAGCATTTATAGTGGCTTAGCTGAATTTTTTTACTTCCTAATAAATTTAACAAAATCACTGCAGATGGTGACTGCAGCCATGAAATTAAAAGACGCTTACTCCTTGGAAGGAAAGTTATGACCAACCTAGATAGCATATTCAAAAGCAGAGACATTACTTTGCCAACAAAGGTCCGTCTAGTCAAGGCTATGGTTTTTCCTGAGGTCATGTATGGATGTGAGAGTTGGACTGTGAAGAAGGCTGAGTGCCCAAGAATTGATGCTTTTGAACTGTGGTGTTGGAGAAGACTCTTGAGAGTCCCTTGGATTGCAAGGAGATCCAACCAGTGCATTCTGAAGGAGATCAGCCCTGGGATTTCTTTGGAAGGAATGATGCTAAAGCTGAAACTCCAGTACTTTGGCCACCTCATGCGAAGAGTTGACTCATTGGAAAAGACCCTGATGCTGGCAGGGATTGGGGGCAGGAAGAGAAGGGGACGACAGAGGATGAGATGGCTGCATGGCATCACTGACTCGATGGACGTGAGTCTGGGTGAACTCCGGGAGTTGGTGATGGACAGGGAGGCCTGGCGTGCTGCGATTCATGGGGTCGCAAAGAGTTGGACACGACTGAGAGACTGAACTGAACTGAAGTTTAACAAATACAGCCCTGACTGACTGTTACCATGTATTTCTACAGTATGTATTTCTATGGGTTAAGACTCTTTAAAAAAACTTGCCTTGCTAAAAGTTGTATCAGTAGTTCCCTAGAACTGGAGGGGTATTACTTGTTCACTATAGATTGGTAATGTTTTATAGTCACTTGCCAGAAGAGAATTTATGGCTCTCTTAGAAATAAAAATGGAGGCTCAGTCCAGGTTTGATGCACGATACTGGATGCTTGCGGCTAGTGCACTGGGACGACCCAGAGGGATGGTATGGGGAGGGAGGAGGGTTCAGGATGGGGAACACACGTATACCTGTGGCGGATTCATTTTGATATTTGGCAAAACTAATACAATTATGTAAAGTTTAAAAATAAAATAAAACTTTAAAAAAAAGTTAAAAAAACAAACAAACAAAAAAAAATGGAGGCTCTTACAGGTATTTTCAAAGACATTAAAATATCACAAGAAAGACATCAGTATTTCTTTCAAATTACTTTTAATGGGTCCTATTCAGCCAAGTCCTGCTTCTAAATCTCCCCCTATAAAACATATTTGAAATGAAGTAAATATTTCCCATGCTTAATCCAACATAAGAAAATCTATTTTAATATCATGTTAAATTTAGATTGCATTCTTATAATATAGCACTAATGATAATAATGTTATATACTTCAGTGAAATATTACCCAAATGTGCATCTGAAATCTTCATCTTAGTGAAACTGCCAGGGTCTTCAATAGGTCTCATTTTAAAATAATTCATTAGCTCCACATTTTAAAGGAATTATGAGCTAACAGTTGAATAAATAACTATATTAATAATCATCTTACAGCATCTATTATTTTTCAAAAATTACTGTTCAAATACTGGGTTCAAATCTCAGCTCTGTCCCTTACTGCTGCTACTGCTAAGTCGCTTCAGTCCTGTCCGACTCTGTGCGACCCCATAGGCGGCAGCCCACCAGGCTCCCCCGTCCCTGGGATTCTCCAGGCAAGAACACTGGAGTGGGTTGCCATTTCCTTCTCCAATGCATGAAAGTGAAAAGTGAAAGTGAAGTCACTCAGTGTGTCCTACTCTCAGTGATCCCATGGACTGCAGCCTACCAGGCTCCTCCACCCATGGGATTTTCCAGGTAAGAGTACTGGAGTGGGGTGCCATTGCCTTCTCTGCTGTCCCTTACTAGGGCTATTTAAACTTATTAAGCCTAAGTTTCATCTATGAGCATAATTATAACACTTAATTCATCCAGTTGTTTTGAGGATTCAAGAAGGCATAAAGCATTTCTCACACACACACACACACACACACACTCTCTCTCTCTCTCTCTCACATACACACTTTTCAAAACTAGAATAACTCAAGTACCTTCTAACTGATTTCAAGATTTTATCTTATTAAAGGAGCAGATAATTTTACTTTGCAAAAGTAATGGCTATTTCAGAAGAATTTGACTTGGTCTTGGTATTTGTCCATTCGTCTAGATTATCTGTAATTACAGGAACTACTTTACAGGATTATTTTGAGATAAAAATGAAAAAAATCTTCATTGGGTTTAGCACAACACCATCATTTAACCAAGTGCTCGTTGCTGGTTAGTGATTCTTTTTCTCATTGTTATTCAGTAAATATAGCTTTTATGGAATGGCTAATCATGGCCCTGTTAGTCCATCAAGTGCCTTTGTGCACATTAGGAAAAAGCACCCCTCCCCTTGGACTGGTGGGTGGCACAATGTCAAGTCAAGGTGCACCCCTGAGAAACAGGGGTGCTGAGTAACAACCTGCCTCCCAGCCAGGCTCCCTCTGCTGGTTATCAACCTTGATTAAAGTACCTAGAGGTGCGGAGGCAGAAAACACTTCCTCAACCAAATGAGTTTTAGAGCAGACGGTGAAACAAGGGAAGAAGCATTAGAAAACAAATAGAAATATTAGGAAATAAATCAAAGGAATTTATTCAAAGAGATGGCATGCACGAATGTTAAATGATAATGTACTTCATAAGCAACATTCTTTATTAGAGTAGGTGAGAACTCAGACGTAACAGAAGAAGTAAGTCATCTGCACGGGGAAGAAAGGGTTAATGGGTAAACTCTTCAAGGAACATGGAGTACCTACAATCATATAGACATAGGTGTAATGAGAAATTCAGATACTATGGGTAGAGGATGAATTGGTGTGAAGAGATGAATCAGATTTGGCTACTGGTTATAAGTCTGCATACAACTAGTCCTTTCTAGTAATACTACAAAATTTAATATATACTGGTGAGCTGATTTTCAGAAAAGGAGTATCTATAAACTGGTTCCCTGGAGCACTACATCAGCTAATTTTCACAGTGAGAACCTCAGGTCCTACAAAGGAAAGTCTGCAGAGGCTGTGTCCGGGAAACTCCACTGCATCTAGACACATGGACTTGGTTACTTTTGCAAGTGTCTCTAACGACAAAAGCTCCAGTTGGTCAAATTTGCCAAGGGTACATTGGTTTTCACTCA
This sequence comes from Bos indicus, assembly GCF_029378745.1. NCBI lineage: Eukaryota > Metazoa > Chordata > Mammalia > Artiodactyla > Bovidae > Bos > Bos indicus. The sequence goes on along the minus strand of NC_091775.1, from coordinate 56,616,447 downwards.
TTTCCTTCCTGTTTGTTATTTGTATTTATCATCCTTGGCACATTCTGCCAAACACTTAACATTACTTTTACCCACTCTACTCTTCCCCAGACCATTCTGACAGTACTCTCACTGAACTCTGGAGAATAATGAGTTAACTCTCCTACTCTTCAAGTTTTCATTGATTGTTCCTTTAACAATCTGGCTTTCCTTCTCAATCTCTCTGACACAAATTATTTGTGTCACCCTTCACTCCTCAGTTCTTCTTTGCCAATTACAGACCACTGTTCTACCAACTTCTCATTTTCAACTCCTAGCCATAAACTTTTCTACCAATTCCTACTTCTATATATATTCCCACCCTAATAACCCTACTCCACAGATTTGACAGGTTTAAAGGTTGGTCTTTGTCCTATTCCCTCTGCCCAGAAGTGACCTTGAAAGTCACACTGACCACTAGCACTTCCTGAACTTCAAGTGGTCTTATTTCCACCCACTCCAAATACCTACCATTAATACTCTACTAATAGTAACTATGACCTTCTCTGTATCCCAGACTCTGAACACTATACTCAACTCTCTTCCCTCTATCTGATTCCTCACTCCTGTAAAAACTCATCTAAATCTCCCATTAATTTATCAAAACACTTTTGGTTTCACTTACCTCTCTACCCAGTTTCATTTGCAACCATTTCAAATAAGTCTTCAATAGCACCCTCTATTCCTTCTCCTCTGGAAATTCTGCTATGCAAAACTTACAAATTTCCAACCTTGAAAAATTTTTATTCCATTGTCTTTACTGTCAGTTTCTTTACTCTCATTTCCATAGACGCTAAGCACTGATTAAAAAAAAAAGTCACCAAACCATGCTTCTTGGGGCTAAAACAAATGTAAGTCTCAGTAACTGCTGTGAGGTTTTTATTATAGCTGAGTAATCCATGTTGTCATTTCTTGTGTCTACTGAAGCAAGTTCACATTTCCCATGATGGTCATTTAAAATTTCTGCTGCTGTCTTCAACTCCAAATCCCATCTTACCTACTTTTAGTCTTGGCAGATAATCTCACCTCTACTAAAAACTGCAATTCTCTCTACTTCCCTCTTCTTCACTTCATATCTCAATATCTGTTCTATTTGCTGGATAGTTAGAAATTGTTCTTCCTGCTTGTCAGTGTAAATCCTGAACATACGACTTTTCACTCATCTCTTTCTATCTTCTGTCTTTCACTCGCTTCATAGATTCTTCCCCAGTAGATCAGATAAAGAAAATAACCTCAAAGGTAACATCTCCTCATCCCTTTCTTTTGTGGTTTAAGCCACAGTGGACTGTGCCTTCAAAGTGAGGGAAAGACTACAGTGGGGTATGTGGCATAATCTACTTAGATGTAGAAAGAACTCAAACTTTCCACAATTATTTTAATCTATTTTATTTATACTTATGTACATTTTATAACATATGAGTGCATACATATGTAACTCATAAATATATAAATATATGAGTGCAGTAGGATATGTATATAACTTCTAAATAAGTAAATTTACAAAAATTAAAACTGTGTGCTCAAATATCTTTTACTGCTGCTCTTATTTATTCACTCAGTCATGTCTGATTCATTGCAACCCCATGGACTGTAGCCTGCCATGTTCCTCTGTCCATGGGGATCTCCCAAGCAAAAATAATGAAGCAGGTTGCCATTTTCTCTTCCAGGGGTATTCCCAACCCAGGGATCGAACCCATGTTTCCTGCTTGGCAGGTGGATTTTTTTTTTTTTTTTTAACCAGTGAACCACCCTGGAAACCCCAGAGTACACATTTAAAAAAACTTGCAGAACAGCCAGTGGAGGGAAATACCTAAGGCCCCTCTTGTCACCCAGTCCAGAATTTAATTCCTTTCATTTCTATCTGAGCGTGGGTTTAAGAATAGAGAGAGAATCCTGGAATTTAAGCCTCCCTTTACAAAGAGAAAGAAGAAAGGACAAAAGGGTTAAGGGAAAGGAAATTTTTTACAAAAAACAACTGGAGTAAATAACTGAAAAGCATGAAGCAATCACAGCTTCATGCCATCAGCTTGGCACACACGCATGTGCTGGTGGGTGAAGAGGGCAACAGGCAGAGAGTATCAACATTTAACCTGGTGAAGAGGAGGCTCAAGCCCCTTTTAGAGGGTCCTCAAGATCTAAACTATTTTCCTGCTAATACTAAGATGCTATTTACTTTTTTCACTCTGTAAGTGTACAGTAGAGTTTTCCAGTGGCCACATGACATGTAACAAAGTGAATGCACTTCATGACCCACCTCCCAGAATATTGGAAATAAAAGCAAAAATAAACAAATGGGACCTAATTAACCTTAAAAGCTTCTGCACATCAAAGGAAACTATTAGCAAGGTGAAAAGACAGCCTTCAGAATGGGAGAAAATAATAGCAAATGAAGCAACCAACAAACAACTAATCTCAAAAATATACAAGCAACTCCTACAGCTCAACTCCAGAAAAATAAATGACCCAATCAAAAAATGGGCCAAAGATCTAAATAGACATTTCTCCAAAGAAGACATACAGATGGCTAACAAACACATGAAAAGATGCTCAACATCACTCATTATCAGAGAAATGCAAATCAAAACCACTATGAGGTACCATTTCACGCCAGTCAGAATGGCTGCGATCTAAAAGTCTACAAATAATAAATGCTGGAGAGGGTGTGGAGAAAAGGGAACCCTCTTACACTGTTGGTGGGAATGCAAACTAGTACAGCCACTATGGAGAACAGTGTGGAGATTCCTTAAAAAACTGGAAATAGAACTGCCTTATGATCCAGCAATCCCACTGCTGGGCATACACACTGAGGAAACCAGAAGGGAAAGAGACACGTGTACCCCAATGTTCATCGCAGCACTGTTTATAATAGCCAGGACATGGAAGCAACCTAGATGTCCATCAGCAGATGAATGGATAAGAAAGCGGTGGTACATATACACAATGGAGTATTACTCAGCCATTAAAAAGAATACATTTGAATCAGTTCTAATGAGGTGGATGAAACTGGAGCCTATTATACAGAGCGAAGTAAGCCAGAAGGAAAAACACCAATACAGTATACTAACGCATATATATGGAATTTAGAAAGATGGTAACGATAACCCTGTATACGAGACAGCAAAAGAGACACTGACATATAGAACAGTCTTATGGACTCTGTGGGAGAGGGAGAGGGTGGGAAGATTTGGGAGAATGGCATTGAAACATGTAAAATATCATGTATGAAACGAGATGCCAGTCCAGGTTCAATGCACGATACTGGATGCTTGGGGCTGGTGCACTGGGATGACCCAGAGGGATGGTGTGGGGAGGGAGGAGGGAGGGGGGTTCAGGATGGGGAACACATGTATACCCGTGGTGGATTCATTTTGATATTTGGCAAAACTAATACAATTATGTAAAGTTTAAAAATAAAATAAAATTAATTAAAAAAAAAAAAGTGAATGCAAAGAAGAGCTGAGATCCTAAGTGTCTTACATTAGGCCAGATATTAGAGATTTTCAAAGATGTAAAACACTGTTACTCTTTTTGCTTCAATATTTTTATGCTATAAAAATTATTTTTCATTAAAAATGCTATAACAACATATAATGAGCTTTTAAATGTTATTTTAGATAAACTTTTAAAATATTTTTTAAATGTTTCAGTCTTTCATTTCTAACATGGCAAATATGAATAGCCAAGACCTATATAAACAAAAACTTTTTGTGGTCCTCTACAATTTTTTAAGTGTATAAAGCAGTCCTGACACTCAAATATTGAGAACAGCTACAAGAGACAAACAAATGAGATTCTCAAGATCTGGGTTACAAATGTGGATCCAATCAAAAATACATCAGGAAAAAACTGAGTAAACAGAATGAGTACCTTGTTTAAAAAAAAAAAGAAAGAAAGAAAGAAAAGAAAAAAATTACCATCTTGCTCAAAAAATCAAGATTAACTAGTATTTAAAAAATACAAAATAAAAGAAAAATTATCTGAGGAGAAGAAGACTCACTACCAAACCTTTGAAGCGCTGGGATTGAAGGTTCTGCCTTCAACTTCTTATACAGAGGTTTTGGCCACTTACTGCATCAATTTAAACAACTGAGAGTGTAATGTTTAAACAAGCAGATATCATTATATTACATGATAAAAATCTGTAAACTCCATGGTTTATAACTTATCCTCCTCTATCTCATGGTCTTTAACTCCTGTAAGATCAGGCTTCTGGAAGGAGCTAGCTATGGCTGCTACTCCACTTTCTTTCCATTTCACATTTTCTTACAGACTGGCTTCTACCCCAGCCTAAAATTCTTAGATTTGAAAGGTGGCAAATGAACTCCACCAACAAAAAAGAGAATCTCCTCCCCTCTTTCAGCTTAAAATGTAGCAGCAATTTCATGATTTAAAAGTCAAGTAGCACAAAACAGCCTGTTTCCTCTTTTCATAAGATTCCTCTTCCGAGAATCAACTGTTTTTCCTTTAATAATAATTAGCGCTGTACTTAAATAGTCATAAGCTTATATAGCTATTTCTTGATTCATTTGTTTCAGATTTTACCTACAGTTTCCTACTCTGGTAGCTGAAACTTCATCTTTAAATGGATATAAGCATTCACTGTTATCATTTTAAGAGTCTCTCTCTCCTTTTGATTTTCATCACACTATGCATCATCCCAAAAACACATATACAAATTCATAAAAATGTGTTAGTTTAGTTTTACAATTTTTCATATGAAGAGTGCTTAAAATATAGACTCTTACATACCTGAGTTATTTGTCCTAAATACTACTGTAGATAATTTTAAATAAGTAAAATCAATAATTTTAGATAACTTCAGTACACTATTAGGAGAAATTCCCTATCAAAATAGACAAGCTATTAAAAATTTAAAATTTTTTTACACTAGTTAAAAACATGATACCAGTAATACATCTTAGCCTATATCACATGCTTTCCTAGATGAGTGGCAACTGACAATAGCTACTAGGTTCAACGTTTATTTTTTAGTTAGAAAATGATCTACTGAATATTAAATATATTTTAAACTGGATAAAAGGAAATAATACTTAAAATATATTGAGAAATATTATTGAGGGATGATGTAGAATCATTGCTTTGTAAGTACTTAATGAATGTTAACTATCTGGGCCTTATATGAACTATTAAAATGGAAATGAAAGGATAGTTTGATTATAATATTAACATCTGTCACGACCTTCCTTTAAGGTATTTGCATGACTCTCTAGCAGTGCTATGACAGAAGTCATTCTCAAGGAGGACTGTGACTATCAGGGAGACTTAATTCCACTGCCTTAATGCCACTACACTTCCCCTCTGGCTTAGCAGTAAAGAATTTGCCTGCAGAGCAGAAGTGGGTTTGATCCTTGGGTCAGGAAGATCCCCTGGAGAAGGAAATGGCAACTCATTCCAGTATTCTTGCCTGGAAATTTTGGGTTCCAAAAGAGTCAAGCATGATTGAGCGATTCAACAATAATGTCACTATAGGTGCAGAATGTTAGCAGGATCAAGAAAACTAGTACTACATACACCTCTGACTTAAAACATAACCATCCTGAATAATACATTTTATACATGTACATGTTTAAATATTAGGAGATCAGCCCTGGGATTTCTTTGGAAGGAATGATGCTAAAGCTGAAACTCCAGTACTTTGGCCACCTCACGCGAAGAGTTGACTCATTGGAAAAGACTCTGATGCTGGCAGGGATTGGGGGCAAGAGAAGAAGGGGATGACAGAGGATGAGATGGCTGGATGGCATCACTGACTCGATGGACATGAGTCTGAGTGAACTCCGGGAGTTGGTGATGGACAGGGAGGCCTGGCATGCTGCGATTCCCGGGGTCGCAGAGTCGGACATGACTGAGCGACTGATCTGATCTGATTCTCTGAGCAGCACAATCTACCCTAAAGCAATGTCTTCAGCAATGTGGGCTCCAGAAAAGAGTACATTAGCGCCACTGTCACAGAGGCCTCTCCAGTTCACCAGGTGAGTCATACAAAGATTCTAATTTACCTGGCTACCTCATTTTGAATTCCTGGTCTGCTACAAGAGGCAAATTGAGAGAGGGTTAGAGAAAAACTGGAGGCTTACAGTGTGGTCATTATGCTCTGAAACATGATTTTTATACATGGTGTGTGTCAGTAGCTCAGTCATGTCTGACTCGATGTGACCCCATGAACTGTAGCCTCCTCTGTCCATGGAATTCTCCAGGCAAGAATACTGGAGTGGGTAGCCTTTCCCTTTTCCAGGGGAATTTTCTGACCCAGGGATCAAACCCAGGTCTACTACACTGTAGGCAGATGCTTTTTACCATCTAAGACACCAGGAAAGCCCTTATTTATTTATATATATATATAAAATAAGTTTCAGTTGTCCCATTTGCTTCCAAGCAAATGTTTTAGAGTATAATGTAAAATCTAGTACAGTCTTAAGCATGGACTTCTATATCTCTATTCTCTGTCTTGCACATTAGAGTAAAATGGGCTAGAATATGTACTATCATACATTTCAAAAGTTACATGCAGTGGTAGTTAGAAAATACAGAACAGGTTTGCTAGAAAGCAGTAACTAGAATGGAAGAAGTGAAAGTGATACTACTACCATTACTGCTGTCTCCAAGAAAAATGCCAGCTACTAGCTATTACCACGACTAGAGTACTAGGCAAGAAATATTTGTCCCAAATGGTTAAGGTTCATCTTCTCAAGAACATACTTGTGCTATGAATAAACACATGGAGAAATCCTTTGTTCTTATTAAAATTAATATTGGCTTACTGTTCATTAAAAAACATTGTAATATACTTCACAACATGATTAGTTGTGTAAATAAGCCACATGCTATTGAAAAGTCCAGGAGGAGAGAAATTAACCAGGGAACTTGATGGAGAGTCAGAACATATAATCAAATGGAAGGATGCATGCTCAGTGTATCTAAAATTATTCCAGGAACCATGAAAAAAAAAAAGCATGAAATTCTAATTTTTCTTAGGTGGAAATTATGGCTTAATTTATTTTAGTTCCAGTGTTCTACATTTGTGCTTTTAAGAGCAGGCTTACTTCAACTGTACACATGTAGCATCACATGTGAGCCTCCTGGATTCTTTTATGACTAAGGAAAATTAGTCATAAACTATTTTCACTGAAAACATGCACCACTGCCTCAGTGTTTTGCTGGTAAGGAAACAGGTTTCATTCTCCTTTAATCTGTAGCTTTCTTTACATTATAACTCTGTTGACTTTGTGCTTGAAATCCATGTGGTCCCTTTCTCTCCCATCCCTGCATACAACCAAAACCATGTGGCTGACTTTTGTGTGCTGTGTGCCTCTAAGTGATGCTCTAAGTTTTTATCCAAATAAGAATTCTACAACAGGTTAGGAATGTGGAGTCCCTGAAGTCATGATTACTAGTTAAAACTTCAAAGTTTTGACAAAACATTTTCACTAAGATTCTGCTCCTCCTTCTGCCTAAAGTTTCGGTCATTTAATAAGAAAGAAAATCTGTGGATACTGATACATGGTATTGTTTCTATTGTGGTTTGACCATCAACCAATTTAGTGTACTTTGAAAATCAACTAATTAATCTCCTGAATTAGCATCCTAACAGAATAGTCTGTTGAGCTATGGTAAGCTTTATAATTAATACATGACAAATTTCTTTGTTCTCATGTAAACAAAACATGGCATATAGAGTCATGGGGAAACCCTGCATCCATTCAATGAGTAGTTTCACTGAAATGCAGGTGTTTCCTCTTTCAACACAAACTTGGATTGTGGGATACCTGACCTTGGGGGTAAAATTTTGTCTGTTTATACTTTGTGAAGGCAAAGGTGAGAAGAGCCACAGGAGTCCTGAGGTCTCCAAACCAAGTTTCTTTATCCAAATTCTGAAATAGTGTTTCCTAACTTTATTATGCTGTCTTGGTCAAGGATCGTTTGATTAGAAGGAACATGATCCACTTAAGTTAGCATAGGCAAAGGGAATTCACTGAAACAATATAGGACTTTTACTCAGAATCTCTGCAAATTCAGAAAAGAATAGCTAAATCCCATGAAAGGTATCTCCCAATTCCTCCTTTCATTCATTTGCCTATTCATTCAATCAATATTTACTGAGTACCTCCTATGTGCCAGGCATTGTCTTAGGAGCTGAGGACAGAACTGTGAATAAAACAGCTGCAAAGAAAATCACTGCACTCATGAAGCATACATAATGATATGAAAAGACACAGGAGTGGAAAAGAATATAAAATATTTGAGGGAAAAACTTCATTGTGTTTGACATGTGGAAAAAGAGGTTAAAAAACTAGATTGAGATAGGTTTTGCAAGTGAAGTTGAAAATTATCATCTTAGGTTATATTTAAGATGCAGTTGGAAGGAAAGTTATGACCAACCTAGATAGCATATTCAAAAGCAGAGACATTACTCTGCCAACAAAGGTTCGTCTAGTCAAGGCTATGGTTTTTCCTGTGGTCATGTATGGATGTGAGAGTTGGACTGTGAAGAAGGCTAAGTGCCCAAGAATTGATGCTTTTGAACTGTGGTGTTGGAGAAGACTCTTGAGAGTCCCTTGGACTGCAAGGAGATTCAACCAGTCCATTCTGAAGGAGATCAGCCCTGGATTTCTTTGGAAGGAATGATGCTAAAGCTGAAACTCCAGTACTTTGGCCACCTCACACGAAGAGTTGACTCACTGGAAAAGACTCTGATGCTGGCAAGGATTGGGGGCAAGAGGAGAAGGGGATGGCAGAGAATGAGATGGCTGGATGGCATCACTGACTCGATGGACGTGAGTCTGGGTGAACTCCGGGAGTTGGTGATGGACAAGGAGGCCTGGCGTGCTGCGACTCATGGGGTCGCAAAGAGTCGGACACGACTGAGCGACTGATCTGATCTGAAAAACCCTGTATGTAAGACAGCAAAAAAGACACAGATGTAAAGAACAGTCTTTTGGACTCTTTGGGAGAGGGAGAGGGTGGAATGATTTGGGAGAATGATATTGAAACATGTAAAATATCATATAAGAAACGAATCACCAGTCCAGGTTCGATGCATGATACTGGATGCTTGGGGCTGGTGCACTGGGATGACCCGGAGGGATGGTATGGGGAGGGAGGTGGGAGTGTGGTTCAGGATTGGGAACACGTGTATACCTGTGGCAGATTCATGTTGATGTATGGCAAAACCAATACAATATTGTAAAGTAATTAGCCTCCAATTAAAATAAATTAATTAAAAAAAAACCCAGGGGAAATTTTTAAACAGCGTAATGGCATTATCAAGTGAGGGCTTAAGGAAGACCAGAGCTATGAACGGTGGATAGAATGGACTTAAGTTGGGGAGGAGGAAAGGATGTGAAAACCAATAGCAACAATTGCTACTTTCTCAGTAAGAAGATGTATGGACCTTAACCTTGGCAATGGGTAGAAAAAATAGAATGGAGGAAATAAATTAGGTGAGGTCAGTTATGTAAGTAGAGTGGACATGTGTCTCACTGAATATAAAAAACTTTAAAAGTTGTCAAGCATGACTAACCATGCCATGAAGTGAGACAATGAACACTGTGTGTAGCAGAGGGTAGAGGGTTAGAGAGAATAGAGAATGACTCTTGACTTTTAAGACACTTAATTTGAGATGTCACTATACTTCGAGTATAGATATCCTGGCAACATAGCTTCTAGAGTCCAGAAATATATATTTGGGGATCATTGCAATGGGTTCAAAAGTAGAAATATGAAGTACTTCAAAGGAATGGATTACAGGGGTAGGGGGTGGTGGAAAGACTGACTGAAAGATGAATGTGTTTAAGGTTTGAGAAAAAGGGGTGATAAATTCTTTGTCAGGGAGTTAAGAGCATTAAAAAATTAATGCATTCTTGTACATTACCTGAGGAAAAAGGATGAAGCAGGAGGAAGTAGGGGTTAGGGGATCATATATACCATCATATACAGAGTTGAAATATGACAAAAGAGGGGCAAGATGAATGCTCTTAATTTATATAAGCTGTTAACGTTACTGAGCCACATGCATTTCCCTCCTTCAGCAGGGATATGATATAAGGTATTATAATTTATCTTACTCTGTAGTACCCACTGGGCCAGTTTTGATTACATAGAGATTTTCTAGGTAGGGTTCACCATTTTGAATGCAAGGCATTAAACCTAAAATAAAGAAAGAGTATCCAAGCAAAAGGTTTTCATCATTATTCTTCAAGCTTTAATTATCTTTTTTCAACACTATCTGAGACTAGCTATTTTTACTCAGAGATTTACTAGCCAAAGATGTTCTAATTACCTTGCCTTGAATAGACTCTCCTCACCCCTATTTATATAGTGCTTTGAACATTTAAAATTTGCCAGTAGTTCTTAAAAGATGGTATAACACTATAGCACTCCGATTTAAACACAAATGTGCTCTTTGTTCATTCCTAACGAAATGAACACAACTAAGCAGCGCATGTGTGTTACACTGAAGCAATAAAACAGGCACTGTTGTGTGTCAGTCACAGCTCTTCAGACTCATATAATGTGCTTAATAACATTATTTCTAGGGTGAGAAGAAAGTATATCTTCATATAAAAATATGTGACATTTGTTCAGAGAGGACAATCATTTCCTTGAGAAATACTCAGACTAGATTTTTCTCACAGACACATTCCTATGAACAACTTTTCTGAAGAATGAAGCTGTAACAATTTCTCTAGCCCTCCCAGGAGAGAACATCTCCCTCAAAGAGACAGTTGGGTCAAATACACAATTGCAAATGACATGCCAATTCATCATATGTCATCGGATCTTAACCACTTTTTCTCTGGTTATGGTACCATTTAGCTAAAAAGCAATCAAGATTCTTCCGAGAACATTGCAGAAAAGATGAAAAACTATATTAAGAAAATAACCTTGAGATTCAATAGCAAAGTAAAGGGCATAATTGTATTGATTCAGAGAAAAAGCAAAGGACTGTGAAACAAAAGTACATAAAAGATTTACTAAATATATAGATGGGGAAACAGTGGAAACAGTGATGGACTTTATTTTTCTGGGCTCCAAAATCACTGCAGATGGTGACTGCAGCCATGAAATTAGAAGACACTTGCTCCTTGGAAGGAAAGTTATGACCAACCTAGATAACATATTCTAAAGCAGAGACATTACTTTGCCAACAAAGGTCTGTCTAGTCAAAGCTATGCTTTTTCCAGTAGTCATGTGTAGACGTGAGAGTTAGACTATAAAGAAAGCTGAGCACTGAAGAATCGATAATTTTGAACTGTGGAGTTGGAGAAGACTCTTGAGAGTCCCTTGGACTGCAAGGAGATCCAACCAGTCCATCCTAAAGGAAATTAGTCCTGAATATTCATTGGAAGGACTGATGTTGAAGCTGAAACTCATTACTTTGGCCACCTGATGCAAAGAACTGACTCACTGGAAAACACCCTGATGCTGGGAAGGACTGAAGGCCAGAGGAGAAGGGGACAACAGAGGATGAGATGGTTGGATGGCATCAATGACTCAATGGACATGAGTTTGAGTAAATTCCGGGAGTTGGTGATGGACAGGGAGGCCTGGCGTGCTGCAGTCCATGGGGTTTCAAAGAGTCAGACACAACTGAGTGACTGAACTGAACTGAACTGAAATATATTTCAAGGCACATTGAAAGCTCTGCAGAAAACTGTAAAAATATTTTCTGCCAGGGTGGTGAAATTTAGGGAAAAAATAGTAGATAGGGGATCCTGGGCCTTGTTTTATAGGAACATATAGCTGGTGTGGTGTGGGGAAGATATGGGCTCCTCTTCCAACAGAGTGGAAAATGGCAGAATCCTTATTGTCACTAGCACAAATGTACAAAATGAATCAGGAAAAAGAAATGTTATTTATTCAAGATGTCATAATATTCATAAAAATTTTAATGTACTTACAACTTTAAAATTCTTTTGAAATGCAGATACAACATACTATTTCATAAGCAGTGAAAATTCATTCAAGATAGAGCATGCCTTTATTGGCATCACTATGTTGTAAAGAATACAGCTACTGAATAAAGTGTGGTTTCTGCCTTTAAAGAATCTCTAACTACACGAGCAATGGCTCTATTTGGTGAGTACAAAATATGGTATATTAAAGATACCTAACAGTAAAACAGAATTCAGAGACATCTTAGTATCTACCATTAGGTTACAGTGTTTACTCATCTGATCCAATTCGAACCCATTCACTAGACTATGGATCATCAAGGCTACTGCAACTCTTGCATATGTTTCCCCTCAAGTGCTTTTTTGTTTGTTTGTTTTGTTCTTTACTATCACCACCCCCACAAGAATGTGCTATGAGAGTAAATCAGTTTGGGTTTGGTTTTTGGTTTTCTTTTCTTCTTTGTTTCAACTTCTTGATTCTAGCTATAGTATAAAGAAGTTGCTGCATAGAAGTTTTGAAACTACAAATAACATTAAAGTAAGATAACATTAAAGTAAGAGATGAAAATAATCTATCAGTATCAATTACCTACTACAGTTGACCCCTAAAAACAGATAATAAAAAGTGGTAGAAAAGAATGCTAGAAGGTACTCATAACTTTTGTGTTTACAGATTAATATTTCCCATGGTATGCCTTTTGTTTGGGACTTCCCTGGTGGCTCAGTAATAAAGAATCTGCCTCCCAATGCAGGAGACACGAGTTTGATCCCTGGGTCAGGAAGATACCCTGGAGAAGGAAATGGCTACCCACTCCAGTATTCTTGCCTGGGAAAGAGGAGCCTGGCAAGCTATAGTTCATAGCGTCACAAAAGTCAGACATGACTTAGCAACTAAACAACAGTGCCTTTTGTTTAAGTATGTGAATTCAGCATATCTTTAGTAATACAATGGAAGCACCAGTATAACATGGCAACACTATTATCAACAAACATAATTCTGACCACTATGTTTTTAAACTTTTTATCAAAGCAATGAATGTACATCATTTTAAAATAGTACCCTTAGGATAAAGTGAAAATCTGCAGTGTTTTGTCCCATTTTATTCTCCTGAGGAAATCATTTTCAATTCTTTGAGCTAGTTCTTCCTATATTTACATACACACATCTAAATAGTATGTGCACCCCTCAACCAACCCCACGGCTTATAACAGCTGTTAGTGAGCGATGCAATATGCACGTGGCACTGAGATGGACCAGGCAGCTGGTCCGTTCTTTAGGAGACTTTTCTTTGGAAAAGTCAGTTTCCCCAGAGAGGAATCCTTCAATTTCCTCACTGTGTAAGCCCAGTTGCTAATATTCTGTCTGGCATTTTAGCTGCTTATATTAACTACATGAACTTTTCTATGTACCTCATTTATAAAAAGTTCACTGTATGATGAAACTTATTTGAAATTACATTTCAATAATTATGAAGAGTAGAAAGTTTTGAGGCACATTTTTACCAACATAATTTTCTACTTATAATTTTCAGTTTCTGTACATGAAACACATCTTTATATCAATTAATAGTATTCAAAGGTAATCAGTGTTCCAGTGAAACAGCAGAATTTTAGATTAAGAAAAACTTAGAATATTTTCTAAACTGCTCCATTATTGCTCAAAATTAAGTTAAGAAAAAATTAATAGATATTCTAAGAATTCCAAATGGTATGCTCCTCAAAAAGGGGGCATATATAATAAATATTTTCCAAATCGATGTGTTTTTTTCGCTGCTGAAAATCTTCTTGGAAATCAGAGCAACCACATATTTTAGAAACACCTACAAAAAAGAAATTATTATGCAATAGAAATACTTTAAGTAAGTATGCTAATTGTTAGTATATAGTTGCTCTCCCCAAAGTTTTTATTGTAAATAATCAACAATAATGACTACTTACAATTGTCACTGAATAACTAAATCTTCTCATAGTGCCTTATGTACCCATCCAAAGAGCAACTAAAAAAATTTTAATGGAGGTATATGGAGAAAAAATAAGTAATAAGGTGAAAAGACCAAGCAGTTTAGAAAATGTAGAATCCCAAAAGGACACAGAAGCTTCTGTGTCTTTCCCAAAGTTGCTCTTCTAAGAAGTCAGGCATGTCCTCCATTCAATTATGGCAACAGGCTTATAGAAAACAAATTAGGAAAAAGCAACTTGGTATTTAATTTTAGCTGCAAATAAAAAATGTGACATCACAAAGATTCATCACTCCCATTTAACCACGACACCATACTGAGCAAATCTTTTATAGAAGTCCCAAGTCTTGATTAACACTGAGTTTTTTCACTGGGATTCAGAGCTATTGTACCTCCTAGCTCCTTCTCAACCAGAGACTGAACTTTGCCAAGAAACAAAACTATGGATAGTAATACCCCCATCAGAAGGTTATGGTGATCATTAAGTGACAATGCATGTGAGCTACCTGTCCCACAGGTACTTCATGCACCTTAGTTTCTCTCCTTCCTCTTTAAGTGCACTTACGGCACCTCACTTTCATAATACTTACCACCTTGTCCTGACTGTCTATCAGTTCCTTTCTCTATGAATGTTTGCATATTAGGAATTCTATATTCCTCATCTTTGTATCTGGGCATTTAGTATAGTATTCAGTACACAGTAAGGGTTCAAATGAGTCAGCCATAGTAACAGAACCCACTAATACCTGAACTGAATGGTACATAAGCATCAGGAAGTAACAGTAAAATGAACACTGTTCCACTTATAAGGAAACTTACCACAAGCTGTTTACACTGGGTAAATCACTTAACCTCTCTGGACATCATTTTCTCACTTGTAAAATTAAGAGGTTTGGACTAAAAGATCCTAAAACTTCCTTCCAGCTACAAAATTTTGTAATTATATGACTGTAACTCTAAACAGAATAGAAGTTATAAGGGTCTAAAATTTTGTATTAAATATATAAACTTTAAAAAAGTTTTAGGAACAGAGATTTAAAAGACAGAGAAAGCCAAGAAACTGACGGGTAATACATGTTTCAGCTTTTATTTTCTTATACTAAACCAAACTGTAACTGCTGCCCCCTACTGCTAGGAGCAGCTACCATTTACTGAGTCTCAGTATGTGCCAGGCACTGTGTTAAACTCTTCATGTAAACATTATCATTTCATCTTCACAAGAATTAGATGAAGTAATTACTGCCGTTAGAGCCAAAGACACTAAGACGCAGAGTGGTAGCCCAAAGTCACGGTGACTGAAGCTGGAACTCTCAAGCCAAAGTATGTTTGATGCCAAAACCCACAAAAGAATACACGTATCTCGGTACCTATAAGCTTTCTAATTCTATGTAAGAGAAAATAATCTCACCACTTACAATTATGTAAGTACTGACCATAAGGGAGGCTGAGCCCCAAAGAACTGATGTTTTCAAACAGTGGTGTTGGAGAAGACTCTTGAGAGTCCCTTGGACAGCAAGGAGATGAAACCAGTCAATTCTAAAGGAAATCAACCCTGAATATTCACTGGAAGATCTGATGCTCCAAAACTTTGGCCACCTGATGTGAAGAGCCAACTCACTGCAAAAGGCCCTGTTGCTGGGAAAGACTGAGGGCAAGAGGAGAAGGGGGTGCATGGCATCACTGACTCTATGGACATGAGTTTGAGCAAACTCCCAGGAGACACTGAAGGACAGGGAAGCCTGGCGTTCTGCAGTTCATGGGGTTGCAAAGAGTTGGACCTGACTTTAGCGACTGAACAACAACTGACCTCATACAAATAACTAACAAAGCAATCACTCACATGGTACTCTTTCTTATATATACCTCTAGCATCCCTGAATGTTCTAAGTCATACCAACTGCGTACGCTAATTTTAAAACCTTTGATGATTATAATTATTATACTATGTTATTCCTTTTTAATATTGATTCCCATGAAAATATAACCAGGTGTTTTAAACTTGAGTTTCTATGTGCTGTAAGATTTCATCAAGAATATATGAACTACATTCTAATCTAAGCCATTTCCTGGATCATAATGTGGTATATGTGATAATTGATCTTGCATAAAGGAACTCATTTTTAATTTTTTCCCAGTTCTACTGTGCATGTTGTATTGTGATATTTGGGCCTTTCATAAGATTGAAAGAAAAACATCTCTGAGTGAATAATTACAACTTATTAATGTGTAGAAAACACATTCCATTTACGAATTCCTAATACTGCCCAAAAGGAATTCAGAATATAAAGAAACACTCTTGTTGCAATAAAAGTCTATAGCACATCATCAACTCATATTGACTTGGAGATTGTTCCTCTGGAAAGAGAGGTTTCTTGAAGTGATAAAATATATAGACATCAATTAAAAACATTATATCAAATTTATTTCATGGTCTGGGATTAGATAATAGAGATCAAAGAGCCAATTCTTAGTCTCTATGAGGAGAAACCAATTCTAAATAGTCACAATTAAAATTTTGTTTCTGTTAAAATGCTTATTCCTCATATCTATAGGATCAATTAATCTTGACCTACTGATCAGATTTACTAGAGTCTATACCATGATATCAGGAAATTATTAAAAGAAAGATTATAAAATATATTTGATTTAAATAAGCTCTCTTTATAAACGAATATACCCAACCAACATCATGTGACTATTACATGTGAAGTTAAAGTCACTGAGTTGTGTCTGACTCTTTGTGGCCCCATAGAGTGTAGTCCACCAGGCTCTTCTGTCCATGGGATTCTCCGGGCAAGAATACGGGAGTGGGTTGCCATTCCCTTCTCCATGGGATCTTCTCAACCCAGGAATCAAACCCAGGTCTCCCAAACTGCAAGCAGATTCTTTACCATCTGAGCTACCAGGTAAGCCCTTAAAGTACACATATTCCTATAAATAGGTTTCTATGTAAATTCATACATAACCTCACCCTTTCTTAGCTGAATCATTATACTCTCACTTGCTCAATTACCATATTTCAATACAAAACAAAGAATACAAATTAATTAGTTCAAAGCTAAATAAACAAAATGGGCTAAATTATGCCATCTTTTCTAAGCATGGTTTAGAACTTTAAAGGTAAGGAATAAAAATATAAAACTAGCTTTCCAAATGTGATAAGAGTAACTTATCCATAAAACTTACAGGCCCTTGAAATAAATCAAGCCTATAAGGTAACGTGCTTTCAGGGACTTTATTTTCCCTTCTGGGAGATACTGCAATGACCACTGTGTAGTTACAGCCTCTGAGACAGATATCAGAAATGAAATTAATGTATAGGCCAGAGATGACTTCCCTGGTGGCTCAGACGGTAAAGTGTCTGTCTACAATGCGGGAGACCTGGGTTCCATCCCTGGGTCGGGAAGATCCCCTGGAGAAGGAAATGGCAATCCACTCCAGTACTATTGTCTAGAAAATCCCATGGACAGTGGAGCCTGGTAGGCTACAGTCCATGGGGTGGGCAAAAGAGTCAGACACGACTGAGCGACTTCACTTTCACTGATAATGTAATGTGCAACTCTCTGACATTAATAGAGATCAACCAGAGATGAAGTGGCTAATTAGTTTTTTCAGTCAAGCAAATCAACAGCCAACCTACAGAGGGTTCTTGGAATCTTCTGTTCAAATGACAAGGCTGCTGATCTTTATAAGCAGTCTTTGTCGGACTGGAAGAGAGAGAAAAAAGAGCAAGGGAGTCTGCAAGAAGCTGCCAATGACAAAAGGGCAAGAGGGGGAGGGTGCATAAAAAACAGGCTCAGAGAACCAGAAAGCAGTGCACCAGGGAGCCTCCAGGTTATAAAAGGAGGGAAAGAGAATTCATACAACACAGAGAGCCCAGAAAACCAATGGATCAAAGGGGTAGGAGGAAGGGAGCACAGGAAGACAAACAATTTACATAATGTACAGTGGTGTTATGAAGGAAGGGCTGAAGACAAAAATGCAAGGAGTGACCCAATGCAACGTCCTTGGTTGAGGGTGAACTCTAACTTCAAATTCCACTTAGACGTTCCTTAACTTTCTTGTGTCATTCAATTACAAGTTCAACCTCTTTAAGGAATTTCCCCAACCCTCTTTTCTTTCTTGGGATGGCAGCTAGTTAAAAGGAGGAGATTGAATTGTCTTATGGCATGGTAATTCACGTGCTGTATGTAGCTCAGGCAACTGACTGGCTTCCCCTTAGACATCTGCCATTCTACCCAATCACTGTGTGTCCTATGCTTGTGTCTAGTGAGATCTGGCTGATTTTTGGTTTACATCCTTGAATACTGCTATAGCCTATGGGCTTGAGACCCTCTGGTTTTGAGGTCCAGATACTCTGCAGCATCCAGGCTTTCTGTTTAAAGGCTTTGGCCAGCTGACCAGCACTCTTAGAATTTCTCTATCACTAGAGAGTCAGTTTTTTCAGGCAATCTTGCTGTTCTTAGATTCTCTCCTGAAGACAACAGATTATTCTCATCATCGTCATCATCATCATCATATCTCCAGATCTTCTACTGTGACTTTCAGCCTCTGAAAAGGTAGGTAGGGGAATGAATACACTATGGCTCTTCTCAGCCCTGGAAAAGATTTCTTCTTCTGGTCTGGCAGAAATTGCCTATTTTGTTGTTTAATCACTCAGTCGTGTCCGACTCTCTGGTGACCCCATGGACCCCACCAGGCTCCTCTGCCCATGGGATTCTCCAGACAAGAATACTGGAGTGGGATGCCATTTCCTTCTACAAATACATCATCCTAAATCCTTTATATACCATATATATGTGTATACATATATGCTTATAGCTAAATTATGTATACATTTTCAAATTTTGCTCTTTATACACTAGAGTTTCTAGAATTTAACATCGTTATTTCTCTCATAAAATCCAGAATATCCTAACTTGGTACAGATACAAAAATTAATTTAAAACTTAAAATATTGGACTTTGATCCAGTAATTATCCTAAGAATTTATCATACTGATAAACTGATATGTATGTAAAATGATGTATGGTCAGAATTATTCACTGTAGCATTATTTGTAAAAGCATAAGATTAGGAATTGAACTGTCTACCAGTTGGATATGGCTACTATAGCTGGTAAGAATGAAGTAGTTTCATGCATACTAATATGGAACTGCAGCAAGAGATATCATGTGAAAAAATCTAGGTGTACAAGAGTGTAAACTATGTATCTTTTGTGTACACAAAACTGAATGGGAGAGAAACGGTGGAGGCCAATTAGGGAGAAAGTAGGGGAAAAAGATTTATATAAACTTATATCCTTTTGTACCTTTTGGATTTTGCTATTATACATGTATTTCACATTAAGAAAATAATTTATTGAAAATAAAACTCAAAGCTGAGCAAATGATTCCTTTATTTGAGGCTGCATCTACCCTCATCCTGAAATAAACAATGCATGTAAATAGTTCCATGGACTGATGGGGGAAGGCCTGGAAGGACAGGAACAAGGGAATACTTGGAACAAAGATATACTTTTAATAGCCCCAAAAGATTCTTCACATCGCCCTGGGAACTAGGCCAATTTTCACATTTCCATCCCATGAGTTTGCGACATTGAAAGTAGGTAAACTGGAATGATGACATTTCATGGCATACATTTCAGAGGGAAACCAGTTTCTACCAAACACTCACAGGGTGGAAAGACTGCGTTTCAAAGACTCGGGCAAACACTCACCACAACCTTACAACTCATGCTGGAGAGTCCCATGGGCTTCGGAGAAGTAAGCAACTTCCTCTGGCAACGCATACCTTCTAACAGTAGTTTAAAATGGCATAGTAAAAGACCAAAGATTTTGGCTGCTAGCAATTCTTTCTAATGGCCAACTTAAAATTTCAGAGGGAAATTTTAAGGGAAAACAGAGGGAAAAATTAGCTTTATTAACTTTAATCATCTAAACTGGAATTGAAACAATCGAGAGGTTAAGATTCTAAAACCTTATACAAACAAGCCCAAATCTCTACAGAATCATTTCATATCACGCAAAAAAACCATACAATCTCTTGCAAATTATAACTACTTGGTAGAAATTATCTCAGAGGTACTTTTTCCTCCAGGAAAACAACAATAATAATACTTCAACAGAAGATTAAATGAACTGTGTCACAGTCTACCAGCCAGTTCCACAGTGCTTTAAATAGGAACAACACAGAGCGAATTTCCTTTCCTATCACATTCTTATCTTACAAGAATAGCATCCACTGGCCCAAGGGAAAAACAGTACATCAACACAAAAGCAACCCAGCTGAAGGTGGCTATGGCTTTATCTGCAGGAGAGCATCAGCAGACATAAGTCCACTTAATTTGACCTAAACCCTTCCAAGCCTCCATCAGAGTATTATTTTCAAAAGGCAAGAAACAGATCAATGCCATTTTTTCTCTAAAAACTCTTATACACAAACAATATTCTAAATACATGCTCTTAAAAATGCTAGACTCCAGTGGGAAAAAGTCACAGAAAAATAAAATTATTTCTTAAAAAAGAATGACTAAGTGCAAAATGGTAACTTCCAAGAAATACTTAAATTCAAATATAAAGATGAAATAGATTAGGCTTTGAGATTAAATGTCAAGTCTGAAGTCTGAATAGATTTCAATGTCATATTTAAAAATAAAAGTAGATTTTATTGCTATAGACTGCATTCTGCCTATAAAATTATTATTAAGTTTAATGTTCAGTGGGTTATGAACTTCAACAGATAAGTAAATAAACTTGAAAATGATACTTTATACACTTATTTAATCATGTGTGCTATTTTGGGCACATTTGAGATTGTTACTATATTTGTGAAAAAATGTCATTCAATAAATATGTCTTAAATACACATTATGCCAGGCTCTGGGAATTCAACAGTGAGAAGAAAAAAAAAAAAGACAGTCTCTGACAATGACAATGAGAAAGAATTAAATGGGTAATAATATTGCAATGAATTAAGGCTAAGTTGGAAGTACAAGATGCAGTGGGGCCGCAGAGCAGGTTCATCTGCCCAACACCTGACCAGTATGGAAGAGCAGGAGGGGTAAACAGTGGTGAAGGAATTTAGGACCCTTCCTAAAAAGTTTTCACATGTAGAGTAGGACTTTAAGGGTCACTAGGACTTATTCAAAGGGAAAGAGGAAGAAGGCTCCAATAAAGGAAAAATTATCTATATAAGAGAGGAGAGGCACAGGGTAGGGTAGGGAGGTAGAAGGCAGGGCATTTGAGAAACGGAAAGTACTTAATTCACTTCTCAGGTAAATGAATGAAAACATTCTCCTTCACTCCTCAATTCTACTTAGTCATTCATTCAATTAAAATTTACTGAACTCTGACAAAGTTAATGCATATATCAGGACCCTCAAAATGGAGGCCACCCATTGGCCCAGTCTTCATCACATGTCTAAACTTACGTCAGCCTACACATACAGCAAACACCTCACTGTCAAGGAAATCTAACATACACTAATTGCAATCCGCCAACTCAGCTTTAGCTAACTTACCCTACCCTAGAAACTAGGACCTGCTTGCCTAATAAGGAAGTCCCTGACCTCTTGGTCAATCATGCCCTATTTCTGACTTGCCTCTTCTAATGCTCTGTAAAACTTGCTTTTGCCCCAAATCCTTCCAGAACAAAGATCTACTGTTTGTAAGACACTGTACTCTCCCAGCGCATGGATCGTTTTCCCTTCAACAAAGGACATCAAATTTATTACTAAGTTGTTTTAGTTTTGTCATTTTACAGCTTCTATTATCAGCTGCCCCATTCAAAGGGCAAGGGTCTGTTATCTTTTTCAAATTATAAAGCCCAAATAAAAGGAAATCAATACTCCATATAAGGGCTCTTTATCTTAGGATGACCTTATACACAATTCCTTTGAAAAACAATCAAAAAGTAATTATTGTCAAATTGATAAACTCTCTGAGAAGGAATTAAGTCTTCAAATAACTGTTTTACTTATTTTCCCATTTTTCTTATCCCACTGCCTCTGAATTTTCATAATATGTACATCTTACAGTTCAGTAGGTAAATCTGACACAGATCTCCCTGGGATGAAATCAAGGGCTGACAGGACTGAATTCCTGCTGGAGTCTCCAAGAGGAGAAATCTGTTTTCCTGATTTTTAAAGGGCCATTCACATCCCTTGCTTTTGGCTCTCTTCCTCCATCTTTAAATTAAGGGTTAATCAAGTCTGCATCACTCTAAATCTCTTTTCTGCCTCCCTTTTGCATTTTTAAGGACTCTTATGATTATACTGAGCCCACTAGTATAATCCAGGATAATCGCTCTGTATTTTAAAGTTAACTGATTGCAACTTTAATTTCACTTGTTATCTTAACTCTCCTTTGCCATGTAACCCAACATATTCAGAGGTTCTGGGAATTTGGAATGACTGGGGAGTCATTACTCTGCCTACCACAGCACACTCAATGAATATTTAACACAACATTGAGGAAGTTGCAGTGGTGGCCTTTATACTTCTGTGATCTTTATCTGCTAGGGTAGATTTAAAAATGTGTACACACACAAATATCACACTGTCAAGGGAAAAAATGCATCCTAAGAGTACTCTAAGTAGTAACTAGGTGACTACAGAAATGAGAAAGAACACTTTTAAAAGCTTAAGGGAGAATGAAATATAAAGTAGGTCTTAAAGCATAGGTAAGATCCATGGAACAGGTAGAGAGGAGAATGGGGGCTATTTCAGATGGTGGCTTTGTATGACTAAATAGGAGGAAGATTTTAAAAAAAGAAAAAGAAAGACATATGTAACAAGTCTCAATAGGATGGAGTGAAGAGCACTCAATGGGATGCAATGGGAACGGAAAATTCCAAGGAGAGAATGGTCAAAAATTATTAAAATGTTGCAGAGATAAAGGTATGCAAAGACAGAGAAGTCACTGGAGTTTTAATTAGTGGATGATTGGTGAACTTCAAATGAGCATTCAGCCAAGTGCTGGTGGCAGGAGCCAGGTTGCAGCTCTTACAGAAGCGGGCTGGTGCAAGTGTAAATGATTCTTTTGATAAACCTAGTTTCAAACAGCAAAATCTTTTTAAAAAGAAGGTTGAGAAGACAAGGTAAAAGGTTCAGTAGTACATAGTATGCCGAGAGGAAGAAATCAATGAAACTGGACATAAACCAAGCCATATGCTGTGCAGTGCTTAGTCACTCAGTCGTGTCCGACTCTTTGCGACCTCATGGACTGTAGCCTGCCAGGCCCCTCTGTCCACGGGGATTTTCCAAGCAAGCATACTGGAGTGGGTTGCCATGCCCTTCTCCCAACCCAGTGACTAAAACCAGGTCTCCTGTATTGCAGGCATATTCTTTACCATCTGAGCCACCAGGGAAGCCCATTTCATAGCTATTTTATGTCTATCTCCTTCTGATAATGTAGTCTTTTAATGCCTCTGTTTAAAAACAAAAACAAAAAAAGCCCTTAAGAATACAATTAAATATTTAATTGGGTAGCACTAAGGAACTACATTTGACTTAAAACACAAGCCTACGGCATGTTCTAAGATGACTCTGGTCTGTTTCTACATCCCCCACGAGACATGGAACAACACTAGCCCCGAAGGAATGACAAGAATAGTGGTGACCAAGATCTGTCATGCAAGAACCAGTGATCAAAAAGCAGAATGGCAGCTGAATGTGCCCTCTTCACTATGATATTTTCTCATACTCTTTCTAAATTTCCTGATGCTGCAGATAGACATTTAAAAAGTGAATTACTGAAAGCACCAGTAATAGTGAAACAAAGAAAAATTAAGAAAAAGGCAAAAAGAAAAATTTGATTCCAACAGCACAAAATACATAAAGAAAAACAATAAATATTGAAAATATTACTGGCAACTTTTCATTTTTCAGTGAAATCAACTGTATATTATACTACCTATTAACAAACATAGACAAAATCTTAGAAAATATTAAATTATAAAATGAAGAATACTATTCTTCTGAAAATGATCATCTCTGATTAATTTGCTCATTTCAATAACCTCAAAAAAGTTTAATTTGGACAGTTCTGGTTATATATCTGAGCAAAATCTCACACAACTGAAGCCTTAACTCAATAATAATATTTCCCAGATAATCTGATAAACTATTACTTTAAAAAAAAAAAAAAAGCTCAGTACTGAACTCTAGGAACATAAAAAATAGGCACAATAGGGATTAATTAAATTTATGATGTCTGAATGATCTCTCTGCCTCACTTAAATGAAGTAATATTTGCTTCTTATTGCCCTGCTAGGGTTTAGAAGACACTACAAATGAGTTTTATTCATAGAAAAATTATTCATTTAAATTAATTTCTAAATATTAAACCTAATTTGTCATTGGTTCTTCTGAGGAACTTGACAACAGCAAGTCCTCTCAAAGAAACACACAGCTGCCCAGCTAAAAGACATTTCCCATCCTCTCTTGGCTTCCCAGGTGGCTCAGTGGTAAAGAATCTACCTGCCAACACAGGAGATGTGAGTTTGATCCGCGGGTCAGGAAGATTCCCTGGAGAAGAAAATGGCAACTCACTCGAGTATTCTTGCCCACAAAATCCCATGGATAGAGGAGCCTAGTGGGCTACAGACCATAGGGGATCCCAAAACAGTCAGACACAACTTAATGACTAAACAACAAAAGTGAAGCTAATCCTGATACAAGGTGCATATCCTAACAAGTCCACACACAGCATATACTCAAAAGTGTAGACCAATGCTATCTAAGAGAGTGACAGAAATATTCTGTATCTTTGCTATTCAATCAAGTAGTTGCTAGCCATGTGTGATTACTGAGAAACTGAAATGTTTTTCAACATTTAAAACTGAATTTTACATTTTACTTAATTTCAATTAATTTAAATTTAAATAGCCACATGTGGCCAATGGCTATTGTATTGGACAGCACAGCTCTAGGTATTAAAAAAACATCAAAACTGTAATTGAGTTAATTTTAAACAATATAAAACTTCTCCCTAATTTATATATAACAATATAGTAAAACTGCAAACATCATTTTAATAAGAAACATGCCTATAACTATACTTTGCTACAGTAATATATATTGTCACCCTGCTTATTTAACTGATACGCAGTGTACATCATGCAAAATGCCAGGCTGGATGAGTCACAAGTGGGAATCAAGATTGCCAGGAGAAATATCAATAACCTGAGATATGCAGATGATACCATCCTAACAGCAGAAAGTGAAGAACTAAAAAGCCTCTTGATGAGGATGAAAGAGGAGAGTGAAAAAGCTGGCTTAAAACTCAACATTAGAAAACTAAGATCATGGCATCCGGTCCCCT
This sequence comes from Bos indicus, assembly GCF_029378745.1. Lineage (NCBI taxonomy): Eukaryota > Metazoa > Chordata > Mammalia > Artiodactyla > Bovidae > Bos > Bos indicus. Next base: position 56,591,232 of record NC_091775.1, on the reverse strand, counting down.
GTCACTTCATGGCAAATAGATGGGGAAACAATGGAAACAGTGACAGACTTAATTTTCTTGGGCTCCAAAATCACTGCAGATTGTGACTGTAGCCATGAAATTATAAGATGCTTGTTTCTTGGAAGGAAAGCTATGACAAACCTAGACAGTGTATTAAAAAGCAAAGACATCACTTTGCCAACAAAGGTCTGTATAGTTATGATTTTTCTAGTAATCACATATGGATGTGAGCATTGGAACATCAAGAAGGCACCGAAGAATTTATGCTTTCGAACTTTGGTGCTAGAGAAGACTCTTGAGAGTCCTGTGGACAGCAAGGAGATCAAACCAGTCAATCATAAAGGAAATCAACCCTGAATATTCATTGGAAGGACTGATGCTGAAGCTGAAGCTCCAGTACTTTGGCCAACTAATGCGAAGAGCCAACTCACTGGAAAAGACCCTGATCCTGGGGAAAGACTGAAGGCAAAAAGAGAAGAGGGTGGTAGAGGATAACAAAGCATCACCAACTCAATGGACATGAGTTTGAGCAAACTCCAGGAGTTAGTGAAGGACAGGGAAGCCTGGCATGTTGTAGTTCATGGGGTCACAAAGAGTTGGACATGACTTAACGACTAAACAACAAGAGAGTAATGTTATTATGATTAACTTGAGCTATGCCTATAGAAACTTGGAATATGTTAGTTGTGAGGATGAAGACAATTTGACAATGGGTCTAAAACACACACTTTCTACTTTCGTACAAAAAAGTATCCTGAATTTCATCTTAATTTGAAATCAACTGCTCTTAAAAATGTGATAGAATTTAAATAGTTTTCACACTTCTCCATTCACATGCCTCTTAACTCAGAGCTGCTGGAATATACAAAGGACTATCTAGAAAAGTATAATGCCTTTCTATGCATTAACAACTGACCCACGTTGGAGAATATTAAAGCAAAATTTGTACTCAAATTTCAATAAAATTACTTAACATGCAATGAAAATTTTTTTGCTCTGCTTTAAAAACTAGTAGATGTTTTTCCTCCCCAATGTTAATGACCTTCTTGTCAAGAGGTACGAATGTTATGAATAGTAAAGCACAGTTCTTAGGTTATTAATAAACCAGAAAATTCACAACAGAAAGGTATCTCAAAAAGGTCATGCAGTTTATATGCTCACATTTGTCTATCTTTTTCTCCCCTTTCCCTTCAGGCAGAATTAATCTCTGTGATCTTAAAGTACTCTGTGTGATAGATCTCCTTCTCACACAGCACTTACTGTACTAGGTCATGATGGTTTTCAAAACTGCCTCTGCTCTACACCTTGAAATTCTCAAGGGCAGGAGAGACCTCGGAGGAGACTGTGGCAGTGGAACAAAGCCATCCAGAAGTGGCACAAAGGAGTTTGCTCTCTAGAGCAGAGGAGCACAAGAGGAAAAATGTAATCACGGCTCACTCATCCCACGTTTCTGTCCAAGGCTGGTCTTGGTTACAATATGCTTTATTTCAATTCATCCTGTAGTTCATTGTTGGGTACACCTCTGTTTGCTTAAGGTTTCTGCATTGCAAAATCACATGCAAATTAAGGAATAAATGAGATAATAAATTTAACCATATAATGGATTAATCCTAAATAAACCTTCAAAATATCTTTGGTTAACATTACACAGTTTGCTGATCAGAGTATTCTAAATGGCACTCACTGTTTCTGCAACCTCTGTGTAACTGCCTTTTGTTTTAAATAATCTACATAGAATCAATTAAGTATTATATAAATACCACCCACTTCCTTAAAACAGAGACTTGAACAGATGAAGAACTGATTTTAAAGTTATGAAACGATGTCATTTTTAAATATTCACTTTGAGTGACATACTTTTAAATTTTAACTGCTGCCTTAAACTAAAATTACAAATAACTCGTTAGTTATCTGAATTCCCATTTTTTGACGTGAAAACTAATTCTATATTTTATATATAGAACAGGCTAGACTTGTGACACTAGGTATATATGATAGCAATATTAGAGATATAAATGTACTCCAGACAGAGTAAATAGTCAGAATATCCAGGAGCAAAAAGAATACTGGCAACCATTCACCATCATTTAATATACCTACCCACCCACCTATTACCTCTAACCAACTATCAAATTTAAGACCCCTTCAGAGCTAAATCTAACTTCCCTGGTGGCTCAGACGGTAAAGCATCTGCCTACAATGCAGGAGGCCTGGGTTGGGAAGATCCCCTGGAGAAGGAAATGGCAACCCACTTCAGTACCCTTGCCTGGAAAATCTCATGGACAGAGGAGCCTGGTAGGCTACAGTCCAAGGGTTCACAATGAGTCGAACACGACTGAGTGACTTCACTTTCACTTTCAGGGCTGAGTAGGGAGTAAAGAAAGCTATGATCTTCACCACTGATGTACTATAATAAATTAAGAACCTTCTCCCTGAGGTAATCAGCTAGACAGATAAACATACAAAAGCATACCACTGCTTCCTCATTAACCAAATTCTACATTGGCATTTTAAGCCCACCTTTCAGATGGGCTTTTCGTTGCATCTCTGTCTTAAAAAGCTGTCATTCCAGAAAGGTTTGAGAATTTCCACAGCATCTTCAAATTTTAAAGTACTATTTCTCAAAGTGTGGTCTTAAACTACCTGCACCAAAATCTGAGAAAGTTTGAAAATTGCAGGTTTCTGGGCTCCAAAGCCCCACCAAAATGAACTCAGAGAAGCGGAGCCCAACTTTTTGCAAACATCCTCCCACAAGATTCTGGCGCATGCTCAAGTTTGAGAACCTCTGCCTAAGAACAAGCTATTCCTGCGACACTTCGTACATGCATTAAGAAGCACTGGACATACACATATAACCTTCACTTTCAAGGTATGATCTCTAGATCAAGAGCAGTAGAAACACCAGGGAACTTGCTAGAAATGCAGGATCTCGGCCCTGTTCCAGTTCTGCTGAATCAAAATTTGCTCCAGGTGAGCTCCCCAGGTGATTCATATTTACATTAAAGCCCGGGGTGTTCTTTAATAATACTGCTCTAGACAGCTGTACTGTCTAGAGCAGTATTATTCTTGAAGGCAGGTGTCCTGGGGCACTTCCCAATCAGTAAACGGCAAAGTATATTCTGGATACTATGGTAAACACCCAAAATATACTTTATAGTGAAAAGGCAATCAAAACTAAAGCCTTGCTGAAACCACTGAGGGATGATTTTGAGTATGTTTCATTGAATTTTTAAATGTCCATGATAATATCCTCTCCATTCCCTTCTACCAAGCATTTTATTAATCATGGAAGACAGAAGTCATTCAAAATACAACTGAGAACAGACAAAAGCTGAAAAGGAGAGACTGGATAAGCAGCAATGGTTTGTGGGTTTGTGAGTTGTCCTGGTCCCCAACTTCAGACCCACTTAATATATAAAGAATAAGCAAAACCTTATTCATTTAATTCAGCACATTCTAAAAGTTGTTTTCCCATGTATGGATGCATTTCTGGTTGGGGTACAGTTTCTTACTGAATAAAAAGATTTGATGAAAAGAATCAGAAACAGAATGTTAAGAGACAGCTCTCTTAGAACCTTTTTTTAAACATAGTAGGCACAAATTAGAGACAGGATTAAAGTCCAGAAAGATACACTTGAAAACTAGACAGGAAAAACAAGAATTAATGTGCATATTCTAGATACATTTTGTGCTACTTGACAAAATATCATGCCGCCATAACACTACAAAGAAATGACAACTTATTTTCTTAATCACAGAAGCATATTAAGTTAGTTATAAAATTTATTGCTAGGTAAGGACAATATTACCACTCAACTATGGCAATACTATCTACATATTCAGCTTATTATAAAATGTACTATGCAGGTTTGATATAAATACTTTAAAAAGTATCTTTGGAAAAATGATCTCCAAGCACTCATTTAAGTACTTAATAATGGTAAAATTATATTTATTATAATTTGACATTTACTTTGTACTTGACTCTACATAAAACTTACTCTTTAAAAAAATCACTTATTTATTTGGCTGGTCAGGGTCTTAGCTGTAGCATGCAGGCTCTTTGCTACAGCATGTGGGATCTAGTTCCCTGGCAGGGACAGAACCTGAGCCCCTGTGTTGAGAACAAGATGTCTTAGCCACTGGACCACCAGGGAAGTCTCCAAACTTACTCTTACTGTACCCACATTACTAAGATTTTTAGGAAGTGCTCTGAAATCAGTTAGTGCTTCAGTTCAGTTCAGTTCAGTCGCTCAGTTGTGTCTAACTCTTTGCGACCCCATGAATTGCAGCATGCCAGGCCTCCCTGTCCATCACCAACTCCCGGAGTTCACTCAAACTCACGTCCATTGAGTAGGCGATGCCATCCAGCCATCTCATCCTCTGTCATCCCCTTCACCTCCTGCCCCCAATTCCTCCCAGAATCAGAGTCTTTTCCAATAAGTCAACACTTCGCATGAGGTGGCCAAAGTATTGGAGTTTCAACTTTAGCATCATTCTTTCCAAAGAAATCCCAGGGCTGATCTGCTTCACAATGGACTGGTTGGATCTCCTCGCAGTCCAAGGGACTCTCAAGAGTCTTCTCCAACACCACAGTTCAAAAGCATCAGTTCTTCGGCGCTCAGCCTTCTTTACAGTCCAACTCCCACATCGATACATGACCACTGGAAAAACTATAGCCTTGACTAGATGGACCTTTGTCAGCAAAGTAATGTCTCCGCTTTTGAATATGCTATCTAGGTTGGTTATAACTTTCCTTCCAAGGAGTAAGTGTCTTTTAATTTCATGACTGCAATCACCATCTGCAGTGATTTGGGAGCCCAAAAATAAAGTCTGACACTGCTTCCACTGTTTCCCCATCTATTTCCCATGAAGTGATGGAACCAGATGCCATGATCTTCATTTTCTGAATGTTGAGCTTTAAGCCAACTTTTTCACTCTCCTCTTTTACTTTCATCAAGAGGCTTTTTAGTTCCTCTTCACTTTCTGCCGTAAGGGTGGTGTTATCTGCATATCTGGGGTTATTGATATTTCTCCCAGCAATTTTGATTCCACCTTGTGCTTCTTCCAGCCCAGCGTTTCTCATGATATACTCTGCATATAAGTTAAATAAGCAGGGTGATAATATACAGCCTTGACAGACTCCTTTTCCTATCTGGAACCAGTCTGTTGTTCCATGTCCAGCTGTAATTGTTGCTTACTGACCTGCATATAGCTTTCTCAAGAGGCAGGTCAGGTGGTCTGGTATTCCCATCTCTTTCAGAATTGTCCACAGTTTATTGTGATCCACACAGTCAAAGGCTTTGGCATAGTCAATAAAGCAGAAATAGATGTTTTTCTGGAACTCTCTTGCTTTTTCCATGATCCAGCGGATGTTGGCAATTTGATCTCTGGTTCCTCTGCCTTTTCTAAAACCGGCTTGAACATCTGGAAGTTTACAGTTCACGTATTGCTGAAGCCTGGCTTGGAGAATTTTGAGCATTACTTTACTAGTGCGTGAGATGAGTGCAATTGTGTGGTAGTTTGAGCATTCTTTGGCATTGCCTTTCTTTGGGATTGGAATGAAAACTGACCCTTTCCAGTCCTGTGGCCACTGCTGAGTTTTCCAGATTTGTTGGCATATTCAGTGAAGCACTTTTTTTTTTATTATTATTTTTTTTACTTTACAATATTGTATTGGTTTTCACAGCATCATCTTTCAGGATTTGAAATAGCTCAACTGGAATTCCATCACCTCCACTAGCTTTGTTCGTAGTGATGCTTCCTAAGGACCCCCTTGACTTCACATTCCAGGATGTCTGGCTCTAGGTGAGTGATCACACCATCGTGATTATCTTGGTCGTGAAGATCTTTTTTGTACAGTTCTTCTGTGTACTCTTGCCACCTCTTCTTAATATCTTCTGCTTCTGTTAGGCCCATACCATTTCTGTCCTTTATTGAGCCCATCTTTGCGTGAAATGTTCCCTTGGTATCTCTAATTTTCTTCAAGAGATCTCTAGTCTTTCCCATTCTGTTGTTTTCCCCCCATTTAAGCACTAACTGATTTCATAGCATTTGCTAAAAATTTTAGTAATGTGGGTACAATAAGAGTAAGTTTTATGTAGAGTCAAGTACAAAGTAAATGTCAAATGATAATAAAACATAGTTTTGCTATCTTCATGCATTGTGTCAGGGTCCCTGCTGTATGTTGTTGCTGTCTTGTCGCTAAGTCTTGTCTAACTCTTTGGCAACCCCAGGGACTATGGCCCGGAGGCTCCTTCTGTCCATGGGATTTCCCAGGCAAGAATACTGGAGTGGTTGCCATTTCCTTCTCCAAGGGATCTTCCTGCCCCAGAGATTGAACCTGCAGACCCGCATCTCCTGCATTACAGGCAGATTCTTTTATCACTGAGCCATCAGGGAAGCCTTAGAGAAAGAAATGTATCCAAATGTCTAGTACCTTTGCTCCATCTTAATAACTTAGAACTGAATTTGAAAACAATGTTACATGTTACAGGAAGCAAATACCAGAAAATCAAGTGAAACTGCTGTCACATATTGGTTGATCCAGAATCAACACTAAATTCCGAAGTCACATTATACCCTTTTCTACTTGCTATACTAACAATGTTTTAGTTCATTGCTCAGAAGTCCTACCTAAATGTTAGACAATGATAATTACTATATGTAAACAGCACAGCAACGCCTACAGCCAAGGAAATCACTGCACAAGATGCTTAGTAGCTCAGTGGACGTTATTTGCTTATAAACAGCATAATTTTAGCTTGTGATGCTATTTCTTCATACATTTCCAAAGTTTGACTGCTAGTCATACATATAGATTAGCAGGAAAGATTTGTGAAAGAAGTCTACCTAGCAATAACTTCTGCATTTGATCTTTAATAATAATATTTTCATTACATCATCTGGCAGAGACCACATGCACAGCTTTGGTATCTCAGCACATCCAGTTCTGCTCCTGCACCTCTGGTACTCAAACAGTACCAACTTCAGGTCCAGGAAAGATGAGACACTACCACAGACCCTGTGTTGCAGAGGATCCTAGTATCGCCAATAGCCCAAATCAAATCTACTGACGAACATTGGGATGCCTTCTGCCACTTGGATCTGGGGCTCATGGCTGACACAGTGTGACCCTAACCCTGAACATCTACTCTCACAAGTAATACTCCTTTAGCCCCAAGGAAACGCATCTCTCCATCTCTTATCCTTCCTCCTCAAAACATAAGGAGATTATGTCAGAATGCCCTGAAGATGTGCAGGCTACTCTGCTCCAGAAGACAGAGACAGATTTTGCTCTGGAGCTTTGGGAAGATTTGAGCGATGAAAGCACTTAGGTAAGAGAAAAGACAAATTAATTAACTTGTCAAATCCTTCCTCTCAGACATCATGAATGCAATAAATCCCTGCTTAACCACGTATCATTTCCCAAGAGTGCCAAGGGCCATTCTCTTGCTTGATGTTTTAATTTATGGTTCTGGAGGTACTTGCAAATGAGCATGGTGTTTGCAAAAGTTGCACACAGCAGCAGAAGACTATTTTACAATATTAAGAAATTCATAAATCTCTTGTGTTTGCCTTTTACATCAATAGTTTTGTACATATGAGAAGAAAAATAACCTGAAAATAGTTAGTTTTTAAACTGTTTATATTTCCTTTAATTTATATTTTTATTAACATGTATTCAAATTTTGGTGAAACAGCTGAAATATTTGGTCAGTAAATTGCTCCAAATTTTATTTAAATTTTATTAACAAAATGAATATAACTAAAATAAAAATAGTATAGGCATAATTAACTAATTTTTAAGAGTACTCAACAGTTTTAAATTTAAATTCAGAATACTGAAGATTAGAAAATTCTTGTAGGTGAGATCTTTTCTTACACGGCAGACTGGGAGCTTTGTTGAAAAGTTTTCTTACCAAGTATCATAAATGCATAAAAAATTAGAATTAATTCTGACCTTTCCAAGGTTCTTCTGCTAAACTTTGTTGGACCCCAAGCCAGAATTCTTCCTGACATGGTGCCAGTGGTAAAGAACCCGCCTACCAATGCAGGACACATAAGAGACCTGGGTTTCATCCCTAGGTCGGGAAGAGCCCCTGGAGGAGGGCATGGCAACCCACTCCAGTATTCTTGCCTGGAGACTTCCACGGAGAGAGGAGCCTGGTGGTTACAGTCCATAGAGTCGCCCAGAGTCTAAAACAACGGAGGGGACTTAGCATGCACGCTAAGTGACTCCAAACCTAGTGCTCTTTCAGTTTCAATTAGGAAGATTTATAAAGTTCATCTTACATGGGGTATTTAGGTTTACACTTGTAATTTCTTGACCTGAAAGTAATGCATTTAGAGCAACAGACTTGATCTGCCTAGCACTTGATGTGCTAGAAGTCCTTGATTGATATCCTTTCAAATTCAAAATCTCCAAAAATAGACAGGATCATCACGGTTACCTTAAATGTCTGCCTTTAACTTCTTGATACTCAGCACTGCAAACTTTTTGTTTTTATTTCCATTATTCTAGAAGGTAGGTCAAAGAGGACCTTGCTATGATTTATGTCAAAGAGTGTACTGCTTGTTTTCCTCTAAAAGCTTTATAATTTCTGGACTTACATTTAATTTAAGCCTTAAATCCATTTTGAGTTTATTTTTTCCATGGTGTTAGGAAATTTTCTAGTTTCATTCTTTCACAAGTAGCTGTCCAGTTTTCCCAGCACCATTTATTGAGGAATCTGTCTTTTCTCCATTGTACTTTTTTGTCATACTTGAATGAAGTCAGACAAAGAAGAAGAAATATCATATGGCATCCCTAATAGGCCGAATCTAAAAAAAAATGATACAAACCAACTTATTTATAAAACAGAAACAGACTTAGAACATGAACTTATGATTAAAAGGGGGAAAGCATGGACAGAAAGAATAGTTAGGGAGTCTGGGATGGACAGGTACACACTGCTATATTTAAAATGGATAACCCACAAGGACCTACTGCATAGCACAAGGAACTCTTCTCAATGTTATGCGGCAGCCTGGATGTAAGGGGAGTTTGGGGGAGAACAGATACATGTATATATATGTCTGAGTACTTTTGCTGTCCATCTGAAACTATTACAGCATTGTTAATTTGCTAAACTTCAATATAAAGTTGAAAAAAATTGAACAAAAAATACAGTAACAATGTCCAACAAGACACACAATGACTGAAAAAGATAATCCAACCAACCATTCAACATATATAAATAGAAAAAAACGCACAATGGGAATCTCAAATAATCTAACACATTGTTATTTCAAGTGTGATCTCCATATCAGAGCACCAGCATTACCTAAGAGTTTATCAGAAATGAAGATCTCAGGTACCACCTCAGACCTGTTTATGAACCTGCAATTTAACAAGATCCCCAGGTGATTTGTACCCACATTAAAGTTTAAACACTACTCAACTAGTAGGTGCATTTTACCTGCTTGAATATGACAGCAACTATCATTGTAAATATTCATTAAAAGACACTCCTTGGAAGGAAAGTTATGACCAACCTAGATAGCATATTCAAAAGCAGAGACATTACTTTGCCTACAAAGGTTCGTCTAGTCAAGGCTATGGTTTTTCCTGTGGTCATGTATGGATGTGAGAGTTGGACTGTGAAGAAGGCTGAGTGCTGAAGAATTGATGCTTTTGAACTCTGGTTTTGGAGAAGACTCTTGAGAGTCCCTTGGACTGCAAGGAGATCCAACCAGTCCATTCTGAAGGAGATCAGCCCTGGGATTTCCTTGGAAGGAATGATGCTAAAGCTGAAACTCCAGTACTTTGGCTACCTCATGCGAAGAGCTGACTCATTGGAAAAGACTCTGATACTGGGAGGGATTGGGGGCAGGAGGAGAAGGGGATGACAGAGGATGAGATGGCTGGATGGCATCACTGACTCGATGGACGTGAGTCTGAGTGAACTCCGGGAGTTGGTGATGGACAGGGAGGCCTGGCGTGCTGCGATTCATGGGGTTGCAAAGAGTTGGACACAACTGAGCGACTGATCTGATCTGATCTGATGGCAAACATGGTACTCCTAGACACTTCATGTGTTATTTCATTTACTTATAACAATATGATAGATATTATTTTCCCTGTTTTATAGATGACAGAATTAGGGGTCACAGAGGTTAAGTAGTTGCTTCAGTTGCTTCAGTCATGTCCAACTCTTTGTGACCCCATGGACTGTAGCTTGTCAGGCTCCTCTGTCTATGGGAATCTCCAGGAAGAATACTGGAGTGGATTGCCATGCCCTCTTTCAGCAGATCTTCCTGACCCAGGAGTGGAACCCGTCTTCTATGCATTGGCAGGTTCTTTACCATTAGTGCTACCTGATGGCCATGGTCAAAAGTTAATGGTGATAGACCTCAGATAGCATCCAGGTTACTGCAGTTACACACGGCCTCTCTAATCGCTGGTCTCATGAAAAGAAGAATCACTCTTAACTGTTACTTGTCAACGTCTGAAATATTTTAAGAGGAACTAAGAAGGGAAAGGGCTTCCCAAGGTGGCTCAAGGGTAAGGAACCCCCCGCCCCCACCCACGGATACAGGAGATGCAGGTTCGATCCCTGGGTTGGGAAGATCCCCTGGATAAGGGAATGGGAACCCAATCCAGTATTCCTACCTGGAGAATCCCATGGACAGAGAAGTATGGTGGGCTACAGTCCATGGGGTCACAAAAGAGCTGGAAACAACTAAACAATAAGCAACAATGGCAACCCACTCCAGTACTCTTGCTTGGAAAATCCCATGGACGGAGGAGCCTGGAAGGCTCCATGGGGTCGTGAAGAGTCAGACATGACTGAGCAACTTCACTTTTTCACTTTTATGCATTGGAAAAGGCAATGGCAACCCACTCCAGTGTTCTTGCCTGGAGAATCCCAGGGACGGCGGAGCCTGGTGGGCTGCCGTCTATGGGGTTGCACAGAGTCGAACACAACTGACGCGACTTAGCAAAAACAATAAGAACATGGGAATAAAGCAAAGTACCGTGACATTGACATCTTTTTATCAGAGTCTTTTGGGTTTACCAAAATGTTTCTCTTATACTGAGTGTTATGGTGGGGGTTGACATTGAAGGTTTGAAAAGAATGGTAATCCAGTTGAAGAACAGAGGTAGCTCACATAAACAGAATACCCATAAGAAATTAAAATATCAACAAATGCAAAATGATACTTTACAAAATGAGTACATAATTTCCAGGAAAAGTACTGAATAAATTTATTCATTTTAATGTAACATTTATTACTTAATATATGACAGGATTACATTGGGATGTAATGAGGATCTAAAATTAATTTTTTTAAAATAGATTCTCTGAGCTTAGGGACTGTGAGGCTGACAGTATAAACATTTAAGTATAAAAGAAAAAATGATAACCATTACAAGATAAATGTATGCAAAACGTCAGAGGGACAGCTAATTCCACTCCACCATGCCCCACAAACAGGAAAATGGGGTTAGTCAAAGCCTGTCTAAAGAAAGTTTGGTAAGGCCCTAAAAGAACTGGTTGATATGGATTAATTTCATGTGCATTCATTTTCTTGTCTGTAAAACAAGGGAGTTAGAGATGAGAAATCGCCAAGAACCTGTAACATTCTAGGCAGGAGCCTCAGGGGAATGGCTGACTGCAGGTCTCCTCAACCTGCTTCACATAGAGCAGCTCAGCCATCATAAGTTCTGTATACGCATCTAAAGGAGGTTTTACTGGCTTTAAAAGAAAGTTGTTGGTGGTGGTGGTTTTTAAATTTTTATTGGAGTATAGTTGATCTACAATGTTGTGTTAGTTTCAGGTGTACAGCAAAGTGAATAAGTTATAAATATACTCACTCTTGGGTTTTTTTAGATTATTTTCCCATATAGGCCATTACAGAGTACTGAGCAGAATTCCCTGTGCTATATAGCAGGTTCTTATTAGACACCTATTTTATATATAGTAGTATGCGACTTCACTTTCAATTTTCACTTTCATGCATTGGAGAAGGAAATGGCAACCCACTCCAGTGTTCCTGTCTGGAGAATCACAGAGACGGGGGAGCCTGGTGGGCTGCCGTCTATGGGGTCGCACAGAGTCGGACACAACTGAAGTGACTTAGCAGCAGCAGCAGCAGCAGCAGCAGTGTGTATATGTCAGTCCCAATCTACCAACTTATCCCTCCCCTACCTTATCCCCTGACAACCTTTAGTCTGAATTCTACATCCAGTCTCCTGGCAGACTAGACATGCTTTGAGGTAAGCATAACATGGCATATATAATTCTACAATGCCAAGAGAAAGTTTAAAAATTTAAGACACTTTAGCACTGTGGAATTATACATGCCAAATTATGCTTACCTGAAAGCAAGTCTAGTCTGCCAGGAGACTATCTCAATTACTTGCTAAGGAGCCTCTAAAGTAAGAAATCAACCTAAGGGGGAAAAGGGCTGCAGATACTGTAAGAAGGGAAAACATCATCAAGGCGTCTTGTTCCCTGGAGGCTCTTGAGCCTATGCGAAGTTCACCTCCAAGTTCTAACTGGGATTTGTCCCCCAGTTCCAGATGGCAGATGCCATACCAAGAAAAAGAAAACAAGATGTTGTTCAAAACGTATGTTTGAGACTCTGAGAGTATAAGGTGGGAAGGCTTTGGTGGCAAGGGCGGGGCAGCGGGGAGAGAGTTGGCTTTACTAAATAACAGAGAATGTAGCCTGCTTCTGCAGAACCCCAGAGAAAGCAACACCACTTGGCATATGAGGAATTCTGCACACCAGCATGCTTCACAGAGGTCCTATGTTGTCAAGGGACAGAACTCACAGCACAAACACCAAACAGCAGTGGCCTACCAGGATGCAGAAGTGGACATCATCAAATAAGGTAGCTAGTACCAACTGGGCTCCTGAATATACAAACAATGGGGAGAATGCTGATACGGTAGAATCAGAAAAACCATGTGAATATTCCTATACCATAGTTTCTGCCCCTGTCATGGTTAAGAAACACAATTTTATGACTGGAAGGTTATAGATGAAAGAGCATGCTGAAGAAAGAAAGACACATGACTAATCAACTTTGTTTACTGCACTGATTTTTTGCAGGAAATAAATCAGTTTGTCATTTCTTTTGCAGAGATTTCAGTTCTTTGACTTAATAATATTCTGGCAGGGGTGGGGAGAGAAGGTAACAATATACTATATATGATGTGGTTAATATTTCTACCTCATAAGGAATTCTTTTGCTAACTGATAATGAAGAAAACACTCTAATAGAAATGTAGATAATGAACACAGACATTTATTATAAAGTGGGCATACCTCTTTGAACCTGTCTAGGAGAAGGCAATGGCACCCCACTCCAGTACTCTTGCCTGGAAAATCCCATCGATGGAGGAGCCTGGTGGGTTGCAGTCCATGGGGTTGCTAAGAGTTGGACACGGATGAGCAACTTCACTTTGACTTTTCACTTTCATGCACTGGAGAAGGAAATGGCAACCCACTCCAGTGTTCTTGCCTGGAGAATCCCAGGGACGGGGGAGCCTGGTGGGCTGCCGTCTATGGGGTCGCACAGAGTCGGACATGACTGAAGCCACTTAGCAGCAGCAGCAGGTATTTATTACTAAAGGTACTGTAAAGATATTCTTACTATATAAGCAGATACAACCTAAAATATTGCTCCATGCTTTGACTGTAAATACATGGCAGTATTTCTGTACTCAAAATTGTTTTTTCCTCCTAATACTTTTCAAAAGTATCCTTATAATATGTATGACCAACTGAGGACAATGATGGGTTAAAATCGGTTCCTATTATATATAAACGTTGTTAATGAAAACAGAATGACATAAATGTAATTTTCTCTGTTCTTATTACATATAAACTTTGTTAATGAAAACAGAAAGACATAAATGTAATTTTCTCTTTCTAGTTTAAAATATTACAGTACAAAAATCAGTTAACATAGCAACCCTGAGACTGCTGTCCTTAGAAGGGCCAGCTTACAAGGCTGGCCATTTGCTGGCATCTGGGAACTTGAATTTGGAGTATCAGTATACTCTAACTGATAAGTATACCTAAACTATTTGTACAGACACACATTTTATACTGAACACCTACTTTCCTTCTAGGAATCTGGAATTTCTGTACACACCCGATAAATGTCTATGTGACTCGATAAAAAACTCTGAACTTCTAGGCTCAGGTGAGCCTGTCTTGGAGAACTCAGCTGAGAGAGGACTCTTGGAAGCTCGTGCCTGGTTTCCTTCAGACTTTGTGCCTTTTCCTCTTGCTAATACGCTTGTATCCCTTTTACTATAATAAATCATAGCCATGAATGTGACTATATGCAGAATCCTGTGAGTCCTTATAGCAAATCCCCAAACTGGCAGTGGTCTTAGGAACTCTCACCATGATAACACTTCTGCCCACTGTAGGAAAAGTGGATAAATGATCCACTTGAAGACTCATCAGCAATCTCTAACCTCATCCTTTGCCCCTTATATGTGGTCAGCCACAAGGTCCTGCAGACTCTCTTTTTTTATAATATTACTTTCTTTCCATTTCCACCAGACCAATCTCCTTGATTTCTTTCCAGTTACCACTCTCCTGATCACCTCAAGCTCAGATTATGACAACAGTCTCTCTCATTATGCTCTGACTCCCCAACAAAATACTACAGATGAAGTGGCTAAAACAGCAGAAATTTATTTCTCACAGTTCTGGAGGCCAGGAAGTTCAAGATCAAGGTGCTGACCAATTTATTTCCTGTTGAGAGTTCTCTTCCTGGTCTGCAGACAGTTACCTTCTTGGAGTGCCTTCACACAGCAGACAGCAGAGCACTCTGCTATCTCTTCCTCTTCTTATAAGAGGACTAGCTGTATCATATTAGGGCCTCACCCTTATATCCTCACTTAACCTTTTACCACTTTCTCACAGGTTTATTTCTAAATATAGTCACACCGGGTGTTAATAGTTTGAACACATGGATTTGGGGTGTATGTGTGTTAAACTTTGAGAACATAACAGTCCCGTATCTGGTCTCTCTGACTTCTGTAATAAATTCTGCATTCTGCAGCCAGATTAAGCTTTCTGGGAGGACTGTAGTCACCAAGCAGGAATCTCCAACACCAATGGTATACAAAACAAGTACTTTAACCTGGTGACTTTAACCAGTCAGTATCTGACATCTGAATGGGATTTACTTTGGAAGTTAATAGAGTGGTTTGAAAGAGTATTTAGTTCTGATTTGGATATGTTCAAGCTCTTTTAAAAATATTAATTGCCTAGTGTTAAATTCTAATAAGTATCTACTTTTCTACAGTATTGTCCAATTTGCAAAATTTCTAATATATGAAGAAAGTATCATCTTCATAAACAAATTACTCCCTAATAAGTATACTTGAGTGTTTGAAAGCAAGCGGAATATTTTACCTTCCCTCCCTATTAAAGAAGGTAAACATTGTCTTAATATCAATTTTGTATCCCCAAGCCACTCAATTTTGTATCTTCATATCGTTGTCTTACTCTTAACTTTTTAAACTGAACTAGAAAGGAATGTTAATTCTTTAAAATAACTAATATACCATCAGTGCAATAATCACATTCAAACAGAAAGGAGCTTCAGCCAAAAAAAACCAGCTAAGTGCTAAGTATAACTGAATTTAAAGACAAAAAAACTACATTAAAAAGGGATAAATTTTTTAAATCCTAGTGAATCCTTCTCAAAGAAATTCATGGAAAGTGGCTAAAATGTGCTTCTATTGAAACATAATCAGTATCAATACATCAAGAGTTTTTTCTAAATTTCTGCAAACCACTACGCTAATCAGTTACTTCAGTGGAATTATAGACGCTTAATACACAGTGTCAGCCCTCTTAACTCCTGACTAGAAAAATAAAATAAAAAGGCAAAACCCAACTTTCAGTTAACTTGGCTAGCACACAATGTCAGTGAAGTCATTGGTTTAATCTATGACAACTGGTATGCTTTGTTCCCTGAACACTACATTCTAGAATTCCCTTGAACGCAAGGGAGGGTCAGGCATTATAACACGGACATAAAACTAAAAATTTGCCTTTACTTCTGGAAAATTAATCAACACCTTTGCATATAAAAGGTAGCAGCATTACCATTTACTTTGGCAATATAACTAAGTTTACACAGATTGTGCATATGTCAATTTACTTTTTTTAACTGAGTCTTGAGGGGATTCAAAAAAAAAGTACCAAACTTAATCTGTGAAATTCAGAATCAATTCCTAGTTGATGAAAGAGAGGTAAAAGAAAAAAAAAGTATATCAATCCACTCTATGAGAGAGGGTGATGCTGAGCCAGGACATTTTGGTAGGTACCTGCCAAATGCAGTAGTCATTTTGTGCAACCAGTAAGACCATGAAAGGTGGGTCATGGTCATAGAGAGAACTTGATCATGCAACCACTGTCAAGAAATAATCAAACACACAAGGCATGTTTGGGCAAAAGTTCTCAGTACCACTGAGAACTCTGCTCTTGTAGCTGTAAAATAATCAGAGCTTGTTTTTTCTTCTCAAGGCAGCTTAGTTCTATAGTACCTGGCCCTCCTGGGCTTCAGGAGGGTAAGTAAGGTCTGTCTGGCAGTGACAATCCCCAGTGAAGACAGCTGAGCCACTTCCCAGGATGCTGTCAGAAATTGGAACTGAGTGAAATTTGTTTCCTTTCAGTATTGGTCTAGTGAACAATTGTGATGTACCCGTTCTGTTCCAGTCCAAAGGGTTTAGAAAACAGTGTATGTTTGGTTCCAACTCACACTGAAATAATCAGTGTCCTAAAACTGATTAGTTTGGAGCTTCAGTGGGACAGAGCATTTATGACGAGGAGTTCTTTCTGCAAAGCCTCTAAGATCTAGCCTCTCCCCAGGGCAGACACTTTCAGCAATATTTAATACAGTGACTCTCAATCTTTTGAGTGCAGAGAGAAATACTTAGTTAAAAATTCAGGTTCCAAAACAGCACATGAAAAGATGCTCAACATTGCTGATTATTAGAGAAATGCAAATCAAAACTAAAATGAGGTTATCAGCTCACAGCAGTCATCATCAAAAAGTCTATAAACAATAAAAGCTGGAGAGCTGCAGAGAAAAGGGAACATTTCTACACCTATGGTGGGAAGGTAAACTGGCACGATCACTATGGAGAATAGTATGGAGGTTCCTTAAAAAACGAAAAACAGAGCTACTGTATGATCTAGTAATCCTACTCCTGGGCATATACTAGGAATATATATAAATGATGAAATGTTACTCAGCTGTAAAAAAGAATGAAATATTGCCATCTGCAACAACATAGATGAACCTAGAGATTATCACATTAAGTGAAGTCAGTCAGGCAGAGAAAGATAAATATCTTAGAAAACTACAACCAGAGCTAACATATGACCTAGCAATCACCCTCCTGGGCATATACTGGAGAAACCCAAATTTGAAAAAATACACTCACCCCAAGTTCACTGCAGCACTATTTACAATAGCCAAGACATGAAAGCAACCTAAATGTCCATTAACGAAGGAATGGATGAAGACAACATGGTACACATACACGATGGAATATTACTCGGCCATGAAAAGAATGAAATAATGCCACTGCAGCAACACGGGTGGACCTAGAGATGGTCATACTGTATGAAGTCAGACAGAGAAAGACAAATATCATGTGATATTGCCTATACATGGGATCTAAAAAAAAAGGCACACATGAACTTACTTACAAAACAACCAGAGTCACACACACACACACACATACATATATATAGAAAACAAACATGGTTACCAGCAGTGGGGGGCTGGGGGAGGAAGAAGGAAGTGTAAATTGGGAGAACAGGATTGACATATGCACACTGCTATATATAAAGCGGCAGATTAAAAGGATCTACTGTATAGCACAAGGAACTCTACTCAATATTCTTTAATAACTTATATAGGAAAAGAACCTGAAAAAGAATGAATATATGTATATGTATAAACGAATCACTATGCTGTACACCTGAAACTAACACAACATTGTAAATCAACTAAATTCAATTAAAAAAAAAAAATCAGGTTCCAGGGACCTACATACCAAATACTCTGATGCAGTGGATCTAAGGTGGTTTCACGTTATGCTCAGTTCTAGTAAGCACTATCAGAAAATCTGATGGAAACTGTTCATAGCCTACACTTCTGCAAAATGCTAGATCAGTGATTAATTCACATCAGAAAAGACCTCATTCATTAGAAAGTAGTAAAGATATATTTGCTAGAAAGATATAGGCAACACAACTTTCTGATATTTGGTAACCAAAATAATACCCCTTATCACCAATGTATTCACGTAAAATTATTTATACACGCACATATTTGAGCCTACTATTGAGGACAATAAATCAAAGCAGCACTTATCTGACAATCAGCAATTTATGAGAGGCTCTTACACAGTTACAACTGTCAGTTTTCTAATATCAGTTAAAAAGACATGAGCATAAGCACACACAAGCATGTGTTTGGTACAGTTACCTCAAATACGTATGCCCTGTTCTTAGCTTTTGTATAAAGCACTTTGCTAGTAGCACCTAGAAATTCTGGGAAAACAATCACACATTCTTAGAAATGTTCAAGAAAAGCTCCAAAATGATCATCAGTATAATCTACTCAAAAGCAAAAATACTCTCATTTTTGCATAGTGCTCACTTAGAAATCCAAGATAGATTGCCTACATATACCTGTTGAACACCTATCACATGTAGGGTGCTACTCTGGGTGAAAGGAATACAGTGATGAATGTGACAAAGTCCCTGTCCCCCTGGGATGGAAGGTTCTAGAAAAAGGAAACTGGAATGCTTTTTACATACATATGTCAATGTCCAGTCCTTCTCCTCTGGGTTTTTAATTTTTTTTTAGATTCTTTAATGTCCAATGTCCAATGGTAGCCTAAAAAACTAACCACTATTTGAAATTCACTGTGTAATATTTATACCAAATATATGTCAATTCCATCATATGGATCCTGTTTAGTTTTACCTCATCAATAATACCTGTTTAAACTCAAAATAGTAAGTGTACACTCTGCTATAACACTAGAAGATTATAAAACCAATGTAGAATGTGAATCCATCGTTGAATAACTATCAGGATGAATTCTCATAAAAAACTAAAGCACATTTTAAATGGATACAATTTTGTCAATTATATCTCAATAAAACTATATATCAATAAAGCTGGAGGTAAAGGGCAAATGATTGTTAAGGGGGGAGCCCAACTTGTTCTAACTCTGTGTGATTGCAAACACAACTTTTTGTGCATTGAACTGCTTTTTTACAAAAGCTAGAGGTGAAAAGATGGTAAAACTGGGATATCAGAGCATAAGGATAATGACTATTTGCATTTTAATATTTTAAAGTAATTTTTTATGTTTAAAATCAAATTGCAAATTTAATTTTTAATTAAAAATTACAATATAATTTTTATAAATATGGCTGAGAGAAAGATGAAATAAACTACTAATAGTAGCTCTGATGTACCCCACACACACACACATAAAAAGCAGAATTATTTAATATAAAATCAGTCTACTTATTTTTTTGGTGTATAAACTCTCTTACAGAATGTCATCATTAAGTCATTAGATAAACTGGAGCACGATGGTATCTCTCACACACAAAATAAGAATACTAAAATTTCTATTCATTTATCCTTATTCATATGTATCTTTATGTAACCTTTAGATTTAGAAACACAGAGTGAGTGAGTGAAAATGGAAAGTCGCTCCATTGTGCCCAACCCTTTGAGATCCCCTGGACTATACAGTCCATGGAATTCTCCAGGCCAGAATACTGGAGTGGGCAGCCGTTCCCTTCTCCAGGGGATATTCCCAACCCAAAGATCAAACCCTGGTCTCCCACATTGGGGACAGATTCTTTACCAGCTGAGACACCAGGGAAGCCCCAAAACACAGAAAAAACTTTTAAAATACATGCATTGTAGAGAAATATCAGAAAGGAAGACAAAAGCTGACCTTAAATGACAATCAAAATATTTCAGACACAAAAACATTAAAATAACCTCTTTATAATATACATATCCCACATTTATAACTGTGAAATAGCCAGAAAACAAAACACATGACCAAAAAAGTCTCTTCTAACTCTTAAGATTCCATGATTTTACAGTATTTATAAAATGCTAACATTTTCTTATTGAGGAAAATTTGCCAACTTTAGTCATGATTCTCCTCAATTCTCTGACTTTGAAAATCTCCTCTACAGCAACCCTCCATTAGGTTCCCGAGGAGAGATGACAAACAAAAGGAAGGAAAAGCAGCTTCAGGTTAACTGCTAAATAAAGGGGGAAACAGAGAGGCAGCATCTATTGGAGTTGGAAGGAAACAGTTTTGGAGTCAGACAAAACTGGATTTAAATTCTGTAGATTCTGCTACTTAATAGATATGAGATGATGTAGGCATTTAAATTTCAAGGCTTGATATACCTGCCTGTGAAACAGACTTACTAAATAGTTGAATAAAATAATATACATAAAGACATTTTCATAATGCTTGTTACAGAGTAGCTGTGTTATAAGTATTATTTCTCATCCTCAATATATTTTTTATTGAAGTGTTGATTTACAAAGTTACTTACAAGGTTATGCTCCCTGCTATAATTTTATTTTCTGTGTTTAAAAAGATGAGAACCATGGCTAAGTGAAATATCCAAGCAACTTGCAATTTTAGTTTCAGCATCCCATGCCCATGTCACACTTTCAACTAGGCTTGAACAAAGAAAAATTAAGGTAGCTATTAAAAGATCAGATTAATCTTTGAGAAATTGTGGACCAGCAGAAAGATGATGACTAGAGGAAAGACAAAGTTTAAGCTGTCAATATGAATATACAGATTTCAGATATACTAAGTTCTATGCTTCATCTAGTAAAATTCTAGACAGCTGCTACTGCTACTAAGTCGCTTCAGTCGTGTCCGACTCTGTGCGACCCCATAGACAGCAGCCCACCAGGCTCCCCCGTCCCTGGGATTCTCCAGGCAAGAACACTGGAGTGGGTTGCCATTTCCTTCTCCAACGCATGAAAGTGAAAGAAAGTGAAGTCGCTCAGTCGTGTCCGACTCTTAGTGACCCCATGGACTGTGGCCCACCAGGGTCCCCTGTCCATGGAATTTTCCAGGCAAGAGTACTGGAGTGGGGTGCCATTGACTTCTATGGCTTATAAAATTTAAGAAACAAAGATGTTTCACTGTGTTCACCCCTGGAAAAAAAAATAGCAACAACTTAACTGTGTTTATCTTTGTGTACATGCATGTGCATTTAACCGGTTTCGATTAGGAAAACCTGAGACAGAACATATTTAATTTCTGTAGGGCTGACAACAATGATGACAGCTGCTGTTGCTAACATTTACTGGACACTCTCATATGCCAGGCATTATTACAGGTGATTTATATTCATTATTGCATGTACTCCCATGAAGCAGGTTATTAACCAAGGTTCAGAGAGGTTAGGTAACATGCCCAGTACTACACAGATAACGAGACAAAATGAAAAACTAAAACCCAGATTGGTTTGACTCTGGAATGACTGAATGACTATGCTTCGCTCTCATTAGCAAACATCTCATGAAATGACAATAAGAAGGAAAAAATGTGAATTATATCTTAACACTAGATAAAATGGGAACTAGATATTGGGCAGAGTTAAGAGACAGATACACATCTATGCTCAAAAAGTGTTAATTGAATAAAGCATTTAGAAGGAAGCTTTATAGTTAAGTTCTGTTCTTGGTATTCTGTTTACATCATGACTGTTGACTTGAAGGACAACAGAAAACGTAAGCTTTTCAATCTATAACGAGATTCAAAAATATCACATAAAACTAGAAGGAAAAACTAGTAAGATTAAATTTTACAGGGATGACTTTAAAGCCCTGCAATTAAGCTCAATAAATTAACTTTCCAAGTTCCGAATACGAAAAATCTGGTTGACAAACAGTTTAAAATGACAGACCTTAAAAAGTTCACTATAAACTTAGGATGACTCTGTTGTTGAAACAGCTAAGTATATCTGGGATATATCTGGTATATATATATTTTCTTAAACTGGAATTACCAATTCATTTGAAACTATAGTTGGTGAAACAAGGCATTACTGCTACGAATAAACCAATCCCTGTGCTATGCTGTGCTTAGTTGCTCAGTCATGTCTGATTCTTTGCAATCCTGCAAATGTAGCCCGCCAGGCTCCTCTGTCCAGAGGGATTCTCCAAGCAAGAATGCTGGAGTTGGTAGCCACTCCCTTCTCCAGGATCTTCCCAACCCAGGGATCAAACCCAGGTCTCCTGCATTGCAGGCAGATTTTTTACCATCTGAGCCACCTGGGAAGCTCCCAAATACTGCAGTGGGTAGCCTATCCCTTCTCCAGGGGAACTTTTCAACCCAGGAATCAAACTGGGGTCTCCTGCATTGCAGGTGGATTCTTTACCAGCTGAGCTACTTTGTTTTATTTTCTTCATGGCGTTTATTATAATCCAAAATTACCTTACAAAGTCTTAACTTGGAATACTTTTTGTTTACCTCTATTTGCACAGAAGCCCTATGAGAGAAGAGAGTTAGTCATTCCTAATCACCACCATATTCCAAATATTTCAAACCGACTTGCACCTAAGAGGTACTCAATAAATATCTATTGAATGAACAAATGAGCAAAGTGCAGGGAAATAAAGACATTTAATCTGGGAAGAGGAGGAAGATATAAGTGCAGTTATCACATATCAAAAGACCTATATCAAAAAAGAAGATCTATTTCTGTTTTCTGCAGAAAGATGAAAGTAAAAGTTTAGTCACCAGTCGTGTACGACTCTTTATGACCCCATGGACTGTAGCCTACCAGGCTCCACCGTCCATGGGATTTTCCAGGCAAGAGTACTGGAGTGGGTTGCCATTTCCTTCTCCAGAGGATCTTGCCGACCCAGGGACTGAACCCGGGTCTCATAAGATTTGGGCTCATAATTAAGAAACATCTTCTAAGTCATACAGCTGTCTAACAATGGAAAGGGCAATCTTACTGGCTACAAAACAATTCCTAGGGGTAGGAGGTTGTGTCCATAAGTTATCAGTTAACTTAAATCTATGATTTAGAGTACATTAAGAATATAATAAGATGATACACGAAGACTGAAAGAAAAGTGATCTAAGTCATTACTCAGAGATGGTATCTTGAAAGATAGTATAGAAAAAAATCAGTACAAACTGGATTCTGAATGAAATGGAGAGTGAGGAAGAAGAAAAAGTTATGATAGACTTTTGTCCAATGAGCATTTACTAAATTCAGAGTTGTGAGCTGGAGGTCTAGGAAGACACTAGGAAGGTACCAATGAAATTAATAAGAAAACAAAACACAACAAAAGGAGATGGTAGTATAAGGAACCAGTTGGCAACAATGAATTCCTTTTGTAATTGTTTGGGTTTAAAATTTTATGAGAAATCCAGAATAAAAAGGGAAAATATGTGTGACAAGATAAAGGTAGAAGGCCAGATTTGGAGAGCATCATTTGAAAATATTTGTCAAAGAATTGTACTTCAAGCCCTGAGAATGGATGAGCTTTCTGCAGAAATATTCAAAGAGAGCAATAAATTAAAGAAAGGGAGAACATCAAAATTATAGCTCTGGAAGGGCCATTTTTAAAGGCCAACTAACTGTTCATTTGTCCTTGGGAGAAGGCAATGGCACCCCACTCCAGTACTCTTGCCTGGAAAATCCCATGGGTCGTGAAGAGTCGGACACGACTGAGAGACTTCACTTTCACTTTTCACGCATTGGAGAAGGAAATGACAACCCACTCCAGTGTTCTTGCCTGGAGAATCCCAGGGACGGGGGAGCCTGGTGGGCTGCCGTCTATGGGGTCGCACAGAGTCGGACACGACTGAAGTGACTTAGCAGAAGTTCACTTAAAAATCCCAAAGGTCATTCCATCTTTGTAAAAACCTGCACCAAAATGCATTCTTAAAAATCCCCCTGCAAAATATATTCCAAACAGTAAAGATATTTGTATTAAAATCTTTCTACATTTTAAATGTAGTTATGGAATACAAATGGTAAATTTTCTTTTAGCAAATGCTATCAAATAATTAATAATTTAAATTTCTATTTAAAATAGCAAGTATTAAATTATACTTTGATTTGCTAAACAGATAAGCAGAAGGACTTAAAACACTTTTTTCCTGAATTTGTAGTTCAACACATAAGTTTAGAAAATAACATCTTATCTTCTAACAAGTCCAAAATATCTATCTGTATTATATCAAATTAAGCACTTCTCAAATGGTGAAAAAAGGTTTCTGCATTTCAATACATGCTCCAATGTTCTAAAATAGTATCTTTCTGGATCAAATTGAGACATTATAATTAATGAAATTTAATTATAAAGATCTAGTTGTTTTTTTCCAAAATGTGATTTTTGTTGTTGTTGTTATTGTTAATTCTTTTCTCAATCTTACTTAATCATAAACAAGGTTAACATAATGATTAAAATTACAGGAAAACTAGGTTTTAAAAACTGTAGAGCATCTTTGTAATTTAGCCCCAATTGGAAGACTGGAAACTACAAAATTAATAAGTATATTGCAATTAGTAATCAGGAAGAGAAAGGAGAGGCAAATTCTTATCAAAATACTACATCACTAAACTGTTGTTTAGAAGAAATGAAAATAAGTAGTAAGGAAAGGTGTATTTCAAATAAAAGGTCTACTGCTATAAAAATTTTTTTAAAAAAAGGTCTAACCTAATCGAAGAGGCCTATATTCAGTTACTTCTATGAGCATAAAAAGAACTGAATGCCTCCCTTGGTGTATACTGTAGGAAACTGTACTCTATCGCTATCCTAAAACATTTATACTATATGTATATATGTATGTGTATGACATTTATATAAGTAAATATCAACATAACATAATGTGTAAAAAAAGTTAATATAGCTAGCCTAAGACTACTTACCCTTTGAACAGCCTCCTTGTAAGGTTGTCCTTTGGCTAGCTTCTAGGAACATGGCAGATAAACAGTTCCCTACAATCATATAAAACTTCCCCTAAATGATAAAGAACTCATTATGCCTAGACTGTGTGTACAAATAATATGGTTTAAGTTAAATATGTTTTTCTGTGGGAGTCTGGAACTTTGGTAGGTGCAAGGAAAGAATGCCTACATGACCAGTCCTGGGTAACATCCCTGAGAGTTGAGTCTTTAATTAGTTTCATTAATAGACAACATTTTGCACATGTTGTCACAACTCACTGGAGGAATTAAGTGCATACTATGTGACTCCACTGGGAGAGGACTCTTATAACCTTCTGTCTGAGTTCCTTTGCTCATTTTGCTTTATATCCTTTTGCTAATAAACCTTAACCATGAGTACAATTTACTAAATCTTATGAGTTCTTCCAACAGAACACCAAGCCTGAGGATGATCTCAGGATCAATGATAAAGACAGTTTGAGACTCTTTGATTACTAAACATTGATTTACACATTAAAGATGCTTATCACATATGCAGATGGCAAAAGCTTAATGAATGTATTGGAAGATACAGTGAAGTATCAAAAAGGCTTGAACAACTGAGCTGATTCTAACAAAATGAAATTAAGTGAGATAAGATGGTCTAGGACTATGTTTTTAAGAAACAACACAACATATGTATACCTATGGCTAATCCATATTCATGTTGGCAGAAACCAACAAAATTCTGTAAAGCAATTGTGTGTTTTACTTGCTCAGGTGTGTCCAACTCTTTGCAACCCCATGGGATGTAGCCCACCAGGCTACTCTGTCCATGAGATACCTTCAACTAAAAAATAAATAAAATTTTTAAAAAGAGGGAGGGGAAAAAAATAACACAAGCTACTATACATGTAGGAAGAAGGAACTTATAATTAAGTAGGTATGAAAAAGACTTCAGGGTTTATTGAAAATAAATCCATATATTAATATAATATATAATTAAATTAATATATATTATATAATTAATATAAACCCATATATTAAATGGTAAGATATAACTATCAAAGATTCCTAATTTACTTCTGTGCTAAATAAAAAGCATACTGTATACAAACCAAGAGTAAATAACAGCACAATTCTCCTCTGTTACTGGTCATATCACATATAGAAAATTATATTTATCCAGTTAAAGAAGAATATATTACAGCACATTCATGGCAAAGCTGGTGACGAGCTCTAAAACCATATTTTACAAGGAACAGCTCAAAAGTAAAAGACGACTGGAGACAGGCACAATGGTTCTACTAACATATATACAAAGTTCTTGGGTAAAATAGAAATTTTAATTTTTTCCATATAATCACAAGGAAAAGAAATCAGGAAGACATTCATTCAAGTTGCATACAAATAAAAAAATTATCTAAAATTCAAAGCTACCCCAAAGACCATTTACCCTCCTTTAAAACACATGTTTGAAGCCTAAATGTCCACTTAATGTGGGTTTTGGAAGGAAGAATTCAATTAGGCAGATAGCTATATTAAATAAAACTTAAATAATCTTTCATTTCTTCTAAATACTCTTTTCCATAGCTGCTTCATGTATACTCTACTAGAAAGGCAGAGGGAAAGGATTTTGAAGTAATCTTCAGTCCCACTGCACCCTTAACTGAGTTGAGGAGAAAAGTGATAAGACTTCAAAATACAGTTAAGCCAAATTATTCAATTCAACTCAACAAATAAATGACGTACTAGAGAGCCCTTTACATTCAGCTCAACAAAGAACTGAGGAGCCACCATGTACAAAGCGCTCTGAGGAACCAGGGCAGTGTAAAAGAATGGGGAGAAAAGCTGGACTTACAAGCATTCCCTGGCTCCTTAGACATTTATACCAGGTGTCACAGCTCCAGACTGGTAAAGCCTCTCACTTGCTTACCACAGCTCCAGTCACCACTGTGGGAATATGGTTCTGAAGGTTAGAAAAATCCCAAGTATCAAAACCAGGCCTGGGGTTCTCAACCATTAACAGCTTATGTCTTAAGGTCCACCCTCAAAGACACAGGCCTCCAAGGTGTCTGCTTGAGAAAAGATCCTCCCCCACAGCTATAACAGAGGCAGAAGAATACAAGAGGGAAAATGTTCTAAGTCTTTCTCAAACTCTAATATAGGTGGCTGTGTGACACACACAACATGCTTTCCACCAAAAAAAAAAAAAAAAAAGAAAGAAAGAAAGAAAGAAAGGAAGGAAAGAATTTGAGTACCATAGTTTAAATGAGGCTCAGCAGACCCATCCCAGTTTTAAGGGTTTTAGTGTTGTTTTTCAGTGTATGGAAGATAAATACCACAAAAAACACATTAAACAAAGCAACTTCTTTCAGGGGCTCAGAGGAGATAAAGTGAAAATCAATTCTCTTAATTTACTTGTTAATGTAGAATTGCTGCTGGAAGTCTGTGGTGAAGCAGGTAGATTCATTACTATTTGAACCACCAGGGAAGCCTAAAGGTAGGCTGACAGTTGTTAGCGTGAAGGTAAACCAGCTCTCTTCTTTTAGAAAATTGTTACCATGTATAAATAATCATTTTAATAATACTAAGTATTTCTCTTTCTTAAAAATTCAAACAAAATAATACCAAAGTTTATTTATAAAATGTTCATAAAAAGTATGCAATAACATAGAAAACTGCTTAAGATATAAATAACTACATTAAAAACCCTTTACATAGAAAAAATCCTGGTCCATGGTAGAAAATGACAGGGGCGGGGGAAACAAATGAGTTTTTATATCTATGTGTTAATATTATATAGAATTATGGGTGATTTACTCTCTTTTATATCCTTTTAAATACTCCTTATATTTCCTGCTGGCTCAGACATAGTTTGCCTGCAATCCAGGAGACCCAGGTTTGATCCCTGTGTAAGGAAGATCCCCTGGAGAAAGAAATGGCAACCCATTCCAGTATTCTTGCCTAGAAAATCCCATGGACAGAAGGAAGAGCCTGGTGGGCTATACCCTATGGGGTCACAAAGAGTCGGACACAACTGAGAAACTAACACACACATATTTCCTTAAGGAATAATACTTGTTTAAAGATCAAAAATAAAAACTAAAATGAATTCTGACTGAGGATGAAAAAGGGGAATTAGCTATGTTGAAGCAATGAGAATTAGAAGAGGCAAACTATTATTCAACATAGTTTTGGAAGTCCCAGCAGGGCAATCAGAGAAGAAAAAGAAATCCAGATTGGAAAAGAAGAAATAAAACGCTGTTTGCAGACAACTTGATACTATACATAGAAAACCTTAAAGATACCATCAGAAAATCACCAGAGTTAATCAATGAAATCTGTAAAGTGGCAGAATATAAAATTAATATACAGAAATCCCTTGTATTCCTATACACTAGCAACAAAAAATCCAAAAGAAAAATTAAGGAAACAATCCCATTCACCATTGCAACAAAAAGAGTAAAATACCTAGGAATAAACTTATCTTAGGAGACAAAAGATCTGCATGCAGAAAACTACAAGACACTGATGAAAAGAAATCAAAGATGACACAAACAGATGGATACATACATTATGTTCTTGGATCTGAAGAATTAATATTGTGAAAATGGCTATACTCCTCACAGCAATCTACAGAGTCAATGTAATTCCTATCAAATTACCAATGGCATTTTTCACAGAACTAGAAGAAAAGTTTTACCATTTTTATGGAAACACAGAGCACCCCAAATAGCCAAAGCAATCCTGGGAATGAAAAACGGAGCTGGAGAAATCAAGACTCCCCAACTTCAGATTGTACTACAAAGCTACAATCATGAAAACAGTATGATACTGGCAGAAAAATAGAAATATAGATCAATGGAACAGGACAGAAAATCCAGAAATAAACCCATGTACCTATGGTCAACTAATCCATGACAAATGTTGGAAAGACAGCCTCTTCAACAAATGGTGCTGGCAAAACTGGACAGCTACATGTAAATAAGTGAAATTAGATCATTCTTTAACACCTGACACAAAAATAAGCTCAAAATGGATTAAAGACCTAAATGTGAGACTGGACATTAAAAAACTTTTAGAGGAAAACATAGGCAGAACACTCTCTGATATAAATCACAGCAAGGTACTATTCACTTTGTCTCCCAGAATAATGGAAACAAAAACAAAAATAAACAAATGAGACCTAATTAAACTCAACGACACTTTTGTACTATGCTGAACACTGAACATTTCCTTCCCTTTCACTTTAATAAATTTTCAAATATCCCAAGGTATCCTCTGAGACTAAAGCATCCAAACACATAGCTATATATTTAGGTCAATTCATCTTTAAAATTGGCAACCCACTCCAGTATCCTTGCCTGGAGAATTCAATGGACTGACAGCCTGGCAGGCTACACTTCATGGGGTTTCAAGAGTTGGACATAACTTAGCAACTAAACTGCCATCTTTTAAATGCATCAAGTTCTCTAATTCTTCAGTCTATTCCATTTTTCCTTTTTGTTTTTCCAAAACAAAAAATTGTTTTGCAATCTCTCCCTCAAATTCTAGAAATTAGATAGTCTGCCCCTTAGCCTGCTTCCCACAATTCAATAAATTACTCTCTGGACTTAAAAGCATCCAGGAGTATCTGCAGAACCACAATTTATGTCACATAAAACATAAACAAATATTTATTGTCCTGATTTATTGATACAAAAATGCAAACATAACCAGCTAATTCAGATTTCAATAATTTGAATTTTGCAATGACTCATCTTGAAAATCTTTTTAATGGGTACCATAAGTTAAATGATCAAAATTTTCACAAAAACCTTAAATGTTTAAAACAACAAACTTTTCAAACAATTCAGTAAAATTAAGTTATATTCAGTTGATGCATACACTAGAAACTAAGGAAACAGTTCATCTAAGGACATTTATAAGGCAATCCTGTGTTAGCCTAATTAGAGTTCCTTTAATTTTTCTATAACCACATTATTTCACTGAAAGAAAACTGAATTATACATTAACAGGGTTTTATGTAAAAATATCACTAATTCAGACTGCTCTCTCTGATTCCCTGAGTACAATTTTTTAGACTATACACAACAAAGCACTTCATAAAGCACGGTAGCCAGAAATGTCAAGACCTTTTCTATCAGTAGGTTCAGAAAAAAACATCCTATTATGACTTCAACAACACTGCAAATCCATTATAAAGAATATTTAGAACATAAAGTGAACAGCTATGACATGTTTACTTTTCAAAAGCGGATATATATATATATATATATATATATATATGTACTAGTGTTTTTGACAATTCTTCATCATTAAGAAGGGGGCAACAGAGGACAAGATGGATGGATGGCATGATCAACTCAATGGATGTGAGTTTGAACAAACTCCAGGAGATAATGAAGTACAGGGAAGCCTGACGTACTGCAGTCCATGGAGTCACAAAAAGTTGGACATGATCTGGTGACTGAACAACATCATCATCATTAAGGTTATAGTTTTTAAATATATAACTGCTGCTGCTGCTGCTGCTAAGTCACTTCAGTCGTGTCCGACTCTGTGTGACCCCATAGACGGCAGCCCACCAGGCTCCCCCATCCCTGGGATTCTCCAGGCAAGAACACTGGAGTGGGTTGCCATTTCCTTCTCCAATGCATGAAAGTGAAAAGTGAAAGTGAAGTTGCTCAGTCATGTCCAACCCTCAGCGACCCCGTGGACCGCAGCTTTCCAGGCTCCTCCGTCCATGGGATTTTCCAGGCAGGAGTACTGGAGTGGGGTGCCATTGCCTTCTCTGAACACTGCTCAATTCAGTTTACGTATCTCTCAATAAATTCAGCACATGTTTTTAAACTGTTGTGTTTTTTAAAAAGATAGGTAAATTTTATGACCCTCTATGGATAAGAAATTTCTTTAAGAAATTAGCAGTGCTGAGAATACATCTCATTAAAATTTTCCATGACCTCAAAATCCCACCTTCAATATACAATTAAAACTTCATATGGAATTTTTCCTGTATTAACTAAGTCAGTCCTCATTTTCTACTCAATGAAAAAGGGTCAGATCCCTTAACAACCAGCCATCCATAAATACATTATTCAAGAACTTTATCACAGGCAAAAACGTTGCTGCACAAGGTATACGGTCAGTACTATCTTTGTCTGGCTACGTGATCTTGTGAGGGTCACTTAAAAATCTTATCTCAGATTTCTACATGTAAAATGAGATAGGGTTTACTCACAGGAGCTTTTAGAATACATTTAATTCATAATGCCAAGGGCATTATACATGTTCAAAAGCATTTTAAGCTTTCTCAAAACTTAATTTCTTAACACATATGACAGGAGAGGCAAGTACTTGTCTCCAATCTCCTCTATGCACACAGAATCATTTGAATATATCCCATATTAACATTCCCAAACTAAGACATCACTGGTAATCTCAACAAAGAATGTTACCTCAAATCCTAATAAGTTTTCTATTTAAAAAATATGTGTACCTTTAACTATAGCAAAAGTAAACACTCTGCAATGACTGCAAATTGAAAGCAGAGGGATTTTTTCTCAGCCTGTAACAGGTGCTTCCCTGGTGGCTCAGTGGTAAAGAATCTGCCTTCCAATGCAGGAGACATGGGTTTTGATCCCTGGATCAGGAAGATCCCCTGGAGAAGGTAATGGCAACCCACTCCAGTATTCTCACCTGGGATTCCCATGGACAGAGGAGTCTGGTGGGCTACAGTCCATGGGGTTGCAAAAGAGTTGAACATGATTTTTAAGCATTATAACAAATACACATATATCCACATGCACACACCTTTTTATCTTGTCCCATAAATAAATGCTACCACAAAATGTTCTGGACTTCAAAATCTATAAATGTATATCAAGGTATAGCCCTCTAATAAATTTAAATTTTTTGTTAAATTTTAAGTATTAAATCACATATAGAAACTGAGAAGATAGAGCTGATAAGTCGTGCTGATGACTGAAATAACAGAAGCCATTACAAGACCCATTTAATAATAATATATTCTAAACATAAATCTTCAAAATGTACTTTTCCACAGTTATCTCCAAGTAAATATACCTAAAAATCCAGTAATCTTTTGAGATCTTGGAGTGCAAGAAGTTAAATGCATATTTATTTGTAATTTTCCTTAAATTTGAAAATCTAATTTATGGCAAGAACATTTCACAAAAACCTACATATACATTACACAGAAGTTGTTTTCTTACAAATAAGAAATTATAATTTGCAATTGGCAAGGAATTCTAAAGACAAAATTTTGAAACTTTTTCTTGCCAAAATAATCACAAGAAAAATCCAAATACAATTTAACTTGTTAAAATATTAAAACAAGAACTTTATGATTTTTTTAACCTATTGTTCACAAATTATCTTTTAACCTTGGCAAAACCTATCATTTATAGTGCCAATTTTACAAATACCATTTTTAATTACAAAACCTGTGGAGGAGTTAATGAAATAATCGTGAAGAAGCTATTTATTATTATAAAATGTATACTCTAAAAATACCTATTTTAAACTTCAGACTTTATTAGGAATATAAGTAAATGTTTTAAAACTGTATGTTACACAGAGTATATGCATGAACACTTGCTCCTGTCAGGCATAACCTCAGACAAATGCACAGGTCATTTCTTGCTACAGTCTGCACTGCATTCAAAGACACATTTTGAATTTTAAAGAACAGACTATATAACTTTGTCCTTGATTTTTTTTAATGTGTGGGCCTTCCACTGAAAATAATGTCATCACTTTGAATTTATAGAGTATATTTAGTAGTTTTAACCAGCATCAACATCATTTCCACTTGCTTAAGTAGAAAACATAAAATAAAATTGGAGTCAGATTTCTAAACTCAAAGAGAAACGTGATTTATTTTGCATAAAGGAGCATTTGGGGAAATTTCAGAATTTAAGGAAAAAATTCCATCCAATAAATTCTATCTCTATACTTTATGTTGCTTCTTGATACTTATCACCTGCATATTTTGAAATTTTACAATCTCCAAAATTAATTTGATCCCATTTATGACAGTGAAGATATTGATATCATATATGCCTTAAACACCCATCAGACATAACCATCTCCAGCTGAATTTATTACTCTGATTTTCTTCACCATAATAGGGAATCGTATGTGAAAATAAAATAAAAGTTATCATTAAAAAGTTACAGATATGATCTTTGGGGATGGGGGTGCTAAAAAACAGAATCTTGCCTATCTGTGAAATAGGCAGCTAACACATAAGCTGGACTCCACTTCCCTAATG
Source organism: Bos indicus (assembly GCF_029378745.1). NCBI lineage: Eukaryota > Metazoa > Chordata > Mammalia > Artiodactyla > Bovidae > Bos > Bos indicus. The sequence goes on along the minus strand of NC_091775.1, from coordinate 56,557,932 downwards.
CAAGGTCATCCTTCTGTTATATAAAGATGTGAAAAATGCATTTTAAAATGTATTAATGGTGCATTTTTTTAAAATGGTGCATTAAAAAAATGTGGTAGGTAACAGAGATACATTTTAGATTCAGCAAATAACACTTAAAAATGATTATGCTGAAGCAAAATTATATAAAGAACATCTAATATCAAAGAAAGGCATCAAATGTCTCTGAAAATTTTACATGTAATAACAAATATTATACAAGTCAGAAACTACATAAACTCTTTAAATGAAAATTGTATTGATACAAAATTTGCTAATGTTACCTGTAAAATCAACAAATCTACTGTGAAACATCAAAATAGTTTTTAAACAGCACACTTAACAAGACAATTTTTCCAATTATAAAAGAAGTAAAGGTTCACTATAAAAATTTTTTAAACAGTATTAATAAAGAAGGAAAACCTAATCACATCACTTTTAATATTTTTAAAGAATTGTTACACTATTAAATAAAGGTAAAATATTTTAAATTATAGAGCAAAACTAGCACTGGATAAAACTGCTGCCTCTAGATTTTGTTATTCATTGAAGTGTTAAGGAAATTTCCTCCCTTGCTTATTTTCTAAGAAGACTTTCCTGAGGAATAGATATTAAATTTTTTTGAATAATTTTATAGCATCTGCAGGAACAATTATGTTGCTTTTCTCCTCTGACCTATTACTAATGGACAATATTAATAAATTTACTATTAATAAGTGAAAAAAAAAACTTACGTTTATAAGAAACACTGAAAGGAGGATTATTTTTTCTCTTCAAATCATTTTTCCTCAATGTCCACACACTGGGTTGTTGATTTACAACTTTCTACACATCCTTCCTAATCTTAAAGTTTTACTCAGGGAAAGGAGCAACTGTTGGACCCTACACATCAGAACAGAGCATCAACTCAGTAACAAAGGCTCCTGTGCACTGTGACGGTCCTTCCTGGACAGAAGGATGCTATGCTCAGCACATTACACAAGCAAATTCCCCACATCTTAATTTCCTCTGCTTATCACACATTTATATCGTTTTCACATCTAATGATTACCTTCCAGGGTAGGGAGAGACAGAGGAAAGTCATTTAAGGCAACAACTTCATTTCTAATTTTATATAATAAATGATATAAAGAGAGCAACTCTACTTATAATCTTTGTTTCTTCCAGGTAATACGTTTATGACAAAATACCTTAAATTCCAAGTTAGTACACAAGGAAAACTAAAATGCAAAGACAAATGGCAAGGTACTCAACAATGCTTTCCTACTACTGCCAATCTGATGAAAGAAAAATGTTTAAGGATGTTGTTTTAAATATATAACTAATATAATTTTTGTATTTACTATATTCAATAAAGTGTTAGTCGCTCAGTCGTGTCCAACTCTTTTGCAACCCTATGGACTGTAGCCCACCAGGCTCCCTGTCAGTGTAATTCTCCAGGCAAGAATACTGCAGCAGGTTGCCATTTCCTTCTCCAGGAGATCTTTCCAACCCAGGGATCAAACTCAGTCTCCCGCATTGTAGGCAGATTCTTTACCAGCTAAGCCACCAGGGATGTAGGTTAATCTCAGAGTCATCCTGTCTCGTTTCATCGTCTGCTTGCTGGATACCTTTCATCTCCAATGATGTCTTCATGAACAACTATTTCTGGGAAAAGAGCTTTCAGAAATTAAGGAAGCTTTCTACATTTAAAAAAATCTGGTGGTTTAGTCGCTAAGTCATGTCCGACTCTTGTGACCCCATCGACTGAAGCAGCCAGGTTCCTCTGTCCATGGGATTCTTCAGGCAAGAAAACTGGAGTGGGTTGCCATTTCCTTCTCCAGGGGATATTCCCAACCCAGGAATCAAACCCAGGTCTCCTGCACTGCAGGCAGATTCTTTACCACCTGAGCTATGAGGGAAGCCTGGGTTTAGGCCAAATTCAAGTTTAACAGATTTGGCAAAAAAAAAAAAAAAAAATGTCATTTTATATAACTCTAAAGTGTTATAAAATACAACTTCCTTATCAGAATCAGTAATCTTTAACTCGTGATAGCAATAAATATGGCAGCCACAAAGACAATAAAACAGCAGCTACCACAATTCGAACACTTTATCTCATTTAATCTTTAAATCCAGCCTACTAGGAAGGTACAAGTCTCTGGATCTTTCTGATCCAGATGAGAAAACTGAAGACTTGGAACATTTAGTATCTTACCTAGGGCTAAACAGCTTATGAGGGCTAGGGTTTCAGTCCAGGCTTCACAAACTCATAGGTTACAAAGCCTTATGACATTATATAACTTTAGAAACAACTCCACAGGTAACAGAACATTTAGAAATAGACTACAGCATTATTGTTTGGCTGCCATCTATAACCAAATTGGATAATTACCACAGAATACAGTATAGTGGTAAGAATGATGGTTATGCTTTCCATTCTTAAAACATATTCACCTTAAAAAGGCAGAATAGTTTCAAAATAAATATTATCTTATAACAAAACACATATTAAGTCAAAAGGAAGTTAAGTGGCTTATCCTGGCATTGCCCACAAAACTTTAAAATAAGTGAAGAATCTAAACCAAGGACTTGCCTTCTAGAGGCTTTCCTTTCAGCCTATAACAAAGCTTTCCTTCTCCACCCTTTGTCTTCAAAAAAATCACTAAAAAATTTATAGAGACTTGGAAAAGATATGCAATGAAAACTTAACAGAAATGAACAAAAGGACTATCAAGGGACTGTCATGCACCAGGGTTTCAGTTTGATTAAAGACTAAAGCACTAAGTGTGGGCTTATCAGATTGCTATTTTAATAAAAGAGAGTTTTAAGATCAAGGAAAAAGATATCACAAGGAAAGAACTGAAGCAAAGATTTAGGTGAGGGGAAAAAAATAAAAAACTCAAACAAGCTTTGCAGGGAAAAGGTAAAGACAGAGGTACAAAGTTTGAAGGCTGTGGGGGGAAAAGGCAGGGTAGCAAAATGGTTATGTGAGTGTGGACGAACCTCTACCACTGACCACTGAACCTTGGATAAATCGCTTTTCTTTGGCTTTCCCATCTTTAGTATGGGGATAAAAACAGTAGCTATCTCCAAGGGTTGCAGTGAGAATTAAAAGTTATCACATATGTAAAACTTCACTGTGCCTGGCATATAATTATTAACTAGCATGAGGAAAAGCAAAAAAGAAAAAATGCCATAAACACAGCCTCAGGTTTTCATTACAAAGGATGTATGAAGTCTTTTCTAACTATACTTACATACCAAACTAAAGGAATCAACATCTGATTCCCAAATAACACACACAATGTTGAAGTTTCTATTTATATCACTCAACTTGAAAGTTAGTATTATGTTTCCTCAAACTTTATTTTCCTTAAACTGGTCTGAACTCAAAGGCACATTTCAACTTATCCAAGATGTCACTGGCAAACGAATGAGAATCAATGTAAACAACCCAAACCACAAAAATGTGAAATAAATTTTTGATTTCCCAACAGTAACCTCTTATTCTAAATGTTTTATTAAACTGAAGCAACTGAAGCAAAGTCTGATTTTCAATATGTAGAATACTGTTTTATTCTTTATTTTAAACCTTTCTTACATGTTTAAAAATATACAGGGGTTCAGAACAACCTCAATAAAACAATGACATTTCTTTTACTAAAGGACCTCTTAAGTCAAACCACCAGTGTGCAAACATTGTTGGCTTCCAATTTGAAGAGTCATAGGCACATTTCACTATATGCATTTCATAAAATAATCAAAAATGCTGAGAATACTCAGTAGTTTGATATAAATTTTAAAATATCTGACAGGAAACTTAAGGTTAAAAAAAAAAAAAGTAAGATTTAGATGTTTTAGCACTTACACCTGCTTCACTATTAATTTCTCAAATGCCATTTTGCTACATCTAAACCCCTGACAATTTATTACACAACTCCATATAGCACACAAAAAATTAAGTTAATTTAATCTCTGAATGGGAAAATAGATCATTACAAAAGAAAATACTGACAGTTCTTACCTGTTATTTGATAATTAAGTATACTTTATTCTCAGCATCTCTAGGAATAAAGCTTGGTCTAATAGAAACACCTAATTAACAACTAACAAAAGTATTTTTCTATTAAAAGACGTTTTTATATATTTGTGTCCAATGTTGACGATTTAAGCAACAGTGATCTATATAGTGTGCTAAGAAGACATTAGGCACAGATCACATAATGTAATTTACATGTTCTTTGTTGTAAAAAATATAGTATGTGCAAATGCATTATCATACAAATTTTAGTGGACCACAACAGTAAGCTTTGCAGACCTAACATAAAAAGGCTAATATTTTACTCTTTAAAAAAAAAGGTGGAACACACCAAGTAGCTTTAAGAGCAATATCCCACTTCTGAGTGAGTCCTCTGCATTTGCATTGTGAATTATCTTAAAGAAAAACAAAGCTTAATTATAGGCCCCCCGAGAAAGGACACCACTTTGGGCACATGTATTATTTCAAAAGCAACTAAATAAAAATGTTTCCCAAACCCATTAAAAAATACTTAACACAATATCTTAAACAATATATAGAATACTTTTTTAGAAGGAATAAGCCATTCAACATTATGACTTTTATATAATAGATTCTTTCATTAGCTAAGACACTTCTGGCTTAAGGTACCAAAGGATGCAGATAAAGAAAAATGGAGGAAAAATAATAGCAGGCTGTTAGAAAGGCGGAGGGAGCATACATTTACCCAGAAGAAACAAACAAACGAAAAAACTGTTTCTTCACTGCAGAAATTTGTGCTACGGATATAAAAACACAAGCATAAGGGTTGTGTGGCAGGTAATAAAATATAATGCTTGCTATGCATCCTCCATGGAGGGACCTTTTAGGGACTGCAGATTAGTGAGTTTAGAAGTACACTTTGATGCAAAAGGTTATACTTTACCACATATAAAATATGTAGCATTTTTCTATAAAGGGCAATTTATGTAAGTAATTCCACAAACACAGAAGAGAGTGAGAGAGACAGAGAGAAAGAGAATGAGAGGCAGAGACAGAGGAGAGAGTCCAGTCAGAAAGAGAGAGAGAGACAGAACGCCAGGGGCTTCGCTCATGCCCTGTGGAAGATCTGAGGTACTTTTCCATCCTCAGAGCTTCACTTTTCCTAGTACTGCATATTTATACTCACACACCACAATTATCTCATGAGATTACCCTCTATATATATTTAGGGTTTTTTTTTTTTCCAGGAAAAAGAAAAAAAAAAAAGAAACGTTTAGTCCCTTCCTCTCATAGTCAACTATTCAAGTAAATATTTCTCTAGTGGCAAATTTCCAGATGAAGCAAGGATACAATCCAAAACTACTGTCAGATTACATGTGATTTACTGTGGAGTTTTCTTCAAATGGAGCAGGAATTAGCCCGTTTCCTAGGTTTGGGGTCTCGTGCTTCCTTATCCTTGACACACATACAAGATGTACACATTGTCTCAGACAGTCTTCGGAGGCCTAGCCGGAAAACACTGTTGGAGAGGCTGTATATAACACAGTTACAAAAACTATTACTTATAGCCAGCCAGGTGGTTAGGAAGGACAGTGTTGGATTGTCCAAGACCCGGGAGCTTTCTAGAAGAAAGTAGATGATATAAGGGAGCCACAGCATGTAAAACACACTGGTTATCCGGAACAAAACCATGGCGTAGCGACGATCAGGGCTATGCCCGGCGTCTCCGGAGGCAGCCGCTTCATGGCTCGGGAATCGGGCCCTCCGGTCATTTATCTCTTTGGTGTGCTGCCGGCAAATTTTGAAAATGTGGAAGTAAGTGAAGCAGACAACCAAGGCAGCAGGGGCATAAAGTAAACAAACAATAAAGCCGGTAAAATAGGCACTGGTGAGCCAAGACGTGGCACACCATTCAAAAATGTCACCGTGGTAACCAGGTTTCCCCCAGCCAAAAAAGGAAGGCAAGAAAATTAGGCAAGAGTAGATCCAGATTAAAATAATGCAAATTCTCAGGCGACATGGGGTGACCAGTTGATTGTAGGACAGAGGCTTGGTGATGGCAAGATAGCGATCCACACTGATGCAAGCAAGACATGCCATAGAAACACTTTTCAGTACTGAGATGATATATCCAAAAACCTGGCAAGTCAGTGACTCGTGGATACCTGTGGAGTAGTGGAGAAGTGAGAGAGTAGGAACCAAGCAGCTAACTCCAACAAAAAGATCAGCATATGCCATTGTTTGAATGAAATAGCTGGTCGTATAGTGGTGTAAAAGTGGAGCACAGTGAAAAACAAAGATGACCGTTAAATTCCCAGCAATGATGAGAAATGTCAGCAAGACAATGACAATTGTCTCGAAGATGCATACATCCACCGCACTGTAGTGGCCAAATCCAAGTGGGCAGGAGTGACGTTCAGACACATTCAAAATGCCACTGCTCGTGTTCAGGATCCTCCATTCAGTCCACCTGGAATCATTCATGGCTTGGAATTAAAAGGACCTGCAGCCCTAGCTACAGCAAGCAGGTGCCCTGCCTAGCATCTGCTAAACTCTGCCCAGGAGTGTCTCAGCGTCAGCTTCGGCAGACAGTGGCAGTGCTTCTGTCACAGCTGAGCATCCCGGGGAGTACTCAAGTCTCTTCATCAGCCTCGGTGCAGCAGTAACACACCTCAGCTTTGGGGGGGGAGGAAGAGGAATAAGCTAGAAAGGAGGTGAAAAACAGGTCACCAATTAGCTTCCTCCGATGCTTTCAAACAACTTTTTGCAGACACAAGGCACTTCTAGAGAAAATGAACTTCTTAATGATATCTTGCACTATGAAAAATTAAATCTGTAAAAGGAAAAAAGCAATTGCCAAGGAAAGAAAAGCTCCTGTGGGCCATTAGTTCTCTTCAGAAAGGTAGTTTCTTAGGGATCAACTAGGAAGAACGAGGAAGAAAAAAAAAGTCCTAAATAGTAACTAAATAGTCCTAAACAGGTTTCCTGTTTCATCTGTCAGGAGAAATGGATTCAAATTTTAGAACTTAATTAAAATCACAAATTTGGTTGGAAAGCTAAGAAAAAGTTCATTGGGCTAAATAGTGTCTTTAGGTTCAGTTCAGGGTTTGATACTGGTGGGTCAACTTTATGATCCATTTCTCTCTCTTTTATCTCAAAAGCTAAGAATCCCCTTCTCCAACAAGATTAATTCTAAAAGATTCATCTCTATTGGGGCACAAAGGAGCAGAAGAGAGGTAACAGACTCCAGACTGCCCTATAACTCTCATGAGAGGAAGAAAAAAGCATCCTTCCAATAAGGAAGATAATACACAATGGGTCAACACTGAAAAAATAGAAAAACAAACTTCTGAAAGTTTTAATTCTGCATGCATTTTTTAAGCATTCAGATGAAAACAGTTTTAGTCCATTACAGTTAATGATGCTACCACCAGGACTGTAATTTATATCTTTTCCTTTTCAAAAGGAAAGCAAAATCATTTTTGCTATTAATTCAGCATCAACAACTGAAAATAACCTTCATTATCTGATACGCCACCTTCCTTATAATGGAGCATGATCGTAAAATATATAGCTCAAAGTTAATTCTCACCTTTGCAACCACATCTCTCTCTCACAAATATATGTAAATATATATAAAATTTAGACAATAGAAACTTTCCTATATGCTCTGAACTTCTGACTAGAAATGCTACCATTATTTATTATTTAGGCATTTCTAGTAGGCTTTATAGTCTATATTGCTGTATCTTTTCTGTTTTCTTTAAATGATTAATACATTAAATCATTATTTCGACTAAATCTTTTCAAAGTAAAATATTACCTTGTCTGTTATATTTGCAGTTCTATAGCAGCCATATGTTAAGAAAATGTCTCTTCTATTTCTGTACTCTATTTTGAGCAAGTGCTCAATTAGTACAGGGGCCATTAGGTAGGTTATAAGATGTTCTTGTTTTAAAATACTTCTAAAGCATCGAGATGAGTTTAAATCCTAGGGTTTGAAATACTGAAAGATTGGCAGGATAGAATCCATCCAAAAGGCTTCCAAGGTCATTCTGATATCAGGTTAGCATTTGTCAAAAGTCTTTTTTAAAGTACAGGCATTTCAGAGACTCTCCTGTCAGTCTTTGTTATCATACCTTTTGAAGAAATACCATGCATTAGAAATAAAAACATTTCCTTCAGGAACAATGCAGGAGCTTAATAGAAAGCATTCTTCTCAAAGTTATTTTCTTGTGCACCATCAGGTCATCCAGGGAAGTCTTTCTTCTTTCATAATAATATCCACAGGATATTCCTCCTTGTACATTCCTAGTTTCACTTATCACAAAATAGTTTTCTTGTTACAGGAATAAAACAATGCTTCTCACCTACATTCACTCTTTATCAGCTGCTAGGCTGGGCTGCTTGATTCAGAAGTCCAATTTACTGTGATGCAGTTACCGAGATGCTGTCAGTATATTCTTCACAATCTCTCACTGCCTGCACCTGAGCCGAAGCCCTGCCCCTCCTCCTCCTCACCCTGAGCTGATGCAGAAGAACTCACCATCAGAAAGGTGACTCGGTCCTCCTGCCCCAGTCAACAGCACAGCCAATGGCCACTGCAGCTGAAACTGTCACTAGGTAACAGTTGCCAGGCACATGCAGGCTTATAGACTTAAACTCGGCAAGCTCCGATCAAGATTGACAAAAGAAGACAATGGAACTGACCGACGCTTATAACATATTAATGACATGTATGAATGTCTAGAGGTATTGTCCTTATAGCATGTGTAAAGATTATTTTCTATGAGCAGGACAGGAAAAAGACCCTAGGATGCACCTTTAAACCCTGTAGAGAAACTACCACAAGGTACTATGACACTAAAAAGTCAGCAGTAATCTAATGCTCATTGGCAGAAAAAACTTATTAATTATTAAAAATCATCTAAGTCTTCATGAACTCAAGTGACAGAGCAACTATTTTTATTCTCTAAAATATATTATATTTTGATTAATAGAAGTTACTTTATAATCTTTCCAACCTCTGCCACACCCACACTAAACTGCTGAATCTGATGTATTTAACTGTACAAAGCATTGGAACTAATACCTCTATACTAAAATCTACTAGCTGGACTATTTAAGGTCAAATATTACCTCAGAAAAGTAGACATTAGAAATAAACAGAATGACTGCTTAGTTCACTTTTTATCCTAATAGAAAAAAGAATTAAAGAGTCAAAGAACTTTTTCATATATTTCTTGAGCTACTCATACCCAAGTAAGAGGAAAGCTAATTTATAAGCTCATTTACATAATAGATATTTAAAACCATTTCCACTTATTTTGACTTACTATAGACAAACATTCCCAACTTTAAAAATATTTCTTATAGGGTCAGCAACTTTCTTAAAAGTGATTTAGAATTAATTTATACATTATTTCAGAATTGAATCAGGAAATTTAAGATGAAAACGGATAACCAACATTTAGAGCATATTCTATGTGCCAAACATTATGCTATATGCTTTACATTTTTTTCTCAGTAAAAATACTAAATCCATATGAAGTAGATACCCATCATTATCATCTTCCAAAGGAAGAGAGTGGGTACCTAGAGAAAGTAAGTATAATTTGCTTACTAACAGTCATGAAGCTAGGAAGGAAACAGGTCAAAATTGTCATTCTTAAAATCATTTTGATGAACCCCTCCCTCATTCTCTTTGTTTTCCACTTAGAGCAGCTATTAATAAAATGTCTAAGAACAATTATTTTCGGATTTAAAAAATTATTTATAAACCACAGGACCCTATTTTTTCCTTAATTTTTAACTAACTTTCAGGAAGACCGTATCATTGCTAAAATCTTCATGAGGTTAGGTGAAATTAAGAAACCACATTTCTCATTACCAGAAAAATTTATAAAATAAGTTAGAATAACAATCTTAGAAAGAGTACCATACTAAGATTTGAAAGTAAATTTTGTAAATATTTTTAAATTATGAAAGTATGACAACACATTTACCAGAGACTTGGAAAATACAGAAAAAAGTCACATACAGTTCTACTCTACATTACAACTATTTTTAAGTAGATAAATTAAATTTTTAATTGGCATTTCAATATCAAACTATCAAAAATTAACAGAAGAAATTAGAAAGCAGAAGTATATAGTAGATCTGAAAAGCAGTATGAACCTATTCAACATAATTAAGATATATACAATTTTCATACAATAGCAAGGTAAAAAAGTTCCCATTGACGATAAACCAGAAGACACCAGAACATATCTAGGGACATAAAACAAGGTGCAAAAATTTCATGGTCTAAAGGTACTGCAATTATACAAAGTCTGTTCTGTTATCTCTGTGGAATTATGTTAGAAACCAATATCAAAAGCTATTTGAAAATAACCCACGTACTTTCAAGTGCAATGTGACATTTACCAAGAGAGATCGCTGACCTAGTCACTGAAAGCCTCAAGAAGGTTAAAAGACTGAAAAAGCACAGAGGGTGATTGCACAAGAAAGCATTTAAATGAGAAATTAATATAAAAGCTAGAAAAGTTCTATTTTACAGGGAAGCATTTTGACTTTTAGGGACACATAAAACCATGAAAAGCAAACAAGATTTGGCTTAACTAAAACTTTCTTTCACAATAATAATAAATATTCAAAATAAAAGTTATAGATGATAAATATTCATGACTGTAGACAGGTCCTACATTCCACATAAAGAGTTAAATATGAAGGTTTCTGACAAAAACACTGAGAAATAAAATATTACTAATTATTAAAGTGGCTTTATCTAAAAAAATCTTTAAAAAATCATTTTAAAAGTATACACTATACATTATTTTTCAAGTTTTGAATCATAATATTTTTAAAAAATCAGAGAAATGACCAAAATGTCACTTACAGATATTCAAATACTAGATCACTTTGACCCATTTATTTCCAACAAATAATCACTGGTAGAGACTTACATCTAAGAAAAATACAAATAATCCCTAGTTGTACATGCATTCAAAGGTATATGATAATATGGGAGGGAGAGTTCAAGGAGCAATAGATTTGACCCACCAAGCTTCCTTCTTTTCTTCTACCAACTTCAAAAAATCAGCTTCAGGAGTTCTGACAAGGTAATTTTCTTATTTTCTGAGACTGACTCTTACTACTAGCCCCTCACTTTCTTTCCCTTCTATTCTTTTTTTCTGAACTGATTATAAGAGAAACTAATTTATAAAGTGAAGCTCAAATAACAACAGCACTAATAGCATATATTTACACAGCTCATTACATAAAGCACTCTGTTTTTATATTATGCATAATTCTCTTCATTTTAAGGGTCATTAGATGTTTTATTACTGCCATTCTTATTAGTCATTATCAACCACCCCCCTCTCCTTTCAACTTATGAATCATTATTTGGGATTACTTCAGAATTATTTCTAACAACTAAAAGTTAGAACTTCTTGAGATGATACATCACAGATGTTTAATTTTTCATTCATACCTTATATATGTTTTATATGTTCAACCTTTGTACATATAAAATTCAAATACGAATCAATATTTCATTAGACATCTAAGCAACTACTCAATCGGGGTTAAACAGCAAAAGAAGAGAGAACCATTAGCCACTGGTGGTAAACAGCATAAACAATAGGCAATGATTATCAAGGAGAAATGCAAAACCAATACTGTGGGAGGAAAAAAAAACAGAAGATAATGTAAAGTGTTTTTAAGCTTATTTTTAAAAGATACAAAAAGGTGTATGGACTCAGAATTTACTTATTTCTTCAACTATTCCTCCCCACCTATTAACTTTTCTCCACCTCACCGTCACTACCCTAAGCCAGCTAGCCATCATTGTGTGTGTGGACTACTACAGAGGCTTTCAATCTGGTCTTCCCGAGTGGTTGGTGGCCTCTTTTCAAACCACTATGGGCAAAACAGACAGAATATTCTTTTCAAAATGCAAACTAGATGGCACCATGCTCACTGAAATGCTTCAGCCATTTCATACAGCCCTTAGTATACAATTCTAACAGGTCCTACAAAATCTGATCTCTGTATACTATTCAATCTAACTTCTCTTTTCTATTGGGATTAGCTAATTAGGCTCCTAGAGAAGGAAATGGCACCCATTCCAGTATTCTTTCCTGGAAACTCCTATAAACGGAGGAGCCTGGAGAGCCTGAGCCCATTGGGTCACAAGAGTTGGACATGACTTAGTGATTAAACCAGCAGCACCACCACCAAACTGGCTCTACCTGCCCCCTCTCCACCCTTTCCTCAACCCACACATATTTGCTATGTTCCCTACTTGCCACAGGATATTTGTACCTGCTGCTGATTATGACATCATAGTTTTCTTTCTTTTTAGTTAATTCAGAGAGAGAGAGAGAGATATATATATATATATATATAAAATCCTAATATATAATTATATATTTTATATATATATATAAAATCCTAATATATTCAAATTAAGGGCAATATTATTCATTTATTTATTTATTAAAGTTGTTCAGTCGAGTCCGATGCTTTGCAACCCCATGGGCTATAGGGGCTTTTTTCAAACCACTGTGCTTTGAAAGAAACCATATACAGTCCATGGAATTCTCCAGGCCAGAATACTGGAGTTGGGTAGCTTATCCCTTCTCCAGTGGATCTTCCTGACCCAGGAATCGAACCAGGATCTCCTGCATTGCAGACTGATTCTTTACCAGCTGAGCTATCAGAGAAGCCCATTATTCATCTATACCTCTACCTAAATCCAATTCAATATGCATACTTAACTGCCACTTTGAAAAATCCTATCTAGTGAGAGATAATGATTATTATCATTTTAAGAATAAAAAAATGCTACAAAATATAGTATCAATGTATTTTAAATGTACTATCAAATGTAGTATCAAAGCAACTTGGTCTAAGCACCAAGAGAAAAAAAAATGAATATAAAGTGGGACATCTTAGAATCCACTGATTTTGTGATCCTTCAAGAGCAGAAAACAAGCTTATAGATCAACTTCATTTTATTATGAGGCAAGTTACTAGCTATTAAAAATATTTAAAAAATATTAGTGGTAATAGAAAAAAATTTCCTCAAACTGACAAAGACACTATATGGGAAAGATCACAGCTAACATAATGCTTAACAGTCAAAGAGTAAATGCTTTTCTTTTAAAACTGGAAACAAGGCAAAGACGTCTGCTCTCACCACATCCACGCACAATATTCTGGAAGTCTCAACCAATACAACAGGCATGACAAATAGTTTAGTGATAAAGGAAAAGAAAGACATGACTGTATATGTAAGAAAAACCCCCAAAATTCTACCCCAAAAGCCCATCAGAACTAATGAGTAAATTTTTTCAGAAACAAGGTTAATATACAAAAATCACTGCATTTCTATACACTTGGAACAGTAAATAAAATTGTAAACAATAAGCTATTTACAACAGCATCAAAACACAGAAAATATGAATAAATTTAACAAAAGACATGTGTGTCCTCTACCCTAAAAAATACGAAATGTCACTGAAAAAAAATAAAAGGTCCTAAGTAAATGGAGAGATATATAATCTGTACAAATTAGAAGACTCAATATTGTTACAAATATTAATTTTTCTCAATCCGACTCTGTGCGACCCCATAGACAGCAGCCCACCAGGCTCCCCTGTCCCTGGGATTCTTCAGGCAAGAACACTGGAGTGGGTTGCCATTTCCTTCTCCAGTGCACGAAAGTGAAAAGTGAAAGTGAAGTCACTCAGTCGTGTCCGACTCTTAGCGACCCTATGGACTACAGCCTACCAGGCTCCTCCGTCCATGGGATTTTCCAGGCAAGAGTACTGGAGTGGGGTGCCATTGCCTTCTCTACTCCAATTCAAATCCAAGTAGGTTTTGGTAGAATTAAGAAGTTGATTCTAAAATTTATATATAAACACAAAGGACCTAGGACAGCAAAAACAATCTAAGGGAAGGATTAGAAAAAAATCTGGAGGACTGGCACAACCTGATTTCAAAACTTATTATAAAGCCACAATAATTAAGATTGGCATAAAGATAAGCAAACAGGTGACTTAAAAGAACAGAGCCCAAAACTGTCCACACAATGAAATTCTGCAACAGGAAAAACTTTGATGAAAGAAATAGGAACATGGCTGCTGAGGGCGGCGGGGGGGGGGTGGGGGGGTGTGTGTGTGTGGGGTGTGTGTGTGTGTGTGTGTGTGTGTGTGTGTAAGTTATAGCTGAAGAGAATGATAAAGATGACTACACTTGCTTTTTTCAAGTGCTCCCATTATGGTGCAAAGCCATCAAATTAGAGGCCTAAATTACTTGAGTGCATTTAAAGGCAATGCCAGGAAATCATATACATTGATGTTGAAAAAGAAAAACACCAGAATTCTCCGAAGCAATGTCTGAAAGAACAGAAACTGCTGGACAGAATAAGTACATTCAGCCCGTGTCTACTTTCACACTCTCTCAGTCATTATACCTGACTCACTCACTGCTCACTGTTTGTACTCACAGACACAACAGTCCAGATGCAAGTGAGACACTGAGCGAGAAAAGGCTTCTCATTAAATGCCAGTTACACAACACTCTGAGACTGCCCTAGCTAGCTGGGATCCGAGACAGCTGGCTGAGAAAGCAAGACCTTTGCGACAATCCAGTATTTGTAGTCAGTCACAAAGGAAAATGGACAAACAAAATACTAATTTATGTGCATGTTTAACTCAGTGGGGAGAACGCTCAAATATATAATTAAAATCAAATTAATTGGTCAAAAGCAGTATGCAGAGCAATAAAATACAACCATGCACAGGATGATCTTCCCTCACGTTTCTCCAAGTTATGCTATTATTTTTAATAAACATCTATTTAGTTTGAAGACTGTGACTTAGAGAAGAAAATATAGGCTTTAGAATCAGCCAGATTTGAGATCGCACTGGCTACAGCACTTAATAGCCGTAAGGCCTTAGCTACGTCATTTTCTTCATATATCTCAGTTTCCATATGTAAAACTGAGATAATAGTTAACTTTTTTAAAGTCGGTTATGAAAATCAGGAATTAAAGTAAACCTGAAAAAGCACATAAGGGTAGTTCATTCAATTCTCACTGATAATGAAGTTAAACATATTCTTCACTATAAACAGGCTTTTTGTTTAGTCATTTCTCCTCAAGAAACCATGCCCACAGTAACCTGCTGAGATTACAGAATTAAAAACAATACTCTCACTTTTCTCTTGAGTTGCCCTCTCTCTCAACAGTCCTTTTAAAAAAATATATTTTTAACATATACATTAAATATACATTAAAATATAATATACATTAAAAATACATTCTTAAAATATACATTATCTGAACCTCACCACACATCTTAGAAAATTCATGTAATTAGCAACACAGTAATATAAAAATTACCAAACCCTGGTCCATAAAAATCTCAGTTACAAGGATCCTGCAATTCCCAGACAAATGTTTCTTTTTTAATTTTTTAAATTTTGTTTTACTTTATACAATTTTACATTTAAATCTTTATAAGATGTATCACCCACTTATTCAGAATTCTGAACATACTTTAATTTTTGCCTAGTAGGCTGGAATCATCACTGTTAATGTCAATTAGAATACTATCTCATAACACAAATCAAAATTTGGATTCAATATACATGTATACTGAATCAAGAGAAACTAATTTTTACGAGCAATTAGGTACCTATAAGAGACTATATAAATTGTATATATGCATCCCTATATATTCTGACTCTGTTTGCACAGAAAAGAATACATAGCTCCCTATATTTTTATATATAAATACAGCAGTATTCTTCCTTCCTCTTTTAACTTGCTGTCTTTAATTTTCTAGAGGATTAAATATCAGAAACTAAGTTTATAAGAACTTTTTCCTCCAACAGTAAACAGAAGTACTGCTCTATGAATAAAGCGTCATAGCTCAGGTCTGCACTGTCAATTACTTCCAGGTAAGTGAAGTGGTCCCTATTTTAATATGGCAATAGACATAATAAATACACTGAAAAACAACACAGGAAAAAAGGAAATTCCAGGCTTTCTTACAACATTCACATAAGAGCTATCAATCATTCATGTTCTTTTCTTACTTCATATAACAACAAATTTGGAAATTTAATTTTTATATCAATGAAATCCCATCAAGTATTAATACTGTCTCTCAGAATGGGCTCAATACAGTCACCTCCCTTTAATTTTTGTACAATAAAAACACAGAAGGAAAAGTTAAACCTTAAAACATTTCCGAGGAAAGTCTGTTAAAATTATATGAAAATAGAACAGCACAATTTCATTTTAAATAATGGGTTCACATTATAGGAAAGAAATGTTGATTCAAATTCATTTTTAATTGAAAGAGATTTTTCCCTTATAAAAGAAAATTGCTATTTTTTAAGATATCTTATTGTTATGGCAACTGAAGTGCTAAAAATAATAAAGAAATATCAAAGTTGTTATAGCAACTGGAATTTTAAAAAGCCATGAAGTATAAAATAATCAAACCTTTACTTGGCTTGAAATGCAACATCTATGACTCAGTTTTCAAAAGAAAATTTGAAGTACTCATGCTCTTGTCTTTACAAGTTGTCTCCGGAGTCCAAATTAAACGCACACACACACAAACTTAGGCATAATAGTTGAAGTATTTCTTATATTCCTTACATTTCTCTCACTATTCTATACATATTAAACAATGTGGCTTTGCTAACCATACGAGTTACCAAACTTCATGAACAGCAGAAAATGATTACTAAATAAATGTGTGTTGAATTGAATTAAACTATACAGAGTTGGCTTGGAGAAGGCAATGGCACCCTACTCCAGTATTCTTGCCTGGAAAATCCCATGGATGGAGGAGCCTGGTGGGCTGCAGTCCATGGGGTCGCTAGAGTCGGACACGACTGAGCGACTTCACTTTCACTTTCACGCATTGGAGAAGGAAATGGCAAGCCACTCCAGTGTTCTTGCTTGGAGAACCCCAGGGACGGGGGAGCCTGGTGGGCTGCCGTCTCTGGGGTCGCACAGAGTTGGACATGACTGAAGCGACTTAGCAGCAGCAGCAGCAGCATACAGAGTTGGCACAAAACCTGGAGTTTCTGATTTTCTAACTCATTTCTAACCTCTAGGCTTCACTGTTCTGCTCTAGAAAACACTAAAAATGCAGGAAACTTTTACCCATTGCCAAAGTGCTTTGCCCAGATTCATCTAATTAGCTCAATTAATTTAAAAGTTTATTGAAGTCCTGTTGCATACTTGATATTACGCAAGGTTCTAGGACTTTTTTTCATAGAGTTCACAGTACAGAACAGAAGAACTAAGACAAGTCGCCACCATTGAAATGTAAAGTGCAATGACAGAATATAATGAAATTATCAAGAGAAAATTCATAAAGGTCCTCTAATCAGTGGTAGGATCCTTCAAGAAATTAAACCATGAGGTAACATAAATTTCTTGTCAGTTCCCAGAGAAGCTCAGATTAAGAAATTAAAACTGCAGATTTATATGCTTAAATCAAGACACATCTTTATTCTCATAGCTTTGTATGTTCCTTTTTGATAACTAATGACCAAGATAACAAATACAGTAACATTTGGTGCTAACTCCAGCATTTACGGACTGAAGAGAATTGGCTGCGAACAGACTTCTTGATTCCCTTGTTTTATTTGTATCAATCTGCATTTTAGTATTTTCACCCTAAAACCATCAGCTTATTTTTAAACAAGCAGTGATTTATCCTGTGAGCTACTGATGAAGACTTGAGAAGTTCAGACTTGGCTCAGTGGGAAATAGGAATATCTTAGACCTAGAAAGGGATTGTTGGTGTGACTGGATTAGTAAAGGCTCCTGTTACATATAATAAATGCGCGCACACACACAAACATTTCCTTATCTACCTTACCCAGTAAAGAGAATGACTAGTGATGACTGGTACTATTTTGATCCTGACGCCAATACAATTCTATTGCTTTTTATTAAAAATAAATGATATGATCCCTTATATGAATGATTTGTAATAACTTGCTTTTTCTGAATCCATGTTTATTAGTATCATCCAACAAAATCTTATTTTTATAATTTTTATGAAAAAAATACAAACACTCAAAAACACCAGGAAAAAAACCTAATTTAAAGTCACAGAGTTGTATTAAGTGCTTAGATTGTATGTACAAAATAAATTATTCAACAGTTAACTTGATTTAAAAATGTAGTAAGTTATATCCACACAGTGCCTGTATTACGACTTGTATAACAGTTGTTAGACTTCTATTCATTTATGCCAAATATATAGTGTCTATGTGTATGTACACATTACACATTTTATAATATTTCTCAAACTGGAGTCCAACGAATCTTTAAGAGTTATCTTTTGGATCCCATGAGTATTCAATAATATCTTTTAATTTTCAGTTTTTACTTCCACAACAATCTTTAAGGCTTCACTAGAAGTAGATTCTGATAATCTGATGGCTATCTCATAATGAAGTATTGTTACACAATACTGGTGCCAACATTTGTCCAAGTGTTTACCACTGTTTTGGAGCCAAGTAGTTCTTAATTTGTGCAGGCTGAGAAATTAGAACATAAAGAGGTTTAATATGTAAATGATGTACCAAATAAAGGTTACATGACCTAACACCACACTGTACAAGGAAGTTTTCCAGTGGGTCAGAAGAGTGTGTTGGGAAAACTGAGTCATCTGAGGGCACATGGCCCCATATGCATGCCAAACTCAAAGAAAATCTGTACTATAACTGTCAGGATCACACGCAAACTGTGACCAGCAGTTTAGTTTCAGGAAAATAACCTCATCCGTAACATTAAATTAATATGGTAAGTGTGCATTTTTATTGATTTTACAGCTTGTTTCTGTTAGATTTATTATGGTCATCAGAAATAAAAGTATAAAGAGTTTATATTTAATTTTATATCACATATGGTTCATATTGAGGTAATAATGAAATGATATTTATAGTCAACACTGGTAAAAGGGGACTGTTGAGGACTTCTCTCCCCATGAAATGGTGTGGCATAGTCTTCAAAATGAATATTCTGGAAATACAATGTGATATATTTCCATCCCATATACTGTACTGTCAGCTCCTAGTCCTACACTATCATCTCATTTTTCTTTAAGCCTGGTACACAGTGCTTCAATCATATATACTCAGAACAAGTTTGTTGAAAGGATAATATTTCTGTTGATCCAGAACTCCCCACCCTCAAAGATCTCAAAATGCTTTATCAACAGACTTTATTGCTGACTTTATAAATGTATTTTATGGCTTACTCAAGATCACATTAAAAATATGATGAAAGAGAAAAAGTTCACAGAAAGGAGTGAAATGAAAACCCTCAGACCAGGGATGTATTAAGGTCATTAAGATTCTGTTGTAGCAACAAAAAATTATTTACTTGTCAATTTAATTCACCAACCAAAAAAAGGTTAAGTATATTTAGCCATCTTCTTCACTAGGTTATAAGCTCCTCTGAAAACATCTTTCACCACTGTTACTCTGAGTGGCAAGCACAGTGCCTGGCATATTACACAAAGTGTTAGTTGCTCAGTCATGTCCGACTCTTTGCGACCCCATGGTCTGTAGCCCGCCAGGCTCCTCTGTCCATGGGATTTCCCAGGCAAGAATATTGGAGTGGGTTGCCTTTTCCTTAGGTAATAGTATTTTCTAAATAAATCAAATTAATTGATTTGCATTCCCCTCTTGCTAAATATCAACATAAAAATTATTTTATAAGTGTGGAGTCTAATCTAGCAAGTTGCAAAGAGTCCATGGGGTTGCAAAGAGTCGGACACAACTGAGTAACTAATTTTAATCTAGAACAAACGGCAGAATTCTCTTAAAATATCAGAAATTATGGTAGCTTAAACTCGTCCATATAAAGCTTTTCAAAAGAAAGCTAAAAACATTATACTGTCTCATTATCCTTGGGTCATGTTATGGGGGAATGAGGAAAATGAGAAATCAAACGAATTGACCTACATTTTCCAGCACAACTTTTTCACCAGGCAGTATCAAAGCTAAGTAGCTAAAGTGATTAGGTAGCATAGAGAACATCTCAGAATACTGAACCTCTGACAGAAATCACTTTTAAGAGAAAGAAACTGAGACAGGGAAGAATAAACCTATTATGCTGTTTTCAAGACATGACTAGGAGGAATAAATGTTGCTAAACTGGCAGAAGCTTGTAAGAAAATGTCTCTATTGAGAAGGATTTGAGATCAAAGAAGAAAATGTGATTAAAAACTGAATTAGAAGATTGAAGTAGGGATCAGCAGGGTGGTTGGGTAATTTGGGGCCCCCTAAGTAGAGCCAAGCAACAATGTTTACAAACTCCTGAGCTGAGGGATAGACTTTAAGTAAAATGAATGGCTATGTATTTATAGACATTCATTACACACACACACACATATGTATGTATGGATTTATTTATATATTTTGTTGTTTTTAGTCACAGAGTCGTGTATTTTGTTGTTTTTTAGTCACAAAGTCATGTCCAACTCTTTGAGACCTCATTGACTATAGCCTGCCAGGCTCTTCTGTCCATGAGATTTCCCACACAAGAATACTAGAGTGGATTGCCATCTCCTTCTCTAGGGGATCTTACCAACCTGGGGATCAAACCTGAGTCTCCTGCATTGGCAGGCAGATTCTTTACCACTGAGCACACACACAGCGTGTGTGTGTGATTAAATGTCCTATTAATCTAACACTGACACCTTCACAAAGCCAGCTTCAACTCAGCAATGCTTTAGATGTTTACAGGGACAAGTGTAACAAGGTTAACCTTGAAAAGTGTAGCTGTACAACATGAACTCACATTACAAATGCTATAACCCTCTGGTTTTCCCATTCACTGTCTCTTAACTATCCCTACCTTCAGGTGCTGAAATAGCCTGATACACAAGCAGTATAAAATATAAAGATGATTTATAGAAATACAGTTATTTAAAAGTTACAGATTTTTTTGAAAAAAACGTAGTTTTATTTAAAGAAAACTACGCTTTGGATTAAAAGTAGATTCTCATAAGATTTAAACGTGCCAGTAGGGTAGAGTTAACTGGGTATTTAGAAGTCAGAACACTAATCCTAAGTAATTAATAATCGACATTTACACTAGAAAAAAAGTGTTTACAGAATTTTACTCAATACCCAATATTATGAAGTTGCTTATAACAATTGAGATAAATCAACCTGATTCTTTTTTCTTTTCTCATATATATATTTTGACCATATATATTTTTTCTTTTATTAATATACTTCCTGTGCTTATGCTATTTGAATAATATCAAAACCTTGGAGTCTTTATACTCCAGTCTTTCAGTGATTGTGACAGGGAGAAAACATGATTAAGATGTATTTGTGATAGAAAAGTTTTAGAAAATTTCAGGAAACCATTTATCCAACATCTCTTGTATGTCTTTAAATTTATAAATTTAATAATCCTGTTTAAATGCTTACATATGCAAATCTTACCAAATTTTTGTACCAAAAGATGGCTGCAAAAGTGTGAAGGATTCTAGTTATAGTAATGAGTTAGAATGACATTTTCCTTAATAACTCCTTTTATAAATGTATCGCCCAAGCTGAATGTCATTATGAGACTATTTATAATTTAGAACTTTCCATCAAGATGATTTTATGCCCTGACATGACACTGAGTAGGCTAGAAACAGCTATATGCCCCAAAGGAAAATGAAATTATTGGTGTTATTTAAGAGCAAAGGTATTAAATACAAAGTATTCTTTATAGAACTTCATGAGAATGATGGTGGATAAGTGACTGCAATGTACAGTAAAATTAAACCTTTCAAGCAATAACAATTGCAATAATAAATGTTATTCCACCAATAAAGTTTCCTCCCTCTAAGGAGATGAAAGTTAATTATAAATATAATTCTAACCCTTTGAGCTTCCTAATAAACTAGATATATGGAATGGTACTACTACAATTAAGGTTTTTGCTGCACACAAAGTGGGTATTAGAAAAGTTTTGGAAAAGATAACTTACGCAGTATTTATGGAATGTCTTTACATTTATCAATTTCAACTTTGCATAAAATGAGTTTAAGTAACACAAGCAGTATCAAGAGGAAAATGTCAATTACTAGGGAACATGAGGATTAACTATATTTATGGAAAACATTGGTCTACACCCCATCATTAACATAAAACTGTGAAAAGGACAATCAGACTAAAGTGCTTGCTTCCATTTTCCTTTATTTACTTTCTTAATCTATTAAAAATAAAAAATACTAGGTTATATCTAATTTGCTCCTTATATTTAGGGGGCTTTTCACAAGAATTCAACTCTGTGGAGAATTCTGAACACAGTATTGTGAATGCTCTTCATGTCTTAGTCAAATGCTACTGGAAATGAGAGAAGAAAGTTTTAGTTCACTTATGTACTGCATGATATAAAGGAAACCCCTTGACTTCTCCCAGTCCCAAATGCCTAACATATCTCATTTATATAAAGTGAGATACTTAACATATGAAGCATGAAAAACACTAGATCCTTTTTTAGAGTTCTTGAGAGCCTTGAAATTTTTACATCCAAACATTGCCTATTAAGAATAAGCATGGGCTAGAACACAAAGACTGTAGACATGAAAGCCAAAGAAAACTACTAATAAGAAATAACATACTACAGTATATATTGATTATACAGGTCAAATCCTATTTACAGCAAATGCCATAACAAATTCAAACGGAAAAACCTCAGCATGACAAAAAGATTCCCAATGCTGTGGCTGATAACCTAAGCATCTCAAATAATACTCAGTATGTAACAACGTTCCTTACCAACTGAAACAGAAAAAAAGAAAAAGGGTGGGGAAAGGTGGAAATTCCCCTGTTATTTGCTTACACTGACCGACAAGGATGAGCTAACCATTCTGTTCTAAATGTTAAATCATAATCCTATTGTTGGCTTATTTTAATTCCACAAAAGCTTGCATTCCATTGTATACCACAATTTTAGAACAATAATAATGCCAATAAAGCACTAATCATGGGCACAGACAGGACATAAAAGTGTGCCATAAATGATAATATATATGCCAATGAAATGCAATAAAGTCTGGAATTTATTCTTGTTTTTATTTCAGAGTAACAGTAACACATTTCAGAAAGAGTGTGATTTCAAGGAGATTTTGTGTTGGTTGCTCAGTCGTGTCTGACTCTTTGCAACCACATGGACTGTAGCTTTCCAGGCTCCTCTGTCCATGGAATTTTCTAGGCAAGAATACTGGAGTGGGTTGCCATTCCCTTCTATAGTGTCTTGAATATGGTTTACATTAGTCAGCACCTTTTTCCAGAAATTTTGATCTAAGATAGTTATTATTTATTTAAAATATGGTTGAGTACACTTGACTGAGATGACTTACATTAAAGTCTGAAAAGTATATGATAAAACATTTCTAGAAGTCAGTAAAATGTGTATTTTACCACTATCAAAAAGAGTTTAATAACTGAAGAAACACAGAAATGACATGGACTTGAGGAAATAAATGAAGGTTAAATCTGCAGTTTATTAGTTGGAGAAATCAGTCCTGAATATTCATTGGAAGGACTGATGATGAAGCTGAAACTCTAATACTTTGGCTACATGATGCGAAGAACTGACTCACTGGAAAAGACCCTGATGCTGGGAAAGATTGAAGGCAGGAGGAGAAGGGGATGACAGAGGATGAGATGGTTGGACGGCATCACCGACTTGATGGACATGAGTCTAAGTAAGCTACATGAGTTGGTGATGGACAGGGAAGTCTGGCGTGTTGCAGTCCTTGGGGTCACAAAGAGTCAGACACAACTGAGCGACTGAACTGAACAGGTTGAGAATGCAAAAGCAACAGAAGTTAAACTCTGAGGCAGTATCTCTACTTACCCAAAGGGCATGAAGTCTGAGAGGAAGACACATAGAGATTATTACTTTCACACCATAAGCACATCCTGCTCTAGGCCAATACTACTGAACACAGAAATCTTAACAATCTCTCTTTGGCAGTGGGTCAGAAAGAAAAAGATAAATCCTATATTCTAGGAAGGCCACAAAAATGTAGACACACATTTTTATTCATTCATCATACTTCTTGAAAGCCTACTATACCAATGCTTTCTTTTTGAAATCCTCTGGTTTTGGTCAAATGCAACTTTTCTTATAAACTGAAGTGACTTTTCCTTTAGGAACAAGGATGCTTATTTCTCAGATTTGCCTTTGGCCTACATATCCCAAAATAATTTTTTTCCTGTTTCTGAAAAGAGAGAAAGTTTAGTTCTAAACAGATGTCACATATAAATCAAAAGTAAAATGAACACTTAGTCTGCCTTCTGTACTTAAATTACCTACAGAAGTTGTTTCAAAATTAGACATGAGGGCTTGGCAGAAGATAGAATATAGCTTTTACAGAATAGTAGTCTATCCTAGGAAGGAAAGAGAGAGGAAAGAAAGGAAGGAGAGAGAGGAGGAAAGAAAGGAGCAAACAAAGAAAGGTATGTTCAAGACATTCAAAAAGGAACTTTAGAAAAATTATTAAATATAAATATTTATAATGCATTTAATTCCAAGGCATATTACTTAGCATTTAAATAGCCCCATTCGGAGAAGGCAATGCCACCCCACTCCAGTACTCTTGCCTGGGTGGAGGAGCCTGGTAGGCTGCAGTCCATGGGGTCGCTAAGAGTCAGGCATGACTGAGCGACTTCACTTTCAATTTTCACTTTCATGCACTGGAGAAGGAAATGGCAACCCACTCCAGTGTTCTTGCCTGGAGAATCCCAGGGACAGGGGAGCATGGTGGGCTGCCGTCTCTGGGGTTGCACAGAGTCGGACACGACTGAAATGACTTAACAACAGCAGCAGCAGCAGCAAATAGCCCCGTTGGCCCAGAAGTCTTTAACGTTTTTTCACTAGTTGACTCAAAATTTAAAGTACAGGTACATAGCATTTTGGAAATACTATGCAGGTCATTCTGAGATTTTTTTTTAATGCAATTTTATTCATAGTAACTTTTCCAGAAGAGAATAAAGAAAAGTCTAAAAGAAAGGAGGAGATCTTCCCAGGAGAGCTTCCGAGCAGCTCTAGTACAGCCACTATGGAGAACAGTGTGGAGATTCCTTCAAAAACTGGAAATAGAACTGCCTTATGATCCAGCAATCCCACTGCTGGGCATACACACTGAGGAAACCAGAAGGGAAAGAGACACGTGTACCCCAATGTTCATCGCAGCACTGTTTATAACAGCCAGGACATGGAAGCAACCTAGATGTCCATCAGCAGATGAATGGATAAGAAAGCTGTGGTACATATACACAATGGAGTATTACTCAGCCATTAAAAAGAATACATTTGAATCAGTTCTAATGAGGTGGATCAAACTGGAGCCTATTATACAGAGTGAAGTAAGCCAGAAGGAAAAACATAAATACAGTATACTAACGCATATATATGGAATTTAGAAAGATGGTAACAATAACCCGGTGTACGAGACAGCAAAAGAGACACTGATGTATAGAACAGTCTTATGGACTCTGTGGGAGAGGGAGAGGGTGGGAAGATTTGGGAGAATGACATTGAAACATGTAAAATATCATGTAAGAAACGAGTTGCCAGTCCAGGTTCGATGCACGATACTGGATGCTTGGGGCTAGTGCACTGGGACGACCCAGAGGAATGGTATGGGGAGGGAGGAGGGAGGAGGGTTCAGGATGGGGAACACATGTATACCTGTGGCGAATTCATTTTGATATTTAGCAAAACTAATACAATTATGTAAAGTTTAAAAATAAAATAAAATTAAAAAATAAAAAAAAAAAGAAAGGAGGAGATAATGCCAAAATATTTGTTTTCATTATTGTCAATTTAATAAAGTGTAAGTGCTTCCCACAATGATACTATGGAGAATGATACTAAAGATATTATGGAGAAACGTTGGTGATATAAGTATATATTCTATAGGGGCACAGTCACCTATAAGCAAAAGATGATAGTGTAGTATAGAAGAATGGACCCCAAACTTAGTGTTAGAGATCTAGGTTATAGCTTCAGATCTTATAATTATCACTATGTACTATATATCCCTACAAATAAGTTCCTGTACCTTTGATTTCTCATTTCAAAATAGAATAATACACCAATTGTTTTGCTTATCCCAGATGGTCAGCTGAAATATTGATAAAATATTTATAAAACATTGAGAAAACAATTCTAAAGTACGTTAAAATATCATTTTTTTCACTAATAATAATTAAAAGAAAATATTTTAAAGAAGATTTTACTCAGAAGAATGGATACCTGACCAACTACTTCATAACTTCCATTTGGCCTCTATTTCCACATCCATAAAGTGGGGAGAATCATTACTGGCCTAATTTAATATTATATGAGGCTTTCAATAAGGATAAAATTAGAAACAATATAAAAAAATCTTATAAACTATGAAAGGCTATTTCTATGAACTTAATGTTGATGTCACAACAAAATTCATACCTTGAAACTTGAATTTTGAAATATTAGGAAATGGGGACTTTGGGAAGTGATTATAATTATGTCCGAGAAAGCCTGCCCCTTCCACCATGTGTGCAAGAAGGTACCATCTATGAAAGCTCCCCCAGGAAATGGGCCTTCATCAGACACTGAACCTGCTGATGCCACGATTTTGGAATTCCCAGCCTCCAAACCATGAGAAAAAATTTCTATTCTTTATAAGCCACCTACCCTATGATATATATTTTGTTATAATACCCAAAAAGGACTAAGAAAGCTATGAAATAAACACAAATGATTATTCCTATTATTATTAAAGTTTCTATTCTTAAAACTTTTTTTGGAAGTTGCTCAAGTATTAAGAAAAATTGACTTAAATCTTGATGTTCCTTATTAATCGGGCACAGGAAGCCTAGATACAAGGCAGAGCTCACCCAAAAGGCAGAGAAAAGACTCTAGTTTGTTACATCTACAAGTCTCCAAACTCAAAGAAATCACACAAAGCCTTTTTTTCTAAAACATGTGCTCTTAAACCAGACATCTCTACTCTCTGGTTTGCTTCAACTTTGGACAAAATCTTTATAAAATATAAAATCTTTACATTTCAGTGGCAACATCGTAAGGTAAGGTTAAGTGAATTAAAAGATTAAATTATACTCAAAATTATTAATTACCACTACTAATATATCATTAATATTTATATTTAAATATAATTTAATATTGTAATTATAAAAAGTATAAAATTTCTACCTAACAAACCTCAGAAGAATCACTCTTGCTTCCCTTCAAAAGTAATAAAGCTTGATACACACAGGAGCTGTACTTCTTGTACGATAGGGTGTGCCTTAACAGACCAAGCATAAGTTATAGACTAAACACATCCAAAAAACAATTCACTGAGCACTGAAGAGAGAGAGTGAGTGCAGGTATACTTCGGAGAGGTAGTCAAAATCTGGAGAAAGGGAGTAACAGAGGTAAGTTCACATTTTTGTACCTTTGGCATGAGGGCAGGCCACATTCACAGCGTGATGTTGGGTGGCTGAAGTTCCAAAAGAAAGCCCACCACTTCATCTTTGTTTCCTGAGGAACCAGGGACAGTACCCAAGGTAATTACAACTGCCACAGCGTGAGGAGGGAGATAATAGGGAAAAAGAGCTAGAAAATGAGAACCCTAAATTCAGTGCATAATATCTGCCCAAGTCTCTGGGTAACCCCCAAATCAAACACACACGTGACATTCAGACTGCAACCTGGTAAGTTCAAGATAAATGGACTGAACTGAGAAATGGGCTGCTGACCACCACAGGCAAGACAGAGTTTATAGTTAAAAGTTAAATACCTGCAAAAAAAAAAAAAATCCTCTCATAACATTCACACTTTCCAGAGGACAATTCCAAAATTATCTGACAAACAAATACCAGGAAACTATGACCCATTTGCAAAGGAAAAGGCAATTAAAAGAAGAAAATTTTAAGATGATCCAAATGTTGAAATTATCAGACAAGGACTTTTCAGAGGCTGTTGTATATGTATAAATAATGTAAAATGCTTCACTTCCTAAACGTTTCTATGCACAGAAACTGTTGCCTATATGAAATAGTTATTTTGTTTATATCACAAGGTGACATTGAGTCTCATTCCTGCATGAAATTTTGTGAATAAATTCCGTTATCTTATTAAAAAATTAACATTTTTAAAATATGTCCCATGAATAAGCACAGTCTGGACATGGAGCTATCAGCAAAGGAGCCCCAGCATTAGCTAGAAAAATCCTCAGAAAATTAAATTATTTTTTAAAAGTCAAAAACATTTCTATATAACAATTATACCCTGATTATATATGTTATTCTGTTTTTTTCTCTTCACTCCAGAGTCATCATCACCTCATTTTTAGTCTGTTTTATTAACATATCTTTGAAAGGGGAAAAAAGGCTATTATAACTATGCTCACTGATAGAAAATTATACTTGTAATGAATAGAAAGAGAAGAAATTTCAATACAGAAACTGAAATATTAAAAAAAGATCCAAATGGAAATTCTAGAATATAAACACGCAATAAAAATTCACTGGATGGACTAAGAATTGAGATAAAAAATAAAAGATAAGTAAACTTTAAGAAAGGTCAACAAAAATTATCCTATCTGAAGAAGAAAGAAAAACACCTGCAAAAAAAGAAGTACAAGAATGTGGGGGCATGATACCAATTTCTGCTTTATTGACTATGCCAAAGCCTTTGACTGTGTGGATCACAATAAACTGTGGAAAATTCTTCAAGAGATGGGAATACCAGACTACCTGACCTGCCTCTTGAGAAATATGTATGCAGGTCAGGAAGCAACAGTTAGAACTGGGCATGGAACAACAGACTGGATACAAATAGGAAAAGGAGTACGTCAAGGCTGTATATTGTCATCCTGCTTATTTAACTTATATGCAGAGTACATCATGAGAAACGCTGGACTGGAAGAAACACAAGCTGGAATCAAGATTGCTGGGAGAAATCTCAGTAACCTCATATATGCAGATGACACCACCCTTATGGCAGAAAGTGAAGAGGAACTAAAAAGCCTCTTGATGAAGGTGAAAGTGGAGAGTGAAAAAGTTGGCTTAAAGCTCAACATTCAGAAAACGAAGATCATGGCATCCGGTCCCATCACTTCATGGCAAATAGATGGGGAAACAGTGGAAACAGTGTCAGACTTTATTTTGGGGGGCTCCAAAATCACTGCAGATGGTGACTGCAGCCATGAAATTAAAAGACGCTTGCTCTTTGGAAGGAAAGTTATGACCAACCTAGACAGCATATTCAAAAGCAGAGACATTACTTTGCCAACAAAGGTTCGTCTAGTCAAGGCTATGGTTTTTCCTGTGGTCATGTATGGATGTGAGAGTTGGGCTGTGAAGAAGGCTGAGCGCCGAAGAATTGATGCTTTTGAACTGTGGTGTTGGAGAAGACTCTTGAGAGTCCCCTGGACTGCAAGGAGATCCAACCAGTCCATCCTGAAGGAGATCAGCCCTGGGATTTCTTTGGAAGGCATGAT
Organism: Bos indicus; assembly: GCF_029378745.1. Classification (NCBI taxonomy): domain Eukaryota; kingdom Metazoa; phylum Chordata; class Mammalia; order Artiodactyla; family Bovidae; genus Bos; species Bos indicus. The sequence continues at coordinate 56,528,367 of NC_091775.1, read as the reverse complement.
GCTAAAGCTGAAACTCCAGTACTTTGGCCACCTCATGTGAAGAGTTGACTCATTGGAAAAGACTCTGATGCTGGGAGGGATTGGGGGCAGGAGGAGAAGGGGACGACAGAGGATGAGATGGCTGGATGGCATCACTGACTCGATGGACATGAGTCTGGGTGAACTCCGGGAGTTGGTGATGGACAGGGAGGCCTGGCGTGCTGCAGTCCATGGGGTCGCAAAGAGTCGGACACGACTGACTGACTGAACTGAACTGAGTAGAGGAAAGAATTGGAAAATACGAGATATTTTTTAAAATGTTCACAATTTCTCCAAATCTGATGAAAAACATAAATTTATGGATTTATGACCCAATGCAGGATTAACATGAAGAAAACCATGCCTATTATAGTCAAATTGTTGAAAACTAAAGTTAAAGAGAATTATCTTGAAAGTAGTCCAAGAAAGATAATGTATTACATACTGGGGATGTGAATGATGATTGTACGAATGATGCGGGACCAGCTATATAATTTGTGGGCGTCAGTGTAAAATGAATATTCAAGACTCATTGTTCCAAACTATTAAGGATTTCAAGCAACAGCAGAAAATGTAACCAATCACAGATCCTGTCTAAATATGGGGCCCTCTGCAGCTGCACAGGTCACATGCCTATGAAATTGACTCTGAAATGATCATTTACTTTCATCAGGAATTATGGAAGCCAAGGATGGTAAATAACATTCCTCGAATGCTGAAAGAAAAAACCGTCAACCCCAATAGTCTGTGGTTGTTGCTGCTTAGTCACTAAGTCATATCTGATTCTTTTGCGACCCCATGGACAGCAGCCCACCAGGCTACTCTGTCCATATCCAGAGACAGAATCCTTCAAGAATAAAGCCAAAATAAAGGTACTTTCAGACAGTGGAAAACTATGCTGTTACCAGCAGATATATGCCATAACAAATACTAAAGAAATTACTTCAGGTTCAAGGGAAATGAGAGCAGAGAGAAAACATGAATCTTCAAAGATGAATGAAAAACACTGAAAACAGTAATAAAAATCTGGATTTTGTTCTTTATCCTAAAAGCATCAATGCAAGTTTTTTTTAAAAGCCTTTTCTGGCCATAATATGGAAAACAGGCTGTAGGTAAGTTGGTGGGGTATGAAAAAATGGAAGTGGGAAGACCATCAAGAAAGTTACTGTTGTCATCTTGGAAAAAGATGTACCTAGGACTCTAGCAATAACAAAGATGAAGGAAGTCCATGTTTGAATCCTAAGTAGGCTCTTCCCAACTACACTGGTCTATACTTCAACAGGAAAAAAGTACAAAGTATTTTCTCAGCTGGAGATACTGGCAGAAGATAAAGCTTAGCTTAAGCTTCATTCTGTTCTGGAAGGGTCCCAGAAATATGTTCACATCATTATATGCTTTGGTAAAATCTGCAAAAAAAAGAATATTTTCCTTGAAAAGCTTCCACTCCCCCCTCCAAAAAAAAAATTATATATGTTTCACACCCAAATTCTGAATCCACATTAGATACTCTGACAAAGCTAAGCAGCATAAAACGGAGAGATGAAAGGTATATGAGAAATGAAAATCAAAAGCTATTTTAAAAATCTTCTTGGGTATTTAGCTAAAAAGTCTTGAATGATGAGAGTCAGTTAAAAAGCACTCCCACAAATTGAATTAGTAACATTCGACCTAATGGTCTCTAAATCAATAATGTAGTATGTTCAAGATACCTGTTAGTAATCAAGATTTTCTTCTGAGGAGTGATTTCTAAGGGTAATACAAATAAAGAGGCTTTGAGGGTTAATGCATTTAATATGCATCATTTCACTTTCACAGCAAAGGCACTGGTTAGGTTCTCCCAGAGGACTGTTTTGTCACAGTATCTCTCTGGCTACATATTCACCCAATTTCAAAAAAAAAAAAGCCATCCAATAACCTTAAATTCTGTGTTAAGCTACTATCTCTGTGATAGAATATTTAAAATTAATGTGGTTGGTTCTTTCACTAAAGGACTCTTCTCCCATATAACCCGAAGGAATGGGAAAGAATGGGAATGGGACTTATGTTCCCAGAAAGTAAAATGTACTATGGTTTTAAATGTGATGGGTTGAGTAGCACAGAATGAAGATAAATGGAAGTAAAATTTAATTTTTGTTCAATAGGCTTAAGAGGAAAACCTAAAAGACTCCACACAATTTGAGCATTAAAGAAGAAGCCTGAATCAAAAATGAAAGTGGACAGCCAAAATCCAGGAGAGAAAACCTGTTCAAAAGAATCATCTTCTACTTCTCTGATTCTCTGACTTTCCTTTCTTCTTTCCCATCAAGTAAAAGCCAAGTATCACATGACTTGTTTGTTACATAAAGCATAAATTAAGGAAAAAATGTAAACCTTATAAGGCAACTATGTTTAACCCATTTTATGTTTCTTTACATAGTATTCTTTTGACAAGGAACTACTGTATAACTATTTTACTTTTTAAATTATACTGACTCATCTGTCCATCTGTAAACTCTTTATTAATGAAGGCTATCTATGATTATAAACAATTAACTATTTTATATTAAACAGTAAACTACATTGTGACCTTTTAATATATTTATCTTTCTTAACTACAATAAGCCAGAAATAATTACACCCATTCACTGAGCTAATAATCATTTTAAAAATACTTCAGAAACATTTTAAGGTGTTTAAGGTATTTAAGGTCTAGGACCCAGATCTTTCCTAGTCAAACTGTGGTTCATGGACAAGTACTGGTGTTGGCATCATCTGATGGGTTGTTAGAAATAACAATCACAATCCCCATCCCAGACCTATTGAACCAGAATCTGTGTTTTAACAAGAGTGACAGGTGCTCTGAATGCCCATTAAATGCAGATGTCTGTCCTAGGTAATGTTTCTGACAAAAGAAAAAAAACCAATGGTTGAAGTTAAAACTGAAAGCAAACAAACCAAAAACAGATTTTCAAGGTATGACTCGGTGTTTAATGATTAAATCAAAACTTGCAGAGGGATATGGAATTGGCATCTTAGATTATATTCAAAGTTTATAATCTACATAGGATCCCAAGTGACATAATGCTGGCATTTAGTTTCACTGACATATTTTCATGGGATGACTGAAGTGACTTAGCAAACACTCTTAGCTCAGATGGTAAAGAATCTGCCTATAATGCAGGAGACCAGGGTTTAATCCCTGGGTCAGGAAGATCCTCTAGAGAAGGGAATGCCAACCCACTCCAGTATTCTTGCCTGGTGAACCCCATGGACAGAGGAGCCTGGTGGGCTATAATAGTCCATGGGGTTGCAAAGAGTTGGACACGACTGAGCAACTAACACTAAACACTCTTTAAAGACTCTTTGGGGTGCCCCTGGAGCATCATATGATTCTTAACCTTTAAAATTAGCAAGATAAGACACGGGCTTCTCTTGTTTTTAAAGGATGCTTCACTGCTGCAAGCATTGTTAAAGGACTTCTCTATCTCCAAAATAAAAAGACATAATCATAACTTAATTATAACTATTCACCAATGGCACCCCACTCCAGTATCCTTGCCTGGAGAATCCCATGGACGGAGGAGCCTGGTGGGCTGCAGTCCATGGGGTTGCTAAGAGTTGGACACTACTGAGCGACTTCACTTTCACTTTTCACTTTCATGCATTGGAGAAGGAAATGGCAACCCACTCCAGTATTCTTGCCTGGAGAATCCGAGGGACGGGGGAGCCTGGTGAGCTTCCGTCTATGGGGTCACACAGAGTCAGACATGACTGAAGCGACGCAGCAGCAGCAGCAGCAGCAAGGTATTAATGTGCCACCAGAGGACCCTATATTCAAGAATTTTCAGTGACTTAAGACACCAACAAATTTGGTACAAACTGGATAGAATTTAACACCAAGAGAATCTCTCTTTAAACGGTAATAAAATTATTCTTGGGAGAGATCCACAAACAATACAAGTGGAAATAATACCTACTCCCTTGCTAAATCTAAATCTGACCTTTTACCTAAGAACAGTAAGTGACTTGCGTGCCTGATTTGGAGCAGCATCATTTTGAGTGAGGCACAGTTTTCATCCATAGCCATGTGTACACCTAGGAGGGTAGGTAGCAATACTGGGGAGCAGCCCAGAGAGCAAACAAAATGAGTTCCACATACGTGCTGTCATGCCTCAGCATTCAAAAGCTCAGCTCTGGAAAGCCGGCAAGTTGCTTCTTAGCATTTAGTCTCAGGAAGTATTTATCTATTGATGAGAACTTTGATAGGCTTATAGTTTTATCACCATATAAAGAAGAAATATTCTCTGTGTTTATATGCTCCAAGCAATGTTCAATGCAGAACATTAAGAAGAGAGTTATAAATCACAGATAAATTAAGGTAAGTCCAGTTTTTACTTCCAATTTGGACACACCTTTGACTTTGGCCTGAATAGTTAAATGTTTAGACTTCTGCATTAAGTTGTAATACTATTACTTGAAATCAATCTATTCCATAGATAAGTCACAAAGATAAATTAACAAGTGTTTCTAAATCAATTTTTAATTAATGTATTAAACACATCAGACTATTTCAAATAATGTGAACATCTGAGTAAATCAGTTATTCAAATTAACACAAATCCACCTACCTAAAGTTCAAAGAAAACCCCAAACAAAAATAAGACCACATATGAATAAAGCTATGGCTTCTGGCTTTAACACTGTTCTTGTTCAAGACACTGACTTGCTCCCATCAGACACATCACATACCATATAGGTGAGTGACCTTCTGAGGTTAATAACTTTTCTCTCTTTGTTTAAACAAACTACAGGTCTAAAAGAAATGCATCTACTTTTAAAAAGCAATTACACCTTCATTCTTGAGACTATGTTTGCCCTGGCTAAGCACACCATGAGGTTTGTAAGTATTAGATTGTGTTGTATCAGCAAACATCTGTGCAAGATTTACCATCTTGAATTACAACCAGTTTGAAATAATTGCACAGAATAAACTGAGTGCCATAAGGCTGCAATTCAAATCAACTTTACTAAAGTATGCTCTGACTCTACCATGTGCCAATGGGTGGGAATGGGAGGCTGGTAAGGATACAAGGAAGAGTAAGTTACAATTCTAGCCCTCACTAAGGGTAGCTTTCCTGCCCTTATCTTCCTAATTCTTCCAAATATCTGCCGATTTTAGAAACTAATAAACCCCTATATGTGTATTAGGACAAATATCAAAAGACAGGGAGTAAAATTAACAAAAGCAACATCAGGAAAAATGATAAAGTTCTCATTAGTAGTCCATTATCAATTATGATTTGGTAAATTAAGAAATAACTGATTAGCTGTATATAATAATCAGCACAAACATAAAAAGGCCTAGGAGACAAGACATATAACACATACATAAAACACATACCTTTGTTAAGTACTTTCTTGTATACAGTAATTCTCTAAGATGACTTCAGGTAAGACAGAATGTTAAGTAACAGAAAATCCAGTATGACTTAAATAGATAAATTCACTAATTGTTGTTAGGTATTTATGTTTATTTTGATCTTGTACATTATATATATATATATATATATATATATATATATATATATATATTTGCTTATATGTATCTATATGCAAACCCGGGGCTTCCCATATGGTTCAGTGGTAAAAGAATCCACCTGACAAGGCAGGAGTTACAGAGGACCCAGGTTCTATCCTTGGGTACGGAAGAACCCCTGGAGAAGGAAATGACAACCCACTCCAAGTATCCTTGCTTGGAGAATCCCATGGACAGAAGTGCCTGGAGGGCTACAATCCATAGAGTCGCAAAGAGTCAGGCAAGACTGGGCACATGCATATACAAACCCAAAAGTTATCTACTATGATACTTTCCATATAGCATGGTTTATTCCGGGATTTAGAAAACATGATAAGATGACAAGATTGTAAGTTAGAAAGCCTTGCAGGTCAGCCAAAATATTCTAACTCCAGAATTACTGCTATTATGTAAATCTATATCTGAAAACAAGTTCATCAAATACCAAAGTTTATTACCACAAAACAATCTGCTAGAAATTCTTAAATTACCCCTTTCCCGTAGGAGACATAAGCAGTTAAAGAACATTGCTAGAACCCAGAGAGCAAGTAGTTATAAGTCTACAGTTTCTTTCTATAAAAAGCCTGAGCAGGCAGCTGATGAGCAGTTTCCCTTTTAATTAGAGTAGTTTCCTGATTAATTAGTCCCAGAACACCTAATGTAAGACTATACTGTGCCACTGGGATGAACAATTCTCCTCACGGTACTACTAAGTATCATCTTTTCTCTAGGATCAAGCTCAACCTGTTTTCTGATCAGCTGGGAAAGGACCTTCTCTCACAAAAAGTGAGTTGGAAAAACTATAGCTACATGGAGAGGTGTTACCATCAGACCCAAAAGGGGAAGAAAAAAAAAGAACATGTAGATTATCTAGGGGAATTCCTTCACTTCCTTAAGGTTCTCAAATAACTTTATTTACTTAGAAAATCTTGATTTTCAGTAGTATGTAATAAAGATCAATTTCCTTTTTGACTGCATGATCAACTCTATAGTTGATCTAAATGAGACAGAAATTTTGTAAACATATGCAAATCATCTTTGCACATACTTGAGCTTTGAAACCCATCAAAGTAAAGATCGTGGGGTTCTCCAGGCAAGAATACTTAAGTGATTTGCCAATCCCTTTTCCAGTGGCAATTTGTCAGAACTCTCCACCATGACCCAGCCAGTATGGGTGGCCCTGAACAGCATGGTTCACAGCTTCCTTGAGTTACACAAGGTTGTGATCCATCCAATCACTTTGGTTAGCTTTCTGTGATTGTGGTTTTCATTCTGGAGGCTGTGGGATTATAGTTCTACCTTCCTGATAGGAGGGACACACTGAGGAAAACTGGGTTTTGCTCTGGAGGACTGAGTTATGCTCAGTAAATCTTTAATCCAACTGTCTGCTGATGGGTGGGGCTATGCTCCCTCCCTGTTAGTTGTTTGGCCTGTTAGTTGCTTAGTCCTAGAGTCTGCAGGCTCAATTATAGGGCTACTGGCAACCTCCAAAAAGGACTTATGCCAACATCCACCTCACAGGACTGCTGCTGCCATTGCCTGTGTCCCTTCAGCAGGCCACAGCTGACCCAGACCTCCGCAGGAGATCCTCAAACACTCACAGGCAGGTCTAGCTCAGTCTCTTGTGAGGTGACTGCTCCTTTCCTCTGGGTCCTGGTACACACAAGATTTTATCTGTGCCCTCTAAGAATCTCTGTTTCCCTCAGTCCTGTGGAAGTTCTGAAATCAAATCCCGCTGTCCTTCAAAGTTAGATTCCCTGGGTATTCCCAGTTCCTCTGTCAGATCTCCAGGTTGGGAAGTCTGATGTGGGGCCTAGAATGAGATGGGAATACCAGACCACCTTACCTGTCTCCTAAGAAACCTGTAAGCAAGACAAGCAGCAACAGTTAGAACTGGACAGAGAACAACCGAATGGTTCAAAATTGGGAAAGGTGTACATCAAGGTGGTATAACTGTCACCCTGCTTATTTAATTTATATGGAGAGTACATCATGCAAAATGCTGGGCTGCATGGTTCACAATCTAGGATCAAGATTGCCAGGACAAATATCAACAACCTCAGATATGCAGATAATACTTTAATGGCAGAAAGCTAAGAGGAACTAAAGAGCCTCTTGATGAATGTGAAAGAGGACAGTGAAAAAGCTGTCTTAACACTCAAAAAATGAAAATCAAGGCATCTGGTCTCATCACTTCATGACAAATAGATGGGAAAAAAGTGGAAATAGTGATAGATTTTATTTCTTTGGGCTCCAAAATCACTGTGGACAATGACTGTAGTCACGAAATTAAAAATCACTTGCTCCTTGGAAGAAAAGCTATGACAAATCTAGACAGTGTATTAAAAAACAGAGACATCACTGACAAAGGTCCTTCTAGTCAAAGCTGTGGTTTTTCCAGTAATCATGTATGGATGATTCTTGGACCAAAAAGAAGGCTGAGTGCTGAAGAATTGATGCTTTTGCTGTGGGGTTGGAGAAGACTCTTGAGGGTCTCTTGGACTGCAAGGAGATCCAACCAGTCAATCCTAAAGGAAATCAATCCTGAATATTCATTGGATGGACTGATGCTGAAGTAGAAGCTCCAATATTTTGGCCACCTGATGCGAAAAACTGATTCATTGGAAAAGACCCTGATGCTGGGAAAGATTGAGGGCAAGAAGAGAAGGGGGCAACAGAGGATGGGATGGTTGGATAGCATCACTGACTCAAAGGACGAGTTTGAGCAGACTCCAGGAGATAGTGAAGGACCAGGAAGCCTGGTGTGCTGCAGTCCATGGGGTCGCAAAGAGTCGGACGTGACTTAACAAGTGAACAACAAAAGTAAAGATTTGAGGTCCCTAGAAAGTAAAGCAAGAGAGCCTCAGAGACTTTGATTAAATAATTTGTATGAAAAGACAGAACCTTACTTAGTGTACCTAAGTACCAACTAGAAAGAGGGTAAAAAAATTAACAAGCATTCAATTAAAAATTACTAATTATACTTTTTCAAACACGGACTGAAGGTTCAAGAGTTCAATGAAATTGCTCCTTTTCACATCATTTTTACAGGTGTCAAGGTAAAAGTTTCGTGATGCTGTCTTCAAAAAATTAGTCATCTATTAAAAGATTAAGTAGCTTTTTTAAACATGTCAGAGATCATCCTCTTAAAGGGTAGAAGTGATTGAATTATTCTGACAGTAGTAACAAGTAAAGCTCTCTCTTGTAGAAGAAAATGTGCATACCTATAATATTCCAATCCAAAAATTTTAAAGTTCTGAGCAACTTTCACCTACATGCCCTGGAGAAGGAAAAGGCTACCTACTACAGTATAGTACATGGGGCGGCAAGAGTAGACACAATTGAGCGACTTTCACTTTCACTTTTCACTCTTCTTCGCCATTCATAGGGATAAAAAAAGTTTGTATGTAAAAAATTAAAGTCTTTTGTGTGCTTAATAGAAGTATATTGATAAATTGTGATACTAGAAAAAATAAAGATTTAACATAAAGAAAAAAGGAAACAAATAAGAATCATATTTAATTGTTATGGTATAACTATTCTTTCAAAATTGCAACATATTGAATTAATTACAATCTTTAGTTTGAAACACTCTATGAAATGAATATATTAAGACAAAAGCCAGTCTGTACATTACAGCTTTAAATCTGAAAAAATTTTGCAGCATCAAGAGTATCCCCAACATGGCATTTACCTAGTATTTTCTTGAAACAGTTCAAGAAATTTCACAAAGAAACTGAATTTTTCTAAGGCTATGATAAGCTTAAATTTACTCAGTGGTTCTTCTGGGTTTTTTCCCTTTGTTTATTTTTTTCCTATTTGATGAAAAAAGGAAATAGAAACTAGGATTGAGTCTGCAGTAAGAGACATAGTCCATGTCAAATGTTCAGATCTTTGTATGCATATCAGAAATTACATATAGACTACATAATCTGGAAAGAAGTAATGACAACAAGAAAGAATAAATTAAAAAGACAACTTTTCAAGGACTAGTCTTGTGTCTGGTCCCTAAAAGCTACTCATTAAATGTGACGAAAAAAGTGAGGCTTCAATTAATCAGCTCTGATCTATAACTTGAAATGTTCTATTTAAAAAACCCAACAGTCATAATTTCTAATCCAATTCTTAACATACAATGTCACAGCCATTAACTCCTACTTTTTTAATTCAAATCATGAAGTACTAACCTAAAGAATTTAATTCATATAGATATTCAACAAATATTTAGTAAGAACTAATGCCAGGCTCTGGGAATACAGAGAACAACAAAATGACAGCTTCTGTATGATGACACAAGCTACTGTCCTGTTAGTTTAAAAATCAACTAAAAGCCATTCAAGTAAAAAGCAGCCTAATCTGAGAAATTCACTGGTAACATGAAACCCAGCAAATAAAAAACAACAAATTTTTAAAAATCCCACTTTTCAGAACTACATTATGATAGTTAAGAAAGGGAGGCAGGTAATAAAAAAGAATGAAATATATGATGGAGAGACAAAGAAATATAAAGTATAAAGAGACATAGAAAGAGAAGATGCTGAGAAGGTCATGAAGTAATCAAGCAAGAAGTTGCAAATAAAACTGTCACTAAAATACAAGCAGAAATAAATAATACACTGGAGGAGGGGGGATCTTTGTGCCTGCCTCATGGATATCCACTTTCATTTTTTTTTTTAACCTTGGCACTAATTAATAGTAAACATGTGCTGTGCTTAGTCACTCAATCGTGTCCGACTCTTTACAACCCCATCCAACCCCAGGACTCTTTGCAACCCATAGCCCACTAGGCTCCTCTGTCCATGGGGATTCTCCAGACAAGAATACTGGAGTGGGTTGCCATGCCCTCCTCCAGGGATTTTCCTAACCCAGGGATCGAACCTAGGCCTCCCTCACTGCAGGAGGATTCTTTACAGTCTGAGTCACCAGGGAAGTAAACTTATCTAAGCACAAATTTGAATGGAAAAGTAAATCAAAGCCAAAGAAAAACCCTGGAGAAACCTTATTACACTGTATTATCCAATAAAATATAAATATGCTCTAGAAATATATGCAGGTAAGTCCAACACTGCTGCTGCTGCTGCTAAGTCGCCTCAGTCGTGTCCAACTCTGTGCGACCCCATAGAGGGCAGCCCACAAGGCTCCCCCGTCCCTGGGATTCTCCAGGCAAGAACACTGGAGTGGGTTGCCATTTCCTCCTCCAATGCATGAAAGTGAAAAGTGAAAGTGAAGTCTCTCAGTCGTGCCCGACTCTTAGCGACCCCATGGACTGGAGCCTACCAGGCTCCTCCATCCATGGGATTTTTCAGGCAAGAGTACTGGAGTGGGGTGCCATTGCCTTCTCCGAAGTCCAACACAGTTATTATAAAACTGGGACCCAGGAATCACATTATAACCTCAGCCTCTTGAAAATTATGAGATTTAAGAAAAATATTAGTGCCTTCCTCTTATCCTTAATTCTATAGCTATAAATATAGCTTTTATGCCATTGAATCCATGCTCAGCAATAGCCCAAAAGTCTTCTCTCAAAACAGTATGCTGCTGCTGCTGCTGCTAAGTCACTTCAGTCATGTCCGACTCTGTGCAACCCCATAGACGGCAGCCCACCAGGCTCCCCTGTCCCTGGGATTCTCCAGGCAAGAACACTGGAGTGGGTTGCCATTTCCTTCTCCAGTGTATGAAAGTGAAAAGTGAAAGTGAAGTCACTCAGTCGTGTCTGACTCCTAGTGACCCCATGGACTGCAGCCCACCGGGCTCCTCTGTCCATGGGATTTTCTAGGCAAGAGTACTGGAGTGGGGTGCCATCGCCTTCTCTCCTACTCTAATTCATTAGAAAATCATCTTTTCCTTTAATTTACCTCAAAACTATTTACTATGTTTAAAGAATAACAAAAACAATACTTAGTACTAGAAGTAGAACATTATCACTTAAGTACATGAAAACAATTAAGAATATATTTTTAACTTTTTATAGAAACATCGATCGATGCTGGGAGAAAATTCTGACGTCTCAGATTCACACATATCATCATAGTTTTTATACATGTGGTTGTCCATGTTGATACGATAGAAAATTAAAGATCTCAGGTAATGAGAACAAAGAAAATTTAATAAAATTTATCCCATAAATAACAAGCAAAGGTATAATTATGTATTAAGAAACCATCGCCCTTATTATGCAAAAGAAAATAAAAGGCACATTTTCTTAAAGAATCTCAATAATTCTTAAGTTTCCTTTAATACAGACCTTCCAGTATGTACACGTTCAAGTCATTTCATTACAACACAGTGGGTATTCTTTAGTGTCCTTGCTCCCCTTATTTTTTTGGTTAATAAATTTTAAAGAATTATAAATTTTCTGTAGAAGTTTGTATAAATTTTATGGCAATATCAGTAATATACCCGTACAAGCGTCTGTGACTTTTATAATACCAATGGTACAGACTCAGCAGGAGTAACCCCATTCTATCAAAAAGCTCATTTCCTACAAACAGACAAGGTGATGACAGACAACAGAACAGCTATGTAATTAAGCAATGCCCTGCCTCTCAATGAAACTAGTGTTGAATGTTATTTGACTAACATGCAGCATTGAATTTTTAAAAATTAAGCCATGTAAAGAAAAAGCAAATATCTACCTGGTTAAATGACATACAAAGTTTACTTTAGTTGGGGAAACTGAAAATAAAATGTAACTGATTCCTAATTTCACTTTTCAAATATTCACTAAATTTCATTTGATCATTAAAAAAAAAACAATTTAAACATTCCCTCTTGAGACTGTCCAGTAATTATAATTACAGTACAGTCCACTAAAATAGGGTAAAATTTTTTCTTTAGCTACATGTTTTATTAAAAGCCATCTGCTACAATAATACACTGGAGAACAGAGAGAAGACAGGCTTTACTCTGAGCAGCACCAATAACCTGACAAGAATAAACACAGTGAAGCTTCATCTGTCCATACAATGCTCAAGAAAGCAGAGAACGTGCAGAATCTTAAAACAGGCCACTCTTACTGTTGTTTTTTATTTATATTCCAAAAAATATTTTTTGGCAGCAACTACCGAACTACCAACTACTTACAACTTTGCCCTTTTTACTCACTGATAGAGGTTTAAGCATATGCTCTCTGTACTATGTCAAATTAGACTTCTTCTTTGCAAGTTTTACTGTTTTGTACTTAGCGTGTGGTATTTTTCAGTTCACTGATTTTAAAAATGAATGTGCATTACCATCCTAGCACAGTACCTGACACACAGTAGGTACTCATTTACCGAATAGATACTGTAAAATTACTTTTCGAATTCTATTACTTCAACTCTAGGTACATCAACCAATTATGATGATTACATCAACTCTAGGTACATTAATTAAATATAAATATCCATTTTGATATGACATATTTTCTAAGGTTTTTCACTTCACATACTTATTCTAAGAAGAATAGACTTGTATTATGTTCTTTTCATTTTACCAGGGAACAAACACTGACCCATAAGTAGTGGATGTAGTTAGCCAACTGTGGTGGAAGTGAGGGAAGGAAGGAGCACACTGACTTCACTTCCTAAGGCTTCCAGGATAATCCAAGCTAAGTCACCAAAGGGCACCTGAATCATCATGTAAACTACTCCCTCCCCTATCCCACTCAGACATATTAAATTCCCATCTCAGGCATCAACTTCCCCATGAAGTCTTCCCTGACTCACCCAAGCAGAGCTGCCACTACCTCTTTCATATTCCACACACTTGGTTAAAATACCTGTTATAACCTGTATCATCATATATTTGATCTATCTGCATATAGGTCTGGCTTTCCCTAGGCCATGCTCCTCAAAGCTGTGAGCCCCTTTTGTCTACACAGGTTTAGAACTGCACAGGGTCTGGCCCATAAAAGATGCTCAATAATGAGTTACTGAATGAGTGAATTAATAAGTGAATGACACTTTATCTGCCTTGCAGTCTTGATTACATCATATAGCCATTAGGAGTGATTTTTAGAGAGTATCATTTAACTTTATTATATACTTGAATACGCATGATGACTAAATAATAACTCATATAATCATTATAAAGCCAAGTTTAAGGATTCAAACATTCCATGATATTCACTAGCCAGAAGGAAAAAAAAAAAGACAAATCTGATTTTTTCATACTTCTAAAAAGATTAATGCTTAATTCTATCAGCTACTGTTCACATCATATGCTCTCATGAAAACTATGTGACTGGAAGTTGACTAACACTAAAGTAGCAGTATACTATGCTATGCTAAGTCACTTCAGTCGTGTCTGACTCTGTGCGACCCCAGAGACGGCAGCCCACCAGGCTCCCCCGTCCCTGGGATTCTCCAGGCAAGAACACTGGAGTGGGTTGCCATTTCCTTCTCCAGTGCACGAAAGTGAAAAGTGAAAGTGAAGTCGCTCAGTCGTGTCCGACTCTTAGCGACCTCATGGATTGCCGCCTAACAGGCTCCTCTGTCCATGGGATTTTCCAAGCAAGAGTACTGGAGTGGGGTGCCATTGCCTTCTCTGAAAGTAGCGGTATACACTGATACAAATATCCATTATTACTAATATCATACATTCATATCTTAAATACACACTATACGCCAAGCACTTTATCATTTTACTTAATTCCCACAACAATTCTAGTAGGTACTACTATTATCTGTGCTTTACAAATGATGAAGCTGAGGCTTAGAAAGTTGAGATAACTTCTCAAGATCACAAGTTAATACATGGCAGGGGTGAGACTCACATTCAGGTCAATCTAGCACTAGAATTTAAATCCTTTAAAAGAAATTGTGTGTGTGCACTTATATATACAAACACTTCTTAAAGAAAAGATTCATTTGGGAAAAAGAAAATTTAAGTGAGAGAAGGAAATGGCTTATGATAACATTATTTCTGAAGGCTTATCAATTAAAAGCTTATTTTTAACAAAATATAAAGAATGAATGTTATCGATTAGATCACTTCTACAAAAAAGGAGAGAATTACAGTCCAATACTTGTTATGTTATATAAGCAGTAATCAGATTTGATAAACTACACCACACATGCCATGTAATTACAAAAATTATACATACATTTCTGTAAAGCTACATAAAATGCAGATTGCCCTAAAACACACACAATCTTCCCTATGTCAAATGGCTCATAATGTGTGAAAATGTTGTCATTTTCTTATACTCTTACCCTGTCATACTCAAGGGCTCCTAAAGCCAGCAATTAAGATTTAATTCTGGACTTCCCTGGTGGTACAATGGACAAGAATCTGCCTGCCAATGCAGGGGACACAGGTTCAATCCCTGGTCTGGGAAGATCCCACTACTGTGCAGCAACTAAGCCCATGCACCACAACTACTGAGCCTGTGAGCTGCAAGTACCAAAGCCTACACACCTAGAGCCTGAGCTCCGCCACCAGAGGAGCCACCACAGTGAGAAGCCCGTGCGCCACAACGAAGAGTAGCCCCAGCTCACCACAACCAGAGAAAGCTGCACCCAGCAACAAAGATCCGCTGTAACCAAAATTAAATATTCTTTTTAAAAAGATTTGATCCTAATCTTTGAAGCTCTAAATTCTTTTTGTTTCTATAAGGAGCAGCAAGGTTACAATCCTTCCATTGCCCTTTCAGATCACCTCAATATCATGAAGAATGCTAATAGAAATAACAAGAAATCTCAATGATAAGCAATAAAGAAATTATACTTTCAGAAGTATGTGGTACAAGTCTGCCACTGATCCATCAACAGTGTCGGCGTCCTCAGCCTCTGGCAGAAACCCTGTAGCAGCACACAGTGATTGAAGCATCACGTCGACTTTAGGAGAGATGTGTCAATACCCACTTGAAGAGGGACGGCTTGAAGTTAGGTGATTTCAGCTTTTCTATTACTGATTCTATAAAGTACTGTTAGAAATTTTCTATCATATGGAAAGTTTATACATGTTTTTTGCTATAAACAGAATTCCTCAAATAAACTAAAATCTCATTTCCACACAATGATTAGCATAAAGTAGAGAAAAGGGGATAATACTGCTTGTATTTCTCTAACCTTTTATTACCCTTAATGATTAATGATGGGGAAAATACAAAGAGTTTTCCCTTCCAAAGCATCTTTAAAAGACAAAACATAAGAATGCCCTATCCCTTTCACGTCTATTTTAGAGTTCTCTACTGTATGGATTCACATACTAACTCTGCTGTTTAGTAACTGTGGGTCTCTCAAACTCTGTGAACCTCACATCTCATCGATGGTAAAAATGGGAGTGCCATCATTGAAGTTGTCAGGTTTGCCTGGAAAGGGCATATGAAAGCACTAGACATAATACCCATCACACTTTCCACTGGTTCTCTCAGCAAGTATGTTTTAGCATCTGCTAGAGGGCAGTCCTAGTATTAAGATTACAGCAGTGAGCAAATCCATTCGCAGTCCTTGCTGACCTAAAGCTGATAGTGAAGAGTGCCCTGTGGCTCATACTGAATTTCCTACAGCCTCTGACCATGGCACAACTTTTCACAACTCTGTGTCTTTGGGTATGGCATTGCCTCAGCCTAAACACACCCTCCTGTTCTTGGCCCCTGAGCAAAAGAGTTGGCTCCTCCAGTCTCCGTGCTCCCCTATCACCTTGTTCATATCTCTGTCACAGAACTTAACCATGTCATCACCATTCCTCTGCCTTCCAGACTGACTCCCCCACTGGACTGTGCATTTCTACTAGGTAAGATACCAGTGTTACTCTTCACAGAGAAAACACCTGCATGTTTAATAAATTAAAGGATGAATCAGTGGCACAAGTACATAAAAGTGTTACACATATTTCCTTTTCCTTCTTTCTCTTTATTGCTCAGAACAATGTCCTTAATCTGCACAGATATCACGAACCCATAGTAATCTCCATATTTCCTTCTTTTCCATGCTACTCATTTAACATTGAAACATACACTGTTCTATAATTTTTCTCATCCCCTATCACTAGAGAGTGCTTACCATGTATTAGGCATGCTCTGAGTGCTTTATGTAAACTACCTTATTATCTTATTCAACCCTCCCAATTCTATACAATATGTATTATTAAGACCACTTTATAAATGAGATGAAGGATAATTAAGGAATTTGCCCAAGGTCACGAGCTAGTAACCAGCAGAGCTTGAAATCTGAACCCATGGTCTCCCTACAGTTGTTCAGTCACTGTCACGTCTGACTTTGTGACCCCATGGACTGCAGCACGCCAGGCTTCCCTTCCTTCGCTGTCTCCTGGAGTGCGCTCAGACTATGTCCATTGAGCTGGTGATGTCATCCAACCATCTCATCCTCCCTCCAGAGTGAGCACCATTTCCTCCCAAAGTGGAGTTATAGCTTTCACCAAGGCAAGTTGTACCTAATACTTCCCTGATCCTGGCACTGGAGTTAACATAATTTCTCCATGATTTAGATGGATCAGCTCATCTGGCTTGTTCTGTTTGGTCCTCAGCTCCAGATTAAGGTTACCAGTTAGTCTGCAGCTCCTGTCCTGGTTCATCTTAAATCTGTCTAGAGTTTTCCATCCTTTTTAAAACTGTGGTCCCTAAAGTCTTTTTCCTATCAGTCAAAAAGGCTTGCAAAGTGCTTTTATCAACTAAAAGCACACTATGACAGCTCCCTCCCCCGAGGCAAAGGTTGATATGCTAATATGATGGAGTCACAAAATCAAGCATATTTCAGGGCTTAGTCAGGTATTACAATGTATGAAGAACAGAAAGTAAGTAATAAAGAGTAGGAATAGTATGTCTATGAAACAGGAAGTACAAGCTTGAGTGAGCAACGGATACTATTCTTTAATGTATTGTACTGATGATTACACAAAGCAGATGACAGGCTGATTCAGTCTGTTGGCTATATGCCATCTCACCTGAAAAGAATGCTTTAGAATGTGATTTGTTTTTTCAAAGAGTGAACCAGCACACTACTACCAAAGGATGAAATGATAAACAGACTAGTTTTTCTCCTAAGAGCCCAATCACCTTTTCCTTCTTCCTTATATTATCTGATATATTTGGGAGTGATTTTAGCAAATTTATTTGTTCAAGCTGAACCAGTTCATTAACTGATCTTGAATTCTTGCCATTCCCTTAATAAGAGAGGAGAGATTAATGGGACCAAAAGAAAATACTACCAGCTTTGGACTAAATATGCAGGCACTTCTTACTGAAAATCCTCTAGGTATTCACCTTCTTTCTCCTGAGCATCTCCTAAGCTAATATGCATTCACCACCAAAGTGCATTCTTAATGTTCTTGGCTACAAGCACTTGCTGTCTGATTTCTACCCAAAAGCAAAGAGAAAGAACAATACTGTCATTATTCGTCTTATTTTTATTATGTTTGGCTATCAAGCAAGGAAGACAATGAAGTTAAATATACCACTGTACTTCCTCTCACAGAAATGTTATGACTTGAGAGCCCGAATAAAGGCACATGATCAGAGCCACACATTTCTACATTGTTTATATTAAAATGCTTTTGATAAATGGCACTGTTAATGATAGAAATATTAATAACATTAAAAATTTTATGTGGTCATTGATTTATAAACCAAAGGTGAAAATATTTATTATACTATCTTTAAATTGTACATTATTAGTCAATCTCAAATGGCAATTAGTGAACATTTGCTGTCCTAAAATAAGCTACTAAGCTTAGTTCATTATAAATTATTCCACAACAAAGCTCAATCACTGTCACTATCAATAGGCAGGTCTTGCAGAGAAAGGCAGGTGTCTACCTAGTATTGAGTCTCTCTTTCTTATTAATAAACTCGTATGTCAGTGGATGAAGAGGAGCCACAACAAACCATTTTAAAAAAACATTTCCCAGCTTTCCACGGAGATAGTCATGTAACAGAATCCCGGTCAAGGAAATTAAGTGGAAGTTGTTGTTTGGGGGTTTAAGGAAAAGCTCTTTATAAGGGTGACACACCTGGTCCAGATATGCCAACGAGTTCTAGATTCAAGGAAAGTTCAGGCTCATGGAAGGTAACCTTTAAACACTTGGAATTTCCCAAATGACAGAGGCATCTTTGTCATTCATGGTAGGACCCACCAATCACCTCTTACAGTTTATGCTTACATTTTAGGTGACTCATGGAAGAACTATAGACAGTTTATTCTAAGAAGAGTACTAAGCATGGGAGCTGGCCAAGCCAGAAAGACCAACCATGAAATTAGAGGATAGGGTTGTTGAGCCAGGTGATTTCAAACCAATCTCAGTGGAGAGAAGACTAAAGACTTAGTTCAACCAAATGGTTGGCAATGATTCAATCAATCACCCATGTATGTGATTAACTATATATATAAAGATTAACTATATATATAGTCAAGTGAAGTCGCTCAGTCGTGTCTGACTCTTTGTGACCCCATGGACTGTAGCCTGCTGGGCTCCTCTGTCCATGGGATTTTTCAGGCAAGAATACTGGAGTGGGTTGCCATTTCCTTCTCCAGGGGATCTTCCCAACCCAGGGACTGAACCCGGATCTCCCATATTGTAGGCAGATGCTTTTACCATCTGAGCCACCAGGGAAGTCTCTAACTATATATATAAAGAAACCCCAATAAAAATTCTGGACACTAAAGCTTGCTGAAATGCCTGGGTTGGTGATGCATACTACTACAGATTGATGCTGGGAAGTTAAGGTGTCCCCGAGGACAATGTAAGCTTCCTTGGAACCCTTGCAGTTGCAGATTCTTTCCAATGTATCTCTTCTTTTGGCTGACTCTAATTTATATCTGATGTATATCTTTTTGCTATTTAAAAAAAACTTGTAATCATAAGTATAACACTTTGCTACATGACTGGGGGAGTCTACTCAGTTCAGTTCAGTAGCTCAGTCGTGTCCAACTCTTTGCAACCCCATGAATTGCAGGAGTCTATGAGGACCCCCAAATTTGTAGCCACCTAGTATGAAGTGAGAATGGCACTGGGGATCCCCAACCTTGCAGCTGATTTCAGAGATCTTGGGCAGAACTTGGCAGTATGGAGGACTACTCCTTTAACCTTAAGTTTGGATGGTTTTGTCTTTCCATTCCTCTTTACTGGACACAATACAATGCAGAGAAGTCATTTGAGACAACAAGGTGACAAGCACAGACCAAATATATTAGAGTTCAGTCAGGGACACAGAACCTGTTAAACATTTCAAAATGGATTAATGCAAGGACTTAGGTCCTTAAACACTGGAAGACCAAAAGATTGGGAACATCACTGCTAGCTTTTAGGTCTGCCACAACTACAGTCCAAAGAATCAGGAGGTTGCCACTGCTAATCAAGATAGGAAACTGCAGGGAAAAGGAACACAGAATGAAGGCGGGAGATTCATAAGGGAATGTCCAGAGCAGATGAAAATCTCACAAGTGGCAAAGGCCAGGCATCTGCCTACTACTGCCAAAGAAAAACAATATGGCTTTTTCCTCCCTCCAGTCTTCTCAGGCAGAAAGTAAACCACTGTCAGAATTCCAGAGTGAAAGGAGTCTGGGAATATTTTGTTCAATGAAAACATCTATGTCATTCTGTCTCTTGGATCTTCTTCCTGAAAACTGTATATTCAAAACCACCATGGTGCTTAGTATATGTGTATAAGTATATGCTTAGTAAAGCTTTTATCACACATAAAAACATATACTATATAGTCTGGAGTTTATAAACAACATTGTGTCAGACTATTTTCATTTTTCTCTCAAAGTTTGAAATCTTAAAAGGTATGAATTAACAAAGCCTCTTAGCGAAGAAAGGAATATGACAGTAGCTACTACCCCATAAATAGTCATTAAAAGTACACAATTTCTTACTCATAGGAAAAAGTGATTTTATGCCAAGAGTTATGGTCTCTGGACATTTTTGCTCAGATGGGTATCATTAATAAAAATGTCTGAGCATAAACTTCCAATATATGTATATTTATTGTTTATGTTTATTATTCACAAGTGCTACTGTACTAATAAAAATACTATAAAGCATAGAAACAGACTATAAAAAAGATTTTTTAAAATGAAAAATGTTTGCTTAACAAAAATACTACAAAAATACTATTCAATATAAAATATGGGTCATTTAATTTTTCTATTTTCTGTAACTTTTCTATGAAGATAAACTTTATATGACATAATATTCACCAAAGTGTACAATTCACTAGTTTTTAGTATATTCACAATGGTGAGAAACCATCACATCTAATGCCAGAACATTTCCATCATCCCAAAACGGAACCTCAAACCTGTTAGCAGTCACTCCCAATTCCTCCCCTCCTCCATACCCTGACAAACAGTAGTCTATTTTCTGTCTCCATAGACATATCGATTCTGAACATTTCATATGGACAGAATCATACACTATGACTCCTTATCTTTTAATATGTTTGTCAAGCAATTTATGAAATGACAGTTTGAAAACATTCCCAAATCAGGTTTTTGATTCATGGTTTTAATCATGATCACATCTGGAAAACACTAACACAGAGCAGAGGCGCATCACCTGTTTCAGTCCCACCCATCAACCATTTTGATGAAACAGAGCTAGGCGATTCCTCATTTTCTCAAAGTGTTCTTAATAAATCAGAATGCAGTGAATTTTTATATTTCTAACAATCAGTCTCAAATTTCCTGCAACTACTTGCATAAGATTTAAATGTTCTTGAAATTTATGATTCCAGATTTCAAAGAAAGAAAATGGTAAGAGTTTTTTTATAACACAGACATGCAGTTTTCAATCACAAAAATCACAGTGATGTTCAAATTGCCAAAAATTTCAAACATCCATTCCTATAACATGAATTTATTTCCCAAAGTAGTTGCTTTGTCATCCATTATTATAATTTTAGTTTTTGACTGAAGGAAAAGAGTACTGTGTTTCTCTTTTTTAGTATCTTGATATGTAGCATCCTGTGACATCAATCTTTGTAAACCATTCATCTATCCTATGAAGATTAGAACTAGATAACCTGTAAATCCACCTAACCTAATGCATGCAAACTGCAAGAAAACTGAATATTCTAAAAGTGAATACATGAGTGTGGGCACCACTGTTATTTCATTCCAAAGTGTGCAAGTCCCTTCTTCCCCCACCTCACTCCTGAACCACAAGGGATAAGTGGCCATTAGCCCCAAGGACTTAGTAAGGTACCAAAGCATAGCAAATATGAGCATAGCTTAACATCATTTTATATTTGCAAATTTAAAATTGCAAATGGAACTTTAGATATCTCTGCCCCCAACATCAATGGATTATCCTGAACATCCCACTACAGAAAATACTAATTACAAATGGTATAAAGGGTTGTTTAATATATGAATTGAGCAGTGACTGAATATACTGGGAACTCAGAAAATATCTGTGGAAGGATTGGAGGCAAAGAGGTAAGGGAGGGGAGAAGGAATTAGAGGGGCTAAAGAATTTTAAAAGCTGATGTAGCCTAAGGAATAAAGTCTTACTGAACAAAAAAAATTCCTTTATGAATAGAGATTTTCTTTTTTAAAAAAAGTTATCATTATTTTAAAATCCATGATTTAGAGTAGATTAAGAAATTGGGAGGTAAGACCTAAGAAGAAAGCCTAGGAGCCAAGATTACGCATGTTTTAAAATCAGTTTTTAGGACATAAGCAGAGTAATTTACATTGGAACCAGAGGCTCCTGACAGGATAAGGATCTGGGCAACTATCCACATCATCTACGTGTAAGGTTACATAAGCACAAACAGTCATAATTTGAAGTTAATTTGACTTTCAAATTATACTAGAGTACAATTATACTGTGTACAACTGTATATAAATCTCACACAGTAAGAAAGATTAATTGAAAGTATTTGAAATATAAGTATATTCCAACGTAGTAAATAGTTATAACAATCACTAAAAGGAAAAAAATGAAAGCCAAGGCATTAAGTGTTCATAGATGACTACAGTCCATTGTTTATCACTATTCAACAAGTGTTCAGAACAAAAGGCAGACAAAGTCACCAAACAATGCAGTATAGCTTTTCAAAAAGTTCAAAGCATTTATGACTTATTGGAGCTATGAAAACAGGATTTACTTAATATATTGTCACATGAGAGTAACATGAAAAGAGCTCCTACCTTTGTGATAAGAAGTCGGTACCTATCCAGCATCGCTTGGTTGTCATGGCAGCCTGCTAATAATTGCCATACCTCTGCTCTCAATGCTTCAGGAACACCACTCTTCACCAGAGTGGACAATCCCTTTGGTCGTGCACCAAGATTACTGTGCCTGAGAAAACAAGAAAATAAACCATTCATACTCCCTTCACCACTACTGATCTGCTGCTGTTATGGAAAATGTATTAGTGAGTTTATATTTTTTTTTAAAAAAAGTGTAAGACTGAATCAGGAGGAAAATGGAAGGAAGCGGCATGAAATAATATTAGTAGTGTTTAAGTTTAGTAACGTCTTCAACTTTTTTTCTTGATTGCATCTTGCTTATTAGTGAACCACGTTATCCCACCCTCCTTCCTCTCATTTACTTTTTAAACATTCGAAGAACTTACTCATAATAATGAATGTGTTAACTGTATATTCTCAGGCAGCATTTCAAGGCATAAAAAGAGCCATTTGAATCCCCTGAGATGAATGTACGGTGTGTGCGGCAAGGACTGGGGGCTAGGGATGCTGAGAGTGGATCAGAAAAGAGACCTATTAACACCTTGACTATACCTCTAAATCCTGATCCAAAGTGCTTGCAAAAGGAAGACCCTAGCCCTTTCCTACAAACCTCATAAGACCTATTCAATTCCCGAGCCACACAGACTTAGCAGCTTTACCCATGGATCACAATAAACTGTGGAAAATTCTGAAAGAGATGGGAATACCAGACCACCTGATCTGCCTCTTGAGAAACCTGTATGCAGGTCAGGAAGCAATAGTTAGAACTGGACATGGAACAACAGACTGGTTCCAAATAGGAAAATGAGTATGTCAAGGCTGTATATTGTCACTCTACTTATTTAACTTATATGCAGAGTACATCATGAGAAACGCTGGGCTGGACGAAGCACAAGCTGGAATCAAGATTGCTGGGAGAAATCCCAATAACCTCAGATATGCAGATGATACCACACTTATGGCAGAAAGTGAAGAGGAACTAAAGAGCCTCTTGATGAAAGTGAAACAGAAGAGTGAAAAGGTGGCTTAAAAGCTCAATATTGAGAAAACGAAGATCATGGCATCTGGTCCTATCACTTCATAGGAAATAGATGAGGAAACAGTGGAAACAGTGTCAGACTTTATTTTTCTGGGCTCCAAAATCACAGCAGATGGTGATTGCAGCCATGAAATTAAAAGACGCTTACTCCTTGGAAGGAAAGTTATGACCAACCTAGATAGCATATTCAAAAGCAGAGACACTACTTTGCCAACAAAGGTCCCTCTAGTCAAGGCTATGGTTTTTCCTGTGGTCATGTATGGATGTAAGAGTTGGATTGTGAAGAAGGCTGAGTGCCGAAAAAAAGATGCTTTTGAACTGTGGTGTTGGAGAAGACTCTTGAGAGTCCCTTGGACTGCAAGATCCAACCAGTCCATTCTAAAGCAGATCAGCCCTGAGTGTTCTTTGGAAAGAATGATGCTAAAGCTGAAACTCCAGTACTTTGGCCACCTTATGCGAAGAGTTGACTCATTGGAAAAGACTCTGATGCTGGGAGGGATTGGGGGCAGGAGGAAAAGGGGATGGATGACAGAGGATGAGATGGCTGGATGGCTTCACCGACTCAATGGATATGAGTTTGAGTGAACTCCGGGAGTTGGTGATGGACAGGGAGGCCTGGCGTGCTGCGATTCATGGGGTCGCAAAGAGTCAGACACGACTGAGCGACTGAACTGAACTGAACTGAAGGGTGCTTAGAACCTGAACAAAGATAAATACATTGTCATGAAGCCAGTGATCACGTAGCAGGTATGCGACTCTGATAACCTGCCCAACTGAACCAAAACTGAATTGTAGTTTCCAGCCTATGCCTAGCTTGAACCTGGAGCTATGTTCCACACCTTTTTGTTCAGACTTTATCTCTACTTTTATTTGCTGCTCACCTTTAATCTCTTACCTAACGTAACCATCCAAACTTTAAAGATATACTGTGGTTTGGTCTAACATCCCAGGTTTTGGCTTCAGGTTCTGAACCTGTGAAGTCATAGAAACCATATGTCTATTTTCTGAAATTGGCCTCCTGCCTACTTTACCAACTTCTCTATCTTTACACTCTTCCAAATGCAGCCCAGACCTCAGTTTTGGCATGTCCTTCATTTGAAAATATGTTTCAAGCTTTCCCCATACTCTCATAACCCAACTATCTCAGAAAAACTGTAACAATTTCCATAACTTGAAAGTTCAGGTAAACTCATCCCATTAATATCTATAATAAACCATCAAATTTGTGACCATTCTGCTTTCTTTCAGCCTCTTAAGGGAAAATTTTTATATTGCTGAGTTAGAGAACCTAAGCTGACGATACTGACAGGCTTGAAGCAAAACAGAGTAAAAAGAGGTAGAGCTTACACGATTTAACACGCCATGGCACCATTAAAGAACCTTAATTATGCTGCTAAGTGAAAAAAGCAGGTTTCAAAATAGCATATATGGTATTATTTTAAAAACACATTCTCTCTCTCACACTCTCTCCTTAACACATACTATTTTGAAACCTGCTTTTGACATGCATAGGGAAAAAATATGGAAGAATGAACACCAAAATATTTATGTAATGGAATTAAGAGAAAGTATTCCTTTTATTATTCTATACTGTTTGAAACATTTACAATGATCTTGAACCCTTTTATAATCATACACAAAAAAAATCATTTCAAGTCTTTAAATTTCTCCAGTGGACTTCAATTAAAAAATAAATTAATTTGGAAAAACACCATAGCCAAATATGCTCCATAAAATACGTCAAGTAGAGGCTTCTTTGGTGACTCAGTGGTAAAAAGTCTGCCTATCAATGCAGGATACAAGGGTTAGATCCATGGTCTGGGAAGATCTCACATGCCACTGAGCAACTGAGCCCACCTGCCACAATTACTGAGCCTGTGCTCTAGAGACCATGCTCCATAACAAAAGAGGCTACAACAATGTTATGTCATAACATAACAATGTTACAATGTTATGTCCTGCACACCATAACTAGAGAACAGCTCCCGCTCACCGCAACTAGAGAAAAGCCCTTACAGCAACGAGACTTAGCACTGCTGCTAAGTCGCTTCAGTCATATCCGACTCTGTGCGACCCCATAGAGGGCAGCCCACCAGGCTCCCCGTCCCTGGGATTCTCCAGGCAAGAACACTGGAGTGGGTTGCCATTTCCTTCTCCAATGCATGAAAGTGAAAAGTGAAAGTGAAGTCGCTCAGTCGTGTCCCACTCCTAGCCACCCCATGGACTGCAGCCTACCAGGCCCCTCCGTCCATGGGATTTTCCAGGCAAGAGTACTGGAGTGGGGTGCCATTGCCTTCTCTGAGACTTAGCACAAACCCCACAAAAAATGAAAGAATTAAAAAAAAAAGAGTTGATTTAAAAAAATATGTCAGGTAGAAAGATTATTAACTGTTCCTGATGAGACTTACACCTGAGTAAACTATATGACACATGGGTTTCCTTCCAGCTGCTTATTCTTCAATCTCCAACTGCATTTAAAATTAGCAAAAGAATGGTGCACCACAGAGAGGCAGGAGCAGTTTCATAAAAGGATCGTTTTTGTAATTTTATTATTTGAGTCTCATCACTGATGCAATGGACATGAACTCGGGCAAACTTCGGGAGATGGTGAGGGACAGGGAGGCCTCGCATGCTGCGATCCATGGGGTTGCAAAGAGTCGGACACGTCTGGGTGACTAAACAACAACAGCAACAACATACTTTTTAATAGGAAAAACATAAATGATTTGAGGCCAAGGTGAGTTTCTGAACTCTTAGTTCAGTATAAAACTCTTAGTGTAAAATAAAACTAACTAAAAACAACAGTGTGCCAAGGGCTAAGCTCGTATCTCATGAAATTAAATGCAAAGTATGCTTAATTGTGAGTCCCATGATGAATAATAAAAGAGTAATTCAAAGTAACTAAATATACTACATGTTAAATATACTACATGTACTACATGGTTATACGTGAACCGTGAACTTCCAGATGTTAAAGCTGGTTTTAGGAAAGTCAGAGAAAGCAGAGGTCAAATTGCCGACATGTGCTGGATCATAGAAAAAGCAATAGAGTTCCAGAAAAACATCTATTTCTGCTTTACTGACTATGCCAAAGCCTTTGTGTGGATCACAATAAACTATGGAAAATTCTGAAAGAGACAGGAATAACAGATCACCTGACCTGCCTCTTGAGAAACCTGTATGCAGGTCAGGAAGCAACAGTTAGAACTGGACATGGAACAACAGACTGGTTCCAAATCGGGAAAGGAGTACGTCAAGGCTGTATACTGTCACCCTGCTTATTTAACTTACATGCAGAGTCAGATCAGATCAGATCAGTCGCTCAGTCGTGTCCGACTGTTTGCGACCCCAGGAATCGCAGCACGCCAGGCCTCCTTGTCCATCACTCAGACTCACGTCTGTCGAGTCAGTGATACCATCCAGCCATCTCATCCTCTGTCGTCCCCTTCTCCTCCTGCCCCCAATCCCTCCCAGAATCAGAGTCTTTTCCAATGAGTTAACTCTTAACATGAGGTGGCCAAAGTACTGGAGTTTCAGCTTTAGCATCATTCCTTCCAAAGAAATCCCAGGGCTGATCTCCTTCAGAATGGACTGGTTGAATCTCCTTGCAGTCCAAGGGACTCTCAAGAGTCTTCTCCAACACCACAGTTCAAAAGCATCAATTCTTCGGCGCTCAGCCTTCTTCACAGTCCAACTCTCACATCCATACATGACCACAGGAAAAACCATAGCCTTGAGTACACGAACCTTTGTTGGCAAAGTAATGTCTCTGCTTTTGAATATGCTATCTAGGTTGGTCATAACTTTCCTTCCAAGGAGTAAGCGTCTTTTAATTTCATGGCTGCAGTCACCATCTGCAGTGATTTTGGAGCCCAGAAAAATAAAGTCTGACACTGTTTCCACTGTTTCCCCATCTATTTCCCATGAAGTGGTGGGACCGGATGCCATGATCTTCGTTTTCTGAATGTTGAGCTTTAAGCCAACTTTTCCACTCTGCACTTTCACTTTCATCAAGAGGCTTTTTAGTTCCTCTTCACTTTCTGCCATAAGGGTGGTGTCATCTGCATATCTGAGGTTATTGATATTTCTCCCAGCAATCTTGATTCCAGCTTGTGTTTCTTCCAGTCCAGCGTTTCCCATGATGTAATCTGCATATAAGTTAAATAAACAGGCTGACAATATACAGCCTTGATGTACTCCTTTTCCTATTTGGAACCAGTCTGTTGTTCCATGTCCAGTTCTAACTGTTGCTTCCTGACCTGCATACAGATTTCTCAAGAGGCAGATCAGGTGGTCTGGTATTCCCATCTCTTTCAGAATTTTCCACAGTTTATTGTGATCCACACAGTCAAAGGCTTTGGCATAGTCAATAAAGCAGAAATAAATGTTTTTCTGGAACTGTCTCACTTTTTCTATGATCCAGTGGATGTTGGCAATTTGATCTCTGGTTCCTCTGCCTTTTCTAAAACCAGCTTGAACATCAGGAAGTTTACGGTTCACATATTGCTGAAGCCTGGCTTGGAGAATTTTGAGCATTACTTTACTAGCGTGTGAGATGAGTGCAATTGTGCAGTAGTTTGAGCATTCTTTGGCTTTGCCTTTCTTTGGGATTGGAATGAAAACTGCTGGAGGAAGCACAAGGTGGAATCAAGACTGCCAGGAGAAATCTCAATAACCTCAGATATGCAGACGACACCACCCTTACAGCAGAAAGTGAAGAAGAACTAAAGAGTCTCTTGATGAAAGTGAAAGAGGAGAGTGAAAAGTTGGCTTAAAGCTCAACATTCAGAAAACTAAGATCATGGCATCCGGTCCCATCACTGCATGCAAATAGATGGGGAAACAGTGGAAACAGTGGCTGACTTTATTCTTTGGGGCTCCAAGATCACTGCAGATGGTGATTGCAGCCATGAAATTAAAAGACGCTTACTCCTTGGAAGGAAAGTTATGACCAACCTAGACAGCATATTAAAAAGCAGAGACACTACTTTGCCAACAAAGGTCTGTCTAGTCAAGGCTATGGTTTTTCCAGTAGTCATGTACGGATATGAGAGTTGGACTATAAAAAAACCTGAGCGCTGAAGAATTGATGCTTTTGAACTGTGGTGTTGGAGAAGACTCTTGAGAGTCCCCTGGATTGCAAGGAGATCCATCCAGTCCATCCTAAAGATCAGTCCTGGGTGTTCATTGGAAGGACTGATGTTGAAGCTGAAACTCCAAAACTTTGGCCACCTGATGCGAAGAACTGACTCATTTGAAAAGACCCTGATGCTGGGAAAGATTGAGGGCAGGAGGAAAAGGGGACGACAGAGGATGAGATGGCTGGATGGCATCACTGACTCAATGGACATGAGTTTGGGTGAACTCCAGGAGTTGATGATCGACAGGGAGGCCTGTGCTGCAGTCCATAGGGTCACAAAGAGTCGGACACAACTGAGTGACTGAACTGAACTGAACATGTTATACAGAGCTCAATGTCAGCTCTGTATATCTACAGCTATTAAATACCTCCCATATAAAAGAAACCTTTTTATTCAACCCCACATAACACTCCAGATGTCATATTGTCTTCCCACTTTGCACATCAAATTTCTGTAACGATGACTGTACATTATCTCTATTTCTTCCCTCACACTCATTCCTCAGCTCATTTCAGCATGGCTTCTCTCTTTTATATAAGTAATGCATGACCTCTCTCCATGCCACTAAATTCCAGAGACATTGTTCAGTCCTTCCACTGTTGACCATTTTGTTTCCTTGGCATCAGTGACAAAGCACTCTCTTTTCCCTCCTCACAAACCCAACTGCTGATTGTTCTCCTCTATTAAAGTGTTTCAAGCTGTCAATCTCTCCACTCTCCCTCAATGATCTAATTCTCTCCACTCTCTCATCTCTGGGCATTATTACCCTTCCCCACAAATTCTGAGCTCCAGAAATCAATATATTCAAATTTGAACTCATATTCTTTCTCCCTAAACCTGATCGTTTTCCAGGGTGTCCTACCTCGGTGATTGTCACCACAATTCAACCAAATTAGAAACCTAGATGTTAATGTTCACATTACTCTCTATCCCATAATTTATTACTAATTTATCAAGAAATCTAATGCATTTTATTTTCCCAACCTCTCCAAAATCCTTGCACTCCGATCTCCACTGCCACCAATTCTACTCATTCTACAACCTCTGTAATGACCTCCTAACTTCCACTCATCCTATTACATGGTAATGTATTTCCAATACAGCAGACAAAATGAAGAGGAAAACAGCTTGATTAAATATCATATTGGCTCAAATTACTCTGCATAATCAATTATATAAGATTCTGAATCTGAACTATCTCTTCTTACACAGGCATACATACACACATACACATGCAAACACACACCTTCAGGTTAATAGTCAACAGTCCCTAGTATACCTTTTACTGTAATATGATTCAACTCAACCAGTATTCTAGCTGGCCCTCGTCTAATCGGCCAGGCATAACAAAAAAGTCTTTTCTCCTCTCTTAAAAACCCAGGCACTATTTATCTTCATAGTGAAGTGAAAGTGGCTCACTTGTGTCCAACTCTTTGCAACCCCATGGACTGTAGCCTGCCAGGCTCCTCTGTCCATGGAATTCTCCAGGCAAGAATACTGGAGTGGACAGCCATTCCTTTCTACAGGGGATGTTCCCAACCCACGGATCAAATCCAGGTCTCCCGCATTGCAGACGGATTCTTTACCATCTCAGCCAACAGGGAAGCCCTAGAACACTGGAGGGGGTTGTGTCGTGTCATGTCGTGTCGTGTTGTGAAGTCGCTCAGTCATGTCCAACTCTTTGTGACCCCATGGACTGTAGCCTACCAGGCTCCTCCCTCCATGGGATTCTCCAAGCAAGAGTACTGGTATGGGTTTCCATTTCCTTCTCCAGGGAATCTTCCCAACCCAAGGATCAAACCTGGGTCTCCTGCATTCCAGGAAAATGCTTTAACCTCTGAGCCACCAGGGTAGCCTATTCCTTCTCTAGGGAATCGTCCCCACCCAGGAATTGAACCAGGGTATCCTTCATTGCAGGTTGGTTCTTCATCAGTTGAGCTAACTTACAGACTGACATTTAAAAAGAACTGGGTCGTTCATAATACAACATGATTAACAGCTTTAAATTACTGATTATTCTGGTAATGATACAGTAATTAATTATAGTGTATACAGCACCCTGTATTTAAGAGATACTGATATCAATGGATACCAAGCCAAAAGCTATAGTATATATCTATGACCAGAGAAGATCCAAAACAAAAGGACAATTTATAAAAATAGTCATTGTTTCAGTATTTCTAATAAAAATATAATTGCATACAGTCATTGCTTTAATACAACATTAACTATACCTATCAGGAGACTTAGAAGCAGGCATCTAATTACGACAAGTGTTGAACTCGGCACTAGAAGCAATATAGGTATCAAATGATTCAAAAAGTCACATATAAACCAGATGTGCTAAACAAATAGTAACTGAGAAGTTTGTAATGCATGAATGTAAGTTCCACAAGGGAAGGAGTCTCTGTCTTCTTTACTTATATATCCCAAGCACCTAGTGCAGTGCCTGTTATATACAAGGTATTCAGTAATTTTAGATAAAAGAATAGACTTATGAGACTAAATTAACATGAACAACTAATACGGCTAAGCTAAAGAATGCTTTTTTAAAAGGCAAACAGTCTCACTGATTTAACAGCATCATAAAGCAGTTACCTTCTAGTTACCTTCAAAGAGGGACCTTTTCTTGAAACTGTTCGGGCATATAAGAACTTTCTCTATTTTTAAGATTGTCTAGGAAAGAATTTCAAAGAGGAGCTACAATTTCTAACAACAACAGCAGGGAAATCAAGAAGTGAGAAGAAAAGCCATTGAATGATACTCATTGGTCACTTATGGAATTGGGGCAATTCCAATTGCCCCAACTGATAGAGAAGAAGTGGAAGTAGGTGGCTAGAAGATATGAGAATGTGAGGGCAGCAGCTTGACCCAATTTAAAAGGTCTTCTCAGAAAAAGGAATAGTTAGAACTGAAACTAAAAGATGGGAAACATCAAGTGAAGTTGGGGATTTGTCCTTCCCTCATTCATGGTAAGACCTATATGTCAACCGAGGTCTTACTTTAAGTTAATCAAGATACATGAAGAAGTTTCAAGAAAAGAGATAGATTAAAGATCACTAGGAAAAGCAAGGGCACATATTTTGTTCTGATTTGTATATGCTTTCACCGGGCTTTTTCATTAGTGGAAAAAAGTTGAACATTATACTGATGTGAAAAGAAAAGAAGCTATTTATGTTCATGCTTAGCAATTTGAATTCTTCATGTTTTCTGAGTTTAGATATTTTGGGGGGTCATTTTGCTGATGTTCAGCTAGGTTGAGAGATCATGGATTAAGAACATGTTTTCCCATCTTGATAATAAGGATAGTCATGAAGAATACAACCAAAGTGCCTATTAAATCTGTACCAATTTTCTGAAAGTCTAACAAAGGCAAATGAATAGTCTGAAGGTAGTTTTATTTATATATAGTAAACCAATACTCAATTTTTATCTCAAAGTTCCCTTAGTGTTTTGGTTAGAAAATCTTCCTGTCACAAAAGTTGACTTACATCTAACTGTTCAGGGTCAGCACAGTGTTCTCCTAGTCTTTAAGAATCTCAACAACTTTGATACAATTCAAAACCAGAAACAGTCTTCCAGAAATAATTCTACCCGAATTCCTTAAATTCCTTAAATTATTTAACATGCAAGACATCAGCATTACCATTCTGAATATATTCAACACATAAAAAAACCTTGCTGCCACTTTCAGTTTGGTGTTTTCAAGTCTTTCTTTCACAAGTGTGTTAGTTGCCCAGTCATGTCCGACTCTGTGACCCCATGGACTGCAGCCTGTCAGGCCCCCCTGTCCATGGAATACTCCAAGAAAGAATACTGGAGTGAGTAGTCATTCCCTTCTTCAGGGGATCTTCCCAAATTTCTGTCACAAACATTTGCTCAATTTCTTTCTCCCTGGCCCTCTTTCTCTCCTTTTCTCTCAATCTTTGTTTGCTCACTTTTTTATGTAGTATTTCAGAACACCTTAACTCTAATCTCATATGAAGACCTCCATCACTGAATTTTTAGTCTGTTTTCCATTATCTTTTCCATAATATCTTTATTTTTTCTGATAATTTAAAATTAGTATTACTCTTCCTTTATATCTTTCTAATAACACATTTCATTATCTGAGTTCTGATTTTATCCATAAAAGTTTCACTTTATTTTAATATAGTGATCTCATTGTTTCACAGTAAGTTCAAAATACTTTCAACTATATTTTATTTAAAAGCCCCTTGATAATACAGGCTGTCTCCTCATAAAAAAAATTTCCCCCCGAAGCACAAAATGAAGCACAATAGGTGCTCTACCTAACTGAACCACAAAAATATCTTCTTCTAAGTCCCTAGCTAATATTCCTAAGACTCACTGAAATGTTTTAAACCCACAAAAACATTAATGTTAAAAAAGATATGCCAAGAGCAATTTTAAAACTTTGTCAATTCTTGTGTAATAGAAATAAACTTCTCAAATGTCATCATTTTCACATAAACTGTCATGACACAACTACAATTAAGACAAGTAAAAATAAAAATACTTCAACTGTAAAAAATTCAGCAAGTTTTCTACAGGTCTAAACACCAGTTATCTGAGTTCTTTAAAACAGTTCCCTAAGATTCTATAAACAAGTTGGTTGAAGTCCACTACAAAAAATATAATGTAGAAAGATATTTCTGAAAAAATGTACACTGAATGGTAGCTGAGGAATCCCATCACTCTACTTTAGAATTCTTACTCCATTTGGAACTCCACTTTATACATAAGGCCCATGAGTTTGGTACAGACCTCATCAACCCATGCAGTTATGTCCTAACTAGCTAATTTCTTCCAACTCCAAAATTACCTTCTAAATAATTAAAAGCATCATAAAGGCAATTTCTTTTTTTAAAAGTTATTTTCCAAGAAAATTTTTTATTAGCATTTACTTTTATTTGTTTGGCTGTGCCTGGTCTTTGCTGCGGCACTGAGAATCTCTGGTTGTGGCATGCGAACTCTTAGTTGCAGCATGCGGGATGAAGTTCCCTCACCAGGGAGTGAATCTGAGCCCCCGGATTACCAAATGGTAAGTCCCCATAATAGCAACTTCACCTTTAAAATATTTGTTGGGAATTGTCTTTATTATGTTTATTGTATTTTTTTTCTACTTCCGTGTTCATTCCAAAATTTCCACTGGGTGCTAACAGAAACATTTATCCATTATGTCACAATTCTGTTTTAATGTCTTTGGAGGGACTGATGTTGAAGCTGAAACTCCAATACTTTGGCCACCTAATACAGAGAGCTGACTCATTTGAAAAGACCCTGATGCTGGGAAAAATTGAGGGCAGGAGGAGAAGGTGACGACAGAGGATGAATGGTTGGATGGCATCACCGACTCGATGGACATGAGTTTTGGTAAACTCTGGAAGTTGGTGATGGACAGGGAGGCCTGGCGTGATGCAGTTCATGGGGTCGCAAAGAGTTGGACACAACTGAGCGACTGAACTGAACTGAGAAGACTGGAAAAAGTATCAATTTTCTGAGTCTATTCTGTCTCTTAGTAAACCTTCTACATGCATCCATAATAATGAATCCAGAAATCTACGTACATTATAGAAATGGGAGTCTGTCCAACTGGTGAAAAAGTCCTGCCTTTGGAGCCAGACTGCCTAGATTCAAACCCTGGCTCGGTCATTGACTTGCAGCATCATCATGCTCCTAACTGTAACTCCATCACTCAACAAGTCCCATCTCTTCCTGCCTATTCATCAGCTTCCCTTGCAATTGTGTCCTCTTCCTCTGGCATCATCAAATTTTCTCTCTCTGCAAGTCATGTCCAGCAACACACAATGTACATTCTATACTGACCATCCTAATTTCTAGAATTTCTCAAATTACCTCTCAACCCACATTCACTTACTAATATGTCCTTATTTCTTATCACCCCTTTATAGCAAAACTTCTATG
Source organism: Bos indicus (assembly GCF_029378745.1). Taxonomy (NCBI): domain Eukaryota; kingdom Metazoa; phylum Chordata; class Mammalia; order Artiodactyla; family Bovidae; genus Bos; species Bos indicus. The sequence goes on along the minus strand of NC_091775.1, from coordinate 56,493,546 downwards.
AAGAGTTATCTATCCATACCTGATGATCACCTTTCCTCCTAGATATAGTCCAACCAGATTTCATTCCTCCCTCTCTATGGAGAGTGTCTTGTGTGAGTCACCAGCGACATTCAAACTGCTGGACCCAATGGAATTCTCAGGCTTCCTACAACCTGACCTTTCAGCAGCTGAGCACTTCCTTCTTGACAGACTTATTCACTTGCGTTTACCTTGACTCTCTTCCTATCCTACTGGTGTGCTTTCTGGAGCTCCTTTGCCGTATCTTTCCTCCTCATCTTTCCAACTGCCGAACACTGGAGTGGTTGAGGGCTCAGCACCTAGATGACTATCTATATTTACTCCCTAAGTTATCTCAATATAAAGATACATAAACAGTTTTTTAATTAATACAACAGATTTACAATCATGTAAATATGAAATTTTCAGTAAGAAAAATAAATTTTTACCATCTTCCTAGCAATTCTCCCCAAGAATATAGGATCTTCTCAGGACAATCCTTAGACACATCACCTGTTCCACTTGAGAGTTCATTATCACTCTCTGCAGAAGAAACACAAGAACAACAAAGATTATATTATATAGTACATTCTATTTTTATGTGTTATAAAACAAGAAGCATGACTGTTTCTAATAAAACAAATACTTCTGCTTATATTACACCACTGCAAAAATAACAGTATAAACTTCAATAATATGTATTATTTCAGTGCCAAAATAAATATTTTCAAAGCACAAAGTTTTTATTAAAATTCTTGTCCACAGTTTACATGGTATGAAACTGAAAACACCTATAAACAAATATCTTTACCCAAAGGAAGTAAAATTTAAAAGCTAATGGTAACATGGTTAGAAATTCCTATTTAGTGTTCTATTCATCAGTTTAGTATTCTCAAATATTGTGTGTGTGTATTCAGTCGCTCAGTTGTGTCCTACTCTTTGAGACCCTATGGACTGAGGGCCACCAGGCTCTGCTGTCCGTGGGATTCTACAGACAAGCATACTAGAGTGGCTTGCCATTTCCTGCTCCAGGCTATCTTTCTCAACCCAGGGATCAAATCCACATCTTCAGTGTCTCCCACATTGCAGGCAGATTCTTTACCACTGCATCACCTGGGAAGCCCTTATATTTTATTAAAATCATTTATACATTTTATATTATAGTTACTAATATTAATATTTGATGAAAAATAAATACTAAAGAATCAGACATATATATCAATATATAACACTGAGAAACATTTATGATACAAATACACAACCAGAAATCTAAAAAAAATTTTTTAAGACATATTGAAAAGTACAAGTTATTTTTGACTGTCCATGGGATTCTACAGACAAGCATACTAAGGTGGGTTGCCATTTCCTGCTCTAGGGGACCTTTCTCAACCCAAGGATCAAATCCATGTCTCCAGTGTCTCCTGGAGATGAAACTTTCATCTTTTAAAATGACAACTTCATAAAACATCACAAAATATAAAGTAATAGTTTTAGAAAGAATAAGACAGCTTGAGTTATAGTTTACAATCAGTAGTGAAAATAAGTTAACTCTAAATTCTATAAATCTTTTGAATGGTAACAGACCTGGTAGAGAAAGGAAATGTAGTGGGCACAATTCACCTACATTATACCAAAGCTTTTGACACAGTGCTACCTAAGAAAAGGCTGGAGAAGTACAGATTGAATGATAAAATAGGCTGGATAAAAATCTGTCTGGCTGATAGCAAGTACCAAGGTTTCACCAATGCTCTTACAGTGTAATAGGGATTGGCATTAAGTGAATCTCACAGGGATCTGTGCTAAAAACAATATTGCTTAGCATGCGACAAATCCAGTGATCCAAGCAGAAACTCGTTCATACCAGTGGATATATTCAACACCAAAAATTAATGTGATAAATAAAGACTTATTTGGTGAGGTTTAAAAGATGTGCTTATATGCACCTGAAAAGATTTTATTACATATTTAGCAAAATATAAACAAACTATATACATACACACAAACAAATGTTTCATCATCTTTAGGACAACATCAGATCAACAAGAACGATGATGGACATTTTATTCTAAAAGCAAGTATTATTCTGGACATTGGTAATGAAGGTTAAGAGGTTATATGCTAACATCACTGCTCTAGAAATACCTCACATAGAAGTGAGAGGTTCTGTTTCTTTTAAAGCTAGAGCAAATGAAGTATTACTAAGTATTGGAGGAATACAGTAAACAGAAACAACTGAAGCCTTAAGAGTAAAATAGCCTAACATGAAAAACTATGCTTTATAGTCCTTATAATTTTTTAACTAAAATGAGGCACTTCGGAGAGTAATATGAAAATGAATAAAGGAAATCTCATTTAAAATGAAGTCAGGAAACCCTGAAGGGGCAATTCTCACACATGTATCATTCGTGGCAGCTTACAGGCACTAACAGGAAGGAAGATTTCCTCCCAACCCAGCAAGGTCAAGCTGCTAGACACCTACTGTCAGTGAAGAACCCCTATAGCCCTCCCCAATTTCCTCCTTTTCGCTATAAAAGCAAGCCCCTCTCCGCCAATCTCCAGATACGCCTATCATTTACTGTTGTTTGCTTGTTTCAAATTGCAATTCTCTCCTATTACATAATAAACTTATTCTGCTGGTAAAATAACTGGCTGGTTTTGTTTGTTTAACATTAGCAGTGAAAGGGGACACTATTAAAAATTACACTAGAAAACAGGTTAAACTTACACTATCTCAGGCAAACAGACTTCCGGTCACCCTTCTTATTAATTAGTACCAAACATAAGCATTTATAAGTTGATATTCAATTAAGCAGGGTCCAAGATGATCCCACATTATACTCTAAGTTGCCACACAGTAAATAATAATACACCAAAGTGCCAAATTATTTGATGAAGCTGTACCTGCTAAGCTGGGAGATCAAAATCTAAGAACACAATAAAAGAAACAAGGAAAGAAACACCGATGGACATCACTAACCTTGAATATTAAAAAACTCAAAAGGTACTACTGATATTGAGAATCTTTTGGACTCATTATTCTTGCTGTGAAAGGAATCCCTAAGCATGAAACAAAACCAAGATGCTTTAAGAGAGAATAAGAAATATGACTACCTATAATTTTAAAACTTCTATGAAGTAAGGTACAGTATATATTTTTTTAAAACTATATTTACGTACATATTTAGCAAAAAAAAAAAATCTAACATATGATGGACTATTTTGTGTAACATATCAAAATAAAGAGCAGTCCAACAGAAAATTGGGCCAAGGACATGAACACAGTGCAGGGCAAAATACATAAAATACAACTAGCTAAAAAAGAAAGCCCTATCTCATTAATAATTTTTCAATGCAAATTAAAACAATGAAACATATTCATCAATTAGACTGGCAGACAGTATAAAGAGTAATAATATCTGGTGCTGATAAAACAGGAAACAGGAAGGTTGATACTTAAATAAGCAATCTTTAATTTATTAAGATTCTAAAATGCATATACCATTTGGTCTAGTAACTTCACTTCTAGAAATTTATGATCCAGAAACAGATATGCAAAAAAAAAGAATATGGAAAACTATTTTAATTGTATCATTGTTTGTGAAAATAAGAAACTGAAAACTATCAGGAATCTATCAACAGGAGTTTTATTAACTAAATTATGGTCTATCCAGTCAAAAGAATACTATCTAGCAGTTTAAAAGAATTGGTGAATCTTTATAGGCTAACATGAAAATCATCCAAAATATATTGTGATAAAAAGAAATAAAAGAGTAATCTTAAGTATGGTCTTATTTTAGTAAATATTATTCCTTATATGATTACAAAGATCTTTAAAAATAGCTGTAAGAATAGACACCAAACTATTAACAGCAATTACGTTTCAATAACTAACAGTATCTTATCACATAGTAGGCATTCAATAAATATTCAGGGAATACATCTTTCAGTTCTAAGTTTTATATTACTGTAATACTTTTATCTTTTAAAATAAGTTATGTATAACTATAAAAAGCACAGGGAAAGGATTTTAATTTTTTAAATGACCCCTGTGCTATATGAAACAAAAACCTATTTTATTATTACAAACCCCTACTGCTATGTCATAAAACCATGAATGATAACAACAATGTCTTGTCTTCTTGACACTCTCCCAAGTTATTGTGCACCAAAAAAGGAAATCAGAACTGTAAGCAACTAGATTAGCAATGGAGAACTCCAAGGAGAAGGAAAGAAAATGGGCACACTGAAGTAAAACCAGACCCCTGATGAACAATTAAGGTAGAGACAACAGAAGGCCGGGAGCCAAATATTTGGATGAAAAGTAGGATTTAGTCAAGTAAATTAGGGGGTTTCCCCAAAGGCTCAACGGGTAAAGAATCCACATGCAATGCAAGAGACCCAGGAGATGGGGGTTTGTTCTCTGGGTTGGGAAGATCCCCTGGAGAAGGAAATGGCAATCTGCTCCAGTATTCTTGTCTGGGCAATCCCATGGACAGAGGAGCCTGGTTGGCTATCGTCCAAAGGGTCACAAAGAGTCGGACATGACTGAGTGACTGAATAAACAAACGAACAAAACAGACTCCTACAATATCTTTAAAACTTCCATGAAAACATGCCTGTTGGACTCCCTGGTGGTTCAGTGGTTTAGGAATTTGCCTGCCAATGCAAGGAACGTGGGTTCAATCCCTGCTCAAGATTCCACATGCGGTGGGGCAATTAAGCCCACACACCACCAACTACTGAACCCTGCCTGCCCTGGAACCCAACAAGAGAAGCCACCACAATGAGGAGCCAGTGCACAGCAATTAGAAAGTAGCCCTCACTCACTGTGACTAGTAAAAGTCTATGTGCAGCAATGAAGACCCAGTGCAGTCAAAAATAATAAATTTTTTAAAAACCATGCCTGTTTACATTATTTAGTCATATATTTAATATCTGTAACATTCATGTCCTTCTCTTGAAGTCCAAGCTCTGCCAGGGCTGGGATTGTATCTTATTTGCCTTTATATAGTAAACTTCAGCACATAACACTGGACTGTGGAATGAATGGAAGGATTACTTTGTTGCTGCTTTATTTTGAGAATACCTTCATACATATAAGGCAATTGGGAAGGAAAACCCTGGAGCAAGAAGGATGAGAAATCAGGCAATTTTTCTGTAAAGACAAGAAATTGCCCAGGTTTCAGAGTACTGATTGAAGAGGAGGATAATTCCTATTTTGACTGCATGGGAGGCTTTGGAGAAATATGACAATGTTAAGAGAGTTAGTTGAGGGAATTTGTAGGTAATAGTTTCATCTTCCTCTATAAAGCGTAACTTTAGGAGAGGTCTCTGACAGACTCTGCTTAACTTACATAGTAGGATTTGGTAGAGACTCTTCTTAATATGCATAATTTCACTTCCTTATCATGAACATTTTCCTCATCAATTTCAATTTCCCTGCAGTTACCGGTGTCCTTTAGAAAGCAGGACCATGAAGAGCATTTCAGATGTCACTGGATTAAGACTGTAGGACTACTACTTTCTTTAAACATCAGTGAAATGGAAATAATATCAGTCAGGTAGCGTTGTAAAAATTAAATGAAAATGTATCTGAAGTGCTACACAGGGTGCCTGGCATACAATAGCACTCAAGTGTAGCTATCATTTTTATTCTTATTGTTATTGAGCCCTTAGTTGCCTACCTTCAAAGCACTTAAAAGTAACTTAAAAAGGATTTCAGGTTTGTTCTGTCTTATCCACAGATTTCTAGTATGCAGAGAGCAGAAACCAACTGTACAATGCCAAAAGAAATTATAATTGATGTAAATTTTTAGATCAAACAAAATAAATATGCATGATGCCGCGATCAAAATAATTTAGTTTCTTAACTTTGGCACCATTCCCTGCTTTGAAAAAGAATTGTGTTTCTATTAGTGATGTTTTTCATCCTAATCATAAAAGGAAATTTTGAGAACTAGTATCAACAAACATCATAAAAGGAAAAAAAGTACAGACACAGATATACAAAATACTTTTTTTCAAATAAAGTTAAAAATAAATAACAAAATTAGGGACAAATAAGCACAAAAATCTCATTTTCTTTTCTACTAAAGAATTACTCATAAAATACAAAGCTGAAAAGTATGCACAGATAAAATGTGGCTACTGAGGATTTTCAGATATTTTTCCCCTTAATTTTAGTCTTTCTTAATAAGTAATAAATATTTGTTGAAAGAAATACAGGCAATCACAGGTTGCTAAAAACTTTCTTCTAAACACACTGGGGAGAAAAATACTGAAAATTTTACTAACTGTGCAAAATGGGTAGAAACAGGTCTGTAAAAGGACACCTGCCAACCTGGAGTAGTAAAAAAGTGGTTCATTTTGATTGTCTGTTGCCTGCTAAGTCACTTGGGTCATGTCCAACTTTTTGAGACCCTATGGACTGTAATCCGCCAGGCTCCTCTGTCCATGGAATTCTCCAGGCAAGAATACTGGAGTGGGTCACCATCTCCTTCTCCAAGGGATATTCCCAACCCAAGAATCAAACCCACGTCTCTTTTGTCTTCTGCACTGGCATGTGGATTCTTTACCACTACTGCCACATTGATTAATTAGTTGTAAAGAATGTCATTTTGATGGCCAAACGCTATAGCCACATTTTAATGACTTTGAATATAATATAATCTCTCACTTTTCACATCACAGAGTCAGAATATACTTGTTTTACATAGAAGCTTATATGCAAATGTAAATCATTAATGTAAAAGAAAATACATTCCTTAGTTTCTGAAACGTTCTAACATTTCCCACTGTCCAAAGCAAGTTGATTTACGATAGAGAAAAGATTCAAGGTAGAGACCACAAATTGCTTGCTTCTTTCCAACTTAATTATCATCACTGTCATTCTAAATCTAATTACAAATTTAAAATTAATAATACCTGTAGTTCTTAAGCATAAGTGATTAATAAAAATGTATCATTATTTGCTGAAACCTGTCAACCACACTCAAGAGAACTAGGGCAACCAATACACCTGACATGAAGGACAATTAACAATGTTAAACAAACTGTTACATTTTACATTTTTCTAGGATATTAATGACTTAGAATTTATTCAGTTATGTATTTACACTTTGAATTTCAGTTCTTTGGATATGCATTTCAATTTTACTTAAATTTTCCGATTTTTAAAACTGTATGTATGTATGTATGACTGACGTACAAAAAACTGTAGATATTTAGTGTATAAAACTTAATGTATTTGTAGAGGTTAGCATAGTCCTAGAATAAGAAATTTGAGTAATGTCTATCTGAATGTATTATCTATGACCCTTTGCAAAATAAACTGAGGTGGTAAAAGAGGAAAATAGCATCTGGCAGATTTTTTAAAAAGAACATACGATTTAATAAAAAATTGTTTTAAAACACATTCAAAGAATGACTTTTTCAAGGCAGCTATTCAATTAGAGGGAAAAATTAAGCAAGAGTTAGAGATCATAGAAACAAAGGGTAGCAAGAGAAGAAAGAATTCATCAGGCTAGGCCAAATCTAACTCATGGTAGAAAGAGAACTCACTGACATCTACCATGTGGTACACAACATACTCAAGAGTCCTCTGAGCAGACGACCCTCTTCAACCAAGAGTGTAACTGAAAGAGAAAATACTCACAAATAAATAAGAAAGGAAGGGGAAATGCCCACAAAACTAGCCAAAGAAGCAAATGAAGCAACTGACAAATAACTAATCTCAAAAATATACAAGCAACTCCTACAGCTCAACTCCAGAAAAATAAATGACCCAATCAAAAAAATGGGCCAAAGAACTAAATAGACATTTCTCCAAAGAAGACATACAGATGGCTAACAAACACATGAAAAGATGTTCAACATCACTCATTATCAGAGAAATGCAAATCAAAACCACTATGAGGTATCATTTCACACCAGTCAGAATGGCTGCGATCCAAAAGTCTACAAATAATAAACGCTGGAGAGGGTGTGGAGAAAAGGGAACCCTCTTACACTGTTGGTGGGAATGCAAACTAGTACAGCCACTATGGAGAACAGTGTGGAGATTCCTTCAAAAACTGGAAATAGAACTGCCTTATGATCCAGCAATCCCACTGCTGGGCATACACACTGAGGAAACCAGAAGGGAAAGAGACACGTGTACCCCAATGTTCATCGCAGCACTGTTTATAATAGCCAGGACATGGAAGCAACCTAGATGTCCATCAGCAGATGAATGGATAAGAAAGCAGTGGTACATATACACAATGGAGTATCACTCAGCCATTAAAAAGAATACATTTGAATCAGTTCTAATGAGGTGGATGAAACTGGAGCCTATTATACAGAGCGAAGTAAGCCAGAAGGAAAAACACCAATACAGTATACTAACGCATATATATGGAATTTAGAAAGATAGTAACAATAACCCTGTGTACAAGACAGCAAAAGAGACACTGATGTATAGAACAGTCTTATGAATTCTGTGGGAGAGGGAGAGGGTTGAAAGATTTGGGAGAATGGCATTGAAACATGTAAAATATCATGTAAGAAACGAGTTGCCAATCCAGGTTCGATGCACGATACTGGATGCTTAGGGCTAGTGCACTGGGATGACCCAGAGGGATGGTATGGGGAGGGAGGAGGGAGGAGGGTTCAGGATGGGGAACACATGTATACCTGTGGTGGATTCATTTTGATATTTGGCAAAACTAATACAATTATGTAAAGTTTAAAAATAAAATAAAATTAAAAAAAAAAAGAAGCCATATGAAATCAGGCAGTTGAAGTAACAGTGAAATTAGGTTCATGCCTGCAGCTGGGTTTATATATTCCGCTGAGACTATAATTCAGAATATAAATTCAGTTCAGTTACTGAGAAAATTAGATAACCAGACATGAAGAAGACTGAATAACTATCCATCCATCTATCTGTATATAAGTGTGTGTATATAAATATATATAACATATATATATGCACACTTATGAACACATACCTGAGTGTGTACATATATACACACATGTGTCTCTCTGTGTGTATGTATGAGGAGAGGAAGAGAAGGACGGAGGGAGAAAGAGAAATGGGTAAGTGTAACCAAAATAAGGAGAGGTGACAAAATCTGGAAGAAATGGTTCTCTTTAAGAGAAAGCATATTAAGTATATGAAGAGATTGCCAAGTATAGAACACAATAGGGGGGAAAGCAGAAACTGACAAAAATAGACTTGGGTTAGCTTTTAATATGGGCTTCCCTGGTGGTTCAGATAGTAAAGAATCCGCCTGCAATGCAGGAGACCTGGGTTCGATTCCTGGGTTGGGAAGATCCCCGGGAGGAGGACACGGCAACCCACTCCAGTACAGATGATCTCATACAGACAAGGATTTTAAAATTCAAAAGTTGGAAAAAAATATTTGTGAAAACAATAGTAAATAATGGACTTTTGAGAAAAACTCAAGGTTTGGAATTTAAGTTCCATCTGTTGGGCCTGCTAACATTCTGTGTGGCCCATGATCACACATCTTCCTGTGACGTCCTGAATACTTGTCTGCCTTCCTTTCTAGACTAACTTACTCACTTTTGTCAGAAACTGTGTTACAGTCATCACTGTATTCCTCCCTATCAAAATACTGGGCGATTTGGCTGGCAACATTTCTATAGAGACACAAAAGACCACAGACAGTCAAAGCAATATTAAGAAAGAAAATAAGACCTAGAAGAATCAGGCTCTTTGACTTCAGACTATACTACAAAGCTACAGTCATCAAAACATTATGGTGCTGGCGCAAAAACAGAAATACAAATCAATGGGACAGGATATAAAGCCCAGAAATAAACCTACACACCCATGTTCAATTAATTCATGACAAACGAGGCAGACTATACAATGGAGAAAAAAAAAAGTCTCTTCAATAAATGGTGCTGGGAAAACTGGACATCTATATATTTAAAAAATGAAATTAGAACATTCTTTAACACCATGCACAAAAATAAACTCAAAATGGTTATGAAACATAAACATAAGACCAGATACTATAAAACTCTTAAAGGAAAACATAGGCAGAATGCTCTTTGACATCATAAATTGCAGCAATATCTTTTCTGAGCCATCTCCTAGAATAGTGGAAATAAAAACAAAAATAAACAAATAGGAACTAGTTAAACTCAAAAGGGTTTGCACATCAAAGGAAACCATAGACAGAATGAAAAGACAACTGACAGAATGGGAGAAAATATTTGCAAATGATGCAACCAACAAGAGACTAGTCTTCAGAATTTACAAACAGACCATGCTGTTCATTAGCAAAAAAACAAACAACCTAATCAAAAAATGGACAGAAGACCTAAGTATACATTTCTCCAAAGACAACAAATACTTTTATTTGCCTGATTTCCTATCCCTCTTCAGCTCAGTTCAGTTCAGTCACTCAGTCATATCCGACTCTTTGCAACCCCATGGAATGCAGCTTGCCAGGCCTCCCTGTCCATCGCCAACTCCCGGAGTTTACTCAAACTCATGTCCATTGAGTCAGTGATGCCATCCAACCATCTCATCCTCTGCCATCCCTTTCTCCTCCTGCCTTTAATCTTTCCCAGCATCAGGATCTTTTCAAATGAGTCAGTTCTTCGCATCAGGTGAGCAAAGTATTAGAGTTTCAGCTTCAGCATCAGTCCTTCCAATGAACACCCCGGACTGATCTCCTTTAAGATGGACTGGTTGGACTGGTTCCTCTTTGGTGTTTTCATAAATGATATCACTATCTATCCAGTTGCTCAAACTGAAAATCTACAAGTTGTTCTTTTACCCTGATCACCTACATTTAATTACCCAACCCTGTGCACACCACCTCCAATATGTTATCTCAAATCTATCTACTTCTCTCCCTTTCCAAATATAACTCTAACTAACGTCTAACATTTTGACAGATCTTACAATGAGGGTCTCACAAATGATCTTCCTGATTCTATCCATGCTCTACTAAACTCCATTCTACATGTATCCAGCTGCTGTGGCATTTTGAAATCATGAACCAAATCTTTGTCTCTCCAGCTTACAACCCTTCAAAGTCTTCAAAAAGAGAAAGCCCTCACTGTGGCTTACAGGAAGTAACATGATGTCTCCCTGGCTACCCGTCCACATCTGTTATACTACTAAGTTGCTTGTCCCCTGCCCTTTGGTCATCTGTCCTCCCTTTCACTTCTTCAAAATCATCAGGCATACTTTCATGTCTGAGACTCTGTACCACCTTCCTCCCTCCTGAAACGCCCTTTCGTATCCTCCAATGGCTGACTTTCTCTTGTCATTCAGATCTCAATTTAAATGTCACCTCCTCAGAGGAATTTTTGCTGACCACCTAATCTAAAGCAGCTACCCAAACCAATCAAACATCATTAGTTCTTCACATTTTTCTTATTTATTTATCATCTACTATCTTCTTCCCAATTAGAAGTATAAAAAATTTATCTATCCTATTATTTCAGAGGTTTTCAAGATCAACTCCAGGGTCAATGATTCCCTAGGAGGACTCACAGAAATCAGCATATAGTTACTTGTAACACATGATTTACTAGTGACAGTGAAAGGATACAAAGAAAAATCAGCAAAGGGAAAAGGCACACTGGGTGAAGTCTAGCAGAAAGGAAGCAGAAACTTTCAGGAGTCCTCTCCCAGTGGAATCCTCTCCAGGTGCTCAGTGCTTAGTCATTCAGCTGTGTCCAACTCTTTTTGACCCCATGAACTGTAGCCCGCCAGGATCCTTTGTCCATGGGGATTCTCCAGGCAAGGCTACTGGAGTGGGTTGCCATGCCCTCCTCCAGGGAATCTTCCCAACCCAGGGACTGAATCCAGGTTTCCCACATCGCAGGTGGATTCTTTACCATCTGAGCCACCAGGGAAGCACACTCAATCCCTCCAGTAATGAGCTGTGACACCATGTGTTAAACACTATCTACCAGGGAAGCCCATCAGAGACTCTGTGCCTGAAGTTTTTTCTGAGGCTGGTCATAAGTACCCTATGCTGAGCATGTACCAAAATTTCAGAAGCCAGAAGAAAAGCAGGTGTTCAGGATAAACCATACTGTAGTACAAACAATTCAGGCACAGTTAATCACTCTTCTCAGTTAGGGAATGTGGCAACCCTCCTAAAATCTAAGTTTACCAATAACAGCCAAAGGCCAACCTTGCAAACAGGCTCTTCTAAGGACAGAAGTCTAAAGTTTGTTATGTTAACTCTTTTCCTGCACATTTATCAACCCCTATATTACCAATTATAACTTCCATTAACAGATTTTAAAAACAAGAATACGTTTTTTTTGTCTCTGAATCGAATATTTCTAAGAAATTCCCACTCGTTAAACAATATTTACCTAACACTTGATACATGGTAGGCATTGGGAGCTCCAAAAATAATAAAACACCATCTGCCCCTTAGGAACTCACACTCTAGAAGGTGACAGAAATTAATTTAAAAGACCATATTTATAAGAAAGCATTTTAAAAATTACTAATAGTGGTGCGTACAAAGTGCCATTAGAGCATGATGATGGAAAGACTAACACTACCTCAATATATAACAAAATCACTTCCAGGAAAAATTAAGAGAGAGAGGAAAGGGCCTACTTCAGCTATAAGATTATCTGAAGGAGTAATACTTGAGCCTGAACCGAGATCTAAATGATAAGGAAAATGCAGCCAGCAGAAGTTTTGATCAAAGTACCTTTCAAACAAAGAATAACATACACAATAACACTAAGAAAAGTCGATTAGAGAGAAAGCTTTAAACACTTAGAATATTCTAAACGTTCAATAAATGGTAGCTATTAGTATACCGTGTCCTCTTCATGCATTAAGAAACTGATGATTTTAGAGATTAGATACATGAAGCCCATACCTCTAGTACATTTGCATACCATACCATTCATATCTACTCTATTCATCTACCAAAAAAATTAATTTTAGACAGAAGTTAAAAATAGTGCAAGTAAAATGAAGCAAAAATTGATTACCTATTCATTCATTCAAATATTTACTAAGTACTCACTACATGACCGAACTTAAGAAGATGAAAAAGACATGCCTCCTAACTTTGAGGAATTTATGTTCTAGGAGAAAATAAGTACTTGGACACAGACACATGAGAGGAAAGCAGAATATGAGCTATAACAGAAACAGGAACAGAAAAGTCAGTGGTTGGAACAGGGTAGGAAACATGCCTTAGATCAGAACACTTAAGCTAAAGCAATAGGTAAATGAAAAACTAAGCCTTACCCTGCTCAAAATAAAGGGTGAGGAAGGGGGCAGCACAAATATGGAAAAAAAATTAAGGGTTACATGACTAATAGACATACATTTTCCTAAACTGTGTAACCAATTTATCGCCTAAATCTTTTACACAAAAAATACCCTGAATAAAATAAATCATTTCCAAAAAGACACTTTTAACACAACTGTAAAATATCTCTTACACCAATCTTTGATTAAATCAGAAAATACAAAATTGGCATGACGTAAAAGGCCCTCCATTATTCAACCTCTGTATTCTCTCTAATCTCATTTCCCACCCTTACAGATGAAGAATGTATATTTTATTGCATACAAAATGTGGTTTCCCATCACCTCAAGTTTTCCTCTGCTTGGAAGGGTTCCCTTATGGTAGTGTCCAAACATTTCCAGCTAAATAATAGCATTAATCAAGACTGAACTCAGAGGCATAATTTTCAAAATGTCTTCCCTGAATTTTCAGGCCAAACCAAGTTCCTTTTAGTCAGCTCACATTATGCCCTGTTCTCATCTTACGAAAGTTGGCCCACCTGATCCGTAGGATCTGCATCCATAGATGCAAACAATCATGGACCATCTGTAAGGGTACCTGAGCATCTAATGATTTTGGTATCAACAGGTAGTCCTGTAACCAATCCCTCCCAGACACCCAGGGATGACTGTACTGAATTTACTGCATTTTACTAAAATTATCTATTTATGGGTCTTTTTCTTCAACCAGACTATAAGCTCCTCAGTGGTAATAGTCACATCTTATTTTTGTGTCCACAGCAATGAGCAGAGCTGTGGGTGCCCACTAAAAGTTTATTAAACTTTTACAACTTTGATAAAAATTACCAAAAACAAATCTGAGTTATAGATGGCTTTCTAACCATTGCAACTGATCCAGGAATCACACTTGAAAAACTTTAAAAAATAAATTATTAGTTTTCTTTAGAGGGAACATCCTGAATATCAATTATCTACATTTTTCAGTCTATAGTACAGACTCTTCAAAACAGACATCAGCAGCAAGTGCCAAATGTACCTGTGGTTTGCATTGTGAAGAGAAGATCAGCTGCTCTGTATACTTTTTAGGTGAATGAGCAGGAAAATGAAACTGCACTGCCGAAGTCAGAGTCTTCCATGTATTGCCACTTGGACTGAGGGCCACTGAATCTCAGAACAGGTGATTTTCCATGATCAGTGGTTTGCAATTCTTTCTACCTCTGTATCATTCATGTATGTAGCCCATTCTCATGAATTTTTTTTCAACACAGTGAATTCTCAACTTAGAACATACACTTCTAAAGTAACAAGGCACTTCTATATATTGAGAATTACTGATCTACATATATTAATTGAATTTGAAAGCATCACATAGGAACTGACAATTCTTTTATAAGTATATTATGTGTATATTTATATTTATAATTATATTTCTTTTCCTAAAAAAAAAATGTAATAAAGGCCAACATACAAAATGTGACTCACATGAAGGTCAGTCACTTCATTAAAATCAAGCTACAAAGTCTCTACATCTCTGCCTTTAAAATCCAGTTGATAGTCATAGTGAAAGAAATGGAAATTTGTTGCATCATTCTATGATTAAGGCATATTATTCTACTTATGCAAAACAGCACACTATTTTCAAAAAAAAGTAGTAAGAATGAAGCTCAAGATTTCTTAAATTATGAAGTTTTAATCCCTTAACCATAACATGACATAAATACTCAACAGAAATCTTACTTTGGAAATGATCATAGGTACAAAGTCTTCAAGAAGTATCCAAATTCTCTTAGAATTCAACTAACTTGTCTTTATCTGAGTGTCTGTACCTTTAATATCTTGCATTTATTTTACATATCTCTTTCCATCTCTAGACTGTAAGCTCCAGGAAGACAGGAATGGATCTTAAGCATTTGATACAGCACTTAATATATGCCTAGATTATAGCAAGCTCTAAATATAACTGAATATGAGAAGGATCAATAGGGCATTGGGAGTTGAGTGACCCAGATCTCTTATAATGCCTGGAAGAAAGCTGAGCTTTCTGAAAAGTGAAAGTGCAAGTCATACACCTATGTCCGACTCTTTGTGACCCCATGGACGATACAGTCCATGGAATCCTCCAGGCCAGAATACTGGAGTGGGTAGCCTTTCCCTTCTCCAGGGGATCTTCCCAACCTATGGATCGAAACCAGATCTACTGCATTGCAGGCAAATTCTTTACCAACTGGAGCTTTCTGAAAACTTACTGCTAAAAAATCACACTGGGCTTCCCAGGTGGCACTAGGGGTCAAGAATCCACCTGCCAGTGCAGAAGACAAAAGAGATGCAGGTTCAATCCCTGACCTGAGTTGGGAACATTCCCTGGAAAAGGAAATGGCAACCCACTCCAGTATTCCTACCTGGAGAATCCCACAGACAGAGAAGTCTGGTCCATAGGGTCCCAAAGAGTCAGATACAACTGAAGCAACTTAGGATGCAAGAAGGATGAAAGAATAGAAACTAAAAAGGAAAGATAAGCACGACAGAGCAAAGATTGAAAATGACAGAAGCAAGGAAGAGAAAACTAACACTAGAGAGTCATAAAGGTATGAGAAGAGAGATGATTAGGAGGACTATTAAGCAGGTTATAGCTGGGCAATTCTGAAGAGACATAAAAAATCTAATACCCTTATTTCTCTGATGTAAAATTTGTGGTTTTTGTAAAAAGAGAAAGGAAAAATTAAAGCTTTAATTATCTAAAGCCAAACTTCTGTTTTATTATTTAAATATTACTCAAAAAATTTTAATGTATTCAAATGGGTAACTTAGAATTTTTATTGAGTAATCTGCCTATCTCTATTTACAGTGTAATGAAAACACTAATAGTACTGTATTACATAGATCTTCTGCTGACATACACTTTACAAATATTTACTCGAATCCAAATATTCAAGGCAGGGTGAAATTTTTAACATTAAGTTTTCAGAAAGCTCAGCTTTCCTCCTGTCATTATAAGAGATCTGAGTCACTCAACTCCCAATGCCATATTCAAAGCATTAAAACACCACACCCCCTGGTGTAACAAAAGCCATAATTTCTCCAACTGAAAAATTAAGTCCTTTCTTTTCAGATACTAACTGCTGCTAAAGAAAATGGCATATGAATTAGTTCCATAAGCTTTCTACAAATAGTTAATAAACTCTCAGTCTTGTTTCACTTAAAGGAGTTAACTGTTTACAAATGCAATTATAAAGTAATCAGATCACATTCTGGTCCGGCCACTGTCACTTAATCTCAGGGTCTCAGTGCAGCACTTTCACGGCATCATCTTTCAGGATTTGAAATAGCTCAACTGGAATTCCATCACCTCCACTAGCTTTGTTCATAGTGATGCTTCCTAAGGCCCACTTGACTTCCCATTCCAGGATGTCCGGCTCTAGGTGAGTGATCACACCATCGTGATTATCTGGGTTGTGAAGATCTTTTTTGTACAGTTCTTCTGTGTATTCTTGCCACCTCTTCTTAATATCTTCTCCTTCTGTTAGGTCCATACCATTTCTGTCCTTTATTGAGCCCATCTTTGCATGAAGTGTTCCCTTGGTATCTCTAATTTTCTTGAAGAGATCTCTAGTCTTTCCCATTCTATTGTTTTTCTTTGTTTCTTTGCATTGATCGCTCATTATTATTAGTAACTAGAAAACAGAATTAACTGCCTTGTGAATTGGTTACTCAATCTGTTTCCAAAGACCAGTCTACCTACCAAGTGTTAAGGACGTTCTACTTTGCCAACAAAGGTCTGTATAGTCAAAGTTACGGTTTTTCCAGTAGTTGTGTATGGATGTGAGAGTTGGATCATAAAGAAGCCTGAGCACCAAATAACTGATGCTTTCAAACTGTGGTGCTGGAGAAGACTCTTGAGAGTCCCTTGGACAGCAAGGAGATCAAACCAGTCAATCCTAAAGGAAATCAACCCTGCTATTCACTGAAGGACTGATGCTGAAGCTTCAATACTTTGTTCACCTGATGAGAAGAGACAACTCATTGTAAAAGACCCTGATGCTGGAGAAAAAGATTGAGGGCAGGAGAAGGGGGTGATAGGACTTGCTTTACCTGCTGTGGTGGTAACAGACCATATCAAAATGTATTTGTGTTAGATGAAGACATCCTCATCGTGCTTCAACTGACTGAAGAAATTTAAATGTTCTGGAGAATGATCTCTAGTGTAATCAGGAGACACTTCAGTTTGTCAAAAGTATTAAGATATAAAGATGACGTCAGCTGAAGTGACCACAGTCCCGACAGAGTATAGACACTCAATAAACATCTGGCAGGGACAGAATCCAAAGGGAAAGCAAAAATTCTTTCCCTTCAAATAGAGTGGTTTTGATCCGTATATCCATAGTTTGATGGGACCCCAAAACAATATACACCTCTTAACAGATAAAAATGCAAAAGGAGTGGGTGTGAAAGAAGCAATAGTTTTCCATGACTCTCCCCTGATGTAACTACCACAATAATAATGCTTACTTTCTTTCCCATTTCCCTTTAGACAAATATGCAGGCACATAAACCAAAGAAGATTTTGAGAATCTGACTACAGGTATTATGAAATACTAAATCTTTGACAAGAAAAGCAGTTTATATTAGATTTAACAACCACATAGGTGCTAACAAAATTCAAATCTATTAGCCTAACAAGCATATAAGACATGCTCAACTTCATGTATAATCAGGGAAATGTAAACAAAATGAGATGCCAGTAAGAATGGCAAATATTTTAAAACCAATAATATCTCCCGTTGGTGAAGGGAAAAGGTGAAGGGTGCTCAGATACACTATTGGAAGGGGAAAACATTTGCAGTCTTTCTAGAAAACAATTTAGCATTACCTATCAAAAACCAGATTGTGCTTCAGAGTATATACAAAGAAGACTATTCTTTATAACAGCTGTAATAGCAAAAAATAAAAATGGTAATTGCTTTTAGAACCTTCAAAAGAGAAATGGAAAAGTAAGTTATGCTATACCCATGCCACAAAATACTATGGAACTTTAAATAGTGAAAAACGGTTTAATGAAGTGTTCATAAGACATTGTTTAATAAAAGAAAATAGAGTTGCCAAACATGATATACACAATGTTCCTTTTAGAAACGAATACATAAACTCTTTAAATGATTTCTCTTGAGAATTAGTATTGGTGGGCAATAGGAGTCTGTTTTACATTTATTTAAAATTTTTAAATATGAAAAAGAGAAAAAATTTCGTGTATTTTTTTATTTGTTTTTTAAGTAATACAAAGATGATTATCTTCCCAAATCATAAATCAATGATTAGCTTTACACAGAAAATTTTTCAGTCACACTGTTAATTTATTTAAATGTCTTAAAGATTTGATTAAGTAAATGATTATCTCAGTCAAAACCCATTTTAGTTGATTCATGTGTGTGGTTAAATTGAAATGACAAACATATCAATAGTATTTGCAAGGGAAAATAGAACATGCTATTATAAGTTTATCTCAAATTCACTTGGGGGTTTTTCTATTACATTTGAGTCATCATTTGTCAACAACAGTAATTATTTTAAGATTTCTAGCCTGTTTCTAACCAATCTCCTCTCTTTATTACACTACCATTTAAAATGTTACTGGTATCATATTAAGCTGAAGCCACCAGGAATAAATACTCTTATCTCCCTTAGTACGCTGGATCAAAACAACCTTTTCAAACACATGCTTGACTGAACCACTTTGGAAAATATAATTACACCAAAAATGTTACTAGGAAGATAAAGTCAGACTTA
The DNA here is from genome assembly GCF_029378745.1 of Bos indicus. Taxonomy (NCBI): domain Eukaryota; kingdom Metazoa; phylum Chordata; class Mammalia; order Artiodactyla; family Bovidae; genus Bos; species Bos indicus. The sequence continues at coordinate 56,474,507 of NC_091775.1, read as the reverse complement.
TACCAAAACTGTGCTGAATTTAGCCAGTAGCACTGACCCTTCAAGTACAAAGTTCATTTAGCCACTCTATAAAGGTCAGCCCTACTATCAACAATGACATTTATAGGAATAAATTAGGGCTTCCAATTTTTTAAAAAGTACCAGTATAAACTCTATTTAGTATATGATTGTTGTGCACATAAATACGTGAGATTTATTTTATTAAAACAAAAAATCTTCAGGTCATGAGATAAGTACATACCCTGAAAAAGAAACAAGATAGAAATTCTGTATTAATTTAAAATTTTAGATATCAAAGATTTTCCCTCAGTTCTCAATTATTCTACGAATTAAGTATGAAAAGGAAGTCTTAATGAAGGTGGGGAAGCCCATTTCAGTTAAACTTCTGTGATTTCAAAGAAAAACATCTTTCTATGTGACGTGAACTCTGAATAATATGATAAGAAACATGAGTAAGTGCTCAAATTTTCATCCAAACAATGCAGCACTAGCCTTGGTGCTGTATCGAGCAATCTGCATAATCAGATTTTATAGAACTCAATCTCCCTCTTATTTTCTAATACTTTTTACTCTCCATTCTCATCCTATTCTATAATATTTATAGAAAGTATTGATAGTGAAATTGCAAAAGTAGCATTTGGACAATCTCTCTAAGCATTATAAAATAATTTTAACATTCACCTTTCAAGAAGTTTGAGACATGAAAGCAACAATGAAGTAACACATTAGATGGCATTCAGCAGAATTTACAGGGGGTTGGGAAAAATGAATTTATCACACTGAAGTTAAAAAATGATGAAGGACAGTTGTATGCTCATCTGACTGACATGAAAATAGCACTAATTAAGAAGAACTAAGGATAAATTTCTGTGGGAATACTAGTTAATTCAAAATTAATTTTCTAACTTGTGAAATAAATATTTTAAATAAGTTAGAGGCTTCTCTGATGCCTCAGATTGTAAAGAATCTGCCTGCAATGCAGGACATCCAGGTTTGATGTCTGGATTGGGAAGATCCCCTGGAAAAGGAAATGGCTACCTACTTCAGTATTCTTCCCTGGAGAATTCCATGGACGGAGGAGCCTGGTGGGCTACAGTCCAAGTAAGTTAGAAAGAAAGAAAAGTGACCATGATCACTTAATGCTTGACTGCATATTTTTACATTAAAAATGTTTCAGATAATATAAACACTGTATCTACAAAGTACTAAATGAACCAAATTTGACACGAGCATAAAAACAGAACACCAAAAGAATAAAAAAGGGACACCAAGAAAAACCAAACCTATAGAAGTTTAATAACTAAATCACAGTATTTTAAAATAAAACATTTATCTAATTAACACTTTTCTAAAAGCACACAACACAAAAAGAAAAAAAAATTAACAAAAACATACCATATAAAAATCCACAACTCATATTTACTATATTCACAATCTTATATTTTCTATAAGGTTAAAAAAGTTTCATGCAATGGATTTATATACTTTTGAATAAAATGTCTAAGAGTCTGATTTTCTTATCAGAGATTCTGCACTGTATTAACCTTGAAGAACAATCCTCCCTGGATCAATATAAAAAGATTTTTATGATCTTAAGATGTATTTTTTTCTATTAGATTACCCATTTATAACAGTTTGAATTAAATATATATTTCAGACATGCCAAAACAACCACAAGTACAATTGTACCTTGAATATTAACCAACTGTGCAGGCACACTGAAGTTACTAAATGAGAGGACGGGTGCTTCCATCACACCTATATGATGCAAACACTAACTCTAGCAGTATTGCTTTTTTTTTCTTGCATTTTCTATTTCCTCTCAAATGTATTTTGTATTAAGAACGAAGTTAAATCATGAAATTTCTTTTGCTGTCTGTAAGGTCATTTCAAAATGCAAAAAGAAAAAAAATAATTTATCTTTTTGATACTTTCCAGTAGAAATACACTAAAACTGTACTATAACACACTGTACATAGCAGAAGTCCTATAACAGCTTATTTTGGAACACTAATAAAAAGGGCATTTATTATGTAATAAAATGTAACTAACAAAAAGGAACATCACCTATACTGTGGCCCCATTTTTGTACACAAAAGACATTACAGTAATACTGAAACATTCCACAGTTTCAGAAATTACATAAAGTATACTTAAAACTGTTCACAAATATGCTTTGACTGTTTGGATTGGCCAATTTTTCTGTAAAGGGCCAAACAGTATTTTTAACTCTCACATGCTGTTACTGTTTCCTTTTGCTTTTGGGGGTGGGGGTGGTGGGACGGGGGACTGGGGGAAGTTGTTATTACAATCCTTTAAAAATCTAAGAACTATTCTTTGCCCAGAAGCCATATAAGAAAAAAATAAGTTGTGGACCAGATTTGCCAGTAGGCTACAGTTCGCCCTTTCAGAATAACTATTCATTCTTATTTGCTTCAAAATCTTAAAGCTGAAAGAATCTTTTAAATGCCCAAAACTACATTTTCCAAAGGCATTAATTTCATTAAAGAAAGCTAGCCTTGGTAAATTCAAAAAAATAGAAATCATTCCAAGCATCTTTTCTGACCACAATGCAGTAAGATTAGATCTCAATTACAGGAGAAAAACGATTAAAAATTCCAACATATGGAGGCTGAACAACACACTGCTGAATAACCAACAAATCACAGAAGAAATCAAAAAAGAAATCAAAATTTGCATAGAAACGAATGAAAATGAAAACACAACAACCCAAACCTGTGGGACACAGTAAAAGCAGTCCTAAGGGGAAAGTTCATAGCAATACAGGCACACCTCAAGAAACAAGAAAAAAGTCAAATAAATAACCTAACTCTACACCTAAAGCAACTAGAAAAGGAAGAAATGAAGAACCCCAGGGTTAGTAGAAGGAAAGAAATCTTAAAAATTAGAGCAGAAATAAATGCAAAAGAAACAAAAGAGACCATAGCAAAAATCAACAAAACCAAAAGCTGGTTCTTTGAAAGGATAAATAAAATTGACAAACCATTAGCCAGACTCATCAAGAAACAAAGGGAGAAAAATCAAGTCAATAAAATTAGAAATGAAAATGGAGAGATCACAACAGACAACACAGAAATACAAAGGATCATAAGAGACTACTATCAACAATTATATGCCAATGAAATGGACAACGTGGAAGAAATGGACAAATTCTTAGAAAAGTACAACTTTCCAAAACTCGACCAGGAAGAAATAGAAAATCTTAACAGACCCATCACAAGCACGGAAATTGAAACTGTAATCAAAAATCTTCCAGCAAACAAAAGCCCAGGTCCAGATGGCTTCACAGCTGAATTCTACCAAAAATTTAGAGAAGAGCTAACATCTATCCTGCTCAAACTCTTCCAGAAAATTGCAGAGGAAGGTAAACTTCCAAACTCATTCTATGAGGCCACCATCACCCTAATACCAAAACCTGACAAAGATGCCACAAAAAAAGAAAACTACAGGCCAATATCACTGATGAACATAGATGCAAAAATCCTTAACAAAATTCTAGCAACCAGAATCCAACAACACATTAAAAAGATCATACACCATGACCAAGTGGGCTTTATCCCAGGGATGCAAGGATTCTTCAATATCCGCAAATCAATCAATGTAATACACCACATTAACAAATTGAAAAATAAAAACCATATGATTATCTCAATAGATGCAGAGAAAGCCTTTGACAAAATTCAACACCCATTTATGATAAAAACTCTCCAGAAAGCAGGAATAGAAGGAACATACCTCAACATAATAAAAGCTATATATGACAAACCCACAGCAAACATTATCCTCAATGGTGAAAAATTGAAAGCATTCCCTCTAAAATCAGGAACAAGACAAGGGTGCCCACTTTCACCATTACTATTCAACATAGTTTTGGAAGTTTTGGCCACAGCAATCAGAGCAGAAAAAGAAATAAAAGGAATCCAAATTGGAAAAGAAGAAGTAAAACTCTCACTATTTGCAGATGACATGATCCTCTACATAGAAAACCCTAAAGACTCCACCAGAAAATTACTAGAGCTAATCAATGACTATAGTAAAGTTGCAGGATATAAAATCAACACACAGAAATCCCTTGCATTCCTATACACTAATAATGAGAAAACAGAAAGAGAAATTAAGGAAACAATTCCATTCACCATTGCAACGGAAAGAATAAAATACTTAGGAATATATCTACCTAAAGAAGCTAAAGACCTATATATAGAAAACTATAAAACACTGGTGAAAGAAATCAAAGAGGACACTAATAGATGGAGAAATATACCATGTTCATGGATTGGAAGAATCAATATAGTGAAAATGAGTATACTACCCAAAGCAATCTATAGATTCAATGCAATCCCTATCAAGCTACCAACAGTATTCTTCACAGAGCTAGAACAAATAATTTCACAATTTGTATGGAAATACAAAAAACCTCGAATAGCCAAAGCGATCTTGAGAAAGAAGAATGGAACTGGAGGAATCAACCTACCTGACTTCAGGCTCTACTACAAAGCCACAGTTATCAAGACAGTATGGTACTGGCACAAAGACAGAAATACAGATCAATGGAACAAAATAGAAAGCCCAGAGATAAATCCACACACATATGGACACCTTATCTTTGACAAAGGAGGCAAGAATATACAATGGATTAAAGACAATCTCTTTAACAAGTGGTGCTGGGAAAACTGGTCAACCACTTGTAAAAGAATGAAACTAGAACACTTTCTAACACCATACACAAAAATAAACTCAAAATGGATTAAAGATCTCAACGTAAGACCAGAAACTATAAAACTCCTAGAGGAGAACATAGGCAAAACACTCTCCGACATACATCACAGCAGGATCCTCTATGACCCACTTCCCAGAATATCGGAAATAAAAGCAAAAATAAACAAATGGGACCTAATTAACCTTAAAAGCTTCTGCACATCAAAGGAAACTATCAGCAAGGTGAAAAGACAGCCTTCAGAATGGGAGAAAATAATAGCAAATGAAGCAACGGACAAACAACTAATCTCAAAAATATACAAGCAACTCCTACAGCTCAACTCCAGAAAAATAAATGACCCAATCAAAAAACGGGCCAAAGAACTAAATAGACATTTCTCCAAAGAAGACATACAGATGGCTAACAAACACATGAAAAGATGCTCAACATCACTCATTATCAGAGAAATGCAAATCAAAACCACTATGAGGTACCATTTCACACCAGTCAGAATGGCTGCGATCCAAAAGTCTACAAATAATAAACGCTGGAGAGGGTGTGGAGAAAAGGGAACCCTCTTACACTGTTGGTGGGAATGCAAACTAGTACAGCCACTATGGAGAACAGTGTGGAGATTCCTTCAAAAACTGGAAATAGAACTGCCTTATGATCCAGCAATCCCACTGCTGGGCATACACACTGAGGAAACCAGAAGGGAAAGAGACACGTGTACCCCAATGTTCATCGCAGCACTGTTTATAATAGCCAGGACATGGAAGCAACCTAGATGTCCATCAGCAGATGAATGGATAAGAAAGCTGTGGTACATATACACAATGGAGTATTACTCAGCCATTAAAAAGAATACATTTGAATCAGTTCTAATGAGGTGGATGAAACTGGAGCCTATTATACAGAGTGAAGTAAGCCAGAAGGAAAAACACCAATACCGTGTACTAACGCATATATATGGAATTTAGAAAGATGATAACAATAACCATGTGTACGAGACAGCAAAAATGACGCTGATGTATGGAACAGTCTTATGGACTCTGTGGGAGAAGGAGAGGGTGGGAAGATTTGGGAGAATGGCATTGAAACATATAAAATATCATGTATGAAATGAGATGCCAGTCCAGGTTCAATGCACGATACTGGATGCTTGGGGCTAGTGCACTGGGATGACCCAGAGGGATGGTATGGGGAGGGGGGAGGGAGGAGGGTTCAGGATGGGGAGCACATGTATACCTGTGATGGATTCATTTTGATATTTGGCAAAACTAATACAATTATGTAAAGTTTAAAAATAAAATTAAATTTAAAAAAAAAAGAACACTAAAAAAAAAAAAAGAATAAGGGTATACTTACAGTAATATAAAAGACTATTTTTTATAATTTAAATATAATATAAATCATTCCCATACACATTGAATATGTTAGAATCAGATTTTGAGCTGCCAGTTCCAAGAATCTTATCACTTAAAACAAATTGAAACACCAGATTTCAGTGAAAATCCACAAGTTAAAGATAGAATAATAAACTTTCCAGGCACAATAACATTGCAGGAAGTGAATTAAAACATATTCTTTGTTAACTGAAAGGTCAATTACTGTGCAAAACTGCATAAAAACTTTTTTGTGGGGAGGGAGTAAAAAGACATGCAGCTTAGACACATGACAATACAGTTTACTTATACTGAATGGTACAGATTTTCACTCTTTGGAGGTATTTTAAAATATAAAGATTACTGTACGATTGAGGTGAAATAAGATTAGACCTTGACAGATCTTACTCATGAAACAAACACTGTAAGTTTGTATTTTAGATTTCTAAACGAAATACAAATCACAGGGGACGAAATTAAATGCTTGAGTTCAGTTGATATGGAACCCAATCACACTCAGTCATTCCATGGTTAGATCACAGTGTTCTCTGAAACACCACCAGTTATTTGTAACGGAAAAGGTCAGAAATCCAAACAATACTAATAATCTTATATGAGTACTGTACTCTTGATTAGGTAAATGCAATACACACTGTGAAGTGTCATAGTATTACTTAATTCTTGCAATGATTCAAAATGTTTATTCCCACCTAAAACCTAAGTAACATTAAAGGAATTTTTGTCACTCTCAGAACCAAGCTTATTGCTAAAACATCTAGGTACACACACACACACACAAACTCATACAAAAGACGTGTTTTTCAACATAGGGGAATAGATTGCAAAAGCAGGAAGTCCAAGAGATACCTAGAGTACCAGGCAAGTTTGAACTTAGAGTACAAAGTGAAGCAGGGCAAAGGCTAACAGAGTTTTGCCAAGAGAATGCACTGGTCATAGCAAACACCCTCTTCCAACAACACAAAAGAAGACTCTACACATGGGCATTACCAGATGGTCAATACCAAAATCAGATTGATGATTTTCTTTTCAGCCAAACATGGAGACGCTCCATACAGTCAGCAAAAACAAGACTGGGGGCTGACTGTGGCTCAGATCAACTCCTTATTGCCAAATTAAGACGTAAATTGAAGAAAGTAGGAAAAAAACACTAGACCATTCAAGTATGAGCTAAATCAAACTCCTTACAATTACACAGTGGAAGTGACAAATTCAAGGGATTAGATCTGATAGATGAGGTGACTGAAGAGCTATGGGCAGAGGTTCATGATCAAGACCATCCCCAAGAAAAAGAAATGGTCTGAGGAGGCCTTACAAACAGCTGAGAAGAGAAGAGGAGCAAAAGGCAAGGGAGAAAAGGAAAGATATAAGCATCCGAATTCAGGGTTCCAAAGAATAGCAAGGAGATAAGAAAGCCTTCCTCAGTGATCAATGCAAAGAAATAGAGAAAAATAATAGAATGGGAAAGACTACAGATCTCTTCAAGAAAATTAGAGATACCAAGGGAACATTTCATGCAAAGATGGGCACAATAACAGACAGAAATGATATGAACCTAACAGAAGCAGAAGACATTAAGAAGAGGTGGCCAGAATAAACAGAAGAACCATACAAAAAGACTTTCATGATAACCACGACAGTGTGATCACTCACCTAGAGCCACACATCCTGGAATGTGAAGTCAAGTGGACCTTAGGAAGTGTCACTACAAACAATGCTAGTGGAGGTGATGGAATTCCAGCTGAGCTATTTCAAATCCTAAAAGATGATGCTATAAAAGTTCTGCACTCAATAGGCCAGCAAATTTGGAAAACTCAGAAGTGTCCACAGAATTGGAAAAGGTCAGTTTTCATTCCAATCCCAAAGAAAGGCAATGCCAAAAACTGTTCAAACTACCACACAATTGCACTATGCATGCTAGCAAAGTAATGCTCAAAATTCTCCAAGCCAGGTTCAACAGTACATGAACTGTGAACTTTAAGTTTCAAGCTGGATTTAGAAAACACAGATGAACCAGAGAGCAAATTGCCAACATTTGCTGGATCACAGAAAAAGCAAGAGAGTTACAGAAAAAACATCTACTTCTGATTTATTGATTACACCAAAGCCTTTGACTGTGTGGATCACAATAAACTGTGGAAAATTCTGAAAGAGATGGGAATACCAGACCACCTGACTTGCCTCCTGAGAAATGTGCATGCAGGTCAAGAAGCAACAGTTAGAACTGGACATGGAACAACAGACTGGTTCCAAACTGGGAAAGGAGTACATCAAGGCTGTATATTTGTCACCCTGCTTATCTAACATATGCAGAATACATCATGCTAAATGCTGAGCTGGATGAAGCACAAGCTGGAATCAAGATTGCTGGGAAAAATACCAATAACCTCAGATACACAGATGACACCACCCTTATATCATAAAGTGAAGAGGAACTAAGGAGCCTCTTGATGAAAGTGAAAAAGGAGAGCTGGCTTAAGTGAAAAAGCTAGCTCAACATTCAAAACACTAAGATCATGGCATCTGGTACCATCAGTTCAGTTCAGTTCAGTTCAGTGGCTCAGTCATGTCCGACTCTTTGCAACCCCATCAATCGCAGCATGCCAGGCCTCCCTGTCCATCACCATCTCCCGGAGTTCACTCAAACTCACGTCCATCGAGTCGGTGATGCCATCCAGCCATCTCATCCTCTGTCGTCCCCTTTTCCTCCCGCCCCCAATCCCTCCCAGCATCAGTGTCTTTTCCAATGAGTCAGCTCTTCGCATGAGGTGGCCAAAGTACTGGAGTTCCAGCTTTAGCATCATTCCTTCCAAAGAAATCCCAGGGCTGATCTCCTTGAGAATGGACTGGTTGGATCTCCTTGCAGTCCAAGGGACTCTCAAGAGTCTTCTCCAACACCACAGTTCAAAAGCATCAACTCTTCAGCGCTCAGCTTTCTTCACAGTCCAACTCTCACATCCACACATGACCGCTGGAAATGGCAAATTGATGGCGAAACAATGGAAACAGTGACAGACTTTATTTTGTTGGTCTCCAAAATCACTGCAGATGGCTACTGCAGCCGTGAAATTAAAAGATGCTTGCTCCTTGGAAAAAAGCTATGACTAACCTAGACAGTATATTCAAAAGCAGAGACATCACTTGCCAGCAAAGGTCCATCTAGTCAAAGCTATGGTTTTTCCAGTAGTCATGTATGGATGTGAGAGTTGGACTATAAAGAAAGCTGAGCACTGAACAATTGATGCTTTTGAACTGTGGTGTTGGAGAAGACTCTTGAGAGTCCCTTGGACTGCAAGGAGATCAAGCCAGTAATCCTCAAGGACATTAGTCCTGATTATTCATTGCAAGGACTGCTACTGCAGTTGAAACTCCAATATTTTGGCCACCTGATGCAAAGAACGGACTCTTTGGAAAAGACCCTGATGCTTGGAAATATTGAAGGCAGGAGGAGAAGGGGATGACAGAGGATGAGATGGCTGGATGGCATCACCAACTCAATGGATATGAGTTTGAGCAAGCTTCAGGAGTTGGTGATGGACAGGGAAGCATGGTGTGCTGCAGTCTATGTGGTCACAGATAGTCGGACACGACTGAGCGACAACTGAACGAAATGTCAGACCACCTTACTTGTCTCCTGAAAAACCTGAACACTGGTCAAAAAGCAACAGCTAGAACCAGACATGGAACAGTGGACTAGTTCTACATTGGAAAAGGAGTATGTCAAGGCTGAATATTGTCACCCTGCTTATTTAACTTATATGCAGAGTGCACCATTCGAAATGCCAGGCTGGCTGACTCACAAGTTGGAATCAAGATTGCTGGGAGAAATATCAACAACCTCGGATATGCAGATGATACTTCTGCATATTTAATATCTAATGATACCACTCGACAGAAAGCAAAGAGAAACTAAAGAGCCTCTTGATGAGAGTGAAAAAGTCGCTTAAAATGCAACACTCAAAAAACGAAGATCATGGCATCCAGTCCCATCACTTTATGGAAAATAGATGGGGACAGAGTGGAAACAGTGACAGATTTTATTTTCTTGGGCTCCAAAATCAGCAAATGGTGACTGCAGCTGTGAAATTAAAAGATGCTTGTTCCTTGGAAGAAAATCCATGACAAACTAGACAGAGTATTAAAAAGCAGAGACATCACTTTGCCACCAAACGTCTGTATAGTCAAAGCTATGGTTTTCCCAGTAGGCATGTAAGGATGTGAGAGTTGGACCATAAATAAGTCTGAGAGCCAAAGAATTAATGCTTTCAAACTGTGATGCTGGAGAAAACTCTTGAGAGTCCCTTGGACTGTAAGGAGATGAAACCAGTCAATTCTAAAGGAAATCAATCCTGAACATTCACTGAAAGGGCTGATGCTGAAGCTGAAGCTCTAATACTTCAGCTACCTGATGTAAAGAGCTGACTCATTTAAAATGACCCTAATGTTGGGAAAGATTGAAGGCAGGAGGAGAAGCAGGCGACAGAAGATCAGAAGGTTGGATGGTATCATTGACTCAATGGACATGAGTCTGAGCATCCTCCAGAAGACAGTGGAGCACAGAGAGGCCTAGCATGCTGCGGTTCATGGGGTTGCAGAGTTGGACACAATTTGGCAACTGAACAACAACACAAATATTTCTTAAATTAATTAATGGGTGAAATTAATTAACATAAAAATATGCTCTCTTCCAGGGTGAACTAACCTAGCACTGAGCCTTTGAATATGGCAATTAAAGACAGGTGTGATGCAGTCACATTTCCCTGCCCATTATTTCTCTAAAATTGGTCATTTTCTATTTACAGGGCCAGCATCCTAGTTCAGGCTTTATGTCCTCGAATTAGACATATATATATCATAGATTCTTCACTATTCTTAACTTCATTTTCCATAATACACTGACAGCTTAATCTATCTAACTCAAACCTTCACTCAGGCCATGACCAAGCTCAAAATCCTTCTAAGACTCTCCGCTGCTTTATACAAAGTCTGTACTGTTCAATGTTTCTAGTCACTTTCTCCAAGGAAGGCCTGCTCTCAGTCTCTCTCTGACCTCACACTCACTGTCTCCTGGGCATACTGAAGATTCTGCTCATGTCTGTACTTTCCGCTTTCACATATGTCAGAATGCTACACTTCTTCCTTTCTACTCTTCCAAATCCACTCTTTCAGACTTTCCCAGGTGTGGTCATTTGAAAATGAATTAAAACTAGTATTTACGGGAGACCCACTGTGTGGAACTAACTGACAAACCCACTAAGATGAATAAGAATCTGAGCTTCTCACTGGAATTTACAGTCACAAGGGGGAGAGAAGACACATGGAACTATAATTTAATATGGAATACATAAATGACACTAAAGACGTGTAATATAGTGGAATTCTGCAGTCAGGGAACAGGAGATCACTTCTGACTGGGGACAAATACAGCAATCATGAGATAGCTGAACCCCGGTTTCAAAAGGCAGAGATGGTGAGGATGCCACATGTAATGGAAATTGCTCAATAAAAGACACTAGAGACCTACAGCAATCAATGTTCTTATAATTCATTTGGAAATTCATCACGTACTGTTTTGAAATTGTCTGGATCATTTTTTGCTTACCTAATACTGCATGTATGTATACCTTTAACAGGACCTCGTCTAACAGGAGAAATAAGATACAAACTTGAAAATAATAGGAGTAACGGTAATTATCTTGCATGGTTATGGTAATAAGTGAGGTAATGTGTATGCAAAAGTGGTGGTTATCAATATATAACAGATGCTTGAAAAAGGATAGTTTCCTTCATTTCTGGTACATAACTCTTTGTTACAGCCAGTTCTAAAATGACCACTAACATTCCTGCCTCCTGGTATAAACACCCTATATAATCCCTACCCTTGAATGTGAGTGGGACATATGAATAAGACGGATGTCATGGCTGTGGCAACGTTGTGTTACATGGCAAAGCTGAAGGGATTCTGAAGATATGAAGTCCCTAACTACTTTGGCTTTAAGTTAATCAAGGGGAGGCTACCCTAGATTCATTTAGCCCCCTAGGCTACCCTAGAGGGGCCTAACCTAATCAGGTAAACTCTTAAAAGAGACTTTGGAGGACCTCCCTGCCTGTCCAGTGGTTAGGACTCCATGTTTTTCACTGCCGAGGGCACGGGTTCAATCCCTGGTCAGGGAAGTAAGATCCTACAAGATGCACCATGTGGCCAAAAAAAAATTAAAACAAAACCAAGAACTATCATTAAAAAAAAAAAATGGGGGGCCTGGGCCTTCTGCTGCTGGCCTTGAATCAAGCCCCTATGAGTATTATAACAACAATGAAATGAATTCTGCGAGCTCTGAAGAGAACCCCAAGTTTCAGATAAGACCAAAGCCCCAGCCAAAACTCTGACTGCAGCCTCAGGAGACCATGAAGACAGGACCCAGCTAATCCAGAGCCACACTTTTGATCCATGTGAGATAAAAAAAGGGTGTTACTTTAAGACACTATATTTTTGAAATAAGTTATTATGGAGCAATATAAAACTAACTAATATACTCTACTTTCTCTCAAATACCATCCCTTATCAAATGCATTTTTGATAACTTTCATTTGTTTAAACAGATTCAAGAATCAGACAACATGATGAAGCCCTTTCTTTCCTCTCTCACATATACACAGAAGTGCACACATCAATTTTATAAACATAAAAAGTACCTGAGTGGAAAATAAATAGTATTTAGCTTGCCAGTATTATTTTGTTGAAACATATTTTCTCATCTGTAAAATGAATATAATAACAGTATTGACCTTATGGGGTTGATATGAGGAATAAACAAATTAATATGTGTAGGCAATTTAAATTCTTGCTACTCAGAGTGTAGTATGACCAGGAGCAATGGCATCTGATAGAGTTTTTTTTTAAGTAAGACTTCATTTGAACAAGATCTCCAGGTAATACACACACACACTTAAAACCTGACAAGCACTTCTTTAATCAGCACCTACCATAAGTAAGTGCAATATGATCACTGAAAGTGAAAGTCACTCAGTCATGTCTGACTCTTTGTGACACCAGTCCATGGAATTCTCCAGCATAGTCTAGAACTATATGGCAACCCACTCCAGTACTCTTGCCTGGAAAATCCCATGGGCGGAGGAGCCTGGTAGGCTGCAGTCCATGGGGTCGCTAAGAGTCAGACACGACTGAGCAACTTCACTTTCAAATTTCACTTTCCTGCATTGGAGAAGGAAATGGCAACCCACTCCAGTGTTCTTGCCTGGAGAATCCCAGGGACGGGGGAGCCTGGTGGGATGCCGTCTATGGGGTCCCACAGAGTCGGACATGACTGAAGTGACTTAGCAGCAGCAGCATACAGTCCATGGAATGCTCCAGGCCAGAATACTGGAGTGGGTAGCCTTTCCCTTCTCCAGGTGATCTTTCCAACCCAGGGATCAAACCCAGGTCTCCGACAATGCGGGCAGATTCTTTACCAGCTGAATCACAAGGGAAGCCCAAGAATACTGGAGGGGGTAGCCTATCCCTTCTCCAGCAGATCTTCCCGATCCAGGAATTGAACCAGGATCTCCTGCATTGCAAGTGGATTCTTTACCAACTGAACTATCAGGGAAACCCTCGTATGATCACTGTATTTCTTAAAAAAAAAAACTCATTTCTTTTCTATATTCTCCATTGTATTTTCATTCAAATATAAAGAAATCTCATTTCCAAACTGATTTCTACAGTAAAAGCTGCCTATAATCTTTAATCAGACTATGAATTAAGAAATTAAAAGAAAATAAACTTCTAGTTGAGTTTGAGACTGTTTTGCTCGGCAAACAAAATGAATTATAAGTGCTATTAGCTACCAGTCACTCAGATCAAAGGGAATAATTTTAGTCTAGATAGCATTTAACCAATCTAAATACAAAACAAAAAAACGCAGATTACAGTAAAATTTAGTTTACAAGCAAGTGTGAAGCTTGCCTCATATTACTGTGAATCTGGTCTTTTACAATTACTTGGGCATGTGTCTTAAAGGAAATCACCCTGTATTTGCCATCTATTGTCTTCTTATAGTTTACCATCCATGTTATAAGGAACTAAATACAAGTCTGAGGTCAACAAACAGAAAGTCAGCTTGAAAACCAAATGAAGCAGAATCAAGTGTACCTCAAGTTTCAAAAGCAGGAACAATTCAGAACATGAAGAAGTATATAAAGGTGACAAGGTTGTTTAAAAATAATCCCTATGGCAGTTGCACTGATGGACCTAACTTTCTTCAAAGATTCCTTGCATTCAAATTAATTCCCTTTAACACTTCATTTTTTGAACAGCATTTGAAAAATATGCAAAGATATTTTAATTCATTTTACTTTAGATCTATCCCAGGAAATTAAGAGCAATTTTAGTCCTTTAAAGTCTGCATCCCTTTTTAGTTAAATTACAGGCTAAGGTAAGACAATTTAGTGACTTGAACTTCCACTTTTGCTTTGACAGGCAAATTGCTGAAAATAATTAAATAAAAGAATACTCCAAATCCCCCCAGCAGGAAAACATTTCTATGCCACCTCCAGCTCTAACTTTTGATATCTGCGTTGACAGAAATGTCAATTAAAGAACTAATAATAAAGTGTATTGAAAATGTATGAAATGTCTCATCTATAAAAGAAACTATTACTTCCTACTCTGATTTCTGTAGCTTTTTTAATATGGGTGATGGCTAATAGATTTTCAAAAGACAAGCTGACATCTCAAACAGTGAAAACTTGTTAAGAACAGAAGTAAAAATTTTTAGGGAAAAATAGAAATCTGATGACTTGTTCTTATTCAAACCATATATAAGAATAAGAAATTGAAAATTTTATTTATGTTTTCATTTTTTAAGTGTAATTTCAGAAATGTCACTTCTGTTTTTCTAGTCTTTCTCAGTATGAAATCATCTTGAAGCAATGTAAAAGAAAACATATTAATTTATTCTGTAATTTTTGTGATAAATATATTTACTTTTATTTACTCCTTCATTTATTATTATTCATGCTATTTACTCAGAAGGCAAAAATCTCACTGAGAAGGTGGTACTTATTAAAGAGGAAGGAGAGACCCATTTGGCAATCCAGGAAACAAGGTGTCCTTCCAAGGGGAACAGCAAGTGCGACAGCCCAGAGGCAGATTATAGCAGTGTCTGTGAAGGACACAGAAAGTGAAGAACTACTAAAGAGCCTATTGATGAAAGTGAAAGAGGAGAGTGAAAAAGTTGGCTTAAAGCTCAACATTCAGAAAACTAAGTTCATAGTATCCAGTCCCATCACTTCATGGAAAATAGATGGGCAAACAGTGGAAACAGTAGCTGACTTTATTTTGGGGGGCTCCAAAATCACTGCAGATGGTGTTTGCAGCCGTGAAATTAAAAGATGCTTACTCCTTGGAAGGAAAGTTATGACCAACCTAGACAGCATATTCAAAAGCAGAGACATTACTTTGTCAACAAAAGTCCGTCTAGTCAAGGCTATGGTTTTTCCAGTAGTCATGTATGGATGTGAGAGTTGGACTATAACAAAAGCTGAGCACTGAAGAATCGATGCCTTTGAACTGTGGTGTTTGAGAAGACTCCTGAGAGTCCCTTGGACTGCAAGGAGATCAAACTGGCCAATCCTAAAAGAGATCCTGGGAGTTCATTGGAAGGACTGATGTTGAAGCTGAAAAACTTCAATACTTTGGCCACCTGATGTGAAGAGCTGATTCATTTGAAAAGACCCTGATGCTGGGAAAGACTGAGGGCAGGAGGAGAAGGAGACGACAGAGGATGAGATGGTTGGATGGCATCACCAAC
The DNA here is from genome assembly GCF_029378745.1 of Bos indicus. Classification (NCBI taxonomy): domain Eukaryota; kingdom Metazoa; phylum Chordata; class Mammalia; order Artiodactyla; family Bovidae; genus Bos; species Bos indicus. The sequence continues at coordinate 56,458,575 of NC_091775.1, read as the reverse complement.
TCAAGGGACATAAGTTTGTGTAGGCTCCCGGAGTTGGTGATGGACAGGGAGGCCTGGCGTGCTGCAGTTCACAGGGTTGCAAAGATTCGGACACGACTGAGCAACTGAACTGAACTGAACTGTGAAGGAGAGCAAAGGACAAGGGTGGAATTTGTGGGGCCGAAAGTGACAGTGAATGAGGTCAGAAAGGTTAAAATCATAAAGTAAGATCACATACGGCTTTGTAAACCATGGTAAAGAACTTTGGCAAGCAAAATGAAAAGCTAATGGAGGATTTTTAGAAGAGAAGAAATGTAATCTGACAAATTTTAAAAGGGTGACTATGGCTAGTGCAGAACCACAGACAAAGGGGGAGTGAACAAGGGTGGAATGCAGGAGACCCGTTAGGAGGTACTGCAATAATCCAGTCCAAGAAATGATAGCACCAGAGAGAGGGTAGATTCTGCATTCTGAGATCCAGAGCCCAGGAGCTGCCACTTGCTCACAGGGGAAGCCTACAGGGAAGATGAGCCTTCGGCCATTTACTCCACCTGGAACACGTTCTCTTCGTAGAACAGAGAAGAAGCAAAACCGCTGTACACGTGCAAGGCCTCGTGCCCAGCATATATCTGTGAATAGCTAGGACCCTCTCTAATCTGCCTGAGTGTGTATGCAGCCTTGCATGTATACACAGCCTCCCAGACCACCAGTGATATGCAGAACTAACGAGGCCCAGTCATTCCTTAAATCTCCTTTGGAAGGAGATTTCTTCTTTCCCAACCAGAATTACATCATTCTACATAAAACACTGGTCTTCACATTCTTTTGCCATTAAAAAAAAAAACCCGCTATTGTTTCCAATACTGTTCCAGAGATTTGTGCTTTTTCTACATTTGCTCCAAATCGAGTGAGTCCCTTCCAGGGGTGAAAGCAAAGCTACCAGTTTTCACAGCTCGCCCCATCCTAGCAAAACCACCATGATTATAACCAGTGGTGGGAATGAGCAGAACAGGAGATGCCTCAAGTACTAAAACACCATTCACAGTTCTCACTCAAGGCTCAGTGGTTTTTCTCCATATTTTTATACAATTTGATCACCTTCTCAAGTCCTTCACTGCCTGTTTTTTGACCATTTTATTGATATTTATGACTGCTTTTTCATAAGCAGTTTTGTCAAGCTTCTCACTCAAGCCATTCCTGCATTGAATACATTTTAAACATAATTTGCCTAAGCAACCTACTAAAAAATATCATAGAAAATATTTTTAAACATTGCTCAGTATGGAAACTGCCTATATACTAAAATCACTATTTTCTTTTGACTGTTAACATGTCTTTGTTGAAGAGCTTACTCAGGTGGCCTTAAGTAGAAAGAGTCTCTAAGCAGAGTAAACAGCATTTGTAAAGACACAGGAAGCCTGCTAGGAAACTGCACCCTTAAGTGTAGGGTGGGTAACTATTTTTAGCTCTCCCTTCCCTGCTACAGATGAGCTCAAATCTCTTACACCCTAAAAATGCCCTTTTCTGGCCACATGCAACTCAATGTTTTAAGTCCAGGCTCTTTCCTCTTCTTCTCCATTGACTTTCTTGGAAAAGATAGTCTGAAAAGTATTTAAAACATCCCTTTCTCACCTCTAGTCATTCCTCAGTCCAGTATAAGAAGGCTTCTTTTCCAACTTTATTAAAATGACCCGCAGAGGTACCCAGTAGCCTCTCAGATTTACCGAATCCAATGAACAATCTTGTTCCTTACTATACTCAATCTCCTTGCTCCGTTTGTCAGTACTGCAACACCATTTTCTCCTTTTGAATCTCCACTCCTTGGTCCAATACTACCTTGTTTTAGTTCTCCTCCTACTGTTCTGATCATTTCTTCTGCAGATCTTTTAGTTGGACTTTCTCTTCCTGCATCGACCCTGAAATGTTAGTGATCTCTCAAAACTCTAATGTTAACCCACCCCTCCCACATTTTCTCTCAAAGAAATTTCAGCCAGTTATCATTGCTTCACACTGATGACCCTCAAACCTTTATCTCCAATTGTTAAAACTTCTCTCACAATATAATACCATTTCTAATCACTGAAAAATAGCTGTACTTCAATGTTCCACAGTGAGTTCAAATCCATCACTATCTGAAACTGAATGTATCATACCCCAATCCCACACCCACTCTTCCCAGGTATTCCTATCTTGTTTGCTGGCATCAACATCATCCAGTCACCTAACCTAGAAACCTAGATTTAATCTATGATTCTGTCCCTTCATTCTCTTCTTTCTGCTGCCCATGACATCCAATTCAGCTATAAGCCTCGTTGCTTTTACCACAGGAATATTCTCACATCTCTTCTGCCCCTCATTCCTTATATGCTGAGGCAGCCATTTTGACACACCTGTGCAGAACGAACTTTGTCAAAAGCGCTGCATCAAAAATGAATTTGGAGCCCAAGTTAGCTCTCTTGCTAAGACTAGAATATGATGGCCTTCGAATATTTCGTACAGTACTTTCAGATCCTGCCAGTGAATGTCTCCAAACATTCTGCTGATTAATAACAAGTCAAAATTGGGATCATTTAGTTTGCCATTTACTTCTAAATGTATCAGTTTTCTAATTATGTTATTTTCCATAAGTAAATGGCTCTTCCCTTACACTGCACATCTACACAACTTTCAAACCTCATGAGCCCTAAATTTTCACTGGATCAAAAAATACCCTTCCAAGACCTGAATGGCATGGAGTAATAATATGTCAGACAAAATGCATGGTAAGTCTATTAAATAGCAACTACATTGTATACCACAAAGCAGATGAATACTATGGAAGTGATATTCTGTGACTCCAAGGCTAAGATATAAAAGGCATTGCAACTTCCACCTTAGTTCCCTGGACTGCCGTCTGGGGAGAGCTCACCGTTGTACCACACAGACACCCAAGCAGCACTAGTGGGAGGCCTATGTGGAGAGAAAGTGAAGTATCTTGGCCAACTGCCAGCATCATTTTGGCAGCTATTCTGAATCAGCCCCCTGGAAGCTTCCTCAAGCTTTCAGCCCCATCAATGTCATCTTCAAATAACTAAATCCCCCAAATAATATCTGACTCTCCATAATAGACATGAAGCCACAACCGACCAGACAAGCATAATTCATGACTCACAGAAACCATGAGATAATAAATGTTTTCTGAGTGAAAAAACAAACAGAACTCTACTTCCAACTACATGTAAAAATTTAAATGGTTCACAGACACATCATTAATGGGGGGAAAAAAAAAAAAAACTGACAGTGAATTCCCTGGCAGTTCAGTGGTTAGGACTCTGCACTTCTACTGCGGGCAGTCCAGGTTCAATCCCTAGTCAGAGAACTAAGGTCCCACAAGACACAGGGCACAGCAAAAAAAAAAAGAAGAAAGAAATTGACAAATTCAACTCCACAAAAATTAATCTTTCGTTTCTCAAAAGACATTGTTCAGAAAGTGAAAAGGCAAACTACAGAGTGGAAGAAAATATCTGTAAAACACATCCAATAAAGGACCTTTGTACGTGTTAAATCGCTTCAGTCATGTCCAACTCTTGGCGACCCAACGGACTATACAGCCTGCCAGGCTCTTCTGTCCATAGGGATTTTCCAGTCAAAAATACTGGAGTAGGTTGGCATTTCCTCCTCCAGGTAAAGGACCTTTACCAGTGTATTTAAAGAAAGCTTAAAAATCAACAAGAAGACAAATAACCCAATATTAGAAAGGGCAACAGATTTGAATAGAATCTTGACAAGAAGGATAAACAGATGGCAAAGATGATATAAAGAAACTTTCTTTTAATAAACCCTATCCTATAAGCAGATAATATAAAGGTTAAAAGTAAAGATCCATCATTTAGCTCTAGTTTCTATAAAAACTACTCAGCACAGAGCCAAATGAAGTATGACTCTCAAGAGGTTGGTTAGCAACTTTCAGCAGGATTCATGCAGTAAACAAAGCAGATAACTGCTAGTGTTTCAAAAAAGTGAATGGTAAATGATAAGGCAACAACAATAAACAAATCAAAACTGAATCATGTCAAGTGAGAAGTAGGACATGACATTAACCACTGAAATTCTAAAAATGCTTAGGAGAATTTGAAACTTTTCATTAAACACTTCAAACGTGCAAGACAGCAAAGTTAAGCTGTCAAATATAAATAATTGTGTAAGTTGCACTTAGGAGTACACAACCAAGGAACCAAATGGACCAAATTCTCTTCTGCATCTAGTAGAATCTAGTCTAAAAGTAGCAGAGACTATGAAGAAACACCACTCCTCCCCCTACCACTTAGAGAGAGACGCATGCACGCACACACACACACACATCTGTGAGGATACAAGTAAAGCAGCTACGTAAGGAGAAGAAACTGAGTAAGTTTCATTTCTTACCCTCTTCTGCTTCATCCTCCTGGGGTGACAATGGGCCCCCTCCACTAGTAGGAGTGACTGGATCCTCCTTCTCAGACTCTCGCTGTAGACTCACCACCTCATATATTGCATCCCCAGCATTGGTATGGCCTTTTCCCTCAGACTGAGAAAGATATAAAAATGTGTTTAAACATTAGAAATTTGAAGGAAACACTGAAAGATGGTGTATTTCAATGGTCATTAAAAAGAGCTAAAATGAAGAAGAGCAGCAGGTCATGTTTGATCTACAGCATGTCTGAAGTTGAGAAAAATCTTTCAAGTGCAATGTTCACATTACATTCTAAATGTATGGTTCTTTTAGTATTATTTTAACCAATACAATAAAACCTATTAACCATTGGGAAAAAAATCTCAATTTCTTTTATCAGAAAAACCTAAGACACCACAGAGTCCAGGGCAGACAGATAAGCAAGTGATGCTGGATTCTTAGGATTGACTACCTTGCTCTGAGATAAAGAGATACCAGCTATATCCATCAACTAATTCATGGAAGTAGGTAGTTTTCATCTTACAAATGGCTTACATTCTAAATGGCCTTTTTTTAAGGAGGAAAATTTCCAAGGCAATCATTAATTAACCAACTTAGCATGGCCTACAAAGTCCTAGATAAACTGAACCTTGCCTCTCTCATGAGCCTCATCTCATATTCAAAGACTGTTACAATACTATTCTTCAGCCACTCTGGCCTTGTTTCAGTTCTGAGAACTTTTTCTCCTTTCACCCGCCCAACGCCTTGGGATATCTTTTTCTCTCTGACGATACAGCTTTTCCTCCTACTCTTTGCTAACTACCATCAATATTGGATCCTTATTTCTTCATGTTACTTCTGTTGATGTTGTTCACTGGCTTTGTCGGGTCCAATTATTTGTGACCCCATGCACTGCTGCATGCCAGGCTTCCCTGTCCTTCACTATCTCCCAAAGTTTGCTCAAACTCATGTCCATTGAGTTAGTGATGCCATCCAACCGTCTCCTCCTCTGTTACCTCCTTCTCCTCCTGCCCTCAATGTTACTTCTACAAAGAATCTACATTCCCATGTTTTCAGTTCTCATCACAACTTTTCCTTCTCCCTCAATGCATTTACTATAATATAACTACACATTATATTTTTATTATATTTGTTTAATGGCTATCTCATCCACAACAGAGGAAGTATCATATGGGCAGAGATGATGTTGACTTTCAATCAGAAACAATATGGTACCTGACACATAGTAAGTATTCAAAAATATCTGTGAAATCAATGATTAGACTAATGGTAAAACATGAATTTTAAAGTCAAATAGACCTGAGTCTGAATTCATATTTCACTACAAGTTAAGAGTGTGGTCTTGGACAAAATACTTTGCTGAGGCACATTACCTCTTATCAATAAAACCAAAATAAACCATCTCATTTATTAAGGAGATTAAATATAATAATACTTAGAACATGAAATTAGAGTGACGGGAATAAATTTTTATTACTATTATTATCTCAGTTTTTACACCATTTTACTATACTCTAAAGAACATAAAATAAGAATAGTATAGGCATATATAGAGGTATAATTATCTCAAATATCTACCTGTACTGTAATTCATTTAATTACAAAAACATAACTACTTTAATTATTCATTCTTTTCAAGAATTTCTTCTGAACAATAAATCAAATTTCAGGCCCATTTTCAAGCCATTTAGCAAATAATAAAAGGTAAAAATGTCCACTGCATTAAACATGGGAGAAAAAGAAGACAGCCATGAAAAATTACATGGTTAGGTTTAAATCAAACATTTTTTGTTGTTGTTGTTGTAATTCTACTATATTCAGGAAACAAAGATCTCAATCCCTAAAGCAACAACTAAACTAATTATATAAAGAAATACAATAAAAATGAAATACTAGAAAACAAGATGGCAGAGGAGTAGGTAGACATGGAGTATATCTCTCTCCATGGATACATCAGGAATACACCTTCAGACACAGAAGTGCATGCAGAACACCAGCTGAGAGCAGACAGGAGTAGCCGAGCAGCGGAGAAGAATATATAGAATCACGCAAAACTCGGGCGGATGGAGGAACTAGGAGGAAAAACAGGAGTGTTACAAGGACTGGACCTGCCCTTGGTGGGTGGGGGAAGTGAAGCAGGGGTCCGATCCCCACATCAAGGCAATCTGTCTGAGTCAGAGGAGAAACATTTAAGGCTGAGAGTGAAACAGCTGATCTGTGGCAGCCTAAATGGAATAAGAATCAGACAGTTCTTGCTGCAGCCATACATACCCCAGACAAGGATGCAGGTCCCCTAAAAGGGGCAGCAGCTGGGAGCTGGAGCTTAGGGACTGTGGAGCAATCCCAGGGCAGGGCTGCTCTTGACTGGAGAGATGGACCAAGGGGATGTGAGGGAGGAGACTGTGGTGGGAAATGCCTGTGGAGAAAAGCCAGGAAGCCATGGAAGCAAGGCCATACTGCTGAGTCAAGCATAGGGCATGGAGTCATCACCATAGCCTCTCTCTCCCCATAGGCCACCATTAGCAGCAGAACAGTACAGAGCCTGGCCCATCAAGTGCCTGACACACCAAACTACAGGGTAGGACCCCAGCCAGGAGGGACTCTCTATATGCCTGACAAACTGAACAACAGAAAAGGACCCCAGGCACAGGAGCCCTCTAAGTGCCTGAATGGGTGGAACTACGGAGAAACACCAAAGAGGCCTTCTGATCACCAGCTACCGGAGGCTCCAAAAAAGACACTGATAGGGCCATAACTTCTGCAGCTGAGGCAGTCCGTGTCCCTGCACACTTGGCACCACCAGGGTCCCCATGACCCAAACAGCCGTGCCACCTTCACACTCAACCCTCACTGGGACACAGCTGCCACAGGCAAAAAAAAAAAAAAAGTCTTGCATCTATGCATGCGGGGGGTCTTCTGCTGTGTCCGGCTCTTTGCGACCCTGTAGACTATGGCCTGCCAGGCTTCTCTGTCAGGGGGGTTCTCCAGGCAAGAATACTGTAGTGTATTGGCCAATACTGATAGCCATACCCTTCTAGAGAACTATATTTCCTGCTGCCCTAGCCGTGAACTACCCTGATTCTGATCCTAAACAATGGAGTTGGAGAAATCAACTTTCCTGTCATCAAATTACACTACAAAGCTACAGTCATCAAGACAGTATGGTACTGGCATAAAAACAGAAATATAGACCAATGGAACAAGATAGAAAGCCCAAAAATAAACCCACGCACCTATGGGTACCTTATTTTTGACAAAGGAGGCAAGAATATACAATGGGGCAAAGACAGCCTCTTCAATAAATGGTGCTGGGAAAACTGGACAGCTACATGTAAAAGAATGAAATTAGACCACTTCCTAACACCATACACAAAGATAAACTAGAAATGGATTAAAGACCTAAATGTGAGACAAGAAACTATAAAACTCTTAGAGGAAAACATAGGAAGAATACTCAATGACATAAATCAAAGCAAGATCCTATATGACCCACCTCCTAGAGTAACGGAAATAAAAACAAAAGTAAACAAGTGGGACCTGATTAAACTTAAAAGCTTTTACATAGCAAAGGAAACTGTAAGCAAGGTTAAAAGACAACATTCAGAATGGAAGAAAATAATAACAAATGAAATAATGAAAGGGGATTAATTCTCAAAATACACAAGCAGCTTATACAACTCAATACCAGAAAAACAAACAACCCAATTAAAAAGTGGGAAAAAGACCTAAACAGACATTTCTCTAAAGAAGAAATGCGACCTTTGTTAGCCATCTGCCAACAAACACACGAAAAGATGCTCAACATTGCTCATTACGAGAGAAATGCAAATCAAAACTACAATGAGGTATCACCTCACACCAGTCAGAATGGCCATCATAAAAAAGTGTACAAATAATAAATGCTGGAGAGTGTGTGGAGAAAAGGGAATGCTCTTGCACTGTTGGTGGGAATGTAAATTGATAACAGCCACTATGGAAGACTGTATAGAGATTCCTTAAAAAACTAGGACTAAAACCACCATACAATCCAGCAATCCCACTCCTAGGCATAAACCCTGAGGAAATCAAAATTGAAAAAGGCACATGTATCTCATTGTTCACTGCAGCACTATTTACAATAGCTAGAACAGGGAAACAACCTAGAGGTCCATCAACAGATGAATGGATAAAGAAGTTGTGGTACATATACACAATGGAATACTATCCAGCCATAAAAAGGAACTCATGTGAGTCAGTTCTAATAAGTGGATGAACCTAGAGCCTATTATAGAGTGAAGTGAGTCAGAAAGAGAAAGATAAATATCAAATACTAACTCATATATATACAGAAACTAGAAAAATGGTACCAAAGAATTTATTTGCAGGGCAGCAATGGAGAAACAGATATAGAGAACAGATTTATGGACATGGGGAGAGGAGTGGAGAGGGTGAGATGTAGGGAAAGAGTAACATAGAAACTTACATTACTATATATAAAATAGATAGCCAAGGGGAATTTTCTGTATGTTTCAGGAAACTCAAACAGGGGCTCTGTATCAACCTAGAGGGGTGGGATGGGGAGGAAGATGGGAGGGAGGTTCAAAAGGGAGAGGATATATGTATACCTATAGCTGATTTATGTTGAGGTTTGACAGGAAACAACAAAATTCTGTAAAGCAATTATCCTTCAGTTAAAAAATAAATTAATTACAAGAAAAAGAAAATAGTAATCAAACATTCAAATAATCTGAAAGATGGCAGCAAAGGAGAAACAAAGAAATGTATAAAAAGAAACAAGCAGAGAATAAATATTAAAATGGTAAACTTATATGTAAACATATCAATAGTTATGCTAAACATAAATTGCCTAGATGTAACAATTGAAAAACATAATTCTCAGGTTATGTTGAAAACAAGACACAATTATAATCTGTCTACCAAAAAACCCACTTTTAATACAGTGACATAGGAAAGTTGAAAGTAAAATGAGGTTAGAATATATACCATGAAAACACCTATCAAAAGAAAGCTGGAGAGACTATATGAATAAAAGACAAAGTTGACTACCAAGCAAGAAAAAACAAATCACTAGGTATAAAGGACACTGCTGCTGCTGCTGCTGCTAAGTCGCTTCAGTCGAGTCCAACTCTGTGCGGCCCCATAGACGGCAGCCCAGCAGGCTCCCTTGTCCCTGGGATTCTCCAGGCAAGAACACTGGAGTGGGTTGCCATTTCCTTCTCCAATGCATGAAAGTGAAAAGTCAAAGTGAAGTCGCTCAGTCGTGTCTGACTCTTGGCGACCCCATGGACTGCAGCCTACCCGGCTCCTCCGCCCATGGGATTTTCCAGGCAAGAGTACTGTAGTGGGGTGCCATTGCCTTCTCCCATAAAGGACACTACACTATGTTAAAAAGATCTAGTCAACAAGAATATATAAGAATCTTATAAACGTATGTAGCTAACAACAGGCTCTCAAATATATGAAGAAGAAAATTCACAGAAATGAAGAGACGGACAAATCCACATTTACAATTAGAAACATCAACACTTCTCTCACAGAAATGAAAAGAAGTATATGAAAATTTAGCAATGTTTAGAAGAACTGTACATTATCAACAATAGGATCTGATATGATATATCACTCCATTCAATAACAGAAGAATACACATTCTTTTCAAATGCACATGAAACATTCACCAAAACAAACCATGTCCTGGGTTATAAAACAAACTTTAAGAAATCTTTTTAGACTTAATAATGTTTAGTGACCATAATATAATTAAACTGAAAATCAACACCAGAAATATGTCTGAAAAATCCCCAGATACTTGGAAATAACACACTTCTAAACACTCCATGACCTTGGACGTGGGGTAACTCCTCTTGGCCGCCGCCCTTCGGGCATGGGGTCCTTCTGGATGCCAACATCCGCTGGGTCATGGAAAAAGCTACAGAGTTCCAGAAAAACATCTATTTCTGCTTTATTGACTATGCCAAAGCCTTTGACTGTGTGGATCACAATAAACTGTGGAAAATTCTGAAAGAGATAGGAATACCAGACCACCTGAACTGTCTCTTGAGAAATCTGTATACAGGTCAGGAAGCAACAGTTAGAACTGGTCATGGAACAACAGACTGGATCCAAATACGAAAAGGATACAGCAAGGCTGTATATTGTCACCCTGCTTATTTAACTTATATGCAGAGTACATCATGAGAAACGCTGGGCTGGAAGAAACACAAGCTAGAATCAAGATTGCCAGGAGAAATATCAATAACCTCAAATATGCAGATGACACCACCCTTATGGCAGAAAGTGAAGAGGAACTAAAAAGCCTCTTGATGAAAGTGAAAGAAGAGAGTGAAAAAGTTGGCTTAAAACTCAACATTCAGAAAACAAAGATCATGGCATCCAGTCCCATCACTTCATGGGAAATAGATGGGGTAACAGTGGAAACAGTGTCAGACTTTATTTTTTTGGGCTCCAAAATCACTGTAGATGGTGACTGCAGCCATGAAATTAAAAGACGCTTATTCCTTGGAAGGAAAGTTACGACCAACCTAGAGAGCATATTCAAAAGTAAAGACATTACTTTGCCAACAAAGGTCCGTCTAGTCAAGGCTATGGTTTTTCCAGTGGTCATGTATGGATGTGAGAGTTGGACTGTGAAGAAGGCTGAGCACCAAAGAATTGATGCTTTTGAACTGTGGTGTTGGAGAAGACTCTTGAGAATCCCTTTGGCTGCAAGGAGATCCAACCAGTCCGTTCTGAAGGAGATCAGTCCTGGGATTTCTTTGGAAGGAATGATGCTAAAGCTGAAACTCCAGTACTTTGGCCACCTCATGCGAAGAGTTGACTCATTGGAAAAGACTCTGATGCTGGGAGGGATTGGGGGCAGGAGGAGAAGGGGACGACAGAGGATGACATGGCTGGATGGCATCACTGACTCGATGGACGTGAGTCTGAGTGAACTCCGGGAGCTGGTGATGGACAGGGAGGCTTGGCGTGCTGCAATTCATGGGGTTGCAAAGAGTCGGACACGACTGAGCGACTGAATTGAACTGAAACACTCCATGGATCAAAGAGGAAAACTCAAAGTAGAAAATATTTTGAACTGAACAAAAATGAAAATACAACAAGTGAAAATTAGTGGGATACATCTAGGATTTAGAGATATAAATATATGTATTTCAAATGAGCCATCCAGAAATCAATAATCTAAACATGCACCTTAAGAAATGAGGAAAAGGAGTGCAAAATAAAGTAAACAGAAGTAAAATAATAATAATAAAGATAACAGCACAAATCAATAAAACTGAGGACACAAAAAATTTTAAATCAATGAAACCAAAAGGTAGTTTCTTTACAAAGATCAATAAATTGATAAACCTCTAGCTAAATTCATAAAACAAAGAAGATACAAATGATCAATACCAGGAACAAAAGCCTGGGTATCACTATATACTTCATGAATTCAAATCGATAATAAATACAGCAAAGAATCCTATGCATATTAACTGTACAACTTAGAAAAATGCACCAAATTTAAGCTGTACATAATAATTTGATACACTCTATATATTGCAAAATAGCTACCACAATAACATCCTTCACATGACATAGTCTTAGTAATTTACTAAAAGATTGTATTCTTTCAGTAGAAGTATAGTTGATTTATATGTTTCACATATACAGCAAAGTGATTCAGTTTTATGCACATATGAGTGTATATACATGTATATATGTGATATATACATGTATACATATTCTTTTTCAGATTCTTTCCATTATAGGTTATTACAAAATATTGAATATAGTTCCCCATGCTATACAGTGAAGTGAAGTGAAAGTCACTCAGTTGTGTCCGACTCTTTGCAACCCCATGGACTATACAGTCCATGGAATTCTCCAGGCCAGAATACTGGAGTGGGTAGCCTTTCCCTTCTCCAGGGGATCTTCCCAACCCAGGGATCAAATCCAGGTCTCTTGCATTGTAGGCGGATTCTTTACCAGCTGAGCCACAAGGAAAGCCTGTGCTATACAGTAATTCTTTGCTTTTTATCTAATTTATATGTAGTAGCATCAGCTAATCACAAATTCCCAACTGATCCCTCCCCTAACTGATCATATTTAAATAGGTTTAAATCAACATGCATCTTCAAAAGGGAAACTTCCTCTTATGCTTTTTAACTCTAGTAACTGATAAAAGGCTTTACCTCCAAGTGAAAAGAATGTTAAGGCACCTGAAAGCAAAGAAGAGATCTGGGAGGAGGGCAAAAAATAGTTATTTTAACATTAAACCTGTTTTTAGCCCAGAGCCCAAAACAAGCCTAAAGGAGGCCTGAGCTAGGACAAGATTTAAGAAAGTGCAGCTACTTCCATCTCCAGCCTGGATCATACTCTCCTCGAGAATAAAGAAGAGATGGCTCCCTTCCTTTTAATAAGGTTCAAGCCACAGGAGCTTCTGAGAGCTATGATGAACTCTTGTCATGCCCTAAAATCTACCCTTTTCTTCAGGCAAGCCTCCTCCCTCTAAACGATGTCAACTAAAAACACAAAACAGGATGGTGGCCTCCGGAGAACAGCTTATAAAGAAAGAAGCTTTTCTTCTCTCCTTAACAGTGATCTCCAGTCTTATCTCTTGAATATTATGACTCTGCTTCTCATTTCTCTATAACTTCCCCTTGTAGGCCAGCAAAATTTACCACCCCAAAATGTCTCTTTGGAATTTAGATTATTTAGAGTTGGAACCAATCAAGGCCCAAAAGACTCAGGAAAAAGCTTTGACCTTCCCCCTCACTGCCTAAATTTAGATAGCAGGCCTGTTCCTGGAACAGAGCTACAACAACCTGCAAAGGATATGGGCTAGGTGTGATGGGGAAACTCAGTAGGGCCTAGATTTCAGAGTCCCCTCTGTCCCATTGTCACTGTGTAGCCCAGTAAACATCTGTTTACCAAACATTTGCTTTCCCAGATCCATATGAACTACCTCTTTTTCCAAAAACACTCTGCCCAACATGCTCTTTTGTCTTCAACTGAAGATGGTATTTAAGTTGAGGGATTTGGCCATTTTGGTGAATTACTCAGTTTTCCTTGGTCTCTCCAATGTATATGCTGTGTGCTAAGTTGCTTAGTCATGTCCGACTCTTTGTAACCCTATAGACTGTAGCCCACAAGGCTCCTCTGTCCATGGGATTCTCCAAGCAAGAATACTGAGGTGGGTTGCAATGCCCTCCTCCAGAGGATCTTTACAGTGCAGGGATCAAACCCATATCTTTTATGTCTCCTGCATTGGCAGGCAAGTTCTTTACCACTAACAACACCTGGGAAGCCCTAATGTACATGTGCTACTAAACTTTTTATTTTCTTCCTTTAATCTATCTCATGTCACTTTAATTCTTATCAAGAATTACCACCTAGTCAAAAAAATGGTTTTTCCAGCAGTCAAGTATGGATGTGAGAGTTGGACTATAAAGAAAGCTGAGCGCCAAAGAATTGATGCTTTTGAACTGTGATATTGGAAAAGACTCTTGAGAGTCCCTTGGACTGCAAGGAGATCAAACCAGTCAATCCTAAAGGATATCAGACCAGAATATTCATTGAAAAGACTGATGCTGAAGCTGAAGCTCCAATACTTTGGCCACCTGATTCAAAGAGCTGACTCATTGGAAAAGACCCTGATGCTGGGAAAGACTGAAGGCAGGAGGAGAAGGGGATGACAAAGGATGAGCATCACTGACTCAATGGACATGAGTGTGAGCAAGCTTCAGGAGATGGCAAAGGACAGGGAAGACTGGAGTGGCTTCAGTCCATGGGGTCTCAAAGAGTCAGACATGACTGAGGGACTGAGCAACAACAAAGCAGAATCATAGGAGATGGTTCTTGGCATGAGTCCATCTTCTCCCCAGTTGCCAGTCTTCTTATTAAGGCAATATTTCCTTTCCCAACAATGAGTATTGGCTACTGAGAGGCAAGCAGCTAAACATGAGTTCATTAACAAGCATAAGGATTACTATTTTGAGCTAAGGGCAATCAAAACTCAGCAGATTCTTGAAAGCTCTTCTACCTCTCCCTCAATTGCCTAAATTTACATAAGAAAGGGAGAAAGCTGCTAAGAGAGATATCCTTTTACTTAAGAAACTTATCTTGTAACAGGACTACCTGTTTGTTTGTTTTGTTTTTTTAATTCCCCAAATATCTCCTCCCACTTCCTGTGAATGACCTTCCTCCTCTTTGCATTCCCAGATTCCTCCCTGTTCCCTGGATCAGGATGGAATATAAGCTTCAATTACCAGCTGCCTTTTGAGTCTTCATATCTTTCTAGGGCTCCCACAAGCACATAATTAAATTTTCCTCCTATTAATCTGTCTTATATTTTTTTACGTATTAGACCAGCCAAAGAACGTAAAAGGGAAGAAGAGAAATTTTGTTCACCCTTAAAATATTCCTTCTCTACTGTGATCACAGAACATGACTCACAAAGATCCTCAAAGGGGCTTCTTTTAATCACCACTTTCTTTCATTCTACTGCTATGGTCCCTCCCTTTTCTAAACCCCACAGAATTCTGTACATTATTTTTATCTAGTATTTATCACAACCCTCCAAGTAAAATGGCAATTTTTATACATTTTCTTATTAATACAAGGTGACACAAAGTTCCTTTGGGGATAAGGTTGTTATTTGAAATATCTTATTCTCACTGTGCCACTAGAATAGATATTATAAATTAATTTTGAATTAACTTGACTACAACAATCATGGAATTATTTGTACTAAAAATTCACTAATCCAAATGTCACAGAATTTTAGAAATAAATTCAGTAATACTACTAACCCACATTATTAGTTTATAATAAGAAAACCAAGGCTTCCAGACATAAAGGGACACTCAATAGGTTTATTTTTTTTTTAACTATTTACTGAGAAAAAGCTTTATCTGTCACATTTATTTCATATAAAAATTCAAAACATTTCATGTACCAAATCCAACATATATGATATACACTACATCTCTATACCAGAATAAGTGAGAAGAAATGGAGTAGCCATCATGGTCAACAAAAGAGTCCAAAATGCAGTACTTGGATGCAATCTCAAAAACGACAGAATGATCTCTGATCGTTTCCAAGGCAAACCATTCAATATCACAGTAATTCAAGTCTATGTCCCAACCAGTAACGCTGAAGAAGCTGAAGCTGAACGGTCCTATGAAGACCTACAAGACTTTTTAGAACTAACACCCAAAAAAGATGTCCTTTTCTCTATACGGGACTGGAATGCAAAAGTAGGAAGTCAAGAAACACCTGGAGTAACAGGCAAATTTGGCCTTGGAATACGGAATGAAGCAGGGCAA
Organism: Bos indicus; assembly: GCF_029378745.1. NCBI lineage: Eukaryota > Metazoa > Chordata > Mammalia > Artiodactyla > Bovidae > Bos > Bos indicus. The sequence goes on along the minus strand of NC_091775.1, from coordinate 56,442,831 downwards.
AGACTAATAGACTTTTGCCAAGAAAATGCACTGGTCATAACAAACACTCTCTTCCAACAACACAAGAGAAGACTCTATACATGGACATCACCAGACGTCAACACCGAAATCAGATTGATTATATTCTTTGCAGCCAAAGATGGAGAAGCTCTATACAGTCAGCAAGAACAAGACCAGGAGCTGACTGTGGCTCAGACCATGAACTCCTTATTGCCAAATTCAGACTTAAATTGAAGAAAGTAGGGAAAACCACTAGACCATTCAGGTATGACCTAAATCAAATCCCTTATGATTATACAGTGGAAGTGAGAAATAGATTTAAGGGCCTAGATCTGATAGATAGAGTGCCTGATGAACTATGGAATGAGGTTCGTGACATTGTACTAGAGACAGGGATCAAGACCATTCCCATGGAAAAGAAAAGCAAAAAAGCAAGATGGCTGTCTGGTGAGGCATTACAAATAGCTGTGAAAAGAAGAGAAGTGAAAAGCCAAGGAGAAAAGGAAAGATATAAACATCTGAATGCAGAGTTCCAAAGAATAGCAAGAACAGTTAAGAAAGCCTTCTTCAGCGATGAATGCAAAGAAATAGAGGAAAACAACAGAATGGGAAAGACTAGGGATCTCTTCAAGAAAATCAGAGATACCAAAGGAACATTTCATGCAAAGATGAGCTCGATAAAGGACAGAAATGGTATGGACCTAACAGAAGCAGAAGATATTAAGAAGAGATTGCAAGAATACACAGAAGAACTGTACAAAAAAGATCTTCACGACCCAGATAATCACGATGGTGTGATCACTGACCTAGAGCCAGACATCCTAGAATGTGAAGTCAAGTAGGCCTTAGAAAGCATCACTATGAACAAAGCTAGTGGAGATGATGGAATTCCAGTTGAGCTATTCCAAATCCTGAAAGATGATGCTGTGAAAGTGCTGCACTCAATATGCCAGCACATTTGGAAAACTCAGCAGTGGCCACAGGACTGGAAAAGGTCCGTTTTCATGCCAATCCCAAAGAAAGGCAATGCCAAAGAACGCTCAAACTACCACACAATTGCACTCATCTCACACGCTAGTAAAGTACTGCTCAAAATTCTCCAAGCCAGGCTTCAGCAATATGTGAACCATGAACTTCCTGATGTTCAAGCTGGTTTTAGAAAAGACAGAGGAACCACAGATCAAATTGCCAACATCCGCTGGATCATCAAAAAAGCAAGAGAGTTCCAGAAAAACATCTATTTCTGCTTTATTGACTATGCCAAAGCCTTTGACTGTGTGGATCACAATAAACTGTGGAAAATTCTGAAAGAGATGGAAATACCAGAACACCTGATCTACCTCTTGAGAAATTTGTATGCAGGTCAGTAAGCAAGTTAGAACTGGACATGGAACAACAGACTGGTTCCAAATAGGAAAAGCAGTATGTCAAGGCTGTATATTGTCACCCTGCTTATTTAACTTATATGCAGAGTACATCATGAGAAATGCTGGGCTGGAAGAAACACAGACTGGAATCAAGATTGCCGGGAGAAATCTCAATAACCTCAGATATGCAGATGACACCACCCTTATGGCAGAAAGTGAAGAGGAACTAAAAAGCCTCTTGATGAAAGTGAAAGAGGAGAGTGAAAAAGTTGGCTTAAAGCTCAACATTCAGAAAACGAAGATCATGGCATCCAGTCCCAACACTTCATGGGAAATAGATGGGGAAACAGTGGAAACAGTGTCAGACTTTATTTTTCTGGGCTCCAAAATCACTACAGATGGTGACCGCAGCCATGAAATTAAAAGACGCTTACTCCTTGGAAGGAAAGTTATGACCAACCTAGATAGCATATTCAAAAGCAGAGACATTACTTTGCCAACAAAGGTTCGTCTAGTCAGGGCTATGGTTTTTCCAGTGGTCATGTATGGATGTGAGAGTTGGACTGTGAGGAAGGCTGAGCGCCGAAGAACTGATGCTTTTGAACTGTGGTGTTGGAGAAGACTCTTGAGAGTCCCTTGGACTGCAAGGAGATCCAACCAGTCCATTCTCAAGGAGATCAGCCCTGGGATTTCTTTGGAAGGAATGATGCTAAAGCTGAAACTCCAGTACTTTGGCCACCTCATATGAAGAGTTGACTCATTGGAAAAGACTCTGATGCTGGGAGGGATTGGGGGCAGGAGGAGAAGGGGACGACAGAGGATGAGATGGCTGGACGGCATCACTGACTCGATGGACTTGAGTTGGTGATGGACAGGTAGGCCTGGCATACTATGATTCATGGGGTCGCAAAGAGTCGGACACGACTGAGCGACTGATCTGATCTCAATCAAATGTAAATTTCACTATGTCATTTAAGGTCAGATGCTCCAAAAACTAAACATAACTTAATTTGTCATTATTATTAAGAGTTTAAAAATCTCCATAATAATCAGCAACCCTTTTCCAGAAAGTTTGTTCATCATAATAATCAGATGTGCTTACAGAAATCTCAATTTAAATTACTTGCTGCTGCTGCTGCTAAATCGCTTCAGTCATGTCTGACTCTGTGCGACCCCATAGACGGCAGCCCACCAGGCTCCCCCATCCCTGGGATTCTCCAGGCAAGAACACTGGAGCGGGTTGCCATTTCCTTCTCCAATGCAGGAAAGTGAAAAGTGAAAGTGAAGTCGCTCAGTTGTGTCCGACTTCACGACCCCATAGACTGCAGCCCACCAGGCTCCTCCATCCATGGGATTTTCCAGGCAAGAACACTGGAGTGCGGTGCCATCACCTTCTCCGTTAAATTACTTAAACCCTACTAATTCTACAACATATGTTTTGTATTTCAAGAAATGTCAAGCTACATTAAAATATGTTGTACTGGCCTCAAAATGTTTTGCATTTCCTGAATTAACCTAATGTAAATAACATTTCTTAAGATTACCTTTAAAATGAATATAAATATTTCTTTCTTCGTTAACACAATTTTTTCTCTATAATTGCCTCCGATTGCTCTTTAGAGTTTACCATAAATCTACAAATGAAGCAAGGATTTAAGAACCATCCCCTACATGTTTTCAGTGCTGCTGACTCAGCTGATCCCTTGAAACTGAGCTCTATTTTACAATAACTTCACCTAATCAGCTATTTTTCTTGAAACTATCTTATTTATATATATTCCTAACTTATGAAATAAAAGATTACTGAATTCACTGAAGTGCTGCTTTTTCCAAGCTCCTATCTCCATATGCTTTCACACTTTTATCTCTAACATAACTTGTTATCAATTTTTACGAAATTTTGGTACCAGCGCAAAGTAGAAAATACTTTTAAGAAGGACAACACAGCTAAGAATGTTGCACACCATTACTGGCAACAAAATCAACTATCTCCGAACACAGAAAATAATTTCAACATTTCAAACAACTAGTATTTTAAGAGCAATACCATAGTCTTAAGCGCAAGAATATTATCTATACCTTAAGAAAATATATTTGACTATGAAATAAGCAAAATTTCCTTATTTAAATATCAATTAGGTTGCTAGTTCACCATCATACCCTTGTCACATTATTCTCCAAGTGAGAAGCTTTTTGTTTTTATTAAATTTTCAACACACTAAAAGAATATAAATCTTTAGATAAAAGGATCATTTATTCCTCACTAATAGGCCACTTGATAACATGGCCTCGGTAATGTGTGATTTCTTAAACTCCACACAAATGAAAGACAAGGGAGAGGTACTAGTACTTAATGAAAAGAACCCAAGTCACGGTGCTTACCATTTTGCTTTGCTTCACAACTGGCTTATTACTTTTTAAATGCATTGCAAAAGAGTCAGTCAGTCAGTTCAGTCGCACAGTCGTGTCCGCCTCTTTGCAACCCCATGAATCGCAGCACGCCAGGCCTCCCCGTCCATCACCAACTCCAGGAGTTCACTCAGACTCACGTCCATCAAGTAAGTGATGCCATCCAGCCATCTCATCCTCTGTCGTCCCCTTCTCCTCCTGCCCCCAATCCCTCCCAGCATCAGAGTCTTTTCCAATGAGTCAACTCTTCACATGAGGTGGCCAAAGTACTGGAGTTTCAGCTTTAGCATCATTCCTTCCAAAGAAATCCCAGGGCTGATCTCCTTGAGAATGGACTGGTTGGATCTCCTTGTTGTCCAAGGGACTCTCAAGAGTCTTCTCCAACACCACAGTTCAAAAGCATCAGTTCTTCGGCACTCAGCCTTCTTCACAGTCCAACTCTCACATCCATACATGACCACTGGAAAAACCATAGCCTTGACTAGACGGACCTTTGTTGGCAAAGTAATGTCTCTGCTTTTGAATATGCTATCTAGGTTGGTCATAACTTTCCTTCCAAGGAATAAGCGTCTTTTAATTTCATGGCTGCAGTCACCATCTGCAGTGATTTTGAAACCCCCAAAAATAAAAATAAAGTCTGACACTGTTTCCACTCGTTCCCCATTTATTTCCCATGATGTGATGGGACCAGATGCCATGATCTTCGTTTTCTGAATGTTGAGTTTTAAGCCAACTTTTCACTCTCCTCTTTCACTTTCATCAAGAGACTTTTTAGTGCCTCTTTACTTTCTGCCATAAGGGTGGTGTCATCTGCATATCTGAGGTTATTGATATTTCTCCAGCAATCTTGATTCCAGCTTGTGCTTCTTCCAGTCCAGCATTTCTCATGATGTACTCTGCATATAAGTTAAATAAGCAGGGTGACAATATACAGCCTTGCCGTACTCCTTTTCCTATTTGGAACCAGTCCATTGTTCCATGTCCAGAAAAAGAGTACATATATATTTAAGGAGTCTCTCCTCTCTGGCTTACATTTTCAAAACTTAAAATCCTAATTTTTGATATCTGAAAATACTAATTTTTCAGACCTTAAAAACACTAATTTTTAAGACCTTGGTAATGGGAAAGATTGAAGGCAGGAGGAGAAGGAGACAACAAGAGGATGAGATGGTTGGATGGCATCACCAAATCAATGGACTGGAGTTTGAGCAAACTCCAAGAAATAGTGAAGGGCAGGGAAATCTGATGTGCTGCAGTTCATAGGGTCACAAAGAGTCAGACATGACTTAGTGACTGAACAACAACAAATTTTCAGAATAAATCCTTTTCAGAATAAATAAATTCAAGTTTTCAATGAAGGCCTATAATAAACAATCTATTCTCATTTCAGTACCCAGAATGAAAACCTGCTTTACTCTATTTCCTTTGAGGTAGTCTCATAGTAAGATACACTCTATAGCACAATACAAATCAAACCTGAAAGTAAATGGTAACAGCTGAATGTCTTATAGTTCTTTCTTTAAGCAAAATAGGACCAGCAGAACATAAAATTATTCAATGATTTTAACAAGTATAAAACAAACAAAAAAAAAAAACAGTACTACAAAGGTTATATTCTGATAACCTTCTTATGAAAGAATCCTGCCAATAAACACTTTATGGATGATGGAATGCACAGCATTTATTTTTAGTAATAAGAAAAAAAAGAAAAAATAATTCATCAAATTACTTCTTAAGCAATTTATTAATGTAGCAGCAGGTGATGTCACCATAGTTTAAAGACATGAGTATCTTCAATTCATTATGAATTCTACTTTGGGGTATTTTAAAACTGTCATTTAAGAGAATTCCCTGGTGGCCCAGTAGTTGGGACCCCACACTCTTACTGTTGAGGGCCTGGGTTCAATCCCTGGCTGGGGAACTAAAATCCCACAGGCAGCGTGGTGTGGCTGAAAAAACACAAAAATAAAAGCAAACCAAAAAAAAAAAAAAAAACCTGTCAGTAAAAAATCACTCTGAAATGTCACAGTAATAAGCAGATAATATTTTAAGCATTAGTACCTTCCAAAATTCTCATTTTGCTACCAGCTGCTTTGGAAGTCCTCCCATAATTAATAATTGTTTTTAAAAAAAAGAAAATACCAAGTGATGCATAATTTCTACTTTAATGAGATATAACTGATATATAACATTGTGTAATGTGTATAATGTGTTGACTTGACATATTTATATATTGCAATATGATTACCACTGTAGCATAAGCCAACACCTCACATCGTTATCATTTCTTTCCTATGGTAAGAATAATTATGATCTAATCTCTTAACAACTTTTAAAATTTATAGTACAGTACAGTCAACCCTTAGTATCTATGGAAAGACTGGATTCAGGACCTCACTGTGGACACTGAAATCTACAGATGCTCACGTACCTCAAATAAAATGATATAGTACAGGTGGCCCTGCGTATCGGCAAGTTCTGCATCCACAGATTCAACCAACCAGGAACTGAATCATGGACTAATCCAAAGACCAACTAAACATTGGTTGAATCCACCCTTGAGGAACCCATGGAAAAAGGGCCCACTAGATTGTTGACTACAATCACTAAGTTTTCTATTAGACCTCAAGAACGTTTTTCTATCTACTAATTTACAGTTTCTACATAATTTCTTAACTATAGCATTTCAGCAGAAAGAAATGAGTTCACTTTTACAGTATCTGCTATGTCATTCCTCTAAATGTTGGCAACAAAAAGTTTTTGGCACTTGCATCCATATTTTGATGAGGTATTCACTCAGCAAAATCACTAGCAGAGGGCTAGACTTCCAAATCCAGAAAAAAAAAAAAAAAAACAGAAAAAAAGACTGAATTTTCTAAAAAAATTTAAAAAAAAATTTTTTTTTAAATCAAATTGCCAACATCTGCTGGATCATCAAAAAAGCAAGAGAGTTCCAGAAAAACATCTATTTCTGCTTTATTCACTATACCAAAGCCTTTGACTGTGTAGATCACAATAAACTGTGGAAAATTCTAAAAGAGATGGGAATACCAGACCACCTGACCTGCCTCTTGAGAAACCTGTATGCAGGTCAGGAAGCAACAGTTAGAACTGGACATGGAACAACAGACTGGTTCCAAATAGGAAAAGGAGTACGTCAAGGCTGTATATTGTCACCCTGCTTATTTAACTTATATGCAGAGTACATCATAAGAAATGCTGGGCTGGAGGAAGCACAAGCTGGAATCAAGATTGCCAGGAGAAATATCAATAACCTCAGATATGCAGGAGAAGGAAATGGCAACCCACTCCGGTACTCTTGCCTGGGAAATCCCATGGACGGAGGAGCCTGGTAGGCTACAGTCCATGGGGTCGCGAAGAGTTAAGATACGACTGAGCGACTTCACTTTCACTGTTTCACTTTCATGCACTGGAGAAAGAAATGGCAACCCGCTCCAGTATTCTTGCCTGGAGAATCCCAGGGACGGGAGCCTGGTGGGCTGCCATCCATGGGGTCGCACAGAGTTGGACACGACTGACGTGACTTAGCAGCAACAGCAGCAGCAGATATGCAGATGACACCACCCTTATGACAGAAAGTGAAGAACTAAAGAGCCTCTTGATTGAAGTGAAAGAGTGAAAAAGCTGGCTTAAAGCTCAACAATCAGAAAACTAAGATCACGGCATTCGGTCCCATCACTTCATGGCAAACAGATAGGGAAACAGTGGAAACAGTGGCTGACTTTATTTTTCTGGGTTCCAAAATCACTGCAGATGGTGATTGCACCCATGAAATTAAAAGACGCTTACTCCTTGGAAGGAAAGTTATGACCAACCTAGATAGCATATTCAAAAGCAGAGACATTACTTTGCCAAGAAAAGTCCATCTAGTCAAGGCTATGGTTTTTCCAGTGGTCATGTATGGATGTGAGAGTTGGACTATAACAAAAGCTGAGCATCGAAGAACTGATGCTTTTGAACTGTGGTGTTGGAGAAGACTCTTGAGAGTCCCTTGGACAGCAAGGAGATCCAACCAGTCCATTCTAAAGGAGATCAGTCCTGGGTGTTCACTGGAAACACTGATGCTGAAGCTGAAACTCCAATACTTTGGCCACCTGATGCAAAGAGCTAATTCATTGGAAAAGACCCTGATGCTGGGAAAGATTGAGGGCAGGAGAAGAAGGGGACAACAGAGGATGAGATGGTTGGATGGCATCACTGACTCAATGGACATGGGTTTGGGTGGACTCCAGGAGTTGGTGATGGACAGGGAAGCCTATCATGCTGCAGTTCATGGGGTCCCAAAAAGTCTGACAGGAGGACTGAACTGAAGTGAATTTTCTAAAAATTTTTACTTTGTATTTAAAGCAAAGTAAAATGTATCATAATATTTTGGATTTGTACCCAGCCTCTCTCTGTCCCCAGTTTAAGGGGGTGAAGTATGAAAACATCTTGTCTCCCACTCACTCCTCAATCAACTGCAGTCTGACTTCTGCCCCAATACTCCTCTCAAGTTGTTCAGGTTTTATAGTCTAAGATCTTTATCTCTTATCTACCAATCATATCCCAATCTAACCTCCCTGCAGTACCTAATGCTGCAGGCCTTCTCTCCTGCTGGAAACAATCTCCCCCCTTGCTATTCCTGGCCTCACACTCGTGATTTTACCCCAAGATCTGTGCTAATCCTTCTACATTCACTTTGCTCAATCCTCTTCCTATACCAATCTTTTAAATGTCTCCTCTTTCAACATTTGGTCTTGGGGTAATTTCACCTATTCCTATTCACAATTCTCAAGCATTAACCACTTTTAAAATCTTTATTTACCAAGTGTAGGATACAAATATCTGACTGCTTACTAAACCTAAACGTCCCTTTGAAATGTGAAATTTAGCATGTCTAAACCTCTGCTAGCTTTCCTCATGAACCTGCAAACACTTCTCCTTGAAAGTCTATGTCAATCAGAACGATCAACAACCACCCAGTCACATAGAAGTAATCCTAGGTTTTGCTTTCCCTCAACCTCGCATCAAATCAAACACCAGATCTTGATTCTTACTTCCCTAAAGTCTCTCAAATACATCTTTTCTACTACCCCACTGCAAAATACCAGGCCAGATGAATCACAAGCTGGAATCAAGATTGCCAGGAGAAATATCAACACCTCAAATATGCAGATGATACCACCTGAATGGCAGAAAGCAAAGAAGAACCAAAGAGCCTCTTGATGAAGGTGAAAGACAAAAGTGAAAAGCTGGCTTAAAACTCAACGTTCAAAAAACTAAGATCATGGTATCCAGTTCCATCATTCCATGGCAAAGAGATGGGGGGGAAATGGCAACAACAGCAGATTTTATTTTCCTAGGCTCCAAAATCACTGTGGACAGTGACTGCAGCCATGAAAAAGATGGTTGCTCCTTGGAAGAAAAGTGACAACAAACCTAGACAGCATTATTAAAACACAGAGACATCACTTTGCTGACAAAGGTCTATACAGCCAAAGCTATGGTTTTTCCAGTAGTCATATATGGATGTGAGAGGCAGACCATAAAGAAGGTTGAGCACTGAAGAACTAATGCTTTTGAACTGTGGTGCTAGAGAAGACTCTTCAAGAGTCCCTTGGACAGCAAGGAGCTCAAAGTAGTCCATCCTAAAGGAAATCAACCCTGAATATTCACTGGAAGGACTGATGCTGAAGCTGAAGCTCGAGTACTTCAGTCTCCTGACGCAAAGAGCCAACTCACTGGAAAAGACCCTGATGCTGGGAAAGGCTGAGGGCAGGAGGAGAAGGGGACAACAGAGGATAGGTTGAATAGCATCACCGACTCAATGGACATGAACCTGGGCAAACTCCAGGAGATAGTGAGGGACAGGAAGGCCTGGCATGCTGCAGTCCACGGAGTCACAAAAAGGCAGACATGACTTAGTGACTGAACAATTATCCCCACTGCCATCGCCTTTCTTCAAGCATTCATCATTTCACATCTTGGCCACAACAGCCTTCCTACTTCATATGCATTGCCTCCAGTGTCAATATCCTTTTCACTGCTATCAGACTGAACTTTGCCAATTATAAACATATTATCATTCAGAGCTTAAAATTCTCCCAACTTGAGGATAAGGTACTAAGCATAGCAATGACCTACCTATTCAGAATAATTACCCACCATGCCCACTGATGCTTCAGCAATATAGCAATATCTAATCTCCTAAAGATCTTCAACATATCATGTTGCATCAGAGCTGTATGAACTCACTCAACTATTGTCTCTGACTAAAATGCCTTTCTCTGTCTTACCACAATTCAAAATCTTGACCTTTCTTCAAGAGTTAGTTATTCATTTATTGGTTAATTTATTCATTCATTTATTTTAGGCCTAAGATACAAAAGAATCTGTCCAAAAAGAATACAGACTAAATAGAAGACAAGAAGTATTAATTAATATTAATAACAATAATAGCTAACACTTATTGAGCATGTAACAGGTGATAAACACTGTGCTAATGGGCCTTACATGAATTCATATTTAACCACCATGAGAGCTGTGATATTGTATATAATAAGAAATACATATTTTGGTCTTCATCCTGGCTCCTGAAACAGCACCATAGCAATAAAGGTGAAAGATTTGTTACAATATTTGGTTTTTATCCATTTTCTGAAATAGTTCCAGGGAATCCCCTGGTGGTCCAGTGGTTAAGACTCCATGCTTCCACTGCAGAGGGCATGGGCTTGATCGCTGGTCAGAAAACTAAGATCCCACAGGCTGCAAGGTGTCACCAAAAGAAAAAAAATCTTAAACCACGAAACAGTTCCAGAGCAATAAAGGTAAAATGAGCATTTTTTGTTATTTCTAATGAGCTTCTTTCAACTACAGCTGAATTTATGTTAATGAGGTAACTTCTAGAAAGCCCCTAAGGACATGCGGGCTGGAAACAGAGCAGGTGGATGCCAGGGGAATCTATCACATTGATTTGAGGGTTGGAACTTTCAGCCCTGCTCCACCAGCCTGCAGGGAGGGGAAACGGACTGGTGCTTGAGTTAACGGCTAACAGTCAATGATTTACTCAATTGTGCCTACAGAATGAAGCATCCAAAAAACCCCTAACTTAACTGTTCAGAGAACTTCTGGGTTGGTAAACAAGTGGAGGTAGAGGGTGGTAAGACGGTATATCCCCGATACCTTGCACTATGCATCTCTGCTAGCTGGCTGTTCCAGAGTTGTATCCTTTTCTAATACCCTGGTAATCTATTAAGCAAACTGCTTTCCTGAGTTCTGTGAGTTATTCTAGCAAATCATCAAACCTGAGGGGGAGGTTGTGGGAACCTCCAAATTACAGCTGGTTGGTCAGAAACACAGGTGACAACCTGAACCTGCAGTTGGTATCTGAAGTAAGGAGGAGGGGAACAGTTTTGTGGGACTGAGCCCTTAAACTGTGAGGTCCATGCTAACTTCAGGTACTGTCATCACTGAACTGAAGGCCATCCAATTGGTTTCACGTTGGAGAATTAATTGGTATAGAAAAAACACCCACCTGTCTAGTATCAGAAATGAAGTGGTGGGAACAGTAGTAAAGGAAACAGAGTTTTCTTTACACAAATCTGAGGTGGTATAACAAAAATACCCACTTCAGAGATGAGGAGCATCTTGCCTAAGGCTAAATATCTAGGAAATGGGGGGAAGCTGGGATTCAATCCTAGGAACCTGACTCCAATCCAAGTTGACAGGTATGATTAGTGAGTGTCACTTCTGCACTGTGCATACACTTCCACCGTTGCATGAATCATCTAGTAGGGTAATCTTTTTACCATTACATTCTTCACTCTTTAAAGACAAGAGAACATGTATTATTCATTCACTTATCCCCAACACTATCATGCTAAAGGTACTCAATAAATATTTAATAAACAAAGCACTGAAAATCATTTCTAAAATGAATAGTGGTATCTCAGCAAACTAATTTTACTTATTATGATACAGGCCTTTGACCCTCTTAGTTTAGTAACACTTCATATCAAGCATGAATGCCCTCTTGATTTCTGGATCTTGACCCCTACTAAAACCTAGCTGAAGGAGAGCATCTTATTAAACTCATTAACAATGAGGTCAATAAGACTGGTAAAAGTTACTAAGGCCTATTTCCTGGTAACAGGCAGCAAAGCTTTAAGACAGTGGAATAAGCATCCAATAGTAAAATATGGGATGTTCATTAGCAAAAAAAAGGCTTTTAGAGCAAGAGATCTTTTTGGCAAACCATTTTCAAGTGACTCCATGTAAGCAGAGTGCTCTTCTCAGATCAGCATTATACAAAAACAAGTTTCAGCAACTAAGAGCCTGTTTTCTTAGAAAAGGAATCAGTCGCTGCACTTCCAAGGTTTCCAATGTTACAAATCCTTACATTTTCTTATAACGTCTTCATATACTATATACCTAATCTAATCAGTGATGTCAACAAAGATGATACAAAGAAAGACAAGTGAAATACAACAAAAATGATCACTGCTCATATGGAAAATTTTTCAGGAAAAAAAATAATAGTTTTAGTGTTACAGCTACCATATTTTCCATTTCTCATAAACATTTCAGAAGGATAAGTTTTAGGGCAAACTGCTTAGGCTTAATTCCTGATCTATCACCTAATAACAACCCTCCTGTGCCTAACAGTTTATCTAAAAAATGGGGTTAATAAAGCTACTTACACCTCAACAGTGGCAGGCTACAGTCCAAGGGGTCACAAAGAGTCAGACACAACTGAGCAACTAACACTACACTTCATCTCAACAGAGTTGTACTGAGGAGGTACACCATGTAGGACACTCCCTTTAAATGATGGCTGCATCATTACTATTGCTCATAGTAACAGTCAGGGAAGTTGCTACTGTTCTTTCCAACAAGAATGGAGAGATCTCCTTGAATATACAGAATATGGAGTAGAAAACACAGAAAAACCTCATCATAGAAGGTAACACAGTTGACATTTATAGAATACTCCACCCAACAAATGCAGAATACATGTTCCCTACGAATACTCTTGGAACATTCACCAAAATAGGCCATGTCTTGGATAAGTAAGTCTCAACAACTTAAAAAGATTCAAATCTCAGAGTATGTTCTCTGTTCAAAATGAAATTAAAAATCAGATTAAGAAAGATATCTAAAAATTCTGCATATATCTGGAAATTAAACAATGTATTTCCAAAGAACTCACATATCACAAAAGAAATAACATGGGAAATCAGAATATACATTTCAAATTTATGAGCACACAAAAGATCGAGTTTTTGTGGGTACAGCTAAAGCAGAAGTTAGAAGGAAATTATAATCTTAAAAATTAAAAGATTTTAGGGAAAAAAGATATTAGTAAAAAAATGTTTTTCAAAATCTTCACATGAAGAAACTAAACAAGTTAAATCCAAAGAACAAAAAAAGGAAATAAAAAAGAAAACAAAAAGAATCAACAGAAGAAAAAACATAAAAACAATAGAGAAATGAATGTGCCCCAAATTTGGTTCCATGGGGAAGAATGAAAATCAATAAAATCAATATACTTCAAGGTAGGCTGATTAAAAAAAACACAAGGGAGAATATATAAATTAACAGTATCAGAAATAAAAGCAGATCATAGAGATTCTAAAGACATTAAAAATAAAAAGGGAATATTTTAAGCAATAAATTAAATATCCTTGATTAAACTGAAGATTCCTTGAAAGACAAGGATCACCAAAAAATGACTCTAGAGGAAATAAAAATAATAATAAACAGAGTAACATAGCATCTACTAAAGAAATTAAATTATACCATTGGTCAGAATCTGCCTGCAACTCAGGAGACCTGGGTTCAATTCCTGGGTCAGGAAGATCTCTTGGAGAAGGGCATGGCAACCCACTCCATTATTCTTGCCTGAAGAATTCCAGGGACATAGGAGCCTGGTGGGCTACACTCCATGGAGTCACAAAGAGTCAGACAACAACTGAGCAATTAACGCTTTCACTTTCTTTCACTTTGCAAAGTTAGAAGGGCTTCCCAAGTAGTGCAGTGGTAAAGAATCCACCTCCCAATGTAAGAGACATGGATTCGACCTGTGGGTTGGGAAGATCCCCTGGAGTAGGAAATGGCAACACATTCCAGTATTTTTGTCTGTGAAATGCCACAGACCGAGAAGCCTGGCGGGCTACAGTCCATGTGGTCAAAAAACTAACACACAATCGAGCGACCAAGTACAAAGTTAGAAATGTCTTCTTATTTTACATTAATTTAAATCAGTTTCACATTTAATGGAGCTGAGTACTACAAGTGAGTCTAATTTAATCTTTTTAATTCATATGAAATGACGTCAAATAGGTTTTTTTTTTTTTTTTTTGCCTCAAATACTATTTTTCTAATTACTAAGAAATCTTATGGTACTTATGACTTAGTCACTCAATATCAGCAATTTTAAAAAATATAAAAATAACACTTAATAATAAAAATCCACTCATATATTCTTTATTTTTAAGTAAATATAAATTCCAGTACTCTTGCAAGATAAACAAGAGTACTGGAATTTACATATTTACATAATTAGATGTATGTGTATAGTATATGAAGCCTAACTGAGCAATGATAAGTTTTTGTAATATGAAAATGGTTAAGTGGTTTCTGTATTTGTTCACTGCACTGATGCTTGCTTTCACATTACTTTTTGCATATTACAGTATATGAAGCAACAAGCATTTTTAAATTTGGGAGAGAGGGAGCACTAAATAGGATATGAGAAATTCCTATCACTCAAACAGAATATTTCATTCTGATTTCATACAATAGATACTGTTAGAATTCAAATTATTTTCCACAGTAACATTCTCCCTTCATTTACAAAAAGGGTGTTTTACATACTAACACTGCTTAAGAACTTAAGAATTTCACAGAAACCCTAATTTTGTTCATCTAATATTAAAATCACTATATGCTGCTGCTGCTGCTGCTAAGTCGCTTCAGTCGTGTCTGACTCTGTGCGACCCCATAGACGGCAGCCCACCAGGCTCCCCCGTCCCTGGGATTCTCCAGGCAAGAACACCAGAGTGGGTTGCCATTTCCTTCTCCGAAAATAACTGTATAACCTTACTAATAAGTCAAACAACACATTCATATAATATTACATAGGTAAAAAGAACTATAACAATCAGTTATTACTTGGAAACTTTTTCACTATTACTTTCTATAGATAGATTTCTGTGCTCTTTCTTTTTGGTTTTATATGCCTTTGACTGTGTGGATTACAATAAACTGTGGAAAATTCTTTAAGAGATGGGAATACCAGACCACCTGACCTGCCTCTTGAGAAACCTATATGCAGGTCAGAAAGCAATAGTTAGAACTGGACATGGAACAACAGACTGGTTCCAAATAGGAAAAGGAGTACATCAAGGCTGTATATTGTCACCCTGCTTCTTTAACTTATATGCAGAGTACATCACAAGAAACACTGGGCTGGAGGAAGCACAGGCTGGAATCAAGATTGCTGGGAGAAATATCAATAACCTCAGATCTACAGATGACACCACCCTTATGGCAGAAAGTGAAGAAGAACTAAAGAGTCTCTTGATGAAAGTGAAAGAGGAGAGTGAGAAAGTTGGCTTAAAGCTCAACATTCAGAAAACTAAGATCATGGCACCTGGTCCCATCACTTCATGGGAAATAGATGGAGAAACAGTGGAAACAGTGTCAGACTTTATTTTTGGGGGCTCCAAAATCACTGCAGATGGTGACTGCAGCCATGAAATTAAAATACGCTTACTCCATGGAAGGAAAGTTATGACCAACCTAGACAGCATATTAAAAAGCAGAGATATTACTTTGCCAACAAAGGTCTGTCTTGTCAAAGCTATGGTTTTTCCAGTGGTCATGTATGGATGTGAGAGTTGGACTATCACGAAAGCTGAGCGCCAAAGAATTGATGCTTTTGAACTGTGGTGTTGGAGAAGACTCTTGAGAGTCCCTTGGACTGCAAGGAGATCCAACCAGTCCATCCTAAAGATCAGTCCTGGGTGTTCATTGGAAAGACTGATGTTGAAGCTGAAACTCCAATATTTTGGCCACCTGATGCGAAGAGCTGACTCACTGGAAAAGACCCTGATACTGGGAAAGATTGAGGGCAGGAGGAGAAGGGGATGACAGAGGATGAGATGGTTGCATGGCATCACCGACTCGATGGACATGGGTTTGGATGAACTCCAGGAGTTGGTGATGGACAAGGAGGCCTGGTGTGCTGCGGTTCATGGAGCGCAAAGAGTCGGACACGACCAATCAACTGAACTGAACTGAATCGTATATAAAAGAAAAGTTTTTGATGATTTAATATTTCTATTAAGTATGTTGATACTTTACAGGTACCATTATATGTTTCTAAAACAAATTTCTATATAATTTTACTAGCTGTTTTTTTCAACTGACATTAATCTTACATATTCACTGGAAGGACCGATGCTGAAGCGGAAGCTCCAATACTTTGGCCACCTGATGCAAAGAACTGACTCACTGGAAAAGACCCTGACGCTAGGAAAGATTGAAGGCAGCAGGAGAAAGGGACAACAGAGTATGAGATGATTGGATGGAAGCACCGACTGGATGGACATGAATTTTGAGAAATCTCCAGGAATTGTTGATGGACAGGAAGGCCTGGCATACTGCAGTCCACGGGGTCACAAAGAGTTGGACACAACAGAGCGACTGAACTGAATCTTACACATGCATTTTACAAATACTCTATTGTTAAGTCTAAATATCATTTGATTATCTGAAGAATTTTATTGCTTTTTATTGCTATTTAAGGAATTACACTGGCATTAAAGAAAAAATAGTAGAAAACAATATATGAAAAGAACAAAAAGATCCTACCTGTTTTAACCTCATGAAGAAAGTCTCCGTGAAAGTTTTTCTGCTGAAATACCAAAATCGCTCATTTGCAGGGTACACACGTACTACTGTCTCCAGGAGAAAGCGGACTGGCTCCACCACCTCTGTGACTACCATATCCACTGCCACGGTCATGTATACTCGTTTATCTGCAGTAGAAATGTTCTGTGTTTTATGCTAATTTTATTACTACTTGATTGAGAAAACAAAGTTAAAGAACTTAGGTTCTTTATACTCACGTTACCCTCTATGTTTAAGTGCTTTACTGACACATAGATTGACAAAAGTAATCAAGTTTCCCAAGTACATTTCTCAATTCTCCTAATCCCATCTTAATGAAAAGACTAAATCTTCTCTGATGATTTTAATTTTTCCTTCCCAAAATCAGGCCCTTAATATAAAAAATAAAAATTTCGAATGTCTTTTACACTAAAACTATCTTTCAGGTTGCCCCCCCAACAAAACAAACAAAAAACACTAGAAACAGAAAATCACAAAAATTTGCCCTTCATTCAATAAAAAAAAGATACTAGAAATTATTAGGTTTGTTTGATGAGTTGCATGGGAAGGAATGTCAAATCAGAAGAGACATTCAACCTTCACTTCGTTCAATTTGCTTGCAAAATTTTTATTAAAATGATTCAATGTTGTATGCTTTAAGGGAAGTCTCTAGGGATTTGTTAATACCCACAATGTCCATAATATATATTTACTCTCAGGAAAATCACTGACCAAAGCTCTAATGAAATAGCTCTGTGTAATTTTCATATATATATATATATACATACTCTCTGCATACATAACGTATAAAATATTCTCTGTATATACTCCATGTATACACACAGTATATTTATACATACTATAAATATATTACAAATATACATATACTATTTATAGTATATATACACTACAAATATATGATATAGTGAAAGTCTCTCAGTTGTGTCTGACTCTTTGTGACCCCATGGACTATACAGTTCATGGAATTCTCCAGGCCAGAATACTGGAGTGGGTAGCCTTCCACTACTCCAGGGGATCTTCCCAACACAGGGATCAAACCCAGGTCTCTGACATTGTAGGCGGATTCTTTACCAGCAGAGCCTTAAGGAAAGCCTATACTCTATATATAGCATACAAAAGACTCTATATATACACTATATATATATATAAATATACTCCAGCATTCTTGCCTGCGAAATCCCATGGACAGAGAGGAGCCTGGCAGGCTATAGTACACAGGGTCGCAAAGAGTTGGACACAACTTTGCGCCTGAGCATATACTATAAATATATATATAATATATATCAGAGCCCTGGCAAGTGCTTTTTTAGACAACAAGAGTATACGCTTGTAAGTCAACGTTTCAGCTACCATTTAAAATGCTTACTTGCTACAGCCTCCTTTAAATTTTAATCTGGAATCTTCTAGGCCAGTGTCTATTGGTTTTCTTTAGTTTCACTATGATAGGCTGATGGACAACTGGGAGTTGGTGATAGACAGGGAACCCTGATGTGCTGCAGTCCATGGGGTCACAAAGAGTTGGACATAACTGAGCGACTGAACTGAACGGATGATAGGCTGATATGGACTTGATTTACCCTTTTGAAATTCATTGGGCTTTTTGAACCTGTGGTTTCATTATTCCATATAACTGCATTATTTTTAAATTATTTTAAAATTTAAAAATATATTTCATCTGCAATTGTCAGTTCTGTTAAAAGGAAAGTTCAAATAATCAAGCCTACCATTAGAAGAAACCTTCAATAATTTCTTTTTAACCATTATACAACATTTAAAATCAACTATACTTCCATTAATACAATTAAACTCAACAAAAGATGTATTACATTTGTACTAAATGCAAGCATTCTATATGCCAAGTCAAGAGAAACTGAGATTCTCTCAACACTGTATCAGGATGTTATTTTGATATAGAATTATATAGTTTAACTGAACAAATAAATTTTCAAATAAATTATTTTTAATTGACAACCAAATAGGTGTTAAAATACAAAATGAAACTGAACTGTGTTACATTAAAAACAGATAAAAACTGCTTTTATAAGTTATTGTTTGAAATTTCTGTATTTTATTCATCAAAATTATCAGCTGGCTTATTTTTCCATTTTCATGTTGATTTTCTGAATGATTAAAAGGAAGAAGTTTATAGACTGATATTCACAAGTCTGCATCCAGAAATAACAAACTGTGGGTGTAAAGATTATTTATTCCTAATATATGAAAACCTAAATTTTACATAGTCATCGTTGTTTTTCTCTTTTTAGCCCTCATTTTGAAATAGCTTGATGTGTGATCAAATGCATGCAATTTATGGAAGTGGTAAATACTCCTGTTAAATTCAAGAATAATTATAATTTACTGTTCTTCATTAATATCTTTCCATATCCATATTCACTAATGCTCCTGTCTTTAACCAAAAGTCTATTGTGGATATAAAGTAAATAATATTAAACTGAAGATCAAGCAAACTGATCCAGATTTTCTCAATATAAATTATTGTGTTGAATCACAGTAAAGCATTTAGTAGAAGATTATAACTCATGAAGGGCTTCCCTGGTAGCTCAGTTGGTAAAGAATCCACCTGCAATGCAGGAGGTTCGACCCCTGGTTCGACCCCCGGATTGGGAAGATCCTCTGGAGAAAGATAAGCTACCCACTCCAGTATTCTTGGGCTTCCCTGGTGGCTCAGCTGGTAAAGAATCTGCCTGCAATGCAGGAGACCTGGGTTCAATCCCTGGGTTGGGAAGATCCCCTGGAGAAGGGAATAGCTACCCACTCCAGTATTCTGGCCTGGAGAATTCCACAGACAGTATAGTCCATGGGGTCTCAAAAGAGCAGGACACAACTGAACAACTTTCACTATAACTCCATGAGATGAAACTAAATTTTAGTTTAAAGGCAGACAGTAGAGAAGAAAACAACAAAAAACCACATGGGCAATGAACAGATATCTAGATAGAGGAGGAATAAAAATAAAAACAAGGAGAAAAATGAAAAATGAGCCTATTTATCATGTATAAATTCTGTTTAACACTAGATATATTAACAAAATGAAAAAATAAAAAGCTTGAAAAAAAGTATTTGCCACAAATGAAATCTTAAATATACATTACTAAATGCCCAAAGGTCAAAAGACTGGAATAAACAATTAGTAAATTTAAAAAAAATATATATATATATATAAGTAATCTGTAATATAAAGAAAAAAAAGTTAAAATAGATATCAAAGATATGCAAAAATTCCAGAATTTTCTTTCATCATTTTTTTCATATTCTCTCTTTTCCCCTACAAATAAAACAACGCTATTATGACACATGAAACACTAAGCCCAAATACTTTCCTAAATAATGTAATAAAATTAATCCACATATCCTTGGAGGGCTTTCTTCTGAATAGTGGAGGTTATCCCCACTGATACATAAAGTATGAAAAGAAGAATAACTCCATTTAAAATAAGTACCAGAATATTTTTTAAACATGGCAAAACAATATTGTCCATAGTGCAAATTTTATAATAAATATTGAGTAATCTTTTAGGAAAAGTCACCTTTTGGGGTTTCTTCATTAAGTGCCAGAAATATTGGTGCATTGGGGTTCCACATGCCAGTGATAACATAAGCTCTCCCATCACAGCTCTTTCCCATGGATTCCTATGACATTTCAAACAGAAATCACTGAGAATATTTACACCCCCAAAATCATCATGTTAACTTGTAAGTATATCTTACTTTAAGCAATTCAATTAATTAAATTTGAATTTACACTCAGGGCATTTATTTTCTTGGTAAATTTTTTTCACTCTACAGAAGCATTTCTTTAAATATTAAATTCTCCTGCAGCTTTCTCCAGCATTTCTATTTAGAGACACATACTCTAAGATAAAAGGTATGCCCTTACATGCTGACTCACAAAAACACAGTATTGGTATGAAGTTTTATTTAACTTTATCTTAGGCTGGTTGTCAAAATCTCACATACCCAGACATACAAGGATATATAAAGTGAGAATTAAGCTAATCACAGGAAAATATTAAAATTTTTCTTCTAATGTTCTAATTTTTAACTTATTCTTAAAATAACTAATTACCTTTGTCACAATTAACACCTTTAAAGTTAATACTTTTCTATTGTCTATATGCCAGATATATGGACACTTTCTTACAATCATAAATCAACATTAGGAGACTAATACCGGTTTGTATCTATACCCAAGACTGTTAACTATCTTCCTCTACCCTTATATTTATTCTCCTTCTTCCATTCTCTCCTTCTCTTCTCTTCTTCCTCTTCACTTCCTCCACCCCTTAAGACTTTCACCAAGCCAGCTCTTGATTCTCACTAAAGCAGAAACTTCTATAGTGAAAGCAAGAACACATGCAGTTGTGTATATGTATGTGTATGTGGTGTGGGGGAGCTTAAAGGCTGTCCCAAGGGAGAAAAGCACACAGTACACAAACATAGCATTTGCAAAAGAATATTATTATCTACAATACTTTCAATTTTCTGTACCAATTTCCTCATATTATGAATGGAGAGCGCTAAAAAGTTCAGGCTAAAAGACAAAAAAGTTTTTTTTTCAGTATTTCCCACACAGAGATGCTTCTCTGAATCCTTATGAAACTATTTCAGTCAGTTGGTAATTAGTATGCACATTTTTCTAGTGTACTGGTGATAGTTCACTGACCAGACTATAAAGCAGAGGAGAAAAACACTCAAGACCATGTAAAGGAAATCCACCCAGTACCTCCAATGCACTTATATATTCATATTCATTCTCTTTCCCTGTCTCCCTCCCTTCCATGTGCCTATCCTCTCTCTCTACTGTCTAATTAGACTCCCATTCAGAGCAAGAATGAGCACCTGACCCCAAAATATCTAGTTCATTTCTGGACAAGAGCTTATGCTATGCTTGAGTCCAAAAAATGAGCTAGACCAATCAAATTCTTTCTTTCAATTAACAAACACCAAAGAAAGTGGGCAGTCAGCAGTGGGGCTGAAAGGTTTTGATACAAAAATGACAGATCACATGCAGAATGAAGTTATAACTGAATTTAAGGTAGGGGAAAATATATAAAGAACAGCAGAGTATTAGTAAACTGCTAAAGTGTTAAGCAAGAAATGGAGAAAACACAAAAAACTCCTTAAAAATAGTGAATCATGTAGTCAAAAAAACAAAGGCACATATAAAGGAGGTGAGTTGAAGGGGCAGAAAGAGTGGGGAACCTAGAGAGAAGGGCAAAGAAGAGACAGGGAGGGAGAGAAAGGGCAAGGAGGGAAAAGGCGAGGACAGGGAAAAAAGGAAAGAGGCAGGCAATGGAGGGAGGAAGGGAGGGGGAGAGAGAAGGTGGTGCAGAAAGAGAAAAGGGAGCAGAGCACCAGAAGCTGTGAGAACAGGGGCAGCTCCTAAGAAAGAGGCTCACTGAAAGAGCAAGCCCATGCGGGGCGGGGAAGCAGACAGAAAGAGACCAGACAGAGACCACTGTTCAGGTTCAGGTCTAATTTCATCAAGGTCAAGTACCTTTTTTGTTCTTCAGGTGCTCTAAGTGAATCTTTGTTCCCTGTAAGCAAAACAGCCTAACCAAATCAAACATATTTTTATTTCTCTTTAGTCTTCACAACCACAAAAATACTGTCTCATACATTAAAAGCCTTCAGTAAGTTTCTCCTCAAGTCACTTCTGTTATTGTACTTGATATTTTCTATTACATAGTCTGGCTTGCTCCCATCCCCTTATGAAGAGACTTTCACAATCTTTGCTCTAGAGTTCTTTCCCAGCTCCTCTGCAGGCCTTCCCTCCCCCAAGAAGGCTGACAAGATCAGGGACATCAGGGAAAAGACATCTGGACAACAAACACCTCTGCCCCGAAGAGGCCAGGCTGGAACCACCAGACGCCCTCCTCTTAAGAAAATAAACCAGGAAATAGAAACAGAATACGGCACTTTGCAATGGAACATAAGCTGAAGAATCACATACAAAGCCATGAATAAACTACTGTCAAGTTATGAGTAAGCCGAAGCTATGAGGTCAAGTAGGGACAGCAGGGTAAAGCACACAGATGTTATCAGGAGAAGGAGACAACACACAAAGAAACGTAAGTTCTCGCTAATCCATTCATTCCTTAAGCAAATATGAGCCTACTATGAGTTACACTCTATGCCTGTGAGTATCCAACAAAGAAAACAAGAGAATGGTCCTGACTTTACGGAGTTGACAGGCTAATGATTTCCAAACAGTAAAATCAAGTTAGTGGATTATGATCACACTTTTAAATCAAGTAGAAGAAAAAAATAACAGATTTCATCAAACATGAATTATTTCATAAATTTCACTATTTCTTAAATTTCATAATTTAAGAATTATTTCATAAAAATTTTACTACAGCTTTTTTAACATTTATAAGTGTGTTAGATTATAATGTAAATTTTATTTCTGTGAGTCCAACTACTGGTCTAGTGTCTCAATAGTTAATTATGAAGATCCACAAACTTTCTGAACTTCCCTGGTGGCTCAGACAGTAAAAGCATCTGCCTATAACGCGGGAGACGCAGGTTCAATCCCTGGGTCGGGACAATCCCCTGGAGAAGGAAATGGCAACCCACTCCAGTACTCTTGCCTGGAAAATCCCATGGACAGAGGAACCTGGTAGGCTACAGTCCGTGGGGTCGCAAAGAGTCAGACTCGACTGAGCAACTTCACTTTCTTTCACTTCTTTCACAAACTTTCTGAGGCATCTCTAGGATTATAAGTTGTGTTCCAGTTCCATGAAATCTGACTCTACTCAGTTTTCACCTCTTTTTGGTACTTTCCTGTTCAGCTTTTCCTAGGTATTGATGGTTATAAATCAAAAATTCTCATTTCCTTATTCCTACACTACAAGTATCTTCAAAACTATTCTCACTACTGGGAGAAAATTCAGAGTCCATTATCTGCACCACCCCAAAAGAACTTAATTAATTTTATTTATATGTGATTTTGTTTATATACTATGCATAATATATATAAGTAATTCGGCTGACTAAAAATATATTTTGTTTATAAATATAGCTTTCTTTTTCATGTATCTTTTATATTAAACAAAATTTATAAATGTATAGAAAAGTCTCAGCTCATCCTGCTCACTTAGCATTCAGGGAACAAAGTATGCACTGCTCAAAAATTATTCAAGTCAAACAGAAAAGCCTCATAAATTCTGAAGTTCAATTGTACCCTTTTTCAAAGTTTGTCAGAATAAAGTGCAAGGGGAAATCTGTTTTCAAAGAGTTCACATACTTGGATATGTCATAGAAGTATTAATATCTTGCTCTAGAGGGCAGAACTAAGACACATGAGGCAAAGTTACAAGGAATATGATTTCAGGTGATTACAAAGGTGTAACCTGTAATAACCACAACTGTCCCACAGTCTTCATTATAAGGTAATGAGTTCATTTTTATTAGATGTAGTCTGGTTAAGATACCACAAAGATTAATAACATTGGGTAACAACAAATCACAACTGCTGATAATTGTACATACAAACCCTCCAACTTGATCAACTGTTTGTTGCACTGGTAAGCCCACTGCTCCCTCCAGGAGCTTCAGTGCTGACAAGCCTTTGATTTCAGTATGGACTCATTAAGGTGGAGGGATGCACTACAAGTGAGGGGGGATCAGAAGCTCACGCCAGGTCTCTACATCTCTGCCAGTGATTCATCTTAATCTTTTAAACTCTGCAAGATCATTACTAATTAGGATCTAGGACCTGATAAGTATTTAATGTCCTTGAAACTACCTCCTCACAGAATTTTCAGGGCTCCAAAATGTTATGTCTTGCCTTAAGCAAAACCACCTGCATTACTGATATGCTGTAAAAATGGATGGAAGAGAGATGAACCAATAGCTAATCTGTTTAACCAATAGCTAAATGTAACTGGTTGTGCTTACCTTACCTACCCAAGCAATGCTTCCTCGCTATTTCTGTGGCTCACTGCACCAACTCTATGACAGCATTTAACCCAATGATATCATTACAGATTTAAAGATCTATTTCCATCACAAGATTATGAACCCAAAGATGTCAGACCTTTATAACCATACCTATAATGCCAGCACTCCACACGATATTTAGCATACAATTAGGTGCTCAAAAATGCTGAATAAACCATCCTGCTACCACTAAAAAATCAATTATCATGAAATAAAGAAAAAGTTGATATAATTTGTGATATTTAAATGACATTTGCAAAATACAGCTGAAAGGAGAACATGTAGTGCTACCTTAAAAAAAAAATCTCACTTAAGTAAAGAACTGTATACTTATACTAAAATAACTATTTCTTACAACATTTCTAAACCATGAACTGGATGTTTTCATTAACTACACTATTAACAGGTATTTGTCAAGATGGCTTGCCATTTTTACATCAAAAATCAACTCTTGAATATATATTAACCTTCAAGGGCATTCCTTAAATGAATACCACTCCCACAATAAATATACTTTGCTAATGAAAGGTAATCAAGAAGGAAAAATACAGAAAGGGAAATGCTTTAAAGAAAACAAATGCATCCATCACAATACTCAAATTAATATCAATAACACTGCATTAAAATAAATGAAAGGAATCATATCCATTTTGGATATGCCTGTTATAATCATGTACTTGTTATTTTTGGCTTAAAAGGGTTTTTTCCTAAGAAGTCAAACAGATGAGTGGATGAACTTTTTCATAACACTATCCTTTTATCTGCTTTCAACTTGCATGTGATTCTTTCTACAAAATTTTTTAACTCCTAAGTTTCTCCCTCATTAGAAATTTTAAGTATGGGGTTCCAAATTAAATGACTACTATCACACAGCTGAAAGTTAGAAGTAATTTTGACAAAATGACAAGATTTCAAAATAGAATATACTTTAAGAACATAAAATAACTATCATCTATACTTGGTTAAGGTGCTAAAGATTTTCATTACCATATCCAGTAAATGCATGTCACTGTTCTTCACGTTTCGACCTGGGCTTAATAACATTCCAAAACATCTGAAAATATTGGGGGGAAAAAAAGAAGAAATGAGGTATCAAGAATATATAGAAGCCCAGTGAGCAAAAGCCTTTTAATAGTAACTATACAATCTGTCTAGCTCTATACTTACAAATAACATTTTTTAGAGAAACATCACAAATAAGAATCCATCAAGATACATAATAAAATCACACAGAAATAAATTATTTAAATTCCCAGATCTCTATTTCTGCTTCTGAAAGATTACCAATGAACAGAAACTGTGATAAAAATAGCCACAAATTGTTAACTGAAACAAAATACATACTGAGACATGAACTAATTTCTAGGTAAAAATTAGAGATTGTTTGCCTTAGAGTTATTCCAAACATACTGATCAAGATCAACTAACCTAATTAAATTAAAAGTAAGAAAACTTTAAAAAATTTGAATAAAACACTGTACTCTCTCTTTGCATCAAGCCACGTTAATACAGGCAATCACCTGGCCCTCCACAGGCATGTTCACTGAGTAGACTATCAATACTGTATCTTCAGTTTGAAAAAAAAAAGTTATATGAAACTCATTACTAAAAAATGCTATTATACTAGTGAAGATACTATCCAGAATATAATATATTATTAAATACTTATTCTGTGCCTCCTGATACTAAGGAAGTTTTAGGAATCCAATTAACACTATCACTTTATTTGTAAAGGGTTTTCATCAACTATAAAATTCAGTTACACCTAACAGTTCTTTATATTTGTTATGGTATTATTATTTTTTCTTTACTGTTAGCAAACGTAAACTCCTCTTATACTCAAGAGGCAATGTGATCTATCCACAGTGCGCCTCTCTCTGCCAACAACGTATACCCACACTTTCTAGAATAGTTTCTATTACAGCTTTCCAAATGTTAAAAATATGCTACAGAGCATTTTATAAAAGGAGTAAAGAATATAAACAAACTAAATGTAAGATTTTTTAAATTTCAAAATAATGGCAGCTGAGCAGGCAATACTAAATCTGATCCTTGTTTTCCAAAGGTTTACTTTTCCAGTGGCAGGGTTTTTCCTTCCATAAACAAGACAGAGAGTGGTCCTATGCAAATATGAGCTTAGTAAGTGGTAAAACAATATTTACTTCCTGTAAATATTTGAGGATACCTTCTAGAAGTCATGTAAAAATGATCAAGTATATAATAAAGATACAACAAAGTCAGTAAGCTTTGAGGAAAACCTTCCAAACACACTATTGTGAGCAAAATATAATCAACTAAAATAGAGATAATTATAACCTAATACTCTTAATTTTAATATGCTTCCTATACATTGCTATGAACTTTGAACTCACATAACAAACACTGTCTATACAAATTAAATATTAATTTATCAGCTACTTCATTGTACTATTTCTAACTGTGCCTTAAATTCTTTATAACTACGGAAAACAGAGTGGAGATTCCTTTAAAAACTGAGAATAGAACTGCCACACGACCCAGCAATCCCACTGCTGGGCATACACCCTGGGAAAACCAGAACTGAAGGAGACAAGTATACTCCAATGTTCACTGAAGCACTGTTCACAACAGCTAGGACATGGAAGTAACATAGATGTCCATCAACAGACAAGTGGATAAACAAGTTGTGGTATAAATGCACAATGGAATATTCCTCAGCTATAAAAAGGAATGCATTTGAGTCAGTTCTAATGAGGTGGATGAAACTGGTGCCTATTATACAGAGTGAAGTGAGTCAGAAAGAGAAAGACAAATACTGTATGCATGTATATGGAATGGTTTTTTTCCAGTAGTCATGTGTGGATGTGAGAGTTGGACTATAAAGAAAGCTTCGCGCCAAAGAAATGATGCTTTTGAACCGTGGTGCTGGAGAAGACTCCTGAGAGTCCCTTGGACTGCAAGGACATCCAACTAGTCCATCCTAAAGGAAATCAGTCCTGAATATTCTTTGGAAGGACTGATGCTGAAGCTGAAACTCCAATACTCTGGCCACCTGATGCGACGAACTGAGTCATTGGAAAAGACCCTGATGCTGGGAGGGATTGGGGGCAGGAGGAGAAGCAGAAAACAGAGGATGAGATGGTTGGATGGCATCACTGACTCGATGGACATGAAGTTTGAGCAAGCTCCAGGAGTTGATGATACACAGAGAAGCCTGGCGTGCTGCAGTCCTTGGGGTCACAAAGTGTCAGACACGTCTGAGCGACTGAACTAACTGAACCGACGGAATTTAGAAAGACGGTAACGACAATCCTACAGGCAGGGCAGCAAAGGAGACACAGATGTAAATAACAGACTTTTACACTCAGTGGGAGAAGGCAAGGGTGGGATATTTGAGAGAATAGCATTGAAACATGTACATTACCATATGTAAAATAGATGACCAGCAAAAGTATGATGTATGAAGCAGGACACCAAAAGCTGGTGCTCTGAGACAACCCAGAGGATGGAGTGGGGAGGGAGGAGGTAGGGGAGTTCAGGATGGGGGGACACATGCATCCCTGTGGCCAATTCATGTTGATGTATGGCAAAAACCATCACAATATTGTAAAGCAATTATCCTCCAATTAAAATAAATTAATTAATTTAAAACAATTTAGTTTCTCCAACTAAAACATCAGATCAATGCGGACAAAGACATGTCTTACGTTCTCTACATATTTTGCTTCAGCTTGCATCTCTCATGGGTGTTTTATTTCTTCTATTACAGGATTTGGGGTTGGTTTATTTATTTACTTATTTATTTTTTTATTTGGTTGTGATGGATCTTATTTGTGGCATGTGGGATCTAGTTCCCTGATGAAGGATCAAACCCGGGCCCCCTGCATTGGAAGCACAGAGTTTTACTCACTGGCCCACCAAGGAAGTCCTAATTATACTGTTTTTAAGTTACAAAGGGCTTTCCTTGTAGCTCAGCTGGTAAAGAATCTGCCTTCAAAGCGGGAGACCTGGGTTCGATTCTGGGTTGGGAAGATCCCCTGGATAGGGGAAAGGCTATCTACTCCAGCATTCTGGCCCAGAGAATACCATGGACTGTATAGTCCATGGGGTCTCAAAGAGTTGGACATGACTGAGCGATCTTCACTTTCATTTAAGTTACAAAACTATCATATAGTCACTGTAAAAAGCTAAAGAATACCAAAGTGTGTAGGGAATTTCTCCTTCATCTCTAATCTCAGCCCCTTCAGGAACCAATACTAAGGGTTTAACAAGTACTGTCCCTACTTTTCTTTTGCTTGTTTTAAAAATTAAAGTTTTATACTGTTTGTCAGGATTCCCTGATAGCTCAGTTGGTAAAGAATCATCCTGCAATGCAGGAGACCCCAGTTCGATTCCTGGGTCAGGAAGAGCCCCTGGGGAAGGGATAGGATACCCACTCCAGTATCCTTGGGCTTCCCTTGTGGCTCAGCTGGTAAAGAACCCACCTGCAATGTGGGAGACCTGAGTTCTACCCTGGGTTGGGAAGATCCCCTGGAGAAAGGAAAGATACCCACCCCAGTATTCTGTCCTGAAGAACTCCATAGACTGTATAGTCCATGGGGTCGCAAAGAGTCAGACACAACTGAGCAACTTTCACTTCACTGTTTGTCAACACGAAGTGACAACAGTGTGACCTTAGTGAAAGCACCTATCCCCTTGGGCCTCTGCTTCCTCTTCTACAAAATAGGAGAAGTGCAACACATGAACTCCAAGGATTCTTCCAGCATTAAAACTGCGTAATTGTTTTCTATCAAGCTATAATAGTCATTTACAAAATTATATTTCATTAAAGCACAACATGATTCCTATGGAGACAAGCTGGGTCTATTAGGAATAACATCTCAGTAATTAGATATTATTAGTACCACAAACACCTAATGTGAATATTAAGTGCTTCACTAGGGAATTCAAAGCATTAACCCTTCTCTTATTAACTCTATAAATAATGTTTTAAGCAAACTGCTATTACACCTATTTTTTTTCAAGGAGCTCACAATCTAGTATGGGAGGAAAATAACAGACAATTACAACCTGTATGGTAAGTTCTATGATAGCTGTTAGTACAGAGCACAAAGCACAGAGAAGACACATCCAACATTATTTATTGGCCCAAAATTTGAAATCAAACCTCCTGAGAATAAGATGATAGTGTTATCATATTAATAATTACCATATTATAGCAGCTGTTTATTGAATGCTTTCAGGCATTTACTATACTGTTGCATCCACATTTTAAAACCAACCGCCATATAACAAATGACAAAACTGGTTTCCAGAAAGTAGAAGTGTTTTGTTCAAACCACATAACTAGTAGGCCATGACTCTGACTCCAAAACTGCATAGTCACTTAACGTTATAATTTGTCACTTTCTGGCCTATCAGTCATTGTTGTTCAACTGCTAAGTCATGACCAATTCTTTTCAATCCCATGGACTGCAGTATGCCAGGCTCTTCTGACCTTCACAATCTCCTGGAGTTTGCTCAAATAATGTCCATTGAGTAGGGGATGCTATACAACCATTTCATCCTCTGCTGCCCCCTCTCCTTTTGCCTATCAGAAAAAAATTATAAATTCCTGGTATGATCCTGGGCATGTCACACACTTCAAAGCCTCATTTTCCACATTTCTGAAACACAAATATACCTGCTTATAGTTCCACTATGTTAATATACAGTTAAAATGAAAAAGTCTCACAGGGAAAGGACACTGCAAACTATAGCTGCTGCTGCTGCTGCTAAGTCGCTTCAGTTGTGTCCGACTCTGTGCGACTCCATAGATGGCAGCCCACCAGGCTCCGCCATCCGTGGGATTCTCCAGGCAAGAACACTGGAGTGGGTTGCCATTTCCTTCTCCACAAACTACAGAATAGTTGCCACTTATACATTATATGGAACAATGGACTGGTTCAAAATTGGGAAACGGGTACATCAAGGCTGTATATGGTCACCCTGCTTATTTAACTTATATGCATATTACAACATGGAAATATCGGGCTCAATGGATCACAAGCTGGAATCAAGATTGCCAGGTTCAGTTCCAGTTCAGCTTCTCAGTTGTGTTCGACTCTTTGTGACCCATGGACTCATGCTTCCCTGATCATCACCAATTCCAGGAGCTTGCTCAAATTCATGTCCATCGAGTCTGTGATGCCATCCAACCACCTCATCCTCTGTCGACCCCTTCTTCTCCCACCTTGAATCTTTCCCAGCATCATGGTCTTTTCCAGTGAGTCCATTCTTCACATCAGGTGGCCAAACTATTAGAGTTTCAGCTTCAGCATCAGTCCTTGCAATGAATATTCACAGCATATTTCCTATAGGATCGACTGGTTGGATTTCCTTGCAATCCAAGGGACTCTCAAGAGTCTTCTCCAACACCACAGTTCAGAAGCATCAATTTTTTAGTGCTCAGCTTTTTTTATAGTCCAATTCTCACATCCGTACATGACTACTAGAAAAACCATAGCTTTAACTAGATGGACCTTTGTTGGCAAAGCAATGTCTCTGCTTTTTAATATGTTGTCTAGGTTGTTCACAGCTTTTTTCCAAGGAGTAAGTGTCTTTTAATTTTATGGCTGCAATCACCATTTGCAGTGATTTTGGAGCCCCCCAAAATAAACTCTGTTACTGTTTCCACTGTTTCCCCATCTATTTCCCATGAAGTGATGGGACTGGATGTCATGATCTTAGTTTTCTGAATGTTGAGCTTTAAGCCAACTTTTTCACTCTCCTTTTTCACTTTCATCAAGAGGCTCCTTAATTTCTCTTCACTTTATGCCATAACAGTGGTGTCATCTGGGTATCTGAGGTTATTGATATTTCTCCCGGCAATCTTGATTCCTTCATCCAGCCCAGCATTTCTCATGATGTACTCTGCAATAAGTTAGACAAGCAGGGTGACAATATACAGCCTTGACATACTCCTTTCCCAGTTTGGAACCAGTCTGTTGTTCCATGTCCAGTTCTAACTGTTGCTTCTTGACCTGCACACAGATTTCTCAGGAGGCAGGTCAGATGGTCTGGTAATCCGATTTCTTTCAGGATTTTCCACAGTTTATTGTGATCCACACAGTCAAGGGCTTTGGCATAGTCAATAAAGCAGAAATAGATGTTTTTCTGGAACTCTCTTGCTTTTTTGATGATCCAATGGATGTTGGCAATTTGATCTCTAGTTCCTCTGCCCTTTATAAATCCAGCTTCAAGATCTGGAAATTCATGGTTCACATACTGCTGAAGACTGGCTTGGAGAATTTTCAGCATCACTTTACTAGCGTGTGAGATGAGTGCAAATGTGCAGTAATTTGAGCATTCTTTGGCATTGCCTTTCCTTGGGATTTGAATGAAAAGTGACCTTTTCTACTCCTGTGGCCACTGTTGCATTTTCCAAATTTGCTTGCATATGGAGTGCAGCATTTTCAAAGCATCATCTTTTAGGATTTGAAATAGCTCAACTGGAATTCCATCACCTCCACTAGCTTTGTTCATAGTGAAGCTTCCTAAGGCCCACTTGACTTGCCATTCCAAGATGTCTGGCTCTAGGTAAGTGATCACATCATCGTGATTATCTGGGTCGTGAAGGCCTTTTTTGTATAGTTCTTCTGTGTATTCTTGCCACTTTTTCTTAGTATCTTCTGCTTCTGTTAGGTCCATACCATTTCTGTAGACTGCCAGGAGAAATATCAATAATCTCCAATATGCAGATGACACCACCATTATGGCAGAAAGGAGGAATTAAACAGCCTCTTGATGAAAGTGAAAAAGGAGAGTGAAAAACCTGGCTTGAAAATCAACATTCGAAAAACAAAGATCAGAGCATCCAGTTCCATCACTTCACAGCAAATAGATGTGGAAACAATGGAAACAGTGACAGACTTTATTTTCTTGGGCTCCAAAAATCACTGTGGAAGGTGACTGCAGTCATGAAATTAAAAGACACTTGTTCCTTGGGAGAAAAGCAATGACAAACCTAGACAGCGTATTAAAAAGCAGTAACACCACTTTGCCTACAAAGGTCCTTATAGTCAAAGCTATGGTTTTTCCATGTATGGATGTGAGAGCTGGACAATAAAAAAGGCTGAGCATCAAAGAATTGATGCCTTCGAACTGTGGTGTTGGAGAAGACTCTTGAGAGTCCCTTGGACAGCAAAGAGATCAAACCAGTCAGTCCTAAAGGAAATCAACCCTGAATATTCATTGGAAGTGTTGAAGCTGAAGATCCAATACTTTGGCCACCTGATGTGAAAAGCTGACTCAGTGGAAAAGATCCTAATGCTGGGAAAGATTGAAGGCAGGAGGAGAAGGGGACGACAGAGGATGAGATGGTTGGATGGCATCACCAACTCAATGGACATGAGTT
The DNA here is from genome assembly GCF_029378745.1 of Bos indicus. Lineage (NCBI taxonomy): Eukaryota > Metazoa > Chordata > Mammalia > Artiodactyla > Bovidae > Bos > Bos indicus. The sequence goes on along the minus strand of NC_091775.1, from coordinate 56,409,801 downwards.
TGAGCAAGCTCCAAGAGATGGTGAAGGACAGGGAAGCCTTGCATGCTGCAGTCCATGCTGTCCCAGAGTCAGCCACAACTGAGCGACTAAACAATAACTGCCAGTATTATTAAGAAGTGAAGTTTGACACACTGCCCAGCCAGTCTTTTACTCGAAACAGCTTGACACAGCTTTTAATACCAAGTTAGCATCTATATGGGCTTCCTTGTTGGCTCAGTGGTAAAGAATCTGTCAATGTAGGTGACCTGGGTTCAATCCCTGGGCAGGGAAGATCCCCTGGAGAATGAAATGGCAGCTCACTCCAGTATTTTTCCCTGGGAAATCCCATGGACAGAAGGAGCCTGGTAAACTACAGTCCATGGGGTCACAAACCAGTAAGTGACTAAACCAATCAACCAAAGCATCCATAGAAACACCAAAAACTCTGCATATCTTATATGGTTTTAGGCTTAATTGATGGAGAAAAGGAGGGGAAAAAAAGGATTATATGTTAATGTCCTGCAATAGGAAACTACTTTACTTTTATAATCTATAAAAATCATAATTCTACATATCTCCATGAAGACCATGGATAAAAAGGAGGAAAAGAAAAGGAAAAGAGGCAGGGAACTGACCAGTCTTGGTTAAAGAACACTGTCTCTTACTAGACTAAACTTGTGCTATTAAAAATGAGAAAGTGACAGTATGACAGACAGAATGAACAGAACTACAACAAAGAAGAAAAGCTGAAATTAAATCATAATTTTTAGAATACACAAAAACTGCAAAAACTACATAATTTCATAAAATTGGAATCCTAGCCATCTTATAGAATTTAAAGCAAAAAAGATATTGGAAAGTCTTCTATATAAGAATTGTTGGAATTATTTTTTCCCTTATTAAAGTTATCAGGTAGAGAAAGATATACAGGCATTCCTCACTATACACAGCAGTGTGGAACCATAAAAATAACCATACAAGCTGAAACTGCATTGTGATCTTATAAACAATGGGAAACATTATGACTGTCCTGTGACCTATAAATATTTTCTAAATTTAAAAACTCTCATCAGTTACAAATATATAGGGAAATTTTTTAAAAGGTAAAACTATTATTTAGTACTTTATATTTTAAAGCACTTAGAAATATTGAACACTGAAATATTTTCTTTGGAAAAGTTACTAAGTATAGTTTAAACGGTGTTTACATGGAAAAGACCCTGATTCTGGGAAAGACTGAAGGCAAAAGGAGAAGAAGGTGGCAAAGGACGAGATGGCTGGATAGCATCACTGACTCAACGGACATGAACGTGGGCAAACTCCAAAGATGGTGAGAGACAGGGAGGCCTGGCATGCTGCAGTCCATGGGGTCACAAAGAGTCAGACACAACTTAGTGAGTGAACAACAACAAAACAGTGTTTGCTTTCTTCTCTTGTGATAAACAACATAGAATAAGCATTTTTTTCCTATGCCTTGGCGAACAGTTATACTCCATTCTAACTCTGAATGAGCTTCCAGTATTTTATCCTTTGCACTTTTACATCTCTAAGAGCTCCTTTAACATGAAGTTTTTGCTGGTTTGACTTCCCAGGACATTCATCCTTTTCATCAAACCACTTGCCTTATTTATGTTGGTAAGTTCATCTTCACTAAGCTCCTCTGGCTGTATACCTAGTGTAAACCTAGTGTCAACTTTCCCACAGTCAGCTATTTCTTCTATAACTCCACTTATGCCCTATTCAAATCCTGCCAAGTTATCTGTACGGTGCAGTGAACGCTTTGCCACACTACACAAATACAACTCACTGTTACTTCCTGTCAGGATGTGTGAATGTTTTCAATTGTATGCCTTCATTGCATATCTCTTCCAAAACTCAGCTAAGGAAATTGTATGATCTCCAGTTTCTTATAATTATCTTTTATTTCAGTGTCGCAACTAACTGCAAAACTGTGGCATGAAGACTAGCAAAACCAGGATTTTATTTTTTACCGCAGTCTTCAATCCAGCATAAAAATAAACACTCCATTTCAATCATAAGAAGCCTTCTATTTCTAGTGAAATTTAAACTAAAAAAATGTTGAAATGCCTTTATCATGTCTTTGTTTTTTATCAGACTTTTTCAATATGCTTCATACTGTAGCTTCCTGCAGAGCTAGGTCTCATCCTATCTTCATTTTGCTGTCATCATTTTCTTTTTTTTTTTAATTTTTTATTGAAGTATAGTTGATTTACTGCAGTCACCATTTTCAAATCTTCTAAGATAACATGCAATTTCATTTTCAATATTATCACTTTTCATTGGTTTGCTGCATTCATCTTTGTTGGCTACCTCTTTCAATTATTCATTATTGTAAAATGTTACATGGGTTTATCATTGAGAGACTAAGGAGGCAAAACAACAATACACTTTGCTGTCTATGAGTGAACTAAATAACAGATACACCATAACCAATCATCAACATACTCTGAAAGAAGTGATGTTAACAGTCACTGGATAAGCATATGTAGTGACTGTGAACTGAAGAGCTAACAGCAAAGTCCACATTTTATGCAATTACTCACAATTAATATACCATGGTTAACAAAAATTTGAACCATGTGGCTGGGGGACTGGTATTCTTTAACTAAACCATGGTAACATAAATCCATGCATATTATATCTGCAGAACAAAGACTGCATGCATATACACACAGGTTGCAAATAAATATAACCAACATTTTGCCTTCTCACAGGGGTAGTTTACTCTGATTCTGCAGGCTATTCTGATTTCCGGTAATCACTCACAAAGCACCAGCAATCTCAGAAAAAAGCATGACTGTGGTAGTACTATAAGTACCACCAATACTAATAGTACTGGTATTAGCAGTAGAGCAAGCATTTATTTGTTTCAGGGACTATTTCAAACACTTAACAAGTATCACCTAATTTTATCCTTCCAACATTCTTAAGAGGTATCATTCACAATTTACAAACTAGAAACTGAAGCATAGAGAAGTTAAATAATTTGATCAAGTCACTGTAGAGCAGGGTTTCAAACCCAGATGAGGGGATTCCATAGATGTGAACCTTAAAAATCTTGCTTGCTTCAGTGCCTTCAGTAACAGAAAGAGTAAGTTTCATCATTAGGAATTATACTCATCAGCAAGAGAGATTTAAAAGTTGGTTATTTTTTTCTTTTCATTCATCAGGTAGGAAATTTTATTTGTTCCCCAAAGATTTTTAGAACACTAAGACTAATTACTATGAAAAAAAAATTTTAATAGTTGCTTAGGATTGTCTTAAATCTGCTACCAGTGCAGAGAATTTAACCTATAGAAAAGTTATGAAAGAATAGATAGTATCTTTAGGTCCATTACTGAAAAAAGTGTCAATCAATAAGCTTCAAGAAGATACAACAACCTCCACACCTTCCTTGGACAATAATGTCCCATTAACTTTCATAATGGATAAAAATTTGAAATGCAGAACCATGATTCAAATATGAATACTTTTTACTAACTCTCTTCAAATTAAAAAAATGAGAAATTAGCTATAGTCAAAAATATAATATTAAAAATGATTAAAACAATTAAAATCTAAAACTTGCCTTAATCACTGCTAAAAACATTTAGTAAATCAATTATTTTGCTTTATTATTCAATAGCAGTAATATGGGAAATTTGGGTAGTGATACATTTGGGCTTTTGCATGTATCAGGTTTATACATCAAAATAATCAAAAGCCAAACTACAAATATTTTTAGAATTGAGTATAACTATAATTTTAAAACATCAAAAACAAAGAAAAATAACATTTTCTCCCTAACAAGGGCCCATTTTCTCTTTCATAAACATAAAGCAAATGAAGCTGGAGTTGAGCCAAACAACAGCAAAAAAAATTATAAATTCAATTTGATGAGAAAGTTTAAGGCATAAGCAGGTTAACATGCATGCTCAGTCACGTCCAACTCTTTGCAACCCCGTGGACCGTAGCCCACCAGTCTCCTCTGTCCATTGAATCTTCCAGGCAGTAATACTGGAGTGGGTTGTCATTTCCTTCTCCAGGGAATCTTTCTGACCCAGGGATCAAATCTGTGTCTCTTCTGTCTTCTACATTGGCAGGTGGATTCTTTTCCACTGTGCCACCTGGGAAGCCCTATAAGCAAGTTTACTTTTTAACAAAATAAAATACTAGTGATTCCACCTGGAGTTCCTGCTCCTTTTTCCTTTTCTTCTAATTATATTTCTTTTATAGACATTTTCACCTATGTCTATTCACGTATTTTTCTTTATTCCTTTCCTTGAGAGTTTTATCTTTCTTTATATAGTTGGAATTAGAGCAGATATAATTTACTGATGAATCAGATGTGCAGGGAAAGAAAAAGAAGTCAAGAATGACTCCAAGTTTTCAGCCTGAGTAACTGAAAAGATCAGACTATAAATCATAATGCTGGGGGAGACTACAGGACGGACAGGTTTGTGACTAGACTAGGGGGGGTCTAGACTTTGAGCACAGTGACTTTGAGACACCAAAGAAGTAAAGTTGCAGGATACATGAATGAGGAACATAGAGGTCTGAGACCTCAGGTGAAAGATGAAAAGTTGGAAGTTACCTATTTTACAGATATGTTTAAAGGAATGAGACTGGATGAGTTAACCTCAGGAGTGAGTGTGGTAGCAGAAAGAATAGAATCACATCATCAAGAAGGCAAAATGGATTAAAAATCTAGTGTACAAGTTGGAAATTGGCCATAGGAACATGGACATTTCATCCAGAGTAATAAGAGAAAGCAGAATCTATAATACAGAAGAGAAAGACTGGTAGACAAAGTGATGGGAATATCTAAAGTTCTATTCTTACTGCTTCTATTGTCTTAAAAGACCACTGGCTGAAAATAAACACAGTAGACGATATGATGGAGGTTTAATGAGAAGGTGTAAAATTATCTAGGAAAGAGACTTAACAGCTTGTCTAGTAAAATGAAACAGGAATGCTATCAACACTAAGGTATACCTAAGCTTATGGTCAATCAGTACATGTATATACAGTTTTGTCTTGTTTCTTCCCCAGCAGCGTTCATTTATACCACTGGTGTTGGTACAAAGGTGCAGAAAGCTGGAATTAACTAGAGCTGGGAATATGCCAGGCATGTAGGAAGATGAGAAAGAGAGTAAAGGAGTTTGTGGAAGTATATGAAGTAATAATTTGTACAGATAAATAACAGAATCTAAGTTGGGAAGGAGGTAAGTAAAAACATGAAGTGAGGGGGTAAGGGACACTAAAACAAATCTATGGGTTGATGGGACCAACCATAGACTAACAGTAACATTAATTAGAAAATTAATGGTATTAAGAAAACAGAAGTGACTTACAGCAATAAGAGGTAGTGAGTAGGATACTTAAAATTGAGATTATGAAGGGAGTACAGTTATAGGTCATGACAAATTCTAAAGAATGACCATAGGAATAGATGGTTAGAGTAGGGAGAAAGACAAGATCTTTGGACAAAGAGAGGTCAAAAAACTAAGAAGCTAAGAGGTTATTAGAATAATCATCTGCATGGATATTAAAACTTCCAAATTAAGACAAGCTTACTAATTATAGGATGAAAAGAAGTCAGGAGCTAAAATCTTCTAAGTCTGACAGGAATTCCAAGGACTTGTGGACAACCACAACAAGAGAGGTTAGCAGATGCTAAAATCTGTTAGCATGAACTTGGAAGCTGGAAGTTTTCTACAAGAAAAGAGAAACATGGTCTAAAAGAAGCAAGGGCATGCAAGAAAGATACTTCCCCACCTTCGATACAGAGATACCAAGGGGTGGCAAGAGAGGAATCTTAGGCACAAACTCCAAGAGTACTCTCCCTAGGGAGTCAAACAGAGCACACACTTTCCCAGCAATGAGTTGGGACATGTGAGAAATGACACGTGTCAAATATGTGACACACTCACAGACAAGATTGTTTTTCTTAAGACTAATCATATATGCATCCTCTGCCCAAGAGCAGCAAGGGCATGCAAGAAAGATACTTCCCCACATTCAATACAGAGATTCCAAGAGGTGGCAAGAGAGGAATCAGCCATCATCCGAAAGGACTATAAGGCAAGTGGTGGACTCTGGCAAAAGCCAGGTTGTATAAAGTGAATGGAACAATCAGAAATGACATTAAGGATAAAAGGGAATTGTGCTGACAACAGATTTTAAGTTCCAGAGTATACAATGAAATCATTTAGGAAACTGAGCTAAGGTGCAGACAGGAGTCAGATGAGGGGATATGCAGAGTCATGTGGGAATCAGAATCTGAGTACTGATGGAAAACCTGGGACTTCCTACAAGGCTGCAAGAAACCAGCGAAGAATTATTTCAGCAATGCTGAAGGTTCAGTGTAGGAAAAAGGCTCCTGGAAAGAGAACACAGCACTCAGGAGTACCCTGCTTTACTCCTTCTGGTACACAAGACAAGGAAGGGGCAGTATCACTAGAGTAACGAGGAGTTCTGAGTATTCTCTTACTATTTCTGATGGGGAGAAGAAAGGGGACCAGAACATGAATGTGGATGAGGTTCTACCTGAAGTGCATCAAGAAAAACTTATTCTGGGTGTCTGAAGACATTATCTGGTGCTAAGTTTCCAAAACTATAAACCCATGTATATTTACTATATATTATCATCAACTCTTACTGCTCCTCTGAAGACTGCTCCTCTGAAGGTGCAGAAAAGCTATTTTGTATCCTCAAAAAGAGACCTTCAATTAGGCAAAGACTCATTTTCTATAATCAGTAAAAGCCACACACACACACATGGAAATAGTTATCTTAAATGTGATTTCTGGATGAAAAACTAGTCACAACAAAATGCTCTTCTGTCAGAGTCTTCAACACCACTCAAGGTTCAATGACTTGCTACGAGGACTCACAGGACTCAGCATAGAGTTGTACTTAGGCTCAGGACATAGAATAGTGAACAAATACAAAGGAAAATTGGCAAAGGGAAAAGGCACACAGGGTGAAGTTCAGAAGAAACTAGGCACAAACTCCAAGAGTACTCTCCCTGGGGAGTCACACAGAGGACACCCTTTTCCCAGCAATGAGTTGTGACATGTGAGAAATGACACATGACACATATGTGACACGCCCACAGACAAGAGTCTGTTTTTCTCAAGACTAATCACATAGGCACCCTCTGCCTAGCATATACCAAAATTCCAGATTCCATAAGGAAAGCGGGAGCCCAGGACAAACCACATTGTTTGTACTAAGTGGCATAATAAGCCCCTAGTCTCAGTTATAAGAATGGTGGAAACCACCCCAAAGCCAGGTTTCCAATTGCCAGACAAGAACCAACCTTACTCGCAGAACTTTCAGGACAGTAGCTTCAGTCCTCCTTTGTTAACTCTTTCCTACACAGTCCTATTTTGGTATTTATATTTGAAGCCAAAAAGAAAAAAAAAAAAAAATTTAACACTAAACGACATGATCTGCATGTAAAATAATTTGGATTCCTCAGAAGCTCAATTTGACTTAAAACAGCTGAATCAAGCTATATGAAGCTCTAACTAGTTATCAAAAGGATAAGAATTTTCTATGTACAGTGGGAAATAGAATAATTTACCTAAATATATAAACCTTAAAGAAAACAGGTAAAGGACAATTTTAAAAATAACGTGAGAAGCCAGGCTTCAAGAATATGTGAACCATGAACTTCCAGATGTTCAAGCTGGTTTTAGAAAAGGCAGAGGAACCACAGATCAAATTGCCAACATCTGCTGGAATATCAAAAAAGCAAGAAAGTTCCAGAAAAACATCTATTTCTGCTTTATTGACTATGCCAAAGCCTTTGACTATGTGGATCACAATAAACTGTGGAAAATTCTGAAAGAGATGGGAATACCAGACCACCTGATCTGCCTCTTGAGAAACCTGTATGCAGGTTAGGAAGCAACAGTTAGAACTGGACATGGAACAACAGACTGGTTCCAAATAGGAAAAGGAGTACATCAAGGCTGTATATTGTCACCCTGTTTATTTAACTTATATACAGAGTATATCGTGAGAAACGCTGGGCTAGAGGAAGCACAAGCTGGAATCAAGATTGCCAGGAGAACTATCAATAATCTCAGATATGCAGATGACACCACCCTTATGGCAGAAAGTGAAGAAAAACTAAGGAGCCTCTTGACGAAAGTGAAAGAGGAGAGTGAAAAAGTTGGCTTAAAGTTCAACATTCAGAAAACTAAGATCATGGCATCCAGTCCCATCACTTCATGGCAGATAGATGGGTAAACAGTGGAAACTGGCTGACTTTATTTTGGTGATCCAAAATCACTGCAGATGGTGATTGCAGCCATGAAATTAAGACTCTTGCTCCTTGGAAGGAAAGTTATGACCAACCTAGGTAGCATATTTAAAAGCAGAGACATTACTTTGCCAACAAAGGTCCGTCTAGTCAAGGCTATGATTTTTCCAGTGGTCATTATGGATGTGAGAGTTGGATTGTAAAGAAAGCTGAGCGCCGAAGAATTGATGCTTTTGAACTGTGGTGTTGGAGAAGACTGTTGAGAGTCCCTTGGACTGCAAGGAGATCCAACCAGTCCATCCTAAATGAGATCAGTTCTGAATGTTCATTGGAAGGACTAATGCTAAAGTTGAAACTCCAATACTTTGGCCACCTGATACGAAGAGCTGACTCATTGGAAAAGACCCTGATGCTGGGAAAGATTCAAGGCAGAAGGAAAAGGGGTCAACACAGGATAAGATGGCTGGATGGCATCACTGACTCAATGGACATGAGTTTGGGCAGGCTCCAGGAGTTGGTGATGGACAGGGAGGCCTGGTGTGCTGCAGTTCATCAGGTCACAAAAAGTCAGACACGACTAAGTGACTGAACTGAACTGAACTGAAAAAGGATGACTAAACTTAGTAAAATGTATTTAAAATAGATAAAATCAAGTTAATAATTAGAGCACAAATACAGTATTCCACACAGAAAACTTCTTTCACATTTTTTAATTATTGCCTAAACTACTAAATAAAAAGAACATTTTATGTAGTTCTTCTTCCTGCTTCCTTTCAAATAAACCAAAATCTTTCAAAAAAGAAAAACTATGTTGCCATTACAAATAAGAACAAAACATTAGTAATTAAACAATGTTTACTAAGTGATATAAAATAATTGTATCCATAGGTACAATAGCTCCCTCAGCTCTTCTCCCCAAAAAAAGTCATACAAAAGGGTCAAATAGAAAAGCATTAAGAAGACTAGCAAGAAGCCCTGCTGCCTCTTATTAGCTGTTTCTTAGCAGGCACAATAACACACTTTAGTTCCTTCCTTTGCCAAAAAAGAGTAAATAAAAAGATAATTTTTTTGTCTTCCCTGCTGGCTCAGTGGTAAAGAATCTGCCTACCAATGCAGGAAACATGGGTTTGATCCCTCATCCAGGATGATCCCACAGACTTAGAAAACAAACTTACAGTTGTTGGGAGAAGGATGGGGAGAAGGGTTAGTTAGGGAATTGGGGATGGACATGTACACACTTCTATATTTAAAATAGATAACCTAACGTACAGTACAGGGAACTCCGTTCGGTGGTATATGGCAGCCTGGATGGGAGGAGAGTTTGGAGAGAATGGATACATGTATATGTACGGCTGACTCCCTTTGCTAAAACTACCACAACATTGTTAATACAGCTATAACCCATTAAAAAATAAAAAGTTTTTTTTATCACAATTTGAGATAAGAAATGATTCCATTTAACTTTGACTTGAATGAACTCTGACCTGTTTGTACTGTATTTTCTAAAGGTCTGGGGTTAAATTACACGTTTTTATTTGAACAGCAAAAAAAGACTGTCAGTTAAAAAGACTATGTATAGCAACTCACTCCAGTATTCATGCCTGGGAAATCCCAGGACAGAGAAGCCTGGCGGGCTACAGTCCATGGGGTCACAAAAGAATTGGACACAACTGACTAAACAACAACACGGCATCTATTTCCTGCTGCTGCTGCTGCTAAGTCACTGCAATCGTGTCCGACTCGGTGCGACCCCATAGACGGCAGCCCACCAGGCTCCCCTGTCCCTGGGATTCTCCAGGCAAGAACACTGGAATGGGTTGCCATTTCCTTCTCCAATGTAGGAAAGTGAAAAGTGAAAGTGAAGTCGCTCAGTTGTGTCTGACCCTCAGCGATCCCATGGACTGCGGCCTTCCAGGCTCCTCCATCCATGGGATTTTCCAGGCAAGAGTACTGGAGTGGGGTAGGTGAACCATATAGTATACTATTCTTAGTATTTTCCAGTGCACTTTGTTTTCCCTGGAGCAAAATTATTTTACAGTGTTTTTATATTGGCTTAATTTTTCTATGTACTTAACAGTAATTCAAATTCAAACACTTTCTTAATTATGTAAATCTCTTTTACAAATGTTTTGGTACTGTGGGTGTTGCGTTAAATTTGTCTTCTTGAGGAAATCATTTCTGAAGACTGCTCTAAAAATGTGGGTTCACTGTTCTCTTGGCCTGGGTCCCCATTACTGTCACCCTCAGGACTCCTTCTGATTCTGTCTTGCATTGGATATTCTGAATCCTGGACCCCATGTATGTATTTATTTAATTCAAAACCTCATTTTTTGGTAGAGGACATTCTTCAGTAGTTTCCCAATAAAAGGAGTTTGGGAGATGGGAAAAAAAAAAAAAAAATACTATTAAAATTTTTTTCCCCCAGAAATGTATCAGGAACTTTATCTACCAGACTGGCTAATTTTGTTAGATACTAGTTCAATTAATTACTGTCAGTATAAGTCCAAATAGGGGAGAGAGCACAAAAATAATTTGAACAGGGAAATCTTATTAATAAAAAAAAATTGTATATAATAATTTTTAAAACTATCCTAAGGCTGAGGAAGAGAAACCCAAAGAAGAGCAAATCAAGAAAGAAGATCCTCTCCCTAAAGCTGGGAGTCTGATCTCACTGTAGAAGGTATGACTGTAGACCAGTGGATAACGAAGAAGCTTTATGGACTGCCCCGGCAAAGCAGGACCACAAGGTAACAGGAAACATCCTCTAGGGTGCAGGCAGCCAATGTCAGCAGGCAGGTGAACAAAGAAAATCAGGACTCCTGGAGGCAGCTCAGAGGCAGAGCCTGTGTCTGTTTCTGGAAGACCACTGAGGAAGACCTCACTGAGCCAGGACCTAGACCATGAGTTCACAGAGGGAATGCTCGAACTGTGTGCACAGCTGGAGCACAACACCACTGGATGTACCAGAATCTTGTAGCAAGAGCAGGGAGCAATCACAACACATCACAACCAAGAACACAAGTCCCTTCCTCAGGGTATCTCTGCAGCACCCTCTACTGGCATAATTTAATATTGTGTGTGTTCGTGGCTCAGTCATATCCAACTACAAATGGCAGCCCACTCCAGTGTTCTTGCCTGGAGAATCCCAGGGACGGGGGAGCCTGGTGGGCTGCCGTCTATGGGGTCGCACAGAGTCGGACACGACTGAAGTGACTTAGCATAGCATAGCATATGACCCCATGGACTGTAGACCACCGGGCATCTCTGTCCATGGGATTTTCCCTGCCAGGTTACTGGAGTGGATTGCCATTTCCTTCTCCAGGAATTTAATACTGCACTTGCTGCAAAAAATAAATGCATAAAATTGGAATAATGAAGATCAAGTGAAGAAGTGACAGTTGCTCAGTCGTGGCCAACTCTTTGCAAGTCCATGGACTGTAGCTTGCCAGGCCTCTGTCAGTGGAATTCTCTAGGCTAGAATACTGGAGTAGGTAGCCATTCCCTTCCAGATCAAGTATGAGGGTAGAATTGAAATGTGAACCGAGAACTTTCAGATGTACAAGCTGGACTTAAAAAAGGCAGAGGACCCAGAGATCAAATTGCCAACACATGCTGGATCACAGAAAAAGCGAGGGAACTAAAAAAAAAAAAAAAAATCTACTTCTGCTTCACTGCGTATGCTAAAGTTTTTGACTGTGTGGATCACAATAAACTGGAAAATTCTTAAAGAGATGGGAATACCAGACCACCTTACCTGCCTCCTGAGAAACCTATATGCAGTTCAAGAAGCAACAGTTAGAACCACAGGAACAACAGACTAGTTCAAAATTGGGAAAGGAGTACGCCAAGGTTGTATATTGTCACCCTGTTTATTTAACGGATATGCAAAGTACATCATACAAAATGCTGGGCTGGATGACTCACAAGCTGGAATCAAGATTGTCGGGGAAAACATCAACAACCTCAGATATGCAGATGATACCACTTCAATGGCAGAAAGTGAAGAGGAACTAAAGAGACTCTTGATGAAGGTGAAGAAATGAAGCTAGAAGAAGAGAGTAAAACACTGGCTTAAAACTCAACATTCAAAAAATGAAGATCATGACATCCGGTCCTATCACTTCATGGCAAGTGGAAATTGTCAAATTTCATTTTCTTGGGCTCCAAAATCAATGTGGACGGTGATTGCAGCCACAAAATTAAAAGACACTTGCTTCTTGGAAAAATAACTATGACAAACCTAGACAGTATATTAAAAACTAGATACATCACTTTGCAAAGAAAGGTCCATATAATCAGAGCTATGGTTTTTCTAGTAGTCACGTACAAATGTGAGAGTTGGACTATAAAGAAGGCTGAGGGCCAAAGAATTGATGCTATCAAACTGTGGTCTTGGAGAAGACTCTTGAGAGTCCCTTGGACAGCAAGGACATCAAACCAGTCAACCCTAAAGGAAATCAACCCTGAATATTCATTGGAAAGACCAATACTGAAGCTGAAACTCAAATACTTTGGCCACCTGATGTGAACAGCAGACTCATTAGAAAAGATCCTGATGCTGGGAAGGATTGAGGGCTAGAGGAAAAGGGGGTGACAGAGGATGAGATGGCCAGATGGCATCAGTGACTCAATGGACACTGAGTTTGAGCAAACTCCAGGAGACAGTGAAGGACAGGGAAACCTGGTGTGCAGTTCATGGGGCACAGAGAGTCAAACATGACTTAGTGACTGAAGGGAGGATACAGTTAAAATATATCATCTTTTCTAATTACTTAATATCCACGTTATAAGTCAAATTTCTTTTCCTAATGTAAATCAAGAATGTAAATTGGTACAGATCCACTCAAGATAAATCTTGGTACAGATACACTCAACAATAAAAGTGGATCTTGGTACAGACAATATGGAAAACAAAATGAAGGTGGCTCAAAGAGTTAAAACTAGGTCTACTATATGATTCAGCAATTCCACTTCTGGGTATATACTCAAAGGAAATGAAAACAGGATATCAAAGAGATAAAGGCACCTGTGTTTATTGCAGCATTATTCACAATAGCCATGATATGGAAACAACCTAAGTGTCCAGCAACAAATACATAAAGAGGATGTGGCATATGGGTTTCCCTGCTGGCTCATAGAGAAAGAATCCACCTGCAATGCAGGAGACTCAGGTTCGATCCCTGGTCTGCGAAGATCCCACATGACATGGAGCAACTAAGCCCAGGCACAACTATTGAGCCTGTGCTCTAGAGCCCAGAAGTTGCAGCTACTGAGCCCATGACCACAACTACGCAAGTCCACGTGACCTAGAGCCCAACAAGAAGCCACTGCAATGAAAAGCCTGCGCACTACAACTACAGAGTAGCCCCCGCTTCCTGCAACTACAGAAAAGACTGCATGGCAACGAAGATCCAGCACAGCCAAAAATAAATCAATAAATAAATTAATTCTTTTTAAAGAAAGGGTGTACAATGGAATATTATTCAACTATGAGAAAGAAGGAAATCTCACCATTTGCAACAATAAAAGTGGATCTTGAGGACATTATGCTAGCGACATAAAGCCAGATAGAGAGAGACAAAACAGCATGATATCACTTATATGAAGAATCTAAAAAAGTCAAACACGTAAAAACAGAGAGTAAACTTGTGGTTACTGGGGAGTGAGGGAATAGGAGAGATGTTGTTTCAGAGTACAAATTTGTAACCAGAGGTAAATAAGCCTTGAAGATCTAACACACCGTATAGTTAATATAGACAACACTGGTAGGAGACTAGATCTTAATCATTCCAATCACAAAGACATAACTGATAATCATGTGATGTGACAGAGGGACTAATGCTACAACTGCAATCATATTACAATATATAAACATCAAATCAACATGTTGTACATCTTAAGTTTACACAATGTTATATGTCAAAAATATTTCAATTTTCAAAAAAATTACTGCATTTGAACAATCTGGAACTCTTCTCTGCTACGACCTGGTAGCCTCTTTGTCCACAACTATCTTGATCAGTTACCTTAAGTTAAATAAAGCTAAGTAAAGGTCTTTTGCCACTGGAAAAACAAGAAATTATCATTCTATTATAGAATGACATTATGATTTACAAAAGTATTCAAAAACAGCTCCAACAGAGATCTATAGACTGTACCAATGTCAATTTTCTAGTTTGTGTATTGTACAATAGTTACGTCAACTTCTCATTATATAGTTTTTGCATTAAGCCAGCAAGCACAAATTAAAAACTGAAACAATTTATTATCAAAACAGGCACATCTCTGAATCACTCTACAAATGATCAAACTGCCGGCTAGTAGTGATGTTTTATATGTGTGTGTGTGTGTGTGTGTGTGTGTGTGTGTATACATATAAAAATGTATGTGTAATGATTGTACTCTCCCAAATTAAGATCAGATACAAGTAACCCATGGAAATTTTTTCTTCCTAGCAGTAATGGCTTATGTTGCTGCTGCTGCTGCTAAGTCGCGTCAGTCATGTCCGACTCTGTGTGACCCCATAGACGGCAGCCCACCAGGCTTCCCCGTCCCTGGGATTCTCCAAGCAAGAACACTGGAGTGGGTTGCCATTTCCTTCTCCAATGCATGAAAGTGAAAAGTGAAAGTGAAGTCGCTCAGTCGTGTCCGACTCTAGCGACCCCATGGACTACAGCCTACCAGGCTCCTCCATCCATGCGATTTTCCAGGCAAAAGTACTGGAGTGGGGTGCCATTGCCTTCTTATGTTACTCAGTACAAATGAAGCTGCATACTTACAACAAATCTAGTAATTACACTTTGCTTGCTATATGAATACTTCATTCTGACTCACACATCAAACATCAAGGCAGACCCCTGGGAACAAAGTGATCTGACAGACATAAAACCATGAAGCCAAAATCTCTCCCCAGCTAACCTTCCACAAAGTCTGAAATTACCATCATTACAACTCTACTTCTTGTTAAGGAACTGTGAAGAGGCCAGTTTTCCAAATGTGTATGGTATTACTTTCCCTGAATCATTTTATTACAAATTAAGAAGTAATACTTAGCAAAAATCAACTAGTCAAAAAACAAATACAACAAAAACTGAAATTTTTCCCACTCACTTTTTGGCTATCTAGCATAACCAACGGAGAAGGAAATAGCAACCCACTCCAGTATTCTTGCCTAGAGAATCCCGTGGACAGAGGAGCCTGGTGGGCTGCTATCCATGGGGTCGTACCGAGTCAGACACAACTGAAGCGACTTAGCATGCACGCATGCATGCACTGGAGAAAAAAATGGCAACCCACTCCAGTATTCTTGCCTGGAAAATCCCAGGGACAGAGGACCCTGGTGGGCTGCCATCTATGAGGTCACACAGAGTCAGACATGACTAAAGCGACTTAGCAGCAGCAGTAGCATAACCAACAATCCATCAAAGCATCAAAGTGGGTACTATACAATAACGCTACTTATCATGTATATAGTGTATTTCAAATACTAGACAAAGCTTTAAAATCCATATCAATTTGAGGGTATATAAGAAAATCCTCTGCAGTATTTCTACACATGGTGAGACAGAAATCCATGAAAACAGCAGCTGGAGAAGGACAGAGAAGATTGCCATCTCCACTTTGGAAACACCAGAAGAGCTTGACCTGATTGGATTTGCTTCGACATTTTAACTGGAACCTCTCAATAATTAGGCTTAGGCTGCTCATCTCACACATTTCAGATTACAATCATCTTGCTTTCACCCCTCAGCTGTTATTGTTGGTCTTCTCCTAAACAAATCAGCTTTTCTCCCAGGGCAAGGTGTCCTGGGGTTTGAAATCACTGAGCAATCACTTGAATGCCCCAGGTATACTCTCCCTTTCAAATTCCACTGGAAATACACCAAAGAATACCAATCCATTTATTTTCTAATTGGTTTAATTTTAAATTTAGCATATAAACAAAATTTAATTGGGTACAGTCTTTAAAAGTATATACTCAGAAGTTAAATGGCTTGGCTTAAACCCTGGCTCTATTAGTTTCTGGCCAACTGACTTACTTAATTTCATTAAGCTTCTGTTTCATCTTCCGAAAAAAAAAAAATAGGGTAATAATTATAATTATCGCTCTCACATGTTGTTATGACAATTAAATTTTACAATGGCCATTACAGTAAGTCAATAAATGTTGCCTGTTAATATTTTTTTTCTTATGTCCAGTTCCTAAATAAAGCTTAATATGTAAAATCTAACATGAGTGTTTGAAAAAAGCAAAAGAACACGAACACAACAAATCTTCAAAACATGAGAACAGTTTTCACATATCCTCTGAACAAGTTAGGAGTCTATCAGGTACAACGTTCTATTACTCTCTACAAATTACAGTGAATTTAGTCAATGCTCTAACTTTATAAAATCTTTACATACTTTTTATTCACCTACTCAACAAGTGTTTAAAAAGACCAGAGTAAGAATATTTATGTGGTAGTTGATATTTGATTGTATGACCTTGAGAAAGCTATTTAACCTCTCTAGCCTCAGTCGCCCTAACTGTACAATAAAGACAATAGGATCTCCACCTCATAGGCAACATCTAGAACAGTGCTCAGCACAGAGAAAGTTCTAAGGAAGGACTAAGTAACTATAAAGCACTGGTTCCTAGCATGGTGCTAGATACTGGAGATTCAGGGATAAATTACACAGTACTTGCCTACAAGTACTTGCTTTTGAACTGTGGTGTTGAAGAAGACTCTTGAGAGTCCCTTGGACTGCAAGGAGATCCAACCAGTCTATCCTAACAGAGATCAGTCCTGGGTGTTCATTGGAAGGACTGATGTTGAAGCTGAAACTCCAATACTTTGGCCACCTGATGCAAAGAGCTGACTCATTTGAAAAACTCTGATGCTGGGAAAGATTGAGGGCAGGAGGAGAAGGGGACAACAGAGGATGAGATGGTTGGATGGCATTACCGACTCAATGGACATGGGTTTGGGTGGACTCTGGGAACTGGTGATGGACAGGGAGGCCTGGCGTGCTGCAGTTCATGGCGTCACAAAGAGTCGGACACGACTGAGCAACTAAACTGAACTGAACTTGCCTACAAAGCAGTCAAGACCAAATGGTATATACAATTATCTACACATAAGGAATCCTTGTACGTCAAGGCTATATATTGTCACCCTGCTTATTTAACTTATATGCAGAGAAACGGTGGGCTGTAAGAAGCACAAGCTGAAATCAAGATTGCTGGGAGAAATATCAATAACCTCAGATATGCAGATGACACCACCCTTATGGCAGAAAGCAAAAAAGAACTAAAGAGCCTCTTGATGAAAAAGGAGAGTGAAAAAGTTGGCTTAAAGCTCAACATTCAGAAAACTAAGATCGTGGCATCCAGTCCCATCACTTCATGGCAGATAGATGGGGAAACAGTGGAAACAGTGACAGACTTTATTTTTCTGGGCTCCAAAATCACTGCAGATGGTGATTGCAGCCATGAAATGAAAATACACTTACTTCTTGGAAGGAAAGTTATGACCAACCTAGATAGCATATTCAAAAGCAGAGACATTACTTTGCCAACAAAGGTCTGTCTAGTCAAGGCTATGGTTTTTCCAGTAGTCATGTATGGATGTGAGAGTTGGACTATCAAGAAAGCTGAACACCAAAGAATTGATGCTTTTCAACTGCTGTGTCAGAGAAGAATCTTTAGAGTCCCTTGGACTGCAAGGAGATCCAACCAGTCCATCCTAACAGAGATCAGTCCTGGGTGTTCATTGGAAGGACTGATGTTGAAGCTGAAACTCTGATACTTTGGCCACCTGATGCGAAGGGCTGAATCATTTGAAAAGAACCTGATGCTCGGAAAGGTTGAAGGCAGGAGGAGAAGGGGATGAGAGGATGAAATGGTTGGATGGCATCACCAACTCAATGGACATTAGTTTGGGTAGACTCTGGCAGTTGGTGATGGGCAGGGAGGCCTGGCGTGCTACGTTTCACGGGGTTGTAAAGAGTCGGACATGACTGAGCGACTGAATTGAACTGAAGGAATCCTTGAACTTGAATTCACAGATAAATAAATTTTTCATAATAAAAATTAACATTTTTAAATCCCAAAATATTGCAAACTAGCATCCAGAATGGGTGATGGGTGCACTGGGGTTCAATATATTATTCTTTTACTTTTGTGTATGTTATAAATTTCACATAATGAGAAGTTGTTTTTAAAAATGATAAATCACTTTCCATCTCAGAAGGTAAGCCAAAATTATGTGATTTGAAGTATTTACCTTAACACAGATGTCTTTATACTACAAATAAACTCTGTCGACAGCAGTGCTTAAAATTCAGAGGTTAAGAATTCCCTTGACAAGACTGCCACCTACTGGATCACCTTAAATTCCACTATTAACATTTTGTGATTTAAACACAAATATAATCCAATAAAAAGCAAGGGTTTCTTTTTTTTTTTTTTTTAAAAAGGGAAATTCAAGTATTTAAAAAACACCCCATGTCACAGGAAGTTATGTCTGCTGTGTTAAACCAAGTATTGCTTGGGCAAGTCCCATTAGCAGAAGCAATCTCAGTCAGGTTTAGTTTGGATGTTTAGAGGTCATCTGACAGAATGTGTGAAAAAAGAAGCAAAAAAAAAAAACAAATTTGGTAATTATTGCTGAGTATATGAACACATGGTTGTTAGACATTACCATCTACATTAATTATGTTAAAATAAAAGCAATATATTAAGTAGTTATACATGGAATGAATTTTTTTTAACTATTCTACTGTTATACAAACGGGTTCATCTGGTTTAGGTAAAATTTCTAATGAAAGCAATATATATCATTCAAAAAGTGCTTCATCTCAAACAACTTAGGCAGAAGTTGAGATACTACGCTCTGGAAAAATGCCTTAAAGTTACTTAAAAAGTAGCTAAGTAATGATGAAGGCATTAATGTCAAAGATTATTGAGAAGAGCCTGAATTAAGCTGTCTTATGAATATGAGAATATGGGCAAAGGCAACATTTCTAAGTAATTATTATGTGCAATATATTTTAAATGTATGTATAAATGTTTAAGTTAACAATGAAAACATAAATAGGCATTCAACTATTTCACCTATATTCACCAAGGTTTCTATATTCAAATTAATCCATCTTGGAACTTCTCATTGGTAAAAGGAAGGACTGCTTTATATACAAGCATAGTACAGGCCTCTATAGTACAGGCATAATGTATCATTTAATCATAAAACTTCAATATTAGTAACTACTATTTGTTTAAAGTTAAATTATCCAACACCTAACACTTCTTTGCCTGTGTTATTCATATACTACAAACTGGTTAATGCCCTTTTTTATGCCAAAGAGAAATGCCTTTTTTTACACCAGAAAGGAAGTGCTCAGGGCATTTTTCAAAGACAAAGGGTTTGACTGGGCTCCTGGCAAATTCTGGGACAATTTGAGCACCTAGATAATTAAACACTACAGTGAATCATGAACTATTTCAGAGAGGGAATTCAAGAGTGAATATCAAAAACAAACAGTAATAAATGGAAAAACAAAAAGGGAGAGGTCTGGCTTACAGGAGAAATGTCAAGGGCTGCCTAGAGAAAATGTAAAAGATGGAAAATTACCACTTTGCATTCATCATGATAAAGACTGGATCAGACAAGAATTATGAATGAAAGCTAAACCAAAGAGGAAATTTTGATTTGATGAGAAGCAAAACCAAAGAGGAAATTTTGATGAGAAGCAAGATATTTTCCTGGGTCTCCCAACAAACTGCTTACTAGTTACAAAGCGGGGGGGTGGGGGGGGGCGGAATTACAGTGGAGAAATCAGACATTTTGGCTGGAAATCAAAAATTACCATCACCAGAAAGGGACAGATGGTTATCAAGAGCCTCCACATGTGATACACTGTGAAGGAGAGAAATCATCTATGCAGCAATAAATTATCTGCATCTAATCATGAGGAAATATTAGATAAATCCAAACTGAACAATGTCATATTAAAAAGAGTGAAAAGAGATGTATTCTTCAATAATGTCCATGTTTTAAGACAGACTGGAAATCTTTCAAAATTAAAGAAACCTAAAGACGTATGGCAGCTAAACAAAGTATCTGACCCTAATGTGAATCCCAAACTGGATGGGTGGGAAAGGACATTACTGGGTTCACTGGAAAAATCAAATAGAAGATTAGATAAAAAGTATTGTATGGAAAATAAGTTTACTGAAGATGATACATGTAATGTGGTTACATAAGAGAAAGCCCTACCCGTAGTTTTCCTGGGAAAGACACATTTCCTAATGAAGTAGATACGGAAAAAGCATCACGATATATACAACCTACTCTTCAATTGTTCAGAAAAACAATCATGTTTTTTGGTGTGGGGTGTGTGTGTGTGTGTGTGTCTATGAGTGTGTAGGGAAGGAAAGACTGAGACATAGACTGAGAAAATGTTTGGAAAGCAAATGGGATAAAACATTATTAGTAGGTGATTCTGAATATACATGTATTCTCTGTACTAGTTTTATTGTTTTAACTCTTCTGTAATTGAAATTTTTTCCAAATAAAAAGTTTAACACATTGCTGTATCTACTGCTAACAAAAATTAAACACAGAAATAAATATAGAAATGCATGCACACCCATGTGTATGTATGTATGGGTGTGTTTATATATTTAAAACACATATCTCTTAAAGATTCTAAAATCTCAGTAAATAAATGGACTTTTTAATAATCAAAAATGATTGAGAAGGGAAGGTGTCTGCCCTATATGTAAATAAGGAAGAGCAAGAAAAAGCCCAAATTGGATTGAAACAGTTACTACTGAAAAAATAAAGCCATTTCATGTTTATTTACCCCCATCAATTGAGATTTTCAATGAACCAGTTACATCTAACTTATTTAAGTGGGGAAAACATTATTATTGTCATTCTCACTTTTAAATGGAGAAACTGAAACATGGTGAAAAGCCACAGTCAGTCAGTAATACAGCAGAGATTCAATAGCATGTCTCTTGAAACAATAACAATGTCAATACAAGTTTTTGATAGTATGTAGGAGCAAGCTGCTTACCTTTCAATAGCTAATTCTTTGTTAGAAAGTTGCTGCACTGTAATCACAAGCTTCTTCTCTATTCCTTGTTTTAATTTGAAATAAAATTTATCTCGATCCTTAGGCACAGGACTGAAAAATGCAAAAAAGAACAGAAATGATCAATAATTAAAAACAATAAAAAGGTCATCTATTTCAAGGTTAGAATGAAACAAGAGTATTTAACAACCTTATTAAGATACATAAAACTTTCACCTTGACACAAAATAAACACAAACTTTGGTTGTATCAGTTTCAGGTGTACAGCAAGTAAGTCAGTTATACATAGATATATAGCCACTCTTTTCCTGACTCTTTTCCCATATAGGTCATTACAGAGTACTGAGTAGAGTGCCTTGTGCTTGCTATACCGTAGGTTCTAATTAGTTGTCTTTTTAACATATAGCAGTGTGTATATGCCAACCCCAATTCTCCCAATTGATTCATTTCCCCTCACTTTCCCCCTTGTAACTGTAAGTTTGTTTTAAATCAAAACTTTTTAAATTACATCATTTCAAATTTTAGTTTTTAAATTTTAACAAATTTGGGAACACGGTTTATTTAATTTTAAGACTGTTATATTTCTGGTTTAGCTGGTTATATGGTTATGAATGCTTTTAACACAGTTAAATCCAAGGCAAAACAAGTGAGAAAAAGAGCTTACTTTTAAACATCCAGAATTAGATGATTGTGACAAATCCAAGAAAATATAAATAAAAGATGAACAAAGAGGAATAGATCAGGCCAAGTTAAATTCTAACCTAGGCCAGACTGACAATTCTTAAGAATTAGTCCATTAAAACAATAAGCGTTTGTAATATAAGCTGTCTTATTTGAAAAGGAAAAATACTTTCAGTAACTTATTTGGCCTAAGTCTCAATTTCTATAACTTAAAAAAAAAAAAAAAGATAAAATACCTACCTAATAATTATTGTCAGAAACAAAGGCAAAGTAAAGGCACTAGGTGATCAATAAGAGTGTAACTATTTCTTATTATCTGCCTATTTTTGAACTAAAGAACAACATTCCAAATATACAACAGAAGGAAATAATTAAATGATGGTCAAATCATACAAACTACTACTGACAACTATTAAAAACAATTCTAATTAAAAATATTTTAGGGACTTCCCTGGTGGTCCAGTGGTTAAAAACCCACCTTGTAATATAGGGAACACAAGTTTGATCCCTAGTCTGGGAACTAGGATCCCACATGCCATGGAGCAATTAAACCTGCACGCCACAACTAGAGAGCAGACATACAGCAACTACTGAGCCCGTAAGACAAGATCCCACATGATGCAACCAAATAAATATTTAAAAATAAATGAATAAATAAAAACATTTTAATGGAAAAATTCTTACATCATGAAGTTAAAAGTAAAAAAACTACATATATATATATGTATATATAACTGTAAAAAATACACTATGGAGGTGGAGGGGGAGGGGTAGTAGGGATTGTACATACTATGTTTAAAATAACCAACAAGGACCTACTGTATAGCACAAGGAACATTGCTCAATATTCTGTAAAAATCTAAATGGAAAAAGAATTTGAAAAAGAAGAGAGACTTGTATACAGATAATTAGCTGTACACCTGAAACTATTACAGCATTGTTAATCAACTGTACTCCAATATAAAATATGAAGTTTAAAAAGTACACCCTAGTATCAAATATTTTTGATAAAATTGTGATAAAATAAAATTTATTTTTAATAATTTTGACAAAATAATTTTTAAATTTTTATAATATTAAAAAGTGATTATTGCTGAAAAGACCAAAAATTTTTATTCTAATTTTCAGTATTTTAAAATATCAAGAAAATAATTTACATAAACGATCTGAAAAGCCTGACAAAAGTGAACCACACATCCACCAATGAAGTTTTTCTGTATCATCCTAAAGCTTTATAACAACAGTGTATAGTTTCTGGAACCTACATATTAGTCAATATTATATTTCAGACACAATACTAATTTTTATTTTTTCCAGATAATCTCACCTGAAGTTTCCTTTTCCATCATCTTCTTTTACCTCCAAGGAGACACTGAAGGTAAACACATCACTGTCGGGGGTAGGAATAACCGAGTCTTTAACATCAGATACTTGTCTAGAAGAACGTTTGAAAGCTGTACAGAAACTATATAAAATTCTGCTTACCTAAAAGAAAAAAAGTGGAAATAATATTAGACAAAGATTTTAACTGCATTTTGATCACCTCTAATTTTTGAATCTGTAATTTCTCAAGGTCACAATGTTCCTAATAGACAAAGTAGATATAGGGTAAGCATAAATATATACATAGAGAGAGAGAGTTTGTAACATATAGTGTATACACACACACAGACACACACAGCTGACCCTTGAACAACACGGGTTTAAAGTGCCTCGGTCTACTTACACTTTTTCAACACTAAATACTACAGTACTACATGACCCATGGTGGGCTGAATCGGCAGATGTGGAACAGTGGATAAGGAGGAACCACTAATATGGAGGGCCAACTACAAATTACACATGAATTTTTGACTGGGCAGAAGGTCAGTGCCCCTAATACACTCCACCTCCCCAGCACACTGTTCAAGGGTCAACTGTAGTTTGTTTCTTTCAATCTGGCATTTAATAAACAGCATAATAAAGACATTTAAAGTCACAAACAAAGTTGCATGTACTTATAGATGTTTCTAGGACTCATAAGATACTATATTGCAAAGAATGAATCCTAAGACAATTACTAGATTGATGCTGGCATCTAAATCTTCCCGGTGAACACACACAAATGAGGTTTTAGCCCAAGTTGTCAATTTCTCCTTTCACTTCCCCTCAGCTTCAGAGGGCTAGATCCTGAGCCATACAATAAACTCTGTTCTTTGCAAAATGAAACAAAACATGGCAACGTGATTTAAAGAGCTTCCAGTGTTGTTTCCCAATGCTGTTGCTATATAAATGTGTCACAAAATGAATGAATCTGAAATGTTTTTATTTATTAGTATTAAGCCACCCTGGTGATTACTTGATATATAAATATGCATATATATATTATAAATGACTTACTCTCCTCCCCTAATATGGAGGAGCACTCTAAATCTCACGATCTTCCAGAGGTTATTATCTTCCTTGGTTCCAAAAGAAGTACCATATCATCTCAAATTTGTATTCTTGAAGCACAAAAGACCTTTGAAATCTCTCAGGTCACCCACGCATTGAACAAATAAAAACAAGATGAAATAAGAATGATTTCAACAAAAGTAACATTTTCAAAATCTCACACTGGAAGGTACTGGTAAAGAGACTTCTCTGAATATTAACAAACCCTTCACTTTGGATAAAGTGAATTCAAATTATTCTTGGTATTAGTCCAAGACTATAATATTTTATAATTCACTCGAAGTAAGAGAACTCTCATTAACAGAACTTCTTAAAGTATGGAGGTCTTTCCTCAATTTTCTATTTTTGCTACATTCTTATATCCTACCTTTTCTCATACACACACTCCATCACAAACTTCAAAAACTTCCAGCAGCCACACTTACACCTAAGTACTGGAAGATTATCCTAACTGCCTTTCCAGGCCCAAATCAATAGTTATCTAAATTAACTGACTTATACATTTTAACTGTATAAGAATGCTGCCTGTCATCCCAAAGTTCAGCTTCAGCAACAGCATCATATTTGTATAACACTGCTTGTAAAATGTTAATGCTATTATTATTTTATATAAAAAGTAAAATTAAAGAATAAAAACTTTATACTTCAAATTTTATACAATTAAGCCAATGATAAATCCACTCATTCATGCAACAAATATTCTTTTAGTGTCTTCTGTGTATTAAGTATTTGTTTTAAGGGGCAAGGGATACAACAATGAACGTGGAGCTTAAGTTTCAGCACAGGTTAAGTTGAATGTGCTTGGGGTGAGTGGCAAGGAATCATTAGGTAACACAAAAGCAGACATGTTCAGTCTCAACTGGATCTTTAATTCACTTAGCACAATAATTTAAGTGTTAAGGACAACAGAATCAAAGAATATGCTGGAAATAAGTCACTAAAGAATATGCCTACAAGGTAAAGTGTAAATAGGCACTTTAAACTTTTCAGTTGAGTACTCCCCAGTTCCTAACTTCAAATACAATGTGAAGTCTATTATTTACCTTATATATTTTTAAGAAAACAAATTTTAAGCATATTTTTAAGAAAACTTTATATGTGAAAACAGAATACCTATGATTTTTGATACATTAGTAGAGTTAAACCCCAACCATATTTATTATTCTCTCCTATAGTCATTTCGTTTTCTTTGTATCAGAGCTATCAGCAAGCCTGCCATTTGAGTCTACACCAAAAAAAGTCAAAGAACTTCGCAAATTCTAAAGCACGGGCAAGGGTCAGGAATTTCTTTTTTAAAAACCTAAGTGTATGCGGTGGAGCCAGAGTAGCAGAGAATGATGGGAGTGGAGGGAGTGGAATAAGACTACAACTTGCTGTTTTTGAAGGAAGGGCTCAACAGTACATTAACAACAATTTAATCCACTCCTGCATTTAATCCTCACTACGTCTTAGAAGTTGCTATTTCCAACAAGGTTAAAATCATTTGTGACTTCTAGAGTCTGTGAATAAGCTGGAATGATGATCCAAGAATGGGTAAGGTAGAGTGGCTTAAAAGACAATGATTATCAGTATCTATAGTTATTGGAACAAATTGGGTAACTGATCTCATCATGAAAAGAAAATTTAAGACATAATACCATGGAAAATATTCTATATGCATCACACTATTAAATACACATACACACAAAATCTAGAACAGGCATTTTCTTTGCAGATGTCAAAAGGTTTATTAACAAATAATACAGTACAATTTTTCCCCAGGAGGCAGTACCTATAGAAAGCACTGGTTAAACACAAAAGTATCTCTTGGTGTGGTAGCTGTTGTTTTTGAAGAGTTGGGGAAAAGGGCACAGGTAGATACGTGGAAAGAAGATACACCAAAATCTTAATTCTGGTGGAATTCTGAGTAACCTTTCTTTGGTATTTCAGTAGTTTCCAAATTTTCAAATATGTAGTACATGTTAACAGTCCAAGAAATACTATTAGACAAAATATTTACTTAAATAACATAGCCAATTCTTCTAAAATAAGGCCTTTTCACTAAAAATGGTGAAAGAGAATCACTTCTTTTAAAAACAAGTATCAAGAAAATGTTCACCCAAAAAATAAATGTAGAAAAATCCTATAAAATACCTATAAAATAATACCCAGAAAGGTATGTGTTAAAATTTTTTTAAACTTGCTCAAACATACTACTAAAAGGAACAAAAAAAAGGCATTATCAAACAAGAAATTTTTTAATAATAAAAATCAACTTATTTGAGAAAAACACTAACAACCTCCAAATTAATTTCCAAAATAAGGTATTTTGCTAAAATACCGTCTCAATAAATATATGTTTAGAAACAATATTTACCCAAAGAATTATGGTTTCTTTTATGTAGTGGTATATCAGCAATCCCAAGAAAAACCAGAGCATTAAGAATAAAGATCTTCTTAATGATATTCTTGGTATTTATCATAAAATACAGCTGAATGCCTTTAACAGAAGATAACAACAACTTGCTTCTAAAATACAACACTGAGAACTGCTAGTAATAGTAAGTATAACATCCAAACAGAAAAATCTGTTTTGAAGGAAACAGTTACACTGACTAGTAGAAATAAATTCTTAAAAGAGTCAACTAAGACTTTTAACTGTATCTTTAAAAATAGCTTTGTATAATATATCCATAAAGATTCAACAAGAATAAGTGCCTCTATGGCTTTTTTTACTATGCTTTCTGATATTATGCTTTGTCTGCAATTCTTCACCAGAATGTTCCCTGTACAAAGATCATCAGCATTAAGATACTTCTGGCTGGATCCCCCAACTCTTTTGCCAAAGACAATTAACATCCACTCCAGCAGAGTCTCTCGAAAGAATACCCAGGGTAACAGATCAAACAGATCCTAACACTCCTGTGGGAACCCCTAATCCTCATGTCATAGGTCCCAAAAAGCCATCACCCACACTGGGCTTCCCCTCTACCACGGCTGGTATCTGCTGCTTGTGGAATTTTATGGTGAAATAAGAGCATATCACAGTGACAAATGGTAGTGGCAGCCATGCTGCAACTTTCTGTTTAGAAGTTGTCTTCTTGCTTTTAACTGACAAACTTCTTCAAATCTCATCCAGGGACTCTGCAAACAATGGAAAACAAATTAGCGACATTGTGCATGGTACATATTTAAGCAGTAAGAACATCTGTCGTCTGTGCCAGAGCTATCTTTGCCAATTGTCTGTACCCATTAAGAGGGGCCCATATACTAAGAACTAATGTTGTCCCTTCACCATAGAACAAGAAACTTCTGGGAACCAGATAATCAGACAACCAGTAAATGCGACAAAAGCCAAGTCATTATTTTTTGAGAGGAGAGAGGAAGATATCAGACACCTTCTATAAAAGGCATGAGTAAAACCCAAAGGTTGCTGGAATGACCAAGATATCCCTTTATAAAGCATAACTGAAAGGTAAAAATCTACATTTACTTTTTATGTAAAGTAACAGGAAAGTTGTTACTGAAAAATACGTGGGTCTTCAGAATCATATACTTCCTCTGAAAACCAGCTTTATTATCTATTCTCTTAGACTTGGGATACGGAAATGGTAACCAATTTATCACCCAAACCAGAACACTTTTGAGAATAAAATGGAGGCTTTAATAATATACTTAGACAACAGGCATAATCTATGACTGCTCCAGGCAAAGAGAAGTGTAAGATCGCTAGTCTAAATAAATACTATCTCTGTTATGGAGATGTTATGAGTATCAAGTAAGTAAGTAACATAGTGCCTGGCATAAGCCCTATGTCTATACTGGGTTATTTGTATTTAGAAATGATCGCTCATAATCAAATTGAATGACTGTCAAGTATTTTTCCTCCAAACAATTTTACCACCAATGTCCCAGAATGTAACACTTTGAAAAACTTACTCAAAAAAACTAAATACATGAACATCACTTTCTCACAATCTACATGTACCAAATACCCTCGCTGCTGCGGCTGCTGCTGCTGCTAAGTCGCTTCAGTCATGTCCGACTCTGTGCGACCCCATAGACGGCAGCCCACCAGGCTCCCCATCACTGGGATTCTCCAGGCAAGAATACTGGAGTGGGTTGCCATTTCCGTCTCCAATGCATGAAAGTGAAAAGTGAAAGTGAAGTCACTCAGTCATGTCCGACTCTAGCGACCCCATGGACTGCAGCCTACCAGGCTCCTCCATCCATGGGATTTTCTAGGCAAAAGTACTGGAGTGGGGTGCCATTGCCTTCTCCGACCCTCTCTAGAAATATAGTATTTAATACTATACCCAAATAGGCCGAGAATCCCCTCCACTATTTTATCCACTGCTTACCCACTGTTAAAGCTCTCAAGATGACAAATAACCCCCCACATAAACAAGCGGATGCTATAATCCAAAAAGAGAGTTTCATACCATCACAGTTATGAAAAATGCTTGCAACCAGGTGCCTTTCAATTTCTTTCCACAGCAGTGTTTCTGCCTCTCCAAGAAGCAGGTTCTCCAATTCTTCAAAGTTCATTTTTTTAATTGTTGAGTGCCAATTATCCAGAATCCACACAGGCATGTTAAATGATGGTTGCCAACATGAAATGCCAGGATTCTACCATCTGCTTCCCCACCTCTGTAGTGGAGTTGTAAGGATCAGAAATAGACTCCCTAATTCACAAACACACATACATTCTTTCAACATATTTATATTCACTGTCTCCTATGTACCAGACACACTTGTACTCATTCACTCTATCAAACACTTGGCCAAGCAGTCAGTACATGCATATATGTATACATACTGGTATATGTATTGATATATGTATCTCTATTTATATATATATTTATGTATACACATGTTTATATATATTTATATACATGCAACATACACACATGGATAAAACAGAACTATTTTAGATAGATTTAGAACTGCCTAAAACAAACAAAACAAATGTGAACTCCTCACATGGGCACAGCTCTGACAGAGAACTTCTATGTCTGTACATGTTTGTTTCAGTGTAAATAGAATCGATCACCAGGGCATAACAAGTGACATACTGCTCATGCTTAGTATCAGACACACAGAAATATACATTTCTATGAGTTCCCATGTTGTGGCCAGAAATAAACTCTCAGAACTCCTGTTCATACAATGGTTTATTTACGTTTCACAGTAAAGAGAAAACAGAGTAACTGCTGCTTTTAGCATTTTCTGCTGACAACTTATATTTCCAAAAGCAAACACAACTGAGATTTGTCCATCCAAACCCAGTTATTAATGCCTCTAAAATTGCTGTATAATTACCGAAGTTCTAAAAGTGCAACTTATTTTTAATTTGAGAAGAATTCAATAGATACCAAAAAGAAAGCAATTTCCCCATGTATATACATAACAGCCATTTGACTCTGAGTCTAAAAATAAACTAACATTTAATCATTAGTGTGAGGAACTCATTGGCATCTTCAAACAGTTCTGCTGAATAGGAGCATTTGCATTTACAATTAAAACAGTTTTATAGAACAAAAGCCAGCCTCTGAACAACTGCACACAGTAAATGATCACAAGTGAAAACCGCAGAGATCTATAACACAATCTCAGTGCAATATCTAAGTGGAAGACTCAGTAGAGAAACAGGTATTGTTATAGACATTTTTTAAAGTCACAGAGAACAACCAGGTCAAAAAAATAAAAGAGAGGCAAAAATACTCTTCCCTTCTAAGCCTGAGCAATTACCACCATGGTGGGATGGGAGGACAGCTCATTAAGTGGGATTTTTCTGTTACATATATTAAACTCAGAGTACCACTTCAGAGCACAGAGTAACCAGATTTAAATTTCCATATTTCATTCTATGCCATCACAAATATTAACTTTCTATTTAGAAAGATACTCCAAACTTATTATGTAATATGATATATGGTCATACATACTAAATTATTTGACAGTGAAATCAAATCGTCGATTTGATTTCAACTATGCTGCTGCTGCTAAGTCACTTCTGTCGTGTCCAACTCTGTGCAACTCAAATCAAATACTGAGTCATCTCAATAGCAAATTGCTACAAAATATTATACTTACTGCTTCTTTAATTTCACAGGAGAAGACATGTATCTGGAATTCTTCAGAACCATGGGAACTCTCTGTAAACGCAAAGCAATTGCTCTCTGTTGTCCCATCATGGCCACGTGCACAGAATAATACCTTATAAATTGGAAAAGATGCTATCTCCATATTGTTGGATTGGTCTATGATTCTGCAAAACAGTTATGAGAAATGAGATTAAATATTAACTAGCAAAGAACAAAGGCAGTTTTACTAGGCCAGTAACATACAATTATCTTAAAATCACAAAAACAAACTGGTACTAATAAACTGAACTGAATAATAATCCAAGAAAACAAATTATCTTCATATTTTTATTATATACACACACACACAAATTCTTTACCTTCTTTTCACAATTACTTCACTTTTGTGTCCCATGATCCAATTCACTTCATCTCAAAGCCAAGGATACTCTGCCTGGTAAAACTAATGTCGCCTATCCCTAAATACTACACTTCTTCTGTTATAGCAAAAGAAACACCCAGAAAAAAAGGAACAAACCATCCCTGGAGAGCTCATTTCTATTTAAAGCAATATCTGTAAGTTTATCTAAGTCCCAGGTCATTCATTGTTCAACAAAGACCTCTCTTACCCTAAAAAAGGTCAGAGTGGTTCCAAAGATGAACTTAATGAAATTTAAGAGGTAAAAGGAGTTTGTGGAACTTTTCAAATATTTCTCTGACTTTCCCTGTTTGAATCCTAAGGTTGTGGATTGATCCAAAACCTCAAGACTACTTCAGGATCTCAAGTGGTAAAACTAAGGGGTACCCATTAGGAATAGAGAGGCAAATCAAAACACTAAATCTTTGTTAAGGCATGTTTGGCACTGTGAAATTCAACAGATAACAGTGAAAGGCATTTTGACACTTATAAGAGATATTATACAAACAGTCCATCTACAAAACCCTTTCCTGAAAAATCAAAGCATTTTTACCAAAATCTTGTAAATTTGTATTGCTATTATTGTGGTACTTAGTGCTTTTCCCACATTTTCAACTTCAGAGAATGAGGCAAATCAGAACAGTTTTGAAAAAGATTTAAATCAGCCTTCAGAGAATAGTATAGGCCAATACTTTGGCCACCTGATGCAAGAACTGACTCATTTGAAAAGACCCTGATGCTGGGAATGATTGAAGGTGGGAGGAGAAGGGGACGATAGAGGATGAGATGGTTGGATGGCATCACTGACTCGATGGACATGAGTTTGAGTAAATTCTGGGAGTTGGACAGGGAAGGAGATGGACAGGGAAGCCTGGTATACTGCAGTCCATGGGGTCACAAAGAGTCAGACACGACTGAGTGACTGAACTGAACTGAAGATACATTTAACCTAATTTCCTAGACTTCGTTCATTTATGGGTTCATTCAACAAATATTTACTAAAAACCTGCTATGGACCAAAACTGCTCCAGGCAATGAAGCTGCAGCAGGAAGAAATACCAATAACCTGCTTCCATGGAACTGACATTCTAGCGAGGAAGAAAAACGATAAACAAATAAATACGTAATATCAAGGCAAAGAAAAGTTCTTTGAAGGGAAAAAGGCCCAGTGAAAACAAAGAAGGATGGTTATGATAAGATCAAAGGAGGTTTATTTTGATAGTTAGATAGTTTCTTACAAAACTAATCATACTGTATGATCTAGCAATAACATTCCTTGGTATTATTCAAATGAGTTAAAACCCTGCACACAGATGTTTACAGAAGCTTTATCCATAATCACCAAAACTTGGATGCAATCGCAACATCCTTCCATAGGCCAATGGATAAATAAATTATGGTACACGCAGACAATAGCACATTATTCAGCACTAAAAAGAAACAAGCTACGAAGCCACAAAAATTCATGTAAGAAAGTTAAATGTCCCAGGTTCGATGCACGATACTGGATGCTTCGGGCTAGTGCACTGGGACGACCCAGAGGGATGGTATGGGGAGGGAGGAGGGAGGAGGGAGGAGGGTTCAGGATGGGGAACACATGTATACCTGTGGCGGATTCATTTTGATATTTGGCAAAACTAATATAATTATGTAAAGTTTAAAAATAAAATAAAATTTAAAAAAAATAAGAAAGTTAAATGTCTAATATCTGAAAAGGCTATTTATTACATGATTTCAATTATATAATTTACTGGAAAATGCAAAAGTATGGTGATACTAAAAAGATTAGCGGTTGCCAGGGGCTGCAGGAAGGGACAGCTGAACTGGCAGAAGGCAGGATTTTCAGGACAGTGAAAGTACTCTACATGATACTCTAATGCTGGATACATGTCATTATATATTTGTCCAAATTCACAGCATGTACACCACCCAAGAGGGAACCTTAATGTAAACTATGGACTTTCTAAAATATGTCAGTGTAGTTTCATCAACTGTAATAGATGTACCACATGGAAGAGGACGTTGATGGTGAGGGAAGTGTGTGTTTGGGGAAGATGAGGGTGCCTATCCGGGATATGGTCAATCTCTGTACTTTCTGCTCAATTTTGCTGTGAACCTAAAATCACTCTCAAAAGTAAACCTTATTAAGAAAAACAGGGAGAAAAAAAAAAGACTTCTTTCAACAGAAGGTTTCTTGAGGTGAAACTGGAGAGAAGTGAAAGAGTCACTGGAAAACCAAGGAAAGCTTGTTTGGGCAAAGTAAAGAGACCAAACAAAAGCCCCATGGGAGGACTCCTGACTGATAGGTCCTGAGGCAGGATTCATGACTACCTTTGAGAAAGGACAAAGAGGCTACTATGACAGGAAGAGAGCGAATGAATGAAGTACATGTAGTGACAGAAGCGAGAGAACAGAGAGGGTGGGAGAGACGATCAGGTCAAAGCAGATCATAAGGGCCAGACATGGTAAGAAAGAACTTCAAAAATAATCACAAGTGTGACTGGAGGACACTGATAGGCTGAATGTAGGAAAACAGTATCTGATTTACATTTAAAGAAATTCAAGGTTCAACATATAGCTGATTCGTTTTGCTGTTCAACAGAAATAAACACAACATTGCAAAGCAATTATACTCTAGTACAAATAATAAATAAAGTGTTAGTCATTCAGTCGTGTCCAACTGTTTTGCAACCCCATGGACTGGAGCCTGTCAGGCTCCTCTGTCCGGGGAACTCTCTAGGCAAGAATACTCAATTGGGCAGCCATTCCTTTCTCCAGGGGATATCCTTCCAACCCAGCAATCAAACGTGGGTCTCCTGCATTGCAGGCAGATTCTTTACTGTCTGAGCCACCAGTTCAGTTCAGTCGCTCAGTCGTGTCCGATTCTTTGTGACCCCAAGAATCGCAGCACGCCAGGCCTCCCTGTCCATCACCAACTCCCGGAGTTCACCCAGACTCACGTCCATCGAGTCAGTGATGCCATCCAGCCATTTCATCCTCTGGCGTCCCCTTCTCCTCCTGCCCCCAATCCCTCCCAGCATCAGAGTCTTTTCCAATGAGTTAGCTCTTCGCATGAGGTGGCCAAAGTACTGGACTTTCAGCTTCAGCATCATTCCCTCCAAAGAAATCCCAGGGCTGATCTCCTTCAGAATGGACTGGTTGGATCTCCTTGCAGTCCAAGGGACTCTCAAGAGTCTTTTCCAACACCACAGTTCAAAAGCATCAATTCTTCGGCACTCAGCCTTCTTCACAGTCCAACTCTCACAGCCATACATGACCACAGGAAAAACCATAGCCTTGACTAGACAGACCTTTGTGGGCAAAGTAATGTCTCTGCTTTTCAATATGCTATCTTGGTTGGTCATAACTTTCCTTCCAAGGAGTAAGCGTCTTTTAATTTCATGGCTGCAATCACCATCTGCAGTGATTTTGGAGCCCCAAAAAATAAAGTCTGACACTGTTTCCACTGTTTCCCCATCTATTTCCCATGAAGTGGTGGGACTGGATGCCATGATCTTAGTTTTCTGAATGTTGAGCTTTAAGCCAACTTTTTCACTCTCCACTTTCACTTTCATCAAGAGGCTTTTTAGTTCCTCTTCACTTTCTGCCATAAGGGTGGTGTCATCTGCATATCTGAGGTTATTGATATTTCGCCTGGCAATCTTGATTCCAGCTTGTGTTTCTTCCAGTCCAGCGTTTCTCATGATGTACTCTGCATATAAGTTAAATAAGCAGGGTGACAATATACAGCCTTGACGTACTCCTTTTCCTATTTGGAACCAGGGGAAGCCCAAAAAAAATAAATGGGTTGTATTTACATACCCACAGAGCACAACACACCACATATGCTGGCCGTAATTCTCTCCAACTAATAATGTGATGAATTCATTCCAGATACTATGCAAAACAAATAAATATAACCAGGCCAAAAAAAGAAAAAAGAAATTCAAGATTCAGATGACATTAAAAATTACTCCCAGCAAAGCATACGAGAAAAAGCCATTTTGCTTCTTTCCAGTCTGATGTAAAGAGCTTAAAATCTAGGGAATAGTTGTTTTCTGAATCACTGTTAAATGACAAGGTGAAACACAAATCATAGGTATTTTTAGTTATAGGTGCATTTATAGTATTCCAAGCAAATTTACAAATACCCCAAGCAAATAAGGAATACAGTCTAAACCTAAACATGTTTGCCTTGCACAGCTACAGAGTAAAAGTGAATTCAAAATAAGTCCAAGGCCTCATTCATGATAAAATATTATCACCACTATCCAAAAAAAACTTCATACGTGTCTAAGGGCAGTAAAAAAAGATTTGCACTTACCTCACAGAACCTTCTGGAACATTTGGCACATACAGAGTAACAGGAAACGGGTGCTGACTGGCAGATTTCATAGTTGCCATTGCCCGTAAAGCTTCCACTTCATTACGTGGGGATGAAACCTTCATACATCCTAAATAGGTCAGTTTGTTAAATAAAACACTATCTTCTTCAGGTATTTCACTTAGAGAAGATGGTCTGGGTGTAGAAATTTCTGAGGGAAGAAAAAAAAAGAAACACCCAAAAGTTAATGTAAAACTTCCCAGTATAATTTCACCTATTGCCCAAAAACAAATGAAAAAATTGCAAATAAAATTTAGGTCTCCAACTGACAAAGAATTAATAACCAAAATATACAAGCAGTTCGTGTAGCTCAATACAAGAAAAACAACCCACCCAATCAAAATGTGGGCGAAAGACCTAAACAGACATTTCTCCAAAGGAGACATACAAATGGCTAATAAACTCATGAAAAGATGCTCGACATCACTCATTATTAGAGAAATGCAAATCAAAACCACAGTGAGGTACCCTCTCATGCCAGTCAGAATGGCCACCATCAAAAAGTCTGCAAACAATAAATGCTGGAGAGAGTATGGAGAAAAGGGTGAGAATGGTACAGCCACTATGGAGAACAATGTGGAGATTCCTTAAAAAAACTGGGAATAGAACTGCCATATGACCTAGCAATCGCACTGCTGGGCATACACACAAGGAAGCCAGAATTGAAAGAGACAGATGTACCCCGATGTTCATTGCAGCACTGTTTACAATAGCTATGACATGGAAGTAACCTAGATGTCTATTAGCAGACAAATGGATAAGGAAGTTGTGATATATATACACAAAGGGATATTACTTAGCTGTTAAAAAAAAAGAACACATTTGAGTCAGTTCTAATGAGGTGGATGAAACTGGAGCCTATTATACAGAGTGAAGTAAGTCAGAAAGAGAAACATAAATACTGTATATTAACACAGATATATGGAATTTAGAAAGACAGTAATGACCCTATATGCAAGGCAGCGAAAGAGACACAGATGTAAAGAACAGACTTTTGGATTCTATGGGAGAATGAGGGAGTGGGATGATTTCAGAGAATAGCATTGAAACATGTATATTACCATATGTAAAACAGATGAGCAGTGCAAGTTCGATGCATGAAGCAGGGCACTCAAAGCAGTGCTCTGGGACAACCCAGAGGGATGAGTGGGGAGGGAGATAGGAGGGGTGTTCAAGATGGGGGACACATGTGCACCAGTGGCTGATTAATGTCAATGTATGGCAAAAACCATCACAAAATTATAAAGTAACTGTCCTCCAATTAAAACAAATTAATTCAGTTCGGTTCAGTTCAGTCACTCAGTCGTGTCCGACTCTTTGCAACCCCATGAACCACAGCATTCCAGGCCTCCCTGTCCATCACCAACTCCTGGAGACCACCCAAACCCATGTCCATTGAGTCAGTGATGCCATCCAACTGTCTCATCCTCTGTCATCCCCTTCTCCTCTTGCACTCAATCTTTCCAAGCATCAGGATCTTTTCAAATGAGTCAGCTCTTCACATCAAGTGGCCAAAGTATTGGAGTTTCATCTTCAACATCAGTCCTTCCAATGAACACCCAGGACTGATCTCCTTTAGGATGGACTGGTTGGATCTCCTTGCAGTCCAAGGGACTTTCAAGAGTCTTCTCCAACACCAGAGTTCAAAAGCATCAATTCTGCGATAAACATTGGTGTACACATGTCTCTTTCAATTCTGGTTTCCTTGGTGTGTATGCCCAGCAGTGGGATTGCTGGGTCATATGGCAGTTCTATTTCTAGTTTTTTAAGGAATCTCCACACTGTTCTCCATAGTGGCTGTACTAGTTTGCATTCCCACCAACAGTGTAAGAGGGTTCCCTTTTCTCCACACCCTCTCCAGCATTTATTGCTTGTAGACTTCTGGATCACAGCCATTCTGACTGGCATGAAATGGTACCTCATTGTGGTTTTGATTTGCATTTCTCTGATAATGAGTGATGCTGAGCATCTTTTCATGTGTTTGTTAGCCATCTGTATGTTTATAATAGCCAGGACATGGAAGCAACCTAGATGTCCATCAGCAGATGAATGGACAAGAAAGCTGTAGTACATATACACAATGGAGTATTACTCAGCCATTAAAAAGAATACATTTGAATCAGTTCTAATGAGGTGGATGAAACTGGAGCCTATTATACAGAGTGAAGTAAACCAGAAAGAAAAACACCAATACAGTATACTAACACATATATCGGAGAAGGCAATGGCACCCCACTCCAGTACTCTTGCCTAGAAAATCCCATGGATGGAGGAGCCTGGTAGGCTGCAGTCCATGGGGTCGCTGAGAGTCGGACATGACTGAGGGACTTCACTTTCACTTTTCACTTTCATGCATTGGAGAAGGAAATGGCAACCCACTCCAGTGTTCTTGCCTGGAGAATCCCAGGGACGGGGGAGCCTGGTGGGCTGCCATCTATGGGGTCGCACAGAGTCGGACACGACTGAAGTGACTTAGCAGCAGCAACGCATATATATGAAATTTAGAAAGATGGTTAACGACAACCCTGTATGAGAGACAGCAAGAGACATAGATGTATAGAACAGTCTTTTGGACTCTGTGGGAGAGGGAGGTGGGGGATGATTTGGGAGAATGGCATTAAAACGTGTGTAATATAAGAAAGGAATCGCCAGTCCAGGTTCAATGCAGGATACAGGAAGCTTGGGACTGGTGCACTGGGATGACCCAGAGGGATGGTATGGGGAGGGAGGTGGGAGGGGGATTCAGGATGGGGAACACGTGTACACCCATGGCGGATTCACGGTGATGTATGGCAAAACCAATACAATATTGTAAAGTAAAAAAAAAAATTATAATAATTAAAAAAAAAACCCCAAAAGCATCAATTCTTCAGCACTCAGCTTTCTTTATAGTCCAACTCTCACATCCATACATGACCACTGGAAAAACCATAGCCTTGACTAGACGGACTTTTGTTGGCAAAGTAACTTCTTTGCTTTTGAATATGCTGTCTAGGTTGGTCATAACTTTTCTTCCAAGGAGTAAGCATCTTTTCATTTCATGGCTGCAATCACCACCTGCAGTGATTTTGCAACTCAAAAAGATAAAAGTCAGCCACTGTTTCCACTGTTCCCCATCTATTTGCCATGAAGTGATGGGACCAGATGCCATGATCTTAGTTTTCTGAATGTTGAGCTTTAAGCCAACTTTTTCACTCTCCTCTTTCACTTTCATCAAGAGGCTCTTTAGTTCTTCTTCACTTTCTGCCATAAAGGTTGGTGTCATCTGCATATCTGAGGTTATTGATATTTCTCCCAGCAATGTTAATTCCAGCTTGTGCTTCTTCCAGCCCAGCGTTTCTCATGATGTACTCTGCATATAAGTTAAATAAGCAGGGTGACAATATACAGCCTTGACATACTCCTTTTTCTATTTGGAATCAGTCTGTTGTTCCATGTCCAGTTCTATCTGTTGCTTCCTGACCTGCATACAGGTTCTCAAGAGGCAGGTCAGGTGGTCTGGTATTCCCATCTCTTTCGGAATTTTCTTTCTTTTTCATTTTATTGTGATCTGGTTTATTGTAATCCACACAGTCAAAGGCTTTGGCATAGTCAATAAAGCAGAAATAGATGGTTTTCTGGAACTCTCTTGCTTTTTCAATGATCCAGTGAATGTGTTCAAGTTTTAAAAAATTTAGGTCTCTCTGTGTTTTCATTTATTTTAATGTTTATCCTATATCTTATGAGTTCTGGAATTGGCCATTTTGTACTGCAGATCTCTCAAAGTATTATCTTACTTATCTATAACTTCTTTAAAGGAAAGGGAAAAAAGTCTAAACTTCGTATTTTAAAAAGTCAAAAATACAGAGTTCAAATGATATAAAATATTGAAGAGAAAAAACTATACCAAGACAGTGTAAAAGTGCCAAAAAATAATGAAAATAACATCAAATTTATTAAGCAGCCTAATTTCCTAAGCAAAAATTAACAATGTTAAGATATTTCATCTCACACTAGTATCAACAAAAGTCAAACTCCTTATTTTGTTCGATCCTGGCTTGCTGGCTTCTACAAACTATGTAAGTATCCCAATGAAAATTTTTTCCTCAAAGTAATTATTTTGATGAATTATCCTATGACTGCTCCCCCAATTCTTTTTTTAAAAAATCCACTTTAATTCTAGCAGAGGATGCACGTAGCAAAGTCCCAACTGTGGTTAGACAGCATTCATCTGCATATATCAGCTAGTATAAAGCTTCCCCTCTGCACCCTCCCCATCCGCACCTAAAAACCCCATTCAGCTAGTCTCCAACTCTTCCCGTTACCCATATCCATGCTGTACAATATTAAGCATGCCTGTCTCACCCAAACTAGATCCTTGTGGCATGCTCTAATTCTATTAGCAAGATTATACTTACAGGATATTAATATATAATTCATAAAAGCCATTCTCAACCTCCCCACCCCAGCTTTCAAATATTATACTAAACCATGCACCCTTCACCACTTTTTTTTCTATTCAAAAACTAAAGCCATTCAAAATGAAGCATTTTATCTACCATGTTCTTCAATCACTGAAGCATGTTTCTCCCTGCTTTGAATCAGTTCAGTGTAATGTATTTCAAAAGAGACAAAAAACTATAAATACAATATAAAAAAAAAGAAAGAAAAAACTACAAATACAATTTAAGCCTGAATGTTAATATGTTACGTGTGTGTGTGCACAGAATGAATTTTGTTAACCGAGCAAGTACTTATGCAAAACAATTACACGCAAGAGCCACTGGTAAAACTATGCTTCAGTGACTGATGAACATGGTAGATTAAGTAGTTCAAATGGTCTAATTTATGTGTAACTGGAGTCCTACAAAAGAGGCAAGGTGCAGGAAAAGCTTTCTAAAGAAATAAATATTTTATAAAATCTGTGAAATGCACAGATTCATGAAACCCTGTATACTCCAAATACAAAAACAATACACCAATGGATCCAAAAACGACAGATGGCAAAATCAGTAGATAAGACCTTTTAAAATAACTATTATAAATATGGTAGAGGAATTAAAGAAAAGCACCTAACAAAAGGAGAAAAATGGAAGACAGAAAAAAAAGAACCAAAAGAAATTCTAGAGCCAAAAAATGCAAGAGCTAAAATGAAGTATTCTCTTGGTGAATATAACTAATTCTAATTTGCATAAGAAAATACAAATGTTAAAGAAGTTCCTTATATTGTAAAGAACATAATAAGAATGTTAAAGAAAAATGAAACTAGAGGGAAACTGAAGAGCACCAAAAGTCATAAATATGACTTTTTTCTTATTGTTTAACTTCTTTAAAATACAACAGACTGCTGGGTATATCCATTTAGAAATCTTATAAGTTAGTATGTCTAAAATTGAATTCATTAGATGTTTATTCAACTATTCATATCTCAAATAACTCTTGAATCCATCCTACTTTTCTTTGGCTCCATACTCATTACCCAAATTACTACAGCAGTAACTTTCAGTTCTTCTTTTCTCCAATTTATTACCTATACTTCAGCCACCAAGATTTCCATAAAGATGAAAGAAAGAGGAAGGAAGGAAAGGAGGGAGAGAGGAAATAAATTAGATATACCATGCAAACAGATACACCATGTAAACACTAATTGCAAGAAAACCAGAATGGGTATATCAGTACCAGAAAAATCAGACTTCAAAACAATGAACAGTAACAGGAGAAAATCAGACATTTCACAATAACAAAAGGGTCAATTTATAAGAAAAATGTAATTTAAAAAGTGGCTATGACCCTCATACCAGAGCTTCAAAACACCTGAAGCAAAAACTAGCAGAACTGAAGACCCTCACACTGAGTCAGTCAAGCCAAAGTAACAAGTCTATTATAGCTTCTATCTAATAACTGAAAACACTGGGCAGAATATAAAAAGTTACTACCTTAGGACTGTTTTTGTTTTGTTTTGTTTTGTTTTAAAGCAAATAACCATAGACAAATTGGAAAGAGAAGTCTAAACCTGAAGGACTACCAGTATAGTACTGAATTTCCTTTTATATTTTTTCATCCTTTATATCTCATATTTGATCTAAGGGCAGCCCAAGTTGCAGAACTGTGCAGTGAGCAACAAAACTGTGAGAGAAATCCAATATCTGGCCAAAACAAACAGAAAAAGGAGTCCTTGTAAACCACAGAGTGTTTGGGGAGTTATACCATTTTTCTCTCTCTCTCTTTCTTCTCTCCCAGTTCTACCACAAGGCCAGCCCCAGTGATAGAGCTGCACCACTGTGTGTGTGTGTGTGTGTGTGTGTGTGTGTGTGTGTGTGTTGGGGGAGCATGGGGTGGGGGGTGGGGAGGACTGTGTGTGTGAGAGAGTGTGTGTGTGTGTATGTGTGTGTGTGTGTTGGGGGAGCATGGGGTGGGGAGGACTGTGTGTGTGTGTGTGTTTGTGTTGGGGGAGCATGGGGTGGGGAGGACTGTGTGAGTGTGTGTGTGTGTGTGTGTGTTGGGGGAGCA
Source organism: Bos indicus (assembly GCF_029378745.1). NCBI lineage: Eukaryota > Metazoa > Chordata > Mammalia > Artiodactyla > Bovidae > Bos > Bos indicus. Next base: position 56,367,994 of record NC_091775.1, on the reverse strand, counting down.
TGGGGTGGGGGGTGGGGAGGACTGTGTGTGTGTGTGTGTGCGTGTGTGTGTGTTGGGGGAGCATGGGGTGGGGAGGACTGGGGGAGAAAATAGAGCATCTACAACTCCAGGGAGAAGAAAGGAAACCTCTCAGTAGTTAAAATACCCAAGCAAGGGGCAAGGATCTTGTGGTTCAAAAAAGAAAAAGGAGGCCTCTGCTATTTTTTTCTTTCTTTTCTCTCACCACCCTGTCCTAAAGTTGACTCTAGTCATACAAGACCACATAACAGTACAAAGTAACAAAAATTCTAAGTAAGAAATCCATTTTTCTACTTAGGGAAAGAAGGAAAATGAGCCCCAAGAAGCCAAAGAGTATGGGGGAAACCGTGAGGAGGACAGTTGGAGTAGACAATCCCCTAATTCTGTGTATGAACTAACATAAATCTTGGGGTTCACCACCATGCTATACATGTGTGGAACAGACCAAAGAAGCATAGCAAAGGTTTTAGAATTGACTGACTTTGGAACCAGAAAGCAAGACAGAACTTGCAGTCTGGATGCAACCAACTGGATTGCCTGCTAAAATAAAATCAACATCCTTCAGAGGATTTTTACCTGGAAACACAATCTCAAATGTAAGAATCAGAAAGTCTGGGGAAAAATTCCACTATTTAACAACAACAACAAAAAATCAAACAAAGGTGACCAACTGTCAAGAGGAAAAAGCAATCAACAGATACCAATCCCCAAAAGATGCAGTTGCTGGAAGCATCAGAAAAAAACTTTAAAACTGGTATTATAACCACGCTCTGTGGCATAAAGGTGAAAAAATTCAGAATGAATGAAAATATTAAAATCTGCAGCTGAGGAACAGAAAATATAAAAAGGAACAAGGTAAACTTAAAACAAGAGAGAGAGAATATCTAAAATTAAAAATTCACTGGATGGGCTCAAAAGCAAGGAGGTAACAGAACTAAGAGTCAGTAAACTGGAGCACAGATCAACAGAAATTTTCTAAACTAAAGAAGAGAGAAAAAAGATTGGGAAACAATGAAGAGTCTTAGGAATTGTAGGAAAATGTAACAGTTTTGTTGTGTTAGGGGAAAAGACTATGCACAAAAAAAAACTTCCGAATTTCATAAAAGATGTAAATTTACAGATTCAAAAATCTCAATAAACATCAATAATGATAAATTCAAAGAAAATCATCCCCATATAATCAAACTGCTGGAAAATGAAAATATTAAAAGTAGACATAGAAAAACAGCATGTTACGAACAAGGGAACAACAAATGATTCAAATGACTCAGATTTCTCATCAGAAACTATGGAGAAAAGAAGACAGCAGAACAACATCTTTACAGTACTCAAAGAAAACAACTATTCAAAGAACACTGACTGCGTCACAGAATTCCAGGGGTTAGGTACATCAGTGGAGAGAAAAGGCCTACACCCTGCCCAGGGCCCGTTTTAAGCAGATGTGTTACAACTATCGGGCTCAGACTTAAAATTGTGTGCAATTTTATTTTAAGGTTCAAGATTTCCAGAACTATTGATGATGACAAACATTTAACTTGGTACTCACTTTGTGCCACACATTTTATTAATACAAAATACTTTCTATGGATGATACAGATGGTATCATTTAAGCTTCTGAATCCCTATGAAATTGTTTCTATTTTAACTCTACTTTACAGATGAGATAACTTACCATTAGAGAAGTTGAATAACTTGCCCAAGCCACAGACAGAGCCTGGATTTCAACCCAGGTCTGAGCTCCAAATATGTCTTAATCTCTAAAAAAGGTCTAAAATTGAATGAATTAAAAGCAAAATGAAGTATATTCTGCTCTTAATTATAGAGAGTATCAGCTCTTCAAGGGAAAGAATTGTTCTATCCTTCTTCTATTCCCAGGACTTTTAACAGTCTCTAAAAGACTAAATACTCAATAATACACCAAACAAATCAATCAGTAAATAAATAAAATTTTTTAGAGTTAGTGATCCTTTCAGCAACCAAGTAATGGCAAACACACATCTCTGGACACCACCTGGATCCTATTCTATCCACAACTAAATGTATCATAACTGCAGCCACCATGTAGACAAAAACTCATGATGAGTGGAAATCCTGGGTTAAGGAGGCAAATATTTTTTAGCAAGCCAATACTTTTAGACCTAGTAAAATCACACACCACTGCAATAAGCTAATATCTTTATAAATATAAATTCAGTTTTATACAAGTCATTTTTCAATTCTATTATCCCTTCCTCAGCAGGAAGATGCAAAGAGTAACAAAGAGCATGAAAGAGAAGACTCATTATGTAACCAAAGAGTATTTTAGTAAATTGCCGAAAACTAGCAAAAATTCCCTGTACAGCTGAATCCAAGTAGCCAGTATATACAATCATCAAATGACAAAAACCAAAAAGTTAACCAATAAGTTAAACTGACGATGTTTAAACAAAAGCATTTATCTATTCAATTTTATCACTGGCAAACTACATATCTTTAATACTCACTTCAGCCCATTTAAATATAGACACTTTCCAGGTAGTTCCTTACCATTCAAGTTAGGGGTTATTTTAAATTGACCACAAGAATTCTCTTAAAAACTGCAACTATGAAGAGGCAGCTGAAAAGTCTCCTCTTAGTTCTTTCAGGCTACTGTATAACAAAATACCACATGGATGGCTTACAAACAGACATTTATTTCTCCCAGCTCTGGATGCTGGGAAGTCCACGACTGAGGCTCTGGCAGATGGCTGTCTCATAAGAGCTCACTTTCTAGACAGCATCTCTTTGCTGTGTCCTCACACTGCAGGAGGCACAAGCTAGCTTGTAGCACTTTGGCCTAGATTTACATTTAGCCTACATAAACATTCAGAAATGGATCTGCTGCTGCTGCTGCTGCTGCTGCTGCTAAGTCGCTTCAGTCATGTCCAACTCTGTGTGACCCCATAGACGGCAGCCCACCAGGCTCCCCCGTCCCTGGGATTCTCCAGGCAAGAACACTGGAGTGGGTTGCCATTTCCTTCTCCAATGCATGAAAGTGAAAAGTGAAAGTGAAGTCACTCAGTCATGTCCAACTCTTGGCAACCCCATCACTCAGTCGTGTTTGACTCTTCACGACCGCATGGACTGCAGCCTACCAGGCTCCTCCGCCCGTAACATTTTCCAGGCAAGAGTATTGGAGTGGGTTGCCATTGCCCTCTCTGCAGAAATGGATCACACGGCCTTAAATCAATTGGGATGCTATCTCTTCTGCAGAGTGACTTAGTGAGGAATCTGAATATAACCAAGACCAGCATGTATTGATTCATGTCATTCCCTTGACCACAACAAAATGGTTCAGTTGGTCCAATCAGAGTAAAATTCACAACTTTTTGTTCCATGGTTAAAACACCAGAGCCTTTCTCTCAACCACCAGGTATAAACAAATCATTTACCCTTACTTATCAATTTCTGCTGCTAACTAGCCATGACATGGAGAAGATCAAAGCTGAGTAGTTTACAAAGAAATATTACCAGAGCCCAGATCAAACCACACCTCCAGTGTTTAAAACAGTAGGAGTTGGGTTGAGGTGGGTTTGCCTTTTCCTGATCCAAAATCATTTTCACTTATAAGGCTGGTATTCCTACTATAAATTCTACTTATTCATGCATGTATTTATCATTTATTATACTGTAATAAACACTTTTACAGTATTATTACACTGATGGAGTTGATATGCTATTTTACTTAGAATTTTCACAAACTATAAATTAAAATAACTGTATTTAAACTGAATAAGAAGGCACAGCATATAAAAGAATGTGTATATTAATTATTCTTTGATACCCAAGAATTTATTCATTTGTTAAGCATTTACTGAAGATCTACTATACTCCAAGTCATTGTTCAGTCACTAAGCCATGTCCAACTCTGTGAACCCATGGACTGCAGGACACCAGGCTCCCCTGTCCTCCACTATCTCCTGGAATTTGCTCAAATTCATGCCCACTGAGTCGGTGATATTTTCCAGTCTTCTCATCCTCTGCCACCCGCTTCTCCTTCTGCCTTCAATCTTTCCCAGCATCAGGGTCTTTTCCAATGACTTGGCTCTTCACATCAGGTGGCCAAAGCATTGGAGCTTCAAAGTCTTTACAATGGACGTTCAGGGTTAATTTCCTTTAGGATCGACTGGTTTGATCTCCATGCAGTCCAAAGGACTCTCAAGAGTCTTCTCCAGCACCACAATTTGAAGCATCAATTCTTCAGAGCTCAAACTTCTCTATGGTCCAACTCTCACATCCCTACATGACTACTAGAAAAACCATAGTTTTGACTATACAGACCTTTGTTGTTAAAGTGACATCTCTGCTTTTTAATACGCTGTCTAGTTTTGTCACAGTTTCCTTCCAAGGAGCAAGCGCCTTTTAATTTCATGGTTGAAATTAATGGGTAAACTGAGTACCATAGTAAAGTGAGTACCCAGACATAGTACTAGTTCTCAAGCAACACTGAGACTGATTTTACAGGTAGAGATACAAACAGAAGCTTAAGAACCAAAGTGGGAACTCTCGACCAGAACTGTAAAGTTGGTGGCCTTGATCTTAGAAAAGTAAGCTAATAAAATTTTCATCATCAGTATTTCTCTTACAGTTTCCAAGAGTTCAATACAGTACCTGTATTTGATGGATCCAAAATTAACTGAAGAGATGGCTTATTTGTTTGCCTGGCTGAAATATTTCCAAATGAATGGTCTGAAATCTCACTGGAACTTGGACAATCAACAGGAAGGCTGCTTTGCCCCTTCTCCGAATCTCTCAAAATCTCTTCCATGGCTTTTTCCAGTTGTTCATCACCATTAGAAACTATCTACAGACAAAGGAAAACAATTCCTTTCAATCATAATATGGTTCTACTACTACAAAATACTGCATTTCTAGAACATATTTAAATTTAAAAATAGTTACTGAATACCAAGAATTAGTTGTACCTAATTTCATGAGATATAACAGAAAATTCTGAGTTTAAAAAACCAAGAAACAATAGAGGACTATTAGTTTCAGAAAAGGATTCTCCAGAAAAACCCAAGGCAGTTTCCAACTATATTTGGCCTAGGAGCTTACTTAGAGATTTTCGGGGTTTTTTTCTTTTTTTTACCTTTCAGTAACACATTCTAAAAATCAAGTAATCCTAAATTTATGTGTTTTAAAGAGAAAAATTGATAAGTTTAAATAGACAATATATAGTGTTAATATCATTTAAAAGGTCATATTTTCTGTTATCATAACATAAATATGTTTGTGATTTCTTTACAAATTTTGCTTGAGCGGCCAAGGAGTATCGGTAATTTCCTTATATTTAAGTTGGCTGACCTTTTTCTTAAAAACCAAGTGAGACACACCAAGCATAAGTAAATAAATGCCTTAAGCACATTAATGTGAAAACAGAGTTAAATGAATTTAAATAGCTATTTATTTAAGTATACATAAGAATTGATGCTTTTGAACTGTGGTGTTGCAGAAGACTCTTGAGAGTCCCTTGGACTGCAAGGAGATCCAACCAGTCCATTCTGACGGAGATCATCCCTGGAATTTCTTTGGAAGGAATGATGCTGAAGCTGAAACTCCAGTACTTTGGCCACCTCATGCGAAGAGCTAACTCATTGGAAAAGACTGTGATGCTGGGAGGGATTGGGGGCAGGAGGAGAAGGGGATGCCAGAGGATGAGATGCCTGGATGGCATCACCGACTCGATGGACGTGAGTCTGAGTGAACTCCGGGAGTTGGTGATGGACAGGGAGGCCTGGCGTGCTGCGATTCATGGGGTCACAAAGAGTCGGACACGACTGAGTGACTGATCTGATCTGATCTGATTGACTATTTTAATGAAATTATAAAACTATATATCCTCAACATAATGTAAAATGATTACTTAACCATCTAATTTTTACAAATTAGATGTAAAATTTTTTATTAGATTGATATTTTATTAGATTAACATACTAACATACCTTTGTATCATAACTAATACTAAATACAAGTCATAAATAATATACAGCATTTTAGGCTAATTCCTTTCTCCCTATATCTAGAAGGTGGTTATGCAATTCCCATAGATATATACCTGGGTTTGTTTGGTTTTATTTATAAATAAGAAAACAGTTTTCATTTGGTCAAACATCATACATATATCTGTTTGCAATAAAAAACATATATATATCAAATACATACCTGAATTGGTACACAGCTTCAAAGAAAAGACTTTTTTTGATAACTCAAACGTTATGCTGCCTAACAAAAATGCAACATAAAAATGAAAAATAAAAAGGACCACATCTAAATAAAAACTCAATGACTAAAATTACAAAACCTATACTTAAAAAATATTCAGACAAGTGTTAATCACACAGATGAATGCTACAAGCTGACTTAAAGCATAAAAATCATAAAGCAAAGTCTCTCAAGTGAAAGTAATACATAACTACATATTTATATAAGTAATTTTTAAAACCCAGCAGCAGTGAGAGAGACAAAAGTATCCAGATAAATTAAACTGCTGTAAGATTTAACCATTAAGTCTAACTTGCCAATTATCCTTTCTCTTCTTTTTTCCCTCCTATTTCTTATTTCTGAATTCTAAAAGATAAACAACCAAAAATAAAAAAATTTAAAAATAACAAACCTAACAATTATGTCTCTGGATAAATCAAACATTGATTCTATTCTCAAAGTGAGTACTTAAGAAAAAACTTTGGATTGTATACACTTCCTAAGGTAAGTTGCACCTAGTTAAAAAGAATAATTTAAAATAATATCATTTGTAGAAAAGGAAAAAATACCTTCAGTTCAGGTTTTTCATCATCTTTTGTAGAAGTATCACCTCCATGCTGAGGAACCAAAACAAATTCTTCACTGTTGAGTGTAGTCACAGAATCCGATGACCCACTAACCTTCTGTAATGAAGCTCTGACCTCCATTTCAGTTCTGCAAACTTCTCTTTCCACATCCACCTGGTCAAAACCAAAAAGATTAAGAAAAAAACTGGTGAATAAAAACATGAACTATTGAGTACCAGGATCAATTTTGGGGGGGCCTTTAAACATGGTTCAGGCAAAGAATTCTGCTGGCTAGATAATCATCTCAAAACTAGGAAGTCTACCTTCTTGGACTGGGCCACATAATAGAGATGTACCCTGAGTTTCCAGACTAAACGAACCATATTGTTCTCTGAACACCACCACAAACCTGCCCATCTCAACTAAAAGGATTTACTACTATAAGGCACTCTCTATATTTCTCTGAGAAATACTTTTTGTCCCTTTTATAAATATAGAAAACAAATAAGAAATAAGCTAGAAGTATGTACAAATTCACACACAAACAAAAATACATTCACTGGTGACTTTATAACCAAATCCAAATGTCTGCATAACTTATCTCCTCACACTAATAAGCACTGTACCTTAAAATATTTTTTATGTGTCACTTAAGTTGACAGATTAATACAGAATTCAACATTCTAAGCCATGTATCTTTTCCTTTCCAAACACAAAACCACTTATCTATAGGAAGCAGAAAATGGGGAGTTGGGGCGGGCGTGCCAAGGGGAGCAAAGCTTTATATTGCACTCATGCAGCAGTATTCAAATACTGTGTTCTATATATAGATCTCAATACTGTTTTCTATATAGATCTCTAGAAGCTCAGCTGGTAAAGAAACCACCTACAATATAGGAGACCCCGGTTTGATTCCTGAGACAGGAAGATCCGCTGGAGAAGGGATAGGCTACCCACTCCAGTCTTCTTGGGTTTCCCTGGTGGCTCAGCTGGTAAAGAATCTGCCTGCAATGTGAGAGACCTGGGTTCAATCCCTGGGTTGAGAAGATCCTCTGGAGAAGGAAAAGGCTACCCACTCCAATATTCTGGCCTAGAAAAATCTATGGACTGTAAAGTCCATGGAGTCACAAAGAATCGGACACAACTGAGCAACTCACTTTCACTTCACACCATAGAAACTCAACATTCTCTACCACTTCCAGAAACCCAAATATTCACACAACTAAATTAAACTGAACATGTACACTACATAAGAGTCACTATACTCAACATTTGGGGTTACATGAGTGAATAAGGCAAACAAGATGCCTCCTCTCCTGGAGCTTACAGCTTGTGAGGAAACAAGCAAGCAAGTAAGGAAGGAAATCCCAAATCATTCAACAGGCTATGAAGAAAACACAACAGCCCTAATATAACAAAGAGGAGCTGTAAGGAGTAGTATACAGATGACTATAAGGGAGGTAGTAGGAAAAGACTCTCTGAAAGGGAAATATTTGAGCTGAAAGCAGGAAGATTTTAAAAAGGAACCTTAGGTTAAACAATCTGCTCAGCGACAAAGGGGATAATAAGACAGGGAGGTAAGACAAGTTCAGTTTAGTATAGTTGCTCAGTCATACCCAACTCTTTCCAACCCCATGGACTGCAGCACTCCAGGCTTCCCTATTCATCACCAACTCCCGAACTTTACTCAAAATTCATGTCCATCGAATTGATGATGCCTTTAATCTTTCCCGGCATCAGGGTCTTTCCCAATGACTCAGTTCTTGGCATAAGGTAGCCAAAGTACTGGAGTTTCAGCTTCAACATTAGTCCTTCCAATGAATATTCAGGATTGATTTTCTTGAGGATTGACTGGTTTGATTTCCTTGCAGTCCAAAAACTCTCAAGACTCTTTTACAACACCACAGTTCAAAAGCATAAATTTTTCTGCACTCAGCTTTCTTTATAGTCCGACTCTCACATTCATACATGACTACTGGAAAAACGGTGCCTTGACTAGACGGACCTTTGTTGACAAAGTAATGTCTCTGCTTTTGAATATGCTGTCTAGGTTGGTCATAACTTTTCTTCCAAGGAGTAAGAGTCTTTTAATTTCATGGCTGCAGTCACCATCTGCAGTGATTTTGCACCCCAAAAAAATAAAGTCAGCCACTGTTTCCACTATTTCCCCATCTATTTGCCACGAAATGATGGGACTGGATGCCATCACTCTCCTCTTTCACTTTCATCAAGAGGCTCTTCAGTTCTTCTTCACTTTCTGCCATAAGGGTGGAGTCATCTGCATATCTGAGATTATTGATATTTCTCCCGGCAATCTTGATTCCAGCTTGTGCTTCCTCTAGCCCAGCGTTTCTCATGATGTACTCTGCATATAAGTTAAATAAGCAGGGTGACAATATACAGCCTTGATGTACTCCTTTTCCTATTTGGAACCAGACTGTTGTTCCATGTCCAGTTCTAACTGTTGCTTCCTGACCTGCATACAGGTTTCTCAAGAGGCAGGTCAGGTGGTCTGGTATTCCCATCTCTTTCAGAATTTTCCACAGTTTGTGGTGATCCACACAGTCAAAGGCTGTGGCGTAGTCAATAAAGCAGATTTTTTTCTGGAACTCTCTTGCTTTTGTGATGATCCAGCAGATGTTGACAATTTGATCTCTGGTCCCTCTGCCTTATCTAAAACCAGCTTGAACATCTGGAAGTTCACAGTTCACATACGGTTGAAGCCTGGCTTGGAGAATTTTGAGTATTACTTTGCTAGCATGTGAGATGAGTGCAACTGTGTGATAGTGATAGTTTGAACATTCTTTGGGATTGCCTTTCTTTGGAACTGGAATGAAAACTGACCTTTTCCAGTCCTGTGGCCACTGCTGAGTTTTCCAAATTTGCTGGCATACTGAGCGCAACGCTTTCACAGTATTATCTTTTAGGATTTGAAACAGCTCAATTGGAATTCCATCACCTCCACTAGCTTTGTTCGTAGTGATGCTTCTTAAGGTCCACTTGCCTTCGTATTCCAAGATGTCTGGCTCTAGGTGAGTGATCACACCATCATGGTTATCTGAGTCATGAAGATCTTTTTTGTATAGTTCTTTTGTGTATTCTTGCCACCTCTTCTTAATATCTTCTGCTTCTGTTAGGTCCATACCATTTCTGTCCTTTATTGAGCCCATCTTTGCATGAAATGTTCCCTTGGCACCTCTAATTTTCTTGAAGAGATCTCTAGTCTTTCCCATTTTATTGTTTTCCTCTATTTCTTTGCATTGGTCACTGAAGAAGGCTTTCTTATCTCTCCTTGATATTCTTTGGAATGCTGCATTCAAATGGGTATATCTTTCCTTTTTCCTTTGCCTTTCACTTCTCTTCTTTTCTCAGCTATTTATAAGGCCTCCTCAGGCAATCATTTTACCTTTTTGCATTTGTTTTTCTTGGGGATGGTCTTGATCCCCTGCCTCCTGTACAACGTCACGGACCTCTGTCCATAGTTCTTCAGGCACTCTGTCTATCAGATCTAATCCTTTGATTCTATGTCACTTCCACTGTATAATCATAAGGGATTTGATTTAGGTCATACCTGAATGGTCTAATGGTTTTCCCTACTTTCTTCAATTTAAGTCTGAATTTAGCAATGAGTTCATGATCTGAGCCACAGTCAGCTCCCGGTCTTGTTTTTGCTCCCTGTATAGAGCTTCTCCATCTTTGGCTGCAAAGAATAAAATCATTCTGACTTTGGTATTGACCATGTGGTGATGTCCATGTGTAGAGTCTTCTCTTGTGTTGTTGGAAGAGGGTGTTTGCTATGACCAGTGCGTTTTCTTGGCATAACTCTGTTAGCCTTTGACCGGCTTCATCTTGTACTCCAAGGCCAAATTTGCCTGTTACTCCAGGTATCTCTTGACTTCCTACTTTTGCATTCCAGTCCTCTATAATGAAAAGAACATCTTTTGAGGGGGTTAGTTCTAGAAGGTCTTGTAGTCTTCATAGAACCATTCAACTTCAGCTTCTTCAGCATTACTGGCCAGGGCATAGACTTGGATTATCGTGATATTGAATGGTTTGCCTTGGAAACAAACAGAGATCATTCTGTCGCTTTTGAGATTGCATCCAAGTACTGCATTTGGACTCTTTTGTTGACTATGATGGCTATTCCATTTCTTCTAAGGGATTCTTGCCTACAGTAGTAGATAGAATGGTCATCTGAGTTAAATTCACCCATTCCAGTCCATTTTAGTTCACTGATTCCTAAAATGTCAATGTTCACTCTTGCCATCGCCTGTTTGACCACTTCCAATTTGCCTTGATTCGTGGACCTAACATTGCAGGTTCCTATGCAATACTGCTCTTTATAACATCAGACTTTACTTCCACTACCCGTCACATCACAACTGTGTGTTGTTTTTGCTTTGGCTCCATCTCTTCATTCTTCTTGGAGTTATTTCTCCACTCTTTTCCAGTAGCATTTTGGGCACCTACCGACCTGGGGTGTTCATCTTTCAGTGTCCTATCTTCTTGCCTTTTCATACTGCTCATGAGGTTCTCAAGGCAAGAATACTGAAGTGGTTTGCCATTCCCTTCTTGAGTGGACCACGTTTTGTAAGAACTCTCCAAGATGACCCGTCCATCTTGGGTGGCCCTACATGGCATGGCTCACCATTTCACTGAGCTAGACAAGGCTGTGATCTCTGTGATTAGTTTGGTTAGTTTTCTGTGATTGTGGTTTCCATTCTGTCTGCCCTCTGATCGATCAGGATAAGAGGCTTATGGACACTTCCTGATGGGAGAGACAGATTGAGGGGGAAACTGGGTCTCGTTCTGATGGGCCATGCTCAATAAATCTTTAATCAAATTTTGTTGATGGGCAGGGCTGTGTTCCCTCCCTGTTGTTTGACCTGAGGCCAAACTACGGTGGAGGTAATGAAGATAATGGGGACCTTCTTTGAAAGGTCCCATGCAGGCACTGCTGCACTCAGTGCCCCTGACCCTGCAGCAGGCTACTGTCCACCCATGCCTCTGTCAGAGACCCCTGGACACTCACAGGCAAGTCTGGGTCAGTCTTTTGTAGGGTCACTGCTCCTCTCTCCTGGATCCTGGAGCACACAAGGTTCTGTTTGTGCCCTCCAAGAGTCTGCTTCCCCAGTCCTATGTAAGTTCTGGTGGCTCTATGATGGGGTGAATGGCAACCTCCTCCAAGAAGGCTTATGCCATACCCAGGTCGGCTGCACCCAGAGCCCCTGCCCCCGAGGCAGGCCACTGCTGACCCATAATTTCACAAGAGACACTCAAACACAATTCTGGCTCAGTCTCTGTGGAGGTCTCTGGGTCCTGGTGCGCACAAGGTTTGAGCCCTCTCAGCGGACAAGCAGACCAGTGCTGAAGAATGCAGGACCTCATAACCATGGTAAGCCTGACCCATGCCAAAAATTCCCCCAGAAATGTTCTTTTTCTCTAATTAGGTTATTTTGTTCACTTCCTCATTAAAAAAAAAAAAAAAGGCTGCAATATCTCATTTTGCCAGTAGGTGACACTAATACCATTAATCTCATCAAAAAAGGAGGAAAAAAAATTACTTTTTCCTTCAAGTCACAGTTGAAAAAACTACTTCCTAACATTATTGAAAAAATCAAAGTTTCTAATAACATCAAAACGAAGAATAATTACTGCCAACTCCAAGGCCTACCTCTCATTTATTTCTGCTAGGCATGTAAACATACTTCTTTTTTAAAACCCTTCAAGCATATTCATCTGTCCTCTAAAAGGTTTTTCTCATTTTGCATATTATGTGTGTGTGCTAAGTCGCTTTAGTTGTGTCTGACTCTTTGCAACCCTATAGACTGTAACCCACTAGGTTCCCTCTGTCCATGTGATTCTCCAGGCAACAACACTGGGGCAGGCTGCCATTTCCAGGTTATCTTCCTGACCCAGGGATCGAACCCATGTCTCACGTTTCCTGCATTGGCAGGTGGGGACTTTACCACTAGCGCCCTTGCATATTATATGTTTCTGAAAATGCAGTATGTATTAGAAGCAACTTTTTACCCTTCCGGCTGCCCCATGAAAGCTTGATTGTCAAGACATTACACACTTCAGGTGTTCTTTCTATGGCCAATCCTTCAAATCCTTTTCGGTTGCCACTCTTCTACTTCACATTTAAATGCTGGAAATTCCCCAAATTCTGAGCTTTTTTCTCTGATTCTTTGCCACTCACTCTTATTGCCAAGGATTTAAATAGCATCTATATACTGAAAGTCTCCCAAATTTCTATCCCAACCCAAATGTCTCCTCTAATTCCTGATTTTGAATCCAACTCTTTGATATTTCCTTGTGGAATTCTATCAGTATCTTAAAATGTGACCCAAGTGGAATTCCTAATGTCTCCTCCAAAATTGTTTCTTATTCAGATTTCCCATTTCTGAAGAACACCACCTTCTACTAAGTTGCACAAACAAAAAATCTGGTTATCATCCTTGATTCATCTCTGCTTCTTCATTCCTCTCATTACCAAGTCATGTCAATCTCACTTTCAAAATAAATCCCACATCTATCTCTCTACATCCATTTTACAAACCTAATACAAGCCATGATCTCACCTATTATAACAGTCTCCAGCGACGTCACTTTCACTTTTCACTTTCCTGCATTGGAGAAGGAAATGGCAACCCACTCCAGTGTTCTTGCCTGGAGAATCCCAGGGACGGCGGAGCCTGGTGGGCTGCCGTCTATGGGGTCGCACAGAGTCGGACATGACTGAAGCGACTTAGGAGCAGCAGCAACCCATCTCCTTCTTCCAGTCTTCTCCTCCCTGATCTACTAACTGAGCAGCCAAAGAAATCGTTTGGAAAGCTAAGTTGGATTACATTAAAGCTCCAGACTAAAGTATTTTAACTAAAATTCAAATAAAATCCAAACTCCCTGCCATGACTTAAATGCCTGACACACCCTTGCATCTGTCACTTTTTCATTACAGCTCTTTAGTCATGGAAAGTTCCTTCCCACTTTAGGTCTTAGCACTTATCCCCTGCCTTCATATGGCTGACTCCTAAAGGTATCACCTGCCATTCATAGACTCAACAAATATTAATTTAATGAGTCCCTACTACGTGACAGAAATCGTAATGGGAACTAGAGACTAAACAGTTACTGAGATGAATGTAGGCCCAATTTTCTTAGACCTAACATTCTTACGGATGTGTTAAATAATACAGAACAAAGTAAATTAGGATCATCTATTGGAATAAGCAATGGAAAAGATGCTGAGAAGGCAGGAGGCAATATGGATTCAATCGACATTTGGATTTAATGATGATGAGCAAATCATGGAAAGACTGGGGAGAAAGAACTTCATGTAGAAGAAATAGCAAATACTGAGTTGGACAAGAAGTTTGTTAGGATTCTTCCAGATGATATTTCGAACAATCTTCTTGGCCAATCCAATCAAAAACCAAGACGTAAGAGAAGGCTGGCATAGTTTCTAGTGGGGTCACTGCTCCTTTCTCGTGGGTCCTGGTACGCACAAGGTTTTGTCTGTGCCCTCCAGGAGTGTGTGTCCACAGATACAACTGCACTCATCTCACATGAGTAGTAGCAAAGTAATGCCCAAAATTCTCCAAGCTAGCTGTCTATGGGGTCGCACAGAGTCACACACGACTGAAGCGACTTAGCAGCAGCAGCAGGAGGCTTCAACAGTACATGAACCAAGAATTTCCATGTTCAAACTGGATTTAGAAAACGCACAGGAACCAGAGATCAAATTGCCAACATCTGTTAGATCATAGAAAAAGAAAATCACACAAAAACATCTACTTCTGCTTTACTGACTACACCAAAGCCTTTGACCGTGTGGATTACAACAAACTGTGGAAAATTCTTGAAGAGATGGGAATACCAGATCACCTGACCTGTCTCCTGAGAAATCTGTATGCAGGTCAGGAAGCAACAGTTAGAACTGGACATGGAACAACAGACTGGTTCCAAACTGCGAAAGGAGTACGTCAAGGCTGTGTATTGTCACCCTGCTTATTTAACTTATGTGCAGAGTACATCATGAGAAACGCTGGGCTGGAGGAAGCACAAGCTGGAATCAAGATTGCCAGGAGAAATATCAATAACCTCAGATATAGAGATGACACCACCCTTATGGCAGAAAGTGAAGAGGAACTAAACAACCTCTTGATGAAGGTGAAAGAGGAAAGTGAAAAAGCTGGCTTAAAACTCAACATTCAGAAAACGAAGATCATGGCATCTGGTCCCATCACTTCATGGCAAACAGATGAGGAAACAATGGAAACAGTGAGAGACTTGATTTTCTTGCACTCCAAAATCACTGCAGATGGTGACTGCAACCGTGAAAATTTTTATAAAAGACGCTTGCTCCTTGGGAGAAAAACAATGACAAACCTAGACAGCATACTAAAAAGAAGAGACATTACTTTGCCATCAAAGGTCCATGTAGTCAAAGCTATGGTTTTCCCAGTTGTCATGTATGATTTAAGAGTTGGACCATAAAGAAGGCTCATCAGTGAAAAACTGATGCTTTGAACTCTGGTGCTGGAGAAGACTTTTGAGAGTCCTTGGACTTCAAGGAGATCAAACCAGTTAATACGAAAAGAAATCAACCTTGAATATTCATTGGAAGGACTGATGCTAAAGCTGAAGCTCCAATACTTTGGCCACCTGATGCGAAGAACGGACTCACTGGGAAAGACCCTAAGGCTGGGAAAGATTGAAAGCAGGAGAAGGGGACGACAGAGGATGAGATGGCTGGATGGCATCACCGAATCAATGGACATGAGTTTGAGCAAGCTCTGGGAGTTGGTGATGGACAGGGAAGCCCGGGCATGCTGCAGTCCGTGGGGTCACAAGAGTCAGAGATGACTGAACTGAAATGAGAGAGAGAGAAGTCGCTCATTCGTGTCTGATTCTTTGAAACCCCATGGACTGTAGCCTAACAGGCTCCTCCATCCATGGGATTTTCCAGGCGAGGGTACTGGAGTGGGTTGCCACTAAGAGAAGGCTTACTGAGAAACAGAAAGGAGGCCATGATAGCTTCAAAATAATAAGTATAGGTACGAATACAGTTGTCCCTCGGTATCCATGGAGAATTGATTCTAGGACCCACCACAGACACCTGAATCCACAGATGCTCAAGTATCGTAATTGATATTCCATATCCTCGATTTGTCATCTGTGGCTTCAACCAACCAGACTGCGTAGTATTGTAGTATTTATTGAAAAAAATCTATGTATATGTAGACTCAGACAATTCAAATGCATGTTGTTCAAAGGTCAACTATACTTGGTATGAAATGAAATATAGATAGGAAGGCAGAGTGCCTGAGGTCACCCCTGTCACAAAGGCTATCTAAATATACCCCCTTTCCAATTCCAACTGTGTCTCCCCTCAAAGGATTCTTCTTCAGTTCAGTTCAGTTGCTCAGTCGTGTCCGACTCTTTGCGACACCATGAACCGCAGTATGCCGGGCCTCCCTGTCCATCACCAACTCCCGGAGTCCACCTAAACTCAGGTCCATTGAGTTGGTGATGCTGTCCAACCAATTATCCTCTGTCATCCCATGCTCCTCCTGCCTTCAATCTTTCCCAGCATCAGGGTCTTTTCAAATGAGTCAGCTCTTTGTATCAGGTGGCCAAAGTATTGGAGTTTCAGCTTTAACATCGGTCCTTCCAATGAACACCTGGGACTGACCTCCTTTAGGATGGACTCGTAGGATGTCCCTGCAGTCCGAGGGACTCTCAAGAGTCTTCTCCAACACCACAGTTCAAAAGCATCAATTTTTCTGCACTCAGCTTTCTTTACAGTCCAACTCTCACATCCATACATGACTACTGGAAAAACCATAGCTTTGACTAGATGAACCTTTGTTGGCAAAGTAATGTCTCTGCTTCTGAATATGCTATCTAGGTTGGTCATAACTTTCCTTCCAAGGAGTAAGCATATTTTAATTTCATGGCTGCAATCACCATCTGCAGTGATTTTGCAGCCCAAAAAAATAAAACCAGCCACTGTTTCCCCATCTATTAGCCATGAAGTGATGGGACCGGATGCCATATCTTCGTTTTCTGAATGTTGAGCTTTAAGCCAACTTTTTCACTCTCCACTTTCACTTTCATCAAGAAGCTCTTTAGTCCTTCTTCACTTTCTGCCGTAACGGTGGTGTCATCTGCATATCTGAGGTTATTGATATTTCTCCCGGCTATCTTGATTCCAGCTTGTGCTTCCTCTAGCCCAGCGTTTCTCATGATGTACTCTGCATATAAGTTAAATAAACAGGGTGACAATATACAGCCTTGACGAACTCCTTTTCCTATTTGGAACCAGTCTGTTGTTCCATGGCCAGTTCTAACTGTTGCTTCCTGACCTGCATACAGGTTTCTTAAGAGGCAGATCAGGTGGTCTGGTATTCCCATCTCTTTCAGAATTGTCCACAGTTTATTGTGATCCACACAGTCAAAGGCTTTGGCATAGTCAATAAAGCAGAAATAGATGTTTTTCTGGAACTCTCTTACTTTTTTGTTGATCCAGAGGATGTTGGCAACTTGATCTCTGGTTCCTCTGCCTTTTCTAAAACCTGCTTGAACATCTGGAAGTTCACAGTTCATGTATTGCTGAAGCCTGGCTTGGAGAATTTTGAGCATTACTTTGCTAGCATGTGAGATGAGTGCAATTGTGCGGTAGTTTGAGCATTCTTTGGCATTGCCTTTCTTTGGGATTGGAATGAAAACTGACCTTTTCCAGTCCTGTGGCCACTGCTGAGTTTTCCAAATTTGCTGGCATATTGAGCACAGCACTTTCACAGCATCATCTTCCAGGATTTGAAATAGCTCAACTGGTATTCCATCACCTCCACCAGCTTTGTTCATAGTGATGCTTCCTAAGGCCCACTTGACTTCCCATTCCAGGATGTCTGGCTCTAGGTGAGTGATCACACCATCGTGATTATCTGGGTCATGAAGATCTTTTTTGTACAGTTCTTCAGTATATTCTTGCCACCTCTTCTTAATATCTTCTGCTTCTGTTTGATCCATACCATTTCTGTCCTTTATTGAGCCCATCTTTGCATGAAATGTTCCCTTGTTATCTCTAATTTTCTTGAAGAGATCTCTAGTTTTTCCCATTCTATTGCTTTCCTCTATTTCTTTGCACTGATCGCTGAGGAAGGCTTTTTATCTCTCCTTGCTATTCTATGGAACTCTGCATTCATATGGGTATATCTTTCCTTTTCTCCTTTGCTTTTTGCTTCTCTTCTTTTCACAGCTATTTGTAAGCCCTCCTCAGACAGCCATTTTGCCTTTTTGCATTTCTTTTTCTTGGGGATAGTCTTGATCCCTGTCTCCTATACAATGTCAGGAACTTCCATCCATAGTTCATCAGGCACTCTGTCTATCAGATCTAGTCCCTTAAATCTATTTCTCACTTCCACTGTATAACCATAAGGGATTTGATTTAGGTCATACCTGAATGGTCTAGTGGTTGACAGTTAAACTAACAGTTAATTCTGAATTAGCATGTAACTCAATACTAATGTGCATTGTGGTAACTTATTCAAATAAGATGTCCATTTTTAATAGAGGTTTTCTTTATCCCAAAGGAATGTCAGATATTCTGTCATGCTAACAGGAAAACTAATAGTTTACCATATGTAATTTTGTGACCTCTTCCAAACATAGCCTGGCACCTCTCATTCTACTCAAAATTAAGACAGCTCTTAATACAACCATCACAACCCTGCCTTGAAGGGTCTTAAAGATACTTTTATAAGTTTGCCAAGTACTACTACTATCTTAGTAGTGAAGGTATTACTAGTACCTTCACTACTAAAGCAGGGTGAAGGAGGAAAATTTTTAAATGGTTTAATACTCATTATTGAAACAACTAAGATCATGGCATCTGGCCCCATCACTTCATGGCAAACAGAAGGGGAAAAGGTGGAAGCAGTGACAGATTTCCTCTTCTTGGACTCTAAAATGGCAGATGGTGACTGCAGACATGAAATTAGAAGATGGCTGCTTCATGGCAGGAAAGCTATGACAAACCTAGACAGAGTGTTAAAAGCAAAGACATCACTTTGCCACAAAAAGGCCTGGATAGTCAAGGCAATGGTCTTTCCAGTAGTCATGTACAGATGTGAGAGCTGGACTATAAAGAAGGCAGAGTGCCAAAGAACTGATACTTTCAAACTGTGGTGACTCTTGAGAGTCCCTTGGAGTGCAAGGAGATCAAACCAGTCAATCTTAAGGGAAATCAATGCTGAATATACATTGGAAAGACTGATGCTGAAGCTGAAGCTCCAATACTTTGGCCACCTAATGCAAATAGCCAATTTTTTGGAAAAGACTGTGATGCTGGTAAAGACTGAAGGCAGAAGAGGGTGACAGAGGATGAGATGGTTGCATGGCGTCACTGGTTCAATGGACATGAACTTGGGCAAAATCCAAGAGATGTTGAGGGACAGGGAAGCCTGGCATGCTGCAGTCCACAGGGTCACAAAGAGTCAGACACAACTTGGCTACTGAACAACAACTAATACCTTACAGGATTGAAGACTGCTTTGAACCTCAATATAGAGACAACATGCTTATCAAATTTGCACACAAACACAATGAAAGGCAATACTTTAAAGTGCAAAGAATGAAAAGTCAATACTTAAAATATTTCCAACAGCAAGTAATAAGATTTAAACAGGGATAGGATAGTCTTTTCAATAAACAGTGTTGGGAAAATTAGATATCAAAATGCGAAAGAATGAAGTTGGACCCCAACCTCACACCATACACAAAACTCAATTCAAAATGGATTGTAGACCTAAATATAAGAACTAAAACTATAAAACTCTTAGCATAAAACAAAGGAGTAAATCTTCATGTCCTTGGATTAAGGATGGTTTCTGATACAACAGTAAAAGCATACGTGAAAGAAGAAAAAAATAGTTGAACAGTTAAAAGAATATCAGTTAAATACATTGAAATTTTAAATGCACTGAAAATGATACCATGAAAAAGTAAAATCCACAGGATGAGAAAATATTTACAATAGTTGATTATCCAGATTAAATGAGGAACTCTTACAAGTCAATAATAAAAAGACAAATAATTAAACTTCTGTTAACAGCTAAAGAGCGTGGACATTATCACCTTCTTCCCTATAAGAAGAAAAGGCTGGACAAACCAAAAAGCAAAGCTTCCTTGGATCCATTAGAAAACTGAGGTCACAGGACAAACTGCCATTTCAAATCTGGGACAAGCAAGAGAAAGACAGCAAGTAAGAGCTGCTAGAGCCATAAGCTGGAAGGAACACTTAAATGCTAATTTTGACAAACTGCCGGAAGCTAAGTATGGGACTTGAGTGTGGGAGTGGACAGTGGGTTGTGGAAGGGTGGCTTCAAATTTTTTCATATTTAGTTGGTACTTAATAATAAGTAATAATAAAGAAATTTCTAACATTCAAAAAAGAAAATGTTGAAATAACTACATTGATTTTAGACAAAGCAGACTTCAGAACTAGAAAGATTATCAGAGATAAAGAGGAGTATTATAAAATAATAAGAGGGTCAATTCTCTGAGAAAATATAACAATCTGCATTGAGTACGCATGTAACAAGAGGGCATCAAATTACTTGAGGCAAAAACTGGTAGAACTTGAAAGGAGAAACAGAAAAATCTACTATTATAGTTGGATATTTCAACACCTCTATCCGAAACTGAGAGATCAAGCAGACAGAAAATTAAGCAAGAAATACATGACCTAAACAGCACTATTAGTCAACCTGATGTAATTGATGTTTATAAAATACTAATCTAAAAAGAGAAGGATGTACTTTCTTACAGGGAACATTCACCAAGGGAGACCATATTCTTGGACCATAAAACACTCCTTGGTAAATTTTTAAAAATTCAGTTCAGTTCAGTCGCTCAGTCATGTCCAACTCTTTGCGACCCCATGAATTGCAGCACGCCAGGCCTCCCTGTCCATCACCAACTCCCGGAGTTCACTCAGACTCATGTCCATCGAGTCGGTGATGTCATCCAGCCATCTTATCCTCTGTCGTCCCCTTCTCCTCCTGCCCCCAATCCCTCCCAGCATCAGGGTCTTTTCCAATGAGTCAACTCTTCGCATGAGGTGGCCAAAGTATTGGAGTTTCAGCTTTAGCATCAGTCCTTCCAATGAACACCTAGGACTGATCTCCTTTAGAATGGACTGGTTGGATCTCCTTGCAGTCCAAGGGACTCTCAAGAGTCTTCTCCAACACCACAGTTCAAAAGCATCAATTCTTTGGCAACTATACAAATATTATCAAACTCATAATATAATTAAACTAGAAATCAAGAACAGATAGCCCAGAAATTCCCAAGTATTTGGAAATTAAATAACATACGCCTAAGTAACCATGAGTCAAAGACGAAACAAGGAAAGATTTTAAATACTTTTAACTAAACAAAAATGAAGATATAACACATTAAAAGTTGTGGGATATAGTGAAAGCAGTACTTAGAAATTTGTTGCACTGAATGCATACATCTAGGAAAGAAAAAACATCTAAAATCTAAAAAACATCTAAAACTTACGCTTCCTTAGAAACCTTAGGAAACTAAAAAAAAAGAGGGGGAGCACATAAAAAATAATAAACAGAAATCAATGAATTGAAGTAGAAAAGCAATACAGAAACATTTAACAATCAAAAGATGGCTCTTTAAAAAGATAAATAATATAGATTAAATTGATAAAAGGTCTAGCCAGGCTAAACAAGAAAAAGAGAATACACAAACTAGCAATATCAAAAATGAAAGAAGGTCATCACTACCAATCCCTGGATATCAACAGGATAATAAACAAATATTACCAACAATTCTATGCCCACAAATTTGGTAACTTAGATGAAATGGACCAGTTCCTTGAAAGACATAAAAGTACCAAACTTCACACCAGAAAAAATAGATAATCTGAACAGCTCTATATCTTTAAATAAATTTAACCAAAAATAATTAATAAGCTTCCAAAAGATAAAGCACTGGACATAAATGGCTTCACTGGCAATTCCAAAGATTTAAGGAAGAAACAGTATCAATTCTTCATAATCTCGTCCAGAATATAGGAGAGGAAATACCTTCTAACTTATTCTATGAGGCCAGAATTGACCTAATATTAAAAACTAACACCAGAGTACAAGACAAGAAAACTATAGATAAAATATTATAAAATCATATTCAACAACGTTTAAAAAGAATTATACCTTAGGTATGCAAGACTGGCTCAAAAATTAATCAATAAGCAAAAGTAAAATCACTATCATGAATGCAACATCCATTCATTATAAAAACTCTCAGTGAACCAGCAATTGATGGAACTGCCTCAACTTGGTAAAGAGTATCTATAAAAAAAAAACCTACAGCTAACATCATACTTAACTGTGAGAGACCGAAGAGACTGGACACTTTCCTTTAAGACTGGGAACCGTGTAATGATATCCCCTCTCTCTCACCTCTGATTAACATTAAGAAATAAAACTGTCTTTATTAACAAATTACATAACATCATAAGAAATAAAAGCTATGAAGATTGAAAAGGAAGAAATAAAACTGTCTTTATTCACAGATTACATAATTATCTATGCAGAAAAATCCCAAAAATCTATCCAAACTGAGTCCAGAAGTCACAGGATACAAGGGCAATATACAAAAGTCAATCTCTTCCCTACATACAAACAATAAAGAATTTGAATTTTTCATTTTTTAAAAAGCAATACCATTTACAATAACACCAAACAAATGAAATAATTATGTAAAAAATCTATCAAAATACCTGTAGGATCTGTTCGTAAGTAGAAACCTACAAAACACTAATGAAAGAAATTAAAGAAGATCTAAAAGATGAAAAGATACTCAATGTTCATAGATCAGAAAACTCAGTATTGCTAAGATGTTGATTCTTTCCTATTTAAATACGTAGATTCAAAAAATAACTTGTTAAGACTGAATAAACATCTTTAGCACTCACCTATCGACACAAGGACAGGAACCATATCTAGTTTTATTTTATTCACCAACACATCCCCAGCACAGTACCTATACAAACTACAGACTCAATAAACATCTGCTTAACAAACAAGTCAATTATTTTGGATATAGCAGGCTGGACTCATGCATCAGATAGCAAGTTGTACTGAATGGATTCTAATGTCACTTAATCTTAAGATTCTCATTCTACATAAAGTGCAGAAGAATTCCATTCCAACAAGTCAATTCAAAATATAACCTACTAAGTCTACTATTATGCAGCAGAATAAACACTAAGTAAAATGTTACTTTTTCTTTATATATGGTGATTTGCTATCACATCAAATTAGAAGAAATATCAGTTGGAAAATTTTCAGTCTTTTAAATAACATGGACCTTCACTATTCTACGAACTCAAGACTAATACATCCATTTCAACTCAGCACGTAAAACAGCAATACACAAAAGCAAAGCTGCTTTTAAAATGCATCTTGTTAAAAATAAATAAATAAATTAAATTAAATGCATTTTGTTAAAAGTCTGGCCTATTATAACCCCAAAATTATAATGCAAAACCTGACAAAGGATTTTTATATCTCTTCAGGCACAGAAGAAGGAAAACAAAAACAAAGACACCAACACTGGGAACTATAGTCTAGGCATAAACATTTTTATTTTTATTTTTAGGGCATTTTGGAGAAGGCAATGGCACCCCACTCCAGTACTCTTGCCTGGAAAATCCCATGGACAGAGGAGCCTGGTAAGCTGCAGTCCATGGGGTCGCTAAGAGTCAGACAGGACTGAGCGACTTCACTTTGACTTTTCACTTTCATGCATTGGAGAAGGAAATGGCAACCCACTCCAGTGTTCCTGCCTGGAGAATCCCATGGACAGAGGAGCCTGGTGGGCTGCTGTCTATGGGGTCGCACAGAGTAGGACACGACTGAAGTGACTTAGCAGCAGCAGCAGCAGCAGGAGGGCATTTTAATGGTATATGAGAATAAGAAAACTAAGCAGTGCTTCAGAAAGTCTACTGTTTCTTCTATCCATCTTTTTCTCCTCTGCTCTAAACCCAAAAATGTTCTATAAACTGACTGACTTAAATGACTTAAACACACATTTCCCCCACACCTATGGTAATTCTGAGCTTCCCAGGTAGCACTAATGGTAAAGAATCTACCTGCCAATACAGGAGATATAAGAGACACGAGTTCGATCTCTGGGTTGGGAAGATCCCCTGGAAGAGGAACCCATGCCAGTATTCTTGCCTGGAGAATCCCATGGACGGAGGAGTCTGGTAGGCTACAGTCAATGTGGTCGCAAAGACTTGGAAACCACTGAGCATCAGTTCAGTTCAGTTCAGTTCAGTCGCTCAGTCATGTCTGACTCTTTGCAACCCCATGAATTACAGCACGCCAGGCTTCCCTGTCCATCACCAACTCCCGGAGTTCACTCAGACTCACATCCATCAAGTCGGTGATGCCATCCAGCCATCTCATCCTCTGTCGTCCCCTTCTCCTTCTGCCCCCAATCCCTCCCAGCATCAGAGTCTTTTTCAATGAGTCAACTCTTCGCATGAGGTGGCCAAAGTACTGGAGTTTCAGCTTTAGCATCGTTCCTTCCAAAGAAATCCCAGGGCTGATCTCCTTCAGAATGGACTGGTTGGATCTCCTTGCAGTCCAAGGGACTCTCAAGAGTCTTCTCCAACACCACAGTTCAAAAGCATCAAGCACATAGTAATTCTAGAAATTCTATTAAGTGAAACAGCTTTTCTTACTTTAATACCATATAATTTTTGTCAAATGAGCAATATATCTATATTAACACCTCACTTGGAGACCTAAAACTACAGTTTTCACATGTACAATAAACAGTACAACATTCAGCAAAGCCTAACTGGAAGCTATCTTCTTCCCAAAATAACCAAACATATTCAGAACTATAAAATCGTGGTGTGGTACACATGGTCCAATTTCTTTCTGTGCCAAATGTGGTTGTTAGCCTACTTCTTCTTGCTTTAAGATTGAGGGCTTGTACCTATTCATTTTCAAGCGACTCTTGAACTAAAACAGGAAACTGAAAATATGAGTGTGAGTCAAAACTGGTAAGCTGGGAGATAACCAGACATGAAAATTAGAATGACTATAGTAGATCCATTAAAACAGTGGAAACAGGAAATATTCTTAACTTACAGAAAGAAAACAGACATGAATAATTTAAAACATCATTTACCAACCATAATTCCTCTGTGCTTTGAAGAATTAAGTTGGTCCTAGAAAAAACTACCATGACCTCTGTTTACTAACCAGTCCATCTGCTATTTTAGTTATCAGGCGAGGGCCACACCAACAGTGTATGTATGTGTGTCCCTGCCTCTGATTCAAGGCACAGAGGGGCCTTATTAATTCACGTCACTTTAGTGGATACCTATTTCTGTTTGTCCAGCAATACTCTCCAAATCTTTTTTTCTGAAAACAAGCTTTCCCTCTACTCAAATCACATGTATTTTACAGAAACCTCAACCCTGTGGCCAAACAGATCTAAAGGTGAACACTGAATCCAAACTAGACCAATTAACCCATCTCCCTTCCTATAAATGGAGAAGGAAATGGCACCTACTCCAGTATTCTTGCCTGGAAAATCCCATGGACAGAGGAGCCTAGTGGGCTGTAGTGCATGAGGTTGCAGAGAGTCAGACACGACTGAGAGACTTAACACTTCTTATAAATTCTTTTTGAATAAGCATGCTTAAATTGCATTTCTGTCGTATGGCATCTAATTAAGTCCTAACATAATTATATGCTAGCAATAAGATGTACAAGATATATTTCAATAGGCTGAAGATGGCCATATGGTTTCATATAGTAATATTTGTGGGAAAAGAAATATAAGTGAAGAAGAGAATCTGAAAAGCTGACAATAATTCCCAGATAAATGGTACAGTGAAAGAAATGAAAGAAAGGAAAAAAGTAGATAAAAACACTTACTTGAGATAATTCTAAGAAAAAAAGATAATACAAGTACTTATAGTCAAAGCATGATTTAAAAGGCAGTAGAAGAATGTTTTATAACCAAAATAGGAAGCCATCAAAATAGGACAAAGAGGAATTTTAAATGGTTGGCACATTATGATTACTGCTATATATTTAATATTCCTATGTCATAAAAACAGACTGCAATAGAGGAAAAAAAATTTAACCTAAGAATTTATACTAGGGAGGTGAGATGTGTGGAGTGACTGAAGTAGATCAGATTACTGTTACCAAATTTTTACTTCCTCCCTATTACAGAATTGTACATTTATGCCCCTTGCCATGTTGATTCTTTAACATCCCCAACTGGAGTAAGTGAAGCAAAATATTTCCCTACCCAAGTAGGTTTGGGCTTAGCCATGTAATTTGCTCTGGTCAATGAATATCAATAAACAAAACCTGAGATTTCAAAGGTACTTGAGTTTTTTGACTTGGTTTCCTGAATTTCTGTCATTTATCGTAAGGAGAATATGTACCAGGAAATTAGTGAATCCAAAATACAACATGAAAAGACCTGAATCCAATCTATAGCCTGAAGAGTCTCCCTCACAGACTCATAGAACATGCATTAAAAACTAAATGTTTGTCATAAGCCAAACACTCCAGCATTGTTACACAGCATTACCAGAGTAATAGCTAATTCAGAGACTTACTATATTTACATTCCTTCAGCATTATTATACTATCTGCAAATACAAATCAGCTAAAGCTACCACTGCAACTAATAAGTTAATCTCCAAGACGAGACTGATATACTTCTTAAACTATTGCCTAAAAAAATCTGGTGCTCTCCATAATTTTCATTTATATTCCACTGAATTACAATGCACGTCAATAGTCTATCCTTCTAATACTAACGTTCAACCTTAAGTATACTCAGTTGTGTAAAACTTTGACCCATGCATTATATCGCTGTTTAGAAAAGCCTATTCTGCAGTATCTCTTAGGCAATAATACAAATGAAAAATATTCTGAAAATAAATACAATAAAAATTCTAATGAAGACTAACTTTAACTCTAGATTTTCCTCTTGGCTTTTTGACCACAACTATATATGCAATCTATTCAAGAATAAAGTTTATGAAGTTATATGCACTATACAGTCACTTTTTGCCTGGAAAACCAAGGATTGTCAACTAAGCAATTCAGTCAGTATTCCAGAAACTTGGCTTAAGATTAATAGCCAGCTTTATGCCCAGCAGGTAAAGATATATGGTCAAGAGGAAAAAATCCATCACATGACAGACTACACTAGGGAGTCCACTTAACTACAGTCCCCTTCCTTCGCTTGTCTAATAAAACCATCTAATACTTCATATGTTGTATGCTGCTGCACAAAAATACAAAACACAGTCAACAATCTTGAGTTCTTTCTGCCCCACTGTGTTCATGGGAAAGGCATCTATCTCACTTCTGTGAACATGCTGGTTTATCTGAAAAATAGGAGGTTTGACTAACTGACCTCGCTCTAAAAAATGTACACATCATTTATTTTCTGAATATATCTGTAGATGAAGAAGAAACAGAATATAGATGAAAAGGTTGAGGCACAGAGAAATTAAGTAACTTCTCTAAAAAGTTAGAGAGTCAGAAGTAGAATTTAGAAATCCTCTGTTAAGAAATCTATTTACTAGCAAACTACCTTTCCAAGAGTTGGAAACTATTACACTGCTGCTGCTAAGTCGCTTCAGTTGTGTCCGACTCTGTGCGACCCCAGAGATGGCAGCCCACCAGGCTCCCCCGTCCCTGGGATTTTCCAGGCAAGAACACTGGAGTGGGTTGCCATTTCCTTCTCCAATGAGTGAAAGTGAAAAGTGAAAGTGAAGTCACTCAGTCATGTCTGACTCTTATCGACCCCATGGACTGCAGCCCACCAGTCTCCTCCGCCCATGGGATTCTCAAGGCAAGAGTACTGGAGTGGGGTGCCATTGCCTTTTATAACCCAAAGTGGGGTCCAGCTGCTCGCCATACAAAGCCAATGAAGAGGTGAGGCTGGAGGAAAGAAAAGTCTGCTTTATATTGGATGCCAGCAAATAAGAAGGGATGGGGGACTCTGTCCAAAGGCAGATTAGAGCTTTTATAGGCTGAGGGAGGGGGCTACATCCAGAAAAAGCACAGTCAGAGCTGATAAGCATGTTGAAATTGGTCATCAGTGGTCTGACCAGCATCATCCTTGATTGTTTTAAGTACGAGTTCCAGGGTTGGTTTGTTTCCATTTTTTGAAGCCAGTTCTTGGAATTGTGGCAGTTTATGTCATGGCTACAGTCTGGTCATCACGTAGTTAACTTCTTCCACCTGGTGGGGGTTTCAATATCTACAACACAGCTCATAGGATATGGCTCAGAATATTATCTATAACCCCTGAGAAGGAACTAAAGGTCCTTAACTATGTTTAGTGATTATTATTATTTGGTCTCCTTTGTTTGCTTTCCTTTGTTTCTGCATGTTCTCACTTCTTTGATTAAACTTACTCTGGCTAAACTCATTCTTTGGCTAAAGACAAAATGCAAGCAGAGAACATGAGGGGACAAAGCACATAGGGTCCTGCTCTGTTTGAGTACTGCAAACATTTTCATCTTATTATCCCTTCTGCCTTCACATAATATACTCTAGAAAGTATACCAAATCCCTCAATTTGGCATAACTAGGCAGAATCTGCTGGGAGAAATCTCAATAACCTCAGATATGCAGATAACACCACCCTTATGGCAGAAAGTGAAGAGGAACTAAAAAGCCTCTTGATGAAAGTGAAAGAGGAGAGTGAAAAAGTTGGCTTAAAGCTCAACATTCAGAAAACGAAGATCATGGCATCTGGTCCCATCACTTCATGGGAAATAGATGGGGAAACAGTGGAAACAGTGTCAGACTTTATTTTTTGGGGCTCCAAAATCACTGCAGATGGTGACTGCAGCCATGAAATTAAAAGACACTTACTCCTTGGAAGGAAAGTTATGACCAACCTAGATAGCATATTCAAAAGCAGAGACATTACCTTGCCAACAAAGGTCCGTATAGTCAAGGCTATGGTTTTTCCAGTGGTCATGTATGGATGTGGGAGTTGGACTGTGAAGAAAGCTGAGGGCTGAAGACTTGATGCTTTTGAACTGTGGTGTTGCAGAAGACTCTTGAGAGTCCCTTGGACTGCAAGGAGATCCAACCAGTCCATTCTGAAGGAGATCAGCCCTGGGATTTCTTTGGAAGGAACGATGCTAAAGCTGAAACTCCAGTACTTTGCCCACCTCATGCGAAGAGTTGACTCACTGGAAAAGACCCTGATGCTGGGAGGGATTGGGGGCAGGAGGTGAAGAGAACGACAGAGGATGAGATGGCTGGATGGCATCACCGACTTGATGGACGTGAGTCTAAGTGAACTCCGGGAGTTGGTGATGGACAGGGAGGCCTGGCGTGCTGCAATTCATAGGGTCGCAAAGAATCGGACACAACTGAGTGACTGAACTGAACTGAACTGAAGCAGAATTTGGTAACAATAAGCAGAATTAACAGAGGAAAGTAGTGAATTAATATTTACTGTTTATTTCCCATATAACTGGCACTAAGTTAATAGAAGATATGGTCATTACCAATTTATTAGTTCTAACATGGAGAGATTCAAAGTAGCAACCAAAACTTCATGAACTGGACAACCAGACATGGTTTCTGAAGCTAAGGAGAAGAATAAGGGTTTCCCTGTTGCTCTCTTCAACTATTTGATCCATACAAGCTCAGCAGTCAGGGGAGACTCAGTAATTGCCCAAGAAGACATTGCCCAAGCATCAACACAAATCAGGAAATTAAGTAAAAAGTGTTTTCATTTTTTTTTCCCCCTATTAGAGCCCATAAGCAAAGACCTGACTTCTGTCTTGGAAGCACAGGTCCTTCTGGGTATACCAGAACACTGAGTATTTCTAAGATGACTGACTTAACACCTTCCTGCTCATGAGAAGAAATTTAAATGTACAGCACACAAACGCTTCTTGGCATACAGTGTGAATGTATGTTTGTATCTGTGTATGTATTTGTACATGCTTAGTTCTACAGAATTACTGATCCACATAAAAGAGCTAAAATTCATGAAAATCCCTCAGATTAGGTTTCAAGAAAAGCCATTTTTCCTTCATTTTAGAATTTCTAACAAAGGGATAATATATAATACTACTTCCTAATTTTTTCAGTAAAATGACTCAGCGGGATGCTTATGGGGAAAGTTAAGAAATGTGGGAAAAAAAAAAAAGTTTTGAAATACTAAAAACAAGACATCCAAATTCTGTTGCACAAAACAAAAGTAAAATACCAAGAATAATCTGAAGAAGCTAGTATGTCCTAAATATTAAAATTCATAAGAAAACAGTTTCTATGAAATTATATGTCATGTATCTACAAAAGCAAAGGGGAAGAGGGTCTTGCTGAGTTGAAACTATAAACTAAAAACAGTTTTCACTGTTCAATGGAAAAAGAAGTCAAAATAAAAAGTGTTCTAGTACTGGTTTCTATTTGACAAGTTTTCACTCTCACAAAGCAAACAAAACCCAGTGATACATTATATCATTAGAAGAGTAAATTATTCAATGGCTTCATAACCATTTCTATTGAATATCCTACATGAAGGATGTTTTTCAAATGTTTTCTGATATTTTAAACAGGAAAAATGCGACAAAATACAAACCATCTGAAACCCAATATTTGATGGTTTCTCACCATCCTAAATCCACATATCCATCTTGGTATTTGTCATGTCTTTGAATCCTAGGTTACAAGCCACAACAGACTTGTACCTACCATACTGTAGGTAAAGAATGGAGTGTTACAGCCTCATGGTCTTCAATGCCATTCACACAGAATCCAGTTAATTTTTTAAGACCCTTTCGCTGTTGTTGCTAATGCTGAACATGTATTATTTGACAGGCATACCAAGTATCTAAGAGACATTCCAAATTCAACACATTCAAAAATCATACTTTCGAACTTTCCCCCACCAACCTTACCAAGTCATCCCACACCACCCTCCTATAGACTTTCTCATCTTGACTGATGGCAACTCCATCCTTCTAGTTACTCCAGCCAATATTAGAGTCATGATACTCCTTTTTCTCTCCTTCACCAATCAATCTTTTTCCCTCACTCGCTCCCTTTAACTTTACAACTACACTGTCAGCAAATTCCCTTGGTTCTCCCTTTAAATCACATCCAGAAATTATCCATTTCTCATTACTTCCCCTGCCACTATCCAGTTGTACCATCATCTATTATCTAGATTATTCTAAAAGCCTCCTAACTCATTTCCTTTACTTGCTCCTCTATGGTCTATTTTCAAAAGCAAGCAGAATGATCCCTTTAATGTAGTTCTTACCTGTCCTCTGAACCCTCCAATCACTCCTCCATTTCACTCATACAAAAGCCAAATAAGTTTCAATGCCATTACATGCCTGTGCTACAAACTTATGCCTCCTCATTACTTTCCTCACCTCATCTTACTTTACCTTTGTGACTTATTCCCTACAATTCTCTGCCTCGTTGCCTCAACTCCACCTAAATGAGCTCCTTCTTTTCTCCTGACTGAGAGACTGAACTGACTTTCTCTCAAAAACTCTGACGTACATACTTTGATTGTTTCAAGACAGAACACTCTTCTCCCAAATGTCTGCCTGACTAACACTCTTAGTCCCCTGTTCATGGCTGTGCTGTGCTTAATCACTCAGTCATGTCTGACTCTTTGAGACACATGGACTGCAGCCCATCAGGCTCCTTTGTCCACGGGGATTCTCCAGGCAAGAATACTGGAGTGGGTTGCCATACCCTCCTCCAAGGGATCTTCCCAATTCAGGAGCTGAACCAGGGTCTCCTGCATTGCAGGTGGACTCTCTACTTTACCAGCTGAGGTAATACAGAAGCCCTATTCATAACTTTAATAACAGTTCCCCACCTGTTTCCCCATCACCAACTTCCAATACCCCTTTGTCCTACTCTTACTCTTTTCCCAGAACACTTATTTTCTAACATACAATCAATTTCACTTTTGTATTATATTTACTGATACACTAGAATGTATTAATAGCATCTTCAAAGGCAAGGATCTTTCTTTTATTCACTGATGTAGCCCAAGCACCTAGAAGAATGTCTGGCTTGTAGCAGAAAGGTAAATATTTGCTGAATAAATGAATGTCCAAGATGAAGAAACACAAAGTTCCTAAACCCAAAAAGCCCTGTAATGCCTTCCAGCCTGATCAGGACTTCATCTCTAAAGGGACATGATAAGAGCACTGCTGGTCTCTTTCACTGGGTAACTAACCAGCACACATTCTTGACATTACATAGTACTTCCAAGGGTTTATGGTTTAATGAAATAACCAGAAGACAGAGTAAATTAAAATGTTAGAGACCTCCTCACCGAATTTCCCATTTATGCAACAAAAATGACAATACTTACTAGAGAGTCAGTCATATTAAGAAGCTACTGTTGATATTTTTGAGTGTCAATATGTGGAATCAATCGGAGGGAGCCTTTAGCAATACATAGTGAAATACTTATTAATTAACTGATATGATCATTGAGATTTATTTCATATAATCTGAGATAAGCACAGGGGAAACTAGACTGTGATCATTTTAAAACTGCTAAATTGGTAAAAAGTCATAGGAACACTTACATCATTTGCCCTGATTTTGCATATGTTTGGAAATTGTGAGAAAAAAGGCAAAGTAAGAATAACATGGAAAGTAGGTTTTAAAAAAACAAAAACACAAAAACAAAAGCCTATATCACCTTTAGCATCTAACACATTAGTGGCACCTAAATAATAAATGAAATAAATAAATGATGAAAGACTAAAGTATATGTCAAAACTAAACAATAGTTTCTATAAACTACCATAATGCCAAGCAGACTAAAACAAAAATTAGTCACTAAAGTTAGGCCCGGCTTCAAATAAAAATGAGATTCAAAGTGATGGTCACAGTGACTTCAGATATGTATGGATGACTTGGACAGAATAGGAACATAATGAAAAGTCTTCATATTTTTCCAAGATAAAAGGCAGTGTACTATATTCCAAAAAGGTCATTTATATAAATGCAAACTATATTTATCAAGGACAAGAGAACATGGTTGAAATTTTATGTACCAAATAACACTGCAGCATAATTACTGCTGCTGCTGCTAAGTCGATTTAGTCGTGTCCGACTCTGTGCGACCCCAGAGAAATACAAGTATCGGTTCAGTGATTCAGACTCCACACTCCCACTGCAGTAAGCGCATGTTCAATCCCTGGTCAGGGAACTAAGATTCTGCATGCTGCAAGGCATGGTCAAAAAAAAAAAGAAAAAGAAATATAAGGACCAACTTGACTAGAAAACAAATATAGCAGGAAACAAAAATACTATCTCAATCCCAGAAAGAGCAAGTAAACAAAAAAAATTTAATCTTACAACTATTAAGGTAATATAAACTGGATATAATAAAACTCCATTCTTCAAAACATATCTTATAACACTGGCAGCAGTTCCAACAATCTCCTCAGCTGATTAAACCTATTCTAGTAAAATATTTCCTAATATCAAGATGCGAGCTACCCATCATGCTCATGTACAGATAAATGTTTATCAGTTTTTAATTCACATTCCAGTAACTGGAAATAAAGACCTAATGGATTAAGTACAAAAGGTATAAAATTTTCCCATCAGGAATAGAAACTGTTATTCATGACAGCCTACTCTGTTACTTTGCCAAAGAGTAAGATGTTACTATACATGTTTCACATTCTAGGAATACGAGACTGTTCGCTACCATCTACATAAGAACATATATAAAAACATCAAGTACCTAAGACTGTCTAACACATGGTAAACACCAAATATGTACTAAATTAACAAAATTAAAAATCACTAAACACTTGGACCAAAAAACATATGAGAGCTACCATCACAGATTGTTTAAAATGTGAAAATGAGAATACTACATATCAAAATCTTGCTGGTTTTGTTCCACAATACCTTTACAGTAATATTATTGCACAAACAGCCACAATCTGAAAGTGTCAACTGAAAAATTATTAACACTAGTAAAAGATTTCCCAAAAAAATAACAGCTCTTAGGACACTAAATACACAAAATAGTGCAAGCTGTTGTTATTTTGATACTTCTCTATTTTCACACATTTCACAATTTTGACACTCTCAGCCTACCTTTCTCATGCTAAATTCAGTAATTTATATCCACAAGGCAAAGATTATTTCCTGTTCTCTGGTGACAAGATCTGCCCCTGAGGAAGAAGGTCAGATCTCCTCTGCAGCAGTGCCCTTCGAGTAAACCACCCCCCACACACTACCACAGACAAGCGTGTGGTCCCATCGAAGACTACCTGGCCAATCAGGTATTAAGAAAGTTAGTGGGCCTCCCTCCTAACCCAGGGACCCTGAGTTTCTGGAAAGAATTTCAACTAGCTACAGGATTTTCCTCAGCCTGTTATCTAAATATTTCACACTTTCTTAGCTAAGTATAAATAGAATATATTCACCACCACCCGCCACACACAGACACATAAATCAATCATGTTCCGATTAGACATTTAATTTTTAAACATTTTCAGACATATATTCTCTGTGAAGATAGCAGATAATCAGTATTGCTTGTATTATTAAGCAAGACTGTCAGGCATAACGTATATTAATTCAATAGGTTTCTTATAGGCCAGCTGTATCTCATTTGTTGTTCAGTCGCTCAGTTGTGTCCGACTCTTTGTGATCCCATGCACTGCAGCACACCAGGCTGCCCTGTCCTTCACCATCTGCTGGAGTTTGCTCAAACTCATGTCCACTGAACCAGTGATACCATCCAACCATCTCATCTGTCATCCCCTTTTCCTCCTGCCTTCAATCACTCTATGCCAAAAAGGAGGTGGGGAGGAACCCATTCATAAGGATCAATAAAATAAATGCCCAATATAAACTTCTTACATATACAGACCTACAAAAAATACTAGTAAACTCTACTGAAGACCCAAAAAAGAAAAAAGCCAACAAATAGAAACAATGTTTCAGGAGAGTAGAATTCAGAAAACAGACCATTAGGTAACTAACTACAGAGTGTAAAGATGCCAGTTCTCTCCAAGTTGATTTACCAGTTTGATCAAATTACATCAAAATTTTAAAAAGCAGTTCTTATGAAACTTAACAAAATAATCTACATCAAAATTTTAGAAAGAAGCTCTTGTGAAACTTAACAAAATAAGCTTTGGGATGGTGGGTAAGTGCTTGCACTCTAAAGCCAGAGACTGCCTGGGTTTGAATTCTGGTTCCTCAGCTTAATATGATCTCAAACTAAGTACTAAACCTTTCTGCATCTGAGTTTTTGTGTCTCTCAAGTCATGATGTAACACCAGCATCACTGGGTTGTTATGAGGACTGAAAGTGCCAATCAGCTCAGTTCAGTTGCTCAGTCATGTCCGACTCTTTGCGACCTCATGGACTGCAGCACAACAGGCTTCCCTGTCGTCCATCACCAACTCCTGGAGCTTGCTCTAATTCATGTCCATTGAGTCGGTGATGCCATCCAACCATCTCATCCTCTGTTGTCCCCTTCTCCTCCTGCCTTCAACCTTTCCCAGCATCAGGGTCGTGTGACATTAAAAAATGGATTAAAGATTTACTGAGCATGGCCCTCATCAGAACAAGACCCAGTTTCCATCAGGAACCTTCCATAAGCCTCTTATCCTTATCCATCAGAGGGCAGACAGAATGAAAACCACAATCACAGAAAACTAATCAAACTGATCACATGGACCACACCCTTGTCTAACTCAATAAAACTATGAGCCATGCCATGCAGGGCCACCCAAGACAGACGGGTCATGGTGGGGGGTTCTGACAAAACGTGGTCCACTGGAGAAGGGAATGGCAAACCACTTCCATGTTTTTGCCTTGAGAACCCCATGAACAGTATGAAAAGGAAAAAGACATATAATAGGCTAGACAAATTAAGTAGATAAAGCTAAATTCTATATGTATTGATCTCTACTTGTATGAAAAATTTAAATGCACATTTTCATTGTCTAGGGAAAGTAAATGTCCTAGAAAATTATAAAGCCCTGTACAAATCTTGTTGAAATTGGTCAGATGGAAAGAGAGGTATAGCTTCTCTAGGAAGAAAACTGATCATCTCTAGTTGGTCTATGAAAAATAATGCTTATATTAAAAGTTAACTACTCATGCAGGAGGAAGGAGTGAATAATTAATGAAACAAATGTTCCATTGTCAAAAAAAAAAATTATTCAGCTTTGTGGCAAAGCCATCCAAAATGACATTGTTTTCATCTTCTCTGCTGCTAACTTGCTTCAGTCGTGTCCGACTCTGTGCGACCCCATAGATGGCAACCCACCAGGCTCCACCGTCCCTGGAATTCTCCAGGCAAGAACACTGGAGCGGGTTGCCATTTTCTTCTCCAATGCATGAAAGTGAAAAGTGAAAGGGAAGTTGCTCAGTTGTGTCTGTCTCTTAGCGACCCCATGGACTGCAGCCTACCAGGCTCCTCCATCCATGGGATTTTCCAGACAAGAGTACTGGAGTAGGGTGCCTTTGCGTTCTCCACATCTTCTCTGAAATAGAATAAAAATGAAAGTGATACAGAAAGAAATATTTGAGGACTTCTTGAAACTGGTAAAAAATTTCCCTCAAGAAGATCCAGCTGTTAGAATTTAACGATGTACAAGCTGGGTCTCAAAGAGCCAGAGGAACCAGAGAACAAACTACCAACATTCATCAGATCACGGAGAAAACAAAGGAGTTTCAGAAAAACATTTACTTCTGCTTCACTGACTACGCTAAAGTCTTTGACTATGTGGATCACAACAAACTGTGGAAAATTCTTAAAGAAACGGGAATACCAGACCAACTTACCTGTTTCCTGAGAAATCTGTATGCAGGTCAAGAAGTAACAGAACCAGACATGGAACAAGTAACTGTTTCAAAATTGTAAAAGAAGTATGACAAGGCTATATGTTGTCACCCTGCTTATTTAATTTATATGTAGAGTACATCATGTAAAATGCCAGGCTGGATGAATCACAAGCTGGATTCAAGACTGCCAGGAGAAATATCAACAACCTCAGACATGCAGATGATACCACTGTAATGGCAGAAACTGAAAAGGAATTAAAGAACCTCTTAATGAGGGTCAAAAAGGAAAGTGAAAAAGCTGGCTTAAAACTCAACATTTAAAAAACAAAGATCATGGCATCCAGTCCCATCACTTCATGGCAAATAGAAGGGGGAAAAGTGGAAACAGGGACAGATTTTTTCTTCAAAATCACTGTGGACAGTGACTGCAGCCATGAAATTAAAAGACACTTGATATCTGGATAGAAAATTATGACAAACCTAGACAGCATATTAAAAACCAGAGACATCACTTTACCGACAAAGGCACATTTAGTCAAAGCTATGGTTTTTCCAGTAGTCATGTATGGATGTGAGAGTTGGACCAAAAAGAAGACTGAGCATTGAAGAATTGATGCTTTTGAATTTCTGGTGCTGGAGAAGACTTTTGAGAGTCCCCTGGACAGCAAGGAGATCAAAACAGTCAATCCTAAAGGAAGTCAACCCTGAATATTCATTGGAAGGACTGTTGCTGAAGCTGAAGCTCCAATATTTGGCCATCTGATGCAAAGTGCCAACTCATTGGAAAAGACTGATGCTGGGAAAGACTGAAGGCAATAGAGACAGCAAAGGGTGAAATGGTTAAATAGCATCGACGCCTCAATGGACATGAATTTGAGCAAGCTATGGGAGATAATGGAGGACAGAAGAGCATGGTGTCAGACATGACTTAGCAACTGAACAACAACAGTAACTCATGTGAAAAAACCAGATGATCAATCCCTCTAAACTAAAACAAAACAAAGCTTCAAAGAATTTAAAAGAAATAAACTGAAAGACAAAACAAGTTTTTCTTAAGGTAGAAAAGAAAATCATAAGTAAATTCATCAAACTGTGGGAAAAGATGTATTTCTTTAAAATGTATACTCTACATGGAAACAGATAATGGTGCACAATCTTTTAAGTATACTAAAAACCACCCAACTGTACACTTTAAAATGGTAAATTACATCTCAAAAACAAAAATTTTGTGTCAAATTGACATTTACATGCAAAACCTCCCAAGATAAGGAAAATATACATAAATGACTGTTATTCATAAGAAATTTTGTGTTTTGCAAGAATCTACTATTAAGCCATAGATTTCTATAAGTTCCAAAATGTATCTTCTCAAAAAAGGGGGGAAAGGGCATAAGTACATATTTAGTCACCCTAAGAAGCCCCATGATTTGAATATCTGAACGGACATGTAAATCCTTTGTTAACATTCTCCATAAACAGTTTCTATGTGTGGGAACCTTGTGAGAGTCTGCTACAGTTTCAGTTTAGAGTAGCTGATCACTGTTTTTTTGTTTTTTTTCCCACATTAGTCACTGATGCTCAGTAAATTCTAATAGCTGGATCCTCTCTTGTGGGAAAAATGTTCAGACCTTTGCAGACCTAAGCTGAGAGCTGGGCTGCCTGATCCCACTGACAGCTACAGCTCTGTTCATACAACAAAGAATGTGACAATAAAGAAAAGACACCTGCCACTTCTGATTTAGGAGTTCTGTGTTCTGGGCAAGACAAGTTCTAGGTTGTCTACCTCAAACAGATAACTGTCACTTCTCTAAAGGCTCCAAAAGCCCAGAAACAACCCCACATAAGCAGGATTTCTCTTTTCCAGGACACACAGGGCAAAAGCCGTCTAGGGGAAGTCAGAATGGCATTTCTTTATCCTGAGCCCAAAGTGGTGTTGCTTTTACCTTTGTTCTACAAAAAAAAAAAAATAAGAGAAACCCCGAGAAATAAAATATAATATACATAATTTGTATTTCATTTCAAAATATTATAAATAAGTAAACACTAAACTGTTATTATAAAATTGTATTGTTATAGAAAAGGCATAATTGACTTCATTATAGACTAAGTATCAATTCAGAAAGCCATCAGTGTCAGGGAAAATTTTATCCAGCTGGCTCACACTGCCAACCCAAGAAAATACTACTGACCTGAATTACAGGCATCATGCCTATGATAATTACTATTCACTGAGTATCTGTGTATTTGTAATACTTCCAAAAACTCTACAAAGTACCTATTAGTCTCATTTTATAGATATGAAAACAGGAAAAGAATATTTATTAAGTAATTTGCCCAAGGACACAGAGTTAGTATACAGTTAAGGCAAAACTCAAAACCAACTTAACCAGATCCCAAAGATTCTGCTTTTTCCACTATGAAATGATGCCTCTCAAAAGAAATATATACAGTAATAACATCTAACATTTACTGAGTGCTTACTTTGTCCTATGCACTTTACACTCCATTTCATGTAACCCCAAAAACATGAGATAGAACTAACATTAATCTATTTTTATAAATGAAGAAACAACAGGATGCTAAATGACACCCTAGGTCACAAGACTAGTACAACAGTTCAAACACAGAGACCACATCCTTAACCACTACACACACACACACGAATTTGCTGCCAATCATTAAGCTCATTACTTAGCAGGCACTGTGTTACATACTTTTTTCTTTCTCACAAGAACCTCCAAGAACAACTAAACAAACTCTAGATTTCTAAAAGTTCAGCAACTACTATTCCTCGACTAAAACAGCCTTTTACTTCACCATTTCAATGAATTTTAAGATGGTATGTTTAACAGAAAAAGTAACTTAAATCTAGAAGACAAATTTAGAAAGTCCTCAATACATCAACAATATCTTTACTATGTTGCCACAATTTTATCAATTGTGCAATATCCCCTCATCCTCAACTATGAATACATTCTAAAGCTGCGTGATTAACTCTGCTTTTCCTCTAATTAACATAATAGTTAGAAACAAATCGTTATTATTAGCATTTTTGTCATTCTGTCGCTCAGTCCTGTCCAACTCTTTGTGACCTCATGAACTACAGCACGCTAGGCTTCCCTGTCCTTCACTATCTCCCAGAGCGTGCTCAAAATCATGTTTATTGAGTTGGTGATGTCATCCACCATCTCATCCTCTGTTGTCCCCTTCTCCTCCTTCCTTCAATCTTTCCCAGCATCAGGGTTTTTTCCAATGAGTCAGTTGTTCACATCAGGTGGCCAAATCAGTCCTTCCAACAAATATTCAGGACTGATTTCCTTTTGGATTGACTGGTTTGATCTCCTTGCAGTCCAAGGATTCTCAAGAGTCTTCTCAAACACCTCAGTTCAAAAGCATCGATTCTTCGCCACTCAGCTCTCTTTATGGTCCAACTCTCACATCATACATGACTACTGGAAAAATCATAAGCTTTGATTATACGGACCTTTCTTGACAAAGTGATATCTCTGCTTTTTAATACATGGCTAGGTTTGTCATAGCTCTTCTTCCAGGAGCAAGCATCTTTTAATTTCATGGCTGCAGTCACCATCCACAGTGACTTTGGAGCCCAAAAAAATAAAGTCAGCCACTGTTTCCACTGTTTCCCTATCTATTTGCCATGAAGTGATGGGATCGGATGCCATGATCTTAGTTTTTTGAATGCTGAGTTTTAAACCAGCTTTTTCACCCTCCTCTTTCACTTTCATCAAGAGGCTCTTTAGTGCTTCTTCACTTTCTGCCTTAAGAATGAGGTCATCTGTGTATCTGAGGTTATTGATATTTCTCCCAGCAATCTTGATTCCAGCTTGTGCTTCATCCAGGCTGTACCTATTCATATACACCATTTCATATGATGTACTCTGCATATAAGTTAAATAAGTAGGGTGACAATCTACAGCCTTGACATACTCCTTTCCCAATTTGGAACCAGACTGTTGTTTCATGTCCAGTTCTAACTGTTGCTTCTTGGCCTGCATACAGGTTTCTCAGGAGACTGGTAAGGGGTCTGACATTCCCATCTTTTCAAGAATCTTCCATAGTTTGTTGTGATCTACCCAGTCAAAAGCTTCAGCATAGTCAATGAAGCAGAAGTAGATATTTTTCTGGAATTTTCTATGATCCAACAGATGTTGACAACTGGATCTCTGGTTCCCCTGACTTTTCTAAAGCCAGCTTGTACATCTGGAAGTTCTCAGTTCATGTACTGTTGAAGCCTAGCTTGAAGGATTTTGAGTATGACCTTGCTAGCTCGTGAAATGAGTGCAATTGTGTGGTAGTTTGAACATTCTTTTACACTGCCCTTCTTTGGAACTGGAATGAAAACTGACATTTTCCAGTTCTGCGGCCACTGCTGGGTTTTCCAAATTTGCTGGCATACTGAGTGCAGAACTTTTAGAGCATCATCTTTTAGTATTTTAAAATAGTTCGG
Source organism: Bos indicus (assembly GCF_029378745.1). Taxonomy (NCBI): domain Eukaryota; kingdom Metazoa; phylum Chordata; class Mammalia; order Artiodactyla; family Bovidae; genus Bos; species Bos indicus. Next base: position 56,326,799 of record NC_091775.1, on the reverse strand, counting down.
CTGGATTGAGTATTAGCATTTACTATTTGACTATTTTTCAGTTGCTTTGCCAGGAGTCAATTAATTAGTTAATTGGTATTAAAAAGGAATTAAGTAACTCATCTAGGAACCACACAACCAGTAAGCAATGAAAATGAGATGGAAACTCAATTCTCCTCCAAAGTACCACTCTCAAATTATTTCATACCTTAAAATCTAGGGAATTTATTACCAGAGATGTATTTAGATGAAGAAAGAGGGAGAAGGGAGAGCAATCTTATACATTCGAGAGTAGGAAAAATCTTGGAAATAAGAAACTAGTCATTCCATATCTGAATTATTTAAGAAACACTTAAATGACTAATTGGTTAACAATGAAAAAGTACAAGAACATGGAAACCAGATAAAAACTAAAAACTTCTATAAATGGTCATGTCTTTCCAATTTTGAAAAAAATGGAACAAACAGGATATGTCACAATTTCTGAAAACGATCTCCTCAAAGTGGAAGAAAAATCATTAAATACTTGCCTAAAGGTAACAAAGAATTATTTTTAATGTGCATGACATAGATTCATTAATTCAAGCATTTACCGGAAGTCCATTATATACTTAGCACTCTAAGCTGGAGGATGAATCAAACGTGCGGGCTCTTTTAGGCCCTGATACCGGCAACAACACAGAAGATCCTTGCAGCTTCTCCACTGCCACATATGCTTTGGGGATTATTTGATCTCTTTAAAAATAAACAAAAATCTCAGCACTTTCAAGTAATTCTCCCTACTCTCCAAAAATACTATTTAGACTCTTGGAGCAAACCATTTATCCAACCCACTTATGGAACTTGACAGAAAATCAAAATGAGACTATTTTGAAGCATAAGAATTAGATGGAAAGCACTACTTCCGTGTAACAGGTTCACAAATGGAAGCATTCATCTACAGCAGGGGTCCCCAACCTCTGGGTTCTAATGCCTGATGATCTGAGGTGGAGGTAATAATAATAGAAATAAAGTGCACAATAAATGTAATGCGCTCAAATCATCCTGAAACCGTCCCGCACACCCCCAGGCCTTGGGAAAATTAACTTCCACAAAACCGGTCCCTGGTGCCCAAAAGGGTGAGGACTGCGGAGAGAGGAATTTAAACAGCTCCACTTAATACTGGCTCTTACAGCTGCAAGTCACAAAGCATGCAGCTTCTCTGTAAACTTAAACAAAACAAAAATTAGTCTTATCTGAATTCAAATAAGGCTTTCACAACTTCAATCATTAGGATAACAATTTTCAACTCTATACTAATTTTTACAAACATGAGATGAAACCAAAGATATAAAAGAAAAGTTCCAGTTAGTTATACTAAGCTAAATTTCAATACCAAAACCAATTCCACCAGGAAGTTATAAAATACTTTAAAGAAGTGAGTATAGTGATCTAATTGGTTCCCAAAGTCTGACTACTGTTACATTTTAAAGTCACCATCAAAACTTCATACATAAAACAGCACTCCATCTAAAAGCATGGAGCAAGTAAAAATAAACGAAGTGTTCACCCTAATTCTATCAATTAATAAGTTAAGAGTGGGTACAGATCCTCCAACATGACAGTCTCACTTACTTATTAGTTAAGTTGGGAAGATAACTCTGCTTGCCCAAAGGCATTTTTATTTTACTACATTGTTAGGAGATTTGAGTTCAGTTTAACCAACGGTATTTTCTTTTCATCTACTCAATCCAGTCACAGATGAGATAATAGAGAAATGAACAAGTATTTCTACCATAAAAAAATATATCATAGGTTATAAATACAAAATAAATATTGACTATTCCTAATAGGCCCAGACAGTGAACACATAGTCATAAACACAGTAATGGTACTTTACTCAGGCAATCCCCTCTTGATTCCCAAAGTTTACACTTGGGAATTTAACAATTGCAAGCCAATACTCAAAGTGAGAAGTTAAAGGTCCCCCCTCCCCTTAAATTCTCCAGCTTATATTTTTAACACACAGCTAAATGTTATTTGTTATATTTTTTCCCTAAAGGTAAAAAATGAGGCAGGGATTCTCTCCTGCTTCTGAACAAAGGAATTCAGATAAAAACTCATATACCTGATATCAAAATTACCTCTAAATCAATTTCTACAAATGGGAAGCTGTTTCCAAGAAAAATCAACAAATAAACCAGAGTAGTTAACTTGACATCTGAACTTCACTTCCTTTTTTTCCCCCAAATAGCAGTGAATAACTTTCCTCCCTCTAGTCAAAGCCCATCTCAGGGCCTGAAATTTTCTGTCCGACTTTATTTTTTATTTATATGTGTTGTTTAAGTAACTTGTACCTGATATGCTAAATATCACTAGCTTTTTTTATAAGAGTACTAAGCATACAAATTCAGTAACACCTGATATGACAAACCAGAAGATGAAAGCTTAAAATATGGAAGGATGGGGTCTTTTACAACTTGTCATAGTCTTGTCAAAATACATCAAACTTCTGTAAGCCAAGAACATATTTTAGTGTGTTCTATCAAGAGAATGAGGAAAATAAACAGCTAGAGAAACACAGAAATAAAACTCACATTTGACATATCCAGAAATAAAACTCAAACACTACATCTGAAGTAAATCTTAATCTATTATGTTTTAGATATAGCTACCTAGTAATCACATATTGCACTTTGGGAGAAAAAAATTCTCAGGTTCCTCCTTGATTCACAAAAGTACAACAGTATTTCAAACTCCAGGTCACATAGAAATGAACTCAAAAGTTCATGCATGCCCTAATAATGAGTAGCCAGGGAGCAAGGCTACCTTGGCAGAGAAGACATCGAAGAGCATCACAGTAGACCAAGGTTGGCTTCTATGAAAATGATATCCTCATTTAATTGCAGTTAAAGGCATTTTCCCACATAGTAAATACTAACTTCTGGTGCCTATCTCTTCACTTTCTGGTTTCTAACCAGTAACGATTAAAAATCCCCTGGGGGGACCGCTGTCCTTTCAATTCAGATCCAATATGAAGTAGTTTCTACCTTTCAAATAAGAAAAATTTAAGATTAGCATACTTCCAATGCAGAGTTAACTACCAGGGGCGGGGGCTGGGGGGTGGGTGGTGGAGGGAGAGAGGAGGATGGGAGAGAGGCAGGGAAAAGTTTAATGCAGGCAATTAAGAAAACTCAGCAAAGTCCATGTCTTAAATGGTTTTCTTCATGTATATTTTTAAAACCAAATCGGTAAACAGTAATTAGTCTGAGAAAAGCTCCTGACTTCTTCAGCCAAAGAACAACATAATTTAGTACCAGGAATCCCACCCCTTGTTACAATTTCTCACAGCATACAGACTCTATACAACTATGTTTTAACCTTATCTCATTCCATAGATACAGGGACTCTTTAACCTGTTGCTTGCTTGTATGAATGCTCAGTCATGTCTGACTCTTCGCGACCCCATGGACTGTAGGCCACAGGCCTCCTCTATCCATAGGACTATCCTGGCAGACTGAGTTGCCATTTCCACTTCCAGAAGATCTTCCCGACCTAGGGATCAAACGCCCTATCTCCTGACTGGTAGGCAGATTCTTTACCACTGAGCCACCTGGGAAGCCCCTTTACCCTGTTGCTGCTGCTACTGTTGCTAAGCCACTTCAGTCGTGTCCGACTCTCTGCGACCCCATAGATGGCAGCCCACCAGGCTCCTCTGTCCATGGGATTCTCCAGGCAAGAACACTGGAGTGGGTTGCCATTTCCTTCTCCAGTGCATGAAAGTGAAAAGTGAAAATGAAGTCATTCAGTCGTGTCTGACTCTTAGCGACCCCATGGACTGCAGCCCACCAGGCTCCTCTGTCCATGGGATTTTCCAGGCAAGAGTACTGGAGTGGGTTGCCACTGCCTTCTCCGATTTACCCTGTTTTACATATCCAAATCTTAATGAAGTACTTTAGGATCTCCCTTAATCTGAGTATCTGAGAAAATGAATGTACAACAATAGGCCAGTCAACAAATATTTACTAAACAATAATTATGTGCAAGACATTCATATAAAGTTTAAGGCCAGTCAATGCTTTTGGGATGTGTTGCTACACACTAATATAAATAATACCTTTCTTACAAAATATCAACATGTCTGAAATTAAAGCTCCTACTTCAAATGACACAAGACAGTTAAGATAAGCAAGTGTTCATGAATGTGTGGTTGACCCTTCCCTCAAAATGTGGAAAATATTACTGAGATTTCATTCTGACAAGAAAATGAAAACTTATACCTAGTTGTCTGTGTAATATTCAGTAAACCCTGCAGTATAAGGGTACTTCAGCATAAAAATAATAACCTTTGCTTTGATGAAATGAGTAAGCCAAAGAAGCAATATTAATCTGAAGGCATACATGTCTATTAACAGTACAATTTAGAATGTAACAAGTACCACATACTGTGTATTTAATGTGGTAGTTGTAATTTTTAAAGACTTAAACATTCAGGGTCTAGTCTGTTGAAAATAAATAACAGTTACCATTTTATTACTTTTATTTACTAAATGCTTACTATGAACCAAACAGTATTCGGCATTTTAGTTATCTTTTTGTTGTTTATGTTCACAACAGTCACTGAACTAATTGCACTCCCACCTTATAAATGAAGAAATACATTCAAATGATTAAACAATTTGTTCTAGTTAATACAGCTAATCAAACAGAGACCAGATTCAAAGCAACCAAATCAATCTCACTTTATAGCAGTGTGTCTCCTGCAAGGATGGCCCATAGGTTGGGTGCCTGATGTTGGTCTGGGAAGTGACCAAATTAAAAACATGCCTGCCTAGTTCCCTGACCAAAGTTTCCATCTGAATGAACTGTGGCTGTAGCAGGTGTCATGATTCATTGCACTGGAGGGCGGGGGAACTATTCTTCTGTTCTCTTACTTCTGTGTGGGGGCTTTCACTTCTTGCAAGGAAGAATACAATACTAGAATCCTTACTACATTTCACAATTCATCCTTACTAGTACTAAAGCTCAACAATTTTTTCCCACATTTGGGATTCCCTGGTGGCTCAGATGGTAAAGGGTCCGCCTGCAACGCAGGAGATGCGAGTTAGATCCTGGGTTGGGAAGAACCCCTGGAGAAGGAAAAGGCAACCCACTCCAATATTCTTGCCTGGGAAATCCCATGGACAGAGGAACCTGGCAGGCTACAGTCCATGAGGTCACACAGAATTGGACACAACTGAGCAACTAACCCTTTCACTTCACTCGGCTCCTCGTTTCTGTTCTCAATGAATTAAGAGCTTGGAAATGTGGAGAAGTGACTTCAACAGACCTTCCTGAAACTCCAACTGACATGTGCAGCATAGTAAGAAACAGAGGAAGTTAGAGATCAAGCAGCTGTCATTAATGAAACACACTAACATCAAGAGAACCACAGAGAGGGATATTATCATCTACAAAATAAACCAGTAACATAATTCCTTTTGATACTGAACTATAAAGTTTCACAGATAATCTATCTTTGAATATGTACTTAATTTATGAAATCTTTAGACCACTTGGTCTAATACCCTGACCACTTTGGGAAAAAACTAAGTCAACACCACCCGCTTTGTTGTTGCTATGAAACTGAACTTCTATCTTCTAATCCCAAACTTTATCGTCTGGCCCATCTTTCCCTTATTAATATACTTGCCTTCCTAGACTGTTGCTAACTCTCATGAGCCAAATCCGACCCTTTCCTCGTGTACAATGAATGCTCTTGACTCAGCTTTTCTCTGTTATTCTAGGAACACCCTTGGTTATACCCCCAAACATCTTGTAGCAATGTTCTCTATTCACTGGCTGATAAAGACCTGCCGGGCAGTAAGCAAAATGATCATGGCATACCAAGCAATTATAAGAACAGAGTAAAGGAAAAAGAGAAAGAAAGCAACAGGAATGCGGGAAGGAAATGAGGAAGGAGAATGCAATGCTCCATGATCTGACTGACCAATCTGTTTTTTCTCAATCAATATACATATACCCTCAGGCACAAACTGAGGCGTGCTGGGGATACACTAAGACAATGAAGGTGTCTCAGACACTGTGTCAGTCCTCTTCATTCACCCCAGTCTTCCAAAATTAATAGACCCGCAGGATTTTTTTTTCTCTTCTAAGAGTGAAATATTACTATATTTATATAATCAGTATGCAATAGAAGGCAACATTCACATGACTTCTTAATATAAAACAGAATTTAAGAAATTTCCAAGTTGCTCTGAGGTATATTCAAAGGGTAGTTGTACTCTCCTCTGTCTGTGAGGTTCTTTTCAGGTAGTTTAAGAAGCCCTATTTTATACAAATTCGGGAGGGTAAAATCCCAACAGTTTGATCTGCCTGACTAACAACCTTTCCAGAAAGAGTAGATCACTCCCTCTACAGTGTTTATACAACATTTTACATGACTTTATATTCTTACTTAAGCATTTGTCAATCACATAATAACGTATGTGTCTACCTCATCAATTACAACTAATTCCTCCTGGACAGCAACCATATGTCTCTTTGTCTTTTATTTAGAATTCCTAGGAAAATGTCAAGAACATAGTACACCACCTCACATTTGTTGGGGTAAACTTACACATTTCAAAGACCAAATAATTTCTCTCTAGCAAGATCATGTCAACACAGAATCTTTTAATATGTTAATCACATTAGACAACCCATACAAATACCTAACCCAAATCCACTTTACCACTATAATGGGATTTGAAATATTAATCCACTCACCCACAGTCAAGAAACTACATTCCATAGACTTAATATAAAAACAAAAGCTGAACACTTACTGCACACAGTTCTCTTATATAAAGTATACCCTTTCAAATCAGAAAATTTCTGGTCCTGCAAAAACAAAACTATGATTAAAAACCGTTACAAATGATGACTGTCATTCTGTTCATCCCAGGACATCTTATTAAGGACAACAGATATTAAGATATAACAAATCAGAATTGCAGTGTGTTTGTTTAGCTTTAATTGCCCATGCTGGACTTCCTTCTAGTGCTATCCTTTAAACCTATTTGGTTCTCCAGAGGGCAAGTATAACTACATTATACAGAGTCTCAAAGAAAACTTTAATTACTTCGGTGGGAAAAAAGGCTACAATGCCTATGATCTTCCTAGGTTTTCAAAGATGATCAGAATTCTCAAGATAGTGTCAATGAAAAAGGAATGAGTAACTAATTTCAAAAAGATAAGCAACATTTTCTCCCATGTTTTAAAAAGGGTTCTATTTAATTTAGTAGAAAATTTGCATGTTCTAATATTATCATCTGAAAATTTTAATGTCATATATTTTATTAAACATGATGCATACCTGAATGTACACATTTCCATTTAAAAATATACTACAGGCTACCAATATGGTGACTAAGTGGCATTTTATTAATGCCCCTAGAGTACTGACAAAAACACAATTAATAAATATTTGATTAATTAAGTCAACAAATATTTAAGCTTCTTCTTATATCCATACAGTGTTCTAAGCATAGGCTATGACAAGTCTAACACATAAAACCCTTGCCTTTTGTAGTCTTTAGTTTTGTGAAAAGGCAGAAATTCAACGAATAAACCCACAGATCTATACTCATCAAATGCTGCAAGTAGAATGAAGGAAGAGAGTCAGGTGATATTAGTGGTGGCAGGGGTTGGGGGTAATCCCGCTTTAGACTGGAACACTAAGGATGCCTCTCTAAAAACAGGACACTTGAGATTAAGATTCCACATTCAAAGATTTGAAGAAAAGATCATTTCAGATTATGGGAGCAGCATGTGGGAAAGTTCTAAGGCAAGTTTCAGAAATTGAAGAGTCAGCCTAACTTGATCACAGAAAACCAGAGGAAGAGTAGATTTCTTAGAATCTGGTAAGGGACAAGATTGTATACAGCTCTGTACCACATTTAAGGGTTTAAGGTTTTACTCTAGGCGCACTAAAAAAATCTAAAATGAAGCATTATAGCTGAGGTGTATGCAAGAAAGACCAATATACAGAATGCCAGAAGGCCTTGGCCCTACATCAAAAGCTTGGTAAATAAAGGTACAGATAGATTTCCACTTAACATGTTAAAAGGTATTTGTGTTATGTTCGCATGATTCCCTATTTTGAACAACTTTTTCAAATAATCCATCATCTACCAGACATGATCACACTCCTCCCTTTCCCTTTACACATTCACATTAGCAGAGATACAGCTGAGCAATAAAGTGGTTAACTACAAAGGAGACTAGAAGTACATGGATATGCAAAAAGATCACAAATAACAAATGTTGGCGAGGATGTGGAGAAAAGAGAACCCTTCTACACTGTTGGTGGGAAAGTAAATTGGTACAGCCACTGTGGAAAAGGGTATAGAGGTTTCTCAAGAAACTAAAAATAGAACTACCATGTGACCCAGAAATTCCACTCCTGGGTATGTATCAGAAAAAAGCAAATCACTAATCAGAAAAGATACATGCCCTCCAATGTTCATAGAAGCATTATTTACAATTGCCAAGATACAGAAACCATCTAAGTGTCCATGAATAGATGAATGGATAAAGGAGCGGTGGCATACACAATGGAGTGATACTCAGCCACAAAAAGAATGAAATGCTACCATTTGCAGCAACATGGGTGGACTTGGGGAGCACCGTGCTAAGTGAAATAAGTCAGAGAAAAGACAAACACTGTATGGTATCACAAGTGGAATCCAAAGTATAAAACAAACTAGTGAATAAAAAAAAACACCCAGACACATAGATATAGAGAACAAGCTAATGGTTACCAATAGTGGAAGGAAAGAAGGGAAAGGCAAGAAAAGAGCAGTCGATTAAGAAGTATGAACTATAATGCTATGTATAAAATAAATAAGGTACACGGATACACTGTATAACATGGGGAATATAGCCATTATTCTATAATAATTATAAATGGAGTAGAACCTTTAAAAATTGTGAAACTATGTTGTACACCTGAAACATATAATTTACCTAATATTGTATATCAACTGTACCTCAAGGGAAAAAAAGGACATGCAAATGTAATGACAAATTGGGAAATCACCCTCTGCATAAATGAACTCAGTTGTTCTTCTGAAGGTTAGGGTGGAATGGGAGCAGGGCTCTATGCAGAAGATACGGACATTCTGAAACTGCTTAAATTTTAACCATATGAATCCATCACTTTTATAACAAAACATCAACTATCATTATTACATCTCTCACTAGGAAGCAGCTTAAACTGATGTAACTTCTTGCCAAAACATCACCAAGTCTTTCAGAAATCTTTCTTCTTAATTTTAATGACAATGAAAAAGTATTAGCCATTATTTTGTGAGATTATCCTCACATCTTCATCTACCTGAAACTCAACTATGTAGAAATTTCCTTGGGAGTTTTTACCTGCAATAGTCTATTGGATAAACGTTTTTCATTATTAAATGAAACACTTTTCATCTCTACCAAAACGAGTTTGAGCTTTACAGAGATCAACATTTAATTCTACTGAAATTTTTTTTAATTTTAAAGTAAAGGTACACTGTTTTCTACCTGTAAAAATCTGTCCTAGATAAATATCCATTAATACAAGAAAATACAATGACAAGAACACTAGATTTGCTTTCAGTGGAGGTGGTGGTGTAGTCTCTAAGTCGTGTCTGACTCTTGTGATCCCATGGATTGTAGCCCACCAAGCTCCTCTGTCCATGGGGATTCTCCAGGCAAGAATACTGGAGTGGGTTGCCATTTCCTTCTCCAGGGGATCTTTCCGACCCAGGGACCAAAACACATCTCCTGTACTGCAGGCGGATTCTTTACCACTGAGCCACCAGGGAAGCAAGGGAGATCCAGATTCTATCCAACAGTAAGGAAACAGTTCCATAAGTTATGTAGTATTATGCTGCCAAATAATTGTCACAGAAAAATATCCAAAATACACTATCCATTGCAAGCTCATTTTTTTTATTTTTAAATGTGTGTATTTAGTAAACAATGAATGAGGAGATTTCACTTTTTACTTGTACTCTTAAATATATTACAATGATTACATACTACTCAGGATTTTAAAATAAAGGTGGAAATTTTCAGGAAATAATTATTTGAATGTACAATTTAACATTTTTTAAAAATCCATTTCAATAAGTAAAACCTAAAACAAAATTCTAAATTACCCTTCAAGTACTTTAAGCACCATAGTTTTCAAAGCAAACTGCATACAATTTTATGCCTCTCAGCTGGATATTTTCTTAGTGAACAGCAGCTAGCCAGTAAGCTCTGATGTTAGAGCTAAAAGACTGTAAGGCATCTCCAGGTCTCCTTACATTTCTCAGATCACTAACAGCTGGATGGCCCAGAGCACTGACACATCCCTCCTGATGCCTCCTATTTCTACAATCACGTTTCAGTGGAGCCCATCATGAATCCTAAGCAGTCAAGAATCACTGCTTTATACAGAAAATGTCAACATGAGCAGGCCAAGATTGCCACCATAACTCCACCCCAACCTTGAACGACCTGTGGGATCAACTTCCACACCACTAAGGCTGAGCATCTTCTTAAATAAGCTGGGAATTCTTAGCATACAACTGCCAAGATGAGAAACAAAATACCCTGACGACCACAAACTGAAGAAGTAAACAAAGAGCAGTAGATCGTACTCAGGGTACTGGATCTACAAATAAATCCTGAGGAGAGTACAAGAGATTAACACTGCAGGGTTCCGTGAAACTTTTCTACTACGAGAGACTCTAGATTAGAACAGCTGCCAGGAGACTTCAGATTTTAAAATATTTTTAAGATGGAACACCACAGGGCCTATCTGCTCAGCCTCAATCTACTATTAACTGTGAACAGTACTTGGCATCTGGAAAGAGGAGAGGAAATAAGGGGAAGAGGTGTTACATGCAGGGAAACTTTATTTTTAACTAGATATACTTGTGTATTTATTAAACATTTTACCAAGAGAAAATGCTCATATGGTACCAACGTGATTTTTAAAATTCAATTAAGACTGAAAATATAAATATTCCTAAAAATCATACACAAGTTAGTGTAAATAAGTTTAACAGAAGTTTTCTAGAGGGAATGTGGTAAAGAGCAGTGACTGATAACAATTATATGAAATGATGGGATAATAAATACTATGTACTAACACAAGTCAAGCCCTACTCCAAGCCCTTTTTATATTATATATATCAACTTATTTAACCATCACACATTATAACCCTTCTTTTACCAAGAAGGAACCTGAGGCACAAGAGCTTATTTTAACTTTCACAAAACCACAGTGATTAAATGATGGAAGCAGGATTTTAACAGTCTGATTCTAAGGGACTTCACTAAGAAACAGAAAGGCGTGAAAATAATAGCATAACAGGAAAATGAACAACTTCATTTAAAAAATGGGATAAAATAGATTATCTCAAAGAACTTAACAGATAGCAAATAAATACATTAAAAGATGCTCCACATCTAAGTCATCAGGGAAATGCAAACTGAAACAATAAAATACCTCTATACACCTATTAGAAGGACTGAAACCCAGAATACTGACAACACCAACTGCCGACAAGAACATGACGTAACAGAAATTCAGTCATTTCCGGCAGGAATATGAAATGATGTGGTCATTCCAGAAGATAATTTGGTGGTTTCTCACAAAACTAGCCATATGATCCAGTGATCACACTCCTTGTTATTTACTCAAAGGAACCAAAAAGGTATGTCCACACAAAACCTGCACATGTATATTTGCAACAGCTTTATTTATATTTACAGAAATGTAGAAGTAACCAAGATTCCTACAGTAGGTGAATTCATAAATAATCTAGACAATGGACTATTAGTAAGTGCTAAAAAGAGACAGCATATTAAAAACCAGAGACATCACTCTTCTGACAAAGGTCCATCTAGTCAAAGCTATGGTTTTTCCAGTAGACATGTACGGAGGTGAGAGTTGGACCATAAAGAAGGTTGAGCACTGAAGAATTGATGCTTTTGAACTGTGGTGTTGGAGAAGACTCTTGAGAGTCCCTTGGACTGCAAGGAGATCCAACCAGTCCATCTTAAAGGAAATCAGTCCTGAATACTCATTGGAAGGACTGATGCTAAAGCTGAAACTCCAATACTCTGGCCACCTGATGCAATGAATGGACTCACTAGAAAAAACCCTGATGCTGGGAAAGACTGAAGGCAGGAGGAGGAGGAGACACAGAGGATGAGATGGCTGGATGACATCACCGAATCAATGGACATGAGTTTGAGTAAACTCCGGGAGTTGGCGGTGGACAGGGAGGCCTGGCATGCTGCAGTCCACAGGGTCACAAAGAGTCGGACACAACTGAGTGACTGAACTGAACTGACTGATACATTGGAAGGACTGATGCTGAAGCTAAAGCTCCAATACTTTGGCCTGACACTAAGACTTGACTCATTGGAAAAGACCTCGATCCTGGGAAAGATTGAGGGCAGAAGGAGAAAGGGGCAACAGAGGATGAGATGGTTGGATGGCATCATAGACTCAATGAACATAAGTTTGAGCAAACTCTGGGAGACAGTGAAGGACAGGGAAACCTGGTATGCTGCAGTCCATTCGGACATGACCGAGTAACTGAACAACAACAATCAAGACATGGAAGTACTTCAAATTCATAATACTAAGTGAAAGAAGCCAATGTGAAAAGACTACTTACTGTAAGATTCCAACTATGCAACATTCGAGAAAATACAAAATTACTGGTGGCAGAAGAAAAATAAGTGGTGGTCAGGTGGGATGGAGGATGAAAAAGCAGAACATGGGGGATTTTTAGGGCAGTAAAACTATTCTGTATGATACTATAGTGGCACATACATGTTGCTATACATGCACACTCATAAATTGTACAACACTAAAAGTTGATTCCAATGTACACTATGGACTTTGGGGATGATTATGTATCAACCTAAGTTCATCAATGGTAACAAATGTACCACTCTGATGTCTGATGCTGACAGTGAAGTAGGCTCTGCATGGAGGATACGGCAGGAGGGGTCTATGGAAACTGTACTTTCTGCTCAAATTTGCTATGAACCTAAAACTTCTCTGAAAAATCATCTATTCAAATATTTTAAAGAAATAGAAATAATAGTATCATGAGGTTAAAAGAAAAAAAATAAAGCAGGGCTGCCTGTGTAACTTGAGTCGTGTTGCCACTTTTTTCCCAAGCTTTACTTACATTTCAAATGAATAGATAATCATGGCCCTTTCTGGCCAAGCATCTTTAGGAGTTCAAAATTTCTGAGAATGCCAGGTTGTGAGTAAGGATGTTAGCTGCTCCAGGATCATCATGTTCAAATTCACCAACTGAGTACTTCTAATAAAGTTTTCCACACATCTTTGGTATTCTTACTGTGCTACCAAATTTTAATTCCTATGACATAGAGTTTTCTCCCTCACTTGACATTGTGGACAGCTCCTATGTAATCCTTTATAAGAATTTCCATTCAAAGAGATTCTGTTCTTTTTTAACACTTTTCCCTTTGGCATTTTACAGGCTGTAAGACTGAGGAAAGGCCCAAATCAAAAGAAAAAAAAGAGAGAACAAAGGATACATACCATCTATCACTTAAGCCAAGTTCCAACAGTACTTCTACTTATATTCCAAGGGCCTGAACTTGTTATATGACCATGCCAGCTTTCAAAAAGGGCTGGGAGATGTAGTCATTATTATCAATGAACATGAGCCCAGCTTAAGAAGATATTACTTCAGAAGAAAGGACAGACAGCTGTTGAGGAAAAATTAGCAGGCTCTGCCACATTCATGCTTACACCCTCACCACAACGGCTAACATATTCAATAAATATTTTGAAATAAAAATTTCTAATAAATTAAACTGAAAAAAACAAACATTTACAGATTCTCCTGTACAAGTCTAAATTCCTCAGTTTCAATATTCCTTCAGAAGCTAGTACCATCCTTGTTATATAAACTTATTTTTTAATATTTAAGAAGCAATTTAGTGTGCTCCATAAAAGAATAGGCCTTGGAATCCAGTTGTCTGAGTTTAAATCCCAACTCTGCAATTTACTAATAGTCTGACCTCAGGTGAGTAGCATAATTTCTCTGTGCCTCAGGTTTCTCATACGCAAAATGATGATGATAATAATAATACGAACCTTCTCAGGTTATTTGCATGTATGAATACATGTATTAAACTTAGATCAGGAATTGACACGTAGAAAGCTCACAGTAAACAGCAAGCCACTATTACTCTCCAGCATTACGAGCCAACTAATCGTACCACGGCCTTTCCATTATCCTCCAGAGTTTATCAGATCCCAGGACATGAAGATCACTTTTACTTTTGATCTACCTTTTGAAATCAAGGCAATTGTTTCAATCTTTTGATCCTGAGACATTTAATTTTCCATAACTTTGTTTATACTATTTGACCCCAACAATAATGCCTTTCTATTTCCTCCTGTTTATCTAATGCCTACAACCCTCATCTCAAATCTCACCTCCTCCACAAAATCTTCACTGTTTATCTAATTCTGGTTAAATAGTACGCAGAGACCATCTTCAAACACCTGCACTCTCAGCTCCTCACTCCTTGCCCCAAGATGAGTGGTGGCTAAAAGTAAAGGAAAATGGCCAGACTCTCTTCAAATATTTCAACCCAAACAACATACTACCGTGAAGTGAATGTAGTAGCAGATACGAGAATCTGTCGTCTACTAAGGCAGACATTAAAGGAACTCACAAAATGCAAAACCATGCTTTCTCACTAAACTGTTTTTAGAAATACTTTCCAATAAAATGTATGTCATTTATGTCAACATGCAATGGATTTCTTACCATTATTGTTCATGAACAAATAAGCATTCTAAATTACCAATTTTGCTTCCTAATAGAATAAATATCCCCATATACACATTCAACATCTTACCTCTGGTTACTCCCTTTACCCAAAGCCCCCTTCTCTCTCATCTGGCTATACCTAGACACTACCATGCCTCCAAAACTCAGCTCAAATCATACCTCTTTCATCATCTCCTACCCCTCCTAATGCAAACAATTTCTTCCTACTTGAACTGCCAATGCACTTTATCTGAACCTCTCTCAAGATTAACACCTCTACGTGATTTATCTTCCTCGAGGGCAGATTACTATTCACCTTGTTTTTCCAGCTCAGGCTCACAGTGGGCATAAAATGAATGCTTTTGCAATGAATACTTGTAAAACTTAACAATGGTGGCAAATTGTATTTCAAAGAACAAGAAAAAAGGAAATAAAGACAAATATAAAATGACTTTTATAAACCAAGAATGGGTAGGCAAACATAACTACAGATTAAAAGAGGATCTAAGATGACACTGCATCCAACTTCTGACCTAAATTATCCCCTCAGTGTTTCTCCCAGTAAGATTTCTTAGTTATTAAGAAGAAAAAGAAATTATAGCTACCGGAGCAGAAATGGAATTTATTAAAATATATCTTCAGAAAAGCAAGGAACTGGACTTGTAAAAGGCCACACAGCCAAGGCTATGCCTGAAAGCAAGCCTCAACCTTTCCAGTGACGACACCGCTGCCGCTGGCACAGATGTGAGAGCTCGTACCGCCCACATTACCAACGGTCTAGACACTGGGTGGATGCCACACTTAGAATCAGCGCCCCTGCTGCTTCTTAAACTAGACAAGACAGTGGCTACTGCTACCAACCCTCACTGGGAGGGATCTGTTCCCAGGGTCATCTTCATATTACAAGCTTCTAGTCCAAAACTGGAGATAGGTATTTGACTGATAGAACACAGGTATGTATCCATGCCCTAGATGAAAAGGGGTCTGGGAGTAAAGCACCTAACATTTTCAGCTTCTCTAGTAAAAAGATGGCTCTGCCTCATAAATTGGGGAAATTTGCCAAATACAGGTAAGGGGTTCAAATGCTGGAAAGCAAAAAATGAGAAATATTCACTATTCATAACAACCCTTATTGATGGCATTCAAGCAACCACACTACCCTAAATTGCAACGATCAAAACCATATAATACTTACAGTGCTGTACCACAGATAACTTCTTAGTGATAAGGAAAAAAATAAACTTTTAACAGAACAACTCGATTCTGTTACCACTTTACCCAGTGATCAATCTCAGCATCACTAAGAGTAGGACAATGAGACATGTGCCTCCAGACACAACCATTATGACCCATACAGCACAAACCATAAATACCGGTGCCCAAAATGTTTTAGTTTAAATAAACCTTCTACAGATCTAGCTTTCAGCTTATAGGAAACAGGAAACAATGAAATAAGTCAGATAAATTCAAAACACGGAATATCTTACAGGACAGTTGGCTAGATGTCTGTATTGTCAAGAGAAGAAAAGGGGTAAAGTGGGGAGATGTATGTAGGTTAAAGTGTACGTGGGGAGAAGGCAATGGCACCCCACTCCAGTACTCTTGCCTGGAAAATCCCATAGATGGAGGAGCCTGGTAGGCTGCGGTCCATGGGGTCGTGAAGAGTCGGACACGACTGAGCGACTTCACTTTCACTTTTCACTTTTATGCATTGGAGAAGGAAATGTCAACCCACTCCAGTGTTCTTGCCTGGAGAATCCCAGGGACAGGGGAGCCTGGTGGGCTGCCATCTATGGGGTCGCATAGAGTCAGACACGACTGAAGCGACGTAGCAGCAGCAGCAGCAGCAAGAAATTTACAACTGAATGCAACTGCATAGTCCTTGATTAAATCCTGCTTTGAACAAGCCAGCAGTATAAAAGACATTGTTTAGGACTGAATTGTGCCCCCTACTCCCACCACAAAAAAATTATACATATCTTGAAGCCCTAACCCCCAGTACCTCAGAATGTGACTATTTTTGGAGATAGGGCCTTTAAAAAGGTAAGTTAAAAGGAAGCCATTAGGGTGGGTCCTAATCTAATCTGACTGGTGCCCTTGTAAGCAGGAAATTCAGACACACAGGAACACCAGGGATGCACGCAGAGAGGAGAGACCATGTGAGGACACACAGAGAAGCAGCCACCTGCAAGCCAAGGAGAGATCCTCAGGAGAAATACACTGATTTTGGATTTACAGTCTCCAAACTCTGAGAAAATAAATCCTGTCCTTTAAGCCACCTAGTATGTGGTATTTGGTTATGCAGCTCTAGCAAACTAACACAAACATTTTGGGTATAACTGGCAAAATTTTAATTCAGGCTGGGTTTCTGATGATATTAAGAAATTGTTAATTTAGTTAGGTATGATAATGTGATAATGTGATTATAGTTATATAAGAAAATGTTCTTACTTTTGAGAGATACATTCAAGTAATTAGGGATAAAAATAAACCAGTTTCTGTAACTTGCAGTGCTACACCCAAAAAAAGAGATTAAGCAAAAATGAGAAACATAATTTAGATTACTATGTGGATATTAAGTAAACTGTTTTCTTTCTCATGAATTTCAAATTTTCCATAGTGAAAAGTTAAAAGAAAACATACCTATACGATACTGACTGTGAAAGCTGGACCGTAAAGAAGGCAGAACACCAAAGAATTGAGGCCTTCAAACTGTGGTGCTAGAGAAGACTCCTGAAAGTCCCTTGAACAGCAAGGAAATCAAACCAGTCAATCTTAAAGGAGATCAACCCCAAATATTCACTAGAAGGACTGATGCTGAAGCGCCAGTATTTTGGTCATCTGATGCGAACAAACGACTCACTGGAAAAGTCCCTGATGCTGGGAAAGATGTAGGGCAGGAGAAGAAGATGTCAGAGGATGAGATGGCTGGCTACATCAACAATGCAATGAACAGGAACTTGGGCCAACTCTGGGAGATGTGAGGGACAGGGAGGCCTGGAGAGCTGAAATCCATGGGGTCACAAAGAGTCAGACATGACTGGGTGACTGAACAGCATGATACTGACTGAAAGGGGACAAACTGATCATACAATAGAACAGAGATTCCAGGAATAAATGCCCACAACTAAAGACTCAAATGAGGAACAAAAGTAACAGGGAAAACTGTATTCATTTCACAAATATTTATCAAGTGTATACTATGTGCCAAGCACTGTGCATACAGAGGTAAACAAGAGAGACATGGTCCTGCCCTTAAGGGGCTTATAATCTAACAGAGGAAAGACATGTAAAAACAAAGTAAATACAGTAAGCACAAACGGAAGAAAAACAAATAAAAATCTAAGATTTTCGAAACAATCACTTTTTTTTTAAAGGGAGCTCCTCAGGGTTCTATTCCGGGTCTCTTCAACTCTACCCACTTAATCTCAATTAGTACATTTCAAACCCAGACATCTTTCTCACATTTTATACCATTTGTCAAGCTGCCTACAGACATCTACAATGTCAAACTTTGAGCTCGTATTTTCTTCCCCCAAAACACTGCTCCTCCTCTAATCCCTCTTGGTAAACCTGCCCAAGAATTATGACATATATCAAACATAAATCAAACATATCAAAAGTCCCAATGATTTTGTCTCATAAAAACTTAAACCTGTCCACTCCTTTCAAGCTTCACTGCTCTCATCCTAGTTCAGTTACCTGGATTACTGTAACAATTTTCTAAATTGTCTTCCATACTCTAGCCTACTTCTCTCCAAATCAACTGTACACACCCCAGGCCAAAATAATCTCTCTAGAACAAAATCTAATGTGTGTCTCAGATGGTAAAGAATCCACCCACAGTGCAGGAGACCTGGGTTCAATCCCTGGGTTGGGAAGATCCCCCGGGGAGAGCACGACAACCCACTCCAGTATTCTGGCCTGGAGAATCCCCATGGGCATGGCGGGCTACAGTCCATGGGTTTGCAAAGAGTCAGACATGACTGAACAACTAAGCACAGCACAGCATTCTTAGAATAAAGCCCACATCTTAAATGATCCGTAAGACCCACCATTACCTGGCCCCTGCTTACCTTTACAGCCTCATGTGTTCACCACGTGCTCTCCCCGTTCCTTCAAATACACTGCTGTCCACTTCCTTCTTTCACTCTTCAGATCTGCTATGTTCTTCCCTGCTTCTGGACCTTCATATCTGCTCTCAATCTCCAGGACTCACACATCATCTTCCCTGGCTAACTCCTACTCCTTCTGATTGTAGAATCTCTCCTCTGGCTAAGGTGCCCCTGCTCTGAGCTAGCCCTGCAGCTCAAATGGCCTATCACTATACTTATCACAGAGCACAGTAATTGCCTAACTCCTCCCTAAACTATAAATTCTATGATGGCGGGGTACCTCTGTTATTAGTACCTAGTATATCAAAGCCCTTGATTGGATACATTAACTGCATCAACAATAATTACTAAATTGATCTTCATTTTCGTATGATTTATCTTCAGTTGGAACCCAAAATTGCATCTTTTTCAATCCAAAAAGTCCTGACGTGTTATTCTGGGGGAGGATTACTTAAAATTTAGAAAACTGTCAGAACTTCTTACAAGTGCATTTTATTTTCACTTCAAATATGAAACTTAAAAGTTCCAGTTTTCAAAGCAGAGTAGTTACAATCCTATTTCAACTTCCCTCCTTATTCTCATTTCCTTGACCTCTCAAACATTATATCAATAAGTCTCTGATAAGGAAAGCACCTTCACAGATATATGTAGAAAGATGTTTCACTGCAGAAATGCCTTTTTTTTCCTTCACCACAGCTACTGGTTTGCGGGACCTCAACCAGGGATCAAACCCAGGCCGCTGGCGGTGAAAATATGGAGTCCTAACCACTGGATCATCAGGGAAATCCAGAAATGCTGTTATTTCTAAAACTAAAAAAATGTTAACTCAACAAGTCATCCTTCTATCTAAGGTAAAAAAGCAGTATCCAGTATCATGTTTTTGTTAAGTAACATGAGTTTTTAATTACTCCTGCCAAACACTGAAGCATACTTCCTTCAAGCATCAGTCAAAAAAGTTCTGAAAAAAAATTAGACCATAAGAGTAATTTTCCTAGCTAAATAATTCTAATTTTTAACTAAATTGAAAACAATTGTTGGAATTATTTGGGAGGTAGAGTGTCCCAACATTTCTCAACAACATTCAACTATAACAAAATGTGTTACACTTAGGTTTGTCAGATAAAACATAAGGCACTCAGTTTAATGTTGAATCTCAGAAAAATAATTTTATTGTATTTGGAATATACATCCCAAATAGTGTACGTATTTTTATTTGTTAAATCTGGCAACCCTAGTTATACTACCAAATTTATCATTGCTAGCAAAATCTGATTTTACTTATGCTTTTTTCATTATAAAAGTTACACAAATTTAGGGGAAAAAAAGATCCATAATACTACTGAGCTAATACAGTTGGCATTTTAGTGCATTCCTGATATTTTTCTTATAATTTTAAATGGTTACATTCACTCTTCCTTAAAATGATAGTCTTTCTAATTATTTTTATGCTACACAATGGTTCTTGCAATAAGTGTACCATATCTTAAAGTCTCCTACTGTTGAAAATTTAAGTTGCTTCCAATAAGCCACTACTATAATATTGCTCTGAATAGTCTCCTGCAAACACCTGTTTCTTATCTTTGCCTTCTTTCTTCTGTAGTTATTTCTTCAGGATATTCTCAGAAGGAAAGCTACTGATCAGATTTATAAAACAATTATGAATAGTCTAAAAATTCTAGATACATCCTACCAAATTGCAATCCAGTAGCACTATCTGAATACGCCTGCTTTACTAATATCTAACCAGCATTACATATAACTGTTTTTGAAAAAATCTGAAATAAGTATAAAGAAGTATTCCATTTTGTTTTAGTCAGCATTTCTTTGATTACTGAGAAGATCACACATTCTTCTAACAGTTGCTTACAGGTTGTATATCCTCTAATATCAACTGTCTGCTCGTTTCCTTTACCCATTTCAAAAATGTTTTTGTTCAATATAAAACAAATTCACAAATGAAGACTAAAATAGCCCACTGTCTAAAATTATAGTCACATGCACCACAGGAAAAACTAGTTTATATCTACAATTCTAACTGCCTTCCAGAAATTACTACAAGTTACTTTTAATGTAAACTTTCATTTTATTTATATGTATATTATCTCAAAGTTCATTTCATAGAAATCATAACTCTCATAACTGAAATTAATTAAAAGAGATGACTAAAACAGAAGAACTGTACAAAAAAGATCTTCACGACCCAGATAATCACCATGGTGTGATCACTGACCTAGAGCCAGACATCCTGGAATGGGAAGTCAAGTGGGCCTTAGAAAGAATCACTACAAACAAAGCTAGTGGAGGTGATGGAATTCCAGTTGAGCTATTCCAAATCCTGAAAGATGATGCTGTGAAAGTGCTGCACTCAATATGCCAGCACATTTGGAAAACTCAGCAGTGGCCAAGGGACTGGAAAAGGTCAGTTTTCATTCCAATCCCAAAGAAAGGCAATGCCAAAGAATGCTCAAACTACCACACAATTGCACTCATATCACACGCTAGTAAAGTAATGCTCAAATTTCTCCAAGCCAGGCTTCAGCAATATGTGAACCGTGAACTTCCTGATGTTCAAGCTGGTTTTAGAAAAGGCAGAGGAACCAGAGATCAAATTGCCAACATCCGCTGGATCATCAAAAAAGCAAGAG
The DNA here is from genome assembly GCF_029378745.1 of Bos indicus. Lineage (NCBI taxonomy): Eukaryota > Metazoa > Chordata > Mammalia > Artiodactyla > Bovidae > Bos > Bos indicus. The sequence continues at coordinate 56,305,226 of NC_091775.1, read as the reverse complement.
AGTTCCAGAAAAACATCTATTTCTGCTTTATTGACTATGCCAAAGCTTTAGACTGTGTGGATCACAATAAACTGTGGAAAATTCTGAAAGAGATGGGAATACCAGACCACCTGACCTGCCTCTTGAGAAACCTGTATGCAAGTCAGGAAGCAACAGTTAGAACTGGACATGGAACATCAGACTGGTTCCAAAGAGGAAAAGGAGTACATCAAGGCTGTATATTGTCACCCTGTTTATTTAACTTATATGCAGAGTACATCATGAGAAATGCTGGACTGGAAGAAACACAAGCTGGAATCAAGATTGCTGGGAGAAATATCAATAACCTCAGATATGCAGATGACACCACCCTTATGGCAGAAAGTGAAGAGGAACTCAAAAGCCTCTTGATGAAAGTGAAAGTGGAGAGTGAAAAAGTTGGCTTAAAGCTCGACATTCAGAAAACAAAGATCACGGCATCAGGTCCCACCACTTCATGGCAAATAGATGGGGAAACAGTGGAAACAGTGTCAGACTTTATTTTTCTGGGCTCCAAAATCACTACAGATGGTGACTGCAGCCATGAAATTAAAAGACGCTTACTCCTGGGAAGGAAAGTTATGACCAACCTAGATAGCATATTCAAAAGCAGAGACATTACTTTGCCAACAAAGGTTCGTCTAGTCAAGGCTATGGTTTTTCCTGTGGTCACGTATGGATGTGAGAGTTGAACTGTGAAGAAGGCTGAGTGCCAAAGAATTGATGCTTTTGAACTGTGGTGTTGGAGAAGACTCTTGAGAGTCCCTTGAACTGCAAGGAGATCCAACCAGTCCATTCTGAAGGAGATCAGCCCTGAGATTTCTTTGGAAGGAATGATGCTAAAGCTGAAACTCCAGTACTTTGGCCACCTCATGCGAAGAGCTGACTCATTGGAAAAGACTCTGCTGCTGGGAGGGATTGGGGGCAGGAGGAGAAGGGGACGACAGAGGATGAGATGGCTGGATGGCATCACTGACTCGATGGACGTGAGTCTCAGTGAACTCCAGGAGTTGGTGATGGACAGGGAGGCCTGGTGTGCTGCGATTCATGGGGTCGCAAAGAGTCGGACACGACTGAGCGACTGATCTGATCTGAAAATTTCCTGATATTTAGAGTAAATACCAGAAAGATCAGTTCAACTTAATACTTGGATATGCCACAGAACCTAATTTGATCAAAACAGAAATCATGTTGCAGATCTAATCTCTTTAATAATCTATATACACCAAAAAACTGAGTCTACAATCAGAGTTAACTCACCAATGCTGTCAGTAATCTTACAAATATAAATATGCACTACTGGTTTCAAGAGAAGAGTAAGAAAATAATTAAGTAGCTAAGCCCAACTTCATCAACACCATTAGAGCAGGACTCAAAGCTCACCACAAGCTAACAGCAGAAATTTTAGAAATAATCTAATTCAATCTCTTTCCTCTCCCATCCCCCACCCATTTTGCAATGGAAGAAACCAAGGCATAATGAAGTAAAATGAACTTTCAAGACAGTCATAAAGCTACTTAGGGGAAAGAATGTCTGTTTCATTCTACAGTAACAAAACTTTATTGATCGAATTATTTGAAGCTCTAGAGATAACAGAAGTGATAAAAACCAGTTAAGTCCTTCTTCTCAAAGAGCATACAAGCTACTGGAGAATGGAAGAAAGGAAGGAGGGAGTGAAGAAAGGGAGAGGGGGGAGAAAGGAAAGAAGAAAGTTTCTATGACAGGGATAAGTATTCTGCATGAAAATACATAGGGCAACGTGGCAGAGCAAGCCAAGAGCATCAAGAACCACTTCAGATTAGGTGGTTCAGGAAACACTCAAAAAAATTTTTTTAAGCAGAGATCTGAATGACAGGAAGTCAGCAACAGGAAAATCAAAGGAGAGAGCAATCTGATTAGATTCCTTTATATCCAAATATTAGTCAAGGTACAGCTGGAGGTGACAGGGAGGGTGGCAGTGCTTCTTTTGATCAAAATGTGCACCATTCTGCAGTAAAGATACTACATTTATACTAGATTTAATAATAAATACAGCACTAACTTGATGATCTGCTGCAAATGACACAAACTAAGATAAAATACTACCATAGGAAAACATCTAAATCATGATGATTTAACTTATTCTGCTTTGAAAGACACAGAATAATTAACCAACTTTTCAATTATCACATTTGAAGGTGACAAATAATTTTTTAAATTGTTAGAAGATATTAGTGAAGGAATCAGTACAAGATAATGCTAATAAAGGTTCACAAATAAGATGGAAAAATTAACATTAGTCAGAAACTTCAGTTTCCAACTTTTCTATGCAAGTTTGACACTTGCATAACAACAGCCTAAGACTTTTTTTCCAGCAAAACTATTTACCTTAAATGACCCTAGGGACATTGGGCTCAGAAAATAAGATGTTTTAGTTAATAATTCTGGTTTTTAAAAAATTAGTTATTTTTAATACATGTATGTATCATTTTCCCCATTGCAATCAATTTCCTGCAATACATGGTTTTACTTCTTTACATTCCTCCACAGCACTTAACATGACGCCTTGCAAACAACAGAGAGATGTAATGAAATGACAGATCCCAACAGGAGTAGCAGTCATATAGATCTCAACAACCTGTGGCACTAAGCGAGTAAAGGATAGGTGGGGGGAGGCAGGGTAGGGGACACTTCGTTTCTAGAAATGTCTTAACACACTATCACAGAGGAACAGCTCTATAGTCCATAAGCCTTGAATAAGTTGTGCTCAGCTCATTGAAAAATCATTCTGTAATCAAGTAAGTAGTTTAGTATTGTAAGCATTTTAATAACTAAAAAATAAACCAAACTTTTAAATTTTAAGTAAATTAAAAACCACCCAACCAGCTGATGAGGGTTTAGGCCAGACTACAGATGTTATGCTACATCTGATCCAATCAGGTTTTGCCCATCCTCCTTCACATAAAGCTACAGGCCCTTCCCACCCATCTCCCATCTGAGGTCAAGAATGCTGGTGCAAAATCTCTGCTTTCATTCCCCTGGTGATCCAGCTCTCCTTTACCCTATTTCTTGGTTTGCTGCTGTCAAACAAAGTTACTAATAAAGAAGGAATACCAAGCATTCTGGCTTGAAAAGAGAGCTAAGAATACCTACCATCTACGAAGCACCTTCTATACACCAGGCACCTATTTCTAAAATTTCAGAGTCATGAGGTATTATTATTACTTCATTATACACATATATAAACCCAGAAGTAAGGTTACTTACCCAGGGTCACACAGCTAGTAAGTTTGTCAGACAGGGTTCTTTCCTTCCAAGAAACAGATCAATAACAAGGCCAAGATGATGGCAGTAAGAGGCACAGCCACCAAGACAAGTGAACAAGGTCAGAAAGCAGCAAATTCAGAAAAAGGAATTCTACAATCTTTTCCACCTACTTAATTTTTTTACATTCAGAAGCATCTTTATTTTTTATTTTTAAATTGGAAAAAAACTGCTTTACAATGTTGTATTGGTTTCTGCCATACACCACCACAAATGAGCCATAATTATATACATATATATCACCTCCCTCTTGAGCTTCCCCCTCTTTCCCTACCCCCATCCTCCAGGTCACCACAGACAGAGCACCAGGCCCACCTACTTGAAATTCACTGCCATCACAACAATTACATGCTTGACAAGGCCTGGAGAAAGTTTTTCAGGCTGATAATGAAATTTGGAGACTACATGACTTGCTGATATCTAGCTCAAAGACTGTATTTTTTATATACTAGTTATTATTCATTTTAAGAAATTTTCATTTAATAATGATAGATCCAAATGAGCTCTAACATAGTTTACAAAACCACCTTAAAAGTACTACTGTAGTAATACTTTTAAAAGCATTTAAAAGTAAATGCCAGACACAGTAAGAAAAAAAAAGGAGGAGGAAACATTTATGAGAACTAAACAATATGCCAGAAACTGTGTTATTTATCCTCTACATTCATTAATATATTCAAGATAAATAACTCTATGTAGTACGATTATCCCCACTTTACAGATAATTTCCCCAATGCCACACACAGCCAAGATTCAAATCAAGGGGACACCAATTCAAGAGCCCTAGACAAAATAGCTTTTGTTCTCAAAATGCCTATACTGTAGTCTAAAGTAAAAACAGACAAGGTACAATGCAATGTTATTAGTATCACAACAGGGAGGAAAATAAGATGCTCCAAAAACACAGATAAGAGATATCTAACAGATTTCTAACAGTCTACAATCTCAGTGAAGGCTTTCAAGATGATAGCATCTAGACTGAGAGAGACAACTATAAGTCATCCAGAAGAGAAAGACAACCTGGTCCATACTCTCAAAAGGACTTAATACCCAAACGGTCAAGAATCCTAAGTTTGATATTTTATATAAGCAAATACCTGGAGAAGGAAATGGCAACCCACTCCAGTACTGTTGCCTGGAGAACCTATGGAAGAGGAACCTGGTGGGCTATAGTCCATGGGGTCACAGAAGAGTCACACTGCTGCTGCTAAGTCCCTTCAGTTGTGTCCGACTCTGTGCGACCCCATAGACAGCAGCCCACCAGGCTCCCCTGTCCCTGGGATTCTCCAGGCAAGAACGCTGGAGTGGGTTGCCATTTCCTTCTCCAATGCATGAAAGTGAAAAGTGAAAGTGAAGTCACTCAGTCGTGTCCGACTCTTTGCAACCCCATGGATTGCAGCCCACCAGGCTCCTCTGCCCATGGGATTTTCCAGGCAAAAGTACTGGAGTGGGGTGCCATTGCCTTCTCTGAAGAGTCACACAGGACTTAGCAAATGAACAATATAAGCAAATAATTTCTAGCCAATGTTACACAGCAAAGACTGTGCTGAACTATGTCTGAAAGTAAAAGAAAGAGAAGTCTCTCGGTCGTGTCCAACTCTTTGCGACCCTGTGGACTATAGCCCGCCAGACTCCTCCATCTATGGAATTTTCCAGGCAAGAATACTGGAGTGGGTTGCCATGCCCTCCGGCAGGGGATGTTCCCAACCCAGGGATCAAACTTGGGTCTCCTGCATTGAAGGCAGACTCTTTACTGTCTGAACTATGTCTAATATTCCATAAAATATGCAGTATATGCGTCATATGGGCTTCCCCGGTGGCTCAGCAGTAAAGAATCCACCTGCAATGCAGGAGACGTGGGTTCAGTATGTGGGTTGGGAAGACCCCCTGGGGAAAGGAATGGCAACCTACTCTTGCCTGGAGAATTCCATGCACAGAGGAGCCTGGACAGAGGGGTTGCAAAAAGGGTCAGACATGACTGAGCAACTAGACAACAACAAAGATGTGTCATATATAAGAAAAAAACTAAATCTAAGGTTATTCAAAGCCCTTTGGAAATCAATCACTCAAGATAAACAATTTGATAACTGACATAAGAGTTTACTCTCTGGTTTTCACACTATTTCATACTTTAAAATCTTCCTAAGAAAAAACTTTAATGTCTTCATAAATGAACTATACAGACCATATATTTAACCTTTTCTTATAAGAGAGAACATGACAAACTTTCATTATTATTCTATATATACCAATAGAAATACAACAGATACCCAAAGCTAAATGGGTGTGCAAGGCTGTTTTCCTTTACTATCTATGGTTTGTAGAGTTGGGTTGTGTGTGTGTGTGTGTGTGTGTGTGTGTGTATAGTTTTTCCTATTTCTTTTTTTTTTTTTTTAGTTTTTCCTATTTCTTCCTTGCTATCAATGTCAGCAATCTGTTATTACAGTATGTATATTTATGACACCATTTCAATTCTATATTATTCTTTTTAATCTGCTACTTTAGAAACCACAGCATCATATATAAAATAAAAGTAAGTTCTCAGTGAGAGCTTTATTTTTAATTACTTACTTATAAAAAATTACATCCATTTGGGGGTTTCTGCATGTTTCAGAAAGAAGATAAGGAGCTACTGGGTCTACCCAAGTAAAGAGTTACAACTTCAAATTTTCATACCCCTAAGAGGCCTCTCTCACCTTCTTTAAATTCAACTCAGACCAGGTTACAGAACCCTCTGAAGCTTTCCTGTAAGACACATCCGACACTGCCCCCATCCTGGCTACACCCCACTGTACTTGTATGTTTCTCCAATATGACTGTCATTTTCTTAACCATCTCTTATCTCTGTTTCTCAAGCACTGAATCCTTTCCTTGCCTTACAAATGCCTGCTGAATAAAACAGTGTCAGAGAATGAAACCAACTGTATAAAGAGCCATAAAACTGTAACACCCCATACAATAAAAATGACGTTTCATACTCATAATGTTAACTTTCATTTGGAAATACAAACTTATGAAATCTAAATTTGAGGGAAATTACAAAAAAGTATTAAGTGCAAGCAAGCAACAATATACTATTAAGCTGTTTTACCCACTGCACCCTCAAAAAAATCTGTTTATCTTGTAGGGAAAAAAGCAAAATACATAAATATATTCTCTCCAGGCAACCATAATATATTTTTCCACCCTCAGTGCAAAAAAAATAAATAAATAAACTGACATTTAAAGAACAGTGATTGTTAATTATCCAAGCTAAAATAAAAACATTTGGGGGTATATCTAGCTATTTTGAGGTACAAGAATAAAATAAAAGTCACCCATTACAAACACTCAGAGATCTTGCTGTTGGAAGCATCTCTGAGATCATCTAATGTTACTTAATACTCCTCCTCACTGCAGAAAGAATTCAGGTTGCTAGAGATGATCCAATCCACTTTCTACTCAATACATCCCTACATTTCTGCCTCCACTTGCCTTTCACTCACTGATCATCTGGACCCACACAAAACATGTCTTCTGCTGTTCAGACAGCAGCCTATCAAAATCTGTTTGCTCGATTTATTTTATGGTTTGACTTATTTTAGTGATTAAAAGTAATATATGTGCTTATCTATTTCAAAGACTTCTTTGGCTTCTCAAAAAAATTCCCAGTAAAATGAAAACACCAGGCACATTTATAGGTTTCCTGTTGTAAATCTTACCTTTTTAGGTTCTCATAATTACCCTACAAAACACTCAAGGCAAGTATCATCAACCCCATTTAAAGAAATCATCAATATAGAGTAGCAGTTGAGAGTTGCTATGAGGTAATTTAGTAGCGAAAGAGACTTGCCTCTTATGAGCTGCGTAATCATAAGTTATGACCTTCTCTAAGTCTGTTCCTTCACCTGCAAACTGGACACTGTAATAGTTCCTACCTCAGGTAGTTATTGTGAAGATTAACTAGATAATGAACATTATCTTATAGAATAACTAACCCATTCACACTCAATAATGTTAGTTTTTGTTATTATTATTATGCAAAGAGGAAAAACTGTGGCAAATCACTTATGCTCTCAGAATTTAACTGCAACACTACATCGAAAATTGAGCTCTTAGGCTCTACCTACCTTGTGTTCCACAAAACCAAAAAATGTTTTCAGTAATTTGTGGCTTAAAGCACATGTTTTTTTCCATTCACTTTGACCAACCATAATTTATAAAATCTACTATCATGCTCCTCTTCCAAATGAAATTTTCACAAGTATAAAAATTACCAAAGTTCTCTATCTAGAAAAATAAATTCTCAATGGCACATAATAATAAAGTTCCACCATGACTAGCATGTAAACATAATGAAACTTACAAGTAAAATGAGAAGCACCACATCAACTGCTAAATGAACTAGCTTCTATGAACTACTATTATTGGATTATTCTTTAAAACCTTTATCTGGTATCTTCATATGGTAGAGATTGCTATTTTATTGTTTGTGAAATCAAGTGCAAGGGGAGAAACCTGTTTCACCTATCAAAACTATTGACAGTGCCAACAAGAAATATAAAATGCACATCAAAATTTTAAAAAAATTAGAACACCCCACTGTTCATAGCAGCACTATTTATAAAAACCAAGTCATGGAAGCAACCTAAGTATCCACTGTCAGATGAATGGATAAAGAAGATGTGGTGTACATACACACAATGGAATATTACTCAGCCATAAAAAAGAATGAAATAATGCCATTTGCAGCAAAACGGATGGACCTAGTGATTATCATACTAAGTGAATTATTCCAGAGAAAGACAAATATCATATGATATCAAATATTATATGTGGAATCTAAAAAGTGATACAAATGAACTTATTTACAGAACAGAAATAGACTCACAGGCAGAGAAAACTTACGGTACCAAAGGGGAAAAAGAGGGTGGGAGGGATAAACTGAGTGTTTGGTATTAACATATACACACTACTATACAGAAAATACAGAGAAGGCAATGGCACCCCACTCCAGTACTCTTGCTTGGAAAATCCCATGGACGGAGGAGCCTGTTAGGCTGCAATCCATGGGGTCGCTAACAGTCGGACACTGAGCGACTTCACTTTCACTTTTCACTTTCATGCACTGGAGAAGGAAATGGCAGCCCACTCCAGTGTTCTTGCCTGGAGAATCCCAGGGACGGGGGAGCCTGGTGGGCTGCCATCTATGGGGTCACACAGAGTCGGACACGACTGAAGTGACTTAGCATAGCATACAGAAAATAAACAACTAGGATTTAATATATAGTACTGGGAATTATATTCAATATCTTATAGTAACCTGTAATTGAAAATAATCAAAAATTATATATACATTTATATGTGTGTTCACGTCAGTTCACTCAGTCGTGTCCAACTCTTTGCGACCCCATGAACCGCAGCACGCCAGGCCTTCCTGTCCATCACCAACTCCCAGAGTCCACCCAAACCCATGTCCATTGAGTCAGTGATGCCATCCAACCATTTCATTGTCTGTCATCCCCTTCTCCTCCTGCCCTCAATCTTTCCCAGCATCAGGGTCTTTTCAAGTAAGTCAGCTCTTCATATCAGGTGGCCAAAGTATTGAAGTTTCAGCTTCAACACAGTCCTTCCAATGAACACCCAGGACTGATCTCCTTTAGGATAGACTGGTTGGATCTCCTTGCAGTCCAAAGGACTCTCAAGAGTCTTCTCCAACACCACAGTTCAAAAGCATCAATTCTTCGGCACTCAGCTTTCTTTATAGTCCAACTCTCACATCCACACATGATCACTGGAAAAACCATAGCCTTGACTAGATGGACCTTTGTTGACAAAGTAATGTCTCTGCTTTTGAATATGCTATCTTGGTTGGTCATAACTTTCCTTCCAAGGAGTAAGTGTCTTTTAATTTCATGGCTGCAATCACCATCTGCAGTGATTTTGGAGCCCAGAAAAAAAATAAAGTCAGCCGCTGTTTCCACTGTCTCCCCATCCATTTGCCATGAAGTGATGGGACTGGATGTCATGATCTTAGTTTTCTGAATGTTGAGCTTTAAGCCAACTTTTTCACTCTCCTTTTTCACTTTCATCAAGAGGCTCTTTAGTTCTTCTTCACTTTCTGCCATAAGGGTGGTGTAATCTGCATATCTGAGGTTATTGATATTTCTCCCGGCAACCTTGATTCAAGCTTGTGCTTCTTCCAGCCCAGCGTTTCTCATGATGTACTCTGCATATAAGTTAAATAAGCAGGGTAACAGTATACAGCCTTGATGTACTCCTTTTCCTATCTGGAACCAGTCTGATGTTCCATGTCCAGTTCTAACTGTTGCTTCCTGACTTGCATACAGGTTTCTCAAGAGGCAGGTCAGGTGGTCTGGTATTCCCATCTCTTTCAGAATTTTCCACAGTTTATTGTGATCCACACAGTCAAAGGCTTTGGCATAGTCAATAAAGCAGAAATAGATGTTTTTCTGGAACTCTCTTGCTTTTTTGATGATCCAGTGGATGTTGGCAATTTGATCTCTGGTTCCTCTGCCTTTTCTAAATCCAGCTTGAACATCTGGAAGTTCACGGTCCACATATTGCTGATGCATGGCTTGGAGAAATTTGAGCATTACTTTGCTAGCGTGTGATATGAGTGCAATCGTGTGGTAGTTTGAGCATTCTTTGGCACTGCCTTTCTTTGGGACTGGAATGAAAACTGACCTTTTCCAGTCCTGTGGCCACTGCTGAGTTTTCCAAATGTGCTGGCATATTGAGTGCAGCACTTTGACAGCATCATCTTTTAGGATTTGAAACAGCTCAACTGGAATCCCATCACCTCCACTAGCTTTATTCGTAATGATGGTTCCTAAGGCCCACTTGACTTCCCATTCCAGGATGTCTGGTCTAGGTGAGTGATCACACCATCGTGATTATCTGGGTCACGAAGATCTTGTGTGTGTGTGTGTGTGTGTGTGTGTGTTTATATATATATACATATACACTCTGATTATATATATATAGAATCTGATTATATATATATATATACATACTCTGATTATATATATAATCAGAGTGATTGTATATATAATCACTCTGCTGTACACCTGAAACCAGCATTTTTTAAATCAACTATTGTTCAATTTAAAAATTAAATAAAATAAATACAAAATTAGAGGCCTAGACTCATTACTGAAAAATTAAGCTGCCTAACTCATGCAGAAGATGAGATGGTTAGATAGCATCACCAATTTAAAGGACATGAATCTGAGCAAACTCTGAGAGATAGTGAAGGACATGGGAGCCTGGCATGCTGTAGTCCATGGGGTCACAAAAAGTTGGATATGACTTAGCAACTGAACAACAAACAAACTTATGCAAAAAAATTTTTACAGGTTCTGTAGTACTAGCAAACAGGTGGTCCAAAGATTTGAATAATAACATCTAACTTCATTTTTCCCATTAAGTTTACCAGGAAGTTTGGGTTAGTGTTAAAAGAAGATTCTAGAATATTAAGAGAGAAAAATAGATGCAGGAAAGAGGACATTAACTAAATTACAATTTAGTACCAACTTGATAAGCAACATATTTGCATGGAAAGACTAGGACAAAGTCTTTAACATTAGCCCAAACCTGACCACTAACAGTAGGGCAAAATATGAGACAGAGATTTTAAATGAAAGAATACAGCCCATGAGGGATCTCTGTGGAAATAAAATAATAAATGATTAAGGTCAGATGGCTATTAGCTGCTGAGACAACAAAATTACTATAAAACAACCTAAGAAACCATATCACCTGCCAGTATACGTATAGTCTCCCTTCAGAGGTTGACTTCTCACTAAACAAAGATATAATTCATCCCAAGTGTCTTATCAAGATAAATTTACTAAAGAGAAACTATTGAAGGAAATACCTAATAACCACTCTAACAAACATTCGCATTTATACAATGCTCTTAGAAATGGGGCTCAAAAATGACAAAGTACATCTTGAAGCACAGAATAAACACTCAACCTTGTTTATCAAAAACTAGCGCTACATTTCTCTTAAACCTTCAAAACTGAAAAACCACAAGTTTGTATTTTCTCTAAAAATAGTGTTTGTTATTTGCATCCCCTCTGGTGGAAGTTTGATTTTTTAGGTCCTGTAATTTTGCCTGGCTTCTCTGGTGACTCAGTGGTAAAGAATCTGCCTCCCAATGCAGGAAAACGGGTTCAATCCCTAGGTCAGGAAGATTCCCTTAGAGGAGGAAATGGCAACCCACTCCAATATTACTGCCTGGGAAATCCCATGGAAAGAAGAGCCTAGTAAGCTATACAGTCCATGGGGTCGCAAACTGCGTGTCTGAGCGCATAATACAATGTTTCCTACTGCTGATAAGGAGGGCAGAACAGAGGTGCATGTAAAACACAGGTAAGGGTGAAATTCGGAACTCCTTCACTGATACCAATGAATTCTATGCTTGACTTGTAAAATGTGCTACTTTCCTGGAAATGTGGCATACAAAGAAAAAAAAAAAAACCCAATGGGTATGCATGGCTCTTTTATATTTGTGACTTAAGAGATAGTCTTCAAAGAGCCAAATCACTTACTTTTAGTCATTTACCAGGTTGACTGTATTCTCACCAAAAATTCCAACAACTGGTGGTCTATGGGGTCACACAGAGTCGGACACGACTGAAGTGACTTAGCAGCAGCAGCGGTGTTTGTTATACATACACATCAATGTGTACGTGTTTAGGAAAATGTTTGCATAGCTTAAATTAAGGACACTGTGTACCACATATACACAAAAAAACTGATGGTAGAAAATTTTAATCAACTCAATTTGTAAAAACATGTTAAAAAAAAAAAAAAAAAAAAAACACCTCTGTGCTGACATGATTAGCTGCACCATTCAAGTGGTGTGAGGTATCTGAAGCATGCTGCCTCTAAACTCTTATCATGCTATTTGGGATGTGCTATCTTGTGAAGCAGTTCATGTGAAACTGCTAAAACCTACAGTAACAGGACAATATACATATCAGAACTTTAAATGAGTAAAACAGTATGGCTAGACATTCATTCATATTTATTTTGGAACCAAATCTCAACCCCAAAATTCCTTATCAACTATCCAGAAGTAGCCCAACTTATTACCAAGAAGTTTTTTTTTTTTTTTTTTTTACTATAGCAACTTCATTACCAAGATTACCAAAATTTTCCACACACTTCCAGCAGTCTGTATGTGTTACCTGGGCAACAATCTAAAAGGGCTTTTACTTTATAGAATAGGTAGGTCAAAGAGAAGTAAAGCTTCTTCAAATTGACTGTGCATCATTTTAATTAGAAGCAGTGAGTATGAAATCTTCAACAGGCAGAAAATCTTGAGAATCAGTTTCATTAACAGATACAACATACTGTCATTTGTCTTCATTTCCAGCCATCTAATTCCCTTATGGAACAAAGCAAGCTCCATCCAGGACTTCAAAACATCCCCCGTCATACAGATTGTCAAAGACATAAATGCTGAAATCAAAGGAACTACTTGAGTAAAGAATCTAGCAAGTCTTCACAACTGGCTGTGGTATGAATACCCTGCTTTGCTGTCCTAAATTCTGAAAACTAGTCAGCTCAGCTGTGGATCTGTATCAACTGCCTTTCTGCCTAAGCCAAACCTGCCTCCAAATTAAGACCCAGTCATATAGAAAGCACATTTTAGAAGGTGCTTTAAAAAGTCTTTCAAAACTGCTTCCTGCTACAGCCAATCTGATGCTGTCTATTTGGCAAAACAAAAAATAATGGTATCTCCTTACAAAGAAAATGTTTTCCCTTTCTTTCCAACAGTTTTAGGATTGGTATACTCAACTTTGCTTCTCTTACACTAATAATTTTTCCCTCAGCTTTTACTCTAAGGATACTTAAGCGCTCTCTGGGTCACAGTCAAGTCAGGAGCAAAGCATACAGGGAGCTTACTGAACGTTAAGAAGTGAGTACCAATGACTGCAGAGACAAAAGTGAAAGATAAGCTGAAAAACAGAAAGGAAAACTGCCATTCAAAGCTCTTCACCATTTGGTACTGACTCTTTCTTGCCTAGCTCTTTCGCTCTATACCTTTGATCACCCTGGCCCAGAAAGACCTTTCTCTATTTACTATGCGTCCTATTTCCACATGTCCAAATCCTACCCATTCTTCAAAGCATGGTTTAAATGTCACTTCTTCCCATATCCTTACAACTAAAGGTAATCCCTCCCTCCTCTCTCTAACTTGTACCTCCTTATCTTTATCTCTTTACTACATATTACTTTCTGCCTTACATTATCTTCGTTTACATATTTAATCTCCCACACAAGCATAAAGCCTCAGGGTCAAGGTTCATGCCTTATTCATCTCTGTTCAAACTGCTTAACACGTCTTACACATATTAAACTCTCTGAGTTCCATGGGTTAGGAAAAGAGATAAATCCACTAGATAGAACTTCAGATTAGGAGTCCACAGACCCCACTTTGCTAATGACTAGCTATATGACCTTGAACTTCAATTTTTTAGTGTATTCATCCACAAAGTCAAGAAGGTGGACTAAGCCAGTTTTTAACCATAGACGGTTATCCATTATCAGGCTGTAAAATCAATTTTGGCATCAAAACCCAGCATTATCTTTTTAATAAAATGAAATAAAATAGAAAATATCAAAATATGTTGTAGGCAGTGAAGTGGTACACTGTGAATGTTTAACTGGCTACCCAAAGGAGAGAGAAAAGCTCTGAACTGTAACATCTGTTGATGTCCCTGGTGTAAATACTCCCACCAAAGCCAATTTCAAGCTACACATGCACTTGGGTGGAAAGAGAGGCATAACTACTCTTACAAGTCAACTGATAAGCCAGCTCCAGCAAAGGCCTAAAATGACAAGTATTACTTCACCAAAATTTTCTTTCAACTTCACGTGTTTGTGTGTGTGTGTGTGTGTGTGTGTGTGTGCGTGTGCGTGCACGCACGTGCATGCTGAATCGGTATAAAATGTATTTCTTACTGTGAGTCACAGTCAAAACCGTTCATAAATGTTCAGCTAAACAATCTCCTAGTCCTCTTCCATGTGTACACAATGCAATAAATTGCACTCTTAGTTACATATGTAATCTCGACATCAAAATTTATATGTCTCTTCAAAAATGAGAGATGCCTACTGGCATCACCAGAAGGCAAATTACAGGAAGGGAAAATTTGGCTTAGGAAGTATTAGCAAAAGACCAAGGTTCTCAGCCTTTGTTCAGCTACAACCCAGGGCTACAACATCCTCCTACTAGTTGCAGTGGCTCATTCAGCAAAGGGTTAGGGGAGACAGGAGGAAAGGAGAAGGAAATCTTAGGAGGAAAAAAGGTCCATGTAACTGTGAATATGTGCCCTTCACCCACCCAACTAAGAACCTTGTTGTTTTTGTTCAGTCGCTCAGTTCTGTCCAACTCTGCAATCCATTGACTGTAGCCTGCCAGGCCCCTCAGTCCATGGGGTTTCCCAGGCAAGAATATTGGAATGGGTAGCCATTTCCTTCTCCAGGGGATCTTCTCTACCCAGGAATTTAACCCGCATTTCCTGCACTGCAGGCGGATTCTTTACTACTGAGCCACCAGGGAAGCCCTTGCTTAGAACCTGGGTACAAAGAAAACCAGAGCTATAAAAAGGTGAATTTCCATCCCTGATGTTTCCCTGTTAAATTCTCCAGCACAAGCCTGCATCCCTCAATAGACTTCCATTACTGAGAATCCCCTACTACTAAAATTAAGTTTTTGCCAGGGACTAGAGACATGTAGTACTTGTTGAATTTAGAATAGGCAAGGGGAAAAATAGCACAGCAAACAGTTGTTAGACTTGATATTCTAGGAAAATCAGGCTTTTATTGAAAAACATACTTTCTTATTTTCTTACTTAAGCTTACTAAACTGGGTGAGAAGTAAAGTTTACTGAATATATTTTGGGCTGTACTATGTCTATCACAACAACACAGTCTGTAACCAGATTTTTCCTGAGTGTTTATAAAGAATTGTGTTTTCTATTTTTAAGGTTATTTAGAAAACAAAGAGGCTCAGAATTTCAAGCAGGCTAATAATGTTAGCTCAAATCTAACTCCAAATCAACTGAATATATGCACAGAAGTTTCCCAGGAAAATCCCAAAAATTACACCAAAAAACAAAGAAGATGAAAAATAGAAGTCAGCACGAACACAAACTGGCAATACTCAATTGTAGTATCCTATCTGTTGCATGAGTACAATATGGAAAGTAAATGAAGTAGGAAAAAGAGAATGTTGAGATACAAGTCCTGCTTAATTCCATTAACTATTCCTTATTAGGGTCCACTGCTAGGTACTTCTATCCAATTTCAAATACTGACCATCAAGTGAAAATTATTCAGTTCAGTCGCTCAGTCATGTCTGATTCTTTGAAAAGCCAAGAGTCAAGTCAAGCAATGTCTTTCTTCATGGTCACAATATTAAACTTTGCCTTTAAAACTGAGTGTTTTACCATACTCAGGCTCTAGTCAATATTTTCTTTGCCTCCACTATCTGTGGTGCCAAATGCTCATAAGACCATCTCTATAAGAGGCTGTACCAGAGACTGGAATAGCCTGGGGCTGCTGGTCATGCTCAGGTCCACTGGCTGACCTATGAATAGAAAGTAAGCGCTATACCTAGGTTTCCCTGGTGGCTCAGCAGTGAAGATCCACCTGCAATGCAGGAAACATGGGTTCGATCCCTGGGTCAGGGAGATTCCCTGAAAGAGGAAATGGCAACCCACTCCAGTATTCTTGCCTGGGAAATCCCATGGACAGAGAAGTCTACAGGGCTATAGTCCATAGGGTGGCAAAAAGTGAGACACAAGTGAGTAACTGAAAACACACAAACACACATACAAGAGCTATGCACATGTAGCAACTCATTAAAACTTGTGAGACACAGCAAAAAGAAAACTCTGTGCCTGGGAATCCCATAGCCTACAGTATATCCATCCTCCAAACATCCTCTATTCAGCCATTAAGACCCCACACCACTTCAAGACAACAGCAGGCTAGAATTCAGACCAATTTCTACACCCTCAAAACAAGAAAGTTTTGCTACTTAGCTACTACTCTCTTCAAAGCTAATTTCTCAAAGCTCCCATTCACAGTATTTTAACTTGGCACAAGAGAATTCCTTCTTTTGATTCCTCCAAAAGAATGGGTAAAAACACTTTGAGCTTCAATGCTGTATCATCTGAGTTCAAATAAATATACACTAACTGAATGAGCTCAACTTTGGGTTAAGGCAAAGAAAATTTTAAGTTTTTAGAAATCACAAATTTAAAACTGGTGAGCTGATAAAACATAAAAACTGTTTCACATACCCAATAAAATTCTGTTACTCAAGTTTTAAAACACCATAATAACCACTAAGGTGAAAAGAAAATTATCTGAATTATGAAACAATTAGCAAGGGCACAAAAATTCACAGAACATTGCAACTATAATATATAAAAATCACCATCAAATAACTCAGGTCAAAAAAAAAAAAAAGTCACACATTTACACCTTTCATGCCTTTTATGTCGGTTGGTATATTCACTATGTCCCAATAGTACTGGGACTTACTACTTTGTTTCCAGCTTCCTAGAATATAATGTAGGCTATGTAATACATTCACATATAAAGACTGACCAACTACATCACTTCTCCCCAGATGACCTGTCAATACAAAATATCAGGGCACACTTTGACCTGATTGAAGACTCCAGTCTCAGTCTCAACTAACTCCCCAACCAAACAAGCATTTAATACAATTTGAAGATAATGTATACATTAAATTCACCTGGTCTTTCTCCTTTGCAGTTTCATTGTCAGTTTCACATGGGACTCTGTTGAGATAATGAATCACAGGCCAGTTTTCCAATACTGGCAACTTGTGGACCAGTATTTTCCATGGGCAAAAATCCACTTCCAATTTTACCACAAGCAAACTTCATGTATCTTCTGCCATCATTCTACAAATGCGCAGATATTCTACTGAAGTGCAGCGGAAGCCACACACAAACACTATTATGAGAAAAGTCAGGTTTCCGTGATACGGTGTTTCCAGAATGATAAAAAGCAACTATCTCCCCAGTACATGCAAGAAAATTTAAATGTATTTTTTTAAATCCCTAAACCTTCCAGCACCAGAACTGCAGACCTTGAAATCAAGTTTCCAGTCAGCGTTGAAATCTATCAGGCAAGTGAAAGCTGTCCTTACCATCAGCAAAATAAGGTTGGTATTTCTCGTCACTTACATGAAACTCTCATTTCTACAAGTGACCACGTAAATTTCGGTACGTTTTCTAAACTGACCCTATCTAAGAAGTACAGGGACAATACACAAGCACCTGGACACACTGCCCTGGGATCAGAAACAATCCTATCGGTCCAGTTCCCTAGCACCCGAACACCTCCCCGCTGGCCAGTGGCCCCTTTCCACATGCTGACGCACTGCCCAGCCCTGCACCGCTGGCGACCAGTGCAAAGTACTAGTCCAGTCTCAGAAACTTTGACTCAGTTATCAGGACACTGAATACCCACGACCTGGACGAGGGATGTTTGGCATGGCCAGGCGGTCAACTTTGAAGCGGGGCATTCTTTACAGGTAGAGATCTGCCCAGCACGCAGCCCATCCCAGCCAGCAAAACCACAAGCATCAACAGCAGGAGCGGAGCAAAGTGCCTGGCGGAGACAGGGGGAGCGCGAGGGCGAGACGCGGTCACGAACAGATGCCTGAACGTGGGTAAGAAAATACCCTCCCCACACGCCCACCCCCACCCCCGGACGTGGGGCTGCCGGGACGGCGACCCCGGCAGCAGCCGGCGGCAGTGTCAGGAGGGCACATCTGGAGGCGAGCGCCCAAGTCACCACCCCCGCCCCCAGGTGAGGGGCGCCGACCCCGCCCGCCCGCCGACCCGCCCCGGCCGCGAGGAGCGGCCGCCCGGGAGAACTCCCGATGTCCGCGGAGCCACCGACAGTCCCGAGCCTTCCTCCCGCGGTCCTCTCGCATCCCGTCCCGGCCCGGCCCCCACAGCTACCCTCCCCAGGCGCAGCCCCGGCGCCAACACCCCCAGCCCAGCCCGCGGCCCCGGGCCACTGGTGCGCCCGCCGGCCCCTACGAGGCCGCCCTCGTCTCACCTCCTCTCGTCTCCGCGGGAAGGGCCGGAACAACTCTGCCAGGCGCCCGCGTCGCACCCGCCGCCCAGCGTTCTGCGGCCCGGCCCGTCCCGTTCACTCTGCCGCCGCCGAAGCCCTGGGAGGGCGGAGGGAACAGGGCGGAGGGAGCGGAGAGAGGAGGGGAGGAGGACCGCCCGGCAGGAAGAGGCGAGGGAGGGGGCGGGTCGGGGAGGAGGAGGTGGTGGCGGTGGTGATGACGTGTCGGGAGCGCGCACGTCCGGGCCCCTCGGCGCGGCGTGCGCGCTCCTGACGGCGGAGGCGCCTTCTCTGCCCTGAGCGGCGGGCGCGCACGCGCGTACACGTCCGCGCCTGGCGGTGTTTGGGTTAACTTCTGTGAGTGAAGACCTGGCCCACCTAGACTGTGAAGAGTAGGGACCCGGAAAGGGGCTAGAGACGCTCGCGGTGCTTCAGAACTTCCCAGAGCTTACCCATGCCGGGAGCCCAGCCGCGCGGGTTCGCTAGGGCGACCTCAATCTCCGAGCGAGTTTGGGTTGAAGCCTTGCCCAGCGATTACTGATCTCTTAGATAATTCTTACTTTGGGGCTATTGTGTTCTTGCTCATAAATCTGGTTTACGTATATTGTCATTCTTAATGCCCAGTACTCCTCAGGGAAGTCACCTTAAAGAATTCTAACTTCTCTCGTCACTTACTCTTTTCTGTGCCTCTTTCAAGGTGTCTTGTGGGCTTATAACGGTTCCTTCTGTGGGACTCAGGAAAGATTAAGAAAATAACCAGTGGGGATTAAACGGGAAGCACTATTATGTATTTATGAAGAAAACTTACCCTCATTTGCACCTTTTTATCCTGTGGGGTAATAAATTTGGGGGTACAAACTAGCAGAGATAAAAATAAGCCAACTCTTTCATCGACTAATACTGTACTGATCCTTAAACTGTGGATATCCTTCTTCCTAGATCTTACAGGCAAAAAAAAAAAAAAGACCAGGAATTTTTCTGAATTTCCTTAGCACTTTGTTTCTAAAGGTTTGTGGCACCGAATATATTCAGCTTTATCTGGGTAAATTTGTGTGATACTTTAGCCCACTAAAGAATCTTTTGAGGCTGTGCTTCATTTTTATCTTCCAACGTGCCTAGCAGAGCATCTGACTTCAGAGAAAGTACTCCATAAATGTTATTGTATAAATAAGTGAAGACATCGCAGGAGGAGTTAGATGTGTCCCATAATTTCCACTCTAAAGTGACTTCTTTAGTTTAAAATTCTCTCTCCTGCTTAAATTCTTCTGCACTCATTTCCCCACCTGGATCCAAAAGCTACCTTGAGAAATCCCTAATTTAAGTTTCTATAGATGCTAGGGGGCTTCCCTGATAGCTCGGTAAAGAATCCACCAGCAATTCAGGAGACCCTGGTTCGATTCCTGGGTCAGGAAGATCCCCTGGAGAACGGAAAGGCTACCCACTCCAGTATTCTGGCCTGGAGAATTCCATACGTGGTATAGTGGACTATACGCTGTATAGTCCATGGGGTCGCAAAGAGTCTAACAGGACCGAGGGACAGGACTGAGGGACTTTCACTTTCATAGATGCTGGGACAGACCAACAGTATTACATTTGTTTAATATTTCCCCTAGGTGCTGGGCGTCTTCCTAGGAAATCCTTTAACCTATGTATTCCAAGAGACTACCTAACTCTGAGCCTGACCCAGTAAATGCTGAACTTTTGGTATTTAATAAGGTTAAGGTCAGAATAACTCAGATCATCTGTATCTATTAATAAAGAAGCCAACAAGTATGTACTGAGCCTCTACTAAATAAAATACTAGTAAACTTACACTGGGCACAAGGATGTCAACAGATGACAATGACATGGTTTCTGCTTTCTGATATCTGCTAACTGGAAAAAAGCTTTCTGACAAAAAGGGCAACACCATGACAATTATCAGCACTCACTAAGAAACGGACCCCCCAAAAAAGGAACTAAAAGTTTTAAATCATAAGTTCAAAATAAGTTTCAGTTCAGTTCAGCTCAGTGGCTCAGTCGTGTCCGACTCTTTGCGACCCCATGAATCGCAGCACACCAGGCCTCCCTGTCCATCACCAACTCCCAGAGTTCACTCAAACTCATGTCCATCGACTCGGTGATGCCATCCAGCCATCTCATCCTCTGTCATCCCTTTCTCCTCCTGCCCCCAATCCCTCCCAGCATCAGGGTCTTTTCCAATGAGTCAACTCTTCGCATGAGGTGGCCAAAGTACTGGAGTTTCAGCTTTAGCATCATTCCTTCCAAAGAAATCCCAGGGCTGATCTCCTTCAGAATGGACTGGTTGGACCTCCTTGCATTCCAAGGGACCCTCAAGAGTCCTCTCCAACACCACAGTTCAAAAGCATCAATTCTTCAGCACTCAGCTTTCTTCACAATCCAACTCTCACTTCCGTACACGACCACTGGTAGAACCATAGCCTTGACTAGACGGACCTTCGTTGGCAAAGTAATGTCTCTGCTTTTGAATATGCTATCTAGGTTGGTCATAACTTTCCTTCCAAGGAGTAAGCATCTTTTAATTTCATGGCTGCAGTCACCATCTGCAGTGATTTTGGAGCCCCCCAAAATAAAGTCAGCCACTGTTTCCACTGTTTCCCCATCTATTTCCCATGAAGTGATGGGACCAGATGCCATGATTTTAGTTTTCTGAATGTTGAGCTTTAAGCCAACTTTTTCACTCTCCTCTTTCACTTTCATCAAGAGGCCTTTTAGTTCCTAGTGTTCCCATATTCAGTACCATAAGCCTTTGGCAGCATAAGAATGTCTACCATTGGCTGTTGCTAGTTAATTGTCCTATTAAAGTGGAGCATAACAGCTAAGTCATTGATGTGCCAGCTTGCTACAAGGAAAAGTACTCTGTCCCATAGCCACATGTTACACCTCTTAATCACGAGGAGTCATTCTGTAAAACTGAGCTGTTCCTCACAATAGAATTTGGATAAGAGATGTCACAAGAGAACCTAGATAAGAGGTGAGTCACAAGAGAACACAGATAAGAGACAGTGAAGGTGATTTGATACAAACGCATCCTCGCTACCAGAAAAACAGTTCTAAGTATATGCCAGAGAACTAGTAACAAAGCGTTCTTCACAAAATGAGTACTGCTCACTTGTCTCCCCACTGTGGCTTTCTTAGCGTTAAACATACACCAGCAGCCCTGGTTCATAAGAGGACTGAGGCTCTCACTTTGAGGGAAGGTGTTATAAAATGTTCTAAGATGATTCATAACTTTAAGCCAGTGGCCTAGATCCATATCTAACCCACAGATGTATTTTGTTTAGCGTGCATGGTGCTTAAAAAGTTAGCCAAAGTTCAAAGCCAGAAGATTCCACATTCTTTTCAGCCCTCTTTTTAAAAAGTAGAAAATTTGGAAATAGTGGAATTACAGTTTCACATGGGGACAAAAAGCTACAAAACACGTACTGTCTCTTTTCCAAAGTCTCTGCATTCTTTATTGTATCTCACATTGCCCTGTTTCTTCCATGTGGGTCTGCAGTTCCCAATTTTAAATATCAGAATATCGAAAACTGGGAAGAAGTTCAATGTTGAATAAAAATGGAAGAGTTTAAACTATAGTATTTAAGCAGGTGGAATTTTTAAAAAAAAAGGTCTTATAATCTTCTTATAGCTTTATTTATTTATTCATTATCTTTTGGTTGCACTGGGTCTTCATTGCTGCACCCAGTCTTTCTCTAGTTGCAGTGAGCGCGAGCTACTCTTCATTTCGGTGAATGGGCTTCTCATTGCAGTGTCTTCTCTTGCTATGTAGCACAGGCTCTAGGCATATGAGCTTCAGTAGTTGCAGCACACGGGCTTTAATTGCTCCAAAGCATGTGGGGTATTTCCAGACTAGAAATCGAACCCATGTCCCCTGAATTGGCAGGTGGATTCTTATCCACTGTACCACCAGGGAAGTCGAGATGGAATATTATCTTGTTTTTATGATGAGTATTATTGGTTGATTCCCACCCACATGTGCATTTCCAGCCCTCTGCAATTATAAGGCAGCTAATGATTTGAATGGGAATAGGCCCAGTTCCAAGTGTAGACCCTGACTGAGGCACACAATCAGTCTAATCAGGTCTTCACCTGATTCTGTCAGTAATAGATGCTAACACAGATTTAAATTGGTCCAGTATAAGGAAGGCCTGGGCTTGTGTTGGGAGAAGAAAAGTGCCCTCCCCCCTTTCTTTCTCTCTGTCTCTCTTTGCTGAGTGTGATGGATGAATGTGAATCCCATAGTTACTATAGACAGTTTGCTGCCATAAGTGAAGCCAGCCTGAAGCTGACACATGACACACAAGCTTGAACCCAGAATGAAACCGACAACCTTCCTCTGCATTTAGTAACTTAGCTAAGCCAATAAATTTCCTTATCTATTTAAGAAAGTTTGAATTTGGCTTTTTGTTACTTGCAGCCAAAGCTAAATTTTCCATGCATGTTACAGAAAAAAAAGCTATAGTTGCATTATTTGACACTTCTAAGAATACACTTCCAATGGGATGAATAGGTAACAACCTACTTGATAAAATTCTACAGGGTCTTGAAAGGAACTTCACCACCACCATCCCACAAGTCTTTCCCTGACTAGGTAACCTTATCCCTTAGAATCCATCACTACATTAAAAAAAAAAAACAAAAAACTGTGACTTCAATCCTCTGCCCTGTTTAAATCAGCTTTCACTGAGAAGAGTATCAGTAATTTTGTGTAAATGAGTTTATCATATGAGTTTGGAGCGGTTTTTTACTATTGGAAAGATAGAAAAAGAGACAATGGGAACCTGAGGAAGGGAAGACTCAACAGAGAAAGACGTGATAGAAGAGACTATATATTGTTGGGACTTATTCCCTGGTGACCCAGTGGTGGTGACCCTGGTGACTCCACACTGCCAGTGCAGAGGGCCTGCATTTGACTCCTGGTCGAGGAGCTAGATCCTACATCTAGCTGCGACCAGAAGATTCTGCAAGCCACAAGAAAAGCTTGCACATGCCACAGGTAAGATAGAATATCCCACATGCCACAACTAAGACCTGACGCAGCCAAATGAAAAAAATGTTTTTAAAAAAAGAGACCATAGATATATTGTAGAAGACAAATTTTTATATTTCACAGTTCTATGTGGAGCTGAAATTCAGATTGTGTGTGCCTGCATGCTAAGCGGCTTCAGTAGTGTCCGATTTTTGGTTACCCAATGGACAGTAGCCCGCCAGTCCCCTCTGTCCATGGGATTTTCCAAGGGTGGCCGTGCCTTCCTCCAGGGGATCTTCCTGATCCAGGGATCGAACTCACATCTCTTACATCTCCTGCATCGGCAGGTGGGTTCTTTACCACTAGCACCACCTGGGAAGCCCAAAATTCAGAATAATTCATGAGCACCATCATGTAGGTTTCGTCAGACTAATTCACGCAAGTCATACTAAGCCTACATGATGGTGCTCGTGTAAGCCTCACAATTTTGCCACTCTGAGCTGAGTTGCTTCAGTCATGTCCAACTCTGTGAGACCCTGTGGACCGTAAACTGCAAGGCCCCTCTGTCCATGGGTTTCTCCAGGCAAGACTACTGGAGTGGGTTGCCACACCCTCTCTCCAGGGGATCTTCCTGACTCAGGGATGAAATCTGTGTCTCTTACGTCTCCTGCATTGGCAGGCGGGTTCTTTACCATTAGTGCCATGTGGGAAGCCCAAGCCTATGTGATAAACCAAACCTATTAAATCACCCTTATAAGACTAAGAGCAAAATCAAACAATACGTATATAGGAATCAGAAAATTTCCTCAGCAGTAGAAAAGATAAGCAGAATCATAGATATTTCTCTGAAGAAGAATGCTGATGTACTACTTTTGTGATTCAATAAGAAATAAAAAGGACACTTACCAAAACTTTTCCCATACCTTGTGGCAGGTGTCTGAAATTCATCTTCCCCTCAGAGTCCTTTTCTTTGGTCTGAGGCAGACTTCCTCTTTCATGTATAACAAAATCACCTTGGGAGTTTATTTTTTAAATGCAGACTTCTATACTCAGCCCCAAAGAGATTCAGTAACTCTGGGACGAAGCTCAGGATTTGTTTTATTTTGACATTTTATTACAAAAATGTTTAAACACATAAAAAGTAGAATAGTATTTTGTCGTCATGTCCAAGCGTTCAGCTTGAACAATTATCACCATATGGCCAATCTTCTCTTCCCTATCCCTCATATGGATTTTACCTATTAAAAAATACAATAAATATATGTATATACTTCATTATACAGTTCTAAAAGGTAAGAAATTTTCTTCTTTTTTTTTTTTTTTGCAATCAACAAAATCCAGAATATGGGAGAATTTACGGGACAAACCACCAAGTTCCTCAACAAATGTATTGCATAAATAAAATTAGGAAGAAGAATATGTTTAAATTGCTTGAATTTTGATTTTTTTTGCTTGTTTTTAAAAGCTTCATGCATGCATGCTAAGTCACTTCAGTCATGTCTGACTCTGCGATGCTATGGACTGTAGCCCGCCAGGTTCCTCTGTCCATGGAATTCTCCAGGCAAAAATACTGGAGTGGGTTGCCAAACCCTCCTCCAGGGGATCTTCCCGACCCAGGGACTGAACCCGTGACTCATGTGTCTCCTCCACTGACGGTGGGTTCTTTGCTACTAGCACCAGCTGGGAAGCTGCTTTAAGAGCTTCACGTGGTTTAATTGCCAAAGTGAACTCTACATATGTACAATGTACAATTTGACAAGTTCCAACATATGTATACACCTGTGAAACCATCACAACAGTAAAGATAGCAAATATATTTATCACCCAAAAAAGTTTCCTTGTGCCTCTTTGTAAGTTCTCCTCCGTCCTCAGGCACCTCAGGCATTGCTGTCATTCTAGACTAGTCTGCATTTTCTAGAGTTTTCTATAAATAGGAACCACACAATATGTATTCTATTTGATGTTGCTTCTTTCCCTCAACAGAATTATTTGAGATTAATCCTCCCTATCCACGTATCAGTTCAGTCACTCAGTTGTGTAGATATCAGTAGCTGCTTTTTAGCCTTCCAGTCTCATGGCATGCTTCCAGCTCCAGTACCCATGTGAGCCTGTGGCTTCAGCTTGCTCTAATACTTCGTTTTTCTTTTCTCAAAAAATGTTATGGTAGTTGATTTACAATGTCTTGTTAGTTTCAGGTGTACAGCAAAGTGAATCTCTTACACATAGACATATATCCACTCTTTTTTAGATTCTTTTCTCATACAGGCCATTACAGAGCATTGAGTAGAGTTTAATAATCCATTTTTCTGTTTCCTTTTTTCTAGAATCTGACAATTTCCCCATTCTTGCTTTCAAAACATACTGAAATTGACAACATATTTTTTCAATTTTTTACATTATTATCTAGCATTTGTGTATTTTTAGAAAGCTGCATGTGTGTTAAGTCACTTCAGCTGTGTCCGACTCTGTGCAACCCTATGGACTGTAGCCCGCCAGGCTCCTCTGTCCGTGGGATTCTCCATGCAAGAGTAATGGCGTGGGTTGCCATGCCCTCCTCCAGGGAGTCTTCCCCACCCAGGGATCGAATCCCCTCTCTATGTCTCCTGCATTGGCAGGCAGGTTCTTTACCACTAGTACCACCAGAGAAGCCCTTTTGGAAAGGTAAGGAGTTGCAAAAGAGTCAAGATGGGACTTAGTGACTAAAACAACAAAAAAGAGTGTCTTCCTTTATCAGCTGACTTTTGACCTCACCATTTTAATATGAATTTGATTGATTTTTTAACAAAGTTTTTGAAAACTATTGAAAAAAACTCCCTTTTAGCTTCCCAGGTGGCGCTAGTGGTAAAGAACCTGCCTGCCAATGCAGGAGACGTAAGAGGCATGGGTTTGATCCCTGGGTGGGGAAGATTCCCTGGAGGAGGGCATGGCAACCCACTCCAGTATTCTTGCCTACAGAATCCCATGAACAGAGGAGCCAGGTGGTCTACAGTCCATAGGGTTGCAAAGAGTTCGACACGACTGAAGCAACGTAACACATATTGGAAAGGAATTCTTATTTTTTTAACAATGTCAAGAAACTATACAGAGCTTCCCTGGTAGTCTAGTGGTTAGGAATCTGTCTTGCAGTGCAGGGGACACGGGTTTGATCCCTGGTCTGGGAAGATGGCACATGCTGCAGAGCAACTAAGCCTAAGCACCACAACTACTGAAGCCAGCACACCTAGAGCCCAGGCCCGCAACAAGAGAAGCCCGGCTGGCTGCAACTAGAGAAAGCCCACACGCAACAACGAAGATCCGACACAGCCTAAATAAAGAAATCTTTTTTTTAAAAAAGAAGCTATACAAAGAGTGATGTGTTGATGTGGTGTCAGCCATTTTAGCAGAGTTTTTGCTCCTCAATGAATTCCCAGCACCAGGCAGGCAAACAGCTTTGGCAGTGACCCCACATTCCTTTGAAGTACTTGCCACAGGCCTAGAATTTAGATTTTGGACATATAAGATATATTTCTTAAATACATATGTTTTGCAGGAAATCAACTTCAAAAATTACAAATACTTTCATGGTAAAGGGAGGAAAATTACCACTTTCCTCTTCTGGTGGAGAGAAATCTGCCCTCTCCACCACCTCCCACCCCTCCCCCAAGACATTCACTTACTCCCTTTTCCCTCTGCCGTGTTAAAAAATAAGCTGAAAATTTGAAGCAAAAAAGATTTATGTCAAAGTTCTATAAAAGTCTATCTAACATTAAAGTAATTGAGACTTATCAAATGACACTTTTGCTTTAGAATATACTAAAAGATTCAGAGAAGGCAATGGCACCCCACTGCAGTACTCTTGCCTGGAAAATCCCATGGATGGAGGAGCCTGGTGGGCTACAGTCCATGGGGTCGCTAAAAGTCGGACACGACTGAGGGGCTTCACTTTCATTTTTCACTTTCATCCATTGGAGAAGGAAATGGCAGTCCACTCCAGTGTTCTTGCCTGGAGAATCCCATGGACAGAGAAGCCTGGTAGGCTGCAGTCCATGGGGTCGCACAGAGTCGGACACTGAAGTGACTTAGCAGCAGCAGCAGCAGCATACTAAAAGATTCCTAACACTTTCTCTAAAATTTCCCCAATTTCAGGAAGATTCTCACTTCCCTTTAATTTCCTGATTTGATGACAATAAGAACTTTTTGTGGAAGATCATTTATCTATGATATTTATACCTGTATATATTATTACTAATAATTTTAAATTTCACACCAAAATCCAGGTTTGAGGATTATTTTTCTTAAAAAGTATATCCTATGATCATATTCACAATATCTTATAAGATAACTGGTGATGACTGGATGTTCATTATGTCATTTTCTATGTCTTTCAGTATACTTAAAATTGCATAATAATTTTTAGTTAAATTCCATTATCACTTTGTGCCTTACTTTGGATACATACCTTTTAAGTTCTTTTATAGAATTAATATCGCTCTTCTGTACCCCCACAATGTCTGGTACACATTTACTTACAGCAGCTATAACACTTTCTTATCTTTGAATTTTTTCATGACTATTTATTCCACTAGATTCTACTCATGTATGGATGTGACAGTTGGACTATAAAGAAAGCTGAGCGCCAAAGAATTGATACTTTGGAACTATGGTGTTGGAAAAGACTCTTGAGAGTCCCTTGGGCAGCAAGGAGATCCAACCAGTCAACCCTAAAGAAAATCATCCCTGAATATTCATTAGAAGGACTGATGCTGAAGCTGAAATTCCAATACTTTGGCCACCTGATTCGAAGAACTGACTCATTGGAAAAGACCCTGGAAAATTGAAGGCAGGAGAAGGGGATGACAGAGGATGAGATGGTTGGATGGCATCACCGATTCAGTGGACATGAGTTTGAATAAACTCCAGGACTTGGTGATGGACAGGGAGACCTGGCGTGCTGTGATTCATGGGGTCACAAAGAGTCAGACATGACTGAGCGACTGAACTGACTGAACTGAGATTCTATCTCTTGGAAGACAAAAATCATGTCTTTTTTCACCTAGTACCTAAACATTTAGTAAATGTTTATTGTATGAAAAATTAAATAACACATTCACACATTTGTCTTAGAAATGCTTTTCTTCAGTTCATTTATACAGAATAAAACCTTGTATATTTAATCCATTATTATTTTTTTTAACTTTGGTTTTACTCACTGCAGCTGAACCTAAATCAAAATATTGCTATAATGCTTAAGTCATTTTCAGGTAATCCTCCTTCATTGATTCACATGATTTTAGAATAGAGAGTTAAAATAGTTTCATAATACTCTAATTCCTTTAAAATGGGAATTCTTTATTTAGATGCATCATACTTATGATAGCTGATACAGGAAGGCTGGATAAAAATTTCAGTAATTATTTTATCTCAATAACCATAGCTAAAATGTATGATTTAAGTACATTTGGGTTTGATATTCTTTTTACTGAAAGGACACTGAATTTTCTCCCTGTCTTAGGAAGGTTGAATTTTTTCATTCAAATTTTACATTTATTTCTTCTGTAAGGTTTGAGTATTCTATACTCATTTATCTCAGGATTCCGCTGCAGTGACTGGTGAATAAAACTAACACAGGAGTTGTATGTTTTTTTAATTTATGAATCTGGATATGCAATGCTTATTTCCTCCAAAGACCTGAACTTGCAAGTTCTGAAAGGTTTCCACTAACTGTACATGGAAAATCTGTATACTAGTTACCCTGAGATAGTATGACTTGTGAAATATAGTCAAAACATAACTATTCTCTTTGATTTTTTTCCCTCTGCCACTAAGAAGAAAATTCCAGCGTGTCTCATGACCTTTCTGCTCACTTATATTATGATCACTTTAAAATCACAAAAGTCAGCCTCAATTTGACATTTAGAAGGGAAAGCATTAGAGAAAAGAAATGTGGTCAGCTGCTTCATCTTTCCTGCTTACCTTCTTCCTATTAAGTAGTTGCTGTTCTTGACTCTCTGGGTTGGAGTACAAGGAGCAAATAGGAAACAGGGAACAGAAAGGTCTTACTGTAGTGAGATGATTTTGTATTTTCTAGGACTAGCAGCTGTTTAAAACTGATCCTCTGTCTTCAGGGATTTGCATGGTTGGTCAAACAAGCTACAACTCTGTCAACAACTCCTGACACTGGGCATATACTCTATTCTTGCTGCCACTTATCCCTCATCCTCAGATTTCTTGGACATCTACATCATTTGGTTCTTTCTGTTAAAGCCCAATTGACATTTTAGTCAGCTTTCTTGAATAGGGAGTCAAAAAGATCTCTGGACTGATTCTTTCTCCCCTGTGTAGCCCACATCTGCTCTGTGGAAAGCTTTTTGGGTCCTTCATCCTTCAAACTCTAAGAGAGTTCACTGATCCCACTGTTTGAAGCGTGTTAGTCATTCAGTTGTGTCCGACTCTTTGCACCCTCATGGACTGTAGCCCGCTAGGCTCCTCTGTCCATGGGATTTCCCAGGTAAGAATACTGGAGTGGGTTGCCATTTCCTTCTCCAGGGGGATCTTCCTGACCCAGGGATCGAACCTTGGTGTCCTGCATAGCAGGCAGATTCTTTACCGCCAGAGCTACCAGAGAAGCCAGATCCCAGTACTATTGAGTATATCCTCTCCAATAACAAAGAGCCTGCCAGGCCATCTCTTTCTGGCCATCTAGATTTTACGAGGGAGGAGTCAGACCTAAGTCCTTTATACTCCATCCTTCGTACCACTCTTCTCTGAATAATCCAGTAAGAGTCCACACTCACTAGGCTGAAGGTGAAAGGGCAAGCATCCTTTCCTCCTTCACCTTTGTGAGAGAGCCTAGGGTACACAGCATGGCTTTTTCTAAAGAAGGCCTCTTCACAAATTCAATCTTACTATCCATCATTTTGACCCTTGTGGTTTTTAAGAACTGTCTAATCAGTGGAAATTTGTTTGAAATTTCTGCTTGGTGGTCTGGTACTTTCACCCTGAAGAATCACACCTGTTGCACTGGAGTGCTTTACTCACAATTTCCTATATAACTTCCTGTTACATTTGTTATAGCTTCAGGATTCAAAAGCCATGTTTTTCACAGAATTATTTAACCAAGAGAAAACTAGCATATTTTCCAAATAATTATGCTTTAAAAAATTAAAATCCTTTATTAGAACAACAGGAATACCAGAGTAGTCATTCAGATCAGATCAGTCGCTCAGTCATGTCCGACTCTTTGCGACCCCATGAATCGCAGCACGCCAGGCCTCCCTGTCCATCACCAACTCCCGGAGTTCACTGAGACTCACGTCCATTGAGTCAGTGATGCCATCCAGCCATCTCATCCTCTGTCGTCCCCTTCTCCTCTTGCCCCCAATCCCTCCCAACATCAGAGTCTTTTCCAATGAGTCAACTCTTCGCATGAGGTGGCCAAAGTACTGGAGTTTCAGCTTTAGCGTCATTCCTTCCAAAGAAATCCCAGGGCTGATCTCCTTCAGAATGGACTAGTCATTCCGTTCAAAGTAAATTTTGGTATTTTTCTCTCTGATCAGTAACTTTTATCAATAGTTTCTTTGAATTACTACATCCTCTTCCCTACTCCATCATGAATATTTTCAGAACTAAGAAACCTTCCTCTAACAAACCCTGCATTCTTCACCTCAGAGTAAAAAAAATCTTTCAGAATATACGTTTGGCTGTCCTCTTGAAAATCAAACACCTCTTTAAGAATCAAAATCTTTAAGAATCAAAATTCCTTTTAGATATATGTGTTGCTGCTTCTACATATTTTAACTTTCTCTTATCCAAAGACTTTCCTTTTCTTCTAAATGGGTAAACAGAAAGAAGAAAACATGTAGGCATGTAGTAGACTTTTTTCTCTGGCATGATTTCCTTATTACTTTTTTCTCTAACCTGAATAAAATATAACAACTTTTACTTACCCCTGAAACTCTACCTTTTGAGGATAAAAAAATTACTTCAAATTCCTCCCCTTCTTTCTTAGTCAAAGTTTTTCATATATTGACTCATCGTTTCTTATAATATTTAATGGGTTATAGTCTATTTCCATCAATATTTAATTTAATGCTCAAAATGTGCCAGGTTTGCCCATGTAGACCCTTCAGGCTAGATTCTTCAACAGACCCCCTCATTCCGGGAACACTTTGCTTTCTGGTTCACCTAGATGTTCTAAACTTATCTTGTACTATTGCTGCCCCAGGACTGGAACCAGCTACTTCTCCAAGAATCCTGGTTACTTTTGTGGGAAATGGTATTTAGAAGCCAAAATCTGGGGAATAGATGTGCTCAATTGTATTGAAATGTTTTTTCTCCCAGGCCCTTTCAGTGGACAGAGATATAGATATAGAGATACAAAAACACACCTTTAGTTCTATATTTGTTTTATATCTCTTTATATCTATCCATCTATTTATCTATGATAAATATAATTTATCTGGATATAACCACAAATTCACACAAATATTTCCAACAATAATCCGACACCACAATATTGTAGTTTTCTTTTTTTTCCATCTGATAGTGGGAAACCTGGTCCCAACTTTTTAATATATTAACTTATGTAATCAACTCCCCTATAAGTAACAGGTCTTCCAGGGTCACCCCACTCCCTTTTCTGCATAGATTTCCTCCTCACCCATTCAGGTTCTGACACGCATACCTGTCTGCTCCTACAATATAAAGCTTCTCCTCATATTGCTGAACCTTTGCCTCCTCATGCATGTCCTCCTCACTTGGATCAGGCTAGGACTATCCATTCTAGGCAGTCCTCTTATAAGGCACTCTCCTTTTCCAGATGGTCCTGAAACCCTTCTCTGAGCTTCTGTGATTCTTCTCATCTCATACTTAATGCCAGCCTTACTCTGTCTTACCTAATGGCTTTGGGAAGAAGAGGAAGTAAAAGAAAGAGGCTTAGTCATATATATAGTTTGCAAAGCCACAAGACTGGTGAGATCTCTTAGAGAATGAGAATAGAGGAGAAATAAGACGTGGGGGAACTCCAACTTTGACATTTATTGTCAAAATAATGAGGAGGAACAAATAAAGCAGACTGCAAAGAAGGAGCCAGAGATGGGGGAAAACCAGGAGAGTAAAATTTCTTGGAAGCCAATGTAGAATGTGTTCCAAAATCCAAAAAGATATATTCCATGCAGTTCAGATCAGTTGCTCAGTTGTGTCCGACTCTTTGCAACCCCATGGACTGCAGCACGCCAGGCTTCCCTGTCCATCACCAACTCCTGAAGCTTGCTCAAACTCATGTCCATTGAGTCAGTGATGCCATCCAACCATCTCATCCTCTGTCATCCCCTTCTCCTCCTACCTTCAATCTTTCCTAGAATCAGGATCTTTTCCAATGAGTCAGTTCTTCACATCAGGTGGCCAAAGTATTGGAGTTTCAGCTTCAGTATCAGTCTTTCCAATGAATATTCAGGACTGATTTCCATTATGATTTCCTTTATTCAATGTACTCCATTGAATACTACTAAAAGGTGAAGCAT
Source organism: Bos indicus (assembly GCF_029378745.1). Classification (NCBI taxonomy): domain Eukaryota; kingdom Metazoa; phylum Chordata; class Mammalia; order Artiodactyla; family Bovidae; genus Bos; species Bos indicus. Next base: position 56,272,268 of record NC_091775.1, on the reverse strand, counting down.
GATGAAGAATTTATCATTGGGTTTAGTTATATGGAGAGCAAAGGTATACTTGATGAGAGTATTACCAGTGAAATGGTGAGGGAAAAAATGTAACTGGAGTAAATTCAAGATAGAATGAGAGTTAATGATATGGGACAGCACATATAAAAATTCTTTTGAGTTTTTCTGTAAACAGGAGTAGAGAAATGGGACAGTGGCTAAAGAAGATTGTGAGATTGAGAGGGCTTCTTTTATTAATTGAGATACTAAATATATTTGTATGTTGGTTGTCATGGTCTGGGTGTGAGTTGGAAAAGAATTTCCAGACATGAGACAGAATGAGAGGGAAATAAAGTTTATTAGAGTGGGAGACACTGTTAGAACAACGGGTCAACTCAAGGGAGAACCAATGTTGAACAGATGTCCTTAGTCCACTTTTATACCCAGGGTACGAGGAGTGGGCTCAGGGTCTTGCAGTTCATTTGCTGATTGGATGAGGCATGTATACTGCGTGGGGGAAGAGTAGGGCAAATACCTTCTCCCTGTGGGGTAGGAGGAGAGACAGATTATACTGTTCCATTAACAGTTACAACATGGGGGAGGGAAGGACAATAAGGGTCTGGTTTTTCTGTTCCTGCATTCCAAGACCCTCCTTGGTTTTTATCTGCTCTTTCGTCCTTGGGTCACCCCATTAGTGTTAATAATCCCATGAAGTAGTGGGGGGAGGGTAATACAGGAAACAGATGGGATCATTTTAAGAGCAAAATTCTTGAATGAGCAAAAGGAGCTAGAACCCAAAGCACAGGAGGAAAGTTTGGATTCGGACAGAAACAGGAACAGTTCGGTCTTCATAATAGGAGGGAGGGTGAAATGCAAGTAGGGGGGTGGAATTAATGGTGAGAGACTGTAAAACTTCTCTTCTGACTGATGCTTTTTACTCAGAAATAAAAAGCAAGGTCATCTGCTGAGAGGGAGAAGGGAGGAAGATGCTTGAGGGGAATGGCATCATCTGGAAGAGTGGGAGAGACAAATGACTAGAGAAATGTAAAGAATGGCTGGATAATGCTGAGAACCCACTTGAAACTTGAGGCCATAATTCTAAAGTGAGTCCAGTCAGCATGATGATTTTTTTTCTCTAACTGATCAGGTGCAGGCACTAAGTAGGTAGGGAGGCTTGGAGCTCTGCAAGCAAATACCAAAGGAGAGAAAAGAGTGTTGAGGGTGTGACTCTCACAGTATAAACCATCTCATGAAAGAGTTTAAACAATATTAGCTATATAATGTTTAAAAATGCATTTTACTAAAAATTTAAATCATTATAAAATAGTTTTCCAAATGTATATGTGTCATGATAGATAAAAATATTATCTTCTTAACTATAATTGACAGCCACTTTTGGAGATAATATTATTTGTGTGTGCAAAAGATACAAATGCTAAATAAATTCAGAAGTCAGTATTACTGCAATCATCAATATTTTCACTATACAACCATGAGCTCTGTAATAAATAGCTATTGTTTCTTATTTCAGAACTGAATGCAGTTTAGGAAATTCAGGGCTAAAACTTTTCTCTTTGCATCTAGAAAGCTATTAACTGTTTTGACTCATCTCACCTCTGTTCCGTCCTGAGGCACCAACAGTTTACATGGCTATTACTTTAGTAATTTTATTATCTCACTCCAAACAATATAAGCCAATAAGAAAATCCATTAGTATTGACTTTGTGAGAATAGTTATGTGTGTATCACAGATGGCTCCACTTTTGACATGCAGATGTGCCTTAGGCCTCAGTCCCTTTTAGAACTGGGTGGGTCAAGGTCTTTGCACAGTCATCCGTTGTATATTCTCTTACAACTATTTGAACAACTGCCCTGTGTTGGCTCAGTGGGGGGACACAGAAATTAATCTACTATGCTTTCTGCCCTCAAGAGGTTTCCTCAACAGTCTTCCAGATGAGACATACACACACATAATTCCATAAAGCAGTCTGTGATGAGTGTTATATTGTTTATATAAATTGCATCTATAGTTATACAGAGTGATTGTTCATTCCAGGAATGAACAAAGAAGTTATTAAGGAAGATGTGGAGATGTGGTATTTGAACTTGAAGATGGCAGAATTTTGAAAGACAGAGACTAGAATAAGAAGGCTTCCCTGCAAAAGCATGGGTGAGCAAAGACATGGAGATAAGGAAGCGGAAACGAGTGGAAAGAAGAACATTATTTTATTTTGGTTATTTTGTTTGCTTTAGTTTTTGTCTTTTGGGTTTTTTTGGCCACACCACATGGCATACAGGATCTCAATTCCCTGACAAGGGATTGAACCCAGGCCTCAGCTGTGAAAGTGCCAAATCCTAACCACTAGACCACTAGGGAACTCCCAAGAATAACATGTTTTAGATATCATTTGGTAGCAAGAGCAAAAATCCACTGATAAAATTTAAAGTAGAATTTGTTTAAAAAGAATTTTTCACAGATTCAAGAATGGGTACAAAGTGGATCTGGGCCAGACAAGTATATGGAACCAGGAAGAAGAAAGTTAAGAACCAAGATTAATCTTTCCTTCACTACTAGTTTTCATTGTCTATGTCTTTTCTCTTTCTCTCCACCCTGGTGAGTCAGTCTGAAGCCTCCAAGAGGTAAACATCAGAGTATGCACATAGGATCGGCTATATCCCAATACAAAAGGTTTTTAAAAAAGAAAAAAGACACACATAGGGAAAAAACCACCCCAGCTCCAAGCACTGCTGCTGCTGCTGCTGCTAAGTCGCTTCACTCGTGTCCGACTCTGTGCGGCCCCATAGATGGCAGCCTACCAGGCTCCCCCGTCCCTGGGATTCTCCAGGCAAGAACACTGGAGTGGGTTGTCATTTCCTTCTCCAATGCAGGAAACTGAAAAGTGAAAGTGAAGTCGCTCAGTCGTATCCGACTCTTAGCGACCCCATGGACTGCAGCCTACCAGGCTCCTCCATCCATGGGATTTTCCAAGCAAGAGTACTGGAGTGGGGTGCCATTGTCTTCTCTGTCTCCAAGCACTAGTCTCCAGTAATTTATCAGAGTCTCTGTGATCCATTTCCAATTTCCCAGAAGGATGAATTTGAATGACTCAGTTTGGGCCAAATAAAAGAGCATCTCTATTTTTTTAAATGCACAAGTTGGAATAAGAAGATCTGGGTGTATAATGTACAAGGCAGAGAATATAGCCAATATTTTATAATAACTATAAACAGAGGAAAACCTTTAGAAATTGTGAATCACTATATTGTACACCTATAACTTTGGAGAAGGGAATAGTATCCCACTCCAGTATTCTTGCCTGGAGAATCCCAAGGACAGAGGGGCCTGGTGGGCTACAGTCCTTAGGATTACAAAGAGTTGGACACAACTGAAGCAACTGAGCATGCATGCATGCACACCTATAACTTATATGATATTGTACATCAACAATCATTTAAAAAAAATAAAGATCTGGACTTGAATCACAGATCTGATATACATTTCCTGTGATTTTCTTAAGGAATAGTTTCTCTATGTGTTGTTGCCTTGTCTGTTAAAGGAAGGTTAATAATACTTTACAGGATTATTATAAGAATTAGGCAATATAATAAATATGAAAACTCCTTGAAAATTTTAAAGTTTTATACAAAGCAAAAGTGAAAGAATTAAAGGAAGAAAAAGTAGTCCAGATTCTATAAATCAGGGTTTCTTTTAAATAGAGGAATGCATAATGAATCAGAGGAAAGAATATAGAGTCAGAGACTCTGTTAGAAAACTATATAATAAATTGGTTTGTAAAGATGTGTTACCAGTTCATGGTAGGGATGAAAGGCAGTGGTGGTAATGATACAATAGTAATAATAGTAATAGAATTAGGATAAGACTAGTATTAGAATTAGGATAGAAATGGAATTAGACAAGAAATCAGATGGAAAATAATCTTTAAACTTTACACAATGTGAGCCAATCCATGCAGATAAACTCCTCTTTTGAGTGATCTTCCAGACTGTAGATAAATCTACAAAAAAGGGAAGAGACTATGTTTCATTCAGGAATACTCTTCTGGAAAGAGAATTAGGCTCCTTGCATATAAGACTCTTAAGAAGAAAAGAAGATAGAAAAATGTTAAAATGATACTTTTGAGTCAGAATTACCTCCTGTGAGAGGGAGAATTCATCTATGAGAAATGTAAGTAGATGGCCAAGTACAATATCCCTGACTGATACCAAAAGAGTATCTTGCCTAATAATATATTCTCCACTGGTCAGGTTACAGTGGCTAACATTATTGCTTTGAATTTAAGACACTGAAGGTTTCTGTTAATATGTACATATTATCCTGAAATAATTCAGCAAGGAAAAGTGGTTCCTTATAAGATACCTGAATACTCACTGGAAGGACTGATGCTGAAACTGAAGCTCTAATACTTTGGCCACTTAATGCGAACAGCCAACTCATTGGAAAAGACCCTGACGCTGGGAAAGATTGAAGACAGAAGATGGTGACAGAGGATGAGATGGTTGGATGGCGTCATCAATTTAATGGACATGAACTTGTGCAAATTCCGGGAGATGGTGAGGGACAGGAAAGCCTGATGTGCTGCAGTCCATAGGGTCAGAAAGAGCCGGACATGACTTGGCAAGTGAACCACAACATAAGATACCAGCAGTGAAATCCACTAATAAAGGGAAGATTTTTAAGGACAAAAACTTTGTTGACAAATAGCACCTTAAGGCTAATAGTTTATCATAGTATCTGTCCTATCACCTAGAATGACCAGAAAGAAAAGCAAATTAGGACTGGAGAATTGCTGCAGAGGCAGGGGGTCATGAATGGGCTCAAGCCGAGATTGGCAACTTCTGAGAACTGTTGTACTGTCACAACTCATCTCTTCCTCTTTACCCCTGGCTGCTATGTGGAATATGAAGCAGAGCATTGGAAAAATACACCAGGAGAATTGTGTTTTAGGTTCTTCTAACAGAAAAGGGGACTAGAAAGATGGAATCATTATATTCTGAGATAGGGGAAAATTTAGGAGTACATAGGAGTGGACAGAATCAGGACTTAATTTTTGGATGCAATAAGTTCCAGGTGCCTGTTAAATAACCAAATACAGATGTCAAAGAGGCACTTAGATATACAAAGTTGGATTTATGAAACTGGAGTTCAGGAGAGAAGCCGAGATATAAATTTGGGACTGCCAGTATATAGGGACAATATTTAAAGCCATAGACTTAATTAGATCACCAAGAGAGGGAATAGAAATAGAGAAAAGAACCAAGGACCGATCCCTAGAGCAGTTCAATATTTAAAGGCTGAAGAAATAAGGATGAACTCTCAAAAGGAAACTGCAGGTGGTTAGAGAAGTAGAAGAGAAATCAGATTAAGTGTGGTGTTCAGTGAGTTTCAGTTACTCAGTCGTGTCTGACTCTTTCTGACCCCATGGAGTGCAGCACACCAAGCTTCCCTGTCCATCACCAAGCGTGTGTACGTAGAGCCAAATGAAGATAATGTTTCAAGGGTAAAGGAATCATCAGCTGGTTTTGAATGCCGCTGATAGGTCAAGAAGATAAGAACTGAGCAATTCAGTATCAGTCCTGAGTTTCAATGGAATGAAGATAAAAATTTTTGTTTGTTTGTTTGTCTGCATTTATTTATTTATATTTTGTTTGGCTGTATCAGCTCTTAGTTGCAGTGGCAGCCTCGGTAGCCCCACAGCATGTGGTATCTTAGTTCCCGGACCATAGATCTGGGAACCTACATCCCCTGCATTGCAGGAACCACCGGTGATTTAGTTGCTAAGTTGTGTCCAACTCTTGCTGTTGTAGCCTTGCATTCTGGGAAACAAACTCCCTCAGGAGGACAGTGCATGCAGATAGTGGAGTGCAGTTTATTACACCAGCACGCCCAAGGCATAGTCTTCTCTTAGCCAAGGTCCCCAACCAGTTTTTGTGAAAACCTTATATACCCTAAGCGTAGGTGCCCAAACCCACCTCCCCAAATTCCCTGAAACTAGTCTAAACAAAGGAAAAAGAAAAATACAATCAAAATTAACCCGTGATTCATATGCCTTAAGCCTAGGTAGTTAACAGTAGACAATTATCAATAGGCTTGTGGTCATATCCCAATAAGCATAATAGAATGTATGATCTATTAGGTTACACAGATAATTAGGGTATTCTTTTAGGTGATGGAGAGCCCTGGGGCTCTTCCTTGCAGGGGCCTGGTTTTCCAATTGGTATGTCATACTAGGCACACAGCTCAAAGTCCACAGTCCGGCCCAAGATGAAGTCCTGCTTTCAAGATAGAGCCTGTTCTGTTTCCTCCTTCATTGCAACCCCATGGACGGACTGTAGCCTTCCAAGCTCCTCTGTTCATGGGATTCTCCAGGCAAGAATACTAGAGTGGGTTGCCATTTCCTTCTCCAGGGGATCTCCCTGACCCAGGAATCAAACTGGGGTCTCCTGCATTGTAGGTGGATTCTTTACCAACTGAGCTACAGGGAAGCCCTAGGTAAGTATAGTGAAGTGAAGTGAAGTCAAAATCATTCAGTCGTGTCCAACTCTTTGCAACCCCATGGACTGTACAGTCCGTGGAATTCTCCAGGTCAGAATACTGGAGGGGGTAGCTTTTCCCTTCTCCAGGGGATCTTCCCAACCCAGGGATCGAACCCAGATCTCCCACATTACAGGTGGATTCTTTACCAGCTGAACCACAAGGGAAGCCCCAGGTAACTATAGGGTACTAGCCGCAGGTGGCGCTAGTGGCAAAGAGCCTACCTGACAATGCAAGAGGGGCAGGAGACACAGGTTCAGTCCCTGGAGAGCCTGATGGGCTGCAGTTCATGGAGCCTCAAAGAGTCAGACACAACAGAACCGACTTAGCACCCTCAGAATATTCACTGAACTTACTACAGTTCCCCAAATAGTCACAATTTTAACTCAATTCCTCTTATGAAGAAAAGCCTGTGCCAGGTGTTGGAGAAACAGAGATGAGTAAGATATGGGTCCTGACGTGAAAAATCATTCCCCCCACACACACAAAATAAAAACACTGCCACCAAATTCTGAATACATACTATGTCCCCAGCACTGTGTAAGGCACTTTACAAGTGCCATCTCATTTAATTATAACTATAATCCAATGTGGCAGGTATGCTTTACAATCATTTTTAAAATCAGGAAATGGAGGCACAGTCAGGTTTAATAACTTGACTGAGTCACTCGAGCACTAGTAATCAGAATAGGAACCATGTGTGTGTGTGTGTGTGTGTGTAAGACTTAAAACAATTCTTGAACTCATGGTTTTATGGGTCAGAAGTCTGGGCTGGGCTTAAACATGTTAAGTCTTCTGGTTCAGTTTGACTCATTCACGTCTCTGCAGTCAAAAGCCCAGCAGCTCAGAGGTCCTACTTCAGACACTTAAAAAAAGCTGTCAGTTTAGGGAATAGGGGTAGTTGAGCCCGCATCATCTAGCAGACTAGACTAAACTAGTCTGTCATCCTCCCGCAGACTAGCCCGGGCTTAGCCCATCGACTATGAAGGTTATGTAAAACTGAAAGTAGAGGCAAGCCAGGTCCTTTAAGGTGAAGGCTACGAAATGGCATTCAATGTTACTTCTACCACATTGTACTGTTCACAGAAAATCATGAGGCCCACATTCAAGATGTGAGGAACTTGCTCAGTAAATATGTCCACAACATCTTGCATTTAGTAGGTGCTCACTAAATGCTTATTAAACAAATAAAAATAAAAGACTCTGCATTTCCAATGCAAGAGGTGCAGATTCAATCCTTGGTAGAGGAACTAAGATCCTACCTGACAGGCAGTGTGGCCAAAATACTAAAATAAATTTGGGTCTTTAAATAAAAAAATTTTTAATAAAATAAAAAATTCAATCTTATGCTCACCATTGCTCATTATTCAGTTCAGTTCAGTTCAGTTCAGTCGCTCAGTCGTGTCCGACTCTTTGCAACCCCATGAACCGCAGCACACCAGGCCTCCCTGTCCATCACCAACTCCTGGAGTCCACCCAAACCCATGTCCATTGTGTCAGTGATGCCATCCAACCATCTCATCCTCTGTCGTCCCCTTCTCCTCCTGCCCTCAATCTTTCCCAGCATCAGGGTCTTTTCAAGTGAGTCAGCTCTCCACATCAGGTAGCCAAAGTATTGGAGTTTCAGCTTCAACATCAGTCCCTCCAAAGAACACCCAGGACTGATCTCCTTTAAGATGGACTGGTTGGATCTCCTTGCAGTCCAAGGGACTCTCAAGAGTCTTCTCCAACATCACAGTTCAAAAGCATCAATTCTTCAGTGCTCAGCTTTCTTTATAGTCCAATTCTCAGATCCATACATGATTACTGGAAGAACCAGAGCCTTGACTAGATGGACCTTTGTTGGCAAAATAATATCTCTGCTTTTTAATATGCTGTCTAGGTTGGTTATAACTTTCCTTCCAAGGAGTAAGTGTCTTTTAATTTCATGGCTGCAATCACCATCCGCAGTGATTTTGGAACCCAGGAAAATAAAGTCAGCCACGGTTTCCACTGTTTCCCCATCTATTTGCCATGAAGTGATGGGACCAAATGCCATGATCTTAGTTTTCTCAATGTTGAGTTTTAAGCCAACTTTTTCACTCTCCTTTTTCACTTTCATCAAGAGGCTCTTTAGTTCCTCTTCACTTTCTGCCATAAGGGTGGTGTCATCTGCCTATCTGAGGTTATTGATATTTCTCCTGGCAATCTTGATTCCAGCTTGTGCTTCCTCCAGCCCAGCGTTTCTCATGATGTACTCTGCATATAAGTTAAATAAGCAGGGTGACAATATACAGCCTTGATGTATCCCTTTTCCTATTTGGAACCAGTCTGTTGTTTCATGTCCAGTTCTAACTGTTGCTTCCTGACTTGTATACAGGTTTCTCAAGAGGCAGGTCAGGTGGTCTGGTATTCCCATCTCTTTCAGAATTTTTCACAATTTATTGTGATCCACACAGTCAAAGGCTTTGGCATAGTCAATAAAGTAGAAATAGATGTTTTTCTGGAACTCTCTTGCTTTTTCTATGATCCAGTGGATGTTGGCAATTTGATCTCTGGTTCCTCTGCCTTTTCTAAAACCAGCTTGAACATCTGGAAGTTCACGGTTCATATATTGCTGAAGCCTGGCTTGGAGAATTTTGAGCATTACTTTACTAGCGTGTGAGATGAATGCAATTGTGTGGTAGTTTGAACATTCTTTGGCATTACCTTTCTTTGGGATTGGAATGAAAAGTGACCTTTTCCAATACTGTGGCCACTGCTGAGTTTTCCAAATTTGCTGACATATTGAATGCAGCACTTTGACAGCATCATCTTTTAGAATTTGAAATAGCTCAACTGGAATCCCATCACCTCCACTAGCTTTGTTCATAGTGATGCTTCCTAAGGCCCACCTGACTTCACATTCCAGGATGTCCGGCTCTAGGTGAGTGGGAGTGATCACACCTTCGTAATTATCTGGGTCAGGAAGATCTTTTTTGTACAGTTCTTCTGCGTATTCTTGCTACCTCTTCTTAATATCTTCTGCTTGCTCATTATTAGAGAAACACAAATTAAAACTACAATGAGGCATCACCTCACACTAGTCAGAATGGCCATCAAGAAAAAATCTACAAACAATAAGAGCTGGAGAGACTGTGGAGAAAAGGGAACCCTCTTGCACTGTTTGTGAGAATGTAAACTGATAGAGCCACTATGGACAACAGTATGGAGATTTAAAAACTAGGAGTAAAACTACCATATGACCCAACGATCCCACTACTGGGCGTATACCCTGAGAAAACCATAATCCCAAAAGACACATGTACCCCAATATTCACTGAAGCACTATTTACAATAGCTAGAATATGGAAGTAACCTAGATGTCCATCGACAGATGAATGAATAAAGAAGTTGTGGTTCATATATACAATTGAATGTTACTCAGTCATGAAAAGGAATGGATTTGAGTCAGTTTTAATGAGGTAGATGAAACTAGAGCCTGTTGTACAGAGTGAAGTAACTTAGAAAGGGAAAAACAAGTACTGTGTATTAACACATATATAGAATCTAGAAAAATGGTACTAATTAGCCTTTTTGCAGGGCAGGAATAGAGATGTAGACTTAAAGAACAGACTTGTGAATACAGAGGGGGAAGAAGACGGTGGGACGAATTGAGAGAGTAGCATTGAAACGTGTACCCTACCATATATAAAATAGATAGCTGATGGGAAGTTGTTGTAGAACACAGGGAGTTCAACCTGGTGCTCCCTGACAACCTAGAGGGGTAGGATGGGGTGCGGGGTGGGAAGGAGGTTCAAGAGGAAGGGGACATATTTATACTTACGGCCAACTCATGTTGTAGTATGGCAGAAACCAACACAACACCAAATTATCCTCCAACCAAATTATCCTCCAACCAAAAATAAATTTCAATAAAAAGCAAAAAAAATTTTCAGTTTTAAAGAACACAGACTCTATTTAGTGTAATCAATTAATCATCTTTTTCTCATCTGCAGAGAACCAGAAGTCTCAACCCATCCATTCTTATCTTTGCTTTAAAGTAGCAAATGAGAGGTTAGTAAGGAGTAAGAGGCAGCACCACTTAAAGTCACAGTGAAGAATCTCAGCTGGCCCCCAAAAAACAGTTCCTCTAAAGAGATCCAGGGCATCATCAGAAGCCTTGACCAGGTACCTGGTCCAAGCCTGGCCACCTGAATTGAAAGCCCCATGCCTTGCTCTTCAATTATGGGGTAAAAAAGACGTTTAGGCCATTGTTAGGGCATGGAGACAGCCTCCTTTCACTCTTTTTCCTCCAAAATTTAATAGCTTTTTTGAGATTGAAATGACACAGAATGAATTGTACATATTTAAGTGTACAATTTGATACCTCTTGACATATGTATTTATGAAATTATTTGTGAAAATATTACCATGATCAAAATAATGAATATCCATCACCCCAAGTTTTCTCATGCCTCTTTTTAATCCCTCCCTCTTATCTCTTCCTGTCTGCTTCTGACCTGCTGCTGCTAAGTCGCTTCAGTCGTGTCCAACTCTGTGCGACCCCATAGACGGCAGCCCACCAGGCTCCCCCGTCCCTGGGATTCTCCAGGCAAGAACACTGGAGTGGGGTGCCATTTCCTTCTCCAATGCATGAAAGTGAAAAGTGAAAGTGAAGTCGCTCAGTCGTGTCGGACTCTTCTCGACCCCATGGACTGCAGCCTACCAGGCTCCTCCGCCCATGGGATTTTCCAGGCAAGAGTACTGGAGTGGGTTGCCATTGCCTTCTCCAGCTTTCTGTCCTAGGCAACCTCTAATTTACTTTCTGACTCAATATGTCAGTAAATTTGGAAAACTCAGCAGTGGCCACAGGACTGGTAAAGGTCAGTTTTCATTCCAATCCCAAAGAAGGGCAGTGCCAAATAATGTTCAACCTACCAGGCAATTGCGCTTGTTTCTCATGCTAGTAAAAGTTATGCTCAAAATCCGTCAAGTTAGGCTTCAGCAGTACATGAACCAATAACTTCCAGATGAACAAGCTGGGTTTAGAAAAGGCAGAGGAAACAGAAATCAAATTGCTAACATTTGCTGGATCATAGAGAAACCAAGGGAATTCCAGAAAAACATCTACTTCTGCTTTATTCACTATGTTGCTAAAGCCTTTTATTGTGTGCATCACAGTGAAATAGATTCTTAAAAAGATGGTAATAACAGACCATCTTCCCTGTCTCCTGAGAAACTTGAATGCAGGAAAAGAAGCAACAATAGAACAACTGACTGGTTCAAAATTGGGAAAGGAGTACATCAAGGCTGTATATTGTCACCCTGTTTATTTAACTTATACGCAGAGGACATCATGCAAAATGCCAGGCTGGATAAATCACAAGCTGGAATCAGTATTTCCAGGAGAAATATTAACAACCTGAGATATGCAAAGGATACCACTCCAGAGGCAGAAATTGAAGAGGAACTAAAGAACCTCTTGAGGGGTAAAAGAGGAGAGTGAAAAGACTGGCTTAAAACTCAACATTCAAAAAACTAAAATCATGGCATCCGATCCCATCACTTCATGGCAAATAGAAGGGTAAAAGTAGAAGCAGTGACAGATTTTATTTTGTTGGGCTCCAAAATCACTGTGGATGGTGACAGCAGCCATGAAATTAAAAGATGCTTGCTACTTGGAAGGAAAGCTATGACAAACCTAGACAGTACATTAAAAAGCAGAGACATCACTTTGCTGACAAAGGTCTGTATAGTCAAAGCTATGGTTTTTCCAGTGGTCACATATGGATGTGAGATTTGGACCCTAAGGAAGGTTGGGCTCTGAAGAACTGATGCTTTTGGACTGTAATGTTGCAAAAGACTCTCAAGAGTCCATTGGACTGCAGGGAGATCAAACCAGTCAATCCTAAAGGAAATCCACCCTGAATATTCATTGGAAGGACTGATGCTGGAGCTGAAACTCCAATACGATAGCCATCTGATGTGAAGAGCTGACTTTTTGGGAAAAAACCTGATACTGGGAAAGATAGAAGATAAAAGGAGAAGGGCAGGCAGAGGATGAGATGGTTGGATAGCATCACCGACTCAATGGACATGCATCTGAGCAAACTCCAGGAGATAGTGAAGGACAAGGGAGCCTGGCATGCTGCAGCCCATGGTGTCCCAAAGAGTTGGACATGATGTAGCAACTGAACAACAACAACATAGGATTATGTTTGAAATTCACAAATTATGTTTGTAAAATACATAATTCCAAGTATAAAATACATAAAATACAAGTATTGCTTGTATTTTCTAGAATTTTTTTAAAATATAATCACACACTCTTTTTTTGTCTGGCTTCTTGCTTTCAGCATAATTATTTTGAAATTTATTTACATTGTTGTGTGCTTCCCAGGCGACTGGTGGTAAAGAGCCTGCCTGCCAATGTAGGAGACAAAAGAGAGGTGGGTTCTATCCTTGGTTCTGGAAGACCCCCTGGAGGAGAGCATGGCAACCCATTCCACTATTCTTGCCCGGAGAATCCCCATGGACTGAGGAGCCTGGAGGGCTACAGTCCATAGGGTCGCACAGAATTGGACACGACTGAAGCAACTAAGCACTCACGCACGCATATGAATACTATTCAGCCATAAAAACGATGAAATATTGCCATTTGCAGCAACATAGACGGACCTAGAAACTAACATATTAAATGCAATAAAAGTCAGTGAAAAACAAATATATTATGTATATGTGGAATCTAAAAATTAATACAAATGAACTTATTTGCAAAACAGAAACAGATTTACAGACATAGAAAACAAACTTATGGTCACGAAAAGGAAAGGGATGGAGAGATAAATTAGGAATATGAGATTAACACATAGACAGTACTATATACACAATAGATAAATAACAAGAATATACTGTCTAGCACTGGGAACTATATTCAAATCTTGTAATAGCCTATAATGGAAAAGAATATTAAAAAGTATATATATACACACATATATATATAAAACACTGTTGTACACCTGAAACATTGTAAATCAACTGTAGTTCAATTTTTTAAAAAAGCAGGAGAGGAAAAAAGATGAACAAAATAGCTAAGACTGTTCTGCATTATAATTTAAATTCTAAGTTCATTGTGTGTGAGAGTTGTGTTATGTAGGAAAATCATGAAAATGTTTCTTTTCCTTCTTGTTGGTACCACTCTGGAAACTGACGTTTGTCCTTGGCAGATCAATGTGTGTTTGTGTGCCTGATTTGATGATTGTCTACTAAATCCTCAGAATAACAAGGCTCTTTCTAGATACTAGACTATGCAGCTGGACTTAGAATAGAAAGTACACCTGGAACCGCCATGCCTTTTCCATGGTATTATTCTAGACTGGTCCCATCATGGCATCTGGTCCCATCACTTCATGGGAAATAGATGGGGAAACAATGGAAATAATGACAGACTTTATTTTGGGGAGCTCCAAAATCACTGCAGATGGTGACTGAAGCCATGAAATTAAAAGACACTTGCTCCTTGGAAGAAAAGCTATGACCAACCTAGACAGCATATTAAAAAGCAGAAACATTACTTTGCTGACACAGGTCCATCTAGTCGAAGCTATGGTTTTTCCAGTAGTCAGGTATGGATGTGAGAGTTGGACTATAAAGAAAACTGATGTCAAAGTGTTGATGGTTTTGAATTGTGGTGTTGGAAAAGACTCTTGAGAGTCCCTTGGACTGCAAGGAGATCCAACCAGTCCATCCTATAAGAAATCAGTCCTGAATATTCATTGGAAGAACTGATGCTGAAGCTGAAACTCATACTTTTGCCACTTGATGCAAAGAACTGACTCATTTGAAAAGACCCTGATGCTGGGAAAGATTGAAGGTCAGAGGAGAAGGGGACAACAGAGGATGAGATGGTTGGATGGCACCACCGACTTGATGGACGTGAATTTGAGCAAGCTCTGGGAGTTGGTGATAGACAGTGAAGCCTGGTGTGCTGCAGTCCATGGGGTAGCAAAGAGTCGAACATGACTGAGTGACTGAACTGATTCTAGACTGAAATATTCAAGGTGGGGAAACATGTTGCTGGGAGATACTCAGATCCATAGACTATCAGGAGAGGAAAGGAGGTTGTGAACTATAATCTACAATTCAAACAAACCATTAGCAGCGGAAAAATGAAGAGTGTTTTCTGACTGGACAGAGAATGCCTTTCTGAGCAACAGAGTGCAGGTGGGTGAATCCATAATGGACGTGGCGCAAACCTCTTCTTACCCTTCATTTTCCTAAGTATACTAAGGAAAGTGATTCCAGTGAGTGGGCAAGGGAAATCTGAGGTTTGGGTTGTGCCCTGAAGAGGATGAATAGAGAACTCTGAGAGCACATATGAGTGACATCCAAGGAAGGAGGGCTCTGAAGGAATGCTTCCCATAGGAGAAGACATCTGAGCCGCATTTTGGATTAATAACATTTTCCATAAACTGTCTAGCAAAACCAAGTATATGTAACTTTGTTCTGTATTTTCCTAGTCTTCTGTAAATGTGTTATCACACTTCCATAACTTTAAATAGGAAAGAGAAAAAAAGAAATCTTGATGAGCAGAGTTTTTAGGAAACTGATGCATAGATAGGTGAATATATTTCCCCAGAGAAAATGAAGCATATGGTCGGGTATCTGATTTGGCAATATGACAGAATATTTGAAATTGGGACTCTCCAGTAGAAGACAGCATATGGTCACTGGAAGCACAGGGTGTAGTTTGGGAGAAGGCACTAAGGTGTGAGCCAAAGAAACGGTGAGTGACTGCACTGGGATGAAGCAAATGTCTAAAGCCATCAGCATTGACTGCAGAGAGTTAAAAATAGCACTAAATAGAAGCCAACCAAGATCCCCTGCAGAGTTTCTCACCCACTCTCCTCTCTCTGATGTGACAGATATCAACAGCCTCCAGCAACGCCCACCAGGTAGGCTTTAGAAGTGGGTGATGATAGATTTTGAGGCAACAGTGGACATGAGGGTCAGCAAAAAAACAGTGAAGTAGTTGGGAAACAGACAGCAAATCCTGCTGCAAAGATACTGATTACACCTCTCTCAACTCCCACCTGGGACAAAGGCCAGCATTGTAAATATTTTACTTAATAGTTTATATGTCCCTCAGAAGACAGGATACAAAAGATGTTCTTTCTTTTTGAAAGGGAAACAATATTTTTAACCTAAAGAGAAAATGGAGGGATGGGTGGGAGGGAGGCTTGAGGGAGGGGACATATGTATCCTTAGAGCTGATTCACATTGTTGTGCAGCAGAAGCTAACACAACATCGTAAGGCAATTGTCCTCCAATTGAAAATATATCCTATGATAAACCATAATGGAAAAGGATATTTTAAAAAGAATATATATATATATATATGTACACAACCAAATCACTTTGTTGTATAACAGGAATTAATGACAATGTAAATCAACAATGCTTCAATAAAAATAAAAAGAGAAAATGGATTAGATCAATTACATTTTGGTACCACCTACTTGACTTCCTCCTCTGCAAGGCATTAACTCCTAAACACCTGTATTTAAAATAGTGTAATATTATTATGGTACTTCATGGGATAAGAGAAAATAAATTTTAAAAATCTAAGGACTTCTTGAAAAGGGAATAAAAGGGTGAAAATCAACCAGAAACCTAATTCGGGGAGGAAATAATTTGTGAAAATCAAATAGGTAGATAATGGTGACAAAGCAAATCATGACATTTCTTAGAGGGGGTGATAAATTTTCAGAATCTGAGTTTACTTCTTTGCATTTCATGACATAATGAAGTAGTTAATCTCATACATTCATGTTGAATAAAACAGGTAACTTGACAGGAGCAAACACTTTTTTAAAGTTTTTATTTTTTATTGGAATATAACTGATTAGCAATGTTGGGATAGTTTCAGGAGGTCAGCAAAGGACCTCAACCATACATTTACATGTATCTATTCTCCCCCAAATTCCCCTCCCATCCAGGCTGTCACATAATATTGAGTAGAGTTCCCTGTGCTATACAGTAGGTTCTTCCTGGTTACCCATTTTAAATATAGCAGTGTGTACATGTCCATACAAACTCCTTAACTATCCTTCCCTACAACCTTCCCCCCAGCAATCTTAAGTCCGTTCTCTAAGTCTGTGAGTCTGTGTAAGTTTATTTGTATAATTTCTTTTTAGATTCCACAGGTAAGTGATGTCATACAATATTTCTCCTTCTCTGTCTGACTTACTTCACTCAGCATGACAAACTCTAGGTCCATCCATGTTTCTGCAAATGGCATTATTTTACATTTTAATGACTGAGCAATATTCCATTGTATATATGTACCACATTTTCTTTATTCATTCCTCTGTTGATGGACATTTAGGCTGCTTCCATGTCTTGGCTATTGTAAACAGTGCCACAGTGAACATTGGGGTGCGTGTATCCTTTCAGATCATGTTTTTAAGAGCAGATAATTTTAAAAAGAAGGAAAACAAGGCCAAAAAAATACATTAAAATATTTAGCCTCACTAGTAATCAATAACAATGAGATAATGTCTTTATCAAGTTAATAAAAATTAAAAAAAAAACAATAATGCTCAGGGTTGTTGAGGGTAGAACTGTATAGTCTCACAGGTGGCTAGAGGGAGCATAAAAGGTATGACTTTTCTGGGAAGCAAAATATAAGACAAATCTCAAAAATGAGCCGAGCATCTGATGTAGAATTTTATTTCTAATATTTATTTTGGGGAAATAAACAGAAGGGATACAGTCCATAGGGTTGCAGAGTCAGACACGACTGCAGCAACTTAGCATGAATGTTTAAGGCCAGATATAAAATTTTAATAGTATTGTTTACAAAGCTGAAAACGTCCAAGAGTTAATTAATGAATGTGATGATATTTCTATCCATTAAGTGTGCAGTCATTTAAAATTGTACCTATATGCATATACCTGGGAAGAAATTCATAATGCTAATAATAAAGTAGGTTCTGAAATTGTATAGTTTGACTTCAAATTTTTTTAAATTTATAACTATAGACATGAATGCTTACCCCCAAAAAAGCCCAAAATGTTAGCAGTGACAAAATTATGGATACCTATTCTATCCTCTGATATTTTCTATTTTTCTTTAATAAAGATGTACTATTTATGTAACAATATTTTAATAATTAAAGCATAATTGATATACAATATCATTCGTTTCAGCTGTACATCATAGTAATTATAGTCATTGAAATGGTCACTGTGATAAGTCTAAAAAATGTGGAATGCTTCACAAATTTGCTTCCTTACACAGGGGCTATTCTAATCTTCTCTATATCATTCCAATTTTAGTGTAAATGTTGCCAAAGTAAGCACTATAATAACATTTTAATGACTACTTTATGAACAGAAGTATTTTCACTCAAGGTTTTCTCTCCAAAGAATGAAAAAAATCAGAATGCAGGAGTGTGAGGATGTCCAGAAGATGAAGCTGAATGAGAATTGCATGTGTTCAAGAGTCTAACTTTCAGGAAAAACAATGAAGAACTTTTATACATGCTCCAGAAATGATTAATTCAGCAAAGATTTTTTTAGGTCATCATTTTATTCTATTTTTCTGGCTTAAAAAATTCTTCATCTGGAGAACTACACTTTCATAAATTGGGGGATATAGGATGAGATGGAGTGGGGAAATTCAAATATTTTCTGTCAGCAGCTTTACTTCTGTCAGTGTTTATCTCATCACCAAGGAAAAATGGTTCACAATAGTCTTCAACCATCAGAAATATCTCAAGATTTCAAATATACAGTAAGAACCATCATACAGATGCTTTTATAGCACCTTTCAAAATGTTAACATCAAACAGCATCTGTAATAACCTTATGTTGTGTTGTTAGTCCCTCAGTTGTGTCGGACTCTGCGACCCCATGGACTGTAGCCCACTAGGCTCCTCTGTCCATGGGACTTTCCAGGCAAGAATACTGGAGTGGGTTGCCATTTCCTTCTCCAGTGGATCTTCCTGACCCAGGAATCAGGCCTGGGTATCCTGCCTCACAGGCAGATTCTTTACCACCTGGGCCACCCAGGGAAGCCCATATAAGCTATATCAAAGCAGTGTGATTCATAGGTCATCATGAAATGCAGGTTTCCAAACTATACACAAAAGTGTCTGTTTTAGCCAAGGTTCTCAGTAGCAGTAGTTAGAAACCAATTCTCACGGATTTAAGCAGATCAGTAGTGGATTAAAAGGATATTGGGTTGCTTCTGCTGCTAAGTCACTTCAGTCGTGTCCGACTCTGTGTGACCCCATAGACAGCAGCCCACCAGGCTCCCCCATCCCTGGGATTCTCCAGGCAAGAACACTGGAGTAGGTTGCCATTTCCTTCTCCAATGCATGAAAGTGAAAAGTGAAAGTGAAGTCGCTCAGTCGTGTCTGACCCTCAGCGACCCCATGGACTGCAGCCTACCAGGCTCCTCCATCCATGGGATTTTCCAGGCAAGAGTACTGGAGTGGGGTGCCATTGCCTTCCCCAGGATATTGGGTTATACTTCCATAATTTTTGAAAATGATATTGAGTGCCTCACAGAATTGCTAGGAATGTTTGAAAAACTAAGCTTGAAGTCAAGCAGTAGGGATAAACCACCCACAGAACTGATCTGATGAAGGAGCTGGCTAGAATAACCAACCATCCTGGTTTTCCTGGGGTCGAATGATTTCCAGAGATTCAGAGGTTTCCATGCTAAGACTGGGTAAGAGCTATGCAAGCTGTGAGAAGAGGGTTCCCCCCGCACCCCCCGAGCCAGTGCCAGGGACATCAGGCTAGACCACACAGTCTGCCATTTGGCTACCTCTACACTGGAAATGGTAGATTGCAGTAATCTTTCCTGCCAGTAGATTAAGAGAGAGAGATGGTTGCTTGTATCTTCAGGTTTGAGTCAAAAGTACAGCAGAGATATCTGATTGAAAAGCCTGGGTCATGGGTCATATGCCTTTACCCTAGCTGCAAGGAAGGCAGAGAAAGATTATTTGACATCTTCTACTATGGGAGACATCTTTGCTTACCACCAAGGTTTACACAGTGAGGAATTCTCTAGATAGAGGAAAGCAGTGCAGGTGACCCAAATAATGACCAGTTCCCCTACAGAATCCAAATTATTAATCTTTTTAACTCTCTAACATTACTTGAGGACACTAAGGCAATCATTTGTCTTTTTTTTTTTTTTTTTGTCGATCAATTGGCTGACTATATTGACAGGATTCTGATTGGTTACATGTTAAAGAAAACATACAATACAAAATGCAGAAAAAGTTCATTCCGTCCCTTCCCACTAACCCCCCCCTTATGCAAACATAAACACTCCTAAACACTAAACCCTAAACACTCGTCATCGTGCTTTGGCCAGAACACGACTCAGAACCAAAGGTCAGGGTGACCAAGGATGAAACAGAAGGGGGCTGTGAGCAATGGGTTCATGGCTGTCACAATAATGCGAATGCTGTGAGTCTCCCACTGTGATTCAGTGGGTGAGAGAGGCACTGCAGCCTGATGACCAACAGTTGAGGGAAGAGCTGCCCCTCCCTTCTCTGGCCCCTCCGGCCTTCCCTTCCGCTCAGAACCAAGAGCACTCCAAACACAGTAAGGATATGGATGCTCCTGCTGACATTGTAGTTTCTTTGATTTAAATTAAGTTTTAAAAGTCAGACTAACAACATGTCACTGTAATACTATTACCTGATTACCTGATCACACAATATTAATTACCTGATCACACAATAGTTTATGTTTGCTAAAAATTTTATAACTATATGACAAACATAATCCTATATTTAGGTTGTAAAAAGTTTAATCCTCTGATTTTTATCCACCACAATGGATTGTTCCCTTTTCATTATTTTCTCAGGAGAAATCTTTTCTCCCTTTTGTTTTTAATATTTTTAATATGTCTAGAGAAGACAAATATTTGCCAAGGAGAAATGGATTTGAATGGAAAACTTTTATCAAGGACAAATGTTAAGAACAGTAATGGACAATGTGTCTGCGTAACTCTTTGGCCTTCACTCTTACATTTGTTGTGGTTAAGTGACTTGAGCAAAGGATTTCAAATCAGCACTTGTATACTTTTCGTAGCTGTTCATTTCTCTTGCAGAACGACCTGGAACAAACCCATTAAAATTTTTTTGTCTTATCTTCATATACTGAACTATAAAAGTGAAAATGCCCATAATAGATCAAAGATACAGTTTTTAACTGATTATAAACAACAAAACAACAGACTCAGAGCCTGGTCCTGCCTTTCATGGTGTAATTGTGCATTCTTGAGAATATCACTTAAATTCTCACATGTCAGTTTCTTTGATCTATAAATGATAATAATATCTATACTATTTCAAAATATATATGAGAAAAAGATTTTTAAAAGTATAGAACAATAAGTGCAAAGTGTTATTATTGAATGACTCTTTCAGGATTTAGTGCTAAAAATGCAGAATGCTTCCTTTTATTTTATCTGGAAAATATGTCTCTGAAAATAAATTTAAAATTATAGAAGCTAATAGATAAATCCTTTCACATTTATAGTTATCTTCTGCATGGTAGATTTTTAAGTGGTAATTATTAATTCAGTTTTCTTACACTTACCGTTTCCTAAACTCCATTTTTTCAAAAGCTTTCTGAATTATATTTATAGTCTCTGAAGTCCTGGGGATGCTCTTCTGTGGTTTTTTCTTTTTTTTAACCTAAGATGTCCAAGATAAGATTGCATACAAGAGACAACCATTAATACAGGAAATAGTAGCAAATGATTCTACTTAAAATAATTGCCCCCTAATGGAAGTATAGAATGTAAACTCCATTTATACTGAGAAGAACAAATGGGGAGGACGAGAATCTGTTGAAAGAGATTTGCTTGACAAATATACCATATCTACTTTGTGAAATTACCAAGTGCCTAAGGACTAGAAAAGTACTCACATGCCCCCAATGAAGAGGCTCCTTTGTTTCCTTGATAGCTGGCCCTTTGAACAGTGTCTGGATAATCTCACATTAACTCTCTGGAGCTGTAAATTTATAGATTAAAAATTGCTGATATAGGACAGCCATGTGATTAATCAAGATACCAGAAATATAAGCAAGCAGGCAAGAGGCATATTCTGGCAGCTTCATAACTGGGGCTTTTGGGTAGGGAAAGAATATCTCAATCCCACTCCTTTACAAAAGTCCTTTCTATATCTCAGCCTTCGCTGTCTAAACCTAAATAGAATTCCTTTCTATTTTTAATCCCCTTTCAACATAGTGAAAGCAGAATTTACACACCAGATTTTGCCTTTTATCCATCAGCACTTTAGTTGAAGACAAACTACACTGCCTGTTAATCTCAAGTGGGATAAACCCTTCTGACTTTTCTCTCACACCTACTTTAAGTGTGTTTATCACAGAAGTTTGGCTTAAGCAATTGGTTTGATTTGCAGAGCTAGTACTGCCTATTTCTCTGGGTGACCTTGGGCGAGCTCTCAGATTCTTTTCATAGAGAATGTGATATAGTTAATAAAGAACTATGTGATCTGTCTTGCTCATGATGAAAACTTTTTGTTGGTTGATTTCTTGATTGCGAGGCAGAGCTTAGATTCACAGTGCTGAAGAGAGTAGATCCTATTTGTAGAGTTAAATATTCAATTCAGGATTGTTAATACCTAAGAATATGACGGAATTTGACTTACTTCTTCATGAGGCTAAAACATGCAAAACCCTACACATTAATATGAGTAGAATGCAGGTGATTCCACACTATGTCCTGAAAGAACTATAAAGATGTGTAAGAAATAATCCCTGGTCACAAGGATATCACAGCCTAGTAATGACTTGCTACAATAACTTCTGACACATTTTTAAAAGATTCAGTTCAGGGTCTTCCCTGGTGATCCAGTCACTAAGATTCCATCCTCCTACTGCAGGGACCCCAGGTTCAATCCCTGGTCAGGGAACTAGATCCCACATGCTGCAACTAAGAGTTCCCAGGCTACAGCTAAAGATCCTGCATGCTGCAACAAAGACCCGGGACAGCCAAATAAATAAATAAAAGACTCAATTTAAAATACAATTGAACACAGGCATATATATAAACATAATTCATTAAAATGTACATCTGTTTTGTGCACTGTCTGTATGACTCTTTAACAATAAAATTATCTACAGATAAAAGCAAAACAAAACAAGAATACAATTGAGACTATTCACCATGTTCAAGGCATGGTTAAAAAAATAATAATTCCTATTGCAGTGTTCTAAATAATTTTTATGAAATATGATTATCAATTAAATTTTTGTCTTTCTTTTATAAAAGTCAGTAAGTTTTACAGGATATTTAAAACAGAGAAGAGTCCTAAGTCCTTCCACCTATCATTTCTCTGTTTCCAAAGACAATAACTCTCAACTCTTTGTGATTTTCTTCATATGAGCTTCCACACTGCAAATAAAACACTTGGATTGCTGGTAGCTCAGACAGTAAAGAATCAACCTGCAGTGCAAGAGATCTGGGTTTGATTCCTGGGTTGGGAAGATCGCCTGGAGAAGGAAAAGGCTACCCACTCCAATTTTCTTGCTGGGATCAGAGGAGCCTGGTGGGCTACAGCCCATGGAGTCTCAGAGTCGAATATGACTGAGTGGATTTCACTTTCACTATTGCTATACCATGTTCTTTCTGTTGTAGGGATTCTCTGTTGTTTTCATTCAGTTCAGTTCAGTCATTCGTCGTGTCTGACTCTGTGAGACCCCATGGACTGCAGCACGCCAGGCTTCCCTGTCCATCATCAACTCCTGGAGCTTGCTCAAACTCAAGTCCATCGAGTCGGTGATACCATTCAACCATCTCATCTTCTGTCATCCCCTTCTCCTCCTGCCCTCAATCTTTCCCAGCATCAGGGTCTTTTCTAATGAGTTGGCTCTTTGCATCAGGTGGCCAAAGTATTGGAGTTTCAGCTTCAACATCAGTCCTTCCAATGAATATTCAGAACTGATTTCCTTTAGGATTGACTGATTTGATCTTCTTGCAGTCCAAGGGACTCTCAAGAGTCTTCTCCAACACCACAGTTCAAAAGCATCAATTCTTCAGCACTTAGATTTCTTCATGGTCCAACTCTCACATCCATACATGACTACTGAAAAAACCATAGTTTTGACTATGTGGACTTTTTTGGTAAAGTAATGTCTCTGCTTTTTAATATGCTGTCTAGGTTGGTCATAGCTTTTCTTCCAATAAGCAAGTGGTCTTCGAATTTCGTGGCTGCAGACACCATCTGCAGTGATTTTTAGAGCCCAGAAACATAAAGTGTGTCACTGTTTCCATTGTTTCCAAATCTATTTGCCATTAAGTGATAGGATCTGATGCCATGATCTTAGGTTTTTTTGAATGTTGAGTTTTAAGCCAGCTTTTTCACTCTCCTCTTTCACTTTTATCAAGAGTCTTCCCTCACTCCATCACAATTAAACAGAGACACACACAATCATGATAAGTTCCCATTCCTCATCATCCCAATATAGTGATTAGATAAATGTATACTGTTTCTATTATGATTATATATGCTTTCAGAACAGTGATCAACTAGGGCCATTTTTGCAAAATATTTTGCTTTCTCTAGAGTTGATAACTTCTATGTAAGTTTAGTTAATATTCTAATCCCTAATTCAGTCAAACAGTCAGGTACTTAAATTCATTAATGTATACTATCAGTTTCATCTTCCTAAATATTTCTATCCCCAGCCTCTGACCTACTCCAGCTCGGATTTGTTGCATAGCTATGGTCCTAAGATCTCCCTTGGCAAACACCTTGGAGAATCCTTCACTCCTGTCCTATGAAGATGTCCTGATTGAAACACAACCTTCATTAAGTTCATGAGAAAGGATATATACATGGAAAATAAGTTTTTTGAGACCTTGCATGTCTGAAAATGCCTTTTCCCCCTTCTACTTGCATACTGAGTATAGGATTCTAGGTCGGAAATAATTTTCCTTCATGATTGTGAGGCCATTTCACTGTTGCTTTCTGCTTCTAATATTGCTTCTGAAAAAGCAAAAGACATTCTGATTCTTGAGTGTTGGTATGAAACCTCTCTCCTCTTTTTTGGAAGTTTGTAGGATCCTACCTTTTTCCCAGTGAAAATCCATGGTCATGTGTCTGGGTGGGGGTCTTTTTTTTCCATCCTTGATCATATATACCCAAGTAAGATTCTTCAATCTGAAAACTCATGGCTTTCAGTTCTAGGAAATTTTTGTAAATTATCTTATTAATTCCTTTCCAATTGTTTTCTTATTTCTTTCTGTCAGGAACTCCTATTATTCAGTTGTAAGACCTCTTGGACTTGTTCTCTGGATTTTTTTTCCCTCTCTCTTATTTTCTAGCTCTTGCTCTTGCTCTTTTTGCTCTACTTTCTGAAAGATCTCCTCAATTGGATCTTCCAAGCTTTCTGTTGAGTTTTTCATGCTACCATGACTTTCATTTCAAAGAATAATTTTTGCTGTCTGAATATTGTTTTTATGTAGCATCTTGTTTCATGAATATAACATCTTCTCTTTTAAGTTTTTTTTCTCCTTGCCTAGTTGCTATCTCAACTTTTTTTTTCTTTTCCTTTTTAAATATTCATTTTTATTTTTATCTGTTTTATGATTTCTTCAACTTTATGGTATTAAATTGATTGTTTGCTCATGTCGGACACTGAAAGCTGATTGAAAGCTTTGAGCATATGTCAATTTCAAGTTTTAGTGTGAAATGATATGGTTGAGTTGTTTTTTGTTTATTGAGGAATCCCTGAAGTATTATCTTTAGCTTTATTTATGCACTGTGATCCTCAGAGAAGGATCTTCCAACTTCTTGCCTAGAAGGTCTAGTCCTGACTGCTGGTATTTTGGAGTCAACTGTCGTAAGAGTACTTGCTCAGACACTCAGTCATGCCTGATTCTTTGCAACCTTATGGACTGTAGCCCACCAGGCTCCTCTGACCATGGGATTCTCCTGGCAAGAATACTGGAGTGGGTTGCCATTTCCTCCTCTAAGGGATCTTCCCAACCCAAGGATCAAACCTGTGTCTCTTATGTCTCCTGTATTGGCAGGCAGGTTCTTTACCACTGAGCCACCTGAGAAACTAGTGAGAGGACTTAGGATTCAGCAGTCAGCATGCACTCACATTTTCCCATGCTTGGTACAGTATTCAACATTCAACTGTGACTAATGACAGTCAGACCGGAGACCTCTCTGTTTTACCCTCTCCACAGAAAAAGTCTATAGTCTTTTGTTGGGGGCAGGGAGTAGATAATCAATCAGTAGCATGGACTGAGAAATAAAATCTAGCTGTGTATTTTATTATCTTTCAACTAACATTCCTTTTAAAAAATTCCCCCTATTTTTATTTCCATTTAAAGAGATATCTAGTCTTGCTAATTCCTGGCATTTTAAGCATTTCTGCAGCACAAGTCAGTTCAGTTCTTGGCTTTCCTCCTGTTAGTTTAGTAAGCTACTTTCACTGGACTCCTCTCAGTAACCACCAATCTATACCTGTCTGCTTCATAGCAGACAAAATGTCATTAATTTTGTTTATTCTCCTGTTTTCTAGCTTGTCAGTTTATGGCCTTATATTTTTTTAAAACCTAGTTTTACTGAAGTTTCGGGAAGGAGCAAAATTAGGTGTATATGCTCCCTTTTACTGAGAAACCCCCATTTATTTTTTTACTGGGAGACTACTGAATCAAAGGAATTTAATCCAAACCAGAATCATCAGAGAGACACCATCAAAAGCTAACATAGTTCTCCTCTTGTTCCAGTAGGAGCTAATGAAGAGAAAAAAACGGCATGTCGCTCCACACAAAAAATGAAGCCCCATTAAAATATGGGTAGGGTGAAGCATCACTAATCAATGACGTATTTTCTTCTACAATATTGATTTAGGCTGTACTATTAGTTAAAAATTAATACCTGTTTTTTATTAATAAACTTCATTTTTAGAGCAGTTATAAGCTCACAGAAAAATTACACAGAAAATACAGAGTTCCCAAATACCCTTCTCTACCCCCTGACCGTTTCTCCTGTTCTTAACCTCTTGCATGAGTGGAGTACATTGTTACAATTGATGAACCGATATTGATATGCTATTAAAGTCCATGGTTTCCTCTAAGGTTCATTCTTTGTGTAGTACAGGATTTTTTTGTTTGTTTTGAAAAATGCAATGTCATGTATCCAGCACTGTAGTGTCATACAAAATAGTTTTGGTGCCATAAAATACCCTTGCATCACCTATTCAATCCTTTTTTCCCTCTCTTCAAATCACACACAACTACTGACCATTTTCCTGTCTCCGCAGTTTAGCCTTTTCAAGAATGTCATATTGTTGACATTATACAGTATGCAGCCTTTTTATACAGACTTCTTTCACTTAACAATGTGAAACAACATTTAAGGTTTTTCATATCTTTTTGTGACTTGATAGTTTATGTCTTTTTATCAATGCAAAATAATCCACTGTATGGATGTACTACAGTTTGTTTATCCACTCACCTAGCAAAGAACATCTTGGTTGCTTCCAAGTAGTAGCAGTTATGAATAAAGTTGCTATAAACATTTGTGTATATGTTTTTGTGTGGACATGAATTTTCAACATATCTGGGTACCTAGGGCAATGTTTCTGAATTAGATGGTAAGATTATGTTTACTTTTTAACAAACTGCTAGACTGTCTTCCAAAGGGGCTATACTAGTTTGTATTCCCATCAGAAATAAATGAGAGTTCCTATTGTTCCTCATCCTTGTCAGCATTTGGTGTTGACAGTATTTGGAATTTTAGCCACTCCAATGGATATGTAGTAGGAAATCACTGTTGTTTTAATTTGCGGTGCCCTGGTGACATAATGTTGAGCATCTCTTCACATATGCTTATCATATGTATATCTTCTTTGGTGAGGTGTCTGGTCAGATCTTTTGCCCATTTTTAAACTGGGTTGTGGGACTTCCCTAGCAGTCTAGTGGTTAGGGCTGCTCACTTCCACTGCAGGGGTTGTGGGTTTGAGCCCTGGTTAGGGAACTAAGATCCCACATGCCACAGGGCAACTAAGCCAGGCAATGAAGATTCTGTGTGATGCAACTAAGACCCGATGCAACTAAATAAATTAATTAATTTTTTAAAAAAGAACAAGAAGAGTGGGGAGAGGTTCCATGAGTAATTTAATCAGTCCCTGAACTAATAAAATCAGCATGCCTACAATCACACTGTGGAAATATAAAAAAGGTCATCTGAACAGTAGACTCCATATGCTCCATTGGCATGAAAACAAGACTCTCATTCCCTTTTACCACCACTCCCAAACTTCCCAGCATGACTTCTGTGGCATTAAGCAACACTTAATATCAAGGTGAGGCCTCAAGTATGCTACTTAAAAATAAATGGCTCAAGCTTGGGGCATTTTATCAAATGGAGAGGTTATGGAAGATTTATCCAGTAAATTAAATCTCTGTGAGTATGAGGTTTTTCCAAATAGAAAAGATTACTAAAAAAAAGATTACATTACTAAAGAAAACAACATCTAGACTTCCCTGGTAGTCAGTGGACAAGAATCCACCTGCCAATGTAGATTCCAACCCAGGTCCGGGAAGATCCCACATACTGTGGACAAAGCCTGTGTGTGCCCCAACTTCTGAAGCCTGCATGCCCTACAGCCTGTACTCCACAACAAGAGAAGCCACTGCAATGAGAATCCTGTCCACTGGAACTGGAGAGTAGCCCCTGCTTGCTGCAACTAGAGAAAGCCCGTGTGCAGCAATGAAGATCCAGTGTAACTAAAAATAATAAATAATTTAATTAAAAAAAATCTCATCTCAATCTGGGAGATAAATTGCATGATCATTCAGCTTACAAGGGAAGTGAAAACAGTGCTCAAGAGTTCTCCAGAAAACCCTATTCTTACTCATGTAGACTACAAGAGTCCCCATTCTTTAAAAAGGAAAGAAGAGAGAGGTCATACAATTCGATTAAACATTCATACATGCATTAATAACAGAACTTCCTGAAATCAGAGATGCTAGAGCCATTGTTGCTCAAATAGCTGTCAGAGGCATTTTAAGCTATCAAATGGCTTTTTAACTAGATTATCTCATATCTCCCTGCTCGCTTTCACCCTGCCTGGAAAGTCCCTCTGAATTTGGAAGTTTTTCTCTGGTCTTTGAGAAAATTTCCATGCTCCAAAGGGCCAAATAACCTGCTACAGGAAGATCCCTAGATATTTAGATGATCTAATAGTTTATGTTTAGAACTAGGTCACAACATTCTTTTTTCCCATTCAGGTCCTCCTTCCTGTTACTATTTTGAATATTAAATAGAGTCTTCACTGAGAGGAACTGCCTAGTTTTAAGGCAGAAAAAGTCAATCAACAATTTCTGAGCAACCTCTATGTAGGTCTTTGGGTACAAAAGCTCACAATATAGTCAAACAATAAATACATTAAATAATTGCTTTTAAAAGCCATATTACACAAATAATATTGTGGAAGTACAAAATAACCCAATGATTTATGCAGTTTAGAAATTAAGCACAAAAGGAATTAGAGAAAAGGGAGCTGAATGTCTTAAGTATTGGAAGAGCTTTGGTTAAAAGGACAGATTCTCTATGTGTGTATGTGTGTGTGTTTGTGTGTGTACTACTTTGGTAGTAAAGTAATGAGAATATCTTTGAAGTACTCAGATTAAAATAGTACCTCTCAAGTTAAATTGTAGTTATCATGTTGACATTTTGAAAAAAAAAAGGAGTGATGAGAAGCAGAGTTGTACTATTCATAAACTCTAGCTATCATAAATCCAGCACTATTTAAAGAAACACAGGAAGGAACCATGGTAGGAAAGAGACATAAGATATTATTTTTTAAAGCAGATTAAGAAAACCGACTAGATCTTTTATAAACTAAAAAATACCATAATGGACATAAAAAACCCAAGGGAAAATTACTTAAGCTAGCTGATGATCATTTATAAAAAGAGCTTCATGACTGTGTCAAAGGATTGTTTGATAAATATAAAAGGAACGTAAATCTGAATTATTGGTTCTAGACAATAGAAATCAACTCTGGTTGATTCAAATAGAAAAAGAATTTATGGATGTTGGATAACTTACAGAATCTACTGAAGAACTGGAGAACCAGATCCTTAGGCTACCTAAACTTAAATGATGTTCATAATAATATTTCAGGACTGGCACAGGAAAGGCACCATTCCTCCTAACACAAAGCAGCATCTGCAACAACCTGTACCACCCAATACCACTAATACAAGACACTGTATCACCATAAGACATGTCTATCACTCTGCTCCAGGGAGTGGATCTTTCAGCAACTTCCCCTGAGTTCCTCACAGTCTCAGCCACCACTGCTGCTGTTACTGCTGCTGCTAAGTCGCTTCAGTCGTGTCTGACTCTGTGCAACCCCATACACGGCAGCCCACCAGGCTCCCCCGTCCCTGAGATTCTCCAGGCAAGAACACTGGAGTGGGTTGCCATTTCCTTCTCCAATGCATGAAAGTGAAAAGTGAAAGTGAAGTCGCTCAGTCATGTCCAACTCTTAGCGACCCCATGGACTACAGCCTACCAGGCTCCTCCGTCCATGGGATTTTCCAGGCAAGAGTACTGGAGTGGGGTGCCATTGCTTTCTCCACTACCACCTGCTAAATGTTTCAGGAGAGTGGCTCTGACTGGTGCTGGAAGAGCAGGTATCTGGAATAGTCAGCTTCTCTAATATAAGACAGAAACCCTGTATACTACAAGCATTAGTCATTCAGTCATGTTCAACTCTTTGCAACCCATGGACTGTAGCCCACCAGGCTGCTCTGTCCATAGGATTCTTCAGGCAAGAATACTGGAGTAGGTTGCCATTCCCTTCTCCAGGGGATCTTCCTGACCCAGAGATCGAACCCGGGTCTCCTGCATTGCAGGCAGATTCTTTACCGTCTGAACCACCAGGGAAGCCCATCCATATTACCAAAGAGCTTCAAATACTAGGCAGTCAAAAAGAAAAAAGCCAGTGTTACTGTAATTCACTCTGTAACTGCCCAATAGAAGCAAACACACTTCTTCCTATTGTTATATAACTAATTACTTCTGCTCAATAATAACTGTAACATATCCTTCAACAAATGGAAACCTGTTCTATCACCCCCAAATGGGGACATCATCAGTTGGTGCAGGGGGGTTTAACTATTATTAAAGCTGTATTGGAACACAGCCATTCCCATTTGTTACATATCATCTATAGCTGCTTTTGTTCTACAGTGTCAAATTTGAACAGTGGTAAGAGACTGTATGTCTCAGAAAGTCTAAAATATTTCCTATCAGACCATTTACAGAAAAAGTTTACCGACCATTGAATTAGTTCATTCAGCTCCAAGTCCACAGTTTCTGCGTAATATCTGCTGCTGCTGCTGCTGCTCCTGCTAAGTCACTTCAGTCGTGTCCGACTCTGTGCAACCCCATAGACGGCAGCCCACCAGGCACTGCCGTCCTTGGGATTCTCCAGGCAAGAACACTGGAGTGGGTTGCCATTTCCTTCTCCAATGCATGAAAGTGACAAGTGAAAGTGAAGTCGTTCAGTTGTGTCCGACTCTTAGCGACCCCATGGACTGCAGCCCACCAGGCTCCTCCGCCCATGGGATTTTCCAGGCAAGAGTACTGGAGTGGGGTGCCATTGTCTTCTCTGGAGTAATATCTATTATTCCTTTAATCATATCATTATCCCATCACAATATTCTAACCTCCAAACTAAATTATAAAGACAAATACCAACTACAAATCCAGTATAAAATGGTGGGGAAAATAGAAAACATTTTTTTAAATCTTCAAAGATAAATTTATACTTTCTTACTTAATTCAACAATTGTTTATTGAATACTTACCATGTGTACTCTTCCATATACTGGAGTTACGGTTGTGAACAAACATTATTAGGAGTGACAAGCAATAAATATCATTTAGATAGTGATGAGAAGAAAAATAAAACGGGTGGAGGGAGGAAATATATGAAGAGGAATAGAGTTGCAATTTTAGACAGGGTAACCAAAGACATCCTTGTTGAGGAGCTGACATTGAATAAAGACCTAAAGAGATGATGAGATGAGCTATGCAGGTATGTGGGGAAGATCAGTTGAGATAAGGGGAACAACATGCACTGAAGCTCTAAGGAAGAAAGCCAGTGTTGGAGAGAGTAGTAGAATATGAGATCAAAAGAGGGCAGATGACCTCAATGTTCACTGCAATACTATTTACAATAGCCAGGACATGAAAGCTACCTAGATGTCCATCGACAGATGAATGAATAAAGAAGTTGTCGTACATTTATACAAAGGAATATCACTCAGCCATAAAAAGGGATGTGTTTGAGAGTTCTAGTGAGGTGGATGAAACTAGAGTCTGTTATACAGAGTGAAGTAAGTCAGAAAGAGAAAAACCAATACCATATATTAACGCATATATATGGAATCTAGCAAGGAGATCAAACCAGTCCATCCTAAAGGAAATCAATCCTGAATTTCACTGGAAGGACTGATGCTGAAGCTGAAGCTCCAATACTTTGGCCACCTGATGAAAAGAACCAACTCATTGGAAAAGACCCTGATGCTGGGAAAGATTGAAGATAGGAGGAGAAGGGGACAACAGGAGATAAGATGGTTGGATGGCATCACTGACTCAATGGACATGAGTTTGAGCAAGCTCCAGAAGATGCTTGAGATCGCTCAAGGACAAGGAAGCCTGGCGTGCTGCAGTCCATGTGGTTGCAGCGTTGGACAAAACTGAGCGACTGAACAGGAACAATGGAATCTGAAAAAATGGTACTGATGAACCTATTTGCAGGGCAGGAATAAAGATGCAGACATAGAGAATGGACTTGTGGACACAGTTCAGGGAGGAGCAGGTGGGACGAACTGAGAGAGTAGCACTGAAACACATACACTACTGTGTCTAAAACAGATGGCCAGCGGGAATTGCTGGATAACACAGAGAGCTCAACCTGATGCTCCGTCACAACCTAGAGGGGTGGGGTGGGGTGAGGGGGTGAGAGGAAGGTTTAAGAGAGAGGGGATGTGTGTATACTTACGACTGATTCATGTTGTTGTATGACAGAAGCCAATACAACATTATAAAGCAATTATCCTCCAATTAAAAAGTAATACAAAATTTGAAAAAAAATTTAAAAAGAAGGGGCCAGATGATGTAGTCAAAAAGTTATTATGAAAATTTTAACTCTTTCTCTGATGTGACACAGCAGAGGAGAAAATACAGATCTATACTGCAGTTCTTTTCCCTGAAAATGGTTATGAGAGCATACGAGATATCTATGAACTTAATTCTTAGATGAAGATAGCACATTCTCTTTGTCTTTAGCAAGACAGTCACCAGATAGTCATTCTTCATTCCTGAAAGATATGAATCTTTGGTGGTCCTGCCTGTATTATCTCCTACAGTCTTCCATCACCTTATACCTCTGAATATGTCAATAACAGAAGCCCCAATAGATGGTCTCCACCTATAACATTCCTCCCCCCTTTTTTGGAGCAGCAATTCCTATTTTCCCCATATCCAAAATCAGTTACCTCAATAAATCATCATAATATCCCCCTTTTCTGGGTCAATTGGACCAATGGTAAAAGTAACCTAAAATGACCAGATAAAACTATTAAATTGCTCTTGTATTCCCTGTAGAAGCATTCTTCTCTTGCTTTCTTAGGTTAATAAATAATCAACACTCAGAGCTGCAGGTACAGGAAGCGAAAACATTTGAGGAGACTAGTATGCTTTCATTTAGAACACATTTATCAAGACTGGCATGGACTCTTTAAAACTATCAATGCTATAAAGTGAAAACAACGTAACTGGGGAGCCATTCTAGACTTCAAAATGTTGAGACATGACTACTAAGTGCAATGCATGATCCTTGATTGGCTGTTGTATCAGACTTTTTAAAAAAGCTATAAAAATATTATTGGAACAATTGAGAAAATTCAAAAATAGACTGGATATATATACAAATGTGAATTATCCTGAGTGTGATATGGTTATGTACTATATGTATCATAACTGATGAATGTTAAATTATTTAGGAATGGAGCATAATGATGCCTGCAACTTACTCTCAAAGGAACAGCAACAACAACAAAAATGTGTGTGTGTGTACATTAATAGTGCAACTGAAAGAGAAATAAAGCAAATGTAGCAAAATGTTTTTTGAGAGCAAATGTAGCAAAATGTTTGGAGAAGGAAATGGCAATCCACTCCATTGTTCTTGCCTGGTCACACAGAGTCGAACACGACTGAAGCGACCTAGCAGCAGCAGCAGCAGCAGCAGCAGCAGCAGCAAAATGTTAACAATTAGTGAATCTAATGGAGAAGGCAATGGCACCCCACTCCAGTACTCTTGCCTGGAAAATCCCACGGATGGAGAAGTCTGGTGGGCTGCAGTCCATGGGGTCGCTAAGAGTCCGACACGACTGAGCGACTTCCCTTTCACTTTTCACTTTCATGCATTGGAGAAGGAAATGGCAACCCACTTCAGTGTTCTTGCCTGGAGAATCCCAGGGATGGCGGAGCCTGCTGGGCTGCCGTCTCTGGGGTCGCACAGAGTCACACACGACTGAGCGACTTAGCAGCAGCAGCAGCAGTGAATCTAAGTATTTATGAGATCACTCAACAAATACTTGGGTGGATGGGAAAAGAGTATCGGACATTTTGTCTACCTGATTATTGAGCGCTTCCTCTGAAATCGGCATTTTTTAGTGAGCATTCTCATGGGACATACATATTCTAATATCCTGGGCCCACTCTAAAGAAATGTGCCCTCATACTGTTTTTCTAAAACTTCTTTTAAGCCACTCTTCAATTATTTTACTTCCAAGTCTCTGCCCATTCATCAAAACTATGAGTTATTGCCCATGAATCAGTGGACATATTTACCTTATGACATCTTTTTTTTCTAGGTGAAGTGAGCCATGCAATGTCCTGCTTAAAATTTAATTGATGAGGGGTAGGAGGGGCTCTCTCTTCCATTGCCCTTCACAATCACCTCTCCATAGAGCTATAGTCTGATCCTCCTCCCTAAAATCCAGGCTCATATATCCAACTGAAGACATTGTCACCTGGATGAATAATAGCTGTCTCAAATTCAACTTGTTCAAAATTAAGCCTCTGGTCTGTCACGGCTGAAGAGAACTGTTAGCCTTCTGGTTGTAAAACCTGAATAAATGTAAGTCAGGATGGGATTTTTTTTCTTCTCAGTGAATGAATATAGAGAATTCCACATGAAGCACTAGGTATGGGTTGAGGAAAAAGCAGCAGAAAAGAAGCTATTAATGTTATTTACTACTTTGCTTGTCCATGGCCATACATATATCACTTTCACTTGATGATGGAATACTGCTGAGAACATCAGACTTTATGGTTTGGTTTATGGAGGGCTCCTCAGAATTCATAGCCCTCTGATATCTTGAGGTCAAGTACTCAGTCTCTGCAAGAGACTTGTATAAAAAAAAAAAGAAAGAAAGAGTTTCTTATCAAAAATAACGTAGTTACTTGCCAAAAAGAGTACAGTTTTTCTCCCAGATTGTAGGATGCCTCCATTTTGATTTACCTATTAGAACTTTCCAGGCTTCTCAGGTGGCTAAGTGGTAAAGAATCTGCCTGCCAATGCAGGAGATGCAAGAGATATAGGTTTTATCTCCGAGTCTGGAAGATCCCCAGGAGGAGGAAATGGCAACCCACTCCAGTATTCTTGCTTGGAGAATCCTATGAACAAAGGAGTCTGGTGGGCTACAGTCCATGGGGTCACAAAGAATTGGACACGACTGAGCAGCTAAACAACATTAGAACTTACCATCATCTCCATACAGCTCTCAGACCTGCCTTAATCATTTAGAAAAACTGAGCTTGCTTTAGATCTCTCTCAAGTCAAGAACTTTTTGTGTTAACCTGAAACTGGGTCAGAGCAGCAGGCTCATGTGACACATGTTGCCTCTAAAATCCAAGGGGGCTCACCAGCGTTGTCTCTTTCTTAGTGGTAGGTAGAGAAGCAACCTGGTGTTCATTTAGAGAAAAATACCCCAACTTTTCAAGGCTAAAGTGCAAGTAGTTCTGTGCCAGTGGCTGCATTTGATTATTTTATATAGAGAGTATTCCAAAGTTTGTTAGGTGAATAATACCAGGACTTTAAAGCAAAATAAAATTATTCTCTCATTAAAAATATAGTATATAAAATATAGTAAAAATACATGTAATGCATGTCATTAATTTTTTTTTTTTTTTTGGCTTTGTTGGGTCTTCATTCCTTTGCGCAGGCTTTCTCTGGTTGCACTGAGTGGGAACTACTCTTCACTGCAGTGCAAGGGCTTCTTATTGCAGTGGCTTCTCTTGGTGCAGAGCATGGGCTCTAGGTGCACAGGCTTCAGTAGATGGAGCAACGCAGGCTCAGTAGTTGTGGCACGTGGGCTTATGTGTTCCATGGCACGTGGAATCTTCCTGGACCAGGGATCGAACCCACGTCCCCTGCATTGTCAGTTGAATTCTTATTCACTATACCACGAGGGAAGTTCTACATGTTGTTTTTAAAGAAACCGCCTGTGGCTTGCTATATTGATCCTGAGTACATATTGATCCCTGGTAGATACTGAGTGCATGATCATGAGATACCTGTTTCTATCATAAACTTAATATTATCTAACTACACACAAAGTAAAGTATCAGCACATCATAATCAAATGGAAGAAACATAAACAGGACTACAGCCAAGCCGGTCTAAAGGTCACAAGGAAGTTACACATGTGGTTTTGTCACACTGCCAGCATGTTTTTTCTGACTTCACTGCCATGCCTCCTACATCCCACTTCCATGGCCTCCCACTTCTGTTTGGTTCTGATCATTTGCTTGAGGAAATGCGGCAGGAATCTAACAAGTTCATAGAAAGTGCTGTATAATATAGTAGCTCTTGCCCTAAAAGGACTTCTATGATATTTGGTTTCATTTAGGTGAACCCTGAAGGACAGTGGCAAAGAAATATCCCCCTGTGGCAAAAACCTTAAGAATGATAACTTAGAGGATATTCTGTTCCATACAACTGAAAACATTTTATATGATATGAATTTTCCACATAGCATTGCTGCAGACAAAAGAGTCCATAGTATGACATCCATTGGATTTACAAATCTTATCTGGCATCTCATCACCCAGAAGCAGTTGGTACTGATCTTATAGAACGGTGACATGGCCATCAAAAACTCAGTTACTGAATTTGTCAAGTGGGGGATCATGCTGTATTGAGGTGTGAAGTTGACATGGTCCTACACAATGTAATAAATGCTCTAAACCTCTGATTAATATACGATACCCTAGGAATTCCCTGGAGGTCCAGTGGTTAGAACTCTGTGCTTTCACTGCCAAGGGTTCCGGTTCAATCTCTGGTTGCGAACTAAGATCCTACAAGCTGTGCAGTGTGGCCTATGTGTGTGTGTGTGTGTGTGTGCTTAGTTGCTCAGTCGTGTCTGACTCTTTGCAACCCCATGGACTGTAGCCCACCAGGCTCCTCTGTCCATGGGGAATCTCCAGACAAGAATACTGGAGTGGGTTGCCATGCCCTCCTCCAGGGGATCTTCCCAGCCCAAGGACCAAACCCAGGTCTCCCACATTGCAGGTAGATTCTTTACCCTCTGAAACACCAGGGATGCCCACATATATTTATTTTTTCTGTCTCTAGTCTCCAGGACTGGAGACAGCAGTTTGACAGTCAGCAGGTATCAAATGTAAAGGTGTACGAGAGGATTAATCCTCTGAAGGAGAGTGTAGACTGAACAACCAGCCAAAAACCATGCCGTGGGAAATCCCACAATCAGAGGCTTGATGGAATGAGACCAGACTGATGTGCAACTGTAATAAAAATCAATGAGTCATTTCTAGTTTTAAGTAGTATTTGGCAGCTCCTGACTCAGTCTCTCCCAACTGCTGCTTAAAACACATAAAAAGACAAAGAAAAATGATAAAATTTATACCAACACAGAGCATGAAGATGGACAGGTGGCTTATTACCAAGAGGAATCACCCCAATTTATGAGGTCAATGGAGTTGAATTCAGAAAAACAGTTGGTGGCATGCCCACATTCTGCTTCATGATTAAGAGCAGATCCAATCATGTAGGAAAAGGTAGGATGTCTGAGCATCCCTCTCCCATTGTCAATTTGCTGACCCAGAAAGCCAGGATCCATACAGAGCTGCAAACTGAGCTATCAATCTTCTTTTGCCTCCAAAAATCCCAAATCATGCTTTCTGGTTATAATACTATTAGAGGCTAGCCTCTTTCTCTGTATGTCGGAAGATAGCAACTTCCAAAGTTCATCGGGGAAGGATGGGGTAGGAATGGAGAAGCAGGTAGTGGTCCACTGTGCTCTAGCAGATTTGTCTGTATGAACAAAGTCTATAGACAGAGTTCTGGTCATAATGTTTTCTGAGCTGATAGCAGATCATGAATTCCACTAGTTTGTTTCGTCAGAGAATCAGTTAGTTCCTATCCCTCAGGCAGAACATAAATAACATTAGGTTCACAGTGTCCCATTGCCATAAAGCAGAGCCGGGTAAGAAGAAACACTGGGAATGGCCCTGGCCATGGGCATACTAATCTGGGCTCTAGCTTTAGCTAAGTAATCTAAGTGAATGTCTTAGTCACTCAGTCACGTCTGACTCTTTGCAACTCCATGGACTGTAGCCTGCCAGACTCCTCTGTCCATGGAATTCTCCAGGCAAGGATACTGGAGAGGGTAGCCATTCCCTTCTCCAGGAGATCTTCCCAACCTAGGGATAGAACCCAGTTCTCCTGCATTGCAAGTGAATTCTTTACCATCTGAGACACCAGGGAAGCCCCAAGGATCTAAGAGTAGAGCCAAAGGAAATCCATACTTCCTCCTATATGAATCATATACAGTTGAGGATGAGAAAATAAAGAGTGGGAAAAACTTTCCAAACTGACTTAAGGTCTTCATAATTCCCACCAAATCTAGCACTATGAAAAGCTATCACATGCTCATGTGTTTTATTTCCTCAGGTTAGCATTCCTGGCTTTGTCTTCAGAACCTACTAGCTAAGGTCAATCTTTTTTTTTTTTTAATCATTATTTATTTATTTATTTTATTGTTGGCTGTGCTGGGTCTTGGTTTCTGCCTGCAGGCTTTCTCTAGTTGCAGTGAGCAGGGGCTACTCTTTGTCATGGTGCCTGGGCTTCTCACTGTGGTGGCTTCTCTTGTTGCGAAGCACAGACTCTATAGGGGTGTGGGCTTTAGTAATTACAATTCATGGGCTTAGTTGCTCCATGGCATGTGGAGTCCTCCTGGACCAGGGATCAAACACATGTCCCCAGCACTGGCAGGCAAATTCTTATCTACTGTACTACCAGGGAAGTCCACTAAGGTCAATCTTCTCTGATAATCTTTGAAAAAGATCCAGTTCTTGGTTTACCTTCCCCTACAGATTTCACATCTCAGATTATTGTCTACTTTTCAAGGTTGCCAGGGATCGAACCTGGGTCTCCTGTACTGCAAGTGGATTTTTTACCTCTGAGCCACCAGGGAAGCCCAAGCATTGAGTAGATTAAAACAGATTACTTCTAAGTGACCAAAAATCATGTAGTCCTCCTTCAGAGTTTCCACTGTAATAGAGTTTGGAACAAATCTGCAGTGATTCCCTCATAGCTCAGTCAGTAAAGAATCTGCCTGCAATGCAGATATAGGTTCGATTCCTGGGTTGGAAAGATCCCCTGGAGAAGGAAATGGCAACCCACTCCAGTATTCTTGCCTGGAGAATCCCATGTACAGAGGAGCCTGGCGGGCTACAGTCCATGGGGTCTCAAGAGTCGGACACGATTTAGGGACTAAACCAACACCACCACCAGCACTGTAACAGAGTTTGTAACAAATTTGCAGGGATAACATTTGAAATCCAAGCTATGGTTTAAGTATGAAGCAAGCATGAACCACTGAGTTTACGTGTGATGTTAAGAGAAGAATGAGAGGCTTCAGAATGCCATTCATGTTCATTTCTTTAAAGAAATCTTGTATATATTCAACTAAGTAAGAAAGAAAGAAAAATAGGAATTCCAAATGAGGAAGCTGTGCTGTAAAATATGGGCAGCGGAAATTAAAGCCCATTAAACATTATTCATTCATTTAATTAATAAGTATTTATTCAGCTGTTACTATGTAATAAACATTGGAAATGCAACAGTGAAAAAGACTTGTCCAGGAACTTGTGGGAAATAGAAAAAGAAAATTCAACAAATAATCACAATCATGTGTGGCAATGAAGCTGACCTCCTATTTTAGGAGTCAAAGAAGTCAAACCAGAGGTGAAATTTTAACCAAGACCTAAAAGATTGCTAAGAATTAACCAGGCAAACAAGAAGAGGGGACAGTGTTCTAGAAAAAATAAAGAACTCTTATAAGCCTTAGAAGCAATAGAGGACACTTGAAGAACAGAAACATGTTCACTTGCGAGCTCTTTGGGGGTCCAGTTAGGACTCTGCAGTTTCACTGCCAAGGGTGCGGGTTCAACCCCTGGTCAGGGAACTAAGATTCCACAAGCTGCACCATACAGTATCAAAATAAAACAAAACATGTTCACTGTAGGTGGAACTTGGACACCAGGCTAGAGAAATAGTCTGGGCCTGGTGCTGGGGTCCAGCCCCGGCTGATCCAGGGAGTTCGAAGCGGGGACGGCATCGGTGAGGATCAGGATACAATAGCTTCAATTAGATATTAATTAGAGATGTAAAGAGTAATAGAATGAGGATAGCTCAGTAGGAAAATTCAGTGGAGAAAAGAGGCTGAGTAGCTTGGTTTACGCGGGAGACCAATAAAACTTCAAGACAAGAAGTTTGCACCACTTACGTAGGCCTCAGGCATCCTTCCCTTCTCCCAAAGGAGAGGAGACACTGAGGCCTCCCCGGTCGGATCTTAGAAGCCCAGGCATAATTAGTAAGCATGGCAGGTTCTGCACTCCAGGTGGAGACTCAGCCAGAGTTTGAGAGAGAGAGAGACATGGGGAGACCAGTCTTTCGAGGAACTGATCCCAATTCTTTATTTTCCATGGTCTACTTTTATACACTGAGTCACGTGGGGTCAGCAGTCCTGACTTTTATCAAAGTCAGGTGCTTCATACAAATGTATACAGAGGTCTTAGGGGTGTTACATCATCTTCTGGCCAGGGGGCCTGCTGACAATTTATGACCCTCTCCTTGTGACAGCTGTCAGTCAACCAGAACACTTATTTCTCCAGGGGTGATTATTTTTGAAACAGACACCACCTTCTGAAGGTACCAGACAAAGTTACATTCCTATAGGGTGAGGGTGTAGTGGGTTTTAATTAAGGAAATAATTTACTTAGCCTAAGGTCCAATGTGATTAATATCAAAGGTTAATATTTATTTCTTCTATATATTCATTAACGTGTATAAGGGCAGGGGATGTGGAAACTTAGCAGTAAACATTGGCTCAACAAATGAAAAACCCTTCACCAATACAATTTCTAATCAGCCCATTATACTTATACTAATAATTTTCTAACTTCTCTAAAGAACCTATTTTTAGAAGGTTTAAAGCATCTCATGCCTCTCACGGGTGGGAGGCTGTGAGCAATCACATGTGGCTGGACAAGCCTGTCAGGCAGGCTAGAGAACCTTCAGAGGAGTTTGTAGGTTGAAACACTCCTATCACGCCCAGGAGTTTTTATTAACTGGAGCTCTAAGTTAACTCCTTCTCTGAAAGAGGTGGTGGGGGACAGCCCCCCGTAAAGTCAGAGGTGTAGGTGAAAGCACAAAGTAGTAAAGTAGGCAGGCTCTGGTTATGGGGGTAGATGCTCGAGGATTTCCAGGGGGACTCCTGAGGCTCGATCCTGCCTTTGCGTATGTCGAGCCTCCTTCCTCATGACCTTTGCCACAGGCGGAGTGCCTCACGCCGGCCCCCAACAGCCTGGATAATGACTCAGTTCAGTTCAGTCGCTCAGTCATGTCCAACTCTTTGTAACCCCATAGACTGCAGTACGCCAGGACTCCCTGTCCATCATCAACTCCTGGAGTTTACTCAAACTCATATCCATTGAGTTAGTGACACTGTCCAACCATCTCATCCTCTGTTGTCCCCTTCTCCTCCTGCCCCCAATCCCTCCCAGCATCAGGGTCTTTTCCAGTGAGTCAGTTCTTTGCATCAGGTGGCCAAAGGATTGGAGTTTCAGCATCAGCATCAGTCCTCCCAATGAACATTCAGGACTGATCTCCTTTAGGATGGACTGGTTGGATCTCCTTGCAGTCCAAGGGACTCTCAAGAGTCTTCTCCAATACCACAGTTCAAAAGCATCAATTCTTCGGCGCTCAGCTTTCTTTATAGTTCAACTCTCACATCCATACAAAACTACTGGAAAAACCATAGCTTTGACTAG
The DNA here is from genome assembly GCF_029378745.1 of Bos indicus. Taxonomy (NCBI): domain Eukaryota; kingdom Metazoa; phylum Chordata; class Mammalia; order Artiodactyla; family Bovidae; genus Bos; species Bos indicus. The sequence continues at coordinate 56,230,313 of NC_091775.1, read as the reverse complement.
ACAGACCTTTGTTGGCAAAGTAATGTCTCTGCTTTTGAATATGCTATCTAGGTTGGTCATAGCTTTTCTTCCAAGGAGCGTCTTTTAATTCCACGTCTGCAATCACCATCTGCAGTGATTTTGGAGCCCCCAAAAATAAAGTCTGTCACTGTTTCCACTGTTTCCCCATCTATTTGCCACGAAGTGATGGGACCAGATGCCATGGTCTTAGTTTTCTGAATGTTGAGTTTTAAGCCAACTTTTCCACTCTCCTCTTTTACTTTCATCAAGAGGCTCTTTAGTTCTTCTTCACTTTCTTCCATAAGGGCGGTGTCATTTGCATATCTGGGGTTATTGATATTTCTCCCAGCAATCTTGATTCCAGCTTGTGCTTCTTCCAGCCCAGAGTTTCTCATGATGTATTCTGCATATAAGTTAAATAAGCAGGATGACAATATACAGTCTTGACGGACTCCTTTCCCCATTTGGAACTAGTCTGCTGTTCCATGTCCAGTTCTAACTGTTGCTTCCTGACCTGCATATAGATTTCTCAGCAGGCAGGTAACGTGGTCTGGTATTCCCATCTTTTGAAGAATTTTCCACAGTTTGTTGTAATCCACAAGGTCAAAGGCTTTGGCGTAGTCAATAAAGCAGATGTTTTTCTGAAAAATCTTTTGTTCCAGATGGATTTTGGCTATTTAATCTCTGGTCCCACTGCCCTTTATAAACCCAGCTTAAACATCTGGAAGTTCATGGTTCACGTATTGCTGAAGCCTGGCTTGGAGAATTTTGAACATTACTTTGATAGCGTGTGAGATGAATGCAATTGTGTGGTAGTTTGAGCATTCTTTGGCATTGCCTTTCTTTGGGGTTGGAATGAAAACTGACCTCTTTTCCAGTCCTGTGGCCACTGCTGAGTTTTCCAAACTTGCTGGCATATTGAGTGCAGCACTCTACAGCATCATCTTTTAGGATTTGAAATAGCTCAACTGGAATTCCATCACCTCCACTAGCTTTGTTCATAGTGAACAAAGTGGGCTTCCTAAAGCCCACTCGACTTCACACTCCAGGATGTCTGGCTCTAGGTGAGTGATCACATCATCATGATTATCTGGGTCGTGAAGATCTTTTATTTTATATTTCTTCCGTGTATTCTTGCCACCTCTTCTTAATATCTTCTGCTTCTGTTTGGTCCATACCATTTGTGTCCTTTATTGAGCCCATCTTTGCATGAAATGTTCCCTTGGTATCTCTAATTTTCTTGAAGAGATCTCTGGTCTTTCCCATTCTATTGTTTTCCTCTGTTTCTTTGCATTGATCACTGAGGAAGGCTTTCTTATCTCTCCTTGCTATTCTTTGGAACTCTGCATTCAAATGGGTATATCTTTCCTTTTCTCCTTTGCCTTTCACTTCTCTTCTTTTCACAGCTATTTCTAAGGCCTCCTCAGACAACCATTTTGCCTTTTTGCATTTCTTTTTCTTGGGGATGGTCTTGATCCCTGCCTCCTGTACAATGTCACGAACCTCTGTCCAAAGTTCTTCAGGCACTCTGTCTATCAGATCTAATCCCTTGAATCTATTTGTCACTTCTACTGTATAATGGTAAGGGATTTGATTTAGGGCATACCTGAGTGGTCTACTTCCCTGGTGGCTCAGAAGGTAAAGCGTCTGTCTACAATGCGGGAGACCTGGGTTCAATCCCAGGTCGGGAAGATTCCCTGGAGAATAAAATGGCAATCCACTCCAGTACTCTTGCCTGGAAAATCCCATGGATGGAGGAGCTTGGCGCAGGCTACTGTCCATGGGGTTGCAAAGAGTCGGGCACAACTGAGCGACTTCACTTTCACTTTCTTTACTTTGAGTGGTCTAGTGGTTTTCCCTACTTTCTTCAATTTAAGTCTGAATTTGATAATACAGAGTTCATGATCTGAGCCACAGTCAGCTCCCGGTCTTGTTTTTGCTGACTGTATAGAGCTTCTCCATCTTTGGATAAGCCATACCAAGAGGGTTGGCTTTTATCCCATAGGTAGGTTGAAAGATTATGGAAAAGTTTAACAGGAAAGAGATAATCAGACTTGAGAAAATCTGATTTGAGAAAATTCAGGAAAAAAAATTATCTAATGGATTGAACTATAATGCAGGTAAAGTGGGTAGATTCAGAAGATACTGACCAAGAAAAGACATTTAGGAGACAGAACTGTTAGGTAGGTAGAATAGGGAAAAGGAGTCCAAAATGGTGGTGGCTAAAAGACAAGGAAGGTCCGAGGACCAGAGTGAAGACTTCAGGCAGAACAAACAGCACTCCTGGCTAAGCCCAATTTGCATAGGGCAGGCCCAGGTGGAGGAAAAAACATATAAAAGGAGGAGCCAAAGCGCTTTCTCTTGGACTCTCTCTCCCACGTGCATGCGCTCTTTTCTTTCTCTCTCTCTCTCTCTCTCTCTCCTGCTATCTTCTAAATAAAATAGAGCTGTAACACTGATTTGCCTAAGAGCTGTAGCACGGTTTGTCCAAGACCTGAGAGCTGTGACGTGCCGAGGGCTTTAATGTCCGTTGCTCCACATCTTTGTTGTGACGAGACAAAGAACCGAGGAACATACACTCGCGTGACAGAACCAGTAGGATATTGTGAATGATTAGATACTGCAGAAAAGGGAGAGGAGGAATTAAGACTACTAAGTTTCTAGCAGGGGCTACAAGGAACCTACACATCATGGTGAAGACCCTATATGCCACAACTAAGACCTCACACAGCCTAATAAACAATTTTTTTAATTTTATTAATTAATTTTTTTTGGCTGCACTGGGTCTTTCTTACTGCACACGGCCTTTCTCTAGTTGTGACGAGCAGGGGCTTCTCTCCAGTTGTGGTGCGTAGACTTCTCATTGTGGTGGCTTCCATGCTCAGCAGTTGTGCACAGGCTTAGTTGACTCCATGGCATGAGGAATCTTCCCAGACCACAGATCAAACGCATGTCCCCTGCATTGGTAGGTAGATTCTCAATCACTGGACCACCAGGGAATCCAATAAATAAAATTTTTTTTTAATAAGTAGAAAAAGATTAATAAAAACATACTGACAAATGAGACAGATGATGTAATTACTAGACAAGCATATAAAAATTTATTATAACTATATTCCATGTGCTCTACAGGGTAGAGGAAATATTGAATAATAAATACAAACACAGAAAATAGTAAAAAGATACAAATTGAACTTCAGAAGATGGAAACGGCAGTAGTTTAGATGCTGCAGATGAAGGTTTTTGTGAACTTGTAGGGACAGTGATAAAAATTATCCAATACAGTTTTTCTATGTATATGTCCAGATTAAAAAAAAAAACAAAAGACGGGAAAATGAACAGAGAATAAGCTGTGAGATCATTTTAAGCAGCCTAAGATAAATGTAATTAGAATCCTTGAAGGAGATTTAACTTTAAATGTGAATAAACATCAAGAATCATCAGATATTTCAGGATAGTCTCTAACATGGAACAGACCAATAGAAATACTCCAAATGGAACTTGGAGAAAAATAGGTGATGGGGAGAAAAACAATTCCTATTTTTTTTAAATTAGCTTATTTTCAAAGATATAAAAGAGATAGCATCCATGAAATGAGATGACAAATCTATTTTTAAAAAGGATGACACAGAGAGCAACAAAATATTTTAGGAAATAGATAATATAAAAATAATTTTAAATACATAGGAGAATTGAAGATAAAATTGATGAAATCTCCCAGAAAATAAAAACAAAAACTGAAGGAAAATGAGAGATTTAAAAAGTAAGAAAATTTAAGGGTCAGTTGTGCTCTGATACCCAAATTTGGAAAGAAATGAAAAAGAATAAAGCATGTAGGAAATTATTGAAGAAATAATACAAGAACATTTCCTATAGTTGAAGGACAAATTTTAGGACTGAATGAAACTCATTGAGTACCCAGCACAATAACTGAAAAAGACCCACATCAAGGCACATCATGGTTGAATTTCAAATCTGGGATTAGGAAAAGATTATAAGAGCTCTTAGAAGGAAAACAAAGTCACATGCAAAGAGTTAAACACCAGAATATCTTCAGAATTTTCAGTAGCAACAGTTGAAGGTAGAAAACAATGAAGCAAGAACAGTATGGGGGAATATTATTTCTAACCGAGATATCCATCCCTGCGAAGCTAGTGGTCATGTGTACGGATAGAATTAAGACATTTGTGGACAAACAAGTCCACATATACCCTGCTTCTCATATACCCTTTCTCAGGAAGCTGTGAAGAACGTATCACCAAAAAGATGGAATGAACCAGATGGTACATCAAACTGGGTAACTGAAGACAGTTTAATAAAGGGACTGTTCAGAAGGGCATGGACAGGGCTTAGGGAAAGCAATAAGGTGTAGAGTAGTACTCTGGACCTAGTAACGCCTCTGGGCCTGAAAGGGCAAGGGGCAGGAGTGGTTAGTGAAACCAGAGATAAGAGACAGCGCTATCTGGTGGAGACTACCAGACAGGAGTTGTGACTTTAGACAGAGGGAAGGAGTCAGGAGAATAAATACTCCATTTTCAGTTTCCTCCCTCACATCAAATGCTGAGCCTCCAATTAGCCAAACCCTAACAAAAAAACAAAAAGAATGGCTTATCTCAGAGTTATTGCAGATTTGGCTCCAGACTACCACAATAAAGCAAGTATCACAGCAAGTCACACATACTTTTTGGTTTCCTAGGGCATATAAAAGTTATGTTTACACTATACTATAGTCTATTAAGTGAGCAATAGTTCTGTGTCTTAAAAAAAAAAGTATGTACCTTAATTTAAAAATGCTTAATTGTTAAAAAATGCTAACCATCATCTGAGCCTTCAGTGAGTCATAATTTATTTTGCTAGTGGAGGGCTTGAAATAATCTAAAAATTATGAAAATGTGATATCAAAATACCAAGTGAGTAAATGCTGTTGGAAAAATGGTGCTGATAGACTTGCTCAATGCAGGGCCGCTGTAAAACTTTAATTTGTAGAAAATGTGTTATCTGCAATGTGAAATAAAGCAAGCTATGCCTGTATATAGCAGAGTGGCAAAGGGGGGAGAGGAGTTGAGGGCAGAATCTAGAATATTGGATATCTAGTATAGCGGGAGATACAGGACCCAGGAAATGGGATCCAATACAGCAGCAAGGCTTCCTGGGTGGTGCAGTGATAAAGAATCTGCCTGCCAGTGCAGGAGACTCAAGAGATATAGGTTTGATCCCTGGAGTGAGAAGATCCCCTGGCGTAGGAAATGGAAATCCATTCCAATATTTCTCAGCCATAGAAAGGAATGAAACTGGGTCATTTGCAGAGATGTGGATGGACCTAATGACCATCATACAGAATGAAATCAGAAGGATAAAAACATTGTACATTAATGCATATATGTGGAATCTAGAAAAATGCTACAGATAAACCTATTTGCAGGACAGGAATAGAGACACAGATGTAGAGAATGGACTTTTGGACAAGGTGGGGAGGAAGGAGTGGGTGGGATAAATTGGGAGATTGGGATTGATGCAAATACACTATTGTGTGTAGAATGGATAGCTAGTGGGAAGCTTCTGTATAGCACAAGGAGCTCAGCTTGTTGGTCTGTGCTAACCTGGATGGGTGGAATGGGGAGTGGAATGGGAAGGAGGTCCAAGAGAGAGGGGACATATGTGTTCATATAGCTGATTCACTTCGTTGTACAGCAGAAACTAACACAACATTGTAGAGCAACTATACAACAATTTTTTAAAAAGATATAGCAGTATAGACATGTTATTTAGACATTTGAGTGTAAATACCACAACAGCCAGCTTAAAGATTTGAAAGCAGTGACTCACGGAAATGGAGGGAGGAGGGTAATCTTGGAGGAAAGACAGGTCCAGAGATCACATTTTTCATTAAAATCCTTATAATATAATTTGACTTTTTAAACTATGTACATCCTATACTGTGACAAAAATTTAGATTAAATAAAAACCCTGAAAACTGAAGATTTTTCTTTTACTAAAACAAAATTAAAATGTAGCCAACTCCTTTATATAAGTATAGCAAAATACACAAAATCTTGTTTGTCTGATCTTCTTCCACTTCTATGGTTCCAAATTTCCTCTTCTTGGTGCTCTACTCCCTCAGATTTTATTAAATGAAAATTATTTGCCACTTTCACAAAGAATGAGGAAAAACAAAAAATGGCAAGTATAAAGAGGCTCAAAAGAATAGGAGTCTTGGGCAAGTCTTTTGGGCTAAAAATTGTTAGAACATGAGATATGAAAATGAATTCTAGAATGTGGGGATCTTCTTCAGAAATTTCCTTCCTTGAAAGAAAAAATTTTTATTAAACAAATACATTCTGGAGATGCTGTTAAGTATGGCAACAACCAGTCCTTCGGGGCATTCACTCAGCCAGTGAATTCAATATTCAAGACAAACCTAATGCTTAAGCTAAACTATAATAAAAAAAAATAATAATAATAGTAAAAGCTAACAGTAACTGAGCAGTTGCTAAGCGATAAGCATTGTGCTGAGTCCTTTATTTGCATTACATCATTTCTATCCTCACAGTCATCCTAGGAGTTAGATTTGACTATTTCTCCATTCTGCATATGGGAAAATCTTTAAAAGGATGAGTAACTAACTTATTCAAGGAAATGGCAGTCTGGATATAAACTCAGATCTGTCTTACTCAAAAGCCAAAGCTCTTATAAACTTCCAGTATACTTCAAACAAAACCGAAACTGACAACCAGGGGAAAGGGGGAATGGGGAAAGATTAGAAATCACTCTGGCTGTCAAGCCTCAAGGTAAGCCTCTAGGAGTGGAAGAGGAAGTTACTGAGGACCAATTAAAACTGCAAAAGAATGATATTACTTTATAAAAGAATGCCACTGTAGACTGTTACATGAGAACTATTAGAATAAACCAAAATACAGGTAAATTAATTCACCAAACATTTATGGAGTGACCTCTGAATTGGTTGCTGAGCTAAGTATTGGCAATATAATTTCTTCATATATAATACAATATACTTAGAAATAAAGATTTGTTGAAGAGCCAGTACAAAATTGAAAGCCCTTTGTGATCCTAAGAACAATAAATTATCAGTCTCTTAGAAGAAATTAATTGTTATACTATGGCTGTTTCAGTAGAGGGCACTAGGCGATCAAGATGGTTTTGAACTTCAGGTGGCAAAATAGTTAATAGATGCATATTTTTAGAACTGCGTAGTCATTACAGTAAGTCCCCTACCTATGAACCTTCAAGTTGCTAACTTTCAAAGATGTAAACATGTGTGCCAGTCCCTATATGCCAGCTTTTGTACTGCACTACTGTACTTTTCAAGGTACTGTACTATAAAGATTTTAAATGTTCTACATTTATGTTTATTTTTTATGTATGTATTATTTTTGCAAAAAGTGTTATAAACCTATTACAGCCCAGTACTATACAGCTGATTGTATTAGCTGGGTACCTAGGCTAACTTTGTTGGATTTAGGAACAAATAAGACTTATGAAGGTACTCTCAGAACGGAATATGTGGGGACTTACTATATTTTAAAAAGCATATCAAGTCATGAACCAAAGAAAAGAGGTTTTATATATGAATATTGGTGAGATCACTAAGGTTAATATTCTAGATGCTTGCATAGTTACAAATTTCTGTAATTGAGTGATTCTGTTTATAATATGATTTTCACTACTTATTTGCAAGTGTCAGGACCACCAGGAAATGTCAGTTTAGCACCTAGTACTTATGAGAGAGATAGCTTAGGGTAGTGGAATAAACTATGGACCAGAAATCAAAAGGCTAGGGTTTGAGAGCACTTACCTACCTCCATCTCTCGCCTGCCCTCACCCCATCAGTTCTTATTATATAACCTGAGGGCAAACTGTGTTATTTCAGGTTCCATACATCTAAAATATTGATAATTTTGCTCCTGTTTAGGAATGTAAAAGTGTGTTGCAAAGCGCTGTAAATATGTAAGGTAGGTACTACAAAGTGTAAAAAGTCAAGCTGTTAGAAAAAAATTCCAGAAACTAAATGCAATATACCCTTTTGATTCCAGGTCTACAGAGATTGGCTTTAGAACCTTCTGACAATAGTGTTCATCTTGTTAGTGTAGACAAAGATAAAAGTCAGAAATCTACTATCACAATTTCAGAATACTCTCTCCCCTCTTAAGATTCTGCAAGTCTCTTTTTTTTCCTCCTCAATCTTGAAAAAGTACAAGTTAAATAATGAAGGTTTGATAAGAGATCTTTTTATCATGTAATCATCTCTATCAACAGAAAAACTTCCATTAATTTGCACAGACAGATTTCCCAGTTTTGGGGGAGAAAAACACATCCATCTGTACACTTTGCACTAAACATACACATGCATACACACACCCCATTTGCATGCCTAATTAGCAGTATGGTCACTCAGCATCACTTCCAAATGCCTTGATGAGTAATGTTTCCATTAACAAATTCATAGGATATGATTATGTTCTAGTTATCTATAAGAAAACTGAGGAACAGAAAGATGAAATTATTTACTTAAAATGACATAGTGTCAATCATGGACATTCACCTTCTAATCATCCTGGAACCCCTTACTATCTTGAAAGTCCCTTGGACAGCAAGGAGATCAAACCACTCAATCCAAAGGGAAACCAACCCTAAATATTCACTAGAAGGACTGAAGCTGAGGCTCCAATACATTGGCCACCTGATGTTTAGAGCTGACTCACTGGAAAAGACCCTGATGCTGGGAAAGATTGAAGGCAGGAGAAGGGGACAATAGAAGATGAGAAGGTTGGATGGCATCACCAACTCAATGGACATGAGTTTGTGCAAATTCCAGGAGATGCTGAAGGATAGGGAAGACCTGCATACTGCAGTCCATGAGGTCGAAAAGAGTCAGACACTATTTAGCAACAGAACAACAACTGGAATCACATGGGAGTATTGAAAAATTAGCATTCTAAGTTCCATTCTGTTTATCTTATTATTCATTAGGTTATGAAATTAACAAATATATTCCGAATAGCTACTATATGCCAGGCTCTGCGGAAGGTGTCAGAGCTACAATAAGGAGGGAAAAAGAACCCAGCAGTCCCTGCACAGGAAGTTTATCATCTGACAGATGATAAACAGAGCCCCCCAAAAAAAATGTGAGGAGAAAAATTAAATAGCTGTGAGTTGTGAACATTCCATGAAGAAAGGAAATAAACACGAATTCATTACGTTAAAATAGAAACAAACAGAGGAAAATGATCTTAGAGAGAATTCAGGAAAAGTCAAGTCAGTAAAAGATGATGACATTTAAGCTGAGTCCTTAAAGTACAGGGTTTCCAGTGGCTCAGCAGTACATAATTTGCCTGCAAGGATGTGAGTTTGATCTCTGGGTCAGGAAGATCCCCTGGAGAAGGAAATGGCCGCCCACTCCAGTATTCTTGGCTGGAAAACCTCATGGACAGAGGAGCCTGGTGGGCTACAGTCTACGGGGTTGCAAAAGTCAAATACGACTCAGTGACTAAACCACCACCATCACCACCTGAAAGAACAGCAGATTGTGAAGGCTGCAGCTCTCTTGACAGAGGCGATAACAGCACATGCAAAGACCCTGAGGAAAGATCTTGATGTGCTCCAGGAGCTGAAAGAAGACTGGGTAGTCAGAACAAGATGAGCAAGGGGAGAGTGACTTGAAAAACGAGGTTTAAGACATATGGTGGGGTCAGATCACAATGAGTTTTACTGGCCATGGAAAAGTTTGGATGTTTTTCTGAGTACAATGTACAGTCACCAGAAGGATTTTAAAGAGAGGGATGACATGAGTGGATTTGTATTTCATGAAGATCTTTTTGCTACTGTGAGAAGAATGAGTTGGAAAGGAGCAAGAGAAGCAACAGGGAACCAAAATGAGAGTAATTAAGTTATTATTTCATTTTATCATTATTATTTCATATTATTTCTCTCAGATAGATGACAAGAATTCAACAAAGATGGTGATGGATATGAAAAATTGTTCACAAACTGGAGGTGTATCAAATATACCTATTGTTCTACTGGTTATCAGTAAACTGTTTCTATGCGTAATACATAAGATAGAATCTTTTCTCTTGACAGGATGAGTTCTCTTTCAATGAAATCAAAGCTGTTATCAAGGAATGCAATCAATTTACCAAATATTAATCAAATACCTTCTAAGTGTATAGAAATAAAATTTGAGAGATTTTGCTCCTCCTCAAAATATGTACCAGCTTGGAAATCAAAAGCTCTCTGAATTAAACAATTAGAAAGTAACCTATTGCTTAATATAATACTAAATACTAAGGGCAGAAAGTAAGTTCTCAAGAAGAACAGAGGTTTTAAAAAAATTTTTTTTGGACTATCCAGGTATGTTTATAGTTCTAAAAAGGAAGATTCTTTGGGGGATTTTAAGGATATATAAAGTTTAGGTGAACCGACAAATTCAGGCAAGGAAAGGATCTGCATAAGATTATTATGGCAAATATTTTAGGAATTTCTGCTCAGCTCAAAATACTGGGTTGGCCAAAAAGTGCATTCGTTTTTTTTTTCCTGTAAGGCATTACAGAAAAACTCGAACTTCTTGGCCAACTGACCCTCCCTTCACAGGAATGAGAACCTGATAACCAAGATCTACTGTGTAATTCCTATACTATGGCAAGACTGACTAGACTTCCCTGGATGCTTGGCCCAAACCAAGTCAGGTCAATCAAATTCTCTATCTCAGACATTATAAATTGGAACTCAAAACAGGTAGGTTAGTCTTTAAGCAAGGCGGAACTGTAACATGTAACATCAGGAGCCATAAATAGGCAGAGAAGTGGGGAAAATTGATCTGCAAGACGAAGGAGCAAGAGAAAAATCCTTATTTGCTTGGTTCAAGAGTCTCTACACCCTTCCAGAGTCTCTCACTGCATTATCCTTGAATTCAGTAAGAAAATTCCTTGTCGTTAAGATAATTACCCTGTTTGCTTAACTTGCCTCAAGTTAGTTGCATAGAAGGAATTTGCCTTATCTGCTCAAAATTCTCCAAGCCAGACTTCAGCAATATGTGAACCATGAACTTCCAAATGTTCAAGCTGGTTTTAGAAAAGGCAGAGGAATGAGAGATCAAATTGCCAACATCTGCTGGATCATCAAAAAAGCAAGAGAGTTCCAGAAAAACATCTGTTTCTGCTTTATTGACTATGCCAAAGCCTTTGACTGTGTGGATCACAATAAACTGGAAAATTCTTCAAGAGATGGGAATACCAGACCACCTGACCTGGCTCTTGAGAAACCTATATACAGGTCAGGAAGCAACAGTTAGAACTGGACATGGAACAACAGACTGTTCCAAATAGGAAAAGGAGTATGTCAAGGCTGTATATTGTCACCCTGCTTATTTAACTTATATGCAGAGTATATCATGAGAAACACTGGGCTGGAAGAAGCACAAGCTGGAATCAAGATTGCTGGGAGAAATATCAATAACCTCAGATATGCAGATGACACCACCCTTATGACAGAAAGTGAAGAAGAACTAAAGAGCCTCTTGATAAAAGTGAAAGAGGAGAGTGGAAAAGTTGGCTTAAAACTCAACATTCAGAAAACTTAAGATCATGGCATCCGGTCCCATCACTTCATGGCAAATAAATGGGGAAACAGTGGAAACAGTGTCAGACTTTATTTTTTGGGCTACAAAATCACTGCAGATGGTGATTGCAGCCATGAAATTAAAAGACACTTACTCCTTGGAAGGAAAGTTATGACCAACCAAGATAGCATATTAAAAAGCAGAGACATTATTTGCCAACAAAGGTCCGTCTAGTCAAGGCTATGGTTTTTTCAATGGTCGTGTATGGATATGAGAGTTGGACTGTGAAGAAAGCTGAGCACTGAAGAATTGATGCTTTTGAACTATGGTGTTGGAGAAGACTCTTGAGAGTCCCTTGGACAGCAAGGAGATCCAACCAGTCCATTCTAAAGGAGATCAGCCCTGGGTGTTCATTGGAAGGACTGATGCTAAAGCTGAAACTCCAATACTTTGGCCACCTCATGCGAAGAGTTGACTCATTGGAAAAGACTCTGGTGCTGGGAGGGATTGGGGGCAGGAGGAGAAGGGGACGACAGAGGGTGAGATGGCTGGATGGCATCACCGAGTCAATGGACATGAGTTTGAGTAAACTCCGGGAGTTGGTGATGGACAGGGAGGCCTGGCGTGCTGAAATTCTTGGGGTCGCAAAGAGTCGGACACGACTGAGCAACTGAACTGAACTGAACTGAGCCCAGTACAGTCATGAAAATGTAAATGATCATGAACAGACAGGATTAACTAAAGCAGATCATTCTATACACAGAACACTGAGTAGCAATGAAAAAGGATAAGGCTAAGCACCTTCTTTAATAAGCATCGAGCTAGTGAAGTATGACAAACAGCATACCAGAAGAGCAACAATCTCTCATGGATACTATCAAAGATGCTTCACACAAAAAATGTAAACTACACTGTCAGACAAGAAAGGGAGGAATGAGCTGGGCACTCACAGACTTAGGGTAAAGTGTTTATGGAGATTAATTTGTCAAGATTCTTTAACCAGACATACTCTTTTCAACAAATAGAATTTATTGAGTCCTTACTATGTTTCATGGAATCTTCTAGATTCTAGAAATTAAATACTAAATAAGAAAGACAAATTTTCTGCCTGCCTGGAACTATTCTTACAATGGCAGGGAGTCAAGGAAGAAATAAAGAATAATTAATTAATTAATGTGGTTCATAATTTCTAAGAACTCAAAGTAAATAATTAGATAAATGTACAACTAAAGAGCCTCTTGATGAAAGTGAAAGAGGAGAGTGAAAAAGTTGGCTTAAAGCTCAACATTCAGAAAACTAAGATCATGGCATCCAGTCCCATCACTTCATGGCAAATAGATGGGGAAACAGTGAAAACAGTGGCTGACTTTATTTTTGGGGGGCTCCAAATTCACTGCAGATGGTGATTGCAGCCATGAAATTAAAAGACGTTTACTCCTTGGAAGGAAAGTTGTGACCAACCTAGACAGCATATTAAAAAGCAGAGACATTACTTTGCCAACAAAGGTCCGTCTAGTCAAGGCTATGGTTTTTCCAGTGGTCATGTATGGATGTGAGAGTTGGACTATAAAGAAAGCTGAGCACTGAAGAATTAATGCTTTTGAACTGTGGTGTTGGAAAAGACTCTTGAGAATCCCTTGGACTGCAAGGAGATCCAACCAGTCCATCCTAAAGGAGATCAGTCCTGGGTGTTCATTGGAAAGACTGATGTTGAAGCAGAAACTCCAATAGTTTGGCCACCTGATGTGAAGAGCTGATTGATTTGAAAAGACCTTGATGCTGGGAAAGATTGAGGGCAGAAGGAGAAGGGGACAACAGAGGATGAGATGGTTGGATGGCATCACCGACTCGATGGACATGAATTTAGTAAACTCCGGGAGTTGGTGATGGATTGAATTGAAGATAGAAAAGGGGCCAATGTGATTATGGTTCAGCTTCCAGGGTCCTGAGAATATGCCTGGGGTTAATTGCCCTCTCCTCTATATCCTCTGTGGGAAGAACTGCAAAGACAATGTTTATTGTGTTCATGCCGACTCAATGGACATGAGTTTGGGTAAACTCCGGGAGTTGGTGATGGACAGGGAGGCCTGGCGTGCTGCAGTTCATGGGGTCACAAAGAGTCGGACACGACTGAGTGACTGGACTGAACTGAACTGAACTTAGATGTGATCACAAAGATACTGACATATTAAAATGCTTATTTACAACATTAAAAAATTGAAAACCACCTAAATGCCCAATAATAAGGTATTAATTACATAAGTTACAGAATATCTAAGTAATGGGGAATTTTGTTTCAATTCAAAATATTTTAAAATAGTAGTAACTAATGTTCACTCAGTGCTTACTATGTGCCAAGTATTCTTCTAGTGTTGTGTATATAGTAGTTTACTTAATAAACACAGAAATCCTATTTTATTACTTCATTTTATAGGATATGAAAACTGGCACAGAGAGGCTAAGTAACATACTCAAAGTCATATAGTGAGTAAGTGGGAGAGGAAAGATTTGAACCCAGAGATGAATTTGACTATAGAGCCTGTGCTTTTAACTACAACATCTCCAGAAAAGGATTCCAACATGGGAAAATATCCGCACTATCATTTTTAGATTAAAAAGTGCAAGATATTGATATAACTTTATATATAATTTTAATCAAATTATGTATATAGTATATTTGTGCTCTAAAAAAGCATTAGAAGATATTCTAAAATATTAATAAACTACTTTCTATGAATGGTAGGCTTACACATTTTATTTCCCTCTCTGTTTTATATTTCCAACTGTTTTTCAATTAAGGGAGATTACTTATTAAGGGGGGTAAAAATTGTGCTGAGTCTTGACAAATGAAGAGAAATTAAGTAAAAATTTGCAGAAAAGTAAGTGGGAGGAAGTTTAAGGTTTGCTCTCAAAATTCCTATAGTGAATCAGAAAGCAAGGGAATCACTTACATGTTGAATCTAAAATATGACACAAATTAACTTATCCAGGAAACAGACTCACAGACAAAGAACAGACTTGTGGTTGCCAATGTGTGGGGGGCGGGGGGTTAGGGAGGAATGGGTTGGGAGTTTGGTGTTAGCAGATGCAACCTATTATATAAAGAACTGATATACAACAAAGTCCTACTGTGTAGCACAGGGTATATTCAGTATCCTGTAATAAATCATAATGGAAAAAATATGAAAAAGTATACATATATATATATAGCTAAGTCACTTTGCTGTACAGCAGAAATTAATACAACACTGTAAGTCAATATACATCAATAGAATACTTTTTAAAAAAAAAAGAAAAAGCAGGCAAAAATTGAGTTTCTATAAGTTGCTTCTTCCAAGATGTTTTTCAAAAAGAGATTTGACATTTAGGGCATTTTATTTGTCATTTTCACAAAATGAAGCTGAGACCAAGATAAGAAAGGTTACATGTTCACAAAAATTAATAATGAAGCTAGAAAAAGAAGAGCCCTTCTGATACTCCAGGCTACATTGCTAACAGTATTGGGGAAAAGGCCTTTTCTAGGACTAAAAATGAGTTTTTTGGAACATCTCTGTTGGAGAATAGCATTAATATATTCAGATTGATTGTATTTGAACAGAGCCTTATAAATGTAGAATGAATGAGAATGACTAGATATCTTATCATAAACATTGTCAACCAAAAAAAAAGCATTGTCAACCATTCATAAACTAGATAATGCTAGAGGTTAGTTTCAAATTATTTAAGGATGAGTAGTACCTGCTGCCATGGAAGTTTCTGACAATAATTTGGCAGCAGGAAATGGAGATAGTTTTATCTTAATATCTATATATTTGACCCTTACTGTTCCACATGGGAGTTAGCTGATACAGGAAGATGGTGGGCCATTTCATCTCTATTCCTGTTATGTTTCCAACCACACAATGTGCTTTTCTGAATGATATATCTAAAACCAAATGAATAAGATAAAAAAAAAAAAACCTCTCTCCAGAAAGACCAAAAGTAAAGAATTAGTAGCGATACGTCTTGGAGAATATCAACATAATTTTGTGATCACTGGTCACTCAACAGGTATTTGTTAGAAGCCTATAAAGGGCAGGATAACTATGATATGAACCTCCATTGTATAGACACAGTCACTGCCCTCAAAGAGCTTGTCTCTAGTAAAGAGATAAGTAAACAAGTATTATACATGATTCAAGGCAAGCGTATTTAATGTGCTATGAGTGGTATGAACCATATTTTAAATCATCACAAAAGAGGGAAGGATTACATCTAGGCAGGTCAACTGAACTGAGTTCTAAAGAATGGTGGAAATTCAACAGACAAAGATGAGGGGTAAAGAATCCATTCTAAGCACTCCACCAGGTTCACACCTGGTGAAAACCAGGGCATATATTAATATTGATACCACAACACAGAATTCTGAATTCCAGATATATTACCAGGAATATACACCTTCAGTTCTTTCCCCCATTCAGCTCCAAGATGCTGAAAACCAGGCCAAAAATCTCCAATAAAAGGTTTTGAGATAGATTTCCAGAACTATCTGAGTCATCCAAGAGGAAAGACGTAAAGATACCAGCACTGGGGTTTCCTTAACCTAGTGGCCAATGCAGCACACTCTACAGTAAACTTCACAATACACATGCTTTTCTCGTGGGCTCAGGATTACAATCAGCTCTTCAGCAGTTTCAAACAGATAAGTAAAGTTCACAGTTATCTCAGAAAAGCCTCTAACAAATATGTTAAAGTAACTGGAGGAAAAAAAGACCATGTGGAGAAAAGAATACTCTTAAAAAAAATCCTCATTAGACTCAGATAAATAATAGACAGCACTGCATCAATGAAAGAAGAACATGACACCAAATAAAAAGAGCACTGATAATAATAATACAAACAAACAAAACAAAAAAATAAAATCAGCCCTTGTAAATTAAGACTTAAACAACCCAGATGCAAATTCAATATCAGGAAGATGATGTTGTAGATAAACAAGTACAGCAAAGAGTAAAAAACTGAGATTAAAAAATGGGAAAGGGAGTGGGAAAAAGAATAAGAATACTCATCCAGATGGACCAACATCCAAATAATTCAGGTCCCAGAAAACAAGAACAGAGAAAATGAAAGGGAGGAAATAATCAATAAACATAATCAAACTGGACTGAAAGATGTGTATTTCCTGACTGAGAAACACAACACATCTACTGTGCAACACAATAGATAAAAATAAACCCATATGAAGGCACATCATGAAATTTCAGAAACCTGAAGACAATGAAACGTTCTACAAGCTTCCAAAGGTAAAAATAGGACATATAATATGAACTCAAATAATTTTGAACTTCTGTGGTGGGCAGAATTCTAACCTCAAGGTTCCCCATCACTTGTGTACATGTGTACTATGAAAATGTTTTACTATAAATACAGTGGATATTACTCTCATAATTAGGTTGTGTTATATGGGCCAGCTGACTTTAAGAAAAGCTTGAACGAATCAGAATGAAAAGGACACTTTAAAGTGATGCTGCTCTTTCTGAGAAAGGAGGTTGTCCATACGTGACTTTGAAGACAAGGAGGTCAAGTGGCAAGAAATACCTTGGGCTTCCCTGGTGGCTCAGACGGTAAAGAATCTACCTACAATGCGGGAGACTTGGGTTTGATCCTTGGATTGGGAAGATCCCCTGGAGGAGGGCATGGCAACCCACTCTAGTATTCTGGTCTGGAGAATCCCATGTTCAGAGGAGCCTGGTGGGCTACAGTCCATGGGGTTACAAAGAGTTGGACATGACTGAGTGACTGATCACAGCTGAGAGGCGTCACTGGCTGCCAGTCAACAAGGAAATACTGGTCCAAGTCTTATAAGCACAAGGAGCTGAATTCTGCCAATGTCCTGAATGAGCCTGGAGGTAATTTCAGCCTTGTGATATCCTAAGCAGGGAATTTGGTCATGCTGTGCTCAGATTTCTGATCTATAGAATTGTGAGCTAATAAATAGGTATTGCTTAAACTGCTAGATTCGTGGTCACTTGTTAACAGCAACAGAAAATGAGCACAGCTTCTCAGCAACAACAGAAGCTAGACAACAATGGAGACACACTCAATATTCTGAAGAAAAGCAATTTCTAACCTGGAATTACATACCTCACCAAACTGCCAATTAGCTCTTACAGTTAATTGTGGATATGTTCAGACATACAAGGTCTCAAAAACTTAGCTCCTATGTATTCTTTCTTAGCAAGATACTGGTACCTGCTTCATCAAAATTGGGGAAGGAGGGGAGCGGGAGTGGATAAATCAAGAAAGAATACGTGGTATACAGGTAGAGGTGTAAAAATTCCCAGGATATTGGTGCAGGAAGATCCTAAAATGACATGCACCAGACAGCTAGTCCACACTGGAGCAGTTCAGAATACTTGGAGACATTTTGCCATGAAGATTAAATCAAAAGAATGACTAGTATAGCTGAAGGAATGGAGAGGAGATTTAGATATGTGGCAGAGAGCTGGGGTTGAATTATTGATAAGTATATAGAAAACTAACTATATAACAACAGCTTCAAAAAAAGACACTGAATTCTAGGGGAAACAAAATGTTGTACAAGAATAGTTGTCATAGTTTATTACTTGGTTTAACTGTTAACAGTTTTTACATGGTCACTATAGAACACTTGACCACAGCAAAATTACAATAAGACCTAAAGTTCAAAATTAAGAAGTATTAATAGCTGTAGAATCTAAAAAGTAAAACAAACCACTGAATGTAACAAAACAGCAACAGATTCAATAGACATAGAGAACAAATTAGTGGTTACTGGCAAGGAGAGAGGAGGGGCACAATAGGGAGAGGGGATTGAGAGGTACAAATTACTATTTATGTATAAAATAAATAAGCTACAAGGACATACTGTGTAACATGGGGAATATCGCCAGTATCTTATAACTTTAAATGGAGTATAATCTAGAAGAAATTTGAATCACAATATTATACATCTGAAACTAATATAATATTGTAAACCAACTACACTTCAATTAGAAAAAGAAAAAAGGGACTTCCCTCGTGGTCCAGAGGTGAAGAATTGGCCTGCCAATGCTGGGGACATGGGTTCGATCCCTGCTCCGGGAAGATTCCACATGCTGCAGAGCAACTAAGTCCATGCACCCCAACTACTGAAGCCTGCACCCCTAGAGCCTGTGCTCTGCAACAAGAGAAGCCACGGCAGTGAGAAGCCCGTGGGCTGCAAGGAAGAGTAGGCCCCACTCACCACAACTAGAGAAAGCCCCTATGCAGCAGTAAAGACCCAGCACAGCCAAAAATAAATTAAAATTAAATTAAAAAAAAAAAAAAGAAGTAGAAAGATAGTATGCTTACAGATCTGGAATACCAAACGAATTAAAGAGTTGAAAAGTGCTGCCTCTACAGAGAAGGAAAGTGTAAAATGTGATGGACTGCTCATTTTAGTTTCAAATCTTACAATATTATTTTTATCTTTAGAGACGTGTATATCTTTCATGAAGATAAACACTAAAAAAGAAGAAGGTAGAGAAAGGGATCTTTACAAATTAATCAGACATAAACGGCTTTATTGAAAGGGAAACTACTGATAATCCTCTGATCATAATAAAATGTTTTCATGTTAATATTCATTTTAAAGGCAAAAAAGTTTTTATTTGCCAAACAATAGAGCATTGTACATTTTTGAGCAAAAGAAACCCATTCATTATGACAAGTGGGGATGGAAAGAAGTAGATTTTAAAAATCTTAGGAAATAGAACCTGGTAATTGATTGCTAAACTGATGCGAGCAATGATAACACAGAAGGTATGAGAAAGGAGGAAAGAGTCAAGGATGGTTCTCAGGTTTCTAACTTAAAGTACCTGAGTAGATGGTGGTACCATCTTCTGAGACAGAAAACTCAGAAGAGAAACAGAATGGAAAGATAGGAAAGAACGCAAGCTTGATTTAACACATGATCAAATAAAGTACCTACAAGACACTTAGGCAGAGAAGGCAGATGGCAACTAGATACAGAAAACAAGAGTTCAGGCGCGGAAAAAAAAAAAAAAAAAGAGAACAAGAGTTCATACGAAAGATTTGGTCTGGAAAAAGAGAACTGGAAATGTAACAAGATGAATAAGAAGACTGTGGGGAAGGGAGCAGATGAATCCTTCCCTAGGAGGAGACCTACTGTGCTAGACCAAGTTAGAAGAGGTTAGGCTTCAAAAGTCTATAGATTGAATGACATCACTTTCTGTGGACTCTAAAAAAAAAAATGACACAAATAAACTTCCTAACAAAACAAACAGACTCACAAACATAGAAAACAAATTTATGGTTACCAAAAGGGGAAGGTGGAGAGAGGGATAAACTAGGAGTTTGGGATTAACATATATGTGTAACAATATATAAAATAAAAAACAAGGTCCTGCTGTATAGCACTGAGAACTGTATTCCATATATTGTAATAACCTAATGGAAAAGAATCTGAAAAAGAATATACTACACACACACATATACTGAATCACTTTGCTGTACATCAGAAACTAACACAACACTATAAATCAACTATAATTCATAAAACCATTAAAAAATAAAAGTCTATGGGAAGGTAGAAAATTGTAACTTGCAGAAGTTGAGAAGTCCTAAAATACTCTATGGGGAGAGTATACAAAGGGTTAGAAGACAGTGAGACACCCTGTGGCTGGCAGCATTTTGGGAAGGGGATAGAAAAGTCCAACTGGGAACTGAAAATTATTTGTTGTGTGGTATGCCTTGTAACGCTACACTTTTTTCTTCCAATGAAATCAATAGTAAAAATTGGCTTTTCTTCCCAGTATTTTGTGGAGCAGATTTGTTTTAGAGGGAATGTGGCAAAAAAAGAATTGTGTCTCAAGGTTTGTACAAGGAGAAGCCAGACATTGTCTATGGTAGGATGGCTACATGACTACAGTTACCAACAGCAAAGTGCTAGGGGAAGCATTTGCAAACATCTCTGGTAAGACTAAAATCAAGAGGGAGTCAGGGAAGTAACTGTGGTTACACAGGAAGGTCTCTGATAATCTCAATTCTTTCTTTTTAATATTTATTTATTTGGTGGTGCTGGGTCTGAGTTGGGGCATGCAGGATCTTTAATTGCAGCATGCGGGATCTTTATTTGTGGCACACAAACTTTTCGTTGCAGCATGTGGGCTTTAACACAGGGATCAAACCCAAGACCCCTGCATTGGAAGTGTGGAGTCTTAGCCATTGAAGCACCAGGTAAGTCCCTTGGTTCTTCTTCTTTTTTTTTTAATAGCTTGTTGTTGTTCCTCCAATACTGCCTTTTTGTACTTTTTTTAACTGAGATATAATTGACATTTAACACCATATTAGTTTCAAGTGTGCAACATATCATAAACTCAATTCTTAACAACAACAAAAAAACCCAGAAGACACAAAGTAAGATCCATAGCCAAAAGCAAATATAAGAGATTGGCTCTAACATAAAGTATCAGCAAGGCTGAAACCAAATGAACTAATAAGACTTGTGAATAAATGCTAAGGAGGATGTGCAGAAAAATGAACTAACCTACCTCTTGGGTCCAATGGCAATGTTAATTCATTGGTTCCTACCTTTGTGTCAACAAGGCGCCCAGTAATTATGATTTATCAATATTCTACTCCATTGGGCCTCCACTACCTTCACACCTGAGATTCTTAACTCTGCTTTACTCTGTACCATGTGTGTGTGCTAAGTTGCTTCCGTCGTGTCCAACTTCTTGAAACCCTATGGACCACAGCCTGCCAGGTTCCTCTGTCCATGGGATTCCCCAGACAAAAATACGTAGCAGGTTGCCGTGCCCTCCTCCAAGGGATCTTCCCAAGCCAGGGATCAAACCTGAGTCTCTTACATCTCCTGCATAGGCAGGCAGATTCTTTACCACTAGCACCACCTGGGAAGTCTACTGCCATTCCCTTCTCCAGGAGATCTTCCTGACCCAGGGACTGAACCTGGGTCTCCTGCATTGTAGGCAGACACTTTACCATCTGAGCCACCAGGGAAGTCCCAAGTTAAATCCTAGCACCTATCAATACCTGAAATTGTATTATACATTGTTAATTTGTTTGTTGTCTGTCTCCTCACTCTAAAGTAAGTTCCATGAGCAGAGGAATTTTGTCATCAATACTCGGTCTGCAAAAACTATACCTGTCATAAAAGATATTCAATAAATATTTATTATTGGCCGAATCCAATAATTCAGCCAATAAAACAAACCTGTCTTGTTTCTGTCTTTTGTCAAAAATGACCTTTGGATTAAAGCAAGGAAGAAAAAGGGACTTCCCTGGCAGTCCAGTGGTTAAGACTTCATGCTTCCAATACAGAGGATATGGGTTCAATTCCTAGTTGGGGAAGGTTAGTACCAACCTTACCTGGTTCGTAAGGTCTCATGTGGCATGGCAAAAAAAAAAAAGTAGGAAAAAATTGGTTAAGAAGAAACAAAGTATTGAAAATTGAGATAACTTATTACGCACCAAGTAGGTGTCAGGCACTTAACCTATATTATCTAATATAATCCTCAAAGCAAAGGGATTGTTATCCTCTTTGGTAGATAAAGAAGCTAAGTAGGCCAAAGGCTTAAGGAATTTGCCCAATCTGGCCAATGTCCAAGCCAAAGTTCAAACTCAGGTCTCTCTGACTTCAGAGCTTGTGTCCTTAAACATGCTGTGATTCTGCCCAATGAATGCAAAACATTTCCATACTATATTTAAATCCCTTGTTGTTATTCAGTCACTAAGTTGTGTCCAACTCTTTTCGACCCCATGGACTACAGCACCCCGGGCTTCCCTGTCCTTATCTATCTCCTGGAGTTTGCTCCAACTCATGTCCATTGAGTCAGGGATGCCATCCAACCATCCTGTCCTCTGTTGCCCCCTTTTCCACCTGCCCTCAATCTTTCCCAGCATCAGGGTCTTTTCCAATGAGTCGGCTCTTTGCACCAGGTGGCCAAAGTATTGGAGCTTCAGCTTCAACATCAGTCCTTCCAGTAAATATTCAGGGTTGATTTTTTTGTTGTCCAAAAGGCTCTCAAGAGTCTTCTCCAGCACCACAGTTTGAAAACATCAATTCTTCGGCTCTCAGCCTTTTTTATGGTCCAACTCTCACATCCATATGTGACTATTGGAAAAACCATAGCTTTGACTATATGCACCTTTGTTAGCAAAGTGATGTCTCTGCTTTTTAATATGCTGTCTAGGTTTGTCATGACTTTCCTTCTAAGGAGTAAGTGTCTTTTACTTTCATGGCTGCAGTCACTGTCTGCAGTGATGCAGTGATTTTGGAGCCCAAGAAAAGAAAATCTGACAGCATTTCCACTTTTCCCCCATTTATTTGCCAGGAAGTGATGGGACCAGATGCCACAATCTAAGTTTTTTGAATGTTGAGTTTGAAGCCAGCATTTTCACTCTCCTCTTTCACCCTCATCAAGAGGCTCTTTAGTTCCTCTTGGGACCCAACCACATTATCTATCAGGATCCTAAAAGTTTTAAAGTGCTTTTTGTAATTATGAAGAAATTAGAAAAAACAGACTAAGTGTTAGAAGACTTAGTCTTACCAATACTAAATGGTGGGTAAATATGTTTATGATTTTAAGAAGAGCAAATTATACAATAAGGGACCACAAAAGTAGATAATTTAGTTGAACTATATATATAACAGTCTTGGTATTTGAAATACCTTTAGACTAGGCACTTCAGTTTGTACCCTGCCCTCCACTTCCTGCTGTCTTCTCCCAGCCATCTTATATATTTTGATTTCCTGTCTGGCCCGCAAAGAAATTTCAGTATATAACCCCAGAAACCATAGAAATCTGTCGCAGGAGAAATTTGAGGACACATACACACTGCACAGGATCACTTTAAGAAAAAGTAGTAATTGATCATTAAGAGCCAAGAGGTTTTCTATAAACTCCTAAGACAAAATTCTTTTTCAAAGTTATTATATTGATTCTAAATGACAAGGAGGTAATGGGGCAAAAGTAGAAAGGAAAGTGTGGATTTTTAAAACCTACATTTTAGAATATCTTAGGGGCAAATACACAACGAAATGGAATGGAAACAATGTTTGCCTCTGGCAAGGGAATGAGAAGGCTGGAGAACAGAAGAAGGAAGAAGACGTATTTTACTGTCTATGTAAAGTAGCTTTTGAATTGTATGAGCCTAACCTCCAGAGTTTTCTGAAGATTCTCTGAGATGATGCTGACACCATCTTCCCAGCCTTTATTGCAACACAGACAAACCAACTTACTTTGTTCTCAATTACCACGGGATGCTAAATTCAGATGTCTGTCGAAGCTTAGTTGTTCCCTACACATGACTCAGCTACCACTCGTCTTCACAGTGCATCTTGTCATGCTGAACCCATTAAGTCACTGCTTAACAAAAATTTGCTCCCTCCCTCTTTTACAGTTTTGGGTTAGTTGATTAATGTTCTTCAGTTTCCCGGCAATGAGAAATAGACTTGTAGGTTGTGAAGTTCTGCTTTCTTTCTTTATCTTTGGTTTTCCACAGACTTTAAGTTTGAAGGAAAATAAGTAAAGTTTCAAGCCATTGTTTTATTTAGCTATGTTTTGAATAATTTTGATATACCTTGGCCTAGAAAATACTGAACTTCTGATTTTTAAAAAACGACAAAATGAATCAAAAGATGTCATTAAATTTCTCTTTTCCAAGAAGTAAAATGTAATTATTAGAGATAAAATAGCATACATAAACCTTAGTTAAGGAAATGGAAGGAAAACCTTAAGGAAAATCTTAGTTAAGGAAATGGAAATGGGACTACTCTAACTGATACCCTGTTATCCTCAATCATTTTTTCTAAAGCATTAAAAATATTTTTACTGACAACAACAAAATACAATTTTAGAGCATGCAGTATAGGCAATATTATAGATTCCTGCCATAAATATTAAAATAATATACTAATTTAAAAATATGTGTGTATATATATATATATATATATATATATATATATATGCTCAAAGACATCTATTTCAGTAATGAGTTACTAGTTTACTCTTTCTCCATAAATAAAGAGTGAAAAATTAGTGAGAATTTTTGACCATTACTTTTCTGTGCTCTGTTAACCAAAGTTGAAATACACCCTGAGTGTTTTCTTCCTCCTGGAGGTATTATCTTTGAACTTACCCCAAATTTAACAGCATAAACCTAAAAATAACAACTTTGGCTTCATTTTTAAAACCTAAGAACGATTGCTAACCAAAGCAAATATACTCAAAATGCACAAGTGCAAGCAATAATATGGAATAAAAATACTCAAACCCTTGGAGAGTTTACTCCATTCATTTCGTTTCTTGGAGCATAATTGTCTGGTTTATGGACTGAACAGATCTTTTGCTCCTTCTCACTCCAAATATAGTTATACTTCTGCCATTTAACCACTCATTTTCTTCTCCCCATAAGAATCTAGGAGAAATAAAAAGAAGAACCAACATCTCAGATCTTGGACTTTCAAAGGGACAGTACTCTATAAAGTATAGTCAATATTATGGTCTGCTACTCCAGCTCACTGGTGGCCCAAATTTGATTCAAAACACTCTGGAAATTTCCATCAGCTAATGAAAGCCATTCTTTCAAAAGTTTATGCTTCTTTCCCAAAGATAGTTCTCACCTGATAACTGGTCAATGTGAGGTTATAAATGACTGGCCTCTTGTCTCAAGGTGGAACATGTGTGAAGGGACTCCCAGCTCCAAAACTTCTTGTGGAGGCCTCTCTTGTGACTGGATCAAAGATCAGCTTTTCCCATTGCTTTCATTCCTTAAAGGTGCTGTCCCTGAAAGTACTTCTCAAAAAACCTTTCTCCATCAATCACTAAGTAAGAGTCTGCTTCTAGGAGACAATCTAAGGCATATTTTATTTTCTTCCAGCAAAAGTAAATTGCTTTGTAGTAATGACAGGGACAGAGGAAAGGGACAAAGTCGGTGATTAAATAGTTAATCCCAGTAGGGGATTGTAAGTAGAAAAATATGGGAGACCCCTGTAAGTTAACGATTACTCAAGAGAGCAGGTCTACTTAACCACAAAACCAAGCAGGCTTGCTTAGCAATAAAACCCATGCAGCAGAAGCATGAGACATGTCCCCAAACAATAAAACAACATCTTGCCCAGTGAGCTCAGTAAGTTAATGATCCCTAGGACATGCTTTCTGCACACACCAAAAACAATAATTTGCGGACCTAGCTTGACCGAGCAAGGACAAGAAAACTCACCTGTCGACCTGGTGGAGGAACTGATGATGAAAGCATGAGCTCTACTCAAGAAATACAAAGAAGTTATTTTCCCCCTTCCCATGATTTCCCCCTTTTCCTATGATTATAAAACTATAGCCAAGTAAGTTCTCAGGGTGTGGCACCCCCTTGCCTGCCTGCTTGTAATTCTCACAAGCATCCTATTCTAATAAATCACTTCCTATCTATCACATTGCCTCTCACTGAATTATTTTCTGCACTGAAACATAAAGGACTGTGGTACCAGAGCCCTACAAAGCCCCTGAAATGACACCAAATGGTTTCAGCAATAGCCCTGTACTCTTTTTCTTAACATGTCCCTTCAATTTTCCAGTGGTTTTTGTTCTTTTTAAGTTCCTGCAGCTGCATAGGACACAGAATATTAATAACAGCAGTAAAATGAAAGCTGTGTTATTCCCTGCCTATTTTATAGCTACTCAAAACAATATTCTTAATTTTCTCTGAGATGAGGGAGAAGACAGCCCGTGAAATTAGGTAAGTTTAACTGACCTTCACGGAAATCAAACTCATGACCTTGGCATTATTTTACCGTGCTCTGCCCAGCCGAGCTAAGGGGTTCACAGAGAAAGCTGAAAAATGAGATTTTAAGACTACTTCTATAAATCTTGCTGCCTCCATTAACAATCACCACCAAGAGTAATCCAAAAATTGTATTTTTGAGGGCTTTTACGTTTCTCCAGTAGATTCTAGCTGAAAGTGACAGGCTGATCATATAAATTCTTCTCCTTGCCTGCCTAAGAACCTCTTTAAAATTAAGAGAATTGGAGAAGAAACAACAGCAGATTAAAAATGTCAACAGTTTTTTTTAAACCAAGATCAGATGAAGTAGCAGTTACTGATTGTGCAAAGCAGAAACTGAATAGCTCCAGAAAAAAATACATTTTGTAACTCTCCAGTGAAACAGCTGGCTTCCGCCTAATCATCCTAAGTAAACAGAAAAAAGGGGCCCAGAGAAGACAGAGATAATGTAAGAAGAAGAAAATTCTTTTTAAAACTCTAAAACTTTCAAGGAAGTAAGAGATTATGTGACAGTCGATTAAAAAAAAAAGACTTCTGTAAAAAAATTAAACAGAAAATGTAAAAGCTATCTAGAAATTAAAAATGTAATAGCCAAAATAATAATGTGATTTGAAGTGTTGGAAGAGAAGGTTAATGAATCCCCCGGAAAACAGAGAAAGAGAAAATAAAAGAGATATAGATGATCAATCCAGTAAGGCTGAAAACCAAGTTGTAGAATTTTTGCAAAAAGAGAAAATACAGATGAGTAAATTATCAATGAAATAATACTAGAAAATTCCCCAGACCCAAATGACAGGAGGCTACAAATTGAAAAAGCCCAGATACCTTAAGCAGTGGCTAAAGAAACACTCACACAAAAGTTTGTCATTGTGAAGTTTTATAACACCGGAGATGAAGATTTTGAAATCTTCCAGAGAGGAAAAACAGGTGGTATGCATAGAAGCAAGAGAGAATGGCTTCAGAATTCTGTCATCAATAAGAATGCTAGAAGATAATGAAACAATGCTTTCAGAATTGTGAGGAAAAAGTACCATTCAAGGCCATAACATAGACTAAGGATATTTTCATTGATTCAAGGACCCAGATATGTTATTTTCTGTCCATCCTTCTCTGGATTTTACTAAAGATGTACTACAACAAAAGAGAGATATAGATAAAGACAGAGAAAGACATGCAATCTGGGAAACACTACAGTGCAACATATAAGAAGCAGGCCCAGAGAACAGTCAATACAGACTGAAAAAAGACAGAGGTATCTAGGAATATGGAGATATGTTTATACACAAAGAAACAGTTAATATGGATTTTTTTTAAAAAGTAATTGTTTCAGAGGCAGTCACTGAGAGATAATTTGAAGGAGTGGGGCAAGAAACTCCTGTTTGTTTTTATAACTTATTAGGTGCTATTTGATTTTTTTTTTAAATATGTGCATGTAGCAAATACTTTGATTAAAATGTTAATTAAGTAATTGATAAAAGGTTAAATAAAACAATTTTCTCTTATAAAATATCTAAGTACTATAAATAAAAGCTGAACACAAAAGGATCACTTGTCCTAAATAAAAATATGCCAAACAAATTTGCACTTGCTCTTTTGGCACCTTGACAATCAATTTGCTATAAAAGGTAAGGATGACTGAGCCAATGAAATTCAAGTTAATGCATTGTGCTTGAATGACATGAGCTTATAATGGACTTAGACATGAGCTTATAATGGACTTAGAGAATGCACTAATGGTGATTTTGCATGGCTTCTGATCTAACCTAGCATTATATCCATAGGAAGTTTAAAATAGTCTTTATTATGCAATTATGGCTATTTTAAATGATTGTATTGCTGGGCAAATGACATATTTATTCATTTTGTCATATTAAGATATCTAGGGTTCTTTTCAAATTTTTAATTTATTTTTGGCTGTGCTGGGTCTTCAATGCCGGGCACAGGCTTTCTTTTTGCAGGGATCTGGGTCTACTCTTCATTATGGTGCACAGGCATCTTGTTGCAGTGGCTTCTCTTGGTGCAGAGCTCCAGCTCTAGGCACTTGGGCTTCAGTAGTTGTGGCACATGGGCTTAGTTGCCCCATGGCATGTGGAATCTTCCTGGAGAGAGGATTGAACCCACGTCCCCTGCATTGGCGGGTGGATTCCCAACCAGTGGACCACCAGGGAAGTCCTAGGGTTCTTTCAAATGGAGCAAATGCAAGGTGGACTTGACTAACTCCCTTGCCTTAGCTTTGGTATTAAACTTCAACAATTCTTAAGGGTTTCTTTTCACACCCTCCCCCCAAATTAGAACTGCCATTTTCTTTCTCCCTCTAACTTTAGTGACATATGTCTTTTGAATTGAGCTTTAGTAGATCCTTTGACTATAGTTTGTAAAACAAAGCACATGATACTTGCTAGTTAAGTGATGAGTATTTAGGGTCTCGATTATAGTATTCAATCTACCTCTGTTTGTACAGGAATTTTCTTTACTAAAACAGCTAGAATAAAGGTGGGTTTCCAATAAAGGAAGGCTTCTAATAAAGGGTTTCCCTGGTGGATTAGCCAATAAAGACTCTGCCTGCAATGTGAGAGACCTGGGTTTGATCCCTGGGGAAGATTGCCTGGAGAAGGGAAAGGCAACCCAGTCCAGTATTCTTGCCTGAAAAATTCCATGAAGAGAGGAGCCTGGCAAACTACAGTGCAAGAGATTGCAAGGAGTCAGACACCACTGAGTGACTAACACTTTTCAGTTTCCAATAAAGGAAAGCATTTGTTAATATCTATCTTTGTTTGTTCAGTGAGTCAACTTAGGAAGGCAAGAGTCCATTTTCTTTTCAATCTTTTCCATTATATGCAGCCTACATAACAATAATAAAGATTTCATCCTCATCAGCAAAACAGGCCTTGGCCTGCTAAGAACCTGAAGGAGAGACCCTCCAGGGAAACCTCAGTGGGAGGCAAAGTGTTGATGAGTCAGCTGGTGGTACACTTTTTCTGCCTTGATACTAAATCGGAGCTTCAGTTAATGAGTAGGATTGCTTTGTTGCTGAAACACTTGTTTCGGGAATGACCATAGATAGGTCTGAGGGTGTAGATATTAACAGACTCTAACTAAAAAATAACTCCTTTTTTTTTTTTGGCACTGTTTGTTTCAAAACATGAAGTGCTACTTATAGAAACCTAGACAAGTTGCTATTTGCATAATTATTCTGTCACTGAAACTCCATTGGTGGTTATAGTTAAATTAAAAAATGATACTGCCTTTCTTGCTCTAAACTGTTTGACTGGGCTGTTTACATAGTAAGCTGTGCCAAGCCTAATCTTCCTCCCAAAGCCTGTGTTTTGCTGATCCTTCAGGTGATTCATCTACTATATACACATGAAAGTTATAGTTCACAAGGTTGTTTTTAAAATTAATTAATGTTTGCTCTGTACTTTATGATCCTAAGATGAAAGGCATTAAGGAAATGCAGTGTGTCTACATAAAATAATAAGATCAGTACACATTGTAAAGAATGTTAGGATCTTTCTGAATGAAAGCTGAAGTATTAACTTCAGGTTATTTTTTATTAGTATTTGTAGAAAAACCAAACAGCATTTGGAGGAATATAATGAAACTCAGTCAACAAAGGTCCGTCTAGTCAAAGCTTCGGTTTTTCCAGTGGTCATGTATGGATGTGAGAGTTAGACTATAAAGAAAGCTGAGCGCTGAAGAATTGATGCTTTTGAACTGTGGTGTTGGAGAAGACTCTTGAGAGTCCCTTGGACTGCAAGGAGATCCAACCAGTCCATCCTAAAGGAGATCAGTCCTGGGTGTTCATTGGAAGGACTGATGTTGAAGCTGAAACTCCAATACTTTGGCCACCTGATGCAAAGAGCTGACTCATTTGAAAAGACCCTGATGTTGGGAAAGATTGAGGGCAGGAGAAGGGGATGACAGAGGATGAGATGGTTGGATGGCATCACCGACTCAATGGATATGGGTTTGGGTAGTAGACTCTGGCAGTTGGTGATGGACAGGGAGGCCTGGCATACTGCAGTGCATGGGGTCGCAAAGAGTCGGACATGACTGATCGACTGAACTGAATGAAACTTAAGAAGTTTTCAGGTAAACATGTAACTGACAAAAGCAGATGTAATTCTGTTGTAGACTAAGGAAATACAGACTAATGATACCTAAATATCAAAAAGAATGAAAGAAACAAAGAAAGGAAAGGGCGGAAAAACCCACATATTCAATGTTCAAAGAAAGCAGACTGAAAATAAGAACGATTCTTGATTCTCAAGATTCTTTTCCCATTGAGATAAACAACTCTAAACTGGCCCCAAAAGAGTTTATCAAAAATGTTTGATCTTATTTTACTCTGCATAGTTTTACACGCAGTTGATGGAAGCCTGTTCAAAGAAAGGAGGGTGTAAACACTGGGTAAGCATAAACATCAGTGAACAGAGGAGACCCCCCTGAGAGTTATGTTTGAACCCATCCTTTATTTCCCTCCTCTTGATAATGAAGGCCTAATAATATTTCCTTTCAAATATCACTTCCTCCTGCCATTCACACCTGCCTCACCCCAGCTGGATCCCTCAGCATCTCAGATCTGGATTGCCACAGTAGTCACCTGGCTGGCATCCCTGAACACTCTCACTCTGTATACCAAATTTATCCTGTCTAAACCCCCTTCCTGCCTTTGAAGGCCTGTTATCATCAGGCCCCCTCTTCTTACCCTGTGTAACTCTCTGTTCAGCGGCATTGTTCTCCTTGGAGGTTATTCCCTCCTTCATAATCTTTAAACCATTGAGAGGCACTATCCTTAGCCTCCACCAATCTAAATTAAAACCATTCTCAAGGTTTCTGGTCAGTTTTAAAGCCTTCTCTAACTATGCCAGCTCTCAACAATATTTCTCTTTTCTGATAGTTTTGACATCTAGGCACCTAGAGTTTGTGCCACAATCTTTTTTTTAACGCAGTTTTATTTATTTTTGGTTGTGCAGGGTCTTCCTTGCTGCTTGGGCTTTTCTCTAGTTGAGGCGATCAGGGGTTACTCTCTAGCTGTGATGCGCAGGCTTCTCATTGCAGTGGCTTCTCTTGTTGCAAAGCATGGGCTTCATTGCAGAACACAGGCTCTAGGGCATGGGGGCTTCAGTGGTTTTGAACACGCAGGCTCTAGAATGTGGGCTCAATAGTTGTGGCCAATGTGTTTAGTTGTGCCAGAGCATGTGGGATCTTCCTGGAACAGGGATCGAACCTGTTGTTCTTATGTACACAATGAGACTGTCATCTCCTTGAGGACAAAGACTGGGGTTTTTTAAATAAATTTCCAGATTAATAAATTAGTTGATTGATTTTTGGCTGCACTGGGTCTTGGTAGCTGCACATGGGCTTCCTCTAGTTGCAGTGTGCTGGCTTCTCATAGAGGTAGCTTCTCTTGTTGTGAAGCATGGGCTCTAGTTGCCCAAGGGCATTTGGAATCTTCCTGGACCAGGGGTCAAACCCATGCCCCCTGCAATGGTAGGCAGATTCATAGCCACTGGACCACCAGGGAAGTCTGGAAAAGACTGTTCTTGATATACATTTGGCATGTCACAGAGTACAACACTTAACAAGGAACAAAGTAAACATTTGTCTGATTGGCTGATCCTAACTGTGGTCTACTGTTGTCTCTCTTTGAAAATAGGATTGTGGGGTGGGGGCAGGTTCATATTATATTTCATCCTAATATTGGCGGTAGAGCCCTCTGGATCCTGGCTTTAGGAGGGAAAACTCTGATTTTATAGTTTACATCTTGAATGTTCCTCTGTTTTTTGTGCCCCTAGTCCTTCTCGGTCACAAAAACTGAATTTACCAAGAGAGGCAAATTCAGCAAATGTTCTCAAGGAGAAAACTCAGAGCTCCTTGTAAAACTGAGAGCGCCTGACTTTATTCAGAACTTGGTCTGAATATTCCTAACTTCCTTGCCAGCTTCTCTCTATATATATTATATTATATATATTATATATATATATAAAATATTATATATATTATATTATATATATTATATTATATATATATTTAAGATCTTTTAAGAAATTATTTATTTTTGGTTTATATATATTATATATATATATTTAAGACCTTTTAAGAAATTATTTATTTTTGGTTATGCTGGGTCTTCATTGCTATGTGTGGGCTTTCTGTACTCGTGAAGAGTAGAGGCTACTCTTCGTTACAAAGCACAGGCTTCTCATGGTGACTCCTCTTGTCAGGTGGTTGCAGCTCACAGGCTCTAGAGTAGTTGCAGGCTTTAGTTGCCCATCGCACATGGAGTCTTCTGTATTGAACCCATGTCCCCTCCCTGCACTGGCAGGCAAATTCTTATCCACTATACCACCACGGACGTCCCTACAAGATAATTTTTAAGAAAATATTTCAACCAACATTTTTTGTTGCTTTCAACAGGAGGGTCTAAGTCACTGATATTATTTTTCTTTGTTTATGTTATTCAAAAGGATCATATTATATCAATACATGGTTTTATAACCTGCTTTTTAATATTCACCATGTATAAAGAACATATTTTAAGGAATATGTGTCTGCAATCATCAATTGTTTTTTCATTCAACAAATATTTCCTGAAGACCTGATATCTTTGAGACATTTTTAGCCCCTAATGATACAACAATGGATAATACACAGTTCCTATATGTATGAAACTTAAATTCTAGGGGAGGAGAAATATCAACCTATTCAGTTCAGTTCAGGGGCTCAGTTGTGTCCAACTCTGTGACCCCATGAACTGCAGCATGTCAGGCCTTCCTGTCCATCACCAACTCCTGGAGTTCACCCAAACCCATGTCCGTTGAGTCAGTGATGCCATCCAACCATCTCATCCTCTGTCATCCCCTTCTCCTCCTGCCCTCAGTTTTCCCAGCATCAGGGTCTTTTCAAATGAGTCAGCTCTTCACATCAGGTGGCCAAAGTACTGGAGTTTCAGCTTTAGCATCAGTCCTCCCAATGAACACCCAGGACTGATCTCCTTTAGAATGGACTAGTTGGATCTCCTTGCAGTCCAAGGGATTCTCAAGAGTCTTCTCCAACACCACAGCATCAATTCTTTTGCACTCAGCTTTCTTTATAGTCCAACTCTCACATCCATACATGACTACTGGAAAAACCATAGCCTTGACTAGATGGACCTTTGTTGGCAAAGTAATGTCTCTGCTTTTCAATATGCTGTTGGTTAGTTATAACTTTCTTTCCAAGAAGTGTCTTTTAATTTCATGGCTGCAATCACCATCCGCAGTGATTTTGGAGCCCAGAAAAATAAAGTCAGGCACTATTTCCACTGTTTCCCCATCTATTTGCCATGAAGTGATGGGACCGGATGCCAATATTTTCTGAATATTCAGCTTAAAGCCAACTTTTCACTCTCCTCTTTCGCTTTCATCAAGAGACTCTTTAGTTCTTCACTTTCTGCCATAAGGGTGGTGTCACCTGCATATCTGAGGTTATTGATTATAACACAGTAAACTATATAATTGGGCTTCCCAGTTGGCGCTAGTGGTAAAGAACCCATCTGCTGATGCAGGAGTTGTAACAGATATGGGTTCAATCCCTGGGTCAGGAAAATCCCCTTTAAGAGGGCATGGCAACCCACTCCAGTATTCTTGCCTAGAGAATCCCATGGACAGAGGAGCCTGGTGGGCTATGGTCCACAGGGTCAAAAAGAGTTGAACACCACTGAAGTGACTTAGCAAACAAAACAAGCTATATAATTACAAACTTTCTTATGAAGAAAAAATAGAGGGTATTATGAGAGAGGCCCTCAGTTTAGACTGAGAAGTCAGGGTAGGCCATTCTGAACAAGAAACATTAGAGACTAAAAGATAAATAAGAATTAGCCAGGTGAAGAGGGAAGGGAAGAACTTCCAGGCAGAAGGGAGAGCATGTATGAAGTCCCTGAGACAAGAGGGAGCGTGTCATGTTTTGAAGATGAAATCAAGCAGAGAACTTGTAGTAGAGATCTAAGGGGGAGAGAGTGAGACACAAGCTGGAGAAATACACTGGGGCCAGATCATACATGGTCTTCTATGCTCTATTAGTCAGCTCTGGCTGCTACAAAAGACTGGGTGGCCTAAGCAACAGAAATTTATTGTCTCACAGTTATTCAGGGTGAAAGTCCAAGATCAAGGTGCTAGCTAGCATGGGCAGGATCTGGTGTGAGTTCTTCTACTGGCTTGCAGACAGTGGCCTTCTGGCTGTGGCCTCATGTGGTGGGGAGAGAGCTCTGGTAGCCTTTCCTCTTTTTATAAAGAGCTTTGGTGCAATCAGACCAGGTGTGTGTTAGTCACTCAGTCATGCCTGACTCTTTGCAATGCCATGGGGTATAGCCCACCAGGCTCCTCCATCCATTGGATTTTCCAGGCAAGAATACTTGCCATTTTCTTCTCCAGGGGATCCTCCTACCCAGGGATTGAACTCAAGTCTCCTGCATTGCAGGCAAACTCTTTACTATGTGAGCTGCCAGGGAAGCCCTATCAGATCAAGGCTCCACCCTTCATCTCAATTACCTCCTTAAAGATGCTACTACCAATACAATCCATGGGAGGTTAGAGCTTCAACATATGAATTTGGGGAGGGGACACAATTCAGCCTGTAGCATATGCCATGGATTTCAAATTCATTTTAAGTGTGATAAGAAGCCATTGAAGAGTTTCATGCCAGGAAGTCACATGATCAGTTTATGTCTTGAAAGAATTGGTGTGATTCTTCAAAGACAGAAGAGGAGAGACCAGTTACGAGACTAAATAGCCAAGATACAATAAGGCAGCTGGAGCCTCTTTGGTGTCAGTGATGAGCAGAGAGAATTCAATGCATTCTAGGACAAATTTAGGAATAAGCATTGTCACCATTTAGTGATTATCTTGATGTAAGCAAGACCTGAGTGTCTAGATTTATGGCATGGCCATGACTGGATGGTGGCATAATTTACTGAGGTTCACTTCAGTTCAGTTGCTCAGTCTTGTCCAACTCTTGTGACCCCATGGACTGCAGCATGCCAGGCTTTCCTGTTCATCACCAACTCCTGGAGCTTACTCAAACTCATGTCCATCATGTTGGGGACGCTATCCAACCATCTCACCCTCTGTTGTCCCCTTCTCCTCCTGCCTTCAACCTTTCCCAGCATCAGGGTCTTTTCCAACAAGTTGGTTCTTCTCATAAGGTGGCCAAAGGATTGGAGTTTCAGCTTCAGCATCACTGCTTCCAATGAACATTCAGGACTGATTTCCTTTAGGAAGGACTGATTGGATCTCTTTGCAGTCCAAGGGACTCTCAATTCTCCAACACCACAGTTCAAAAGCATTAATTCTTTGGCACTCAGCTTTCTTTATTGTCCAACTCTCACATCCATACATGACTACTGGAAAAACCATAGCTTTGACTAGATGGACCTTTGTTGGCAAAGTAACGTCTCTGCTTTTGAATATGCTGCCTAGGTTGGTCATAACTTTCCTTCCAAGGAGTAAGTGTCTTTTAGTTTCATGGCTGCAATCACCATCTTCAGGGATTCTGGAGCCCCCAAAAACAAAGTCTGTCACTGTTTCCAATGTTTCTGCATCTATTTGCCATGAAGTGATGGAACTGGATGCCATGATCTTAGTTTTCTGAATGTTGAGTTTTAAGCCAGCTTTTTCACTCTTCTCTTTCACTTTCATCAAGAGGCTCTTTAGTTCTTCTTTGCTTTCTGCCATAAGGGTGGTGTCATCAGCATATCTGAGGTTA
Organism: Bos indicus; assembly: GCF_029378745.1. NCBI lineage: Eukaryota > Metazoa > Chordata > Mammalia > Artiodactyla > Bovidae > Bos > Bos indicus. The sequence goes on along the minus strand of NC_091775.1, from coordinate 56,194,192 downwards.
CTGATATTTCTCCTGGCAATACTGATTCCATCTTGTGCTTCATCCAGCCTGGCATTTCGCATGATGAACCCTGCATATAAGTTAAATAAGCAGGGTGACAACATACAGCCTTGATATACTCCTTTCCCGATTTGGAACCAGTCTGTTGTTCCATGTCCAGTTCTAACTGTTGCTTCTTGACCTGCATACAGATGTCTCAGGAGGCATGTCAGGTGGTCTGGTATTCCCATCTCTTGAAGATTTTCCACAGTTTGTTGTGATCCACACAGTCAAAGGCTTTGGCATAGTCAATAAAGCAGAAGTAGATATTTTTCTGGAACTCTTGCTTTTTTGATGATCCAATGGAGATTGGCAATTTCATCTCTGGCTCCTCTGTTTTTTCGAAATCCAGCTTGAACATCTGGAAGCTCATGGTTCACATACTATTGAAGCTTGGCTTGGAGAATTAAATGTGCATTAATTTTTTGAAACACCATCCTTGTAGAGAAGGGGGACAAAAAGAAGCAAATGTAGAAAAATATGGGAAACTATTGAAAATATGTCCATTTCCCCAGTACCCCTCTACTGCTCCATCCTGCAACACAAAATTACTGCAGCTCACGTTTTCATCAAAATTCCGCTATAACTTAAAAATCAATATGGCTGGAGGTCTCCTGGTCCCTACATGGGAGTGTAGTTTTTATAGATATTAAACAAAAATCTCTAAATTAAATTTGTCTTTATATATTCTTTTAAAATATAGAAGCCATGGGCCCCAGGCAGCCGCCCTCCTAGGCCTCCAGTGTCGGTAATGTGACAGTCTACTTTTGGTTCAAGTTTTAACAAAAATAAAACTCTAGTTCCATGGTTAATTGCACTTTGTAATTTAGAGGAGCATTCTTCAATATAAATGTCCAACAACCCAGAGCAGCTTAAACTATGGGGTTTAAGCATTCTTTGGCATTGCCTTTCTTTGGGATTGTAGTGAAAACTGAACTTTTCCAGTCCTGTGGCCACTATGAAACTATGAGCCAGGCAGGTGGAGAGTTCTGACAAAATATGGTTCACTGGAGAAGAGAATGGCACAGCACTTCAGTATTCTTGCCTTGAGAACCCCATGAACAGTATGAAAAGGCAAAAAATAGGACACTGAAAGATGAACTCCTCAGGTCAGTAGGTGCCCAATATGCTACTGGAGATCAGTGGAGAAATAACTCCAGAAAGAATGAAGAGATGGAGCCAAAGCCAAAACAACACCCAGTTGTGGATGTGACTGGTGAGGGAAGTAAAGTTCAATGCTGTAAAGAGCAATATTGCACAGGAACCTGGAATGTTACATCCACGAATCAAGGCAAACTAGAAGTGGTCAAACAGGAGATGGCAAGAGTGAACATCGACATTTTAGGAATCATTGAACTAAAATGGTATGACCTAAATCAAATCCCTTACATTTATACAGTGGAAGTGAGAAATAGATTCAAGGGATTAGATCTGATAGAGTGCCTGAAGAAGGAAATGGCAACCCATTCCAGTGGACAACCTATGGACAGAGGTTTGTGACATTGTACAGAAGGTAGGGATCAAGACTATCCCCAAGAAAAAGAAATGCAAAAAGGCAAAATGGTTGTCTGAGGAGGTCTTATAAATAGCTATGAAAAGAAGAGAAGTGAAACATGAAGGAGAAAAGTAAAGATACACCCATTTGAATGCAGAGTTCCAAAAAATAACAAGGAGAGATAAGAAAGCCTTCCTCAGTGATCAATGCAAAGAAATAGAGGAAAACAATAGGATTGGAAAGACTAGAGATCTCTTCAAGGAAATTAGAGATACCAAGGGAACATTTCATGCAAAGATGGGCACAATAAAGGACAGAAATGGTATGGATCTAACAGAAGCAGAAGATAATTAAGAAAAGGTGGCAAGAATACACAGAACTATACAAAAAAGATCTTCATGACCCAGATAATCATGATGGTGTGATTACTCACCTAGAGCCAGACATCCTGGATTGCAAAGTCAAGTGGACCTTAGGAAACATCACTACAAACAAAGCTAATGGAGGTGATGGAATTCCAGTTGAGCTATTTCAAATCCTAAAAGATGATGCTGTGAAAGTGCAGCACTCAATTTACTGAGGTGAGAAACACTAAAAGTGCAGGTTTAGATCAAGAAGAAGATAAATGTAAGTCTATTTTGAAATGCTGAATTTGAGATGTCTACAGAGAAGGCAATGGCACCCTACTCCAGTACTCTTGCCTGGAAAATCCCATGGATGGAGGAGCCTGGTAGGCTGCAGTCCATGGGGTCACTAAGAGTCCGACACGACTGAGTGACTTCACTTTCACTTTTCAGTTTCATGCATTGGAGAGGAAAAAGGCAACCCACTCCAGTGTTCTTGCCTGGAGAATCCCAGGGATGGGGGAGCCTGGTGGGCTGCCATCTATGGGGTCACACAGAGTCGGACACGAGTAAAGTGACTTAGCAGCAGCAGCAACCAGACATCTAAGTGAGGTGTCAGGTAAGAAATATATGGATCAGAAGCTCAGCAGATAGATCTAGGATAATGATACAAGGATGAGGGCATCATCAGTTGGTATTTAAGTCACAGGAGTAGGTAAGATTAAACAGGAAGAGAGAACAGAATAAAGAAAAAAGGGGGGCCTAAAACTAAGCTTTGAAGAACATAATTTCCTCATCATCACTTCATGATGAAAAACTTTAAACATAAAGAGTTACACTGTGAGCATCCATATACCCACCGCCAACATTCTATAACTGGCTTTTCACTATATTTGCTTTTTCCCATTTCTATTTATTTGTCTAGTCTTCTATCCATCTAACAAGGTATTTTATTTTTGATGCATTTCAAAGTAAGCTGCAGATATTAGTACATTTCACCCCTAAAAGCATGCACATCAACCAGAGTTCAATATTTATCTATCAGTTCAGTTCAGTTCAGTTCAGTCGCTCAGTCATGTCCGACTCTTTGTGACCCCATGAATTGCAGCACTGACTTTTTCCACTCCTGTGGCCACTGCTGAGTTTTCCAGATTTGCTGGCATATTGAGTGCAGCACTCTACAGTATCATCTTCCAGGAGTTGAAATAGCTCAACTGGAATTCCATCACCTCCACTAGCTTTGTTTGTAGTGATGCTTTCTAAGGTCCACTTGACTTCACATTCCAGGATGTCTGGCTCTTAGGTGAGTGATCACATCATCGTGATTATCTTGGTCGTGAAGATCTTTTTTGTACAGTTCTTCTGTGTATTCTTGCCACCTATTCTTAATATCTTCTGTTTCTGTTAAGTCCATACCATTTCTGTCCTTTATTGAGCCTATCTTTGCATGAAATGTTCCCTTGGTATCTCTGATTTTCTTGACGAGATCTCTAGTCTTTCCCATTCTGTTGTTTTCCTCTATTTCTTTGCACTGATCGCTGAGGAAGGCTTTCTTGTCTCTCCTTGCTATATTCTGGAACTCTATATTCAGATGCTTATATCTTTCCTTTTCTCCTTTGCTTTTTGCTTCTCTTCTTTTCACAGCTATTAGTAAGGCCTGCCCAGACAGCCATTTTGCTTTTTTGCATTTTTTTTTTTTCTGTGGGGATGGTCTTGATCCTTTTCTCCTGTACAATGTCACGAATGTCCATAATTTATCAGGCACTCGATCTATCAGATCTAGTCCCTTAAATCTATTTCTCACTTCCAATGTATAATCATAAGGGATTTGATTTAGGTCATACCTGAATGGTCTAGTGGTTTTCCCTACTTTCTTCAATTTAAGTCTGAATTTGGCAATAAGGAGTTCATGATCTGAGCCACCATTAGCTCCCGGTCTTGTTTTTGCTGACTGTATAGAGCTCCTCCAACTTTGGCTGCAAAGAATATAATCAGTCTGATTTCAGTATTGACTATCTGGTGATGTCCATGTGTAGAGTCTTCTCTTGCGTTGTTGGAAGAGGGTGTTTGCTATGACCAGTGTGTTCTCTTGGCAAAACTCTATTAGCCTTGCCCTGCTTCATTCCGTATTCCAAGGCCAAATTTGCCTGTTACTTCAGGTGTTTCTTGACTTCCTACTTTTGCATTCCAGTCCCCTATAATGAAAAGGACATCTTTTTTGGGTGTTAGTTTTAAAAGGTCTTGTCGGTCTTCATAGAACCATTCAACTTCAGCTTCTTCAGAGTTACTGGTTGGGGCATAGACTTGGATTACTGTGATATTGAATGGTTTGCCTTGGAAACGAACAGAGATCATTCTGTCATTTTTGAGATTGCATCCAAGTACTGCATTTTGGACTCTTTTGTTGACCATAATGGCTACTCCATTTCTTGTAAGGGATTCCTGCCCACAGTAGTAGATATAATGGTCATCTGAGTTAAATTCACCCATTCCAGTCCATTTCAGTTCGCTGATTCCTAGAATGTTGATGTTCACTCTTGCCATCTCCTGTTTGACCACTTCCAATTTGCCTTGATTCATGGACCTGACATTCCAGGTTCCTATGCAATATTGCTCTTTACAGCATCGGACCTTGCTTCTATTGCCAGTCACATCCACAGCTGGGTATTCTTTTTGCTTTGTCTCCATCCCTGCATTCTTTCTGGAGTTATTTCTCCACTGATCTCCAGTAGCATATTGGGTACCTACCAACCTGGGGAGTTCCTCTTTCAGTATCCTATTGTTTGCCTTTTCATACTGTTCATGGGGTTCTCAAGGCAAGAATACTGAAGTGGTTTGCCATTCCCTTCTCCAATGGACCACATTTTGTCAGACCTCTCCACCATGACCCGCCTGTCTTGGGTGGCCCCACATGGCATGGCTTAGTTTCATTGAGTTAGACAAGGCTGTGGTCCCTGTGATTAGATTGACTAGTTTTCTGTGATTATGGTTTCAGTGTGTCTGCCCTCTGATGCCCTCTCACAACATCTACCATCTTACTTGGGTTTCTCTTACCTTGGACGTGGGGTATCTCTTCACGGCTGCTCCAGCAAAGCACAGCCACTGCTCCTTACCTTGGACAAGGGGTATCTCCTCACTGCTGCCTCTCCTGACCTTGAACGTGGAGTAGCTCCTCTCGGCCCTCCTGCACCCGCGCAGCCACTGATCCTTGGACGTAGGGTAGCTCCTCTCGGCCGCTGCCCCTGACCTTGGGCGAGGGGTAACTCCTCTCGGCCTATGGGACTTTTTAAATTGAAATTTATATATAATGAAAATGTTCCATTTGATGAATTTTAACAAATGTATAATTGCCTGTTTAATGCAAATTCCTATCAATATATACACATCATGATGACCCCAGAAAATTCCCTCAAGTCCCTTTCAGTCAGTCTCTACTCCCTCTCCCACAGCTGCTGCTACTGCTGCTGCTGCTGCTGTTAAGTTGCTTCAGTCGTGTCTGACTCTGTGCAACCCCATAGACAGCAGCCCACCAGGCTCCCCTGTCCCTGGGATTCTCCAGGCAAGAACACTGGAGTGGGTTGCCTTTTTCTTCTCCAATGCATGAAAGTGAAAAGTGAAAGGGAAGTCTCTCAGTCCTGTCCGACTCTTCGAGACCCCACGGACTGCAGCTCACCAGGCTCCTCCGTCCATGGGACTTTCCAGACAAGAGTACTGGAGTGGGTTGCCATTGCCTTCTCCCACAGAGGCAACCATATTTTTGATATTTTTCCACCAAAGATTGCCTGTTCCAGAGTTTCATATAAATGAAATTATATAGTATATAGTGGTTATGTACGGATGTGAGAGTTGGACTGTGAAGAAAGCTGAGTGCCGAAGAATTGATGCTTTTGAACTGTGGTGTTGGAGAAGACTCTTGAGAGTCCATTGGACTGCAAGGAGATCCAACCAGTCCATTCTGAAGGAGATCAGCCCTGGGATTTCTTTGGAAGGAATGATGCTAAAGCTGAAACTCCAGTACTTTGGCCACCTCATGCGAAGAGTTGACTCACTGGAAAAGACTCTGATGCTGGGAGGGATTGGGGGCAAAAGGAGAAGGGGACGACAGAGGATGAGATAGCTGGATGGCATCACTGACTCGATGGATGTGAGTCTGAGTGAACTCCGGGAGTTGGTGGTGGACATCGAGGCCTGGCGTGCTGAGATTCATGGGCTGGCAAAGAGTTGGACACAACTGAGTGACTGAACTGAACTGAACTCTTTCTTATATGTAAGGCTTCTTTTATTCAGCAAGATGTTTTTGAGACTCATTCATGTCATTGCAAGTATAATTAGCTTGTTCCTTTTTCTTGATGAGTATTACTATATTGTATGGGAAAATCCCATGGATGGAGGAGCCTGGTGAGCTGCAGTCCATAGGGTCACTACGAGTCGGACGCAACTGAGCGACTTCACTTTCACGCAATGGAGAAGGAAATGGCAACCCACTCCAGTGTTCTTGCCTGGAGAATCCCAGGGACGGCAGAGCCTGGTGGGCTGCTGTCTATGGGGTCGCACAGAGTCGGACACGACTGAAGCGACTTAGCAGCAGCAGCAGCAGCAGCAGCATGGTGACACCATTGTTTAGATTTTCTTCTATTGATGGACACTAAAATGCTGTTTCTCATGTGAGGTCATCATAAGTGAAGCTGCTACGAACATTTATGTGTAAATCTTTGTGGAGATATGTTTTCATTTCTCTTGAGTAAATATCTATAAGTGGAATTGCTGATAAGGTCAGAAAGTTGATAGATGGTTTGTTTTGTTTGGGGTTTATGTGTGAGTATGTGACAGAATATTTTACACGTTAGCATCATAGCAAGACAATCCATCCCAGGCATCATCCTGATCTGAACCCCCATCCACAATGTTTACACAAATACTCTTTCATGATCATTTGTGTTAAATACATATAAATACAAAAAACCCATTCTGCATATCAATCTCATCTGAGAAGCAAAATGATGTTTATAGGCATATATAAGAAAGTGAAAATGAAGTCGCTCAGTCGTGTCTGACTCTTTGCAACCCCATGGATGGTAGCCCACCAGGTTCCTCCATCCATGGAGTTTTCCAGGCAAGAGTACTGGAATGGGTTGCCATTTCCTTCTCCAGGGATAGGCATATATAACAGGTTATCAAATATTTGCTGTGATTCCTTGTGATAAAGTCGATGCAAATTAATTTTGTTCTGTGACTTTTATATCATCATTTGAGAACATCTGATGCTCAGTTAGATGTTGCAGAAACAAAGTTACAAATCTCTGCAGAAAAGATCCACAAATTAACACTTCAATTATGAGAGTGGAAATACCTTTGCACAAAATTTTTAAAATAATTCTTTTTCCATGTAATTTTAGCAAAGAAGGTTTTGCCCCAGATGAAATGCTTGATTAGAAAGAATGCCTGTTAGCAAAAGGAATTTGAGAAAAAATAAAAAGCACTTTGCATTTTTCATAATTTTTAGCTAAGAGATATTTACATGGAGACTTTTCCCTTGAGAAATCTGTGCAATATTAGTTTTTAATGTAGACACTAAACATTCTTGGCAGAATAAGGAAAACAATCACATCAAAAGCTTGAGAGGACTGCTTATTATTTGAGTATATCAATGAACTGAGTAACAGAAGGAAACATATAATTTAGGATATCTCCACTTCAGTTTAAGTGAAATGGATACAGATGTTAAGTTTTGAGATTGTTTGACTAGGATCATGAAATCAGGGCCCAAAGGAAGAAAAAACATGGTAATTCCTTTAAAGTGAGTAAATGTCAACTATATGAAAAATGGGAAAACGGCTTATTTCTGTGGACCCTTGATTGCTGTACCTTTTCCCTTGTATGTTAAACTATTTTGGTGGTTAACATCAGCAGAGAGGGAATTTTCTGGAAGAACCCTGAGTGGCTTATACTTTTAATAGTAAGGTAGGGAACTGAAGGAAGCTAGATGGCCAGAACTTGGGCTAAAGTCAGTCCAGAAATGGCCTGGTAAGGGTACTGTTGACCTGACCAGTAGAGGCTGGACCCCATCTCAGGATTATTGCCACTGTTTTTTCGGACTCTGGGTATGAAAGTTGTGAGTGGGATGAATTCTACTTACTTCTGTGTAACTCAGTTTAGACTCAAAGTTCCAAGTAACAGCATCCAGCCTACCAAGTTTAGATCACTTTCTCTTAGTCTAGGATGCTGTGGGGTATAGGGAGAGGAGGTGGCGGGTGGAGGGCCGAAGGCAAATATCTGGATTTTCTGCCTGTAGTGGGAAGAAAGATCCTGCCACCCACAAATATTCCCAATTGGAAAATTCCCTAACAGTATAAGAAGGGAAGGGTAAGATGATGAGCAGTCAAAGAATTATAAATATCCACTATATACATCTATCTTTCAGGGGTATGAGGCAATATAAGAGAATCTTGCTCTGTCCAACAGCTACTATACATCATTTCTGCAGCTGTAGGCAATAGGTTAGGGGCTTCCCAGGCAGCTCAGTCGTAAAAAAGAATCTGTCTGCCAATGCAGGAGGTGCAGGAGGTGTGGGTTCTGTCCCTGGGTTGGGAAGATTCCCCTGGAGGACGAAACAGTAACCCACTCCAGTATGCTTGCCTGGAGAATCCCATGAACAGAGGAGCCTTGTGGGCCCTAGTCCATAGGGTTGCAAAGAGTCAGACACAACTGAGCACACATGAGGTGGTAGCTTACTAAATCACCAACTATTGATATAAACATATCCATATATACATGTACACACAAGCTCACAAATTGATCCACTGAAGTTTTTTCTTTTTTTCCTACATTTACTGTTCCTATTGAGAAAAGGAAACTTTCTTTTTTCCAGGTCAAATAAAGGGTACGGTCACAGGTGTCATTAAACAACAGCTGTATCATAGCACCTAACCTCAGAGAATAAATTTGAAAATAATATATTTTGATGAAATGACATTGTGAGAAGGCAATTCAGCCATGTACAGTCATGAAGTTCTGTTTAAGGGACTCCTTTTAAAAGATGCTCCCTTATATAGCTTACTGATGAGAAGGAAGTTCTAATCAGGGGCATTGTTCTCTTCACATTGGTTCCTGAATGACCCCTTGTGCTCCTTTGATTTTATCTGATATTTACAAATCAAAAGTATTAGGAAAATCTGCCCACCTCTGAACTTAGTTTCCCATTTAGTCTTGTAGAGTCATCTGTTTGCATGACAATTACTCATACAGGATTCTTTGCAAATATTATGTCTGTGCTGTTGTTATTCTGGATTACTAATTCCTTGAAAAGGCAGGATCTCTGTCTAATTGTGTTTAACATCAAATATTGGTCATTACACGTAAGGAAGATTTTTAAAGCTGCTGTTAAATAGCTTGCCTGGCTACAGCAAATAAAATCTCTCTTCAGGGAAGACAGGTATGACAAACAACAGTGTGGGGGCCAAATCCAGCCCACCAGCATCTCTTTATGTCTGCTTTTATAAACAAAGTTGTACTGGAATCCAGTCATGGTCATTAGTTTACACTTTGTTTAGAGCTGCTTGCATGCTATAATAACAGAGTTGAGTAGTTGTGGCAGAGACCAGATAGCCTGTAAAGCCTAAAATATTTACTATCTGGCCATTTACCAAAAAATTTTGCTGACCATTGATCTATGTCAGTGGATCTCATCTCAGATCACAGGATGGGATCTTCTGTAAAATCCCCAAAAAGAAAAACTCCCTGGTCCCACACCAATATCCTAGATGGAAATCTCTGAAGAGCTGGAGATATAGTTTTTAAAAGTTCACACAAAATTGAGAATCACCAGTCTAATATAATACACAGTACCTAGTAATTTTGGCTTTCCGGATGGCTCAGTGGTAAAGAATCCGCCTGCCAATACAGGAGACCAGGAGACATGGCTTCAATTCTTGGGTTGGGAAGATTCTTTGGAGAAGGAAATGGCAACCCACTCCAGTACTCTTACCTGGAAAATCCCATGGACAGAGGAGCCTGGCAGGCTGCAGTCCATGGGGTCACAAAGAGTCAGACACGACTGAGGGACTGAACACACACAAGCACAGTATAATTTTAATAATTTTCATTCACAGAGTGTCTACTACTAATAGATGTCAGGCATTGCACTAGATGCTCAACATGTATTTTTCATTTGCCTACGTAAAAACCATATTAGATACATTTTAATTGAATTATTTAATACATTAAATACATTTAATCCTTATTTTATAGCAAAGGAAATACAGCATTCTAAGGTTAACTTGTACAGCACAGCTAGTAAGTAACGGGACAAGGGTTTGCACTAGGTCTACCTCTCCAAGACTGACAACAGAAGAAAAACATACAGGTGGAAAGAGATACTGATTCTTATCTCCTGAGATATGCATTTTCTCTGGGGGAGCTGTAGTATTTCCTGTTACTAATGCGACACGGACCTCCATAAGAATGCTATGCTATGCTATGCTAAGTCACTTCAGTCGTGTCCGACTCTGTGTGACCCCATAGACGGCAGCCCACCAGGCTCCCCTGTCCCTGGGATTCTCCAGGCAAGAACACTGGAGTGGGTTGCCATTTCCTTCTCCAATGCATGAAAGTGAAAAGAGAAAGTGAAGTCGCTCAGTCATGTCTGACTCTTAGCGAACCCATGGACTGTAGCCTACCAGACTCCTCCGTCCATGGGATTTCCAGGCAAGAGTACTGGAGTGGGGTGCCATTGCCTTCTCTGCCCATAAGAATGGTTGGGCTGAGTATGACTTAGGCCTAGGTATAACTGCTGAACTCTCCCGTTAAAAGAAGTTACCACGTCTGAGAAAACACTGGAACATTCAAATAAGATGTTATTCAAATCTAGAGGATAACAAAAGGGAAATAAATTTATGGAGTAACATAAGGGTGAAAACTCATCTTCAATGAGGAGTATGCCACAGGGACATCTGGTTCATGACCTGTCTCCCACTGGTAGAGCTCAACTTTAATCCCTAACCTCTTAGAACATCATAAAGAACTCTAAAGACTCACCTAAGCCCAGATCTTAGAAATTAAGGCATGGAGCAAAAGGAAGTTTCCTCTCCATCTTGCTTACAGCACAACTTTCAAATGCTGGTTTCCTGAATGATTTACATATCAATGTCAGACTTTTTTTTAACTGGTTACTTATAACAAGGTAAATCTAATAATGCCTAAGAAATATTGAACATACATCTTTTGCTAGATGATATAATTTGGTTACAGAATGTATTTAACCTCAATATATCAGAGCAACTAAACAGCCTCTTGATGAAGGTGAAAGAGGAGAATGAAAAAGCTGGCTTAAAACTCAGCATTCAAAAACTAAGATCACAGCATCTAGTCCGATCAATTCATGGCAAATAGATGTGGAAAAATGGAAAACAGTGACTGGCTTTATTTTCGTAGGTTTCAAAATCACTGTGGATGGTGACTGCAGCCATAAAATTAAAAGACACTTGCTCATTGGAAGAAAAGCTATGACAAACCCAGATGTCATATTAAAAAGCAGAGACATTGCTTTGCCAATAAAGGCCCATCTAGTCAAAGCTATGGTTTTTCCAGTAGTTATGTACAGATGGGAGAGTTGGACCATAAAGAAGGCTGAGTGCTGAAGAACTGATGTTTTTGAACTGTGGTGCTGGAGAAGACTCTTGAGAGTCCCTTGGACAGCAAGGAGATCAAACCAATCAATCCTAAAGGAAATCAACCCTGAATATTCATTGGAATGACTGATGGTGAAGCTCCAATACTTTGGACACCTGATGGGAAGAAATGACTCACTGGAAAAGACCTTGATGCTGGGAAAGATTGAGGGCAGGAGGAGAAGGGGTCAAGAGAGGATGAGATGGTTGGATGGCATTATTGACTCAATGGACATGAGTTGGAGCAAACTCCAGGAGACAGTGAAGGAGAGGGAAGCCTGGCATCCTGCTCCAGAGGTCACAGAGTCGACTGAGTGACTGAACAACAGCAACAATATCTATAATTACTTATTTAGGCAGAGCTCTAAATGCTGTTCAAATCATTAGCTTGATAAAAATGTTTAATCCAGTCATACTAATCTTGGGTCTATTCAATTTCAAGTATCTGTCTTCTGCTAACTCTCATTGAGCTGTGACTTAGATAATTTTGATAATTTGGTTTTTATAATTCTAGTATCCTATTTACTGTTGCTAATTTATGCCTCCCAAAGCATTGATATTTTATAGTGCAAGGAGTAATTAGAAAAAGAAAAGTCGCTTCAGATTTCACTGGGTAGATTTAAAATTGTACTTTCAGTAGGGTGCCTTTTACTTTGCCGGGAGAAACATCAATAACCTCAGATATGCAGATGACACCACCCTTATGGCAGAAAGTGAAGAGGAACTAAAAAGCCTCTTGATGAAAGTGAAAGTGGAGAGTGAAAAAGTTGGCTTAAAGTTCAACATTCAGAAAATGAAGATCATGGCATCTGGTCCCATCACTTCATGGGAAATAGATGGGGAAACAGTGGAAACAGTGTCAGACTTTATTTTGGGGGGCTCCAAAATCAGTGCAGATGGTGACTGCAGCCATGAAATTTAAAGACGCTTACTCCTTGGAAGGAAAGTTATGACCAACCTAGATAGAATATTCAAAAGCAGACACGTTACTTTGCCAACAAAGGTTTGTCTAGTCAAGGCTATGGTTTTTCCAGTGGTCATGTATGGATATGAGAGCTGGACTGTGAAGAAGGCTGAGCGCCGAAGAATTGATGCTTTTGAACTGTGGTGTTAGAGAAGACTCTTGAGAGTCCCTTGGACTGCAAGGAGATCCAACCAGTCCATTCTGAAGGAGATCAGCCCTGAGATTTCTTTGGAAGGAATGATGCTAAAGCTGAAACTCCAGTACTTTGGCCACCTCGTGCGAAGAGTTGACTCACTGGAAAAGACTCTGATGCTGGGAGGGATTGGGGGCAAAAGGAGAAGGGGATGACAGAGGATGAGATGGCTGGATGGCATCACTGACTCAATGGATGTGAGTCTGTGTGAACTCCGGGAGTTGGTGATGGACAGGGAGGCCTGGCGTGCTGCGATTCATGGGGTCGCAAAAAGTCGGACACGACTGAGCGACTGATCTGATCTGATCTGATTGATGATACTCTAAAAATGAGCATTTATTATTGTTATGGGCTGAACTGTGTCTATCCATCCCTCTTGCTCCCACCAAAGTCACATGTTATAGCCCTAACTTCGAGTACCTCAGAACATGACTGAATTTGGAGATAGGGCCTTTGGAGAGATAATTAAGGTAAAATAAGGTTATAGGGGTAGGCCTTAATCTAACATACCTAGTGCCCCTATAAGAAGAGGAGATAGTACACAGACAGACATGATGGTGAAGACCATGTGAAGACAGATGGAGAAGATGGCTGTCTACAAGCCAAAGAGCGAGGCCTTGGAAAAAACCAAGCCTGCCTACACCTTGATTTTGGACTTCTAGCCTCCAGAATTTTGAAAAAATATCTGTTGTTTAAGCTATCCGATCTGTGCTATTTGTTACCACAGCCCTAGCAAACTAACCCAATAATGAAAACCAACAACATTCCAGTGAGTTTTGCCCAATTTAAAAGTGGAGCTACTTTCTCCTATAACACTGTTTAAAGTATTATAGAACCTAGAATGCACCTCTCTGCCTCAAGTTGTCTGATGTTTCATTCATAAAGGGGTGCTGTTTACTATCACCCTGGAAGAGGTCTCAGGAGATCAGTTGATGTTCAGATATTCTTAATTCATAGGTGGTTCAGTTCAGTTCAGTTTAGTTCAGTGGCTCAGTCGTGTCTGACTCTTTGCGACCCCATGAATCACAGCACGCCGGGCCTCCCTGTCCATCACCAACTCCCGGAGTTCACCCAGACTCACGTGCATCGAGTCGGTAATGCCATCCAGCCATCTCATCCTCTGTCGTCCCCTTCTCCTCCTGCCCCCAATCCCTCCCAGCATCAGAGTCTTTTCCAGTGAGTCAACTCTTCGCACGAGGTGGCCAAAGTACTGGAGTTTCAGCTTTAGCATCATTCCTTCCAAAGAAATCTCAGGGCTGATCTCCTTCAGAATGGACTGGTTGGATCTCCTTGCAGTCCAACGGACTCTCAAGAGTCTTCTTCAACACCACAGTTCAAAAGCATCAATTCTTCGGTGCTCAGCTTTCTTCACAGTCCAACTCTCACATCCATACATGACTACTGGAAAAACCATAGCCTTGACTAGACGGACCTTTGTTGGCAAAGTAATGTCTCTGCTTTTCAATATGCTATCTAGGTTGGTCATAACTTTCCTTCCAAAGAGTAAGCGTCTTTTAATTTCATGGCTGCAGTCACCATCTGCACTGATTTTGGAGCCCCTCAAAATAAAGTCTGACACAGTTTCCACTGTTTCCCCATCTATTTCCCATGAAGTAATGGGACCAGACTCCATGATCTTCATTTTCAGAATGTTGAGTTTTAAGCCAACTTTTTCACTCTCCACTTTCACCTTCAACAAGAGGCTTTTTAGTTCCTCTTCACTTTCTGCCATAAGCGTGGTGTCATCTGCATATCTGAGGTGATTGATATTTCTCCTGGCAATCTTGATTCCAGCTTGTGCTTTTTCCAGCCCAGTGTTTCTCATGATGTACTCTGCATATAAGTTAAATAAGCAGGGTGACAATATACAGCCTTGACATACTCCTTTTCCTATTTGGAACCAATCTGCTGACCTGCATATAGGTTTCTCAAGAGGCAGGTCAGGTGGTCTGGTATTCGCATCTCTTTCAGAATTTTCCACAGTTTATTGTGATCCACACAGTCAGAGGCTTTGGCATAGTCAATAAAGCAGAAATAGATGTTTTCCTGGAACTCTCTTGCTTTTTCGATGATCCCGCAGATGTTGGCAATTTGGTCTCTGGTTCCTCGGCCTTTTCTAAAACCAGCTTGAATATCTGGAAGTTCACTGTTCACGTATTGCTGAAGCCTGGCTTGGAGAATTTTGAGCACTACTTTACTAGCATGTGAGATGAGTGCAATTGTGCAGTAGTTTGCATTCTTTGGCATTGCCTTTCTTTGGGATTGGAATGAAAACTGACCTTTTCCAGTCCTGAGGCCACTGCTGAGTTTTCCAAACTCTGCTGGCATACTGAGTACAGCACTTTCACAGCATCATCTTTCAGGATTTGAAATAGCTCAACTGGAATTCCATCACCTCCACTAGCTTTGTTTGTAGTGATGCTTTCTAAGGCCCACTTGACTTCACATTCCAGGATGTCTGGCTCTAGGTGAGTGATCACACCATCGTGATTATCTGGGTCGTGAAGATCTTTTTTGTACAGTTCTTCTATGTATTCTTGCCACCTGTTCTTAATATCTTCGGCTTCTGTTAGGTCCATACCATTTCTGTCCTTTATCGAGGCCATCTTTGCATTAAATATTCCCTTGATATCTCTGATTTTCTTGAAGAGATCTCTAGTCTTTCCCATTCTGTTGTTTTCCTCTATTTCTTTGCATTGATTGCTGAGGAAGGCTTTCTTATCTCTTCTTGCTATTCTTTGGAACTCTGCATTCAGATGCTTATATCTTTCATTCCCTCCTTTGCTTTTCACTTTTCTTCTTTTCACAGCTATTTGTAAGCCCTCCCCAGACAGCCATTTTGCTTTTTTGCATTTCTTTTCCATGGGGATGGTCTTGATCCCTGTCTCCTGTACAATGTCACGAACCTCAGTCCATAGTTCATCAGGCACTCTGTCAGATCTAGTCCTTTAAATCTATTACTCACTTCCACTGTATAATCATAAGGGATTTGATTTAGGTCATACCTGAATGGTCTAGTGGTTTCCCCACTTTCTTCAATTTCAGTCTGAATTTGGCAATAAGGTGGTAGGCCAGTTCAAAAGCAATTACAGGCAGGACTCAGAAACATCATATTATTTAGCTCTTTTGAAATCAAGTCTACAGGAATCTAGTTCCAGAAATCCCAGAACTAACTTGGCGACATCTTCCATGATCATTTTGGATTGTTACCCTGGATCTAAGGCAACCTTTAGGTTTAGTTTGCAGTTACTACCTCAGGCCTCTTTTGAGATTGGACTGTAAAGATTAAGGGCAGGTCAGAAACTGTTGATTTCCTATTTCCTTGGGACACCTTCCTCTATTTCTTATCCCACAGATTTATCTTAATGAACACTGGTAAAGAAGTGTAGATTGGGGGAAAATGTAGACTATGGGGAATCTATATACAAGGAAAGGAGGGTGAGAAAGAGAGGCCTAACTTGGCCTCCCATAGTTAATTTACCTAAAGCAATTCAGAAAATCCAAATGACTCAGCTCCAGTACCCTGTATTTTGTGCATGTGTTCATTTTTGAGGCTGTCATTTCCTCTGCGTACATAAATAATTTACACTGGAGAGGTCTCAGGACCTAGCTGTACTTTCAGTTCGGTTCAGTCACTCAGTCATGTCTGACTCTTTGAGACTCCATGGACTGCAGCATGCCAGGCTTCCCTGTCCATCACCAACTCCTGCAGGTTACTCAAACTCATGTCCACCATGTCGGTGATGCCATCCAACCACCTCGCCCTCTGTTGTCCCCTTCTCCTCCTGCCTTCAATTTTTCCCAAAATCAGGGTCTTTTCCAACAAGTCAGTTCTTCCCATCAGGTGGCCAAAGTATTGAAGATTCAGCTTCAGCATCAGTCCTTCCAATGAATATTCAGGACTGATATCCTTTAGGAGGGACTGATTGGATCTCCTTGCAGTCCAAGGGACTCTCAAGAGTCTTCTCCAACACCACAGTTCAAAAGCATCAATTCTTCAGTGCTCAGCTTTCTTTATAGTCCAACTCTGACATCCATACATAACCACTGGAAAAGCCTTATCTTTGACTAGAAGGACCTTTGTTCGCAAAGTAATGCCTCTGCTTTTGAATATGCTGTCTAGGTTGGTCATAGCTTTTCTTCCAAGGAGTAAGCATCTTTTAATTTCATGGCTGCAGTCACCATCTGCACGGATTTTGGAGCCCCCCAAAATAAAGTCTGTCACTGTTTTCATTGTTTCCCCATCGATTTGCCATGAAGTGATGGGACCAGATGCCATGATCTTCATTTTCTGAATGTTGAACTTTAAGCCAACTTTTTCACTCTCCACTTTCACTTTCATCAAGAGGCTCTTTAGTTCTTCTTTGCTTTTTGCCATGAGGGTGGTGTCATCTGCATATCTGAGGTTATTGATATTTCTCCTGGAAATACTGATTCCTGCTTGTGCTTCATCCAGCCCAGCATTTTTCATGATGTACTCTGCATGTAAGTTAAATAAACAGAGTGACAATATACAGCCTTGACATACTCCTTTCCCAATTTGGAACCAGTCTGTTGTTCCATGTCCAGTTCTAACTGTTGCTTCTTGACCTGCATACAGATGTCTCAGGAGGCAGGTCGGGTAGTCTGGTATTCACACCTCTTTCAGAATTTTCCACAGTTTGTTGTGACCCACACAGTCAAAGGCTTTAGCATAGTCTATAAAGCAGAAGTAAATGTTTCTTTGGAACTCTCTTGCCTTTTCGATGCTCCAACAGATGCTGGCAATCTGATCTCTGGTTCCTCTGCCTTTTCTAAATCCAGCTTGAACATCTGGAAGTTCACGGTTCATGTACTGTTGAAGCTTGGCTTGGAGAATTTTGAGCATGACTTTGCTAGTGTGTGAGATGAGTTCAATTGTGTGGTAGTTTGAACATTCTTCAGCATTGTCTTTCTTTGAGATTGGAATGAAAACTGACTTTCCCAGTCCTGTGGCCACTGCTGAGTTTTCCAAATTTGCTGGCATATTGAGTGCAGCACTTTCAAAGCATCATCTTTTAGGCTTTGAAATAACTCAACTGAAATCCCATCACCTCCACTAGCTTTGCTTGTAGTGTTGCTTCCTAAGACCCACTCGATGTCTCCTGTGGAGGTATGGGTCAGCAGTGGCCTGATGCAGGGGCTCTGGGTGCAGCAGACGTGGGTATAGCATAAACCCTCTTGGAGGAGGTCACCATTAACCCCACCATTGACCCACCAGAACTTACACAGGACCGAGGAAACAGACTCTTGGAGGGTACAAACAAAATCTTTTGTGCACCAGGACCCAGGAGAAAGGAGCAGTGAGCCCACAAGAAACTGACCCAGACATGCCCATGAGTGTGCAGGAGTCTCCAGCAGAGGTGTGGGTTGGCAGTGGCCAGCTGGAGGGTCAGAGGCAATGTGCAGCAGTGCCTGTATGGGACCTTTCAAAGGAGGTTGCCATTGTCTTCATTACCTCCACCATAGTTTGGCCTCAGGTGAAGTAACTGGGAGGGAACACAGCCCTGCCCATCAACAAAATTAGATTAAAGGTTTACTAAACACAGCCCCACCCATCAGAACAAGATCCAGTTTCCCCCTCAGTCTGTCTCTCCCTCAGGAAGCTTCCATAAGCCTCTTATCCTTATCCATCAGAGGGCAGACACACTGAAAACCACAATCACAGAAAACTAACCAAACTGATCACATGGACCACAGTCTTGAATAGCTTGGTGAAACTATGAGCCGTACCACATAGGGCCACCTAAGACGGATTGGTCATGGTGGAGAGTTCTGACAAAACGTGGTCCACTGGAGAAGAGAATTGCAAACCACTTCAATATTCTTGCCTTGAGAACCCCATGAACAATTCAGTTCAGTTCAGTTCAGTCACTCAGTTGTGTCTGACTCTTTGTGACCCCATGAATTGCAGCATGCCAGGCCTCCCTGTCCATCACCAACTCCCAGAGTTCACCCAAACTCAAGTGCATCGAGTCAGTGATGACATCCAGCCATCTCATCCTCTGT
Source organism: Bos indicus (assembly GCF_029378745.1). Lineage (NCBI taxonomy): Eukaryota > Metazoa > Chordata > Mammalia > Artiodactyla > Bovidae > Bos > Bos indicus. Next base: position 56,175,465 of record NC_091775.1, on the reverse strand, counting down.
CGTCCCCTTGTCCTCCTGCTTCCAATCCTTCCCAGCATCAGGGTCTTTTCCAATGAGTCAACTCTTCGCATGAGGTGGCCAAAGTATTGGAGTTTCAGCCTCAGCATCAGTCCTTCCAATGAACATCCAGGACTGATCTCCTTTAGGATGGACTGGTTGGATTTTCTTGCAGTCCAAGGGACTCGCAAGGGTGTTCTCCAGCACCACAGTTCAAAAGCATCAATTCTTCGGTGCTCAGCTTTCTTCACAGTCCAACTCTCACATCCATACATGACCACTGGTAAAACCATAGCCTTGACTAGACGGACCTTTGTTGGCAAAGTAATATCTCTGCTTTTTAATATGCTAGGTTGGTCATAACTTTCCTTCCAAGGAGTAAGAATCTTTTAATTTCATGGCTGCAGTCACCATCTGCAGTGATTTTAAAGGGATGACACTGAAAGATGAACTCCCCAGGTTGGAAGGTGCCCAGTTTGCTACTGGAGAAGAGTGGAGAAATAACTCCAGGAAGAATGAAGAGACAGAGCCAAAGCAAAAACAACACTCAGTTGTGGATGTGACGGGTGATGGAAGTTTAGTCTGACACTGTAAAAAGTAGTATTGCATAGGAACCTGGAATGTTGGGTCCATGATTCAAGGTAAATTAGAAGTGGTCAAACAGGAGATGGCAAGAGTGAACAGTGGACATTTTAGGAATCAGCAAACTAAAATGGACTGGAATGGGTGAATTTAACTCAGATGACCACTCTATTTACTACTGTGGGCAAGAATCCCTTCGAAGAAATGCAGTAGCCCTCATAGTCAACAAAAGGGTCTGAAATGCAGTACTTGGATGCAATCTCAAAAATGACAGAATGATCTCTGTTCATTTCCAAGGCAAATCATTCAATATCACGGAAATCCAAGTCTATGCCCCGACCAGTAATACTGAAGAAGCTGAAGTTGAACAGTTCTATGAAGACCTACAAGACTTTCTAGAACTAACACCCAAAAGAGATGTCTTTTTCATTATAGGGGACTGGAATGCAAAAGTAGGAAGTCAAATGATACCTGGAGTAACAGGCAGATTTGGCCTTGGAGTACAAAACGAAGCAGGTCATCAAAGGCTAACAGAGTTTTGCCAGGAGAATGCACTGGTCACAGCAAACACTCTTCCAACAACACAAGAGAAGACTCTACACATGGACATCACCAGATGGTCAATACCAAAATCAGCTGTACTTTAATAGATCTAATTCAACTTAATTAATAGATTTATTTGCTAGTGTGTGAGCAAATCCTCCAATCAGGCGTCTATTGAAAGCTGATTGTACTTATATGCCTCTACATACAGATCTAACGCACAGTATTGACATCTGTCAAAAGGTAGGTTCTATGATATAAGAATGACAATTCCCACTAGTTTTTCCTTTTAACTTTCACAGAATTCTATATTTTTATGCAAGAATCATCTATTTTATACTCTAGCTGTTGATAAGTACTTCTCATTGTATTCTTCCCACTAGATTATTACATTTTTTTAAGGCAGGGACACACGATTCATTTATCTTTGAATTTTTTCCTCCTCCTCCAGTCCGTCCCACTCTCTAGCCTCCCTACTCAATAACATGGCACTTATCTGTAACAAAGAGTTGAGTATATATGTCACCTACCTAACTTATAGTAGTCTCTGTTTCAGCTGTCGCAGTGAGTTGGTTTGCAGTAAGGTTTTTTCCTAGCCCTAATACAATAAGCAGTGCTTTAAGTTGACAATTACACATTCCAGATCAATTTTAAAGCATATGGTAACTTAGAAAATCACTTAGCATAAACTAAAAAGCATAGCCTATTCTAAATAAATAATCAAAAGAAAAACATTATATAGGCATATCAGAAAACACATTTAAAAAATTTATAAGGGCTTATTCTAACTGATTTGTGTGTGACATTAAAAAACAGCACTAAAAATTTTTAGGGTTCATGCTAAGAGCAAAATTGTATTTGGTTACTGTCATCCTTATATGACTGATCAAGAAACTAAAGACTATAATGATATATATCTAAAGTGGATTTTTAAAGAACATTTGTATACCTTTTGTGTGCCATGTGCTGTTCTAAGCCCTTTACATGAAAATTTACATATAAATTTCACTGGATTAAAACAAATTATATAATTTAAGCATTTAGAAGCTTAAATATAATTTAAATTTCAACATAATTATTTAATCTTATTCATATTAACTCTCAACACCCTAAAAATGGTTACTATCACTTAACAATAACATAGTAAAAATTTTAAACAGCAGCATCAGGGGGGAAAAGTGCTGAATTCACTAGCTAGAATTCTTACAGAGTTAATTTGGGAATAAAATCCAGGATATATATATTTTTTTTTCCACCGAATAACCATATTATCTGCTAAACAGACTTAGTCTCATGGGATAAATTATTCTCTGCACTTTATACATCTACCCTATCTGGGGCTTCAAAGTATATAAACTACTTTTTGTAGATTAGTTTTTATTGCAAACACTTGTTTTCTTCAAAGCTGGTCTTTTTTTTTTTTTGCCAAATGTTTTCTTAACTATATCATTAAAATGAATTTTGGGAAGCCCCTGCATTTAAAACTTATTTTTAACCAAAATAAAAATAAATTTAACTTAAAAATCTTACTTTTTAAGGGAACCTTGAAGTGGGTCTACCTGTTGAGGTGTAACTATTAACAGTTCAAATAAATTACATTATCTAGGTTGACTGTAATGAAAGTTGGCTTACTTGCTTCACCTAAACAGGGAAGTTGGCATGTTTGCCTAGCAACAGCCGCTGAAACCTTCTGTTGTGGAAGGTTCCCTAGGAGTGAGAAGGGAGGAGGAGGAAAAACTGGAGGAACAGATTAATCTTTTTTTCCCAGCAGGAGACGGGAGGCCTGGCTGAGAAGGGAAATGCTATCCAAAAGATAGCCTTTAGATTAGCACACACCCACCTAATCCCTCCATGGTAGCTAGAAATTTGCCCTTGTCAGGACTGGGGTTACTATTTACTGGGTTGAAGAGATGGTTACTGATTCAGCCCACTTCAAAGAGACTAAATTCCAATCAGTATAAAGGCATCAATAGGTCTTCTAGAAAGAAGCTGAAATTTGAGTAGCAGGAGGGTGTTAGCAACTAAAAAGAACTGTTCTCTGCTCAGAATTTAGGAAGGTGTGTGATATATTATTTACAAATAATATAAAAACATTGGCTGTTACAGTAATTGAATTTATCAGCTTAAAAACAGAAGCTTCTCTAAATATAGTACTTCTCTTGGTGTTGGGGATGTATGCAGGGAAGAAAGGACAGGACAGCAAAATCTCTCTTCTCTTGGCCAGACCTGAGGAAAAAACAAAGGGATGATAATGCAGAAGAGTATTAATTGCGTGCTTATTTGAGGACCGTCTCTCTCTATTCTAGCTGATTTATTTTGAAATTAGGACTGTATGGTATAAGAAGAATCCCCATTTCTCTCCTTTCTTAAAAGCAAATGTTTGGTTAAACTGAATTGTCTTGAAGGGGTCTTCCATGACCCCAAATGAAGATGACTTCTTTTCCATAAGGGAGAAGAGACTTTCAATAACCACAAGGTTAGCTTTTAGATCCGAGTTTTTTCTTCTAAGAGCCAGTTCTTTTCCTGTCCTCCCTCAGACAGCTGTTAATTGGTCACATAGGCCTGGAGAGACGTTTTGAGGCAGTCGAGTGTCCAGGCCTTTGGACTGTTCAGCCCTGTTGGGAGGCTGAATTCTTCAGAGACTCTGTAAAAGGAGTGACTAGGGCAAAGCTGATGTGATCAAGAACCAGGATAAAACGAGATAAGAACAAATTCTTCTGAGGTGTAGGAGGAGAGACGTGAAAAAGAAACAAGAGTAGAGGGACGGGTTGAGATAGCCAAGGGACTAGAGGTGAGTGCCGGACCGGTTGGAAATGTCAGAAATTTTCGAATTCACCCTCGCCGTCTGGCCACTTGCCCGCGGGACGCCGAGGCGCTGGGGGACCAGTTCTTCAGCTCAGGGCGTGGGTGCGCGCCGGGTCCAGGCGGGGAGCGACGCCGCCCTCCCTCCACGGCGTTGGTGGCGGGTGACTCAGAGCTTTGCTCCCGCGCCCGCCCCGCCCCCTCCGCATGGCCCGCCCCCGGAAGGAGGAGCCTCGCCCTCGTCTCCGCCCCAGTCTCTGGGGCGGGCCGGAGCCCGAGGAAGAGGAAGGGGACGAGGACAACTAGCGACGGGGCGGAGGAAGAGGAGGAGGAGGAGGAGGAAGAGGAGGCAGACCAACAAGATGGCCCCTGCTGCAGGAGCAGCCTCAGCAGCAGGTGGGGGGCCGGAGGCGGCGCTGGTGGTGGCGGCGGCGGCCGTGGCCCGGCGGCCTGGGACAGAGTCAGAGTCGACGGTGGCAGCGGCGGCAGCGGTGGCTGCCCCGGCGGTGGCGACGGCCGCGGGGACTCGGAGCTGAGAGGAGCTACTGCTCGGACCAGCGCGGTGAGCGAGCGGCAGGCGGCGGCGGCGGCGGCGGCGGCGGCGTGGGGAGCCGGGCGGCCGCGGCCTGGCCTCCGTCGGGAACAATAGGCGGCCGCGGCGGGGCAGGGTCTGTCCTCGGCCGCCCTCGGCTCCTCGGCCGTGGCGTCCGCCCGCCCGGTCTCGGACCTCGCCGGTGGTCCAGGGGCTTGTCAGTGGCCGGCGTCCTTTAGGCCTCAGGCCTCCGCATGCCGCCGGGAGGGCCTGCAGGGGTGGGTAGGCCGTGGGGAGGTACAGACGCCGCCCTGGACGTGGGGAGGGCGAGGGAGGCTTCGGCCATAGGGAGGGGGCCACCAGGCTGCCCAGCCCCTCTGTTAGTCCGAGGAACTCGGCGGGAGCAGAGAGCGCCCAGGGGATGCTTTTTGGACCCTCAGGCTGCGGGGGTGGAGGAGGTGAAGGCGTCTGTAAACAGGCGCCGCCTCTGCCTCCCTGCACCTCAAGGCTGCTCCCTCTCCCCTACCCCTTAAGCGCTCCCTTTCCTTGGCCAAGTGGGTTTTACGAAGTCTGTTTGCCTGGAGCTACTGCAGAGCGAGCCCGGTAGTCTTTTTTTCTTCCCGGCGGCGCTAGGGCGGTTATGTTTGCAGGTGTTTAAAAAAAAAAAAATTAAGTGCACAACAGCAAGAAATCTACCAGGTAAAATGTGATTATCGACAAAGGATGGAGAGAGAGAGAGAGAGAGAGCTAAAGACTATTCCTCTTTAAACATCTCTAGGCATCGGTTCTCTGTAAACATCAATTGTGTTCGCGTCCAGGGTGAGAGTGAAACAAGGGCTCTTTTGGAACGGTAAATAATATAACTCTTGACATCCCAGAATAGTCCCAGAAACTGGAAACAAAGCCGCTTACTGGCAACGCGGAGACAAATTGTAATGTTTGAATAAAACTTTTCTTCAAAGGAACCGTTTTAAATTATTAGTGTGCCTCATAAGAAGCAATATTAACTAGATAAAATAGACCGAATGAAGCATTTCTTCAGGAGACAGAAGAGGTTCATCGCCAGGCTAGAACTTGTCTTTTTTTTTTTTTTTTTTAACAATTTTCGAAAAGTAGAAACAACTGTTCTCTGTTGAATGTTTAGGCTTATCAAGACGCATTATAGTTGCCCTGTGTAGTGACTTCTGAAACGTCAACAATTAACTACTAAAAAAAAAAAAAAAAAAAATTAACTACTATTTCTCCTAAACTTAATTTCTCAAGGAGGAAATTATCCAAGTTATTTCTATTTCAGTTTCTACGGCGGTATGGAGAAATTTATATTAAAAATATTTGAATGCGTCCGAAAGACTGCTTTGCACTATTTAACATTCACTCTCATGGTCCAACTGGTTTGCGTTCTTCACAGAACCTGTGCTGTGCAGAGAATATGCCAGTTAATATCTTTTACACAGTTTTAGGGTGAACTTCTAGTTAGAATTGTCCATGTCTGTTGTAATTTAGAGCATTTTCAGGTTATATGAACTTTAATGAGAGGCACTGGTCCTTGGTTCTTCCACAAAAACTCACGGTAAATAGACTAGCAATTGAATAAACGTGGAGGTTGGACTATTTTATTGTTTAGAATTGAAGTATAATAGATGAATATGAATGACTTTCATTTTATGTCTAGTATAAATAACGTTGCGGATGTTTTGACTTTTTAGGTAGTGGGGAGAGAACAACTTTCACATGGCTCCTGCTGATATGAATTTTCTGGGAATACATTTCAAAAGGGACATTTTTAAAGTGTTCAAAGTTATAATTTAATCAGTCAGTCTTTTTTTTTTTTTTTGCTGAATTGTGTTAGATTGATACAGAGTGCAAGTAATCTCTATATCATGATACTTAAATTTATCTGTGACTGATACTTAAATTTATCTGTGACTCTAAACCTATTAGAACAATTGTAGTAACTTATGATTTTGTAAATTTTAAGTGGTCAGTGTGCTTTGTTGTGAAAACAGATCTTGTGTTAAGGACTAATTTGCCTCATCATCTTCCTGAAAACAAAGATTTTTAAGTGTTGATGGTTTTGTGTTTGAAATTAGATGCTGACCCAACAAGCATTGAGGCTAGGTCCCAATTTCTATTCGATATTGAAAAAGCTCTTGGAGAATTGTGCTTTTGTTTGTGTCAAGCTGTTTTAAGATGTGACCCCTCAATTGTCATGTCCTCAATATTAATGTTTATTCCAATTATGTCAATTCAGATTTTCTCAAGTGATAATTTAAGAATTTCCTCTAAGAAGTTTTGGGACCACAGCTTAAGAATTAGTTTTGTATTTTTGAGGTAATATTAAAAGTTACTATATGTTTGATTCATTTGAAGAAATTTGAAAGGCTTTTTTTAATACATTAAAAATCTAAAATTACAGTTTTTCAAAGCATATTTATAAAATGAATAAAAATATTTGCATTTATTCCTCCTAATTCGTCTGTAGTATTGCTGGTATTCTCATTTTATATAGTAAGAGTCTCAGTCTAAGGAGAAGCTACTATAACTGGCAAAAAGACCACTTAATTAATAGATGAAAAAGCTTACTCAAACCCAAGTCTTGTGACTCAACTTATTAATAGATGTTTTACTACTGCTACTCCTGCCATATGTCCCAAGGTTAAATTGGCATCTCCTTTATGACGAATTTCTTTTTTTTAAACTATGAACTATGTTTTGTAATATTGAGTTTGCCTTTTGTGCTAATATCCTTTCTATTTTCATTATTTGTACCCTGCCAGTATTCACTTACAAGTTTGAGAAAGTATTTACTCATGTAAATTACAGAAAAAACCCTCGATTTTGGTTTTATTACATCTGAATGCCATACATATAGAAACTCATACTGTTTACATAGAACAGATTTGTGGTAATGTTGTAACTGTTTCATGGCTTTAATTTGTTAACTAAATTGTACCTTTGAAATAAATACGAAGATTTTTAAATGATTTTAGTAACTTTCAATGATGTTAAGGTCAGGTCAGCTTACATTTGAAGCTCTTCATTTATAATTTTTTAAAGCCATAGACCATTTAGAATTCTGCAGCATTTTTTATCTCCAGATATTAGAGCTTGAAATGGAGTTTGGTGGGGCCTGATGAGCCTTTTCTTGCATATATCTTGGATGTGGTTGGTATCCAGTAAAGTGAAGAATAAACTGATAAATGATCCTTGTTTGGTGGACACTTCGGAGCAGGATGTTTCTTGGCAGGGTATGCTGACCTGGTTTAGCTTTGGCCCTGTATGTGCTCAGGAGTTCAGGTATTCTTTGGGGTTGGATTCAAGTGGATTTAAATTCTCAGGTTGACCTGCATCAAGACAGTCACATATTTCAAAATCAGCCTGCTATTAGGATCTACTTTAAGATTACCATCTCTTTTGTTTAATCCTAAAGTCTAGACTGTATTTGGACTAGCCTCTGAGGGTATAGCATAATATTAATTTTGTCAACCATTTATATAAAGGAATTTTTCTTACTCCAAAGTTTCTTAATGTTGAGTTTATACATTTTCATGTGTGAAGTTTACTCAATCTGAAGTGATGTTGCGCTACATCCGCAAGACAGTTAGCTTTAGCATATTTATTTATATCCAGTGTTGGTCAGATTTGTGCTTGTTTACTTCTTATATTCTTGTTTACTCTTTATGTAATATTAGACATTTCTCATCAGTTTACAGTATTTCTGATTGAGGTTTGAGAGAAAAATTTTAGTAATTTTGAGTTCACCTTAACATGCCCAGTTGAGCTGACTAAAATTGTGTTCTGTCCTAGAGGATTAAATATCGCAAGGTTCATTTATATATTTTTTGAGATTATTTACAAAGTATGTCAGCAATATTTCGATGTTTCTCAGGCATTTTAGCACTGATATCAATACACACCTATTACTGTATATATATGGTGATAATTTAGCTTGTAATGCTTTTTTTCTAAATATCTCCAAGATCTAAACAGCATTTGAATGTGGTAACAATGTTTTTGAAGAACTCTAAAATGGTCTATATGTTGTAACATAAATTTTTTTAAATGGAGGTTTAAATCGCATAATATAAAATTAACCATATTTAACAGTTCAGTGCCAATACATTCACAATGTTGTACAACCACCACCTCTGTCTAATTCCAAAACATTTTATCACCCCAAAAGGAAGCTTTTGTACCCATTGAGCAGTTACTCCCCATTCCCCCTCCCCCAGTCCCTGGCAACCCACCATACTACTTTCTGTCTCTGTGAATTTAACATAAAATCACTTTGAGCCAAGATTGAGCACGAGTGCTGTGTATAATTGAAATTGCAAGAAAAGACTTTGTGATATGATTGTTAGGAATCAAAAACCACCTCATTCTTTGTGTTCTTCTCTAAGTACAGTAGGCATGCTGCCAGGGATTCTTTATGGGAGAAAAGTTGGAAGTCACAGCATTTTGACGTTTTTGTTTTGATCACTCCAGAGAAGTTGTACTTAAACTCTCAGATTCATTAGGGTTGTGAGAATTAACTAAATTTTAATGTTCTCTACAATTGTGAGCAATGAATACTTAGTCTGTTGTCTGCAACTTGTTTGCCTTTTGTTTTTTCTTAATATATAAAATAAACTTGAAACATTAATAAACAAGAACTTATTTGAAGTTACAGTAGAAAGTGCTGGTTAGATTGAAGGTCTTTTATCTTTATGAGTCTAACTTTATGACTTTTATTCAGCTAACATTTGAGGCTGTTTGGATTTGCTTGTTGACTAAATCTTCAAAACCTTGGTCTTGACTCTACCTGCTGCTGCTGCTGCTGCTAAGTTGCTTCAGTCGTGTCCGACTCTGTGTGACCCCATAGACGGCAGCCCACCAGGCTCCCCTGTCCCTGGGATTCTCCAGGCAAGAACACTGGAGTGGGGTGCCATTGCCTTCTCCAATGCATGACAGTGAAAAGTGAAAGTGAAGTCCCTCAGTCATGCCCGGCTCTTGGCGACCCCATGGACTGCAGCCTACCAGGCTCCTCCGTCCATGGGATTTTCCAGGCAAGAGTACTGGAGTGGGGTGCCATTGCCTTCTCCGGACTCTATACCTGCTGCTACTGCTGCTAAATCGCTTCAGTCATGTCCGACTCTGTGCGACCCCATAGACGGCAGCCCACCAGGCTCCCCTGTCCCTGGGATTCTCCAGGCAAGAACACTGGAGTGGGTTGCCATTTCCTCCTCCAATGCATGAAAGTGAAAAGTCAATGTGAAGTTGCTCAGTCGTGTCCGACTCCTAGCAACCCCATGGACTGCAGCCTATCAGGCTCCTCCGTCCATGGGATTTTCCAGGCAAGAGTACTGGAGTGGGGTGCCATTGCCTTCTCCAACTCTATACCTAATTCCCTCCAAAAGCATGTTAAACAGAAGCAATTGGTTTGTAAATGTTTGTTGGTTGATTGAGGGAGAAAATAAACAGACTTTTTTTTCTTTCTGGAATAAAGTATAATAAAGTTGGACTTCTGTAAATTTAGAATTACTGCTGAATTTAAAGCTTCAATTTTGGGCTTTGAAAATACTCTTTTATTCTTTTCCAAAATTCAAAATTAGGTACTTCCCCTAATAAATTTGAATTTTAATGTTTACGATGAGAAGTGAAATACAGATTTTATATTATCTGTTAAAGATTTATAATACTTTACAGATACAAAAGCTCTAAGCAGGGAAGAAAAATTTAAATTTTGATGCTAATTTCATCTCTTTTAGGGAAAATTTAATTATTAAGTGTTTTAAGAGCAACTTTAAAAGTGATTTAAAAAATTATATAGATATATTTAGAATTCAATGCCGTAAAATTCCTGCTTTCTCTTATTCTCTCTCTTTTTTTTTAATATTTATTTATTTGGCTGCACCTGGTCGAAGTTGCAGGTGTAGGATATGGTTCCCTGACCAGTGACCAAACTTAGGTCCCCTGCCTTGGGAGCATGGAGTCTTAGCCACTGGACCACCAGCAAAGTCCCCTTCTTTTTTTTTTTTTACTAGTGAATTTTTTCAGGAAAATTTCAACTCTCTTTGTAAATATTTATGTTTACATATACCTCGTTTATGTTGATAACATAATTATTAGAACATTTAATTAGAATTATTAGTAACATTTATTAGAAAGCTAGTGTGCTAAATTAATACATTTAATCATAAAAGAACATCTTTAAATGAGGTTATGTTTAGAGATTATGCTTGAAAATATGGTTTAGTGTAAGATTTGTGAATGAAACAGGATCATTATATTCTTAGCTTCATTATAAAACAGTGTATCATCTGGCCAGATCCCAATTTAGAATAAGAAATAGCCAAAAAGCCTTCATTAAATATTAATGAACTAAATCATCTATATGAAGGCAACTGGCTTAGAACCTCTCTTGCACTGTGTGTTATTCTAAGAAGTTTGATATAATTTCACAGCAGATTAAAAATGCAAATTAGGTGTGGGAGTAGAGGCACTCTAGGTAAGATGGACAGCAGGAAGAGTAGTAAGATAAAAAATCACCGTTGTTGTTGTTCAGTCTCTAAATTGTGTCCGACTGTTTGCAATCCCATGGACTACAGCATGCCAGGCTTCCCTGTACTTCACTGTCTCCCGGAGTTTGCTCAAACTCATGTCCATTGCATCAGTGATGCTATCTAACCATCTCATCCTCTGCCACCCTCTTCTTCTTTTGCCTTCAGTCTTTCCCAGCATCAAGGTCTTTTCCAATGAGTCAGCTGTTCCCATTGGAGCTTCAGCATCAGTCCTTCCAATGAATATTCAGGGTTGATTTCCTTTAGGATTGACTGGTTTCATCTCCTGCAGTCCAAAAGGCACTCAAGAATCTTCTCCAGCACCCTGATTTGAAGGCATCAGTTCTTAAGCGCTCAAGCTTCTTGATGGTCCAACTCTCACATCCATACATGGCTACTGGAAGAACCATAGCTTTGATTGTATGGACCTTTATCAGCAAAGTGATGTCTCTGCTTTTTAGTATGCTGTCTAGGTTGGTCATAACTTTCCTTCTAAGGAGCAAACGTCTCTTAATTTCATGGCTGCAGTCACCATCTGCAGTAATTTTGGAGCCCACTGTTTCCACTTGTCCCCCTTCTATTTGACATGAAGTGATGGGACTTTGTGCCATGATCTTTGTTTTTTTAATGTTGAGTTTTAAGCCAGCTTTTTCACTCTCCTCTTTCACCCTCATCAAGAGGCTCTTTAGTTCCTCTTCACTTTGCCGTTAGACTGGTATCATCTGCATATTTGTTGATATTTTCCCAGCAGTATTGATTCCAGCTTGTATTTATCCAGTCCTACATTATCACATTAGCTTGGGACAGTGAAATACAAAGACACTTTAGACTTCTGAGTATATCATTAATTAATTAATTAATTATTGTATTTTGCAGTATAACCTGTTGTTCTTCATGGTAGATTCATTTTGGGAACATTCCCTTATGTGTGTGATTTGGGAATCATAAAACTATATACAGAGTATATTAAAACATAGACTTTGGAGTCAGATGTATCTTAGTTCCCATCTTTTATCATATAACTGTATAATTTTTTGTCTCTAAAAACAGAAATGGTAATATCTTAAAGGATTGTTTCGAAATTTAAGTGAGTTAACTTATATCTTTAGTATAGTATGCATTCAATAAATGTTACTTTCTTACATTTTAATAAAAATCACTTTAGAAAGATATTCATCTAGAATATTTGAACATTTTCTGCTGTCAAATGTTAGTATTCAACATAAAAATAAACCTTGTGTACTGGTGGAGTTGGTGGTAAAGAATGAAATACCATTCTCATTTTCTTCCCACATCAGTCTTTCATTAATATGAACCTGTGCTGTTACCAGGCACTAGCTACATGTGATTATTTAGATTTTCTTATAGAGCAGTTTTAGGTTTATAGAAAAACTGCACTGTAAGTAATGTTTCCATGTATGCCTTTCCCCACAGTTACTTCTGTTAACATCTTACATTAGTTTGGTTCGTTTGTTATAATTGATAAACCAGTATTGACAAATTATTAACTAAAGTCCATAGTTTACTTTACAGTTCATGATTTGTATTGTATGGTTCTACGGGTGAGATTGTCTTTCACTTAGCAACGTACGTTTAAGATTCTTCCCTGTCTCGCCATGACTTTATAGCTCATTTCTTTTTATTGCTAAATAATGCTCTGTTGTATGGATAAATTTAAATTTTAATTAATTAAAATCAGAATTTAAAATTTAGTTCCTCAGTTGCACCAGCCACATTTCAAGGGTTCAGTAGCCACATGTGGCTCAGTTCAATTCAGTTGCTCAGTCGTGTCTGACTCTTTGCGACCCCATGGACTGCAGTATGCCAGGCTTCCTTGTCCATCACTACATGTAGCTACATGTGGCTAGTGGCTACTATATTGGAAAATGCAGATATAGCACATTTCCATCATCTCAAGAAGTTCTATTGAAGAACGCTGATACCAGTCAAAATCTGATTCTCCATTTACATTCACTCTCACAGAGAATTTACCTACAGAGCCTCAATTTGTCATTAAGCCTACATTTTCAGTGCTTTGGCTTATGCTGCCAGCAGTCCTAAACTTAACATAATTTAAAATTCTTTACTCCCCCAAAGAATCAGCCTTTCCAGATGCTGTCCATTATAATGTGGTTTCCTATCAGGGCATCATCTTTTACTCCACTCTTCTTGTCCCTAAAATCTAGAGTCATCTTTTTCTTCGTTTTTTCTCTACACCTTTTGAATTCTTATCAAAGGTAAACATGTCTCAGAGCTAATAACTGGCAGAAATTAGATCAGAATCTAGAACTCCTTTTTCTAGTTCTCTCTGGGGATTTCCACTAGTTGGGGTTGCTTTTACAGTAATTTTAAAGTTGCAGTTACGTTTGAAGAGTTTATTGGGGACTGTGATTTATATCAAAACTGTAGAGGTTATAGCTATAGATTTAATAAATAATGATGTACTAATTCTTTAAAAAATGAGAACTTGAAAATGAAATTTATTTCACTGATTCTTCTCTATAATTCAGTTATGATGGAAAAACTTTTTTGCTCTGTGTATGACCCACTTTGTCTAATAAAAATTAATTTCCTGTACTAATATGAATATTAGCTGGTAAGAGTGAATAGAATTTTAACTGAACATTGTTGCCATCCAAAATTCTCTGTTGGCCCCTGGTGTAGTTTATATTCTATTCAAATACTTTGTAACATCCAATTTGGTTACCACATAAACCTGTATCTTCTTAAACATTCTTCAGATTATCATGTTCAAGTTTCCAGAGCTTGAAAAATGGAGAGCCTTGTGTCAGTCTCTTTTGCTTTTCTTTTGGGGTAAGCTGTACCTCTGCTTTTGCTGAAAATAGCCATACTGTGTATGGTCTTGATTTGACCTTCACTGTACACTGGTTTAGTTCAGTTCAGTTCAGTCGCTCAGTCGTGTCCAACTCTTTGTGACCCCATGAATCGCAGCATACCAGGCCTCCCTGTCTATCACTGAATTGCAGCACTCCAGGCCTCCCTGTCCATCACCAACTCCTGGAGTTCACTCAAACTCACGTCCATCGAGTCAGTGATGCCATCCAGCCATCTCATCCGCTGTCGTCCCCTTCTCCTCCTGTCCCCAATCCCTCCCAGCATCAGGATCTTTTCCAGTGAGTCAACTCTTCGCATGAGGTGGCCAAAGGATTGGAGTTTCAGCTTTAGCATCAGTCCTTCCAAAGAATACCCAGGACTGATCTCCTTTAGAATAGACTGGTTGGATCTCCTTGCAGTCCAAAGGACTCTCAAGTCTTCTCCAACACCACAGTTCAAAAGCATCAATTCTTTGGCGCTCAGCTTTCTTCACAGTCCAACTCTCACATCCATACATGACCACTGGAAAAACCATAGCCTTGACTAGACGGACCTTTGTTGGCAAAGTAATGTCTCTGCTTTTGAATATGTTATCTAGGTTGGTCATAACTTTCCTTCTAAGGAGCAAGTGTCTTTTAATTTCATGGCTGCAATTACCATCTGCAGTGATTTTGGAGCCCAAAAAAATAGTCTGACACTGTTTCCACTGTTTCCCCATCTATTTACCATGAAGTGATGGGACCAGATGCCATGATCTTAGTTTTCTGAATGTTGAGCTTCAAGACAACTTTTTCACTCTCCTCTTTCACTTTCATCAAGAGGCTTTTTAGTTCTTCACTTTCTACCATAGGGTGGTGTCATCTCCATATCTGAGGTTATTGATAGTTATGCTTGCTCAAAAGTTCATTTTTGTGAAGACATTCTGTTAAAAGAGTAGTAGTCTTGCATGTTTAAGTACTGTATTAAAAAAAAAGCCTGAATTTTAACCTTCATTTTGAAATGCTTTCCCTGTAATTACTGCTCTTAAAACCCATGTTTTATATGTCAGTTTTTACATTAATTACTGTTTTGATTAAAACTGTCACTCTTTGCTTGAATCTAGCCTCTCTTTAAATTTATTAAAAACTTTTAAAAAATGTAAGGCTCTTCATACATTTAGAAAAGTTGAGTTATGAGTTACCTGAGTCAAGTTTTTTGAAAATGTCATTTTATTATGTTAGTCTGCAGTTGATAAAATCTACTCATAAGGTCACAAAAGTTCCTTTCAATTTATTCTCTTTCTCCTGCTTTAAAAAGGAGAGGAGGAGGGAGAGAGGGTTTTTTGAATAAGAAAATCCTTAGGATAGAAAATGTAATATTTAAATCTCTTTAAAAGCATTTAAGAGTAGCTTAGAACAGATAATCTCTTGAAAACACCTTTAAATATTGAAGCTGTAGCACTTATTCCCCTAATGATTGACATGCATTATTAGTTAATTCACCGTATTCAGAGTATTAAAACTTTACTCATCTTCACAGCTGTATAATGACAAAATGATAAGTGGCAAAGGAGAAGGAAGATTTCAAATTCAGTTATTAACTTTTTAAAATATTCTTTTTAGCTTTAAAAAGACTTTGTTTGTTTTTAGAGCAGTTTTAGGTTCACAGTAAAATTGAGAAGGTACCAAGTTTTCCCCAACCCATGCATAGCCACCCTTATTATCAACATTCACCACCAGAGTGGTACATTGATTATAATTGATAAACTTAAAATTGATGTTTAAATCTATAGTTTATATTAGGGTTAGGGTTCACTCTTGGTGTTGTACATTCTATGGATTTGTACAATATGCATTCTTCTTTCATTTAGTAATATGCATTCAAGTTTCTTCCATGTCTCTTCATGGCTTGGTAGTTCATTTATTTTTTTTTTAGAACTGAATAATATTCCATTGTCTGATTGTACCACAGTTATTTATCCATTCACTGGTGGACGTCTTGGTTGATTGCTTCCAAGTTTTGCAATTATGAATAAAGCTGCTGTAAATACCCACATGCAGATTTTAGTGTGGATACAAATTTTCAGCTCCTTTGGGTAAATATCAAGGAGAGTCATGCTGGATTGTATGGTAAGAATATGTTTAGTTTTGTAAGAAACTGCCAAATTGTCTTCCAAGTTAACTGGCCTATTTTGCCTTCCTATCCACAATGAATTAGAGTTCCTGTTGGCCCCGAATCTTTGTCAGCATTTGATATTGTCTGTGTTCCAGATTTTGGCCATTCTAATAGTGTGTAGTGATGTTTTATTGTTTTAATTTGCATTCCCTGATAACATATGATATGAAGTATCTTTTCATATGTTTCTGTGGAATCTAATATTGTGTAGCTGGAGTCACACAATATATAGTCTTTTCAGATTAGCTTCTTTATCCTTAACTTTTTAATCTGTTACTTCAGTTTTAGCTTTGCCTCATTTATAGATATTTTTAAGAATGTGGTTAATTTTGGAGGTATACTTTCTTCTAAATATTAAGTACCAGAATTATAAAAATAGAACCAATGTGATATATTCTGCACTCTTACCTTTCATGTGACTTGTCCAGCACTATCTTTAGAAATGTGAAACATGCCACAATCAGGTAGTGATATTTTTCAATCATTTAAAAATTATTGAGCAGATATGTGCCATGGAGCAGCTTCCCCAGTGGCTCAGTGGTAAAGAATCTGCCTGTCATTCAGAAGACATGGAGATGTGGGTTTAATCCCTGGGTTGGGAAGATCCCCTGGTGGAGGAAATGGCAACCCATTCCAGTATTCTTGCTTGGAAAATTCCATGGACAGAGAAGTCTGGTGGCCTACAGTTCATGGGGTCACAAAGAGACACAGCTGAACAACTAAACAATAATGAAATGGCATACTGCAGTATACAACAGTATGGATTTTCTCTTATAGATAAAGTTTAGAATGTATTGGAGCCATCAGAGGGGCAACCTAATATATACTGGGCTTTAAAGAGATTTCTGGAGTTTCCTGAATTGAATGAGACTTAAAGGGTGAATAGGGGTTTAACATCCCTAACTTATTTGAGCCAGACAAGACCTAGAGTGAAAAAGCGTATGTTGTGTGTGGGGAAATCTTCATACTTTCGTTGCTAAAATATAAAACCTGAGGCAGATGGTGATGAAAAATAAAGCTAGAGAGGTAGGTAGGGGCCACAACCCAGGGATCTTGTATGACGTGTTCAAGCAGTTGGGATCAATTCTGCTAAGGCACCATCAAAGAGTTGTGTTTTTTTTTGTTTTTGTTTTATGTTTGAGGTACAAAACACACCCACTAAAGGGCAAAAATCATAGGTGTACATCTTGATGACTTTTTATGTATGTACACTTGTGTAACCACCATCCAGATCAAGATACTCAGTGTTTCTGGCACCTAAGAATTCTTTCTACTCTTTCTCCTCCCCAGTGTTTCCCAACTTTCCCAAGAGTAAATTCTCACTTCTAGCACCATAGTCTGTTTTTCTTCTAAATCGTACATCATGTATTCTTTTTGCTCCTTCTATAAACTGAATCCTGCAGAAGGTGCTATTTTGTATCTGGCTTTGTTGAATGTAGTATTCTGAAATTTGGCCATGTTATATTTAACAGTAGATCAGTTGTTCTATTTTTATTTTTGCTGTATAGTATTCCATTGTATGAAATTGTCACAGTTTATCCACTCTACTGTTTATGAACATTTGGATTGTTTACAGTCTGTTTTTGGCATTTTATGAGTAAAGCTGTTATGAACATTATTGCATACGTTTTTTGGTAACCATATGTAGTCATTCCTCTGGCAGTGAAATTTGGGAGTCCTTAGTCGGCTTTTGTTTAATCTAAGAGGCTACTGCCAGTTTTCCAAGTGTACCAGTTCACACTGCTAGCAGCATTGTATGAGAATTTTGCATGCTCATATAGCCTTTAATATGTGGTATTGTCAGTTAGTTTTTTTTTTTTTAGCCATTCTGCTAGGTATAGTTTCTCATTGCCATTTTACTTTAAACTCCCCTTGTGATGATTCTTAGAAGTATCTGATACACTTATTGGCCATTTTGATATCCTCTTGTGAAAGAGGATCTTTCAAGTTATTGTCCTTTTTTATTGCTTTTGTTTTTGGTCATAGAAGAAAACCATAAGTGAATGACCAGCTGCTGTGAGGAGGGTGAAGGAAGACAAAGCTGGAGACAGATCACTTAGAAGGTCACTGTGTGATCCAGGTGAGAGAGACTATATATATCCTGTATGAGAGCAGGGACTTTGTTTCACTAGGAACTACATCTTCAGATCCTAAGACAGTGTGTGGCACTTGGTCAGTGCTCAGTAAGTAATTTTTGAATGAATGAATGAATACAGCCTTCAATCATAGAAAGAGAGATAGAAAGGAAGATACAGATGTAAGAAATGATATAAAATTTTTAATGAAGGTAGAAGAGGGTGGAATCTAGGATGCTTACCAGATTACTAGGTTGTGTACATTGAGTGTCACGTTGTGTAGTGAGGTAACTAAAGAAACAAAGGCTACAGAAGGCATTACCAGTTTAAAAAAATAGAGACAAGTTAATTACCATGTGACCTTGTGCTTATTACCTAACATTTGTGCTGAGTTTCTTCAACTGTAATATTAAGATATAATGATATCTGATATCTAATAGGATCATCGTGAGGACTAGGTGAGATAATGCATGTAAAATTTAGAATAGTGCCTGGCACATAAAATATACTCAAAAACGATGAGAGAGAGAAACAAACAAAAATCTCTGTCTTCATGGAACTTAAATTTTACTAGTGGCAGTTCCACACTGTAGCAAAATAAGAGAAACAGCATATTGAATGGTGAGAAGTATTTTGGAGAAAAATTAATCAGGAATGAGATGGGAAGCACAGATTGTGCTGGTAGTATGATTAGGGTTGAGGGGTCCATTTTAAATAAGGTAATCAACTGAGGCCCTCCCTCAGGGAATTCACATAATAATATGTGTAGGGAAATAGGGAGAAAGTTCAGGATTGGGAGAGGGACAAATTGTTCGTGATTTAAGATTAGAAAAGTGAAAGTTAAGTCGCTCAGTCCTGCCCGACTCTTAGCAATCCCATGCACTGCAGCCTACCAGGCTGCTCCGTCCATGGGATTTTCCAGGCAAGAGTACTGGAGTGGGTTGCCATTGCCTTCTCCAAGATAAGAAAGGAGGCCCCCTATTTTATGAAAGAATAGCATGTAAAATTAGATTTGTTTGTTGTATAACCCATGGCGGTTTGGCGTATCCCATCCTTTTGTCCTCTGTTGCCTGTTCCACACACTACACAGACCTAAGCACGTATTTATTCCCTCAGAGATCATTGTTACCTATTTTGGAGGAAATGTTTTGTGTTTAATTCTGGTACAGTAGTAACAAATCAGTAGGTTCTCTAACAGTAGCTGCTGCTGCTGCTAAGTCACTTCAGTCGTGTCGGACTCTGTGCGACCCCATAGACGGCGGCCCACCAGGCTCCCCAGTCCCTGGGATTCTCCAGGCGAGAACACTGGAGTGGGTTGCCAATTCCTTCTCCAATGCATGAAAGTGAAAAGTGAAAGTGACATCACTCAGTCGTGTCCAACTCTTAGCGACCCCATGGACTGCAGCCCACCAGGCTCCTCCGTCCACAGGATTTTCCAGGCAAGAGTACTGGAGTGGGGTGCCATTGCCTTCTCTGAGCTACTACTTGGGAACAGCAAAATATCTTTTTACAATTTATATGGCTTTTTCAAACCACTTGATATATGTAAATAAGATACATTGTAGCTGTAGGCTTCTGGGTTTGGACTCCATGTAGCAATTGGTTCATTCTTTTAAACTCTTCAAAATAGAAGTTTACCTGAGATTAACAGTCTAGAAATAGTTCTAAAGTGGAAAATGAATCTATACTTTTTTTTTTAAGCATTCTTTTTCAAGTATGTGCAGTTGAATATCCTTGTGACTTTGTGTTCTGGAAATAGTTTGAATTCTTTTAGGCATATTTCACTAAAATAAACAGTGATAAAAATGTCCTTAGGCCTTGGCCAGTAGATTATGGGGACATTTTAATAGTACGAATGTTATTGTTATTTTGCTATTATTAAATAGGTTATATCTTTAACACAAAGATTCCCTAGGTCAGAGTGTGCACTAAGTATCACCCACCCATTGCAAAAGAAGCACATTGCCTTTGAAGCTTACCTATTCTGAATACATGTGCCTGTTTTTTCTTTGCTGCCCAGTTCTAGACTCAGTCAGAGCCCTGTGGTAGCTACGAAGTTCCACAAGGAAGTCTAGGACACAAGCTCCCTCAGGAAGAAAAAGGTAGAAACAAGTAAAAGTAAAGGCCTAGGGCTGTGATTCATGGGGCCGCAAAGAGTTGGACACGACTGAGCGACTGAACTGGACTGAGGGCTATTAGTGTAACACATGTGTTGCTTTGTTTTCTTGAGTAAAGAGGGAATTCTTTGTTCTCCAGTTTTGTTGTTTGATACCTGGTGTTTTCCTTCTAGTTCAGCACTAGAAATTTGCTTCATTCAAAATCAAATATCATCAGTACTCCAAAAATGAGTTCATGAAGGTTTGCTTTCTAATTGTAGTTTAACTGGAATGTTTTGTAACAGTTTAGTAATGTAAGTGTAGGAAAAACAACCTTAACAAATATGTTGAATGAAAGAAGCCAAAATAGAAAACACATGCTGATGACTTCATTACATAGAATTTTAAAATAGTTAAAATTAATCTACAATATTAGAAGTTAGGATAGCAGTGGGCTCTGACAAGAATAAAGAGATAATGATTGAGAAGGATAGTGAGGGGCTTTCTGGGAAGGACGGGGTATACAGGTATGCTTACTTTGATAATTCATTGAGCTGAACACTCTGTATACCTTTTATGTATGTATGTTATATTTCAATAAATTAAGTATCTTAAAATATTTATAAAATTAAAATTCACTTTGTGTTTTAGTCCCCTGATTATTTTTCAGTGAAATATTCTAATAAAATATGCTTTGTGGTTCTCTTCCAAAGAAATAATAGAAGTTGCTGTAACCTGATCAGAAGGTTGTTGGAGGATTAAATGAGATGGTTTGTAAGTGCTTAGCACCCAGATCCCACCCCCGCCACACACAGTTTTGGGATATGGGATAGAGGGGGAAAAGATTCAGGGAGTACATAAAGGTAAGTTAGAGGTGGGTGAAAGCAAGTATAGCCTGTTGAAGATGACTAAGGTGATGCTGGTAAGGAAGTTTAGGCCTTTAGATTGTGCCAGTGAAGACTAATAACAGCTAACTTGGGAGTATTTGAATCACTTTCAATAAGGTAATAATGCTGCTCTGGCACATTAACATGGAGGACTGTTACATAGATGACAGTTTCAGTGTATTAGGTTGGAATAGAACACAAAAATTCAGATAGATTTAAGCCTGCTGCTGCTGCTAAGTTGCTTCAGTTGTGTCCGTCTATATGCGACCCCATAGACAGCAGCCCACGAGGCTCCCCCGTCCCTGGGATTCTCCAGGCAAGAACACTGGAGTGGGTTGGCATTTCTTTCTCCAATTCATGAAAGTGAAAAGTGAAAGTGAAGACACTCAGTTGTATCCGACTCTTAGCGACCCCATGGACCGCAGCCTACCAGGCTCCTCTGTCCATGGGATATCCCAGGCAAGTGGGTTGCCATTGCCTTCTCCAAATTAAGCCTAAGTAGTACATATTGTTAAGTCTAAGGATTTGTTGTTCATGCTGTGCTTTGAAAATATCACCATTTTGGTACACTTGAGTGCTCTTCTCAGTTACTGATAATTTATGCTGCAAGAATAAGAAGCTAAATTTAGGCATGTGGTGTTTGTGAAGGTACTTAAATATATTGGTAATTTTTAGGCCTTATAAAAAGAAGAGATTCACTTTATTAAAAGTTTATAATTCAGTTGAGGGAACCTTTTAGATTCTACTATGAATATTCAGTATTATTCTTTTCTCAAAAGGCTTTAGTGAAATTTATAAATGTAAAATTGTGTCTTGACTATATAAACAATCAGATAATCTATTGCTGAGTAACAAACCACTCCAAAATTTAAAGTGGCTTAAAACAGCAACTGTTTGCTTATAATTGAGTTAGTGCTTGGAACTAGGTTAGCTGCAGGTGGTTCTGCTGCTGGTCTCAGAGGTTAGTCATCTGGCAGCTAAAACTGGGGCTGATTGTTCTAGGGGTCTGAGCTGGGACAATTTTTCTCTGTTCTGTTGGTCTCATCTCAGGTCTAGCTCAGGTGCCCTTCACATAGTGGCACCATGTTCCAAGAGAGTAAGAGTGGAAAGTTGCAAGGTTTCTTGAGGCTTTTATGTTCTGTCTGGAGCTCTACAAACATCACTAATGCTATATTCAACTACAGTTTTCAAAGTAAGCCAAGGTCACCCAGATTCAAAGTGGAGGAAAAGATTCTCTTTCTTGATAGAAAGAATAGCAAAGTCAAATTACAAAGGGGTGTAGCTAAAGGGATGGGAGGAACTGTGGCCATCTTTGCAGACTGTCACAGGAAATGATTCAAAAACCTAAGGGAAAACTTTTTTCAGAGTAAAGTTAGATAAACTAGGTTGGAATCTCAACCCTTGGTGGCTGTGAGATCTTAAGAACATTGCTTAACTTTTCTGAGCCCTGATTTTCTCAAAGTTGTAATAATATTTTGCAAGGTTATTATGAGGATTAAAAAATAAAGCACTCTAAGTTTTTAGAATATTTTGACCCATCCATACATTCTATTATTATTTTAGAACTTGTCATTCCTTTAAATTTCCATTTGCTTATGTTGTTGTTCAGTTGCTAAATCATGTCCAACTCTTTGCAGCCCCATGGACTGCAGCATTCCAGATTTCCCTATCCTTCACTATCTCCTGGAGTTTGCTCTAATTCATGTCCATTGAGTCGGTGATGCTATCTTATCCTCTGCCGCCCTCTTCTTTTGCCTCCAGTCTGTCCAAGCATCAGGGTCTTTACCAGTGAATAGGCTCACATGGCCAAAGTATTGGAGCATCAGCTTCAGCATCAGTCTTTCCAATGAATATTCAAGGTTGATTTCCTTTAGGATTGACTGGTTTGATCTCCAGTCTGTGGGACTCTTAAGAGTCCAGCACTGTAGTTCAAAAGCATCACTTCTTCGGCTGTCAGTCTTCTTTAGGGTCCAACTCTCACATCTGTCTGTACATGACTACTGGAAAAGCTGTAGCTTTGACTTTATAGATCTTGTCAGCAAAGAGATGTCTTTTCTTTTTAGTACACTATCTGGGTTGTCATATTGCTCACTTATTACTTGAACCTGTGATAATCTCCTTCAAAGATAGGAATGCCAGCATAATTTGCTACTAATAAGTGGTATCCCAGAGGCCCTCTGAAAGATACAGTTGAGAATTGTTTCCTCTATTATTTGCTAGCTTTGATGTTAAGACTTGATTGCTTATAAGTTATCTGCTTAAAATAATCAAACAAAACCCTAGATTTTATATTTGGGTACATCAGCCTTGAAGTATCTCTCTACCTCCCTCTTCCAAGTTGAAATATGTATATTCATTGTAAAAAGGAACTGTCAAGATTTTTTTTTAATTGCATTTACACCTCATTAACTAATATTAAACTGTTTGTGATATTAGAATACTTGGGTTTTTAAGTTTTTAATGTCTTTTGTTTATAAGTTTCTCTTTTGTAGTATTTAGGGAAGAAATCATCTAAAATTGGCATTACTTAACAATATTAAATTCAGAACTTATATTTTGGCCACAGAGAATTTGTCATTGTGTTGCTGGTGTTAGATATCTTTTTTTCCCCAATGTCTTAAGGTGGGAAAGTAAGATTATTGATTTGAGACTTTCTTCTTTTTAATATGGACACTTAAGGCTATTAAAATCCATCTAAGCCTTACTTTAAATGCATCCCATGAATTTTGGTATGGTGTATCTTCATTTTCATTCATTTCAAAATATTTTCTAATTTCCCTTTTGATTTCTTCTTTGACTTAGGTTATTTAGCAGTATTGGAGAAGGCAGTGGCACCCCACTCCAGTACTCTTGCCTGGAAAATCCATGGACGGAGGAGCCTGGTAGGCTGCAGTCCATGGGATTGCTAAGAATTGGACACGACTGAGCGACTTCACTTTCACTTTTTCCTTTCATGCATTGGAGAAGGAAATGGCAACAGTATGTTGTTTAACTTCCCTATATTTGTGAGTTTAAGGGTTTTTTTGTTGGTAATTTCATTCCATTGTATTCAGAGACTACAGTGTTTATGATTTCAATCCTTTTAAGCTTACTCAGACTTGTCTTATCATCTAGCATATATGGTCTATCTTGGAGAATGTTTCATAAGCATAAGCACTTAAAGAGTTCTGTTGTGTTGAACATTCTATGGATGTCTTAAGTCTAGTTGATTTATAGTGTTATTCAAGTCTTATCTATCCTTGTTTATCTGTACGTGATACTTTGGATAGTAAAGCCCTAGGTTTCTTCTCTAGCAGCTTTCTATTAATTCAGTTGACTTTCTGTTGGTGAAAGCATAAATATTCCAGCTTGATATGTTTGCTATTGTATATTAGCTGGCTTCTTCTGTATTAAAACCATAGGGAAGATATCAAGAAAGGGGACGGGGGGAAGCCCAAGACATTCTCTGATTTTAAAGAACCTGCTCTGTTGAGGATACTTTTAACATGGACTTAAGAAATTGTCACAGCAATCCCAGTTAGAGATGTTGGCAGCCTAAAGTAAGGATTTAAAAATGGATGGAAAGGTTTCAAAAAACACTGAGGAAATAAAATGAATGGGACATAATGATTGTTAGTTGAGGGGAGAGCAGGTTTGAGGAAAACTGAATAGTGAAGGATGATTACTCATGCTTCTCTCAATAGGTAAGTCACTTCATCATTAACATACGGAACAAAAGGTTTGGTATGGTTGAGATAGTTTGAGACCCCAGTTGGACATGAATGACTAGTAGTCAACTGGTTATATGATGCTGGCACTCAGAAGAGTGGCTTGAAATTTTGGAAGTCATAAGCATCCAGTTGGTAGTCAAAAGCTGAAAGTAGATGAAATCACTCAGGGAAATTTTGTAGAGAGGAGAATTGAGGAAGGAATTCTGAAGAACTGCATTTATGGGTGGAGGGCAAGGATGGGCAGAGAAGGAGAAGCCCTCAAAAGGGACATGTAAGGAGTAGCCTGCTAATTAGTGGAATACCTGGAAAGTATGCCATTATAGAAGCCCAGAAGGGCAGCATTTGCAGGAGAAACTGGTTAACATTACTAAACACATAGAAAGAAGATAAGGATTGAGATGTGACTGTTGAATTTCATAAGAAGATTGTTGATACACTAATAGTGGTTGGGATAAAGTGATAATTTGAAAACTCAGAGGTGAGGGAGAAGAAAATAGAGACCAGAGGATAGGCACAGGGATTGAGTTACTTTTTTTTTTTTTTTACTTATAGCATTGTAGAGATAGAAGTAAAATTTTTTTTTTTTAAGTCTTTTTCACAAAGATTTAAGCTTAAATGCTTCCATATAAGCAAGGAAAGAACTAATAAATTAGGATACATTAAAGAAACAGTATTAGTGTTGTGCCTTAAAATGTCTCAATTTCATTGAATTCCTCAGGAGTTTTATAAATTAGTATTTAACAATCTGGAATATAAATTTCTGAGACACAAGTTAATTTTTTTTTTTATAGTGAACATTTTCCCTTACATTCAAGATTATTGAGGACTTGCCAATCAGATTTGTCATTGTGTCTCAAAATAACTTCTGGGGACAGGAGGAGTAAACTTCCTTTATGAAAAGGAGCCATTATTTTAGCAGGAGGACAGATTTCAAAAGATAAGTGAGTTATCTTTTTGGCTTAAAAAAGAGTCTTAATTAAGGAGACTTCACTTTTTTTTTTTTTTTCCTGTCTTTAAGCTTATTTTCTTATTTTTCTTTTTTTTAAAAGATATTTAATTTTTAAAGTAAAATGAATTAATATACAGAAAGGGCTCAAAACAGTTTCTGTGCATTGTTCTTGGTGTTGGTTTTGTTATTGTTTTTTAGGAAGTGTTATTATTCATAAGACATCAGTTTTCACAAAGAAAACAAGTTTCAGACATCTACAATTAATTTGAAAGCAGTTAACAACATATATCTGACTTTGTTATTCTCATTATTCTTTGATTTTTGGGCCACCATTAAATGGTGAGGACATATGTACATACAGCATATGTAATCTTCAGCAGACTATTAATGCAAACTAAAAAAAAAACTCTTTGATGTTTTGCTATGACAGATAAGTTTCCCTGCCTACTGCCTCACAGCTCCTTTAAGATGATGCTTTTGACTTTGGCCTTTTTATTTCACCACCTCTGTAATAACTCTAATGACCTCTTGTGGAGCATGTTTTACACACAGTGTAGAACTTTGCTATATAGAATAGGAATCTGAAGCTTCAGACTTTATACCCAAAGTTAGTAGCTGTCCTTCACTTGCAGTGTTTCAGCTTGATCAAGCAGCTTCTCTGTGAATGGCTTTATCCTTCCTTACTATTTCTTCTGCTAAATTTGGCTTTACATTGGAAATAGAAGTGTTTGCTTTTGTCCCTCTGAACTCTGGGAAAATAAGCCACCTAAATTAGCCCTGTGCAGCTTTCTCAACCCTTTTAATCAAGTTCTGTTTTCCAGGCCTGTTCCTCCTTTTAAGTCAGAAGTCCTTCTCTTTATACCGGTCCTAAGAATTTGTCTATATTTGCACTAACATTAGCATATTAAGTTATTTATATCTAGGATGTTGTGTACAGTATAAAGTTACAATTCAGTTTGTTTATTTTGGGAAGAAGTATTTTTACAGTCAAAATTGAGTCTTCACAGGGTGTTATTGCTGGAGAAACCTTGAGCCTTCAGAAATCTCACACTGTTTTATATGTGAATTAACTAATATTCTGAGAATTATAACCCTGAGTGGTATTGTACTAAACCTTCATTTATTTTTCTTCTTTTTGTTTTTATTTTCTGCTCTTAGCATCACTTTTCAAGATAGTTAAAAATTTTCTCTTCTCTGATGTTGCCCTGTTTATTGGTTGCTATGGAAATGTCCCAGGCAAATGGCAAATTAAGGCCAAAGATAATAATTAAACTCATCTCATGGGGTAGGGCAGGGTGGAAGGAGATCCAGGATTTTCTTCTTACAGACAGTAAGATTTTGTTTGTTTGATGTAATATCTTGCTCTAGGTAACTTACGCTGTGAATTAACATAAGAACTGAGTTTTAGTCTCAACTTGACAATTTATTAACTTTGGGCAAGTTATTTAATGCTGCTGAAGATCAAGAGTTACCTATAAAATGGGTATAATAATGCTTCTGAAGAGTGACTAGGCCAGAATAGATACTTGAGGAATTTTAATTTTCTTACTTCTCTCTCTAAATCAGACACGCATAAAATAAACCTTGATGGAGGAGATGGTAATAACTTTTTAACAATTTTTAAAATGTCAGTTTGAATATATTTAAATG
The DNA here is from genome assembly GCF_029378745.1 of Bos indicus. Lineage (NCBI taxonomy): Eukaryota > Metazoa > Chordata > Mammalia > Artiodactyla > Bovidae > Bos > Bos indicus. Next base: position 56,148,114 of record NC_091775.1, on the reverse strand, counting down.
AAATCTTCCAAGCAGTATAATTTAGCTATTTATTTAATTTAGCTATTCCCTTGTAGCTCAGTCGGTAAAGAATCTGCCTGCAATGCAGGAGACCTGGGTTCAATTCCTGTGTCAGGAAGATCCCCTGGAGAAGGACATGGCAACCCACTCCAGTATTCTTGCCTGGAGAATCCCATGGACAGAGGAATCTGGCAGGCTACAGTCCTTGGCATTGCAAGAGTCGGACACGACTTAGTGACCAAACTACTACTACTACTAGAATTACTGCTGTGCTCATAGAACAGTCTGAAACGTATCTTTATATTTTTAAATTACTACATTAAAATTAAAAACTATGACTTTATAAAAAACCTTTAATGGCTATTTAAACAGCTTTATTGAAGTATAATTTACATGCTGTAAAATTTACTTAAGTGTACAGTTCAACAATTTTTAGTAAATTTTTAGACTTGTGCAACCATCGGCACAATTTTAGAACATTTCCATCATCCTAAGCTCCCTTGCCATAATGACTTAATTGCACCTGTTAAGTGGCAGAAATTAGAGAATTTTAAAGTACCAGCTTATGGGTTAAGCTGGCCTGAATTTGAATCATAGTCCAGCCACTCACTAGTATTCTGGTTTCTTTATCTTTGAAATGGAAATAACTATATCACAGTGTTGCTGTGAACATTTAATTAATTAGATACAGTATATAGAGCACTGAAAGTACTGGCACCTAGTTGGTGCTTAACAAATACTGGTTACTGGTGGTGGTTTAGATTGTGGTTTAGATTTGTCGTGGACATTTAAATGAGAGACACACCTGAAAACACTTGGCATGAGACATGACACATGGTTTACTTTTGGAAAGCCAAGCTCTGTTACACATCATGTTATCATAATTTTGCCTATAGTAGCTCTTTGGGAATTGCTTTAATCACCCTTAAACCTTAAGGCTCACAACATGTAGTTGTTTGTTGTTTTGCAGAGGCGTGGGTTTGAAAGGAGTTACTACAAGGCATTTACATGACTTGGAGTTTGATGTCTGCAAACTAGTCACTTAGCTGGTGGAATGAGTCAGTGGTTTTATTGTTTACTGTTCACTGAAATAATTTTCTTACTCTGGTAAGATTTTATTTCCTTTTAAAAGAAAAAAAAACTCTGATGATAATATTGAAGATTAATTTTATTAATATAGGTGGATAAGGATGAGATGGTTAGATAGCATTATGGACTCAATGGACATGAATCTAAGCAAACTCCAGGAGATAGTGAAGGACAGGTGAGCCTGGCATGCTGCAGTGTGTGGGATCGCAGAGTCAGACATGACTGAGTGATTGAACAACAACAGCATAAGAGATATTTTGAGTGATGGTTTTTAATCAGAATTTAGAAGTTGGGAAGAATTAGTAAAATGTCAATGTCACATTCTGTCTAGTAACTCCTATCAAGGGTATGGAAGAAGGCACAGAAGATGACCTTCTAAATGCTGTTTAAGCATACTCCTGTGGGTGTAAGAATGTGTATTTTATTGGGGAAGTTATATATGATTTTTTAAAATAAGTTTGGGCTCTCTTCAAGGTCAGACTGAGTGCTGTTTAATTTGTATTCTGAATGATCTATTATCAGTTATCAACAGTAAGATCACCAATTGTTGCCATCTACAAAGGAGAGTAGGTCTTGTTTAAACTGATGGGAAAGTTAACCATTGCTCTCATCATTGAGCAGCAGAGTGACTCTTGTATTTTTTTAGAAATAAGAGGATCCATCATTTATGTTCTGTTTCTGATTAGGAAGGTTCCAGTAGAATTACTCTTAATGAGCTAGATTTAGTCTGAGCTCTAACACATATTTTACCTGCAGACTTTGAGCACATGTGCATTAATTAATAGAAAATTTTTTTTCTTACATAGCCTTGCTCTGAGGAAGTTTAAAGAATCTAGATGTTGGTATTTAATAATTTTATTTTGTGTTTACTCTTTTTATTTGTTTTTTAATTGAAGGATAATTGCTTTACAGAATTTTGTTGTTTTCTGTCAAACCTCAACATGAATCAGCCATAGGTATTCATATATCCCCTCCTTTTTGAACCTCCCTTCCATCTCCCTCCGAGTCCTACCCCTCTAGGTTGACACAGAGCCCCTGTTTCAGTTTCCTGAGACATACAGCAAATTTCCATTGGCTATCTGTTTTACATATGGTAATGTAAGTTTCCATGTTACTGTCTCCATACGTCTCACCCTCTCCTCCCCTCTCCTCATGTCCAAAAATCTATTCTATATGTCTGTTTCTCCGTTGCTGCCCTGCAAATAAATTCTTCAGTACCATTTTTCTAGATTGCGTATATATACATTAGTATACAATATTTATCTTTCTCTTTCTGACTTACTTCACTCTGTATAATAGGCTCTAGGTTCATCCACCTCATTAGAACTGACTCAAATGTGTTCCTTCTTATGGCTGAGTAATATTCCACTGTGTATATGTACCACAACTTCCTTATCCATCATCTGTTGGTGGACATCTAGGTTGCTTCCATGCTCTAGCTGTTGTAAATAGTGCTGCAATGAACAATGGGAAATGTGTCTTTTTCAATTTGGTTTCCTCGGGGTTTATGCCTAGGAGTGGGATTGCTGGGTCATATGGTGGTTTTATTCCTAGTTTTTTAAGGAATCTCCATACCATCTTCCATAGTGGCTGTATCAATTTACATTCCCACTTACAGTGCAAGAGTGTTCCATTTCTCCACACCCTCTCCAGCATTTGTTGTTGTACACTTTTTGAAATGATGGCCACTCTGACCTGTGTGAAGTGATATCTCATTGGAGTTTTGATTTGCATTTCTCTAATAATGAGCGGTGTTGAGCATCTTTTCATGTGTTTGCTAGCCATCTGCATGTTTTCTTTGAAGAAATGTCTATTTAAGTCTCTTTCCCACTTTTGATTGGGTTGTTTGCTTTTCTGGCATTGAGTTGTATGAGCTACTTGTATATTTTGGAAATTAATCCTTTGTCAGTTGTTTCATTTGCTGTTATTTTCTCCCATTCTGAGGGTTGTCTTTTCACCTTGCTTAGTTTCCTTTGCTGTGCAAAAGGCTTTTGAGTTTAATCAGGTCCCACTTGTTTACTTTTGTTTTTATTTCCATCACTCTAGGAGGAGGTGGGTCATAGAGGATCTTGCTTTGATTTCTGTCATCAAGTGTTCTGCCTATGTTTTCCTCTAACAGTTTTATAGTTTTTGGTCTTACATTTAGGTCTTTGATCCATTTTGAGTTTATCTTTGTGTGTCGTGTTAGGAAGTGTTCTAATTTCATTCTTTTATGTGTAGCTATCCAATTTTTCCAGCGTCATTTATTGAAGAGGCTGTCTTTGCCCCCATTGTATATTCTTGCCTCCTTTGTCAAAATAAGATACCTGTAGGTGTGTGGGTTTATTTCTGGGCTTTCTGTCTTGTTCCATTGGGCTATATTTCTGTTTTTGTGCCAGTACCATACTGTCTTGATGACTGTAGCATTATGGTATAATCTGAAGTCAGGAAGGTTGATTCCTCCAGCTCCATCGTTCTTTCTCAAGACTGCTTTGGCTAATCAGGGTCTTTTGTGTTTCCATATGAATTGTGAAATTTTTTCTTATAGTTCTGTGAAAACTGCCATTGGTAATTTGATAGGGATCACATTGAAACTGTAGATTGCATTTAGTAGTATAGTCATTTTCACAATATTGATTCTTCCTACCCAGGAACATGGAATATCTCTCCATCTGTTTATGTCATCTTTGATTTCTTTCATCAGTGTCTGATAATTTTTTGTGTAGAGTTCTTTTGTCTCCTTAGGTAAGTTTATTCCTAGAGATATTTTTATTTTTTGTTGCAATGGTGAATGGGACTGCTTCCTTAATTTCTCTTTCTGGTATTTCATTGTTAGTATATAGAATTGCAAGTGATTGCTGTGTACTGATTTTGTATCCTGCAACTTTGCTAAATTAACTGATTAGCTGTAGTAATTTTTTGATACTATCTTTAGGATTTTCTATGTACAGTATCATGTCACCTGCAGACAGTGAGCTCTTTACTTCCTCTTTTCTATCTGGATTCCTTTTATTTCTTTTTCTTCTCTGATTGCTGTAGCTAGGACTTCCAGAACTATGTTGAATACTAGTGACAAAAGTGGACACCCTTGTCTCGTTCCTGATGTTAGGGGGATGCTTTCAGTTTTGCACCACTGAGAAGAATGTTTGCTGTAGGCTTATCATACATGGCCTTTACTGTGTTGAGGTAGGTTTCTTCTATGCCCATTTTTTGAAGAGTTTTAATCATAAATGGCTGCTGAATTTTGTCAAAGGCTTTTTCTGCATCTGTTGAGATTATCATATGGTTTTTATCTTTCAATTTGTTAATATGGTGTATTACATTGATTGATTTGCGTATGTTGAAGAATTCTTGCATCCCTGGAATAAACCCAACTTGATCATGGAGTATGAGGTTTTTGATGTGTTGGTGAATTCTGTTTGCTAAAATTTTATTGAGAATTTTTACATCTATGTTCATCAGTGATAAGTGGCCTGTCGTTTTCTTTTTTTGTGTTGTCTTTGTCTGGTTTTGGTATCAGGGTGATAGTGACCTTGTAGAATGAGTTTGGAAGTGTTCCTCCCTCTGCAGTGTTTTGAAAGAGTTTTAGAAGGATAGGCATTAGCTCTTCTCTAAATGTTTGATAGAATTCTCCTGTGAAGCCATCTGGTCCTGGGCTTTTGTTTTTTGGGAGATTTTTGATCACAGCTTCAATTTCAGTGCTTGTAATTGGGTTGTTCAATAATTTCTGCTTCTTCCTGGTTCAGTCTTGGAAGATTAAAGTTTTCTAAGAATCTGTCCATTTCTTCCAGGTTATCCGTTTTATTGCCATATAGTTGTTCATAATAGTCTCTTATAATCCTTTGTATTTCTGCGTTGTCTGTTGTAACCTCTCCTTTTTCATTTCTAATTTTGTTGATTTGATTATTCTCTCTTTCTTGATGAGTCTGGCTAAAGGGTTGTCAATTTTGTTTATCTTCTCAAAGAACCAGCTTTTAGTTTTATTAATCTTTTACTACTGTTTCTTTCATTTCTTTTTCATTTATTTCTGCTCTAATCTTTATGATTTATTTCCTTCTGCTAATTTGTTGTTGTTGTTCTTTTTCTTTTCCACTTGCTTTATTTAGGTGTAAAGTTAGGTTGTCTATTCGATGTTTATCTTGTTTCTTGAGGTAGGACTGTATTGCTATACACTTCCCTCTTAGAAGTGCTTTTGCTGCATCCCATTGGTTTTGAGTTGTGTTTTCATTGTCATTTATTTCTAGAAATTTTTTGATTTCCCTTTTGATTTTTTCAGTAACCTGTTGGTTATTTAGAAATGTATTGTTTAATCTCAATGTGTTTGTGTTTTTTACAGTTTTTTTCTTATAATTGATATCTAGTCTAGTGTGTCAGAAAAGATGCTTGATAATGATTTCAATTTTCTTAAATTGACTGTTCCATGTGCACTTGAGAAGAAGGTGTATTCTTCTGTATTTGGATGGAATGTCCTGAAGATATCAATGAGATCCATCTCATCTAATGTATTATTTAATACTTGTGTTTTCCTCACAAGGAATACTTATGGTTTCCTTTGTGGGAGTTCTCACTATTTGATACTCCCTAGGGTTAGTTCTCTGGTAGTCTAGGGTCTTGGAGTCAGTGCTCCCACTCCAAAAGCTCAGGACTTGATCTTGGTGATGTTGAGAAGAGCCATTTATTTCACTGGAGTGGTGAGACCAAAACACCAGCACAGTCGCCGTAGGTGGGGTGTGGCACTCTCTTCCTGTTACTTTTTTATTTTTTTCATTTTTATTCCCGGTGGTCACCTGTTGCAATAATCTCTTTGGACACATCTAGAATTCCAACAAAGTCACTTAATTCCTGTTTCTTTGTCCAGTGACAGCTCCTTTGTCTTCTCAGCCTCCTCATGCTTGTTATGATTAAAGTGTCTCATGTTTACTCTTGATTGAAAGAATGTTTATTATATTCGCAAAGTCATATGTCCTTTGTGGTTTAGATGTGTTTTGTAGTTGAAGGTGGTGTAAAGAACTGTCTTTGAGAAGCTTGAACAATGTTTTAAAAGATGACTTTGGAGAAAGATGTTTAAAGAATGAGGAAGTGAAAATTCTTCTTGTATCCACTACAACTTAATGACAGTTTGAGTCTTGAGAAAAGCTTTGGTTTTTGATTTTGCTGATTGAAATAGAATCATCAAAGTGTGACTTAACCCTATTCTTATTCATTAAATTTTCTATCCAAAGTCAAACTTTTAAAATATTGTTCTCTCCTTGTCTCTCAAACCCATGTTTTTGGTCAAAAGAGTGCTTTTTAGCGAAGAACTGGGTGCTGATTCTGAATGATAATTCTATAAACTTTGTTATGCCTCTAAGAGCTACTTAACTGGAATGTGTGAGGGGTTAGCAATTATATACTTCATTTTACTAGGTTAATACAGATGGAAATGATACATTTCATTATAAAAGTAATAAATTATGCTAGTTCTTTGAAACATAAATTATAGAGAAGTTCTTAAAGGGTTTTTAATGAATTTTATAAAGAACTAATAAGTAATTTTGATGACTTGACCATCCAAATATGTATAGTAAAAGAAGATCAGTTTATTAAAGAAAATGTTTTTAATAGTTTTATAGTAATTCTTTGTGTTCTAAATGTGGTCTGTCTTCTCTTGTTTTCATTATTTCAGGTTTTTTGTACTTATGTAAGTAAATTGTGATTGTATACATTTTGTAAGTTGCCCAACTGTGTAACTGCTGTTAAGTTTGTTAGATATTTTCTGTATCTTTTTCTTCTATCCATTTATATTCATTGATACCAAGACTGTAGGATTTTCCCCCCCAACACAAATGACATCATACATATTGGTCTGAAAATTTTGCTTTAACTTAACATTTCTACATGCTTAATTCTCTTTTTAATTATTCTGCATGTTTTGATAGTATAGGCATACCTTGTTTTAAAAAACAATGAAGTGGATCATTTCCTGGCTCTTCAGTGCCTTAACATTACGATCAGATACCATTGTTGTTGTTTAGTTGCAAAGTCATGTTTGTCTCTTTTGTGACTCCATGGACTATAGCCTGCCAAGGCTCCTCTGTACATGGGATTTCCCAGGCAAGAATAGTGGAGTGGGTTCCCATTTCTTTCTCTAGGGGATCTTCCAGACCCAGGAAAATCTCTTGCTTTTTAGGTGGATTCTTTACCATGAGCTACTGGTTATGAGTTAAAAGATCCTATAGTTTTTGGTTCCTTCTAATTCTTTAGTCTCACCTCGTATCTTTTTGTCTTGCTCTCTGTTTTATTTTTTGTTTTGTTTCTGGCTTCCCTGTAGCTTTGATTTTTTTTTTCAAGCTCCCCAATTGTACTATATTGAATTTAGTCTCAGAATCTGTGATTATGTTTTTCTTTTACCTGTTATAAAATCTATACACAACGCATATTGGGCTTTCCTGGTGGCTCAAACAGTAAATAATCTGCCTGCAGTGCAGGAGACCTGGGTTCAATCCCTGGGTTGGGAAGATCCCCTGAAGAAGGGAATGGCAACCCACTCCAGTATTCTTGCCTGGGGACTCCCATGGACAGAAGAGTCTGGAGGGCTACAATCCATGGGGTTGCAAAAGAGCAGGATGCAATTTAGCAACTAAACAATAAAATCTGGGTTATTATTGCAGCTCTTTCTGTTTTTAGCTTATTCAGCCTTACTAAACCTCCATTTCTCATGGAGTTGACAGTTGAACTCCATTGACCCTCTGATCAGTTGAAAATCTATGTTTAATTTACAGTTAGCTCTCCATATGTATGGTTCCTCCTTATCTGTGGTTCTGCACCCAAGGATTCAGTCAGTTGCAGGTTGTTGTGCTGTGCTGTGCTTAGTCACTCAGTTATGTCCAACTCTTTGCAACCCCATGGACAGTAGCCCACCAGGCTCCTCTGTCCATGGGATTCTCCAGGCAAGAATACTGGAGTGGGTTGCCATGCCTTCCTCCAGGGGATTTTCCCAACTCGGGGATTGAACCCAGGTCTCCCACATTGCAGGCAGATTCTTTACCATCTGGGCCACCAGGGAAGCAGGTCGTTGTAATATGCAGTATTTACTATTGAAAAAAAAAAATTCCACGTACAAGTGGACCCTTGGTATTCAAACCTATGATGTTTAAGGGTCAACTGTATCTGTAAAATGAGATAACAGTAGTTACCTACTTTTTATCATTTTGTTCTATGTAAAGCATTTAGTACATTTATAGTATGTGGCACATGACATATAAATAGTAAAAATTATACTGATTGTGCAATAAAGCATTTATGTTTTGTGCTCTTTTGGGTTTCTATAGTTTTACAGTGTTAAGGGAATAGAGAGCCATGTTTTAACTTTGTTTTATGATTAATTAACAAATGTTAAGTTCTTTACACAGCCATACTAGTAAAAAGGAAGGAATCATTCACTGTGTGAAGGTTTAACCTAAGATCACATTCTTTTTAGGCATTAATTTAAGCTGCATGCTAATTTATAGAAAAGATTGGATGATACTTAATCAACTTCAGCAAACATTTCTGACTAATAACCAGTTCTTGTTCTAAATATTATGTCTTTTAAGCACTTTTCTCCTTTATTTTGGAGCATTCTACAACCCCATGCAAATTGTAGCATTTGACTTTACAATTGAGTAATTAGATACTTCATTTTCTTTTTTAACACTTTGGATGATGGTCTCTTTTTATTAAGTATAAAGATTTAATTAATGTAAACATGCCTGTAGCTACTCATTCTATTTGCAGGTATATTTTATTTAAAATATTTATAATTAATTATAGAAATAAAAATGTGGGCATTTTCTTTACTCACTCTGTCCTGTTATTGCACAGGCCATTTGAACATATACACAGATAACTTTAATTTTAGATCTACATATGAAATTAACTTGTTAACTGTCTAGGTTCTTATATTTTTTCCCCCATTATCCATTTATTTGATAGCACAAAAATCCAGACAAAGCTCAGGTTACTCACAAGGCAGATACTACAGAGTTTCATTGTTTCCCTAATAATTCAGAGTCTGGATCACAGTACTAGTAGTGCTTAGTAAAAATTTGTTCAGTGACTGGATAAAATTTTTTAGCATACTAATGGAAATTGTTCTCTCAATAATGGGCTTGCATTTAAGGTTGAATTACTTCAGTAAAACCTAAATTAAATGTAATGCTTGGAAAATAAAATGTGTAGATAATTTACCTTTCTAATTAATTACAGCTTAGATGAGTTTTTCTTTTTTTCCATAAGCAGTCTCTAGGGAGCATAATCAAATCTTTAAGAACATGTAATACTGTGTTAGTTTATTGTTCTGTTCATCAGTTCTCATTTTTAGAAACTACAGTTACAGTAAGTATAGCAGGTTGTTTCAGATATGTGCAAGAAATTTCAGATTAGATTTTATATGTAAAGAAAATTTATGTTAGACACAGGTGATAAGTTTTGTAATTTGATTTTTATCCCCTACCAAAAGGAAGTGGAGAGACAGTAAAATTTAACTGATTGTATATGTGTTCTGGTTAACTGTATTGTTCTATCATTCTTAAACTTGAGAATTTAAAAAATCTTTTGAAGTAAATCATTTTAACTATAACACAATATACTATAGCAGCAAATATAAGCCATAACAGAGGCTTAAAGATCTTTACCAGTTAAAAAAAAAAAAAAAAAACTCTTAAGATAAATGTTAAAAACCCCACAATCGCTTTTTAATCTCATTACCCACACTGAATTTGATGATAAAAATATTTTAGGGTAGTTTTTACTTTAGGCCAGTTTTTAAAAAAAACTCTTTATTAGGGTATAACATACACTGAAATGTATACATTGTTAAGTGTAGAGCTTCCTGAATTTTCACAGATGAACAGATTGTGTGCAGATCAGAGTAGTCTTAGCTATCTTAAGTCTAATTTTAAAATATAAAACAATCATAAACTTAGATAAATTGAGAGACTTAGATCTTGGATCCAGCTTTGTTATTGTCACCTACAGCAAATTACTTCCTTTTTCTGAGGTCTACTCTCCATCTCTAAAATGAAGGGATGAGACTAGCTGTTTTATTATGGCTCTGATTTTGTCAAAATGCAAAAAAGGTGGACTGTGTTGATATAAATGTGGTATAAAATGTTATAGGTAGTGGGGTGAGAATGTACAGTAAAGGAAGGCAGTCATTTTCTTTCTTTGTTTTTCAGGTTATATTTCACACTATGTGCTGACTGTATTTACAGAAGATATTTAAAAAAAAAAAACTTTTTTCAAAGATTTTGATTCCAGTGGAATCTTTGCTTTAGATTTTGTGTGTGTGTGAGTAAATTGTAACTCCAGAACAATGCCTGTGCAAGCTCCACAGTGGACGGATTTCCTCTCCTGCCCAATTTGCACTCAGACTTTTGACGAAACAATTAGAAAGCCCATCAGTTTGGGTTGTGGCCATACTGTCTGCAAGATGTGCCTGAACAAACTCCACCGCAAGGCTTGCCCATTTGACCAGACCACTATCAATACAGACATTGAACTCCTCCCAGTGAACTCAGCATTGTTGCAGCTAGTGGGTGCTCAGGTTAGTTGGGTAACTTGTTACATTTTTAAATGTCTGTATATGTGTATTTTCCTTCTGAGAGAAACTGATTAAGATTGAGTCCTATTGCCTTCTATTTAAATAGATGCAATTCTGTAAAGTATTGTTTAGACACTTTGTTTCAGCACCTTAGGTTCTGTTGTGCTGGTGCAGTGTTTCTCATTGCACAGTAACATTCAATCTGGTGGTTAGATTTTCTCAACAGCCTTCGCTCTCAGATCACTAGAGAAACCTTAGAGGTAAGTCACAAGGACTTCTTAATATTAAGGAAGATATTATTTGCTAAACAATTGCATTTTACTTAATAAGAAAAATGAAGCTGCTTCAGACAATTTTACTTAGTAGATACTAACTGAAATGAAAGATACAGAAGGTAATGAAAACTGTAGAACACTGCCTTTGGAATCTTTTGTCTAGAGTAGGAGCAAATGCTCCTTTAATACATAAAATGTAAAAATTAGTGATTCTGAAGGTGATACTCTGAAAGCTTTGTGTCAGTATTCTCAAGTTAGAGATCAGTAGTATCTTCAGAAGGTTTCACAAAGCCAAGGAAGGCAGGCTTTTCAGAGATAAATATGATTCACTTAAACAATCCCTCACTGATTTGCATAGTGTGAGTCTGAAGTGTCCTATGTTTACTGTGAATTATTTTCTGTCCAAGTTCTAAATATACTAGAACTTGGACATTAATACTTATATTAATATTAGTACCACTAATATTTGCTGAATCAGTCTTCCTCTAAGTGGATAAAAAGTAAGGAAGGTCGATACTATATATGCTGGAGATAAAGAGAGTGATTCTAGAACAGCTTATTCAAAAGGAAAACTTACTGGACTTACCTGGACATCCAGTGGTTGGGACTCTGCACTTCCATTGCTGATGGCCCAGGTTCAATTCCTCATCAGGGAACTGAGATCTCAATAGCTGCAGCCAAAAAACAAAAACGAAACCAGAAGCATAGTGCGTCAACACTGTCAAGAGAGTAAGAGAACAGCTCACAGAATGGAAGAAAATAATTGTAAATCATGTATCTGAGAAGAAACATGTATCTAGAACATATAAAGAACTCTTTCAACTCCATTATAAAAAGAACATCATTTTTAAATGGATAGAGATCTGTACACCTCACCAAAGATATGCACATGGCAAATGAGCAAATAAAAACTTGCTCAGCATTGTTCGTCATTAAAAAATTGCAAATTAAAATGACAGTCAGAGGTATAACTACTATGTAGAAAATAAATAAGCTGCAAAGATATATTTTACAATAAGGGAAAGATAGCCCACATTTTATAGCAAGTATAAACAAAATATAACCTTTAATAATTGTGCAAACAGCAATGAGATACCACTACACATGAATTAAAATAGCTAAAATTCAAAACACAATGCAAAATACTGGTGAGTATATAAAGCAACAGAGACCCTTCATTTATTACTGATGGGAATGCAAAATCGTACAGCTGCTTTGGAAGTTATTATATGATTCTGTTTATATGAAATGTTGTAAATAGGCAAATCCAGAGAGACAGAAAATAGTTTCTTCATACAACTGGAGGAGGTTTGAGGGGAAATATGGCAGGCGTGACTGTGGGATTCTTTTAAGGGGCCATGAAAATGTTCTAAAATTTTGATGTTGCATAACTAAATATACTTAAAGTCATTGAATATATACCTTAAATGTGTCAGTTATATGTTATGCAAATTATGTCTCAATAAAGCTGTTACAGAAATAAAACAAAAATTTTAAAATGCTATAATTTTGTATGTATGTATAGAAAAGATCTTTTGAAAGAATTCAGTTAATTTAATGGGAGTTTTGATAGTGACAGCGATAGAGTGCAAATGAAAGTGTCAGTTGCTCACTTGTGTCAGCTCTTTCCGACCCCATGGACCGTATCTCACCAGGCTCCTTTGTCCGTTGGGTTCTCCAGGGAAGATATACTGAAGTGGGTTGCCATTTCCTCCAGGGGATCTTCCCAACCCAGAGATTGAACCTGGGTCTCCCGCACTACACTACCACTCCTGGGTGAACCGCACTACAGGCCGCTTCTTTACCATGAGCCACCAGGGAGAGTAGGAGTGCATAAAATCTATTCAACAAAGCATTTGATCATAATTAGTGAGCACTCAAACACCCTTTTTTTGACCTCTAGGTTCCTGAGCAGCAGCCCATTACTTTGTGTAGTGGGGTTGAAGACACAAAACATTATGAGGAAGCCAAGAAATGTGTAGAAGAATTAGCACTGTACCTGAAACCACTCAGCAGTGCTAGAGGTAAATTGGATGAAATTATCCATGCTAATTAAGCACATGTTCATCAAAGATGCTTTTGTGACCATAAAAATTGTGGGCTGTGTTAACAAAATTCATTTATTTATTATAAGCCAAACCCACTGATGTTAAATAATATCATTATAAACCACATCAAATAAAGTAGTGAATTTAAAGTTTAGGTACCGTTTATTGGAAACATTTTTTGAATGGGTTGCAAAAGTAGGTATAAGCATACTAGTGGTTTCAGAAGGGCTTTGTATCATTTGACAACCCTGAATTGTCTGCCTTCTATCCAGTTTTGTGTGGTGTGCTATTGGGGATATAATACAATTGAAAGTTACCATTACTGTCTTGCCAGTATGGCTTGTTTTCATTGAAAAGGTGAGCTTAACCACTGTGAAATGTACCAAATCTGTTAGGACCTAAGATTTGAATTTTTAATTATGAATATTGACTAGCCTTTTAAAATTATGCTTAAAATGAATAATGATATATTTAATGTCATCGTGAGTATTCCACTTGCATGTGGTTAACAGCTTTGTATACTTTTAAACTACAAACTAGGCTTCATTTGTGTGATTTGTATTGTTTATTTTAAATATCCTGATAGAACCCAGAACTATTCCATATACCTGTAAGTCAGTCAGCCCATTAGAGGAAGTTTTTCTGGACTCCAAAACTTCATTGGAAACCTAGAAATAACTCTTTCTTCTATTTTAAAGGAGTGGGTCTGAATAGTACTACTCAGAGTGTTCTGAGTCGCCCAATGCAGAGGAAGCTAGTGACGCTGGTCCACTGCCAACTAGTGGAAGAAGAAGGCAGGATTCGTGCCATGAGGGCAGCCCGATCTTTAGGTGAACGAACAGTTACAGAGCTCATTCTCCAACACCAGAATCCTCAGCAACTCTCTTCCAATCTTTGGGCAGCAGTCAGAGCTAGAGGCTGCCAGTTCCTTGGACCAGGTATATAATTTTATATTTAAAGTATAGTGTAGGCGCTATAGGTGATATAAAAAGGCCAGTTCTTTGCAATATTCTGTTGTTATCAAGTAATGTCTCACTTGGTTTCCTATAATCATGGCGTGGGTAATTCCAGGTCAGTTTTTCAGTACACTTAAAACTTTTCTCTTAACTGTATTAACCTGCTTTCTTAAATTAAATATATGGAATGTAATACAAGATTGCCCCCATATGGTTCAAAAAGTGTAGCTGTGAATATTGGTTGTTGTTGTGTTGCCCATTAATTAAGTGGTACCTGTAGAAATTATTAAATATCACCCTTCTAAGAAATAGATTTATCTAGTATCTGTACATGATAAAATTTTTTTTTTTTTTCAACTTTTCCTAGCAATGCAGGAGGAAGCCCTAAAGCTGGTTCTCCTGGCCTTAGAAGATGGTTCTGCTTTGTCTAGAAAAGTATTGGTTCTCTTTGTGGTGCAGAGATTGGAGCCACGGTTTCCTCAAGCCTCTAAAACTAGCATTGGGCATGTTGTCCAGCTCCTTTATAGAGCCTCCTGCTTCAAGGTATGGTAAATTTCAAGTTAAAAGGAAACTTTCTTTCCCCAAACTTAAGTAGTAAAACTTGAGTTTCATAAAGTTGCCTGTATCTTTTCATAAATTTTAGCAGATTTTCTTTTAAAGAATGTAGATGATGGTCCAGTGGTTAAGACTTCTTCCAAAACAGGGGGTGCGGGTTGGATCCCTGGTCAGGAAGATAAGATCCCACAGGCCTCCTGGCCAAAAAACTAAAACATAAAACAGAAGCAATATTGTAACAAGTTAAACAAAGACTTTAAAAATAGTCCTTATCAAGAAAAGAAGAAAAAAAAATCTTAAAAAAAAGAACAAGAATGTAGTCACTTAGCTGTGTCTGACTTTGCATCCCTGTGTACCATAGCTCACCAGGCTCCTCTGTCTATGGGATTCTCCAGGCAAGAATACTGGAGTGCGTTGCCATTCCCTTCTCCAGGGAGATGGTGTCTTATTAAAGTTCAATTTTGTTGCATTGAATTTTTTATATTAGATATTGAACAGCAAAGATCAAATCAAGGCATATAGATTTTTTTATTTGAAGAGACTATAAAGCCATGTCAGTTTTCCATCAAGACTACAAACAGAATTGATCTAAAGAGAGAGTCATTAAAGCAGGAGTGCATTTTATGTGGCTATTTGCTCCTGACATAATTCCACATATACAGCACAGGAGCTCCATTTGCCATTTTGATTTTAGTATATGCAGTAACGCAGAACGTAGTCCTTTGTATGCCAGATTGAATCGGCACACTTCAAACATTGGTGTCCAGTATGTTGTCTCTTACTGTTCATTTTGTTTTCCTTCTTAAAGTCATGGTTTCCTGCTTTTGACACAACATATAACAAGTACTTCATGGGCCAGGGAGCCTATCTAAAAAATTGTTAATTGATAACAAGCTATAAGGAGGCCATCGCATCCCCTCATCTGACACTCAAACTAAAAAAGGCAGTGTTTTTCAGAATAGTTGCATGAGAATTTTCTTCTTTTCAAAGTATTTTCATGTCTCTATGTGGTCTTATAATATATAAACACAGTTTGTTTCTTACTTGACTCATGAGATTCCATATGTCTTATTAGGTCACCAAACGTGATGAAGACTCTTCTTTGATGCAGCTGAAAGAAGAATTTAGAACCTATGAAGCTCTGCGGCGAGAACATGACTCCCAGATAGTGCAGATTGCTATGGAAGCAGGCTTACGAATTGCACCAGACCAGTGGTCCTCTTTGCTGTATGGGGACCAGTCTCACAAATCTCATATGCAGTCCATTATTGACAAGGTAGACTCTTTTTTTTGTTCTTTATTTCTTGGACTAATCATGGAGTTTGGTAATTCATTTATTTAATAAATATGTATTAAAATGAATACTATATATCAGGCTCTTGTAAATTATATTCTCTATAGCTGAGTGTCATGTCATAACTAGTCGCATCATAATACCAGTTTGTTCATATAAAGGTTTTTAAATTGATGTGTAGCTGACATTGCTTATATAAGAATTGATTTAATTAATGTTTTACATTTTATCCAGTGCTGCTTTCCATCCCTTTGAGGGTCTCCTGTCTCTATTTTCTCATTGCCTCTCTCCCTTTTATTTTTCTCTGAGTTTTGATCACTATATTTGTTAAACTCATTTTCTCAGTGCTTTTATCTTCTTCCTGGAGCACCTATTTAATAGCCTGAAAGATGTGTACACTGAGGTTTCTTTTGACTCTCAGCCAGGAAAATCTCACATAATAAATTATCAACCATTCTAAATTTGATCAGATTTTCAGTTTATCTCTACTTTTAATTGTTGTTTGTTATGATGAAAAGATCACTTAAGTACACATGAATTTTAGGTCAGACCCCTAAAATTTCTGACTCTAAAAGCTATATTTAATTATCTTAAAGCTATAGAGTAAATATTTAAGCTGGTTTTGTTGTAATTCAACATGAAATTTGTGAAAGTGCTGTATAAAAGTCTTTAAGTGCCATTTGTATATATTATGTTCAATGATTTTTAAGAACTTTCTATTTTCCTTAATTTTTGCTACTTTATCTTAAATCCTTATAACCATAGAAATGAGACTATATGTGAGAGTCCACCCTATATTTAATTTAAAGAAATGTCAGTATGTAAGAGTAGCCTAAATAAAAAATATTTAACACTTACTGAGAGCTTGCTGTGTGTCTGGTAGTTTTAATTATTTATTTTTTTATTTTAATGTGTTAATACTTTGCTTAGAATGTTTTACTTTTTGGCCATACCACATGGCTTGTGGGATCTTTGTTCCCTGACCAGGGATTAAACCCTGGCCATGATAGTGAAAGTGCCAAGTCCCAACCACTAGACCGCCAGGGAACTCCCTGTCTGGTAGTTTTAAATAATTCATTTAATCTTCTCAACAGCCCTGTAATATTCCTTTTATACAGAAACAGAGGCAGGTTAAGTACATTTCTCCAGGGTCATATTGGTAATAAGTGACAGAGCTGGATTTGAACTTGGACTTCTGACTCAAGAATCCAGCTCTTAACCATGAAAACCTCTTTCCAGGCTATTCTCTCCACCCCACCCCACCCTTTTTTTGTTGTTACTTTTCCTAAAGATAAGATTCTTGAAATGAGTAGTAGGTTGATGTCAAAGGAGAATTAGGAAATGTGTTTTATAACTATGTGATGCATAATTTTCAGTATATATTATTTGTTCTGTCCTGTGGAGAAGGCACTGGCATCCCACTCCAGTACTCTTGCCTGGAAAAATCCCATGGACGGCAGAGCCTGGTGGGCTGCCGTCCATGGGGTCGCTAAGAGTCAGACACGACCGAGCGACTTCACTTTCACTTTTCACTTTCCTGCATTGGAGAAGGAAATGGCAACCCACTCCAGTGTTCTTGCCTGGAGAATCCCAGGGACAGGGGAGTCTGGTGGGCTGCTGTCTGTGGGGTCGCACAGAGTTGGACATGACTGAAGTGACTTAGCAGCAGCAGTAGCAGTAGATACCTTTACCAAAACTTTACCTGCCACTCCTAGGTGTGAAATTATGTAATAGACTGATTATAACCTTAATCATGATCTTTTAGAGGAGTTCCTTTCTACTTCTGAAGAGAAACTTGACTGACTTTTGTGAAAACTCTAGTAGGAGATTATTAACCTTCTTATCTGAACTGGACTATATACCTAAATGTATACTCTGTAATAATTTGCTCACATTGTGAATTTAATTTGAATTTAATGTCCTAAACTTTCATGCAACAAACTGGTAAATGAAGTTTGCAGTGTGATATCTTGTTACTATATAGTGCAATAGAACTTCCTGTGATAATGAAAATCTTCTGTATACATGCATTGTCCAATATGGTGATCATTAGCCATACTTGGCTATTAAACACTTGACATGTATCTTACGTGACTGATAAACTAAAATTTTTATATTACTTAAAGTTTTTAATAGCCTTACGTAGCTAAGGGCTATTGTATTGGACCATGGAAATAGAGAACTTATTAAAAGTGACAAGAAAATCAATAACCGTACTAAATTAATAAATATGAATTTAGAGTTCACAAAGAGGAAGTGTATCTAATTGATGGGATAGAATGGGCCCCAATAATAAATACACATCTAAAACAGTAACATGACAAATATTGTCTGTTAAACTATAAAGAAACATATTCTCTCATTCATTGCTGTGGTTTGTAAAATGGATTACAGATTTTGAGGGAACTAACTTGTCAGTGAAGCCTCAAATTTTTCCATTTTTAAATTGAAATATAGTTGATTTACAGTGTTCTATTACTTTCACATGCGGGATCTTAGTTCCCTGCAGCAGAAGAGGAGTCTTAACCACCGGACCACTGGGAAGTCCCCAAACCTCAAAATATTCATGGCCTTTACCAAAGTTACTATTTCCAGGAATTTGTTTTAAAGGAATAATCCAAACTTTCAAAAAAGTTAGAAATTCAAAAGTGTCATTTGCTAAATTATTTATAAAGGATTATTATAAGGGGATGGTTAAAGAAGTTAACGTTCATCTACTCAGAACACTGAGTAGTTACATGGCCAATAAAATTGCAGTTATGTCAGGACAGATACCCTCTTCAGCTATTAAATAGCATTAAATTTCTTTTTAAAAATGTTAGTGAAATATTTTTGTTAAATCTCAGTGATAGATGCACAGGAATTATAGTAGACAATTATTTTGAAGTATTTTATAATAAAGACGGTTAGATATTTTAAAAATATCTTTGTTATAATGTTAATGGTAAACAAATCCAGAAGTTTATAAATAGCCCATTAAAAGTATGTGAAAAACATGCAAAGATGAAAAAATTGAATAAAAGGCATGTCACCATTTTAATGATTAGTTAGTTGTGTTACTCCATGTTTTTTTAAATGTATGCTATTTAAAATATACCTTTTAAAACGACCTGTAGGGGAGAAAAAGTTTCATACGTGTATTTTTTTTTAAGTGAAAGTAGAAAGATTCGCATGTCATAGGCAGGATGCAGTCAGTTTCATAAGGTGAGAGCAGCCCTCTTCTATATTAATAAACCACAGAGCTAAATGTTTTCAAATAAGAACCCTTAGTTGTGAAAAGTGGAAGTTAGTCACATAGTCATATCTGACTCTGCAATCCCATGGACTGTAGCCTGCCCAGTTCCTCTGTCCATGGAATTCTCCAGGCAAGAATACTGGAGTAGGTTGCCATTTCCTTCTCCAGGAGATCTTCCCAACCCAGAAATCAAACCCAGGTCTCCTGCATTGCAGGCAGGTTCTTTACCAACTGAGCCACTAGGGAAGCATCACCTCATCTTTTCTTTAACGGTCAAATGTATTGGCTCCCTTAGGAGAGTTAGGGCAAGTATGTGTGTCCATTAAGCCTTAGGAAAACACGCAACCTGATAGCTTCCAAGAATCCCAAACCAAATACAGAATTTTTCCGAACTGGAATTAACTCAAATTATGTAGTCCGTGCCAACAGGTGAGTTCAGATCGAGTCTGTAAATATTGTATATGGTGCCATAACCTTTGGTCTATAACAGAACTTGAATTCAAACTCAGTTTGACTCCAGTTTCATTGCTTTTGTTGTTGTATAACATTATCTCTAGACTGTATTTCCAAATTTCAATTATTTGAACGGATCCATGAGGCAAACTAACATGGTGCTGTAAGAACTTGAGCTCTAAAGAGTATTTCCAAATTGAGGAGTTGAGAACGATCTCACATTTGAGGAGTGTAATGACAGAGAGAAGAGAGTATACAATATACCAACGTGTTGATGCAGAGAAGTGCAAGGCTTCTTCAGGAAGCGAGTGATCCAATTGGCCAACACATGGGATATGGGGGAGGATAAAAATTAAATGTAATTAATTGCAAAAACTGATTGTGATCTTGTAAATAATCTTTATTTTAAAAGGATTATCTGGTCTTTGGGGGAAGTTAATATTTATCTTTTTTTAAGTTGCAGACCCCAGCCTCTTTTGCACAAAGTGTTCAGGAACTAACAATTGCTCTCCAGCGGACTGGAGATCCAGCAAACTTGAATCGACTAAGACCCCATTTGGAGCTATTAGCAAACATTGACCCTAGTCCAGGTAAATCCAGGGGGAATTAATGGACTATCCTATATGTGCCTTAGTACTATTCAGTGATTCTTTTGTCTTTTGTTAAATTTCTCTAGAATTTCCCAGAGTAGTAATTCTGAATCTCTTACGTAGTAGTTAAGTTTCTGGTCCTGATCTTGTCTGTCTGTTTGTTACTTCAACTAATATTTATTTAATACTTTTTAATTTATTTTTACTTTTCACCAGGAAAATAGATTCTTTCTGGGATCCTTTATGTTTCTTCCCTGTCTCATCACAACATTGTGCTGTATTTTTACCATTTTCATCTCTTTTGACAAAACTCCAGTTTTGTGGGTTTTTTTGGTTTTTTTTTTCATTTTTTTCTGTATAACATGTCCTTAGTTGCATTTTTTTGGTTCCAAGTTTCCCTTCTCCACCATAATCTTGTTCCATCACATATCTTCTTTTGCGTGTCTAATTTGTCAAGCCATTTCCTGTTCCTTCTCCTTAAGGTGAAAATCAACCAAGCTTCATTTTTCACCTGATACTTAAATCTTGGGTGTGTTAGCTTATATGCTACTGTCTTTGTGTTTATTCCTACTACTGAACTAAAAACTTTTAATATTTACTAGTAATTTCCTAGTTTCTAATTCCAAAGGCTTCTTAAATTACTTGTCTTCAGCATTTGGTAATGTTGTTGACTACTTTCTTGATAAACTGTCTTGATACCTTATCTTTCTGTAGTCTTAGGATTCTCTTCTGGCCTGTCTGAATGCTAGTTCTGTCTTATTTTGTTCACTTTGTCTGCTCTTTCCTCTCTTGCCCCCTGAAGAGTAGGCTGCTTGTGTTCTTGGAATTTTGCTTTCTCTACACTCTCTGTTGAAGATGTTTGTCATTCATTATCAGCATCAGGTATTATTCCTTCACAGATAATAGACTCCCAAATACCTCTGTCACTATTATCTGTTCATCACTCCAGACCTACTTTCCCAAATGCTTTCTGAGATTCTCCATCCTCTCTGCTCAGTGTTTCAGAGCAAACTCATCTTCACGTGATACTTGCTCTTCTTCCTGTGTTCCCTTTCTCAATAAATGACCTGATTCTCTGAGGTATGCAAGCTTAAAACCTGAATCTTTTGTCTTACCGCATATCTTTTCCTTTTACTTGCTCTACACCCCATTTCAGACAAGATTTGTCTGTTCTTTCACAGCATCTCTCTATCCCATAGATTAATACTGCTTCAATGAGTGCCTCATTCCTTTTCCTGAAACTAAATGCCTTTCATTCTCCTCTACTCTTTTGATTCTTCTAATCTTATATGCTTACTGCTGCAAAATAAATCACATCTCTGATTTTAATACTCAAACTTTTAGTGACATGCATTGCCTGTAGAATAAGGCTTGGAACACTTGACCATGACATTTCAGAGTAGTAAATTTATTACCAAAGTTGCTTAATCAAATCAGTTTAGATCTATTTTTATTTTTTTATTTTTTGGCCACGCTGCACAGCATTCAGAATCTTAGTTCCCTGACTAGAGAGTGAACCTGGGCTCCCTGCAGTAGAAGCCCAGAGTCCTAACCACTGGACTGCCAGGGATTCTAAGATCTATTTTTAGAACACAATGATTTTATTTTTTCCCCCACTGCTGTGCTTTGAACATTCTGAGCAATCAAAAGATCACTTCATAAGCTCACTACTTCATCAGTCACCAATATGTCTACATCAGTCTGAGCCAATATATTCTACTCCTTCCTTGTGTGACAGTGGATAAACCATACTTCTAGCTAAGGCTACCCTCTTTCCTTATGTATCAATATCATCTTGTCAAGTATATCCTTCCAGTAGCCTCTGTTTCTTATGTCATTAGTTTTCCTTCTCTATAGAGTAGCTCTGTCAACATACAAACATTTTATCATTCTTTTCATCAAAATCCACTTTTGACATCATTT
This sequence comes from Bos indicus, assembly GCF_029378745.1. Classification (NCBI taxonomy): domain Eukaryota; kingdom Metazoa; phylum Chordata; class Mammalia; order Artiodactyla; family Bovidae; genus Bos; species Bos indicus. The sequence goes on along the minus strand of NC_091775.1, from coordinate 56,126,155 downwards.
GCCATCTACCTACAACTCCAATTCTATACTTTTTATAGCACTCTCTTGAACACACTCCAATCAGACATTTATCTCTACCACTCAATCAAAGTGGCTTTTCTCAAGTTCACAAGTGACTTCCATGCAGCTAATTCCAAATATCAGTTCTTGATTCTCTTTGTGTTTGACCTGTTAGCCTTTAACATAGTTGTTTACTCTCTACTCCTTGTACCACTCTTTTTACTTCTAGGCCACTGTACTCTCCTAGTTTTCTTCTTACTACATTGAAATCTCCTTCTCGGCCTCTTTTGCTGATTTCTTCTTCTCTCCATAACCTCTAAACTTTTTTCTTTTTTCTCCCCATATTTTCTAACCTTTGATGTGCATCTGGAATTTAATCCTTGTGTCTCTTCTCTTTTCTATTTATACTCATTCCCTAGATAATCTCATCTAGTCTCACAGCTTTAGATTTTATTTGTATGACTCACAAACTTGGTATATTTCATCAGTTCTGAGGCTCACATTTTTTCAGATTTTAGTATTTCTGAAATTGGGCTGCATTTGTATAATCAGTGACATGTAATAATTAGCAATTTTTTTAAATTTTGGTAGCACATAAAATGATTATACATATTACAGTTGATGGTGTTTTAAAAATCTGTGTAACTTAGTATTTACAGCCTAGACTTTCTTTTTAAATTCTTTTGTATATCTACCTGCCTGTTATCCAATAGTTCTACTTGAAAATCTAATAATTACAAGAGTAGTCTGTCTAAAAGTGAGTTGCAGCCCATATCCTCCACCCACCCACCCATCATTCCTTTTAGTGGCAACTCCATTCTTCCATTTCCTCAGGCCAAATACCTTGGAGATATCATTAACTCATCTTTCTCTCATAAGGTACATCTGATCTTTGAGCATACCGCATAGGGTCTACCTTTAAAATCCGTTCAGAATCCATCTACTTATCACCTCTCTACTACCTCCCTCTTCTGTCTTCATGGATGATGGAATAGCCTCCTGTTGTCTGTCTGGTTTTAACATAGGAACCAGAGTGATTCTATTACCCCTTTGCTCAAAAACTCCAGTGGTTTCCATCACTCAATACAAGCCAGTCTTTTCTATGATCTACCAGACCTCACATGATCTGGTCTTCCTTTGCCTCTCTCCAACTTCTTTTACTCTTTTCCCACTGCATTCATTCCAAATTTCACCTCCATTAACATGTCATACTCCCATATTAGGGCCTTTGTACTTATTCTTCTCTCTTCTTGGAATGTTTTTCTCCCCATATATCGTAGTAGATCCACAAGGCACACTCAAACCCTACTTTTGAGTCTCTAATCAAATGTAACCTTCTCAAGGAGCCCTTTACAGGCAACCTTGTCTAAAATTTTACACATACCTGTTCCACTCCCTTTCTTTGCTCTATTTATTCAACTCATCATTCTCTAGATAATTTGTGTTTTGATTATTTATCTTATGTATTGTCTGGCTTTTCTCCTTGAATAGAATAAGGATTTTTGTTTTGGTGTCTACTGCTTCTTGAGCAACTTGAATAATACCTGAAACTTTGTAGGTATTCAGTAAAATACTTTGTGTATGACTGTTCTCTTTACTTTCTCTGTGCCTTTATCCTTTTTTCCTGATGAAGTTCCATGTGTCTTTCAAAGCGTAGTTCAAATGCCATCACCCAGAAGTTTTTCAGTGTTCCAACAGGAAGTCATTTATACATATGCATTCTTGCTTCATTTTGTATTTCTTTTAGAGAACATTTCATATGTAGCTTTGTAGTTAATTTTTCCTTTAGGAAATCACAGCACTTACTAAATGAAGAGTGTGTATAGCACAGCTGCTTTATATAAAGGCTCTTCTATTAAACTTTTTAAGCATTCTGTTTACCAGTACTTGACTTATACAAAATTTCAAAATAGACATTACAATTTGGCTTGACTATAGGCAGTTCACAATTACATTTGATCCAAAGTGTGTTGGTCTGTACTATACTCTCATTTTTTTAGGTGCAAACATTTAAAAACTAAAACTTTTTACATAAAAATCTGAAATTTCAGTTTTCCCTGGGAAACACAAGTGTATCTGAAAGTGTCATCCTGCATCTTCACATAACAGCAGTCAGCTAAAGTTGAGTAGTCACCGTAACCTTAGCTGGGAGACATACTCTTTAACACAGTCTCCGTCACCTTTTTTTTTTAAAAGTACTTTATTTCTTAGGAATTTATTTTTTACTCTATTTTTCAGTGATTCTAATATGAGTTATTTTTTTTTTAATTGGAGAATAATTGCTTTACAATGTTGTGTGAGTTTCTGCCATACAACAACGTCAGTCAGCCATAAGTATACATATATCCTCTCTGTCTTGAACCTCCCTCCTATCTCTCACCCACCCCACCCGACCCCACCCCTCTAGGTCATCACAGAGCACCAGGCCTGTTACTCTTTATTGTTATTTCCAACAATAGGGTCTGATGACAGTTGCTGTTTATTATCTGTCATATTTCATTCCTGTATGTTACCTTCACACTCTCTGTAGTTATTTTAGATTGCAGCCCCTACTTTAAAAGGATATATTTATTTCTTTAAAGTGATGTTTAGGTGAATAAGCTATTTCATGAATAGCTGTATAAAACTTAGCTTAATTCCACTGAAGGGCTGACACTCCTTTACTAATTTAGTATTGGGCAGAACTTTGAAAAACATAGTTTGAAAAAAATTTTTTTATTTGTTGTATAGATGCTCCTCCTCCTACTTGGGAACAGCTAGAAAATGGGTTGGTTGCTGTGCGTACAGTGGTACATGGGCTGGTTGATTATATCCAGAATCACAGCAAAAAAGGAACAGATCAACAGCAGGTAAGGGAGGTGTTTGAAATTTAAAAGTAAGCTACTGTGGTTATCCTTACAGATAAAAATTAACCCAATAAGACGACGAGAATATTTTTAGACTCTGTAAAGACTAGAAATTAAAATTAAAAATCTATTTTTAACTTCCTATTCCATTAGACATCAAGAAAAATGTAACAAAAATAATAAGGTTTATAGAGAATGGTTAGCAGCCAGTTTACTGGATTAGCCTAGTAATTTTGTCTGACGGCATTGAAATTAAGTAATCCTTGCTGGCCTGATGTCGTGCTGGAGTCACTTCACATTGGATATAGCAGCATTTGATTCCGTGTTAAAGGTCATTCCAGTTATATAAACTTATTCTTTTCGTGGCTACTATTGCTTTCTGTTTGATTATAAGTATTACTTTCTAGTGCTAATGCTATATTTCTCCAGTACTGTTCACATATTTTGTAAATGCTTTTTCTCTATTACTATTTAAATATTTTTCATTCATAATGTCTCTTATGCCAGTGGGACAAATTTTCCTCAGGTATTTTTTAATGGAATATATGGCAGTAAAATATAATAGCCTATGTTATGGCTGGAATTTTAAATTTTACTCCCAAAGATTTCATTTCACCCTCAGAATTTATGTTAGGTTCACTTTATCTTTTATTTTGCCATAGGAAGCTTGAGAAATTAAAACTTTGTTATTAATTTATCTGGCTCAGGTAAATATTAACAATTTCTTTAAAATTAAGAAATATTAAAAGTGTCCTGCTAAGTCGAATAGTACACATATGCTTTCCCAATCTAAGATCAGAACTTTATTTTATGATTAAGACATTTAGAAAAATTAATGTTAAAATTTAGTTAAAATTACTTTTTAACTCCCTGTTACAAAAATAATATTAACTTTTAAGTTCTTCCCATGTTTTGTAGTATGTTATAAAGGAACATAATTATAAGCATAGTTACATTGAACACTATCCAAATCAACTATTAAAAGACAGGTTAAGTATTTGAAGGTCCTAAACTCCAGGGGTTTGCTTGTCCACTGTACAATGTTGGAGGGAAGATCATAGAGCCCTCATGAGATTGAATCAAGAATTTATGTGATGTTACATGTTTGATAGTTAATATCAACATAGAAAAATCAGAGCTACATTTTTTAAGTAATTTATTTTTGGACTCTCTAAGACCTCAGACAGGATAATGTTCCAGCACTTTTGCTCTGAGTAGTCTAGGTAAGTGTATAAGTTAGTCTGAGTTATTCATCTGGATTGTTCTTTAAATAGTGACACAAAATTTACATTATTTTAAATAGCTAATGTTTAATTTTGATCTTAGCCTCCACAGCATAGCAAATATAAAACATACATGTGTCGAGACATGAAGCAGAGAGGAGGATGCCCTCGGGGGGCCAGCTGTACATTTGCACACTCACAGGAGGAACTGGAAAAGTAAGTTTGAAAGTCATCAGACTCAACCTTCCAATAATTTGTTAGAGAATAATTTGCTGCCATTGAGAAATAGGAAGAAATGTATTTGCATTCCCTTTGATGAATAGGAAATGTTTGGAAAGTAATACAAAACTTTAAAAAAAGCATAGCAAATCAGTTTCCTTACCTTTCATTACATTGTGCCTACAAATGGAAAACTACTTATGGTTAACTAAATCTAGAAGTGAGTCATTTTCATTACCCCCTCCCCCAAATTAAAAGTCTCAGAATTTTCATCAGTTTTAACTGATTGAACTTAACTAATTGAAAATTGCATTTCCAGTGGAAAATTTTGCCCTTTGTCTATCAAGAAGATATTTACTGCCAGGCTCATTTTTACAGATTCTTTCAAATTTCAAGGACCAGATAATTTCAATGATTTTAAATATCCAGTACAGAGTAAAAAGAAAGGAAAAACCTCTTAATTGTTTTATAAAACCCGTGTAACACTGACACTAAATTTGACAAAGATAGCACAATTAAAGAAAGCTACAGATTCATCTCACTTGATATTTTTTAAATCCCAACTATTACAACTTGGAATTCAGTACATTAAAATAGACACCATTACAAAGGTGCAAAGGTAGCACAGTATAATTACCGTAGGTTAGAGAAGAAGGGTTTTGTAACCATGTGATCATAGCCAAAGATACCAAAAGGCATTTGAATAATATTTGATGTCCATCAAGGTTCCTTGGTAGAACAAAAATATCATAGATATTTTCCCAACATGATAATTATATCTCAAGTCAAGAGCCAGATGCTTACTTGGTATTAGTTTATTATATACAGTCCTGTTTCAGACAAGACTCAGGGAAATTTTTCTGCTAGTAAAAAGTGTTACTTAACATTCTAGAAGTTGTAGTTAATGTACGTAAGCAAGAGAATAAAATATCCAAAATCATTAAATGGGAAAATTCAAGAGAAATGCTAGAATCAAAAGAACCAAGAATTTAGTAAGTAGCAAATCAAAAAAATGAATTGCTTTCATATAAACTAAAAAGGGAAACATAACCAGTTAAAAATTAAGGTGACATTAACATCCCTTTTGCATTAACAACAAAAAATGTTAAACACCAAATAATCTAATAAATACCCAGGATCTATATTGAATTGAATTAGTAAACTACCTAGGAACATAAGAGTTGACTAAATGAAGCATACTGTGTTCTTGGATGAGACTTGGCATTGTTTTTTTAAATAAAATAAAGAGGTTTTATTTTCTCTTTTAACAGTAAATTCAGTGAAATCTCAGAATCTTAACAGGATGATTTTTAGGCCCTAACAAATTCGTTCATTTGGAAGAAGAAAGTTGCCAATAACCAGGAAATTCTGAGGGAAAAAGTCTTCAGTGGGGACTAGACTAATAACTATTAATATTAACCTGTTTTATGAAGCTAAAGTATAAAAACTGTGATATTAGCATAGGAATAGATAGACCAATGAAATACAGTAGAAAATCTAGAAAGAATTCCAGATACATATAGGAACTCAGCAATGTGAAAAAAAGTGACATTTCACATCAATATCAAAAAAATATGATGATGAAACAACTCTATTTGAAAAATAATTAGGGCTGGATTCTTAACCTTTACACCAAAATGAATTATAAATTTCTCAGAGATTTAAATATTTAGGAGAAAATTATAGAGTACTTAGAGATTTTTGTTGTTGTTACATTATCTTATGTAGGAAAGGATTTTTTTAAATATAATTTTATTTATTCATTTTTGATTGCACTGGGTCTTCATTGCTGCACGGGCTTTTCTCTAGTTGTGGTGAGTGGAGACTACTCTAGTTGCAGTGCACAGGCTTCTCATTTATGTGGCTTCTCTTGTTTGCGGAGCATGGGCTCCAGAGCACTCAGGCTTCAGTAGTTGCAGCTCCGAGGCTCTAGAGCACAGGCTCAGTAGCTGTGGCACCCAGGTTTTGTTTCCCCGTGGCATGTGGGATCTTCCTGGACTAGGGATCAAACCTGTGTCTCCTGCATTGGCAGGTGGATTCTTTACCACTACACTGGCAGGGAAGCCCAGGAAAGGATTTTTGAAGAATGACACCTGCATGCATAAAGAAGATTAATAAATTTGATTAAATGAAAGTTAAAAATTAAGATAATGGCTCAAATACCACAAAAGTCAGAAGGAAAAGTGGTGGTGAAATGACATGATACCTGTAACACAAAATGATCTCCTACAAATCTATAAGAAAGAGAAGAACCAGTAGATACATGGATCAGACATGTAAACAATTCACCAAAGAAACACAAATGGCCAGCAAACATGTGAAACTATGTTCTGCTGCTGCTGCTGCTAAGTCACTTCAGTCGTGTCCAACTCTGTGCGACCCCACAGACGGCAGCCCACCAGGCTCCCCCGTCCCTGGGGTTCTCCAGGCAAGAACACTGGAGTGGGTTGCCATTTCCTTCTCCAGTGCATGAAACTGAAAAGTGAAAGTGAAGTCGCTCAGTCGTGTCCAACTCTTAGCGACCCCATGGACTGCAGCCCATGAGGCTCCTCCGTCCATGGGATTTTCCAGGCAAGAGTACTGGAGTGGGGTGCCATTGCCTTCTCCGATGTTCAGTTTCACTAATTGTTAAAGAAATGCAAATTAAAATAAAACCTGATTTTTTTTTTTAACTGTCAGAGGCTGAGACTAGCCAATGTTTAATAAGATATTGAAAAAAAGCCTTTTTTTTAAAAAAAAATCAGTAGGAGTTATAATAGCTTTGGACATTATAAGAATTTCTAATATGCATACATTAGACTTAGTAATTCTGCTTTTGGTTATTTACACAGGTGTGAAGTATATGTATATAATTTTCTGTTACCACATTGTTTTAATAGCAAAAATTAGGGGCAACCTAAAGTATACTGACATAAAGGAATAGTTAAGATTTTGAAGTAGAGGAAAAAATTTACTAAGCAGTCATCAGTTCAGTTCACTTCAGTTGCTCAGTCGTGTCTGACTCTTTGCCATATATAACCCTATTTCTGTAAATAATAATCTTATAAATGTAAGAATATTAAACTAGTGCATAGAGTGGAAAAATCTGTATTATATATCAAACTCTTAACAGTAGTTACTGTTGATGGGTGATCCCTCCCCAACCCCTACTCCAAAGTTTGTCTATGTGTGTCTATATATATACAGACATATATATATATATATATATATACACACACACAAGTTTCCAAGATGATAGCTAGAGCCATTGTTTCAAGAGAATTTCTAGAAAGTAATATGCTCAGAATCTTTTCCTTTTGTATCTTAAATACATTTTATTTCTTAATTTTTGCTTCCACAATTTTGGTTTTTGTTGTGCACCTTTGCTTTTTCTATAGATTTCGTAAAATGAACAAACGACTGGTTCCTAGAAGACCCCTGAGTGCCTCTTTGGGTCAACTTAATGAGGTGGGCCTGCCTTCAACAGCTATCCTTCAAGAAGAAGGGGCAGTGGATCTGCCTAGCAGAAAAACCCCTGCTCTGCCGAATGGGATTGTATCAGCAGGGAATGCAGTAACACAACTGATTCCACGAGGGACAGACCCCAGCTACGAATCCAGTCTGAAACCAGGAAAGATCGATCACTTGAGCAGTAGTGCCCCTGGGTCCCCTCCTGACTTGTACGTTGTTTTTACTAACTTTTATTTAACGTTTCTTTATTGACATAAAGTAGAAGGAAGAAAGAATAATCAGTGTTTTGTTTGGGGGAGGGGAAAACCCTTAACTGGAGGGCTCTATTCTGTTGTTTTTTATTTCTATTTCATGTGCCAGTGATTTTTTGAGAAACAGTATAGGTGACATAAGATCAAAGTTTGCAAAATTTCTGGAAAACAATGGTTATTGGAAGAAACCTGTTTCCCAAATTTTGGCAATTTTTTTAAACATGTAACAGTTTGTATACATTTAGAAACGTTTTTAAGACCTTAAACTTGACATGCAGACTCTTGCTCCCCTAGGCTAGAATCAGTCCCTAAGAGTATTTCTACCTTGCCTGTTAATCCGCATCCTGTACCTCCAAGAGGACCAACAGAGCTGCCCCCTATGCCTGTCACTAAACCTCTTCAGATGGTGGCGCGAGGTTCTCAGCTCTATCCAGCACAGCAGGCTGATGTTTATTACCAGGATCCTCGAGGAGCCGCTCCGCCGTTCGAATCAGCACCTTATCAGCAGGGTAATGATCTTTCATTTATGTCACTCACTTTTCTTAGGAGTTGGAAGAATGATTTCAAGTAAGAGTGACCATATTTTCAGTAATCTCCTCAAAAAAATGCTTTTTTTTAATACTTGGGAAAAAACTGAAGTTATATGATCAGCTAAATAATGTGAAATAAATGAAGTAGCAAAGCTAGGAAAACCAGTTTACCCTAACTGCTAGAAGCAGTTGTATATTAAAAGTGTTTACATATTTATGGAAATAAGTCCTTCAAGTAGACAATGGAAATTTGCTGAGGCACAATATATATTTTCCTGACAAAAGTTTTCTTCAAGCATGAGAAAAGAATATAGTATTATGGTGAATATAAATTAAACACACATGGTACATTTTTTCCTTTCAGTTGTCATGTAATATTTTTTTCTAGGTCCTGTAATATACATGAGAAAATGCAAGTACGTACTTCTAGAGAGTTTATAGTATAGAATCAATATTATAAAGAATAGAAAACTATATGCATGTTTGAAATGAGGTGTTCACTTGTGGTGGTGAATATTACTGTGGTAGAAATTAACTGCAAGACTCAAGGAATATCATTGAGAACTTGAGGACTCAAAAGACTCAGGAAGAATGCCCTAAATAGAGGTTTTGGGAATATAAAGGAAAATTTACAAATGGATTGTAAAGATGAGAGTCTAGAGTCAAGGAGGAGTAAGACTATTGTTAATCCAGGTGTGACTTGAGGTCTGGACTAATGTGGTGAGAAAATAGGAAGCAGGTATTTGAGAAAACAGACATAGCCAATTTTAATGGTAATACTAGGTATGGAGAATGAGTTTTCACATAATGTAATTCATGTTAAAAAAAAATAAACAATGAAGAAAATACATATAGGAAGCTTCTGTCCTGATTGCCAACAGAGGAGCTCATCAGTTGAGGCAAATGTCTTGAAATTGGGAAGCTACTGCCACAACTATTGGGTCGGGAACTCTAGGAGACTTTCCTGGCAGTCCAATGGTTGAGATTCCATGTTTCCACTGCAGAGGACACGGGTTCAGTCCCTGATTGGGGAAGTAAGAGCCTACGTGCCTTTCAGCATGGCCAAAAAAATAACTCTAGAGTTATGCAGTTAGCCACTCTATCTGTACCAGCAGAATGGATCTTTTGAGGGCCATATCTCTTTCCAGTTAACTCAGTCTCACATTCTAAACTTATGCAAATGAAAGATTTGTGGAACCTAAGCTTCAGGAAAATACAGTTCTTTTGCTTTCCAGTGTTTGCAGTATATTAGGCACACCAGAAAGATGATCAGAGAATCGAGAGAGCCAGTTTACTGTTGTAGACTGTGAATAGGTTGGTGTTTTCAATAATTTGGAAGGAGAATTTTTGCTTGATATTTTTCATAAATCTAGCCTGACTACATACCTAAGCAGAGGGGAAAACATCTAAAAAATGAGTGGATTTTTGATTCTTTGCTGTTGAAATATTTTAAAAGGAAAAGTCTTACATAGAAAAATAGATTGGCTGATTGTTGCTTTCGGTTGCTCTTTTGTACTGTATAGGTATGTACTATGCTCCACCTCCACAATGTGTGTCTCGTTTTGTCCGACCTCCACCATCTGCTCCTGAACCTGGTGCTCCCTACTTGGATCATTATCCACCATACCTCCAAGATCGTGTAGTAAACTCACAGTATGGCACACAGCCACAACAGTACCCTCCTATGTACCCACCACACTATGATGGCCGTCGAGTATACCCAGCTCAGTCTTATGCAAGAGAGGAGATTTTCCGAGAAAGTCCTATACCCATTGAGATTCCACCTGCAGCAGTGCCACCCTATGTACCAGAACCCAGAGAAAGATACCAACAAATGGAAGGTTACTATCCAGTGGCTGCACACCCAACTCAGATCAGACCTTCATACAACAGAGTATGCTGAGTTCTTTTTATTATTATTAATGTAGATTTAATTAGACTATTGCTTACAGCGATTTTCTGTTTAACCTTTTACCATGGTAATAAACCTTTGATCAGTTAATTCTTTTAAAAGAAAGCAACTTTTGTCACCTTTTCATAATCTTCATAGATTTAGGTTTTATTTATTTTTTGACTATTAAAAGGGAAATAAATTACTGCCCCACTCCCGCTAACCCATCTTAGTTTCTGAAAATGTTAGATGGTTTTATTAATGTTTCTAGATTCATTTAGAAAGTATGGTCTCTGACAAAGAAAAAGAAACTTATATTTAGGTCTTTGGGAAGTCCTGAGAACTTTTAGGGGTTTTGTTTTGTTTTATTAAGTCTTGCTATTTCCAGATGTTAAGATGAATATCAGTTCAGTTCAGTCGCTCAGTTGTGTCCGACTCTTTGCGGTCCCATGAATCACAGCAGATGAGTATACAGGCTAGTTATTCAAAATATGTGCTAAGTGAATCATTGTGTCCTGAAATTCTTTTTCAATTTATACTCATCTTTTCACTTCCAGGAGCCTCCGTACAGTCGGCTTCCGCCTCCTCCCCAGCCCCATCCTAGTCTAGATGAGTTACATCGAAGACGAAAGGAAATAATGGCACAGCTAGAAGAAAGGAAGGTTATCTCTCCACCTCCTTTTGCACCTTCACCAACATTGCCTTCTGCCTTCCATCAAGAGGAAGTAAGCCTGTGACTTTTTAGTCTCATTTATCAAATTTTCCTTTATCAGCGGTTTAAGTAATCTTCACCCTTCCCAAGATCATGAAGATATTTTTATGTTTTCTTCTGAAAGGTTTATTATTATTATTTTGATCTGTAATCCATCTAGAATTGATTTTTGTATATAATATCATAATCTGGTCATAGTCAAGTGACTGTATATGTTTCAGTTTCATTAATCTATTTCTCTGTCCTTCTACCAACATCACACTGTCTTCATGTGGTGATGTGTGTTTTCCAGTTTTGGTCTTCAGGTTTATCTTTGCTGTTCTTTGTCCTTGGAAATTCCAAACATACTTTAGAATCAGCATGTGGATGTCCACAGAAATATCTGCTGCAGTTTTTATTAGAATTACATCGAATCTCTGGATCTGCACAACCCACTATGCTAACCACTAGCCACATATGGATAATGATACCTAAATTAAGCCTAATCTGAGTTCCCTGGTGCTATAAGCATAAAACATATATTGGATTTGAAGATTTAGTACCCCCTCAAAAATACTTCAGTCAGTCAGTCAGTTCAGTCGCTCAGTTGTGTCTGACTGCGACCCTGTGAATTGCAGCACGCCAGGCCTCCCTGTCCATCACCAACTCCCGGAGTTCAGTCAGACTCACATCCATCGAGTCAGTGATGCCATCCAGCCATCTCATCCTCTGTTGTCCCCTTCTCCTCAGTAATACATTTATATTAATTTATATAGTCTATATAATAATTATGATTATATGTAATATATATTAATTACATGTTAAAATTATACTACTTTGGATTATTAAGTTAAATAAAAGGTATTGTTAAAATTATTTAACAATTTAACCTCTTCTCCAGGGGATCTTCCCCTCCCAGGGATTGAACCTGGGTCTCCTTTGTTGCAGGCAAATTCTTTACTGTCTGAGCTACCAGAAAAGTCCCCTTTTCACTTTGGATTATTAAATGTATTGTTAAAATGAATTTTATATTTTTATTTTTTAATGTGCCTATTAAAAAATTTTACATATGTGGGTCAGTTATATTTTTCACTGGACAGTGTTGCTTTAGATCCATTTGAGGAGAAGTAACATCTTTCTAGTAGTGAGTCTCTACGAATATGGTATACTCTCCATTTTCTTGAATATTCTTTAATTTCTCTCAATAATGTCCTACCTTGTATGGTTTTCAGTGTCTTTCACATCTTTCATTAAACTTATTCCTAGAAAACTAATGTTTTTGAAGATGTTTTAAATGGAATCCTTTTTGAAGTTTCATATTCTCTTTGTTCTTATTACAGAAAAATTAAGTAGATTTTTATGAATTTGATCCTTGTGTTCAGCAGCTTTGGTAGATTTCCCTATTAATTCTTGTATTTGTTAGTGGATTCTTTTGGATTTTTGTGTTCTCTATGAATGGTGACCATTTTGCTTTCTCCTTTTCTATTCTTAAGTATTTTCTTTTTCTTATTAGTTATGTAAGCTAGATCTCCAGTGTAATATTAGAAAGAGAGATGATGATAGATTTTCTTATTTCTGGTCTTTGAGCAAATGAAACTTCTAACAGTTTAACGTTATGATGTTTGCTGTCAGCTTTTTCATAGGTAATCTTTATCAGATTAATAAAGTTTCCTTGTATTTCTAGTTTTAGACTATTTTTATAACTGAGACATGTCAAAGTTTTGTTGAACTCAATAGCGAGGAAAGCAGTAGGATGATAAGGTTAATTCAAATACAAGAGACAGGTTAATATAGGTAGTAAAAGGCAGAAAAACACTGAAATAGAGTTACTAGAATAAACTGTTGAATAGTTGAATAAACTAGAGAGTAATAAACAATAATTTCAAGGTTATCAGTATTTCAACAAGACAATGCTAAAAGTTATTATGAGTATTATCTTACTATCTTTTTAATGTCTACAGGTTTTATTCCACTTCTAATGTCTTACTAGGAATTTATCATCAATTTTATCTCTTCAGAAAGCTATCTTTTTGCTTTGTTGATCTTATGTATTTATTTTGGCTTGTTGTTATACATACTGCCTCAGTTCAGTGTGTATAGCCATTTTAAGTCAAATAGATTTTTTTCATATGGGTGCAGTTTATATTATGTAAGGAAAATGTCTTACATGCTTTACGTGTAGAATTATAATTCTAAACAGTATTTCTAAGCAATGAAAGTTGAAAAGTAAAGTATACCATATTGCATATAATAAACAGTAAACTTTGGGATGTATGAAAGTAAAATTACTAAAGATAGTTCACAGTATCTAGCTTTCCTGTCTAAACACTGTATGAATTTTCCACAATAATGTAGGTTAGGTTAATTAGTAAAGCTGTAACATCTTCTCTTAATATCATTTTACTTGTAAAGGATAAACATGACATGATATTTTTTCAAAACCTGACTATTAGAGACATCCCTGAGCTTTGTTATGCAATACCATTTTTTGAGAAATACGGAAAGCAATATGACACCATGAAAAGTGAGCCAGTTTTAGAATGAAATACACTTATCTGTCACGTTCAGCTTTGTGGCTCAGATCTTTCGTAAGTTACTTAGCTTTCCTTAACCTTAAGGCTCAGGTTTCTCTATTTGTAAATCAAGCATAACAAAACCTACCTCATAGTGGTGTGGTGAAAATTAAATATGACACAAGGCATCTGGCACATAGTGGGCATTCAGTAAATAATAACTTTGTATTTTTTTTTATTTCTAAAAAGTAATAATGTGTGACTGTTAAGGAACTTTAGAATTTGTCTCATTAATAACATAAAGCTATATAATTAAACTTCAGTTCTGATTATTACAACCCCACATATAGTTATACTAAACTGATACATTATGAAAATAATGTAACATAGAAATTTCTCCAAAATCTCATTTTCTGTATCATTGTCAGTTTATTATATTTCAACTTTTTAATATGTATTTCAACTTTTCTGTACATGAACTAACCTATCATTATATTTTTTAATAGGATTATTTAGTAATTACATCTTCAGGTTTTGTGTTTTGCATATTTTTGGTTTTTGTTTTTACTTAACCAATTATCTTGCGTGTCTTGCTGTTGGAGGCAGAAAATGGTCTTGTTAGTAGACCATGTCTTTTAAAAAACTAGTTGTTTTATACAAAAGTTGTGTGTGGAGAAGACATGTAAAAAAGAGATGGGATTTTTAAAATAGAAGTAGGACAGAAAAAAATGGGAAGAAGTTATACACAATGGAAATAGGAGTTGTGCTTGAAAATGAGTGGTATTTATGAACAGCAGATCCTTCTGCCATTGCAGAAGACCAGAATGATGACTCAGAAAATAGAATTTTTTATTTTATTTTTTTTTCAGTATAGGGGAAGCATAGAGCCATTTAAATGTACCAGTATCCCCCTGGAGTGTTAGTATGCCAGTATATACATCTGTGATAAAGTGAGGGCAATTTAATAGTGTCCTAGCACTCCTTATACTGGTATAACCTTGGTCAGATCACCCATGTTGTCTCACCTGGACTTGAAGAACATATGAGATAGTGTAAGCACTTAGAAGGCTGTAAAAGGTTACACAAATGTGAATGTAAGTAAAAATACATCAGACTTAGAATACCTATTTGGTTATTATATAACTTCAGAGCTCATCTTAAGAAAATTTGGAATCTTCACTTCATTGAATCATTCAACGTAAGGACCAGATTTTATTCAAGATACAAGTTGTTGCTATTAAAGAGATTCAGGGAAAAAGTCATTATGTCATCATGTACTTAAATAGAATATTTATGATTACATTTTAAAGAGTGTTTAGTGCTCTTGTTTACCTGAAATATTATTGAAAGAAACATTAAAAAGAGTCTAGCAAAACCAGGGCCTAGTACTTATTTGCTTAAATGTTAACTTAATCTGTTGAGAAAGGGGATGAGCAAATTGCTTCAAAAATCCTAATTTGATTCTTTGAAAGATTTTGAGATACTTCTTTTTGACTTTGTGTTAACAAAATGTAATGGCTCAACATCAGTTTTTGTTTGTTTTACATTTTTCATAGTGAACAAAAATCTTCTATTGTGACACAAATCAAATAACCATTATTTTGTTGCTTTAGCATGCTGTTCTAAAGAAATTCCTGCTTTCTCGGTGTTGTTACTCATAGACCTATTTCCTATTTTGTTTCCTTTTTCTTTTTTCTATCTCTAGTTTTTGGATGAAGACTTGAAGGTAGCTGGGAAATACAAAGGAAATGATTATAGCCAGTATTCACCCTGGTCATGTGACACTATTGGCTCCTACATTGGAACCAAAGATGCAAAACCTAAAGATGTTGTGGCAGCAGGGAGTGTGGAAATGATGGTATGTGTAACAACTGAGCCATAGTTCTATACTGTGTGATTGAATTATATTTAAAACCTTTTTGATTTCTTTTATAATTCTTAACTCTTAAGTTTAAACAATAAAGTTGAATCTAGTGAACAACACTAGTTTTTGTGTCACAATTATAGTTACTTAGCTTCAAATAAGCTGTGGTATACCGAAATGTATTACACTAAAATCATTTTATTTTTTAACAAAAGTAGTGTAACACCAGTGTATCTAATACTCAAGCTTAAAATATATGACTATTTTATCTTAATTGCTTCTTTATCCTTTAAAGAAATAAAACTTTACCTAAGTAATTAAATCCGACTTTCTATACCTTCCTAATCTCATTTTCTGCTCCTCTCCTTCCCTGGAGTTAAGGTAAATCCTATCCTGAATTGAGAGTTTATCATTTCATGGATACTTTTATTGACTTATAAACAATTTTGTTTTGAATATTTATAGACCTTATACATATTATAAATTTCAGCCTATGTTTTCTTTCAGCATTGTTTTTTGAGATGTATCCAAATTTATATCTAAATCCAAATTCATTCATTTTCACTTCTTTTATCAGATACCATTTATGATAACCGATAATCATACAATAAATAAATATAATTGTTTATTCATTTTCGTGTTGATATTTTTAGGCTGTTTTTGATCTTTTATTATTATCTACAGTGCTACAGTAAACATTCTTGCCTATGTTTCCTTGTTTACATGGATGAAATTTATGTTTAGGAGTAGTGTTAATGAGTTAAAGGTATGCCTTGACTTTTTTTTTTTTTTTTTTTTACTATTATTCTTAAGCCATTTGCCCTTATTAATTCTAAGAAAGGTTCCCTGGGTTGTAAGATATAGATTTTCAAAGAGGAAGACTTGTCCAGCAGGTTGAGAGAAGACCAGTTCTTGGTAATAGAAAAGCAAGACTTAGATGCCAGTATAGCTGTAAATGAGTGAAGTAGCATCTATAGCATGAATATGATTAGATGCCAGGCAATAAAAAAAGAAAGAGAAAGAAAGGAATATAGAGGAGAAAAAAGCAGAAAGGAACCTTTTGCTTTTCTGTAGTGGGTTTAGGGCAACATTGTTTTTAGGCCATAAAAAACAGCCTCTCTAAGAACAGGAATGAGATAAGGAGGCAGAGTAGATAGAAACCCTTGTTTCAGAAAGAGTAATTAAAATAAGTTTTATAAATTACTGAAGAATAAAAATGTTGTCCAACCTAACCTACATGTTATTGAACATTTCCCAAATGGATAAAAATCTCCCCCAGTGTTTTTCAAACATGAGTCTGGATGTGAATTCTGATCCTAAGAATTTAACCTAAGGATCTGTTAAAGGTCAAGTTCTGATTCAGTAAGACTGGGATGAGACCTGAAATTCTGCATTTCTAGTGAGTTCTGTAGTGATGCTGTTGCTTCTGGACTTTGGGCTATACTTTGGGCTTCCCTCGTGGCTCAGCTGGTAAAGAATCGCCTACAATGTGGGCGACCTGGGTTCAATGCCTGGGTTGAGAAGATCCCCTGGAGAAGGGAATGGCTACCTACTCCAGTATTCTGGCCTGGAGAATTCCATGGACTATGAAGTCCATGGGGTCACAAAGAGTCAGACACGATTAAGTGACTTTCACTTCACTTTAAGTAGCAAGGGTCGGACAGTTCAGTTTCCATTTATCTTTCTGACTGTAATCCCTTTTAAAAGCCTATGTTGGCACATGTTTTTAAAGAATGTTTATATATATCTATTTGAATGTGTACATATATATATTTGTGTATGTGTGTGTGTGTGTGTGTGTGTATGTATACTGGATAATGATGTAAAAAATATTTCTGATGATGTAGAAAAAAATACCATTATAGGGAGTGATCAGAGATTCAAAAGGTAGTGTTTTATATGACAACTAAAAGCAACCAATGATTTTAGTTTTTACCAGTAAATTATTACAGAGCTAAAGGAAATTATGTTAGAGATCTAAGTGAGGGGTGGATTTCTCATTGCATTTTTTCTCAGAATGTGGAGAGTAAAGGAATGAGAGACCAGCGATTGGACCTTCAGAGAAGAGCAGCAGAAACCAGTGATGATGATCTCATCCCATTTGGAGACCGACCAACAGTATCTCGGTTTGGTGCCATTTCTCGAACTTCCAAAACGATCTATCAGGGTGCTGGCCCAATGCAGGCTATGGCACCTCAGGGAGCTCCCACAAAATCTATTAACATTTCAGGTAATCAGATGTAATCAGATTTTAGAGGGTTCATATTCACAACTGTCAACACTGCCTTCTCCCTATTTACCATCAGTGCTCTTCATAATTTTCAGGGGCAGTAGTCTGCAAAGTTTTCTGTGGAATTAGCCCTGTAGAAAAGTAATTATAACCTGGGGAATTATAGGGGTACAAACTAAAATATCTGTATATGAGGGATAACCTATGTGTTTTTTAATAGTTTTATTGTTTTTGTTAAAATAACACATCTTATTTTTAAAAAATTCATACCAGAGGAAAAATTACAAAGACTGATATTTTAGTGGGGAAAAGCAAACATCAATACCCTATTACCATTTTGGTAGCCATCTTTGAAGATAACTGTACAGAATATAGTTTTGACTTTTAGATTGTGACTACCTGAAAAGGAGAATCAAATCCACGAATTGCATCATTTCACTGTAAATTACTCTCTTACAGATTATGGTCCATATGGAACTCATGGTGGCTGGGGAGGTTCTCCATATTCACCTCATCAAAACATACCTTCTCAGGGACACTTCAGTGAGAGGTATTATGTCATTCTTATTACTTTTATAAACCTTTAGAATTACTCAACTTGCTTCGTTTTTCTGATCAGTAGTATTTTTTTTAATAAAATGTAAAATTTATTCCACATTTTCCTTCCCACCAAAGGGAGAGAATATCTATGTCAGAAGTGGCTAGTCATGGAAAACCCCTTCCGTCTGCTGAGAGGGAACAGCTACGACTAGAATTACAGCAGCTAAACCATCAAATTAGCCAACAGACCCAGCTACGTGGACTAGAGGTACAAGCTTAGAAATATTCCAGTTTTTAAAGCTTCTCAAAGAGATTTTAAAAGGAGGAACTTTTGAGGTTCAATGAACCTCAAACTTTAAAGTCTTTTTCTTAAGAGTTAGTATAGGTGTCCATTTTTCAAAGAATTTTAATACTTTGAAGTTTTCAGACTTTAGGAAATTTAGAATTTCTATTTGAGAATAGAAAACATATTTTATATGTTTTATATGTTATTATATATTATATATAAACTCCTTTTATATTTTTATACTGTATAATATTTTAGATAATCTAAATTTCCTAGATTATCTAAAATATTAAATAAAATAAAATATATAAAAGGAGCTTATATTCCCTGATAACACATTTAAGTTGAGGGTATACTATATAGTTTTTTAATCAACAGATGCTTTTAACTTAAATTTTGTTTTTTAATTTCTCACATTTTCTTTAATTTTAAAAAATTTCTCTCACTTCTTTTATTCCTCAGTATCTTTAGTAGAAGCTCACAACTTTGACCTAAAAAAAAAAAATCCTCTACATAATAACAATACCTTTCATTAATATAGTTTTTTCACTTTATAAATTATTATTACATATCTTATTTGACTCATATGGGTTCCTGACACGTAGATTGGGCAGGTGGTATTTTCCTCCCTTTTTGGTTGAAGGATATGAATTTCACAGAGATTGAACATGAACCCAAGTCTTCATACTCTAAGTTCACTGTTTTTTCCACCATGCTGTCTAGTACTTAAGAGAAGCAATGTCAGAAGACAAAAAATTCTTGAAGTTCTTTAAGTGCCACATCAGGAAGACTAGGTTTTGTTTATATTATCCTTTGGATTGGAACATAGACTTTGAATATGAAAAGCTAAAGACATTCTAGTGATAAATGCATTGCTCTCTTCTGAAGAAAAAGATACTCTTAGAACGTTAGTCTTTATCTTTCTACCAGGATCTTTAATAATATGTAAGGCATTGCTTTGGAAATAAATTTCTAACTGATTCTGTCTTAGACTTTCTTATTAGCAAGACCAATAGGTAGGATGTTTTGTGTGTTTATTTTTGAGCTTATTTTTGAGCATGTGTCTGGCTTATACTCTTGTGTAAGTGATAAAGTTTAGAAATATAAACCTGTATAGTATTCATGTTTGTCTCCTTTTTCCATTGCTTTATTTACCTGGGTCCAAAACTTCTTGCTAATTCCTATTGTAAGAAAAAAGAATGCTATGTTTATTATGTTCATCTTCAGGTAACTAGTTATTAAAGATTTGGACCTTTAACTTCATAAAATATAATTCTTTACCTTACTATTTCATGGCTTTTTATCTTAGTTGAAATTTCCTAGACTGATTTTCTGTTCCAGAAAATTTCAGCATTGTTTAACTCACTGTGGTTAAAAGTCCTTGTCATAATTGAAGTTTCATTGAAAGAAATTATAGAATTTATTTCAGAGAAAATTCAGTTAAAAAAGAAAAAGCACATTTATAGTTTTTTCCCCCACATTTATAGTTGACTTCTCTCTTTCAGTTAAAAAAGAAAAAAAAAAAAAGCATGTTTATAGTTTTTTTCCCCCACATTTATAGTTGACTTCTGTCTTAAATAAGAAAAGAAGAGCGACTTAAACCAAAGATTAAATTACTATTCACCAAGTTTAAATCCCCCATCTTCTTCCTTTTTTATTCAAATGGTATTCAAAGAAACAGTGCCTTATAGTTGCATCGTTTTTATTGCAAATATATATGAGTAATAAGCTACTTAAGGCTGTGGTCTGGAATCGGGCCTGGTCATTCTATGCTTGGTGTGAAATGTGTTGAGCTGTGTATGTGCTTGGCTTTATGCACTAGGCTGTTAGTAACAGACTGGTGTTGCAGAGGGAGGCGAACACCTTGGCAGGCCAGTCACAGCCCCCACCACCACCACCTCCAAAATGGCCTGGAATGATTTCAAGTGAGCAGTTGAGCTTGGAACTGCACCAGGTGGAAAGGGAAATTGGGAAGAGAACCCGGGAACTGAGTATGGTAAGTGTTACTGTGGAAAGAGAGAGGGAAGGTGAAAGGAAACCCTGTGTGTAGTTGTGTCACTGAACGTGTGGCTCTAGAGTTCTAGAATCATCTAGAGCTATAAAATCATCACCCCAAGGCTAAAATGAGTGATTAATACTTAGAAAGAGTGTCGTGAAAATGGACTGCCTTCTTATTTTATCACTTTTCTCCTCATTTATCTATTGGTTTGAGTGTGGTTTTTGTCTTAGATTTCTGTATTTATAATAAAGTTTCAAGGAAAACAGGGTGATTATCTGAAAGTTACTATATTTCTGTTAAACATGTTGGTTAAGGAAGCAGAGGGGATGGCATTTTTTGCAATGCTATGTTATCCAAGGGCTTCCTTGAAGCTCAATTGGTAAAGAATCTGCCTGCAATGCCGGAGACTCTGGTTAGATTCCTGGGTTGGGTCAGGAAGATCTGCTGGAGAAGGGGTAGGTTCCCATCCAGTATTCTTGGGCTTCCCTTGTGGCTCAGCTGGTAAAGAATCCACCTGCAATGCAAGAGACCTGGGTTTGATCCCTGGGTTGGGAAGATCCCCTGGAGAAGGGAAGGGCTACCCACTCCAGTATATTCTGGCCTGGAGAATTCCATGGACTGTGTAGGCCATGGGATCGCAAAGAGTCGGACATGACTGAGTGACTTTCACATCACATGTTATACAAAGGTATATTACCAAGTAACATTTCTAGGTTTCACAGCCCTTGAGTTATTGATGACCTTTTTTTTGTCATGAATGAAATGCTATCAGCATATTCTTTCCTGTGGAATTGAATCCACAGATATGCTTAGGATTTATGTTATGGTACATGAACACTCATTTCAGTAAATTTTGAATCTTAGGTGATTGAAACATTCCTTCAGATTGCATGGTAATTGATATTTCTTTTTGATATTGTTGCATAGTTTTCACATTCTTTTAAAGGAAATACATGGGGCTTATTTGTTTTCCTGTTTTCAATAAATGTATTATAGATACTTACTATACTTTGACTTGATTTTTCTGAATCATCAGTTTTCCTATGAGATTTTCCAATGTTAACATGAGACATTGCCCCCTTATTGCCCATCTTGGATGATGAGCAAGTGGACCATACTCCACTATATTTTTGTGTTGTTGTTCTTTTAATCTGCCTGTTTCTTTCATCATTTTACATAACTAAATATGATTTCTGTTCATCACTTTGTATTACTTGTAGCTGGTTTCTCCTCCATCAGCACTATTAAATAGAAGATAATCAAATTTATTTCCTTTTCTTTCAAAGGAGAACCAGTGTTCTCTGGACGTGAAAAGCAAATTGAATACAAGTAAGCAAGCAGAAAATGGACAACCAGAACCACAAAATAAGGTTCCAGCTGAGGACCTTACGTTAACATTCAGGTAAAGAAAGGGACACTTCCATATAGTCTCATACAGTCATGATAGAAGCACTCTCATAAATATAATTTGATTTTTACAATATCATTATTTTGTATACTTTGAGAAAATAATATTTTTGCATAAATTTGGGGGTTAATAAAGGGGCTTCCTTAGTGGCTCAGTGGTAAAGAACCTGCCTGTCAGTGCAGGAGAAACAGGTTCAATCCCTGGGTTAGAAGATCCCCTGGAGAAGGAAATGACACACCACTCCAGTATTCTTGCCTGGAAAATGCTATGGATAGAAGGAACCTGAAGTGCTACAGTCCATGTGGTCACAAAGAGTTGGACACGACCTAGCAACTAAACAACAAAAAGGAGTTAATAAAACTTATTTTAGAATAGAGTCAAGGTTGAATTATCAGTTAATATCTAGGAAATGAAATTTTCTGCTTCCATCTCCTTCGCCTTGTTTTATAATTTATTTAAAACCATTGTTAACATTTTGATGTATATATACCCTTAAGTGTGCGAGCATTTAGCCTCTTTCACCCACATACCCCCTGTTCTATCCCACCTGGTTTTTAATTTGGTCTGTCCATATCACCCATTAGTCTTCTACAGGCACAGAAGAATACATATCGACTATTATGAACAACCCTGCAAAAAATGTATTGTAGTTAATTCTTTGTACATCTTGCACCTTAGGATATTTTACAACTAGGGCACTTTGAGGCTTTTAATGCATAGTCCTGAGTTGCCTTCCTGATGATATACAACAACAATTTCTAATGCTCTGTTGCTTCCAGGCTTAAGTTTTTGTCTGTTTAAATCCATGTGTTATCTTGTCCTATTAAACCTGCTAAAGCAGGGGTCAGCATTTTTCCTAAAGGCCAAATAGTGAATATTTAAAATTATTAGTCTTACTATCCATGTCAGAACTCTCAGTTCTGCTGTTGTAATGTGAAAGCAGTCATAGACAATATGTAAACAGATGGGCAGGCTGTATTCCAATAAAAACTTTATTTGTAGAAACAGCTAAACAAAACAGAAACCAGTCACCTAGCTTGTCTTGGTTTGCCAACCCATATGCTAAAATAAAGCATGGATATAGAGCTATAAATTAAAGTTTGAAAGCCATTCACGTATTTTCCAAAGTGCTATATAGAAAGGCCCTGTTGATTTTATTCTACTAATAATCAGTTTTCTCTCTCTCCTCTTTTAAAATTCCAACTCGTTTTTTTTTTTTTTAAATGTTAACAGTGACGTGCCTAATGGATCAGCATTGACACAAGAGAATATCAGCCTCCTGTCCAACAAGACCAGCTCTCTGAACCTGTCAGAGGACCCTGAGGGAGGAGGGGACAATAATGACTCCCAGAGATCAGGAGTTACATCCAGTTCTACTCCATAAAATATGAGGAGTCCTACCTTTATCTTCTGCTCCTAACCAATCTGTGGGGCATAGGGGTAGGAGAACAGATAACTTCTTAACCTTTCTCCGAGGGTGGTCAGAGAAATCCAGGAAAAGCACCGGAGGCAATGTGCACAAACACCACTACTAAAAACAAACCCTGCACATAGTTCATATTAATGCATTTTTTAATTTAAAGAAAAAGAAAATTAGCAGTATCTGCAAGCAATTCAGATTAAATTTGTTTTTGTTCTGTGAATGAACTTTATTTTAATAACTTTGGACGCCTTGGATCCAGGGCTTTAAAAAAAAAAAGAAGATATTATATATACACTCTGTTTGATTAATTGTATGATCTTAATGAAGTAGGTTTTTCTTGTATTTTGGTATTATTACATACCCAGTGTATAATTCCATATCCCCAATCCTTTCCAGCTCTCACAACCCCATGAATTACCACAGACTAAAAGCCCCGGCCATTCTGAGAATTCTGTGGTGCTTGAGAATTAGTAATAGACTAGTTATTAGAAAATGTGCAGCAAAGCAACTTTTCCAAGAGCCATTATTTGGAAGCCATAATTTGCTTTCTTTCTGGGTCACAAGCTTCATGTGTAGGGAGGTTTTTCATATGGCATTAAAACTTTCTGTTGTTGCTCAGGAGGGCTTTATTTCTGTTTTTTTGTTTATATCAGCTTTTCAGAGAAATAATTACCAATTAATTTTTGAAGACCTCATTTTCATATCATGAACCGCTTTCATTCTCTTAATGTAATCAGAAATCCAAGTCAATTTTAGACTGCTTGATTAGATTTAAATGGAAATTATTTTAAGGATGAACTATAATTTATTAGCACTGAAAATACATATTTAGTTTATTACCTATATTGAGCTGATGACTGGAAATTCAGAGCAATCCTTTTCCAAGTTGAACTTCTGAAATAATAGAATATTCAAAAACCAGGATAATCCATCATGTTTTAAAACTGCTCAACACTTGATTGAACTTAAAATGAGCAGAGCTACATTATTTCAATGAATGTTTTGTTTTACTCTCAAAAACCAAAAGTACAAAATTCCTATATACTGGAGCCCCTGGCTTTCAAGGAGATTTGGCAAATGAGAACTGCCTGAATCTTAAAGATAGTTTACAAATTGATCGGTAGTTGCCTTTTGGAATCATTAGCGCAAGTAGGTAGTAAGTACCTAGAAGTCAATTTTTGTAGTCTTGGCTTCACTATACTGAAAAGACTCTTCATGAAAATGTTGAAGAGAATAAGGAATAATTTTTCTCATTTAGTTCTGCTGCACATATTCTGATGCCACATGTCTATACTGAACTAAGACCATATAAAATGTGTTTAGTGGGGATTATTTGACATAGTCACCCACCGTATCCCTATGTTTGCCTGATTTTCTAGAAATTTCCCTTTCTGGATTATACTAAAACAGAAAGCACTGGTTATGTAATAAGTTACTGCATTGCTTTGGTTGGGTAAAAGCAAGAGTTTGTATTTTTCTTGTTTCTTATTTTCTTAACCCGTAACTCCTGCTGAGGTCATAACCACCTCAGTCTAAGCTCTGTGTCTATCGTACTATTAAATGAAACAAATGGGGGGTAAGGGAGGGGGGAGGGTAATACAGTCCTGCCATTGCCTACCAGTAGGAGAGTCCAAACAGAACACTCTTTTGAGTAGCAATTATTTAATTTGCCCAGTCAAGGCACCGTGTTTATATACTATTTCACATTGAATTTGATTATGCCCTACAGACCTGGCTGGTCAAGGATTTGATATACACATATTGGCTTGGGATTCGAGCTTTCTTTTTTATTTAAATAAAAATTTATATATATATATTATATATATACATATATACATAGCTATATCTGTATATATATTGGGTATGTTTTATGGATTTTTTCGCATGAGCGCAGCTGTTGCGATAAAATGACTGATTGGGAGGTAGAAGCACTGAATGAAGAGGCATTTTATCAGTTGATATCCATGTTTTCCTATTTTTTAAAAATACATTTGCTTTTTTGCCTTTTTTCGTTTATTTTGCTTAAAACCCTCTTACATTTACTATTTAAGTACTTATTGTTTTGGGGAGGAGAAGGAGAGAAATTTTATGTCTGACAGAGTCCTGAGATTTTTATAATTTCTCTCTCTAACCATAAAAGGCAACATTCTTGGCCTCTAACCTTCTGTAGGCAGATTTGGGCAGATCTTATTTCTTCTTTGGACATGTTAAATAATTCCTAAATTTTAGGAGCAGTTGGTTCAGTTTGGAATTCAGAATGATTCTGGTATTAAAAAGAAATTTATGGGTGTTGATTTTGTTGAAATATGGAGTAAAAGTAAAATTCCATTTTGGGTATCTGTTGAAACTCCTAATAACTCAACTTCTGTTGTTCTTGTTTATTTCTTTCAAATACACTCATTCTTTCACCATTTTGATTTTGTAAGCTAGGTAGAAAGAGAGATTAATTTATGTTTTCCTATTCTGAATAAAACCAGAAAAGCCACTGTTTGGAACTGACTTAAAATAGTCTCTCTTTTTAAGGTATTTTCATGGAGTGAGGATGCAGATCTCTTAAATTATAGCCTTAATTCTAGCTATACCTCTCTAAGACCCCACCCTTTAGAGGAAGTCTGGGTGGGTAGAACAGCAAGAGGAAGCTATACTGTCCCACTGTGCCTGTAACTCACCTATTTAAGATTAGTTATTTTGCCTTACCTCATGGAAATTCTTACAACTTTTCCAGTGCTTATAAGCAGTTTTAGGAATTCAATAAAACCTCCAAAAATTTTTTCTCTTACTTTGTTTTCCTTTTCCCTGTGATATTTTTTGTCATATGATGAGCCTATGGTGGTAAATGGCCTGTTTGGCAAAACTGTTTGACTTTTTAACTGCTTTTTTCTTAAAATCTGTGAAAGAAAGTGACTTTTCTGGCTTCTTAGATTTATTCCCAGAGACAGGTAAAACGATGAAGCCAGTCAGATAGGAAATTCCATCTTTAGGCTTTTTGCTTATTCAGATGTTAATTTCTTCTGAATTATAAGGCAATACTCAGACATCTGATGAAAATGAACACTTTTGAAGGGTTAAGGTAGGAGTAATAAGCATTTCTTTCAGTTCTGTTTGGATAACACCATAATTTTATTATAACCAGAGTATAAAAGTACTTTGACCTTTTCTTTATTCAGTGGGTCTTAGGAAAAGGGTAGAAGAACTGAGAATAAGATATCTAGACTCAATTTTCTGACCTATATGTAGTTTTTTCTCCTTGCTTGTAGATACTGTCATAAGTTCAGTAGCTGCAATGTCTTGGGTAATTTACAGAGGCTGATGTGACCAAAGATCCATTCCTTGTTACTTTTCTAATCAAAAGAAAAATTAGTTATAGGTTTCTAGTAATATTCAAATAGTAAGACACTATTTTTAATACCAGCTACAACATACTTAACTACTCAAAGTATAAAAATATATTTCATACAGCATTAATATGGCTAATTTCCTTTTCCCATTTTATTTCCCTTTCCTTCTCCTAGTCTTTCCCTTTTTTTTTTTTTTTTTTTCGGTCTGAAAGACCTAAAATTGGTATGATTCGCATTTGCTATCTTGAATATGTAACTCCATCAGATTTTCCGTAGGTCTTCAAAGTTGGAGCTCAAAGTTTGCTTTTGTTTTTCTTTTTTCTCTGGCCCTTCTCTATCTTGCAAATTCCCTTTGATTTACCCACTGCCCTCCCCAATCTGCAACAGTGACAGTTTGCTGCCTCAAAACAGAGCATTCAAATGAATTCGCTTAGCCAATAACTTCTGTGAAGTTGCCTTTTCTAATGGTGTTATTACTCAGTGATGCACAAATGTGGTATTTGCCCTACTGGTAGGCAAAACAAAGGTCTGGTTAGGAATGGTAACCTGCTGTTTTCTTTAAAGGAGAGCCAAAGACTTGTGCTTTACTCTGTTTTGGTTTGGGAGGAAATAGCCATTTTGATTGTGAAACCTTTTAGTATTCATGAGTTGATTATATTGTGTAGGGAGATAGGTCTAAAGTTGACTCTTAAAGTTAGCTGGCCTTATAAAATATAAAAGTAATGAAAATCCATCAGTTTTTCTAAAACCATGAATGTCATCTTTTACAGTATTGTGTGTAAGCAGTTCCTGCCCCCATATACTGAGATTGTCTTGTCATGATAGCTTGTTATATTTTTGTTTTACTTGTGCCTATAAGACAATCTACTGTCAGTATGATCAAGTCTTGGGACTGAGTAAAAGAATCCATGAACATGTGATTGGTGAAAAATAATTAACTGTAGTTCGTACCTGTTAGATTATATTCAGATTCAGAGAAAAAGAGATTCTTTTCACTAAAGATAAAGAGTACTCGGTTGCTATTGCTTATATATAAATGGTGATAGATGGAGATCTAACCATCTCTTTTCTGCTTTCTTTTTGCTCATTTTAAAGAGTTGAGTAAAGGTTTCATGTATAAACTGTGTCTGTGAAAAGCACTTGTAATGTTTTATATGTCATTAAAAGGCCCAGTTACTTTTTAGGGGAAATTAAGAACCTACAGGTGGAAATTACAGGTGGAAATTAACTGCAGTGTTTACTTAGATTTTTACCCTAAAAGTCCAATTGTGTTTTGTTGTTATTGATGATAGATGATTATTGTGTTTGCAAGGTGATATCTTCCATGAAAAATCTGCCTATCCTTTTAGGTAAAAATTAGGGCTTCTAAACTAAAGCATATTCTATGTTCTACATTAGGGATTGAAAAAGTAAGCAGTCTACTGCTGTCATTATTTTACCTGACTGTGCATTTTGCTGGCCTATATGCACACTTTTCTGCCTTGGACAACTATGGTTTTTATATTTATTTGTGGCTTCAACTCAGCTTTATGAAAATTTCCTGCTGAAATTACTTATTGGGAATTACAGGTGGATTGCAGTTAATATATTTTTTTAAATTCTTATTTCAACTTTCCTGAGCCACTTGGAAAAAGAAAGATGTTTTTGTCAAAAGACACTATTAATTATAGTAAATGCCAGCTTACAATTTGATTCTTAAGATTTTCTTTGCTAAAGATGTTTTCACATGTTTTAGATTCTAACTGATAGTAACACTAGCAGCAAGTTTACTTTATAAAAAAACTGCCACCACCAAGAAGTAACACCTTTTAATAATAAATATGTTCCCAATGGGTGAGTTTTCAATACTGCACTGAACAAAGTGGGTAAAGATCCCTTTGAAATTCTATT
The DNA here is from genome assembly GCF_029378745.1 of Bos indicus. Classification (NCBI taxonomy): domain Eukaryota; kingdom Metazoa; phylum Chordata; class Mammalia; order Artiodactyla; family Bovidae; genus Bos; species Bos indicus. Next base: position 56,097,563 of record NC_091775.1, on the reverse strand, counting down.
GTGATAAAGGGACTAACCTCACCACTGGAATTACAGAGCTTGTGAGTTTTCAGCCAAACACTGACCTTCCCCTAAACTTTATTCCTGAGCAGAACATCCCTAGATTAATAACTTTTATTTTCAAAAGAAAATAAGGCACAATAACCCAAGAGAGAGAGAATTTAAAATAAGCCTCACGACAAAATCTTGTGTCCAAAATATGTATTTAGAAAAATAAAATCCTGTGGAGTTTGTTGTCCTAATGTATGTTATATGCTAGATAAGGTGATTTATTTTCTTGTATTGAGGTCTCATTGTTTCTAGTTGGGGTTTTTTGTGTGGTTTTTTCTTTTTCTTTTTCTTTTTGGTTTGGTTTTGTTTTAATTTAAACTCTTAAGTAGACAGAGCTCACAAGTCTTTGGCATCCATTCTAGGTTGTACACTCAAGAGTCATCTTATAACTGGAAACTGTCAGGTGGCCCCCTCCTCCAACTCCAGCTGGTGTATGAAAGGATCAGGAAAAGAATGGAAGCAAACTATTGGGTGGATAATCGGTAGCCTGTTTTTTTTTTTTTAAGAAATCACCATTTATTAGCGTTATCTTTCTCCACTAATTGACTGCCATTCTCACAGTAATATCTGAGCCACCCTGTAAAATGTTCCTCTGATTTCAAGGCATTTTAAGCTTTTGCTTATCATGTTTACATCCTCTGTTCATACTAAGACACTGTTCTGAGAGCTACTTTTTCCAAGTGTATTGTTGCCTAAATTTCCTTTATTTCTTCTTCATCCTTTCTCTTCTTCCTACATTGTGGGAATGAAAGGAACTTAGAAGAAAAAAGTTGATTTTCCCCCCACCCCCACCCTACCACTAATCCATAGGCTTCATTATTTTACTTTATAGTAAATCTATGACTTTTTAGAACAACAGAAATGGAAAAAATGAATTAAGATAATGAACAAAACCTTTCACCCACTTAAACATTTTCCAGTTGTGAGATTCCTCTTCTTGTGTGTGGTCTCTTCCCCGTGTTACCCCTTTTCCCCTGACTATAGTCAGTGTGGTCTTTAGGCTCATACCAGTCTCCCCGAGACATTCTGCAGTCATTATCACCTTTTTGGGTGGATTTTATTTTGTTTTTTTTTTTTAATAACTTTTTAATATTGATGCATATTTGCTTGGGATAGAGCTTGTGTAATTTACCAATCGTATTGATTGTATGTCATTGTGCCCTGCAGAGGTATATTTAACAAGACAAAAATAATGTAGGTTAATAAAGGAGCCCATTATATTTGAGTCAGGTTATAAATGACCATGAAATCATTTACAGTTTGAATAGTGAAAATTTATGTCTCCTGTTCTTAAATTAGTGCTAGACAGAATATCATTTTTAAAAGTTTTTGTGCATTTCTGTTATTTTCCCCTTACCTTAGCTCCCTGTTCTTTCTCGCCTGCCTCACCCACCTGTTAAGAATTAAAAATATTGAGCCTTAAAGGGACAGCTCGTTTTTAAATTGCTAAAGTTTGTGAAATTTCACTTTTTCCAAGTGTTTCCAACTTTTCTTTAAAAAGTGAAGACAGATAATGAGTTGAAATTTCACAAGCTGTGAAATTAGCATCTGGCAAGCTGTGAAATCTTATTATTTGAAGACGTTATCTCCTAGAAGTTCTTTGGGAATAGGAAAGAAGAACCCTGTGTTTGAAGTAGACCATTTTTCTCTCTTTAAAAATCTGTTTATATGTTCAGTTTTTAAATGGCCTTTAAAAAAAAGTGAGGTGGGGTAAAGTAGTAATAGAAAGATGTTTAGGACAGCTAAATGCTGGGTCTGAGTAAGTATATAGTCTACTTGTTGCAGGGTTTTGAGAGGATGAGGCCATCTTGTTCAACCTGTGTGCATGCTGTTTATATCAAAGTTGCCACTTTTGTTAAAATGGTGTTATTTTCTTTATTATCTTGGAAACTGACTCAGCCTCATGTTGCTCCAAATTAGTGTTTAAGGCTCCCACAAGTTGCAGATAAAAAGATTATTTTAACCAGTAGAAGGAGGTGATCGGAGGTGATCCGCCTTTTGGTTTGTAAATATATGAAAGTGTCTACAAGGTCTTTATCTGCTTTCTGTCAGCATTTATATTAAATGATAAATTAATGAGGAGAAATGCGTAGTCTTTTTTGTAAATGAGCCTGTGCCATCTTATTCTAACCCTTGGGATTATGTACTTGTTTGTACCTTTTTTATGGAGTTGTGTTTGTTTTTTAGGTGAAATATAGAGAAGTAGATAATATACACAAACGCATACTCATAGTGCCAGTTTTATAGATTTCACAGGAATTAATCCAACACCACAGTCCAGAATCCTTCATTTGTTATACAGTGACTGCACATTAGGAATAAAGGTAATGGTTCTCAGATCCTAGAGTCAGCGTTCAGTGAGACTCCATGGTTCACATGCAAAGTTCTGGTTTTTATGCCTTCTCTTAAAAGCAGGACCTTTTTATGCTTAAGCAACACGGCCTTACTCCGAATACCTTCCTGATGCAAATATTTTTTGTCTTTCTTACTCACTTTTCCTAATTGTCCTGCAGTCCCCACCAATTAATGAGTCCTGACATTTAGAGAGTTTTTAGAGACTACTGGAAAATATACCCTCTTCAAGAACTCAGTGGCTTAAAGAAAAAAGCGGGGGAAGGGAAGGGACTACTTTAGATTAAAAGGAACTTAAGAGATACAAAAGTCACATGCACTGTGTGGACTTTGAATCCTAATTTCAACAAACCAAACATTCAAAGATTTAGTTAGGGGAATTTGACTTACACATTGACTATTAGAAAAAACAAAGGAATAACATTTTGTTCAGTGTGATAATAGCACATTGTTATAGAATAAAATGTCCATATTTTTAGAAGACACATAACTGACAGTGGGTAGAGTTTCCTTTAAAATAACTAAATATTTTTAAAAGAAAAATGATGTATATTACCAGTGAACAAACATCACGCCTTCTACTATCAGTTAGCATTATGTATCCATTGTTACCATTTTGGACCTCAAGAGAAGTGGCCACAGTCAAAAAAAAAAAAGCTCAGGGGGTATGAGGGATGGTAACTATTGCCTAAAATAAAATCGAGAATGGGAATTCCAAAACCAGACCTACTGTCTTAACCACTTACCCAGGCCCACCCTGCTTACAAGCAACAGGTTACTTTCTGATCCTTTACACTGAGACTCATTGATTAATAAGAGTTTGTGTCTGTGTGTATTAGCATTTCAGTCCCAGTAACCAGCTAGTCTGCATGATCAATTTATAAACTCTGCTTTCCAACATGGTAGCTCAGTTAGAATGACTTGCCACCCTTATTGGGACCACCTAGCACATCAGAACTTGCAACTACTCACTGAATACTTACTACAGTATTTACTAAAGTAATTTACTGAGTACTCCCCATATGGCACAGTACTGTAGAGAACAAAGAATATTCTCTACCCTCAAGGAGCTCAAACTCCAGTTACGGAACTTGACGTGTACATTTATGGATAGGTAACAATCATCTACAAAACACCACAGACAGAATTACCAAAGGATCATTGTTGTGTTAGTGGCTCAGTCATGCCCAACTCTGCGACTCCATGGACTGTAGCCCATCAGGCTCCTCTGTCCATGGGATTCTCCAGGCAAGAATACTGGAGTGGGTTGCCATTTCCTTCTCAACCCAAAAGATTATTCATCCACGATTATCTTCAGAAGAAAAGAGCAAGGAGCTGTGAGACTATACTCAAGGAAGATTTAATCTTGCCTGGCTGGGCACCAAAGGCTTTCCTGAGACAATGGCCTTGAAGGTAAGAAATGGCTTGGGGCAGGGTGGGGAGTTCTGGGGGCGGTGGTGGCGGGGGTAAGGAGACCCCTAGTCAGAGAAAAAAAGATGTGTGAACTCCACAAAAAAAGAAAGACTGTTACGGAAACTGAAAGAAGGTCATTGAAGTGAGAGAGTGAGATGGCTTCAGATGCAGAGCCAGATCACAAAGCTGGGTTTTATTCTGAAAGTAAAAGAAGGGTTATAAGTTGGGGAACTAAAGTGATCAGATGTGTGCCTCTTTAGTCTATTGAATAGGCTCTGTGTCAGCAAGCTTCTCAATCCTAAGGTGAATATAGTTCACCCGGGGCTCTGGTTAAAGTGCAGCTCTTGTTTCAGCAGGTCTGGAGTGGGTCCAAGATTGTCCAAGAGGCTCCCAGATGATGCCGGTGCTGTCTGTCCAAAAACCAGCCCCAAAGAGACCACACTTTGGAGTAGTAGGGTTTTCTTGATAGGCAATTTTAGAAGCAGAGGGATCCAGTTTCTGCCTGTTTTAGTGAAGTGAATAAGATATGAGGCGTAACGAGGGTAACTCGGAGACCACTTAAAGACAAATGTAAGGCTGGAGAAGCACGGTGACTCAGCAAAGTTTTTACATTTCAGGAGTTGGTCCTGAAAGGCACAGAAGTGTTTGTATGGGGAACAGAGCAGAAGTAGAAGTTCTAAGCCTGGGAGCACATAGTATATGGCCTGGAACAGAACTTCAAGGAGTTGGGGATATAGAAAAGTTTGGTTGAGGACAGGACTTGGAAAGCTTTATGTACCCCTTCTGAGCTGTTGTGATTTTTTTCCCTTAGCAATTAAACACTAGTAAAGATTTTCAACCTGACAGTGATGTGATGATTGTGATTTGAAGTGGAACAGGGCCTAAGGCATGGCTTCCTTGGTGGCTCAGTGGTAAAGAATCTTACCTGCGATGCAGGAGACTCAGGTTTGATCCCTAAATCAGGAATATCCCCTGAGTGGAATGACAGTTCACTCCAGTATTCTTGCCTGGGAAATCCCATAGACAGAAGAGCCTAGTGGGCTACAGTCCCTGGAGTTGCAAAGAGTAGGACACAGCTGAGTGACTAAACAACAAAGGGCCTAAGGCAGAGAGCTCAGTTACAAATCTGTTGCAACAGACTTAGAAGAAATGATGAGGGCTCGCAGCAGGACAAAGAAAATGAAAAGGAGGGGAGGAATTTCTGAGACAGTGTTTAGGCCATACTTGAGAACAGCACGAGTATGATTGGCATTTCTAAATACCCAAATGGGTGCCACCAAAGTCAGCTTCTCGTAATTCCCTTGACCAAGTGCACAGCCTGATCCAATATTATCAGGTTAAAGGGGAAAAAATTACCTTTACAGTTTCAAAGCCCTTAAAAAATTCAATTTTAAGGAAAACGCACAGCGACCTTAGTTTGTCATCATCTTGTTATCCTCTCAAGTACAAAAATGTTCAGGTTATTAGGATCTAAAGCATACCCTCTAATTTTCCTCAGTCCCTATGCTTACCATTATCATCTAACTGGACATTTTGTTAACCTGACAACAAGCTAGACAACCAGATGAACTCCTGGCCTTAGGGCATGATACAGGCTGTCTCTCCAGAGTGGGCTGGCCCATTTCTCTCTGAGCGGCTGGAGGGTTTGGTATCCAGCACCATTTCCTGGTAAGCTGAACCTGTGAAGCCACATGAGATGTGGTTCTTAGAACTTGTTTCTGTTCAAAGTTAGAAGCCTGCACCCGTACAGTATCTGTTGATTTTTAGCATTGGCTGTTTGGGAAGGACCTGAAACCAACTGTGTCTTGATGGGATAAAAGCTGCCAAGGTACATTCATTTCTACCCCCTCATTTCCTCCTCCACCCTCAAGTGGACTTAAATTTGCTAAAGCAACCCTTGGCAGAAGTAGGAAAAGACACCAGTCACATAATTGACCTGTACTTGTCAAAACATACACTCTTGACTTCAGCTTTATTGCTAGTTCCTGCCTGTTGCTTCTTGGTCTGTCTAACCCACCCTCTCTCCGTGGAACTTTCTCCCACTACCTCCAACCACTGCCTCTGCTGTCTTCTCAGTTTCTCTTTTACCACCTACAAGTTGCTTAGAACTTCGACCCCGTGCAGCCCTCTCTTGCTCAACCTTCCAAGAGGTGTCTCTATTCATACAAGGTGTCAATTCCTCTGGATAAGTAATCTTTTCTACTTTACTTGATAATCTTAACCTTCCATTTGGGAGAAATTTAAAATACTTCCTTCTTAATAAGTCAGCCAAACTACTCTGAACCTGGGTTTCTTCAAACACAAATATTTATTGAGTACCTGGTACATTCAAGACCCAGTGGCATGTGCACTGGGCATGTTCAGTAAGTATTTGTTTTATTTGATTTCCATGAAACTGAAACGGAACTTTCTCACATTTGTGAGAATTTGGACAAATACCAGTGAGATGCTTTGAGAGTAGCTGCCAAATGATACTGCAGGATTTAGTTTGAAAATTTTTCTTTCACCTTAATTACTAGATGGCCGTAGCCATCTAGTAAACTAGAAACCCAGGAGAGTTGGAGACAACTCTGTGTGTGTGTGTGTGTGTTTGTGTGCTAGATGTTTTGCCGAATTTCTGTGGAAGAATTAAGCTTTGAGTTACTCAGTAACCACAGCAGGAGCTCATTTCTACTGTTTGTTCTCTGCCAAGGTCTTTCTCTTGGATCCAAAGACAAGAATAGAAAGAAAAGCCTAGGATATGTGGTAATGGTGAGGACCAGCTCGATTTCCTGCTCACAGGAGTTACTACTGAGACCAGAGGCAGGGCTAGGGAAAGAGTTGTATATTTTATTACTGGCCTTGAAGGAAGCATTAAAGAGAGGACAATTGAATGCTACATTCTTTCCTCTCCATGGCTCCTCAAACCTATACACAGCGCGCAAAACGTAGAGAGGCCCTCTGAGCTCCTTCCAACCTTGTTTATGCTCAGCATAGAAGTAGTGCTACTTTTTATCTAATAGAAGTTCCGAAAGTCTGCCTCCACTTCCAGAAACGGTTAGACCTTTCCATGAAGAATTTGATTTTAAGGTACATAATTATTAAAACATCTCACAGGGCTTTCCTGGTAGCTCAGTGGTAAATAATTGGCCTGCCAATGCAGGAGACAAGTGATTGATCTCTGATACGGGAAGATCTCACATGCCACAAAGCGACTAAGTCCATGTACCACAACTATTGAGCCTGTGCTCTAGAGCCCACATGCTGTACCTACTGAAGCTGGTGTACCTTAAAGCCCGAGCTCCACTGCAAGAAAAGCCACCACAGTGAGAAGCCCACACATTGCAACTAGAGAGTAGCCCCTGCTCACCACCAGTAGAGAAAGCCCGCATGCAGCAATGAAGACCCAGCACAGCCAAAAATAAATAAAGTTATTAAAAAAAACATTTTACAGAATACTAATGACTCTGTGTGTGTGTGTGTGTGTGTGTGTGTGTGTGTGTAGACAGAGACAGAGACCCAAATTAGTCCACCCAACATACCAGCTGCTTTTTCTTTTCCTCATCAAACCAGTCTAAGCTGTACCAAACCAGTCTAAGCTGTACCAAGAGGAAAGGGATTTGGGGTCATCAAAATCTTCACAATGAAAGCCAAGAGGAGTTGTGTGCAAGAGAATTAAAGACTGGGCTGGTATTAAAGACTCTAAAGGACTGCCTGGAAAAATCACATTTGGAATGTGCCTCAAAGACAAATGCTCTGTGATAAAATTTGGGTAGACAAAGGAAATGGTGGCAGCCCCTGAGTTTTCTTCTGGGCCCTGGATTTTGAGGGACTCCTGGACAAAGTTGATAGAGACTACTCACAGGAGGGTGAGTATATTCCTTTGTGGTTCAGACAATAAAGAATCTGCTTGCAATACAGGTTCCATCCCTGTATTGTATTGTTCATCCCAGGGGTCAGGAAGATCCCCTGAAAAAGGGAATGGCATCCCACTCCAGTATTCTTGCCTGGTAAATTCCATGGACAGAGGAGCCTGAAGGGCTACAAGTCCATAGGGTCGCAGAGTCAGATGTGACTGAGCGACTAGATAGTGACTTAAACCCTGCCTCAAGAAAAACAACTGGACACTAAGTTTTAACCTGGGAAAACAGACATTTTCTTTGTGTGTGTGTGTGAATTTTTATTTGATTCTAGGTAACTTTGGTTTGTTTAGTTGTGTTTTTTTTTGACCTTTTAAAAAAATTTTTTAATTTATATATTTATTGGCTTTGCTGGGTCTTCATTGCTGCTCAGGCTTTTCTCTAGTTGTGGAGAGCGGGAGCTGCTCTCTAGTTGTGGTACAGAAGCTTCTCATTGCTGAGGCTTCTTCTGTTGTGGAGCATGGGCTCTAGCAGTGGGGCTTCAGTAGTTGTGGTTCTCAGGCTCTAGGGCACAGTCTCAGGAGTTGTGGCACACGGGCTCCATTGCTCCAAGGCATGTGGGATCCTGCAGGATCAGGGATCGAACCTGTGTCTCCTACACTGGCAGGTGGATTCCTATCCACTGTGCCACCAGGGAAGTCCCTGGACATTTTCTTGATAGCTGTCCTGTAGGAGCCCAAGACCTGTGAGACAGGCAGACAAAGGTTTGAATCTCTGCTTTGCCAGCTTTGTAATTTGGGGCAAGTCTTTAACCCTTGTAAATAGTAGTTGCTTTGTCTGTAAACTGGGCATAATATATTCCTGGTAGAGCTGACAAGAGAATTGTAGAAGCAAATGCCTATAAAGCACTCAGCATAGATCCTGGTGTGTAGTAAATGCCACATATTATTATTATCTCATTCAAAGATTTAAAGATTTTGACCTAAGCACAATAAACTGGAAAATTCTGAATGAGATGGGAATACCAGACCACCTGACCTGCCTCTTGAGAAATTTGTATGCAGGTCAGGAAGCAACAGTTAGAACTGGACATGGAACAACAGACTGCTTCCAAATAGGAAAAGGCGTACGTAATAAGAAAATAAGAAAATAAGCTTATTTAACTTCTATGCAGAGTACATCATGAGAAATGCTGGGCTGGAAGAAGCACAAGCTGGAATCAAGATTGCCGGGAGAAATGTCAATAACACCAAATATGCAGATGACACCACCTTTATGGCAGAAAGTGAAGGGGAACTCAAAAGCCTCCTGATGAAGGTGAAAGAGGAGAGTGAAAAAGTTGGCTTAAAACTCAACATTCAGAAAACGAAGATCATGGCATCCGGTCCCATCACTTCATGAGAAATAGATGGGGAAACAGTGGAAACAGTGTCAGACTTTATTTTGGGGGGCTCCAAAATCACTGCAGATGGTGACTGCAGCCATGAAATTAAAAGACGCTTACTCCTTGGAAGGAAAGTTATGACCAACCTAGATAGCATGTTGAAAAGCAGAGACATTACTTTGCCAACAAAAGTTCGTCTAGTCAAGGCTATGGTTTTTCCAGTGGTCATGTATGGATGTGAGAGTTGGACTGTGAAGAAGGCTGAGCACCGAAGAATTGATGCTTTTGAACTGTGGTGTTGGAGAAGACTCTTGAGAGTCCCTTGGACTGCAAGGAGATCCAACCAGTCCATTCTGAAGGAGATCAGCCCTGGTATTTCTTTGGAAGGAATGATGCTGAAGCTGAAACTCCAGTACTTTGGCCACCTCATACGAAGAGTTGACTCATTGGAAAAGACTCTGAAGCTGGGAGGGATTGGGGGCAGGAGGAGAAGGGGACGACAGAGGATGAGATGGCTGGATGGCATCACTGACTCGATGGATATGAGTCTGGGTGATCTCCGGGAGTTTGTGATGGACAGGGAGGCCTGGCGTGCTGCAATTCATGGGGTCGAAAAGAGTCGGACGTGACTGAGTGACTGAACTGAACTGAACTGACTGTGAAGCAATGGTTAAAATTCTAGACAGTGAAATATGATACAGTCATTAGCAATTATCTTCCCAGGCAGAGCACACGTAAACACCACAGTTCCACCTGCAGACACTGACCTTGGCTACTCTCATTCTTCTTTCCTCCTCTGTCACCAGCCAGCGGCTCAAGCTGCGTCTAGTTTCTCTTTGGTGCTGCCACCACTTTTCACGTCATGCCCTTATACTCCTGTCTCCCCAAGCCTCTGTGGAATACAACACTGATGCCCTTGTTGCTCACAAAGTCCATACCGTCTTGACTAAATGATGCATTGACATGTTCAAAAATAGAAAATTAATTAAGATTCATATTGACAAAACTCACTCCCACCCTTGTCTGTCGACACCTACCCCTATCAACCCCAATATGTGATACGAAAGGTAGCACATTCTAAGCACTGCTTGGCAGTGCTTGCTTCTTTCTACTTAGTGGTCCTAGAAACCCTTCCATATCAGCACATAGAAAAGAGCCTCATTCTTTTTGACAGTGGCATAGTCTTCGATTGTGGGGATGTATGTTGGTTTAACTAGTTTGCTGTAAGTGGAAATTGTTTCTAATCTTTTGCTATGCAAATCAAGTTATAACTGGTAACCTTACTTATACCCATGCAGATATATCTGTAGGATACACTTCCTGCAGTAGAATTTCCAGCTCAAAGGGTAAACTCATTTGTAATGTTAGTATTGCCAACTTTTCCTTCAAAGGGTTATAGCAGTCTGCGTTCCCACCAGCAATGAGTGAAAGGGCATTTTCCTCACACCCTAGCAAGAGAGTGTGTTGTCTAACTTTAGTTGAAGTCTGAATTCTAATGGTTTCAATGATAATTCTTCTTAAGGAATCAGATGGGAACTAGGAAAAGTGCTTTAAAAGCCTTACAGAAGAACCACTGAGGGATGCTAAAATTAGCATGTGACAGTTGGATGAAAAGTAATGTTATCATGTTCTCAAGGTATCTTCTTACAGGATACTTACTTAATAAAAAGGGAAATGTTATAATTTTACAGTCCTGATCTTATTTAACTTAAGTGATCAAAACTGACATCAATTATCCCAATTAATGGGATAAATTGATACCTCGTGCCTCCTGATATGATGCACTGAGAATGACACAGTATTATTTCTTTAGTATTCCTACCAAAAAAAAAAAAAGTGTAACTTTCAAATCCTGTAGAAACCTCAGATATACTCAAATTGAAAGACATTCTTCAAAAATAGCTGGCCCGTACTCTAAAAAATTCCATAGTCATGAAAGACAAAGAAAAGAGAGCAACTGTTTCAAACTAGAGGAGACCAAAGAAGCATGACAGTTAAATGCAGTGTGTGACCCTGGACCTGGAAGTGGTGGGGCAGGGACTTTCAGGGCCTGAAAATTAATGTTTCCCAAGGTGTGATCCTGGGAGTTCCCCCATGCAAACCTTTCAGTGTATGCATGAAGTTAAAGTTATTTTATGTATGTATTATTTAAATAATTATGTTTAAATGTAATTTAGCAAGACTAAAAAGAGATCCTAAGACCCAAATTTTTGAGAACCAGTTGCTATAAAGAATATAGACATTTGGTAAATTTAGAATAAGAGTTATGGATTTGAAAATGGTACTGTATTACTATCAATCTTGTGTATTTTATACTGTGATCATATAAAGAGATGTTCTGGTTTTTAGGAACCTCACTCTATATAAGGATAAAAAGGCATTTATATCTGCAAATTATTCTAAAACAATACAGAAAATATAGAGATGGGGAGGAAGAGAGGGGTATGAAACAACAGAAAGCAAATGTAAGATGAGAACAGTGTGAATATTTGGGGAATCTGGGTAAAGGATGTATAAGAATATTTTGTATTACTTTTGCAACTTTTTTGTTACTTTAGAATTATTTTAAAATAAAAAGACTTTGTATCTTAGTCTTGGAAATCTCTTACACTATTATCACCTCCTGATCTTCCCCTCTCCTGCTCCAGCTTTAGTCAGATGACCAGTAGCATTGATGGGCATGTTTATCATCATGTCTGGGGTCTACTGTGAAGCATGGAGCTCCTGGAGAGCAAAGTCATCTTCATATACCCAGGCCCAGCACCAACCATGCCTGGTACCTATAGGCATTTATTAAAAGCATGTTAATTAAATGAGCATATGACTCAATGAATGAACATATTAAACCCAGTTGCTGATGTATAGTTCTTCACTACCTGGTCTGGTGGTATCTGCATCCTCATCTCTTTTCCCACAAATGTTCACCAGACCCTCTTCACCCCTTGTGCTCCATCTCTTCGTCTGCCTTCCTCCAAGGCATGTCTCACAACTTCTACAAGTTGGAACAATAGGTCTGAACTGCATATTCCACCTCAGGATGTTTGTTATCTCCTGTTTCTTCTATGTGGAAAGCTCTTCCTGAAAGTACTATGTGGTTCCTCCTCCCCCCGCCCCCAACTTTATTCTGTTTCCTTAATGTTAGTTCATGAGGGAGGACTTTCCTACCACCGTTCTACAATAATGTCCCTATCTCCTCTCATCACTTTCTACTCCCTTGCCCTGTTGTATTTTCCTCTGTAACCCTTATTAATACCTAATGTGGGCTTCCCTGGTAGCTCAGATGGTAAAGAATCTGCCAGCAATGTGGAAGACCTGCCACCAATGTGGGAGACCTGGGTTTGATCCCTGGGTTGGGAAGATCCCCTGGAGGAGGGCATGGCAACCCAATCCAGTATTCTTTCCTGGAGAATCCCCATGGACAGAGTAGCCTGGCAGGCTACAGTCAATGGGGTTGCAGAGAGTGGGACATGACTGAGCAACTAAGCACACACAACATGTTACAGATTTTTTTTTTAAGTTTATTTTATTTTATTTGGCTGTGCGGGGTCTTTGATGCAGCATGCTAAATCTTTAGTTGCGGCATGTGAGATCTAGTTCCCTGACCAGGGATCGAACCCAGGCCCCCTGCATTGGGAGCACGGAGTCTTAGCCACTGGAAGGGAAGTCCCAGGTTTATTTTTTATATATTGGTTCTTTATGTGATCGCTGCATGTCTTCCTGACTGGAGCTCCCAGCCTCTACAACAGTGCCTGCTGTCTAGGTAGTGCTCTATGTTTGCTGAGAACAAGTGGTTGAACAGGAGACTTTCCAATTGCCTTTAATCTGGAGTGACAAGAGACTCTGACCGTTCTGGGGCTTTTTAGGACTGTTCCTTGTAACCATTCATACCATACACAGAGGCCGTCATAGTGTCCAAAGTTTAAATCAGCCAAGACTTAGACATAGGAACTTCCCCAGTGGTCTAGGGAATAGACTCTGCCTTCCAATGCGAGGGGTGCAAGTTCAATCCCGAGTCCTGAACTAAGATCCCACATGCCACAGGGTGCGGCCAAAAAAGTTTAAAAATAAATTAGACACAACTGCAGTCTGGGTAGAGGTTTCTCCTGTCTAATGAATAGAGAACTCTTTAGAATGCCTATGACAATACCAACTTAATACTAGTCTTCAATCACACAGAAGGTGGCTTATATCTACATTTGTAGCAATCCTTGTCATACTGTTTTTGGTTTGTTTAGGAAGAGGGAAATAAATATAAACCTTGCCCTTTATCTCCACTAATTTGACTTCATCTCCCCAATTACTAAAATAAGTAAAATTAACAATATACATAAATATAATTCATTCTGTTTGCTTTTTAGAAGTATTTCAGCAGTTGCAAGCTTGTTTTTCGCCTGCCCCACACTGTCTCCCAATCCCCCAATAGAATTTTTCTAAGTATTCCTCACCTAGCTCCTCCACCTTAAGAAATGTCTGTGGTGGCACCTTGAGGCCCCTGCTATCGTGTCCCTCTCAAATCACTTCAAGGCTGAATGGGGAATGAGGCCATTTTACACAAAGGTGTAACCTGTCTGGGTCACAGACACATGGTCTCTCAGAGGCCTGAAGGTAGCGCCTGTTTGATTTCTCTTCTCTCCCCTCTGATTAGATAACATCACCTCTTTTATTCTGTCTCCTTAAAAAGCTATGAGAAAGAGGGCATTGCACTGAGAGGTAGAAAGCTAGAATTTTCTGGACATTCAACTTGGCTAGTTATATACTGGGCTTCCCTGGTGGCTCAGATGGTAAAGAATCTGCCTCCAATGCCGGAGACCTGGGTTCAATCCCTGGGTCAGGAAGATCCCCTGGAGAAGGGAATGGCAACCAGTATTCTTGGGACTTCCCTGGTGGCTCATACAGTAATACTATTTTATTTATATAGAGTATGTACTATTTTCTACTTCCCGGTTTGGTTAACCAGGAAAAAAAAAGTTCCTGCAGACAGAGTTCTCATCTGTCAGGTATTTTCTGATGAAATTTTGTGAACATGTCCTTTTCCTTTTCTGTAAAGATGAAAAGAGGAAGAAAGGTGGGCCTTTTTCTCTGGACCTGACTGAACTTTAAAACTTCTCTACTAATTAACCAACACTGGGCTCCACACTTTACTTAACCCTGGGAGCCGGTCATCAGCCTTTGACCTCGGGCCTCCCCTCCTCACCAGCTCCATCCCCCACCCTAGCCTCTGGAACCCCAGTCAGATGTAGAGGAAAGAACCAGTCCAGAGGGATTGCCTCAGACCACACTATCTCCACTCGCTCAGACCTGTGGAAGATTAGCGACCATGATTTCCAATGGGATAGGAACCGTCACCGCTGGAAAAAGGTAAGAGGGGTGGGCTTCCCCTCCGCATGCCCTCACTGGGTTTCCTGACCTCTGAGGGGCTTGCCGGGGTGACCGCGACACCTTCAAGAAGACCGGGCCCTCTCACCCTGGTAGTTATAATGAGACTCGTTTGGAAGACATCATCCTGAGTACCCTCCCTCCCGCTTGGTTCCTGGGATAAGGCCTTTCCCTAAGCCACACCTTGGATTCCCAACCCAAGAAACAAGGGGGATGTGTTCCCTCAGAAGAGATGCTGCTCTGCGGCAGCCCTCTCAGCAGCCCAGGAGACACTCCAAGGGGAAGCGCTGGGCCTGCCATATATCTGGAAAGAGGGAGCCAATGTAATGCGTGAGGATCTCCTAACTCTCTTTTTGCTCCTTCCACCCAATTCCGCCCTGCCCACCCCGCTTTCCTGTCACAACCCCAACTCCCTCCCAAGGTCTCAGTGACCTTTGACAAAGGATCATCTCTTAACATCATACACATTCCTTCCTTTTTTTTTTTACAGGAAGCTAAAAGTGAGGCTCTGGCTTGATCACCTTGGTTTTTCTTTGTGCTTAACAAAGCTCCCAGGGCCCCCACAGCCTCCACTTTTATTTCTAAGGGTAGCTGAGGGATAATACGGGAAACAGAGGCAAGCCAGCTGGAGAGATGAATGGCAAGTTTCTCCCTGCTTCCTCACCCTGTCGTCCACAGCTCGCTCAGCACCTCCGCTCTCCCACTCAGTGCCTCTGTTCTTAAAAAGACTTCAGGGTTGACTTCAGATCATGCAAGAAACCAAGTACCCTTCAGCTGCCCCCAGCTTCCAGCCAGCCCCACACTTGCCCGGAAGACCACTCTGGCGAGTCCTTTCTACACCACCTACATGTCTTGTCTTTTTCTGCTGCGGGAAGATTGTGAAGAGTCAGTACCCATGTACAGACTCCTTTCTGTAGGCCTAGGGCCCCAAGTCAACCAGAGGAAGTGTCTGGCTCCTCATGTCTTATCTATAAAAACACGATAATAGAGTTTATCACTTTGTTTACTTAATTGGGTGTCCCGATTTTCCTAGTTTGTCAATTTCATGATATCCTTTTTTTTTGAAAGTGAGACTGGTTTTATTTACTTTAGTGAACACACTTTGGAAGTTACTAAAATTTGCAGGCAACAGAAAATGATGAGGACCTGATCTAAGGCAGTGAGAGAACAAGAAAACAATGCATAGCATCTAGGGTCTGACTACTGAGAAGGGAGAGAGGGAGAAATCCTGGATGGCTCTCAGGTCTCTAGATTGGATGACAGGGTACCTGAAGGTCCCATTTGCTGAGCTGGGGGACATAGAAGGAGAAGCAGGTGTTTGGGTGAGAGACAAGTTCAGTTTATTTGTATTTCACTAAGGGATCAACAGGACATCCAGGTGGAATTGTCCAGCAAACAACTGGTCTGGAACTCAGTGGAAAGACTAGGACTGGAGCTAGAGATTTCAGAGTTTTCAGCACATAGATTGTAGTTTTGCCCCAGACATTCCTTCTTAGCCCTCTGGTGTTGCTGTCAATCAAACTCTTCCCAGTCCTTTAACATCCAGGTTAAAATCCCTTCCCTAAATAGCTTCTGTTAATGGCTCCTCCAACTGACCTAAGTTTTCCCTGGGCACTAAAATTCCCTGCCATATTTCATGTATGCATTGTCCATTTCACCAGTTGGAAGCTTCGCATTCTTCATTTCTTCCAGCATGAGGCATTGAGCACACAAGACTTCTAATAACATCGTTACTCCCACAGTTGACTCTAATTTCAACAGGACTATGTCCAGGGTAAGGAGTCCAGGAATGAACTTGTCCTTGGCCCTTGTACTTTTCAAAGGTGTTGGCCCTCTTGGCCACACAGTGTGGGCTGGTGATCTACTAGGGTAAATCTGTGGTGGACAGTGGGGAGGGGATTTCTCAGCCTAGCTTAACTCAGGTTTCTGTCCCCCTATAGGAGTATATGTCTTCTCCCTTTGCTGCTTATTGGCCTCTGGGGCTGTGTGACCTGTCATCGGAGCCCTGTGGAAGACGTCTGCACAGCCAAACCTCGGGACATTCCTGTGAATCCCATGTGTATTTACCGTTCCTCAGAGAAGAAGGCAACTGAGGGCCAAGGCTCCGAGCAGAAGATCCCTGGGGCCACCAACCGGCGGGTCTGGGAACTGTCCAAGGCCAATTCCCACTTTGCCACTGCCTTCTATCAGCATTTGGCAGACTCCAAGAATAACAATGACAACATTTTCCTGTCACCCCTGAGTATCTCCACAGCTTTTGCTATGACCAAGCTGGGTGCCTGTGACAACACACTCAAGCAGTTGATGGAGGTACAACTCAAAGCCCTTCTGCCCAGCTCCTTGCTGTAACTCCTAAGAGAACATCCATGTGCTTAAGCACCCTTTCGAGACTTTGGGTAGTGTCCCCGGCTCTTTGTGTTTCTTTTTCTCTCTCTCCTTCCTAACCCCACCACCCCCCCGCTTTTTTTTTTAACACATCCTTTATTTATTTATCTATTTATTTATTTATGGCTGTGCTGGGTCTTTGTCGCTGCATGGGTTTTTCTCTAGTTGCCCAGAGAGGGTGACACTCTTCCGTTGTGGTGCTCGGGCTTCTCATTGTGGCGACTTCTCTTGTTGCAGAGCATGGGCTCTAGCGCTCACAGGCTTCAGTGGTTGCAGCACACAGGCTCAGTACTTGTGGCGCATGGGCTTAGCTAACCCATGGCATGTGGAATCTTCCTAGACCAGGGATCAAACCCATGTCCCCTGCATTGGTGGGCAGATTCTTAACCACTAGACCACCAGGGAAGCCCCCGCTTTCTTCTTCTTTTTTCCATGTATTCCTTTAGAAAGCATGAGTTGAATGTTTATGCTGTGCCAGGCACTGTGCTTGATGACTATTGGTCAGGGGCTGCCTGGCATGATGCTCACCGATCATGTGAACCAGGCTGTCCCACCAGACCCACCATTATTTTCTTTTGGCTTCTACAGGTTTTTAAGTTTGATACCATCTCTGAGAAAACTTCTGATCAGATCCACTTTTTCTTTGCCAAACTGAACTGCCGACTCTATCGAAAAGCCAATAAATCCTCTGAGTTGGTATCAGCCAACCGTCTTTTTGGAGACAAATCCATTACATTCAATGAGACCTACCAGGACATCAGTGAGGTGGTATATGGGGCCAAGCTCCAGCCCCTGGACTTCAAGGTGAGTTCCAGA
Source organism: Bos indicus (assembly GCF_029378745.1). Lineage (NCBI taxonomy): Eukaryota > Metazoa > Chordata > Mammalia > Artiodactyla > Bovidae > Bos > Bos indicus. The sequence goes on along the minus strand of NC_091775.1, from coordinate 56,079,947 downwards.
TGTCATCCCAGACCTCAGAGTTCTTCCTCTCTACTCAGAAGTTAAAGAGACAAGGAAGCAGGATCCTAATGAACACTGCTATGCTAATTGAAGGCAGGAAGAGGTGTTTTAAGTCAGAGCCCCTGGGATATGTATTCTTATTTGAAACCTGAGAAATCAGTGCTATCTATGGATTGCAGAGGCTCCTCTGAAAAAGTTATAAAAATCCTGTAACAGTGGCATTCAGAACGTGGGCACTCGTTCACATAACAGAGCAATTGTAGACCTTAAATGTTGCAAGCATTATTACTATTTTCAGATCCTTTCAATAAACAGACTTACTTAAAAAGTTAAAAAAAAAAAAAAAAAAGTCCTGCAACAAAGAAGTCTACTGATTTTATTCAAAAGTATTTCTCAAACTTTTTGGATCACATGGACATCTCTCCTGTGCCCCCTGCACCTCCACCATCACTCCTGGGCTTCCTAGAGAACACATCTCATGAATACTCATAAGAGTTCAGGTTTCCAAAGTCAAAGAAGATAATATTTTGTTTTCTTTTTCTAGACTATTTTTCTCTTCTTCTGTTTCTTTATTTCTTCCTCTTTTTCTTTCTCTTTCTTCTGTTAATATTTATTAACTCTATGGAAGATCCACAACAATATGCTAGATATGTGTGGTTTCTCCAATCTGGGTTAGAGTGATGGTTTAACAAAATGGTGGGAAAGAGTGGAGGGATGATGGACAAAATAAAATTCTGCATGGGGAGATGGAGAAGCCAATTGAATAGCACAGTTGGGTAGGTTTGTTTCCTGTTCTCCTCAGGGAAATGCAGAGCAGTCCAGATTGACTATCAACCAATGGATATCCAATAAGACTGAAGGGCGTATCACTGATGTCATTCCCCCACAAGCCATCAATGAGTTCACTGTCCTGGTGCTAGTCAACACCATTTACTTCAAGGTACTCAAAAATGGTGCTGGAGGGAGGCTCAAGAGGGAGGGGACATATGTATACCTATGGCTGATGCATGTTGATGTATGGCAGAAACTAACACAATATGGTAAAGCAATTATCCTCCAATTAAAAATAAATATATTTTAAAAAAATAAATGCAAAAAAATAAAATGACCCTGGAGAGACCTCAGGGATGACATATTTCCCTCCAGCTCACTCTCCTTCATACCATTGGGCATGTGTAGGCAGATCATTTTGAGAAATAGTACATGCGTGGTCTGGGCATAAATACAAATTTGCTGAGTCTAGAGTCATGTCTAGGGCTGTGGTTGCTGGACTGAGGTCCAAAGGGGGCCTGGTAATGTCTCTGGGCCCAAGGCAGCGTGTACACATTCATAGACCAGCATGCTCAGCAGCAAGGTGTGCATGATAATAAATTCTCATAAGTATGTGATGATTTCTTCTGTCCAGTTAACTTCATTTTGAAATCTGGAACAAAATGACAGAGTCTATAGACAATCCTCAGTGATGAGGTTTTCTCCATCATCTAGAGCAGCTTCTGCAGCATCTCAAAATTCCTCTTGCCTGAAGCTTCTGAACCTCCTGGTACCAGACTAACCTCAAATTTTGCAGAGGACTTGTGACATGATCATGCAGATGGCTTTGTCTTTCTCAGAGAGTCAAGTTCTGAAGATTGTTCCAACTTGATTACATTTAGGAAAAAGGATGAGGGGAGAGGATAGTGGGAATAAACAGACCACTGACACTCAGGAGGCCCACCAGCTTAACACAGGTTGAATTGTGCCCTCCCGGGTCATGCTCTAGATGTGTTCTTCTCCCCGACTGGGCCTGGAGGGTTAGCCCGTCACTGCTGTTGCCAACTGCTTTGTTGCTTGGGGGTTCCCTCATGCCAAGAACGCAGTAGGTTGCATTTCTACAGTGTGTACTGACTGCCCTTTGCAGTTTATGAAACACTTTGCCTTCTGATTCTCATGACATCACAAATGAGAACTTGAGCTGCTCAGACAGTATTTAGTTTAAATTCTGACTCTTCCACTTGTGACTACAAACTTGAGAGAGTTACTTAAGACCTTTCCGTGTCCCAGTTTCTGCATCTATAAAGTGGTAACAATGATACATCTGCCTCACAGGGTTACTGAGGGGATTAAGTCAATGCATACAAAATGCCTGGAGCGGTGACTGGCACACAGTAAGCATCCTACAAATATTAGGGATAACCAGCTCCTAATTTTACAAGCGAAGAACCACCACTGAAAGAGTTAAGTGACTTGTCCCCAAATCAAAGAGCCAGAAGATGACAAGGAATGCTAACTACATCTTGGAAATGTCAAAGCAGTATCTTGTATCCCTTCCCTCTTTGAACAGGAAGTTGGCCAGGCCTCATTCTCTGCCTGGCAGGACTCCCAGATGACTCCCTGGGATTACTACCTTTGTCTGGCTTTATTCATCAGGGAGAAAGCCCAGCATTTTGGAGGATGGTCTTTGAGAAGGAGGCTGGTGGGAGGCAGAAGGCAAAAGGCAATTAGATTTAAACTCCAGAAGAGACTTGCCAAGAGGCCAGTAGGTTATTTTTGTTTTTATGTTTTTCTTGTTATAAAAGCAAATAGTCATTGATGAAAAATCTAGAAAATACAGAAAATTCATTGAAAAAAAAAACCCCACTCATGATTCTGTCACTCTGACACAGTCAGTATTAAAAAGCCTTTTTATGCACATCCCTCTAGGTCTTTGTTCTTAAAAATTGCACTTCCATGGTCGTCCCTGGTGGCTCAGATGGTAAAGTGTCTGCAATGAGGGAGACCTGGGTTCAATCCCCGAATTGGGAAGATACCCTGGAGAAGGAAATGGCAACCCACTCCAGTACTTTTGCCTGAAAAATTCCATGGACGGAGGAGTCTGGTAGGCTACAGTCCATGGGGTCACAAAGAGTCAGACACGACTGAGCAACTTCACTTTTTTAATGTAATAAAATATTTTGACTGTTTTTCATGTCAGCATTCTCCTACGGATGTTTCTGGTCTTCTTGCTTTGTGATTCTCGCACCTGGTGTCTTCCTCCAGGGCCTGTGGAAGTCAAAGTTCAGTCCCGAGAACACAAGGAAGGAACTGTTCTACAAGGCTGATGGGGAGTCATGTTCAGTACTCATGATGTACCAGGAAAGCAAGTTCCGCTATCGGAGAGTAGCAGAAAGCACCCAGGTGCTCGAGTTGCCCTTCAAGGGTGATGACATCACCATGGTGCTCATCCTGCCCAAGCTGGAGAAGACCCTGGCCAAGGTGGAACAGGAACTCACCCCAGACATGCTGCAGGAGTGGCTGGATGAGCTGACAGAGACGCTGCTGGTGGTCCACATGCCCCGCTTCCGCATCGAGGACAGCTTCAGCGTGAAGGAGCAGCTGCAAGACATGGGCCTCGAAGACCTGTTCAGTCCTGAGAAGTCCAGGCTCCCAGGTGAGGGCAGGAAGGGTTTCCTCCTTTCTCTACCCTCAGAGTTGTCTGACCAAAGGTGGAAGAGATGGGGAAGGAGTAGACGAGAGGGAGTCCAGACACCTGGATTCTAATCCCAGTCCTACTGCCAACTCAGGGGAATCCCTTCCCTCTCAAGGGATCAGTTCTCTCCTGTGTACGAGGGGAAGCTGGCTCTTGGATCTCCATGGGCCCAGCTGGCACTGGAACCTTTGGAGTCTGTAACTCATAGAAGAGGTGGGACCAGGTAGAGAGAAACTTGAAAACCACCAGAGTTCAGAGCAAAGAGACAGCTAGGATTAAGAGCCAAGGACATCCAAGTCCCACCAAAGAGCTGTAGCTGACATTTAATAGCCCTTCCTGATATTCTAAAGGGCTTCTGGACAGATGCAGACAAGCCTTCCCAGTTGTGATTCTCTGATAATAGTGTTAAGTTGTTTTGGTTCTTCCAACACACCATCCTTGAAAAATATGCATTAAAATATCTCATTTTTAAAAAGAAGTTTACAACATTAGTTAAGTGGATTCATGTGTAATGGGCTGCCTTTAAACTAGGTCTCAGAACCATACCCTTTCTTCAAGGTGTTGTCACCCTGGAAGGAAAGACATTGCTACTAGATGGAGTGAGCATTTCTTTAAGAACAGGGTCCTCAGCCTTAACCCCCAAACCCCCATAAGCTAAAGCACCAGATTAACTTCATAGGAACCAGGCTGAATAAACCCAAAGTATTTTATTATTTTTAATGTGTATTGATTTTGAGGGTATCATTAGGTGAGGGTCCAGGATTTCTATTTTTCTAAAAGTCCCAAAGGACCTCTTAATCCAAACTGAATTCCTCTCTGTGGGTTGAAGCCAACTTTCTCCCATTTCACAGATCTTTCTCTGGTCTTCCTTCTAGGTATTGTTGCAGAAGGTCGGAGCGACCTCTATGTCTCAGATGCATTCCACAAGGCATTTCTTGAGGTAAATACACCTCTCTCCGCTCTCTCTTCTTATGCTTGCTTTTTTTGTTACCATGCTGCTTTATTATTCAATACATCAGTATCTCATATGATGAGTAACTTTGGAGTCATTCCTTCATTGGCTCTTACGGTGTAGACAGCAGATGTTTGAACAGTAGGTGACAACTGTGATAAAAGGCATGTTTCCAGGTCCCTCAAACCCCAAGTCTATAGTGTCCTCCTCTATACATAACTCTAACTTGAAGCCCTCGTGGTCTAATTGTTCTACCCTCCATCCGCTACCTCTCCTGGGAACACAGACATTAAGGTGAAGGTGATACCGGAAAAGCAGCCAGCAAAGGCATTAAAAGGAGAACCAGGAGATGATGAGCTTATGGAAACCCAGGAAGGAGTTTTAAGAAAATGGAAAGCATCTAGTGAGAAGACTGAAAAGTGACCGCAGGTGACTTTCCCCTGAGGCATTTGGACAGTGTAGTGGGGGCACGTCCTAATTGTAATGATTGAAGAGCAAATGGAAAGTAAGAAAGAGCTGGTGAGTGTAGACCATCACTGTAGTGTCCTACAGTGTGTTCCAGAAAACTAGAACTCTAGACTACGCTGCAGGTAATAAAAAGTTAGGTGGTCAAATAAATGTATATCCTCTTCTAGGGAAGTTAACAGAAAATCAAAGCACATTGGAGTGTTGATGTCTGAGCAGTTCCACAGTGAAGAAAATGATTCAATATTGCTTAACCCAGTGTTGCCCCAACTAAGATGCCCATGGAAACCTTTACTGGAGTAAGAGCTGTGTAAAGCCTATAGAACTTCTGGCTCTCAAACAAATACTGAACTATGGATCAATAGCATTAGTTATCTAGAGAGCTTGACTCAAGGTCTGAATATCTGTATATTTACAAAGCTCCTCAAAGAATTCTGATGCGCATCCAGGTTTGCGAACCACTTATGTAGACCATTCTTTGGGGGACCCAGGCTGTGAGGGAAATGTGATAGGCCAATGTTAGAGGTCATAAAATTTAGAAATCTCAAAAAGGAGACTGTGGTCGAAGAGATAGATTTCAGAGCATGGTGCTAGTAAATATAGTTACAAAGTCCAAGCTCAGTGGGAAATATGTCATTAGGAGGAAAGTGGAAGGATCAAGGGACAGGAAAAAGCCAGGGTAATTTTAATGGGAGTGAGGAAATGTGATAGTTTGAAAAAAACAGAAGGTTATAGACTGAGAGGATAATGTAATTATAATTTCAAAGGTCGAGATGTTCTGAGAGATGGCAACTTCAAAGTGTAGCCACGGACTGGTTTGCTGAAGTGAAGGCAATGCTCATTGGGTTCAATGAGATGAAAGAAATGGAAGTTTAGAGTATTGAATGGGTCTCCTACCAAGACATTTTAATTGTCTAGGTCACACGATAGCAGGAGTTAGGTTAGAAAGGCAATGGGCTAGGCAATAAAATCCTCAATGCGGGACTATATTCTATAGAGCAATAGGACCAAAGCAAGAGTAGAAAGATATATATCTTAAAAGATTCTGAGGTCAGAACAGGGGATTTTACATGAATACTGGATTAATGATTTTGGAAGTGAAAATACTGAAGCCATATTGATTATGGAAGAAATAACATTTAGACTGCAAGAGAAGATGAGTCCTCAGGATTTTAACTATGACTGAGAATCTTCTTCCATGGACCCCAAATGGAAGTGGTCAACTCAGACCTCCATGAGGGCCTTGAGTTACGATCAAGAAGAAGCAAAAGTTCAGTTTCATTTTGTCTACCTGAGCCCACTAAACAATGATGCAAGGTTCCTCCATGGCTCTTGGGAGCCCTATACACAAGGACCCTAATTGATTGTCTCCTGAGAAGCCACTGAAAACCAGAATCTGATTTGAGTAAAAGGGCCCTGGTCTTACAAAAGTTCATCTGCTCTTAGTACTAAAACGATCGTGAATTCGATAGCATGTGTAGAAGGGAGAGGTGGTAAGGAATGAGGAAGGGGAAATCATCAACCAGCTTCTCTCAAAGCTCAGGGGTCTGAAATGCTTTCCTTGGAGGCAGGGACACAGTTTTAGTGACATTCTAGGTGCTCAAGCAAAATTTCTAAAGGTGTCTCCCATCTCCCTCCAGATCTGTGGCAGTTCTACTTATCAGTAAGCTCCAACACCATCCTTTCAATCTATTACTCTGAGAAATATTCATCTCATCCAGCCAGAGGACCATCCTCTTTTCACAGGCCCTAGTTCCTGAGTGGCTGTTGACAGTAGTTCTATCTAGGATCTTGATGATCCAGAGTGGAACTGTCTCAACTGCGGTGCTCTAATTTTGAGTCAATAGGTCTTTCAGTATACAGTTCAGTATCATGTACAACATTGCCAGCCAGAAATGTGACAACTTTGTGTACATCCAGATTTCTGGTTCAGAGAGTATCTGAATGGACCCTGGCACTTTCTTTCAGCACAAGGCTTGGATGAATACAAGTCTTACATCAGTACAGTGGATGAAAGAAAAGACTAAAAGTAAGGTTCCAGAGGGGATCCGACCTAACTCATAGCAACTGGAAAATAAGTGGCATGTTTGAGGAATTGCTGTGTCCATGGATGATGTACCTCTTGTAATGAGCTGCAGAGTAGCTAACGTGGCAGTCTGTTTCCCATTTGACCTGCAGGTAAATGAGGAAGGCAGTGAAGCTGCATCAAGTACCGTCATTAGCATCGCTGGTCGTTCGCTGAACTCGGACAGGGTGACCTTCAAGGCCAACAGGCCCTTCCTGGTTCTCATCAGGGAAGTTGCTCTGAACACTATTATATTCATGGGTAGAGTAGCCAACCCTTGTGTTGATTAAAATGTTATCCTTTGTACTTCTTCCTATTTTGGTTTGTGAATACAAGTAAAAATAAATACAACTTCCCATATCTGACAATTATGAATGGACTTTGCCATCTGAAATGAAGGCAAGGAAAGGAGAAATGGATAGAGATGCTGCTCGGCATTTGGTATAACGAGGCTTTCGACTTTTCTCTACCAGTGAACACATCTGGGTCAAGAAAGTGAAGGAGGGAGGTATGTTACTACTTCACCTTGAAAGACAGTAGGCATCTTGAGAGGGCAGGGTGAGCTTGAAATCTAGATAATCCCTTTATACTGAAAAAAAGTCCAAAAATTTAAAAAGAATTAATATCTATACAGAAGAGACAGAAATGCAAATATGAATATTAAATCATTTAATTCTCAAACCACTCACATGCATAATGTTCTTTTACACAGTGTTAAAATAAAGAGGAAAATGTATTTTTATACAAACAGAATTTCAAGTATACATTAATAGACTTTTCAAATTACTAACCAAGTTGCTAAATTTCATTCACATTGTTCTTAAAGCTGTTCAACGAGAAAGCTTTTGCTAAACTGCTTTAAATATGTTTATATAAACCCATATATCTTCACTCTTTCTCTGAATCTCCCTCCCCCAGCCCGTCTCTGCCCACCCTCCTACCCTCCCCGCTTCCCCGACACAACAGGGCTCCTGGGGCTCTAGGAGACATGCAACCCCACCAAGAACTATTGGCTTGTCATCAGGGGAAGGACAGAATCTACAGGAGGAGAGACTTGAGAACACCTGTCAAATTAAGGGAGAGAACGAATCAGATACTTCACAAATCAGGATCGTATTTTATAGCCTGTGTGATTCACTTGGCCTTTTCATTTAAAAAAGGAGTCTCAGCCTCCCACAAAATCACCCTCAAGTTTCTGATAATTTGGTAGCTGAGAAAATATTGGGTATATCCCCTAGTGAAACATCTCAAATTAAGGTAGGCATTTTGAACTTTTGCATTTGGTTGTTTCTTTTGCCCTCTGGCTGGGGGTGGGGGCAGCTTAAAAATGGTTGACTTGTGTGTTTACATTAAGGAATTTGGTTAATTTCACAGGGTCTGCCTAGGGTTCTCCCTCCCCAACTCTCCTCCTGAAGTAATCTGGCTTAGGGGCCAGGAACAGCCACTCTCCTTAGGAATTAAAGTGCATTTTTTTCAGTAAAAGTGGGGACAGGGGGAGGTGTGGTTTACACTTAAGTGATAATGATTACAAGAGGGTGGGGTGAAAATCCTATTCCTATATATAGGTATTTATAGTTAAGGGCATAATAAAAACAGATATTCTCTAAGGAAATAAGATGTACAAACCCAGTCCAGCACCCTCAGGGGCATGAGAGCGCTAGCCTTGGCTCACTGACTGTTCTGAGACATCTTTATGGAGCGATCATTGCAGACGAAAGACACAAACCTCAAGTGTTAGTTTTTTCAAAGGGAAAAAAAAACAGGTTCTTCTAGTTAAAAACTCTATCTCATTCCCTTTCAGGGATAACAACATTTTAGAAACTGATTGTCGGTTTTAATATGAATCCTTGATTAACAAGTTGTGAAAAAAATGTTAGATAACTTTGTTGCTTAGAAATATTATGCTATCCTTAGAAACTGAGGATGAGGAGGCATAGTTGGTCCTTGCTATCAATAAATATCATCTAAGGGGAAGCTAAAATGTTCCTGTCATCTTTGATAGCTACCACCAGAATCTTACTTTTCCTTTAAATGCTTTACTATTTCTTGGGGGGGTCAAACCCAAGAATTTTCCAAAGAGAAGTATATGCTACATTATTAGCTGTATGAAGAAGTGATGAGAAGGGGGAAATCGTCCTGGATTCTGGCCTCTGAGTCCAGTGTGATCTGCTTTTCACAGTGACCAGTGGGAAGGCACAGTGCCAGGGACGGGAAGATGGGAGACAGCTGTCACCCATCGTGTAAGCACCATTGAGAACAGCTGGACAGATGTCTTTGAGATTATGTCCATCTGAAGGAAACCACATTTTGACTACATTGACTTTTCTATCTTTGAACCCTCTGTCTTTTCTTCTCAGACACAGAGCGTAAGTGGGTCCCACCTGAAATTATGAGAAGCCAGGAAATCTAAGTGGCTTGCAGGATCCTATTAGTTCCTCAACCAGGGATTGAACCCCGGCCCTCAGCGGTGAAAGCACGAAGTTCTAACCCCTGGACGGCCAGGGAATTCCCTGTGTTCTTTCAACGTACTTCTCCCTTTACTCACTTGTGCTGACAAGCTAAAGATTGAGAGTTCTGGTGTTAAGATTTCTTAAAGGAGAAGCCAATGGTTCCTGACTTATGTGGCAGATCTACTTAAGTTCTGCCATTATATTGCAAAACAATGCAATAGGCTACAACAGTGAACACAGACCATAAAGGATGAAAAGTTAACGTACTGAGACTTTTTTTTTTGCCTATAGTTTGGGTATGTTTTTCTTTTGTTGTGAGTAAGGGAATGGGGCAGGGTGGTGAAACTGCAGTCAGACTAGTTTCTGTTTAGCTCTTTCAGAAAGGATTACTTAGAGGTTTAAGAGGAATCACAAGCCAATCAGTAGGACAGAAGAATATGGCTGGTTAGTCCTGACAGAGAATTCCTGATAGGGAATTTGTTTCATTACTTGTGTAAAATATAGTACAAGTTCATATATATATACTTTACCATTAATTACTTCCCCTTCTCCTCCTCTACTTCCGTCCCCTAAATCTTTAAAATCCAGTGCGATGTGATCTGCATAAAGTTCAACATTTCACAGTACTCAAGGTTTCTCAGTATGAGAACCCTAATGGGCTTCTCTCTGGATGCAGACAAGTCTCCAAGGCTACTATTGCTTTTCTGTTCCACCCAACGTAAGGAAGCCTTCTCAGATCTTCTAAGGCATAGGAGGCATTTCTGACATTGCAGCATACACATGCTAAGCAAATAAGTCAGGCCTAAATGTTATTTTAATGAAATGTCAGAGTCTGATGCTAATTCAGTCCTCTGCACTTAAACAATCTTTCCTTCCACCCACTTGTTTCTTCTCAAACACACCACCTATTTGAAATTTAAATCATCGATTATTTGCAGGCAGTATAGGAATCAAAGTTTCCACAGTGCCAGCAGTCTCTCAGATGAGACCATCACATTTGAACTTGCTCTTGAACACAAATTTCTTTCATGAATTAGAAATCACTTAGTAGTTTATTAGTTTGAATGGTGGCTCTCACTCTTTAAAGGCTAATCAAACAGTCCTCCTCTCCCCATTACCACACTGAGGTTGCCATGGGCAGGTTTTTTACACCTGGGTGGGTGAATGAATCGACGATATGAAAACTTGTTTGGGAATTACTGGGTTAAGTCTTTGACATCCTGGAACAAAGCTGCTAAAAGGACTCATTTCACATTTCATGTAAAACTCAGAAATATTTACGCCTTAGCTAGTGCATTTAATTCACAAAGGAACATGGAAAAGTGAAAGTCACCGTACATTGAAATCCCACTTAGAAGACAGGCTAAGGGACAAATAATCAACTACATCACCATCACACCAGGAAGGACCCTTCTATTTCATTAACTTTAACAATGCTACCTGATTATTTTACAAATAAAAATCACCCTAGGTGGCTTGGGCCTGGCTCTTTTTTTTTGGGGGGGGGGGGGGCGGTGCCTGGCTCTTTTAATAAATTCAAGTGCTCTATTTTAGCTAGCAGAGTTTTAAAAATCTCCACTTAAATCACATATGAAAGGGAAAGAGGATTCTAGGGAGCAGACTCAGAAAATGTCTTTTGCTGACTTGTGCAGGCTTTGGTACAGAGAGGAAACTGGGTGCATGGCAACAGCTCTCTGCTGAATGACTCTGCGGACAAACGGATGGTCCATTTTACCACCTGAGCCGTGGCCCGTGCTAAGTTTTAAATGCCAAGCCATGCCTGTGATACTAATAAAGGTACCTCTGACAAAAGACAACCGGGTGGAGGTTATCCTGCCACAGACCCCTCAGGACTACCTAGAAAATGATTCTCAACCTTGGCTGCCCATTAAAATCACCTGAGCAGCTCTTAAAGCCCAGGCTGCACAGCCAGCCAATTAAACGTGCATGTCCAGAGGGGGCCCTAGGCGGCAGTCATTTTGTAAAAGCCCCAGGTGATTCTAATGTGCAGCCAAAATTGAGAACTACCTGCCAAGGTCAACTAGCTCTGCAGTATTTTAATAGAAAGCATTAAAGTCACTGTTCACCCAAGCCAGACAGAAGATAAGACTCTATGCTTCCTCCCAGATTCACAGGTTGATTCAACGTGCCTCCCAGAAATGACCTAGGCATCTCTCACTTTTTTTGTTTTGTATTTCAATAAATCACTTTGGCTATAAAACAGACTGCATGGCTGACAGTGTATTATTGACTTAGGTAAGACTGCACCTTAAGTATGTGTTTGTAGCAAAACAGCTGGGGACAGGTCTAGGCCAAGACTCCGGGCACAAACAAAAGATAAGCCAGAAGGAAGAATTTTCCTAAGCAGAAGTTAATTCCTGAGTCTAGGTTCTTAGTAGCATGGCTTATAGGCTGACAATTATTCTATAGTTAGAAAAAAAACAGCTGTGGTGAAGAGATTCACATGATTTTAGTATCTCATCTCCTTACAGAATTCATACTGTTACACGGATGAAGGTTACTATTGGGCTGGCCAACCCAATACATCAGTCGTCACCAATGAGTACTGCTTACTGAATTTGGAATTTCACACTGGCAGTACTGTCACTTGCCCTATCCAGTCAACAGGAAAAGTAAACACTTATCAGTTAGTACCTAAAACACGGATGTGAAAACTCTCCAAGTCTGCAAATGGGTCCCTCTCTCGTTTTCACTACTAACCAGCAAGTCCCTGTTTGGACATTACAACCAGCTATTCTAACCAGTGCATTTGAATGAAAAGGTGGAAAGCATTCTGAGATATTTCTGAAAGGCCCACAGTCCTTTCTCAGCTGTAACAAATGTTCAAAAGGTAGGTAACCTGATTTGGCTCAGTGGACTAGGGTGCCCCCAACAGCAGATCAGCTGAGTGCTCCAACTGCATTTAAAGATTAGGTGGTCTGCCTAGTGGCATTTACTACCGAAACTGAATTTCCTGACACCCACAATAGGCCATCCTAACTATTATAACATTCTTGGCATTATAAAGAGAAGAATTTCAGAGTGTCTAAAAGCAAAATAGGTCATCCAAAAATCCAGGTCATGCAAAACTGCATGTCAAGATACTGGCAGAAGGCTCAACATCAGGAAAATATGGTTGATATTCCAGTCCCCAAAATGGGCTGCAAATGGCAATTAAAAAATAAAAAAAGCTCAGGATTCAAACAAAATTTTCACATCATTAAAAGGAATTGAGTGCATCTTTAAAAACAGCAGAAAGACTCCACTTCCAAGGGCTACTCTTGCCAAACAGAGGCCAGTGGATAAAAGTACTAAACCCAAGTGTTCTGACACTGATTTGGGCAACAAAACCAAACATTAACATGTGAAGATGACAAAGAGACATGAGATACTGCAACCTCTATATTTCGGGTCTGGCTTTCCTTTGCTTGCTACAGAAAGCTACACTTTCTTCAGCCAAGTGCTCAGAGGTAGAGGAGCTAAAGCGAGTACAAAAGAGAATGAGGTGGACAGTGGCTGAGGAATCCAGCCTCCTGCGTAAGGGGCTACAGGGCAAACTTGGAATATTCTGTCTTTAATGGGAGGTAGAATTTTCTACACTGACTTATCTGCCTTCATCAGACATTTTTTTCTCACACACATACATACAATCACATACATATAGCGGGCAATTCATAATGATATTGCAACTTGCAGTGACTGCACACCTATTCCAACATATATTTTCAACCTAAATTTTCTATTAACCCCCAGCTTTTCTCTGGTAGATGCAAGCCAAATTTGTTCTTTTGAGAACCCTCCTTTTGCCGGGCTTCTAAACATACATTTCACTTTAACGCCTACATCTTTTGTCACTAAAGAACAGCTGCACTAAGTGGGTGCAAAGTGTTATAACATCTTTATAAATACAAAGTGCAAGAAATCATTTTCTTAGCCAAAATACAAACAAAGCAACTAAAAGCTCTCATAGCCTACTATGCCAAGAAATTGATTTTTATAATCAATGATACAGCTAACAAAATGCTTCTAAAGCTACCAAGGTTATAGAGGATGAGTAAATATATTTATAAACATACATTTATGAAAACGAGATATTAAGAAAATAGCCAAACTTCCCACAAAAGTTATTTGCATGAACTATCTTTAGTATACCACTCTGTGTTCAATGCACATGCATATACAATTGAATTATATTAGTGTTATTTTTATTGGCCCACTTTTCCAAAAAGAAAACAGGCTCACTTTTCAAGTTACATGATTTAAAATCATTTTTGTAAAAATAGCAAATACCATATAAATTTTACATATCTTTGCTATCTGACTGATAGCCATTCTTGAAGTGGATTTCAGCCACACTCTTAGTGACCCCTGCTTTAGCATTTTGGCTTCCAGAGGAAACACATTTTAAGTTTTGTTCCCTGTGTTGTAATTCGGTTTTTGCAATAGCTCTTTAAGAACCACTAGAGTTAGGATTCTGTTAATTTACAGGAAACTCAGTAGATCATCTTCAAATATGTCAAAAATATCTGCTTTAAGATGTGCTAAATGCAGAAATCTAAACCATAGTAATTTCTCAGGTAGTTGTTATTAGCTTTAATAGTTTAGACTTATGATGCTGAAAAGAAAAAATAAGTATTTTGAAAAAAAAAAAAAAAAAGTATTTTGTCAATCTACAGGTTCCCTTTCTTCTTTGTCCTCTTTTTCAATTTGAGACCACAGTACACTGACCCTTGATCAACAAAGGTTTGAACTGCATGATCCACTTATACCCACGTTTTTTTCAATAGTAAATGCTACATTACTAACCTCCAGCAGTTGGCTGAATCCCCAGATACAGAGGAACCTCAGAAACAGAGGCCCAACTATTAAGATATAGGTGGATTTTCCACTTGCAGAGGGCTGCATCCTAACTCCCACATTGTTCAAGAGTCAACTGTACTTGGTTTTTGTGCAACCACCAGATGATTTCAAATTTAAGAGTCAGAGTCTAGAGGAGGGCCCAAAGGGCTATAAGACACCGAACGAGAGGCATCTTCATAGATTATCAAAGATTTTTCAAGTAACCAGTATTTTTGCCATGAGCTTCTTTGCTGCAAACATTTTTGCACCATGACTAACTGGCCATAAGACAATTTTGCCACAAAAGATAAAATAACTGGGTGACAGTTTTGCTTTGATAGTTGGGTTTTGACAGGCATGTCTCCCAGTTAGTGACATTACTGATGGTTTTATTGAGCTGACAGATGATAATGATTGGCCCCATGAGTTGGTGTCTTATTTTGAAATACACTACACTGGAGGATAAACAGGCCAAAAGTCTCAGGTGCAGAGCTGAACCCACATTTCCTGTACAACTATGGAAAGTATGAACAGACATATGACCAGATGCCAAGAACAAACAATAGTGCAGAGGCTTTCAAGATGCGACAGAAAGCATGGCTACGAATATGCATCCTGGTTATTTGGAAACTGACACCTCTCTCAATGAAAGAAGTAGTTTAAGGAAAAAGAAAATGCACAATGCTGATGAGGAGATGATCAAAATACTCAATACTAAGAATGAAAGACTTGGGAGACAAGTACTTAGGTACAACACACAAAATATGAAAATCAAGTTATTCGTGCAGGATTGCCATGAACTACACACATTTTAGATGTATTCAAATATTTTGTAATTTGCTTTCAAGTTTTCTAAAAAAACTGTCATTCATTTATCATGTTTCATTATGTCCTCTTTAATATCCCTCTTTTATTTTTTACTATTTTATCTTTTATGGGAAAATTGCCTTGCAGTGAATTAGTAATTAAGGTGAAAATGCCTGCAGCAGAGATGTCTACGGCGAAGATGCTTAGAGCAAAAGTACCTAGAACCACTTTTTCATTCCCTGGGAATATATTTTCAAAGGTTTTCTCTGTCACAATGGGCAGACTTTGAGGTACAGCAGAGCGGAAAATGTTAAGGCTCACTGATTTTTATTCATCAAAATTTGCCCCAATCATTATATGATAAAATCTAATTAATCCGGATGCCTAAATGACTCAAACATTCCATACCTGGTTATTCAACCACAAATGCCAAAGTCCTTTTTTCCTGTCCCAGGATTTTCTAGAGTCCTAATTTAAGTTTTCAGCCCCGAGTACCCTTTTTATTTCCTGTATTTGTAATTCCTGAGGCCTGACCCAAGAACAGAGATCCCTTCGACTATATGATCTAATTGGGACTGACCAACAAGAAGCCCTCACAACTAATTCTCTAAGAAACCACTGCAGATGGAATGGATAGGTAACACCAAACCTTTCTTCTCTTAGAAAGTTGATTTGGGGATGATCATTTTTCCAATATAATTTATTCTTTGCCCTATTTCTTCTGAAAGCAATAAAAGTCCTTTTATAAGCCAGAAGGAGTTAAAGCATCCTAAACTTGACAAATCTAACCCCAAATCATAACACTTCAATGATATGTCATTTCAGACAACAAAAGCCAGTAGCAACTGATAATTTTTAAAGGATTAACAACTATAAAATGGAGCAACAGTGTCCAAAATGGAAGGTAATATAAATGGAATGAACCTCTTTTCCAGCACAAATTTGTGCCAGAGGTGGCAGTAAAGATAGGTAGGGGGCTTCCCCAGTGGCTCAGTGGTAAAGAATCTGCCTCCCAATGCAGGAGACACAGGACACGAGGGTTCAATCCCTGGGTTAGGAAGATCCCCTGGAGGAGGAAATGGCAACCCACTCCAGTAATCTTGTCTGGGGAATCCCATGGACAGAGGAGCCCAGTGGGCTACAGTCCAAAGGGTTGTTGTGAAGAGTTGGACATGACAGAGACTGAGCACAGAACAAAGATATGCAGTATATGCAGGCAAAATTTTCAATTATGTCAAAAATATAATCCATCTAGCCACTTAACAGAAACTCCTGTTGAAACAGATTTAGCAGCTATATGAATTTTCCATACCACAGGAGTTTATGCCTATTTGAAAATGAACTACAGCTGACATCTCTAATAAATCAAGGTCTGTAACAGCAAGGTTTTTACTCCCTCTATAGATTATTTCTGGTTTAGCATGGATAATTACTGTTGCTTCACAGGAAAAAAAAAAAAAGGGCAAATGCAATAATTTGGAACTTGTACAAAAGAAAACATGGAAACTTTGCTGTAAGTGAAACTTGGGGGTGGGAAGCTAATGAAATCTGTTCCAGGTATTTGTTTCATTCTCCTTCTAGCTTCTTCTAACTCATGGTAAGTAGAAGAAATGGTTTCTTACAGCACAAACAACTGACCTAAATGAACACACGAGTTAAGACAAATCCAGAACACATACTGCTGCCTGTAAAGATGGTCTCAAATTCTTGACACACCTTCCATCAAGTGGTAAGGTATCTCCTCTCCCTTCGAATCTGGGCTGACCAGTGACTTCTTTGACCAATAATGTGTGGTGATGACTCTTATGAAAGCTCTGGGCCTGGCCTTGAAGAGGACTTGGAGGCCTGAGCTGCGATCTCCTAAATTTGACTACTCTGACAGAGAGATCAGATGGAGGGTCCCCGAGGCTCCAGAGATGCGGACAAGGCCTGCTGGGCCAAGTTTTCTGGTCAACCAAGGTGTCAGGACCGTGAGCTCACCTTGGACACCCTGACCAGTCCAATCACCTGCTGAATACTATCAGATGACCTGAATCATCACCACAGGGAACATGAAACTGCCTAGACAAGCCTGTCCTGAATTTCTGATTCACAACATCATGAAATGTATAAAGTAGTTGCTGTTTTAAGTCACTGAGGTTTAGAGAGTTCGTTACATGGCAACAGGTAACTGGAATGCAATCTTTCAATTTCTGTCTTGGTAGTAGTAACTCAAGCAGTTGTTCACAATTAGAACCACCAAATGGGTGACTCCTCTAAATTGGTGGGCAATATCCCCAAAAAATGTTCACCATGCAATATCTGCTCGAAATCAACTGCATTATCTCTTAGAGAAACCTTCTGATCACTTATTCCTGAATTTAAAGTTCACTAAAACCAGTGCTGTTACTGGTTATAGTATATTCTAGTTTACTTCAACTCTGTTAAGTAAACAGAGTTAACATGATGTACTGGAGATAGTCTGGGCTTTGGAATCAGATTGGTAAGTATTGGCTCTGCGATTTATCGATCGTATAATCTTGGGCTCAACAGTTTCCTCATCTATAAAATATGGTATAATTATACCTGTTAAAGGCAACATAGTCCATTAAAGAGTGTCAAGTCTAGAGAAAGACTGCCTAGGTCAACCTCTCTGTCTGTTTCTTTTTAAAGCGAGGATAGTAACAGCATCTACT
Organism: Bos indicus; assembly: GCF_029378745.1. Taxonomy (NCBI): domain Eukaryota; kingdom Metazoa; phylum Chordata; class Mammalia; order Artiodactyla; family Bovidae; genus Bos; species Bos indicus. The sequence continues at coordinate 56,062,249 of NC_091775.1, read as the reverse complement.
CTAATGGGTTTGTCTAAGGAGCAGCAGAGTTAATTAATGTGAGGAACATTAAACTGTGCTTAACACATAGTTAACACTCAAAGTCAGTGATTTTTAGCTACTTCTGTTACTACCTCAGAGAGTTATTTTGAGAATTTACTGCAGTTATGTCTCTAGAGCACTTAGTATGGTTAATTTCGTCCCCTTCTTTTTGACCCTCATGGCTTTTAAATACATATATCAGCCTCTAACCAAGTGGGTTTAGGACTCTCAAGTACAGGAAGCCACATCTAAACTATGTATAAAATCAGTTTTGCTATACAAATCCCAAGCACACTGTCTGGTACCAAAAACTACTTAATGGAACAAAAATGTACTTAATAGAACAGATTCTCCTCTTGCTACCTACCATATAAGTGATTTCACAGGGTAGGAAACATTTCCCCATGAGATACATACTTTGACTTCCGGCATTATGGATAAATTCAGATTCTAAGATTCACAGTATATTAAATTGTGCTGTTGGTCGTATGAGATGCTGAACAAATATCTTAAGTGGGTGGTGAATTCTAGTTTCCTTAACAGGACTTACTGAGTCGACATAAAAAAAGCAAGCATTAGAAAAGTGGTTTTTCCCCCCTTAACTGCTCTGCCTTTGTAACTAAGCTTTGTGTTTAAAGCTTCCACTATTTGAGCTAATGGACCTTTCCTAATTACGTTACAGATAATGGGGAAGGTATAAGATAAGAAATTTATTTATATGTGTACCCACTGTGAACGTAATGCATATTTCAGGCAATGCTTGCCTTCTAAGCCACTGCTGTTCTTCACAAAGGGAAGGATAGTCTGCCTACACAAAACCAGATAGTCTGTACAGATATCTTGCAGGTGTGGAATGTAATTAAGTCAGGTTTGAAAGTATGAAACTATCCAACTTTGGTTTGTCCTGAGCAAGAAAAATTACTTAATGCAAAGTAAAAAGACTGGTCCCAGGAAAAGCACCACTTTATAATAAGAAGAGTGAAAAACAGAAAGACACTAGAAAGCAAAGGAGGCAAAACCACATTAAGATTGATAGTTATCAAAGAAGTCATAATGCTCGGCAAACTCCATTATTTTCAACAGATTCTTATTTAAATGACATCTGTTACCAAGCCCTCAAATGAAGGTGTATGCAAATGATTCACTGGACTACCTAAATACAATTTCTTTCAAAGTCCTATACCCTAAATTAACTGGAATCCCAAATTAACCAGAAAAACTACTCTAAAATCTCAAGAACTCATTATTAATATAAGTGCTCCAAGACAAAGCAGATCTGACCTATGCAAATATACTGGAACCTTCTAGATGAAGATTATTACTGAGGGTGTAACATATAAAACCTAATTTCCAACTTAGAAAAAGGCAACTTTAAGAATAAAACCTATAGTGAAGAGGTGCTGTATATGCGACTAGGTAACTCATCCAAACTTTGCATGTGTTGGTAGAACTCACAACAAAGTAAGAATCAAACTCACTGTATTGTATGAGCATGGCCTAGAACACTCTGCCCAGATAAATTTAACTCAGAAGTCCATGCACTGTTTACAAATGGGGAGCCATTATATTTTCCTCTTGCAAGGAATTATGTTTATTATCATCCTAACATTTTCCATTTACTTTTCCACATCTAGCATAAATAAACTAATTGAACAGTAAGAATGAACATTCACAAAGCAAATATATAATGTCCCAATATATATTGAGAATTATAAACAATAACAGAAATTGGACGATAGTTCTAAAAAGAACTTTCAATCTTCAGATATTTAAGTTTTAAAATATTCTTTTCTTTTTTTAAAAAAGGAAGATTTTGGCTTTTTACTACACCACATAGAACAGAGTGAGTTTACTTGAGTAAATTAAAATGAAGATTTATAGTGAAGAAATGGATAGTTTCTAATCTAGAAAAACAGATTTCGGATAGGAATCAAACCACTTATTCTTAAGAGAAATTAATTTTAATACTAGAGAGAATAAATCCATTCTTGCCACCATCATCTGTTAACTTAGAGAAATGGCAAAATTTACTTATAAAAACATTACTTCTCTTCCCCAGTATTTTCTCTAAAGATGATATTCATTTAACTTTACATTATTATGCATGGGAGTTATTTTTAAAAATTACTTTCTTAAATCTGTAATTACCATCCTCAACTTAATCTACCTTAAAGGAAAGGACAAATCATAATGCCTGCTCGAAATGCTTTAAAGCAATGGGATTCAAGAAGGAGCACAAATGAGACAAGCATCTAGAAAAAAATGGCAACTTCTTTCAAGAAACCGATGCACACACGGCAGTACAAACTTAAAACCTCAACCAACCTGTTATAAAGGCAAAATGACAAGAGCGACAAATTGAGGGGGATGGCATAATTCTTTAAATCTATTAATAATTCTGGACGTGGCGACCTTTTCTGTCAAGAGCCAGACAGCAGGCCCTGTGGTCTCCGTCAGCTTTGCCAGGACTGTACAAAGTAGCCGTAACACCTAAATGGATAGGGGTGGCTCTCTTCCACTACCACATTCTTTATACATAAAGGTGACCTCAGGATTTGGCTTGGGCACTGTGGTTTGCTGAAATCTTGATCTAATTCCTAAATCCTAGAGATATATTTTGCCCCCTTAGGGCATCCTCTCAAATGGAGGGATTTATCTGGCTTAATTGCTACTTATTCTTTTTCTAAATCTCAGCAACCAAAATACTGAATGAATGAATATACAGATAAGGAGAACATCTGAGGAAGAGAAAAAACAAAACAAAACAAATCCACATGCCGGTTACAGCTGAAAAAATAAAAACTTCCAAGACTCCAACTCCTCCCTGATTAAACGCCTTTCCACTATGACTACAACTTTTTATCTTTGTTCAAATTTAATTTCCTTTCTATTGCTCATTGCTTTCATTTCTTTAAATTAGATCTTTTAGTCAAACAAAATGTTGTTTTTACCAGTTAAAATAAAATTAATGTTAAGAAACAGTTAAAACTTTTGAAAGTTATTTCCTGACCAAAGACTATTCAGCTATTAAAGATGAAGTTCGCTATTTCACTCTTGTATCAAACCACTTCCAACCAAGGTCAGATTTCAACTATGAAGTTAGTAGGAAAATGGTTTATTTCTATTGTCATGCCATCTTTGGAAAACCCTGTTTCACTGATACAGAGGGAATTGGAAACACTAAAAAAAACAACCCCCAAACTTCCCTTAACTGCTATCTCCCTTATTTACCAATCTTTATCCTTCAGGAACTAATTTATGCTTACATATCCAAGACTAGCTTTGACCCTCTGGTATAATGAATAACTAGGGGGTAGTTTGCAACTCACAGAAAACTCAACTCTGTTCAGAGGTAAATACGGTTCTGAGTAAAGAGAGGACAAGTCATTAGAAAGAGCCTTCTGCCTAAAGTACAGTATTACTGTTCATGCCAATGCCATATTTTAAACTGGTATCAGAATTCTGAGAGAGAAATAAAAGGTACCTTTTAGAATGAAAGTAGATTAATGTCATCTCTCTTCTTTTGCTAAGAATATTAGGTAGCTCCTTTGCAATTAAGGGCCACTCAACAAATGAAAACAGTCCCAGTGTTAGCTATTTCACGGCATTAGAGTATTTAATGATGATTTAGCTCTCACTGCTAATGCTGTTCCCTTCACAAGGTGACACGTGCAAGCTAAAATTTGGTAATGAGTTTCAGCGTTAGCTAAAAGTCCATGTAGTACATCCTTAAGAGAGGTATCCTCTGTGCACATACCTATAGAGCTTTCCATTAATGTAGATAGAACACTACTAACTCCTATGTCCCTACAAGGATGTTAGCTAAGAACTAAGACAATGTCACAGTGAATCTGGATAAGAATCTTGGATAGTTATTTAGAATAATAATCTCTCTTCTAACTAAAATGAAGAAATTGTTTTCAGAAACTTATGTGTTTAAAAGTTAGGCTGGTTTGAATTTTCATGAATTTCATGGCTCTGCACTAGGCCAATTAAGAGGCGAGAACCAGCAAATATGATTGTGCTGCAGTGGTCCTAGATGACCGAAAAGCACTCTATTCACAGTATAGATACAGCAAAAACCTGTTAGCAGTGAATAAAAAGGGAGGGGGGAACCCATCAAACCCTCACAGCATTTCCACGTCTATCAAACAGTTCCCAGTTCACTTAAAATGTCTGTTGCTCACCCCGGATGGAGCACTGACAAATGCTGAAGTTCCTCTTCACAGAAATGACTGCACCTCACTTTTACAATTTGGTAATAGTTTTAAAAGCTGTATTTTCTCATATAACATCTAAAAAACTAACAAAGCAATACAGAACTTCCCAGCATACTTCTCACAAGTAAGATGGACGTATATATTTTTGGTAGGCTTCAACAGTCCTTCTAAAGCAGCATACTCTGTACCTCTCACCTCTGGCCTATTTAGTAACGGCAGAATCTGTCCACTGAAAACCTTGACTGCCAGCTAAAATGCTTCTTTAAAGATTTCAGTCTAATTTCAGCTCCACTTTTTCTATGCCACAGAGCACAGTTGCTCCCTAAGATGGCCCGCAGCGGCAGTTTTCACCCTATCATGCTGTTGCGCAACTAAAGAGAATGCCAAAGTCTGTTTTCTGAAGACAAACATGGCTTTAACATGACTTTTAAGGGTAGGCGCTCATCAAATGGTAGTAGCCTTATTACATTCCTGTTACAAGACACATTCTGTTTTTCCAGAAAGAAAAATAACCATTCACTAGTGATAGGGCACAGATGTATGTATATATACAGGTCTCAGATTGCTTAAAAGTTACCCTCTACATTCTAACTTCCGATCATCAAAGCAAGGCCATTCTTTCCTACCCACTTTTCCACATAACCAAAGCATTCCCAGGAAGGGGGCACACCACTAATGTTCTCATGAATGGCTCACCACCAGTGCAGGCATGATCAAATTCTCTCCCAAATCTCTTTTACAATCATCTATGCCCCTGTACCAAAACAATTTCTTACACCACTACGTATTTAAATACTCTCTAAAAGATCAGTGATCAATTATGAGAAGCCAGAGAGTTTTCTTTCTATTTGCATTGTAACTTGTAAGCATCTACTTGCCTGCATCCCTTAATGATCCTCCTTCATTCTCTGCATGCAAGACAGGGCATCTGAAGCTCTACATTTGGTAAATTCTTTCTGACTCTTGGTGCTGGATTAAGAATCTCAGAAATACCCAGAATTACCAAAAAGGTCCCTTGAAGTTTCAAAAATCTTAGGAATGATTAAGTAACCAAACCTGATCAAAATTGATCCCCTTGATCAATTTATTGCAACATGATTGTGCATGATGTTTTCTGGTAAATGCCCTGTTGTGTATTATTAAAAAGCAAAGCTCTTGGAGTCACCAGCAATTTGCTAATGGTTGGTTTATGAATTACTAGGTTTGCAGACGCAAGACATGGATTAGTGAGGTTCTTCTATTGGACTGAAAATATAAACTATCACATATGCAGGAGGAAATGGAATTGTGGTTGCAGTAAGAACCATAGTGTTGAATTTCTACAACCACAATATTGCAGAAAAAATGTTTAAAATGTCATATAAAAGTTATCAAATATGGAGACCTGTGAATTTAAAAATAGAATCCAGGCTCATTTCACTGTAAAGTGACATTTTTGATGTATAATATTGCTGTTATGTGAAACTAGGAGCCGAAGAGACTAGATGAAACTTTGGTAGTCAGCCTTACACGTTTATCCATCTGGACTAGAGCCATTTCTTAACACCCGAAGATATGCAAGCATTATGGCTTACAAACACTGATCAGGAAGTTGCAGTACAGCTGGCTCTGTGTTACTCGATATTCGGTAACTGCGACACAAAAACACTTCCTTCCCGTGCTCCCCTCTTGCTCGACACAACACTCAAGCCCCCAAATGCAGGAATACCTATTGTAAACACTTGGCTGCTCATTTCATTTCCAGGTGCCTAAAGTGCTTCAGATGCTGCTGCCCATTAGAATACTGCTCCAAGATGGCCAATTACGTGAAACAATCAGGCAAAGCATCCGGTGCCCTGCCTGGGCAAAGATTAAGTCTAATCTTTCAAAACAAAAAGAACTACCAGGATTCTTTTTTTTCCTTGAAATATGAAACTGCAAGTTCTGGCAGGGAAGGAAGAAGAGAAGCTCCCCCTTATCATCACCATCATGATGACTTCCTTCTCTTTCGTGGCTGGCTGGTTCAGATGACCGAGGCTCCTGCTTTGTGTTTTACACCTGGGCAATGACAGCCACCAGGGTGATATGGACCAAAGTACAGTGTTCAAACATGACTGGTAGAGAAATGATCATCTGTCACTGTTTAGTTAAAAAAACTTTTATAAAGTTAACAAACCAAGGCTGTTGATCCCTGAATTACAAAGTTGATTTGCTTGATTATTTTCCAAGTGTGAGGTGGGAAGAAAGAGGGGAAGAGCCTCTAGTGCTTTTGTGTATGTTGCTGATGCTCTAGTTTGGCAACATCTTGGGAGCATCTTCTGATCTGGTGATGTGGCATTTCATGAATCTAAGTACCAGTCCATGGCCCTGATGCTGGTTACTTATGGCCCAAAGGGGAAGAGGGTCTGCCCCCTTCCCCTCACTGTTTCAATCTGGTCCAGTAGTGGACACAGAGCCCTGGGCAGTTTCCCCAGAAGCAACTGTCTCTTCTTGTGAAGGTGATTCTTCCTCGGCTTGTCCCCGAGATGTGACAGTCGTTTCAGGGGAGATGCTATGAGGCCCCTCCAGGGGTATACAGCCAGGGTGGTTTTTGCGAAAGTGCTGATTCAAGATGGCCTGAAAGGGGAAACTTTTGCCACAAACATGACAGTGAAAAGGCTTGTTGCCTGTGTGTTTGCGGATGTGGTACTCCAGCTGATCTTTCCGGGTATATTTCTTGCCACACATGCGGCAGACAAACGGTGTGATCCCCATGTGCAGGCGCATATGGCGGTCCAGGCTCCCCTTCTGGTTGAAAGATTTGGCACAGTAGATGCAGGTGAGACGGGGGTTGTACCGGAACCACCGCTCAGATACTTCCTGCTCTCGGAGATACTCCACATAGCCACTTACTCCCATCATTGCTGACTCTTCTACCTGTACCAGGTGAGGACAACAAGCAAGTGAAACTATGTAAGTATATACAGTAAAAGACATCAAATCGTTTTTTACTTCTGTCTCTACGCTAAATAATTTTTAGCAGAGATCCAAACAGTGCATTAATTACTACCCAAAAGTAAAGATTTTAAGATAGGAATCTTAGAACACTGAGGCCACTCTACTCTATTACCATAAAAGAACAGGACAAATGAGTTACTTTCTGGCTGAAAAACCTCACGCTTATTAACCTCCTGCTAAATTTTTAATTTACAGTGATAGGAGAATCTAAGCCCCCTCTTACCATCCATTTGGACTCTAATTTGCAATCAGAATCTAGACAACCAGGTAGGTACTTTGGCAGTGTTGGTCCAGTAGAACTTTCTGTGATGATGGAACTATTTGATAATCTGCACCATCGAATATAGTTGTCATCAAACACACGCGGCTATTGAGCATGTGTAATATGCTAGTGTGACTGAGGAACTGAATTTTTCATTTTAAATGCTTTCAATTAATTAAAATTTAAATAGCCACATGACATGGCTAATAGCTATTATATCTGACAGTACAGAATACACTATGGCAAGCACATTATAAATTGTATTTTTTGCATTATCATTAATACCAAAATTTAACCCAGTAGTAACTAGCTTTATAAAAATGTGTATAACTTGTAGGTGACAGTATTCCTTTTTATCCCAAAATATTTTAGTACCACATCAACATATTTTCTTTATTCTAAAGACTGATCAAAATTTAAGTGACCTCAGAGAAAATTAGCAAAAGAACTGGGAAACTAGGCTGAGATATAAATTTACTAACTTAGTTATTCCTTCCTATAACCTCTTCACAATTTGATATCCAGTATTTACCAACTGGCTATTGTCTACCAAATACAATGACAGGTGCCACAGAGAAAGAAGTACAAGACCTGATTTCTGATTTTGCCTTCTGAACAGAAAGATAAAACTGAACAAAAAACAGACAAAACAAAGAGAAGGGGAATACATATTCCTAATGATTTCGCTAGTTCACTCTAATCGCTCTTAATTTATCAAGTATCTCCCTACTAAGCTACATTTCTTGCATTGTGAAAGAGAATTACTTAAGACATTCAAAAAAAGCAATTACCGTAAAAGTATTAAACCTCTGCTGTTGCTACTTAGATAACTAAGCCTTTACATTATTGAAAAATAAATGCTTTCCTTTTCTGATTTAACTTTTAAATCTCACTGATTTACTTATGGCTGTGCCGGGTCTTCACTGCTGCGTGCAGGCTTTTTCTAGTTGTGGCGAGCAGTGGCTGCTCTTCATTGTGGTGTCCAGGTTCTAGGCATTTGGCTTTAGCAGTTGTGGCACACAGGCTTAGTCTCTCCATGGCATGTGGGATCTTCAGGGACCAGGGATTGAACCATGTCCCCTGCACTGGTAGGCAGACTCTTAACTAATGGACCACTAGGGAAGTCCCTAATTTTTTTTTTTTTTAATTGAAGAGGAAATATATATAGTTTTAAAACTTTTTATTAAGTTTTAGACACAACAGTATATTGAATCCTCATCACCCAACAATTTCAACCCATGCAATTTTGTTTTTTCTTTACCTTCACCCATTTGTCTTTTTCACATTATTTTTTGAAGAAAATCTCAGGCATAATTTCATATGTAAATATTCTAGTATGTATTTTTAAGAGATAAGGATTCTTTTCTTCTTAATGTAATTAAAATACCACTATCACACCTAAAAACTTCCCAGTAATTCCTAAATATCAAGTAAAATCTTAATTTTGTTTTACCTAATCTGAACATAATCTAAATAGTTAAAGTATTTAATATGTGAAATAAACAAGTCTTCCTCCTATCTGAAAGCTAGAAGGGAGAGGGAATACTATATTCTTTTGAATGAATAATTGAAAAACCTTGCATTTATAAAAGCTTTGCATTTAAAATTCTGTATTAAAATATCACCACTCATAAATTTCTGATTTATCCTGATGACTTCTGAAGTCATTGTGTGTGTGTGTGTGTATATATATATAACACATGTATGTTTTATGTATAATGTTTTGAACAAAAATTATATACATATACACAAATATATATAAGCATTTAAAGTATGTAGGAGGGAAACACATATATCTAGCAGAGGCAAAGTACCAGTGCAAAGAGGAGAATATGTGAAAGCTGACTCTGGATTAACTGGAGAAAGATGAATCTAGCAATTAATCTTACATCCTTTTCTTGAACTTCTAAAAATGCATTTTATCTCCTTTCACATTTGTTAGCCAATAGCGCTCTTCAGTATTTCCAACAGAAGAGAGGCAGTTCTCAGCAGGTTTGGGAAGCAGTATGTAAAGAAAAGCATGGACTGGTAAGGCTTTAGATGATTCTGATTTATTTCATATAACATTTCTACTCTAATTCACTGGATAATCAAAACTGAACTCACATAAAGAATGAGGGATTATCCCAATAAAAGGTCCTGGATGAGCACTGACAGAGCACAGAACAACTTCTCTGAGGCTTAGTTTCCTCATCCATAAAATAAAGTTAGCGTATGTTTTGCCAATTCTATTATATTCTTATGAGAATCAAATATGATAACAGTATACCTTGAGATGTCCCTGAAAGCCTCTGGTTATACTTTACAGCAATTTAAGAGTGCTGGAACCTGGGTTTAAATCTGGGAACTTCCCTGGTGGTCCAGTGGATAAGACTCCATGCTTCCAGTTCAGGGGACCCAGGTTCGATCCCTGGTCAGTGAAGTAAGATCCCACATCCTGCAACTAAGCCTGCATGCTTCACCTAGTGGTCCTGCACACTCTAGAGCCACCACACCACAGGGAGAGAAGTCCATGCACCACAACGAAGACCCAGCGCAACCCCATCCCCCAAAAAAGGAACAAGCAAACAAAAAATCTCCATCCCACTTATTATTTGATTTTGAACAAGTTATCTAACTACTCTGTGCATCAGCCTCTCCATTTGTAAAATGAATATAATAATAGCATCTACCTTGAGCAGATGCTATGAGCACTGAATGAATTAATAAAGTGCTTAGCATAACTCAATGTTAGCTATTATTAAACATTACAAAAATTGCTAATACTATTCATAATCTTGAGGATACCAATTCCCTAAAAAAAAAGGCCTAACTTTAAGGAAAATAGTGTCATAGCAGTACTGTCCACAAAAAGAAAGTAAATTTGTTCTAGTTATCTATCATGAACCATAATCAGAAAACTCACACATTATGATCAATTTCACCTAAAAATTACTGCAATAAAGTTGCAATAAAAGAGCAAATAAATGAGCATAAAATGTAGATTGGTCCTTGTCATAGGAAACAATGTCTCTTTGGTAGTTTTATTCCTTTGAACTCTAAAAAGAAGCAAGGACAAAAACAGCTGCCACCTAGTTGTCTCTGTCACAAAGAGCTGGATCAGGCTTCCCTGGTGGTCCAGGGTTAAGAATCTGCCTGCCAATGCATGGGACACACATTTGATCCTGGTTTGGGAAGACTCCACATGCCTTGGAGCAACTAAGCCCTCATGCCACACTACTGAGCCCACAGGCTGAGACTACTGAAGCCTGAGCGCCCTAGAGCCTAGACTCCGCAATGAGAGAAGCTACTGCAGTGAGAGGCCCGAGCATTGCAACTAGTGAGGAGCCTCTGCCTGTCGCAACTAGAGAAAGCCCATGCACAATGATGAACACCCAGTGCAGCCATAAATAGATGAATAAATAAAAAAGTTGAGTTTTAATGAGGTAGATGAAACTGGATCCTATTATACAGAGTGACATAAGAGAGAAAGAAAAACACCAATACAGTATACTAACGCATATATATGGAATTTTAGGAAGATGGTAACGATAACCCTGTATGCAAGACAGCAAAAGAGACACAGATGTATAGAACAGTCTTTTGGACTCTGTGGGAGAGGGAGAGAGTGGGATGATTTGGGAGAATGGCATTGAAACATGTATAATAGTCCAGGTTCGATGCATGATACAGGATGCTTGGGGCTGGTGCACTGGGATGACCCAGAGGGATGGTACAGGGAGAGAGGTGGGAGGGGGGTTCAGGATGGGGGACACGTGTATACCCATGGCGGATTCATGTCGATGTATGGCAGAACCAATACAATACTGTAAAGTAATTAGCCTCCAATTAAAATAAATAAATTTGTATTTTAAAAAAAGTGGATAATTTCACTTTTTCCACTTGGCAATTCCCTAGTAGACTGTAAACTCTTTACACACAGGGACAATCCTACATTGCTGAATATGCTAGAACCTGACAGTCCCTGATATGTAGCTGGTATTCAAGAACTGTTTTCTAAATGAATTATTCCATACAATGAATAAATTCCATATAAATGGATGCTTTCCATATTTTCTAAAACAAATACCCGTCTAGATTCTTGACAAGGGCTTCATAGCTGTCCACAATCCCAATCTTCAGTTACTAATCAGAGACTCGAAGAACTGAAGGGAATTCAAAAATCATCTGATTAGTTCTTAATTTTATTTAATGATCTCTAAAACTGAGGACTTAATTTAGTAGCTGTCTCTTTATTGGGCCCCTTTTCAGTAATTTTAGCTATTCAGAACTACTTAGAGGTAAAACGACTCCCATTTAGTGGCACTTGATAAGACAACACGAGATACTAACAAGATCAGAAAATGTGGGCTTTGCTATCAAGGAGATTTCAATTTAGGAGACAAATTAATGTAAATCAGAAAATCATTTATATGAGTCAGTAGAGAATTAGGAAAAAATTACACGTTGCCACGTGTAAATGCTATAGTGGTTTAAGAAGGGGAGATCAAAAGGGACAGTTAGGACAGATGGAACTAAGAGTCGGGCCTTGTGTGGACCCAGATGCCTGAGTGAGTATCCCTGACTCAAAGGGCAGAGACAGAAGTTTGATGTGGTTCTGAGGCATAGAATCTGTCTGTTTGGGATGGTTAATGCTGATGAACGGTAGGAAAAGCCAGGTTTGAAAGATTATAAATGACTTAGAAAATCAGGCCAAGTATTTTAACCTTCCTGTGAAAGAAAAAGGAAAAACACAGAATGTTTAGAATAAAGGAGTGCCCTTAGTAGTCTTTTCCAGTCAAATCACGCTTATAATCAAGAAGCTCTTCAAACCTATCAAAATTTGTTCTTAGTATAATGTAAGTCATGTCCTGTTTTGGTTCTCTGTGGTGAGAAAACAATAACTGGTGAGTAGACTCACCATAATAAACTTTCATGCATGTCAAGGCATATCTTACACTCATCTTTTAATATCAATTCCAGACAATACTACTTATCTTCTATTTCTTTACAGCCTGTTCCTTCTGTTTCAGTCTGGTAAATACCCTTGTAGAATTCCAAGTTTTACTCCTATCCTATTCACATATGGAATAAATTATCTCTTTCTAGTTACTTTAAAAACCACACTTAAACTCTCCTGAGTAACACTTTCCTTAAGCAGATACTGATTCCTATAACTGCATTTTAAGCACTCCTATTCCCACAACACCATTACTTAAGTTTATATAGTCTTATCTGTATGTGTTTTGTGTATTTGTTAGTTTGTCTTATGCCCACATTAAACCGTAAGGTTGGTCTCACTGCTCTATTTATTTTTACAATAGTTTTGGTCACATAATCATCACATTCTATTGGAGAGATGAGAAGAAAAAGAGCCCTAATAATACGAGTAAATTTACTTTTCCTTCAAGTTCATAAACACTTTTTATGACACCTTACTAAAACTAAAAAATTCTTTCATGGTTACAATTCCTTTTCTGGTACCAAACAGCATGATAATATACACATAGATACAGTTGATAATAATGTCTTGCTGCTGTTACTACACTATATACATAATAAACATCCAATGGTTTAGATAAAAATTTAAAAAGATACTATCAGTATTGTGCAGAAGATAAAAAATTAGCTATGTAATCTTAATCTACCAGTGTTTCCTTTTAAAGGGCCACAGTGTTTATAATTTATTGTGCTCTACTTGGTGAGTTCACAAACTTTTTAAAAACCAATCTTCAAATGATAGACACCTGTGAGAAAATATAAACAAAAATATCAACCAACTACATACTTATACTATTTGCTAAGGAGTCACAAATTAAAGACATAATTTCTATCCTCTCTCAAACATTTTAGTCTAACAAGACATTTAGGAAGAAAATAAATGAAAGGATACAAACATACTAAAAAGCAAGCAGGATATAAAAGGCATAAGCAATTTGTTTACAAAGACACAATACATATCAACTAGTAAATATGTAGTCTTATAACCACATATGTACAAAATCAAACTTTCTCCATCCCAGGTCCTAAATTACCTGCATGAAGTTTTCAGAGGTTATTTTTATTACACTTAGGGCTACAGACTGGCTCCTATAATCAGGAAAGAGTTCCACAATCTTATCCTTTTCTACTTCCCAAACTCTGCTGACACCAAAAGTGCATTTCCTGCATGCTCACAAGCAAAAATAAAGAGAAAAGTCATCAAATGCAGCATTTATTTAACAAAACATCTTTCCTTTCTTATTCGTTATGCTATGTTCACACACAGTGGCAATTTCTTCAACCACCGCAGCAATCTCAAATCCACTACATACCTGGGAAGTGGGTTGCTTAGGTTCATCCATTCTCCCAGGAGACTCACTTCTGGCTCTGTGTCTCTCCGTCAAGGGAACAACACTGCCGGAGGGGCTAAATCTGTTGGAAGAGGAGCAAAAAGGGGACTAACAGGAAAGTAGTGTCGAGGAGCTTAAAAACTGCTGACGTCTGCCTCCTTTATAGTCTAGGAAGGGGGAACAAATCGAACAACAGATTTCTAAGAAGTCCTTCCATGGAGTCAATATAGAATCATATGCAATAAGAAGGCTTCTCAGGTGGCGCCAGTGGTAAAGAACCTGCTTGCCAATGCAGGACACATAAGATACACAGGTTTGATCCCTAGGTCAGGAAGACCCCTGCAGGATTGCATGGCAACCCACTCCAGTATTCTTGCCTGGAGAATCCCACTGACAGAGGAGCCTGACTACAGTCCATGGGGTCACACACAGTTGGACACGACTGAAGCGACTTAGCACGTTGGCATGAAATAAGACAAGTTTGCCCTACTAAATTTTTAAGAAATAAAAAATGACACAGCTGATAGACCATATGATCTGGTGAAGCTAAGGCTAAATATAAGCTTCTATCCTTATGTTAAGTACTAGAAAACCAAAAAGGAATAAATTAAAACTAGGTCTTTTGTTTCTTCTATGTAAATTTTAGGTTTTTGGTTAATCCTTTCCCCAAGTCCCATGATAATTTGCTATATATTTCAGATACAGACCGTGGAGATCAAAAACCTTTGCCTTTAAAGCTATTTAGTTCCTGACACAGTTCTAACAAGAGGGACAACAATGCTCATACAGGTGACAGTAAGTATTAGGCTCAAGAATATTTTAACTATGAAAGACAGAAGAAGGAAAATACTCAAACCAAGACCAACTGAAGTAGATACAGTATATCCTCTCCGAATTTATGACACATTTATCTCTCAAGAACAGATGCAAACCAAAGGAATAGCTTCTTTAGTTACCACTGTTCATTCACTCAATTTTAAACTTTTAAGAAAGGAAAAGAATATTACCGATCTCAGTTGGTAATACTTTTCTCTTTAAGACTTTCTTTCAACTTAGATTAAAATTATTGTTATTTCCCCCCAAAAGAAACAATCACAATGTATTGCAAAGAGAAAAGTAAGGCATAGCGCATAGTAGCACTGGTGAAAAAAAGAAACTCTCAGGTTTATGGTAGCAGCTGTCATCAATGAAAGAAATGGAAAAGATATAGTCAAATGACAAGTGAAAAAAAGGAATGAAAAACACTCAAAAAGCTTTTCTTTGGAATTACTGTGATTACACTAAAAAGAACCATCACTGCTAGTACCATACTTCCTCAAATTTGGTAGCAGGGGAGGCAAAGAAAGGTAAACTGCTACAAAGGAAAGTGAGACTCCCAGAGGCCACCTACCTGTGTGAGACCATACCAAGGAAGGGCAATGCTGTCAGATTCACAGCTGATGATCAGCTCTCTTCCTCAATTCTGAAGAGGCCCTGGCAATTACTGATCCTAGTGTGACTGCAGATGCTATTCTGATTCATGAAGTGTCTAACTTTACCATAGTTCTCACAACACTGTGAACACTTCAGGAGTAGGAGCTTCCTGCTTTAAAAAAATTAGAATGCAAGTCTTTTGGCACACTTTCAGTTTCCCCAACATAAACTTATTTTGACGAAGAACATCAAGTAAGGAAGAAGATGCTCTTTGTGTCACACAGAGGGCCTGCTTTAGCTATGTCTACACAGTAAGCCACTAGATGGGCAAACAAAACAACTTACCTGTCAATCTCACTGCTTGTTGGCCTAGCCACCTTGGCTCCTGAAGATCCTAAAGCATAATTTTCCTGTCCTACAGAACCATGGCCTGTGGTGTCAATCACCATGGCCGTGACTTCCTCTGCACTACTCCCATCTTCTCCGGAAGGCTGATTCTCAGGCCCAAGCCACTCCTCTAGATTTTCCGTTTTGATGTGTACTGCTCCCAGGACTCTAACTTCATCGTCACTCCGGGCTCCTCGGTCTGCTACCCCTGTCTCCACGTACCACTGTCCTGCTCGGTTGATTCGAAGAATGGGTTCCCGGCTCTCTACATCAGAACTCTGTTCAATAATCTGCGGGCTGGTGGACTCCTCGGGAGGACTGAGCTCCCGGATATCCAGGACAGCACTCACCTGACCTCGCCGGTTTCCCTTGGGGGTATTATGTCGGGGGCTGAGGGAGCGGTTTAGATTTGGTGTAACTCTGTGAGACTCCGGAGGTCCCTCTGCATGCTTGGTCCTCGTTTGACTTAATTCGGCTTCAACCTCAGCCACGTTAATTTTGAAATGAATGCCCTCCAGGATCTGGGTACATTTGTCTATAATGTGCTGCATCTGCAGAAAACTGGCAGCGGTCAGGTAGCTGATGATATCCGCCAGTTGCAGGCAGATCCGCCCCGTGTAACAGAAAGAAAGGAGCTGTTCAAAAACAGTAGGGTTCTTGATGACTGATATGGAGACAGTACTCATCTCATTCAAGGACATATGATCCCGGAAGTAGGGGGAGCTGGCAGCCAGGACCACTTTGTGAGCCCGAAAAGCTTGTCCTTGCACGTTGACCACGATGTCACAGAGACGGCCCTGCATGCGCAGCTGGTTCAGATGGCTCAGGACAGAGTTGCTGAAGTCAGGGATCTCCAGTTGTATGTTCCCACTTTTCTCCATGGTCGTGCCTGAGGGTGTAGGCAGGCATTCAACCCTGCTGCGAGAGACAACCGAACCCTCATCAGTAATTACAACCACTCCTTTGCAATTCAAACCTATTTTAAAATATTATTCAGTGAAATTTCAATTTCACTGCTTGAAATTTCAAAATCTCCAAGTAGATTAAGATACCTTCCTTATGTTTAAATATGGAAAAGAAATAGCAACAGGTTTAGTAGGTTAGGTTTCTAAGCAAGATACCATTACAACCAAAAACATTAAGACTCCTAAAAATTCAAGTTATGCCCATACTTTCCTTATTAACAAACTATGTAACATCAAAACTGAAGTTCAACAGAATAGAGGGGATAAAAAACCAGTGTGACAATTTTTATTTTCTAAATGTTGATCATAACGTATTTGCATACAATATAATGAAGCAGCTTTCTGAATAAATTTAATTATACACAGGTGGGAAATCTGAACATTTTACTACTTGCTGCATGAATTAACGTTTACTATTTTACAAAGTGACCAATATCCCACATAAACCATTATTTCTAAGCTGAAGAGTCAGAGCCCACACAAAAAGACTTTGGGTTTAGCACTTGGAGGGAGATGCTAGGTTAGGAAAAACTCCAAGTTTTGTCAGCACGAAAATAAAGATTACTTGAAGACGTTCACCCT
The DNA here is from genome assembly GCF_029378745.1 of Bos indicus. Lineage (NCBI taxonomy): Eukaryota > Metazoa > Chordata > Mammalia > Artiodactyla > Bovidae > Bos > Bos indicus. The sequence goes on along the minus strand of NC_091775.1, from coordinate 56,045,112 downwards.
CAGGATTAGGAAAGGGTAGATAAAGCTGCCTCTACCTAAATCCAAAGTTGGAATTTTCAGGGTGGTAATACTTTGATTCTAAAGTTTAGTTGCCCAAAGCTGGTGAAAAACAGCATTTGCTAAGTATGGCCAATATTTTTACTTTAAAAGATTTTTTAAAAAACAAGCCTGTAACTGCATCCAATAATCTTCACCGGTTGAGAGTAGTTTGCATAAATCCCATTAGAAAGACACTGACTTGAGCACACGTAGTTACCTAAGATCTGAAAGTTCAGTAAGTTATCCTGACAAGCTCACAGTATTGCCCGAAATTACAACACACTTATCAGTAAATAGGGAAGTATTTGTATACACTGCGTTCAAGAACCAACTTTAGTCAATCTGACCTTTTTCCAAAGCGTTTTTGTTTGTTTTGAAACTTTTAATCCAATAAGAGCCTCTGTCGATGCCATCATGAATTCAGATGTTTATTTTGGAGCCTACACCAGCGCCTTTTTTTTGTTTGTTCTTTCCGGCAATTCCCCAGTGAGGAGGAAGCCCCTGGAGTAAGGTCTTTTTCTACCGTCGGCACTGGAGGGGTGAGAGCTGCAAGAGGGAGAATCGGGAACGGCATGGGGTTGGCCACTCCGGTATTCAAGTGGCTTTAGTCCGCGGTGGGAAGCGTGGGGAACGGAGAACAGGCAAAGGGGCGAAATGTCACTGAGGTGCGGGGGCGGAGAGCAGAGGAAGGCGAGCCGATCGGGAGCGAGCAATCAGGTGAGGGTAGAGGACCGGGAAGGGGGCGGCGCCCCGGGACCCGGTCCAGGCGGCAGGCGTAAGCGGGCGGGGAGCTGCCCAGAGGTGGGTGTGTGTATCTGGGTGTGTCGGGCTGCGGTGGGGGAGGGGGCCGCCCATCCCGGGGTCCTGAGGGAGGGGCCCACGAGGGGGCGGGTCCCGCAGCTCGACGCGGCCCGGGGCCAAGAGGGTGGAAGGTCTCCGGGTTCCTTGAGGCGGGGTGGAAGGAAGTGGCTGAGCGCCCCAGGGGCAGGCTGCGGCGGAGACCGGGCGAGGCGGCCCCAGTGCAGGGCAGCGGGACTACCGTGTGGGGCCCGAGCCCAGTCAAAGAGCAGCACCTACCTCCGGGGGTGGAAATGGGCCGGAATGGGCCGGAACACCGTCCCGGAAGTGAAACCCCCCACCCCCTCCCCCGGAGCGGGCGACGTGCCGGAAGGAAATCACTCACCCTTATACCGCCCCCCTTCCCCCTCCCCCAGCGCTTTCCGTCCCTCGCGCCCCCTCCCCTCTCTTCTCCTCCTCCTCAGTCTGTAGGAGGGCGGGAATCCTGCATCACGTGGGCAACTGTATCCCCGCCCACAACGGCGAGGTGAGGCGGGGCCGAGGGCGGGGCCGAGGGGCGGGCTTGGAGGACTGGACGGGGGTGCGGATAGAAGAGGAGGAGACTGAGGCGGGGGGGAGGGGCTGAAGCCGTCTCTGGCGGAGAGTGTGCGTCATGACGTCATGGCGCAGAATACTTATATACAGGCGCCTGGGCGCCATCTCGGTCTTTCGTGGCTGCGAGCCGGGTGTTCTCCGTTTTTGTATGCTGCTAAGTAAGTACTTAGCCTGAGTCCTCCAGCCCTTAGCAGTTTGGGTATCCTTGAGTTGGCTGGTATGCCTAGGCCACTTGCAGGCCTTCGCAGGGCTCTCTCAAGATGAGATGGTGGAGGATTGCGAGTTGAGTGCGGGGAGGATCTAGTTTATACTCTGTTGATTATAGGGCCTAACTGCGGGAAAAACCGCAGCTCGTTTGCTCTGCCTCTGATGAAGCCTGTGTTGGTAGGGACATCTGAGATTGTTGATGAATGCCAACGGCTCTGATGGCGGCGTAACCCGACTCACCGGATGGGTCTTTGTTAATAACCTGGGAATGAACCTTCCTCGGTCCCTGTTTTCGGGAAGGGCACGTGGTTCTTTAAATGGCGGCGTTTCGCATTGCACCATTTTGTCATCGTCTAACCTTAATTTTGAGGGGTTCTCATGCAGTTATGGATGTGTAAACGATTTGTGTACATGATATGTAAGTGACGTAAACTTACAGCAAAATACATTTTAAAAATTCCTCAACCTTTTCTTAGGAAACGCGGCAGGCATGACTCCAGTGTGGATTTTGATGGCTTCTGGTGGGCAGGTAAGAAACTGCTGGATACGGTGGGAAGCGTGAAATCTTAGACGTGGTCTTTAAGCCTGTGATGGTTTACAGAGTAGTGGACAGAAGGGATTTCTGAAAATTTATATTCTGAGGCTTAAATACTTGAGGCAATGATTAGCTTAGCACCACAGTATGTTTCATTGTGTACTCTTTGTCTGTTTTCTAGTTGTGTACCAGAAGGATGACAACTACGGCTGTGGTGAGTTACTGAAATTCCCTTGCAAGGGAAAGTTAGGTTGAAAGTCCCCTGAATGTGCCACAATGATGAGAGTTTATTTGCTACTCTTGACTGTGAGGATGACGAGAATTATTACCACCATTATTCTAACTGAGGCACACGAAATGGCTGTTCAGAGAGCGCAGAGATTGCACCTACCTTGACATGAAACTTTCTTCCCAGGTCTTAAAGCTCAAGCTTGATGCTCTATCTATGAGCAGACAGGTGAGAAACCATTTTTTAATTACTATGAATTTTTTTCAAAAAGGGACTAGTGAGTGCCAGGCGGATACTGGTGCTTATATTAGGAACTTCTCCCTTTTCAAATGTTAATCTTTGCGTCCTTTTATTATAATGAATACTAGGGGGAATCTGAAGAAACAGATACTGTGATGGTTGCATAGTTCAACAGATAGGAATCATGAAAGAGAAACCATTTTATCTGATGTATCTGATTTAGTAAAACTTGCTGATAGTAGATGTAAACTACTACTACTAATCTGGTTTCTCTTTGTTTGTAGCCATTAAGCAGACTTGACTGGAAGTTGAAGAGGTAAGTAAAATTTCCAGTGAACTAAACATTGGTGACTGGGCAAACACGACAGAATGCCACTAATGATTTTTGGGTTGCCTTCCAATGCACAGGAAGCAGTCCTACCTTGAAATGTTTGAAAAGTGTACTGAAAGCATTAAATAAAAGCCAGGTCCTTGTCCTTTCTTAAAAACAGCCTGTGTGATGATAAGCAAATGCTGACTGAATATGAAGGTCTTAATTAGCTCTATCTGATTTCAGGCATTTTAAAAATTTGTGGGGCGAAAATTTGTCTTTGGCTATAGAAAACCACTCTTTTATTTCTTAGGTGAACTTGAATCCTTGACCTGTCAAAAGCAGTTGGCCTTTTTGGTGAGTATTAATGGCAAAAACATTGTTATAGAGACTGCTGATGAAGTTGAATGTTTAACTACCAAGCTAATCTGCCTGGTTTGTAATTGCATGTCGAGCATGGTATGAAAAGGATGGAGAGGGTTTTTGCAATGATGTTGAGCAAATGTCTGACCTGAAATTAGCATGTTGACAAGTCTAACTCTGAAGAACCCTTTGACAAAACACTTGAGGATTTAACAATAAGATTGACCTTTTAATGAAAAGGTCTTTTTCCTTACAGATGATGGCTACATGTTTTTTTCTATGGATGACTTCTTTGGGGTAAGACACGAAAACACTCACTACTGGCATTTGGGCTTACATTGTTTCTGAAATGTGCTGGTCCAAGTAGTTGACGTTTGATAGTGTTCTCTGATGGACAAATCAATCTTGCCTAATTATTAAGCAAGGTACTGTTGGTGATGATTTTTATAATAAAACAGATGGGAATCTCTCTGAAAAAGAATGAAGTTTTTAAAAACTGAAACAGTATCTTGAATCAGTATCAATAGTATTTTGAAATCTATTACTACTTATTTTAAAAGTAATTTAATTTCTGCAGGTGTGAAGAGAGGTAGAGACTACGTCCATGCAAGGAACCAAGAGTTCTAACCAAAGGTATGGAAGTCTCAAATTTGGTTTTTGTGTTTTGTGATTTAAAGCCGATACAATGATGAAAACATAGTTCAGCAGACTAACAGTGATGAGCAAATACTGTCTTTCGCTCCTATCTGATGTATCTGGCTACAACAATTCTGTTTTATACCTTTGAAAGTGGAAATTAGTCATATTAGTCTTTGTCTCACTGAAATGTTCAGGATTTGGATAAGTATAATGTAAGTGTCCTATATAGTTAATTTCAGGATTAGGAGTTAACATTTTGATAAGAACAGGCTAAAACTGAGGAAATTTCCATGTCATAACTGTAGACAACACCAGAATGAGTAGTTGATGTTTGATAGTAACTTTTTAGAGCAGTTCAGGTTCACAGCAAAATGGAACAGTAACTTCCTATGTAGCATCCTCGTCTCACTATCAACATCTAGCATGAGATTGGCACGTCAGATTCTGAATCTAGGGCTACAGTCCGTGTGATCACGGCTGAGCTTGTACACTGCGTATTGACTTGCATTGGAGTTAAATCAAGGTGTTGTATATTCTGGGTTTGGCCAAATGTATCATGAGAAAGATTCACTTTGCCCAGAACAGACTCACTGACCTAGAATTTTTTTTGAAAAATGTTAAAATGGGAGAAAGGGCAAATTTTTAAATGAAGATTTTAATGGTATCATATATACAAGGCCATGTTGTAAATGAAAGTCTTTATTGTTCATTTTCAATCAGGCAGATGTTTTGTTGTCCTGAAGATTTCAAGGTAAGTTATTTTCTGGTATTTTTGATGAGTTATAAGGTAACCAGTGATGTGATGATTCTGCCAAATGAATAGAATGATATCAACCAAAAAACCGTTCCATTTTGATTCTGAGGTTACTTTAGCAACAAGTATCACATTTTTTTTTTTCGTTTACTGTGATTTAACATATGGTCGTGTCTTTTCAGGGCATTTATGATACCAGTCAGATAGAACAGGTGAGCCTTGAAAATAACTGTACTGTTTTGTTTAAGAATATGTGATGATCTCAGCCCAACTTGAACTCTCTCACTGATGCCTTGATGATGTTCAAAGATCTGATATTCTTTGTGTATCCCAAATGGCATTAGAATTGAAACATGGAAAGGGGACTAAAAATGGCTTCTCTGTTGTTACAGGCAGCCTGATGGATGCACATGGGATAGAAGAGCAAACAGCTATTAATTGACTGCTGCTCTGCACAGCTTTTGGGATCCTAGCTTCCTGACAAGGGATCAAACCTGTGACTGCTGCAGTGGAAGCTCAGCGCTAACCATTGGACCCCAGGAAATTCTCCAGCTTTCTATTTTAATAAATGTTTATAAATCATTCTGAAGTATGCTCATTTTAATTTCATAAGGTGTAGGTAGGAAAATAGGACACTTGTAATCAAGAAGATCCCATGGCATGTTTTTTGAGATCTTTAAGGTAAATACTGCAGTTGTAACATCCTTCTCTAGAAAATGGATACTGGTTTTGCAGATGTTGGGTGTGAGTGTGGTTCAAGTTAATGAGAAAATTAATTAGTCAGTGAGTTGCTAATTCCTAAATTACCAAGGAAACCATTAGCTCTGGCAACATCCAAAAGTGTAAGTACCTGCTAATCGAATTTAAGCTTTATAATTTGGCACTCAGGTGTGTAGCCACATTAAGTTGGGGTTTAAGTCTTGGTTGCTTGCCAAAACATTTAAGTTCCCAATAGCTAAAATAGCCAAAAATTCAGTTAATATTAGCTTAGCAGTTTGGGATTTATTTCTGTAAAAGGTTGACATTTTTTTTTTTTGGCCACACTGGTTGATCACTGTTGACCCAGGGATCAAACCTGGACCAGGACGGTGAACCTGAGTATACTATATTACATGCAGATTCTTTACTGGCTGAGCCACCAGGGAAGCCTCAAGTCGCATTACCTAGCACTAGGGGTCCACTACAGACCCTCAGATTCAATCCCCGAGTTGGGAAGATACTTTGGAGAAAGAAATGGCAGCCAGCTCCAGTACTGCCAGGTGTGCTCTGGCCCATGGGGTCACAAAGTTGGACAGGACTAAGTGCATATAGTATTACAGTAGGCCCGACGTGGATTTTGAAACTTCAGTTTGAACGTTTATTTCTTGGAATATTCTAGACCATGACAGTTTGAATTAGCCTTAAGATATTCTGGGCATAAAGATATTCATGATGCAGAAAACAATACATTGTAAAGCAATTATCCAATGTCCAGAAGGATCTTACCTGGTGGCCGAGACAGGAAAGAATGCCCTTGCGATTGGGAGATAGAGTTTGAACCCTGGGTTGTGAAGATCCCCTGGGGAAGGAAATGGCAACCCACTCCAGTATTATTGCTTAGAGAATACCCACAGACCATGCTTGACAGTCCATGGGGTCACAGTCAGACATGCCTCGGAGTAAGCAAAGCATGGTTATAACAATTGTTCAACTAAGCTCTTCCATCCATGAGATTTTCCAAGCAAGAACACTGGAGTGGGTTTCCTTAGCCATTGTTAGCTCTAAGATACTGAGAAATAAGTCGTGTTCGGCTCGTGCGATTCCATGGACTCTGCCCACCAGGCTCCTCTGTCCATTGGATTCTCCAGGCAGGAATACCGGAGGGGTAGAGAAAAAACCCCTAAGCAAACAAAGGTATTTTGGGCCAAATTACTGAAACCTCGCTTAGAGTTTACAATTAGCTTGTGTGCTTCAAAACCCTGGTTGTGTTATTTCTGATTTATGATCCCCTGTGTTTCAGCATAAGCCTCTTTTTGCCCTGACAGGACTGAACGACTGATAGCAACATGGCATTGTATGAACCTCTGGGGACTTGGGGTGTGGTGTCTAGGCTACAGTAATTCTTTGGATTTAGGGAGTCACTTGTAACTCATTTTGAGGACAGAAAGACATTATTGTGGTCAGGATTAGGTTCTAAACAGTGAATTGTAAGTTACATTTAGAAAGTAGGTATTGTACTTGTGGGATAAATAAATGTAAAATTGCATTTTCTTAACTAACAAAGGGCATCTATAAATTACACTGAGAAAGGGTAGGCAGAGCTGGACACCTTTCTCATAAGATCTCTGCCAGCAAGGATTTTTCTGGCTCCAGAGTACATCCACAAATGGGAAAAGATAGGGTTAAGGGACAAACTAGGGAAAAGCTCCACCTCCCTGATAAGCTCAGCTGGTAAAGAATCCGCCTGCAATGCAGGAGACCTGGGTTCGAGCCCTGGGTTGGGAAGATCCCCTGGAGAAGGGAAAGGCCACCCACTCCAGTATTCTGGCCTGGAGAATTCCATTAACTGTATAGTCTATGGGGTAGCAAAGAGTTGGACACGACTGAGCGACTTTCACTCAAAAGACCCTGATGCTAAAGGTGGGAGGAGAAGGGGATGACAGGATGAGACAGTTGGATGGCATTAACGACTCAATGGACATGAGTTTGAGCAAATTCTGGGAGCTGATGATGGACAGGGAAGTCTGTCCATGTGTGCTGCAGTCCATGGGGTTCAGAGTTGGACACAACTGGGCAACTGAACAGCGTCATGAAGGACATGCACTCTTCACAGCCTACTGAACATCATAAATTAGACCTGGACAGGTGATTACTGTATCACACTGCTTATGGCAATGTGAGAAAAACAGACTGGAATGTAAGAATATTTGGTATTTATAAATTGTAAATCAAAAGAATGTCAAGGCAAAAGATAAAGTAGAAAACAATCAAGACCTTATTCACATTTTATAAGTCTTTATTTGTGTCAACAGAATGTGTAAAAAAATGAGTAAATTCCAGTGTTCACTTTTCTACATTTGAGGTTGGTTTAAGGTTAATATTTTCAGTTATAATTGAGGAAAATTTGTTCAGGAATTCATGATTATTTTAAAAAATAGAAATATAAATAATAATGATTAGTGAGATTATTGTTTTCCTTTTTACCATAGATGTCAGTTTTAACCTAAAATTATAAAGTACATAGTATTTTAGTATTTTACATAAAGTATTTTACTTTATATACTAAATAGTATTCTATTTCCAGGTGCATAATATTTCATTTAAATAATGCCTGAAAGGTTTTCAGAGCATATTTACTCAAGTTATCTTCCACATATATTTATCTCCTAGGATTCTGACAAGAAGAGAGATTCAGGGAAAGTACTATTTATATTTCATATAGGCAGAAAGGGAGGCCAAGAGAGATTTACACAACTTGTGGGGTAAAGCACTGATTAACATTTGTGACCTTTATTTCAGTGATTTTTTTTTGCTTTATGTCGTGTTGCTTCTCACTATATTACATTGATAGTATAAATGTCATTATCCAGGTTATTTTATAGGATTCTTGTGGTGAAGCTGGTTGCACTGACCCCTCCGTCAACTGACCAGTCTAATGGGGCAAGAATTTTTCCACATTTTTACATGTGATTTGACTACCTCTGTCCTAAGAGAACAGTCTACTATCTGAGTATAAAAAATGTGATTAGAAAATACTATGCCTTTATGTTACTCCAACAAAGAGCCATCTTTCACACCTTTCCAAGTAAAAAGAAACTTTTAAAAAAGTTCCAAATAATCCCAGCATTGCACGCTATCATGAAAACTGGATACCTTTTATCTGTTTATTCATTGAGGTGAAGAATGTAGCCTGGATTTCTTCCATCGAAAAACTTGAAGTCAGATCTGTGGCCGAACTCCAGATCTGATTTTAGCCTTGGGGAAACAAAGGACAAAATTCAATAGCTCAACTTTCTGAACGGCATGGATGATTCGATGAGCTCTTTTCTGTTTCTGCATCCATTGGCCAGGAGACCTGGATGTGATAGGGCTTCAGTTCCTCAGGAGGGATAGAATCTGGGGCATTGCTCATGAGATCGTGCCCCCGGAAGGATTTGGGGAAGGCTATGACATCTCTGATGCTTGGTGCTCCAGTGACAAGGCACATCAGTCTGTCTAACCCTGTAAAATATAAAGTTGATAACTGAGAACATAATCTAAGGTTGAGGGTGACTTAGTTTTTCTTAAAGGTTGTATAAAACAAATAAGAGCCTTTAATAAGTTGCAGCTAATCACAGTTCCCTGGCCTTTTTAGGGAACTTCTGTTTGAGAGGTTCTTTTATCTCATTGTAGAAAAGTGCTCAGGACTAATATTCACATGTGACTGGGATTAATAGTCACAGCAATTAATGAGACCTTAGCAAGTGCTCACTGAAGGCCTAAAAAAAATTAGGTACTGTGCACAGGACTCCAAAAACACAGAAGGAGGTCCCTGTTGTTGAGGGCCTACAATCTAGGTAAGCTGCCTAGAACCTCTCACACTTTTCTTGTTTGAAAAAACTAGCAATGTGAGCAACCTGGGCCATCAGAAAGGCACTGGCATATTCCTAATTTCACATAAGCTGAATACTGTGGAGCAGTACTTTTCATACTCCAATGAACGTGTCTGAGCTTCCAGGGAAGTGAGCAATATTGACTTAAGACTTGTCTAGTTTTATTCTATTAAAAAACATTTTCAAATGCAAATTATCAGTTAACTTTTATCTTTATAACTGGTTAAATATATTTTACAAAATATATCATCAGGGAATCGCCTGGTGGTCTAGTGGTTAGGACTCCATGCTTTCATTGCTCAGACCGGGTTCAATCCCTGGTCTGGGAACTAATATCCCACAAGCCACACAGCATGGGCAAAAAAATATCAAAATGAAAAACACCAAATTCTTTTAGAACTCTTGGGCTCACCTCATACCCTCTTTACTCCTCCACTTCCCCAACCCCACCCTTCCTCATAAACTGAGAGCCCAAATTTGACACTTAGGCAATGGATTGAAACAAGGCTTAAAAAAGGATAGATTGTTTACCTAAGGCAATTCCTCCATGAGGGGGCGCCCCATAATCTAAAGCCTGGAGCAGATGGGAGAGCAATTTCACATCTTCCTGAAATTCAAAAGATAATTTAAATACATACTGAGGGCCCACTAGGTGCCAGAATAATATAATTAGTTGCTAAAGGGAAAATAAAAGTTGAATTTAAAAAGTACCTTTAGAGGCCTATATTTAGCAAGAGAATATGACAAATCAGGGGTACTATAACATGCAGAGAAATGCCTGGGGCTCAGTAAATGCAGCTATTATGCTGATAATGCAGACAGAGTTAAGACCAATTAAGGACATGAGATGTGGCCTCAGAAAAAGGGTGAAAAGGAGGACCTGGTCTTGTCACATGGGCTAAGAGGTGAGGTTATCAGGAAGGCAACAGTGCAGATGCTGCCAGAAGATAAGACAGCTTGTGGGCCAACAAGAGGCTGCTGGATCTGATGACCACGGGCAAGATAGCTTTTATGGGCAATGCCTGTGGAAGTGTTGCAGCTGTGTCTGAAATGGGTCCCCAACCAGACTACAGGTCACAATCAAGTCGGGGAAACTTCAAGGAACAAATGTCCAAATCTCACATCTAGAGCTTTTTTATTTTAATTGGTCTGCTGAGGAAAAGTGAGTGGTTTTCTTGTTTTGTTTTTAATGCTTTACCGGTGATTCTGTTCTAATGTGCACAAGGGCCGAGAGGCACTAGGGTGAATGAAGAGAAGAAGTTCAAGCAATGTATTCTCACTGACATTTTGAGAAGCTTGAAAGGAATGAAGAAAAAACAGAAGTGGTTTCCCACTAGTGGGAAACTAGCGGTTAGGGGTTTTGACTTAAGAGGAGAAAAGTTAAGGGAGTTTGTAAAGTTTTTAAAGCTAGAGTGTTCTGAGTTCTCCAATGCTGTTCCCAAAGTTCCTCAATCTCAAATAACCCACTCCACAAAGTGATCTTTTAGGATTAGACTCTCTTGGACTTCCTGGACCAAAGATTTCCAAGGATTTCTTGGGCCTCCTGAAATCCATCCTAGCCTCCTGAAGAGTCATCAACAAACCACAGATTCTTAGGCTTGCATCTATATAGACTCTTCTGAAAATTCTGATTAACCCACTCTCCGTCATTATCATTAAAATCTACCCCACCTCAAATACTAAGTGACATAAAATTCTTTCAAATCACTCTCCTTTTCTCTAGCAGTATCAATATTTTCAGGACTCCCCTGGTAGTCCAGTGGTTAAGATTCTGTACTTCCACTGTAGGGAGCATGCATTCGATCCCTGGTTGCAGAACTAAGATCTTGCATGCCCTGTGGTGTGGCCAAAACTGCACCCCCCCACCCCCCCAAAACAACACAATTTTCAGCCACTTCAGACTGCATCCATTTTGGAGCAGTGCCGTGATTAGGAGGTTGGGAGCTTGGGTTCAAGAGCAACCCTGCCTGGGCCTGAATCCTGGCGCTGCTTGTTTCTGTGCTATGTGACTTTAGGCTAGGTTCATTAATCTGTTTATCTTTAAAATAAGTAGAATAAGGGTCTTAATTTAAAAAGTAAGTGTGAGGGAACTACCCTGGTGGTCCAATGGTTAAGAATTTGCCTTGTAACACAGAACATGTAGGTTCAATCTCTGGTTGGGGAATTAAGGTCCCACATGCTGCCGAGCAGCTAAGCCCTTGCACCACAAGTACTGAGCCCATGTGTTCCAGAGCCCATGCCTAATGACGGAGAGTAGATAACTATAGAGTCCACAGCTAAGCTGACACAAAAGAAATAATTGTGAGGATTCAGTGTGTCCATGCATATAAGGTACTTAAACAGTGCTTGACATATAGTAGTCACTAAAAAATACCCATTATTTTAATTTATTTTTCAAAGTCTAACACTAAAGGTAGAGAAATAAGCTGACACTATTCTGTAGCTAGTGAATCCTCCATTCATGACAAATTTTAACAAAACAGACAAATATTAGGGTTTTAAAAAAAGGCCAGGTTAGAAGATGATGTTACCTTTAGTACTGTGTCCAGGACGTAATGCTGAAGCTCTGAATTATGAATTCGGATAGAACCACCTCCTATCTCATTGCCGTTTAAAACCAAGTCATAGTGTTGGCTACGGACCTAGAAGATTCAAAGAGCCTTTGTGTTAGAGAAAAATCTCTGGTTTTCTGTTCTGTAGGTTGAAGAAACTGTAGCTACTTAGGGACAATGGCTCAAATCTGACAATTTCTTCTGGGGCTTCTGGAACTGGGTCAGACCATGAAACCTGAAGTTTCCGTATTTCCGTTTAATTTGGAAGTATAGCTATCATACCTTGTGGGGCTCAGTGTAAAGAAGGTGAATGTCACTCGGATGGGGAGCAGTAAATGGGTGGTGGGCTGACTCCAGCTCTTGGGGATTTTCCTCCTTGGGAAGGAAGAGGGGGAAATCCACCACCCAAAGGAAAGAGAACAGAGCGGGGTCACGAAGCACCACTCCTCTTGCTTCTAGAAGGTCAGCACACTCCAGTCGTAATTTTCCCATCAAAGAGCACTGCAAACAGAAGATACAAACGTTAACTGCTGTAACAGAACAGGCAGCAAATGACACATGTGGATTCTAAAGCCAGGCCTTTCTCTGAGAAGTGAAAGTCGCTCAGTTGTGTCCGACTCTTTGTGACCCCATGGCCTATTCAGTCCATGAAATTCTCCAGGCCTGAATATTGGAGTGGGTATCCCTTTCCTTCTCCAGGGGATCTTGCCAACCCAGGGATTGAACCCAGGTCTCCCGCATTGCAGGCAGATTCTTTACCAGCTGAGCCACAAGGGAAGCCTAAGAATACTGGAGTGGGTAGCCTTTCCCTTCTCCAGGGCATCTTCCGGACCCAGGAATCGAACCGGGGTCTCCTGCATTGCAGGCAGATTCTCTATCAATTGAGCTATCCAATTTACAGACGAGACACTCTCTGCCTCTCAGAAGAGAAGGATCTGAGGATGATTTGCGACATTGCTGAGGATGATGGCCACACTCAGCAGATTTGGTGAGTATTTGCTAACACAGTGACTTGAGAACACAGGTACCAGAGCTTGATTAACATAGGTCTGTATCTCAGTTTGGCTACTAACTCCTGTGCACCTTTTCCCATAGTAAAATGGAGATAAAATATCTACTCTAAAGACTGTTGTGAAGATCAAGTCAGATAAGCTCTGTAATATGAACCAGCCATTATGATGAGTATTTCCTTACTGTGCCTGAAGGATTGTGGGGAGGAGCTGATGAGAGGCTGTATACACTTAACATTCAATAAATGTTGGCCATTATTAGAGAGACAGTATGGGTTAGAGGTTACATTAAGAGTGAGACTTCTGGAAACAGATTTTGTGGGTTAGAAGTCAGGGTCCTCCACCTCCTAGCTGTGTGAGTGTGAACAAATTCTTAACCTCTGTGCCTCAATTTTCATAAATGAATTAATTTAAAAAATGACTGTGGTTTCAAAAAAAGTTGTAATTAAATAGCTTTCTTCACTCTTACTGCAGGGAAAGGGAAGGGTAGTAGATTAACTTAGGCTTGTAGATGAACCCTGAAACTATTCCTTTGGAAGAAATAATGATAAATAAGTACAGCACAAATATAAATTAGTAGAATAAACTTGATAAAGTACAAATTAGGCACTATAAAGATATACTATAGTGCAAGGATGACTTTTTATCATGCTTGACATTTACTGTATATTTAGTATATTTTCTTTCTTTTTCTTGGCTGTGCCATGTGGCATCTGGGATCTTAGTTCTCCAACCAAAGACTGAAACTGGTTCCCATGGGGTGGAAGCACAAAGTCTTAACCATGGGGCCACCAGAGAATTCCCTACAGTATATTTCTTTTTAAGTATTTCTTTTTATTTTTTGGCTGCATGGGACATGGGATATTAGTTCCTCGATAAGGGACTGAACCCATACCCACTACATGCATAGAGTCTTAATCACTAGCCCATCATGGAAGTCCCCCCCCGCCACATTATATTTTCAATATTCATGTTTGAGTTTTATACCACACTTTGTATATTTTACAATGAGGGCACAATACAGTCCATAGGGTCACAGAGTTGGACACAACTGAAGCGACTTAGCATGCACACACAAACCACACTTTGTATATTTTACAGTGATCTCTAAAGTTAAATCCACTGTTCCATATATCTCCTGAAGAATGGTGATTTAGCCAGTGTGTGGCAGCGTGTACCACCTGCCAGGTGCTGCTCCTGAGGAAAAAGGATTCTGTTTCAGCTAAGTAGGACCAGGAGTGTCTGCCAACCCAGCAGCCCTTCAGCAGTCTGATCCGTCCCTTCACATTTTCAGAAATGCATTCTGTACAAAAGTTTGGGACTACCAACTTTTCTTAATCTGCGAAACTTCAAAACGGAAAAATTTTTTCACAGTTGTACAATGAGTATCAATAGCCCTCTCTCCACCTAAGTGGCTTTCCTAATCAGCCAAATCTAATCTGTGTGAGCAATGCCAATGGAGGCTGGCAGATGATGCAAAAACTATAGTTTTTACATAATGCATTATAAAATGCCAAAAGACATTTATTAATATAAAAACTGGCCTTCTCTATTGGCGCACTGGATAAGAATCCACCTGCCAATGCAGGGGACACATGGAACTTTATCAATAAGACCAGAATCCTGGTCTGGGAAGATTCCACATGCCATGGAGCAACTAAGCCTGTGCACAACAACTACTGAGCCCGAGCTCTACAGACTGCGAGCAGCAAGAACCAAGCCTGAGTGCTGCAATTACTGAAGACTGCACGCCCCAACTGTATGCTCCACAAAAAGAGAATCCTGTGCAATGAGAAGCCCCTACTGGCTACAACTAGAGAAAAGCCCATGCAGCAACAAAGACCCAGTGCAGCCAAAAATCAATAAAATTATAAAACATATATATAAAACCATGTGGAGCAGCTCCATTTTATGAAATTAACAGTCAATTTCAAGTATGTACGATACACATAGGAGAAGAGAGGCATCATTCAACACCAACAGCACAGAAGCCTGGAGGTAATTTTTCTTACTGCTTTCTTGTGCTCTCCGGCAGTGAGCAGGACCACGTCCTCCTCTTGGGTCTCCAACAGTTTGACGAGCCCCAAGCCTTGCTCCTCCATTATGAACTTAGCAACTGGAGAATTCCAGTTTTCATTGGTTTTCAGGAATATAGGTAAGACTTCCTGATAAAGAAAAAGACTTACAGTTTTTAAAAAGCAGGGGTGATTTATTTTTCCTGTAGTACAAAGATTTCTTGCCTCCAAAAGAAAAAGAAGAGGTTATCTTGAGATTATCTCTATTTCCTCCTTGATACTAAAGGAATCTGAAAAGTAATCTCACCAAAACGAAAAAAAAAAAACCAAAAAAAAAGAAAAAGGAAAGAAGGATGGGAAGGGATGCCAGCAAATAAGAGATTCGTGAAAATTTTTGGCAGGTTGCATGTGAGTGAAATAGGAATGACCAAAGAAGCAAGATGAAGGAAACTCTAGCCTAGAGAACACTGGAGCAGCTTCAGCACAAGAAGGAATTGATATGGCCTAACACGTGGATCGGAGAAGGCAATGGCACCCCACTCCAGTACTCTTGCCTGGAAAACCCCATGGACGGAGGAGCCTGGTAGGTTGCAGTCCATGGGGTCGCTAGAGTCGGACCTGACTGAGCGACTTCACTTTCACTTTTCACTTTGATGCACTGGAGAAGGAAATGGAAACCCACTCCAGTGTTCTTGCCTGGAAAATCTCAGGGACGGGGGAGCCTGGTGGGCTGCCGTCTATGGGGTCACACAGAGTCGGACACGACTGAAGCGACTTAGCAGCAGCAGCAGCAGCAACACGTGGATAAACCCCTATCTTCATCCCATATAAGGAACAAGCTCACTTCTGTCCCCTGCCCGCCCTGTCCCCATCCTCCAGTGAACAAACAATTAAGGGAAACTGTCGTTTGTTCTTGCTCCCCTCTGTTGCAGCAGGGGCCCCAGTAAAGAATTGCCTGAATTTTTTTTTTTTTTTTAAAGAAGGAACTGATCTCACCCTGCAAAATTCTGAGGCACAGGGCCGCCGGGAAACAGGCAACCATCTTGCTGCTCACTCGAAAGTAAACCTAACCATTTACATAGGGCCCTTTAAACAGCTTTTGAAATAGCTCATTCTTAAATATGTGTAACTAATAATCACTACATATTGAATAAGCTATAGCATTAAAAAAAAAAAAAGACCCCTAAGGAAAGAGATAATTTAGGGACCAAAAAAAACTTGAATCTTCAAAGGTATTAAAAAAGATACTTTATCAATAAAACCAGAATAAAATGCAAAGAAGCAAGCAAGAACTAATAGGATATAAAAATATGACTACTTAAATTTCAACAGGAGAGCTGAAGAAATCTTCGTGAAAGAATAAAAAAGACAAAATGATGGAAAGGACATGAAAACAAAAGAGACAGGCAAGTTACAAAGAGAGGTCTTAAGCTTCATATTTAAAAGGCCCCTCAAAGTGTGCAACACACGGAATGTTACTTCCATGTCTTGGTTATTGTAAATAGTGCTGCTGTGATCACTGGGGTTCAAACTAGAGTTTTCCTCTTTTCTAGGATATGCCAGGAGTGTGATTGCTAGATCAAATAGTTAACTCTATTTTTAGTTTTTTAAGGAAAAAAACTCCATACTGTCCTACATATTGGCTGCATCAATTTACATTCCCACCAACAGTGTAGGAGAGTTCCCTTTCCTTCACATCCTCTCTGGCTTTTATTGTTTACATAGACTTTCTGATGATGGCCATTCTGACTAGTGTGAGGTGATATCTCATTGTAGTTTTGGTCTGCATTTTTCTAATAATTGGTCATCTGTATATCTTCTTTGGAGAAATGTCTACTTAAGTTTTCTGCCCAGTTTTTGATTGGGTTCTTTGGTTTTTTGATATTCAGTTGTATGAGCTGTTTGTAAACTTGGAAAATATGCTCTTGGTGGTCACATCATTTGCAAATATTTTCTCCCAGTCCATAGGTTTCCTTTTTGTTTTGTTTATGATTTCCTTTACTGAGCTAACGCTAGTAAATGTGGCCAGGTCCCATTTGGTTGTTTTTACTTTTATTTCTTTTGCCTTGGGAGGCTGATCCAACAAAGAATTGCTACAATTTATGTCAGAGAAAGTTTTGCCTATGTTTTCTTCTAGGTGTTTAAAGGTGTCATGTCTTATATTTTAAACATTCAAGCCATTTTGAGTTTACTTTATTTTGGTGTGACAGTATGTTTGAAGTGTGTTTTTACATGTGACTGTCCAGCTTTCCCAATACCACTTGCTGAAGAGACTGGGTAGTCCATTTTCAATCCATGGAGTTTATATAGTTATGATCAGTGAGTATATAATTCTGTATTCTCCTTTTCTTACAGATCATTATAACCTGAACATTTCCCCTACATTACAAACTTCAAAAAGGAACTTTAATATTTATTTCCTTAATTCTTCCTTAATTAAACCACTCCCATATGATTTCATTTTATTCCTGTAAATAATACTGAGAGGGTAACAGGCAGGAAGGCCAGGGGTCTCCAGCAAGTGTCAGACATTTTTATCTTTCTTAAGTGGCAGGAGGAAAAAAACCTAGTGATATTTTTTTCCTTCTCTATACAAATTTAAAAGGAGGTTTCTCTTAAAATACTGTGTTGCCATAATGACACCTGGTTGCACCTGAAGTTAACTATTCTCAAACCTTGAGATAACCAATGCATTTTTCTATGGAAATATTTGTCTTAAGCTATGCTAATGTGTTATGCATTTATCCCAAACTCTGTCTTCAAGTCGGTTCTCTCATGGCTCAGAACCTACTTGAAAAACCAGTATATTATACTCAGATATCGTCGCCCTAATCTATGTAAACGAAACTATTTGTATGGTAATCTGTCCTTCTACAAGATTCAAGTTAATCATTTTATGGCCCAGGATGAACCATTTGGTGCCAAGATTATCCCAAAATGCATCTTATGGGTTAGGGGCCTGGTGCCATTCTGAGTTTTAAGACATTCCTTTCTTTCATTAACAGACTGCTAGTGACTATATAACATCCAGCTGAAGACTAGCAGCTGGGTACTCTTTCTGCCCCCTTCTGATGCCTATGTCAGAAGCTTTCTCTATCTCCTTTATACTTTAATAAAACTTTATTACACAAAAGCTCTCAGTGATCAAGCCTCGTCTCTGGCCCCGGATTGAATTCTTCTCCTCTGGCGGCCAAGAATCCCGGCGTCTTTTCATTCAACAACAACCTTTCAATACTGTCTATAAGTGTCCTCATATCCAAGATCCTTCCTTTAAGGTATAGAAAATTACTGACTCAAAGAGCATGACTATTTTTAAAGTTATTGATTCCAAAATGATTGAGGCAATTCATACTTCCAGTGACAGTGTAAGAATGCCCATTTCCTGCTCCTTTTCCTCTAGATTTTAGTGTTACCGTTCACCAAGCCAAGAACACAAAATATATCTAAGGACAGGTATATTCAGAATTTAAAAAAAGGGTATGGGAAGAATAATGAATATTGGCTTTCTTTCACACTAACCATGCTTCATTTAAACCTTGGGCCCACTAAACCTTGGGCTTTATTTAATCTTCCCAACTGCATTAAAGTACTATTATTTATTTTAAAAGGCTATGGTTGAAATTTGCATTCTGATTAATGGTAAATTCATCTAAGTTGGAGTCTTGGAGTTATATCCAGGGGTAAGATTAACTTTCAAAAGAAAAAGAAGAAAAGTAGAAGACTGATCTGAAATAACAAACCTCTCAAGACTAATGATAGCATAAGAGTACAAGCAATTAATAGTTAAAATATTGAATCCCTAAAAGAAAGGAAAAAACCTGCTCCTTACCTCATTAAAATGGTCAGCTGCAAATTTTCTAATGGATTCAATGTCCTTCCTTTTCAAATATTTCTGATGAAAGAAAAAGTAAATTCATCAATATGATAGCCTCACAAACATGTCAATGAAATGGGAAAGAAATATATTTTGTGTCTTTCCATTATAATATAAGGTTCAATAAAGATTTAATTTCTATTGTCAAATGACAAAATTTTAAGGCTTGTTTCAGGTGTATTCTTTCTAATTATGCAGGTCTCAATGGAAACAGCTGTGAATGTATTCCACAGAAGACTGTGCATACATAATATGTTCAAAATGTATCTTTACAACTGAATTGTGAAAGATCAACAAAATCAATAAGAAGGCTTGGAATTTGATTATTTCAGGTCACTTAAAATTCTTTATATCTTATTTCTTTAAATTATCCCAATGTGTTTCTAAGTGAGATACTATGGCTCTCATCATCAGTAATACTCATGGAGCTCAGGTACGGGAGATATAAAGAGGTTTACATGGCTCATGACCCTTCTAATCTACCTGGGAAAGAATGGATATACTCAAATTGGGATAAATAATATCAAGCAATATATGTTATACTGAGCTTACCTGGACACATTCAATATATCTGGACTAGAGTATGGGCACCAAATTACTTTCCACTGAACATATGAAGTGAATAAAAAGTAATGGTACTGAATTCTTATACTCATTTTAAATATACTAATATGCTTATATATTCAACTGAGTAGTCTTTCAAAATAGTCATCCTATTCAAAATACATTTGGAATTCCTCTTCCTAAATTATTTCCAAAGCAGATGTGCTAACTACATAAAAAAGACACGTCCCATTACTAAAGAGCCCATGCTTAACCAACCCAACAATTCTCCTACTCTCATTTCCACTCCTTTTGCTTTTCATAGCTCCACCTCCTTTCTCTTCCCATTATTAATACAATAGATCCCAGAGCCTCAGAAAACCCGAACCAACAAGCAATGGCTATGCTAAAATTGATACAGAACTGGGAGCCTTTGGACAAACTGAGGCTGGAAACAGAAAAATAATCCCAAAGGAAGTACAGAACTTTACAGCATTAAAAAGAAAAATAAAAGCACTAGACCTTGAGAGTGTAAACTCAAATTCATAAGGTTTTATCATTCTCTCCTTATAGTTCTAGAGACACTCAGTTCAGTTGCTCAGTCGTGTCCGACTCTTTGTGACCCCATGGACTGCAGCACGCCCGGCCTCCCTGTCCATCACCAATTCCCAGAGTTCACCTAAACTCATGTCCATTGAGTCGGTGATGCCATCCAACCATCTCATCCTCTGTTGTCCCCTTCTCCTCCTGCCCTCAATCTTTCCCAGCATCAGGGTCTTTTCAAATCAGTCAGCTCTTTGCATCAGGTGGCCAAAGTATTAGAGTTTCAGCTTCAACATTAGTCCATCCAGCGAACACCCAGGACTGATGATCTCCTTTAGGATGGACTGGTTTGACCTCCTTGCTGTCCAAGGGACTCTCAAGAGTCTTCTCCAATACCACAGTTCAAAAGCATCAATTCTTTGGTGCTCAGCTTTCTTTACAGTCCAATTCTCATATCCATACATGACTACTGGAAAAACCATAGTTTTGACTAGACGGACTTTTGTTTGCAAAGTAATGTCTCTGCTTTTTAATATGTTGTCTAGGTTGGTCATAACTTTCCTTCCAAGGAGTAAGCGTCTTTTAATTTCATGGCTGCAATCACCATCTGCAGTGATTTTGGAGCCCAGAAAAACAAAGTCAGCCACTGTTTCCACTGTTTCCCCATCTATTTGCCATGATCTTCGTTTTCTGAATGTTGAGCTTTAAGCCAACTTTTTCACTCTCCTCTTTCACTTTCATCAAGAGGCTCTTTAGCTCTTCTTCACTTTCTGCCATAAGGGTAGTGTCATCTGCAAATCTGAGGTTACTGATATTTCTCCCAAGCAGTCTTGATTCTAGCTTGTGCTTCATCCAGCCCAGCAATTCTCATGATGTACTCTGCATATAAGTTAAATAAGTAGGGTGACAATATAGAGCCTTAACGTACTCCTTTTCCTATTTGAAACCAGTCTGTTGTTCCATGTCCAGTTATAACTGTTGCTTCCTGACCTGCATACAGATTTCTCAAGAGGCAGGTCAGGTGGTCTGGCATTCCCATCTCTTTCAGAATTTTCCACAACTTATTGTGATCCGTATAGTCAAAGGCTTTGGCATAGTCAATAAAGCAGAAATAGATGTTTTTCTGGAACTCTCTTGCTTTTTCTATGATCCAGCAGATGTTGGCAATTTGATCTCTGGTTCCTCTGCCTTTTCTAAATCCATCTTGAACATCTGGAAGTTCACAGTTCATATATTGCTGAAGCCTGGCTTGGAGAATTTTGAGCACTACTTTGCTAGCGTGCGAGATGAGTGCAATTGTGTGGTAGTTTGAGCATTCTTTGGCATTGCCTTTCTTTGGGATTGGAATGAAAACGGACCTTTTCCAGTCCTGTGGCCACTGCTGAGTTTTCCAAATTTGCTGGCATATTGAGTGCAGCACTTTCACAGCATCATCTTTTAGGACTTGAAACAGCTCAACTGGAATTCCATCACCTCCACTAGCTTTGTTCATAGTGATGCTTTCTAAGGCCCACTTGACTTCACATTCCAGGATGTCTGGCTCTAGGTGAGTGATCACACTATCCTGATTATCTGGGTCATGAAGATCTTTTTTGTATAGTTTGTGTATTCTTGCCACCTCTTCTTAATATCTTCTGCTTCTAAAGACACTATTAGACTCTATATGACAAATTACATTTTTATTTAAAGAGAATGTTTCTCTCTGAAGCTTAAACATGCCAATGTTGAACATATTTACTTCCCAAATACAGATTCTAGAGAAGACATAGAATTGGCTCCACTTACTGCTCCTTTACGGATACATATGGCTTTGACAGTTCCTTGGGGTTTACTAAGGGCATCTTGGAGAAATCCAACTTCTGTGTTTCTGAACATGTCACTGATATCTACAATCTGGAAAATAGAACAGAAGAAGGTAACTCAACGTGAGGTCATTTTTATCACAAAACCTTTTACAAACAAGATTTTAAAGAGGAGAATAGATCTTAACATTTACAGAGCACGTTCATCCAGTGTTTACTGCAGGTTGGGCACCATAAAAATGTTAAGGTACTAAGGTATCAGTAATAGTTCATTTCATCTGTACAATGAGAGTATGAGGTAGGCCCTCTTATTATCCCCATTTAATAAAGAGGAAACCAAGGCACAAAGAAATGACTTGCCCAAGATAACACAGCCAGTAAGTAGCAGAGCCAGAATTTAACTTAGGCAGCCTAACTTAAGAAGAACGACCATTTCATATTACAAAAGAAACAAGGAGTAGTTAACCTGGCTGCTGTAAGCAGGTAGGTATAACTTTTTCTGTTACATTTTTTTCATTATAAGAATTAAGTGCTGCCTATTTGTGGACCAGGCAGAATTCAGTTTCTAAGGAATCTACACTGAGAACCAAGATAAATGTCATCAGCATTACAGCAATGAAGAACTGTTGCTCTCTAAGAGAAAATAAAAAGTGGCTTCCTAAGGGAAACTGCTCTGCGAATAAACATTTCCCATGTTTGAGCTCTTTATAGACCAGGGAAAGAGAATAAATAACCCTTAATCATTTGCCTTCCAAGTCCATTTTAGCTTAAGAAAAATTCAAGAGGAAAGAGTAAGTTTTTTTTTCTTTCAAGTTACCATTCACATCCATATAACTAATAACTTGTCAGTAGGAAAAACCTTGCTCTTGAAAATGGATCTTGGAACACAGTAGATAGAGAAAAGGTATTGTAATGTTACTGCTGCTGCTAAGTTGCTTCAGTCATATTCGACTCTTTGCGACATCATAGACGGAAGCCCACCAGCTTCCCTCGTCCCTGGGATTCTCCAGGCAAGAACACTGGAGTGGGTTGCCATTTCCTTCTCTAGTGCATGAAAGTGAAAAGTGAAAGTGAAGTCGCTCAGTCGTGTCTGACTCTTCGTGACCCCATGGACTGCAGCCTACCAGGCTCCTCCGTCCATGGGATTTTCCAGGCAAGAGTACTGGAGTGGGGTGCCATTGCCTTCTCCGATTGTAATGTTAACATGCTATTATTCTCTCTTGCTGTCGCTGGGTAACAACAAAAGTAACAAGCTAAGAGAACAGCAAAAAATATGATACAACAGTGTAACTGGTTGTAAAGGTTAAAGTGGTTCAAAATTGACTACAGGACCATTTGGGGGCGGAGTCCTGGGAAAAGTGAAGAAAAGTACCTTCATCCCAAAGCGAGTGTCAGGTTTATCGGTTCCATAGCTGGCCAGTGCCTCAGCAAAAGGCATAGAAGGAAAAGGGACCACCAGAGGATCTTTGTCACTGGGCCACGAATACTGGAGCAAGCCCTCAATTAGACTCTGGACGCCCGTCTGGTCTACAAAGGACATCTCTATGTCGATCTGAAACCGAAACAACATACGGAAACTAACTTGAAGAGCCACCGTATTAATAAAGACATACACAGTTATGTATTCCTCTTGTTTCAAGTTACCATTGGATTCTGTTCTTACTACGTGGGGGAGCAGGTTAAATATTGTAGTATGTCTGTTTTGTGCCAGGCCCTGTGCTAATGCTCTACATACATCCAACTGTTAGTGCCCACAACTATCCCATGGCTGAAGGCTCAGAGAGGCTAAGTGACTTCTGAGTGTGTGCAGTTAAACTGTATTTGATCTTAATGTCTGTCCATCTCTAAATCTTACGGCTTTTGTGCTTCACCTACACTGGTTAATATGATATAACATAGAAACTAAATCATAATAGCTTTGTTCACACTGACTAGATCTGTTTACAGATTAAATGTCAACACGAGAAATTGTTGGTTTTAGTGCACAAGAGATTTTTTTAAAAGAACTTTATCATATCATGATCATTGAAACACTTTAGGAATCTGTTCATCCTTAGTTTATGACCATATTCTTTTTCTTTTAATTTATTTTTTAATTGAAGGATAATTGCCTTACAGAATTTTGTTGTTTTCTGTCAAACATCAACATGAGACCATATTCTTTGTAAATGGATCAAAAATTAAATAATTAATGCCTTAACTACAGGTTGGTTTAATTAAATATCTGATAGATAAATGGAATGAGAAGAAAGTATAATTTCTGTCCACATTCTTGGGTGTAGCAAGGCTGAATCAATAAGAGGCGAATGAATATAAGTACCTGAGTAAATTCGGGCTGTCTGTCTGGTCTTGAACCTTCGTCTCGGTAACATCGGGCAACCTGAAAATATCTACAATTGGAAAACAGCATTAATTCAGTCAGGATTCTAGAAACACACACACACTTTCCCCTAATAGTTCCTGGCAATGTAGGCTATGAAATAATACTACTACTAAAGCAACGCAAGAAACTGTAAAATCCTTAAGATGCTCTAACCTACTCCGACATATGGTTGACCCACGAGAAGTTAACTACTCTGTATATTTTCTTAAAAACATACAATGGCACCTTTGGATGTCCAAATATTAGACTGACACACAGGACAGTCCATGCTTCTTTATATACATACTCTTTTGCTTCAGCCAAACTGAAATACCCACTGCTCCATGAGTACACTTGAGCCTTCCTGGGCTATGCTGTTCCAACTTTCATTTTCACCTGCTGAAATGCAGCTCTGTCCCAGAAGGCCTAGATCACAAAGTTTTTAATGATATTCCCCAAAACAATATAATTTCCAACTACTTAAGGCAACCAGTCTGCAACTCTCAGCATACTTATTTTTGGTTTACGTCACACTTGGTTTTATTATCCTGTTTTGTCTTAGATTCATCAGCTCAAGAGCAAAACCTATTCTTTTTTGTTTTTAACCCCTTGTCCCATCTATTAGCATAGAACTTTGTACATAATGGACACTGAATAAATCTTTACATAATAACTACACGTTTTTAGGGTATTTTACAAGTATTTTCCAAACTCTCATACATTTTCGAAACTTCTTTTGAAAGATTAGACAATTTTGTGTTTCCTTTCCCCTCTTTCCCTTTTTTCTGACCACTGCTAGCATAAAGAAAGCTCACCTGTCTAGACCACCAACCATCAGAAGCTGCTTAAACTGTTGAGGACTCTGAGGGAGAGAATAAAACTTCCCAGGTTCCCTGGATGGTATTACAAACTCTTTTGCACCCTTTGAATGAGAGAGAGGGAGTGCAGAAATATTATTAAAAAAACATATCCAACAACTGGTGGAAGTCGTTCCTCAATGAAATCAACTAAAGAGTAAAGTTCCCACAAATGACAGTTCATTTCTGACTCATCCTTCAGTCCCCAAAAGGTTGGCACATAGTAGGCTTTAAATAATGTTTGTACATATTAAGTATAATAATATTTGTACATATTAAGTATACTTAATATTCAGTTCAGTTGCTCAGTCGTGTCTGACTCTTTGAGACCCCATGAACCGCACGCAGCACGCCAGGCCTCCCTGTTCATCACCAACGCCCAAAGTCCACCCAAACCCATGTCCATTGAGTCGGTGATGCCATCCAACCATCTCATCCTCCGTCGTCCCTTTCTCGTCCTGCCCTCAATCTTTCCCAGCATCAGGGTCTTTTCAAATGAGTCAGCTCTTCACATCAGGTGGCCAAAGTATTGGAGTTTCAGCTTCAACATCAGTCCTTCCAATGAACACCCAGGACTGATCTTTAGGATGGACTGGTTGGATCTCCTTGCAGTTCAAGGGACTCTCAAGAGTATTCTCCAATACCACAGTTCAAAAGCATCAATTCTTTGGTGCTCAGCTTTCTTTATAGTCCAACTCTAACATCCATAATGACTACTGGAAAAACCATAGCCTTGACTAGACAGACCTTTGTTGGCAAAGTAATGTCTCTGCTTTTGAATATGCTATCTAGGTTGGTCATAATTTTCCTTCCAAGAAGTAAGCATCTTTTAATTTCCTTGCTGCAATCACCATCTGCAGTGATTTTGGAGCCCCCCAAAATAAAGTCAGCCACTGTTTCCCCATCTCTTTGCCATGAAGTGATGGGACCGATGCCATGATCTTAGTTTTCTGAATGTTGAGCTTTAAGCCAATTTTTTCCCTCTCCTCTTTCACTTTCATCAAGAGGCTCTTTAGTTCTTCTTCACTTTCTGCCATAAGGGTGGTGTCATCTGCAAATTTGAGGTTATTGATATTTCTCCCAGCAGTCTTGATTCCAGCCTGTGCTTCCTCCAGCCCAGCGTTTCTCATGATGTACTCTGCATATAAGTTAAATAAGCAGGGTGACAATATACAGCCTTGACGTACTCCTTTTCCTATTTGGAACCAGTCTGTTGTTCCATGTCCAGTTCTAACTGTTGCTTCCTGACCTGCATACAGGCTTCTCAAGAGGCAGGTCAGGTGGTCTGGTATTCCCATCTCTTTCAGAATTTTCTACAGTTTATTGTGATCCACACAGTCAAAGGCTTTGGCATAGTCAATAAAGCAGAAATAGATGTTTTTCTGGAACTCTCTTGCTTTTTTGATGATCCAGTGGATGTTGGCAGTTTGATCCCAACTTAGTATTATGCTTTTTGAGATGAATGCCCAATTGTGTTACTAGTTAAAAGTTTTTTGTTTTTTTTAATTTGGAATCCTGTTTATTTATTATTTTTGGCTGTGCTGGATCTTTGTTCTATGTGGTTGTTTTCTCTAGTTGCAGCAATCAGGAGCTAGTCTCCAGTTGTGGTGTGCAGGCTTCTCATTGCAGTGGCTTCTCTAATTGCAGAGCATGGGCTCAGGGTGCACAGGCATCAGTAGGTGTGCTGCATGGGCTCAGCAGTTTCAGTACATGGGCTTAGTTGTTGCACGGCACGTAGAATCTTTCTGGACCAGTGATAGAATCCGTGCCCCAGCACTGGCAGGCCGATTCTTCACCAAGGGACCAGGAGGGAAGTCCAACTAAAAGGATTTTGGGCATCAGTTCCTATGCAAGTAATTCTTAATTGCTTATCTAAACTTAAACTATAATTTTATAAGTCCATGGATTGTATAAATACCAGTGTTTGGAAATGTCAATTCTTAGTGAACATGTGATTTAGTTTTAAAGAACAAATTCATTATTGATTGGTAGCTATAAAGCTCAATGGAAAGAAAATGATATAGGATTAAAACATTCTGACTAAAAGTATTAACCCATATTATTTTTTCAACTCTAAAAACACCTAGTTAATGTGACCATCCTAAGGCAGTAAAATAAAAGAAATAGAACTAAGGCAATATAAAAGCAAAGTGGTCTAGTTTCATAACCAGCAGGACATTATTAGTAGGCTGACTTAAGGAATATACATACCCCTGGAGTCCTCTTGAATAATGTTGGTGTTTCTACATCCACAAAACCTAAAAAAGAGAGACATGTCAGAATTTAATAGATGGGAATTTACCAAACATGAATTTACCAAGTACTGTCCAACAAATCTGAGGCTACCATTTAATTAGGAATTTTGACTGTAATTGAGTTACCAAGCACATTAATGCTGGTTTCTACCAGTTCAAGAGGGAAGCTGAAGATTTTCTATTCTATTCATAAAGTTTGTACTCTTGTCCTGAAATAATTCTGTTGACGGATTCTTGTGTATTGAACTGTTCTGGTTTTCCTGTTCTGCTAGCATAGCAAATATAACACAAATATAGTAGAAAAAAGTCCAGGACTGATTGAAAAGTCTAGTTTCATTCACATGACATTTCTTCTTCTTCTTCTTTTCTTAAATTTTATTTAATTGGCTGCCTCAGGTTTTAGTTTGGGCATGTGGGATCTAGTTTTCTGACCAGAGATCAAACCTAGGCCCCCTGCTTTGGGAGTGCAGTCTTAACACTGAATCACCAGGCAAGTCCCTCATGTGACATTTCTGAGCTCCCAATAAATGATGTATAAGCATGAGAAACAACTAAGAAAACTTACAGATAAAAACCAAAGGGCTGGTCCACCTCAATGTGATGGGCAATATATAGCCGATATACACAGGCACTATCACCTTGAAAAGTCTATATTTATGACCCAGGTTCCAAATAGGAAAAGGAGTACGTCAAGGCTGTATATTGTCACCCTGCTTATTTAACTTATATGCAGAGTACATCATGAGAAATGCTGGGCTGGATGAAGCACAAGCTGGAATCAAGATTGCCGGGAGAAATATTAATAACCTCAGATATGCAGATGACACCACCCTTATGGCAGAAAGTGAAGAGGAACTAAAAAGCCTCCTGATGAAAGTGAAAGTGGAGAGTTGAAAAGTTGGCTTAAAACTCAACATTCAGAAAACGA
The DNA here is from genome assembly GCF_029378745.1 of Bos indicus. Taxonomy (NCBI): domain Eukaryota; kingdom Metazoa; phylum Chordata; class Mammalia; order Artiodactyla; family Bovidae; genus Bos; species Bos indicus. The sequence goes on along the minus strand of NC_091775.1, from coordinate 56,017,092 downwards.
AGATCATGGCATCTGGTCCCATCACTTCATGGGAAATAGGTGGGGAAACAGTATCAGACTTTATTTTTCTGGGCTCCAAAATCACTGCAGATGGTGACTGCAGCCATGAAATTAAAAGACACTTACTCCTTGGAAGGAAAGTTATGACCAACCTAGATAGCATATTCAAAAGCAGAGACATTACTTTGCCAACAAATGTCTGTCTAGTCACGGCTATGGTTTTTCCTATGGTCATGTATGGATGTGAGAGTTGGACTGTGAAGAAGGCTGAGCGCTGAAGAATTGATGCTTTTGAACTGTGGTGTTGGAGAAGACTCTTGAGAGTCCCTTGGACTGCAAGGAGATCCAACCAGTCCATTCTGAAGGAGATCAGCCCTGGGATTTCTTTGGAAGGACTGATGCTAAAGCTGAAACTCCAGTACTTTGGCCACCTATGCGAAGAGTTGACTCATTGGAAAAGACTCTGATGCTGGGAGGGATTGGGAGCAGGAGGAGAAGGGGGCGACAGAGGATGAGATGGCTGGATGGCATCACTGACTTGATGGACGTGAGTCTCAGTGAACTCCTAGAGTTGGTGATGGACACGGAGGCCTGGTGTGCTGTGATTGATGGGGTCGCAAAGAGTCGGACACGACTGAGCAACTGAACTGAACTGAACTGAGGGAACTAAATTATGCTTTATGTTACTAAATTATGCTCTAGGATAAAACACATGGAAATTATTGTTTCTTTCCTTACCATGTAGATTACAGAGATATTCCCGCATTTTCATGACCATCTGGGATCTCAGTCGCAGGTTATACTGCATTTGGGCACTACGCAAATCTAAGTAGCGGTACTGCAAACGAAGAGTCTCTGTTTTCTAAACAAATGTAAAGATTTTTATGTTTAAATATGCTTCAAATGTTAAAATATTTCAAATGTTTCAATCATTAAAAAGGTATTAACTTCAGACACAGACTGAATTTTCAAAAACTTTAGCTCTATCTTTAGCTTCTACCAGTTGTATATACACCAGCATCCTTAATTCTCACAATTTCTAGGCTTGTTACTAGTACAGATTTTACATTTTTCAGGGAACCACACTTCACTGACTGAAATTTATCTACTTTTCTAAACTTGTATCCATTCATTTCCGGCCCCCCCCCCTTTTTTTCTTTCTTGACCACACCATGGGGCTTATTGAAATCTCCGTTCCCCAACCAGGGATTGAACCTGGGCCATGGCAGTGAAAGGATTCTGGAATCCTAACCACTAGGTCACCGGGAACTCTCTATCCATTATTCATTTTTAAGCCTGGAGTTTGGTCTTGAAAAAACAGAAAAAGTAAAGATTTCAAAGATTATTAAAAAATCAACAGCAGAGCCAAAAACAGCCACGACTTTTCACCTGAATGGGAGAAGTGAAATGAAGGGAACAGAGGACGACGCTACAACTGTACTGGTAGGAACATAACAAGGAGGTCTGCTTATTTTTTAAGATGGTAAATCTTTGCCTCCCTCTTGTGCTGACAACTTTTTTTAAAAAGTCCTTTCCCCAGAATAGGTTATTTCTTTGATACTAAAATAGAAATAGAAGAACCGTCTGCACTTCTCTTTTTAAGAGCTTATAGCTGGGGGAAAACTGTACATTTCCTCCCTGCCCCCCCCCCCCCATAACAAGGTCAACTCTGTACTTATATTGCTTTTTCTAATTAAAATATTAAGTATTGGGAACTCAAATATAAGACAAAGTGGCCATACAATTTAAAAATGTATGTTTTATAGGTTAGTTTACAAATTAGGTATTATACAGGTAGCTATAGATTATTTGTGACAACTGTAGATAATTGTCACAAAGCTGAAAAGTAGCTGGGCTTACATATTCAGGGCTATCTAGCTTTCTCAAAGAATATCCTAAATTAAAGTAATAATATTTGTATGATTTATGAACATTTTATCATTGTTAGAGGCTTAAACTTAACATGTGCATTGCTCAATATATGCCATTTGGCCATTCCAATGGTAGATACAAATTTCCCTTCAAAATGTAAAACCATAGCAACAAAAAAACTTGAACAAAATGACACTGAAGTCTTAAAGAGAACCATGTTTCCAACTGTCTGAACAAAAATTCTAGCTTAATGAAATGTTGATATTTAAGAACAGTTTACCAGGAAATTATAAAATTAGAAGAATATTCATGACATAGCTATAACAGAATGCTTAATTTCGTAGAAAAACTTTTTCTTAAAATTCCAAAAACACTTTGCTGGTTACCAGCATTTTCTAGACACTCTATTTTATTAGTAACAGAAGATGGCACCTTCATAAAGTCCTTAATTTCAAAGGGCAGCTTCTTGCAGGAATTCAGAAGTTTAGCTGTCTTAACTTTGATTTCAATCTCACCTGTTGGCATTTTCTTAAAGAGAGAGAAAAGACCTGTTTTAAAAATCATTCAATCAATCATGTACACAATGAATATTTATGAAATGCAAGCATTTATTTACATATGTAAAACGCATGGGATGCTAATAGTGCATAGTCTAAAACATAAATGTCTGTGTATGACTGATGTTCTTATGCATCTTTGTGGCTGACGAGCTCATTAACAAATGTCTTAACATGCATGTTTATTTAGGTGCTTATGTTCGCAGTGATGATTTTTAAATCTGTAGGTTCATCTGTAGAACCTGCAGAGCTTTAGTGCTAGATATCTAATAGATACACAGTCTCTGTTGCTTGAATGTGTTGATTGTGCAAATGTACACAGGTAAAATTTAAATAGACGGTTTCTAAATTACTAACTGGATTCTTTTGTCCTGGAGGTCGGGAAATTACTGTCCCAGACACTTGCACCACAGATTCCATGGGAGCTTCACATAAAATCTTCTTCACCGAAGCAGCAGACTACAGAGTAAGAGGGAAAAACAGTTCCAACAAACAAGTGAACTTAAAGAACTCTGCAGCAACTAGATTATGGCTTAGAAAAATGTTAATACTCATAGCTTAATTACCATAAATACCAGGGCTGCCGTTAATGACTTTATTAAAGAATTTGGTTAAAAAAAAAAAACAAAAACTTGATAAATTGAATCCCCATTTTGATGCCATATAACCGAGCATATAAAACTATTAGTTAAGAATTAAATTTGTTTTTCCTTAAGAGAAACTAAGAAGAATGATTAATGCAAACAAGCCCCACATACTTTAAAGGCAACTGTCTCCAAATTTTTTTTCCTTAATAGAAAGTAAGAAGAATGATTAATGCAAACAAGCCCCACATACTTGAAAGGCAACTGTCTCCAGGGTTAAACTTAGGGACAGTTAAATCTAGGAGCAATGAAAGACTTCTCCTAGGTTAGCTATGCTCATCTCTGATATCTGAAAGATAACCCATGACTCTTTACTTAATTCAAACATTAACAGCTGAGTAAATCTTATTTTTCTCAGGCATATAAAAATTTGTAAATATTACCACATTATAAACCAATTGGCCAAGAAGCATGGCGAGAATTATCTAATTTTAATGGTAATTACTTCTGGAGCAGGTAGTACTTCATATGGCTCAATCTCAAAGGGTACAAACAGATCTACAGTGAAAAGTCTCTCTCCTATCTTTTCCCTCCACCCCTTAATTCCCCTCCTCAATGTTATGTGTCGTTTCAGGTATATTTTGTAACACACACACACACACACAGACACACACACGCCCTTTTAGTACAGATAATATCACTCTACATGCTCTTCTGTATCCTGTTTTCATATCTAACAATACAATTTGGATTTTTTCCCGTATTAGTATATAAAGAGCTTCTTCCAGCTTTTCCTTGCTGTGAGGATGTACGTTAATTTTTATACCAGTCTCTTATTGGGGAATATCTAAGTTATTCCCAACTTTCAATTAAAAACAATTCAGCAGTGAATAATCTGGTATTATATTTGTGTCATTTTGCATCTATGTTAGTCTGTTTGTAAGATAACTTTAAGATAATTGATTGGAACTGGAATGAATGGTTCAAAGAATATATGCATTTATGATTTTGATATTGCCAATTGCCCTCCATAGTGCTAGTGCCAACTTGTACTTCCTCCAGGAATGGATGAGCATTTATTTTCCCAAACACTGTGTGTTGTCAATCTAATGCATCAAAAATAACAATTCTGTATAATGTTTTTTTTTGCCATGTTGCATGGCTTGCAGGGTCTCAGTTCTTCAACCTTGGGCCATGGCAGTGAAAGTCTGGAATCCTAACCACTAGGCCACCAGGGAATTCCCCAATTCTGTGCAATTTAATTCACATTTTTCTGCCTATGAGTAAAGTTGGCAAATTTTCATATGTCTACAGACATATAAAAAAACAGCCATTTATATCTTCTTTTCTATAGATTTTATGTTCATATTCTGCATTCATATTTCTACTGGATCACTGGTCTTAAAAAAATGTTTTTATTGATTTGTAGAAGCCTTTATGTATTAGAGAAATTAGTCCTTTGTCTGTAACATGAATTGTACATATTTTTTCCCAGTTTGTCATCAGTCTTAATGCTGCTTACAGTAGTTTTAACAAAAACCTCAAGCACACTGATCCAACATGCTTTGTTTCAAAGCATCAAAGAAACTTTCAGGTAATAGGAGGACCTTTCTATTACCTCATCCTGGGGAATGACAACTTGAACAAGTCCATGGAAATCTCTTAGGACCAGGAAGATATTTTGCCTGATTAATGAATAAAATGAACATATTAGGATAAAATCTCTGAGACCAAAATTTAAGCAGGCAAAACAAACTAAACAAAAAGCCCATGCAATTTCTCACGTTCTTTTTTTATAATAAATACTGTGCTTCATAGCTATCTATATTCATGCAATTATCTATGTAGGTTATTAAGGAAAAAACACTTTTTTCATTTGCAATATCAACTTTTATTAGCTGTATGTACAGCTTACGAATAATATCCAGATGAGTTATTAATAAAAAGGCAGATTTTTAAAAATTTTATTAGCTTAAGTCTTTATAAGAAAATTTAACTAAATTTGGAAACCTTGCACATATTAAAATCCAAAAGTAATATTTTAGGATATTAGAGACATCTGATTGGTCATTTCTTTAAATGCAGCAATATAAAATCTTACCTTTTTCTAAATATAAGACTCAAAGACATGTGTTTGAGCAAACCCTGGGAGATAGTGAAAGACAAGGAAGTCTGGCATGCTGCAGTCCATGGGGTCGACTTAGCAACTGAACACTACCACCAAATATGAGATGCAATCTAAAATTTTCTAAAAGAGGTCTAATACTAACTTAAACCTCTACAAACTATCAAAAGGTCCCCAAATCCCAATATTATAGCATTCAACCTACATTTCTCACGTTTTTAGTACCAAGAAGAGGTACAGAAAAGCCTCCTCAGATTTTCATTTCAGGAGATAGAAGTCACCAAAGGTCTGGGTCAAATATCCACCCAAAGGGGACATATTTTTTAGGAAAGTCACACAATCTATGTATTTTGGAGCTCTTCATTGTGAATTACTGTGCTATTCACATATGTTCTAGAAATAAAGAGCCAAACAACAAAAAAATGGACTCAACATCAAGGAATCATTGTTCATATTTTTAGGCCTTTCTCTACCTAAATTTAGAATAAAATATGCTTTTTTATGCTATTGATGCTTATCAGCTTACCCAATTACTAGTTCTAGGAACTCTTCAATCTTAGTAAATCTAGAGACATTTCTGTCCTCTGGTAGATCACACTTCATTATTATACGCTTCAACAAATGTTACTGGTACTTACTGAGTGACACTATTTGAGTTTTTCAAAACAAAATAAAACTGAAAACTCAATGACTTCTGAGAATCCTGCAAGAGCTGCAAAGCTTTTATTCTTCTGACGGTTGAAAATTAATAAAGGTTTGAAACTGCCTTGGGAAAACCATCACCATGTGTTCTTACACCACTTGCCTCTATCTACCTTCGGAACTGAATCCATCCACATAAGGTGACTTCTTGGCCTAAGTGAGAAGAACGCAACTCTCCACATGTGTTGGTCCGGGCAACAAAGCTACTGAGTTCTTTTGAAAAAGAGGGGGAAAAAGGCAAGATTAAAAGTATATCATTTGCAAATTTCTGAGAATAGACTCTTAAATCATACCATCTTTGGTATTTCATGTCAATGGATAAAATCTAAAGTTGAAGAACGTAATCAATCACTATTAAAATTGCCTGCAAATATGTCAAAATCCAAGTGAATAACTGTCAATGTAAAATTTTGCCTCCTCTTAAGACTATAAATATTTTTGATCACTCAGTGTTTGCACCGATCTGTTCTTTATAGTGCACATTCTTCCTCAAATGAAGTAAAAGGCCTGGAAATTACATAAGTTTGTTGGTGCAGTAACTGGTTTTAGTATATGAATCTAGAGTGAAACAGTCACTTGTACACTAGAAAACCCTATTTAAAGTATTCTCAAGTATGCAAGAAAATTTAGGCTTCTTATTTAGGCATCAACTAAATGAACAGACTATTCATGTGATTACTCTACTGGTCTTTTTAAACTTCAGGGGAAAAAATAAAAAAGGAAGAGGGTGAATAATGTGCTCCTATACATAAAGCTAGCCAGTCAAGACTTGTGGGGAAATGGAATAAAGCACTCTGGCTGCAGAGAACAAGAGGCAGTGCTGTTCAGAGGACAAAGTTCCATACTGCATTCACCTGGAATTCTCTGTGAACTCAGTACCATACTTCGGGCGGCAGAACTCCAGATCAACTGGGTGGTCCTTCTGGTGGGTGTGGATAATTCCCCGCACAGTCGACTTAACCAACAGAACATGTTGGAGCCGCAGGATGGTAAAACGCTCAGGAATCTCACGCTGCAGGTGTTGGATGGTGGTCAAAAGTCAGTTTAGGAACTGTAACAAATCCCTTAAAACGCCAGGAGTTCCCACTCTTTTTAATATTGAAGCCCTTGTCCTCTGAACATTCAAATGCTCGTGTAGGTAAACTAGATAAATCTGCAAAGTCGTTGGGGCCTTTGGGGAAAGTGAGTAGGGTAAAGATTTTTTAATACCCTTTCCCCCTTCTCAATGCATCCGTTTGCACTTCTATTAAAGGTAGGCCAGAAGCGACAAGCGAATGACTCCATACAGCAGCGCAAGGCGGGATACCACGACCGTGCAGAGGCAGCAAGGGGCCGGTCAGCAGGCGCACGCCCTTCCCGTCTTTCCACGCTTTCCTGAAGGTTCCCGCGGGCAGAACCGGAAAACAGGGAAGAAATCAACCCCGCATTTCAAACCTCCCAAACCTGTCGGCCGACCTCTAGTCTTCAGAAGGAGGAAAGCAAGCAAATCCACAATGCTTTTAGGGCCTGGAACCACACATACATGCCACTGAGCGCCATTCACTCCTTAACCCACCCCGCGACGAACCAAAATTACGGTAGAAGGAGTCAACCAATCAGAGCGCGGGGGAGGAGGCAGGGTGTCGTCGCAGCCATATTTACTACGGGAGGAAATTGGAAGGAATGCTTAACGCCGGTAAAAAAGGAAGACAGAGAGAAGGGAAGTAGACGGTAACGGTTAGATCGTTCCCATGCCCTCAGTTAAAATGGCGACCGTAGTTGCTTCATTAGCTTCACAGACTTGGTATCGGCACCGCGGAGACGTCCTGCGTCCGGCCGCAGAGCGAGTCGGGAAACGATTTTAAACGGAAGAGGTGGCTGAACGCCAATTTGCCGCTTCTCAAAGGCGGGATTTCCGAGCTAGCGTTGGCCTCTGAGGGCTCAAGTGGAGAGGGGCGAGGTGGGACACACTGTCCCTTGCCCTTTCCCTCCGCGGGCTGAAGCTGACTCCTTATGAGCGAGGGTCGCGGAGCTGGTGGTTGAGGCAGCGGATATATCCCTTCGGCTTGAGGTGCCAGGCTGGGCTGGCGTCTTTGGGAGCGGAGGTCTTTCTGGGCTCGTTTGCGTCCGTCTTGAAGCGTCTTGTGGTGGAGCTTGAGGGAATTTGGGAGGGCCAGGGGTTCTTCTGGACTTTCTCTTTGCTGTCATTTTGGCGGCTTTTTTACCTCGAGGGATTGCAGTTTTGATGGAGTTTTGGATCCCGGCTTGAAGAATGATTCGTGAAGGGAATGGGTGACAGCGTCATCACGGCATTTTATTGGTAAGATACTTTGTTATTGGTTCAGCCATAGCAGTAAACTTTGTGTTTTGCCCTGTCGTGTGGTCGTTACCTTTACAATACTTGGCTGCTCAGGTGCGTTTCACAGGACCTGCTTAGCTCTGGGCTAAGCATTTGTTGCAGGGTAAAGCCAATTCTGATTCCGTGTTGAAACTGTTTCTTTGACTTGCTTGTAGTTGCTTTTGTTATTGTAGTACATAGTGGCCTGCCTGAGAATTCTGCACCTCTGCCTGACTGTTATTAAAGTGCCTTGGTTTAGAACCCTGCCCGCCTGTAGATGACAGGAAGGAAGAAATTAGTACATCCCCTGCCTAAGGCTTGTTCTTCTAGGAGATACTTTCAAGATTAATGGCCTTTTTACTTTGTTTCCTCACCTCCTCCCATCTCTCATCTATAAAAGAACTGGCATCTAGCGCCGGATAAGATGGTTATTTTGAGATGTTAGTCTACCATCTTCTTGGTCAACTGGCTTTCCGAATACAGTCATAAAATAAAGAAAATTTATTTTCTTTATTGGAAAATAATTGGCTTCCCTGAACACCTCATCTCTGAATCATTGACCTGTCTTGTGGTGAGCAGAGGGAGCTTGGATTTGGTAATACATTGGTGTTATTGGGCGATTGGACTTAGGTGTTGGTGGCAAGGTACAAAGGTGATTTAAGTAAGGGTCCATTTCTTCACAGACTTAACCACAGGGAAAAAAAGACCTTTCTTCACCCCCTTCTCCTACCATTTACACATGCATAAAACATTTTGCATTCAACCTTAGAGGGCTGTTAGATTTTGGGAAGACCGTTTGTCCATGGATCTTGGGGTAAGAACTAAAGCAGTAAAGAGTGAACCCAAATAGGGTCAGATACTATGATCAGATAAGGTGGTGCCTTGAAGCCCAGACAGAGAGTTCTGACTCCATTTATTTAGGTGTGTGGGAATTGTTACGGGATCTCAAGCAAGGTAATGACAAGGTAAGAGAGGTGTCTATGGAAAAACTAGTCTTGGGTTGGGAAAAGGGTTGGGTTGGGGAAAGGGGCTTGAGTTGGAAATAAGTGGCTAAAATTAAGAATGGAAGTGAAGGTGATTTGAGAGGGCTAATAAATATATTTTTAAGGAATATATCACAATTTGATGGTACTTTGGATGTAAAACTTGAGTGAAGAGTAAAAGATGACTAAGGTGTATTTTAATAGGCAGGGAGAAAAATGAGAAGGAAGAGTTGGAATTGTTACCGAGAAACAGGGTAGTTGGAGAGGAAAGATTGGTCGTGGAATAATGTTTAGCTTTGAACTTAATGAGTTCGAGGACACAGAAGTTCAGTGTTTTACAGGAAATTGGAAATGCAGGTGCAAAAGTATGGGACTAGAGGAGTCGTATATTGAATGAATGTTTCCTTATGGAGAACAAGTGATTTCAGAGTTTGGGGAGACACCAGCTGTTGCAACTGGAGGAAGCAAAGGAGTCAGCAAATGAATCAGAAGAAACTATAAGAAACAAGGAGGAGAAATAGTTGAGTGTTTGAAAAGAACAAGATAGCAGAAAGTTTAGAGGAATAAGGATGAGCAAACTTGATGACCCAATGATTGTCCATGATTTTCACAAAAACATTGTTGACAGTCTTCAAAGGGCCAGTAGTAATCTTCAAATTGCAGTGTCTTTGTAGTGATAGATACGTAAGAGATTGCTAAAGATATCTAGTAAAATATTTATTAGTAAATGGAGGCAATAGTTGTATACCACATTTCCAGGAAAGTGGTCTCAAAAGGAATGAGATGAATAGGTTTTAAACAAATATGCTCAGCAGTGGAAGAAAAGTATCCTGTGGAGTAGAGATAAGAGATGATAGAGGTTTGAAATACACATGGAAGATTGTGCCTAAGGGGGATGTGAAGGACTATGGAGATCAAGAATATCAGTTGATGGATTGACTTTAGAAAGCAAGTAAAAGGACCTCTTTCCTTATAGTTGGAAGGAAGAATGTTAGGAAAGTAAAGTATTGAATCAAAATATATTTTAACCTCTTTAATTATCAGGCAGGGCAAAAATACTCATTGTTGAGTATGGAGTGAGAAAATAAAACAGATATAAATCATTTTCTGATCTTTAATGCATGGATTGGGCTATTTCACATTACTGTAGTATTAAATGCTTAAGGGAAATGTTTTCTCAAAACCAGTCCTTTAAGCTAGTAGTCTTTCTCTCACTTTTGTTGTTCAGTTGCTAAGCCTTGTCTGACTCTGCCACCCCGTGGACTACAGCATGCCAGCCTCCTCTGCCCTTCACTGTCTCCTGGAGTTTGCTCAGATTCATGTCCATTGTGTTAGTGATGCTATCTAACCATCTCATCCTCTGCCACCCCCTTCTCCTTTAGCCTTCAATCTTTCCCAGCATTGGGGTCTTTTCTGTTAAGTTGGCTCTTTGCATCAGGTGGCCAAAATATTGGAGCTTCAGCTTCAGTATCAGTTCTTCCAATGCATATTCAGGGTTGATTTGCCTTAGGGTTGACCCTTTTGATCTCCCTGCAGTTCAAGGGACTCTGAAAGTTGTCTCCAGCACCACAGATCGATTCTTTGGCGCTCAGCCTTCTTTATGGTCCAACTCTCAATTCCGTACATTACTACTGAAAACATAGCTTTCACTAAACGGACTTTTGTTGGTCAAGTGATGTCTCTGCTTTTTAATACACTGTCTAAGTTTAATACACTTTGTCTAAAGAGCAAGTGTCTTTTAATTTCATGTTTGTAGTCACTGTTTGCAGTGGTTTGGAGTCCAAGAAATCTGTCACTGCTTTCACTTTTTTTTAAAATTTTATTTTATTTTTAAACTTTACAATATTGTATTGGTTTTGCCAAATATTGAAATGAATCCGCCACAGGTATACATGTGTTCCCCATCCTGAACCCTCCCCACTCCTCCCTCCCTATACCATCCCTCTGGGTTGTCCCAGTGCACCAGCCCCAAGCATCCAGTATCGTGCATTGAACCTGTACTGGCAACTCGTTTCATACATGATATTATACATGTTTCAATGTCATTCTCCCAAATCATCCCATCCTCTCCCTCTCCCACAGAGTCCATAAGACTGTTCTATACATCAGTGTCTCTTTTGCTGTCTCGTATACAGGGTTATTGTTACCATCTTTCTAAATTCCATATATATGCATTAGTATACTGTATTGGTGTTTTTCTTTCTGGCTTACTTCACTCTGTATAATAGGCTCCAGTTTCATCCACCTCATTAGAACTGATTCAAATGTATTCTTTTTAATGGCTGAGTAATACTCCATTGTGTATATGTACCACAGCTTTCTTATCTATTCATCTGATGATGGACATCTAGGTTGCTTCCATGTCCTGGCTATTATAAACAGTGCTGTGATGAACATTGGGGTACACATGTCTCTTTCCCTTCTGGTTTCCTCAGTGTGTATGCCCAGCAGTGGGATTGCTGGATCATAAGGCAGTTCTATTTCCAGTTTTTTAAGGAATCTCCACACTGTTCTCCATAGTGGCTGTACTAGTTTGCATTCCCACCAACAGTGTAAGAGGGTTCCCTTTTCTCCACACCCTCTCCAACTGCTTTCATTTTTTACCCTTCTATTTGCCATGAAGTGATGGGACCAGATACCATGATCTTAGTTTTTTGAATGTTGAGTTTTAAGCCAGCTTTTTTCACTCTGTTCTTTCACCCTCATTAAGAGACTTTTTAGTTCCCTTTCACTTTTTGCCATTAGAGTGGTATCATCTGCATATCTGAGATTGTTGATATTTCTCCAGGTAATCTTGATTCCAGCTTGGTATTCATCCAATCTCGCATTTCCCATGATGTACTCTGCATAGAATTTAAATAAGCAAGGTGACAATAAACAGCCTTGTGGTACTCCTTTCCCAATTTTGAACCCATCCTTTGTTCCATGTCTTGTTCTGATTGTTGCTTCTTGACCCACATACAGGTTTCTCAGGAGACAGGTAAGGTGGTCTTGTGTTCCCATCTTTTTAAGAATTTTCCACAGTTTGTTGTGATCCACACAAAGGCTTTAGCATAGTCAGTGATACAGAAGTAGATGTTTTTCTGGAATTCCCTTGCTTTCTCTGTGATCCAGTGAATGTTGGCAATTTGATTTCTTGTTCCTCTGCCTTCGTGTACTGTTGAAACTTAGCTTGAAGGATTTTGACATCATCTTACTAGCATGTGAAATGAGTGCAATTGTATGGTAGTTTGAACATTCTTTGGCATTGCCCTTCTTTAGGATTAGAATGAAAACTGACCTTTTCCAGTCCTAAGGCCACTGCTGAGTTTTCCAAATTTGCTGACATATTGAGTGCAGCACTGTAAAAGCATCATTTTTAAGGATTTGAAATAGCTCAGATGGAATTACATCACCTCCTCTAGCTTTGTTTGTAGTAATGCTTCCTAAGGCCCGCATGACTTCACACTGCAGGATGTCTGGCTCTAGGTGAGTTAACACACCATTGTGGTTATCCAGGATCATTAAGACCTTTTTTGTATAGTTCTTCTGTGTTTTCTGGCCACCACCTCTTAATCTCTTCTGCTTCTGTTAGGTCCTTGCTGTTTCTGTGCTTTATCATTCCCATCCTTATGTGAAATGTTCCCTTGGTATCTCCAGTTTTCTCTTACCTAGATAGACTTTAATGATTTTTTGGAATTTATAGCATTTCTCTTTGAAGAGGAGTCAAATTTAGTTAGGCTTATTTTGTCTTGAAATTGATGCCTACTGAAAAGTGGCATGAAACAAGGAGGTAAGAGCACCTACTCTGGTGTTAAGACTGTCTGCATTTAAATTCTGGCTTTTGCATCTTTAACTGCATGACTGTGGCAAGTTACTTGATTTCTTTGTCTTTGCATCTGTCAGCTGGAAATATATAACTCACCTCATAGGATTGTTAAAGGGTTTAGGAAAGTACCTGGCACATGATGAATACTCAATAAATGTTAGAAATTATTCCAAATAACAAATTTGAAAAAGAAAACATTCTCTGTAAGTGATATTGATTGAAATTCCTTTTTGAATAGAATTCTGTGCAAATTTAAAGCTAGATTGCTTTGCAGTAGCTGCTATTTAAATTGTATGGTATATAATCTTGCTCTGGGCATTATCACTCAGGAGCTTTGAGAACTATGTATTTAATTTATGTATGGAGTTTTGTGCAAGATAATAGAGTGTGTCATACTTTGACCTAATGAAGTTTAAATATAGTAATAAAAACTCCTGTGAAAAAAACTTTAAAAGGGTAACTATGCCAATTGTAGTTTAGTTGCTAAGAGTCCAACTCTTGTGGCCCCATGGACTGTAGGACACCAGGCTCCATGGGATTATCCAGGCAAGAATACTGGAGTAGGGTGCCGTGCCCACCTCATGGGATTTCCTGACACTCATCTCTTGTATTAGTGGGTGGATTCTTTACCAGTAGCCACCGGGGAAGCACAACTGTGCCAGTACTTGGAAATAATTTTTATAACTTTTAAATCATCAGTTCAGTTCAGTTCAAACCCTCAGTCTTGTCCGACTCTTTGCGACCCCATGAATCGCAGCACGCCAGGCCTCCCTGTCCATCACCAACTCCCAGAGTTCACCCAAACTCATGTCCATTGAGTCGGTGATGCCATCCAGCCATCTCATCCTCTGTTGTCTCCTTCTCCTCCTGCCCCCAAGCCCTCCCAGCATCAGAGTCTTTTCCAATGAGTCAACTCTTCGCATGAGGTGGCTGAAGTATTGGAGTTTCAGCTTTAGCATCATTCCTTCCAAAGAAATCCCAGGGCTGATCTGCTTTAGAATGGACTGGTTGGATCTCCTTGTAGTCCAGGGGACTCTCAAGAGTCTTCTCCAACACCACAGTCAAAAGCATCAGTTCTTCAGCACTCAGCTTTCTTTATAGTCCAACTCTCACATCCATACATGACCACTGGAAAAACCATAGCCTTGACTAGACATACCTTTGTTGGCAAAGTAATATCTGCTTTTTAATATGCTATCTAGGTTGGTCATAACTTTCCTTCCAAAGAGTAAGTGTCTTTTCATTTCATGGCTGCAATCACCATCTGCAGTGATTTTGGAGCCCCCCAAAATAAAGTATGACACCGTTTCCACTGTTTTCCCATCTATTTCCCATGAAGTGATGGGGCCAGATGCCATGATCTTTGTTTTCTGAATGTTGAGCTTTAAGCCAACTTTTTCACTCTCCTCTTTCACTTTCATCAAGAGGCTCTTTAATTCTTCTTCACTTTCTGCCATAAGGGTGGTGTCATCTGCATATCTGAGGTTATTGGTATTTCTCCCAGCAGTCTTGATTCCAGCTTGTGCTTCATCCAGCCCAGCATTTCTCATGACGTACTCTGCATATAAGTTAAATAAGCAGGGTGACGATATCTAGCCTTGACGTACTCCTTTTCCTATTTGGAACCAGTCTGTTGTTCCATGTCCAGTTGTAACTGTTGCTTTCTGACCTGCAAACAGGTTTCTCAAGAGGCAGGTCAGGTGGTCTGGTATTCCATCTCTTTCAGAATTTTCCACAGTTTATTGTGATCCACACAGTCAAAGGCTTTGGCATAGTCAATAAAGCAGAAATAGATGTTCTTCTGGAACTCTCTTGCTTTTTCCATGATCCAGCGGATGTTGGCAATTTGATCTCTGGTTCCTCTGCCTTTTCTAAATCCAGCTTGAACATCTGGAAGTTCGTGGTTCATGTATTGCTGAAGCCTGGCTTGGAGAATTTTGAGCATTATTTTACTAGCGTGTGAGATGAGTGCAATTGTGCAGTAGTCTGAGCATTCTTTGGCAGTGCCTTTCTTTGGGATTGGAATGAAAACTGACCTTTTCCAGTCCTGTGGCCACTGCTGAGTTTTCCAAATTTGCTGGCATATTGAGTGCAGCACTTTCACAGCATCATCTTCTAGGATTTGAAATAGCTCAGCTGGAATTCCATCACCTCCACTAGCTTTGTTTATAGTGATGCTTTCTAAGGCCCACTTGACTTCATATTCCAGGATGTCTGGCTCTAGGTGAGTGATCACACCATCGTGATTATTTTGGTCATGAAGATCTTTTTTGTACAGTTCTTCTGTGTATTCTTGCCACCTCTTCTTAATATCTTCTGCTTCTGTTAGGTCCATACCATTTCTGTCCTTCGGAGAAGGCAATGGCACCCCACTCTAGTACTCTTGCCTGGAAAGTCCCATGGATGGAGGAACCTGGTAGGTTGCAGTCCATGGGGTCGCTAAGAGTCAGGCACGACTGAGCGGCTTCACTTTCACTTTTCACTTTCATGCACTGGAGATGGAAATGGCAACCCACTCCAGTGTTCTTGCCTGGAGAATCCCAGGGGCGGGGGAGCCTGGTGGGCTGCCGTCTGTGGGGTCACACAGAGTCTGACACAACTGAAATGACTTAGAAGCAGCATTTGTGTCCTTTATCAAGCCCATCTTTGCATGAAATGTTCCCTTGGTATCTCTAATTTTCTTGAAGAGATCTCTAGTCTTTCCCATTCTGTTGTTTTCCTCTATTTCTTTGCATTGATCGCCGAGGAAGGCTTTCTTATCTCTCCTTGCTATTCTTTGGAACTCTGCATTCAGATACTTATATCTTTCCTTTTCTCCTTTGCTTTTCGATTCTCTTATTTTCACAGCTGTTTGTAAGGCCTCCCCAGACAGCCATTTTGCCTTTTTGCATTTCTTTTCCATGGGGATGGTCTTGATCCCCATGTACAATGTCATGAACCTCCGTCCATAGTTCATCAGGCACTCTATCTATCAGATCTAGGCCCTTAAATCTATTTCTCACTTCCACTGTATAATCATAAGGAATTTGATTTAGGTCATACCTGAATGGTCTAGTGGTTTTCCCTACTTTCTTCAATTTCAGTCTGAATTTGTCAATAAGGAGTTCATGATCTGAGCCACAGTCAGCTCCTGGTCTTGTTTTTGCTGACTGTATAGAGCTTCTCCATCTTTGAGTGCAAAGAATATAATCAGTCTGATTTCGGTGTTGACCATTTGATGATGTCCATGTGTAGAGTCTTCTCTTGTGTTTTAGATCATAACTCCTTTCAATTTCGGGGTTCTATGAAATACTTCTGTTCAGTTAAACCAATACTTCCTTAACAGAGTATTCAGCATTATAGTAGGGTAATTATACAAGATAAATATAAAGAACACAGTTTCAAAGTAGTTTAGTCTTACTGGGAAAAGAGGAAATACACACCAAAAAAATAATACAAGGAAGTATGAATTTGGGCCAAAATTAGTGGTATAGACTAGGTGATCAAAGAGAGCTATATGGGCTGGTTTAGTCACTAAGTCATGTCTAACTCACTGTGACCCCAAGGACTGTAGCCCACCAGGCTTCTCTGTCCATGGGATTTCCCAGGAAAGAGTACTAGACTGGTTTGCCATTTCCTTGTCCAGAGGGTCTTCCTGATCCAGGGATCGAACCTGTGTCTCCTGCATTGGCAAATGGATCCTTGACCGCTGAGCCACTGGGGATGGGCTAATGTATTATTAATCTCCAAAGACTTTGTAGAATATTCTTGAGGGATTTTGTTAGAGTCATCTAGAGGGCTTTGGGGCTTTTTCAAAATATTTACCCCTGAGACCTCATTCTATACGCATATGTACACTGCTTCCGGGAATGAGCCACTGATACAGACACAGAAGTGTGTAACATAGGTCTTCTGGGGGGTGGGAAATGGTTAATAAAACCATGCTGTTTGAAAGGAGATTAAATTCAAACATAGTCTTAATGGAGATGGAATGGAAAAAGAACACTTGAGATAGGGAATATAGTTGATAGGCAGACACATGAAGATGAGAATGTGTTTATGTCTAGGAGAAGGGTAAGAACAAGCTGCATTATGAAATAAAGAGTACCCAGCAGAAGAGGAGACTTTATCTCACCACTGTAAAGTGTTTGTACAGGGGACTAATAATAAAGTGTCATTTCTTTTTGTTTGTTTTGTTTTTTATTTTAAAAGTGCCATTTCCGAAAAATGGATTGCCCTCAGATATGGAACGCTCGGTTGTGGTAATAAGCCCTGGTTAAGGAAGTAGCTTTGGGAATGAATGGGGAAACTGAGGAAGAAAAAAACGCAAAAGAATATGCTTAATGACTGTATG
Source organism: Bos indicus (assembly GCF_029378745.1). NCBI lineage: Eukaryota > Metazoa > Chordata > Mammalia > Artiodactyla > Bovidae > Bos > Bos indicus. Next base: position 55,999,811 of record NC_091775.1, on the reverse strand, counting down.
TTAAAAAGTAGAAATGGGAGACTACGTAAATAAATTTAAATTAACTTAGAAAGTTGACAGGAATTTGAAAATGGACCAGCTAGCTTTTAGAAGGAGGAGAATGGAAGGTGAATTTAGTTTTGAACATACTGTGTTTGAGGTGTCAGTAAGATGTTCATGAAGATAGCCTGTTAGCCAATGAGAAATACAAGATTTGGTTACAAAGCCAAAACTTGAGGCAAAGAGAGGGAGGGAGAGAGAAAGAATTCCTTTACAGGAGGGAGAAGAATCAGTGAAACTACAAGCATGAATTAACGTCTTAGTGTTTGGAATTCTGGTTTTATTTCTTTTTATGCAGACCATGGATTCTTATGATGCACCGGAATTGACTCCTAGACAAGACGCCTCCTCAAGGCTTAAAGATTTCTTTGTAGGCGCCACCCCTCTGCAGAAACGATTAGAATCAGTCAGGAAGCAGACTTCATTTATCCCAACTCCACCACGAAGGAAAATCCCCCAGGGTTCACAACTGCAGGTATGTTTTTTGTGTTCCTTGGTATTCCCAGTAACTGAGAATGTGAGCAAAACATTTAAAAATTTTGTTACTATTTATTATATATATATTATAAATATTTGTAACTAAAAGATACTTTTAATATCTTCTTAATCCCACAAGTAATGAATGAGAAATGGTTAAAACAATTATTTGTACTATCGGTGCCATATGTTTTTTAACTTCCTTTAATTTGGAATGTTTCCACAATATTTCTCTCTTATGATACTGACAGTTTTGAAGAATATGTTTCCTCCGCTTCCTTTTTTAAATAGAATGTCCTTCATTTTGTATTGGAATGGGTGGCCAGGCCCTCTGCCAGGGGATCTTCCCAGTCCAGGGATAGAACCCAGGTCTCCCGCATTGTAGGCAGATTCTTTACCGTCTGCGCCACCAGGGAAGCAATACAAAATGAGGAATATTGTAGTTGTCTGATGTTTTCTCAAGATTAGACTAAAGTTAGGTATCACTAACTGGAATATCGTATAGGTGCTGTTGTGTCCTTTTTGGGGGGATAACACCTGATAGCACATAGGTGATGTTAATTTTGATCACACTGTTAGAAAGTGTTGCCCCGAAATTATTGTTTTATTTCCCCTGCAACTAAGAAGCAGTCTGTGGGGAGACACTTTAAGATAATACATATATCTGGTGCCTTGTCAAAATTTCACCTTAAACTTAACATCCCTTATCCATTGATGTTTTTTGCCTGATCCTGTTTTTAAAAATTAGTTTTTATTTGTGTTTTAATTTTTTCAGTCTTACTGGTTTTCTTCTTAAACTTAGTATTTATTGGAGTATAAATTGGAGTATAAAGTTGCTTTACAACATTGTGTTAGTTTCTGTTGTATAGCAAAGTGAATCGGCTATATATATATACGTATGTCCCCTTTTTGTTGGATTTCCTTCCCATTTAGGTCTCTACAGAGCACTGAGTAGAGTTGCGTAATTCCATCTTTATCATAATGGTTGCAAAATAATGATTTTCCATCTCTATTTGCTCCGTATTTTCCAGCTAGCTTTTGGCATTATATTTTAGGCCCTTCTCATTTCTATTCCATTTGTTTATCCATTTATCAGTATGGATTCATTAAATCTTGTTTATTTATTATTTTAAATTTATTTTATTTTTTTGTTGGGGTATAATTACAATGTTAGTTTCTGCTGTACAACAAAGTGAATCAGCTATATGTGTGTATATATATGTATCAGCTATATGTGTGAATCAGCTCTATGTGTGTGTATATACATGTATCTCCACTCCCTCTTGGAGAAGGCGATGGCACCCCACTCCAGTACTCTTGCCTGGAAAATCCCATGGACGGAGGAGCCTGGTAGGCTGCATGCAGTCCATGGAGTCGCTGAGAGTTGGACACGACTGAGTGACTTCACTTGCACTTTTCACTTCCATGCACTGGAGAAAGAAATGGCAACCCACTCCACTATTCTTGCCTGGAGAATCCCAGGGATGGGGGAGCCTGGTGGCTGCCGTCTATGGGGTTGCACAGAGTCGGACACGACTGAAGTGACCTAGCAGCCACTCCCTCTTGGACCTCTCCCCATCCCATCCCACCCATCTAGGTCACCACAGAGCACTGAGCTCAGCTCCCTGTGCTACACAGTAGGTTCCTACTAGGTATCTCTTTTATACATGGTAGTGCATATACATCAGTCCCAGTCTCCCAGTTCATCTCAGCTCCCCCTCCCCGCCATGTCCACATGTCCTTTCCCTACATCTGCATCTCTATTCCTGCCCTGCATATAGCATCTGTACCATTTTTCTAGATTCCACATATATTCGTTAATATACGATATATTTTTTCCCTTCTGATTTACTTTAGTCTGATTTACTTCAGTCTGTATGACAGACGCTAGGTCCATCCATGTCTCTACAGATGACTTGATTTCATTCTTTTTTATGGCTGAATAATATTCCATTGCATATATGTACTACATCTTTATTCATTTGTCAGTGGACATTTAGGTTGCTTCCATGTCCTGACTATTATAAACTGTGCTGCAATGAACATTGGGTCTTTTTGAATTATGGTTTTCTCAGGATATATGCCCAGAAGTGGGATTGCTGGGTCATATGGTGGTTCTGTTTTTAGTTTTTTTAAGGAATCTCCATACTGTTCTGCATAGTGGTTGTATCAATTTACATTCCCACCAATAGTGCAGGAGAGTTCCCTTTTCTCCACATCCTCTCCAGCATTTATGTATTTATTTATTTATTTTTAACAACTGATTATCAGTTTACTAAAAAGTTTGATTTAGGCGTCAGCAGTGGTGACTTCCACCTCGACTCTTGGCTCAATACTGACAGAAGTGATCTGCTTGACAATCTCACAGGGACTGTGCAGGTCAGTGAGTCATTTTTGGATCCTCATCTGGAACTGATCCCAATTCTTAGAACCTTCACCACAAGGAGTTTTCCTTGTAGTTATTCTCAGAGTCGCGGTAGGCATCTGAAGAGGTCCTTTCACTTCGAGAGTCTTTTCCTTCACGCCTCTGATCAGGTAGGCACATTCCTTCTCTAGAGACTTGAGGCTGTGACTGGTGAGGGTAATCCTAATCTGGTGAATGGCCACCTCTGGCTCCACAGGAATCTTGCTGGTGCCTTTAAAGGCCATGGCTGTGATGTGGCTTCCTAACCTACTTGTTTGTCCACAAGAGCACAGTGATGAATCATGAGCAGGGGCAGGTGGCAAGGGCTCTGCTGCAGTGGCAACCATCAGAGATCAGATCAGATCAGATCAGTCGCTCACTCGTGTCTGACTCTTTGCCACCCCATGAATCGCAGCACGCCAGGCCTCCCTGTCCATCACCAGCTCCCGGAGTTCACTGAGACTCATGTCCATCAAGTCAGTGATGCCATCCAGCCATCTCATCCTCTGTTGTCCCCTTCTCCTCCTGCCCCCAATCCCTCCCAGCATCAGAGTCTTTTCCAGTGAGTCAACTGTTCGCATGAGGTGGCCAAAGTACTGGAGTTTCAGCTTTAGCATCATTCTTTCCAAAGAAATCCCAGGGCTGATCTGCTTCAGAATGGACTGGTTGGATCTCCTTGCAGTCCAAGGGACTCTCAAGAGTCTTCTCCAACACCACAGTTCAAAAGCATCAATTCTTCGGCGCTCAGCCTTCTTCACAGTCCAACTCTCACATCCATACATGACCACTGGAAAAACCATAGCCTTGACTAGACGGACCTTTGTTGGCAAAGTAATGTCTCTGCTTTTGAATATGCCATCTAGGTTGGTCATAACTTTCCTTCCAAGGAGCAAGCGTCTTTTAATTTCATGGCTGAAGTCACCATCTGCAGTGATTTTGGAGCCCCAAAAATAAAGTGTGACACTGTTTCCACTGTTTCCCCATCTATTTGCCATGAAGTGATGGGACCGGATGCCATGATCTTCGTTTTCTAAATGTTGAGCTTTAAGCCAACTTTTTCACTCTCCTCTTTCACTTTCATCAAGAGGCTTTTGAGTTCCTCTTCACTTTCTGCCATAAGGGTGGTGTCATCTGCATATCTGAGGTTACTGATATTTCCCGGCAATCTTGATTCTAGCTTGTGTTTCTTCAGGTCCAGCGTTTCTCATAATGTACTCTGCATATAAGTTAAATAAACAGGGTGACAATATACAGCCTTGACGAACTCCTTTTCCTATTTGGAACCAGTCTGTTGTTCCATGTCCAGTTCTAACTGTTGCTTCCTGACCTGCATACAGGCTTCTCAAGACGCACGCAGGTCAGGTGGTCTGGTATTCCCATCTCTTTCAGAATTTTCCACAGTTTATTGTGATCCACACAGTCAAAGGCTTTGGCATAGTCAATAAAGCAGAAATAGATGTTTTTCTCGAACTCTCTTGCTTTTTCCATGATCCAGCGGATGTTGGCAATTTGATCTCTGGTTCCTCTGCCTTTTCTAAAACCAGCTTGAACATCAGGAATTTCATGGTTCACATATTGCTGAAGCCTGGCTTGGAGAATTTTGAGCATTACTTTACTAGCATGTGAGATGAGTGCAATTATGCGGTAGTTTGAGCATTCTTTGGCAGTGCCTTTCTTTGGGATTGGAATGAAAACAGACCTTTTCCAGTCCTGTGGCCACTGCTGAGTTTTCCAAATGTGCTGGCATATTGAGTGCAGCACTTTCACAGCATCACCTTCCAGGATTTGAAATAGCTCAACTGGAATTCCATCAACTCCACTAGCTTTGTTCGTAGTGATGCTTTCTAAGGCCCACTTGACTTCACATTTCAGGATGTCTGGTTCTAGGTCAGTGATCACACCACCGTGATCATCTGGGTCGTGAAGATCTTTTTTGTACAGTTCTTCTGTGTATTCTTGCCATCTCTTCTTAATATCTTCTGCTTCTGTTAGGTCCATACCATTTCTGTCCTTTATCAAGCCCATCTTTGCATGAAATGTTCTTTTGGTATCTCTGATTTTCTTGAAGAGATCTGTAGTCTTTCCCATTCTGTTGTTTTCCTCTATTTCTTTGCATTGATTGCTGAAGAAGGCTTTCTTATCTCTTCTTGCTATTCTTTGGAACTGCATTCAGATGTTTATATCTTTCCTTTTCTCCTTTGCTTTTCACTTCTCTTCTTTTCACAGCTATTTGTAAGGCCTCCCCAGACAGCCATTTTGCTTTTTTGCATTTCTTTTCCATGGGGATGGTCTTGATCCCTGTCTCCTGTACAGTGTCACAAACCTCATTCCATAGTTCATCAGGCACTCTGTCTATCAGATCTAGGCCCTTAAATCTATTTCTCACTTCCACTGTATAATCATAAGGGATTTGATTTAGGTCATACCTGAATGGTCTAGTGGTTTTCCCTACTTTCTTCAATTTCAGTCTGAATTTGACAATAAAGAGTTCATGGTCTGAGCCATAGTCAGCTCCTAGTCTTGTTTTTGCTGACTGTATAGAGCTTCTCCCTCTTTGGCTGCAAAGAATATAATCAATCTGATTTTGGTGTTGACCATCTGGTGATGTCCATGTATAGAGTCTTCTCTTGTGTTGTTGGAAGAGGGTGTTTGTTATGACCAGTGCATTTTCTTGGCAAAACTCTACTAGTCTTTGCCCTGCTTCATTCCGTATTCCAAGGCCAAATTTGCCTGTTACTCCAGGTGTTTCTTGACTTCCTACTTTTGCATTCCAGTCCCCTATAATGAAAAGGACATCTTTTTTGGGTGTTAATTCTAAAAGGTCTTGTAAGTCTTCATAGAACCATTCAACTTCAGCTTCTTCAGTGTTACTGGTTGGGGCATAGACTTGGATTACTGTGATATTGAATGGTTTGCCTTGGAAACGAACAGAGATCATTCTGTCATTTTTGAGATTGCATCCAAGTACTGCATTTCGGACTCTTTTGTTGACCATGAGGGCTACTCCATTTCTTCTGAGGGATTCCTGCCTGCAGTAGTAGATATAATGGTCATCTGAGTTAAATTCACCCATTCCAGTCCATTTCAGTTCACTGATTCCTAGAATGTCGACATTCACTCTTGCCATCTCTTGTTTGACCACTTCCAATTTGCCTTGATTCATGGACCTGACATTCCAGGTTCCTATGCAATATTGCTCTTTACAGCATCGGACCTTGCTTCTATCACCAGTCACATCCACAGCTGGGTATTCTTTTTGCTTTGTCTCCATCCCTTCATTCTTTCTGGAGTTATTTCTCCACTGATCTCCAGTAGCATATTGGGCACCTACTGACCTGGGGAGTTCCTCTGTCAGTATCCTATCATTTTGCCTTTTCATACTGTTCATGGGGTTCTCAAGGCAAGAATACTGAAGTGGTTTGCCATTCCCTTCTCCAGTGGACCACATTCTGTCAGATCTCTCCACCATGACCTGCCCATCTTGGGTTGCCCCACGGGCCTGGCTTAGTTTGACTGAGTTAGACAAGGCTGTGGTCCTAGTGTGATTAGATTGACTAGTTTTCTGTGAGTATGGTTTCAGTGTGTTTGCCCTCTGATGCCCTCTTACAACACCTACCATCTTACTTGGGTTTCTCTTACCTTGGGCGTGGGGTATCTCTTCATGGCTGCTCCAGCAAAGCGCAGCCATTGCTCCTTACCTTGGACAAGGGGTATCTCCTCACCGCCGCCCTTCCTGACCTTCAACGTGGGATAGCTCCCCTAGGCCCTCCTGTGCCCATGCAGCCACGGCTCCTTGGACATGGGGTTGGTCCTCCCGGCAGTGGCAACCACGTCTTCCTCAAAGAGTCAACATGTGATACTTAGATATTTTTTTGATGATGACTCTTCTGACCAGTGTGAGGTGATACCTCATCGTAGTTTTGTTCTGCATTTCTCTAATAATTAGTGATACTGAGCATCTTTTCAAGTGTCTCTTGGCCATCTGTATATCTTCTTTGGAGAAATGTCTATTTAGGTCTTCTGCCCATTTTTGATTGGGTTGTTTTTTATTTTAATATTGAGCTTCATGAACTGTTTGTATATTTTGGAGATTAATCCCATGTCAGTTGCTTTGTTTGTAAATATTTTCTCCTGTTCTGAGGGTTGTCTTTTTGTCTCATTTATGGTTGTCTTTGCTATGCAAAAGCTTTTTAAGTTTAATTAGGTCCCATTTATTTTTGTTTTTATTTTGATTATTCCAGGAGGTGGATCAAAAAAGATCTTGATATGATTTATGTCAGAGAGTTCTTGCTGTATTTTCCCCTTTGTGATTGGTCTTACATTTAGGTCTTTAATCCATTTTGAGTTTATTTTTGTGTATGGTGTTAGGGAGTATTTTGATTTCATTCTTATGAATTCCTGTGTTTTTTTTAAAATTTTTCTAATTCCTTACTAAATTATTTTGGTTTTTATATTGTCCCAGATTTGTCTAGTGGCAATATGCTGTTTTGATCATTCATTAAAAAACCCTAAACCTTGTATATAACATTCATAATTTTTAATTTTACTGAAGCATGAAATAAAGCCCTAGTGGATACAAGTTTGATGGATGCTTCTGAATCACTTAGTAAGAAGTCTGACCAAGTCACCCACACCTTCCTTATAACTTTGTTTTCTTTTCTCTGTTGTAGGTCTAGTATCTTTTGGAATATGGGAAAATTTTTGCTTCTTTATGAAAACTTCCTTAAAAATTCCTAGTCCTGGTAATGAAAGTGATAGCTTTTAACCAGAAAACAGAGATTGTATATAAATTCAAGAATAGAATGCCTGGTTCAGTGTTTCCTTTTCTCTATGTGATACAAATAATTTTGCCAAATCTTTTTTTGGTTGCACCAAATGGGCTTGTGGGATCGTAGTTCCCTAACCAGAGGTTGAACCTGGGCCCCTGCAGTGAGAGCACCAAGTCCTAACCATTGGACTGCCAGGGAATCTGCCCCCAGCCTTTTTTTGCCCCAAATCTTTTGAAGTAATAAGAAAAAAGTTTTATGACTTTTCCGTGAGTACTTCAGTCAGGACAAATATTTTTGTCAAGTGGAAAACTGTGTTGAAAGTTCTAAAAGAGGTGGAACTGTGAGACTATATCAGGAAGTATGGATTCTATAGAAAATTTCAATTCAGGATAAAACTAGAAGCTTATATGGGGGTGTATGTGAAGACCCTCAACAATGCCCTAGGGCCAATAGAAATGAACTATTTTGTTTTTAATGGTACCTGTGATTCCAAAAATATAGACAAGTACATAATGTCACATAATAAATGTTGTGGCGGGGTGGGGGTGGGGGGAGGCGGGAAACATGTTCAGGAGATACAGAGTGACAAAGTTGGAATGGATGCAGGTGCTGCTTTAGATAGGGTGCCCTCTTGAGTGACGTTCGGGCAGAGAAAGGGAAGGACCATGTCCTGTAAACACTCTGGGAAGAACATCAAAAAGGGAAGGCACAGCAGATGCAAAAGTCTGTTCAAAGATCTTCAAAGAGTCCTACAAACTCAGTTTGACTGGAATGCGAAGATCAGGTATCCAATAATAGATCTGTATTAAATACTTAAAATACTGTGATTAAGTTCTTAGTTTCCAAATTCTTTTCTTTTCTTTATTTATTTATTTATGATTGCACAAGCACAGGGGCTTAGTTGCTCTGTGGCATGTGGAATCTTCCCAGACTGAACTGGTGTCCACTGTGTTGCAAGGCAGATTCTCAGCCACTGGGCCACCAGGGAAGCGCCTGATGTTTCCTTATTCTCTGACTTCTTTTGTCTTGATTTTTTTTAGGAAGATGTTGATCCTCAAAAGTTTGCATTCCTTCTGCATAAACAATGGACTTTATATAGTTTAACTCCCTTATATAAATTCTCCTATACTAATTTCAAAGAGTACTCTAAACTTCTGAATGCATTTATTGCTGCTGAAAAGCAGAAAGGACTTGCTGTGGAAGTGGGAGATGACTTCAACATCAAAGTGGTTTTCTCTACTCTCATGGGAGTGAAAGGAACACAAAGAGATCCTGAAGCATTTCTTGTCCAGGTATATTGTAAAAGTCGTACTTGCTTCCTAGGAGAAAGGAATGTGCATTGTTTTGGTTTAGAAATTGTACTATATTCTTACTGTTTTTAAAATTCTCAAATGTGTGATTTATAACCTATGTTATATCTTGTTTGATCAAATTACAGCAATTAGATTTTTCCTTTTACAATATAACCCTGTTTCTTTTAATAAAACTTAAATATTTAAGTACAAACAAAGTTAAAAACCACAGGATAACAGTTTGGTATACATCTGTTTGGCAGTAGACAATCTGAATAGACCTAGGTCTAGTAAAGAAATGGAGTCAATAATTAATAACCTTCCAAAACAGAAAGCAACAGGTCTGGATGGGTTCATTGGTGAATTCCACCCAACATTTAAAGAGGTTATACCAGTTTCCTACAAGCTTTTTCAGAGGCTAGAAGCAGAGGGAATACTTCCTAAGGGGAAGGCCAGTATTACCCTAATACCAAAACTAGGCAAAGACATTGTAAGAAAACTGCAGACTCCATCATGAACCTAGATATGTCTGTTTGGCTATTTGTATCTATTAAAATCGTGGTCATATTGTCCATATTTTTGCAGTATGATTATGGCTTCTTTTTAAACTAATAATCTGCACTGTAACTAGTTAACTCATGTCATTTTGAGTAACTAAATGTAAATTTTGCATTTTTGTAAATTTATCTGTATATTTCTATGGTTTTTACTGGGATTAAAATCCTAGAAGTAGATATATCATGCCAAATTACTCTTAAAAATGTAACATTTTACATTTCTTCCTATATGTAGTGTATAAAAGTAGTATGACTATCCTTTGTTTTATTAAGAAACCAGATTTATTTTATTATTTATGCCTGCTACTTCTGTTTCTGCTGAGTTAACTCATTTTAGTCATTGGTAAGTTCTGAAACAGTTGAAATTTTGTTTGTTCGATAAGGGGTCAGCAAACTATGACCTGAAGTCCAGATATAGCCTGCGTCTTGGCTTTGTAAGTTATGTTTTCTTGAAATAGATCCCCATTCATTTGTTTCTGTAGTCTATGGCTGCTTTTGTGTTACAACAGCAGAATTGAGTAGTTGCTACAGAGACCATATGGCTTGCAAAGCCTCAAGTATTTACTTTCTATCTGACCCTCATGGTATTGGCAAGGTTTTCAGGATTATTGGGATTAGGTTCAGGTGCATATAACAGAAAGTCTAAATAACAGTGATGATAGAGGTTTAGTTATTTTGCAAAAAAGTGTCCAGAGGTAAGCTTTTCAAGGCTGATAAATGCTTCATGAAATTATTAATAATCTAAGCTCCTTCTGTCTTCTCTATCATCCTTGGTCCGTGGCTTCCATGCTTATGGTCTCATTGTAATCTAAATTGGCTCCTGGAGTTCTAAATATTATATGTAAGTTCAAGACAAGGAGGAGGAGGAGGATGGGAAGGGCAGACAGGTTGCCTGCCACTGAGTAAATTTTGAATGAGACTTGCTGAGAGCCAATAGTAACTTCTCTTTACATCCCAGTTGGAAGGGAGACTAGAAATTTTTTTCAGTAGGTACTTTGCCAGCCCAAGTAAAATCTCTGTATTATTGTGGAGGGAAAAATAGATACTGGGTAGATAATTAGCAGTCTGTCATGTAAAGCAGTTGAGGCCTTAAGAAGTTATATGGTTTGCATGTCATCAGGCAAGCAAATATTCTTGTGAGAAATATAAATGACCTCTTGAATTCCTAGTGTAGTATCCTAATAGTTTTCAAATTAAATCTATTTCTTGACAGAGTTATAGGACTTTTAGATTATGAAAATATGATAGACATACTATATCTGGGCTTTAAATGTATTTGAAAGTCTCTTATAACTTTTTGAACAAGGAGGAGAGTGGTCAAAGTAATTGTTTACATGATTGTCTCTAAAGGGATATATAATATAGGGCTGTGATCTTCACCTTGTCCTGGTTGAACTTAAATTAAAACTTCTATAACTATCTGGAAGGTATGTTTGTTATATAATTTGAAGATTTGACATTTGAGGGGTTAGTCAATCTACTGGAAAATATAATCAAGATTCTAGAAGATCTGAATGGATTGGCACAGTGGGTCAAATTGAAAGAGATTAAATTTTTAGTAGGTATACGTTTATTGCCTTAGTATAAGTTGTAGGGGGTGGGGGATTTACTTATTAACAATGAAAATGAGTATGTAGGGCTAATTTATGTAACGTTTTCAACTAAAAAGCAGAAAACTACTGCAATCTAAGGTAGATTAGTAGGAGTATAATACAGGTTAAAGGTGTTAACAGTCCTGTAATCAGATGTTTTTGAAGTAATTACGTTCACTTACGAATGACTCCTGTGCCAAAGGTTTTCAGAGAAGTGTGTCCAAATAGTGTGAGAACTCGAACGTATGTCATAGGAAGAATGGTTGAAGAAACTGGAGATATTGACCTTGGCAGCATATGATAGAGACCATCAAATATTTGCCGGGCTTTTTCTGTAGAAGAGAGATTAGATCAGATTTGATCTATATGCATGTAAGGAAAAAAGTAGGACCAGTGGTTGGAAACTATGGGGTCTAACACACAAAAGAGCATTTTAAGTGGATAGACAGAGCTGCCTTAGGAAATAGTGGCATCTTTCCCAGTGGAATAATTCCAGCACTTTGGATCTGGTGAACTTTTTACTTTACAGTCCCTTCTCAGGTTGAGATTTTTTTTTTCGGGATACTGTACCTGATTATACCTTATTGGTATTCTTATTTTGTATTTGATTGCACCAAGATCTTGCCATATACTTTGTCCTAATCAGAGTATTAGGAGAAAGGTCAATTAACTTGAATAAACCCTAATAATGATTAAGGAGACAATTCTTTGTGTGGTTTTTGGCAGGTAATGTTAATTCAACATATCTTCTTATTTTTAAATGTACTATATTAATTAACGCTGAGACGATGTAATTTAGGAGTAAATGTGCTTTTGTTTTTTATTTTATTTATTTTTGGCTACATTGCTGTATGAGGATCTTTGTTACTATGTGAGGGCCTTCTCTAATTTTGGCGAGTGGGGTTATTCTGTAGTTGGCAGTGTGAGGGCTTTTCATTTTGTGGCTTCTCTTGTTGCAGAGCATGGGCTCTGGGGCACAGGTCCAGTGGTTGTGGCTTGTGGGATTAGTTGCCCCAAGGCATGTGAAATCTACCCTGGCCAGGGATCCAACCCCTGTCCTGTGCATTGGCAGGCGGATTCTTAACCACTGGACCACCAGGGAAGTCCAGAATAAATGTACTTTGGAATTTAATGAACCTGTTTGATTTTCCTTCATAGATTCTGTCCAAATCTCAATTGCCATCTGAGCACAAAGAAGGCAAAGTGTTGTGGACTGGTTGGTTCTGCTGTGTATTTGGAGACAGTCTTCTGGAGACTGTTTCAGAAGATTTCACCTGTCTACCCTTATTCCTTGTAAATGGTGCAGAGACTAATACAGCTATAATTGGAACCTGGTTTCAGAAAACTTTTGACTGTTACTTCCGTCCCTTAGCAATCAATGCATTTAACCTTTCCTGGATGGCTGCTATGTGGACTGCATGCAAAATGGACCATTATATGGCCACTACTGAATTTCTTTGGTCTGTACCCTGTAGCCCTCATAGTCTGGACATTTCTTACGCCATACATCCAGAAGATGCAAAAGCTTTATGGGACAGTGTTCACAAAACACCTGGGGAAGTTACCCAGGAGGAAGTTGACTTGTTCATGGACTGCCTGTATTCACATTTCCATAGGCATTTCAAAATTCATTTATCAGCCACAAGATTGGTTCGTGTTTCAACATCTGTAGCTTCAGCACATACTGATGGAAAAATAAAGGTTAGTTTGAACAAATCTAGTTATTTTTCCTTATTTTTGCATAGTTTTCAGAATGCATAGCAATAATATTTTCCACGATGAAGGAATACTTTGAAATACTTAGAATTCAATTTCATGAAGTCCTTATATATTTTTTAAATTTTACTTCCATATGCTCACATTCTATTAATAAGTATATTTTTAAACTATTTTATATAGTGTGTTTGTATCCATCTGTGGATATGAGGGTGGCCCTGTTTTATCTGGACTATTCTAAGAACCTCTCTTAATGATGTAAGAGAGTAATTGTGGTTCCTAGGTTCAAATAATGCCAAATGATAGCTAACATTTGTCAAGCACTAACCATGCCAAGCATTAGTAAGCATTTTTATACATATTGTCCCATTTAGTTTTCACAACAACCTGCTTGCATAGGTTGTAAAGAGGAAATTGTGGCACAGAAGATAAATAGACTCCCTAAGGATCACACAGCTAATAAGTGGAGTTGAAATTTAAACCCAGGCATCTGACTCAAAGACTTATATATTTTTAACTGCAACACTGTACTGCCTCTCAGAAGTTTGAAATTAATGTGTTAACTAAGTTTCTGCCTCTGGTTTGTTTCTACAAAACATTTTTGGTGTTGTGTATAACTTTGAGAGGTGTCCCTAGTGGTAAAGAACCTGCCTGCCAAGGTCGGAGACATAAGAGATGTGGGTTCAATCTCTAGGTCAGGAATATCCCCTGGAGGAGGACATGGCAACCCAGTCTAGTATTCTTGCCTGGAAAACCCCACGGACAGAGGAACCTGGCGGACTACAGTCCATCAGGTTGCAAAGAGTCAGACACGGCTGAAGCGTCTTAGCACGCACGTACATACTTTTCAGAAGGAAGCTATGAAACTTTTTCTAGAAAGTAGAGATATATACGTCCAAGGGGTTCATAGATACCCTTCCCCTACCCCCTCTCTTTAAGCAGGTAGGTAGCTAATCAGTGGAAGCCAGGATAAATAAGAACCTTAATCTAATTCCTTCTAAGCACCATTGACTAATAGTTGCAAATTTATTAAAGTCAGGCATCTTTATTAAGTAGTCTTGTTTGGCTTAGAATAACAATAGTTTAGGTTCCTATTCATAGCTTAGCTTATAGATACGGAATTTAAAATAAGTCTGGAATATTTATCAGATATCAAACTATATTATAATTAATTGTATTTTAATTTAAATGTCTTTTTTCCCCCAGATTTTGTGTCCTAAATACCTTATTGGAGTGCTGGCGTATTTGACAGAACTGGCGGTTTTTCAAATTGAGTGAGGTCTTATGGGGACTATAAGTTATGGATTAAATACCTTTTTCTCACTGACTGACTGCTTAATTGCCAAACTGAGAGGGACTACAGGAGAAATGGGCATCTATCCATGTGTTTTCCTCACAGTGCCTTGGAGTTACCCAGATGAAAGCCAAGAAGGATCTAGAAGAATCAAGAAGGTGGTAGTGGATGAACCACAGCCAGGTGCCTGTGTAACAGTCATGATCGTCTGGGATTCTAGTCTCTAGACTATGTGGAGTTCATTTTTTGGCCATCTTAATACTGGATACTTCTGGTTTGCATCTTTAAAACCTTTAATCCCTATTTTTAAGCATTTTAGACTTGCATTCAGAGAGATTTTCTGTCTTCTACAGACATTTTCCTAGCATCGTTTTGCTGTAGACAACCGGCAATCAAAATCCTCTCCAAAGGAACTAAAGTTGCTGTCCTTTTTAAGCCACTAATATGCTTCTGTTTTTAACTGTTTAATTCTTATTGCAATGTTGAATTAAATATTCACTTTTAAAATGAAATCTTGTGTTTATCAGTGTCTTGATGACGAACCTTTATTTAATGTCCCAGGAATGGGAAGTTATAGGCTTTTTCTCTGTAAAGGTTACACAATGGCTATTGTGGAATCATACAAATCAGAGAGTTGAAAGACAGCTGTGAGTCTCTGTTGAGGGCAGGGATTATTTTATGTAACTTTCATGTCCTTAGTTTTGTTTTAGCACAATGCTTACTAAATATCTGTAGATGAAGTGAATTAATTTTAACCTACTCTTCCATTTTACAGATGAAAACTGCAAAATAGTGCAACATAGACTTGCATAAGATGTTATGTCTAAAACTGCTTTTTACTCACTGAGCAGAGGAACAGTTTAACTTAAGAAAAACTGTTTTTTAGAATCTTCTTGGAAAGAAAATAACTTTAATAGGCTGTGATTGAAAAGCAAAGACTAACTTCTGGAATGGGTTATTGTTTCACGTATACTAGGAACAGCAGAGGTAGTGAAACAAGCATGGGCTTTGGAGTCAGACATTTCTTGATTCAACTAATGTTAAGCTCCTACTCTGTACTTAGAATTGTATTGGGTTATAAGAGATTTAGTAGTGAGGATAAAAAAGAGCCCTGGCTTATGAAAATTATATTCAAGGAGAAGAAGGCAAAAAATAGATAAATTCAGGTACAGATAAATGCTATAAATAAAGCAGTGCAATAAGAAGAGTGACTGGGATGGGGCCTATTTTATATACAGTTGTCAAACAATGTCTCTATGAGGACATTGAGCTGAGTCCTAAATGATGAGAGAGAACCAGCTGTATGAAGATCTGAGGAAGTGTGTGCTAGACAGGTGAAACTGCAAGTGCAAAGGCCTTGAGAAAGGTAAGAGCTTGGCTTCTTTGAGGAATGAAGGAAGTCTGTGTGGCCGTAGCGTGGGGAGTTTGGGTGGAGCAGCATGAGATGAAACTAAAGAGTGTTCATCAGAGACTTACTTAGGCCATGGTGTTATGTCTCCCAGTTTTCGCCTGGGCATGTGGCTGCCCAGTATAAAGATGACATTTTTAGCTTTTCTCAGGTAGCTATAAGTCAAATGACTTGAGTTCTGACCTACGGCATAAAAATGCAAGTGTCATATAGATCTTCTAGGAGCTTAGTAAACAGGCATGCACCCCTTGCCCTTTTCTTATTTTTCTTCCAATTTTGCTGTTTGGAATGCATATAATGACTGGTTCTCTAGCTGCTTTTTTAGGTCATTAGGGTGAGTGTCAGGTCATAGGGATGGCAGAGTATGGCCTGGAAGGAGTTTGTGCCCTGAGGACTCTTCTTTGGCTATGCTTGGTCTTGGGCCTTCCCAGATGGCTCAGTGGTAAAGAATCTGCCTGTCAATTCAGGAGACACGAGTTTGATCTCTGGATCCGGAAGATCCCTGGGAGGAGAAAATGGCAACCCACTCCAGCATTCTTGCCTGGAAAATTCCATGGACAGAGGAGCCTGGCAGGCTGTACTCCATGGGGTTGCAAGAGTCAGAAATGACCGAGCACACATACACACATGCTTAGTCTTGGTTGAGGTCTGTGGGCTCTTCTTTGCAGCACACAAACTTTTCTAGTTGTGAGGGCTTCTCCAGTTGTGGCATGCGGGCTTAGTTTCCCTGAGCTGTGTAGGGTCGTAGTTTACCAACCACGGATCCCAGTCCCCTGTACTGGAAGGCAGATTCTTATCCCCCTGGACCACCAGGAAAGTCCTCCTGAGAACTTGAAGCTGAACCCCAGTGCCATCCTTGGATGATGTTTATTCAGACTTATGTATCAGAGATGTAAACTTCTATCTTGGTTAAGCTCTTGTTACTTTGGTTCTCTTGCCCATAGGCCAAACCTAATTCTAAGTGATAGAGGAGGGATAAACATCATTTACGTTTTTACTGGTACTGTGAAGGAAGTGGATTTTATTCTAAATGCAATGGAGAGCCACTGATATTTTAAGCAGAAGAGTTAATGTGACCCAATTTGTATCCTACGAGATTTTATAAGATACAGTGGAGAAAGGGTTGTAGGTACGCAAGAGTGGAAAAGGGGAAAAAAGTTTGCTAGAGATGGTGCTGCCTCATGGGGAAGTTAGCAATGTCTAGCAAAATTATGTATGATTTACCCTTTGGCTAGCAATCCCACTGTGGGATTCTGTCCCCAAAATTCACTAGCAAAAATACAAATTGAAGTGGGAATGAGGCTATTTATTACAACAGTATATGTAATAGCAAGACTAAAAAAAAATCCAAATGCTCATCAGAGAGGGATTGTTTGAATAAATTATGCTACGTCTGCATAGTGAATTACTACTATGTAGTTATAAAAGGGTTTGAGGAAGATAGCTAATATTGCCATGGAGTTGTCTCTGCTGCTGCTGCTGAGTCGCTTCAGTCGTGTCTGACTCTGTGTGACCCCATAGACAGCAGCCCACCAGGCTCCCCTGTCCCTGGGATTCTCAAGGCAAGAACACTGGAGTAGGTTGCCATTTCCTTCTCCAATGCATGAAAGTAAAAAGTGAAAGTTAAGTCGTTTAGTTGTGTCCGACTCTTAGTGACCCCATGGACTGCAGCCTTCCAGGCTCCTCTGTCCATGGGATTTTCCAGGCAAGAGTACTGGAGTTATCTCTAGGATATAGTTATGTGAAAGAACAAGATGAGGACAGAGTGTATTGTATGCGTTTATGGAAGGAATGGGGTGGGGAATATGAGTATGTGTGTATATTTCCTTCCATTTTCAGAAACAATGGAAGGATAAACCAAAAACTAGTAAAAGTCATTGCTAGTGGAATGAGGAGAACCAACTGGGTAGAGAGGGGACAGGAATAAATTTAGAAGTTTTCTGAATATTCCTTGTTTGTAGTTTGGAACCATCTAAGTGTTTTATATAATTACAAAACAAAATTAGATCAAAATGAAAAAAAATCCTTAAAACTTGAAAATGAACCTAACTATATGATGTTTAGGCCATAAAGATACAAAGAGTTATTTTTAGTATCTCTAAATCCTTGTGTTTTGACTATGCCTTTGAGAGGGCTATATCCTAGGAAAAGATTCCTAGCAAAGGAATCTTAAATTGCGTTCAGTTACCTTATTATTAATAATATCAGTAGTGTTATACCAATATTCACAGGTGGCTCAGTAAAGAATCCACCTGCAATGCAGGTGACATGTGTTCAATCCCTGGGTTGGAAAGATCCCCTGGAGAATGAATGGCAACCCTCTCCAGTATCCTTGCCCAGAAAATCCCATGGACAGAAGAGCCTGGCAGGCTACAATCCATGGGGTCACACAGCTGGACATAATTTAGCAACTAAACAACAACATTTTTATTTTATCACTATTCATAATAAAATATATGTAATTATAACAATGTTAGAAACCAAGATTTTCAGTGTACAAGTGTATAATTTAACACAATTATAAAATCAAGTAGAAACTCTATAGTGTTAACTTTGAATTGGAAATAACAGAACTCATTTATTTATTTATTTATTTATTCAGAACTCATTTATTTTTGAAGTGGAGAAATTTTAAATTTTGAAGAATCCCAATTTGTCAATTTTTTTTCCTTTTGTATTTTGTGCTTTAGGTGTGGTATCTAAGAAATCATTGCTTAGTTCAAGGTCCCAAAGATTTATTCCTATGTTTTCTTATAAGAATTTTATAACTTTGGCTCTTAAATTTAGATCTGTAATACATTTTGAGTTTTTATGTATGGTGTGAGGTAAGCATTCAAATTAATCATTTTGCATATGAATATTCATTTGTTCCAGTACCATTTACTGCAAAGACTATTGTTTTCCTATTGAATTATCTGTTACCTTTCTTAAAAATCAATTGACCATAAATGTTTGGGTTTATTTCTGTACTTTCAAACTTATTTCATTGATCTAAATAATCCCTATGCCAATACCACACTGTCTTGATTACTGTAGCTTTGTAGTCTGTTGAGTCAAGAAGGTGAGTCTTCTAGCTTTGTCCTTTTTCCAAGATTGTTTTGGTTCTTGTTTTTTTACATTGTCATAAGAATTTTTGGATCAGCTGGTCAATCATTGTAAAAAAGCTGGGATTTTGATAGTAATAGCTTTGAATCTGTAGATTAATTTGGAGCGCATTACCATCATAATGGTACTAAGTTTTCTAATCTATGAACATGGGCTACCTTTCCATTTATTTAAACCTTTCAAGATTTTATTCTATAGTGTTTTATCATTTTCAGTGTCCAAGTATTGCACTTTTTTGTTAAATTTATTTCTAAATTGTTTCTTTGTGCTATTGAGAATGGAATTGTTTTCTTAATTTCAATTTTGAATTGTTTGTTGCTAATGTGTAGAAATGTAGTTGATTTAGTGTCTTGTTCTTGTATCCTGTGATCTTGCTGAACTTGTTTATTCTAGTAGTTTTTTCGGTGCATTTCCTCAGATTTTCTATATATGAGTATGTCTTTTGTGAATAATGACAGTTTTACTTCTTAATTTCAATCTGGATGCCTTTTAGTTCTTTTTCTTGCCAAATTGCTGTGGATAGAATTTCCAGTCCAATGGCAAATAGAAGTAATGAGAATGTACAGTCTTGTCTTTTTTAAAATTTATTTTTAGTTATTTAGTTTTGGCTGCACTGGCTCTTCGTTGCTGCGCGTGGGCTTTGTCTAGTTGGGAGAGCAGGGCCACGCTCCAGTCGTGGTGTGCGTGCGTCTCACTGCAGTGGCGTCTCTTGTGGAGCGCAGGCTCTAGGCTGCAGGTTTTAGTGGTTGTAGTTTAAGGGCTCTAGAGTGCAGCCTTAGTAGTTGTGTTGCATGGGCTTAGCTGCTCTCCAAACCTGCACCTGTGTCACTGCATTGGCAATGGATTCTCATCCAGTGTGCCACCAGGGAAGTCCACAGTCTTGTACCTGGTCTTAGTGAGAAAGCATATTTCACCATTACGTATGATGTTAGCTGTAGGTTTCTGTCTTTTTCTTTTTTCTATTTTTTTAATTTAAGTGAATAGTTGTATTTGACCAGTGGACATTGCATCTTTTTTTAATACATGTTTTTAAATTGGAGGAAAATTGCTTTACAATGTTGTGTTATTTTCTGCCATGCTGCTGCTAAGTCGCTTCAGTTGTGTCTGACTCTGTTGTGACCCCATAGACGGCAGCCCACCAGGCTCCCCCTCCCTGGGATTCTCCAGGCAAGAACACTGGAGTGGGTTGCCATTTCCTTCTCCATTTTCTGCCATACAATAATGCAAATCAGCCATAATTATACATATATACCCTCCCTCTTGAACCTCCCTCCCCTTGCCCCATTCTCACCCCTCTAGGTCATAACAGAGTGCCAGGCTGGGCTCCCTGTGTTATATAGGAACTTCTCATCTATCTGTTTTACACATGATAGTGTATATATGTTAATACTACTTTCTCCATTGATCCCACTCTCTCCTCCCACTTTGTCCGCAAGTCCATTCTCTACATCTGCATCTCCATTTCTCCCCTGTAAATAAGTTCATCGATACCATTTTTCTAGATTCCGTATATATGCATTAATGTATGATACTTGTTTTCCTCTTTCTGACTTCACTCTATATAACAGGCTGTAGGTTCATCCACCTCACTAAAACTGACTCAAAATTTTTTACTTTTTATAGCTGAGTAATAGTCCACTGATACATGTACTGCATCTTCTTTATCTGTTCATCTGTGGATGGACATCTAGGTTGCTTCCTAGGTTTTTCATAGATCCCCTTTATCAGGTTAAAGAAGTTCTTTTCTATTCCTACTTTGTTTAAGGTTTGTTTTTTTTTGGCCTTGCTGCATGGCTTGTGGGATTTTAGTTCCCCAACGAGGGATTGAATCCGTTCCTTCAGCAATGAAAACTTGGAGTCTTAGCCACTGTATCACCAGGGAATTCCTCCTGAAGGTTTTTTTGTTTGTTTTAAGTTATGAATGGATGTTGGATCTTGTCAGATTATTTTTTTGCATCTATTGAGATGATTCATGACTTATTATTTTTTTAACTTAAAACCACACCTTTCATTTCTGGTTTTCATTTCTGCATGTAAGGATCCTGAAAGTTGCCACTCTGTCCTAACAAGTCATTAGATCAACAGATGGAAAAATGAACTATTTTTGGATCTGTTAGAAGTGGGAGGACAGAACAAACAGCTGCCCCAAGTTTGGGGAGACAAACAGGCCAATACAGGGAGTCATGGCTTGCAGGAGCAGCAACTCATGAGCAGAAACCAGTGTGGAACCAGTGCCTGGGTCAGAAAACCTGAATTATAATGGAATTTCTGGAGCCTCAGTGTGGATAAACCTCAGAAGAACTCCAGGGGGACTTGGTCATAGGGGAGCCCTCACAGTATTGTGAGATTTACCTCCAGGAGCTCAACCAGGTTTCCACAGTAAATATCGGAGAAAAATTCTCTTAGGTTTCTGGTAGAGGGGAGGGAAAAAGAACATTTTGAAATACATCAGAGCACTTGGTTTTTCTTAACAAAGTCTGCCCTCAGGGGAGATTAGTTAAGCAGAGCCCAACTGACCTGGGGAAAGGGAAATATCTAACAGTAGCCTACTCTAGCCATCTCCCACCTCAGCGGAGAGAAAAAAAACTGAGAAACTTGTGTGAAGTTCACAGTCCATAAGCATAGGCTCGCCACAGGGCTGAGATCTAATCACAGGACTGTAGAGCATTTCCCTTCTCCCAGTACCTCACTACCACATTACTAAAAGCCTTTTTATATTAATAGCCATTTCATTTACCTGGTTCATCATGTCTGGCTATCAAGAAAAAAATTACAAGGCGTGCCAAAAGGCAAAAATGAAAAACATAAAAAACAAACACAGCAATTTGAAGGAACAGACATGGTAGATGTTAGGATTATCAGAGTTTAAAACAATCATGATTAATATGTTAAGGGATCCAGTGGATAAAGTATTTCCATGCAAGAACAGATGGGCAGTGTAAGCAGAGAAATGGAAATCCTAAGAACCAAGAAGCAATGCTAAAGATAGAAAAGATTGTAGCAGAAATGAAGAATGCCTTTGGTGAGCTTATTAGTAGATGATACAGCTGAGTAAAGAATCTCTGAGCTAAAGAATATATCAGTAGAATCCTTGAAAAGCAAAGAGAACAAAGATTGAAAAAACAAACCAACCAACATTCAAGGTCTGTGGGACAATTGTTAAAGGTCTAACATGCAGTTGACTGAACAGCATGGGTTTGAACTACAGTGGCTCACTTATACACAGATTTTTTTCAGTAGTAAATATTGTAGTACTACATGATACAAGGTTGGTTGAATCTGTAGATGTGGAATGGCAAATACAGAGGAACCATGGATATGGAGGAATTGTGTATATGGAGAGCCAACTATAAGTTGGCCAGTTTTCAACTGTGCAGAGGGTTGGTGTCCCTAACCCCCTGTGTTGTTGCTAAAGGGTCAACTGTTAACATACAATGAGAATACCAGGAGAGAGAAAGATGAAATATGGGAAACGATAATGACTGAGGATTTCCTCAAATTAATGCCAGACACCAAACCACAGATAGAGGAAGCCCAGAGGACACCAAACAGAATTGAAAAACAAACAAAAAACAGCACAACTGTATTGAGGCATATAGTATTCAAACTACAGAAAAATCAAAGATAAAATCCTGGAAGAAGCTAAAGGGAAGAAAACACCTTTCCTATAGAGGAACAAAGATAAGAATTACATCTGACTTCTCAGAAACCATGCAAACAAGACTGTGGAGTGTTTAAAGAAAAAAACCACCAACCTAGAATTCTGTGAAATTATCTTCAAAAGTGAAGGAGATGCAAATATTTTTCTGGACAAATAAAAGTTGAAATTTGTCATCAGTAGACCTTTCTTGCAAGAAATGTTAAAAGAAGTTCTTCAGAGATAAAGAAAATAATATAGATAAAAACTTGGATCTGTGTAAAGTAAGAGCATCAAAGAAGGAATAAGTGAAGGCAAAATAGTTTATTTTTCTTATTTCTGAATTGATATGACAGTGTGTTCAAAACAATAATGCAACAATATATTTGATTATGTGTCTATAATATATGTAATATAAATGCTATAAATGTATATATATGTATATATACATATAAACATTTATTTATGGAGGTCTATATATAAGTGGGTGACAGTAATGTTACAAGGGACATAGTGGGCTGTTTAGATCTTACGTATGTCCTGATTGATGCAATAGAATGCTTATGAAGTATTTACAAATATTTAGATATTTTTATAGAGAAATAGAGGTTTGACTACTTTTACAATGGGGGATACACACATATACATAGAATAGAGACTACAGAGACTAAAGAAGAATTTCAAAAAATGACTGAGCAAAGAAACAAAAGAGCAATTTAACCAGATGAGTAAATGGAAGGACAGGAAAAAAGAGAACTCCAAGGTATAATTGTAGAGATAAATAAAATGGTAATTAGGGAAATTTTAATATGGACTGGTTATTAGGGATGTTAAGGAATTGTTAATTTTATCAGATGTGATAGTATTATTGTAAGTAGACCTTACCTGCTAAATATTCAAGTATGAGTGAAATAATATGATGCCTGGAATTTGCTTTAAAATTCTCCAGTGGTGGTGGGAGAAGTGAGAGTGGGAGGGAATAGGTAAAACAAGATCAGCAAAGTATTAATTTTTGAAACTGAATGGTGGGTACATGGATATTCATGGATTTGTTGAACCTGAGTTGGACACAACTGAGTGACTTAACACTTTCACACTTTCACTTATATGTAGATTTTTTTCGATAGTAAAGACTACAGCATTATACTGTTGAGTTTGGTTGAATCCAAGCTTATAGTAATTGTATCATTCAGGGTTCTCCAGAGAAATAGGATCAACAGGATTGATATCTCTGTCTCTATCTGTCATCTGTCTCTATCTATCGATTTATTATGGGCATTGGTGCATGCAGTCCTAGAGGCTAAGCAGTCCCACAGTCTGCCTGTGCAAGCTGAAGAACCAAGAAAAAGCCAGCAGTATAAGGAGTCCAAGTCTAAGGGCCTGAGACCTAGTAGCTCTGATGTTCAAGGGCAGGAAAAGATCGACATCCCAGCTCAAGCGAGAGAGAATTCTGCCCTCTTTTGCTTTTTTGTTCAGTATGGCCTGAAATGGATTTCATGATTCCCACCCACCTTGGTGCGTGTGGAAGTCTACTCAGTCTACTGAATCAAATGCTAATCTAGAAACATCTTCACGGACAACAAGAAAAAATGTTTTACCAGCTATCTGGGCATCCCTTATCCAAGTCAAATTTGACACAAAATTAACCACCACAGTGGGTCCATATAACTGTCCCCCAAATTTCTCTTGAAAACTTGAATTTTATTATTGATGATAAATGCTGTCAGTTGTTTTCCTTGAAGTAACAGCCTCACTTTGTTCATTTTCCAGGAAATGTCTACCAACACATCTGAATAACCTTGTCATCCTTTCAAAAAGAAGTGGCTTGTTAAGCTTGTAACTCAAGACAATTGCACAAGATTTTTCTTTTGACAATCACTGTGTTTTGGTATTAGCAGAAACATTTCATATATCCAAAGGTTGAAATTTCTTAGATGCAATTGACTTTCTGTCTTTTGAACTCTAAGTGGATGGTGGTGAATAATTAGTAGTAGCCTTTGAATTATGCTGATACCTCAGCAGTTTTATCTACCATTGTTTTTGTGACAGTGCAAATGTCATCACAGTAAAAAAAAAAAAAAAAGTAAACTTCCTAGAATTACTAAAGAAAAAGCTTTGACCTATGGATATTCTGAAAGAATCCTGAGGACTTCAGGGTTCACTTTGAGAACCACTAATGAAACTCAAAAGTGTGAAGCTAAGCTTTTTGAAGGCAAGGACTGTACCTCTTTAGTAGGAGTCCAAATGTACGTTGATCTAAATTCACACCAGAGATATCTGTCCTCTTTTCCTAGGAGTTTGGAGTACCTTTAGTAAATATTCTAACTTTCTAGGATATAAATAGGTTACTGACAGTTATTGGTACACTGAATATTTGATGTTGTTATAATACTCAAATGGTAAAGAATCCACCTAAAATGCAGGAGACCCAGGTTCGATCCCTGGGTCAGGATGATCCCTTGGAGAAGGAAAAGGCCACCCTCTCCAGTATTATTGCCCTGAGAATCCCATGGACAGAGAGGAGTCTGGTGGGCTGCAGTCCATGGGGTTTCCAAGAGTCGGACATGACTGAGTGACTGACAGTTTCATTTTTTTTAATACCATCCATCTTCTACATTTATAAGAATGTAAGTTCCTAACCTAAAATGACTAAATAACCTAAAGATTACTATTGTTAAGGACCCTTGAGACAACTAAAGTTGAAGTTTTGTCATTTCTTATGAATCAGTCCCAGTACAGAGACTTCAGAGCAATATACAGAGCCAATGTCATAAACTACTTAAGACAACCAGCCAGTGATATTTGGGCTTACTAAAATGGCAACCCACTCCAGTGTTCTTGCCTGGAGAATCCCAGGGACAGAGGAGCCTGGTGGGCTACCGTCTATGGGGTCGCACAGAGTCGGACACTACTGAAGTGACTTAGCAGCAGCAGGCTATTTTTGCTTCTTCCATCCTCTCTTCTCTCCTGTATTTCTTTCCTTATCCCATACCCTCCATCTGTTTCCTAAATTAATATAAAATTTAAAATGCTTTTTCCTTACTTTCACTCAAATATTGTTCAGGAAGGACCTTTTCTACTTCACAGTTAAGAACTAGTCTCTGCAGTGTAGATATTTGCAGGTAAGATATTGGAGAACAAAACGGGAACAGTGACATCAGATATGGGAAATGTGGAGCATAGAATAAAGAAGAATGTATTTGGAATCAGGAAATGTGCATTTGAGGTTCAGCTTCTACCATGTCATTTTACTTAGGAAGTTAACCACCAACCCAACTCAATTCCAAGTTTACGGTATAGAGTTGTGAAGTTCAGTTCAGTTCAGTTGCTCAGTCTTGTCCGACTCTGTGACCCCATGAACCGCAGTATGCCAGGCCTCCCTGTCTACCACCAGCTGCCGGAGTCTACCCAAACCCATGTCCGTTGAGTCGGTGATGCTACCCAACCATCTCATCCTCTGTCATCCCCTTTTCCTCCCCTCAATCTTTCCCATCATCAGGGTCTTTTCAAATGAGTCAGCTCTTTGCATCAGGTGGCCAAAATATTGGAGTTTCAGCTTCAACATCAGTCCATCCAGTGAAAACCCAGAACTGATCTCCTTTAGGATGGACTGGTTGGATCTCCTTGCAGTCCAAGGGACTCTCAAGTTCAACACCACAGTTCAAAAGCATCAATTCTTTGGCGCTCAGCTTTCTTTATAGTCCAACTCTCACATCCATACATGACTACTGGAAAAACCATAGCCTTGACTAGACGGACCTTTGTTGACAAAGTAACATCTCTGCTTTTTAATACGCTGTCTAGGTTGGTCATGACTTTCCTTCCAAGGAGTGTCTTTTAATTTCATTGCTGCAATCACCATCTGCAGTGATTTTGGAGCCCCCCAAAATAAAGTCAGCCACTGTTTCCCCATCTATTTGCCATGAAGTGATAGAAATCACTATGCAAATATTCTATTTTATACCAATGTCTTCTGTAAAATAAATACATTTCACTTAAAACTGTAGCACCTTCAGGAAGGAAGAAAAAACCCTTTAGGCTCCAACAAACACTCTGGGTGTTCATTCATGGGTCTCTACTCATGAATCACTGCCATGTGAATTGCTCTTACTGGGGACTTCCCTGCTTATGGACAGTCTAATTCTTAGAATTTTGTTCCTGTTATCATTCCTCTTCTTTCCTTCAAATATATGAAACAGAGTCTTAGGAAATGTGATTTTTGTCTTGAAGACTGACTATTAATGATGCAGTACCATAAGGATCTCATAAAAGTTTTTATACTTTTTCAATGTTGCATACTAGAATTAATTTTAGGTCTATTATTATATTTAATTCCAGACCATGTTTCAGGTCCAGCAGTGGCTGTGTGGCACAGAAGGAGACATGGAGTAGGAGTTTGGGGAACTGATTTCAAATGTTGGTCTATCATTGACTATTTACTTGTAGGCAGGATTTCCTTGGTTTTCAGTCTTAAAGCAAAGAAATAAATTGGTTTGGACCAGATGATTATCAAAAGAATGTGTAGCTCAAAATTGAACGATTTTTGAGTTCCACACCAGAGAATGAGTTTAGAGGTTGGGTAATACATAGCTATTATATAAAATAGATAATCAGTTCAGTTCAGTTCAGTTGCTCAGTCATGTCTGACTCTGTGACCCCATGAATCGCAGCACACCAGACCTCCCTGTCCATCACCAACTCCCAGAATTCACCCAAACTCATGTCCATTGAGTTGGTGATGCCATCCAGCCATCTCATCCTCTGTCGTCCCCTTCTGCCCCCAACCCCTTCCAGCATCAGGGTCTTTTCCAGTGAGTCAACTCTTTGCATGAGGTGGCCAAAGTATTGGAGTTTCAGCCTCAGCATCAGTCCTTTCAATGAACACCCAGGACTGGTCTCCTTTAGAATGGACTGGTTGGATCTCCTTGCAGTCCAAGGGACTCTCAAGAGTCTTCTCCAACACCACAGTTCAAAAGCATCAATTCTTTGGCACTCAGCTTTCTTCACAGTCCAACTCTCACATCCATACATGACCACTGGAAAAACCATAGCCTTGACTAGACGAACCTTTGTTGGCAAAGTAATGTCTCTGCTTTTTAATATGGTATCTAGGTTGGTCATAACTTTCCTTCCAAGGAGTAAGCATCTTTTAATTTCATGGCTGCAATCACCATCGGCAGTGATTTTGGAGCCCCCCAAAATAAAGTCTGACACTGTTTCCACTGTTTCCCCATCTATTTGCCATGAAGTGATGGGACCAGATGCCATGATCTTAGTTTTCTGAATGTTGAGCTTTAAGCCAACTTTTTCACTCTCGTCTTTCACTTTCATCAAGAGGCTTTTTAGTTCCTCTTCACTTTCTGCCATAAGGGTCGTGTCATCTGCATATGTGAGGTTATTGATAAAATATACAATAAAAATTAATAATTCTGGCCATCAATCCCTTTATTCCTTCACGTTGAAAGTACTTATAACTTTACATATAGAAAATATAAATGATATAGAAACAGAAAAACCTAAATTAACTAGTAAAGATACAGGCATTAAAAAAGCACTAACCAGAAATTTTTATGGTAAGTACTACCTTTATTTTAAAAAGTTATACATGCTAGAAAAAAGCATAAATGATACATGTAAACAATTATTTACCAAATACTTATATTTTTCCTTGTAAAGGTGCAAATGATCTTTAAATGTAAACACAAATGTTGCCAAACATTTCTGTAGTGAGGGGAGGGAGAAAAGATTATTCCTTTTGGTCGTGGTTAAAGTCTTATTCAAAGATTTTCCTGTAAAATACATTGAAAAAAACTGATCTATGAACACAATAACAAAAAAACTTAAACCACTGTAATATGTATCTTTTTTTCCTTAAAAATGTTAGCTTTTTACCAGAAAGTGCAATTTGAGAGTAGTAGTAACAGTGGCTTTATAGTATGAGGATAATGATATATAGTTTTTATAAAAGAACCAAGATTTTGTTAATAAAATGCCTCAAGTGACTTTACACTCGTTAGCGTACTATTAGACGAACTGAAGAATTCATCCCCTGGAAGGCTATGATTACAGGTAAGCCTCAGCTTCAGCAGGCCTGAGCATCAAGTGTAAATTGCATAACAGTATTCACTGCTGGGGAGAGGACATTTCTCCCTGCTGGTCCTTAGTAGCAATAAGAAATAGAAAGGAAAGTTGCTTCAGTCAGTAATGTTTTTGAGCAAAAACTCTTGCAGAGTTGCACATGATTCTTCCGGGGGGATTCTCAAGACAGTATAAGAATTGTACACTGTTTTGTAGAGGCACTGAGCAGAGCTCTAGATCTAGCAGAAACTCAATGAAAATATTTGAAAAAAAGACTTTAAATATAGCGGCAAACAAGTTTTATATGGAAGGAAACAAGATGTGAGCTTCCACTGATGAGAACTTTGGCATGTGAGTCCTGGTTTTATCGATTTAATATTCCTTTTGAATTATCCTAGTTAAATGAGATTTTTTTTTTGTTTTTTAGATTTTTCAAGTCTTCTGGTGCTTAGTGCAAGAATGATGGCTAACTAATACACTTTGTATTCCTATCTTTGTCATTGGTATGTCTCTGTAAGTAGTGGAGTCTTGTGGATGGAGTGCTTAGAACTGACAACTAGATCACATATAGCCCTCTTCCCTTATTGGTGGTTTCAAACTTAATATCTTAAAAATAAGGTTTTACTGCTTGAAATCTTTTTTTTTGTCTTTTTTTTCTTTTGATGGGAGGAAGGCTAAATCCAAAAACAGAAACAAAAAACCACCCCCCAACAACAAAAGTCCCATGATAAATTAAAACCGAAAATAAATATTTTTGTGCACAGAACCAAAAATTATTGTGCAAAGGTGGCATCTTGCAGGTGAAGTACTTTCACTGTATTTGTATTTCCACATGTTGAGGCACCGGCAAAGAATAAGATTTGTTTAGTGTTTTCTAGAGCTGTACAAAGCTCCAAAGTCAAAGCGCTCCAGAATACAGAGGAAGATATACATGACCGTCTTCTGTGTGTTCACCATATATGGGATTCACAATGTGTCATTTTTATAACTCCTACACCACCCCCAAGCCGACGGTAATTCATCCCACCGTACAATCTGCAAAGAAAGAAACACAATCAGATTTCCAATTGAAAAAAGCATTGTTTCTTCCATAACATAAATGTTAATAAAACATTTCTTTGTCTATCACAACTAATATTTTTAGCTTTGTACATCTCTTCCAAAGATTAGGAGCTGGAACTGAGCACTGGAAAGCAGCAGAATTATTTCAGACACTGACTAAATTCTCTGACTTACAGAATACTATTTTAAGAGAAGTGCCATATACACTTTTTGCCTTATAACTTTATTACTCTACATCTAGACTGAATAACAATTATGCAGTATCACATATTCTACATTTTTGTGGCTAATTTTGACCCTGGCTATAATATTTCCCCACCTACATTTTCCTTTTGCCTAACCTTTGGTTAGTTATTTTTATTCTTTTGTTCTGTATGGACTCTTAGAAGTCTTCTCAAAGCTTTATGGAACAAAACTGGATATGATTATAAAGAAAACTTTATAATCCCTCAACAATTGGTCCTTAAGAATTTCATGAATATCACTTGGTCAAATACTACAAACATATATTAGTAATAGTTGCTGAGAAACAAGTCCTTACGTAGGATCATGGTCAGAAAATGAGAAATAAATTTGGCTGTCTTCCCAAATTATGCTTACTGTTTTGTTCACCTTTGTATCCCTAGGGTCTAGAACATTCAGTAAACCTTTACTTCATGAAGGAGGTTGTGAAAATGAGAGGTAGAAGCAAAGAGTGTGACAATGTTAAAAGTCTGACTTTAGTATTGTGACCACTGAGCCCTGCAGAGCATGAGAGAGATGCAGAATCCAAAGAATGTCATTCAGGTATCTGTCAAAGTGGTTTTCCCAGGGATGAAAGAACCCAGTAAACCTATGAGTTAAATCTTATAAACTAATGGCAAAAACCTGGGTGGGTAGTTACCGGTTCTCAATTAGAAATACTTAGAATGCAGCCGGAATGGACTTCCAAGACTGTTCCCTTCTGGAATAGTGACTATAGAAGACGTCAGCTTATTTTGCATGGTCATGAAAAAGTCTTTGAGAGCTGCCTCAGATCTCATGTCCAGACTGTTATCTGTGGTTAATGTGCAACCTCAACTGCTGAGATGGTTACACAGACTTGTTTAGGCAAGTAAGTCCAACTTACTGAGAAAGAAACCTGCAAATGCTTCAGAGGTAAAACTATTTTCTTAGAAAAGCTAGTATGTAGAATAGATATTAGTATAAAGTACCTCAAACCCATACTCCTAATGTTTTATATTAAATTTGAGAATTAACTATATATTAGACCTTTTAAGATCTTGTAGTGTTTTAAGAGATTTTGGAATATTAAAGCATCTATCAGATTAGTTTTGTGAATGAAGAAAAACTGCATGACTGAACAAAGATTTAGACTTCAGATTTTAAGTTGAAAGGTTTAAGAGAATTTTGCTAAATTTGTATACATTTTTGAATATTTAAAATAAATTCAAGAGTTACCTGATGATGTGAATTTGTAAGAACTACTTAAGTAGTTGGGAAGGATTTGTTAAGACAACTGACGATTTAAAAGCAAAGTCAAGTCAGACCTATAAATACAGTTTAGCTTAGTTAAACTCTCCTAAGATGTAGCCTCTTCTCTAAAAGTGACTGTTAAAATTTGCCAGACTTTAAAATAGAATAATAACATATTTAAGTATTTTTAAAACTCAAGGAAAAATATCAGTTTTAAAATGAAATATTTTTTAAACAGTAACTGCAGTTTGTTTTTCTGGGCATAAAAACTGCAATGACAGATTGGGAGACAAAGGTCCAGGTTCTAATTCTAACGTTCACTAACTTGCTTAGGCAGCTCATTTTATTTCTCAGTGCCTTAGTTTCCTGAGCTTCAGCTGGAAGCTGGTGTGGCTAGCAAGGAGATTGTTTTTTTCTGTCTTTGCTATCTCTAATTTTAAAACTGAACAGTTACCAAAGAGAGGGATTTTGTATGATATCAGCCCCTTTAGAGCAATGAGGTCAAAATAAGCCATCGGATGTGGGTAACTTTGAGTCCTTTTCAACATATTGCCAGAGGTAATTCAATGTACTGACCATCCTGAATTTGATGGTCATAGACTATTATCTCAAGCCCATGAATTTCAGGTCAGCAGTGAGGTGATTTGAACATAGCTTAAAAGTTACCTCCATGTATTGGCATCAGGATCAAAAACTTCAATTGTCTTCAAGTACGTTGTGCCATCAAAGCCTCCTACAGCCATAAGCTGTCCATTCACTACTGCCAGGCCAACCTACGGGACCAAAACATGGTGGCTGCTGCAGAAGCTAGAGAATCACTATGAAATTTAGACTGGTTTCTAGATAAATCTCTTTAATAAAAGATAAGTCTTTATGCCCTTACATTCTGGTTTACTTGAACACAGAAAGAAAAAATTAATCACAAAAGTTATTTAATTATGAGAACTATAAAATTATATACCCAACTAGAATATTTACACAGAGTTGAAAACATTTATTTCTTGAATGTTAGGTAAAACATTCACTGGGAGTGAGCAAGAACCTCCAAACTGCTCTCAGTTCTTTTAGTATTTGCCTGTTCTGATCCACTACCTAAGTTGTCAATAAAATTCTCTTTTGAAAGATAAATTTAAAGTCCTTATTATGTCAGGACCTTCAGAAATCGATACTTTCCTTCCTTTTAACCTCACTTTCTAATGTAATCTATGTTGCATTAATATCAGAGTAGTTGCTAGTCCCAGAAAATAACATACTTTTTAAATGCCTCCATACTTTTGCATGTGTTGTTCCCTGATATTTTCTGTCCCTCTTCTATAAAGTCTTACTCTTCTTTCAAGGTACTTTACGTGTAACTTACTCTGGTAAGTCTCTTCCCTGTTCCAAAGTGTTAAGCATACTCTCCCACGTTCTCCTATAACGCACATGCCGCTAGTAGAGGATTTGTCTTCTGTGTTATTTAGTCAGTAAGTTGTGTCTGACTCTTTTGTGACCTTATGGACTGTGGCCCTCCAGGCTCTTCTCTCCTTTGGATTTCCCAGCCATGAATACTGGAGTGGGTTGCCATTTCTTTACTCAGGGTATCTTCTGAACCCAGGGATCAAACCTATGTCTCCTGCGTTGCAGAGAGATTCTTTACCACTGAGCCACCAGGGAAACCTTAGTTAGCTGTAAACACTTTAATTTCCTTTACTAAATTGGGAACTCTTTGAGGATAGGAATCAAGTTATACTGAACAAAAGTTCAGTCACTGAACTGTGTTGGACTCTTTGTGACCCCATGGACTGCAGTATGCCAGGCTTCCCTGTCCATCACCAACTCCTAGAGCTTGCTCAAACTCACGTCCATCGAGTCAGTGATGCCATCCAACCATCTCATCCTCTGTTGTCCCCTTCTCCTCCAGCCTTCAATCTTTCCCAGCATCAGGGTCAGCTCTTCACATCAGGTACCCAAAGTATTGGAGCTTCAGTTTCAGCATCAGTCCTTCCAATGAATATTTAGATTGATTTCCTTTAGGATTAACTGGTTTGATCTCCTTGCAGTCCAAGGGATTCTCAAGAGTCTTCTCCAATGCCACAGTTCAAAAGGATCAATTTTCCAGTGCTCAGCTTTCTTTATGGTCTAACTCTCACATCCATACATGACTACTGAAAAAACCATAGCTTTGACTAGATGGACCTTTGTCGGCAAAGTAATGTCTCTGCTTTTTAATATGCTGTCTAGGTTGGTCATAGCTTTTCTTCCAAGGAGCAAGCAACTTTTAATTTCATGGCTGCAGTCACCATCTGGAGCCCAAGAAGATAAAGTCTGTCACTGTTTCCATTGTTTCCCAATCTATCCGCCATGAAGTGATGAGACTGGATGCCATGATCTTCGTTTTTTGAATGTTGAGTTTTAAGCCAGCTTTTTCACTCTCCTCTTTCACCTTCTTCAAGAAGCTCTTAAGTTCCTCTTTGCTTTCTGCCATAAGGGTGATGTCATCTGCATAATTCAGGTTATTGATATTTCTCCTGGAAATCTTGATTCCAGCTTGTACATCATCCAGCCCAGCATTTTGCATGATGTACTCTGCATGTAAGTTAAATAAGTAGGGTGACAACACACAGCCTTGACGTACTCCTTTCCCAAGTTTGAACCAGTCTGTTCCATGTCCGGTTCTAACTATTGCTTCTTGACCTGCATACATGTTTCACAGGAGGCAGATAAAGTGGTCTGGTACTCTCATCTCTTGAAGAATTTTCCACAGTTTGTTGTGATCACACAGTCAATGAAGCAGAAGTAGATGTTTTTCTGGAATTCTCTTGCTCTTTCTATGATCCAACAGATCCTTGCTATTTGATCTCTGGTTCCTCTGCTTTTTCTAAATCCAGCTTGAACTTCTGGAAGTTCACGGTTCATGTACTGTTGAAACCTAGCTTGGAGAATTCTGAGCATTACTTTACTAGTGTGTGAGATGAGTGCAATTAATTGTGCAGTAGTTTGAACATTCTTTGGCACTGCCTTTCTTTGGGATGGAATGAAAATTGACCTTTTCCAGCACATAGTAAGCACCTGATAAAGAAAAGTGAAGTCGCTCAGTCATGTTCAACTCTTTGTGACTGCATGGACTGTAGTCTACCAGGCTCCTCTGTCCATGGGATTTTCGACGCAAGAATACTGGAGTGGGTTGCCATTTCCTTCTCCAGGAGATCTTCCCAACCCAGGGATTAGAACCCCGGCCTCCCGCATTGTAGGCAGACGCTTTACCGTCTGAGGCACCAGGGAAGTACTTGATAAGTATTGGCTAAATGAGTGGATATATAATCAACACAATGTAGCAGTGAAAACAATAGGAACATGACAAAGAAGCTGCTGTTGACACTAATAAAGAGCCACAGGCATGTGAATGCTTTGACGAGCTGATGCCCACTGGTGGTGGTCTTGGATCTCTGCAAACCAGAATTCACTCCCTTTTATCAGATTATGAAATTGTTAGCT
Source organism: Bos indicus (assembly GCF_029378745.1). NCBI lineage: Eukaryota > Metazoa > Chordata > Mammalia > Artiodactyla > Bovidae > Bos > Bos indicus. Next base: position 55,965,452 of record NC_091775.1, on the reverse strand, counting down.
AAAGCTGGGTTATCCCACCTGTTATCCTGCATTGATGAGCTCCTGTTGGGATCAATGGTTTATTGGTTAAATCTCCTAGAATGGATAACTTCTACACTTCACTCTGGAAGTTTCTTGTAGTTACAGGTCATTGTTCATGGTCTAGACCACGACACAGGTCATCTATACTATAGATGGGATGGACTCAAACCAGTCTGTGTAGACTGGTGGTGGGGCCAGATGTGTTTCTGCCTAAACATTCAATTGGTATGTCAACTACTTAGAATATCACCTAGAAACACTAGGTAGGAATATTTACCTTCATTGGGTATAGATGAACCCATATATCTGATAGATATCAATGAACATGAGTAAAATTAGGAAACGTAGTAGATAGACAGGGAGATGGCTTTCAAAGAAGCAACTGATTATAAGATAAAACATAAGATGCAAATTGTTACATATAGAATGGATAAACCACAAGGTCCTACTGTATAGCACAGGGAACTATATTCAGTAGTCTGGGATAAACCATAATGGAAAAGAGTATTAAGAATATAACTATACACTTTGCTATACAGCAGAAATAAACAATGTAAATCAACTATATTTCAATAAAAATAAATCATAAAAAGGAATTCTCTAAGTAAAGATATGATTGGATATGTTACGTATCTTCTTGGGATAACAGTAATCAAAAGAAATTAACATTTTTTTTTCCAGTACAAAAGTAATAGGGGTTGTTCTGCATCCAGAGTGCATCCCCTCTGTGCCCCTTGTATTATATTTTACAGATCAGACTTCTTCTGCACAGCCCTCCCTCTTTTGGTGCTTGCTTTTCAGTTTCCAGTAGCCAGGCACTTACTCCACTACGGCGGGATGTCATAGCCACCACCGGAGACCACTGGTTAGTTCTGGGGTTGTATCTCTCAGCACTGCTAAGCTCTGTAGTGTCATCTCTGCCTCCTACGGCATAGATCATATCCTGATACACTGCACAGCCTAGGTGTTTCCTCCGGGTCCCCATAGGGGCTATGGTGTGCCATCTGTTTTCCTGAGGATTATAACGCTCCACTGCAGGGAAAAGAAAAGCCAGTAAGTGACTGTTCAATCATTTCCTCCCACCTCTAGTTTTCTTCATAGCTACTCTGCTTTTTGATAACATGTTTTTTTTTTTTTTTTTTCCAATAAGCAGTCTGATTTTTGCTTTTGAGAAAGACTCATCTACCTTTGGACAATACCACTATACTCTCATCAGGGACTGATTTCTTTTAGGTATGGTTGGTGGAAAGGACATGTGTTGGAGTCAAAGTACCTAGTTCTAAGCTAGGTGACTTGTGGCATCTCTTTGTATGTTTAAATGAGAGGATAGCTATAAAATGGTTTATAGTAATAAGTTTCTCTCTCTAGCATTTATATAATGTTAGTTTATATAGCATTATATAAATGCTATAAATTCCCAGTAACTTGTGAAATTAAGGGAGAAAGAAATACTTTAGAAATACACCAGTAGACTATGGCTGCAGAAGACCTGATGAACAGCTATGAGTTGCACTCTCCTAGTGGAAAAATAATTTTCTTAATAAATTATAGGATAACATGGACATCTTATACTTTTTGTGAGGGGACTCTCCTAAGAAAAATGTGTTGATTTGGGGGAACCAGACTGACTTTGGAAGGGACTAACCTGTGTTGAGTGGAGATGTCCCATCAGAGCCACCTACAGCATATAAGAACCCTCCTAACACAGCCACAGCTACACCTAGTCTTCTGGTACTCATAGAAGCCACCCGAGTCCACTTGTTCTCCTTTGGATCATACCTGCAGTAAGAGAAACCAAAGACTGCACGCATGTTTTTGTTAAGTGAAGCTGTTTCCATAAGGTATGAAATCATGCTAAAGATATGTTAGATATATAGATTTGCTATGGTCCAGTGTACAGTGATTATCTAACATATTTTCCATTGTTATTAGTATTCTGACTTATGATGCTGTGGCTAGAAATCTGAAAACTACATTTCTCCTTTGCTAAGGTGGCTCTCTACTAGATTTTGCCAAAAGGAAAGACTAGACACTTTCTGTTTGTTTGCCAACCCTGTAGATATTGTCTCAGCAATGGCCCTTCACTCTGGCTGTCACAGTTAATTTCAGCTTCTAGACTTTTTCTCGGAGAAGGCAATGGCACCCCACTTTAGTACTCTTGCCTGGAAAATCCCATGGATGGAGAAGCCTGGTGGGCTACAGTTCATGGGGTCGCACAGAGTCGGACACGACTGAGCTATTTCACTTTCACTTTTCATTTTCATGCACTGGAGAAGGAAATGGCAACCCACTCCAGTGTTCTTGCCTGGAGAATCCCAGGGACGGGGGAACCTGGTGGGCTGCCGTCTGTGGGGTTGCACAGTCGGATACGACTGAAGCGACAGCAGCAGCAGCAGCAGCTTTTTCTGGCACTTCCAAAGCTAAGCCTTGTTGGAAGTTTTAGTCACAGCTCTGAGAAGCAGTTCCAGAGTTCCTGAGATAACAGTACCAGTACTCCAGTTATCTACCACTGTGTAACAAACCACCCCAAACTCAGTGACTTTCCACACTAACCATATGTTTCCATGAATCAGGAATTTAGGAAGGGCTTCACAAGGAAGTCTCTTCAATAAGTGGTACTGAGAAAACTTGAACACCTACATGTAAAAGACGGAAATTTGAACACAACCTAACACTATACCCCAAAATAAAATGGATTAAAGACCTAAATGTAAAACCAGATACTATAAAATTCTTGTAGGAAAACATACAGGCAGAACACACTGATATAAATTGCAGTAAGATCTTTTTTGATCCACCTCCTAGAGTAATGAAAATATAAACAAAAATCAACAAATGAGACCTAAACAAACTCAAAAGCAAAGGAAACCATAAACAAAATGAAAAGACAACCCTCAGAATGGGGGAAAATACTTGAAAATGAAGCAACTGACAAGGGATTAATCTCCAAAATATACAAACAGCTCCCTGCAGCTCAATTAAAAAAAAAAAAAAAAACAACCCAATCAAAAAATGGGCAGAAGATCTAAACAGACATTGCTCCAAAGAAGACATACAGATGGTTGAAAAGCACATGATAATATCTGTAATTATTAGAGAAGTGCAAATCAAAAGTACCATGAAGTACCACCTCACACCAGTCAGAGTGGACATGACCAAAAAATCTACAAACAATAAATGCTGGAGAGGATGTGGAGGAAAGGGAACCCTCCAATACTGTTGGTTGGAATGTAAACATGGCCACTATGGAGAATAACATGGAGGTTCCTCAGATAACTAAAAATAGAGCTTCCTTATGATCCAGCAATCCCCCTCCTGGGAATATCTCCAGAGAAAATCATAATTCAAAAACTTACATTCACCCCAGTGTTCACTGCAGCATTACTTTACAATAGCCAGGGCAAGGAAGCAACCTAAATGTCCATCAGTAGGAATGGATAAAGAAGATGTGGTACACATATACAAAGGAATATTGCTTGCTTGCTTGCTAAGTCACTTCAGTCGTGTCCGACTCTGTGTGACCCCATAGACGGCAGCCCACCAGGCTCCCCTGTCCCTGAGATTCTCCAGGCAAGAACACTGGAGTGGGTTGCCATTTCCTTCTCCAATGCATAAAAGTGAAAAGTGAAAATGAAGTCGCTCAGTCATGTCTGACCCTCAGTGACCCCATGGACTGCAGCCTTCCAGGCTCCTCAATCCATGGGATTTTCCAGGCAAGAGTACTGGAGTGGGGTGCCATTGCCTTCTCCAACAAAGGAATATTACTCAGACATAAAAAAGAATGAATAATGCCATTTGCAGCAACATGGATGGACCTCACTGAGAGAAGTCAGAAACAGACAAACTTCATATGATATTGTCTATATGTGGAATCTAAAAAAAGGGCTACAAATGAACTTATCTACAAAACATAAACAGTTACAGATATAGAAAATGAACTTATGATAACCAGGGGGTAAGGGCAGGGGAGGGATAAACTGGAAGATTGGACTGACATATACAGACTATTATATATAAAATAGATAATTAATAAGGACCTATTGTATAGCACAGGGAACTCTACTCAATACTCTGTAATGCCCTATATGGAAAAAGAATCTAAAAAAGAGTGGATATATGTATATGTATAACAGGTTCACTTTGCTGTACACTTGAACCAACACATTATAAATCAACTATCTTCCCAGAATCCCCTTGCATAGAGTTTTCAAAGTGGAGAAATAAGTGTCCTGACAAACATAAACGGGAACTGGCATTGCTTTCAAGAGTTACCTCTAACTTTAAGACAGAGTTAAACTCGTCTACTTAATTATGATAACACTATTAGTAAATGCTATTTCAAAACATTTCTTTTTAAGAAGAGAGGATGAAATCTAACACCGGTCAGAATGGCTGCTATCCAAAAATCTACAAACAATAAGTGCTGGAGAGGGTGTGGAGAAAAGGGAACCCTCTTACACTGTTGGTGGGAATGCAAACCAGTACAGCCACTATGGAGAACAGTGTGGAGATTCCTTAAAAAACTGGAAATAGAACTGCCATACGACCCAGCAATCCCACTGCTGGGCATACACACCGAGGAAATCACAACTGAAAGAGACACGTGTACCCCAATGTTCATCGCAGCACTGTTTATAATAGCCAGGACATGGAAGCAACCCAGATGTCCATCAGCAGACGAATGGATAAGAAAGCTGTGGTACATATACATGATGGAATATTACTCAGCCATTAAAAAGAATACATTTGAATCAGTTCTAATGAGGTGGGAGAAACTGGAGCCTATTATACAGAGTGAAGTAAGCCAGAAAGAAAAACACCAATACAGTATACTAACGCATATATATGGAATTTAGAAAGTTGGTAACGATGACCCTATTTGCAAGACAGCAAAAGAGACACAGATGTAAAGAACAGACTTTTGGACTCTGGGACAAGGCGAGGGTGGGGTGATTTGAGAGAATAGCATTGAAACATGTATATTATCTTATGTGAAATAGATTGCCAGTCCAGGTTCTATGCACGAGACAGGGTGCTCAGGGCTGGTGCACTGGGATGACCCTGACGGATGGGATGGGGAGGGAGGTGGGAGAGGGGGTTCAGGATGGGGAACACATGTACACCCATGGCAGATTCATGTCAATGTATGGCAAAAACCACTACAATATTGTAAAGTAATTAGCCTCCAACTAAAATAAATAAAAAAAGAAGAAGAGGGGATGAAGCATAGTGTGCTCTTGCCAGTAATTAAGTGCATGAGATTCCAAGACCTAATCTCTAAGGTAGAATGACAAAAAAATGATGGAGCAAGAAATTAAAAATAGAATCTATTTCACCAAAATTCACTGATCTGTAAAAGTATAAAGTAAATCAAGGCAGCCCACTAATATTTCCCTAAGTATACTTCAAGAATTAATGAGAATCCATATACAAAATACTTTATAGTCCTTATAAGATATATGCTGCACCAAGAATTAATCATTTTCCTGAAGGAACTCTGAGGAAAATCATTCTAAATACTGGGGAAAAAAATCAGAACAGATTTCAGAAGTGGTATGCTTGACATCATACATAAAATGTAATTTAAAATATGATTCCAACATTTCATTGTTAGGCTCAGCCTATATAACATATAAGTGTAAAAACTGGATTATATCTTTCATCTTCCTAGACTATAAGGTTAACTGAAAACCTTTTCCTCACAGCTCATGGGAAATCTACTGGATAGTGAATTTCTAGTGTTCTAAATTATTCCTTTAAAAAAGCCCTCTATATTCTTTTAAAAAAAAACTGAAAATGAGTTAAAAAATTCACCTTTCAACAATGTTGAGGCAGGACACGCCATCCTGGCCACCCACAGCATAGAGAAAGCCTCCAAGCACAGCCACACCTACACTTGTCCTGCAGGTGCTTGTGGGAGCCACATCACTGCTCCACTGGTTTGTTTTGGGGTCGTACCTACAGAGAACACATCAAGACAGGGTCTGTATTACACAAAGAAAATTTGGCTAGGCTTATAAATGTGATGGCATATGATATAGTTAATATTTAATCATTTCCACTCTATTTAATTCAATTTGTTTTTAAGTGTGTGTGTTTTTTTTTAACTTCTATGGCACTGATTCTTCTGATGTTCATGTTATTTTCAACTACAGAATCTGTATCTCTAGATCTTGATACACTGAAACGTTTCATAGATGTATTTCATAAGTATCAGGAACATGGCTGAATGAAAAAGGGTAGGTGACAAGAAGCTAGAAGTTATTAAAAAATCAATTATTGTATGTTTCCAGTGTGCCAGGCATTGTGATAGATATGGGAGAATATATTTTAACAATTATAGCCAATGTCACATGTACAAGTATATTCAAAATACTTGTGAAAGATGAGAGGACTGAGTAATTAACTAGTCTGCATGGTGCCAGACAAGGCTTTATATAATAAGTAACCTTTGAATCTTTAAGAGAGATTCCAGGGAAGAGAATGGCATGCAAACATATAGGCAAAAAGGACATAGCATGTCCAGGAACTGCAAGCAATTTGGTGGGTCTGCACTAGAGTGTTTAAGAAATAGTGGTGTGCTGAGGAAGACAGACTGGAAAAATAAGTGGAGGTCAGATTATAAAGGACTTATTTGTTACAGTAAGCGGTTTAGGCTGCCAACTAGTGCCACAGACACAAAACTAAAGCAACAAGTTACATCAGTTTCTAATTAGTATCTCAAACAAAACAATATGGATAGTAGAGAAAAAAATTCAAATTGACCTTACCTTTCAACACTGTTGAGATAAGAGGATCCATCATGGCCTCCTACTGCATATAACAGGTCATCAAGAACACTGACTCCAACTCCACATCGCCTTTTGCTCATTGAAGCTACCATTCGCCATTCATTAGTCTGTGGATCATATCGTTCAACACTAGAAATGGCATCTCCACTGCACCAACCACCAACTGGGGAAGTAACAGAAACGGTCAGGAGAATGTCTGTCCTAAAGCATATCACTCACTGCTAACCATTAAACAGCCCTAATGCTTGGACACTCCAGCACTCTTGCCTGGAAAATCCCATGGATGGAGGAGCCTGATGGGCTACAGTCCATGGGGTCGCAAAGAGTCGGACACGACTGAGCGACTTTAGCTAGCTAGCTAATGCTTGGACTTGCCAGATGCCTCTAGAAGCAAGTTAAAATATAAATTATGATTTTTGCTTATTCCACTGGGATTACCATAATCTTATTCTTTCTGGGGAGGGATTTTTGGCTTATATACTCATGATCTCTTTATAGACTGTCTTGTGACTAAAAATAATACAGAAATTCTTATGACATATTTCAAAATATTTGCTTTCTGTTTATCTGGTCTGTATTGAATTCTACAATATCCAACATGACATTTAAGATCAGAAAACATTTTGAATACATTTTTCAAAAGTAACACTCAGAATAAAAGGTTCAAACAGAGTTCAGTAAAGCTCTGAGCGCTCCCTGAAAAAAAAAGAAAACTAATTATAGCAGAAAATTTTAATTTGTTATTCTTTAAAATCATCTCTATTTCAATCTAAAATAAGAGCTAGATTCTGGAGCATAGAGGGTGAGGTCTAAAGATAACTTAACCTCAAAACATTTGAAAACTAATGGTTTCAAGGAGGTCTCTAACTTCCTGCTGCTGCTGCTACTAAGTCGCTTCAGTCGTGTCCAACTCTGTGCGACCCCATAGATGGCAGCCCACCAGGCTCCCCCGTCCCTGGGATTCTCCAGGCAAGAACACTGGAGTGGGTTGCCATTTCCTTCTCCAATGCTTGAAAGTGAAAAAATATAGTGAAGTCGCTCAGTCATGTCCAACTCCTAGTGACCCCATGGATTGCAGCCTACCAGGCCTCTCTGTCCATGGGATTTTCCAGGCAAGAGTACTGGAGTGGGGTACCATTGCCTTCTCTGCAATAACTTCCTGAGCCAGAATAAAATGAGAATGTCTCTAACCATCTTCTGCTGGATTTGAAAACTCACTTCCTTATTTCAAATCTCAATATGTTGTATACATTTTATTATGGTTTCATTTAAATTAGGATATTCAGCTAATACTAAGTATTCAACTAAGTCACAGTAAGTTTTGTATATATCAGTTTGCTTCAATTTGAATTCTGTTCTGGGATATATGCCTGGAGTTTCTGTATCAGAGAAAGCACCTTCACTTCTAACATAAGATTTGGCTGCAAATATGAGGGTTATAAGCACCTGAGACAAATCAAACAGCCTAATTATTAAAACTCAGGCACAATTTTATAATGAAAGCCATTGAAACCAGCTTTTTATTGGATTTCATGGCTGCAAATGAAGTTAATATCACTTCATAAACTGTGTTCTTTGATACTAAAGGGGAAAAAAGGCCATTAAGAAATCAAATTTATACCTTTCTTGTGACCCGGGGAAACAAGAAAAGGAAAGAGCTGTTCAATTCCACTGCCTCATGGCAATTTTATGTGAATTATAATTTCCAAAGCAGCAGGTGACTGCAATAACTGGGACTGAACTAAGTTATTATTAGAAGTCAAGCACACTGTACGTGGGGCATCCCACGTGGCTCAGTGGTAAAGAATCCGCCTGCCAATGTAGGACATGTGGGATTCGATCCCTGGGTATGGAAGATCCGTTGGAGGAAACAGCAACCCACTCCAGTATTCTTGCCTGGAAAATTCCAAGGACAGAGGAGTCTGATGGGCTACCATCCATAAGGTTGCACAGAGTTGGACATGACTGAGTGACTGAGTACACATACATGCACATGGTATTTAGCAAGATAAAGTGTATGCATAGTTTCTGCTGTGAGAATTATCAATTTGTGTTAAGTGATGTACTTAAGGAAAAATATTGCTGAAAAGGAGACATATAGTTTTATATGTGTGAGATGCTGACTCTAAAAAAAAAAATTACTTCAAAGACAGATTTGGTCAAAAAGTGTTACCTTAAAGTAGGCAACTTTCATAAAGTATCTGTGATAAAGATCAAAGAACTGTGAACACTAAAAAAAAAAATAAAATAAAAAGAAAGAAACACAGAATTGAGAAGCATCAAGAAACCTAATGGAAAACAAGAGGAAAAGCCAGAAGACATCAATAGGAGTAAATGCTTCTAAGTAAAAAAAACTACTGAGGTTATAGATTTGATCTAAGGCTTCCAGGATGAAGAAAGGAAGACTAAATTTTCCAAAGTTAAGTGAGAACTGGTAATTTGCATTTCGAAGATAATGTAAACAAAATTGCAATAATAATCAAAGAAAATTAAGGATTAAGTTTTAAGTAGAGACAGATGAGTCAAGATCTAAAATATCAGTGTAATAGTATGACTCAAGAATAAAGGTCAGATCTGGCATAAAGAGACTAAGAAAGCAGGGAAAACCAATACCAGTTGTAGAGAAAAGCCATTAGAAAAGACCTAATGGCTTTTCTCTACAAATGAAAATGGAAACCTTGATAGTGTAAAGAAGTGATAGATGTTTTACCTTTTATTCTTTACATTTTTCTGTTAATCAATTTCTATATTGCATGTGTGAGTGAGTGAAAGTTGCTCAGTCATGTCTGACTCTTTGTGACCCCATGGACTATATAGTCCATGGTATTCTCCAGGCCAGAATACTGGAATGGGTAGCCATTCCCTTCTCCAGGGGATCTTTCCAATCCAGGGATTGAACCTAGGTCTCCTGCATGGCAGGCAGATTCTTTAGCAGCTGAGCCACCATATTGCACGTGTATTCACTTCTATGTTCAGAAAAAGAAAATGTTACTCAAAAATAAATCTTTCATTTACAAAGTGACATTAACAATCCATTATTCTTTCCAAATTTTACTTTTTTATTCATTATGATGGGTCAATGCTAGTTTCTCACTAGTGTTCAGCAGGATCAACAGCATGCAATTAATCTTTATTTAGTGTCTGTTCTGACAAGATTGCTATACAATCTAGAAACTACAAAGATAAATAAGAACTGGTCCTTGCTCTGAAGTAATAACAATATAGTGGAGGAATCAGATACCCAATCAGCAATATGAAATTATGAGATTACTAGCAAGAGTTTGAGATCATGAAATTGATCCAATTTAAATGGCTTCTAAAGAAGGCAAAGTGTGATTCATTAACACCATTATACAATCAAAAGAGGTGAATGAGATTTTAGTGAAGATAGTTACACATTGAAAACATGGCACCTGACAATTTATAGTCATGTCACATTGGAAGAAAATGGTGGGAACCAGCAGGATAAAGATGGCGGTTGTTGAATAATCCAAGTGAAAGGAAGAAAGAAAGAAAATTAAGTTGCTCAGTCATGTCTGACTGTGACCCCATGGACTGTAGCCTACCAGGGTGAAGTCAAGTTTAAATCTGTATTTAATAGAGCTACATTATTTTCTCTCAGCATCCCCAAAGGTGTACCTTGTCTAGTTCCACTGGATTGGTACCTTCCCACCAATCCAGAAAGAACCCTAGATGTGAAATATACTTCCCATACACCTATTTGGTTTAGCCTCTAGCTTTTGATCATATAGGGTTTCTCTTCTGTTCCACTTCCCCGTGAGTTTCCATTATCCTCCCCTCTTCCTTAATCTAGTTGTTAATCTCTGCCAGAATGTTCTGAGGCTCATGGAGCAGTAGTATATTGTTATCCCTACTTCAGGTACTATAACAGCCAGGTAAAATATTTAATAGATCTTGATAACAATGTATATACCTCCACAAAGATGGCCCTACTACTAGAATTCCTGAAACCAACCTGATATCATGAAAATAAACCACAGGTATCAAATAATTAGATCTTGCATCCTTCTAATTAAAAAAAAAGTAGACAACCAACTTTCACAATTGGGGAACAGAAACTCTGATGTTTATAGCATTCTTATATGTACAGGGAGCTGGCACAACAAACTGCTTTTATAAATAAAAGACCTTTAACAATATAATTTATCTAGTTTAACCAACAAAGCTAAACTAATGGTATAAAGATTTCCCTGGGAACTTAACCAGATCTGGCAATAATTTATTCACCAACTGACAGCAACTACAGATGCTATGTGGGAGTGAAGAGGCAGATGTATATAGGTGTGAGCATGTAAGCAAGCATCTGTGTAAACCCATATGAGTATGTGAATACATACCTGAGCATGCATATATAGGAATGAAAGTCACAGGAATAAATAAGAATGATAATAGAAATAAATTTGCTAATAACAATGAACAAAGGCATTAGGATACTAGGAGTATAGGAGAATTCAGTACATGATAAATTAATAATTGAGTTTTAAATCTAAAACAAGAATGAAGGAATGCTTTCAAAAGAGAGGAAAAAAAGCCTGATGAAGATTAGAGAGAAAAAGAAAACTTGGCATCCATTTTCTTCTTGAAGAAATGCAGCAATACTCTATGTGAAGAAATGGAGATGAAAAAATTTAAAAAGGAGAAATTAAACATAAATTGTCAAACTTTTCCTCTAAAAATGTAAGGGAAAATATATTTCCACATGCCAAGAGAAAATAAAAACGAAGGGGAAAAGATAGGCAACTGGTTAGGTTGATGGGAAAGCATACTATGACCCAGTGATTCTATGGGATTTCCTGATGAAAAGTGATAGAACACTTCACACATCAAACAGAATCCCAGGAAGCCTATATTTAAGAGTAATGGAATTCTGAAATGTGGGAACCATAAATAAAAAGATTACCATAGGTTGCATTTTCTCCATGAATCAGGATTTGAAAAGAAAAATTGAAGAGAAAGAATTTGCTATAGATTGAATGTGTCCCTCCGAAATTTATATATTGAAATCTAATCCTCAATGTGATAGTATCAGGTGGTGAGGCTTTAGGGACGTACTCTGTCCTCATGAATGGAATTAGTGCTTCTATAAAAGAGACTTCACAGAGATCCTGTGCCTCTTTCTCTACCTGAGGACATAGCAAAAGATGAAAAGATGGAGTCTATGAAGAAGAATGAAGCGGGCCCTCAACAGACACCAAAATACTTCCCAGCCTCCAGAACTGTAAGAAATAAATAAATTTCTACTGTTTGTAAGCCACCCAGTATATGCTTTTCTGTTATAGCAGTCTGAGTGGACTGAGACAGAACTAGTGAGAAAATGTTTTACCAAACATTGTGAAAGTTGTTATTCAAGTGACTAAGGGGGCTGAATTTATGTGGATAGAAGTAAAACATCTAAGATTGAAAGTTCTCAGATATTCAGGGGCAGACGGCAGCAGCAGAATGATACAACATGATGTCTTGGGCTCAGCCTAGCTCAGGAGAGGTACAAAAGAGTGTAATTGTCTGATGTAAGATAATGTTTTTTGACAGTTCCATGTACTTATGAGGTGACTTGCACACTGGAATATAAATTCATGCATATGATTTATTATAACAAAACATCCACTGCATGACATTTTTAGGTTATATAAAAATACAGCATTCTTTCGAAAGTACCAGTGTTGGCTCATGAGTTAAGAGGCAAGATACATAAATTATTTTTTGTTTTCAAAAGGGCTGTACATTTTTTTTAACATTAAAAATTTTTTTAAATTTATTTCTTGGCCACACACTGTGTGGCATGCAGAAGCTTAATTCTCCAACCAGGGATTGAACCCGTGCCTGCTGCAGTGTAAGTGTGGAGTCTTAACCCCTGGACCGCCAGGGAAGTCCCCATGGTAAGTCATTATGTATTTCTTATGACAGTGGATATCACAACTGTCCAAAGGACTGCTCAAATGACAATTTCTCATGTGGAAAATATTCAGTTTAGCCACAGTATATTAAGATCCAAACCTGCAAAGAGTACTTCTCCACATCGAATAGGTTTCCGTGGTCTTGTCCTTGGTCCTTGCATTAATGGTCGTTCTTGAGGCAATAGGAGATAGTTTTTAGCCTCATCTACCAAGTCTCTGTGAAAAAAATTCTGCCTTTATTCCAAATGTCTAAATAATATTGTTAGTCAAATCCCAATATGGTTAAGGTATATGTAAGATGGCAAAGGGGAGCAGCATAAATCAAACCAAATCATGAATGCCAGCCAGCATTATTATTAATTTAGGCTAGTTATTTATTTTTTTGGGCACATGGCATGTGGGATCTCAGAGATTGAATCCGTGTACCCTGCACTGGCAGCTTGGAGTCTTAACCACTGGACTGTCAGGGAAATCCCTCCAGCCAGTATTATAAAGGTCACAAACATGACAGCAATGATGCCAGTCACACTATGAATCGTGAATTGACTGGTATTTGCATCATGACTTCATCTCTTACTGCAAATTAGTCTAAAACTCAACATACTTGAGACTAACAATGACTTATGGGAAACTAAAAATTACACCTTAATTACCAGTCTGCATAGTTACTGCCTTCTAGTGAATTTGCTTAGCTTTCGCAGGATACTGGCAAAGGAGCACATCAGCCACAACACTAGGTATTTGCTAGATTAATTTAAGTAATAAAACTAGGTCAAAATTTGGATTGCTAAAAAGAAATACCCTACTATCATTTAATATTAATTTTCTATTTGGGACTGTATGAATAGTTCACTCTCAATAAATCTACTGAGGATGAACAGTTTTGTCTTTTTCTATGAAGGTACTTTATGAGAAGAACCTAGTAATTACACTTGCTAAATAAAGTATCCTAACTTAAACTATTTATGTACTTACTTCACTTGAGTCCTTTGAGTGATTCAGTATCTGACTATACAAATTCAATTTGTTACTCTGTTCTTTCTCAACTCTGAAAGTGCTTCCTAAATTACACTATATTTCCATTTCTCTATTTATATTACAAGTAATTTATTTCTGCTGGACCAGTGCCAGGCGTGACCCAATAATGTACATCCAGTATATGATTTTGCTAAGGCCTCTTACGAATTTATGCTAAAAATAAAAACAAACCCCCTCAAAATCCCAACCTGATGACCAAGAACTTATTCTAGCTTCCTCAGCTAAATACAAAAGACTGTGATCTCCTTCTTGCTGGTTTTTAATTAAGTTGTTCAAGCGTTCCTAGAAAGAATATTATAGAGCTAATACTTAGGGGCAAACACAAAATCAATAGTAACAAGAATAACAGGGGCTTAATACATATTAACTCATTTATTCTCCATGACAGCCCTATGGAATAGGTACTGTTTTATAAATAAAGGAACTGTACCAGAAAGAGGTTCAAGTAACTTGAATAAGGTCACACAGCTAGTAAATAATAAGGTCATGATAAAAGGAACAGGCTGCTTCCTTTTTTAAAACTTTTTATTTTGTATTGGGGTGTAGCCAGTTAACAATGTGGTGATAATTTCAGGTGAACAGCAAAGGGACTCAGCTATACAGTAGGTCCTGTTGGTTATCCATTTTAAATATAGCAGGGTATACATGTCCATTCCAAACCTCCATCTCTTCCCCTCCTTCCACCCCCAACAACTGTTAAGTTCCTTCTCTAAGTAGGAACAGGCTTCTTTTAAAAGTAACTTTGTGAGTATTCAGGGGAATTAATTACCATTTGTCTTTAAGTTTAAAAGGTAAACATATAAAAACCCTCTCTAACACCTCCTAGTAAGGGAACAGGCTTCAAATTATTGAAGAAATGCAAATGAATCTATTATGTTCTATCTCTGCTTTAGAGATCCCTGATTCTGGAACAAGTTTCTTTAGTCACTAAGGGAGATCCAAAGGTTTGTGTACTTTAAAGAGAGTTCTGACTCACTGTTTCTGGGAAGAAATGGTTAAAAACACCATGAGGTTTCATATTTGAAAATAAACCATAAAATCTGTCAAATGGAAAAGTAGTTTATTAAATTTTATATATACTGTAGTTCAGAGACAGACCAATAAAATAAATGTTTTGTCTTGTAAAAACATTTAGAATTTCTTTCAATCAAAAAAAATTTATGAAACTGTGCCATCAAACTCTAGTGGAAATCTTTCCACAGCTGCTTTAAGGGTGTAGCAGACCTTTAACTCTGTCTACAAACTCAGAAAGCAAGGCTGGTCCTATTCCTAACAAGGCATATGTGATGGAATGAAAAAGTGCTTCTGCACACTTTTATGATGGAGTCAACAACATTATTTAACTTATCTCAAGAAAAGATATACTAGCAGAGAATTGTCTCTTCAAACTCAAGCTTGCATGAAATCTTAGAAATCTACCTCTTTATTGCCACTTCTACATGAATAAATACCACGCATTAAAAAAAAAACAAACTAATGGAATGGAATACTGGAAATTCAGTCTTCTCTTCTTCCATCTCCTCTTGACTCTGGCCCAGAAGAAAAATCAGTTAAATACTGCCTTGATTACACCACTAAAAAATATAATATTTAGGAAGCAATACAAATAAGGAAATTAGGAGAGAACAAGAATGTTTAGTTGTCGATTTTTCCCATCCAGGACCATTCATACCTGCATTCTTCGTCACTTTTGATGAGGGGATCAGAGCCTACAGTGCCCACCAGGAACTTGGGACTAAGCAAAGGCAACCGCACGTGCTGCAGCACCTATGAGGTAATAAACACTATTAGAGCACAGACGCCATCTGTAAGGTGTTTAAGAAAATATGTAACTCATGCTCCCCGATTGTGTTTCCAATTGTTTTGTGATCTAATTGGATTAATTAATTGATCTAATAAATAATGAGGGTGGAAGGCATAAATACAAAACTAAATTTATTCCAACCACCAGTTCAGTAATTAGAACAGTCAGTATCACTTTAGCATGCTTCTTTATGCTTTCAGCAGTATAAGCTCTTCTAATAACAATCTAGAAGAATATACTATCAAATTGCTAAGGACTGTAATCATAATAACAAGAACATCAAACATGTCATTTAGTGACCACTTATGACCCATATCATTCCTTTACTCTTCAAACTGTGGTGGGGTTTCCAAATCATAGAGAAGGGAGACATGATAACAGCCATCCTTGTCTTCTTTTGTTCATTATGTACCATTTAGGTTCTGATGTATGCTATAGCCCAAACCTAGAGTTGATGCAAAACAGAGGAAGCAATGGAGCAAAAAGTTCATAATGATAAACACTTAAAATGCTTAACACTTAATCTCCTTGGTTATTTGGAAAGAGATGGTCTTTCTTACAGTCTAATATGAATGACAGTGATAACTGTTTTTTGCAAATCAAATATGTATTATTTTATCCAGTACAAAACAGTTACTTAAAGAAGCATTTCCCTGCGTACCTGGGGTAACTGAGGACGTCTTTCTTGAATGCTGTATTTAACCCAGGCCATCACTGCATTGAACACCTGTTCTTCACTGCGAACATTTAGTTCATCACTAGATATTATATCAATGAGTTGATTGGCTGGAAGCAACATGAACTCTTCACTTTCCATCACCTGTTTGAAGTTAGGTAAGAATAAAAGGGAAAACACCCTGTGATCAGATTTGACTGTTTCAATATTTTCCTTCAGGGTTGTAGGGCAAAGCTTTATTTCACAATGGAGCTGAAGTTCAATATAGTACCAGAGGATAAGAAAAGTTTAAAAAGAAAAAAAGATAGGTAGAGCACAGAAGGTTTTTAGAACAATGAGACTATCCTGTATGATACTACAGTGGTGGACACATGTCAAAACTCATAGAATGTACAATACCAAGAGTGAGCCATAATGTAAGTCATGGACTTTGGATGCTAGCATGTCAATGCAGGTTCATTAGTTGTAACAAACATATTTCTCTGGTGCAGGATGTTGCTATTGGGAGAGGTCATGTGTGTCACTTACTAAATGGACATGAATTTGAGCAAACTCCAGGAGATAGTGAAGGACAGGAAAGCCTGGTGTGCTGCAGTCCATAGGGGCACAAAGAGTTGGACATGCTTAGCGACTGAACAACATGCGTGTGTGGAGACAGAGTATATGGGAACTACTTTCTGCTCAATTTTCCTGTGACCCTAAAACTACTCTAAAAATAAAGCTTATTAATTTTTTAAAAAGGGAACATAGGAGAATTCAGATGGCACAATTAAAATTTAGGAAAAATAGTAATTTGTGATTTAGACAATTTAAGAAAAAAATGATGCTTTTTTCCCTCAGTATGAAGTATCAAGATGAAAATTTATATTCAAAATATAAACTATACCAAATTATAACTCCAGAAATTAAGAGGCATATAAAAAAATCAGGAAAAACTTTCAGAGGAAGGTTAGTTGCTGAAAGGGCAATGTCTAGGACAGAAACACCAAGGGGCCAGTTTGAAAAAAGAAGGAGGGTGTCAGCATTTCTATAAGCAAGAATAACATAACGATATAAGCCATTAGACCCAAGAAAACCCCTCTGAGGACCGCACCACTCAGATATATTCATGTTCTCATATGTATATATGAAACTATAAACACATATAATTTATCTGTATCCAAGATTTGAAGAATTGTCAGAATGCAGGTGAAATGGCAACAAGGATGTTATCTGTGCAGTTCAGCCACAAATCCCCCAATCTTGTAAATCTTGTCAAGATTGTATGTAGAGTAAAAGGGACAGGGTGCAATGCAAACAGTCACTGCTACACTTCATGGGGCTTCTGTCTCATTCAGAACATTGTTCTGCCTGGGATGTCTATTAGTGTAGGAAGGATATAGTTTAAGAGCTTGAATTCCCACCATGCAACCTCTGATGCGTATGCTATATTCTCTCAGGACAGGGCTATTTACATGCTCATGAAAAAAATCAGAATATTTAGCAGGATTTGAGATAAGCCATAACAAGTTGATTACTTGGTTAAGAATATTTTCCCAAGGACATCAGAAAAAAATACAAATCTCAAAACAATTAAGGGCCATAAAAAGTCAGCTGTATTTATAGTAGAAAATACTAAAGAGCACTTCAATTTTTATGGCACAAGTCTTCATATCATCTGAGTGAGAAACCCTCTGGGGCTCAGGAAATGAAATTGGAAACCTTTAAATTTTACATGAAGTTGCTTGGCCAGGTCACTTAGTAGTTAGAATGCCTGTGCTGTATCCTCTGTAGCAGTATTGTTGGATTTAGCAAATAATATATGGCATGATTATACTAAAAACTACTTGTTCATCTGGAATAAATTCAACTGGGCACCCTGTATTTTGTCTGGCAGACTTATGTTGGGGGGTGTAAAGTTAAGGGCCAGATTTGAGGCCTAGTTCCAGATGAAGTCTGCTGACCTTCAGCATGCAAAACTTTAGCAAGGTTGTATGTTTCTTCTTAGTTTTTCTTCAGTCTGATTTCTTTACTAAAGACAAGTCATATCATATATCTTTGTGAAATTCCTTAACATTCTTTTAGGATCTTGTCAGAGTATAAAAATTTCCCCCAATTTAGTGATTATAAAACAAATATTATATAAATATCAAGGATCACCAAGTTTAAAGTTTATGAATAAACCACTCTGATATTAATGAGTCACTTAATGGAAACCTTAGAGGACAAGAAGACAAAAACATCTGTGTGAGAAAATATTTTTTGGTACAAAAATAAGAGTAAAAAGAATACTTTTGATGAACAAAGATATTAATGATCTACCATTAGGGCAATGACTGAAGTGACTTAGCAGCAGCAGCAGCAGCACTAAATTCTATTCTCGAACCAAACAACCAGGTTAAGAAAATACTGCTTTAAAATACCCGCTTTTTATTTATTTTTGAAGTTTTTTTTTTAATGTGGATCATTTAAAAGTCTTTACTGAATTTGTTACAATATTGCTTCTGTTTTATGTTTCGTTTTTTGGGGGCTGAGACATGTGGGGTTTTAGCTCTTTGACCCATGTAGGATCGAACCTGCATCCCCTACATTGTAAGGTGAAGTCATAACCAGTGGGCCACCACGGAAGCCCCCAAATAACTGCTTTTTAAATAAGAGTTTGCAGGAAATTTTAAGTCCCACACTATTATGGTAAAAGCTTACTTTTAGTTTCTTCAGATAAATGTAGATGCAATTTGAAGAATTAATAAAGCTGAAAACAAGAATGAATAAGGAAAATATTCTAGAGTTGTAACAGAAATGAATGGTGAACTCAGTGACATTGAATTCAAAGAAAAAAAATATGTTTATGAGCAAGCATAACACTGTATGAATTAAATTTGTTGTTGTTTAGTTGCTAAGTCATGTCTGACTCTTTGTGACCCCATGGACTGTAGCCCACCAGACTCCTCTGCCCATGGGATTTCCAAGGCAAGAATACTGGAGTAGGTGGCCATTTCCTCCTCCAGGATGAAGTTAGGCGTAAGAAAATAGAAGGAAATTAAATAGAGATTTAAGTCTGAAAATAATTTGAATGAATCACAAGTGGTAAGCTCTAAGTGGTGACTTATTTTGCATCTACACAGAACCATTCTAGTCCATGAACAAAGTAAGGTTTTCTTCACTGGAATTTCATTATATCAGGTTCACTTTGGAGGCAGGGTTAGAACTGCAAGGGATTCTAAAACCTTCTGTACTATTAAGAATATTCTTCAGATATTTGTAACTATCTTAGAACTAAAACTCAAGCTATGTTTAAAGCAAGAAATTTTTAAAAATCAGCTTTATTTAAAACATACAGTTCAATAAATTTTGATAAATGTATGCACGCATATAACCATTACCACAATCAAGATATAGAACATTACCATCATCCCCAAAGATTCTAAAGCAGGGATTTCTTAATCTGGGGTCCAATGACTTTGGCAAATTATTTTGGAAATCCTCAATGATGGCAAATCTTTATTTTTTGCAGAATGGATCTGGTTTTTAAAAATAGTGGAACACAGTTAAATCTGTTAAAGAAGTTGTAGGAAGTTTACTCTGAATGAAAAATTAAGTTTGACTATAAAATACTGATGCAATTAATTTTAATGAAGTATAAACTCCATTTAGTCATGGTTATTCCTCTTTTATATTTTGTTGGAATCAATATTATATTAAGGATTCTCCCATATAAATTCATGAGAGGTACTGATCTGCAGTTTTCCTCTAGAGTTTGTGGTTTGCACATTAGGGTAAGTTTGACCTTATCTGGCAACCTCCTGCACGTTTTTCTGGAAGATTTTATATAGGGTTACATTATTTCTTTCTGACATGTTTGACAGAATTCACCATCTGGGATTGCTTTTTTGTGGGAAGGTTTTAAAATTATTAATTTAATTTCTTTCATAGATACAGAGTTATTCTGGTTTTCTTTCTTAAGTTTTTGTAATTTGTGTTTTTCAAAAAATTTGTCAATTTCATCTCAGTTGTTGAACTTAGCAAAATATTGCTCATGATATTCTGTTTTATCCTTTTTAATGTCTGAGGGATTTATAGTGCTGTCTTCTTTTTTATTTCTGATACTGGTAATCTGTATCTTCTTTCCTTTTTTTCTTGATAAGTACAGCTAGAGGTTCATCAGTTTTTTTCAAAGTAACATTGATTTTTGCTCTTTTAATCTTTGCACCTTCTATTTTGGGTTTAATTTGCTCTTCTTTTTCTAGTTTACAAAGGTTACCATCAGAACAAAAATACAAACCTTCCTATATACTAAAAAAATTAAGGACTTCCCTGGTGGTCCATTGGTGGGGAATTTGCCTGCCAGTGCAGGGGACACGGGTTCAGTCCCTGGTCCAGAAGATCCCACATGCCACAGGGCAACTATGTCTGTGTATCACAACTACTGAGCCCATACTCTAGAACCCAGCAGCTGCAACTGCTGAGCCCATGAGCAGCAATTACTGAAACCCACATGCCCAGAGCCCATGGCTCTGCAATAAGAGATGCCACTACAATGAGAAGCCCAAGCACTGCAATGAAGAGTAGCCCCCGTCTATTACAACTAGAGAAAGCCCATGTGCAGCAACGAAGACCCAGCACAGTCAAAAATAAAACAAATATATCTTTAAAAAAGAGAATCTATAGGAAAGAGAAAATCATAATAGGAAAAACAAATATATAAAGGGATTGTAGATCACTTAAATAAACCAGTACAGAGGTTTCTTTTTAAGTAAAAAAATTTATGAAATTGATTATAAATACAACAGCAAAAGGATTAACATGAATATGTAAAATAGGACATCGAAATGATAAAATATATGTGAAGAAAGTAAGAAAATGTAAAAATTTTTAGAATGTGTTTGAGATTATATAATTACCAGTTTAAAGTAGATACAGTAATGGGTTAACATACTTGAAAACCAAGGTAACCACAAATCAAAAACATACAATAGACTTACAAAAAGCAAAAAGAGAACTCAAGCATAATACAAAAGAAAACCATCAAACACAAAAGGAAAAATAAAAAGAAAAGAATAAAGAAATACAAAATCAACTGGAAAATAAGGTTTAAAATGGACATAAATAAATATATATCAATAATTACCTCAAATGTCAATGGACTAAATGCTCCAGTCAAATGACACAGAGTGGCAGACTGGATAATAAAACAAAAGCCTAAAATATGCTGCCTACAAATGATGCACTTTAGAAAGAAAGATACACACAGAATGAAAGTGAGGGGATAGAAAAAAGATTCTTCAGGCAAGTGGAAATGATAAGAAAGCAGGGGTAGCAGTACTCATATCAGACAAGATAGACTTTAAAACAAAGACCACAGAGAAAGATAAAGACATCATAAAAAGACATTGATAAAAAGATCAATATAAGAAAAGGATATTATACTTACTAAAATATAAGCCCACAATATAGGAGCTCCTAAATACATAAAAGTAATACTAACAGACATAAAGGGAGAAACTGCAAGGAATACAATAATAGGAGACTTTAACATCCCACTGACATCAATGGACAGATCGTCTACACAGAAAATCAACAAGGCACCACAGGTGCCTTAGGTCAGTCTACTAAGGCAAAAGCAAAAATAAACAAGTAGAACCTATTAAAGTTATAAACTTTTCCACAGCAAAGAAAACCATAAACAAAACAGAAAGACAGTCTACAGAATGGGAGAATATATTTGCAAATGATGCAGTTGGCAAGGGCTTAATTTCCAAAATACAAAAATGGCTCATATAGGTCAATATAGTAAAAAAACAAGCAATCACATCAAAAAATGGGCAGAAGATCTAAATAGACATTTCTTCAGAGAAGACATACAGATGGCCAACAGGTATAAGAAAAGATATTCTACACTGTTAATTATTAGAGAAATACAAACCAAAACTACAATGGGATATCACCTCACAATGGTCAGAACAGACATCATCAAAAGTTCTACAAATAATAAATGCTGGAGAGAGTGTGGAGAAAAAGGAATCCTCCTACACTGTTTGGAGAAGGCAATGGCAACCCACTCCAGTACTCTTGCCTGGAGAATCCCATGGACAGAGGAACCTGGTAGGCTGTAGTCCATGGGATCGCTAAGGGTCGGATGTGACTGAGCAACTTCCCTTTCACTTTTCACTTTTGTGCACTGGAGAAGGAAACGGCAACCCATTCCAGTGTTCTTGCCTGGAGAATCCCAGGGACAGAGCAGCCTGGTGGGCTGCCATCTATGGGGTTGCACAGAGTTGGACACGACTGAAGTGACTTAGCAGCAGCAGCAGCAGCAGCCTACACTGTTGGTGAGTATGTAAATTGATGTGGCCACCATGGAGAGTATGGAGGTTCCTTAAAAAACTAAAGATAGAGCTATCACATGATCAAGCAATCCCAGTTCTTGGCATATATCCAGAAAAGATGAAAACTTTAATTCAGAAAGATACAGGCAGCACAGGGTTCACAGCAACACTATTTACAATAACCAAGACATGGAAGCAACCTAAGGATCCATCAACAGATGAATGGACAAAGAAGATGTGGTGTGTGTGTGTGTATACACAAAGACAATGGAATATTACCCACCCATAAAAAATGAAATAATACCACTTGCAGCAACATGGGTGGACCTAGAGATTATCACACTCAGCTAAACAAGTCAGACAGATAAATATACGATACCACTTACATGTGGAATCTAAAAAAAGGATACAAACGAACTAATTTACCAAACAGAAACAGACTCACCTCACAGACATAGAAAGCAAATTTATGGTTAGCTAAAGTGGAAAGGCCAAGAGAAGGATAAATTAGGAGTTTAGGATTAACAGATATATCCTACTATATATAAAATAGATAAACAACAAACAATAAGGTCCTATAGTATAGCACAGGGAACTATATTCAGAATTTTTTAATAACCAAAATGAAAGAGAATCTTTAAAATAACCAAATATGTAGATATATAAAACTGTCTCTCATATATATGTATATAAACTTATATGCTATATCATATATTTTATCTACATAAACTGAATCACTTTGTTATACACCATAAAATAACATAAAATTGTATATGAACTACATTTCAATTAAAAAAAACAGGGAAAGGGCCCAAATCAATAAAATCAGAAATGAAAAAGAAGAAGTTAAAACTAACATCACAGAAATACAAAGGACAGAGACTGTAATGAACAGCTCTATGCCAATAAAAGGTACAACCTAGAAGAAATGAACAATTTCTTAGAAAGGTACAGTTTCCCAAGACTGAACCAGGAAGAAACAGAAAATATGAACAGACCAATTACCAGTACTGAAATTGAATCAGTAATTAAAAAATTCCCAACAAACAAAAGTCTAGGACCAGATAGCTTCAAACATACTACCAAATATTTAAAGATAACTTAATACCTATACTATTCCCAAAAAGTGCAGAGGAAGGAGCACTTCTGCAATCTTCTATGAAGCCATCATCACTATGACATGAAACCAGACAAAGATATCACACACAAAAAAGAAAAGTACATGTCACTATCACCAATGAATAAAGATGCAAAAATCCTCAACAAAGTAATACTGGCAAACTGAATCCAACAATACATTAGAAGGATCATCTACCATGATCAAGCGATATTTATCCTCGGGATGCAAGAATTTTCAAATATCTGCAAATCAATCAATGTGATACACTATATTAACAAGCTGAAGAACAAAAACTATATGATCATCTCAGTAGATGCAGGAAAAGCTTCTGATAAAATTCAATGTCCATTTATTATAAAAATTCTCCCAAAGGTAGGCATAGAGAGAATATACTTTGATATAATACAAACTGTATAAATGAGAAACCCATAGCTAACATCATCTCCAATGGTGAAAAACTGAAAGCATTTCCTGTAAGATCAAGAATAAGACAAGCATTACCAGTCTCACCACTGTTATTCAACATAGTTTTGGAAGTCCTTGCCACAGCAACCAGAGAAGAAAAATAAAAGGAATCCAAATTGGAAAGTAAGACATAAAACTGTCATTGTTTGCACATGACATACTATACATAGAAAATCTTAATGAGGCCTTCAGAAAACTGCTAGAGCTCACCAATAAATTCAGTAAAGTTCCAGGATACAAAATTAATACACAGAAATCTGTTGCATTTCTATAAACTAACAGTCAAGTATCAGAAGGAGAAATTAAGGAAACAGTCTCACTTATCATCACATCAAAAAGAATAAAATACCTAGGAATAAGTTTGCCTGAGAAGTAAAAGACCTGTGCTCTTAAAACTATAAGATACTGATGAAAGAAACTGAAGACAAAATAAATAGATTGAAAGATATATTGTGTTCTTGGATGGGAAGAATCAACATTGTTAAAATGACTCTACTCCCCAAGGCAATCTATAGATTCAATGCAATTCCTATCAAATGACCAATGGCATTTTTCACAGAACTAGAACAAATATTTAAAATTTTGTATGGAAACATAAAAGACCTCAAAGAGCCAAAACAATCTGGAGAAAGAACAGAGCCGGAGGAATCATGCTTCCTGACTTCAAATTATACTACAGAGCTACAGTAATCGAAACAGTGTGGTGTGTGTGTGCTGTGTGTATGCTCAGTTGCTCAGTCATGTCCAACTCTTTGTGACCCAATGCACTATAGCAAGTCAGACTTCTCTGTCCATGGGATTCACCAGGCAAGAAACTGGAGAAGGTTGTCATTTCCTTCTCCAGGGTATGTTCCTGATCCAGGATTGAACCCATATCTTCTCTGTCAGCAGGACGATTCTTTACCACTGAGCCACCTGGGAAGCCCAATCAATACAGTATGGCACTGGCACAAAACAGACAAATAGGTCAATGGAACAGGACAGAAAGCCCAGAAACACACCCACACATTTATGTTCAATTATGGTTTTTCCAGTAGTCATGTATGGATGTGAGAGTTGGACTGTAAAGAACACTGAGGGCTGAGGAATTGATGCTTTTGAACTGTGGTGTTGGAGAAGACTCTTGAGAGTCCCTTGGACTACTAGAAGATCCAACCAGTCCATTCTGAAGGAGATCAGCCCTGGGATTTCTTTGGAAGGAATGATGCTGAAGCTGAAACTCCAGTAATTTGGCCACCTCATGTGAAGAGTTGACTCATTGGAAAAGATTCTGATGCTGGGAGGGATTGGGGGCAGGAGGAGAAGGGGATGACAGAGGATGAGATGGCTGGATGGCATCACTGACTCGATGGACGTTGTCTCAGTGAACTCCAGGAGTTGGTGATGGACAGGGAGGCCTGGTGTGCTGCGATTCATGGGGTCGCAAAGAGTCGGACACAACTGAGCAACTGAACTGTACTGAAGCTGTAACTAAGGAGGCAAGAAAATTACAGATACCGAGGGAACATTTCATGCAAAGATGGGCTCAATAAAGGACAGAAATGGTATGGACCTAACAGAAGCAGAAGATATTAAGAAGAGGTGGCAAGAGTACACAGAAGAACTGTACAAAAAAGAGCTTCACAACCCAGATAATCAGGATGGTGTGATCACTCACCTAAAGCCAGACATCTTGGAATGGGAAGTCAAGAGGGCTTGAGGAATCATCACTACAAAGCTAGTGGAGGTGATGGAATTCCAGTTGAGCTATTTCAAATCCTAAAAGAGGATGTTGTGAAAGTGCTGTACTCACTATGTCAGCAAATTTGGAAAACTCAGCAGTGGCCATAGGACTGGGAAAGGTCAGTTTTCATTCCAATCCCAAAGAAAGGCAATGCCAAAGAATGCTCAAACTACCGCACAATTGCACTCATCTCACATGCTAGTAAAGTAATGCTCAAAATTCTCCAAGCCTGGCTTCAGCAATACATGAACCATGAACTTCCAGATTTTCAAGCTGGTTTTAGAAAAGGCAGAGGAACCAGAGATCAAATTGCCAACATCCACTGGATCACTGAAAAAGCAAGAGAGTTCCAGAAAAATATCTATTTCTGCTTTATTGACTATGACAAAGCCTTTGACTGGGTGGATCACAATAAATTATAGAAAATTCATAAAGAGATGGGAATACCAGACCACCTGACCTGCCTCTTGAGAAATCTGTATGCAGGTCAGGAAGCAACAGTTAGAACTGGACATGGAACAACAGACTGGTTCCAAATAGGAAAAGGAGTACGTCAAGGCTGTATATTGTCACCCTGCTTATTTAACTTATATGCAGAGTACATCATGAGAAACGCTGGGCTGGATGAAGCACAAGCTGGAATCAAGATTGCCAGGAGAAATATCAATAACCTCAGATATGCAGATGACACCACCCTTATGGCAGAAAGTGTAGAGGAACTAAAAAGCCTCTTGATGAAAGTGAAAGAGGAGGGTGAAAAAGCTGGCTTAAAGCTCAACATTCAGAAAACTAAGATCATGGCATCTGGTCCCATCACTTCATGGCAAATAGATGGGGAAACAGCAGAAACAGTGGCTGACTTTATTTTTGGGGGCTCCAAAATCACTGCAGATGGTGACTGCAGCCATGAAATTAAAAGATGCTTACTCCTTGGAAGGAAAGTCATGACCAACCTAGACAGCATATTAAAAAGCAGAGACATTACTTTGCCAACAAAGGTCCATCTAGTCAAGGCTATGGTTTTCCCAGTAGTCATGTACAGATGTAAGAGTTGGACTATAAAGAAAGCTGAGTGCAGAAGAATTGATGCTTTTGAACTGTGGTGTTGGAGAAGACTCTTAAGAGTCCCTTGGACTGCAAGGAGATCCAATCAGTCCATCCTAAAGGAGATCAGTCGTGGGTGTTCATTGGAAGGACTGATGTTTAAGCTGAAACTCCAATACTTTGGCCACCTGATGCAGAGAGCTGACTCATTTGAAAAGACCCTGATGCTGGGCAATATTGAGGGCAGGAGGAGAAGGGGACGACAGAGGATGAGATGGCTGGATGGCATCACTGACTCAGTGGACATGGGTTTGGGTAAACTCCAGGAGTTGATGATGGACAGGGAGGCCTGGCGTGCTGTGGTTCATGGGGTCGCAAAGAGTCAGACCCAACTGAGCAACTGAACTGATTTGAAACTGAAGGAGGCAAGAATATACAATGGCGAAAAGACAGTCTCTTTAACAAGTTGTGCTGGAAAAAACTGGACAGCTACATAAAAGAATGAAATTAGAACATTCTCTAACATCATATACAAAAGTAAACTCAAAATGAATTAAGAGGTAGGGATTCAAATGCATATAATATTATATATAAATGGAGAAGGAAATGGCAACCCACTCCAGTATTCTTGCCTGGAGAATCCCATGGACAGAGGAGCCTGGTGGGCCATGGTCCATGGGGTCACAGAGAGTTGGACATGACTGAAGTGACTAAGCATGCACTATATATAAAATAGATAACCAACAAGGACCTATTGTCAAGCACTATATTCAATACCATATAATTTATAATTGAAGAGAACGTAAAAATAATAATAATGATCACTTTGTTGTACATCTAAAACATAACATTGTAAATCAATTACATTTCAATAAAAATTAAAAAAATAAACACCCCCCACCAAAAGTTCTATGAATAATACTATGAATTAAACTGACTGTTTTTGAAAAAAATAGAAAAAAAACCTTCAAAATGGATTAAAGACCTAAATATAAGACCAGATACTATGAAACTCCTAGAAGAAAATATCAATAGAACACTCTTTGACATAATTGCAGCAATATTTTTTTGGATCCATCTCCTAAAGTAAAGGAAATAAAAGCAAAAATAAACACATGTGAGCTAATTACACTTAAAAGCTTTTACACAGCAAAGGAAACCACTGACAAAACAGAAGAACAACCTACTGAATAGAAAGATATTTGCAGATGACACAACTGATAAGGGATTATACACACTGAAAAGTTCAGGAGTAAAGGAATATGATGTATGCAACATACCCTCAACTGCTGAAAGAAAAATATTCATATAATAAGGAGAAAATGATAAAGAAAAAGTGGCAAAAGGTTAACAAGTGATGAATCTCAGTAAAGGTATGTGAAAGTTTCTCCTTTTTCCTCCAGTTTTTTATGTTCATATTTTTTTCTTTTTTCAAATAAAATTTAAAAATTATTTTTTCCAATCTGATAGGTTAAGAAATATTGTTTTAATGTATTTTTTTTAGTTATGTGTAATGGTATCTTTTCATGTTTATTTTACATTTAATATTTTTATACATTGCTTATTCATATCCTTTGCCTATTTTTCTGTTGTTTTTTTAATGGTTTTTCTCATTCAATTTGTATGAGTCTTATAAGAATTCATGTTTCTTCTGTCATGTATGCTCCAAATAGGTTTTCAGAGTTGGCATTATTTAATTTAGTTTAAGGTGCTTTTTGCTTGTTACTGTTGTTATGAACAATAATATTTAACTTTTATGCAGTCAAATTTATCAGGCTTCTGGGTTATATCCTGCCTGCTGCTGCTAAGTCGCTTCAGTCGTGTCCGACTCTGTGCGACCCCATAGACGGCAGCCCACCAGGCTCCCCTGTCCCTGGGATTCTCCAGGCAAGAACACTGCAGTGGGTTGCCATTTCCTTCTCCAATGCATGAAAGTGAAAAGTGAAAGTGAAGTCGCTCAGTCGTGTCCGACTTTTAGCGACCCCGTGGACTGCAGCCCACCAGCCTAGAAAGGCCATTTTTACCCTAAGCCTAGTAATGTTTTCTTCTAGTACTTTTAGAATTTAAATTTTTGGGTTTATTTATCCATTGAGAATTCCATCTGTTTAAAGAGTTTATTTCCCCTCCCCAAATAACCAGTTTTACTAATGACATATATTTAACAATTTTACCTTCCTCCACTGACTTGATCAAACCAGTCAATCCTAAAGGAAATCAGACCTGAATAATCATTGGAAGGACTGATACTGAAGCTGAAGTTCCAATACTTTGACCACCTGATGCAAAGAACTGACTCCTTGGAAAAGACCCTGATGCTGGGAATGATTGAAGGCAGAAGGAGAGGGGGACGACAGAGGATGAGGTGGCTGGGTGGCATCACCGACTTGATGGACATGAGTTTGAGCAAGCTTGAGGCATGCTGCAGTCAGGGAAGCCTGGCATGCTGCAGTCCATGCGGTCGCAAAGAGTCGGACATGACTGAGCGACTGAACTGAACCACTGATTTGAAAACCACTATTTTTGGACTCAGAGCTACACTGATTTGCTCTGTCTTTAGTTTCAAAATGTTTTCATATTTCTTAAAGACAGTGATTCTAATATTAAATTTTAGAAACTTCCTGGATGTTCTAGCATAAATAGTTTTCCCTTGGTATCTAAGGAAGATTGGTCCCAGGACTTTTCCCTATTCCACCTCCTTCATGTCCCCAGGATACCAAAATTCCTAGATGCTCAAGACTCATATAAAATGGCATAGTATTTACATGTAACTTACACACATCCTCCCATATACTTAAGAATTCTAGATTAATTATAATACCTAATAAGACTCTTGAAAGTCCCTTGGACTGCAAGGAGATCCAACCAGTCCATTCTAAAGGAGATCAGCTCTGGGTGTTCTTTGGAAGGAATGATGCTAAAGCTGAAACTCCAGTACTTGGGCCACCTCATGTGAAGAGTTGACTCATTGGAAAAGACTCTGATGCTGGGAGGGATTGGGGGCAGGAGGAAAAGGGGACGACAGAGGATGAGATGGCTGGATGGCATCACGGACTTGATGGACGTGAGTTTGAGTGAACTCTGGGAGTTGGTGATGGACGGGAGGCCTGGTATGCTGCGATTAATGGGGTTGCAGTCGGACACAACTGAGCGACTGAACTGAACTGAACTGAATATAATGTAAATGATATGTGAATAGTTGCCAGCACCTGACAAATTCAAATGTTACCTTTCAGAACTTTATTAAATTTTTTTTCATATTTTTGATCCATGGTTGCTTCAATCTGTGAATGCAGAACCAGCAAATACGGAAGGCCAACTGTGTGTGTGTACATACGTATGTGTGTGTGTATATCCTCCTTCCTATACGGTCCCTGCCTTTGCATTTCATGATGCCCATGCTGGTTTTTCTCCTCTATCTATTCTAGTTATTCCCAGTTTTATTTGCCAATTGCTTTTTCACTAATCATCCTTCAATATTGGAAAAACTTGAGGGCTTTTCTCTCCTCCTACTAGGTGATCACATTGGCATTGATTTTTTTAACCTTGTTTATGATGCTTTTTGTTATAAAAGTTTTAAATTTATATACAATCAAACTTATCAGCCTTTTCTTTTATGGCTTCAGGGTTATATCCTGCCTAAAAAGGGCTAAGACACATTTTAGTTATTATATCTTCATTACTATGTTGTTGTGTTGTTGTGCTTAGTCACTCAATCGTGTCTGATTCTTGTGACCCCACAGATTGTAGCCTGCCAGGCTCCTCTGTCCATGGGATCCTTCAGGCAAGAATAATGGAGTGGGTTGCCACTTCCTTCTCCAGGGGATCTTCCCAGCCCAGGAATCGAACCCAGTTCTCCTGCATTGCAGGCATTACTATGTTGATAACTACTAAATTTTAATCTCAGCCTAACCTCTTTGCCAAGATACAGACTTACATAAACAGTTACTTGCTCAATATCTCTATGTAGATATTTCACAGGTGTCTCAAACTGAATATATCTAAAATGGAACCCATGGTTTTTCCTCCTCAAGCTGTTCCCCTTTCCATTACATCTGTAGTAGATTCCCAGAAATGGGATTGCCAAGACAAAGAGCATGAGCAAAATGTGTGTAATTTTGATTTACGGCCCAATTTCCTTTCAGAGGGGTTATATAAGTTTATACTTATGCTAGCAATTAGCTATTTCTCCATGTTCTTGTTAACAGGGTATGTAACCAAACTTCTGGATATTTGTAATCTGGTAGATTACAGATTTGTAATCTGATAGATAAAAAATAGTACTTTGGTGTAGTTTTAATTCATGTTTCAGTTATTATGAATAAACCTGAGCAGATTTTCATGTTTAAGGGCAATCTGAACTTCTTGTTTACTACCCATTTTTAGGTCACTGGCCTAGGTTATTGACCAATAAGGAGCTCTTGATGTATTAAGGAGATATCATCTGTAATATGAGATGCAAATGTTTTCCCTTAGTCTTTAATTTTTTGTCTCATTATTGTTTTACCATGCAAAATTTTTAAATATTTATATAGTCAAATCTATCAATATTTTCTTCTATGCTTTCTGGGTTAGTCAATTAGAAAGGCCTATTCAAGATTATAAAGGAATTGTTTTGTGTCATCTTCTACTATTTTCATGGTTTCACTTTGTATTTTTTAAATCTTGGATCCATTCACTGGACGTTATCCTGTTGAATAGAAGAGTGAGACTAAAGAATAAAATGGACATGCCATTCCTTTGCTTAAAATCCTTTAATGGTTTTCTACTGGTCTTAAGATCAAATTTCAAATTCTTAACACAGTCTATTAACTCCAATGTGATCTGGCCCTGTTTCTTCTGTAAAATCATTATGTAACATTCTTTATTGCTCTCTGGATCTCATTGGGTTTCTTTCAGTTCCTGAAACTTGTTATGCTTTTTCATGTCTCAGAATCTTGGATGAACTGTTCCAGAACCAAAGTTAAATCTCTCTGTAATACATTGTTAAATTACCCAGGGCTTCTTTGTAGCACTCATTAACTCTAATTATTTATGTAATTATGAATTCAGTAGCTGTCTTCTGTGCCAGATTATAATTCTCCACTAGAACAGACACTCTAGGCATCTTGTTCAGTACTGTAGCTTCTGTTCCCAAGCACAGTGGTGGAAGTATAGTAGCTTCACAGATATTTATTAAATGAATGAATAAATGAAAAATAACAGGTTTAATAAATTCTTTGGTAACATCTAATTTCATTTTTCTGATTATTAGGTCACCAAATAATCTGATATACTATATTGTTCTCCTAACAAATACATTGTGGATGCATTCAAACCACCAAGTACAACTCACCTCTTGAAAATTATGTTGAGTGAACTTGTCTGCTATCCTTAGCAACTCACGACATGAATGTGTGTCAGCAAAAGCCCGAATGCCCAGGCAGTTTGAAGGATCTAATTGTCTCTTCAGGAATTCACAACAGGCTTCTTGTATTTCTGCCAGCTGGAGGAGGCAAGCAGCTGGCAGGAGGGTCTGAACATTGCCCTCTTCCACAGTTATCTGGGAGGTATATGCAAAGTCTATCAGTAGTTCCATAGCCCTCTCATCTATGTCTCGGATCACTACTTCTGTCTGACGGCTCTCT
The DNA here is from genome assembly GCF_029378745.1 of Bos indicus. Lineage (NCBI taxonomy): Eukaryota > Metazoa > Chordata > Mammalia > Artiodactyla > Bovidae > Bos > Bos indicus. The sequence continues at coordinate 55,932,926 of NC_091775.1, read as the reverse complement.
GCCAATTCTCCTGTAAACATAGCTCGGAAGTAGGGACTACAGGCTGACAAAATGACTCGATGGGCATATATCTTCTTAGCGCCCACAACTAGCACCACATCGCATAGCTCCCGGTGTTTTCTCAGAAGGTTAATCACTTCCAAGGTTTGTCGAGGGTGCTTGTCTGAGATATAGGGCATGCGGGCTGGTTGGGGAACCCCTTCTGGCAATTTGTTGGGGTCTCCAAGGGTGCAGCGGCTTGTTACATCCATTCCAGTCTCTCCTGGCCGAATGTTGGTACACCTGCAGGAATGGGGGTAGGAGAGAGAAAAGAAGATGGCAATATTTTTAGAAGCTCATTCCAGCATTTCATTTGTATTTCATATGTAGAGATTCAGGTGTTAATTTAGTAAGTAAATGCCACAACAAATTATTGACAAATAATTAGAACTAAAATATTTGGATTTTCATAACCATCACACTGTATCAACATGGAGAAAAAAAGAGAATCTGTGCCCCTCAGTTAAGATGGTAACTATGTTTTTGACAAATATTTTACTTTTTTTTTTTTTTTTTACTATTTTTTATAGTTTACAAAGCATTTAGCTATGGACTAAGGAAAATTCAAAGGAATATAAAGAGGCAATCAGGAAACCTAATTATCTAGAACAAGGAGATATACATGAATAGCCAGAAAGAGGGTAACCAGGATAAAAAATGTGATTCAGAAAGGCAAAAATCTATGAAATATTTGTTTATACTGGAATGTATACCTGACTGGCATAAGCTCTCAGTTACTACAAGGGTATGTATTTGTGTGTGTGTGTGAAGTAGGAATATTACATGGGGTTTTTCCAGAGTTTAGGTGAAATATGCAGCACACATGCTTCAGATCACTATACTTCTGTTCCTGATTCTATACTTGCTGGGCAGTCTTCTGATGTACAATTCTTTCAAAGGTATTATGTTATTTAAAAGGGAGGTAGGTGACTCCAGTGTCCTGATGACTGGGTTTTAGGTCAGCCTAAAGTTAGTCTCAGAAACTAATCATCTATGACTGTACTGAGATAATGTAATATCTGGTCCACAAGGGACAGTGTTTTTTAGTTTACTACCTCTAAAGCTGTAGCACCAACAAGACCTACAATATAATAAAACACTAGAGTGTTAAGAGAATCCCCTGGGAAGGAAAGGAGACTCTAAAAGAACATTTTAGGAAGAAGAAACTACATTCAGTTCTTTGCAATCTGTTTTTCCAAAGCACTTATAAATTTAATCTATGCTTGGCCTGAGCCTACAGGTAAATGTATTCTATAGTACAAACTATTCATAATACCTGACATCTGGCAGAAATAGCACTATTTATGCCTGACAATTTAAAACTGAAACTGAAAGCTGAGCAGTTAAAAAATAATTTTTACCACCCACATAAACAACCAAAAGAGCCTTTAGCCACAGTACTTTATTGGTGTCGTTTGTAGTAGATGCTGAAAGAATAAATCAAGAGGTTAACAGTGGTGCACTCCAGCTTTAAAAAAGAACCACCATTAAAGACAAGACCAATTCAAAAATTCCCATTATAACACTGACATTGTATGTTGAAATTAAAGAGTTTTTGTTGCAATCTTAATTATGTACATAAAGATGGTACTGTTGAACCCAGATATAAACAATTTTTATTTCACCCAAGTACATGGAAGCTAATTTCTACATATCTACTTAAGTTCTGTTTTCTATGCTCTCTATACACATTCTTGAGAAGTACATTTAATCTCATGGTTTCCATCGCCCGTATACAAATGACTAAAGGATTCTTAACTCCTACCTGGGTAAGTTCTGAATTCAGATCCATATGGATGTCCCCAAATCACTCAAACTCAATATATCTTAAATACTAAAACTGATTCCTTGACTCCTTGACTACTTTCACCCAAGTACATGTCTCTCCTCTAGTCTTCCCAGAGCAATTAAAGATAATTTCATTGTTCTACAAACATTTTGGAGCCCTTTTCCTTCCACATACCCTCAAATGCAACCCATCAGCCAATTCTGACATCCAAATACCTAGAATCCAACTATTTCTCTTCATTTTCCACTAGTCTCATCCTAATTCCTGATCCCTGGGTTGGGAAGATCCTCTGGAGAAGGAAACAGCAACATACTCTAGTATTCTTGCCTGGGAAATCCCATAGACAGAGGAGCGTGGTGGGCTACCGTCCATGGGTTTGCAAAAAGCTGGGCACAAATGAGCAACTGAACACACACCCTAATTCAGGCTATCTTCACACTTCTTTATATGGTAGTAGCTGTCTAAGTGATCTGCTTGTTTTCACCTTTGCTGATTTATATTCTCTTCTCTAAACAACCAAAACAATCCTTTAGAAAATTCATATTGTACCATATCTCTGCTCAAAATCTTTTAAACACTCATAGTAAAAAACAAAGCCTGTAGAGCTTACGAACTTCTGTATGAGTCCTCCCCAAGCTAACTCTCTGAATTCATCTTTCATTCTCCCCTTGCTCATGGTTCTCTAGTCACACAGACTTCCTTGCTGTTTCTGGGACATGCCAAGGCCTTTCTTGCTTCAGAGCCTTAGTTCTTCTTCCTGAAAGGTTCCTCCCCAAATATCCGCAGAGCTCATTCCCTTATTTCTTTCAGATCTCTGTTCATATGTCAACTTATCAGACCACCTTACACGAGAAAGCATCTCTTACTTCTACTATCCTGTACCCTTTACTGTGCTCAATTTTTCTTCTTAAATAATTATTTCCTGATAAAATGTATTGGCTTTCTCTCCCAAGCAGAGCATAAGCTCCATGAAAACAAAGCCATTGTTCTCTTTTGCTCAATGCTATACCTCAACACCTGGATTTAGTACTCATTAAATAGTTGTCAAATGAATTAAACTGTTCTTCCTGCCAAAATAACTATACCCTCCAAACTTTCTTGTCTAGTTCCCCTGAAAGAATGCCTAGTCTGTAGCCAGGCAAACATAGACTTAAATCTTAGTTCCATCATTTACAAGGTATAATCTTGGGCAAATTGTTCAACTTCTCTGATCCTCAAGTTCATCATTTGTAACGCGGGAATAATGTACACTTACCTCACAAGGAAAGTGACAGTGTTGGAATTTGTCTAAATGTATTAATAGGTACCAGGTACTCTGACTCCAAGGGCTTCCCTTGTGGCTCAGCTGGTAAAGAATCCGGCTGCAATGCGGGAGACCTGGGTTTGATCCCTGGGTTGGGAAGATCCCCTGGAGAAGGGAAAGGCTACCCACTCCAGTATCCTGGCCTAGAGAATTCCATGGACTGCATAGTCCGAGGGGGTCAAAAAGAGTCAGACACGACTGAATGACTTTCATTTTCACTGACTCCAAAGTCAGTGCTTTATCCTGAACTTTTTTGGTCAATTGGATGGAGCGTTTGAAACGGAAATGATCTTGGCAATCTGGTTTACATGACTGTTGTTCTTAGAGGGGAGAAAAAGCAGCATGCTGCCACATGCTAGAGTACACTGCTCTTTTAGGAGCAAGAACAGGGATTACCAAGACTGTAAGAGGTACCTCACTGTAAATCTTCTGAGAAGTTATATTTAATTCTAGAAGTTATAATTAATTCTATACATTGTTATTTCTTCTGTGGTTCTGCTATTTGTTTTTGTAAACGTTTACTTAAAAAAAAAAAAAAAAAAAAACCCCTGCTCAGCCCGCATCCTGCATCATTCTCATCACCTCCAAAAAGTTCTACTGGCAAAAATGCTCCCCACCCTCAACACTCGCCATACATACCTGTACGTTTTTCTGGGCAACTTTGAAGGGAAATTATAATAAGCATCCTAGAAATGGATTGCATTCACACCTTGTCACATCTATATTTATATCTTTGTTTGGATTCTGATGGATTAAGTATTCTAATGATTTGAGGGGTGGGTGATAAACTGAAGTGTGAACTGCTCCCCCAAAGAGGAAAGTACTCTAGGAAAGCTTTTTTTAAAACCATTTTTTAAAAATTGAAGTATAATTAATTTACAATGTTGTGTTAGTTTCAGGTATAGAGCAAAGTGGGCTTCCCTGGTGCCTCAGACAGGAGACCAGGATTTGATCCCTGGGTAGGGAAGATCCCCTGGAGAAGGAAATGGCAACCCACTCCAGTATTCTTGACTGGAGAATCATATGGACAGAGGAGCCTGGTGGGCTACAGTCCATGGGCTCGCAGAGAGTCATACAGGACTGAGCGACTAACACACACACAGCAAGGTGATTCAGTTGTACATACACACTCATGTACATGCATTTGCAGATTTACATACCTATATGTTCTTTTTCAGATTAGTTTCCATTATAGTTTATTATGTGCTATACAGTAGGTCCTTGCTGCTTATTTTAAATATAGTTAAGTGTATGTGTTTATCTTCTAAACTTCTAATTTGTACCTCTCCCCCCATGCCCCCATCCCTGGTTATCCTCTTTGGTAACCATAAATTTGTTTTCTATGTCTGTGAGTCAATTTCTGTTTTATAAGTAAATTCATATGTATCTTTTTTTTTTTTTTTTTTTTTTTTAGGAAAGCCTTTAATTAAAGGTTTGGGGGAGCAAGCCTGACTGTCCAAGTGAAAATTCATCTAGAGAAACCAGAGGATCTCAAACTATTTAATTTCTCAATCTGTGGATTTCTATCCCAATAGTGAATGAAGGATAATACAATAAATATATGTATAATATATTAAATAAAGCAATTGAACTCAAATAGTATTTTTATTAACCTAATTTGCAAGACTAATCTACATATGTCTTAAGGTTGAAGAAGCTAAGTGGAAGGATTTTTCTGGATTCTATCCAGTTAACAAACTATGGAGACCAAACAGAGCTTTTGCCTTCTCCCACAAAAGGACTGCTAATTCTAAGAAAGAGTTAGTCTTTCTAAAACCAAAAGGGTATAAAATTTGCCAATAAGTTTAGCAGACTTTGTATTCACTAAACACTTATGAAAAGCAGAACTTCAAGATAAAGTCTGTGAATGGCATGCTGCTGCTGCTGCTGCTGCTAAGTCGCTTTAGTCATGTCCGACTCTGTGTGACCCCATAGACGGCAGCCCACCAGGCTCCCCCATCCCTGGGATTCTCCAGGCAAGAACCCTGGAGCCGGTTGCCATTTCCTTCTCCAATGCATGAAAGTGAAAAGTGAAAGGGAAGTCGAGCAGTCGTGTCCGACTCTTCGAGACCCCATGGACTGCAGCCTACCAGGCTCCTCCATCCATGGGATTTTCCAGGCAAGAGTACTGGAGTGGGGTGCCATTGCCTTCCCTGCATATTTACCATCAATTCTCTCAAACCTTAACATAACCTTAGTTTGTTCTTTACCAGCCATGTACTTCAAGGGAAGCTGATTATGTACCCAGCGATAAGGATGAAGCCTGAATTCTCTTGCAATTTTAGGTTAGGATGAAGCTAATGGCACCCCACTCCAGTACTCTTGCCTGGAAAATCCCATGGATGGAGGAGCCTGGTAGGCTGCAGTCCATGGGGTCACCAGAAGTCGGACACGACTGAGCGACTTCACTTTCACTTTTCACTTTCATGCACTGGAGAAGGAAATGGCAACCCGATCCAGGGTTCTTGCCTGGAGAATCCCAGGGAGGGGGGAGCCTGGTGGGCTGCCGTCTATGGGGTCGCACAGAGTCAGACATGACTAAAGCGACTTAGCAGCAGCAGCAGCAGCAGAAGCTAATATTGAAGAGGTTACACTGGAGACACAGAGAAAACTTGGGTCCAAGATGGTATTATCAGGTCATGCATTGACCAACCCTGGAGCCCACCTTACTTTTGGCCTTGTTACGTAAATAAAAGACTGCTATATTGATTAAGCCAGTTTGAGTCAAGAAACTGTTAATTCTAACCCCAAACTTTCTGATACCAAAACCAAGTAGTTAATATGTGAAATTAGCCACATATTCTAAATTTACTAACCAACTTGAATATAGAAAATAACCCTTGCTTTGACTGGCCAACTACTTCTGTATATTATAGAGACTCTTGCTCCATTATTATCCAATTTTCTAAAAATGGTATTGGTAAATTTAGAAGTATGGTTTGAATTTGTATCTTTTCTTTCAAATGAAGTAAAAATGTTGGAAGAAGACTAGATACTCTTTCTTCACAGTGGCTGGCCCAATTCCTATTGGGCTGTTACATTAAGTATTAAAATACTATTTCTCTAACACCAGCTAGGGAGAAGGCAATGGCAACCCACTCCAGTACTGTTGCCCAGAAAATCCCATGGATGGAGGAGCCTGGTAGGCTGCAGTCCATGGGGTTGCTAAGAGTCAGACACGACTGAGTGACTTCACTTTCACTTTCCACTTTCCTGCATTGGAGAAGGAAATGGCAACCCACTCCAGTGTTCTTGCCTGGAGAATCCCATGGACGGACAGGCCTGGTGGGCTGCAGTCCATGGGGTTGCACAGAGATGGACATGACTGAAGTGACTTAGCAGCAACACCAGCTATGTGAGGGTGCTTGGTAAAAACACAGATTCTTAAGAGGGTATGGTTCCAGAGTCTGCATTTGCAAGTGCATTATTTTAACACAAATTAAAGTTTCACTAATAACTGACTGCTGCTGCTAAGTCGCTTCAGTCGTGTCCGACTCTGTGTGACCCCAGAGATTGCAGCCCACCAGGCTCCCCCGTCCCTGGGATTCTCCAGGCAAGAACACTGGAGTGGGGCGCCATTTCCTTCTCCAATGCGTGAAAGGGAAAAGTGACAGTGAAGTCACTAAGTTGTGTCCGACTCTTAGTGACCCCACGGACTGCAGCCTACCAGGCTCCACCATCCATGGGATTTTCCAGGCAAGAGTACTGGAGTGGGGTGCCATTGCCTTCTCCAAATAACTGACTAATGATTCCAAATAGGAAAAGGAGTACGTCAAGGCTGTATATTGTCACCCTGCTTATTTAACTTATATGCAGAGTACATCATGAGAAACGCTGGACTGGAAGAAACACAAGCTAGAATCAAGATTGCCGGGAGAAATATCAATAACCTCAGATATGCACATGACACCACCCTTATGGCAGAAAGTGAAGAGGAACTAAAAAGCCTCTTGATGAAAGTGAAAGTGAAGAGTGAAAAAGTTGGCTTAAAGCTCAACATTCAGAAAACTAAGATCATGGCATCTGGTCCCATCACTTCATGGGAAATAGATGGGGAAACAGTGGAAACAGTGTCAGACTTTATTTTGGGGGGCTCCAAAATCACTGCAGATGGTGACTGCAGCCGTGAAATTAAAAGACACTTACTCCTTAGAAGGAAAGTTATGACCAACCTAGATAGCATATTCAAAAGCAGAGACATTACTTTGCCAACAAAGGTTCATCTAGTCAAGGCTATGGTTTTTCCTGTGGTCATGTATGGATGTGACAGTTGGACTGTAAAGAAGGCTGAGCGCCGAAGAATTGATGCTTTTGAACTGTGGTGTTGGAGAAGACTCTTGAGAGTCCCTTGGACTGCAAGGAGATCCAACCAGTCCATTCTGAAGGAGATCAGCCCTGGGATTTCTTTGGAAGGAATGATGCTAAAGCTGAAACTCCAGTACTTTGGCCACCTCATGCAAAGAGTTGACTCACTGGAAAAGACTCTGTTGCTGGGAGGGATTGGGGGCAGGAGGAGAAGGGGACGACAGAGGATGAGATGGCTGGATGGCATCACTGACTCGATGGACGTGAGTCTGGGTAAACTCCGGAAGTTGGTGATGGACAGGGATGCCTGGCATGCTGTGATTCATGGGGTCACAAAGAGTCGGACACGACTGAGCGACAGAACTGAACTGAATGAATTTGACTAATAAATAAAATTTCTTAGTGGAAGCTGTCAGTTTTTACAAAAAGAATGTTGACCTAAGATGAAAGGAAAAAACAATGTGAAAAAAGTAATGATTCAAAATGCAGCTATAAAGAGAAAAAAATGTAACAGCAAAGTCACTGACAAACACATAAAATAAAACAAGGATTCGGATTTACCAAAATGTCAGTAAACCTAAAAACTTCTGTAAACAGGCATCAGACATTATATATGAAATAATTTTAACAAATAATTCCTACACTTGAATTTCTATGTATAATGGGAACAAAAAAGGTGTTATTAATTTTTTTATATTATTCTTACACATTCTGTGGGAATGGGCAACATTTACTTCAGAGACAGATGGTGCTTTAAAAAAAAATATCTGTTTAGGCCTTTTAATTATAAAATGCAAGGTGATAGCCCTTGGAATGATCATTAGATGTCCTTCATTTGCAGTACTTTTTGGTTTCTTATGTTTTGAAATTTAAATTGAATTTAAATATCATTAGGAGGGCTTGGAATCTTAGTTCACACAGTCCCCACCACTCTCTGTCTTACATGAAGTTATGCCATGCACTTATATGAACTATCTAAAAGATAAAAGAGGACTTTGTTTTTTAGTCTCTGTTTTTATTCTTGCCAGGAAAATCCCATGGACAGAGGAGCCTGGAAGGCTACAGTCCATGCAGTCACAAAGAATCAGACATAACTGAAGTGACTGAGCACAGAGCACTAGAGGTATCAAGATTGGAACAAAAAGACCCAAACTACTCAGTATAAAAAAGTAACGGTAATTTCAAAGGGAGAAAGTTTTAGGGGGAGAGAGAATTAAAGCAGAAAGAACTGCCATACGACCCAGCAATCCCACTGCTGGGCATACACACCAAGGAAACCAGAATGAAATGTGTACCCCAGTGTTCATCACAGCACTGTTTACAACAGCCAGGACATGGAAACAACCTAGATGTCCATCGGCAGACGAATGGATAAGAAAGCTGGAGTACACATACACAATGGCATATTACTCAGCCATTAAAAAGAATGCATTTGAATCAGTTCTTTTTTTTTTTTTTTTTTTGAATCAGTTCTAATGAGGTGGAAGAAACTGGAGCCTACTACACAGAGTGAAGTAAGTCAGAAAGAAGAACACCAATACAGTATATTAACGCGTATATATGGAATTTAGAAAGATGGTAACGATGACTGTATATGTGAGACAGCAAAAGAGACACAGATGTAAAGAACAGACTTTTGGACTCTGTGGGAGAAGGCGAGGGTGGGATGATTTGAGAGAATAGCATTGAAACATGTATATTATCATATGTGAAATAGATCACCAGTCCAGGTTCGATGCATGAGAGAGGGTGCTCAGGGCCGGTGCACTGGGATGACCCTGAGTGATGGGATGGGGAAGGAGGTGGGAGCGGGGTTCAGGATGGGAAACACATGTACACCCATGTCGGATTCATGTCAATGTATGGCAGAAACCACTACAATATTGTAAAGTAATTAGCCCCAACTAAAATAAATTAATTAATTAAAAAAAAAACCCAGAAAGCAAAAGAAATGAAGACTGGTTAAAAATGGTGGCAGGTTGTGACTTAAGGACAGCAACAGCCAGTGAAAAAATGTTGAATGGCTAAGAACTTTTATGGCTTCTTTCTTTATTCCTAAACATTCAGTAAAAATCTGATGTATTTGATGGCAGTTCTCAATAAAGGCAAAGAAAGCAACAATGAGTATGCAGTATTTCTAGAAAGAAGCTTGGCTGTGAAAAGAGACATAAAGTTCTACGTCTACTTAAAGAGAGTAACAGCAGGAAAACGATTATATATTGAAGCAATGAAGCAGAAGGAGGGAGAAGTTTTAAAATATATGTAAAGAGGGAGAGAATAAATGATGGAGCAAAATTCTTGAACAGTGGAATATAAAGAAATACAGAAGGATGGATCATAGATAAAAGGAAGAAGGGCTCCCCATAAGAGATCAGGGGACAGGAGTGGGAGGAAACACAGTGCGGAAACAGATAGATATTTTTGGGTAAGGAGGTGTCAGAGCTGGAGGAAGTTCATACCTGATGGCCTCTATTTTTTTTGTGAAGTAGGAGCTGAGGGAACAGATCACTTGCTGCTACTGAAAGGAGTGCTAAGAGGGTCATGAGAAGACTGGGTGAGGATGTGAAACAGCTGTTGTGGGGAATGAGCAAGCATTGATTTTGGATAACACTGTTGGCTCAATGATATTAAAGACTCTGACTACAGTAGCATGAATTCCCCGTGGCTGGTTTTATCCAGCAACAATCTGCAGCCCAAATTAGAGAATATAAATGCCTGCATTAATCTAGAATCTAGAAATGCCATGTACATACTCAAGAGTTGAGTGAGTAGTGGCCAGAAAATGGTTGAAGTGGTTGTAGGAGTAAACTGTGTAAAAACACAAGAGACAAAAGCCATGTTGATTATGACTAGGTCAAAGAACAGATGGAGTGAGCATTCAAGAGGTTACAGTCAGAAAACAAGTTATTAGGACATAACGATTTCAGAGACAGCCTTTCTGAGTGAGAGTAGGAATGAATTTTTGAAGTGAGTGAAGGTGAAATTCCTAAGGATTTTTAGGAGGTTAAGGAAATGCAGGCTAGGTAAATGGATGGGTCATTCCCATGAAAATAAAAATCTCCTTAAAAGATAGAAGAATCAAGTAATGTGCATGTAGAAAACATAAACCAAACAACAAGTAAAATATTTTAAATCTTCTTCATTTTTACTAAAGGAATATTACAGTTTTAGTACCTTTCTATACCACTTCCCAGGTAGCACTAGTGGTAATGAGTCTGCCTGCCAATGCAGGAGACACAAGAGACATAGGTTCAATCCCTGGGAGGGAAGATCACCTGGAGGAGGAAGGAAATGGCAACCTGCTCCAGTATTCTTCCCTGGAAAAATTCCATAGGCAGAGAAGCCTGGTGGGCTATAGTCCATAGGGCCATAGAGATGGACATGACTGAGCGACTAAACAAAAAGTACATTCAAAAAAAGCCTTTCCACATATCCAAAATGTGTGAGTCAACTTAAATTGCAAAGCTATCATGGCACTTCTTCCTCAGATCTACTTCAAAAGTAAGTCTTAACTGAGGAAAGAGTCATTTTCTCTTTCTTTAGCTTGGAATTGTGCTCCCTATCTACTAAACAAGCATCTCTCCTTTTATACTTCAAAAATTTGTCTTAATTTGGACACAGATTACCTCTCTTGGGGCTTCCCCAGTGACTCAAATGGTAAAGAATTTGCTTGCACTGCAGGAGACTCAGGTTCGATTCCTGGGTCAGGAAGATCCCCTGGAGAAGGGAATGGCAACCCACTCCAGTATTCTTGCCTGGAGAATTCTATGGAGAGAGGAGCCTGGTGGGCTACAGTCAATGGGGTTGCAAAGAATTGGACTCGACTGAGTGACTAACACTGGCTGCTGTTAAAAGATTCAGCTGAGGTCACCTTCATTTAAAGTCCCAAGCACACCTGTATAGGGACAGCTAGAGATCTGTGCATACAAATCCTTAAAACAGAAATAACATCTCAATGCTCCAGTGCTGCTTATTAGAAGAGCATCCACTAGGCACTACATTCCAGACCTGATTCCGTACCAGAAAGCCAGGCTGTTAATTCCTTAATCTGAAAATAGTTCATGAATACTTCAATTCTAAGACATCTCATCTCTGTTTACTGGGTGAAACAAGGGTCAGCACTAGGTGCCTTGGCCCGGCAATCAAGGCAAGATGGAGGAAGGTCATGCAAACAAGCTGGTTTCTCCCTTTACGTCAGAAAAACAAATCTTCCTAGGGTACCTCTCAGCAACTTCCACTGACATCTCATTGGCAGCACTGCGTTACACGTTTTTCTTATTTAGTTGCTAAGTCATGTCTGACTCTTTTGTGACCACAAGGACTGCAGCCTGCCAGGTTCTTCTGTCCATGTGATTTTCCAGGCAAGAATACTGAAATGGGCTGGAATTTCCTTCTCCAGGGGCTCTTCCCAATCCAGGGATCGAACCTGTGTCTTCTGCGTTGGTGGTGGTTATTTTATCAGTGAGCTACCAGAGGAGTCCCATACGTGTTACATAAGCCACCCCCAAATGAAAATAATATTAAAGATATAAAGTATAACATTTATTTTTCTTGTGTCTAAATAGAAGGAGGAGGAAAGGGAGATGTGTTGAGCAAGCCAACCTACAGGGTATGCCACACCAAGAAAGAGCCAAATCAAGCTGGTGTATCTTATAATTTATTTTGAGGAATACATTTTAGACTGACTAGAATAAATCAGCAGAGAAGGCAATTGCACCCCACTCCAGTACTTTTGCCTGGAAAATCCCATGGACGGAGGAGCCTGGAAGGCTGCAGTCTATGGGGTCGCTGGAGTTGGACACGCCTGAGCAACTTAACACTTTCACTTTTCACTTTCATGCACTGGAGAAGGAAATGGCAACCCACTCCAGTGTTCTTGCCTGGAGAATCCCAGGGACGGGGAAGCCTGGTGGGCTGCCGTCTATGGGATCGCACAGAGTTGGACATGACTGAAGCGACTTAGCAGCAGCAGCAGCAGCAGAATAAATCGGAAATTCTAAAGACAAGAGATCTGAACGGGATTTGCCTTTTGATGTTGAACTCAAGGAGCTCATCTGATCTTCACCATGAGTGCACACTGTCAATAAAAACTCTAGATACAACTAAATAAGACCCAAAGAATCTAAAGCTTCTTACCCACTGATGAACCTTCCCTGGGTTTTCATCTTAGGCCCCACCTGAGACACCCCTGGTACTCCCTAGGATTCTGTTTTTGGCATTCTCCTTTTCTGTTCTACTCTCATTCACACATACAACTTCAAGAATCTTCTGCATACTGGTGACTCACAATTTTCAAACCATTCTTCTGCTATAGACCCATATTCCAATTATATGCTGGCTATCTCTGCCTGGCTGTTTCCTAGACATAATAATCTAAAGAATGTAAGAGAGAATCTATTCTTGGCTTAGTGAAATCTGTTCTCTTTCTGTATTTTTTATTTCATTATGGCAGCACTAACCTGAGATCTTTGGAGTTGCTTGTATCATTACCTTTTCCTCACTCTATATTCACCAAATCCTTTTGATTTTACTATTAAACAAACTCTCAATTCCAAACTCTTCTCTCAATCCCTACTGCCATGTATCTACTTCAGGCTCTCATCAGCTTTAACTACCACAGCTTCTTTTTTCCTTCATTGCTGCACAGCTTGTGGGATTAGCTCCCCAAGCAGGGGTTGAACCCAGACCCTCAGCAGAGAAAGTGCAGAGCCCTAACTTCTGGACCACCAGAGAATTCCCCACAAACTCCTTTAAATTAGTACTTTTTGCTATCCTTTCTTCCTTCTTTCTAGTCCACATCCTATCTTCTTAAATATCAGCCCAAAGAACAAATCTCAATTGTATAACAACATCCATTGGTTCTTAAATACCTAAAGGGTATAGACTCTTTCCAGTGGTTGTAGCCTCACTTTTCGTGCTCTTTCCCCCTACCTTCCTTTCCCTTCTTCCTCCCTCATATACTCTATACTCCAGATATACTTTATACTTACCATTCTATACATGTCATACACTTTCAGATCTTGGGATCTTTTTGTTTTTTGGGCAGCACAGCCGTTCCTTCTGTTTATGGCATATTTTACTATCTCCCTTCTTTAATTCTTATCCTTTCAAGTATATTCTTTACTTTAAAACAAATTCTTATCCTTTCTAGAAGATCCAGCTCACATATTACCAACTCTGTGAAGCTTTCTTCATCTCTACAAAGCAGAGGTGTACATCTCTATTAAAATCCTTCATGATGCATTATAGTATCTATTTATATGTCTTTCCATCACTTTACCTGTATATATGCAGTAAACAAACATAAAACAAGTACGATATAAATGATGAGTGAATAAACCAATTCATAATAAAATCGGGCCCAGTTTCCTATATTTAAGATGGAAGAATTATACTGCAAAATATTTTAGTGTCTCTAAATTATACCAATGATTAAAAAATAATATCTTGGGAACTAGTCACACTGTTGGTTAGACTATAGACAGGTATAATCTCTAAGGATGGGAATTTGTAATTCAAAGTTTTAAAATGCACATACTCTTTGGGGAATTTTATATCTAAGAATTTATTTTATACTTATACAATTGGTCAAAAACCACATACAAAGACATTCATAGAAGAACTGGTTGTAACAGCAAACTATAAAATAACTTAAATGTCTCTCGAAGGGACTGGTTAACAGTACCTACAAGTAACAGGTGGGTCTAAATATATTTGTCATAATTTACTGCTTATTTAACTTATATGCAGAGTACATCATGAAAAACACTGGGCTGGAAGAAGCACAAACTGGAATCAAGACTGCCAGGAGAAATATCAATAACTTCAGATATGCAGATGACACCACCCTTATGGGAGAAAGTGAAGAGGAACTAAAACTCCTCTTGATGAAAGTGAAAGAGGAGAGTGAAAAAGTTGGCTTAAAGCTCAACATTCAGAAAACTAAGATCATGGCATCTGGTCCCATCACTTCATGGCAAATAGATGGAGAAACAGTGGAAACAGTGTCAAACTTTATTTTTCTGGGCTCCAAAATCACTGCGGATGGTGGTTGCAGCCATGAAATTAAAAGACACTTACTCCTTGGAAGGAAAGTTATGACCAACCTAGACAGCATATTAAAAACCAGAGACATTACTTTGCCAACAAAGGTCCGTCTAGTCAAGGCTATGGTCTTCCCAGTAGTCATGTATGGATGTGAGGGTTGGACTATAAAGAAAGCTGAGCGCCGAAGAACTGATGCTTTTGAATTGTGGTGTTGGAGAAGACTCTTGAGAGTCCCTTGGACTGCAAGGAGATCCAACCAGTCCACCCTAAAGGAGATCAGTCATGGGTGTTCATTGGAAGGACTGATGTTGAAGTTGAAACACCAATACTTTGGCCACCCAATGTGAAGAGCTGACTCATTTGAAAAGACCCTGATGCTGGGAAAGATTGAGGGCAGGAGGAGAAGAGGATGACAGAGGATAAGATGGCTGGATGGCATCACCGATTCAATGGACATGGGTTTGGGTAGACTCCGGGAGTTGGTGATGGACAGGGAGGCCTGGCATGCTGTGGTTCATGGGGTCGCAAAGAGTAGGACACGACTGAGCGACTGAACTGAACAAGATAATATGTGAAGTGAAAAAAAAATAGAGAAAAATGTGAATAATTGCAAATATCAGTGCTTTTTAAAAAGAGGAGATGTTCTACATATGCATTACAATACTGTGAAAGAATATGTAAGAAATTGTTTTCAAGTGGTTCCTCTGGAGAGGAAAATTGGGAGCTACAGTCAGCACTGGGAGACTTAAGTTTCACTGAATATCCTATTTTATCTTGGAAATTCTGTAGCATTTACACATAATAGCTAGTTAAATAAATTAATGCAATGAAGCTTTGCTAACAAAATGCTAACTGGCTTCATAAAACTTTATGATTAAGCATCAGAATACCCTAATGTTTTTGCAATCTTTTCCTGTTCGTAGCTTTTTTCCCCCTCATGGGAAAAGTCTGTAGGTACTTCAGCTATTCATTCATTCAAACAATTATTCAGTGATCACCAGGTGCCAGGGATACAAAGATACAGAAGACACATGAGACTCAAAGAGCTTCCACTGTAGCAGAGAGAATGAACACGTATTCAATATAAACAGTTATTTCTCATTCAAAGCTTCTCCAATAGCTGGTAAGCATAAACCCAACCTTACTTTCCAGAGACTGCTGTCTGGGTTGCTGGCAGCAAGAATCACAGCCCAATAAGGAAAGGGTAGGGAATGTGACCACAACTTAACGCAGGTAGCAGGTAAAAGTAAAACCTGGGAGCAATGATAGGCCAAGCTCTGGCCAAGTGATGGTGATGAAAAAAGAACAGTAACTCAACAATTAATGCCACCAGAATTCTCCAACATGATTTTAAACAACTGGCAATATTTCATAATAAAGCAAGACAGAAAAATGAGTGATTAAGTAAATATTTTATATAGGAATTAATGACAAATGAAAAACATCCCCATGCTTCCTTCTCTTTTTTTAAAAAAATAAGTTCCTATTTTAACAATTACATATGACATTTATGGCAGCTGAGGATGAGAAGCCATCAGTGGTTTTTGCAACCATGTTAGAAGCTGAAGTGACGAAGCATTTAATATACATGTTGTTAATGTCTTCATGTACTTGCAGTCAAATATTATTTCTACTTTAGAGTAAGATACAAATAAGATTAAGTGTACTATGATTTTATATCCATAACATCTTTACATCTGGAGATCTCAAATCATTTGCAAGCATTCATTAATTCCCAATATCCTGGTCAGGTACATTAGGGAAATAAACTGGGGTGACTTCTAGCAAAAGTGACACAACGAAGGTGACTAGGTCAAGGTGAATCAATAAATCCTTAACAGATTTGGAAAAAATATTTATATTCTAGTTCTTCCTCCTGGTTCTAAGTCATACTCCTATCACAACATGTTTCTTCTAAGGGTCTGCTAGATATATTTATCTTTGATGTTAAACAAAAAAGATTAAATACAGTTAAATAAATGTAAAATGAGTTTTAAAAATGAAGGACTAGAACTGGGGTGATTTTCAATAAGGATTTGAGTCCTGTTTGTTAGAACAGATTGAGAAAAAGCATTACTAAATTCTGGGGTTAGGAAGGCCTAAAATTGTCTATATTTTCCCATACATTGTTCTATTTTTCTATGGACTAAGTTATTACGTCCAATACCTTTTTTAGTCCTCAAACAATCTTCCCTGCAATGCAGCTATTTTAATTAATAGAACAAATGTACATTGAACATCAATAAAATAACCAAAACCATAATTACACATTCAATACAGTGTATTATAAGTAATCATTAGTCTTATATGGCAAAAGAAACCTCCACATTCTATAGGTAATTGAAAACCATAATCAACTCATATAGTATTATAGTACATTTAATGGTTACCACAAAAAATTACCATGTAAAAAGGAAAGTGGAAATGTTAACTACATAAACCTCCTAGCACTCTTTAGAAATTTAACTTTTATATTTTACTCTATTTTAAAAACTATTAATTTCTGATATTACTTTTGATTTATTTTAGAACAAGAATCATTAGTTCCAAGCAGAATTTGTTAAGATTTGAAAAGCTTTAAAAATTTTTTAAAATGAAACCCTGTATTATTATGTGAATTTCACTTAGTGAAACTGAAGGATTTCTTCCTAAATGCCTACCTGCGCATTGGCTTTCCTTCCATGCACCATGAAAAGTACCCTTCACCACACTCTAAAGCCGAACCTAAGACAACAGAAAAGCAGTAACTTAATAAAAACTATTTCTGATCTTTCCAGTAACAATCTCTATACAATGATTTCGTTCAGTGATAAAGAATTTTATATCCTATTATATTACACGACAGGCCTTTTGCAGATGCACACTCATAACCCTTACCTAGTTCCTTTAAGATGACCATCTTTACTGTGAATGCTAAAACGATTATACGTAAAACTGAGGGAAAGTGCGCCAAACAGTCCCAATTGCTAGGCTACTCTTGTCTCTCTCCAAAAAGTACTCCGGAGACATTTAACTCTGACCGCACTATCAACGATTCCCTACAGAGTATTCACCAGATAGCCACAGCAATACTAGCATGATGGATCGGGTAGCGAACACGCTGGCTTAACAACGGATCTGAAAGCTGGTGACTTGTCCCGAAGCGATATCAGAATGAGCAGGTACTTGCCTTTAAAAATAAACAACTCCGTTTCCGACAGCCCAGACAGAACAGAGCAGAGAAACTATGGCTCCAATACTAACATTCTCTTTACCAGCCCTTCCCTCAGTTCCCGAAACGATGTCCACCACCCACCTGGCAAGATCTCGCTGGTCCCCGGGTTAGGTGGGACGCACAGTATCCACTTCCTTCCCCCCAGATTTCAACCTCTGTCTAGGGAAGCTGTCCAGGGTGCGGAACCTCACGCCCTCAGGCAGACCAGCCCAGCACCTTCCGTGGCTCCGGGGCAGGGCTGCAGCCCGCTTGAACGCCGTTTGGTGCCCCGCAAGGCCCAGCCCCAGTGCCCCAACAGTCCCTTCTCGGTGCCCACTGACAGGTGGCGGGCGAAGCACGGCCCCTACCCAATGGGCAGCCCCGCAACTTGGGACCGCAGATTTACAAAGCGAGTCCAGGGCGCTGTCCACTGTCCTCTGCTCTAAGACTGCTAACCTACCGGCTCCGACACTTTCTCCTCTGCCTTAGTCTCCTCTGCCTCCTCTGCCCGCCGCCTCCTCTCTGGCTCCTTCTCTGCCTCAGCTAGAGCAAGGAGGATGCCGCTCCTCCAGCTATTTCCTCCCCACCCCTCGCCCCACTTCAGCCGCAGGAAGTGGTCCTGTTCCTAAATCGTTCCCTCTGGAACCCACATACTTTACCAAGAGGTTCCGGCCCAGATCAGGATATAGCTGCGCTCTTTGTTGGGGCTTCGGTCCCCTCAAAGACTGCCTGTCCTTGTACCCAGTTCCTTGTATCCCGAGGATGTGGGAGTTCATTGCTGAACTGGCAGTGTTTGACTACTGAAGGCTTCTCCTTTCTGCTTTGTTTTCCTCAGCAGAAGTTAATAGGAAGATGGGAGGAGTCACAGAAAGCCAGGAATTGTGATTTATTTGTAGCTGGTACATCTCCTGTTGGCACGATTTTTTCCCTAATTGTGGGTTGAATGATTGACACATGTGTACATGTGGTTGACATATATCTATGAGGCCACTCCCGTGTGCAAGCTGCTGAGGATCCACAGACAGATTAGAAATAGACCTGATTTTCCAGATTTCCCAGGTTGGCTTTCAAGACCCCAGGGTTTTATTCAGGATTTTAAGGTTATGTCAGATTGCCCTTTCACTTAGTATTCTATAACAAACACTTCACCAAATACTGCTCTGAATTCACTTTAGCATTAGGGAGGAAAATAATTTTTTTTTTTTTTTAATTTGTCCCTTGCCTGATTTCCCCACAGCACACAGCCACCTATTTTTCACTATATGTTTAGAAAACAAGTGATAGGGTGGAGGATACAATGTCAGTAATATTAGTGAAAGGCTGCTGCTCGTTTCCTGATAACTATTATAGGCTAAGCATGAACTTAACCACATTTTCTTTAGCTGTTCTTCACAATGGAATCTACACAGATTTTTGCAGTTGTTTCTGAAAGGGAAAGAATATCTTTTGTTAATTAGCTTGTAGTGGGAGATGGATGGTCTTTAGATCCAGACACCCATAGTTTCAAATCTTAGCCCTACGACTCACTAGATTGGTGGTCTTGGTCAAGTTTCTTAATCTCTTAAGTATTAGTTTCTTTTGTGTAAAAGAGAAACAATACCCTTTTTTACACAATTTTTGAGAGGGGTAAATTATAATGAAGATCATGTTCTGTGTCTGGCACTTAGTAGGCACTCAACAAATGTCAGTATTCTCTCCTCTTACCTTAAATGGACTTATTAATTGAGCACTTATTGCATGTCAAGTACTAACCTAGGCTTTGGAAATGGTCGTGAACAAGATAGACACCATCCTAAATTCTAGTGCTCATTCATGTGGTTATTGTGGTGCCCTGAGGACAAAAGAACAAGATGAGCAAGAAAGGTGTTGGAATGTAGGAACAGAAAAAACCAGACCCTTATCACCCTTCCCAGCATGTTGTAACTGTTGTGGAATTTTTGAGCCCTCTTGAGTAGCGTGGCCTGTCCCCCTCTTACCCCATGTAAGGAAAGGTATTTGTCTTACTCTTCTCCAAGGCCTGTATAGGGGATGCATACATACCTCATTCAATCAGCAAATGACTCACAAGACACCTACCCTGTTCCTTGTCCCCTGACTATAAAAACAGACCAAAGACCAACATTCAGAGTCAGCTCTCCCTGACTGTCAGGAAGCTGGCCCATTTTACTGGCAGTACCCACTTCTTCCCCCACTCTAATAAACTCTATTCTCCTTTCATTCTGCCTCATGTTTGGAAATTCTTTTCCAATCTGTGCATGGACCACGACATTTATGATAGTTGATTTTCCAATATGTTTTTCATTATGAGTAATTAGTCTAAACCACCTCCATGCAAATGACCAATACAGACTAATAAGAAATCAGAAGAAATCTAATGGGGACTGTGGGATAAGATTCCCTAGCATTTTTAGAAGAGATACAGGAAGAGATAGCATCTTTTCCCTTTGGCCACTGTTATGCCTGGATGAGACACCTGGAAGCACCACAACCATTTTGTAACCATGAGGGAAGGCAGAGGAGAATGAAGCTAGACAATAAGGGAGGTAGAACAGAGAGACTGAAAGAATTTGGGTCCTTCAATGTAATTTTTAAACTACTCATTCTCCCTTGCCCACAGTCCAACTCTTCGCGATCCCATGGACTGTAGCCTACCAGACTCCTCCATCCATGGGGTTTTCTAGGCAAGAGTACTGGAGTCGGGTGCCATTGCGTTCTCTGAATATTAGACATGAGGTAAGAGAAATAGGTATTTTGGTCATCTGATGCGAACAGACGACTCATTGGAAAAGTCCCTGATCCTGGGAAAGATTACGGGGAGAAGGAGAAGAGGGTGTCACAGGATGAGATAGCTGGATGGCATCACTGATGCAATGAACATGAACTTAGGCAAACTCTGGGAGACGGTGAGGAACAGGGAGGCCTGGGGTATTGCAGTTCATGGGGTTGCAAAGAGTTGGACATGACTGGGTGACTGAACGACAACAACAAAGAGCAATAGGCAAGAACAAGGTCATATACTGTCTTCTACGCTATTGTAAGAAATTCTGATTTTAAATTCTCTGGAAAAATATGTGGAGATATTTCAGCTCAATTTAGGTTTAACAATTGATCCTAAATTCAAAACCTTGAAAATTAGAAGAGGAAAATGCAGATGTTCCATTATTAACTACAGGGACAATCACATGTGGGAAAGAATATGGATGAATATTTCCAGAAATGTTCTTGCTATGATTGATGGTAAATAAAGGCTGGTTTTATTTAAATTTGGGGACTTTAATAAAGATATTTTTCCTTTGTATGAATCAATCATATAATTAATTAATGGCTATAATACAAAATAGCTGCCTTTCATAGCTAATCATTAGGCCTAGAGTGTGCGAATGACCTATAAAGGAACCAAATGTAGACAATAAGATGCTCTCAGTTTTTACTTCTCATCTGGGAATTTGAGGTAGACTTCGAGTGCAAAATAATAAGACTAAGCCAGAAAGCAGTGAATTTTGACAGGGGGTATAGGACATCCTAGGGATTTTTAGGATCTTTGAATTGGAATATGGTTGGTTTTAGGTAACATCAATTTAAATCTATGATTTAACAGCGATGAACATGGATCTCGAGTAAACAACCCAGTTGTACTTATATAAACTCCTCTGTAAAATGGAAAAAAAGCACATTAAAATATTTATGGTGCTATAGGAAGTATTAGATAATCACCACAAATTCTACAAAAACAGCCTTAAAAACAAAACACTAGGAGAGACAGATTATCCCCACTCTACAGATGAGGATGTTGAGGCATACAGGCAATTAAATCACTGACTTAAGATTCTGCAGCTAGTTAGTGTTAAGCTAGTAGGTAATGAAGTATTCACTTAAATAAAATCAATCTAACACCACTCCCCCTCATCTTAAAATTTAAAAATCTATCACTATGAATTGTGGGAAAAGCTTCTGCACAAAGCGAAAAGGCAACCTGCTAAATGGGAGAAAACATTTGCAACACATATATCTGATAAGGGGTTAGTATCCAAAATATAAAAAGAACTCACACAACTGAACAGCAGAAAACAAACAAAAAGCAATCTAATTTAAATGGGCAGATGATCTGGATACACATTTTCCCAAAGACTTACAGATGGCCAACAGGCACATGAAAATTTGCTCAGCATCACTAATGACCAGGGAAATGCAAATCGAAATTACAATGAGATATCACCTCACACCTTTTAGAATGGCTGTAATCAAAAAGACAAGAAGTCAGGTCAGCTCCCCTGATGGTGCAGTGGATCTGCCAGCCAACGCACGAGACAGTTGGATACCTGATCCACATGGTGCATGATCCCACACAGATCCCACATGATGCATGATCCCACATGAGTCTATGCACCACAATTATTGAGTCTGTGTGCTGAAAATACTGAACCCATGAGCCACAACTACTGAAGCCCAAGCACCCTAAAGCCTGTCCTTTGCAACAAGAGAAGCCACTGAAATGAGAAACCTACACACTGCAACTAGAGTAGCCCCTCTCTCTGCAACTAAGGAAAAGCCTACACAGCATCCAAGACCCAGAGCAGCCAAAATATCAGTGAAAATGTGGAGAAAAGGGAATACTGTGTACTGTTGGTGGGAATGTAAACTAGTGCAACCATTATGGAAAACAGTATAGAGGTTCCTCAAAAAATTAGAAACAGAGCTACCATATGATCCAGCAATTCTGAGTATTTATCTGAAGAAAATGAAAACACTAACTTAAAAAGATATATACCCTTCCAAGTTCATTGCTGCATCATATACAATAGTCAAAATATGGAAACAATCTGTGTCCATCGATGTATGAATGGATAAAGAAAATGTGGAGGGACTTCCTAGGTGGTCCAGTGGCTAAGACTCTGTTCTCCTAATGCAGGGGGCCTGAGTCTGATCCCTGGTCAGGGAACTAGATCCCAACTAGGTATTGCTTTTATCTTTAAAATATGTATATGAATTATAGGCAAATTGTTACTGTTTGAATGGCGAATATGTTAATGTTTGAACCTCCTTTAAATGATTTGATTTAATTATGCTCCTTAAAAACTATAACTTAACCACATTCCACCCTTGCTTAAAATATAATATAGATTCTCAGTTATCCACAGGATAAATTTAGACTCATAATTAAAGCCTATCAAAATCTATAGGACTAGTCAGCACCTAATTCAGAGGTTCTAAATCTGAGTTGGCTGTATGCCTTCAATATACTGTGAATCCTCTGCATTTAAATGTGAAGGCATGTGATGTGATTGCCTCCAGAGTCCCACTGCTTTCATTAAGGAGAAAGTGACCTAAATTAGTTTCAAATTCAAATCTGTTCCCTGCCTCCTACTAACACTCCAGTCATATGATGAATAAGTTATTAGCTAGGGTAAAGCAAAGTCATTTCACAAAATGGGATTATTTTGTGGTAGAGAAACAATCTAACATTTAAGTAACACCAATCATAAATGGAATCACCCCTGGATATTCATTGGAAGGACTGATGTTGAAGCTGAAGCTCCAATATTTTGGCCACCTGATGTGAAGAGCCAACTCACTGGAAAAGACCCCGATGCTGGAAAAGATTAAGGGCAGGAGGAGAAAGGGATGACAGAGGATGAGATGGTTGGATGGCATAACCGACTCAGTGAACATGAGTTTGAGCAAACTCTGGGAGATAGTGAAGGACACGGAAGGCTGGTGTGCCGCAGTCTATAGGGTTGCAAAGAATTGGACAAAACTTAGCAACTGAACAACAACAATGACAAAATCACAAATGGGTACAATTTTATTTCATTATTAATAACTTAGGAGGCAATAGGTAACTGAAGTCCATAAAAATGCAGGCAGACTTTAGAGCTATTCCCACAAGTAAAGAAATGGAGATTAAATAAGAAAAAGGATACCTCTAAGCATGCTGTGAACATATTACTGAGGAAAAGAGTAAATTCTCTTGGATGAGTTCTATTCAGATACTGGGTTTTCCCAGTGACTCAGTGGTAAAGAATCCACTTGCAATGCAGGAGAAAGACATTCTTGTTACTGGAGAAGACAACTCAGCTTTATAGAGATGACGGTGCTCCATAAATACATTTATAAATTTAATGCAATCCACGTAAATTAATATTAGAGTTTTGACAGAGTTAGCTGAGTTGATTATAACATTCATATGGAAGAACAGACAAATAAGAATATCCAGAAACAGACTAAAAATGGAAGCAGGAAATGGGAGGGCTCACCCTAACAGATATTAGTACAACATGTTCTAAAACCTCTATAGTTAAAACTGTGATTTTGGTGTATGAACAGACAGATGAATAAAGCAGGGTAGAAAAATCCAGAAATAAACCAAAGAACACATGGAAATTTAGCACCTGATAAAGCTGCTATTTCACATCAGTCAGGAATACATGGACTGTTTCATAAATGATACAATGTAACTGTGGAAAAAGGTAACATTGAATGTACTCTGCATAAGGAGCTGGACCCCACTGTAGTCTCAACAAAGACCTCTATGAAGGTCTATGATGACACTATGGGAAGTTCAGAAGCAGGGATGGCCCTTCAGAGTTGTCACAAGTTGGAATAAAGGAGCTGGGTCTTTCTACCCCACAACAACCAGATGTATCAGAAGTTTAAATGCAAGTAATGAAAATCTAAAATAGTACAAGAAAACAAGGATGGATTTTTTTTATTAAATATGCAGGAAAACTTCCCTGACTATAAATCAAAATCTAGAGGCAAAAAGATTGACAAATTTGAATGCATAAAAAAGTTTCCATGGAAAAAATATTACAAATGAAGTTAAGAAAATGACAATTAGGAAAAACATATTTGCAATATAGGATTCATAATGTACTAGATCTTCTAAAAATGGAGAAAGAAGAAATAATACAGATACTCTGGCAAACATATGACAGGCAGTTCACAGAAATAGAAATGATCCTTAAACTCTTGCAAATATATTCAGTCTCGCTCAAAATAAGATAAATTGCAAATTATAGCTACACTAAGGATGAGATAGCTGGATGGCATCACTGACTCGATGGACATGAGTCTGAGTGAACTCCCAGAGTTGGTGATGGACAGGGAGGCCTGGTGTGCTGCGATTCATGGGGTTGCAAAGAGTCGGGCACGACTGAGCGACTGAACTGAACTGAACCGAACTGAAGACCTACCAGTAGGCAAAAATCCAGAACTGGACAATCTGCTTTGTTGGCATGACTGTGGGGAAGGAGGCATTCTCATTAATTGCTGGTGTGTGTGCAAAATGATTGAACTTCTTTGGGCAGGGTTTTGGTAAGATTTAGCAAAATTATATTTGCATTTACCCTCTAACTCAGCAATCTCACTATCCCAAGGAAATACTTGCAAAAATGAAAAAAGAATTATGCATCAGGTTATTAACTGCAGGATTCTTTTTGGAAGCAAACGCATGGAAACAACCCCAAGGCTTCTCAATAGGGGATTGATTGAATAAGCAATAGGATAGCCACATAATAGGATTATTCAGCTAAAAAAAGAAATGAGGATGATCTCTGTATACTTGCACAGTGCAATCTTTAGGATATATTGTTAAGAAATAAAACCTAAGTGAACAGTGTTTATAATATGTTAACTTTGCTTTTAAAAGGGTATAGAAATATGTGTGATGTAAATACTGTATGTACTTATTTTTTTTAAATAGAAAGATAAACTTAGAATAAAAATGGTTAGCTAGAGGGGAAAGGAAGGAACAGAGAAATCAAGGACGGAAGTCAGATATCTCTGAAAGTATTCAATTTTATATTTTTATTTATTAAATGTTCTTAATAACTAAAAATTCATTTAAGGAAGCTATATTTTTACTTAAATAAAATTTATTACTTATTATCTTATTATTAAATAAAATTTTTTATTTCAATAAAATTAAAGACATTTTATTTAAACATCTTTCAGTTCAGTTCAGTTCAGTCGCTCAGTCGTGCCTGACTCTTTGCGACCCCATGAAGCACAGCACGCCAGGCCTCCCTGTCCATCACCAACTCCCAGAGTTCACTCAAACTCATGTGCATGGAGTTGGTGATGCCATCCAGCCATCTCATCCTCTGTCATCCCCTTTTAACAATTTTTAAATAAAATTTAATCAAAAGAGAAAGAAGCAATACCTGAATATTGAAAAACAATTGGACCTAACTGAATGACAAATTGGCATATAGTGAATCCTGTAATGCATAGTGATTTTAGAGCATAGGGAAAAGGAAATCTGAAAAAACTTCCACCTTTTCCCCTTCTATTTGCCATGAAGTAATGGGGCTGGATGTTTTTTTAATATTTAGTTGTAAGCCAACACTTTCACTCTCCTCCTTCACTCTCATCGAGGCTCTTTAGTTCCTCTTCACCTTCTGCCATTAGAGTGGTATCATCTGCATACTTGAGGTTGTTGTTTCTCCCACGTATCTTGATTCCAGCTTGTAACTCATCCAGCCCGTCATTTCTCACGATGTCTCAGCGTATAGGTTAAACAAACAGTTGTACTCCTTTCTCAATCTTGAACCAATCAGTTGTTCCATACAGGATTCTAACTGTTGTTTCTCAGGAGACAGGTAAGATGGTGTGGGCATTGGGTCTTAATTGCAGGCTCTCTAGTTGTGGCATGCAGGCTTAGTTGCTCCACAGCATGTTGGATCTTAGTGGGATCTTGGTTCCCTGACTAGGGATTGAACCCTCATCCTCTGAATTGCAAGGCAGACTCAACCACTAGACCACCAGGGAAGTCCCCAGTATGCCAAGGACATGGCGCTAATTAGGAAAAAGTGGGACCTTGACACATGGAATGGTGATATCTGGGGTCATGTACCTAGAAATATTTAATTCCCAAAGATCCATGAACCCTTTGAGCCAGGAGAATTAAGTCACTAACTAACCTGGCTAGGGATGTAATGGACTTGAAAATGAAGGAAAGGGACAAGGTGTTCAGGATCCAGGAGGGTATACATGATGATGGAGTAAAAGGGACTATATCCTAGGAGTTCAGGATGTCTTGGTGAGTACACATGGGACTGAATTCTGAGAGTGCTGGATCAATGTGGATAGAATACAGAGTTTCTAAGGCAGTTTAATTAATAATTTGGAAGCAACTCTCTTGGGTTACAGGATTTAACAACCTGACAAGCATCTCAGGAAATGGGGTAAACATGCTGTCAGAATGGTTTCATACATATGGAAAGTATGATGACTCATATTAAATGAAGAAGATTGAACTGCCATGCAAGACAGTAGATCAAGGGATTTAAAGTTCAAAGAAGTGAGCATGCTAAAATGGACATAAGCCTGGAAGACTCACCAGGCAATAATATCCATGGGACAGACTAGAGGAGATACCATTTACCAAAAGGGAAGGTGCTAGAGAGAAGGGTACCCAGAATCACTAATAAGTTCAGTAGTGGCTCGCCAACTGCAGCCCAGACTGATGGTATGCTAAGTCACTTCAGTCGTGTCCGACTCTGTTCGACCCCATAGATTGCAGCCCACCAGGCTCCCCCATCCCTGGGATTCTCCAGGCAAGAACACTGGAGTGGGCTGCCATTTCCTTCTCCAATGCATGAAAGTGAAAAGTGAAAGTGAAGTCGCTCAGTCGTGTCTGACTCTTAGCGACCCCATGGACTGCAGCCTACCAGGCTCCTCCGTCCAGGGGATTTTCCAGGCAAGAGTACTGGAATGGGGTGCCATTGCCTTCTCTGAGACTGATGGTAGGAGATGCCAATTAAAAACTGGGCTTATTGATTGTCCTGGGGATGTTACAGATGACTCCGGAGGCTGAGCTGATACTGCATGGATCATGGCCCTGCCATAAAGCACATTATTAGCACAGACTATGTAGCATGGTTCTGGAGAAGGGGTCACAAAGAGTTGGGTATGACTGAATGACTTTTCACTTGTCTACTAGGGCTTGCCTGGTGGCTCAGTGGTAGAGAATCTGCCTACTAATGCAGGAGAAGCAGTTCCATCGCTGGGTTGGGGAGATCCCCTGGAGAAGGACATGGCAACCCATTCCAGTATTCTTGCCTGGGAAATCCCACGGACAGAAGAGCTTGATGGGCTACAGTCCATGGGAGTCACAAAAGAGTCAGACATGACTTAGTGACTAAAAAACAGCTAAGTTGTGTCTACTAAGCTTTGGATTAAAATAATATGTTCGCTGATATCAGGCAGACCGATATATCTACCTTTATTTTTTTAAGACTGAACTCATTATCCTGGTTCTGTCCCTAAATCCATATTTAGGAAACCACAAGCCACCTGGTCACAAGAGACAGAAACCCAGGAACAACTTAGGCTCCTCTTTGTCTACGATTTCGTCCTCTCCAAACCATTCTCCCCATTGCTGTCTGACCTCTTCCAATGTTTCTAACTACACCTCTTACCTCTATCCCCAACACATACTCTTGCTGTTTCAACCCACTTAGGTTTCACTAATGCACTTTGCTGTTTACTTTGTGCCTCCGTGAATTTTACATTTCTTTTGGATTGCCATTTCCCACTCCTCTGCCTGTTGAATTTCTAGTTATCTTTTGAGTTTGGATTTTCACTTTGCTACCCACTATCATATTATTCATTATTACAAGCCTTTGGTTATCTGATAAATATGTCTTATATATTTACACTTAAGTCACTAACTCAAAGATGTTGAAATCAAGAGGGTGGCAGAATATTAGGGCATTTTACTAGAAATCTGCCTCCAGATTAACATTGATCAACTAACCTATAATATCAAGCACAGTTGTTCATCCGTAAGTGAAACACATAACTGCAATATTATCCATTCCAAATTTGAGGTATTTACCCCTAAGGATAGCATGTTTCTAAAATAAAGCCATTCTATATATTCCCCCTCCTGCCTCCTCCATATTATGGGGCAATGATGTTGCAAGTAACAAAAATCCAATCTCTTTTGGATTAATTAGAAAAAAGTAATTTATTGACTTACACAATTGAAAAAGGAAGGTAAAAAATGGCATTGGGTATTCTAGCTCCAGAGCTCAAGTGGCACCCTCAGGATTCACTTCTTGGCTCTTCTGTTGCTCTGTCAAGCTCTCTCCACATGGTGGCAAGATGGTACTGGTAACTCAGCCTGACCTCCTTTCATCAAATCTTGCTGAAAAAAGAATGCCTATTTACATACTGCTCTGGCAAAAATTCAGGACTAGCTTTGATTACACTGATCTATGTTCCATGCCTTTTCCTGATCTAATCACTGTGGCCAGGGGTGAAGAAAACACTGCTTAGCCAGGACTTGATCTGGAGTGGGATCAGCCCCATCCAAACACAGGCTGAGAGTATATGAAAGGGATTCTGTACT
This sequence comes from Bos indicus, assembly GCF_029378745.1. NCBI lineage: Eukaryota > Metazoa > Chordata > Mammalia > Artiodactyla > Bovidae > Bos > Bos indicus. Next base: position 55,903,894 of record NC_091775.1, on the reverse strand, counting down.
AGAAAACTGTGTGCTGTTACCAGAAGAGGAAGGAGGGGCAGGCACAAACAATGGATGTTCAGTACCTCCTTCCTCAAGTTTCAGCTGTGGAGATTAGTTATATGCAGAAACAGTCCTGTTGTCATACACCAGGAGTGGCACTATTATCTAATCACTGCCAAAATAATGGCTCAAGATATTTTAAAATTAACTTATCAGTTTGGACAGGCATCCTCTAACACGTAATTAGTCTATAGCTAACTGGTGGCAATCCTGTGGTAATTTAAACCCAGACTGATCTAGGTTCAAATTCTGGTTCAGCCCTTTCCTTGCTGTGTGGTCTTAGGTAGGTGACTCAACTTTGCTGAGTTTGCTTAGTTTGAAGAATAAAATACCACTTTCATTGAGGTGCTCTGAGGATTGGATACTATTTATATGAATCACTTAGCACAGTATTCAGCACACGATAGGACTTCAGTAAAAAAATATAAATATTAATATAGCACATTAAGAGGCTTCCCTGGTGGCTCAGTGGTAAAGAATCTGCCTACCAATGCAGGAGACGTGGGTTTGATCCATGGGTTGGGAAGATCCCCTGGAGGAGGGCATGGCAACCCACTCCAGTATTTGTGCCTGGAGAATCCCATGGACAGAGGAGCCTGGCGGGCTTCATTCAGTCCATGGGGTCGCAATGAGTAGGACACAACTAAGCAACTAAACAACAACACAGTACATAGAGTTACCTTAGAGTAACTTTCTCAACTAGTTAACTTATCCTATTATTTTATCAGAAATAAAATTGTATAAAGAGTATAATTCTGGGACTTCCTTGGCAGTCCAGTGGTTAATCTCCAAGCTTCCAATGTATGGGATGTGGATTCAATCCCTTGTCAGGGAACTAGAATCCCATATGTCATGTGGTGTGGCCAAAATTTTTTTTAAATAAAAAAAATATTTTAAAAAGAATGCAATTCTTAGTATAAAAGTATGGAATTCAAGAAATACAATAATTAAAATAATTTAAATTCTACTCCGAGGACCCATTCTCTTAGAGTTTAAAAAATTTAAATTCAATCAATTTGGAAAGCTTTCTACCATAATTTCTTGAAGCTGACCTAATTTCAGGGGGGCTTGAAGACTGCTTATTTTCTCTGTTCCTTAAGTCTTCTGTACAACAAGCCTTCACTGTATTCCTTGACCCCCATTGATAGCACTCACAGGTTGTTGCTGATATGCCTCTGGTACATTAATTTGTCTCCTTCAGATCCAATGCTCTCTGTTCAATACTCTCATCTTAAGCTTTCGGTGAGGGGCATGGGAGTTAGAAGTGATGGTAGGAGTCTATCTGCTGCACTTGGTCCATGGTAGAGGCAGGAATCTCTTTCCTAAGGCCAGTTTCAAACCTGCTGCTGCTAAGTCGCTTCAGTCGTGTCGACTCTGTGCGACCCCATAGACGGCTGTCCACCAGGCTCCACCGTCCCTGGGATTCTCCAGGCAAGAACACTGGAGTGGGTTGCCATTTCCTTCTCCAATGCATGAAAGTGAAAAGTGAAGTCGCTCAGTCGTGTCCGACTCTTAGCGACCCCATGGACTGCAGCCTACCAGGCTCCTCCATCCATGGGATTTTCCAGGCAAGAGTACTGGAGTGGGGTGCCACTGCCTTCTCCGAGTTTCAAACCTAGCCTGCCCCAATGAATCATGCAGCTGTTTCTGACATGAAGTTAAGAATAGAACAAGGCTCCTCTGTTTCTAGTATTCTCAGACCTATTTAATGTCTTCCCATTCTTCCTGGCTTTCAGAGTACTACAAATAATCTTTAAGCACTCTATTTATTTTTTAGTTATTTAATTCAATTTTAGACTTTCAAGAAACACTTGTATTTGGGAATACACAAATACATCCAATGAAGATTAATTAAAAACAGAATCATGCACAATCATGCATCATAAGTCATCTTGCATCCAGACACTAAAAGACTCTCCTGAGACTAAATACTACGAAAAGGAACATATTAAAAGTGAAACACCTAACATGTCTTGCTCTTCCACCAACTTCAGTAGGAAATGAGTGTTTAGTAAAGCAAATGTGCTATATCAGGGATGGCAGGAGCAAGCCAAGAGCTGACAAAGCTTCTAGACTATTGTTTTCGACTGCAATGTCAACTCTACAATTCTGATTACCACAACTTATTTGAATAAGAAATTTTAGTATTATACTTCAATTTTTTTTTCAAAATTACTCTTGTATTCCAGAAGTTCAGAACTATGATAGTGACAGTTTGCTTGGGCCTAAGCCAAATGTTCGCTTTAACACTAGGCTATTTAGCCTCCAGCTAAAATGTCTATAGAGTTCCTCTAAAATTACCTCCTCCTTAATGCTTTCCTTGTAGAAATAGTAAAGAAATGAATGTTTTCCTCTTCAGTACAAAAACTTGACGGTTTTCACTCCGTGATCGATGTGAATATTTACATAATTTCTGGGCAAGCTTTGCCCTTCTCTGCTGGTTTCTTTCGATGCTCCTATCCCACCTCCATCATTCTCCCCTTTTTAAAAGGTCAACTGTTTTGTATCTTAAATTCCTGAATCAAGAGAAATAGTTTCCAAGGTGCTTCCGCTCCTGCCATAGTTGGCACTTGTGAGGTCTCTTGTAACGTTTCTTGTTGGTGACAATGACCATAAACCATAGGAGAAAGAGCCTTAGTAAACCAGAAAATTAAGCAAGTTGCCCGTTATAATTACAACCTTTCGTAGTTTAGACTGCATCCTATTTCCAGAAAATTCTTCCGTTTAAAGGCTAAAGGTCAGACTAAGACTGGCTGGCAACCAACACACGTATCTCATTTTAAAATTTTATTTTTTAAGTTGTAAAATAAATATGGACCATATAACTGTAAACTTACAAAATGCAGAAAAATCCCGCACTCCGCCGTCCAAACACAGCAAATTAAATAGTTTTGACGAAATCTCCCGCGTCTCCCGCGTCTCCCGCCTCTCGCTTCCTGCACCTTGCAACCTTGACGTTTGCGCGCCGCAGTCGCAGCGCTTGGGGTGGCGCTGCCGAGCGCCGGGTGCGCCGTCGCCATGGTAACCACGCAATCCAGGGGCCTCGGGAACGGTGAGTCTGAATCCGGAGGTCCTGGGTCTGGGTCCGCGGTCAGAGGGGCGAGGGTCGGCGCACCGCGTGGGTGTTGAGGAGAACTAGCATCTCCCTGCCACTTTGTTCGGTTTGGCTAGAGGAGAGTGAGCGCCACCGCGGCGTCCTCAGGCTTTGCCTCAGAACCGAGCGCTGCGTCGCGGGTCGCGCCCCGAGGGCCGACCCTGTGCTTCATATGTCCCCTCCGGCCCACTCCCAGCTCTCCACTGAGGCTGCCACTCTCCGCATCCTCGTCCTCCGGCGTTCCCTTTGTTTAACCCTAGGAGCCCTTTGAGGCCTTCTCCTTGAGCTGGCACTTAAAATCCTCAAGGGACTACATTTTTCGAAGAAAAAATTCAGTTGGTTTAAAAGGCCCTTGAGATTTATCCCTCTACAACTTCATACAGCCTTGTCTGCCTTCCTGGCCCTTTGTTTTTGCTTATCCCATTACCTTCTTTTAAGGCTCCTGCTCTTCAATACCAACTGTCACCTCTTCTGGGAAGCCTTCCGGGGAGTCCAGTTTCTTTCCTTTCCAAGCACCCTTTACTTAACACGTCCTTTATCCCACTGCATCATTGCTGATTTGCTTGTGTCTTTCCCACCAGACTCTGATGTCTGTGAAGTAGAGACCTATGTGATTTTATATTAGGAGTGCATTGTTGTTGTTTAGTTTCTAAGTGGCACTGAACTCTTTGAGGCCCTATGTACTATAGCCCAAGAATACTAGAGTGGGTTGTCATTTTCTTCTCCAGGGGATCTTCCTGACCCAGGGATGGAACCCACATCTCCTGCATTGGCAGGTGGGTTCTTTACCACTGAGCCACCCAGGAAGCCCCATGAGGGCTTTAGCAGCCTCCAAAGAATGCAACTTTTATAGTTAAAATTCACACTAATTTAGTAAGGCAGAGCTATTCTCAATTCATTGTTGAGAATGAGTTCAGAAAAGTTGCATTATTAATAAACCAGGACTAAAACATGGGTCTTCTGACTCATAGTCTGCTCTGTCATTCTGCCTTCAGAGTTCCAGACCTCCTCTCCTCTCCATGGTCATGTTCTGTATGAAGTGTTGGTTATGTGTGGTGGGGTTGCAGTTTTGATTCATGTTAGAACTTTTCTGGGCCAAGAAAATGTCTATCCATACAGTAACTATTACAAATCTAGTAAGAATTAGAACTTAAAACAGAATTTAAAAAAAGATATATTAATTATTTTAACAATAGCATAAACCCACTGCATAGTAAACATAAGTTACATATTTCTTATGGGAAAAACTATTATCTAAAACAAACATATTAGTTTTTTCAATATCTAAAAAGTTGTCTAAGGAGACTTTACAAATAGCCGAGGAAAGAAGAGAAGTGAAAGGCAAAGGAAAAAGGGAAAGATATATCCAATTGAATACAGAGTTCCAGAGAATACCAAGGAGAGATAAGAAAGTCTTCTTAAGTGAGCAATGCAAAGAAATAGAGGAAAACAATAGGATGGGAAAGACTAGAGATCTCTTCAAGAAAAATAGAGATACCAAGGGAACATCTTATGCAAAGATGGGCTCAGTAAAGGATAGAAATGGTATGGACCTAACTGAAGCAAAAGATATTAAGAAGAGGTGGCAAGAATACACAGAAGGACTATACAAAAAAGATCTTCATGACCCAGATAATCATGATGGTGTGATCACTCACCTAAAGCCAGACATCCTGGAATGGGAAGTCAAGAGGGCTTTAGGAATCATCACTACAAACAAAGCTAGTGGAGGTGATGGAATTCCAGTTGAGCTATTTGAAACCCTAAAAGATGATGATGTGAAAGCACTGTACTCGCTATGTCAGCAAATTTGGAAAACTCAGCAGTGGCCATAGGACTGAAAAAGGTCAGTTTTCATTCCAATCCCAAAGAAAGGCAAAGCCAAAGAATGCTCAAACTACTGCACAATTGCACTCATCTCACATGCTAGTAAAGTAATGCTCAAAATTCTCCAAGCCAGTCTTCAGCAATATGTGAAACGTGAACTTCCAGATGTTCAAGCTGGTTTTAGAAAAAAAAAGCAAGAGAGTTCCAGAAAAACATCTATTTCTGTTTTATTGACTATGCCAAAGCCTTTGACTGTGTGGATCACAAAAAACTGGAAAATTCTGAAAGAGATGGGAATACCAGACCACCTGACCTGCCTCTTGAGAAACCTATATGCAAGTCAGAAAGCAACAGTTAGAACTGGACATGGAACAACAGACTGGTTCCAAATAGGAAAAGGAGTACATCAAGGCTGTATATTGTAACCCTGCTTATTTAACTTCTATGCAGAGTACATCATGAGAAACGCTGGGCTGGAAGAAGCACAAGCTGGAATCAAGGTTGCTGGGAGAAATATCAATAACCTCAGATATGCAGATGACACCACCCTTGTGGCAGAAAGTGAAGAGGAACTAAAAAGCCTCTTGATGAAACTGAAAGAGGAGAGTGAAGAAGTTGGCTTAAAGCTCAATATTCAGAAAACTAAGATCATGGCATCTGGTCCCATCACTTCATGGGAAATAGATGGGGAAACAGTAGAAACAGTATCAGACTTTATTTTTTTGGGCTCCAAAATCACTGCAGATGGTGATTGCAGCCATGAAATTAAAAGACACTTACTTCTTGGAAGGAAAGTTATGACCAACCTAGACAGCATATTCAAAAGCAGAGACATTACTTTGCCAACAAAGGTCCATCTAGTCAAGGCTATGGTTTTTCCAGTGGTCATGTATGGATGTGAGAGTTGGACTGTGAAGAAAGCTGAGCGCCGAATAATTGGTGCTTTTGAACTGTGGTATTGGAGAAGACTCTTGAGAGTCCCTTGGACTGCAAGGAGGTCCAACCAGTCCATCCTAAAGGAGATCAGTCCTGGGTGTTCATTGGAAGGACTGATGCTAAAGCTGAAACTCCAGTACTTTGGCCACCTCATGTGAAGAGTTGACTCATTGGAAAAGACCCTGATGCTGGGAGGGTTTGGGGGCAGGAGGAGAAGGTGACTACAGAGGATGAGATGGCTGGATGGTATCACCGACTCGGTGGACATGAGTTTGAGTGAACTCCGGGAGTTGGTGATGGACAGGGAGGCCTGGCGTGCTGCGATTCATGGGGTCGAAAAGAGTCAGACATGACTGAGTGACTGAACTGAACTGAAGCAGAAGATATTAAGAAGAGGTGGCAAGAATACATAGAACTATCTGTGATCAAAAAAGGTCTTCATGACCCAGAGAACTACAATGATGTGTTCACTCACCTAGAGCCAGATATCCTGGAGTGTGAAGTCAGGTGGCTCTTAGGAAGCTTTACTATGAACAAAGCTAGTGGAGGTGATGGGATTCCAGCTGAGCTGTTTCAGATCCTAAAAGATGATGGTGTGGAAGTCCTGCCTTGATATGCCAGCAAATTTGGAAAACTCAGTAGTGGCCACAGGACTGGAAGCGGTCTGTTTTCATTCCAATCCCTAAGAAAGACAATGCCAAAGAATGTTCAAACTACCACACAGTTTTGCTCGTTTCACATTGTTGTTGTTCAGTTGCCAAGTTGTATCCGACTCTTTGCAACTCCATGGACTACAGCATGCCAGGCTTCCCTGTCCTTCACTATCTCCTGGAGTTGCTCAAACTCATGTGTGTTGAGTTGATGATGCCATTCAATCATTTAATCCTCTGTTGCCCCTTCTCCTCCTGCCTTCAGTCTTTCCCAGCTTCAAGGTCTTTTCCAGTGAGTCGGCTTTTCACAAAGGGTGGCCAAAGTGTTGGAGCTTCAGGTTCAGCATCAGTCCTTCCAATGTATATTCAGGATCTATTTCCTTTAGGATTAACTGGTTTGATCTCCTTGTTGTCCAGGGGACTCTCAAGAGTCTTCTTCAGTTCCACAGTTGGAAAGCATCAGCCTTCTTTCTGGTCCACCTCTCCCATCTGTACTTGACTCCTGGAAAAACCATAGCTTTGACTATATGGACCTTTGTTGGCAAAGTGACCTAATTTTTAAGGTCTTAATAATCTGGCTTCAATGATCCAACTGTATTGATTACTTCTCCCCAACATGGATCCTTGTTTAAACAGATGAGTCCCTTTAACATTCTCTTTCAATCTTTTCCTAATGAATCTCACCCACATTGATGTTTTTTCTCCTGTTCCTATTGAATTTACTGTTTGCATCACACATTCAGCATTTTAGTATGTACTCAGGCAGTCTATTGGTGCATGAAAAACTTTACTGATTGAATGAATGAAGTATCTTATTTTATAATTATTTTGAACCAACTATTTTCATTCCATTCATATTGTCAGTTGACTGATCAAACAAGTAAATAAACAAATGCTGATTTGTTTGAGTATGTTTCTATTACTTTTTCTCTTTTTTGATCTCAGGTGTTTTTGGAGTTAATGGAGTCAGAAATACCCCCAGAGTCAGAGAGTTCAGAAAAATTGATATTTTCCTCACCACAAGAAGAAGAGGAAGAAGAAGATGATAGTGAAGAAGAAGAAGAATCCAAAGAAGCAGAGGAAACTGCCACCATTAACCCCCTCTTACCACCTGCTCTCACAGGGGATGTAGAAGGTTTGCAGAAGATTTTTGAGGATCCTGAGAACTCTCACCATGAGCAGGCCATGCAGCTACTCTTGGAGGAAGACATCGTTGGGAGAAATTTGCTGTATGCAGCTTGCATGGCTGGGCAAAGTGATGTGATTAGAGCTTTGGCCAAATATGGTGTGAATCTGAATGAGAAAACCACCAGAGGTATTTTGTCTTTTTTCTCTCATCACTATTACTTATAACTACCTAAAGATTCCATGTATTATCTTTAAATTTGGATAAATTTGATGTCCCTGCTTTAAATTTTGCATATGTTGTGTGTGTGTGTGTGTGTGTGTGTGTATATATATATGAATGTGTGTATATGCATGTTATTATAGTATAGCTTAGTAATTAAGAATACAGACTTTGATATTTATTAACTGGGTGACTTGGGCAAGTTACCTAATCATTTTGTGTCTCTGTTTCATCTACTAAATGAGGATGATTGTATTTTCTTTATAGGGTTTTCCTTGTAGGTTATGAGGCTTAAGTATGATAATATAAAGTTGGTATATAGTAAATGCTCAATAATCTTATTACCTATTTCCTTAGAAGATTTATTCATTTTTATATTCATTATTCAATTAGCTCTTTAAATTAAGTCACTGTTTTTTTCAGATTGGACCTATAAGACATGGTCATTGTAGAAAATGAAACAGTGGTCTTTAGCAAATAGCAAATATACATTTTCTTCATGCTTACATGGAACAGTTAAAAAAACTGATCATGTGTTAGACCATAAAGGAAGTGTCAACAGTTATCAAATAAACTATAGCATGCAGTCTGTGGTCTCTGACCACAGTAAAATAAAATTAGAAAATAGTGACAAAAAGATAACTCAAAATCCCTATAATTTTGGAAACAGGAACATACTTTCAATTATGTTGAAATATTATTATACTTTCTGTCTCGGTGACAGAAAATATAATAGAAATTATGAAATATTTAGGTGGCAACAGGATTGCTATGTCAGACCCTGTGAAATAAAACTAAAATTAAAATTCTAGTTTAATGCATATATTAGAATAAAAAATATTGAAAATTAGAAAGCAAAGTATTTAACTCAAGGAGTTAGAAAAATAACAACTGAAAATCCAAAGAAACAAGAAGATAAATAATAGAGTAAAATAATGACATTGAAAATAAAGAAACAATAGAAAGGGAATTCCCTGTCAGTCCAGTGGTTTGGAGTCCACCTTCCACTGCAGGGTGCCAGGTTTGATCCCTGGTGGACTGAGATTCCTGATCTGTAAGCTGCACAGTGCAGCCAAAACAAACCAGCAAACAAACAAACACAATAAAGAGAATCAACAAAACCAAAATCTGGTCTAGTGAAAAGTTGAAAAAACATTTGATAATATTGATAATTTTTGATATGTGATATTATAAGAAGGAGAGAGTGTAAATAATATTTGGAATTTTAAAATGAAGCATTCACACAGGAAAAGAATAGATTTAAAAAATAATTAGAAAATATCATAAACAACTTCATGATAATACATTTGAAAACATGGATGAAATGGACAGTTTCTTCAATAAAATATATATTATCAAAATTGAGTCAAGAAAAAAAAAAGAAACTTGATTAGATCTATGATTATTTTAAAAAATTGAATAAGTAATCAGAATCTGCCTGATTCTCCCACCCTTTCCAATTCCTAACTCAAATGTTTTAAAAGATATGGTTTACTACCCTTATAAGGAAGAAATAATCTCTAGCTTATACAGAGTTTCCATAGAATATAAAGAGAGTTGGACAACTGCTTATTTTATGAGATAACTTTTATAGCAAAACTAGTTAAGGACAAGCATTAGAAAGGAAAATTATAGGCCAATCATTTAATAACACAGATGCAAGCATCTTAAAATATTAACAAATTGAATCTAATGTGTGTTGAAGCATTTATTGGACTAGCTTGGGTTTATCCCATTTATGCAAGAATTTGCTTTTTTAAAAAAGAATTATCTATCAATTTTGGCTGCACTGGGTCTTTGTTGCTGCTCGAGTGCTTGTGGAGAGCGGGGGCTCTTCTCTCGCTGTGGTGTATGGGCTTCTCAATGCAGCGGTTCTCTTGTTTTGGAGGACAGGCTCTAGGTGTTCTGGCTTCAGTAGTTGTGGCTCCTGGGCTCTAGAGCGCAGGCTCAGAAGTTGTGGTGCATGGGCTTAGTTGCTCCGCAGCATGTGGGATCTTCCTGGAGTAGGGATCAAACCTGTGTCCCCTGCATTGGCAGGCAGATTCTCAACCACTGGGCCACCAGGGAAACCTCAAGCATGGCTTTAACATTAGAAAAACTGCTAGTATAATTCACTACACTAAAAGATTATATAAACAAAACCACCTGATCATCTCAATAGATGTAGAAAAGTCTTTTGGAAGAAAATGTAGCATTCATTCATGATGAAAGCTTTTGGGTAAATAGGAACAGAAGAAGCCTTTCTTAAGGCTATGGAAAACTTATAGCAAAATTTATCTAATATCTAATTTTAAACTATTTAACTTGGGCAAGTTATATAACCTTTCCATGCTACAGTTTCTTCATCCATAAAAATGGGACTAATAGTAATATCTAATATTACATCCATAAAAATGGGACTAATAGTAATATCTAAAAATCGTACTACATAAAAAAAAATGAGAGCCCTAAATCAAATATCTGATAGTGTACCTCCAGCACTCCAGGGAGAGGGTGCTCTGACTAACTGATATGGGTATTGCCATCCTCTTGTTAGATATTTTCCAGTGTGTGAAGATAGGTGTAGTCTTTTGATTTTGATGATGTACTCTAAGATAATCCATATCTTCATTCTGATTTCATGCTTACCATGAAATCTTCTCAGTTAGCAGAAGTTGAAGGTGCATCCTGCTTTTTTTCTTGCTGCTTATAGTAAAATGCCAGAGGAGACAGAGAAATTGAGAGAAGAATTGCTAAATTAAAAGGAACCAGGACTTAGATGATATATGATGTTCTGGGAAATTGTAAGCCTGTTTGCCATTTCAATGAAGATGATTTTGTAATGAAATATTTGCATGAACTGGCTAACCTAATTGTACCAGTCAACTTGGTGATTATTACTTCAGTTCAGTTCAGTTCAGTTCACTCACTTAGTCATGTCTGACTCTTTGCAACCCCATGGACCGCAGCAGGCCAGGCCTCCCTGTCCATCACCAACTCCCAGAGTTTACCCAGACTCATGTCCATTGAGTCTGTGATGCCATCCAACCATCTCATCCTCTCTTGTCCCCTTGTCCTCCTGCCTTCAGTCTTTTCCAGCATCAGAGTCTTTTCAAATGAGTCAGCTCTTCACATCAGGTGGCCAAAGTACTGGAGTTTCAGCTTCAACATCAGTCCTTCCAATGAACACCCAGGACTGATCTCCTTTAGGATAGACTGGTTGGATCTCCTTGCAGTCCGAGGGACTCTCAAGAGTCTTCTCCAACACCACAGTTCAAAAGCATCAATTCTTCGGCACTCAGCTTTCTTTATAGTCCAACTCTCACATCCATACATGACTACTGGAAAAACTATAGCCTTGACTAGACGGATCTTTGTGGGCAAAGTAATGTGTCTGCTTTCTAATATGCTGTCTAGGTTGGTCATAACTTTACTTCCAAGGAGTAAGCGTCTTTTAATTTCATGGCTGCAATCACCATCTTCAAATCAGATCAGATCAGTTGCTAAGTCATGTCCGACTCTTTGCAACCCCATGAATCGCAGCACGCCAGGCCTCCCTGTCCATCACCAACTCCCGGAATTCACCCAAACTCATGTCCATTGAGTTGGTGATGCCATCTAGCCATCTCATCCTCTGTCATCCCCTTCTCCTCTTGCCCCCAATCCCTCCCAGCATCAGGGTCTTTTCCAATGAGTCAACTCTTCGCATGAGGTGGCCAAAGTATTGGAGTTTCAGCTTTAGCATTAGTCCTTCCAATGAACACCCAGGACTGATCTCCTTTAGGATGGACTGGTTGGATCCCCTTGCAGTCCAAGGGACTCTCAAGAGTCTTCTCCAACACCACAGTTCAAGAGCTTCAATTCTTCAGCGCTCAGTTTTCTTCACAGTCCAACTTTCACATCCATACATGACCACTGGAAAAACCATAGCCTTGACTAGACAGACCTTTGTTGGCAAAGTAATATCGCTGCTTTTCAATATGCTATCTAGTGTAATGTCTCTGCTTTTCAATATGCTATCTAGGTTGTTCATAACTTTTCTTCCAAGGAGTAAGTGTCTTTTAATTTCATGGCTGCAGTCACCATCTGCAGTGATTTTGGAGCCCCCCAAAGTAAAGTCTGACACTGTTTCCACTGTTTCCCCATCTATTTCCCATGAACTGGTGGGACCAGATGCCATGATCTTCGTTTTCTGAATGTTGAGCTTTAAGCCAACTTTTTCACTCTCCACTTTCACTTTCATCAAGAGGCTTTTGAGTTCTCTTCACTTTCTGCTATAAGGGTGGTGTCACCTGCCTATCTGAGGTTATTGATAATTCTCCCGGCAATCTTGATTCCAGCTTGTGCTTCTTCCGCCCAGTGTAAATAATGAATTACATTACAGTTTACCAGTAAATTTCTTGTTTAGTTGGTATTGATTCAGCTCTCATGAGCTTGTTTACATGGGAGAACAGATCAGTGCAAAGATTTTTTTTTTGTCAAAACATTTGAGTTCTATTCTCAGGAAATTTCAATTATATAGTACAGTTATTAACTATAGTCATTGTGTTATATATTAGGTCCTGGGATATTTTCCTCTTCTAACTGAAGTTTTTACTTTTTTTCCAATCTCTCCCTATTTCCCCTACTCTTCAAGCCCCTGGTACCACTTTTCTACTCTGTTTCTATGGGTTTAATTTTTTATTTTATATTTCCCCACATAAGTGATACCATGAGGTATTTGGCTTTTCCTCTCTGACTTATTTCACTTTGCATAATGCCCTTCAGGTTCATTCATGTTGTTACAAATGATAGAATTTTCTTTTTTTAAGAATCTGTGAACACTATTGATTTTTGCAACATAAAGAAGCCATTGGCCTAAAATTAAGGGACTTTTGGGTGAAGAACTGTGGTAGATATCTCTTTAAGAAGATGTATGCCATTTATTTGTGGATGATTCTCAGAGATAACATTTGTATTCAAGATTTCCTTTCCTTTTAAATATTGGAGAATTGGACAATTTTGATTCAAAGGAAGGATGAAACAGTTCTTACAATTTCATCTCTTTGATCTGAAGGAAGAAGGGTGAAACAGTTCTTACAGTTTTAGCTCTTTGATCCAAAAGAAGGAGGATGAAGCTCTCTGTACTACTGACTTCTGGACTGTTGGGAAGTGCCTTGTTTTCTGTTTGAGCCAAGGACATTTGTGTGCAGTTTGTAGGTTACTCATGGAACCACCTTTGGTTCTGGTAAGGCTTTAGTTTCTCAACCTGGCCACACTCAAACAAGCATGATTGAAACTGAATACTGTTTTAAACTCTGCCTTTCCCTACAATCAGTAAATATTTGTTAAAGTGAAGGAATAGCCAGGTCTTGAGCTGGGAGCTGGGGATAGAAAGATGAATGAATTCAGCAACCAGTTAGCAGAAAACAGATGTGTAAATAGATGGTATATGATGAGACAAGGTACAGTGATAGCTCAGAGGAGAGGTCAGTCAGATTTACCTGAAAGTGTTGGACATGGTCAAGGAATGCTTTATAGAAGAGGCAATATGTTGAGCTTTTTTTTGGCTGCACCACGTAGCACTTGGGATCTTAATTCCCTTACCACGGATTGAACCTGTGTCCCCTGCAGTGGAAGTGTGGAGTCTTAACCACTGGACCACCAAGGAAGTCTAATATATAGAATCTTGAATAATGACCAAGAGTTTATCAGACAAAGGAAGTTGAAGGATAAGGCGTGGCAGGTGGCAGTAGCTGCAGTATCAGATAGTAACTGCAATAGCAGATTTTAGTGTTAAAATATTTTTGCTATCCTGGTGTACTTACCCAGTATTTTAGGTGATGAAATACTGGCCTTTTTATAGCTATAATAGTTTTATTTGGTATTTTAAACATATGAAATTAGAGTCATTTTTGGATTGAGAAAAATTGCAATGATTTAATTGCTCAGTGTATATAAAAAGACAAACTGAAGATTACAAATGTAGATGGTCCATATTGTGGTATTGCAAATTCTATTGTAAGAATAATTCTTGAGTTCACAAGCCTCCAAAACCAGTAGAATGTGAATCTCACAGATTTGAAATTGATAAGGAAACTAAAATGGACTCTCTCTCTTTTTATTTGGAAACTAAAAAAGACAAATATGAGCCATCAGTGTTTTCTTTGGAGAAAATGATTACAGCCTACTCTCAATAGAAAGATTGCAATTCTATTAAAAAAGCAAAAAACTGTTCAGACATATCTCTGTCTTTTAAAATTAGAAATGAGATAATTTGAAGGAAAGTGTTTGGTGTTGGTTTATAACTACTTTAAACTAATGTTGAGTGAGAAAAACTTTAATAGCTGAAAAAATTTGCATAGAAATGTCCTGTTGAAACCATTGACCCACTTAAAAAATAAAATAATGTTTTATTTGTGATTTTCATGATTATAGTTTTTCATTTTTAATAGTATTTGCTTTTTAATCTTTAGTTTTTATTAGTTTTATCTGACAGTTTATATTGCTAATAGAATGACAGTATATACTTAAAATTTGTTTGATAGTTATGCTTTTATCTGATATTTTATGTATATATATTTTTGTATTTAAAATGTATAAGTCTTGGACTTCCTTGGTAGCTCAGTGGATAAGAATTCGCCTTGCAATGCAGGGGACATGGTTCGATTCCTGGTCTGGGAAGGTTCCACATGCCAAGAAGTAGCTAAGCCTGTGGGTCACAACTACTGAGCCTGAACTCTAGAGCCTACAAGCCGCAACTGCTGAAACCTGTGCACCTAAAGCCTGTGCTCTGCAATAAAGAAAAGCCCCTGCAATGAGAAGCCTGCACATAGCAAGAGTACTCCCTGCTCACTACAACTAGAGAAAGCTCATGCAAAGACCCAAGGCAGCCAAGAATAAAAATAAATTAATTTAAAAAAGTGAACAAAAAAATAAAATGGGTATTAGTTTCACTAATTTAAAAAATTAATTCTGAACTCAATTTACAAATACTGGTATTAATGCTAAATAAATATAAAATTTATACTTAAAAAAATTTCTCAGACAGAAAAAACCAGCATATGCAAAATTATAGAGGCATGAAACTATGATTTGGAGAATTCAGAGTCTGGTACTGCTGGTGGTAGGCTGCTGCTGCTGCTAAGTTGCTTCAGTTGTGTCCGACTCTTTGCGACCCCATGGACCACAGCCCACCAGGCTCCTCCATCCATGGGATTTTCCAGGCAAGAGTACTGGGGTGGGGTGCCAGCAGGTTGTGAAAAATATTTTAGGTAAGTGAATATTTTGCTCCATGGCCTATTACTTGTTTGTGACTATCATCATCTCAATTTTTGGATTTTGACCTTATCAATGACCTTCCTCAATTTAAACAACCTTGAGAAAAGTTCTTATCCTCTCTGTGCTTTTTTTTTAATCTATAAATGAGAACAATACTACTTTGTACATCATAGGACTGCAGAGAGGATTAAATGAATTGATAATTGTGGAGCACACAGAACAGTGCCTGTATAGAGGAGAAGATTGCTTTTCCTCTTGTCTGATCTTTTGCCTTATTGTGAACTGCATGCTCAGTTGACTCTATTTAGTAACCAGTAGTGCAGCAGTCTTCCATGTTGGAGAAGGCAATGGCAACCCACTTTAGTACTCATGCCTGGAAAATCCCATGGGTGGAGGAGCCTGGTATGCTGCAGTCCATGGAGTCTCGAAGAGTCGGACACGACGGAGCGACTTCACTTTCACTTTTCACTTTCATGCATTGGAGAAGGAAATGGCAACCCACTCCAGTGTTCTTGCCTGGAGAAGCCCAGGGATGGGGGAGTCTGGTGGGCTGCCGTCTCTGGGGTCTCACAGAGTCGGACACAACTGAAGTGACTTAGCAGCAGCAGCAGCAGCAGTCTTCCATGTCGGAGAAGGCAATGGCAACCCACTCCAGTACTCTTGCCTGGAAAATCCCATGAACGGAGGAGCCTTGTGGGCTGCAGTCCATGGGGTCGCTAAGAGTTGGACACGACTGAGCAACTTCACTTTCACGCATTGGAGAAGGAAATGGCAAGCCACTCCAGTGTTCTTGCCTGGAGAATCCCAGGGATGGCAGAGCTTGGTGGGCTGCCGTCTATGGGATCGCACAGAGTCGGACACTACTGTAGTGACTTAGCAGCAGCAGTCTTCCATGTAGAGATTATTTTTCTCTTGGAACCAATTCTGATTTTTTGGTATTCCATTTATGGTCCCTTTCTTCCTGCTGAGATTTCTAACATGTAACCTTCTATGCCTTGCTTCTGGGTTCAATTATTCATTGCCAGTATCATGGGAGAACTTTAGGAAAATCCCCCCTCTTGTCTGGATGCTTTTGAAATCATCTTATTTAAATGTTCTTCTTCTGGGAAGGCTATGGAATTAATGTAGTACAAAGATCCGTGTGTTTCCTTCTAGAAAACACACCATCTCCCACAAGGGGGAACAAAACCACGTATGAAGATTTCAAATTCTTTGGCAAAAGCCTCTCTCTGTTTAGAAATCATGTTTTCTTATTTTTAAACTATATTAAAAAATAGGAAAAATTTTAGATGTTACCTCTGGCCTTTTTTTGTGTGTGTGCTATTGGCCTAAAACATTATATTTAATAGTAACTTCAGCCCTGAGAAAAGCAATGTAAGGACCGAGAATATTTCATTTGAAATGGCCTCCTGCTCATGCTATCGTGGTGTCTTTTCCGTAAATAGTGTCCCCTTTCCCAACAAATCAGGGGCCGTGGGCCATTTGGCTGAAGAAATACATCTTTGGGAAGGTGATATCTGGGTATTTCTTGGCTCCCAGTTTTGTGGGGTAGTTGCCTCAGTAAATCTAAGAAATAACTTTATAATTTGATAGCTCACAATTTCAGTTTTAATTCAAATGATTAATTTCCAAATCAAAGGCATGTTACTGCTACTGCTAAGTCGCTTTAGTCGTGTCCGACTCTGTGCGACCCCATAGGTGGCAGCCCACCAGGCTCCCCTATCCCTGGGATTCTCCAGGCAAGAACACAGGAGTGGGTTGCCATTTCCTTCTGCATGAAAGTGAAAAGTGAAAGTGCAGTCGCTCAGTCGTGCCCGACTCTTAGCGACCCCATGGACTGCAGCCTACCAGGCTCCTCCGTCCATGGGATTTTCCAGGCAAGAGTACTGGAGTGGGGTGCCATTGCCTTCTCCGAATCAAAGGCATACACAGCTGTAATTTGTATGGTTGTGTTAACAATAATGGAGTAATTAGAGGTTGATGAAAATTTCTTAGACTAAAGTCATAAATCTAATTGTGTTCCAGTAGATGACTGTTAGGGAGATTGCTGTCTTCCGAATAAGATGTTGAAGAGCTCAGATTGCCTGTGTTGATTCCTTGTGTCCATCATTTACTGGCCTTGGGCAAGTTTAACTTCTTGGACCTCTGTTTCCTTATCTGTAAAATGAAGATTATAATATTTGTGACCTCATAGGATTTTTTTTTACCAACTAAATGAACTTATTATATGTAAAGCACTTAGGATAATACCTGTGAAAGTCACTCAGTCGTGTCTGACTCTTTGTGACCCCATGGACTGTAGCCTGCCAGCCTCCTCTGTCCATGGGAATCTCCAGTCAAGAATACTGGAATGGGTTGCCATTGCCTTCTCCAGGGGATCTTCCTGATCAAGGTATCAAACCCAGGTCTCCTGCATTGCAGGCAGATTCCCTACCATTTGAGCCACCAGGGAAGACAGGATAATACTTGGCCTGTAGTAATTGTTCAACACCTGATTACCATTATTATCTTCTACTCTGTAGAAGAGCCTGAAACAACGTAGGCTTTTTGACCTGACCATCCTCATTGTATTTGTTAGGTTACACACTCTTACACTGTGCTGCAGCCTGGGGTCGATTGGAAACTTTGAAAGCACTGGTGGAACTGGATGTTGATATAGAAGCTCTGAACTTCCGGAAGGAGAGAGCTCGAGATGTTGCTGCTCGATATTCCCAGACTGAGTGTGTTGAGTTCCTGGATTGGGCAGGTAAGGAAGCTTACAAGGTAGTAGTAGCAAACTGCCTCACTGCTGGGTTTCCCTCCTGTAAGTACAGAGTTACAGGCTGTGTCATTAACAAAGCAAAGAGGTGAGTAACATTTTCATCTAATTAAATGAAGTGAATTAAATGAAAGTGAATTAAATGAAAATTAAATGAAGTGAATTAAATATTCACTTTATTAGGATTTTTATTTGTAGACATAACCATAGTCACCGTTGGTGATAATATATCAAATCTGCCTTTTTTTTTTTGTTATTGGCCTAAAACATTGTATTTAGTAGAAACTGTATTCAAAGCTGGTTGATTTACCACCTTCTAACAATTTCTCCAATAATCTTCTATAATAATGTATATATAATATACATACATGGTTCAAGGCCATTTTCTGAGAGACCTCAGCAGAGTGGACCATTCCTTCTATGTTTAAAAGAACGGCATACTTGAGGAATATGTTTGATTCCCCAAGTAGAAACAGTTGTAATAATTTAAAATGGTTTGCTGTGCAAAATTAATCCATGGTATTAGAAGTCTGAATAGCAGGTTTCATTATGGCATGAGGGAGGGTACTTCTGGGGCATAATACTCTTTTTTCTTAATTTGGTGACTGTTAACATGATGTGCTCATTTGTGAAAATTCATTGAGCTGTACCCTTGTAAATTTTGCACTTTTCTGTATGTGTTTTGTGCTTTAATCAAAGGTCAAAAAACTATGTACTATTTTGAGTTTTACTGTTTTTCTTACAATATTTCCTTAACCTGTAGAATAGAGCTTAGAGATTTCAGGAAGATACACCTGTGTAATTATGTATGTGACAAACATTGGTTATAAAACTAGGACCAACAACGTTCATGGCATTCATTTTATGTAGTTCTCTGCATTTGTGTTTCTAGGATTACAAGCATGACATTGTTGTGGTACATAGATTGTTCCTGCTCTCTGGACATTTGTTATATGTGGGGTGATAAACTATTGATGCGTCCTACAGTTAAATAACAATATCAGAAAGACTATAATTAAGAGTTAAAATTGGCAGAGCAGATGGGTCATGCTATGGGGTGGTCAGAGAACATGAAGTCAGAGTATGGTGGAGTTGAGATGGGCCTTGAAGAAATGGTGGGATTTGTATACACAGACTGGGGAGAAAGGTATGAGCAAAACCTTATGACTGAAAGTGACGTGTTGGGGCAACAGTGATGAGCTTGCCTTACTGGAAGAGCAAGTCAATATAATTTACACAAGCAGGCTACAGCACAGGCAGGTTACTAAAAGAGAAGTAAGTACATGGGCTCTTGAATCAAATTGCTTGAGTTGAAATACTGGTATCTCTACTTGAAACCTATGTGACCTTGTGCAAGATACTTAAATGCTTTATACTTCAGTCTTAATTTCCAGAAAAGGGGGCCCATAATAGTCCTTATCTCTTGGGCGAGTTGTGAGAATGAGATGAGATGCTATAAACCATGTCTTAGCACAGTGCCTGTTGGGTGATCACACTTTAAGTATGATGCTGCTATTATTCCAGTCAGATTATACCTCCAAATGTCAGGGTAAGGTACATTTCATTTTTGTAGCCACTGGGAGCCATTGGAAGATTTTATGTAGAAGAGGAAGAGGATTAAAGTGATATTTAGGAAGAATCATATGGCAGCCTTAAGGAGTTGTTTATCAGTAACATAAAAAGGGAACTGGGAGGATTAATAGAAGTAAGGAAATTGAGGGAAGATAACATATTTGGGAAGAAAAAGATGAGTTATACTTTGTAGATTATTTGGTATATAATTGTCCACTTGCATTAAATATTTTTGAGGGGTAACTACCTTCAGTTTTATGATCAGATGCATAAGCAAAAAGAAAATAACAAAAAATTTAATTGATCTCCTCATGAATAACTAGTTCTAGGTGAAATTCACATTCATGCATGCTAAGTTGCTTCACTTGTCTCCAACTCTTTGCCACCCTGTGGACTGTAACTGCCAGGCTCCTCTGTCATTGTGATTCTCCAGGCAAGAATACTGGAGTGGGTTGCCATGACCTCCTCCAGGGGATCTTCCTGACCCAGGGATTGAACCCATGTCTCTTATGTCTTCTGAATTGGCAGGTGGGTTCTTTATTACTAGCACCACCTGCTGCTGCTAAGTCACTTCAGTCGTGTCCGACTCTGTGCGACCCCATAGATGGCAGCCCACCAGGCTCCCCCATCCCTGGGATTCCCCAGGCAAGAACACCGGAGTGGGCTGCCATTTCCTTCTCCAGTGCAAGAAAGCAAAAAGTGGAAGTGAAGTCACTCAGTCGTGTCCGACTCTTAGCGACCCCATAAACTGTAGCCCACCAGGCTCCTCCGTCCATGGGATTTTCCAGGCAAGAGTACTGGAGTGGGGTAACCTGGGAAGCCCCAAATTCACATTATATAATTTTTATTTATTTATTTTAAAAATTAATTTATTTTATTTGGAGGCTAATTACTTTACAATATTGTAGTGGTTTTTGCCATACATTGACATGAATCAGCCATGGGTGTACATATGTTCCCCATCCTGAACCCCCCTCCCACTTTCCTCCCCATCCCATCCCTCAGGGTCATCCTAGTGCTCCGGCCCTGAGCACTCTGTCTCATGCATCAAACCTGGACTGGCAATCTACCAAAATTCACATTATATAATTTAAAATCCAGTTTTGAAGAATGACCCATGGTACTTAAAAAAATACAATCCAGGAACAAATTTTGCTGTAACTTTTCTGAAAGTTGGGGCTTATGAGCGTAGATTTCATTGGTTTTTGTCACTGAGCGGAAGTCCACGGGCCCAACATGCAGTGAGACCAAACAGTACCAAAACGTGAGTCTGGAGCAGAGAAAGGTTTAATGCAGGGCCATGTAAGTAGATGGGTGGCTCATGCCTTAAAAAACCCGGGAGCTACCTGAAAGCTCTCAGCAAAGCCCTTTTATAGGAAAGGCGAAGGAGGGGCCGTGGTTAGTTGTTGCAGACTTCTTGGTGTCAGATCCTTTGTTCTTGAGGTCAGGTCACAGCTAGGTAAAACTCTATCAAAGCAAATGTTATTCTCTATTCTACAAGAAAGGCCAAAGTCCAGATCCTCAACTTTTGCCCTCCAAAGTCCAGGCCCTGGCTAAGAGGAGGGGTCACTGCATGGGCCAGTAACCCTACCCAGGAGTGTTCATCCAGCACCCAGTCTGGGTCCTCCTGCCAGTGCTCAGGTCCAGCTGAGGAGTCAGATCTCAGCGGGTGGCACCCTCAGGGCCAGGTCCCCAGATCCCACCCAGCTGTCATCACTGTGGGAGCTAGGTGCCTAGGACCAACTGGCCCTCAGTCTGCCCAAATGGGGGCCAGGTCCCATGGACTATGACCTGTGGAGACCACCACCCTTAGGTTGGAGAAATAGGGATGAGTCAGCAGCTGCTTCAAGGCCTGAGCCTGGCCAGTGGGCGCTGTGGGGAGGGCTCTGGAGCTCTGCAGGATGCAGCCCTCAGCCTGTACCTGGACTCCCCAGCTCACCAGCTTGAGGTTGGAGGGCCTGGAGGGCCCCGAGGAGGCTGCAGTCTGCCTCACATAGCACACTGTGCCCTGAGGACCACTGTGTGCCCTTTCCGCCCAAATTCAGTTTCCTTCTCACTAATGTCCATCTGTTTAGTTTGGGTCCTTACCTGATGCTGGGAAGGATTGAGGGCAGGAGGAGAAGGGGACGACAGAGGATAAGATGGTTGGATGGCATCACTGACACAATGGACATGGGTTTGGGTGGACTCCAGGAGTTGGTGATGGACAGGAAGGCCTGACATGCTGTGGTTCATGGGGTCGCAAAGAGTTGGACACGACTGAGCAACTGAACTGAACTGAACTTACAGTCTTGGAGGAATTAGACCTACCATTTCCTAGTAATGAAGATAAGACTATAATTCTATAAACTAGTGTTCTGTTTCCAGATCAGTGTTGAAATTGTAAGGATTCATGGTAATGTAGCTGTGGAGTGTCAAAAATGCTAACTACTCAACATAAAGTTAAACATTTGTTTAATTAAGACTTAAGAAGAATATAAACCACTTCCATTTCTTGCTCTAATGATCAGAGTAGGAGTCACCTGGAGAGGTTCACAGGGTTGAGGACTCCCTACCCCAGAGACTCCTCCATGCTACTGAAAATTTGACTATTAGAGATCAATTTCTTTGGGTTTTCAAGGTTTATAGACTTTTTAATTGTTCAAGGGTCCTATATTAAAAGAAATACATATATATACATATATATGTATATATATGTACACACACACATATATATAGAATTAGTTGATCAGAACTCTGAAGGTATGGAACAAATATTCATGGAAATATGGGAGTAACGTTGTGTTAAGAGTGAAAGTAAGGAGCAGATTCTGAAAAGTGGAACTATAAGTAAACTTTTAATAATCCACAATAATGCAAGGCAGAACTTAGTCCTTTGTTATTTGTTAAGACTATAGCATTATCTGTTACTTACAAAGGATTTTTTTAAAGTTTTTTTTTTCCTTTTATTGATGGGAGGTATATTATAAATCTGTCATGTTTTTCTGGGATTCTTTTATAGGTTGTTAAGAAAATCTGTCGGTCTCAGTCTCTCAGTTTTTTTTTTTGAAAAATATAGAAACCATATTTTAAGAAATGAGGTGACTTATCAACAAAAGTGAAATATTTTAAAAACTGATGTGTCTTATCAATAGAAGTTTGAAGTTAAAAAAAAGTATTGATACTTAATTCTTCATTTATTATACTGAAAAGGGGAACATTTATACTTAGAAATTAATCTGTTCCTTATTATATCCATACTATTTTAACAATTTGAGATGGGAAATTAAACATCTCCATGTGGCCATAAAATTTGCTCAGGAAACTAAGAGAAATCACAAAAATTGCTTAAATCAGAGATTTATTGAAACACTAAATCAAGATTCTATTCTACAGTGTGCTTAATGATTAGCAATCTAACACATTAAAAAGAACAGAACACTTAAACATGAAGCGGTGGTTGTATATGGTCTTTCCCCTAGTACTTTTTAGTAAGCATGGATGCTATTTTAGCTGAATAGAAATAACTTTTCAGTACAGACTTCGTTGGAAAGTTTCAGTAAAGAGTTTAGCCAAAAAATTACAAAGCATCTCAAAGAATCACTTTTGTCCTTCCATGATTTTCCTCAATAGATTTCTTGTGTAGTTTCCACAGTGGACTGAGTTATATTTGCGTATGGATGTGTCTAATATACTCTGCCTCCTTCTCCTCCTTCAGTTGTCTTTCTTTTTAGTTTTCGGTGCTTGGCTTTCTTAGCCTGAGGGTGATGGGACATCTGATTTAGGTACTTGGTCATCATTGATGTTGTGGCCACCAGTCTGCAGAGTATTTGGTCAATGTCATAGACAGACTGGGTTTCTAGATCCTTACCAGGTGTATCCAAGGAGACTTGTTTCTTTAGCTAAAAGAAGAAAAACAAATGATATTACAAAATTTTTTCATTACTGTAGTTCAAATTAAATTTGTTTTCTGGATATATATGCTTAAGCTCCAAATATCACACTTTACTTATTTATACAAAGAAGAAATTGTTATAGAAGAGAGGTAAAAATGCAGAAAAAATGCTCGTTTTTATATGCCCTTGTGTAAGGCTGTAGTGATCATGATCACCATTCAGCAAACATTTAATAAGTACTTTCTATGATTATTAGAGCATTCTGCTGGGAGAAATTATTTGAATATTAGTAGTACATTATTTTCCTTTACTAAATCACCTTAAGATGTAATGTGATAAAATCATAGACATTTTATAAATATATAGTTGTTGCCTCAAAATATAGTAACACTGGCAAAGTGGGGAATCAGTTTGAGTGTTATTTTCCAGAAAGTTATCCTAAAATTAGAAATTAGTTTACAGTACATTAAAAAATACACACACCAACTTTAGTATACTTAGTTTTCTTAGATAGACCAGGAAGGGATCTAACAAGATCTCTTGTTCTACATCCTTCATTTTATTGATCAGACAGCAGAGAAAGATACAGTGATTTACCTAAGAGCCCAGACAGATAACTGCATTTCCTATACATTCTACTCATTGTAGCTCATTACTTTCTTGATGTGTTTTGTAACTTTAAACTATCTAAAATAATAGGTTATTTTAAAGACCTAATTCAGTACACCTTTGTTGAACACCTGATATGTGCAAGAAAGTATGATAGATGCTGGGGTGAATGGTGGGAGTGGGGAAAGTTATGAAGAAGAAGACACAGTTCTTTCTCCAGAGAAGATGATAATCTTATCTTTTAAATGCTTTGATATTCTATAACTATTACTATTAGCATCACCTTTTTTGTGTGTTTCTTCCACTTCATCCACAGGTAATGTGCAGACAAAACAGAGAGGATTAAAAAGAGAGCTTGTATTAAAATATAAATAAGATTTAAACAACCATGAAATACATCCATATTAGCAAAATTGCAGCATAGTTTGTCCAGAGGGTAAGGTAGACAGTGAGATGGAGCTGTCTTAACTTTCAAATAATGCATTTCTTCTGGAAAAATCTCCCATCCAACCTTTGTCCAGGTAGTACCATCACAAATGCAGAAGCTCTCCCTGAAAAAGCAGATAAACAACAGAGTAAAAATCAGGGATAGTCCTTGAGTAGACATCTTTCTTTCTCAAATGGAAAAAAAATTACAGCCAAAAATTTTTTTAGAGACAGAGCAGAAATGCCCTGGTACTCCAGTCAAGGCGCTCAGGATAACTAGGCAGCAAAATATACACTGATGATCATTGTAACATCATCAGCCATGGTGACTCAGGGATAAATTCAGTGATGTCATAAAGAACCACACTGGGACTAAAAGATGTTGGTTAACCAATCACTTTGGGTTTCTTAGGGATACTTTTTTCTTGCTTTTTTTTTTTTTTTTGCCAGAATGGTTTAAGCTTCTTCAGTTTTCTGAAAAAAATGAAGACTTGCTAATATTTTGATAGCCAATAAATTTAAATCATCATTATATTAACAGAATTTCATGGAAACCATTTACCTGTATCCTTTCCAACCCTTTTGAAGTATGGTACTTTAGCATCTACTTAAAAGCGTGTGTGTGTGTGTGTGCAGTCAGTTGTGTCCGACTCTTTGCGATGCTATGGAGTGTAGCCTGCCAGACTCCTCTGTCCGTAGAATTTTCCAGGCAAGAATAATGGAGTGGATTGCCATTTCCTACTCCAGGGGAGCTTCCCAATCCAGGGATCAAACCTGTGGCTCTAGAGTCTCCTTCCCCACTCATTGGCAGGCAGATTCTTCACCACTGCACCAAGTAGCTACAGTCATATATCATGGTAATATCATTATCATGGTAATATCATACAACCTAGCTTCTGCTTCTGTTTTTTATTATATTCAGGAATGTCCTTCTCTTCATTTAGTCAAGGAAATACTGAGTGACTCCCCCTTTTGACATATCTTTTTGGTGACAATGTTGTAACTACCAGGTAGTGGGTGAGGGGTGGGGAATTTGGCATGATTGTATGAAAAAGAGATGGTGGATTAGTGTGGTGTGTGATAAGGTGCGACGGACTGCTTTTAAAGAACTTAAAGTCTAGCAGTAGAAGCAGAAAACAGAAAAATAAAAAATTACAGGACAGATTATCAGTTCAGTTCAGTCACTCTTTGTGACCCCATGAATCGCAGCACACCAGGCCTCCCTGTCCATAACCAACTCCCAGAGTTTACTCAAATTCATGTCCATTGAGTCAGTGATGCCATCCAACCATCTCATCCTCTGTTGTCCCCCTTCTCCTCCTGCCCCCAATCCCTCCCAGCATCAGGGTCTTTTCCAATGAGTCAACTCTTCGAATGAGGTGGCCAAAGTACTGGAGTTTCGGCTTTAGCATCAGTCCTTCCAAAGAAATCCCAGGGCTGATCTCCTTCAGAATGGACTGGTTGGATCTCCTTGCAGTCCAAGGGACTCTAAAGAGTCTTCTCCAACACCACAGTTCAAAAGCATCAATTCTTCGGTGCTCAGCCTTCTTCACAGTCCAACTCTCACATCCATACATGACCACAGGAAAAACCATAGCCTTGACTAGACAGACCTTTGTTGGGAAAGTAATGTCTCTGCTTTTGAATATGCTATCTAGGTTGGTCATAACTTTCCTTCCAAGGAGTAAGCGTCTTTTAATTTCATGGCTGCAGTCACCATCTGCAGTGATTTTGGAGCCCCAAAAAATGAAGTCTGACACTGTTTCCAGATTATACTCAGGGCTAAATCAAATTATAATCATGTAATGGATGATAGGGCACTCAGTTCTACCAGGGGGAATTAGGAGTTTCATAGGAGTGCATTTTGAGTAAGCTTTGAAGAATGAGTAGAATTTTGGTGGATGGCAGAGAGGGCCATCTAGGTTGAGGAAACATGATAAGCAAAGAAATTCTGTAAACCATTCAGTTTAGTTCAGTTCAGTCACTCAGTGGGACTCAGTCATGTCCCACTCTTTGTGACCCCATGGACTGCAGCACACCAGACTTCCCTGTCCATCACCAACTCCCAGAGCTTGCTTAAACTCATGTCCATCAAGTCAGTGATGCCATCCAACCATCTCATTCTCTGTCATCTCTTTCTCTTCCTGCCTTCAATCTTTCCCAGCATCAGAGTCTTTTCTAAAGAGTCGGTTTTTTGCTGACCCTCTAATGAGTCAGTTTTTCATCTCACCCTCTCCTCCCCTCTACCCCATGTCCATAAGTCTGTTCTCTATGTCTGCTTCTCCATTGCTGCCTTGCAAATAAATTCATTAGTACAATTTTCCTAGATTCCATTTATATGCATTAGTATATAATATTTATCTTTCTCTTTCTGACTTACTTCACTCTGTATAATAGACTCTAGGTTCATCCACCTCATTAGAATTGACTCAAATGCATTCCTTTTTATGGCTGAGTAACATTCCATTTCAGAGAACGCAACGGCACCCCACTCCAGTACTCTTGCCTGGAAAATCCCATGGATGGAGGAGACTGGAAGGCTGCAGTCCATGGGGTCGCTGAGGGTCGGACACGACTGAGCGACTTCCCTTTCGTTTTTCACTTTCATGCATTGGAGAAGGAAATGGCAACCCACTCCAGTGTTCTTGCCTGGAGAATCCCAGGGACGGGGGAGCCTGTTGGGCTGCCATCTATGGGGTTGCACAGAGTTGGACACGACTGAAGTGACTTAGCAGCAGCAGCAACATTCCATTTATAAATATTTATTGAGCACCTCGTATGAGGTAAATACTGTTCTAGGGGCTGAGGATACTTACACACCTAGGCATAAAACTATGTTTATGGAGTTTACTTTCTAGTAGGGAGATACAGAAAATAAAATGATCTAAATCTATTTATCTGTGAAGTGCCATGAAGAAAAATAGAGTGGTAAGGAGGTTATGAAGTTGCCAGCAAGTGAATGAGTGAGTGTGTGCTTACACTTACAGAGGGCCATCAGGAGAGGCCTCTCTGGTAGGGTGATGTTTGAAGACAGACCTGAAGAACTAAAGGAGTGAGCCCTAATGATATCAGCAGGCAGAGGGAACAGGAAGTAAATGATTGATAGGGTCTCTGGATGAATGTAGGAAGGGACGAAGCTGGAAAGATTGTTTGTGGCTAGATAGGTCTTGGAGGGCCCTGCATTTTATTCAGTAGCCAATAGGGAGTTACTTACAAAGTCTGGAGGAGAAGAGTGACCTAATAATAAACTTACTGAGTACTTTCGTGTGTGCCAGGCACTGTGTCAAGAAATTTGTGTGTATTATACTATGTTTTAATTCTTAGAACAACCGTATGTGGGTGGTATTATAATACTTCCACTTTATAGATGGAGAAACTGAGGTTAGAGGGGTTAAGATACTATTATGGTCTGTATGTTTGTGTTCCCCCACAAATGCATATGTTGAATTTCTAATGCCTGATGTGATGGTGTTAGGACATGGGGCCTTTAGGAGATGCTTAGGACATGAAGGTGGGGGCCTCATAAATAGGATTAGTGGTCTTATAAAAATGTGTCCCCACAGAGTTCCCTGGCCCTTCTACCATGTGAAGGCACCTTGAGGAGGTGCTGGCAGTGAAGGAAGAGGGGTCTCACTAGACTGCAACCATGTTGCAGCTTGATCTTGGGCTTGCCAGCCTCCAGAATTATGAAAAACAAGTTTCTGTTGTTTATAAACTTCCCAGTCTGTGGTATATTGTTGCCTGAATGCTCAGATAGGTCTGGTGGCATTAGAAGATGATTGCAGTAAGCTGCTTTCTCTACCAGGCCGCCCAAAATAAATATATGCACTCAGTAAAATCAGCATGCTTATTATACAAATACAGTTTTATGACAAGTCCCTTAGTCTCCTCTTCAAACTAATTCCTGTACTTTACTTCCTCCTGTACTGAAATTCTGGAACCACCACTGGCTCCAGGTCACCAACTAGTGGAGCCAAAACCTAAACCTTAGATTCCAGTTTAGAGAATTGATTCTGCTTGCAACATGAATGGTAGATTTGAAGCTGTAATTGAAAAGACGGTTCAGCTGCAAAAACTTTTCATCTTTCATGAAAAAGGAAGGATGACTGAGGCTGGAGCTGAAGGCCAAGAGGTATCACTCCCAGGCTATGATACCTCATAGAATTTGCCTTGTGGGATTTCAGAATTGCTTGAGACCGAGGTGACTCCTTTTTTCCTTCTAATTTCGCACATTTTGAATGGCAGTATCTATAACTGTTGCTTTGTGCCTGTCCCACCAGTGTATTTTGGGATAGAAAACTTGTTTTCTAGTATCACAGGTCTGCAGATATAGAGGAATTTTACCCCAGGATAGATGGATCATACCAATGTCTCACACATACCTTGTTTGTATGAGGAGATGAGACTTTTGAGCTAATGATATTTTAGATGAACATTTGAACATGAGTTGATGTTGTAATGGATTGAAACTTAGATGCTGGCATGGAGTAAATGTATTTGCATGTGGGATAGATGTGAGTTTGAGGGGGTCAGAGGGTAGGCTATGGTAGGCTGAAAAATGTCTACCAAAGATATCTAGGTTCTAACTCCTGGAACCTGAGCATGTTACCTCATATGGGATCTTGTGGATCCTTAAACTAAGGATCTTTAGATGGAGAGATCATCGTGGGTTATCCAGCTGGGACTTAAATGTAGTCACAAGTGTCTTTATTATAAGTGAGAGGCAGGAGATTTGACACAGAAGAGGAGGTGATTTGATGATGGAACTAGACATTGGACTGGTGTATTTTGATTGAAGAAGGAGCCACCAGCCAAGGAGTATAGGCTGCAGCTAGAGGTAGAAAACAGCAAAGAAATAGATTCTCCTTTCAGAACCCATAGAAAGAATCTTCCCCACCAACACCTTGATTTTCACTTAGCTAAACTGATTCCAGACTTGTGGCCTCTAGAATTTACTACAGGATAAGCTTGCATTGTTTTAAGCCACCAGATTTGTGGCAATTTGTTACAGCAGTCACAGGACATGATCAATTGTTAAATTAATTTGAAGTATTATTAATACTTTGCTAATCCTGTTTTGTTGTTCAGTTGCTAAGTCCTCTCTGACTCTACATGGGCTGGAGCCATGTCGAAGCCCCAGGTGGCTCAGCTGTAAAGACCCCTCCTGCCAATGCAGGAGATGCAGGTTAGATCCCTGATCTGGGAAGATCTCCCAGAGAAGGAAATGATAACCCACTCTAGTATTCTTGCCTGGGAACTCCTATGGATAGAAGAGCATGGCAGGCTGCAGTCCATGAGGTTGTAAAGAATCAGACACAACTGAGCAATTAAACAATAACAACAAATCTACTGTTTATTACATTCAATCTGTCCGTCTCTATATTTCTTTCAGTGTTGTGATTTTGTTTAAACAAGTCTTGCAAATTTTGTGATGGGTGTTTATAGAGAATGGAATTATTTTAAACACTTTTTTAAGAGGGAAGCTATTTTTAATTTATTTTGAAGGGTAAAACAAATGGCATTTACTTATTTGGCTATACTGAGTCTTCGCTGCAGCATGCAGACGTGCAAACTCTTAATTGTGGCATGTGGGATCTGGTTTTCTGACCAGGGATGGAACCTGGGCCCC
Source organism: Bos indicus (assembly GCF_029378745.1). Classification (NCBI taxonomy): domain Eukaryota; kingdom Metazoa; phylum Chordata; class Mammalia; order Artiodactyla; family Bovidae; genus Bos; species Bos indicus. The sequence continues at coordinate 55,873,889 of NC_091775.1, read as the reverse complement.
CAGCATCAGGAGCGTGGGGTCCTAGCCACTGGACCACCAGGGAAGTCCCAATAATTTTTCTATTGGAAATACTTTTTGTTCCTTTTTCCAGATTAGCTCAGCTGGTAAAGAATCCACCTGCAGTGCGGGAGAACTGGGTTTGATCCCTGGGTTGGGAAGATCTCCTGGAGAACGGAAAGGCTATACCCACTCCAGTATTCTGGCCTGGAGAATTCCACGGACTGTATAGTTCATGGGGTCGCAGAGTCAAGACACGACTCAGTGACTTTCACTTTCACTTTCCAGAGTAGATATTTTGATATTTTGACTGTAGTTTCTTTGGTGTCACATTTTGTATTTATTTGCGCTTTAAAATTTTTAGCGCAATTGAAGTTCTACTGGAATAGGAAATGGCAACCTATTCCAGTATTCTTGCCTGGAAAATTCCATGGACAGAGGAGTCTGATGGCAATAGTCTATGGGATTGCAAAGAGTCAGACATGACAGAGTGACTGAGCGTGCATGCATGCGCGCACGCGCACACACACACACACACACACACGCACACACACTAATATAGTAAGTACCCCGAATCACTGTGTTAGTTAAGTGTTATCTTTCTTGAATTTCCCCAAGGAAAACTGTAACAAATCTATACAGTCTTTATAAAGCTCTGGATTTATAAAATTACATTATAAACTGTGGAGTGAATTTTCTTGGTCTTTGCCTTATTATTAAGCATTTTTACTGTCCTTTTCTTTCAGAAGCAAGGCTGGCACTGAAAAAATATATTGCAAAGGTCTCTGCAACTGTTACAGATACAGAAAAGGGACCAGGGAAGCTTTATAAGGAAGACAAGGTACAACCTTGTGCTTATATTTTGTTCTGAAGTCTTTTGAGATTTTTACCCCTTGTATTTAACTGCTACACTTAAGCACTAGAGGTAGGTGGTGATCCTCACTGCTCCGTTCTCCTTCCCTTCCTTCCTTTTTTTTCCCCTTTCTTATTAAACTGCTGACAGAAGCAGCATTAATAGTACTGGCAGCATTCTTGTTCTTCTGTTGATTAGATACTCATTTCATTAGTTTGCTTCAAAACTTATATATACATCATATATTTTGGTCTATATGTTTACATATATACTTATATACACTGCCTATTTTTTCATGTATCAAAGTTTACATGATAGAAAAATACACAGGTGTAAAGATAGCTAATTGTAAAGCCAGCTTGCCACATTTGTCATATACTAAGTACTACGTGTGAACTAGTTGATTTCTTTTGATGTATACTAAAAAAAAGGTATGCTAAAGGTATTAGAAATGTGTTTGGGTTTTAAATTATTTCTTGCATTTCTGGGCAGGACATTGTATGAATTTTCTGTGACTTTTAATTCTGATGAAAAAAAATTAGCTACTGCTAAAAGTATAAGACATCAGCAAGTCTGAGAACATGATAAAACACACATTTCACTTGTTTGTAAAACATTTTACAAAATCTCTTATGAAACAAAGTATAGATAGAATTCTATTAGAAGAGCTACTGTATCTATAAGATTTGCGAAACAATCTTTCTGGCACAAACAGTGCTTTGTCAAACTAGTTACTGTGAAAGCCTTTTTAATTTCAGTTTTTAAATATTTGATTATTTGAGCTAGAAAATATTATGTACCTATACTAATGGTTAGAATAAAACAAAACATCTAAAGTAGACTTAATAATTTTCTTTTTACCCTATCAAGTCTTATTACCCTGTGATTCTAATAGCAATTTTGTGCTAATCTCAGTATACTTTTCCTCACTTATATAAATATATGTATGCATATATATAGTTTTATTAATATAAGAGATTTTGCTTTTATAAAAATAGGATCATACTATACAAATTATTCTTTAATTTTCTCTTTTCCTTTAAAGAATATATCATGGACATCTTTACAAATCCACTTCATTCTTTATACTTCTGCATATAATGTTGCTTATTTAATAATATGGACAGGACGTGTAATAAATTTATTCATGTCTCCTTATTATTACAAATCATAGAATAATGAACATCTTAAATCAGATACCAGCAATTTGCTGCTCATGTGCAAAGAGATGTTTTGAAATGCAAATTGAGAGGTTTTCAGTGAGGTTTTGCTCATTTCTTGCACTTCCTTCTCCTGTGAATCACCAAGAAGGAATAAATATTGGCATTGTCTGTTGAGTTGCATGAAGTGCACACCATCCACCCACTTTTCCCAAATTTTGCAAACACTTACCACAGTTCAGTTCAGTTCAGTCGTGTCCGACTCTTTGTTCAGTAGTGTCCAACCCTTTGCGACCCCAAGGACTGCAGCACGCCAGGCTTCCCTGTCTATCACCGACTCCTGGAGTTTACTCAAACTCATGTCCTTTGAGTTGGTGATGCCATCCAACATCTCATCCTCTGTTGTCCCCTTTTCCTCCCGCATTCAATCTTTCCCAGCATCAGGGTCTTTTCCAATGAGTCAGTTCTTCACATCAGGTAGCCAAAGTATTGGAGCTTCAGCTTCGACATCAGTCCTTCCAATGAACACCCAGGACTGATCTCCTTTAGGATGGACTGGTTGGATCTCCTTGCAGTCCAAGGGACTCTCAGGAGTCTTCTCCAACACCACAGTTCAAAAGCATCAATTCTTCTCCGCTCAAGCTTTCTTTATAGTCCAACTCACATCCATACATGACTACTGGAAAACCCAAAGCTTTGACTAGATGGACCTTTGTTGGCAAAGTAATGTCTGTGCTTTTGAATATGCTCTCTGGGTTGGTCATAGCTTTTCTTCAAAGGAGCAAGTGTCTTTTAATTTCTTGGCTGCAGTCACAATCTGCAGTGATTTTGGAGCCCAAGAAAATAAAGTCTGTCACTGTTTCCGTTGTTTCCCCATCTATTTGCCATGCAGAGCTCACTGAAAATAAAGAAATAGGGAGAGGATGTAGACTGGCCCAAGGCATCATGACTCTAGATTAATGAGTTTCATTATACACACATTTCACTAGTGTTAGTACTGCACTATCGGATACAGTACCCCCTAGCCTCATGTGACTATAAATTAGAATTAATTAAAATTACAAATTCAACTCCTCAGTCACACCAGCCACTTTTCTAATGCTCCCTGGCTATATGCATCTAATGGTGACTGTATTAGACTGTGCAGATATTTCTGTGATCATTTCCATCATCATAGAAAGTTCTGTTGCAGAGTGCTGGTTTAGAGATACTATAGAGTTTCATTTTTAAATAAACAAGTGGAAAGTAAATTCCTTGTTTCTGTCTCTAGAATATCCTCCTCAGTGCATGCCGTGTAAAAAATGAATGGTTGGAAACCCATTTGGAAGCTTCCATTAATGAGCTGTTTGAGCAGAAACAGCAATTGGAAGACATTGTGACTCCTATCTTCACGAAAATGGCTACACCACGTAAGTTTTGGATAAAAATGATTTGAAAGTTGCATAAAAATTAGATTCAGTGTTGTTATTTCTGAGATAATCAGATTTCAACAATCTTCATGAAGTAGCCATTAACCTTATTATAAGCTCTAATCCATAACTCAGTTTCATTCAGTTCCAATATTAATAATAGCTAAAAATAATGACTGAGTTATTTCTATAATGTCTAGTACTAATCTTATTACCATCACTAATCATTTAATTTTATGCAATTTGCTATGGTTTTAACTAATGATTTTCAACCAGAAAGCATGTTTTTCAAGGAGACAGGCAGAATTTGAAAAAAAAATTTTTTTTTCAGTGATGAAGGTCTATACTTTCAAAAGCCTGTTGTGGGAAGACTGTACTGTTATTGGAGAAGGTACACTGTCAGAATCTTGGTGGCACATGTACCTAAGATTTTAACGCTATCAGCTTTATTGAGATAGAATTCTCATACCATGAAATTTACCATTTAAAAATGTCCATTTCAGTGGTTTTTGGTGTATTTTCAGTTATATAATCATCACCACTGTCTAATTTTACCACATAATTTCTCCATTTTATTACCCCCAAAGAAACACCATACCCGTTAGTAGTCACTGCCCATTCCTTGGTTCCACAAGTCCCTGGCAACCACTGATCTACTTTTTATCTCTATGGATTGCCTGTTCTGAACATTTCATAGAATCATACAGTCTGTCACCTTTTGTGTCTGGCTTCTTTCACTTTGCATAATGTTTTTAAGCTTCATCATGTTGTAATATATGTCAGTATTCCTTTTTATTGTTAAATCATAGTCTATTGTGTGGATTCAAATTTATCTGTTCATTAATAGACATTTGAGTTTCTGTTCATTTGACTATTATAAATAATGCTGCTGTGAACTTTTGTGTACAAATTTTTATGTGGCCGCATGTTTTCATTTCTCTGGGTCTGTATTTAGAGGGGGAATTGCTGGGTCACATGGTACCTCTATTTCTGACCTTTGGAGGAATTACCAAACTGTTTCCAAATTTCTATTTTCATAAGCAATATATAAGAGGATTCCAATTTTCTCCACATTGTTATCAACATTTGTTATTATCTTAAAAAATATTTTTTAGCTCTTCTAGTGGGTATGAAGTATCTTAATGTAGTTCCCATTTGTATTTCCTTAGTTACTGATGATGTTAAACATTCTTTCATGTGCTTACTGGACATTTGCATATTTTATTTGGAGAAATGTCTTTTTGAATCTTTTGCCTATTTTTAAGTTGAGTTGTCTCCTTGTTTTTTAAATTGAACTATATATTTGATTTATAATATATTAGTCTTAGGTATACAACATAGTAATTCAATATGTTAATAGAATTTAAAGTTCTATTAACAAAGAAGTAAATGGCACCCCACTCCAGTACTTTTGCCTGGAAAATCCCACGGACGGAGGAGCCTGGTAGGCTGCAGTCCATGGGGTCGCTAAGAGTTGGACACAACTGAGCGACTTCACTTTCACTTTTCACTTTCATGCATTGGAGAAGGAAATGGCAACCCACTCCAGTGTTCTTGCCTGGAGAATCCCAGGGACGGAGAAGCCTGGTGGGCTGCCGTCTATGGGGTCACACAGAGTCGGACACGACTGAATCGACTTAGTAGCAGCAGCAGCAGCAGCAATGACTATACTTCCCTGTGTTGTTCAGTATATCCCTGTTGCTTGTTTATTTCATGTGTAGTAGTTTATATCTCTTACTGTTCTACCCCTATTTTACCCTCTTGTCTTTCCCCTCCTACTGGTAACCACTAGTTTTTTCTGTATATCTGTGAGTCTGTTAGTTTTATTACTTTCATTGTTTTTTGCAAAAAATTTTTAGACTCCACATGTAAGTAATTGTATGTAGTATTTGACAAGACTTTCTGAGATACAGTCTATCAGAGATATTGACTTGTAATTTTCTTTTTTTTGAAGTTATTTTTGGCTGATTTTTGTATCAGGATAATGATGCCCTCATAGAATGAATTTGGGAGTATAGGAATTAACTCTTCTTTGTATGTAGGGTAAAATTTTTGTGAAGTCATTCAGTCTTGTCTTTTGCTTTCTAGAAGTTTTGAAAATTACAAATTCAATTGCATGACTGCTGATTGATCTGTTCAAATTGTTTCTTTTTGATTTAGTGTTTGAAAATTTATGTTTCTAGAAATTTGACCATTTCTTCTAGGCTGTTTAGTTTGTTGGCATGTAACTGTTCATAGCATTCTTTTATGACTTTTTTATATCTCTGTGATATCAGTTGTTATTTCTCCTCTTTCATTTCTTATTTTGTTTATTTGGGCTCTCTTTTTTTCTTGATTTGTCTGGCTAAAGGTTTATCAATTTTATTTATTAAAAGTACTGATTTCATTGATCTATTGTATTTGTTTCTTCTCTGATTTTTTTTCCTTCCTTCTGCTGATTTTGGGCCTTATTTGTTTTTCTTTTTCTAATTCCTTTATATGAAATTAAAGGAAGGTTAGGTAAGTTAGGTTGTTTATTTGAGATATCTTTTGTTTCTTGACGTATTCCTCTATTGCTGTAAACTTTCCTCTTAGAACTTCCTTTTCTACATCCTGTAGATTTTGGAAAGTTGTGTTTACGTTTTCATTTGTTTTGAAGTATTCTCTGTTCTTCTCTTTGACTGACTCATTAGCTCATTGGTTTTTTTAGCAGCATGTTGTTTAGTCTCCACATGTTTGTATTTTTCTTCTTATTTTTGAGTTGTAAAAGTTCTTTGTATATCTTGGGTATAAAGCTCTTATCAGATATATAACTTGCAAATATTTTCTTCCATTATGTGAATTATCATTTCATTTCCTTAATTGTGTTCTTTGAAGCACAAAAGGCTTTAAGTTTGATGAAATCTAATTTATCTATCTTTCCTTTTGTTGATTGTGCTTTCAGTGTCATATCAGAGAAACATTGCCTTGTCTAAGTTCTCCAAGATTTACTTTTATGTTTTTTTTTTGTAAGACTTTTACAGTTTTTTGACCTGTATGTCTAAACATGTCTGTGATTCATTTTAAGTTATTATTTGTTTATGGTGTCAGGTAGGAATCCAACTTCTTTCTTTTGAATGTGAATACCCAATACCTTAGATATTTATGTTTATCAAAAGGAACTGTGGTTTTTCAAAAGTGAAGGTACTGAATATATCCTCAGTAGTATGACAGACTGTCCCTTGCCATCTGTATCTAACATTGAATGAGCATACCCACTGCACTGTCTTAGGTCCCTGAAGGGAAATAGATACCTTTACATTGTTCTTGTCTTTCAGGAGTCCATTACCCAGTTTGTGAGTAAACAAGTATTCTTGAAAGGATAAGCTAAATGCTGTGTAACTCAGGGAGGCCTAAACATAAAGAGAAAGCATGAAGAAAGAGGAATTTCCTGGAAGGATAGGTAGCCAGGGTGGAGTATATAGGGAATTATGAAAGTACAATATGATGATGAAAAATTGAAATTCGGAAATAGGGAAGTGGTCAGTATCCATCTGGCTGATTGTAGTTGAGTCTGAATTGGGGAAGAGTAGAAAATAAGGTTGAAAGTTAGCTTGTGATCATTTCATTAAAAGTACTGAATTATAAGCTTAGATGTTTGGGCTTTACTTTCAGGGTCATGGGTTGCCGTTAAGGGCTTTGTTTGGAGTAGGAAAAATGAGGGATTAAGTAGTGGAAAATAATCTGGCTTTCCTTGCAAAATGGTTTGGAGGGAGAAGAGACCAGAGGGAGTGAGACCAGTGTAGTCCAGGAAGGAGATGGTCAAGATGCTTATACAGTCAATTCCCACCTTTCCCTGAGCTATCACTATGTTAGTCTGGCCCAACAATCATTTCTCTTTCCCTTATCACCTCTGGGAAATAATTACAGAGGCTTTAATCAAGATGGTGGTATAGAAGGACATGTAGCTCACCTTTTCCCACAGATACATAAGAAATACATCTATATGTGGAACAGTTATCACAGAATAACTATTGAACACTATTGAATGGAAAATCTCAGATACCTAGAAGTGCAGGGAAGATCTCCATGTAACTGGGTAGGATAAAAGAAAAAGAAGGAAGGAAGCAGGACAGGATCTGTGCCCCTGGGAGAGAGCTGCAGAGGAGGAAAGGTTCCCATGCCCTAGGAAGTCGTCACACTGGTGGTGAGATCACCCAGGACAGAAAGGGAGCTTCAGAGGCTTGGAGGAGAACACAGCAGTCAGTTTGTAGCAGGCAGAAAAGAGAGAAACCAGCATAGAGGGCCTGTACCACCTTGCTGCAGTCCCCAGCCAGAGATATGCACCTGCTGGTGTGTGCAGAGGCTGTGTGCTGAAACTCATGCTTCAGAGGACAGACTTGGGGAAAGAACTGGGGTTAGTCTTGCAAAGACAACCTGAAGGAGCTAGAGTGTTATATGGGCCAAAAGCAGAGGTGTACATGGAAGAAGCCCAGCCTGCCATAGAAGTGAAATGCCATTGTTAAGAGGTGCACAAAAGGAAGGACAGGGCCCGTCATAGCAGCCTCACTTTTGACAGTCTCATGGCTGGCCTGCGCTACCCTTGAAACCCCATTGTTAATGCAGGAGTGAAGCGGGTGGTGGGGTCTGCCATAGGTGCTTCTTTCTCAGAGCTGCCTGTGTGAACTCTGGGGGTATGCAAGGATGCCCACACTCAGAGGCAGAGTTGAAAGCAGAGCCCTCTCTCCAATGGCTATATGATCTACAACATTGTTGCTAGCTTTGTAACTCAGTGCCTCTGGGACATGCAAGTGGATAGTGGGTGCTCCTGTGGCTGGAATAGGTCTGGCCTTAGCAGCTGTGGGCTTTGTGTGTGCATGCACATGAAGGTGGGGCTGGGGTCTGGGCTGCTTCCGTTATCTCCCAGTTGTGCAACTGCTGTGGTCCTGGTGCTTGACTTCAGTGGATTGGCGCCTGTGGATCTGCATTAGTGGCTTTGTGAACATAGTGTGTGAGGGACACAGGGCTGATTGTCTGTATTCCCACAGTGGAGGTGGGGCCCAGGGTAGTGTACACAATAGTGTACTTTGTGAGCCCCCACAATGGGTGACAGGCGATACCACAGAGTGTGCTCCTGGTGAACAGCTCCAATGGAAGAATGCTCAGTTGCTCCTCTTGTAGTGGGAGCACTCCAGTCCTGCCTACCACACAGTGAAGCTTAGAAATGGATCTGGGGGCTTCTTTTCTAACAACTAGGAAGCAGACCCTGACTCTAACAGCGCTGTGACAACCACAGAGCAAAGAAGAGGCCCCATTCAGCATCCAGTGCAGGCTACGGTCACCACATCATCAGTCATACCTTCTATCAATGGGATAATGGCCAGCACACACTGAGGAAAGATGCTGCAGGCATCCATACTAACAAACAGCCCTTGTACCAAATATATTAAACAGACACAAGCTAGGTAGAGATACTTTTACATAAAAATAGCCCTTCAAGACCACAGTAGATAATTGTTTATCCTAAACTCATAGAGTAAGAGAAATATAAGTAAAATGAAGAATCAGAGGAACCACTCCCACTTTTAATCTTTGATTGAAAGATCAAGAGAATTTCCCTGAAAGAACAATGAAACAGACTTCTTCAGCTTAATAGACACCAAGTTAAAAAAGGAAATAATGAAAATGCTGAATGAATTAAACAGGGCTTTCATTAGAAATTCTGCTGCTGCTGCTGCTGCTAGGTCACTTCAGTCGTGTCTGACTCTGTGCGACCCCAGAGACGGCAGCCCACCAGGCTCCCCCATCCCTGGGATTCTCCAGGCAAGAATACTGGAGTGAGTTGCCATTTCCTTCTCCAATGCGTGAAAGTGAAAAGTGAAAGTGAAGTCACTCAGTCATGCAGATTACTGTTAAAAAAAAGAACTAGAAACTATAAAGAGGAACCAAGAAAAATTAGAAAATTCATTTGCTGAGATAAAAACTGAATGTAAGGCAACATGTAGCAGATTGATAATGTAGAAGAATGAATAAGTGATCTGCAAGTTAAAATAATGGAAATCTCCCAGTCAGAAATTTCCCAGTTTGATTCCTGGGTTGGGAATATCCGCTGGAGAAGGGATATGCTACCCACTCCAGTATTCTTGGACTTCCCTTGTGGCTCTGCTGGTAAAGAATCCACCTACAATGCAGGAGACCTGGGTTCGATTCATGAGTTGGGAAGATTCCCTGGAGAAGGGAAAGGCTACCTACTCCAGTATTCTGGCCTGGAGAATTCCATGAACTGTATAGTCCATGAGGTCACAAAGAGTCACACATGACTGAGCGACTTAAATACTTTCACCCAGTCAGAAGAGCAAACAGAAAGAAAAATTTTTTTAAATGAAAGCAATATAAAAAGACCTTTATATTATTTTGTTGTTCAGTCACTAAGTTATGTCCGACTCTGTTACCCTATAGACTGCAGCACGCCAGGCTTCCCTGTCCTTGACTATCTCCCAGAGTTTGCTCAGATCCTTGTCCATTGAGCCAGTGATAAAGTGTGCCAACCTACACATAATAGGGCTCCCAGAAGCAGAAGAAAAAGGGGAATGAAAGTGTATTTTAAAAAGTTATGGCTGAAAACTTCCCAAATCTAAAGAAAGAAACAGATATCCAGGTACAGGAAGCACAGAGGGTACCAAACAAGATGAATTCAAACAGACCAAAACATAATTAAAATGGCAAAAGTTAAAAATAAAGAGAGGGTTCTAAAGGCAGTAAGAGAAAAGTGGTGGTTTAGTCGCTAAGTCATGTCCAACTCTTGAGTGATTTACAAGGGAACCTCCATAAAGCTATTAGCTGATTTCTCTACAGAAATGTTGCAGGCCAGAAAGGAGTAGCAAAATATATTGAAAGTCCTGAAAGGAAAAATTTGCAATCTAGGATATTCTACCCACCAAGATTATCATTTAAAATAGAAGGAGAGATCAAGAGTTTCTCAGACAAGTAAAAGGTAAAACAATAGAGCAATACCAAACCTGTTCTGAAGGAAATATTGAAAGATTGTCTTTAAATAGAAAAGAAGCAAGAATCTATAGGAAAGAGCCAATCACAGGTGGAAATAAATTAAATGAGTCAGTAACACATTTTTTTTTGATGAGTTTCATGGTTTTATTAACACAAACACAATGTGTACATGAGCTGTCTCTTCATTTTATTTGCTGCATAGCCTGATGTTGGGATTGCTGACTCTAATAACCAGCTGGATTGCTCTTTCCACAATGTCTTTTCAGTCTTTTCAGTTCTTGGAGGAGATGTGAGCAATCTCAGCATAGTAAGATTTGTTGCATATCAGCAGCACTTCAAACTCTTCGATGTTGTGTCCAGGAGCTTCCAGAGTCTCCTGGGCAACATGTGCTCTGGTTTCTTGTTGCTCCTATATCCAGTATTAGGCATCAAGATGTGGCCCTTGAATCTCCCATACACCCCGTTGTCAGTGTTTCTGGGTTTCTGCCAGTTCCACTTAATTTTGACATATTGATTTGACTGGTGTTGGATGAACTTCTTGGCCTCTTTTTGAAGATCTTGAACTTCACAAGGGGCCTGGGGGCAGTCATGATGCCAAGTAGGAGATGGCTGCCACTTCTGTATGCATAGCTGAGGAAGAGAGCAGTACACAGATTTTTAAAAATGAAATAAATTTTTTTCTATGAAAGTGATAACCACAATGAACAGCAAAAGGATAAATGAAGATGTAAAATAGAACATCAAAGTCATAAAATGTGGGGGAGGAAAGTAAGAAAATGATATTTTTTTTAGAATGTATTCGAACCTGTTTGACTACCAGTCTAAAGCAAGTGGGCTTCCCTGGTGGCTCAGATGGTAAAGCGTCTGTCTGCAATGCAGGAGACCTGGGTTCAATCCCTGGGACAGGAAGATCCCCTGGAGAAGGAAAAGGCAACCCATGCCAGTACTCTTGCCTGGAAAATCCCATGGATGGAGGAGCCTGGTAGGCTGCAGTCCGTGGGATCACAAAGAGTCGGACATGACAGTGATGTCACTTTCACTAAAGCAAGTAGATGTAGGAAGGGGTTAACATACTGAAAAGCAGGGTAACCACAAATCAAAAACATACAATAGATTCACAAAAACCAAAAAGAAGAGAGCACAAGAATAATACAAAAGAAATCAAGCCACAAAAGGAAAAACTAAAAGAAAAAGAACAAAGAAGAAATACAAAGTCACCAGAAAAAAAGTTTAAAGTGGCAATAAATACATACATATCAATAATTACCTCAAATGTCAAGAGACTCCTTCTCCAATCTGAAGGCATCAGTGGTAGATTGAATAAAAAAATAAGAGCCTACACTACGTTGCATTGAAGAAGTGGGGAAAACCACTAGGCCATTCAGGTATGACCTAAATCAAATCCCTTATGATTATACAGTGGAAGTGGGAAATAGATCTAAGGGACTAGATCTGATAAGACAGAGTGCCTGATGAACTATGGACGGAGGTTCATGACATTGTACAGGAGACAGGAATCAAGACCATCCCCAAGAAAAAGAAATGCAAAAAGGCAAAATGGCTGTCTGAGGAGGCCTTACAAATAGCTGTGAAAAGAAGAGAAGCAAAAAGCAAAGGAGAAAAGGAAAGATCCAACCAGCCCATCCTAAAGGAGATCAGTCCTGGGTGTTCATTGGAAGGACTGATGTTGAAGCTAAAACTCCAATATTTGGCCACCTGATGCAAGGAGCTGACTCATTTAAAAAGACCCTCATGCTGGGAAAGATTGAGGGCAGGAGGAGAAGGGGACGACAGAGGATGAGATGGTTGGATGGCATCACCAACTCAATGGACATGAATTTGGGTGTACTCTGGGAGTTGGTGATGGCCAGGGAGGCCTGGTGTGCTACGGTCCATGGGATCGCAAAGAGTCGGACACGACTGAGTGACTAAACTGAACTGAACTGAATACGTTGCATATGAGAGACCTACTTTAGGGCAAAGGACACACATAGATTGAAAGTGAAGATATGGAAAAAGATATTTCATGCAAATGGAAATGACAAGGAAGTGGTTGTAGCAATGCTCATATCTGACAAAATAGACTTTAAAGGTCATAAAGAAAGATAAAAATGAAGATACTATATAATGATAAAAGGAACAATACAATACAATCAAATACAAACAACCCAATCCAATCCAATACAAACAATACAATACAATCCACCTGATATAGAACCACCCAAATACATAAAATAAATACTAATAGATGTAAAGGGAGAGATTTATGGCAATACCTCAATAGTAGGAGACTTTAACACCTCACTCACACCAATGAATAGATGTTTCAGGAAGAAAATCAGTAAGGCAACAGAGATCCTAAATGATAAAATTCAACATGCTGTGTGTGCATGTGTGCTGTCACTTTAGTTGTGTCTGACTCTTTGCAACTCTATGGACTGTACTCACCAGGCTTCTCTGTCCATGGGATTCTCCAGGCAAGAATACTGGAGTGGGTTGTCCTCTTCTAGAGTATCTTCCCGATCCAGGGATCAAACTGGTGTCTCCTGCATTGCAGGTAGAATCTTTACTGCTGAGCCACTGGGGAGACCAAAATCTAACAGACAATTGATTTTGTCCAGGATATTATATCCAAAAACAAACAAACAAAAAACCAGAATGCACATTCTTTTCAAGTTCACATGGAGTATAGTCTAGGATTGACCACATACTAGGGTACAAAACAAGCCTGAATACATTTAAGAGTATACAAGTTATTTCAGGCATCTTTTCTGACCACAATTTCATTAACTAGAAATCAACCATAGAAAAAGAAAAGAAAAAATCTATTATGTGGAGACTAAGTAACATGCTACTAAAAAATGAATGGGTCAACAATGAAATCAAATAGAAAATAAAAAAACTACCTTGAGACAAATGACTATGAGAACACCACCATATAAAATCTGTGGGATGCAGCAAGAGCAGTTCTTAGAGAGAAGTTCATAGTGATACAGGCCTTCTTCAAGAAACAAGAAAAATCTGAAATAAATAATCTGCCACTTAAAACACTGGGCTGGAAGAAGCACAAGCTGGAATCAAGATTGCTGGGAGAGACATCAATAACGTCAGATATGCAGATGACACTACCCTTATGGTAGAAAGTGAAGAGGAACTAAAAAGTCTCTTGATGAAAGTGAAAGTGGAGAGTGAAAAATTTGACTTAAAGCTCAACATTCAGAAAACGAAGATCATGGCATCCGGTCCCATCACTTCATGGGAAATAGATGGGAAAACAGTGGAAACAGTGTCAGAGTTTATTTTTGGGGGCTCCAAAATCACTGCAGATGGTGACTGCAGCCATGAAATTAAAAGACGCTTACTCCTTGGAAGGAAAGTTATGACCAACCTAGATAGCATATTCAAAAGCAGAGACATTACTTTGCCAACAAAGGTCTGTCTAGTCAAGGCTATGGTTTTTCCAGTGGTCATGTATGGATGTGAGAGTTGGAGTGTAAAGAAAGCTGAGCGCCAAAGAATTGATGCTTTTGAACTGTGGTGTTGGAGAAAACTCTTGAGAGTCCCTTGGACTGCAAGGAGATCCAACCAGTCCATTCTGAAGGAGATCAGCCCTGGGATTTCTTTGGAAGGAATGATGCTCAAGCTGAAACTCCAGTACTTTGGCCACCTCATGCAAAGAGTTGACTCATTGGAAAAGACTCTGATGCTGGGAGGGATTGGGGGCAGGAGGAGAAGGGGACGACAGAGGATGAGATGGCTGGATGGCATCACTGACTCGACGGACATGAGTCTGCGTGAACTCCGGGAGTTGGTGATGAACAGGGAGGCCTGGTGTGCTGTGATTCATGGGGTCTCAAAGAGTCAGACATGACTGAGTGACTGAACTGAACCACTTAAAACAGTTAGAAAAAGAAGAACGAGCAAAACCTAAAGTCAGTGGAAGGAAGGAAATAATATAGATCAGAGAGGAAATAATAAGATAGAAATTTAAAAAGCAATAGAAAATAAAGTTGAGTGGTTCTTTGAAAAAAGTAAACAAAATTGACAATCCTCTAGCCAGACTCACCAAGAAGAAAAGAGAGATGATCTAAAAAAAACAAAAAACAAAATCAGGAATGAAAGAGGAGAAATCACAACTGATACTGCAGAAACACAAAAACCTATGAAAGAATACTGTAAACCATTATATGCCAACAAATGGGACAACTTAGGAAAAAAGAAGCCATTTCTAGAAACATATAGCATACCAAAATTGAATCAAGAAGATATAGGTAATTTTAACAGACCAATCTCTAAAGTGAAATACAATTTGTAATAAAAAGCTCTCTACAAACAAAAGTCAGGACCAGATGGCTTCACAGGAAAATTCTATGAAACATACAAAGAAGAACTTACATGAATCCTTCTCAAACTCTTCCAAAAGAGTGAAAAGAAGGGAACACTCCCAAAGACATTTTATGAAGCTGCTATTACCCAGATACCAAAAGTAGACAAAGATACCACCAAAAAAGAAAATTATAGGCCAATGTTTTTGACAAATTAGATGCGGATATTCTCAACCGAATACTAGCAAACTGAATCCAGCAACACATAAAAAAGATCATACACCAAAAAAAGCAAACAACCCAATCAAAATATAGGCAGAAGACCTAAATAAACATTTTTCCAACGAAGGCATATGGATGGCTAATAGATACATGAAAAGATGTGTATCATCACTAATTATTAGAGAAGTGCAAATCAAAACTATGGGGTACCACCTCACACTGGTCAGAGTGGCCATCATAAAAGGTCTACAAAGAAAGAAATGCCAGAGAGGGAGCAGGGAAAAGGAAGTCCTCCTGTACTGTTGTAGGAATGTAAATTGATGCAGCCACTATGGAAAACAGCATGTAGGTTCCTCGAAAAACTAAAAATAGGGTTGCCATATGATCCAGCAGTTTCACTTCTGGGCATACATACAGAAAAAATTATAATTCAAAAAGATACTTGCACCCCTATTTTCATAGCAGTGTATTTACAATAGCCAAGATATGAAAACAACCTAAATGTTTATTGACAGATGAATGGATAAAGATGTGACACACACACACACACACACACACAATGGGATGCTACTCAGCCATGAGAAGGAATGAAATAATCCCATTTACAGCGTCATGGATGGACCTAGAGATTATCGTACTAAGTGAAGTAAGAAAGAGAAAGATAAGTACCATGATGATACCACTTGTATGTGGAATCTAAAATATGACACGAATGGACTTATCTACAGAACAGAAACAGACTCACAGACATAGAGACTTGTGTCTGTCAAGGTAGGGGAGGGCTTTGGGAAGGGGTGAATTGGGAGTTTGGAATTAGCAGATATAAACTATTATATGTAGTATGGATAAACAAGGTCCTATTATATAGCAGAGGGAACTATAGTCTGTAAGAAACCATAATGGGAAAGAATATGAAAAAGTTGTTTATATACACACACACACACTGAATCGCTTTGCTGTATGGCAGAAATTAACACAACATTGTAAATATACTATATTTGAATTTTAAATATTGCCTCTTTACCCAGGTCCTCTGTATCCCCTCCGAGCACCTCAGTATCTTACACCTTCATATTAGATCTTGATGGAACCTCTGAAACGACCCCTTTGTTTTACAATGAAGAAAGTTCAGACGTGAGGTTAAGCAGTTTACTCAAATGGCTCAATTAGGAACAGTAGTACTGTTTATATGAGAAGTGTGACCTCACAGCTTTAAATATTGTGGGAAAAGAAAAAGGTTGGGGGAGAATTGACCTACCAACATCAGGATTTCATCAATGACTGCTTCAGGCTTGGATATACTGATTTATTTCATGCCCAGTGTTTTAAAAGCTGGCTTCATTTTTGTTTTCTGTAGCATGCTAATTAAATGTAATTTAAAAATCTTCTTCCTTTCAGGTCAAGTGAAAAGTGCCAAATCTGTATAGTAAGCCACGATCAGAAAAGAAGTCAAGATCATACCTTCTATTGAGTATGTGTTTTAATAACAGGCCACATCGTCTTCTATGTCTATAAAGGCAAACCTATCTGTGCTCACTGAAGTTAAGAAAACAGATGTGGGGTTTTAGAAAAATGTTTAAATATGAAATTAAATCATGCTTGTTTTGTTTTATCCCATTCAGCATGCTTATGTCCGGACTTTCTGGCCTTGCCTCTGCCCTTGCAAATCAGTCTAATGTGAGTTCCAGAGAACACTTGAGTATGAGTCACTCACAAAGACCAGATGGGAGTTATAAAAGCTGCTTAGAGAATCTGACAGTTTTCTATGTAATTGAGGCAGGGAGTTTCTCTTCAATTGAGGGTTTTGTTTTTTTTTTTTAAGACACATTGACCATTTCCAGAGGAAAAATGTGTTCTCCCTTCCTCAAAAGGAAAGCTATGGGATGACATTCTGGAGCAAGGAAATATTAAGGATGGTTCAGATAAGAGTCCTCTGCTTATACAAATATTAGTTTCTTACCTCCAAAATAAAATTCACCTTTAAGGTGGGATGTGGTCTCCTAGTGGGCTTCCCAGGTGGTACTAGCGGTAAAGAACCCGCCTGCCAATGCAGGAGATGGTAAGAGGTGTGGGTTCGACCCCTGGCTCAGGAAGATCTCCTGGAGGAGGACATAGCTACCCACTCCAGTAGTCTTGCCTAGGGAATCCCATGGACAGGTAACAGTTCACAGGGTCACATAGAGTCAGACACGACTGAAGTGACTAAGCACGCATGCATACACGTGGTCTCTTAGTAAATCTTCTTGTTTCTTTAACCTCCTTCTGTTTTTAAATTGATAAACAGAGATCTGTTTAGTTTTATATTTAGATTTCACTTAATCTGTAGGTTTGACAATCAGTTCAGTTCAGTTCAGTTGCTCAGTCGTGCCCGACTCTTTGCGACCCCATGGACTGCAGCATGCCAGGCTTCCCTGTGCATCACCAACTCCCAGAGCTTGCTCAGACTCATGTCCATTGAGTCAGTGATGCCATCCAACCATCTCATCCTCTATTGTCCCCTAACTGTATTACATGTCATTTTCCTTCTGTTTTATATTACTTAGGTTTTAAATATAATTGTTGGTTTCATATTAGTGATTTGAAATGTCATTTTTTCTAGTTTGTCTAAGAGCCCCTGAACCTTCTGCTACTCTGTGACTTTCAGGAAAAGTTCTATAGGAATAAAATTATTCTCTTCTTTGTCCCACCCTAAAAGCTAGTTTTTCATTGTTGAAGGGAAGGAAACGAAATGAGCAGTTCAGTAATTCCTTGTCAGTTGACATTTTCTCAGGCACAGTTTTGAGGTAACACTGTATCACAAATGTAAAAGTTTTGAGATTTTTTTTTTTTTTAATGTATGAGCTATTCACATTTAGTTGCCTTGAGCAGAAGAGCAGGGCAGTGCCTCTCAGCCCCCTCATTGATAGATCTAGTGGGTATTATGGAGTAGTGCAAAAAAGGAGATCAGTGTTTGTTCCATTCTCTCGATATTATAGATTGTGAGGAGTCTATTCCCTTTAAGCACGGCAATAATTTGGGCAAAGGCCAGATGCCATTTTTGTCCTTTCTGCTCTGATTCTACATTTTCTGAGCCTTGATCGTGAATATGACACTGCTTTCTAGTGACGAGGAAAGGATTTCTGAATCTCACTTCAAAGATTCCTAGATAAGACTGAGTAGAAAATAAACCCTCTCCTTTATTTATCTTTATATCTTGTTCTTGAAATTCACATTGGCACCTTTATGTCCTTATGGTTCCTTTACTTTCTTACAGACTACTTTTCTCTTTTCAGCAGCTGCTATGAATATGTTTGTGTCCCCTCCTCCAGATTACTATTTTGAAACTTGATGCCCTCTGTGAGAGTATTAGGAGGCAAAGCCTTGGCAGGTGATAAGGTCAGTGAGGCTGCTGATGAGGCCCTTTACATAAGAGTCCCTAGATGGCTCCCTTGCTCCTTGTACCATGTGAGGTTACAGCAGAAAGATATCCATCTAGAATGCACACTCAAGAGAGTCTGCTTGTGTCATGAACTTGGCCTTCCCAGCCTCCAGAAATATAAGTAAATGTTTGTATATAAGTTACAACAAACCTTATGATGGGTTTGTTACAGCAGCCTGAATGGGCTGAGACACCAGCTCCTCTTCTTCATCCGGCTTCAAGATAGGGGAACTTTTCGAAAGTCAATGCTATCTTTCAATTTTACTTGTCAATTGTACCTCAATAAAGCTGAAAAAAGTCAATCCCAACCCTTGGGAAAGCAATCTGTAATTCTCTATTCCGTGATCTCTATCCCCAATGTTAGTAAGAACTAATCCCTTGGGGCACACATAACATTAATAGCTCTGTACTATATTCTATGTAATTGTTCATATATGAATTATAAGCTTTTTTTTAAAAAACATATTTAATTGTTTATTTGGCTGCATCGGGTTTTAGTTGCAGCATGCGGAATCTTTTGTTGTGGTACATGGACTCTCTAGTTGTGCATGGACTCAATAGTTATGGCACTCAAGCTTAGTTGCTCTGAGGCATGTGGGATATTAGTTTCCTGACCAGGGATCGAACCAGTGTTTTCTGCATCGCAAGGAGGATTCTTAGCCACTGGACCACCAGGAAAGTCCCGACTGTGAGCTTTTTCAGGGTAGGGACTTTGTCTTGTTTTTCTTCATTCCCAAAGAGCCTGTAACATAGTAAGTTAGTGAATAATAGTTTTGGCACCACCTT
Source organism: Bos indicus (assembly GCF_029378745.1). Taxonomy (NCBI): domain Eukaryota; kingdom Metazoa; phylum Chordata; class Mammalia; order Artiodactyla; family Bovidae; genus Bos; species Bos indicus. The sequence continues at coordinate 55,854,753 of NC_091775.1, read as the reverse complement.
ATTCGTAGAATTCACTAGTCTTCATTCATTTATAGAGCTTGTTAACCTTTGCAGAAATGACTCCTGAATCCTGTCTCCATATTTTGCTGTGCCAATGCCCCACGTCAACTTCTGCTCCTCCAGAAGCTAGGCCACACTTACATCCAGAATTACGATTGTGTATTTAGTTTGTTCTCTATTTCTAAGCTTTCTTCTTGAGTCCCCTATTACTTTTTAGTCATGTGATCCTGGTGATTATCAAGGAATTCCTGAATCTCATTTTAAGCGTTTCACTAATGTGAGGGTCTGAATATATGTTTATATCTATAGATCTGTAACTTTAGTAAGTTTTGAGAGACATGGTGTATCTTGTGACTTAATGTTACATTGAATTATAGGTATATTTACAGGTGTGTCACAGGTCCTGATACTTTGTGAATCCTGTCTGAATTCTGTTTGAGCTATTATTCTGGTAGCTGCATGACTTTGAGCTGTACTCAGGTAGCTGCATGACTTTGAAGATGAACACCCACAGAGTAATTAATTACTATTTCAAAGTACATACTAGTAAATTAAATCACATTATTTAAGAGGTAGTAAAAGGTACATAAGAGTGTTCTGATTACTTTTAGATGGTGGTTCCTTAGGCTTTTTTTTCATTGATTGGAAAACTGTAAAAAAAAAAAAAGAGGAGGGGGAGGAGATTGGTATGACATCATTAAGAAAACAGCTAATGTCTGTTATGACTATCATTTAATAAAAGAAAAGAAATATTAACGCCAGAAAAAACAGGAAGATATGACTTCAGTATAAGGCTCTACTCTTTAAAATTGAATAAATTAACTTTTAGTATAGACTTCTATGTTTTTCATTTTTCCATGTATGAGGGAACTCATATAATGAATTACAACAACTGGCATATGGTCTAGCCTTTGAGATATGTTGCTCTAGACTAAGCTAAAGCAGTCAGGTGCTACTTCAATTACCATAATTGTGAAAGGCTGACAGTCCATCCCAGTGTTTCATCTAATTTGTGATAGATTGCATTTTCTAAGATGGCTGCATCTCTCATCCCACTTGCTCTTCTTCAATGTGATCATGACATTCCTCACATAGAGAGGTGGGTCTCTGTTCTCTCTCATCATGAACCTGGGCAGGCCTGTAACTACAGTAAAAGTAAAACTATGTGACTTTCATAGATCATAAAAGATAAAGATGATACAGTTTCTAACTAGTTTTCTTGGGATGCTGGCTCTTGGAAACCAACCTGTGGAGAGACCTATATGGACAGGCACTGAGGCCCAGCTCGTAGCCCTGGCTGAGCTCCAGCCAGCGGTCATCAGTGATGTGGGTGAATCATCTTGGATCCTCCAGTTGAACCACCACAGCTGGTGCTGTATGGAGCAGAGACAAGCCTCTGTTGAGCCATGCCAAAACTGTAGATTTCAGCCAAATAAATAATTGTTGTTTTAAACTACTAAGGTTTGTGTCTGTTTGTTATGCGGCAGTTTATAACACATAAATTTTAGAACTTGGAAGTGAGAAATCCACATAACAAACCCTAAAACATATGGCATTGCCTTTTGGGACTGGGTAGTAGACAGAAGCTGGAATGGGCTAGAGGAGAGTGTTAGTGAAAGCCTGCAGAGCCTTAGGTTATTAGCAGAATCTTTGAGGTTGTCTGGGAGGCTCTTGGGGCTTCCATGGCGGCTCAGATGGTAAAGAATCTGCCTGCAATGTGGGAGACCCAGGTTTAGTCCCTGGGTCAGGAAGATCCCATGGAGAAGGCATGGCAACCTGCTCCAGTATTTTTTCCTGGAAGATTCCATGGACAGAGAAGCCTGGAAGGCAACAGTCCATGGGGTCACAGAGAGTCAGACACAACTGAGCACAAACTCATGCACAGGAGGCTTGTAGTGGGAATTTTTAGGAAAGAGAGGAAAATGTTATTAGAAGCTAGAGAAAAGGTACCCTTCTTATGTGATGGTGGTAAGTTTGGCCACGCTTTTATCCAAGTAATGAACTCAGTGATCCTGCTCAGGGCTTTTCCAAGTAGTGTTCAAGTGCCACCTGTATTCTCCTACTAAAATTGGAGAGAGATGAGCCTAAAAGGATCAGTTCAGTTTTCAAATAAAATTTAAAAGAAATATAAAGGATTCAGTACTTGCTAGGTTTGAAAATAAAATTAGTTCTCATTCCTAGCCTTTGTAGATGGCAAAAAAGTTATCAAACTAAGAGATGGCTTCTGGGAAAAGATAAAATCTCAGGCAGGATTGGGAGGTCATTGGTTAAGACCTCAGTGATATTTAGGTGGTATGTCATGGAAATGTTCAGACTCAGAAAGGCTTTGCTCAGCTTCAGACTTGAGGTCGGCTTTCTCAGTGCAGCTGGAAAGATAGCCTATAGCTGCACTAGGGGTTATCACCACAACTAAAGTCAAATGGAAAGAGACCAGCTGTCTCTCGATAATAGATTGGTTTTGAGTCTCATGCTCTGAACCAACCATAGTGTTAGGGGGACAGAGAGCTATGACTAACCAACCTGTTTTGTGCCTGTCTCTGTTAGACAGTGTAGTCTATCATCAGAAGATGGAGTTTGGGTGAGACTGACTGGGAAGCCTCTCAGCTCTCAAGTCTCAAAGCCATCAAAGTATTCAACTGGCTCTACCACAAATCAAAAGTACAGAAGTTTTAGTCACTCAGTTCTGTCTGACTCTTTGTGACCCCATGGACTGTAGCCTGCCAGGCTCCTCTGTTCATAGAATTCTCCAGGCAAAAATACTGGAGTGGGTTGTATTTCCTTCTCCAGGACATCTTCCCAACCCAGGGATCGAACCTGGGCTCTCCTGCATTGCAAGCAGATTCTTTACCATCTGAGTCACCAAGGAAAGTACTGTACCAAAAAAGGTGAAATATAAATTTATTATTGCTTTTTTTAAAGCTTTATGGGAAATATTGTTGTGAGAGAAATTTCATCACCTCTGTGTATTCTAGTTATGTGTTATCTCTAGCTCTCAGAACCACATGTAATCTAGATCTGACTCTCTGAATTTTGTTCAGGGTTTCTTGAGGTATGGGTATTTTCCCAAAAGCCATGGAGAATCTGACTTTTAAAATGTAAAAACTGCATGACTCTTACCTGGAGGGTATGGGTGAACCCAATGAGCCTGAGGGGATAGCACTGGGATAAGAACTAGACAGAACTGGAGGGACATTACTCAGAGTGATGTGAGTCATAGCAGTTTAGGAGAGAAATCAAGGTGACAGGCAATAGAGATGAGGTTAAGATGAATATGGGAGAAAGAGCAGTGAACTTGGTAACCAGAAGGGCTCAGTAAGGGCAGGTTGGGAATGAGTAAGGAATGGGTCTCTCAGGAGACAGCCTGTGTACAAGACAGCTTTTAGAAAAACATAGTCCTCAGGATTTATGGTAGGAATGGGTCCAGTGACATAAAAGAACCACACCAGACAACAGCAACAAACCATTGTAAAGGAAATATTTTGGGAGAATGGTGTGTGAGTGCTAGTGGTGGTTGTTGCAGTTAGGGCAGACGTAGAGCTGTTGACTAAAACCAGTCAGTCTCAAGAAGGAACTGGGGCTTCTATGTATCAAAATGTCCTTGACACAGTGATGGAGAAGATTGACGATAGATGAAATCATCTCGTTGTGGTGGTGTTATCCTCGGTGCCCTGATTAGTGTGATACAGGAAGGAGAGAGTAGAATTTCATTGTCATAGAATAACTCTCTTCAAAGTAAACTACAAGTTGATTAATAACTGATTCATTTGTTTAAATTTATACTGTATTTGATTTTATTGATTAGATTTGGCATAAAAAAAAATCACATTGGGTATCACAGAATTTGGGATGCATTTGTCCTATGAAGAAGGGTGATATTGTTTCTTCAAATCAAGGACCAAAAGCCAATGACAAATAGGAGTTAAGGAGAAAAGGGGGAGTGAGAAACTCCATGGAAAATAAAGGAGAGGCAGAAAAAGAGAAAATAGAAAAGGATGAATGAAAAAGTCAGAGAGGAGACAAGGCAGTTGAAAAGGGTTAGAGTTGAGGAAAGAAAACCAGAGTATATATTAAAAAACCATATAGGAGGAAGTTCTGTCTACATGGTCAATGACTATTTCAGCCATTACACCAGGCAAAGAAAATCAGTTAAAACAGTTATGTGTATAGACACAACTTGAGCATTAAGAAATGCAAGTTTCCCTGGGAACACTTAAGCTTCTTCTGGATTGGGGGTGGGCATAATGTTTGTAGCCAATCAGAATGAAAGTAAGTTGGGAAGCAACCAATAGGAATTAGGTATGGAAATAGCTTTCAATTTGATATCAGTTGGCAGTATTGTCCCTGGCAAACAGATGCAGAGCTGAGCAGTTTTTATAATTTTCAGTGCCTTCACCTTGGTTTCAACTCTGAACCTGCTTAGCCTTGGCTGAAGGTATTGCTGGTTTTGAAAGTTTGGAGAACTTGGTTTGGGAGCAAGGCTGTCCTGACAAGTTGAGTAGAGGCTGTGAAGGTGCAGAGGATGTGAGGTGCTGCTGGAGGGACAGGTTTCAAGATACAGTGTTTTGAATCCCATTTCTGGGCTATCGTCCACTTCACGTCAGAATCACTGTGACTTTCAGACCCAACAGATGCAAAGCAAAGATCCAGATATTATTGGGGATACTTCAGGAACCTCTAGGAATTTTAGGTTAAGGCTAGCTGCAAGGGAGAGAAAAAGAGAATGAGTCCTCAGGACATTCACATCTATTTATGCAGACTAGGTTCCACACAAGGGCAGCAGCTTGAGGGGGTGGGTTGGGTCCTGGGGTTGAAATCTAGCCTGTTATTCACATGCTAAGCTGTGTGCCCTATTGTTAGCAAGGGGGAACTTTTTCTAATTCATTCAAAGCTACCATGTGATCAGACCTCAACTTTTGTCTTTTTCCTTTGTTTTTAGGTTATTCACATTCTTCTGCACCCCCATCCTTAACCAATAGGATTCAACTTTGACCTGTTTCCCACTTGTCATTTTGGAGTTGGAGGGGCCTGAGAGATTAAAAAGGGGCAAGAAATGGCAATAGTAGAAGAAAATTCTAGAATGATTTGTACTCCCAGAGAAAGAATTCTCCCTCAAAGAGTTCATCCAGTATTTATGGAGAGCCTGTTATGTGCCACACACTCTGTGCATAGCCTTAAGAGAAATTAATAGTTGGCCCTGACCCTCAAGAAACTCACTGTTCCATGGGGAAGACAAACATTACCATATTGTACAATAAATGGTACATGCAAAAATCGATACCATCTCTCCCCGATACATGTGTAGCAGTATCAGGAAGAAACACAAACGCTGCTATTAATGTTCCCATAGAACGTTCTTGGAGCAGAGGTGGAACAGGAGGTATTAATTTGTACCTTGTGGGCTCAGATCTGAGTGTAGTATAATCTTAGGTAGAAAGAATGTGGATGGATTGGATCCTGGCCAGTCACATGGTCTTCTTTTTTGTGTATCATAACAGGTTAGTCTGTACTAGTGAAAGTGTCAACAGTAAATCTCATCCAGGTTCATCAACTGGGACTGATAAAACAATGTCAAAAACTAATGTGTCCTTCTGGGTACAAAAAGAAGGTAACAGACCTGATTTACTCTGTGGAAGGGCCGCTGACTACACTGTTGGGAAGGGACATTTCCTGATTCTTGTATGGTCCACGCTTGTTTTGGGAGGTAGGTGATTGTTTTTACATCTCATCTTTCCTCTGACCTCTGAATCTTTCTGCAGAAAGTGATCACAATTACAACAAAAGAAGAAAACCAATGAAATTATAAGATGTGAGTGAATGATATCAATCTTGTTTCATTTATTTATAAGTCTGATCTCTACTATGCTCCTTCATTCATTCATGACATTTGCTGAGCATAGCAGTGTGGAGAATATGAAAGTTCTTAGCCTCAAGGAGGCTTTTCGTGTGGGAGACAGACAGACACATAATTGCAATGCAGTGTCATTATTATAACTTTAAAGGTATAGTCCAGAATCTCTGGTAACAAAGGAGAGGGAGAGCTTTACACTGCCTGGCTTCCTTCTTGCCTGCCAGGCCTGCTGCTGCTGCTAAATCGATTCAGTCGTGTCCGACTCTGTGTGACCCCAGGGATGGCAGCCCACTAGGCTCCTCCGTCCCTAGGATTCTCCAGGCAAGAACACTGGAGTGGGTTGCCATTTCCTTCTCCAGTGCCTGAAAGTGAAAAGTGAAAGTGAAGTTGCTCAGTTGTGTCTGACTCCTAGTGACCCCATGGACTGCAGCCTACCAGGCTCCTCCGTCCATGGGATTTTCCAGGCAAGAGTACTGGAGTGGGTTGCCATTGCCTTCTCCAGCCTGCCAGGCCTAACTTGACCTAAATATCTGGGATGAGGGGAGGGCAAATAGAACCCAGATACATGGTTCACAATTTGCTTAGTTAACATCATCCTTTTGTCCATTCTACTATGACTTTTGATGTGCTTTTTCTTTAGGGAAGATGTACCATTCCACCCACTGGGGCGGGGGGGGGTGGGAATTAGGAAAAGTTTTACCTATAAGGTCTCTTACACAATGATAAAGTATTCAATAGGCATGAAGAATGATATTCATGCAGATAAAATAACATATTAAAAAACACAGATGCTTTATTCCATAATTCAACACTAGTGATTAGAGAACATTTTCTAGTTCCCTTAAAAATTTTTTTCATTTGGGCAAAATGTCAGCTGGTTTAAAATGCTTTCTGGAACAAAAGTGAGTTTTAGTTGCTCAGTCGTGTCAAACTCTTTGCCACTCCATGGTCTGTCTGTCAATGGAATTCTCCAGGCAAGAATACTAGAGTGGGTTGCCATTCCCTTCTCTAGGGGATCTTCCCATCTCAGGGGTTGAACCTGGGTCTCGTGTATTCCAGGCACATTCTTTACCAGGGAAACTGGTACAAAGACTACAAAGAAGCAACAAAGCAAACACCCATGAAGAACTTCAATTTTACTCCCATTAGGGAGTGAAATTGCTTTCTCTGGGGTCTTTAAAATGCTCATCATCAACCTTGGTCCCTTTTGGTACAATAAAGTGCTGCTGACCATGAATCTCACTAGCTTTAGATCTTTTATGATTACATAGAGACAGGTGCTCCAAGCAGTAAAGGGCATTGCAGAAATTGCTTGAGAAACATTTATTTGGCTAACCTTATGCATAAGTGTTCAAAAATATTTACTGATTTGTCATGACCTGTAGGTGAAAGGCAAGAAATACAGACTCTGAGAGGCCAATGAGTCTCACCTTAGGCATAAGTTAACTGGATTGTAATCTATATAGTGCCTCTGGAAGTGATGAGCTGAATAATCTTAGAGTAGGAAGTTTTAGGGGCTTCCCAGGTAGTGCTGGAGACATGGGTTTGATCCCTGGGTTGGGAAGATCCCCTGGAGGAGAGCATGGCAACCTACTCCAGTATTCTTGCCTGGAGAATCCCATGGATGGAAGAGCCTGGTGGGATACAGTCCCTGGGGTTGCACAGAGTTGGACATAACTGAAATGACTTAGCACGCATGCACGGAGGGAGTTTTAAGGCAAGAAGATTCATATAAACAGAATAGCTAGTGTCCTTTAACACTTAATTGGTAAAGGAAGTTTTCCCTATGATTAGATTTCATTTAAAAGTATTTCTGGTGTTTAAGAAAACTACAGAATATATGTTACTATAGCTTAGGATGAGTAGTGATTAACATGTAGTAAGACATTGCAAGATGGCAAAGTAGGAGGACGTGTGTTCATCATCTCCTGCGATAACTCCAAAATTACAACTCACTGCTGAACAACCATTGGCAGGAGAATGTTGGACCCCACCAAAAAAAGATACCCCATGTCCAAGGGCAAAGGAGAGCCCCAGCAAAATGGTAGGAGGGGTGAAATCGCACTTAGAATCAAACCCCATACCTGCCAGAGATGCTTGGAGGGCTCAAAGAAAACATTCTGCGTACCAGGAGATGCCACAGAGACTGAGCCAGACCTGCCTTTGAGTGTTTGAGTGTCTCATGTGGAGGTATAGGTCAGCAGTGGCCTGCCGCAGGGGCAGAGGCTCTGGGGTGCAGCAGACCTGGGTATGGCATAAGCACTCTTGGAGGAGGTCGCCATTAACCACACCATAGAGCTGAAGGAACTTAGAAAGGACTGGGGAAACAGACCCTTGGAGGGTACAAACAAAACCTTGTATGCACCAGGACCCAGGAGAAAGGAGCAGTGACCCAGACTTGCCCGTGAGTGTTCAGGAGTCTCTGGCAGAGGCTTGGGTCAGTGGTAGCCTGCTGCAGGGTCAGGGGCACTGAGTGTGGCATTGTGTGCATGGGACCTTTTGAAGGAGGTCCCCATTATCTTCATTACCTCCACCATAGTTTGGCCTCAGGTCAAACAACAGGGAGGGAACACAGCCCCACCCATCAACAGAAAATTGGATTAAAGATTTATGGAGCATGGCCCCACTCAATAGAACAGACCCAGTTTCTACCTCAGTCAGTCTCTGCCATCAGGAAGCTTCCATAAGTCTCTTATTCTTATCCAAGAGGGCAGACAGAATGAAAACCATAATCACAGACAACTAATCAAGCTGATCACATGGACCACAGCCTTGTCTAAGTCAATGAAACTATGAGCCATGCCGTGTAGGGCCATCCAAGACACATGGGTCATGGTGGAGAGTTCTGACAAAATGTGGTCCACTGGAGAAGGGAAGGGCAAACCACTTCAATATTCTTGCCTTGAGAACCTCATGAACAGTCAGTCAGTTCAGTCGTGTCTGACTCTTTGCAACCCCATGAATCGCAGCACGCCAGGCCTCCCTGTCCATCACCAGCTTCCAGAGTTCCCTCAAATTCAAGTCCATCGAGTTGGTGATGCCATCCAGCCATCTGATCCTCTGTCATCCCGTTTTCTTCCTGCCCCCAATCCCTCAAAAGGCAAAAAGATAGGACACTAAAAGATGAACTCCCCTGGTCGGTAGGTGCCCAATGTGCTACTGGAGATCAGTGGAGAAATAACTCCAGAAAGAATGAAGAGATGGAGCTAAAGCAAAAACAACACCCAGTTGTGGATGTGACTGGTGATGGAAGTAAAGTCCAGTGCTGTAAAGAGCAATATTGCTTCGGAACCTGGAATGTTAAGTCCATGAACCAAGGCAAATTGGAAGTGGTCAAATAGGAGATGGCAAGAGTGAATATCGACATTTTAGGAATCAGTGAACCAAAATGGACTGGAATGGGTGAATTTAACTCAGATGACCATTCTATCTACTACTGTGTGCAAGAATCCCTTAGAAGAAATGGAGTAGCAATCATAGTCAGCAAGAGTCTGAAATGCAGTACCTGGATGCAATCTCAAAAACGACAGAATGATCTCTGTTCGTTTCCAAGGCAAACCATTCAATATCACAGTAATCCAAGTCTATGCCCCACCAGTAATGTTGAAGAAGCTGAAGTTGAGTGGTGCTATGAAGACCTACAAGACCTTCTAGAACTAACACCCCAAAAAGATGTCCTTTTCATTATAGGGGACTAGAATGCGAAAGTAGGAAGTCAGGAGATGTCTGGAGTAACAGGCAAATTTGGCCTTGGAGTACAAAATGAAGTAGGTCAAAGGCTAATAGAGTTTTGCCAAGAGAATGCAATGGTCATAGCAAACACCCTCTTCCTACAACACAAGAGAAGACTTATACATGGACATCACCAGATGGTCAATACTGAAATCAGATTAATTATATTCTTTGCAGCCAGAGATGGAGAAGCTCTATACATTCAGCAAAAACAAGACTGGGAGCTGACTGTGGCTCAGATTGTGAAGTCTTTATTGCCAAAGAAAGAAAGTGAAGTTGCTCAGTTGTGTCCAACTCTCTGCGACCCCATGGACTGTAGCCTACCAGGCTCCTCCGTCTATGGGATTCTCCAGGCAAAAGTACTGGAGTGGGTTGCCATTTCCTTCTCCAGGGGATCTTCCCAACCCTGGGATTGAATCCAGGTCTGCATTGCAGGCAGATGCTTTGCCATCTAAGCCACCAGGAAAGCCCAATTCAGACTTAAATTGAAGAAAGTAGGGAAAACCACTAGACCCTTCAGGTATGACTTCAGTCAGTTCCCTTACAATTATATAGTGGAAGTGAGAAATAGATTTAAGGGATTAGATCTGATACAGTGCCTGAAGAACTATGGATGGGGGTTTGTGACATTGTACAGGATGCAGTGATCAAGACCATCCCCAAGAAAAACATATGCAAAAAGGCCAAATGGTTGTCTGAGGAGGCCTTACAAATAGCTGAGAAAAGAGAAGTGAAAGGTAAAGGAGAAAAGGAGAGATATTGCCATTTGAATACAGAGTTCAAAGAATAGCAAGGAAAGATAAGAAAGCCTTCTTTAGTGATCAATACAAAGAAATAGAGGAAAACAACAGAATGGGAAAGACTAGAGATCTCTTCAAGAAAATTAGAGATACCAAGGGAACATTTCATGCACAGATGGGCACAATAAAGGACAGAAATGGTATGGACCTAACAGAAGCAGAAGATATTAAGAAGAGGTAGCAAGAATAAACAGAATAACTGCACATAAAAGATCTTCATGACCCAGATAACCACAATGGTGTGATTACTCACCTTGAGCCAGACATCCTCGAATGTGAAATCAAGTGGGCCTTAGAAAGCATCACTAAGAACAAAGCTAGTGGCGGTGATGTAATTCCAGTTGAGCTGTTTCAAATCATAAAAGATGATGCTATTAAAGTGTTGCACTCAGTATGGCAGCAAATTTGGAAAACTCAGCAGTGTCCACAGACTGGAAAAGGTCAGTTTTCATTCCAATCCCAAAGAAAGGCAATGCCAAAGAATGCTCAAACTAACACACAATTGCACTCATCTCACACGCTAGTAAAGTAATGCTCAAAATTCTCCAAGCCAGGCTTCAGCAATACGTGAACCGTGAACTTCCTGATGTTCAAGCTGGTTTTAGAAAAGGCAGAGGAACCAGAGATCAAATTGCCAACATTTGTTGGATCATTGAAAAAGCAAGAGAGTTCATCTACTTCTGCTTTATTGACTGTGCCAAAGCCTTTGACTGTGTGGATCACTACAAACTATGGAAAATTCTTAAAGAGATGGGAATACCAGACAATCTTACCTGCATCATGATAAATCTGTATGCAGGTCAAGAAGCAAGAATTAGAACTGGACATGGAACAGCAGACTGTTTCCAAATAGGAAAATGAGTACATCAAGGCTGTATATTGTCACTGTGCTTATTTAACTTATATGCAGAGTACATCATGCAAAATGCCAGGCTGGATGAAGTACAAGCTGGAATCAAGATTGCCGGGAGAATATCAATAACTTCAGATATGCAAATGACACCACACTTCTGGCAGAAAGCAAAGAAGAACTAAAGAGCCTCTTGATTAAAGTGAAAGAGGAGAGTGAAAAAGTTGGCTTAAAGCTTAACATTCAGAAAACTAAGATCATGGCATCCCGTCCCATCACTTCACGGCAAATAGCTGGGGAAAGAACGGAAACAGTGACTGACTTTATTTTTTGGGCTCCAAAATCACTGCAGATGGTGACTGCAGCCATGAAGTTAAAAGACCCTTGCTCCTTGAAAGAAAAGCTATGATCAACCTAGACAGCATATTAAAAAGCACAGACATTACTTTGCCAACAAAGGTCCATCTAGTCAAGGCTATGGTTTTTCCAGCAGTCATGTATGAATGTGAGAGTTGGACCATAAAGAAGGCTGAGTGTGGAAGAATTGATGCTTTTAAACTGTGGTGTTGGAGAAGACTCTTGAGGGTCCCTTGGACTTCAAGGAGATCCAACCAGTCAACCCTAAAGGAAATCAGTCCTGAATATTCATTAGAAGGACTGATGTTAAAGCTGAAACTCCAATACTTTGGCCACCTGATGTGAAGAGCTGACTCATTGGAAAAGGCCCTGATGCTGGGAAGGATTGAAGGCGTGAGGAGAAGGGGACGACAGAGGATAAGATGGTTGGATGGCATCACCGACTTGATGGACATGAGTTTGAGCAAGCTCTGGGAGTTGGTGATGGACAGGGAAGCCTGGCGTGCTGCAGTCCATGGGGTCGCAAAGAGTCTTATACAACTGAGTGACTAAATGAGTGAGCTGATACTTTGAGGATAGGAAATTTCGTTTTCATAATTTCTCTTCATCAGATCCAGAAGCAAGATACCCAGACAGTGCCACTGGGTAGGCAAATGGGAGGTTGTTGGAACTTCAAAATTTTCCAAATTCACACGAGTGCTGTCTCACTATGTGTGTCTTATACTAAGAGATAGGGTTATATAACCTTTGTCAGTTATTCATAATATGACATTCAGAGGACGTTTAAAATCAAACACCTAAAGAGAGATAATAAATTGTTTTTAAATTATACCTTATGTCCAAATAACACTTTTTTTTTTTTAGGACTTCTGAGGGCATTTTTAAAGAATTCTGAAGTCATTGTCTTGACGATTCTTTCTCTATTTGGATTTTTGATAGGACAACTGGCCTACAATTTTGTTGAGGTAACTTACATACGATAAACTAGAGGATAGACTAAAGATCAAAGACCAAAAACAAGGTCAACTCATGTCCCCATTCCTGAATGAATGGATTTTTTTTAATGTGAATAGCTACTGAGAAAAGTTTATCTGGTATTAAAATTTTTGAAAATGAAAAACCATCCAAGAAAGGAAACATGAATTAGAGAGACTTAAAATAGTACTTTGAAAGTGAGTAAATCTAATTGCCCTCTTGGATTCTTCACCATCTGCCTTTGGTCCTTGCTCTTGTATCCTTTCTCTGTACATACAACTGGACTCTCTCATGTTATAGTCTTCCATACCTGCAGGGACTCTAGTTACAAAAGGCTCAGTTACTGTCGTGATGAATTATGATTACTCTTTTCTAATTGCACTTACATGATTGCATGTAAGTGCAAAACATGCATCCTACAAAAGATTACTTAGATCTAAGAAAAACTTTGTTAATTTATTGACACAATTTTAAATGTATAGCAGCAGAGTAATGAATAAGCAATTTGAATCCACTCATTTTTTATTAAAAACAAAATGGAGACAGTGCTTGTATCTGTTAAGGATTATAAAGTTCAGTTCAGTTCAGTCGCTCAGTCGTGTCCGACTCTTGCAACCCCATGGACTGCAGCATTCTAGGCTTCCCTGTCCATCACCAACTCCCAGAGCTTGCTCAAACTCATGTCCATCAAATCGGTGATGCCATCCAACCATCTTATCCTCTGTCGTCCCCTTCTCCTCACGCCTTCAATCCTTCCCAGCATCAGGGCCTTTTCCAATGAGTCAGTGCTTCACATCAGGTGGCCAAAGTATTGGAGTTTCAGCTTCAGCATCAGTCCTTCCAATGAATATTCAGGACTGATTTCCTTTAGGGTTGACTAGTTGGATCTCCTTGCAGTCCAAGGGACTCTCAAGAGTTTTCTCCAACACCACAGTTTAAAAGCATCAATTCTTCCACACTCAGCCTTCTTTATGGTCCAACTCTCAGATTCATACATGACTGCTGGCAAAACCATAGCCTTGACTAGACGGACCTTTATTGGCAAAGAAATGTCTGTGCTTTTTAATATGCTGTCTAGGTTGGTGATAACTTTTCGTCCAAGGAGTAAACGTCTTTTAATTTCATGGCTGCAGTCACCATCTGCAGTGATTTTGGAGTCCCCCCAAATAAAGTCTGTCACTGTTACCATTGTTTCCTCATCTATTTGCCATGAAGTGATGGGACCAGATGCCATGATCTTCATTTTTTGAATGTTGAGTTTTAAGCCAGCTCTTTCATTCTCTTCTTTTGCTTTCAAGAGGCTCTTAAGTTCTTCTTTGCTTTTTGTCAAAAAGATGGTGTCATCTGTGTATCTGAGGTTATTGGTATTTCTCCTGGCAATCTTGATTCCAGCTTGTACTTCATCCAGCCTGGCATTTTGCATGATGTACTCTGCATATAAGTTAAATAAACAGGGTGACAATATACAGCCTTGACGTACTCCTTTCCCAATTTGGAACTAATCCATTGTTCCATGTCCGGTTCTAGCTGGACATGGAACAACGGATTAGTTGTTCCATGCTTCTTGTCCTACATACAGGTTTCTGAGGAGACAGGTAAGGTGCTCTGGTGTTCGCATTTCTTTAAGAATTTTCCACAGTTTGTTGTGATCCACACAGTCAAAGGCTTTGACGTAGTCAATAAAGCAGAAGTAGATGTTTTTCTGGAATTCTGTTGCTTTTTTGATGATCCAACAGATGTTGGCAATTTCATCTCTGGTTCCTGTGCCTTTTCTAAATCCAGCTTGAACATCTGAAAGTTCACAGTTCACAGTACTATTGAAGCCTGGCTTGGAGAATTGAGTATTTTGAGCATGTAGGATTGTAAAAGCCTCTTGTTATTCTTTGAAACACTACCACTACAACTGTCATCTTTTGAGTGTTAACTGTGTGCCAGATTCCCTTTTAAGTTCTTTGGTTTTTAAATTTTAATAATTTATTAACTTACTGTGCATCCTAAATCACTTCATCGTGTCTCTTTGCAACCCTATGGTCCATAGCTCATCAGGCTCCTCTGTCCATTTGATTCTTCAGGCAAGAAAACTGGAGTGAGTTGCCATGCCCTCCTCCCAGGGTTCAAACCCACATTTCTTTCTCTTTTTTTAATATAAATTTATTTATTTTAATTGAAGGTTAATTACTTTACAATATTGTATTGGTTTTGCCATACATTGGCATGAATCTGCCACGAGTGTACATGTGTTCCCCATCCTGAACCCCCTTCCCACCTCCCTCCCCATACCATCACTCTGGGTCATCCCAGTGCACTAGACCCAAGCATCCTGTATCCTGCATCGAACCTGGACTGGCGATTCATTTCATATATAATAATATACATGTTTCAATGCCATTCTCCCAAATCATCCCACCCTCCCTCTCCCACAGAGGCCAACAGACTGTTCTATACATCTGTGTCTCTTTTGCTGTCTCGCATACTAGGTTATCGTTACCATCTTTCTAAATTCCATATATATGCGTTAGTATACTGTATTGGTGTTTTTCTTTCTGGCTTACTTCACTCTGTATAATAGGCTCCAGTTTCTTCTACCTCATTAGAACTGATTCAAATGTATTCTTTTTAATGGCTGAGTAATACTCCATTGTGTATATGTACCACAGCTTTCTTATCCATTCATCTGCTGATGGACATCTAGGTTGCTTCCATGTCCTGGCTATTATAAACAGTGGTGCGATGAACATTGGGGTACACGTGTCTCTTTCAATTCTGGTTTCCTCAGTGTGTATGCCCAGTAGTGGGATTGCTGGGTCATAAGGCAGTTCTATTTTCAGTTTTTTAAGGAGTCTCCACACTGTTCTCCATAGTGGCTGTACTAGTTTGCATTCCCACCAACAGTGTAAGAGGGTTCCCTTTTCTCCACACCCTCTCCAGCATTTATTGCTTGTAGACTTTTGGATAGCAGCCATTCTGACTGGCGTGAAATGGTACCTCATTGTGCAAACCCACATTTCTTAACGTCTCCTTCCTGGCAGGCAGATCCTTTACCACTAGTCCCACCTATGAAACCTGTATTAACTTATTAACTCTTGAATTAATTAATTTATCCTCAGAGCAATCCAATGAAAGTAGGTACTCTATTCCCATTTTACTGATGAGGAAACTGAGGCACAGAGATGTTAAGTGGTGAAGATTAAACTGTTAATTGGGCCAAAGACTTTTTAGGATATATTTACGGCACTTCAGTCATTGTTTCTGTGTTTTCTATTCATTTGTATATAACCTTCATGATTTGCATCCTATGTATACAATCTATACTATTATCCATATATTATTTTTATCTACTTAATTCACTGAAATATTTTAAAATCCTAAGCAAATGTCTGTGAAATCACAAGTACCCATGCAAAGGTCTTTCTCCCACTCTTACACAAATGAAAATAATTACCTAACGGTCAAATAAAAAAGTACCACCTAAAATCATCTCAGGGGTAACCAGTGATGAAGTACCATTTTTGAAAACACTGATTAGTTACCACAAGCAATATTTACGTAGCCTAAAGTCACACATATTTCTGGTGAATAGAGGACTATGCATTTATCTCATGTCGATGGTTAGATCAAGAAATCTACCACAAGACTCCCAGGACTGGCATTGTAGATTATCTTTCATTAGTTACAAATTGGAATATTGTAAAATTCATATTAATTGGCAGATCATCAACCTAATTTCTAATACTTCAAAATGGTAACAAAGTAACTTTTTTTGGCCTTTGTTTATTTAGATGCACCAAGTCGTCTACCCTCTTCTAAGAACATCAAGTTTTTCACTTTATTGTTATTTTTCACCTTTAATTATATTTATGGCTGCTTTGGATGTGGACTTCTATATACTCAAGAATGTGTTTTGGCAGGTAAGAACACATTTTAAGACAAAGTATGGTCCATTATTCCTTACTCATGTTGACAGAGAATCTGTCTAGAGAGATTAGTAATTCATCAATCTCACATTAATATTTCACCAATCTCACATTTTTAGTTGACTCTTTTTGCTGTTCAGAATCACTAATTAAAGAGAGTTGAGGGGAGGGAGAAGGAATAAATATTTGCTGATCTGTAAATAAGATTAGTTACTGTGACTAAGGCACTGAGTTAATATCATCTCCATTTCACATATAAGCCGACTATAGTTCAGAGGTCACAAGACTGACCAATGGCAAAGCCTGGGTCCAAACCCACCTCTGACTGCCTCTCAGCTGTGTCTGTAGACTTGTCCATTTTAACTGCTATGGTTGTTTTATTTATGCCTTCCTCTTTTTTTGTTAATCATGCTTGCCAGATTATTTTCCTTTTCAAACAGTTTTATTTTCTTTAATTTTATTCTGTACTTTTTCTAATATCTTGAGCTAGGTATTAGTTGATTGACTTTTAGCTTCTTTTATTGTTGTTATTTTGTGCATTTAAAGTTTGAAGTTTTCTGCTAATAACTTTTTAGCTTCACCCCACATGTTTAAGTCTTTAGTGTTTTCACTCAGCAATAAAAAAGAAACAGAATATTGATAAGTAGAATATGGAAGAATTTCAGATGTATTATGATAAGAGACGGAGAAGGCAATGGCAACACACTCCTGTATTCTTGCCTGGAAAATCCCATGGATGGAGGAGCCTGGTGGGCTGCAGTCCATGGGGTGGCTCCGAGTGGGACATGACTGAGTGACTTCACTTTCACTTTTCACTTTCATGCATTGGAGAAGGAAATGGCAACCCACTCCAGTGTTCTTGCCTGGAGAATCCCAGGGATGGGGGAGCCTGTTGGGCTGCAGTCTATGGGGTTGCACAGAGTCAGACACGACTGAAGTGACCTACCAGCGGCAGCAGCAGCATGATAAGAGAAAGAAACCAGGCTAGAAGGGTACCTGTGGAATAATATAATTCCGTACATAGACCTTCCTTCTAGCAAAGGCAAAACAGTACTTTGGAAAACAGATCACTGGTTGCCAGGGAGCAGGATGAGTGAAGAAAGTGGCAGAATGAAGAAATCTTTTAGTGTGTTGGCTCTGTTTTGTTTTTTCATTGTGACCATGTTCACTTGACTACATGCATTTGTCAAAACTCATATAACTATACAGTCAGAGAGTGAATTTTACTGTACATAAGTTAAAGATAAACTTTTTAAAGATCAAAAGAAATAGATTTGTATTTATCTGTCCCATGTGATTTTGTACTTTTAGTTTATAATGCTTTTCCTTTGCTTTTCCTCATTCTTTTTCCCTTTCTCAGTCAATTGATTCAATTTTCTGTATTTTTAAAAAATTTTTTTTCTTTATTCTTTTTTTTCCCCTTCTGCTGGTTTAAAAGTTTTGCATTCTGTTGCTCTTTTTAAGGCAGGCATTGTTGATTGCCCGTCCCTTTCTTTCTCAATAATGGAGTGACTTACTGTATGTATAGTATGGTAGTGGGCCAAGTGTGAAATAGTGCTACATTTCCTGGCATCCCTGACAGGTGTGGTAGTGTTAGAAACCTATCAGGCAACGAAATGTACACAACATTTTGCTAACTGTGGATTTTTCCTGAAAGCCCTTAATAAGGGGACCAAGTCAACTGACATGTAGTTTTCATCCATTGTTGCCTGCCTGGAGCCCTGTAGATCATCACTGTGGAAACAAGGAAATGCTTTGTATGGAAGCAAGAAAAATTTGCACTCCATCTTAGAGCATTTTGATGTGGAAAACTATTAATCTTGAATAGCAACAAGAAAGATGGGTGCATTGGTCTTCTCATAGTCAGGTAGAATCATTTGAAAGGGATGGTTTCGTGGAGGCAGGTAAACTAGAATACCTTTTAAAGTTATCTTCCTGAGTCATTGTATAAAATATATAGCAAAATCTGATTCTTACATGAATAAATGGAGTCATGCCATGCTTAGGTGTTAAATTTAATACTATATTGTGAATTGGTTTCGCAGGTCTTCTTAACCGGATTAATTAGCTTTGCTACAACATTCATCATAATTGGATATGTGGTTCTGAAATTCAATAAATATTCATGGGATTTGCAGTCTTGCCTCCTCTTTAGCATGGCCCTTGGCATTACAGATCCTATTTATTCTGTGAATTCACTGAAAACTGTTGGTATGTTGGATTTATTTCTCTCTCTTATTTTGAAGATATGAGGATAAATTTCCTTTTGATAATATGCTTGAGTGAATTGTGCATCCAGCAGAGTAGCCATTTTATGCTGTTTTTCTTGGAGATGGAGTATGCAAAGTCAATAAAGCAACCCAGGACCTGGGATAAATGATCTCAAATAATTTTTTTCAAGGAGAAAATGTTATCTTTCTAGAAGGTGATTAAAATTGGTATTCAGCTCCATTCCATTGAGTTCTAAGCCACAGGCTAGAGATTTGGCACTATATCTTTGCAGCACTTTTCTAAGTCCTGGGTTCTTCTTGTTAGAAAGGCCTTTATTTTAAAGCAGCTAACTTTGGGCAGGTGAGAGAGGGAGCTTATTTAGAAGAAATGAGGTGAAAGTATACTCTAGCAAATACGTTATTCAGTAAAAGCTTATTCCCAAGAGGGCTAGGGGTTCTGCACTACTTGCCATATTATTTGGTAAAAGATAATTTCACTCTGAAATATCTGTTGTTATGTTTTATTAACACAGCAGTAAAAAGCACATAACATGGTTAGATGCTGTTATTTCTGATTTTGACTCAGAAATATTTAATTAACCAGTTTTAAGGTTTCAGTTGTATTTAGTGGAAATATATCACCTTATGATTAGGGTGGGACACCTAGTTTCTGGCAGGTGATATCCCCTTCTATACACATTTATACTTACAGTTGAGGAAACATAAAAGGTTTTGACACTTTTGATGGTGATATAAATTGTTGCCAGATATTTTTCAAAGAGTCTGACCCTATCTTCTTTTTCTCTCTCATTTTTTCCTGTAGGTGCAATATTTTTCTGTCTTTTCTCCATCTGTTTTTCTCTCTAAGCCATTTGTATTTGCCACTTGTTTTATTCACCTCATTATCTTGCTGCTCCCCTTTCTGCAATCTCTTAATTGTAAGAGGCTCTAATAAACTATATTTATTGCAGTTTCTATATTCAAAAATTTTTTCAAAAAGAGAGTAGAAAGTCTTCTGTTTCTTTACAAGAAAACTATTAAAGGTATTTGACTCTTAGTTGATATTTTCTTTATGCCAGTTATACTCAGATGGTACATAGTTCTGGGTTCTATGATGTCTTTACCTTTGTGTGGATTAGATAAGAAGGATCCTCTATCTAATTGTTGTAATACATTATCTTTTTTAAGGAAAAAAATATATTTTTTGCCATGTGCCTAAAATTGCCAGAATAATATACAAAACTGCAGTTCCTACAGTGTGAGTGTTTCTTCATTTGATGTGGTGCTCTGGAGCACTGTGAAATCTGCACAGTCTGAGTCTGAGGTGGACTGACTCACTGAAAAAAATAATGGATGTTCACATACAAGTTAAAAGGAACCTGTCTATTACCTATTTTAAAAGAACGTAAAGGCTCAAACAGTTTTTACTTTAAAATGAATCTGGACTGGGAGCTTGTAAAGGGATAAAATACAAAGTTTTAGTATGATCTCAGTTTAAGTAAAAGGAATTATATGCTTTGAAAAAGCCTTTAACATTCAAATGGTTTTATCTGGGTCATGGAATTACAGATGATTTTCTGTTTTATTATTCCCTTTAAAAAATTTTACAGTGAATTAATAAAGTTAGTTCACATTAAGCCAATAAAAATGTGGGGAGTAATTCTTGTGGTATTTTACTATTAAAAATAACTATACATCAAATTCAAAACTTTATGCAATAAACCTTATGCTCTGTTTGCTCCTGGTTGACTTATTGAATCTGAGGGAAGAATTAAAGGATTTCTTCACCAGCTAAATCAAATGTGCCAATAATCTTCAAACCTGTTTAACCAGTATTTTGTGTCTTCTGTCATAGTCAAAATTAATAGCAAGTAGTAGTATAAGATAATTATAATTTACCTTGCCTTTTATTTTCTTTGCTTTCTAAAGAAAGCAAATTAGAATTGGCTACAATAATGAGGCACAAAGAAAAGAAATAAACAGCCCGAATACTGATCCATAATCAGGCACTGAGTTATCAGAAATTCTGTATTATCCTGGTATCTATCCTATCTTTCAGAGGGTTTTTGTAAAGGTAGACAGATTCTTTATAATCTGATATTTCATATACTCAGATCAAACACTGGAAAGCAGAGATCTGCTCTCTTTTCAACTATGCATAGTGTCTTAGAAATAGAAATAATGAGAACCCTCAGCTATATATTTTTAATTATTTTGTGTTTCAAAATATCAAAGGGAAAAAAATAGAATCTTCATCAGATCATTTCTGCTTGCATTAAAAAAGTATCATTTAATGTGATCAGTTTGGATTTTAGTGCAATGAAATGTATTTAATAGCTGCTTTTAAAAAAACTATGTAGTTGTATAATTCTTTCTATATTATTTTGTATTTACATTAGGCTCCATAATGCACCACTGTGTGTCATATGTTCTTAAATTTGAGTTTATGCTTTTAAGTAAAAGAAGTCCAGGGCTGGCCTGCAATTCCATGAAATCATTGAGGACACTGGATTCCTCTATATAACTCCTGTAGTTAAGATGGAGTAACAGGATCAGGTCTGTGAAGGATGGGTGCTGGAGAAGAGTTGGTTGATGACATGTTTTAAGTTGACCAAGATGAAAAGGGAACGTATTTCCCAAGGACAGAAAAGGCTCTGAGGTATATGAGAGGGTAATGATGACAAAATACTAGTTAATATATGTTGAGTGTTGACTATGTGACAATCACCATACTTAGTATTATATACTTTCTTCATTTTTGTGCTCACAGTAGCACTTTTTGGTTAGTACTATGGAAGGCAGAATAACTTAGTGTTTTGGCTAGTAGATGCGGAAGTTATAACCCCACCTCTACCCCTTACCAACTATATGCATGTGTGCTAAATCGCTTCAGTCATGTCCAACTCTGTGTAACCCTATGGACTGCAGCCTGCCTGGCTCCTCTGCCCATGGGATTCTCCAGGCAAGAATACTGGAGTGGGTTGCTATGCCCGCTTCCAGGGGATCTTCCCTACCCAGGGATCAAACCCAAGTCTCTTGTGTCCCCTGCACTGGCAGGAAGGTTCTTTACCACTGGTGTCACCTGGGAAGCCCCTACCAATTCTGTGATCTTGGGCAAATATCCTAAGCTATATTTACCTCAGTTTTCTCATCAGTAAATGAGGGTAATAACAGTTTATACCTCATGAAGTTGTTAATGAGTAATCAATGAGATTATGTAAATCTTAGAGAATTGCTATTCCTATTGAAGTACTTCAAAAGTAGATAACTGAGGCTCTCCACAGTCTTAATTTAACAAAGATTCAGAATTGGACTTGAATTTAAAATCTCCACTGTTAATGCCATCACTGTTGATTTAGTTTCAGGTAAACAACATTATATGTCTTTTAATTAGTATTCTTATTTGAAATGTGTCTTTAACACTTAACTTGAATTTAATTTGTATCTTTATTAAAGTTTTAGAGTTAAATGATATATTAGTAAATTTGCTAATAAATTTACTACTCACTCAGTTCAGTCGCTCAGTTGGGTCTGACTTTTTGTGACCCCGTGGACTGCAGCACACCAGGATTCCCTGTCCATCACCAACTCCCAGAGCTTGATCAAACTCATTTCCATTAAGACAGTGATGCCATCCAACCATCTCATCCTCTGTCGCCGTTCTCCTCCCACCTTCAATCTTTCCCAGCATCTGGGCCTTTTCCAATGAGTCAGTGCTTTGCATCAGGTGGCCAAAGTATTGGGGTTTCAACTTCATCATCAGTCCTTCCAGTGAACAATCAGGACTTATTTCCTTTAGGATTGACTGTTTTGATCTCCTTGCAGTCCAAGGGACTCTCAAGAGTCTTCTCCAACACCATAGTTCAAAAGCATCAATTCTTCGGTGCTCAGCTTTCTTTATGGTCCAACTCTCACATCTATACATGACTACTGGAAAAACCATAGCTTTGATTAGACAGACCTTTGTTGGCAAAGTAATGTCTCTGCTTTTTAATATGCTGTCTAGGTTGGTCATAGCTTTTCTTCCAAGGAGCAAGGGTCTTTTAATTTCATGGCTGCAGTCACCATCTTCAGTGATTTTGGAGCCCAAGAAAATAAAGTCTGTCACTGTTTCCATTGTTTCCACATCTATTTGCCATGAAGTAATGGGACCGGATGCCATGATCTTTGTTTTTTGAATGTTGAGTGATTTCATTAATATTTGCTATATAAATAAATATCTTTGTTAAATTAAAAAATATGGAGTAACAATGACTAGACTTACCTTTCTGCCTGAGCCAACTAAAAAGCCAGACAAAATATATGAAAATGAAAAATAGTTCTCAGATAATGGACATCAGGCCATGCGGGACAGTAATACTCAAGAAAGGAAAAAAGAAGTATGTTCTTGATTGTCCTTACCATAGCTTATTACCTGGAGAGAGTTTCTAGGTCTTTGTGCAGGGAAAGGTAACCTAGGTGGAGCTTGGTAGTTTCTTTGAGTTGAGGAGACCTAGAGTTGGGAGTCCAGGAAGGCCAAAGCAGTTAAAGTTCATGGGGCAAATTGCTGCAGG
Source organism: Bos indicus (assembly GCF_029378745.1). Taxonomy (NCBI): domain Eukaryota; kingdom Metazoa; phylum Chordata; class Mammalia; order Artiodactyla; family Bovidae; genus Bos; species Bos indicus. The sequence continues at coordinate 55,831,514 of NC_091775.1, read as the reverse complement.
AATGAAAGCTGTACTGAAGAAGGAATTTTGAGAGCTACCCACTTGAGTCTTTGGGTGAGTGAGTGCTCATTAGTGCATGCATGTGAAGAAGCTGCACAATGCTGGGAATGAAAACACTCAAAGGATTAAAGGGAAAAATCCCTTTCATGTTCACTACAGCCAAAGTGGAAAACCATCATAATTTGTAGGACATCAGGTAAAGGACTCAGAAGGTTATTGCTTGAGTATCGGGGAAAATTAACCTTTGACTAAAGGCTGCTCTGGCCCTACCTAACAAATCTAAAAAACAAGCCTCAAAAGGGTCAAATTCTTTCAAAGTAACAACTGCATTACAAAGCAAAGCTCAAGAATATGAGACTACAAAAACATATAGCACCTAATTAGGTAATACATACAGTTATGTTATCTTAATAAAAAATTGGAAGACATGCAAAGAAGCTGAAAAAATGGCCCATAAAGAGTACATAAACAAGTAGAAATAGACCTAGCAATGCTGTAGATGGTAGACTCATTTAGTTCAGTTCAGTTCAGTTCAGTCGCTCAATTGTGTCCGACTCTTTGTGACCCCATGAATCGCAGCACGCCAGGCCTCCCTGTCCATCACCAACTCCCAGAGTTCACTCAGACTCACGTCCATCGAGTCAGTGATGCAATCCAGCCATCTCATTCTCTGTCATCCCCTTCTCCTCCTGCCCCCAATCCCTCCCAGCATCAGAGTCTTTTCCAATGAGTCACCTCTTCACATGAGGTGGCCAAAGTACTGGAGTTTCAGCTTTAGCATCATTCCTTCCAAAGAAGTCTCAGGGCTGATCTCCTTCAGGATGGACTGGTTGGATCTCCTTGCAGTCCAAGGGACTCTCAAGGGTCTTCTCCAACACCACAGTTCAAAAGCATCAATTCTTCGGTGCTCAGCTTTCTTCACAGTCCAACTCTCACATCCATACATGACCATAGGAAGAACCGTAGCCTTGACTAGATGGACTTTGTTGGCAAAGTAATGTCTCTGCTTTTGAATATGCTATCTAGGTTGGTCATAACTTTCCTTCCAAGGAGTAAGCGTCTTTCAATTTCATGGCTGCAGGCACCATCTGCAGTGATTTTGGAGCCCAGAAAAATAAACTCTGACACTGTTTCCACTGTTTCCCCATTAGACTCAACAAATATATTAAGACACTTGTAACTATATTCCATTGGTTCAAAAAGTTAGAAAAAGATTGAGTATGGGGTAGAATTGCTCCTGTCAGCTTAAGAGAGCCAATTTTTAAATCAATAAGAATTTTGCAAGCCCGTGGTTAAACTTTTGGTAGCTTTGAGTTAGTTATGGTAGGAGTGTTTACATATGAAGCTGGCAAATGCTACAAATCAGCACAAATCAGGCCTTTTTTAATTTTGGAAAGCTGGTTTATCAGTACACCACTGGGCATGGTAGATATAAAAGAGACCTTAAATAAAATTTCTAGAGATGAAACCCACAATGTCTGAGATGAAAAATACACTGGATGGAATTAACGTCAGATTAGACAAAGCATAAGAAAGAATTAGTGAACTTAAAGTTCAAAGCTCAGTCGCATCCGACTCTTTATGACCCCATCGACTGTAGCCTGCCAGGCTCCTCTGTCCATTGGATTTTCCAGGCAGTATGGATTTTTCATACTGGAGTGGGTTTCCATTTAGTGAACTTAAAGAAGTAGTAATAAAAACTATCCAAGATGGGCTTCCCAGGTGGCACTAGTGGTAAAGAACCTCCCTACCAATGCAGGAGACATAAGAAATGCAGGGTCAATCCTTGGATCAAGAAGATTCTCCTGGAGGAGTGTATGGCAACTTACTCCACTATTCTACCTGGAGAATCCCATGGAAAGAGGAGCCTGGCAGGCTACAGTCCATAGGGTCACAGTCAGTCAGACACGACTGAGGCGACTTAGCATGTACAAGATGAAGCACAGATGGAAGAAGGCTGAGAGAATAAGCAGAACGTTAGTGAGCTGTGGGGCAACTTCAGTGCCTATATTAAGACACAAGTTCCTAAAAGGAGAGAAAAGAAAGCAACAAAAACTATTTGAAGAAATAATGGATGAAAAATTTCTAAATTTGATGAGAACTATAAAGCCACAGACTCAGGAAGCTCAGCAAACTCCAAGCCCAAGAAATACAATTGAAAACTATACCATGGCACATAAAAATCAAATTCCTAAACACCAGTGTCAAGAGAAACTTTCAAAGGTAGCCAGAGGAAAAAGACGCATTATATACAGAGACACAAAGCTAATAATGATAAAGGACTTCTCTTCAGAAACATTGCAAGCCAAAATATGGTATGTAACACTTTTAAAATCCTGAAAGAAAAAATACTGCCAGCTTAAAATCCTCAGTGAAAATATCTTTCAAAAGTAAAGGAGAAATAAAGAGTTAAATATAAAAGCTGAAAAAATTTATCACTAACAGACCTGCACTACAAAAATGTTAAGTCCTTCAGGCTGAAAGAAAATGGAACCAGATGGAAAATTTCATCTGCAAAAAAGAATGGAAAGCACCATAATTTTAAACCGATGGGAAAATATGACTTTTTCTTATTTTTACTCTTTTAAAAAGATAATATTTAAAGCAAAAATGGTTGCTGTCTATTGTGGGGTTTATTTATCTGTTCCTCCCCTTTGTGTATGGCATCCATCGTCAGTATTACAAGTTGACTGCTAAAGTTCCAGCTATCATTCCATATTTCAGGCAGGAAACGGAAGAACAAGGGATGGAAAGATGTTCCTTTCAGCCAAGTCACCTCTCCCTCCAAGGAGTTTCCCAAAAGTTCCACTCAGTGACTTCCACTTAAATGTCAGTGGCCACTCTTAGAAGCCCAGGAGTTGGGGAACAGTTGTCATTTAGCTGAGCACATTGCCACCGTGAGTAAAACCAGTCTTGTTACCAAGAACAGAGGATAGATACTAGATGGGCAGGTACCAATCACTATCATCCTTCTTACAAGTTGCATAACAGTGGGCAGTTGTATTTTCTATCAAACTGTTGGTAAATGTTAAATGTCAATAAAATTTTATGTTTAATTTTAAAATACCAGCCTTATTGATATGTAACCCACACATCATAAAATTTAGCCTTTTAAATTATAAAATTCAGTGGTCTTTAGTAGATTTACAGTTATGCAAGCATCTTCACTACTTAATTTTAGAACATTTTCACTAACCTCAAAAGAAATTTCATGCCTGTTGGCAGTCATTCATTCTCATTCCCTCATCCCCCAAGTTCCTGGCAACCAGTGTTCTATTTTCTGTCTATGAATCTGCATATTCTGGACATTTCACATAAATCAAACCATACAATATGTGATTTCTGTGTCTGGCTTCTTTCACTTTGTAATTTTTTAAAGATTCATCTATGTTGTAACATGTATCAGTCAGTACTCCCTTCCTTTTTGTGGCTGAGTAATATTCCATTATGGCACCCCACTCCAGTACTCTTGCCTGGAAAATCCCATGGATGGAGGAGTCTGGTGGGCTGCAGTCCATGGGGTCGCTAGGAATCAGACATGACTGAGTGACTTCACTTTCATGCATTGGAGGAGGAAATGGCAACCCACTCCAGTATTCTTGCCTGGAGAATCCCAGGGACAGGGGAGCCTGGTGGGCTGCCGTCTATGGGGTCGCACAGAGTCGGACACGACTGAAGCGACTTAGCAGCAGCAGCAGCAATATTCCCTTATAGGGATAGATCACCTATAGATGGACTGTCCATGTACAAATTTTTGTGTGGACGTATGTCTTCAGCTCTTTTGGGTGTATGTCTAGGAGCAGAATTGCTAAGTCATATTTTATACTTATTTCTAAAATGTGGTTCTTTTGGAGTCTAACGATTCATCTTTATTCAAGCTAAATGTAGTGACCTGAGAAGTGCTTTGTCTCAGTTTGAAGTTCTAGTATGCTTTGAGGCAGTGGACATTTCAGGATGTGCCATCACCATGTTCCTTTGCCATTGGAGATACAGAAGGCACAATGGAGAAGTTAAAAAATGGTGATTGTGATTATCTTACAGATCCATCACAGTAATGACTGCCTTCTTTTTTTTTTTTTCTAGCATATTCCTTCTCTTCTGTGTCTGTATTTCCTGTGAAAGAGCATCATTATCATGTACCGTACTAAATTATGTTTTTCCATTTCCAGGCATTTCTAAGATGTATACTGATATCATTAGAGGAGAATCAATGATCATCTGTGGCTTCACATCCATTTTTTTTGCAATTTTTAAGACAGGCATACTTCAAATGTCCAACTTTAGAGGTAAGAGCATTATTTTTCTCTATTTATTTATTTATTTATTTTTAAAATTTTGGCTATCCTCCATGGCATGTGGGACTTCAGTTCCCTGGCTGGGAATTGAACCCATGCCCCCTGCATTGTAAGGTGGAGTTTTAACTGCTGGATCACTATTGAAGTCCCATCTGTGTATTTTCTAAAATCATTCTTATGTAGTCCTTTTTAATTCATACCAAAATTAAAATATATTCAAGATGTCTTAACTTTGCCGCTTCCCCTATTCTTTACTTATGGACCAATTAAAATAGTATATCAGGTAAGAAGAAAATAACTGCCACTGAGTGTTTCCTTAGATTAGAGGGGAAAGTTGTGAAAGAAATGATTTCATATCTCTCAACATGCATCGCACAACAGGAAGAAACAACACTGTAAAGCATTTATCCTCCAATTAAAAAAAAAAACGTGGCTTGGTCCTGAGTTTGAGTCTGAGGGTGAAAGTAGTACCGTGGAGTCAGGTTCTAGAAGTGATAATGAGCAGAAGTGCAAACAGGCTGCAGGTTGGTGGGGATCCTGAGCATGGTGTGCTTGGCCCTGACGTAGTTTGTAAAAAAATATATATATATTTAAATATATTTTGGCTCATTGTTCACTCACCAGGTGAGTTTTTCACATTTATCGGTTCAGTTCAGTCACTCAGTCGTGTCCACCTCTTTGCGACCCCACAGACTGCAGCACACCAAGCTTCCCTGTCCATCACCAACTCACATTTATGCTCTTTGCCTGACTCCTGACAGCATTTGAGTCTGCTGTCCTCAGATAAGCAAACCTCAAGCTGCAGACTGTGGGGTAAATGTATCCCCAGAAAGCCTCTTTTGCCAGGCTTTCATGGGAAACTTCCATCTGCTGAAGAACAAGGTTCTCACTCAAAATCTCAAGAGCAAACCGATGGGCATTGCCCAAATGCAATTAATAAAAGAAAAAAATTATATTTCACCTTTCTTTTTTCTTATTTCCTTTTTCTAGAGTTACATGTAATCATGGGCCTCACCTTGGACATTTTGGGGAGCATAGCATGTGGATATTGGTGTGCAAGGATCATTCAGTTTATATTGACTGACCTGTTCAGCAATACACTGACCAATATAATTTTTTGCATCTCAATGGTGTACATGACTTTCTACATTGGTAAGACAGAAACAGATACAAAAATTCCATCCTTGATGTGTATTTTGTGTTTTTAAATTTTCCCTTGTTCTTGAATCCAGCTTCCTCCCAACAGCTTTTCTGCTTTTTTTTTTTTTAATGTGGCTCTTTTGTGTGGCTTGTCATACTATCTTTCTTCCACCTCTAGCTCTTTCCTGGATTGTCTTAACATCCCCTAAATTTCAACTCCATGTTCCTTCTCTTGCATTCCTCCTCCATGTGGTTACTCTCTTATTCTTTTTTTAACTCTACCCTTTGACCTTACCTTTATTCCCTGGCAGTCCCCTGGAAGAGGAAACAGACCTGAGCCAATTTCTGCTCTGACCCTTAGCAACCCATCTCTAAAATGAGAAAGCTAGGAGAGAAGCTCCTGAGATCTTTTCCAGTTCAGCAGTACCCATTCAGTGGGTACCAGGTTGAGGGGACCGTAGAAATGGTGGCCCTTACCTGACGCTAGGAGGCAGGAAAGGAGTTGGAGAAATCAGGTATATCTACCTCTGGAAGAAAAGCAGGACAGAGGACTAATCACAGGAATCGGAGTACCTAATGCTGGGAGACGTTCAAACAGTCCTCTTCTAGTTTAGTCCAGTGAGCTTGGGAACTAAAGTTTTTACCCCATTAACTGAGGTAACCAGTCCCCCAAAGCCATAGTAACTATGGCAAAAACACAGCCAAATCCTGCTTCTCCTCTTAGCTCACACAGTGGAGCAATTCCATCCATGAAAGGCCTCAGGTATCAAGAGGTTAATTACTCCTCTTTTCACCTCCACTTACCAAACAGCACTGCTTTCTCTACGATAAAGTGCTACCTATTGTTGCTCACCACTCCAAATCAGTAAAATTACAGAACAACATTCACTGAAAATTCATTTCCTTGCTCTCTTCATTTTTCTCCTCCCTTATGTCCCTGTTATGAATGCCTTAAGTGCCTGAAGAAATAAAGTTAATTTAATATTTCCTTTTTTCCCACCTTGGACCGTAAGTTCCTTGAGACAGAGCTGTCTCTTATCCATCTTTATATTTATTATCTTTTCTATGTTCCCCGAGTCAAGCCCAATGCTCACCATAGGCCCAAATAATTAAACACATGTTGGTTGAATAAACTATTAGTCGTTAAAGAGCTTGAAAGTTAGGCAGAGTTCACTTCAAACCAGAGCTTTACGATTTATTAGCTTGGTAACTTTGGAATATTACTTAACCTCTTTAAACTTCAGTTAGTTCCTCATCTATAAACGTGATCTAATACAGCCTAATTTAGAGGGGCACGCCAGGTGTAGTGAGGTAGTGTGTGTCGTGTGACTCACTTATGCTGGCGTCCTGGAGGTAACTTTGACCGGCTCACGAGAGCTGACTGTTCACATCTCTTCCCAGCACTTTATTCAAGTGACATAACGTGGGTGTAGCTTGAAATAGGCCATAGTGGGACCATGGAAATTGGCAGACACAGTCAATTTTTTTTTTTTTTTTTTTACCACCCAGACTGCTGCTGATAAACATTTACCAGCATGCCACTGGGCTCAAGGTAGGGCAGCCAATAAATGGTGATTCCTTTCCCCTTTCCTCCTAATTCACGTAGGTGCTCTCGGTCAAGTGCTTGAGAGGTCTGGAGTAGATGCTCCCTCACTTGCTCTCAGAAGGAATCTGCTACAAAGCCTTGATCTTGGACCCCTAGCCTCCAGGCTGTGAGATAATACATTCTTGTTGAAGACACTTTGGTAACAGCCCTAGGAAATGAATGCCCATTCCCTCATCCATAACACTTTTTATGCTTCAGGAATTAAAAACAATTTTCTGGCCATTCTCCCCTCTTATACTTAATCAGATCCTGACAACAAAAGTCAGGAACAGACAGTTCTAAGGAGAAGTTGCATTGCCAGAAAGCTAGACATAGATAAAATTTTTATTTACACATTCTCTAATGTGACATTTCTGTCTTATTATCTAATTTTATTTTTTTTCTTCACTAACGAACACATTGTTAACTGGCTTGAATCCAGGGAGTGTCTGATTGAGGTCCAAACCTCATCTCTTTGAAGCACATGTAGTAATTTCCATTTTTAAATCCACAGTACTTGGGGTTTTGGAAAAAACCTGTGTCAGCACATTTGTTCTTTTTTCTTTTCTTTTTTTTTTTTTCTCCAATGAGTCAACTCTTCGCATGAGGTGGCCAAAGTACTGGAGTTTCAGCTTTAGCATCATTCCTTCCAGAGAAATCCCAGGGCTGATCTCCTTCAGAATGGACTGGTTGGATCTCCAGTTGGACTATGAAGAAGGCTGAGTGCAGAAGAATTGATGGTTTTGAACTGTGGTGTTGGAGAAGACTCTTGAGAGTCCCTTGGACTGCAAGGAGATCCAACCAGTCTATTTGTTCTTTTTTCATAAAATAAAATAGTCAGGAAATTGCACAGACATTGCCACATAGACAAGACACATTGGAACATTGTTGGTTGACAGGTAGTATGGCTAAGAATGTTAATATATCAGCCCACGGAAAAAATTTTAGTCTTGGGACCCCATGAACTGTATCTTGCCAGGTGCCTCTGTCTGTGGGATTCTCCAGGCAAGAATAGTGGAATGGGTTGCCAATTCCTTCTCCAGGGGATCTTCCCGACCCAGGAATCGAACCTAGGTCTCCTACATTGCAGGCAAATTCTATACTGACTAAGCTATGAGGAAAGCCCCAAAAGTGCAAGTATTAGTCACTCAGTCGTGTCCGACTCTGTGACCCCATGGTCTGTCCATGGAATTCTCCGGGCAAGAATACTGGAGTGGGTTGCCATTCCCTTCTCCAGGGGATCTTCCTACCCAGGGATCGAACTCAGTCTCCTGCATTGCAGGCAGATTCTTTACCATCTAAGCTACCAGGGAAACCCTAGTGTATAAAAGGCACTTTAAGAGAGTCATCGTATAATTCATGTAAGATGATGGGTTGTGTGTAAGTCTAGGCCAGAGGTACAGGAAGAGAGGTAAGATGATGGGTTGTGTGTATAAGTCTAGACCAGAGGTACAGCAAGAGTGGTGGTGAGAGGGGTCTGTTAGAGCAGAAGGAATATTTTATCAAGTGGCATTGGTCAGAATTTCTGGTGAATGGAAACACCTTTAAGTCAGTTTTATTGTTTTAAAATAATGCGTTCCTTTCTTAACCTGTGCCAAGGCTGATTGTTCTCACTCTTTTTTTATGTCATTGGTCTAGGCTGTAACTTCAGTCATGACCCTAACATTTTCTTGTTGGGAAACATCCATTCCTGAATCCTGTTGTTTTTAGGAAACAAAATCCCTTTGATTCTCCTATTAGGAGGACCTTCACTTTTTCTAAACCAGAGAGAGTTTGGGAGAGAGTCTGAGAGAGAGAGCCACTTTCCTGTGGCATCAATTTCCTGTGATGGTTTCTTACAACTGAATGAGAAAAACTTTACAACTCTATTTTTAACAACTTGGGTTTATGCTGATGAAAATTACTTTATGACATGTTCTGTGACTCTCTCCCTGCTTGTACATTTAAAGTACTATTTAAAGTAATAACATTTGTAATTTTCAAAAGACTTTGTTTTTCTAATTTTAAAACTAATACATGTTCCATGTAGAATTTTGGAAAAAATCTGAAAAGTCAAAGAAGAAATCACCCATAAATTTACCAATGATACATTTTGTTATATGTACTTAGTTTTCAAAAAATACATATGTACATAGATGTATTAATGTATGCATTTACACTATACATTCTTGTTACATTGGGATTATGCTAAATAATATCAGTTTAAAAATGAAGTTACTTAGTGGTTTCCTTGTAGCAGATGTTTCTTCTAAGTAGTGACTGTTATTTAAAAAAACTATAAGCTTTTAAATCCCATAGTTTGAGTTATAGGAAGTTGGAAATAAGATTTTGAGGAATAATTTTCCTATTATCACAGTCCCTAATACTGCTGGTTTATTGTCGTTGGTTATTTATGCTAAATTCAGTTAAATAAATAGGTTAAAAGAAATCTAAAGTGGCTTTAAGTGATTAGATAAATCAAAAGAATAATATAATCCTCTTCAAATTAATAAACAGTAAAGTGAACATTAAAAATAATAATGCAATAATAATGATGACCATTTATCCCTTGTTTTAAAAGTATGCCAAGCACTTTTCATGTAATCTGATTTTATTCTCACAATTCTGTGAGGCATTATTCGTTTACACTCATTCTACAGATACAGGGACACTAATGGAGAAAGGCGAGGTGACATTCCCAGAGCAACCAGCTCTGCCCTGCTTAAAGGGCTTCCACTCTGATCTTGCATGTACTTTCCCTTCCTTCTGTCTGACATTTATAATGTGCTATTTGAAGGCTCTGTAACCTTCAGGACTGTTGGTATTGATGGTGTTCAACCATTCTTCATAGTTGATTTTCCTGCCTCAGACTGCATTGACACATTTGTTTAGAGCCCAGGGAACTACATAGGGGTGCCTATATTGCAAAAAACAGTAGGCTTGAGGACCTGCAGTCACCAAGAAAGCACTGAGCTTGGGCCACAACCCCTAGGACATGCAGCACAGAGTCCTTGAGGTGCTGGGGAGAGGCTGTTAAACTTATTTTTCATTAGCTCTTTCCTCAAGGATGGTCTATGGCAGGGGTTGGCAAACTATAGCCAAATATGCCTATTAGTTTTGCATTGCCTATGAGCTAAGGATGGTTTTTACATTAAAAAAAAAACCCAAATAAAAATATTTTGCAGTATGCAAAAATTATTTGCAGTTAAAATTTCAATGTCCATTATTTATTGGGTGCTCATTTGTCATGTATTACCTGTGGCTGCTTATGTACTAGAACAGCTGAGGTGAATAGTAGCAACTAGGACCATGTGACCTGCAAATACTAAATATTTACCATATGATCCTTCACAGAGAAAGTTTGTCAATCCCCAATCTAAGTATTAGGCCAATCCCTTTAAGCAACTTTCTAAGAAATTCAATTACTGACTGTTTTAAATTTCCCAGTTCATCACTCAAGAGAAGTAGCTCCGTGTACAGATTTGAACACGACTAATTTTATTCTTTTTTTTTCTCCTCAGTGGAATTTTGGGGAATGTCAGGTACAGTTGCTTTAGCCACTGTAGGACTAAATTTAGATTCCTTAAGCTTTAAACCGAGGATCAAGTTGATAATTACTAAGTAAGTCTCATATTTTGTACTTGGTATAGGTCTCATAGAAGTTTAGTGCTTAAATGCCTTCATAAAAATAATAAAATTTCTTTTTATAACTTTTCTATCTTTTAATTTTTAATTTTACTGCCAGTCATATTTGAAAAGAACTTAAGTTACCAATGATTATTGACATTCCTATTATGAATTGATATTCCTATTATGAATAATGTAATATCAGTGGCTCAGAGATCATAGTACTTCTTCTAACTCTTTGATAAAAATTGAATTGTGAGAAGTTTAAAAACTACTTTATTCCTTTGTTTTCTACATAACATACCTGAATGACAGTATCATAGTACGAAAAGAGCTGGGAAAAGAAAAGTAGCAGAAAGGTGCAATACCAGCAAACTCTAATCTAGCTTTACCTATGGTGTAATAAGGATATATGTGGACAGAGTAAAAGCCATTTGCCTGTCTTCTCCGACAAATGCATTAGCTGTTCTCTGAGCAGCTGTGCTAAATTATAGAATTGTCTCAGAATTATTTCATACCAATTCATAGTCTAGTGTATAAATTCTTACATTGGATGAAAGCCAGTGTTGAAATGAGAAAAATAAGCCATTATCCTGAGTTTTCCTGTGAAGATTTGTTGCTTTAATATAAAGGACTATTTTTTTGTTCTGGAATTATGTCCTTCATACTTCTTAGATGTTTAAAATGTCATTTCTCTCATGAAATTCCAGTCATGGAAGATGGTACTTTTTAAAAAAATTACTCTGCAAACTTTTTAAAAAATGGCCTCTGTAGCTTATTTTAGTCTTGTGTATATGTGATTGACACTTTATTGATTTTCAAAAACCAGAAGCTTAGTAATAACTAGTTCATAGAACATATCCTTTTTGTCTGAATTTTGGACCATTTTCTGAGCTCAGTCATGTTATCTGTCAGCATCATTATAAATTACTCATTCTATTCATTCAATTGTTTATTCTTTTATGTATTCAACCAGGCCTTTCTTATTATCTCCTATGGCCTGGACATTGTATCCTAGGTTTGGGGCTTTGAAAATAAGTCCCTTCTCAGAAGACACTCATTGTTAAATGATGGATGTGTTTATTTAAGAGACTATGAATAAGTATAAATAATTATATCTTTATTGGAGAAGGCAATGGCAACCCACTCCAGTACTCTTGCCTGGAAAATCTCATGGGCGGAGGAGCCTGGTAGGCTGCAGTCCCTGGGGTTGCTGTGAGTTGGACACGACTGAGCAGCTTCGCTTTCACTTTTCACTTTCATGCATTGGAGAAGGAAATGGCAACCCACTCCAGTGTTATTGCCTGGAGAATCCCAGGGACGGGGGATTCTGGTGGGCTCCCGTCTATGGGGTCGCACAGAGTCCGACACGACTGAAGCGACTCAGCAGCAGCAGCAGCAGGAGCAGCAGCAGGATCTTACTATATGTAAGGCATTTCTTAAGGTCCTATGGAGACATTTAAAAAATTCTTCTACTCAGTCAGTTATTCCATCATTTCTGAATTTTGATAAAACTAAGCTGTGGGGTTTGAGGTCCCACTTATACCCTTTTCTGTTAGGAGATCTGAATCAACTGAGTCAAGTGACAGGAGTCAGGTAGAGAATTGGACTGTCTGCTTGATTGGAGTAATGCTGTATCAGAGAACATGGTTTCTATTTGCAGCTAAAATGAAGCTTCCTAATGCTTCTTTCCCAGTGTAGATCTTGAGGCTTACCTATAGGGAGGCTGGTTTGTGGGTCAGACAGACGGTCATCCAGTCCTCTGAAAGGGGAGGTCTGAATAGAGGGGTTCAAGAAGGGGCAGGACTTGAGATCTGACTGTACAAGTCAGACCTGGCCCAGACCCAGGTGTGATACCACATGGAGCCAGAGCAGCCCCACACCCTAAGCACTGAATCTTTGGAGGTGGGGCTAGATGCGTATATTTTTGTTTTTGTTTTTTTTAAGGTTTTTTTTTTTTTTTGATGTGGACCATTTTTAAAGTCTTTATTGAATTTGTTACAACGTTGCTTCTGTTTTACGTTTTGGTTTTTTGGCTGCGAGATGTGGGTTCTTAGCTCCCAGACCAGGAATCGAAACCCATACCCTCTGCCCTAGGAGAAATCCTAACCGCTGGAAGGCCAGGGAAGTCACAAGACATGTAGATTTTTGGAAAGCAATTTGAGTGGTTCTAATGTGCTTCTCTGCTTGAGAACCATAGTGTTGTAGATGACTGGGACTGTGGGGACTCAGAGGAGTATCATGTCCAGCGAGTGTGCTGAGGATATTTTTCCTGAAGAGTATGGGGTTGGAGTCAGCCTCACAACATCTTTAGGAATTTGGTAGATGAGAAATCAGAGGAGACCTTCAAGATAAGGGCATGAGTGTGCCCATATGACCCAGCAATCCCGCTACTTAGGCATATGTTCTGAGGAAACCAAAATTGAAAAAGACACAGGTACCCCAATGTTCATTGCAGCACTATTAACAATAGCTAGAACATGGAACTAACCTACATGTCCACTGACAGATGAATCGATAAAGAAGCTGTGGTACATATATACAATGGAATGCTGCTGCTGCTGCTGCTAAGTCGCTTCAGTCGTGTCCGACTCTGTGCGACCCCATAGACGGCAGCCCACCAGGCTTCCCCGTCCCCAGGATTCTCCAGGCAAGAACACTGGAGTGAGTTGCTATTTCCTTCTCCAATGCATGAAAGTGAAAAGTGAAAGTGAAGTCGCTCAGTCATGTCCGACTCTAGCGACCCCATGGACTGCAGCCCACCAGCCTTCTCCGTCCATGGGATTTTCCAAACAAAAGTACTGGAGTGGGGTGCCATACTCAGCCATAAAAAGGAATGCATTTGAGTCAGTTCTAATGAGCCTATTATACAGTGTGAAGTAAGTCAGAAAGAGAAAATAAATATCATATACTGATGCATATATATGGTATCTGAAAAGATGGTACTGATGAGTTTTTTTTCAGGGCAGCAATGGAGAAACAGACATAGAAAACAGACCTATGGACCTGGGGAAAGTGGAGGAGGGAGAGGGTAGGATGTATGGAGAGAGTAACAGAAATTTACATTACCATATGTAAAAGAGATAACCAATGGGAATTTGCTGTATGACTTAGGGAACTCAAACAGGTGCTCTGTGACAATCTAGAAGGGTAGGATGGGGAGGGAGATGGAAGGGAGGTTTGGAAGGGAGGGGACATGGGTGTACCTATGGATGATTCTTATTGATGTATGACAGAAAACCACAGAATTCTGTAAAGCAATTATCCTTCAGTTAAAAAAATAAATTAAAAAAAAAAAGATAAGGCGTGAGTGTGCCTGCTCAGTCACTCAGTCATGTCCAACTCTTTGTGACCCTGTGATCTGTAGCCTGCCAGGTTCCTCTCTCCATGGGATTCTCCAGACAAGAATACTGGATAAAGGACTTTCATGCAAATCACCAAGGGAAAAGTAGTGCAGAGCATGTTGAGGGGATCCAGTCAGCTATTACAAAGTCAGGGTTAACCAGACAGGGGGCTCCTTGCAGCAGCCTCAGCTGTGATTTCAGTCATGCGTCTGACATGGATATGCTGCCAACTCATCTCAGCAAAATCGCCACATCACCAACTTGGTGGGAGGTGAAATCTTTATTTTTCTGCCTTGATCTTACTACTCTGCTGCGAGAGAGGAAGCCCACAGATATTGGTGCGATCAGGGTAATGGGAATATGAAACAATATATTTTAGTTCCAACAAAATACTTTTAATGAAATTCATTAATTTTTATTTCAGTTCAGTTCAGTCGCTCAGTTGTGTCCAACTCTTTGTGACCCCATGAATCGCAGCATGCCAGGCCTCCCTGTCCATCACCATCTCCCGGAGTTCATTCAAACTCACGTCCATCGAGTCAGTGATGCCATCCAGCCATCTCATCCTCTGTCGTTCCCCTCTTCCTCCTGCCCCCAATCCCTCCTAGTTTATTTATAATGTTTATTAATATCAATATAATACAATGTAGTGACTCAATATTTTTATAGTTTTTACTCCATTTAAAGTTATTATAAAATGATGGCTATATTTTCCTGTGCTATATATCTTTTTTGCTTATTTATTTTATACATAGTAGTTTTTATCTCTTAATCCCTTACTCCTATCTTGCTCTTCTTTTTCCCCACTGGTAACCACTAGTTTGTCCTCTATGTCTGTGAATCTGATTCCAACAAAATAGTTTTTAAATGTTGATAGTAGCGGTGATGGAGGCAAAGACCTCTACTAAGACAAGAATGGTAGATATGTGATAGATGCTTTTATGTGAAAAGGAAACTTTTTTTTTTTTTTAAAAGCACATCCCTTAAAGTGTGATTTCCTTTCCATTTATCCTAGGTTTCTAATAATGTTTTCATGTATATTCCAACATTTAATATACACTTTCTTTGGCATCGTAATTGGATGTGGAGAAGTCAGATATTTTCAATTTCACACTGTAGTTTTCATGTTTATCTTATTTGTAACAGTGAATTTTGTAAGGTAAGGATTATAATTTAAAGTTTGCTTACTGGACTCAGGTTCTCAAGTCCAGAATTAGAATTGAGAAGTGGGTTATAGCAAAAGGAGCTATGGACATGCAGTCAGGAAACCTGTATTGTTGTCAAGGTCCTGACAATAGCTTGCTGTGGAACTGAGGGAAAGTCTATTTACTCTTCAAGGTTTCATCTGTAAAAAGAGAAGGGGCAGAACAGCAGCATCAGCAGAACCCATGAGCTTGATAGAGATGCAAATTCATGAGCCCATCTCATTTAACTGATTTGAATCTCTGGAGATAAGATGCAGGGAACTGTTTCAACATGTTTAAGTGTGAGCACCCCAGGAACCAGATTAATGGCTTCTAACATTTTGTTGACTTCATCATCATTTATTATTGTCATAACTATGATAAAGCCATTTATTTAACATTAAACTGTGCCTAGTATGTCACAAGAAAATAAAGTGTGTCACAGTTTCCATTGTTTCCCCATCTATTTGCTGTGAAATGATGGGACCAGCTGCCATGATCTTAGTTTTTTGAATGTTGAGTTTAAGCCAGGTTTTTCACTCTCCTCTTTCACCTTCATCAAGAGGCTCTTTAGTTCCTCTTCGCTTTATGCTGTAAAGAGACTTATTGAGAAAAATGTTTTGGAGATGGTGAGTCAAACAAAGGCCTGGATGTCATAATCATTGCTAGCATGTGTTAAGTGCGGACCACCATCATTCTAAGCCCTATGAATGTTACTTCATTTAGTTGAATCTTCATGAAAGTCCTTTGAGGCAATTCAGTGATTATTATTTTTCCATTTTACAAATGAAGAAATTGAGGCTTGAAAAGATTAAATAACTTGCTTAAGGTTTCATGGTAATAAAAGTCTAAATTTGAACCTAAGTAGACTGACTCCAGAGCCTTTGCTAAACTGCCTTTCTCTCTTTGATATCAAGAAATAACATTAGTTCTATTTCATCTGGACTCAATGGTATTTTAGAGAAAAATTGTTTAGTAAGGCTGAAAATGTTGCTAATCACTTTGTGAAAAACTTAAATGCAAGGTAGAGGTGCTGTGCTGTGCTAAGTCACTCAGTCATGTCCGACTCTTTGCGACCCCGTGGATTGTAGCCCACCAGGCTCCTCTGTCCATGGGGATTCTCCAGGCAAGAATACTAGAATGGGTTGCCATGCCCTCCTCCAGGGGATCTTCCCAACCCAAGGATCGAACCCAGGTCTCCTGCACTGCAGGTGGATTCTTTACTATCTGAGCCACTGACAAGCTCCTTAGAAGGTCATGGCAGGATTCAGAAATTAGACCAGGAGGACCTGTAGATCATGAAGAATTTGTCCAAATTAATTATATATATTATAGATGGCAAATTGTAGATAACAGGAATCCTCTAAATTGTCTTATGAAATTCATAGCTAAGTGACTGATACACAATATCTTTTTTGAAGCTGAAATATATCAATTGTATTTCTGTTGAAATCTCATTTGAAGGACAATGAGATGCAAGTGGATTACAGATGGAATTTAAATTTTAGCATAGAGTCCTATAGAAAAATAATTTATAGTGAAAGGAGGCAGGAATTGAAATTATTTGTGTGATTTAGTGTATGATTCTTAGGGTGGCTCAGCTGGTAAAGAATCCCCCTGCAATGTGGGAGACCTGGGTTCAATCCCTGGGTTGGGAAGATCCCCTGGAGAAGGGAATGACTACCCACTCCAGTATTCTGGCCTGGAGAACTCCAAGGACTGTATATCCATGGGATTGCAAACAGTCGGACATGACTGAGTGACTTTCACCTTCACTTTCTTGTAGCAGCTCAAAAAAATTTGGTTGAGCTAAATTTATTAAAGTGTCTACAATGATTTTACTTTTTCCTCATGACAGGTCCTCCTGGTCTAATTTCTGAATCCTGTCATGACCTTCCAGGGAGCTTGTCAATGTTATCTGAAGAAGTTTCCTAAGCAGCACACACTAGTATTAATGATAATTTCTTATACTTGTATAGAACTTCTAGCCGTATTTTTCAAGATTTGAGTATTATATGCAAAATTTAGATAGTAGATTTGGTTAGTCCCAGAAAGTTTGAACAACTTATCAATAAACTGGATTGACTTCTCTTTTCTGAAAAAATTTTCATGAAATTTAGTACTTACTACA
Organism: Bos indicus; assembly: GCF_029378745.1. Lineage (NCBI taxonomy): Eukaryota > Metazoa > Chordata > Mammalia > Artiodactyla > Bovidae > Bos > Bos indicus. The sequence goes on along the minus strand of NC_091775.1, from coordinate 55,814,229 downwards.
TAATATCAACCATATTAAAAAAAAAAAAACCCAAAACACATGAATACATAAGGTGTGGTTTAAACTAAATGTTTTTCTTTCAACAGGTTTGTTACTGTTGTGTTAGTGAGCCCTATTCTGATGCATTCAAGTTATGAGTACAACTGGAGGTGGGGAATTGTTATAGCATGGTCTGGAATTAAAGGAGTTTTTAGCTTGCTCTTTGCTCCTGAAGTTCATAATCTGGCTGAACAAAGAGTAGAGTCACCACAGCTGGTAAGAAAAATCATATCCCATGATTATTCATATTTACTCATTTTTATTTTGTAGCAGTTTTCATAGTACCCAGTAATAAAAGCTAACCATTTAAAAAATTAGATTTGGAGAATGCGTTCTTTTAATTAGAAAGGAGCTTATGGAGGAAAGTTTATGTTGATGGTGTGAAAGGGACCAAATATCAAGTAATGGTGATGGCTGTGGGAGTGAGATACACTTGGGATTTGAATTTGGGCCCCACCATTCACAGGTTGAGTGATCTTGGGTGAGTTTTTTATACTTGTGGGACTTCAAGTTGAGGATCACAATGATGCTTAGTAAAACGCTTGACAGCTTAGTAAATGTTCAATAGGTGTTGAACATAAAAATGCTGTTTTTCAAGAGCTGTCAGAAAGTATGAAAAAACCAGTACCCTGTCTAGAGCATTCCAGTTCCTATAGCATCAGAATGAAAACTGAAATGCTTATTAAATATACTAAGAAAAAAAGATTTTATAAATGTTTGAATTAAGGATCTAGTGAATATTTATATCTTTTCAGTTCAGTTCAGTCGCTCAGTCGTGTTCAACTCTTTGCAACCCGTGGACTGCAGCATGCCAGGATTCCCTGTCCATCTCCAACTCCCGGAGTTTACTCAAACTCATGTCCACTGAGTTGGTGATGCCATCCAACCATCTCATGCTCTGTCATCCCTGTCTCCTCCCACCTTCAGTCTTTACCAGCATCAGGGTCTTTTCAAATGAGTCAGTTCTTCACATCAGGTGTCCAAAGTATTCGAGTTCCAGCTTCAGCATCAGTCCTTCCAATGAACACCCAGGACTGATCTCCTTTAGGATGGACTGGTTGGATCTCCTTGCAGTCCAAGGGACTCTCAAGAGTCTTCTCCAACACCACAGTTCAAAAGCATCAATTATTTGGCACTCAGTTTTCTTTGTAGTCCAACTCTCACATCCATACATAACTACTGGAAAAACCATAGCTTTGACTAGATGGACCTTTGTTGGCAAAGTAACGTCTCTGCTTTTTAATATGTTGTCTACATTGATCATAACTTTTCTTCCAAGGAGGAAGCATCTTTTAATGTCATGGCTGCAGTCACTATCTGGAGTGATTTTGAATCCCAAAAAAATAAAGTCAGCCACTGTTTCCACTGTTTCCCCATCTATTTGCCATGAAGTGATGGGACCAGATGCCATGATCTTAGTTTTCTGAATGTTGAGCTTTAAGCCAACTTTTTCACTTTCCTCTTTCACTTTCATCAAGAGGCTCTTTAGTTCTTCTTCACTCTCTGCCATAAGTGTGGTGTCATCTGCAGGTTGTTGATATTTCTCCTGGCAATCTTGATTCCAGCTTGTACTTCATCCATTCAGCCCAGGGTTTCTCATGATGTACTCTGCATAGAAGTTAAATAAGCAGGGTGACAATATACAGCCTTGATGTACTCCTTTTCCTATTTGGAACCAGTCTGTTTTTGTTTCCTGACATGCATACAGATTTCTTAAGAGGCAGGTCAGGTGGTCTGGTATTCCCATCTCTTGAAGAATTTTCCACAGTTTATTGTGATCCACACAGCCAAAGACTTTGACATAGTCAATAAAGCAGAAGTAGATGTTTTTCTGGAACTCTCTTGTTTTTTCGATGATCCAGCGGATGTTGGCAATTTGATCTCTGGTTCCTCTGTCTTTTCTAAATCCAGCTTGAACATCTGGAAGTTCACGGTTCACTGTTGAAGCTGGCTTGGAGAATTTTGAACATTACTTTACTAGCGTGTGAGATGAGCGCAATTGTGTGGTAGTTTGAGCATTCTTTGGCATTACCTTTCTTTGGGATTGGAATGAAACTGACCTTTTCCAGTCCTGTGGCCACTGCTGAGTTTTTCCAAATTTGCTGACATATTGAGAGCAGCACTCTCACAGCATCGTCTTTTAGGATTTGAAATAGCTCAACTGGAATTCCATCACCTCCACTAGCTTTGTTCGTAGTGATGCTTCCTAAAGCCCACTCAACTTCACACTCCAGGATGTTTGGCTCTAGGTGAGTGATCACAATATCCTGATCATCTGGCTCATGAAGATCTTTTTTGTATAGTTCTTCTGTGTATTCTTGCTACTTCCTCTTAATATCTTCTGCTTCTGTTAGGTCCATACCATTTCTGTCCTTTATTGAGCCCATCTTAGCATGAAAAGATGCATAGTATCTTTCCCTTGGTATCCCTCTATCACTTGAAGAGATCTCTAGTCTTTTCCATTCTATTGTTTTCCTCTATTTCTTTGCATTGATCACTGAGGAAGGCTTTCTTATCTCTCCTTGCTGTTCTTTGGAACTCAGCATTCAAATGGATATATCTTTCCTTTTCTCCTCTGCTTTTTACTTCTCTTCACAGCTATTTGTAAGGCCTCCTCAGACAACCATTTTGCCTTTCTTTTTATTGGGGATGGTCTTGATCCCTGCCTCCTGTGCAATGTCACGAACCTCCGTCCATAGTTTTTCAGGCACTCTGTCTATCAGATCTAATCCCTTGAATCTATTTCTCACTTCCACTGTATAATGGTAAGGGATTTAATTTAGGTCATACCTGAATTGTCTAGTGGTTTTCCCCATTTTCTTCAATTTAAGTCTGAATTTGGCAGTAAGGAGTTCGTGATCTGAGCCACAGTCAGCTCCAGTCTTGTCTTTGCTGACTGTATAGGGCTTCTCCGTCTTTGGCTGCAGAGAATTTAATTAATCTGATTTCAGTGTTGACCATCTGGTGATGTCCATGTGTAGTCTTCTCTTGTGCTGTTGGAAGAGGGTGTTTGCTATGACTGGTTCGTTCTCTTGGCAAAGCTCTATTAGCCTTTACCCTGCTTCATTCTGTACTCCAAGGCCAAACTTGCCTGTTACTCCAGGTATTTCTTGACTCCCTACTTTGGATTCCAGTCCCCTATCATGAAAAGGACATCTTTTTTGGGTGTTAGTTCTAGAAGGTCTTGTAGGTTCTTCACAGAACTGTTCAACTTCAGCTTTTTCAGCATTATTGTTTGGGGCATAGACTTGGTTTACTGTGATACTGAATGGTTTGCCCTAGAAACGAACAGAGATCATTCTGTTGTTTTTGAGATTGTATCCAAGGGCTGCATTTTGAACTCTTTGGTTGAATGTGATGGATACTCCATTTCTTCTAAGGGATTCTTGCCCACAGTAGTGGATAGAATGGTCATCTGAGTTAAATTCACCCATCCCAATCCATTTTAGTTTGCTGATTCCTCAAATGTTGATATTCATTCTTGCCATCTCCTGTTTGACCACTTCCAACTTGCCTTGGTTCATGGACCTAACATTCCAGGTTCTTGTGCAGTATTGCTCTTTACAGCATTGGACTTTACTTCCATCACCAGTCACATCCACAACTGGGTGTTGTTTTTGCTTTGGCTCCGTCTCTTCATTCATTCTTTATGTCGTTTAGGGCTAAATAAAAAATTAATTTCTTAAAAATTTTGGCCTAGGCTACATTATCCACAGTGCAAGACAGAACTTGGTTTCCTTTCTACTCTCTCTCAAAACCTTTTCCCCATGGGCCACCCAGTGGATTTCCAGGCCAGAGGGAAATCAGGCAGTGGCAGCATCAGTGAGATGCCAGGGAAGGTCCAGAGAGCGCAGAACATCTGCTGACAGTGTTAGCGTACCTTGGTATTTGTGACAGTACTCTGTGAGCTCACTGGATAGGTTGTTAGAAGTTTCTAGAAGTCCCAGGATACTCCTGCCACTTCCTGGTGAGATGAATCTCAAACCTACTCCTGGGAAGGCAAAAAGTGCCTAAATAATGTGAATTCAGAACACTACCCATCAGGACTTCCCTGGTGATCCACTGGTTAAGTCTTTACCTTCCAATGCAGGGGGTGTGGGTTCGATCCTTATTCAGAGAGCTGAGATCCCACTTCCACTGGGGCCAAGAAGCCAAAACATAAAACAGAGACAATATTTTAACAAATTCAATAAAGACTTTAAAAATAGTTCATTCCAAAAAAAATTCTTATATAAAGAAAGAGTACTACCCACCTCCCAAGGAACCTTAATCTGGAGGTAAATGTACAGAGTTTTTTGATATTATCCTACTGCAAGTACAGAATTTTCTCTTCTTTGCTCTTTTACTCCTGTCCTAGAAGATCCTAGGAGTACGGTAGTTTTTCAGATGTCTTTTCTGGAAGGAGCAAGTATCACCTCCCTCATCTTGTATGTGAGGAAACCAAAACCAAACAAAAATAGCATGTTAGTGAAAGAACTCAGGTACCCTAACTCCCCAAAGAGAAAGAGCTGATTTTTTAATGGTGCTTTAAAAAATAATGGAGTATCATAATCCTCGCCATCTTTCCTGAGGATTTACACTCCATGTCTGTGGGCATGGTCTGGAAATGCATTTGGAGTCCAAATATACCTGTGGTTTTGCAGAGAGTTTGGATCCTTCTATGTTCCAGAGGAAAAGAATAATGACCAGTATTTGAGTTCCCTCAGTTTTTTTTTGTGCAGGGAATTGGCCTAAAACCAAGACAATGAAATGTTAACTAACATGTGAGTATCATTTTCCAGTGTTTCCCAAATTTGTCTGATGTTATGAATATGTTTGATGCCACCCCAGACCTACAGAGTCAGAATCTGCAGGGAATTAACCTGGGAGTCAGTGTCTTTAAGAAGCACTTCAGGTGCTTATTAAATAAGATTAGTCATTTGGGATATGCTCTCTGAAGACACACTGCTACTAACTCCATGTTTCTGTAAAGGACGTTGAGACTCAGAGTAGTTAAGTTCACTGGCCTCAAATTCCATGGTTAGTAAATGGCAGAGCCAAGATCTACAAATGTGGTTATGCTTCTGTGCGGTGCCTCTCTGAACCCCACTGCAGTTCTTCAGAGCTTCTTATAAGGCTTTATGTAGTAAATGCTTGTGGTAGGTGCAGTTCCCTGTCACTACTGCCTGCTGTTGCTGAACTTCCTGCCCCAAAACAGCCCTTTTGCTTCTTCTTACTTAGCAGAGGTAGGATTTAAAATAAAATTAAAAAAAAAATAAAATAAAATAAAGGAAAGATTCTTGTGAAAAAAAAAAATGTGGATTAAGGTTGAATTTTGTTGGTGATTAACTGAACAATGATTCCCTTTGGAGAACTTATTAATGTGTGTCTGTTTTGTCTTTCAGTTTATATTGTACATACAAGTAATATCCTTAATGACCTTGGGAATAAATTCATACGTGATGACTCGTTTGGCCAAGACATTAGGTAAAGTCTACTTAACCAGGAAGAATAATTCGAATAGATTGTTGAGGGAGAGGGTGGGATGATTTGGGAGAATGGCATTGAAACATGTACAATATCATATAAGAAACTAATTGCCAGTCCAGGTTCGACGCAGGATGCACGGTGCTTGGGGCTGGTGCACTGGGATGACCCAGAGGGATGGTATGGGGAGGGAGGTTGGGGGGGTGGTGGTGGTTCAGGATGGGGAACACGTGTGCACCCCTGGCGGATTCATGTTGATGTATGGCAAAACCAATACCATATTGTAAAGTAATTAGCCTCCAATTAAAATAAATAAATTTAAATTAAAAAAAAAAAGAGGTGAGGAGGGAAGGCCTAGGATGGAATGGTCAGCCCTGAGGCAAAGAACATGGAGCAATGAACTTGAAAAGGAGCTAAGAAGCTTAGCTCAATCCCATTTATAGACTGAAAAACACTCAAATCAACTTTTGTGGTGATTTTAATGTTTTCTGTAACTCACTAAACCTGCCATTTTTGCATCTCTGTCTTTTTCCCAAAGTTATAAAAATTTTTAAAAAACAACAAAGTTTTCAAATTTTGGAATAAAGTATAGAAAAAGAAAAGATTGTTGCTGGAGGTAGGACATTTCTTCTGGAGCTCAAGGAATTGATCATGAAATCACTCAGTTTTCATTCACTCCCTGTTAATAGAAACCACATTAAGAGTGACTTAAACAAGACAGAAGTTGTTTCCCACCACCCCCCATCAGAAAATCAAGAAGAGTGGGATGGTTCTTTTCTACGAGGTTGTCCAGAGATTTCAAATCCTTCTCTTTCATTCCTCCTCTGCTTCCCAGAGTGTTGCTCTTGTCTGCAGGGTAGAAGTGGGCTCACAGTCACAGTTGTCTTCAATCCAGTCAACTAGAAAGGGAAAATGGGGTGGGAGTGATGGTGGTGGTGATGGTGTCAGTGGAGAGTAAGGAGCTTATTTAAAGAAGCTTCCTTCTGCCTCTAGAAGTTGTACATATCATTACCACTCACAGACCATTGGCCAGAACTTAGTCTCATGGGCACACAACAGCGAAGGAAGATGGGAAGTACTATTTTAACTGACTGGTCATGGGCTTAGCCAAAGCATGGAGATTCTATTGGGAAAGAAAGAAGAGAATGAAGGGGAGCCATAAGCAGGCTCTGCCAGAGTTGCCTGTTTCTAGAAAATATGTAAAGCTGTTGATAATAAAATATATAAATATAATAAAATCACAAAAAGGCCCATGATCAATAGAGAAATCAGGATAAGATAATCAGTGGTTTAATGGCAACCCACCCAGTACTCTTGCCTGGAAAATCCCATGGATGAAGGAGCCTGGTAGGCTACAGTCCATGGGGTCGCTAAGAGTCAGACACGACTGAGCGACTTCACTTTGACTTTTCACTATCATGCATTGGAGAAGGAAATGGCAACCCACTCCAGTGCTCTTGCCTGGAGAATCCCAGGGGCGGTGGAGCCTGGTGGGCTGCCGTCTATGGGGTCACACAGAATCGGACACGACTGAAGCGACTTAGCAGCAGTGGAGTCCATGAGGAAAGAGAGGGTGGGGCAGAATTACACAGAGTCTTGGAGGAGTAAGGCCTTAATATCATTCAGTGTCCCATGGCCTGATCCTCAGCTTTGCTGGTGCAGAGACCTGATTTTGTCAGAGTGTCTAGAATTAATCAGATGGCCGGAAATTTACATCTGTTGCACTCCCAGGAGAATAGAGAAGCAGCAGAAAATCAATTTATTAATTTATAATGAGGATGATTTCTGTGTCTAAAATAATTGTGATCATTATTCAGGGTTTTCACCTCTAAATACCAATTTCCTTAATAAATCAAATTGGTAATCAGAAGGTTTTTGGGAAGGTGTGGAACTTGGGAGAGGTTGATGGAAGGGTACTGAGGAAGGAGAGTTCTTATAAATAGAGAAATAGCTTGGTGAATTCAGCTTCTCTGGTTGTTTCTTGCCATAGTTCTGCCCACTCCTGAAACTGTGCCATATCAACACTATAGCAGAGCTTTTTGTGAAAGCTGACCTCAAAGTCCAGGGCTCCAGTATATGAATAGGACTAGGAAATGGGGCAGAGTTTTGGCAGCGCTCCTTCTCCCCCAGTCATGGGGTTTGCTCTTGTTTGCAGTGGAAAGTTGTGCTTGGGCCAGCATGAGCTTGCTACGCTGGAGTGTGAGTGAAGTTAACTCAATCCCTGAAGGTTTGCTTACACCTCCCTTCCCACCAATTTTCATAGGCTTTCAGGGATCCAGACCCACTCTGCTCTCTTGGCTTATGACATGGCATCTGGTTTTCTCCCGTGCTTGTTTGCTTGAGGTTGCTCTTACTCTGATACTCAGAAACAAGTTCAAGAGGTTTTACTATCATGGAAACATTTTTTTCTTCTCCTTTTCTTCCCATACAATTTTTTTTTATTGTATTTACATGAACTGTAAACTTGCAGATATTCAGGCTGGTTTTAGAAAAGGCAGAGGAACCAGAGATCAAATTGCCAGCATCCGCTGGATCATCGAAAAAGCAAGAGAGTTCCAAAAAAACATCTATTTCTGCTTTATTGACTATGCCAGAGCCTTTGACTGTGTGGGTCACAATAAACTGTGGAAAATTCTGAAAGAGATGGGAATACCAGACCACCTGACCTGCCTCTTGAGAAACCTATATGCAGGTCAGGAAGCAACAGTTAGAACTGGACATGGAAGAACAGATTGGTTCCAAATAGGAAAAGGAGTACGTCAAGGCTGTATATTGTCACCCTGCTTATTTAACTTATATGCAGAGTACATCATGAGAAATGCTGGACTGGAAGAAGCACAAGCTGGAATCAAGATTGCCAGGAGAAATATCAATAACCTCAGATATGCAGATGACACCACCCTTATGGCAGAAAGTGAGGAGGAACTAAAACGCCTCTTGATGAAAGTGAAAGAGGAGAGTGAAAAAGTTGGCTTAAAGCTCAACATTCAGAAAACTAAGATCATGGCATCTGGTCCCATCACTTCATGGCAAATAGATGGGGAAACAGTAGAAACAGTGTCAGACTTTATTTTTGGGGCTCCAAAATCACTACAGATGGTGACTGCAGCCATGAAATTAAAAGACGCTTACTCCTTGGAAGGAGGGTTATGACCAACCTAGATAGCATATTCAAAAGCAGAGATATTACTTTCCCAACAAAGGTCCATCTAGTCAAGGCTATGGTTTTTCCTGTGGTAATGTATGGATGTGAGTGTTGGACTGTGAAGAAAGCTGAGCGCCGAAGAATTGATGCTTTTGAACTGTGGTGTTGGAGAAGACCCTTGAGAGTCCCTTGGCCTGCAAGGAGATCCAACCAGTCCATCCTAAAGGAGATCAGTCCTGGGTGTTCATTGAAAGGACTGATGCTAAAGCTGAAACTCCAGTACTTTGGCCACCTGATGCAAAGAGCTGACTCATTTGAGAAGACCCTGATGCTGGGAAAGATTGAAGGCAGGAGGAGAAGGGGACGACAGAGGATGAGATGGCTGGATGGCATCACTGACTCGATGGACGTGAATCTGAGTGAACTCTGGGAGTTGGTGATGGACAGGGAGGCCTGGCGTGCTGTGATTCATGGGGTTGCAAAGAGTCGGACACAACTGAGTGACTGAACTGAACCTCAGAATTTTCATTATGAAACAAATATGTATGGCACATACTTTATCCTCAGAATCGATGCTCATCCTTTCTGGAATTACTCTCATGTTACCATGTAATTAACAAAACTGAATTTTATCAGGAAGAATTTCAAATTAGCTTCTTCCACCTGGTCTAATGCTTTTAAGAGAGCCGTCCTCTGAATCTAGAGCTTGTCAGGCTAAGTGAAGTAAGTCATAAAGAGAAAAACAAATACCATATGATATCACTTATGTGGAATCTAATAAAAATAAGACACACATGAACACATTTATGAAACAAAAACAGGCTTACAGATATAGAGAACAGACTTGTGGTTGCCAGGAGGGAAGGGAGGGAAGGGCTGGGAATTTGGGATTAGCAGACACAAACCTTTACATATAGGATGGATAAACAACAAGGGCCTACTCTATAGCACAGGGAACTATATTCAATGTCCTGTGATAAATCATAATGGAAAAGAATATGTGTGTGTGTGTGTGTGTGTGTGTGTGTGTGTGTGTGTGTGTATGTTTGTATATTAGAGCAAGGCCTCCCTTGTGGCTCAGCTGGTAAAGAATCCGCCTGCAATGCGGGAGACCTGGGTTCGATCCCTGGGTTGGGAAGATCCCCTGGAGAAGGGAAAGGCTACCCACTCCCAGTATTCTGGCCTGGAGAATTTCACTGAACTGTATAGTCCATAGTATCGCAAAGAGTTGTACATGACTGAGCAACTTTCACTCACTCATGTATATATATAACACTATCACTTTGCTGTCCAGCAGAAATTAAACACAACATTGTAAATCAACTATACTTCAATAAAATTTAAAAGAAAGGAGAGAGAGGGAAAGATTCATCCTCATATTCTTCCAGAATCATCTTAAACACAGGAGTTCATTTAAATGTACTGGTACAACCAATCCGTCCCCTCATACCCGTGTTTTCCCAGAGCAACTGGAAAGTGGCTGTTGCTCATCCTAATGGGTGGGATGTAATTACACAAATGAATAAACTTCCTCCTAGTGTGCTCTATGCTATGGGAATTTTAAATCCAAAGCTAACACATGCTAACTCTTTAGCATGCAGTCAAATGCATCTTTGCTGTGGACCGTAGAGAACTGAGAGGGATATGATTTCAAATCTTCTTTAATCCCTGAAAATTTCAAATATCAAACACCACAGGGTCCTGTAGAGAATGCAATAAAGTTAAACTGAAACATTTTAATAACGTTTTAAACTATTTGAGCTCTCATATGCAGTTATGAAGAGATTAACATTTAATTGATGTATAGTTGATTTAGATGTTTTGTTAGTTTCTGCTGTACAGCAAAGTGATTCATTTATACATATGTGTACATTCTTTTTTATATTCTTTTCCATTATGCTTTATCATAGGATGTTTAATGCAGTTCCCTATGCTATACAGTAGAATCTTATTTTTTATTGAGAACAGTTTTATTGAGATGGAATTCTGAGTGTGTAGGCTGAGCTCACTAATTAAATTTCTCCTTTTGGTAAGCAAGCTTGATAGCTGTAACTTCAAATTGATACTTCAGGATGATACAAACTGCCACAAATTTTGGACGTAAAGATTTGTTGGTCAGGAAACGGAGATGTTAAATTGGAGGCATCTCTATTGCAGTGGTCTTTAAATTTTATTATGTATAAGAATCAGTTGGAGAAATTGCTAAAATGAAAATTCTCAGGCCAGTCAGATTCTCCAGACATGGGGCAAAGCCCAGGAATAATTCAACTGGCAATTCTTCTACCTGTAGAAGGTACAGGTAATTTTCCATACTTTGAGAAATACTGACTGGATGACTTGAAATAGTGAGTCATGTTTCTAGCTATAGGAAACAAAAAGAAACTAAGAAAACATTCTTTAGCAGTTGAGTCAGATAAAGTTGAGCTGCACAGCCAAAAGGAATTGGGTATTTGGGTAATTTTCTGGAAAATTTTGGGCAAATAGTTGTCCTTGCTCTAAGCACTATGATTTGGCTCTGCAGGTGATGCCAAGATTTCACTACATCATGTAACATTTCAATTCCCTGTGCATTCTTCACTATTTTATTAAGGTCCTTCCTTTTCTTTGTCATAGATTTGTGTGTCCTTTCCATTCCAAGACAGATGGCCATGCAAAATGCCATTAAGCACATCCAGGAGATGATACAGAGCAGAATAACTTTATTTAAAACAGAAAAACTTTTGACAAATGTTAATTGGACCTTAGTAGAAGAAAAAACAAAGATTGAATACATCATTCCTGTGAGTTGATTCCTGGCAAAAACTAGTCCTTTCCCTTTCTATTTCTTTTGTTTATTATGCAAAACTTGATTCTGCTGGTTATAGGACAGGATACTGAAGAGAGATACATTGACTAGCTTTTTTCTATCAGCCAAAATACTCTGAATTCTGTCTCTGAACAGATATTGGTGATCTGGCCTTATTTGCCAAATACAAGAGAACTGGTGTTTTTACAAATAGGCTGATTGAGTAACTATGAATGGCTTCTGCCAGGGTGATATTTTCCAGCTGGTTGAGGAAGCGAGCGATCTCTCCCTATACAAGTACTATTCAAAAGCAGAAAACACAGGCAGCTTCAGAGAGCAGTCAAACATAGACCGGTTTGGGGAAGAATTTGGTTTCTAAATCTCCCCAAATGAATAGTTACTTCACCACAATTGAAATCAACATTTCTAACATGAGAATGTTTTTCACTTAGACACAGCCCTTCATTTTAGCAATTCTGATTTGAGTTATTGGAATCTTAGTCAAGCAGAGTATTTGACAGCTCCTAATCCTTTTTACTTATTTTTAACTCTGTCTCTGTTCAGACTCCTCATGTTTCCAGTGACAGTAAGGCGAAGGAAGAGTTCCCAACAGATGAAGTTTTAATAGAAGAAGCCCGATTGCATGTAGCTATAATCCAAATAGTTAGTATCCTTCACATAATCTGCTTTTTATTTATGTATTTTATTCTTGCAATGTTTTTAATTCTTACATATGGTTTTCAGATGACTAGAAAAATTTTCACCTTTTGATTGGTTGTTAAACTTTGATTTATTAAAGTTAGAAAAATAAATTTCTAAGGCTTTAAATTCAAGTTACAAACCTTATTCTATTTCTAAGTCTAGCAAATTTTAGCAGTTCATTCTTAGGGAGCCTTTGAATAATATTTTGTGCCATTTACACAATTAAACATCTTCAAATATTTGAAACTGCTTTCACAGATTTAAGTATGTTAGTTCCTTTTATATAAAATGTTCTCAAGTGCTTATTTAACTCTTGTAAATCTAATAAGCTAAAATCTAATGAATTAAACATTCTCTTAAAATATTTAAGATTTAATATTTGAATGTTATAGTGTAAACATAGATTATGAGATAAAATCAAGTTTGAATCAACTTATCAAATTGTACATTTAAAACTAGGGTTTTATCCTAATAGTACAAATTTTATTCAAATTTACAAGTATGTACTTGCTCATTATGCCCGGAATCCTTCCTTTTTATTTTCAATTTAGAATCTATTATGAAGAATTTCTAATGCATACAAAAGTAGATAAAATAGTGTACCAAACCTCCACGTACCTATCACTCAGCCTTCACAAACATCCACACATGACCAGCCTTGCCCCGTCTGCACCCTCAGTCACTCTCTCATCTCCCAGTTTATTTTGAAACAAATCCCAGATGTTATTCAATATATCATTTCATCTGCAAATATTTCAGTATGTATCTTGAAATTTTAAAGTCTTAAAAAACAGTAAAATACTAATATTGTGCCTAAAGATTAATTCCTTAATAACATCAAATATTGGTCAATGATCAGTTTTCCAGTTATCTCATAAATGTGATCAATGCATAGTTCCCGCTTACATCTTTAAATTGCATTTCAATGAAATCATATATTGCAATTAATGAATATGTACTTTGCTTGCATGCGTGCTATCGCTTGAGTTGAATGTGACTCTGCAACCCTATGGACTGCAGCCCACCAGGCTTCTCTGTCCATGGGATTTTCAAGGCAAGAATACCAAAGTGGGTTTTCACACTCTCCTGCAGGGGATCTTCCTGACCCTGGGATCAAACCCACATCTCCTGTGGCTCCTGACTTGCAGGTGGATTCTTTACTGCTGAGCCATCGGGGAAGCCCAGAATATGTAATTTAGGTCTCTTTTAATCTATAAATTCCTCTTTTTTTTTTCCTATTGAAAAAAGGACATATTTCTTCTTAATACAAAAACATTAACACTATATTGATTTAAAAACATTTCTATAGTTAATTTAAAATGTTCTCAGAATTTGGAAGGTTCTTACCCAGAGATATAAAGTATGGTTATGAATTCTTTGTAGAACCAATCTCCTATTGAGAGGTAGTTTCTATATCCCTCCCCATCGTTGAACTTGGGTTGCTCTTGTGACTTGTTTTGACCAGGAATATGTAGCCAAATGACTTTGGGAATGTACTGGAGCCTTGAGGAGAGTTACAACTTCCCCCATCTTCCACTTTGAATACCACCCTGAGATTGTCATGTGAGGAAGCTGGCCTAGCCTTTGAAGGATGAGAGGCATACAGCTGAGAGTCAATACCCTACTACCAGACTTTGCAAATAAAGCCACTTTAATTTAAGGCTTGGGATAGTAGACTCAAACTCTTGATGGTAAGAGATGCAAAGAATCTGTGACCATATAAAATGTACCATGTTCTGCTCACTGGCCACAGATATTTATATCCCTCCTACGGCTTCCCTGATGGCTCAGTGGTAAAAAAACTGCCTGCCAAACGGGAGACATGGGTTCGATCCCTGGGTCAGGAAGATCCCCTGGAGAAGGAGATGGTAACCTACTTCAGTATTCTTGCCTGGGAAATCTCATGAACAGAGGAGCCTGGTAGACTACAGTCCACAGGGTCACAAAGAGTTGGACATGACTTAGCTTTCAGAGGAGGTACAAAGCAAAACACACTCATCTTTTTCTAAGACACTGTATCCCACCCCCAACTCAGATAAGCTTTATCGCATTATGGTAGCAAATTCAAAGTCTGGTATCTCATGATGTTCATTTAGTCTAGGATTGCTCAGGCTCCTTGGTTGTATCTCTTTAAGTATGATTCCTCTTGATACACAGAACAGTGGACTAAAAAGAGAAGTTACTTGTCTCCTCAGCCTCCACCTCTACCACCATCCCTAATCCCAACTTTCAGTGGTAATCAACAGACATTTCCGTTCAAGAAGGAAGAGAACAGGAAGTGTTGATTAATCACTGGTCCTTGGCAGTTCTGAAACCCAGCTGGGCATATGACCTAGTTCTCCTCATTCTATTATCACAGGAGGTAACCCATGTTTGGGCTTCCCATGTGGCACTAGTGGTAAAGAACCCACCTCCCAGTGCAGGAGATGTAAGAGATGAGGGTTTGATCTCTGTGTTGGGAAGATCCCCTGGAAAAGGGAATGGTAACCCACTCCATGCACTGGAGAAGGAAATGGCAACCCACTCCAGTATTCTTGCCTGGAGAATCCCAGGGGCGGTGGAGCCTGGTGGGCTGCTGTCTGTGGGGTCGCACAGAGTCAGACACGACTGAAATGACTTAGCAGCAGCAGCAGCAGCAACCCACTCCAATATTCTTGCCTGGAGAATCCCATGGACAGAGAGGAACCTGGCAGGCACTGTCCATAGGGTCACAAAGAGTTAGACAAGACTGAAGTGACTTAGTATGCATGCATGTAATCATGTTTGTGACAGTGATCTTCTCAGACTGATTTCTGCCATTAGAAATGGAAATTCCCATTCATTTAGAACTCTTTATTGTCTTTTAAGCCCACCCTGACACAATTTCCTTAAAAGCTCTGTGTTTTCAATGAGTCTGATTCTAGTCTATTCTACTCTGTAATTCCTTTTCATACAGACCACATACCAGACAACATGGGTCTGAGAAGCCCTTTAGTCTGCTTGAGAGGGTAAACTAAGCACTACCTTTAACCTCTAAGTGGTCTTATCCAAGGGTCTTGAGCCACAACCTTGACTTGATCTTGAAGCTGAGGCCATATTTTACTGGCAAAACTCTAGATTTGATTTTCATTCCCTTGTATTTTACCACCTGGAGAGACTGCAGATGGAAAATGGGTTTGGGTTTTCAAATCAATCATGGCCTCTTTATATTTTCTGTAATATCTGCTTACAGATTGAACTGTTACCCTTTGGTTTACCTCTCTCTTCTCATACATTATCACATGCTGCTGCTAAGTTGCTTTAGTCGTGTCCGACTCTGCTCGACCCCAAAGACGGCAGCCCACCAGGCTCCCCCGTCCATGAGAGTTTCCAGGCCAGAGTACTGGAGTAGGGTACCATTGCCTTCTCTGATTATCACATGCAGCTAGAGATAAAAACAAATCTTGTATATTAACACATACATGTGGAATCTAGAAAAATGGTACAGATGAGTCATTTCCAAAGCGAGAATAGAGATGCAGATGTAGAGAAACAGACATGTGGACACAGGAGGGGAAAGGGTGGGTGGGACAAATTGGGAAAATGGGATTGACATATATACACTACCATGTATAAAATAGTTAGTGGGAGTCAGCTGTATAGCATGGGAGCTCAGCTTGGTGCTCCATGACAACTTAGACAGGTGAGATAGCAGGTGGAGGTGAGAGGGAGATTGAAGAGAGAGAGGATATATTTATCCTTACGGCTGATTCATGTTGTTGTACAGCAGAAACTAACACAACATTGTAAAGCAATTATATTCCCCCCAAAAGTTTATTTCTAGAATATTTTAAATCCAGAAATCTCTTTAGCCAGATTCATAAATTTATCAGGCACATCTACTTTCCAAGTTGCCTTAGGTGACAGTATTGCCAATTGTGCTGACTCATCATAGCCCAGCTGCCTCCCTCCAGCATTCTGCATCAGTTTTCTCACTGCTTTTCCAACTTCCAGTCTCTTCATTGCCCTTCTAGCCTCTGCTCACCACCTAGTCCCAAAACTAACAACACATGGTTTAGCTTTTTGTTGTGGAGACTCTCCACAATTGGTACTGATTTCTGTTTTGGTTAGCCTTTGCTCTACTACAAAACTTAGTGGCTGAAAACAATGATTTGGTATTTCTCACAGTTCTGTGGGTTGGCAATCTGGATGATTTTGTTGCTGGTCTTGCTTGGGACCACTCATGTGTCGGCTACCATTTTAGTTGAATTGGGGTTGGAGGGTCCAACATGTACCTTACTCACGGATTTGGCAGTTGACTATGTTGTATTTCAGGGCACTTTGGTTCTCCTCCACATGGCCTCCTATCTTCCAATAGAGTGAAACGGGCTTCTTCACTACATGGTGATCTCTAGGTTCCAACAGGGTGAGAAGAGGAGCTGCAAGGCCTCTATCTCCTAGGCTCTGGACGTTGAATAACATCGTTTTCACTTCCATTCAATTAGTAAAAGTAAATCCCAAAGCTAGCCCAGATTCAATGAGTAAAGAAAAGCCTGCCTTTGAAGGGAAGAGCAGCAATGTTAGTTACAAAGAGACATGGGCAGCTATGTTTTATTGGGACCATTGTTATAATGCCCTACCAATCCCATGTAGTGATCTACTCCATGTTATTTTTTTTAAGAAACTGAAATATATTTGATTTACAATATTGTATTAGTTTTAAGCATATAACATAGTGATTTAGTTTTTCAGATTATATTTCATTATAGGTTATTATAAGATGTTGAATATAATTTCCTTTGCTATACAGTAAATCCTTGTTGCTTATCTGTTTTATGTATTCTAGTTTATATCTGTGAGTATCATATTCCTAACTTGTCTTCCTCCCTTTCCTTTTGGGTAACTATAAGCTTGTTTTCTATGTCTGTGAGTCCGTTTCCATTTTGTATATAGATTTTATTTATATTATATTTTAGATTCCACATATAAGTGATATAATATTTGTCTGACTTGCTTCACTTAGTTTGATAATCTCTGCTGCTGCTGCTGCTGCTAAGTCGCTTCAGTCGTGTCCAACTCTGTGCGACCCCATAGATGGCAGCCCACCATGCTCCCCCATCCCTGGGATTCTCCAGGCAAGAATACTGGAGTGGGTTGCCATTTCCTTCTCCAATGCATGAAAGTGAAAAGTGAAAGTGAAGTCGCTCAGTTGTGCCCGACTCTTAGTGACCCCATGGACTTCAGCCTACCAGACTCCTCTGTCCATGGGATTTTCCAGGCAAGAGTACTGGAGTGGGTTGCCATTGCCTTCTCCATGATAATCTCTAGGATGACCCAAGTTGCTGCAAATGGCATATTTCATTATTTTATATGGTTGAGTAATATTTCATTATATATATATTCTATTATATATATTCAATGATATATGTATGTTCCATGATATGTTTATGTGTATATATATATAATATAGTTATATCTTCTTAAGCCAACTGTGTTAGTGGGCACTTGGGTAGTTTCTGTGTCTTGGTGATTGTAAATAGTGCTGCTATGAATGTTGGGGTGCATGTAGCTTCTTGAAATAAAGTTTTGGGGTTTGGGGGCTATATACCCAGAAGTAAGATTACTAGATCATATGGTAGCTCTATTTTTTATTTTTTAAGGAACTTGCATACTGTTTTTCATAGTGGATGCACCAATTTACATTTCATACCAACAGTGTACAAGGGTTCTGTTTTCTCCACACACTTTTTCCAACATTTATTATTTGTAGCCTTTCCTGATGACAGTCATTCTGCCCAATACGAGATGATACTTCACTGTGGTTTGGATTTGCCTTTTCTCTAATAATTAGTGATGTTGAACATTTGAAGTAAATTCTTTGAGTTGTATAGATTTTGAGTTTCCTGAAGCCAGAAATCTTTGTGTATTTTATATAATCCAAGGGAGTACTCTGCAAAAATTGAATATTCTGTAAATATTCAAATTGAATGAAACTTATTTCTTGCTATAGTTTTTGAAAAGTATATTTTCATATACTGAGTTCAATAATAATAATGAGGGCTATGTAAAAGGTCAAGTAGAGTATATTTCACTAATGATTTTGTCCTTTGTAATTTTTATTTAAAATTTTATGTTTAGAGTAGCTTTGAAAAACAGTGTAATGATGGAGTCCTCAGTGTTGAGGCAGCCCGGACATTAATTGGTGCAACCAAAAGCTATTGCCACATCCAAGGAAAGTAAGTATAATACTTCTTTAATTGATATTTCCAAAATTGAATGGGTATGTGATAAAGAATGAAGACAGCTGAGTGTCCAGATTGATCAATCTTTTTTTAAATTTATTGTTTAATTGAAGGATAATTGCTTTAGATTGATCAATTTTTAAAAATCTTATCTCTCTGTCTGTCCATCCATCTACTTACTATTTTACTTGTTTATACTTTTCTCCCTGAAGATTCATGAATTTGATGACATTGGGAGTTTCTGGAGTAAGATTTAACTGCAGAGCAATTATATGAGAGGAAAGGGGAGCCATTAAAAAGAACCCACGTAGTTTTAATTATGATTATAATTCTTTTATCTTTATATCGTATTCACTAAATTACTGCATAGGGGAGGTAAGAAGTTGCTCCCTGGTGTGGAGTAGGATCTGGAGGAATTGCTCCAGCCTATGAAACTGATAGGGGCTTCCTAGGTGGCTCAGTGGTAAAAAATCTGCCCGTCAATGCAGGAGACGTGAGAGATGCAGATTCATTTCCTGAGTCGGGAAGATCCTTTGGTGTAGGAAATGGCAACCCACTCCAGTATTCATGCCTGGAGAATCGCATGGACAGAGAAACCTGGCAGGTTACAGTCTATAGAGTCACAAAGAGTTGGACACAACTGAGCATGCGTGTGTGCATGGAACTGATAGGTGCAATTAAATATGATGGGAAAAGCTCAGTATCTTAGAGATACATTGATATCCGGTTACAGTTCTGGTAAACATTAAATAATGAATGTTCTAAGACAAAGTTGTAGAGGAACTTTAGGAGATTCTTTCTGGGTGATAGTTAACATTTCATCAGCCTGGTGATATATTTGGGATGTGTAGCATCAGTTCCTAAATAAAGTTTGGGAAGGATAGGGAGTTCAGGGCCAAGGAGAATCTTGGGCTAGGCAAGGCATGACAAAAGGAAGCTTGATTCTGAACCTCAAAGAATTAGACTGGAGAAGTTTTAATTATATTCTACCTCAGGTCAGAAAAGTTTCAGGGACATGGACTTTAGGAGTCTCATGCTAAAATTGTTTCTGTTCCATGACCATGGGTGGTTAGGTGGGGGGATACAGAGGCATATTTAATAAATGTATATTATATTTATATTTAGTATAACTTTTCATTTTATATTACCCAAAGGTATAGCACTTGGTTTTCATCATGTACGTATATTTTTCTTTATTAGATTCATGAGTATTTATGACGTTTCAACTTATGTAAGAGCTAGAAGTTGGCTTGTGAAGTTTAAAAACATGTTAACTTTCTTGGAATATCATAAAGATAAGACACCTCTTTTTCTATATGGGTAAGTACTGTGAACCTTTAATAGCAATGTACTTGAAAATATGACCTTTTCTACATTGTTAAAATAGGTTACCTTGATTTTTCCTAAGGAAAAACCTCAACTAATATTACAGTCAACTCTTATTGATTGAGTAGGGAAGCAGCAGAGTGCTTACTTCTCTTTTTCCATTCTGTTTTAGCAATTTCATTGACACCTCTAGTAGAATGTGGGTAGAAAAAAGAAGAAAAAGGTGGTTACATTTGGGTTCTTCAAGTCGTAACAGTCTTGTCTTAGTGTCACATTACATGTTGGACTTCTTTCATATTCTTCTGGGGTGCTTGTGGGTGAGAAATAGCAAACTCAAAGACTAGTTTTAACTCTCAACTTAATTTCACCTGTGGCATGGGATGGTTCTGTTGATGTCTATATTTAGGAAAAACACAGCCTGGCCTTAATAAACACCTACAGCCAATGTCCAAAATATCATAAGATACGTATTTTACTAACTCGTGTAGACTCTTTTGTTATATAAATTGTAAACTTACACACTTTTTAGACCAGAAAGACAATATTTTTCTACTAACAAAGCAGGTCAGATGAGAAGATACTGAGACCATTAATGTTAATAAATTTTAAATGGATGTTAACATACTTTTCATAGTAAATTGTGGTCATTTTTTTTTACTGTCTTTGATTTATTAAGTTTACAGAAAAATATAAAAAATTAAAACCCTAGGGTTTTGACATATATCTACATAACATCTTTTTGTCAATTTCTACTTTAGATGAATAGAAAGAATTTTAGAAATATTTCATAATAATTATTAAGTAAAATATTTTGTCCTGTTCCTAATTTTAAGCAATGCTGATGTTTTTCTCTAAATTTGTTTCTTTTTTTCTTTTTCTTTTTTTTATATATATTTTATTTTATTTTTAACTTTACAATATTGTACTGGTTTTGCCATATATCAACATGAATCCGCCACAGGTATACACATGTTCCCTATCCTGAACCCTCTTCCTCTTGGTCATCCCAGTGCACCAGCCCCAAGCATCCAGTATCGTGCAATGAACCTGGACTGGCAACTCGTTTCATATATGATATTATACATGTTTCAATGCCATTCTCCCAAATCATCCCACCCTCTCCCTCTCCCACAGAGTCCAAAAGACTGTTCTATACATCAGTGTCTCTTCTGCTGTCTTGTATACAGGGTTATTGTTACTAATTTATTTGTTTCTTGCTTTTGATGTATGAATCTTTGCATTATTCCTGTGTGCTATTATTAGTATTGATTTTTAAAAAATGCTCTTCAGACAAATCTTAAATAATCCTACCCTACACCTAAAGGAGCTAGAAAAAGAAGAACAGACAAAACTCAAACATAATAGGAATGAAGAAATCATAAATATCAGAGCAGAGATAACTGAAAAAGATATTAAAAAGCAATGGCAAAGATAAATGAAACTTAGAGCTGGTTCTTTGAAAAGACAAACAAAACGGACAAACCTTCATCCCAACTCATCAAGAAAAAGAGGGACCAGATCAATAAAATCAGAAATGAAAAAGAAGTTACAACTGAAATAAAAACAATACAAAGGATCATAAGAAATCACTACAGTTATATGCCAATAAAATGGACAATGTAGAAGAAATAGACAATTTCTTAGAAAGGTACACTCCTAAGACTGAAGTAGGAAAATAAAAAAGTGTAAAATATGAATAGACCAATTACCAGTACTGAAATTGAATCAGTAATTAAACTCCCAACAAACAAAAGTCCAGCCCCACATGACTTCACAGATAAACATTTAGAGAAGAGTTAACATATATTCCTATCAAACTATTCCAAAAGAGTGCAGAGGAAGGAACACCTCTGAAATCATTCTAGAAGACCAACATCACCGTGATACCAAAACCAGACAAAGATATCACACAAAAGAGGAAATTATAGGCCAGTATCCCTGATGAACATACATGCAAAAATCCTTGACAAAATATTAACAAGCCAAATTAAAAAATACATTAAAAGGATCGTACACTATGATCAAGTGGGATTTATCCCAAGGATGCAAAGATGGTTCAATGTTTGCAAACTTATTGGTGTGATACACCACATTAACAAATTGAAGAATAAAAACCATATGATCATTTCAATATATATGGAAAAAACTTTTGACAAAATTTAACTCTCAGCAAAGTGGGTATAGAGGGAACACACCTCAACATCATAAAGGTCATATGTGACAGTCCCATAGCTAACATCAAACTCAACAGTGAAAAGCATTTCTTCCAAGATCAGGAACAAAACAAAAGTCCACTCTTGCTACTTTTATTCAACACAATATTGGAAGTCTTAGCCACAGTAATCAGATAAGAAAATAAAAAGAATCCAAATTGGAAAGGAAGAAGTAAAACTGTCACTGTTTGCAGATAATGTGATACTATACATAAAAGTCCTAAAGATGCCACCAAAAGACTACTGGAACTCATCCCTGAACTTGGTAGAGTCTCAGGATATAAAAATAATTTAAAAAAATCTGTTTCACTTCTATATACTAACAATGAACTATCAAAAAGAGAAATTAAGAAAATAATCCCATTTGCAATTATATCAAAAAAGAATAAAATACCTAGGAATACATCTAATTAAGGAGGTAAAAGACCTGTACTTGAAAACTGTAAGACACTGATGAAAGAAATTGAAGACAATGCAAACAAATGGAAGAATGCACCATGTTCATAGATTGGAAGAATTAATTTTGTTAAAATGACCATACTCCTCAAAGCAATCTATGGATTGAGTGCAATCCCTATAAAATACACTTTCCCAAGAACTAGAACAAATGATTCTAAAATTTATATGGAAACACAAAAGACCCTGAATAGCCAAAACAGTATTGAGAAAAAACAAAGCTGGAGGTATCATTCTTTCTGACTTCAGAATAATACTATAAGGCTACAGTAATCAAGACAGAATGGTACTGGCATGGAAACTGACAAATGGATCAACAGAACAGAATAGAGAGCCCAGAAATGAACCGACACCTATATGGTCAATTAATCAATGACAATAAGGCAAGAATATGCAATAAGGAAAGACAGTTTTTTAAATAAATGCTGTTGGGGAAACTGTACAGTTATAACCAAAAAAATCAATCTGGACTACTCTTTCACACCATGCATAAAAATAAATTCAAAATGGGTTAAAAATTTAAATGTAATACCTGACACTGTGAAACTTCTAGGAGAAAACATAGGCAGTAAACCCGTTGACATTTGTCTTATTAACTTTTGTGTGTGTGTTTATGTGGCCTCAGGCGAGAAAAACAAAAGCAAAAATAAACAAATGGGACTACATCAAACTAAAAAATTTCTGCACAGTTAAAGAAACTATCAAAAAAAAATAAAATAAAAAAAACCACCTACTGAATGGGAAAAGATATTTGCAAACAATATATTCTATAAGGGGTTAATAGCCAAATTATACAAAGAACAGGTTTCCCAGGTGGTGCTAGTGGTAAAGGATCCACCTGCCAATGCAGGAGATGTAAGAGATGTGGGTTCAATTCCTGCATCTGGAAGATCCCTGGAGAAGGGCATGGCAACCCACTCCAGCATTCTTGCCTGAAGAATCCCATGGACAGAAGAGTCTGGTGGGCTACAGCCCATAGGCTTGCAAAGAGTTGGACACAACTGAAGCAGCTTAGCACAAAGCACACATACAAAGAACACTGAAAAAAATAGCCAAATAACCTGATTTAACAAGGGCATAAAATATGAATAGACATTTTCCCAAAGAAGACATACAGATGACCTGTGGGCACATGAAAAGATGCTCAGCATCATCAGTCATCATGGAAATGCAAATCAAAACCATAATGAGATATCATCTCACACTTGTCAGAATGGCTATTATCAAAAAGATAAATAACAAGTGTGGGGAGGATATGGAAAAAAGGGAACCCTCACGCACTGTTGATTGGAATGTAAACTGGTGCAGCCACTGTGGAAGATAGTATAGAGATTCTTCAACAAATTAGAAATAGAACTACCATTTCCACTCCTGGGTATTTATCTGTAGAAAATGAGATCACTAATTAGAAAAGATATTTGTACCCCTATGTTCATTGTAGCATTATTTATAATAGCCAAGATATGGAGACAACCTAAATGCCCATTGATAGGAATGGATAAAGAAGATGAATGGACATATCTATATATATAATGGGCATGGCATCCAGTCCCATCACTTCATGGCAAATAAAAGCCAGGGAAAGTGGAAACAGTGACAGACTATATTTTCTTGGGCTCCAAAATCACTGTGGATGGTGGCTGCAGTCATGAAATTAAAAGATGTTTGCTCCTTGGAAGGAAAGCTATGACAAACCTAGACAGCGTATTAAAAAGCAGAGACATATCTTTGCTGGCAAAGGTCCATCTAGTCAAAGCTACGGTTTTTCCAGTAGTCATGTACCCATATGAAAGTTGGACCGTGAAGAGGACTGAGGGCCAAAGAATTGAGGCTTTCGAACTGTAGTGCTGGAGAAGACTCTTGAGAGTCCCTTGGACAGCAAGGAGATCAAACCAATCAATCCTAAAGGAAATTGAAAGGTTGTTGTTGAACCATACAAAGATGCTGGGATTCTTGGCCTCCGGAGGAGAAGAATTCAATCTGGGGCCAGAGACGAGGCTTGATGGCTCAAGAGCTTTTGTGTAATAAAGTTTTATTAAAGTATAAAGGAGATAGAGAAAGCTTCTGACATAGACATCAGAAGGGGGCAGAAAGAGTACCCACTTGCTAGTGTTAGCAATGGCGTTATATACTCTCCAATGACGGAGAAGGCAATGGCACCCCACTCCAGTACTCTTGCCCTGGAAAATCCCGTGGACCGAGGAGCCTGGTAGGCTTGCAGTCCATGGGGTCGCTAAGAGTCAGACACGACTGAGCGACTTCACTTTGACTTTTCACTTTCATGCATTGGAGAAGGAAATGGCAACCCACTCCAGTGTTCTTGCCTGGAGAATCCCAGGGATGGGGGAGCCTGATGGGCTGCCGTCTATGGGGTCACACAGAGTCTGACACAACTGAAGCGACGCTGCAGCAGCAGCAGCAGCAGCACTCTCCAATGAATCAAAAGAATGTCTGGAGGTTGTAAAGACTGCACCAGATCTACTCCCATAATTTACATTTTAAGATAACCAGATTAGCCAGAACAGAAGGTTTAATCCAGAGACTGTCCTCAGGCAGGATACATTATTTAACAATATAATGTATATAATATAATATAATCCTAAGGAATGTAGAGGAAAAAAAAGTTTTTCCTTTTTCCTCCTTGAGAATTCCAGACCCCTCTCTCCTTGGGGACCCCTAGACTTCTTATCAACCTGCCTAGGAAATGACTCTCTCAAAATCAACCCTGAATACTCATTGGAAGGACTGATGCTGAAGCTGAAACTCCAGTACTTCGGCTACATGATGTGAAAAGCTGACTCATTGGAAAAGACCCTGATGTTGGGAAAGATTGAAGGCAAAAGGAGAAGAGGGTGGCAGAGGATGAGATGGTTAGATAGCATCACTGACTCAATGGACATGAATTTGAGCAGACTGAGAGATAGTGAAGGACAGGGAAGCCTGGTGTGCTGCAGTCCATGGGGTTGCAAAGAGTTAGATACAACTTAGTGACTGAACAACAACAACAAATGTATATTCCTGTGTTTGTATAATGAAATATTACTCAGCCCTAAAAAGAATGAAATGTTGCCAAATGGATGGACCTAGATGGTATTACAGAAAAGGCAATGGCACCCCACTCCAGTACTCTTGCCTGGAAAATCCCATAGACAGAGGAGGCTGGTAGGCTGCAATCCATGGTGTCGCAAAGAGTCGGACATGACTGAGCGACTTCACTTTCACTTTTCACTTTCATGAATTGGAGAAGGAAATGGCAACCCACTCCAGTGTCCTTGGCTGGAGAATCCCAGGGACGGGGGAGCCTGGTGGGCTGCCGTCCATTGGGTCGCACAGAGTTGGACACGACTGAAGCGACTTAGCAGCAGCAGCAGCAGATGGTATTATACCAAGTGAAATCAGACAGAGAAAGTCAAATACTGTATGATTTCACTTATATGTGGATTTTAAAAAACAAAACAAATGAATAAACTTAGTGAAAGAGAAATAATCTTAGATAAAGAGAATAAATAGGTAGTATCCAGAAAGGAGGGGTTGGGAGAAGAAAGAAATAGTGAGGGAAATGAAAGAGTACGAAATTCCAGTGGCAAAATAATTGAGTAACAAACATGAAACGTACAGTGTGGGGAATATAGTCAGGAATTACGTAATATCTTTGTATGGTGGCATATCGTAGCTAGACTTATTGGAGTTATTATTTTGAAATGTCTAAAAATATTGAATCAATGTGTTATGTAATAGGAACTAATGTGTTGTAGGTCAATTATATTTTAAAGACAAAGCAAACTCTTAGCAAAAAAAATCAAATTTATGCTTACCAGAGGTGCGGGGTAGGGGAGGTAGAATTGGATGAAGACTGTAAAAAAGTACAATTTCCATTTATAAGATAAATAAGTACTAGGATTGTCATATGCAACATGATAAATATAATGAACACTCCTGTATGTTATATAGGAAAGTTGTTAAGGGAGTAAATCCTGAAAGTTCTCATCTCAAAGGAAAAAATGTTCTGTTTCTTTAATTTTATATCCATACGAGATGAAGGATGTTCACTAAACTTATTGTGATAATCACTTCATGATGTACATACGTCAAATCATTATGTTGTATACTTTAAAACTTATACAGTGCTGTATGTCAATTATATCTTAAGAAACTGGAGGAAAAACACCCCTTCCCCAAAATACTGCTGCTGCTGCTGCTAAGTCGCTTCAGTCGTGTCCGACTCTGTGCGACCCCATAGATGGCAGCCCACCAGGCTACCCTGTCCCTGGGATTCTCCAGGCAAGAACACTGGAGTGGGTTGCCATTTCCTTCTCCAATGCATGAAAGTAAAAAGTGAAAGTGAAGTTGCTCTCGTGTCCGACTCTTCGCAACCCCACAGACTGCAGCCTACCAGGCTCCTCTGTCCATGGGATTTTCTAGGCAAAAGTACTGGAGTGGGGTGCCATTGCCTTCTCTGAACCCCAAAATACTACCCCTCCCAAATGAACATGTATTTACAGTACTTAATGTTTTTACAGAGGTAATGAAAGTGTTTTTTCTACTTATGTGAATGATAAGTATAAGATATTAACTTAAAAAAAAAGCTCCCCAACCTTGATATAGATTACTAAGAGCCATATTTTTATCTTTTTCCCTTATGATTTTTATGTATAGAAAGTATGTTTTAAATTTTAATTATCTATTATTTTATATCTTTCTTCAAATAAATGTTAATATTTACTTAAATAAACTTCAGATTTTAATTTTTATACTTTTAAAGTGACCTGACATTTTAATTTGATCTCTTTTTTTTCAGGCATAATAAATTTCTGATTTTTATATATCACATTGTATTTTCAGAAGAATTTGAAAATGCAGAACATATTATAGGAATAATGTACATTTATCCTATGATAATGCATCTGTGGCCAACGGCAAGAAAATTAAATGTGTCAGGACTGATATTCGTAAACTACTATTTTGTATTTTTATATCTGTTAGAATCAGCATTGAAGGTACCATTTAAAATAGAAATGTATCCTATAAAAAGAACAATTTAGATAGCTTGAATCTATTTTGTCATTTTATTGGAATAATTCCTACCAGAAGCCTTTTGCTGTAATAGTTGATAGGATTATGTAATTTTAGTACTCTTTTTGAGTTTTCTGAGTGAAATCAGTATAATAGTCACAGTCTTGAATATCAGATAAGAGAAGTATCATAAAAGTGGAGAGAATCTCGAAGATCAGAAAAAAGAGAATTGAAAATCTAGGCATTTGATGTTTTCCTCAAATACTCCTTGTAACAATACAAAGAATAAATAAACGAATAAAAGAAAAATAGGTTGCTAGGTTCTTATCTTGATGTAAGATGAAGACCACTTTTTAGGATAAATGCTTCAAAGATGATTTATCAGCATACTGTTTCATACTTTAATTATAATTAATAGTGTTTCAGTGAATTAATTCACTATTTTTCATTGTTTTTCTTTCGTGTTCCAGATTCATAATAGATTATATATATTTTAAATCAAATTATACCCTTTGATGTCAGACATTTATAAGGATTTTTTTGAATTTCAAATGAATGACTTAAAACCCAGCTTTTGGAATGTAATGCATTTGTAGTTGAGCATTTAACTGTTAATTTTTAAGAGTCCCTCTCCCCACCTTTGTATACTGCTATGAAATGATGTATGTTCTATATGTTTTCTAAACAGATAATAATTTTGAAAAGGAAATACTTTCATCAGCACTGGAATACTTTGGAATTTTTTATTGTGCTTATTGGAATTGTTGATATATTTTGTATATACTTTGTGAGACTGAGACCAGACAACTTGATTCTTATTCAGTTTACAGTAATAATAGGTTATTTAAGAATAATTAGATTTCTTCCTCTTCTCAAGGTAAAACTTCACATTAAAAAAATTTTTTTTCTATACTATTTGTCAACTGAATTAAGAAAACTCATTATTTTAGAAGAAATGAGGGAGGGAGCTGTCTTTTCTCCTGGAACCCTCTCCCCACAGGTATCTGCTTGGTTCACCCTCTCACTCGTTCAAGTCACTGCTCAACTCTCACCTTCTCATGGAGAAGGCCTTCCCTGACCATACTACGTAAAATGGCAACCTGCCCTCCATACTCCCAGCTTTCCACCCCATCTCCCTGGTCCCTCTTCATTTGCTTAATTTGTTTCTGCATAGCATTTACCACCTTTTTACTATATGTTGCATGTATTTTCCATGAGGTAATGGTCTTTGTTTTGGTTACTGATGTAACCTAGAATGACACCTAGTATATGAAAGTGAAAGTGTTAGTCGCTCAGTTGTGTCCGATTCTTTGCGTTCCCATGGACTGTAGCCCACCAGGCTCCTCTCTCCATGGGATTCTTCAGGCAAGAACACTAGAGTGGGTTGCCATTTCCTGCTCCAGAAGATCTTCCCGACACAGGGATCAAACCTGTGTCTCTTACGTCTCCTGCACTGGCAGGCAGGTTCTTTACCACTCATGCCACCTGTGTAAGTCCTTACTAAATCATGTACTGAATGAATAAATGAAAATGATAGCTCCACTTGAAGCAGGATAACCTGGAAACTAGTTCTCCAGGTTTTAGTAAAATTTGCTCATAAAGCCATAACTGTGCAGAAACATAAAATATTTACTCTACAGTACACACTACTTCCTTAGCCTACTGCCTATGAAGTTCAGTTTTACTGTGGCCTTCAATCGCCTTCAGTTCAGTTCAGTTCAGTCGCTCAGTCGTGTCTGACTCTTTGTGACCCCATGAATTGCAGCACACCAGGCCTCCCTGTCCAGCACCAACTCCCGGAGTTCACTCAGACTCACATCCATCAAGTCAGTGATGCCATCCAGCCATCTCATCCTCTGTCGTCCCCTTCTCCTCCTGCCCCCAATCCCTCCCAGCATCAGGGTCTTTTCCAATGAGTCAACTCTTCGCATGAGGTGGCCAAAGTACTGGAGTTTCAGCTTTAGCATCATTCCTTCCAAAGAACACCCAGGACTGATCTCCTTCAGAATGGACTGGTTGGATCTCCTTGCAGTCCAGGGGACTCTCAAGAGTCTTCTCCAACACCACAGTTCAAAAGCATCAATTCTTCGGTGTTCAGCATTCTTTGCAGTCCAACTCTCACATCCATACATGACTACTTAACAATGACCATGTCTTCATTTCTTCTTTTCGTGGCTCTCATTTTGATTCTGAAAGTAGATCTTCAGATTTTTAACTCTCAGTTCTTAAACTTCCTTTCTCTCTTTCCAATGGAGTTGCATGATATTAATATAGGCTTTTAACTTGGGAGTTTCAGATGAGTTCTCTTGCCACTCCATGTTTTTGAGTCGCTTAATTCTTATTAGGGAGCTTCTATGGTGGCTCAGTGGTAAAGAATGTGCCCGCTAAAGCAGGAGATGCAGATCCCATCCCTGGGTCAGGAAGATCCCTTGGAGAAGAAAATGGCAACCTATTCCAGTATTCTTGCCTAGGAAATCCCATGGACAGAGCAGCCTAGCTACAGTTCATGGGATCGCCAAAGAGTCAGACGTGACTTAGTGAATAAACAACAATTCTTACTACATTAAATAAATCTATTAGTATGTATTGAAGATATATAAACTTAATATTAAAAAATATTGCTCTAAACCCTGACGGTGAAAGGCAGACATTAGAATCCTCCACCTGGTCCCTATTTGCCAAGAAATTTAATAGTTGTCTTAGGTAGAATTGTCTGAATTCCCAGACCTGTGCTTACTGACTTTCCTTTTTTTGTTCCTTCCTTTATTCTATATTAAGTGTTATATACTTAGGGCTTTCTTGGTGGCTCAGTCAGTAAAGAATCTGCCTGCAATGCAGGACACCACCTGCAGTGCAGGAGACTCGGGTTCTATTCCTGAGTTGGGAAGATCCCCTGTAGAAGGAAATTTCAACTCACTCCAGTATTCTTGTCTGGAAAATCCCATGGACAGAGGAGCCTGGTGGGCTATAGTCCATGGGGTTGCAAGAGTCGGATATGACTTCGTGACTAAAACAGCACTATATATATATACTTAATATAGAATAGAAATGAAGTATGTTTCCATTCTTTAATATTCATAAGAATGACTTTAATAGTTATATACATAAAACCTGCTTCAGGGGTAATTTTGATTATTTATTATTTTTTCCTTATGAGCTGAGTTTAGAACAAAGTGCCCACATAGGGTATAATCTCATTATAATACAAAGTATTCTAGGATATGTAGGGTGAGGTTAAGTCTTAATATAGAAGGTAGAGGCTTTCATAAGTAATCAGTTTTTACACTGGGATCTTATGCAGATGAATGTAAAATAAGTATTTTAGAAGGGATACTTTGCAAAAAGTCTCTCTGAGTGAAATAAAGATTTAAAGATGTATTAGTACAGAAGTCAACCCTGTTTACAGTGTGAACCATTTGCTATTTCTGTTCAGCGTGCTCTGACAAATCCCAGTGGAATGCAGTTAAGTAAATATAATCATGAGTAGCTTTTTTTTTTTTTTTTTAAACTGAGCACTTACTGTGTTCTAGGATCTGTGCAGACCACTTTACATACGTATCTAGTTAAATTGTTACAATACTGGGAAGTAGGTGTCCCCGCTGTACCAAGTTAGGTGTCCTGGTAGCCAGTCTTAGCACAGTGAGGCTTCCAAAAAAAGCAAATCTGTAACCTGGAAGAATATTGAAGAACTTTACTTTAGATCAGCCAGTGCATCATGGAATAAAACTTCATATTAAAAAAATCCTCTTCAATATGTCCCCTTCTCCCCAGTTTCACAACCAAAATAACAGTTTAAGAAAAGCTCTGCTTTCTCTGCTCGTGTGATTCCTTCGCTGTGATGTTCTTTTCCTGATCACGTCTTCCCCTTGTGTTACTTGGCCCCTCACCTCCCTGCCTGTACTCTGTTGTGCCTCTGTGATTGACTGCATTGCTTGTGAGGGGCAGCTCCTCGGGAATCCTGGTACTTAGGTGTTATCATCCTCATTGAACAGATGAGGACGCTGAGTCCTTGGAGTCCCTAGGTAACTTGTTCAAGGTCACAGCACTGTGAGTAGCAGAGAGCTGGTATTTGAACTCAGGGAGGTTCTTATTTAAAAATCCCACTCCCTTTAGTCACTATACTCTCCTGCTTCAGCTTGTCATTTGAGAAATTTAGAGTTAAGGAGAATCTCAGATTACCCTAAATTCCTTATCTTGCAAGTGAAGAAACTGAGGTGTAGAGAGATTTATTCTGTTGGTAACTACTGTCCAGGTTATTGGGGTGACCTGTCTTGTCTTCTGAAAACTGGGAGTATGGAAAATAAGGGAAGAGGCAGTGAGTGGTAAGCACTTCGCCTTAAAGCTACAGAACCAGTTATTCATTGAGCTTTCTTTTCTTTAGAGAGGGGCTCTCAAACTTGAGTGTACATAGAAACACCTGGGAGACTTGTTAAAGCATTGATCTGGGGGCCTGTCCCCAGCATTTCTGATTCAGCAGGTCTGGAGTGGGGCCTGAGAATTTGTGTTTCAGCAGTGGATGTTTCAGTATTTGTATTCTAACAAGCTTGTTAGAAATGGCATGTTGAGAACATCTGCCTGAGAGGGTGCCTTTCCTCATCAAATTTTCGTTTGTTTTTTTTTCTCTCCATTGTTCCAGATAATAATACCACTGCTGATAAATATTGTAGATGTGCAGATCAAAAAGCGCCTCAGCTTGACATATAGTATTACAAAAGGCTATGTCAAAAGTCTAGAGGATACCAAGTTTTTAATAAGACAGATTTCTAGCCGAAAGTCAATAGATCAGGTGAGAGACAAGTACTGGTCATTTGGGAAAAACATCCCTTAGGTGTATTGATTTAATTTAAGACCATTTCTGCATGTATTTGACTCAAAAGATAAATTATGTTAAGTGAAAGGGATTCAGTTGTTTATTATGTGATACGAGGTGCTGCAGAGAACAGTTTCTGTTCTTTAAATTTCAGCTCTGATTATCAAACTTCAAGAAGACTCAAAGCTCAAGAGCATGCCTTGGCCATGGTGGGAAGTTAACAAGTAACAATTGTATGATAGAACAGAGATTGTTTAGCCCAGAGTGGAGCTATTTCTTCAGTTATGTCAGGAGTTATCTGTAGGAAACATGACCTACCTGACACCATATTTTTCATTATTCCACTTGTTTTTGCACTCCCAGTAGATTGGCTCTCCAATTGGCTGCTCTGTTTGACATCCTCTAGTGGGGTGCTATCTCTGAGGATTCTCTTTGGCACACAATGAAGTGCACACTAGTCTTTTCTGAGAAATATTAGATGCAATACTTATGTACTTATGTAAGCTACTACACAGCATTCATTGCACTATGAGAGTGAGCCTGGGAAAAGCAGGTGAATTTACAAAGAGAGAAGAATTAAATATCTCCCCCAAATGATAATTAAGTGAGATTTTTCTACCATCCTTTTTTTCCCTCAAATTTTAAAGCCAGTAATGTACTTGGTATAATTAGAAATTAATACATTTCTTAATTTGTCACAGAAATTATATGAAATTTTGGAAACCAACAAACGAGATGCTGTCAAAGAACTAGGTAAGTAGTTGGGATATCTAATTTCCTGAAATCACATCTTATCATCCCATAATTTAACCAAAGGAAGACAAATTCATGCTTTGATTCAATCACAGACTCATTCATTTATTCATTCAATAAGCATTTATTGAACATATATAATAGGCCAGATGTACATAAAATTCACATCCTGGTGGGAGGTGTGAGCATATCAAGAGATAATTGCAGAAAGTTAGAGGAGTTCTGTTATTTGCTATGGGAGCATAAAAGCAAGAATGGAAAGTGCAGAAAGTGTGTTAAGGTGGCAAGATCGTATTCCTTAAGGTTGTAAGAAAAAGACACACAAAGGATTACCTATGACAGAGAGTGTTGTTTTTGTTTCGCCCTACTTTGTTTGCAGGGGTACTCAAACAAAGTGAGTTTGTGAGGGATGAAGTTTTTTGAGCATCTACTGCCACTCTGCTTGGGTTGAAACATTCAGGGGAGCCCTAGGATTTTGTACAAAACTTCTTAGATCTGCTTTCCTCATAAAGGGGCTGTGGGCCAGGCTCTCAGTGTTTGCCAGAATATAGTTCCTGGTAGAGAGCCTGGCACCTGGTATGCCCTTAACAAATGGATGTTACTGTAAAAGAAAGAAAGCAAAGCCCCTTTGTTTTTATAACCGCATTGTAAGATGCCATATGGATTTATGAGGATCACACTTACCTTAACAAGACTGAAAAAGCATGGTCTAATGAATGAAATTATAAATTTGGAGACAGTAGGTCAGAATATTTTGTCACCGTCTCAGAAAATCCAGGATCCATTGTTTCCATTCACATATTAGGCGGGTTTTTATTTCCATGGTTTTAAAGGTCAGGGGCCTAGTAGCTGCTGTCTTATGTTTTAGGTCAGTATGGAATATTACACAGTGTTCTTGATTCAGTCATGTGAAAGAGTGCCTGTTTCTGTATTGTTACTGCAACCTACTATTGAATGCTAATTATGTCAGGAATTGTGTTAATGGATTTATATGCATTATTTCGCTTGATCTTTATAACTACTCCATGAAGCAAATATTATTATCATCTTCATTTATAGATAATGAAACTGAGGCTTAGAAAATTTAACTCCCCTGAGGTCCTATGGCTGGTAAGAGGTGAGCTAGATCTCACACCAGGTGAGATCTCCTGTGCTCTCCACCATGCTGTCCTTCATTTCACTGCTCAGCTTATTTCAGTTCAGAAATGACTGAGTCCCTTCCAGATGTCAGGCATTGTGCTCAAGATTAGTATTACAAGGATGAAACAGATGGATTTTAAGCCTTGACTCCCGGTTCATCTCATGACTTCTCATGCTCATTGAAGAGGAAAAAATATGCAGTTTGATTTCAGAAAGACCCACCAGTGCAAGTCCAGGGACACTTTCAGTCATTTATTCATCCAACCAATAAGAATTACACAATACGAAGGATGAGACAAATAAGGAAGAATGATAATACTACCACGTAATGAGTTCTGTAATGAAGATATGTAGGAGATACCTTGAGAAAAAGATGGAGTGAAGTTCTCTTAACTGGTGAAGGAAGGCTTTTTTCAATTTTCTCATCTATAAAATGGAGATGAAAATAACTGTAGTCCTACTGGCCTCACAAGTTCTATACAAAACAGGAATGAAAAGATATTGAGTAAATACTTTGGAAATTATAAACTTATGCAAATATTTGTTACTATTGTGGTTATTGAATTTCTTGCTTACTGATACTTTTATTTGCTTCAGGACTCATAGAGCATGAGGGTCGTGATGTTGTCATTGCTTTGAAGACCAAGCAGGCAATCCGGAATGTGATTGCTAAAGCTCTGAAAAGCCTCACCTTCCTTTCGTCAAGAGGCATTATTGATAAATATGAGAGTGTTGAGATGAATAAGGTAAGTAAGCAGTTTCCCATACTACTTGATTCCTAGGGAGATTGGGAAAAGGGTGAGTCAGGACAGTTGTTAACTCTGTAGTTGTTTAAGTCTTTGTTAATGCCAGTGGCAACTAGTGCCATTGCTACCTCTTTCCCTCTATGTCTAAACCACTTAGTTTTTCAGAAC
Organism: Bos indicus; assembly: GCF_029378745.1. Lineage (NCBI taxonomy): Eukaryota > Metazoa > Chordata > Mammalia > Artiodactyla > Bovidae > Bos > Bos indicus. Next base: position 55,779,267 of record NC_091775.1, on the reverse strand, counting down.
CAACCTGAGCTAGGTTTCACAAAGAAATGGAGCATTTATCATGAGGACACAGAGTATCTTACAGACCTCATGGTAACCAGACCACACAGCCAGGCCTCAGAAAGGGACTTGAGCAGTGACCTAGAAAGCGTTCAGCTTCTCCATTTCCTATTAGGGTTGCCCTCTGTGGCATCTTCTTTTGGCTCTCTCTTACAAACTCATTAGATTTTTCTGCTTCTCTATCCACTGGTGAAATATCTACAGTCCAGTCCCAGTAACTGTAGCAAGGAAAGTGGTAATTACATAATGTTAACATAGGTGGGAGGGGACCCACGTGTGTGTGTGTGTGTGTGTGTGTACGCGGACATCAGGGAGGGAAGAGTTTGAGAGGAACAGGGGAGACACCCTAAGTGGTTGGCTGATAAATGGACTTGGAAAAATTACAAATTTGCAAAAAATTAAGACCATAAGAGGAAAAAATGTTTAATATTTAATTCTACCAGGCTATCACATCCACTGTCTAGACTGCGAATTGTGCAAACAGTAATGCTTTTTTCTCTCCTGTACAAGGAGGGTCTTATCTACTTCATAGCATAAAGAAGAAAAATAAAAGTTCTGGTCCCACATTCTGCCTGTGTTTCCAATGATAAGCTGTTCCTGGGTGTCACATGCTTATTCTTGTCCCTGGCACTTTTCAGCCACATGTCACCTGGGCTGTGCTTCAGGACATTCTCTGAACATAGTCCTCTCTCCATGGCCCTGGCAGGGAAGTGGGCAAGGGACAGGCCAGCTTTTCCTGTTTTAACTCTGCCTCATTAGTCTCTATAAGGTCATGGCACAGGACTAAATGGGAATATGATTTTTCCTTAGTGTCTGTCAGAGGGACGAGAAGGGCCACTTTTTAGTTTTCTTCAAGTTCCACCTCTGTTCATGTTGTGTTTTTTTCTATTTTCCCTTTATTACTTTTAAGATTGTATAACGTTCAATTGAATGATTGATACCCATTAGTTAAATAAACAATAGCCTTTATGAAGAGAGAGACTTATTTTTTCCTATAGGTTTATTTAGAAAGGTAATGGACAAATCAATCATTCAACAGTTATTTGTTGAATGCCTATTAATTAATTGCCTAATTGTTGGCTGAAGACGTATAATTATCAATCCCAGGTTGTAAGGAGCTAGATAAGTCTAACCAGTTTGGCTGAGTAAATATATGTTGAATACTTACTATGTCCCATGACTCTTGAGGAGACTTGGATACTTAATGAGTACAACATTGATTCCAAAGTCCATGGACACTCTTCCTCTTTTTTTCATTTAGTCATTTATCTAGGCAATCAACAAAAGTTACATATCACAGATAAGTAAACATAATAATACTACAATGTAATGAGTTCCGTAAGGGAGATTTGTAAGAGATACACTGGGAATAAGTCAAGTAAGCGATTACCTCTTACTTGGGGAAGTCAGAGAAGACTTCTGAAAGGCCACAAAACTAGAACCTTATCCTCCAAAACTAGAAGAATGTAGAGAAGCAACTCACTCACATGAAAAAAGAATTTGAGAGAATGTGGCATTAAATCATATAGTAATCAACAGTTAAGTTTGAGACTAAGACAGGGTAGAATATAGCTATTAATTGGATTATAAAAAGGATAAATTCAATATGAGTTAATATACTAGTGAAAATAGTAAGTGGAGAAAAAGAATCCCCCCCCCCCAAAAAAAAAAAAATTAGAGGACAATTTAAAGAAGAAATGCTGTGCAAAACAGTATTTTATTTAAAATTTCCTTCATTTTTACCTGATGTCCCCTTTCTGTTACAGGATCTGATCACCATTATTTTGATTGTTTGTTTTAGGTACTTCTTGAAAAAATAAAGTCATTGAATAACTTTCCAATGGCAATCCCGCTCCCTACTCCTGACAAATATCTTCATAATATCATTTGGCTAGAAAATAAAGATGTTCTCATTGAATTCTTCAAGGTAAAGATTCTGTCTTATATTCTAGCTCATGTTCAATGATAATTATTTTTCATTCCCTAATATAAGAGTAATAATTAAAAGAAAAAAAAAAAAAAACGTATCCAAGGTAAGACTCCTGTAATGGGCAGTAAAGGATAAGTCAAAATGGAGGCCCAGCAAAACCAAGAAGAGTGGATTTCATTTTGAGCCTAAAGCACAAAGATTTTTTTTTTAATAATTGCTTATCTGCTTAGGATGATACGTTCTTTTAATACATTACCCAATTATTACCAGTCCCAGTCCCATCTTATTTTCTGATGAAGAGCCCCAGACTTCCAGATGCACACTCTGTAAAAGACTTTTTTAGATCAAGGGTCTCATATTTAAGTTACTTTGCAGGCCAGGCAGATAATATAAAAGTAAAACCATCTGGGTGTAATATAAATAGGGAACAGGACTGTAGTATATTCCAGAGTTCATGCTTTGTCTGAAGTCAGCTGAGTATTCCTACAGGAATGTGTACTCTTTCAATAGCTAGCTATTGAATAGCCTCTTTGAGCCAGAGAATGTTCTAGGTTTGGGGATATGGTGGTGAACAAAGTAAATAAATTCCTGCTTTCACTGACTTTATGTTATATGGATGGAGACGGACAATAAACATACCCATGCATAAATATATAGTCTGTCAGGTGGTGACAAATGCTACATGGAGAAAAGGTGAAAAAGGAGAATATAGGTAGGCAGCTCTTTTATACGGATGGTTAGAGAAGACTGCTCTAGTACCTTTCCTCTGGACAGAGATCTGAAATAAGTGAGCGAATACACCATTTTGATACCTGGGAGAAGGTAGATGCAGTGCCCTGAGGTGGATATGCTTGCTGTGTTCAAGTCGCTGAAGTCGCTGAGTCGTGTCCAACTCTTTGTGACTCCATGGACTGTAGCCCGCCAGGCTCCTTTGTCCATGGGACTTTCTAGGCAAGAATACTGGAGTGGTTTGCCATTTCCTTCTCCAGGAGATCTTCCTGAACCAGGGATCAAACCCTGGTCTCCTGCACTGCAGGCAGACTCTTTACTGATGGAGCCACCAGGGAAGCCCTGACTGCTCTGTTCAAGGAACATCACAAAGGCCCCTGTGGAAGGACCAGTGCTGGAGGGAGGAGATGAAGACTAAGCATTTGTGGCAAGCTTGAGTTTGTAGAACTTTGTAGGTCATTCTTAGGACGTTGGCTTTTACTGAGAATTAAGTGGAAACATGTTGAAAGGTTTTGAAGAGAGAAGTGACATGATCTAACTTACACTTAAAAATGATCATCTGCTGATGTGTTAAGGATAGGCTGTAGGGGGTCAAGGGCAAGCCAGGGCATCCAGGTAGGATGTGATTATGATAATGTAGGCAAGAGATGATAGTGACTTGGATGAGTGAAAGTGATGAGAAGAGTTCAGACTCAATAGGCTTTGAAGAGACAGCATATAAATGTTGATGGAGTGAGTGCTAGAGAGAGAAAGAATAACTTCTAGAATTTTAGGCTGAAATAGAAAATAATCTGAAAATGGATTAGCCCTTTATTTAGATGGAGAAGAGAAGATTTATATAGGGCAGGAGCTGGGCAAGAGTTGGATTCTGAATAGGTTAAATTTGAGAAGGCTATTAGACATCCAAGTGGAGCTGTTGAGTAGGCAGTTAGATACATGGCTAGAATGTAGGTGGGAGGACAAATTGGAGAAAGCCATTTTGGAGTTGTCAGCATAGAGATAATATTTAAGGCCTTGAAACTTGATAACTCAAGGAATTGTTATGAACATCCAAGGGTTGAGTTGTGAGCTATGTATCAGATTGATGGTTGCCAGAGGAGGGGAGTGGAAGCTGGGTAAATTAGACAGGTGGGTTAAAGGGTACAAACTTCCAAGTTACAAGATAGAAAATTACTAGGTATACAACATGATGACTATAGTTATATAGTCATATATGTACAGTATATTTGAAAGCTCTAGGAGTGTAGAATCTAAAAGTTCTTGTCACATGGAAAAAATTTTTTATAACTATATGAAGTGATATATGTTAACTAAACTTATTGTGATAGTCATTTTGCAATATGTGCATGTCAAGTCATCATGCTGTATACCTTACACTTATATTGTGTGTGTGTGTGTGTGTGTGTGTGTACTCAGTCACTCAGTTGTGTCTGACTCTTCTCAGCCCTATGGACTGTAGCCCGCCAGGTTCCTCTCTCCACTGTATTTTCCCTGGCAAGAATACTGGAGAGGGTTGCCATTTCCTCTTTCAGGGGACCTTCCTGACCCAGGGATTGAACCTGTGTCTCTGGCATTGCAGGTGGACTCTTTACTGCTGAGTAGTTCTGTCTCAGTAAAGCTGGAAAAGAAGAATTGAGGAGTTATCCATCAAATAGGAGAAAAAAAAAAAGAATGGTGTCCCATAGCTAAGTGAAGAAAGTATTTCAAGGAGAAAGTGATCAACTATGTCATATGAGGCTGAGAGATCACATAAGATGAAGTCTGAAAATTGACTATTAGATTTAATCATGTAAAAGTCAAATTTTTAAAGGAGAATCCATACATCTGTATTTTTATGTGAATTTTAAAACTTGGCAACCAATTCAGAATTTTAAAGATACTTTGCAAGCCAAACAAAATACATCTGTGGACTGGATATGACTCATGGACTACCAGTTTGTGGTTTTAGTTTTAAATGGCTATTATATGAGTGAAAGTCACTCAGTCATGTCTGACTCTGCGACCCCATGGACTATAGAGTCCATGCCTTTTCCAGGGGATCTTCCAACCCAGGGATCGAACCCAGGTCTCCCACATTGCAGGTGGATTCTTTACCAGCTGAGCCACAAGGGAAGCCCAAGAATACTGGAGTGGGTAGCCTATCCTTTCTCCAGCAGATTTTCCCGATACAGGAATCGAACTGGGGTCTGCTGCATTGCAGGTGGATTCTTTACCAACTGAGCTATCAGAGAAGCCCTGATAATTATATGAATTATATCATAGTTATATGAATTATATGAATAATAACTTTCATCAACTTGTTGGAATCAGGAAAACTCTGTGACAAAGAGTGGTACTTGTTTTACTGTAAATTTGGTTGTACTCTACCTTGTGATCTAGACATGGAGATATATGTCATCTGTTTAACTATAATGAGGGAACATTTTCCTTGTTTTCTATGAAGAGAGCAGTCATAAGAGGGTTTTACTGAGCTTTGAAGATCTGATTTCATTTAGGCCATACTAGTGTTTACTTCATGCCAGAAATTTTTGAATTTTACTTTTGAAATTAATTTCAAATTTAATTAAATTAAGACTTTTATGGTTGAAAGTAACAAAGTCCTATCTCAACTAGTTTAAGCAAGAGGGGCTCTTACTAACAATATATTGCAGTGGTATATGAGAAGAAAAGGGCAGCAGGGAATGGATAGATAGCATCACCCACTCAACGGACATGAATCTGAGCAAACCCTGGATGATAGTGAAGGACAGGAAAGCCTGGCATGCTGCAGTCCATGGGGTTGCAAAGAGTGAGACATGACTTAGCCACTGAACAACAGACACCAAGAAACAGTTGACAGACTAACCCTGAACAGGGTGGGAATCAGGCCAGCTCTGGAATGTCAGTGGTAGGAATTTGTGGACTCTTCCTTTAGCACATGGCTATGATGACCCAGTTCTCACTCCCAGGCTCTTTGTCCTTTAGTTCAAATTCTTGAGAGACAAATCCAACTAGCTTAGCTTGAATCAAACGTCCAGCTTTGGGGAGTACAAGTGTGACTGTGAGAAGTGGGAAACCTAATGGGCAGGGTCCACTGAAGGTAGTCTGGGGAATAGAGGGTGGGAGGTGAGGGATGGTCTTGGACTGGGAAGAAGGTATCTAAGGGGTGTTGATTACAATCTGCATCCTCTTCAGTTTTTTTAAATATCCAAGTTTAAATTCGAATTTGGTTCTTTATAGGTAATGCTCTCACAAGTATAATTAACTGACCATCCTTCAGTGAATGGGGGAGGAATGGGAAAAACAATGGGTAGGAACTCCATAAATTAATGATTTCCATACACCTGAGATGAATCTATAACCAGGGCACAAGCTTCCTCCACTCCTTCACCTGCCATGCCTAAGCAAAGCTGTCAGACTCTCTCCACCCCCTTTCAGACATGACTCACTCTTTTTTAAAAAATGTTTATTTATTTTTAGTGGTGCTGGGTCTTCACTGCTGTGTGGATTTTCTCTAGGTCCGGAGAGCAGGGGCTACTCTTCATTGCAGTGCTGGGGCTTCTCATTGCGGTGGCTTCTCTTGTTGCGGAGCACAGGCTGGAGAGCACACGGGCTTCAGTAGTTGCTGCACGTGGGCTTGCTAGTTGCGGCTCTCCAGCTCTAAAATGGTTCACTCATTAAGTGGCCCTTTTCCTTAATATGTTGGTTATTGGTAGCCACTTAGGTCAGATTTCACTGGGGTAAAAAAAAAATGTGATGAATTGGGAGCACATGAACATCATTCTCGTTAGGGTTAGCCCAGGGAATGCATGGAAAGATCCATATAGCAAACAAAAGAAACACCCCCTTATTATAGATGGTAATTTTAATCTTGGTCTCTATCACAGCAGCAACGGTTAATTTTCACTACTCCTTCCTCCTTTCATCCTTCAACTGTTGTGGTTAATTAAAAATGTAATAGTATATGAGGATAAGCCTAAAGACAACAATTGAAAATAAAAAAGATCTGAATAATACATAAACTGGATAATTGGCTTTAGGCCAGCTTTTAAAAAAAATATTGTGAAGTCATCCACGTTTATTTCAACACTGTAAAATAATTCAGAAGTAAAAAGTGATATCCTTTCACTCCCCACCCTACACTAAGTGACAACTACTATGAATGATTTAAAAATATGTTTCCTCCACATCTTTGTAAAATGCAAACGTGTCACTGTAAGTCTCCTGTTAGAAACCCTTCAGTGACTACCCCCTGGTTTTGGGAAAAGCTCAAACTTAAAAATTTATTTGGATGTGTCAGATCTTATGTGGCACATGAGATCCTCATCGCTTCATATGGGATCTTTCCTTGCAGTGCGTAGACTCTCTAGTTGTGGCTCACGGATTATGAGGTTGTGGTGCCCGGGCTCCACAGTGTGCGGGCTTTTACTGTGCATGCGAGCCCCTTGGAGACCTGGCTCCGACTCACCTCTCCAGTCCTGCCTCCACCCGGACTCCAGGCACTTCTGCCTTTTCCTCCGTTAAAAAACACCAAAAAATTATACTTTGTGATTTTGTTACTATAAAGATGACTATATTAGCATTAGATGCTTTAGTATTAAGACATTTTACTCTACCTAAAAGTTGTCTTATTTTCTTCTGATTTTAAAAGAAACTAAAGCATTGCTGTGAATCCCTAAAAGTACTGTGAACTCTGGACACTGTGCCTATTGATGCCTAATGGATAGCTCCACCCTGGTCTCCATCCCTCCCTGCCTGAGATGTATTGAATCTTCTGTGTTACCCCACAATGCAGTTATTCTATTTGCTAATGGGTCTTTGCATAAACTGAAACCTCTGCCCTGAATGGTCTTCAGTTCATGGTATCCTGGCTGTCTTGTTACTCTTCCTTCAGGTCTCAGTTTAGCTGTTCCTTCCCTAGACACCCAAGTCAGGGTTTCTGTGGCCTTTCTGAATTTGTTTCCCAGAGTGCTCCGCCCCTGTCTCCTTGACCATAATTATTATACTTTATTGTAAACATTTATCCAACCTAGCATTTATTGGGTGTTTCTGCCAGTCACTCTGCTAGGTCCTAAGCACAAAGTCTGCAGTTTGCTTACTTGTCCCTTTTTTCCCTAAAAATTAATGAGGTTTGTCAAAACATTATAACTCATTAACAAACCAAAGAATATAGTTTGTTTTTATGCTACATTTTAGCTTTAAAATCTCATTTCTCTTTAGAGAAATAGATTATGAAGATTTGTGTTGATTCTTTTTCTTTCCTTTCCTGTTTCTTTTCTTTCAGGAAAGAGCTAAACTTGCCTATTTTGACTATGGAGATGTCATTTGTAAAGAAGGTGAAATGCCACAAGGAATCTACTTGATTATTTCAGGAATGGCAATCGTAAGGAACTATTTATTCTTTACTAAAAATGTGTCTTGAAATTTTTAATTATCACATAAGGAGAAATTTAGGAACCAAGAAAATTTCAAATTTTTAACATAATTTCTTTTCAAATGAAACCATTTCTGTTTGGAGCTAACACAACAGCTGAGAGATAATTATAACACCCACCATCTGAAAGGTGCTTCCCATCTTACAAAATGCTTTCATAATTATTACTTATTCTTCACAACAATCCTGGCAGGGACAGTCTTTTCTGTGATGGTCATATAAGGAACCCAGTACTTGGAGTGGTTGGGTTACTCATCTAAAGGAAATGAGAGTCAAGGTTGAGGAAATAGACCGCAATGTCACTTTCTCCCAGAGGTCAAATAGGGATGAAGAACATACCATTTTTAACTAATAGGAGGTCTTTGTAATCAGTAAGAGTGATAGGGACAAGAATCCTTTAGAAACTGAATACCATTAGCTGGATCCATGGGTGAGCCCCAGCTATGACAACATAATTAATAGATCCTATATGACAGTTACAAGTGACAAACACTTATTATTAGTGCAAATAATATATTTGGCTTTATATTTTTAGAACGAGTGTTTCAGACCTTAAAAAAACCAAAGTTAATCATGGAAATAAACTATAATTATAAATACTAACACATGTATCAGTTCAGTTCAGCCGCTCAGTTGTGTCCGACTCTTGGCGACCCCATGAATCGCAGCACGCCAGGCCTCTCTGTCCATCACCAATTCCCGGAGTTCACTCAAACTCACGTCCGTCAAGTCAGTGATGTCATCCAGCCATCTCATCCTCTGTCGTCCCCTTCTCCTCCTGTCCCTAATCCCTCCCAGCATCAGAGTCTTTTCCAATAAGTCAGCTCTTTGAATCAGGTGGCCAAAGTACTGGAGTTTCAGCTTTAGCATCATTCCTTCCAAAGAAATCCCAGGGCTGATCTCCTTCAGAATGGACTGGTTGGATCTCCTTGCAGTCCAAGGGACTCTCAAGGGTCTTCTCCAACACCACAGTTCAAAAGCATCAATTCTTCGGTGCTCAGCCTTCTTCACAGTCCAACTCTCACATCCATACATGACCACTGGAAAAACCATAGCCTTGACTAGATGGACCTTTGTTGGCAAACTAATGTCTCTGCTTTTGAATATGCTATCTAGGTTGGTCATAACTTTCCTTCCAAGGAGTAATTGGAAGCAAAAATTTTAATTTCATGGCTTTAATTTCATGGTCTTTTAATTTCATGGCTGCAGTGACCATCTGCAGTGATTTTGGAGCCCAGAAAAATAAAGTCTGACACTATTTCCACTGTTTTGCCATCTATTTCCCATGAAGTGATGGGACCAGATGCCATGGTCTTCGTTTTCTGAATGTTGAGCTTTAGGCCAACTTTTTCACTCTCCACTTTCACCTTCATCAAGAGGCTTTTTAGTTCCTCTTCACTTTCTGCCATAAGGGTGGTGTCATCTGCATATCTGAGGTTATTGATATTTCTCCCAGCAATCTTGATTCCAGCTTGTGCTTCTTCCAGTCCAGTATTTCTCATGATGTACTCTGCGTATAAGTTAAATAAGCAGGGTGACAATATACAGCCTTGACGTACTCATTTTCCTATTTGGAACCAGTCTGTTGTTCCATGTCCAGTTCTAACTGTTGCTTCCTGACCTGCATACAGATTTCTCAAGAGGCAGGTCAGGTGGTCTGGTATTCCCATCTCTTTCAGAATTTTCCACAGTTTATTGTAACCCACACAGTCAAAGGCTTTGGCATAGTCAATAAAGAAGAAATAGATGTTCTTCTGGAACTCTCTTGCTTTTTCCATGATCCAGTGGATGTTGGCAATTTGATCTCTGGTCCTCTGCCTTTTCTAAAACCATCTTGAACATCAGGAAGTTCACGGTTCACGTATTGCTGAAGCCTGGCTTGGAGAATTTTGAGCATTACTTTACTAGCATGTGAGATGAGTGCAATTGTGTGGTAGTTTGAGCATTCTTTGGTATTGCCTTTCTTTGGGATTGGAATGAAAACTGACCTTTTCCAGTCCTGTGGCCACTGCTAAGTTTTCCAAATTTGCTGGCATATTGAGTGCAGCACTTTCACAGCATCATCTTTCAGGATTTGAAATAGCTCAACTGGTATAGCACTTATTAAGTGTCTGGCACTTTTCATTCATTCATTTACTCATTCATTCAACAAATATTTACTTCATTACTATTATGCAGTAGGCACGTTCATTCTAGGCATAGAACTGAGAAAACATAAAAAAGCCCTGTCTTCTTAGAAGTTAATTTCTTGTAGAAGCATAGAAGGAGATGGAACAATGGAAAAAATACCTAAGTTAAATATGTAATATGTTAGCAGTGACCAAGAGTTGAAGAGGCTAGTTGTAACATTTAAAAAGATGATCGAGAATGGCAATATGTTAAGACATTTTGTCCTTCTATCAACCTCATGAGAAAACTGACGGACAGAGAAATCAACTCATTTGTCCCTCTTCAGTCTTGATGACTACTTCCTTTTCTACTTTGAGGGCTCATGTGATTACATTGGAGCCCGCAGGATAATCCAGAATCATCTCTTTAAGTTTAGCTGATTAGTAACCTTAATTCTATCTGCAAAATCCCTTCACAGCAGTTCATAGATCAATGTTTGATTGAATAACAAAAAGATAGGAACCTTGGAAGGCCTTCTTTAAAATTCTGCTTGCCACAAATGTAATTATCTTTCCTTGGTTTGTAAAAAGCAGAACCATTCTTCTTTACTATTAAGTCCCCTGCATACAGACCTTCAAGTTGCAAACTTTCAAAAATACGAGTATGTCCCTGTATGCCAGCTGTACTGCTGTACTTTTCAATATACTGTACTGTAAGCTTAAAAATGTTTTCTTTATTATTTGTGTTTGTTTTCATGCTTTATTTGTGTGAAAAGTATTATAAACCTATTACAGTATAGTACTGTATAACCAATTGTATTAGTTGGGCACCTAGGTTAACTTTGTTGGACTTACAAACATATTGGACTTAAGAACACACTTTCAGAATGGAATTTGTTTGTGTGTAGGGGACTTGTACTCAAAAGGCTTTTGGACTTCATTAAAAATTAAATTAAAAAATGTCAGAGTTCTTTGGAAGCATGAGTGCCTCTACAAGTTTGAATGGTGGAACTCACTAGGAGAGGGTACAACTTTCACAGCAATTCCTTCAGTGACTTTTTTCCATTTCTTGTGTATTGGGCAGTAGCCTTCCTCTTTGGCACTTACAACTAAACTTTCTGGAAAGTTCTGTAATCCTTCTGGTTAATTCTTGCATCTTCCTCCTGAAATCTGATGACTTTCTTTTACCCCCACCCATGCCTACCAGTTCTTTTCCTGAAGTAACTCAACCATCCTGTGTTCATCCTAAAACCTTTTTCTGCTAACGTCTCATGGTAATTATTCTTAAGCATCTTAAGGGAGGCAAGATTTCTGCTGAAATTATGACTTGGCTTGGGGGCATATTCATTCATGAAATCTGGTTTATGCATCTATACCATCAAAAATTTTTTCCACCTGAGGCACTAGCCCATTATGCTAAGAATATCTAATAGACTTAGAGGGGGTACTTGCATTTAGTGACTACTTTTGGTGGAATTTTTATATAAGGCAGGTAAATAGGGGTCATCTGTAAAGCTAAAGATTAGAAACGGTCTCAGCTTGGAGAGTTGAAATGTGAAAGAAATGATTTTTGAAAGCCCAATTCCTCCTTCCCATCTGAAAGGATTCATAAAGAATCTTTTCCTTCTATTGTAATAATTGCAAGAAACACTGGGAGCTCCTAAGGTTTGGTCAAGGGCTCTTAATTTTGTATTTCCCTTTGCTCAATTATTTCCCCATTGCAGTTGGAGAGTTCACCTCCTACTTTTGGAATAGACAGGAACCTAAGGCCTGACAGAGAGTCCACAACTAGGTTTACAGAGTACTGTACCAGTGGAGACATAATTGGAGAATTGAGCTGTCTACTTAAGCGTGAAATTGAATATACTGCCATCTGTGAAACTATTTTGCAGGTAAGCACCTGGATGTGTCTGTATTGTGGGTGTTAATTCTTCCTCAAGTTAGTAAGGAGTAGCAGCACTTTTTTTGGGGGGTGGGGGTGGGGTTCTATTGTCTTAGTCAACCCAACCAGCTATTGTGAAGCAGTATAGCTGAGAAAGGCCAATTTGATGTCTCACATCCACTATGGTGTCTGGAGGGAGATTTTTTTTTTAAACAGTTAAGTTTATTTATTTTTAATTGAAGGATAATTGCTTTACAGTATTGTGTTGGTTTCTGCCAAACATCAACATGAATCAGCCATAGGTATACCTATGTCCCCTCCCTCTTGAACTGGAGGCAGATATTTTAACCAAAGAGTCTTTGTCACTATTTTTAATTAGAAGAGACGATATCTAACTTCTGATGTTATAAAGATAAGGAAAACACATAGATAAGATGCCTGGCATGTTTAGGTGCTCCATAAATGGCTACCATTATGGGAGCAGTGTTTTTAAAGAATACTTGTGTTTCACATCTCTTTCTTCCATTTTTCACTTGCTAAGTAAGAATTTTATTTAACAAAGAAGTGATCTGATAGTGGGCTAGCTGTGGGCAATTCAAATAGAAATTAGTGAAAGTTCCTACTTACAAAGAAATCTCAAGCTTTGGGGACTGTTAGATGCAATGGAGCAAGGAGCAGAGTCTTAGGAGTGTGACAGACAGAAAGGAATGTTGCTTTATCAGTTTCATACCATTTCACTTTTGGAAGAGAAGAGAAAGCATGAATGTATTCACAAGGCTGAACTGAATTTGCTGAAGTTCACATAGCTTGAATTCTGAGGGTCGTCTTCTTTGTTTGGATTGGCACTTTGCTCTGAACGCAAATACTATGAATGAGCCCACGTTACCCATTGTGGCAATAAAAATAAATAAGTTTATGTGGCTTAGTTCCATAATCTTGGGCTCATGATTATCCTCAGTTCAGTTCAGTTCATTTCATTTCAGTCTCTCAGTCGTGTCCGACTCTTTGCGACCCCATGAACTGCAGCATGCCAGGCCTCCCTGTCCATCACCAACTCCCAGAGTCCACCCAAACCCATGTCCATTGTGTCGGTGATACCATCCAACAATCTCATCCTTTGTCGCCCCCTTCTTCTCCCACCTTCAATCTTTCCCAGCATCAGGGTCTTTTGAAATGAGCCAGCTCTCTGCATCAGGTGGCCAAAGTATTGGAGTTTCAGCTTCAACATTAGTCCCTCCAATGAACACCCAGGACTGATCTCCTTTAGGATGGACTGGTTGGATCTCCTTGCAGTCCAAGGGACTCTCAAGAGTCTTTTCCAATACCACAGTTCAAAAGCATCAATTCTTCGGTGCCCAACTTTCTTTATAGTCCAACTCTCACATCCATACATGACTACTGGAAAAACCATAGCCTTGACTAGACGGACCTTTGTTGGCAAAGTAATGTCTCTGCTTTTTAATATGCTATCTAGGTTGGTCATAACTTTCCTTCCAAGGAGCAAGTGTCTTTTAATTTCATGGCTGCAACCACCATCTGCAGTGATTTTGGAGCCCAGAAAAATAGTCTGACACTGTTTGTACTGTTTCCCCATCTATTTGTGATGAAGTGATGGGACCGGATGCCATGATCTTAGTTTTCTGAATGTTGAGCTTTAAGCCAAGTTTTTTCATTCTCCTCCTTCACTTTCATCAAGAGGCTTTTTAGTTCCTCTTCACTTGCCATAAGGGTGGTGTCATCTGCATATCTGAGGTTATTGATATTTCTCCTGGCAATCTTGATTCCAGCTTCTGCTTCCTCCAGCCCAGTGTTTCTCATGATGTACTCTGCATATAAGTTAAATAAGCAGGGTGACAATATACAGCCTTGATGTACTCCTTTTCCTGTTTGGAACCAGTCTGTTGTTCCATGTCCAGTTCTAACTGTTGCTTCCTGACCTGTATACAGGTTACTCAAGAGGCAGGTCAGGTGGTTTGGTATTCCCATCTCTTGAAGAATTTTCCATAGTTTATTGTGATCCACACAGTCGAGGGCTTTGGCATAGTCAATAAAGCAGAAATAGATGTTCTTCTGGAACTCTCTTGCTTTTTCAATGATCCAGCAGATGTTGGCAATTTGATCTTTGGTTCCTCTGCCTTTTCTAAAACCATCTTGAACATATGGAAGTTCATAATTATCCTAGCTATTGATTAATATAAAATTTTCTGGACTAGTATTGTCTATAGCTTTAACTGGACTGTACATTTTATCATCTTATACTTAAATAGCAGAGTATCATAATTAATATACTAGAGATAGTTTTTCTAGGAGGTTAGGTGAAGATGAAACCTACAGACTTTTTAAAAATTTTCGTCTGTGTTAGGTCTTCATTGCTGCTGAGGGCTTTCTCTAATTGTGGGGGGTGGGAGCTACTTTTATTTGTGATGCATAGGCTGCTCATTGCTGTGGCTTCTCTTACTGTGGAGCACAGGCTCTAGGCACAAGAGCTTCAGTGGTTGCAGCGTGCACTCTCAGTAGTTGTGGTTCATGGGCTTAGTTGCTCTGAGGTACATGGAATCTTCCTGGACCAGGGATTGAACCCGTGTCCCCTGCATTGACAGGTGGATTCTCATCCACTGTACCACCAGGGAAGTCCTACAGGCATTTGTTTTTCTGATGATTTAATAATTTGTTTTCAAGTCAAGCAGTCTGTTTGATGCCTTGTCATTTCAGGTCTGCTTTATCTCCCTGGAGGATTTATATGAAGGCTTTGATTTCTTCTGGCCATCCCTGGAATATAAAATATGGCTGAAGCTTGCTCTCAGTATTGCCTATCAGTATTTTGAATCAAGTCTTGTTGATGAGGTAAGTTGCATGATTAAAATATGAATTAAGTTTTATTTCCTGTATTTTTTTTACAAAATAAATTTCATATTTTGGAGACAGAGAAAAGAAGGTATGTTTAATCTTTCAAAGTAGGATTTCAGAATCTTTACCACTCTGTTATTCTGAGTTCCTACAGGTCATCGGTCCCCTTGTGACAGCTGATTTTTCAGGCTATCCCGTCATCCCTTAAAAATAAGAGAGTAAGCAAATCTTAAATAGGTAGATTCCCCAAGAATCAAGCATACCATTAATTAGTGAGTTACTGAGCACAAGTTTGGTGTTTATTAGTCTATTCTATCTACCTATCTACCTATGTTATTATAAATTATTTGCCTTTTCAAATTTTTATTGAGTTTACCAAGCCTCATCTATGAACTTTCTCTTGAAAAAGTAGCGGTTCAGGCCTGTTCTTGGACTGGTACAATTTACAACCTATATTTGCATTCCATTTAGTAATTTTTTGAGCCCCTACCATGAGTCAGGAACTGGGGAAGTGACAAACCTGAAGTTTAAGATCATTCATTGAATTGTGATACTGAATATCAATATTGGGTTAAAAATGAGCAAATATCAAGAGAATTAGAAGACAAACCACAGACTGGGAGAAAATACTTGCAATAGACATATCATATAAAGAACTATCATCCAAAACATACAAGGAGCTTTAAAACTCAACAGTAGGGAAAAAACCCAGCCTGATTAAAAAATGGGCCAAAGCTGATAATAGATAACTTCACCAGAGAAGATATATGAATAGCAAATAAATATAGGAAAAGATACTCCACATCATATGTCATCAGTTCAGTTCAGTTCAGTCACTCAGTCATGTCCAACTCTTTGTGACCCCATGAACTGCAGCATGCCAGGCCTCTCTTTCCATCACCAACTCCTGGAGTTCACCCAAACTCATGTGCATCAAGTTGGTGATGCTATCCAGCCATCTCATCTTCTGTCATCCCCTTCTCCTCCTGCCCCCAATCCCTCCCAGCATCAAGGTCTTTTCCAATGAGTCAGCTCTTCACATGAGGTGGCCAAAGTACTGGAGTTTCAGCTTTAGCATCAGTCCTTCCAATGAACACCCAGGACTGGTCTCCTTTAGGATGGACTGGTTGGATCTCCTTGCAGTCCAAGGGACTCTCAAGAGTGTTCTCCAACACCACAGTTCAAAAGTATCAATTATTCGGCGTTCAGCTTTCTTCACAGTCCAACTCTCACATCCATACATAACTACTAGAAAAACCATAGCCTTGACTAGATGGACCTTTGTTGGCAAAGAAATGTCTCTGCTTTTGAATATGCTAGCTAGGTTGGTCATAACTTTCCTTCCAAGAAGTAAGTGTCTTTTAATTTCATGGCTGCAATCACCATCTGCAGTGATTTTGGAGCCCAGAAAAATAAAGTCTGACACTGTTTCCACTGTTTCCCCATCTATTTGCCATGAAGTGATGGGACCAGATGCCATGATCTTCGTTTTCTGAATGTTGAGCTTTAAGCCAACTTTTTCACTCTCCTCTTTCACTTTCATCAAGAGGCGTTTTAGTTCCTCTTCACTTTGTGCCATAAGGGTGGTGTCATCTGCATATCTGAGGTTATTGATATTTCTCCCAGCAATCTTGATTCCAGCTTGTGCTTCTTCCAGCCCAGCGTTTCTCATGATGTACTCTGCATATAAGTTAAATAAGCAGGGTGACAATATACAGCCTTGATGTACTCCTTTTCCTGTTTGGAACCAGTCTGTTGTTCCATGTCCAGTTCTTTTTTTTTTTTTTTTTTTATTTTATTTTTAAACTTTACATAATTGTATTAGTTTTGCCAAATATCAAAATGAATCCACCACAGGTATACATGTGTTCCCACCATGTCCAGTTCTAACTGTTGCTTCCTGACCTGCATATAGGTTTCTCAAGAGAACAGTATGTCATCAGGGAAATGCAAATTAAAACAATGTGATACCATTGTTGTTGTTGTTGTTCAGCTGCCCAGTCATGTTTGACTGTGACCCCAGGTACTGACTGCAGCTTGCCAGGCCTCCTTGTCTCTCACCATCTCCTGGAGTTTGCCCAAGTTCATGTTCATTGCATTGGTGATGCCATTCAGCCATCTCATCCTCTGACACCCTCTTCTCCTTCTGCCCTCAATCCTTCCCAGCATCAGGGACTTTTCCAATGAGATGAGTCATCTATTCACATCAGATGACCAAAATACTGGAGCTTCAGCTTCAGCATCAGTCCTTCCAGTTAATATTCAGGGTTGATCTCCCTTAAGATTGAGTGGTTTTATCTCCTTGCTGTCCAAGGGACTTTCAGGAGTCTTCTCCAGCACCACAGTTCGAAGGCATCAGTTATTTAGCATTCTGCCTTCTTTATGGTCCAGCTCTCACAACTGTATGTGACCACTGAGAAGACCATAGCCTTGACTAAATGGACCTTTGTTGGCCGAGTAATGTCTCTGCTTTTCAACACATTGTCTAGGTTTGTCATCACTTTCCTGCCAAGAAGCAATCGTTTTCTGATTTCATGACTGCAGTCACTGTCCGCAGTGATTTTGGAGCCCAAGAAGAGGAAATCTGTCCCTGCTTCCACCTTTTCCCCTTCTATTTGCCATGAAGCAATGGGGCTGGATGCCATGATCTTAGTTTTTTTAATATTTAGTCTTAAGCTGGCTCTTTCACTCTCCTCCCTCACCCTCATCAAGAGGCTCTTTAGTTCCTCTTCTGTTTCTGCCATTACAGTGGTATCATCTGCATATCTGAGGTTGTTGATGATTCTCCTGCCTATCTTGATTCCAGCTTGTAACTCATACAGCCTGGCATTTCTCATGATGTGCTCAGTGTATAGGTTAAGCAAATAGGGTGACAGCAGACAGCCCTGTTGTACT
Organism: Bos indicus; assembly: GCF_029378745.1. NCBI lineage: Eukaryota > Metazoa > Chordata > Mammalia > Artiodactyla > Bovidae > Bos > Bos indicus. The sequence goes on along the minus strand of NC_091775.1, from coordinate 55,761,424 downwards.
CCTTTCTCGATCTTGAACCAATCAGTTGTTCCATACTTCTATTGCTGCTTGACCCGCTTACAGGTTTCTCAGGAGACAGATAAGATGATCTGGTATTCCCATCTCTTTAAGAGCTTTCCACAGTTTGTCATGGTCCACACTGTCAGAGGAAACAGAGAGAAATGTTTTTCTGAAATTCCCTTGCTTTCTCTATAATCCAGCGAATGTTGGCAACTTGATCTCTAGTTCCTCTTCCTTTTCTAAACCCAGCTTGGACATCTGGAAGTTCTTGGTTCACATAAGGTTGAAGCCTAACCTAACACGCAAGATTTTAAGCATGAACCTTACTGGGCTTCCCTCGTGGCTCAGCTGGTAAAGAATCCACCTGCAATGCTGGAGGCCTGGGTTCGATCCCTGGTTGGGAAGATTCCCTGGGTTGGGAAGATCCCCTGGAGAAGGGAAAGGCTACCCACTCCAGTATTATAGCCTGGAGAATTCCATGGACTGTGTAGTCCATGGAGTCACAAAGAGTCAGACACAAATGAGTGACTTTCACTTCACTTACTAGCATGGGAGATGAGTGCAATTGTCCAATGGTTAGCACATTCTTTGGTACCCTTCTTGGGGATTGGGATGAATATTGACCTTTTCTAGTCCTCTGGCCATTGATGGGTCTTCCAGATTTGCCAACATAATGAATGCAAAACCCTGATGGCATCATCCTTTAGGGATTTGAATAGTTCTGCTGGAATTTCATCTCATCCACTAGCTTTATTAACAGCAGTGCTTCTTAAGGCCCACTTGACTTCACGCTCCAGAATGTCTGGATCTGGGTGACTAACCACACCATTGTAGTAATCTGGTTCACTAAGATCTTTTTAATATAGTTCTTCTGTGTATTCTTTCCATTTCTTCTTGATCTCTTCTCCTGCTATAGATCTCTACCATTATTGTGCCCATCTTTGGGTGGAATGTTCCCTTGATGTTTCCAGTTTTTCTGAAGAGATCTCTAGTCTTTCCCCTTTTATTGTTTTCTTCGATTATTAAGCACTGTTTATTAAAGAAGGCCTTCTTTGTCTCTTCTAGCTATTTTTGGGGACTCTGTGTTTATTGGATGTACTTTTCCCTCTCTCCCTTGCTTTTTGCTTCTCTTCTTTCTTCTGCTATTTGTAAGGCCTCCTCAGATAACCACTTTGCCTTCTTGCTTTTCTTTTTCTTTGGGATGGTATTGTTTGCCGCCTCTTGTACACTATTATGGATCTCTGTCAATAGTTTTTCAGACACCCTGTTAACTAGATCTAGTCCCTTGAATCTATTCATTACTATTGGTAATTCTCCTCTGCTCTTCCCCAGTAGCATATTGGACGCCTTCAGACCTTCAGGACTCATCTTTTGGTGTCTTATCTTTTTGACGATTTAAAGAATTCATGAGGTTCTCATGGCAAGTACGCTGGGGTGGTTTGCCATTCCCTCCTCCAGTGGATCACGTTTTGTCAGAACTCTCTGCTATGACCTGTCTGTCTAGGGTGGCCCTGCAGAGCATAGCTCTTAGCTTCATTGTGTTATGCAAGCCCCTTTGCCACAACAAGGCAGTGATCCATGAAGGAAGTGATACTGTTGCACACCTATTAATTGGCCAGTGACAACACCACATGCTGGCCAGGGTGTGGAGCAACAAGAACTCTTCATTGCTGGTGAGAATGTGAAATGGTACACAGCCACTTTGGAAGAGAGTTTGGTGGTTTCTTACAAAACTAACATGCTGTTGCCATATGATCCAGCAAGCACTCTCTTTGATATTTACCCAAAGGAATTAAAAAACTATGTCCACACAAATACCTACACATGGATTTTTTTTTAACAAATTGAAATATGTTTGATTTATAAAGTTTTGTTATTTTCATGTGTACACCAATGTGATTCAGTTATATATATTATATTCTTTTTCATATTCTTTTTGCCTTATAGATTATTACAAAATATCAGTATAGTTCCCTGTGCTATATAGTACATACTTCTGCTGCTGCTGCTGCTAAGTCACTTCAGTCGTGTCCGACTCTGTATGACCCCATAGGCGGCAGCCCATCAGGCTCCCCCATCCCTGGGATTCTCCAGGCAAGAACACTGGAGTGGGTTGCCATTTCCTTCTCCAATGCAAGAAAGTGGAAAGTGAAAGTGAAGTCGCTCAAGTCATGTCCGACTCTTAGTGACCCCATGGACTGCAGCCTACCAGGCTCCTCCGTCCATGGGATTTTCCAGGCAAGAGTACTGGAGTGGAGTGCCATTGCCTTCTCCGATATAGTACATACTTGTTGGCTATCTATTTTATATATAGTAGTGTGTATGTGATTATCCCTCCCTCACTCTTTGATAATCATAAGTTTGTATATGTGTTCATTTGTATCATTTTTTAAGATTCCACATAATAAATGATGTCACATGTTTGTCAATGTCTGGCTTCTTTCACTTAGTATGACAATCTCTAGGTCCATCCATCCATGTTGCTGCAAATGGCATTACTTCATTCTATTTTATGACTGAGTAATACTCTATTGTATATATGTACCATCACTTCATGGGAAATAGATGGGGAAACAGTGGAAACAGTGTCAGACTTTATTTTTCTGGGCTCCAAAATCACTGCAGATGGTCACTGCAGCCATGAAATTAAAAGACGCTTACTCCTTGGAAGGAGAGTTATGACCAACCTAGATAGCATATTCAAAAGCAGAGACATTACTTTGCCAACAAAGGTTCATCTAGTCAAGGCTATGGTTTTTCCTGTGGTCATGTATGGATGTGAGAGTTGGACTGTGAAGAAGGCTGAGCACCGAAGAATTGATGCTTTTGAACTGTGGTGTTGGAGAAGACTCTTGAGAGTCCCTTGGACTGCAAGGAGATCCAACCAGTCCATTCTGAAGGAGATCAGCCCTGGGATTTCTTTGGAAGGACTGATGCTAAAGCTGAAACTCCAGTACTTTGGCCACCTCATGCGAAGAGTTGACTCATTGGAAAAGACTCTGATGTTGGGAGGGATTGGGGGCAAGAGGAGAAGGGGCCGACAGAGGATGAGATGGCTGGATGGCATCACTGACTCGATGGATGTGAGTCTGAGTGAACTCCGGGAGTTGGTGATGGACAGGGAGGCCTGGCATGCTGTGATTCATGGGGTCGCGAAGAGTCCGACATGACTGAGCCAATGATCTAATCTGATCTGATATATGTACCACATCTTCTCTATCTATTTCTCTGTTGTTGGACATTTAGGTTGTTTCCATGCCTTGGCTATTGTGAATAATGGTCCAGAGAACATTGGGATGCATGTATCTTTTCTCTGGATATATGCCCAGGAGTGAGACTGTAGATCATATGGTAGTTTAATTTTTAATTTTTTGAGGAACTTCCTATTTTACATAGTGGCTGCACCAGTTTACAGTCCACAAAAGATTCCCCCTTTCCTCTACATCCTTGCCAATACTCGTTACTTGTCTTTTTGATGATAGCCATTCTCATTTCCCTGATGATTAACAATGTTGAACATCTTTCCATGTGGAATATGCCTTCTTCTTGATATCATGTGTTATTTTATATGATTTATAGAAAAAAATCTAATTTTATTGTAGGACCTAAAGTTTCAGAAGTGTGTGATGCTTAATCATGCATATGTGGAGACTTTATCAAGCTATAATGAAATGATTATTGATAACGTGAACATGAAATTTGTTATTCTTGTGTATGGCAGTGTTATTGATACCAAGACGGAGGTACCATATTTTGCACCTTGCATTTTACCTAAAACCTGTGAACAGGTAAGGAGGGTCATTTCTTAAGAGTCTTCTGCTTTTCCTGGTGCCCCATAAGTGACTTTAAAAACTCAACTAACCACCTTAAAGAAATTTAGGTTTCTCTAAACCTAGAAAGACCCTATAATTCTCACGTGCCCTTAACAAAACAGTCAAAATGTCCCCAGGGCTTGGGTGCTGTGTTGTGCAAGTTGTGCCCTGCATGAGAGTGTACCTGAGGGTCCAGTGGGGCAGGAATCTGCCTACTCTCTGCTTGCCAAGCTCTTTGCCCTGGCATGGGCTGTGCCTCCCTAGAGAAGGATGGGGAGCATTTTTCCTAGTTTGTGTGCAAGGCAGTGACACTGCTTGCTAGGATGGTTCTGGAAGTATCTGCACTGGTCGATAAGAAGGGAGATGCGTCAGGGTCATGTCACTTTGTTGCCACATTAGGGCCTAGGGGCACAACTCAATAGAGGACCCTAAACCCCATCATTCCATGCCTCTAAGGAAGGGGGAAGTAACAGGGGATGGGAAGAATAGATGCCAGGTCCCTAATGGGTGAAGCCACTTGCTGTTAGACCTCACAGTGATGTGAGGACAGAGCCCAAGTATGAGGAGGACTAAGAGGCTGTGAGAAGAGCTAACATCTCTTTATTTTGGTAACAAGTTTCTCCTCTTGGGGAGAGACCCTTTCTGCTTGTTCAGGCTGAGAAAGGTCGTTAATTTAATGAAAACTCGAGTCCTAGAAAAGTTGGTTAAGCTCCTAAAGAGTGCATTTGCCACTTTCCTAACACACTTATTTTGTCAACCCCTCAACAGTTCAAAAGGTGAAGGTAATTACAATTTTTTTTTTAATAGGAAGTGAAAAATCACTTTAACTTTGAAATAAGGGGTAGGGGACCACGGGAGCAATCCCCATAGTTTTGTTAAGACACCAGAGTTTGGAGGCAGGCATACTTGGATTTAAGACCTGATGCCTGTGCCCATGAGGTGTGTGAGGCTAGGCACCTAGAAAGATGCCTTCTGACCCTCAGGTTCCTCTTACTAAGATGAGGATAATAGCAGCAGCCATCTCATAAAGTTCTTGTGGGGATTAAATGGGATAAAATGTGGTAATATCTAGAAATGATAGTTATATGTGACTTACGTATGCTGCTTGCATTCTGGGAGGGCAGATTTTGTGGCCGTTGGGCAAAAGCTCAGGGAAAAACGCTTATTTTTTTCCTATCTGGGAAGGCTAGGGCCTGAGCCCTTGAATGTCAATGTTGGAATAAAAGTAACTCAGTGGATGCTGGGGATTCCATTTTCCAAATTGGTTACAAGTAAGGTGTAGAAACTTCATTTCTGATATTTATAAAAATGCAAAAGATAATTTTCTGGTCCAAGACTTCTTAAAATTATTTTACATTTTTGATCACTTACTTTTTCACATAGTAAGCCATGTAAGAATCCATTCATTCATCTTTTCTTCCATCCTTCCATCCATCCACCTACCCATCCCCCACCTATCCAAGACTCTTTGAAACAAGGTAAAAAAGGATTTGAAATGAAAAAGATAGAGCTTAGGTTGGAGGTTAGTTCTATGTTTTGGCTTATTTTTTTATATTCTTTGGAAAGGCTAGGAGGCAGCCAGTTTAGAGGTCAGAGAATGCTCTTTTGACTGATTTTGACTTTTCTCCTTTAGGTGCAGGGAACTTCAGATTTAAGCAAGCTGTTGGTTATCCAAGCACCTGCGCCTGACAAAAATGATGGCAATGCCAAGGTCATGGGTAAGGGGGTAGCTCTTTAGTGGTAGGCAAACCACTGAGAAAGAATTTTGATACATGAGCTTCATTGTATTCTAAAAAATGATTTGAGGGCGCTGTGTGCGTTTGTCATCTGTCTCCATTCTCCATCCTGGCTGCCACACTGCTTCTGGGAGGTCACATTTCAGAGACTTTCAGACACTGAAGTCCAGGTGGCTCTGACTCTCTCGTGTGTCTCTTTCCACAACCCTGTTGGGGGTAGCAGCTGCTACCTTTACTCTGATCCTATAGGCTGGAGCCCCATAGTGCTGCTGGGAGACAGAGCAGGAGTGAGGGTGGGGGAATAGACTCACACAGCAGGCCCAGGTGTGGGATCCGGTTTTCTCTCAAAGACCAAAGAGAATATAGACTCTAACCCATGCTCATGGAATAGTCCAAGCCATGGTCACAACCAAAACTCAGATGACTTGCTTTGAGCGACTTTGATAGTCACTACAGAATTATTGTCACTAAGTGCATATGAGTGCCCATTTGCTTATATCATGGTGCTAAGCATACTGTAAAGATGACTTTCTAGGAAGGCCTTGCTGTAGGGAAAATGCATTCAAGATCTTTCGTTCAGTGCTTAGCATCCTGCCTTACCAAGCCCAGGGTCACCATTTCCCCAGCTACTTCAGCTTGAAAACACAAGTATCCTTGATTTGCTCCTCTAATTTAGCCTTCACAGTGTCTTTAGGTCTGCTGCTCTGCTGCTTTCATAGCACTCCTGGAGCACAGGAGTATATGGCAAGGCTGGGAGCTCAGGGTCTAGTGTCAGCCCCCGTACGGCACCCCGAGGGCTATTGAGTTGGCGGAACTTTTAGAGTGAGGGAAATATATTATCTGCATTCCCCAATGAGTCTGGGATGAAAGTCACAAGTGGCAGTCCCATGGACTTGATCCAGCCAGTACGCTGTATTTGGCTTACATCTGTGTTTTCTTTTAAACTTTCTTTTAAAATTGTGAAGTATAAACATCCAGAAATTTCACATTTAAAAAAATACAAATTTTGAGCTTTTCTTAAAAAAAAAATTGGAAAGTCTTTGAACACTCAGTCCTTTTATCTATGTGTGGCAACAACCAGATAGAGCTGAGCATCGCTGGCTCCTACACAGGAAGCAGGTGCTCTGTGGTTTGCCACAGTCCACACCCTCCCTCTTGTGTGGTCTGTGTGACCTGCCTGTTCTCATTTGGATTTGCCAGCCCTTGTATTGGATTTTTGGGAGCCTAGATCACAAATCTCCTTGAGGGAAAAATGTAAAAAGCCCATTTGAATGGGGAGACTTACAGGGAGGAAGTAAACTGAGATTTCAGAATATCCTCTTGCTACCAGTACTCTGAAATTCCTAATGTAATTTTTCTCTTTTATGCGTTTCTTTTGAATTGGCTCAGGCAACACTGGTCTTGGAATGACTAAGAGAAACTACCAGTGGAAGAAAAAAGATTAGGTAATTAACTTGACACTTTGGATTTTTCTTATTGTGACTATTAAACTACACAGTGAAAATAAATTGTGAAGTCAAGTAGCAACATGTAGGTGGCGAGAAAAAAAACTCTTAGTGGCAACACTTTAATACGGGAAAATTGGGATTAGAGTTCACCTGAATTACTTAACAGTTAAAATTATAGAATATTTTTGAAAATCGTAATTTTGCCATGATTCCCTCTCCCAATTTTTCCCCTCCCAATTCCCTTCCCTGTTATTTATTTACTTTAAAAAAATTAATTCTGGCTGCACTAGGTCTTCATTGCTATCTGTGACCTTTCTCAAGTTCTGGCAAGCAGGGACTACTGTCATTGTGGTGTGCGGGCTTCTCATTGCAGTGGCTTCTCTTGTTGCAGAGCCCAGGTGCCAGGCATGCAGGCTTCAATGGTTGCAGCTCCTATGCTCTAGAACGCAGGCTCACGTAGCTTAGTTGTCCCTTGGCATGTGGAATCTTCCTGAACTCAGGGATCATTGGCAGGCAAATTCTTAACCACCGGGGAAGTCCTCCCCTGATATTTAGTTCAAAGTAGGGATCAGGGATCTGGGATCAGGGATGAGGAGGCCCATCCATCATACAGTGAGACACTAGCATTTAATTATGGATGTTTATCTCTGGAGTGTGTATTCCCATGGATCTGTAGGTCTCTGGTGTGGGTGTATAGAGCCCAGGTTGATCATGGGCATTTTCCTAGGGTTTCAATTTTATTTGACAATCTTTCAAAGGGAGACATTAACTCATTTTACTATTAGGTTATTTAAAATGTATATTGAAATAAACATACTATGGAGTAGGATGACAAATTTGCATGAATTTAAGATAAAACAAGAGGCCTCCAAATATTTTATTAGGGAGAGTCAGTTAGGTGTTGCCCTGATGACATTTTTTCCTAGTTTCCTCATCAATCAGAACTAATTTAGAAAAGTCTGAGAAGTGCTGGAAACTGTGCCTAGAGTTAGGGAGGGAGAGGGCTGGTCACACTGGGCAAGGACAATATGGAGGCAAGTCTGGTGGGGACCAGGGTAGCCGGCAAAGCTTGTTACTCAAGGGATCTCTGTGAGGGCCCCTAAGAGAGTTCACTTGGGCCAGAGCCCACTGCTGAGCGGAGTGGATTGGAGAAGACAACTATGACAGAGCAACAGGACGGTGGGCAAACGCAGGAGTGGGCCATGTAGCAACAGCAGTGGTGCCAAGAATGGGCTTCAGGAGCCTTTAGCACCCTCCCTCCCGCAGTTGCCAAGTCACTCCAAAAAAACATGTCTTCTATGAAAAAATGATGTGCTGTGGAAATGCAGCTTCATAAGTCCCTTGACCATCACACCCCCAACCAGATCACCACCCTAAGAAACTTTTAATAGAAATTCTGGGCCTATGACTATCATTTATGACAATCAGGGTGGTCTGCAGTGTGTCTGTTGGGGAAAGGAAAGTTGCATTGACCAAACTGATGGTTATTGGTTCCTCTAAACAAAGCAACTGAATTCCTTGTAGGCAGTCTTCCTAGGTCATCCTCTGTCTTTCTTAAAGGGATCTATTTCACAAATGTGACACCTCATTAGGCATCTAGCAATTTGGCTTGTCGCTTTCCAGTCTCTTCCAGGCCCCCTTATTTAAAAAATTCTCATTACAATTTAGGAGAAAAGTTTCCAGTTTACCTTGCAATCAGTCACAAAGTTAACAGGAATTCAGCTCTCCTCACATTTCTCTTTAAGTGAACTTTGATACACTACTCTAACTAAGTGAATGTATCTCTTTACAAGATAATGCTTGTTGGGATAGCGATGCACACCTACTTAATTACTCAAAGTCTTTAATATGTAAGCTCTTCTAAAGGGAGTGTTCCAGATAATTAAATGGAAACTTTTCAGTAGGTTTTCCGATTGCACTTACTGTTTTTCTTTTTTTTTCTGAAATGCTCATAGTCTCATATTTTACTTTTGACTTTCTTTTATAGTTGGAAACTGGATCCCATTTTAGAAAAGGACTTTAATGGCGCTTACATGATTCGTGGAGTCAGTTTAGAGACGGAGCTAATATCCTGACCCAAGTGCTGAAACATTACCTGGCAAGTTTACTCACAAACTGCTAAAGCAATTTACCTCTGCGTTTATTTTACAAACAATTTTGATGGACTGCTGCAAAAGCTCTAATTTTAAGTAGCTGCATTTATATTTGAGATGTTCAAAATCCTTCAGATACCTTAAACTTACGGTTTAGCAAATGAAATCCTGCATCCAGCTGAGAGCAACCTATGATAGAGTAGAAGTTATCAGAAGCATTGTACAATTAACCCACTACTATCTAAAGCATAAGAACTATAATTTTGACTTGTGTTATTGCTACAACTAGTGCCTCCCTAACATTTTACAGAGTAAAATCTAGTAAATCCTCAATCTAGTAAATACTGAAAAATGGAACCACGTTCCATAGTTATTAAAAGCAGTTTAGGAGAAATTAACAGTCTTACATTGCATAGAACTATTTAATATCACTTTTCATTTTACTTAAAAAAGTCAAATAAAATAGAATTTTATGATGATTGTTTAATATTTAGGGTCCATTATTCCTTTTCATTTCAACAAGATTTTAAAAGAATACACGATTCTCTACTCCAGGGAAAACCATAATAGAAGAAAGAATAGAAGAAAACACAAGAGAAAAAGTCAAGCCCCTCCAGATACCTAGAATAGGGCAGTATTTCTCAGAGTGGCTTGTGGAGCACTTATGTGTCAACAAACATTAGGTGCAGCCACACCGAACAGCAGTCCTGCAGCCGCGACTGTCTGCTGTCTAAGTTATCACAGACCCGGTTTCCTTTCAGACTCCCTGTCTTTCATCCTTGGCCTGTGACTTTTATCCTCAGGGTGACAAAATGACATCTGTAACTCAGTCATCCCATTTGCTTTTCAGTGAGGCAAGGCACTTTCAGGAAGAGACCCCACCACAGGCCAACAGTCACATGACCACACCCACCTATCATCTTAAGATGAATTTTAACTGGCGCCTCAACTTGCCACCCTTAATACAATCAGGGTATTTTTCATGAAGAATAAGGGGAAATGGCTATGGTGAACTGCAGCGTCTGCTGTATACTGCATCACGATCACCTGGGTGGTGACAGATGGAGAACTTCTGGCCACTTATTGGAACCCACGTGGAACCCACGTCTGGGGGAAGGGCCCTGGCCAGCTTATTTTAACACACTCCTCATGTGGTTTAATGCATATTGAAGCTTGAGTTCCACAAGATAGGGGGTAAAGAAGTAGCAAAAAAACAGACGCCTGCTCTACAATCTTATGAGGCACATTATCATGTTATTTGAAATAACTAGAGAACACTTAATTCTATGTGTATCAGTTAGGACGCTTTTGTCCTCGTACCAGAAAACCCAACTCAAAAATGCTTAAACACTAAGGTGATTTATTTTTATTACTTAAAAAAATTTTCCTTATTTTTGTCTGTGCTGAGTCTTCATAGTGCGCAGGCTTTTCTCTAGTTGCGGAGAGTGGGGACTGCTCTCTAGTTGCGGTGTGTGGGCTTCTCACTGCGGTGGCTTCTCTTCTGGAGCCCAGGCTTCAGTTGCTGTGGCAACAACGTGGGCTCAGTAGTTGCAGCTCCTGGGCTCTGGAGCACAGGCTCAATAGTTGTGGTACACGGGCTTAGTTGCTCTGTGGCATGCGGGATCTTCCTGAATCAGGGATCAAATGAATGTCTTCCGCATTGGCAGACAAGATTCTTTACCACTGAGCCACCAAGGAAATCTGGTAATTTATTATTTTGTGTTATAGTAGTCCAGAGGTAGGATGGGTTCACACTTGTTAGACTCAGTGAAGATCATGAAAGGTCAGATGTTTTCCTTTCTCTCAACTTGGCTGTTGACCTTTACAGCCTCATTCTATGGCTGGATCCCTGCTCCCAGGTTGTAAGTTAGCTGCAGCAGCAATCAGTATCTCATGTTTTTTTGTTTATATTCAGTGTGTGAGAGAAAAACGGCTTCTAGTTGCTCTTGTTTGAGAAAGAATTCTTGTAGAAACTCATGATCCTCTATTTGTGTCTCAGTGCTCATTGCTGAACCAATCACTGACAAAGTGGCAATGCCTTTTTAACTAGTTAACGCATCCTTTAAGTTTGAATCAAAGTTGTATTTCCTCAGTTTGCATTGCCCAAAGCGGTGGAGGTCAAATCAAACTGTGAACTGTGCCAGTTCACTGCATCCAAGTGGCATCTTGTTATGCCCCTTTAGACCCAGCCATTCTAGCTCCTTACCCCTTCCTGAGCCTCTCAATGAGGATTCTTACCCTCAGGGGAATGGTTGGAGGTAAGGTCAGACTTTTGGCAAGACCACCCAGCAACCTCAAGTCACTCCGAATCTTAGATGGCTATCTCTTCTAGTAAAAGCATTTGCTGATTCTTTGAGAAGGCACCCAGTAGACTGCCTCTTAAATTCTTAAGCTTCTCTCATAGCCACAACAGCCATATAATTCATTTTCACTTAATAAATTATTGGACTTATTAAATCTTATTAAATCTATTCTCCCTATAAAGTTGAGAGCAACAATTCTGGAAAGGGGAATTCTCCTTCCCATGCCAAGTTAAAAAATAAAAAAAAAAGGACTTATAATCACTGCTACCCCCTCAACATACATTCATTATGTAACATTTTACCTTTGGAGACTACTCTCACACTCCCATGGCCTCATGGCTGCTTCGTGGTAGAACCAGTTAATTTGTGGGTACATGACCTCCCTTTTCCTTGAGTTTTTCAGCATTTTTGTATGGACATAATCTATGTGGGTAGGGTAGATATAGCTAAACAAAACATCAAGGTTTGGATGCCTGAGTGATAAGAGGGGCAATGTATTTATTGGGGGAATAATTGATGAATTCGATTTTGAATTTATAAACTTAATGGCCAATGTCCCATCAATCAGTAAAGGTAAGACTCGTGTGTGAATAATTAATGTTGGAGATTTAGACTTAAGCCAGACCCTCTCTGAGAGGCAGGACTGAAGGTGAATAGCCAAGGGAAGAGAGCAGTGGGGAACCTAGCAGGGAAGTGACAAGATTTGAGGAGCCAGGGGTTACTCAGAAGAGATGTGCTAAAGAGCACCAGATAGTCTTGGTTCTTTATGTACAAAACACAGTGACTTGGAGAAAAGGTGACAGCAAGATGCCAGCCCAGTTAAATCTCTCAGACCAGCATTCCCAAGGATATGACTTGGAATTTTCACCTTCCTTCTCAACCTTCTTAGCATCACCCAAATTTTACATGTGGTGAAACCACGGAAATGAAAAAGTAATGACTTCTCTAAAACACGGCACCAGGGATCAGATTTTACGTTATTCTACTCAATAAAAGTATAGAGGGCTACATGCAAGAGATTATACAAGGTATGGGACCCTTCTTTCTAAACCTAGGACAGTATACTAAGTCTGAGAGACTCTTGAGTTGGGAATCCTTCATACTCTTTCCAGAGAAGGCAATGGCAACCCACTCCAGTACCCTTGCCTGGAAAATCCCATGGATGGAGGAGCCTGAAGGCTGTAGTCCATGGGGTCACGAAGAGTCGGACACGACTGAGCGACTTCACTTTCATGCATTGGAGAAGGAAATGGCAACCCACTCCAGTGTTCTTGCCTGAAGAATCCCAGGGGCAGTGGAGCCTGGTGGGCTGCTGTCTATGGGGTCACACAGAGTTGGACAAGACTGAAGCAACTTAGCAGCAGCATACTCTTTCCAGAAAAGCAAAATATGTCCCATCACCCTCAAGATTGGTATACTTAAATCCAGCACCCCTGTTAAGGTATTAGGTTAGAGGAGCTCTTTGTTGCAGGGGTCAGAGATTCCACAGGGCCCAGTTAATACAAAGGTGCAAAGTAGGCCTGGAGATGTGGCAGGATCACATTTTCATCAGCAGCTCCTCCATTTTCATTACATGAACTTTTATACACCTATCTTTGGAGAGAAGCATCAGTGTCAGTCCTAGCGAGGAGACGTCTTGCCTTCAGGACATGAGTCTGAACTAGTACTTCAAAATGTGACAACAGAATTCTCTGATCACGTTTTTGACAAAGGATTTATTTGCTGATCCCTAAGAAGCAAAAATCAGAAAAATATCTCCCTCCCCCACTGCAAGAATAGATAATAAAACATTTTCAGTCATCCTCTTCCCTCTTCCCACGGTGGGCCCTTTCACATGCCCATCATCGTCGAACAGACTGACAGCCAGAAATTCTCCAAAAGGCACCTGGCACAGTCATGTTGCTCATGCCTTCTGCTCCACCTCTCCGGCAGGCAAGTGGAGCCTTTTCTGTAGCTTCTTGCTTTCAACAGAAATTTATTGAAAAATTTTCTTGATAGCAAAATATTTAAAGATTCTCTCCCCAGGCTCATCTTTCACTTAACTACTAGAAAAGTACTGAATTGAAAAGGTTTTTTCTCCCAGTTGTGATCAAAACATGGAATACTGAAGAACTTGCGGGTTACTCTAAGTTCTTAGGTTACACATGTAGATATGTACAGAGGAAGTTGAACCCCAAGTTCTATTCCTTCCCAAAATGGGTAACAGAGGATTTGATTAGAACAGAAAAAAAAAAAACCCCAAACCTGATAGTCATTCTATTGGCTTGGCCAAAACGTTCGTTCAGGTTTTAAAAAGCCAAATGAACATTTTGGTCAACACAGTATGATGGAGCAAAGCAGGCTTTTTCAACCGTAAACTGATACCACCTGTTGGTCATAAACCCTGCAGAGATCCAAGTAAGTCCCATATTTCGAAGAAAGTCAGCAGAGAGTGTGAAGATATACGAACAGAGGAGAAAGCTGCTGAAGGCACAAAGGATCCCAAGAAATTTTTAGTGCTGTTTTCATTTAATAAGCCAGTAGTAGAGCAACCTAAAGACCTTGGCTGTGATCACACCAGAATGTTTTTAATGGACTGCTGTGGGGAAACATGATGGACAGCTGGCATCCTCTGGCTCATGGTGCTAAGTGGGCAGCTCCAGAACCATCTCCATGGCGAGCCTATGGCTGGGGTGTGTAGCGGAGGTATTTCTTGCCAGATGGGAGCTCTTTGGTGAAGACTCCTTTAGGGAAAAGTTTTTTGGCTTCCTCTTCAGGGATGGTTGGAAGGACCATCACGCTGTCCCCATTCTATTGAAAAGACATTGAGAATGGTGAAGTTCAGTCTTTCATGATGAGAATAATCAAGTCTCCTTTGCTTTGCTCTCTCCCCCTAAGGAATTTTGCTTTCACAAATTGATCTTTGACACTTTTGGGAAGAGAAGTATTTCCCCACCTTAATAAGAAATAGTCCTGCTTTAAACCCAGTAACGGTTTGCTGCTGCATTTTAAAATTTATTCTAAGTAAGTCCTTTTCACTACCCTGTGGGACTGAACCTAGCTTCCTCTTTCACCCTTGGTCCCTACCTTTATCTCCTGCTGCTGCTTTTCCAGGCATGTTGGCTCTCCTGTTCCTTGAACGTGCCAAGCTCACTTTTAGGAAAACTCCTTAGCTGGTCCTTTAAGCCTGCAGGGCTCTTCCCTCCTAAAGATGCATGACTTGGTCTCTTGCTTTCTTTACGTCCTCCCCAAAGGTCTCTTCAGAGAAGAGCCTTCCTTCCTTGACAGCCAAATATAAAAGCAACTCCTCCCACCTCTGCTCCCCTTCTCCCCACCTTTGCATGATTACTCTCTGTCATACACTGTCACCTAAGATACTGTAAACTTTACTGTTGGTCTTTACCCATTGGAATGTTAAATTTTGTGAGGGCAGGGACTTTACACTGATTGTTCACTGCTAAATCCCAGTGCCCACTGTCTGGGCTCAGTAAACATAGGTTCAATGAATGGACACAGAATTTCAATGGTTTCCCAGTCAGAAGAAACAAAATAACAAGACCAGGTATTCAGGTTATCGGATTAAACAATGTAGTGACGTTAAGAAACTCTTGTGGTATTATCCATGTCCTACATATTGCCGGAATAATAGAGATTAAAAATTCATGACAGGTTTCAGAGAATTCTACATAGGTTTAAAAGACTGGAGCTTAAGAGAAATGTTTCAAGACATTAATATACCAAATAGTTTTATACCCACGACTTAAGTGGTCAAACTAAGTTCTGCTATAAATATTTGCCATCAGGGAAGAGTTCAAGTTTTTTTTTTTTTAATCCTTTTATTTAGGAAAAGGAATCATTCTAACCAGTTAATCTGTCCAAATAACCTAAATGTTAGAAATATAGGGAGTTTGTATTTTGTATAAAAGGTGTTAAAGACACTGAAAAATGGCCTCGCAGTAAATCCTAAACTCAGCCAGGAGGAAAAATCCTCTCAATATATCTGCATGCCAGAAACAGAGCCCTAGATAACACCCTAAAGGGAGCCATTCAGATGGCCCCATAGGCCCTCTAGGCAAGATGGGTTTCTGCCCTTTTAGGATCTTTACCTTCCAGTCAACCGGGGTGGCCACCCTCTTTTCTGCCGTCAGCTGGAGAGAGATAATTACTCTGAGAATCTCATCAAAGTTCCTGCCAGTGGTAGCTGGGTAGAGGATGGACAGTTTCAGTTTCTTATCAGGACCAAAAATAAACACCTGAGAAGTACACAGACACATAAACAGGAAGAACTCTCTGAGTGTTTTTGATATTAAAGCCTCTTATAAGGCTCTTTAGTCATTAAAAATGTTCAAGGGTATAACAAAACAAAATAACAAAAGCCCCCAAGTATCTAGAAAGACATGCCAAACAAACTGGGTAGTTGGAATAGTTATGATTTTCTTCTCTGTTATATTTCTAAACTTGAAGGGAATTATATTTGGTTTTGGCTGTCTCAGTAAGAAAAACTAACTTGTGAACTGAATCCAGAAAAGGCCTCAGGAAGGTACTACGTTAACTATGGAAAATGATCATAAAAATAATACTAATGGGAGTTGATGGTGTTGTTTACTCGCTAAGTTATGTCCAACTCTTTTGTGACCTATGGACCACAGCCTGCCAGGCTCCTCTGTCCATGGGATTTCCCAGGCAAGAATACTGGAGTGGGTTGCCATTTCCTACTCCAGGGGATCTTCCCAACCCAGGGATCAAACCCACATCTCCTGCTTTGGCATGCAGATTCTTTACCACTGAGCCACTTGGGAAGCCCAATGGGAGTTGACACTGGTCCTCAAAATTTTGTATATTTTTGCAGATGTGGGAATAAGTTTGTTCTCTGGTGGATAAGGACAGAACAAATAAGAATTCAAAACAAGAGATGCCTTAAGAAGGCTATGACCCACTGCTTTAAAGAGGGCTGTCAGGAGAACTATAGCAAAAGATTTCACTATTCTAGATGACAGGATAACTTTTTATGTAGATTTTCAAAAGCTGTGAATTAAGCAGTTTATTACTAAGTTAGCTGAAAATTTTACTTTGTACCAGCATTTAGATAAAAAGTGAGAGTGTCAGCACAGACTTATTTCCTAACTGGAGATACTCATTCATTTACTTTAGTTGCCCCAAGCATTTACTCAGATAGATGCTGCCTGGTCAGATTATCTAGTAGTACACAACTTACCACACGAGCAGTCACAGGCATGCCCTTTTCATCTTTCTCTGCTGGGTCCAGCATGCCCAACTGGATGGCAAGGTCCCGATTCTTATCATCAATGATGGGAAAAGGTAACTTTTCTGTGGGCTCTTCACCATTGTAAGCATTGATATCCTGAAATGCAGGGGAAAGGGAAAAAGGGAAGTCTAAAGCAGGCATATTCTCTAAATGCAATCAGTTAACAGCCATCATTTTGTAAGACAGGGAAGAGAGGACCATAATCATAATAATTTCTCTACACAATTTTAATAAGAAAGTTAATAAATGAACACTCCTTATCCCAACTGTTCACTGACAGAAATAACAGTAGGGTATAGTACTTAGGTTATAATCTAGAGCCTTTTCATGCCCAAGGCTCTTCAAATTCAGCGTGTTTTTATTGCTTTGAGAAAGCAGCATTAAACTCTCTAAAAGTGGAATAATACAGAGTTAAGACGTCAATCTCAGGTACCTCTGGGTACCCAAACACTGTAAAAAAAAAAACATCAGTAACAATGAGTTCACATCCAGAAATTATGTCACAGGCAAAGATAATTCTGTAGATATGGTACTGATCTGACCCCTGCCTCAAAAGCACCCTGACTCAGACATTAAGCTACTGAAACAAAGATATTAAGAAATGAGAAGAAATACAAATCTTAGAGCAAAAAGAATAGAGAGTTGAATATTCACTTCAGGAACAAGTCAAAGGTAAATCTCTTATGGGTAAAAAGGCAGAGGTGAATTTACACTAGGGTGAAATCCACATAAAAAGCAAAGCATTCCAAGTCTGAATTGAAGGACAATGTACTTGCTTCCGCTCTATGCCTTCCTCCCCTAGTGAAAAAACTTTATTCATTTTTCTATCCTGGGAAGTTTTTTTGGGGAAAAAAAAAAATCTAGCTTTATTATTTGATCTGGCATTGAAATTGCACTTGAGGTGGGCTAAGCATTATGGTAAGTACATGTGGGACACAGATAAGTAAAGTTCCTGCCTCTAAGGGAACTTCTAATTTGGTTAGATGATTTCCATAAGAAGCTGCAACAAATGCAAGATGGTAATATGCAAAAGGCAGAAGCTGAAGTACACCAGCCTCCCCATGTGTAAGACTGCTGAGCTAGGAAACGGTTTAAGGACGGGGTATGACTTTGACCTGGGCCTTGAAGGATGGATACAATTTTCACAAGGCAAAGGAAGGCATTCTAGGGAGAGGAAGCAATATTAATGAAACATGTAGGCAAGTCTGAGTATAAACTATTGACTGGAGAATGAGGAATTTATCTGGGTAGAGTTTTAGGAAGTAAGGAAAAAGACTTAATGCTGGAATAAGGTCTATGTATTCAGTGGCGCCGTGAAAGTAAAACAAGAGTTGGTGGCATCGCAGATTAAGAACCTCTGTGGATTTCGCCACAGAGACGCCACAGGATAAACGTAGCATTCATGAACTCTGAAATGGATAACAAATTATACCATGTTTCTTAATTCTATTAGCTTAACTTTCTTCCTTCTGTCACTAGCAGTCTATCATGTCACCACCACTAAAATAACAACGGATATGGTTTCATGCTGCAGGCACCTTGAGGTTTCCTACATAACCAGGTGTAAAGTTGGGACTTGTTTCCTATTTAATGTGATCACAATTCTGAAAATTCTAAGGCACAAGCTCACCAGGAAACATGAACCTGGGTGTGTTCCTATACTTTAAAGAGTATCATATCATTGGCTATAAACTCTTCCTTCTGCCACTGTAGTCTCAATGACTGCTATGCAGTAACTCTCAACCCTGCTATTTGCATGACAGGCATTACATTACACCCATGAAAAGCAAAGAACCATATGCTTTGGCTTTATTCTATCCTAAATCAAGCTAATTCCTACCCTCTATCATTTAGTATCAAAGAAAGTATCACCTTCACCTCAAAAAAGCCAAGCTACTCTATAAAATTGATAACATGATCTGTAACTTCAAAGCTTTGCCAACAGGTAATACCTTGCTCCATGCAAGATGGTCTTCCACACTGTCTATGGAAAGAGCAATCATCTTGACATTTCTCTTGGCAAATTCTGGTGCCAGCTTTGCTGCTCTGCCGAGCTCCGTGGTACACACTGGGGTGAAGTCCCGAGGATGGGAGAAGAGAATGCCCCATCTGATAAGGAAAAAAGGTCACAAGTGAATGAAGAGATGATCACCAACATCACGTACAGTGAGAAATCACAAATCCTAGATCAAAAATGGCTTTCTTTTTAAAATGAATGCTTATGAAGACAACTGGGCTTCCCAGGTGGTGCTAGTGGTAAAGAACCCGCCTGCCAAAGCAAGAGATGTAAGAGATGTGGGTTCCATCCCTGGGTCAGGAAGATCCCCTGGAGGAGGGCATGGGAACCCACTCCAGTTGGGATACGGCTGAAGTGACTTAGCATGCACGCATGAAGACAATCACGTTTAAACTTTTTTGTTGAGGAATGCTTTTCAATTATCTCCAGAAAAACCTGTTTCATGCCCAATTCAATCAAATATATGAAATTCAATATGGTAAATATTTAAAAAGACTGTCAGGGTATTGCCTACTTTAGTAACTCCAGAGCTACCCTGAGTCCTTTTCAGCTAAAAAAAATCTGTGCTATTCAAACTAAATACTTACTAAAATAGCTTCCCCCCTCCTTTACACTTTCTACATTTTTTTCTAAGCACAGATATGCTGACATTCACCTCCAATAATGGATGAGCCAGTATGCCTGAATCTAGACCAATGCCTGACTTAAATAATAAACACATTATGTAACCTGAAATAAATAGGCTTCTATCCTCTATTTATATGTAAAGTTAAAGCTGACACTTGGCTTCTTTTACATGAAGATATAAAAACTTTTGTAAAACTAGTTTACTGATCTAACCTGCTAAACAGGACACCCAATATTTGTACCCTGACAAAACAACAGCATTTTAAGATTTTCACCTATCTCTTCACGTGCAGTTTCTTCTTCCTTTAGACCAAGTGGGTAGAAAAAATATAGCCTTCAATGTTGATTTCTACAACTACAGATTCTTAGGGTAATAGTATTATCTAAATCATCATTGCCTAAGATTAAACTTGTATAAATTTTAAGCACATTTCAAGCTAAGTCACCAAGAATCTTTGGAGTACTGTCTTCTCCTGGGCAGCAGAAACTATTCTTTCAACTGAAAATCTAACACTCAGTTTCCACACTCTAGTTGACTTAACATTAAAGCGGGACCTTAAACTAGTAGATTTCTCACGGTAGCCTAGACGCCACGCTGTCCTCCTTGAAGTCTGCCAAATTTCCTGAAGCACAAATAAGAAAGCAGAGACAGGGTACCTAATTCCCACCTACATCTGCCACTCAGCTCCCAAGGTTTCAGGAAAGGAAAAGACTTTCTTATAAAAAGGATGGATGGCCCTGTGGCAAGACTGGGAAGAGAAAGGTAATATTTTTAAGATTGTGGGAGGGTGTGGTATGTTTTTATATATATATAAAGGGCAATAAGATTTAAAATGTATAAAAATAATCTAGTTATGAGTACAATCTAGGCCTTAGAGTCCATGGTGAAGGATCTATTTAAGGGTCTGATGAGACTTAAGGAAAGTCTCCAGAAGTTGAGAAAAAAAATGAACAGGGCAGTTCCTCTTGTATTGTTAAAGAGGTGATTAGTTAGAAAAATCAGGCCTTCTCTTTGCATTGTGAGTCAAGAGACTGTTTTGCTGAATCATGTTAAGAAAACTTGTCTGAAGCCACTTCACATCCTCCCCTTCAGAAGCCACATTCTATAGTCTGCTCCAGGCGAGGAACAGGATAACCCCTGAGAATGTCTTACTGTGGCCTGTTCCCTTCTAAGTCTCCCTACTGCTACTCTTCAGAGGAATACAATTACAGTATCCCCTTTCCTTCCTTCTTCGTTTTCAAAAGACAAAAAGGTTTCCTCCTTTAAGGGAGATGGTCCCAACTCACTAACCCCCTGGAAAAACCCACATTTTGTTTGGTGAAGATGTACTGGGAAGAAGCTGCTTCTGTCACATATATATGGTGACTGGGCTCAATAAACTCATTAAGTAAGCTCCCAAACCCCTTGGCTGTTTCCAGTTGTCCAGGGGAAGGGTAGGTACCCATAATGTTTGAAATTGTAATTTTTTTTCTTCAAAACACATCTGATCAAAAATTGACAGTCTGAACTGAAATCACATGAAGAATGGAGTTGGGAAAAATTCTATTTGGCACAATCCATTTATTATAGTGTTATAAAAGGCTCAAACTTATTTTTGGGGTAAGGCAGGAAATAGTACTCTCCCATACTTGACCCAAGGCAGACTTGTGTATTATTTGTTTATAGATGCAGTTTTCTCTCTCATCTTCCTCCTGCTGATTCCCTGAGAAGGTACCACTTTTAATCAGATCAACAAAAAATCCAAACAATTAGGGTCAGCTTAAATGGTGACATCATTTATAACTATTGCTACAATAATATGCTTCATAATAATATTTAGCTTTAATCTATACAACCTAAGAGCTTTGGCAAGATTTTGTTTTATGTGGTTGGGGGCTGTAGGTAAGAATGGGAAGAAACATTCTTTGAAAATCCCATGGAGTTTTGGAGAAATACTAATAACTAGATCCTTGAGTATGAGACCGGACATGGTCTGTATTTCTGAAGTCTTTGCCTGCTTTTAAGGTCTGACTGTTCCATTTCTCATCCTTTTTCTAGCCTAGTCCTCTCTTTCAAAGAACTTACCTTTTCCCTTAATCAGTGCTTGGAAAAAAATCCCCAGTGGCTTAGGTGGTAAAGAATCCACCTGCAATATGGGAGACCCGGGTTTGATCCCTGGGTTGGGAAGATCCCCTGCAGGAGGGAATGGATACCCACTCCAGTATTCTTGCCTGGAGAATCCCATGGATTCTCCCTGACAGGCTACAATCCATGGGGTCACAAAAAGTCAGACACAACTGAGCAACTAACACACTTTGAAGAGGTTGGTTAGGCCTAAGAATCTCTCCCAGGTGCTGTGTGTGTGTGTGTGTGTGTGTGTGTGTAAGAATCTCTCCCAGGTGCTGTGTGTGTGTGTGTGTGTGCGTGTGTAAGATTCTCTCCCAGGTGCTCAGTGTGTGTGTGTGTGTGTGTGTGTGTGTGTGTGTGTGTGTGTGTCGGGGGGCGGGGGGGGAGGGGTGCAGGCATTGGAACCCCAGAAATATAACTAGACACAGCTGGGATGTTTCATATTAAATCTAATCATCTTGACGTTTGCTGATGCAGAAGCTGTAAAACCACAGTTCCACCAATATACTCCTAGTCTAGTATGATTGCCAGGCTAGATCACGGGTCACCAGTTTGGCAAGACTGCGTGCGGCTGGGAGCAAGGCAGAAGGGGGAGGGGCAGTAAGAGGCACTCTGCTGAGAAACAAAAGGGCCTCAAAGTGGGAGGCGTTGGTGTCCATGACCTATCCACAGTTACTGCAAAACTGAACAACCTCAGAAAGCCCTTCCCTCAGGGTGCTGTAAGTTCTGGAATAAAGGACACACCCGCAAACAGTGTTCTGGGTTCCTCCCAAAGCTGCTATCAAATCAAATTCTAGCAGCTGGGGGAGGCTCTGGACAAAAAGTCTTTCAGCCACCAATTTGGCAGCTGGTGGTCTAAATTTTTTTGTGCTGAGAAGCCTGCAAATACCACTGCAGCAAGCAGAACCCTCAGATAACACGCTGGGCCCTTCCTAAACCTTCAGCCAGCAGCAGTGCCCTTTGACTGGCCTTGGCTACCCACCTTCCCCCGGGAATGAACTGCAGAACGGAGGCAGGGAGGGAGGTACGACCCTGGGCACGAGTCCCGGGAACTGACCGCCGATGCTGCCCGGCCCCTGCCCGCTCCGGGCCTCGGCTGGACCATGCTACTCGCACAGTTTACCCAACAGGAAGTAAATGGACAAACTCTCCTCCGCACCGGCCTCCCGTTCCTGGGACCCGCGGGAACCCAATTTTGTTTCCCCTCCCCCTTCCTCATCCGGGAGCCAGTCCAACCACGCGGGGGCCGAGAAGCGAGAGGCTATCAAGTGGCCGGTGCAGGGTGGGCCGGAGGGTCGCTGCCCCTCCGCAGCGCCGCCGCGAAGGAGCGGCCAGACAACGAGACGCACGTGCAGGAACCGGTGCGGGGAGGAGACGGGCGACGAGCTGGGGGCCGAGCGGTGAGGAGGACCGAAGGGAGGAAAAAGGGAAGGCACCTCT
Organism: Bos indicus; assembly: GCF_029378745.1. NCBI lineage: Eukaryota > Metazoa > Chordata > Mammalia > Artiodactyla > Bovidae > Bos > Bos indicus. The sequence goes on along the minus strand of NC_091775.1, from coordinate 55,738,596 downwards.
GAGTGAGTTCGGGCGTAACCCGAGGCTAGGGCAGGGCGACGAGGTGGCCACTTACGAGTCTCCCAGATAGTCGTGGAAACGGATGCGGCCGATGGTAGTATTTGCCTCGAAGTTGGGAGCCTCGTCCCCGAGGAGGAGACCTCCGGGCATGGCGGCAGCAGTGACGCGGGAAGTAAGAGGAGGTGCAGTACCGACAGCCACTAGCCTGCTGGTTCTGGCGGTGTAGGTGCTGGGGGCGGATAAATAGGGCTTTCAGGGGCGGGACCAAAGCCGAGTCCAGATAGGCGGGGTCGCGGCGGGAGCTATGGGCGGGGCCAGGTCCTTGCAGGGTGGGCGGGGCCGCGTCTGGCGTCTGGCAGCGGCGGCGACCCGGGCGAGAGTCTGGAACCGGCGGGAATCTGAGGCAGGGCTCGGGGCGGATTGTTCTGGGCCCAGTCCAGCACCCCGCCAGGCCTCTGCCCTGCCGGGAGCCTGTGAACACTGTCGCGCCTTCCATGTGACAGGGGACTCAATGACGTTGCCCTTTGGAGGCTTGGAGGTGCGTTCTGGGCTTTGGAGGTAAAGGAAAAGGAACGCAATAGGAAGGGGCGCCCCTAGGCGGACAGCCGCCCTACGGAGCCGCCAGAATCCGCGGAGACCCTCCTGCCCACCTCTTCACGGCCGACTGCAGGCCGAAGGGGTCCAGAGACCCCTGCACTCCCGGCTCTTTTAGCGTGAGGGTCTGGAATCTTGACCGCCCCAGCCAGCCTAGCCATCCTGAATTCTGTTATCAGAGGATGTGGCAAGACGCAGGCATGTGGGCCACCTTACGTCAGAGGAAGTGGCTTTCTGTGTTGCCCCAAAAATTCCAGCAATCATGTCAACACGTGCTTGGGGGAATGTGACGAAACTTTTAGTTTTATTCCACTCCCAGAATTCATTATGGACCATAAGATATTCAACACAATTATCCTGAAATTTAAGCATAAATATAAAAACCTACTTGTGATCTACTGTGTGCAAGTCAACACGGCCACCCAAGGAAATGGAAGTTTAGATTCATTTATTTAACTTTCTACCTGCCAAGCCCAAGTTACGCAAGATGACTGTTCTCTTGGAGCTTTCATTATAGTGAGGGAGGCATCATTAAACAGGAATATATTAGACAACAGCATGTGCTGGAGGGTAACAGGTGCTACTTGGACTGGATGGTCTGCTCAGGGAAAGCCTCCAGGATAATGTAGATAAACTGTAAGTAGTTAACATCTGCCATAGTGCGCCAAGGGCTCTTTCGTAGGGATAAGACCCTCAACTTCCAGGCCAGTAATACCAATTGCAGGTGCATCTGTTTTCATAACTATCTTAGTAGTTTACACAGTAAGACCTCTGGAAATGGTAGCTATTACTTGGATGACAGTAGTTTATGCAATAACCCTTGCTTTGCCACCTGTGTTCTATGTGCTATGCTAGGCTTGGTGATACAGAAGAGAGAGTCTTTCCTCTTAGAAGGAAAGCAGATATACATATAGTTATGATAAAAACAGTAAATGCTGATGGAGGGTTGGGGGAGGGCAGGATGCCAAATTGTTAAGAGTTAAAAGGTAGGAAGGAAAAAGTGAAGGGTTTGGCAATGGCCGTTTGGAAGAACAATAGTACATTACGATTGTGAACTCCTAAAGGTTAGACCATATTTTAGTGATAAATGTTTGTGACCTGTTAGATATAATGGGTGTGGAACTAGATTGCACAAAGTATTGGAGAACCATTTGGCCACCTTCCTGCAGCCACAACAGCAAAGTTTCTTGTCCATTTTCTGCTGGGAATGAAAGAGCAATGTATCTCTAGTTATAATAGTAGCTAGGCAAAACTTCTTACCCACTTTGGGCTTCCCTTGTGGCCCAGCTGGTAAAGAATCCGCCTGCACTGTGGGAGACCTGGGTTGAAAAGATACCCTGGAGAAGGGAACGGCCTGGAGAATTCCCTGGACTGTTTAGTCCATGGGGTTGCAAAGAGTAGGACACGACTGAGTGACTTTCACTTTCACTTTGGAGGAAATACTTAAAACTTGAAATTAATGTCAGAAAGGTGGGATGATGTTTTTAAAAATAATTCTTATAAAGCTTTCTTGTTAAATTAGATTTTCTTTTCAGAAAAAAAATAGAGGGCTGGAGTACAGGAAACTCTTGATCAGGGCAGTACTGTCAAGCTGCTGTGTGAGTGGGGCTGATAATCTCTCCACTGCTCTTCTGTATCATGTTTAATGTGGTTACTCCTTCCTGTCATGTCTGCTACAAGACATCTACAATCTGGAAAGAAAGCAAAATAGGACATGTGGGAGTAAAAATGAAAAGACAATAGCTTATGAAATGCTAGAATGATGAATAGTTCTCAGAGGGACATTGGAGCAGTAAATTCTGACACTTCTTTCCCCAAATATAGCACTCTTCCTGAAAGCTTACTATTTACAATGAAAGAGACTGTTTAGTAAGTTTCACAAATAATAATTTGAGGGGGGGGGGGATTTTTTTCATTAATGGTTAAAGAATTAGATTTTAAAACATGATAGAACAAAGACCAAAAGTCAACTTGGAATTACTTAAAGGATGATGAATTAAGTTACCAATTTTCTTATCTGCTTTTAGTTAAGCATAGGAGACTTGATGCTGTAATGCAAACAAATTAATATTTTTAAAGAGTGAGCAGTGAATATCAAGTTGTGAAGCTTCATATCTGTATATCTACAGAGATTATCATAGAGAGGAGATGGGAAAGGTAAAGAGGGAGAGAAGAGAAAGAAAATAGCAGACAAGTAGTAAGAGCTGAGAAAGGGAAGAAGAAAGAAAGAAAAAGGAGAGAAAAAGAAGTGTTTGGGGAGAGAAACCAATTTGAATGCCTGCCTTGCCCTGATTTCTCCTCAGCAAAGTCAACCACATGGCCCTGCCACTCTGGCTTTTGGTGGTTGCCCAGGACTGGGTGCTTGACTCAAAGGCAATCAACCTGCAGACTGGGTAATAGCCTGTGGGAGCCTGGTACAAAATGTTTTGTTACTGGTTCTTCTTTTGATGACTGGAATGCAAGACAACCAATTAAGTTAACAGTTCAAAGTAGTTCACAGGAAAGGTAGAAGCTGAAAAATGGTTGAGTAAGGTAGTAAGCAGAAGCCATGAGATGGCCCAGAGAAGAGTGGAAGTGGCAGGAACTCTAGAAGCAGAACAGCAGATGACTGATGCTGAATGGTACAAGATAACCCACGTAGTCATTAAAGGATACTTTATACAGGATACTAACTAATAGCCTCCTAGCTTCCCAACTTAAATTCTTTGAGGCTTACTGCCAGGGTGAACTCAGAGAAGGCAATGGCACCCCACTCCAGTACTCTTGCCTGGAAAATCCCATGGATGGAGGAGCCTGGTAGGCTGCAGTCCATGGGGTCTCGAAGAGTTGGACACGACTGAGCGACTTCACTTTCACTTTTCACTTTCATGCATTGGAGAAGGAAATGGCAACCCACTCCAGTATTCTTGCCTGGAGAATCCCAGGGATGGGGGAGCCTCGTGGGCTGCCGTCTGTGGGGTCGCACAGAGTTAGACACGACTGAAGCAACTTAGCAGCAGCAGCAGCAGCCAGGGTGAACTAAAGCTAGGTGGTGATAGAAGTCCTCCCCAGGTACAGGCAATCAAGCTATAAATTTTCTGAGAATTTAAAGATGATGATGATTATAATAATATCAGGCTGCTTGTCATTAGCATCAAGATCTGGCACCTCTAAGCAATGTTCGTGATAAAATACTTGTCTTAGAAAAATCTTAATGTTGGTCTAAATTGTAAACAACTGCTCCAGTCACTGGTGAGTATTAATAATGTAATATATACCTTAGCTCTAGGTTAGCACATTTAACTTATGTGTGTTCTGTGCTTAGTTGCTCAGTCGTGTCCAACTCTTTGTGACCCCATGGACTGTAGCTCACCAGGTTCCTCTGTCCGTGAAATTCTCTAGACAAGTCTGTCGCCATGCCCTTCTCCAGAGGATCTTCCCAACCCAGGGATAAAACCTGGGTCTCCCACACTGCAAGGAGATTCTTTACCATCAGAGCCACCAGTGAAGCCCACATTTAACTTACTTATCCTTTATTTTTTTTTTAAGAAAGTCTTCTACATAGAGGTTAATTTGGAGAATTCTCCACTCTTCAGTCAGCCCTCTCAGTATTTGTAGACCTCATTTATTTCAGTTATAAATTCATTGTGGTTCAAGCTGTTTTCCAGCATTGTTTCTGTCTCTGACTCCTGAGGTAATAATTCTTGCATTTAAACAACAGGTTTTAAGTAAGCAACAATAGCTCAATGATTATAAAGTTAAAGTAACAGAACTCAAGTTATGTCATTGTGAGTGACCACTTGGAATTTTTGTGTATAAAATGTATAGGGTATCATGTCATCTGCAAAGAGTGATTCTTTTACTTCTTCTTTTCCTAGTTGGATTTCCTTTCTTTCTTTTTCTTCTCTGTTGTGACTAGGATGTTCAGGATTATGTTAAATAAAAAAGGGTGATAATGGACATCATTGTCTTGTTCCTCATCTTAGAGGAATTGTTTTCAGGTTTTCACCATTAAGTATGATCTTTGCTCTGTGTTTGTCATGTATGGCCTTTATTATGTTGAGATCTGTTCTGTCTGTGCCTGCTTTCTGAAGAATTTTTATCATAAATCGATGTTGAATTTTGTCAAAAACTTTTCATGCGTCTATTGAGATGATCATATGGTTTTTATTATTCAATTTGTTAATGTGGTATATCACATTGATTGATTGGTGGATTTTGAAAAATCATTGTATTCCTGAGGTAAATCCCACATGATCATGGTGTATGATCTTTTTAATGTAAAGAAATAACCAGAGATCAAATTGCCAACATCTGCTGGATCATCGAAAAAGCAACAGAGTTCCAGAAAAACATCTATTTCTGCTTTATTGACTATGCCAAAGCCTTTGACTGTGTGGATCACAATAAACTGTGGAAAATTCTGAAAGAGATAGGAATACTAGACCACCTGACCTGCCTCTTGAGAAACCTATATGCAGGTCAGGAAGCAACAGTTAGAACTGGACATGGAACAAGAGACTGGTTCCAAATAGGAAAAGGAGTACGTCAAGGCTGTATATTGTCATCCTGCTTATTTAATTTATATGCAGAGTACATCATGAGAAACGCTGGGCTGGAATAAGCACAAGCTGGAATCAAGATTGCCGGGAGAAATATCAAAAACCTCAGATATGCAGATGACACCACCCTTGTGGCAGAAAGTGAAGAGGAACTAAAAAGCCTCTTGATGAAAGTGAAAGAGGAGAGTTAAAAAGTTGGCTTAAAACTCAACATTCAGAAAACGAAGATCATGGCATCTGGTCCCATCACTTCATGGCAAATAGATGGGGAAACAGTAGAAACAGTGTCAGACTTTATTTTTGGGGGCTCCAAAATCACTGCAGATGGTGACTGCAGCCATGAAATTAAAAGAGGCTTACTCCTTGGAAGGAAAGTTATGACCAACCTAGATGGCATATTCAAAAGCAGAGATATTACTTTGCCAACAAAGGTCCGTCTAGTCAAGGCTATGGTTTTTCTGGTAGTTATGTATGGATGTGAGAGTTGGACTGTGAAGAAAGCTGAGTGCCGAAGAATTGATGCTTTTGAACTGTGGTGCTGGAGAAGACTCTTGAGAGTTCCTTGGACTGCAAGGAGATCCAACCAGTCCATTCTGAAGGAGATCAGCCCTGGGATTTCTTTGGAAGGACTGATGCTAAAGCTGAAACTCCAGTACTTTGGCCACCTCATGCGAAGAGTTGACTCATTGGAAAAGACTCTAATGCTGGGAGGGATTGGGGGCAGGAGGAGAACGGGGCGACAGAGGATGAGATGGCTGGATGGCATCACTGACTTGATGGATGTGAGTCTGAGTGAACTCCCGGAGTTGGTGCTGGACAGGGAGGCCTGGCGTGCTGTGATTCATGGGGTCGCAAAGAGTCGGACAGGACTGAGCGACTGAACTGAACTGAACTGAATGATGCCGTCAGAAAATTATTAGAGCTAATCAATGAATTTGGTAAAATTGCATAGTTGCATCTCTATACACTAACAATGAAGTACAGAGAGAGGAATTAAGGAAACAACCCCATTTACTGCCACATAAAAAAGGGTAAAATACATAGAAATTTATTTTATTTTATTTTATTTATTTAAATTATTAAATCTAAAAATAAGTAAGGAGGCAAAAGACCTATACTCTGAAAACTAGAAGATACTGATGAAAGATATTGAAGACAACACAAACAGATGGACAGATATACCATATTCTTGGATTGGAAGAATCAATATTGTTAAAATAATACTACTCAAGCAATCTACAGATTCAATCCAATCCCTATCAAAATGGCAATGTCATTTTTCACAGAACTAGAACAAATAATTTAAAAAATATTGTATGGAAACATGACCCTAAATAGCCAAAACAATCTGGAGAAAGAACAGAGCTGGAGGAATCACATGTCCTAACTTTAGGCTATATTACAAAGCTACAGTATGATACTGGCGCAAGAACAGACACATATCAATGAACAGGGTAGAGAGCCCAGAGATAAACTCACACACTTATGGTCAATTGATCTATGACAAAGGCAGTAAGAATATACAGTGGAAAAACAATCTCTTCAATATGTGATGCTGGGAAAACTGAACAGCTACCTGTAGAAGAATGAAATTAGAACATTCTCTAATACCATATACAAAAATAAACTCAAAGTATATTAAAGACCTAAATGTAAGACTGAATACTATAAAACTCCTAGAAGAAAACATAGGCAGAGCACTCTTTAACATAAATTGCAGCAATTTTTTTTGGATCCATCTCCTGAAGTAAAGGAAATAAAAACAGTTGGAACCTAATTAAACTTAAAAGCTTTTGCACAGCAAAGGAAATTATCAGTAAAATGAAAAGACAGCTTACTGAATGAGAGAAAATATTTGTAAGTGATATGACCAATAAGGGATTAATATCTAGCATATATAAACAGATCATACATCTCAATATTAAAAAAAAACAAAACTGAATAGACATTTTTCCAAAGAGGAAATGCAGATGGCCAACAGGCACATGTAAAAATGTTCAGCATCACTAATCATCAGGGAAATGAAAATCAAAGCCACAATGAAATAACACCTGTGATTTTATTTAATCATGCATTTTAAGCCTTTGATATTTTTGACAAATTTCCCAAAATCAAATTCTAAATGAAGTTTTTTGACCGTAAACTAACTTGCGAATTTATCAGAGAGCCCCAGAATATATCAAGAGATTTCTTTTCTTATAAAAAGAGAGATATTCACCTCATTAGAACTGATTCAAAGGTATTCTTTTTAATGGCTGAGTAATACTCCATTGTGTATATGTACCACAGCTTTCTTATCCGTTCATCTGCTGATGGACATCTAGGTTGCTTCCTTGTCCTGGCTATTATAAACAGTGCTGCGATGAACATTGGGGTACACGTGTCTCTTTCAATTCTGGTTTCCTCAGTGTGTATGCCCAGCAGTGGCATTGCTGGATCATAAGGCAGTTCTATTTCCATTTTTTGAGGAATCTCCACACTGTTCTCCATAGTGGCTGTACTATTTTGCATTCCCACCAACAGTGTAAGAGGGTTCCCTTTTCTCCATACCCTCTCCAGCATTTATTGCTTGTAGACTTTTGGATCGCAGCCAGAAAGAAAAACACCAATACAGTATACTAACGCATATATATGGAATTTAGAAAGATGGTAGCAATAACCCTGTATACGAGACAGCAAAAGAGATACTGATGTATAGAACAGTCTTTTGGACTTTGTGGGAGAGGGAGAGGATGGGATGATTTGGGAGAATGGCATTGAAATATGTGTAATATCATATATGAAACGAGTCGCCGGTCCAGGTTCCATGCACGATACTGGATGCTTGGGGCTGGTGCACTGGGATGACCCAGAGGGATGGTATGGGGAGGGAGGAGGGAGGTGGGTTCAGGATGGGGACCACATGTATACCTGTGGCAGATTGATTTGATATATGGCAAAACCAATACAATATTGTAAAGTTAAGTAAAATAAAATTAAAAAAATAAAAAGATATTAAACTAATTAGGCTTAATTGACATGTTAAATTACATGAGAAGTGTTGTCAAGTAAGATGTGATGTTTGACTTTTTGCGGTTATATTTGTGTATAAATAATGTATATATTATTCATGTAAGTGTTACAGAAATTACATGAGATTCTGAGAAATCTGATATGTCCTGGTGTAATGTTATCAGTTAAATTCCAGTTATCATCTTAAAACGTTGTATATCTTAGAAATAACCATTTTTTCCCAATTGTATCTAAATAGACTCTTATTAAGTCCTTAACTGTGGATATTTTTAAATCTTTTGTTATTCACAGTTATTGTTTTACTCTGATGCCCTCCTGAAAACTTGCAAGCAACTATGATCCAAAATTGCTTGCCCTCAAAGGTTAGTGGAAAGGACCTTGATGAATACTTTAGAATACAGAATTCTGATAACTTTTAAGATTGTGCCATTGAACTGGGTGTAAATTTCCAGAACTCAAATAGGGAAATTGATGTTCTTCAAACTGCAAACCCAATATCAAACATCAGTTCAGTTCAGTCGCTCAGTCATGTCCGACTCTTTGCAACCCCATGAATCACAGCACGCCAGGCCTCCCTGTCCATCACCAACTCCCGGAGTTCACTCAAACTCATGTCCATCGAGTCGGTGATGCCATCCAGCCGTCTCATCCTCTGTCGTCCCCTTCTCCTCCTGCCCCCAATCCCTCCCAGCATCAGGGTCTTTTCCAATGAGTCAACTCTTTGCATGAGGTGGCCAAACTATTGGAGTTTCAGCTTTAGCATCATTCCTTCCAAAGAACACCCAGGACTGATCTCCTTCAGAATGGACTGGTTGGATCTCCTTGCAGTCCAAGGGACTCTCAAGAGTCTTCTCCAACACCACAGTTCAAAAGCATTAATTCTTCAGCCTAATAACAATTAAGTATATAACACTGAGTGAACTGGTGAGAATGATTATAATTTTTTATTAATTTTTGTTTGGAACATTACTGGTTCTTTAATATTTTGTTTTTCAGATTTAAAGAAACCTTTTCCTCTCTTCCCTGAGCTACCTCTAACTTACAGCAGCTTGGTAAATTATACCGCTAACTTACAGCAGCTTGGTAAGTTATACCTTTGTGGACAAGGGTGAAACAATTACTCTCTTCCCCTACATGATGCCTCCAGAATTTGGAAAAGCTTATTGAATGTTTTTATTTTCATGATAATATATTTTCATAAATTCAGTAAAAATCTGTTCTTATCAGTTCAGTTCAGTCACTCATTTGCATTTGACTCTTTGCAACCCTATGGACTGCAGCACATCAGGCTTCCCTGTATATCACCAACTCCTGGAGCTTGCTCAAACTCATGTCCATTGAGTCAGTGATGCTATCCAACCATCTCATCCTCTGTCATCTCCTTCTCCTCCTACCTTCAATCTTTCCCAGCATCAGGGTCTTTTCTAATGAGTCAGTTCTTTGCATCAGGTAGCCAAAGTATTGGAGCTTCAGCTTCAAAATCAGTCCTTCCAACTAATATTCAGGTCTGATTTCCTTCAGGATGCACTGGTTGGGTCTCCTTGGTGTCCAAGGGACTCTCAAATGTCTTCTCCAACACCACAGTTCAAAAGCATCAATTCTTCGGCACTCAGCTTTCTTGACAGTCCAACTCTCACATCCACACATGACCACTGGAAAAACCATAGCCTTGACTAGACGGACCTTTCACTTTCTCTGAAGTGAAAATCAAAGGGAGTCATTTTTTCATCTTCCTCTGAGAATTGTGCCTGGATGCTTGAAAATACTGCTGTCATATTTCTACAAGACTAGCAATGACATAACACCAAGAATGGCACAGCAGAGACATGGAAAAAAATCTGGATTCTTAATAACATCATTGAACTGCAGCCTGTCCTAAAACTTACTCTACCTCTAGACTTCCAGCTGAGTCAAGAAATACTCATGTGGTTAAAAATAATTTGAATCACGGTTTCTGTCGGTTGCTGTCAAAAGTATCCTATAGTGTGGTAAAAGATTTGTTAATATTTTACTTTGGATTTTAAAATTTATATTCCTTGGTGAAAATGACCCAAGGTTTATTTTATTTTTGCTAGCATTGTTAGTTTTTATTTATAATTTTTTATTATTTGTTTGGTTGCACCGTGTCTTCATTGCTATGCGAGGGCTTTCTCTAGTTATGGTGAGCAGGGGCTACTCTTTGTTAGGGTGCACGGGCTTCTCACTGTGGTGGCTTCTCTTGTTGCCAAGCATAGGCTCCAGGCCCATGGGTTTCAGTAGTTGCAGCATATAAGCTCAGTGGTTGCAGCTCTTGGGCTCTAGTGTGTGGGCTTAGTAGCTCCAAGGCATTTGGAATCTTCCCAGACCAGGGATCGAATCATGTCCCCTGCGTCGGTAGGCAGATCTTACCCACTCTGCCATCAGGGAAGTCCACATAGTCACTTTTTAGAGTCAGGATAAACTTCTTAAAAAAGTAAATTGGGAAGCTTGTCATAGTTTTTATTATCTGAATGATTTAAATAACTCAAATTATCTGTTCTTTAATCTGGACTCTCTGGTAAAACAGTCTCGACTAGTGCTTTTTTGAAGTTAGAACTTTTGCTACATTTTTAAGTTCTTCTCTAATTATTAGGCTATTTTTCACTCTTAAAGAGTCAATATTAGTTATTTATATCTTTCTAAAATATGTCTATTTCATGTGAAAGGAAAGTGAAGTCGCTCAGTCGTGTCCGACTCTTTGCGATCCTGTGGACTGTAGCCCACCAGGCTCCTCCGTCCATGGGATTCTAATTTATTGGTATATGTTGGAAATTTTATAATTTTAGTCTATTTTTGGTTATATTCACTTTCTCACTGTATATATTTTTATTTCCTCTTCCTTTTTTCTTGGTTCTGCTAACTAATGGTTTTTATGTTGTAGTATTTAACAACAAAACAAAAACAAAATTACTGTTTTATCAGGTTTATGCAGTTTTCCTATGCTTTCTAGCTCATTAATTTCTACTTTTACTTAGTTTCCCCTATTCTCTGTTGGTTTATTTTGATGTTCTTTAATTGTTGTTCAGTCACTCAGTCATGTCTGACTCTTTGCAACCCCATGGACTGCAGCATGCCAGGCTTCCCTGTCCTTTATCATTTCCCGGAGCTTGCTCAAACTTGTGTCATTGAATCAGTGATGCCATCCAACTGTCTCGTCCTCTGTCGTCCCCTTCTCCTCCTGCCTTCAATCTTTCCCAGCATCAGGGTCTTTTCTAATGGGCTGGCTCTTTGCATCAGTTGGCCAAAGTAATGAAGCTTCAACTTCAGCAAGAGTCCTTCCAATGAATATTAAGGATTGATTTCCTTTAGGATTAACTGGTTTGATCTCCTTGTTGTCTGAGGGACTCTCAAGAGTCTTCTCCAATACCATAGTTCAAAAACATCAATTCTTCAGTACTCAGCCTTCTTTATGGTCCAGTTCTCACATCCATACATGTGTACAGGAAAAACCATAGCTTTGACTATATGACTATATGGACCTTTGTCAGCAAAGTAATGTCTCTGCTTTTTAGTGTGCTGTCTAGGTTGGTCATAGCTTTTCTTACAAGGAACAAGTGTCTTAATTTCATAGCTGTAGTCACCATCGGCAGTGATTTTGGAGTCCAAGAAAATAAAATCTGTCACTGTTTCCATTGTTACCCCATCTATTTGCCATGAAGTGATGGGATCAGATGCCATAATCTTTGGTTTTTTGAATGTGAGTTTTAAGCCAGCTTTTTCACTCTCCTCTTTTACTTTCATCAAGAGGCTCTTTAGTTCCTCTTTGCTTTCTGCCATAAGGGTGGTGTCATCTGCATATCTGATGTTATTGATATTTCTCCCAGCAGTCTTGATTCCAGCTTGTGCTTCATCCAGCCTGGCATTTCTCATGATATACTCTTTGTGATCCCCTGGAGTATGCAGTCCATGGAATTCTCCAGACCAGAATACTGGAGTGAGTAGCCTGTCCCTTCTCCAGCGGATCTTCCCAACCCAGGAATCAAACCCAGGTCTCTTGCATTGCAGGCAGATTCTATACCAGCTGAACCACAAGGGAAGCCCAAGAATAATGGAGTGGTAGTCTATCTCTTCTCCAGTGGATCTTTCTGACTCAGGAATCGAACTAGGGTATCCTGCATTGCAGGCATATTCTTTAGCAACTGAGCTATCAGGGAAGTCCTGGTGTACTCTGCATATAAGTTAAATAAGCAGGGTGACAATATACAGCCTTGACATACTCCTTTCCCAATTTGGAACCAGTCCATTGTTCCATGTCCAGTTCTAACTGGAGCTTCTTGACCTGCATATAGGTTTTGCTGGAGGCAGGTCTGGCATTCCCATCTCTTTAAGAATTTTCCATAGTTTCTTGTGATCCACACAGTCAAAGGCTTTAGTGTAGTCAATGAAGCAGAAGTAGATGTTTTCCTGAAATCCCCTTGCTTTTTCTGTGATCCAGTGTATGTTGGCAAGTTGATCTCTGGTTCCTCCGCCTTTTCTAAATCCGGCTCGTACATCTAGAAGTTCTCAGTTCATGTACTGTTGAAGCCTCGTATGGAGAATTTTGAGCATTACTTTGTTAGTGTGTGAGATGAGTGCAATTGTGCCGTAGTTTGAATATTCTTTGGCATCGCCTTTCTTTGAGATTGGAATGAAAACTGACCTTTTCCAGTCCTTTGGCCACTGCTGAGTTTTTCAAACTTGTTGGCATATTTAGTGCAGCACTTTAACAGCTTCATCTTTTAGGATTCGAAATTGCTCCACTGAAATTCCATCAGCTCCACTACCTTTGTTCATGGTGATGCTTCCTAAGGCACACTTGACTTCGGGTGGCACTCCAAGATTTCTGGTTCTAGGTGAGTGGTCACACCATTGTTATCTGGGTCATTAAGATCTTTTTGTTAGTTCTTCTTTGTATTTCTTATGTGTGTTCTTTTATTAGTTTCTTGATTTGAATGCTTAAGTCATTTAGTTTGTCTTCAGTATGTGAAGAAGATCACTAAAAATTCTGAATGTTTCCATCCGTTAAGGCTTTGGTGGAATCAGATGAATTTTGAAATGTAGTTTTTTTTTTTAAATTTCTAAACATTCTGTTTTTTAGTTTTGACTTCTAGATAACCCAAGAGTTGTCTAGAGAACTGTTTTATATGATTCATGAGGTTAGATTGAGTTTGCTGCCTTTTTCTTGTGAATTTCTTATTTTCTTGCAATATGAACTGTACCTTTGAAAGCATATTAAGATTTTATTTGCAGCCTTCAGTTCAGTTCAGTTCAGTCACTCAGTTGTGTCCGACTCTTTGCGACCTTATGAATCGCAGCATGCCAGGCCTCCCTGTCCATCACCAACTCCCGGAGTTCAGTCTAGACCTTGGTAAATGTTTATTAATGCTTCATGGCCATATATAAAGATTGGATAACCTCTGTTTACTGGAGAAGGAAATAAATGGCAACCTGCTCCAGTATTCTTGCCTGGAGAATTCTATGGATGGAGGAGCCTGGTGGGCTACAGTCCATGGGGTCGCAAAGAGTTGGATGTGACTGAGTGCACACCGTTTCTTTTTAAAGGATATGAGAAATATTTGCATGTGTACATCTGTCTTTCTCTCTGTCCATCAATTTATGGTTGTTTCCCCACTTCTCCTTATTTCTTAAAGCTTACTTATGATTTCCCTCTTCTGCTTTCTCTTTCTACATTTATCAATCTCTGCTTCTCCCCTGCTCATTCTGTTAGCATGCAAACATGCCCTAATACAGTTCTCTCTAATAGGAATATAAAGTGAGCCATGTATGTATTTAAAATTTTATGATAGCCACCTTAAAAAAGTGAAAAGATGGATATTCCTGGTGGTCCAGTGGATAAGAATCCGCCTGCCAACGCAGGGGACATGGGTTTGATCCCTCATCTTGGAAGATCCCACATGCCACAGGGCAACTAAGCCCGTGCACCGCAACTACTGAGCCCTCAGACCTAGGGCCGGTGCTCCACAACAAAAGAAGCCGCGACAGTGAGAAGCCTGAGCATCACAACTAGAGAGTAGCCCCTCCCCGCTCGCTATGACTGGAGAAAGCCCACACGGGGCAGTGAAGACTCAGCACAGCCAAAAATTAAAATACATAAATAAAATTCTACCAAAAAAAGTGAAAAGAAAATCTAATTGTAATATACTTTACTTAACACATTATATACAAAATTTACCATTTTAACATGCAAGTAATATAAAAATTATTAACAAGATATTTTATACATTTTTGTACTAAGTTTTAAAAACTTGGTGCATTATTTATACCTGTAGCACATCTCAATTTGCACTAGTCATATTTCAGGTACTCAGGAACTACCTGTGACTAGAGGCTCCCATATCAAACAGCTCAGTTTAAAAGTCCTACCTTGACCCACCGTTTCCTCTTGCTACAACTCACTTCTCTGCTCCTTTCTCTTTTCCTCTGTTCATTTAAACTCATCTTATTAAATCCAGTGGGATTGGTATTTGACAGAATTGACTACTTTGGGGGTAAACCCTTCTTACTCTGCCTCCATAACCCCAAATTCTCCTGATTTTTTTCCTCCTCTCTCACTGGCTAATCTGTCTCCTTTACTCGCGCCTCATCCCTTCTCTGATTTCTATAAGTGTTCGAGCTTCTCAGAGCACACTTGTTGCCCTTTTATCTAAGTACAGTTTCTCTGTGAGTGATGTCATCTAGTCCTGTGACCTGAAATAGCATCTACCTGCTGCTGATGCCCATTTTTATCTTCAGCCAGCCTCAAGCTTTGCATTGCTATCTGCCATTTGACACCTTGACCTCTGTCATAGATATATGGAATATGCCCAAAATATAATTCTTAATTCCCTACCTCCCCCACCAAACAAAACTCATTTGATACAAGACTGAACATCCCCAGTTTTCCCCCTTCTCTCTTAGGAGAACGTCATCCTGAGCCCTCCTTTTACTCATTTCCAAAAGGACTCAAAATCAAGTACAAGTGCTTCTGCCTCTAAGTATATCTTGTAATTATTTCCCTCTTTCCATCTTTCCTCCTAGTGTTTATGTTCAGGTATTCCAGTTGCTCATTGATTTTCCTTTAGCTCCACATCTGCCTTTCATCATACTGCTATATGATCCTGGAACTGTACACTTGCAAGCTACAGTTTTTTCTCTGCCAGATGTTGGGTTTGACCAACTGGGGGTGAAGGGTGTGCTGATGGAATTCTCTAAACTGGAGAATGAAGGACTCATCTTGATTGTTTTTCTCCATGTAACAGTGAATGAATCAGGCCACAGCTGGCCTTGTCAGTGTTCCTTGTGGTGGTGAATTGCTCCCATGGCTCCAGCTAGTGAGTGTCCTCTAGAAGGTTTACTCTTCATCCAAGTGGTGAGTGACATGTTTCTTTAATAGCTGAGCCATCTCCTTAGAGACCCAAATCTTAGCTTGGAGCAGCTTTTCTCTACATTTTGAAGTTTCCTCCTTATTTATCCTTCCCTCAGCTCTGAGAATAATAGCTGTATTCTGTGGTTGCCATTTCTATTCCCATAAAATTCTCTTACACTCTTTTAGTAGCTAACTACCTTTTCACCAAGTGAATAATTCATTATATTATGCTTTCCCTGTTTTTTTTTGCTGTGGTTTCTGCATCTTAACTGAACCCTGACTGAAATAGAAATTGGTATTAGGATTAGTCCGAGGAGAGAAACTCTTGAAGATTGTTTCTGTGGTAGGTTGGTCTGAGCCCCTCGCCAAGGGGAAATGTGATGCTACTTATACATGACACTCAGTGGCATCACAATCAAATAGCCACATGTGGTTGATGGTGATGAAACACATGTGCTTTGGGGGGGGGGGTGGGCAAGTGGCTGCCGCACCTGTTACCGAAGCAGCAATCACTGCAAGGACCTTGTTGCAGATTGGCTATTACTGAGTACAGTGGAGTGCTTACAGAAAGAAAGTGAAAATCTCAGGATCTTAAACTCTTAAACAACTTAAACAACTTCATTTCTTGGCCTGAGAACCCGAGAGTTTCCACAGAAACCCTAAAAGGACCTTTTATTTCTTATAGTCACAGGCATGATATTATTGAAAATCAAATGCAAAATTTGATTGTGCAGATTGCAGAATTACATCAGTTTAGTTCACAGCCTTGCAAGGTGTTCCATGGGAAAGTAGGTCATTGATAAGGAAGGAATGAGGTCCCAAAACTTGAAATGAGGAGTTTTGGTTGAACTTGAAACTTGAGAATCTTGAGTCACTCTTAGTCTCCCTTGCCTGCACCTGTGTATCTCAGGAGTCTTTTTCTCCCTCAAAAACCCTACAGTTACCTCACCTGGAGCAGATAGCTTACAAAAGAGAAGATGCCCATCCTCCTTAAAACCTACCCAAGGGATTTCCGTGGTGGTACAGTGGTTAAGACTTCTTTCAGTGCAGGAGGTACAGCTTTGATCCCTAGTTGGGACAATAAGATCCCACATGCCTCATGGCCAAAAAACTAAAACATAAGAGAAGAAACAATAAATTCAATAAAGACGTTTTAAAAAGCTTTAAAAAACCTGCCCCAAACACTCCTATTGTCATTAGACCCATAACTAGGGTTACATTGCAGCATGTTCTAGTGGCTTGGAAGTGGGCAGGTCTCTTCATATAACTGGTGCTGAATCCAGGGTCCCAGTTTTGCCCCTTCTTCCAGGAATCACTAT
Source organism: Bos indicus (assembly GCF_029378745.1). Lineage (NCBI taxonomy): Eukaryota > Metazoa > Chordata > Mammalia > Artiodactyla > Bovidae > Bos > Bos indicus. Next base: position 55,721,767 of record NC_091775.1, on the reverse strand, counting down.
TTGCTCTGTAGAGTGACTATGGATCAAATAACCTCAATAAATACTAGGTTCCAGATTCTCAGCCAGTGTGTGAAAACTAAATTTGAGAGGTACTTTTCAGGCTCCTGAGTAGAAGAATTCTCCTTAAGTATATCTGTGGTAACTGTTGTTCACTTTTGGACCTATCAGCATTGTCTCTTTGATGGCTTTCAGACCACATGGGTGATACTTAGGTGGCATGTAAATAGTGGGTGGGAGAAGTGGGGCATTTCACAGAGGCAGTTTCTCTTTGAGATTTGTTCTCCTGAGCTTTCTGGGCACTGAGTCATCTTTAGCATATGGCTGGAATTTAGTTGTTGAAATAAAAGATCTCTGTGTTCCTAGGAGAAGGAATGTAGTCCTTAGATACTGAGCTCAAATGTTTCTGAACTAAATTCTTTCATTTTTCAGGAAGCCAGGCAATTAAGGTTATATATGCAAAGTATTTATATATATTATCCAGTCAGTGACACTGTTTCCCAAGGGTCTCCATGGGCAAATAGGCTTATTTTGCAATTAACAATAAAATCTTTTGTGAAATTTTTGTAGATTGGAAGCCCAGAATTTCATCTTATACCTTTGGTTTATTTTTTTTTTTTTTGTATATGCACTAGGTATGTAGTCAGTTCTTATAAATAGGCATTCAGCCTTCATTTCCATCTCATGTTAGTTGAGAGTATAGTTCCACTGGAAACCAAATTGTGGGTTCAGATCTAATAGGCATTTGTTGCTCTTTTCCATTCTGGGATCAACATCCTGGTGATAAAGGGAGGTGGGTAGGATATATGGCTGATTCATATCTAATAGAGGATAAACAATAGGAAGTACATATTTCTGATTGGAGGAGCTTGGAAGGAGTATCACTAATGTTATCTTTTTATATAAAGGCACATGTGCTTAGTATTTAGAGAGTTAAACCTATTTATAAGTTAACATATTCATGTATCTTGTTTCTCTCTCATTTTTTATGAATGTTCATTCATTCATTCATTGAATAAGCATTTCCCTCTCTAAGTGCAAGGTACTGTACAAGGTATTGGTATATGGCCTCAGTGAACTTATAGGGTAATGTTCTCCTTCCTTATTTCTTCTCTACTTTTTTTTAATATAAATTTATTTATTTTAATTGGAGGTTAATTACTTTACAATATTGTATTGGTTTTGCCATACATCAACATGAATCCGCCACAGGTATACATGTGTTCCCCATCCAGAACCCCCCTCCCTCGTCCCTCCCCGTACCATCTCTCTGGGTGGTCTCAGTGCACCAGCCCCAAGCATCCAGTATCATGCATCGAACCTGGACTGGCTATTCGTTTCATATATGATATTATACATGTTTCAATGCCATTCTCTCAAATCATCCCTCCCTCTCCCACAGAGTCCAAAAGACTGTTCTATACATCTGTGTCTCTTTTGCTGTCTCGTATACAAGGTTATCGTTACCATCTTTCTAAATTCCATATATATGCGTTAGTATACTATATTTGTGTTTTTCTTTCTGGCTTAATTCACTCTGTATATTAGGCTCCAGTTTCATCCACCTCATTAGAACTGATTCAAATGTATTCTTTTTAATGGCTGAGTAATACTCCATTGTGTATATGTACCACAGCTTTCTTATCCATTCATCTGCTGATGGACATCTAGGTTGCTTCCATGTCCTGGTCTACTTTTTAATCCCTTTGTCATTCTCTTTCCCCTAAACATTTCTCCTTTCTCATCCCTTTTGCCCTTTACATTATTATTCAAGTATATGATTAAAAAAAAAAAAAAATATATATATATATATATATATATATTTTGCTTAAAGAAACAACTCAAATCAGGAACATTTAAGTAGTTCTTATAGCAGTGATGGGCTTTACTCCTGGGGTTTACCTTGTCACCAACAATACCTGCTGGTGGGATAGTTGGGGACTTGGGGTAGCACAAGCAATGAGATCCTTACCTTACTAAGATCAGTTCCATGATGATGGACGCTAACCTCTAACCACCTGCTCTTTCAAAGTCTATCTTTATCCTCCTCCAGTGTAAGTACAACCCGTATTTCCCTTAGAAACAATGGGATTGAGTTTTAGGGGATTCTCTGCCTAGCTACCTTGTGCATATGGAGCCTAGAAACTTTAGTCACACAGAAGCATGCCACCCAATGAAAAGAGTTTGGAATTGCTCTGTAAACACAGTCTGTGAAAACATAAAGGTGTATGCTTACTCTTCATCAAGAATGGACTGTGCACTAATCTGGCTTTGTGTCTTCTCGTGGTTGCATACTACATGGTCAACTTTAATTGCACAATAAATCTCTTATGATTACTTAATAGATATTTACTGATCGCAATGAATAAAAACAGAATCTGAGCTGGTTATTTCAGTGGTCATGGGGACAGATTCTGTGAGAACAAACATTTCTACCTTCCCTTCCAAGCTGGAGTTTGTTTTTGTACTTCAGCTTTGGGTCCTTAGTTGGAGCCAGAAACTGTTGGTCAAAGGATTATATAACCACTGAAAATAAACAAGGCCAAAGATGGGAGCTACACATACTGCAGTCTTTTTTTTTTTTTTTAATACTTATTTGTCTTTATTTGATGTAGTTGCAGCATGTGGGATCTAGTTACCTGACCAGGGATCAAACACAAGTCCCCTGCATCGGGAGCCTGGAGTCTTATCCCCTGGACCACCAGGAAAGTCCCACCTCAGACTGTTTTATAGCAGGTGTTTAGTGAAGGCATAATATATAGACTATTTTGGTCCATACTTATTCTGAAGAGGAGGCAGTGCTTCCTTGGAAGAAGGGGCAAATCTGAGAACCTGCACTCAGCACCAGTTGTACCCAGAGATGTGCTACCACTTCCAGGCCACCAGGACATTGCAGAAATGTAACCTTTGTTATGAGACGAATGAAAATAGGGATATTTGGGGTGGGTTTTAAGGAGAATGGTCATCCTCTCTTTTGTGAGGTTTCTGCTCCAGATGAGGTAATTGTAGGGTTTTTGTATATTGGGGAAGGTTCCTTAAATACAGAAGAGCAAGCTAGCTACGTGTTTTTTGTGTGTGTGTGTGTGTGCTGAGGTATAATTGACACATAACATTAAATCTAGTCACCACAAAAAAACTAGTTGACATTGTCACTGGACATAGATAATTTTTTTGTTCTGATGAGACTGCAAGCTACTTTTTCTCCCTAGAATTTTATTAGTTTTAGATTTTTCATTTAGGTCTGTGAGTTGATTTTGTATAAGATAGGGGGTATTGGTCAAGGTCTATCTTTCTTACATAATATGTATATACACATATATATATATACATATATGTATAATACATATATTATTAGCTTCTAAATGTCCAAATGTTCCAGCACCATTTGTCAAAAATAGCATAATTTCTCTGTTGAACTGTTTTGTAACTTTGTTAAAAACCCACTGACCATAAATATAAGGGTTTATTTCCAGACTCTCAATTCTGTTTCATTTATCTATATTGCTATCTTTTAATTTCATGGCTACATTCACTGTCTGCAGTGATCTTGGAACTCAAGAAAATAAAATTTGTTACTGTTTTCACTTTTTTCCGCTCTATTTGCCATGAAGTGATGGGACCCGATGTCATGATCTTAGTCTTTTGAATGTTGAGTTTTAAGCCAGCTTTTTCACTCTCCTCTTTCACCCTCATCAAAAGGCTTTTAAGATCCTCTTCACTCTCTGCCATTAAAGTGATATCATCTGCATATCTGAGGTTATTGATATTTCTCCTGGAAATGTTGATTTCAGCTTTGCTTCATCCTGGCATTTTACATGATGTACTCATACAAGCATGGTGACGATATACAGCCTTGACATACTCCTTTCCAAATTTTGAACCAGTCCATTGTTCCATATTTCGTTCTTACTGTTGCTTCTTGACCTGCATAGTAGTTTCTCAGGAGACAGGTAATGTGGTCAGGTATTCCCTTCTCTTTAAGAATTTTCCAGTTTGTTGTGATCTACAGTTAAAGGCTTTAGTGTAGTCAGTGAAGTAGAAATAGATGTTTTTCTGGAATTCCTTTGCTCTTCTTCTATAATCCAACAGATGTTGGCAATTTGATCTCTGGTTCCTCTGCCTTTTCTAAATCCAGTTTGTACATCTGGAATTTCTTGGTTCATGTACTGTTGAAGCATTACTTGAAGGACTTTGAGCGTTGCCTTGCTAGCATGTGAAATGAGCACAATTATACAGTAGTTTGAAAATTCTTTGGTTTTGCCTTTCTTTGAGACTGAAATGAAAACTGACCTTTTCCAGTCCTGTGGCCACTGCTGACTTTTCTAAATTTGTTGTGAGTACATACAGGCAGCATGCAGATTAAGGCACGTGCAGTTAACCAGAGCTATAGGAGCCCCCTGATCCTGAGGTTGAAAAGTTGGAGGTGGCATCCAAGCTAGTTCCTGAAATGTGAAGTCAAAGGGCTTCCCAGCAGGGAAGTACAGCCGGACAGACCAAGTGGAGCTAAGGAGACATGTGCTTGGAGAAAAATGCTTAAGTCGGTCTGGGCAAAGGAGAAGTTATTGGAGACGAGGTGGAAAGGCACAGTGTGACAGACCTTGATGAAAGTGATGATTGAGGGAGGCTGAGCTGGTGGCAAATGGCTGTGTTTGGTGCATCACAGGCACCAAGAAGATTTTTTTCTGTTGACGAAGTGCAGTCTTTCTACACCAATGCCAACAACATTGATTACTTGAGTGCTAGTTTTCCTTCATTATTTGTAAAGAGACCTTCTTCTATTCTAGTATTACTGCAGCTTTTAAAATCCCATTGTTCTGAGCAGCCAGCTTTTCCCATATAACTGGAAAAGAGGAGGTGACTTTCCTCAAGGAGGTGTGTGGGAGCTGGCTTGTACCAGTTTATGAGAACAGAATGTTACATTTTCAGAAATTTTGCAAGCTAGTTGTCCAGTATAGCCATTATTAAAAAATAAATGATGTATTCTTAAACTTAAATAAGTTAAACTGTGAACAAAGGTAAAAATACTAAAACCCCATTACTTCCTAATTATTTTAGCAAAATTTAGTATTATCTATCCTTGAGGTTATTTACATCTAGTGTATCTGCATGGTAGAAATACTGTTTAACAGTGGGCTTACTGTGCATTGACTCTCAACTCCGTGTTCAGTGATGCCATGGTAGTAGCTTGAAATTGGTCATGATGGGAGCATTTACGCCATAGTAACCAGCAAGTGCTACAACTCAGATTTTACCCTTGACCAAGTTAAATATTACTGGCATGACATGACTTCTCATTCCTCAGTTTGCCAGAGCAATTGGAAACTCCAGCAGTCTTTTGGGGGATGCTTCGTGTGAACCTGGTAAGAACGCGTCAGCCCCCTCCTCAGAACTTTATCTTCAGGTGTCTGTGCATCCAGAAGAGATAAGTGAGCTCAAGCAGATTTGAAAGGGCTTGTCCCAATGTATTATAACTCTAGAGCATATATCCTTTTTCTCTTTCAAGATCCACTGATCCTCATGGGGAACACTGTGAACACCTGTAGGCACAAACACACATCCATGGGAAAAGTAAATGTTTATTTTAGAGTTAAAAATGGAAAATATTCAAAGCACCCACTTTAAAAATGAAAACAAACAGTTCTCAAATCAAACAATAACAATTTGTGTTTGGACTTCATTTTATAGCCTTTGAATGGCAAGGAATGGGAGGTGCAAGGGAGGGCAGGGAAAGACTGAGTTAGAGAATGGGGGAAAGAGGAGGGGGAAATGGAGGAAAAAGAGGGAAAAGATAAGAAAAAATGTGCAGAGAGGAAAATATGTAAAGGGCAGGTAGGAGCAAAGGTAGATGGTGAGGTAAAGGATGAGGATGCTGCTGGTGGTGTTAGAGTTAATTCTGTTCTGGTTTCATTTAAACAAAAAGATAGGAGATGTGTTACCCTACTCTGAGCAGCACTCCAGGGGTGAGCAACAATAGAAGTAGCTTTAGTGTTTTTGTTTCTTTTTTTCAAATTGAAGTATAGTTGATTTACAATATTGTATTAGTTACAGGTGTACAACATTAGTTTCAGTATTACAGGGGAGCCTGGTGAGCTGCCGTCTATGGGGTCGCACAGAGTCAGACACGACTGAAGCGACTTGGCAGCAGCAGCAGCAGTCCATTTAAACTTACTATAAAGTATTGGTTATATTCCCTGTCCTGTACCATTGTACCTTATTTATTTTATACATAGTACTTTGTACCTCTTAATCCTCTACCCTTATCTTGCCTCTCCCTTCTTCCCTCTCCCCACTGATAACCAATATTTTGTTCTCTGTGTCTGTGAATCTGTTTCTGTTTTCTTATATTCATGCAATTTATTTTACGTTTTAGATTCCGCATGTAAGTTTTATCATATGATATTTGTTTTTCCGTTTGACTTACTTCTTAAAGCATAAGGCCCTCTGAGGTTCATCCATGTTGTTGCAAATGGCAAAATTTCATTCTTTTTTTTTTTATGGTGAAGGAAAATGCAGCATTTATTGTTGTTTTGTTGTTTAGTCATCAAGTCTTGTCCAACTCTTGTGACCCCATGGACTGTAGCCTACCAGACTCATCTGTCCATGGGATTTCCCAGGCAAGAATACTGGAGTGAGTTGCCATTTCCTTCTTCAGGGGATCTGCTCAACCCAGGGATCAAACCTGTGTCTCCTGCATTGGTAGGTGGATTCTTTACCTCTGAATCACCAGGATAGTTAGTGCTCAAAGAAACTCTAACTTCTCATTTTTTTCTTATGGCTGAGTAATTTTCCACTGTGTGTGTGTGTGTGTGTGTGTGTGTGTATCTCAATTCTTTATGCATTCATCTGCTGAGGAAGCTTTTATTCTTTTTTGGGGAGCTTTTATTCTTATTTTCCATTTTATTGTTTATTTTTGACAATGAAGGTATTTTCTCACAGAATTTTGAACGTCTTCACTTTGTGGCAAAATTATTTAGAATTTAAGATTTTAGTAATTTATATTACATTATATAAATATAGGCTGCATTTTGGCTTGAGGGATTTTAAACTTGACAGATTGTATTATTTTAAGAGAGATTTAAATGCCTCATCTCATAGTATTTATAGATTATACCTGAAAACAATGTTTATTTAAAAATAAATCTTAAAAAAACCCTGTTTTTGGTCTATTTAGGACTTGGTATGAAGAATATACAATGCAAACAAATATAAATGAGAAGAGGTATTTCAACAGGAGGCTTCACTGGCTTATTGTTTCATTAATGGCTTTGAATGAAATGCTTGGTTCTTACTTAAATGAGAAAGTGAATGAGACTCAGGTATCTATAAGGATGAAAATTAGATTCTGATTGAAGCTTCTGCTGCCAGACAACACTGGCGTGGATGAGCAGCACTGTCAAGCAGGTGAAATTAAGAATGTACAGAACTGGGTTTCCCACCGTGGAGGAGTGTACATTTGATTGATTATTTACAAGTTGTGTGCTTGATGGTGGTGGTAGGGGTAGGGGTCATACTTGCCTCTTGATCACAAGCAAGTCTCTAGAATCATTCAGCAGCTTTTCTGGCAGACTTAGCCTGTGTCTCAGGGTCACTGACTTTCTTCTAAAGTCATAATTGGTGGCCCTTAACTTCTCATCATATATGACGCATGGGGTGTGTCTCTTTTCTTCTCAGGCTCCTTCTCAATTTCTGTGAAAGATAATGAGATCGTGACCACTGACTGCCACTTGGGGTGTGTGAGAATGATGCATGGGGTGGCATGGAATCCCATATTGAGGAGATGGGGTTGGTGGAGGCCGCTGATACCCCTATTTGCACATGCTGCAGGCAGTTGATCCATCAAAAGGAAGGCAGCTGTGATCAGCAATGGCAGACTCTCACTATGGAGAGAGTAGAGGATTCCAGAGAAGAAAAGTGTCATCTGTGCTGAGTCAGTAGGAATTGAATGCTGTAGGTGGCAAATGGCAGAGCAGGAAAAAGACAAGCAAGATGATGCAAGCCTGAACACGGAGTAATTGGAGTGAGAAGAGTCCTGCTGGCTGTAACAATCTCAGATATTTGCATGTACAGCATGTTTCTGGTTAGAAAAGAAGGTCTTTATTCTGAAATGTCTTCATCAGTTAAAGTCAAGGAGATGAGCTCAGCAGAGACGCAGTGAACGCAAGTCCTCTCCTCTTCACTGATGGGGTGTCAGGACTTGTCTGCAGAACTCAAAGTTACCTTCTGCAACAGCTTTTCCTGGCTCTCAGCCTACACATGCTCCTCTGTCTCTCAAGTTCCTTCAGTCCATTGGCTTAGCAGGCATTGATGATTGATGGTGGGAGCAGTCTCAAATTGTTTTCCAAGTTTTTACTCTGTTAGATCAAAGATTATGCTTTATATTTTCCCTGTACCCCCATTTATCTGTCATATAGTCGGTGTGTTGCTGGCTAAAATCTTGTCTTCCTCTGCCCAATGAAGCTGAATGAAAAATGTGGAGACAGAGTTTGGAGGAAATAGAAAGGTGGCTTTAATTCTCAGCCAACGGAGAGGGGAACACAGTAGGCTCCTGCCTCGAAACTTGTGCCTGCCCCACCACCACCCCACCACCTTGAGGAGCCTCAGTTCAGTTCAGTTCAGTCGCTCAATTGTGTCCAACTCTTTGCAACCCCATGAACCACAGCACGCCAGACCTCCCTGTCCATCACCAACTCCCGGAGTTCACCCAAACTCATGGCCATTGAGTCGGTGATGCCATCCAACCATCTCATCCTTTGTTGTCCCCTTCTCCTCCTGTCCCCAATCTCTCTCAGCATCAGGATCTTTTCAAATGAGTCAGCTCTTCACATCAGGTGGCCAAAGTATTGGAATTACAGCTTCAACATCAGCCCTTCCAATAAATACTTAGGGGCTTATATAAGATAAGGGCTCACAGTCAGAAGTTGGTGATGAGGAACAAAATGCTTACAGGTCTAAGAAAACATATACCTGCTTAGTCTTCTCTTTATCTTCTTTGTTCTCAGGAAAGGGATAGAAAAACTTATTTGTTGAGTTCCTTTAATGGACCAGAACCTTGTGGTCCAGAGTCGACGATAAGAAAGTAAAAGAGAGAGAAAGAGGCTGATATTCTTTGGTTTACGCAGAAAACCAATAAAGCCCTTGCCATGGGGCTTGCACTGCTTCACATAGGCACAGGGCGCCCTCTTGCGAGGGTCTTGCAAGCCCGGGCAAAAAGTGAGCTCAGAGAGCTTCTGTGCTCCAAAGAATTAGCCTGAGAGAGAGAGAAAGAAAGAGAGAGAAAAAGAAAGAAAGACACGGGGACCCAAGCTCGGATGGAACAAGGGTGTTTTATTCAACATAGTGTGGGTATATATACTGTCTTACAAGATAGCTTTGTTCAGCAAAGATAAAGACCAAAAGTCCAGACTTAAAATTATCAAGGAAACATAAGGCAATCCATATCAAAGAGAGAGGGTTGTAAATAATCACTTTTACCATATGGTTCATAAAAAGGAAGAAGGTCATAAATAGTTACTTATCACCGTATGGAAAAACTAACAAAGGAAATGCATGCATTCCTCAGCCCCGGGAGCAGTTTGCCACTCCTTTTAATTCCTGAATATTCAGGAATTAATAAGGAACAGAGGATTCATGACAGATCCAAAATAGCACACAGGAAGCCTCCTGTTAAATGATTCCTGACAATGGCCCCTATTTTATTATATTTGTAAAAAGGGTCCTGACCAATTGAGTTTGCCAACCTTATAGAAAGGCAACGATAAACAACAAATATAATTACCAAGACAATCATCAAAGTTACAGTTCCAGACCCAATGCTGTGGGTAATACTTTGAAACCATCCTCGTGGTCTAGCCCAGATAATTGATCAGCTAGTTGTTCAGCTAAAGTTTCCAAATTAGTGGAAGAGGGCAGACATTTAGAAAAGGTTTCAAAGATTTCCTTTTACAGTAATTGTACATTCAGAGAGGCATTATCATGTATGTTTTGTAAATGAAATTTGATTTGTTCCCAGTTGTAGGCACTATGATTGAAATGAACAGGAGTAACACAAAATTCAGTAGAATTCTAATCACATTTTAGTATCACTTGTTTTTGCAAATCTATTAATTGATCTCCAACCCATTTGATGGCTCTTTTTAGTTCCTGTATTTCCTCTTGAATATCCTCATCTACCTGAGCCTGAGTAGCCCGTATATTATGAGCATCTTCAGTCCAATTTTGGATAAAATTATGTGTTTGAATCGAGGTATATAAAGCAGCGCTGGCGACAGCAGCAGTGGTGCAAATAGCTATTAACCCCAAAATGCCAAGAATCAGCCATCCAATGAATTGTTTAGATTGTTGGAGCAGCTTAATAATCTGGAAGCAAGTCCAGCCATGGGACCTTCTTCCCAGGGTCGTTGGAGATTTATTGGTAACCACAAATTGTGTTGAGATCGAAGAATCAAAAGTGAATAATTTCTTAAAGAAATAGAGGAGTTAAGACAAGTATATAGTTTGCAATTAATACAAGTTACAGAACGTAAAGTCTTATTAAATTGTAAATTTCCTATGGCTATAAAAAAAGGAAGTGGGACACAGGACTGTATAAAATATGATTGATTATAGCGAAAGAAATAGTTACTATGACTATGACTGGTCCCTGTGAAATGTCCAGTCCAAATCCCAAGTTCTTCAGTGCTCCCAGCAAGTTTCAAAATGTCCCATTGTTCAGGCCCACTCTGTTTATCAAGGACGATCCTAGGACCAGGTGGGGCTAATCCACCGTCAAGCCACCCAAGAAGTCCTTTGTCATGGTAATGTTCCATCCTAGTGTCAGTGACCTCCCATGTCACTTGAGTAGCATAGTCACATACACAGTGCTGTTAATATCATCTGAGCAGTTAGATAACCACATACCGTGGGGTCCCCAATCAACAATTGTATGATTAGCCACAAACATTAATTTTCCTGATTTGGCTTGACATTTGTCCCAATGAACAGGAGTATATGTAAAGTTCTTATAAGTAAACCCTTTGTATAATGTTCTTTGTTTTTTCCCTAACTCTTTCCCTAAAGTCTCAGTAGTATAAACGTGGTTCACAGACAAAGAAAGGGCAGTAAATAATCCAATCAACTTCTGAAAGTCCTTTTTGGGAGGCAGGGCAAAAGCCCAAGTTTGTCGGCTAACATTTATGCATAATTCTGCTGGGCCCATGCACAAAGGAAGGACTTCATAACCTAGAGAAATATTAATTAGCTTTCCTTCTTCTTCAGGGTGTGAGGGCCCTTTAATGCTCCAGGGAGAAGGCATATGTATAGAGTCATTGGTTGAAACGATTGGTCCTCTCTCCATCCATTCGACCACCTGTAGTAGAGGGGTGTTGGATATGTAAGCCCAGTAAGTATGATTAGTTAGAGCTCGAATGGGGGAGGCACAGGCAAGCAGACAGTATGCCAGGAGATGTATTCAGGACTCCGAGGCATTTCCTGTTGAGAGACCAAATTTTCAGCTCGATTAGTAAGGGTTTTTATTTGTCCCCAAGTGGGGAGATCATAAGGTTGATGTCGCCAAGGGCGGTGCTTCCTGGAGATCTTTAGAGCCGCCATGGCCCGTATTGGAATTTCTTCCTCCTGGGGTTTTTGTTGTTTTGTCTCTATTTTGAAGGCCGGGGGCCCCCTTGGGTTGAATCTTCTGAAGAGGAAGCCATGAGTTCGTTGGATCCATCTGGGGAAACACAAGCATACCCCTTTCCCCGTAAGATTAGTTTCCCAGATTTCCATTGTTTCGTTAACCCGTCTTGGTACCAAATGGGCAGAGGAAGAGAAATGTCCTTCAATTTCTCGAAATGCTTTTTTGCTCTTTTTAAGATATCTCCCTGTGGTACGTTTTAAAAAATTAAAACAAATAAAGCTGTATTAACAATAGTTATAGGTATAGAAAATATCTAATATTGGAATCTAGTAAAGTCTGTTTTAGATAAGGAAGACAGTAGTGTTCCTGTGTATTCCCCCTTTAAAAATTTTTTTATTTGCAACTTTAGTGTATGATGTGCTTGTTCGACTATGCCTTGTGCCTGTGGATTATAAGGAATACCTGTAATATGTTTAATAGAAAAAGATTGTAAAAGTTGTTTAAAGTGTCTAGAAATATAGGCAGGGCCATTGTCTGTTTTTATAGAACTAGGAGTTCCCATTACAGCAAAACGTACAGCTAATAAGTGAGTTATAATGTGTTGTGTAGCCTCACTGTGAAGAGGTGTGGCCCGAATAAAAGAAGAATTAGTGTCGATACAGACATGCAAGAAAGAAAATGGAGAAAGTTCAGGACAATGAGTTATATCCATTTGCCATAGTTCATTAGGTTGCAAGCTGCGAGGATTAGTACCTTGTGCAATGGGTTGAAGATGTAGGCGTCTACAAGTAGAGCAATTACTAATAATTTCTTTAGCCTGGCAGTATGGGATTTTCCATAGCTGGTGTCGGGAGCCAGCAGTGTTATGCAACAGAGCACGCTGTTCCTCCGGAGTAGCAAAGGAAATCAGTTTATCAGCCTGCTCATTACCATGAGTCATGGGGCCAGGAAGGCAAGAATGTGCTCAAATATGTGTAATATAAGTGAGAGAATTGCAGTTTCTAACAACAGATTGTAGTTCGAAAAAGAGTTGTTGAATAATAGGTTGATTGGAGTTTATGGTGGAGATTTCTATATTTTTTAATACAAAAACTGAATATATAGCGTCAGAGACTATATTAATGGGGTAAGGATGTAGGCAAATAACTTTAATAAGAGCGAATAATTCATTTTGCTGAGCAGAATGAAATTTAGTATAAAAGACTTTATATTCCTTAAAAGACCAGAATGAAGCTTTGGCATTTTTCAGTCAGTTCAGTTCAGTCACTCAGTCATGTCCGACTCTTTGTGACCCCATGAATCGCAGCATGCCAGGCCTCCCTGTCCATCACCAACTCCCAGAGTTTACTCAAACTCATGTCTAGTCGGTGATCCCATCCAGCCATCTCATCCTCTGTCGTCCCCTTCTCCTCCTGCCCCCAATCCCTCCCAGCATCAGGGTATTTTCCAATGAGTCAACTCTTCACACGAGGTGGCCAAAGTATTGGAGTTTCAACTTTAGCATCATTCCTTCCAGTGAAAACCCAGGACTGATCTCTCTTAGAATGGACTGGTTGGATCTCCTTGCAGTCCAAGGGACTCTGAAGAGTCTTCTCCAACACCACAGTTCAAAAGTATCAATTCTTCGGCACTCAGCTTTCTTCACAGTCCAACTCTCACATCCATACATGACCACTGGAAAAACCATAGCCTTGACTAGATGGACCTTTGTTGGCAAAGTAATGTATCTGCTTTTTAATATGTTATCTAGGTTGGTCATAACTCTCCTTCCAAGGAGTAAGTGTCTTTTAATTTTATGGCTGCAATGACCATCTGCAGTGATTTTGGAGCCCCCCAAAATAAAGTCTGACACTGCTTCCACTATTTCCCCATCTATTTCCCATGAAGTGATGGGACCAGATGCCATGATCTTAGTTTTCTGAATGTTGAGCTTTAGGCCAAGTTTTTTACTCTCCTCTTTCACTTTCATCAAGAGGCTTTTTAGTTCCTCTTCACTTTCTGTCATAAGGGTGGTATCATCTGCATATCTGAGGTTATTGATATTTTTCCTGACAATCTTGATTCCAGCTTGTGCTTCTTCCAGCCCAGCGTTTCTCATGATGTACTCTGCCTTAGCCGCCTGTAATTTCTCTTTCGTGAGGGGCCACTGCTCTGTCTAAATAGGCTCGTCATTCTTCCAAGTTATTTTAATAATTGTATTGTTTGTTAAATGAGCAGTGGCCCCTAGGAAAAATGTGGAATGTATATCTGAGTTTGCCATTGCATAAGTAAGTCACTTCCTATTAGATTAAGGGGTGTATCTATCACATAAGGTCTTAATGTTGCAGGTTGGCCTTCTGGTCCCTCACATGGATAAATATGAGTACTCTGATAAGCCTCTTGTACTTTGGTTTGAGAAATCCCTGGAATTTGGCAAGAAATTTTTTGTACAGGCCAGGATTTGGGCCATAAATGTTTGGAAATAATAGCAATATCAGATACAGTGTCAAGGACACCAGAAAATCTTTTACCATTAATTTTGATGTTTATAGTCGGTCAGGCAAATTCAGATACTAATGATGTCCAAAAGGACTGTTTTTGATCTGTACTGCTGAATCTGCCCATCCATACATCATTAGAGCAGTTAATAGAAATGTAAGATAAAAGAAATAATTGAGCAATTTTATCCCCCTTTTTGAATTGCCATAAAATCTGAGATGACATCATAATTTGAATTTCTCTTTTATAATCTGAATCAATTACTCCAGGGTGAGCAGTAATTCCTTTAGAAGTCAAACTAGATTGGCCAAGTAAAAGACCAAAGGTTTGTGGGGGCAGGGGTACAAAAAGTCCTGTAGGTATTCTAGAGGGGACTGCTTGAGGGTAAAGGAGAAAGTAATTTAGGGCTGGTATATCAATGGCAGCACTGCCGGATGTTGAGGGTTTGAGGGAAGAGATGGAATTTGCCCCTGGATTTTGTTGAAGGGGACCTGTGGGGTCCCCTGCTTGGAGTTTCCCAGAATAGGTTTCCTTTCAATGTCAAATTTAGATTTACAGTCTTTGGCCCAATACATTCCTCTATGGCAGCGAGGGCAGATTTTTGGAGGTTTTTTTTATTAGCTTTCTTAGGGCAGTCCCTTTTAAAATGGTTCTTATCTCTACATGTAAAGCATCCTTCATTTCCCTTTCTTAAGACAGCAACCATTGTTTCAGCTAGCATTTGCATCTTTTGAGTTTCTGATCCTAGATTGCGACAAGCCTTCAAATAATCAATAATAGTCCCTGTCTCACGAATTGGAGCTATAGCCTTTTGACATTCCTGATTTTCATTTTCATAAGCAAGTAATTTCTCTAGTTGCCTTTTGGCTTCTTCTCCGATTACAGTACAGGAAATAGCAGTTTCTAAGCTAGCTAAAAAATCAGCATATGTTTCATTAGGTCCTTGCAATATTTTAGTGTGGCTCCCTGTAGGCTTCCCTTGAGGAGTAATTCGATCCCAACCTTCAAGGGCCACTGTTTTTAATTGTTCATGCAACAAAGGAGGGAACTGTACTTGAGCTTCTATAGCGATAGCGTCAAATTCGGAGAAGGCAATGGCACCCCACTCCAGTACTCTTGCCTGGAAAATCCCATGGATGGAGGAACCTGGTAGCCTGCAGTCCATGGGGTCGAGAAGAGTCGGACACGACTGAGCGACTTCACTTTCACTTTTCACTTTCCTGCACTGGAGAAGGAAATGGCAACCCACTCCAGTGTTCTTGCCTGGAGAATCCCAGGGATGGGGGAGCCTGGTGGCTGCCGTCTATGGGATCACACAGAGTCGGACACGACTGAAGTGACTTAGCAGCAGTAGCAGCAGCGTCAAATTGTCCTGTACCAGTTAGCATCTCAAAAGTAATTTGATTTTGGGGAGCACCAGCTCGAGCATTTCTCTTAGCATGATCTCTGGCTATATTATGAAACCACATTATCCATTGAAGATATTCTCCTGGTTTAAGGAGAGCTTTTATTAAAGTTTGCCAATAATGGGGAATAAAATTTCCAATAGAGGATGTTATAGAATTTAGAAGTACTTTGGTAAAAAGTGAATGTGGGCCGTACATAGTTATAGCTTTTTTAATTTGTTGCATGTGATAAAAGTTAATACCCTCATATTGAGGTATTATGTGCCCTTAAACGTCAGGATTTCTAAAAACTGGAAAGGTGGAGAAACCATTGGCTTCAGAGACTTGTGATTGCAAAGCCAGCAATTCAGAGAGCCTCTGTCATAAAGGAGAGTGAGTAGGTAGCACATTCTTACAATTAAGAGTATGTGGTAAAAACTTATTATTGTTATTCAGAAAGGTGTTGTTGGTCAAAGGGTGTCTTAGGGGAGTTGTTGCCAGAATAATTAGGTTCTAGCAAGGGAGAGACTTTGGGATTTGTGCCCACTGGCAGGGGAGGAGCACTTGGAACAACTGGGGCAGGGCTTGTAGGAAAATTCTGGAATATTTTATGTTGTTCTAATGGGACCTTCTGTAAGATTTCATCATCTAAATCATATTCATGTAATAAGTGTTCTGCCTGTTGCCGAATATCAGGAGGGCTAGACTTACCTTGAAATGTCAGAATCACAGCTTTAATGAGAGCCCATAGGGGCCAGAAATCTATCGGAATATTTTTTCCCTGTCTGGTGGCTCATTTAACATTCTCTTTCACCCGGTGCCAAATTTCTAAATCAAAACTAGCTTCATCAGGGAACCAAGGGTTACATTCAACCACTGTCTGAAGGCAAGCCTCTATTTGCTGGCGCGAAACTGAAAGTCCCTGAACTTTAAATATGTGATGAAGTAAAATAGAAAAGTGATGGGGCTTTCCAGCCGTTTGACCCATGTCTTAATACTTACCGACCTCAGTAGATCCTTAAGTCACTCCATCCGAATCTGCCACGTGTACCAGGCCTGTTCTGGGCGCCACTTGTTGAGGTCCTTTAATGGACTGGAACCTGGTGGTCTGGAGTCCATGATAAGAAAGTAAAAGAGAGAGAGAAAGAGGCTGATATTCTTTGGTTTACGCAGAAAACCAATAAAGCCCTTGCCATGGGGCTTGCACTGCTTCACATAGGCACAGGGTGCCCTCTCGCGAGGGTCTTGCAAGCCCGGGCAAAAAGTGAGCTCAGAGAGCTTCTGTGCTCCAAAGAATTAGCCTGAGAGAGAGAGAAAGAAAGAGAGAGAAAAAGAAAGAAAGACACGGGGACCCAAGCTCGGATGGAACAAGGGTGTTTTATTCAACATAGTGTGGGTATATATACTGTCTTACAAGGTAGCTTTGTTCAGCAAAGATAAAGATCAAAAGTCCAGACTTACAAATTATCAAGGAAACATAAGGAAATCCATATCAAAGGAAAAGTGTTGTAAATAATCACTTTTACCATATGGTTCATAAAAAGGAAGAAGGTCGTAAGTAGTTACTTATCACCGTATGGAAAAACTAACAAAGGAAATGCATGCATTCCTCAGCCCCGGGAGCGGTTTGCCACTCCTCTTAATTCCTGAATATTCAGGAATTAATAAGGAACAGAGGATTCATGACAGATCCAAAATAGCACACAGGAAGCCTCCTGTTAAATGCTTCCTGACACTCATTCTTTTTTAAAAATTCTTTTTCACTGCAACAGGTGCACAAAAATACATTCTAAATGAAACTGGAGAATGCAGAGGGTTTTGAACTTGGAGGCAGATGACCTGGACTTTAATTCAGTTTTATACATGTCAACTGTCTCATCTCTATGCAGAGAATACTGAGATCTGCTTTGCCTGCTTCACTGGGTTAATGTAATAATTCATAAAAAATGCTATTGGTTTGCAAACTGGTACCTGTACATGAAGGGCAAGGAGAGACTGAAGAAAGAGGCAGCCCACTCCAGATGGGCAGGTGATGTTTTTAATAAGCAAGGGAACTTACTTGTAAGGCTTGCCTTGGGGGAGGCCACTAAATGAGTAGATCTCGGTACCTGCTCACCAGAATCTTAAAAAGTTTTACATATAGCTGGGTTTGTTACCCAGTCCAAGCTCACTCCCCTTGCCACGTGATGGGCCAATAAATCTGAGAGATGAGGGGTTGAGGCAAGGAAGAACCTTTATTCAGGGAGCCATCTGACTGAGAAGATGGCAGGCTAGCACCTCAAAATAACCATCCCATTGAGGTCTGGATGCCAGGTTCCTTTGTAGAGTCAGAGAGAAAGAAGCAACTAAAGTCATAAGGCAGAATAGAGAGGGAGAGACAGTGGGGAAGAAAAGTGAAAGGGTCTTTAGTCTTGCAAAACATCTCCAAGAAAATGGCCAGCCTTTGGAAGGGGTGTGTTAATCTCTTCTCTCAGCAGGGAGCTTTCTGGGAGCAAAGGAGGAAACAGACAGAACAGGCTCCATCTTGAAAGCAGGACTCCATCTTGGGCTGGACTGTGGAGTTTGAGCTATATGCCCAGTATCTATGGAAACAACATACCAACTGCAAAACCAGACCTCTGGATGGAAGAGCCCCAGGGCTTGCACCTAGACTCTCCATCGCCTGAAAGAATACCCTAATTGTCTGTGTAATCGAATAGAATCATAAATTCTATTCTGCTTATTGGGGTATGACCACAGGCCTATTGATAATTGTCCACTGTTAACACCTAGGCCTAAGGCATATGATCATGGGTTAACTTTGATTGTATCTTTCTTTTCCTTTGTTCAGACTAGTTTCAGGGAATTTGGGGAGGTGGATTTGGGCACGTACACTTAGGGTATATAAGGTTTTCACAAAAACTGGTTGGGGTCCTTGGCTAAGAGGAGACTCTGCCTTGGGCCTGCCGGTGTAATAAACTGGACTCCACTATCTGCATTGTCCTTCTGAGTGAGTTTGTTTCCTGGAACATGTGGCTATAACAGGAGAAATATCAATAAGCTCAGATATGCCAATGACACCATACTTGTGGCAGAAAGGGAAGAGGAACTAAAGAGCCTCTTCATGAAGGTAAAAGAGGAGAGTGAAAAAGTTGGCTTAAAGCTCAACATTCAAAAGATGAAGATCATGGCATCCAGTCCCATCATTTCATGGAAAATAGATAGGGAAACAATGGAAACAGTGACAGCCTTTATTTTCTTGGGTTCCAAAATCACTGCTGATGGTCACAGCAGCCATGAAATTAAAAGATGCTTGCTCCTTGGAAGAAAAGCTATGACAAACCTAGACAGAATATTAAAAAGCAGAGACATTGCTGACAAGGATCCATCTAGTCAAAGCTATAGTTTTTCCTGTAGTCATGTATGGATGCGAGAATTGGACCATAAAGAAGGCCAAGTGCCGAAGAATTGATGCTTTTGAACTGTGGTGTTGGAGAAGACTCTTGAGAATCTCTTGGATTGCAAGAAGATCAAACCAGTCAATCTTAAAGGAAATCAACCCTGAATATTAATTGGAAGGACTGCAACAAAGGTCCGTCTAGTCAAGGCTATGGTTTTTCCTGTGGTCATGTATGGATGTGAGAGTTGGACTGTGAAGAAGGCTAAGTGCTGAAGAATTGATGCTTTTGAACTGTGGTGTTGGAGAAGACTCTTGAGAGTCCCTTGGACTGCAAGGAGATCCAACCAGTCCATTCTGAAGGAGATCAGCCCTGGGATTTCTTTGGAAGGACTGATGCTAAAGCTGAAACTCCAGTACTTTGGCCACCTCACGTGAAGAGTTGACTCATTGGAAAGACTCTGATGCTGGGAGGGATTGAGGGCAGGAGGAGAAGGGGACAACAGAGGATGAGATGGCTGGATGGCATCACTGACTCGATGGACGTGAGTCTGAGTGAACTCCAGGAGTTGGTGATGGACAGGGAGGCCTGGTGTGCTGCGATTCATGGGGTCACAAAGAGTCGGACACGACTGAGTGACTGATCTGATCTGATCTGATGCTGAAGCTGAAGCTTTGGCCACCTGATGCAAAGAGCTGACTCACTTTAAAAGGCCTCGATGTTGGGAAAGATTGAAGGCAGGAGGAGAAGGGGATAACAGAGGATGAGATGGTTGGATGACATCACCAACTCAATGGCCATGAGTTTGAGCAAACTCTGGGAGCTCGTGAAGGACAGGTAAGCCTGGCATATTGCAGTCCAGGGTGGTCACAAAGAATTGACACAACAGAGCTACTGAACAACAACAATCTTTTCTATTCACAAGTGGGCAGGGACAGATTATCTGTCTATGAGCTGAACAAAGGCACTTCAGTTTACAGTCAGGCAGAAGGATAGGGTCCTCTGAGGCAAGTTATTAAGTATATTATAATAACAAAAGCAATGAACATCACGTCAAAGAAACAGTTTCCAACATGGAGTCAGAATTGGCTTCCTCTCTGCAAGAGGTTCCATCACATATACTATCCAGATGATCTCAACAATGCCTTAGTCCCTCAAGGTTATGTCTTTGAAAATGGTTCTTAAGCAGAAGTGTATGGAGTATACACTTTAAGGACAGGGGCATTGAATAAGAATCCTGATTGCCTGGGTCCAACTCTAGGGTCAGCCTGAGGTCACATCCTCTCAACAAACTTCTCCAACAAATGTGAATCTCCTTTTGTGAGCTTGTGTACTGAATCTAAGCTTGTTCTGCTCACTGCACAGCAGGGCAATAATTGGGAGGTGAGGTTTGTGGCAAGAAAGAGCGGCTATTCAGAAAACTGAGCTTCTGAAAAGATGGTGGATAGGTGTCCTAAAGCAGTGGTCCCCAACCTTTTGGGCACCAGGGACCAATTTTGTAGAAGACAATTTATCCACGAATTGGGGGTTGGGGGGGATGGTTTCAAGATGATTTAAGCACATTAGATTTATTGTGCACTTTATTTCTAAGCTAATGAATGCTGCCACTGATCTGACAGGAGGTACCAGTCCACTGCCTGGAGGTTGGGGACCCCTGTCCTAGAGTACCATCCACTGGGGTCTGGATGCCAGTATCTTTTATAGAACACAGAGGTGGAGGAGGTGAGGACGTCAAATAAAAAGGCCTTGAGTCTTGCAGAATATCTCCTGGCTTAGTTAGTATTGGGAATTGGATGTGTTAATTTCTTCTTCTCTGTAGCCATTCACAGGTGGGCAGGGTCAGAATGTCTCTCTGTGACCTGAACAAAGACATTTTAGTTTAACATTCAGGCAGAGGGGCAGGGCTCCTTGAGGCAGGTTGTTATATATGCTTAAAGCTATAGACTCACACGCTAGCAAAGTAATGCTCAAAATTCTCCAAGAGAGGCTTCAACAGTAGGTAAACCAAGAACTTCCAGATGTTCACGCTGGATTTAGAAAAGGCAGAGGAACTAGAGATAAATTGCCATCATCCGTTGGATCATAGAAAAAGCAAGAGAGTTCCAGAAAAGCATCTACTTCTGCTTTATTGACTATACCAAAGCCTTTGTGTGGATCAGAACAAACTGTGGAAAATTCTTCAGGAGACAGGAATTCCAGACCACCTTACCTGCCTTCTGAGAAATCTGTATGCAGGTCAAGAAGCAACAGTTAGAACTGGACATGGAACAACGGACTGGTTCCAAATTGGGAAAGGAGTACATCAAGGCTGTATATTGTCACCCTGCTTATTTAACTTATATGCAGAATACATCATGAGAAATGCCAGGCTGGATGAAGCCCAAGCTGGAATCAAGATTGCAGGAGAAATATGAATAGCCTCAGATATGCAGGTAACACCACCCTTATGATACAAACCAAAGAGGAAGTAAGAGCCTCTTGATGAAAGTGAAAAGGAGAGTGAAAAAGCTGGCTTAAAACTCAACATTCAGAAAATGAAGATCATGGCATCTGGTCCCAACACTTCATGGCAAATAGATGAGGAAACAATGGAAACCGTGACAGACTTTATTGTTTTGGGCTTCAAAATCACTGCAGATGGTGACTGCAGCCATGAAATTAAAAGATGTTTGCTCCTTGGAAGAAAAGCTATAACCAACCTAGACAGAATATCAAAAAGCAGAGACATTACCTTACTGACAAAGGTCCATCTAGTCAAAAGTATAGTTTTTTCCCGTAGTCTTGTATGGATGTGAGAGTGGACCATAAAAAGGCTGAGTGCCAAAGAATTTATGCTTTTGAACTGTGGTGTTGGAGAAGACTCTTGAGAGTCCCTTGGACTGCAGGGAGATCCAACCAGTCCATCCTAAAGGAAATCAGTCCTGAATATTCATTGGAAGGACTGATGCTGAAGCTGAAGCTCCAATACTTTGGCCACCTGATGGGAAGACGTGACTCATTAGAAAAGGCCCTGATGGTGGGAAAGATTGAAGGCAGGAGGAGAAGGGGACGTCAGAGGATGAGATGGTTGGATGGCATCACCAACTCAATGGACATGAATTTGAGCAACCCTGGGAGATGGTGAAGGAAGGGAAGCCTGGCGTGCTTCAGTCCATGGGGTCACAGAGTCGACATGACTGAGTGACTGAACAACAACTAAGCTATAGATAGCATCCTTTCAGTGATTATGGTAACAAAAGCAATGGGGAGCAAAGCTTAAAATGAGAGAAACAGATGTAACTTGGAGTCAGATTCTCTTCTTCCTTGTTACACTTGGAACTAATACAGAGACGTACTATACCCATCCTTTAGGTGTTTTTTTTTTGTTTTTTTTTTTTTCCAGCTGTCACCTTCACTGTAAGAACTTTCTGGTTCTTTAGACAGATCTAGACTTGGAGAAGTGACTGGCCTGAAGCCTGGACTTACCTTTGCCTGTCACACCCTGTCCTGTGAATGAGTTATTTGCAAAGGCTCAACTGTTTCCCTAAATTCAGCTTTTTATTGCGGACGCTTAAGAGGTGTACGCTGCTGAGGTGGTACAGTCTTGGTCTGTGTTGTTTATAGGCAGCAGGCAGGCTATGCTTCTTGTTTATTTATTTGGCAAATTGTGTCAAATGTTAAAGAATCAGAAATCAATTTTTAAAAAAGACTTACAGTCCAGTGAGGGAAACAGAACACAAGCGAGTAGACAACAAGTATATGATTACAAATTGTGATAAGTGCCAAGAAGGAAACTAACAGAGAGGATATGGTTGGAGGGAGGTGTCCTCTGTTAGCAGGGACCTGAGGGAGAAACACGCCAGCCATGCAGAGAGCTGTGATAAGAACATTGTGGGCTGAGAGAGCAGAATGTAGGAAGGCCCAGAGGCTAAGTAAATTTTCTAAATGAAGAACTGAAAGGTGGCTGGCAGGACTGGAGTCTAGTGCAGAGAAGCAGAAAGAGAATGCCCCAAGTGAGTTGGGAGGGTGGACTAGGGTCACGTCACAAGTGACTGAAAACTGTAGAGTGTGTATTTCTAAATCACCTCATTGTCTGAGTCCGAGACATTCTCTGTCTCAAAGCCAAATTCAGAACATTGCCTTTGATGCTCACACTTTCATACTCATTAAAACCTGGGAGATATTCTCCTCTTGTTAATGATTTCAAACTTGCTCTGTTTGCTGCATGAGAGGTCAATGAATCCAAGATACGAAGTGTTGAGGCAAGGAATACGACTTTATTTGGAAAACCTGCTTTTGGAGAAGATGGTAGACTAATGTCTCAAGTTAACCATCTTGTGGGTTCTGGATGCCAGGTTCTTTCATAGAGCCAGAGGGAGAAAAGCAATAAGGAAATAAAGTCAGAAGGCACAATAGAGAGGGAGAGGCAGTGAGGAAGTAAAGTAAAAAGGGGTGTTCAGTCTTGCTGAACATCTCTGGGAAGGGCCAGCCTTTAGAAGAGGTGTGTTAATCTCTTCTTTTCAACAGGTGGGCAGGGTCAGATTATCTCCCTGTGAGCTAAACAAAGGCACTTTAGTTTAATAGTCAGGCAGAGGGGCAGGGTTCTCTGAGACAGGCTATTATATATTATTGTAATTTAAAAAGCAATGAAAAGCAAATCAAAGAAATAGCTCCAACATGGAGTCAGAATTGGCTTCTCCCTACAACACTCTCTCGCCTCACCTTGACCACCCCATCCCATATCCAACCTGTCAGCACCTCCTGCTGATTCCATCTGCAAATACTTTCCAAATCCATCCACTTCCCTTCACCTCCACTGTCACCACTCTGGATCACACTGCCTCTCTTCCCTGATCCCCTGTAGAAGCTTTCTAGCCTCTCCAGTGCTGGTAAACTGGCTCTGGAGGGTGGACAGGTCGGGAAGTCCTGATTTGTAGTATTTGCAGGTTTATTTGGTATAAATATTCACACCATGGCTTCCTTCAGCCTACCAACCTGAGGCCACTACATGTGGCTTTGGGAAAATTATGGACACAGTCAACTTTCTTGAGCCAGAGCAAACCAGCAGCTGCATACCACCATGTAGGCATACCTGCTCCCTTCTTGCAGCATTCCCCTCCATTGTCCATACAGCAACCAAAGTTCTTTTTTTCTTTTCAATTAAGTATAGTTGATTTACAATGTTGTGTTAGTTTCATGCATATGACACATATACAATATATATAATATATATATATATAATAAATTCTTTTTCATATTCTTTTCCATTATAGGTTATTATAAGATTCTGTGCCATACAGTAGATCCTTATTGTTTATCTGTTTTATATATAGTAGTGTGTATCTGTCAAACCCAAACTTTAAATTTGTCCTTAACTCTCCCCACAACTTTTCCTTTTGTTAACCACGTTTGTTCTCTATGTTTGTGAGTCTAGTTTTTTTTATAAAGTTCATTTGTAAAATTATTTGTAGATTCCACATATAAGTGAGATCATACGATAGTTGACTTTGACTTCCTTCACTTAATATGGTAATCTCTAGGTCTGTCCATGTTGCTGCAAATGGCATTATTTCATTCGATTTATGACTAATATTCCCTTGTGTATATATACCACATCTTTATCTATTCATCTATCATTGGACATTAGGTTGCTTCCATGTCTTGGCTGTTGTAAATGGTGCTGCTACAAACACTGGAGTAAACGTATCGTTTCGAATTATGATTTTCTCCAGATATTTGCCCAGGAGTGGGGTTGCTGGATCATATGGTAACTCTGTTTTTAGTTTTTTAAGAAATATCCATACAGTTCTCCATAGTGACTGTACCAAGTTACATGCCCACCAACAATGTAAGAGGGTTCCCTTTTTTCCACACCCTCTCCAGCATGTTATTTGTAGACTTTTTCATCATTGCCTTTCTGACCATTATGAGATGACACCTAATTGTAACCAGAGTATTCTTTTTAAAGCACGGATCTGATCATGTCCCTCCCTTCTCAATGCCTTTCCATTGTGTTTTTTAAAAAAACTTGTTTATTCGATGCAGAGGCTCTCCATTGCCGTGCGTGCGTGGGCTTTCTCTAGTTGCAGCCAGTGGGGACTACTCTCTAGTTGCGGTGTGTCGGCTTCTCCTTGTGGTGGCTTTTTGTGTTGAGGAGCACAAATTCTAGGGCACGTGGGTTTCAGTAGTAGCATCATGGGCTCAGAAGTTGTGGTGCATGGCCTTAGTTGCTCTGTGGCATGTGGGATCTTAGTTCCCAGACCAGGGACTGAACTCATGTCCCCTGTATTAGCAGGCATATTTTTAACCACTGGACCACCAGGGAAGTCCCCTCCCATTATGTTTTGACTTTATCCAGACTCAGGCAGTTTCCTTGAAAGAAGAGCCCAGACTTGGTCCTGGGTTCATGTCAAGAATTTTGAACCTAATTCTTACAGGTACACAAACACATCTTTGAGCCAGCCAAACTTTTTTATTTATTTGGCTGCACCGGTTCTTAGTTGTCCCATGTGGGATGTAGTTCCATGACCAGGGATTGAACCCAGGTCCCCTGCACTGGGAGTGCAGAGTCCTAGCCACTGGACCACCACGAAAGTCCTGAGCTAGCTAAACTTTTAAATCATTTTACAAGTATCCCATTGACTCCACCCAACTTGTATGTAAATTTATCTCACTTTCTCAGTCCTATAACTGCCCAAGGCTGAGAATGTAGTTAGTTCATACTTGCAAACACCCTCTGGCCTATGATATATGTGCCAGTGATATTTGTCCATAATGAATCATTATGGACCTCATGAGTCTGATACAGTGAAAATTAAAGCAAAAAGTGCCAGGACTGGCCTCATGTGTCTCTATTTTGCTAGCATATCTTTCAGTGCTCCACATATGGTAGGTACTCAATAGATGTTATTCCTCTTTTTCCGTCCTAGACACAGTGCTTACTTTCTTGAAGGCTCCAGGCTTAAGCTAATGTACTCTCTGCCCTGGGAAGTGCTATGGGCAGGAAGCATGCATGGTTCAGAGGTGGGGCATGACTCGAGGGGAGGCAGTGGGCGTCCATATAGTGTTTCCCCAGGACAGGCTAAACAGGCCAGGGACAGCAGGTGTTACCTTCTCCTCTTGAGTTAGAAAAGTAGAGTAAGTTCAATTACAGGCTAATTAATAGCTACTAATGTTTGGACCTGTGCATTACAGTTTACATAATATATCCCTATAATTTTTCTCATTTAGTTTTTGCAGTAGTCCTATGAGGTCACCCATTTTATAAGAGAGGAAATTGAAACTCATTAAAATGATTTATGAAGGTCAAATCACTGGTGTTGGAACAAAGACTCCTGGCTTTCAGACATTCAATATGTTCCTTGTACTGTACCGTATTTGATTTCGAGAGAGGTTTCTCCTGCTTCTTAGGTTTGCTGTGTTGATAGTACATTGCTGGAAATCTTGAACCAGATCTGCCAAACACATTTGATTTCTCAGAGGGTTTTGTTTCCCTTTGGTTGTAAGAATGCCAAACTTGTGACTGTAAATTAATTCTCTGTACCCTTGGGGGATTGAGCCTTCCAAGTGATTTGTAGCAACACATTTTTACAGATGGTGCTGGTAAAACAACCTCTTTAGCTCTTTGCAACTTTCAGAGGATTCAGGAAAGTCCTAATGCTATGGCAACTAGCAGTTGAATGATACACAACATTCTTTAAGCTAAAAAGTATCTTGTTAGATACACTAGAGAAGGCTTCAGCTGTAATTGCTTAAATTCCTTTCATAATGAGAACATTTTATTACTCCACTGAAATGTGTGCCAAGAAATTCTGTACTTAAAAATTACTAAGTAAACCAAATCACTTTGACACAGAATAACTTCCAAAAAGAGAATGACCATGGTTCAATATACAGACTTAAATAAACTAATCCCTAAAACTCAAAATGAATCCCAGGCTTTATTTCATTTTTACTATGTGTGTGTTAGTTGCTCAGTCATACCTGACTCTTTGAGACCCAATGGACTATAGCCCTCCTGGCTCCTCTGTCATTGAGATTTTCCTGGCAAGAATAGTAGAGTGGGTAGTTATTCCCTTTGCCAGGGGATCTTCCCCACCTAGAAACTGAACCTGGGTCTCCTGCATTGCAAGCAGATTCTTTACTGTCTGAGCCACCAGGGAAGCCCATTTATATCACAAACATAAAATCAATGTAGATTTGGGAATTAAAATTTAAACAGAAGAATATATACATGACTATAAGAAAACAGACACAAATGTTATATGATCTTTGAATTGGAGGACTTCCTAAGTATAAATGAAGAAATTGTAAAGAATAGATTTACATAGATAGAAAATTTTAAAATTCTATATATCCAAAAACATAATAAACAAAATTAAGAAGCAAATGATGTACTGGGAAAAATACTTCCACCTGGGGAATCAAAGTATATTATTCTTAATATAAAAAATAGGCAAAAGTTCACAAAGAAAGAGATACAACTAATCAATCAATATGTTCAGAATCATTCAACCTCATGAAAAGTCAAAGAAGTGCACATTACATCTATAGTGAATACTTTTTTTACCTGCTCAGACTGGCAAGAGGGCATTTTCAGTCTTATATTTTGTGAAAATTTTGTGGAGATAAATAATGTAGCGATGTGCATTAAGAACCATAAAATTTCTTATTTCCCTGAAATTAACAAGAAACTTGCTGGACCTGTATGAAGAACATCAGCATTTTTTAATGTATTTATTTTTACTGCGAGACATATCATATTTCTGCCTGGAAAGACTTAGCCTTATAAATACATGTATCAATTTTCCCCAAATTTTTAAGTTTAATGCAATTCCAGTGAAAACTTATATTAGTATTTTATTTTGGGAGGTCGATGGGAATTGACAAACTGATTTTAATTTTTCTTTTATGTTCTGAGTAAAACATTTTCTTGGGGCACAGCAAATTTTGTCGTGGAAGAATAAATAGGAAGGTAAGCCAAGAAGATTTTAAATATGAACATTAAATAGGAAAGATGCCTGCAGAGGGATATTAATACATGTTATGAAGCCAAGAAATCTAAAAGCAGGATGGTGCAAGAAAAGATAGCCATATAGATCCAACAGAATAGATTGACCACATGCAAACCCTAATATATGTGGGAATTTTGCATGTGGGAACAAGGTAGAAAAATATGATTATTCAAAAGCTGTTGCTGAGTCAATTGAGAAACTGTATGGGGAAAAAAGTAACAACAGATTTTTACTTAGTAGCATATAGCAACATAAACCCCAAATGAAATTAGTTAATAAAGAGAAATGATACTGTAAAAAACTAGAACATACAGATACAGGAGCATGAGTTGGGGTTCTTGGTGTCCCCACTGTCATGAGCTTCAGTGTGATGCAGGGAGGACCAAGGAAGCAGAGGCAGCTGGTGCCAGAGCCAGAAAAGAGAGGAAGAAAATAAAGATGAATACATATTTCATTTTCTAGTGAAAAAGGCCTTTTTAAATAAACAAAAACTTTAACGGAAAAGATTGATAAAGCTGACTACACAATAGTTTAAAACTACCACAAGTTAAATTAGTAAGTAAATAATGATTTACTACAGAATAAAAGACAAAGTTAAAATCCTTAAACAAGAAAAAAACCTAAAGAGCCATGACCATCCTCAGGTTTCGTAACTCACTAGAATGACTACAGAACTCAGGAAATCACTATAATTATAATTAAAATTTTATTGTAGTAAAAGGACAAAAGAAAAACACTAAAATCAACAGAAGGAAGAAACAAGTAAGGGCAGAGTCCGGGAGGGGTCCAAGCATGAGGCTTCTGATTTTCCTTCCCCCACTGAGTCACGGATGGCATTGCTTCCTGGTCACGATATGTGACAACACTCACAGAATACTGCCAATCAGGAAAGCTCACCTGAGCTTTTGGCGTCCGGAGTTTTTAGTGGAGCTTGATCACATATTGTCCACAGGGCTGACTCTGTTTTCATCCACTCCAGGGGCTCAGATTAATGCTTTTAGTCTCTAATTCCTCCAGCAGTTGAAGGTACAGCATGGCTCAAAGCTCCTATCATAAATCACATCATTAGACTGTCCTCCAGGAAAACAAAGACACTTTTGACAGTAAGGGCCCTTCCTGGGGCCCGGAGATCACCTGCTGCTGCTACTGCTGCTAAGTCGCTACAGTCGTGTCCAACTCTGTGTGACCCCATGGACTGCAGCCTACCAGACGGCTCCCCCGTCCCTGGGATTCTCCAGGCAAGAACACTGGAGTGGGTTGCCATTTCCTTCTCCAATGCATGAAAGTGGAAAGTGAAAGTGAAGTCGCTCAGTCGTGTCTGACTCTTTGCGACCCCATGGACTGCAGCCTACCAGGCTCCTCTGTCCATGGGATTTTCCAGGCAAGAGTACTGGAGTGGGGTGCCATTGCCTTCTCCGGAGATCACCTACCAGCTGCCAAGCACAAAATCAAGGTGCCAGTGGATTCCAGTCCTGGTGAGGGCCCTCTTCCAACCTTGCAGATATCCACCTTCTTCCTGTGTCCTCATGTGCTGCGGAGAGAGTGTCTCCGCTAATAAGAACACTAATCCTGTTGGAACAAGGCTCCATCCATATGATCTCATTTAACCTTAATTACTTCTTTACTCCAAATACAGCCACAATAGGGGTGAGGGCCTCAACACAAGAATTTTGAGGGGATACAATTCAGTCCACAGCATATATTAATAAATAGCTCAGTTATTTAGTGAATTCTAGAACTTTAGTGTTTGCTCTGCCTTGGCCATTTCCAGCTTCCTGTGTTATATCTTTTAATTAGTATCTCTAGGAGGCATGGCTCTGTTCTCTTGTCAATTTCTGGATCCATCAGAATAGGGGCATTTGATGTCATTACCCAAAAGATTCAGCCTTGCTTCCTATCCTGTGGTATCAGAGTGCCAGAGATGACCATGAGTACCCATGAAGCTTGGAGTCTTAGCAGTTCCCACAGACTTCATTTGCTGTGTCTTCCCACAACCCTGGAAAATTCCATGGACAGAGGAGCCTGGCAGGCTACAGTCCGTGGGGTCTCAAAGGGTCAGATATGACTAAGTGACTGAACACACTCCCCACCCCCCATCCTGCTTTGGTGGTCCAGCCTACAGGTGGAACCTCAGTATTATTCATGTTCAGCATTCCAGTCTTCACCCTAGGGATGAACCTAGGCTAGTTGATGAGGGTTCTGTTTATTTAGTGTTTCCCCATCTCCCATAGGAAATGGCAACCCACTCCAGTATTCTTGCCTGGAGATCCCATGACAGAGGGGCTTGGTGGGCTACAGTCTATGGGATTGTAAAGAGTCGGACATGACTAAGCAACTAACACACACACACATCTCCCATAGGAGTACTGGATGCTCTCCCAGAAAAGAGCACACCTATCATCAGAATTCCCCTGTATTTACTTCTTTTGTCTGCCAGGTTAGAAATAATAATAATAAAAAACCATGTGATCTATGCCTATATTTGCCACTTTCTGCGGACACTGTGTATCAGTTACTCAGATGGCTTTATGGGTGCCAACCTCTGCAGAGGCGACTCTTTGCTGTCATCCCTCATTCGGTCCCTGTGGCATTGAATGCCTGCACATTTTAACACCTACTCCATTTCATGGCCCTAAAATCTCCCAAACATTAAATTATAACTTTTGAAAACTACTAAGTAGTTTGAAGAGTCCTGCCTATCCCTCCCGGTGCATCCACAGTCTCTCAGCCTATCTCTGCTTGCACCCCATCTTTCACCCCATTCCCATGTTGAGTCTCAGTGGCATCGTCTACTTATTCAGCATTTGGTGATAAAAAAGGTGAAAGATTAGTGATCAAATTGGCTACATCAAAATATCCTATTTTGTTGCAGTGCACCCATTTTTGCTTACTCACCAATTTTTCTACCAGGTCTCTGAAGATTTTTGTACAAAAAGAAGAGGAAATGCCACAAGGTAATTTATGGGGCTTAACAGGGACTAAAAAGCAACTGAAAGAAAAGAAGTGAAAATGTTAGTCTCTCAGTTGTGCCTGATTCTTTGCCATCCCTTGGACTGTAGCCCACCAGGCATCTCTGTCCATGGGATTCTCCAGGCAAGAAGACTGGAGTGGGTAGCCATTCCCTTCTCCAGGGCATCTTTCCCAACCCCATGGATCCAACTTAAGTCTCCTGCATTGCAGGCAGATTCTTTACCATCTCAGCCACCAGAGAAGCCCTCCAATAGCAACTAGATCATAATAATAACAATTACCACACACAGGTAATATCATAATTAGACACAAGGCAAGAAAATGAAAGGTAAAGTCATCAAAAATTTTTGTGTGTTAGTTTTCTAAGACTACCATAACCAATCACTGCAAACTGGGATGCTTGAACAACAGAAATTACTGTCTCAGAGTTCTGGAAGCTGGAAGTCTTAGAACAAGATGTCAGCAGACTTAGTTTCTGTTGAGCCTCTCTTCCTGGTTTGCAGGTGGCCACCTTCTCACTGTATCCTCAAATGGCCTTTCCTCTGTGTGCAGAGAGAGTCTCTGGTGTCTTTTCCTTTTCGTGTAGGACACCAGTACTATAGGAATAGGTCCTTACCCTTTAACCTTAATTACCTCATTAGAGGCCCCATTTCCAAATACAGTCACACTGAGGGTTAGGGCTTCAACATTTGAATTTGGGGAGACACAACTCAGTCTATATAACTGGTTCTAACTGCAATTTTCTAATAAAGACCTAGCTATCTTGGGCTCAGTGGGGCATTACCTTACTTATTTCTCATATAGCCCATTCTACCATGAGGGTCAGAGGTTCTCAAAGGTTAGGTGGTGTCCTCAGGTCATCTGCAAGTAAGTGCTTGGCCAGGATCAAAACTCCAAACTTCATCTAACATCAAAATAGTTTATGGTCCTGAATGCTCCTTTTATGCCATGCATCCTGAGACCATGGATTCCTGTCAGTTGAGGACAGCATGTAGGGTAATACATTTGAAAGCAATCTGCCAACTGTGAAATACTTTATTCAGAAAGCAAGTACTGGCAAAAATAATCTTTTTAGCAGCCAACCTTCTTCCTGGGGAGAAAGCTCAACTGAGTTTGGTTCTCTAAAGATAGATGAATTGGCACTTGGAGCTGAGGTCCAATGAAGGGCAGTGTTTCTCTGTGCTGGTAGGAGGCCCCAGCAGGGTGCAAAGCCCATAGGACAGGGTGAGGTTTCTCTTCTGTTGCACTTCTAACAATTGCTGCCCCAGGATGCTGAAAGCACCCTTTATGACCCAGCATCTTAAGAAGGTAAAGACCTTTAAGAACCTTAAGCTGGAAGGCACCACAGTATTTCTGAATTTCAAACTCAATTTGAAGGTTACTGTTTAAAGGACCTTTCTTAAAAGGATCTTTCTTAAAAAAGAGATTGTATTTGGAGATATTCAGAATGTAAAAGTATTCTCTAAAGAAAGTTGAAACAACTATAGTAATTCATCCACTTTAAGTCTATAAATAAATATTCATTTAACAATATAAATAACATGCTCTTTGGCTCTTTGGAGGATGACAGTGGGGAATACCTAAAAATAATGATTGGCTAAATAACATTGTAAGAAATCTTACTAAGATGAAAGGTGAAAATTCAAACATATCCCTTTGGAGGCTGGTATTCACATTATAAATGGATCCTTCATTTTACAGAAGTCTTCAGCATAGGTCTAGGGTTGATTGCCAATTATCTTCACCCCAGCAGAGCTCTGAAGATCTGAGAAAGTGGGGGTTTGTGGGCTCTTGGGGCACAAGGGGAAGACTTTCTTGTCTTGGGTTTTGTTTTGTTAAATTAAGTATACAGCCTGAGTCATATCTGACCTAAGTGACAAATTATATAAAATGTTGGGATTGCATATGTTGTATGTGTGTGTCAGTCACTCAGTCACGTCCAACTATTTGGGACCCCATGGACTGATTGACTGTAGCCTGGCCAGGCTCCTCTGTCCGTGGAATTCTTTAGGCAAGAATACTGGAGTGGGTAGCCATTCCCTTCTCCAGAGGATCTTCCCGACGCAGGGATTGAACTCAGGTCTTACGCATTGCAGGAAGATTCTTTACCATCTGAGCCACCAGGGAAGTAGTACAATGATTTATTTGTTCATACAGAGTATAAAGTTAGTTCCTGCTGTGAATATCTTCATAGTCCCTTTATCTTAAGAGTGAAATCATATTTACTATGCTCACACTCTTTAAAAGAATCTGCTAGGAAATATGAATGCCAAAGCTAATTATTCTTGTAACAAGCAACAAGAGGAAAACAGTGAAATGCCTATTCTATCTCTTCCCCCATGATAGTTCCACTCTCCTTTGCTAAAAGTGTCTCCTCTTGTAACCAAACGTAGGATCTGGTTACTCGCTACTCAGAAGCCAATAAAAGGCCAGGCAGATGGATAGCAAAGTTTGCTTTATTTTGGATGCCAAGAGGTTGAGGGGGGATTTCTGTCCAAAGACTGACTCCCCATCAGTGATAGTCAGTGGTCAAGAGCTTTTGTAGACGAAGGGAGGAGGCTACCATGCAGAAACAGCACAGTCAGCTCAAGTCATCTTGAAATTGGTCCTGTGGTGGTCTGATCAGCATCTTCTTGATTGTTTTAGGTACAGTAACTCTTCTAGGGTTTGTTTGTGCCCATTTCTTTGAAGCCAGTTCTCAGGATTGTGGCAGTTTATGTCATGTGCCCATTGTCTGGTCATCCCGCACCTGGTGGAGGTTTCAGTATCTACAAGACAGCTCACAGGATATGGCTCAGAATATTATCTATAGCCCTTGAGAAGGAACTAAAGGTCCTTGACTATGTTTACTGACTATCATTGTTTAGTCTTGTTGAACTGTTTTCCTTTGTTTCTGCATTTTCTTGCTTCTCTGATTAAACTTATTCTTTGGCTAAAGTTTTTTCACAGACAAAAGGCAGGCAGAGGATGGGGGGTGGGGAAGGACCATAGGGTCTTGCCTGGTTTTATTCTGGCATTGTCTCCTTTAAGCCAGATGGCTATCAAATGTCTGTTTTTTCAAGCATGCTAAGTTTCATAACATCTGCTCTCGATACAGAACGTGGAAGACTTTTTAAGAAGTCATTTATATTAAACAGGAAAATATGAAGAAAGTTTGGTAACCAGCAGAGTGTGCCAAGAAAGCATTTGTGAATTCTGTACCCTCAGTATGAAATATCTTTGTGTCTGATAGATAGATCTTTGTCTGGGTAAATAAACACCATTCTAAACAGCAGGCTGTTCTTTCTCAATGCTGGCTGAATATTGGGTTCTCTGTAAACCTGTTGTGTTCTTTGATCCCATGTTCCTTTGAATAGCAAGCTCAGCAATGCTTCTTTATTGAGGTAGGATTGTTAAACAACAAACTATACATATAGTTGTCTCTTGAACAACTCAAGGCTTGGGACACTGACCCTCCTGGGTGCTAAAAATCCAACATAGAGTTGGCCCTCCTCATCAGTGATTCCCCTGTATCCTTGTTTCCCCCTTATCTGTGGTTCTACACTGGCAGATTCATCCAAACACTGATCATGTATTACTGTAGTATGGATTATTGAAAAAAAAATTCTGCATACAACCGGATCTGGGCGCCTCAAACCTGTGTTCTTCAAGGGTCAATTGTGTTTAATGTATACAGTTTAATGAGTTTGGAGATAGCTGTGAGACTATCACTACAATATATGCCATAACATATCCGTCTCCTCCCTAGAGTTTCCTCCCACCTTTATTTATGTATTTATGTAATATGTTTATTTGTTTGTGATAAGAACACTAAACAGGAAATCTACCCTTTTAGCAAGTTTTTAAGTACATCATGCAATAATGTTACTTCTCTACTGTACAGCATAGCTGCTGTATAGCAACTCTCTAGCCCAAGGTAAGGAGGGGTGGGGTGAGCTTAGGGGTGACTCAACAGCTGTGGGCGAGACTTTCCACATCTTACCTTGAGAACTGTGATAAAGGTTAAAAATAAGGTGCACTGGAGTGGACTTGTGAAGAGTAGCTATTTAAATATAGGATTTGTCTTACAAAGCAGCACCTGACAGCTTTAGCTACAGCACCTTCCCAAAAATTTCCTGCTAAGACAGGAAACTCTACATCTGTGGTGGTGAGGTCACTTTACGGGTGTGATGATTGTAAAGCAAAGACATCTGTGGAGGAATGGAGGATATTTCTGACATGCCATAAAACATGTTATCCATGTTCACTTAAAGACTAAACCTGCTCAGGGCTTCCCTGGTGGTCCACTGGTTAGGAATGCACCTACCAGTGCGGGGAACACAGGTTCCATCCATGGTCTGGGAAAATCTCACATACCTCAAGGCAGCTAAACTCATGAGCCACAACTGCTGAAGCCAGGGGCCCGAGAGCACTTGCTCCACAAGAGAAGCCATTGCAGTGAGAAGCCCACACGTCACAGCTAGAGAGTAGACCCTATTCTCCACAACTAGAGAAAGCCCACGCACAGCAATGAAAACCCAGTGCAGCGACACACACACAAAACCCACCCCTCAAAAATAAAATACTAAAAACAAAAAACAGAACAACTAAACCTGCTAAATCAACCCCCTCCTTCTCTGCCTTCCAAATATGTGCAGTATGCCCAAGTGCCAGCACAGTGCCAGGGGCTGATGGTAAGAGATGAATGCGGCTTGTAGTCTTTTCCCCCACAGGTGGTGGAGGTGGTAGCCCAGCCCGTGCCCAGTCCTGGGTCTCAGCTTTTTGAGGGTCGTTTCCTCCATCTGCTCTGTTTTATAAGAGCCACAGAGAGCTATTGGAATCTAACACAGGACAGGGGCCCTCCCAGTTTCTCTCTTCACAAGTGAATCCACGAATATTTTAAATGTATTTAGCACCTAATTAATGGCAAGTGAACTCGGAGTATGTTTTCTTCTGTTTTGATCTGTAGTACATTTCTGAGCATGGCAAATGTGAACAGATAATTTGGAGCAATGAGGGAATATAGGAAAAGGGGAGAGACATTCTCTCTTTCTGAAAAATAGACATATTTAAAGTAGAAACAGATAGTTTTGTAATATTCTTTTTAAAATGCTTTAATATGGAAAATTTTAAACATGCTTTAGAGAGAATAGCATAATAAACCCCCCATGTGCCCTTCATCAACTTCAGCAATTATCAACTAATGGCCTAATCTAGTTTCAAACACAGCCCCTCTCCTGTATTATTTTGAAGGAAATTTGATATATTGTTTCATCTGTAAACATTTCAACATGTAGTTCTAATAGATAAGGACTCCATTAAAAAAGTAGCCACAGGACAACTCACCTAAATTAGCAATAATTCTTTTATATAATACATCATCTGCTGCTGCTAAGTTACTTCAGTCGTCTCCGACTCTGTGTGACCCCATAGATGGCAGCCCACCAGGCTCCCCCATCCCTGGGATTCTCCAGGCAAGAACACTACAAATACATCATCTAGTCAGTATTTAAATTTCTAATTATCTCATAAATGCATATGTGCATTTTTATAGTTTGTTTGAATTAGAATTCAAATCATCTCCATGTATTCCAATTGGTTACTTTGTCTCAAGTCCCATTTTTTCCTTAGATTCCCCCCACCATTCCCCAACCCCATTCCATTTCGTATTTTATTACTCTTGCAGTCTGTTGAAAAACTTTGTCCAGTAGATTTTACTGATTGGATCCCTGGATGCTATATAACAGAATCGTCCATTCTTTGTTTCCTGTAAATTAATAAATTAATAGTTGGATCTAGAGACTTGATCAGATTCAGGTTTTGTTTTTCTCTCAAAATGACTTTATAAGTAGACTAATCACTCTTTTTATCCCCCATGACATTCTTTTTTTTTTTTAATACTTTTGTTAATTTCTGCTGTACAGCAAAGTGATTCAGTTACACATATATGTGCATTCTTTTTTAAATATTATTTTCCATTATGATTTTTCATAGGATATTGAACATAGTTCCCTGTGCTATAGAGTAGGACCTTGTTGCTTATCCTTTCTGTATATAATAGTTTACATTTGCTAACACCAACCTCTCACTCATCCTTCCCTCAACCCCCTTCCCCTTGGCAACCACAAGTCTGTTTTCTATACCTGTAAGTCTCTTTCTGTTTCATAGATAAGTTTATTTGTATCATATTTTAGACTCCACTTAAAAGTGATTATTGTTATTCAGTCACTGTGTCATGTCCTACTCGTTGTGACCCCATGGACTGCAGCACACCAGGCTCTCCTGTCCTTCACTGACTCTAAGTGATCATATGATATTTGTCTTTCTTTTACTGACTTAACTTCACTTAATATGATAACCTCTAGTTGTATCCATGTTTTTTCAAATAGCATTATTTTGTTCCTTTTTAATGGCTGAATAAAGGCAATGGCACCCCACTCCAGTACTGTTGCCCGGAAAATCCCATGGATGGAGGAGCCTGATAGGCTGCAGTCCATGGGGTCGTTAAGAGTCGGACACGACTGAGCAACTTCACTTTCACTTTCCACTTTCATGCATTGGAGAAGGAAATGGCAACCCATTCCAGTGTTCTTGCCTGGAGAATCCCAGGGACAGGGGAGCCTGGTGGGCTGCTGTCTATGGGGTCACACAGAGTCGGAGACGACTGAAGCAACTTAGCAGCAGCAGCAGCAGCAGCAGCAGTATTCCGTTGTGTCTTTGTACCACATCTTTATCCATTCATCTGTCAGGGAACATTTATTTTATTTTTTTTAAATTTTTACAAAAGCATATTTTAATTGACTGCATATTTCATTGAGTAGCTTCACCATGGTTCAATTAACCAATATTCTCTTATTGATTACTCTCAGTTTTCCTATGATAAACACTACCAAAAGATACATCTTTGTGCAATAAATATTTTTCCACATTTAAAATTATTGACTTTTGCAAATAATACCAAAAACAGATTTTCAGAAATGAAATAATTTGATCAATGAGTATGAATATTTATAGGACTTATGTGCATATCTTTTTTTTTTTTTTTACTTTACAATATTGCATTGGTTTTGTGATACACTTACTTGAATCCGCCATGAGTGTACATGTGTTCCCCATCCTGAACCCCCCTCCCTCCTCCGTCCTCATCCCATCCCTCTGGGTCATCCCAGTGCACCAGCCCTGAGCACCCTGTATCATGCATCAAACCTGGACTGGCGATTCATTTCACATATGATAATATACATGTTTCAATGCCATTCTCCCAACTCATCCCACCCTCGCCCTCTCCCACAGGGTCCAAAAGACTATTCAATACATCTGTGTCTCTTTTGCTGTCTTGCATACAGGCTTATTGTTACCTTCTTTGTAAATTCCATATATATGCATTAGTATACTGTATTGGTATTTTTCTTTCTGGCTTACTTCACTCTGTATAATAGGCTCCAGTTTCATCCACCTCATTAGAACTGATTCAAGTGTATTCTTTTTAATGGCTGAGTAATATTCTATTATGTATATGTACTACAGCTTTCTTATGCATTCATCTGCTGATGGACATCTAGGTTGCTTCCATGTCCTGGCTATTATAAACAGTGCTGCAATGAACATTGGGGTACACGTTTCTCTTTCAATTGTGGTTTCCTCGGTGTGTATGCCCAGCAGTGGGATTGCTGGGTCATAAGGCAGTTCTATTTCCAGTTTTTTAAGGAATCTCCACACTGTTCTCCATAGTGGCTGTACTAGTTTGCATTCCCACCAACAGTGTAAGAGGGTTCCCTTTTCTCCACAGCCTCTCCAGCATTTATTATTTGTAGACTTTTGGATCGCAGCCATTCTGTCAGGGAACATTTAGATTGTTTCCATGACTTGGCTATTGTGAATAGTACTGTTGTGAATACAGGGTTGTGTGTCTCTTTTTGAATTAGGGTTTTGTCTGGATGTATGCCCAGGAGGGGGATTGCTGGATCGTATAATAATTCTATTTTTAGATTTCTGAGGCGCCTCCATACTGTTTTCCATAGTTGCTGCACCAACTTACATTCCCACCAACAGTGTAGGAGGGTTCCTTTTTCTCCACACCCTCTCCAGCATTTATTATTTATACGCTTTTTAATGATGGTCAATCTGACCAGTGCGCAGTGGTATCATCTTGTAGTTTTGATGTGCATCTCTCTACTAATTAGCAATGTTGACCATCTATCTGTGTCTTCTTTGGAGAAATGTCTGCTTAGGTCCTTTGCCTATTTTTTTGATTGGGTTTTCTTTTTATTGTTGAATTGTATAAGTTGTTTGTGTATTTTGGAAATTAAGCCCTTGTTCGTTGCATTGTTTGCAAATATATTCTCCCATTCGGAAGGCTGTCTTTTTGTTTTGTTTATGGTTTCCTTTGCTGTGCAAAAGTTTCTAAGTTTAATTAGATCTCATTTTTTAATTTTTGTTTTAATTTCTGTTGCTCTGGGGGACTGGCCTAAGAAAACATTGGTATGATAAATGTTTTGCTATGATCTCTTCTAGGGGTTTTATGGTGTCATGTCTTATGTTTAAGTCTTTAAGCCATTTTGAGTTTATTTTTGTGCATGGTGTGAGGATGTGTTCTAACTTGGTTGAGTTAAATGTGGCTGTCTGACTTTCACAAAGCCACTCGCTGAAGAGACTTTGTTTTTCCTGTTGTGTATACTTACCTCCTTTGCCAAAGATTAATTGGCTGTAGGTTGTTGTTCAGTTGCCCAGTTGTCTGACATTCAACTCTTTGCAACCCCATGGACTGCAGCATGCCAGTCTTCC
Organism: Bos indicus; assembly: GCF_029378745.1. Classification (NCBI taxonomy): domain Eukaryota; kingdom Metazoa; phylum Chordata; class Mammalia; order Artiodactyla; family Bovidae; genus Bos; species Bos indicus. The sequence goes on along the minus strand of NC_091775.1, from coordinate 55,682,193 downwards.
CTTTCCCTCACCATCTCCCAAAGTTTTCCCAAGTTCATGTCCATTGTGGCTGGTGATGCCATCCAGCCATCTCATCCTCTGACACCCTCTTCTCCTTCTGCCCTCAATCCTTCCCAGGATCAGGGACTTTTCCAGTGAGTCAGCTGTTTGTATCAGGTGATCAAAGTATTGGAGCTTCAGCTTCAGCATCAGTCCTTCCAGTGAGTATTCAGGGTTGATTTCCTTTAAGATTGACTGGTTTGATCTCCTTGCTGTCCAGGGGACTCTCAGGAGTCTTCTCCAGCACCACAGTTTGAAGGAATCAATTCTTTGGTGCTCTGCCTTTCTCACAGTCCAGCTTTCACAACCATATGTGACCACTGGGAAGACCATAGCCTTGACTATATGGACATTTGTAGGCAGAATGATGTGTCTGCTTTTTAATACACTGTCTAGATTTGTCATAGCTTTCCTGCCAAGAAGCAGTTGTCTTTTAATTTCATGGCTGCATTCACCATCTGCAGTGGTTTTGGAGCCCAAGAAGCGGAAATCTGTCACTGCTTTCACCTTTTCCCCTTCTACTTGCCATCAAATAATGGGGCCGGATGCCATGATCTTAGTTTTTTAATATTTAGCTTTAAGCTGGCCTTTTCACTCTTCTCCTTCACTCTCATCAAGACGTTCTTTAGTTCCTCTTTGCTTTCAGCCATTAGAGTGCTATCACCTGCATATATGAGGTTGTTGATGTTTCTCCTGCCTATCTTGATTTCAACTTGTAACTCATCCAGCCTGGCATTTCTCAGGATGTGCTCAGCATATAGGTTAAGTAAGCAGAATGACAACAGGCAGCTCTGTTGTACTCCTTTCTCAGTCCTGAGCCAATCAGTTGTTCCATACAGGATTCTAACTGTTGCTTCTTGACCCACTTACAGGTTTTTCAGGAGACAGGTAAGATGGTCTGGTATTCCCATCTCTTTAAGAGCTTTCCACAGTTTGTCATGATCCACACAATCAAAGGCTTTAGTGTAGTCGATGAAACAGAGGTAGATGTTTTTCTGGAATTCCCTTGCTTTCTCTATGATCCAGTGAATGTTGGCAATTTGATCTCTGGTTCTACCTTTTCTAAACCCAGCGTGGATGTCTGAAAAATCTTGGTTTGCATAATGCTGAAGCCTAGCATGCAAGATTTTAAGCATGACCTTACTAGCATGGGAGATGAGTACAATTGTCCAGTGGTTTGAACATTCTTTAGTTCTGCTCTTCTTGGTAATTCAGATGAGGATTGACCTTTTCCAGTCCTGTGGCCACTGCTGGGTCTTTCAGATTTGCTGACATATTGCATGCAACACCCTGATAGCATCATCTTTTAGGGTTTTGAATAGCTGTACTGGATTTCCATCACATCCACTTATTGACAGCAGTGTTTCCTAAGGCCCACTTGACCTCATACTCCAGAATGTCTGGCTCTGGATGACTGAGCACACGATTGTAGTATCCAGTTCATTAAGGTCTTTTTTTGTGGAGTTCTTTGTATTCTTTCCATTTCTTCTTGATCTCTTCTGTTTCTACTAGGTCTCTACAATTTTTGTCCTTTATTGTGCCCATCTTTGGGTGAAATGTTCCCTCGATATTTCCAACTTTCCTGATGAGATCTCTAGTCTTTCCCCTTCTGTTGTTTTCCTTAATGTTCATTGAAGAAGGTCTTCTTGTCTCTCCTTGCTATTCTTTGGAACTCTGTGTTTAGTTGGGTGTATCTTTCCCTTTCTCCCTTGCTTTTTGCAAGGTATGTTGGTTTACTTCTGAGCTCTGTATTCTGTTCCATTGATCCATGTCAGTTTTTGTACCAAAAGGTTTTTGTACCATGCCATTTAATTACAATAGCTTTGTAGTATTGTCTGAAGCCTGGGAGGGTTAGGTCTCTTGTATTTTTTTTTTTTTCTTCAGGATTGCTTTGGCAAGCCTGGGTCTTTTATGGTTACATATAAATTTTAGGATTATTTTTTTCTGGTTCTGTGAAAAATGTCATGGATAATTTAATAGGGATCACATTAAATCTGTAGATTGCTTTGAGCAGTGTGGCCATTTTAGCAATATTAATTCTTCTAGGAGATGGGATATCTTTCCATTTCTTTGAGTCATCCTCAGTTTCCTTTATTAATGTTCTGTAGTTCTCAGGATGTAAATCTTTCACTTTCTTGGTTAGGTTTATACCTAAATATTTTATTTTGTGCAGTGCTATTGTTATTTTAAAAGGTATTTTTTTTTACATTTCCTTTCTGATATTTCATTGTTAGTGTTGAGAAATGCAACAGATTCTGTATGTTAACTTTGTATCCTGCTACCTTGCTGAATTCATTTAAAAGTTCTAGTAGTTTTTGTGTGGAGTCTTTAGGGTTTTTTATATGTATATATATATAATATTATGTAACCAGCATATAATGACAATTTTACTTCTTCCTTTCCAATTTGGATATCTTTTATTTCTTTTTATTGTCTGATTGCTATAACTAGGACTTCCAATACTACTTTTAATAGAAGCGTTCAGAGTGGGCACTCTTGTCTTGTTCTAGATTTTAATGAAGGCTTTCAACTTTTCACCACTGAGTATTATATTGGCTGTGGGTTTGTCATAAATAGCTTTTATTATGTTAAGGTAATACCTACTATAGTAAGAGTTTTTATCATGAATGGATGTTGAATTTTGTCAAATACTTTTTCTGCATCTATTGAGATGATCATGTGATTTTCCTGTTTTCTTTTTTTTGGATGTGGTGTATCACCTTTTTTGATTTGCATATGTTAAACCATTCTTGTGAACTTAGGAAGAATTCCACTTGGTCATTTAGTGTGATCTTTTTGTGTGTATTGTTGAATTTGGTTTGCTAATATTTCATTGTGTATTTTTGCATCTACATTCATCAAAGATATTGGCCTGTAATTTTCTTTTTTAGTGGTATTTTGGTCTGGTTTTGGTTTCACAGTGATAGTAGATTTGTAGACTGTTATTTAAGAGTGTTTTCTTCTCTTTAGTCTTTTGGAAGAGTTTGAGAAGGATTAGTATAAGTTCTTCTTTGTATGTTCAGTAGAATTCTCCTGTGAAGGCGTATGGTCCTGGACTTTTGTGTGTAGGGAGTTTTTCTCTTTTTGTTACAGATTCTATTTCACTTCTATTGATCAGTCTCTTCAAGTTATCTACATCTTTGTGATTCCGTTTTGATGGACTGTATGTTTCTAGAAGCAAAACATGTCCATTTCTTCTAGGTTGTCCAATTTTTGGCTTATAATTGGTCATAGTATTCTCTTATAGTTTTTTGTCTTTCTGTGGTATCAGTTGTGATTGCTCCTCTTTCATTTCTTATTTTGTTTACTGTCTGTCTTCTTCTTGGTGAGCCTGGCCAGAGGTTTGTCAATTTTGTTTGCCCTTTCAAAGAACCAGCTCTTGACCTTATTGGTTTTTTTTTTTCTATTGTTTTTTAAGTCTCTATTTTATTTCCTCTCTGATCTTTATTATTTTGTTTCTTCTGCTGAGTTTATATTTTGTTTGCTCTTCTTTTTCTAATTCTTTTAGGTAGATGCCGGGGACCAGCCCCAGCTGATCCAGGGTATTCGAAGGGGAGACGGCGTTGGCGACCTATTCAAGTGGTAATTAGAGATATAAAGAGTGATAGAATGAGGATAGCTCAGTAGGAAAATTCAGTGGAGAAAAGAGGCTGAGTAGCTTGGTTTACCTGGGAGACCAATAAAACTTCAAGACAAGAAGTTTGCACCACTTACGCAGGCCGCAGGCGCCCTCTCGAATAGCGGAAGGTGCCTCACCCTAGACACCTTCTCGAGTGGGTCTTAGAAGCCCAGGCATAATTAGTAAGCATGGTGGGTTCTGCGCTCCAGGTGGAGACTCAGCTGGAAGTTAAAGGGAAGAATGACATGGGGAGACCAAGTGCTGGTGAGCAGGCCCATAGCTTTATTTTCAACAGGGGCTTATATACCCTAAGTTACACATAGAGGATAATAGGAGATGTAAAGTCAGCAGTTTTTGATCCTTATCAAAAACCAGGGTTTCTTTCCTGCAAATTTATCGTATACAAATGGTTTAGGTGATTTACATCATCTTCTGGCCAGAAGGCCTACTAACATTTTATGACTCTTGACAAGGACTTATCAACAAAGACTTATTTTCTCTAAGAGTAATTATTTTAAGGTTTGGCGCCATCTTCCAAAGATAAAATTGCATTCCTATAGGGTGGATGTGTAATGGGTTTACAACAAAGGAAAGAATTTATTACCTTAAGGGTCTCAAGTTACTAACACCAAGGCCACTACTTATTTTTTCTACATACCAACTATATTAATTAATACACATTCAAGGATACAATTCAGGGGATGTGAAAACTTGGCAACAAACATTTGCTCATCAATGAAATCCTTTACTAGTTTATTCTGACAGTTTCTAACTCTCTGAGAGGCTCTAAGATATTTGAATATCTTAAGCTTCCCGTGCCTCTCGAGGCTGGGAGACTGTAAACAATCGTATGCATAGCTGTAGGAGTCCGGGTAAACTTGTCAGGCGAGTTAGAGAGCCATCTGAGGGGTTTGGATTTAAACATTCCTAATTGCCCAGGAACTTTATTAATTGGAGCTGTAAGTTAACTCTTTGACAGAGAGAGCGAGATGGTGGTAGGGGACAGCCCCCAGTAAAGTCAGAGGTGAGAGCACAAAGCAATAAAGTAGGCAGACTCTGGTTTTTGGGGGGAAGATGCTCGAGAATATCCGGGGAGACTCCCGAGGCTCGATCCCGCCTTTGCGTATGCCGAGCCTCCTTCCTCATGACCTTTGTCACGAGCGGAATGTCTCTCGCTGGCTCCCGGCAGGTAGAAGATTAGATTGAGATTTTTCTTGTTTCTTAAAGAAAGCCTGTGTTGCTATGAGCTTCCTTCTAAGAGCTGCTTTTGCTGCATCTGCACCCCATTCCAGTACTTTTGCCTAGAAAATCCCATGGACGGAGGAGCCTGGTAGGCTGCAGTCCATGGGGTCACTAGAGTCGGACACAACTGAGCAACTTCACTTTCACTTTTCACTTTCATGCATTGGAGAAGGAAATGGCAACCCACTCCAGTGTTCTCGCCTGGAGAATCCCAGGGACGGGGAAGCCTGGTGGGCTGCCGTCTGTGGGGTCGCACAGAGTCGGACACGACTTAAGCAACTTAGCAGCAGCAGCAGCAGCATAGATTTTGTATGGCAGTGTTTTCATTGTCATTTGTCTCAAAGTATTTTTAAAATTTTCTTTTTGATTTCACATTGTTGATCCACTCGTTTTTTAGTAGCATGTTGTTTACTTTCCATGTAATTTTTTTTTTTTAATCTTTTCTTTTTCTGTTACTGATTTCTAGTTTCATGCAACTGTGGTCAGAAAGATGCTGGAAATAAGTTATATGCTCTTAAATTTGTGGAGGCTTGTTTTGTGCCCTAGCATGTGATCAGTCCTAGAAAATATTCCATGTACAGTTGAAAGGAATGTATATTCTGTTTGTTTTTTTTTTTTTTTTTTTTGATGTAATGTCTGCAGTGATACCCACCCTGTGGTCATGACCATCAAATATATCTCAGACTTTTGCAATGTCCCCTAGGGAGAGGAGGGCAAAATTCCTCTTGTGAGAACCACATTTAACATTCTTAAATATTATCTGTCCACAACCTTCCATTTCTCAAGTGCTAATCAACTGAATAGCTTAGGCCATTCACCACACCTATTGTATTAGTTTCCTATTGCTACTGTGACAAATTACTGCAGAAATAGCTTAAAACAATACAGATTTGTTATTTTATAATTCCAAGGGCCAAAAGTCTGAACTGAGTTTCACTAGCCTAAAATCAAGGTGTTAACATGGCTGTATTTCTTTTAGAGCATCTAGGGTAGAGTCTGTTCCCTTGCATTTTCCAGCTTCTAGAGGCTGTCCAAATTCATTGGCTCATGCCCCTTTCTTATCTTCAAAGCCAGCAGGCTAGTCACATCTTCCAATACATCTTCAATCTCTCTCTGTCTCTCTGACTCTCTAGTATCCCTTTTATAAGATCACTTGGAATTACACTGGGTTTACTGGGATTATCCAGAATAAGCCATCATTTTTAAAAATTTAAACTTAATTAGGGTTACAAAGTCCTTTTTGTCCCACAAGGTAATATATTCAGTTCAGTTCAGGTCAGTTCATTTCAGGTGCTCAGTCGTGTCCGACTCTTTGCAACCCCATGAATCGCAGCACACCAGGCCTCCCTGTCCATCACCAACTCCCAGAGTTCACTCAGACTCACATCCATCGAGTCAGTGATGCCATCCAGCCATCTTATCCTCTGTTGTCCCCTTCTCCTCCTGCCCCCAGCCCCTCCCAGCATCAGAGTCTTTTCTGATGAGTCAACTCTTTGCATGAGGTGACCAAAGTACTGGAGTTTCAGCTTTAGCATTCTTCCTTCCAAAGAAATATATTAACAGGTTCCAAAGATTAGGACATAGACATCTTTGGGGAGCTGTTGTTTTGTTATAATGTCCATATAACTGAGAGTCAGAAAGAATGGAAAGTTTTCAGGAGGTTTACAAAGAGTGATTTTAATAGAAAGACACCAAAAGTGTCTAGAATGTAGAAACAGTCCATGATTTAGTCACAGTTTGCTGACTAAGCTTCCCTGCTGCTGGTGTGAACATACAAAAGGCTGTGTAAATGTCAACCCTCTAGTTCTCCCTAGAACAGGCTGAATTCTTAACTGCTGTTAAAAAAAAAAAGAGATGAACATAAAATGATAAAAATAGATTTTATTTAGAAAAATTATTGCAATAGGAGAAAAAGATCTTGGTATAAAACTTAGCTCATTTCAAAACAGAAGAACAAGTGGGAAGGAGAAGAGTAGGGGTCAGTGGATGGACAGTTACAAGGGGAAACATCAAAGATAAGGGGGTGGGTTCTGGCTAACTGATCTAACAGGATTCTTGCTGAAGGCAGACCAGGATGATCAGACATCACATGGAGGATGAAGAACCCAATTAGATATTGAGGGTGATCACATATGGAGGATAGGGTTTCTGGCTAACCTGACTTAGCAGGATTCTTGCTAAAATGCAGAGACAGACATGGAGTCTGAGCAGAGTTTGGTCAAGGAGAGAATCTATAAAGAACTCTCTCTTATTTTTTTCCCTGCCGGGTTACACTATTACTGGCCCCTAACTGAATGTGTCCCAACAGATTCAGTGATTTTCTTTCCAAATCTGCTCCTTTTTTCCCTCCTCACTAGTTCTATTAGTGACAGTAAAGTCCTCATAGAGCCCAGATTTCAACCTCTTCCTTTACTTTATTTCACACATTAGTTATTTGCCAAGTCCTCAGGATTCTATTTCAGTGAGAGCTTTTAAATTTATCCTTTCTTCTCTATCCCCACCACCTTTCTCTTATTTCAGGCCTTCAGATTTTTTTCTTGGATTATGTAATAGTCCTCCTAAATTACCTCTTAGCCAGTCTCCATTACTTCAGTTTCTCCTCCTTCAGTTTGTCTCTCAGTGATAACTATAGCTGTTCTTACAGAACATTCAATTTTTGTAATCTCATTAATCCTTGTAAGCATTCTTTGAACAGAGTTGAGCCAAGAGATGGGCCAGAAGGGCATAAGTTCGAAATCACAGCCTATAAGGGATATTGAATTCACCAGGAACTCCTATTGAAGGGTCCGAACATAGTTCAAAGAGAGGAGAACACTCATATTAACTACAGGGTGTTGTTTGACTGCCTGGAACTTTGAAATTGCTTGAGATAGTAGAAGAAAGGCAGGTGTCTCTACCTGACTCAGTGCTCAGCCTGTCTTTTAGAAAATTTGAATCCATATTTAAAGAATATCAGATAGAAGGGACATCACATTATTGCTTGCCTGGGGACCCTCCTGTCTGGTCCCATTTTACAGATGAGGTAACTGAGTAACTGGCATTCAGGAATTTAAATAATTTGCCCAAGACCACATAAGCAGGAAATGATAGAATAGTAATTTTTTCACAGGACTCCAAAGTTTCATGTTCTTTTCACTCCATGATATTGCTTCACTTGTGTTGTAACTTAATTTTCCACTCTTTGTATCTACAAGGTTGCAGTAAAATGAGACCCCTCACACATCTTTGCTGGATTTGAACTTTCCTACCTTTCTTTTTGTGTGTGGGTTTCTCTGCCTCGTGGAACAGCCTGGAACCCATCTTCATCTTTGCAAATCCTATCCTCCTTGCAAAGCTAGCAGCAACACCATTGTTTCTAGGAAGCTATCAGAAAGACCCCCACCTGGAAGTGATAGGTTCTTCTAATGAACCATAGCAGTCCATATCTTGTTTATGGTTGTTTCAACTTTGTACATTTTATTAGAGATATTTATGTATAGTCTTCCTCTCCTTGCAAGCAGGAGAAGATAGGTATGTGAATAATTCATCTTGGTACCTCTCACAGAGTCTTGTCCATAGAAGGCACCCAAAAAAGAAGCACATATAAGATGATTCAATCAGAATTGTTTCTTTCTCTCTAATAATCAGAGATTTGGCAAAATATAACATTAAAGCCAGAGACCTAGAAGATAGATGTAATATTGTTTTTCCCCTTCCTACCCCAGATGCATTTAGTAATTCATAGCTTCCACTGTCTTCAAGACCTGGGTCAAAGCCTGCTGCTGCTGTTGCTGCTAAGTTGCTTCAGTCATGTCTGACTCTGTGCGACCTCATAGATGGCAGCCCACCAGGCTCCCCTGTCCCTGGGATTCTCCAAGCAAGAACACTGGAGTGGGTTGCCATTTCCTTCTCCAATGCATGAAAGTAAAAAGTGAAAGTGAAGTCATTCAGTCATGTCCAACTCTTAGCGACCCCATGGACTGCAGCCTACCAGGCTCCTCTGTCCATGGGATCCCCCAGGCAAGAGTACCAGAGTGGGGTGCCATTGCCTAAGCCTGCTGCTGCTGCTGCTAAGTCGCTTCAGTTGTGTCCGACTCTGTGCGACCCCATAGACAGCAGCCCACCAGGCTCCCCGGTCCCTGGGATTCTCAAGGCAAGAACACTGGAGTGGGCCTAGCCCTTCACATAAGACTTCTCTCCTGAGTCCAGGCTGCTGTGGTTGCTCTTTTTCCCGTGGTTACATTGTACCCACACAGATCAGCCCTTGCTAAACAATCATTGATTATTATCTTCAAACATTAAACTGTTACTGAGTGCTTGGCCTATGAAAGGCTGTATGTGCTGTAGCAGAGGCCAGAGAAAGCTTTGCAAGGAGGTGAGATTCAAGCGAGGTCTTGAAAGCTGTATTTTCATTAAAGAGGTAGAATGGAAGGGGAAATAAAATTATGCATACTATTGAAATTCAGTTCCTGTTCTTTCTGTTAGTGGCTGTGATCTTGAGAAAAATCATTTAATGTCTTTGGGAATCAGTTTCCTCATCTTTATGGTGGGATAATAAAATCTATTAGGATGGTTATGAGGGTTAATGTGGAAGACCATGTATTGATTAGGTCTCTTTTGGTTGCAAGTGATATTAATACAGTTAAGATACAACATGTAACAATATCTTCAGTGGTTAGTATGTGAAGCAGACAAAACTTTCTCCATGTCACCAAAGTCCATCTTGTGGTATTCACCCTCTTACTCAGGTTGGCTAGCGATGCGAGAAGTCTTCTTTCTTCATGGGACCTTTGTTGGGTGTATATAGTTCTAGTAACTACATGTTGCTCAATAATTGACTGGTTTCCCAAGGCAGAGGGGAACTGAAGTGTTCCCACTTCCCCTGTACACATTTGGCTGCTTTAAGTCTGTGTCTGCTTAGTGTTCCTTTTTTACCTGCAATGGTCCATCTTCCCAGCTTTAGCCTGGCCAGCTCTCACTGCCCCAGAAAGAGGCCGCTGTGGTGTCATTCTAGGACATTTCCCTGACCCCTGTTTGACCTCCTCGACTGGCTTTTGTTCCCTTTGTCTGTGCTTCCCTGCTGCACTGGGCATCACTCTTTCATTGCAGTTATCACATTGTACTGTAAAGACCTGCCTCCCTTATCAAACTCCTCAACCTTTGAAAACTGGCACATAGCACTCATTTGCTAAATGGCTACTGAATGAATGAGTGGACTTTCTTCATTCTCTCTTAATCTTATCTTTTTTTTTTTTTTGCCTCTGGCACCACCATTCCTTCTGTCCATTTCTGCATTATTTATGACTTACTAGTTATAAAATCACTTCCTGATCTAACCATCAATTTTGTCCCCAGGTATTGAAACTAGCTTACATCTACTGAGCACTTATTCTTTGCCTGGCACTGTTTTAAACATTTTATGGGTATAAATGCCTTTAAATGTTTGCTTGTTGTCAAATGTTTCCACTAGAAAATGAAAGTCACTCAGTTGTGTCTGACTCTTTGTGACCCTATGGACTGTATAGTCCATTATATTCTCCAGGCCAGAATACTGGAGTGGGTAGCCTTTCCCTTCTCCAGGGGATCTTCCTCACCCAGGGTTCGAACTCAGGTCTCCTGCATTGCAGGCGGATTCTTTACCTGCTGAGCCGCAAGGGAAGACCAAGAATGCTGCTACTGCTGCTGCTGCTAAGTCGCTTCAGTCGTGTCTGACTCTGTGCGACCCCAGAGACAGCAGCCTACCAGGCTCCCCCGTCCCTGGGATTCTCCAGGCAAGAACACTGGAGTGGGTTGCCATTTCCTTCTCCAATGCATGAAAGTGAAAAGTGAAAGTGAAGTCGCTCAGTTGTGTCCGACTCTTCACGACCCCATGGACTGCAGCCTACCAGGCTCCTCCATCCATGGGATTTTCCAGGCAAGAGTACTGGAGTGGGGTGCCATTGCCTTCTCCGAAGACCAAGAATACTGGAGTGGATAGCCTATCCCTTCTCCAGAGGGTCTTCCTGACCCAGGAATCGAACCAGGGTCTCCTGCATTGTAGACAGATTCTTTTCCACTAGAAGTTAGCCTTAACCTTTGCTGTTCTGTCCTGTTATAGTCTCACCATAGCACAACAGATTGTGTAGTAATGCACAAGCTTAGTAAATCTGTTATCATTAGGCACTTAAAGATATGACTAGAAAAAACAGAAATGAAAAGAAGTGTTGAACATGTGGTATCCCTATAGTGCAGTAACACTAGAGTTTTTATGTTTAGGTCTACATTGCTATATTATGTTTTAGGTAATTTAAGCCAGATGCACAAGTTGGGTTTGGCTATTGTATTTAAATTTCAGTTTCCCAGAGACAGAAAGAATTACAGAAACATAAATATCAGTGTGAGAAAAATGAGGCGATTGTTATTGTTTTTCTAAAGGAGGTAAATTAGCTGGGGTCTCTATTGTCCCATTGATCTATATGTCTGCTTTTATGCCAGTCCCATACTGTTTTGATTACTATAGCTTTGTAATAAAGCTTGAAATCAGGAAGCCTGATGCCTCAGTTTTGTTTTTCATTCTCAAGATTGCTTTCACTGTTTGAGGTTTTACACATTTTCGGATTACTTTTTCTAATTCTATGAAAAATATCATCGCAATTTTGGAAGAGATTGGATTGAATCTGTAGATCACTTTGGTCAGCATGGAAATTTTGATAGTATTACTTCCTCCAATCCATAAGCATAGAGTACCTTTCATTTTTAGTTTCTTTCACCAATATCTTATAGTTTTCATGAGAGATCTTTAACTTCCTTGGTTATTTTATTATTTTTTATTTAGTTTTAATGGGATTATTTTCTTAATTTCTCTTCCCTTTAGTTTGTTAATAGGGTATAGAAGCACAATTGATTTTTCTGTATTAACTTAATCTATATTTTTAATTGCATCCTAAAACTTCACTGAATTTATTATTCTCATTTTTTTTGTTGAAGTATTCAGGATTTGCTCTATATAATATCATGTCATCTGCAAATAGTGACGGTTTTACTTCATTATTTCTAATTTGGATATCCTTTTTCTTGTCTGATTGCTCTGGCTAGAACTTCCAGTGCTAGATTTAAAAAAGTGGCAAGAGTAGGCATTCTTATCTTTTTCCTGATCTTAGAGAAAAAGCTTTCAGCTTTCCCCGTTGAGTATGTTAGTTATGGCTTGTCATATATGGCCTTTGTGTTGTATATACTCATTTGTTGAGGTGTTTTTTTTTTTTTTTTTTAAATCATGAAAGGATGTGGAATTTTTCAGATGCTTTTTCTGCACTGTTTGAGATGGTCTTATGACTTTTATCCTTCATCTTCTTAATGGTTGTATCACATTGATTGATTGTGAATGTTGAACCTTCCTTGCATCTCTGGAATAAATCCCATTTGGTCATGGTGTTTGATCCTTTTAGTGTGCTGTTGAATTATATTTACTAATGTTTTTTTGAGAATTTTTGCATCTATGTTAGTTGGGGATATTAGCCTATAATTTTCCTTTCTTGTTGTATCCTTGTCTGGTTTTGGGGTCAAGGTAATACTGGCCTTGTAAAATGAGTCTGCAAGTGTTTCCTCCTCCTCTTTTTTTGGAAAGAGTTTGGGAAGGATTGCTATTTATTCTTATTTAAATGTTTGTTAGAATTCACCATGAAGCCATCTTTTCTTGAACTTTTTTTTTTTTTTGGTAGGAGGTTTTTGATTACTGATTCAAGCTCCTTATCTCCTTAATAGTAATTGATCTGTTCAGATTTTCTATTTCTTCTTGATTAAGTTTTGGTAGGTTGTATATTTTTAGGAATTTATCCATTTTCTCTAATTTGTCTAATCTGTGGGCAGATAGCTGTTCATAGTGGAGAAGGCAATGGCACCCCACTCCAGTACTCTTGCCTGGAGAATCCCATGGATGGAGGAGCCTGATAGGCTGAAGTCCATGGGGTCGTGAAGAGTCGGACACGACTGAACGACTTCACGTTCCCTTTTCACTTTCATGCATTGGAGAAGGAAATGGCAACCCACTCCAGTGTTCTTGCCTGGAGAATCCCAGGGACAGGGGAGCCTGGTGGGCTGCTGTCTCTGGGGTCGCACAGAGTCGGACACGACTGAAGCGACTTAGCAGCAGCAGCAGCAGCTGTTCATAGTAGTCACTTATGCTCATTTGTCCTATGTAATGTCAGTTGTAATGTCTTCTCTTCCATTTATAGTTTTATTTATTCAAGCCCTCTCTTTTTCTTGTTGAGTCTAACTAAAACTGTGTCAATTTTGTTTTTCTTCTCAAAACCTGCCTTTGAATTTAATTGATTTTTTTCTATTGTCTTTTTTAGTCTCTTTCATTTATTTCCACTCTTATCTTTAATAGTTTATTCTTTATACTAATTTTGGACTCAATTTGTTCTTCTTTATCAAGTTTCTTGAGGTGTATATTTAGTTTTTTTGAGATATTTCTTGTTTCTTAATGTAGGCATTATTATTAAACAATAGTATATTGTGTAATAGCCACATATTTGTGAGTTTCCCAGTTTTCCTCTTGTAATTGATTTTTAATTTCATTGTAGTTAGAAAAGGTACCTGATTTGATTTCAGTCTTTTTACATTTATTAAGACTTGTTTTGTGGACTAACATATGATCTTTCCTAGAGAATGATCAACGTGCAGTTGAGAGAAATTTGTAATCTGGTGCTGTTGGATGGAATTTTCTGTAAATGCCTTTAAGTCTACCTTGTATAATATGGTTTTAAGTCCCATGCTTTCATATTGATTTCAGTCTGCATGATCTACTCATTGTTGAAAGTGTGTATTGGATTCTCTGAGGTCTATTTCTCCCTTTAATTCTGTTAATATTTACTTTAAATATTTAGTTGCTCCTATGTTGGATGCATAATATTTACAAATGTTACATCCTCTTGTTGGATTAATCCCTCTATCATTATATAATGACATTTGTCTCTTACTAGTCTTTGTCTTAAAGTATGTTTTGTCTGTTATAATATGCTACTCTTGCTTTGCTTTGGTGTCCATTTGCATAGACTATCTTTTCCCAACCATTCACTCTCAGCTAAAGTGGATCTCTTTAGGCAGTGTATAGTGGAGTCTCTCTCTCTTTCTCTGGTATGGAAGTTAAAATGGAGGAAGTCTTGTTCAGGCTTCAAAAGCAGGCAGGCAGACCTTTGACCTGCTTCTGACCTTCCTGGACACTGCCTGGATTCTATGCCTGCCTGCAAGCACAGCAAGTTAGGCAGACTTTAGATAAGAAAGGGGGGAGTGGGTCTTGGCATTTTTGAGCCTCTGAGGGTCTGGCCAACCCTCTGGGGTATAAGAAAATCCTATGATTTACCAGGTGAAACAAAGAGCTTTGTAAAAGTTAAGAAAAACCAGAGCTGCATTTTTGCAGAAAAACTGATGATAATAGCACTTTACAGCCTGGGATTATAAGCAGAGTCCCCAAAACTGCAATTTGAAGTCTCACCCTTGGGGTGGATGAACCATCTGGGACCTTTTCCCAACTGGGACTCCAGCTTGCTGTTAATGAGAGTATTTCCAGCACTCTTCAAGACTAGATGTAGGTTGCCCCAATTTTGTGATGTATGTGCTTTTGCTTCTCTCTTTTCTCATCTTTTAATGACTGTATATTGAAATTAAGTCAAATGATCCTCTACTAAATATTGAAATTGTTTGGGGTGTGTGTGTGTGTGTGTGTGTGTGTGAGAGTGGTTTCTTTTGTTAGTGAATCCTTTGGACCTAAAATGAAAGTAAAACTTTTGGGAAAACACTCTCCTTCTTTCCACATAGCTACTCTATGTATTCTGATTGGAGAATTTAATTTATTGATATTTAAAGTGATTAGTGATAGTTATGGACTTAGATTGCCAGTTTGTAGTGGTTTTCTGGTTACTTTGTAAGTCCTTTTTTCCTTTCTTCTTCTCTTGCTCTCCTCCTTTGTAATTTGATGATTTCCTGTAGTAATACGCCTAGATTCCTTTCTCTTTCTATTTTGTGTATGTACTGCTGCTGCTAAGTAGCTTCAGTTGTGTCTGACTCTGTGCGATCCCATAGATGGCAGCCCACAAGGTTCCGCCGTCCAAGGGATTTTCCAAGCAAGAACACTGGAGTGGGTTGCCATTTCCTTCTCCAATGCATGAAAGTGAAAAGTGAAAGTGAAGTTGCTCAATCATGTCCGACCCTCAGTGACCCCATGGACTGCAGCCTTCCAGGCTCCTCCATCCATGGGATTTTCCAGGCAAGAGTACTGGAGTGGGGTGCCATTGCCTTCCTTCTTCATTATTTTAGGCTGCTGCTGCTGCTGCTAAGTTGCTACAGTCATGTCCGACTCTTTGTGACCCCATAGACGGCCACTCACCAGGCTCCCCTGTCCCTGGGATTCTCCAGGCAAGAACACTGGAGTGGGTTGCCATTTCCTTCTCCAATGCAGGAAAGTGAAAAGTGAAAGTGAAGTCGCTCAGTCGTGTCCGACTCTTAGCGACCCCATGGACTGCAGCCCACCAGGCTCCTCCGCCCATAGGATTTTCCAGGCAAGAGTACTGGAGTGGGGTACCATTGCCTTCTCCATATTTTAGGCTAGTAACAGTTTATTTTTAAACATGTACTAAAACCTCCCCCTTTTTACTGTCCCTCACACATTTTTCTTTGTTTTCAGTGTAACAATTTACTTTTTTAACCTTGTGTATCCATTAACAAATTATTATAGTTATAGTTATTTTTACTACTTGTATCTTTTAACCTGATTTATAAGTGATTTATCCATTATCTTTACAACATTAGAGTATTTTGAATTTCATCATATATTTAACTTTAGAGTTATACTTTCATGTTTTCCTATTACTAATTATCATCCTCTTGCTTCAGCCTGAGGAAGTCCTTTTAACATTTCTTGTAAGACTGGTCCAGTGGTGATGAAAACTTAGATTTTGCTTGTCTGGAAACTGTCTCTCATTCATTTCTGAAAGACAGCTTTCCTGGGTAGTATATTCTTGGTCAGCAACCTTTTCTTTCATCATTTTGACTATATTATGGCACTCCCTTCTGGCCTGCAAAGTTTCTACTGAAAAATATGCTTATAGTCTAATGGGAGTTCCCATGTACTTAAGAGGTTATTTTTCTCTTGCTGCTTTTAAGATTTTCTTATTTTTAACTTTTGAAAATTATAACATGTCTTAGTGTGGGTCTCTTTGAACCTTTTTTTGTATTTCTGGGCTTTCTGGATTTGGATATGTATTTATTTCCCAGGTTAGGAAAGTTTCAGCCATTATTTCTTTAAATATGTTTTCTTCTCCTTTCCCTTCTTTACTTCAGGGACCTCTGTGATGAATAGTTGATCTTCTTCATGGTATCTCCTAAGTCCCATTAAGCTATCTTTACTCTTTTTCATTCTTATTTTTCTCCCTTGTTTGGATGAATGCCACTGCCTTATTTTTGAGTTTGGTGATCCTTTCTTCTGCCTGATGTGGTCTGATGAGTCCCTCTATTGAATATTTCAGTTCAATTATTGTATTTTTCAGCTCTGTGATTTGTTTGGTACCTTTAAATATGTTCTCTTTGTTGAAATCTCATTTGGTTTATGCACTGTTCTCTTGGCCTCAGTGGTCCTTGTTTTGAACTTTCTATCCAGTAAATCACTTATCTCCATTTCATTAAGATCTATTTCTGAAGTTTTGACTTGTTCTTTTATTTGGCACATAATCTTGTCTTCTTCATTTTCCTTGACTCTCTGTATTGATGTCTGTGCATCAGCTAAAACAACTGCCTTTCCCCAGGTCTTGTGTAGGGAATGAACTTATCATTCAGCTTGGTCCGAGCTGTGGGTTGTTTCTCAAACCTTCATGATGTTGTCCAAGCTGTTCTCAGTGACTCGCAGTAGTTGAAGATATGTTGAGCTCCTTTTACATGTGGGTATTTTGTTATTCACCCAATGTGTAGCAGTCACTCTGCTGATTTCTGGTTTTCTTTCAGAGGGAGTTGCCTCATGTGTATCTGCAGGTTTGGTGTGTCCATGAGAGGAGGTGCGTTCAGGTGCCTTCTATGTGCCATCTTGTACTGGAACCCTTTCAAGAGCCTGTCAGTCCAACTCCTACCTGAAAACCTTCTCTGAACCCTCCAGCCCACAGCAGCAAAGTCTCGGTGCATCTTATATCTTTAGTTTTATTTCATGTTCTGAGCACACTGCTTTCAGAATGAGGTACTTAAATATTTCCCCCTCAGCAGAGACACAACTCAGCAAGGGACCCCAGCATCCATGAAGTCCTTTAAGTGGCAATATGCCTTACAGGGAGCCCTTGGTGAAAGTTTCTGAATCTAATTTAGGGGAAGGTAAATTATAAGTGAAATCTGGGAACAAGATTTAGAATCACATGGTATTAACTGGGAGAGGGGGAGAATTGATAAATTATGTCTTTATTTAATTACTTCGGAGATTTCTCTTTGAAAGTTTGTTCCCTACTAAGGCAGACTTTATTCAGGACTTTATTCAGAATACAAAGTTTTATTCAGAATACAACTTTATTCAGTTGTAATAGATACAGGGACCACTGCAGTATGGGCAAGCAGTATCTATAGCCAAGAAGCAGACGGGGGTCAGTGTATGGAAAATTACTAAGAGGAACACCAGGAAAATTACTAAGAGGAAGACGGTTAAATCGACTAACAGGAGTCTTGCTAAAGACAGCCTGGGTGATCAGACATTACCTCAGAATGCTGGAGGATGAGGAACCTGATCAGATATTGATGGTGATCAGATGTTGAGGGTGGGGTTTCCGGTTAAACTGATTTATTAGCATTCTTGCTAAAACTAGATTTTACAAGGACGTTTACAGATGGGCCTAAAAAAAGTTTCAGGAGTCTGACTAAACTTTTAAATGTTGATTAGCATCATTAAAAAATATATATGTATGCTAGTCAGATTGATGTTTTTAGTGTCATGTATTTTTTTGTTTCATTTTTAAATAGAGGGAAGGCATATTTAACTTTCTGAAGGAAATTGAGCATCTTCGGGAAATTACCTAGTCTTAATACTAGCCCTGATAGTAGGCTCTTCTGACAGGGAAAAAAGACCTTTACTGCCACCTGATGGCCATATCATCTTACTGCAACATTTCTAAGAGCAGCCTTAGAGGAGTCAAGTGTTTAAACTTTGCCAAATTCAGAGAACCCTGACTGTGTGGTGACAGTAAGAGCCGTGAACAACTGTGTCTTTACCCCCAGTTCCCTCCCTCCCAACACCTCAGGTTGAGAGTTAGCAGCTAACTAGAGGAGGTGAAGAGGCAAAACAGGGGAAATAGTGAAGTCCACGCACGCACTCCTCCTCTGTACAGTGGGTTTCCAAGACTGAAGAGACAAACTGGAGAGGAAAGCTTTGCATCGAGTGGGGTGCTATTATTACTTTGGGCTGGTCTTTTAAAGGAAGACAAAGGACCTCTTTGTTTCACGCCTAAGAGTGGTTAGAAAATACATGTATTGTTCAGCTTTCATCCAAACGACAGGGAAAACACATATCCAGATCAGATCAGATCAGTCGCTCAGTCGTGTCCGACTCTTTGCGACCCCATGAATTGCAGCACACCAGGCCTCCCTGTCCAGCACCAACTCCTGGAGTTCACTCAGACTCACGTCCATCGAGTCAGTGATGCCATGCAGCCATCTCATCCTCTGTCATCCCCTTCTCCTCCTGCCCCCAATCCCTCCCAGCATCAGGGTCTTTTCCAATGAGTCAACTCTTCGCATGAGGTGGCCAAAGTACTGGAGTTTCAGCTTTAGCATCATTCCTTCCAAAGAAATCCCAGGGCTGATCTCCTTCAGAATGGACTGGTTGGATCTCCAGATAGTGGGGCTGAAAGGACCAAGGCAAAAACAAGGGCTTTTTACTTACATTCTGTTGCATGCAGCTCATTCAGTACACACATGTCACAGGTGTGTCATGAGGGAAGAACCAGTGGGAAAAGAAGCATAGGGATGCTGCCAAAGGACAGGCCAACTGAATTGTGTTTGGATCCAGCTTTTCATCTTAAACATGAACAAACTGAGGTTAAAATCAGAGGAGGATTGAGGCCAGGGTAACATTATCAGTGGAGTTAGAAGCCTATTTAAAAAAAAAAATCTTAAAAATTCCTTCAGTCCGTTATAGCAGAGACATGAGGGGAGTCCACTCCTGGCCACCTGACCCGACTCTGGCCCGTGGCTGCTTTCTCTCGTCCTCTCCCCTTTCCCCGTGGATCTTCTGCAGGCACTGTAGAGAGTCGTGGACTTCCCAGGTGGCGCTAGTGGTAAAGAACTCGCCTGCCAGTGCAGGAGACATAAGAGACACGGGTTTGATCCCTGGGTTGGGAAGATCCCCTGGAAGAGGGCATGGCAACCCACTCCAATATTCTTGCCTGGAGAATCCCATGGACAGAGGAGCCTGGTGGGCTACTGGTCCATAGGATCGCAAACAGTCAGACACAACTGAAGTGACTTAGCACGCATGCATGCAGCAAGATGTGGAAGCTGGTTCAATCAGTGTCTCTTCCCCAGCATTCATCCTTCTCTCTTTTCTATGAACTCTCTGTCTTCTGCCTCTGTAGCTGGAAATAATGCCTATCTTTGAATACTGCCAGTCGGCCCAGGCTCAACACCCACTAATCTTCCCCACCTCCTAGGGAGGCATTGATATCTCTCTTCTCATGGGAGGATACTGAGAGCAGGGGCTGACTTGCCCATGGAACACCTGGAAGTGGCAGGGCTGCCTGGGAACTTGGGTCTTTGGTTTATATTCAGGCCTCTCTCTGTTATATTTGCTGCCCTAGTCTCTCTACCCTCAATTTCTGGCTTCCCACTTTGGACTGATGACTTTCTCAACTCTTTTTTTTGTTTTTTAGTGTGAAAGTTTTCAAGACACCCACAAGTGGAAAATGCACTCCCCCCAGCCAAATAAAACTTCGCCAGATTCTTAACAGCTGTGTGCATTGAAATGACTAATAAAAGATCCCTCTGCTGCCTGTGGAACTTTCACACAAGGCATCGTTTCTGCTGCTCACCAGGACCAGGCCCTGAGTATTTGCATACTGGACGTCACTCCAAAAGTCCGCGACCAGGGGATTTCCAGGATGTTAATAAGTAAGAACGCTGCTCTGGGCCTTGGAAGGTGCACTGTCTGAGCATCCCTACTGCAGTGAGGAGGTAGATAGCGTTTCAGACCCTACCTGTCTCTTGTTGAGGGCCTTTCTCCTTGGGAGATGTCCAGATTCAGTTGTAGATCCGTCAGTGCCAAAGTATTGCCTGTCAGCTGTGGAATGAGCTGCTGGGAATACCTCGAGGAGTAAGTCAGGGCCCCAGCACGCCTGAAGCTTGATACCTGGTTAAGGCAAATGAGACAAACACTTGGATAATTTCAGCTGGTAGAGTTGGTATAGAGGGGTGTTCTGGAAGCTCAGGAGAGGGGTACCTAAGTTGGAGGTGGTCAGGAAACACTTTCTGGAGCTTTTACTAACTGAGCAGAGTCTTTAATATTTTTTAAAGAAGTGTTTTGCTTTTATATCTAGTTACTAAGGTATTACCTTTCATTGAAAATAACCTTACAGAAACAGGCTTCTTTAGAAAAAGTTCAGGAAGTGAAGAGGAAGAAAGAAAAGTAGATTAGTAGGATCTCTACTCAACTGGAGCATGTGGCTTTCTTCCTAGGAAGGATTTGTGTATGTGTGAGTGTGTGTGTGTAAAGGGAAGGAGGAGTGCCCAAAAGAGGGAGGTGAAGACTCTAGCTGGAGGGGGAGGTGTCTTGTCCCTGTAGCCCTAAGCTCTATGCCATGATGCCAGCCTGAGTGAGAAATCAGTCGACCCCTTACTGGGGACCCACCCACTATGGGACCCTGGTTTTTTCCAACCTCTTTTTCCAGGTTTTGGTCTTAGCTATTACTGTCTTATAACTTCAGTCTCATCTCTGCCCAGTCCTCCAAGTGGTTTATCAAGGTGTTTTCTTAACAAAATCAATCTCCTTGTTAGAACTATAGGATCAGGTTTAAGGTGTTAACAGTATCTAACCTGCTGCAAAGCCAGTAAGAGCTCACATTTATTGAGGATTTGTGCCAGCTTTGTGTCACAGCAACCTTATGTAGTTGGTGTTTTATTATTTCCATTTTACAGATGAGGCAGTCAAGTCTGCTATTTGCTCAAGCTCCCTGGCTAATAGTCAGCAGAACCTGGCCTCAAATCTAGGTCTCTGTGACTCCTAAGTCTGTGCACTTGGACACGAGACTCTGCAGCATTATTTTTCAAATGTTT
Source organism: Bos indicus (assembly GCF_029378745.1). Classification (NCBI taxonomy): domain Eukaryota; kingdom Metazoa; phylum Chordata; class Mammalia; order Artiodactyla; family Bovidae; genus Bos; species Bos indicus. The sequence goes on along the minus strand of NC_091775.1, from coordinate 55,661,045 downwards.
GGCTACAGAAATGTTTTTTTTAATCCTCTGCCCCTCATTGCTCAGCACTATCCTTACCATCTCATGGATCACAATTTAGCAAATGCTGACCCAAGAAACTACCTTGCTCTGTCTGTAAAACAGAGATAATAACACAGCCTCAGTGTTTGCTGTTGTCTGTTTGCAGTCTCAGTGTTATGATGATTACAGAGGTTTTAGAAACTGCGTGCTGAGGATGCTCACCTTCCACCAGGAATGTGTGTGTTTTAAAAATAGCAGTCGTAATGCCCTGGATGAAAGGACACAGTATTTTGATGACAATGAAGGTTGTTGGTTGCTAGGCCTGGAGACCTTCCATCCCTGGGTGGGGGGGCAGGCTTTTGCACGCTGCCCCCTCCCGCCACAGTCCCTTTGGTGGCCTCTTCTTCCCGCCCTCAGATTCCCTCCCATCCCTTTACAATGCTTTTGTTTGTTCCACAAATAGTGGTTCAGTTAGCTGCCACCAGGGGCTGGCGCCTTGCTCTACATCACACTACTGCCCCAGGACCCCTCTCCTGCAAATCTGACTGTGTCCTGAGCCCCAGCTGCAGGCTGGGCCCCTGTCACAAACTGGTCAGACCACCCTCAGCCCTGCAGCCGCCACCCGCCCGATGGCCGGCCTCTGTCTGCCCAGAGAACTATGCTGCCACTTCTCCACTACCCACTACGTCCCAGCGACTGCCCACCGTTTTTGGAGATAAGAATGAACCCAAAAGATGCCTGAGTTGGCTTCACCCACTGGATGCAGATTTGGGCAGCACACCAACCCGCAAAGGGTCCACTCCTACAGCTTTGTTTGTTCTCTACCTGCCCCCGTCAGACTGCTGTGGGTACATGTGCCTCACAGCCAAATCATGACAGTGACATCTGTTCTCTCCTATGTACCAGTTTTACACAAGTCACTCTTCTTTCAAACTTTCAGCAGGCCTGCAGATGTGCACATTTGGAAAAAGTCTACTGAGAAGAGAACAAACAAAAACATGCACTCTGCCCAGGTCCTTCATTCTACCTGGAAAAAGCATTTACATTCCTTTCAATAGTTATTGCTGCTGCTGCTGCTAAGTCTTGTCAGTTGTGTTCGACTCTGAGCGACCCCATAGACGGCAGCCCACCAGGCTCCCCCGTCCCTGGGATTCTCCAGGCAAGAACACTGGAATGGGTTGCCATTTCCTTCTCCAATGCATGAAAGTGAAAAGTGAAAGGGAAGTCGCTCAGTAGTGTCCGACTCTTCGAGACCCCATCGACGGCAGCCTACCAGGCTCCTCCGCCCATGGGATTTTCCAAGCAAGAGTACTGGAGTGGGGTGCCATTGCCTTCTCCGCCTTGCACCTGTGAGGGAGCTGTTACTCTCATTTCACACATGGAGAGGATCAGCTGTTCAGCGTCATACAACTAAAAGTAGCAAAACCAGGGCCAGAGCAGTCATCCTGTGTTTGTTCATCTGCCAAATGCTGCCTCTTAGATCTGGGGTTCTCAGGCCCAGCCCAGGGCTGGGGGACCTTCAAGGTTGGGGCCCTTTGTATCTGGAGTAGCCCAAAGCGGCAGTGTAAGGTGGTTCCCTTTGATTTTGACGTGTGCCAGGCACCCCTGTTTTCTCCCCTTTGTTCTCCTCCATCCTTCTGTTTCAAGTTGATCCTATCTGCCACTCTTCATAGGTATCAAGGTGCTTTTGACTTTTCTCTGTAGCTGGTCCCTGGAGTTCTTTGCTGTCACTTAACTGCCTGCGCATTGCTCACCTCTTGACAAACCCCTAGTTGGGCCACTTGCTAAGTTCTGTGGAGATATGTAAAGAGAAATGTGAGATGTAGGTCTCACCCCTAGTAAACTGTTGAAGAAAAATTATCCTGAGATTTAAAATGGCAAGGAAGAATTTAAGTTTACTGCAATAGTGAGAGAGATTGAATTCAACTGTTTAATGTAACAGTGGGGACTTATAGCCAAAGGACAGGTGTGGGAATAGATGGAAAATTATTAAGAAACTTGATTAAATGCCAAAGGTAGAAGAACTAGTTTTTGTTGTTCAGTCGCCTGCTGCTGCTGCTGCTAAGTCACTTCAGTCATGTCCGACTCTGTGAGACCCCATAGATGGCAGCCTGCCAGGCTCCCCCGTCCCTGGGTTTCTCCAGGCAAGAACACTGGAGTGGGTTGCCATTTCCTTCTCCAATGCATGAAAGTGAAAAGTGAAAGTGAAGTCGTGTCCGACTCCTAGCGACTCCATGGACTGCAGCCTACCAGGCACCACCATCCATGGGGTTTTCCAGGCAGGAGTACTAGGGTGGGGTGCCATTGCCTTCTCCATGTTCATTTGTCTAGTTGTGTCCAACTCTCTGAGACACATGGACTGCAGCATGTCAGGCCTCTCTCTCCCTCACCATCTCCTGGAGTTTGCCCAAGTTCATATCCATTATATTGGTGATGCTATCCAACCATCTCATCCTCTGTCACCTTCTTCTTCTGCCTTCAATCTTCATTGGATATAAAAGGTGAGCTGATTCTTGATTGACTGGCTTAGTGTATTCTTTGCTAAAACTGGACTCAGCAGGCTGAAGGAGGCTTGGTACAGTGGCTCTGAAGGAACTTGACTGTTCTGTCAAAGACAGAGTTTTTGTCAGCATTCACAAAGTAGTGTGAGAGTAAGGCCCCGAACATTGGACCCAGAATGATGAGATTCAGGGAAAAACAGTGTGCCAGCCATGGATACAGCTGGAGCTTAGAGAGGCGCCAGTGGGTGAATTTGGGCTATTCCAGTCACTGACTTCAGGGCTGAAGACTGGACAGGCACATTGACATTATCCCGTGTTTGTTCGTTTCTTACTACTCTGTGTCAACACATACTCTTCATCTGGCAAGCTTGTGTTTCTAGGATTTGATACTTTCTGCTGCTGCTGCTGCTAAGTCGCTTCAGTCGGGTCTGACTCTGTGAGACCCCATAGATGGCAGCCCACCAGGCTCCCCTATCCCTGGGATTCTCTAGGCAAGAACACTGGAGTGGGTTGCCATTTCCTTCTCCAGTGCATGAAAGTGAAAAGTCAAAGTGAAGTCGCTCAGTCGTGTCTGGCTCTTAGCGACCCCATGGACTGCAGCCTACCAGGCTCCTCCATCCATGGGATTTTCCAGGCAAGAGTACTGGAGTGGGATGCCATTGCCTTCTCCATGATACTTTCTACCATAAGCCATAAGTGAGCTTCATGGTAGCTCAGTCAGTAAAGAATCTGGCTGCAATGCAGGAGACCCGGGTTTGATTCCTGAGTTGGGAAGATCTCCTGGAGAAGGAAATGGCAACCCATTCCAGTATTCATGCCTGGAGAATACCATGGACAGAAGAGCCTGGCAGGCTATGGTCCATGGGATCTTAAGAGTCACGAATTTGCAACTAAACCACCACCACCACAAAGGTGCAAAGGCTTCATTCAGACCTTAGACAAGGGTTTTAACCTCATATTTCTCTTCTTCAGTGTTGGGACAATACCTGTAGTAGACTGAATTGTGTCTCCCAAAATTCATATATTGGAACCCTCAGCACTAATGTAACTTTGTTTGGAAATAGGGCCTCTAAAGACGCTTACTCCTTGGAAGGAAAGTTATGACCAACCTAGATGGCATATTCAAAAGCAGAGACACTACTTTGCCAACAAAGGTTCGTCTAGTCAAGGCTATGGTTTTTCCTGTGGTCATGTATGGATGTGAGAGTTGGACTGTGAAGAAGGCCGAGAGCCGAAGAATTGATGCTTTTGAACTGTGGTGTTGGAGAAGACTCTTGAGAGTCCCTTGGACTGCAAGGAGATCCAACCAGTCCATCCAAAAGGAGATCAGCCCTGGGATTTCTTTGGAAGGACTGATGCTAAAGCTGAAACTCCCGTACTTTGGCCACCTCATGCGAAGAGTTGACTCATTGGAAAAGACTCTGATGCTGGGAGGGATTGGGGGCAGGAGGAGAAGGGGATGACAGAGGATGAGATGGCTGGATGGCATCACTGACTCGATGGACGTGAGTCTGGGTGAACTCCAGGAGTTGGTGATGGACAGGAAGGCCTGGTGTGCTGCGATTCATGGGGTCGCAAAGAGTCGGACACGACTGAGTGACTGAACTGAACTGCACTGAACTGAAGGAGGTAATAAGGTTAAATGAGGTCATAGGGTTAACCTGTCATAATCCAACAGGACTGAGGTTCTTACAAGAAGAAGAGATACCAGAGACCTCTGTTCTCTGCTTCTCTATCTGTGTGTCTCTGTCTCTGTCTCTCCATGCATGCAACAGAGAAAAAACCTTATGAGGACACAGTGGGAAGGTGGCTGGCTACAAGCCAGGAAGAGAGACTTCACTAGAAGCTGAATTGTCCAGCACTTTGATCTTGGACTTCTTGCCTGTGGAATGGCGAGAAAAGAAATTCCTATCATCTCAACCATCCAGTATCTGGTATATTATGGCAGTACTAGTATAAGGATACAGTACTATCTGTTGGGTCTATTACAAGAACAGAACATAATACAAGAGGAAGCCCTAACAGTCATTTGCATCTATTAGCTCCATCCCTTCCCTCTTGTCATATGATTTGTGGGCTGGTAAAGGGCCTGTTTGCCACCAGACACCTTCCTAGTGGCCTGGATAATTCATACAGTAGAATCACTTCTGTGGATTCAGGCTAATTTTCTCTATATTGTAAGTAATAGAACCTTCCAAAACTAGTATAAAGTAAAAGGGGAATTTTTTGGAACTGTTATCAATTAGGGTTCCTGGTTTTAAGCAGCACATAGTAATTCTGGTTGATCAAGGCCACAGAAGAACTATTGAAAGGATGCTGAATCAAGTATAAGATTTTCAGGAAGGCTGGAGACCTAGGTGTGAGGCCTCACCAGGCAAAGGTAGAGCGGTGTGAGGACCACAGCCTTACACTACTGGGCACGGGCCACTGCCACTCACTCCTCCAACACCCCGAGCCCTGAGCTGGACTGCACGAGCGCTGCTGGACCGTCTTCTGGAATGGATGTGCCTCTGGGCCCTGCAGTTCAGGAGTGGTGCTCTCCTTTGGCCTGTATCACCCAACTGCATTCTAGCTTCAAGGAAGGCTGGGAATGTGAGCATTTGGCATTTTCATTGTTGACAGTGGCAAGTGGCTCTGCCTCCCACCAAGATTCATAATGTAGGGAACTTCCCCAAACAATAAAAGAAGGTTCAATGTGCCAGATGGCCAAAAAGAATGAGAAGTTCCCCACAGATACAGGAGGATCTTACAGACCCCCAAAATAGGGAGAGTGGCTTCACTCATAGGGCCGAGAACCAGGAATTAGAAAGTCAAGAGCCAGGTTACTCTGGGTGTGTCTCCCTGTTCTATTTCTTTCTTTCTCTCTCTCTTTCTTTGAAGATTGGGTTTTCCCAGTCTACTTGCTCATGGTGAGGGCCACCTTCATCCCGACCATTGGGAATTAGTTGCCTGTCTCCTTCAGAACATCCATTTCCTTATCTTCCAGAAACACCTCCAGATTTTCTTGTCTGTCCATTCTTTGTCTGGGTGGAGTCCATCCCCAGCCTGAGGGCTGAACCATAGGACCCAGGCCCAAGCCCGTCATTGTGCTCCGTGGCCACAGCGATTGATCCAGGGGTGGGTATGTGATCTAAGGCTGGTACTTCTTTAATAATTGAACTATAGGTTACATGCTGTGAGGGTGTCAATCTTCAGTGTACAGCTCAATGAGCTTTATACGTTTATACATCCATGGAACCATCACCAAGATGGAGTTGTAGAATGTTTCCCGCAGCCCAGAATGCTCCCTTACAGCCACTCTCTGTCTATAGGCCATCCAGATATTCACTATTCTGACTTACATTACCATAGATAAAAGATTTACCTTTTGTGAACTCTATTTACATGAAATCATAGGGTATATAATCTCTGGTGTCTGGCTTCTTTAATCATGATTGCATCTGTGAAATTCATCCTTGTTTTTCCTTTTTTTTTTTTTTTTTACAGAATATTTGTTCATTCTTTTTCACACCTGTGTGGTATTCCATTAGATGAATCATACCTCAGTTCATTTATCCATTCTACCACTGGTGGACATTTGGGTTGTTTCTGGTTTGGCTCTATAAATGATGTTTTTCTATACTTTACTGTATATATCTTAGTGGATATAAGCATTCATTTCTTTGAGTATGTATCAAGAGTAGAATTTCTGGGTTGTAGAAAAAATGCATATCTTTAGTAGATATTACCAAATAGTTTTCCAAAGTGATTGTACCAACTTATACATTTACCAGAGCATATGCGATTTGTAGTTGCTCTACATACTTACCTATACTTATTATTTTCAGCCTTATAAATTGTAGCCCTTTTGAATGGGTATCATGTTATCCATTGCAGTTTTAATTTGTATTTTCATGATGACTAATAATGAAAAACAAGAGAGTTCCAGAAAAATATCTACTTCTGCTTTATTGACTATGCCAAAGCCTTTGACTATATGGATCACAATAAACTGTGGAAAATTCTGAAAGAGATGGGAATACCAGACCACCTGACCTGCCTCTTGAGAAACCTGTATGCAGGTCAGGAAGCAACAGTTAGAACTGGACATGGAACAACAGACTGGTTCCAAATAGGAAAAGGCTGTATATTGTCACCCTGCTTATTTAACTTATATGCAGAGTACATCATGAGAAATGCTGGGCTGGATGAAGCACAAGGTGGAATCAAGATTGCTGGGAGAAATATCAATAACCTCAGATATGCAGATGATACCACCCAGAAAGTGGCAGAAAGTGAAGAAGAACTAAAGAATCTCTTGATGAAAGTGAAAGTAGAGAGTGAAAAAGTTGGCTTAAAGCTCAACATTCAGAAAACTAAGATCATGGCATCTGGTCCCATCACTTCATGGGAAATAGATGGGGAAACAATGGCTGACTTTATTTTTCTGGGCTCCAAAATCACTGCAGATGGTGATTGCAGCCATGAAATTAAAAGAGGCTTACTCCTTGGAAGGAAAGTTATGACCAACCTAGATAGCATATTGAAAAGCAGAGACATTACTTTGCCAACAAAGGTCTGTCTAGTCAAGGCTATGGTTTTTCCAGTGGTCATGTATGGATGTGAGGTTGGACTGTGAAGAAGGCTGAGCGCTACAGAATTGATGCTTTTGAACTGTGGTGTTGGAGAAGACTCTTGAGAGTCCCTTGGACTGCAAGGAGATCCAACCAGTCCATCCTAAAGGAGATCAGCCCTGGGTGTTCTTTGGAAGGACTGATGCTAAAGCTGAAACTCCCGTACTTTGGCCACCTCATGCGAAGAGTTGACTCATTGGAAAAGACTCTGATGCTGGGAGGGATTGGGGGCAGGAGGAGAAGGGGACGACAGAGGATGAGATGGCTGGATGGCATCACCAACTCGATGGACGAGAGTTTGAGTGAACTCCAGGAGTTGGTGATGGACAGGAAGGCCTGGCGTGCTGCAATTCATGGGGTCCCAAAGAGTCGGACACGACTGAGTTACTGAACTGAACTGAATAATGATGAACACTTTCATATACTCATTGGCTTTTGGATATCCTGTTTTGTAAATTGGCTGTTTAAGCTTTTGCCCATATCTAAAAGACAATGAGTTGTTGGTCTTTTATTTATGATTGATTTCCAGCAATTATATATTTTGGATATGAGTCCAGATACAAGTATTTGCTTGATGCATATATTGCAAATACATTCACCTAGCCCATGATTAACGTTTTAACTTCTTAATGATGTCTTTTTAGAAACATAAGTTCAATTCATTAATCTTTTCTATGGTTAATGCTTGCTCACTCTGGAATCATGAATTAGCAACATTTGAGGATTGTTGTTTAGTTGCTAAGTCTGACTCTTTGCAACCCCATGGACTACAGCATGCCAGGCTTCCCTGTCCTTCACTATCTCCCAGAATTTGCTCAAGCTCATGTCCATTGAGTCTGTGATATTGGCCAACCATCTCATCCTCTGTCACCCCCTTGTCCTCTTGCCTTCAGTCTTTCCCATCATCAGGGTGTTTTCCAATGAGTCGACTCTTAGCATCAAGTGGCCTAAGTATAGGAACTTCAGCTTCGGCATCAGTCCTTCTAATGAATATTCAGGGTTGATTTGATCACTGGTTTTGATCTCTTGCAGCCTAAGAGACTCTCAAGAGTCTTCTCCAGCACCACAATTCGAAAGCATCAAATTTTTAGCACTCAGCCTTCTTTATGGTCCAACTTTTGAGGGACGTAGAGATAAATGGTTCCTTCTTTCTGTTGAATTTGAGGTTGTGTGGAGGTGAGGCTGAGTCAGAAATGGAGGCAGAAAGACTTACAGGGCCAGTATTGAGGTGGGAGAGGGTCAGAACTAGGCCAGTCTGAGTCTCCTAGGAACTGTCCACTGTGGTTGTGGCTGAAATCAACAAGTGAGCAAGAGAATGTGGCAGGGCAATTGATGTCTAAAAAGATTCATTTAACTCTTCTTTGATACAGTATTTACTGAATGGGTATTCAACAATGGGACACTCATTGGGTGGGGCTTATATTCTGAAGGATTTTTGAAATTCCATAAAAACACTTTCTTACAGATTAGAGAACCCAGGTGAAGAATGATAAATAATTTATCATCATAGCTAGGGCAGAACCACCATTAAACCAGAGCTATAGCTGAAACTGAGGTCTCCTGGATTAAGCCCTCCCCAAACAAATGGACAGAGAAGGCAATGGCAACCCACTCCAGTACTCTTGCCTGGGAAATCCCATGGACTGAGGAGCCTGGTAGGCTGCAGTCCATGGGGTCGCTAAGAGTCAGGCACAACTGAGCGACTTCACTTTCACTTTTCACTTTCATGCATTGGAGAAGGAAATGGCAAGCCACTCCAGTGTTCTTGCTTGGAGAATCCCAGGGACGGGGGAGCCTGGTGGGCTGCCATCTATGGGGTCGCACAGAGTTGGACATGACTGAAGCGACTTAGCAGCAGCAGCAGCAGCGGCAAGCAAATGGAAACTGAGATCCTCTCTGGTCTGCAGTAGCGGAGGCTTTAGGAAGCCCACATGAGTCAAAGGGCCACAGCAGACCAGTGTCAGCAGGGGGAAGTCATAGTGACTTCCCCCAAGTCCTTCCTGTCAAAGAAAGAAGCATTAGAGACCTTCACAAAGAAAAAAAACATCTCAAGGACTATTCCCAACTGGGGAAGTGTCTCTTAGTGGGGTAGTAGCCCCTTGAGTTTTCCTCCAGGACAATGGGCTTCATCCTTCAGCTCTAGGAATCTGGGATTTAAAGCAGGATCACTCGGCTTCAGGCAAGTCCTCAGCCAAGGCTTAGTTCCAAGGAGGACCAGGCGGGAAGCAGGGAGGAAGTAATGGACATTTGGATGCCTTTGAATTTGTGGATGAACTGGAGGCCAGCGATATGGTGAACTGGTGACTCCAGGAGGCCTCTTCTTACCTTCTCTGCTCCTGCGTCCAAGTTTCCCTAAATTAGTGTAAGAACCAACATGTACAAGGGCTCACTTAGAGGTGCTCATAACTGTTAAAGCATCATTAGGGTCTTTATACTGACCACATCCCTTCACAACAAACATCTTTTGAATGTTCCCCCACATTATTAAAGGAAGGCAGTGGTTCCTAAATTCAGTTGGGTGGACTGGTGGCAGGCTGGACTGGTGGCAGGTGTAAGAATCACACTTGTGGGTCTTGGCTTGGGCCTAGGAGTTTATGATTTTAACAAGCCTTCCAGGTGATTATGATAAACAAATGATTCAGAATCTCATTTTGCTATTTTTGGAGTTTGGGATCTGACAGATCTGGGTTTCAATCCTGGCTCTGTTTTACCACTTAAAAATTGAATTTCCTTGCACACAAATAGCCTCTTGGGCTTAGTTTTTCTGTCTAAGTGAGTGATAACAATAACGCCTGCCTCACAGTGGTGTTACAGAGTGAGTGAGATGACATGAAGTGTCAGCATGTGAAGCTGAAGTACAGGGTTGGCCACTCAGTAAGTCATATTAATATTCACTGTGATTTTTATTTGTCTTCATTATTATTTTGCTTGTATATCTGTTTCACCTTTTCTCTCCATGATTGTGGCTTCTTTTTATGCCCTAACTATCTATTAACATTGCTTAGTTATATAAGAGTGCTCAGACTAAGTTTTACTTAATATGCACAGAACAAAGTACACATTATTATTTTGATTTATAGATGAGGAAAGAGGTACAAAGATGTTAAGTATTTTGTCCTAAATCACATAACCTACAGGTTCCAGAGCTGAAGTCTAATGCAGAACAATGGAATTCCTATAGCCAAGAAGGGCAAAGTTGAGTCATCCCTTTGTATCCACAGGGCATTTCATACTTGGATGCTCACACCACTTGTAGTTGGCTGTCTGAGGCTGAGGATTCTGCATCTGCAGATTTGACCAACCAAGGTTGGAGTATTTTTACAGCAGTGGGAAGAGACACTATCTACTCTCACCCTTCTTGATGGCTTCATTATTATATGTTTTGAGTATTTGCATAATCGTAGAGAAGCTCCATGGATTCCTCAGTGCACTTAAAGTTTTACCAGTTGAACCCTTCCCCACAAAGGGGAAGCAGATTGATGAAATAAATGAGGGCTGGTCTCCCATCACCTGGCTGACCAGAGGAGGCTGCTGATGAGCAGCACTGGCACAACCATGTTAGAAAGCTGAATTGCCTGCAATCCCAGTCCCCAGGTTGAAATCTGACAAGTACTAAGAGGAGGCAGAACCATCATGCGGAGTAAAAGCCCTGATCCAGGTAGCAGGGTCCACATGCTGGCACAGTTGTGCTATTTTCCTGATTGAGGGAGTTGGAATTTCTAGGGGGAAACGCCTCACCCTCAGTGAGAAGGAAAGGGCTGCTACACTTAGATGGGAGTGTGTGTTGGAAGTTTATCCCTGCTACATCCATCATGCAGGAGGAGTAGATGGGCTCCTGCCTTAATTTTTATTCACATCCTTCGGAGTCCTACCGACATCATTGTTTAGGTGTAAGCACCACGTGGGCTCACTCGGATAGGCTTGTAACTATTAAAGAATATGGAGGTCTCCCCATTGACCAAGGCCCTTTACCATAAACATTTTGAATGCTGCCTCGCATTGTTGGAGGAAAGCAGTAACAAGGAGTAGTGAAATTGGATCTTGATTTCCATCTTCCACTTTTGTATGAGAAGATGTCATGAACAGCTAGTTGAGTGTATTTTTTGACTACTAGGGCCCCCAGTAACTTTCTCTCTTGAATTTTTGTTTACTCACCAATTTAGAGCTTCTTAGGTTAGTTTTATGGTTCACTGTTGATTTGTGAGTGTTAGATATGCAACTCTGAGAAATTGGCATAATCTAGAGTATATAGCGGAGAAGGCGATGGCACCCCACTCCAGTACTGTTGCCTAGAAAATCCCATGGGCGGAGGAGCCTGGTGGGCTGCAGTCCATGGGGTTGCGAAGAGTTGGACACGACTGAGTGACTTCACTTTCACTTTTCACTTTCATGCATTGGAGAAGGAAATGGCGACCCACTCCAGTTTTCTTGCCTGGAGAATCCCAGGGATGGGGAAGCCTAGTGGGCTGCTGTCTATGGGGTCGCACAGAGTCGGACACGACTGAAGCGACTTAGCAGCAGCAGCAACAGTAGCAGAGTATATAGTGGATTGTGGATTTTTAAAAGTTAAAGATTATGTCTTTTTTCATTTACATTTAAATTTTATTGAAGTATATCCTGCATACAGAAAAGAGCACAAATCTTATGTGTGCAGGGTGAGGAAATACATAAAGGATACATAGCTTGCACCCAGATTAGAAAACAATACTTGAACTGCAGAAACTTTTCACCACTCTTTTCTAGTCACTATTTCCTGTTACTCTCTCACCAGGGTAACCAGTGCCCTAGCTTCTCATACTGTAGATTAAGTTTGCATGTGGGAGCCATATTTTTATATCAGAAAAAATAGTTGATTTTAAAAATATTATAAATCAATAAAAGCAAATGTTTTTTGAGGAATACACAATAGTTAAGTAACAAATTCTGTAGTCCTTGGTTTTAATTTTGTCTTCTTAGTTTGAAATAATTTCAAACTCAAGTTTCAAGAATAGTATAATAACCTTGTTTCCTGAACAACTGAAGAGGAAATTTCTGGCATGAATACCCTATCACTCCATGCCCCCACCCCATATTTTAGCGTATCACTCACAGGGACATTCTACTACCGAATGATAATACAGCCATCAAAATCAGGAAAATAACATCAATATAATCAATGCAATATAATCTGCAGATACCTTCAAGTTTTACCCACAAGTCCAGGATTGTATATTGCAATTAGTTGTCATGTCTAGCTTTCTTCAAATAGGGGACTTTCTCAAGCTTTCCACGACTGTCAGAGCTCTCACAGTTTATTAAATTGCAGGGCAGTTATTTTTGTTGAATGTACCTAAGTTTGAATTTGTCTGATGTCATTATTAGATTTCAGTCAGGCCTTATTTTATTTATTTATTTTATTTTTTCCAGGCTAACAATTTTATTTTATTTATTTATTTTTTACTTTACAATATTGTATTGGTTTTGCCATACATTGGCATGAATCCACCATGGGTGTACATGTGTTCCCCATCCTGAACCCCCCTCCCACCTCCCTCCCCATCCCATCCCTCTGGGTCATCCCAGTGCACCATCCCTGAGCACCCTGTATCATGTATTGAACCTGGACTGGCAATCCATTTTACATATGATAATATACAAGTTTCAATGCCATTCTCCCAAACCATCCCACCCTCGCCCTCTCTCACAGAGTCCAAAAGACTGTTCTATACATCTGTGTCTCTTTTGCTGTCTCACATACAGGGTTATAGTTACCATCTTTCTAAATTCCATATATATGCGTTGCTGCTGCTGCTGCTGCTGCTGCTGCTAAGTCGCTTCAGTCGTGTCTGACTCTGTGCGACCCCATAGATGGCAGCCCACCAGGCTCCCCCGTCCCTGGGATTCTCCAGGCAAGAACACTGGAGTGGGTTGCCATTTCCTTCTCCAGTGCATGAAAGTGAAAAGTGCAAGTGAAGTCACTCAGTCGTCTCCGACTCTTAGCGACCCCATGGACTGCAGCCTGCCAGGCTCCTCTGCCCATGGGATTTTCCAGGTAAGAATACTGGAGTGGGGTGCCATTGCCTTCTCCATATATGCATTAGTATACTATATTGGTGTTTTTCTTTCTGGCTTACTTCACTCTGTATAATAGGCTCCAGTTTCATCCACCTCATTAGAACTGACTCAAATGTATTCTTTTTAATGGCTGAGTATTATTCCAGCTGTGTATATGTACCACAGCTTTCTTATGCATTCATCTGCTGATGGACATCTAGGTTGCTTCCATGTCCTGGCTATTATAAACAGTGCTGCGATGAACATTGGGGTAAACATGTCTCTTTCAATTCTGGTTTCCTTGGTGTGTATCCCCAGCAGTGGGATTGCTGGGTTATATGGCAGTTCTATTTCCAGTTTTTTTAAGGAATCTCCACACTGTTCTCCATAGTGGCTGTATAAGTTTGCATTCTCACCAACAGTGTAAGAGGGTTCCCTTTTCTCCACAACCTCTAAACCATTTATTGCTTGTAGACTTTTGGATAGCAGCCATTCTGACTGGCATGAAATGGCACCTCATTGTGATTTTGATTTGCATTTCTCTAATAATGAGTGATGTTAAGCATCTTTCCATGTGTTTGTTAGCCATCTGTATGTCTTCTTTGGAGAAATGTCTGTTTAGTTCTTTGGCCCATTTTTTTATTGGGTCGTTTATTTTTCTGGAATTGAGCTGCATGAGATGCTTGTATATTTTGGAGATTAATTCTTTGTCAGTTGCTTCATTTGCTATTATTTTCTCCCATTCTGAAGGCTGTCTTTTCACCTTGCTTATAGTTTTCTTTGTTGTGCAAAAGCTTTTAATTTTAATTAGGTCACATTTGTTTATTTTTCCTTTTATTTCCAATATTCTGGGAGCTGGGTCATAGAGGATCCTGCTGTGATTTATGTTGGAGAGTGTTTTGCCTATGGTTTCCTCTAGGAGTTTTATAGTTTCTGGCCTTACATTTAGATCTTTAATCCATTTTGAGTTTATTTTTGTGTGTGGTGTTAGAAAGTGTTCTAGTTTCATTGTTTTGCAAGTCGTTGACCAGTTTGCCAGCACCACTTGTTAAAGCGATTGTCTTTTCTCCATTGTATATTCTTGCCTCCTTTGTCGAAGATAAGGTGACCATAGGTGCATGGATTTATCTTTGGGCTTTCTATTTTGAACTATTGATCTATATTTCTGTCTTTGTGCCAGTACCATTCTGTCTTGATGACTGTGGCTTTGTATTATAGCCTGAAGTCAGGCAGGTTGATTCCTCCAGTTCCATTCTTCTTTCTCAAGATTGCTTTGGCTATTCGAGGTTTTTTTGTATTTCCATACAAATCGTGAAATTATTTGATCTAGTTCTGTGAAAAATACCATTGGTAGCTTGATAGGGATTGCATTGAATCTATAGATTGCTTTGGGTAGTATACTCATTTTCACTATATTGATTCTTCTGATCCATGAACACGGTATATTTCTCCATCTATTTGTGTCCTCTTTGATTTCTTTCATCAGTGTTTTATAGTTTTCTATATATGGGTCTTTAGTTTCTTTAGGTAGATATATTCCTAAGTATTTTATTCTTTTCGTTGCAATGGTGAATGGAATTGTTTCCTTAATTTCTCTTTGTTTTCTCATTGTTAGTGTATAGGAATGCAAGGGACTTCTGTGTGTTGATTTTATATCCTGCAATTTTACTATATTCATTAATCAGCTCCAGTAATTTTCTGGTGGAGTCTTTAGGGTTTTCTATGTAGAGAATCATGTCATCTGCAAACAGTGAGAGTTTTACTTCTTCTTTTGCAATCTGAATTCCTTTTATTTCTTTTTCTTCTCTGGTTGCTGTGGCCAAAACTTCCAAAGCTATGTTGACTAGTAGTGGTGAGAGTGGGTACCCTTGTCTTGTTCCTGACTTTAGGGGAAATGCTTTCAATTTTTCACCATTGAGGATAATGTTTGCTGTGGGTTTGTTATATATAGCTTTTATTATGTTGAGGTATGTTCCTTCTATTCCTGCTTTCTGGAGGGGTTTTATCATAAATGAATGTTGAATTTTGTCAAAGGCTTTCTGTGCATCTATTGAGATAATCATATGGTTTTTATTCTTCAATTTGTTAATGTGGTGTATTACATTGATTGATACGTGGATATTGAAGAATCCCTGCACCCCTGGGATAAAGCCCACTTGGTCATGATATATGATCTTTTTAATATGTTGTTGGAGTCTCTTTGCTAGAATTTTTTTTTTTAGGGATTTTTGCATCTATGTTCATCAGTGATGTTGGCCTGTAGTTTTCTTTTTTTGTGGCATCTTTGTCAGGTTTTGGTATTAGGGTGATGGTGGAGTTTGGAAGTTTACCTTCCTCTGCAATTTTCTGGAAGAGTTTGAGTAGGATAGCTGTTAGCTCTTCTCTCAATTTTTGGTAGAATTCAGCTGTGAAGCCATCTCATCCTGGGCTTTTGTTTGCTGGAAGATTTCTGATTACAGTTTCAATTTTCGTGCTTGTGATGGGTCTGTTAAGATTTTCCATTTCTTCCTGGTTCAGTTTTGGAAAGTTGTACTTTTCTAAGAATTTGTCTGTTTCTTCCAAGTTGTCCATTTTATTGGCATATAGTTGCTGATAGTAGTCTCTTATGATCCTTTGTATTTCTGTGTTGTCTGTTGTGATCTCTCCATTTTCATTTCTAACTTTGTTGATTTGATTGTTCTCCCTTTGTTTCTTGATGAGTCTGGCTAATGGTTTTTCAATTTTATTTAACTTCTCAAAGAACCAGCTTTTGGCTTTGTTGATTTTTGCTATGGTCTCTTTTGTTTCTTTTGCATTTATTTCTGCCCCAATTTTTAAGATTTCTTTCCTTCTACTAACCCTGGGATTCTTCATTTCTTCCTTTTCTAGTAAACTTAGGTGTAGAGTTAGGTTATTTATTTGACATTTTTCTTGTTTCTTGAGGTAAGCCTGTATTGCTATGAACCTTCTCTATTAGCACTGCTTTTACAGTGTCCCATAGGTTTTGGGTTGTTGTGTTTTCATTTTCATTCATTTCTATGCATATTTTGATCTCCTTTTTGATTTCTTCTGTGATTTGTTGGTTATTCAGAAGTGTGTTGTTCAGCCTCCATATGTTGGAATTTTTAATAGTTTTTCTCCTGTAATTGACATCTAATCTTACTGCATTGTGGTCAGAAAAGATGCTTGGAATGATTTCAATTTTTTTGAATTTACCAAGGCTAGATTTATGGCCTAGGATGTGATCTATCCTGGAGAAGGTTCCATATGCACTTGAGAAAAAGGTGAAATTCATTGTTTTGGGGTGAAATGTCCTAAAGATATCAATTAGGTCTAACTGGTCTATTGTATCATTTAAAGTTTGTGTTTCCTTGTTAATTTTCTGTTTAGTTGATCTATCCATAGGTGTGAGTGGGGTATTAAAGTCTCCCACTATTATTGTGTTATTATTAATTTCCCCTTTCATACTTGCTGGCATTTGTCTTATGTATTGCGATGCTATGTTGGGTGCATATATATTTATAATTGTTATATCTTCTTCTTGGATTGATCCTTTTCCATTATGTAATGTCTCTTTTCACAGCCTTTGTTTTAAAGTCTATTTTATCTGATATGAGTATTGCTACTCCTGCTTTCTTTTGGTTTCTATTTGCATGGAATATCTTTTTCCAGCCCTTCACTTTCAGTCTGCATGTGTCCCTTGTTTTGAGGTGGGTCTCTTGTAGACAACATATATAGGAGTCTTGTTTTTGTATCTATTCAGCCAGTCTTTGTCTTTTGGTTGGGCATTTACCATTTACATTTAAGGTAACTATTGATAAGTATGATCCCGTTGCCATTTACTTTATTGTTTTGGGTTTGAGTTTATACACCCTTTCTGTGTTTCCTGTCTAGAGAAGATCCTTTAGCATTTGTTGGAGAGCTGGTTTGGTGGTGCTGAATTCTCTCAGCTTTTGCTTGTCTGTAAAGCTTTTGATTTCTCCTTCATATTTGAATGAGATACTTGCTGGGTACAGTAGTTTGGGCTATAGATTATTTTCTTTCATCACTTTAACTATGTCTTGCTATTCCGTTCTGGCCTGAAGAGAATCTATTGAAAGATCAGCTGTTATCCTTATGGGAATACCCTTGTGTGTTATTTGTTATTTTTCCCTTGATGCTTTTAATATTTTTTTCTTTGTATTTGATCTTTGTTAATTTTATTAATATGTGTCTTAGGGTGTTTCATCTTGTGTTTACCCTGTTTGGGACTCTCTGGGTTTCTTGGACTTGGGTGACTATTTCCTTCCCCATTTTAGGGAAGTTTTCAACTATTATCTCCTCAAGTATTTTCTCATGGTCTTTCTTTTTGTCTTCTTCTTCTGGGATTCCTATGATTCTAATGTTGGGGGGTTTAACATTGTCCAAGAGGTCTCTGAGGGTGTCCTCATTTCTTTTAATTCTTTTTTCTTTTTTCCCCTCTGTTTCATTTATTTCTACTATTCTGTCTTCTACCTCACTAATCCTATCTTCTGCCTGTTAGTCTACTGTTGATTCCCTCCAGAGTGTTTTTGATCTCATTTATTGCATTATTCATTATATATTGACTCTTTTTTATTTCTTCTAGGTCCTTGTTAAACCTTTCTTGCATCTTCTCGATCTTTGTCTCCAGGCTATTTGTCTGTAACTCCATTTTGTTTTCAAGATTTTGGGTCATTTTAACTATCATTTTTCAGAATTCTTTATCAGGTAGATTCCCTATTTCTTCCTCTTTGGTTTGGTTTGGTGGGCATTTATCCTGTTCCTTTACCTACTGGGTATTTCTCTGCCTTTTCATCTTGTTTATATTGCTGTGTTTTGGGTGACCTTTCCATATTCTGGCAGTTTGTGGTTCCTCTTTATTATGGAGGTTCCTCACTGTGGGTGGGGTTGGACGTGTAGCTTGTCAAGGTTTCCTGGTTAGGGAAGCTTGTGTCAGTGTTCTGGTGGGTGGAGCTGGATTTCTTCTCTCTGGAGTGCACTGATGTGTCCAGTAATGAGTTTTGAGATGTCAGTGGGTTTGTTGTGACTTTGGGCAGCCTGTATATTGAAGTTCAGGGTTATGTTCTTGTGTTGCTGGAGAATTTGTGTGGTATGTCTTTCTCTGGAGCTTGTTGGCCCTTGGGTGGTGCTTGGTTTCAGTGTAGGTATGGAGGCATTTGATGAGTTCCTATCGATTAATGTTCCCTGAAGTCAGGAGTTCTCTGGTGTTCTCAGGATTTGGACTTAAGCCTCCTGCCTCTGGTTTTCAGTCATATTCTTACAGTAGCCTCAAGACTTCTCCATCTATACAGTACTGATGTATAGATGATAAAACATCTAGGTTAATGATGTAAAGTTTCTCCACAGTGAGGGACACCTGGAGAGGTACACAGAGTTACAAGGAGAAGAGAAGAGGGAGGAGGGAGATAGAGGTGACCAGGAGGAGAAGGGGGGAATTGAAAGAAGAGAGCAATGTAGCCAGTAATCACTTTCCTATGTGCTCTCCACAGTCTGTACCCCTCAGAGATGTTCACGGAGTTATACAGAGAAGAGAGAGGGAGGAAGGAGAGAGAGGTGGCCAGGAGGATAAAAGGGGGAATCAAAAGAAGCGAGACAGCTCCAGCCAGTAATCAGTTCCCTAAGTGTTCTCCACAGCCCAGAACACACAAAGAGATTCACAGGGTTGGGTAGAGAAGAGAAGGGAGGGAGGAGATAGAGGCAACCTGGTGGCAAAAAGGTGAGTCCAAAGGGGGAGAGAGCAATCCAGCCAGTAATCTTGCTCCCAAGTAAAAATGGGTACTAAAGATTGGATTCTTAAAGGTACAAAATTGATAACAAATACCCAAAAGCAAAGATTAAAAATCTAGAGTAGAGATTAGATTCTCAAAAATACAATATTAAAGAAAAAAACAAAGTCACAAAAATTATAAAATATATATATATATATATGAAGTTTACTTTAAAAATAGGGTGTTTTTTTTTGCAAAGTAATAGTAAGTTATAAAAATGAAAATTAAAGGAGTAATAGAGGACTTAAAATTTTTTTTAAAAATTAAAAAAATGGTAATAGTAAAAATATATCTAGGACTTTCTCTGGTGGTGTTGTGGACAGTGTGGGGTCAGTTCATTTTCAGATAGTTTGTTGATCTGGCTTACACTTCTCAAGATCTATAGGCCCATTCCTATGTAGTCGATGCTAACTGCAGGGTTTTAATCTATTGCAACTGTCACTTCCAAAGCAGTTCCCTCTGTTTAGTTTCTGTTTGCAGGCCTCTTCAGTGTCTAATCTCCACCCTGACACAAGAGGGCAGTGGTGGTCACTTTTTTTAGGCTCACTTGTTCAGCTGTGCTGTGGGGAGGGAGGAACACTGCAAACAAATATCACTGGCGTCTGTGGGCTGTGCTCCCAGTGTCTCGGCCACAATGGGTTTGCCCCCGTTCACGGAGTGTGTGCTTTCCCAGTATATATTGCTCAGGCTCTAGGTTGCTCTGCTGGGAACTGTCTGAGGCCAGTCCTGGGTTGAGTGCACTTCCCAGGTCAAAGCTGTTCAGGTTCTCGGGTACTCCACAAAGCCGCAGACTTGATTGAGCCTGCGTTTTGTGCCCTTCCCCAGTCTGAGCAGCTCAGGTGACCAGGTGCTTGGGGAGCTGTGACTTATCGCCTCCCCCATCCCAGCCACTCGGTTTTCTGGGTGTACAACGGGTGCACCTTCTCAGGTGTGCCATGTGTCTCTGGGGAGCTGATCTCTGGCTGCGACCCTCCCGGTGGATGTTGACTGTCCGCAATCACACGGAGTCTTGGTTAACAATGAAGGCTGCTTGCAGTTAGGTAGATGATGCCTCTCTGGGGCCGTCAGTGCCCTCTTCTGGCTCTGGCTGCCCTCACCTGCCTGTCTCCAGCGGGGGATGGGCCGGTCTGCAGCCGGCTAGCTCTGCTCAGTCCTTTGTTCTCCTTTCAAAGACAATGGGCTGCCTTTCTGGGTGCCTGATATCCTCTGCCAGCATTCAGAAGTTGTTTTGTGGAATTTGCTCAGCGTTTAAATGTTCTTTCGATGAATTTGTAGGGGAGAAAGTGGTCTCCCCATCCTATTCTTCTGCCATCTTAGGACCGCCTTCTCAGTCAGGCTTTAAAAAAAATTTTTTTGGGGGCAGGAATATCACAGTAGTGATGGTCTTTTCACTGCCTCCAATAGGTGGTGCACAATTCCAGTTTGTTTTATTAACGGTGACATTTGCTTTGATCAGCCTTCCTTATTGTTGAAGTATTCTTTCCCCCTTTATAGTTAGTATTTTGTGGGAGGTATTTTGAGACTATTTGAATATTCCATCCTGCATCAAATGTTCACCCATCAGTTTTAGCATCCATTGATTATTCTTGTCTGAATCAATATTATTAAGTTGATTGTCAGATAGTGATTTTCTTATTTAGCTTATTCATTCTACATTCTACATTTATCAGTTGGTATTCTGCTATGAGGAAAAGCTTTCTCTTTTCCTTATAAATCAATCAGTTAACAGATTCATTCATTTATATTGGTGTGACCTCATGGATTCCTATTTTATTTATTGAGTTCTAATCTATTGAGTACATCATGAGAAGCGCTGGACTGGAAGAAGCACAATCTGGAATCAAGATTGCCAGGAAAAATATCAATAACCTCAGATATGCAGATGTCACCACCCTTATGGCAGAAAGTGAAGAGGAACTCAAAAGCCTCTTGATGAAAGTGAAAGAGGAGAGTGAAAAAGTTGGCTTAAAGCTCAACATTCAGAAAACGAAGATCATGGCATCCGGTCCCATCACTTCATGGGAAATAGATGGGGAAACAGTGGAAACAGTGTCAGACTTTATTTTTTGGGGCTCCAAAATCACTGCAGATGGTGATTGCAGCCATGAAATTAAAAGACGCTTACTCCTTGGAAGGAAAGTTATGACTAACCTAGATAGCATATTCAAAAGCAGAGACATTACTTTGCCAGCAAAGGTTCGTCTAGTCAAGGCTATGGTTTTTCCAGTAGTCATGTATGGATGTGAGAGTTGGACTGTGAAGAAAGCTGAGTGCCGAAGAATTGATGCTTTTGAACTGTGGTGTTGGAGAAGACTCTTGAAAGTCCCTTGGACTGCAAGGAGATCCAACCAGTCCATTCTAAAGGAGATCAGTCCTGGGTGTTCTTTGGAAGGAATGATGCTAAAGCTGAAACTCCAATACTTTGGCCACCTCATGCAAAGAGTTGACTCATTGGAAAATACCCTGATGCTGGGAGGGATTGGAGGCAGGAGGAGAAGGGGACGACAGAGGATGAGATGGCTGGATGGCATCACCTACTTGATGGACGTGAGTTTGAATGAACTCCAGGAGATGGTGATGGACAGGGAGGCCTGGCGTGCTGCAATTCATGGGGTCACAAAGAGTCAGACACGACTAAGCAACTGAACTGAACTGAATCTGTTGTCATCAGTATTTATCAAATCTGTTATCACATTGTCCCCAGTTTGACAGTATTTCCTTTGATCCACCCTGCCTAGGCTATGACATCCCACACCAGACTGTGCTAATGTCCTCATCATTCTGCTTGGCCCCACTCCAGGCGATTTCTTCTGCTCTCCTAGCCTTCCAAGAGTGCCTCCTGATCCCCAGTGGCTTCTTAATGGGCCACTGCCACCACCTAGCACCCTTGCGTAGACATCTGCCCTACTCCACTCAGGCTTCAGCAATCTGCACTGAGCAGTGAGGTCCCTCTCCTCCTGCTCTCCTTCTCAGCTATCCTGCCATCCCTATAGTGACCCTGACTCACAACTAGATTTCCTCCTCACTCTGCTCAGATCCTAATACCTCCCACTGCTGTCACTGTCCCTCCACACAGCTGCCTTCCTTACCCCCTCACCACAGGTGCCCCCCGCCCCCACCTTGGAAGCTCTCCAAAATTACCCTGCAGGACTCCCACACTCTGGAATCCCACCTACCTATCTTGCTCAGCACCTTCAATTAATGTTTAGACTGAATTATTCAGGAGAGATGGCAGGAAGACAGAGACTGTTGTGGGGCTGACCCATTTATAAGGCACAGTGGATAGATACCCAGGGCCCACGATACTTTTGGGGGCCTACCACATTGTTGTAGTCTTAATTTCATTTAAATTCAGAAGAAGTAATGAAAATAATAATAACCATGAGTATAATGGGCTTCCCAGGTGGGTCTAGTCTTAAAGAACCCACCTGCCAGTACAGGAGTCATAAGAGATGTGGGTTCAGTCCCTGGGTCAGGAAGATGCTCTGGAGAAGGGCATGGCAACCCACTCCAGTATTCTTGCCTAGAGAATCCCAGTGACAGAGGAGCCTGATAGGCTACAGTCCATAGGGTCACAGAGTTGGACAGGACTGAAGTGACTTAGCACACATTGCACACATGAGTATAATAATGAATCCAGTCCAAGTACGTTTGTGTTTATATTAACACAAGGTAAAACTTTTAATATTGTTTTATTGGAGGAAGGGACCCATGAAGACAAAAGTGCCTAGAACCCATAAGAGTTAGTGTGCGCCCCTCCGGTGTCTTAGCTTTGTAGGCCCAGCTCCTTGAAGAGTTTCTGTAACATATGTATTTAGTAATATGGTTGTGAAATTAGTGAATGAGTAAGTGGCCAATCAGTGGAGCTTATATTTCTTATGTTTCCCGTAACAGAAAAGACAAGAACAGAGTAAATAATATTCGTTAATGGCCTCTTTACTAGAATGCTTTTTTTTTACTCTAATAGTTCAAAGTTATCCATATATTCATCCATTCATTTAAATATTTCCTGAGTACCTACTATATACCAAGGTCCTGTTTCTTTTATGTGTGCCGGGCTGGGACTGAGAAATGTTTGCTTTAGTCTTAGGAAAGCAGAATGTGCCTATAATCCCTGAACTAACCAGCCAGTGTGGGAATGGAACTGGCCCCACTTCCTTTGCAGAGCTCTCTATTTAATGGGGCCCACAGGTTAAAAATATGTTAACATAATCCTCCAGGTCCAATAGTGCATATCTTTGCTCCATGCAGCCTTTTCTATGCCACTGAGATTAACTAACTCTTTTTTTCAGTATGAGTCGATAAGAAATGCACATGTCATCATAACTGGCTTAGTTCCTAATCCTGTTAGTTGCTATTTTTAACTTTATTTTTTCTTTGACCATGCTCTGTGGCTTGTGGGCTCTTAGTTCCCCAACCAGGGATTGAACTCTGGGCCCATAGGCAGTGAAAGTACTGACTCTTAACCACTTGACTTCCAGATAGTACCTGCTTTTTAAGCAGTAATAAAATCAAATCCAAGGCTCAGGCTGGGAACTTGGTCTTCTTGGTTAGGTATAATTTGAGACAGATGAGATGTTTGGACCCAGAATTGTTTACCATGTACTATTGAAACTTGAATTTAATGTAGTCTTCACATACCACAGAATATTCTTCTTTTTATTTTTTCAACTACTTAAATATGTAAAAAGCACTCAGTTCACAGGACATATAAAAACAGGCAGTAGGCTGGATAAATTTGGGCTAGTTTGACCCTGGAAGGGTTCAGAGAGTTTACCATCTACTGTTTTATTGAGGACATCCTTATTCTAGTCTCACTAATTTAAATATATCAAAAAATATATATATCATAGTTCACAGTGTATAAAGTAAGTTAAATTTTCCTCTGCACTTGGAAAACACAGTAAAAACATAAACATGATTGTATAAGTAATGCCTAATATACTTAAAATAATGTAGCACTTTCAAGTACCCTTGAGTACTTTGGCATAAAAGCTTCCATTAGCACTCTTACAATGTTCTAGGTCAGTGGTTTTCAAACTGACCCATGGCCAAATCCTGCCTGCTGCCTGTTTTTGTACAGCCTGTGAACCAATAATTTTTTGTTGTTGTACATATTCAAGTGGTTGAAAAAATAAAATGAAGGATATTCTGTGATAGGTGAAGACTATATTCAATTCAGGTTTTAATATCCATAAATAAAGTTTTATTGGACCCAGCCACACCTGTTTGCTTGCGTATTATCTGTAGCTGGTTTCTAATTATGAAGGCCAAGTTGAATAGTTGTATAGTCCACAAGATGTCTGCCATCTGAAACTTTACAGAAGGGAATCCCACCTCATCCCATTTTTTAAGTGTAAATGCTTTTTTTTAAGAGGTGAAATCATTTGCTGGTTGTTTATTTTTTGGTACAACCAGAAAATAGTGGGATATTGGATACGGGAGGCTTTGATTGTCTTGGGTGTCAGCTTAACATTCCATAGATGGGGGGTAGCTTTTATATCCTGTAACACAAAAGCATACTAAATGGCAGTTTGGAGTCAGTTGTGCATTTAAGGTCTTGAACACTTTAAATTACTTCTCTTCCCATATCGTTTTGGTAGAATTATTTCCTACAGCAAACCACTTTTTGATCTTGGCTCTCCTGGTCAGAATTTTGTGCACTATACTATAACATCTTTGGTCGTGGTAGTCCAGTTTTCCTAGTAACTTGGTTAATGTGCTGTGAACGATTGACAGTTTGGGTATGTAGTGTATATGATATTAAATTGTGAATCAGTGGGACTTATGATGTAACAACGTATCAATATTTGAAGATATTGGTACTTGATATCCTGTTAAGGAAAGTTTGCTCCAAATTTTAAGCTGGAAAGTCACTGGAATAACTGTTAAGAATCACAACTACATGATATTTTAGATTTCTGGTACATATGTGAAGAATTGTGTACAAATTGAAATGTCTGTGTAGTGATCCTCAAAACAACCAATAAAATCTCAGTTATAAAAGAAAAAAAAAAAGAGTTTGCCTCTTTATGTTCTAGGTATTTGGGATACATCAGTGAACAAAATAAAGATCTTTGTATAAGTGGAGGACATCGCTGCTGGTTGACCCAAGAGCTAGACCTCGACAATTGAAAGCGCCTTACTTCCTGCCCTGTACTTGGAATATTTTGGGTTGACCAAAAAGCTTGTTTAGGTTTTTGTAACATTTTACAGAAAAATCTGAACAAACTTTTTGGCCACCCCAATATGTTCTACCCACACCATCCCATAGTTAAGGCCATTTCAAAGATGAAGCCTTAAAAATGTAAGGTTTTTTAAGACCATCTGTCTGAATTGTGTATGTGGCTGAACCCCATTAAACCTCTATGTAAACTTTGAAAGTTCTGGTACTGTGAGTTGACATTGGGTTAGAATTCCTTATCACCTGACTCGCATAAGCACCTGCTCAGACTGGTATACTGTAGAGTGGTGTTATTGGTTATAAGGAATTAATGTTAGCTCAGCATGTGTGGCCAACATTCCCCAAAGATTTGGGGGTATTTTTCAGGTAAATGGCTTGCAGCCCACTTGAGCAAAGTCATGAAATTGAAAGGTTTTGATACTAGAGTATTCTGGCTTATATAAAGTATTTGTTTGTAAAATTCATATTTTTCTGTCTTTGTAATAAGAGTCACTCAAAACTCTAAATTTTATCCTTGGAAACCCCATGGTCTATATGTCAGAGTTAGGCATCTCTGAGCATCAGGCCACTGATTACTATATCAGATCAGATCAGCCGCTCAGTCGTGTCCGACTCTTTGCAACCCCACGAATCACAGCACGCCAGGCCTCCCTGTCCATCACCAACTCCCGGAGTTCACTCAGACTCACGTCCATCGAGTCAGTGATGCCATCCAGCCATCTCGTCCTCTGTCGTCCCCTTCTCCTCTTGCCCCAATCCCTCCCAGCATCAGAGTCTTTTCCAATGAGTCAACTCTTCGCATGAGGTGGCCAAAGTACTGGAGTTTCAGCTTTAGCATCATTCCTTCCAAAGAAATCCCAGGGCTGATCTCCTTCAGAATGGTCTGGTTGGATCTCCTTGCAGTCCAAGGGACTCTCAAGAGTCTTCTCCAACACCACAGTTCAAAAGCATCAATTCTTCGGCGCTCAGCCTTCTTCACAGTCCAACTCTCACATCCATACATGACCACAGGAAAAACCATAGCCTTGACTAGACGGACCTTTGTTGGCAAAGTAATGTCTCTGCTTTTGAATATGCTATCTAGGTTGGTCATAATTTTCCTTCCAAGGAGTAAGCGTCTTTTAATTTCATGGCTGCAGTCACCATCTGCAGTGATTTTGGAGCCCAGAAAAATAAAGTCTGACACTGTTTCCACTGTTTCCCCATCTATTTCCCATGAAGTGGTGGGACTGGATGCCATGATCTTCGTTTTCTGAATGTTGAGCTTTAAGCCAACTTTTTCACTCTGCACTTTCACTTTCATCAAGAGGCTTTTGAGTTCCTCTTCACTTTCTGCCATATGGTAATTGATAATCATCCTCACTTTATTTAGGGGTTGGTTTAGACATTCCAGCTGGGTCACTAGGATGGAATGGGTTAGACTGAGGTAGAACAAGGAGGAGAAGCTGTCAGAATTGTAGGGAGAGGGAGATAAAACTTGGCTTTCTAGTGTGGTGGGAAGGGAAAAGATGAACTACCAGTTCAAGTTCAAGAATGAACAAGGTCATAGTAGATTTATGAGAAGTAATTCTCAGGATATAGATCTGAGATGGTATAGGAGATTTTTTTTTTTTTTGCTTTCTAAGGAAGATGGAAAAATGGGAAAGCCTTAGATATGTTGAACATCTAGATGAATTTTTATATGTTCATTTAGAAAAGGAACCAGACAGAGACGTAATCTGGAGTGGACTGGAGGGAGGGAGGGAGGGAGGAGGCACAGGAGAAAGAGAGAGAGAAAATGAGGGAGGGAGAAAAAGCTGAGGCTGGGGATATGTAAACAAGGAGGGAGAAAAAGTGGCCTGTAAAACCAGGTGCTGTGCAAGGGAAGGCTAGAGGAAGAAGCCTCTGATGGCCAGACTGCCTGGAAGGCTGAGAAGAGAAATGTTGGATATAGATTTTTGACATTGGCTGTGATTATGTACTCTTTAGTAGTCAAGGGAAGAGGAAAACATGACTAATTCTACAATTTACAGTTTTTCATAAGAGAGGAATGTGTAAATTAGGTTGATAATAATAACTTTGACAAGGGAGCCTGCCTTTCCATTGTCTTACAGAGTTGGAGAAATATGGTGATTTGTATATGAGAAGAGAAATAATTTGGAGGATAAATTTGGTTTTGTCTTTAGGTGACTTAACCTTGATCAGTAAAGTGTGATGAAGACTTCTGTTTCTAGCAGTATGGTGGACTAGAGTATCTGGTACCTTTTCCAATGCAAAAAAAAAATCTAGAAATGCTGGACAAACTACAACAGGCATTCTTTTCAATGCATACTTACAAGAATTTGCAAGAAAAGAGGGGCAATTCCCAGGGCCAAAACTCAAGGGTAAAATGTAAACTAGAAAGGGTTTGTAGGTCTCAGTAACCCATGTGCTTAGTTTTTGATGGCCTTACAAGATCAGGAGACATGGCCTTATGTCTCCTAGAGATGACATTGAGATCTTTGTGCACAAAGCAGATACCTGCAGTGGCAGCAACAGTGAACAGGTGGACTAGAAAATAACTTTTTTCGTCCAGTACCAACTGAAAAAAAGTGTTTCATGATGAATGGTACATACAGGATTATTCTTACATGGTTTAGGGGTTCAAATTTATGTTTCCCACATACTTTAGTAAAAATCAAACCAATAAATTACCATAAAAGTGAATCCTTTGATACCTGGTAGAAGCAAATTGCTAAATTTGTCTGGAAGGACATACCCTCAATCCATGTCCTGCAAGACAAATCACAGGAGTTAATTCCCAGGAACTTCAGATACCAGAATTATTCAAATTTCTAAAGTAAACATGTGCAATTGAGTAAATAAACCAATGAGAGAATAAAAATATAAAAGAGAAACAGGGCCTTACAAACAGAAGAGATTAGCCATTTGAAAAAAAATCAAATAGAGTTTTCTGAACAATATAGAGTAATTGATAGTAAACTCATTGGAGAGAAATCAGCTGATAGACTTATGGGAGTTCTCTTATAATAGCACAAGGAGCTATATTCAATATCCTGTGATAAACCATAATGGAAAAAAATGTAAAAATGGATGTATGTATTTATATAACTGAATCACTTTGCTGGGCAGCAGAAATTAACACAATATTGTAAATCAACTATAATAAAAAATCTCAATGGAAGGGTTAAATTTCAGATTATATGCAGATTAAGGAAAAAATAGAAACTTTAAGTTAGAAATAATTAAGAATGTACCAGAGACAGTTAAAGAAGGATATTTTCTTTGGCTAGATTTCATACACGTCTTTGGGTTACATTCTGGTTATGTTGGCATTGTTACTACACCCCTGAAGAGAAGAAAGTGACTTAGTGTTCTAATTATTTAGAACTGTCTCATCGCTTCTCGGCCTTTTGGCTAAGATCAAGTGTAGAACTGTCTTACCAGCTCAAAGATAAGGTGATATTAAAAATATTAAAAATGGAAATTTTCTTATAATCATAGATATGATATACATTTTTCTCACCCTGTCATTGGCAGATGGGCATCCAAAGAAAAGTGTGTGTGGCTTTGAAAGACTCAGTAATTTCTGGAAGAGTAGACACACAATGTGTTTCCAAGGACATGGAGAAGGAAGAGTTGAAAAGTGTGATGAAATGATGGTAACTACTTTTCCTCATTTCAGAATTCTCGGTCAGTGTGCATAATAAACTGCTGTTTATAAAAAGAAAAAAATACATGATACATTTACTTACATACACATGTAACACATAGGAAACTATCAAGAGGGGTTGCCTCTGGTCAGGGAAACTGGTGACTGGAGGAATAAATAGGTAAGGGGAAGAGACTTATTTGTATGTGTATATTAGTGATCCCCAAACTTTTTAGTTTGGGACTCCTTTAATATTTTGAAATTACTAAAGTTACCAAAGAGTTTTTGTTTATTTGAGCAATACATTTATTGAAGAGATTATCCTTTCCCCATTGTATATTCTTGGTTCCATTGTTGTATTAGTTGGCTATATATGGGTGAGTTTATATCTGGGGTCTCTATTCAGTTCCATCATTTCAGTGTGTCTGCTTTTATGCCAGTACCATGCTGTTTTGATTACTGTCAACAGAAAACCAGCAAGGGAATATGGACCTTAAACAACATATAGAAAAATTTCTAATATTTTCTATATTAGAAAATATAGACTTAACAGACCTATGCAGAACATTCTGTTCAAAAGCAACAGAATACACATTCTTAAGCACACATGGAATGTATTTCAGGGTAGATCATATGTTAAGCTATAAAACAAGCTGTACTAGATTTAAGGTGATTGACTCATATAATTATCTTTTCCAACCACAATGGTATGAAACCAGAAAATAATTACAAGAAGAAAAATGGAAAATTCACAGATATGTAGAGATTAAACAACATACTACTGAACAACTAATGAGTCAAAGGAGAAATCAAAAGGGAAATTAAAAAGTACCTTGAAAAAATGGAAACACAACATACCAAAAATTATGGAATGCAGCAAAAGCAATTCTAAAGGGAAATTCAGAGTGATAAATTTTTTATTAAGAAATTTGAATGATCTCAAATAAACAAGTTTTACACCTCAAGGAACTATAGAAAGAAGAAATGAACCCTAAAGTTGGTAGAAGGAAGGAAATTGTAAAGATCAAAGTGAAGTCGCTCAGTCATGTCTAACTCTTTGTGACCCCATGGACTGTAGCCCCCCAGGGTCCTCCATCCATGGAATTTTCTAGGCAAGAGTACTGGAATGGGTTTCCATTTCCTTCTCCAGGGGATCCTCTTGACCCAGGGACTGAACCTGGGTGTCCTGCATCACAGGCAGATGCTTTACCTTCTGAGCCACCTGGGAATCCCTAATAAATGAAATAGGGACTAGAAAAGAGCAATGAAATGAAGAACAATTAAAAAAAAAACACCCCCAATATACAAACCTTTAGCTAAGAAAACAAAGTATATAAACTGTCACCAAAATAAGAGAGGACTCAAATAAAATCAGAATTGAAAGAGGAGATGTTCCAATAGGTACTATAGAAATACAAAAAATTATGAGACTACATAGACTGGTTCCAAATAGGAAAAGGAGTACATCAAGGCTGTATATTGTCACCCTGCTTATTTAACTTATATGCAGAGTACATCATGAGAAACGCTGGGCTGGAAGAAGCACAAGCTGGAATCAAGATTGCCGGGAGAAATATCAATAATCTCAGATATGTAGATGACACCACCCTTATGGCAGAAAGTGAAGAGGAACTCAAAAGCCTCTTGATGAAAGTGAAAGTGGAGAGTGAAAAAGTTGGCTTAAAGCTCAACATTCAGAAAAAGAAGATCATGGCATCCAGTCCCATCACTTCATGGGAAATAGATGGGGAAACAGTGGAAACAGTGTCAGACTTTATTTTTCTGGGCTCCAAAATCACTGCAGATGGTGATTGCAGCCATGAAATTAAAAGTCGCTTACTCCTTGGAAGGAAAGTTATGTCCAACCTAGATAGCATTTTCAAAAGCAGAAACATTACTTTGCCAACAAAGGTTCATCTAGTCAAGGCTATGGTTTTTCCTGTGGTCATGTATGGATGTGAGAGTTGGACTGTGAAGAAGGCTGAGCGCTGAAGAATTGATGCTTTTGAACTGTGGTGTTGGAGAAGACTCTTGAGAGTCCCTTGGACTGCAAGGAGATCCAACCAGTCCATTCTGAAGGAGATCAGCCCTGGGATTTCTTTGGAAAGAATGATGCTAAAGCTGAAACTCCAGTACTTTGGCCACCTCATGTGAAGAGTTGACTCATTGGAAAAGACTCTGATGCTGGGAGGGATTGGGGGCAGGAGGAGAAGGGGACGACAGAGGATGAGATGGCTGGATGGCATCACTGACTTGATGGATATGAGTCTGAGTGAACTCCGGGAGTTGGTGATGGACAGGGAAGCCTGGCGTGCTGCGATTCATGGGGTTGCAAAGAGTCAGACACGACTGAGCGACTGAACTGAACTAAACTGATGACCAATTGTGTGCCAATAAATTGGACAACCTAGAAGAAATAGATAAATTCCTAGTAACATACAATTTTCCAAGACTGAATCATGAAGAAATAGAAAATTTGAACAGACTAATAATGAATAAGGAAATGGACTCAGTAATCATGAGCCTCCTGACAAAGAAAAGACTAGATGCCTTCACACTCGAGGATGCCCAGCTCAAGGTGAGTGACCACACCATTGTTGTTATCTGTGTCATTGAGACCTTTTTTGTATAGTTCTTCTGTGTATTCTTGCCATCTCTTCTGCTTATGTTAGGTCCTTATTGTTTCTGTCCTTTATCATGCCCATCCTTGCATGAATGTTCCCTTGATATCTCCAGTTTTCTTGAAGATATCTCTAGTCTTTCCTATTCTATTGTTTTCCTCTATTTCTTTGCATTGTTCATTTAAGAAGGCCTTTTTATCTATCCTTGCTATTCGCTGAAACTCTGCATTCAGTTGAATATATCTTTCCCATTCTCCCTTGCGTTTTTTCTCTCTTCTTTCCTCAGCTATTTGTAAAGCCTCCTCAGACAACCACTTTGTCTTCTTGCATTTCTTTTTCTTTGGGATGGTTTTGGCTACTGTCTCCTATACAATGTAATGAAGTTCGCATATAGTTCTTCAGGCACTCTGTCTACCAGAGCTAATCCTTTAAATCTCTTGATTACCTCCACTGTAGAATCATAAAGAGTTTAATTTAGGTCATACCTGAATGGCCTAGTGGTTTTTCCTACTTTCTTCAACTTAAGCCTGAATTTTGCAATAAGGAACTCATGATCTGATCCACAGTCAGCTCCAGGTCTAGGATCCTTTGGACTGCAAGAAGATCAAACCAGTCAATCCTAAAGGAAATCAACCCTGAATATTCATTGAAAGAACGGTTGCTAAAGCTGAAGCTCCAATAATTTGGCCACCTGATGTGAAGAGCCAACTCATTGAAAAAGACCCAGGTGATGGGAAAGATTGAAGGCAAAAGGATAAAAGGGGTAGTGAAGGATAAAATGTTAGATAGCATCACTGACTCAATGGACATGAACCTGAGCAAACTCCAGGAGTTAGTGGAGGACAGAGGAGCCTGGAATGCTATGGTCCATGGGATTAAAATAATTGTAAATGACTTAGCCACTGAACAACAACAACAAATGACTTCAGTGGTGAATTCTACCAAACATTTAAAGAATTAATATCAATTCTCAAACTCTTCTGAAAAATTGAAGAGCATAGAATACTTTCAAACATTTTACAAGACAAGGATTACCTGGTTACCAAAACCAGCCAAAAACACCACGAGAAGACAAAATTGTAGCTCAGTATCTCTGATGAACATAAATGCTAAATACTCAACAAAATATTTAGCAAATAAAATTCAGTAATACATTAAAAGGATCATATAGCATGATCAAATGGAATTTATTCCAGGTATACAAGGATAACTCACCAACTGTGAATCAATCAATATGATAAACCACATTAACAAAATAAAGGATAAAATATGATCATCTCAAGATGTAGAAAAAATATTTGACAAAACCAGCATCCAGTTATGATAAAACTTTTAAGTGTGGGTATAGAGGGAACATATCTCAACATAATAAAGCCATATATGAAAAGTCCATAGTTCCTTTAAGCTTGGGAACAAGACAAGGATATTGACTCTTACTGCTTTTATTCAACATAGTATTGGTAGTCCTAGGAAGGGCAATTAGGCAAAAATAAATAAACAGAAGGCATCAATCAGAAAAGAAGAAATAAAACAGTAAATATTTGCAAATGACATATTATAGATAGAAAACACTAAGGACTTCACCAAAAAATTATCAGAACTAATAACAAATTCACTAAAATTGCAGAATATAAAATCAATTTACAAAAGTCTGCTGCATTTCTATTCAGTAAAATGAACTATCAGAGAAATTAAGAAATCAATTTCATTTACAAATACAGCCAAAAATTAAAAAATTTAGGAATAGATTGAAAGATCTGTATAGAGAAAAGTATAAGATATTGATGAAAGGAATCAAAGAAAATACAAATGAAAGATATTTCATGCTTATGGGTTAGAAAAGTAATAGTGTTAAAATATCTGAAGTACTATAGATTAAATTCAATCCCTATAAAATACCCAATAATATTTTTCACAAAAATAGAATTAACAATCCTAAAATTTGTATAGAACCACAGAAAACCCCAAATAGCCAAAGAAAGCGTGTGAAAGAAGAACAAAACAGGGGACAACAGGATTCCTAATTTCAAACTGTATTACAAAACTGGTAATCCAAACAGCATTGTATTGGCATAAAAACAAACACAAAGACCATTGTTAGAAATCCCAGGCAGATATACATGTCAGACAGATAGAAATTCAGATATATATATCAATTAATTTATGACAAAGGAGCAAAGAATACAATGGGGAAATGATAGTCTCATATATATGTATGACTATACATATATAAAATGGAATATTACTCAGCCAAAAAAGGAAGGAGATTTTGCCATTTGTATGGTCTCACTTATTTGTAGAATAAACCTCCCACACCCACCTACACCTGCCCCCGGCGCAACGCTCAGACTCATAGATACAGAGAATATAGATTGGTGGTTTCCAGATGTAGGGTGGTGGTAGGTGAAATGGATGAAGGTGGTAAAAGGTACAAACTTCTGTTTATTAAATAAATAAGTTTTGGAGATGTAAAGTACATGATGGTGACTATAGTTAATAAATACTGTATTGTATATTTGAAAATTCCTAGAGAATATATCTTAAAAGTTCTCATCACAAGAAAAAATGTGTAAATATTCTTGGTGATAGATGTTAACTAGACTTATTGTGGTGATCACTTCACAATATATACAAATATTGAATCATTTATGTTGTGCCCTTGAAACTTATTATATGTCAATTACATATTAATAAAAAATAAGAAAGCAAATTCTAAAAAAGAAA
Organism: Bos indicus; assembly: GCF_029378745.1. Taxonomy (NCBI): domain Eukaryota; kingdom Metazoa; phylum Chordata; class Mammalia; order Artiodactyla; family Bovidae; genus Bos; species Bos indicus. Next base: position 55,626,970 of record NC_091775.1, on the reverse strand, counting down.
AAAAGAGTAGCTGGCTAGAAAACAGGAAAATGTAGGAAAATAGTATTATAGAAACATATAATTAATAAAAAGTTATTTTCTGGATTATGTCATTGTATTTTTTGGCCTTCTTTTACTTTTTTTAAAGTAATTGCTCTTATTTTTCTTAATAAATATTCACTTTTTACCTGATTTTATAGTCATATTTTAAAAATTCTTTTTCTTAAATGAGACCTCTCCTGTATAAGCTTTGGGCCCCACGTAACCTGATTCCAGCCTTGCCTGTTTGGTATAGAATGTGGATCTCCTGGAAAAACTAGTGATATGATTAGTGATGCAGTATTCCCATTTCCCTACATTTTTTTTTCAATTTTTAAAATAAATATATATAATTTATTGAAGTACAATTGAAATGTTTCAGGTACACAGCAAGATGATTGTTATAAAAATACACATATATTATTTTTGAAGTTATTTTCCATCATAAGTTCTTATAAGATATTGACTATAGATATCCCTTATAAGATATTCCCTATGCTATGCAGTAAACCTTGTTGCATATCTATTTTTTAATTAGAAATCTAGCATTCTATTCATACTAGATCAAACAAGTGGAATCAAAATGTCATAATTTTTTTAATTAGGCAAAAACTTATAAGTTTTGTAAAAGATATATATATATTATACATATTTTTATATATGTATACAAAAGCTTTTCTACTACACTTGATAAAGGCTTAAAAGAACATCAAAAAAAGAGAAGAGATGGAAAAATTGGAGAACATAAAAAATTAAGCACTGCATATGAAATAAAGTGAAACAAACTAGATAAAAGTAAAAGGTCATCATATAGTCTAGTTTTTAAACATAACAGCTCATTAGAAACATATCTGGAGCACTGGGGAGAAAAGCAATACCTGAGCATTTGTATTTTTCAAAAAATTTCAAGATAATTCTGATATGCATCTGGATTTTAAAAAGTGATTACAGGTTTTTCTATTAGATCCTAGTTTTGGTGATAATGGGCTTCCCTGATAGCTCCTAGAAGCTATATACCTGCATAACTTATCTCCTCAAAGCTAAGAGAGGCAGTGCACTAAGTCGTGTCCGACTCTTGCGACCCCATGGACTGTAGCCTGCCAGGCTCCTCTGTCTATGGGATTCTCCAGGCAAGAATACTGGAGTGGGTTGCCATTTTCTTCTCCAGGGGATCTTCTGACCCAGGAATCGAACCCAGGTCTCCAGCATTGCAGGCAGATTCTTTACCGATTGGGGTTGGCGAGGGGGGTGTAAGAACAAGAAAGCAAATAGAACAGGGTGGACAAAGAGTGGAATGATTAATGGGGGCTCTAACTGGATCCATTTGGTCATGGCTCCCTGGCCCTCGCAGGCTCTCAACAATCACATGAGATTTTAGGAATGCACCACACAGAATTGATTAGTGAAAGGATATACCACATAGAACTGATTTGTTAAATATCACCCCTCCCTTACCCTCTGCCTCCAACATAGTCCCTAGAGTACTACAGGCAGGGAAGACCTAAACTATTGGGAGGAATCCCTAACACTTTTCCAGAGTAGAATTCGATTAAGTCCAAAAAGGGTCCTTCTTTTAAGGGCTTTGGGAAACTAGACACTGCAATTTTATTAGTATTGGCGACATTTGTTTGGAGCAAATTCAGCTCCAGGAGCTGCACGGTTGAATGCAGGAGGGGTTCCACCAATTGCCCCAATTCTTTCCATTGTAGCAGCTTGGCCAAAGCATTCAGTTGTTGGTGGGGTCAATCCCAAGGTCCCATCTGGCATCATAGTGGCTGGTCCTGGAGGACCTGGGGTACCAGCTGGCACAGGAACAGGGGACATAGCGCCTCTGTTGTTTATGCCCATAGCACCTCCCATCGCCATCTGACCCATCCGTATCTCTTGCTTTCTCGCATCAGGGAAGGTTCCCTTGAATCCTTCCTGCTGTCGTCGCATCATTTCTTCTTCAAAGCTAAGCATTGTGCCTTAAAATATTTTTCCTGTGTCACTTAAGTTGACGGATTAATATAGATTCAACCTTGTAAGATGTATATCTTTTCCTTTCCAGACACAAAACCACTTATCTATAGGAAGCAGAAAGTCGGGGGCAAGGGGAGCGAAGCTTTCACATTGCACTAATGCAGCAGTATTCAAATACAGTGTGATTGTGTTTTTTTCTGGACAAATCTCTAGTAGCTCAGCTGGTAAAGAATCTGTCTGGAATGTAGGAGACCCTAGTTCAATTCCTGGGTGGGGAAGATCCACTGGAGAAGGATTAGGCTACACACTCCTGTATTGGGCTTCCTTGGTGGCTCAGCTGGTAAAGAATCTGCCTGCAATGTGGGAGACCAGGGTTCAATCCCTGGGTTGGGAAGATTCCCTGGAGAAGGGAAAGGCTACCCACTCAAATATTCTGGCCTGGAGAATTCCATTGACTGTATTGTCCATGGGGTCACAAAGAGAAGGGTTTGGCTACCCACTCCAGTATTCTTCAGCTTCCCTGGTGGCTCAGCCAGTAAAGAATCTGCCTGCAACGTGGGAGACCTGGATTAGGAAGATCCCCTGGAGAAGGGGACACGACTGAGCACCTTTCACTTTTAATTTCACTTTCGCTTTTGACTCTCAGTTCAGTTCAGATTGCATACTCAGTTCAATCACTCAGTCATGTCTGACTTTTTGCAACCCCATGGACTGCAGCATGCCAGGCTTCTCTGTCCATCACCAACTCCTGGAGTTTACTCAAACTCATGATCATTGAGTCAGTGATGCCATCCAACCATCTCATCCTCTGTCATCCCCTTCTCCTCCCTCCTTCAATCTTTCCCAGCATCAGGGTCTTTTCAAATGAGTCAGCTCTTCGCATCAGGTGGCCAAAGTATTGGAGTTTCAGCTTCAACATCAGTCCTTCCAGTGAATATTCAGGACTGATTTCCTTTAAGATGGCCTGGTTGGATCTCCTTGCAGTCCAAGGGACTCTCAAGAGTCTTCTCCAACACCACAGTTCAAAAGCATCAATTCTTCGGTGCTCAGCTTTCTTTATAGTCCAACTCTCATATCCATGCATGACCACTGGAAAAACCATAGCCTCGACTAGACAGACCTTTGCTGGCAAAGTAATGTCTCTGCTTTTGAAAATGCTATCTAGGTTGGTCATAACTTTCCTTCCAAGGAGTAAGCGTCTTTTAATTTCATGGCTGCAGTTACCATCTGCAGTGATTTTGGAGCCCCCCAAAATAAAGTCTGCTACTGTTTCCCCATCTATTTGCCATGAAGTAATGAAGAAGGCTGAGCACCGAAGAATTGATGCTTTTGAACTGTGGTGTTGGAGAAAACTCTTGAGAGTCCCTTGGACTGCAAGGAGATCCAACCAGTCCATTCTGAAGGAGATCAGCCCTGGGATTTCTTTGGAAGGAATGATGCTAAAGCTGAAACTCCAGTACTTTGGCCACCTCATGCGAAGAGTTGACTCATTGGAAAATACTGATGCTGGGAGGGACTGGGGGCAGGAGGAGAAGGGGACGACAGAAGATGAGATGGCTGGATGGCATCACTGACTCGATGGGTGTGAGTTTGAGTGAACTCCGGGAGTGGGTGATGGACAGGGAGGCCTGGCGTGCTGTGATTCATGGGGTCGCAAAGAGTCGGACACGACTGAGCGACTGAAGTGAACTGAACTGGACTGAATGGGACCAGATGCCATGATCTTAGTTTTCTGAATGTTGAGCTTTAAGCCAACTTTTTCACTCTCCTCTTTCACTTTCATCAAGAGGCTCTTTAGTTCTTTTTCACTTTCTGCCCTAAGGGTGGTGTCATCTGCATATCTGAGGTTATTGATATTTCTCCTGACAATATTGATTCCAGTTTGTGCTTCATCTAGCCCAGCGTTTCTCATGATGTACTCTGCATATAAGTTAAATAAGCAGGGTGACAAGATACAGCCTTGACATACTCCTTTTTCTATTTGGAACCAGTCTGTTGTTCCATGTCCAGTTCTAACTGTTGCTTCCTGACCTGCATACAGATTTGTCAAGAGGCTGACAAAAAAAAAAAAAAAAAAAAAACCCTGGTTTTGTTTTGCTGTAGGCACATTTTTCTTTGTTCTCATTTAATGATCATTAGAAAGAGTCACTGGATTAACTGAGACTGCCTCTATATGACTTTTTGAATCAAAGGGCTCCAGATTAGTTTCTCTCTCTTTAAAAGTACATTGAAAAAAGTACTTGCAGCCATAAAAAGCAGAAATGTTCCAAGGAGAGAGACTGAACCAACTCTTTGAAGAGCTATCTCTATTTCTATATGTGGCTTTGTCAATAATTCAGTGGCAGTGATCCTGATGAAGTCCTAAGTGAACATTGACAGTTTGTATTAAAGCTTTCAAAATTTATTTTAGTTTTGTGAGTTAGCTAAATTTAAAAAGTAATTTTAAATTACTAATTTAAAAGTACATACTCTCTTCCCTGCCATTTTCTAATAATACATTTGATCTCTAGATGTTGAAGTTAGAAATAATTTTCTCTGGGAAATAAAACTAACAGTGTGCATTACAACATGAAAAACACACAAGTATAAAAGTGAGGCTGATAGAAATTTTAAATCTCTGCCAGACATGAACTTTGGACTAAAAGAGAAGGAAGCCAAATGATATTGTTGAAGCACCTAATATTCTAAGTTATCATTGTAGATGTTTTCCCTTATATTATCTCATTATATTTTTTAACCTTAAAAAGTAGGTTTTATTCTCTGTCTCTGTCTCTGTCTCTGTCTCTGTCTCTCTCTCTCTCTCTCTCTCTCTCTCTCCGTGTTTCTCTCTTTACAAATAAAGAAAGCCAGGTTTACAGAATTGAGATAGTTTTCTCAGGGTCCCAGATATCTAGATGCAAAGCTGGAATACAGGACCCTTTGACTTAGAAGCTCTTGCACTTTTCTCCAATGTCTGCTTATGTCAGGGGGATAGAACTATTACATTCTTAGCTATTGTTACAGAATATGTGGAGCAGTAATTTAAAATGTAAAGTTGTAACATACAGTTTACATTGGAAGCAAAAAGCTGTGAAATGTCTTGTGTCTTACATTCTGTGTATTTATGCAACTGATTAGTCTGTTATTGACTTCTCTCCAGCCAGTTTGCATCTGTAATCCACAAAGATCTGAGCAGCTGCCCCCTCAGTCTCTCTGTATTATCACAGTTTGGTTTAAATAAACTAGATAGTAACAATGAAAAAGTCCTGCATGTTCAGCTATACAATAGTACCATCAAATATTACTTCAGTACAGTAGTACTATAGCCTTGCTTTGTATAGTCTTTGTATAGTCTTATACCTATATATGGAGAAGGCAATGGCACCCCACTTCAGTACTCTCGCCTGGAAAATCCCATGGACGGAGGAGCCTGGTGGGCTGCAGTCCATGGGGTCGCTGAGTCGGACATGACTGAGCAACTTCACTTTGACTTTTCACTTGCATGCATTGGAGAAGGAAATGGCAACCCACTCCAGTGTTCTTGCCTGGAGAATCCCAGGGACAGCAGAGCCTTGTGGGCTGCCGTCTGTGGGGTTGCACAGAGTCGGACACGACTGAAGTGACTTAGCAGCAGCAGCAGCATACCTATATATGACTTTATTTGTTTGGGCTCCAAAATCACTGCAGATGGTGATTGCAGCCATGAAATTAAAAGAGGCTTACTCCTTGGAAGGAAAGTTATCATCAACCTAGATAGCATATTCAAAAGCAGAGACATTACTTTGCCAAGAAAGGTCTGTCTAGTCGAGGCTATGGTTTTTCCAGTGGTCATGTATGGATGTGAGAGTTGGACTGTGAAGAAAGCTGAAGGCTGAAGAATTGATGCTTTTGAACTGTGGTGTTGGAGAAGACTCTTGAGAGTCCCTTGGACTGCAAAGAGATCCAACCAGTCCATCCTAAAGGAGATCAGTTCTGGGTGTTCATTGGACGGACTAATGCTGAAGCTGAAAGTCCAATACTTTGGCCACCTCATGCAAAGAGTTGACTCATTGGAAAAGACGCTGATGCTGGGAGGGATTGGGAGCAGGAGGAGAAGGGGACGACAGAGGATGAGATGGTTGGATGGCATCACCGACTCGATGGACATGAGTTTGGGTAAATAAACTTCAGGAGTTGGTGATGGACAGGGAGGCCTGGTGTGCTGCGATTCATGGGGTCACAAAGAGTCGGACACTACTGAGCGACTGAACTGAACTGAACTGAACTGATACCTATACATCTTATAGTCTTTGTATAGTCTTATACCTATATATCTTAGAGGGCAGAGATCTTGATTATCTAGTCTTTTTCTTATCAGTTCTTATCACAGTTATAGAGTACAGGCTCCAGGCACATGGACTTCAGTAGTTGTAGCATGTGGGCTCAGTAGTTGTGTTGTGCAGCTCCAGGGTGTGGGGGCTTCAGTAGCTCCAGCATACAGGTTCAGTAGTTGGAGCTTATGTGCCCTAGAGTATATGGGCTTCAGTAGTTGTGGCTCATGGGCTTAACATTTAGAAACCAAATGTGTTATGAGGAAATCGGAGGGAAGAGAGTAGGTACCAAATTACTTTTCATATTTAGCTAACTCACAAAAACTAAAATAAATTTGGAAAGTTTTATAAAAACTCTCAATGTTCACTTAGGACTTCATCACAATCACTGACACGTTTCCACTGAATCATTGGCAATCACTATCACAGGGAGTGAAATTTAGAAAAAGTTCAATAAAAGGCTGCTAAAATGGATGAATGAATTAGACTTGGTGATTATAATAACTTTTCCAAAGAAGCTCCTCATTTAAGAATTCCTATTTTTCTTTTCTTTTTTTGTGTAAAATAATTCATTTGTGTAAAATATTTTAATTGGAGGCTAATTACTTTACAATATTGTAGTGGTTTTTGGCATACATTCACATGAATCAGCCGTGGGTGTACATGTGTCCCCCATCCTGAACCCCTCTCCTACCTGCCTCCCCATCCCATCCCTCAGGCTTGTACCAGTGCACCAGCCCTGAGTGCCCTGTCTCATGCATTGAACCTGGACTGGCAATCTATATCACATATGGTCATATACATGTTTCAGTGATATTCTCTCAAATCATCCCATCCTCGCCTTCTCCCACAAGAGTCCAAAAGTCTGTTCTTTACATCTGTGTCTCTTTATCTGTCTTGCATATAGGGTCATTGTTACCATCTTTATAAATTCCATATATATGCATTATTATACAGTATTGGTGTTTTTCTTTCTGACTTACTTCACTCTGTTTAATAGGCTCCAGTTTCATCCAACTCATTAGAACTGATTCAAATGCATTCTTTTCTGTAGCTGAGTAATAGTCCATTGTGTATGTGTACCACAGATTTCTTATCCATTCATCTGTCGATGGACATCTAGGTTGCTTCCATGTCCTAGCTATTGTAAACAGTGCTGTGATGAACAATGGGGTACACGTGTCTCTTTCAATTCTGGTTTTCTTGGTGTGTATCCCCAGCAGTGGGATTGCTGGGTCATATGTTAGTTCTATTTCCAGTTTTTTAAGGAATCTCCACATTGTTCTCCATAGTGGCTGTACTAGTTTGCATTCCCACCAACAGTGTAAGAGGGTTCCCTTTTCTCCTCACCTTCTCCAGCATTTATTGTTTGTAGACTTTTTGATAGCAGCCATTCTAACTGGTGTGAGATGGTACCTCATTGTGGTTTTGATTTGCATTTCTCTTGTTAAGCATCTTTTCATGTGTTTGTTAGCCATATGTATGTCTTCTTTGGAGAAATGTCTGTTTAGTTCTTTGGCCTATTTTTTGATTGGGTCATTTATGTTTCTGGAACTGAGTTGCATGAGCTGCTTGTATATTTTGGAGATTAATTCTTTGTCAGTTGCTTCATTTGCTATTATATTCTCCCATTCTGAAGGCTGTCTTTTCACCTTGCTTATAGTTTCATTCGTTGTGCAAAAGCTTTTAAGTTTAATCAGGTCCCATTTGTTTATTTTTCCTTTTATTTCCAATATTCTGGGAGCTGGGTCATAGAGGATCCTGCTGTGATTTATGTCAGAGTATTTTGCCTATGGTTTTCTCTAGGAGTTTTATAGTTTCTGGCCTTACGTTTAGATCTTTAATCTACTTTGAGTTTATTTTTGTGTGTGGTGTTAGAAAGTGTTCTAGTTTCATTCTTTTGCAAGTGTTTGACCAGTTTTCCTAGCACCATTTGTTAAAGAGATTGTCTTTTCTCCATTGTATATTCTTGCCTCCATTGTCAAAGATAAGGTGTCCATAGATGTGTGGATTTATCTCTGGGCTTTCTATTTTGTTCCATTGGTCTATATCTCTGTCTTTGTGCCAGTACCATACTGTCTTGATGACTGTAGCTTTGTAGTAAAGTCTGAAGTTAGGTAGGTTGATTCCTCCAGTTCCATTCTTCTTTCTCAAGATTGCTTTGGCCATTCGAGGTTTTTTGTATTTCCATACAAATTGTGAAATCATTTGTTCTAGCTCTGTGAAGAATACTGTTGGTAGCTTGATAGGGATTGCATTGAATCTATAGATTGCTTTGGGTAGTATACTGATTTTCACTGTATTGATCCTTCTGATCCATGAACATGGTATATTTCTCCATCTATTTGTGTCATCTTTGATTTCTTTCATCAGTGTTTTATAGTTTTCTATATATAGGTCTTTTGTTTATTTAGGTAGGTTTATTCCTAAATATTTTATTCTTTTCATTGCAATGATGAATGGAATTGTTTCCTTAATTTCTCTTTCTGTTTTCTCATTGTTAGTGTATAGGAATGCAAGGGATTTCTGTGTGTTAATTTTATATCCTGCAACTTTACTATATTCATTAATTAGCTCTAGTAATTTTCTGGTGGAGTCTTTAGGGTTTTCTATGTAGAGGATCATGTCATCTGCAAACAGTGAGAGTTTTACTTCTTCTTTTGCAATCTGGATTCCTTTTATTCCTTTTTCTTCTCTGATTGCTGTGGCCCAAACTTCCAAAACTATGTTGAATAGTAGTGGTGAGAGTGGGCACCCTTCTCTTGTTCCTGACTTTAGGGGAAACGCTTTCAATTTTTCACCATTGAGGATAATGTTTGCTGTGGGTTTATCATATATGGCTTATATTGTGTTGAGGTATGTTCCTTCTATGCCTGCTTTCTAGAGTTTTTTTTTTTTTAATCATAAATGGATGTTGAATTTTGTCAAAGGCTTTCTCTGCATCTATTGAGTTAATCATATGCTTTTTATCTTTCAATTTGTTAATGTGGTATATCACATTGATTGACTTATAAATATTGAAGAACCCTTGTTTCCCTGGGATAAAGCCCACTTGGTCATGATATATGATCTTTTTAATATGTTGTTGGAGTCTGTTTGCTAGAATTTTGTTGAGAATTTTTGTATCTATGTTCATCAGTGATATTGGCCTGTAGTTTTCTTTTTTTGTGGCATCTTTGTCTCATTTTGGTATTAGGGTGATGGTGGCCTCATAGAATGAGTTTGGCAGTTTACCTTCCTCTGCAATCTTCTGGAAGAGTTTGAGTAGGATAGCTTTTAGCTCTTCTCTAAATTTTTGGTAGAATTCACCTGCAAAGCCATCTGGTCCTGGGCTTTTGTTTGTTGGAAATTTTTTGACTACGGTTTTGATTTCCATGCTTGTGATGGGTCTGTGGAGATTTTCTATTCCTGATTCAGTTTTGGAAGGTTATACTTTTCTAAGAATTTGTCCATTTCTTCCAAGTTGTCCATTTTATTGGCATATAATTGCTGATAGTAGTCCCTTATGATCCTTTGTATTTCTGTGTTATCTATTGTGACTTCTCCATTTTCATTTCTAATTCTGTTGATTTGATTCATCTCCCTGTGTTTCTTGATGAGTCTGGCTAATGATTTGTCTATTTTATGTATCTTCTCAAAGAACCAGCTTTTAGTTTTTTTGATTTTTGCTATAATCTTCTTTGTTTCCCTTTCATTTATTTCTGCCCTAATTTTTATGATTTCTTTCTTTCTACTAACCCTGGGGTTCTTCATTTCTTCTTTTCCTAGTAGTTTTAGGTGTAAAGTTAGGTTATTTATATGATTTTTCTCTTGTTTCTTGAGGTAAGCTTGTACTGCTATGAATATTCCCCTTAGCACTGCTTTTACTGAATCCTGTAGGTTTTGGGTTGTTGTGTTTTCATTTTCATTCGTTTCTATGCATATTTTGATTTCTTTTTTAATTTCTTCTGTGATTTGTTGGTTATTCAGAAGCGTGTTGTTTCGCCTCCATATGTTTGTATTTTTAATAGTTCTTTTCCTGTAGTTGACATCTAATCTTACTGCACTGTCATCAGAAAAGATGCTTAAAATGACTTCAATTTTTTTGAATTTACCAAGACTAGATTTATGGCCCAGGATGTGATCTATCATGGAGAATGTTTCATGTGCACTTGAGAAAAAGGTGATATTCATTGTTTTAGGGGTGAAATGTCCTATAGATATCAATTAGGTCTAACTGGTCCATTGCATCATTTAAAGTTTGTGTTTCCTTGCTAATTTTCTGTTTAGTTGATCTATCCATAGCTGTGAGTGGGGTATTAAAGTCTCCCACTATTATCATGTTACTGTTAATTTCCCCTTTCATACTTGTTAGCATTTGCCTTACATATTGCGGTGCTCCTATGTTGGGTGCATGTATATTTATAATTGTTATATCTTCTTCTTGTATTTATCCTTTGATCATTATGTAGTATCCTTCTTTGTCTCTTTTCACTGCCTTTATTTCGAAGTCTATTTTATCTGATATGAGTATTGCTACTTCTGCTTTCTTTTGGTCTCCATTGCATGAGATATCTTTTCCAGCCCTTCAATTTCAGTCTGTATGTGTCCCTTGTTTTGAGGTGGATCTCTTGTAGACGGCATATATAGGGGTCTTAGCAATCTAAACAAAATGAAAAGGCAGAGAAATATTCAGCAGGTAAAGGAACATGATAAATGCCCACCAAACCAAACAAAAGAGGAAGAGATAGGGAGTCTACCTGAAAATGAATTCAGAATAATGACAGTAAAGATCCAAAATCTTGAAAACAAAATGGAGTTACAGATAAATAGAATAGAGAGAAGGATTAAGAAGATGCAAGAAATGTTTAACAAGGACCTAGAAGAAATAAAAAACAATCAATAATGAATAATGCAATAACTGAATTTAAAAGCACTCTGGAGGGAACCAACAGTAAAATAACTGAGGCAGAAGATAGGATAAGTGAGGTGGAAGATAGAATGGTGGAAATAAATGAAGCAGAGAGGAAAAAAGGAAAAAGAATGAAAAGAAATGAGGACAACCTCAGAGACCTCTCGGACAACGTTAAATGCCCCAACATTGAATCATAGGAGTCTCAGAAGAAGAAGACAAAAAAGGTCATGAGAAAATACTTGAGGAGATAATAGTTGAAAACTTCCCTAAAATGGGAAAGGAAATAGCCACCCAAGTCCAAGAAACCCAGAGTCCCAAACAGGATAAACCCAAGGCAAAACACCCCAAGACACATATTAATAAAATTAATGAATATCAAACACAAAGAGCAAATATTAAAAGCAGCAAGGAAAAAGCAACAAGTAACACACAAGGAGATTCCAATAAGGATAATAGCTGATCTTTCAATAGATTCTCTTCAGACCAGGAGGGAATGGCAGGACATACTTAAAGTGATGAAAGAGAAAAATCTACAACCCAGATTACTATACCCAGCAAGGATCTCTTTCAAATATGAAGAATAAATCAAAAGCTTTACAGACGAGCAAAAGCTGAGAGAATTCAGCACCACCAAACCAGCTCTTCAGCAAATGCTAAAGGATCTTCTCTAGACAGGAAACACAGAAAAGGTTTATAAACTCAAACCCAAAACAACAAAGTAAATGGCAACGGGATCATACTTATCAATAATTACCTTAAATGTAAATGGGTTGAATGCCCCAACCAAAAGACGAAGCCTGGCTGAATGGATACAAAAATAAGAATTCCTATTTTTCTTAAGCTTTCCATTTACTAGAACCCATGAGATCATTCAAGGGACTTTTTCTCTTTGGCTACTTTAATATTCATAAATTTATCAGATATGTCATTTAAAAATTTTTTTAATATTTATTTATTTATTTTTGATTGCACTGAGTCTTTGTTGCTGTGTGCTGGTTTTATCTAGTTGTGATGAGTGGGGGCTACTCGTCTTTGCAGTACATGGGCTTCTCATGATGTGGCTTCTCTTATGGACTACAGGCTCTAGGCACGTAGGCTTCAGTAGTTGTAGCATGAGGGCTCAATAGTTGCAGTGTGTGGCTCCAGGGTGTGGGGGCTTCAGTAGTTGCAGCACACAGGCTCAGTAGTTGCCATTTACATGCCCTAGAGTGTGTGGGCTTCAGTAGTTGTGGCTCATGGGCTCAAGAGTTGTGGCTCGTGGTCTCTAGAGCAGGGGCTCAGAAGTTGCAGTGCATGGGCTTAATTGCTCCATGGCATGTGAAATCCTCCCAGAGCAGGGATTGATCTGGTGTCCCCTGCATTGGCAAGTGGATTCTTAGGTACTATGCCACCAGGGAAGTCCCAGAAATGTCATTTTATGTTTTAAATGTCTATAACACCTGACTCTTTTTATTTTCATTGTCACTACTTCTATTCCATATCTCCTCAGGAACTGTTTTCTGTACTTCAGTTCACTCTGTCTTTTATTCTATTTATCCATCCATCATTTCATTTCTCCAGCAAACATTTTGATAGTGTTTGTTCAAAACACAGTAAGCAGAGTATCAAAATACAGTGTGATAAGTGCTGTAAGAAAAGATTATTTATGGTGCTATGTGATCACAGAAAAGGATAATTTTTACCTAATTTGGGAGGGAGATTAAGTGACAGCTTCTTGGAGGAGATGTTATTTGAGTTGATATTCAAAGAATCAGTTGAGTTAGAAAGGCAAAGAAGATGAAAAAGGGCAAAATAACAACAGTGTTCCTTGTTCCTCCCCTGTTGTATAACCATTTATTATTTTTTTCAATTAAGAATTGATGTATAGTTTGCTTGCAATATCATGTTAGTTGTAGGTGTTTGTACATGCATGCTCAGTCACTTCAGTTGTGTCCAACTCTTTGTGACCCTGTGGACTATAGCCAGCCAGGTTTCTTTGTCCATGGGTTTCTCCAGGCAAGAATACTGGAGGGGGTTGCCATGCCCTCCTCCAAGGAATCTTCCTGACCCAGGGTTTGAACCCATGTCAACCACGTCTCTGCCTTGCTGGCAGATTCTTTACCACTGAGCCACTGGGGAAGCCCCAGTTTTAGGTGTACAAGATAGTAATTCTATGTTTTATAGGTTAGGAACAATACAAAGTTATAATATTACTGACTATAGTCCCTATGCTGTACATTACATCCCTGTGACTTATTTATAATTGATAGTTTGTACCTCTTAATCCCCGTCATCTGTTTTGTTCATCACCCTTCTAGCCTCCCCTTTGGCAACCAATAATTTGTTCTCTGTATCTGTGAGCCTGATTTTGTTTTGTTATATTTATTTGTTTTGCTTTTTAGATTCTATTTAATGAAAGAAAAATACACTGTCTTTCTTTGTCTGACTTATTTCATTTAACGTAATACCATCTAGGTCCATCAATGTTATCACAAGTGGCAAGATTTTGTTCTTTTTATGGCTGATTAATATTTCATTTTATATATACACAACATCTTCTTTATCCATTCATCTGTCAGTGGACACAGATTGCTTCCATATCTTGGCTGTTGTAAATAGTGCTACAACGAACAGTGAGGTGCATACAAATTAGTGTTTTCATTTTCTCTAATAAACACCCAGGAGTGGAATTGTTGGATTGTATGATAGTTCTATTGTTAATTTTTTGAGGAATCTTCATATTGTTTTCCAGAGTTAGCTGCACCAATCTACATTCCCATCAGTACACAAGGATTCCCTTTTCTTCACAACCTTGCCAACACTTGTTATTTCTTGTCTTTTTTATGATAGGCATTCTGACAGATATGAGGTGATATTATTATGGTTTTCATTTGCATTTCTCTAATGGTTAGTGATGTTGAAAATCTTTTCATGTTCTTGTTGGTCATCTGTAGGTCTTCTTTGGAGAAATGCCTATTCAGGTACTCTGCCTATTTTAAAATCAAGTTGTTTTGATATTGAGTTGTATGAGTTCTTTTTTAATTTTGGATATTAACTCCTTATATATAATTTTAAAATATCTTCTCCCATTCAGTGGTTACCTTTTTGTTTTGTTGATTGTTCTCTTCATTGTATAGGTGCTTTTTAGTTTGATATACTCCTTTTTGTTTAATTTTGCTTTTGTTTCTCTTGTCTGAGGAGACAAAACCAGTTTTCTTCTAGAACTATTATGGTTTCAGTCCTTGCATTTAAGTCTTTAATCTACTTTGTTTATTTTTGTATATGGAGTGATAAAATGTTCTATTTTCATTCTTTTGTGTAATAACTGTCCAATTTTCCTAGCACTGTCCAATTTTCTTTTTCCCATTCTTGTCTCTTTTGTCATGTGTTAGTTAAATATATGTGGTGGGTTTATTTCTGGGTTTTCTATTTTGTTAATTGATCCATGTGTCTATTTTGTGCTAGTACAATACTAATTTGATTATTACATTTTTGTAGTATAATTTGAAGCTGGGGAGTGTGATACCTCCTGCTTCTTCTTCCTCAAGATTGCTTTCTTTATTCAGGGTCTTTTGTAATTCCGTACACATTTTATGATTATTTGTTCTAGTTCTGTGAAAAATGCCATTGATATTTTAAGAGAGATGGGTTTGCCATAGATGACTTTTATTATTTAAGGTGTGTTCCTTCTGTACCCACTCTGTTAAGAGTTCTTATCATGAACGGATGTTGAATTTTGTTAAATACCTTTTCTCTATCCAATGAGCTGATCCTATTATTTTTATTACTGTTTTGTAGTATATCATGTTGATTGATTTGCAAATGTTCCTGGAGTGAGTCCGACTTGATTGTGATGTATGAACCTTTTAATGTATTGTTGAATTTGCTTTTCTAATATTTTGCTGAGGGTTTTTGCATCTAGTTTATCAGGGATGTTGGCCTGTAATTTTTATTGTAGTGTCTTTGTCTTGTTTTGGTATCAGGATAATGCTGGCCTCGTGGAATGAGTTTGGAAGCATTCCCTACAGTCTTTAATACTTCAGAATTGTTTGAAAAGCACACGAATTAACCCGTCTTTAAATGTTTGGTAGAATTCCCTGTGAAGCTGTCTGTTCTTGGACTTTTGTTTATTGGTAGTTTTTTTTAAATTACTGATTCAATTTCATTACTGGTCCGTTTGGATTTCCTGTTTCTTCCTGATTTAGCCTTGAAAGGTGGTATGTTTCTTGGAATTTATCCATTTCCTCTAGGTGATCCAATTTGTTGTTGTATTATTATTCTTAATATTCTGTTATGATTGTTTGTATTTCTATGATATTGGTTGTAACTTCTCTTATTTCTAATTTTATTTATTTAGGTCCACTCTCTCTCTCTTTTTTTTCTGGTGCACTGCACCATTTCTTTTCCCTTGTTTCTGTTTTTCTCCATAGCAGTTCTTTACATCTGGCATATTGCATATTTCTACATATTCACCTACCATGTCTTTTATCAGAATTATCCAGTGACTTCCCTCCTCACCCTTAAGAAAAGTGGAACCTAATCACAGTGGCTGAAAAAACTATCATGAATGGCTTCTGTTACCCTGCTGACCTGTTTTTTTCCTATGAATCTCCTCAGTCACTCTGCCTCAATCACACTGGGCTCCTTGTTCCTTGAAGTCATCAGACTGCTTTCTGCCATAGGGCCTTTGCACTTGCTTTTCCCTCTGTTCATATTGTTTTCATAGATATATGCATGGCTAACACCCTCATTTCCTTCAGGACTTATTCTCATGATCACACAGCTCTTCCTTAACTATCTATTGTAATCCCATCAACTCCCCTCCCCACCCTTTTGCACCCCCTCCCTATTCCCCTTTTACTGTCTAGCAAATATCACCTTTTATCATACCATGCGTTTATTTATTTAACTCTTTTATTCCATGAAAACTGTAAGCTTCATGAGAACAGGGATTTTTTATTCTCTTAAAATCATGTAGAAAGTCTCAACAAATAGTGGTCAAATGAATGAATGAAAGTCTGGAAATGCAAAGATGTACGGGATTTTAAGAAAATGCTAAAACTAATTTGGCTTGGTGACTTCTGAGATCCCTGTTTGCATTGCTACGGTATTGTGGATACAGCAATGAGGCATCTCCTTCCTTAGACACTAGCTCAGTGCTGACTTTACTAAAGGGAAGGAAATATTTCACTTTAAGGGGTGGTAATGACTAACTTTCTCTCTCTCCCAGATAATGTTGTTTTGAACCTTCACCACCACCAGGGCTTTTCCATATGACCAACCTATGGGACTCGACTTCTGCAGAACTATGAATTTCCTGACTGCTGTTCATTGTCACATTACATAAGGATGTAGAGGAAAGGGAAGTTGGAGTTTTCAATTAATGGCCTCTTGGTGTGTAGGAGGCAAAACCATCTGCTGTGAAAGGATGAAAGTAGGGTAGAGATTATGAAATATAAACTGTCATTGAAGAGATTGGGAAACATGGCTGAGGAGAGAAAACCGAGTGGTTGAGCAGAACGAAGTGTTTGGGAAATACGTAGTATGTCAGGTATTTGATGTTGGTTTTTGCACTATGCATTATTTGTGCTATTGTTTTGTTAGGAAGATGAATGAATGAATTGAACCCCAATTCCTACTGTTAGAAACTGACAAACAAGAAATAATAACGTATTGTGATTTACCTATAGGAATCCTTGTTGTTCTCAAATTATAGGAGCATTTATGAAATGACCAAACATCTGATAAGTATATAAAGAAGGAGCATAGGGACCCTGGGACTTCCAAAAGGCAGGTCTTGGGGTTATTTTCTAGTCCTAGAGAGATTAACACTGAGATTGTGATTTACCAAGGATTCCTTGTGTGAGCTGTGCCTGTTACCAGGCAAAGCCTCGGGAAGAACATCCACAGTCAGAGCATCACTCAGGTCCCTTCCCTCTGGAATCAGGAGAGACTGCTGGAGATCAAATGTCCTAGTTCCTACCTTCATTAGACTCCCATAACATCAGCAATGAGAGTTACTTTTCAGAACAGAAAGTTGGATTAGAAGAATGTCCATGGGTGTGATATGATTATACTCTATATAAGCAGAATAGGGGTACAAGTAATCAGAAAAGGGGAGGAGCAGGAATTTTAGAGGTAAGCCTAGAGCCATTAAGACTTCCAGAAGAGGTGAGGAGACATCTACGAGATCCAGGACCTGGGATTCAGGACAGGAATTCAGGGACAGGAAATGGTTAGAACACATCTATAATGGAATATGAAAAAAATTTCATATTCAATTGCATATTCAATTTCATATTCAATTGATGCCATGGAGGACCAACTGGAGCCCATACCAAAAGAGAAGGAAGTAAAATAACATTTATAGGATACTATATACCTGAGATTTGTCTAGTACTTGTTCCATGGCACTGACACATATTTATATCTCATAACAGTTCTGTAAAAGTACCATAATGCTTTGATTCTGCAAATGGCAAAACTGAGGCCTAGAAAAGCAAAATAAGTTGTTCAGGTATACACACTAATAAGTGGCCATGTTGAGATTAACCCTCAGTCTCCTGACTTGACATCCAGAGCTCTCAGTAGCTCATCCCACTTGGGCAGGAAATTGTAGCAGCCAGGCCACTGGGTGACAAGATTTTTGTCATAGTCTGGCAAAGGGCCTGTGTATACAAACGTGTTAAATGTCTTCTAATGGATAGATATAAAGCTCTACTGATTGTTTTTCAGTTTCTGGATTCTACTTCCCAGAGTCTCCTTGTGTCTTCTTTCATAGGCATTGGCCCATGGTTAATCTTCCAGTGCTGTGGGCCCTATTTGCCACATATGGCTAAGAAGGAAGGGTGTTTCTCCTGTTTTCCAGGCCCTGCAGCCCTAATAGACATGATAGCTCTCTGCTAGCAAAGATGGGGGATGGATACAAAGGGAGAGGGAAGAGAAAGAAGGTCAATCCATCTATTTTGTCTCTTTCTCCCTTCCCCTCTCATAGCTGCCTTTGCCATTCTCAGGCTAGACTGGGGAAAGAGACATCCAGAGAAACAAAAGCTTTCTCCTGTGTCTGCTTGCTCATTTTTTTATCTGAAAAATATAGATTTCTTGAACTCTATATTTCCCCCATGCTCTGGGGATATGCTGAGGGCTATGTGAAAGTTGCTCAGTCATGTCCGACTCTTTGAGACTCAGTGGATTGTATAGTCCATGGAATTCTCCAGGCCAGAATAACTGGAGTGGGTAGCCTTTCCCTTCTTCAGGGGACCTTTCCAACCCAGGGATCAAACCCAGGTCTCCCACATTGTAGGCAGATTCTTTACCAGCTGAGCCATTGGGGAAGCCCAAGAATATGGGAGTGGGTAGCCTATCCCTTCTCCAGCAGATCTTCCCACCCCAGGAATCTAATGGGACCTCCTGCATTGCAGGCAGATTCTTTATCAGCTGAGTTACCAGGGAATTCCACTGAGGGCTATAGACTTCTGAAAACAAACCTCCTCCCTCATTAAATCATCTAACCTGTTTTTGAAAGGTCACGATCACTGTAAATGGTGATCAAGCAGAGGGAATTCCCTCTATTGATGGAAGGGTAACCTTTTTGTTTTATTCAGGTCTTCAACTGATTGAATGGGGCCAACCTACATTGTGGAGGGCAGTCTGCTTTACTTAGTCAACCATTTCACAAGTTAATCTCATTCAAATCATACCCTCATAGAAACATCCAAAAAATGTTTGCGCAGCTGTCTTGGGCATCCTGTGGCCCAATCAAGTTGACACATAAAATTATGTGTCACAGCTACTCTTGCCACCCTGAAAACCTTTCTGTTCCTTCTGATCCATGTCTATATCCTACTAACCCCAGGATACCACATGTAAATTTGAAAGGACAAAATTGCCTCGGATGCTTCATTGGTTATTTGTGTCATCTCATCCACTAGATTCAACACTTCTAGATGGTGACAGCATAGATTTTTATTCATTAAGTAAGAGACATATAAATCTATTAGATAACTGTATTGTTCTTAATGGCAAGCAGGTGGGTGTTTACTGTTTAGAACTGTGTGTTCCATCCAGTTGGAGAGCATGACCACTTGCCTTTCCATGAAAGCGGCTAGGAAATGTGAATATTGGGAACCTTGAGACTAAAAAAGGTTTCTCAGACCTTCCCTCAGCCCTCTGCACGTCCTCACCCTGGGGCTGTGCCCTAGGACAGAAAGGGAAGCCTGCTTTGCTTCTTCCCTCTTGCTGAGTGAGAAAATCTGGATATGAGAAGCTTTGTTTCAGGGTCACAGTCATACGGCACACCTAGAAGATTTCCTGGGTCTGAGGCATTGGTTGGGGAAGCTCTGGATAGCTGACATTTGTCTTTTTTTTTTTTTTAATTAATTTTTACAATGTTGGGTTAGTTTCTACTGTACAGCAAGGTGAGTCAGTTATACACATACATATATTCTCTTTTTGGATTTCTTTCCCGTTTAGGTCACCAGAGAGCACTGAGTTCCCTGAACTATGCAGTTATGTTCTCATTACTGATCTATTTTATACATAGTATCAAAAGTGTAAGTAGGTCAGTCCCAATCTTCCAAGTCATCCTTCCACCTTTCCCCCTCTTGGTACTCATGTTTGTTCTCTATATCTGTGTCTCTATTTCTGTTTTGCAAATAAGATCATCTATACCATTTTTTCTAGATTCCACATGTATGCGTTAACATATATTTGTTTTTCTTTTTCTGACTGACTTGACTCTGTGTGACAGTTTCTAGGTCCATACACATCTCTACAAGTGACCCAGTTTTTTTTTCCTTTTTATGGCTGAGTAGTATTCCTTTGTATATATGTACAGTCAGGCATTTCATTTGCTCAGTCATGTCCGACTCTTTGCGACCCCATGGACTGCAGCACACCAGGCTTCCCTGTCCATCACCAACTCCCAGAGCCTACTCTTAACTCCATCACATCGGTGATGCCATCCAACTATCTCACTCAGTCATGTCCAACTCTTTGCAGCCCCATGGAATTCTCTAGGCCAGAATACTGGAGTGGGTAGCCTTTCCCTTCTCCAGGAGATCTTCCCAACCCAGGGATTGAACGCAGGTCTCCCACATTGCAGGCAGATTCTTTACCAGCTGAATCCACCCATGTATATAAAGGGAAGCCTGTATAAGTTACTGTCCTGTACACTGTCAGATGTTTAACAGTATATTTGGTCTTGACCTGCTAGATACCAAGTAGCACCTGTGCCCCCAGTTGTGACAATCAAAAGTGTCTCTAGACATTGGCAAATGTACCCTGGGAAGAAAAGCGTTTAAGACCCTCTTATTCTGGGCTTTGTTCTTTATAAAGCAGTTCCATCTATGTTACCACATCTGAGAGTCACTATATCTCTGAGAATCAGGAAGGAACCTGTTCTTTTCTCTTTTTTACACAGCTGGTCAAGTGTCAGGAAAATAAATAGAACTTACAGCTGACTTTAAACTTAGAACTCTTTCTTTTGTACATTTCTGAGGTCAGGGTAAGAAAGCTCCTTCAGGATGATTGATTTAAAAAGATAGTTACTTGACCCCACCCTAGTGGAGATGTCAGTTCTGAGTTGAGGAATAAAATCCTCATTAAATGAAAGTTTCGACAGAAGAATACTATTTAACCATTTTGCTATTTTCAGAATTTGATTCTTCATTTTATTTTGATGACCTTTTATTTCACTGCTTTGAAAGCGAAGTTTAGGTTTCTTAAGTGGCTAGTTTTATTTTTGACCACTAGGGTTTCCAAACCTTTCAAACCTTTTATGATGAAGAGAAGGGTCCTAATAAAACTTGTCCACTTCCTCTTGGGGCTGCCTCATTGTGATAACAGTGTGTAACCAGTGGTGTTTTCCAAGAAAACCAAAATACAATACTGTCTTCAAAAACAGAAGTTTGTAGTAATTGTTACTGAGCCTAGATCAGAAAACCAGAAGTACTGAAATATGTATCTGAAAAGCACAAACTTTCTGAGACTACAGATAATAATCTTATTTTCTGTTTTTTGAAAAGAGAAAGGTCCTGTGTTGCTTTTAAATTGGTGTCTAAAGATAAGGAACTAAAGTTGGCTAAGTAGGGTTAAAATAAACTTGAGATTTTAATTAAATTAAAATACATTAATTTTTTAAGGATGTATTGCTTTGCCTTTGAAATGTAATTCAGCTTTGCTTAGGTATCAGACTTTAAGTTCATCATTTTTGAATTACATGGCAATTAATGTTTGCTGTTGTTTAGTTGCTAAGTCGTGTCTAACTCTTTTGTGACCCCATGGACTGTAGCCTGCCAGGCTCTCTTCCATGGGATTTCCCAGGCAAGAATACTGGACCAGTTTGCCATTTCCTTCTGCAGGGGATCTCCCCAACCCAAGGATCTAACTTGTGTTTCCTATACTGGCAGGTGGATTCTTTACCACTGAGCCACTAGGGAAGCCTGATTAATAATAATCAGTAATATTAAATGAGGGCCTACTTTGTGCTGCTACTGAAGCTGTTCTAGGAGCTTCAGTCTGGGAAGGCACTGTGCTGAAGCACAGAGCATGGCTAGAGAGTTGCCAAGATCTCCCTTTTCTATACGTTTAAAATGTTTTAAAATTTTCTGGACATTTGGCCTTATTTAAATTATGTAGCCTCTTTGAACTTCAGCTTCCTCAATTCTAAAATGCAGTAATAATATCAACCTTATGTTGTGAAGACAAAATAAAAAATAATATGAAAGTTTAAGATTAAATTAGTATGTAATATATTAATAATATATTATTACTTATTAATTTTGCTGAAGTTGAATGGTTGTATGAAGACTTACAAGACCTTCTAGAACTAACACCAAAAAATGATGTCCTTTTCATCATAGGAGACTGGAATGCAAAAATAGGAAGTCAAGAGATACCTGGAGAAACAGGCAAGTTTGGCTTTGGAGTGCAAAATGAAGCAGGGCAAAGGCTGACAGAGTTTTGCCAAGAGAACACACTGGTCATAGCAAATACCATCTTCCAACAACACAAGAGAAACTTTACCTATGGATATCCCCAGATAGTCAACCCTGAAATCAGATTGATTATGTTCTTTGCAGCCGAAGATGGAGATGCTCTATACAGTCAGCAAAAATAAGACCTGGGGCTGACTGTGGCTCAGATCGTGAGCTCCTTATTGTAAAATTCAGAATTAAGTTGAAGAAAGTAGGGAAAACCATTAGACTATTCAGGTATGATCTAAATCAAATCCCTTACAGTTTTACAGTGGAAGTGACAAATAGATTCAAGGGATTAGATCTGATAGACAAGAGTGCCTGAAGAACTATGGACAGAGGTTCATAATACTGTACAGGAGGTGATGACCTAAACCATCCCAAAGAAAGAAATGTAAGAAGGCAAAGTGATTGTCTGAGGAGGCCTTTCAAATAGCTGAGAAGATGAGAGAAGTGAAAATCAAAGGAGAAAGGGAAAGATATGCCCAAGTGTTATGCAGAATTCAAAGAACAGCAGGGAGAAACAAGAGATCCTTCTTAAGTGAACAGTGCAGAGAAACAGAGGAGAACAATAGAATGGGAAAGAATAGAGATCTCTTCAAAAAAATGGAGATACCAAGGGAACATTCCATGGAATGATGAGCACAATAAAGGATAGAAATGGCAAGGACCTAACAGAAGCAGAAGAGATTAAGAAGAGGTGGCAAGAATACCCAGAAGAACTATACAAAAAAGGTCTTAATGACCCAGATAACCATGATGGTGTGATCACTCACCTAGAGCCAGACATCCTGGAGTGCAAGGTCAAGTGGGACTTAGGAAGCATCACTACAAACAAAGCTAGTGGAGGTGATGGAATTCCAGCTGCGCTATTTCAAATCCTAAAAGAGGATGCTGTTAAAGTGCTGCACTCAATATGCCAGCAAGTTTGAAAAGCTCAGCAGTGGCCATAGGACTGGAAAAGGTCCATTTTCATTCCCAAAGAAGGGCAATGCCAAAGAATGTTCAAACTCTTGGACAGTTGTGCTCATTTCTTATGCTAGTAAGGTAATGCTCAAAATCCTTCAACCTAGGCTTCAACAGTATATGAAATGAGAACTTCTACACATACAAGCTAGATTTAGAAAAGGTAGAGGAACCAGAGATCAAATTGCCAACATCTGCAAACTTGTATGCAGGTCAAAAAATGGAACAATGAACTGGTTCAAAATTGGGGAAAGAGTACATCTGGTGACATATATTGTCACCCTGTTTATTTACCTTATATGCAGAGTACATCATAGGAAATGCCAGTCTGGATGAATCACAAGCTGGAATCAAGATTGCTGGGAGAAATATCAACAACCTCAGATACACAGATGATACCACTCTAATGACAGAAAGTGAAGAGGAACTAAAGAACCTCTTAATGAGGATGAAAGAGGAGAGGGGAAAATCTGGTTTAACATCCAGCATTCAAAAACTTAAGATCATGGCATCCAGTCCCATCATTTCTTGCAAATAGAAGGGGGAAAAGTAGAAACAATGACAGATTTTATGGGCTCCAAAATCATTTCAGATGGTGACTGCAGCCATGAAATTAAAAGACGCTTGCTTTTTGAAAGAAAAGCTATGACAAACCTAGACAACGTATTTAAAATAAAAAGACATCACTTTGCCAGCAAAGGTTTGTATAGTCAAAGCTATGGTTTGTCCAGTAGTCATGTACAGATGTGTGAGTTGGACCATAAAGAAGGCTGAGTGCTGAAGAATTGATCCTTTTGAATTGTAGTGCAGAAGAAGACTCTTGAGAGTCCCTTGGACAGCAGGGAGGTCAAACTAGCAATACTAAAAGAAAATCAACCCTGAATGTCCATTGGAAGGACTGATGCTGAAGCTGAAGCTCCAATAGTCTGGTCACCTGAGGTGAATTGCTAACCCATTGGAAAAGACCCTGATGCTGAGAAAGATTGAGGGCAGGAGGAGAAGGGGGCAACAGAGAATGAACAGAGAATGAGATGGTTGGATGGCATCACCGATTTAATGGACATGAGTTTGAGCAAACTCCAGGAGATAGTAAAGGATGGGCAAGCCTGGTGTGCTGCAGTCCATGGGGTCGTAAAGGGTTGGACATGACTTGGAGACTGAACAACAACAACAGCAATTATTTAGTATTAATAATAAGTGACATAAAATGAAAATTATGTGACCATAAATATCAATTTAAATGTGTTAATCATTATTTTTGAGTATATTGTGTTAGTTTTGAATAATTATGAACATTTTTGATCAATAAGGTGGGTTGATTTTTGAGGATTTCCATATTTTTCTCCAAATTGGGTCAATTTATTTTTTATGTTTTTATTTTTCCGATTTTTTTTTTTGAGTGCTAGTGTTACTTCCCTATCCTTAAACAATCATGTGAATGGAAACCTATCTGTAGATTTGAAACAAATATCATTGGAGAAATGGTGTCTAGAACTAGTATATCACTGATGACATTTATTTGGGGAATGATTTCAGGACTGCAGGTGATGATGGCATTTTAAGAATTATTTTTAAAATTTATTTTTTATTCAGGTAATACTGATTTATGTAACATTATATGTTTCATATATTGAACATTAATGTTTCTACCTCTGTATACAGTATAGCACTATTATATTTCTACTTCTGTATACAGTATTGATGCTTTTGA
Organism: Bos indicus; assembly: GCF_029378745.1. Taxonomy (NCBI): domain Eukaryota; kingdom Metazoa; phylum Chordata; class Mammalia; order Artiodactyla; family Bovidae; genus Bos; species Bos indicus. The sequence continues at coordinate 55,602,175 of NC_091775.1, read as the reverse complement.
ACTGTGGTGTTGGAGAAGACTCTTGAGAGTCCCTTGGACTGCAAGGAGATCCAACCAGTCCATTCTGAAGGAGATCAGCCCTGGGTGTTCTTTGGAAGGACTGATGCTAAAGCTGAAACTCCAGTACTTTGGCCACCTCATGCGAAGAGTTGACTCATTGGAAAAGACCCTGATGCTGGGAGGGATTGAGGGCAGGAGGAGAAGGGGACGACAGAGGATGAGATAGCTGGATGGCATCACCGACTCGATGGACGTGAGTTTGAGTGAACTCCGGGAGTTGGTGATGGACAGGGAGGCCTGGCGTGCTGCGATTCATGGGATCGCAAAGAGTCGGACATGACTGAGCGACTGAACTGAACTGAACGATACAGTATAATTTCCGTCTATCACCATATAGTTGACCTCCTTACCCATTTCACCCTCCACATCCTCCCTTTACCTCTGGTAACCACTACTCTAATCTCTATATTTATGCATTTCTTTTTGTTTGGTTTGGTTTGTCCATTTATTTTTATTATTTTTATTCATTTTTATATCATATTATACATATGAGTGACATTATATGTCTTTGTGCATCAGATTTATTTCACTTAGCATAATTCTCTCAAGGTCCATTCATGTTGTTGCAAGTGGTAAGCTTTCATTGTTTTTATGGCTGAGTAGTATTCCATTGTGTGTGTGTTTATATATATGACTTCATACATGCTTATATATATATATACACATACACACAATGAACTACTACTCAGCCATAAAAACAATGATATCTTGCAGTTTTTCTCTGGTGACGCTAGTGAAAAAGAATCCGTATGCCAGTGCCTGCAATGCAGGAGACATGGGTTCGATTCCTGGGTTGGAAAGATCCCCAGGAGTAGGAAATGGTAACCCACTCCAGTATTCTCACCTGGAAAATTCCATGAACAGAGGACTGGTGGGCTATAGTCCATTGGGTCACAAAGTGTAGGATACAACTAAATGATTGAGTAGATACACATATATTTCTTCATCTGTTCATTCACTGATGGGAAGTCCAGTTATTTTCATATCTCAACAATCATACATAATGTGATGAACATAAGGGTGCATGCATGTATCTTTTCAAAGTGGTGTTTTCATCCTGTGTGCTAAGTTGCTGCAGTTGTGTCTGACTCTTTGCCATCCTATGGAGCACAGCCCACCAGACCCTTCGGTCCATGAGATTCTCCAGGTAAGAATACTGAAGTGGGTTGCCATGCCTTCTTTCAGGGGAATCTTCCCAACCCAGAAACCGAACCTGTGTCTATTATGTCTCTTGCATTGGCAGGCATTAGTGCCACCTGGTGTTTTCATATTCTTGAATAAATACCTTGTTTGGGGTGTAACTGGATCATACAGTAGTTCTATTCTTAATTTTTTGAGGAACCTCCACACTTTCCCATAGTGGCTGCATAAATTTACATTCCTATCAACAGTGTACAAGGGTTCCCTTATCTTCACATCATCACCAACACTTGTTATAGCTTGTCTTTTTGATAACAGCCATTCTAATATGGGTGAGTTGGTATCTCACTGCGGTTTTGATTTGTATTTCTCTGATAGCTAGTGATGTTAAATGCCTTTTCATGTGCTTGTTGGTCAACTGTATGTCTTCTTTGGAAAAATGCCTATTCAGGTCCTCAACCCTTTGGATAATGTTTGCTCTTTAGTTGCTGAGTTGTATGAGTTCTTTATGTATTTTGGATATTAATCCCTTATTAGATATATAGTTTGTGAATATCTTTTTATGTTTGGTAGGTTGTCTTTTCATTTTGTTGTGCAGAAGCTTTTTAGTTTAGTGTAGCCCCATTTGTTTAATTTTGCTTTTGTTTCCCTTGCTTGAGGAGATGTATTTAGAAAGATATTGCTAAGACTGACGTCAAAGAGCATGCAGCCTATGTGTTCTTCTAGGAGTTTTGTAGTTTTGGTTCTTACATTCAAGCCTTTAATCCATTTTGAGTTGATTTCTGTGTATGGTGTGAGGTAGTGATCTAGTTTCTTTCTTTCTTTTTTGCCTGTGGCTGTCCAGTTTTCTTAAAACTACTTATTGAAGAGACTGTCTTTCCTCCACTGTATATTCTTTGTTTCTTTGGATGATGGCATTTTTGAGGAAGTGCAGAACTATATTGTAACTCTGGGATAGCTCAATAAAATACTTCTACTTTCTACTTTTCCCTTTTCCTTCCCTCTCTGCCTCTCTCTCTCCTTTTTTCCTTCCTTTCTTGTCAAGACTCAAATGTCTCATGTTTGAAACACATGTTTTCCTTTTGAAATTCTTCTGTAGTGCCACAAACTGCCATTTATACACAATAGAACCTAGGGTACTGCCTGGCATTTATTAGGTCTCAATATTTGCTTATTGAACTGAACAAATTGCCCAGATTACATTAAATTTGTTATAGCCCTGAAGTTTGTTCTCTAGTTGTCATATGAATAAGAGAGAATTTTCTCACCTCTTCTCTAATATATAACTGTGTTTAATGCTGTATTGTTTCCTTTTTGTAAGTTATGATTGTGTTTTAGAATAGTTTGTTCTCACTCTACTTTTATTCTTTCATATTATAATATAATCATTTTTGTGGTTCTTTTAGATATAATTTTAAAAGTGTGCATCATAGTTCCTATCCTTTTAATTATATATCTGTTGCTGTATACTTATGTTGTTTTCCGATATTTTAATGCTATAAAAGTGCTACAGTGATTGTCTTGATATATAAGGCAATTTTCTTTAGTACTTTGCAATATTTCCTTAATGTATATTTTTAATATGTGAAATTACTGGGCCAAAGGACCCAGAGCATATTTATTAGGTTGATGAAAAAGTAATTACAGCTTTGAACCATGAATTTTAAATCATTATAACTAGACTCACACACATCTTTATTAATCAAAATAGGAACCATTACAATCAACAGATTTTTGCCAAAAAGAAATAAGTTTATATATTCCTGTAGTATGAAAATCCATGTTTCAAGATTCAACAGACTCCTGAAAAACATTTTCTGCATCCTGCTGGTTGTAAAGTATTTTCACTGCAAGAAGTTGTCAAGATGCTTGAAGAAGTGGTAGTCAGTTGGCAATAGGTTGAGTGAATATGACAGATGAGGCAAAACTTCGTAGCTCAATTTGTTTAACTTTTGAAGCATTTGTTGTGCAATGTGCAGTGGGGTGTTACCATGGAGAATTTGGCCCTTTCTGTTGACCAATGCCAGCTGCACGCGTTGCAGTTTTCAGTTCATCTCATTGATTTGCTGAGCATACTTCTCAGTTGCAATGGTTTCACTTGGATTCCGAAAGCTGTAGTGGATCAGATGGGCAGCAGACCACCAAGCAGTGACCATGATCTTTTTTTGATGTAAGTTTGGTTTTGGCAAATGCCTTGGAGCTTCTTCTTGGTTCAACCACTGATCTTGGTCATCATCAGTTGTCGTATAAAATTCAATTTTCATCACACATCACAATTCAATCAAGAAATGGTTTGCTGTTATTGCGTAGAATAAGATAAGATGACACTTCAAAATGACAGTTTTTTTGACTTTCGGTCAGATCGTGAGGCACCCAGTTATCGAGCTCTATCACCTTTTCAGTTTGCTTCAAATGCTGAATGACCACGGAATGGTTGACACTGAGTTTTTCAGCAGCTTCTCCTGTAGTTCTAAGAGGATCAGCTTCAGTGATCCTTTCAATTGGTTGTTTTCAGCTTCCAATGACCGGTCAATATGCTCCTCTTCTTCAAGGCCCTTGTCTCCTTTGCAAAACTTTTTGAACCACCGCTACATTGTGTGTTCATTAGCAGTTCGTGGGCCAAATGCATTGTTGATATTGTGAGTTGTCTCTGCTACTTTATAACCCATTTTGAACTCGAATTAAAAAAAAAAATCAGTGGAATTTGCTTTTTATCTAACATTTTTTCTATAGTCTCAAATAAATTTAAAATAAATAGCGAGTAATAAGTCATTAACAAAAGAACATAAAATGAGAAGTGTGCATTAAAAAGATGTATAACATAACCACATTTATTTAAGAATATATTCCAATAGCAAATGGCAAATTTCAACACTGCAAAATCACAAGTACTTTTGCATCAACCTAATAGTTACTACTAATATTCAAGGTATAAAGCATTTTTAAGTCTTGTGATACATATAGCTGAATTGTGTTCTGAAAGGTTAACAGCTTTATGTACGTATTCTTGCTTCCTTACCTTTGCGAGGATTGGATATTCCCATTAAAGTATTTTGGTATGAAAAAAATATATATCAATATTTAACATGCGTTTTTTGTTTTTTAATTTTTACAATGTTCTGTTGGTTTCTGCCATCCAACAACATGCATCAGCCATAATTATACATATGTCACCTCCCTCTTGAGCCTCTGTCCCCTCCCCCCGATCCTACCACTCTTGGCCATCACAGAGCACCAGATTGGGCTCCCTTTGTTATACAGCAACTTCTTACCAGCTATCCATTTTACACACGATAGTGTATGTGTGCTGATGCTACTTTCTCCATTCATCCCACTCTCTCCCTCCCTCTCTCCGTCCACTAGTCCATTCTCTACAACTGTGTCTCCATTCCTTCCTTGCAAATAGGTTCATCAATATAATTTTTCTAGATTCCATATAAATGCATTTGTTTTTCTTATTCTGACTTACTTCACTCTGTATAGTAGGCTCTAGGTTCATCCACCTCACTAGAATTGACTCAAATTCATTCTTTTTTATGACTGAGTAATATTCCATGGGATTTTCCAGGCAATAGTACTGGAGTGGATTGCCATTTCCTTCTCCAGGGGATCTTCCTGACCCAGGGATCGAACCTGGGTCTCCCACATTGTAGACAGACGCTTTACCATCTGAGCCACCAGGGAAGTCCTATATATGTACTACATATACATTTTTAAAGATATTGGTGAGGCTGAAATTTTAAAATGTATTTTGTTAATCATTTAAATTTTAAACCACAAATGATGCATTTTTCTAAAACCTACTTCAAACATCTTAAATACTGTGTTTTTCCCAAACACATTTATCCTGCTCAACCACTCTCTTTTCTGTTATCAGCCATCTTTCCCAGACTCATCAGTGATGGTTCATATTTCATCATCTCTATCCTAGCTCAACCCTCTCTCAACAGATGATTTTGCCTCCTACACACCAAAGCAACAGAGGTCATTAACTGAAACTTTGACTTCCCTTTCCTCTGCCTCCAAATGCCTGTTATGTGACAATGAACAGCAGTTAGGAAATGCATAACTCTGTAGGAGTAGAATCCCAAGGGTTGTCAAAGAATCCATGGGTTGCCCAGCTGAGAAATCTGGAAGTGATCCTTTGGTGGCAGTGAAGGCTCAAAACAACATTATCTGGTAGAGAGAGGGAAAGTTAGTCACTACCTCCATGCAAAATGTAATGGTTCCTTCCCTTTAGCAAAGTCAGCATTGAGTTAGCATCTAAGGCAGGAAATGCCACACCACTGTATCCACAATACTGCAGCAATGCAATCAGGCATCTCAGAAGGAACCAGGCCAAATTAGAATTTTAATATTTTCTTAAAATCCCTTACATCTTTGCCTTTGCATTTCCTATTTTTCAGCCTTCTGTTCATTCATTCAACCACTGTTTATTGAGACACTTTAAATGATTTTAAGTGAGTCAAAAACCCCTGTTTTCATGAAACTTACAGTATTCATGGAGTAAATGAGATAAATAAATGCATGGTATGATAAAAGGTGATATTTGCTAGGCAGTAAAAAGAGAATGAGGAGTTCTGGTGCAGAGGGGAATTGATGGAATTACAAATAGGATAGTTAAGGAAGACCTGTATGATCATAAATTCTGAAAGAAATGAGAGTGTTAGCCATGCAGATATCTGTGAGATGAACCTAATGAACAGAGGGAAGAGAAAGTACTAAGGCTCTATGGCAGGAAGCAGCCTGATGCCTTCAAGGAGCAACAGGGAGCCCAGGGTGACTGGCAGAGTGACTGAGGAGACAAATAGGATGAAAAGAGGTCAGTGGGGTAACAGAAACCATTCCTGGTAGTTTTCTCAGCCACTGTGATTAGTTTGGCTTTTCTTAAGGGTGAGGAGGGAAGTCACTGGATAATTCTGATGAGACATCAGTTCAGTTCAGTCGCTCAGTCTTGTCCGACTCTTTGTGACCCCATGGACTGCAGCACGCCAGGCCTCCCTGTCCATCTCCAACTCCCAGAGTTTATTCAAACTCATGTCCATTGAGTCGGTGATGCCATCCAAAAATCTCATCCTCTGTCATCCCCTTCTCCTCCTGCCTTCAATCTTTCCCAGCATCAGGGTCTTTTCAAATGAGTCAGCTCTTTGCATCAGGTGGCCAAAGTATTGGAGTTTCAGCTTCAGCGTCAGTCCTTCTATGACTATTTAGGACTGATCTCCTTTAGAATGGACTGGTTGGATCTCCTTGCTGTCCAAGGGACTCTTAAGAGTCTTCTCCAACACTACAGTTCAAAAGCATCAGTTCTTCGGTGCTCAGCTTTCTTTATAATCCAGCTCTCACATCCATACACGACTACTGGAAAAACCATAGCCTTGACTAGACAGACGTTTGTTGGCAAAGTAATGTCTCTGCTTTTTAATATGCTATCTAGGTTGGTCATAACTTTTCTTCCAAGGAGCAAGTGTCTTTTAATTTCATGGATGAGACATAGCAAGAGAATATGTAGAAATACGCAGTATGTCAGATGTTGAGAATTGCTTGGAGAAAGATAGAAACAAGAGAAAAGAAATGGTGATGTACCAGAACAAAAGAGAGAGGACCGAAATGAATGAAATTAGAAGTGAGAGGAGAAGTTACAACCAATATCACAGAAATGCAAACAATCATAAAAAATACTGAGAACAATTATATGATTACAAATTGGGCCATTTTGAAGAAACATATCATCTTCCAAGACTGAATCAGGAAAAACAGAAAAATCTGAGTAGACCAGTTAATAATAATAAAACTGAATGAGTAATTTAAAAACTATCAATAAGCTAAAGTCAAAGACCAGAAAGCTTCACGGGTGAACTTTACCAATATATAAAGAGCTAACATCAAGGGAGTGAATGCTTCCAAACTCATTCTATGAGGCCAGCATTACCCAGATACCAAAACCAAAGATACACACACAAAAATTTATAGGCCAATATCCCTGACAAGCATAGATGCAAACTGCTCAACAAAATGTTAGCAAATCAAATTTAATAATGCACTGAAAGAATTATGCATTAGGATCAAGTAGGATTTGATTTGCAAATTGATTTGCAAATTTGACTGATTTGCAAATCAGTCAGTGTGACACACCACATAACATTAATAAAAATCACATGATCATGTCAATAGATACAGAAAAAAAATTTGACAAAATTCATCATCCATTAATGATAAAAACTCTCTACAAAGTTGGTGTAATTGGAACATACCTTAACATAATAAAGGCTATTTATAACAAAGCTAACATCATGCTCAACAGTGAAAATTTAAAGCATTTTCTCTAAGATCACATTTGTTTAGTAGCATATGGTTTAGTCTCCACATGTTTGCAATTTTCCCATTTTCTTCCTGTATTTGATTTCCAGTTTTATACTATTGTGTTCAGAAAAATACTTAACGTAATTTCTATCATCTTAAATTTGTTGAGTCTTGGTTTTTTCCCCCTAGTATGTGATCTGTTCTAGAAAATGCTCTATATGCACTTGAAAAGAATGTGTGTTCTGTTTTTGGTTGGAATGTCCTGTAGACATTCCTTTCAGCTTCAATTTATGTCTCACTGCTTCCTTATTGATCTTCTGTCTGGGTGATCTGTCCATTGATGTAAGTTGGCTGTTAAAGTCCCCTAATCTTATAATATTATTATCAGTTTCTTCCTTTATGTCTATAAATATTTGCTTAATTATTTGCTATATTAGGTGCATATATGTTAATGAATGATATTCTTTTTATATTGATCCCTTTATCATTATATAATGCCCTATTTTGTCTTTTGTTATAAACCTTGTCTCAGCCTTGCTCTCTGAAATGTATTGAGTGTTCCCACATCCAGGAGAAGGGGATGACAGAGAATGAGATGGTTGGATGGCATCCCTGACTCAATGGACATGGATTTGAGCAAACCCTGGGAAATAGTGAAGGACAGGGAAGCCTGGAGTGCTGCAGTTCTTGGGGTCACAAAGAGTGGGACATGACTTAGCCACTGAACAACAAAACACCCAGGCTCAGGCTAGGTGCTTACAGACACAGTGCCTTTGTTTCACCCAACAACTCCATGGGGGTACTATTATTATCCTTCCCATTTTACAGATTTGAAAATGAGGGATCAGAGAGTATAACTTGCTCATGATCAGAATGCTGGCATTCAGCAGGATACAAATCCAAGTCTTACTAACTCAGGGTTTTTCAACCTCAATACTATTGATACATTGGACCAGAAAATTCCTTGTTCTGGGGACCATTCTGTGCACTGTACAATGCTTCCCAACATCTCTGGGGTCCACCTGCAAGATGCCAGTGCCAGTCCCCACCCCACAGAGTGGCGAAAACCAAAAATGCCTCTAGACATGACCAGATGTGCCCAGGGGGGCGGGGTAAAATCCCCTTGTTTAAAAACCACTGCCCTGACATGAGGGTGGGGGTGGTAGGAGAAATGGCAGACATCATCATTATTACAGAGGACGAGGGACTGTGTGGTTAGGGAAGATTCTGAATGCTGATATCAATCTCTGACCCAATCTGGAAAGAGGTGAGTTCAGTTTTTTCTTCTCTGCTTTATGATGAAAAGGACAAAGCCTGTTCATTCATTCTTTCGTTCAGTAGACATTGCTGAGCACCCACTAAGTACCAAACCCTGATCTAGCTTTTGAGGAGAAAGCGAGGAACAAAACAAAAATTCCTGTCCTCACAGAGGTTACATTCAAGGTAATATGTGAACAAGTGAAGCATGTGGTATCCCAGACAATGATAAAGGCCATAGCAATAGAGTATGCAGGTGGGCCAGGGTGGGTATAGGAATACTGGTGGGGACTTACAATGTTAAATAAGGTGGCCAGGTTTGGCCTCACTCAGAAAGTGACATTTGAGCAGAGACTCACAGTAGGGGAGTGATTGAGGCCAGCTGAAGTCTCAGGGAAGAATGTTGCACACGGAATAGTAAGTTCCAAGGCCCTGGGGCCTCTGGGAGGTTGAGGATTAGTCAGCGCAACCAGAGTGGAATTAGGAGGTGGTGAAGAGGTCAGAGTGTTAGTGGAAGGAACACTGTGTATGATGTCCACATTCACTTTGTTATTGTTCCGCCTCTAAGTTGCATCTGACTCTTTGCAGCCTCATGGACTGCAGCATGTTAGGCTCCGCTGTTCTTCACTATCTCTCAGAGTTTGCTTGAACTCATGTCCATTGAGTCAGTGATGCCATCCAACTGTCTCCTCCTCTGCTGCCCTCTTCTCTTTTTGCCTTCAGTCTTTCCAAGCATCAGGGTCTTTTCCAATGAGTTGGCTCTTCCTATCAGGTGGCCAAAGTATTGGATCTTCAGCTTCAGCATCAGTTCTTCCAATGAATCTTCAGAGCTGATTTCCTTTAGAACTGACTGGTTTGATCTCCTTGCAGTCATTTAGCTAAGGCCATTTCTAGTAGCAGTGCTAGACGCAAACTTGGACTTTGGAGTTCTCCTTTCCAGCTGGGTCAGGTTGCACAAGCCACTTTGTCCTCTGTATGGGCCCTGTCCTAAAACCAGGCCCTCACCTGAGTTTGTGACTCACCTGGCTGGACCAATGCTTGCAAGATATGGGAAGGTGGAGAGTGCAGGTGGTGGTTTATAAGTGGAGCACATCTGCCGTCTCCCAGCTGTATCAAATGGTCCTGTCCTGAGCACAGTCTCCTCTTGGCCTCTCCCATGGTAGAAACAGCAGGATGTTGATCTCGTTCTTCCTCCTGCTCCTTGCTATAGCTTGTGTGGCCTCCGTGGGTGTCGGACTATGGGTCTTCAGCAACCACTTCCTCACCACAGATATCCCTGCTGCCATCAGCCATCCAATGAGACTGCGGGTCCTCAACTGCATCCTCCAGCTTTTGATAACATGGGTGAGTTTTGTGTTTTGTTTGTCCCCTCCTCCAGAGAATAATATCCCTGGGTCAGGAAGATCCCCTGGAGAAGGAAATGGCAACTCACTTCAGTGCTCTCGCCTGGAAAATCCCATGGGAGGAGCCTGGCAGGCCTTTGCAGTCCATGGGTTTGCAAAGAGTCGGGCATGACTGAGCAACTTCACTTTCTTTCCAGATGATTAAGAGCAGATTAAGAAAACAAAGGGCTGCCCTGGTGATTTAGACAGTAAAGAATCTGCCTGCCCTTGCAGGTTTAATCCTTGGGTCAGGAAGCTCCCCTGGAGAAGGGAATGGCTACCCATTCCAACATTCTTGCCTGAAGAATCCCATGGACAGAAAAGCCTGGCGGGCTACAGTTCACAGGGTCGCAAAGAGTCAGACATGACTGAGCAACCAACATTAACTAGAAAAAGAACATACCAGTAGCTTTCAGTTAAACTAACAGTCACATCATGGCTATGGAGGCTGACGGTGTATTACCAAACCTGAAGATTTTCTATTGGATAACATGGTTCTTAACCTCTTCCTGATGTTTTTCAAGCTGGCCTGGGCTAAGAGCCACAACATTCCAAAAATGATTCACTTCCTCAGATAACAGAGAAATTCCACCCCACCTCCTGTCTTATTTTCTCCATGACATCCACCATTCTGTGGAGTGGTGAAGACAGGGATAATTGTTCTGAATTTGGGGCCTGTGTTGGCTACCTGCTACCTAGAACCCGCCAACCACAAAATAAAGAGATGCAGCAGATGAGTAAATGAGTAGAGATGAGTGCAACTCCAGAATGTGACTTTTTAGAAAAATACTTTATTGCTTTTGAGAGATGGAAAACTCTTTCTGTAATATAGTCAGATTCTGCTCATTGTTGCTGGTTTGTATAATTTAATCAAATACTTGTAAGTATATCATGGCAAGGATTGTGTAAATATTGCCAATTAGTATTTGCTGTGATTTCCAGAGGGCTGATGGAGATTGAATACAGAAGATACATTTTAGTCTCTTACTTCATGAAAAGTGATGGCAAGCACTTGTTCTCAATGTAACCTTGATGCAGGAGAACTCAGGGGCCAATTTTCTTACCTGTAGGGTCAGCTTGTATGAGATGGGATGGTTCAGTCCTGTGGTTTTCCTGGCCTTGACTCTCATAGTCTACACTTTGGGTTTCCAAATACAGTGACTCAATTTCCTCATCTGCAGGATCAGGGAAAGTAAGAGACCCAGCTTCATAGCACTTGGTGGGTACGTAATGAGTTAATCTACTCAGAGTGGACTTTATGTGCCCAGCACAGAGTAAACCATCCATAAATATTAGCCTTATTGCTATTTTTTGATTTTTTTTCCTACAAAGTTGTGTAACTGCTATGTATCATTCTCCCTTTCCAGCTCTGAGGATTAGTGATGAGTGAGAGAAATAAAGCCCCAGACAGAGGTGACTTGCAGGCAGTCTGAACACTCAGGGCAGTGCCAGGTGGGGAGTCAGCAATAAATAAGCAAACTTGCTACAAATAAACCAAATGACAAAGTGGGAGGTGCTGTGAGGAGAGTAAAACAGTAGGGCTACAGTAGAGTATAGTAGGGTTTCTTAACCTGGAGTTCCTAGAACCGCCAAGGGTAACAGAATGCAGAGTCCATGAGTTTGGATGGGGTGAAAATTGCCCCATTTTCACTTAACATCTAATGCAAATGTGGTATTTCCTTCCATCATGCATGAAGGGAACAAATCACCATTGGGACAGCAGAACCCTCAACTTTGTCAGCAAGAGGAATCATGGATATTCTCAGAGCCTATTACAGGCATAGCAGATTGCAAACAATCGCATGTGTACCTTGTTCTTTTGAAATTATGATAGTATTAGACCAGCCACTAGATCTTCTATTTAGTATGCTAATAAGGAAGTACTGAAGGTATATTATTACAGCATACATTTACTCTAGTATTTTGATAACTATATTTCAGTAAAATGTAATAATCCTATGTATTTATTTTATATATTCAAATGTATTCTGTGAAAAGGCCACAAACTTTGCTAGAAGCCCAAATGCCCTTGGTACAGAAAGGATGAGGAACCACTAGAAAGAGAGTGCCTGGGGGAGAGCCCACATTACTTGTTTATATTTTTTATCATGCAAACTTACAGATATAACCCAGAGAAAATAGTATAAAGACAGGAGACAGAATAAAGATGGGAGACAGAATAGTATAAAGAAGCCTCAGACATTCAACTCATATTATTCATGATTATTGATTCCCAACCAATCTTACTTCATCTGTGCCATTACGTTTTCCTTCATTCCCATTTCCTTATAAGTAGATCCCAGATATCATATTATTTTTATCTAAAAATATTTCTCTAGGTATTTCTAAAAAATAAGACCTCCCTCTGCCCCACCATCCCTTTAAAAAAACATAACCACTATGCAATTACCACTCTTTAAAATAGCAGCAGATGCTTAGGATGGCTATGATGACCAGAATGGTCCAGAAAGGCCTCCCTGGGAAAAGACCACATGTGCAGGCTGAGGTGGGAGCCTTTCTAGGGTCCCTTGAAGGGTGACCAGAGCCTGGTTTGTGGGGCTGGGTGTCTGAAGAGAGAGGATTGAGAGGTGCTGGTACTGGAGCAGTGAGGGTCTCAGTGAGGATGGATTTTCTGCAAGTGATGGAGGCATAGTGGGGGACTTGCAGGCTTGTGGTCCAGTCTGCAGCCACTCTGCAGAGGGTACTGTGGTGGTAGAGCCCTGGCACAGCACACTCTGAAACCCTTCTCATCCCATTTCCTTTTCTCTCACCAACAGGGGCTGATTTTTGAGAAACTGAGAATCTGCTCTATGCCCCAATTTGTCCGTTTCGTTCACGATCTGCTGCCACTAAAGAAGCATCCAGATGTGGTGGTCAAGGACCTCCAGTTTGGGACGATCCCGGTGAAGCTGTATCAGCCCAAGGCACCCGCGAGCGGTCTCAGGCCTGGCATTGTGTTCTACCATGGTGGTGGGGGCATCCTAGGGAGCTTGAGTAAGAGTCCTTTCCTTAGATCCCTTGCACAGATGTCCCAGAGCACAGCCAGGTGGACACACCTTTCAGCAGGAGGTGGCACTCCTATCATCTTCCTGGGGTCTCAAAGCTGCTATTATGGCCAGGGGACACCAGGACAGTTACCGGGGCCCAGATCATATACATATGTATATATACCATGCTGCTGCTAAGTCGCTTCAGTCGTGTCCGACTCTGTGCGACCCCATAGATGGCAGCCCACCAGGCTCCCCCGTCCCTGGGATTCTCCAGGCAAGAACACTGGAGTGGGTTGCCATTTCCTTCTCCAATGCATGAGAGTGAAAAGTGAAAGTGAAATCGCTCAGTCGTGTCCGACTCTATCGACCCCATGGACTGCAGCCTAGCAGGCTCCTCCGTCTATGGGATTTTCTAGGCAAAAGTACTGGAGTGGGGTGCCAGTGCCTTCTCCGATATATACCATACATATATATTAAGGATTTCTCTGGTGGCTCAGATGGTAAAGCGTCTGCCTGCAATGTGGGAAACCCGGGTTTGATCCCTGGGTTGGGAACATCCCCTGGAGAAGGAAATGGCAATGCACTCCAGTACTGTTGCCTGGAAAATTCCGTGGACAGAGGAGCCTGGTAGGCTACAGTCCATGGGATCACAAAAAGTCAGACATGACTGAGTGACTTCACTTTCTCTGTCGCTCTCTCTATACACACACACACACACACACAATTCACACAACATAAAATTCACCATTTTAAAGTGTACAATTCGGTGGTATTTAGTACATTCAAATGTGTGACCACCACCTCTATTTAGTTGTAAATAAGGATTAAAAACAATGAAAACACAAGTGTGTTTCACAATAGGTATTGCTTGAGACAAATTTCTGGTACAGACAGACAGGAGGACCAAAGAGTAGAGGAAAATTAGTGAGGGGGGGGGGATGAGTACAAAATTGGGTCAGTGTTAATATGTCTTAATTTTTTCTATTGTGGAGAAATTAGGGAGAAAAAACACCTTTACATAGTACTTCTTGATCTGTGGAATGCCAGAGTCTCTTTGCTGTAGACTTTGAGAATAAGGGATTTAATACAACCGTGGTTTTGTTATGGTTTGCATAATCAATGATAGTGAGCCAATATTTATTTGTTGACATTATTAATATTTACATGGCAGATACTATGGAATCTGTGTAGATGCATAATCTTTTTTGTAAATTTTTTTAAATCGTAGTAAAATCCACATAATATAAAACATATTTATTGGTACAGTTCAGTGGCACTAAATACATCCACATTGTTGTACAACTCTCACCATCATCTATTTCCTGAATTTTTTACCTTCCTAAACTGAGTCTCTGTCCCCATTAAACACTTAGTCCTCATTTCTCTTCCCAACACGCCAGTGGACCCTGGCATCTACCAGTGTACTCTCTGAATATGAATTTGACTATTCTATATTCTACATACCTCGTGTAAGTGGAATCAAACAGTATTTGTCTGCACCGAATATATATTGGAAAGCATCTCATCTAAGTTCCCAGCAACCCTGTCACTGTCATTATATCCATTTTACAGAAGAGGAAATGAAGCCTCAGGGAGGTGAAGGGACCCACCCGGTACAACTTTAGGTCAAGCTAAAAGGAGGAAAACTTGGGATCTGAACTCAGGTCTGAATCCATAGCTCACCCACTGAACTACTGTACTCCATGGTCAGACATCTTCTCAGATGCTGTGAATGCACTGTAGAATCGATAGGGTTGCAAGTGTGGGGTGGGGGTGAATCTTAGAGAAAGCTGTTGAGACAGCTCGACAGACGAGAGTGAGAAAGTAGAGAGGAAGGCTGACTACAGCTGGAGGAGAATCTGCAAACCCTTGTTAGAATCAACCCAGCCCTTTGACCTCTGAGGTTATCCTTAAGAAGGGGCAGGTGAGGATGGCTGGCAAAAGGAGCCCACTTAACCTCCCTTGCTTGAACGTTTCAAACCTTTTATTTTTTAGAAACATACCATGGCATATGCTGTAACTTGTGCAAGAAGAGTGATGCAGTGGTTCTAGCAGTTGGGTGAGTAAGGCAAGGGTGGAGAGATGCTGGGATTCCAGGAGCCCCAGGGGCAATAAAGGGGAGGGAGCCAGGAGTCTGTGGCAGGCAGGTGTTGAGGGATGCCAGGAGCACAGGATGGGCTGTGAGATGATGGTGAGCAGGAGGGCAGGGAAGAAAGAGAGGAAGGGAGAAGCAGGGAGAGGCAGAGATGGGGCATTCCTCCTGCGGGTGGCCCTTGAAAGTGAAAGTGAAAGTCGCTCAGTCGTATCCAACTCTGTGCGACTCCATGGACTATACAGTCCATGGAATTCTCCAGGCCAGAATACTGGAGTGGGTAGCCTTTCCCTTCTCCAGGGGATCTTCCCAACCCAGGGATCAAACCCAGGTCTCCTGCATTGCAGGCAGATTCTTTACCAGCTGAGCCACAAGGGAGGATGCCTTTAGAGCATTGCATCATCTGGAAACTGGATAGGGGGTGGTATTTGCAAAGTACATCTGGGTGGTCTTTGCAAAGTACATCCGGGGCAGAACTTCACTACCAGTGCATGTCTGGGTGGAATACTGTATGTGAAGCAGAACAGCCCTGCACCTTCTACACACTGAGTACCTCCCTCCACCAAATGCACACAATGCCCTGCACTGTAACCAGGACAGCCTCAAACACTGCCACATCATTTCCATGCTCCAGAGAGGGGGATCCACCCTGGTGAGACCCACTGAAGGAAGCAGGAAAAATGAAAATGCCACTGTCTCTCCTAACTGATCTGGGCGAGTCACCACACGACCTGGAACCTCAACAGGGCACAGAGACCTTCCCTGGGTGTCCTGCCTGCTGCCTGACACATCATCACCCAGGGCCTGGGTGGTTCCTTCTGATGTGAAGCTGTTCCTGCAGTTTCATTTAAATGCACATGCCAGGAAGAGATATCCACTGCCAACATCTTGGTGGGGATATAACCAGTGAAGTAAGTAAAATTGACAGAAGTCAGTCCTCAGGCATTTCTGAGCCTATGTGCCTGGGCATTGAAGGCTTTGTCTATCATCTCATTTAAGCCTTCTACTTTGAGTTCACGTTCTCAAGCCTCAGAAAAAGAACTTTATAGAAGAAATATGGGTAGAAGGATGTTAGACACAGGTGTTTTGGGCCCTGTAGGAGTGGTAAGTGTAAACCATATTCCTTGATTCCTTTTCAGATACCGCATGTTGCCTAAGCATAGGTTTCCAGTGATACTAACAGACTGCATGGTGGGTACAATGCACTTCTTGAAGTCCTTGGATACATATGGGGTGGATCCAGCCCGGGTCATAGTCTGTGGTGACAGTGTGGGCGGGAGCGTGGCAACGGTTCTTTGTCAAAAGTTTGTGGACCGTTCTGATCTCCCCAAGATTCGTGCTCAGATCCTCATCTATTCCGCTCTCCAGGGCCTGAATTTCCAGTCCCCTTCCCATCAGCAAAACAAAAACATACCACTGCTTAACCACAATTTGGCCTTCTATTGTTGGTGTGGTTACCTGGACATCAGCCCCTCCTGGATAAGCACTGTATTGAAAGGCGCCCACTTGCCTGCCGAAGTCTGGGAAAAGTACAGGAAGTGGTTGAGTGCAGAAAACATCCCAGACAAGTTTAAGAAGAGAGGTTACCTGCCTATGTCCCGTGAGCCCCTGAATGAGGCTGCCTATCTGGAGACAAAAATCACTCTAGATGTGGTAAACTCACCCTTGATTGCAGACGATGAAGTAGTGTCTCGGCTCCCTGAAGCTTGCATCGTGAGCTGTGAGTACGATATACTTCGGGACGATTCGCTGTTGTACAAGAAGAGGTTGGAGGACCTAGGGGTTAGAGTAACTTGGCACCACATGGAGGATGGTTTTCATGGAGTGTTGACCACCGCTGACATGAGCTTCTTTTACTTCCCCTGCTCCTCGAGGATTCTGGATGCTGTGGCTCATTTCATAAAGGGGCTGTGACCATCTTTCCTTCCTGCTGCAGTTGCAAAAGTGTGGATTCTGCCATCATCTAGTTCTCATCGAGGGTCCCTGTTGTTCACGTAGGTGATGCTGGGTAGGACTGCGGAGAGTGTGGAGGTTACCATGTCATCTTACTTCAGGTCCTGGAATCCTAGAATGCATGTCTCTGATGTCTTAAAGGAGAACAGCAGAAGAGACAAGTTTAGGGAAAAGGTGGGCTCTCTGTCCATGATCACTGTCAGGGAAAAATTCAGCTGACATTCTTAAGTGACCATTTGCAAGAGAGAATGAGCAAGTAAAGACCATTCATGGCCTCCTTGAGGGAGAGTTCAGGCTGCCCAGGCTGATCCAGGCTTTGGGCAACAGGAGTGTCTACTTGTCTGGACCTTGGAATAAGCTGGGAGCATCATGTGCAATCTTGTGGGCCTCTTCCAATCTGGTTCAGAGGGCAGGGGTCCTGATGTCCTAGTGCTGGGTGGTGGTGCAGAAACTGGTTTCATTTTCCTCCTCTGGGTACATGGTAACATTTTTCCTGCCCTTTCTCTGAGCTCAGAGTCTCAACTGCCTGGACTGGAGGAGTGAAGATGGATTGAGTAGGTTTTCCATAGTGGTTGACACTTGGTCGTGGATAAAGACAGACTGGAGCTCTTGGAGTCAAAGTCAGGCTTGTAGCCAAAGGCTCGTAAGCAATATTATATGTGCTCAAGCAGCAGAGTCCAGAGGGAAGCTAAGTCCCAAGCTGGAGATCTATGACAATGAAATCTGATCAAACTCAACCATGTCCACAGTGGAAATCAAAGGAGGGCCCAAAGAACTGAAGATATGTTAGTGAGAACTATCACTACTTTAAGAAAACAGAACCAGCTCAAACTGGCCTAAATCAAAGAGAATATATTGGCTAATGTAACTACAAACTGCAAGGATAAATCAGTCATGGTTTGATCCAGGAACTCAAACAGTATCACCAGCTACGTTCTCTTTACTATACTCTATGCTTATGAACTTCACCTTCCCCTCTCTAGATTTGGCTTGTCTTTTCCCATAATCAAGTTCATTATAATGGATTTACTTAATTCTCAGCAGTCCCAGCAAAAATCACACTGCAATTTGATGGCTCTGTTGGTTTTCTGAGTGGTGTATCCAGTTGCTAAAACCAAGAACATGGAAGTTTATGACTGACCAGCCCCAAGTCCTGTGCCCTCCTTGGAGTGGAGGGTGGGGTCAACTCCATCTGTGCTTGGATGGGCATGGGGGATGCATGAGTTCTCCCTCACATCAACACTTACTCTACTGTAGAAGCCCAACTGAAGCCTGAGACAAGGTCCTTGGAAGTGGCAAGAGATGTCAAGGACCACTGGGCAACTTGACCACTTGCCACTTAGGAATAAAAATTTCTTTGAAAGGGATAGCCCAAGCTCTCAGGCTGGCCCCACCTGGTCCTCAGGAGGCTCTGCTCCTGACTGGCCAGTGGCTTTTATAGGCCAAGAACCAAAGGACCTGCACAAAGTCTACTGCACAAAGGGCCCCATGTTTGCCCTTAAGTTGCATTCAGGTGAATGTTCAAGCTGACATGTGGGGCAGAGAGGAATCCCACTGGATGGCTTCTTGGTCCATTCACAACAGGAAGACCAGCTTTGTTGGAGAATTAGGAATCACTCACTAAAAGCACATAGCTTTTACTGAATTGTCCCCTCTGAGACAGGTCTCTGAGCTGATTGGTGGCCTTGGGCCTGTACTGTGGCCTTGGTTCACCCCCAGCTCTGGAGATAGGTGGAAGGAAGTGAGCTGACCTTCTGGAAATTTGGGTGGTCAGCTCTTCAATGGTGGGATGGTGAGGAGTGGCTGAGCCACAGGAAGATGGTGCCCAGTGGAGACAGTGGGTTACCCTTTCACCCACTTCCACTAGGTATGGAAGAGTGCTGGGTGGGCTTATTTCTGAGGCTGCTTTCTTCTGCAGGCAGTGGGGGAGATGAAGCCCTTTCACTCACAATGGTTGGTTTGATCTGGGGACATGATACTCCTCTCTTCTCCTTTATGCTTCATGGCTGTCCTTCCTGAAGAGGCTCAGGGAGTGGAAAAGGGGTAGGAATGAATATTCACTGAGAGTCCGCTGCATGCTAGGCTCCATACAGGGCTGTTTAAATCTGCCACCTCACTGTGATGAAAAACAGCTATGCTGGGTTGCTGCCTAGGCATTTCATGGTATGACAGCTCTGCTCACATCCAGAGTCTGGACATTATGATAAAGACCCGTGCTTAGGATTTCCAGCACAAGTTTCTGCTTTTTCCCTGGTCATCTTTTAAAATAACCATTTTAGAGTTGATCCTGTGAAAAGTCAGTGACCTCCACCCCAACACCTTAGAAGGAATAGGTGCTTGCTTGCTGTCCTGTTCTTCATCTCCTGCTCACTCATGACCTGGAACAGAGGACTGCGCTCCCTGCCCCTGCTCATTGCACACCCCCACCCCACCCCCATTTCTGGGATCTGTAAATAATAAATACTGTGACTTTACCTCCTTCGTGTGAGTCTATTGAAGTTGTACTTTCAGTTGAAATGACCCCTACGTGTTCACTTCCTCAAAGAGAGAGTTTGGATGTGGGGGGAGCTTCCTGTTGACCCTGTGTGAGGGGCTGGTGCCCTCTCATTCAGCAAGCCATCATCTTCAGTCTTAATACACCAGCTATGCTGTCCTGCCCCACCCCACCCTTCACTATGTGTACACGTGAAATCTACAAAATGTGTACTCTTAAGCCCATTTTACACGTAAGGAAACTGAGCCCAGAGATGTTAACAACACTCATTTCCTGACACTTTCTAGTAAGGCTCAAGGTGAGCTGATTCAGTAGTTTACCCAAGGCCTTGTAGTTGGTGGGACACTGAGCATAGCAGCTCTGGTCAGACAGTAAACCCTTTCTGCCAAGCCCTGTAGCCCATTAGCTCATTTCTTTCCTATCATTCAGAATTAAAGTGAAAGACATGACTGAGTTACATGACCTTATGTGAGTCATTTCCCATGCAGCGAGGTATTAGCTACCCTCTGATCTGAGGCAGATTGATAGTGTCAAGTCTTTTTGCCAGCAGCTTTTATTTATTTATTTTTTTGCTTTCTTGACTTTTCTTTTCAGTTCAGTTCAGTTCAGTCGCTTAGTCATGTCCGACTCTTTGTGACCTCATGAATCACAGCACGCCAGGCCTCCCTGTCCATCACCAAATCCCGGAGTTTACTCAGACTCACGTCCATCGAGTCAGTGATGCCATCCAGCCATCTATCTCATCCTCTGTCGTCCCCTTCTCCTCCTGCCCCCAATCCCTCCCAGCATCAGAGTCTTTTCCAATGAGTCAATTCTTCGCATGAGGTGGCCAAAGTACTGGAGTTTCAGCTTTAGCATCATTCCTTCCAAAGAAATCCCAGGGCTGATCTCCTTTAGGATGGACTGGTTGGATCTCCTTGCAGTCCAAGGGACTCTCAAGAGTCTTCTCCAACACCACAGTTCAAAAGCATCAATTCTTCAGTGCTCAGCTTTCTTCACAGTCCAACTCTCACATCCATACATGACCACTGGAAAAACCATAGCCTTGACTAGACGGACCTTTGTTGGCAAAGTAATGTCTCTGCTTTTCAATATGCTGTCTAGGTTGGTCATAACTTTCCTTCCAAAGAATAAGAATCTTTTAATTTCATGGCTGCAGTCACCATCTGCAGTGATTTTGGAGCCCAGAAAAATAAAGTCTGACACTGTTTCCCCATCTATTTCTCATGAAGTGATGGAACCAGATGCCATGATCTTCGTTTTCTGAATGTTGAGCTTTAAGCCAACTTTTTCACTCTCCACTTTCACCTTCATCAAGAGGCTTTTTAGTTCCTCTTCACTTTCTGCCATAAGGGTGGTGTCATCTGCATATCTGAGGTTATTGATATTTCTCCTGGCAATCTTGATTCCAGCTTTACTTTAGCTTTCTCTAAGTCACAATGGCTTTGAAATAGGTAACCATAGCCCCATTTGGGAATGGACAGCTGGCATGCCCTGCTAACTCGGCTCAGGGAAGATGGAGCCACCTTTAAGCCCAGACACTCCGGGAGTGTTTTCTCACTAAGTTCCCAGGATTTCCCTGCAAAGATCTGCCAGTTTGCCCATGGCAAGTGCCATCAGATAAAAGATAACGCATTGTAACCAAAATTGTTTTGTCAGAAGGCAATTGAGGACAAGATCTTAGGGCAAAGTAAAAAAAAAAAAAAAAAAATGGTGTCTTTCTCAGGGTACTTCTCACCTCCAGCCAGGACCTCCCTACCTGTCTGGCTCTAAACCCTGTCTCCCTCTACCCCTGTATCCTCTGCACTGGAGTACCTGCCTGCTGTCTCCTCCTAACTCTGGGCTCGCTAGTGATATACAGGCTAGTACAGGTCAGGCTCCACTGAAGTGACAAATGGCACCACAGTCTCAGTATCTTATGAAGCAAAGGTCTATTTCTTGCTGAATTACATATTACAACCCTCAAATGTCAGCGACTTCCCAGGTGGCTCTGTGGTAAAGAACCCACCTGCCAGTGCAGGAGATGTAAGAGATATGGGTTCATCCCTGGGTCGAGAG
Organism: Bos indicus; assembly: GCF_029378745.1. Classification (NCBI taxonomy): domain Eukaryota; kingdom Metazoa; phylum Chordata; class Mammalia; order Artiodactyla; family Bovidae; genus Bos; species Bos indicus. The sequence goes on along the minus strand of NC_091775.1, from coordinate 55,580,449 downwards.
GATCCCCTGGAGGAAGGCAACCCACTCCAGTATTCTTGCCTAGAGAATCCCATGGACAGAGGAGCCTGGTTGGCTACAGTCCGTAGGGTTGCAAAGAGTTGGACACGACTGAAGCACCTTAGCAAAGGTCAGTGGCAGCATGGCTCCACATTCATCTACCCCCAGATCCAGGCTGATGGAGCAGCCTCTATTTGAGATATCTCCAGTCTCATGGCAGAGGGGAAAAGAGCATGTTGACTCACATTGGCTCCCCAAGCTTCTGTTTAGAAGTGATGCTCACTGTTTCTGCTCACCTTCCACTGGTCAGAGCAAACAAAACCTATGTCCTATCAACTAAGCTTGATGTTGACAGGACAGAGGAGAATAAGAAGAGTGGCAGATACTTGTGGTCAGTATTACAGCTAACCACACTTTCAATCATATTTTCATTTCCATTCTTGTTCAGTTGCTGAGTTGTGTTTGACTCTTTGTGACCTCATGCACTGCAGCATGCCAGGCTTCCCTGTCCTTCACCATCTCTCAGAGGTTACTCAAACTCATGTCCATCGAGTTGGTGATGCCATCCAACTATCTCATCCTCTGTTGTCCCTTTCTCCTCCTGCCTTCAATCTTTCCCAGCATCAGGGTCTTTTCTGATGAGTTAGTTCTTTGCATTAGGTGGCCAAAGTACTGGAGCTTCAACTTCAGCATCAGTTCTTCAAATGAATATTCAGGGTTGCTTTCCTTTAGTATTGACTGGTTTGATCTCCTTGCAGTCCAAGGGACTCTCAAGAGTCTTCTCCATACATCAACATGAATCCGCCACGGGTATACACATATTCCCCATCCTGAACCCCCTCCCACCTCCCTCCCCGTACCATCCCTCTGCGTCATGTATAAAAAAAAAAATTAAAAAAAAAAAAGTCTTCTTCAACACCGCAGTTCAAAAGCATCAATTCTTCAGCATTCAGCCTTCTTTATGGTCCAACTCTCACATCCATACATGACTACTGGAAAAACCACAGAAAGAAAGAAAGTGAAGTTGCTCAGTCATGTCCGACTCTTTGTGAGTCCATGGACTGTAGCCTGCCAGGCTCCTCCGTCCATGGGATTTTCCAGGCAAGAATACTGGAGTGGGTTGCCATTTCCTTCTCCAGGGGATCTTCCTGGCCCAGGGATCAAACCTATGTCTCCTGCACTGTAGGCAGACTCTTTACCATCTGACCCACCAGGGAAGCCCAAAGCTATGGAAAAACCATAGCTTTGACTATATAGATCTTTGCTGGCAAAGTAATGTCGCTGCTTTTTAATACACTCTCTAGGTTTATCATAGTTTTTCTTTCAAGGAGCAAGCATATTTTAATTTCAAGGCTGCAGTTACCATCTGCAGTGACTTTGGAGTCCAAGAAAATAAAGTCTGTCACTGTTTCCATTGTATCCCCATCTATTTGTCATGAAGTGATGGGACCGGATGCCATGATCTTAGTTTTTTGAATGTTGAGTTTTAAGCCTGTTTTTTTCACTCTCCTCTTTCACTTTCATCAAGAGGCTCTTTATGTAAGTGATGTGGTGCTAAAGAAGACTCTTGAGAGTCCCTTGGACTGCAAGAAGATCAAACCAGTCAATCATAAAGGAAATCAACCCTGAATACTCACTGAAAGGATAATTCTGAAGCTGAAGCACCCATATTTTGGTCACCTAATGTGAACAACTGACTCATTGGAAAATTCCCTGATGCTGGGAAAGATTGAGGGCAGAATAAGAAGAGGGTGTCAGAGGATGAGATGGTTGGATGGTATCACACATGTGATGGACATGAACTTGGGCAAACTCTGGGAGATGGTAAGGGATAGGGAGGCCTGGCATGCTGCAGTCCATGGGGTTGCAAAAAGTTAGACATGACTGAACAGCAGCAGCAAGTGATATGCAAATATAGTCTCCTTTTATTTATTTATTTTGGCTGCACTATGTTACTTGCAGAACCTTACTTCCCAGACCAGGGATGGAACCTGCCTCCTCCACAGTAAAAGCACAGAATCCCAACCACTGGACTACCAGGGAATTCCCTTTTATAAAAATATCTCCTTTTAGAGATAAAGCTAAAGTCTCTTTGACCACCCTCCCTCAACTCTAGTCCTTTTGATCTGGATGTATCAGCTGTTACCTTCTTTGAGGTGTGCAGGGTTGGTTTCCCAACCCTTTAAAACCTGTTGCTAGGCTTTCACATGTACAGATAGGTACCTACGAAATACAGAGTATTATTTTGTGGGATGGCTTTGCTGTATATTGTATATAACAGAGATTATTCTGAACCTGTTGTACCACTTTTTTTCACTCAACAATGTATCTTAGAAATCTAGCCTAGCAAACCATATAGATTGCTCTTGCTCTATGTAGCAACTGGATGGTAATCCATGGGATGGCTCTATTACAGTTCTTAGTCATTCCCTACAAATTTTTAGTGAACGTATCTGCATGTGCCTGCTTCTATATGTGTGATTCTCTGTGATAGATTCAAGAAGGACTGAATCTATCCCTGGCCTGACACAATTTTCCACATTAATAGATACTGTAAAGATGCCTGTTAGGGCTTCCCTGGTGGTCCAGTGGTTGGAAGTTTGCCTATTAATGCAGGGGACATGGGTTCAATCCCTGGTCTGGGAAGATCCCACGTGCCATGGGGCAACTAAGCCTGGGCACTGCAACAAAGAGTGGCCCCTACTCACCACAACTAGAGAAAGCCCAAACATAGCATCAAAGACCCAGCACAGCCAAAAATTAATAATAATAATAATAATAATAATAAAGATGTCTGTCCCATTCCCCCCTTTGCCCCAGCAGATCTCAGCTGGGAGGGAAGTAGTTGGATTGTAACCACCAATCCCAAAAACAGAAAGAAAATTGATTTTGAAAGAAAATTGAAAAGTGCTTGACACCTGGTTGCGTGCGACCTATCAGGCTGGTAGGTCTATATTTTAAAGGGAAATGTCCTTAACTCAAATGAACCTCTCCAAGAATCATCTGAGGAGTTGGGGCAGGCTGCAATGTTACTGGTGTGTTAACTCTAACATCCTTATCTTCATCTAGCAAAGTAAAGGACACCAGAGTCAACAGATTGGCTCCTCTTTCCCAGGTTGCCAAGACTCGCTATTGGCTAGATCACCCCTGCTCCAACATTGCAGCTGGTTTCTTGCAAATGGCTGTACAAGGTTGACTCTGATAAGGCAGTGCCTGGGGCTTAGTTTCAAAGCACTTCTTATTGCAGGGAAAAACCCACAAGTGTGGGTCTGCCCTCCTTATTGTGAAACAACTCCCTGCTTTGTCATCACCAAAGGATAGAGCAGTTTTAATTTTAAGTTGAAGAGACATATTGCATTCTGGGTTTGTTACAGCAGCTTCTGCAAAGAGGCAGAGTGATGGCAGACACGTAATCTATAACCAGTTGGAGGCCCGACATTTATTTAACCTTCTAAGCCCTCAGTTTTCTTGCCTTGAAATGGGGATAATCATGTTGAGCACATCTGGGTGTTTGTGTAAAGCAGGCTGAATCAATGTAAGTTGTGGTTAGGTATCTGCTGTTCAGTGGACAGTTACAGATGCGCTGGTTAGCAGACTCATAGCTTATCCCCTGGTGGGGTAACAAGCTGTTTTTGTGCTCAGGAATTCTCTATTCAAAAAGAATATACAATTGTTCCCTTTGGGATATTTTTGCCCCAATTTCCCAAATTCACTCCTCTAATACAGGGAAAGGAATGGACTTTGTTGCTAAAGCAGGCTTGGTTTAGGCACAAAGGAAAGAGAGGATTGAGCATTTATTGACCTCTTATACGTGACAGGTATTTTATGAAGTGTTTTGTAGGTGACATTTCATTGTATTCTCATAATCTTATTTCATGAAGTATAGGATATTGACTCCCAATTTTGTTTTTGCTGTTCAGTTGCTAAGTCGTGTCTGACTCTTTGTGACCCCATGGACTGCAGCACTCCAGGCTTCCCTGTCCTTCACTGTCTCCCAGACTTTGCCCAAACTAATGTCCATTGACTCAGTGATGCCATCTAACCATCTCATCCTTTGTCACCCCCTTCTCCGAGGAGGAACTAAAGAGCCTTTTAATGAGGGCAAAAGAGGAGAGTGAAAAAGTTGGCTTAAGACTCAACATTAAAAAAAATAAGATGATGGCATCTGGTCCCATCACTTCATGGCAAATAGATGGGGAAAAGGTGGAAACAGTGACAGACTTTATTTTCTTGGGCTCCAAAATCAGTGTGGATGGTGACTGCAGCCATGAAATTACTCCCAGTTTACAGATTAGGACACCAAAGCTGGCTTGACCCAGGAACTTGGTCAAAAGGAAACAGCTGATTAGAGGTGGGACTTGAAGTGGAAGCCAAATTTGTCTGAGTACTCAGCAACCCCTTCCCCCCATCCCCAATCCCATTCCTTGTGCAATAACCCGAAGCTGATTGCCCATCTTTAAGAAGTGTTTCTAGTATGTACTGGACTGGGAGAAGTCAGTTCATTATCCACCTGTGAGGTCCCACCATAGAAGGGTGCCACCTTCTCTGAAATTAGACCCTTCTCCTGTGGCTTGCCGAGTCTGCTGTAGCTCCTCCTGTGTGGTGCTGAGCAGACACCAAAAGTGTCTGAACCTATGCTGGAATAAAGTAATCCCATTTCTAATAGGTATAGGTGATTGGAAAAGCAAATGGCAATCATCTCTGGAGGAAGATAGTATCATCCTAGACCTCATACCATTTTCACATTTAGTTTTTCAGATACCAGACCTATGAGAAGAGAGAAACTAGCAATAGAAACCTACAGAAACAACAGGTAAAAAGAAAGGAAGCTGCCGGGGACCAGCCCCGGCTGATCCAGGGTACTCGAAGGAGAGACGGCGTCGGCGAGGGTCAGGATACGATAGTTTCAATTAGATATTAATTAGAGATATAAAGAGTAATAGAATAAGGATAGCTCAGTAGGAAAATTCAGTGGAGAAAAGAGGCTGAGTAGCTTGGTTTACGCGGGGGACCAATAAAACTTCAAGACAAGAAGCTTGCACCACTTACGTAGGCCGCAGGCGTCCTTCCGTTCTCCCAAAGGAGAGGAGACACTGAGGCCTCCCCGGTCGGATCTTAGAAGCCCAGGCAAAATTAGTAAGCTTGGTGGGTTCCGCGCTCCAGATGGAGACTCAGCCAGAAGGAGAGAGAGACATGGGGAGACCAGTATTTTGAGAAACTGATCCCAATTCTTTATTTTCCAGAGTCTGTTTTTATACACTAAGATGTTATACAAAAGTCACGTGGGGACAGCAGTCCTGACTTTTATTAAAGTCAGGTGCTTCACACAAATATATACAGAGGTCTTAGGGGTGTTACATCATCTTCTGGCCAGGGGGGCCTGCTGACAATTTACGACCCTCTCCTTGTGACAGCGGTCAGTCAATCAGGACACTTATTTCTCCAGGGCTGATTATTCTCAAAACAGACGCCACCCAAGTAAAGTTACATTCCTACAGGGTGAGGGTGTAGTGGGTTTTAGTTAAGGAAAGAATTTACTTAGCCTAAGGTCTAACGTGATTAATATCAAAGGTTAATTCTATATATTCATTAATGTGTGTAAGGGCAGGGGATGTGGAGACTTAGCAACAAACATTGGCTCAACAAATGAAAAACCCTTCACCAACACAATTTCTAATCAGCCCATTATACTTATACTAATAGTTTTCTAACTTCTCTAAAGAACCTGTTTTTAGAGGGTTTAAAGCATTTTGTGCCTCTCACAGTTGGGAGGCTGTGAGCAATCACATGTGGCTGGACGAGCCTGTCAGGCAGGCTAGAGAACCTTCAGAGGAGTTTGTAGGTTAAAACACTCTTGTCACACCCAAGAGTTTTTATTGACTGGAGCTCTAGGTTAACTCCTTCTCCGAAAGAGGTGGTGGGGGACAGCCCCCCGTAAAGTCAGAGGTGTAGGTGAGAGCACAAAGTAGTAAAGTAGGCAGGCTCTGGTTATGGGGGTAGATGCTCAAGGAGTTCCAGGGGGACTCCTGAGGTTCGATCCCGCCTTTGCGTTTGTCGAGCCTCCTTCCTCATGACCTTTGTCATGGGCGGAGTACCTCACTCTGGCCCCCAACAGGAAGCCACAGACTATAAAACAGCTCTGCTTATTATGTCCAAGTAAAGTCTATATATATATATATATTTATAAATATAATCTATATAAATAGAATATATAAATCTTTATATAATGGCAACCCAATCCAGTACTCTTGCCTGGAGAAGTCCCTAGAACAGAGGAGCCGGGCAGGCTATATAGTCCATTGTGTCACAAAGAGTCATACATGACTTAGTGACTAACACAATACATAACTACAATCTATAAGTCTGAAATATATAAATCTGTAGATTTTTAAACCTACAGATTTGAACATTTGTGGCAACAAGGAATAGTCTGTAATTCAGAAGTTAAAAAAAAACCTGGAATTATAAAAAGTAGCATATATACATAGATTATTAATCAAGTAAAATTTAGAACTGAAAAATGCAACAAATCAATGGACAGGTTTCATTTCACATTAGGCACACTTGAGAGAGGATGTGTGGGCTGGGATATAGATCAGAAGATACTATTCAGAAGTACAAAGAAGCAAAAGGATAGAAAATACAGAAGGGGGCCAGAGACTTTGAGGATTCAGTGAGAAAGTTGTGGCAAATATGCAGCTGGTGTTCCAGAAAGAAAGGAAGCAGAAGCAATATTTGAACATGTAATAGCTGAGAATTTCCTAAAATAGTTGAATGAGTAAATATCATATATTAAGGCATCTATATGGAATCTAGAAAAAAGGTACTGATGAACCTATTTGCAGGGCAGGAATCGAGATGCAGACACTGAGAACGGACTTGCGGACACGGGCAGGGTGGGAAGGAGAGGGTGGGGTGAATGAAAGAGCAACACTGACATATATTCACTACCATGGATAAACTAGATAGCTAGTGGGAAGCTGGTATATAGCACAGGGAGCTCAGCTCGGTGCTGTTTGATGACCTAGATGCGTGGGATAAGGGTTGGGAGGGAGTCTCAAGAGAGAGGCAATATATGTATGCATATGGCTGATTCATGTTGTTGTACAGCAGAAACTAACACAATATTGAAAAGCAATTATATTCCAATTAAAAAGACTATAAAAAGTATTTTATACTTTCCAATATGCTTATCTTTATGTGCATATTTTTGGCAAAGTCTCTAAAATACTGATGCAAAAGGGCTGATCAACAATGCCACATTTTGGCTGTCTGAAAAGACTAATAAAATTTATCATTATCTACTGAGACCAATACAGAAAAAAACGTGCAAGAGTAAATTCTAGAAATAAAAAAGGGACTCCATCAGAGATCCTAGAAATACTTAAAAAAACAAGGGGACATTATGAACAACGTACAACCCCAAATTTGAAAATTTAGATGCAATGTGTAAATTCCTAGAAAAACACAACTCGCCAAATGGACACAAAAGGAAAGAGAAAAATGAGATTAGTTTTGTAACTAATAACAAATATTAAGTCTACAATGAAAAGCCTTTAAACAAAGATAAACAAAACAAAAATCTCCTGGCCCAGATGCCTTGACTTACTTAATATTTAGGGATTAAACACATTAATCTTATGTAAACTGTCCTGGAGAATATAAAAAGTAGGCATATTCTTTCTGCGAGGTTAACTTAATCATAATAATAAAATCTCAAAAAAATTGCGCAAATGAAACATTCAGGCTACAAAAGTCTTACTCATGGATATAGAAACAAAACATTTCTAAAAAACATTTGGCAAGCAGAATCCAGAAATATTAGAAAAAAGATACTATATCGTGATCATATATACGACAGTTTATACTAGAAATTAACGTTGCAGAATTAATCAATATAATTTATCACATTAATGGATTCAATGAAGGAAACTGTGATTATCTTAATAGATGCAAATAATTAAATATTATTTATGAAAGCTGTCTCAGCAAATTTAGAATAGAAGGAAACTTCTTGAACTCAATAAATGGCATTTACAAAAACATCATCCTTAATAGAAAACATTAAACTTTTTTCCTTACTAGGAATAGGACAAGAGTTGCTCATGTCATTTTTAATCAACACTGTACTGGTGAAAGTGAAAGTGAAGTTGCTCAGTCGTGTCCAACTCTTTGCGACCCCGTGGACTGTAGCCTACCAGGCTCCTCTGTCCATGGGATTCTCCAGGCGAGAATACTGGAGTGGGTTGCTATTTCCAGCCAATGTAAAAAACAAGTATAAAACCAATTAGAATTGGAAAAGAAGAAATAGAATAGTTGTTACTTGCAGATGTTATATTCCTGCATGCATCTTGCAGGCAGATGCTATATTCCTGCATTCTTTGAGAGAATCTACTGGGAAAGTACTAGAATTAATAAGGAATCTCAAAGAATCTACAGGGAAAGTACTAGAATTAATAAGATAATTAACAAAGTTGATGGCTATAAAGTTATTGTTTTAAAAAATTAACTATTTTAATATATAGACAATAATCAGAAAATGAAATAAAAATAATTCGTTTAAGTAGCATAAAATATAAAATACATAGAAACAGGAGATAGCAAGACAGTAAAAAGAACTCACAGAATGAGAGAAAATATTTGTAAAACTTATATCTGACAAGGGATTAATACTCAGAATTTAAAGAACTTCTACAACTCACTCCCACACACATCCACAAACATCCCCCCCCACACACACAATTTAAAAATGGGCAAAAGACATTTCTCCAAAGAAGATATACAAATGGGCAATAAGCACAGAAAAGATGATCAATACCCTTTGTGTGTGTTAGTCACTCAGTCATGTCCAACTCTCTGAGACCCCACGGACTATAGCCCATCAGGTTCCTCTGTCCATAGAATTCTCCAGGCAAAAATACCATCCATTTTTTTCTCCAGGGGATCTTCCCAACCCAGGGATTGAACCCACGTACATCTCCTGCACTGAGGCAGATATTGGGAAAATACAAATTGAAACTACAATGAGGTACTACCTTACACCTATTAGGATACGTTATCACACACACACACACACACACAAAAAAAAAAAGAAAGAAAAAAGAAACATAGCAAAAAGAAAAAATAACAAGTGTTGGCAAAGAAATGGAGAAACAAGAACCCTGTGCATTGCTGGTGGGAAAGTAAAAATGGTGTGGTTGCTGTGTAAAATAGTTTTTTGGGGCTAATTCCATTCTTAGGTGAAAACTCAGTAGAGTGTAGGTCAAACAGCTATTTGTAAACCAATTTTCACAGCTGTATTATTCACATAGCTGAAAGGTGAAAACAGTCCAAATGTCCATCAACAGATCAAGAAAGTGTGATGTATACACACACACATACACGCAAAATAGAATATTATTATTCAGCCATAAAAATCCAGCACTGAGGACTCTGCAGCAAGAGAGACCTTGTTTCAAAGATAGGTTATTTCATGCAGTTTGACTACTTAATTTCTGTCTCTTCGTGTGTCATTTTTAACTAAATAAACTCATAGAGTTTTGCATCCAAAAAAAAGGAATGAAATTCTGACACATGCTACAACATGGATGGATCTAGAAAACATTAAGTTAAGCGAAATAAGTTATGAGGTATGTGGAGCAGTCAAATTCACGGAGATGAGAAAGTAGAAAAGAGGTCACTTGAGGGATGATGGAATGGGGAGCAATAATTAACCATTATTGCTTAATAGGTACATAATTTCTGTTTGGGATGATTAAAAATTCTAGAAAACGTGGAGTAATGGAAACAAAGACTTATACACTGTTGACAGGATGCATAATAAATTGATGTAATGCTTTGGAAAATATTAGTTTGGCATTGTCTAGCAAAGTTAAGGCATGCATACCCTATGACCCAGAAAACCTGCTCCTAGGTATATATCCAAGAGCAGAGGTTTTCACAGCTTGGTCCATGAACCCCTGGAGATCCCCAGGCTCCTTTCAGGAGATCTTCAATGTCAATACTATTCCAGGTGGCATAGTGTTAAAGAATGTGCCTGCCAATGCAGGAGACTCAAGAGACTCGAGTTCAATCCCTGGGTTGGGAAGATCCCCTGGAGAAGGAAATGGTAACCTACTTCAGTATTCTCGCCTGGGAAATTCCATGGACAGAGAGGCCTGGGGAGCTATAGTCCATGGGGTCTCAAAGAGTCAGATACGACTGAGCGACTGAGTATGCCTTCTTAATAATATTAAGGTACTATTCGCCTTTTCCCATATTCTTGGCATTTGCATTGACAGTACAAAAGTGATGGTGGGTAAAACTGCAAGAGCCTGTGCATAAATCAGAGCAGTGCCATTATCAGTTATATTTTTCACCATCACACACTTGCAGTTTAAAAAAAAAACCACTAGTTTCACATAGAGTGTCCTTGATGAAGAAGTAGAAATTATTAATTTTATTAAATCTCAACATTTGAGCAGACATCTTTTTTACATGCTGTGTGAGGATATGGGAAGGACACGTGTGAGAAAGCACTGCTGTGGCATGTCCACATTCAATGGTTCTCTTGAGAAAGAACGCTGTGTGTGCAATTGTTTGGGGTGTGAGCGAAGTGAGTTGGGCTTTTTTTTGTACCTTGTGGGATTTTAGTTCCTTGACCAGTGATCAACCTGAGCCCCTTTCAGTGGAAGCACAGAGTCCTAACCGTTGGGCAGCCAGGGAATTCCCAGGGCTTTTTTTTTTTTTTTTTTTTTTAAATGAAACTTTTAGTTGGAAGAAAAATTGGCAGACAAAACCATGGTTATTAGAGTTGGAACATTTGCCAAATATGTTTTAAAAAATGAATGACGAAAGGCTCTCACTTCAAAGAAAGCGATAGTCAGTAGTTATTGCCAATAATAAAACTTTGAGCTTTCAAGCTAAACCTAGAATTTTGGGAAAACCTGTATCTAGCAATATGACTTTGTCAACTTCCTACTATGTGCTTTTCTGATGATATCAGTAGGGATATTAGCAAATGTGACTTTGGGGAATATTGTATAATGAAACATGTTAACATTTGGAAGATCTATCTACACAGCTCTATAAAATAATATTTTCCAAAAGACCACCATGATGTTACAAAATTAAAAGTAGGTTAAAGATCTATCCAAAGCACAAGATCAACCAGTGGATTTTAATATAGTACAGCTCAAAGAGTTCATTGAGTAGTAGACTTCATTCAGACTCCACAGTGCAATTAACCTTTGAAAACTGCCACTTGGGGACTCCCCTAGCAATCCAGTGGTTAAGACTGTGCATGTCCCTTGCAGGAGACATGGGTTCCATCCCTGGTCTCAAAGTGGGATCCCACACACTGCAAGACATGGCCAAGAAAAAAAAAAAGCAAACCAAACAATTTCAAAGGCTAGTTAAATTATTCTCTCTCTTCTAACCACATATCTCTGTAAGACTGATTTTCTCCTTTAAACTAAACAGCATACTCCAATAGATCAAAAGTTTGCTGTTACTTATAAATTAATAAATATTAATATATAATATAATTCATTGGATTGGCCAATTCTGTGGTGTAAATATTCCTACCATGACCAATTTCAAGTAGCCAACATGACTAGAATGTAGTGTTAGCTCTCACAAACTGGTACAATCTGGCTCCAGACCACTAATATAATCCACACTTTAAGAAGTCTTGTGAGTCTTCTATAGGTTTCATGAGACTAAAAATTTGAAAGAACACTGCTTTAGAAAAATGGCAATATCTGGCCATCAGGATACTTGTTCTGTGCCCCGCAAACTTATAGGAACCACAGCTACAAGGGCTTCCCTGGTGACTCAGGTGGTAAAGAATCTGCCTGCAATGTGAGAGACCTGGCTTCAATCCCTGGGTTGGGACAATCCCCTGGAGAAGGGCATGGCAACCCACTCCAGTATTTTTTCCTGGAGAATTCCCATGGACAGAGGAGCCTGGTGGGCTACAGTCCATAGGATCACACAGAGTTAGTCATGACTGAGCACCTAGGCACAGCACAGCTTCATGCAACACAGATGATTCTTAAAAACATTAACTGTATTGAGGAAAAGAAATCAGACTCAGATGAATACATGCTATAGGATTCCATTTATGGAAAGCATGGAATTTATTATAACTAAATTGACTATAAACCATTTCATTTATTTTAAATGTAATTTTTCATGTTTGTGTTACACTTTATAATAAGAAGTTTTTTATAATGGAATCATACAGAACACATAGCTCTCCTGTGTTTTGATTGGAAGGACATCCCGTCTTACTGGCTTAAGCCCTACTCAAACTATAGTCCTGCCAAATAGAAGTTTGCTCTGTTCTATCTACCATGCCCTTTCCTTGCCACATACTTTGTTTCAATATGGAACAAATAGTTGCCTGGAATTCCTCTACTTTAGTTTCAAGGTCATTGGAAAACACTTTCTCTGAATTGCCTGCTTGAAATCGAATGTCTTTACTTATGGCAAGCAAGACTACTAAAAAAGAAGAACTAAAGAGCCTCTTGATGAAAGTGAAAGAGGAGAATGAAAAAGTTGGCTTAAAACTCAACACTCAAATAACTAAGATCATGGCATCCGGTCCCATCACTTCATGGCAAATTGATGGGGAAATAATGGAAACAGTGACAGACTTTATTTTTTGGGGGGGCTCCAAAATCACCACAGATGGTGACTGCAGCCATGAAATTAAAAGACACTTGCTCCTTGGAAGAAAAGCTGTGACCAACCTAGACCATATATTAAAAAGCAGAGACATTACCTTTTAAAGGTCCATCTAGTCAAAGCTATGGTTTTGCCAGTAGTCATCTATGGATGTGAGAGTTGGACTATAAAGAAAGCTGAATGCCAAAGAATTGATGCTTTTGAACTGTGGTATTGGAGAAGACTCTTGAGAGTCCCTTGGACTACAAGGAGATCCAAACCAGTCAATCCTCAAGGAAACCAGTCCTGAATATTCATTGGAAGGACTGATGCTGAAGCTGAAACTCCAATACTTTGGTCACCTGATGTGAAGAACTGACTCATTGGAAAAGACTCTGATGCTGGGAAAGATTGAAGGCAGGAAGAGAAGAGGATGACAGAGGATGAGATAGTTGGATGTCATCACTGACTCAATGGACATGAGTTTGAGCAAGCTCCGGGAGTTGGTGATGGACAGGGAAGCCTGGTGTACTGTAGTCCATGGGGTTGCAAGGAGTTGGACATGACTGAGAGACTGAACTAAACTGAAAATAAGACTACAGTGTGCTGCTTCTTTAAAGTGAAGCCACTTAGTTGTGTCCGATTCTTTGTGACCCCATGGACTATAGCCTACCAGGCTCCTCCATCCATGGGATTTTCCAGGCAAGAGTGCTGAAGTGGGCTGCCATTTCCTTCTCCAGGGGATCTTCCCAACCCAGGAATTGAACCCGGGTCTCCTACATTGCAGACAGACACTTTACCATCTGAGCCACCAGGGGAGCCTACTGATTTCTTTCTTAACCATATATTGCAAGGCATCTTCCTATGTCAGCATTTAACAGCTACAGGGTATTTCATCATATGATATGCCACAGTTTGTTGAGCCAGCCCTCCATTGGTATATATCTAGATGGTTGGTTCTTGATTTTTTGGCTTAATGAATAAGCAAAGTCATGGTTTTTATTCCAGTGGACTGAGCTCTATTGGGATGGAGCCCTGGTCTAGCCACTGATGCATTGTACTAATAATTCCAGGTCAGTGCTCTGAATGTAGCATACGCTTGATAGAATGGCTGTGGAATGAATGAATGAAGATGATCTGAATGAATCATATTTATTAGCATTCTTCCTGGAAGCCCCTTAGGCAAAGGGGCAGAGGAGCAATGAACAGAGCCCAGTGGTAAAACGACTGAATCAGAATGGATTTAAATCTCAGGTCTCCAGATGTGTGACTTGAGGTAGCTACTTAATCCCTCTTTACTTCAGTGTCCTCATCCATAAAATGGGTACAGTTATGGCACCTGCTTCATAGGACTCTTTGAGGGTTAAACAAGTGAGTACATGTAAAGGTCTCAGCATGGGCCTAGCACGTCAGCATTCATTAAACGGTAGAATGTAATTATCTCAGCTCATCTAGGTATTAAAATCTAGCATGCATGATACCTCTTGGTAACCAGGAAGTTACATGACATGGAAACCAGGTCCTTCTGGCTCCTGCTTTTGTGGTGACTGCTGTTGGTTTGATTTACTTTTTTAACATCAATTTTGCTTCTGAGGAATCAGCTGCCCCCTTAAGGAGAGTATTTATACTCACAGTCTATCACCATGGAGATTGTCAACAGTACGGAATCCAAGACCACATCACCTCTTTCTGGAGGCTGAAAGTGGACTCTCAGGGCCCTTTAATCCTGCAAATTTAGCTGGGTGTCATCTCCATTCTGACTGCTGAAAAGAAAAAAAGGCACCCCAAACTCAGCAGCTTCATAACATCTCCCACCCTGAAACCTTAAACTGTGTCAAGTCAAAGAAGCTTGGGACAAATGCAGTTTCTTACTGCCGTAAGTCCACAGTCATCCTCCACGCCGAGCTGGAAGATTGAGACCAAGTATTCAACCAGAGTGCTCACTGGAAACTGGACAGAGGAGAGGAGGAAGGTAAGTAAAAAGAAGGTGGACAGAGGGCTCAGAAGGAGACCTGGCAGGGAGGATGAGTGAGAGCACTGTGTGCGTGTGTGCTCAGTCACTCAGTCCTGTCCAACTCTCTGCGACCCCGTGAATTGTAGCTCGCCAGGTTCCTCTGTCCATGGAATTTTCCAGGTAAGAAAAGAGTGGGTTGCCATTTCCTACTCCAAGGGATCTTCCCGACTCAGAGATCCATCCCTTGTCTCCTGCATTAGCAGGCAGATTCTTTACCACTGTACCACCCGAGGGTATTATTATTATTTCTAAATCAAGGACCACAAATACTTGGATCTTAAGAAGGTGGCATTAGGAACTCTGTGCAGAGAGACTCCCTAACACAGAGGAGTTATATTCAAGCAGTTATCAAAGTCCCCATTTATATCTTGAAAACATCATAGTACAGGTGTCAATAAGGTTGTGCCTTGAAGTTCTATAGTCAGTGGAGTGTCTCTACGCATCTGATATTCTCTGTTCCTAATTTAGCTGCATCTTGATTTGAAGAACATCTGCTCTCCCTGGGCTGGTCCTTCCAGATGTATTACCTGTCAAGGCAGGCTTGACACTCCTTGTCTTCATGTCCAGGTGCTCTCTGGCGCCTGTTCCACAACTTTGCCCTGCCTGCGCATTTCACCTTTCACTTTCAAAACAGAACAGGCGTGTTCTTGTTGTTCCCATGTATCTTAAAGACCATCTCAAAATACTTTTCCTAAATTGACCTGCATAAAATTGAGTATCTTCGTTTGTGGCAATCAAGACTGACCCACATAAGTTTCTGCAGAGACATCTAGACATCTTCATATCTTCTTGGAAAATAGTCAAAGGAAAGAGGGTGAGACAGAATTGGTAGCTTTGGTGTAAGTGTGGGGAAGGTTAATAGTGACTTCTGAGAGCTAGAAAAGGCTCCTTTCATGTGGGAACCTTAGCATTTGTCACCCTTCTGGTCAGACATAGCTTTGGGCCATTTTTTAGCTCTGACTGCACTTGTTTTTGTTTGTGGAATAGGTGTGTGTGTGTAATCCAAGAGCAAGAAAGAATGGTTAAGCATTCTTTCGGGTAGGCAAAGCAGTACCCGGGGAGATTATGGGCTGATCCTACACTGACTGAGAGGAGATTGCATAAAGAGAGCAGAGTAAGAAAGCTATGGTACATTTACCCAATGGAGTATATTAAAAAGAATACATTTGAATCAGTTCTAATGAGGTGGATGAAACTGGAGCCTATTATACAGAGTGAAGTAAGCCAGAAGGAAAAACATCAATACAGTATACTAACGCATATATATGGAATTTAGAAAGATGGTAACAATAACCCGGTGTACGAGACAGCAAAAGAGACACTGATGTATAGAACAGTCTTATGGACTCTGTGGGAGAGGGAGAGGGTGGGAAGATTTGGGAGAATGACATTGAAACATGTAAAATATCATGTAAGAAACGAGTTGCCAGTCCAGGTTCGATGCACGATACTGGATGCTTGGGGCTAGTGCACTGGGACGACCCAGAGGGATGGTATGGGGAGGGAGGAGGGAGGAGGGTTCAGGATGGGGAACACATGTATACCTGTGGCGGATTCATTTTGATATTTGGCAAAACTAATACAATTATGTAAAGTTTAAAAATAAAATAAAATTTAAAAAAAAAAAAAAGAGAGCAGAGTTGGAGCAATTTCAGAAAGATGGCAGACTAAGAAGTTCCAGGTCCCTTCTTTTCCCACGGAAACACCAGTTCAGTTCAGTTCAGCCACTCAGTCGTGTCCGACTCTTTGCGACCCCATGAATCGCAGCACACCAGGCCTCCCTGTCCATCACCAACTCCCGGAGTTCACTCAGACTCACGTCCATCGAGTCAGTGATGCCATCCAGCCATCTCATTCTCTGTCGTCCCCTTCTCCTCCTGCCCCCAATCCCTCCCAGCATCAGAGTCTTTTCCAATGAGTCAACTCTTTGCATGAGGTAGCCAAAGTACTGGAGTTTCAGCTTCAGCATCATTCCCTCCAAAGAAATCCCAGGGCTGATCTCCTTCAGAATGGACTGGTTGGATTTAAAAAGCAACTATTAGCCTAATTGAAACAAATATATGGGAGCTCTGGAAAACAAAGGTCTACAGCAAAAAAATCAAATGCCCATTTTAGAGAAAGCCACATTCAAAATAGTAGGAAACTCCATGGTGTTTTTACCTGCCCTCCCCCATTCCTGCCCCAGCACAGCACAGTGCAGTGTGGGGGAAGCAGTGGCCCAGCTCCCAGTTCCCTCCCTGGAACACAGAGGGAGTGGAGCAACACTGTAACTTGTCTGGAAACTGCCGGAGGGATTGGTCTCTGTTTTGCTAACTCAGAGCTCAAACAGGAAAAAGTGGATGGTTCATATTTCAGGCCAGGAAGAGCTTGGAAAGCAGTAGTGGTCAACAGCTAGTGAAAGCTGCCAGGGGACTACAAGTTTGCAAAGGTCTGGGGGTAAGAAATTATAGGTAGAGGAATGCAACAGAACATCTAAGACTCTGAAAAGAAACCAGAGAGAGGCTTCTTGGAAAAATAAAGGAATTTTAAAGCAGCTATGTTTACAAGGAGAAATAAAAAGCACAGATACACACAGACACAGAGTCGTAGGCAGGATGCATGCTCATGTTCAGAAAAGTCCAAAGAAGAATTAAAACCTTCATACCTGACTGACTCCAAGGCTCAGAACATGCCCACTACTTAGTAGAGATCTTTCCTTGTGTGGAGCCAGTCTGCAGAGACCAGGAGAGATGGCTATTTTTCTCTCAAGTGCTCAGTGTTAAAAAAAAAAAAAAAATAAGACTTAAAAAGAAACAAGAAAAGATGGTCCACTCAAAGGAAAAAAATTAAGTGGCAGAAACAGTCCCTGAAGAAACACAGGCAGCAGTAGTACCAGAGAAAAACTAAAAAACAAAACAACAACAAAAAGAAACCTGTCTTAAATATACTTAAAAAGCTAAAAGGAAGTGTGGACAAAGAATTGAAGGAAATCAGGAAAATAATATATAAGCAAAATGAGAATATTAGTGAAAGATAGAAGTTCTAAAAAGGAATCAAACAAAAATGTGTGTGTGTGTGTGTACTCAGTTGTGTCTGACTGTGACCCCATAGACCGTAGCCCACCAGGCTCCCCTGTCCATGGAATTCTCCAGGCAAGAATACTGGAGTGGGTTGCCATTTCCTCTTCCAGGGGATATTCCTGACCCAGGGATCAAAGCCACGTCTCCTGCATTCGCAGGCAGATTCTTTATCCCTGAGTCACCTGGGAAGACCAAATAAAAATAAAGGAATTGAAATATACAGTAACGTTTATGAAAAAAAATTCACTAGAGACATTCAAAAGTGGGTTTGAACAGACAGAAGTAAGAATCAGAAAACTTGAAGATAGACTGTTTGAAATTATTGAGCCTAGGTAGCAAAAAGAGAAATGAATAAAGAAACATGAGCAGAGACCAAAGACTTGTGGGACACCCTCAAGCTGACATATACTGACTATGGGATAAATTAAAAGAGAAAGGGGCAGAGAGATTATTTGAATAAATAATGACTGAAAACTTCCCACACTAGATATGGATCTACAAATCCCAGAAGCTCAGTGGAGACCAAATAAGTTAAATCCCTAGATACTCACACAGAGACAATTATAATCAATCTGTTGAAAGTCAAAGAAAAGGAGAGAATCTTCAAAACAGCAAGAGAAAAATGACTCATCGCATACAAGGGAGCCCTAATAAGATTATCATTAGATTTTTCAGCAGAAACTTTGGTGGTCAGAAAACAGTGGGGTGATATGTTTAAAGGGCTTAGTCCCCACAAACCAAAACCTAAACAAAACCAAGCCCCACACCCCAAAAAACCCCATCCCACTATTGACTGAGAATAGCTTAGCCAACAAAACTTTCCTTCAAAAATGGAGAAATAAAAACATTCCCAGATAAACAGAAGCTGAGGGAGTACTGCTACATCTTCCCTACAGGAAGTGCTAATGGGAGTCCTTGAAGTTAGTATGGAGAAATGGTAAATTGTAACTTGAAGTTATATGAAAATATAAAGACCCCTGGTAAAGATAAATGCACAAATATAGACGCCATCATTATTGTACTTTTGGTTTGTAATTCCATTATTTTCTACACAATTAAAAAACACAAAACCATAAAATATTATAAATTAATGTTAATGGGTACACAGTATATCAACATGTAATTTGTGACATCAATAACATAAAATGAGGGAGGGCAAAGCTATATCAGAGTGGGTTTTTATTAATGAGTTAACGCAAGATAGTATGAATTTTAAATAGATTGTTATGCAATTTGGATGGACATAGAGATTATCATACTGAGTGAAGTAAGTCACATAGAGAAATAATATATGACATCCCTTATACAGAATCTAAAAAGAAATGATACAAATGAACTTATTTACAAAGCAGAAACAGACTCACAGACTTAGAGAATGAATTTATGGTTCCCAGTGCGGGAAGGGAGGGGAGAATGGATAATTAGGGAGTGTGGGATAAACATGTACACACTGCTATATTTAAAATGAATAACCAACAAGGACCTACTATATAGCCCAGGGAACTCTGCTCCAGGTTATGTGGCAGCCTGGACTGGAGGAGAGTTTGGGGGAGAATGGATACATGTGTATGGATGGTTGAGTCCCTTTGCTGTCCACCTGAAACTATCACATTATTAATCAGCTATACTCCAGTATAAAATAAAAAGATGAAAAATTAATTAAAAAATAAGATAGATCACTATAAATTTAAGATGTTATGTATAATTCCCATGATAACTACAAAGAAAATCTCTCTAAAATATACACAAGAGGAAATGAGAAAGAAAAATAGACCACTACTAAAAATTAAATAAACACAAAGAAAAGTAGTAATGGTGAAAATGAGGGGCAAAAAGCCCTATAAGACAAAAAAGAAAACAAATAACAAAACGGTAAAAGTAAATAACAGTAATTACTTTATTTTTTCTTTTTTTTCAGTAATTACTTTAAATGTAAATAGATTAAATGCTCATCAAAAGAGATTTGCAGAATGGGGGGAAAAAACATGATTTTTTTTCATCCACCATCTATGAGACTGTTTTTAGATCTAAGGACATGCAAAAGTTGAAAATAAAAGACTAGAAAAAGATATTCCCTGCAAATATCAGCTCAAAGAGAATGAGGTGGCACTGTATTAATTTCATAGAAAATGAAGTCTAAGTAAAAAAATGTTACAAGAGCCAAAGAAGAGGAGGGTATATTGAAGAAAGGATCATGAAGAAATAGAAAGTATGAATAGACATATAACTAGTAAGAAAATTGAATCAGTAATCAAAGAGCTCCCCAAAATAAAAGCCCAGGACTAGATGGCTTCACTGGTGAATTCTACTTAGCTTTTAACTACTTTAACACAGGGCTTCCCTGGTAGCCAAGATCTGCCTGCAGTACAGAAGACCCCGGTTCCATTTCTGGGTCAGAAAGATATGCTGGAGAAGGGACAGGCTACCCACTCCAGTATTCTTGGTGGCTCAGCTGGTAAAGAATCCATCTGCAATGCGGGAGACCTGGGCTTGATCTCTGGGTTGGGAAGATCCTCTGGAGAAGGAAACACCCACCCACTCCAGTATTCTGGCCTGGAGAACTCCATGGACTGTATAGTCCATGGGGTCACAAAGAGTTGGACACAACTGAGTGACTTTCACTTCACCTTAACATAATAAAGACCATATATGAAAAGCCCAGCTACAATCATACCCATGCAAAGGAATGAAGTTGGACACCTACCTCACACCATATTCAAAAATTAATTCAAAATGAATCAAAGACCTATATGTAAGGTCTTTAGGTCTATATGTAAGACCTAAAATTATAAAACTCTTAGAAGAAAACAGGAGAAAAGCTACATGACATTGAATTTGGCACTGACTTCTTGGATATGACACCCTAAACATAGACAACAAGAGAAAAAATAGATAAACTGGACTTCACCAAAATTAAACTTTATGTATGAAAGAATTTATTATCAAGAGTGAAAGCAGGCTCTTGCAGAGAGATATTTGCATGTTTATATTATTAACAGCATTATTCACAGGAACTGGAAGGTAGAAGTAATTCAGTGAGGAATGGATAAGCAAAATAGAGCATATACATACAATGGAATATTACTCAATCTTTAAGAGAAAGGAAATTATGAAACATGCTACCGTGTAGATAAACCTTGAAGACACTAAGTTAAGAGCAATGTTCAGTTCAGTTCAGTTGCTTAGTCATGTCTGACTCTTTGCAACCCCATGGACTGCAGCACACCAGGCCTCCCTGTCCATCACCAACTCCTGGAATTTACTCAAACTCATGTCTGTTGAGTCACTGATGCCATCCAAAGATGTCATCCTCCGTTGTCCCTTTCTCCTTCTACCTTCAATCTTTCCCAGCATCAGGGTCTTTTCAAATGAGTCAGCTCTTTCATCAGGTGGCCAAAGTATTGGAGTTTCAGCTTCAACATCAGTCCTTCCAATGAATATTCAGGACTGATTTCCCATAGGATGGCCTTGTTGGATCTCCTTGCAGTCCAAGGGACTCTCAAGAGTCTTCCAACACCACAGTTCAAAAGCATCAATTCTTCAGTGCTCAGCTTTCTTCACAGTCCAACTCTCACATCTATTCATGATCACTGGATAAACCATAGCCTTGACTAGATGGACCTTTGTTGGCAAAGCAATGTCTCTGCTTTTTAATATGCTGTCTAGGTTGGTCATAACTTTTCTTCCAAGGAGCAAGTGTCTTTTAATTTCATGGCTGCAGTCACCATCTTCAGCAATTTTAGAGCCCCCCAAAATAAAATCTCTTACTGTTTTGACTGTTTCCCCATCTATTTGCCATCAAGTGATGAGACTGGATGCCATGATCTTAGTTTTCTGAATGTTGAGGTTTAAGCCAACTTTTTCACTCTCCACTTTCACTTTCATCAAGAGACTCTTTAGCTCTTTTTCACTTTCTGCCATAAGAGTGGTGTCATCTGCATATCTGAGGTTATTGATATTTCCTCCAGCAATCTTGATTCCAGCTTGTGCTTCATCCAGCCCAGTGTTTTTCATGATTTACTCTGCATATAAGTTAAATAAGCAGGGTGACAATATACAGCCTTGATGTACTCCTTTTCCTATTTGGAACCAGTCTGTTGTTCCGTGTTCAGTTCTAACTGTTGCTTCCTGACCTGCATACGGGTTTCTCAAGAGGCAGGTCAGGTGGTCTGGTATTTCCATCTCTTTCAGAATTTTCCACGGTTTGTTGTGATCCACCCAGTCAAAGGCTTTGGCAGAGTCAAAAAGCAGAAATAGATGTTTTTCTGGAACTCTTGCTTTTTTGATGATCCAGTGGATGTTAGCAATTTGACCTCTGGTTCCTCTGCCTTTTCTAAAACCAGCTTGAACATCTGGAAGTTCACAATTCACATACTGTTGAAACACAGCTTGGAGAATTTTGAGCATTACTTTACTAGTGTGTGAGATGAGTGCAATTGTGTGGTAGTTTGAACATTCTTTGGCATTGCCTTTCTTTGGGATTTAAATGAAAACTGACCTTTTCTAGTCCTGTGGCCACTGCTGAGTTTTCCAAATTTGCTGGCATATTGAGTGCAGCACTTTCACAGCATCATCTTTCAGGATTTGAAATAGCTCAACTGGAATTCCATCACCTCCATTAGCTTGTTTGTAGTGATGCTTCCTAAGGCCCACTTGACTTCACATTCCAGGATGTCTGGCTCTAGGTGAGTGGTCACACCATAGTGATTATCTGGGTTGTGAAGATCTTTTTTGTACAGTTCTTTTGTGTATTCTTGCCACCTCCTCTTAATATATTATGCTTCTGTTAGGTCCATACCATTTTTGTCCTTTATTGAGCCCATCTTTGCATGAAACATTCCCTTGGTATCTCTAATTTTCTTGAAGAGATCTCTGGTCTTTCCCATTCTATTGTTTTCCTGTATTACTTTGCATTGATCATTGAGGAAGGCTTTTTATCTCTCCTTGCTATTCTTTGGAACTCTGTATTCATATGGGTATATCTTTCCTTTTCTCCTTTGCTTTTCACTTCTCTTCATTTCACAGCTATTTGTAAGGCCTCTTCAGACAGCTGTTTTGCTTTTTTGCGTTTCTTTTTCTTGGGGATGGTCTTGATCCCTGTCTTCTGTACAATGTCATGAACCTCCGTCCATAGTGCAGTGTTAGTCACCAAAAGACAAATACTGTGTACTCCCACTTATACAGTGTGTGCGTGTGTGCTCAGTCACTTTAGTCGTGTCCAACTCTTTTCAACCCCATGGACCTCCCCCAGGTTCCTCTGTCCATGGGATTCTCCAGGCAAGAACACTGGTGTGGGTTGCCATACCCTCATCCAAGGGATCTTCCTGACCCAGGGATGGAATCCACGTCTCTTATATCTCCTGCACTGGCAGGCAGAATTACCACTAGCGCCACCTGGGAAGATCTGAGGTACAGCAGAGTAGTCAAATTCATAGAAATAGAAAGCAGAATGGTGGTTGCCAGGTGCTGAGCAAGGGAGAATGGAGAGCTGTTGCTTAAAGGGGACAGAGTTTCAGTTTGAGACGATGAAAAAGTCCTGCAAGTGGATGGAGGTGGTGGTTGCTCATCAATGTGAATGTAGTTAATGCCACTGAGCTGCACACTTAAAAGTAGTTAAAAATGGGACTTCCCTGGTGGTCCAATGGCTAACACTGCAAACTCCCAGGGGACCTGGGTTTTGATCCCTAATTAGGGATGCACCTAATTAAGTGGATCAGTAGTAAAGAACCTGCCTGCCAAAGCAGGAGAACCAAAAGATGAGGGTTTGATCCCTGGGTCCAGAAGATCCCCTGAAGAAGGAAATGGCAACCCGCTTCAGTATTCTTGCCTGGGAAATTCCATGGACAGAGGAGCCTGGCAGCCTACAGGTCACAAAAGAGTTGGACATGACTTAGCGACTGAGTGCGTGCGTGCACGCACACACACACACACACACGCACACACGGAACTAGAGTCCACATGCTACAACTAAAACGATTCTGCATGCCAAGACTAAAAATCCTTTGTGCTGCAACTAATATGCACTGCAGCCAAATAAAAATAAAAATAGTCAAAATGGTAAATTTTATTATGCATCTTTTACTACAATGAATTTCAAAAAACAATGAAAAATTGTGATATAATAGGGCTTTTCTGGTGGTGGCTCAGATGGTAAATAAATGCAGGAGACCTGGGTTCAATACCTGGATGGGGAAGATCCCCTGGATAAGTGAATAGCTACCCACTCTAGTATTCTTTTCTTTTAAAATTTATTTATTTATTTTTATTGAAGGATAACTGCTTTATAGAATTTTGTTGTTTTCTGTCAAACCTCAACATGAATCAGCCATAGGTATACATATATCCCCTCCCTTTTGAACTTCTCTCCCATCTCCCTCCCTATCCCACCCCTCTAAGTTGAGACAGAGCCCCTATTTGAGTTTCCTTAGCTATACAGCAAATTCCAGTTGGCAATCTATTTTACATATGGTAGTGTAAGTTTCCATGCTACTCTTTCCATGCATCTCACCCTCTCCTCCTCTCTCCCCATGTCCACAAGTCTATTCTCTATGTCTGTTTCTCCACTGCTGCCCTGTAAGTAAATTCTTCAGTACGATTTTTCTAGATTCCATATATATGTGTGTTAGAATATGATATTTCTCTTTCTCTTTCTGACTTACTTCACTCTGTACAATAGATTCTAGATTCATCCACCTCATTAGAACTGACTCAAAAGCATTCCTTTTTATGGCTGAGTAATATTCCGTTGTGTATATGTACAACTTCTTTATCCATTCATCTCTAGAAGGATATCTAGGTTGCTTCCATATTTTAGCTATTGTAAATAGTGCTGCAATGAATAATGGGATAGGTGTGTCTTTTTAAATTTTGATTTCCTCAGGGTACATGCCTAGGAGTGGGATTGCTGGGTCATATGGTGGTTTTATTCCTAGTTTTTTAAGGAGTCTCCATATTGTCTTCCTTTGTGGCTCAGCTGCTAAAGAATCTGCCTGCAATGCGGGGGACCTGGTTCTATCCCTGGGTGGTGAAGATCCCCCAGAGAAGGGAAAGGCTACCCACTCCAGTATTCTGGCCTGGAGAATTTCATGGACTATATAGTCCATGGATACAACTGGACACAATTGAGGGACCTTCACTTTCACTTCACTTTCATACCATCTTCCATAGTGACTGTATCAATTTGCATTCCCAAAACAGTGCAAGAGCATTCCCTTTTCTCCACACCCTCTCCAGCATTTACTGTTTGTAGACTTTCTGATGATGGCCATTCTGACTGGTGTGAGGTGATAGCTCATTGTAGTTTTGATTTGCATTTTTCTAATAATGAGCAAGGCTATGGTTTTTCCTGTGGTCATGTATGGATGTGAGAGTTGGACTGTGAAGAAAGTTGAGTGCCGAAGAATTGATGCTTTTGAACTGTGGTGTTGGAGAAGACTCTTGAGAGTCCCTTGGACTGCAAGGAGATCCAACCAGGCCATCCTAAAGGAGATCAGTCCTGGGTGTTCTTTGGAAGGACTGATGCTAAAGCTGAAACTCCAATACTTTGGCTACTTCATGCAAAGAGTTGACTCATCGGGAAAAACTCTGATGCTGGGAGGGATTGGGGGCAGGAAGAGAAGGGGACGACAGAGGATGAGATAGCTGGATGGCATCACTGACTCGATGGACATGAGTTTGAGTGAACTCTGGGAGTTGGTGATGGACAGGGAGGCCTGGTGTGCTGCGATTCATGGGGTCGCAAAGAGTCGGACATGACTGAGCAACTGAACTGAACTGAACTGAATAATGAGCAATGTTTAACATCTTTTCAAGTGTTTGTTAGCCATGTGTATGTCTAAACAGAGAAATGTCTATTTAGGTCTTATTCCCACTTTTTGATTTTTTTTTTTTTTTAAGCAGACGTATGGTTTTATTTACTTATTTATTTTTACTTTATAATATTGTATTGGTTTTGCCATCCATTGACATGAATCTGCCATGGGTGTACATGTGTTCCCCATCCTGAACCCCTCTCCCACCTCCCTCCCCATCCCATCCCTCTGGGTCATCCCAGTGCACCAGCCCCGAGAACCCTGTATCATGTGTCAAACCTGGACTGGCAATTTGTTTCACATGTATGATACTATACATGTTTCAATGCCATTCTCCCAACTCATCCCACCCTCGCCCTCTGCCACAGAGTCCAAAAGACTGTTCTATATATCTGTGTCTGTTTTGCTGTCTCACATATAGGGTCATTGTTACCATCTTTCTAAATTCCATATATGTATGTTAGTATACTGTATTGGTGTTTTTCTTTCTGGCTTACTTCACTCTGTATAATAGGCTCCAGTTTCATCCACCTCATTAGAACTGATTCAAATGTATTCTTTTTAATGGCTGAGTAATATTCCATTGTGTATATGTACCACAGCTTTCTTATCCATTCATCTGCTGATGGGCATCGAGGTTGCTTCCATGTCCGGGCTATTAAAAACAGTGCTGTGATGAACATTTGGGTACACGTGTCTCTTTCAATTCTGGTTTCCTTGGTGTGTATGCCGAGCAGTGGGATTGCTGGGTCATATGGCAGTTCTATTTCCAGTTTTTTGGGTTGTTTGTTTTTCTGGTATTGAGCTGTAGGAGCTGCTTGTGTATTTTGCAAATTAATCCTTTGTCAGTTGTTTCATTTGTTATTATTTTCTCCCATTCTGCAGGTTGTCTTTTCACCTTGCTTATAGTTTTCTTTTTTGTGCAAAAGCTTTTAAGTTTAATCAGGTCCCACTTGTTTACTTTTGTTTTTATTTCCATTACTCTAGGGGGTGGGTCATAGAGGATCTTGTTTTGAATTATGTCATTGAGTGTTCTGCCTATAGTTTCCTCTAAGAGTTTTATAGTTTCTGGTCTTACGTTTAGGTCTTTAATCCATTTTGAGTTTATCTTTGTATATGGTGTTAGAAAGTGTCTAATTTCATTCTTCTGCATGTCACTGTCCTGTTTTCCCAGTACCACTTATTGAAGAGGCTCTCTTTGCTCCATTGTGTATTCTTGCCTTCTTTGTAAAAAAAAAAATAAATAAATAAGGTATCCATAGGTGCATGTGTTTATTTCTGGTTTTTTTTTTTTTTTTTTTTTTATCTTGTTCCATTGGTCTATATTTCTGTTTTTATGACAGTACCATACTGTCTTCATGACTGTAGCTTGGTAGTATAATCTGAAGTCAGGAAGGTTGATTCCTCCAGCTCCATTCTTCTTTCTCAAGACTGCTTTGGCTATTCAGGGTCTTTTGTGTTTCCATTTGAATTGTGAAATTTTTTGTTCTAGTTCTGTGAAAAATGTTATTGGTAATTTGCTAGGGATTGCATTGAATCTGTAGATTGCATTTGGTAGTATAGTCATTTTCACAATATTGATTCTTCCTACCCAGGAACATGGAATATCTCTCCATTTATGTCGACTTTGATTTCTTTTATTAGTGTCATAATTTTCTGTGTACAGTTCTTTTGTCTCCTTAGGTAAGTTTATTCCTAGATATTTAATTCTTTTTGTTGCAATGGTGAATGGGATTGATTCCTTAATTTCTCTTTCTGATGTTTCATTGTTAGTATATAGAAATGCAAGTGATTTCTGTGTATTGGTTTTGTATCCTGTGACTTTGCTGAATTCACTGGTTAGCTCTAGTAATTTTCTGATAATTTCTTTATAGTTTTCTATGTACAGTATCATGTCACCTGGAAACAGTGAGAGCTTTACTTCTTTTCTGATCTGGATTCCTTTTATTTCTTTTTCTTCTCTTATTGCTGTAGCTAGGACTTCCTATGTTGACTACTGTGTTGAATAATAGTGGTGAAAGTGGACATGCTCATCTTGTTCCTGATCTTAAGGGGAATGCTTTCAGTTTTTCACCATTGTGACTAATGTTTGCTCTAGGCTTATCATATATGGCCTTTACTATGTTGAGGTAGGTTCCTTCTATGCCCATTTTTTGAAGAGTTTTCATCATAAATGGGTGCTTAATTTTGTCAAAGCCTTTTTCTGCATTATTGAGATTATCATATGGTTTTTATCTTTAAGTTTGTTAATATGGTGTATCACATTGATTGATTTGCATATGTTGAAGAATCCCTGGAATAAACCCAAATTGATCATGGTGTTTGAGCTTTATGATGCATTGCTGAAATCTGTTTGTTAAAATTTTGTTGAGAAATTTTGCATCTATATTCATCAGTGATATTGGCCTGTAGTTTTCTCTTTTATGTGTTATCTTTGTCTGGTTTTGGTATCAGGGTGATGGTGGCCTCCCAGAGTGAGTTTGGAAGTGTTCCTCCCTCTGCAATTTTTTAAAGCATTTTAGAAGGATAGGCATTAGCTCTTCTCTAAATGCTTGATAGAATTCTCCTGTGAAGCCATCTGGTCCTGGGCTTTTGTTTTTTGAGAGATTTTTGATCACAGTTTCAATTTCAGTGCTTGTAATTGGGTTGTCCCTAATTTCTATTTCTTCCTGGTTCAGTCTTGCAAGATTGAACTTTTCTAAGAATCTGTCCATTTCTTCCAAGTTATCCATTTTATTGCCATATAGTTGTTCATAATAGTCTCTTATAATCCTTTGTATTTCTGCATTGTCTGTTGTAACTTCTTCTTTTTCATTTCTAATTTTGTTAATTTGATTCTTCTCCTTTTTTGCTTGATGAGTCTGGCTAAAAGTTTGTCAATTTTATTTATCTTCTCAAAGAACCAGCTTTTAGTTTTATTAATCTTTACTGTTGTTTCTTTCATTTCTTTTTCATGTATTTCTGCTCATATCTTTATGATTTCTTTTCTTCTACTAATTTTGTTGTGTTTTTTTTGTTGTTGTTCTTTTTCCAGTTGCTTTAGGTGTAAAGTTAGTTGTCTATTTGATGTTTTTCTTGCTTCTTGAGGTAGGATTGTATTACTATAAACTTCCCTCTTAGAACTGCTTTTGCTGCAGCCCACAGGTTTCGAGTTGTCATATTTTCACCGTCATTTGTTTCTAGAAAATTTTTAATTTCCCTTTTGATTTCTTCAGTAACCTGTTGGTTATTTAGAAATGTATTGTTTAATCTCCATTTTACAGTTTTTCTTGTAATTAATATCTAGTCTCATAGCATTGTGGTCAGAGAAGATGCTTGTTATGATTTCAATTTTCTTAAATTTACTGAGGTTTGACTTGTGACCTGAGATGTGGTCTAACCTGGAGAATGTTCCATGTGCACTTGAGAAGAAGGTGTATTCTTCTGCATTTGGTTGGAATGTCCTGATGATATCAATGAGATACACCTCATCTAATGTATCATTTAAGACTTGCATTTGCTTATTAATTTTCTGTTTTGACAATCTGTCCATTGGTGCAAGTGGGGTGTTAAAGTCTTCTACTATTAATGTGCTACTGTGAATTTCTCCTTTTATTTCTGCTAGTGTCTGTCTTATGTATTGAGGTGCTCCTATGTTGGGTGCATAGATATTTACAATTGTTATATCTTCTTCTTGGATTGATCCCTTGATCATTATGTAGTGTCCCTCCTTAATCTTAATTACAAGTGTCCCTCTTGTAATCTTCTGTATTTTAAGGTCTATTTTGTCTGATGTGAGGATTGCTACTCCACTTTTCTACTCCACCTTTCTTTTGCTTTCCATTTGCCTGGAATATATTTTTCCATCCTCTCACTTTCATTCTATATGTGTCTTTAGGTCCGAAGTGGGTTTCTTGTAGACAGCATAAATATGGGTCTTGTTTTATATTCATTCAGCCAGTCTGCGTCTTTTTCTTGGAACATTTAATCCATTTACATATAAAGTAATTATTGATATATATGTTCCTATTGCCACTTTCTTAATTGTTTTAGGAGTGATTTTGTAGGTATTTTTCCTTCTCTTGTATTTCTTTACTATATAAATCCCTTTAATATTTGTTGTAAAGCTGGTCTGGTAGTACTGAATTCTCTTAACTTTTGCTTGTCTGAAAAGCTTTTTATTTCTCCATCAATTTTGAATGATACTCTTGCTGGGTACAGTAATCTTGGTGGTAGATTTTTCCCTTTCAGTACTTTAAATATATCCAGAAATTCCCTTCTGGCCTGCAGAATTTCTGCTAAATTATCAGCCATAAAATGTATGGGGTTTCCCTTGTGTGTTACTTGTTGTGTTTCCTTTGCAGCTTTTAATATTCTTTCTTTGTGTTTAGTCCTTGTTACTTTGATTAGTATGTGTCTTGGCGTGTTTGTCTTTGGGTTTATCCTGTATGGGACTCCTTGGACTTGGACTTGAGCCTGTTGGACTTGATTGACTATTTCCTTTTCCATGTTGGGGAAATTTTTAACTATAATCTCTTAAAAAATTGTCTCATACCCTTTCTTTTTCTCTTCTTCTTCTGGGGCCCCTATAATTTGAATGTTGGTGTGTTTGATATTGTCCCAGAGGTCTCTGAGACTATCCTCAGTTCTTTTTATTCTTTTTACTTTATTCTGCTCTTCAGAAGTTATTTCCACCATTTTATCTTTCAGCTTACCAATTCGTTCTTCTGCTTCAGATATTCTGCTATTGATTCCTTCCAGATTAGCTTTAATTTCAGTAATTGTGTTTTTTGTCTCTGTGTGTTTATTCTTTAATTCTTCTAGATCTTTGTTAATTGATTCTTGCATTTTCTTCATTTTGTTTTCAAGGTTTTGGATCATTTTTACTGTCATTATTCTGAATTCTTTTCCAGTTGTTTGCCTATTCCCTCTTCATTTATTTGGACTACTGTGTTTCTAATTTGTTCCTTCATTTGGGTAGTATTTCTCTGCATTTTCATTATTTGTCTTTTTAACTTATTGTGTTTGAGTTCTCCTTTTCCCAGGCTTCAAGGTTGAATTCTACCTTTCTTTTGGTTTCTGCCCTCCTAAGATTGGTCCAGTGGTTTGTGTAAGCTTCGTATAGGGTGAGATTTGTGCTGAATTTTTGTTTCTTTGTTTTTCCTCTGATGGGCAAGGCTGAGTGAGGTGGTAATCCTGTCTACTGATGATTGGGTTTGTATTTTTGTTTTGTTTGTTGTTTAGATGAGGCATCCTGCACAGGTGCTACTGGTGGTTGAAATTCAAAAGGCTCGTGAGTGCCTCTCTGGTGTTACTTGCAGTCAGCTCCCGAGCCTGCTGATCAACAGAAATTCTCTCTCTGGGCTTCTATTTCAACTGCAATGGTGGGGCTCCAGAGGACTTGGGCCACCTCTTCTGTGAGTCCAAGGAAAAGCTTGAGGGTGCCCAGTGTCTCTTGTAGACACAAAACCAGTGCAGAGGCTGTTCTCACCCTACTGAGATGGGCCAATGCCAATGGAAGGCATGGTGGCCCTGGCCACTCCAGTATTCTTGCATGGAGAATTCCATGGAGAGAGGAGCCCGGTGGGCTACAGTCCATGGGGTTGCAAGGAGTTGGACACAACTGAGCTTCTAACATTCATTTTCAGGGGAAAGAAAGCATAGAACTTGGAAGAGTGAGAAACAAAGAAGAAAAAGAAAGGGAAGAGTCAAGCAGGAGGGAGGAGGGGCAGGGAGTGAGAAGAGAGAAAGGAAACAGGTGTAGACCGTGAGCGACCAGGTGACACCAAACAGCTTTCCCAAGGGGTCTTGGACTGGAGTGCCAAGTCCCTGAACGCACTCCTTTTCAAGTACTGAAGGGAGGGGGTACAATCAAGTCCACATTGTGCAGGACGCCTATTTACCCTTTCCCTGCCCAGCTTCTAATGGTTGGGAACTGAGGGGATGCAGCAGAAGTTTGAGAAGGGGCATCACAGAAACTATCCTTAAAAAAAAAACATTTTTTTTTTTTTTCAGTTCATAAAAGCCACTGAGAAAACCCCCCAGACCATTTACAGAAAAGAGTACGTCCCTTTCCCAGGCCACAGACCTGACCAGATCTCCAGGTGGTACAGCAAGAGGACAGTTGAGGTAAGAGGGCTCAGGGTCCCACACTCTGCCTGGCCCCCTCCCAGTGCTCAGGAGACACTAAACAACCAGATTCTTTCTAGGTTCAATTCTCTCTTGGGGACACAGGAGTGGTCTCATTAATACCCTCCCCAGCCAAGCACGGTGCAGGGAGGCTGCTGATATCATTTACCCTTATTCACTGGGTGGGCAGATGTCCACCTGATCTCATGCAGGTGGCATTTCCCTCTCTGGGTATCCCAGCACTTTTTCTGGGCCATTTTCCCCATCCTTCCATACCCTTCCAACAGGAGGTAGGCAACGGATGTGTGAAACAAACAAAGGTTGATGTTGAGTTAGGGTAAGTGTAGTCAGGAACAACACAAGGCACTCCAAAAGTGAGTAGTTTGATGTTTGCATAGACAGTGTTTGTATAATATTACCGATGGCCAAGCATCCTGTTCTTTTGTATGAAAAGTCAAGGGCCATTCAGTTTGCTGTCACTCGTTGAGTGTCTACTTGTGAGTATGGTTGAGTTCCAGGCTGCCAGAGCAGGGAGCAGAGCACTGCAGCCTCAGAACCTGTCTCCCAGGTGTGAGACCACACATTTGAGACATTTATTAAATTAGGTGAGAGAGTGTTGAAGCTCAGAAATCCTGGCCCTTACAGAAACAGGAGAGAGCCTCCTCTTATATCAAGCCTTGAGGGTGCCACCCACTAGGCTCAGCCTGGGGAGAATAAGCCGGTGAGTGTTCACCCACTGGGTGCACAAGTATGCCCTTTTCTCACTACAATCTGGGTGCTACCCCAAGCTCTTCTTCTGCCAGTCTGCTGCTTATAGAGGTGATGTCTGTCCCCTCACTTCTACCCCACATAACCCTATTGTTGTTGCTGTTGTTTAGTCACTAAGTCGTGTCCGATTCTTATGCAACTCCATGATCTGTACCCTGCCAGGCTCCTACATAACCCTCAGTTCAGTTAAGTTCAGTCATTCAGTCGTGTCCGACTCTTTGCAACCCCATGAACTGCAGCACACCAGGCCTCCCTGTCCATCATCAATTCCCAGAGTTCACCCAAACTCGTGTCCATCGAGTCGGTGATGCCTCCAGCCATCTCATCCTCTGTCATCCCCTTCTCCTCCTGTCCCCAATCCGTCCTAGCATCAGAGTCTTTTCCAGTGAGTCAACTCTCCACACGAGGTGGCCTAAGTATTGGAGTTTCAGCTTTAGCATCAGTCCTTCCAAAGAACACCCAGGACTGATCTCCTTTAGAATGGACTGGTTGGATATTTTTGCAGTCCAAGGGATTCTCAAGAGTCTTCTCCAACACCACAGTTCAAAAGCATCAATTCTTCGGCACTCAACTTTCTTCACAGTCCAACTCTCACATCCATACATGACCACTGGAAAAACCATAGCCTTGATTAGATGGACTTTGTTGGTAAAGTAATGTCGCTGCTTTTCAATATGCTCTCTAGGTTGGTCATAACTTTTCTTCCAAGGAGTAAGCGTCTTTTAATTTCATGGCTGCAGTCACCATCTGCAGTGATTTTGGAGCCCCAAAAAATAAAGTCTGACACTGTTTCCACTGTTTCCCCATCTATTTCCCATGAAGTGATGGGACCAGATGTCATGATTTTAGTTTTCTGAATGTTGAGCTTTAAACCAACTTTTTCACTCTCCTCTTTCACTTTCATCAAGAGGCTTTTTAGTTCCTCTTCACTTTCTGCCGTAAGGGTGGTGTCATCTGCATATCTTAGGTTATTCAGGTTTGTCCCGGCAATCTTGATTCCAGCTTGTGCTTCATCCAGCCCAGCGTTTCTCATGATGTACTCTGCATATAAGTTAAATAAGCAGGGTGACAATATACAGCCTTGACGTACTCCTTTTCCTATTTGGAACCAGTCTGTTGTTCCATGTTCAGTTCTAACTGTTGCCTCCTGACTTGCATACAGGTTTCTCAAGAGGCAGGTCAGGTGGTCAGGTATTCCCATCTCTTTCAGAATTTTCCACAGTTTATTGTGATCCACACAGTCAAAGGCTTTGGCATAGTCAATAAAACAGAAATAAATGTTTTTTTTGGAACTCTCTTGCTTTCTTGATGATCCAGCAGATGTTGGCAATTTGACCTCTGGTTCCTCTGCCTTTTCTAAAACCAGCTTGAACATCTGGAAGTTCACAGTTCACGTATTGCTGAAGCCTGTTTTGGAGAATTTTGAGCATTACTTTACTAGCGTGTGAGATGAGTGCAATTGTGCGGTAGTTTGAGCATTCTTTGGCATTGCCTTTCTTTGGGATTGGAATGAAAACTGATCTTTTCCAGTCCTGTGGCCACTGCTGAGTTTTCCAAATTTGCTGGCATATTGAGTGCAGCACTTTCACAGCATCATCTTTCAGGATTTGAAATAGCTTAACTGGAATTCCATCACTTCCACTAGCTTTGTTTGTAGTGATGCTTCCTAAGGCCCATTTGACTTCACATTCCAGGATGTCTGGCTCTAGGTGAGTGATCACACCATCGTGATTATCTTGTTCGTGAAGATCTTTTTTGTACAGTTTTCCTGTGTATTCTTTTCACCTCTTCTTAATATCTTCTGCTTCTGTTAGGTCCGTAGCATTGCTCTCCTTTATTGAGCCCATCTTTGCATGAAGTGTTCCCTTGGTATCTCTAATTTTCTGGACGAGATCTCTAGTTTCCCATTCCATTGTTTTCCTCTATTTCTTTGCATTGATTGCTGAGGAAGGCTTTCTTTTCTCTCCTTGCTATTCTTTGGAACTCTGCATTCAGATGCTTATATCTTTCCTTTTCTCCTTTGCTTTTAGCTTCTCTTCTTTTCACAACTATTTGTAAGGCCTCCCCAGACAGCCATTTTGCTTTTTTGCATTTCTTTTCCATGGGGATGGTCTTGATCCCTGTCTCCTGTACAATTTCATGAACCTCCATCCATAGTTCATCAGGCACTCTCTCTATCAGATCTAGTCCCTTAAATCTATTTCTCACTTCCACTGTATAATCATAAGGAATTTGATTTAGGTCATACCTGAATGGTCTAGTGGTTTCCCCTACTTCTTCAATATCAGTCTGAATTTGGCAATAAGGAGTTCATGATCTGAGCCATAGTCAGCTTCCAGTCTTGTTTTTGCTGACTGTATAGAGCTTCTCCATCTTTGGCTGCAAAGAATATAATCAATCTGATTTTGGTGTTGACCATCTGGTGATGTCCATGTGTAGAGTCTTCTCTTGTGTTGTTGGAAGAGGGTGTTTGCTATGACCAGTGCGTTCTCTTGGCAAAACTCTATTAGTCTTTGCCCTGCTTCATTCCGTATTCCAAGGCCAAATTTGCCTGTTACCCCCAGTGTTTCTTGACTTCCTACTTTTGCATTCCAGTCCCCTATAATGAAAAGGACATCTTTTTTGGGTATTTGTTAGTTCTAAAAGGTCTTGTAGGTCTTCATAGAACTGTTCAACTTCAGCTTCTTCAGTGTTACTGGTTGGGGCATAGGCTTGGATTACTGTGATATTGAATGGTTTACCTTGGAAACGAACAGAGATCATTCTGTTGTTTTTGAGATTGCATCCAAGTACTGTGCTTCTGACTCTTTTGTTGACCATGATGGCTACTCCATTTCTTCTAAGGGATTCCTGCCCACAGTAGTAGATATAATGGTCATCTGAGTTAAATTCACCCATTCCAGTCCATTTTAGTTCGCTGATTCTTAGAATGTCGACGTTCACTCTTGCCATCTTCTGTTTGACAACTTCCAACTTGCCTTGATTCATGGACCTAACATTCCAGGTTCCTATGCAATATTGCTCTTTACAGCATTGGACCTTGCCTCCATCACCAGTCACATCCACAACTGGGTATTGTTTTTGCTTTGGCTCCATCCCTTCATTCTTTCTGGAGTTATTTCTCCACTGATCTCCAGTAGCATATTGGGCACCTACTGACCTGGGGAGTTCCTCTTTCAGTATCCTATCATTTTGCCTTTTCATACTGTTCATGGGGTTCTCAAGGCAGGAATACTGAAGTGGTTTGCCATTCCCTTCTCCAGTGGACCACATTCTGTCAGACCTCTCAACCATGACCCGCCCATCTTGGGTGGCCCCACAGGGCATGGCTTAGTTTCATTGAGTTAGACAAGGCTGTGGTCCATGTGATTAGATTGACTAATTTTCTGTGATTATGGTTTGTGTGTCTGCCTTCTGATGCCTCTCACAACACCTTACTTGGGTTTCTCTTACCTTGGACGTGGGGTATCTCTTCACAGCTGCTCCAGCAAAGTGCAGCCGCTGCTCCTTACCTTGCATGAGAGGTATCTCCTCACTGCCGCCCCTCCTGACCTTGAACGTGGAGTAGCTCCTCTTGGCCCTCCTGCGGCCGCGCAGCCACTGCTCCTTGGATGTAGGGTAGCTCCTCCCGGCCGCCAACCCTGACCTCAGGCAAGGGTAGCTCCTCTTGGCCATGCTTCTGCACGGTCCGTCACAGCCGGTGCACTTCTGCTGCACGGTCAGTCGCGTAACCCTACCTCTGCTTAAATTCTGGGTGAGGGATGGATATTTACCAGGATGGGGCATTTTAGAACTGGAAGGGTCCCAAGGGATTGTCCAGCTCAACACTCTCATTTTCAGATAAAATGTGCCCAAGAGTGGTGAGTGTCTCATCTAAAATCTGTAGCTTGTCGGTAAGGCACTGAGCAGGGGCTGATCAGCAAATCAAACAGTCAAGCAAGGAGGTTCCTCAGATCTTGTTTTATCATCTGCTAGAGTTGACTGTTCATCTACCTTATACTGCAAGGAGATCAAATGAGGTAATCAAATCAGGTAATCACCCTGAGTATTCACAGTAAGGACTGATGCTGAATCTCTAATACTTTGGCCACCTGATGAGAAGAGCCAACTCACTGGAAAAGACCCTGATGCTGGGAAAAATTGAAGGAAAAAGGACAAGAGAGTGGCAGAGGATGAGATGGCTGGATAGAATCATTGACTCAATGGACATGAGTTTGAGCAAATTCCAGGATATAGTGAAGGACAGGAAATCCTGGTGTGCTGCAGTGCATGGGGTAGCAAAGAGTTGGACACAACTTGGTGACTGAACAACAGCAATGACAACTTCTGCATCTGGAAATTCATGTTAGGATAAACAGTGTCAGATTTTCAGTTCTGTGTTAGCATCCCTGGTCCACTGGCATTCCTGGACCATACTGGTGCTGCATGGGGACCATCCTGCATGGGGCTGCCAACCACTAGCATTAGTTTGCACCAAAGACACAAATACAATTTTATTTTATTTTCGTAGTTCTTTTATTTATTTACTTTTTTACAGTGTTGTGTTGGTTTATGCCA
Organism: Bos indicus; assembly: GCF_029378745.1. Lineage (NCBI taxonomy): Eukaryota > Metazoa > Chordata > Mammalia > Artiodactyla > Bovidae > Bos > Bos indicus. Next base: position 55,543,487 of record NC_091775.1, on the reverse strand, counting down.
TACAACATGAATCAGCCATAATCATACATATATCCCTTCCCTCTTGAGCCTCCCTCCCATCCCCTTATCTCTAGGTTATCACAGAGTGCCAGACTGGGCTCCCTGTGTTACATAGCAACTTCCCACCAGCTGCCTATTTTAAAACACATGATAGTGTATATATGTCAATGCTACTTTCTCTATTTGTCCCACCCTCTCCTTCCCTCACTGTGTCCAGAAGTCCATTCTCTACATCTGTGTCTTCATTCATTCTCTGCAAATAGGCTCATTAATACTATTTTTCTAGATTCCATATATATGTGTTAATATGTTATATTTGCTTTCTGCTTTATTTTTTACAAATTTATTCATTTGTTAATTGAAAGAGAACTGCTTTACAGAATTTTGTTGTTTTCTGTCAAACCTCAACATGAATCAGCCATCAGATCAGATCAGATCAGATCAGTCGCTCAGTCGTGTCTGACTCTTTGTGACCCCATGAATCGCAGCACACCAGGCCTCCCTGTCCATCACCAACTCCCGGAGTTCACTCAGACTCACATCCATCGAGTCAGCGATGCCATCCAGCCATCTCATCCTCTGTCGTCCCCTTCTCCTCCTGCCCCCAATCCCTCCCAGCATCAGAGTCTTTTCTAATGAGTCAACTCTTCGCATGAGGTGGCCAAAGTACTGGAGTTTCAGCTTTAGCATCAGTCCTTCCAAAGAAATCCCAGGGCTGATGTCCTTCAGAATGGACTGGTTGGATCTCCTTACAGTCCAAGGGACTCCCAAGAGTCTTCTCCAACACCATAGTTCAAAAGCATCAATTCTTCAGCACTCAGCCTTCTTCACAGTCCAACTCTCACATCCATACATGACCACAGGAAAAACCATAGCCTTGACTAGACGAACCGTTGTTGGCAACTCCCTCGGGAACCTTCCTCCCATAAATATGTGTTAATATGCTATATATGTTTTATATATATATTCCCATATGCTAGCTATATATGTGTTTTATATATATGAGTGTGTGTTATATATATTCTAGATTCTGTATATACATGTTAATATGCTATATTTGTTTTTCTCTTTCTGACTTTACTCCATAAAGCAGGCTCTAGTTTTATCCACCTCACTGGAACTAACTCAAATTCATTCTTTTTTCATGGCAGTGCAATATTCCATTGTATATGTACCGCATCTTCTTTATCCATCCATCTCTTGATGGACAACTAGGCTGCTTCCATGTCTTGGCTACTGCAAATAGTGTTGCAATGAACATTGAGGGTACATGTATCTTTTAGAATTGTAGTTTTCTCAGGGTTTATGCCCAGTAGTGGGATTGCTGGGTCATATGGTAGATTTATTCCTAGTTGCATTTTAATACAAAGAAGTCAAAATTAGAACACACAATCTGAGGCTCCCTGCTCCTAACCATCAATGTACATGAGGTATGTGGCCTAGATCTCAATGCACATTGGGTGCCCTTTTTTAAAGAACTTTGCTTCCCCATCACAAACCCTGATGAAAGGGATAATCAATCCACACATATAATCTCGTTAAAATTAAGATATCTCCTCCAACACACACACAAAATAGAACCAAGCAATGGGACATTCATTCCTAGGGACTCTGTTCAAATAGTCTGCTTGTGTGCCTGGACACAGCATCATTTTCACATGGCTGCTTCAGTTCTATCAGGTCTTCTGGGTCCTTCATCCTATGCTCCCCCACTGCCACAGCCTCCTTTTCCATCTCCCACCCAACTTAACTCTTCTCCCTTCAGCTCTTCAAAATGACCATGAATTGATGGGATTTTTATCCCCTTCAGTCAGTCAGTCCAGCCTCTCAGTCTTTCCAACTCTTTGTGACCCCATGGATGGCAGCATGCCAACCCTCCCTGTCCATCATCAACTCCCAGAGTTTACTCAAACTCATGTCCATTGAGTCGGTGATGCCATCCAACCATCTCATCCTCTGTCGTCCCCTTCTCCTCCCACCTTAAATCTTTCCCAGCATCAGAATCTTTTCCAATGAGTCAACTCTTCACATCAGGTGGCCAAAGTATTGGAGTTTCAGCTTCAGCATCAGTCCTTCCAATGAATATTCAGGACTGATTTCCTTTAGGACTGACTGGTTTGATCTCCTTGCAGTCCAAGGGACTCTCAAGAGTCTTCTCCAATACCACAGTTTAAAAGCATCAATTCTTTGGTGCTCAGCTTTCTTTATACTCCAACTCTCACATCCATACATGACCACAGGAAAAACCATAGCCTTGACTAGATGGACCATGGTTGGTAAAGTAATGTCTCTACTTTTTAATATGCTGTCTAGGTTGGTCATAACTTTCCTTCCAAGGAGTAAGCGTCTTTTAATTTCATGGCTGCAATCACCATCTGCAGTGATTTTGGAGCCCAGAAAAATAAAGTCAGCCACCTTTTCCCCATCTATTTGCCATGAAGTGATGGGACTGGTTGCCATGATCTTAGTTTTCTGAATGTTGAGCTTTAAGCCAACTTTTTAACTCTCTTCTTTCACTTTCATCAAGAGGCTCTTTAGTTCTTCATTGCTTTCTGGCATCAGGGTGGCGTCATCTGCATATCTGAGGTTATTGATATTTTTCCTGACAATCTTGATTCCAGCTTGTGCTTCTTCCAGCCCAGTGTTTCTCATGATGTACTCTGCATATAAGTTAAATAAGCAGGGTGACAATATACAGCCTTGACATACTCCTTTTGCTATTTGGAACCAGTCTGTTGTTCCATGCCCAGTTCTTTGCAGCCAAATTGGAGAATCTCTATACAGTCAGCAAAAATAAGACCAGGAGCTAACTGTGGCTCAGATCGTGAACTTCTTATTGCCAAATTCAGACTTAAATTGAAGATAGGGAAAACGACTAGACCATTCAAGTATGACCTAAATAAAATCCCTTACAATTATACAGTGGAAGTGAGAAATAGATTCAAGGGATTAGATTTGATAGCGTGCCTGATGAACTATGGACAGAGGTTCATGACATTGTACAGAAGGTAGGGATCAAGACCATCCCCAAGAAAAAGAAATACAAAAAAGCAAAATGCTCTCTGAAGAGGCCTTACAAATACCTGTGAAAAGAAGAGAAGTGAAAAGCAAAGGAGAAAAGGAAAGATATACCCATTTGAATACAGAGTTCCAAAGAATAGCAAGGAGAGATAAGAAAGCCTTCTTCACGGATCAGTGCAAAGAAACAGAGGAAAACAATAGAGTGGGAAAGACTAGAGATCTCTTCAAGAAAGTTAGAGATACCAAGGGAATATTTCATGCAAAGATGGGCTCAATTAAGGATAGAAACAATATGGACTTAACAGAAGTAGAAGATATTAAGAAGAGGTGGCAAGAATACATAGAAGAACTGTACAAAAAAGATCTTCACGATCAAGATAATCACGATAGTGTGATCACTGGCCTAGAGCCAGACATCCTGGAATGTGAAGTCAAGTGGGCCTTAGGAAGCATCACTACGAACAAAGCAAGTGGAGGTGATGGAATTCCAGTTGAGCAATTTCAAATCCTAAAAGATGATGCTGTGAAAATGCTCCACTCAACTTGCCGCCAAATTTGGAAAACTCAGCAGTGGCCACAGGACTGGAAAAGATCAGTTTTCATTCCAATCCCAAAGAAAGGCAATGCCAAAGAATGCTCAAACTACTGCACAGTTGCAGTCATCTCACACGCTAGTAAAGTAATGCTCAAAATTCTCCAAGCCATGCTTCAACAGCATGTGAATCGTGAACTTCCAGATGTTCAAGCTGGTTTTAGAAAAGGCAGAGGAACCAGATATCAAATTGCCAACATCCGCTGGATCATCAAAAAAGCAAGAGAGTTCCAGAAAAACATCTATTTCTGCTTTATTGAGTATGCCAAAGCCTTTGACTGCGTGGATCACAATAAACTGTGGAAAATTCTGAAAGAGATGGGAATACCAGACCACCTGATCTGCCTCTTGAGAAATCTGTATGCAGGTCAGGAAGCAACAGTTAGAATTGGATATGAAACTACAGACTGGTTCCCAATCGAGAAAGGAGTATGTCAAGGATGTATATTGTCACCCTGTTTATTTTATACCCTTGGCAGATGTATTAATCATGTTTTAAAATTTTCTGTATTTAATGATACTTTGATATTTTAGGGACCTTGCTAATCCAGGCGAGGCTCTCCCTCCCAGGGCTAATTCCTAGGGATAATACAGAACTTGCCTGCCATCTGCTTTTCAGATGCAAACTAACCAATTCACAGCCCATCCCTCCAACCACCTCCTTTATCTAAGGCTCACATGCTAGGCCAATATCTCCCACTCCAGAGTCAAGCACTGACAACCAGAGATACCCTGGAATTATTGGAACTTTGCAATCCTACACCTCTCAAACTTGCCCACCCTGCCTTGCCCATACTCTGTTGGAAGTGCCGACTTAAAAATATAGTCACAACCTGAATGTAAAGAGTTATTTTATTTGGTGGAAATGTTTAGGACTCTGAGCCCGGGAGACAGCATCTCAGTAGCTCTAGGAAAAATGCTCCAAGCAAGCAGGAAGCAAGTAAGGCTATATTCAAATTTGCAACAAAGGGAGCAGGCAGTCTGAACAACAGAAATCAAGTATCAAGTTAAGGAATTTAGCATTCTGTGTATGGGAAGGTGTAAACCCCTTGGCTCACTGAATCCATTCCTTTCATATGCACCTCAGCTATCTGGGGCCAATCCTGTTTTCTTGTTTCCCTTGTTTCTTGCATTCCCCTGAACTCCTCAGGAATCACCGTTGTGGGGAGGGGAGGTAGTGGTAGTGGCAATATCTACTGGATCAGTTTTGAGAGCATTTTGAGAGCCCTCATTTACATTTGGAAGGCAGGAATTATTGATGGCTGTGATATCTCCTGTTAATCAATATGGCAGGAGATATTTTCATTTCACAGAAACCAGAACAAAGACTCTGGACCATGCTCTCTTCACTCCTTCCGTCTCCTGACTCATCCTGGTGCTTCCCATGTGGCCCTGTGAGATGTGACATGCCCCTTCTCTTAGGAATTGTAAGTGATAATCTCTTCTTTCAAAGGCAGTTGTCTCAGACTTCCGTGGTGGTACAATGGATAAGAATCCGCCTGCCAATGCAGGGAACACAGATTAGATCCTTGGAATTAGAGAAGTTCCACATGCCATGGGGCTCTTAAGCCTGTGTGTTGCAACTCCTGAGCCCTCATGCTGTCACTATTGAAGCCAATGTGCTCTAGAGCCCATGTTCTGCAACAAGGGAAGCCACTGCAAAGAGAAGCCTGTGCACTGCAACGAAGAGTAGTCCTTTCTCGCTGCAGGCAGAGAAAGCCTATGCACAGCAATGACCTACAGCAATAAGAAACAAGCAAACAAACAAACAAAAAAAAAACAAAGGCAGTCCTCTCTATGTCAGCTTACAGTCGTTATTGTTGCTCAGTTGCTAAAATGTGTCCAGCTCTTTGTGACCCCATAGACTACAGCATGCCAGGCTTCCTTGTCCTTCACTATCTCCAGGAGTTTGCTTAGATTCACGTCCATTGAGTCAGTGATGCTATCTAACCATCTCAGCCTCTGCCACCCTCTTCTCCTTTTGCCTTCAGTCTTTCCCAGAATCAGGGTCTTTTCCAATGAGTGGGCTCTTCACATCAGGTGGCCAAAGAATTGGAGCTTCAGCTTCAGCATCAGTCCTTCCAATGTGTGTTCTGGGTTGATTTCCTTAAGGATTGACTGGTTTGATATCCTTGCTCTCAAGAGTCTTCTCCAGCACAATTCGAAAGCATCAATTCTTCAGCACTCAGCCTTCTGTATGGTTCAAGTTTCACATCCATACATGACTACTGGAAAAACCACAGCTTTGACTATATGGACCTTTGTCAGCAAAGTGATGTCTCTGCTTTCTAATACTCTGTCTAGGTTTGTCATAGCTTTCCTTCCAGTGAGCAAGTATCTTTAAATTTCATGGTTGCTGTCATTATCCACAGTGATTTTGGAGCCCAAGAAAATAAAATCTGTCACTGCTTCCACTTTTCTTTCATCTATTTGCCTTGAAGTGATGGGACTGGATGCCATAATCTTCATTTTCTGAACGTTGATTTTTAAGCCAACTTTTTCTGACTGAAACAAAAATCTTGTCTACATGATCAAGAAGGCAGGACTGTGCCCCAAACCAAGAGAAACAGTAAGAAAATCCCTCCTAGCTTCTCTTCTTCCCGCGCTGTGTTGCCTCTTCAGAACTTCCCTTGGTTGATGGGAACCCCTGGGTGATGGGAACTTGCTTTCCCTGACCTCAGAAATATACTCCAGACATCCAGATCTGATGATGTGGATCTTAGGAACTCCGGCTTAATGTCTGTGCCCATCCCCCTTGACTTCCTCTGGCATTGTGATCTGACTGGTTTATGGAGCCACCATTTGAAATACTGGGTGCAGCCAGTGTATTTAGGCCATAGCAGACGTGGACCTCCCCGTCTGTTCCAGACAAGAGGAGGAGCCTGGGAATCCACGTTATCCTCCCCTGTAAATCAGACCAGGCCTCTAGGATTCCCTTTTAGGATTAAGAGGATTTTCTTAGGAAAAGCAGTGATTTAGGCAAATGTCCCAGTGTCAGGAGAACACGGCTTTCTTCTCCCTGTAATTTCTCTCCACCAAAGAAATCACTCGCTGAGTTTCCAGCTGAGGGAGACTTAAATCCTTTGCAGGAGAAGGCAATTTATGGAGCATTCTCTGACTCTTCCCATAGTAACTGATGGAAATAGAAGGTACAGATGTCAGGCTCACCGTATAGCATCCTTCACTTGCCTTGGAAATAGACACTTGGATGGATGAGACTCAAGACAAGTCAAAGGGGGTAATTTCAGATCACAGGGGCATGCAATGAGATAGCACAGGCTCTTCCTGTTCAGCTGGGTGTCTTGATTTTTATTTCAATGTGTCCCCTTAGTCATTTTCAGGGTGAGTTGACTTCGCTGGGGGCCCCTCATACAGAGACCTGACTGCTGCCAAACTGGGGTGTGTCTTTGAAGGTGAGCTGTGTCGTGGTGGGGCAGACAAGTGTGTCTCCCACTGGTGCTCCCCAGGGCTCAGGCGGACACATCTCCATAGTGGGGACCCTCTCCATCAACACCACAGACTGCATACTGGGCAGCTTCTGCCTCCAGCCACAGCCAGGTGGATGCCTTGCTCCGACTGGTAACACATGCACTGTGTCTGTCTTTCCAGGGGCTCCCATACAAACACCTGATCACCCACCACCAGGAGCCCTCACAGCGCTATCTGATCAGCACCTACGACGACCATTACAACCGGCATAACTATCACCCAGGCTTGCCGGAGCTCCGCACGTGGAACAGACATAAGCTGCTGTGGCTCCCAGAGAAAGCCGACTTCCCTCTACTCGGTATTTTTATCTTTCCGGATCATCCCCTTTACTGGGCTCTAAGGGGTTCATAAGCACATAGGGCTGAGGTGTGCCCATCTTAGTGGGAGGACCCAAGCAGGTGACCCTGACTCCAGCAGAGCATTAGAATGAGAAGGGAAGGGAAGAGTCCTATTTACCCCCCAGGTCACCCACCCTCTCCCTGTGATGCTAGATGATGTTGCTGTGTGATGAAGCCCTCACCTGCAGCAGCATGTTTACCTGGAGCACAGGTGATAGAGAGCAGCATCGCTGCACACTCAGATCCATCATCTACTTCATCAACACCGACTGAGTATTCCCCAGGTGCCTGTCCTATTGAAGCACCTGGGGACACAGCAGTGACAAGTAGGGAGGAATTCCTGCCCTCAGGGAATTTATACCCCAGTGAAGAGACATAGAAGATTTTATCGAGGGGGACACATGTACACATGGCTGATTCTTGTGAATGTATGGCAAAAACCACTACAACATTGTAATTAGCCTCCAATTAAAAAAAATTAATTAATTTAGAAAAAAGAGAAGATATTATCGATGAATAAGACAACCTAAGATCTAGTAAACACTATCATATTGGACTAGGATATAAGAAACCAGCGGGTAATGGGGAGAAAGTGAGGCAGGTATGTTGATTCTCATTTGGGTGGGATGACACGGGATGGTCTTTGTGGAGGAGATCTGAGTTGAGAAGGAGGGAGCTATGCAGGAACTGGGAGGAAGAGTGTTCCTGGGGCGGGAGGGCATAGCAAGTGAAAAAGCTTCACATCAGGGGTAGAGGAGGTCCAGGTAGGGGCTCACCAGAGTGTGGATTGTGTCCTTCCTGCAGAAACAAGACTTTGCTCAGATTTGCTGGGAGAGTGACTTGATCTGACATCCATTGCAAGCTCCCACCACACTTCACTCTTATCTTTCTGCAGTTCTACCCTTGGATATGAAGGGATATAGGGTAGAGGGCGAGCTGCTTGTTACAGTGCATTTCTCTGTAAGAGTTTCTCCTGCAGATCCCTCTCCCAAGCGCATGCTCTTCCCAACTGGGCCAGGTCAGTGAGTACCCAGGAGGTGATGGGGTCATGCTCAATCAAGTCATTGAGCTGAATTGTCCAAGGTCTCCAGCAATGTCTGGTCCCTCCTGAGTAACAGGAGGCAGGCCACACACTGAGAATTTCAGGGGTTGGCAGGACCAGCACTTTCTTGTAAACTTCTGACCTGAGTTCGATCCTTGGGTTGGGACGATCCCTGGGAGAAGGAAATGGCAACCCCCTATAGTATTCTTGCCTGGGAAATTCCATGAACAGAGGAGCCTGGTGGGCTACAGTCCATGGGGTTGCAAAGAGTTGGACACAACTGAGAACGCACCTACTACTACTCTCTCCTCTCGGGCACACTGACAATCCAGGTGCCTGGTCCAGTGGCCTGGGGAACCTCCAGAGTCCAACCATTCAATCTCCTGTCCCGAGGATGCTGGCCTCCTCCTCTAAGCCTCATTCACCTGGATTCTGGTTTGTCTTGCAGGTCCCCCTACAAACTACGGACTCTACGAACAGCTGAAGCAGAAATGGCTCCCACCACCAGAGGCCACCCTCAGAGAGAGCATTTACACTTCCTCCTACCCCAGACCACCAGCAGGTGCCATGTCCCGGAGGGAGCATGCGATTCCGGTGCCTCCCCCTCGCCTGCAGCGTGTCCCACACTTCTGAGATCTGTCACCCCATCACAGCACAGGTGGGGCCACCTGGAGACCCACCTGGAGACCACCTGCCAGACAGCAGGCAGCTGCAGATACACCCAGAGTTTTAAATCAAGCTCACCTGAGGGGCCTTTGAAATCATGGTCTGTGTTTTATGGTTCCAGTCCTTCCTCTAAACCTACAGGTTCCTTTCTTTTTCATCCCACAAATAAATCCTTTGCCACAAGGTATCACATGTGTGCAGAAGAGACACTTGTATGTCAGGAGAAATGGAAGGACCCTTAAGTTCCCTCATTTCACACAAGGGAAAACTGAGGCCCAGAGAAGTAACATGATACCGAATTCTCACAACTTGCTACTTACTCTCCAGGAGTAAATTTTGTTGAATGAATGACTGATGGGAGAATAGGGAATAGAGGAAGATTGTGGTGAAGACGCAAGGGACAGCTGAGCTGGAGCCAGGTGGCCTCCTAACGCCTCCTGCACCTTCCATTCATCCCACAAACCTCCCCCGGACCATGGTCAAGCCAGCCTCTGGCCTCAGAGCCATCAATCCAGCAGGAAAGGGATGTTACACAAATACTGATGTGAAAGGGTGATGTCAGGGGGGTAGGCTCACAGAGGTGGGGAATCAGTGGGCCAGTGGGGTCCTAAGAGAGCTCCCTGAGGTGTGTTGAAGTAAAGGGGTGCATGACAGCAGTCCTGGGGGCCATGAGGACATGACCTGGTCAGGGAGGGCTTCCCTGCAGAGGAGACATTTAGGCTAAGACTAGAATGCTGAGAGGGACCAACCAGGTGCAGGGACAGGTAGAAAGGGCAGCAATGGTGGCTCAGGCTGCAGGATGGCTTGTGTGAGGCTCCAAGTTGGGAAGGAGCCTTGCAGGTTAGGTAAAGGCCCAGAAAGTTCTTATTGCTGCTGAAACAAATACCGTTAACTCAGTGTCTTAGAGCAACACAGATTTAGTCCCTTCAGTTTAGTTCAGTTCAGGTGCTCAGTCATGTCCAACTCTTTGCAACCGCATGGACTGCAGCATACCAGGCTTCCCTGTCCATCACCAACTCCCAGAGCTTTCTCAAACTCATGTCCATTGAGTTGGTGATGTCATCCAACCATCTCATCCTCTATTGTCCCCTTCTCCTCCTGCCTTCAATCTTTCCCAGCATCAAAGAGTCAGTTCTTTGCATCAGGTGGCCAAAGTAATGGAGTTTCAGCTTCAGCATCAGTCCTTCCAGTGAATAATCAGGACTGATTTCCTTTAGGATTGACTGGTTTGATCTCCTTACTATCCAAGGGACTCTCAAGAGTCCACTCCAACACCACACTTCAAAAGCATCCATTCTTCGGTGCTCAGCTTTCTTTATGGCCCAATTCTCACATCCATACATGACTACTGGAAAAAAACAGAGCTTTAACTACAGCTCTAAAAATGAAAAGTCCACAGGAGACTCCGGGGGCTTTAGGGGTGAGTTATTTCCTTGCCTTTTCCAGCTTCCAGGGGGCACCTGCATTCTTTGACTCCTGGCCTCTTCCTCCACATCCAGAGACTGCGGCGTAGCATCTTCATTCCTGTCTGTCTCCCTCACTAAGGACCCTGTGAACACATCAGGCCCATTGGATAATCAGCTTCATCCCCACATCTCAAAATCCTTCATCACAACTGCCAAGTTCCTCTTGAATATAAACAGTTTTATTCACATAGTCCAGGGATGAGGATGTGGTCATTCTAGGGGTGGGCATTTTTTCATCTGCAGCCTGGACACCAGGCAGGAGTTCTCTGGGCTCAGTACATGTTTCATTCCTTAGACCACAATTCATGTAGCTAGTCCTTTCCAGGCATTTGAGAAAGTGGAGGGAAAATGGTTGGGGATGGAGGTGGGACTGAGTGTATTCCAGAGTCTATGGCTGCCCACATGTGATCAGCGTTCCATGACCTTACACACACACACACACACACACACGCACACTCTGAAAAATGGCTGTTAACACTGCAGTGACCAGAAGTACTTGAGCTGGATTACTGAGCATTCAAGAGTCAGACTAAAACAGTGCTATCAGATTAACAGTTAGGCTCACCCACCTATAGCAGTGGTCTGTTTGGTGAAGGATTTCCTGACCTTCTCTGATGGAGTGTAAAGAAGGGCGGAATTGAGCCAGAGAAGATCTTTTTCCTACATCCTTGCTTTACCTGGACTCTCAAAAAAAGAAGCCTCAACATCTCTGGCAGATGTGGTGGAGGTTGGAGGAGCTACTTCCTAAAATGCCATTGTTGGTCCCGCCCTCTGAGTTTCTGGATCAACAGGTCTGCAGAGGGGAAAGAAATCACTTTTAGAACAAGTTCTCAAGCGATACTGATGCTGCTGGTTGGGGGACCAGACATTGGGAACTACTGTAGAAGATGGAACTACTCCATTTTTATTTTATCTGGGCAGTTTCTGGAATAACAGTTTCTTCAGAGAAAACAGCAAGGAAAACATCTGAACCTCATGCTCTTCCATGTTTCCTCGAATAAGACAGGAGCCTATGACTCCAGTATTTTATTAGAAAGCTCAGAAGGGGCACCACACTGTTGGGCACTGGGACAGAGCACTGACAAGCAGAACTTCCATTTCCACCACTTGCAGGCTGTGTGCCTTGGAGGAAGTCACTACCCTTCTCTGAATCTATCTCTCCTGTACTGAATGGGTACCATATGATCTCTAACTCAGATAAAACCACTGGGCCCAGAGCTTGATGCAGAATAAACCCTCCATAAACATCAGGGCTATTGTTTGACACTGGAAGACCACAGGCCTTTGCAACAACCAAGGCCACTGCGACAACCAGAATCTGAGGCAGAGACCCACGTGCTAGCCAATTCCTCTGCCAAGATGCGATGCTTTGACTGTGGAAGCCAGCATCTTAAAAGAAAACCCTGGGTGCACCCCACGACCCACTTTCTACAGTTTAGCCTACTGGCTGGGACAAGCCTGCCCTCTGGCGGCGAACTTGACAATTACTTACAGTTGGTTATGGCTTCAGGGTGGAGAAGGCAATGGCACCCTACTCCAGTACCCTTGCCTGGAAAATCCCACAGACGGAGGATCCTGGTAGGCTGCCATCCAAGAGGTCACTGAGAGTCGAACACAACTGAGCGACTTCACTTTGACTTTTCACTTTCATGCATTGGAGAAGGAAATGGCAACCTACTCCAGTATTCTTGCCTAGAGAATCCAGGGACGGGGGAGCCTGGGGGGCTGCTGTCTATGGGGTCGCACAGAGTCGGACACGACTGAAGTGACTTAGCAGTAGCAGTAACAGTATGGCTTCAGGGTCAGGGTTTCTCTGTGCTGTGCTGTCACTTCAGTCATGTCTGACTCTTTTCGACCCTATGGATGTAGCCCACCAGGCTCCTCTGTCCATGGGGTTCTCCAGTCAAGGATCCTGGAGTAGGTTACCATGCCCTCCACCAAGAGATCTTTGTGACCCAGGAATCGAACCCTCGTCTCTTATGTCTCCTGTATTGGCAGGCAAGATTTTTATAGTGAAAAAGTTGGCTTAAAACTCAATATTCAGAAAACTAAGATCATGGCATCAGGTCCCATCACTTCATGGCAAAAGGATGGGGAAACAGTGAGAGACTTAATTTTGGGGGGCTCCAAAATCACTGCAGATGGTGACTGCAGTCATGAAATTAAAAGACAGTTGCTCCTTGGAAGAAAAGTTATAGCCCACCTAGACAGCATATTAAAAAGCAGAGACATTACTTTTTTTTTTTTTTTATGTAGAAAAGCAATTTATTCCATTATAAGCACTTAACACAGTTAGTCAAGGAGAGTAACAGGCCTGCTGGTGAAACAGGTCACCCAAAATAGAGATGGTATCAAACTAGTGGTCAAGGACTAACTCCTTAAAAAAAAAAAAAGCAACTCTTATCCAGGATTAATTTAATTTTAAAAACAAATACAAGCTATTGGTTCACTCTTCTCAACTTAACTGGACAGTCTACCTGTGGTATAACTGTCAGGTAAAAACATACATCTTTACAACTTGGTGGTCCCAAGTTTTTTTTAAAAAACCATTTCACAGAAAGGAAAGAAATAATATGAAAACAGCTCAAGAAATACACTAACAAGCAAAAATATATGGGGAAGGAGGAACACATTGTTTTGACTTAACTGAAGAAACTGAGAGGAGACTGGTCTATGTAAGGAAATGTGCATCCTGGAAAGTTCAGCGTGTAGGAATTTGTATGACTTGAATCTCCCCTATTTCCTGAATAAAAACAACATCTTGTAGTATTTATACTTCATGGCTCAGACACCTACCTCACTTATCTCTATTTCTTACTCACTCTAGCCTTTACTTAAATGAGTCTGAAAAACTTGGGGATATAACATAAGAAGAAAAATAACCACACACAATATTCCCCTTTTTGTGGCTACTTTTAGACCTCTGTTACTAGAAAATTCCTAAAGAAAATTTAAATATAAGTCTGTGGCTTTGCTGAATCAAGAAGCCCCCAGTTAATATTTAGAAAACACCTTCTGTTCGGACTAATAACATTGTTGATAGAACTTATTATAGAGGGATAACCAAACAAAGTCTGTGTCTCAAAACCAGTGTTAAATCAATCTCAGAGTTGAGAGAAAGAAAACGGGAGTTTAAAAATCACAAGTGCAGACATGATCTAAGATCCTTGTCCTTCTGGATCCACGCTTCCTTCAGGGTCTTCATCATTATAAATGTTCTCAGCCATTTGCCACACTTGCATGATATTGTCTTCTGATACAGAACAAATCACCCAAGGTTCGTTGGGATTCCAGGAGAAATCAGATATCTTGGCAGTGTGACCACCATGAATAAACAACAACTCTGGTGGCCCATCTTCTGCATCTTCTGGGGATTGTTCCTCTCCAATTTTACTTAAATCCCAGACATTCAGTCTACGATCAGTACCACTGGAAGCCAAAATAGTCTCATTGTGAAGCGACCACTGAACCTGGAATATTTCATCCTTATGTGATTCAAAGGAATGCAACTTAAGTTTCAGATTTCTCAGATCCCACAGGGCAACAGTCTTGTCAGCTGATCCTGTGGCAAGAATGAACTCACTATAAGGATTGAAAGAAAGGCAGTTCACTTCAGCAGTGTGAGCATCAACTGAGTGGCTTGGTTTGGAAGTATTGTTTGAACGAGTATCCCAGATCATGAGTTTCTGATCATCAGCAACCGACCCAAAGAGGGACTCATGGAGCAGATGCCAGGAGACATCCTCCACTACTGCCGTGTGCCCTGTGAAGATGGTCTTCGCATCCACAACTTTCCCTTCCTTTGGAACAGCACTTATGTCCCACAGGCAGATGGTGTGGTCATCTGAAGCACTCAGTAAGTTCCCACTGAGATTTGGGTTCCAAGAAAGCCCATAGCCTTCCTTCTGATGTCCACGGAGACGCAAGTCTGGGTTGCACTCTCCAGAAGGGTCTGGTTTAGAAGGATGTTTTGTATAGTCAAAAACAAGAACATCACTGGATGGAGTCTTTGTTGCAATGATGCAAGGGTTCTGGGGCATATAGCGTGCCCTGTTTACCTCTCCTTCATGGTTGATATTGATTTCTATTTCAATTTTTCCACTAACCGAGCCAAAACCTCCAAATTCTCCTTTTTCACTGTCGTAGTGTGAAGCATCAAACTGAGCGTCATCATTAGGGAGCTACACGCTGGCTATCACAAGGTGGTTTTGCTCATCTGATGTGTGTGTCCCCAGGACAAGTCGATGAGTACTGAAATCTTTCCCTTCTGGTCTGGTTACATCTGGAAGCCACTGTGCAGTTAGGCTAGGTCACTCCAGAGCATGGGTCATCACCAAATCGTAAAGAAAAGGGGTGTTCTTTTTCCATATTTTGTATTCTTCATTGATCACACGTTCCTCTACTGCGTCATCAAAGGCTGCTTCCTTGTCGGCCATGGCAGGTAGGCAAGCCGGCGGGGATCCTGGGGTTGAGCGTTCAGCAGAGACATTACTTTGCCAACAAAGGTCCGTCTAGTCAAAGCTATGGTTTTTCCAGTAGTCAAGTAAGGGTGTGAGAGTTAGACTATAAAGAAAGCTGAGCACCGAAGGATTGATACTTTTGAACTGTAGTGTTGGAGAAGATTCTTGAGAGTCACTTGGACAGCAAGGAGATCCGACCAGTTCATCCTGAAGGAAATCAGTCCTGAATATTCATTTGAAGGACTGATGCTGAAGCTGAAACTACATTACTTTGGCTACCTGATGTAAAGAACTGACTCACTGGGAAAGATCCTGATGCTGGGAAAGATTGAAGGTGGGAGGAGCAGGGGATGACAGAGGATGAGATGGTTGGATGGCATCACCGACTCAATGGACATGAGTTTGAGAAAGTTCTGGGAGTTGGTGATGGACAGGGAAGCCTGGTATGCTGCAGTCCATGGGATTGCAAAGAGTCTGAAATGACTGAGCAACGGAACTGAACTGAAGCTATGGGAAGTTCTTAGGGTATGCAATTTTTCAGAACAATGAAGGCCAGCTGAACAGGTGAAGGCAGCTTACAAGAAGATGGTTTTAAACAAGTTGTTCCCTTATCTGCTGTTCTGTGACACACACTCGAGAATTTCTGTTACTTATAAGCTTCTGTTAAACCTATGTGGTGGGTTTCATTTCAATAAATATTGGATCCATGTAACTTTCACTTCCAAAACTCATTTAGGCCTAGTGGAATCCCAGGAATATAATAAATCTTTGTAAGAAATGACCCGAAATAATGAATGAAAGAATAATTGTTGTATTCATAGAGAGTGTTATACAAGAATAGATTATATTATAAAGACAATCACTTGAACTGAATTTTCCTTTAGCCTACTCCAGAGAGTACCACCTACTTACTGTGTTTTGGGTGATTTGGCCAAAGGAAAAAATCATGTGGCCACGAAGACCTTACACCTTCCCATACGTTCCTTCAATCCCAATCACACATGTTTTAGTCGAATCAGGCTATTATAACAGAATACCAAGGACCAAATGACTTAGACAGAAAAGATTATATATTATGATTCTGAAGGCTGGAAGCCTGAGATCAGGGAGGCACCGTGGTCTGGTTGTGGAGGGAGCCAGTTTCCTACTTTCTTCACATTTTGGGGGGTGGAGGAACGCAGGACTCTTCATTCCCTTCTAAGGGCACTAAAGCTAAAATGGGACTCTACTTCTATTACCTCATCCAAGTCTAGTTACCTCCTATGGTAACTCAAATCTCATTCTACTACAGATTAAAGCTTTCACATATGTATTTGTGGGGTGTGTGTTGGGGTGTGTGTATGGCAGGTGAAGTAATGGATTGGGAACAAGCATTCAGTTCATAACAATCCATCACAATAAAGAGAAGACAAGGCCCTGGTGGACCAACCAACTAATGGCCACCCTCCTCTTTGTTTCCTCCACACCCACACTCAAGCCTCTTGCAAACAGCTAAGAATGTGGTGCTTCCTGTGTCAGTCCACCTCTGTGGACTGGCATGTATTGTTGTTGTTCAGTCACTCTGTCAAGTCAGACTCTCTGCAACCCCAAGAACTGCAGCATGCCAGACTTCCCTGTCCCTCACCATCTCCTGGAGCTTGCTCAAACTCATGTCCATTGAGTTGGTGATGCCATCCAACCATCTCATGCTCTGTTGTCCCCTTCTCCTCCTACCTTCAATCTTTCCCAGCATTAGGGTCTTTTCTAATGAATCAGTTCTTCACATCAGGTGGCCAAAGTATGGGAGCTTCAGCTTCAGCATCAGTCCCTCCAATGAATATTCAGGTCTGATTTCCTTTAGGATTGACTAGTTGGATCTCCTTCCAGTCCAAGGGACTCTCAAGAGTCTTCTCCAACATCACAGTTCAAAAGCATGTAAAATGAGTACAATTATATAGTAGTTTGAACATTCTTTGGGATTGCCCTTCTTTGGGATTGGAATGAAAAGTGATATTTTCCAGTGGCCACTCTGAGGTTTCCAAATGTATGAACGTATTACAGGTAATTATAAAAGGGTTGATGATATGGGGTTTAAAGTGTCTTTTGAGTAGAATCCAATTTAACCCTCTTTACACAAATGCATTGCTTCCAGGTGGCACAGTGGTAAAGCATCTGCCTGCGAATGCAAAAGAGTCAAGAGACAAGGGTTCAATCCCTGGGTTGGGAAGATCCCCTGCAGGAGAAAATGGCAACCCATTCCAACCCCATGAACAGAGAAGCCTGGTGGGCTGCTGTACATGGGGCTGCAAAGAGTCGGACATGACCGAGCACACATACATGCAAAGCTTATTTATATCCATGGGAGAATATGGTGAAAGGAGTCTTCCACAAAGTTACCAAGAAGGAGAACACCCTCCAGAGAGTCTTCATCTTGGTGGCCAGAGGTATACAAGAATAGTATGATCATCAAATAAATGGGATGGAAGAGAGGCATGGACAATTCTTGAAGATGGAGAAAGGATCTCCTTTTATGTACAACAATACATAAAGGAATCTTTGTGTGATGCATCCCAAGGTGAGAGTCATCCCTGAGTGTGGTAGAATGTTAAACTCCTTTTATGTACAACAATACATAAAGGAATCTTTGTGTGATGCATCCCAAGGTGAGAGTCATCCCTGAGTGTGGTAGAATGTTAAACACAAATAAGAGCTTCTGTATTTAGCACAGAAAAGGTGTTGCTATTTAAGAAGATAAAAACAATATTATTTATTTCTGTGCCTAATGGCTTCACCTTGATCAGAGTCTGTGTTGAACTTAGATAAGTCTGAGGAAACAGTAATGAGCTGATTATAATTGGAAAGGGGACAATAAAATTATGGTTTGTCTTATAAGACCCCTGAGAAATGACTGGAGAAATTTTCCATCTGGAAAATGTCCTCAGTGAGAATAATACATAAATAAATTAAAAAACCCTCTCTTGGTAGCAGCTGTCTCTGGATGGCAGGGTTATTTGGGAATGACCCGGGTTTATTTCTTCTCTGACTCCAAGCTCCCAAGAGCCCACAGTGCCCACCTTCAGTGCCTCACAGTCTTGGGGAAAAAGTCTTGATCATAGGATTCACAGTTTTTCCTCTTCTCACATCTTAGTTTTCAGCTTTTCATGAAGTTTGCTGTGCTGATCCCAACTTTCTGAGAAAAAAACTAAGGAGACACTGTCTCCTCTGAGCCACTCTCTTTTTACTGTTTTTTTTTGTTTTGTTTTTTTTTAAGAAATTATTTTATTTTTGGTCGAGCTGGGTCTTTATTGCTGAGCATGCTTTTCTCTCGGAGAAGGCAATGGCACCCCACTCCAGTACTCTTGCCTGGAAAATCCCATGGGCGGAGGAGCCTGGTGGGCTGCAGTCCACGGGGCCGCGAAGAGTCGGATACGAATGAGAGACTTCACTTTCACTTTTCACTTTCATGCATTAGAGAAGGAAACGACAAGCCAAGCCACTCCAGTGTTCTTGCCTGGAGAATCCCAGGGACGGGGGAGCCTGGTGGGCTGCCGTCTACGCACAGAGTCGGACACGACTGAAGCGACTTAGTAGCAGCAGCATGCTTTTCTCTAGTTGAGGCCACTGGGGGGCGCCTCTCTACTGTCGGTATGGACTCTAGAGGGCATCTTCGCTGAGCAGGGATCAAACCCGTGTCCCTGCACTGACAGGCAGATTCTGTACCACTGAGCCACAGTGCATCCCTCTTTTACTACCTCAATATCACTCAGAATAGCATATTTGTGAATCAGTGAATGGATCCTTGATTACCCAGCCACCCCATCATTCTCTGCTTCCTGAATGTATATCTGATTCAATCAGTTAATCTAGAGAAAAATGAAGATCCAATCAGGATCAATCCAACGAGCTCTTTAATCAGGTGTCCCTTTCTGACTGGGTTAGTAGTGGGACAGAAGGATGATGGAAATAGAAAGGCTTATAGCAGTCTGGAGCACTGGAGAAGAGATGCAGGATCTTCCTGCTCTGGAGACACCAGTTGGGTTCTCCACAGCGTCTGGGGTCTGAGCACCCCACCAGACACATAGAGTCGTGAGTTACCACCCTCAGGTAAGGACACCCTTTTCTTACCCATGATTAATTATCTCCACAATGTGGACAGCAGTTGAAGCTATTCCAGAAGGTCCTGGGACGTCCCAAGTCCTTCAGAATCTCAAGCAGCTCAGCCCGACACTGGGCAAGTCTCCCCTGGTGGAGTATTCCTTGAGAAACTCTCACTTAAACTGGGCAACCTGAAGGTGTGTCGCAGCAGCTTCTCCATGACGGCCATGGAGAGAAGGTTACCACACAGACTGAAGGACATGAACTGGAAGCAGCGGCTCAGGGCAGGCAGAATGGCTTTGAGGTGGGAGTCCCTGATTCCACATTGCTCTAAGTACAACCCCTGGAGGGTGGCTGCACTCTCTCCAGCAGAGCTGGGAAGAGCTCGGGACTGGAGTAGGTCATGGTGACCTCACTCAGATCCAGGGCCTTTAGCTGACTAATTCTATCATCCTGAGCCCATCATACATGGTGGTAACACCACTGCCTAGTTGGGTGCATCAGTGAAAAGCTTTCTTCAGAACACTTGGAAACTGAAATCTAGGACAAGATACATCATGAAGATGTAATAGACCCATGGTTTTGGACATCTGCTCAATGTGAATGTGAAAAGGAAAGGTGATCCTGCAGAGGAGCCAGGACTGCAGGAGGAAATGTAGTCTCTGTGGTAATAGAGTGCTTGTGGACACATGTCCTGTTGAGTCAGAACTAGGAACCTACATTCCTCTAGGTGGATTGGAGCTTGAGACTCACAGGTTGGAGTCATCCCGGGGTTCAGTTCAGTTCAGTTGCTCAGTCATGTCCGACTCTTTGCAACCCCATGGACTGTAGCATGCCAGGCTTCCCTGTCCATCACCAACTCCCAGAGCTTATGCAAACTTATGTCCACTGAGTCCGTGATGCCATCCAACCCTCTCATGCTCTGTTGTACCCTTCTCCTCCCACCTTCAATCTTACCCAGCATCAGGGTATTTTCCAAAGAGTTGGTTCTTCACATCAGGTGGCCAAAGTAATGGAATTTCAGCTTCAGCATCAGTCCTTCCAATGAATATTCAGGACTGATTTCCTTTAGGATTGACTGGTTGGATCTCCTTGCAGTCCAAGGGACTCTCAAGAGTCTTCTGCAACACCACAGTTCAAAAGCATAAATTCTTCAGTGCTCAGCTTTTATCCCTGGGTAGATGGTTGTAAAGAAATAGTCAGAAATAGAGACCCTCATTGTAAACATACTGTTATCGTCCATGATGTATTTTTCCTAATTTTTCAGTTCATACCACAGGAATCTCCAGACATTAATTTTTTTTTTTTTCTTTTAAGGCAAGCACTGGGATATGGTGAGAGACAAGGAAGCCTGGCATACTTCAGTCCATGGGGTTGCAAAGATTTGGACACAACTGAGAAACTGAACAACAGTAACTTCTTACCCAGGAACATCAAAGTTTCTGGAGCTCAACCTTCATACTATGCAGTGGACCCTTGACTCGCAGGTCGTTGGCCCCAGACTTAAAGTAACTCCGTCAGCTTACCTGGTTCTCAGCCTCTATGAGCAGGCAAGCCCTTTACCATAGTAAATCTCCCCTAATATATATATAGATTACCCTGGAAAATACTGGTTTGAAATGCCCAGATTCACTTACAGATGTTTTTCAAGAGCAAATATAGCTCTACGGGATCTAGTTGGCGCAATCCAAGGATGTGGAAAAGGAGAAAAGGAGGGTAGACTCTAAGTGGTACGGGGATTTTCAACTGAACAAAGGGCAGTGCCCCTAACTGACACATTGCTCAACAATCAGCCTAGTGGTTACTCAGGAGAACCCTGACAAATGCAGTATCTTACCACAGGCAAGGAGGTCACATACACCCTCAGGTTTTTTGTTATACAACCTGACATTTGATGTCAAAACATGCCATTTTAGCCTTCTGTAATGGAGAAAGACAGGAGATTTTAAGGGAATAAAGACAATTTCTCATTAATATAATGTAGCCCTTGATAGAATATAATTTTAATGAGGTATAGAAACACTAAAACCATGTTATATGCCTCTATGATTTTAGTATTTTTCTAAAAGATATTTTTATAACTTCCCTAGCCCAGTAGATTAATTAAGAAGGACCATTATCCACCTGGGTAATGAGTTGGCAAGGCCCAGAAGTTCAGCTTATCTGCAGCATGGAAGACCCTTTCTAGAATTGGGAGCCATGCCTTTTGAAGTTAAACCTTTTCCTCCCACAGAGAAAGGTCAAGAACTGAAACTTAAGGAGGAACCAGGACAACCACAAGGAATGCTTATGTCCAGGGTCATGGCTTGACTCAGCAGTGAGAGTCCTGACAGGCTTTTCACTCAGGTGGCTCATTGCACACTAAGTATGTTCATCTCTGTGTGTATTAACCCACTGAACCACCCCAGAAGTAAGCAAGGAGGTCAGAGATGCTCCAGAGAGAATAAAGACCTGGTGGGAATGGTAAGGATTTGGATTATAGACAACTCAGTGCCTTAAAAGAAAAAATAACTGTCTATATTGGTAGAATTCAGTCAGTATTTGTGAAGTGAATCCGTGAATAGATCCTTGATTACCTGGCCACCCCCTCATTCTCTGCTGCCTGAATGTATATCTGATCCAATCAACTAACCTAGAGAAAATGGAGATCCAATCAAGATCAATCCAATGCGAGCTCTACAGTCTAACAGGTGCCCATTTCTGATTGGCTTGCCAGTAGGACAGAGGGATGAGGGGAATAGAAAGGCCTATAATAGTCTCAAGCACTGGAGAAGAAGTGCAGTTTTCCATCTCTGGAAACACCAGATGGCGTCTCCACAGAGTCTGAGATCTGAGCATCCTGCCAGCTACATCTGAGCAGTAAGTGACCACCCTCAGATAAGGACACTCTTTTTCTTTCTTATGGTTAGTTATCTTGAAGGGAAGCATGTATCTCTGGATAGTAGGGAGGGTTTTCAAATGATTGTTTCTTTCCAATGAATATATTTCAGATTTTGGTTTTGCCTCTTAGTGTAGTTTTGCCTGACTGCAACATTTTGATTTGTTTCTTAGTTGATAACATTTTAAAGTCAAAGTTCTTCTAGAAAATAAAGCTTACTAATAAAAAAAAAATGGGAAAAGGCCAGGCAAGTGTGCTTCCTTATAAAAGATTTGAGTTCCCTAAGGTCAGGGGTTCCTAAACTATGATACAAACCTGGCGAAAGCACACCATTACCTGGGGGGTTTCTGTAGTTTCCTTGGGAGAATCATTGCTAAAATGAGATTCATTCTGTTTACTGTGCTATAAGTAATAAAAGTCTTTTTTGGGGGCCATGCAGGGTCTGTGGGACCTTACTTCCCTAATCCTTTACAGATCATAGCCCAGTCAAGGCAAAGGGGCTTAGGTAACTCAGTGAAGACAGGAACCATTCCTTGTAGGACCACCTAAGACAGACAGGTTATAATGAAGAGTTCTGACAAAATACGGTCCACTGGAGAAGGAAATGGTAAACCACTCCAGTATTCTTGCCTAGAGAATACCATGGACAGTATGAAAAAGCAAAAAGACATGACACTGTACGATGAGCCCCCCTAGGTCAGAAGGTGTCCAATATGCTGCTGGTTAAGAGTGGGCGACCACTACTTACTTATAAGTCCAGAAAGAATGAAGTGGCAAGGCCAAAGTGGAAATGACGCTCAGCTGTAGATAAGTTTGGGTGTGAAAGTAAAGTCTGATGCTAAAAAAAAAATATATATATATTGCATAGGATCCTTGAATCTTAGGTCCATAAATCAAGGTGAATTGGATGTGGTCAAGCAGGAGATGGCAAGAATGAACATGGATATTTTAGGAATCAGTGAACTGAAATGTATGGGAATGGGTGAATTTAATTCAGATGAGCATTGTATCTACTACTGTGGGCAAGAATCATTTAAAAGAAATGGAGTAGCCCTCATCCAGTTCAGTTGCTCAGTCTTGTCCAACTCTTTGCTACCCCATGGACTGCAGCATGCCAGGCTTCCCTGTCCATCACCAACTCCTGGAACTTGCTCAAACTCATGTCCATTGAGTTGGTGATGCCATCATAGTCAACTAAAAAGTCTGAAACGCAGTACTTGGATATAATCTCAAAAATAACAGAATAATCTTTGGTTTGATTCCAAGGCAAACCATTCAGTAACACAGTAATCCAAGTCTGTGCCCTAACCATGGATGCTGAAGAAGCTGATGTTGACCAGTTCTATGAATATGTACAACATCTTCTAGAACTAACACCAAGAAAGTTGTCCTTTTCATCACAGGGGATGGCAATGCAAAAGTAGGAAGCCAAGAGATACCTGAAACAACAGGCAAGTTTGACCTTGGAGTACAAAATGAAACAAGACAAAGGCTAACAGAGCTTTCTTAAGAGAAAAAGCTGGTCAAAGCAAACACTTTTTTCCAGCATCCCAAGAGAGGACTCTACACATGGACATCACCAGATGATCAATAACAAAATCAGATTGATTATGTTATTTGCAGTCAAAGATGGAGTAGCTCTATATAGACAGTAAAAAACAAGACCTGGAGCTGACTGGCTCTGATCATGAGCTCCTTATTGCAAAATTCAGGCTTAAATTGAAGAAAGTAGGAAAAGCCACTAGACCATTCAGGTATGACCTAAATCAAATCACTACAGTGGAGGTGACAAATACATTCAAGGGATTAGATCTGGTAGACAGAGTGCTTGAAGAACTATGGACAGAGTTTTGTGACACTGTACAGGAGCCAGCGACTAAAACCATCCTCAAGAAAAAGAAATGCAAGGCAAAGTGATTGTCTGTGGAGGCTTTACAAATAGCTGAGGAAAGATGAGAAGTGAAATGCAAGGGAGAAAGGGAAAGATACACTCAACTGAATACAGAGTTACAGAGAAGAGCAAGGACAGATAAGACTTTCTTAAAGGGAAATGCAAATAAATTGAGGAAAACAATAGAATGGGAGAGACTAGACATCCCTTTAAGAAAATTGGAGATATAAAGAAAACATTTCATTCAAAGATGGCCACAATAAATGACAGAAATGGTAAGAAGGCGAGAATACATGGAAGAAGTATACAAAAAAGATCTTAATGACCTGGATAAAGACAATGGTAACTCACCTAGAGCCAGACATCCTGGAGTATGAAGTCAAGTGGGCCTTGGAAAGCATTTGTATGGACAAAGCTAGTGGGAGTGTGGTGAGCAGATTTTAAATAGCTCCAACTGAGCTATTTAAAGTCCTAAAATATGATGCTGCTGAAGTGCTTCACTCATGTCAGCAAATTTGAAAAAACTCAGCAGTGACCATAGGGCTGGAAAAGATCAGTTTTCGTTCCTATCCTAAAGAAGAGCAAAGCCAAAGAATGTTCAATCTACCACACAACTGCACTCATTTCATAGGTTAGCACCATTATTCTCAAAATCTTTCAATCTAGCCTTCAGCAGTACATGAACCGAGAACTTCCAGATGTAGAAATTGGGTTTCAAAGAGACAGGAGAACCAGAAATCAAATTGCCAGCATTCCTTGGATCATGGAGAAAGTCAAGGGAGTTCCCCAAAAACATCTACTTCTGCTTCTTGACTACACTAATGCCTTTGTGTAGATCACAACAAACTGTAGAAAAGGCTTAAAGGGGTGGAAGTACCAGACACCCTATCTGTCTCCTGAGAAACCTGTATAGGGGTCAAGAAGCACTATTAGAACTAGAAATGGAAAAACCGACTGGTTCCAAATTGGGAAAGAATTAAGACAAGACTGTATATTTTCACCCTGCTTATTTACCTTCTATGCAGAATTATTGTTGTTCAGTCTCTCAAGTCATGCCTGACTCTTTGAGAATCCATGGACTGCAGCATGCCAGGCTTCTCTGTCCTTCACCATCTCCTGGAGTTTGCTCAAACTCACGTCCATTGATTCGGTGATGCCATCCAACCATCTCATCCTCTGTTAATCCCTTCTCCTGCCTTCAGTCTTTCCCAGCATCAGGGTCTTTTCCAACAAGTCAGGTCTTCCAGTCCTCAGGTGGCCAAAGTACTGGAGCTTCAGGTTTAGCATCAGTCCTTCCAATGAATATTCAGAGTTGATTTCCTTTAGGATTGACTGGTTTGATCTCTTTGCAGTCCAAGGGACTTTCAAGAGTCTTCTCCAGCAACACAGTTTGAAGGCATCAATTCTTCAGCACTCAGTCTTTTTTATTGTCCAGTTCTCACATCCATACATGACTACTGGAAAAACCATAGCTTTGATTATATGGACCTTTGTCAGCAAAGTAATGTGTCTGTTTTTTAATACGCTGCCTAGGTTTGTCATTGCTTTTCTTTCAAGAAGCAAGTGTCTTTTAATTTCACAATGGAAGTTATGGTCCACGGTGATTTTGAAGCCCAAAAAGATAAATTCTGTCACTGTTTCCATTGTTTCCCCATCTATTTGCCATGAAGTGATGGGACTGGATGCCATGATCTTAGTTTTTTGAATGTTGAGTTTTAAGCTAGCTTTTTAACTCTCCTCTTTCACTTTCATCAAGAGGCTCTTTAGTTCCTCTTTGCTTTCTGCCATAAGGGTAGTGTCATTTGCATATCTGAGGGTATTGATATTTCTCCTGGCAATCCTGATTCCAGCTTGTGCTTCATCCAGCCTGGCATTTTACATGAGGTACTCTGCATAGAAGTTAAATAAGCAGGATGACAATATACAGCTTTGATGTACTCCTTTCCCAGTTTTGAACCAGTCTGTTTTCCACATTCGGTTTTAACTGTTGCTTCTTGATCCACATACAGATTTTGCAGGAGGCAGGTATGGTGGTCTGGTATCCCATCTCTTTAAGAATTTCCCACAGTTTGTTGTGATCCACACAGTCTAAGGCTTTAGCATAGTCAATGATGCAGCAGTAGTTGATTTCTGGAATTCTCTTGCTTTTTTGATGATCCAGTGGGTGTTGGCAATTTGATCTCTGTTTCCTCTGCCTTTTAAAAATCCAGTTTGTACATTAGAAGTTCTAGTTTTGAGCATTACTTTGCTAGCATGTGAAATGAGTGAGTGCAATTGTGCGGTAGTTTGAACATTCTTTGGCATTGCCCTTCTTTGGGATTGGAATGAAAACTGACCATTTCCAGTCCTGTTGGCACTGCTGAGTTTTCCAAATTTACTGGCATATATTGTCATACTGTCAATCCTAAAAGAAATCAACTCTGAATATTAACTGGAAGTATGGATGCTGAAGCTGAAGCGCCACCTGATGCAAAGAGCCAACTCATTGGAAAAGACTCTGATGTTGGTAAAGGTTGAAGGGAAAAGGGGAAGGGGATAGCAAAGGGTGTGGTGGTTAGGCAGCATCACTGATTTAGTGGATATTATTATTGTTGTTCAGCGGCATGGATAACTCTTGAAGGTGGAGAAAGATTCTCCCTTTATTTGTGACCTTAAACTTCAAATGATTTTTTGTGTGATGCAGCCCAATGTGGGAGTAATCCTTGAATACAGTAAAATGTTAAACAGCAATAAGAACTTCTGTATTTAGTGGAGGAAACTTGTCAGTATTTATGAAAAGAAATAAAGAATTTTATTTCTGTGCCTAATGGTACCACCTTGGTCAAAATCTGTTGAAGGAAGCTAAGTTTGAGGAAACAGTAATGATCTAAATACACGTGGAAAGGGATAATGAAATTTTGATTTGGCTTCTAAGATGCCTGAGGGCTTCCCAGGTGGCACACTAGTAAGGAATCCACCTCTAAATAAGAAATACAGGAGACTTGCTTTTGACCACTGGGTAGGGATGATCCTCTGAAGAAGGAAATGGCCACCCATTCCAGCATTCTTGCCTAGAAAGTTCCATGGACAGAGGATCCTGGTGGACTACAGTCCATGGGGTCACAAAGAGCTGCACATGACTGAGCATGCAGTCACACGCTGATTTGACTCCTGAAAAATGACTGGGGAAATTTGCCATCTGGAAAGTGTCCTTGGTGAGAAAAAAAAAAAACTTAAAGGAAACCTCTTCTGGTAGCAACTGCCTCTGGATGGCAGGGATATTTGGGACTTAACCAGAATTTTTTCTTCCCTGGTTCCAAGTCCCAAGGAGCCTGCAGTGCCCACCCTCATTGCCTCTCAGTCTTGAAAATGTCTGATCCAAGGAAATGTCAGATCTCTCCTCTTCTCACATTCTTAGATTTAGTCTTTTCATGCCATTTGTTATCTTGATCACAACTTCCTGGAGGAAAAAAGCCATCTAAGTTGAAAGTGACTCCTCTGAGCCACTCTCCTTCGCTATGTTTTTTTTTTTTTAAACGTTGTTTTCCTGATTTTTGTTTGCCTGACTCTTCACTGCTGTGCAGGCCTTTCTCTAGCTGTGGTAAGAGGGAGCTTCTCTTCCTTGTGGTGCCCAGGCTTCTCACTGTGGCTTCTCTTGTAGAGCACAGGCTCAGTAGTTGTGACTCCTGGGCTTAGTCGCCCTGGAGCATGTGGCATCCTCCTGGATCAAAGATCAAGCCAGTGTCTCCTGCATCTGCAGGGGGATTCTTTACCTCTGAGTCACTAGGGAAGCCTTCTTTACTACCTCAATAGCACCTCAAATAACGTCTTTAAATTTCCTTGTTTCCAAAAATGTAAAAATGAAAAGAAACCTTTATTTTACATTGTTGGTGCCATTCCCATTGTCCCTTTAGGAATGCCCAGCTCCAACTTGTCCAGACCCATTCTTACTTCTCACTGAGAAGTGTTCTGACTTGTCCACCTTCAGAGAAGACGTGGCTTAAGACGTGATCACATCTTGGACAGCTCTTCCCTTGCTGCCTGAGTAGGTGCACAACCTTCTGTGTTTCCTACATAACACCTGAGTGACAAGCTGATACAAGGATGAGTGTATTTTGTTTTCTTTGGGAACAGCATCACTGCTTTCATGAAGCTATTTTAATTCAGGGTCATTTTCCTAATTTTGACTTCATTAAAATTCCCCCAATAATGATACTTTCAACTTTCTTTTTTTTTAACTCAATGTTACGAACCAGTAATCCTTTCCTGTCTGACCCTCAACAGTATAACTGTCCATATCAGTTGAATTCAGTCAAAGTTTGGGAAGTGAATCAGGGAATAGGCCCTTGATTACTCAGCTACCTGACCATTCTCTCCTTCCTGAATATATATAAGATTCAATTAACTAACCTAGAGAAAAATGAAGATCCAATCAGGATTTATCCAATGGGCACTCTGTAATCAAATCAGGTATCCCTTTTTTATTGGGTTAGAAGTGGGACAGAGATGGGAATAGAAAGAACTATAAAAGCCTCAAGCACTGGAGAAGAGGTGCAGAGTTTTCTGGCTCTGGAAACACCAACCAGCTGGGTTCTTAAGTCTGAGGTCTGAGTGCCCTGCCAGTCATAGCAGAGCAGTAAGTTATCACCCTCAGATAAGGACGTCCTTTTCTTACTATGGTTAGCTAATGTTGAAGGGTAGTGTGTATCTGTGGATGGCAAGCAGAGTTTTCAGAAAAAACAATTTCTCTCCCAAGAACACATTTCAGGTTTTTATTTTTCCTCCCAGTGTAGTTTTGTCTGAATCTCAAACATTTTGATTTGTGATTTAACTGGTATCATTTTAAATGTCTTTACCAAGCAGATATTTTTAATGAAGCACCTAAGTTTGGAATTTTATTTCTTGAAGTTTAAGATACATATTTAGTTCACAAATGGCATTCATCTTAGGAATAACTGACAATGGAGGCTGTATGGATCCACATGACTCTCCTCTTCCCATAGAGTTAGAGCTCTAAGTGATGGTCAGAATATTTTCCCCAAATAAAGATAGAGTCATCTTTCATGCACTTCAGTATGCATTTCTAGGTGGAACATGAAAAAAGCAAAGCAGTAGATGGACCTGAATGGGCTAGTGGTTGCCTTTTGCCTCCTTAGTACTAGCAATCTCGCTAGTTCATATTCAGAGTAAAGAAAGAGTTAACACCTTGTCCCCCGACCCCTGCCTAGTGTATTATGGCTAAGTGCCTCATTTGCATCCCAGCTAGAGCAGTGACCTTGGCCCTGAGTGGATTCCTTGGAAGGGTAGGGAGACTGCCTAAGGTATGCTACTGAATTGCCTAAAATGGACCACTTGTTCCCTGGCAGTTTCTACAGGAGTCATTTTGGAGCAAAGTCAGCATGAGTATCCAGACCCCACCCAGACTCCTTGACCTGGTGGGAATGCACCTGCTGAGGCATGATGACTTGGCCTTTTCTACTCTGGAGAGTCTGCCCACAGAGCTCTTCCCACCCTTTGCCTGGAAGCCTTCCATGGAAGATGTGTTGAGACCGTGGAATCAATGGTGTAAACCTGGCCCTTTGGCTGCCTGCCTCTGGGGGCCCTGATTGACCTGGCTCATGTGGGGCCCCTACAAGCTGGAAGCACTCGATGTCCTGCTTGCCCAGAAGGTCCGATACAGGTGAGTCTGACTCAGGTAACTTGGTAAACTCCTGGGAGTCCCAGGGAAACAGCTGGGTTGAGGGAATGTGGATGAAAAGGGGTGGATCAGAGAGTTCTAAGATGACAATGATGAAGCCTTAGCTTGCTGTGGGAACTACCTTTTGGAAGTATAATAGTGCCTTTAATGAAGGGTAGCCTGAAAGAAGATTCCCCAACCCCTCTCAGTCATGCTTAGAGTTACTAGAAGTAGAGAATCAAAAAGGATAAGAGGGCAAAGAGGAAAGTGAGTTAGAGAGGGAAGAAGGCAAGGCAGCTGGTGACATCAGGAATGTTAAGTTACAGCACAGGTGGGCAGTCTGTTGTCGCATTGTGAGGCTTTTTTTTTTTTCACTCTGTGTACGTTTTAATACATCCTAATCAATCTCTTTCTCCCCGCCAGGAGGTGCAAACTGCGGGTGCTAGATTTACGAAATATACTGGCCAGAACTTCTGGAGCATGTGGTCTGGAGCCAGCAGTTATGGGTGCTCAAGCTCAGGAATGGCACTAATGACTGAGCCCAGGTCAATGACAAAGCAGCACTTGGCTCCACTAAAGATTTTTATGGACCTTTGCCTGAAGAAAAAGACCCTGGACAACTTCCTCACCTTCTTCCTTTGGTGGGTGGAGCAGAGAAAGTCTTCCATCCACCTGTGTTGTTAAGAAGCTGATGGTTGTTTCAACACCAGTGGACAATATTGTGAAGGTCCTGAGCATGGTGCAGCTGGACTGTATCCAGGAGGTGCAAGTGAATTGCACCTGGAATCTGTCCACCCTGGCCACATTTGTTTGCTCCTTTCCTGGGTGAGATGAGTAATTTGCAGAGAATCCGTTTCTTCCCCATCCATGTGTCTGCCTTTAAGAAGCAGGAGCAGGATTACCTCCCAGTGCAAATTACCTCCCAGTTCCTGAGGCTGGGCCACCTCCAGGATCTCCATCTGGAGTCTCCCTCCTTCCTTGAAGGCTGCCTGGACCAGATGCTCAGGTGAGTGTGCACCACTGACTGGGTAACACTGAGCATTAGAATGTCAAAAGCACTGTCTCCTTTGTTGCTGTCTCCTAGAATGTGGTGTTCCACAACCACACAAATCAAGGTAGCGGGTTACACTGGTCTAGTGGCTCTTGTGAGACACCCTGCTAGAGACATACAGATTAGTGACTGGGATGTTTGCACCCCAGAGTTGGTAATTTCCTCCTTCTTTGGAGGTGTCTATAATGAAATGATAAAAATAGGTAAGTAAAAAGGACATTGAAGCGGGGAAACTACATCAGATCAGATCAGAGCATTCCTGAAGGGAAGCTCTATGCTCCCAAGGTTGGTGCCCGCAATGAACCTGTTCTAAATTCGCTGCGTGTAGAAGGGTGTTTTTTGCCCTAGGTAAGTTAACTGATATATGGGAGAAGCATGGTTCTGCAGATGACGTTAATCAATCTGAGAGAAAAGAACTATAAAAAGTGATAGAAAGATTGCAAACGATGCAGAAATGTGAGCCCTTTTAGACTGGCATCACATTTCATGTTCTGGGATCTTGTGTAAGTTGTTCCTTCTGCATGCTTCCCTAGAGCCTCACCTGGCCAGAGATACAGGATCTGTAGCTCAAGATTGGACTTAATGAAGCCATACGTGAAACCATTTTTAAATCTCGTCTCCCAACACTCCCAACACTAATATTCAATGATGTCCACACTTGATGGAGACTCTCTCTGGATCTCCTCATAGCATGTTCTTGAGATTCCATGAACTTCATTCATCCTCAGAAGGAAGTGAAGTATGTTGTACTCCGTTTGATACAGGAGGGGCTGTGAAGTGACTCAGTACCGCAGTGAGGTTGATAGCCCTCAGACTAGAAGGAGACTGGGCCAATCAGCATATTGACCCTCAATAGATGGTCAGACGACACATGGCCCTGTAGAAACCATTTGTCTATCACCTGTACACGATCTGGCACCTGGTTCCCAAGAACTAATTGTTTGGTTTCTCCTCAGGTGCCTGAAGTTCCCCTTAGACAGCCTGTCAAGAACCAGTTGCTGGCTTATAGAATCACACTTGACTTCCCTGTCCCAGAGCCTAAACATCAAGTCAGCTAAAGGGCCTGGATCTGAGTGGTGTCACCATGACTGACTTTAGGCCTGAGCTACACCAAGTTCTGCTGGAGAAAGTCACAGCCACCCTCCAGGAAGTGGACTTGGACGCGTGTGGGATCACAGACTCCCAGCTGGAGGCCTTCCTGCCTGCCCTGAGCCGCTGCTCCCAGCTCAGGGCCGTCAGCCTGTGTGGGAACCTCCTGTCCATGGACGTCATGGAGAAGCTGCTGCGACACACGGCTGTGCTGTCCTGTTTAAGGCCAGAGCGTTATCCCGCCCCTCAGGAGAGTTACAGACCTCGGGGTGTTCTCCTGGAAGCGAGACTTGCCCAGCTTCGGGCTCAGCTGTTGGAGATTCTCAGAGACTTGGGACGTCCCAGTATCGTCTGGATTAGCCCCAGCCCCTATCCTCGCTGTGGTGAGGATGTATGCCATCACATGGAGCCCATTGTATACAGCTGTCCTGCCCCTGCCGAGGGCGTTGCTTGCTTCTGTGCACCTTGAAATGGAAATCTAGAACTTGGGGATATCATGAAGGGAACACAGACCTAGGGTTCCAGATATCTGCTCAGTGTGAACGGGAAAAGGAAAGGTGATAGTGGGGGTGGTGCAGGATTGCAGGGGGATTTGTAGACTCTGGGAGAGGATGGGACTTTCATGGACATGTGCTTCCAGAATCTGATATGAACCTGAGTGGATACACGTTGGAGACCCATGTGTTAGAGTTATCCCTGGGAAGACAGTTGTGAAGAAATTGTCGGGAAATATCATATGACATCCCTTATATGTGAAATCTAAAAAGAAATGATACAAATGAGCTTACTGGCAAAACAGAAAGAGACTCACAGACTTAGAACATGAACTCACGGTTGCTGCAGGGACGGGGTGGTTGGGGATTTTAGGAAAGTCATGTACACAGAGCTATATTTAGAGTGGATAACCAACGGGAACCTATTGTATAGCACATGGAACTCTGCTCAATGTTATGTGCCAGACTGGATGGGAGGGGGATTTAGGGGAGAATAAGTGAGTGGAGTTGCTCAGTCGAGTTTGACTCTTTGAAACCCCATGGACTGTAGCTCCCAGGTTCTTCCATTCATGGGATTCTCCAGGCAAGAATACTGGAGTGGGTTGCCATTTCCTTCTCCAGGGGATCTTTCCAACCCAGGGATCAAACCTGGGTCTCCTGCACTGCAGGTAGACTCTTTACTGTCTGAGCTAGCAGGGGAGAAGGGATACATGTATATGTGTGGCTGAGTCCCTTCACTGTTCACCTAAACTATCACAACACTGTTAATTGGCTGTACTCCAATAAAAATGTTTTTGGTGTTAAAAAAATAAGAATAAAATTTAAAAAAATTTTTTAAATGAGAAATTATTAGGAATAAAGAGATCCTCCAGCTGACATAAATAGGAAGGACATCTAAAATGAGAATGGGTAAATGTATAGATATGACTTATTTATTTTGTTGTATAGCAAGAAAATACTAGGACATTATAAAGCAAATCTACTCCAATAAAAATTAATTAAAAGAATTAATAGACACTCATAGAAAACCAACTGCTATCCTCCATGATATATTATTCTGTGTTCATTTATTGCCTCAACTTTCTCCAGTTACTGATTAAAAAAACAAAGGCACAGTGATGTCCATGATTCAAAACCTTACCATTCCTGTAACTTCTTTATTCTTTCTGGGGGCATCTCCTGTGTGTGTGTGTGTGTGTGTGTGTGTGTTTTCTTAGTCAGTCAGTCATGTCTGACTCTATGCAACCCCATGGACTGTAGACAGCCAAGCTCCTCTGTCCATGGAATTCTCCCGGCAAGAACACTGGAGTGGGTTGCCATTTCCTTCTCCAGGGGATCTTTCTGACCTAAGGATCAAACCTTGGTCTCCTGCATTGCAGGCTGATTCTTTACTGTCTGAACCACCATGTAGGATCCCGCCCCCCGACCTCCGGGGCAGCTCTTACCTCCTTTAGTACTTCTGTGACTGTTCAGTGGGGTCAATACACACAAAGGGGAACAAACTCAGTATCCAGTGAACTATTGGAGTGATGAGGTCTTGGAGGGCTCTCACTGCTGGCACAGGCCATGACCTTGGGTGTGGGTTTCCTTTATGCTTCTACCAGTCAGAGCATAAGTCACAGTTTCTTGCCCTTGTGTGTGCTTCACTTCAAAGGCAAGGCCCTCATTTCTGCAAGATGTATTCCCCACTGCCAACAAGGTTGAAACTGGTTTCACCATTTCATGCCTCCCATGGGTGGATAGTATTCCTTATAGATATAATCGAATGGTGGCCAGACTTCCAAATTTCTTTTAGTAAAATGCTAGAAAAGCAAAAACATTTAACATGGATTTATTATTTCCATACTGCATTCCAGAATTATATCATTTGGGGTGGTTGGTCACATAAGAATTGGCTGATAATTCCCATTACAATTCCAGTCCCTCCCTATCAGAAAAAGTCAAGGACAGCTTTTCTGGTTATCAGAATGTTCAAAAGTATAACAAATACATGTTACGTATTTCATGTCACTCAGAGTCGGCTCTCCCTATCCTCAGTTAATCATCCTCAGATTCAACCAACTACATATAGACCAAATTCAATCACTGTTAAAAAAAAAATCCTCATTGAAGTGAGTCTGAGCAGTTCAACCACATGTTGTTCAAGATTCACCTGTTATATAGACAGGTGCAGAAAGGCTGATATGATTTACAGAGGCTTAACAGTACCACTGTCTGCTGTCTGTTGCCTAGAGAACTAGGAAAAAACTACGGTTTAATTCAGACCTTATCTTAAGTTTGAAAAGCAGTGGAAGTGATGGTCAAGGCAAAAGGCCTGAGAACAAAGGACCCACTTGTGTATGTCCTAGAGTTTCAAGGTTCAAGAGCCAGAAGCTCCAGTATTCATGGCCAAGGAGAGAGGGAGAGCAGTAGCCCTTGTTCCATCAGGCCCCCACAGGATAAGACGATGCCCTCCCACACTGGTGAGGGCTGATCTCTTGACTTACTCTGCTGATTCCAATGCTAATCTCCTCCAGGAATTCCCTTGCAGATTCCCCCAGAATGAATGATTGACCCGAGAACTGGGCATGTCATCTTACAGTGAAGTTGATACGTAAATTTAATCCTCACAGTGTGTCTAAACAAAATGCAACCAAATAATGTTTCCCTGCTAAGGATTCAGAGGCTACGATTGCTTATTCTGGGGCGGAACGGGATATGGGGCTGGGATTATAGCTTTAGGCAGAGCTTTGATTTCCCCCTACAATGAATATAATGATGCACACATTGTTTATGGGACTTTTAGTAAGATCCAGTGATATATTGCTTGTTGAGGGCTTGACCCTGAAGTTGTTGAGCAACAGCCCCTTATTATGTAAGAACTTCATAAGGTATTTTTTTTTAATCTTCTTCCTTACAGTGAACAGCATTACTCTTCATCCCTTGAACTTACCCTCTATTGCTGACAACAGTGAGGAAACCAAACCCCAGGGACTGAAACTGGCCTCACATATTTCATGCCATCACCAATGAATCAGGATTCACCCAAGTTGTTCCAGCAGCCAGTGCAGGGGGGCTGGGGGTGGGAGAGCATAGGAGAGACTGGATTCATCTTCAGTGATAAACATTCTGAGCCTCAGGTCTCCTAGGCCTCCTGCTGGTAGATCAGACCCAGAGGATAGAATTCAATTTTGTAATCAGGACAGTATACTTTAGAACTTTCATTCTGTCTTGCTATCCTAGAACTTTTCTTGTGGTCCAGGGGGTATGACTCCATGCTGCCAAAGCAGGGGGCACTGACTAGATCCCAAGTCCTGCAACTAAGTGTAAGCCACAACTAAAAGATCTTCACACTTCTCAGGTGGCACAGTGGCCAAGAATCCGCCTGCCAGTGCAGGAGACCCAGATGTGAGTTTGATTCCTGGGTTGGTTAAGACCTTGGAGAAGGAAATGGCAACCCATTCCAGTATTCTTACCTGGAAAATGCCATGGACAAAGGAGCCTGGTAGGCTACAGTTCATGGGGTGCAAAGAGTCGGACATGACTGAGCACAGACGCACACATACACAGGGTCACAAGATCCCAAGAGAGCACCTAAGACTAGGCACAGCCAAATAATTAAATAAATACATATTAAAAAAATTCTGTAAATGCCATTTGTGTATAAATACTTGCACAGAGATTTATATACATAATTTCTTTAAAGGTTATTGAGGTAATGTAGTATTTTTAAGAATGCATGTGGGTAATTTAAAAATGTTTTACTGCTTTGAAGCCAGAAAAAGACAAATGAGACTTTAAAACTGATTTTGATCATAAATGAACAAGATTTCCTTCTTTAAAAAATATGTATACCAATAAAATTTTGAGCCACAAGTCTTCCAAGTATATTTTTTAAATATATTACTATATTTTAGAGCAGTTTTAGGTTTACAATAATATTGAATAGAATGTACAGAAAGTTTTGTGAAATGAAAAGATCTCCTGCCATTTCAATAAAGAAGAAATGTTGCAGCCACCAATGATTTCTGGCCCTAATTTGAATGAGGGCTCCCAAACCTCCAATCCAGCAGATGTCGCCACTCCTCAGGGTGATTGCTGAGGAGCTAGAGGAATGGAAGAAGCAGCTATCTGCCTTTTTTGCCACCCCTTAAGGTGAAGGAACTCCGGGAGTTGGTGACTGACAGGGAGGCCTGGCATGCTGCCATTCATGGGGTCGCAAAGAGTCCGACAGGACTGAGCGACTGAACTGAACTGAACTGAAGGTGAAGCAGGAAACAGGATTTGGCCCCAGAGAGCTGAGGTGCTTATGGTGAGCCCAGAGGCTTCCATCTTCCCACAGTGCTAAATTCCTTAACTTTGAAGAGGAAAATTTAAAACTTAACACCCAGCTAGAAATAACCTCATGCCTATTCTGCTTCTGTAACTCAGCTTGTGCCTTGAAAAGACACTTAAGTTACATAGTTTCTGGCCCGCCCACCCACGCTGCAGGGGAATAGAAATTTACAACAACGCTAGGAGCTGAAATTTACCGCACTCCCTTTTGTTCTACTTTTGCAATTACCCAGCCCCTATAATCCTGCCTAACCCTTGTTTGTGTAAACGTCAGGCACCCCCCCAACCTCCCCCCTCCACCCGCTGTGTCCTAATGGCTGTTCCGGCTTGTGGGAAACCCCTGCTGCTGCTGCTGCTAAGTCTCTTAAGTCTTGTCCAACTCTGCGACCCCATAGACAGCAGCCCACCAGGCTCCCCCTGTCCCTGGGATTCTCCAGGCAAAAACACTGGAGTAGGTTGCCATTTCCTTCTCCAGTGCATGAAAGTGAAAAGCGAAAGAGAAGTCGCTCGGTCGTGTCCGACTCTTAGTGACCCCATGGACTGCAGCCCACCAGGCTCCTCCGTCCATGGGATTTTCCAGGCAAGAGTACTGGAGTGGGGTGCCATTGCCTTCTCCTAGTTTAGCCTATTAACAGTCAGAAGTGCCCACTAAAGTCTGATGGCACGCACTGCCTATAAAAACTTGGTAACCCCTTTGTTCAGGGCTCAGAGCTGAAAGTGTTAACTCCTCTGGGCACTCCAGCGTAATAAACCCGAGTTCTCCAGCTCTCTGGGTGTGGTGCTTGGGTTCTGGAAGGTCCTGCTTCTGCAACAACTTGATACCTGATTTTTGTTTTGTTTTTTTTAACCTCATAATAATCTTTGATGTTCAGACTGCCTGCTCTCTCTGTTACAAACTTGTATATAGCCTCCCAGCCCGCCCCCGCCCCCGGATCCCTGCCCATGCCTCACCCTCCCCCAAGAGGTTTCTCAGAGCTACTGAAACAATGTTTGTTTGTGTAAAGGTCAGGGACCCCCCACACCCCTTCTGTGTCCTAACAGCTGTTCCCGGCTGGTGGGAAACCCCTGCTGCTGCTGCTGTTAAGTGGCTTCAGTTGTATCTGACTCTGTGCGACCCCATAGACGGCAGCCCACCAGGCTCTCCTGTCTCTGGGATTCTCCAGGCAAGAATACTGGAGTGGGTTGCCATTTTCTTCTCCAATGCATGAAAGTGAATTCAGTCGTGTCTGACTCAGTGACCTCATGGACTGCAGCCTACCAGGCTCCTCTGTCCATGGGATTTTCCAGGCAAGAGTACTGGCGTGGGGTGCCAGTGGGAAACCCCTAGTTGAGCCTATTAACAGTCAGCACTGCCCACTAAGTGTCAGAAACGACCGAATGACTTCATTTTCACTTTCATGCATTGGAGAAGGAAATGGCAACCCACTCCAGTGTTCTTGCCTGGAGAATCACAGGGACGGGGAAGCCTGGTTGGCTGCTGTCTGTTGGCTGACGTCTAATGGGGTCGAACAGAGTTGGACACGACTGAAGTGACTTAGCAGCAGCAGCAACTGTCCGCTAAAGTCTGATGTCATGCAGTCAGTCAGTTCAGTCGCTCAGTCATGTCAGACTCTGCGACTCCATGAATTGCAGCACGCCAGGCCTCCCTGTCCATCACCAACTCCCGGAGTTCATTCAGACTCACGTCCATCGAGTCAGTGATGCCATCCAGCCATCTCATCCTCTGTTGTCCCCTTCTCCTCCTGCCCCCAATCCCTCCCAGCATCAGAGTCTTTTCCAATGAGTCAACTCTTCGCATGAGGTGGCCAAAGTACCGGCGTTTCGGCTTCAGCATCATTCCTTGCAAAGAAATCCCAGGGCTGATCTTCAGAATGCACTGGTTGGATCTCCTTGCTTACCAAGGGACTCTCAAGAGTCTTCTCCAACACCACAGTTCAAAAGCATCAATTCTTCAGCGCTCAGCTTTCTTCGCAGTCCAACTCTCACATCCATACATGACCACAGGAAAAACCATAGCCTTGACTAGATGGACCTTTGTTGGCAAAGTAATGTCTCTGCTTTTGAATATGCTATCTAGGTTGGTCATAACTTTCCTTCCAAGGAGTAAGCATCTTTTAATTTCATGGCTGCAGTCACCATCTGCAGTGATTTTGGAGCCCCCCAAAATAGTCTGACACTGTTTCCACTGTTTCCCCATCTATTTCCCATGAAGTGATGGGACCAGATGCCATGATCTTCGTTTCCTGAATGTTGAGTTTTAAGCCAACTTTTTCACTCTCCTCTTTCGCCTTCATAAATAGGCTTTTTAGTTCCTCTTCACTTTCTGCCCTAAGGGTGGTGTCATCTGCATATCTGAGGTTATTGATATTTTTCCTGACAATCTTGATTCCAGCTTGTGCTTCTTCCAGCCCAGCGTTTCTCATGATGTACTCTGCATATAAGTTAAATAAGCAGGGTGACAATATACAGCCTTGACGTACTCCTTTTCCTATTTGGAACTAGTCTGTTGTTCCATGGCCAATTCTAACTGTTGCTTCCTGACCTGCATACAAATTTCTCAAGATGCAGGTCAGGTGGTCTGGTATTCCCATCTCTTTCAGAATTTTCCACAGTTTATTGTGATCCACACAGTCAAAGGCTTTGGCATAGTCAATAAAGCAGAAATAGATGTTTTTTTTGGAACTCTCTTGCTTTTTTGATGATCCAGCGGATGTTGGCAATTTGATCTCTGGTTCCTCTGCCTTTTGTAAAACCAGCTTGAACATCTGGAAGTTCACGGTTCACGAATTGCTGAAGCCTGGCTTGGAGAATTTTGAGCATTACTTTACTAGCATGTGAGATGAGTGCAATTGTGTGGTAGTTTGAGCATTCTTTGGCATTGCCTTTCTTTGGGATTGGAATGAAAACTGACCTTTTTCAGTCCTGTGGCCACTGCTGAGTTTCCCAAATTTGCTGGCATATTGAGTGCAGCACTTTCACAGCATCATCTTTCAGGATTTGAAATAGCTCAACTGGAATTCCATCACCTCCACTAGCTTTGTTCATAGTGATGCTTTCTAAGGCCCACTTGACTTCACATTCCAGGATGTCTGGCTCTAGGTGAGTGATCACAGCATTGTGGTTATCTGGGTCGTGAAGATCTTTTTTTGTACAATTCTTCTGTGTATTCTTGCCACCTCCTCTTAATATCTTCTGCTTCTGTTAGGTCCATACCATTTCTGTCCTTTATCGAGCCCATCTTTGCATGAAATGTTCCCTTGGTATCTCTGATTTTCTGGAAGAGATCTGTAGTCTTTCCCATTCTGTTGTTTTCCTCTATTTCTTTGCATTGATCGCTGAAGAAGGCTTTCTTATCTCTTCTTGCTATTCTTTGGAACTCTGCATTCAGATGCTTATATATTTCCTTTTCTCCTTTGCTTTTCACTTCTCCTCTTTTCACAGCTATTTGTAAGGCCTCCCCAGACAGCCATTTTGCTTTTTTTGCATTTCTTTTCCATGGGGATGGTCTTGATCCCTGTCTCCTGTACAATGTCATGAACCTCAGTCCATAGTTCATCAAGCACTCTGTCTATCAGATCTAGTCCCTTAAATCTATTTCTCACTTCCACTGTATAATCATAAGGAATTTGATTTAGGTCATACCTGAATGGTCTAGTGGTTTCCCCTTAAATTTCTTCAATTTAAGTTTGAATTTGGCAATAAGGAGTTCATGATCTGAGCCATAGTGAGCTCCCAGTCTTGTTTTTGCTGACTGTATAGAGCTTCTCCATTTTTGACTACAAAGAATATAATCAATCTGATATTGGTGTTGACCATCTGGTGATGTCCATGTGTAGAGTCTTCTCTTGTGTTGTTGGAAGAGGGTGTTTGCTATGACCAGTGCGTTCTCTTGGCAAAACTCTATTAGCCTTTGCCCTGCTTCATTCCGTATTCCAAGGCCAAATTTGCCTGTTACCCCCGGTGTTTCTTGACCTCCTACCTTTGCATTCCAGTCCCCTATAATGAAAAGGACATCTTTTTTGGGTGTTAGTTCTAAAAGATCTTGTAGGTCTTCATAGAACTGTTCAACTTCAGCTTCTTCAGTGTTACTGGTTGGGGCATAGGCTTGGATTACTGTGATATTGAATGGTTTGCCTTGGAAATGAACAGAGATTATTCTGTCGTTTTTGAGATTGCATCCAAGTACTGCATTTCAAACTCTTTTGTTGACCATGATGGCTATTCCATTTCTTCTAAGGGATTCCTGCCCACAGTAGTAGATATAATGGTCATCTGAGTTAAATTCACCCATTCCAGTCCATTTTAGTTCGCTGATTCTTAGAATGTCGACGTTCACTCTTGCCATCTCCTGTTTGACTACTTCCAATTTGCCTTGATTCATGGACCTGACATTCCAGGTTCCTATGCAATATTGCTCTTTACAGCATCAGACCTTGCCTCCATCACCAGTCACATCCACAACTGGGTATTGTTTTTGCTTTGGCTCATCCCTTCATTCTTTCTGGAGTTATTTCTCCACTGATCTCCAGTAGCATATTGGGCACCTACCGACCTGGGCAGTTCCTCTTTCAGTGTCCTATCATTTTGCCTTTTCATACTGTTCATGGGGTTCTCAAGGCAAGAATACTGACGTGGTTTGCCATTCCCTTCTCCAGTGGACCACATTCTGTCAGACCTCTCCATATTGACCCGCCCATCTTGGGTGGCCCCACGGGCATGGCTTAATTTCATTGAGTTAGAGAAGGCTGTGGTCCTAGTGTGATTAGATTGACTAGTTTTCTGTGAGTATGGTTTCAGTGTGTCTGCCCTCTGATGCCCTCTTGCAACACCTACCGTCTTACTTGGGTTTCTCTTACCTTGTACATGGGGTATCTCTTCATGGCTGTTCCAGCAAAGCACAGCCGCTGCTCCTTACCTTGGATGAGGGGTATCTCCTCACCGCTGCCCCTTATAACCTTGAACGTGGAGTAGCTCCTCTAGGCCCTTCTGCGCCCCTGCAGCCACTGCTTCTTGGAGGTGGGGTTGCTCCTCCTGGCCACGGCCCCTGGCCTCTGGCGTGGGGTAGGTCCTCCTGGCCTCCACCCCTGGCCTGGGATGTGGGGTAGCTCCTCTTGGCCGCCGCCCCTGACCTCGGACGTGGGGTAGCTCCTCTCCGCCGTTCCTGTGCTGTCGCAGCCTGACACTCTCGGCCACTGCCCCTGACCTCGGACGTGGGGTTACTCCTCTTGGCCACCTCCCCTCGGGCATGGGGTCCTCCAGGCTTCTGCCCCTGACCTCGGACGTGGGGTAGCTCCTCTCAGCCATGCTAAATGCGCCGGTAGCAGCCGCCCGCGCTAAAGTTCATCTTAAAAGAGGGCAATTCATAATTGTTCTGTACACAACAAAGTGTTTTCCTGGCCAATGGCTCCTTTCCTTCTGGTAATACAGGGATCCACCAGATAAAACTTTGTAACCCCTTTGATCAGGGCCCAGAGCTGTAAGTGTTAACACTTCTGGGCCCTCCAGCGTAATAAACCTGAATTCTCCAGCTCTCTGGGTGTGGTGCTTGGGTTCTGGAAGGTTCTTATTTTACCCAGGCTTCTTATTTTACCCATGGACTGTAGCCCGCAAGGTTCCTTTGTCCTTTTAATTCTCTAGGCAAGAATATTGGAGTGGGTTGCCATTTCCTTCTCCAGAGTATCTTCCTAACCCAGGGATCAAACCCAGTTCTCCCTCATTGCAGGCAGATTCTTTACCGTCTGAGCCACCATGGAAGCCCAGGCTTGGGTCATAAGTATTCCCGCCAAATAAAATAATTCTCTACTTTCAGGTGGTGACTAATGTTTTAGTTGACAGTTTCCATCTAATTCCTGGAACTCAGATGAGTGGGTACAGGATGCTGTGGGTTGAGAAAAGGTCTTGGAAGAGCATGTCATATGACAAAAAAACGCACAACCTCAGACATGAGAAATATGTTTTATTTGGTTACTTTACAGAAGATTAGAATTGTTCAGAAATTTAAGGGGGAGCCAAAGTACCTAAGATCATTTGCTGAAAAAACATTCAGAAAACATTGAAAGATCACTGCCTATGATTAAAATAATATATCTTAAATTAATGATTTTCACACATTTTAAAATTATTTTTTCATTTTTATACTTTTATTTTTTTACTTATTTTGTCTGTACTGATATTGTACTTACTTATTTTTTCTTCCTTGCTGAGCACAGCTTTTCTCTTCTTCTGGCAAGCAGGTGCTTCTCTCTAGCTGAAGTGCGTTGGCTTCTTATTTTGATCGCTTCTCTCATTGCAGAACATGGGCTCCAGGGCATGTGGGCTTCAGTAGTCATGGCTCCCAGGCTCTAGCTGAGTGCTCAGTAGTTGTGGGACATATGTTTAGTTCCTCCACAGCATGTGGGATCTTTCCAGACCAGGGATTCAACCTATGTCCCTTGCACTGGCAGGTGGATTCTTAGCCACTGGACCACTGAGGAAGTTCCTTTTCATGCCTTTTTATGTATGGAAAGAGGCAAGAGTCTGGGCTTATTGAAGTCATCCATATGATATGCATCTTAACCTCCACAGGACACCATCTACTTTTCTCCTCCTTGAATTTCCCTCAGCGCACTATCTAGGGGGGAGGGTGGCTGCAGTGGATAATGGCCTTTTGGCTGCAACAGCCTTTGTTTACTGAAATGGCAACTGAAATATTTGTCCACAAGGAAAAGCTTAGGAGATGACCACAAGTGAAACTGAGAGAGAATGTCTATTGAATCCCCTCTAGATGAACCTGTTCACTGGGTTACAGAAGTGAAGCAGGGAAAACATTCTTTGTTTGACTAAAATTTTTTCAGGCTCATGGACCTTCTCCTAGAATTATCTGAGAGCTTCCTTATAAAAATCAGTTTGAATAAGAATTCTAAGTCAGTTCAGCGAGAAATCCCACTCTTGATATCTGATCACTCTAAGAATCTGATCAGAATTCCTTACTGCCCACTATTAATATCTGGTCCAGATGGGCTGCACTCAGCAAAACATCTATTAGGTTGGTTCAGCCAATATCCTTTGCAGACCTGATGTCTTCTCTTAGGAATTTACCAGCCAGGAAATACACTGCTCCTTGAGTTCCTACCACTTGTATCTGTTGAATTTGGATGACACGAAGTGCTAGGGTATCCTTGTCTCTATTGTCATCATCCTAACTAATATTTGATGTCGTCTCTTATACCTGTGTCTGTCTCTGATTTTCCTTGGACAAAACACCCTCAGCTGATTACTGCTCAGGCGAGAAGTGTTCTTCCATGTATCTCCCAGATTCTGAAAAATCCAAGAAGGACTCACTTGGAGTCTGGCCACTTTTGTAGCTTCCATATTTGCCCTCGAGGTTTTTTTTTTTT
Organism: Bos indicus; assembly: GCF_029378745.1. NCBI lineage: Eukaryota > Metazoa > Chordata > Mammalia > Artiodactyla > Bovidae > Bos > Bos indicus. Next base: position 55,499,590 of record NC_091775.1, on the reverse strand, counting down.
TTCTTTCTTTCTTTCAGAAAATTAGTTTCAACTTGCCACTTTAAAACAATATTCTTTTTGATCTCATGGTAACTGTGATCCCACAGGAACATCCCCAGCTTAGATTCTGAAGTTTTCACACTTCCACTAATGTCAGGTGAAGTCTCACAATCAGCCCTTTCCAACATTTAGGTTGCCTGACAATTGGAGGGGTATTTCTCATCCCTTCAGCTAATTTTTCACTACTTGGAAATGGGCAGATTCCTTTACTTGGCAAAGACCTTGGTTCACCAGCCTAAGAATGGGAGAAATAGTAGTGATATTTACATTTTAGTAAAGAATAAAAAGTGCCTATACCATTGCTGACCGAGTTTGTCTTCAAAAAAACAGAGATGTTTATGATTAACATTATTGCCAATCTAACCCGATTGCAGGTCATTAATGAAAGGGATTGATGACCTAGGATTTAAAATGTCTATCAAATAAAATCAAGTTTAACCCTACTTCATGTAAAGGCCACTTATACCCATGGGAGGAATGTGGTGAAAGAGATCGTCTGCAAAGTGACCAAGTGAGAGGACCTTTCAAAGAGTCTTCACCTTGGTTACTAGTGGTATAAAAGAATTGTATGGGCATCAAGTAAGAGGGGTTGGAGAAAGGCATAGAAATTTCTTGAAGATAAGACAGGGTCATCCTTTATGTGTCATCCTAAACTTCAAAAAGAACTTCTTTGTGATGCAGCCCAAACTGGAAGTATCCCTGAAAGTGGTAGAATATTAAATACCAAATAGAGCTTCTGAATTTAGTGTAGGAAAGGTGTTGGTATTTATGAAGAGAAAATAGAAATTTATTCCTATGCCTAATGGCATCACATTGTTCAGAATCTGTGTCGAACTCAGCTAAGATGTAGGAAACAGTTATTATCTAAATACACTTGGTAAGGGGCCAGTAGGATTATGGTTTGGCTTCCAAGACCCCTTGAAAATGGCTGGGACTATTTCTAGAAAGTGTCCTTAGTGAGAAAAAAAATCTTAAAGAAAACCTCTCCTGGTAGCACCTTCCCCAGGATGACAGGGTTATTTGAGACTGACTCACATTTTTTTCTTCCTGACTTCAAGTTCCCAAAGAGCTCACAGTGCCCAACTTTGGTGCTTCTAAGTGTTGGAAACGTCTGGTCCCATGACTCACACCTCACCTTTTTTCACATTCTTAGACTTAGTCTTTTCATGCTGTGTGCTGTGCTGATCTCAAATTTCTGGGAAGAAACACCATCTAGGGAAACACTGTCTGTGCTATTATGTTTTATTTTCTAAATGTCACCCAGAAAATGTCTTTAATCTCCCCCCTTCATTAAACACACACACACACACACATTTGTTTTATACTGTTGCAATCATTCACATGGTCCCTTTTGAAATGCCCAGCTCCAAACTGTCCTGACCCACTCTTCCTTCTTTACATACATTTTGACCTGTCCACCTTAAGAGAAGGCTTGGCTTAAGGCTGGAAGACCAACCAAGCCCCAGAAGCTCTTTCCTTGCTGCCTGAAGAATATCACAGTCTCCTGTGTTTCCTACGTAATACCGAGTGACAAGTCGATACAGGGAACCCTGTATTTTGTTTCTTTTGGCACATCCCACTGCTTACATGAGGCTGTTTTCATTCAGGAACATTTGATAATTCTGATGTGGCCAAAGTCCCCCCAACAATGAAACTTTCAGCTTTGGAATTTTTCTGTCCAATGTCAAAACCCAATAACTTCTTTTTTTTTTATCATATTCAGGAATATAACTATAAATATTGATAGAATTCAAACGATATTTGTACAGTGAATCAATGAGTCCTTAATTCCCCTGCCATCTTTCTGCTTCCTGCATGTATATCTGATTCAATCAACCAGGGAAAAAATGAAGATTCAATCAGAATCAATTCAATGATCACTCCACAATCTAATCAAGTATCCCTTTATGATTGAGTTAGTAGTGGAATAGAGGGGTGATGGGATTAGGAAAACCTATAAAAATCTCCAGAACTAGAAAAGAAGTGCAGAATTTTCTGGCTCTGGAGATACTGCTAGGTTTTCACAGGGTCTGAGGTCTGAGGTCTGAGGTCTGAGGTCTGAGGTCTGAGCATCCCACCAGCCACATCAGAGCAGTAAGTTTCCAACCTCATATAAGGACAGCCCCCCCCCCCCCCCCCCCCGCTTTTTTTTTTAAACCATGGTTAGCTAATTTTGAAGAGTGGCATGTATCTCTGGATGGCAGGGAAAGTTTTTTAAAATTACTTCTTTCAGATGACCATGTTTCAGGTATTGTTTTGCTTCTCAGTGTAGTTTTGCCTGAATCCCAAACATTTAAATTTGTGCTTTGCCTGATATCACTTTTAAATGTCCTGACTAATTAGATATTTTAAATGAAAACCATCTGTTTGTGTTTTATTTATTAACATTTAAAATGATTCTTGTACATAAATATAATTCAAGTTAGGTGTATATTTTTCATTTTTTATCAATAACTTTAACGGCGGTAACTAAAGATAGAGGCTGTGTTGATCCACATGACCCTCCTCTTCCCATAGATTTAGGGCTCTAAGTCATGGAGCCCTATAAAAATGTTTTGTTTTTTTTTAACAATAAAAATAAATACAAATAAAATAAGTAAAAATTGGAGTGAGCTTTCAGGGTCCTCGGTACTCACTTCCAGATGAGACATAAATTAAGCAAAGCAGTGGATGGACCTGAATGAGCTAGTTGTTGCCTTTTTCCTCGTCTGTATTTGTGAGATGCTTGTTCCAAATCCAGTAGGAAAAGAGGTATCACTTTGTGCCTCCTGAGCCCACAGTGTAATATAGGTTAAGTGCCTCACTTCTACCTTTGCAAGAGCAGTGACCTTGGCCCTGAGTGGATTCCTTAGGATAGCCTAAGGTGTGCTCATTCTTGGCTGGAAATGGTTGCCCTGTTCCCTGGTAGGTTCCACATGATTCCTTTTGGAACATAGTCAGGATGAGTATGTGGAGTGTTAGGGAAATAAAATAGACGTAGTCTTCTTCAAGCTTCAGAGGCAAAAGAGCAGAGCAGGCCTCTGACTTTGCTTCTAACCTGCCTGGGCACTGCCCTGACTGGGAGTGACTGGGAGTGACTGCCTGCTGTGATGGCAAGACTTGCAACACTATAAATCATCGAAAAATCAAGAGAGTTCCAGAAAAACATCTACTTCTGCTTTATTGACTATGCCAAAGCCTTTGTGTGGATCACAACAAACTGTGGAAAATTCTTCAAGAGATGGGAATACCAGACCACCTTACCTGCCTCCTGAGAAATCTGTATGCAGGTCAAGAAGCAACAGTTAGAACAGGACATGGAACAGCAGACTGGTTCCAAATCAAGAAAGGAGTACATCAAGCTTGTATATTGTCACCCTGCTTGTTTAACTTATATGCAGACTATACTATGTGAAATGCCAGGCTGGATAAAGCACAAGCTGGAATCAGGAAAGCTGGGAGAAATAATCAATAACCTCAGATATGCAGATGACTCCACCCTTATGGCAGAAAATGAAGAGCTAAAGAGCCTCTTGATGGAAGTGAAAGAGGAGAGTGAAAAAGTTGGCTTAAAGCTCAACATTCAAATAACTAAGATCATGGCATCTGGTCCCATCACTTCATGATAAATGGAGAAACAGTGGAAACAGTGAGAGACTTTATTTTTGGGGGCTCCAAGATCACTGCAAATGGTGACTGCAGCCATGAAATTAAAAGACACTTGCCCCTTGGAAGAAAAGCTCTGACCAACCTAGACAGCATGTTAAAAAGCAGAGACATTACTATGCCAACAAAGGCCCATGTGGTCAAAGCTATGGTTTTTCCTAGTCATGTATGGATGTGAGAGTTGGACTATAGAAAGAAAGCTGAGCACTGAAGAATTTATGCTTTTGAGCTGGGGACAAGACTCTTCAGAGTCCCTTGGACTGCAAGGAGACTCACCCAGTCAATCCTAAAGGAAATCAGTCCTGAATATTCATCGAAAGGTCTGATACTGAAGCTGAATCTTCAATACTTTTACCCCCTGATGCAAACTGATTCATTGAAAAAGACCCTGATCCCGGGAAAGATTGAAAGCAGGAAGAGAAGGCGATGACAGAGAATGAGATGGTTGGATGGCATCACCGACTTAATGGACATGAGTTTGAGCAAGCTTCAGGAGTTGGTGATGAACAGGGGAGACTGGCATGCTGCAATCCATGGGTCACAAAGAGTCAGACAGGACTGAGTGACTGAACTGAACTGGAGGGGGCCTGGCCAACCAAGCCCCAGGCTTAACAACATTCCAAGTTTTACAAGACAAAACAAACGGCATTAACAGGAAACCAGACTTACAGTTTGATGATGATTCGGTCCTGGGATTATAAGCAGGAACATTGAACTGCAATTTTGATGTCTCACCCACGGAGCTGATGCTCTGCTTGTGACCTTTTCCCAGTTGGGACTCCAGATGTGCTGTGACAGGGGACTTTGCAGCACTGATTAATCTGGATGTTGGTTAAAACCCAATTTGGTAATGTATCCTCTGCTGTTTCTATTTCTTTTTTCTTTTAATGTTAGTATATTGAAAGTAAGCTAGATAATTCTCTAATAAATATCCGTATTATTTATTTGTATATAATGAGTGGTTTATTGTGTTAACAAATTCTTTGAATATGAGATGAGAGTGAAAAGTTTTGGCAACACACAGAGCCCATCCAGACTCCTGGACCTAGCAGGAACAAGCCTGCTGAGGGGTGAGGCCTCAGCCATTTCCGCTTTGGAGTTTCCACCCACAGAGCTCTTCTCACATCTCTTCAGGAAAGCCTTCGATAGGAGATGCATTGAGACCCTGAAGGTCATGGTGCAAGCTTGACCCTTTATATACCTGCCTCTGGGGAACCTGATGGACATGCCACATGTGGGGCCTCTACAGGCAGTACTGGAAGCACTTGATGACCTGCTTGCCCAGAAGGTTCGCTCCAGGTGAGTCTTATGTGAGTAACCTGGTAGAATCCTGGGTGTCCTGGAGGAGACAGCTAGGGTGAGGGAATGTGGATGGGAAGGGATGGACTACCGGAACCTGAGGATGGCAGTGAAGAAGCCTAGAGGCCTTGGATCACTAAGAGAAATATCTTCTGGAAGCTGAAAGGATGTTCCCTACCTTTTCCCAGTCCTGCTTAGAGTTACTAAAAGTGGAGAATCAGAGAGGAGAAGAGGGGAAAGGGAGATGGAGGAAAGGGAGTCAGAGAGGGAAAAAGACAAGGCAGCCTGTGAAGTCAGGAATCTGAAGTTACAGCAGAGGAGGGCAGCGTGTAGCCAGATTCTATGCTGTAGCTTCTTTCTGGGTGGATTTTAATGCATCCCCACCAATCTTCTTTTTCCCTAATAGGAAGTACAAACTATGGGTGCTAGATTTGAGGGACTTTGGCCCTAACTTCTGGAGCATGTGGGGTGGAGCCAGCACTCCCAGATGCACAAGTCATGAAGGGCACCAGTGGCTGAGTCCAAGTCGATGGCAAAGCAGCGTGTGGCTCCACTGAGGATTTTCATAGACCTTTCCCTGAAAAAAGGACCCTGGACAACTTCCTCACTTACCTTTTCAGGTGGGTGGAGCAGAGAAAAGCATCCATACACTTGTGCTGAAAGAAGCTGAAGATCTTTGCAATGCCATGAAAAGTATCACTAAGGTCCTGAATATGATGCAGCTGGACTGTATCCAGGAGGTGAATGTGAACTGCAGCTGGCATCTGTCCACCCTGGCCGTGTTTGCTCCTTTCCTGGGCCAGGTGAGTAATTTACAAAGGTTCCATCTCTTCCCCATCCACATGTCTGTCTGTGAGAAGCAGGAGCAGTATCACTTTGTCCAAATCACCTCTCAGTTCCTGAGGCTGGGCCACCTCGAGGATCTCCATATGGAGTCTCCCTCCTTCCTTGAAGGCTGCCTGGACCAGTTGCTCAGGTGAGAGTGGACCACTGGCTGGGTGACACTGAACATAACATTAGAATATCAAAGGCGCTGTGTCCTGAAGTGTGGTGCCCCATGACCACACAAATCAAGGTTGCGGGCTGACCTGACATAGTAGCTCTTGAAAGGGACACGCTGCTAGGGAGGTATAGATTATAGACTGAAATGTTTGGATTTGGCACTAGAAGGTTGATAACTTTTTCCTTCAATAGAGGTGTCTATGTCAAATGACTTAAAATATAGAAAATACAAGGACTTTTACATGTGGAAAACACATCAGACCAGAGCATTTCTAAGGAAAAACTTGTGATCACAAGGTTTGTCACCACAATGAGGATGTCTTAATTGATCTCTCTGTAAAAGACTGACTTGTGCTATAAATGAGGTAATTAATATAAGGGAAAAGCATGATTCAGGAGATGATGTTAATCAAGCTGAGAGAAAAGGGTAATAGAAAGTGATAGAAAATTTGTAGAGGATGCAGAGATGTAAGTGAGCCCCTCTAGACTGGCATCACACTTGATGTTGTGGGATCGTGTAAGTTGCTTCTTTATACACATCTCCCCAGAGCCTCACCTGTCCAGATGTGTAGGCATATAGAGCCAACAGTGGACTGAAGGAAGCCTTAGCCAAAATGATTTTTCATCCAATCACACAGCAGTAAAAATTAGGGATGTTCATACTTGACTGAGGCTGTGTCAGCCTCTCCTCTGAACACATTTTAGTGCATTGCATTATATTCATTCATCCTCCGAAGGAAGTGGAGTCATGTTGTACACTGCTTGATAGATGAGGGAGAAAACTTTCAAGGTTCTGTGAATTGACTCAGTTATATAGTGAAGGTGACAGGACTGAGCCTAGAACGAGACTGGGCAATCAGTGTTTTGACCTTCATCAGATGGTCAGACTTAACATTTGCCCTGAACAAACCATCTGTCTAATCACCTGTAGATAGCTGACACCCAGTTTCCAAGAACTAATTGTTTGGTTTCTCCCCAAGTCCCTAAGACAACCTTGGAAAACCTCTGAATAACTAACTGCTAGCTAACAGAATCAGACTTGACCCCCCTGTCCCAGTGCCCGAACATCTCTTAGCTAAAAGACCTGGATCTGAGTGGTGTCTTGTTGGTCAACTTTAATCCAGAGCTCCTCCAAGTTCTGTTGGAGAAAGTTGCAGCCACCCTCCAGGAACTGTACTTAGATCAATGTGGGAACAGGGACTTTCAGTTTGAGGCCATCCTGCCTGCCCTGAGCCACTGCTCACATCTCAAGTCCTTCAACCTAAGTGGGACCTTCTATCCATGGCTGTCATGGAGAAGACACTATAACACACTGCTGTGCTGCCCTGTTTAAGGCAAGAATGGTATCCTGCCCCTCAGGAGAGTTACAGCCCTCAGGGTGTTCCTCTGGAAGGCAGACTTGCCCAGCTTCAGGCTCCACTGATGGAGATTATGAGGAACTTAGTCCAGCCCAAGACCATCAGGATTTTCCTAAGTCCCTGTCCATACCGTAGTGATGACATATGCGATCATGTGGAGCCCATTATATACAGCTGTACTAACCCCTGCCTAATGGTTGCCTCTATCCAAAACTTTCTCTGTGCACTTGGAAACTGGCTTCTAGGACATGGGGATTTCTTAACGTGAAAACACACCTATGGCTTCAGACATTAGTTTAATTTGAATGGGAAAAGGAAAGGTGGTGGGAGATTCAGGATTGCAGAGAGAAATATAGACTCGGGGAGGTGATGGGACTTTCTGGGGCATGTATTTATAGCATCAGAAAAAAGAATCTAATTTTTTAGAGCAAACTTGGGATGTACATGTGGCATCATTCCTGGGTGGATGATTGTAAAGAAATAGAAATAAAGAAAACTTTGGTGTGTATGGACTGGTGCCCTTCCTGATATGACCTGTTTTCTCTGTTCCATCTCAGAAATCTTCAGTTACTTTCAGTTACTGAAAGAAAGGGAACTGAATTGTCTATGATCTTCAATCCCCATTATTCCCACCAGTTCTCTATTCTGTCTGGGACATCTTTGCCTCCTTACTTCTGTGATGGCTCAGTGGGTTAACTGCACACAACAAGGAAAACGTACTCATTCACCATGAACCATTGGAGAGAAGACTCTTGACATGGTCCTCACTGCTGATTCAGGCCGTGAACCTGGACATGAGCAGTTCTCATTGTTCTCCTAGTGATTCCACATAGGTCTCAGTTTCTCCTTCTGTGCTGTGACATGGCTTCGCTTCACAAGTCAAGACTCTCCGTTCTGGAAGGCATCATCCGTATGCAGATGAGCCAGGACCCCTTGTCCTTACAACCCATGCCTAACATGAGTGTGCAGTTTTGACCAGTAAAGACATCCATTTCCTTTTGTCTTAATACTAAAATCATACAGGTGCATCACTTGGTTTTAGTATTTCTAAGTCACATTAAGAAATTGCATCCTTTTATATGTTAGGTTATGTCATTGAGAGATGTACTTTATTCCTGTAACACCTACTATCTCTTCCTATCAGGGAAGCCTGTTTTATCATCCACATATTATTAGCCCATAAAAAAAAAAAAAAAAAAAAAAAAAAAAACTCCCTCTATTTACACCTTATAACTCATAGTCAACTCTCCCTACCTTTGGTCCACACCCTGAGATTTAAGCACCTGTAGGTGGGGTAGTGCTATATTTACTATAGAAAAATGTCCACGAGTAAGAGGATCGGAGCAGTTTCATGGCATGTTGGTCAAGAGCAATCTGTATATGTAGGTATGTATTAGAAGGGATTATTGTGGGGATGAGTTCAAAGGGGCTATAGAGATGGAGAAGTCCCATGGTCTGCTCTGTAAGCGAGAGAACCAGGAAATCCAGTTTTATAACTCAGGCCAGTACTCAGGGTTGAAAATGGGGGAAGCCGGTGATATAATTCCAAGTGTGAGGCTAAAGTCTTGAGGACCAGGGGACCACTCATGTAAGCCACAGAGTCTCAAGTTTCAAGAGCCAGAAGCTGCTGTGTTCATGGGGAAGAAGAGAAAGAGGGAGAAAAGATAGTATCTTGTTCCATTCAGGCCCCCAGGCATTGGATGAAGCCCCATCACATTGGTGAGGGCAGATCCCTTCACACAGTTGGTGGATTCAAATGATAATCTTTCCCAGAATCACCATCTCAGAAATGCCCAGAATCAATGTCCCATAAAATTAACCAGTACAGTGTCTGTAAACAAGGGCACCCAAATGAAGGCTCCTTGCTGAGGATTCAGGGGCTGATATTGTTGGTCTGGGGATGGAGGGGGATCTGAAAAACAGGTACAGCTTCTATAGAATGGAGGTAATAATGCACACAGGCATATGGGGATCCTGTAGGATCAATGAGATGATGCACACTGAGGCCTTTGCTCCAGGTTTGGCACAGAGGAGGAGGTTCAAGAAATGAGTTGTTTCCTTCTTTTCCCCTGCTAGCAGACACCCCTAGGATTCTTCATTCCTCAAGATTACCCTTTATTCCTTCAACAGAAAGGAAAGAAAAAGGACTTAGCATTTATATGAGGCCATGAATAAATAATGGGCTTCCCAGTGGCACTAATGGTAAAGAACCTACCTGCCAATGCAGGAGACCTAAGATAGGTGTGATCCCTGGGTCAGGAGGATCCTCTGGAGGAGGGCATGGCAGCCCACTGAAGTATTCTTCCCTGGAGAATCCCATGTTCAGAGGAGCCTGGGGGGCTACAGGTAACATGCATGTATTTGTGTGGATAGAATGTTTCAAATCCTTTGGAAGGATATCAAGGCGTCAAACTGCTGGGTTGTAGGATAACAGTATGTGTTAAAAATATTTTTTTCTCAGCAATATCCCCAATTAGGCAAACATTGTCCCATAAAGGGTAGGAACAGTATCTCTATCACCCTGTGGTCCCATAACTGACCACAGATCCTGACAAGGCAGTAAATGACTATAAATGCATGGTCCATGGGAAAATTTATCATTAATTTATAGTCAAATATTATTTTTCATTATAAAGTCAACGTGGGGAAAATCAACATTATATTATCAACTGATAATAATATAAAAATACAGGATATAGAAGAAATAACACTTGACTTGTGGTCAATATATATTTTCATGTAAATTACCTATAACCTGAAATAATGAATGAATGTTATAGTCATAGGGAATTTTCTGTTAAGAGTGGATTACATTATAAAGTCAGCCATATCACCTGTATTTTACTTTAACCTAGTATATACAGCACCGACTTCTTACAATGTGCTGTGTGATTTTCCAAGAAAAAAAAAATCATGAGCCCATAAATACCTTCCACCTTCCTGTACACTCTTTCTATCCCTTTCAGGTGTGTCTGAATCAGTTCAGGCCATTATAACAATACCATGGACTGAGGGGCTTAAACAAACAAAATTTACATCTTCCAATTCTGGAGGTTGAAAGTCTGAGATCAGAGAGGCAGTGAGGTTGGGTTGTGGAGGGAACAAGCTTCCTAGTTTCCTCACTTGGTGTGGGGAGGGGAGCTCAAGTCTCTTCATTTGGCTCTAAGGGCACCAAATGGCTCAAGGATCTCCAGCTCCATGACCTCATCCAAACCTAGTTATCTCCTAAGGAAACTCCAACTCCCATCACCCTGGGGTTTGAGGCTTCAAGATATGAATTTTTGGGGTGTGAGGGATGGTGTATGAGAGATGGAGTAGGAGATGGGGAACAAACATTCAATTCATAGGAACACATCACCATAAAGAGAGGACAAGACCCCAGTGGACAAATCAGCATTCCAGTGGTCATCCTCAGCTCTATGTTTTCACCACGTCTACACCCAAGCTGCCTGCAAACAGCCAAGGCTGTGGTGCCCCTGTGTCTGTCCACCTACATGTGTCCAACACAAATGCTCTAACCAAGCCAGGATGCAGGTTGTGCTCTCTCCCTGCTCTCCATTCCTGTTCCTTTGTCCATTGACAAAATCATCTCCCTGCAACCATTGCAGAGATATAGAGAATGTGACTCAAACTGTGGAAATCTTACCAAGTAGCTCCTCTTTATTCCAAGTCCCATGTGACCTGCCTGAGTCCTCCCTGCCCATCACCAGTGACCTTTACCTGCTCCCAAGTTGGCCACACACTTCATTATATCAGTATTTGCACAGTCCACCCAGTGCTCCAACAAAATTCTCTCAACTAAAAACATTGTTTGATCAATGTTTTTTCAAGTTCCTGACTTTCTCCCAGGAATGTCTGAGGGTTTGCATGTAAAATCCACTTTGAATAAGAATTGTTCAGCAAGAAACCACACTCTTGATATCAAATCATCTCCAAAATGTGATCAAAATTCCTCACTGTCCACTCTTGTTATCTGATAATGTTGTGTTCCCTTCAGCAAGAAATCTTCTAGATTGGTTCATCCAGAATCCCTCCCAGATCTGATGTCTCCTCTTAGAAATTCCAAACCCGGCAAAACCCTGCTTCTTGGTGGTGACTCCATACTTGTACCAGTTGAATTGTGAATGATGTCCATTTTCATGATGGGGTATATTTTCCTGTATTGTATAGTTTTGAATAAAATATGACTTTACCACTGACACCTTTGTCTGATTTTCTCTGTCACAACTTCACAGCTGATAATTGCCCATGCAAGGAAGGTCCCCTGAATACCCTCCATGTTCCCACATCCTCGAATGGCCCACTTGGAGTCTGGCCACCTTTAGAGCTTCCATATCAGCCCTTGCTCCCAGCACATCCCAGCACACTTCTGAAAACTGCCACACCACCACAACACCATGTGAATCACATGGAGGTCCACCACACCGTTGGATGTGCCAGAGAGCAGGTGGCTGCAGAGCCACCACTAGTTTTAAAGAAGGCCCACCTTTGAGGTCTTGGAATCACTGTCTGTGTTGTATAGCTCCTGCCTCTCCTCCAAATCTTCCCAGCTGATGTGGTGGTAAAGAACTTGCTGCCAGTGCAGGAGATGTAAGATACTCAGGTTCAATCCCTTGATTGGGAAGATCCCCTAGAGGAGGAAATGGAACCCACTCCAGGGTTCTCACCTGGAAAATTCATGGACAGAGGAGCCTGTTGGGCTACACCCCATGGGGTCACAAAGAATTGGACAGCCCTGAGCATGCATGCTTGCAGGCACCTCCTCCAAACCCATAGGTTGTTTTCTTTACCAGTCCACGAATAAATGAGTATCAAACATGGAATGTCATTAGTTTGCAGGAGACAGAAGTGAATGTCAGGAGATGCTGGAGGGATCTTCAATTACCCCCATTTCACACAAGAAAAAACTTAGGCCCAGAAATATAACATGATTCCAAGTTCTGCAAACTTGGTACAGACTCTCAATGAATAATTTTTATTGAATGAATGACTGATGGGAGAGTACAGAAGAGAGGAAAGTTGTGATGAACACAGAAGTGACAGCTGAGCTGGAGCCAGCTAGCCTCCTCGCACTCCTGCACCATTCATTCATCCCACAAATATCCACTGAGCCATAGTCAAACCAACCTCTGACCTCAGAGCCTTCAATTCAGAAGGAAAGGAATGTTAAACAAGCACTAATGTGAGAGTGTGATGTCAGGGGACAGGCTTACAAAAGTGGGGGCCTTGATGGCCTGTGGGTCATAGAGAGTTCCCTGGGGGTGTGCTGAAGTAAAGGGGTGCATGACAGCAGTAATGGGGCCATGAGGATCTAGCCAAGGAGGCCTTCTTTGATGAGTAGACATTTAGGCTGAGACTAGAATGCTGAGAGGGACGAGACAGATGCAGGGACAGGTTGGGAGGGAGGACAGAGTGGCTCAGACTATAGAAATTACATGTGTTGGAACTGACCAGGGAAGGAGTTTGACAGGTTTGTTAAAAGGACCAGAAAGACAGTATAAGTCCAGTTGAGGCTGTAACCAAAATCTCAGTGTCCTAAAGAAACACAGGTTTATTCCCTTCCCGATCGAAAAATGTGAAGTCCACAGGGAGCTCTAGGGGCTGTGCTCCCTCTGGAGGCTCTAGTTCAGTTCAGTTGCTCAGTCGTGTCCAACTCTCTGCAGCCCCATAAATCACAGCACGCCAGGCCTCCCTGTCCATCACCATCTCCTGGAGTTTACTCACACTCATGTCCATCGAGTCGGTAATGCCATCCAGCCATCTCATCCTCTGTCGTCCCCTTCTTCTCCTACCCCCAATCCCTCCCAGCATCAGAGTCTTTTCCAATGAGTCACCTCTTCACATGAGGTGGCCAAAGTACTGGAGTTTCAGCTTTAGCATCATTCCTTCCAAAGAAATCCCAGGGCTGATCTCCTTCAGAATGGTCTGGTTGGATCTCCTTGCAGTGCAAGGGACTCTCAAGAGTCTTCTCCAACACCACAGTTCAAAAGCATCAATTCTTCGGTGCTCAGCTTTCTTCACAGTCCAACTCTCACATCCATACATGACCACAGGAAAAACCATAGCCTTGACTAGACGGACCTTTGTTGGCAAAGTAATGTTTCTGCTTTTGAATATGCTATCTAGGTTGGTCACAACTTTCCTTCTAAGGAGTAAGCATCTTTTAATTTCATGGCTGCAGTCACCATCTGCAGTGATTTTGGAGCCCCCCAAAATAAAGTCTGACACTGTTTCCACTGTTTCCCCATCTATTTCCCATGAAGTGATGGGACCAGATGCCATGATCTTCGTTTCCTGAATGTTGAGCTTTAAGCCAACTTTTTCACTCTCCTCTTTCACTTTCATCAAGAGGCTTTTTAGTTCCTCTTCACTTTCTGCCACAAGGATGGGGGCTCTAAGGGTGAATTATTTCCTTGCCTTTTCCAGCTTCCAGTCATCTGCCTTCATTAGCTCATGGCCTCTTCCTCAATTTCTAAAGCAGGCAGTGTAACATCTTCTTTCCTTTCTGTCTGCCTCTCTCAGTTCAGTTCAGTCGCTCAGTCGTGTCCAACTCTTTGTGACCCTGTGAATCGCAGCACACCAGGCCTCCCTGTCCATCACCAATTCCCAGAGTTCACCCAGACTCACGTCCATTGAGTCAGTGATGCCATCCAGCCATCTCATCCTTTGTCCCCTTCTCCTCCTGCACCCAATCCCTCCCAGCATCAGAGTCTTTTCCAATGAGTCAACTCTTCGCATGAGGTGGCCAAAGTACTGGCGTTTCAGCTTCAGCATCATTCCCTCCAAAGAAATCCCAGGGCTGATCTCCTTCAGAATAGACTGGTTGGATCTCCTTGCAGTCCAAGGGATTCTAAAGAGTCTTCTCCAACACCACAGTTCCTGGGTAAGTGCCCAATAAGCTACTGGAGAAGAGTGGAGAAGTAACTCCAAAAAGAATGAAGAGACAAGCCAAAGTGAAAAAAACACCCAGTTGTGGATATGACTGGTGATGGAAGTAAAAGTCTGATGCTGTAAAGAAAAATATTGCATAGGAACCTGGAATGTTAGGTCCATAAATCAAAGTAAATCGGAAGTGGTCAAACAGGAGATGGTAAGAGTGAGCATCGACATTTTAGGAATCAATGAACTAAAATGGACTGGAATGGGCAAATTTAATTCAGATGATCATTATATCTACTACTGTGGGCAAGAATCCCTTAGAAGAAATGGAATAGCCCTCATAGTCAACAAGAGTCTGAAAGGCAATACTTGGGAGCAATCTCAAAAATGACAGAATGATCTCTGTTTGTTTCCAAGGGAAACCATTCAGCATCACAGTAATCCAAGTCTATGCCCCAACCACTAATGCTGAAGGAGCTGAAGTTGAACAGTTCTATGAAGACCTATAAGACCTTCTAGAACTAATACACACACACACACAAATGTCCTTTTCATCATAGGCGACTGGAATGCAAAAGTATGAGGAAGTCAAGAGACACCTGGAGTAGCAGGCAAGTTTGGCCTTGGAGTACAAAATGAATCAGGGCAAAGGTTAACAGAGTCTTGCCAAGAGAACACACTGATCATAGCAAACACCCTCTTCCAACAACACAAAAGAATACTCTACACATGGACATCACCAGATGGTCAATACCAAAATCAGATTGATTATATTCTTTGCAGCCGAAGAAGGAGAAGCTCTATACAGTCAGCAAAAACAAGACTGGGAGCTGACTGTAGCTCAGATTGAGAGAGTCAATACCTAGGTTGGTTGGTAAGAAGTCCAGGGTTCCTGAGGAGGAGGAGGAGGAGGAGGTGAAGGTAGAGGAGGAGGAGTTGGAGAAATCGGTCTGGGGCTCTCAAGGAGAAAAGGACAAATGTTCTTTTCTACATTGTTTTGTCTTAGTCAATATAACAGTGTATCTTGCTCGAGGACATGTTTCTCCTTAACAAGAACCTTCTGACTAATCCTGTCATCTTAAAATGTATATTATGGGAGTGGGTCTGGTAAAATCTTTCTATTGTTCATTTTAATCTTGTTAATTTAAGATGTATCTTGTAGGAATGGGTCTCATAAAAGTATATAAGGCCTTGATAAAACTAGCTAGGGGGGCACTCTCCATACCCCTTCTGATGTCTGTGTCAGAAGCTTTCTCTGTTCCTTTTCTTATTTTATTAAAACTCTGCTACACAAATGTTCTTGAGTGATCAAGCCTGGTCCCTCATCCTAAAGCTAAATTTTCTTTGGAGATCATGAATCCAACATCGTTCACTGTAAGCTATCAAAATCATGAACTCCTTACTGCCAAATTCAGACATAAATTGAATAAAGTAGGGAAAACCATTAAACCATTCATGTATGACCTAAATCAAATCCCATACAATTTTACAGTGGAAGTGACAAATAGATTCAAGGGATTAGATTTGATAGACAGAGTGCCTGAACTATGGACAGAGGTTTGTGACATTGTATAGGAGACAGTGATCAAGACCATCCCCAAGAAAAAGAAATTAAAAAAGGCAAAATGATTGTCTGAGGAGGCCTTACAAATAGCTAAGAAAAGAAGAGAGGCTAAAGATAAAGGCGAAAAGGAAAGACATACCCATCTGAATGCAGAGTTCCAAAGAATAGCAAGGAGAGATAAGAAAGCTTTCCTAGGTGATCAAAGCAAAGAAATAGAGGAAAATAATAAAATTGGAAAGACTAGAGATCTCTTCAAAAAAATCAGAGATACCAAGGGAACATTTCATGCAAAGATGGGTGAAATAAAGAACAGAAATGGTATGGACCTAACAGAATCAGAAGACATTAAGAAGATGTGTCAAGAATACACAGAAGAACTATACAAAAAAAGATCTTAAAGACCCAGATAACCACAATGGTATGATCACTCACCTAGAGCCAGACATTCTGGAGTTAGAAGTCAAATGGGCCTTAGGAAACATCACTATGAACAAAGCTAGTGAAGGTGATGGAATTCCAGTTGAGCTATTTCAAATGCTGAAAGATGATGCTGTGAAAGTGCTGCACTCAATATGCCAGCAAATTTGGAAAACTCACAGTGGCCACAGACTGGAAAAGGTCAGTTTTCATTCTAATCCCAAAGAAAGGCAATGCCAAAGAATGTTCAGACTACCACACAATTGTACTCATCTCACATGTGAGCAAAGTAATGCTCAAGATTCTCTAAGCCAGGCTTCAACAGTATGTGAACCGTGAACTTCCAGATGTTCAAGTTGGATTTAGAAAAGGCAGAGGAACCAGAGATCAAATTGCAAAAATCTGTTGTATCATAGAAAAAGCAAGAGAGTTCCATAAAAACATCTATTTCGGCTTTATTGACTACGCCAAAGTCTTTGACTGTGTGGATCACAATAAACTGTGGAATATTCTTCAAGAGATGGGAATACCAGAACACCTGACCTGCTTCCTGAGAAATCTGTATGCAGGTCAAGAAGCAACAGTTAGAACCAGACATGGAACAATGGACTAGTTTCAAACTGGGAAAGGAGTATGTTAGGCTGTATATTGTCACCCTGCTTATTTAACTTGATAAATGATATGCCCGGCATATCATTCACTTGATATGCCGGGCATATCATGTGAAATGCTGGGCTGGATGAAGCACAAGCTGGAATCAAGATTGCAGGAAGAAACATCAATAACCTCAGATATGCAGATGACACCACCCGTAAGGCAGAAAGCAAAGAGGAACTAAAGAGCCTATTGATGAAAGTTAAAGAGGAGAGTGAAAAAACTGGCTTAAAACTCAACATTCAAAAAATGAAGATCATGGAATCCAATCCCATCACTTCATGGCAAATAGAAGAGGGAAACAAGGGAAACAGTGACAGACTTTTTTTTAGGGGGGGGGCTGCATGCCAAAATCACTGCAGATGGTGACTGCAGCCATGAAATTAAAAGATGCTTGCTCCTTGGAAGAAAAGCTATGACCAACATAGATAGCATATTAAAAAGCAGAGACATTACTTTGCTGACAAAGGTCTGTCTAGTCAAAGCTGTGGTTCTTCCAGTAGTCATGTATAGATGTGAGAGGTGGATGACAAGGAAAGCTGAGCGCTGAAGCACTGATGCTTTTGAACTGTGGTGTTGGAGAAGGGTCTTGAGAGTCCCTTGGACTACAAGGAGATCCAACCAGTCCATCCTAAAGGAAATCAGTCCTGAATATTCATTGGAAGAACTGATGCTGAAGCTGAAACTCCAATACTTTGGCCACCTGATGCAAAGAACTGACTCATTTGAAAAGACCCTGATGCTGGGAAGGATTGAGGGCAGGAGTAGAAGGGGACGGCAGAGGATGAGATGTTTGGATAGCATCATTGACTCAATGGACATGAGTTTGAGCAAACTCTAGGAGTTGGTGATGGACAGGAAAGTCTGGCTTGATGCAGTCCATGAGGTTGCAAAGAATCAGACATGACTGAGTGACTGAACTGAGTATGTAATCTGGCACCCATTTTCCAAGAACTAATTGGTTGGTTTCTCCCCAGGTGCCTGAAGTCCCCCTTGGACAGCCTGTCAATAACCAAGTGCCGGCTTACAGAATCAGACTTGACCCACGTGTCCCAGAGCCCAGACATCAGTCAGCTCAAGAGCCTGGATCTCAGCGGTGTCACCATGACTGACTTTCGGCCTGAGCCCCTCCAAGTTCTGCTGCAGAAAGTGGCAGCCACCCTCCAGGAACTGGACTTAGATGTGTGTGGGATCACAGACTCCCAGCTGGAGGCCTTCCTGCCTGCCCTGAGCTGCTGCTCCTAGCTCAGGTCCTTCAGCCTGTGTGGGAACCTCCTGTCCACGGCCGTCATGGAGAAGCTGCTGTGACACACCGCTGTGCTGCCCTGTTTAAGACAAGAGCATTATCCTGCCCCTCAGGAGAGTTACAAACCTCGGGGTGTTCTCCTGGAAGCGAGACTTGCCTGGCTTCGGGCTCAGCTGTTGGAGATTCTCAGAGACTTGGGACATCCCAGGATCATCTGGATAAGTCTCAGCCCCTGTCCTCGCTGTGGTGAGGAGGTATGCCATCACATGGAGCCCATTGTACACAGCTGTCCTGCCCCTGCCTAGGGGGTTGCCTCTATCAGAAGCTTTCTTCTGTGCTCTTGGAGACTGAAATCTAGAATGGTTTCAGGAATATGCACAATATGAATGGGAGAAGGAAAGGTGATAGTGGTGGGGGATGGTGCAGGATTGCAGGGCAAATGTAGACTCTGGGAGGGGATTGGACTTTCAGGGACATGTTCTTCTAGAATCTGTTATGAACCTGGGTGGATACACACTGGAAACCCAAATGTGGTTCAGTTAACCCTGGGGATACTGTTGTGAAGAAATTGTCAGGAATAAAGAGATCCTCCTGGTGACCTGAACAGGAAGGAAATCTAAAACGAGAGTGGATAAATGTATTGATATGACTGATTCTTTTTGTTGTAAAGCAAGAAACTAATGTGACATTGTAAAGCTAATCTCCAGTAAAAATTATTAAACAATAAATAAAGAAACACTCATGGAAGACCAACTGCTATCCTCCATGATATATTCTGTGTTCAATTTATGCCTCAGCTATCTCCAGTTACTGATTAAAAAAGGCACATTGTCCATGATTCAAAACCTTATCAATCCTATAATTTATTCATTCTCTAAGACAGAATAAAGAAATTCTTCTTGGGGCATTGCTTGTGTGTGTGTGTGTGTGTGTGTGTGTGTGTGTTTAGTCAATCAGTCGTGCCTGACTCTTTGGGACCCCATGGACTGTAGCCCACCAGGCTGTTCTGTTCATGGGATTAGCCAGGAGAGAATACTGGAGTGGGCAGGCATTCCTTTTTCCAGGGGATCTTCCCAACCCAGGGATCGAACCTAGGTCTCCTACACTGCAGGCAGATTCTTTACCATCTGAGCCACAATGTAAGCCCCCTGAGGCAACTCTTACCTCCTGGATTATTTATTTGTCTGTTCAGTGGTTTAATAGACACAAAAGGGAACATACTCAGTGTGCAATGAACTATTGGAATGAAGAGCTCTTAGCAGGGCTCTTACTGCTGATTCAAGCCTTCACTTTGGGCATGGGTATTCTTCATGCTTCTACCAGTCAGTGTATACATCACAGTTTTTTTGCCACTGTGTGTGCTTTAGTGCCAAAGGAAAGGTCCCCACTTCTGCAAGATGTTTTCCCTACATCCAAAAAGGTCGAGACTGGTTCTCACTGTTTCATGCCTGTCATGGGTAAGTAGTGGTCCTTATTGATATAATTGAGTTGTGGCCAGACATGCAAATTCCTTTTAACAAAATGCTAAAATAACAAAACATTTAACATGGATTTTTTATTTCCATACCACATTTCAGTATTGTATCATTTTGGGTGGTTGGTCACATCAGAATTGGCTGTTAATTCCCATTACAATTCCAGTTCCTCTCTATCAGAAAAGTCAAAGACAGCTTGTCTGGTTATCAGAATTTTCAAATATATAATAAATATATGTTATGTTTTACAAATAACTCAGAGTGGGCACTCCCTATCCTAGTTCATCATCCTCAAATTCAACCAACTACATATGATGTAGACCAAATTCACTGTTAAAAAGAAATCCTCATCTAAGTTAGTCTGAGCAGTTCAACCATGTTGAACTTATTCAAGATTCACCTGTCATATAGACAGGTAAAGAGAGGCTTATATGGTTATAGAGGCTTAATAGTCCCACTGTCTGCTGTCTGTTGCCTAGAGAACTAGAACAAAGTGTGGTTTAGTTCAGACCTTATCTTAAGTTTGAAAAACAATGGAAGTGATGGTGTAGCACTAAGTCAAGGCTAAAGGCCTGAGAACAAAGGCACCACTTGTGTATGTCCTGGAGTTTCAAGGTTCAGGAATCAGAAGCTCCAGTATTCATGGCTAAAGAGAGGGAGAGGGAGAGCAGTAGCCCTTGTTCCCTCAGGCCCCCACAGGATAAGACGATGCCCTCCCACACTGGTGAGGGCTGATCTCTTGACTCCGTCTACTGATTCCATGCTCTTCTCCTCCAAGAATTCCCTTTCAGATTCCCCCAGAATTAGTGTTTGATCTGAGATCTTGGCATCTCATCTCACAATGAAGCTGACACATAAATTTAATCCTCACAGGGTGTCTAAACAAAATGCAACCAAATAAAGTTTCCCTGCTAAGGATTCAGAGGCTGCAATTGTTTATTCTGAGGAAGAGGGGCATATAGGGCTGGGATATAGCTCATAGGCAGAGCTTTGTTTTCCCCACGATGAATATAATGATGCACACACTGTTTATGGGATTTTTAGTAGGATCCAGTGAGATATTACTTGTTGAGGACTTGGCTCAGGAGTTGTTGAGCAAGAGCTCCTTATTGTGTAAGAACTCCATAATGCTTTTTTTCCTCCCAAGCTTCTCCCTCCTAGTGAATAGCATAAGTCTTTATCCTTCTACTGCTTACAACGTGGAGGAAAGCAAAACCCAGAGACTGATATTGGACTCACGTATTACATGTGGTCACCAATACATGATGGTTCACTTAAGCTGATCCAGTAGCTTGTGAAAGGGGGATGGGGGTGGGAGGAAATAAGAGACTGGATTCATCTTCAGTGACAGACATTCTGAGCTCTAGGTCTCCTAGGCCACCTGCTGGTAGATCATAGAAATGATCACCTGCTGGTAGAAGATAGAAATCAATTTTCTGTTCAAGATGGTATACTTTAGAATTTTTAATAATTCTTGACATCGTGGAACTTCCCTGGTGGTCCACTGGGTACGACTCCATGCTCCCAATTCAGGGGCCCTGGGTTCAATACCTGGTTAGGGAAATAGATCGCATATCCCGCAACTAAATATTCGCCTGCCACAACTAAAAGATGCCTCAGGGGCACAAGGGAGAGCAAAGATCCTGCATGCATGATTAAGACCCAGCACAGCCAAATAATCAAAATAATAAATATATTTTAAAAAATTGGGCTGTCCTGTACATGCCACTTGAGTACAAATATTTGCACAGTGATGTAAACCTCCAATCCAGCAGATGTCGCCATTCCCCAGGGTCGTAGCCGAGGAGCTGGTCGGGAATGCAAGAAGCAGCCATCTTCCACGTTTGCCACCCTTCGCGTGAACAAGGGAACAAGATTTGACCCCAGAGAGCTGAGGTGCATATGAAAGGAATGGATTCAGTGAGCCCAGGGGCTTGTATCTTGCCATACATACAATGTTAAATTCCTTATCTTGGTATCTTTTTTTTTTTTTTTTTTTACCTCACAATAATCTTTGATGTTACTGCCTGCTCCCTTTGTTACAAACTTGTAAATAGCCTGACTCCCCCTCCTGCCTCCTTGGAGCAGTTTTCTCAGAGCCTCTGAGATGCTGTCTCCTGGGCTTGGGTCCTAAACATTCCGAACCAAGTAAAATAATTCTCTACTTTCAGGTGGTGACTTTCAGGTGTTTTAGTCGACAGTTTTCATCTAACGCCTGGAACTCAGGTGAGTGGGGACAGGACACTGTGGGTTGGGAAAAGGTCTTGGAAGAGCATGTAAAATGACAAGAAATGCACAACTTAAAATGTGACAAATATGTTTTACTTGGTGACTTTACAGAAGATTATGGCCAGAAAGGTGGCTTCTCAGATTGCTCTGAGGAACTAAAAGTTATAAGGAGGGAAAAAAGTTATATGGGAAAGCCAGATTATGTAAAGTCATTTCCTGAAAAAACATTCGGAAAACATCAAAAGATTACTTCATATGATAAAAATGATACATCTCAATGATTTTCATGCTTTTTAAAAATTGTTATTTATTTATGTACTTTTTGAGGGGGGCGGGGAGGCTGTACGGGGTCTTCTTTGCTGAGTGCAGCCTTTCTCTTGTTCTGGCAAGCAGGGGCTACTCTCTAGTTGAAATGCATTGGTTTCTCATTTTGCTGGCTTCTTTCATTGCAGAGCATGGGCTCCAGGGCATGTGGGCTTCAGTAGTCACAGGTCTCAGGCTATAGTCGAGTGCTCAGGAGTTATGGAGCGTGGGTTTAGTTCCTCCACAGCATATGGAATCTTCCCAGACCAGGGTTCCAAGCTGTATCCCTTGCACTGACAGGTGGATTCTTTTATTTTTTTTTAATTTGTTTTTTCATTGAAGCATAATTTCTTTACAGAATTTTGTTGCTTTTCTGTCAAACCTCAACATGAATCAGCCATAGGTATACGCATGTCTCCTCCCTTTTGAACCTCGCTCCCATTTCCCACCCCATTTTAGCCTTCTAGGGTGATACAGAGGCCCTGTTTGAGTTCCCTGAAACATACAGCAAATTCCTATTGGCTATCTATTTTACATATGGTAATGTAAGTTTACATGTTACTCTCTCCATTCGTCTTACCCTCTCTTCCCCTCTCCTCATGTCCATAAGTCTGTTCTCTATGTCTGTTTCTCCTTTGCTGCCCTGCAAATAAATTCTTTGATGCCATCTTTCTAGATTCTGTATATATGCATTAGTATACAATATTTATCTTTCTCTTTCTGACTTACTTCACTCAGTATAATAGGCTGTAGTTTAATCCATCTCATTAGAACTGATTCAAATGCGTTCCTTTTTATGGCTGAGTAATATTCCATTGTGTATATGTACCACAACTTCTTTATCCTTTCATCTGTTGATGGACATCTAGGTTGCTTCCATGCTCTAGCTATTGTAAATAGGGCTTCAGTGAACATTGGAGTACGTATGTCTTTTTCAATTTTGGTTTCCTCAGGGTATATGCCCAGGAGTGGGATTGCTGGGTCATATGGTGGTTTTATTCCTAATTTTTTTAATGGAATCTCCATACCATCTTCCACAGTGGCTGTATCAATTTACATTCCCACCAGCAGTGCAAGAGGGTTCATTTTTTCTATAACCTCTCCAGCATTTATTGTTTGTAGACTTTTTGATGATGGCCATTCTGACTGTTGTGAGGTGATGTCTCATTGTAGTTTTGATTTTCATTTCTCTAATAATGGGTGTTGTTGAGCATCTTTTCATGTGTTTATTAGTCATATGTATGTCTTCTTTGGGAAAATGTCTGTTCAGGTCTTTTCCCCACTTTTCGATTGGATTGTTTGTTTTTCTGGTTTTGAGTTGTATGAGCTGTTTATGTATTTTGGAAATTAATCCTTTGTCAGTTGTTTCATTTGCTATTATTTTCTCCCATTCTGTGGGTTGTCTTTTCACCTTGCTTATAATTTCCTTTGCTGTGCATAAGCTTTTAAGTTTAATCAGGTCCCAACTGCTTACTTTTGTTTTTATTTCCATCACTCTAGGAGGTGGGTCATAGTGGATCTTGCTTTGATTTATGTCATTGAGTCTTCTGCCTATGTTTTCCTCTAAGAGTTTTATACTTCTGGTCTTACATTTAGGTCTTTAATCTGTTTTGAGTTTATGATTGTGTATGATGTTAGGAAGTATTCTAATATCATTCTTTTACATGTCACTGTACAGTTTTCCCAGAACCACTTATTGAAGAGGCTGTCTTTGCCCTATTGTATATTCTTGCCTCCTGTGTCAAAAATAAGGTACCCATAGGTGCATGGGTTTATTTCTGGGCTTTCTATCTTGTTCCATTGGTCTATATTTCTGTTTTTGTGCCAGTACCATACTGTTTTGATGATTGTAGCTTTGTAGACTAATCTGAAATCAGAAAGGTTGATTCCTCCACCTCCAATCTTCTTTCTCAAGAATGCTTTGGCTATTTGGGGTCTTCTGTGTTTCAATATAAATTTTGACTTATTTTTTTCTAGTTTTGTTAAAAGTGGCATTGGTAATTTCATAGGGGTCTCATTGAATCTATAGATTGTGTTTGAATCTATAGTATACTCATTTTCACAATACTGATTCTTCCTAACCAGGAATATCTCTCCATCTTTTATGTCATCTTTGATTTCTTTCATCAGTGTCTTATAATTTTCTGCATACAGTTATTTTGTCTCCTTGGGTAGGTTTATTCCTAGATATTTTAATCTTTTTGTTGCAAGGTGAATGGGATTGATTTCTTAATTTCTCTTTCTGATTTTTCATTGTTAGAATATAGGAATGCAAGTGATTTCTGTGTATTGATTTTGTATCCTGTGACTTTGCTAAATTCACTCTTTAGCTCTAGTAATTTTCTGATTAGGGTTTTCTATGCACAGTGTCATGTTACCTGCAAACAGGTGAGAGCTTTACTTCTTCTTTTCTGATCTGGATTCCTTTTATTTCTTTTTCTTCTCTGAATGCTTTAGCTATGACTTCCAGAACTATGTTGAATATTAGTGGTGAAAGTGGACATGCTTATCTTGTTCCTGATCTTAGGGGGAATGGTTTCATTTTTTCACCATTGAGAATTATGTTTGCTGTAGGCTTTTCATATATGACCTTTACTATGTTGAGGTAGGTTCCTTCTATGCCTATTTTTTGAAGAGTTTTCATCATAAATGGGTGCTGAATTTTGTCAAAGCCTTTTTCTGCATTATTGAGATTATCATATGGTTTTTATCTTTCAATTTGTTAATATGGTGTATCACATTGATTTGCATATGTTGAAGAATCCTTGCATCCCTGGAATAAACCCAACTTGATCATGGTGTATGAGCTTTTTGATGTGTTGCTGAATTCTGTTTGCTAAGATTTTGTTGAGGATTTTTGAATCTATGTTCATCAGTGATACTGGCTTGTAGTTTTCTTTTTTGTGTGTGTTATCTTTGTCTGGTTTTAGTATCTGGGTGATGGTGGCCTCCTAGAATGAGTTTGGAAGTATTCCTTCCTCTGTAATTTTTGGAAAGAGTTTTAGAAGGATAGGCATTAGCTCTTCTCTAAATGCTTGATAGAATTCTCCTGTGAAGCTATCTGGTTCTGGGCTTTTGTTTTTTGGGAAATTTTTGATCACAGTTTCAATTTCAGTGCTTATAATTGGGTTGTCCCTAATTTCTATTTCTTCCTGGTTTAGTCTTGCAAGATTGAACTTTTCTAAGAATCTGTCCATTTCTTCCAGGTTATCCATTTTATTGCCATATAGTTGTTCATAATAGTCTCTTATAATCCTTTGTATTTCTGCATTGTCTGTTGTAACCTCTCCTTTTTCATTTCTAATTTTGTTGATTTGATTCTTCTCTCTTTTTTGCTTGATGAGTCTGGCTAAAAGTTTGTCAATTTTATTTATCTTCTCAAAGAACCAGCTTTTAGTTTTATTAATCTTTACTGTTGTTTCTTTCATTTCTTTTTCATGTATTTCTGCTCATATCTTTATGATTTCTTTTCTTCTACTAATTTTGGGTTTTTGTTCTTCTTTTTCCAATTGTTTTAGGTGTAAAGTTAGGTTGTCTATTCGATGTTTTTCTTGTTTCTTGAGGTAGGATTGTATTACTATAAACTTCCCTCTTAGAACTGCTTTTGCTGCATCCCATAGGTTTTGAGTTGTCTTGTTTTCATTGTCATGTTTTTCTATGAATTTTTTAATTTCCTTTTGGATTTCTTCAATAACGTGTTCATTATTTAGAAATGTATTGTTTAATCTCCATGAGTTTGTGATTTTTACAGTTTTTTTTCCTTGTAATTGATATCTACTTTCATAGCATTGTGGTCAGAAAAGATGCTTGATATGATTTCAATTTTATTAAATCTACTGAGGTTTGATTTGTGACCCAAGATGTATTCTATTCTAGAGAAAGTTCCATGAGCATTTGAGAAGGTATATTCATCTGCATTTGGATGGAATGTCCTGAAGATATCAATGAGATCCATCTTGTCTAATCTATCATATAAGACTTGTGGGTCCTTATTAATTTTCTGTCTTGATGATCTGTCCATTGATATGAGTTGGGTGTTAAAGTCTCCTACTATTGCTGTGTTACTATCAATTTCTCCTTTTATGTCTGTTAGTGTTTGTCTTATGTATTGAGGTGCTCCTATATTGGGTGCATCAGTTCAGTTCAGTTCAGTTGCTCAGTCATATCTGACTCTTTGTGACCCCATGAACCGCAGCATGCCAGGCCTCCCTGTCCATCACCAACTCCCGGAGTTCACCCAAACTCATGTCCATTGAGTCAATGATGCCATCCAACCATCTCATCCTCTGTCGTCCCCTTCTCCTCCTGCCCTCAATCTTTCCCAGCATCAGGGTCTTTTCAAATGAGTCAGCTCTTCGCATCAGGTAGCCAAATTATTGAAGTTTCAGCTTCAATGTCAGTCCTTCCAATGAACACCCATGACTGATCTCTTTTAGAATGGACTGGTTGGATCTCCTTGCAGTCCAAGGGACTCTCAAAAGTCTTCTCCAGCACCACAGTTCAAAAGCATCAATTCTTCGGTGCTCAGCCTTCTTCACAGTCCAACTCTCTCACATCCATACATGACCACAGGAAAAACCATAGCCTTGACTAGATGGACCTTTGTTGGCAAAGTAATGTCTCTGCTTTTGAATATGCTATCTAGGTTGGTCATAACTTTCCTTCCAAGGAGTAAGTGTCTTTTAATTTCATGGCTGCAATCACCATCTGCCGTGATTTTGGAGCCCCCCAAAATAAAGTCAGCCACTGTTTCCACTGTTTCCCCATCTATTTGCCACGAAGTGATGGGACTGGATGTCATGATCTTAGTTTTCTGAATATTGAGCTTTAAGCCAACTTTTTCACTCTCCTCTTTCACTTTCATAAAGAGGCTCTTTAGTTCTTTTTCACTTTCTGCCATAAGGGTGGTGTCATCTGCATATCTGAGGTTATTGATATTTCTCCTGGCAATCCTGACTCCAGCTTGAGCTTCTTCCAGCCCAGTGTTTCTCATGATGTACTCTGCATATAAGTTAAATAAGCAGGGTGACAATATACAGCCTTGACGTACTCCTTTTCCTATTTGGAACCAGTCTGTTGTTCCATGTTCAGTTCTAATTGTTGCTTCCTGACCTTCATACAGATTTCTCAAGAGGCAGGTCAGGTGATCTGGTATTCCTATCTCTTTCAGAATTTTATACAGTTTATTGCGATCCACACAGTCAAAAGTTTTGGCATAGTCAATAAAGCAGAAATTGATGTTTTTCTGGAACTCTCTTGCTTTTTCGATGATCCAGCAGATGTTGGCAATTTGGTCTCTGGTTCCTCTGCCTTTTCTAAAACCAGCTTGAACATCTGGAAGTTCATGGTTCACATATTTCTGAAGCCTGGCTTGGAGAATTTTGAGCATTACTTTACTAGCGTGTGAGATGACTGCAATTGTGATGTAGTTTGACCATTCTTTGGCATTGCCTTTCTTTGGGACTGGAATGAAAACTGACCTTTTCCAGTCCTGTGGCCACTGCTGAGTTTTCCAAATTTGCTGACATATTGAGTTCAGAACTTTCACAGCATCATCTTTCAGGATTTGAAATAGCTCAACTGGAATTCCATCACCTCCACTGGCTTTGTTCATAGTGATGCTTCCTAAGGCCCACCTGACTTCCCATTCCAGGATGTCTGGCTCTAGGTGACTGATCACAGCATCATGATTATCTGTGTCATGAACATCTTTTTTGTATAGTTTTTCTGTGTATTCTTGCTACCTCTTCTTAATATCTTCTGCTTCTGTTAGGTCCATAGCATAGATATTTACAATTGTTATGTCTTCCTCTTGGATTGATCCCTTGATCATTATGTAGTGTTCTTCCTTATCTCTTGTAATCTTTATTTTAAGGTCTACTTTTTCTGATATGATGATTGCTACTCCAGCTTTCTTTTGCTTTTCATTTGCATGGAATATATTTTTCCATCCTCTCACTTTCAGTGTGTGTATGTCTTTAGGTCTGAAGTGGGTTTCTTATAAACAGCATATATGTGTGTCTTGTTTTTGTATCCATTCAGCCTGTCTCCATTTACATTTAAAGTGATTTTATATGTGTGTGTATATATATATGTATGTATACATATTTGTTTCTATTGCCTTATTCTTAATTGTTTGAGCTTTGTTTTTGTAGATCTTTTTCTTCTTTTGTATTTTCTGACACTATAACTCCCTTTAACATTTGTTGTAAAGCTGGTTTGGTGGTTCTGAATTCTGTTAACTTTTGCTTGTCTGAAAAGCTGTTTATTTTGAATGAGATCCTTTTGAATGAGATCAATTTTGAATGAGATCCTTTCAGTAGAGTAATCTTGGTTATAGATTTTCCCCTTTCGGTACTTTAAATATGTCCTGCCATTCCATTCTGGCCTGCAGAGTTTCTGCTGAATAATCAGCTGTTAAATTTATGGGGTTTCCCTTGTATGTTGCTTGTTGCTTTTCCTTTGTTGCTTTTAATATTCTTTCTTTGTGTTTAATCTTTTTAGTTTGATTAGTATGTATCTTGGCATGTTTCTCCTTGGGTTTATCCTGTATGTGACTCTTTGCACCTCTTGGACTTGATTGACTATTTCCTTTTCCATGTTGGGGAAATTTTCAACTATAATCTCTTCAAAAATTTTCTCATACCCTTTCTTTTTCTCTTCTTCTTCTGGGACCCCTATAATTTGAATGTTGGTACATTTAATATTGTCCCAGAGATCTCTGAGACTATTCTCAGTTCTTTTCATTCTTTTTACTTTATTCTCCTCTTCAGCAGTTATTTTCACCATTTCATCTTACAGCTCACTGATCTATTCTTCTGCTTCAGATATTCTTCTATTTATTCTTTCTAGAGTATTTTTAATTTCTGTAATTATGTTGTTTGTCTGTGTATGTTTAGTCTTTAGTTCTTCTAGGTCTTTGTTAATTGGCAGGTGGATTCTTAACCACTGGAACACCAGGGAAGTTCCTTTTCATGCTTTTTTTATGTATGGAAAGAGGCAGGAGCCTGAACTTACTGAAGTCCATGTGATATATATATCAATATGAATATGATATGCATTAGCAAAAGTCTGGACTTATTGAAGTCCATATGATATGCATATGGCCCATATCCATATGATACACATCTTAACTACCTCAGGACACCATCCTGTTTTCTCCTGCTTGAATTCCCCTTGGGGCATACTGTTTTGGGGGCAGCTGCAGTGGATGATGGCCTTTTGGCTTCAACATCCTTTGTTTACTGAAATAGCAACTGAAATATTTGTCTCTAAGGAAAAGCTTAAGAGAAGACTGGAAGTGGAGATGAGTTTTTCAGTCACTCAGTCATGTCCAACTCTTTTCAACCCCATGGAATATCTTTCACCATCTCGCAGAGTTTGTCACACTCATGTCCACTGAGTCGGTGATGCCATCCAACCATCTCATCCTCTGTCTCCCCCTTCTCCTCCTGCCTTCAATCCTTCCCAGCATCAGAGTCTTTTCCAGTGAATCAGCTCTTTGCATCAGGTGGCCAAAGTATTGGAGCTTGAGCTTCAGCATCAGTCCTTTGAATGAATATTCAGGGTTAATTTCCTTTTGGATTGGCTAGTTTGATCTCCTTGCTGTTGAAGGGACTCTTGAGTCTTCTCTAGCCTCTCATTTTGAAAGCATGAATTCTTCAGCACTCAGCCCTCTTTGTGGTCTAACTCTCACATCTGTACATAGCTACTGGAAAAACCATAGTTTGACTATATGGACTTTGTCAGCAAAGTGACTTCTCTGCCTTGTAATATGCTGTCTGGTTTCTTCATAGCTTTTCTTCCAAGGAGCAATGATCTTTTAATTTTGTGACTGCAGTCACTGTCCACAGTGATTTTGGAGCCCAAGAAAGTAAAGTTTGTCTCTATTTTCATTTTTTCCCCATCTATTTACCATGAAGTGATGGGACTAGATGCCATGATCTTAATTTTTTGAATGTTGAGTTTTAAGCCAGTTTTTTCACTTTCTGCTCTTTCACCTTCATCAAGAAGTTCTTTAATTCCTCTTTGCTTTCTGCCATTATGGTGGTATCATCTGCATATTTGAAGATATTGCTATTTCTTCCAGTAATCTTGATTCCAGCTTGAGCTTCATCCAGCCCTGGATTTCCCATGATGTACTCTCAGATCAGATCAGTTGCTCAGTCTTGTCCGACTCTTTGCAACCCCATGAATCGCAGTATGCCAGGCCTCCCTGTCCATCACCACCTCCCAGAGTTCACTCAGACTCATGTCCATCGAGTCAGTGATGCCATCCAGCCATCTCATCCTCTGTCGTCCCCTTCTCCTGCCTTCAATATTTCCCAGCATCAGGGTCTTTTCCAATGAGTCAACTCTTCGCATGAGTGGCCAAATTACTGGAGTTTCAGCTTCAGCATCATTCCTTCCAAAGAAATCCCAGGGCTGATCTCCTTCAGAATGGACTGGTTGGATTTCCTTGCAGTCCAAGAGACTCTCAAGAGTCTTCTCCAACACCACAGTTCAAAAGCATCAATTCTTCAGTGCTCAGCCTTCTTCACAGTCCAACTCTCACATCCATACATGACCACTGGAAAAACCATAGCCTTGACTAGACGGACCTTTGTTGGCAAAGTAATGTCTCTGCTTTTCAATATGCTATCTAGTTTGGTCATAACTTTTCTTCCAAGGAGTAAGCATCTTTTAATTTCATGGCTGCAGTCACCATCTGCAGTGATTTTGGAGCCCCCCAAAAAATAAAGTCTGACACTGTTTCCACTGTTTCCCCATCCATTTCCCATGAAGTGATGGGACCGGATGCCATGATCTTCATTTCTGAATATTGAGCATTAAGCCAACTTTTTCACTCTCCACTTTCACTTTCATCAAGAGGCTTTTTAGTTCCTCTTCATTTTCTGCCATAAGGGTGGTGTCATTTGCATATCTGAGGATATTGATATTTCTCCCGGCAATCTTGATTCCAGCTTGTGTTTCTTCTAGTCCAGCGTTTTTCATGATGTACTCTGCATATAAGTTAAATAAGCAGGGTGACAATATACAGCCTTGACATACTCCTTTTCCTATTTGGAAGCAGTCTGTTGTTCCATGTCCAGTTCTAACTGTTGCTTCCTGACCTGTATACAGATTTCTTAAGAGGCAGGTCAGGTGGTCTGGTATTCCCATCTCTTTCAGAATTTTCCACAGTTTATTGTGATCCACACAGTCAAAGGCTTTGGCATAGTCAATAAAGCAGATATAGGTGTTTTCCTGGAACTCTCTTGCTTTTTCCATGATCCAGCGGATGTTGGCAATTTGGTCTCTGGTTCCTTTGCCTTTTCTAAAACCAGCTTGAACATCAGAAAGTTCACAGTTCACGTATTGCTGAAGCCTGGCTTGGAGAATTTTGAGCATTACTTTACTAGCATGTGAGATGAGTGCAATTGTGCAGTCATTTGAGCATTCTTTGGCATTGCCTTTCTTTGGGATTGGAATGAAAACTGACCTTTTCCAGTCCTGTGACCACTGCTGAGTTTTCCAAATTTGCTGACATATTGAGTGCAGCACTTTCACAGCATCATCTTTCAGCATTTGAAATAGCTCAACTGGAATTCCATCACCTCCACTAGCTTTGTTCATAGTGATGCTTTCTAAGGCCCATTTGACTTCACATTCCAGGATGTCTGGCTCTAGGTCAGTGATCACACTATCGTGATTATCTGGGTTGTGAAGATCTTTTTTGTACAGTTCTTCTGTGTATTCTTGCCATGTCTTCTTAATATCTTCTGCTTCTGTTAGGTCCATACCATTTCTGTCCTTTATCGAGCCCATCTTTGCCTGAAATGTTCCCTTGGTATCTCTGATTTTCTGGAAGAGATCTGTAGTCTTTTCCATTCTGTTGTTTTCCTCTATTTCTTTGCATTGATGGCTGAGGAAGGCTTTCTTATCTCTTCTTGCTATTCTTTGGAACTCTGCATTCAGATGCTTATATCTTTCCTTTTCTCCTTTGCTTTTTGCTTCTCTTCTTTTCACAGCTATTTGTAAGGCCTCCACAGACAGCCATTTTGCTTTTTTGCATTTCTTTTCCATGGGGATGGTCTTGATCCCTGTCTCCTGTACAATGTCACGAACCTCAGTCCATAGTTCATCAGGAACTCTATCTATCAGATCTAGGCCCTTAAGTCTATTTCTCACTTCTACTGTATAATCATAAGGGATTTGATTTAGGTCATACCTGAATGGTCTAGTGGTTTTCCCTACTATCTTCAATTTCAGTCTGAATTTGATAATAAGGAGTTCATGATCTGAGCCACAGTCAGCTCCTGGTCTTGTTTTTGTTGACTGTATAGAGCTTCTCCATCTGTGGCTGCAAAGAATATAATCAATCTGATTTCGGTGTTGACCGTCTGGTGATGTCCATGTGTAGAGTCTTCTCTTGTGTTGTTGGAAGAAGGTGTTTGCTATGACCAGTGTATTTTCTTGGCAAAACTCTATTAGTCTTTGCCCTGCTTCATTCCGTATTCCAAGGCCAAATTTGCCTGTTACTCCAGGTGTTTCTGACTTTCTACTTTTGCATTCCAGTCCCCTATAATGAAAAGGACATCTTTTGTGGATATTAGTCCTAATATCTAATATCGGACACGACTGAGCGACTGAACTGAACTGAACTGATGCCTTTTGTGATGTTGGGTTCAGTGTTGCTACATTTTTCTTTAAATATTTTTCTGCTAAGGGACAGTGGAGAGGAAATTGTGATATAAAACATGGGATTCTTTTCCTCTAGCAACAAATTTTCTTTGTTAAAACACTGTGTGTGGAATATATTTGGCCATCCTATAACCTCTAGTATGAGAAAAGTGGTCAGCAAGGAACTCTAACGTGACTTACAATGACAGGGAAATGAATGTCTTTGTTGTTCTAGACCTGAGACCAATGTTGGTTTGTTAGCCTGATGTTGATGTTGCTGGGGCTGGAATTGCCTTTGCATCCCCACAGTCCTGCCATTCCAGGTATAAAATTTAAATTTCACAAGAAACATTTGCCATTAGCTCTTGAATGGGTATGTATATCATTTTATATGAATAGGATTTTGTTGCAAGTGCTATTCGGTACTTGATGTTTCTTTTTACTTAATGTTATGACCATCTCAAGTCTAATATGACCTAACAGACTTCTTACTTTCTTTCTCCGTACCTGCTCCTTTCCCATCGTCCTCAATCTTAGTAAGTCACAATCAAATCTTGGAGGTTCCTTGAAGCCTCTGTTATCCTTCCGTTTAAACTTCCCTGTAAGAGCAAAGTGCTTCTGATTCAGCCCCTAGAAAAACCCTGGGCCACTCAAGTGCAACCCCTGACTCGCAGCCAGGTACAGCAAAGTATCCCCTGCTGGTGTCTTGCTCCCTTGTTAATCCTTGCAACATGATCCAGCAGCAACCAGGGGAACTGGGAAATAGACAGCAAATCATGTCTTTACCCTACTCACAAAATAAGTATCAGAATAAGTCAAGTAATATCCATGTAATATCAAAAAATATGTAGAAGAGACCAATGGGATTATGGTTCAGCTCCCAGGATTCCAGGAATATGCCTGGGATTAATTGCTATCTTGGCTGCATCCTCTGTGTGAAGAACCTAAAAGACAATGGTTACTGGTAGCAGCAGGCACAGTGAAGACAAGGTTAGCTGTGACTGATTCACATTCCCCCCACCTGGTCTCTGAGTTCCCAAAGAACCCACAGTGACCACCCTCACTGATTCTCAGGTGTGCAAATGTCCTTCACAGAGTTGGTCATGACTCCTTCCACTCAGATTCTCAGATTTAGTCTTTTCAAGTCAATTTGATGTCCTGAACTCAACATTCTAGCAGGAAACACCCTCAAAGATGACTGTCTCCTCTTAGCCACTCCTGTTTAGTTTCTAAATATCACCAAAAGAAAAGCCTTTAGTGTCCTTCTTTCCAAGAGAAAAACAAACAAACAAAACCACATGCATGAGGCTGTTTGAGTCATTCACAGGGCCCCTTTAGGAAGGGCCACCACCACACTGCCCAGCACCCACCCTTAGTTCTCACAGGATTGACCAGATGTTCTCTGTCAGCGATTAAACCTGGAGGGCCAGTGACATCTCCAGTTGCAAGCCCCTGTGAATAAACTCATAATCTGCCATTTCCCATATAAGACCTAAGTGTGAACTTGAAACAAATAAGAGTTAATTTTGTTTCCTTTGGAAATAACACCACTGCTTTTATGAAGCTGCTTTAATTCTAGGACATTTAATAATTTTAATTTGGACAAAAATCATGCAACAATGAGGTTTTCCAGACATTGTCTTGGGTTTTGTTTTTTTGTATAATATTTGGGACACATAATCCCTTCCCTTACTCCCAGGAATATAACTATCCGTATTAGCAAAACTCAATCCTATTTTGTGGAGTGAACCAATGAAAAAGTCCTAGGTCCCACCCCCTCCCTCAATCATCTGGAGATATACTGTAACCCAATCAGCATTAACCTGAGAGAATTTGTGGAATCTAATCAGGTAATGACTTCTAATTGGAAGTTAGCAGTTGAAAGGAGGGCAGATGTGATTAGAAAGTTCTATAAAAGCCTCAAACACCAAAGAAGAGACTCAGAAACTTCTCAGTCTTGAGTCACTGCCTGTGTTCTCCCCCAGGACTGAGGTCTGAGCAGCCCTAGAACCACATCTGAGCCTCAGGGAATAACCTCAGGGAAGATATTCTGCCAATGGTCAGTGTGTACTGAAAGGTGGGATTCGATCTGACATGACAGGAAGAGTTTTCCTTTTCTTTTGGTTAAACAAATTAAAGGCTTTCCTTTTGCCTCAAAGTGAAGCTTTGCCTTCATCCTAAACATTTGATTTTGGCTTTGGCTTATATCATTTAAATGTCTTATGAAACAGTTCTTCTTGTTAATAAAAGACATCTAACTATTGGAAATGCTATTTCTTGACATTTAAAGTTTTTACTTTATGCACAAATTGCATTGCTTTTAAAAGGTATCTCCTTAATCCTTCCCAGTAAAGTTAACTTTGGAAACTGAGGACTGAAGCTGTGTTCCACATGAACTTCTTGCCCCATAATTTGGGCTGAACATGATACTTTAAAGGTTTTCACCCAAGAGAAAGGGAGTCAACTTGTTCAGTCTCCTGATACAAAGGTGCAAGAGGGACCTGCAGTAAGCAAACAATGGAAGGAAATGGAGGAGCTATTGGTTGCCTTTCTGTCTTCTTGGTACTTGTGAGATTCTCGCTCTAGTGCCCGAAGAGGCAGAGCTATGGCTTAGTGCCACCAAATCTAGCCTGGAAGCCTGACAAACTGAGTTTCTTCCTTTCTGGTTCATCGTTTCCACGGTGATGACTTTGCCTCTGATTTGATTTCCCTGAAGAATGGGGAGAGAGACCACTCTTTGGGTATGACTGACCTGAGAAGGATGCTTTGTTCCCTTGCATTTTCACAGGATTCCATTAAGAGAAGAGTCAGGATGAGTGCTCACAACCCACCCAGACTTGTGAACTTGGCAGCAATGAGCCTGTTGAGAGATGAGGCCTTGGCCATCTGGTCTTTGGAGTATCTGCCCATGGAGCTCTACCCAACACTATTCATGGCCGCCTTCTCTCTCAGACGCAGTGAGACCATGATGGCCATGGTGCAAACCTGGCCCTTTGCCCGCCTGCCTCTAGGGGGGCTGATGAAGAAGCCTCACCAAGAAACCTTAGAAGCAGTGCTGGATGGACTTGATGTCCTGCTGGCCCAGAAGGTTCAGCCCAGGTGAGTCTGATCCAGGTAGCCTGGCAGGGTCTTGGGTGTCCTGGAAGGGACTGTTGGTGTCAGGGAGAGTGACCAAAGGGCAGACCAGAGACTTCTGAAAAAGCTCAGAAGCCTTGAGCACTGCTGAGATCACATTGGGAAATACCTTGCAAAAGTGTACTAGGAAGGACGGAAGACGAAAAGGACTGGAGGAAAGTGAGCAAGAGAGGAAAGAGAAAAGACAGAAGGTGATATCAGGAATGTGAAGTCAAAGCAAAGATGGGAAGTTAGAATGTTGCCTAAATTCTGAGGCTGTAGTTTCATTCAGTGTACATTTTAAAGACTCTCACCCGATCTTCTGTTTCCCCATAGGAAGTGCAAACTGCGGGTGCTGGACTTGAGAAATACTGGCCAGGACTTCTGGAACATGTGGTCTGGAGACAAGTACCATGTGACCTCAAGTTCACTTATGGCATCAGTGGCTAAGGACATGCCAAGGACAAAGCACTCCTTGGCTCCCTTGGAGATGTACGTAGATCTTTGTCTCAAGGAAAATACCTGGGGCAAATGTATCACCTACCTCTTCACGTGGGTGGAGCAGCGGAAAGGCTCCATACACTTGTGCTGTAAGAAGATGAAGATTGTTTCAAGGTCCAGGGAAACTATTAAGAAAGTTTTCCGAATAGTGAAGCTGGACTGTATCCAGGAGGTGGACTTGAATTTCACCCAGAAGCTGTCCTCCCTGGCCAAGTTTGCTCCTCTCCTGGGCAAGATGAGAAATGTTCAGAAACTCCTTCTCTCCCCCATTCATGGGTCTGCTGCTGAGGAACAGGACCATCAGGCTCTTCTGCAATTTACTTCTCAGATCCTCAGACTGCAGTACCTCCGCTATCTCCGTATGGAAGGTCCATCTTTCCTTGAAGGCCGCCTGAACCAGATGCTCAGGTGAGGGGACCAGCCCTGGTTGAACAACAGTGAACACAATAGTAAAGTATCAAGCTCATTGTCTCATTTGGTGCTGTACTGTGAAGTGTGGTAGCACATAAGTGGAGCAATCAAGGTGTGAGAAAGCTGGTATAGAAGTTCTGGAAAGAGACATCAGGTTAGGAAGCTACAAATTAGGAGGCATAGGTGTAGTGCGGGCATGTATGTGATTTCTTCTTTGGGAAGAGATATCTCTGTTCGATGACAGGTTATGAAGATGGCATTGACAAGGAAAAACCTAGATCAAGCTAAAAGAACCTTGAAAGCTCTTTTTCCTCATCTATCAAGCAGAGTACAACATACTCCACTTCCTTAGGAGGATGAATGAAGATAATGGAATGCACTAGAATATGCTCAGTAGAGAGCCTGAGACAGAGTCTCCATCAAGTGTGGACACTACTTGATTTTAGTACTGGGAGATGAGATAAACATGTTTTAATTCAGATCCCTTCAGTCCATGCTTGGGTTCCAAATGCCTAAATCTCTGGCCGGGTGAGGCACTTGGAAGATGTGTAGAAACAGTAAGACCCCACACCATGCCCTGGGGTTGCCAATCTTCAGCGACTCCCATCTGGGCATCATCTACATACCTTCTATCCTGTTCACTCTCCTTTTGTCTCTGCTTCATTACTATCATCTACAGAATCATGCATTTCCTGTATATTATTTAGTTACATTATATGCAACCCAAGACCATCTTTACAGATTGGGACTTTAAAAGTAATGAAGCAGAGACAAAAGGAGAGTGAACAATGATAGAAAGTTTGTAGATGATGCCCGGATGAGAGTTGCTGAAGTCTGGCAGCCCCAGGGCATGGTGTGGGGTCTTATTGTTTACACACATCCTCCAAGTGCCTCACCTGGCCAGAGATACAGGCATCTGGAGCCCAAGCATGGACTGAAGGGATCTGAATTAAAACATGTTTATCTCATCTCCCAGTACTAAAATTAAGTAGCGTCCACACTTGGAGACTCTGTCTCAGGCTCTCTACTGAGCATATTCTAGTGCATTCCATTATCTTCATTCATCTTCCTAAGGAAGTGGAGTATGTTGTACTCTGCTTGATAGATGAGGAAAAAAGAGCTTTCAAGGTTCTTTTTTTTTTTTCAAGATTCTTTTAGCTTGATCTAGTCACACATGAAAATTGCAGGACTCAGCCTGGAATGAGTCTGGGCATTCTGGATATTGAATTTTATCACATGGTAACAACAACTTGGTTTCAGGCCAGTCATTTACCTCTCAAGTGGAGGTCACTTATCACTCTGGTTTCCCAGAACTAATTACTTGTTTTTTATCTTTTTCCTCCAGATGCCTGAAGATCCCCTTGTACAACATCTCAATAACCAACTGCCTGCTTACAGAATTAGACTTGACCCATCTGTCCCAGAGTCCGAAAATCTGTCAGCTAAAGGGCCTGAATCTGAGTGGTGTTACCCTGACCAACTTTTGTCCCAAGCTCATCCAAGGCCTGCTAGAGAAAGTTGCGGATACTCTTGAAGAGCTGAACTTAAACCTGTGTGGGATCACGGACTCCCTCCTCACGGCTCTTGTGCCTGCCCTAAGCTGCTGCTCCCAGCTCAGGGTCTTCAGCATATGTGGAAACCTCATCTCCATGGCTGTCCTGCAGAGTCTCCTGCGTCATACTGATGGGTTGTCTGCTTTACGTCTAGAGTTTTATCCTGCCCCTCGGGAGAGTTACAGCTCTCTGGGTATTCTTAACCAGGAGAGACTTGCCCAACTAAAAGCTGAGCTTTGGCAGCTCCTTACAGACTTAGGACATCCCAGGAAGATTTGGATTAGCCCCAGCCCCTGTCCTCACTGTGGTGAGGACGTGTGTGATCATCTGAGTCCCAATGCATAATACTGTAATACCTTGCCTAGCTGGTTGCCTCTATCAGAAGCTTTCTTCTGGACACTTGGAAACTGAAATCTAGTAGATAGGTATATTATGAAGGGAAAATACACCCATGATTTCTGATACCAGCTCAGTGTCATTGAGAAAAGCAAACGTGACCCAGCAAGGGTGCAGGATTCTAGAAGCATATGTTGACTTGGGGAGTTTGGGATTTATTTAGAGACATGTTTATGGAGTCAAATATGAACCTAAGTTTCTGGAGGTTCAGTTTGAGACACACATGTTTGAGTTATTTCTGTATGCACAATTGTAGAAATGATCAGAAATAAAGAGACCTTCAGTGTAAATGAATAAATGCTGACCATGATATTATTCTGATTTCTGTGTTTACATCTCATGGATCTCTAGTTACTGATGGTGGTGAAGGAAGCACTTTGTTGACCATGATCTGAAACTCCATCATTCCCTAGTTATATTTTCCCTTTCACTTTCTTTACTTAGTTCTGTGGGTTAATACAAACAACAAAGGAAACATATTCAGTGGTCCTCAACAACACATCTCTGTCATAGGTGGGAACTGATAATGCATGTTCCTATGAGAAAAATTCTAAAATCATACAGGCATGAAACATGGTTTTATTACATTTATACTACATTTCAGAAGTATATCTTTTGAATGCTAGTTCATGTCAATAAAAGTTTCATTTTATTTCCATAACACTTATTGGTCTTCCTTATTGAGGAAGATTAGTATAGCATGTTTTGACATTAGCATATCAGGTTGTATAATAAAATAGCTGTAATACACAACATATAACTTATACTTATCCATCTGTTTCCGCAGCTCCCCACTATCTGCTTCAATCAGCTGCAGATCCATTATAACATATTTATTAAAATTCTCTGGATCTCCTGTTTTACTAGTCTATTATGATGCAGAAAATATTTCCCCTTGTTCCCTCTTCTCATATCTAGAGTTGCACTATTATATTCTCTATATGGTTGTAGATACAATTGATGGCCTTAAGATATTTAGCTATGTCTGAAGCCAGGGTTTCCATTGGGTATTGCAGGAGACACTAATTTTATACACTAGATGGGCTATAAGATATATAGCTCATTACATTTATAAATTCATTAGTGTAATGTGAGGAGATGTAACACAGTGAGGAGAGACACAAGACATAAATAAATTGAAAACAAGTTAGGGCAAATTAAAGAATGACTAGTAAAATGAGTCGTCGTCTGGTGGCAGTAATTCATCAAGTTCACAGAGGAGCCTGCTGGAGAAGCCAAATTCTGCAGGAATCAGGTAGAAAGAAAAAGATAAATGCTTCATCTTCGTTTACAAAGGCATAGGTTATGAATTTGTTGCAGGTAAAAAGAAAAGTTTTGTGGAAAGCAAAGTTTATTATTAGCATGTGTAAGTACCATTGAGCTGAAGTTGGCAGCATAAATAATGCTTTCCAAACCAGTTTTTGATTTGTTCATTTATTTTAAAATAAGGTACAAAGGTTAGTTATTACATGGATGCATTTTTCTCCACTTTCTTTTTTTTTTTTTTAAATATATGTCCCAAAGTGGCTTTTAATAAAAGTTCTCTAGGGGTGGGAGGTAGGTTCAAGAGGGAGGGAATATATGTATGTTTATGGCTGATTCATGTTGCTGTACAGAAACCAGCACAACATTGTAAAGAAATTATTCTAACATACAGGGTTATCATTATAACCCTGTATGTGAGACAGCAAAAGAGACACAGAGGTATAGAACAGTCTTTTGGACTCTGTGGGAGAGGGAGAGGGTGGGATGATTTGGGAGAATGGCATTGAAACATGTATAATATCATATAAGAAACGAATCACCAGTCCAGGTTCGATGCAGAATACAGGATGCTTGGGCTGCTGCACTGGCATAACCCAGAGGGATGGTATGGGGAGAGAGGTGGGAGGGGGGTTCAGGGTGGGGAACACGTGTACACCCATGGCAGATTCATGTTGATGTATGGCAAAACCAATACAATATTGTAAAGTAATTAGCCTCCAATTAAAATAAATAAATTTAAATTTAAAAAATTAAGAAAAGAAAATGCAGAAACACCAAAAAAAAAAAGAAATTATTCTCCAAATTAAAATACAATTTTAAAAGAAAGTGAGATCATATTCTTTGCAGCTAATGGAATCTTGAAACAATATCATTTGTACAAAAGTAAAATGCATATTCTCAAAAGTAAATTAAAATTTAAAAAATTCTCTAAAGTTTTCCAATTTAGAATTTTCTCCAATTTAAGGATTTATTGATGAGTAGCATTTTAATAACAATTTACACCGATAAAGATGCAACAGGCATTCCACAAGACAGTGCAAATGATGTACCCTTCATAAGCTCTAGAAAGCTCCCTCCCACAAAATGGTCTAAGAAGGTAAAAAGTCCTTTTTATACAAGTTGGTGAAACAAAGACTGAGGTGACAAAGGTCTTTGAAAGTTGGCACAGCCAAAAGGCTGCTCAGAATCCCAGTCTATTTGACTGATTGTCAGATGTGCAACATATGTGTACCTTCCTAACGGCAGTGAGCAAGATATCAATAGTCAGGGGAAATAAACCACCTAAGATCAGGTAGAACAATTACATCTCAAAGAAATAGGAAGATAAATGCAAGTTACTCCTAAAAGGACTTCTGTTTCTTTAAGGTTAGAATTCTGGAAAAAGTATTTTATCAAGTTGGCTTTTCCTAACTGTGTGTGCAAAACTATCAAATTTGAAATGTCAAAAGAACTCCATTTGGCCCACTATTGTCATGGGGCTGAATAAAATTTGCCTTCAGACTTAAAGCTGTGTCTGTCTATAATTTTCTTTGGCACAACTTCCACAACTGATGACTACTCAGGCAGGAAAGGTTCTGAATATCCCTCAGATTCCCACATACCTGAGAATGACCAACTTGGAGTCCGGCCACTGTTGGAGTTTCTCATATTAGCCCACGAGTTTTCTTCAGAGAATTCTTTTCTGGTTGATTGATTCCTATTTTTGGCTGTGCTAGGTCTTCACTGCTGCGTGGGCTTTCCCTAGTTGTGGCGAACAGGGCCTGCTCTTAGTTGTGCTGATTGGGCTTCTCACTGTGGGGACTACTCTTGTTTAGGAGCACAGGCTCTAGGGTGCACAGGTTTAAGTTGTTGTTGCCCATGGGCTCAGGAGTTGGAACTCAAAGGCTCCAGAGTTCAGATTCAGTAGCTGTTGCCCTGTGGCAGGCCAGATCTTCCTGGGCCAGGGATTGAACCAGTATCCCTGCATTGTAAGATTATTCTTAACCACTGGACCACCACAGAAGCCCCAAGTTGTTTTTTTTTTTTAATTATTGAAGCATAGTTAAATAAGATTGTTGTGTTTAATTTTTACTGTAGAGCTTCTTCAGAGTGTCTTCACTTTGGTGGCCACAGGTGTATAAGAATTGTTCAAGTATCAAATAACGGGTGGGTGAGATGCATGGAAAATTCTTATAGAATAAATGGTCTCCCTTTATGCATGACCTTAAATTTCAAAGAAATCTTTATATGATGTATCCCAAAGTAGGAGTCACCCCTGAATGTGGTAGAACATTAAACACCAATAAGAACTTATGTATTTAGTGTAGAAAAGTTGTTGTTATTTATGAAGAGAAAACAAGAATTTTATTTCTGTGCCTAAGGTGTCACCTTGATCAGAATCTGTGTGGAACTTAGCTAGGTCTGAGGAAACAGTAGTGATCTAAATATACTTGAAAAGCGTCCTTTGAAATTATGGTTTATTTGACTTCTAAGACCCCTGAAATATGGCTGGGAAAATTTGTCATCTGCAAAGTGTCCTCAGTGAGAAAAGAAAACGAAACTTAAAGAAAACCTTTCCTGGTAGCACTTACCTTTGGATGACAGGGTTATTTGGGACCGAGCCAGCTTTATATCTTCTCTGGCTCCAAGTTCCCAAAGAGCCCAAAGTGCAGGAGTAGCAGCAGCAAGTTGTCCAATTTACCTCTGAGTTTCTCAAGCTGCGACATCTCCAGTATCTCTATCTGGACTCTCCTTCCTTGAAGGCTGCCTGGACCAGATGCTCAGTGAGTGTGGACCGCTGGCTGGGTAACAGCGAACACATCACTGGCATGCCAGGTACACAGGGTCCCTAGCTGCTTTCTCCTGAGCTGTGGTATCACCTCACCTCTGAAATTAAGGTAGAAGAACAAGCAGGGACACCATACTAGGTTTTCCCTCATAGCCCAGTAGGTAAAGAGTCAGCCTGCAATGCAGGAGACCTAGGTTTAATCCCTGGGTCGGGAAGATCCCCTGGAAAAGGAAATGGCAACCCACTCCAGTATTCTTACCTGGAGAATCCCATGGACAGAGGAGCCTGGCAGGTTACAGTCCATGGGGTTGCAAGAGTCGGACACGACTTAGCAACTAAACCACTGCCATATTAGAAAGCTAAGGATGGGGTGGTTTTGATCCAGTGAGGGTGGACATGAGTTCTTCCTTAAGAAGGGAAATCTTATGTCAGATGACTTAGGAAAACAGGTAAGTGAAGAAAGCATTAAAGAAGGGAAATCACCTCAGACCTGAGCAATTTTAAGAGAATTTCTTGGAAATTTCCTGGTTGTCCATGGTTAGGACTCTATTCTTTCAAGGCTCAATGTCCAGGTTTGATCCCTCACGGGGGAAGTAAGATTGCATAAACTTCATATGTGGTACAGCCAGAAAAAAAAAGAAAAAGTGAGGGAGAGAGACAGAGAGAAGAGCTCTGTGCTCACAAGGTTTCTGAACACAATGGACTTATTTCAAATTACTAGTCCCTAAAATGTTGTCTTTTGCTCCAGGTAAGTTAGTTAATATTTAAGAAATGCATGATTCTAAGAGGATGGAATTAGAGCAGAAGCCAGAGATCATACAGAACTGCAGATGGTTTACAGGTGATGTGGAGATGGAATGTCAGGCTAAAATTAGACTGGTCATTCTGGGTACTGACCTTCAGAAGGCTGTTAGTATGACTTTGACTTTGGGCCAATCACCTATCTGACAACTTTAGCTCAGCTGCCTTCCTGGTTTCTCAGATCTAATTGCTGGTTCTCTCCCCAGATGCCTGAGGACCCCCTTGGACCACTTGGCAATAACTAAGTGCTGGCTTACAGAATCAGACCTGACCCATCTGTCCCAGCACCCAAACATTCATCAGCTCAAAGGCCTGGATCTGAGTGGTGTCACCATGATCAACTTTAGTATTGAGATCCTCCACGTTCTTCCGGAGCAAGTTGCAGCCACCCTCTAGGAACTGAACTTAGAGCAGTGTGGGATCACAGAGTCCCAACTTGAGTCCATCCTGCCTGTTCTGAGCTGCTGTTCCCAGCTCAGGACCTTCAGTCTGTGTGGGAATGTTCTCTCTATGGCCATAATGGAGAAACTGCTGAGTCACACCGCTGGGCTGATCAACTAAAGTGAGGAGTTTTATCCTGCCTCTCAGGAGAGTTACAGCCCTCATGGAGCCCTCCACCTGTGCTGACTGGCCCAGCTTTGGGATAAACTCATTGAGATTATGCGGGATTTAGGATTTCCAAGGGCCATCTGGCTTAGCTCCTGCCCAATGTCTTCTCTGGGGCAATAAAACATTCTATTCTGAGGAGCACTTTCTGTACCACTGTTATACATCTGCCTAGTTGGATACATCTGTCAAAGCTTTCCTCTGGGCATTTGGAAACTAAAATCTAGGCAATAGATGCATCATGAAAGGAAACCAATCCATGATTTCAGACATCAGCTCAATGTGAATGGGAAATGGAAAGCTGATACAGCGGAGGTGCAGGATTGCAAGGTGAAATGTAGGCTCTGGGATGTGACAGAACTTTTGGGAATATGTGTTTATACAATCAAATATGAACCTCAGTTTCTGGAGCTGGATACAGGTTTGAGACCCACATGGTAAAATTTTCCCTGGGTAGATATTTGTAAAGCAATTGTTAGAAATAGAGACCCTCATTGAAAACTGACTGCTGCCTTCCATGATCTATTACTCTCTTTTTCAGTTTATACCTCAGCAATCTCCAGTTAGTGATTTTTAAAAAAGGCACTGAGTTGTATATGATCCAAAACCTTACCATTCCTGCACATTCTTTATTCTGTCTGGAGGGTCTCTTACCTCTCTGCTTATTTCTTTCGTTGTTCATAAGTTAATAGACAAAATGGAGCATACTCAGTATGGCGGTCAGCAAGTGAAGTGAAAGTCATTCAGTTGTGTCTAACTCTTTGTGACCCCATGGACTATAAAGTCCATGGAATTCCCCAG
Organism: Bos indicus; assembly: GCF_029378745.1. Taxonomy (NCBI): domain Eukaryota; kingdom Metazoa; phylum Chordata; class Mammalia; order Artiodactyla; family Bovidae; genus Bos; species Bos indicus. The sequence goes on along the minus strand of NC_091775.1, from coordinate 55,454,602 downwards.
GCCAGAATACTGGAGTGGGTAGCCTTTCCCTTCTCCAGGGGATCTTCCCAACCCAGAGATTGAACCCAGGTCTCCTGCATTGTACGTGGATTCTTTACCAGCTGAGCCACCAGGGAAGCCCAAGAATACTGGAGTGGGTAGCCTATCCCTTCTCCAGCAGATCTTCACTCTGTAAGAATCGGACCAGGGTCTCCTGCATTGCAGGTGGATTCTTTACCATCTGAGCTACGAGGGAAGTCCAGCAAGCCAAATGCTAAATTCTGAAATTTGAAGCTGATAAAGGGGTTATTTACAAGGCAATCATGAGGAAACATGAGAAGTCTGAGCCCTATCACTTCAAAGGCAGGTGAGTAGGGATATTTATGGGTGCAGAGTGTAAGGAGCTCAAAGGGACAGGGCAAGGTGATTGAAGGCAGGAAAAAAGGTGAGGAAATCACAGCTTTGTGCAGGTGCATCTGAGTTACATGCTTTTTTATGGAATACTTGTTCAGAAGATGGTGGCATTAGTGTGATCTGTGGATGGAGTTTTTGACTTTCTTCTGAAAAAAAAAAAATCATCTACTGTACATTTATGCAGGCCCACTTGAAAGTTCTATGGTTTTGACTGGTTTGAACTGGGAAAGCCTAGATCCATGATCTGAAAAAAACAAAACTCAAAGAATTATTGCTCTATAGTTTCCTGTATGTCAGACGAGTTATCTAAAGAGGTGGAGGAAGAAGTCTTGTAATGTACTGTCCAAGCTAGGGAATGCTTGCAGGGTAGGCAATTTACTTGAACAATGAAAGGGAGCTTGACAGGTGCGGCGGGATACCTTTTGTTGTTGTAGTTCTGTCACTAAGTCATGTCTGACTCTTTGTGACCCCATGGACTGCAGCATGAGAACTCCCTCTCTCCTCCACTGTCTCCTGGAATTGGTTCACATTCATGTGAGCCAATGATGATGCTATCCACCTATCCCATCCTCTACCACCCCCTTCTCCTTTTACTTTCAATCTTTCCCAGCATCAGGCTCTTTTCCAGTGTGTTGGCTTTTGCTTCAGGTGGCCAAAGTTTGGAGTTTCAGCTTCAGCGACAGTAGTTCCAATGAATATTCAGGGTTGATTTCCTTTTGGATTGACTGGTTTGATCTCCTTGCAGTTCGAGAGACTCTTAAGAGTCTTCTCCAGCACCACAGTCTGAAATCATCAATTCTTTGGAGCTCAGCTTTATTTATGGTCCAGCTCTCACATCCATACATGACTACTGGAAAAACAATAGTTTTGATTATATGGACCTTTGTCAGAAAAGCGGTGTCTCTGCTTTTTAATGTATTATGTTTTGCTATAGCTTTCCTTAAGGGAGCAGGTCATTAAGATCTTTTTTGTACAGTTCTTCCATGTATTCTTTCCATCTCTCCTTGATCTCTTCAGTGTCTACTAGACTTTTACCGCTTCTGTCCTTTATTGTGCCCATTTTAGGTGAAATATTCCCTTGATATTTCTGATTTTCCCAAAGAGATATCTAGTCTTTCCCCTTCCGTTGTTTCCCTCTATTTTTATGCACTGTTCATTGAAGAAGACCTTCTTATCTCTCTTTGCTGTTCTTTGGAATTCTGCATTCAGTTGGATTTATCTCTTCCTTTCTCCCTAGCCTTTCACTTCTCTTCTTTCTTCAGCTATTTGTAAAGCTTCCTCAGATAAACACTTTGCCTTCTTGCTTTTCTATTTCTTTGGTATGATTTGTTCACTGCCTCCTGTACAATATGGACCTCTGTCCATAGATCTTCAGGCACACTGTTTACTACATCTAATCCCTTGAATCTATTCATCACCTGCACTGCATATCTATAGGGGATTTGATTTAAATCATACCTGGCTGACCTAATGGTTTTCCCTGCTTTCTTTAGTTTAAGCCAGAATTTTGCTATGAGAAGTTGAAGATCTGAGCCACAGTCAGCTCCAGGTTTTGTCTTTGCTGATTGTATACAGCTTTGCTATCTTTGGCTACGTAGAATGTAATCAATTTGATTTTGGTATTGAGCATTTGGTGATGTCCATGTGTAAAGTCATCTCGTGTTGTTGAAAAAGGGTGTTTGCTATGACCAGTGCATTCTCTTGGCAGAATTCAGTTAACCTTTGCCCTGCTTCATTTTGTTCTCCGTGGCCAAACTTTCCTGTTACTACAGGTATCTCTTGACTTCCTACTTTTGCATTCCAATCCCCAATGAAGAATAGAATATCTTTTTTTTTTTTTTTTTTTTTTGGTGTTAGTTCTAGGTCTTCTAGATCTTCACAGAACTGATCACCTTCAGCTTCTTTGGCATCAGTGGTAGAGGCATACATGTGAATTACTGTGATATTGAATGGCTCGCCTTGGAAATGAACAGAGATCATTCTATTATTTTTGAGGTTCACCCAAATATTGCATTTTGGACTCTTCTGTTGGTTATGAGGGCTACTGCATTTCTTCTATGGGATTTTTGCCCACAGTAGTAGATATGCTGCTACTGCTGCTAAGTCACTTCAGTCGTGTCCGACTCTGTGCGACCCCATAGATGGCAGCCCACCAGGCTCCCCCATCCCTGGGATTCTCCAGGCAAGAACACTGGAGTGGGTTGCCATTTCCTTCTCCAATGCATGAAAGTGAAAAGTGAAAAGTGAAAGTGAAGTCGCTCAGTCATGTCCGACTCCTAGCGACCCCATGGACTGCAGCCTACCAGACTCCTCTGTCCACAGGATTTTCCAGGCAAGAGTACTGGAGTGGGGTGCCATTGCCTTTTCCGGTAGTAGATACAATGGTCATCTGAATTAAATTCACTCATTCCCATCCATTTTAGTTGTCTGATTCCTAAGATGCCTATATTTATTCTTATCATCTCCTGCTTGACCACTTCCAATTTACCTTGTTTCATGGACCTAACTAACATTCTAGGTTCCTATGCAATATTGTTCTTTGCAGCATCAGATTTTATTTTCATCACCAGACATATCCACAACTGAAGGTCATTTCTGCTTTGGCTCAGACCCTTCATTCTTTCTGAGGGTATTAGTAGTTGTCCTTCTCTCTTCCCCAGTAGCAAATTTGACACCTTCTGACCTGGGGGACTCATCTTCGGCGTCATATCTTTTTGTCTTTTTATACAGTTCATGAGGTTCTCATGGCAAGTATCCTGGGGTGGTTTGCCACTCCCTCCTCCAGTGGATCACATTTTGTCAGAACTCTTCACTGTGACCTGTCCATCTTGGGTGGCCCTGTATGGCATGACTCATAGCTTCATGAGTTATGCAAGCCCCTTTGCCATGACAAGAAGTGATCTGTGAAGAGGTTGAACAGCTGCCACGTTGAGGACAAGGTTATTTGCAACTGACCCACGTTAGTTTCTCCCCTGGCTCCAAGTTTCCAAAGAGACAACAGTGTCCACCCTCAGTGGCCCTCAGACTTGGAAATGTCTGAGTTCCCAGGGCTGGGTACCTCACTCTCCACTCACACTCTCAGATTTAGTGTTTTTAAGCCAATTTGCTGAGCTGATCCCATCATTCTGGAAAGTAAAGAGCTTAAAGATTAACAATATCTCCTCTTTGTTACTCCCTTTAAATTTCTAGTCTCCATTCAGAGAAAAAATTTTAATCTTGATCCTACCTAATAGGAAAAAAAAAATTTCACACTGTTTGGGTCATTCACTGGGTACTTTTAGATATACTCAGCTGCATTCTCCTCAGCTGCCATCCTTACTTGTCACCGTGATTATGAGCTGAGAGAAGCCATAATCTTCTTCCTTCAGAGAAGCCATGACTTTAAGCCAACCGTATCCCCAATTGCTTTTCTCTTGCTCCTTGATTGGTTCATGATCTGCTATGTTGCCCACATAACAGGTGGCAACTTGATACAAGGACTTGTTTATATTCAGATTTTAAGGAGAAAGAAACCATTGTCTTTAGGAAGTTGTTCTAATTCTGGGACATTTTGGTTATTTTGATCTGTCAAAAATCCCCAATAATAATGCTTTTAGTTTTATTTATTTATTTTTATTATTAGTCTCCTTAAGGAAGATACTAAACTCCTCCTGTCTCACACCTAGGGCTACGGAGTGCTCCTATTAGGAAAACTCAATCAGTGTTTGTAGAGCAAATCCAGGAATGATTCCTTGACTGTCATGCCCTCTACCCACACTTTCTCTTTTTTGAATGAATATGTGATTCTGTCAATTCATCTGAGTAAAGACAAAGATACAACCATGATTAACCTGATAGTCTAGAATACAATTAGGTATGACTTTCTGATTGGAAGGTAGTAGTTGAAAAGATGGAAAATGTGATTAGAAAGGTCTAGAAAGGTCTTTGTTACCAAGGAAGAGATTCAGAATTTTCTTGCTCTGTGGTCACTGCCTGGGTTCTCCAACAGAACAGAGGTCTGCATATCCTGCCAGCCACAGCAGAGCTGGTAAGATAACAGTTTCAGTTAAGGACATCGAGCTTTCCCCTGTGGTAACCTGGTCTTGAATGATGGCATGGAGTTAGGCATGGCAGGGAGATTTTCCTTTTTCTTCCTTTTCAGTGAATAGATTTAAGGTTTTGGTTTTGCCTCTAAGTGTAGCTTTGCTATTAACAGCAAACATCTTGATCTGTAATTTGATGTGTATCATTTTAAAACACTTTAACCTACCAGAGTTACTTTTTAATAAAAAATATCTATTTGGAATTTTATTTCCTGACATTTAAAAAAATTAGTTTGAGAACAAATAGCATTCATTTTGGTGGTATCTCCTTAAGCTTTCCCAGCCAGGTTGCTTGTGGGAACTGAGGATGGAGGCCCTGTTGGTTCACATGACCCTCCTATTCCCACAGATTAGGGGTCTAAGTATAGTCTGAGAGTTTTTCCCCAAAATAGATTGTTTTACACTCATAGTACCCACTTCCAAGTAAGGCATGATTAAACAAAGATGTGGAAAAAAATGAACAGGGTAGTGGTTGATGTTTCCATATCCATGATACTTGCAAGATATTACTTATGGTGCCAGAATCGGTGAACCTAAGTTATTGTGCCAAAAGAGCCCAGAATATAATTTGTGTAAACAAAGGCTCTTCCACCACTGCCAGAGCAATGACTATGGCCCTGATTTGCTTCCTCTAAAGGTTGAGGAGAAGGTCATACACATGAAGGTCATACTCAGCCTGAGAAGGATGACTTATTCCCTGCAAATATTCATAGGATTCTTTTTAGAGCAGAGTCAGCACGAGTGTCTGGAATGCTCTCAGACTCCTGGACCTGGCAGCAATGAGCCTGCTGAGGGACGAGGCCTCAGCCATCTCCACTTTGGAGTATCTGCCCACAGAGCTCTTCTCACCACTGTTTATTTCAACCTCCTTTGGAGACACAGTGAGACCTTGAAGGCCATGGTGCAAGCCTGGCCCTATGTCTGCCTGCCTTTGCGGGAGGAGGGGTGTGATGCAGATGTTTCACTAGGGAACCTACAAGCAGTGTTGGATGGGCTTGGCTTCCTGCTTGCCCAGAAGGATCGCCCCAGGTGAGTCTGATCCAAGTATCCTGGTAAGGTCCTAGACATCCTGAAGAGACAGCTGGTGTCATAAGAGTGGCTGGCCAAGGGATGGACCAGAGGTTTCTGAAGATGCCAAAGAAGAAGCTCAGAGGCCTTGGCTATTGCTCAGTTCACTTTGAGAAATGCTTTCCAACAGTGCAGGAGTGCCTAAAATGCAAGAGAACATGCAAGTACATGTCCCAGCCTTCTCCCAGGGATGCCTAAGGGCACTGGAAGTAGAAAGCCAGAGAAAACGGAAGGGCAAAAGGAGATGGAGGAAGGTGAGGCAGAGAGAGAAGAAGAGGGCCAAGCAGCAGGTGATGTTAGGAATGTGAAATAAAAGCACACATGGGAAGTCTGAGTGTTGCCTAAAATTCTGAGACTGTGATTTCATTCTATGTGAATCTTAAAGCATTACACCCCATCTGCTGTTTCCCCACAGGAGGTGCAAACTAGAGAAGGGCCTTGGATGAGGAGGAAGTATAGTGGAAAGGCTTGTTCTGTCTGTATCATTGGGATTTTTACAATGAGAATATCACCCTGTCTTCCTTGGGCATAACCAACAAAAGCATGGAAAACAAAAAAAGTTGTCCCTAATTACTGAATCAAACCTGCTTGCTCACCACAATGCAGTGAAGCTAATATACTAACATGGGGATGGCAGAGAAAAGTGCAGAATTTATTACAGGCACTGAACAAAGAACAGGGACAACCACTTGCTCAAAAGGGCAAAATTTCCGGATGACTTTCAGGAAAAGACTTTTGAATACAGAGTGAGGGAGAGTGCTGTGGGGAGCAGCTCCAAGGCAATCTTCTGATTAGTTGGTGATGATGTAATTGGAAGCCAACTTCATCAGCCTTCTTCTTCCAATTGGTCTATGGTCTACTCGCTTCTGGTCAGCATGCTGTTAACTTCTTCCACCTGGTGGGAGTTTCAGTGTCTACAAACAGCTCAAGAACATGGCTCAGATATTATCTGTAGCCCTTGAAGAGGTTTTCAAGATCCTTGAATTTGATTAATGGCTAAACTATTATTATTGTCTGTTGCTTGTTTCCCCCTGTTTCCCCATTTTCTTATATTTTCTGTTTATATTTATTCTTTGGAACTTGAGGAAGACCTAGAAGCCTAAAGGTTCTCTACAAACAAGAGGCAGGAGGAGAACTTGGTGGGGGATCAGCTCCAGGAATGCCCCATAGGGTCTGTCCTGTTACAGGTTCATAGGAGCCTAAAGCTTCTCTACAAACAAGAGGCAGGAGGAGTACTTGGTGGAGGATCAGTCCAGGAATGCCTCATAGGGTCCTGTCTGGTTACAGACACATATCAGTTTACATGGTGCAATGTGTTGACCACAAGTGTTATTTCTTCCATATCCAACTTATTTGTGTTATTGATAGCCAGCTAAAGTTGACATTCCCCAGATTTGCATTTCAGTCCAAAATAACATTTCACTATAAACTGACTTTAAAGATTTTCAGGAAGTTATAAACTTTTACTGCTCATCAGGCTTGCTGTTCATTTGTGGGACCACAGAGTGTAGTGGCAAACCAAGGAAGCAATTAAGATGTCTTTCTGTAGGTGAATGAATAAATAATGTCTGGTTTATTCAGGTAACATGAGACATAAAAAGACATTGAAATAACTTACATGTGGCAAGGAGGGAAAAAGTAGGAAAAGACCCATTTAATTAGTGCCTTACTATATGCCAGGTTGGTAGCCAAGCTCTCAAGTGCTTCATCTCATTGAATCCTAGAAAATCCCAGGATCTAGGTTTGTATCATTGTCTTCCTTTACACACACACACACACACACACACACACACACACACGCACACCAGAAAAACTGAGCTCTTGCCTAAGATCCCCCATTCCTATATCCGCCCCCCACACCTCGAATCAGCAACACCAGTCCATGAAACCTCAGCAGACAGTTTTTCTGTGAATGCCTTCTCTTTAGGGTCATTATGATGGTAAATTTTCTTGTGTAAATGTTCTTATGTAAAAAAAGTGCTGGTAAAACAAGAGTTATGTTTGAAGGTGTTTCTGGAAGAAATAAGCATTGGAAAGGACTGAGTCAAGAGACCTGCCCTCACCATTGTGAGTGGGCATCTCGCAGTCCTTGGGTTCTAAATGAAGCAAGGAGGGCAAATTTTCTCCTCTCTTTCTTCTTACCTACAAACATTGAAGCTTCTGGCTCTCAAGCCTCCATGCTATGAAATTTAAATGGTGGTTCCCTGCTTCTTAGGTTTTTGGCCTCAGACTTGGACTAACACCATCAGCTTACCTAGTTTTGAGCTTTAATCCCCAGTCTGAGTTGTAGCACTGGCTTTGCAGGTTGTCTAGGTTACAGATAGCAGATTGTGTAACCAGGCAAGCCCATTACCATAATGGAAGTCTTCCTATATGCATAACAAGTGACCCTGGAAAACACTGATTTGAAATGCTCAGTTGACTTACACACAAACATTTATCAAGAGTAAATGTCATTTTACAGGATCTGGTTGGGGAAAATAAGGATGTGGAAATGAGGAAATGGAGGGCAGACTATAAATTATACGGGGATTTTCAGCTGAGTAGGAGTAGCACCCTTCACTGACACACTGTTCAACAATCAGCTGCACAATAGTGGTTACTCAGGAGAACCCTAACAACTAAAATGTCTTACCACAGGCAAGGAAACTGAAAGATGTTTTGTATAAATCCTGATATCTGGTGTCAAAACATGCTATGCTCATCTTCCTTAATGGGGAGATACAGAAGGTGTTATGAAAGTCATTCTTTCATTAATATAACCTAGCCCCCAAAGGATGTAATTTTTAATAAGAAATTTAAACAAACCCACGTTACATGCCCATATAGTTTTAGTTTTTTGTTCAGAGAAATTTGTATAACTTCACAGGTCCAACTAGAATAATTCAAGGACTATTACCCACTGGGGTAACTGGGTAGTGAGATGCAGAGGCTCAGCTTATCTGCAGTGCAGATGACCATTTCCAGAACTGTGAGCAATGCCTTGTGCAGAAAAGCCATTTCCCAACACACAGAAGTGCCAAGAAGTGAAACTTATAGATCCACGAGGAGAAACATGGGGACTACTCATGTCTAAGGTCATGGTGTGAGTCAGCAATCAGGGCCCTGCAAAGAAATCTTCTTTCTAATGGCTTATTGGACACTGGGTATGTTCACCCTTGTATGTATTAGCCATTGAACAAACATAGGAATATGTAAGGAGGTAAGAGATGTCCCTTAAGTCTCAACATTCAAAAAACTAAGATCATAGCATCAGGTTCCATCACATCATGCAAATAGATGGGGAAAAAGTGGAAACACTGACAGACTTTATTTTCTTGGGCTCCAAAATCACTGTGTACAGTGACTACAGCCATGAAATTAAAAGACACTTGCTCCTTGGAAAGAAAGCTATGGCAAACTAGGACAGGGTATTAAAAAGCAGAGACATCACTTTGACAACAAGGGTCTGTATAGTCAAAGCTATGGTTTTTCCAGTAGTCATGTATTGATGTGAGAGTTGGACCATAAAGAAGGTTGAGCACCAAAGAACTGATGCTTTCAAACTGTGGTGCTGAAGAAGACTCTTGAGAGTCCCTTGAATTTCAAGGAGATCAAACAAGTCAATCCTAAAGGAAATCAACCCTGAACATTCATTGGAAGGACTGATGCTGAAGCTGAAGCTCCAATTCTCTGGCCACCTGTTGTGAAGAGCTGACTTATTGGAAAAAGACTCTGATGCTGGGAAAGACTGAAGGGAAAAGGGGAAGGTGGTGGAAGAGGATGAGATGGCTAAATAGCATCACTGAATCAGTGGACATGAATCTGAGCAAACTCTGGAGATATGCCTCAGACAGAATAAAGAATGGGTGAAAATGGTAGTTTCAGAAACTCTGAATTTTTTTTTAATCTGCATCTGGAGATTCCTGCAATGTAAAGTGAGGGAAAAAAAAAAGATGATACATGGAGGGCAGCAGTTGGTTTACACTGAGCGTCTCTTTATTTCTGATTATTTCTTTACAATCATCTACCCAGGGATAGCTCCAACATGTGGGTCACAAGCTTGAATCCACCTTCAGAAGTTTAGGTTTATAATTCTTACTCTGTAGGACACATGTACACAAATTCCATTACTGCTCAGCATCAGCTATTCCCTCTGCAGTCCTGCACCCCTGCAGGATCACTTTCCCTTTTTACATTCACACTGAGCAAATGTCTGAAACCATGGGTCTCTTTTCCCTTCACAAAGTACCAGTAATATAGATTTCAGTTTCCAAATGCTCAGAAGAAAGCTTCTGATCGATGCACCCAACTAGGCAGAGGTGTTACTGCCATATGTGATGGGCTCAGGATGATCGAATGTGTCCTCTCCACAGTGAGGACAGGGGCTGGAACTAATCCAGATGGTCCTGGGACGTCCCAAGTCCTTCAGAATCTCAAGCAGTTCAGCTCGACACTGAGCAAGTCTCCCCATTTGGAGGATTCCCAGAGAGCTGAAACTCTCCTGAGGGACAGGGTACAGTTCTTGACATAAACTGGGCAGCGCCGAGGTGTGTCGAAGCATCTTATCCATGATGGCCATGGAGAGGAAGTTTCCACGTATGCTAAAGAAATTAAGCTGGAAACAGTGGCTCAGGGCAGGCAGGATGGCCTCAAGTTGCGAATCCATGATCCCACACTGATCTAAGTACAGTTCCTGGAGGGTGGCTGCAACTTTCTCCAGCAGACCTGGAAGGAGCTCAGGACTAGAGTAGGTCAGGGTGACACCACTCAGATCCAGGCCCTTTAGCTGACTGATATTCGGACACTGGGAAAGATGGATCAAGTCTGAATTCGTAAGGAGGCAGTGAGTTATTCCAAGGGTGTCCAAGGGGTTTGTCAGGCACCTGGGGAGAAGTAGAATTATAATGTCTTAAAAACTGGGGTGGAAGGTGACCTCAAGGTGAGAGACAAGAAATTTGCTAAAGGCCAAGGGTGGTCTGTCCGTCTGATAATGATCATTACCCAGAATTCCCAGTCTCATTTAAGCCTGAGTCCTTTAACATTCACAGTATGTCTGGATCAAGTTCACAGAACCTGGAAAACTCTCTTTCCTCATCTATGTAGTAGAGTAAAACACATTCCGCTTCCTTATGAGTATGAATGAAGATCATAGAATGGACTAGAACAAGCTCACAGCAGAGCCCGACATCTTGTCTCAATCAACAATGGGCATCACTGAATGTTAATAGTAAGAGACATACTTAAAATGCTTCCTACTCAGACTTCCTTCCACCCATGCCTGGGCCCCAGGCATACCCAGAAGCCAGGTGAGGTTTCTGGGTGACATGCATAGAGGACCAGTCTGGGCAAGGCCTCACAACATCCCATGAAGATGGCACTTTGCAGGGTCTCACATCCCTGCATTAGCTGCAAGCCATCTACCAGCTTTTATGATCCCTTTGGCTCCTATTCTACTACTATCACCTCCAGAATCATGCATTTCCCATATATCAATTATCTTATCTGGAGCAAAAAGCCTTTTACAGACAGGGAATTTGAGACAGGCTTGTTGTGATCACAAAAGTGTTAAGCACAGAGCTTTGGTTTAGAAATGTTCAAACATGGAGTTTTCCCTCTTTAATTTCCCCTTCTCTTACCTATTTTCAAGTCATCTAAATTAAGATATCCCTTCTTAAGGAAGAAATCATATACCCAACCACTAGATCCTAAAGCTTAGTCTATAGAGCTACCTACAAGGTGTCCCTTTCCAGAGCCTCTATCCAGCTTGAACACCTACCTTGATTTGGGTGGTTATGTGATACCACAGTTCAGAACAGAACAGCAAAGGAGATAGTATGCTTGACATTCTAGAGGGTTTTGGGTTTTTGTTTTTTTTGACCAATAAATAAAGTGTTGCTTTTTTTTTTAATAGTCTGTGCATGGCCTGCGTTCTTGACCCTTTAGCACCTTCTCCCAGTCAGTGCACCTGAGGCTTCTGTGGCAGGGGTTTGTCATTCCCCTCCTAGGGTGCCTGAACTCTTTCCCCAGGGGCTAGGCACAAAATATCAAGTAGGAGCTTTTGCTCCTTGCTTCTAAACTTTGCCAGCCACTGTGCCTCAACCTCTGCATGTCCCCCTACCCCGACCTTTCTTCTGATGTAGATAAAGAAATACTGCAAGCCTATATCTTATAGCCCTCCTGTAATTTGGAGGGCTATGAAAATTTTGAGGAGAAGGGGGTGACAGAGGTTGAAATGGTTGGATGGCATCATCAACCTAATGGACATGAGTTTGAGCAAACTCCAAGAGATAGTGAAGGACAGGGAAGCATGGTGTGCTGCAGTCCATGGGGTCACAAAGAGTTGTACATGACTGAACGACTGAACAACAGCACGAAAATTCTAGGGAAATTCTCCTTTGATACCCTATCCTGTTTTCCCTGCCCTGGCCCCTGGGCTCTAAGAGTGCAAGCTTCCCCAACTCAGATACCAGGGAAACCGAGTTCTGTGCCTGGAGGGGAGGGGGGTGGTGAGTTGTGTTCACTGTTACCTGGCCAGTGGTGCACACTCACCTGAGCATCTGGTCCAGGCATCCTTCCAGGAAGAAGGCAGATTCCAGAAAGAGATCCTGGAGGTAGTGCAGCCTGAGGAACTGAGAAGTAATTTGGACAACATGCTGCTCCTCCTGATCTTCAAGTGTGGATATGTCTGTGTGAGAGAGAAGGAGTCTCTGCATATTGCTCATCTGGCCCAGGAGAGGAGCAAACACAGCCAGGCTGGACAGCCGCCAGGTACAATGTACTCGCACCTCCTCAACACAGTCCAGCTGCACCATACTCAGGATCTTCATAATATTGTCTCTGGGCATTGACTCTATCTTTAGTTTCTTACAGCACAGGTGTATGGAAGCTTTCCTCTCCTCCACCCATCTCATGAGGTAGGTGAGGAATCCATCCATGGTCCTTCCATTGATGTGAAGTTCTATGAACACCTCCAAGGGACCCAAAGTCTGATGTGTCCTTGGCCTCTTCTTAGCCACTGGTTCTTCTAATGAGCTTGAGGACACCTGGACACTGGATCCAGACCACATTCTCCAGAAGTCCTGGCCAGTATTTCTTAAATCCAGCACTTGCAGTTTGCACCTCCTGTGGGGGGAAGAGTAGATTGGTAGAGATGGTTTCAAGATCCACCAAAATAAAACCACAGCCTCAGAATTTAGGCGATACTCAGACATCCCACCTGAGCTTTTACTTCACATTCTCGACATTTCCCTCTTCTTCCCTCTCTGCCTCAGTTTCCTGCATCTCCTCTTCCCCTTCCATCTTTCCTTTTATCCACTTCTACACCTTCCTTAAGCATCACCAGAAGGAGGCAGCAGAGAAGGCAATGGCACCCCACTCCAGTACTCTTGCTTGGAAAATCCCATGGATGGAGGAGCCTGGTGGGCTTCTGTCTATGGGGTCGCACAGAGTCAGACACGACTGAAGCAACTTAGTAGCAGCAGCAGCAGAAGGAGGCAGAAAGTGTACTTTCAGGTTCCCTTGCATCTTAGGCACTCCTACACTTCCTGAAAACATTTCCCAGAGTGTGTTCAGCAATGGCTAAGTCTCTGTACTTCCTCATTGGCATCATCAGAAGCCTCTGGTCTATCCCTTGGCCATTCACACTCTGACCTCAGCTGTCTCTTCAAAGACTCCCCTGACTCTACCAGTCTACTTCAATCAGACTCACCTGGGTTGATCCTTCTGGGAAAGCAGGACATCAAGTCCATCCAGCATTGCTTGTAAGGTTCCCAGGTGAGGCATCTCCATCAGTCCCCCCAGAGGCAGGCGGACAAAGGGCCAAGCTTGCACCATGGCCTTCAGTGTCTCTCTGCAACTCCCATAGAAGGCTTCCATGAAGAGTGGGGGGAAGAGCTCGATGGGCAGATACTCCAGAGCAGAAATGGCCAAGGCCTCATCCCTCAGCAGGCTCAACACCGCTTGGTCCAGGAGTCTGGGTGGATTCCAGATACTCATTCTGACTCTGCTCAAAAAGAATCCTGTGGAAACTTGCAGGAAAGAAGGCAAGCATGAGCACCCTTTCACTGGTATTCCCATTCTTCAGAGGAACCAACTCATAGCCATATCCACTGCTCCCATGGGGCTGGAAAACTCAGGGATCAAACATTGGTGTCCAGCATTACAGGCAGATTCTTTACCATCTGAGCCACGAAGGAAGCCCAGAAGACCCCCAGTTTACCAGAATTTTACTCTAGTTTTCATGGGTGAAAATCCATAATGCTGCTTCTACAGGGACCAGAGCAAGAATTTCATAAGTACTAAGGAGGAAGAAGCCCAAACACTTGCCCATCAATTTCCATTCACTGCTTTGCTTTATTATGATGAACTGGGAAGTGGATACCCCAAGCCTGAAGGCTGACCCTAATTATTTTGGTGAAAACTTTAACACTTTCTTAGGGTCCTGCTGCTGCTGCTGCTGCTGCTAAGTCGCTTCAGTCATGTCTGACTTTGGGCGACCCCATAGACGGCAGCCCTGGAGAGGGCAATGGCACCCCACGCCAGCACTCTTGCCTGGAAAATCCCATGGACGGAGGAGCCTGGTGGGCTGCAGTCCATGGGGTTGCGAAGAGTCGGACACGACTGAGTGACTTCACTTTCACGCATCGGAGAAGGAAATGGCAACCCACTCCAGTGTTCTTGCCTGGAGAATCCCAGGGATGGGGGAGCCTGGTGGGCTGCTATCTATGGGGTTGCAGAGAGTCAGACATGACTGAAGCGACTTAGCAGCAGCATAGACGGCAACACAGACGGTCTTCCCAACACAGGGATTGAACCCTCATCTCATTATGTCTCCTGCATTGGCAGGCAGGTTCTTTACCACTAACAAGGTGCAGCAGATGGGGATCCATCTGCCAATACAGAGACATGGGTTCGATCCCTAGTCCAAGAAAATTCCACATGCTGCAGAGCAACTGAGTCAGTGTGCCATAACTACCAAGCCCACATGCTGCAGTTACTGAAGCCCATGCATCTACAGCCTATGCTCTGAAATAAGAGAAGCCAATGCACTGAAAAGCTTGTGCGCTGCAATCAAGAGTAACCCTTGCTAGGTGCAACCAGAGAAAACCCGAGCAAATGAAGCTAATGGAGACATAGCAACGCCAAAAAACAAAAACAAAAACAAAAACATGGATAAAGACTAACTAAAAAAATCTCTCCCTGCCATCCTGAGCTATATGACACAATTCAAGACCACTGACCATAGATAAGGTAAGAGAGTCCTTAACTAAGGTCAGTAACTTACCAACTCTGATGTGGTTGTCAGGATGGGCTCAGTCCTAAGACTGGATGAGATCCCAGATAGTAATTCCAGAAGGCAAAGTTTCTGCATCTTTTCTTTGGTGCCTGAGACTTTTAAAGGCCTTTTTAATAACATCTTCCCCCTTGCCCAACTACAAACAGCCAACCAGAAAGTGGTGCCTGATTAGATTCCAGACTGTCCATCAGATTAATCCTGATTGGGTTTTTGCCTATAACCAGTTGAATTGATTGAATCCAATATCATTCAGGAGAGTTTAAATGAGGGGAGGAGAGCCACAGACTCAACCATTGATTCACTCCAGGAACATTGATTGAGTTTTACTATTAGGGTGTGTTATAGCCAAGGGTGTGAGACAAGGAAGAAATTGTTTCCAGATATTGGATGGGAAATTAGAAAACATCAGTTTGGGAGGGTATTTGGTCAAAATAATAAAAATGTTCCAGAATTAAAACAGCTTCAAATAGATATTAAGAAGAGGTGGCAAGAATACAGAGAAGAACTATACAAAAAAGATCTTCATGACCCAGATAACTACAATGGTGCGATCACTCACCTAGGGCCAGACATCCTGGAATGCGAAGTCAAGTAGGCCTTAGGAAGCATCACTATGAACAAAGCTAGAGGAGGTGATGGAATTCCAGTTGAACTATTTCAAATCATAAAAGATGATGCTGTGAAAGTGCTGCACTCAACATGCCAGCAAATTTGGAAAACTCAGCAGTGGCCACAGGATGGGAAAAGGTCAGTTTCCATTCCAATCCCAAAGAAAGGCAATGCCAAAGAATGTTCAAACTACTGCACAATTGCACTCATCTCACATGCTAGCAAAGTAATCCTCAAAATTCTCCAAGCCAGGTTTCAACAGTATGTGAACTGTGAACTTCCAGATGTTCAAGCTGGATTTAGAAAAGGCAGAGGAAGCACAGATCAGATTGCCAACATCCACTGGATCATCAAAAAAACAAGAGTTCCAAAAAACATCTGCTTCTGCTTTATCGACTATGCCAAAGCCTTTGACTGTGTGGATCACAACAAACTGGAAAATTCTTAAAGAGATGGGAATACCAGACCACCTGTCCTGCCTCCTGAGAAATTTGTATGGCAGTCAAGAAGCAACAGTTAGAACTGGACATGGAACAACAGACTAGTTCCAAATTGGGAAAGGAGTACATCAAGGCTGTATATTATCACCCTGCTTATTTAACTTACATGCAGAGTACATCACGTGAAATGCAGAGCTGGATGAAGCACAAGCTGGAATCAAGATTGCCGGGAGAAATATCAATAACCTCAGATATGCAGATGACACCATTCTTATGGCAGAAAGCGAAGAAACACTAAAAAGCCTCTTGATGAAAGTGAAAGAGGAGAGTGAAAAAGCTGGCTTAAAACTCAACATTCAGAAAACTAAGATCATGGCATCCAGTCCCATCACTTCATGGCAAATAGATGGGGAAATAATGGAAACATTGAGAGACTATTTTTGGGGGCTTCAAAATCACTGCAGATGGTGACTGCATCATGAAATTAAAAGATGATTGCTTCTTGGAAGAAAGGCCATGACCAGCCTAGACAGCATATCAAAAAGGAGAGACATTGCTTTGCCAACAAAGGTCTGTCTAGTCAAAGCTATGGTTTTTCCTAGTCATGTACGGATGTGAGAGTTGGACTATGAATAAAACTGAGCACTGAAGAATTAATGCTTTTTAACTGTGGTGTTGGAGAAGACTCTTGAGAGTCCCTTGGACTGCAAGGAGATCCAATCAGTCAATCTTAAAGGAAATCATCCCTGAATATTCATTGGAAGGACTGATGCTGAAGCTGAAACTTCAGAATTTTAGCTACCTGATTCGAAGAACTGACTCATTGGAAAATACCCTGATGCTGGGAAAGATTGAAGACAGGAGAGGAAGGGGACAACAGAGGATGACATGATTGGATGGCATCACCGACTCAATGGACATGAGTTTGAATAGGTTCCAGGAGTTGGTGATGGATAGGGAAGCCCAGCGTGCTGCAGTCCATGGGGTCGCAAAGAGATGGACATGACTGAGCGACTGAACTGAACTGAATCATTCCCAAAGAAAGCATCATAAACTTATCTATATCAAGTTGTCACTTAGGTGTGGTATCAGAAACACAGCAGATCATGAGGCTATTCAGGGAGCAAGAGTAATGCAACTGGTGATGTGCTTGGTTAAGTGGTGATATGCGGGGTTAAGTCATGGTAGCATTTGCCTATAAAGCCATCTGGTCCTGGACTTCTGTTTTTTGGACGCTTTAAAGCCACAGTTTCAATTATAGTACTTATGATTTGGCTGTTTATATTTTCCATTTCTATCTTTGTGTAGTCTTGGATGGTTGTACCTTTCTAAGAATTTGTCCATTTCTTCTAGGTTGTCCATTTTATTGGCTTATAGTTGCTTTCAGGAGTCTCTTAATTCTGTCCATTTCTGTGGTGTCAGTTGTAACTTCTACTTTATCATTTCTAATTTCATAGATTTGAGTCCTATTGGCTTTTTTCTTGATGAATCTGGCTAAATAAAGGTTTATCAGTTTTTCAAAAAATCAGCTTTTAGTTTCATTGATCTCTTTTATTGTTTTCTTCATCTCCGTTTCGTTTATTTGTGATCTGATATGATCTTTATCTGATTTTTACTTCTACTAACTTTGGGGTTTGCTTGTTCTTCTCTTTCTAGTTGCTTCAAGTTTAAGGTAAGGTTGTTTATTTGACATTTGTCTTGTTTCCTCAGGTTAGGTTGTGTTGCTATAAATGTGTCTCTTAGAACTGCTCTTGCTACATTGCATTGCTTTAGATCATTGTGATTTAAAGGTCATTGTCTCTAGGTTTTTTTTAAGTATCCTCTCTGATTTTTTTGGTGATCAATTGGTTGTTTTGTAATGTATTGTTTAGTCTCTACGTGTTTGTGCTTCTTTTTTTTTTTTTTTTCCGTTTTCCCCTGTATTTGATTTCTAATATCATTGCAATATGATCTTAAAAGATGCTTAATATGATTTCAATTTTCTTCAGTTAACCAAGGCTTGATTTGTGCCCAAAGATGTTATCTATCCTGAAGAATGTTCCATATGAACTTGAGAAGAAACTGTATTCTGTTGCTTTTGGAGGGAATGTTCCACAAATTTCAAGTTCGTCTTGTCTAATGTGCCATTTAAGGCATGTGTTTCCTTATTGATTTTCTCCCTGGATGATCTGTCCATTGTTATCTGTCCGCTGTTAAAGTTCCCACTATTATTGTATTGCTGTTTATATCCTCTTTTATGGCTCTTAGTCTTTGCCTTATATATTGAGGTACTCCCATTTTTGGTGCATATATATTTGCAATTGTTATACCTTCTTCTTAGGTTGATCGCTTATCATTATGTAGTGTCCTTCCTTGTTCTTGTAACAGTCTTTATTCTCTGATGTGAGTATCATTACTGTGGCTTAAAAAAAGCCTGTTGCATAGTCTAATTCTATCCCCTTACTTTCTAGTCTGTATTTGTCCCTAGGTCTGAAGTGGATCTCTTGTAGACAGCATATATATGGGCCCTGTTTTTGTATTCATTCAGCCAATCTATGTCTTTTGATTGGAGAATTGAATCCATTTATATGTAAAGTAATTATTGGTATGTGTGTTCCTATTAACAATTTTTTAATTGTTTTTGATTTGTTTTTGTTGGATTTTTTTCTTCCCTTCCTCTTCTGTTTTCTGCTCTTGTGATTTGATTTGCTGCCTATCTTTAGTGTTGTGTTTGGATTGCTTTTTCTTTTTTTGTTTGTGTATCTTTTGTAGCTTTTTAGTTTGCAGGTCTCATGAGATTCTGAAGTCTATATATACAAGTTTGTTTTAAGTTATTGGTCCATTGCTTCTCGGCCTTTTGGCTAAGATCAAGTGTAAGTTACTGGTCCCTTTCTCACCTAGAGGAGTTCCTTTAGCATTTGTTTTGAACAGCTGGTTTGGTGCTGCTGAATTCTTTCAGCTTTTGCTTCAATGTAAAGCTTTTGGTTTCTCCATGAAATCTGTATGAAAGTCTTGATTAGAGCATTCTTGGTTGCAGGTTTTTCCCTTTCATCACTTGAAACATATGCCACTCCCTTCTGACCTGCAGAGTTTCTGCTAAAAATCAGCTGATAACCTTATGGTGATTCCTTTGTGTGCTGTTTGTTGCTTTTAATATCTTTTCTTTGTCTTTAATTTTTTTTTCAGTTTTACTAATATATGTTGCCACATTCTTCCTTGGTTTCCTACTGTATGGGACTCTGTGATTCCTGGACTTTAGTGAGTATTTCACTTCTCATGTTAGTGAAGTTTTCAGTTATAATCTCTTCAAATACTTTCTCAGGAACTTTCTCTTTTCCTTCCTCTACTGGGACCCCAATAATGCGAATGTTGGTCCATTTAATTAAGTCCCAGAGGTCAACATTGTCTTTGTCCTCTTTTCCTTTTATTCTTTTTTCTTTATTCTCTTCTGTGGCAGTGATTTCCACCTTTCTGTCTTCTAGCTTACTTATTCATACTTCTGCCTAAGTTACTCTTAGGTAACAGACTTCTTCTAGTGTATTTTTTCATTTCACTTATTACATTGTTATCTCAGTGTGTGCTTTAAATCTTTTAGCTCCTTGTTAAACATTTCTTGTTTCTTCTTGATCTATGCCTCCATTCTTTTTCTGAGATTTTGGGTCATCTTTACAATCATTACTGTACATTCTTTTTCAAGTTGACTATTGCCAACAAAGGTTCGTCTAGTCAAGGCTATGGTTTTTCCTGTGGTCATGTATGGATGTGAGAGTTGGACTGTGAAGAAGGCTGAGCACCGAAGAATTGATGCTTTTGAACTGTGGTATTGGAGAAGACTCTTGAGAGTCCCTTGGACTGCAAGGAGATCCAACCAGTCCATTCTGAAGGAGATCAGCCCTGGGATTTCTTTGGAAGGAATGATGCTGAAGCTGAAACTCCAGTACTTTGGCCACCTCATTCGAAGAGTTGACTCATTGGAAAAGACTCTGATGCTGGGAGGGATTGGGGGCAAGAGGAGAAGGGGATGACAGAGGATGAGATGGCTGGATGGCATCACCGACTTGTTGGACGTGAGTCTGAGTGAACTCCGGGAGTTGGTGATGGACAGGGAGGCCTGGCGTGCTGTGATTCATGAGGTTGAAAAGAGTCGGACACGACTGAGTGACTGATCTGATCTCCTCTTCATTTAGTTCCTCTTGTGAGTTTTATTTTGTAACTTCATTTGCAGTATATTTCTCTGTTGTTTCATTTTGTTTAACTTTCTGTGTTCATGGTCTCCTTTCTGAAAACTGTGGGATTGTAGTTCCTCTTGCTTATGGTGTCTGCCTCTTCAAGGGTGAGGTTGGTCCAGGGACTTCTGCAGGGAGGTGGGGGAGGACTGATTCTTGCCCTCTGGTAGGTGAAGTTGGATCTCTTTCCTCTGATGTGAAGGACCATGTGAAGGACCATGTTTTGAGGTAGCTGTGAGCTCATGTCTTTAGGCTGCTTGTTTGCTGATGGGTGGGGCTGTGTTCCCATCTTTCTGGTTGTTTGGCTTGAGGTATTCCAGCTCTCCTTGTTGTTCAGTCACTAAGTCCTGTCTGACTCTTTGAGATCACATGGACTGCAGTATGCCAGGTTTCTCTGTCCTTCACTATATCCCAGAGTTTGCTCAAACACATGTCCATTGAATCTGGGATGCCATCCAACCATCTCATCCTCTGTTACCCGCTTCTCCTGTCCTCAATCTTTCCCAGCATAGGTGTCTTTTCCAATGAGCTGGCTCTTCACATGAGGTGGCCAAAGTATTGAATCTTGAGCTTCCACATCAGTCCCTCCAATGAATATTAAGAGTTGATTTCCTTTAGGATTGACTGGTTTGATCTCCTTGCTGTCCAAGGGACTCTCTAGTCTTCTCCAGCACCACAGTTTGAAAGCATCAATTCTTTGGTGCTCAGCCTTCCTTATGGTTCAACTCTCACATCTGTACATGACTACTGAAAAAACCATGGCTTTGAATAGACACTAGACAGACCTTTGTTGACAAAGTGATGTCTCTGCTTTTTAATATGCTGTCTCAATCTGTTATAGCTTTTCTTCCAAGGAGCAAGTGTGTTTTAATTTCATGGCTGCAGTCATCGACTTCAGTGATTTTGGAGCCCAAGAAAAGAAAATTTGTCACTGTTTTTACTTTTTCACCATCTATTTGCCATGAAGTAATGGAATCAGATGCCATGATGTTAGTTTTTTGAATGCTGAATTTTAAGCCAGCTTTTTCACTCTCTTCTTTTACCTTCATCAAGAGGCTCTTTAGTTGTTCTTCACATTCTGCCATTAGGGTGGTATTATTTGCATATCTGAAGTTGTTGATATTTCTCCTGGCAATCATGACTCCAGCTTGTGATTCATCCAGCCTGGCATTTTGCATGATGTACTCTGCATATAAGTTAAATAAGCAGGGCCCTCTTATACAGTCTTGACATACTCCTTTCCAAATTTTGAGCCAGTCCATTGTTACAGTCTATTGGGTGGGGCCAAGGCTTGGGGCCAAAATGGGGACCTCTGGGAGAGCTCATGCCAACTGATACTCTCTGGGTCCTCCGCTGCCTGTGTTCTTGTCCCCACAGTGAGCTACTGACAACCTGTACTCACCCAGCAGATCTCCAAGTGCCCTAGTTAGGTCTACCCTGATTCTTATGGAGGTATTACTATGTGCTGTGTCACAGTTCTTGTGAGTTCTTATGTGCATCCCCCAAGAGAGGAGAATCAGTTTCTCCAAGCCCTGTTGTGCTCCTGCACTCAGGTGCCACTGGCACTCAAAGCCAAATGTTCTGCCAGTAAGAACTCTTGATTCTTGTCCCTCATATTGTCTTGGAGGGCTTTTTTTTTTTTTTTTTTTTTAATGTGGCAATGTCACTGTGTAGACTGTGTGGGTTTAATATTTTTTCGTGCAAAAGCTGTTTTTAGTATGTATATCTGCCTCCTCTTTCCTCTGTGTATGAAGGCCATTATCCTATTGAAAAGAAGTGTGACTGAGGTCATGGTGACCTGAGCCTGCACTGGATATTAAGCAGAACTGCCCCCTTGCTCTGGGGTTGTCACTGCCCTGTCAGGGGCAGAGTTTGCTCTCTAGTTGTTTGAGTTCACTTCAGTTCAGTTCAGTTCAGTCACTCAGTCGGGTCTGACTCTTTGCAACCCCATGAATCGCAGCACACCAGGCCTCCCTGTCCATCACCATCTCCCGGAGTTCACTCAAACTCACGTCCATCAAGTCAGTGATGCCATCCAGCCATCTCATCCTGTCGTCCCCTTCTCCTCCTGCCCCCAATCCCTCCCAGCATCAGAGTCTTTTCCAATGAGTTAACTCTTCGCATGAGGTGGCCAAAGTACTGGAGTTTCAGCTTTAGCATCATTCCTTCCAAAGAAAGCCCAGGGCTGATCTCCTTTAGAATTGACTGGTTGGATCTCCTTGCAGTCCAAGGGACTCTCAAGAGTCTTCTCCAACACCACAGTTCAAAAGCATCAATTCTTCGGTGCTCAGCTTTCTTCAAAGTCCAACTCTCGCATCCATACATGACTACTGGAAAAACCATAGCCTTGACTAGATGGACCTTTGTTGACAAAGCAATGTCTCTGCTTTTCAATATGCTATCTAGTTTGGTCATAACTTTTCTTCCAAGGAGTAAGCGTCTTTTAATTTCATGGCTGTAATCACCATCTGCTGTGATTTTGGAGCCCCCCAAAATAAAGTCTGACACTGTTTCCACTGTTTCCCCATCTATTTCCCATGAAGTGATGTTTGAGTAGAGACCCTCAGATCTTCTTCTGAGCTGTGTTTGTGATCTGCTGTGTGAGTTAGGTGTGACTGGAGCACTCCCACTGAGAGGGAAGCCACCACGTCTTCCTCCTCTGGAGCTGTTTACCTGTGAGTGTACTCTGCTGCATCACTTTTCATCCATTGGCTAACTCAGAAATTACACTGCTATTGGAACAGCTTTCAGCCCCACCTTAATTAGGGGAATGCTGGCAACTGGTCCTGGTGTATCTCAGGTGTTGTTTTCACCAAGCCACCTGCTTAAAGTCAGGTCCCAGAACTTCAGGAATCATTCACCTGAATCATCCCCCTACTGTGGGAGCTAAGGTGGCAGCTGTGATTCTGTCCTGGGCCAATCCCAATGGGTATGTGCCGAAAGCCTACAGCTGCTAAAGCTAGACCTGTCTCAGCTACAGGAGTGCTCATTCATTCTGATGTTCCACAGGCACTGAGTTTACAAAGCTGGCAACTGGGGTGTAAATCCATGAATAACATCACAAGGAGAGGTTTCAGCTCTTCTTCCTTTGTTGCACAACTCCTGGGGCTCAGCTGTGGCTTCAGCCCCACCTCTCTGTGTCGTCCTCCCACCGGTGTCTGCTGCAGAGGCTGATGGAGCAGTTGTCCACGTGTACTTCCCAGGTGGGCAGGGGCACACCTACAGCAGACATGCCCTCAGGCTGGGGCAGGAAGCACTGCGGCGTGGACCGTCAGTGTACATCTCACTCTGTCCTGCCTGCCACAGATGTGCTTCTGCACTATCCTCTGAGCCTCCGAGGCTCCCCTCCTGTCCTAGCTGGTCTCCCAACCATCGAGGGGTCTTTCCCAGGTGTGGGACCCTCTCCTCTCCTTCCACTCCTTCATCCCATGGATGTAGGTCCCATTCTGTTTTCTCTTTTCTTTTATCTTTCTTTCATCCTACCTGCTTGCCAGGGTATCTTTCTAGTTCTTTTAAGTTCTCAAGGTATTCTACTAGTGTTCAACAGGTGCTCTGTGAGAACTGTTTTATTTGCAGATGTATTCTTGATGTACTTGTGGGGAGAGGTGTGCTCCATATCCCCTTATTCTGCCACTTTGATTCCACATCGAAAGGTTTTAGAGGCCTTTTAATTTGGTTAATGGCTGCTACTTCTGCTAAGTCACTTCAGTCGTGTCCGACTCTGTGTGACCCCATAGACGGCAGCCCACCAGGCTCCCCTGTCCCTGGGATTCTCCAAGCAAGAACACTGGAGTGGGTTGCCATTTCCTTCTCCAATGCATGAAAGTGAAAAGTGAAAGTGAAGTCACTCAGTTGTGTCCAACTCTTAGCGACCCCATGGACCGCAGCCTACCAGGCTCCTCCGTCCATGGGATTTTCCAGGCAAGAGTACTGGAGTGGGGTGCCATTGCCTTCTCCGTGGTTAATGGCTAGCCTATTATTATTTGTCTCACTTGACTGTTTCCCCACTTTCTCTTATTTTCTTTTTCTTTTTTTATTAGAATTACTTCACTGTGGTTTATTAAATAATAGTCACTCCCAATGAACAAACAGGATTTATTAGGCATTTAATTTTCATACAGTTTTCAAGGACAGTGCTGGTGAAACCCCAACAGCCTAGGAGGCAGTTCCTGAGATCTAAAATCTACTCTGCACTTCTCCTTGGATTACTACACAACCTCTGGTAACAGCCTGAATGGTTTTCAAATATGTTCCAAAAGCATCTTTACAGGCTCCCAGAAATAGTTAGTTCCTTTACCTATCAGTTATCATCCAGAGTCTACTATGACCTCAAAAGACAGGGACCTCCTCTCCTCCTGCTATCTTCCCATTTACTCACTGGTAGAAAATAAACCATTGAAAACCAAAAATAAAGAAAAAATCAAGAAAAACTTCCTTTTAAAACTCATGTCATTTTATATAATAGTTGTAGTCAGTTATGAGAGAAAGGAGATAGAGGACAAAGAAAAAAGACAAAGCCACCAACCATACAATGACACTCAAGTAAGAGGAGCATAAAAATGACATAGGTAATGGCAGAATCTTTGCAATAGCTGGTAGCATTAAAAGCATGGTCACTGAATATATTTGAAATTTACATTTCACCCTGAAGATCAGAGTCTGGATCAATTCTCTTTGATCTACAGATCAAATTCTCTTGTCAATTCTCTTATCTGCCCCTGCATCCACCCTCAAAGGACCTAGCTTCAAAGCCTTACTGAATGAAAACAAAATCAAGTGCCCTCTGGCACTTCTTCTAGTGTTCAGACTCCTGCCAAACTAAGCTTGTGTATGTGTGTGTGTGTGTGTGTGTGTGTGTGTTAGTCACTCAATCATGTCTAACTCTTTGCGACCCATGAACTATAGCCCACCAAACTTCTCTATCCATGGAATTCTCCAGGCAAGAATAATGGAGTGAGTTGCCATTCCCTTCTCCAGGGGATCTTCCCAACCCAGGGATTAAACTCTGGGTTCAATAGGAAAACAACCCTTCGGTAGGAAACATGTTCAGTAGTTCAAAGAGCATTTGGGGAAAGAAGAGTTGACTATCAACCATCTCTGACTAGCCCTTAGGCCTAAAAAAATTGCTTTGGACAAGATTTCCTCATATTTCCAAATAGCAAAACTGCCAAGAAACAAGGCGGATAAGAAAATTATGTGGTAGATAAGATTGGAAACAATTTCATAACATAAAACAACATTAATTAAAAATTTTTTTTTCAATTTTAATTGTTTAAAACAATGATATTGCTCCTCCCTGGTAGTTCCTTATTTTGCTTATTATAGTTTTACAATTTATTTCATACTGCAATAACAACCAGAGAAGGCAATGGCAAGCCACTCCAGTACTTTTGCCTGGAAAATCCCATGGACAGAGGAGCCTGGTAGGCTGCAGTCCATGGGGTCGCTAAGAGTCGAGCACGATTGAGAGACTTCACTTTCACTTTTCACTTTCACGAATTGGAGAAGGAAATGGCAAGCCACTCCAGTGTTCTTGCCTGGAGAATCCCAGGGACAGAGGAGCCTAGTGGGCTTCGGTCTGTGGGGTCGCACAGAGTCGGACACGACTGAAGCGACTTAGCAGCAGCAGCAACAGCACAATAACAACAAAATGCTATGCTTTTAGTGGTTCTGATTCTCATTAACTCATCTTCATTGGGCAAAAAGTAAACTACACAACAATCTAAATGGCAATTCTTATCAGTGTTTAATCTTAATTTGACTCAAGGAAATTCAAATTCCATTAGAAATGGAAATGATTCCACCACTTGCTATTAGTATTATTTTTAACAAACTATCATAAATTGTATACAAGCTAAAAAATGCATACTGTGAGAAAATCCTGCTCAAATTTGTACTCTCCACCTCCCGGGTCACAAAAGACAGTGTGGAGACTGGAGACATTTTTATCTCTGTCCATTTGAATAAAAGCAGGCATGTTATGAGTGGGAAAGCATATGAAGTCAGATTGCCTTTGTGTCCACATGGAGTCAGGTCCTTCAACTTCAGGTGCCATCCCAAATCCCCGTGGACCCATAAGCCACACTGGAGGTCAGGTACGTCCCAATGCTTTTAGGAATTTCCACTTCTTACTCTTCTTCTTCAGCAATGATGTCTTTGGGTTCTAAATAAAGAAACCCTGGTCAAGCTGGGTCACATCAATATCCAAGCCAAACCAAGAAAAAAGCAGCCGCTTCTTCCTGAGTTGACGCGCTGAAGTGAGGCCAAGGCAGCCCCCCTCTGAGAGCCGGTCCGGTCCCCACTTACGTCCTACTTGAAGGGGAGGCCCAGGCCGAGGCCCCGACGACAGGAGCTGAAGCGCTGCTCGCCCTGAGCCGCCCATCGGGGCCACCGGACACCGACTCCCCGGCGACCAAGTGGAGGTGGCGGCGGCCCTACCCTGGCGCCAAGCAGAGCCGGTCCATCCACAGCGGCCTCCACTGCCACCTGAGCCAGCCTCTCAGTGCCCGTCGCCTCCTTGCCAACTCCATGGCAGACCAGCTGGAGCGGAACAACTTCTGCAGGCCACCTTTCCCCTCCTCTTATTTTCTGATTAAATTCATCATTGAGACTCAGGGAACGCCTAGGAGGCTAAATGTTTTCTACAAATAAGAGGCAAAAGGAGAACATGGGGGTATCTGCCCAGGGAAGGACCTATAGGTTCCTGCATAGTTACACTTTGATGTATAATTTACTGTTCAAATGTATTGAGCACAGTGCTATTTCTTCCCTATTCACTTTATGTTATTGGTAGACAACTAATGTTGAATTTCCTCAAATTAGCATTGCAGTAGGAAATAACATTTGGGTATAGGTGACTCAGACGTTAAAGAACCACCTGTAATGTGGGAGACCTGGGTTGAATCCCTGGGTTGTGAAGATCCCCTGGAGAAGGGAATGGCTACCACTCCAGTATTCTGGCCTGGAGAATTCCATGGACAGAGGAGCCTCAGGGGCTACAGTCCACGGGGTCACAAAGAGTGGGACACAACTCTTTTGTA
Organism: Bos indicus; assembly: GCF_029378745.1. Taxonomy (NCBI): domain Eukaryota; kingdom Metazoa; phylum Chordata; class Mammalia; order Artiodactyla; family Bovidae; genus Bos; species Bos indicus. The sequence continues at coordinate 55,427,488 of NC_091775.1, read as the reverse complement.
AACTGATGTTAATTATTTTTATGCACCCAAGTTAGATGCATTTAGTTTCACACCAGGCTTTTTGTTCAGTTGTGGAAATCACAGAACGATAGAGACAGAATCCCTGCCTTTTGTGGGACCATCTCTAACAGGAAAATTTGACATAAAAGAAAAAATTGTAATGCATTCTCTTATTTTTGAACCTTTTATTTTGTGTTGGAGTATAGCCAATTAACAAATGTGATAGTTTCAGGTGACCAGGGAAGGGACTCAGCCATATATATACATGATCCATTCTTCCCTAAACCTGTGAAAGAGTCAATTTCTAGGCAGGTTGATAAGAAGACAGGGGTCCCTAAGGAGGAAAAAGGGGTCTGGGGTTCTCAAGGAGGAGGAAAGGACAAATGGTTTTTTTTTTTTTTTTCTTTTCTCTCTCTCTACATTCCTTAGTCTTAGTCACATAAAATATTGTTTTTCTTTAAGCCCAGAACTGATGATTAGACAACAAACAACTCAGTTTAAACTCTGAACTAGGAATTATATAACAACAATGTATCCTGCTTGAGGACAGTTTCTTCTTCCTGAAAACCTTCTGAGGAATCCTGATATCTTAAAATGTATATTATGGGAGTGGGTCTGGTAGGACCTTTCTATTGTTAAGGTCTAATCCTGTTATCCTAAAATGTATGTTGTGGGAGTGGGTCTAGTAAAGTTTTTACAATCTTGAGACATTCTTTTGATTTATTCTAATAAATGATTTAAAAAGTATATAACTCCCTTGCTAACACTAGCCAGGGGGCACTCTCCGCCCACTTCTGATGTCTATGTCAGAAACCTTCTCTGTCCCTTTTCTCTGTAAAAAAACTTCTGTCACACTAGAGCCCTGAGTGATCAAGCCTGGTCCCTGGTCCTGAAGCTAAATCTTCTTCGGAGATCACGAATCCATCGTTAATTGTAAGTTATCTTGGGGGCTCATCTTGGGGGCTCATCTGGAATCTTCAAGACAAGTAAGAACACTCAGAGCACTAGCCTCTCTGCTTTCTCAGTATACATGTTTTCTGCTTTACTTTACTAACTCTTCAGTGTAGTTGTGTGAATGAATGACACGCCCTGCATGAAGCAAGTGATGAGTCCTGCTCTGTGGTTTTGTGGTGCCTCATAATGACTGAAGGCAGCCCCCCAAAAGGGAGCCTTATCAGGGGTTTATACCAACCTGCCAATGCCAAGAGACACCCAAGGTCCTGTGAGGGGAGCAACCAGAAATGGGCAAATCGTGTGGGCCAAACTCCTTTCTTGGTCGGTTTTTCCTGGTCTCTGACCATTTCATGATTGCTTGGGAAATTAGAACTACTAACCTAATCTGTTGGATCATAGACTTTCAATGGACTTGTGATTCATGCTGTTACTATGTACTTTTACTTAGACTCCAAGCGTGGTAGTCACAGGAACCCAGACTTGCTAGGAGCATGTTTAGGAACTAAGTGGAAATAGTGAGTCCTTGTTGTAGCTGTGCCTCCAAACTATATGGATGGAAGTGCTGCTAGTGAGCATGAGGTTTGTAAGAACATAGGTCAGGAATCCCAGTTTGGGAGTACAGTGGGCTTCTTCCTTTGGTAGTACTAGATCTTAGCAGACTAGATAAAGCTCTCCAGTGGCTTACTGATGTGGCATTGATTCATCACTTCTACTGCAATGAGGATTGTACTCAGGAATGTGAACGGGCACACATAAGACAGATGCTTCCCCTAGTAGTACTATCTTGGGAAACATTCCGGGAAACTACTATGTCAAGTCATAGAAAGGCGGTGGTGGTATGGAACTAGAAATCAATTTGGGATGCCATCAGGTCTATCCCTGGTGCATCTCCACCCCGCCTTGGTGGTAGAACCAGGAGGGACAAGTAAGGCGCCTGCATTGGTAAGGGACAAACTAAGTCTGGCCAGGGAAGGGGAGCTTGGGTGGAAAGTCTGTCTACACTCCCATCTAGAGCAGGGAGGGACACCTCCGATGGAAGGAAACAAAGGTACTGGTCATCATTTTTTTATCTCTTACAGACGGGAGCTACTTAAAGTTCCAGACTCATACCCTTGGATTGTGTCCTGAAAAACTGGGTTAAGTCTAACCCTCAGAGTTTAAAGACGACGCACCTGACTTTCTTTTGCAAAACTGCATGGCTACAGTATCTGTTGGAGGGCAGCAGGCAATGGTCGGTTGAAGGGTCTCTTAATTACAAGACTGTTGGTTTTTTAGAAGATAAGGGAAATGGATAGAAGTGCCATATGTGTTACTCTTTTTCTTTTTGTGAGATATGCCAGACTTATGTCTTAAGGCTATGATTTGAGTGTAAAGCCTTCAGCTCCCTCCTGTTCTCTTACTCTGCCTCTGCCTCTGCCTCTGTATCCGGGGCTCACAACTGAGCAGGCTGAGGGTCAAGGAATCCCTCCAGGAAGGGTTGCCTCAGTCTCGATAGAAGTTCAAACAACCCCAGTTCCAATGCAGCCTCAGACTACTTTGGTTTCAGTAGGAACTCAGACAGTCAAAGTAGAGGAGACACAGACAACCAAAATAACGATGAGACAGAGGATGAGAAAGAGGATGAGGATGAGAAAAAGCAGGTTTCTCTAATCTATCCCTGGGAACATATGTGAAGGGTAGCTAGAGGGGCTGAGGAATAGCCACACAACTTACTGCCTCTTCAGGAGGCCCCCACTGGGGAAAATAACCAATCCTTAAAAATCCATAAGCCCTTTTCTTACCCAGAGGTACAATAGATAAAGAGAGATCTGGGAGACTATCTAGAGGATCCAGAAAAGTACATAGAAGCCGTTATGGGACTAACTTTACTTTATGAGCTTACTTGGAGAGATGTAATATATGTCTTGGGACAGATACTGACTCCTGACACAAAAGCTTGAGTTTTGGGAGAAGCTACCACTTTTGGAGATGAATGGCTTCAGCGTGAGGCAAGGGGACAGAGGGAACATGAAATAACCCTTGTTCCTACTGGGAGTCAAGCGGTTCCCATAGCAGAGTCAGATTGGGATTATCACAAAGAGAAAGGGATATGGGAGCAGACCCACTTCTTCAATTGCATAATTGAAGGGCTTAAGAGAGCTGGAACTAAGCCTCTAAATTATGCTAAGTTGGCTGACATAGAACAAAGAGAGAGGGAAGTTCCAGGCAGATTCCTAGAGGGACTTCCGGAAGGCCTTCAAAAGTTCACTAATAATTCTCCTGAGAGTGCAGAGAGAGAGACAGTCTTAAAAGATAAATTTCTCACTCATTAAGCTCCAGATATCAGCTGTAAGTTACAAAAACAGGTGTTTGGGTCAAATCAGTCTTTAGAAAAACTGTTGCAGCTGGCTCAGACAGTATATTACAGTAGAGAATATGAGGAGGAAAAATGACAACAGAAAAGAACCACTAGAGCCTGGGCCTCTGTGACGGCTGTGAAAACTGCTATGAATCAGCCTGAAGAGAAAAATGCCCAGAGGAACCCAGGTGAAAAGGGACAGGCTTGCTATTACTGTGGAAAGGAGGGGCATCTCAGGTGAAGTTGCTCTCAGGTGTCTAAGATGCCCCCAGCTCCCTGTCCTGTCTGTAAAGGACCACAGTGGAGGAGAGACTATCCCCAGAGGTGTCAGGCTCTCAATATGATCAGGGCTGAAGGCACCCGGGAATCCCCACACAACGTCCCATCCTAATAACACCTGAGGAGCCCCCTGGGTATTAATAACTGTGGGAGGCCGATCAGTCGGTTTTCTTTGGGGCACTGGGGCAAACTTGCTCTGTGCTCACTGAAACCCCTGGTCCACTTTCCTTTTGATCCACTACTATAATTGGACTGTCAGTTCAGTTCAGTTCAGTTCAGTCGCTCAGTCATGACCGACTCTTTGCGACCCCATGAATCGCAGATGCCAGGTTTCCCTGCCCATCACCAACTCCCAGATTTCACCCAAACTCATGTCCATCGAGTTGATGATGCCATCCAGCCATATTATCCTCCGTCGTCCCCTTCTTCTCCTGCCCCCAATCCCTCCAAGCATCAGGGTCTTTTCCAATGAGTCAACTCTTTGCATGAGGTGGCCAAAGTATTGGAGTTTCAGCTTCAGCATCAGTCCTTCCAATGAACACCAACGACTGATCTCCTTTAGGATGGACTCGTTAGATCTCCTTGCAGTTCAAGGACTCTCAAGAGTCTTCTCCAACACCACAGTTCAAAAGCATCAATTCTTCGGCACTCAGCTTTCTTCACAGTCCAACTCTCACATCCATACATGACCACAGGAAAAACCATAGCCTTGACTAGACAGACCTTTGTTGGCAAAGTAATGTCTCTGCTTTTCAATATGCTATCTAGGTTGATCATAACTTTCCTTCCAAGGAGTAAGCATCTTTTAATTTCATGGCTGCAGTCACCATCTGCAGTGATTTTGGAGCCCCCCGAAATAAAGTCTGACACTGTTTCCACTGTTTCCCCATCTATTGCCCATGAAGTGATGGGACCAGATGCCATGATCTTAGTTTTCTGACTATTGAGCTTTAAGCCAACTTTTTCACTCTCCTCTTTCACTTTCTTCAAGAGGCTCTTTAGTTCTTCTTCACTTTCTGCCATGAAAGTGGTATCATCTGTATATCTGAGGTTATTGATATTTCTCCCGGCAATCTTGATTCCAGCTTGTACTTAATCCAGCCCAAAGTTTCTCATGATGTACTCTGCATAAAAGTTAAATAAGCAGGGTGACAATATACAGCCTTGATGTACTCCTTTTCCTATTTGGAACCAGTCTGTTCTATGTCCACTTCTAACTGTTGTTTCCTGACCTGCATACATATTTCTCAAGAGGCAGGTCAGGTGGTCTGGTATTCCCATCTCTTTCAGAATTTTTCATAGATTTTGTGATTCACACAGTCAAAGGCTTTGGCATAGTCAATAAAGCAGAAATAGATATTTTTCTGGAACTCTCTTGGTTTTTCAATGATCCAGAGGATGTTGGCAATTTTATTTCTGGTTCCTCTGCCTTTTTTGAAACCAGCTTGAACATCTGGAAGTTCATGGTTCACGTATTGCTGAAGCCTGGCTTGGAGAATTTTGAGCATTACTTTACTAGCGTGTGAGATGAGTGCAATTGTGCGGTCGTTTGAGCATTCTTTGGCATTGCCTTTCTTTGGGATTGGAATAAAAACTGACCTTTTCCAGCCCTGTGGCCACTGCTGAGCTTTCCAAATTTGCTCACATATTGAGTGCAGCATCCTCTTAGAATTTGAAATAGCTCAACTGGAATTCCATCACCTCCGTTAGCTTTGTTCGTAGTGATACTTCCTAAGGCCCACTTGACTTCGCATTCCAGGATGTCTGACTCTAGGTGAGTGATCACACCATTGTGATTATCTGGGTCATGAAGATCTTTTTGTACAGTTTTTCTGTGTATTCTTGCCACCTCTTCTTAATATCTTCTGCTTCTGTTAGGTTCATACCATTTCTGTCCTTTATCGAGCCCATCTTTGCATGAAATGTTCCCTTGGTATCTCTAATTTTCTTGAAGAGATCTCTGGCCTTTCCTATTCTATTATTTTCCTTTATTTCTTTGCACTGATCACTGAGGAAGGCTTTCTTATCTCTCCTTGCTATTCTTTGGAACTCTGCATTCAGATGCTTATACCTTTCCTTTTCTCCTCTGCTTTTTGCTTCTCTTCTTTTCACAGCTATTTGTAAGGCCTCCACAGACAGCCATTTTGCTTTTTTGTATTTCTTATTCTTGGGGATGGTCTTGATCCCTGTTTCCTGTACAATGTCATGAACCTCTGTCCATAGTTCATCAGGCAGTCTGTCTATCAGATCTAGTCCCTTAAATCTATTTCTCACTTACACTGTATAATCGTAAGGGATTTGATTTAGGTAATACCTGAATGGTCTAGTGGTTTTCGCTACTTTCTTCAATTTAAGTCTAAATCTGGCACTAAGGTGTTCATGATCTGAGGCACAGTCAGCTCCAGGTCTTGTTTTTGCTGACTATTTAGAACTTCTCCATCTTTGGCTGCAAAGAATATAATCAGTCTGATTCCGGTGTTGGCCATCTGGTAATGTCCAGGTGTAGAGTCTTCTCTTGTGTTGTTGGAAGAGTGTGTTTGCTATGACCAGTGTGTTCTCTTGGCAAAACTCTATTAGCCTTTGACCTGCTTCATTCTGTAGTCCAAGGCCAAATTTGCCTGTTACTCCAGGTGTTTTTTGATTTCCTACTTTTGCAATACAGTCCCCTAAAATGAAAAGGACATCTTTTTTGGGTGTTAGTTCTAAAAGATCTTGTAGGTCTTCATAGATACTTCTAAAAGGTCCTGTAGGTCTTCATAGAAGCATTCAACTTCAGCTTCTTCAGCATTACTGGTTGGGGCATGGACTTGGATTACCATGATATTGAATCCTTTGCCTTGGAAACAGAGATCATTCTGTGTTTTTTCAGATTGCATCCAACTACTGCATTTCGGACCCTTTTGTTGACTATGATGGCTACTCCATTTCTTCCAAGGGATTCCTGCCCACAGTAGTAGATACAATGGTCATCTGAGTTAAATTCACCCATTCCAGTCCATTTTAGTTCACTGATTCTTAGAATGTTGACGTTTACTCTTGCCATCTCCTGTTTGACCACTTCCAATTTGCCTTGATTCCTGGACGTAACATTCCAGGTTCCTATGCAATATTGCTCTTTACAGCATCTTTACAGCATTTGCTTCTGTCACCAGTCACATCCACAATTCGGTGTTGTGTTTGCTTTGGGTCCGTCCCTTCATTCTTTCTGGAGTTATTTCTCTACTGATATCCAGTAGCATATTTGGCACCTACTGACCTGGGGAGTTCATCTTTCAGTGTCCTATCTTTTTGCCTTTTCATACTGTTCATGAGGTTCTCAAGATAAGAATACTGAAGTGGTTTGCAATTCCCTTCTCCAGTGGACCACATTTTATCAGAACTCTCCACTATGACCCATCTCTCTTGGATAGCCCTACATGGCACAGCTAGTTTCATTGAGTTAGACAAGGCTGTGGTCCATGTGATCAGATTGGCTAGTTTTCTGTCTAGATTGTGGTTTCAGTCTGTCTGCCCTCTGATGCCCTCTCTGGTCTAGGCAGCCTTTAAGTAATAAGAATTCTAGATGGAGATGCCAGAGGTGGTACAGCTTGAGGAACTGCAAAGTAATTTGGACAATGTGATGACGTTCCTCCTGCTCTTAAAGTGCAGACAGGTTGACGTGGGAGAGATGGAGTCTCTGTATATTACTATTTGGCCCAAGAAAAGAGCTAACATGGCCAGATTGGGCTGATGCCAAACGCAATTCACTTCCACTTCCTGGATACAGTCCAGCTGCACTATACTTAGGATTTCACAATGTTTTCCATGGACATTGAAGCGATCTTCACCTTCTTACAGCACAGGTGTATGGAAGCTTTTCTCTGTTCCACCCACCTAATGAGGTAGGTGAGTCATCCGTTCATGGTACTTTCAATGAGGTGAAGTTCTGTGAGCACCTCCAACGTAGTCGAGGGCTGCTCTGTCCTTGACTTGTCCTCAGTCACTGGTGCCATTGATGTTCTTGAGGACACATGGACACTGGATCCAGACCACATTCTCCAGAAGTCTTGGCCAGTATTCCTTAAATCCGGGACTTGCAGTTTGCACCTCCTGTGGGGCAACAGCAGATGGGCAGTGATGTTTTGAGATCCACACTGAGTGAAACCACAATCTTAGAATTTAGGCCACAGTCTGACTTCCTACCTGAGCTTTTACCTCATATTCCTGATATCACCTGCAGCCTTGCCCTCTTCTTCCCTGTCTGCCTCAAATTCCTCCCTCTCCTTTTCCCCTCTATCCTTTCTGGTGTTCTACTTCTAGCACAATTAAAAATCACTAGAAGGATGTGTAGCATGTACCTTTAGGTTCTCTTGCATTTTAGGCACTCTTACACTGCTGGAGGGCTTTTCCCAAAGACAGTTCAGCAATGGCCAAGGTTTCTGAACTTTTTCATTGACATCATCAGAAGCCTCCGGCCCATCTTCTGGACATCTGCTCTCTGATCCCAGATCCCAGGTCTCTCCTCAGGATGTCGAGTAACCTACTAGGCTACCTGGATCAGACTCACCTGGGGCAATCTTTCTGGGCAAGCAGGACATCCGGCCCGTCCAGCACAGCTTGTAAGATCCCCATATGAGGTTTTTGCATCATGCCTCCCAGAGGCAGGAGGGCAAAGGGCCAAGTGTGCATCATGGCCTTCAAAGTCTGACTGTGTCTTCCACAGAAGGCCCCTATGAACAGTGCAGGGAAGAGCTCAATGAACAAATACTCCAGAACACTGATGACTGAGGCCACATGCCTCAGCGGGCTCATTGCCACCAGGTCCAGGAGTCTAGATGGTGTCCAGACAGTCATCCTGACTCTGCTCCAAAAGGAATCCAGTGGAAACTTTGAGGGAACAAGGCATCCTTCTCAGGTCCAGTAGAAGCATACTTCAGTCTATCTCTGCTCGCTTCAAAGGAAACTTCTCAGGGCCAAGGTCACTGCCCTGGCAGTGGTACAAGTGCCTGTTAGTCCCAATTACACTCTGGGCTCAGTGGGCACAAAGCCATAGCTCTACCACTATGGGCATTAGAGCAAGCACCTCATAAGAAGCAAGGAGGAAGAAGCCCAGCCACGATTCCATCCATCCCATCCACTGCTTTGTTTAATCATGTTCCACTGGGAGGTGGGGACCATGAGCTGAAGGCTAAGCTTCATCTTTTTGGGGGGAATATTTGTAATCCTTCACTTAGAGCCTTAAAACTATGGGAATAAGAGCTTCATGTGGCCCCAACACAGCTTTCATCCTCAGTTCCCACAATTCACTGCACTGGGAAAGGGTAAGAGATACCCCTAAAATGTATGCTACTTGTGTACAAATTGAATATTTTAAATTTCAAGAAATAAAATTCCAAACAGATGATTTTCACTAAAAAGAGCATCTTCTCTTTAACAAAATATTTACAAATGGTATGAACCAAGGCACCAATTAAAGCATTTGGGATTAAGTCAAAGCCACAGAAGAAGCAAAATAAAAACCTTAAATCAGCACATCAGAAAAGAAATAATTATTAATTTTTATTTATTTATCTATTTTTGGGGGGCCATGTGGCATGCAGGATCTTAGTTTCTGGACCAGGGATTGAAACCACACCCCTTGCAGTGGAAATGCGGAGTCTTAATGGCTGGTCTCCCAGGGAAGTCTCAAGAAATGTTTTTTAAAAACTCTCCTTCCATCCTGAGGTGCATGCCACCATTCAAGACGAGTTGACCTTGGGTACAATGAGGGTATCCTTAGTTATGTCTGTAACTTACCAACTCTGATGTGGTTGGCAGGCTACTCAGACCTCAGACCTGATTGAGTACAAAGATGGTGACTCTGGAGCCTGAAGATTGTGCATCTCTCCTTTGGTAACTGATTCTTTTATAGAGCTTTTAAATCACATCTTCCTTCTTTCCATCTACTAACTGCTAATCAGAAAGTGATACCTGATTAGACTTTAGACTATCCTTTGGGTTAATCCAGATTGGATCTTTTTCAATCTTCAGAGGAATGGGTTGGATCAGATTTCATTCAGGAAAGATAAAAAATGAGGAAGAGTATTGGCTTCCCTGGTGGCTCAGAGGTTAAAGCATCTGCCTCCAATGCGGGAGACCCAGGTTTGATCCCTGGGTTCAACCCCTGGGTTGGGAAGATCCCCTGGAGAAGGAAATGGCAACCCACTTCAGTATTCTTACCTGGAGAATCCCACGGACGGAGGAGCTTGGTAGGCTACAGTCCACGGGGTCGCAAAGAGTCAGACTCAACTTAGTGACTTCACTTTCATTGGAGTCAAGGGTTTCCCTGATGGCTCAGTTGGTAAAGAGTCTGGTTTGATTCCTGAGTTGGAAAGATCTGAAGGGATGGGCTACCCACTCCAGTATTCTTGGGCTTCCCTTGTGGCTCAGCTGGTAAAGAATCTGTCTGCAATGTGGGAGACCTGGGTTCAATCCCTGGCTTGGGAAGATCCCCTAGAGAAGGGAACAGCTACCCACCCCAATATTCTGGCCTGGAGAATTCCATGGACTCCATGGGGTCTGAGCCACTTTTGCTTTCACTTGTATTAATATAAAATAGGTTTATATATCTCACTGGAGTCAAAGGCTGGTTCCTTGATTCATTCCACAAATACTGACTGGGTTTTACCAATACTGACAGTAACAGTGTGGGTAGGAGACAAGGAAGGAGTTATTGATTTGTGACAGTGAATAGGAAAAACAACACTTTAAAGCATCATTGTTTGGGGATCTGTGGCCAGGAAGAAATTACCCAAATGTCCCAGAATTAAAACCGCTTTGTGAAGACAGTAGTGTTGTGCTGAAAGGAAACAAAATACACCCATTTATCTATCCAAGGTTGCTTAGGTGTTGTGTATGACACATGGGGAGATCAGGAGCCTATTCAGGAAGCAAAAGGAAGTGCTTTGGGGAGATGTGATTGGTTTACCAATCTTAAGTCAAGACTTCTCTGAAGAAGATCAAGTGAAAATCACATTGAGAAAAAAGGGTGAGGGCTGGGTAGTTTTGTTGTTGTTATTCAATTGCTAAGTCCTGTCTGACTCTTTGTACCTCCATGGACTCAGCATGCCAGGTTCCTCTGCCCTTCACTCTCTCCCAGGGTTTGCTCAAATTCATGTCCATTGATTGAGTCAGAGATCCTACCTAACCATCTCATCCTCCGCTGCTCACTTCTTTTGCCTTCAGTCTTTCCCACCTTCAGGGTCTTTTCCAATGAGTCAGTTCTTTGCATCTGGTGGCCAAAGTATTAGAAATTCAGCTTCAGCATCAGTCTTTCCAATGAATATTCAGGGTTGATTTCCTTTAGGATTAACTGCTTTGATCTCCTTGCTGTTTAAGGGACTCTTAAGAGTCTTCCCCAGCACCACAGTTTGAAAGCATCAGTTCTTCAGCACTCAGTCTTTTTCATGGTCCAACGCTTACATCTGTACATGACTACTGGAAAAACCACAGCTCTGACTAGACACTAGATGGACCTTTGTCAGCAAAGTGGTATCTCTGCTTTTTGATATGTTGTCTAGTTTTGCATCGCTTTCTTTTCAAGGAATAAGGAATTTCATGGCTGCAGTCACCATCCTCAGGGGTAGCTGGAGCTGGGCATTTCTGGAGGGACAAAGTGAATAACCCAAATAATGTAAAATGTAGTTTTTTTTTCCTCTTTGGGGAGAGGAAGATTTAAAAACCTTTGTTTGGGTTGTGTTTAGAAATTATGGGGAGTGACTAAAAAGTCATCTTTGAGTGTTTCCTCCCAGAAGGGATCAGGATCATAAATTGGCATGAAAAGATTTGTTTTCACTTTAAAAATTTTACATGAGAAATTGTAAAAGCTATGTATCAAAGAGTATTATCTGAGCTGGAGAACTTTGAGATATACATTTCTATGCATTCTTTCTTTACAAATATTAGAATTACTACTTTGGAAAGGGATTTAGTGAAAGGAATAGTTCATATTCAGAACAAAGACTCCATTCTTTAAAAATAGCATATAGAATGTTATTTTAAGCTTTTATTTAGAAAGTCTAGCTAGTGAAATCACAAAGTGTATGAACTATGATAAAAGTGCAGAAACTAAATACTTCAAATGTCAAGAAATAAAATTCCAAACAGGTGTTCTTTTTTTTTTTTTTTTTATTAAAAAGAATGTCTTCCTGCTTAAGCCAATTAAAAATGATATAAACCAAGCACACACGAAAGGCTTGGAAATAAGGCAAAACTACACTTAGACCCAAAATCAAAGCCTTAAAACTATCCTTAACTGTTTGCCACCATTCAAGATGCACTGGCCATGAGTAAGATGAGGATGTTTTTAGCTGAGATCAGAAACTCACCAGCTCCGTTGTGATTGGCAAAGCGCTCCAACTTAAAACCCCCTATAGAACCCAGGCAATGACTCTACATCTGTGCTTTGGTGCCTGAGGCTTTTTTAGGACTTTCTAATCATTTCTTCCCCTTTTCAGTGAGTAACTTCCAATTGGAAGGTGATACCTGGTTGATTCCAAAATATCCAGCAGGTTAATTCTTGTATTTGCCTATCTCCAGATTGATTGAATCAGATTTTCATTTTAGTAAATAATTATGTTGGAGGGGAAGTCAAAACACATTCCTAGATTTACCGCTTCAAACATTGATTGAATTTATTAATACAGACATTGTAGTAGGGTGCGATCAAGGAGAGATGAATTTGGTCCTGACATTGGACAGAAAAAGAAAAACCTGAAAGCCCATTCCTGGGGGATCTTTGGTCACATCAAAACTACCAAAGTGTCCTAGAAATAAGAAAGCTTTGCAAGGGCAGTGGTGCTATCCCAAAGAAAAAATAAATTTCTTCATGTATCAAGTTGTCGCTCCTGTGTAATGTTGGAATAACAGCAGATCAGGAGTCTATTCAGGGAGCAAAGGCAGTGCTTTTGGGGATGTGGCTGGTCCTCCAGACTTAAGTCATGGCTTCTCTGATGGAGATTAGGTCAAACTTACAGTGAGAAGTGAGGGTCATGAAAGAGTTAAAGCTTAAAGTTTAAAGCAGGAGGTGAACATATTTTGCTCTTGCTTTCCTGAAACCTTGTGCAACAATGTATCTTATCCGAGAACTGGCATTTCTTTAGGCCCAGAACTTATAATCACAGGGCACAATGTTTTAGTCATGGAAATGCTTTTCTTAGGCTCTATGTTAATGATTTATAATTGTAACAAATCTTGCCTGGGAACCTGTTTCTCAAGACTTGCACCTGTGAATACAGAGCAACAGTATATCTTGCCGAGAGACCTTGCCCAGCAAATTCTCCCTGGCTCATCTTGTGCGGAACTTATCTCAGGATGTATGCCTTGGGAAAGAGTCTGTTGGAACTCTTACAACCTTGAGGTTTGTATCTGTTCTCAGCAGCTAGTTGAAAAAGTATATAAGGCCCCGCTTACACTAGTAAGGCAGGTACTTTGCTGCCCCCTTCTGTTGTCTATGTCAAAGCTTTTTTTCGTCTCTTTCACTTTTTTTTTTCAGTTTTATATTTATTTTTTAACTTTACAATATTGTATTGGTTTTGCCATCCATTGACATGAATCCGTCATGCGTGTACATGTGTTCCCCACCCTGAACCCCCCTCCCACCTCCCTTCCCATCCCATCCCTCTGGGTCATCCCAGTGCACCAGCCCCTTTTAAATAAAATCTACACAGAGCTCTGAGTGACTGAGACTCTCTTTTGTCCAGGAGTTAAATCTTCTCCTTTGGAGACCTTGAATCTGGTGGCACCATTCACCATAAGCTATCTGTGGGATGGAGCAGCCTGGAGCTGCGAGTCATTCACAGCGACCCTGTGAATGACTGAAGACAGTGTAAAATATGGGTATATTTCCCCCCATTGAGTAGGAGGGAGAGTCAAAGATTTTTCTCTGAGTGGAGTTTAGAACTAAAGGGTGTGGCAACAGGAGACAGTGTCACTTTTGAGGGTGTTTCTTCCCAGAAAGCTGGGATCATTTGAAAGACTAAATCTGAGAATGTGAACAGAGGGAGAGGAGACCAACCCTGGGAAATGAGACATTCCCAAGTCTGAGAGTCACTGATGGAGGGGAGGTGGGCTCTTTAGGAACTTGGACCCAGGCAGAGAACTAAACATAGGTCAGTCACACATAGGGCTTCCCTGATAGCTCAGTTGGTAAAGAATCTGCCTGCAGTGCAAGAGACCCCAGTTCAAGTCCTGGGCTGGGAAGATCCACTGGAGAAGGGAAAGGCTACCCACTCCAGTATTCTGGCCTGCAGATTTCCAAGGACTGTATAGTCCATGGGGTTGCAAAGAACTGGACACAACTGAGCAGCTTTCACTTTCACTTTCACTCACACGTAACCCTGTCATCATCATGACAGCCACTACTAGAAGTTGTATTCCAGGTTCTTTCCATGGAGGATGCTTCCCAGAGGGCAAATAGCCCCAGGCACTTTCCAGGGGCCTGGGATGTGGAACCACAATCCCCTTGGCCCCTTTACAAGTGTATTTTGATAATTACCATGTTCTCAAACTTAGGTAAGTTCAACACAGTTTCTGATCAAGATGACACCGTTAGTCACAGAGATAGAATTTGATTTTCCCTTCATATTAAGCACTGTTCACAAATGCCAACACTTTTCCTATACAAAATTCAGAAGCTGTATTTGATATTTAATGATTTCAATATGTTCTTCTATGTCTCCCACTCTGGGCTGGATCAGGTGGAGATTTTTGAAATTCAAGGCACAGAGAAAATGAGAACCTCCCTCTATCCATAGGATTTCCCATGCATCTCTCTCCCCACCCTCATTCAATGTGTTGCCCAAACAATTCTGATATACCACTGGTCACCAAGACTAGGTTTCTTTGAAGAGTGTTCTCCATCTTGTTACCTTTCTGGCCTTTGACTGCATTTCTACCCCTAGTCAGAGAAAGCAATGACAACCCACTCCAGTACTCTTGCCTGGAAAATCCCATGGACGGAGGAGCCTGGAAGGCTGCAGTCCATGGGGTCACGAAGAGTCAGACATGACTGAGCAACTTCACTTTCACTTTTCACTTCCATGCATTGGAGAAGGAAATGGCAACCCACTCCAGTATTCTTGCCTGGAGAATCCCAGGGACGGGGAAGCCTGGTGGGCTGCCATCTATGGGGTCGCACAGAGTCGGACACGACTGAAGCGACTTAGCAGCTGCAGCAGGAGCAGCAGCTACCCCTGATAAGGCCTTTGCATAAACTTGGGTTAAACTGAATTCCACTCAATAGATGTTTTAACTCCCAGGCCACCAAAAACTTTTATTAATAATCTGCAATAGGGTGAGATTAGTAACAATGATAACGGTGGGTGAGAGGCATGAAAAATTCTTACAGAAGAAAGGGTATCCATTTATGTGTGACCTTAAACATCAAAGAAATCTTTGTATGATGTATCACAAAGTGGGAGTCACCCCTGAATGTGGTAGAACATTAAACATCAATGAGCTTCTGTGTTTAGTGCAGGAAAGGTGTTGGTATTTATGAAGAAAAAAAACAGAATTTTATTTTTGTGCCTAATCCTGTCAGCTTGATCAGAATCTGTGCAGAACTTAGCTAGGTCTGAGGAAACAATAGTGATCTAAATACACTTGAAAAGGGGCCAGTGAAATTATGGTATTTTGACTTCTAAGACCCCTGAAAAATGGCTGGGGAAATTTGACATCTGGAAAGTGTCCTCAGTGAGGGGGGGAAATTAATATAATAATATATAATATAATAAAATATATAATAAATAAATAAATATAATTATATAGATATATAATTCTATATTTATAGAACATATAGATATATTTATATCTATAAATATATATTCTATATATATAGAATATGTATATTAATTATTATATATAATATATATAATAATATATAATACACAATAATTATCAATATCACCAATATTGTAAAACAATCATCAATCAATTAAAAATAAAAAATAATTCTCTGAAGAAAGCTCCTGGACAGATATGGAAATCTACAACAGTGGCCAGATTCCAAGTTGGTCATTCTCTGGTATGTGGGAGTCTGGGAATATTCAGAAGGACCTTTCCTGCCTGAGCAGTCATCAGCTGTGGGAGTTGTGCCAAAGAAAATCCGAGACAGACACAGGTTTATGTGTTCAAAATAAATTTTATTCAGGACTATGACACCAGAGGGCCAAATGGGGCTCTTTTGACATTCTAAATTTGATAGTTTTGCACACAGAGTTAGGAAAAGCCAGCTTGATAAAATATTTTTTCAGAATTCTAAACTTTAGGAAACAAAAGTCCTTTTAGGAGTAGCTTGCATTTATCTCCCTGTTTCTTTGAGATGTAATTGTTGTACCTGATCTTAGGAGTTTTTTGGTTTGCTTTTTCTCCCCCTGAGTATTGATATCTTGGTCACTGCCATTAGGAAGGTATACATATGTTGCACATCTGACAATCAGTCAGATGTTCTGAGCAGCTTTTTGGCTGTGCCAACTTTCAGAGACCTTTGTCATCTTAACCTTTGTTTCATCAACTTGTATAAAAAAGACTTCTTCACTTTCTTAGATTATTTTTGGGGAGCAATATTTCTAGAGCTTATGAAGGGTACATTATTTGCATTGTCCTATGGGAATGCCTGTTGCATCTTTATCAGTGTAAATTGTTATTAAAATACTACTCATCAATAAATCCTTAAATTGAAGAAACTTCTAAACTGGAAAATTTTAGAGAACTGTTAAAAAATTTTTGATTCACTTTTGAAAACATAAATTTTATTTTGGCACAAATGCTACTATTTCACGATTCCATTAGTTGCAAAGAACATGATCTCACTTTTTAAAAATGTGTTTTTAGTTTGGGGAATAATATTTTTACAATGCTGTGTTGGTTTCTGCTGTCCAGCAACATGAACCAGCCATGGCATATGTTTATTCCCTCCCTCATGAACCTTTCTGCCACCCTTAGAGAACTTTTATAAAAAGCCACTTTTTGGCATCTATAAGAAAAAGAAAAAACTAGAAAGTGGATAAAAAAGACATCCATGTAATGACTAACCTAAGATGTACCTTATTTTAAACAAATGAATCAAACAAGCAAATAAAAACTGGTTTCTAAAGCCTTATTTATGCTCCCAACTTCAGCTCAATGGTGCTCATGCATGCTAATAATAAACTTTTTCCACAAAGCTTTTCTTTTTACTCTTACTATGACCTGCAACAAGTACATAAAGTATGTCTCTGTAAACAATGGAAGCATTTATCTTTTTCTACCTGATTCTCTAGTATCTGGCTTCTCCAGCTGACTCCCCTGCGGGCTTGATGTATTACCGCACTGGATGACAACTCATTTTACGAATCATTGTTCAATTCGTTCTAACTCTTTTTTTCAAATTGTTTATGTCTTGTGCCTCTCTTTACTGTATTATGAATTTATAAATGTAATTAGTTATATGTCCTATAGTCCTTCTACTTCATAAAATTAGCATCTCCTGCACTAACCAATATGAATTCAGACTTCAGACATAGCTAAACACCTTGAGACCATCAATCACATCTACAACCATATAGAGAATATTTGTAATAGTGCAAATCTAGATGTGAGAAGAAGAACAAGGGAAAGTATTTTCTGCATCATAATAGACTAGTGAGAGAGGAGATCCAGAGAATTTTAATAAATATGTTATAACAGATCTGTAACATACAGATATCAATATCTGGTTGAATGGGATAGTGGGGAGCAGAGGAAGCAGATGGCCAAGTATAAGTTATATGTTGTATATTACGGTCATTTTATTATACATCCTGATATACTGAAGTCAAAACCTACTATACTAATCTTCCTCAATAAGGAAGACCACTACGTGTTCTGGGAATAAAGTGAAATTCTTATTGACGTGACCTAGCCTTCAAAGGGACTTCCCTGGTAGCTCAGATGATAAGGAATCTGCCTGCAATGCAGGAGACCCGGGTTCAATCCCTGGGTTGGGAAGATTCGCTGGAGAAGGAAATGGCAACGCATTCTAGTATTCTTGCCTGGAGAATCCCATGGACAGAGGAGGCTGGCAACCAACAGTCCATGGGGTCACAAAGAGTCAGACACAACTGAAGGATTAACACACACACACACAGCCTTCAAAAGATATACTTTTGAAATGTGTTATAAATATAATAAAACCATGCTTCTTACCTGTATGATTTTAGTATTCTTCGCATAGGAATTTACATGTCACTACCCACCCATGACAAGGCTGTGTTGTTGAGGACCACTGAGTATGTTTCCTTTGTTGTTTGTATTAACCCACTGCTGCTGCTAAGTCACTTCAGTCGTGTCCGACTCTGTGCAACCCCATAGACGGCAGCCCACCAGGCTCCCCCGTCCCGGGGATTCTCCAGGCAAGAACACTGGAGTGGCTTGCCATTTCCCTCTTCAATGCATGAAAGTGAAAAGTGAAAGTGAAGTCCCTCAGTCGTGTCTGACTCTTCGCGACCCCATGGACTGCAGCCTACCAGGCTCCTCTGTCCATGGGATTTTCCAGGCAAGAGTACTGGAGTGGGGTGCCATCGCCTTCTCCGTGTATTAACCCACAGAACCAAGGAAATCGAGAGGGAAAAAACAACTAGGAAATGATGGAGTTTCAGATCATAGGCAAGAGAGTGCTCCCCTGACCCCCATCAGTAACTAGAGATCTGTGAGATGTAAACACAGAAATCAGAATAATATGGACAGCATTTATTCATTTACACGGAAGGTCTCTTTAATTGTGATCATTTCTACAACTGCGCACACCAAAACAACTCATGTATGTTGTTACATGTATGTCTCAAACTGAATCCTTCTGATAGAAGCAACTACCTAGGCAGGGTATTACAGCATTATGTATTGGGACTCAGATGATCACACACGTCCTCACCACAGTGAGGACAGGGGCTGGGGCTAACCCAGATGTTTCTGGGATGTCCTAAATCTGTAAGAATCTCCCAAAGCTCAGCTTTTAGCTGGACAAGCCTCTCCTGGTGAAGAATATCCAAGAACTGTAATTCTCCAGAGGGGCAGGATAAATCTCTAGACTTAAAGCAGGCAACCCATGAGTTATGACACAGGAGACTCTCCAGGACCGCCATGGAGACAAGGTTTCCACACATGCTGAGGACTCTGAGCTGACAGCAGTGGTTCAGGGTAGGCAGAATGGCTGTGAGGTGGGAGTCCATGATCCCACACACATTTAAGTCCAGTTCTTCAAGAGTGCCTGCAACTTTCTCCAACAGAACTTGGCGGAGCTTGGGACTAAAGTTGGTCAGGGTAACACCACTCAGATTCAGGCCCTTCAGCTGATAGATGGCTGGACACTGGGACAGATGGGGCAATTTTGGTTCTGTAAGCAGGCATCTGGTCATAGAGATGTTGTCCAAGGGGGTCTTCAGGCATCTGGAGGAAAAAACAACAACAAATAAATAGATCTGGGAAACCAGAGTTATAAGTGACCTCCACATGAGAGGTAAATGATTGGCACACAGCCAAGGTCGCTATTACCATCTGATAGTACTCAATATCCAGAATGTCCAGTCTCTTTCTACCGTTTTCATGTGTGACTAGATCAAGCTAAAAGAACCTTGAAAGCTCTTTTTACTCATATATCAAGCAGAGTACAACATGCTCCACTTCCTTAGGAGCATGAATGAAGATAATGGAATGCACTAGAATATGCCCAAGGGAGAGCCTGAGCCAGAGTCTCCATCAAGTATGGACACTACTTAATTTTAGTACTGGGAGATGAGATAAACATGCTTTTAAGTCAGATCCCTTCAGTCCATGCTTGGGCTCCAGATGCCTGTATCTCTGGCCAGGTGAGGCACTTGGAGGATGTGTATAAACAATAAGACCCCACACCATGCCTTGGGGCTGCCAGACTTCAGCAACTCCTATCCGGCATCATCTACAAACTTTCTACCATTGTTCACTCTCCTTTTGTTTCTGCTTCATTACCATCATCTCCAGAATCATGCATTTCCTGTATGATACTAACTTACATTTTACGAAATGTGAGACCACCTTTACAGACTGGGACTTTCAATTCAGTTCAGTCGCTTAGTTGTGTCTGATTCTTTGCGACCCCATGAATCGCAGCATGCAAGGCCTCCCTGTCCATCACCAACTCCCGGAATTCTCTCAAACTCACATACATAAAGTTGGTGATGCCATCCATCCATCTCATCCTCTGTCATCTCCTTCTCCTCCTGCCTCCAACCCCTCCCAGCATCAGAGTCTTTTCCAATGAGTTAACTCTTCGCATGAGGTGGCCAAAGTACTGGAGTTTCAGCTTTAGCATCATTTCTTCCAAAGAACACCCAGGACTGATTTCCTTTAGAATGGACTGGTTGGATCTCCTTGCTGTCCAAGGGACTCTCAAGAGTCTTCTCCAACACCACAGTTCAAAAGCATCAATTCTTCAGCCCTCAGCTTTCTTCACAGTCCAACTGTCACATCCATACATGACCACTTGAAAAACCATAGCCTTGACTGGATTGACCTTCGTTGGCAAAGTAATGTCTCTGCTTTTCAATATGCTATCTAGGTTGGTCATAACATTCCTTCCAAGGAGTAAGCGTCTTTTAATTTCATGGCTGCAGTCACCATCTGCAGTGATTTTGGAGCCCCAAAAAATAAAGTCTGACACTGTTTCCACTGTTTCCCCATCTATTTCCCATGAAGTGATGGGACCAGATGCCATGATCTTTGTTTTCTGAATGTTGAGCTTTAAGCCAACTTTTTCACTCTCCACTTTCACTTTCATAAATAGGCTTTTGAGTTCCTCTTCGCTTTCTGCCATAAGGGTGGTGTCATCTGCGTATCTCAGGTTATTGATATTTCTCCCAGGAATCTTGATTCCAGCCTGTGCTTCTTCCAGCCCAGCGTTTCTAATGATGTACTCTGCATATAAGTTAAATAAACAGGGTGACAATATATAGCCTTGACGTCCTCCTTTTCCTATTTGGAACCAGTCTGTTGTTCCATGTCCAGTTCTAACTGTTGCTTCCTGACCTGCATATAGGTTTCTCAAGAGGCAGGTCAGGTGGTCTGGTATTCCCATCTCTTTCAGAATTTTTCACAATTTATTGTGATCCACACAGTCAAAGGCTTTGGCATAGTCAACAAAGCAGAAATAGATGTTTTTCTAGAACTCTCTTGCTTTTTCAATGATCCAGCAGATGTTGGCAATTTGATCTCTGGTTCCTCTGCTTTTTCTAAAACCAGCTTGAACATCAGGAAGTTCACGGTTCACATATTGCTGAAGCCTGGCTTGGAGAATTTTGAGCATTACTTTACTAGTGTGTGAGATGAGTGCAATTGTGTGGTAGTTTGAGCATTCTTTGGAATTGCCTTTCTTTGGAATTGGAATGAAAACTGACCTTTTCCAGTCCTGTGGCCACTGCTGAGTTTTCCCAATTTGCTGGCATATTAAGTGCAGCACTTTCACAGCATCATCTTTCAGGATTTGGAAAAGCTCAACTGGAATTCTATCACCTCCACTAGCTTTGTTCGTAGTGATGCTTTCTAAGGCCCACTTGACTTCACATTCCAGGATGTCTGGCTCTCGGTGAGTGATCACACCATTGTGATTACCTTGGTCATGAAGATCTTTTTTGTACAGTTCTTCCATGTATTCTTGCCACCTCTTCTTAATATCTTCTGCTTCTGTTAGGTCCATACCATTTCTGTCTTTTATAGAGCCCATCTTTGCATGAAATATTCCCTTGGTATCTCTAATTTTCTTGAAGAGATCTCTAGTCTTTCCCATTCTGTTGTTTTCCTCTATTTCTTTGCATTGATGGCTGAGGAAGGCTTTCTTATCTCTTCTTGCTATTCTTTGGAACTCTGCATTCAGATGCTTATATCTTACCTTTTCTCCTTTGCTTTTTGCTTCTCTTCTTTTCACAGCTATTTGTCAGGGCTCCCCAGACAGCCATTTTGCTTTTTTGCATTTCTTTTCCATGGGGATGGTCTTGATCCCTGTCTCCTGTACCATGTCACGAACCTCTGTCCATAGTTCATCAGGCACTCTGTCTATCAGATCTAGGCCCTTAAATCTATTTCTCACTTCCACTGTATAATCATAAAGAATTTGATTTAGGTCATACCTGAATTGTCTAGTGATTTTCTCCACTTTCTTCAATTTAAGTCTGAATTTGGCAATAAGGAGCTCATGATCTGAGCCACATTCAGTTCCCAGTCTTGTTTTTTCTGACTGTATAGAGCTTCTCCATCTTTGGCTGCAAAGAATATAATCAATCTGGTTTTGGTGTTGACCATCTGGTGATGCCCATGTGTAGAGTCTTCTCTTGTGTTGTTGGAAGAGTGTGTTTGCTATCACCAGTGTGTTCTCTTGGCAAAACTCTATTAGTCTTTGCCCTGCTTCATTCCGTATTCTAAGGCCAAATTTGCCTGTTAATCCAGGTGTTTCTTGACTTTCTGCTTTTGCATTCCAGTCCCCTATAGTGAAAAAGACATCTTTTTTGGGTGTTAGTTCTAAAAGATCTTGTAGGTCTTCATAGAACAGTTCAATTTCAGCTTCTTCAGCGTTACTGGTTGGGACATAGACTTGGATTACTGTGATATTGAATGGTTTGCCTTGGAAACGAACAGAGATCATTTGTCATTTTTGAGATTGCATCCAAGTACTGCATTTTGGACTCTTGTTGACTGTGGTGGCTACTCCATTTCTTCTAAGGGATTCCTGTCCCCAGTAGTAGATATAATGGTCATCTGAGTTAAATTCACCCATTCCAGTCCATTTTAGTTCACTGATTCCTAGAATGTCGATGCTCACTCTTGCCATCTCCTGTTTGACCACTTACAATTTGCCTTGATTCGTGGACCTGACATTCCAGGTTCCTATGCAATATTGCTTTTTACAGCATCAGACCTTGCTTCTATCACCAGTCACATCCACAGCGAGGTATTGTTTTTGCTTTGGCTCCATCTCTTCATTCTTTCTGGAGTTCTTTCTCCACTGATCTCCAGTAGCATATTTGGCACCTACTGACATGGGGAGTTCCTCTTTCAGTATCCTATCATTTTGCCTTTTCATACTGTTCATGGGGTTCTCAAGGCAAGAATTCTGAAGTGGTTTGCCATTCCCTTCTCCAGTGGACCACATTCTGTCAGACCTCTCCACCATGACCTGCCCATCTTGGGTGGCCCCACGGGCATGGTTTAGTTACACTGAGTGAGAGAAGGCTGTGGTCCATGTGGTTAGATTGACTAGTTTTTTGTGATTATGGTTTCAGTGTGTCTGCCCTCTGATGCGCTCTCGCAACACCTACTGTCTTACTTGGGTTTTTACTTGGGACTGGGACTTTAAGATAGGATAATTGTGTTCACAGATTAGTGATCAGAGTTTCTTTTTAGAAATGCTTAGGTCTGATGTGGTTTTTCCTTGTCAATACCACCTTCACTCACCTGTCACCATAACAGAGATATCTCTTCTGAAAGAAATCACATACATGCCTGCACTACATCTATGCCCCCTAATTTATAGCTTCCTAACCTGATGTCTTTTACCAGAGCTTCTATACCAGCTTTCTCACACCTTGATTGCTCCGCTTATGTGTTACCACAGGTCACAGTAGAGCCGCAAATGAGACAATGCATTTGATATGTTACTATTGTGCTCACTGTTTCTCGCCTGTGGTGCTCCCCTCACTTTAGCATCTGGTTCAGGAGGCCTTCGAGGAAAGATGGAGCTTTCATACAGACATCCCAGAGGTACTGCAGCCTGAGGATCTGAAACATAAATTGCAGAAGAGCCTGATGGTCCTGTTCCT
This sequence comes from Bos indicus, assembly GCF_029378745.1. Taxonomy (NCBI): domain Eukaryota; kingdom Metazoa; phylum Chordata; class Mammalia; order Artiodactyla; family Bovidae; genus Bos; species Bos indicus. The sequence goes on along the minus strand of NC_091775.1, from coordinate 55,404,100 downwards.
CAACAGCAGACCCATGAATAGGGGAGAGAAGGAGTCTCTGAACATTGCTCATCTTGCTCAGGAGAGTAGCAAACTTGGCCAGAGTGGACAGCTTCTGGGTGAAATTCAATTCCATCTCCTGGATACAGTCCAGCTTCAGCATACTGAGAACTTTCTTAATATTTTCCTTGGACCTTGAAACAATCTTTATCTTCTTACAGCATAGGTGTATGGAGCCTTTTTGCTGTTCCTCCCGCCTGAAAGGGTAGCTGAGAAATTTGCACAAAGTCTTTTTCTTGAGCCAAAGATTTATGTACACCTCCAAGGGAGCCAAGGGATGCTTTGTCCTTGGCATGTCCTTAGCCACTGATGCCATCAGCGAGCTTGAGAACACATGGTACATATCTCCAGGTCAAATGTTCCAGGAGTCCTGGCCAGTATTTCTCAAGTCCAGCACCCGCAGTTTGCACTTCCTATGGGGAAACAGAAGATCGGGTGAGAGTCTTTAAAATGTACACTGAATGAAACTACAGCCTCAGAATTTAGGCAACATTCTAACTTCCCATCTTTGCTTTGACTTCACATTCCTGATATCACCTTCTGTCTTTTCTCTTTCCTCTCTTGCTCACTTTCCTCCAGTCCTTTTCGTCTTCCATCCTTCCTAGTACACTTTTGCAAGGTATTTCCCAATGTGATCTCAGCAGTGCTCAAGGCTTCTGAGCTTTTTCAGAAGTCTCTGGTCTGCCCTTTGGTCATTCACTCTCCCTGACACCGGCAGTCCCTTCCAGGACACCCAAGACCCTGCCAGGCTACCTGGATCAGACTCACCTGGGCTGAACCTTCTGGGCCAGCAGGACATCAAGTCCATCCAGCACTGCTTCTAAGGTTTCTTGGTGAGGCTTCTTCATCAGCCCTCCTAGAGGCAGGTGGGCAAAGGGCCAGGCTTGCACCATGGCCATCATGGTCTCACTGCGTCTGAGAGAGAAGGCGGCCATGAATAGTGTTGGGTAGAGCTCCATGGGCAGATACTCCAAAGACCAGATGGCCAAGGCCTCATCTCTCAACAGGCTCATTGCTGCCAAGTTCACAAGTCTGGGTGGGTTGTGAGCACTCATCCTGACTCTTCTTTTAATGGAATCCTGTGAAAATGCAAGGGAACAAAGCATCCTTCTCAGGTCAGTCATTCCTATAAGAGTGGTCTCTCTCCCCATCCTTCAGGGAAATCAAATCAGAGCCAAAGTCATCACCTTGGAAACGATGAACCAGAAAGGAAGAAACTCAGTTTGTCAGGCTTCCAGGCTAGATTTGGTGGCACTAAACCATAGCTCTGCCTCTTCTCGCACTAGAGCAAGAATCTCACAAGTACCAAGAAGACAGAAAGGCATCGAGTAGCTCCTCCATTTCCTTCCATTGTTTGCTTACTGCATGTCCCTCTTGCACATTTGTATCAGGAGACTGAACAGGCTGACTCCCTTTCTCTTGGGTGAAAACATTAAAGTGTCATGTTCAGCCCAAATTATGGGGACAGAAGTTCATGTGGAATACAGCTTCCATCCTCAGTTCCCAAACTTAACTTTGCTGGGAAGAATGTAAGAGGTACCTTTAAAAGGAATGCCATTTGTGCATAAAGTAAAAACTTCAAATGTCAAGATATAGAATTTCAAACAGTTATATGTCTTTTATTAACAACAACAACAACAAAAAACTGCTTGATGAGACATTTAAATGATATAAGCTAAAGTAAAAATCAAAATATTTAGGTTGAAGGCAAAGCTACACTTTGAGGCAAAAAGAAAGCCTGAAATTTTTTTAACAAAAGAAAACAAACAGGAAAACTCTTCCTGTCATGTCAGACTGCGTTTCACCACTCAGTACATGCTTGGCATTGGCAGAACATGTTAGCTAATGCTGATAATTTACCAGCTCAGATGGGGTTGAGGGACTGCTCAGACCTCAATCAGACTTCAGAAATTAGAGCTCAGAAATGACTGAGTGACTGCACTCACCCCACTTCCAGTCTTCTCTTAAGTTTTTCCTTGAGAACAAATATTTTACTAGCTATTTCAGTAAATAAAGGATGCTGTGGCCAAAAAGCCATTAACCCTGCAGTCCCCCACCCTCCTAAGACAGTATGCTCCAAGGGGAATTCAAGGAGGAGAAAACAGGATGGTGTTCTAAAGTAGTCAAGATGCATATCATATGGATAAGCTCAATAAGACCAGACTTTTGCCTCTTTCCATACATAAAAAAAGCATGAAAAGGAACTTAACTGGTGGTCCAGTGGTTAAGAATTTACCTGTCAGTGCAAGGGATACAGGTCGGATACCTGGTCTGGGAAGATTCCACATGCTATGGAGCAACTAAACCCATGCCCCACAACTACTGAGCACTCAGCTAGAGCGTGGGACCCGTGACTACTGAAGGCCACAGGCCCTGGAGCCCATGCTCTGCAATGAGAGAAGCCAGCAAACTGAAAAGCCAATGCATTTCAACTAGAGAGTAGACCCTGCTCACCACAACAAGAGAAAGGCTGCCCTCAGCAAGGAAAAATCAGCACAGCCCAAAAAAAAAAGTAAATAAATGAATATAATTATAGAGATAAATAACAATTTTTAAAAAGCATGAAAATCATTAATTTGAGATGAATCATTTTTATCATATGCAGTAATCTTTTGAAATTTTTTGAAAAAAATTTTTTTTTTCCCCCCAGGAAATGACATTATGGACTCTGGCTCCACCGTATAACTCTTTTTCCACTCTTATAACTTTTGAACAGTTCCTCAGAGCAAACTGAGAAGCCACCTTTCTGGTTATAATCGTCTGTAAAGCCAACAAATAAAATGTTATGTTTTAGGTTGTGAATTTCTTGTCATTTGACATGCTCTTCCAAGACATTTTTCCAACCCACAGTGTCCTGTCCCCACTCATCTGAGTTCCAGGCGTTAGATGAAAACTATCGACTAAAATGTTAGTCACCACATGAAAGGAGAGAGTTATTTTATTTGGTGGGAGTGTTTAGAACCCAAGCCCAGGAGACAGTATCTCAGAAACTTTGAGAAAACTGCTCCAAGGAGGTGGCACAGGGAGTCAGGATATATACAAGTTTGTAACAAAGGGAACAGGCAGTCTGAACATCAAAGATTACTGTGAGGTTAAAAAAAAATAAACAGATACAAAGTTAGGGAATTCAGCTTTCTATGTACAGGAAGACACAAGCCTCTTGGCTCACTGAATTCATTCCTTTCATATGCACCTCAGCTCTCTAGAACCAATTCCTCTTTCCTTGTTCACCTTAGCGGGTGGCAGATGGCTGCTTCTTGCATTCCCCCAGCTTCTCAGCAATCATCCTGGGGAATGGCGAAATCTGCTGCACTGGAGGTTTATGTCACTGTGCAAATATTTGTACTCAAGTAGCATTTACAGGACAGCCCAATTTTTTCAAAATAATTTTTTTTTGATGATTTGGCTGTGCTGGGTCTTAATCATGCGTGTGGGAACTTTGATCTCCCTTGTGCCCCTGAGGGATCTTTTATTTGTGGCATATGAACACTTAGTTACAGGATATGGGATCTAGTTCCCTGACCAGAGATTCAACCCAGGCCCCCTGCATTGGGAGCATGGAGTCGTACCCACTGGACCACCAGGGAAGTTCCAGGATAGCAAGATTCATTAAAAATTCTAATGTATACAGTCTTGATTAGAAAATTCATTTCTATCCTCTGGTCTGATCAACCAGCAGGTGGCCTAGGAGACCTACAGCTCAGAATGTCTATCACTGAAGATGAATCCACTATCTTTTATTTCCTCCCACCCTTAGGTCCCCTACACTGGCTACTGGAACAGCTTAGGTGAACCCTGATTCACTGGTGACCACAAGTAGTATGTGAGTCCAATTTCAGTCCCTGGATTTTGCTTTCTTCCCTGTTGTGAGAATAGCAGGATAAAGATTTAGGCTATTCACTAAGAGGGAGAAGACTGAGGGGAAAAAAAAAGCACTGTGGAGGTCTTAAATAATAAGGAGCTCTTGCTCAACAACTCCAGAGCCAAGCCCTCAATAAGCAATATCTCACTGAATCCCACTAAAAGTCCCATAAACTGTGTGTGCATCCTTATCTTCATTGTGGGGGAAACAAAGTTCTGCCTAAGACTATAATCCCAGCCCTATATCCACTTCCTCCCCAGAATAAACAACTGCAGCCTCTGAATCCTTAGCAGGGAAACTTTATTTGGCTGCATTTTGTTTAGAGGCACTGTGTAAGTTACATTTATGTGTCAACTTCACTGAGATGAGATGCCCAGGTCTCATCTCAGGTCAAACACTAATTCTGAGAGAATCTTCAAAGGAATTCCTGGAGATTAGCATGGAATCAGTAGACTGAGTAAGAGATCAGCCCTCACCAGTATGGGTGGGCATCGCCTTACCCTCTGGGTGCCTGAATGGAACAAGGGCTACTGCTCTCCCTCTCTCCTTGGCCATGAATACTGGTGTTTCTGGCTCCTGAACTTGGAAAACTCCAGGCCATACACAATTGGTGCCCTGGTTCTCAGGCCTTTAGCCTTGACTTAAAATTCAGACTTAAATTGAAGAAAGTAGGGAAAACCACTAGACCATTCAGGTATGACCTAAATAAAATTCCTTATGATTATACAGTGGAAGTGAGAAATAGATTTAAGGGACTAGATTTGATAGACAGAGTGTCTGATGAACTATGGATGGAGGTTCATGACATTGTACAGGAGACAGGAATCAAGACCATCCCCAAGAAAAAGAAATACAAAGAAGCAAAATAGCTGTCCGAGGAGGCCTTACAAATATCTGTGAAAAGAAGAGAAGCAAACAGCAAAGGAGAAAAGGAAAGATATACCCATTTGAATGCAGAGTTCCAAAGAATAGCAAGGAGAGATAAGAAAGCCTTCCTCAGTGATCAATGCAAAGAAATAGAGGGAAAAGAATAGAATGGGAAAGACGAGATCTCTTCAAGAAAGTTAGAGACACCAAGGGAACATTTCATGCACAGATGGGTTCAACAAAGGACAGAAATGGTATGGATCTAACAGAAGTAGAAGGTATTAAGAAGAGGTGGCAAGAATACACAGAAGAACTGTACAAGAAAGATCTTCATGACTGAGATAATCATGATGGTGTGATCACTCACCTAGAACCAGACATTCTGGAATGTGAAGTTAAGAGGGCCTTAGGAAGCATCACTATGAACAAAGCTAGTGGAGGTGATGGAATTCCAGTTGAGCTATTTCAAATCCTAAAATATGGTGCTGTGAAAGTGCTTCACTCAATAATTTGCCAGCAAATTTGGAAAACTCAGCAATGGCCACAGGACTGGAAAATGTCTGTTTTCATTCCAATCTCAAAGAAAGGCAATGCCAAAGAATGTTCAAACTACCACACAATTGCACTCATGTCACACGCTAGTAAAGTAATGCTCAAAATTCTCCAAGCCAGGCTTCAGCAATACGTGAACCATGAACTTCCAGATGTTCAAGCTGGTTTTAAAAAAGGCAGAGGAACCAGAGATCAAATTGCCAACATCCGCTGGATCATCAAAAAAGCAAGAGAGTTCCAGAAAAATATCTATTTATGCTTTACTGACTATGCCAAAGACTTTGACTGTGTGAATCACAATAAACTGTGGAAAATTCTGAAAGAGATGGGAATACCAGACCACCTGATCTGCCTCTTGAGAAATCTGTATGCAGATCAAGAAGCAACAGTTAGAACTGGACATGGAACAACAGACTGGTTCCAAATAGGGAAAGGAGTACATCAAGGCTGTATATTGTCACCCTGCTTATTTAGCTTATATGCAGAGTACATCATGAGAAACGCTGGGCTGGAAGAAGCACAGGCTGGAATCAAGATTGCCAGGAGAAATATCAATAACCTCAGATATGCAGATGACACCACCCTTATGGCAGAAAGTGAAGAAGACCTAAAGAGCCTCTTTATGAAAGTGAAAGAGGAGAGTGAAAAAGTTGGCTTAAAGCTCAACATTCAGGAAACTAAGATCATGGCTTTCGGTCCCATTGCTTCATGACAAATAGATGGGGAAACAGTGGAAACAGTGACAGACTTTATTCTTTTGGGCTCCAAAATCACTGCAGATGGTGATTGCAGCCATGAAATTAAAAGATGCTTACTCCTTGGAAGGGAAGTTATGACCAACCTAGATAGCATATTGAAAAGCAGAGACATTACTTTGCCAACAAAGGTCCGTCTAGTCAAGGCTATGGTTTTTCCAGTGGTCACGTATGGATGTGAGAGTTGGACTAAAAAGCAAGCTGAGTGCTGAAGAATGTATGCTTTTGAACTGTGGTGTTGGAGAAGACTTTTGAGAGTCCCTTGGACTGCAAGGAGATCCAACCCGTCCATCCTAAAGGAAATCATTCCTGGGTGTTCATTGGAAGGACTGATGCTAAAGCTGAAACTCCAATACTTTGGCCACCTGATGCCAAGAGCTGACTCATTTGAAAAGACCCAGATGCTGGGAAAGATTGACAGCAGGAGGAGAAGGGGAGGACAGAGTATAAGATGGTTGGATGGCATCACCGACTCAACAGACATGAGTTAGAGTAAACTCCAGGAGTTGGTGATGGACAGGGAGACCTCATGTGCTGTGGTCCCCAGGGTCACAAAGAATCAGACACAACTGAGTGACTGAACTGAACATATCTTTTAAAAGAATAAATTCTTGCTTATTTATGGTTAAAATCAATTTTAAAGTCTAATTTATTTCTTTCAGCTTTAAAATGTTTTTAAATTTCCCACATGATTTCTTCAAAATACTGTATTACCTCAATAACTTTTAGAGAAATGTTATATATAAATCACTGTGGAAGTATTTATTTATACTCAAGTGCCATTTACAGGAGAGTACATTAAAAAATTTTATTTATTCATTCAATTATTTGGCTGTGCCGGGTCTTAGTCCAGCCTACAACATCTTTGATCTTCCTTGTGTCCTTGTGTGTGTGTGTGTGTGTGGGTACTGAGTTGTGTCCAAAACTTGGGACCCTATGGACTGTAGCCTACCATGCTTTTCTATCCTTGAAATTTTCCAGGCAAGAATATTGGAGTGGATTGCCACTTCTTTCTCCAGGGATTCTTCCCAACCCAGTGATTGAACCCATGTCTCCTCTGTCTCCTGCACTGGCAGGCAGATTCTTTGCCACTGAGTCACCTGGGAAGCCTGAGGGATTTTAGTTGTGGCATGAGAACACTTAGCTGCAGTATGTGAGATCTAGTTCCCCGACAGTGATTGAATCTGGGCTCCCTGCTTTGGGACCATGGAACAAAAAGTTCAATTGGGAACTCAGTTGGGAACAGAGAAGTTCCAGGATAGCAAGATTTATTAAAAATTCTAGAGTATACAGTCCTGATTACAAAATTGATTTCTATTCTCTGGTCTGATCTACCAGCAGGTGGCCTAGAAAACCTGAGGCTCAGAATGTCTATCACTGGAGATGAGTCCAGTCTCTCCTATGCCCTCCCACCCCCAGCCCCTCCGCACTGGCTACTGGAACAGCTTGGGTGCATCCTGATTCATTGGTGATCACATGCAATATTTGAGTCCAATTTCTGTCTCTGGATTTTGCTTTCCTCCCTATTGTGAGTAATAGAGGTAAGTACAAAGGTTGAAGACTTACGCTATTCACCAGGAGGGAGAAGACTGCAAACAAACCAAAAAAAAAAAGCATTATGGAGTTCTTGCTCAACAACTCCAGAGCCAAGCCGTCAACAAGCAGTATTTCGCTGGATCCTATTAAAAATCCCATGAACTCTGTGTGCATCATTATATTCATTGTAGGGGGAACCAAACTCTGCCTAAGGTCCTCCCAGCCCTATATCCTCCTCCTTCTCAGAACAAACAATTGAAACCACTGAATCCTTAGCAGAGATTGGCTACATTTTATTTGGCTGCATTTTGTTTAGACATACTGTGAAGGTTAAATTTATGTGTCAACGTCACTGTGAGATGAGATGCCCAGATCTCAGATCAAACATTAATTCTGGGAGAATCTGTAAGGTTATTCCTGGAAGAGATTAGCTTTGAAATCAGTGTATAGAGTCAAGAGATCAGCCCTCACCAGTGTGGGTGGGCATCGTCCTATCCTCTGGGGTCTGAATGGAATGAGGGCTACTGCTCTCCCTGTCTTCTAGGTCATGAATACCAGAGCTTCTGGCTCATGAACCTTGAAACTGCAAGACATACACAAGTGGTTCCCTAGTTCCCAGCCTTTTAGCCTTGACTCAGAGCTACACCATCACTTCCCCTCCTTTTAAACCTTAAGACTAGGTCCAAATTATATCACAGTCTTTCCCAGTTCTTTAGGCAACGGACAGCAGACAGTGGGACTGCTCAGCCTCTGTAATCATGTCAGCCTCTTCTCAAACTATGTATGTGTCTATGTATCAGGTGAATCCTGAACAACAACTGCTCAGGGTCACTTAGATAAGGATTTTTTAAAACAGTAAATTTAGTTTTATACAATATGGAGTTGGGTTGAATCTGAGGAGGATGAACTGAGGATAGGGAGAGCTGACTATGAGTTATATGTAATATATAACATACATTTGTTATACATTTGGATGTTCTGATGTCCAGACAAGCTATCCTTAATTTTTCTGATAGACAGGGACTGGATTTGTGATGGGAATTATCTATTTTGATATGACCAATTACTAAAAATGTATAATTCTTGAATGTGGTATTCAAATAATAGATCCATGTTAAATGTTTTTGCTAATTTAATATTTTTCTAAAAAGAAGTTGCTTGTCTGGCCACAACTTGATTATATCCATAAGGACCACTACCCACCCATGATAGGCATGGACTGGTGAGAACCAGTATCGTTTATTGGTAGTATGGAAAACATCTTGCAGAAGTGGGGACCTGTGCTTGTGGCAGTGAAGCACACAAAAAGGCAAGAAACTGCAACTTATACACCGACTGATACGAGTGTGAAGAATACCCATGTCAAGGTCATGGCCTGAGTCAGCAGTGAAAGCCCTGCAAAGAGCTCTTCACTGCAGTTGTTTGCCAGACACTGAGTATGTTCCCCTTTGTGTGTATTAACCCAGTGAACAGCCAAAGAAATAAGCAAGGAGGTAAGAGATGCCCAAGACAGAATAAAGAAATTTCAGGAATGTAAGGTTTTGAATCATGGACAACACAGTGCTTTTTTTTTAATCACAAACTGGAAATAATTAGGACACGTAATAATATATCATGGAGAACAGCAGCTGGTTTTCAACAAGCATCTCTTTATTTATTTATAATTAATTTTTATTGGAGTAGGACTTCTTTACAATGTCCCTTTAGTTTCTTGCTATACAACAAAGTGAATCATATCTGTACATGTATCTACTCTTGTTTTAAATTTCCTTCCTATTTAGGTCACCAGGAAAGTATCTTTATTCTTGACCGTTTCTGTACATCCATCTCCCCCCGGGATAACTGAAACATGTGGGGCTCAAGCATGTATTCACCTAGGTTCATATTTCAGATTCTAGAAGCCCATGTCTCTGAAAGTTCCATCCCTTCCAGAGTCTACATTTCCCCCTACAATACTGAGTCCCCCCTCCATATCGCCTTTCCTTTTCCCATTCACATTGAGAAGATGTCTGAAACCACAGGTCTCTTGTCCCTTCATGATGTCCTCATGTTCTAGATTTCAGTTACCAAGTGCCCAGAAGAAAGCCTTTAATAGAGGCAACTCTCTAGGCAGGGGCAGTACATCTGTATACAATGGGATCCAAATGATAGCATATGTTCTCACCACAGTGAAGACAGGGGCTGGGGCTAATCCAGATGATCCTGGGACGTCCTAAGTCTCTCAGAACCTCCAACAGCTGAGCCCGAAGCTGGGCAAGTCTCCCTTCCAAGAGAACACCCTGAGATCTGTAACTCTCCTGAGGGGCAGGATAACGCTCTTGCGTTAAGCAGGGCAGCCCAGCGGTGTGTCGCAGCAGCTTCTCCATAACGGCCATGGACAGGAAGTTCTCACACAGGCTGAAGTACCTGAGCTGGGAGCATCGGCTTAGGGCAGGCAAGATGGCCTCCAGCTGGGAGTCCGTGATCCCACACAGATCTAAGTCCAGTTCCTGGAGCGTGGCTTCAACTTTCTCCAGCAGAACGTGGAGGATCTCAGGATTAAAGTCAGTCATGGTGACACCACTCAGATCTAGGCCCTTTAGCTGACTGATGTTTGGGCTCTGGGACAGGTAGGTCAAGTCTGATTCTGTAAGCCAGCAGTTGGTTATTGACAGGTTGTTCAAGGGGGACTTCAGGCACCTGGGGAGAAACCAAACAATTAGTTCTTGGAAACTGAAGTGCCAGGTTGCATACTGGTGATAGACAAATGGCTTCTACGGAACTAACATTAGTCAGGCCATCTCTTGAGGGCCAATACACTGATTGTCCATCTTATTGTAGGCTAAGTCCTTTCACCTTCACTGTGAGACTGAGTTACCTCACAGAATCTAGAGAGCACTCTCTCCTCATCTATCAAGCAGAGTACAACATATTCTACTTCCTTATGGGGATGAATGAAGATACTGGAATGCATAAGAACATGCTATGAGGAGAGCCAGAGAGAGTCTCTTTTAAGTGTGGACATCACTAAATATTAGTGTTGGGTGATGAGATCTAAAAATGACTTCAGATGAGGCTTCCTTCAGTCCAAGTGTGGGCTCCAGATGCCTCTATCTTTGATCAAGTGAGGTCCTAGAAAGATATACATAAGGAATCAACTTATATAAGATCCCACAACATGAAATGTGTTGCCTTCTAGAGGGGCTCACTTACATCCTTGCATCATCTACGGACTTTCTATCACTTTTTATTATCCTTTTCTCTCAGTTCAGTTAACAAACATCACCTCCAGAACCATGCTTCTCCCATATATCAGTTAACGTATCTGGAGCACAAAACACCATATTATAGACAGGGATACCAAGGGAATATTTCATGAAAAGATGGGCACAATAAAGGACAGAAATGGTATGGACCTAAAAGAGGCAGAAGATATTAAGAAGACGTAGCAAGAATACACAGAAGAACTACACAAAAAAGATCTTCATGACACAGATAATCACGATGGTGTGATCACTTACCTAGAGCCAGACATCCTGGAATGCGAAGTCAGGTGGGTCTTAGGAAACATCACTACAAACACTAGTGGAGGTGATGGAATTCCAGTTGAGCTATTTCAAATCCTAAAAGATGACGCTGTGAAAATGCTGCATGTGATATGCCAGCAAATTTGGAAAACACAGCAGTGGCCACAGGACTGGAAAATGTCTGTTTTCATTCCAGTCCCAAAGAAAGGCAATGCCAAAGAATGCTCAAACTACCACACAATTGCACTCATCTCACACGCTAGTAAAGTAATGCTCAAAATTGTCCAAGCCAGGCATCAACAGTATGTGAACCCTGAACTTCCAGATGTTCAAGCTGGTTTTAGAAAAGGCAGAGGAACCAGAGATCAAATTGCCAGCATCCATTGGATCATTGAAAAAGTAAGAGAGTTCCAGAAAAACAACTGCTTTATTGACTATGCCAAAGCCTTTGACTGTGTGGATCATAATAAATTGTGGAAAATTCTTAAACAGATGGGAATACCAGACCACCTGACCTGCTTCTTGAGAAATCTGTATCAGGTCAGGAAGGAACAGTTAGAACTGGACATGGAACAACAGACTGGTTCCAAATAGGAAAAGGAGTACATCAAGGCTGTATATTGTCACCCTGCTTATATAACTTGTATTATGATATGTTATATAATAATATTATAACTTATTTAACTTATACATGATGTATAGAGTACATCATGAGGATTGCTGGGCTGGATGAAGCACAACTAGAATCAAGATTGCTGGGAGAAATATCAGTAACCTCAGATATGCAGATGACACCACCTTTATGGCAGAAAGTGAAGAAGAACTAAAGACCTCTTGATAAAAGTGAAGGAGGAGAGTGAAAAAATTGGCTTAAAAACTCAACATTCAGGAAACTAAGATCATGGCATCCGGTCCCATCACTTCATGGCAAATAGATGGGGAAACAGTGGAAACAGTGACAGACTATTTTTTTGGGCTCCAAAATCACTGCAGATGGTGACTGTAGCCATGAAATTAAAAGATGCTTGCTCCTTGGAAGAAGAGCTATGACCAACCTAGACAGCATATTAAAAAGCAGAGACATTACTTTGCCAACAAAATTCCATCTAGTCAAAGCTATGGTTTTTCCAGTAGTCATGTACGGATATGAGAGTTGGACTATGAAGAAAGTGCTGAAGAATGTATGCTTTTGAACTGTGGTGTTGGAGAAGACTCTTGAGAGTCCCTTGGACTGCAAGGAGATCCAAGCAGTCCATTTTGAAGGAGATCAGCCCTGGGATTTCATTGGAAGGAATGGTGCTAAAGCTGAAACTCCAGTACTTTGACCACCTCATGCGAAGGGTTGACTCATTTGAAAAGACCCTGATGCTGGGAAAGATTGAAGGCGGGAGGAGAAGCTGACAACAGAGAATGAGATGGTTGGATGGTATCACTGACTCAATGAACATGAGTGAGTAAACTCCGGGAGTTGGTGATGGACACGGAAGCCTGGCGTGCTGCAGTTCACGTAGTCCCAAAGAGTGGGACATGACTGAGCAACTGAGTTTAGAAGAGGTTCACTGAGGGCACAAACCTTGTAAACATGGAGCTTCTCTTCAGGAATGCTCTGATCTGATGTAGTTTCCCCACTTCAACATCCTTTTTACTTACCCATTTTTATCATTTCAACATAGACGCCTCCAAAAAAGGAGGAAATTATAAACCCTGGGATGCAAACATCCCAGTCAGTACTCTGTATCTCCCCAGCAGGGTGTCTCACAAGAGCCACTAGACCAGTTTAACCCTCTACCTAGATTAGTGTGGTTATGGGATATCACATTTAAGGAGAGTGCAACAAAGGAGACAATGCTTTTGACGTTTTAGGGTTGTGTTCAATGTTACCCAGCTAGTGGTCCACTCCTACCTGAGCATCTGGTCCAGGAAGCCTTCAAGGAAGGAGGGATAGTCCAGATGGAGATCCTGGAGGTGGCCAAGCCTCAGGAACTGAGAGGTAATTTGGACAAGGTGATCCTGCTCCTGCTTCGTGAAGGCAGACAGGTGGATGGGGGAGAGACAGAGTCTCTGCAAATTACTCATCTTTCCTAGGAAAGAAGCAAATGTGGCCAGGGTGGACAGATGCCAAATCCAATTCACTTGCACCTCCTGGATACAGTCCAGCTGCACCATGCTCAGGATCTTCACAACGTTGTCCATTGGCATTGCAGAGATCTTCAGCTTTTTACAGCAGAGATGTACAGAGGCTTTTCTCTGCTCCACCCACCTAAGAAGGTAGGTGAGAAAGTTATCCAGGGTCCTTTTCTTCAGGCAAAGGTCCATAAAAATCTTCAGTGGCGCCAAGTGCCGCTTTGCTGTTGAGCTCTGCTCAGCCACTGGTGCCATTCTTGAGCTTGAGCGCTCATAACTGCTGGCTCCAGACCACATGCTCCAGAAGTTCTGGCCAGTATCCCGTAAATCTAGCACCCACAGTTTGCACCTCCTAGAGGAACAAGGAAATTGATGAGGATGTATCAAAGTACACACAGAATAAAAAAAACAGCCTAACAATTTGACAACATCCTGCCCACCTGTGCTGTAACTTAACATTTCTGACATCATCTGCTGCCTTATTCACTACCCTCTCTGCCTCACTATCCTCCATGTCCCTTCCCCTCTTAATCTTTCTGGTCCTCGACTTTAGTATCTCAAGGCTCTTTGAGGAAGTGGGGAATGTTCTTCTAGGCTCCCATTCACTACAGGCACTCTTCAACTTCCAGAAGGTACTTCCTTTAGCAACAAGGCTTCTGCATTACCATTTTCAGAACCCTTTCCACCCACCCGTTTTCAACCCACCTATCTCCTCTGGGACATCCAAGATTTTATCAAGGTGCTTTAAACACACTCACCTGGAACGAACCTTCTGGGCCAGCAAACCATCAAGTGCTTCCAGCACTGCTTGTAAAGGCCCCATATGAGGCATGTCAATCAAGCCTCCCAGAGGCAGGCGGACAAAGGGCCAGGCTTGGACCATGGCCTTCAGGGTCTCGATGTGTCTCCCGTGGAATGCCTCCATGAAGAGGTGTGGAAAAAGCTCTGTGGGCAGATCCTCCAGAGCAGAAAAGGCCAAAGCATCATCCCTCAGCAGATGCTTTCCTGCCAGGTCCAGGAGTCTGGATGGGTTCTGGACACTCATCTTGACTCTACAAGAAAAGGAATCCTGTAGAAACTGCCAAGGCACAGGGCATCCATCTCAGGCCAAGCAGAAGCACACCTAAGACATTTTCCCACCCTTTCGGAAGAACCTACGCAGGGCCAAGGTCACTGGTCTGGCAGGGATGTAAATGCCTCAGTCAGCCCATGTGACACTCTGGTCTCAATGGGCACAAAGCTATAACTCTTTACCTGCTGGTTTCAGAACAAACCTCTCATAAGTACCAGTGAGGAAAAAAGAGTCACTAGCCTGTTTAGTAACATCCATTGCTTTGCATGATTCAGGTCCCACTAGAAAGTGGATACCAAGAAGCCTGAGAGTTCACTCCAAACTTTATCTGGGGAAGAGTTTCAAACAATCTCTTTGAGCCCTACATTAGTGAGAGTCATGTGGACCAGCACAGCCTCCAACCTGAGTTACCTCCAACATGAATACCATTGTGTTCAAAATATTTATTTTAAATGAAAATATTTATTTTTAATGGAAAAACATCCCTTTTGGAATTTTATTTCCAAAATAAAATAAATTTCTTATTTCATGAATTATATTATATTCCAAATATAATATATTCCAAAATTATATTTGGAATATTATTTCCAAAATAAAATAAATTTCTTATTTCATGAAGAAATAAAATTCCAAAAGGGATGTTGTTCATTAAAAATACCTTCTTTGTAAAGTCATTTTAAATTGATATCAACTAAAGCACAAATCAAAATATTTGAGATTGAGGCAAAACTACACTGCTAAGCAAAACTAAAACATGAAATGTGTTCATGTGAGAGAAATAATTATTTGAAAGCTCTCACTGCATCCAGAGATACATACCACCCTTTAAGATTTAATCATGGGTAAAAAGGGTGTCCTTATAAGGATGGTAACTTACTGCTCTGGTGGGGCTGGTGGGGCGCTCAGATCTCAGATGCTGTGGAGAACCCAGTTGGTATCTCTAGAGCAGGAAGATTCTGCACCTCTTTTCCAGTGCTTCAGACTTTTATACACCTTTTTAGTCCCATCATTCCTCTGTCCCACTACTAACCCAATCAGGAAAGGACACCTGATTAGATTACTGAGTGCCGATTGGATCATCATATTTCTGTAGGTTAGTTGATTTAATCGGATACACATTCAGGAGACAGAGGATGATGAATCAAGGACCCATTCACTGATTCACAAAGACATTATTCTAGGTGATATTAAGGTAGTAAAAGAGGGCTTCTCTGTGGCTCAGTGGTAAAGAATCTCATGGCAATGCAGGGACATGGGTTTGACCCATGGTCGGGGAAGACACCACAAGTCAAGTAACAACTAAGCCCATGCACCACAACTACTGAGGCTTTGCTCTAAAGCCTGGGACGACAGAGGATAAGATGGTTGGATGGCATCACCAACTCAATGGACGTGAGTTTGAGCAAGCTGTGGGAGTTGATGATGGACAGGGAAGCCTGGCATGCTGCAGTCCATGGGGTCGCAAAAAGTCTGAGCAACTGAACTGAACTGAATTGAACTGGGAACTGAAACTGCTGAAAGTGATGCTCTCTGGAGCCCACGCTCTACGACACGAAAGGGCACAGCAGTGAGAAGCCCACGCACTTCAACTAGAGAGTAGCCCCAACTCGCCTCAACTAGAGAAGTGCTCACTCAGCAACAAACCTAGCGCAATGAAAAATAAAACATAAAATTTAAAAAAGATAGTAAAAGAGAGTGGATCAGAGGAGACAGTGTCACCTTACTGTTTGTTTGTTTTCCTCAGAAAGCTGGGATCAGCACCACAAACTGCAGAAAAAGATTAAAACTAAGATGTGAGATGAAGTTGAAGGGTGAACCCTGTGATCAAGGCTTATTTTCCAAGACTGAGAGGCACTGAAGGTGGGCACTGTGGGATCTTTGGGAACTTGGAGTCAGAGAAGAAATAAACCCAGGTCATTCCCAAATACCCTTGCCATCCAGAGGCAGCTGCTATCAGGAGAGGTTTGCTTGTTTGTTTCTTAATTTTTCTCACTGAGGACATTTTCCACAGGGTAAATTTCCCCAACTATTTTTCAGGGCTCTTATAAGCCAAACATAATTTCATTGGCCCCTTTCCAAGTGAATTTACATAATTACTGTTTCCTCAAACTTCAAACTTTGCTAAGTTCAACACAAATTCTAATCAAGCTAATGCCATTAGGTACAGAAATAAAATTCTATTTTTCTTGTCATAAATACCAGCACCTTTCCTACACTCAATATAGAAGCTCTGATTGATGTTTAACGTTCTACCACATTCAGGGATGACTCCCACCTTGGGCTGCATTGGACAAAAACTCCTTTGAAGTTTAAGATCACACATAAAGGGAGACCCTTTCTCCTATCTCCAAGAATTTTCCATGCCTCTCTCCCACTCAATTTACTTGATGCCCAAACAATTCTTATATACTACTGGCCACTAAAGTGAAGACTCTTTGAAGGGTGTTCGCTCTCTTGGTCACTTTGGGGATGATCCCTTTCACCACATTTCTGCCATGGCAAACATAGCCTTTGAGTAAGAAAGGGTTTAACTGCATTCTACTCAATAGATGTTTTAAATCCCGGGCCACCAATCCCTTTTATTAGTAACAATGATAAGCATAAATATCTCTGTTATGGAATACAAATTGAGTGAGCCACCATGTGGGCACTTTTTAATGCACTACTTCAGATAACCTTCAGGGAAAACCTAAACCTTACTCAGATTTTCCCCATTCTAGGCTAGCGAAAGAAGGTCACTGCTGAGTAATCTACCTATTTCTGTGCAGAGAATAATTAGCTGATGGGATCAGAAGGACTTTCCCAAGTTGCCAGGAAACCTAAACATTGGAAAGGACTGTTTGAGAGACTTCACTTGATGTTAGCAAAAATTTGGAATTTGAGAAGTCTAAGCTTGGGATGTTCCTATAGGATTACAGCTTCCATGGGATCCAAAAGGAGCAAGATCCAAAAGAAGCAAGAGGCTCACCTTTCATTCCCTTGCAGTCAGCAAGCACCTCCAGTCCAGAGATAAACAAAAGGGACTTTTAATCTACTTAATATATGCTAGTGAGTGTGTGAAGAAAAGGGAAGCCTCTTACACTATTGATGGGAATGTAAGTTGGTGCAGCCACTTTGGAAAACATGCTATCTGGTCCAGCAATCCCCACTCCCAGGCAAATACTCAGACAAACTAACAGTAAAAAAGTTATGTGCACCTCTATAGTCACAGCATCATTGTATACAATAACCAAGACATGGAAAGAACCTAAATGTCCACCGACAGAAGAATGGATAAAGAATATGTGTGTATATATATATATATATATATATATATATATATATATATACACACACACACATACAATGGAATATTATCCAGCTACTAAAAAGAATGAAACAGTGTTATTTGGAGCAATGTGGATGGACCTAGAGATTACCATACCAAGTGAAGTAAATCAGAACAAGAAAGACAAATACTGTACAATATCACTTATATGTGGAGTGTAAAATATGACACAAATAATAGCTCAGTTGGTAAAGAATCTGCCTGCAATGCAGGAGACCCCAGTTCGGTTCCTGGGTCAGGAAGATCCACTGGAGAAGGTATAGGTTACCCACTCCAGCATTCTTGGGCTTCCCTGGTGGCTCAGCTGGTAAAGAATCTGCATGCAATGTGGGAGACCTGGGTTCGATCCCTGGCTTGGAGAAGGTAAAGGCTACCCACTCCAGTATTCTGGCCTGGAGAATTCCACGCACTGTATAGTCCATGGTCTTGCAAAGAATTGGACAGGACTGAGCAACTCAATTTCAATTTTTCACAAAACAGAAACAGTCACAAATTTAGAGAACCAGCAGACTTATAGTTGCCGAAGGCAAGGAGTGTGATGGAGGGAAGGATTGGGAGTTTGGGATTGGTAGATGCAAACTATTATATATAGGATGTGTAAACATCAGGGTCTTACTGTATTGTCCTATGATAAACATAATGGAGAAGAATATGAAACAGAAGATATGAAACAATATGAATCAGAAGAATATGAAACAGTTGTACAACTGAGTCACTTTGCTGTACAGTAGGAATTAAACGCAACATTGTAATTCGAATATACTTCAAGAAAATTAAAAAAAAAAAAAAGAATCTAGGGCTTCACTGGTGGTCCAGTGGTTAAGAATCCACCTTGCAATACAGGATCACCGATTTGATTCCTGGTCCAGGAAGATCTCACATGGAACTCACAGGGCAACTAAGCCCAAGAGCCACAACTGCTGAGCTTGTGCTCTAGAGCCCTTGAACTGCAACTACTGAGCCCATGGGAAGCAACTACTGAAGCCTGTGCACCCTAGAGCCTGTGCTCCAAGACAGGAGAAGCCACCACAGTGAGACACTTGAGCACCACAATGAAGAGTAGCTCCCATTCACCCCAACTACAGAAAGCCAATGTAGCAATGAAGCAATAAAAATATATTACTTACTTAATTAAAAAAAAAAGCTAATTCTCTGAAGAAAACTCATGGGCTAATCTGAAGTCTACAATAGTGGCCAGTTTCCAAGTTGGTTATAATATAGGACTTGGGGGAATCTAGGGGAATTCTGAAGGACCTTACTGAATGAGCAGCAATCTGTTGAGGGAATTGTGTCTAAGAAAATCAGAGACAGACACAGGTTTTAGTGGTGAAGACAAATTTTATTCAGGAATATGGCAATAGAGGAAAAGATACCCCATCATGTAACTGGTTTTCACCCATAATTCACCAGATACAAGTAGGGATTCACAGCCAAGAAGCAGTGTGTTTCTGGGCTGGCAAATTGTTGAGAGGAGACATTAGGTTTGGGAGGGATTCTGGCTGAACCAGAGTAGATTTCTTGGTGAAGACAGCCCAGCGTGATCAGATACCAGTGGTGGGAAGTGAGCAATTTTGATCAGATTTTTCAAGGGTGATCAATTATCAATGGTAGAAATATTTACTGAACTGACTTAAAATTCTTGCTCAAACTTGGGTTTTAGAAAAGCAGCCACAGACTATCCTAGAGGATGGTTCAGGAGCCTGAATATGTTTTGGTCAAAAGAGGGGTGTTCTCTGTTGAGAGGATTGTGTTAAGGCACTGGGGGGAATGTGCTGACACTAATGTAGTGAAGTATGTGGCCAAGTCGAAAACAGGCAAGTCACTGATGATGGGCAGGGAGAGCACACAGAGGTCACGTGGGACTTGGAATGAAGAGTTGGTCCTTTGAAAGATTTGCATGATCTGATGAATTCTTTCTTGTTCTCTATGATGTTTGCTTGGAGATGACGTTGTAGTGGACAAAGGAGCAGGAAAGAGGAGCAGGTAGAGAGCCCAACCTGTATCTTGGCTTGGACAGAGCAGCTGTGTTGGAGACCCACAGAGGTAGACAGTCACAAGAGTCACCATGGAAGTGGCAGTTTGCAGGACACTTAGATGTGGCTGTAGCGGAAACAAAGAGAGGAGGATGGGCATTGGAATGTTGACGGGTCCAACGGAGTCTTATTCTCTATATATGATGATGAGTTGCTATGAACTGAATGTCTCATCAGTTTCATCATCAATGTTTCATCAGTCTCCATCTCCTACTCCATCTCCCATACACACCCACACACACCCCACATCTTGAGCCATATCATGAAGCCTTAGGCTCCAGTGTGATGGGATTTGAAGTTACCTTTGGAAATAACTGGGCTTCCCTGGTGGCTCAGACAGTAAAGAATCTTCCTGCAATGTCGGGGACCAGGATTCGGTCCCTTGGTTGGGGATTTTCCCCTGGAGATCCCCTGGAGAAGAAAATGGCAACCCACTCCAGTATTCTTGCCTGGAGAATTCCATGGGCAGAGTCTGATGAGCTACAGTCCATGGGGTCACAAAGAGTTGGACATGACTGAGTGACTAACACTCACTCACTCGATCAGGAGGTAACTAAGTTTTGATGAGGAGGTAGAGTTGGAGCTCCATGACAGGTTAGAGCCCTTAGAACTGGATAAAGAGACCTGAGCTCCCTGCCCCTCCACCAAGTGAGGAAACTAGAAAGCTTGTTCCCTCCACCACCTGGACCTCACTGCCTCTTGATCACAGTTATCCAGGCTTCATAATAAGAAGATACACATTTTCTTTGTTTAAGCCCCTCAGTCCATGTTATTCTGTTATAATAGCCTAAATTGACTAAGAGTGGAATAGAAAGAGTGTACAGGAAGGGGAAAGGTCTTTGTAGGCTCATGATTATTTTCTCATGAAAAAAATTACAGAGAACACATTAAGAAGTTGGTGCTGTCCATAGTAGATTAAAGTACAAGTCATATGATAAACTTTATAATGTAATCCACTACATAAAATTCCTTAGGAATACAATAATCATTCTTTCATTCATTATTACAAGTCATGTCTTATAAATATGTATTATATTCCCATATCCACTAAGCCTAGAAGAAATTTATGAAGTGAAAATTGCATGGATCCAATTCTTGTATAGGATTTCCCTGATGGCTCAGATGGTAAAGCATCTGCCTACAATGAGGGAGACCCAGGTGTGATCCCTGGGTTGGGAAGATACCCTGGAGAAGGAAATGGCAACCCACTCCAGTACTCTTGCTTGGAAAATCCCGTGGACAGAGGAGCCAGGTGGGCTACAGCCCATGGAGTCACACAGAGTCAGATATAACTGAAGCAACTTCACTTTCACACTTGTGTGAATGAAACCCTCCTCATGGGGTTAATAGGAACTATTAATAGATGTTCTTGAGTATGCCTCAGAACAGCAGAGAATGGAACCTTATTTAAAACCTTCCTCTTGAACTTCTCTGGTGGAATAGTGGATAAGAATCCACCTGCCAATGCAGGGGACACAGCTTTAATCCCTGGTCTGGGAAGATCCCTCAAGCCATGGGGCAATTAAGCTCCTGCACCACAATCACTGAGCCTGTGTGCTCTAACTACTGAAGCCCCTGCCTCCTAGAGCCTACACCCTGCAACTACTGGGTCCTCTGCTACTGAAGACAGTGCGTCTAGAGCATGAAGCCACCACAATGAGAACCCAGGCACCACAACTAAGGGCAGCCTCTGCTCACCGCAACTACAGAAAACCCATGCACAGCAGTGAAGATCCAGAGACCACTGAAGGCCCAGCACAACCAAAAATAAATACATAATTTATAAACTATAAATAAAATAATAAATATATTTACTTAAAATATAAATAATAAAATAAAGATCTTTTGTATCTTGCCTTCAGCTTTCAAACTTCCTTTCATTGTACCTGCAATTTGCATATGCTGAAAACTTCCCATACCTCAAGCAATATATTAAAAACAACCTTTAAACCACTCCCTATAGATATCAGCTCTGAGAAATGGGTCATTATAGTAATGGTAATTTATTTTTTTCAGGTCATGGATCTAGTGTTGTCCAGTTCAAACTAGTCAAGACCATCCACCATTCAATTAAGCCTGTACCTGTGCACAGTGGATGACCATTCAATAGGAGAGAGCCAAAACCTCCATCTGCAGATCATGCTAGTCACCTCATCTGAACATGAAGTAGCGTGTAACTCAGAGTAGCCTGCAAAGAGCAGCGATTGTCTCACCTTTTTCCTGCCTTCACTCACCTTTTTCTGATCCTCCAATCTTCCTATACTCGTCTCCCATAAATATCCCTGCTCCCTTGTCTTTGAAATGATAGATCTCAAAATTGTTCTCCTGTCTCCTCTCTTGTCTGCCTTGTAAATGAAACTTCTCCCTCCTGCAAACCTCTGAATTTTGATGTTTGGCTTGCTGATAGTCAGGCAGAAGAAACTGGTTCAGTAACAGAATATTGTAATTCATACTTGTGAGCATCTTAGATCAGCATGCTGAGATGCACATGGGTGGTCATTATGATGAAAGCATCAGTGATTACAAAGTTCAGGGAATTTTTGTGATATTTCCACTTAACCCTGTATTTTATTGAACATTTTCTATTATCTGATTGTTATCCATGACCAGTGATGAAAATAAAAGTATCACCATTTTTGAAAATCAAGAGCCAACCTACAGTGAATTGGAGAAGTAAAGAGACAGAGTATAAGAAGCTTCCATTGAAAAAAGAATTAAAGTTTCATTTTTCAGATTTCATGTATAAGTGAGAACATACAGTATTTATCTTTCTCTGATATATTTCACTTAGCATAATGCACTCAAAATCCATCACTTTTGTGAATACTGTAGGATATCCTTCTTTTCATTGCATAATCATACATATATATATATATATATATATACACTATATGTAGGATTATATATAATAGTGTATACACTATATATATTTATTTTATAGGAGGCAGTGATCAAAACAATCCCCAAGTAAAGAAATGAAAATGCAAAATGATTGTCTGAGGAGGCCTTAGAAATAGCTGAGAAAAGAAGAGAAGTGAAAGGCAAAGGAGAAAAGGAAAGATATACCCACCTGAAAGCAGAGTTCGAAAGAATAGCAAGAAAAGATGAGAAAGCCTTTGTAAGTGAACAAGGCAAAGAAATAGAGGAAAACAATAAATAAGAAAGACTAGAGATCTCTTCAAGAAAATGAAAGATACCAAGGGAATATTTCATGCAGAATTGGGCACAATAAAGGACAGAAATGTATGGACCTAAAAGAAGCAAAAGATATTAAGGAGAGGTGGCAAGAATACACAGAATAACTGCACAAAAAAGATCTTTAATGACCCAGATATCCAAGATGGTGTGACCACTCACCTACAGCCAGACATCCTAGAGTGCAAAGTCAAGTGGGCCTTAGGAAGCAGTACTATGATCAAAGCTAGTGAAGATGATGAAATTCCAGCTGTGCAATTTAAAATCCTAAAAGATGATCCTGTTAAAGTGCTGGACTCGTGCCAGCAAATTTGGAACTCAGCAGTGGCCATAGGACTGGAAAAGATCAGTTTTCATCCCAGTCCCAAAGAAGGGCAGTGCCAAAAAATGTTCAAACTACCACACAATTGCATTCATTTCGTATGCTAGGAAGTTAATGTTCAAAATCTTTCAAGCTAGGCTTCAAAAATAAGTGAACCGAAAACTTCCAGATGTACAAGCTGTATTTATAAAAGGCAGAGGAACCAGAGGTCAAATTGCCAACATCTGCTGGATCATAGAAAAAGCCAGAAATTTCCAGAAAAACATCTACTTCTGCTTCATTGACTACATTAAAGCCTTTGACTGTGTGGATCACAACAAACTGTAGAAAATTCTTAAAGAAGTGGGAATACCAGACCACCTTACCTGCTTCCTGAAAAACATGTGTGTAGGTCAGGAAGCAACAGTTAGAACTGGATATGGAACAATGGACTGGCTCAAAATTGGGCAAGGAGTGTGTCAAGGTTTTATTTTGTCACCCTGCTTGCGAGATGCCAGGCTCGATGAATCAGAAGCTGGAATCAAGATTGCCAGGAGAAATATCAATAACCTCAGATATGACGATGATACCACCCTTATGGCAGAAAGTGAGAGGAACCAAAGAGCCTCTTGATAAAGGTGAAAGAGGAGAGTGAAAAAGCTGGCTTAAAACTCAACATTCAAAAAACAAAGATCACAGCATGCAGTCCCATCACTTCATGGCAAGTAGACAGGGAAACAATGAAAACAGTGACAGACTTTATTTTCTTGGGCTCCAAAATCACTGTAGATGGTGATGCAGCTGTGAAATTAAAAGATTCTTGCTCCTTGGAAGAAAAGCTATGATAAACCTAGACAACTTATTAAAAAGCAGAGACATTACTTTGCTGACAAAGGTCTATCTAGTCAAAACTATTATTTTTCCAGCAGTCATTTATGGATGTGAGAGTTTGACCAGAAAGAAGGCTGAGTGCCAATGAATTGATGCTTTGGAACTGTGGTGCTGGAGAAGACGCTTGAGAATTCCTTGGACTGCAAGGAGATCAAACCAGTCAATCCAAAACAAAATCAACCCTGAATATTCATTGGAAGGACTGATGCTGAGGCTGAAGCTTCAACACTTTGGCCATCTTATGTGAAGAACCAACTCATTAGAAAAGGCCTTGATGCTGGGAAAGATTGAAGGCAGGAGGAGGAGAGGACAATGAGATGGTTGGACAGCATCACTGACTCAATGAACAGGAGTTTAAGCAAACTCTGGGAGATGGTGATGGACAGGGAAGCTTGGTGTGCTGTAGTCGATAGGGATACAAAGAGTGGGACATGACTGAGAGACTGAGCAACAATATATATTTATACACACATGAGGATGAATTTTAGGGGAGATGCCTCCTCTGTCTGCTTCACTAGAATGTTTTATGTTGTTCTTTACTACTTGGGCAAGTCCGAGAGATGGTAGAAAACAAATGGAGTTTTCTTTCATAGGTAATTTACATTCACATATATATTGACCACAAGTGTTATTTCTTCTATATCCTACATATTTACATTATTATCAGACAATAACATAATGTTGACTTTCCCCAAATTGGCATTTTAATGAAAAATAATATTTGACTATAAACTAAGGATAAATTTTTCCATGGACTATGCATTTATAATCATTTTTGCCTTATCAGGTTTATGGTCAGTTTTGTGACCACAGGGTGATAGACACTATTCCTACCCTTTCTTTTATGGAACAGTATCTGTTTAACTGGGGAGATTGTCAATAAAAAAATATATTTTTAATACATACTGTTATCCTACAATCCAGCAATTTCGCTCCTTGGAATCCATCCAAATGATTTGAAACTTTCTGTCCACACAAAAACATGCACATGGAAACTTATAGCAGCTTTCTTGATCATTGTCAAAACTTGAAAGGAATCAAGATGTCCTCAGTAGGTGAAAGAACCAATGAACTGTGATATATACAGACAATGAAATGATATCAACCATGAAAAGGAATGAAGAACCATCAGTGTCTATTACTAAGTGAAATAACTAATCTGAGAAACACACATGCAGTGAGGCCAACTGCATGACATTTTGCAAAAGGCAAACTCAGAACAGTGAAACAATCAGATTTTATTTTATTACAGAGGTGGAGGAAAGACAAATAGGCAGAGCAAATACTTTGTGTGATCCTACATTCTCCAAGTCAGGCTTCAGCAATATGTGAACCATGAACTTTCTGATGTTCAAGCTGGTTTTAGAAAAGGCAGAGGAACCAGAGATCAAATTGCCAACATCCACTGGATCACGGAAAAAGCAAAAATAATTCCAGAAAAACATCTATTTCTGCTTTATTGACTATGCCAAAGCCTTTGACTGTGTGGATCACAAGAAACTGTGGAAAATTCTGAAAGAGATGGGAATACCAGACCACCTGATCTGCCTCTTGAGAAATCTGTATGCAGGTCAGGAAGCAACAGTTAGAACTGGGCATGGAACAACAGACTGGTTCCAAATAGAAAAAGGAGTAGGTCAAGGCTGTATATTGTCACCCTGCTTATTTAACTTCTATGCAGAGTACATCACGAGAAACGCTGGACTGGAAGAAACACAAGCTGGAATCAAGATTGCCAGGAGAAATATCAATAACCTCAGATATGCAGATGACACCACCCTTATGGCAGAAAGTGAAGAGGAACATTAAGAGCCTCTTGATGAAAGTGAAAGTGGAGAGTGAAAACGTTGGCTTAAAGCTCAACATTCAGAAAACGAAGATCATGGCATCCGGTCCCATCACTTCATGGGAAATAGATGGGGAAACAGTGGAAACAGTGTCAGACTTTACTTTTTTGGGCTCCAAAATCACTGTAGATGGTGACTGCAGCCATGAAATTAAAAGACGCTTACTCCTTGGAAGGAAAGTTATGACCAACCTAGATAGCATATTGAAAAGCAGAGACATTACTTTGCCAACAAAGGTCCGTCTAGTCAAGACTATGGTTTTTCCTGTGGTCATGTATGGATGTGAGAGTTGGGCTGTGAAGAAGGCTGAGCACCGAAGAATTGATGCTTTTGAACTGTGGTGTTGGAGATGACTCTTGAGAGTCCCTTGGACTGCAAGGAGATCCAGCCAGTCCATTCTGAAGGAGATCAGCCCTGGGGTTTCTTTGGAGGGAATGATGCTGAAGCTGAAACTCCAGTACTTTGGCCACCTCATGCAAAGAGTTGACTCATTGGAAAAGACTCTGATGCTGGGAGGGATTGGGGGTAGGAGGAGAAGGGGACGACAGAGGATGAGATGGCTGGATGGCATCACTGACTTGATGGACGTGAGTGTAGGTTCATCATTTATAACAAGGATGCCAATCCAGCGGGGAATGATGATAGCTGGGCAGGTGACCCATGTGCTGGAGGCAGGATTTAAAGGGAAACTCCCTTACCTTATATTGAGTTTTACTTTGAACACAAAACTGCTCTACAATATAAAGTCTACTTTACAACCTATGATCAATTACTATTGATGCATGGCAATAACCATCACAATATTGCAAAGTAATTATCCTTCAATTAAAATGAGTACATAAATTTAAAAAGAAAAAAAGACAATTTTAATATAGCTCTGAAAGTATTATTCTAAATATTTTTTAAAGAAGAAACTCTTCTTTTTGAATGATCTTTAAAATCAGTTTTAAAGATACTTTTCTTTTGCGATTCCAAACCAAGTTGAACATTTTTCAAAAATATCCACATGCACTCTTTAAAACTACTAAACTTTCTTTATAATTTGTAAACACAGTTTATACCTTTTATATTTATATAGATCACAGCACAACTATTTATACTAAACAAGCATTTATTTGTTGTTGAAGCTATTCTGACTCTTTGCCACCCCATGAACTGCAGCATGCCATGCTTCCCTGCCAATCACTATCTCCATGAGTTTGCTCAAACTCATATCTATTGAGTCAGTGTTGCCATCCAATCATCTCATCCTCTGTTGCCCCTTTCTCCTCTTGCTCTAAATCTTTCCCAGCATCAGGTGGCCAAAGTATTGGAGCTTCAGCTTCAGCATTAATCCTTCCAATGAACATTCAGTGTTGATTCCCTTTAGGATTGACTGGTTTGATCTCTTTGCTGTCCAAGGGACTCTTAAGAGTCTTCTCCAGCACCACAGTTCGAAGGCTTTGATTCTTTGGTGTTTAGCCTTTTTTATGGTCCAACTCTCACATGCTTACATGACTACTGGAAAAACCGTAGTTTTGACTATATGGACCTTTGTCAGCAAAGTGATGTCTCTGTTTTTTAATATGTTACTTAGATTTGTCATTGGTTTTCTTCCAAGGAGCAGCATCTTTTAATTTCATGGCTGCAATCGCCAACCACAGTGATTTTGAAGCACAGGCAAATAAAGTCTGTCACTGTTTCCATTTTTTCCCCATGTATTTGCCATGAAGTGTTGGGATCAGATGCCATGATCTTCGTTTTCTGAATGTTAAGTTTTAAACTAGCTTTTCACTCTCCTCTTTTACCCTCATCAAGAGGCTCTTCAGTGCCTCTTCACTTTCTGCATTAAAGTAGTATCATCTGCATGTCTGAGGTTGTTGATGTTTCTCCTGCAATCTTGATTCCTGCTTGTAACTTAGGCATTTCGCATGATGTACTCTGCATAGAAGTTAAATAAGCGGGTGACAGTATACAGCCTTGACACACACCTTTCTCAATTTTGAGCCAGTCCGTTGTTCCATGTCTAATTCTAATTGTTGCTTCTTGACCTGCATACACGTTTCTCAGGAGGCAGGTAAGGGGGTTTGGTATTCCCATCTCTTTAAGAATTCTCCACAGTTTGTTTTGATCCACACAGTCAAAGGTCTTAGCATAGTCAATGAAACAAACGTTCTCCTGAAATTCCCTTGCTCTTTTTATGATCCAATGAATGTTGGCAATTTGATCTCTTATTCCTCTGCCTTTTCTAAATCCAGATTTTACATCTGTAAGTTCTTGGTTCATGTACTGCTTAAGCCTAGCTTGAAGGATTTTGAGCATTATATTGCTAGCAAATGAAATGAGTGCAATTGTACAGTAATTTGAACAATTTTTGGCATTGTCTTTCTTTGGGATTGGAATGTAAACTGACCTTTTCCAGTCCTATAGCCCCTGCTGAGTTATCCAAATTTGATGGTAATAGATGAAAGCTCACACCTTCTCTTGGGATCCTGGACAAGCCCCCAAGATGATAGGTTGAGGCTGTGAGCTGTGAACCATGCAGGGATTTTCGGCCTCAGGAGGAGAGGATTTCAATCTGGGGCCAGAGACAAGCCTTGACCACTCGGAGCTTTTGTGTAACAAAGTTTATTAAAGTATAAGAGAGATAGAGAAAACTTCTGACGTAGACATTAGAAGGAGGTGGGAAAGCACCCCCTTGCCAGTTTTCACCAAGGCATCTTATACTCCTTAGCAAGCTGTTGATCATAGATAAAAGAAACAACTCAAGGCTGAGAGAGCTGCACCAGGTGCAGCTCTCTCCCATAACATACATATCTGCACAAGGGGAGTCCTCTCTGGAGGAGGTGTCTATGGGCAAGATATGTTGTGTAAGTCTCAAAGGAAAACAGGCTTCCAAACAAGATACATAGTTTTATTAACATAGCTTAAGAAAAATATTTCCTGTGAGTAGGATGTATTACTTGGTTGGGAAATTCACAACTCAAGGTTGGAAAAAAGTTACTTTCAGGCAGAACTGATTAACATCATAGCAACACAGAATTAAAGGACCCTCCTATGTGCCTAAAGCTGGAGCAAAGGAGTGTAGAAAAAAAGTATCCGATGTTTGCCCTTTGTCTCCTCCTGAGGCCTGGGGACCTCTGGCCTCCCTAGGGAGACCTACCTAGCTATTAACCCTTTCATTGGCATATTAAGGTCAGCACTTTAACTGCATCATCTTTTACGATTTGAAATAGCTCAGCTGGAGTTCCATCACCTCCACTACCTTTGTTCATAGTAATGATTCCTGAGGCCCACTTGACCTCACACTCCAGGATGTCTGACTCTACGCAAATCAACACACCATTGTGGTTATCCAATAATTAAGACTTTTCTTTTGTATAGTTCTTCTGTGTATTCTTGCCATCTCTTCTTAATCTCTTCTGTTTCTATTAGGTGCTTGCCATTTCATCTTTTATTTTGCACATCTTTGCATGAAATATTCCTTGGTATCTCTAATTTTCTTGAAGAGATGTCTAGTCTTTCCCATTCTATTGTTTTCCTCTATTCCTTTGCATTGTTCACTTAAGAAATCTTTCTTATCTTGCCTTGGTATTCTCTGGAAATCTGAATCTTCTAGGTTGGTAAGTGTCCAACATGTTACTGGGGAAGAGCAGAGAAACAGTTTCATAAAGAATGAAGAGAATAGGCTAAAGCAGGGAAGTCACTCAGTTGTCGATGTGTCTGGTGGTGAAATTAAGTTCAATGCTGTAAAGATCAACCTGGAACGTTAGGTCCATGAATCAAGGCAAATTGGATGTGGTAGTGGAAGGAGGTGGCAAGAGTGAACATTGACACTTTAGGAATAAGTGAACTAAAATCCACAGGAATAGGTGAATTTAATTTGATGACCACTTACGTTACAGTTGATGTTAGAGATGGTTGACACTACAGATCAGCTCATTATACTTGTTTAGTTGGTAAGTTGTGTCTGACTCTTTGTGACTCCATGGACTGTAGCCTGCCAGACTCCTCTGTCCATGAGATTTCCTAGGCAAGAATAGTGGAGTGGGTTGCAATTCCCTACTCCAAGGGATTGCCCTGATGCTAGGACTGAAACTGTGTCTGCTGCATTGGCAGGAGGATTGTTTACGATTGAGTCACCAGGGGAGTCATCTGGTTTGATCTCCCAGCAAATGGCCTAAGAGTCTTGAGGCTCAGCATGTCCATCATTAGAGAGGAGTGGAATCTTTCCTATGACCTCCCACTGCTTGTCCCTGTGCTGGCTGCTAAAGCAGCTTGGGGGAATTCTGATTTATTGGTGTCCTCATGTAAATGCTGAGTCCTTTCTTCTTTCCTTCTTGTTGAAGGAATAGAGGGTAATCATGAGGAATGAAGAATCCTGGGGCTAGTAGAGGGAAATAAGGAAAGGACTCATTTACTGAGCTCATCCTGTGTGCCAGTTCCAGTGCCAAGGTCTCAACACACATCATCTCATTGATCCTATAAAAACTCCATTTGCTGTGTTTTCATCATTACCTCCATTTAATGGACAAGTGGTGCCTCTTGCCTAAGATCTCCCCAGCCCAAGGTCCACTCCATCAACAGAGCCAAAAACAAAAACAAAACAGCCCCAGAATCCTCAGCAATAAGCCTTCATTTGAGTGCCCTTTTTTTTATGGTTTCTGTGTTGATTAATTTTATGTGGCATTGATTCTAGCTGTTTCTGAGATGGTGTTTCTGAAAGAGATGAGCATTTGAATCCACCAACTGAGTGAAGACATCTGCCTTCACTAATGTGTGTGGACTTTATCCAATTCCTGGGGTCCTGAATGGAACAAGACAGCATCTTCTCTCCCTCTTTCTCTTTTTGCCCATGAACATAACAGCTTCTGGCTCTTGAGACTTGAGATGCCAGGACTTACCCAGGTCCCCTGGGTCTCAGGCCTTTAGCCTTGAGTTACATCATCAGCTCCCCCAGTTTTTAGCCCTAAGCCTTGGCCTGAGTAATATACCTGACTTTGCTTGTTTTCTCGCTTACAGAGAGCAGACTGTGGGACTCCATCTCTTAATGGTGTGAACCCATTTCCCTAATGTACAGAAGAATCTTGACCATCATGCCTTTGAACTGCTCAGATCCACTTACTCATGGAAATTTTACTATAATAAATGTAACACTACATCATCTGCAGTCTCTTGAATCTGAGGATGTGGAACTGAGGGTAGGGAGAGTTGCCTACGAGGGATAAGATGTATTTAGGAAGTGTTTCTTTTATATAGGCTGATAAATTGATAATAAAACATGCTGTACTAGTCTTCCCTATTTGGAAGAGATAGTAGGTATTATAGGAACAGTGTCCATCTCTCAATAACATGACCTACCCCACAAAAGGATAAAATTTATTTTTCTTTAATTAATTAATTAATTTTTTACTTCTTGTTGAGTTGGGTTTTTGTTGCTGTGCCCTGGTTTTCTCTGGTTGTGGTGAGTAAGGGGTACTGTTCATTTGGGTGCGTGGGCCCGCGGCTTCTCTTGTTGAGCAGCACATGCTCTGAGTGGTGGGGACTCAGTATTTGCAGCATGCCCTCTCAGTAGTTGGGGCCTGAGGGCCCTAGAGCTCTCAGGCTTCAGTAGTTGAGGTATGTGAGCTCAGTCGTTGCAGCTCACAGGCTCTGGCGCACAGGCTCAGTAACTGTGGCCCATGCGCTTAGTTGCTCCAGAGCATGTGGGCCAAGGTTCAATCCCTGTCCCCTGCACTGGCAAGCAGATTCATACCACTGGACCACCAGGGAAGTCCAGGATATAATTCCTTAATGTGGTTCAGAAATAGTAAAACCATGATATATGCCTGTGTGATTTTAGTATTTGATCAAAGGACATTGTATGTCTTTACTGGTCACACTAGTTTAATTCAAGAAGGACAACTCACACTCATGGCAGGCATGGGTTGATGAGGACAAGGGATTCTGGCTCATTTGCAGTGTGGATGATGCTTTCCAGAACTGAGAGCCTTGACTTGCATAGTGAAGCCCTTTCCCAGCACGGAAAGGCCAGGAACTGAGACCTATGGACCCACTAGGAGAACCATGAGAACTGCTCATGTCCAGGGCCACAGCGTGAGCCAGCAGTGATGATCCTGCCAAGAGCTCTTCGTTCCAGTGGCTCATTGGCCTCTGAGTAGTTTTCCCTTATTGTGTGCATCAATCCACTGAATAGCCACGGAAGTAAGTAAAGAGATAAAAGATGTCCACAATGGAATAGAGAACTAGTGGGAATAGTAGGGTTTCAGATCATAGACTATTTGGTGTGTTTCCTTCCATCAGTCACTGGAGATTTCTGAGGTGGAAACAGAGAACAGAATAATATATCATGAAGGGCACCAGTCCATGTACACTGAAAGTTTCTTTATTTCTGACCATTATTTTACAATCATCCCCTCAGAGACAATGACAATATGTACACCCCAAATTTCCCTCCAGAAAATGAGATTCATTTTTCTGATGCTATAAACCCATAACTCTGAAAGTTCCATCACCTCCCAGAGCCTACGTTTCCCACTACAATCCTGCAGCCTTGCTGGATCACCCTTCCTTTTCCCATTCACATTGAGCTGATGTCTGAAACCATAGCTCTGTTTTCACTTCATGATGTGGCCATGTCCTAGATTTCAGTTTCCAAGAGCCCAGAAGAAAACTTCCAATGGAGGCAACCACCTAGGCAGGGTTAGTATAGCTGTATATAATGGGCTCCATGTGAGTGCATATGTCATCACCACAGTGAGGACAGGGGCTGAATGTTAGCCAAATGGTCCTGGGCTGCCCTAAGTCTCTCAGAATCTCCAACAGCTCAGTCTGAAGCTGGGGAAGTCTGCCATCTAGAAGAATACCTTGAGGGCTGTAATTCTCCCGAGGGGCAGGATACCACTCCTGACTTAAACAGGAAAACCCAGCAGTTTGTCACAGCAGCTTCTCCATGACGGCCATGGAGAGGATATTCCCACACAGGCTGAAGGACCTGAGCTGGGAGCTGCGGCTCAGGGATGGCAGGATGGCCTCAAACTGAGAGTCCTGGATCCCACACTGGTCTAAATACAGTTCCTGGAGGGTGGCTGCAACTTTCTCTAGCAGAACTTGGAGCAGCTCAGGATTAAAGTCCATTAGGGTGACACCATTCAGTTCCAGGCTTTTTAGCTGACAGATGTTCGGACAACGGGACAGATGGGTCAAGTCTGATTCTGTAAGCTGGCAGTTCGTTATTGAGAGGTTGTCCAAGGTAGTCTTCAGGCACCTGGGGAGAAACCAAGAAATCAGTTCTTAAAACTGATGTCTACAGGTGATATAAAAATGGTTTCTACAGGGCTAATGTTAAGTCTGATGAGGGTCAATACATTGATTGCCCAGTATCTCTCTAGGCTAGTCTTGTCACTTTCACTATGTATCTGAGTCAATTCATAGAACATTGAAAGGTCTCTTCTTCATTTATCAAACAAACTATAACATACTCTACTTCCTTATGAGGATGAATGAATATAATGGAATGCCCTAGAATGTACTCAGAGGAGCTGGACACGGAGTGTCAATCAAGCATAGACATCACTGGTTTTTAGTACTAGGTGATGAGATAGAAAATGGTTTCAGCTAAGGCTTCCTTCAATCCAAAGTTGGGCTTCAGAGGCCAATACTTCTGGCCACCGAGGCTTTAGGGAGACATGCATAAAGAAGCAACTTACACAAGATCTCACAACATCAAATGTGATGCCTGTCCAGAGGGGCTCACTTACATCCCTGCTAACTTTCTACCACTTTCTACTACCCTTTTCTCTCAGCTCGATTAACATCATCTCCAGAATCATACTTTTCCCATACACGAATTAATGTATCTGGAGCAAAAAATAAAAATATTTTACAGATGGGGATTTAAGACAGGCTCATTTTGATCAGTAATCTGATGAGCATAGAGCTTCTCTTCAGAATTGCTCTGGTTTGCTGTGGTTTCCCCACTTCAGTGCCCTCTTTATTTCCTATATTTTAAGTGATTTGAACATAGATACCTCTGCTGAAGGTAGAAATTATAATCCCTTTAGTGCTAGATCAACCATTCCAGTCAATAAATTGTACCTCCACAGTGGAGTGTCCCTTTCAAGAACCATTACACCAATTTACCCCCAAATTGATTTGTGTGGTTACAGGATATCACACTTCAGGAGAGAGTGCATTTGATATTCTAATGCTATGTTCAATGTTACCTAGCCAGTGGTCCACACTCACATGATTATCTGGTCCAGGCAGCCTTCAAGGAAGGAGGGAGACTCCAGATGGAGATCCCGGAGGTGGCCCAGCCTCTGGAACTGGGAGGTAATTTGTACAACGTGATCGTGCTCCTGCTTCTTGAAGGCAGATACTTGGATGGGGAAGAGACAGCATCTCTGCAAATTACTCATGTGGCCCAGGAAAGGAGCAAATGTGGCCAGGGTGGACAGATTCCAGGTGCAACTCACTTGTACCTCCTGGATACAGACCAGCTGCACCATGCTCAGGACCTTCACGATATTGCCCATTGGCATTGAGACAATCTTCAGCTTCTTGCAACACAGGTGGATGGAAGCTTTTCTCTGCTCCACCCACCTAAGGAGGTAGGTGAGGAAGTTGTCCAGGGTCCTCTTTTTCAAGGAAAGGTCTATAAAAACCTTCAGTGGCGCCACATGCTGCTTTGTCATTGACCTGGGCTCAGCTACTGGTGTTCTTCCTGAGCTTGTGCATCTGTGAGTACTGGCTCCAGACCACATGCTCCAGACCACATGCTCCAGAAGTTATGACCAGTGTCCCGCAAATCTAGCACCCGAAGTTTGCATCTCCTATTGAGAAAAAGAAGATTGGTGGGGAAGCATTAAAATCCACCCAGAATGAAACATTGGTCTACAAATTTGAAAACAGACTTCCCAACTGTGCTGTAACTTCAGATTCCTGACATCACTTGCTGCCGTGCCTTCTTCCCTCTCTGACTCAATTTCTTCCATCTCCCTTACCCCTCCCTTCTTTTCTGGTTCCCCACTTCTAGTAACTTTTAGCATCATTGTGAGGAGGTGTGGCATGTTCTTTAGGCTTTTTTTTTTTTTTAATTGTAGGTACACCTACACTTCCCAAACGTGTTTCCCTTGGTGAGGCAAGGCCTCTAGGCTTCTACATTGCCTTCTTCAGATCCC
Source organism: Bos indicus (assembly GCF_029378745.1). Taxonomy (NCBI): domain Eukaryota; kingdom Metazoa; phylum Chordata; class Mammalia; order Artiodactyla; family Bovidae; genus Bos; species Bos indicus. The sequence continues at coordinate 55,369,031 of NC_091775.1, read as the reverse complement.
TCTGGTCCATCCCTTTCCCACCCAGTTTTTCATCACCCCAGGTGTTTCCCCTGAGACACCCTGGATTTTGCCAGGTTACCTAAGTCAGACTCACCTGGCGCAAACCTTCTGCACAAACAGGACATCAAGGGCTTCTAGCACTGCTTGTAGGGGCCCCACATGAGGCAGGTCAATGAGGCTCCCCAGAGGCAGGTGGGCAAAGGGCCAGGCCTGTACCATAGCCTTCAGAATTTCAGTGTGTCTCCCATTGAAGGCCTCAGTGAAGAGGGGTGGGAAGAGCTCCACGGGCAGCTGTTCCAGAGCAGAAAAGGCCAAGTCATCATCCCTCAGCAGGTGCATTCCCGCCAGGTCCAGGAGTCTGGGTGGGGTCCGTACACTCATGCTTACTCTATGCCAAAAGGAATACTGTGTAAACTGTCAGAGAACAAGGCATTGGCTTCAGACCAAGCAGAGGCACACCTTAGACTGTCTCCCTCCCCTTCAGAAGAACCTACTCAAGGCCAAGGTCTGTGCACTGGCAAGGGTGAAAGCATCTTACTTGGCCCATATGACACTGTGGGCTCAGTGAGCACAAAGCTGTAACTTTTCCCCTACTGGATTCAGAACAAGCATTTCAACCACTAGCACATTGAAATCCATCTGCTGCTTTGCTTAAATCATGTCCCACTGGGAAAGTTACCAAGGTCCTGAAAGCTGACCTCAAGCTTTATTTTGGGAAGACTTTTAGATAGTCATTTAGAGCCTTGAGTCTATGGAAAGAGGACTGCCATGTGAAGCAGCGAGTCCCCATCCTTAGTTAAGCTGGATGGTAAAGATGAAAGAAATACTCAGGACATGTCATGTGTACATAAAAGAAGTATTTTAAATTTTGAGAGCTAATATTATAGACATTTTATTATAAATATCTTCCTAGTAAAGACATTTAAAAATTACTTCAACTACAGTACAAATCAAAATATTTGGGACTCAGGGAAAACAACATTGAGAGATAAATGGAAACCTGAAATCTCATCTGAAAGAAAATAATTAAAAAAGAAAAACTCTCCATGCCATCTGGAGTTACAGGCTACTTGTAAGGTCAGTTAACACCATATAAGAATAGTACTGACAATAACTTACTTGTGTGATGTGGTTGGTGTGGGACTCAGACCACAGACTCTATGGAAGATCCAGCCAGTGACTCTGGAGCCAGAAGATCCTGCATCCTTTCTTCAGAGGCTGAGAATCTTATAGACATTTCTGATCTCATCATCTCTCTGTGTGATTAACACAATCAGAAAGGGGTACCTGATTAGATTATAGATGGCCCTTGGTCCTTGGTCCTGATTGGATCTTCATTTTTCTCCACCTTAGGTGACTGAAACAGATATACATACGGGGAACAGAAGGAATGATGGAGAAGGAATCAAAGATTCATTGATGGATTCACTCCACAAACCTTGGTTGATATTGACCAATACGCTCAGTTATATTCCTGGGTTTGGTTGGGCAAAAAATTATTGGTTTCAGTCATTGAACAAGAAAAAACATAACTTGAAAGCATTATTGTTGAGGGAACTTTGCCCATATAAAAACTATCAAAATGTTCCTCAATTAACACAGCTTCATGAAAACAATCCTGTTGTTCCCAAAGTAAACAAAATACATGCACCCCTGTATCAGCTTGTCACTCAGGTGTTATGTAGGAAACACAGGGGATTGTGAGCCTATTCAGGCAGCAAAGGAAGAGCTTTGGGGGATGTGGATGGTTTTCCAGGCTTAAGCCAAGCCTTCTCTGAAGGTGAACAGGTCAAAATTTCAGTGAGATGTAAGACTGTGTCAGGACAGTTTGGAGCTGGGCATTCCCAGACAGACCATGTGAATGATTACAACAGTGTAAAGTTTTTTTTTTTTTTTTTTTTCTTTTAGGAAAGAGGGGGGAGAAGGCAATGGCAACCCACTCCAGTACTCATGCCTGGAAAATCCCATGGACGGAGGAGCCTGGTAGGCTGCAGTCCATGGGGTCACTAGGAGTTGGACACGACTGAGCAACTTCACTGTCACTTTTCACTTTCAGGCATTGGAGAAGGAAATGGCGACCCACTCCAGTGTTCTTGCCTGGAGAATCCCAGGGACGGGGGAGCCTGGTGGGCTGCCGTCTATGGGGTTGCACAGAGTTGGACACGACTGAAGTGACTTAGCAGCAGCAGCAGGAAACAGGGAGATTTAAAGATGTTATTCTGGGTAATATTTAGAAAGTAAAATATGGTGACTTACAAAAGACAGTGTTATCGTTGAGGGTGTTTCCCCCCAGAAATTTGGGGTCAGCCCAGAAAGCCACATGAAAAGATTAAATCTAAGTTGTGAGAAGATGGAGGAGTGTGAGGCCTGGGATCAGACATTTGTCACACTGACAGCCACTGAAGGTGGGCACTATGAGCTCTTTGAGAACAAAGCATCAGAGAAAAATAAGTGTGGGTCACTGGCAAATAACCCTGTCACCCAGAGGCACGTGCTATCAGGAGAGGTTTTCCTAAAATTTTTTTCTCATTGAGGACACCTTCCAGATGGAAATAGCCCCAGTCATTTTCTAGGGGTCTTGGAAGCCAACAATAATCTTATTGGCTCCTTTCTGATTTGTTGCTATTGTTCAGTCGCTAAGTCATGTTCTACTCTTTGTCACCCCATGAACTGCAGCACATCAGGCTTCCCTGTCCTTCACTATCTCCCAGAGTCTGCTCAAACTCATGTCCATTGAATCTGTGATGGCATTCAACCATCTCATCCTCTGTCACCCTCTTCTCCTGCCCTCAATATTTGCCAACATCAGAATCTTTTCCAATGGGTCAGTTCTTCACATCAGGTGGCCAAAGTATTGGAGCTTCAGCTTCTGCATCAGTCCTTCCAGTGAATATTCAGGTTTGATTTCCTTTAGGATTGACCTTTCTAAGTAAATATAGATAATTTCTAATTCTTCAAACTTAACCAAGTTCAGTATAGATGATGATCAGGGTAACATCAAAGGCACAGAAATAAAATGTATTTATCTCTTCATTAAAACCAGCACCTTTCTAGGGACTTCCCTGGTGGTCCAGTGGTTATGAATCTGCCCTCCAATGCAAGAGATATTTGATCCCTGTTTGGGAACTAAGACCTCATATGCCACTGGTTAACTAAGCCCTTGTGCCTCAACAAAGACCCAGTGGGCACACACACACACACGCACACACACACAACTAAAATGAAATGATCATCATAATAAAAGTAAAAACTAAAAAATGCAAAAGTAAAAACAAACACATAAAAAAACCAATGCCTTTCCCATATAAATGCAGAAGCTCGTATTGGGGTTTCAGGTTCTGCCACAATCAGGAGTGACCACCTGCACCACAGGGGGAATCTTTTGAAGTTTAAGTTAAGAAATAAAAGGAGACCCTTTCTCCATCTTTCGGAGTTTCCCATGCCTCTCTCCCATCCCATTTATTTGATGCCCAAACTTTTCCTATATACCTTTGGCCACCAAGGTGAGGATTCTTTGAAGAGTGTTCACCTCCTTGTTCACTTTGACAAAGATCCCTTTCACCATACTTCTCTCAGGATTATAAATGACCTTTGCATAAAAAAAAAGTTTGAATTGGATTCTACTCAATAGATATGTTAAGTCCCAGGCCATCCATCTCTTTTATAAATACCTGCAACAGAGTGAGATTAGTAACAATGATAATCATAAATAGCTCTGTTATTAAACGCAAGCTGGGTGAGCAGCAGTGTGGGCACTTTTCATTTACTCCTTCAGATAACCTTCAGGGAACACCTAAAATTCACTCAAATTTTCTCCATTCTTTGGTGAACCAAGGTTATTTTCAGATAGACGTATCTGCCAATTTCTATAAAGAATATTTAGCTGAGGGGATCCGAAGGACCCCCAAGTTTCCAAACACCCTAAATATTGAGAAGAACTGACTGAAAGACTTCACATTATTTTAGGGAAATTCAGAAATTGCAGAGTCTAAGCCAGGGATGGTTGAAAGGGATCACAGCTTCTATGAGAAGCTGTTTTCCCTCTCACACTATTGGTGAGCATGTAAATTGGTATAGCCACTAAGTAAAACAGTATGGTGTTTCCTCAAGTTACTAAAAATAGAGTGACCGTATGATCCAGCAGTCCTACTCTTGAACATATAACCAGACAAAAAGTGAAAGTGAAAGTCACTCAGTCATGTCTGACTCTTTGCGACCCAATGGACTATAGAGTCCATGGAATCCTCCAGGCCAGAATACTGGAGTGGGTAGTCTTTCCCTTCTCCAGGGGATCTTCCCAACCCAGGAGCTGAACCCAGGTCTTCTGCATTGCAAGTAAAACTAGAACTCAAAAAGATACATGGAGCTTCCATGGTGGTCCAGTGGTTGACAGTCTTCCTTGCAATGCAGAGGACATGGGTTCACTTGCTGTTCCGGGATGATCCCACAGGCTGCAGAGCAACTAAGTCCATGTGCCACGACTAGTGAGCCTACTCACTGAAGCTACTGGAGCCTGCGGGCTTTAGAGCCCAAACTCTGTAACAAGAGAAGCCACTGCAATAAGAAGCCCACGTACCGCAGTAAGAGAGTGGCCCCAGCTCGAAGCAACTAGAGAAAGCCTGCACACAAGAAAGAAGACCCAGTGCAGCGAAAAATAACTAACTAAATAAAATTATTCAAGAAAAAAAGATACACACACCCCTATGTTCATAGCAGCATTATTAATAATAGCCAACATGTGAAAACAACCTAATTGCTCATCGACAAAAGAATGAATAAAGAAGATGTGGTGTGTGTATGTGTTAAAAGAATGAAATAATGCTATTTGTAGAAGTATGGATGGACCTAGAGATGATCATACTGATGAAGTGTGTCAGAAGGAGATTGACAAACACCATATGATATCACATATTGTGATAAATCACTTCAGTCCTGTCCACTCTGTGCGACTCTATGGACTGTAGCCTGCCAGGCTCCTCTGTCCATGGGATTCTGCAGGCAAGAATAATGGAGTGAATTGTGATGCCATCCTCCAAGGGATCTTCCTGACCTAGGGATGAAACCCATGTCTCTCTTACCTCTCCTGCATTAGCAGGCAGGATCTTCACCACTAGCACCACCTGGGAAGCCCGATATCGCATATGCTGCTGCTGCTGCTAAGTCGCTTCAGTCGTGTCCGACTCTGTGTGACCCCATAGACGGCAGCCCACCAGGCTCCCCCGTCCCTGGGATTCTCCAGGCAAGAACACCGGAGTGGGTTGCCATTTCCTTCTCCAATGTATGAAAGTGAGAAGTGAAAGTGAAGTCGCTCAGTCGTGTCCATACGTGGAGTCAAAAATACAACACAAATATACCAATCTATGAAAAAGAAACAGAGTCAAAGGCATAGAGAACAAACTTGTGGCTGCCAAGGGGAGGAGCGTAGGGAGGGAAGGACGGGGAGTATTCAGTTGGCAGATGCAAACGTTCATATACAGAATGCTTAAACAAGGTCATACTGTATAGCACAGGGGCTTCCCAGGTGACACAGAGGTAAAGAATCCGCCTGCCAATGCGGGAGAAACAAGACACGCAGGTTTTATCCCTGGGTCGGGCGATCCCCTGGAGTAGGAAATGGTAACCCACTCAGGTATTCTTTCCTGTACAATTCTATAGACAGAGTAGCCTGCTGGGCTACAGTCCATGGGGTCACAGAGTGGGATACGATGAAGTGCGCATGCACGCGCGCGTGTGTGTGCGCGCGCACGCACACATACACACTCTATAGCACAAGGAACTAGAGTCAATATCCTGTGATAAACCATGGAAAAGAATATGAAAAAGTATATATAGCAATGGCACCCCACTCCAGTACTCTTGCCTGGAAAATCCCATGGATGGAGGAGCCTGGTAGGCTGCAGTCCATGGGGTCGCGAAGTCAGACACGACTGAGCGACTTCACTTTCACTTTTCATTTTCATGCATTGGAGAAGGAAATGGCAACCCACTCCAGTGTTCTTGCCTGGAGAATCCCAGGGGCGGTGGAGCCTGGTGGGCTGCCGTCTCTGGGGTCACACAGAGTCAGACACGACTGAAGCGACTTAGCAGCAGCAGCAGCAGCAGCAGCAATATATATATATATATATATATATATATATAGTTTGCTGCACAGTGGAAATTAAGCACAACATTGTGTTTCAACTGGGCCTGGGTGATTGTACAGTGGATAACCATTTGATGTGAGAAGGCCAAAAGCTCCATCCTGAGATCATGCTAAAGCCGCCATCTTCTAAATGTGCATCCCATGAAGTACCAAGTAACAGAGATACACCTGCTCAGGGCAGCAATTACCTCACTTTATCCTGCCTTCAATCACCTTTCCCTGCACCTCCAATCTCCCTACACTTTTCTACCATAAATATCCCTGCTCCCTGCCTTTGACGTGATAGACCGACTTGTTCTCCTGTCTTCTCCCATAACTGCCTTGTAGATAAATGACCTTGGAATCCTGGTATTTGGCTTGCTGACCATTAGGCAAATAAAATCTGTTCAGTAACAGAATATTGTAATTCATACTTCTGAGCATCTTAGATCACTATGCTGAGATGTCCAGGGGGTGATCTATTATGAAAGAACTGGTGATTGTAAAGTTCTGGCGATTTTGATTATATGTCCACTCAATTTTCTGAATTGTATTAAGCATTTTCTATTATCAGACTTTTTCATAACCAGTGATGAGAATAAAGATATTGCCATCTTGAAAAGTCAAGAGACAATCTAAAGTGAATTGGAGAAATAAAGAGACAGAATTTACAAAACTTTCATGAATAAAGAAGAGGAGATCAGTTTTTTTACAGCCAACATATGAGTGAGAACATACAATGTTTATCTTTCTCTGACGTATTTCACTTAGCATGATTCCCCCCAAAGTCCATCCTTTTTTTGTGTGTATATGTGTGGAATATGGTAGGATGTCCTTGTTATTGCATTATATATATATATATATATATATATATATATATATGCACACAAATGAGGAGGAATGTCAGAGGAGATACTTCTTCTACCTGTATTATTAAAATGTTTTACACAAAAATGTTGTTCTTTGTTACTTGAACAAAACCTTGGAAAACAATGGATTTTTCTTTCATAGATAATTTACACTAACATATTACTGACCACAAGTGCTATTTCTTCAATATCTTATATATTTATATTATTGGTGGTCAATAATATAACATTGATTTTCCCCAAATGGGCACTTTAATGAAAATAGTATTTGACTATAAAATTGATGGCAGAATATTCTATGGGCTATCAGTCATAATTGTTTACTGCCATGCCAGGCTGCAAGGTCAGTTATGGGATCACAGGGTGACAGAGACACTGTTCTTTCCATTGGTGGGACAATATCTGTCTAATAGAAGAGATTGTTGAGAAAAAATTAATACACACTGTTATCCTACAATCCAACATTCTCACTTCTAGGTATCTGTCTAAGTGAGTTCAGTCTGTCCACACAAATACAAGCACATACAGCTTTATTTATCATCATGAAAACTTGAAAGCAATTAAGATGTCCTTCAGTACATGAAAGAATCATTAAACTGTGATATATACAGACAATGGAATGTTACCAAACCATTAAAATGCATGAAGGACCCCTCAATGTCTACTACTAATTTGAAAGAATCAATACTGTATTAGTCCAACTCCACGACATTTTGGAAAAGGCAAACTCTGAGAACAGTGAAAAAATCAGTTGTTTCCAGGGCTTGGAGTTGAAGAACGATAAATAGGCAGAGCAAAGAGGATTTTGGGGGGCAGTGAATATTCTCTGCATGACACTGCAATGGTGGATATCTGTCATGATACATTTGCCAAAACTCATAGAACTCACAATAGCAATACAGAACCTCATTATAAACTTTGGGTAATAAAGTGTATATATATATATATATATATATATACACACACACACACACACACAACAACAACAACAACAATATATAAACTGTGTACTTTGGTGATGATGATATGTCAATGTAGATTCATTGATTATAACAAATAAACCAATCCAGAAGGGAATGTTGACAGCTAGAGAGGCGATGCATGTGCTGGAGTCAGGAATTTAAATGGAAACTCTCTTACCTGTGCTCAATATTACTTTGAACAAAAACTGCTCTTAAATATAATGTCTACTTTAAAAAGTATAATTGTAATGCTTCCAGCTCTGAAATTTTATTATTCTAAATATTTTTAAAGAAGAAAATGTTTTTTTTTGCATGATCTTTAAAATCAGTTTTAAAGACACATTTCTTTGGAGGCTCCAAACAAAGTTGAACTTCTTTTTTTCAGTGTTTGCATGCATTCTTTAAACTTACTAACTTTTTTTATTTTTAAAAAAGCATCTTATATATTCTATATTTACATAACTCATAGCACAAATATTTATACTAAACAAGCATGATATTTATAGGATGCTGAACCCTACAGACCTGCTTACAACACTACTTTATGTCATCTAGTTTGATCTACCATTGGGTGGCCTAGGAGTCCTGAGGCTCACAATGTCTATCACTAGAGAGGAGTGGAATCTTTCCTGTGACCTCCCGCTGAACTTCCCAGTGGTGATGCTAAAGCAGCTTCGGTGAGTTATGGTTTATTTATGTGTGCATGCATGCTAAGTCGCTTCAGTTGTGTCGACTCTTTGCAACGCTATGGACTGTAGCCTTCCAGGATCCTGTGTTCATGGGATTCTCCAGGGAAGAATACTACAGTGGGTTTCCATGCCCTCCTCCAGGGGATCTTCCTGACATGGGGATCAAACTCACCTCTATTAAGCTTCCTGCTTTGGCAGCCCGGTTCTTTACCACTAGTGCCCACCTGGGAAGCCCACAATTCATTCATGGCCTCATGTAAATGATGTGTTCTCCTTCTTTCCTTCCTGTTGCAGGAATAGAGGATAAGCTTGAGAAATTAAGAATCCTGGGGATGTCTGCCGCTGCTGCTGCTAAGTTGCTTCAGTAGTGTCCGACTCTGTGTGACCCCATGGACTGTAGCCCACCAGGCTCCTCCATCCATGGGATTTTCCAAGCAAGAATACTGGAGTGGGGTGCCATTGCCTTCTCCAATGCATGAAAGTGAAAAGTGAAAGTGAAGTCGCTCAGTCATGTCCGACTCTTAGTGACCCCATGGACTGTAGCCCACCAGGCTCCTCCATCCATGGGATTTTCCAGGCAAGAGTACTGGAGTGGGGTGCCATTGCTTTCTCCAGGGGGTGTCTGCTAGAAAGGGAAAAGAAGGAAAGGACTCATTTATTGTATTCTTCCGATATTCCAGATCCAGTTTTAAGGCTTCAGCATGCATCGTCTGATTGACTTTACAGAAACACCACGTGCTGTACGTACAGTGTTACCTGTATTTTATGGAGAAGCTGTGCCTCTTCCCCTAAGATTCTCCCCAGCCCAATGTCCACTCCATCCCCAGAGCCAATAATACCAGATCTTAAATCTGCAGGAAGAGGCCTTCATTTGGGTGTTTCGTGTTTATGGACTCAGTGCTCATTAATTTTATGTGGCATTGATTCTAGATGTTTCTGAGATGGTGTTTCTGGAAGAGATTAGCATTTGAATTCATCAACTGCCTTCACCCAATGTAGGTGGGCATCATCCAATTGCCTGGGGGCCATTTGAATGGAAGAAAACAGCATTTTTTATCCCTCTTTCTTTTCTTGCCCATGAACATAGCATCTTCTAGCTCTTGAGACTTGAGACTCAAGGACTTAACACCAGTGGTCCTCTGGTTCTCAGGCATTTGGCTTCAGGCATGGGGTTATTTCCTTAACTCTCCTGGTTTTAAGCTTTAAACATCAGTCTGAATTATAAAAGCAGATTTGCTAGTTCTCTAGCTAACAGAAAAGAGACTATGGGACTCCTCTGCATCTGTAATTGCTGTGCGAGCCCATTCCCATAATAAATACCTTCTGAGATATGTCTGTATACAGAGATGACCATGAGCACTTTCATGTAGGTATTTTTCAATGGTAAATACAGTACTTCACCATCTATAGTTGGTTGAATTGTGGGATATGAATGTGAGTAAAGAGAGGGATGACTATGAGTTTTAACTGGTATATAAGTGGTGTTTATATACTTTCTAGAACTAACACCAAAAAAAAGATTCTTTTCATCATAGGTGATTGGAATGCAAGAGTAAGAAGTCAAGAGATACCTGGAGTTACGGGCAAATTTGGTCTAGGGATACAAAATGGAGTAGGGTAAAGGATTACAGAATATTGCCAAGAGAACACACTGGTCATAGCAAACATCTTCTTCCATAAACACAAGGGAAGACTCTACGCATGGAGATCACTGGATGATCAATACTGAAATCAGATTGATTATATTTTTTTGCAGCAGACGATGAAGAAGCTCTATACAGTCAGCAAAAACAAGACCTAGAGCTGCCTGTGGCGCAGATCATCAGCTCCTTATTGCAAAATTCAGGCTTACATTAAAGTAGGGAAAAGCACTAGGCCATTCAGGTATGACCTAAATCAAATCCCTTAAGATTATACAATGGAGATGAAAAATAGATTCAGGGGATTAGATCTGGTAGACAGAGTACCTGAAGAACTATGGACGGAGGTTTGTAACATTGTACAGTAGGTGGTAACCAAAACCATCCCCAAGAAAGAGAAATGCAAGAAGGCAAAGTGGTTGTCTGAGTAGGTCATACAAATAGCAAAAGAGAAAAAGAAGAGAAATGAAAGGGAAAAGAGAAAGGGAAAGGTATACCCATCAGAATACAGAGTTCTAGAGAATAGTAAGGAGAGATAAGGAAGTCTTTTTAAGTGAACAATGCAAAGAAATAGAGGAAAAAAGCAGAATGGGAAAGACTTCAGATCTCTTCAAGAAAATTGGAGATATCAAGGGAACACTTCAGGCAAAGATGGGTACAATAAAGGAAACAAATGGTAAAGACCTAACAGAAGAGACTAAGAATAGGTGGCAAGAATACACAGAAGAACTATACAAAAAAGGTCTTAATGACCTGGATAACAAGGATGGTATGGTCACTCACCTAGAGCAAGATATCCTGTAATGTGAAGTCAAGTAGGTCTTAGGAAGCATCACTATGAACAAAGCTAGTGGAGGTAATGAAATTACAGCTAAGCTATTTCAAATCCTAAAAGATGATGCTGTGAAAGTGCTGCACTCAATATGCCAGCAAACTTGGAAAACTCAGCAGTGGCCCCAGTACTGGAAAAGATCAGTTTTCCTTCTAATCCCTAAGAAAGGCAATGCCAAAAATGTTCAAACTGCCATACAATTGCGCTCATTTCACATGCAAGCAAGGTAATGCTCAAAATCCTTCAAGCTAGGTTTCAACAATAGGTGAACTGAGCACTTCCAGGTGTATAAGCTGGATTTAGAAAAGGCAAAGGAACCAGAAATCAAGTTGCTAACATAGAAATCATAGAAACAGTAATCGAATTCCAAAAAACCCCCACATCTACTTCTGCTTTATTGACTATGCTAAAGGCTTTGATAGCGTAGATCACAACAAACTGTGGAAAATTCTTAAAGAGAAAGGAATACTAGGCCACCTTACCTGTCTCCTAAGAAGCCTGTATGCAGTTCAAGAGGCAACAGGACCTTACATGAAAAAACTGATTGGTTCCAAATTGGGAAGGGAGTACATCAAGGCTGTATATTGTCACCTTGCTTATTTAACTTATATGTGAGTACTGTGCTTAGTCGCTCAGTCATGTCCGACTCTTTGTGACCCCAGGGACTGTAGTTGGCCAGACTCCTCTGTTCATGGAGATTCTCCAGGCAAGAATACTGGAGTGGGTTGCCATGCCCTCCTCCAGAGGATCTTCCTAACCCAGGGATTGAACCCAAGTCTCCCACATTACCGGCAGATTCTTTACTGTCTGTGCCACCAGGGAAGCCCAGGAATATTGGAGTGGGGAGCCTATCCCTTCTCTAGGGGATTTTTCCAATCCAAGGATTGAACTGGGGTCTCCTGAATTGCAGGTAGATTCTTTACCAGCTGAGCTACCAGGGAAGCCCAGAGTACATCATGTAAAATGCCAGGCTGAATGAATCATAAGCTGGAATCAAGAGTGCCAGGAGAAATATCAACAACCTCAGATATGCAGATGAAACCACTTTAGTGGCAGAAGGTGAAAAGGAACTAAAGAGCCTCTTGATGAAGGTGAAAGAGGAGAGTGAACAAGCTGGCTTAAAGCTCAACATTCAAAAAATTGAGATCATGGCATCTGGTCCCATCACTTCAAGGCAAATAGATGGAGAAAAAGTAGAAACAGCAACAGATTTTATTTTCTTGGGCTCCAAAATCTCTGCAGATGGTGACTGTAGCCGTGAAATTAAAAGACACTTGTTCCTTGGAAGAAAAGCTGTGGCAAACCTAGACAGAGTTTTAATAAGCAAAGACATCACTTTGCTGACAAAGGTCTGTCTAGTCAGAGCTATGGTTTTCCCAATAGTCATGTACAGATGTTAGAAGAAGGATGAGCACCAAAGAACTGATGCTTTTGAAGTGTGGTGCTGGAGAAGACTCTTGAGAGTCCTTTGGACAGCAAGGAAATCAAACCAGTCAATCCTAAAGGAAATCAATCCTGAATATTCATTGGAAAGACTGATGCTGAAGCTGAAACTCCAAAACTTTGAACACCTGATATGAAGAACTGACTCATTGGAAAAGACCCTGATGCTAGGAATGAATGAGGACATGAGGGAAAGAGGGTGATAGAGAATGAGATGGTTAAATGGAATCACCAAATTCAATAGACTGAGTGTGACCAAACTCTGGGAGATGGTGAAGGACAGGAAAGCCTGGCATTATGCAGTCCATGGGGTCACAAAGAGTAGGACGTGACTTAGCAACTTAGCAACAACATGACTTAGCAACAGTAACAAGAGGTGTTTAGGGCTTCCCTGGTGGTTCAGTGGTGAGGAGTCTGCCTGCCAATATGAGAGACACAGTTTCCATCTCTGGTCTGGGAGGATTCCACATGTCACGGGGAGGCTGGACCCATCCACCACAACTACTGAGCTTGTGCTCCAGAGCCTGGAAGCCACTACTGTTAAACCCAAGCGCCCTGGCTGCTTGTGCCTGTGCTCTGCAACGGAAGGAGCCACCAGAGTGAGAGGCTTGTGCACCATAGCTAGAGAGTGGCCCCCACTCACAATTAGAGAAAGAAAAAAAAAAATCCAGTTCAGTGGTGAGGACCTAGCACAGCCAAAAATAAATAAATAAGATAAAATTTTGAAATAGAAAAAAAAAAGAGGTGTTTGTTATATGTCCTGCATGATAAGACATGCTATACTACACTAGTCTTTCCTGATAAGATGACATAGTGGGTTTTATAGAAATAATATCCATTTCTCATGACATTACCTACCCCGCCAAAGGATATGATTTTTCAAATGTGGCTTAGAAATGCTAAGACAGTGTTACATGCCTATATGGTTTTAGTATTTTCCTAAAGGAATCTTAATGATTTTATTGGGGACAGCTTGTTTAATACAAGAAAGACAACTACCCATTCATGACAGTCATGAGTTGGTGAGAACAAGAAACAGGCATATCTGCAGTATGATGACCCATTCCAGAACTGGGGGCCTTGACTCTGTAGTGAAGCCCTTTCCCAGCACACAGAAAGGCCAGGAACTGAGACTAATGGACCCACCAGGGGGACCAAGAGGAATTATCATGTCCATGGTCATTACCTGAGTCAGCCGTGAGGGCCCTGCCAAGAGCTCTTCACTCCAATGGCTCACTGGACACTGAGAATGTTCCCCTTTGTGTGTATTGATCCAGTGAACAGTCACAGAAATAAGTAGGCAGGTAAGACATGCTTTAGACAGAATAAAGGACTAGTTGGGAATGTTTGGGTTTCAGATCACAGACAACTAACTGCCTCTTTAAAATTATTTATTAGTAGCTGGAGATTCCTGAGGTATAAACTGAGAAAACAATACGATATATCATGGAGGCATCAGTCAGTTTACACTGAGGGTCTCTTTATTTCTGACCATTTCTTTTATTTTAAATTTATTTATTTTAATTGGAGGCTAATTACTTTACAATATCATGGTGGTTTTTGCCATACATTGACATGAACCAGCCACGGATGTACATGAGTCCCCCCATCCCAAACCCGCCTCCCACCTCCCTCCCCATCCCATCCCTCTAGGCTGTCCCAGTGCACCAGCTTTGAGAGCCCTGTTTCATGCATCAAACATGGACTGGTCATTTATTTCACATATGGTAATATACATGTTTCAATGCTATTCTCCCAAATCATCCCACCCTTGCCTTCTCCCACTGAGTCAAAAAATCTGTTCTTTACATCTGTGTCTCTTTTGCTGTCTCACATATAGGGTTGTCATTACCATTTTTCTAAATTCCATATATATGCATTAATATACTGTATTGGTGTTTTTCTTTCTGACTTACTTCACTCTGTAAAATAGGCTCCAGTTGCATCCACTTCATTAGAACTGACTCAAATGCATTCTTTTCTATAGCTGACTAATATTCCATTGTGTATATGTACCACAAGTTTCTTATCCATTCATCTGCCGATGGACATCTAGGTTGCTTCCGTGTTCTGGCTATGGTAAACAGCGCTGTGATGAACATTGGGGTACATGTGTCTCTTTCAATTCTGATTTTCTTGGTGTGTATGCCCAGCCGTGGGATTGCTGGGTCATATGGCAGTTCTATTTCTAGTTTTTTAAGGAATCTCCACACTGTTCTCCATAGTGGCTGTACTAGCTTGCATTCCCACCAACAGTGTAAGAGGGTTCCCTTTTCTCCACATCCTCTCAAGCATTTATTGTTTGTAGACTTTTTGATAGCAGCCATTCTGACTGGTGTGAGACGGTATGTCATTGTGGTTTTGATTTGCATTTCTCTGATAATGAGTGATGTTGAGCATTCTTTCATGTGTTTGTTAGCCATCTGTACGTCTTCTTTGGAGAAGTGTCTGTTTAGTTCTTTGGCCCATTTTTCTGATATTGAGTTGCATGAGCTGCTTGTATATTCTGGAGATTAATTCTTTGTCAGTTGTTTCATTTGCTACTATTTTATCCCATTCTGAAGGCTGCCTTTTCACCTTGCTTATGGTTTCCTTTGTTGTGCAAAAGCTTTTAAGTTTAATTAGGTCCCATTTGTTTATTTTTGCTTTTATTTCCATTACTCTGGGAGGTGGGTCATAGAGGATCTTGCTGTGATTTAGGGACTTAGGGACTATTGCAACATATCACAAGCCCACATTTACATCCAGAACCTTAAGTTCATGCTTCTGATTGTAAATACATGTCCCAGAAAGTCCCATCAACTCTCCTAGTCAACATTTTCCAAAGCAGTTCTGCAAACCTTCTAAATGACCTGTGGGCTTCCCAGATGGCACAGTGGTAAAGAATTCACCTGCCAATGGAGCAGATGCAAGAGATGTGGGTTCAGTTCCTGGGTCGGGAAGATCCACTGGAATATGACAACCCATTCCAATATTCTTGCCTTGAGAATCCCATCAATTGAGGAGACTAGCGGCTACCATCCACGCAGTTGCAAAAGAGGTGGACACAACTGAGCATGCACGCACACACACAAATCATCTTTCTTTTTCACATTCAAATTGAGCTGACATCTGGAAACATGGGTCTCTGTTCCCTTCACCATACACCTGTGTCCTAGATTTCAGTTTTCAACTGCCCAGGAAAATGCTCTTGATAGATGTACCCAATTAGGCAGGAGAATTGCAGTGGCATAGAAAGGGCTCTTCATGATAGAATATATTATTGCCCCAGCAAGGACATGGACTGGAGTTAAGTCAGATGGCCCTCGGACCTCCAAAGCCCCTCACAGTCTCAATCTGCTCAGCCTGAAGCTGGGCAAGTCTGCCCAATGAAGGGCTCCATGAAAGCTATAGGTTTCCCAAGGGGCAGGATAAAACTCTTCCTTTTAACTGAGCAGCCCAGCAGTGTGACTCAGCAGTTTCTCCAAGATGGCCATGGAGTGGAGGTCCCCACAGAAGGTAAAGGCCTTAGGCTGGAAGCAGTTGCTCAGGGCAGGCAGGGTGGCATCGAATTAAAAGTCCATGATCCCACACTGCTCTGAGTGCAGTTTCTGGAGGGTGGCTGCAAGTTTCTTCAGTAGAGCTTGGAGGAGCCCAGAACTAATTTCAGTCATGGTGACACCACTTAGATTCAGGCCTTAGAGATGACAGATGTCCAGACACGGGGACAGATGGATCAAATCTGATTCTGTAAGCCAGCAGTTAGTTACTGTGAGGTTTACCAGTGGGGTCTTCAGGCACCTGGGGAGAAAATACACAATTAGATCTGAGAAACCAAGGTGGCAGGGGAGCTCAAAATTTTGAAAACTGCTAATCTTGGAAGAAAGTTCATTACAAATAAAAGGGGTTCCCCTATTGATGAAAAAGTTAGTTGACAAGTGTTTCCTCTTTAAAGTGAAAGTGAAAGTACTATCCCCATGGACTTTATGACCCCATGGACTGTATGACCCCATGGATGTAGCCTGCCAGGCTCCTCTGTCCAAGAAATTCTCCAGGCAAGAACACTGGAGTGGGTTGCCATTGCCTTCTCCAAGGGCATCTTCTGGACTCAGGGATCAAACTCCAGTCTCTTGTGTCTCCAGCATTGGCAGGTGGATTCTTTACCACTAGTACTACCTAGGGAGTCTGTGGGTGTTAACAGCAAAAAAACAAACAAAAAAAAGAAGAAGTCACAATCAAATGTACATGCATAAGCAAAGGGTTAAACTGTGAGACATTCATTTTATTGAATACTAGATGCCAGCTGACATCAATGAGGATAGATCTTTAAGACCTATCCTCAAGTGAAAATAAACAAGATTACCAAAACCACAATGGCAGTTTCTACAAGAAAGATGAAAGCAGACATTTCTATATGCTAATATAAATGTGTAGAAAGTCACAGAGAGGTCTAGAAGGTAAGCTACACTGCCCCCCCCAATTTTCTGGAGGGGAACCTGGGATGAGGAGGAGTTTCAGGGAAGGTGCTTGTTCTAAATGTATTATTGGGATATTTTACCCTGAGTGTTGGCCTGTCTTACTTGGGCAAAACCAGCAAAACCTGGAAAACATATCAGGTTTTCTTTCATATACAAATATATTCATCACAAATGCTATTTTTTTTTCATATCCAAATTTTTAAATTATTGATAGCCATTTAAAATTGATTTTTCCCAAATTTACATTTCAGGAAAAGGTAACATTTGGTTATAAACTGATGGTAATGATTTCCATTCACTATGCAGTTAAAAGCGCTTACTATGGCACCAGGGTCCATGTTCGGTTGTGGGACCACAGGGTGGCAGAGAGACAGTTCCTGCCCTATGGGCCAATCTCTGCCAACAGGTGAGATTGTCAAGGAATAAAAATGTAATACATGCTGTTATCATACTATGCAGCAATCTTACTTCTTTGTTCTCCCTGAATGAATTGGAATCTACACCCACACAAAAACATTTAGAATGTTTCTTTCTGTGCATCCAGCCCCCTCTCCCAGCATGAGCCAGCTCAGAGCCTTCTCTCCAGCCCACCAGTGTATCCTCTTCTAGAACCTGGGGCCTGACTGCAATGCTGGGGCAACTTCCAATGGGATCAACAGAAATCAAGGGCAGAACCACACCTACAGGACTCTGGATCTCTGGGAGGGAGAGACGGAGGGGCTGAGACCAGGACCATCCCAGGGCCTGCAGTGCAGGTGAGCCCTATCCGTCTATCAGGTGCAGAGTCAGGGCCCCGCTGCCTCAGGTGTGCTCACACAGTCCTGTGTCCCTGCTCTTGAGAAGTCTCAGTTGCAGGACAGTTGTACCTGGCCTCGTGTAGGAGAGGACCCAGAACCCACCTGGGTCCAAAATCCACAAGGAGACCAGAGGCATTTGGCAATTGGGGGTACATTTTGGGAGGGTTGATCTCCTGTCCCCTTCCCTTCCGTTGAGTTCACAGTAGGTTTCCTTCAAGTCCTCCTGGGTTTCTTGCACCTGGAAGTCAGGCCAGAGTCCTGGGTAGAGGAGGAGCTCTGCTCAATATTCTATAATATTCCTTTATAGGAAAAGATTCAACCTGTATGGGATGAAGAATGGATATGTGTATATGGATAACTGAATCAATTACCTATACATCTGAAATGAACACTGTTGTAAATCAAATATAACTCAATATGAAATAAAAATTAAATTAGGAAAAAGATGAACTGCATAGTAGTAAATTATATCCCAACAAAGATGTTACATGGACATGAACTTGAGCAAACTCCAGGAGATTGTGAGGAACAGGGAGCCCTGGCGTGCCACAGTCCGTGGGGTCATGAAGAGTGAGAAAGGATGGAGTGACTGGACAACAACAATAAAAGGTGTTACATTTTTAAAATGATACAATTCACATTACTTTTTTGTTTTAGTTTTGCAAAACATGGGTTTTTGGTAAAAATGTAATAAGAAAAATAAACCCAATTTTATACACTATCTTGAGTCATTCCAAGGTCCAGATCCAAGTTTGACCTCCTACATTGATTTCTGTGGTCATGTGATGCCACACTTCACACTTGAGTCATTCTGCCAGTGGATGGCAGATAGAAAAGATTCAATACACCTTTAGGAATGCCCTGCTCCACAATGTCCAGCCCTCACCCTTACTTCTCATTGTGATTTTGACCTGACCTGCTTTCAAGAAGCCTGACTTAACTCTGGAGGACTAACCACAACCCCAATTTCATTTCCTTTGCTTCCTGAATTAGCTCACAATCTACTATGTTACCTACATAACACCTAATTGACATTCTGATATGGGGACAACTTTGTGATGCTTCTTTGGGGAATGACACAACTGTCTGGAAACTATTTCAATTCTGGAACAGTTTCATAATTTTGATATGGCCAAAAATCCCTCAATAATGATAATTTTCATTTTGGTTTTTATTTATAATCTCAGAAACTGTTTAAACCCTTCTTTGTCTCTTACACTCAAGGCTGAAACTATTCCTGTTAGTGAAACTCAATCAAGATTTGTGGAGTGAATCAATGAATTATTCTTTGAATCCATCCCTTCTCCATACTCTTTCCTGAATGAATATCTGATTCAATCACTTCACCTGGATATAGGCTAAGATCTAATCAGGATTAACATGATGGACACTCTGGAATCTAATGATGCATTTGTCTCTGATTAGGTGTAAACAGTTGGAAAGAGGGACAATGTGATTAGAAAGGCCTATAAAAACCTCAGGCATTGAAGAAGAGATGCAGAGATTTCTCCCTCTGGAGTGACTCCTGGGTTCTCTACCAGATCTAAGATCTGAGCACCCCACCAACCATAGCACAGCTGGTAAGTTATCAGCCTCATAAAAGGACACTCTCGTTTTATCCACGGTCTGCAGGTCTCAAATGGTGACAGGCAACTCTGGATGGAAGGGAGAGTTTTTCTTTTTCTTTTTTTGAGTTTTTCTTTTTCTTTCTTTTCAGATGAACAGATTTAAGGCTTTGGTTTTGCCTTTCAGTTTACTGTTGCTGTAATCCCCAGAATATTGATTTGGACTTTGGTTTATATCATTTAAAATATCTTAACCAAGCAGATATTCTTTTTAAGGAAAACAACCTATCTGTTTGAAATTTATTTCTTGACATCTAATACATTTTAAAAAATACTTGGTGCACAAATGGCATTCATTTTAGAGCTATCTTATTAATCTTTACGGGCCAGATTAACTGGAAACTGAGGAAAGAGGCTGCATTGGTCCACATGATAGCTCCCTTCCCAGAGTTATGGCCCTAAGTGATGGACTGAAAGTTTTACCTGCAAAAAGATGGGGATCAGGTTTCAGGTTCCTTTGTACCCACTTCTCAGTGGGACATAACTCACAAAACAGTGGAAGGAGATGAACAGTGGTTACCTTTCTCCCTCCTCGGTACTTGTGGGATACTTGTTCTGATGCCAGGAGAGGCAGGGTTACGGCATTGTGTCCACTGAGCTTAGAGTGGAACTGGGAAAACTTGAGGCTCTTCCACCCCTGTCAGAGCAGTGACTTTGGCCCTGAGTTTGTTCCTCTGAAGGCTGGGAAACAGACTAATGTGTGTTCCTGCTTGGCCTAAGAAGTATACCTTGTTCCCTGACAGTTTTCACAGATTTCCTTTTGAAGGAGAGTCAGAATGAGTGTCCAGACCCCACTTAGACTCCTGTAACTAGCAGCAGGGAGCCTGCTGAAGGATGAAGCCTCGGCTATCGCTGCTCTGGAGTTTCTGTCCACTGAGCTCTTCCTGCCAAGTTTAAGAAGGCCTTCTATGGGAGACACCCAGAGACTCTGAAGGCCATGGTGCGAGCCTTGCCCTTTGTCCATCTGCCTCTGGGGGGCCTGATGCACATGCCTCACAAGGGAACTTTAGAAGCAATCCTGGATGGACTTAATGCCTTGCTTACCCACAAGGTTCACCTAAGGTGAGTCTGATCCAGGTACATTGGCAAGTTTAAAGACTTCTCTGAAGAGACTGCTGGTGTCAGGGAGAGTGGATGGCCAAGGAATGAACCAAAGGCTTCTGATGATGCCAACGAAGAAACACAGAGACTTGGCCATAGTTGAGCTCACTTTGGGAAATGCTTTCAGGAAGTGTAGGAGTGCCTAAGATGCAGGAGAGCCTAGGAGAATATACCCCCATTTCCTCCCAGGGATGCTAAAGATAGTGGAAATTGAAAAGCTATCTAAAGTGGAGGATGGAAGGGGAAAAGGAGACAGAGGAAGGTGGGGCAGAGAGGGAAGAGGACAAGGCAGCTGCTGATGTTAGAATGGTGAAGTACAAGCACAAGTAGGAAGTCCGAGTATTGCCTCAATTTGGAGACTGTGGTTTCATTCAATATGTATCTTAAACCATCCCACTCAATCTACTGTTTCCCATTAGGAGGTGCAAACTGCAGGTGCTGGATTTAAGGAATACTGGCCAGAACTGCTGGAGCATGTGATCTGGAGACATGGACCATGGGTCCTCAAGCTCACTGATGGCACCAATGTCTGAGGACAGTTTAAGGAAAGGAATACCCTTGGCTCCCTTGGAGGTGTTCATAGAACTTTGTCTCAAGGAAAGGACCATGGGTGAATTCCTCACCTGCCTCATCTTGTGGATGGCAGATAGAAAAGATTTGATATACCTGTGCTGTAAGAAGCTGACTATTGATTCAATCCCCATCAAAAGCCTTATGAAGTTTCTGCATTTGATGAGAGTCGGACATGACTGAAGTGACTTAGCAGCAGCAGCAGCAGCAGTCTCCAGGAGGTGCAAGTGAATTGCATCTGGCAGCTGTCCACCCTGACCCTGTTTGCTCCTCTCCTGGGTCAGATGCAGAGCGTACAGAGACTCATCCTCTCCCCCATTCTTGTGTCTGCCTTTGAGGAGCAGGAGCAGAAGGTTGTCCAATTTACCTCTCGGTTCCTCAAGCTGCACCACCTCCAGGATCTCTCTATGGAATGTCCCTCCTTCCTCAGTGGCCATCTGGACCAGATGCTAAGGTGAGACTGGCACCACTGACCAAGTAACAGTGAACACCACGCTAGCATGTTATTTGCATGTTGTCCTCTGCAGCTCTATCCTGAAGTGTGGTATCACACGACCACAGAAATCAAGGTAGGAGGCCAAACTTGGATCCAGACTCTGGAAAGGGACACACTACTAAGGCGCTACAGATTGGGGAGTTCATATCTGCTGATGGAGGGTTTGTCATTTCTGCCTTAGGAAGGGATATCTGTGTTCAGATGATTTAAGAACATAGGAAAGTGAAAGACGGAGAGACCACATTAGACTTTAATGTTTTTAAAGAGAAGCTCTATGCTCACTAGCTTCGGGACCACAATGAGCCTGTCTCATATCGCCTGCCTTCAAAAGATTGTTTTCTGCTCCATATGTCTTAATAAAGATTCTGGAAATGATGGGAGCCAAAAGGATAGTAAAAATCTGTAGGTGATTTACAGATGATGCAGGGATGTAAGTGAGCCCCTGCTAACTGTCAACCTTAGCTAATGTTGTGGGTTTTGCCTAGGTTGGTTCTCTATTCATGTCACTGAGGTGCCTTATCTGACCAAGAGATAAGGAAGCCTTCGGACCAAGAAATGATTGAAGAAAAGCCTGGTTTGAGAGAATTTTTTCTTCCCCCCCAATAAAACAATTCAGTGATGTCTACTCTTTATTGAGACAAGGTGTCAGGCTCTTCTATGAGCTTGTTATAGAAAATCCATTATCTTGATTCATCCTCTTAAAGAAGTGGAATATGTTGTACTCTGCTTGAGAGATGAGGAAAAGAATTTTCCAGATTCTGGGAATTTGACCTGGTCATACAGTGAAAGTGAAGGGACTCAGGCTAAAATGAGACGACATCCTGGGTGCTGACTTGAAGGTGGTTAGAAAGACCTTGACTTTAGTCAAATCATTTGTCTCCCACCTGGAGGTCACTTGACTCCCCGATTTCTCAGACCTAATTTCTAGATTTCTCCTCAGGTGCCTGAAGACCAGCTTGGAAAACCTCGCAATAATGCACTGCCTGCTCACGGAATCAGACTTGATCCATCTGTCCCAGTGTCCGAGCATCAGTCAGCTAAAGGGCCTGGATCTGAGTGGGGTCATTGTGACCAACTCTAGGCCTGTGATCCTTCAAATTCGGCTGGAGAAAGTAGCAGCCACTGTCCTGGAACTGGGCTTAGATGACTGTGAGATCTTGGACTCCCAACTTGAGGCCATCCTGCCTGCCCTGAGCCTCTGCTTCCAGCTCTGGTCCTCAGTCTGTGAGGGAACATCCTATCCATGGCTGCCACGGAGAAGCTGCTTCTCCATACTGCTGGGCTGCCCAATTTAAGTAAAGAATTTTATTCTGCCCCTCGGGAGAGTTATAGGTCTCAAGGAGTTTTACTCCAAGGGAGATTTGCTCAGCTTCAGGCTGGGTTGAAGGCGATTCTGAAAGTCTTAGGACAGCCCAGGACCATCTGGCTTAGCTCCAGCCCCTTTCTTCACTGCAGTGATGACATGCTCTATCACATGGAGCCTATTACCGACCACTGCAATAGTTCTGCCTATTTGATGCCTCTATCAAAAGCTTCCTTGGAAACTAAAATGAGGCTACAGTGGCATTGTATAGGAGCAGAGATCAATGGTTTTTCACATCTGTTTACTTCAAGTGGGAAAAGTTAAGGTGATCCAGTAAAGGTGCAGGATTGCAGGCAGAAATGTTGGCTTGGGGACTTGATATGACTTTGGGGGCCATGTATCCTATACAGTTGGAAATGTGAACCTAAATTTCTTTGAGGGAAAAGGGCTTGAGATACTCTTGTTAGAGTCATACCTGAGTTGACTGAAATGTTGTTAAGGTTGTTAAGAAATGGTCAGAAATAAAGGGATCCTCAGTGAAAACCAATGGCACCCCACTCCAGTACTCTTGCCTGGAAAATCCCATGGATGGAGGAGCCTGGAAGGCTGTAGTCCATGGGGTTGTGAGGGTTGGACACGACTGAGCGACTTCACTTTCACTTTTCACTTTCATGCATTGGAGAAGGAAATGGCAACCCACTCCAGTGTTCTTGCCTGGAGAATCCCAGGGACGGGGGAGCCTGGTGGGCTGCTGTCTATGGGATCACAAAGAGCTGGACATGACTAAGTGACTAACACACACGCAGGGCTTCCCTGGTGGCTCAGTGATAAAAGAATCTGCAATTCAGGGACCTGGATTCGATCCCTGGGTAGGGAAGATCCCCTGGAGGAAAGCATGTCAACTCACTCCAGTATTCATGGCTGGAGAATCCCATGAACAGAGGAGTCTGGTGAGCTATGGTCCATAGAGTCTCAAAGAGTTGGGCACAAATAAAGCAACTGAGCACACAGTCATCATTACTTTGTTGGAGGCCTGGTTAACGATTGAGTAATGTGACAGATGACAGCCTTATAAAATAGACAAGATATAAGTAATACTACTAATAATATTAATAAAGTCTGAGTACAGCAGAAGCACAAGGTAGAAATAAGTTGAAAACGGCAAGAGAGAATAAATTAACACAATGGTTAGCATAACTAATTATAATCTGGTTGTAATAAACCATCAAGTCCAGATGGGAGTCAGATGGAGAAGCCCAATTCTAAAGTATCAGGAAGAGAGAAGTGGATAAATGCTTCACTGTTGTTTACAAAAGAATAATTTATCAACTTGTTGTAAGTCATAGTTAGCAAAGAGGAAAGATTTTCTGGAAAAGAAATACAAAAAGCCAATGTATTTCAAAATAAATCATAAAATTATAAATCATATTTTCAGTTCATTCATTCCATTCCCAATTATTTCCTATTGATCTGAATGAAGTCATCAGGTTTTCCATTAGTTTTATAATTTCTTACCCAGTTCAATGGAATGGTCTAAAATCACCAGAAATTTATATTTGCCTAAAAGTTCTCTTTATGAATCTTTTCAAAGATTTTCCTTTTATAAAAGTATCAGAGCAAAACAATTATTGTTGATAAATAACAAAAGACTTCAAGTGGTAGGATTAAAGATCTGATTATGATGCAATTGAAAGGAAACTTGGGTATTTCGGTGACACACAACATTTCAAGATAAGAACTAGAATTATGACTGATAACATTGTACCAGCACATATCAGGTTTTTAGAAAGTCCACATATATTTTAGAATATCTGTATTAATGACAGGCTTCCCTGTGGCTCAGACAGTAAAGAACCCGCCTGCCAACATAGGAGACTCGGGTTCGATCCCTGAGTCAGCAAGATACCCTGAAGAAGGAAATGGCAACCCACTCCAGTATTTTTGCATGGAGAATCCCATGGACAGAGGAGCCTGGCAGGTCGCAAAGAGTCAGACACAACTTGAGCGACTAACTGTATGAATGACACTTACACTCCAGTACTCTTGCCTGGAAAACCCCATGGACGAAGAGTCGGACTCAACTGAGTGACTTCACTTTCACTTTTCACTTTCATGCATTGGAGAAGGTAATGGAAACCCACTCCAGTGTTCTTGCCTGGAGAATCCCAGGGATGGGGGAGCCTGGTGACCTGCCGTCTACGGGGTTGCAGAGTCGGACACGACTGAAGCGGCTTAGCAGCAGTAGCAGCAGCAGCACCCACACAATATAACCCAAGAAGGGTTTACCACCACCTATGTGATGTTTCCACGGAATTAGCATACCAAATACATTTAATGTGTTTAATATTTCTCTTTGGGACTTTTCTGGGGCCTTTGGAAGCAGCTCAAAGTTACCTAGAGGTCAAAAGAAATTTATTTAGAATTTGACATGGGAAAATATGTCAAAGGTATCCAAATGTATCAAATGTGGTCATAGAGAAGCATAGGTCACTGTGAAACAATATTTATTCATTCAACCAACATGACAATAGAAGATTTTTTAAGGCAAATACAGATTATTAGAAAGCAAAGAAGCTCACAGTCTGTTATAAAAAAATAATTCAACTTAAAAAACAAACAAAAAATCCTCTGTTCTCTTAACAGAAAGAGAACAGTAAAATGCAGACCTGTACCAGCCCACTCTCAATGACAAACTTCATTTACTTAATTAAATTCAATCTGATTACACCCTCACTTTGTACAAAAATCTTTTCTTAGGGGTCTCTGTTTATAAACTTTACACGGCTTTCTGTATGTATAGTAGTCTATTCTTTATTCTCTTTCCTGTCGAGAAACAACCAGCTTTAGTACAAAATAACTTTCTTTCCTTTTAAAAAAAATACATTTCTATTCCCCATATCTTTTTTCTTTTTCTTTTGGCTGAAAACACACATCTTACTTTCCTTGCACACTGAAATGTTTCCCTTAATATTTCTTGTAGCTTTAATTACGTATTTCAGTTAGAATTCTCAACTCTTAAAGACCCAAATCTCCAGCAGAAGCCAAGAAGCAAGGAATTTTGAACACACCAACAATCCTCATTGGCAAAATAAGGTATCTATCTTGTACCCTCTCAGTTCAGTTCAGTTCAGTCGCTCAGTCATGTCCGACTCTTTTCAACCCCATGAATCCCAGCACATCAGCGCTCCCTGTCCATCACCAACTCCCGGAGTTCACTCAGACTCACGTCCATTGAGTCAGTGATGCCATCCAGCCATCTCATCCTCTGTCATCCCCTTCTCCCCCTGCCCCCAATCCCTCCCAGCATCAGAGTCTTTTCCAATGAGTCAACTCTTTGCATGAGGTGGCCAAAGTACTGGAGTTTCAGCTTTAGCATCATTCCTTCCAAAGAAATTCCAGGGCTGATCTCCTTCAGAATGGACTGGTTGGATCTCCTTGCAGTCCAAGGGACTCTCAAGAGTCTTCTCCAACACCACAGTTCAAAAGCATCAATTCTTCAGCACTCAGCCTTCTTCCCAGTCCAACTCTCACATCCATACATGACTACAGGAAAAACCATAGCCTTGACTAGACGGACCTTTGTTGGCAAAGTAATGTCTCTGCTTTTGAATATGCAATCTAGGTTGGTCATAACTTTCCTTCCAAGGAGTAAGCGTCTTTTAATTTCATGGCTGCAGTCACCATCTGCAGTGATTTTGGAGCCCCCCAAAATAAAGTCTGACACTGTTTCCACTGTTTCCCCATCTATTTCCCATGAAGTGATGGGACCACATGCCATGATCTTCGTTTTCTGAATGTTGAGCTTTAAGCCAACTTTTTCACTCTCCACTTTCACTTTCATCAAGAGGCTTTTGAGTTCCTCTTCACTTTCTGCCATAAGGGTGGTGTCATCTGCATATCTGAGGATATTGATATTTCTCCCGGCAATCTTGATTCCAGCTTGTGTTTCTTCCAGTCCAGCGTTTCTCATGATGTACTCTGCATAGAAGTTAAATAAGCAGGGTGACAATATACAGCCTTGATGTACTCCTTTTCCTATTTGGAACCAGTCTGTTGTTCCATGTCCAGTTCTAACTGTTGCTTCCTGACCTGCATATAGGTTTCTCAAGAGGCAGGTCAGGTGGTCTGGTATTCCCATCTCTTTCAGAATTTTCCACAGTTTCTTGTGATTCACACAGTCAAAGGCTTTGGCATAGTCAATAAAGCAGAAATAGATGTTTTTCTGGAACTCTCTTGATTTTTTGATGATCCAGCAGATGTTGGCAATTTGATATCTGGTTCCTCTGCCTTTTCTGAAACCAGCTTGAACATCAGGAAGTTCACGGTTCACATATTGCTGAAGCTTGGCTTGGAGAATTTTGAGCATTACTTTACTAGCATGTGAGATGAGTGCAATTGTGTGGTAGTTTGAGCATTCTTTGGCATTGCCTTTCTTTGGGATTGGAATGAAAACTGACCTTTTCCAGTCCTGTGGCCACTGCTGAGTTTTCCAAATTTGCTGGCATATTAAGTGCAGCACTTTCACAGCATCATCTTTCAGGATTTGAAATAGCTCAACTGGAATTCCATCACCTCCACTAGCTTTGTTCATAATGATGCTTCCTAAGGCCCCCTTGACTTCACATTCCAGGATGTCTGGCTCTAGGTGAGTGATCACACCACTGTGATTACCTTGGTCGTGAAGATCTTTTTCATACAGTTCTTCTGTGTATTTTTGCCACCACTTCTTAGTATCTTCTGCTTCTGTTAGGTCCATACCATTTCTGTCCTTTATAGAGCCCATCTTTGCATGAAATGTCCCCTTGGTATCTCTAATTTTTTTTGAAGAGATCTCTAGTCTTTCCCATTCTGTTGTTTTCCTCTATTTCTTTGCATTGATCGCTGAGGAAGGCTTTCTTATCTCTTCTTGCTATTCTTTGGAACTCTGCATTCAGATACTTATATCTTTCCTTTTCTCCTTGCTTTTCACTTCTCTTCTTTTCACAGCTATTTGTAAGGCCTCCACAGACAGCCATTCTGCTTTTTTGCATTTCTTTTCCATGGGGATGGTCTTCATCCCTGTCTCCTGTACAAGGTCACGAACCTCATTCCATAGTTCATCAGGCACCTTATCTATCAGATCTAGGCCCGTAAATCTATTTCTCACTTCCACTGTATAATCATAAGGGAGTTGATTTAGGTCATACCTGAATGGTCTAGTGGTTTTCCGTACTTTCTTCAATTGAAGTCTGAATTTGGTAATAAGGAGTTCATGATCTGAGCCACAGTCAGCTCCTGGTCTTGTTTTTATTGTCTGTATAGAGCGTCTCCATCCTTGGCTGCAAAGAATATAATCAATCTGATTTCGTTGTTGACCATCTGGTGATGTTCATGTGTAGAGTCTTCTCTTGTGTTGTTGGAAGAAGGTGTTTGCTATGACCAGTGCATTTTCTTGGCAAAACTCTATTAGTCTTTGCCCTGCTTCATTCCGTATTCCAAGGCCAAATTTGCCTGTTATTCCAGGTGTTTCTTGACTTCCTACTTTTGCATTCCAGTCCCCTATAATGAAAAGGACATCTTTTTTGAGTGTTCTGAAAGGTCTTGTAGGTCTTCATAGAACCGTTCAACTTCAGCTTTTTCAGCGTTACTGGTTGGGGCATAGACTTGGATTACTGTGATATTGAATGGTTTGCCTTGGAAACGAACAGAGATCATTCTGTCGTTTTTGAGATTGCATCCAAGTACTATATTTCGAACTCTTCTGTTGACCATGATGGCTACTCCATTTCTTCTGAGGGATTCCTGCCTGCAGTAGTAGATATAATGGTCATCTGAGTTAAATTCACCCATTCCAGTCCATTTTAGTT
Organism: Bos indicus; assembly: GCF_029378745.1. Classification (NCBI taxonomy): domain Eukaryota; kingdom Metazoa; phylum Chordata; class Mammalia; order Artiodactyla; family Bovidae; genus Bos; species Bos indicus. Next base: position 55,340,280 of record NC_091775.1, on the reverse strand, counting down.
CGCTGATTCCTAGAATGTCGACATTCACTCTTGCCATCTCTTGTTTGACCACTTCCAATTTGCCTTGATTCATGGACCTGACATTCCAGGTTCCTATGCAATATTGCTCCTTACAGCATCAGACCTTGTCATCACCAGTCACATCCACAACTGGGTATTATTTTTGCTTTGGCTCCATCCCTTCATTCTTTCTGGAGTTATTTCTCCACTGATTTCCAGTAGCATGTTGGGCACCTACTGACCTGAGGAGTTCCTCTTTCAGTATCCTATCATTTTGCCTTTTCATACTGTTCATGGGGTTCTCAAGGCAAGAATACTGAACTGGTTTGCCATTCCCTTCTCCAGTGGACCCCATTCTGTCAGATCTCTCCACCATGACCCACTGTTTTGGATTGCCCCACGGGCATGGCTTAGTTTAATTGAGTTAGACAAGGCTGTGGTCCTAGTGTGATTAGATTGACCAGTGGGTGGCTGTGACCAGCAGACTAAGCGCGGCTGAGAGGAGCTATCCCACGTCCGAGGTCAGGGGAGAAGCCAGGAGGACCCCATGCCTGAAGGGCAGCGGCCAAGATGAGTTACCCCATGTCCGAGGTCAGGGGCAGAAGCCGGGAGTACCCCATGCCCAAAGGGCGGTGGCCAAAGGAGTCACCCCACATCTGAGGTCAGGGGCAGTGGCAGAGAGTGCCAGGCTGCTACGGCGCAGAAACGGCCGAGAGGAGCTACCCAAGTCTGAGGTTAGGGGCAGTGGCTGGGAGGAGCTACCCCCGTGCCCGAGGTCAGGGGGCGGCTGAGAGGAGCTACACCGCGTCCTAGGTCAGGGGTGGTGGCTGGGAGGAGCTACCCCACGCGCCCATGCCCGAGGCCAGGGGTGGCGGCCGGGAGGAGCTACCCCACACCGGAGGCTAGGGGCGGCGGCCGGGAGGACCAACCCCGTGTCTGAGGCCAGGGGCGGCGGCAGGGAGGAGCTACCCTGCGCCCGCGGTCAGGGGCGGCAGCCAGGAGGAGCTACCCAGTGTCCGAGGCCAGGGTGGTGGCCGGGAGGAGCTACCCCACACCCGAGGCTAGGGGCGGTGGCCGGGAGGAGCTACCCTGCATCCGAGGCCAGGGGCGGCGGCCGGGAGGAGCTACCCCGCGTCCGAGGTCAGGGGCGGCGGCGGGAGGAGCTACCCCGCGTCCGAGGTCAGGGGTGACTGAGAGGAGCTACACCACGTCCGAGGTCAGGGGTGGCGGCTGGGAGGAGCTACCCCACGTGCCCATGCCCGAGGCCAGGGGTGGCGGCCGGGAGGAGCTCCCCAACACCCGAGGCTAGGGGCAGCGGCCGGGAGGACCAACCCCATGTCCGAGGCCAGGGGCAGCGGCCAGGAGGAGCTACCCTGCGTCCGAGGTTAGTGGCGGTGGCCGAGAGGAGCTACCCCGCGTCCAAGGCCAGGGGCGGCGGCCTAGAGAAGATACCCCACGTCGGAGGCCAGGGGCGGGGGCCTAGAGGAGCTACCCCGCGTCGGAGGCCAGGGGCGGCGGCCTAGAGGAGATACCCCGCGTCGGAGGCCGGGGGCGGCGGCCTAGAGGAGATACCCCGCGTCGGAGGCCGGGGGCGGCGGCCTAGAGGAGCTACCCCGCGTCGGAGGCCGGGGGCGGCGGCCTAGAGGAGCTACCCCGCGTCGGAGGCCGGGGGCGGCGGCCTAGAGGAGCTACCCCGCGTCGGAGGCCGGGAGCGGCGGCCTAGAGGAGATACCCCGCGTCGGAAGCCAGGGGCGGCGGCCGAGAGGAGATACCCCGCGTCGGAGGCCAGGGGCGGCGGCCTAGAGGAGATACCCCGCGTCGGAGGCCAGGGGCGGCGGCCCGGAGGAGCTAACCCGCGTCCGAGGTCAGGGATGGCGGCCGGGAAGAGCTACCCCTCGTCGAGGTCAGGGGCGGCGGCCGGGAGGAGCTACCCCGCGTCGGGTGCCAGGGGCGGCGGCCGGGAGGAGTTACTCCGCGTCCGAGGTCAGGGATGGCGGCCGGGAGGAGCTACTCCTTGTCGAGGTCAGGGGCGGCAGCCGGGAGGAGCTACCCCGCGTCGGGGGCCAGGGGCGGCGGCCTAGAGGAGATACCCCGCGTCGGAGGCCAGGGGCGGCGGCCGAGAGGAGCTACTGCTCGTCGAGGTCAGGGGCGGCAGCCGGGAGGAGCTACCCCGCGTCCGAGGTCAGGGACGGCGGCCGGGAGGAGCTACCCCACGTCCGAGGTCAGGGGCGGCGGCGGAGAGGAGCTACCCCGCGTCCAAGGAGCGGTGGCTTCGCGGGCACAGGAGGGCCTAGAGGACCTATCCCACGTTAAAGGTTAGGAAGAGCGGCAGTGAGGAGATACCCCTCGTCCAAGGTAAGGAACAGCGGCTGCACTCTGCTGGAGCAGCCATGAAGAGATTGTAGCCTCTAGAACCATGTATTTTCTCATAGCAGAGTTTCATTCCTTAATGTGTTTGCTGCTGCTGCTAAGTCGCTTCAGTCGTGTCCAACTCTGTGCGACCCCATAGACAGCAGCCCACCAAGCTTCCCCGTTCCTGGGATTCTCCAGGCAAGAACACTGGAGTGGGTTGCCATTTCCTTCTCCAATGTGTGAAAGTGAAAAGTGAAAGTGAAGTCGCTCAGTCGTGTCCGACTCTAGCGACCCCATGGACTGCAGCCCACCAGGCTCCTCCGTCCATGGGATTTTCCAGGCAAGAGTACTGGAGTGGTGTGCCATTGCCTTCTCCGGGCTTAATGTGTTTAATAAACTCCAAAATCTTTAGATTTCCTTGGGTAAGAAGACAAAATTAAATAAACCAGGACCTCATTAGCAATTAATGTTTCTGTATTTTATGTTACTTGAATGGATACTCAGTGAATAACGATCATTTAACTTAATTTTGCAAAATTCTAAAGTTTTAAGTTATCAAAAATCTGGAGAAACTGTTTTAGATAGACATACCCAAAACATAATTATTTCTAACATTTACCTGAAAAATACTACCTTTACTCTATAAATTAAGAAAATATCATCATTTTGCCAAGTTATTTTCTCTTGCTGGCAAACTCTGCAATAGAACTAACATGAACTTATTGACCTTCAGAAAACCTAGGAACAATAAAAGTAAGGCATGTCTTTCTAAGGGAAGTAAGTTAGACAGAGAAAGAGAACCATCATATGACATCCCATATATGCAGAATTTAAAAGAAATGATACAAATGACCTTATTTTCAAAATAGGAACAGACTCAGAGTTGATCTTACAGGGGGAATAATGGGGGAAAGAGATAGGGAGTTTGGGATTCACAGGCACATACTGCTATATTTAAAATAGATAATCAACAAGGTCTTGCTGTATAGCACAGGAAAATCTGCTCAGCATTATGTGGTAGCTTGGATAGAACAGGAGTTTGGGGATTGAATGGATACATGTGTATGTATGACTGAATTCCTTTGCTGTCCACTTGAAACTTTCACAACTTTTAATTGGCTATTCTCCAATATAGAATAAAAAGCTAAAAAAGAACTAAGGCATGTCTGTGTTGATTAAACCAACAATTTTAAACTAGATTTAATATCAGATATTATTTTAATGGGTTGAATATTTCTGAATAGTCACTGAATATTTCTTAGGTCACATAAACCTAAAATTCTTACTCAGTTTCCTTCATATTTAAAATATTTACTTTGTACATACTTTTAGGTTTATTATAAATTTATTTATCTTAATATTAACTAGAGGTAGAGATATATCATATGTATAATGTACGTAGAATATATAAACAGACAAAACTAGAGAACTCATAGCTTCAATTCAACAGTTATGAATCAGGTATTACAATGTTAATTTACCATTTATAAATAACATTTGGAAAAAGTTAAAAAATTTTTTTCTCAGATGACTAAGGCTTTACTATGTGGGAAAAACTTTTTTTTTCTTTTTTTTTGGGGGGGAAAAACTTTTTTAAGATTTTGTATTTTTGCTTGACAATCCTTTAAGAGGCTATGAATTAGATTTGGGGTAAGGGAGCCTTTCCAGCAGTTTAAAAAGGCCTCTTTTCCCACCTTTTTACTCCTCAACTAGTTTTAGGTTTTACTTGATTGAGTTGATAGAGTTCAGCCTCAGATTATTGTGTGCTGTGTTTATTTCTCGGATTTGCAGAGATGCAAAACAAAGCAGTTGCTTCTATTTCCCTGAAGAACTGATCTGCCAGGGAAATGATGTGAAATGATTGATTTTTCAAACCATATAGTCATTAACTTTCTTTTTTATATGCAAGTGAGAAGATTTCTAAGTAAACTGAAAGTCAAGAGTTCTACATTCTAGAATTTGAGAGTTCAATTTATGATGCCCTCAAAACTGGCACAAGGCGTTCATCAAAGGCTCTCTTTTTGATTGTGCAAGTTAAACCCAGAACAACCACAACAAAAAGAACCCTCTATCATTATTTTTATTAGCCCCTGGATATTTGCTCTCTAATTTTTACTTTGTATTGGGCAGGTTCAGGTAACATCAGTTTCCTTTAGTGTTTTCAACTAATCTTTCTGAGGGGCAGATTCACAGGTTCTGCCTTATACTAAGGAAGCAATTCCTAATGAGATATAATGTCTATTCCATAATATAATAAGGGAAAAGAGATATAGCCATCTTATATATAGCCTATTTTAAGTACACAATTTTTAATGAAATTTTATCTCCATTTTTTTCAAGTTTACAACTTTAATTTCCGATTCCATTAGGACCCTATCAACAAGCCTTGGTTTTATAAGGAGTCCTAGAAGCTTTCCTTTCGTTTTATCCACTGACCACTTTATCTGTTTTTGTATAAAAAGTTGCCAGGGATTCAGCCAGTGTATATGTGCATATTTAAACCTGAATGATTAGAGCAGAATTGTATGAGGTCATTTAACGTAGGTGTCTCCCTTTTACCCATCCCACCTTGGAAAGTGTTGTGTCAGAACATTTTAACCCCCATTAACATTTGTTTTCCTTATTCCGTGTCTTAATGATCATCTAAAGATTTTTATTTTGGGGAGATGAATACCTTTAAATTTTCCAGCTTGTTAAGAAGTCTTTCGGAGAAGGCAATGGCACCCCACTCCACTACTCCTGCCTGGAAAATCCCATGGATGGAGGAGCCTGGTGGGCTGCAGTCCATGGGGTCGCTAGGAGTCGGACATGACTGAGCGACTTCACTTTCAGTTTTCACTTTCATGCATTGGAGAAGGAAATGGCAACCCCACTCCAGTGTTCTTGCCTGGAGAATCCCAGGGCCGGGGGAGCCTGGTGGGCTGCCGTCTATGGTGTCGGACATGACTGAAGCGACTTAGCAGCAGCAGCAGCAGCAAGAAGTCTTTAGAATTTCTATCTTTTTAAAAAAATTTCCTTGTTAATCAATCTAATTAACATTAATGAGCCTAATGTTTTTCTTAGCATCTATGAAACAAATTGAGGAGAAATTGAAATAATAAGTGAGGCTTCCCAAACTGGTTTTTTATTTGTTTTAAAATATGTGAGTTATTAGGTTAATGAAAGTGAAAGTATTAGTCACTCAGTCATCTCCAACTCTTTCCAATCTCATGGACTGGGGGCCACCAGGCTTCTCTGTCGGTGGAATTCTCCAGGCAAGAATACTGGAGTGAGTTGCCATTCCATTCTCCAGGGGATCTTCCTGACCCAGGGATTGAACCCCGGTCTCCTGCATTACAGGCAGATTCTTTACCAGCTGAACCACCCATAGTTATACATATATTTTCCCTTTCTTTCTATTTTGATTTTTCCCATTTGTTGTTGTTCAGTCTGACTCTTTGCGACCCTATGGATTGCAGCACACCGGGGTTCCCTGTCTCTCACTGTCTCTCAAAGTTTGCCCAAGTTCATGTTCTATATTCAATAGTCCATGATGCTATCCAACTGTCTCATCCTCTGCCACTCTTTCCCATAGTTACCGATAAATTAGTTGTTTATGCTGAGAGCTCTCTATAAAATTTTTCATTTTAGAATTTCCTCCAACTTAATGTATCCACTCTTTGGCCATTTGTAAGTATTATTTTAGTAGTGATTTAAACCTATAAGACACAAGAGATATCCTCACAAGAAAATGCAAAGGTTATATGGAATCCTCACAAAATCTGACAAGTTTGCTCCAAAAAATAATCTAAGAAAGTACCTTCATTGCACAGGTGGCTGTAACAAAGGTTAAGATGAGAAAGGCTCCTGACAATTGGTACAGCCAAAAGGACTGTTCAGAATCCCAAGCATACACCATATGTGTACCTTTCCGATGGCAGAGACCAAGCTCTCAAACTCAGGAAAATAAAAATGCCGTAGATGTTCAGATAAAACATTTACACCTCACAGACACTGGGAGAGAAATGTAAGTTCCCTCTAGAAGGGCTTTTGTATCTTTAAGGTCGGAATTCTGAAAAGGAAAAAAAAAAAGAAAAAAAGATTTTTTTTTCAAGCCTGGTGTATATAGCTGTGAGCATTATGCTACCACTTATGGAATATCAAAAGAATCCCAAATTGGCTGTTTTCAAGCTGAAATTTCCTTTAGTATTATTTCCCCTGTCCAGTAAATACTTACAAGCATATGCTCCATATATATTGGACACAAATTAAGCTGGAATGTTACAGTTTGGCTTTCTGACACCACTCTTTTCTCTGTTTGAGAGACTCTGTTTACTATTAAAGTGGAACTGAGGAAGTGTTGGTCACTCAGTCGTGTCTGGCTCTTTGCGATCCCATGGACTGCGAAGCTACAGTCCCTGGGATTCTCCAGGCAAGAATATTGGAGAGGATAGCCATTCCCTTCTCCAGGTTATTTCCCTGACCCAGGGATCAAACCCGGGTCTCCCGAATTGCAGGCAGAGTCTTTACCATTTGAACCACCAGAGAAACCTACTATCAAATTGTATTTGTTAAGGATGAAACTTAAACTGTGTGGTGGGTCAGTGTGCTCCTTGCAAGCTTAACTCCACTAGGTGTCACCCTGAAGACACTGCAGCTCTCTGAATTGTCTCTGATTCTCCCTCCAGCCCGGAGAAGGCAATGGCACCCCACTCCAGCACTCTTGCCTGGAAAATCCCACGAACGGAGGAGCCTGGTGGGCTGCAGTCCATGGGGTGGCTAAGAGTCAGACACGACTGAGCAACTTCACTTTCACTTTTCACTTTCATGCATTGGAGAAGGAAATGGCAACCCACTCCAGTGTTCTTGCCTGGAGAATCCCAGGGATGGGGGAGCTGCCGTCTATGGGGTCACATAGAGTCGGACACGACTGAAGCGACTTAGCAGCTCCCTCCAGCCAATTAAAAATGCTGTGGGTGCTCAGCTGACTGATGTCCAATTCTTCTACCTCATCCCAGGACAAGCAAGTCTTTTAATTACTAAGTGGGTTTCCCCGTGGGACAACAGTAAGGTATGAATACTCTGCCTCCACCACTCCCCTCAGTCTCTGAGTCACTTGAGAACACTCTAACCAACTGGGAAGAATCTCCTTCCTCTTAATTGGAGCAAAATGCTCATGTGTTGTTTTCACTTTTACCCCAAACACTTATATTAAGACAGCCAAATTGAGGAAAGAGGTCAGGTCAGCCTCCTACTTAACCACTCAGCCAAGACTGCTCAGTGTCTTTCAATTAAGTAAGTCCCAGTGTCTTCCAATTGGACTCCCTCAGAATCTTTCAACTGTGGGGCCAAGTGCCTGCTATTAACCATCATATAAAAGTCAGGATCATGAATCAATAATTGAGGATCTGAGAATCAGAAGAGAGTAATCCAACATAGTCTGAAGTCTTCCAGAAAGTATCTTGTAAAAGGGGACTCTGTTGGTACCAAGGCTCTGCTTCTTTGTAGAGTTAGGTGAAGGAGAGAAGTCAGTTCTGGCTCCTTTCATGGTCACCAAAACTGTTTCCTGTAAAAATGTACACAGCCTGAAAGTTGAGAATTACGTTTTATATAGTGGCCTTACTGAGAACTACAGTTCAGGGAGAAATCTCAAATAGTTCTGAGGAACTGTTTCAAAGAGGTAAGGGAGGAGTCAGGGTATATAGGAGACCCTGATGGGAAAAAAAAAAAAAAAAAAAGTCAAACATCAAAAATTTATTGCTAATCACAAAAACCAGATATCTCAAATTAGTGATTATGACACTTTTCTATGTATGGGAAGGTATAACAGTCTGGGCTTATTGAATCCATTCCTTTGATACGCATCTTAACTATCTAGGGCCAGTATCCTGTTTCTCCATCCTGAATTCCCCTCAGGGTGCTCTGTTGGAGGAGCTGCAGTGGCTGAAAACTCTGGCTGAAGCATTCATCATATATGAAATGGCAGGTGGCATTCTTTGTCCACAAGCAAAAGCTTAGGAGAAGACCACAAGTGCGACTGGAAAGAGAAGTCTACTTCAGTCCTCCCTGAGACGCACCTACTTGCTGGGTAATGGAAATGGAGAACAGTTGCCTTCAGAAGTGTTTAAGCTCAATCACAGACCTATGTCCAACATGGGCAGGAGAGGCTGTGTCTGAGTGTTATCAGTGAATCTCCTGGGACCTGGACTCTGAGTCAGCTCCTTCCTGCAGGTGGTCTCTTCCATGGGTAGAGGCCGGGTGTGGGCAGCTCCTGGAGACAGAAGTGGCATTGGATTACTACACAGGGGGTCAGTGACTCTGATGGGAATCATTTTGGAAATTTGGGGCTGACTGGGCCCTGAACACACAATTGCAGGATCTCAGTCCACCCTATGTGTCCACTTTTCCAAGGTCTGAAGAACTATATAATGAATATGGGTGGGAAGAGTTCATAGGTGACTTCCATGACTGTGCACAGTGAGAACCAGGGCTGCTGATGAGGAAACACCAGTTATAAAGTTGAGAAGGTGCGCTTCTCCTTAGAAGTACAAGGAACATCTCTTACTTCCCAAGACCCCTGTGACATTTGTTGACTTGGTTTTTTAGGTGGCATTTCAGGAGGTAGTGTGTGTTCCAAGTGTAAACCACAATAATGAAATGGCAATGCAGATGACCAGTTAAGGTACCACAAGGCTGGCTGTGTGGCCTGGGTTGGGACTAGGTGATGGAAAGCATTCTATTGGATCCCGATGTTGAGAGGCTTCCTGGGGGAGCTATTCTCCACCCCAGACCCTAGGTTTGCCTGAACCTACAAAAACCACTTCAGGTTTAGCTGCAACTCTTATTTCTCTATATGCTGGCAAATTAAAGGTGATCTCAGGATTCATACTAAATATAATCCCAGAAAAGAAAACATATAGGTGATCAATAGGTTACATGAAAGATGCTCAACATCACTAATCAGATAAATGCAAGTCACAACCTCCTTGAGATATCCCCTCATATCTTTTAGAATGACAGCAATCAAAAAGATGAGAGAACAAGTGTTGAGGAGGTTGTGGAGCAAAGGAAGCCTTTGTGCATGGTTGGTGGGAATTTAAATTGGTCTAATCACTGTAGAAAACAGTATGCTGCTGCTGCTGCTAAGTCGCTTCAGTCATGTCTGACTCTGTGCGACCCCATAGATGGCAGCCCACCAGGCTCCCCCATCCCTGGGATTCTCCAGGCAAGAACACTGGAGTGGGTTGCCATTTCCTTCTCCAATGCATGAAAGTGAAAAGTGAAAGTGAAGTCGCTCAGTCATGTCCGACTCCTAGTGACCCCATGGACTGCAGCCTACCAGGCTCCTCCATCCATGGGATTTTCCAGGCAAGAGTACTGGAGTGGGGTGCCATTGCCTTCTCCGAGAAAACAGTATGGGAGTTCCTCAAAACATTAAAAAGAGAACTATCATATTATCAAGCAATCTACTTCTGGATTTATATCTGAATTTAATGAAATTGCTATTTCAAAAAGATACTGCACTCCCGTGTTCATTGCAGCATTATTTTAAAAAGCCAAGATATGGAAACTAAGTGTCTATCTATGGATGATGGAGAAAATGGCATTTTACACACACACACACACACACACACACACACCATAAAAAGAAGGAATTTCTGACATTTTCTCTTTTTAAAATTTTATTTTTAATTTTTTTAACACCAAAAACATTTTGTATTGGGGTATAGCCAATTAACAATGTTTTGATAGTTTCAGGTGAACAGTAAAGGGACTCAGCTTTACATATACATGTATCCCTTCTTCCCCAAACTCCCCTTCCATCCAGGCTGGCACATAAAATTGAGAAGAGTTCCATGTGCTATATAACAGGTTTTTGTTGGTTATCCATTTTAAATATAGCAGTGTATACGGTGACCTTTCCAAAGTCCTTAAGTATCCCTCCCCTCTGCAACCCTGAGTTCATTTTCTAGGTCTGTGAGTCTTTTTCTGTTCTGTAATTAAGTTATTTGTATCATTTCTTTTTAGATTCCACATATAAGGAGTGTCATATGATATTTCTCTTTCTCTGACTTACTTCTCTGTTTGACTTACTTCACTCAGTATGACACTCTCTAGGTCCATCCATGTTGCTGTAAATGGCCTTATTTCATTCCTTTTAACACATGAGTAATATTCCATTATCAGATCAGATCAGTCGCTCAGTCCTGTGTGACTCTTTGTGACCCCATGAATCGCAGCACGCCAGGCCTCCCTGTCCATCACCAACTCCCAGAGTTCACTCAGACTCACGTCCATCGAGTCAGTGATGCCATCCAGCCATCTCATCCTCTGTCGTCCCCTTCTCCTCCTGCCCCCAATCTCTCCCAGCATCAGAGTCTTTTCCAATGAGTCAACTCTTTGCATGAGGTGGCCAAAGTACTGGAGTTTCAGCTTTAGCATCATTCCTTCCAAAGAAATCCCAGGGCTGATCTCCTTCAGAATGGACTGGTTGGATCTCCTTGCAGTCCAAGGGACTCTCAAGAGTCTTCTCCAACACCACAGTTCAAAAGCATCAATTCTTTGGTGCTCAGCCTTCTTCACAGTACAACTCTCACATCCATACATGACCACAGGAAAAACCATAGTCTTGACTAGACGGACCTTTGTTGGCAAAGTAATGTTTCTGCCTTTGAATATGCTATCTAGGTTGGTCATAACTTTCCTTCCAAGGAGTAAGTGGCTTTTAATTTCAGGCTGTAGTCACCATCTGCAGTGATTTTAGAGCCCAAAATAATAAAGTCTGACACTGTTTCCACTGTTTCCCCATCTATTTCCCATGAAGTGATGGGACTGGATGCCATGATCTTCGTTTTCTGAATGTTGAGCTTTAAGCCAACTTTTTCACTCTCCACTTTGACTTTCATCAAGAGGCTCTTAATGTTCCTCTTCACTTTCTGCCATAAGGGTGGTGTCATCTGCATATCTGAGGATATTGATATTTCTCCCGGCAATGTTGATTCCAGCTTGTGTTTCTTCCAGTCCAGCATTTCTCATGATGTACCCTGCATATAAGTTAAATAAGCAGGGTGACAATATACAGCCTTGACATACTCCTTTTCCTATTTGGAACCAGTCTTGTTCTATGCCCAGTTCTAACTGTTGCTTCCTGACCTGCATACAAATTTCTCAAGAGGCAGATCAGGTGGTCTGGTATTCCCATCTCTTTCAGAATTTTCCACAGTTTCTTGTGATTCTCACAGTCAAAGGCTTTGGCATAGTCAATAAAGCAGAAATAGATGTTTTTCTGGAACTCTCTTGCTTTTTCCATGGTCCAGAGGATGTTGGAAATTTGATCTCTGGTTCCTCTGCCTTTTCGAAAACCAGCTTGAACATCAGGAAGTTCACAGTTCACGTATTGCTGAAGCCTGGCTTGGAGAATTTTGAGCATTACTTTACTAGCGTGTGAGATGAGTGCAATTGTGCAGTAGTTTGAGCATTCTTTGGCATTGCCATTCTTTGGGATTGGAATGAAAACTGACCTTTTCCAGTCCTGTGGCCACTGCTGAGTTTTCCAAATTTGCTGGCATATTGAGTGCAGCACTTTCACAGCATCATCTTTCAGGATTTGAAATAGCTCAACTGGGGTTCCATCACCTCCATTAGCTTTGTTCGTAGTGATGCTTTCTAAGGCCCACTTGACTTCACATTCCAGGATGTCTGGCTCTAGGTCTGATTACACCATGGTGATTATCTGGGTCGTGAAGATCTTTTTGTACAGTTTTTCTGTGTATTCTTGCCACCTCTTCTTAATATCTTCTGCTTCTGTTAGGTCCATACCATTTCTGTCCTTTATAGAGCCCATCTTTGCATGAAATGTCCCCTTGGTATCTCTAATTTTCTTGAAGAGATCTCTAGTCTTTCCCATTCTGTTGTTTCCTCTATTTCTTTGCATTGATCGCTGAGGAAGGCTTTCTTATCTCTTCTTGCTATTCTTTGGAATAGCCATTTTGCTTTTTTGCATTTCTTTTCCATGGGGATGGTCTTCATCCCTGTCTCCTGTACAATGTCATGAACCTCATTCCATAGTTCATCAGGCACTCTATCTATCAGATCTAGGCCCTTAAATCTATTTCTCACTTCCACTGTATAATCATAAGGGATTTGATTTAGGTCATACCTGAATGGTCTAGTGGTTTTCCCTACTGTCTTCAATTTCAGTCTGAATTTGGCAATAAGGAGTTCATGATCTGAGCCACAGTCAGCTCCTGGTCTTGTTTTTGTTAACTGTTTTTGAGCTTCTCCATCCTTGGCTGCAAAGAACATAATCAATCTGATTTCGGTGTTGACCATCTGGTGATGTTCATGTGTAGAGGCTTCTCTTGTGTTGTTGGAAGAGGGTGTTTGCTATGACCAGTGCATTTTCTTGGCAAAACTCTATTAGTCTTTGCCCTGCTTCATTCCGTATTCCAAGGCCAAATTTGCCTGTTACTCCAGGTATTTCTTGACTTCCTACTTTTGCATTCCAGTCCCCTTTAACAAAAAGGACATCTTTTTTGGGTGTTAGTTCTAAAAGGTCTTGTAGGTCTTCATAGAACCATTCAACTTCAGCTTCTTCAGTGTTACTGGTTGGGGCATAGACTTGGATTACTGTGATATTGAATGGTTTGCCTTGGAAACGAAGAGATCATTCTGTCATTTTTGAGACTGCATCCAAGTACTGCATTTCGGACACTTTTGTTGACCATGATGGCTACTCCATTTCTTCTGAGGGACTCCTGCCTGCAGTAGTAGATATAATGGTCATCTGAGTTAAATTCACCCATTCCAGTCCATTTTAGTTCGCTGATTTCTAGAATATTGACATTCACTTTTGCCATCTCTTGTTTGACCACTTCCAATTTGCCTTGATTCATGGACCTGACATTCCAGGTTCCTAAGCAATATTTCTCTTTACAGCATCGGACCTTGCTTCTATCACCAGTCACATCCACAGCTGGGTATTTTTTTGCTTTGGCTCCATCCCTTCATTCTTTCTAGAGTTATTTCTCCACTGATCTCCAGTAGCATATTGGGCACCTACTGACCTGGGGAGTTCCTCTTTCAGTATCCTATCATTTTGCCTTTTCATACTGTCCATGGGCAAGAATCAATCTGATTTCGGTGTTGACCATCTGGTGATGTCCATGTAGAGAGTCTTCTCTTGTGTTGTTGGAAGAGGGTGTTTGTTATGACCAGAGCATTTTCTTGGCAAAACTCTATTAGTCTTTGCCCTGATTTGTTCCATATTCCAAGGCCAAATTTGCCTGTTACTCCAGGTGTTTCTTGACTTCCTACTTTTGCATTCCAGTCCCCTATAATGAAAAGGACATCTTTTTTGGGTGTTAGTTCTAAAAGGTCTTGTAGGTCTTCATAGAACCATTCAACTTCAGCTTCTTCAGTGTTACTGGTTGGGGCATAGACTAGGATTACTGTGATATTGAATAGTTTGCCTTGGAAACGAACAGAGATTATTCTGTCGTTTTTGAGATTGCATCCAAGTACTGCATTTCAGACTCTTTGTTGACCATTATCGCTACTCCATTTCAGATTGATTATATTCTTTGCAGCCAAAGATGGAGAAGCTCTACAGAGTCAGCAAAAACAAGACCAGGAGCTGACTGTAGCTCAGATTGTGAACTCCTTATTGCCAAATTCAGACTGAAATTGAAGACAGTAGGGAAAACCACTAGACCATTCAGGTATGACCTAAATCAAATCCCTTATGATTATACAGTGGAAGTGAGAAATAGATTTAAGGGCCTAGATCTGATAGAGTGCCTGATGAACTATGGAATGTGGTTCGTGACATTGTACAGGAGACAGGGATGAAGACCATCCCCATGGAAAAGAAATGCAAAAAAGCAAAATGGCTGTCTGGGGAGGCCTTACAAATAGCTGTGAAAAGAAGAGAAGCCAAAAGCAAAGGAAAAAAGGAAATATATAAACATCTGAATGCAGAGTTAAACATCTGAATGCAGAGTTCCAAAGAATAGCAAGAAGAGATGAGAAAGCCTTCTTCAGCGATCAATGCAAAGAAATAGAGGAAAACAACAGAATGGGAAAGACTAGAGATCTCTTTAAGAAAATCAGAGATACCAAAGGAACATTTCATGCAAAGATGGGCTCGATAAAGGACAGAAATGGTATGGACCTAACAGAAGCAGAAGATATTAAGAAGAGGTGGCAAGAATACACAGAAGAACTGTACAAAAAATATCTTCATGACCCAGATAATCACGATGGTGTGATCACTGACCTAGAGCCAGACATCCTGGAATGTGAAGTCAAGTGGGCCTTAGAAAGCATCACTATGAACAAAGCTAGTGGAGGTGATAGAATTCCAGTTAAGCTATTTCAAATCCTGAAAGATGATGCTGTGAAAGTGCTGCACTCAATATGCCAGCAAATTTGGAAAACTCAGCAGTGGCCACAGGACTGGAAAAGGTCAGTTTTCATTCCAATCCCAAAGAAAGGCAACACCAAAGATTGCTCAAACTATCGCACAATTGCACTCATCTCACACGCTAGTAAAGTAATGCTCAAAATTCTCCAAGCCAGGCTTCAGCAATATGTGAACCGTGAACTTCCTGATGTTCAAGCTGGTTTTAGAAAAGGCATAGGAACCAGAGATCAAATTTTCAACATCCTCTGGACCATGGAAAAAGCAAGAGAGTTCCAGAAAAACATCTATTTCTGCTTTATTGACTATGCCAAAGCCTTTGACTGTGAGAATCACAAGAAACTGTGGAAAATTCTGAAAGAGATGGGAATACCAGACCACCTGACTTGCCTCTTGAGAAATTTGTATGCAGGTCAGGAAGCAACAGTTAGAACTGGACATGGAACAACAGACTGGTTCCAAATAGGAAAAGGAGTACGTCAAGGCTGTATATTGTCACCCTGCTTATTTAACCTATATGCAGAGTACATCATGAGAAACACTGGACTGGAAAAAACACAACTGGAATCAAGATTGCCGGGAGAAATACCAATAACCTCAGATAAGCAGATGACACCACCCTTATGGCAGAAAGTGAAGAGGAACATAAAGAGCCACTTGATCAAAGTGAAAGTGGAGAGTGAAAAAGTTGGCTTAAAGCTCAACATTCAGAAAACGAAGATCATGGCATCTGGTCCCATCACTTCATGGGAAATAGGTGGGGAAACAGTGGAAACAGTGTCAGACTTTATTACTTTGGGCTCCAAAATCACTGCAGATGGTGACTGCAGCCCTGCAATTAAAAGCCCCTTACTCCTTGGAAGGAAAGTTATGACCATTCTAGATAGCATATTCAAAAGCAGAGACATTACTTTGTCAACAAAGGTCCGTCTAGTCAAGAATATGGTTTTTCCTGTGGTCATGTATGGATGTAAGAGTTGGACTGTGAAGAAGGCTGAGCGCCGAAGAATTGATGCTTTTGAACTGTGGTGTTGGAGAAGACTCTTGAGAGTCTCCTGGACTGCAAGGAGATCCAACCAGTCCATTCTGAAGGAGATCAGCCCTGGGATTTCTTTGGAAGGAATGATGCTAAAGTTGAAACTCCAGTACTTTGGCCATCTCATGCGAAGAGTTGTCTCACTGGAAAAGACTCTGATGCTGGGAGGGGTTGGGGGCAGGAGGAGAAGGGGACGACAGAGGATGAGATGGCTGGATGGCATCACTGACTCGATGGACGTGAGTCTGAGTGAACTCTGGGAGTTGGTGATGGACAGGGAGGCCTGGCGTGCTGGGATTCATGGGGTCTCAAAGAGTCGGACAAGACTGAGTGACTGATGTGATTTGATCTGATGGGCAAGAATACTGAAGTGGTTTGCCGTTCCCTTCTCCAGTGGACCACGTTCTGTCAGATCTCTCGACCATGACCCGCCCATCTTGGGTTGCCCCATGGGCATGGCTTAGTTTCATTGAGTTAGACAAGGCTGTGGTCCTAGTGTGATTAGATTGACTAGTCTTCTGTGAGTATGGTTTCAGTGTGTCTGCCCCCTGATGCTCTCTTGCAACACCTACCGTCTTACTTGGGTTTCTTTTACCTTGGACGCGGGGTATCTCTGCATGGCTGCTCCAGCAAAGCGCAGCCGCTGCTCCTTATCTTGGACGAGGGGTATCTCCTCACTGCCGCCCTTCCTGACCTTCACCATGGGATAGCTCCTCTAGGCCCTCCTGGGCCCACACAGCCACCACTCCTTTGACGTGGGGTTCGTCTTCCCAGCCGCCGCCCTTGACCTCGGACGCGGGGTAGCTCCTCCCAGCCGCCGCCCTTGACCTCGGACACGGGGTAGCTCCTCTCGGCAGTTCTTGCGCCGTCACAGCCTGGCACTCTCGGCCACTTCCCCTGACCTCGGACGTGGGGTAACTCCTCTTGGCTGCCGCCCTTCGGGCATGAGGTCCTCTGGGCTTCTGCCCCTGACCTCGGACGTGGGGTCGCTTCTCGCCCGTGCTTAGTGCGCCGGTCGCAGCCGCCCGCGCTTAGTGCGCCGGTCGCTCCCGAAGAATACAATACAATCATAATTTAAACTGTTTTGAGTCATTACAGGGTCCCTTTAGGAATGCCCTGGCTCCAGACTGCCTGAATCCTCCTTCACTACTCACTGTGATTTTGATCTGCTATCCATCAGAGAAGCCATGACTAAACCCTAGGGACCCAACCATATCCCCAAAAGCACTGCCTTTGCTCCCTTAACAGGCTCATGATCTGCTATTATTCCAACATGACATTGAAATCCTGAAGGAAGAGTTTGGGGTGAAGTAGAAAAACCTAGCTTTATTGCCTTGTTAGGCAAAGGTAGACACACCAGGCTTCTGCCTCAAAAACTATGATGTGTCTTAAACTCAGAGAACTTGATGAGAGTTTTGATAACAGTGAGTCAAAGGTTGGGTCTCTGATAAGATTAGGGTGTGTGCAGGGTCTAGGGTGTTCTGGTCTCCTAAACTTGATGAGCTTCTAAGGTCCCTTTAATCTTTCCTTAGGTGATTTCTTGCCTGATCCTCCCTTGATTAGCAACTGTTGGAATCCATCCCTGGGAACTCAGGTAAGCTCATGGAGGCTTAAGTTTTGCCTACAAGAAAGGGGAGACAGAAAGACCTCTGTGCTTGGGAGACCCACAGGGCCCCACTCAGTTTCAATTTCTCATTTAAAAATTTTAAAATGAAAGCAAATAATGTTTTCAAGCCAATTTGTGGTGATACCAAATTTCTGGGAGAGAACACCCTCAAAAGTGACACAGTTTCCTTTTAGTCACTCCCTTTAATTTACAAACACAACCCAGAGAAAAGGATTTAAATCTTCTTCTTCCCCAAGAGAGAGGAAAAGAAAGTTCATTTTACACTATTTGAGTTACATTTTCAGTTTTGAAATGCCCAGTTCCAACTACCTAGCCTCCACCCTTCTCAATGTGATTTTGAACTGATCTCCTTCAGAGAAGTCTTGACCTAAGATTGGAAAACCAATCACATCTCCCAAAGCACTTCCCTTTCCTTCCTGAATGGACTTCCCTGGTGGCTCAGATGGTAAAGTGTCTGCCTACAATGCGGGAGACCCGGGTTTGATCCCTGGGTTGGGAAGATTCCCCTGGAGAAGGAAATGGCAACCCACTCCAGTACCCTTGCCTGGAGAAATCCATGGATGGAGGAGCCTGGTGGGCCCCCAGTCCATGGGGCCGCAAAGAGTCAGACACGACTTCACTTTTCACTTTCCTTCCTGAATAGATTCCTGATCTCCATGTGTCACACAATATCTAAGTGACACTTGATAAGTGGATAGCTTATTTTACTTCTTTTCAGAACAACACTACTGTCTTTGTGAAGTAGCTTTAATTCTTGGACATTTTGATAATTTTTAATGCCAAAGATCCCCAGTGATGCTTTAAAGTTTCATCTTATCTGCTGTCACAAATCAATAACTCCTTCCTGGTTTCACACCCACAGCTACTACTACTGGTATTGGTAAAGCCCAATCAATGTTTCTAGAATGAACCTAGGAAGGAGCCTTTGACTTCAATAGCCCTCCCTCATTCTTTATCTTCCCTGAATGTAATCTGATTCCATTCATTCCTCTGCAGATTGACAAAGACTCAATCAGGATTAACCAGAGGGGCAGTGTGAAACATTATCAGGTATCATTTTCTGATTGGCTGTTTGTAGTAGGAAAGAATAAGATGTGATTAGAAAAGTCTATAAAAGCCCTCAGTACTAAAGAAAGGATACAGAATCTTCCAGCTCCAGAGGCACCACCTGGGCTCTCCATCATGTCTGAGATCTGAGTAGCCTGCCACCCACATCAGAGCTGGTGAGTTACGGACTATAGACACCTTCATTTTACCCATGATCAACTGGTGTTGAATGGTGGCATGCACCTTGGGATGGCAGGAGAGCTTTTAAAAAGTATTTCTTGAGACTTCCCTGGGGCTCCAGTGGTTAAGGTTCTGCTCTTCCACTGCAGGGGGAACTTGTTCAAGCTCTGGTCCAGGAACAAAGATCCTACAGGTGATGTGGCCAAAATGAATAAATAAAAATAAATGAATAAAAGTATATTTTCAGGTGTACTCATTTAAGGTTTTGGTTTGGCCTCTAAAGTAGTTTAGACTTAATCCCAAATATTTGGATTGGTGCTTTGGTTTATATCATTTTTAAATGTCTTAATCAAGCAGATGCCCCTTTTAATGAAAGATGTTTGCTTGGAATTTTATTTCCTGAAATTTAAAATATTTAATTTGTACACATACAGCATTCATTTTAGGGGTATCTCCTCACCTTTCCCACCCCAGTTAACTGTGGGAACTCAAGATGGAAGCTGTGTGGTCCACATGATGCTTTTATTCCCATACTTTTAAGGCTATAAGTGATATTTTAAGCATTTTTTTTCTGAAAGGATGAAGCTCAGCCTCCAGCTCCCAGTAACTACTCACCAGTGGAACATTATTAAGCAAAGCAGTGGATGAATCAGTGGTTGCATTTTTTCCCCCTCTACTTGTGACAGGCAACTGGCACTAAGGCACTTCTATCACCAGATCCAAGCCTGGTCTGCTCACTCTCACAACAGGCCAATAAATTCAAGAGATGAGAGACTAGGTGTTGAGGCAAGGAATATGACTTTTATTCAGAAAACAGCCTGACCAAGAAGATGGCAAACTAATGTCTCAAAATAACCATCTTGCTGGAGGCTGGGTGCCAGATTCTTTTATAGAATAGAGAGGAGGAGGAGTTGAGAAAGTAAAGTAGAAAGGCAATAATATCTTGCAAGTATCTCCTGGAATGTCCATCCTTGGGAAAGGGGTGTGTTAATCTCTTCATTCTTGCAGTCATTCACAGTTGGGTAGGGGCAAATTATCTCCCTGTGAGCTGAAAAAAGATGCTTTTAGTTTAGTCTTCAGGCAGAGGGCCAGGGTTCCCTGAAGCAGGCCATTATGTATGATTGTAATAACAAAAGCAACAGATTCAAGTCAATGAGAGAGATCTATTTTGGAGAGAGAATTGGCTCTTCCTGCAACAATTCCACCACCACTAGAGCAGTGGCCTTGGCCCTGAGTAGGTTCCTCTCAAGGGTGGGGAGAAACAAACTGAAGTGTGTTCCTGATTTGCCTGAAAAAAATGTCTTGTTCCTTGGAAGTACCCACAGGATTCCTTTTGGAACCAAGTCAGGATGAGTCTCCAGACCCGACCCAGACTCTTGAACCTGGCAGCAGTGAGCCTGCTGAGGGATGAGGCCTTGGCCATCACAGCTCTGGAGTATCTGCCCATCGAACTCTTCCCCCCACTCTTCATGGAAGCCTTCTGTGGGAGTCGAAGTGAGACCCTGAAGGCCATGGTGTATGCCTGGCCCTTTGTCCGTCTGCCTCTGGGGGGCCTGATGCAAAAGCCTCACTTGGGGACCTTACAAGCAGTTCTGGATGGTCTTGATATCCTGCTTGCCCAGAAAAATCATTCCAAGTAAGTCAAATCCAGGTAGCCCAGTAGGTTGCTAGACATCATGAAGAAACACTTGGGGTCATGAGAGTGAATGGTCAAAGGATGGACCAGAAACTTTTGATGATGCCAATGAAGACTCTCAGAGTCCTTGGCTATTGCTGAGCTCACTTTGGGGAAACGCCTCCTGGCAGTGAGAGGAGTGCCTAAGATGCCAGGAAACCTAAAAGAACATGCCTGACATCCTTCTAGTGATTCTTATGGGTACTGGAAGCAGAGACTGAGGAAGGATGGAAGGGGAAAAGCAGGAAGGTGAGGCAGAGAGGAAAGAAGAGGGCAAGGCTGTAGGAATGTCAAGTATAATCTCAGGTGGGAAGTCAGAGTGTAGCCTCAATTCCAAGTCTGTGGTTTTATTCTGTGGTTTCCTTCAAACAGCCAATCTGCTGTTTCCCCACAGGAGGTGCAAACTGCGGGTGCTGGATTTAAGGAATACTGGCCAGGACTTCTGGAAAATGTGGTCTGGATCAAGTGTCCATGTGTCCTCAAGCTCATCAATGACACCAATAGCTGAGGTCAGGTCAAGGACAGAGCAGCCCTTGGCTCCTTTAGAGGTGTTCATAGAACTGCATTTCAAGGAAAGTACCATAGATGACTTCCTCATCTACCTCATTAGGTGGGTGGAGCAGAGAAAAGCTTCCATACACCTGTGCTCTAATAAGCTGAAGATCGCTTCAATGTCCTTAGAAAATATTGTGCAGGTCCTGGGTATAGTGCAACTGGACTGTATTCAGGAAGTGGAAGTGAGTTGCATTTGGCATCTGTCCACTCTGGCCATGTTTGCTCCTTTCTTGGGCCAAATGAGTAATATACAGAGACTCCATCTCTCCCACATCCATGGGCTAGCATTTGAAGAGGAGGAAGAGTATCACCATGCTGTCCAAATTACCTCTCAGTTCCGCAGGTTGTACCACCTCCGGGATCTGTATTTGGAGACTCCCTCCTTCCTTGAAGGCTGCCTGAACCAGATGCTCAGGTGAGTGTGCACCACTGGCCTGGTAACAGTGTACCCAACACTAGAAAGTCAAAAGCACTCCTCCCTTTGATACTGTGATATCATCAGTTCAGTTCAGTTGCTCAGTCGTGTCTGACTCTTTGCGACCCCATGAATTGCGGCACACCAGGCCTCCCTGTCCATCATCAACTCCCGGAGTTCACCCAGACTCATGGGCATTGAGTCGGTGATGCCATCCAGTGTGATATCATATAACCACCCAAATCAAGGTAGCGGCCCAAACTAGGATGGAGGATATGGAAAGGGCCACTCTTTTAGGAAGATACAGACTAAGTGTTAGGATGTACGGGTAGTAGATATGTAATTTTTTCACTGGGCTTCCCAGGTGCCTCAGTGGGTATAGAACCTGCCTGCAGTGCAAGAGATACCGGAGATATGGGTTCGATTCCTAGGTCTGGAAGATCCACTGAAGGAAGGCATGGCAACCCACTCCAGTATCCTTGCCTGGAGAATGCCATGGACAGAGGAGCCTGGCCAGCTACAGTCCATAGGTTGCAAAGAGTTGGACACGACTGAAGCGACTGGGCACAGCACAATTTCTCCATTAGGAAGAGATATCTTTCCTAGATGACTTTGGAAAAATAGATAAGGGAAGGGGGACTTTGAAAAGGGAAATTTGCATTAGTCCTGAGCATTTCTTAATGAAAGTTCCATGCTCTCCAGTTTTGTGACTGCAAGGAACCTGTCTCAAATTCCAAGTCTGTAACAGGTTATCTTTTTATCCAGATAAGGTAATTAACATATAGTAAATGCATGATTCAGGAGATGATGATAATAGAGCAGGAGTCAAAAGAGATCTTAAAAATTGGTAGGTGCCTTACAAATAATGTAGGGATGTAAGTGAGCCACTGTGGACTGTTACTTCCAATGGATGTTGTAGGATCTTCCCCAAACTGATTCTCTATGCATATCACCCAGATGCCTTGAGATAAGGGTGTGTGTGCAAGCTCAGTCACTTCAGTTGTGCCTGGCTCTTTAAAACCCTAAGGACTATAACCTGCCAGGCTCCTCTATCCATGGGATTCTCAGGCATGAATATGGGGTGGGTTGCCATGCCCTTCTCCAGAGGATTTTCCCAACCCGGGATTGAATTCACCTCTCTTATGACTCCTGCACTGCAGGCTAATTTTTTACCCACTGAGCCACCTGGGAAAGCTGAGATAAGACTGCCTCAGGTCAAATCATGTGCCTAAGTAAGCTTGAATAGCAAGCACTTTGAGTAAGTCTCTTTAAAAAAAATTTTAATTTATTTATATTAATTGGAAGCAAATTACTTTACAATATTGTTGTGGTTTTTGCCATACATTGACATGAATAAGCCATGGGTGTACCTGTGTCCCCCATCCTGAACCCCCCTCCCACCTCCCCTCCCTATCCTGTCATCTCAGTGCACCAGCCCTGAGTATCCTGTCTCATGCATCGAACCTGGGCTGGTGATCTATTTCACATATGGTAATATACATGTTTCAAGGCTATTCTCTCAAATCATCCCATTCTTGCTTTCTCCCATAAAATCCAAAAGTCTGTTCTTTACATTTGTGTCTCTTTTGTTCATCGTTACCATCTTTCTAAATTCCACTCATATGCATTAATATACTGTATTGGTGTTTTTCTTTCTGACTTACTTCACTTTGTATAATAGGCTCCAGTTTCACACACCTCATTAAAACTGATTCAAATGCATTCTTTTTAAGAGCTGAGTACTATTCCATTGTGTATATGTACAACAGCTTTCTTATCCATTTGTCTGCTGATGGACATTTAGGTTGCTTCCGTGTCCTAGCTATTGTAAACAGTGCTGTGATGAACATTGGGGTATACAGGTCTCTTTCAATTCTGGTTTCCTCAGTGTGTATGCCTAGCAGTGGGATTGCTGGGTCATATGGCAGTTATATTTCCATTTATTTAAGGAATCTCCACACTGTTTTCCATAGTGGCTGTACCAGTGTGCATTCCCACCAACAGTGTAAGAGGGTTCCCTTTTCTCTGCACCTGTTCCAGTATTTATTTTTTGAAGACTTTTTTATAGCAGCCATTCTGACTGGTGTGAGATGGTGCCTCATTGTGGTTTTGATTTGCATTTCTCTGATAATGAGTGATGTTGAGCATTCTTTCATGTGTTTTTTATCCATCTGTATGTCTTCTTTGGAGAAATGTCTGTTTAGTTCTTTGGGCCATTTTTTGATTGTATCGTTTATTTTTCTGGAATTGAGCTGCAGGAGCTGCTTGTATATTTTTGAGATAAATTCTTTGTCAGTTGCTTCATTTGCTATTATTTTCTCCCATTCTGAAAGCTGTCTTTTAACCTTGCTTATAGCTTCCTTCATTGTGCAGAAGCTTTTAATTTTAATTAGGTCCCATTTGTTTATTTTTGCTTTTATTTCCAGTACTCTGGGGGGTAGGTCATAGAGGATCCTGCTGTGATTTATGTCAGAGACTGTTTTGCCTATGTTTCCTTCTAAGAGTTTTATAGTTTCTCATCTTACATTTAGATCTTTAATCTATTTTGATTTTATCTTCGTGTATGGTGTTAGAAAGTGTTCTAGTTTCATTCTTTTACAAGTGGTTGACCAGTTTTCCCAGCACCACTTTTTAAAGAGATTGTCTTTCTCCATTGTATATTCATGCCTCCTTTGTCAAAGATAAGGTGTCCATAGGTGCGTGGATTTTTCTCTGGGCTTTCTATTTTGTTCCATTGATCTATATTTCCATCTTTGTGCCAGTACCATACTGTCTTAATGACTGTGGCTTTGTATTATAGCCTGAAGTCAGGCAGGTTGATTCCTTCAGTTCCATTCTTCTTTCTCAAGATTGATTTGGCTATTTGAGTTTTTTGTATTTCCATACAAACTGTGAAATTATTTGTTCTAGTTCTTTGAAAAATACTGTTGATAGCTTGATAGGGATTGCATTGAATCTATAGATTGCTTTGGGTAGTATACTCATTTTCACTGTATTGATTCTTCCAATTCATGAACATGGTATATTTCTTCTATTTGTGTCATCTTTGATATCTTTCATCAGTGTTTTATAGCATTTATATATGGATCTTTTGTTTCTTTAGATAGATTTATTCCTAAGTATTTTATTCTTTTCGTTGCAATGGTGAATGGAATTGTTTCCTTAATTTCTCTTTCTGTTTTCTCATTGTTAGTGTATAGTAATGCAAGGGATTTCTGTTTGTTGATTTTATATCCTGCCACTTTACTATATTCATTGATTAGCTCTAGTAATTTTCTGGTGGTGTCTTTAGGGTTTTCTATGTAGAGGATCATGTCATCTGCAAACAGTAATAAGAGTTACTTCTTCTTTCCCAATCTGGATTCCTTTTATTTCTTTTTCTTCTCTGATTGCTGGGGCCAAAACTATGTTGAATAGTAGTGGTGAAAGTGGGCACCCTTGTCTTGTTCCTGACTTTAGGGGAAATGCTTTCAATTTTTCACCATTCAGGATAATGTTTACTGTGGGTTTATCATATATGGCTTTTAATATGTTGAGGTATGTTCCTTCTATGCCTGCTTTCTGGATGGTTTTTATCATAAATTGATGTTGAATTTTGTCAAAGGCTTTCTTTGCATCTATTGAGATAATCATATGGTTTTTATCTTTCAATTTGTTAATGTGGTGTATCACATTGATTGATTTGCGAATATTGAAGAATCCTTGCATTACTGGGATGCCCGCTTGGTCATGATGTATGATTTTTTAAAATGTGTTTTTGGATTCTGTTTGCTAGAATTTTGTTAAGGATTTTTGCATCTATGTTCATCAGTGATGTTGGCCTGTAGTTTTCTTTTTTTGTGACATCTTTGTCCAGTTTTGGTATTAGGGTGATGGTGGCCTCATAGAATGAGTTTGGAAGTTTACCTTCCTCTGCAATTTTCTGGAAGAGTTTGATTAAGATAGGTGTTAGCTCTTCTCTAAATTTTTGGTAGAATACACCTACAAAGCCGTCTGGTTCTGGGCTTTTGTTTGTTGGAAGATTTTTGATTAGAGTTTTGATTTCCATGCCTATGATGGGTCTGTCAAGATTTTCTATTTCTTCCTGGTTCAGTTTTGGAAGGTAATACTTTTCTAAGAATTCATCCATTTCTTCCAAGTTGTCCATTTTGTTGTCATATAGTTGCTGATAGTAGTCTCTAATGATCCTTTGTATTTCTGTGTTGTCTGTCATGATTTCTCCATTTTCATTTCTAGTTTTGTGGATTTGATTATTCTCCTTTTTTTCCTTGATGGATCTGGCTAATGGTTTGTCTATTTCATTTATCTTCTCAAAGAACCAGCTTTTAGTTTTGTTGATTTTTGCTATAGTCTCCTTTGTTTCTTTTTTATGTATTTCTGCCCTAGTTTCTATGATTTCTTTCCTTCTACTAACCCTGAGGTTCTTCATTTCTTCTTTTTCTAGTTGCTTTAAGTGTAAAATTAGGTTATTTATTTGCCTTTTATTTTGTTTTTTGAGGTAAGCTTGTATTGCTATGAACCTTCCCCTTAGCACTGCTTTTACTGAATCCCATAGGTTTTGGGTCGTGTTTTCATTTTCATTCATTTCTAAGCATATTTTGATTTCTTTTTAGATTTCTTCTGTGATTTGTTGATTATTCAGAAGCATGTTGTTTACCCTCCATATGTTTGTATTTTTATTAGTTTTTTTTTTCCCTGCAGTTGACATCTAATCTTACCGCATCGTGATCAGAAAAGATGCTTGAAATGATTCAATTTTTTGAATTTACCAAGGTTAGATTTATGGCCAAGGATGTGATCTGTCTTGGAGAATGTTCCATATGCACTTGAGAAAAAGGTGAAATTCGTTGTTTTGAGGTGAAATATCCTATAGATATCAATTAGGTCTACTTGGTCCATTGCATCATTTAAAGTTTGTGTTTCCTTGTCAATTTTATGTTTAGTTGATCTATCCATAGGTGTGAGTGGGGTATTAAAGTCTTCCACTATTACTGTGTTATTGTTAATTTCCTCTTTCATACTTGTTAGCATTTGCCTTACATATTGTGGTACTCCTATGTTGGGTGCATATATATTTATAATTTCCACAGTTTATTGTGATCCACACAGTCACAGGCTTTGGCATAATCAATAAAGCAGAAATAGATGTTTTTCTGGAACTCTCTTGCTTTTTCCATGATCCAGCAGATGTTGGCAATTTGATCTCTAGTTCCTCTGCCTTTTCTAAAACCAGCTTGAACATCTGGAAGTTCACGATTCACATATTGCTGAAGCCTGGCTTGTAGAATTTTGAGCATTACTTTAATAGCATGTGAGATGAGTGCAATTGTGCAGTAGTCTGAGCATTCTTTGGCATTGCCTTTCTTTGGGATTGGAATGAAAACTGACCTTTTCCAGTCCTGTGGCCACTGCTGAGTTTTCCAAATTTGCTGGCATATTGAGTGCAGCACTTTCACAGCATCATCTTTCAGGATTTGAAATAGCTCAACTGGGGTTCCATCACCTCCATTAGCTTTGTTCATAGTGATGCTTTCTAAGGCCCACTTGACTTCACATTCCAGGATGTCTGGCTCTAGATGAGTGATCACACCATCGTGATTATCTGGGTCATGAAGATCTTTTTTGTACAGTTTTTCTGTGTATTCTTGCCACCTCTTCTTAATATCTTCTGCATCTGTTAGGTCTATACCATTTCTGTCCTTTATTGAGCCCATCTTTGCGTGAAATGTTCCCTTGGTATCTCTAATTTTCTTGAAGAGATCTCTAGTCTTTCCCACTCTGTTGTTTTCCCCTATTTCTTTGAATTGATCACTGAGGAAGGCTTTCTTATCTCTTCTTGCTATTCTTTGGAACTCTGCATTCAGATGCTTATATCTTTCTTTTCTCCTTTGCTTTTCACTTCTCTTCTTTTCACAGCTATTTGTAAGGCCTCCACAGACAGCCATTTTGCATTTTTGCATTTCTTTTCCATGGGGATGGTCTTGATCCCTGTCTCCCTTACAGTGTCACGAACCTCAGTCCATAGTTCATCAGGCACTCTTATCTATCAGATCTAGTCCCTTAAATCTATTTCTCACTTCCACTGTATAGTCATAAGGGATGTGATTTAGGTCATACCTGAATGGTCTAGTGGTTTTCCCTACTGTCTTCAATTTCAGTCTGAATTTGGCAATAAGGAGTTCATGATCAGAGCCACAGTCAGCTCCTGGTCTTGTTTTTGCTGACTGTATAGAGCTTCTCCATCTGTGGCTGCAAAGAATATAATCAATCTGATTTCGGTGTTGACCATCTGGTGACGTCCATGTGCAGAGTCTTCTTTTGTGTTGTTGGAAGAAGGTGTTTGCTATGACCAGTGCATTTTCTTGGCAAAACTCTATTAGTCTTTGCCCTGCTTTGTTCCATATTCCAAGGCCAAATTTTCCTGTTATTCCAGGTGTTTCTTGACTTCCTACTTTTGCATTCCAGTCCCCTATAATGAAAAGGACATCTTTTTTGGTTGTTAGTTCTAAAAGGTCTTGTTGGTCTTCATAGAATTGTTCAACTTCAGCTTTTTCAGCGTTACTGGTTGGGGCATAGACTTGGATTACTGTGATATTGAATGGTTTGCCTTGGAAACGAACAGAGATTATTCTGTCGTTTTTGAGATTGCATCCAAGTACTGCATTTCGAACTCTTTTGTTGACCATGATGGCTACTCCATTTCTTCTAAGGGATTCCTGTCCCCAGTAGTAGATATAATGGTCATCTGAGTTAGATTCACCCATTCTGGTCCATTTTAGTTCACTGATTCCTAGAATGTCGACGTTCACTCTTGCCATCTCTTGTTTGACCACTTTCAATTTGCCTTGATTCATGAACCTAACATTCCAGGTTCCTATGCAATATTTCTCTTTACAGCATCGGACCTTGTTTCTATCACCAGTCATATCCACAACTGGGTATTATTTTTGCTTTGGCTCCATCCCTTCATTCTTTCTGGAGTTATTTCTCTACTGATCTCCAGTAGCATATTGGGCACCTACTGACCTGGGGAGTTTCTCTTTCAGTATCCTATCTTTTTGCCTGTTCATACTGTTCATGGGGTTCTCAAGGCAAGAATACTGAAGTGGTTTGCCATTCCTTCCTCCAGTGGACCACATTCTGTCACATCTCTCCACCATGACCCGCCTGTTTTGGGTTGCCCCATGGGCATGGCTTAGTTTCATTGAGTTAGACAAGGCTGTGGTCCTAGTGTGATTAGATTGACTAGTTTTCTGTGAGTATGGTTTCAGTGTGTCTGCCCTCTGATGCCCTCTTGCAACACCTACCGTCTTACTTGGGTTTCTCTTACCTTGGGAGTGGGATATCTCTTCACGGCTGCTCCAGCAAAGCACAGCCGCTGCTCCTTACCTTGGACGAGGGGTATCTCCTCACCGCTGCCCCCCCGACCTTGAACGTGGGATAGCTCCTCTAGGCCCTCCTGCACCCGTGAAGCCACCGCTGATTGGACATGGGGTTGCTCCTCCCGGCCACTGCCCTTGGCCTCGGGCGTGGGGTCGCTCCTCTCGGCTGCTCCTGCACTGTCACAGCCTGGCACTGTTGGCCGCCGCCCCTGACCTCGGACGTGGGGTAGCTCCTCCTGGCCGCCGCCCCTGACCTTGGACGTGGGGTAGCTTATCTCGGCCGTGCTATGTGCGCCAGTTGCGGCTGCCCATGCTATGCGCTATGATTTCAATAACCTCAGGTATACAGATGACACCACCTGTATGGCAGAAAGTGAAGAGGAACTAAAAAGCCTCTTGATGAAAGTGAAAGTGGAGAGTGAAAAAGTTAGCTTAAAGCTCCATTCAGAAAACAAAGATCATGGCATCTGGTCCCATCACTTCATGGCAAATAGATGGGGAAACAGTGAAAACAGTGTCAGACTTTATTTTTGGGGGCTCCAAAATCACTGCAGATGGTGACTGCAGCTATGAAATTAAAAGATGCTTACTCCTTGGAAAGAAAGTTTTGACCAACCTAGATAGCATATTGAAAAGCAGAGACATTACTTTGCCAACAAAGGTCTGGCTAGTCAAGGCTATGGTTTTTCCAGTGGTCATGTATAGATGTGAGAGTTGGACTGTAAAGAAAGCTGAGTGCTGAAGAATTGATGCTTTTGAACTGTGGTGTTGGAGAAGACTCTTGAGAGTCCCTTGGACTGCAAGGAGATCCAACCAGTCCATTCTGAAGGAGATCAGCCCTGGGATTTCTTTGGAAGGAATGATGCTAAAGCTGAAACTCCAGTACTTTGGCCACCTCATGCAAAGAGTTGACTCATTGGAAAAGACTCTGATGCTGGGTGGGATTGGGGGCAGGAGCAGAAAGGGACGACAGAGGATGAGATGGCTGGATGGCATCACTGACTCGATGGACGTGAGTCTGAGTGAACTCCGGGAGTTGGTAATGGACAGGGAGGCCTGGTGTGCTGCGATTCATGGGGTCGCAAAGAGTCGGACACGACTGAGGGACTGAACTGAACTGAACTGATATTTATTATTGTTATATCTTCTTCTTGGATTGATTCTTTCATCATTATGTAGTGTTGTCCTTTGTCTCTTTTCACAGCCTTTGTTTTAAAGTCTGTTTTATCTGATATCAGTATTGCTACTCCTGCTTTCTTTTGGTCTCTATTTGCATGGAATATCTTTCTCCAACCCTTCACTTTCAGTCCGTATGTGTCCCTTGTTTTGAGTTGGGTCTCTTGTAGGCAACATATATAGGGGTCTTATTTTTGTATCCATTCAGCCAGTCTTTGTCTTTTGGTTGGGGGATTCAACCAATTTACGTTTAACATAATTATTGATAAGTATGATCCTGTCGCCATTTACTTTATTGTTTTGGGTTTGAGTTTATACACCCTTTTTGTGTTTCCTGTCTAGAGAAGATCCTTTAGCATTTGTTGGAGAGCTGGTTTGGTGGTGCTGAATTCTCTCAGCTTTTGCTTGTCTGTAAAGCTTTTGATTTCTCCTTCATATTTGAATGAGATCTTTGCTGGGTACAGTAATCTGGGCTGTAGGTTATTTCCTTTTATCACTTTAAGTATGTCCTGCTATTCCCTCCTGGCCTGAAGAGTTTCTATTGAAAGATCAGCTGTTATCCTTATGGGAATCCCCTTGGGTGTTATTTGTTGCTTTCCCCTTGCTGCTTTTAATATTTGTTCTTTGTGTTTGATCTGTGTTAATTTTATTAATATGTGTCTTGGGGTGTTTCGCCTTAGGTTTATCCTGTTTGGGATTCTCTGGGTTTCTTGGACTTGGGTCGCTATTTCCTTCCCCATTTTAGGGAAGTTTTCAACTGCTCTCTCCTCAGGTATTTTCTCATGGCCTTTCTTTTTGTCTTCTTCTTCTGGGAGTCCTATGGTTTGAATGTTTGGGTGTTTACCATTGTCCCAGAGGTCTCTGAGGTTGTCCTCATTTCTTTTAGTTCTTTTTTCCTGTCTGTTTCCTTTATTTCCACCATTCTACCTTCCATTTCACTTATCCTATCTTCTGTCTCAGCTATTCTATTGTTGCTTCCCTCCAGAGTGCTTTTGATCTCAGTTATTGCATTATTCATTATTGATTGACTCTTTTTTATTTCTTCTAGGTCTTTGTTAAATATTTCTTGCATCTTCTCAATCCTTTTCTCTAGTCCATTTACCTGTAACTCCATTTTGTTTTCAAGATTTTGGATCATCTTTACTATCATTATTCTGAATTCTTTTCAGATAGACTCGCTATCTCCTCCTCTTTTGTTTGGTTTGGTGGGCATTTATCATGTTCCTTTACCTGCTGGATATTTTTCTGCCTTTTTATTTTGTTTAGATTGCTGTGTTTGGGGTGGCCTTTATGTATGCTGGAAGTTTGTGGTTCCTCTTTATTGTAGAGGTTGCTCCTTGTGAGTGGAATTGGACTAGTGGATTGTTAAGGTTTCCCATTTAGGGAAGCTTGTTGTTGGTGTTTTGGTGGGTGGAGTTGGATCTCTTCTCTCTGGAGTGCAATGAAGTGTCCAGTAGTGAGCTTTGAAGTGTCTATGTCTTTGGTGTGACTTTGGGCAGCCTATATTTTAACTCTCAGGGCTCTGTTCCTGCATTGCTGGAGAATTAGCATGGCACTGTCTTGCTCTGGAACTTGTTGGCTCTTGGGTGGAGCTTGGTTTCAGTGCAGATAAGGAGGCTTTCGGATGAGCTCTTGTAGATTAATGTTCCCTCAAGTCAGGAGTTTTCTGGTGTTGTCAAGTTTTGGATTTAAGCCTCCTGCCTCTGGCTTTCAGTCTTATTCTTACAGTAGCCTCAAGACTTCTCCATCTATACAGCACAGATGATAAATCATCTAGGTTAATGGTGAAAAGATTCTGCACAGTGAGGGACACCCAGAGAGGTTCACAGAGTTACACAAAGAAGAGAAGAGGAAGGAGGGAGATAGAGGTGACCAGGAGGAGAAGAGGGGGAGTCAAAAGGGGAGAGACCAGTCTAGCCAGTAATCAGTTCTCTTATGTGTTCTCCACAGCGAAGAACACCCAGAGAAATTCACAGAGTTAAGTAGAGAAGAGAAGGAGGAGGGAGGAGAAAGAGGTGACCCGGGGGAGAAAAGGGAGAGTCAAAAGGGGAGAGAGCAACCAATTCAGTGATCATATCCCTAAGTAAAAATGGGTACTGAAGATAGATTCTTAAAGGTACAAAATTGATAACAAATACCAAAAAGCAAAGCTTAAAAATCTAGAGTAGAGGTTAGACTCTCAAAGATACAATATTAAAAATACAAAGCAAAATCAATCACAAAAACTATAACAAATATATATGAAATTTGCTTTAAAAATAGGGTCTTTTGAAAAGTAATAGTAAGTTTTAAAAATGAAAATTAAAGGAGTAATAAAGAACTAAAAAATTAAAAAGTGATAATAGTGAGACTGTATCTAGGAATTTCTCTGGAGCTGTTGAGGGCAGTGTGGAGTCAGTTTAGTTTCAGATAGTTCCTTGTTCCAGCTTATACTTCTTCTCAAGGTCTATAGGCCCCTTCCAATGCTTAGTCAATGCTAACTACAGGGTTTTAATCTGTTGCACCTGTCACTTCCAGGGCGGGTCTCTCTTCTTTATTTTGGCTTCTTCTGTTTGCAAGTCTCTTCAGTTTCTAATTTCCACCCTGGCACAAGGGGGCGAAGGTGATCATTTATTTAGGCTCACTTGTTCAGTTGGGATATGGGGAGGGAGAAACACTGTAAACAAATATCACTGGCGTGTGTGGGGAATTTGCAGTGTATGGACGACACTGGGTTTGCCTCAGCTCACCACAGCCTGTGCTTTCTACACTGCTCAGGCTCCAGGTTGCTCTATAGGGGAACTGTCCTAAGTGGGCCCTGGGTTTTGTGCACTTCTGAGGGCTAAACTGCTCAGGTTCAGGTTCTCAAGTATGCCGCAAAGGCACAGATTCAGGTGGGCGTGTGTTTTGTGCCCTTCCCAGGTCCAAGCAGCTCAGGCGACCAATGCTTGGTGAGTGCACTGTCCCGGGTGGCCAGTGTGTCTTAATCACCTCCCCGGTCCCTGCTCAGTTTCCTGGGTGCACTGCAAGAGCACCGTCTCAGGTGTGCCATGTGTCTCCTCTGGGGAGCTGATCTCTGGCTGAGACCCTCCTGGCAGATGTCAGTCATCCAGGATCCCAGGAAGACTTGGTTAGCAACTGGGAGCCTGCTCACAGTTTGGTGTAGGATGCCATCTCTGGGGCTGAAATTGCCCCTTGTCTTCTGACTCTGGCTGTTGCCCGCCTGCCTCTCTTCCTCTGGCGAGGGGATGGGCCGGTCCACAGCCAGCTAGCTCTCCTTTGGTGTTCGCTCAGCCCTGTGTTCTGTGAGTAGGCCAGGCTGCACCTTGGGTTAGAACTTTTCAAGGGAATGTACCTTCTCTCTCTCTCTTTTTTTTTTCTGTTTCTGGCTATCCCACAGTTTCAGTTGCTATCTCAAGTTAGCTCCCTCAGATTGTCCTCAGGGCATTCAGGCCCAGTCCTTACCCTAAGCATGCAGTCCACGCCTCCCTGTTCAGCCCCCACTCGGTGGTAGCGGATGCAAAATTCTGGGCTACTTCTCTGCTGGGAGTTGCAGTTAGGTGCATATTCAGTGTTATTTTTTTTTTCCGCCCTCTCGGTTATGCTGCCCTCTGAGATTCCAAAACTCCCCACAGACCTGCCAGTGAGAGGGTTTCCTGGTGTTTGGAAACTTGTCCTTCACGACTCCCTCCCCGGGACAGGTTTCCATCCCTCTTTTGTTTCTCTTTTTGTCTTTTATATTTTGTCCTACCTCCTTTCAAAGAGAATGGGCTGCCTTCCCGGGTGCCTGGTGTCCTCCAGCAGTGTTCAGAAGTTGGTTTGTGGAAGTTGCTTGGCATTCAAACAATCTTTTGATGAATTTGTGGGGGAGAGAGTGGTCTCCCTGTCCTATTGCTCTACAATCTTAGGACCGCCCCTTAAGTATGTCTCTTACGACCAAAATTCAGTGATGCTCATACTTTATTAGGGCTTCCTTAGTGGCTCAGATGGTAAAGAATCTGCCTGCAATGTGGGAGACCTGGGTTCGATCCCTGGGTTGGGAAGATCCCCTGGAGACAATCTCCACCACAGTATTCTTGCCTGGAGAATCCCCATGGACTGAGGAGCCTGGCAGGCTACAAACCATGTGGTCACAAAGAGTTGGACTTGACTGCAGTTAAGCACAGCACAGCACGTACTTGGTTGCAACAAGATGTCAGGCTCTCCTGAATTTGTTTTAGTCTATTCCATTATGTTTATTCATCCTCATAATGAAGTGGAATATGTTTTACTGTTCTTGACACCTAATGAAAGAGAGTATTTGAGACTGTATGTATTTAATCCAGTCACACAAGGAGGATGAAATGATTCTGGTTGAAATAAAATTGGGCATTCTGGGTTTGATCATTATCAGATGGTCAGACCACACTTGGCCTTGAACAGATCTTTTATCTCTTAACTTGAGGTTACAGTCCACCCCAGATTTTAAAAGACAGCTATTTTTCTCCCCAGGTGCCTGATGACTCCCTTGGATAACCTTGCTATAATTCACTCTCTCCTTACGGATTCAGACTTGACCCATCTGTCCCAATGTCCAAACATCAGTCAGCTAAAGAGCCTGGATCTGACTGGTGACCTCCTGACATACGCCAATGCTGAGCGCCTCTCAGTTCTGCTGGAGAAAGTTGCAGGCACACTTGAAAAACTGGACTTAAACATGTGTGGGATTAGTGACGTCCATCTTGAAGCCATCCTGCCTGCCCTGAGCCATTGCTTCCAGCTCAAGTCCTTCAGCATGTGTGGAAACCTCCTCTCCATGGCTATCATGGAGAAGATGCTGCGACACACCTCTGCACTGCCCAGTTTAAATAAAGAGCTGTATCCTGTACCTCAGGACAGTTTGCTCTCTAGGGGACTCCATCAACCACAGAGACTTGCACAGTGTCGGGCTGAACTGTTTGAGATTCTGAAGGATTTAGGACGTCCCAGGACCATTTGGATTAGCTCTATCTCCTGTCCACAGTGTGAAGGTCATGCATTCTATCATCCTGAGCCCATTATATACCAGGGAAATATCCTTGCCTAGTTGACTGCCTATATGACAAATTTTGTTGGATACTAAAAGCTAGTACAGAGTTGCATCATAAGGGAATAGA
Source organism: Bos indicus (assembly GCF_029378745.1). NCBI lineage: Eukaryota > Metazoa > Chordata > Mammalia > Artiodactyla > Bovidae > Bos > Bos indicus. The sequence continues at coordinate 55,305,321 of NC_091775.1, read as the reverse complement.
AACTCATGGTTTCAGATACCTTCTCAATGTGAATATGAGAAGAAAAAGTGATTCAGCAAAGGTGCAGGATTGCAGAGGGAAAAGTTGATTCTGAGAGGAAAAGGGGGCTTGGAGGACAAGTGTCCTAAAGAGCCAGAAAGATGAACCTAAATTCATTAGGTGGATTTGGAGCTTTTGACATATGAAGTTACCCATGGTTGGATGTTTCTAAAGATATGGTCAAAAATAAAGAGGCTCTCAGTGTAAACTTACTGCTGTTTCTCTGAGGTATTATTCAGTTTTCTCATTTTATACATCAGGAGTCTCCAGACGCTGATAAAAGATTAAGGCACTGAATTGTCTATGATATGAAACATTACCATTTAATCAAGTTCTGTATTCTTTCTGGGTTGTCTCTTCCCTTTGCACTTATTTCTGAGGCTGATCACTGGGTAATACACAGAAAGGGGAACATACTCAGTGTTCAATGAGCCATTGAAGAGCTCTTGGTAGGGCCCTCACTGCTGATTCAGATCATGATCCTGGACATGACCAGTCCTCATGCTTCTCCTGCTGTGTCCATAAGTCTCAGCCACTGCTGGGAAGGTTGGAGAATGCACAGGAGAGATTGGAGTTAACTCTCGGGATAGACATTCTGAGCCTCAGATCTCCTAGGCTACTTGCTTATAGATCAGACCAAGGATAAAAATTACTTTGACAAGTAGGGATTGTTAACTTGGTAATAAAAAACTAACAGAAACTAGTTATACACGGTTAGTACAAAAGTTAGTACAAGGAAAGAAATCTTAAAGATGAGAGCAGAAATAAATGAGATAGAAATGAAAACAATAAAAGAGATCAGTGAGTTTTGTTTTTTATATCAATGAGACTAAAAACTGATAGCAAAATTGATAAACCTTTATCCAGACTTATCAAGAAAAAGAGGGAGAGGACTCATATCAATAAAATTAGAAGTGAAAACAGATAAGTTACAACTGACATCACAAACACAGAGGATCGACAGACTCCCACAAGCAACTATTTACTAGTAAAATGGACAACTTACAAGAAATGGACAAATCCTTAGAAAGGTACAACTTTCTAAAACTGAACCAGGAAGTAAGAGAAAACATGAACAGACCAAACACAAACACTACAATTGAAAAGTAAAAGTGAAGTCGTTCAGTCGTGTCCGACTCTTTGCGACCCCATGGGCTGTAGCCTACTAGGCTCCTCCCTCCATGGGATTCTCCAGGCAAGAGTACTGGAGTGGGTTGCCATTTCCTTCTCCAGGAAAACTGAAAATTTGAAACTGTGATTTAAAAACTTCCAGAAAACAAAAGTCCAGGACCAGATGGCTCCACAGGAGAATTCTATCAAACATTTAAAGAGTTAACACCTATCCTCCTCCTCTTTCATCAAGCTGTAGAGTAAGAAACACTCCCAAGTTCATTTTATGGCACCACTATCTCCCCGATACCAAAGCCACACAAAGATACGCTCAAAAAAGAAAATTACTGGCCAATATCACCAATGACCACAGGCACAAAAATCCTTAACAAAACACTACCAGATATCAATAGAATCCAGCAATGTATCAAAAAGATCATACACCATGATAACCACACAAAGATACGCTCAAAAAAGAAAATTACCGGCCAATATCACCAATGACCATAGGCACAAAAATCCTTAACAAAACACTACCAGATATCAATAGAACCCAACTAAATCAAAAAGATCATACACCATGATCAAATGGGATTCACCCCAGGGATGCAAGGATTCTTCAGTATATGCAAATCAATCAGCATGACACACCACATTAACCAACTGAAGAATGAAAAACATCTATGAAAAAATATCGATAGATGTAGAATAATCTTTTGACAAAATTCAACACCCATTTATGATTAGAATGAAAGGACAAACAAAAATGGTAAACCTTTAGCCAGACACTTTAAGTAAAAAAACAGAGAAGATTCAAATCAATAAAATTAGAAATGAAAAAGGAGAAGTTACAAGTGACACCTTATTTTTATGAAAAATGTCTCAGGGAAGTAGGCATAAAGGGAACTTGTCTCAACATAATAAATATATGACAAACTCACAGAAAACATCATTCTTAACAGTGCCCTATTTCAGTGAAAAACTGAAAGCATTTCCTCAATGATCAGGAACAAGACAAGGATGTGTACTCCTGTCCCTATTATTTGACATAGTTTTTAAAGTCCTAGCTTCGGCAATCAGAGAAGAAAAAGAAATAAAAAATATCCAGTTTGGAAAATATAAAGTGAAACTCGCACTGTTTACAGATAACATGACTGTATAAATACAAAATCCTAAATATACTACTAGAAAACCAGTAGACCTCATCAATGAATTTGGTAATATTAAAGTTTACAGAGTTAATACACATAAATCTGTTGCATTCCTATATACTAACAATAGGATATCAGAGAGATAAATCAAACAAATTATCCTATTTAGTATTGCATAAAAAGAATAAAATACCTAGAAATAACACCTATCTAAGGAGGCAAAAGACCTATACTCAGAAAACTATAAGGTATAGATGAAAGAAGTAAAAGATAACACAAACAGATGGAGAGGTAGACCATGTATTTTTTTTTTTTTTTTTGGAAAAGTCAATATGGTCAAATGACCATACTACACAAGGAAATCTATAGATTCAACACAATCCCTATCAAGTTACCAATAGCATTTTTTACAGCATTAGAACCAAAAATTTTACAATTTGTGTGGACACAAAAAAGACCATGAATACCCAGAATAACTTTGAGAGAGAAAAATGTAGCTGTATGAGGCAGAAAAATGAGGCTCTCTGACCTCAGACTTTACAAGAAAGCTATAGCAATTAAACAGTATGGTACTGGCACAAAAACAGAAATATAGAACTATGGAACAGGATAGAAAGTCCAGTGGTAAACCCACGCATCAATTGTCATCTAATCTCTGACAAAGAAGACAAGCATATACAATGGACAAAAGATAGTCTTTTCAATAAGTGGTGCTGGAAAATTGGACAGCATAAAAAGAATAAAATTCAAGCATTCCCTAACACCAAACAAAAAAATAAAATAGACTAAAGAACTAAATGTAAGTTTGGATACTGTAAAACTCTTAGAGGAAAGCATAGGAAGAACATTCTCTGACAATAATAGCAAGTATTCATTTCAAAATATACAAGCAGCTCATGCAGCTCAATACCAGAAAAATAAACTACCCAATTAAAAAATGGGCCAAGGAGCTGAACAGACATTTCTCCAAAGAAGACATACACATAGATAACAAACACATGAAAAGATGCTCAACATCACTCATTATCAGAGAAATGCAAATCAAAACCAGAATGGCTGCTATCAAAGTCTACAAACAATAAATGCTGGAGAGGGTGCAGAGAAAAGGGACCCCTCTTACACTGGTGGGAGTGCAAACTAGTACAGCCATTATGGAAAACAGTGTGGAGATTCCTTAAAAAACTGGAAATAGAACTGCCATATGACCCAGCAATTCCACTGCTGGGCATACACACTAAGGAAACCAGAATTGAAAGAGACATGTGTACCCCAATGTTCATCACAGCACTGTTTATAATAGCCAGGACATGGAAGCAACCTAGATGTCTATTGGCAGACAGATGGATAAGAAAGCTGTTGTACATATACATAGTGAAATATTACTCAGTTAATAAAATGAACATGTTTGAATCAGTTCTAATGAAGTGGATGAAATGAGCCTATTATACAGACTGAAGTAAATCAGAAAGAAAAACAATAAAGTATATTAACACATATATATAGAATTTAGAAAGATGGTAACAATGACCCTATATGCAAGACAGCAAAAGAGACACAGATATAAAGAACAGACTTTTGGACTCTGTGGGAGAAGGCAAGGGTGGGATGATTTGAGAGAATAGCATGGAAACATGTACATTACCATATATGAAATAGATGACCAGTGTCAGTTTGATGCATGAAATAGGGCACTCAAAGCTGGTACACTGGGACAACTCTGAGGGATGGAATGGGGAGGGAGGTGGAAGAGGAGTTCAGGATGGGGGACTCATGTACACCCATAAATGTATGGCAAAAACCACTAATGTAATTAGCCTCCAATTTAAATTAATTAAAAATATTTTTGGATCCACCTCCTGGAGTAATGAAAGTATAAAAATAAACAAATAGGACCTAAATAAATTTAAAAGTTTTTGAACAGCAAGGGAAACCATAAAAAAACAAACAAAAAACAGAAAGACAACACACAGAGTGGGAGAAAATATTTGCTAATGAGGCAACCAACAGAGGATTAATCTCCAAAATATACAAAATTCTCATACAGCTCTCTCTCTCTATTTATACATGTATGTGTATATATATTTATGTATATGTGTGTGTGTGTATATCAAGAAAATGGGCAGAAGATCTAAATAGACTTTTCTCCAAAGATGACACACAGATGGCCAAAAAGCACATGAAAATATGCTCAGCATCACTAACTATAGGAGAAATGCAAACCAAAACTGCATTGAGGTATCACCTCACATCCTCAGAATGACCATCATCAAAAAATCTACAAGCAGTAAATGCTAGAGAGGATATGAAGAAAAGGGAACCCTCCCACACTGTTGGTGGAATGTAAATTGGTACAACCACTGTGGAACAGTATGGAAGTTTCTTTAAAAACTCAAAATAGAGCTACCATATCGAAATACCCATATGCTGGGAAAGATTGAGGGCAGGAGGAGAAGTGGGTGGCAAAGGATGAGATGGTTAGATAGCACCACTGACTCAATGGATATGTGTTTGAGCAAACTCCGGGAGATAGTGAATGACAAGAAGTCTGGCGTGCTGCAGTCCATGGGGTCACAAAGAATTGGACACAACTGAGTAACTGAAAAACAACAACAATATGATCCAACAGTCTGCCTGTGCATGTCCTGGAGAAGATTGTTATATAATTCAAAAAGCTACATCCACCCAACTCTTCATAGCAGTGCTCTTTACCATAGCCAGGACACAGAAACAACCTAAATGTCCATCTACAGAGGAATGGATAAAGAAGATGTAGTACATATATTTGATGGAATATTAGTCAATCATAAAAAGGATGAAATAATACCAGTTGCAACAATGTTGATGGACCTAGAAATTGCCATACTAAGTCAGACAGAAAAAGACATATCATATGATATTGTTTATATGTGGAATCTTATAAAAGGGTATAAATGAAGTTATTTACAAAACAGAAGTAGAGTCGCAGATGTAGAAAATAAGCTTATAGTTACCAGAAAGAAAGGGGGATGAATAAATTGGGAGTTTGGTATTGATATATACACACTATATTAAAATAGATAATGAATAAGGACTTACTGTATAGCACAGGGAACTCCAGTCAATACTCTGTGATGATCTGTGTGGGAAAAGAATCTAAAAAGAAGGGATATATGTATATGTGTTATTCATTCACTTTGTTGTACAGCTGAAACTAATACAACATTGTAAACCAGCTATACTCCAGTAAAAAGAAAAAAAGAATCAAAAGTTCTTTGCCTAACAAAAAGAAATCAGAAACAAAAACATCTTCAGGGGCTATAGATAATATCATGACATGTTTTACAGATATTGAAATCCCTACCAGGTGGGAGAAGTTAATTTTATGCGGACCACTGGCAAGTAGACCAAAGGCCAGTTGAAAGCAGAAAGTTGATGATGTTGACTCTCAATTAAACACCACCTTCCCAGGTGGCACTAGTGGTGAAGAGTCTCCTGGCCAAGGCAGGAGATGCGAGAGATGGGGTTTTGATCCCTGGGTCGGGAAGAACCCCTGTAGTAGGAAGTGGCAACCCACTCCAGTATTCTTGCCTGGAAAATTCCATGAACAGAAGAGCCTGGTGGGCTCCAGTCAATGCGGCCACAAAGAGTCAGACACCACCGAGTGACTGAGCACAAGCACAACCAATCAGAAGGATGGCCATGAGCACACACCCCACAAGCCTCTCCCTCATCCTGTCTTTTAAAGTCTTTCCCTGATAGCTATCCAGGAATTTAGGTCTTCTGAGCAATAGTTGTCTCTGATCTTTGCTTGGCATCTGCAATAAATCCTGCACGTTCCTTCACCAATCCTAGTGTCAGAATACTGGCTTCATTGCATGCTGGTGTGCAGACCCAAGTTTGATTCAGTGAGGAAAAAAAAATTTTTTTTGTTTTTGTTTGTGTGTGTGTGTTTTCTTTTTTCTTTATGCCCAAGTAAGACAGGACTATATTCTCATTGAAAAAATCCCAATAATACAGAGGGAATAAGCATCTCTACTGTACTTCCTTCTCATCCCAGGCCCTTCTTCAGGCTTCCCCATGTGGAGTACTTTCCAGGCTTTTCTCTGATTTTCTGTACTTTTCTATGTGCATGTACAAATGTCTGGTATATCTTCCCTTATAGAACAGGCACCTAGCATGGTTTTGGTCACCTTGCTTTTACTCATTTAAGAGTAGGTCTCCCATTCAGTACTAACCAGGCCTAGCTTCCAAGGTCAGACACTATCGAGTGCATATAGGATGGTATGCATTTTTTACTAAAATAATAATAATAAAATGAGAAAAAAAGAAGAGTAGGTCTCAGGAACTTGTCTAGTGGTCCAGTGGTTATGAATCCACCTGCCAGTACAGGGGACATGGGTTCCATCCATGGTCCAAGAACTGATATCCCACATACTGCAGAGCAACTAATCTGAGTGCTGCAACTCAGAGCCTACACCCCGCAACAACTAAAGCCCACCTGCCCTAGAGCACATGTTCCTCACAAGAGAGACCAGCACAACTAGAAGCCCACAAGCCTCAACTAGAGAAAGTTCAGGCACAGCAATGAAGTGCCAGACTGTGCACTGCACCCAAGACCCAGCACAGACAAAAATGCAGTGAAAAATCTTTTAAAAATCTGTCCTCCTTTGTATTAGCTGGCATATAGTAGTTCAGAAAACGAATGTTCCGCAGTTTAACCTCTTGCCTGCTCCTGTAAATTTAGGTTGTTTCAATTGTTTCTCTGGGGCTTTCAAGGTGGAGCTACTAGTAAAGAACCTACCTGCCAATGCAGGAGACATAAGAGATGTGCGTTCGATCCGTGGGTCAGGAAGGTCCCCTGGAGGAGGAAATGGCAACCCACTCTAGTATTCTTGCCTGGAGAATCCTATGGACAATGGAGCCTGGTGGGCTATGGTCTGTAGGGTCAAAAAGAGTGGGACATGATTGAAACGACTTAGCATGCAATTGTTTCTGTTCTATCAGCCATAGAGTGAAAAAACCCTTATACTCACCAAAGCCTCTCTTTGGTTTCTCAAAGTTTCCTTCTTGTATTCTTTAAAACTTAAATTTGTATTTAATTGGAGAATAATTCCTTTATAATATTGTTTTCGCTTCTGCCATAAACAATGTGAATTGGCTGTAAGTATACATATGTCCCTTTCCACTTGAATTTCACCCCCAAACCCCTCTAGGTTGTCTCAAAGATGACGATGATGGCCCTGCCCATCAGAACAAGATCAAATTTCCCCCACAGTCAGTCTCTCCCATCAGGAAGCTTCCATAGGCCTCTTATCCTTATCCATCAGAGGGCAGACAGAATGAAAACCACAATCACAGAAAACTAATCAAATTTATCACATGGACCACAGCCTTGTCTAACTCGATGAAACTATGAGCCATGCTGTGTAGGGCCACCCAAGATGGCCAGGTCATGGTGGAGAGTTCTGACAAAATGTGGTCCACTGGAGAAGGGAATGGCAAACCACTTCAGTATTCTTGCCTTCAGAACCCCATGAACAGTATGAAAAGGCAAAAAGATATGACACTGGAAGATGAACTCCCCAGGTTGGTAGGTGCTTAATATGCTACTGGAGAGGAGTAGAGAAATAACTCCAGAAATAATGAAGAGATGGAACCAAAGCAAAACACATTTCCGGTTATAAGATAAATAAGCCATGGGGATGTAATGTGTCTGTCACAGCACAGTGACAAATGTTAACAATATTGTATCTTGTGTTTGAAAATTGCTAAGAGAGTAGATCTTTAAAGTTCTAACCATAAAAAAACAAACAAACATGATTTGATGATGTGATGGATGATAACTTATTTCTTGTGATTATTTCACAATATATACATATGTCACAGGCTTCCCAGGTGGCTCACTGGTGAAGAATTTGCCTGCCAATTCAGGAGACATGGGAGATGTGGATTCGCAGAAGATGTGGGTTTCATCCCTGGGTCAGGAAGATCCCCTGGAGGAGGAAATGGCAACCCACTCCAGTATTCTTGCCCGCAAAATCTCATGGGCAGAGGAGCTTCGTGGGCTTCAGTGCATGGGGTCTCAAAGAGTTAGTCCGTCAGGACTTTGCGACTGAACAGCAACAACAAATAGTTGATTTACAATGTTCTGTCAGTTTCAGGGGTATGACAAAGTAATTCAGTTGTACATGCACATATATCCATTATTCTTCAGGTTCTTTCCCCATATAAGTTATTAAAGAATATTGAGTAGAATTTCTCCTTCATACTGGACCATGACTGACCCTGGCCTGATTTCCAAGTGCAAGGATCCCAGAAGTACTTAAAGGGAAAGAAACCTTCTGTGAACTCAAAGGAGGGGAGGGGACCAGGGGGACAACCCTCCCACAACCTACACCCACTGACAAATGACTCTGGTCCCATATGTATTTTGGACTGGGTGGGCTCTGGGATCCTCTCCTGCACAGGGCCAGATGCAGGGTGTCCTGAAGCTGAGACTCCTCTACAGCAGGAACTTGGGGTGCATGGGGACCCCTGCCCCAGCTGGCTTCCGACTCTGCACTTGATAGAGGGGAGAGAGGAAAGGGCTCACCTGTACTCAGGGCATGGGGTGGGTTCTTGTCTCTGTCCCTCATCCTCCCCCTCCCAGAGTTCCTGAGTCCCCAGTGGGTGGGTGTGGCCTCAAACACTGCCCCAGCCCCATGGCTTCCCAGCCCAAGGAGAAAAAACTCCTCCCAACTCCATGGTTCATTTGATCCTTGTTCCCCAGTGTCCTGTGAGTTTCTGCTGACAAACAGAAACCAGCTTCCATCAGCTACACCCCATTAAATCTGGTAGGAATGTTTCCTGCCTGATGTTCCAGTGACTTTCTGATGAGTGTTCTTTATCCTTCAGTGAAGCCAGCCTGCATGGGGAGACAACATGGTGAGGCATCTCCTGTGAATAAAAAGTATGTAAATCAGACCCTTTCCCCTTCATTTTCCCACGTGTGACTTTGAATCAGTCAAGGGTGACCCTCTCTCCATGGCTTTTGTTCCTCTCAGGGTTGCACTCACCTTCTCCCAGAGAGGCAGGAAGGAGGAAATTGCATGAAGAAACGAATGAATGAAGAGGACATTCTGGTGGTACAGTGAATAAGAATTTGCCTGTCAATGCAGGGGACATGGGTTCTATCCCTGGGCCAGGAGGATTCCACATGCCTGGAAGATACTAAGACCAAGTGCTGCAACTACAGAGCCCTCATGCTACAGTTACTGCAAGCTGTACACTCTAGGACCCCCCAGCCACAAGAGTGAAGCCCCAGGCACCCTAGAGTCCATGCTCTGCAGGAAGAGAAGCCATCACATTGGGAAACCCAAGCACTCCAACTAGAGAGTAGCCCTCAATCTCTGCAAGTAGAGAAAGTCCACGTGCAGCAAAGGTACATCACAGCAAAGAAGGAAATAAATAATTAAGCAAAAAAAATTTAAAATGAAGAAGCCCCAGAGGAGGTGATGCTGGGCCAAAACTTCACACTCACAGGACTTTCAGGGAATTTCATGACATTGGAAGGATGAAGGATCCAATGTGGGAGGCTGATCCAAACTCAGGATGACAATTTACAAAGCATAAAAGAAATGCTCAGACCCTGTTTTCAGCTATGCCATGAGAAGAAAGCAGTCACTGCTCACACTTCTCTAGAGAAGTTTCTCACAAAGAAACAAAACATTGCATTTCTCTACATTTTAAATTACAGTGTGCTAAGTAAATATTAAGGAAATGGCAACCCACTTCAGTGTTCTTGCCTGGAGAATCCCATGGATGGAGAAGCCTGGTAGGCTGCAGTCCATGGGGTCGCACAGAGTCAGACACGACTGAAGCGACTTAGCAGCAAGTAAATATTAATTTACTAGTTTTCATTCATCTGCATATTTATAATCACAGCAAGAAAGTTCTCAAATTTTTTTAAAGGTTGGAGAATAATCATAATTTTTTGTACTGACTATTAACATAGTATTGTAGCTTCTGTTTGCATATTCATTTTTATCCTTGTGGAGAGGAATTATTCCTCTAATCTCCCTACATTCTTTAATTGGTCTACTAATGAAGTTTACATAAGGCAGATTAAAATGAGAAAAGAAAATAAATTTAAATGGAAATGTTTGTAAATCCAACAAGCACAGTAAGTCCCCAGCAGAAGCCAAGAAATTGAAGCTTAGGTATGATCTCAGGACATAGATAGGGAGATGGGCCCTGGGCTTCAAGAAAAGGGTGATTTATAGAAAAGCAGGCATTTGATAATTATAAGTTTATCCTGCCATACAGGGGGCTTCCCAGGTGGCTCAGTGGTAAAGAATCTGCCTGCCAATGTAGGAGATGTGGCTTCAATCCCTGGGTTGGGAAGATCCCTGGAAAATGAAATGGCAACCCATTCTAGTATTCTTGCCTGGAAAGTCCCATGGATAGAGGAGCCTGGTGAGCTACAGTCCTTGGAGTCACAAAAGCATCAGACACAACTTAGTGACTAAATAACCACAATAGCAATCTGCCATACAGATGTCATTCAGAGGAAGTTGTCTCGGTAATAGCTCTCTCAGGCTCCCTTTCTAAGTTATTTCAGGTAGTTCAGAGAAAGAAAGTTTTCTTTGTTTCAATTGGTAGTATCTTGATTGCCTACAGCTCAAAAAAAGAAAAAATGCATACCAACATGGCACATTTTGGGGGTGGCGTTTTAATACCTTCACTTTCCTTCACTACTATAGTATAGGTTCAGTTCAGTTCAGTCGCTCAGTCGTGTCTGACTCTTTGCGACCCCATGAATCACAGCATGCCAGGCCTCCCTGTCCATCACCAACTCCCAGAGTTCACTCAGACTCATGTCCATCAAGTCAGTGATGCCATCCAGCCATCTCATCCTCTGTCGTCCCCTTCTCCTGCCCCCAATCCCTCCCAGCATCAGAGTCTTTTCCAATGAGTCAACTCTTCGCATGAGGTGGCCAAAGTACTGGAGTTTCAGCTTTAGCATCATTCCTTCCAAAGAAATCCCAGGGCTGATATCCTTCAGAATGGACTGGTTGGATCTCCTTGCAGTCCAAGGGACTCTCAAGAGTCTTCTCCAACACCACAGTTCAAAAGCATCAATTCTTCAGTGCTCAGCTTTCTTCACAGCCCAACTCTCACATCTATACATGACCACTGGAAAAACCATAGCCTTGACTAGATGGACCTTTGTTGACGAAGTAATGTCTCTGCTTTTGAATATACTATCTAGGTTGGTCATAACTTTCCTTCCAAGGAGTAAGCGTCTTTTAATTTCATGGCTGCAGTCACCATCTGCAGTGATTGGAGCCCAAAAAAATAAAGTCTGACACTGTTTCCACTGTCCACTGTTTCCCCGTCTATTTCCCATGAAATGATGGGACCAGATGCCATGATCTTCATTTTCTGAATGTTAAGTTTTAAGCCAACTTTTTCACTCCCCTCTTTCACCTTCATCAAGAGGCTTTTGAGTTCCTCTTCACTTTCTGCCATAAGGGTGGTGTCATCTGCATATCTGAGGTTATTGATATTTCTCCCGGCAATCTTGATTCCAGCTTGTGCTTCTTCCAGTCCAGCATTTCTCGTGATGTACTCTGCATATAAGTTAAATAAACAGGGTGACAATATACAGCCTTGATGAACTCCTTTTCCTATTTGGAACCAGTCTGTTGTTCCATGCCCAGTTCTAACTGTTGCTTCCTGACCTGCATACAAATTTCTCAAGAGGCAGATCAGGTGGTCTGGTATTCCCGTCTCTTGAAGAATTTTCTTAATTTTGCTTTTCAGTTTATATATTTTTTTTGTCTAAACCAATAGAATGTAAGAACTATTCATAGAGGTAACATGAGAGTAGTATCATGTCACATCGATTGGATGTTTCCCTGACACCCAGAGTATTAGTTGGCACACCCTAGACACTAAGTAAATACATTTATATACTTTTCTAATTGTGTAATAAATGATAAATGTAATTGTAGGTGTTTAAAATACACAATGATGATGATGGGATAGACAAAAACATTGTGAAATGATTATCAAGATCAGGAGACTTAAGACATCTATCTGGAACTTCCTTGGTGGTCTAGTGAAGAATCTACCTTGCAATGCAGGGGACCCAGGTTCGACTCCTGGTTGGGGAACTAAGATCTCATGTGCCCCAGGGCAACTAATCCTCTGAGCCACAGCTACTGAAGCCCACAAGCTCCGGAGCCTGTATGCCAAAACTAGAGTCCCACAGGCTGCAGTGAAGATCCTGCATTTTGCAACTAAGACCCAAGGGAGCCAAATAAATAAATTATATATAAAATAAGAATTAAATAAATGGGAAAACCTTAAAAAAAGACATCTATCACTTTATAGTTAACTGCTGTGTGCTGTGTGGGTTGTGAGAATGCTTAAAATCTACTTACAGAAAATTTCAACTATACAATATTGTATTATTAACTATAGTCACCATGAGTGTCTTAGATCCTTGAAGAGATATCCGAACACCCATAATTACTGCAGCATTATTCATAATAGTCAAGATATGGAAACAATCTAAATGTCCTTTGGTGGATGAATGAATAAATAAAAGTATGCTAAGTCGCTTCAGTCGTGTCCGACTCTGTGCAACCCCATGGACGGCAGCCCACCAGGCTCCGCTGTCCCTGGGATTCTCCAGGCAAGAACACTGGAGTGGGTTGCCATTTCCTTCTCCAATGCATGAAAGTGAAAAGTAAAAGTGAAGTCGTTCAGTCGTGTCCGACTCTTAGTGACCCAATGGACTGCAGCCTACCAGGCTCCTTGGTCCATGGGAGTTGCTAGGCAAGAGTACTGGAGTGGGCTGCCATTGCCTTCTCCAATGTATATATATATGTATATGTATATGTATATGTATATGTATATGTATATGTATATGTATGTAACAGTGTATTACTAGGCCATGAAAAGAAGGAAATCCTGCCATTTGTGAAAACATGGAAAACTCAGCAGTGGCCACAGGACTGGAAAGGGTCAGTTTTCATTCCAATCCCAAAGAAAGGCAATGCCAAAGAATGCTCAAACTACCCCACAATTGCACTCATCTCACACACTAGTAAAGTAATGCTCAAAATTCTCCAAGCCAGGCTTCAGCAATATGTGAACCGTGAACTTCCTGATGTTCAACCTGGTTTTAGAAAAGGCAGAGGAACCAGAGATCAAATTGCCAACATCCGCTGGATCATAGAAAAAGCAAGAGAGTTCCAGAAAAACATCTATTTCTGCTTTATTGACTATGCCAAAGCCTTTAACTGTGTGGATCACAAGAAACTGTGGAAAATTCTGAAAGAGATGGGAATACCAGACCACCTGATCTGCCTCTTGAGAAATTTGTATGCAGGTCAGGAAGCAACAGTTAGAACTGGACATGGAACAACAGACTGGTTCCAAATAGGAAAAGGAGTTCATCAAGGCTGTATATTGTCACCCTGTTTATTTAACTTCTATGCAGAGTACATCATGAGAAACGCTGGACTGGAAGAAACACAAGCTGGAATCAAGCTTGCCGGGAGAAATATCAATAACCTCAGATATGCAGATGACACCACCCTTATGGCAGAAAGTGAAGAGGAACTCAAAAGCCTCTTGATGAAAGTGAAAGTGGAGAGTGAAAAAGTTGGCTTAAAGCTCAACATTCAGAAAACGAAGATCATGGCATCCGGTCCCACTACTTCATGGGAAATAGATGGGGAAACAGTGGAAACAGTGTCAGACTTTATTTTTCTGGGCTCCAAAATCACTGCAGATGGTGACTGCAGCCATGAAATTAAAAGACGCTTATTCCTTAGAAGGAAAGTTATGACCAACCTAGATAGCATATTCAAAAGTAGAGACACTACTTTGCCAACAAAGGTTCGTCTAGTCAAGGCTATGGTTTTTCCTGTGGTCATGTATGGATGTGAGAGTTGGACTGTGAAGAAGGGTGAGTGCTGAAGAATTGATGCTTTTGAACTGTGGTGTTGGAGAAGACTCTTGAGAGTCCCTTGGACTGCAAGGAGATCCAACCAGTCCATTCTGAAGGAGATGAGCCCTGGGATTTCTCTGGAAGGAATGATGCTAAAGCTGAAACTCCAGTACTTTGGCCACCTCATGCGAAGAGTTGACTCATTGGAAAAGACTCTGATGCTGGGAGGGATTGGGGGCAGGAGCAGAAGGGGACGACAGAGGATGAGATGGTTGGATGGCATCACTGACTTGATGGAGGTGAGTCTGAGTGAACTCCGGGAGTTGGTGATGGACAGGGAGGCCTGGCGTGCTGCGATTCATGGGGTCGCAAAGAGTCGGACATGACTGAGCGACTGATCTGATCTGATGCTAACTGAAGTAAGCCAGAGAGAAAAAGACAAATGTTTTATGGAATCATTTGTATTTAGTAAAGTAAATAATAATAATAAATTTAAAAAATAAAAATAAAATAAAAATTAAGGTCTTGAAAAAAAATAGAATCCAAAAATAAAAACATAACAAAACAAAACAAAAAAATGATTTCACAGAAACAGAGAATAGGATGGTAGTTGCCAGGCACTGGGCCAGGGAGAATGGAGAGAAGAAGTTGAAGGGTACAAAATTTCAGTTATAAAAAAAATAAACAAGGATTTTGAAATGAATCAGTTTGAGAGGAGTGAGGGGCAATACCAGATGTTGAGTGTTAGGGGTGTCGTGTACTGGAGACTTAGTGCAGGTGTCACAGAGTCCCTCACTCTGGGCTCCTGCTGTCCTCAGCCCTGGACGTTAGAGGAGTTTTCCCACAAAGGGGAGGCTAGTGCCCCTGAAACCCCTGCGGCTCCCTGTGCTCCTCCTTCATTTGTGCCAGGCAGCCAGTGGCACATGAGATTTCATCTACCATGACCTTTCTATGGGTCAAAGTAGGCAATCTAAGGTCACTTGGATGACAAGGACTCAGTGCCAGACCTCCTTCTTTCTCATTTCCTTCTGAAAAGCCCACTTCTCAAAGTCTGGAGGCTCTGATGAGTGAGGAGACTAGACTGCAATAAAAATTTCCAAAGAATATTTATCCTTTGCCTTGGCCTCAACCAAGATAGGAGCCCTGCATCATATCCCACACAACTTGCTCCTCGTCTTTGCATCCAGAATGGATACTCTTCACTCTCTCTCTCCAGATTGTTTCTGTGCCCTTGGCCTGGGGGTGAAGGCAGACACTGGAGCCTAAGGCAGGCCAGGGCAAGCAAATCCAGTCTCTCCGGAATTCACACTTCCAAACTCTGGTCCTCAGTGCCCCCAATGGCCTCAGAAAGAAGTCCCCAGATTTTAAGGGACACAGCCCTGTGAGAGTCAGAAGACATGGTCTCCTGTTCAGCTGACTCCAGTCTCTGTTTTCCAATACCACCAGGAGAGAGTCCCAGACATCCTCCCCAACCACCATGTATCTGTATGTCTATCCCTCAGGATTAATTGCCTGGACCCAGGGTAATAATGTCATCAAGCCTTTACTGAGGAGAAAGAAAGAGCAACAACTCCTTGCTTACAGAAAGATGGTAAAAGTGGAACCAGAGCCTGTTGAGAACTGGAAGGAGAAAGGAAGGCTGATCAAGACACCTGGACTTTTAAAAAAGCACAAAGGGCAAGACATTTCAGGGCAAGAAGAGATCTGAGTTGGGAGAGTAAAAGACTTATTGGACCTGGAAAACTTTGTCAGCTCCAGCACTGGAACAAGAGAGCCACAGAGGGGAGGACCTCTGCAGGTGTCTGGTCCCAAGGGTCTCCCAAGAGTTGTCACCTCTAGGAAGAGCAGAGGAATCAGGGTTCTCCTCTGTAACCTGGGTGCAGTTGCCTCCAGCATTCCTGGGTGCTGAATGGATCCAGAGGAGCAGTGGTGAACTCTGCACCTTGAGGTTAGTCATAAACTTCAAATAATCCAGAGGAATTTGAGAAGAATCCCTTGATTCCTACTGGTCCCAGTGGAAGGGTGCCCCAACATTGTAGCCACGCTCCAGATTCTAGGAGAAGAGATGGTGGTGGGCTGAAGAAAGAGGGCTCTGAGCCAGCTCATGCTGGGAGAGGAAACTGGATGCACAGAAAGAAACATTCTAAATGCCAGAGCAGGGAGTCAGAGGCTGTTTTGGAATCTCACTTGGAATCCTGTGACTGGAGCATCAGAATAGGACAATCCCCTGATGGGCTCAAGGGGCTTCCCTGACCAGGGCAGCAAACAAGATCATGAAGAGAGGCAACCAGGACAAGGCAGAACTGCCAAATCCAGGCTCCTCACCAGACCCTGGGAGTCCTACTGGCCCAGAACTGGGGGCAGGGGAGGGAAGAACAGCACCTCTGTACACATGGGCTCCTTTCTCCTTGACACAGAGTGTGTCTCCTGAGCAAGCAGGCTCTGTGTGGAGATGGACAGAGGATGTTACACTCTACTCAGGGGGAAGGGAGAGGGCTGGGCGTTTATAATTTCTAGAATACTCCAACACTTGGAGTGCTCCTACTTTCTTGGCTATCACAGAAGCCAGAATTCCATACAAATATCCTCAGCTTGGACTCTGATATTTCCTATTTTGCACTGACATCATATTAAGTCTGTCAGTCAGTCCACCCGAACACTTAGGTTGTCTGACAACTTGGGGGGCCTTCTGAACCTTTTACCTGAGGGACTCTACCATGTAGAAGTTGGCAATTTCCTCTCCCAAGCCCAGTCCTGAATCTACCTGCTTAAAAATGGGAAAAGAGCAGCGAGCTTTACATTTCCTGTGAGGCTTACCTGAGGTAGTGGGTAAAAAAAGTGCTGGCACCTTTGCTCACAGAGTTGGTGTTCAGTAAACAGAGATGTTTACAATTATCCTTGTTACTAATTCACTCTATGGAAGGTCATTAATAAAGGCTTTTGGTGGCCTGGGAGTTAAAATGTCTGATGAGTATAATCCAATTTAACCTTACTTTATGCAAAAGCCATTTATATCTGTGGTAGAAATACGGTGAAAGGAATCCTCCTGAAGGATACCAAGGGAGAGAACACTCTTCAGCACTCCTAGTCCTGGATTTCTCTGATGCTTCAGTGGACAAGTATCTGTCTGTCAAGGCAGGGGACACAGGTTTGATCCCTGGACTTGGAAAATTCCACATGCTGCCAGATAACTAAGCCTGTGTACCACAACACTGAAAACTTCACACCCTAGAGCCTATGCTTTGAAACAAGAGAAGCCGCTGTAATGAGAGGCCAGAACACAGCAATGAAGAGAATTCCTGTTTGCTGCAACTAGAGAAAGCCTGTGTAGCAACGAAGATCCAGCACAGCCAAAAATAAAAAAATAAAGTAAGTAAGTAGTAAAATAAAACTCCTAGCTTTCTTTGGCTGTTTTACAACTGAATTACTTGAATATCTCAGTGAATGGAGGAAAGAAAGGCATGGAGATTTCTTGGGGGTAGAGGGAAGGTCTTTCTCTGCATTCTGAAACTGCAAAATTTTTTTCTAATTTCTGTGGGATGCAGCCCAGGGTGGGAATGATCCCTGAGCATGGCAGATCCTTAATACACATATATGGAGAGAGAGCCTCTGAATTTTGTAGGGAAAGGTGTTGGTATTTGTAAACAGTGCATACTGTGAGGAGAAGAATTTTATTTTGTAGTTAATGGCATTACTTTGGCCAGAATTTTTTTTAACTTCTCTAATTTTAAGGAAATAGAATTATCAAAACATATTGGAAAGGGGCCAATAGGATTATGGTTTCACTGCCAAGCTCCCAGGAAAAAGGCTGGAGCAAACTGCCATCTGGTTGTATCTACTGCGTGTGCTGACGTGTGCTAAGTCCCATCAGTCATGTCTGACTCTTAGTGACTCTGTAGCCTGCCAGGCTCCCCTGGCCATTGGATTTTTCCAGGCAACAATACTGGAGTGGATTGTCATTCCCTCCTCCAGAGGATTTTCCCATCCCAGGGATCGAACCCATCTCTTTCATCTCCTACACTAGCAGGTGGGTTCTTTACCACTTGTGACACCTGGGAAGAACCTAAAAAAATGTATACTGGTAGCAGCAACCATGATGAGGGAAGGGTTAGATGCAAGTTGTCTATGTTCACTTTCTCCAATGGGTCCAAGTTCCCAAAGAACCCACAGTGCCCACCACCAGTGCCTCTCAGTCTTAAACATGTATGGCTTCCCAGCTCTCCTTCCGTTCACATTCTTTCATGCCAATTTACTGTGTTGATCCCATCTTTCTGGAAGGAGACACCCTCAAAGATGATCCTGTTTCCTTTTTAATTTATTTGTTGTGGTCTTCAGTCACTAGTAATATCTGACTTTTTGTGACCCCATGGACTACAGCATGCCAGGCTTCCCTGTCCCTCACCATCGCCCAGAGTTTGGTCAAACTTATGTCCATTGAATCTGTGATGCCATCCAACCATCTCATCTGCTGTTTCCTTCTTCTCCTTCTGCTTTCAATCTTTCCCAGCATCAGGGTCTTTTCCAATGAGTCAGCTGTTTGTATTGGGTGGCCAAAGTATTGGAGCTTCAGCTTCAGCATCAGTCCTTGCAATGAGCATCCAGGGTTGATTTCTTTAAGATTGGTTTGATTTCTTTGCTGTCAAAGGGACTCTTAAGAGTTTTCTCCAGCACCACAGTTTGAAAGCATCAATTCTTCATCACTCTGCTTTCTTTATGGTCCAGCTCTCACATCTGTACATGACTACTAGAAAGACCCTTGGACTGCAAGGAGATCCAACCAGTCCATTCTAAAGGAGATCAGTCCTTGGTGTTCTTTGGAAGGAATGATGCTAAAGCTGAAACTCCAGTACTTTGCACCTCATGCAAAGAGTTGACTCATTGGAAAATACTCTGATGCTGGGAGGGATTGGGGGCAGGAGGAAAAGGGGATGACAGAGGATGAGATGGCTGGATGACATCACCGACTCAATGGACTTGAGTTTGAGTGAACTCCGGGAGTTGGTGATGGACAGGGAGGCCTGGCATGCTGCAATTCATGGGGTCACAAAGAGTCAGACACGACTGAGCGAGTGAACTGAACTGAACTGTACTAGAAAGACCAGAGCCTTTACTATATGGACCTTTGTCAGCAAAGTGAGGGAGGTCTTTGCTTTTTAATACACTGTCTAGGTTTGTCATAGCTTGTCTGCCAAGAAGCAATCATCTTCTAATTTCATGGCTGCAGTCACCATCTGCAGTGATTTTTAGAACCTAAGAAGAGGAAATTTGTCACTGCTTCCACCTTTTAAATCCCCATTCTACTTGCCATGAAGTGATGGGACCAGATGCCATGATCTTAGTTTTTTTAATATTGAGTTTTAAGCTGACTTTTTCACTCGCCTCTTTCACCCTCATCAAGAGGCTTTTTAGTCCCTCTTCACATTCTACTGTAGAGTGGTATCATCTGCATGTTTGAGGTGGTTGATATATCTTCCAGTAACCTTGATTTCAGCTTGTAGCTCACCCAGCTGGACATTTCAAATCATGTGCTCTGCATATAAGTTAAATAAATAGGGTGACAATAAACAGCCTTGTAGTACTCCTTTCTCAATTTTAACCAATCAGTTCCATATAAGGTTCAAACTGTTGCTTCTTGACCTGCATACAGGTTTCTCAGGAGACAGGTAAGGTGGTCTGGTATTTCCAT
The DNA here is from genome assembly GCF_029378745.1 of Bos indicus. NCBI lineage: Eukaryota > Metazoa > Chordata > Mammalia > Artiodactyla > Bovidae > Bos > Bos indicus. The sequence continues at coordinate 55,285,412 of NC_091775.1, read as the reverse complement.
CTCTTTAAGAGTTTTCCACAGTTTGTTGTGATCCACAGAGTCAAAGGCTTTAGCATAGTCAATGAAATAGAGGTAGATATTTTTTTCCTGGAATTCCCTTGCTTTCTCCATGATCCAGGGGATGCTGGCAATTTGATCTCTGGTTCCTCTGCCTTTTCTAAAACCAGCTTGAATGTCTGGAAGTTCTCAGTTCATGTAATGCTGAAGCATAGCTTGGAGGACTTTGAGCATAACCTTACTAGCATAGGAGATGAGTGCAATTGTCTGGTAGTTTGAACTTTCTTTAGTACTGCCCTTCTTGGGAATTGGGATGAAGATTGACCTTTTTCAGTCCTGTGACCCCTGCTGGTTCTCCAAATTTACTGACATATTAAGTGCAACACTTTAATAGCATAATTTTTTAGGCTTTAAAATCGCTCTGCTTGAATTACATCACCTCCACTAGCTTTATTGGCAGGAATGCTTCCTAAGTCTCACTTAACTTTACTACACAATGTCTGGCTCTGAGTGAGTGACCACACCGTTGTTATTTTCTGGGTCATTAAGATCTTTCTTGTACAGTTCTTCTATGTATTCTTGCCATCTCTTCTTGATCTCTTCTGCTTCTATTATGTCTTTATCATTTCTGTCCTTTATTGTAATGATCTTTGGATGAAATGTTCCTTTGATGTTTCCAACTTTCTTGAAGAGATGTCTAATCTTTCCCCTTCTGTTGTTTTCCTCTCTTTGTATTGTTCATTGAAGAAGGCTTTCTTGTCTTTCCTTGGTATTCTTTGGAACTCAACATTTAGTTGGGTGTACCTTTCCCTTTCTCCCTTACTTTTTGCTTCTTTTCTTTCTTCAGCTATTTATAAAGTCTCCTCAGACAACCAGCCTGCCTTCTTGCATTTCTTTTTCTTTGGGGTGGTTTCCACCACTGCTTCCTGTTCAGTGTTCTTCAAGAACCTCTGTCCATAGTTTTTCAGGCGTTCTGTTTACTAGATCTAATCCTTTGAATCTATACATCACTTCCACTCTATATTCATGGTGAATTTGATTCAAGTCAGTACCTGACTGTCCTAGTAGTTTTCCCCACTTTCTTTATTTTAAGCCTGAAGTTTGCTATAGGGAGCTGATGATCTGAGCCACAGTCATTTCTGGGTCTTATTTTTTGCTGACTGATTTCAGCTTCTCCATCTTTGGCTACAAAGAATGTGATCAATCTGAATTTGGTATTGATCATTTGGTGATGTCCATGTGTAAAGTCATCTCTTATGTTGTTGAAAAAGGGGGTTCACTATGACTAGTGTATTCTCTGGGCAGAATTCTGTTAACCTTTGCCTTGCTTCATTTTGTACTCCAAGGCCAAACTTGCCTTTTACTCCAGGCATCTCTTGACTTCCTATTTTTGCCTTCCAATCCCTTATGATGAAAAGGACATCTTTTCTTGTTATTAGTTCTAGAAGGTCTTGTAGGTCTTCATAGAACTGGACAACTTCACCTTCTTTGGCACCAGTGGTTGGGGCATAGACTTGGATTACTGTGATGTTGAATGGTTTGCCTTGGAAATGAATCAAGAACATTCTGTCGTTTTTGAGGCTGCACCCAAGTACTGCATTTTGGACTCTTGTTGATTGTGAGGGCTACTCCACTTCTTCTATGGGATTCTTGCCCACAGTAGTAGCTATAACGGTCATCTGAATTAAATTCACCCAGTCCCATCCATTTTAGTTCACTGATTCCTAAGATGGTCATCTCCATCTCGACCTTGATTCCTGGACTTAACATTCCGGGTTTCTATGCAATACTGTTATTTAGAGTATCAAATTTTACGTTTTTCACCAAATACCCACAGCTGAGCATCATTTCCACTTTGGCCCACCTGCTTCATTCTTTCTGAAGCTATTAGTAGTTGTCCTCTGCTCTTTCCCAGTAGCATATTGGACACCTCTGACCTGGGGGGCTCATGTTTCAGTGTCCTATATTTTTGTCTTTTTATACAGTTCATGAGGTTCTCATGGCAAGTATACTGGGGTGGTTTGCCATTCCCTCCTCCAGTGGATCATGTTTAGTCAGAATTCTCCACTATGCCCCATCTGTCTTGGGTGGCTTATAGTTTCACTGAGTTACACAAGCCTTTTTGCCATGATAAGGCAGTGATTCATACAAGGGTTTTAATTGCTAAACCCCACCAACAATCTTTTTATTCTTCTTGTTCTCCAAGAGGAAAAACAAAAAACAAAAAAACAGACAAACAATATTTTACACTGTGTCATTCACAGGGACCCTTTAGGAACATGCCCCCCTCCCCACCCCCACGCCCAGCCCCCTGCCTCACTACTCAGTCCCCACCCTTACTCTTTATTGTGATTTAGAGCCAGTTCTTTCAGAGAAGCCTTGGCTTAAGCCCAGAGAACCAAACACATGCCCAATTGCATTTCCCTTGCTCCTTTTAATGGGCTTATGATCGCTATTTCTGATGTAAAGTCAAAGTGACAACTTGACACAGAGAGGAATTTATGTTGTTTCCTTTGGGAATGACACTACCATGTTTTTGAAGCTGCTCTAATAGTGGGACATTTTGTTTATATCGATCTGTCAAAGCATTCCCAAACAATACAATGATGCTTTCAAACTTCATTTTAGCTTTCCAATGGCAGAAACAAATAATGGCTTTCCTGTCTCACACCCATGGCTATAACAGACCCCATTTGTTGTTATTGTTTAGTGCTAAGTTGTGTCCAACTCTTTTGCGACCTCATGGACTATAGCCCACCAGGCTCCTCTGTCCATGGGATTTCCCAGACAAGAATGCTAGAGTGAGTTGTCATTTCCTTCCCCAGGGATCTTCCCAACCTCGGCAGAACCCGAGTCTCCTGCTTGGCAGGCAGATTCTTTACCACTCAGACACCTGGGAAGCCCCCAGAAGTGACCTACTAGTGAAAATTAATGTTCCAGGAGTGAATCCATGATTGAGTGTTTGATTCCTCTCCCCCCCCCCCCCATATATTCCCTCCTGAATGAATATCTGATTAAACCAATTCATCTGGTTATATGTGAAGATCTGATCAGGATTTTCCTGGAGGAGAGTCCCAAATCTAATCAGGCATCACTTTCTGATTGGATAGTAGCAGTTGGACAGGGAAATGATGTGATCAGAAAGGCTTATAAAAACCCCAGGCATCACAGAAGAGGTGCAGAAGTTTCTTTCTCTGGAGTCACTGCCTGGGATCCATCTGAGCACACTGCCAACCACAGCAGAGCTGGTAAGTTACAGACCTCAGCAAAGGACACCCTCATCTTACCTATGGTCAGCAGGTTTCCACGGGTGGTGTGCAGCTATGGATGTCAAGGAGATTTTCCTTTTTCTTTCTTTCCAGATGTGTAAACGTAAGGCTTTGGTTTTGCCTCTAAGTGTAATTTTGCCTTAATCCCAAAAATCTGAATTTGTGCTTTGGTTTATGTCATTTAAAAATATCTTAATCAATAAGCTTTTATTTTTCAAAGAAAACATCTAAATTTTTGAAATTTTATTTCTCAACATTGAAAATAGTTTGTGCAAGTAGCATTCTTATAAGGAGTATCTGTTTCATCCCAGCACGTTAAATGTGGGAACTGAGGGTAAAGGCTGTGTTGGGTACATGAAGCTATTAATCCCATAGCTTTAGGCTATAAGTGATGATTTAAAGTTTTCTTCCCCTTAAAAAGATGGAGCTTAACATTCAACTCATGGTACAAGTTTCCCATGAGCAAAGTAGTGGATGGAAATGGATGGATTAATGGGTTGTGTTTCTTCCTCCTTGGTCCTTCTGAGATGCTTGTTCTGGTGCCTGTAGGGGCAGAGCTATGGTTTTCTGCCCACTGAACCCAGAGTGAAATTGTACAAAAACTGAGGCTCTTCCACCACTGCCAGAGCAGTGACTTTGACTGTAAGTTCCTCTGAAGGGTGGGGAGATAGTGAAGGGGTGTTCATGCTTACCTGAGAAAGATGCCTTGTTTCCTGCAAGTTCTCACAGGATTCCTTTAGGAGCAGATTCAGGATGAGTGTCCAGAACCCCCTGAGACTCATGAACCTCGCAGGAAAGAGCCTACTAGCCAATGAGGCCTTGGCCATTTCTGCTCTGGAGTATCTGCCCATCGAGCTCTTCCCCCAACTCTTCATGGAAGCGTTCTTTGGAAGACACAGAAAGACCTTAAAGGCCTTGGTGCAAGCCTGGCCCTTTGTCCGCTTGCCTCTGGGAGGCCTGATGCAGACGCCTCATCTGGGAACCTTACAAACAGTACTGGATGGCCTTAATGTCCTGCTTGCACAGAAGGATCAGCCCAGGTGAGTCTGATGCAGGTAACCTGGTAGGATATGGGCAGTCCTGAAGAGACAGCCAAAGTCAGGAGTGAAGTGAGTGAAAGTCGCACGACTGAGTGACTCACTCACATCTGACTCCGTGCAACCCCGTGGACTGTAGTCCATGGAATTCTCCAGGCCAGAATACTGGAGTGGGTAGCCTTTTCCTTCTCCAGGGGACCTTCCCAACCTAGGGATCAAATCCAGGTCTCCCGCACTGCAGGCAAATTCTTTACCAGCTGATCTACAAGGGAAGTCCAAGAATACTGGAATGGGTAGCCTGTCTCTTCACCAGTGGATCTTCCCGGCCCAGGAATAGAACCGGGGTCTCCTGCATTTCAGGTAGACTCTGTACCAACTGAGTTATCAGGGACGTCAGGAGAGTAGATAGCAAATCGATGGGCCAGTGGCCTCTGATGATGTCAATGAAGAAATACAGAGATGTGGCCATTGCTGAGCTCACTTTGAGAAATACCAGGTAGCACTAGTGGTAAAGAACTTGCTTGCCAATGCAGGAGACATAGGAGACATGGGTTCAATCCCCGTGTCAGGAAGATCCCCTGGAGGAGGGCATAGCAACCCACTCCAGTATTCTTGCCTGGAAAATTCCATGAACAAAGGAACCTGGGTTACAACCCAAGGAGTCGCAAAAGAGTTAGACATGACTGAAGGGACTAAGCACATGTCTTTCAGTAGTGCATCAGTGTCCAAGATGCAAGGGAATCTGAAAGTATGTCCCAGCCTCCTCCCAGGGGTGCATAAGGGCACTAGAAGTATAAAGCTAGGAGAAATGAAAGGGGAAAAGGAGATGAAGGAAGGTGAGGCAGAGACAGAAGAAGAGGGCAAGGCAGCAGGTGATGTCAGGAATATGAAGTAAAAGTTCAGGTGGGAAGTCAGAGTGTTGCCTAAATTTTGTGTGGATCTTAAACCATCCTTGCCAATCTGCTGTTTCCCCACAGGAGGTGCAAATTGCAGGTGCTGGATTTAAGAAATTCTGGACAGGACTTCTGGAGAATGTGGTCTGGATCCAAGATCCATGTGTCTTCAAGCTCATCAATGGCACCAGGGGCTGTGGAGAGTTTGAGGGCGGAGAAGCCCTTGGCTCCCTTCGAGGTGTTCATAGAACTTCACCTCAAGGAAAGGAGCATGGATGGATTCCTCACCTACCTCCTAAAGTGGGTGGAGGAGAGAAAAGCTTCCATACACCTGTGCTGTAAGAAACTAAGCATTCTTTCATTTCCCATGGAAAATATTATGAAGGTGCTGAGCATGGTGCGACTGGACTGTATCGAGGAGGTACACGTGAATTGCACCTGGTATTTGCCCACCCTGGCCATGTTTGCTCCTCTCCTGGGCCAGATAAGCAAAGTGCAGAGACTCCTCATCTCCCACATCCACCTGCCAGCTCCCAAGGAGCAGGACAAGCAGCACGTTGTCAAAATTACATCTCAGTTCTTGAGGCTGCACCACCTCCGGGATCTTCATCTGGAATCCCCCTTCTACCTTGAAGGCTGCCTGGACCAGATGCTCAGGTGAGTGTGCATCGCTGGCCAGGTAACAGTAAACAGTACTAGGATATCAAATGCACTATCTTCTTTGCTGTTCTATCCTGAAATGTGGTATCACACAACCATCAAATCAACGTAGGGGTCCAAACTGGGACAGAAGTTCTGGAAAGGGACAGCCTGTTAGGAAGCTATAGACTAGGGGTTAGAATATAGTGGGGTGGGTATTTGAATTCCTTTTTAGTTAGCGTTATCTTTCCTAGATGACTTAGGAAAATGGGTCAGGGAATGTGGCATCAAATATGGACAACTCAACCAGGCCTGCATTTATAAACTGAAGCTGTGTGCCCTCCAGTTCTGTGACCACTATAAGCCTATTTCAAATACCCTATCAACACACAGAAATCCCTTGCATTCCTATACACTAATAATGAGAAAATAGAGAAATTAAGGAAACAATTCCACTCACCATTGCAATGAAAAGAATAAAATACTTAGGAATATATTTACCTAAAGAAACAAAAGACCTATATATAGAAAACTATAAAAACACCGGTGAAAGAAATCAAAGAGGACACTAATAGATGGAGAAAAATACCATGTTCATGGATTGGAAGAATCAATATAGTGAAAGTGAGTATACTACCCAAAGAAATCTATAGATTCAATGCAATCCCTATCAAGCTAATATTTTTCACAGAGCTAGAACAAATAATTTCACAATTTGTATGGAAATACAAAAAACCTTGAATAGCCAAAGCAATCTTGAGAAATAAGAATGGAACTGGAGGAATCAACCTGCCTGACTTCAGGCTCTACTACAAAGCCACAGTCATCAAGACAGTATGGTACTGGCACAAAGACAGAAATATAGATCAATGGAACAAAATAGAAAGCCCGGAGATAAACCCACACACCTATGGACACCTTATCTTTGACAAAGGAGGCAAGAATATACAATGGAGAAAAGACAATCTCTTTAACAAGTAGTGCTGGGAAAACTGGTCAACCACTTGTAAAAGAATGAAACTAGAACACTTTCTAACACCATACACAAAAATAAACTCAAAATAGATTAAAGACCTAGACGTAAGACAAGAAACTATAAAACTCCTAGAGAAGAACATAGGAAAAACACTCTGACATAAATCACAGCAGGATTCTCTATGACCCACCTCCCAGAATATTGGAAATAAAAGCAAACAAACAAATGGGACCTAATTAAAAGCTTCTGCACAACAAAGGAAACTCTAAGCAAGGTGAAAAGACAGCCTTCAGAATGGGAGAAAATAATAGCAAATGAAGCAACTGACAAAGAATTAATCTCAAAAATATACAAGCAACTCCTGCAGCTCAATTCCAGAAAAATAAATGACCCAATCAAAAAATGGGCCAAAGAACTAAACAGACATTTCTCCAAAGAAAATATACAGATGGATAACAAACACATGAAAAGGTGCTCAACATCACTCATTATCAGAGAAATGCAAATCAAAACCACAATGAGGTACCATTTCACACCAGTCAGAATGGCTTCGATCCAAAAGTCTACAAGCAATAGATGCTGGAGAGGGTGTGGAGAAAAGGGAACCCTCTTACACTGTTGGTGGGAATGCAAACTAGTACAGCCACTATGGAGAACAGTGTGGAGATTCCTTAAAAAACTGGAAATAGAACTTCCATACGACCCAGCAATCCCACTACTGGGCATACACACCAAGGAAACCAGAATTGAAAAAGACACGTGTATCCCAATGTTCATCACAGCACTGTTTATAATAGCCAGGACATGGAAGCAACCTAGATGTCCATCAGCAGATGAATGGATAAGAAAGCTGTGGTACATACACACAATGGAGTATTACTCAGCCATTAAAAAGAATGCATTTGAATCAGGTCTAATGAGGTGGATGAAACTAGAACCTATTATAGAGTGAAGTAAGCCAGAAAGAAAAACACCAATACAGTATACTAACGCATATATATGGAATTTAGAAAGATGGTAATGATAACCCTGTATGCCCGACAGCAAAAGAGACACAGATGTATTGAACAGTCTTTTGGATTCTGTGGGAGAGGGATAGGGTGGGATGATTCGGGAGAATGGCATTGAAACATGTATAATATCATATGTGAAATGAATCGCTAGTCCAGGTTTGATGCATGATACAGGATGCTCGGGGCTGGTGCACTGGGATGACCCAGAGAGATGGGATGGGGAGGAAGGTGGGAGAGGGGTTCAGGATGGGGAACATATGTACACCTGTGGCCGATTCATGTCTATGTATGGCAAAACCAATATAATGTTGTAAAGTAATTAGCCTCCAATTAAAATAAATAAATTTATATATAAAAAAAATCTGATACCACCGAGGGGGTGGGGAATCAAATACCCTATGTGTAAAAGCTTGTTTGTGGATCCAGATAATGCAATTAATATATGGAAAATACATGGTCCTGAAGTTGATAGTAATAGAGCAGGGGTCAAAGGGATCATAAAATTTGGTAGATAGTTTGTAGATAAAGCAGGGATGTAGGTGAGCCCCTGAAGACTGTTAACCTCAGTGGATGTCATGGGATATTGCCCAGGTTGGTCCTCTACACATGTCACCCAGAAGCCTCACCTGCCTGAGATGGGTGTCCAGGGCCAAAGCCTGATGGGATGAAGCCGGCCTAGGAAGCATTTTAAGTATATCTGTTACTATTAACATTTGGTGATGTCCACTATTGATTGAAGTAAGATGTCAGGCTCTCCTCTGAGCTTGTCCTAGTGCATTCGATTGTCTTCATTCATCCTCATAAGGAAGCAAAGTAAGTTTTCCTTGATTGAGTAATGAGGAGAGAGAGCTTTTAAGATTCTATATACTTTAAGGGATGGGATGGGGAGGGAGGTGGGAGGGAGGGTCAGGATGGGAACACATGTACACCTATGGCTGATTCTTGTGAATGTATGGCAAAAACCACCACAATATTGTAAAGTAATTAGCCTCCGATTAAAATAAATTAAAAAAATAAAAGAAAATTCCTTAAAATGTCAACCTAAAAAATTGATATCTTGATCTTTTTCATGAATAAAAATATCTGCTAATAAGGAAAAAAAAATATCCTATGTACTTGACCCAGTCACAAAGAGAAGGTGAAATGACCGACTGCAATGAGATTGCTCATTCTGGGTATTAATCCTTATTGGATGATTTGACCAAATTTGGGCTTGGGCAGATCACTTGTCTCTCAACTTGCAGTCAAATTCCACCTCAGTTTCTAAGACTTAATTCCTCTCCTTCTCCCCAGGTGCCTGATGACCCCCTTGGACACCCTTACAATAACTTGCTGCCTCCTTACAGATTCAGACCTGACCCATCTGTCCCAGAGCCCGAAAGTTAGTCAGCTAAAGGGCCTGAATCTGAGTGGTGTTATGATGACCTACTCTAGTCCTGAGCTCCTCCCAGCTCTGCTGGAGAAAGTTTCAGCCACCCTCCAGAAGCTGTACCTAGAGCAATGTGGGATCAGGGACTCCCACCTGGAATTCCTTCTGCCAGCCCTGAGCCTCTGCATCCACCTCACATCCTTTAGTCTGCGTGGAAACTTCCTCTCCATGGCCATGATGGAGAAGATGCTGCGACACACCTCTGGACTGCCCAGTTTAAGTGGAGAGCTGTACACTGCCCCTCAGGAGAGTTTCAGCTCTCAGGGAATCCTCCAACCAAGTAGACTTGCCCAGTGTCGGATTGAACTGCTGGAGATTCTGAAGGACTTGGGACGTCCCAGGACCATCTGGATTTGCTTCACCCCCTGTCCACACTGGAGATAACACATTCTGTCAACCTGAGCCCATCATATACAGCAATAACACCCTTACCTAGTTGGGTGCATCAATGAAAAGCTTTCTTCTGAGTACTTGGGAACTGAAATCTAGGACAAAGTACATTGTGAAGGGAAAACAGACCCTTGGTGTCAGACATCTTCTCAATGTGAATGTGAAAAGGAAATGTGATCTTGCAGGGAGCAAGATTGCAGGGGGAAATGTAGTCTCTGTGGTAATGGAATATTTGTGGACATGTGTCCTGTAGAGTCAGAAATAGGAACCAAAATTTCTTTAGGTGGATTTGAGGTTGAGACTCACATGTTGAAGCTATCCCTGGGTAGATGGTTATAAATTGTCAGAAATAAAGAGACCCTCATTGTAAGGCTACTGCTGCTGCTGTGCATGATGTGTTGTCTTAATTTTTCAGTTCATACCACGGGAATTTCCAAACACTGATTTTTTTTAAAAGCCACTAAGTTGTCTATGATCTAAAACCTTAACACTCCCACCAGTTCCTTATTCTATATGGGGCATCTCTGACCTTCTTGCTTACTTCTGGGGTGGTTCAGTGGGTTTATACACACTGAGAGGAACATGGTGTGTACAGTGAGCCACTCGAGTGCAGACCCCAGGAGGAGCCTCACTACTGACTCAGGCCATGACCCTTGACATGAGCAGTCCTTGTGATTGCCTTGGTCCCTCCATAAGGCAAGAATATAGGAGTGGGTTGCCATTTCCTCCTCCAGGGGATTGTCCAGACCCAGGTCAAACCCCAGTCTCCTGTGTCTCCTGCATTATACACTGGTTCTTTATAAACTGAGTCACCTGGGAAGTCACTTTTCTGTAAATGCTAGTTCACTAAATAATTGTGTGACTAAATAATATTCATTTAAATACCTAAGATATAAATGCTCTTCAAAAAGTTATAAAGGATATAACTGTTTTGTTTGGAGTTTTAATTAATTTTTTAAATTTTAGTTTTATTTTAATGTGGATTCTTCAAAATGTTTAACTTGGTTAGGCATCTCAAAAACATAGGACTTAGAAACTGATTTTGACAATCAATGAGCATTAGTTTTTCTTCTACTTTAGAAAATATTTAGTACAATAAAATTTTAGAGCAGGAAGGGTTACAGTTATATTTGTAAAACTAGATTTTCTTTTTTAGAGTAATTTTTGCTTCAAAGTAAAACTGAGAAGAAAGTACACTGAGGGCTCATTAACACATGACCCCACAACATGCAGTCACTCTGCTGCTGCTGCTGCTGCTTCTGCTAAGTCGCTTCAGTCGTGTCCGACTCTGTGCGACCCCATAGACGGCAGGCCACCAGGCTTCCCGTCTCTGGGATTCTCCAGGCAAGAACACTGAAGTGGGTTGCCATTTTCTTCTCCAATGCATGAAAGTGAAAAGTGAAAGTGAAGTCACTCAGTTGTGTCTGACTCTTAGCGACCCCATGGACTGCAGCCTACCAGGCTTCTCCGTCCATGGGATTTTCTAGGCAAAAGTACTGGACTGGGGTGCAGTCACTCTACCCATCAGCATCTTCACTGCTTCCTCAGCTCTGGACAGTAAAGAAGTTTCCCCACAAAGGGGAGGCCGGGCCAGGGCCCCTGAAGCCACTGCAGATCCCTATGTTCCTCCTTGATCTGTGTCAGGCAACCAAAGGGATGTGGTTTGACTTTCATCTCCCATGACATTCTACGGATCAAAGCAGACAACCTGGTAACACTTGGATGACAACAACATGGTACTAGGCCTCATAGTTTCTCATTTCCTTCTGTAAAGCACAATTCTCAAAGTCTGAAGGCTGTGATGTGTGAGAAGACTAAATTGCAAAATTTCCAAAGAACATTCATCCCTTTCCTTGTCCTCAGCCAAGATGGGGGATCCTCCACTTACCACCCAAATTGCATCTCATCTTTGTATCCATAATGGTCATTAATTACCAAGTGAAATAAGTCAGACAGAGAAGGATAAATATGGTATGACATCCCTTATATGTGGGAATCTAAAAAGAAATGATAAAAATGAACTTACTTTCAAAACAGAAAGAGACTCACAGACTTAGAGAATGGTCGCCCTGGAGGAAGGATAGGAGAAAGGGGTAGTTATAGAGTTTGGGATGGATATGTACACACTGCAGTATTTAAAATGGAGAACCAGCAAGGAGCTTCTGTATAGCACATGGAGTTCTGCTTAATGTAAGGTGGCAGCCTGGGTGGGAGAGAAGAAATATGGGAAAGAATGTATACATGTACATGTATGGCTGAGTTCCTTCACTGTTTACCTGAAACTGTCACAACATTGTTTGTAAATCTGCTATGTGTGTGTTAGTCACTCAATTGTTAGTCACACATTGTTAATCACTCAATAGTGTCCAACTGTTTGTGACCCCATGGACTGTAGCCTGCTAGGCTTCTCTGTCCATGGAATTTTCCAGGCAAGACAAGAATACTCGGATTGGATTGGCAATGGAATGGATTCACATTTCCTTCTCCAAGAGATCTTCCTGACCCAGAGATCAAACCAGGGTCTCCTGCATTGCAGGCAGATTCTTTACCATCTGAACCATCAGGGAAGCCCCAAATCAACTTTACCCCAATTTAAAATAAAATTAAAAATAACAAAACAGAATGGAGGCTATTCACTGTTTCTCCAAACTGCCATTGGCCACTCTGTACCCTTGGAGTGGGGGTGGGTCAGTCAGTGTAGTCTAATGCAGGTCAGTATAAGAAAGTTCTAGTTTTTTAGAAATTCACAAGCACAAATCCAGGCCTGCAGTGACCCTCAGAGGTCTAGACACAAGTCCCCAGACTTGAAAGGACACAGCCCTGTGACAGCCAAAGTACATGATCTCCAGCTTATCTGCAATTTCCCTCTGTTGCCCTCATTTTCGGCCCTACATCAGCTCTTCTTCTTGTCCCTCTGTTAAAAGGTAGAAGATTTGTAAAGGGAAAGATATACCCAACTAAATGCAGCATTCCAGAGAAAAACAAGAAGAGACAAGGCCTTCTTAAGAGAACAATGCAAAGAAATAGAGAAAAACAATAGAATGGGATACACTAGAGATCTCTTCAAGAAAATTGGAGAGATCAAGGGAACATTTCATGCAAGGATGGGCAAGAACAAGGACAGAAATGGGATGTAATAAAAACAGAATAGAGGAATAAGAAGTGGTAAGAATATACAGAAGAACTATATAAAAAGGGTCTTAATGACCCAGATAACCACACTGTTGTGAACACTCACTTAGAGCCATACATCCTTGAATGAAGAATCCTTAGGAAAAATTACTAGGAACAAAATTAGTGGAAGTGATGGAATTTCAGCTGAGTTATTTCAAATCCTAAAAGATGATGATGTTAAAATGATGCACTCAATATATCAGCAAATTTGGAAAACTTAGCCATGTTCAGAGGACTAGAAAAAGTCAGTTTTTATTCCAATCCCAAAGAAGGGTAATGCCGAAGAATGTTCAAACTACTGTACAATTGTACTCATTTTACATGTTAGTAAGGTTATTCTCAAAATCCTTCAAGCTAGTCTTCAGCGGTAGACAAACCTGTCCGTGTTTTAAGGGCATCAGGATAGCAATAGTTTGACAGTGAGGTGTTAATTTTGTAGAAGCAGGATGTGCTTTATTTACACGTACCATAGTCTTCACAGATCATTGTGAAATAATACTTATTTACTTTACTAAAATAACAAAAGATTTTTAAAACAAGTATAAATCACATAAAGGCAAAGAAATTAACAATCTGTTATCAAAAGCCACATTCTAAGAAAACTTTGTTCTCTTAACAGAGAGAGAAAATCAAATTCCTGTGTGTATCAGCTTACACTTAATAACAAAATTTGTTTATCTGGTTAGTGTTAAAACATCTTTTCCATAAATTTGTAAGAAGTAGCAGTATTCTTCCAAAGGCATCAGAGTGAAATCATAGAAGGCATGTTTAAAATGTGATTGTACTGGAATTGACAAAGCAACCTGGTCATTGCTGTGACACCTAACTCTTTAAAATGATAACTAGAACTATAATTGACAATATTTTATCAGGACATATCAAATCTTCAAGAATTTCACCTAATTTTTGGGATACTTATATTAGCAACATCAATCATACAGTATAACCTAAGAAAACTTACCAGTCCTCCAACAATACTTTGCATGTAATTTAACGTGTCAAATGAACACATGCAGTTTAATATTTCTCTTTGGGATGTCTCATGGGCCTTTTGAAGCACCTGAAAGTCAGCTAGATGTTAAAAGAACTTTATTAGGATTTAATTTTAGGAAGTTCTGCCAAAAAATATCAAAAGGGTTTATAACACTCATTGAGATAGGATAATATAAGGTCACTGTGAAACAACAGTTATTCACTTAGCCAAAGTAACAGAAGCTTTCAAAGGTAAACATAGAACAGGTCACTTTAGAGGTAAAGAAATTTAAAATCCATTATCAAGGGCAGTTCAACATCTCAAGAAAACACAAAATTCTTTTCTTGGGGTCCACTTTTCATAGACCTCTTTTTTTTTAAACACTTTGTTCAATTAGAAACAGCCACCTTTAAGTCAGGCCTACTTTGTTTTTTCTTAATAAAATGTAATTTCATTTTTTACACCCTTTTTTACTAAAAACACACATGCTACTTTCCTTAAGTAACCATAAACTGTCCTTCATATTAGCATTCTGTAGACTGGTGAACATAAATACCAGTAATAATTTCTAAAAACATTTGCTTTGTTATAGAGAACATCTCAGGATGGCACCAAGCATAATTATTAATAGTCCAAAATCTCTTTAGTTTCTCTGTAAGAGTGAGTTAGTGCTTAGTGATTAATGTTTCAAAATCTTATTTTATTTGGAAATGACCTAGCTATTCAATAAATTTTCATCACTTAGTTTAGGACAACCCTAGAAATTCAAGTAGGAGAAGGCAATGGCAACCCACTCCAGTGTTCTTGCCTGGAGAATCCCAGGGACAGGGGAGCCTGGTGGGATGCCATCTATGGGGTCGCACAGAATCGGACACGACTGAAGCGACTTAGCAGCAGCAGCAGCAGCAGAAAGCCCAGGTAAAGTTTAACTTCAAGTTTTTTTTTTTTTTTTTTTTTCTAGGCAGGCCTTTTTAATGACTAGCTGTTTTAAATTGCATATGCTAGAAGAACCGATTTTGCTGTTTCAAAGGAAATAAGAATCATTTTAACCAGTTTTCTCCAGAGTCTAAAGAATATCATGGCCATCCTGTGTCAAAAAAAGTTATCTTTCCTTTTTGTAGTCATAGTTTTTTTTTTTTTTTCTTTTTTAAAAATTTTTATTTTATTTTTAAACTTTACATAATTGTATTAGTTTTGCCAAATATCAAAATGAATCCACCACAGGTATACATGTGTTCCCCATCCTGAACCCTCCTCCCTCCTCCCTCCCCATACCATCCCTCTGGGTCCTCCCAGTGCACTAGCCCCAAGCATCCAGTATTGTGCATCGAACCTGGACTGGCATCTCGTTTCATACATGATATTTTACATGTTTCAATGCCCTTCTCCCAAATCTTCCCACCCTCTCCCTCTCCCACAGAGTCCATAAGACTGTTCTATACATCAGTGTCTCTTTTGCTGTCTCGTACACCGGGTTATTGTTACCATCTTTCTAAATTTCTTATATATGCGTTAGTATACTGTATTGGTGTTTTTCCTTCTGGCTTACTTCACTCTGTATAATAGGCTCCAGTTTCATCCACCTCATTAGAACTGATTCAAATGCATTCTTTTTAATGGCTGAGTAATACTCCATTGTGTATATGTACCACAGCTTTCTTATCCATTCATCTGCTAATGGGCATCTAGGTTGCTTCCATGTCCTGGCTATTATAAACAGTGCTGTGATGAACATTGGGATACACGTGTCTTTTTCAATTCTGGTTTCCTCGGTGTGTATGCCCAGTAGTGGGACTGCTGGGTCATATGGAAGTTCTAATTCCAGTTTTTTAAGGAATTTCCACACTGTTCTCCATAGTGGCGGTACTAGTTTGCATTCCCACCAACAGTGTTAAGAGGGTTCCCTTTTCTCCACACCCTCTCCAGCATCTATTGCTTGTAGACTTTTGGATAGCAGCCATTCTGACTGGTGTGAAATGGTACCTCATTATGGTTTTGATTTGCATTTCTCTGATAATGAGTGATGTTGAGCATCTTTTCATGTGTTTCTTATCCATCTGTATGTCTTCTCTGGAGAAATGTCTGTTTATTTCTTTGGCCCATTTTTTGATTGGGTCGTTTATTTTTCTGGAATTGAGCTGCAGGAGTTGCTTGTATATTTTTGAGATTAGTTGTTTGTCAATTGCTTCATTTGCTATTATTTTCTCCCATTCTGAAGGCTGTCTTTTCACCCTGCTTATAGTTTCCTTTGTTGTGCAGAAGTTTTTAAGTTTAATTAGGTCCCATTTGTTTATTTTTGCTTTTATTTCCAATATTCTGGGAGGTGGGTCATAGAGGATCCTGCTGTGATGTATGTCGGAGAGTGTTTTGCCTATGTTCTCCTCTAGGAGTTTTATAGTTTCTGGTCTTACGTTGAGATCTTTAATCCATTTTGAGTTTATTTTTGTGTGTGGTGTTAGAAAGTGCTCTAGTTTCATTCTTTTACAAGCGGTTGACCAGTTTTCCCAGCACCACTTGTTAAAGAGATTATCTTTAATCCATTGTATATTCTTGCCTCCTTTGTCAAAGATAAGGTGTCCATAGGTGTGTGGGTTTATCTCTGGGCTTTCTATTTTGTTCCATTGATCTATATTTCTGTCTTTGTGCCAGTACCATACTGTCTTGATGACTGTGGCTTTGTAGTAGAGCCTGAAGTCAGGCAGGTTGATTCCTCCAGTTCCATTCTTATTTCTCAAGATCGCTTTGGCTATTCAAGGTTTTTTGTATTTCCATACAAATTGTGAAATTATTTGTTCTAGTTCTGTGAAGAATACTGTTGGTAGCTTGATAGGGATTGCATTGAATCTATAAATTGCTTTGGGTAGTATACTCATTTTCACTATATTGATTCTTCCAATCCATGAACATGGTATATTTCTCCATCTATTAGTGTCCTCTTTGATTTCTTTCACCAGTGTTTTATAGTTTTCTATATATAGGTCTTTAGTTTCTTTAGGTAGATATATTCCTAAGTATTTTATTCTTTCCATTGCAATGGTGAATGGAATTGTTTCCTTAATTTTTCTTTCTGTTTTCTCATTATTAGTGTATAGGAATGCAAGGGATTTCTGTGTGTTGATTTTATATCCTGCAACTTTACTATAGTCATTGATTAGCTCTAGTAATTTTCTGGTGGAGTCTTTAGGGTTTTCTATGTAAAGGATCATGTCATCTGCAAATAGTGAGAGTTTTACTTCTTCTTTTCCAATTTGGATTCCTTTTATTTCTTTTTCTGCTCTGATTGCTGTGGCCAAAACTTCCAAAACTATGTTGAATAGTAGTGGTGAAAGTGGGCACCCTTGTCTTGTTCCTGACTTTAGAGGAAATGCTTTCAATTTTTCACCATTGAGGATAATGTTTGCCGTGGGTTTGTCATATATAGCTTTTATTATGTTGAGGTATGTTCCTTCTATTCCTGCTTTCTGGAGAGTTTTTATCATAAATGGGTGTTGAATTTTGTCAAAGGCTTTCTCTGCATCTATTGAGATAATCATATGGTTTTTATTTTTCAATTTGTTAATGTGGTGTATTACATTGATTGATTTGCGGATATTGAAGAATCCTTGCATCCCTGGGATAAAGCCCACTTGGTCATGGTGTATGATCTTTTTAATGTGTTGTTGGATTCTGATTGCTAGAATTTTGTTAAGGATTTTTGCATCCATGTTCATCAGTGATATTGGCCTGTAGTTTTCTTTTTTTGTGGCATCTTTGTCAGGTTTTGGTATTAGGGTGATGGTGGCCTCATAGAATGAGTTTGGAAGTTTACCTTCCTCTGCAATTTTTTGGAAGAGTTTGAGCAGGATAGGTGCTAGCTCTTCTCTAAATTTTTGGTAGAATTCAGCTGTGAAGCCGTCTGGACCTGGGCTTTTGTTTGCTGGAAGATTTTTGATTACAGTTTCAATTTCCGTGCTTGTGATGGGTCTGTTAAGATTTTCTATTTCTTCCTGGTCCAGTTTTAGAAAGTTGTACTTTTCTAAGAATTTGTCCATTTCTTCCACGTTGTCCGTTTTATTGGCATATAATTGTTGATAGTAGTCTCTTATGATCCTTTGTATTTCTGTGTTGTCTGTTGTGATCTCTCCATTTTCGTTTCTAATTTTATTGATTTGATTTTTCTCCCTTTGTTTCTTGATGAGTCTGGCTAATGGTTTGTCAATTTTATTTACCCTTTCAAAGAACCAGCTTTTGGTTTTGTTGATTTTTGCTATGGTCTCTTTTGTTTCTTTTGCATTTATTTCTGCTCTAATTTTTAAGATTTCTTTCCTTCTACTAACCCTGGGGTTCTTCATTTCTCCCTTTTCTAGTTGCTTTAGGTATAGAGTTAGGTTATTTATTTGACTTTTTTCTTGTTTCTTGAGGTGTGCCTGTATTGCTATGAACTTTCCCCTTAGGACTGCTTTTACCGTGTCCCACAGGTTTTGGGTTGTTGTGTTTTCATTTTCATTCGTTTCTATGCAAATTTTGATTTCTTTCTTGATTTCTTCTGTGATTTGTTGGTTATTCAGCAGTGTGTTGTTCAGCCTCCATATGTTGGAATTTTTAATATTTTTTCTCCTGTAATTGAGGTCTAATCTTACTGCATTGTGGTCAGAAAAGATGCTTGGAATGATTTCTATTTTTTTGAATTTACCAAGGCTAGATTTATGGCCCAGGATGTGATCTATCCTGGAAAAGGTTCCACGTGTGCTTGAGAAAAAGGTGAAATTCATTGTTTTGGGATGAAATGTCCTATAGATATCAACTAGGTCTAACTGGTCTATTGTATCATTTAAAGTTTGTGTTTCCTTGTTAATTTTCTGTTTAGTTGATCTATCCATAGGTGTGAGTGGGGTATTAAAGTCTCCCACTATTATTGTGTTATTGTTAATTTCTCCTTTCATACTTGTTAGCATTTGTCTTACATACTGCGGTGCTCCTGTGTTGGGTGCATATATATTTATAATTGTTATATCTTCTTCTTGGGTTGATCCTTTGATCATTATGTAGTGACCTTCTTTGTCTCTTTTCACAGCCTTTGTTTTAAAGTCTATTTTATCTGATATGAGTATTGCTACTCCTGCTTTCTTTTGGTCCCTATTTGCATGGAAAATCTTTTTCCAGCCCTTCACTTTCAGTCTGTATGTGTCCCCTGTTTTGAGGTGGGTCTCCTGTAGACAACATATGTAGGGGTCTTGTTTTTGTATCCATTCAGCCAGTCTTTGTCTTTTGGTTGGGGGCATTCAACCCATTTACGTTTAAGGTAATTTCTGATAAGTATGATCCCGTTGCCATTTACTTTATTGTTTGGGGTTCGAATTTATACACCGTTTTTGTGTTTCCTGTCTAGAGAATATCCTTTAGTATTTGTTGGAGAGCTGGTTTGGTGGTGCAGAATTCTCTCAGCTTTTGCTTGTCTGAAAAGCTTTTGATTTCTCCTTCATACTTGAATGAAATCCTTGCTGGGTACAATAATCTGGGCTGTAGGTTATTTTCTTTCATCATTTTAAGTATGTCTTGCCATTCCCTCCTGGCTTGAAGAGTTTCTATTGAAAGATCAGCTGTTATCCTTATGGGAATTCCCTTGTGTGTTATTTGTTGTTTTTCCCTTGCTGCTTTTAATATTTGTTCTTTGTGTTTGGTCTTTGTTAATTTTATTAATATGTGTCTTGGGGTGTTTCGCCTTGGGTTTATCCTGTTTGGGACTCTCTGGGTTTCTTGGACTTGGATGATTATTTCCTTCCCCATTTTAGGGAAGTTTTCAACTATTATCTCCTCAAGTATTTTCTCATGGTCTTTCTTTTTGTCTTCTTCTTCTGGGACCCCTATGATTCGAATGTTGTAGCGTTTAATATTGTCCTGGAGGTCTCTGAGATTGTCCTCATTTCTTTTAATTCGTTTTTCTTTTATCCTCTCTGATTCATTTATTTCTACCATTCTATCTTCTAATTCACTAATCCTATCTTCTGCCTCTGTTATTCTACTATTTTTTGCCTCCAGAGTGTTTTTAATTTCATTTATTGCATTATTCATTATATATTGACTCTTTTTTATTTCTTCTAGGTCCTTGTTAAACCTTTCTTGCATCTTCTCAATCCTTGTCTCCAGGCTATTTATCTGTGATTCCATTTTAGTTTCAAGATTTTGGATCAATTTCACTATCATTATTCGGAATTCTTTATCAGGTAGATTCCCTATCTCTTCCTCTTTTGTTTGGTTTGGTGGGCATTTATCCTGTTCCTTTATCTGCTGGGTATTCCTCTGTCTCTTCATCTTGTTTAAATTGCTGAGTTTGGGGTGTCCTTTCTGTATTCTGGCAGTTTGTGGAGTTCTCTTTATTGTGGCTTTTCCTTGCTGTGTGTGGGTTTGTACAGGTGGCTTGTCAAGGTTTCCTGGTTAGGGAAGCTTGTGTCGGTGTTCTGGTGGGTGGAGCTGTATTTCTTCTCTCTTCTTTCGAAGAGTTGGGTTGCTTTTCTGGGTGCCTGATGTCCTCTGCCGGCATTCAGAAGTTGCTTTGTGGAATTTACTCGACGTTTAAATGCTCTTTTGATGAATTTGTGGGGGAGAAAGTGTTCTCCCCATCCTACTCCTCTGCCATCTTGGCTCCTCCCCCTGTAGTCATAGTTTTACAGCTAAAATACAGACCCGATAGCGCTCAAATTGACTGTGATAATAGGGGCAGATAGAAACTTGCTAGAGTGGGGGAAACTAAGCTCCCCACCTTCCCAGAGAGATAGGAGAAGTTAAAAGGGACTAGCTGATGGAGAGAGAGACAGGGAGAGATGGGGGGATAGGTGGCAACTGGACAAAGAAAGGAAAGAGAAAGGGGAGTTAGGGTTGTGGGCCAGCTCAAGGGAGAGTCAACTTCAGAAAATGAAGACTTGATCACCTGAAGTATAATTTTGCCATTGTAACATGGACAATGGTCCTTACAAATTGCATAATTCTTTTTCTAATTTTAACTTCTCTTCAGATGATTTTAAGTTAGATTCATGTACGCTAAAGTAGGCAGAGAGGAGGACCTAACCTCTCACCCAGCGCAGTACATTCTCCAACCAACGGACATGAGTTTGTGCAAGCTCTGGGAGATGGTGGACAGGGAAGCCTGGTGTGCTGCAGTCTATGCGATTGCAAAGGGCAATACACAACTGAGCAACTGAATAACAACATCTTATCTATAGTGCTAGAAGACTTGCACTCACAGGAGGCAGTCACTCACAGTCAGGGCAGTGTCCAGGCAGGTTAGAAGCAAGGTCAGAGGCCTGCTCTGCTCTGTCTCTGAAGGCCAAGCAAGGCTAATTATTTAATTTCCCTAACACATGCATGCAAAGGTTATTTATATACACGGGAGAATATGGTGAAAGGAATCTTCCCCAAAGTGACCAAGAGGGAGAACACCCTTCAGTGAGTCTTCACTTTGGTGGCCAGTGGTATACAAGAATAGCTTGTGCACCAAATAAATGTGGTAGAAGAGAGGCATGGATAATTCTTGAATATGGAGAAAGGGTCTCCCTTTATTTGTGAGCTTAAACTTCAAACGAATCTTTGTGTGATGCAGCTCAAAGTGGAAGTCATCCTGAACGTGGTAGAACATTCAACACCAATAAGGGCTTCTGTATTTAGTGCAGGAAAAGTGTTGGCGTTTATGAAGAGAAAAACAAAATTTTATTTCTGTGCCTAATGGTGTCACCTTGATCAGAATCTGTGTTGAACATAGCTAAGTTTGAGGAAGCAGTAGTGATCTAAATACACCTGGAAACAGGGCAGTGAAAATAAGATGTAGCTTCTATCACCCCTGGAAAATGACTAGGGAAATTTGCTATCTGTAAAATGTCATCAGTGATGAGAAGGTGGGGAGATTTGGGAGAATAGCATTGAAACATGTATAATATCATGTATGAAACGAGTCGCCAGTCCAGGTTCGATGCACGGTACTGGATGCTTGGGGCTGGTGCACTGGGATGACCCAGAGGGAGGGTAGGGGAGGGAGGAGGGAGGAGGGTTCAGGATGGGGAACGCAGGTATACCTGTGGCGGATTCATTTCGATATTTGGCAAAACGAATACAATATTGTAAAGTTTAAAAATAAAATAAAATAAAATAAAAATGTCATCAGTGAGATAAATAAAAAATAAACAAATCTCACCTGGCAGCAGCTGCCTCTGGATGGCAAGGTTATTTGGGACTGCCCCAAGTTTATTTCTTCTCTGACTCCAAGTTCCCAAAGAGCCTGCAGTGCTGACCCTCAGTGCCTCTCAGTTTTGGAAAGGTCTGATAGAAGGACTCATCCTCTCTCTCTCCTCGCATTTTTAGGCTTACTTTCTTCATGCAGTGTGTTGTGGTGATGCCAGGATTCTGGGGAAAAAAGCACCATCTAAGGTGACAGTGTTTCCAGAATCAGTCTGACTCACTCCTTTACTTTCTCAATATCACCAGGAATAACATTTCTAATTTCTGTCTTTCCAAAAAAAAAAAAGAACAGAAAGAAAGAAACCTTTATTTTAGATTGTTGTCATCATTAGTGCATCCCTTATGAATTCCCAGCTTCAAACTGTATACACACACTTTTATTTTTCAGGGTGATTTTGACCTGTCAACCTTGAGAGAACACTTGGCTTAAGGGTGGAAAACCAATCACATCCCCAAAGCTCTTCCCTTGCTGCCTGAATAGGTTCACAACCTCCTATGTTTTCTACATAACACCTGAGTGACAAGTTGATACAGGAATGGGTATTTTTTTTTCTCCTTTGGGAACAACATCATTGTGTTTATGAAGCTGTTTTAATTCAGGGATTTTTTGATAATTTTGATTTGACCAAAGATCCCAAACAATGATATTTTCAACTTTCGCTTTTTCTTGTCCAATGGCAGGACCAATAATCACTTTCTTATTTGACTCAAATATAGTCTGTATTGGTAGAATTGGTATTAGTATTTGTGAAGTGAATCCTTGAATCAGTCCTTGATTACTCAGTCATCCCATCATTCTTTGCTGCCTGAATGTATATCTGATCCAATCAACTAACCTAGAGAAAAATGAAGATCCATTGGGACCTCAGTAATCTAATCAGGTGCCCATTACTGATTGGCTTAGCAGTGAGATGGAGGGATGATGGGAATAGAAAGGCCTATTAGAAGTTTCAAGCTCTGGAGAAGAGGATCAGACTTTTCTAGCTCTAGAGACACCAGCTGGGTTCTCCACAGAGTCTGAGGTCTGAGCATCCCACCAGCCACATCAGAGCAGTAAGGTATCACCTTCAGATAAGGACACCCTTTTTCTTACTTATGGTTAGCTAATCTTGAAGGGAGGCATGTATCTCTGGATGGTAGGGAGGGTTTTCAAAAGATTGTTTCTTTCTAATTAATATATTTCAGGTTTTGGTTTTGCCTCTCATTGTAGTTTTGCCTGAATCTGAAACATTTTAATTTGTGTTTTAGTTGATAACATTTTACAGTCAAAGCTCCTCTAAAAAATAAAGCTTAAGAAGAAAAAAAAATTGGGGAAAAGCCAGGCAAGAATGCTTACTTATAAAAGATTTGAGTTCCCTAAGGTCAGGGTTCCTAAGCTGTGAAGTAAACCCGATATAAGAACACCATCATGTGGGGGTCTCTGTAGTTCCCATGAAAGGATCATAGCTTAAATGAGGTTCATTCTGTTCACTGAGCTATAATAATAAAGGTTTTTTTTTTTTTTTTTTTTAAGCCATGCTGTGGGGCATGAGGGATCTTAGTTTCCTGACCCTTGTCATGGCAAAGGGGCTTCAGTAACTCAGTGAAGGTAGGAAACAGTCTGTGCAGGACCACCCAAGACAGGTGGGTCATGGTGAAGATTTCTGTGAAAACATGGACCACTGGAAAAGGAAATGGCAAACCACTGCAGTATTCTTGCCTAGAGAACACCATGGATAGTATGAAAAGGTAAAAAGATATGACACTGTAAGATGGGCCCCCCAGGTGAGAAGTTGTCCGATATGCTGCTGGTGAAGAGTAGAGGGCCATCACTAATTCATCCAGAAGGAATGAAGCGGCAGGGCAAAAGTAGAAATGACCCTCAGCTGTGGATAAGTCTGGTAGTGAAAGTAAAGTCCAATGCTGGGAAAAAAAAAAATGCATAGGAACCTTGAATGTTAGGTCCATGAATTAAGGTAAATTGGATGTGGTCAAGCAGGAGATGGCAAGATTGAACATGGACATTCTAGGAATCCGTGAACTGAAATGGATGGGAATGGGTGAATTTAATTCAGATGACCATTGTATCTACTACCATGGGCAGGAATCCCTTAAAAGAAGTGGAGTAGCCCTCATAGTCAACAAAAGAGTCTGAAATGCAGTGCTTGGGTGCAATCTCAAAAGCAACAGAATAAACTTGAAATGATTCTTATGCAAATCATTCAATAGCACAGTAATTCAAGTCTGTGCCCCAACCATAATGCCAAAGAAGGTGATGTTGATCAGTTCTATGAAGACATACAATACCTTCTGGAACTAACATCAAAAAAGTTGTCCTCTTCATCACAGGGGATTAAAATGAAAAGTAGGAAGTCAAGAGACACCTGGGACAATAGGCAAGTTTGACCTTGAAGTGCAAAATGAAAGACAAAGGCTAATATAGTTTTAAGAGAACAAGCTGGTCATAGCAAATACCCTTATCCAACATTCCAAGACATGACTCTACACATGGAAATTACCAGAGAATCAATACCAAAATCAGACTTATTATGCTATTTGCAGTCAGAGATTGAGTAGCTCTATACAGTCAGTAAAAAACAAGGCCTGGAGCTGACAGTGGCTCAGATCATGAACTCCGTGTTATTAAATTCAGGATTAAATTGAAGAAAGTAGGAAAAGCCACTAGACCACTTAGGTATGACCTAAATCAAATTCCTTATGATTATACAGTGGAGGTGAAGAATAGATTCAAAGGATTAGATCTGGTAGACAGAGCGCCTGAAGAACTATGGACAGAGGTTATAACATTGTACGGGAGGGAACTAAAATCATCCCTAAGAAAAAGAAATGCAAGAAAGCAAAGTGATTGTCTGAAGAGCCTTTATAAATAGCTGAAGAAAGAAGAGAAGTGAAGGGTAAGGGAGAAAGGGAAAGATATACTCAACTGAATACAGAGTTGTAGAGAAGAGCAAGGAGAGATAAGAAGACTTTCTTAAAGGGAAATGCAAAGAAATAGAGGAAAACAATAGAATGGGAGAGACTAGATATCTCTTCAAGAAAATTGGAGATATCAAGAAAACATTTCATTCAAAGATGGCCACAAGAAATGACAGAAACAGTATGGACCTAAGAGAAGCTGAAGACATTAAAAAGAGATGGCAAGAATGCATGGAAGAAGTATACATTAAAAAGTCTTAATGACCTGGATAATCATGATGGTACGATCACTCACCTAGAGCCAGACATCCTGGAGTGTGAAATCAAGTGGGCCTTAGAAAGCATTACTATGGACAAAGGTAGTGGTTTGAGGTGAATAGATTTTAAATAGCTCAGTTGGAGCTATTTAAAATCCTAAAATATGATGCTGTTAAAGTGCTGCACTCAGTATGTCAGCAAACTTAAAAAAACTCAACAGTGACCACAGGGCTGGAAAAGATCAGTTCATTCCAATCCCAAATCAGGCAATGCCATGGGTGCTGGCATTGTGAGTTGTACTATTTAATCCCTCTGCATGGTGTGAGTACTACTGCACATTGTAGTCACTTCACATACTAGCCACGTTATGCTCAAAATCTTTCAATCTAGCCTTCAGCAGTACTGAGCCAAGAAGTTGCAGATATTCAAGCTGGGTTTAAAACAGGCAGAAGAACCAGAGATCAAATTGCCAACATTCTTTGGATCAGGTTGAAAGCAAGGGCGTTCCAAAAGAACATTTACTTTTTCTTGACCACACTAAAACCTTTGACTGTGTGGATCACAAAAAATTGTGGAAAAATCTTAAAGGGATGGAAGTACCAGAAACCCTATCTGTCTCTTGAGAAACCTGTATGGGGGTCAAGAACTAGAAATGGAAAAATTGACTGGTTCCAAACTGGGAAAGAATTAAGACAAGACCATATATGGTCACCCTGCTTATTTACCTTCTATGCAGAGTACATCACAGGAAAAGCTGGACTGGATGAGTCACAAGCTAGAATCAAGATTGTCAGGACAAGTATCAAGAAACTGAGATATGGAGATGATATACAGAAAGTGAAGAGGAACTAAAGAAACTCCAGATGGTGGTGAAAGAGAAGAGTGAAAAAGGTGACTTGCATCTCAACATTAAAAAAACTAGTTCCTGGAATCCAATCCCATCACTTCATGACAAACAGAATGGGAAAAAGTGGAAGTGGTGACAGATTTTATTTTCTTGGACTTCCAAATCCTTACAGATGGTGACTGCAGCCATGAAATTAAAAGGTGTTTGCTCCTTGGAAGGAATGCTATGACAAATCTAGACAGCATATTAAAAAGCAGAGACACCATTTTACCAGCAAAGATGCACATAGTCAAAGCTACGGTTTTTCCCATAGTCATGTATTGATGTGAGAGTTGGACCTTATGGAAGGCTCATTGCTGAAGAACTGATGCTTTTGAACTGTGGTATTGGAGAGACTCTTGAGAGTCCCTTAGACTGCAAGGAGATCCAACCAGTCAATCCTAAAGGAAATCAGTCCTGAATATTCATTGGAAGGACTGATGTCGAAGCTGAAATTCCAATACTTTGGCCACCTGATGTGAAGAGCTGACTCATTTGAAAAGACCCTGATGCTGGGAAAGATTGAAGATGGGAGGAGAAGGGGATGACAGAGGATGAGATGGTTGGATGGCATCACCCACTCAATGGACATGAGTTGAGAAATCTCAGGGAGTTGGTGATGGACAGGGAGGCCTGGCGTGCTGCAGTCCATGGGGTCACAAAGTGTCGGACATGACTGAGCGACTAAACTGAATTGAACTGAAGTTGAGAGTGACTCCTCTGAGCCATTCTCCTTTTTTAAAAAAAATTTATTTTCCTGATTTTTGGTTGCCTTGTTCTTCACTGCTGTGCAGGCCTTTCTCTAGTTGTGGTGAGAGGGAGCTACTCTTCCTTGTGGTGCCCAGGCTTCTCATTGTGGCTTCTCTTGTAGAGCACAGGCTCAGTAGTTGTGACTCCTGGGCTCAGTTGCCCTGGAGCATGTAGTATCGTCCTGGATCAAAAATCAAGGCAGTGTCTCCTGAATCTGCAGGGGGATTCTTTACTCTGAGTCACTAGGGGAGCCTTCTTTTACTATCTTAATATCACCTTGAATAACATCTTTAAATTTCTCTGTTTCCAAAAAGTAAGAGAATCTTTAATTTTACATTGTTGTTTATCATTCACATGGTCCCTTTAGAAACGCCCAACTCCAACCTGTCCAGACCCACTCTTACTTCTGAGAAGTGTCATGACCTGTCCACCTTCAGAGAAGATGTGGCTTAAGGCTGGAAAACCAACCATATCCTGGACAGCTCTTCCCTTGCTGCCTGAACACGCTGACAGTCTCCTGTGTTTCCTACATAACACCTGAGTGACAAGCTGATACATGGATGAGTGCATTTTGTTTTATTTGGGAACAACATCACCATTTTCATGAAGCCATTTTATTTTATTTTATTATTATTTATTTATTTTACTTTACAATATTGTATTGGTTTTGCCAAGACAGTATGGTACTGGCACAAAGACAGAAATATAGATCAATGGAACAAAATAGAAAGCCCAGAGATAAACCCACACACCTATGGACACCTTATCTTTGACAAAGGAGGCAAGAATATACAGTGGAGAAAAGATAATCTCTTTAACAAGTGGTGCTGGGAAAACTGGTCAACCACTTGTAAAAGAATGAAACTAGAACACTTTCTAACACCATACACAAAAGAAGCTATTTTAATTCCAGGATATTTTGCTAATTTTGACTTCACCAAAATTCCCCCAATAATGATACTTTGAACTTTTGTTTCTTTTTGTATTCAATGTTAGCAACCAACAATCCTTTCTTGTCTGACTCCCAAGAGTTTACCTGTTCATATTGGTAAAATTCAGTCAATGTTTAGGAAGTGAATAGGCCCTTGATTACCCAGATACCTGATCATTTTCTCCTTCCTGAATGTATATAAGATGCAATGAACTAACCTACAGAAAAAATGAAGATCCAGTCAAGACCAATACAGTGGGAGCTCTATAATCTAATCAGATGTCCCTCTCTGATTGGGTTAGTAGTGGGACAGAGAGATGATGGGAATAGAATGGCCCTTAAAAGCCTCATGCACTGGAGAAGAGGTGTAGACTTTTCTGGTTCTGACACCAGCTAGGTTCTCCACAGGGTTTGAGGTCTGAATGCTCCACCAGCCACAGCAGAGCAGTAAGTTACCACCCTCAGATAAGGATGTCCTTTTCTTACTTATGGCTAGCTAATGTTGAAGGGAGGCATGTGTCTCTGGATGGTAGGCAGGGTTTTCAAAAAGAATCATTTCTCTCCTATGAACACATTTCAGGTTTTGGTTTTGCCTCTCAGGGTAGTTTTGCCTGAATCTCAAACACTGTGAGTTGTGATTTAGCTGGTATCACTTTAAATGTCTATACCAAGCAGATATTTTTGGTGAAATATATCAGTTTGGAATTCTATTTCATGAAATTTAAAATACATATTAGTATACAAATGGCATTCATCTTAGGAATAACTGACAGTGGAGGCTGTGTGGATCCACATGACTCTCCTCTTCCCATAGTGATGGTCAGAATATTTCCCCCATATAAAGATGGAGTCAGTTTTCTTGCACTGTAGTATGCATTCATTTCTAGGTGCAAATGAGTAAGAAAAGCAGTAGATGGACCCAAATGGGTTAGTGGTTGCCTTTGCCTCCTCAGTACTAGTAAAATGTATATTCAAAATACAGAAAGAATCATCACTTTGTCTCCACTGAGCCCTGCCTAGTGTAATATGGCTAAGTGCCTCTCTTGTTCTACTGCTAGATAGATGACCTTGGCCCTGAGTGGATTCCTTGGAAGAGTAGGGAGACATTCTAATGTGTGCTTCTGCATTGTCTAAAATTGATCACTTGCTCCCTGGCAGCTTCAACAGGAGTCATTTTGGAGCAGAGTCAGGATGAGTGTCCAGACCCCACCCAGACTCGTTGATCTGGCGGGAAGGCACCTCAAGTCATTGAGGGCCAATGACTTGGACTTTTCTACTCTGGAGAGTCTGCCCATGGAGCTCTCCCCACCACTCTTCCTGGAATCCTTCCTTGGAAGACTTGTTGAGACCCTGAAAGCCATGGTGCAAACCTGGCCCTTTGTCCACCTGCCTCTGGGGCCCTGATTGACCTGCCTCATGTGGGGCCCCTACAAGCTGTGCTGGAAGCACTTGATGTTCTGCTTGCCCAGAAGGTTCGATCCAGGTGAGTCTGATTCCGGGTAATCTGGTAAAATCCTGGGTGTCTCAGGGGAGACACCTGGGGTGAAGTAACGACATCTTCAGAGGGTTCTGAAGATAGCAATGAAGAAGCCTTGGCTCACTAAGGGAAATGTTTTCTGAAAGCATAAGAGTGCCTTCAAAGAAGAGGATCCTGAAAGAATATTCCGCAACTCTTCCCAGTCATGGTTAGAGTTACTAGAAGTGCAGAATCAGAAAGGATAAGAGGGGAAAGGGAGATGGAGGAAAGTAAGGCAGAGAGGGAAGAAGGCAAGGCAGCTGGTGACGTCAGGAATGTGACAACACAGGTGGGCAGTCTTCTGTCAATTTGTGAGGCTTTTTTTTTTTTGTACCCTGTGTACCTTTTAATGCATCCTCATCAATCTCCTTCTCCCAGGAGGTGCAAACTGTCGGTGCTAGATTTACAAAACACAAGCCAGAACTTTTGGAGCTTGTGGTCTGGAGCCAGCAGTTATGGGTGCTCAGGTTCACGAATGGCACCAGGGACTGAGCCCAGGTCAACAACAAAGTTGCACTTGGCTCCATTGAAGGTTTTTATAAAACTTTGCCTGAAGGAAAAGACCCTGGACAACTTCCTCACCTACTTCCTTGGGTGGGTGGAACAGAGAAAATCTTCCATCCACCTGTGTTGTAAGAAGCTGAAGATTATTTCAATGCCAATGTACAATATTGTGAAGGACCTGAGCATGGTGCAGCTGGACTGTATCCAGGAGGTGCAAGTGAGTTGCACCTGGAATCTGTCCACCCTGGCCACACTTGCTCCTTTCCTGGGTGAGATGTGTAATTTGCAGAGATTCGTTCTCCTCCCCATCCAGGTGTCTGCCTTCAAGAAGCAGGAAGAGCACCACATTGTGCAAATTACCTCTCAGTTTCTGAGGCTGGACCACCTCCGGGATCTCCATCTGGAGTCTCCCTCCTTCCTTGAAGGCTGCCTGGACCAGATGCTCAGGTGAGTGTGCACCACTGGCTGGGTTACATTGAACATAACATTAGATGTCAAAAGCACAGACTCCTCTGTTGCTCTTTCCTAGAGTGTGGTGATCCCGAACCACACAAATCAAAATAGGAGGTTAAAGTGGTCTACTGGCTCTTGTGAGACACCCTGCTTGGAAGGTATGGAGTAATGACTGGGATGCTTGCATCCCAGAGTTTGCAATTTCCTCCTACCTTGAAGGTGTCTATGTCAAAATGGTAAAAATAGGATAATTAGAAATGACATTGAAGTTAGGAAACTACATCAGATCAGAGCATGCTCTGATGCTCCCAAGGTTTGTGCACATAGTGAATCTGTTCTAAATTCTCTCTGTGTAAAAGGATGTATTGTGCTCTGGATAAGTTAATCCATATATAGAAGAATGGTTCTGGAGAGTATGTTAATTGAGCTGAGAGAAAAGGATCATAAACACTGATAGAAAGCTTGCATACCATGGAGAAATGTCAGTGAGCCCTTTAGACTGGCATCACTGGGATCTTATGTAAGTTGGTTCCTTATGTATGTCTCGCTACAGCATCACCTGGCCAGATAGGATCTGGAGCTCCACATTGGCGTGAACAAAGCCTTACCTTAAACCATTTTGAGATCTCATCTCCCCACACTAATATATTCAGTGATTTCCATACTTGATGCAGACACTTTATGGATCTTTTCATAGAATGTTCTAGTGATTCCATGATCATCATTTACCTTCAGAGGGAAGTGGGAAATGTTGTAATCTTCTTGATAGATGAGGACAGAGTGTCTTTCTGGTACTATGAAGTGACTCAGTTCAACAGTGAGGTTGACAAGGCTCAGACTAGAATGAGACTGGCACATCAGTGTATTAATCCTCAAAATGGATGAACAGACAATGCTTAGCCCTATAGAAACCATTTGTTTATCAACTGTATGCAATTGGCACCCCAGTTCCCAAGAGCAAATTGCTTGGATTCTCCCCAGGTGCCTGAAGTCCCCCTTGGGCTGCCTGTCAATAACCAAGTGCCGGCTTACAGAATCAGACTTGACCCACGTGTCCCAGAGCCCAGACATCAGTCAGCTCAAGAGCCTGGATCTCAGCGGTGTCCCCATGACTGACTTTCGGCCTGAGCTCCTCCAAGTTCTGCTGGAGAAAGTCGCAGCCACCCTCCAGGAAGTGGACTTGGACGCGTGTGGGATCACGGACTCCCAGCTGGAGGCCTTCCTGCCTGCCCTGAGCCGCTGCTCCCAGCTCAGGGCCGTCAGCCTGTGTGGGAACCTCCTGTCCACGGCCGTCCTGGAGAAGCTGCTGCGACACACCGCTGTGCTGCCCTGTTTAAGGCAAGAGCGTTATCCCGCCCCTCAGGAGAGTTACAGACCTCGGGGTGTTCTCCTGGAAGCGAGACTTGCCCGGCTTCGGGCTCAGCTGTTGGAGATTCTCAGAGACTTGGGACGTCCCAGGATCATCTGGATAAGCCTCAGCCCCTGTCCTCGCTGTGGGGAGGATGTATGCCATCACATGGAGCCCATTGTATACAGCTGTCCTGCCCCTGCCTAGGGGGTGGCCTGTATCAGAAGCTTTCTTCTGTGCACCTTGCAACTGAAATCTAGAACGTGGGGACATCGTGAAGGCAACACAGACCCAGGGTTTCGGACATCTGTTCAACGCGAATGGGAAAAGGAACCGCGTTAGTAGGGCGGCAGAGGGCCGTGGCGGTGGCGCAAGATGGCAGGGGGGAATTATAGAGTCTGGGAGGGGATGGGACGTTCATGTACACGTGCTTTTAGCATCTGATATGAACCCGCGTGGGTCCACGTGGGAGACCCACGTGTTAGAGTTACTCCCGGGGAGAAAGTTGTCAGGAAATTGTTGGGAAATCGCGTATGACACCCCTCATTTGTGGAATCCGAAAGGAAATGACCCCAATGAACTTACTTGCAGAAACGGAAGGACTCACGACTTAGAATATGAACTCCTGGTTTGTGTGTGTGTGGGGGGGGTGGGCAGGGGGAGGAGCGGGGCGTGGGTGTGTGGGAGGGATGGTTGGGCCTTGAGGGAAGTCATGTACACACCACTGTGTTTGGACTGGATAACCACCGGGAACCTATCCTATCGCTCATGGAGCTCTGCTCAAAGTTTTGTGCCGGCCCGGATTGGAGGGCTGATCTGGGGAGAATGGGTACGTGGGTTATCTATACTGAATCCCTTGGCCCTTCACCTGAAACTATGGCAACCCTGTTAAGTGGCTACGTCCCAACACAGAATGCTTTCGCTGTTAAACAAACAAATTTTTGAAGCAGAGAACTTGTCAAGAATAAGAAGATGCTCCAGGTTACCAAAGAGGAAGGAAATCTAAAATGAGAGTGGATACATGCACAGATATCACTTATTGATGATGTGGTATAGCAAGAAAATTATAGGACCTTAAGAAGCAAATCTACACCAAAAAAATTAATCAAATGAAATAAAGAAAGACCCGTGGAAAATCTACTGCTGTCCTCCCTGACGTATTACTCTGTGTTCAGTTCAGGCCTCGATGATCTCAAGTCACTTACTCAAAAAGAGAAAAACAGCACCGTGCTGTCCATGGTACAAAACCTGACTATTCTCAGAGTTTCTTTATTCTGTGTGGAACATCTCCTTTGTGTGTGTGTGTGTGTGTGTGTGTGTGTGTGTGTGTGTGCACGTGTGTGTGTGTGCACGTGTGTGTGTGTGTGTGTGTGTGGGAGGGCGGGGGCATGCACTAGGGCAAGTGAGGGCATGCTGGCACGTGGGCGTGTCCTGGCTTAGTCACTCAGTCATGTCCGACTCTTTGGAACCCCACGGACTCTAGCCCACCAGGCTCCTCTGTGCATGGAATTCCCCAGGCACGGACACTGTAGTGGGTTGCCATTCCCTTGTCCGGGGGATCTTCCCAACCCAGGGATGGAACCCAGGTCTCCGGCATGGCAGGCAGATGCTTTACCAGCTGAGCCACAAGGGAAGCACGACTGTCTATATCTCAGTTCTCATGGTAGAATTCAGTCAGCGTTTGCGAAGTGAATGGTGAATGCAGAAAGGATCCTGCATTACCCGGCCGCCCCGTCAACCTCTGCTCCCTGAATCGACTGATAGAAGTGAAGATCCAAGCGGGATCAATCCAATGAGAGCTCTATAGACTGATCAGGTGCCCGTTTCTGGTTGGCTTCGCAGTGGGCCAGAGGGATGATGGGAATACAAAGTCCTTTTCTGGCTCTGGAGTCACAGCTGGGTTCTCCGCAGTGTCGACGCCTGAGCGCCCTGCAAGCCACAGCAGAGCAGTAAGTGACTACCCTCCGATGAGGACGTCCTTTCCTTGCTTAAGGTAAGCGAGCTAATGGTGAAGGGTAGCGTGTGCCTCTGGATGGCAAGGAGAGTTTTCAATAAAATCATTTCTTTCCCAAGAACGCATTTCAGGGTCTGATTTGGCCTCTCAAGGTAGTTTTACCTGAATCTCATCACATTTTCATCAGTGATGTAGCTGGAATCATTTTAAATGTCTTTAGGGAGCAGACGTCATTCATGAAACACATCGGTTTGGAATTTGCCTTCTTTGCAGGGTGTTTAAAATGCGTATCGAGCACACAGTCGGCATTCGTGTTTGGCTCCTCGGTACGAGTGAGACGCGTGTTCCAAGCGGGCAGAGAGATAGCACTTTGTCCCCCACTGGGCCCTGTCTAGTGTTCCTACGGCTACGAGCCTCACTTGCACCCCGGCTAGCGCAGTGCCCTTGGCCCTGAGTGGCTTGCCTGGAAGGGAAGGGAGACCGTGTAAGGTGTGCTCCTGCATTGTCTAAAACGGATCCCTTGATCTCTGGCAGCTTCCACAGGAGTCGTCTTGGAGCGGAGTCAGGATGAGTGCCCCGACCCCACCCAGACTCCTTGACCTGGCGGGAAGGCACTTGCTGAGGGCCGAAGACCTGGACGTTTCTACTCTGGAGAGTGTGCCCACGGAGCTCTTCCCGCCCCTCTTCCTGGAAGCCTTTGACGGATATCGGACTGAGACCCTAAAAGCCATGGTGCAAACCTGGCCCTTTGTCCGCCTGCCTCTGGGGGCCCTGATTGACCTGCCTCATGTGGGGCCCCTACAAGCCGTGCTGGAAGCACTGGATGTTCTGCTTGCCCAGAAGGTTCGATCCAGGTGAGTCGGTCATGGGAACCTGGTCAAATCCTGGCAGTGCCCAGGAAGACGGCTGGGCTGAGAGAACGTAGATGGAACGGGATAGATCGGAGGGTTCTCAAGAGGGCAACGAAGAAGCCTTGGTTGGCTATGAGAAATACCTTCTGGTAGCGGAAGGGTGGCTTAAATGAAGGGGAGCCTTCTAGAATATCCGCTCCCCCCACCCAATCACGCTTAGACTTACTAGAGTGGACGATCAGGCAGGAAAAGAGGGCAAAGGGGGGTGGAGGAAAGTGAGGCAGAGAAGGAAGAGGGCAAGGCAGCTGGTGACCTCAGGAAGATTAAGTTACAGCACAGGTAGGCAGTGTGTTTTCCCAATGGGAGGCTGTGGTCTTGTTTTTTTCGGTTTCTGTTTGTTTGTTTGTTTCTGACGGTGTGGATCGTACTACATCATTACCAATCTCCTTCTTCCTTCTTCTCCCAGGAGGTGCAAACTGCGGGTGCTAGATTTACGAAAGACGGGCCAGAACTTCTGGAGCATGTGGTCTGGAGCCAGCAGTTATGGGTGCTCAGGCTCACGGATGGCAGCAGTGGCTGAGCCCAGGTCAATGACGAGGCAGCCCTCGACTCCACTGAAGGTTTTTCTAGACCTGTGCCTGAAGAAAAGGACCCTGGACAACTTCCTCACCTACTTCCTTCGGTGGGTGGAGCAGAGAAAGTCTTCCATCCACCTATGTTGCAAGAAGCTGAAGATCGTCTCCATGCCAATGGACAAGATCGTGAAGGTCCTGAGCGCGGTGCAGCTGGACTGTATCCAGGAGGTGCAAGTGAGTTGCACCTGGAGTCTGTCCACCCTGGCCACACTCGCCCCTTTCCTGGGTGAGATGAGTAACTTGCAGAGACTCCATCTCTCCCACGTCCACGTGTCTGCCTTCAAGAAGCAGGAGCACGATCACGTTGTGCAAATCACCTCCCAGTTCCGGAGGCTGGGCCACCTCCGGGACCTCCATCTGGAGTCTCCTTCCTTCCTTGAAGGCTGCCTGGACCAGATGCTCAGGTGAGTGTGGTAACCTTAAACACAACATTAGAACGTCCAAAGGACCGTCTCTCACGGTGCTCTGTCCTGGGGTGTGGTGTCCCACAACCCCGCAAGTCAAGGGAGGGGGTGAAGCTGATCGAGTGGGGCCCGTGAGGTGGTAGAGAGTATTATCTGGGGGTGTTGGCCTCCCAGAGTCGGTAATTTCCTCCTAACTCGGAGGCATCTATGTTATCATGGTAAACATAGGGAAGCGAACAGGACACTGAAGTGGGGAAACGACATCAGATCAGAGCATCCCTGAAGAGAAGCTCCGTGCTCCCCAGGTCGGTGCCCTCAGTGAACCCTGTTGTAAAGGCCCTGTCTGTAAGAGATGGTGTGGTGCTCTACAGTTGGTTCCTGAGGCACGTCTCCCTAGAGCCTGGCCTGGCCAGAGATGTAGGATCTGGGGCTCCACCTGGGGCTGAAGGAAGCCTTACCCGAAACCATTTTTCGATCTCCTTCTCACCCTAATATTCAATAATGTCCACACTCGATGGAGGTGCTCTATGGCTCTCCTCACAGCATGTTCTTGCGATGCCATGATCTTCACTCGTCCTCAGAAGGAAGTGGAGCACGTGGTACTCCGCTCCATAGATGAGGAGAGAGTGTCTTTGAGACACTGTGCAGGGATTCGGTGCCACAGTGAGGCTGAGAGCCCTCAGACTAGAATGAGACGGGGCAAATCGGCATGTTGACCCTCAGTGGATGGTCAGACTCATATCAGTCTTTGTAGCAACCTTTTGTCTATCAGCTGTATGCAACCTGGCACCCGGTTCCCAAGAACTAATTGCTTGGTTTCTCCCCAGGTGCCTGAGGTCCCCCTTGGACAGCCTGTCAATAACCAAGTGCCGGCTTACAGAATCAGACTTGACCCACGTGTCCCAGAGCCCAGACATCAGTCAGCTCAAGAGCCTGGATCTCAGCGGTGTCCCCATGACTGACTTTCGGCCTGAGCTCCTCCAAGTTCTGCTGGAGAAAGTCGCAGCCACCCTCCAGGAAGTGGACTTGGACGCGTGTGGGATCACGGACTCCCAGCTGGAGGCCTTCCTGCCTGCCCTGAGCCGCTGCTCCCAGCTCAGGGCCGTCAGCCTGTGTGGGAACCTCCTGTCCACGGCCGTCCTGGAGAAGCTGCTGCG
The DNA here is from genome assembly GCF_029378745.1 of Bos indicus. Lineage (NCBI taxonomy): Eukaryota > Metazoa > Chordata > Mammalia > Artiodactyla > Bovidae > Bos > Bos indicus. Next base: position 55,248,851 of record NC_091775.1, on the reverse strand, counting down.
ACACACCGCTGTGCTGCCCTGTTTAAGGCAAGAGCGTTATCCCGCCCCTCAGGAGAGTTACAGACCTCGGGGTGTTCTCCTGGAAGCGAGACTTGCCCGGCTTCGGGCTCAGCTGTTGGAGATTCTCAGAGACTTGGGACGTCCCAGGATCATCTGGATAAGCCTCAGCCCCTGTCCTCGCTGTGGGGAGGATGTATGCCATCACATGGAGCCCATTGTATACAGCTGTCCTGCCCCTGCCTAGGGGGTGGCCTGTATCAGAAGCTTTCTTCTGTGCACCTTGCAACTGAAATCTAGAACGTGGGGACATCGTGAAGGCAACACAGACCCAGGGTTTCGGACATCTGTTCAACGCGAATGGGAAAAGGAACCGCGTTAGTAGGGCGGCAGAGGGCCGTGGCGGTGGCGCAAGATGGCAGGGGGGAATTATAGAGTCTGGGAGGGGATGGGACGTTCATGTACACGTGCTTTTAGCATCTGATATGAACCCGCGTGGGTCCACGTGGGAGACCCACGTGTTAGAGTTACTCCCGGGGAGAAAGTTGTCAGGAAATTGTTGGGAAATCGCGTATGACACCCCTCATTTGTGGAATCCGAAAGGAAATGACCCCAATGAACTTACTTGCAGAAACGGAAGGACTCACGACTTAGAATATGAACTCCTGGTTTGTGTGTGTGTGGGGGGGGGGTGGGCGGGGGGAGGAGCGGGGCGTGGGTGTGTGGGAGGGATGGTTGGGCCTTGAGGGAAGTCATGTACACACCACTGTGTTTGGACTGGATAACCACCGGGAACCTATCCTATCGCTCATGGAGCTCTGCTCAAAGTTTTGTGCCGGCCCGGATTGGAGGGCTGATCTGGGGAGAATGGGTACGTGGGTTATCTATACTGAATCCCTTGGCCCTTCACCTGAAACTATGGCAACCCTGTTAAGTGGCTACGTCCCAACACAGAATGCTTTCGCTGTTAAACAAACAAATTTTTGAAGCAGAGAACTTGTCAAGAATAAGAAGATGCTCCAGGTTACCAAAGAGGAAGGAAATCTAAAATGAGAGTGGATACATGCACAGATATCACTTATTGATGATGTGGTATAGCAAGAAAATTATAGGACCTTAAGAAGCAAATCTACACCAAAAAAATTAATCAAATGAAATAAAGAAAGACCCGTGGAAAATCTACTGCTGTCCTCCCTGACGTATTACTCTGTGTTCAGTTCAGGCCTCGATGATCTCAAGTCACTTACTCAAAAAGAGAAAAACAGCACCGTGCTGTCCATGGTACAAAACCTGACTATTCTCAGAGTTTCTTTATTCTGTGTGGAACATCTCCTTTGTGTGTGTGTGTGTGTGTGTGTGTGTGTGTGTGTGTGTGTGTGTGCACGTGTGTGTGTGTGCACGTGTGTGTGTGTGTGTGTGTGTGGGAGGGCGGGGGCATGCACTAGGGCAAGTGAGGGCATGCTGGCACGTGGGCGTGTCCTGGCTTAGTCACTCAGTCATGTCCGACTCTTTGGAACCCCACGGACTCTAGCCCACCAGGCTCCTCTGTGCATGGAATTCCCCAGGCACGGACACTGTAGTGGGTTGCCATTCCCTTGTCCGGGGGATCTTCCCAACCCAGGGATGGAACCCAGGTCTCCGGCATGGCAGGCAGATGCTTTACCAGCTGAGCCACAAGGGAAGCACGACTGTCTATATCTCAGTTCTCATGGTAGAATTCAGTCAGCGTTTGCGAAGTGAATGGTGAATGCAGAAAGGATCCTGCATTACCCGGCCGCCCCGTCAACCTCTGCTCCCTGAATCGACTGATAGAAGTGAAGATCCAAGCGGGATCAATCCAATGAGAGCTCTATAGACTGATCAGGTGCCCGTTTCTGATTGGCTTCGCAGTGGGCCAGAGGGATGATGGGAATACAAAGTCCTTTTCTGGCTCTGGAGTCACAGCTGGGTTCTCCGCAGTGTCGACGCCTGAGCGCCCTGCAAGCCACAGCAGAGCAGTAAGTGACTACCCTCCGATGAGGACGTCCTTTCCTTGCTTAAGGTAAGCGAGCTAATGGTGAAGGGTAGCGTGTGCCTCTGGATGGCAAGGAGAGTTTTCAATAAAATCATTTCTTTCCCAAGAACGCATTTCAGGGTCTGATTTGGCCTCTCAAGGTAGTTTTACCTGAATCTCATCACATTTTCATCAGTGATGTAGCTGGAATCATTTTAAATGTCTTTAGGGAGCAGACGTCATTCATGAAACACATCGGTTTGGAATTTGCCTTCTTTGCAGGGTGTTTAAAATGCGTATCGAGCACACAGTCGGCATTCGTGTTTGGCTCCTCGGTACGAGTGAGACGCGTGTTCCAAGCGGGCAGAGAGATAGCACTTTGTCCCCCACTGGGCCCTGTCTAGTGTTCCTACGGCTACGAGCCTCACTTGCACCCCGGCTAGCGCAGTGCCCTTGGCCCTGAGTGGCTTGCCTGGAAGGGAAGGGAGACCGTGTAAGGTGTGCTCCTGCATTGTCTAAAACGGATCCCTTGATCTCTGGCAGCTTCCACAGGAGTCGTCTTGGAGCGGAGTCAGGATGAGTGCCCCGACCCCACCCAGACTCCTTGACCTGGCGGGAAGGCACTTGCTGAGGGCCGAAGACCTGGACGTTTCTACTCTGGAGAGTGTGCCCACGGAGCTCTTCCCGCCCCTCTTCCTGGAAGCCTTTGACGGATATCGGACTGAGACCCTAAAAGCCATGGTGCAAACCTGGCCCTTTGTCCGCCTGCCTCTGGGGGCCCTGATTGACCTGCCTCATGTGGGGCCCCTACAAGCCGTGCTGGAAGCACTGGATGTTCTGCTTGCCCAGAAGGTTCGATCCAGGTGAGTCGGTCATGGGAACCTGGTCAAATCCTGGCAGTGCCCAGGAAGACGGCTGGGCTGAGAGAACGTAGATGGAACGGGATAGATCGGAGGGTTCTCAAGAGGGCAACGAAGAAGCCTTGGTTGGCTATGAGAAATACCTTCTGGTAGCGGAAGGGTGGCTTAAATGAAGGGGAGCCTTCTAGAATATCCGCTCCCCCCACCCAATCACGCTTAGACTTACTAGAGTGGACGATCAGGCAGGAAAAGAGGGCAAAGGGGGGTGGAGGAAAGTGAGGCAGAGAAGGAAGAGGGCAAGGCAGCTGGTGACCTCAGGAAGATTAAGTTACAGCACAGGTAGGCAGTGTGTTTTCCCAATGGGAGGCTGTGGTCTTGTTTTTTTCGGTTTCTGTTTGTTTGTTTGTTTCTGACGGTGTGGATCGTACTACATCATTACCAATCTCCTTCTTCCTTCTTCTCCCAGGAGGTGCAAACTGCGGGTGCTAGATTTACGAAAGACGGGCCAGAACTTCTGGAGCATGTGGTCTGGAGCCAGCAGTTATGGGTGCTCAGGCTCACGGATGGCAGCAGTGGCTGAGCCCAGGTCAATGACGAGGCAGCCCTCGACTCCACTGAAGGTTTTTCTAGACCTGTGCCTGAAGAAAAGGACCCTGGACAACTTCCTCACCTACTTCCTTCGGTGGGTGGAGCAGAGAAAGTCTTCCATCCACCTATGTTGCAAGAAGCTGAAGATCGTCTCCATGCCAATGGACAAGATCGTGAAGGTCCTGAGCGCGGTGCAGCTGGACTGTATCCAGGAGGTGCAAGTGAGTTGCACCTGGAGTCTGTCCACCCTGGCCACACTCGCCCCTTTCCTGGGTGAGATGAGTAACTTGCAGAGACTCCATCTCTCCCACGTCCACGTGTCTGCCTTCAAGAAGCAGGAGCACGATCACGTTGTGCAAATCACCTCCCAGTTCCGGAGGCTGGGCCACCTCCGGGACCTCCATCTGGAGTCTCCTTCCTTCCTTGAAGGCTGCCTGGACCAGATGCTCAGGTGAGTGTGGTAACCTTAAACACAACATTAGAACGTCCAAAGGACCGTCTCTCACGGTGCTCTGTCCTGGGGTGTGGTGTCCCACAACCCCGCAAGTCAAGGGAGGGGGTGAAGCTGATCGAGTGGGGCCCGTGAGGTGGTAGAGAGTATTATCTGGGGGTGTTGGCCTCCCAGAGTCGGTAATTTCCTCCTAACTCGGAGGCATCTATGTTATCATGGTAAACATAGGGAAGCGAACAGGACACTGAAGTGGGGAAACGACATCAGATCAGAGCATCCCTGAAGAGAAGCTCCGTGCTCCCCAGGTCGGTGCCCTCAGTGAACCCTGTTGTAAAGGCCCTGTCTGTAAGAGATGGTGTGGTGCTCTACAGTTGGTTCCTGAGGCACGTCTCCCTAGAGCCTGGCCTGGCCAGAGATGTAGGATCTGGGGCTCCACCTGGGGCTGAAGGAAGCCTTACCCGAAACCATTTTTCGATCTCCTTCTCACCCTAATATTCAATAATGTCCACACTCGATGGAGGTGCTCTATGGCTCTCCTCACAGCATGTTCTTGCGATGCCATGATCTTCACTCGTCCTCAGAAGGAAGTGGAGCACGTGGTACTCCGCTCCATAGATGAGGAGAGAGTGTCTTTGAGACACTGTGCAGGGATTCGGTGCCACAGTGAGGCTGAGAGCCCTCAGACTAGAATGAGACGGGGCAAATCGGCATGTTGACCCTCAGTGGATGGTCAGACTCATATCAGTCTTTGTAGCAACCTTTTGTCTATCAGCTGTATGCAACCTGGCACCCGGTTCCCAAGAACTAATTGCTTGGTTTCTCCCCAGGTGCCTGAGGTCCCCCTTGGACAGCCTGTCAATAACCAAGTGCCGGCTTACAGAATCAGACTTGACCCACGTGTCCCAGAGCCCAGACATCAGTCAGCTCAAGAGCCTGGATCTCAGCGGTGTCCCCATGACTGACTTTCGGCCTGAGCTCCTCCAAGTTCTGCTGGAGAAAGTCGCAGCCACCCTCCAGGAAGTGGACTTGGACGCGTGTGGGATCACGGACTCCCAGCTGGAGGCCTTCCTGCCTGCCCTGAGCCGCTGCTCCCAGCTCAGGGCCGTCAGCCTGTGTGGGAACCTCCTGTCCACGGCCGTCCTGGAGAAGCTGCTGCGACACACCGCTGTGCTGCCCTGTTTAAGGCAAGAGCGTTATCCCGCCCCTCAGGAGAGTTACAGACCTCGGGGTGTTCTCCTGGAAGCGAGACTTGCCCGGCTTCGGGCTCAGCTGTTGGAGATTCTCAGAGACTTGGGACGTCCCAGGATCATCTGGATAAGCCTCAGCCCCTGTCCTCGCTGTGGGGAGGATGTATGCCATCACATGGAGCCCATTGTATACAGCTGTCCTGCCCCTGCCTAGGGGGTGGCCTGTATCAGAAGCTTTCTTCTGTGCACCTTGCAACTGAAATCTAGAACGTGGGGACATCGTGAAGGCAACACAGACCCAGGGTTTCGGACATCTGTTCAACGCGAATGGGAAAAGGAACCGCGTTAGTAGGGCGGCAGAGGGCCGTGGCGGTGGCGCAAGATGGCAGGGGGGAATTATAGAGTCTGGGAGGGGATGGGACGTTCATGTACACGTGCTTTTAGCATCTGATATGAACCCGCGTGGGTCCACGTGGGAGACCCACGTGTTAGAGTTACTCCCGGGGAGAAAGTTGTCAGGAAATTGTTGGGAAATCGCGTATGACACCCCTCATTTGTGGAATCCGAAAGGAAATGACCCCAATGAACTTACTTGCAGAAACGGAAGGACTCACGACTTAGAATATGAACTCCTGGTTTGTGTGTGTGTGGGGGGGGGTGGGCGGGGGGAGGAGCGGGGCGTGGGTGTGTGGGAGGGATGGTTGGGCCTTGAGGGAAGTCATGTACACACCACTGTGTTTGGACTGGATAACCACCGGGAACCTATCCTATCGCTCATGGAGCTCTGCTCAAAGTTTTGTGCCGGCCCGGATTGGAGGGCTGATCTGGGGAGAATGGGTACGTGGGTTATTTATACTGAATCCCTTGGCCCTTCACCTGAAACTATGGCAACCCTGTTAAGTGGCTACGTCCCAACACAGAATGCTTTCGCTGTTAAACAAACAAATTTTTGAAGCAGAGAACTTGTCAAGAATAAGAAGATGCTCCAGGTTACCAAAGAGGAAGGAAATCTAAAATGAGAGTGGATACATGCACAGATATCACTTATTGATGATGTGGTATAGCAAGAAAATTATAGGACCTTAAGAAGCAAATCTACACCAAAAAAATTAATCAAATGAAATAAAGAAAGACCCGTGGAAAATCTACTGCTGTCCTCCCTGACGTATTACTCTGTGTTCAGTTCAGGCCTCGATGATCTCAAGTCACTTACTCAAAAAGAGAAAAACAGCACCGTGCTGTCCATGGTACAAAACCTGACTATTCTCAGAGTTTCTTTATTCTGTGTGGAACATCTCCTTTGTGTGTGTGTGTGTGTGTGTGTGTGTGTGTGTGTGTGTGTGCACGTGTGTGTGTGTGCACGTGTGTGTGTGTGTGTGTGTGTGGGAGGGCGGGGGCATGCACTAGGGCAAGTGAGGGCATGCTGGCACGTGGGCGTGTCCTGGCTTAGTCACTCAGTCATGTCCGACTCTTTGGAACCCCACGGACTCTAGCCCACCAGGCTCCTCTGTGCATGGAATTCCCCAGGCACGGACACTGTAGTGGGTTGCCATTCCCTTGTCCGGGGGATCTTCCCAACCCAGGGATGGAACCCAGGTCTCCGGCATGGCAGGCAGATGCTTTACCAGCTGAGCCACAAGGGAAGCACGACTGTCTATATCTCAGTTCTCATGGTAGAATTCAGTCAGCGTTTGCGAAGTGAATGGTGAATGCAGAAAGGATCCTGCATTACCCGGCCGCCCCGTCAACCTCTGCTCCCTGAATCGACTGATAGAAGTGAAGATCCAAGCGGGATCAATCCAATGAGAGCTCTATAGACTGATCAGGTGCCCGTTTCTGGTTGGCTTCGCAGTGGGCCAGAGGGATGATGGGAATACAAAGTCCTTTTCTGGCTCTGGAGTCACAGCTGGGTTCTCCGCAGTGTCGACGCCTGAGCGCCCTGCAAGCCACAGCAGAGCAGTAAGTGACTACCCTCCGATGAGGACGTCCTTTCCTTGCTTAAGGTAAGCGAGCTAATGGTGAAGGGTAGCGTGTGCCTCTGGATGGCAAGGAGAGTTTTCAATAAAATCATTTCTTTCCCAAGAACGCATTTCAGGGTCTGATTTGGCCTCTCAAGGTAGTTTTACCTGAATCTCATCACATTTTCATCAGTGATGTAGCTGGAATCATTTTAAATGTCTTTAGGGAGCAGACGTCATTCATGAAACACATCGGTTTGGAATTTGCCTTCTTTGCAGGGTGTTTAAAATGCGTATCGAGCACACAGTCGGCATTCGTGTTTGGCTCCTCGGTACGAGTGAGACGCGTGTTCCAAGCGGGCAGAGAGATAGCACTTTGTCCCCCACTGGGCCCTGTCTAGTGTTCCTACGGCTACGAGCCTCACTTGCACCCCGGCTAGCGCAGTGCCCTTGGCCCTGAGTGGCTTGCCTGGAAGGGAAGGGAGACCGTGTAAGGTGTGCTCCTGCATTGTCTAAAACGGATCCCTTGATCTCTGGCAGCTTCCACAGGAGTCGTCTTGGAGCGGAGTCAGGATGAGTGCCCCGACCCCACCCAGACTCCTTGACCTGGCGGGAAGGCACTTGCTGAGGGCCGAAGACCTGGACGTTTCTACTCTGGAGAGTGTGCCCACGGAGCTCTTCCCGCCCCTCTTCCTGGAAGCCTTTGACGGATATCGGACTGAGACCCTAAAAGCCATGGTGCAAACCTGGCCCTTTGTCCGCCTGCCTCTGGGGGCCCTGATTGACCTGCCTCATGTGGGGCCCCTACAAGCCGTGCTGGAAGCACTGGATGTTCTGCTTGCCCAGAAGGTTCGATCCAGGTGAGTCGGTCATGGGAACCTGGTCAAATCCTGGCAGTGCCCAGGAAGACGGCTGGGCTGAGAGAACGTAGATGGAACGGGATAGATCGGAGGGTTCTCAAGAGGGCAACGAAGAAGCCTTGGTTGGCTATGAGAAATACCTTCTGGTAGCGGAAGGGTGGCTTAAATGAAGGGGAGCCTTCTAGAATATCCGCTCCCCCCACCCAATCACGCTTAGACTTACTAGAGTGGACGATCAGGCAGGAAAAGAGGGCAAAGGGGGGTGGAGGAAAGTGAGGCAGAGAAGGAAGAGGGCAAGGCAGCTGGTGACCTCAGGAAGATTAAGTTACAGCACAGGTAGGCAGTGTGTTTTCCCAATGGGAGGCTGTGGTCTTGTTTTTTTCGGTTTCTGTTTGTTTGTTTGTTTCTGACGGTGTGGATCGTACTACATCATTACCAATCTCCTTCTTCCTTCTTCTCCCAGGAGGTGCAAACTGCGGGTGCTAGATTTACGAAAGACGGGCCAGAACTTCTGGAGCATGTGGTCTGGAGCCAGCAGTTATGGGTGCTCAGGCTCACGGATGGCAGCAGTGGCTGAGCCCAGGTCAATGACGAGGCAGCCCTCGACTCCACTGAAGGTTTTTCTAGACCTGTGCCTGAAGAAAAGGACCCTGGACAACTTCCTCACCTACTTCCTTCGGTGGGTGGAGCAGAGAAAGTCTTCCATCCACCTATGTTGCAAGAAGCTGAAGATCGTCTCCATGCCAATGGACAAGATCGTGAAGGTCCTGAGCGCGGTGCAGCTGGACTGTATCCAGGAGGTGCAAGTGAGTTGCACCTGGAGTCTGTCCACCCTGGCCACACTCGCCCCTTTCCTGGGTGAGATGAGTAACTTGCAGAGACTCCATCTCTCCCACGTCCACGTGTCTGCCTTCAAGAAGCAGGAGCACGATCACGTTGTGCAAATCACCTCCCAGTTCCGGAGGCTGGGCCACCTCCGGGACCTCCATCTGGAGTCTCCTTCCTTCCTTGAAGGCTGCCTGGACCAGATGCTCAGGTGAGTGTGGTAACCTTAAACACAACATTAGAACGTCCAAAGGACCGTCTCTCACGGTGCTCTGTCCTGGGGTGTGGTGTCCCACAACCCCGCAAGTCAAGGGAGGGGGTGAAGCTGATCGAGTGGGGCCCGTGAGGTGGTAGAGAGTATTATCTGGGGGTGTTGGCCTCCCAGAGTCGGTAATTTCCTCCTAACTCGGAGGCATCTATGTTATCATGGTAAACATAGGGAAGCGAACAGGACACTGAAGTGGGGAAACGACATCAGATCAGAGCATCCCTGAAGAGAAGCTCCGTGCTCCCCAGGTCGGTGCCCTCAGTGAACCCTGTTGTAAAGGCCCTGTCTGTAAGAGATGGTGTGGTGCTCTACAGTTGGTTCCTGAGGCACGTCTCCCTAGAGCCTGGCCTGGCCAGAGATGTAGGATCTGGGGCTCCACCTGGGGCTGAAGGAAGCCTTACCCGAAACCATTTTTCGATCTCCTTCTCACCCTAATATTCAATAATGTCCACACTCGATGGAGGTGCTCTATGGCTCTCCTCACAGCATGTTCTTGCGATGCCATGATCTTCACTCGTCCTCAGAAGGAAGTGGAGCACGTGGTACTCCGCTCCATAGATGAGGAGAGAGTGTCTTTGAGACACTGTGCAGGGATTCGGTGCCACAGTGAGGCTGAGAGCCCTCAGACTAGAATGAGACGGGGCAAATCGGCATGTTGACCCTCAGTGGATGGTCAGACTCATATCAGTCTTTGTAGCAACCTTTTGTCTATCAGCTGTATGCAACCTGGCACCCGGTTCCCAAGAACTAATTGCTTGGTTTCTCCCCAGGTGCCTGAGGTCCCCCTTGGACAGCCTGTCAATAACCAAGTGCCGGCTTACAGAATCAGACTTGACCCACGTGTCCCAGAGCCCAGACATCAGTCAGCTCAAGAGCCTGGATCTCAGCGGTGTCCCCATGACTGACTTTCGGCCTGAGCTCCTCCAAGTTCTGCTGGAGAAAGTCGCAGCCACCCTCCAGGAAGTGGACTTGGACGCGTGTGGGATCACGGACTCCCAGCTGGAGGCCTTCCTGCCTGCCCTGAGCCGCTGCTCCCAGCTCAGGGCCGTCAGCCTGTGTGGGAACCTCCTGTCCACGGCCGTCCTGGAGAAGCTGCTGCGACACACCGCTGTGCTGCCCTGTTTAAGGCAAGAGCGTTATCCCGCCCCTCAGGAGAGTTACAGACCTCGGGGTGTTCTCCTGGAAGCGAGACTTGCCCGGCTTCGGGCTCAGCTGTTGGAGATTCTCAGAGACTTGGGACGTCCCAGGATCATCTGGATAAGCCTCAGCCCCTGTCCTCGCTGTGGGGAGGATGTATGCCATCACATGGAGCCCATTGTATACAGCTGTCCTGCCCCTGCCTAGGGGGTGGCCTGTATCAGAAGCTTTCTTCTGTGCACCTTGCAACTGAAATCTAGAACGTGGGGACATCGTGAAGGCAACACAGACCCAGGGTTTCGGACATCTGTTCAACGCGAATGGGAAAAGGAACCGCGTTAGTAGGGCGGCAGAGGGCCGTGGCGGTGGCGCAAGATGGCAGGGGGGAATTATAGAGTCTGGGAGGGGATGGGACGTTCATGTACACGTGCTTTTAGCATCTGATATGAACCCGCGTGGGTCCACGTGGGAGACCCACGTGTTAGAGTTACTCCCGGGGAGAAAGTTGTCAGGAAATTGTTGGGAAATCGCGTATGACACCCCTCATTTGTGGAATCCGAAAGGAAATGACCCCAATGAACTTACTTGCAGAAACGGAAGGACTCACGACTTAGAATATGAACTCCTGGTTTGTGTGTGTGTGGGGGGGGGTGGGCGGGGGGAGGAGCGGGGCGTGGGTGTGTGGGAGGGATGGTTGGGCCTTGAGGGAAGTCATGTACACACCACTGTGTTTGGACTGGATAACCACCGGGAACCTATCCTATCGCTCATGGAGCTCTGCTCAAAGTTTTGTGCCGGCCCGGATTGGAGGGCTGATCTGGGGAGAATGGGTACGTGGGTTATCTATACTGAATCCCTTGGCCCTTCACCTGAAACTATGGCAACCCTGTTAAGTGGCTACGTCCCAACACAGAATGCTTTCGCTGTTAAACAAACAAATTTTTGAAGCAGAGAACTTGTCAAGAATAAGAAGATGCTCCAGGTTACCAAAGAGGAAGGAAATCTAAAATGAGAGTGGATACATGCACAGATATCACTTATTGATGATGTGGTATAGCAAGAAAATTATAGGACCTTAAGAAGCAAATCTACACCAAAAAAATTAATCAAATGAAATAAAGAAAGACCCGTGGAAAATCTACTGCTGTCCTCCCTGACGTATTACTCTGTGTTCAGTTCAGGCCTCGATGATCTCAAGTCACTTACTCAAAAAGAGAAAAACAGCACCGTGCTGTCCATGGTACAAAACCTGACTATTCTCAGAGTTTCTTTATTCTGTGTGGAACATCTCCTTTGTGTGTGTGTGTGTGTGTGTGTGTGTGTGTGTGCACGTGTGTGTGTGTGCACGTGTGTGTGTGTGTGTGTGTGTGTGGGAGGGCGGGGGCATGCACTAGGGCAAGTGAGGGCATGCTGGCACGTGGGCGTGTCCTGGCTTAGTCACTCAGTCATGTCCGACTCTTTGGAACCCCACGGACTCTAGCCCACCAGGCTCCTCTGTGCATGGAATTCCCCAGGCACGGACACTGTAGTGGGTTGCCATTCCCTTGTCCGGGGGATCTTCCCAACCCAGGGATGGAACCCAGGTCTCCGGCATGGCAGGCAGATGCTTTACCAGCTGAGCCACAAGGGAAGCACGACTGTCTATATCTCAGTTCTCATGGTAGAATTCAGTCAGCGTTTGCGAAGTGAATGGTGAATGCAGAAAGGATCCTGCATTACCCGGCCGCCCCGTCAACCTCTGCTCCCTGAATCGACTGATAGAAGTGAAGATCCAAGCGGGATCAATCCAATGAGAGCTCTATAGACTGATCAGGTGCCCGTTTCTGATTGGCTTCGCAGTGGGCCAGAGGGATGATGGGAATACAAAGTCCTTTTCTGGCTCTGGAGTCACAGCTGGGTTCTCCGCAGTGTCGACGCCTGAGCGCCCTGCAAGCCACAGCAGAGCAGTAAGTGACTACCCTCCGATGAGGACGTCCTTTCCTTGCTTAAGGTAAGCGAGCTAATGGTGAAGGGTAGCGTGTGCCTCTGGATGGCAAGGAGAGTTTTCAATAAAATCATTTCTTTCCCAAGAACGCATTTCAGGGTCTGATTTGGCCTCTCAAGGTAGTTTTACCTGAATCTCATCACATTTTCATCAGTGATGTAGCTGGAATCATTTTAAATGTCTTTAGGGAGCAGACGTCATTCATGAAACACATCGGTTTGGAATTTGCCTTCTTTGCAGGGTGTTTAAAATGCGTATCGAGCACACAGTCGGCATTCGTGTTTGGCTCCTCGGTACGAGTGAGACGCGTGTTCCAAGCGGGCAGAGAGATAGCACTTTGTCCCCCACTGGGCCCTGTCTAGTGTTCCTACGGCTACGAGCCTCACTTGCACCCCGGCTAGCGCAGTGCCCTTGGCCCTGAGTGGCTTGCCTGGAAGGGAAGGGAGACCGTGTAAGGTGTGCTCCTGCATTGTCTAAAACGGATCCCTTGATCTCTGGCAGCTTCCACAGGAGTCGTCTTGGAGCGGAGTCAGGATGAGTGCCCCGACCCCACCCAGACTCCTTGACCTGGCGGGAAGGCACTTGCTGAGGGCCGAAGACCTGGACGTTTCTACTCTGGAGAGTGTGCCCACGGAGCTCTTCCCGCCCCTCTTCCTGGAAGCCTTTGACGGATATCGGACTGAGACCCTAAAAGCCATGGTGCAAACCTGGCCCTTTGTCCGCCTGCCTCTGGGGGCCCTGATTGACCTGCCTCATGTGGGGCCCCTACAAGCCGTGCTGGAAGCACTGGATGTTCTGCTTGCCCAGAAGGTTCGATCCAGGTGAGTCGGTCATGGGAACCTGGTCAAATCCTGGCAGTGCCCAGGAAGACGGCTGGGCTGAGAGAACGTAGATGGAACGGGATAGATCGGAGGGTTCTCAAGAGGGCAACGAAGAAGCCTTGGTTGGCTATGAGAAATACCTTCTGGTAGCGGAAGGGTGGCTTAAATGAAGGGGAGCCTTCTAGAATATCCGCTCCCCCCACCCAATCACGCTTAGACTTACTAGAGTGGACGATCAGGCAGGAAAAGAGGGCAAAGGGGGGTGGAGGAAAGTGAGGCAGAGAAGGAAGAGGGCAAGGCAGCTGGTGACCTCAGGAAGATTAAGTTACAGCACAGGTAGGCAGTGTGTTTTCCCAATGGGAGGCTGTGGTCTTGTTTTTTTCGGTTTCTGTTTGTTTGTTTGTTTCTGACGGTGTGGATCGTACTACATCATTACCAATCTCCTTCTTCCTTCTTCTCCCAGGAGGTGCAAACTGCGGGTGCTAGATTTACGAAAGACGGGCCAGAACTTCTGGAGCATGTGGTCTGGAGCCAGCAGTTATGGGTGCTCAGGCTCACGGATGGCAGCAGTGGCTGAGCCCAGGTCAATGACGAGGCAGCCCTCGACTCCACTGAAGGTTTTTCTAGACCTGTGCCTGAAGAAAAGGACCCTGGACAACTTCCTCACCTACTTCCTTCGGTGGGTGGAGCAGAGAAAGTCTTCCATCCACCTATGTTGCAAGAAGCTGAAGATCGTCTCCATGCCAATGGACAAGATCGTGAAGGTCCTGAGCGCGGTGCAGCTGGACTGTATCCAGGAGGTGCAAGTGAGTTGCACCTGGAGTCTGTCCACCCTGGCCACACTCGCCCCTTTCCTGGGTGAGATGAGTAACTTGCAGAGACTCCATCTCTCCCACGTCCACGTGTCTGCCTTCAAGAAGCAGGAGCACGATCACGTTGTGCAAATCACCTCCCAGTTCCGGAGGCTGGGCCACCTCCGGGACCTCCATCTGGAGTCTCCTTCCTTCCTTGAAGGCTGCCTGGACCAGATGCTCAGGTGAGTGTGGTAACCTTAAACACAACATTAGAACGTCCAAAGGACCGTCTCTCACGGTGCTCTGTCCTGGGGTGTGGTGTCCCACAACCCCGCAAGTCAAGGGAGGGGGTGAAGCTGATCGAGTGGGGCCCGTGAGGTGGTAGAGAGTATTATCTGGGGGTGTTGGCCTCCCAGAGTCGGTAATTTCCTCCTAACTCGGAGGCATCTATGTTATCATGGTAAACATAGGGAAGCGAACAGGACACTGAAGTGGGGAAACGACATCAGATCAGAGCATCCCTGAAGAGAAGCTCCGTGCTCCCCAGGTCGGTGCCCTCAGTGAACCCTGTTGTAAAGGCCCTGTCTGTAAGAGATGGTGTGGTGCTCTACAGTTGGTTCCTGAGGCACGTCTCCCTAGAGCCTGGCCTGGCCAGAGATGTAGGATCTGGGGCTCCACCTGGGGCTGAAGGAAGCCTTACCCGAAACCATTTTTCGATCTCCTTCTCACCCTAATATTCAATAATGTCCACACTCGATGGAGGTGCTCTATGGCTCTCCTCACAGCATGTTCTTGCGATGCCATGATCTTCACTCGTCCTCAGAAGGAAGTGGAGCACGTGGTACTCCGCTCCATAGATGAGGAGAGAGTGTCTTTGAGACACTGTGCAGGGATTCGGTGCCACAGTGAGGCTGAGAGCCCTCAGACTAGAATGAGACGGGGCAAATCGGCATGTTGACCCTCAGTGGATGGTCAGACTCATATCAGTCTTTGTAGCAACCTTTTGTCTATCAGCTGTATGCAACCTGGCACCCGGTTCCCAAGAACTAATTGCTTGGTTTCTCCCCAGGTGCCTGAGGTCCCCCTTGGACAGCCTGTCAATAACCAAGTGCCGGCTTACAGAATCAGACTTGACCCACGTGTCCCAGAGCCCAGACATCAGTCAGCTCAAGAGCCTGGATCTCAGCGGTGTCCCCATGACTGACTTTCGGCCTGAGCTCCTCCAAGTTCTGCTGGAGAAAGTCGCAGCCACCCTCCAGGAAGTGGACTTGGACGCGTGTGGGATCACGGACTCCCAGCTGGAGGCCTTCCTGCCTGCCCTGAGCCGCTGCTCCCAGCTCAGGGCCGTCAGCCTGTGTGGGAACCTCCTGTCCACGGCCGTCCTGGAGAAGCTGCTGCGACACACCGCTGTGCTGCCCTGTTTAAGGCAAGAGCGTTATCCCGCCCCTCAGGAGAGTTACAGACCTCGGGGTGTTCTCCTGGAAGCGAGACTTGCCCGGCTTCGGGCTCAGCTGTTGGAGATTCTCAGAGACTTGGGACGTCCCAGGATCATCTGGATAAGCCTCAGCCCCTGTCCTCGCTGTGGGGAGGATGTATGCCATCACATGGAGCCCATTGTATACAGCTGTCCTGCCCCTGCCTAGGGGGTGGCCTGTATCAGAAGCTTTCTTCTGTGCACCTTGCAACTGAAATCTAGAACGTGGGGACATCGTGAAGGCAACACAGACCCAGGGTTTCGGACATCTGTTCAACGCGAATGGGAAAAGGAACCGCGTTAGTAGGGCGGCAGAGGGCCGTGGCGGTGGCGCAAGATGGCAGGGGGGAATTATAGAGTCTGGGAGGGGATGGGACGTTCATGTACACGTGCTTTTAGCATCTGATATGAACCCGCGTGGGTCCACGTGGGAGACCCACGTGTTAGAGTTACTCCCGGGGAGAAAGTTGTCAGGAAATTGTTGGGAAATCGCGTATGACACCCCTCATTTGTGGAATCCGAAAGGAAATGACCCCAATGAACTTACTTGCAGAAACGGAAGGACTCACGACTTAGAATATGAACTCCTGGTTTGTGTGTGTGTGGGGGGGGGTGGGCGGGGGGAGGAGCGGGGCGTGGGTGTGTGGGAGGGATGGTTGGGCCTTGAGGGAAGTCATGTACACACCACTGTGTTTGGACTGGATAACCACCGGGAACCTATCCTATCGCTCATGGAGCTCTGCTCAAAGTTTTGTGCCGGCCCGGATTGGAGGGCTGATCTGGGGAGAATGGGTACGTGGGTTATCTATACTGAATCCCTTGGCCCTTCACCTGAAACTATGGCAACCCTGTTAAGTGGCTACGTCCCAACACAGAATGCTTTCGCTGTTAAACAAACAAATTTTTGAAGCAGAGAACTTGTCAAGAATAAGAAGATGCTCCAGGTTACCAAAGAGGAAGGAAATCTAAAATGAGAGTGGATACATGCACAGATATCACTTATTGATGATGTGGTATAGCAAGAAAATTATAGGACCTTAAGAAGCAAATCTACACCAAAAAAATTAATCAAATGAAATAAAGAAAGACCCGTGGAAAATCTACTGCTGTCCTCCCTGACGTATTACTCTGTGTTCAGTTCAGGCCTCGATGATCTCAAGTCACTTACTCAAAAAGAGAAAAACAGCACCGTGCTGTCCATGGTACAAAACCTGACTATTCTCAGAGTTTCTTTATTCTGTGTGGAACATCTCCTTTGTGTGTGTGTGTGTGTGTGTGTGTGTGTGTGTGTGTGTGCACGTGTGTGTGTGTGTGTGTGTGTGTGTGGGAGGGCGGGGGCATGCACTAGGGCAAGTGAGGGCATGCTGGCACGTGGGCGTGTCCTGGCTTAGTCACTCAGTCATGTCCGACTCTTTGGAACCCCACGGACTCTAGCCCACCAGGCTCCTCTGTGCATGGAATTCCCCAGGCACGGACACTGTAGTGGGTTGCCATTCCCTTGTCCGGGGGATCTTCCCAACCCAGGGATGGAACCCAGGTCTCCGGCATGGCAGGCAGATGCTTTACCAGCTGAGCCACAAGGGAAGCACGACTGTCTATATCTCAGTTCTCATGGTAGAATTCAGTCAGCGTTTGCGAAGTGAATGGTGAATGCAGAAAGGATCCTGCATTACCCGGCCGCCCCGTCAACCTCTGCTCCCTGAATCGACTGATAGAAGTGAAGATCCAAGCGGGATCAATCCAATGAGAGCTCTATAGACTGATCAGGTGCCCGTTTCTGATTGGCTTCGCAGTGGGCCAGAGGGATGATGGGAATACAAAGTCCTTTTCTGGCTCTGGAGTCACAGCTGGGTTCTCCGCAGTGTCGACGCCTGAGCGCCCTGCAAGCCACAGCAGAGCAGTAAGTGACTACCCTCCGATGAGGACGTCCTTTCCTTGCTTAAGGTAAGCGAGCTAATGGTGAAGGGTAGCGTGTGCCTCTGGATGGCAAGGAGAGTTTTCAATAAAATCATTTCTTTCCCAAGAACGCATTTCAGGGTCTGATTTGGCCTCTCAAGGTAGTTTTACCTGAATCTCATCACATTTTCATCAGTGATGTAGCTGGAATCATTTTAAATGTCTTTAGGGAGCAGACGTCATTCATGAAACACATCGGTTTGGAATTTGCCTTCTTTGCAGGGTGTTTAAAATGCGTATCGAGCACACAGTCGGCATTCGTGTTTGGCTCCTCGGTACGAGTGAGACGCGTGTTCCAAGCGGGCAGAGAGATAGCACTTTGTCCCCCACTGGGCCCTGTCTAGTGTTCCTACGGCTACGAGCCTCACTTGCACCCCGGCTAGCGCAGTGCCCTTGGCCCTGAGTGGCTTGCCTGGAAGGGAAGGGAGACCGTGTAAGGTGTGCTCCTGCATTGTCTAAAACGGATCCCTTGATCTCTGGCAGCTTCCACAGGAGTCGTCTTGGAGCGGAGTCAGGATGAGTGCCCCGACCCCACCCAGACTCCTTGACCTGGCGGGAAGGCACTTGCTGAGGGCCGAAGACCTGGACGTTTCTACTCTGGAGAGTGTGCCCACGGAGCTCTTCCCGCCCCTCTTCCTGGAAGCCTTTGACGGATATCGGACTGAGACCCTAAAAGCCATGGTGCAAACCTGGCCCTTTGTCCGCCTGCCTCTGGGGGCCCTGATTGACCTGCCTCATGTGGGGCCCCTACAAGCCGTGCTGGAAGCACTGGATGTTCTGCTTGCCCAGAAGGTTCGATCCAGGTGAGTCGGTCATGGGAACCTGGTCAAATCCTGGCAGTGCCCAGGAAGACGGCTGGGCTGAGAGAACGTAGATGGAACGGGATAGATCGGAGGGTTCTCAAGAGGGCAACGAAGAAGCCTTGGTTGGCTATGAGAAATACCTTCTGGTAGCGGAAGGGTGGCTTAAATGAAGGGGAGCCTTCTAGAATATCCGCTCCCCCCACCCAATCACGCTTAGACTTACTAGAGTGGACGATCAGGCAGGAAAAGAGGGCAAAGGGGGGTGGAGGAAAGTGAGGCAGAGAAGGAAGAGGGCAAGGCAGCTGGTGACCTCAGGAAGATTAAGTTACAGCACAGGTAGGCAGTGTGTTTTCCCAATGGGAGGCTGTGGTCTTGTTTTTTTCGGTTTCTGTTTGTTTGTTTGTTTCTGACGGTGTGGATCGTACTACATCATTACCAATCTCCTTCTTCCTTCTTCTCCCAGGAGGTGCAAACTGCGGGTGCTAGATTTACGAAAGACGGGCCAGAACTTCTGGAGCATGTGGTCTGGAGCCAGCAGTTATGGGTGCTCAGGCTCACGGATGGCAGCAGTGGCTGAGCCCAGGTCAATGACGAGGCAGCCCTCGACTCCACTGAAGGTTTTTCTAGACCTGTGCCTGAAGAAAAGGACCCTGGACAACTTCCTCACCTACTTCCTTCGGTGGGTGGAGCAGAGAAAGTCTTCCATCCACCTATGTTGCAAGAAGCTGAAGATCGTCTCCATGCCAATGGACAAGATCGTGAAGGTCCTGAGCGCGGTGCAGCTGGACTGTATCCAGGAGGTGCAAGTGAGTTGCACCTGGAGTCTGTCCACCCTGGCCACACTCGCCCCTTTCCTGGGTGAGATGAGTAACTTGCAGAGACTCCATCTCTCCCACGTCCACGTGTCTGCCTTCAAGAAGCAGGAGCACGATCACGTTGTGCAAATCACCTCCCAGTTCCGGAGGCTGGGCCACCTCCGGGACCTCCATCTGGAGTCTCCTTCCTTCCTTGAAGGCTGCCTGGACCAGATGCTCAGGTGAGTGTGGTAACCTTAAACACAACATTAGAACGTCCAAAGGACCGTCTCTCACGGTGCTCTGTCCTGGGGTGTGGTGTCCCACAACCCCGCAAGTCAAGGGAGGGGGTGAAGCTGATCGAGTGGGGCCCGTGAGGTGGTAGAGAGTATTATCTGGGGGTGTTGGCCTCCCAGAGTCGGTAATTTCCTCCTAACTCGGAGGCATCTATGTTATCATGGTAAACATAGGGAAGCGAACAGGACACTGAAGTGGGGGAAACGACATCAGATCAGAGCATCCCTGAAGAGAAGCTCCGTGCTCCCCAGGTCGGTGCCCTCAGTGAACCCTGTTGTAAAGGCCCTGTCTGTAAGAGATGGTGTGGTGCTCTACAGTTGGTTCCTGAGGCACGTCTCCCTAGAGCCTGGCCTGGCCAGAGATGTAGGATCTGGGGCTCCACCTGGGGCTGAAGGAAGCCTTACCCGAAACCATTTTTCGATCTCCTTCTCACCCTAATATTCAATAATGTCCACACTCGATGGAGGTGCTCTATGGCTCTCCTCACAGCATGTTCTTGCGATGCCATGATCTTCACTCGTCCTCAGAAGGAAGTGGAGCACGTGGTACTCCGCTCCATAGATGAGGAGAGAGTGTCTTTGAGACACTGTGCAGGGATTCGGTGCCACAGTGAGGCTGAGAGCCCTCAGACTAGAATGAGACGGGGCAAATCGGCATGTTGACCCTCAGTGGATGGTCAGACTCATATCAGTCTTTGTAGCAACCTTTTGTCTATCAGCTGTATGCAACCTGGCACCCGGTTCCCAAGAACTAATTGCTTGGTTTCTCCCCAGGTGCCTGAGGTCCCCCTTGGACAGCCTGTCAATAACCAAGTGCCGGCTTACAGAATCAGACTTGACCCACGTGTCCCAGAGCCCAGACATCAGTCAGCTCAAGAGCCTGGATCTCAGCGGTGTCCCCATGACTGACTTTCGGCCTGAGCTCCTCCAAGTTCTGCTGGAGAAAGTCGCAGCCACCCTCCAGGAAGTGGACTTGGACGCGTGTGGGATCACGGACTCCCAGCTGGAGGCCTTCCTGCCTGCCCTGAGCCGCTGCTCCCAGCTCAGGGCCGTCAGCCTGTGTGGGAACCTCCTGTCCACGGCCGTCCTGGAGAAGCTGCTGCGACACACCGCTGTGCTGCCCTGTTTAAGGCAAGAGCGTTATCCCGCCCCTCAGGAGAGTTACAGACCTCGGGGTGTTCTCCTGGAAGCGAGACTTGCCCGGCTTCGGGCTCAGCTGTTGGAGATTCTCAGAGACTTGGGACGTCCCAGGATCATCTGGATAAGCCTCAGCCCCTGTCCTCGCTGTGGGGAGGATGTATGCCATCACATGGAGCCCATTGTATACAGCTGTCCTGCCCCTGCCTAGGGGGTGGCCTGTATCAGAAGCTTTCTTCTGTGCACCTTGCAACTGAAATCTAGAACGTGGGGACATCGTGAAGGCAACACAGACCCAGGGTTTCGGACATCTGTTCAACGCGAATGGGAAAAGGAACCGCGTTAGTAGGGCGGCAGAGGGCCGTGGCGGTGGCGCAAGATGGCAGGGGGGAATTATAGAGTCTGGGAGGGGATGGGACGTTCATGTACACGTGCTTTTAGCATCTGATATGAACCCGCGTGGGTCCACGTGGGAGACCCACGTGTTAGAGTTACTCCCGGGGAGAAAGTTGTCAGGAAATTGTTGGGAAATCGCGTATGACACCCCTCATTTGTGGAATCCGAAAGGAAATGACCCCAATGAACTTACTTGCAGAAACGGAAGGACTCACGACTTAGAATATGAACTCCTGGTTTGTGTGTGTGGGGGGGGGGGTGGGCGGGGGGAGGAGCGGGGCGTGGGTGTGTGGGAGGGATGGTTGGGCCTTGAGGGAAGTCATGTACACACCACTGTGTTTGGACTGGATAACCACCGGGAACCTATCCTATCGCTCATGGAGCTCTGCTCAAAGTTTTGTGCCGGCCCGGATTGGAGGGCTGATCTGGGGAGAATGGGTACGTGGGTTATCTATACTGAATCCCTTGGCCCTTCACCTGAAACTATGGCAACCCTGTTAAGTGGCTACGTCCCAACACAGAATGCTTTCGCTGTTAAACAAACAAATTTTTGAAGCAGAGAACTTGTCAAGAATAAGAAGATGCTCCAGGTTACCAAAGAGGAAGGAAATCTAAAATGAGAGTGGATACATGCACAGATATCACTTATTGATGATGTGGTATAGCAAGAAAATTATAGGACCTTAAGAAGCAAATCTACACCAAAAAAATTAATCAAATGAAATAAAGAAAGACCCGTGGAAAATCTACTGCTGTCCTCCCTGACGTATTACTCTGTGTTCAGTTCAGGCCTCGATGATCTCAAGTCACTTACTCAAAAAGAGAAAAACAGCACCGTGCTGTCCATGGTACAAAACCTGACTATTCTCAGAGTTTCTTTATTCTGTGTGGAACATCTCCTTTGTGTGTGTGTGTGTGTGTGTGTGTGTGTGTGTGTGTGCACGTGTGTGTGTGTGCACGTGTGTGTGTGTGTGTGTGTGTGGGAGGGCGGGGGCATGCACTAGGGCAAGTGAGGGCATGCTGGCACGTGGGCGTGTCCTGGCTTAGTCACTCAGTCATGTCCGACTCTTTGGAACCCCACGGACTCTAGCCCACCAGGCTCCTCTGTGCATGGAATTCCCCAGGCACGGACACTGTAGTGGGTTGCCATTCCCTTGTCCGGGGGATCTTCCCAACCCAGGGATGGAACCCAGGTCTCCGGCATGGCAGGCAGATGCTTTACCAGCTGAGCCACAAGGGAAGCACGACTGTCTATATCTCAGTTCTCATGGTAGAATTCAGTCAGCGTTTGCGAAGTGAATGGTGAATGCAGAAAGGATCCTGCATTACCCGGCCGCCCCGTCAACCTCTGCTCCCTGAATCGACTGATAGAAGTGAAGATCCAAGCGGGATCAATCCAATGAGAGCTCTATAGACTGATCAGGTGCCCGTTTCTGGTTGGCTTCGCAGTGGGCCAGAGGGATGATGGGAATACAAAGTCCTTTTCTGGCTCTGGAGTCACAGCTGGGTTCTCCGCAGTGTCGACGCCTGAGCGCCCTGCAAGCCACAGCAGAGCAGTAAGTGACTACCCTCCGATGAGGACGTCCTTTCCTTGCTTAAGGTAAGCGAGCTAATGGTGAAGGGTAGCGTGTGCCTCTGGATGGCAAGGAGAGTTTTCAATAAAATCATTTCTTTCCCAAGAACGCATTTCAGGGTCTGATTTGGCCTCTCAAGGTAGTTTTACCTGAATCTCATCACATTTTCATCAGTGATGTAGCTGGAATCATTTTAAATGTCTTTAGGGAGCAGACGTCATTCATGAAACACATCGGTTTGGAATTTGCCTTCTTTGCAGGGTGTTTAAAATGCGTATCGAGCACACAGTCGGCATTCGTGTTTGGCTCCTCGGTACGAGTGAGACGCGTGTTCCAAGCGGGCAGAGAGATAGCACTTTGTCCCCCACTGGGCCCTGTCTAGTGTTCCTACGGCTACGAGCCTCACTTGCACCCCGGCTAGCGCAGTGCCCTTGGCCCTGAGTGGCTTGCCTGGAAGGGAAGGGAGACCGTGTAAGGTGTGCTCCTGCATTGTCTAAAACGGATCCCTTGATCTCTGGCAGCTTCCACAGGAGTCGTCTTGGAGCGGAGTCAGGATGAGTGCCCCGACCCCACCCAGACTCCTTGACCTGGCGGGAAGGCACTTGCTGAGGGCCGAAGACCTGGACGTTTCTACTCTGGAGAGTGTGCCCACGGAGCTCTTCCCGCCCCTCTTCCTGGAAGCCTTTGACGGATATCGGACTGAGACCCTAAAAGCCATGGTGCAAACCTGGCCCTTTGTCCGCCTGCCTCTGGGGGCCCTGATTGACCTGCCTCATGTGGGGCCCCTACAAGCCGTGCTGGAAGCACTGGATGTTCTGCTTGCCCAGAAGGTTCGATCCAGGTGAGTCGGTCATGGGAACCTGGTCAAATCCTGGCAGTGCCCAGGAAGACGGCTGGGCTGAGAGAACGTAGATGGAACGGGATAGATCGGAGGGTTCTCAAGAGGGCAACGAAGAAGCCTTGGTTGGCTATGAGAAATACCTTCTGGTAGCGGAAGGGTGGCTTAAATGAAGGGGAGCCTTCTAGAATATCCGCTCCCCCCACCCAATCACGCTTAGACTTACTAGAGTGGACGATCAGGCAGGAAAAGAGGGCAAAGGGGGGTGGAGGAAAGTGAGGCAGAGAAGGAAGAGGGCAAGGCAGCTGGTGACCTCAGGAAGATTAAGTTACAGCACAGGTAGGCAGTGTGTTTTCCCAATGGGAGGCTGTGGTCTTGTTTTTTTCGGTTTCTGTTTGTTTGTTTGTTTCTGACGGTGTGGATCGTACTACATCATTACCAATCTCCTTCTTCCTTCTTCTCCCAGGAGGTGCAAACTGCGGGTGCTAGATTTACGAAAGACGGGCCAGAACTTCTGGAGCATGTGGTCTGGAGCCAGCAGTTATGGGTGCTCAGGCTCACGGATGGCAGCAGTGGCTGAGCCCAGGTCAATGACGAGGCAGCCCTCGACTCCACTGAAGGTTTTTCTAGACCTGTGCCTGAAGAAAAGGACCCTGGACAACTTCCTCACCTACTTCCTTCGGTGGGTGGAGCAGAGAAAGTCTTCCATCCACCTATGTTGCAAGAAGCTGAAGATCGTCTCCATGCCAATGGACAAGATCGTGAAGGTCCTGAGCGCGGTGCAGCTGGACTGTATCCAGGAGGTGCAAGTGAGTTGCACCTGGAGTCTGTCCACCCTGGCCACACTCGCCCCTTTCCTGGGTGAGATGAGTAACTTGCAGAGACTCCATCTCTCCCACGTCCACGTGTCTGCCTTCAAGAAGCAGGAGCACGATCACGTTGTGCAAATCACCTCCCAGTTCCGGAGGCTGGGCCACCTCCGGGACCTCCATCTGGAGTCTCCTTCCTTCCTTGAAGGCTGCCTGGACCAGATGCTCAGGTGAGTGTGGTAACCTTAAACACAACATTAGAACGTCCAAAGGACCGTCTCTCACGGTGCTCTGTCCTGGGGTGTGGTGTCCCACAACCCCGCAAGTCAAGGGAGGGGGTGAAGCTGATCGAGTGGGGCCCGTGAGGTGGTAGAGAGTATTATCTGGGGGTGTTGGCCTCCCAGAGTCGGTAATTTCCTCCTAACTCGGAGGCATCTATGTTATCATGGTAAACATAGGGAAGCGAACAGGACACTGAAGTGGGGAAACGACATCAGATCAGAGCATCCCTGAAGAGAAGCTCCGTGCTCCCCAGGTCGGTGCCCTCAGTGAACCCTGTTGTAAAGGCCCTGTCTGTAAGAGATGGTGTGGTGCTCTACAGTTGGTTCCTGAGGCACGTCTCCCTAGAGCCTGGCCTGGCCAGAGATGTAGGATCTGGGGCTCCACCTGGGGCTGAAGGAAGCCTTACCCGAAACCATTTTTCGATCTCCTTCTCACCCTAATATTCAATAATGTCCACACTCGATGGAGGTGCTCTATGGCTCTCCTCACAGCATGTTCTTGCGATGCCATGATCTTCACTCGTCCTCAGAAGGAAGTGGAGCACGTGGTACTCCGCTCCATAGATGAGGAGAGAGTGTCTTTGAGACACTGTGCAGGGATTCGGTGCCACAGTGAGGCTGAGAGCCCTCAGACTAGAATGAGACGGGGCAAATCGGCATGTTGACCCTCAGTGGATGGTCAGACTCATATCAGTCTTTGTAGCAACCTTTTGTCTATCAGCTGTATGCAACCTGGCACCCGGTTCCCAAGAACTAATTGCTTGGTTTCTCCCCAGGTGCCTGAGGTCCCCCTTGGACAGCCTGTCAATAACCAAGTGCCGGCTTACAGAATCAGACTTGACCCACGTGTCCCAGAGCCCAGACATCAGTCAGCTCAAGAGCCTGGATCTCAGCGGTGTCCCCATGACTGACTTTCGGCCTGAGCTCCTCCAAGTTCTGCTGGAGAAAGTCGCAGCCACCCTCCAGGAAGTGGACTTGGACGCGTGTGGGATCACGGACTCCCAGCTGGAGGCCTTCCTGCCTGCCCTGAGCCGCTGCTCCCAGCTCAGGGCCGTCAGCCTGTGTGGGAACCTCCTGTCCACGGCCGTCCTGGAGAAGCTGCTGCGACACACCGCTGTGCTGCCCTGTTTAAGGCAAGAGCGTTATCCCGCCCCTCAGGAGAGTTACAGACCTCGGGGTGTTCTCCTGGAAGCGAGACTTGCCCGGCTTCGGGCTCAGCTGTTGGAGATTCTCAGAGACTTGGGACGTCCCAGGATCATCTGGATAAGCCTCAGCCCCTGTCCTCGCTGTGGGGAGGATGTATGCCATCACATGGAGCCCATTGTATACAGCTGTCCTGCCCCTGCCTAGGGGGTGGCCTGTATCAGAAGCTTTCTTCTGTGCACCTTGCAACTGAAATCTAGAACGTGGGGACATCGTGAAGGCAACACAGACCCAGGGTTTCGGACATCTGTTCAACGCGAATGGGAAAAGGAACCGCGTTAGTAGGGCGGCAGAGGGCCGTGGCGGTGGCGCAAGATGGCAGGGGGGAATTATAGAGTCTGGGAGGGGATGGGACGTTCATGTACACGTGCTTTTAGCATCTGATATGAACCCGCGTGGGTCCACGTGGGAGACCCACGTGTTAGAGTTACTCCCGGGGAGAAAGTTGTCAGGAAATTGTTGGGAAATCGCGTATGACACCCCTCATTTGTGGAATCCGAAAGGAAATGACCCCAATGAACTTACTTGCAGAAACGGAAGGACTCACGACTTAGAATATGAACTCCTGGTTTGTGTGTGTGTGGGGGGGGGGTGGGCGGGGGGAGGAGCGGGGCGTGGGTGTGTGGGAGGGATGGTTGGGCCTTGAGGGAAGTCATGTACACACCACTGTGTTTGGACTGGATAACCACCGGGAACCTATCCTATCGCTCATGGAGCTCTGCTCAAAGTTTTGTGCCGGCCCGGATTGGAGGGCTGATCTGGGGAGAATGGGTACGTGGGTTATCTATACTGAATCCCTTGGCCCTTCACCTGAAACTATGGCAACCCTGTTAAGTGGCTACGTCCCAACACAGAATGCTTTCGCTGTTAAACAAACAAATTTTTGAAGCAGAGAACTTGTCAAGAATAAGAAGATGCTCCAGGTTACCAAAGAGGAAGGAAATCTAAAATGAGAGTGGATACATGCACAGATATCACTTATTGATGATGTGGTATAGCAAGAAAATTATAGGACCTTAAGAAGCAAATCTACACCAAAAAAATTAATCAAATGAAATAAAGAAAGACCCGTGGAAAATCTACTGCTGTCCTCCCTGACGTATTACTCTGTGTTCAGTTCAGGCCTCGATGATCTCAAGTCACTTACTCAAAAAGAGAAAAACAGCACCGTGCTGTCCATGGTACAAAACCTGACTATTCTCAGAGTTTCTTTATTCTGTGTGGAACATCTCCTTTGTGTGTGTGTGTGTGTGTGTGTGTGTGTGTGTGTGTGCACGTGTGTGTGTGTGCACGTGTGTGTGTGTGTGTGTGTGTGGGAGGGCGGGGGCATGCACTAGGGCAAGTGAGGGCATGCTGGCACGTGGGCGTGTCCTGGCTTAGTCACTCAGTCATGTCCGACTCTTTGGAACCCCACGGACTCTAGCCCACCAGGCTCCTCTGTGCATGGAATTCCCCAGGCACGGACACTGTAGTGGGTTGCCATTCCCTTGTCCGGGGGATCTTCCCAACCCAGGGATGGAACCCAGGTCTCCGGCATGGCAGGCAGATGCTTTACCAGCTGAGCCACAAGGGAAGCACGACTGTCTATATCTCAGTTCTCATGGTAGAATTCAGTCAGCGTTTGCGAAGTGAATGGTGAATGCAGAAAGGATCCTGCATTACCCGGCCGCCCCGTCAACCTCTGCTCCCTGAATCGACTGATAGAAGTGAAGATCCAAGCGGGATCAATCCAATGAGAGCTCTATAGACTGATCAGGTGCCCGTTTCTGATTGGCTTCGCAGTGGGCCAGAGGGATGATGGGAATACAAAGTCCTTTTCTGGCTCTGGAGTCACAGCTGGGTTCTCCGCAGTGTCGACGCCTGAGCGCCCTGCAAGCCACAGCAGAGCAGTAAGTGACTACCCTCCGATGAGGACGTCCTTTCCTTGCTTAAGGTAAGCGAGCTAATGGTGAAGGGTAGCGTGTGCCTCTGGATGGCAAGGAGAGTTTTCAATAAAATCATTTCTTTCCCAAGAACGCATTTCAGGGTCTGATTTGGCCTCTCAAGGTAGTTTTACCTGAATCTCATCACATTTTCATCAGTGATGTAGCTGGAATCATTTTAAATGTCTTTAGGGAGCAGACGTCATTCATGAAACACATCGGTTTGGAATTTGCCTTCTTTGCAGGGTGTTTAAAATGCGTATCGAGCACACAGTCGGCATTCGTGTTTGGCTCCTCGGTACGAGTGAGACGCGTGTTCCAAGCGGGCAGAGAGATAGCACTTTGTCCCCCACTGGGCCCTGTCTAGTGTTCCTACGGCTACGAGCCTCACTTGCACCCCGGCTAGCGCAGTGCCCTTGGCCCTGAGTGGCTTGCCTGGAAGGGAAGGGAGACCGTGTAAGGTGTGCTCCTGCATTGTCTAAAACGGATCCCTTGATCTCTGGCAGCTTCCACAGGAGTCGTCTTGGAGCGGAGTCAGGATGAGTGCCCCGACCCCACCCAGACTCCTTGACCTGGCGGGAAGGCACTTGCTGAGGGCCGAAGACCTGGACGTTTCTACTCTGGAGAGTGTGCCCACGGAGCTCTTCCCGCCCCTCTTCCTGGAAGCCTTTGACGGATATCGGACTGAGACCCTAAAAGCCATGGTGCAAACCTGGCCCTTTGTCCGCCTGCCTCTGGGGGCCCTGATTGACCTGCCTCATGTGGGGCCCCTACAAGCCGTGCTGGAAGCACTGGATGTTCTGCTTGCCCAGAAGGTTCGATCCAGGTGAGTCGGTCATGGGAACCTGGTCAAATCCTGGCAGTGCCCAGGAAGACGGCTGGGCTGAGAGAACGTAGATGGAACGGGATAGATCGGAGGGTTCTCAAGAGGGCAACGAAGAAGCCTTGGTTGGCTATGAGAAATACCTTCTGGTAGCGGAAGGGTGGCTTAAATGAAGGGGAGCCTTCTAGAATATCCGCTCCCCCCACCCAATCACGCTTAGACTTACTAGAGTGGACGATCAGGCAGGAAAAGAGGGCAAAGGGGGGTGGAGGAAAGTGAGGCAGAGAAGGAAGAGGGCAAGGCAGCTGGTGACCTCAGGAAGATTAAGTTACAGCACAGGTAGGCAGTGTGTTTTCCCAATGGGAGGCTGTGGTCTTGTTTTTTTCGGTTTCTGTTTGTTTGTTTGTTTCTGACGGTGTGGATCGTACTACATCATTACCAATCTCCTTCTTCCTTCTTCTCCCAGGAGGTGCAAACTGCGGGTGCTAGATTTACGAAAGACGGGCCAGAACTTCTGGAGCATGTGGTCTGGAGCCAGCAGTTATGGGTGCTCAGGCTCACGGATGGCAGCAGTGGCTGAGCCCAGGTCAATGACGAGGCAGCCCTCGACTCCACTGAAGGTTTTTCTAGACCTGTGCCTGAAGAAAAGGACCCTGGACAACTTCCTCACCTACTTCCTTCGGTGGGTGGAGCAGAGAAAGTCTTCCATCCACCTATGTTGCAAGAAGCTGAAGATCGTCTCCATGCCAATGGACAAGATCGTGAAGGTCCTGAGCGCGGTGCAGCTGGACTGTATCCAGGAGGTGCAAGTGAGTTGCACCTGGAGTCTGTCCACCCTGGCCACACTCGCCCCTTTCCTGGGTGAGATGAGTAACTTGCAGAGACTCCATCTCTCCCACGTCCACGTGTCTGCCTTCAAGAAGCAGGAGCACGATCACGTTGTGCAAATCACCTCCCAGTTCCGGAGGCTGGGCCACCTCCGGGACCTCCATCTGGAGTCTCCTTCCTTCCTTGAAGGCTGCCTGGACCAGATGCTCAGGTGAGTGTGGTAACCTTAAACACAACATTAGAACGTCCAAAGGACCGTCTCTCACGGTGCTCTGTCCTGGGGTGTGGTGTCCCACAACCCCGCAAGTCAAGGGAGGGGGTGAAGCTGATCGAGTGGGGCCCGTGAGGTGGTAGAGAGTATTATCTGGGGGTGTTGGCCTCCCAGAGTCGGTAATTTCCTCCTAACTCGGAGGCATCTATGTTATCATGGTAAACATAGGGAAGCGAACAGGACACTGAAGTGGGGAAACGACATCAGATCAGAGCATCCCTGAAGAGAAGCTCCGTGCTCCCCAGGTCGGTGCCCTCAGTGAACCCTGTTGTAAAGGCCCTGTCTGTAAGAGATGGTGTGGTGCTCTACAGTTGGTTCCTGAGGCACGTCTCCCTAGAGCCTGGCCTGGCCAGAGATGTAGGATCTGGGGCTCCACCTGGGGCTGAAGGAAGCCTTACCCGAAACCATTTTTCGATCTCCTTCTCACGCTAATATTCAATAATGTCCACACTCGATGGAGGTGCTCTATGGCTCTCCTCACAGCATGTTCTTGCGATGCCATGATCTTCACTCGTCCTCAGAAGGAAGTGGAGCACGTGGTACTCCGCTCCATAGATGAGGAGAGAGTGTCTTTGAGACACTGTGCAGGGATTCGGTGCCACAGTGAGGCTGAGAGCCCTCAGACTAGAATGAGACGGGGCAAATCGGCATGTTGACCCTCAGTGGATGGTCAGACTCATATCAGTCTTTGTAGCAACCTTTTGTCTATCAGCTGTATGCAACCTGGCACCCGGTTCCCAAGAACTAATTGCTTGGTTTCTCCCCAGGTGCCTGAGGTCCCCCTTGGACAGCCTGTCAATAACCAAGTGCCGGCTTACAGAATCAGACTTGACCCACGTGTCCCAGAGCCCAGACATCAGTCAGCTCAAGAGCCTGGATCTCAGCGGTGTCCCCATGACTGACTTTCGGCCTGAGCTCCTCCAAGTTCTGCTGGAGAAAGTCGCAGCCACCCTCCAGGAAGTGGACTTGGACGCGTGTGGGATCACGGACTCCCAGCTGGAGGCCTTCCTGCCTGCCCTGAGCCGCTGCTCCCAGCTCAGGGCCGTCAGCCTGTGTGGGAACCTCCTGTCCACGGCCGTCCTGGAGAAGCTGCTGCGACACACCGCTGTGCTGCCCTGTTTAAGGCAAGAGCGTTATCCCGCCCCTCAGGAGAGTTACAGACCTCGGGGTGTTCTCCTGGAAGCGAGACTTGCCCGGCTTCGGGCTCAGCTGTTGGAGATTCTCAGAGACTTGGGACGTCCCAGGATCATCTGGATAAGCCTCAGCCCCTGTCCTCGCTGTGGGGAGGATGTATGCCATCACATGGAGCCCATTGTATACAGCTGTCCTGCCCCTGCCTAGGGGGTGGCCTGTATCAGAAGCTTTCTTCTGTGCACCTTGCAACTGAAATCTAGAACGTGGGGACATCGTGAAGGCAACACAGACCCAGGGTTTCGGACATCTGTTCAACGCGAATGGGAAAAGGAACCGCGTTAGTAGGGCGGCAGAGGGCCGTGGCGGTGGCGCAAGATGGCAGGGGGGAATTATAGAGTCTGGGAGGGGATGGGACGTTCATGTACACGTGCTTTTAGCATCTGATATGAACCCGCGTGGGTCCACGTGGGAGACCCACGTGTTAGAGTTACTCCCGGGGAGAAAGTTGTCAGGAAATTGTTGGGAAATCGCGTATGACACCCCTCATTTGTGGAATCCGAAAGGAAATGACCCCAATGAACTTACTTGCAGAAACGGAAGGACTCACGACTTAGAATATGAACTCCTGGTTTGTGTGTGTGGGGGGGGGGTGGGCGGGGGGAGGAGCGGGGCGTGGGTGTGTGGGAGGGATGGTTGGGCCTTGAGGGAAGTCATGTACACACCACTGTGTTTGGACTGGATAACCACCGGGAACCTATCCTATCGCTCATGGAGCTCTGCTCAAAGTTTTGTGCCGGCCCGGATTGGAGGGCTGATCTGGGGAGAATGGGTACGTGGGTTATCTATACTGAATCCCTTGGCCCTTCACCTGAAACTATGGCAACCCTGTTAAGTGGCTACGTCCCAACACAGAATGCTTTCGCTGTTAAACAAACAAATTTTTGAAGCAGAGAACTTGTCAAGAATAAGAAGATGCTCCAGGTTACCAAAGAGGAAGGAAATCTAAAATGAGAGTGGATACATGCACAGATATCACTTATTGATGATGTGGTATAGCAAGAAAATTATAGGACCTTAAGAAGCAAATCTACACCAAAAAAAATTAATCAAATGAAATAAAGAAAGACCCGTGGAAAATCTACTGCTGTCCTCCCTGACGTATTACTCTGTGTTCAGTTCAGGCCTCGATGATCTCAAGTCACTTACTCAAAAAGAGAAAAACAGCACCGTGCTGTCCATGGTACAAAACCTGACTATTCTCAGAGTTTCTTTATTCTGTGTGGAACATCTCCTTTGTGTGTGTGTGTGTGTGTGTGTGTGTGTGTGTGTGCACGTGTGTGTGTGTGCACGTGTGTGTGTGTGTGTGTGTGTGGGAGGGCGGGGGCATGCACTAGGGCAAGTGAGGGCATGCTGGCACGTGGGCGTGTCCTGGCTTAGTCACTCAGTCATGTCCGACTCTTTGGAACCCCACGGACTCTAGCCCACCAGGCTCCTCTGTGCATGGAATTCCCCAGGCACGGACACTGTAGTGGGTTGCCATTCCCTTGTCCGGGGGATCTTCCCAACCCAGGGATGGAACCCAGGTCTCCGGCATGGCAGGCAGATGCTTTACCAGCTGAGCCACAAGGGAAGCACGACTGTCTATATCTCAGTTCTCATGGTAGAATTCAGTCAGCGTTTGCGAAGTGAATGGTGAATGCAGAAAGGATCCTGCATTACCCGGCCGCCCCGTCAACCTCTGCTCCCTGAATCGACTGATAGAAGTGAAGATCCAAGCGGGATCAATCCAATGAGAGCTCTATAGACTGATCAGGTGCCCGTTTCTGATTGGCTTCGCAGTGGGCCAGAGGGATGATGGGAATACAAAGTCCTTTTCTGGCTCTGGAGTCACAGCTGGGTTCTCCGCAGTGTCGACGCCTGAGCGCCCTGCAAGCCACAGCAGAGCAGTAAGTGACTACCCTCCGATGAGGACGTCCTTTCCTTGCTTAAGGTAAGCGAGCTAATGGTGAAGGGTAGCGTGTGCCTCTGGATGGCAAGGAGAGTTTTCAATAAAATCATTTCTTTCCCAAGAACGCATTTCAGGGTCTGATTTGGCCTCTCAAGGTAGTTTTACCTGAATCTCATCACATTTTCATCAGTGATGTAGCTGGAATCATTTTAAATGTCTTTAGGGAGCAGACGTCATTCATGAAACACATCGGTTTGGAATTTGCCTTCTTTGCAGGGTGTTTAAAATGCGTATCGAGCACACAGTCGGCATTCGTGTTTGGCTCCTCGGTACGAGAGAGACGCGTGTTCCAAGCGGGCAGAGAGATAGCACTTTGTCCCCCACTGGGCCCTGTCTAGTGTTCCTACGGCTACGAGCCTCACTTGCACCCCGGCTAGCGCAGTGCCCTTGGCCCTGAGTGGCTTGCATGGAAGGGAAGGGAGACCGTGTAAGGTGTGCTCCTGCATTGTCTAAAACGGATCCCTTGATCTCTGGCAGCTTCCACAGGAGTCGTCTTGGAGCGGAGTCAGGATGAGTGCCCCGACCCCACCCAGACTCCTTGACCTGGCGGGAAGGCACTTGCTGAGGGCCGAAGACCTGGACGTTTCTACTCTGGAGAGTGTGCCCACGGAGCTCTTCCCGCCCCTCTTCCTGGAAGCCTTTGACGGATATCGGACTGAGACCCTAAAAGCCATGGTGCAAACCTGGCCCTTTGTCCGCCTGCCTCTGGGGGCCCTGATTGACCTGCCTCATGTGGGGCCCCTACAAGCCGTGCTGGAAGCACTGGATGTTCTGCTTGCCCAGAAGGTTCGATCCAGGTGAGTCGGTCATGGGAACCTGGTCAAATCCTGGCAGTGCCCAGGAAGACGGCTGGGCTGAGAGAACGTAGATGGAACGGGATAGATCGGAGGGTTCTCAAGAGAGCAACGAAGAAGCCTTGGTTGGCTATGAGAAATACCTTCTGGTAGCGGAAGGGTGGCTTAAATGAAGGGGAGCCTTCTAGAATATCCGCTCCCCCCACCCAATCACGCTTAGACTTACTAGAGTGGACGATCAGGCAGGAAAAGAGGGCAAAGGGGGGTGGAGGAAAGTGAGGCAGAGAAGGAAGAGGGCAAGGCAGCTGGTGACCTCAGGAAGATTAAGTTACAGCACAGGTAGGCAGTGTGTTTTCCCAATGGGAGGCTGTGGTCTTGTTTTTTTCGGTTTCTGTTTGTTTGTTTGTTTCTGACGGTGTGGATCGTACTACATCATTACCAATCTCCTTCTTCCTTCTTCTCCCAGGAGGTGCAAACTGCGGGTGCTAGATTTACGAAAGACGGGCCAGAACTTCTGGAGCATGTGGTCTGGAGCCAGCAGTTATGGGTGCTCAGGCTCACGGATGGCAGCAGTGGCTGAGCCCAGGTCAATGACGAGGCAGCCCTCGACTCCACTGAAGGTTTTTCTAGACCTGTGCCTGAAGAAAAGGACCCTGGACAACTTCCTCACCTACTTCCTTCGGTGGGTGGAGCAGAGAAAGTCTTCCATCCACCTATGTTGCAAGAAGCTGAAGATCGTCTCCATGCCAATGGACAAGATCGTGAAGGTCCTGAGCACGGTGCAGCTGGACTGTATCCAGGAGGTGCAAGTGAGTTGCACCTGGAGTCTGTCCACCCTGGCCACACTCGCCCCTTTCCTGGGTGAGATGAGTAACTTGCAGAGACTCCATCTCTCCCACGTCCACGTGTCTGCCTTCAAGAAGCAGGAGCACGATCACGTTGTGCAAATCACCTCCCAGTTCCGGAGGCTGGGCCACCTCCGGGACGTCCATCTGGAGTCTCCTTCCTTCCTTGAAGGCTGCCTGGACCAGATGCTCAGGTGAGTGTGGTAACCTTAAACACAACATTAGAACGTCCAAAGGACCGTCTCTCACGGTGCTCTGTCCTGGGGTGTGGTGTCCCACAACCCCGCAAGTCAAGGGAGGGGGTGAAGCTGATCGAGTGGGGCCCGTGAGGTGGTAGAGAGTATTATCTGGGGGTGTTGGCCTCCCAGAGTCGGTAATTTCCTCCTAACTCGGAGGCATCTATGTTATCATGGTAAACATAGGGAAGCGAACAGGACACTGAAGTGGGGAAACGACATCAGATCAGAGCATCCCTGAAGAGAAGCTCCATGCTCCCCAGGTCGGTGCCCTCAGTGAACCCTGTTGTAAAGGCCCTGTCTGTAAGAGATGGTGTGGTGCTCTACAGTTGGTTCCTGAGGCACGTCTCCCTAGAGCCTGGCCTGGCCAGAGATGTAGGATCTGGGGCTCCACCTGGGGCTGAAGGAAGCCTTACCCGAAACCATTTTTCGATCTCCTTCTCACGCTAATATTCAATAATGTCCACACTCGATGGAGGTGCTCTATGGCTCTCCTCACAGCATGTTCTTGCGATGCCATGATCTTCACTCGTCCTCAGAAGGAAGTGGAGCACGTGGTACTCCGCTCCATAGATGAGGAGAGAGTGTCTTTGAGACACTGTGCAGGGATTCGGTGCCACAGTGAGGCTGAGAGCCCTCAGACTAGAATGAGACGGGGCAAATCGGCATGTTGACCCTCAGTGGATGGTCAGACTCATATCAGTCTTTGTAGCAACCTTTTGTCTATCAGCTGTATGCAACCTGGCACCCGGTTCCCAAGAACTAATTGCTTGGTTTCTCCCCAGGTGCCTGAGGTCCCCCTTGGACAGCCTGTCAATAACCAAGTGCCGGCTTACAGAATCAGACTTGACCCACGTGTCCCAGAGCCCAGACATCAGTCAGCTCAAGAGCCTGGATCTCAGCGGTGTCCCCATGACTGACTTTCGGCCTGAGCTCCTCCAAGTTCTGCTGGAGAAAGTCGCAGCCACCCTCCAGGAAGTGGACTTGGACGCGTGTGGGATCACGGACTCCCAGCTGGAGGCCTTCCTGCCTGCCCTGAGCCGCTGCTCCCAGCTCAGGGCCGTCAGCCTGTGTGGGAACCTCCTGTCCACGGCCGTCCTGGAGAAGCTGCTGCGACACACCGCTGTGCTGCCCTGTTTAAGGCAAGAGCGTTATCCCGCCCCTCAGGAGAGTTACAGACCTCGGGGTGTTCTCCTGGAAGCGAGACTTGCCCGGCTTCGGGCTCAGCTGTTGGAGATTCTCAGAGACTTGGGACGTCCCAGGATCATCTGGATAAGCCTCAGCCCCTGTCCTCGCTGTGGGGAGGATGTATGCCATCACATGGAGCCCATTGTATACAGCTGTCCTGCCCCTGCCTAGGGGGTGGCCTGTATCAGAAGCTTTCTTCTGTGCACCTTGCAACTGAAATCTAGAACGTGGGGACATCGTGAAGGCAACACAGACCCAGGGTTTCGGACATCTGTTCAACGCGAATGGGAAAAGGAACCGCGTTAGTAGGGCGGCAGAGGGCCGTGGCGGTGGCGCAAGATGGCAGGGGGGAATTATAGAGTCTGGGAGGGGATGGGACGTTCATGTACACGTGCTTTTAGCATCTGATATGAACCCGCGTGGGTCCACGTGGGAGACCCACGTGTTAGAGTTACTCCCGGGGAGAAAGTTGTCAGGAAATTGTTGGGAAATCGCGTATGACACCCCTCATTTGTGGAATCCGAAAGGAAATGACCCCAATGAACTTACTTGCAGAAACGGAAGGACTCACGACTTAGAATATGAACTCCTGGTTTGTGTGTGTGTGGGGGGGGTGGGCGGGGGGAGGAGCGGGGCGTGGGTGTGTGGGAGGGATGGTTGGGCCTTGAGGGAAGTCATGTACACACCACTGTGTTTGGACTGGATAACCACCGGGAACCTATCCTATCGCTCATGGAGCTCTGCTCAAAGTTTTGTGCCGGCCCGGATTGGAGGGCTGATCTGGGGAGAATGGGTACGTGGGTTATCTATACTGAATCCCTTGGCCCTTCACCTGAAACTATGGCAACCCTGTTAAGTGGCTACGTCCCAACACAGAATGCTTTCGCTGTTAAACAAACAAATTTTTGAAGCAGAGAACTTGTCAAGAATAAGAAGATGCTCCAGGTTACCAAAGAGGAAGGAAATCTAAAATGAGAGTGGATACATGCACAGATATCACTTATTGATGATGTGGTATAGCAAGAAAATTATAGGACCTTAAGAAGCAAATCTACACCAAAAAAATTAATCAAATGAAATAAAGAAAGACCCGTGGAAAATCTACTGCTGTCCTCCCTGACGTATTACTCTGTGTTCAGTTCAGGCCTCGATGATCTCAAGTCACTTACTCAAAAAGAGAAAAACAGCACCGTGCTGTCCATGGTACAAAACCTGACTATTCTCAGAGTTTCTTTATTCTGTGTGGAACATCTCCTTTGTGTGTGTGTGTGTGTGTGTGTGTGTGTGTGTGTGCACGTGTGTGTGTGTGCACGTGTGTGTGTGTGTGTGTGTGGGAGGGCGGGGGCATGCACTAGGGCAAGTGAGGGCATGCTGGCACGTGGGCGTGTCCTGGCTTAGTCACTCAGTCATGTCCGACTCTTTGGAACCCCATGGACTCTAGCCCACCAGGCTCCTCTGTGCATGGAATTCCCCAGGCACGGACACTGTAGTGGGTTGCCATTCCCTTGTCCGGGGGATCTTCCCAACCCAGGGATGGAACCCAGGTCTCCGGCATGGCAGGCAGATGCTTTACCAGCTGAGCCACAAGGGAAGCACGACTGTCTATATCTCAGTTCTCATGGTAGAATTCAGTCAGCGTTTGCGAAGTGAATGGTGAATGCAGAAAGGATCCTGCATTACCCGGCCGCCCCGTCAACCTCTGCTCCCTGAATCGACTGATAGAAGTGAAGATCCAAGCGGGATCAATCCAATGAGAGCTCTATAGACTGATCAGGTGCCCGTTTCTGATTGGCTTCGCAGTGGGCCAGAGGGATGATGGGAATACAAAGTCCTTTTCTGGCTCTGGAGTCACAGCTGGGTTCTCCGCAGTGTCGACGCCTGAGCGCCCTGCAAGCCACAGCAGAGCAGTAAGTGACTACCCTCCGATGAGGACGTCCTTTCCTTGCTTAAGGTAAGCGAGCTAATGGTGAAGGGTAGCGTGTGCCTCTGGATGGCAAGGAGAGTTTTCAATAAAATCATTTCTTTCCCAAGAACGCATTTCAGGGTCTGATTTGGCCTCTCAAGGTAGTTTTACCTGAATCTCATCACATTTTCATCAGTGATGTAGCTGGAATCATTTTAAATGTCTTTAGGGAGCAGACGTCATTCATGAAACACATCGGTTTGGAATTTGCCTTCTTTGCAGGGTGTTTAAAATGCGTATCGAGCACACAGTCGGCATTCGTGTTTGGCTCCTCGGTACGAGTGAGACGCGTGTTCCAAGCGGGCAGAGAGATAGCACTTTGTCCCCCACTGGGCCCTGTCTAGTGTTCCTACGGCTACGAGCCTCACTTGCACCCCGGCTAGCGCAGTGCCC
This sequence comes from Bos indicus, assembly GCF_029378745.1. Classification (NCBI taxonomy): domain Eukaryota; kingdom Metazoa; phylum Chordata; class Mammalia; order Artiodactyla; family Bovidae; genus Bos; species Bos indicus. The sequence goes on along the minus strand of NC_091775.1, from coordinate 55,211,162 downwards.
TTGGCCCTGAGTGGCTTGCATGGAAGGGAAGGGAGACCGTGTAAGGTGTGCTCCTGCATTGTCTAAAACGGATCCCTTGATCTCTGGCAGCTTCCACAGGAGTCGTCTTGGAGCGGAGTCAGGATGAGTGCCCCGACCCCACCCAGACTCCTTGACCTGGCGGGAAGGCACTTGCTGAGGGCCGAAGACCTGGACGTTTCTACTCTGGAGAGTGTGCCCACGGAGCTCTTCCCGCCCCTCTTCCTGGAAGCCTTTGACGGATATCGGACTGAGACCCTAAAAGCCATGGTGCAAACCTGGCCCTTTGTACGCCTGCCTCTGGGGGCCCTGATTGACCTGCCTCATGTGGGGCCCCTACAAGCCGTGCTGGAAGCACTGGATGTTCTGCTTGCCCAGAAGGTTCGATCCAGGTGAGTCGGTCATGGGAACCTGGTCAAATCCTGGCAGTGCCCAGGAAGACGGCTGGGCTGAGAGAACGTAGATGGAACGGGATAGATCGGAGGGTTCTCAAGAGGGCAACGAAGAAGCCTTGGTTGGCTATGAGAAATACCTTCTGGTAGCGGAAGGGTGGCTTAAATGAAGGGGAGCCTTCTAGAATATCCGCTCCCCCCACCCAATCACGCTTAGACTTACTAGAGTGGACGATCAGGCAGGAAAAGAGGGCAAAGGGGGGTGGAGGAAAGTGAGGCAGAGAAGGAAGAGGGCAAGGCAGCTGGTGACCTCAGGAAGATTAAGTTACAGCACAGGTAGGCAGTGTGTTTTCCCAATGGGAGGCTGTGGTTTTGTTTTTTTCGGTTTCTGTTTGTTTGTTTGTTTCTGACGGTGTGGATCGTACTACATCATTACCAATCTCCTTCTTCCTTCTTCTCCCAGGAGGTGCAAACTGCGGGTGCTAGATTTACGAAAGACGGGCCAGAACTTCTGGAGCATGTGGTCTGGAGCCAGCAGTTATGGGTGCTCAGGCTCACGGATGGCAGCAGTGGCTGAGCCCAGGTCAATGACGAGGCAGCCCTCGACTCCACTGAAGGTTTTTCTAGACCTGTGCCTGAAGAAAAGGACCCTGGACAACTTCCTCACCTACTTCCTTCGGTGGGTGGAGCAGAGAAAGTCTTCCATCCACCTATGTTGCAAGAAGCTGAAGATCGTCTCCATGCCAATGGACAAGATCGTGAAGGTCCTGAGCGCGGTGCAGCTGGACTGTATCCAGGAGGTGCAAGTGAGTTGCACCTGGAGTCTGTCCACCCTGGCCACACTCGCCCCTTTCCTGGGTGAGATGAGTAACTTGCAGAGACTCCATCTCTCCCACGTCCACGTGTCTGCCTTCAAGAAGCAGGAGCACGATCACGTTGTGCAAATCACCTCCCAGTTCCGGAGGCTGGGCCACCTCCGGGACCTCCATCTGGAGTCTCCTTCCTTCCTTGAAGGCTGCCTGGACCAGATGCTCAGGTGAGTGTGGTAACCTTAAACACAACATTAGAACGTCCAAAGGACCGTCTCTCACGGTGCTCTGTCCTGGGGTGTGGTGTCCCACAACCCCGCAAGTCAAGGGAGGGGGTGAAGCTGATCGAGTGGGGCCCGTGAGGTGGTAGAGAGTATTATCTGGGGGTGTTGGCCTCCCAGAGTCGGTAATTTCCTCCTAACTCGGAGGCATCTATGTTATCATGGTAAACATAGGGAAGCGAACAGGACACTGAAGTGGGGAAACGACATCAGATCAGAGCATCCCTGAAGAGAAGCTCCATGCTCCCCAGGTCGGTGCCCTCAGTGAACCCTGTTGTAAAGGCCCTGTCTGTAAGAGATGGTGTGGTGCTCTACAGTTGGTTCCTGAGGCACGTCTCCCTAGAGCCTGGCCTGGCCAGAGATGTAGGATCTGGGGCTCCACCTGGGGCTGAAGGAAGCCTTACCCGAAACCATTTTTCGATCTCCTTCTCACGCTAATATTCGATAATGTCCACACTCGATGGAGGTGCTCTATGGCTCTCCTCACAGCATGTTCTTGCGATGCCATGATCTTCACTCGTCCTCAGAAGGAAGTGGAGCACGTGGTACTCCGCTCCATAGATGAGGAGAGAGTGTCTTTGAGACACTGTGCAGGGATTCGGTGCCACAGTGAGGCTGAGAGCCCTCAGACTAGAATGAGACGGGGCAAATCGGCATGTTGACCCTCAGTGGATGGTCAGACTCATATCAGTCTTTGTAGCAACCTTTTGTCTATCAGCTGTATGCAACCTGGCACCCGGTTCCCAAGAACTAATTGCTTGGTTTCTCCCCAGGTGCCTGAGGTCCCCCTTGGACAGCCTGTCAATAACCAAGTGCCGGCTTACAGAATCAGACTTGACCCACGTGTCCCAGAGCCCAGACATCAGTCAGCTCAAGAGCCTGGATCTCAGCGGTGTCCCCATGACTGACTTTCGGCCTGAGCTCCTCCAAGTTCTGCTGGAGAAAGTCGCAGCCACCCTCCAGGAAGTGGACTTGGACGCGTGTGGGATCACGGACTCCCAGCTGGAGGCCTTCCTGCCTGCCCTGAGCCGCTGCTCCCAGCTCAGGGCCGTCAGCCTGTGTGGGAACCTCCTGTCCACGGCCGTCCTGGAGAAGCTGCTGCGACACACCGCTGTGCTGCCCTGTTTAAGGCAAGAGCGTTATCCCGCCCCTCAGGAGAGTTACAGACCTCGGGGTGTTCTCCTGGAAGCGAGACTTGCCCGGCTTCGGGCTCAGCTGTTGGAGATTCTCAGAGACTTGGGACGTCCCAGGATCATCTGGATAAGCCTCAGCCCCTGTCCTCGCTGTGGGGAGGATGTATGCCATCACATGGAGCCCATTGTATACAGCTGTCCTGCCCCTGCCTAGGGGGTGGCCTGTATCAGAAGCTTTCTTCTGTGCACCTTGCAACTGAAATCTAGAACTTGAGGACTTCATGAAAGGAACACCGACTAAGGTTTTAGACATCTTAATGCGATTTAGAAAATAAAGGGCGATAGTGGAGTTGGTACAGGTTTGCAGGCGGAATGTAGATTCTGGAAGAGGATGGGACTTTCATGGACGTGTGCCTCTAGAATCTGATATGACCTGGGTGGTTACAGGCTGGAGACCCACGTGTTAGATTTTTCCCTGGGGAGATTGTTGTAAAGCAATGGTCAGGAAATATCATAAGACACCCCTTGTATATGGAGTCTACAAAGAAATGATACAAATGAACTTACTTGCAAAACAGTCTCACAGACTTAGAAAACGAACTCATGGGTTGCCTAGGGGAAAGGATGGCAGGGGACTTTAGGAAGTTCATGTACCTACAGCTATGTAGAATGATAACCAATAGGAACTATTGTATAGTACATGGAGCTCTGCTCAGTGTTATGTGCCAGCCTGGATTGAAGGGGGGGTTTGAGGGATACATGTATGTATATGGCTGTGTCCTTTCACTGTTCATCTGAAACTATCACAACATTGTTAATAGGCTATACCCCAATACAAAATGTTTTTGGTGCTAAAAACATAAAAATACAATTCAAAAAAATTAAAAAAAAAAAGAAATTGTTAGGAATAAAGAAATCCTCTTGGTGAGTTAAACAGGAAAGAAATTTAAAATGAGACTGGATAAATGTATAGATGTGACATTTATTTTGTTGTAAAAGAACATAATGTGACATTGTCCAATAAAAAATAATTAACAGAAATAAATAAAGAGACAATCATGGAAAATCAACTGCTGTCCTCCATGATGTATTATTCTGTGTTCAATTTATGACTCCGTTATCTCCAGCTACTGATAAAATTAGGCACACTGTTGTCCGTGATTCAAAACCTTACCATTCCTATAATTTCTTTATTCTGTCTGGGGCATCTCCTGTGTTTGTGTGTGTGTTTGTATATGTGTGTGTGTGTGTGGTTAGTCACCTAGTCATGTTTGGCTCTCTGGAATCCCATGGACTGTAGCCCGCCAGGCTCTTCTATGCATGGGATTCTCCAGGCAAGAATACTGCAGTGGGTAGCCATTCCCTTCTCCAGGGTGTCTTCCTGACTCAGGGATCAAACCTTGGACTCCTGCATTGTGGGCAGATTTTGTACTGTCTGAGCCACCATGTAAGCCTTGTGGGGCAATTCTCACTTCTGTGCTTATTTCTTTGGCTGTTTAGTGCATTAATAACACAAACGGGAACACAAAGTGTATCCATTGACCCACTGGAATGAAGAGCTCTTGGCAGGGCTCTCACTGATGACTCAGGCCATGACCTGGGGCATGGGTATTCTTCATGCTTGTACCAGTGGATGTGTACATTGCAGTCGCTTGCGTTTCTGTATGTTTCACTGCCAAAGGCAAGCTCCTCAGTTCTGCAAGATGTTTTCCACACTGCCAATAAGGTTGAATCTGGTTCCTACCATTCCATGCTTGTCATGGGTGAGTAGTGGTCCTCATGGATATAATCTAGTTGTGGCCAGGCATCCAAATTCCTTTTAGTAAATTGCTAAAAGAGCAAAAACATTTAACGTGCATTTATTATTTCCATACCACATTCCATATATATATACCATTTTGGGTGATTGGTCATATTGGAATAAATTGATAATTCACATTACAATTCCAGTCCTTCCCTAACAGAAAGGTCAAAGATAGCTTGTCTGGATATCAGAATGTTCAAATATACAACAAATATATGTTATGTATTACATATACCTCACAGTTGGCTCTCCCTATCCTCAGCTTTATCGTCCTCAGATTCAACCAACTACATATGATGCAGACTAAATTCACTGTTAAAAATATCCTTGTCTAAGTGACCCTGAGCAGTTCAACCATGGGTTGTTCAAGATTCACCTGTTATACAGACAGGTGAAGAGAGGCTGATTACAGCCTCTGATTACAGAGGCTGAACAGTCTCACTGTCTGCTGTTTGTTGCTTAGAGAACTAGGATAGATTATGGTAAAATTCAGACATTAAGGTTGAAAATCAGGGAAATGATGGTGTAGCTCTAAGTTAAGGCTCAAGGACAGAGATTTAGGGCACCACTTGTATATGTCCTGGAGTTTCAAGGTTCAGGAACCAGAAACTCCAGTATTCATGGCCAAGAAGAGAGAGAGGGAGAGCAATTGCCCTTGTTCCATTCAGGCCCCCAGAGGATAAGACAATGCCCTCCCACACTGGTGAGGGCTGATCTCTTAACTCAGTCTACTGATTCCAATGCTAATCTTCTCTAGGAATTCCCTTGCAGATTCCCTCAGAATGAATGTTTGACCCGAGATCTGGGCATCTCATCTCACAGTGAAGTTGACACATAAATTTAATCCTCACAGTGCGTCTAAACAGAATGAAGCCAAATAAAGTTTCACTGAGAAGCATTCAGAGGCTGCAATTGTTTATTCTGTGGAGGAAGGGGATATAGGGATGAAATATAGCTCTTAGGCAGATCTTTGTTTCCCCCACAATGAATAGAACGATGCACACACAGTTTATGAGATTTTTAGTAGGATCCAGTGAGATATTGCTTGTTGAGGGATTGGCTCTAGAGTTATTTAGAAAGATCTCCTTATCATGAAAGAACTCCATGACTCTTTCCCCTCCCCAATCCATCTTCTCCTTCCTAGTGAATAGCATAAGTCTTTATCCCTCTATTGCTCACAACAGGGAGGAAAGCAAAACCCAGGGACAGAAATTGGACTCACATATTTCAGGGGGTCACCAATGAATCAGGGTTCACCTAGGCTGTTCCAGTAGCCAGTACAGGGAAACTGGGTGTGGGAGGAAATAAGAGAGACTGGATTCATCTTCAGTGATAGACATTCTGAGCCTTAGATCTCCTAGGTCACACGCTGGTAGATCAGGCCAGAGGACAGAAATCAATTTCCTAATCAGGACTGTATACTTTAGAATTTTTAATAACTCTTGCTATCCTGGAGCTTCCCTGGTGGGCCAGTGGGTACAACTCCATGCTCCCAATGCAGGAGGCCCGAGTTCAATCACTGATCAAGGAACTATATCCCATATCCTGCAACTAAGCATTTACCTGCCACAACTAAATAATCCCTCAGGGGCGCAAGGGAGATCAACGATCCTACATGCATGATTAAGACCCAGTGCAGTCCAATAATCAAAATAATAAATATTAAAAAACAATTATGCTGTCCCGTAAATGCCACTTGAGTACAAATCCTTGCACAGTGATGTAATCCTCCAATCTAGCAGATGTCGCCATTCCCTGCGGTGATTGCTGAGGAGCTGAGAATGAAAGAAGCAGCCATCTGTCATGTCTGCCACTGCCTAAGGTGAACAAGGAGACAGGATTTGGCCCCAGAGAGCTGAGGTGCACATGAAAGGAATGGATTTAGTGAGCCCAGAGGCTTGCATCTTTCCATACATACAAAACTAAATTTAACTTGATACCTGACTTTTCTTACCTCACAGTAATCTTTGATATTCAGACTGCCTGCTCCCTTTGTTACAAACTTGTATATAGCCTGACTCTCCTTCCTTCCTCCTTGGAGTAGTTTTCTCAGAGTTTCTGAGATGCTGTCTCCCCAGCTTCGGTCCTAAACATTTCCACCAAATAAAATAACTCTCTGCTTTCAGGTGGTGACTAATGTTTTAGCTGACAGTTTCCATGTAACCCCTGGAACTCAGGTGAATGGGAAAAGGACACTGTGGATTGGGAAAATGTCTTGGAAGAGCATGTAAAATGATAAGAAATACAGAACCTAAAATAGGACAAATGTTTTATTTGGTGAATTTACAGAAGATTTTAGCCAGAAAGGTGGCTTCTCATAAGGGGAGCTAGAGTACATAAGGTCATTTGCTGGAAAAAAATTCAGAAAATATCAAAAGATTACTGCATATTATAAAAATGATACATTTCAAATTAATGCTTTTCATGCTTTTTAAAATTGTTATTTATTTTTATAATTTTATTTTACCTTTTTTTGGTGGGGGGGGGCTCTGCTGGGTCTTCCTTGCTGATCACAGCTTTTCTCTTGTTCTGGTGAGCAGTGGTTACTCTCTAGTTGAAGTGCATTGGTTTCTCATTTTGGTGGCTTCTCTTATTGCAGAGCACGGGCTCCAGTGCATGTGGGCTTCAGTAGTCATGGGTCCCAGTCTCTAGTCGAGTGCTCAGTGTTTGTGGGGCATGGGTTTATTTGCTACACAGCATGTAGGATCTTCCTGGACCAAGGATCCAACCTGTATCCCTTGCACTACCAGGTGAATTCTTAGCCACTGAACTTCCAGGGAAGTTCCTTCTCATGGTTTTTTATGTATGGAAAGAGTCTGGACTTATTGAAGTCATCCATACGATATGCATCTTAACTACTTCAGGAAACCATCCTGTTTTCTCCTTCTTGAATTACGTCAGGGCAGACTATCTTGAGGGAAGGGGAACTGCAGTGGATAATGGCCTTTTGGCTGCAACACCCTTTGTTTACTGAAATGTCAAGTGAAATATTGTCCCCAAGAAAAAGCTTAAGAGAAGATTGGAAGTGGAACTGAGTTGTTGTTCAGTCAGTCAGTTGTGACTGACTCTTTGTGACCCCACGGACTGCAGCACACCAGCCTTCCCTGTCCTTCACTATTTCCCAAAGTGTGCTCAAACTCATGTCCATTGAGTTGGTGATGCCATCCAACCATCTCATCCTTTGTCACCCTCTTCTCCTCCTGCCCTCGATCCATCCCAAAAGACCCCATCAGGGTCTTTTCCCATGAGTTAGCTCTTCCCATCAGGTGGTCAAAATATTGGGGCTTCCATTTCAGCATCAGTCATTCCAATGAACATTCAGGACTTATTTCCTTTGGATTGACTGGTTTGATCTCCTTGCCATCGAAGGGACTCTCAAGGGTCTTCTCCAACACTACAGTTCCAAAGCATCAATTCTTTGGCGCTCAGCCTTCTTTTATGGTCCAACTCTCACATCTGTACATAACTACTGGAAAACCATAGCTTGACTCTATGGAACTTTGTCAGCAAGGTGTGCTTTTTGATATGCTGTCTAGGTTCTTCATAGCTTTTCTTCCAAGGAACAAGCCTCTTTTAATTTCATGACTGCAGTCACCATTCACAATGATTTTGGAGCCCAAGAAAATAAAATCTGTCACTAGTTCCATTTTTTCCCCATCTATTTGCCATGAAGTGATGGGACATAATGCCACAATTGCAGTTTTTTAAGTGTGTTTTATGCCAGCCTTGCCACTCTCTTCTTTCACCTTTATCTAGAGGCTCTTTAGTTCCTATACACTTTCTGCCATTAAGGTGTTATGATCTGCATATCTGAAGTTATTGTTATTTGTCCTAGCAATCTTTATTCCATCTTGACCTTCAACAAGCCTGAAATTTCCCATGATGTACTCTGTGTGTAGATTAAATAAGTAGTATGTCAATATATAGCCTTGACGTACTCCTTTCCCAATTTTGAACCACTCTGTTGTTCCGTGTCTAGTTCTAAATGCTGCTTCTTGACCTGCATTCAGATATCTGAGAAGGCAGGGTAGGTGGTACGGTATTCCTATTTCTTTAAGAATTTTCCACACAGTTTGCTGTGATCCACACAATCAAAGTCTCCCTCATAGTCAATGAAGCATAAGGAGATTTTTAAAAAATTCCCTCAATTTTCCTATGATCCACCGTTTGTTGGCAATTTTATGTCTGGTTCCTCTGCCTTTTCTAAATCCAGCTTATACAACTGCAAGTTCTTGGTATATGTACTGTTGAAGCCTAGCTTGAAGGATTTTGAGAACTAGCTTGCTAACATGTGAAATGAGTGTGATTGAGCAATAGTTCGAACATTCTTTGGCATTGCCTTTCTTTGGGATTGGAAAGAAAACTGACATTCTCCAATCCTGTGGCCGCTGCTGAGTTTTCCAAATTTTCTGGCATATTGAGTGCAGCACTTTAATAGCATCATCTTTTTGGATTTTTAAATAGCTCAGCTGGAATTCCATCACTTCCAGTAGCTTTGCTTTAGTAACACTTCCTAAAGGCCACTTGAATTCACACTCCGGGATGTCTGGCTCTAGGTGAGCCATCACACCATCATGGTTATGGGTCACTAAGACCTTTTTGTACAGTTTCTCTGTGTATTCTTGCCACCTCTTCTTAATATTTTCTGCTTCTGTTAGATTCATACCATTTCTTTCCTTCCCTGTGCCCATCTCTGTATGAAATGTTTCTCTAATTTTCTTATAGAGATTTCTAGTCTTTCCCATTCTCTTGTTTTCCTCTATTTCTTTGCATTGTTCACTTAAGAAGGCTTTCTTTTCTTTCCTTGCTATTCTTTGAAACTCTGCATTCAGATGGGTTTACATTTTCCTTTCCTCTTTGCCTTTTGCTTTTTTTCTTTTCTCAGCTTCCTCAGACAACTACTTTGCCTTTTTGCATTTCTTTTTCTTGGGAATGGTTTTGATCACTGCCTCCTGGTCAATGTTAGGAACACTGAATGAAGGGGTTCTCTGGGCTCAGTACACATTCTATTGCTTAGCTTTAAATCCATCTACTCCTTTCAAGGCAGTTGACAAGGTGGAGGGACAGTGGTTGGGGGTGGAGGTGAGATAAGTGGTTGTCAGAGCCTATGACTGTCTGCACATCCCCCAGATGTGGTAGGGGATGGGGAAGGTTTTCATTAAACACCAATGTTGGTCCTTCTGTGTTTCTGAATGAGTAGATCTGAGGAAAAGCTGAGAATCACTTCTTTTAAAAATTCTCAAGTGATGCTGATGCTGCTGGTCAGGGGACTAGTCATTGGGAACCACTGCAGTAAGTAGAACTACTACACTTTTATTTTATCTGCCTAGTTTTTGGAATAACAGATTCTGAAGAGAAAGCAACATGGTAAATACCTGAACCTCATGCTTGTTCATTCTCCCTTTTATAAGAGAGGAAATTATGACTCCAGTATTTTATTACAAAGCTCACAGTGGTCAGTCGACACACTGGAGGGCGCTGGGACAGCACAGTTTGATATTCAGAAGCACTGACAACAGAACTTCAAGTTCCACCATCAGTAGGCTGTGTGCCTTGGGAGAAGTTACTGCTCTCCATTGAGTCTCTCTCTCACTGTATTGAATGAGTACCATATAATCCCTAACTCATAAAAACGCACTGAGCCAAGTGCATGATGCAGAATAAATTCTCCATAGATGGCAGGGCTGTTGTTTGACCTAAAGGCTGCAAACATAATCAAGACCATAACCAAGGCCACAGTGACTATCAGAACCTGAGGCAGAATCTCACAGGTCAGTCATTCCCTCTGCCAAGGTGTGATGCTTTGATTACAGAAGCCAGCACTTTAAAGGTCACCTTGGGTGTCTCTGCCTGGAGTTCAGCCTATTGGCTGGGACAAGCCTGTCCTCTGGTGGTCAGTTTGACGATTCTTTCCATTGGCTGTGGCTTCATACTCAGGATTTCTTTGATTGGCACTAACTCCATGGAGCAGAGGAGAAAGAAAATCCAGATCAGATTTCCCCATTCAATGACTTTCTTTTTTTTTCTTGAAAAATTTCTGGGGTCTTTAGTTGATCATAGGTATAGGAATGCTCAGAGAATGGTAAACTCTGTTGACTTACAAACCCTTTGGAGCTCCCTGGGAGTTTCCAGTAACTTTCTGGCAGCTCATTTCATGCCCTGGGTCTCTGGTTCTTTATTGGAAAAATAAATTGTTTTTGAGGTTCTTGTGACAATGTAGGTGCCCTGGGTCCCTCCTGAATCTGCCTTTATGTTGTTGTTGTTTTTAAAAATGCTTGATTTGAACTCCCATAGCTATTGGAAAAGAATCTTGGGTAAATGTGGTTTGTGAAACCCAAGATCCCAACTCACACCAGAGGGTCGTCCCCTCCATTGCCCACTGAAGTTATGGGGAAAACAGTATTATTCTCTTCCTGTTACAACACCCCAGCTTCAGGTCAAATTGTCTGGCATTTTTCTCCATGAGAAAGGAACCCCACATTCCCCAGGATCAGGTTGGGTGAGTGAAGGATGACAGAGGAGCAGGGAGATCTGGAGGGCATGGGACCCCACATCAGTGAGCTGCTTTTTAATTAATGCCAAGTGATGCCGTTTAGGAAATTGGGACCAGTGTTGCTACATTTTTCTTTAAATGTTTTTCCACCAAGGGACAGTGCAGAGGAAATTTAGTATAAAACTTTTTTTTTTCTTTGTCTCTGACAACAAACTTTCTTTGTTAAAACATTGTGTGTGGGATATATTTGGGAACCCTATAGCCTCTGATATGAGAAAAGTGTTCAGCAAAGAACTCTTAAAAAAAAAAAAAAACTCTAATATGACCCACAATGACCCTCAAAAAATCAGAAGGGAAAATGCATGTCTTTGTTGTTCTAGACCTGAGACCTACATTGGTTTGTGTGCCTGGTTTTGATGATGTTGGCATTGAAATTGCCTTTGCACCTCCACAATCCTGCTATGCCAGGTATAAAGTTGAAATTTTGAAAGAGGAATTTACCATTAGCTCTTGAATGAGTATGCATATAATTTTACATCAATAGGATTTTGTTGCAAGTGCTATTTGGTACTTGATATTTCTTTTTACTTAATGTTGTAACCATATCAAGTCTAATATGACCTAACAGACTCCTGTCCGTCTCTCCCATCAGAAAGCTTCCATAAGCCTCTTATCCTTATCCATCAGCGGGCAGACAGAATGAAAACCACAATCACAGAAAATTAATCAAACTGATCACAAGGGCCCCAGCCTTCTCTAACTCAATGAAATTATGAGCCATGCTGTGTGGGGCCACCCAAGGCAGATGGGTCATAGTGGAGAGTTTTGATAAAACGTGGTCCACTGGAAAAGGGAATGGCAAACCACTTCAGTATTCCTGCATTGATAACCCCATTAACAGTATGAAAAGACAAAGAAAAAAAAAAATGACACTGAAAGATGATCTCTCCAGGTCAGTAGGTGCCCAAAATGCTACTGGAGAAGAGCAGAAAAAATAATTCCAGAAAGAAAGACAGAGCCAAAGCAAAAACAATGCGCAGTTGTGGATGTGACTGGTGATGGAAGTAAAGTCCAATGCTATAAAGAACAATATTGCATAGGAACATGGAATGTTAGGTCCATGAATCAAGGTAAATTGGAAGTGTTAAAACAGGAGATGACAAGAGTGAACATCGACATTTTAGGAATCAGTGAACTAAAATGTACTGGAATGGGCAAATTTAATGCAGATGACCATTACAGCTACTACTGTGGGCAAGAATACCTTACAAGAAATGGAGTAGTCCTCATAGTCCACAAAAGAGTCTGAAATCCAGTACTTGAGTGCAATCTCAAAAATGACAGAATAATCTCTATTAGTTTCCAACGCAAACCATCTAAGATCACAGTAATTAAAGTCTATGTCCCAACCACTAATGTCAAAGAAGTTGAAGTTGAAAAGTTACATGAAGACCTACAACCTTCTAGAACTAACACCAAAAAAGATGTCTTTTTCATCATAGAGGGCTAAAATGCAAAAGTAGGAAGTCAAGAGATACCCGGAGTAACAGCAACTTTGGCCTTGGAGTACAAAATGAAGCAGGGGAAAGGTTAACAGGGTTTTGCCAAGAGAACACACTGGTCATAGCAAACACCCTTTTCCAACCACACAAGAGACGACTCTACACATGGACATCACCAGATGGTCAATACCGAAATCAGATTGATTATATTCTTTGCAGCCGAAGATGGAGAAGCTCTATACAGTCAGTGAAAACAAGACCAGGAGCTGACTATGGCTCAGATCATGAACTTCTTATTGCCAAATTCAGACTTAAATTGGAGAAAGTATGGAAAACCACTAGACCATTCAGGTATGACCTAAATCAAATCCCTTACGATTATACAGTGAAAGTGACAAATACATTCAAGGGATTACATCTGATAGAGTCCCTGAAGAACTATGGATGGAGGCTTGTGACATTGTACAGGAGGCAGGGATCAAGACCACTCCCAAGAAAAAGAAATGCAAAAAAGCAAAATGGTTGTCTGAGGTGGCCTTAAAAATAGCTGAGAAAATAAGAAGTGAAAAACAAAGGAGAAAAGGAAAGATATAAGCATCTGAATTCAGAGTTCCCAAAGAATAGCAAGGAGAGATAAGAAAGTCTTCCTCAGTGATCAGAGCAAAAAAATAGAGGAAAACAATAGAATGGGAAAGACTAGAGATCTCTTCAAGAAAATTAGAGATACCAAGGGAACATTTCATGTAAAGATGGGCACAATAAAGGACAGAAATGGTATGGACCTAACAGAAGCAGAAGATATTAAGAAGAGGTGGCAAGAATACACAGAAGAACTATACAAAAAATATCTTCAGGACCCAGATAACTACAATGGTATGATCACTCACCTAGAGACAGATACCCTTGAGTGCACACTCAAGTGGGCCTTAGGAAGCGTCACAATGAACAAAGCTAGTGGAGGTGATGGAATTCCAGTTGACCTATTTGAAATCCTAAATGATGATTCTGTGAAGTGCTGCACTCAATTTGCCAGAAAATTTGGAAAACTCAGCAGTGGCCACAGGACTGGAAAAGTTCAGTTTTCCTTCCAATCCCAAAGAAAGGCAATGCCAAAGAATGTTCAAACTGCTGCACAATTGCATTCATCTTACACACTAGCAAAGTAATTCTCAAAATTCTCCAAGCCAGGCTTCAACAGTATGTGAACTGTGAACTTCCAGATGTTCAAGCTAGATTTAGAAAAGGCAGAGGAACCAAAGCTCAAATTGCCAACATCCATTTATCATAGAAAAAGTGAGAGAGTCCCAGAAAAACTACTTCCACTTTATTGACTATGCCAAAGCCTTTGACTGTGTGGATCACAACAAACTGTGGAAAATTCTGAAAGAGATGGGAATAGCAGACCACCTGACCTGCCTCCTGAGAAATCTGTATGCAGGTTAAGAAATAACAGTTAGAACTGGACATGGAACAACAGACTGGTTCCAAATCAGGAAAGGAGTACATCTAGGATGCATATTGTCACCCTGCATTTCACTTCTGTGCAAAGTATGTCATGTGAAGTACTGGGCTGGATGAAGCACAAGCTGGAATCAAGATTGCCAGGAGGAATATCAATAACCTCTGATATTCAGATGACACCACCCTTATGGTAGAAAGTGAAGAAAAACTAAAGATCTCTTGATGAAAGTGAAAGAGGAAAGTGAAAAAGCTGGCTTAAAATTCAGCATTCAAAAAACGAAAATCATGGCATCCGGTTCCACCACTGCTTGGCAAATAGATGGGGAAACAATTGGAACAGCGAAAGACTTTATTTTCTTGGGCCCCAAAATCACTGCAGATGGTGACTGCAGCCGTGAAGTGAAAAGACGCTTGCTCCATGGAGGAAAAGCTGTGACCAATCTATCAGTTCAGTTCAGTTCTGTTCAGTCGCTCAGTCGTGTCTGACTCTTTGCGACCCCATGAACCAACTTATACAGCATATTAAAAAGCAGAGACATTACTTTGCCAACAAAGGTCTGTTTAGTCAAAGCTATGGCTTTTCCCATAGCCAGAAAGCTGAGCACCGAAGAACTGATGCTTTTGAACTGTGGTGTTGGAGAAGATTCTTGAGAGTCCCTTGGACTGCAAGGAGATCCAACAAGTCAATCCTAAAGGCAATCAGTCCTGAGTATTCATTGGAAGGACTGCTGCTGAAGCTGAAGCTCCAATACTTTGACCATCTGACTTGAAGAACTGACTTCCTTGGAAAAGACCCTGATGCTGGGAAAGATTGAAGGCAGAAGGAAAAGGGGACAACAGAGGATGAGATAGTTGGATGGCATCACTGACTCAATGGACATAAGTTTGAGCAAGCTCCGGGAGTTGGTGATGGACAGGAAGCCTGGTGTGCTCCAGTGAAAGTGAAAGTGAAAGTGAAAATCACTCAGTCGTGTCTGACTCTTTGGGATCCCATGGACTATGTCCATGGAATTCTCTAGGCCAGAATACTGGAGTGGGTAGCCTTTCCCTTCTCCAGGTGATCTTCCCAAGCCAGGATTGAACCCAGGTCTCCCAAATTGCAGGCAGATTCTTTACCAGTTGAGCAAGAAGGGAAGCCCCAGAATACTGGGAGCACGTAACCTATTGCTTCTCCAGCAAATATTCCTGACCCAGGAATCCAACCAGGGTCTCCTGCTTGCAGGCAGATTCTTTACCAACTGAGCTATATATTCTTTAATATTCTTTACCTATATATGTATATAAAACTCATCTTTATTTTCATTCTTCTGTAGATAAATATCTAGGCTGTTTCCATTCTTGGCTATTGTAAATAATGCTATGAACATAACGGTGTGTGTATCTTTTTGAATAATAGATTTTTCTGGATATTTGCATAGAAGTGGGATGCTAGACCATATAGCAACTTTATTTTTAGCTTTGGAGGAACCTACATATTGTTTTCCATAATGGCTGTACCAATTTACATCCCATCAACAGTGTAAGAGGCTACAATTTTCATCACATACTCACTAGCATTATTAAGCAGATTTAAATTTCTTTTGATTTATTAGTCGACTGGAGATACTGACTACAAGAGGATGAAAGCAAGCCTTTAGAACAGTGCTCCTTTTGGATCTCACAGAAGCTGTGATCCCATAGAAACATTCCCAGCTTCAGTTCAGTTCAGTCGCTCAGTTGTGTCCGACTCTTTGCGACCCCATGAATCGCAGCACACCAGGCCTCCCTGTCCATCACCAACTCCCAGAGTTCACTCAGACTCACCTCCATCGAGTCAGTGATGCCATCCAGCCATCTCATCCTCTGTCGTCCCCTTCTCCTCCTGCCCCCAATCCCTCCCAGCATCAGAGTCTTTTCCAATGAGTCAACTCTTTGCATCAGGTGGCCAAAGTACTGGAGTTTCAGCTTTAGCATCATTCCTTCCAAAGAAATCCCAGGGCTGATCTCCTTCAGAATGGACTGGTTGGATCTCCTTGCAGTCCAAGGCACTCTCAAGAGTCTTCTCCAACACCACAGTTCAAAAGCATCAAGTCTTCATCACTCAGCTTTCTTTACAGTCCAACTCTTACATCCATACATGACCACAGGAAAAACCATAGCCTTGACTAGACGGACCTTTGTTGGCAAAGTAATGTCTCTGCTTTTCAATATGCTATCTAGGTTGGTCATAACTTTCCTTCCAAGGAATAAGAGTCTTTTATTTTTTATTTTTTTATTTTTATTTATTTATTTTTTTGCCGAGTCCCCACCTACCTCTTCCCTCCGAAGTCAAGAGTCCTTTAATTTCATGGCTTCAGTCACCATCTGCAGTGATTTTGAAGCGCCCCCCCCCAAAAAAAATCTGACACTGTTTCCACTATTTCCCCACCTATTTCCCATGAAGTGATGGGACCAGATGCCATGATCTGAGTTTTCTGAATGTTGAGTTTTAAACCAACTTTTTCACTCTCTTTCACATTCATCAAGAGGCTTTTGAGTTCCTCTTCACTCTCTGCCATAAGGGTGGTGTCATCTGCATATCTGAGGTTATTGATATTTCTCCCCACAATCTTGATTCCAGCTTGTGCTTCTTCCAGCCCAGCATTTCTCATGATGTACTCTGCATATAAGTTAAATAAGCAGGGTGACAGTATACAGCCTTGACGTATTCCTTTTCCTATTTGGAACCAGTCTGTTGTTCCATGTCCAGTTCTAACTGTTGCTTCCTGACCTGCATACAAATTTCTCAAGAGGCAGATCAGGTGGTCTGGTATTCCCATCTCTTTCAGAATATTCCACAGTTTATTGTGATCCACACAGTCAAAGGCTTTGGCATAATCAATAAAGCAGAAATAGATGTTTTTCTGGAATTCTCTTGCTTTTTTGATGATCCAGCGGATGTTGGCAATTTGGTCTCTGGTTCCTCTGCCTTTCCTAAAACCAGCTTGAACAACTGGAAGTTCATGGTTCACGTATTGCTGAAGCCTGGCTTGGAGAATTTTGAGCATTCCTTTTCTAGCGTGTGAGATGAGTGCAATTGTGCAGTAGTTTGAGCATTCTTCGGCATTGCCTTTCTTTGGGATTGGAATGAAAACTGACCTTTTCCAGTCCTGTGGCCACTGCTGAGTTTTCCAAATTTGCTGGCATATTGAGTGCAGCACTTTCACAACATCATCTATTCCCAGCTTAGACTTCTCAATTTCCAAATTTCCAGGAACATCACACAAAATCTCTCTGATTGTCATTTCCAACATTTAGGTTTCCTGGCAATTTGGCGGAGGAGGAGGGGGGAATGTTCTGATCCTGTCAACTACTTATTCTCTTCACTGAAATGGGCAATTTCTTCTACTTGGCAGTGACCTTGAATCAACAGCTTACACATAGGGAAAATATGAGTAAAGTTCAGATTTCCTCTTAAGGTTATCTGAAGGAATGAATAAAAAGTGCCTGCATGATTGTTCACCCAGTTTCTGTTCAATAACAGAGATGTTCATGCTTATTGTTGTTACTAATCTCAATCTAATTGCAAGTTATTAATAAAAGGGATTGATGGCCAGGGATTTAAATGTCACTTGAGTAGAATCCAATTTAATCTTCTTTTTTAATAGTTAAATCTGAAAAAGTTTTATTTTTTTTAATTTTTTTAAAATTGTAGTATGTAAAGGCCATTTATATACATGAGAGAAATATGGTGGAAGCCATCTTCCCGAAAGTGACCAAGACTGAGAACTACCTGCAGAGTGTCTTCACCTTGGTGGCCACAGGTGTATAAGAATAATTTTGGCATCAAATAACTAGGTGAGTGAGAGGCACTGAAAATTCTTAAAGGTGGACAAAGGGGCTCCCTTTATGTATGGCCATAGACTTCAAAGAAATCCTTGTATGATGCAGCGCAAAGTGGGAATTATACATGAATGTGGTAGAACATTAAACACCAATAAGTGTTTCCATATTTAGTGCAGAAAAGGTGTTGGCATTTATGACAAGAAAAGCAGTATTTTATTTCTGTGCCTAATGGTGTCACTTTGATCAGAATCTGTGCTGAACATGGCTAGTTATGAGTAAAACGGTAATGATCTAAATGCACTAGGAAAAATGCTAATGAAATTATGGTTTGTTTGGCTTCTTCTCCAATGTTCTCACCTGGAGAAACCCGTGGATAGGGGAGCCTGGTGGGCCACAGTCCATGGAGTTGCAAAGAGTTGATCACGGCCGAAGTGACTTGGCGCACAAACGCATGCGCTCCTGAAAAATGTGGGGAATTTGCCGTCTGAAAAGTGTCCTCAGTGAGAAAAATAAATAAATAAATAGGTAAACAAACCTCAGCTGGTAGCGCTTGCCCCTGGATGACAGGGTTATTTGGAGCTGAACAAGGTTTATTTCTTCTCTGGCTCCAAGTTCCCAAAGAACCCAGAGTGCCCACCTTCACTGCCTCTGAGTCTGGGAAATATCTGATTCCAGTATTCACATGCCTTCCTCTTCTCACACCTTAGATTTAATCTTTTCTTGCAGTTGGTTGTTCTGATCTCAACTTTTTGGGAAAAAATGCCGTCTATGATGACAGTGTCTCCTCTGAGCCACTCTCTTTTTACTGTATTTCTTCAGTTTATTTTATTTATTTATTCTTATTGCCCTGGGTCATCACTGCTGCGGGGGCCTTTCTCTACCTATATCGAGAGGGGGCTACTTTCTAGTTGCTGTGCATGGCCTTCTCATTGCGGTAGCTTCTCTTTTGTGGAGCACAGGCTTAACAGTTGTGGCGTGTAGACTTAGTTGCCCTGTGTCATATGGTATCTTCCCCAACCAGGGATCAAACCTGTGTCTCCTGCATTGGCGGTCAGATTCTTCACCACTGAGCCACAGGGAAACCCTATTTTGCTATCTTAATATCACCCAGAACAATGTTTTTAAATTTCCCTGTTTAAAAAAAAAATAAATAAATAAAAAATAAACCTCTATTTTACATTGCTGCTATCATTCACATTATCCCTTTAGGAATGCCCAGCTCCAAACTGTCCAGAACCACTCGTATTCTCACTGAAATTCCAGCCTGTCCACCTTCAGAGAAAGCTTGACTTAGGGCTGGAAAAACCACCACATCCCCAAAGCTCCTCCCTGGCTTCCTGAATGGGCACACAACCTCCTGTGTTTCCTACATAACTCCTCAGTGAAAAGCTGATATAGGGATGAGTGTATTTTGTTTTCTTTCATAACACACCACTGTTTTCATGAGACTGTTTTAATCATGGACATATTGCTAATGTTGATTTGACCGAAGTTCCCCCAACAAAATGATTCTGTCAACTTTTTTTCTTGTCCAGTGGTGGGGACCAATAATCCTTTTCCTGTCTGACCCTCAAAAATACAACTGTCCATATTGGTAGAATTCAGTCAGTTTTAGGGAAGTGACTGTGAATAGGTCCTGGATCACCCAGCCACACCATCATTCTTTTTGTTTCCTGACTGTGTATATATTTCAATCAACTACTCTAAAGAAATATGATAATCCAATCAGGATCAATCCAACAGGTCTTCTATAGTTAAATCAGTCCCTTTCTGATTGGATTAGCAGTGGGACAGAGGAATTATGGGACAAGAAAGGTGTATAAATATCTGAAGCACTGGAAAAGAGAGGCAGAATCTTCCTGCTCTGGAGACACCAGATGAGTTCTTCACAGCGTCTGAGGTCTGAGCACCCTGCCAGCAACATCAGACCAGTAAGTTACCTCCATCATATAAGAATAACCATTCCTTCCCCATGGTTAGCTAATCTTGAAGAGTGACTTGTAGTTCTGGGTGGCAGGGAGAGTTTTCAAAAAATAATTTCTTTATGATGAACCCATTTCAGGTTTTAGTTTTGCCTCTCAGTGTAGTTTTGCCTGAATCTCAAAACATTTTGATTAGTACTTTAGCTGGTATCATTTTTAAATGTCTTTACCCAGCAGATATTTAAACTATCTGTTTGGAGTTTTGTTTCATGAAATTTCAAATACATATTTTTTACATAAATGGCATTTGTGTTAAGGATAACTGAGGATGGAGGCTGTGTGGGTACACATGACCTTCCTCTTCCCATAGACTTAGGGCTACAAGTGGTGGTCTGACAT
Source organism: Bos indicus (assembly GCF_029378745.1). Taxonomy (NCBI): domain Eukaryota; kingdom Metazoa; phylum Chordata; class Mammalia; order Artiodactyla; family Bovidae; genus Bos; species Bos indicus. The sequence goes on along the minus strand of NC_091775.1, from coordinate 55,191,144 downwards.
ATTCCACTCATAAAGACTGGAGTGAGCTTTCAGGCTCCTAGCTTCACACTTCTAGCTGGGACATGAATTAAGCAAAGCACTGGATTGAATTGAAATGGCTAGTGGTTGCCTTTCCTCCTTACTGGTCTTGTGAGAAGCTTGTTTTGAATTGAATAGGGAAAGAGTTATAACTTGGTGCCCGTTGAGGCCTGAATGTCTTATGGTCTAACTGAGGCACTCTCACCCCTGCCAGAGCTGGGACCTCAGTCCTGAGTAGATTTCTCTGAAGGGTTGGGGGATTGTCTTAGATGTGTTCCTCTTTGGCTTGACATGGATGCTTTATTTGTTGGCAGTTTCCACAAGATTCTTTTTGAAGCAGAGCCAGGATGAGTGTCCCGACCCCACCCAGACTCTTGGACCTGGCTGGAATGCACCTGATCAAGGAAGATGCCTTGGTCTGTTCTGCTCTGGAGTTTTTGCCCACAGAGCTCTTCCCACCCCTCTTCATGGACGCCTTCCGTGGGAGACACATCAAGACCCTAAAGGCCATGGTGCAAGCCTGGCCCTTTGTCTGCCTGCCTCTGGGGGGCCTCATTGACCTGCCTCATGTGGGGCCCCTACAAGCAGTGCTGGAAGCACTTGATGTCCTGCTTGCCCAGAAGGTTCGTTCCAGGTGAGTCAGATCTAGATAGCTTGATAGGGTTCTGGGCATCCTGGAAGAGACATCTGGGCTGGGCTAAGTGGATGGCCAATGGATGGGCCAGAGGGTTCTGAGGATGGCAATGAAGAAGCTCAGAGGCCTTGGCTCACTATGGAAAATACTTTACTGATGTGTAAATGTGCCTACCATGCAAGGGAGATTGAAAGAACATGCCCCATCTCCTTCCTATGATGCTTAATCCCACTAGAAGTGGAGAACTAGAAAGGAGAAAGGGAGTTGGAGGAAAGAGAGGCAGAAGAAGGCAAGGCAGCAGGTGATGAGATATGTGAAATAAAAGCACGGGTGGGCAGTCATTTGTCAAATTCTGAGACTGTGGTTGCATTCTGTGTGGATTTTAATGCATCCCTGTTAATCTCCTGTCCTTATAGGAGGTGCAAACTGCGGGTGCTAGATTTGCGGAATACTGGCCAGAGCTTCTGGAGCATGTGGTCTGGAGCCAGCACCCATGGGTTCTCAAGATTAGGAATGGCACCAGTGGCTGAGCAGAGCTCAAAGACCCATCAGCCCTTGGCTCCCCTGAAGATATACATAGAGCTTTGCCTAAAGAAAATGACCCTGGATAACTTCCTTACCTACCTTCTCAGGTGGATGGAGCAGAGAAAAGCTTCCATTCACCTCTGCTGTAAGAAGCTGACCATCTTTGCAATGCCTGTGGAAAATATCACGAAGGTCCTGAATATGGTGCAGCTGGACTGTATCCAGGAGGTGCAAGTGAATTGGATTTGGCATCTGTCCACCCTGGCCAAGTTTGCTCCTCTCCTGGGTCAGATGAGCAACGTGCAGAGACTCCTTCTCTCCCGCAGTCACGTGTCTGCTCTTGAGAAACAGGAGCAGCAGGAGCAAGTTGTCCAATTTACCTCTCAGTTTCTCAAGCTGCACCATCTCCAGGATCTCTATCTAGACTCTCCCTCCTTCCTTGAAGGTTGCCTGGACCAGATGCTCAGGTGAGTGTGGAACATTGGCTGGGTAACAGTGAACACATCACTGGCATGTGAAGCACACAGGGTCCCTAGCTGCTCTATCCTGAGCCATGGTATCACTTCACCACCGAAATCAAGGTAGAAAAACAAACACAGACACCGTACTAGAAAGCTGTGTATGGTGTGGCTTGGACCCAGTGAGGGCAGATTCTTTCTTAAGGAGGGAAATCTATGTAACATGACTTAGGAAAATAGGCAAGTGAAAGGAGATCAAAGAAGGGAAGCCACCTATAATCAGAGCAATTTTAAAGAGATGGTCTGGGGAATTACCTGCCAGTCCAATGGTTAGAATTCTGCTCTTTCAGGGCTGAATGCCCAGGTTTGATCCCTGGCGGGAAAAGTAAGATTGCACAAGCCGCACATGTGATATGGCCAGCAAAAAAAAAAAAAAGGAAAAGAACGTGAGGGACAGAGGGAGACAGAGACAGAAAGAAAAACTGCTCTCACAGGCGGATTCATGTTGATGTACGGCAAAACCAATACAGTATTGTAATTAGCCTCTAATTAAAATAAATAAATCTAAATTAAAAAAAAAAAAAAAAAAAACTTTGTGCTCTCCAAGTTTCTGAACTTGTCTCAAATTACCAGGCCCTAAATGTTGCCTTTTCCAGATAAGTTAGTAAATATTTAAGAAATGCGTGATTCTGAGACAATAGTAGTGAAGTATGACCAGAGAACATACAAACCACAGATGGTTTGCAGGTGATGCAGAGATGAATTGTCAGGTTTAAAAGGAGACTGATCATTCTGAGTACTGACCTTCAGGAGACAGTTAGTAGGACCCTGTCTTTGGGCCGATCACCTTCCCAAAACAGCTGCCTCTCCTGGGTTTCTCAGACTTCATCACTTTTTTTCTCCCCAGATGCCTGATGACCCCCTTGGACCACCTAGCAATAACTAACTGCCGGCTTACAGAATCAGACCTGACCCATCTGTCCCAGTGCCCGAACATCCATCAGCTCAAAGGCCTGGATCTGAGTGGGGTTACCATGACTGACTTTAGTCCTAAGATCCTCTGCATTCTTCTGGAGCAAGTTGCAGCCACTCTCCAGGAACTGAACTTAGAGCAGTGTGGGATCACAGAGTCCCGACTTGAGTCCATCCTGCCTGTCCTGAGCTGCTGTTCCCAGCTCAGGACCTTCAGTCTGTGTGGGAATGTCCTCTCTATGGCCATCATGGAGAAGCTGCTGAGTCACACCACTGGGCTGTTCTACTTAAGTGATGAGTTTTACCCTGCCCCTCAGGAGAGTTACAGCCCTCATGGAGCCCTCCACCTGGGCCGACTGGCCAAACTTCGGGATAAACTCATTGAGATTATGCGGGATTTAGGACGTCCAAGGGCCATCTGGCTTAGCTCCAGCCCATGTCCTCGCTGGAGCAATAAGACATTCTATCCTGAGGAGCCCTTTCTGTATCAATGTTACATGTCTGCCTAGTTGGATGCACCTGCCAAAGCTTTCTTCTGGGCATTTGGAAACTAAAACATGGGGAATAGATGCATCATAAAAGGAAAACTGATCCATGGTTTCAGACATCAGCTCAGTATGAATGGGAAAAGTTAAGATGATACAGTGGAGATGCAGGATTTCAAGGAGAAATGTAGACTCTGAGAGGTGTTGGGACCTTCAGAGACTTGGGTTTATAGCATCACAAAGATGAATCTAATTTTCTGGATGGAAATTTTGTATGCATATGTGGCATTATTTTTGAGTGGAGATTGTAAATAAATGGTCACAAATAAAGAAACCTTTGTACTTGTACCTGGTGCCCTTCTTGATATATTATTGTGTTTTGTCTGTTTTCACCTCAGGAATCTCCAGTTACTCACGACAGAAAACACACAGAATTTGTATGATCAGAAACCCCACTATCCCCACTAGTTCGCTATTCCGTTGAGAACATGTTACCTTCTTACTTACTTCTGTAGCTGTTCACTCGGTTACTTCACACAAGGGCAACACGCTCAGTGGCCACTGAATCACTGGAGTGAAGATCTCTAGACAGGGTACTCTGTGCTGACTCACCGTGACCCTCGATGTGAGCTGTCCTCATGGTTCTCCTGGTGGGTCCGTAGGTCTCAGTTCCTGGCCTTTCTGTGCTGGGAAAGGAGTTTAATACAAGTCGGGATCCTCCATTCTGGAAGACGTCACCCACGTTGCAGATGAACCAGAGGCCCTGTCCTCACCAATCCACGCTTGTCATGCATGTGTAGTTGTCCTTGAATTAAAGTAGTTGTGACCAGCAAAGATACACAGTTTTCTTTGCTGTTGTTTAGTCGCTAAGTCACACCTGACTGTTTGCGACCCTATGGACCGTAGTCCACCAGGCTCCACTGGGATTCCCTAGGCAAGAATATGGAGTGAGTTGCCATATCCTTCTCTAGGGGATCTTTCTGACCCAGGGATTGAACCCACATCTCCTGCATCAGGAGGAGGATTCTTTACCACTGAGTCATCAATACTATAATCATACAGGCATATGACATGGTTTTACTATTTCTAAACCACATTAAGAGATTGTATTCTTTTGTGGGAGTAGGTCATGTCATCGAGAGATTGACATACCTGTAACACCTACTATCTCTTCCTATCTGGGAAGACTAGTAACATGTTTTATCAACATATCAGCCTGCTCTCCAAAATAATTCTTATATAGATCTTATAGTCAATTCTCTCTGTCCTCAGTTCCACATCCTCAGATTTAATCACCTGCAGATGGGGTAGTATTACATTTACTGTAGAAAAATGTCCACAAGGAAGAGGATCTGAGCAGTTCAAAGTCATGTTGGTCAAGAGTGATCTGTATATGTAGTATGTATTAGAAGGGATTATTGTGGGAATGGGTTCAAAGGGGCTACAGAGATGGAGAAGTCCCATGGTCTACTCTAAGTGAGAAAACCAGCAAATCCAGTTTTCTATCTCAGGCCAGTGCTTAGGGCTGAAAACTGGGGGAGCTGGTGATGTAACTCCAAGTGTGAAGCTAAAGGCCTGAGAACCAGGGAAACACTTGTGTAAGTCCTGGAGTTTCAAGTCTCAAGATCCAGAAGCTGCTATGTTCATGGACAAGAAGAGGGAGAGAAGATGGTATCTTGTTCCATTCAGGCCCTCAGGAATTGAATGAAGCCCAGCCACATTGGTGAGGGCACATTTCGTCAGTCACTTGATGGGTTTAAATGCTACTCTCTTCCTGAAACACCATCTCAGAAACACCCACCCTTAAAGTCACATAAATGTAACCAACACAAAGACCATAAAAAAGGTGCACCCAAACGAAGGCCCTGCTGAGGATTCAAGGGCTTGTATTGTTGGCTCTGGGGATGGTGTGGATATTGGACTGAGGGATCTTAGGCAAGAGGCTCTGATTTCCATAAAATGGAAGTAATGATGCACCCACAGTGTATGGGGTTCCTGTAAATCAAGGAGATGAAACATGTTGAGGCCTTGGTACTGGAGCTGGCATACAGTCGGAGCTCAACAAAAGAGTCATTTCCTTCTTTTCCCTTTCTAGCAGACACCCCCAGGATTCTTCATTCCTCAAGCTTACTCTATATTTCTATGACAGAAAAGAATGAAGGAGGGCTCAGCATTTACATGAGGCCTTGAATGAATAAGAATTCCCCCAAGCTGCCCTAGTAGCCAGCACAGGGAGGGTCAGGAGGAGGTCATAGGAAAGAGTCCATTCCTCTCTAGTGATACACATTCTGAGCTTCGGACTCCTAGGCCACCTGCTGGGAGATCAGACCAGGTGCCATGAACTAATATTGCAAGCAGGTCTGTCGGGTTCAGCATCCTGTATACATCTGCTGCAATGTAAATGCTCATTTAATATACATATTTGTGCTGTGATTGATATAAATATAGAAGATAAACGTTGTCTTTTAAAATTATGAAGAAAATTTAGTGCTTTGAAAGAATGCATGTGGATATTTTTAAAAAGTACTTAACTTGATTTGGAATCTCAAAGTAAAAATACCTTTAAAACTGATTTTGAAGATCATTCAAACTAATAATTTCTTCTTAAAAATATTTAGAATAAGAAAATTTCAGAACTGGATTACAATTGTAAATTTTAAAGTAGACTTTCTACTGAAGAGCAGTTTTGTGTTCAGAGTAAAATAGAGGATACGGTACAGAGCATTTCCACTTAAATCCTCCCTCCACATGCATTGACCCCCAGCTATCAACAGTCTCCATTTGATTTGATTAGAATATTTGTTATAATTGATGAACCTACATTGACATAACATCGTCACCCAAAGTAGAGAGTTTACATGGAGTTTCCCCCTTAATGTTGTGTGTTCTATGACTTCTATCAAGTATATAATAACACTGCAGAATCACACAAAGTATTTGCTTTGCCTATTTATCCCTCCTCCATCTCAATCTCTGGGGAAAAAAAATCTGATTATTTCACTCTTCTGTGATTTTGCCTTTTGCAAAAATGTCCTGTATTTTGACTCACTTTATGTAGGCTTCTCAGATTGATTCTTTCACTTAGTAATAGACATTGTGATTTCCTCCATTATTTTTCATGGCTTGACACCATTTCATTGTCAGTATACATCACAGTTCAGTGGTTTTTTCACATACTAAAGGACAGCTTGGTTCCTTTCAAGTTCTGGCAAAGATGAGTAAAGCTGCTATAAGCCTCCATGTGCATATGTTCGCCTGGAAAGAATGTTTCAACTCATCTGAATGGAGCAAAATTGCTGGATTGTAAGATACTAATATGTATTAAAATTATTTTTTTTCTTAGCAAACTCCCAAGTTAGACAGATATTGTCCAATAAATGGTAGGGAACCATGCTCCTGTGGCCCATAACTGATCATGGAGAAAGGCAAGTAAATGGTTATAAATGCATGGTCCCTGGAAAACTTTACAGCATCAGACTTTACTTCCATCACCAGTCACATCCACAACTGTGTGTTGTTTTTGCTTTGGCTCCATCTCTTCTTTCTGGAGTTATTTCTCCACTCTTCTCCCATAGCATATTGGGCACCTACCGACCTCAGGATTCAGTGTCCTATCTTTTTGCCTTTTCATACTGTTCTTGGGGTTCTCAAGGCAAGAATACTGAAGTGGTTTACCATTCTCTTGTCCATTGGACCACGTTTTGTCAGAACTCTCCACTACGACCCATCTGTCTTGGGTGGCCCTACATGGCATGGCTCATAGTTTCACTGAGTTAGACAACACTGTGGTCCTTGTGATCAGTTTAATTAGTTTTCTGTGATTGTGGTTTTCATTCTGTCTGCCCCTCTAATATGGATAAGAGGCTTATGGAAGCTCAGTGCCCCTGACCCTGCATCAAGCCACCGCCGACCCACGCCTCTGCCAGAGATTCCTAGACACTCAAAGGCAAGACTGGGTCAGCCAACTTGGAGAAAATCAATGCTAACCAGCTGCTGATAACAGAAATATAAACATGCAGAAGAAATAACTTTTCTGGTCAATATATATGTCCATGAAAAAGGCTTATGAACAAAAACCCTATTTGTTTTCCATGTATTTCTTAATTTTCCCAAACAATAAGAAAAAAAACAACAACATTCTAGTACTACAGATAGAATAAGCTACTCCCCTGAACTTTCTCCTCATAAGTGTGTGTGTGTACAAGTACATATATGTATATGTGTGTGTGTGTGTATATATATATATATATAATTATGCCATGAAAAGAAGGATATCCTACCATATTCCACAAAACAGGATGTGTTTTGAGGGCATTATGTTCAGTGAAATATGTCAGAGAAAGATAAACACTGTATATTCTCATTTTCTTGTGAAATCTAAATAACTGAACTTCTTTTTTTCTTTCTTCATGCAAGTTTCTTAAACTCTCTTTAATTCTCCAATTCACTGTATGTTTACTTTTTTTAACATTTTAGTGTATTTTTTTAAAATACAAATTTATTTATTTTAATTGGAGGCTAATTACTTTACAATATTATTTTGGTTTTGCCATACACTGACATGAATCCGCCATGGGTGTACATGTGTTCCCCATCCTGAACCCCCCTCTTACCTCCCTCCCTATCCCATCCCTCTGGGTCATCCCAGTGCACCAGCTCCAAGCATCCTGTATCCTGCATCAAACCTGGACTGGCGATTTGTTTCACATATGATATTATACATATTTCAATGCCATTCTCCCAAATCATCCCACCCTTGCACTCTCCCACAGAGTCCAAAAGACTGTTCTATACATCAGTGTCTCTTTTGCTGTCTTGTATACAGGGTTATAGTTACCATCTTTCTAAATTCCATATATATGCATTAGTATACTGTATTGGTGTTTTTCTTTCTGGCTTACTTCACTCTGTATAATAGGCTCCGGTTTCATCCACCTCATTAAAACTGATTCAAATGTATTCTTTTTAATGGCTGAGTAATACTTCATTGTGTATATGTACTACAGCTTTCTTATCCATTCATCTGCTGATGGACATCTAGCTACTATGTCCTGGCTATTATAAACAGTGCTGCGACGAACATTGGGGTACATGTGTCTCTTTCAATTCTGGTTTCCTCAGTGTGTATGCCCAGCAGTGGGATTGCTGGGTCATATGGAAATTCTATTTCCAGTTTTTTAAGGAATCTCCACACTGTTTTCCATAGTGGCTGTACTAGTTTGCATTCCCACCAGCAGTGTTAAGAGGGTTCCCTTTTCTCCACACCCTCTCCAGCATCTATTGCTTGTAGACTTTTGGATAGCAGCCATTCTGACTGGCGTGAAATGGTACCTCATTGTGGTTTTGATTTGCATTTCTCTGATAATGAGTGATGTTGAGCATCTTTTCATGTGTTTGTTATCCATCTGTATGTTTTCTTTGGAGAAATGTCTGTTTAGTTCTTTGGCCCATTTTTTGACTGGGTCGTTTATTTTTCTGGAATTGAGCTGCAGGAGTTGCTTGTATATTTTTGAGATTAGTTCTTTGTCAGTTGCTTCATTTGCTATTATTTTCTCCCATTCTCAAGGCTGTCTTTTAATCTTGCTTAAAGTTTCCTTTGTTGTGCAGAAGCTTTTAATTTTTAATTAGGTCCCATTTGTTTATTTTTGCTTTTATTTCCAATATTCTGGGAGGTGGGTCATAGAGGATCCTGCTGTGATTTATGTCAGAGACTGTTTTGCCTATGTTCTCCTCTAGGAGTTTTATCGTTTCTGGTCTTACGTTTAGACCTTTAATCCATTTTGAGTTTATTTTTGTGTATGGTGTTAGAAAGTGTTCTAGTTTCCTTCTTTTACAAGTGGTTGACCAGTTTTCCCAGCACCACTTGTTAAAGATATTGTCTTTTCTCCATTGTATATTCTTGCCTCCTTTGTCAAAGATAAGGTGTCCATAGGTGTGTGGGTTTATCTCTGGGCTTTCTATTTTGTTCCATTGATCTATATTTCTGTCTTTGTGCCAGTACCATACTGTCTTGATGACTGTGGCTTTGTAGTAGAGCCTGACGTCAGGCAGGTTGATTCCTCCAGTTCTATTCTTCTTTCTCAAGATTGCTTTTCTGAAAGGATGATACCTTTATTTTCAACACTGGTCATGAGAAAGAATCTGATAATAGAGAATATTCAATAAAATACAAAAAGTTGAACAGAAACACAATAAAAATTCCAAAGAACTTTGCTATCACCAGCACTTTTATCATAATGATAACCCTCTGGACATTTCAGCTGCTGATTAAGATGATCACAAATATGAATTATGATATTCTGTTACTAGGCCAGTTTAATTTTCCTTAGAGTAAGCAAGAAAAACCAGAAGATTCTGAGATTTGAAGAGAAGATACTTGCTTCTTGGATGGAAAGCTATGAGAAATCTAGACAGCATGTTAAAAGGCAGGGACATCGCTTTGCTGAAAAAGGTCTGTATATTCAAAGCTATGGTTTTCCCAGTAGCCACGTATGGATGTGACAGTTGGACTATAAAAAAAGTTGAGCACTGAAGAATTGATGCTTTTCAATTGTGGTGCTGGAGAAGACTCTTGAAAGTCCCTCAGACAACAAGGAGATAATCAATCCTAAAGGAAATCAATCCTGACTATTCATTGGAAGGATTGATGCTGAAGCTGAAGCTGAGGCTCCAATACTTTGGCCACCTGATGAGAACAGCCGACTCATTGGAAAAGACCCTGATGCTGGGAAAGACTGAAGGCAAAAGGAGAAGAGAGTGGCAGAGAATGAGATGGTTAGATAGCATCACAGACTCAATGGACATGAACTTGAGCAAACTCAGGGAGATAGTGGAGGGCTGGGTAGCCTGTTGTGCATGCTGAAGTCTATGGGGTCACAAAGAGCAGGACAGGACTTAGTGACTGAACAACTTCAAAGATCAAATGCTCTGTGGAGCAAACTTTCTAGAAGGAAACACTCTCAAAGACAACACTGTATCCTCTGAGCCACTCTCTTTTACTTTCCTAATATCACCCAGAATAACTTCTTTAAATCTACCTCTTTCGTAAAAGAGAAAAAAAACCCAAAACTCTATTTTACATTGTGGATCATTCATGTGGACCTTCTATGAATGCCCAGATCCAACCCAGCCAGACCCACTCTTACTTCTCACTGTAATTTTGACCTGTCTACCTTCAGAGAAGGCTTGGCTTAAGGCTAGGAAACCAACCCCCAACCCCCTAAAGGTCTTTCATGCTGCCTAAATAGCCTCACAACCTCCTATGCTTCCCACATAACACCTGAGTGACATTTTTATCAGAGACCTCTGTATTTTGTTTCTTTTGTGAACAACATGACTGTTTTCATAAAGCTGTGTTCATTCAGGGACATTTTTATAATTTTTATATGGCAAAAGTTCCCCCAGCAATGATACTTTCCACTTTGGTTTTTTCTGTCCAATGTTAGAAATCAATAATTTACTTTTTTGTTCATATTCAGGAAGTAACTGTCCATATGACTGGATCTTCACTTTTCTCCAGATTGGTTGATTGAATCAGATATACCTGCAGGGTGCAAAAAAAAAAAAGATGGAGGGGGAATCAAGTGGCTTAAAGCTCAACATTCAGAAAACGAAGATCATGGCATCCGGTCCCACCACTTCATGGGAAATAGATGGGGAAACAGTGGAAACAGTGTCAGATTTTATTTTTCTGGGCTCCAAAATCACTGAAGATGGTGACTGCAGCTATGAAATTAAAAGACGCTTACTCCTTGGAAGGAAAATTATGATCAACCTAGATAGCATATTCAAAAGCAGAGACATTACTTTGCCAACAAAGGTCCGTCTAGTCAAGGCTATGGTTTTTCCTGTGGTCATGTGTGGATGTGAGAGTTGGACTGTGAAGAAAGCTGAGGGCCGAAGAATTGATGCTTTTGAACTGTGGTGTTGGAGAACACTCTTGAGAGTCCCTTGGACTGCAAGGAGATCCAACCGTCCATTCTAAAGGAGATCAGCCCTGGGTGTTCATTGGAAGGACTGATGTTAAAGCTTAAACTCCAGTACTTTGGCCACCTCATGTGAAGAGTTGACTCATTGGAAAAGACTCTGATGCTTGGAGGGATTGAGGGCAGGAGGAGAAGGGGATGACAGAGGATGAGGGCAGGAGGAGAAGGGGATGACAGAGGATGAGATGGCTGGATGGCATCACCAACCTGATGGACATGAGTTTGAGTGAACTCCAGGAGTTGTTGATGGACAGGGAGGCCTGGCGTGCTGCGATTCATGGGGTCGCAAAGAGTCAGATATGACTGAGAGACTGAGCTGACTGACTGAACTGACCATAGTTAAGGTGGGGCTGAGAGTTCTTCCAATAGCAGTGTAGTTTCTGAGTCAGCCCAATGGATAAAAAGTGACATAAGAAGAGTACACTCAAAGGTGAACCACTCCAGATGAGGAAAACTCAGTGACTACTCTCCCAGTGGGAATGTTCCAATCAGATCACAAACACAGCTCAGGAAAAGATATGAAGGTCTCTACTCCAACAACTAGGGAGCAAATCTGGCTCCTGACAGGGCAGTGACAACCACAGACCAAAGGGGCAGTCCTGCTTAATATCCAGTGCAGGCTCAGGTCATCGCAACCTCAGTCACACTTCCTTTCAATAGGATAATGGCCTTCATACACAGAGGAAAGAGGAGGCATATATACATATTAAAAACAGCTTTTGCACCACAAAAATATTAAACCCACACAGGCTACACAGTGACATTCCCACATAGAAAATAGCCCTCCAAGACAAGAGGAAGAACTCACAGAGCATTTGGCTTTGAAGGCCAGTGGGGCCTCCGTGCATGAGTGCCACAGGGCTGGGAAAAACTGAATTTTCACTCTTGGAGCATGCACGTAAGAACTCACAAGCACTGTGACACAGCATATAGCTATACCTCCACAGGAATCAGGGTAGACCTAATTCTTGGAGAGTCTCCTGGGGTAGTGGGGGTTGTTAGTGACTCACTGTGTGGGCAAGGACACAGGCAGTAGAGGCCCCAGGGAATATTAGTCAACATGAGCTATCCCAGAGGTCCTCATTTTAGGCACCAAGCCTTGATCCCACCCAGTAGTCTATAACAACAGACTGGTTCAAAATTGGGAAAGGGGTACATCAAGACTATATATGACCACCCTGCTTGTTTAACCTATATGCAGAGTACATCATGCAAAATGCCAGGCTGGAAGAATCACAAGCTGGAATCATGACTGCTGGGAGAAATATTAACAACTTCAGATATGCAAATGATGCCCCTTTAATGGCAGAATGTGAAAAGGAACTAAAGAGCCTCTTGATGAAGGTGAAAGAGGAAAGTGAAAAAGCTGACTTAAAATTGAACATTCAAAAAACTAACACCATTGCATCTGGTCCCATCACTTCATGGCAAATAGATGGTGAAAAAGTGGAAACAGTGACAGATTTTCTCTTCTTGGACTCCAAAATTACTGTGAATAGTCACTGAAGCCACAAAATTAAAATCTTGCTCCTTGGAAGAAAAGTTATGACACACCTAGATAACCTACTAAAAAGCAGAGACATTACTTTGACAACAAAAGTTTATCTAGTGTCTCGTCAAGGCTATGGTTTTTCCAGTAGTCATGAATGGATGTGACAGTTGGACCATAAAGAAGGCTAAGCATGGAAGAACTGATGCTTTCAAACTGTGGTGCTGGAGAAGACTCTTGAAAGCAGCAAGGAGATCAAACCAGTCAATCCTAAAGGAAATCAACCCTGAATATGCACTGGTTGGATTGATGCTGAAGCTGAAGCTTCAGTACTTTGGCACCTGATGTGATGAGTCAACTCATTGGAAAAGATGCCAATGCTGGGAAACATTGAGGACAGGAGAAGGGGCAACAGAGGATGGGATGGTTGGATGGCATCACAAACTCAGTGCACATGTGTTTGAGCGAACTCTTGGAGACAGTGAAGGACAGAGAAATCTGGCATGCTGTAGCATGCAGTAGTGAAAAGTCGGACAAGACTTAGTGACCGAACAACAACAAGGGGAGATGGAATATCTCAAACCAAAAAACCAGCAAGACAGGAACTGATGCTCAGCAAACAAGCTGTCTAAAGTCATACTGAACTAACAGCTACCTCAAAACACACTCCTTGACATAGCCCTTCACATCAGAGGAACAAGGTCCAACTTGACCCATCAGAGGGCAAGCATCAGTTCTCCCCCATAAGAAAGCCTGCAGCCTTGGACCAACCTCACCCCCAGGGGGCAGACACCCACCAGGGGGCAGAAGCAAGAGGAACTACAATCCTGCAGCCTGCAGAAAGGAGACCATGAACACAGAAAGTTCAACAAAATGAAACAATGAGAAACACATTGCAAATGAAGGAACAAAATAAAACCCACAGAAACTAAATGAAGAGGAGATAAACAGTCAACCTGAAAAATACTGTAGAATAATGATCATAAAGATGATCTCAAATCTCAGAAAAAGAATGGAGGCACAGATCAAGAAGATACAAGAAATGTTTAACAAGGAGCCAAAAGATTTAAAGAGCAAACCGAGATAAACAATAATAAGTGAAGTGAAAAAATACACCAGAAGAAATCTATAGCAGAAACTTAGGCAGAAGTATGAATAAGTAAGCTAGAAGACACAGAGGCAGAAATCACTGCCACAGAACAAAATAAAGCATATAAGAATAAAAATAAAGGAGAATATACTCAACGACGTCTGGGACAACATTAAATACACCAACATTCCTATTATTGGGGTCTCAGAAGAAGGAAAAAAGAAAGTTCCTGAGAAAATATTCGAAGAGATTTTAAAGCTCAACATTCAGAAAACTAAGACCATGGCATCCGGTCCCATTGCTTCATGGCAGATAGATGGGGAAACAGTGGAAACAGTGGCTGACTTTATTTTTCTGGGCTCCAAAATCACTGCAGATGGAGATTGTAGCCATGAAATTAAAAGACACTTACTCCTTGGAAGGAAAGTTATGAGCAACCTAGACAGCTTATTAAAAAGCAGAGACATTACTTTGCCAACAAAGGTCCATCTAGTCAAGGCTATGGTTTTTCCAGTGGTCATGTATGGATGTGAGAGTTGGACTATAAAGAAAGCTGAGCACAGAAGAATTGATGCTTTTGAACTGTGGTGTTGGAGAAGACTCTTGAGAGTGCCTTGGACTGCAAGGAGATCCAATCAGTCTATTCTAAAGGAGATCAGTCCTGGGTGTTCATTGGAAGGGCTGATGTTGAAGCTGAAATTCCAATACTTTGGCCACCTGATGTGAAGAGCTGACTCATTGGAAAAGACACTGGTGCTGGGAAAGATTGAAGACAGGAGGAGAAGGGGACAGTGGAGGATGAGATGGTTGGATTGCATCATTGACTAGATGGACATGGGTTTGGGTAAACTCTGGGAGTTGGTGATGGACAGGGAGGCCTGGAGTGCTGCGGTTCATGGGGTCACAAAGAGTCGGACATGACTGAGCGACTGAATTGAACTGATAGCTGAAAACTTCAGTGACATGAGAAATGAAACACTCACTCAAGTCCAGGAAGCACAGAGTACCATAGAGGGTGAAACTAAGGAAGAATATGTCAGCATATATTAATCAAACTGAAAAAAATTAAAGACAAGAAAAGATATTAAAAGCAACAAACAGCATACAAAGAAATAACCCTAAGGTTATTAGCTGATTTTTCAGCAGAAACTCTGCAGGTCAGAAGGGAGTAACATGATATATTTCAAGTGATGAAAGGGAAAAACATAAAACCAAGAATGCTCTACTCAGCCAGGCTTTCATACAGATTTGATGGAGAAACCAAAAACTTTACAGAGACACAAAAGCTAAAAGAATTCAGAAGCATCAAACCAGCTTTACAAAACAAATGCTAAAGACTTCTAAATTAGAATTTCATGAGAACTGGAAATAAAAAAAACTACAAAAGATACACAAACAAACAAAAAAAGAAAAATAAAAAGCAATCCCAACAGAACACTAAAGATGGCCATCAAATCACAACAGCAGAAAATAGAAGAGGAAGAGAAGAAAAAAGTTCAACAAAAACAAGTTGAAAACAAAAAACTGTTAATAGAAACACACATAGCAATAAATACCTTAAATATAAATGGATTAAATTCTCCAACCAAAAGACATAGACTGGCTGAATGGATACAAAAACAGGACCCATATATATGCTGTCTACAAGAGACCCACTTCAGACCTAGGGACAAATATGGACTGAAAGTGAGGAGATAGAAATAGATAGCCTATGCAACAGGCTTTTTTTTTTTCTTGTTTTTTTTTTTTTGTTTTTTTTTTTTAGAAAAGCTGCAGTAACAATACTTATATCAGAAAATATAAACTGTTACAAGAGACAAGGAAGGACACTATATAACGATCAAGGGATCAACCTAAGAAGAAGATATAGCAATTGTAAATATATATGCAACCCCAAATAGGGGCACCTCAATAAATAAGGCAAAGACTAAAAGCCATGCTGCTGCTGCTGCTGCTAAGTCACTTCAGTCATGTCCGACTCTGTGCAAACCCATAGATGGCAGCCCAGTGGCTCCCCCGTCCCTGGGAGTCTCCAGGCAAGAATACTGGAGTGGGTTGCCATTTCCTTCTCCAATGCAGGAAAGTGAAAAGTGAAAGTGAAGTTGCTCAGTCATGTCCAACTCTTTGCGACCCCATGGACTGTAGCCTACCAGGCTCCTCCGTCCATGGGATTTTCCAGGCAAGAGTACTGGAGTGGGTTGCCATTGCCTTCTCCCAAGAGCCATAAAAGAGGATATAAACAGCAACATAATAATAGTGGGGGACTGTGACATCTGATATATATCAATGGACAGAGAATCCAGGGAGAAAAATCAATAAGGAAACACATGACTTAAATGGCACATTAGACTAGATGAACTTGATATTTGTAGAACATTCCACTCAAAAGCAGCAGAATACACCTTCTTTTCAAGTTCACATGGAACATTCTTTAGGATAGATAACATCTGGGGCCAAAAATCAAACCTTGGTTAACTTAAGAAAATTGAAATCTTATTAAGCTTCTTTTCAGATCATAGTCCTATGATATTAGAAGTAAAATACATGGAAAAAGAAACCTAAAAAAAAAAAAACCACAAACTTTTTTTTTGTGAGACTAAACAATATGTTACTAAACAACCAATGGATCACCAAAGAAATCAAAGAGGAAATTAAAAAAAATAGCTAGAGACAAATGACAATGAAATCACAATTATCTAAAACCTATGTGATATGGCAAGAACAGTTCTAAGAGACAAGTTTATAGCAACACAACCTAACCTCAGGAAACAAGAAAAATCTCAAATAAATAACCTTACCTTAAACCTAAAGCAAACCCCAAAGTTAGTAGAAGGAAAGGAATAATAAATAATAGATGAGAAATAAATGAAACTGAGATGAATAAAACCATAAAAGAGATCAGTGAAACTAAAAGTTGATTTTTTAAAAAACTGATAAACCTTTAGCCAGACTCATCGAGAAAAAAGCAAATAGGGCTCAAATCTGTGATAATAGAAATGAAAAAGTAGAAGCTACAACTGACACCACAGAAATATATAGAATTAAGAGACTCCTGAAAGCAACTATATGCCAATGAAATGAACAACCTAGAAGAAATGGACAAATTCTTAGAAAGTTACAACTGTCTAAGACTACACGAAGGAAGAAATGGAAAATATAAACAGCCCAGTCGTAAGTACTATGATTGAAACTGTGATTATAGAACTTCCAAAAAATAAAATTCCAGGACCAGATGTCTTTACAGGCAAATTCTATCAGATATTTAGTGAGGAGTTAATACATATCCTTCTGAAACTAGGAGAAGACTGAGTATAACTGGAAGGAAAGTCTACTTTAGTCCTATAGGAGAAGTGACATTGGTGAGCTCCAGAAAGAGAGGGCTGCTGATTCAGCTCATTCTGGGAGAGGGAACTGGCTGCACAGAAACATTTTAAACTCCAGTGGAAGGACTGGGGAGCAGATGTTTTGGAATCTCATGTGGAATACTGTGACTGGAGAATCAGGACGGAACAACACTCTAACGGGCTAGGACACTGCTCTGACCTGGGTGGCAAGCAAGGTCATGAGGACAGACAATCAGAGGAGGAGAGAAATGCCAAATCCAGAGTCTCACCAGACCTGGGAGTCCTACTGGTCCAGAACTGGATGGGAAGGTTGCACCTCTGGGCACATGGTCTCCCTCTTACTCCTCCTTGAAACAGTGTGTTTCCTGAGTATAGTCTCTGTGTGGAACTGAACAGGGGAGGTTAAACTCTTCTCAGGGGTAAGGGGAAGAGCTGAGCTTTTATAATTTCTAGAACATTTCAACACTTTGAACCCTTCTACCTCCTTGAATATCAGGGACCCTGGGATCCCCAACATGGACTCTGCAATTTCTTAGTATCAACTGACATCACATGAAGTCTGTCCATCAGTCCATCCTAAAACTTAGGTTGTTTGATAGCTCCACGGATGTTCTGAACCCCTCACCTGAGGGAATCTACCAATTATTGACTATGTGGAATTGGGCAGGTGTCTGTTCCAAGCCCAGGCTCAGATCCACCAGGCTAAAAATGGGGAAAAGCAGTGAACTTTACATTTTCTGTGAAGATTATTTAAAGTAGTGGATGAAAATTACTGGCATCGTTGCTCACCCAGTTTGTGTTCTGCAAACATAGGTGTTTATTATTGTTGTTACTAATCTCAGTTTACTGCAGCTCATGAATAAAAGTGATTGGTAGACTGAGAGTTACAAAGAATATTGAGTACAATCCAGTTTAGCCCAATTCTATGCAAAGGCCATTTATACCCATGGAAGAAATGTGGTGAAAGGAATCTTTTGGAAGGTTAACAAGATTTAGAACACTACAAAAATCCTAGTCCTGGTAGACTGATTTATAATTGAATTACTTGGACATCTCAGTGAACGGAGGAAAGAAAGGCATGGGGATTTCTTGGAGATAGAGGGAGGGTCATGCTTTCTTTGCATCCTGAAACTGCAAAAAATCTCTGGGTGATACATCCTAGGGTAGGAGTCATTTCTGAGCATGGCAGATCCTTAGGATAGAAAGATAGGTAAATACATAGACAGATAGATTCTGAATTTTGTAGGGAAGAGTGTTGGTATTCGTGAACAGTGCTTAATATGAGAAAAACAGAATTTTATTTTGTGGCTAATGGCATCACTTTAGTCAGAATTTTTTTTGAATTTTCTTAATTTTGAGGAAATAGCATTATTTATATGTACTTGGAAAGGTTTATGGAATAGGATTATGGTTCAGCTGCCAGTTCAGTTCAGTCACTCATTCATGCCTGACTCTTTGCGACCCCAGGGACTGCAGCATGCTAGGCCTCCCTGTCCATCACCAACTCCTGGAGTTTACTCAAACTCAGGTCCGAGTCGTTGATGCCATCCAACCATCTCATCGTCAGTCGTCCCCTTCTCCTCCAACCTTCAGTCTTTCCCAGCATCAGGGTCTTTTCCAATGAGTCATTTCTTCACATTAGATGGCCAAAGTATTGGAGTTTCAGCTTCAGCATCAGTCCTTCCAATGAATATTCAGCACTGATTTCCTTTAGGAAACTGGTTAGATCTCCTCTATTCCAACACCACAGTTAAAAAGCATCAATTCTTCATCATTCAGCTTTCCTTATAGTCCAACTCTCACATCCATACATGACTACTGGAAAAACCAAAGCTTTGACTAGATGGACCTTTGTTGGCAAAGTAATGTCTCTGCTTCTTAATATGCTGTCTAGATTGGTCATAACTTTTCTTCCAAGGAGCAAGCGTCTTTTAATTTCATGGCTGCAGTCACCATCTGCAGTGATTTTGGCTGTGCTGTTTTCATTGCTTCACTTGGGTTTTCTTTAATATCACCTAGCAGGGGCTACTCTTCATTACAGTGCACAGGCTTTTCACTGTGTTAGCCTCTCTTGTTTCAGAACATAGGCTCTAGGTGCACAGGCTTTAGTAGCTGCAGGATGTGAGCTCAGTAGTTGTGGCACACTGATTCAGTTGCTCTGCAGCAGGTGGAATCTTCCCAGACCAGGGATTGAGCGATGTCCCCTGCATTGGCAGATGGATTCCCATCCACTGCACCACCAGGGAAGTCCCTAATTAGTTCTTTACTGATTAACAGATTTAACGCTTTAATTTTCTTCTCAGTGTAGTTTTGCCTCTTTCTCAACATTTTGATTTGTCCTTTGGTTTATATCATTTTTAACTATCTTAACCAAACAGATTCTCCTTTTGATTAAAATAGCTTACTGTTTGGAGCTTTATTTCTTGACATTTAAGATATGTAGTTTGTGCAACAGCATTCATTTTAGGGGTATGTCCTTCATCTTTCCCAGCTCAGTTAACTGTGGGAATTGATGAAAGTTGAGTTGCTCCTATTCAATAGTTTTAGGGCCCTAAGAAAGTGTCTATAAGTTTCCATCAAAACTATTAGGGTCAATCTTCAGGCTGGGAGTACCCACTTCCCAGTTCATCAAAGTAAAGCAAAGCAGTGAATGGAAATGAATAGACAAGTGGTTGGGCTTCTTCCTCCTTGGTACTTATGAGATGCTTGCTCTGGTTCCCATAGAAGTAGCATTATGGATTTGTGCCCATAGAGATTAGAGTAGAATTCTGGTAAACTGGGAGTCTTCTGGGCTTCCTTGGTGGCTCAGATGGTAAAGAATCTGCCTGTAATGGTGGAGACCAGGGTTTTATTCCTGGGTTTTCCAGCCCTGTAGGAGGAGTGGAATATGGCTATAAGTTGGCTCCTCTGAAGAGTGGGGAGGCCAATGAAGGGGTGCTCATGCTTGCCTGAGAGATATGCCTTGTTCCCTGCAAGTTTCCACAGCATTCTTTTGGAGCAGAGTCAGGATGAGTGCCTGGAATCCACCCAGACTCCTGCACCTGGCAGCAATAAGCCTGCTGAGGCACGAGGCCTTGGTCATCACTACTCTGGAGTTTCTGCCCATCGAGCTCTTCCCCCAACTCTTCATGGAAGCCTTCTATGGGAGTTGCAATGAGACACTGATAGCCATGGTGCAAGTCTGGCCCTTTGTCCACCTGCCTCTGGGGGGAACTGATGGAGATGCCTCATCTGTGAACCTTACAAGCAGTGCTGGATGGACCTGACATCCTGCTTGTGCAGAAGGATCACCCCAGGTGAGTCTGATTCAGGTAGACTGGTAGAGTTAGGGGAGTCTTTCAAGAGACAGCCAGGGTCAGAGGCTTCTGATGATGCCAGTGAGGAAGTACAGAGACTTGGTCATTGCTGAGCACCCTTTGGGGAAAGTTTGAGGAAGTGTATGAATGCTTAATGTGCAAGAGAACCTGAAAGTACACTCTCTGCCTCCTTCTAGTGATGCTTATGGAAGATATTAGAAATGGAGAACAGGGAAGGATGGAAGGGGAAAAGGAGATGTAAGAAACTGAGACAGAAAAAAAAAAAAAAAAGAAACTGAGACAGAGATGGAAGAAGAGGGAAATGTTAAGAATGTGAAGTAAAAGCCCAGGTGGGATGTCTGAGTGTTGCCTAAATTCTGAGGCTGTGGTTCATTTTAGTGGATCTTCAAATAATTGCTGCCAATCTGCTATTTCCCCACAGAAGGTGCAAACTGCGTGTGCTGGATTTAAGAAATACTGGCCAGGACTTCTGGAGAATGTGGTCTGGATCCAGTGTCCAGGTGTCCTCAAGCTCATTCATGTAACCAGTGGCTAAGAAGAGGCCAAGGACACAGTGGACCTTGGTTCCCTTGGAGGTGTTCTTAGAACTTCACATCAATGGAAGGACCATGGATGGATTCCTCGCCTACCTCATGAGATGGGTGGAGGAGAGGAAAGCTTCCATACACCTGTGCTGTAAGAAACTAAAGATAGAGTCAATGCCCAGAGACAATATTATGAAGTTCCTGAGTATGGTGCAGCCAGACTGTGTTGAGGAGGTGGGAGTAAATTGCACCTGGCATCTGTCCAGCCTGGCTATGTTTGCTCCTCTTCTGGGCCAGATGAGCAATGTGCAGACTCCTTCTCTCTCACAGGGACATGTCTGCACTTGAAGATCAGGAGGAGCAGAATGTTGTCCAAATTATTTCTCAGTTCCTCAGGCTGTACCACCTCCAGGATCTCCTTCTGGTATCTACCTTCTTCTTGGAAGGATGCCTGGACCAGATGCTCAGGTGACTATGCACCACTGGCCAGGTAACAGTGAACACAACTCACCACCCTCCACCCCTCCAGGCACAGAACTCAGTTTCACTGGTATCTGAGTTGGGGAAGTCTGTGCTGTTGCTCTTAGAGCCCAGGGGCCAGGGCAGGGACAACAGAGGATGGGATATGAAAGGAGAATTCCTCTAGGATTTTCATGCTGTTCAGTCACTCAGTCATGTCCAACTCTTTGCAACTCCATGGACTGCAGCACTCCAGGCTTCCCAGTCCTTCACTATCTCCTGGAGTTTGCTCAAACTCATGTCCATTAGGTCAATGACGCCATTCAACCATCTCATCCTCTGTCAACCTCTTCTCCTCAGAATTTTTGTAGGCCTCCAAATGAGAGGTGGGCTATAACATATAAATGCACAGTATTTCTTTATCTACATCAGGAGAAAGTCTGGGGTAGGGGGACTTGCAAAGGTTGAGGCACAGTAGCTGGCAAAGTTGAGAAGCAGAAAGCAGAAGCTCCAGCTTGACATTTTGTGCCTAGCCTCTGGGGAAAGAGTTCAGGCACCCAAGGAAGGGACAGTCAAACCCCTGTCACAGGAGCCTCAGATGAGCTGACTTGGGGAAGGTGCTGAAGGGTCCAGAACCCAGGCATACCCGGACTATTTAAAAAAAAAAAAAAAAGTTTTTTGGTTGGTCAAAACAAAACAAAAAACCCTCTAGAATGTCAAACAAACTGTCTCCTTTGTTGCTCTATCCTGAACTGTGGTATCACAGATCAGATCAGATCAGTCACTCAGTCGTGTCCGACTCTTTGCGACCCTGTGAATCGCAGCACGCCAGGCCTCCCTGTCCATCACCAACTCCCAGAGTTCACTCAGACTCACGTCCATCAAGTCAGTGATGCCATCCAGCCATCTCATCCTCTGTCGTCCCCTTCTCCTCCTGCCCCCAATCCCTCCCAACATCAGAGTCTTTTCCAATGAGTCAACTCTTCGCATAAGGTGGCCAAAGTACTGGAGCTTCAGCTTTAGCATCATTCCTTCCAAAGAAATCCCAGGGCTGATCTCCTTCAGAATGGACTGGTTGGATCTCCCTGCAGTCCAAGCATAACCACCCAAATCAAGGCAGGAGTCCAAACTGGATAGAGGCTCTGGAAAGGGACATCTTGTAGGTTGCTATCAACTAAGGGTTAGGATCTAGTGGAGTGGGAATATGATTTCTTCTTTAGGAAGAGATATCTTAGTTTAGATGACTTGAAAATAAGTAAGGGAAGGGGGAAATTGAAGATGGAAAACTCTGTGTCTGAGCATTTCTAAACCAAAGCTCTGTGCTCAATACTTTTGTGACCATAATGAGTCTGTCTCAAATTCCCTGTCAGTAAAAGGCTTTTTGCTGCAGATAGGATAATTGATACATGGGAAATGCATGATTCTGGAGGTGATGGTAATAGAACAGGAGCAATGGGGATAAAACTGGTAGATGAATATTTTTTATGAAAATAAAAACTGGTAGATCGTTTGCAGATAATGTAGGGATGTAAGTGAGCTCCTGGAAACTGCCATCTTTGAGGGATGTTGTGGGTACATGCCCAGGCTGGTCCTCTATGCATGTCACCCAGAAGCCTTACCTGGCTTTTGGGCATGAATGCCTGGGGCCCAAGCATGGGTGGAAGGAAGTCTGAGTAGGAAGCATTTTAAGTATGTCTTTTACTATTAACATTTGTGATGCCCATTGTTGACTGAGACAAGATGTCAGGCTCTGCTGTGAGCTTGTTCTAGTCCATTCTATTATCTTATTCATCCTCATAAGGAAGTGGAATGTGTTTTACTCTGCCACATAGATGAAGAAAGAGAGATTTCCAGGTTCTGTGAACTTGACCTAGTCATACTGTGAAGGTTAGAGGACTCAGGCTTAAATGAGACTAGGAATTCTGGATAATGATCATCATCAGATGGTCAGACAAAACTTGGCCTTCAGCAAATCTCTTGTCTGTAATCTTTAGGTCACCTTCACACCAGTTTCTAAGAGATAATAACTCTATTTTTCCCCAGGTGCCTGACAAACCCCTTGGACACCCTTGGAATAACTCTCTGCCTCTTACAATTTCAGACTTGACTCATCTTTCCCAGTGTCCAAAAACAGTCAGGTAAAAGGCCTGAATCTGAGTGGATTCACCCTGTTCTATTCCATTCCTGAGCTCCTTCCAAGTCTACTGGAGAAAGTTGCAGCCACACTCCAGAAACTGTACTTAGATCAGGTGTGGGATCATGGATTCACAACTCGAGGCCATCCTGCCTGCCCTAAACCACTGATTCCAGCTCAGTTTCTTCAGTGTGCTTGGGAGCTTCCTCTCCACGGCCATCATGAAGAAGATGCTGTGATGTACCTCCGGTTGCCTAGTTTAAGTCAAGAACTCTACCCTGTCCCTCAGGAGAGTTTCATCTCTCTAGGAATCCTCCAAATGGGGAGACTTGCCCAGGGTTGGGCTGAACTGCTTGAGATTCTGAAGGACTCGGGATGTTTCAGGACCATCTGGATTAGTTCCAGTGTCTGTCCTCACTGTGGCAAGGACACACTCAATCATCCTGAGCCCATCACATATGGCAGTAACACCTCTGCCTAGTTGGGTGCATTGATCAAAAGCTTTCTTCTGAGCATTTGGAAACTGAAATCTATGATACTGGTACTTTGTGAAGGGAAAACAGACCCATGGTTTCAGACATCTGCTCAATGTGTATGTGAAAAGGAAAAGTGATCCTGCAGGGGTGCAGGACTGCAGAGGGAATAGCCAATGCTGAGTGGTAATGGAACTTTGTGTACATGTGTCCTACAGAGTAAGACCTGAATTTCTGGTTTATAAACCTGAATTTCTGGTTTATAAACCTGAATTATAAATCTGAATTTCTGAAGGTGGATACAGGCTTGAGACCCACATGTTGGAGTTATCCCTGGGTAGATGGTTGTAAAGAAATAATCAGAAATAAAGAGATGCTCAGTATAAACCAACTGCTGCCTTCCATGTATGAGCTTTTTTTCCCCTCAGTTTACCTTGCAGGAATCTCCAGATACAGATGAAAAAAGAGTCAGAGTTTCTGAGTTTCTACCATTTCCACCCATTCTTTATTCTATCTGAGGCAGCTCATTGTTCTTTTTCAGATGCAAATTTATGTCCTACTCCTTGGGACCTCATGGTTTGCAGCACTGCAGGCTTCCCTGTCCTTCACTATCTCCCAGAGTTTGCTCAGATTCTTGTCCATTGAGTCAGTGATGCTATCTAGTCATCTCATCCTCTTCCATCCCCTCCTCTTTTCTCTTCAATCTTTCCCAGCATCTGAGTCTTTTCCCGATAAATCAGGTCTTCATATCAGGTTGCCAAAGTATTGGAGCTTCCACTTTAGCATCAGTCCTTCCAATGAATAGTCAGGGTTGATTTCCTTTAAGATTGACTTATTTGATCTCCTTGCAGTCCAAGGGACTTGCGAGAGTCTTCTTCAGCACCACAGTTTGAAAGCATCAATTCACTGGCGTTCAGCCTTCTGTAAGGTTCAACTCTCACATCCATACATGACTACTGGAAAAACCATAGCTTTGACTATGCAGACATTTGTCAGCAAAGTGATGTCTTTGATTTTTAATACACTAATTTGCCATAGCTTTCCTTCCAAAGAACAAGAGTCTTTTAATTTCATGGCTGCAGTCACTGTCCACAGTGAATTTGAAGCTCAAGAACATAAAACCTGTCACTGCTTCCACTTTTTCCCCATCTATTTACCATGAAGTGATGGGCCTGGATGCCATTCCAACTAAATGATCTTAGTTTTTTGAATGTTGAGACTTAAGGGGCATCTCTTACCTCCTTACATATTCCTATGTCTGTCCAATTGGTTAATATACAGAAGGGTGAACATACTCAGTGTCCAATGAGCCATTGGAGTGAAGAGTTCTTGGCAGGGCCCTCATTGCTGACTCAGTCCTTGATCTTGGACATGAGTAGTCCCCATGTTTCTCCTGATAGGTCTATAAGTCTCAGTTCTTGGCCCTTCTGTGTGTTGGGAAAGGGCTTTTTTCCACAAGGCATTGTTCACAGTTCTGGAAGTGGTCATCTGCACTGTAGATAAGCTGAGCCTCTGTACCTCACCAACCAATTACCCCAGTGAGTAGTAGTCCTTGAATTATTCTAGTTGGACCAGTGAAGTTATACAAATTTCTCTGAACAAAAAACTAAAACTATACAGGCATGTAACATGGTTTTTGTATATCTCATTAAAAATTACATCTTTGGGGACTAGATTATATTAATGGAAGACTAACTTAAATCCCATGGAACCTTCAGTATCTCCCCATTAAGGAAGATGAGAATAGCGTGCTTTGACCCCAGATATCAGTCAAAACACTGAAAGGATTGCTTCCTTGTCTGTGGTAAGACACTGTAGTTGTTAGGGTTCTTCTGAGTAAAAAATACTGTACAGCTGATTGTTAAACAATGTGTCAGTGAGGGGTGCTACCCATGCTCAGATGAAAATCTTCATATAATTTATTGTCTACCCTCCATTTCCTCATTTCCACATCCCTGAATTCCACCAACTATATCCTGTATAATGACATTTACTCTTGAAACATGTTTGTGTGTAAGTCAATCTGAGCATTTCAAACCAGTGTTTTCTAGGGTCACCTGTATATACAGATATATATAGGAAGACTTTTGTTATGCTAATGGACTTGCTTGGTTACACAGTCTGAAAAGTCCCACAGTCTGCTATCTGTAACCTAGACAACCTGAGATGCCAGTGCTATAATTCAGACTGAGGATTAAGGCTCAAAATCAGGTAAAGTAATGGTGTTACTCCAAGTCTGAGACCAAAGACCAAAGAAGCAGGGGACCACTGTTTAAGGTTCACAGCATGGAGACTTGAGAGCCAGAAGCTTCAATGTTTGTGGGTAAGAAGAGAGAGAGGAGAGAATTTTCCCTCCTTGTTTCATTTAGAACCCAAGGACTGCATGATGCCCATCCACATTGGTAAGGGCAGATCTCTTCATTCAGTTGTTTCCAATGCTAATTTCTTCCAGAAACATCTTCAACCAGAACTCATGTTTTACCAGCACTTTTTTTTTTTTTTGCATAGGAACATTTACACAAGAAAATTAACCATCACATTGACCCTAAACAGAGGGCATTCACAGAAAAACAGTCTGCTGAGGTTTCATGGACTGGTGATGCTGATTCAAGGAGAGAGGGGATATTGGAAAGAAGGTGTGTCAGGCAAGAGCTCAGTTTTTCTGTTCTGTGTGTGTGTGTGTGAAGGAAGACAATGATACAAACCTAGGTTCTGGAATTTTCTAGGAATCAATGAGATGATGCACTTGAGAGTTTGGCACCCAACTTGGCATATAGCAAGACACTATTAAATGGGTCTTTGCCTACTTTTTCCCTCCTAGCAGAAATCCCCAGGATATTTTAGTCCTCTAGCTTACCCTCTATTCCTTACAATAGAAAGGAGAACACACCCAGGACCTAAAGTGGGACTCACCTTTGACATATGGCCACCAATTCATGCGCACAGTCCAGGGAATGCTCCGGGCCAGAATACTGGAGTGGGGAGCCTTTCCCTTCTCCAGGGGATCTTCCCAACCCGGGGATCAAACCCAGATCTCCCACATTGCAGGCGGATTCTTTACCAGTTGAGCCACCAGGGAAGCCCAAGAATACTGGAGTGGGTAGCCCATCCCTTCTCCAGCAAATCTTCCCAACTCAGGAATCGAACTGGGGTCTCCTGCACTGTGGGTGGATTCTTTACCAACTGAGCTATCAAGGAAGCTTTTTCCAGAAAGTTATATAATTGGAATTGTCCAGTAGGCAGGCTTCTCAGTTAGTAATATACATGTAAGTTCTGTGTCTTTTCCTGTTTCATGTTGAATTGTTTGAATGTACCAGACATTATTTATTCATTCATCTACTGAGAGACATCTTAGTTGCTTCCTTGGTTTGCCACTACAAGCATCTGTGTGCACGTTTTATGTGGACATGTTTTAAACTCATTAAATATCAAGGAGAAAGATAGCTGGATTAGTATACTGTATTTATGTTTTTCCTTCTGGCTTACTTCACTCTGTATAATAGGCTCCAGTTTCATCCACCTCATTAGAACTGATTCAAATGTATTCTTTTTAATGGCTGAGTAATACTCCATTGTGTATATGTACCACAGCTTTCTTATCCATTCATCTGCTGATGGACATCTAGGTTGCTTCCATGTCTTGGCTATTATAAACAGTGCTGCGATGAACATTGGGGTACACGTGTCTCTTTCCCTTCTGGTTTTCTCAGTGTGTATGCCCAGCAGTGGGGTTGCTGGATCATAAGGCAGTTCTATTTCCAGTTTTTTAAGGAATCTCCACACTGTTCTCCATAGTGGCTGGACTAGTTTGCATTCCCACCAACAGTGTAAGAGGGTTCCCTTTTCTCCACACCCTCTCCAGCATTTATTATTTGTAGACTTTTGGATCGCAGCCATTCTGACTGGTGTGAAATGGTACCTCATAGTGGTTTTGATTTGCATTTCTCTGATAATGAGTGATGTTGAGCATCTTTTCATGTGTTTGTTAGCCATCTGTATGTCTTTTTTGGAGAAATGTCTATTTAGTTCTTTGGCCCATTTTTTGATTGGGTCATTTATTTTTCTGGAGTTGAGCTGTGTCATTAAAACAAAAAAAAAAAAAAAGAAAGATAGCTGGATTATATGAAAAGGGTATGTATTGCAATTATTTTTCTCCCTTGACAATCTTACCTGTTAGAGATTATCCCATAAAAGGCAGGAACTCTCTCACCCTGTGGTCCCACAGATGAACAAGAAGCCTGATGAGCAGTAAAGGTGTATAACATCCTGAAAACCTTTAAAGTCAGTTTATAACCAAATGTTATTTTGCACTGAAATGCAAATCTTGGGAAATTCAACACTAGTTGGTTATCAATATCACAAATAGGTTGGATATGGAAGAAATAACACTTGTGGTCAATACAGTGCACAATGTAAATTGTATATGAAAGTGTAACAAAACAGGACCCTACGGGGCATTCCTGGACTGATCCTCCACCAAGTTCTCCTCCTGCCTCTTGTTTGTAGAGAACCTTTAGGCTTCTAGGCCTTCCTCAAGTTCCAAAGAATAAATATAAACAGAAAATATGAGAAAATGGGGAAACAGGGGGGAACAATCAAGCAACAGATAATAATTTAGCCATTAATCTGGAGAAGACAATTGCACCCCACTCCAGTACTCTTGCCTGGAAAATCCCATGGACGGAGGAGCCTGGTAGGCTGCAGTCCATGGGGTCGCTAAGAGTTGGACACGACTGAGCGACTTCACTTTCACTTTTCACTTTCATGCATTGGAGAAGGAAATGGCAACCCACTCCAGTGTTCTTGCCTGGAGAATCCCAGGGACAGAGGAGTCTGGTAGGAGGCTGTCTATGGGGTCGCACAGAGTCGGACACGACTGAAGTGACTTAGCAGCAGCCATTAATCAAATTCAAGGATCTTTAAAACCACTTCAGGGGCTATAGATAATATTCTGAGCCATATTCTTGAGCCATTTGTATATACTGAAACTCCCACCATGTGGAAGAAGTTAACTGCATGCTGACCAGAATCGAGTAGACCACAGAGCAGCTGGAAGAAGAAGGCTGATGAAGTTGGCTTCTAATTACATCACCACCAACCAATCAGAAGAATGTTCAGGAGCTGCTCTCCACAACACTCTCCCTCACCTTGTCTTCAAAAGTCTTTTCCTGAAAGTCATCTGGAAATTTTGTCCTTTTGAGTAACTGGTTGTCCCTGTTCTTTTCTTAGTTCCTGTAGTAAATCCTGCACTTTTCTCTGCCATTCCCAGTTAGTATATTAATTTCACTGCTTTGTGGTGAGCAAGCAGGTTTGGTTCAGCAATTAAAGAAAACTTTTTTTGTTTTCCATGCTTTTGTTGATTATGCCCAAGGAGTACAGGGCAATATTCTCATTGTAAAAAATCCCAGTAATACAGACAGAATGAGGATTTCCACTTACTTCCTCCTCATCCAAGGCCCTTCTCCAGTTTGCATCTCCTGTGGAGAAATAGCAGATTGGGTGTAATGGTTTAAGATTCACATAGAATGAAATCACAGTCTCAGAATTTTAGGCAACACTCAAACTTCCCATGTGTGCTTTTACTTCACATTCCTAACATCATCTGCTGCCGTGCCCTCTTTTTCCTTCTCCACCTCACCTTTCTCCATCTCCTTTTCTTCTTCCATTTTCTCTAGCTTTCTACTGCTAGTACCCTTAAGGAGGAGGCCGGGACATGTACTTTCAGGTTCCCTTGCATCTTAGGCACTCCTGCACTGCTGGAAAGCATTTCTCAAAATGAACTGAGCAATAGCCAAAGCCTCTGAGCTTCTTCATCAGCCTCATCAGAAGCCTCTGGTCCATCCCTTGGCCATCCACTCTTATGACACCAGCTATCTCTTCAGGATGTTTAGGATCTTACCAGGATACTTGGATCAGACTTACCTGGGGTGATCCTTCTGGGCAAGCAGGCCATCAAGCCCATCCAACACTGCTTGTAGGTTCCCTCTGTGAAACAACTACATCAGACTATCCCCCAGAGGCAGGCAGACATAGGACCAGGCTTGCACCATGGCCTTCAGGGTCTCACTGTGTCTCCCAAAGGAGGCTGAAATAAACAGTGGTAGGAAGAGCTCAGTGGGCAGGTACTCAAAAGGGGAGATAGCTGAGGCCTCGTCCCTCCACAGGCTCATTGCTGCCAGGTCCAGGAGTCTGAGAGGGTTCCAGACACTCGTGCTGACTCTACTCCAAAAGGAATCCCATGAGTATTTTTAGGGAATAAATCATTCTTCTCAGGCCAAGCGTGACCTTCATGTGTCTCCTCACACTGCAGAAGAACCAAATTGTGGCCATAGTTACTCCTCTGGCAGTAGTGGAAGAGCCTTAGTTTACACAAGTTATACTCTGGGCTCTGTTGACAAAATTGTTGCAGGAAAGGGAACACCTTCCAGGGCCTGAAACTGGGCTCTTGTCTAACACTTGGAAATGAATTGTCAGAGGAAACACATATGCTGACAAAGCAAGAGATTTTACTGGGAAAGGGAGCCTGGGCGGAGAGCAGTAGGGTAAGGGAACCCAGGAGAACTGCTCTGCCACATGGTTTGTGGTCTTAGGTTTTATGGTGATGGATTAATTTCCTGGTTGTCTTTAGCCAATCATTCTGACTCAGAGTCCTTCCTGGTGGTGCATGCCTTGTTCAGCCAAGATGGATGCCAGAGAGAAGGATTCTGGGAGGTGGTCGGACATATGGTGTCTCCTTTTGACCTTTCCTGAACTCTTCTGGTTGGTGGTGGCTTATTAGTTCCATGTTCCTTACCAGGACCTCCTGTCGTAAAACAACTCATGCAAATGGTTACTATGGTGCATGGCCAGGGTGGGCAGTTTCAATCAGTGTGCTTCCCCTAACAAAATGACATAGGTCTACCATTTCTGGAACCTCAAGTAGTGTCTCACAAGTACCATGGAGATGGAAACATCAGTCACTACCTTATCCATTTTTTCCATATCTTTGCTTAATCATGTCTTACTGGGAGGTGGGTACTATGAGCCTGAAACCTGATCACAATCTGTTTTGGGGGAACACTCTCAGACCATCACTTACAGCCCTAACCTATGGGAATAGGGGAGTCATGTGGGCCAAAAGAGCCTCCATCCTCAGTTCCCACAGTAAACTGGCTGGGAAAGATTAAGGAGATACCACTAAAATGAATGTTATTTGTGCACAAACTAAATATTTTAAATGTCAAGAAATAAAGTTCCAAATAGAGATTTTTCATTAAAAAGTAAATCTAGTTGGTGTAGGTATTTAAAAATGATATACATCAAATTGCAGATCAAAGTATTATTAAAGGTAAAGTTACCCTTAGAGGCAAAACCAAAACCTGAAATCTATTCATTGAAAAGGAAGAAAAAGGAAAATCTCCCTGAAATCCCTAACTGTATGCCATCATTCATGACCAGATTACCATAAGGGAGACCTGGGTGTCCTTAGACTGTTATCTTACCAGCTCTGCTGTGACTGGCAGGGTATTCAGACTTCAGTTCTGTGGAGAACCCAGGTAGTGACTACAGAGCAAGGAAATTTTGCATCTTTTCCTGGGTAACTGGGTAAGGGGTAAGGCTTTTGTAGACCTTTCTAATCACATTATCTGTCTTTTCAACTACTACCTTCCAATCAGGAAGTTGTACCTAATTATATTCTATCAGATTGGGCTTCCCTGGTGACTCATATGGTAAAGAATCCACCTGCAATGTGGGAGACCCGGGTTCAGTCCTTGGGTTGGGAAAATCCCCTGGAGGAGAACATGGCAACCCACTCCAGTATTCTTGCCTGGAGAATCCCCATGGACAGAAGAGTCTGGAGTGCTACAGTCCATGGGGTTACAAAGAGTCAGACACAACTGAGAGACTAAGCACACACACAGCCCATCAGGTTAATCCTGAGTGTATATTTGTCTTTATTTAGATGAAATGATAGAACCACATATTCATTCAAAAAAGAGAAAAAATGGGGGACAGGGGGTCATGGCAATCAAGGAATCATTTCTGGATTTAGTCCACAAACATTGATTGGGTTTTACTAATAGGTACCCATGTAGTCCTAGATGTGAAATAAGGAGAGTTTAATGTCTTCCTGAATGAGACTAATAATAATAATAGTAAACAATTACCAAAAGCAATAATCAAAATGTCCCAGAATTAAAACTCTTTCTAAAGACAATGGTTTCTTAAGAATGGCAGCTGAGTGTATCTGCAAGTGTTAAAGAACACTCCTGACAATGCAGGAGACATAAGAGATGTGGGTTCAATCACTGGAATCAGGAAGATCCTTTGGAAAAGGAAATGGCAATCCACTCCAGTATTCTTGCATGGAGAATCCCATGGACAGAGGAGCCTGGCAGCATTGCAATGAGTTGGACATGGCTGAAGTGATTTAGCAGGCACTCACATATCTAAAAGTACCCAGTGAATGACCCAAACAGTGTAAAATATTTTATTCCTATTTTGTAAGATCAAGATTAAATTTTTTCTCTGGATGGAGTCTAGAAATTTGAAGGGAGTAACTATGAGGAGACAGTGTTAATTTTGAGCTCCTTACTTCCCATAAGGATGGGATCAACTCAGCAAATTTACTT
This sequence comes from Bos indicus, assembly GCF_029378745.1. Classification (NCBI taxonomy): domain Eukaryota; kingdom Metazoa; phylum Chordata; class Mammalia; order Artiodactyla; family Bovidae; genus Bos; species Bos indicus. The sequence goes on along the minus strand of NC_091775.1, from coordinate 55,158,625 downwards.
AAAAACACTAACTATGAGAGTGTGAGTGGAGAGTGAGTCATCCAATCCTGGGAACTCGTACCTTTCCAAGCCTGAGAGCCACTGAGGATGAATAGTGTGGGATCTTTGGGAACTTGGAGCCAGGGGAGACATAAACAAGAGTCAGTTGCAAATAGCCCTATCCTCATCATGGCAGCTGTTACCAGGACATATTTTCTTCTAGATTCTTCCCACAGGAGATGCTTCCCAATTGGCAATTAGCAGCAGCCATTTTCCAGGGATCCTGGGAACCCAGCCATAATCCCATTGGCCCTTTCCATGTACATATATTTAAAAAATGTTTATTTATTTGACTGTATTGAGTCTTAGTGGTAGAATGCAGGATATTACATGTGCAGTCTTACATGTGCAAGCCCATCATTTTGGCACACAGACTTAATTGCCCCACAGCAGGTGGGATCTTAGTTCCTGACCAGGGATCAAACCTATGTCCCCTGCATTAGAAGGTGGATTCTTAACCACTGGACAACCTGGGAATTCCCCCAAGTATATTTTGATAATGATTGCTTCTTCACACTTAGCTAAGTTTAATGCAATTTCTGATTGAGGCAATGCAATTAAGAATAGAAATAAAATTCTGTTTTTCTCCTCATATTTAGCATGCTCACAAATTTCACCACCTTTTCCCTAAGAATTCAGAAGCTATATTTGGTGTTTGTCTACTATTTTCAGTGGTGACTGCCACATTGGGTTCCACACAGTGATCCTTTTGAAATTTCAAGACATAAAGTGAGAATCTCCCTCAACTCCAACGAATTCTCCATACCTTTCTTTCCCCCATTCAGAGCGATGCCCAAATATTTCTGCACCACTGGCTGCCAAAGCTGAGATTCTCTTAAGGGTGTTCTCCACCTTGGTATATTTTGAAAAGATTTCATTTACTACATTTCTACTCTGGGTATCAAGGTCTTTGCATTAAAATGAGTTCAGCTGGATTGTACTAAATAGACTTTTAATAACCAGTTCTTCAATTCTTTATTCATGAGGTACCGTAGAGTGAGATTAGTATCAATAATAATCATAAACATCTCTGTTGGTTGAACATCCATTGAAAGGGCACTTATCATCCACTTCTTCAAAAAATCTTCACAGAAAATATAAATGCCACTGCCCTTTTCCCTCTTTTTAAGCTGGTAAACTCTGATCTGAGCCAGGGAGTAGAGACTGCCCTCTTCCAGGAAGTGAGTGATTGGTAGATTCCCTCAAGCAGGAGACTCAGAAGGATCCCCTCCACTGAGCTGTCGGACATCCTAATTGTTGGAAAGGACTGACTGACAGACCATCACGTGAATGTCAGTGGAAGTGGGGAAATTCGTGAAGTCAGAAGGTACATCAGAGGCTGTCAAGACCTGAGACATTTGTGAGAAAATGGGGCATTGCTCTTAGTGGGTATAGAGTTTCTTTGGGGGTGATAAAAATGTTCTAAGATTTTGGTGACAGCTATGGAGTTCTGTAAGTATACTGAAAAACATTGAATTGCATACTTTAAGTGTATATTTTGTAAAATATATAAATTGTATGTGTGTGTGTTAGTCTTTATGTGACCAAATTTATGTGTCCAACTCTTAATGACCCCAAGGACTGTAGCCCACCAGGCTCCTCTGTCCATGAAATTCTCCAGGCAAGAATACTGGAGTGGGTTCCCATTCCCTTATCCAGAAGATCGTCACAACCCAGGGATTGAACCTGTGTATCTTGCATAGCAGGTGGACTCTACCATCTGAGCCACCAGGTGAGATTAACTGGATGTTTTATAAAATATTTAAATTACATCCCAATAAAATTGTTAGTTTTTTTAGGTATGACTCTTTTTTAAAAAATATAAATTTATTTATTTTAATTGGAGGTTAATTACTTTACAATATTGTATTGGCTTTTATATTATGCTCATTTTTTTGTAAAACATAACCACTTTTGGTAAAAATATGAAATAGGTTTGAATTGGTATGCATAATTGAGTTAATAAATGAGTTTTTAAGCATCCTTCCACTTTAACTAATATGATTAATATTGATAGACATACCCCACATACACAAAGCTCTTTAGGATCCTCAATACATTTTAAGAATATAAAGGAGTCTTGAGACCAGAACTTTGAATACTGCTAATCTAGGAAGAAAGTTTACCAAAAATAAGGGGTAGTTTTCCTCTATTGATGAGAAAGTTAGGTGACAGATCCTTCCTCCTTAAATTGGTATTTAATCACGTCCATGCCACCCAGTCACACTTGGTTTTGTCTGAGTGTTGAAGATTAGTACAGGATCACCCAGCAACACTTTCTCTGCTCCATCTCAGCTGGCCATTTCAGTTTATGCAGCTGAATCAATCAGAAATACAAATATTTGTTACTGTTTTCATAGTAAAACCTTTGTCTCTTTTTTTCTAGTTTCTCTTTTGGCATATTTTCTCAGATTACATTTTTTCCCATGTTTATTAAAATACAATTGACATATAGCATTGTATTTATTTTGTGTGTATATGTAAATAATTTGATATATATATTTAAAAATGATCATCACGATAAATACTTAACAACCATTATGTCACATAGTTATAGTTTTTTCTTGTGGTGAGAACTTTTATGACCTACTCTTTTAGCAGTACTCAAATGTAAGATATAGTATTAGTAATTTTTATCCCCACACTGTACAGTACATCCTTATGACATTATTGTATAACTGGGAGCATGGAAAACACATGGAGTTTTGTTTTATAGGTAATTCACATGGACATATATATTAACTGCAGTATTATTTCTTTTATATCTTACATATTTATATTCAGTTCAGTTCAGTCACTCAGTCGTGTCTGACTCTGCGACCCCATGAATTGCAGCACGCCAGGCCTCCTTGTCCATTGCCAACTCCCAGAGTTTACTTAAACTCTTGTCCATCGAGTCGGTGATCCATCCAGTCATCTCATCCTCTGTCGTCCCCTTCTCTTCTTGCCCCCAGTCCCTCCCAGCATCAGGGTCTTTTCCAGTGAGTCAACTCTTCACATGAGGTGGCCAAAGTACTGGAGTTCCAGCTTTAGCATCAGTTCTTCCAATGAACACCCAGGACTGATCTCCTTTAGAATGGACTGATTGGATCTCCTTGCAGTCCAAGGGACTCTCAAGAGTCTTCTCCAACACCACAGTTCAAAAGCATCAATTCTTTGGTGCTCAGCCTTCTTCACAGTCCAACTCTCACATCTATACATGACCACTGGAAAAACCAAAGCCTTGACTAGACAGACCTTTGTTGGCAAAGTAATGTCTCTGCTTTTTTTTTTTTTTTTTCTAATTTTATTTTATTTTTAAACTTTAAATAATTGTATTAGTTTTGCCAAATATCAAAATGAATCCGCCACAGGTATACATGTGTTCCCCATCCCGAACCCTCCTCCCTCCTCCCTCCCCATACCATCCCTCTGGGCCATCCCAGTGCACCAGCCCCAAGCATCCAGCATCGTGCATCGAACCTGGACTGGCAACTCGTTTCCTACATGATATTTTACATGTTTCATTGCCATTCTCCCAAATCTTCCCACCCTCTCCCTCTCCCACAGAGTCCATAAGACTGTTCTATACATCAGTGTCTCTTTTTTTTTTTTTTTTTAATATAATGTGAATAACCATTGTTTTTTCAATTATTTACCCTGTTAAATAAGACTAGAGTCATTTTTTATTTAGTTGAGTGTGCATTTCTTTTTTTTTTGTTTGTTTTTTCTCCAATTTTATTTTATTTTTAAACTTTACATAATTGTATTAGTTTTGCCAAATATCAAAATGAATCCGCCACAGGTATACATGTGTTCCCCATCCCGAACCCTCCTCCCTCCTCCCTCCCCATACCATCCCTCTGGGCCGTCCCAGTGCACCAGCCCCAAGCATCCAGCATCATGCATCGAACCTGGACTGGCAACTCGTTTCCCACATGATACTTTACATGTTTCATTGCCATTCTCCCAAATCTTCCCACCCTCTCCCTCTCCCACAGAATCCATAAGACCGTTCTATACATCAGTGTCTCTTTTGCTGTCTCGTACACCGGGTTATTGTTACCATCTTTCTAAATTCCATATATATGCGTTAGTATACTGTATTTATGTTTTTCCTTCTGGCTTACTTCACTCTGTATAATAGGCTCCAGTTTCATCCACCTCATTAGAACTGATTCAAATGTATTCTTTTTAATGGCTGAGTAATACTCCATTGTGTATATGTACCACAGCTTTCTTATCCATTCATCTGCTGATGGACATCTAGGTTGCTTCCATGTCTTGGCTATTATAAACAGTGCTGCGATGAACATTGGGGTACACGTGTCTCTTTCCCTTCTGGTTTCCTCAGTGTGTATGCCCAGCAGTGGGATTGCTGGATCATAAGGCAGTTCTATTTCCAGTTTTTTAAGGAATCTCCACACTGTTCTCCATAGTGGCTGTACTAGTTTGCATTCCCACCAACAGTGTAAGAGGGTTCTCTTTTCTCCACATCCTCTCCAGCATTTATTATTTGTAGACTTTTGGATCGCAGCCATTCTGACTGGTGTGAAATGGTACCTCATAGTGGTTTTGATTTGCATTTCTCTGATAATGAGTGATGTTGAGCATCTTTTCATGTGTTTGTTAGCCATCTGTATGTCTTTTTTGGAGAAATGTCTATTTAGTTCTTTGGCCCATTTTTTGATTGGGTCGTTTATTTTTCTGGAGTTGAGCTGTAGGAGTTGCTTGTATATTTTTGAGATTAGTTGTTTGTCGGTTGCTTCATTTGCTATTATTTTCTCCCATTCTGAAGGCTGTCTTTTCACCTTGCTAATAGTTTCCTTTGATGTGCAGAAGCTCCCTATCAAGCTACCAACAGTATTCTTCACAGAGCTAGAACAAATAATTTCACAATTTGTATGGAAATACAAAAAACCTCGAATAGCCAAAGCGATCTTGAGAAAGAAGAATGGAACTGGAGGAATCAACCTACCTGACTTCAGGCTCTACTACAAAGCCACAGTTATCAAGACAGTATGGTACTGGCACAAAGACAGAAATATTGATCAATGGAATAAAATAGAAAGCCCAGACATAAATCCACGCACATATGGACACCTTATCTTCGACAAAGGAGGCAAGAATATACAATGGATTAAAGACAATCTCTTTAACAAGTGGTGCTGGGAAATCTGGTCAACCACTTGTAAAAGAATGAAACTGGACCACTTTCTAACACCATACACAAAAATAAACTCAAAATGGATTAAAGATCTAAACGTAAGACCAGAAACTATAAAACTCCTAGAGGAGAACATAGGCAAAACACTCTCCGACATACATCACAGCAGGATCCTCTATGACCCACCTCCCAGAATATTGGAAATAAAAGCAAAAATAAACAAATGGGACCTAATTAACATCAGTGTCTCTTTTGCTGTCTCGTACACCGGGTTATTGTTACCATCTTTCTAAATTCCATATATATGTGTTAGTATACTGTATTTATGTTTTTCCTTCTGGCTTACTTCACTCTGTATAATAGGCTCCAGTTTCATCCACCTCATTAGAACTGATTCAAATTGTCTCTGCTTTTGAATATGCTATCTAGGTTGGTCATAACTTTCCTTCCAAGGAGTAAGCGTCTTTTGATTTCATGGCTGCAATCACCATCTGCAGTGATTTTGGAGCCCCAAGAAACAAAGTCTGACACTGTTTCCACTGCTTCCCCATCTATTCCCAATGAGGTGGTGGGAACAGATGCTATGATCTTAGTTTTCTGAATGTTGAGATTTAGGCCAACTTTTTCACTCTCCTCTTTCACTTTCATCAAGAGGCTCTTTAGTTCCTCTTCACTTTCTGCCATAAGGGTGGTGTCATCTGCATATCTGAGGTTATTGACATTTCTCCTGGCAATCTTGATTCCAACTTGTGCTTCTTCCAGCCCAGCGTTTCTCATGATGTACTCTGCATATAAGTTAAATAAGCAGGGTAACAATATACAGCCTTGACGTACTCCTTTTCCTATTTGGAACCAGTCTGTTGCTACATGTCCAGTTCTAACTGTTGCTTCCTGACCTTCATATAGGTTTCTCAAGAGACAGGTCAGGTGGTCTGGTATTCCCATCTCTTTCAGAATTTTCCAATTTATTGTGATCCACACAGTCAAAGGCTGGTATTCAATAATATGACATTGATCTTCCCCAAATCGACTTTTCAATAAAAAATAACATTTGACCATAAACTGATGATAAAGCTTTCCAGGGATCATGCAGTTGTAATTATTTACTACCTTAACAGCCTTGTGGTCTGATATGGACCATAGGGTAGTAGAGACACTGTTCCTACTCTTCATGGAAAGGTATCTGTCTAACAGGGGGGATTGTCAAGAAAAAAATAATTTTAATATGTACTCTTATCCTACAATCCAACAGTTTCACTCCTTGGTATCAGTCCATTCTGTCCATACAAAAAAAGCATACATATGGAAGCTTATAGCAGCTTTATTCATTGTTGCCAAAACTTGAAAGAAGCCAAGATGTCCTTCAAAAGGTGAAAGAACCAGTGAACTGTGATATATTCAAACAATGAAATGGTATCAAACCATGAAAAGACATGGAGGTATCCTCAATGTCTATTACTAAGTGAAAGAACCAATCTGAAAAGGCTACATAAGTGAGTCCAACTACATGACAATTATTTTTTTTATGAATATTTTTTTGCAAAAAAAAAATTTGCAAAAGGCAAACTCTGAGAATGGTGACATAATCAGATTTTTCTCCGGGTTGAGGTGGAGGAGGGATAAATAGGCAGAGCAAACACTCTGTGTGATTCTACAATGTCATTATGTACTTGACAAAACTCAGAGAATGCACAACACCAAGAAGGAACCTCAATATAAACTATATATGTAGGGGGGATAATGATACATCAATGTAGGTTCATCATTGATAACAAATATACCAATCCAGTGGGGAATGTTGATAGCTCAGAAGGCTATGCATGTGCTGAGGGCAGGATTTACATAGGAAGTCCCTTACTTTCTGCTCAGTTTTAGATAGAAGATAAAACTTCTCTAAAATATAAAATGCATTTTTAAAAACACAATTGTAATTCTTCCAGCTCTGAAATTTTGCTATTCTAAATATTTTTTAAAGTTATTGGAGATTGTCTTTAATCCATTGTGTATTCTTGCCTCCTTTGTCAAAGATAAGGTGTCCATATGTGCGTGGATTTATCTCTGGGCTTTCTATTTTATTCCATTGATCAATATTTCTGTCTTTGTGCCAGTACCATACTGTCTTGATGACTGTGGCTTGTAGTAGAGCCTGAAGTCAGGCAGGTTGATTCCTCCAGTTCCATTCTTCTTTCTCAAGATTGCTTTGGCTAGTTGAGGTTTTTTTGTATTTCCATACAAATCATGAAATTATTTGTTCTATCTCTGTGAAGAATACCGTTGGTAGCTTGATAGGGATTGCATTGAATATATAAATTGCTTTGGGTAGTATACTCATTTTCACTATATTTATTCTTCCAATCCATGAAGATGGTATATTTCTTCATCTATTAGTGTCCTCTTTGATTTCTTTCACCAGTGTTTTATAGTTTTCTGTATATAGGTCTTTAGTTTCTTTAGGTAGATATATTCCTAAGTATTTTATTCTTTTCGTTGCAATGGTGAATGAAATTGTTTCCTTAATTTCTCTTTCTATTTTCTCATTATTAGTGTATAAGAATGCAAGGGATTTCTGTATGTTGATTTTATATCCTTCAACTTTACTATATTCATTGATTAGTTCTAGTAATTTTCTGGTGGAGTCTTTAGAGTTTTCTATGTAGAGGATCATGTCATCTGCAAATAGTGAGAGTTTTACTTCTTCTTTTCCAATTTGGATTCCTTTTATTTCTTTTTCTGCTCTGATTGCTGTAGCCAAAACTTCCAAAACTATGTTGAATAGTAGTGGTGAAAGTGGGCACCCTTGTCTTGTTCCTGACTTTAGAGGAAATGCTGTCAATTTTTCACCATTGAGGATAATGTTTGCTGTGGGTTTGTCATAGATAGGTTTTATTATGTTGAGGTATGTTCCTTCTATTCCTGCTTCCTGGAGAGTTTTGATCATAAATGGATGTTGAATTTTGTCAAAGGCTTTCTCTGCATCTATTGAGATAATCATATGGTTTTTATCCTTCAATTTGTTAATGTGGTGTATTACATTGATTGATTTGCAGATATTGAAGAATCCTTGCATCCCTGGGATAAAGCCCACTTGGTCATGGTGTATGATCTTTTTAATGTGTTGTTGGATTCTGATTGCTAGAATTTTGTTAAGGATTTTTGCATCCATGTTCATCAGTGATATTGGCCTGTAGTTTTCTTTTTTTGTGGGATCTTTGTCAGGTTTTGGTATTAGGGTGATGGTGGCCTCATAGAATGAGTTTGGAAGTTTACCTTCCTCTGCAATTTTCTGGAAGAGTTTGAGTAGGACTGGTCAACCACTTGTAAAAGAATGAAACTAGAACACTTTCTAACACCATACACAAAAATAAACTCAAAATGGATTAAAGATCTAAACATAAGACCAGAAACTATGAAACTTCTAGAGGAGAACATAGGCAAAACACTCTCCGACATACATCACAGCAGAATCCTCTATGACCCACCTCCCAGAATATTGGAAATAAAAGCAAAAATAAACAAATGGGACCTAATTAAACTTAAAAGATTCTGCACAACAAAGGAAATTATAAGCAAGGTGAAAAGACAGCTTTCAGAATGGGAGAAAATAATAGCAAATGAAGCAACTGATAAACACCTAATCTCAAAAATATACAAGCAACTCCTGCAGCTTAATCCCAGAAAAATAAATGACCCAATCAAAAAATGGGCCAAAGAACTAAATAGACATTTCTCCAAAGAAGACATACAGATGGCTAACAAACACATGAAAAGATGCTCAACATCACTCATTATCAGAGAAAGGCAAATCAAAACCACTATGAGGTACCATTTCACGCCAGTCAGAATGGCTGTGATCCAAAAGTCTACAAGCAATAAATGCTGGAGAGGGTGTGGAGAAAAGGGAACCCTCTTACACTGTTGGTGGGAATGCAAACTAGTACAGCCACTATGGAGAACAGTGTGGAGATTCCTTTAAAAACTGGAAATAGAACTGCCTTATGATCCAGCAATCCCACTGCTGGGCATACACACTGAGGAAACCAGAATTGAAAGAGACACATGTACCCCAATGTTCGTCGCAACACTGTTTATAATAGCCAGGACATGGAAGCAACCTAAATGCCCATCAGCAGATGAATGGATAAGAAAGCTGTGGTACATATACACAATGGAGTATTACTCAGCCATTAAAAAGAATGCATTTGAATCAGGTCTAATGAGGTGGATGAAACTGGAGCCTATTATACAGAGTGAAGTAAGCCAGAAAGAAAAATACCAATACAGTATACTAATGCATATACATGGAATTTAGAAAGATAGTAACAATAATCCTGTATACGAGACAGCAAAAGAGACACTGATGTATAGAACAGTCTTTTGGACTCTGTGGGAGAGGAAGAGGGTGGGGAGATTTGGGAGAATGGCATTGAAACATGTATAATATCATATATGAAACGAGTCGCTAGTCCAGGTTCGATGCATGATACTGGATGCTTGGGGCTGGTGCACTGGGACGACCCAGAGGGATGGTATGGGGAGGGAGGAGGGTTCAGGATGGGGAACACATGTATACCTGTGGTGGATTCATTTTTATGTGTGGCACAACCGATACAATATTGTAAAGTTAAAAAATAAAATTAAATTTAAAAAATAGTTATTGGAATCACATGGCTCAGATTTTTATTTTGACTTATTTAATTTAAAAACATTTATTTATTCATTTATTTATTTGGCTGCTCCAGGTCTGGTTGTGGCATTCAGGACAGTCCATCCAACTCCATTGTGGCATGCAGGATCCATCTTTAGTTGCAGCACGGGAACCCTTAGTTGCAGCATGTGGGATCTAATTCCCTGCCCAGGGATCCAATCGGGGCCCCTTCATTGGGAACATGGAGTCTTGGCCACTAGACCAACATGGAGGTCCCTATTCTAATTAGTTTTTAAAGAAGAAACTGTTCTTTTTGAATGATTATTAAAATAATTTATTTTCTTTGGTGGCTCCAAACGAACTCAAGCATTTTATAAAATTATCCACGTGCATTAGTCAGAGAACTACCTAGTATTATAATTTAGTTTTTAAAAACAGTTTTCTCATTTATTTCCTCATGTTAATCGCTCAGTCCTGTCCAACTCTATGGGACCCCAGAGGACCCACCAGGCTCCTCTATCTGGGACTTCCCTGGTACCTCAGGCAGTAAAGAATCTGCCTGCAGTGCAAGAGACCAGGGTTTGATCCCTGGGTGGGGAAGAACCCCTGAAGAAGGGAATGGCTACACACTCTAGTAGTCTTGCATGGAGAATTCCATAGGCAGAGGAGCCTGGCAGGTTACAATCCATGGGGCCTTTCATGCATTTTTTTAAGTACTCAACTTTTTTTACAGTTTTGAAAGATGGATCTTATTTATATAAATCACAGCACAAATATTTGTACTAAATGAACATGTACATTACAGCAAATGTTTATAGCATGCTAAAATCTACAGTCCTGCTCACCATGTTAGTTCATGTCACCTGGTCTCATGTACCAGCAGGTAACCTAGGAGTCTGGAGGCTCAGAATGTCTATCTCTAGAGAGAGGACTGGACTCTTTCCCTTGCTCCTCCCTGTGCTGGCTGCTAAAGCAGCTTAGGTGAACTATAATTCTTTGGTAGCTTTGTATAAATGCTGAATCCAAGACAGAATGGAGAACTAGTGGGAATAGTAAGGTTTCAGATAATGGATAATTCATTGCATTTTCTTTCATCAGTAACTAAATATCTTGAGGTGAAAACAGAGAAAATGATTCTGTATCCTGGAGGGCACCAGTCCATATATACTGAAGATTTCTTTATTTCTGACCATTTCAGTATACTCAGAAAATTACATTCTGTATTCTTATGCTATTTAACCCATGTCATTGAAAGTGCCATCATTTTCCAGAGTCTACATTTCCCCTTACAATCTTGAACTTCCGCTGGATCATCTTTTCTTTGCCCATTCACATTGAGCTGATGTCTGAAACCATAGATTTTCATGTTATGAAGTACACATGTCCTAGATTTCTGTTTCCAAGTGCCCAGAAGAAAGCTTTTCATAGAGACAACCATCAAGGCAGGGGTACTATAGCTATATATAATGGGCTCCACATGACAACATAAGTCTTCACCATTGTGCGGACAGGGACTTAGGAAAATCCTGATGATCCTGGGCTGGCCTAAGTCTCTCAGAATCTCTAACAGCTGAGTCTGAAGGTGAGCAAGTCTGCCTTCCAGGGGGACACACTGAGGGCTGTAACTCTCCTGAGGGGCTGGATACCACTCCTGACTTAAACAGGGCAGCCCAGTGGTGTGTCACAGCATCTTCTCCATGACAGCCATGGAGAGAAGGTTCCCACATAGGCTGAAGGAACTGAGCTGGGAGCAACGGTTTAGGGCAGGCAGGATGGCCTCAAACTGGGAGTCCATGATCCCACACTGGTCTAAGTACAGTTCCTGGATGGTGGCTGCAACTTTCTCCAGCAGAACTTGGAGCAGTTCAGGACTAAAATCAGTCATGGTGACACCAACAATTTCCAGGCTTTTTAGCTGACAGATGTTCGGGCACTGGGACAAGTGGATCAAGTCAGATTCCGTAAGTCAGCAATTGGTTATTGAGAGGTTGTGCAAAGTGGTCTTCAGGCACCTGGGGAGAAACCAAACAATTAGTTCTTGGAAACTGGGTGCCAGGTGGCTACACGGTGGTGTGGTACTCAGTTGCTAAGCCGAGTCTGACTCTTGGCAACACTGTGGACTGTAGCCCACCAGGCTCTTCTGTCCATGGCATTTTCAGGCAAGAATACTGGAGTGGGTTGTTGTTTCCTTCTCCAGGGTACCTTCCTGACCCAGGAATCCGATCCGAGTCTCTTGTGTCTCCTGCACTGGCAGGCGGGTTCTTTACTACTAGTGCCACCCGGGAAGCCCCATGGTGGCTACATGTGATAGCAAATGGTTTCTTCAGGGCAAAAGTTAAGTCTGACCATCTGATGAGGGTCAATACACTGATTGCCCAGTCTCAATCTAGGCTCAGTCCTGTTACCTTCACTATGTGATTGAGTCAATTCATAGAATCTTGAAAGTTCTCTCCCTCATCTATCAAGCAGAATACAACATACTCCACTTCCTTATGAGGATGAATGAGTATAATGGAAGGCACTAGAACATGCTCAGAGGAGAGCCTGACACAGAGCCTCGATCAAGGGTGGTCATCACTGAATTTTATTGCTAGGTGGATGAAATAAAAAATTATTTAATCTAGGGATTCCTTCAGTCCAACTTTGGGCTCCAGATGCCTATATCTTTGGCCAGGTGTGGATCTAGAGAGAACTTCATAAAGAATACACTTACACAAGATTCTACAACATCAAATGTGATGCCAGGCTAATGGGCTCACTTACATTCCTGGATCATCTACAAACTTTCCATCACTTTTTATTATCCATTTGGCTCAGCTGGATTAACATAATCTCCAGAATCATCACTTTCCCTTATATTAATTACCTTGTCTGGAGCACAAAAAAACAAGTTATACAGACAGATAGTTTAAGACAAGCTCATTGTGGCCACAATCCTGGTGAACATAGAGCTTCTCTTCAGAAATGCTCTGCTCTGATGTGATTCCCCAACAGAGTCCCCTTTATTTCCTCTATTTTGAAGTCATTTGAACATAAACACCTTTGCTGAATGAAGAAATTACAAACCCTCCAGGGCCAGATCCAAACATCCCAGTCAATAATCTATACCTTCACAGCAAGGTGTCCCTTTCAAGAGCCACTATAACAGTTTAGCAGGCAATCTTTATTTCCATGGTCATGGGACACCACCCTTCAGTGACAGTGACTTTGACATTCTAATGTTATGTTCAGTGTTACCCAGACAGTGGTGCACACTCACCTGAGCATCTGGTCCAGGCAGCCTTCAAGAAAGGAGGGAGACTCCAGATGAAGATCCCAGAGGTGGCCCAGCCTCAGGAACTGGGAGGTAATTTGCACAACGTGATCCTGCTCGTGCTTCCTAAAGGCAGACAAATGGATAGGGAAGAGAACGAGTCTTTGAAGATTACTCATGTGGCCCAGGAAAGGAGCAAAAGTGGCCAGGGTGGACAGATGCCAGGTGCAATTCACCTGCACCTCCTGGATACAGTCCAGCTGCACCAAGCTCAGGACCTTCACAATATTTTCCATTGACATTGAAAAGATCTTCAGCTTCTTACAGCACAGATGTATGGAAGCTTTTCTCTGCTCCACCCACTGGAGAAGGTAGGTGAGGAAGTTTTTCAAGGTCCTTTTTTTCAGGGAAAGGTCTGTGAAAACCCTCAATGGCACCAAGTGCTGCTTTGTTATCGAGCTGGGTTCAATCACTGGTGCTCTTCCTGAGCTTGTACATCCATGATTGTTGGCTCCAGACCACATGCTCCAGAGTTTATGACCAGTGTCCTGCAAATCTAGCACCTGCAGTTTGCACCTCCTATAGAGAAAAAGGAGATTGGTAGAGATGCATTAAAATCCACCCAGAAAGAAAAAATAGCCACAAAAATTAAGCTCACACTGCTCTCCTCCGCTGTAATTTCAGATTACTGATGTCACCTGCTGTCTTGCCCTCTTTCCTCTCTGACTTTCTTCCATCTCGCTTTCTTTTCTTGTCCTTTCTGAATCTTCACTTCTAGTAACTTTAAGGATCACTAAGAGGAGAAGTACATGATATTTCAGGCTCCTGTTCATTACAGGCACTCTTATGCTTCCAGAGGCACTTCCCTTAATGAGACAGGCCTTCTTCATTTCCATCTTCAGAACCCTCTGGTCCATTCCTTTGCACCCACATTCCCTCACCCCAGCTGTCTTCTCTGGGACACCCAGGATTTTACCAGGTTCCCCAAGTCAGGCTCACCTTGAGGGAACCTTCTGGGCAAGAAGGACGTCAAGTGCTTCCAGCACTGCTTGTAGGGGTCCCACATGAGGCAGGTCAATCAGGGCCCCCAGAGGCAGGAGGACAAAGGGCCAGGTTTGCACCATGGCCTTCAGAGTCTCAATGTGTCCCCCTTGGGATGCTTCCATGAAGAGGGGTGGGAAGAGCTCCGTGGGTAGAAACTCCAAAGCAGAAATGACTGAGTCCTCCTCCCTCAGCAGGCTTGTTCTTGAGAGGTCCAGGAGTCTGGGTGGGGTTGGGACATTCATCCTGACTCTTCGCCAAAAGGAATCCTGTGGAAAATGCCAAGCAACAAAGCACCCATTTCAGGGCAAATGTGAGCACACCATAGACTGTCTCCCAGCCCTTCAGAAGAACCTAGTCAAGGCCAAGATCTATGCACTGGCAAGGGTGGAAGCCCTTCAGTTGTTCCTTTTGATACTGTGGGTTCACTGGGCACAAAGCTGTAGCTTTTCCCCTACTGGTTTCAGTAACAAGCATCTCAACCACTAGTACATTCAGATACATCCACTTCTTTGTTTAATTCATGTCCCACTGAGAAGTGGTTACCAAGAGCCTGAAAGTTGACTCCAAACTTTATTTGGGGAAGACTTTCAGATGATCATTTAGTCTATGGGAAGAAGACTGTCATGTGGAGCAACACAGCCTCCATCCTGTTACTGCAGTTACAACGAATAGTAAATTTGAAAAAATGCTCCTACATGAAAGTCAGGTGTACACACAAAAAAGTATTTTACATTTCAAAAAATAAATTTACAGATATTTTTATTAAAAATATCATCATGGTAAAGCTATCTGAAAATGGTATCAGCTACAGCATGAATCGAAATAATTGGGATTCAGGGTAAATACAAGTAGAGGCACAATGAAAACCTGAAGTATTATCATCTAAAGAGAAATAATTAAAAAAACACAAAACCTCTCTGTGTCATTTTGAGTTCCATGCCACCCTTAAGGTCAGCTAAAGATGTCTGAGAACAGTCCTGACAGTAACTTACCACTGTGATGTTGGTGTGGTGCTCAGACCATAGGCCTTGTGGAGGACTCAGCCAGTGACTCAGGAGTCAGAAGATTCTGCATCCTTTCTTCAGAGGCCAAGACTTTTACAGGTTTTTCTAATCCCATCATCCCTCTGTCCAACTACTAGCAAAATCAGAAAGGGGTGCCTGATTAGATTATAAAATGCCCACTGTATTGATTTTGATTGGATCTTCATTTTTCTCCACATTAGGTGACTGAATCAGATATACATTCAGGAAACAGAATAATGGTCGGGGAATCAAGAACTCACACATGGATTCACTCCACAAACATTGGTTGATATGCACCAATATGGACAATTATATCCCTGGGTTTGGTCATGGAACAATTTATTGGTTCCTGACATTGAACAAGAAAGAAAATAACTTGAAACCAACTTTGTTGGGGGAACTTTGGCCCAGTCAAAATTATCAGAATGTCCCAGAATTAACACAGCTTCATAAAAACAGTCCAGATATTCCCAAAAGATACAAAAATAATAAAAAAGTGTCCCTGTATCAATTTGTCACTTAGGTGTTATGTAGGAAACATAGAAGATTGTGAGCCTATACAGGCAACAAAGGAGATGTAAGAGTGGATCAGGAGAGTTTTGAACTGGGCATTCCTAAAGGGACCTTGTGAATGATCCCAACAGTGTAAAATACATGTCTTTCTCTCCTTTATTTTAAGAAAAAGGATGATTTAAAGCTGCTATTCTGGGTGATATTTTGAAATGAAAATATGGTGGCTCACAGGGGACAGTGCCATCTTGGAGGGTGTTTCCTCTAGAAATTTGGGATCAGTCCAGCAAACAACATTAAAAGATGTAATCTAATATGTGAGAAGAGGGAGAGGTGGAGTCCTGGGATCAGACATTTCCAAGACTGACAGTTACTAATGGTGGGCACTGTGGACTCTTCGGGAGCATGGCACCAGAGGAAAATAAATGTGGGTCACTGGAAAATAACACTGTCACCCAGGGACAGGTGCTATCAGAAGAGGTTTTCTTAAGATTTTTTTCTCACTGAGGACAGCTTCCAGATGGCTAGCAGCCTGAACCATTTTCCAGTGGTCATGGAAGCCAAGCTATAATCTTATTGGCCCCCTCTTTTTTTTTTTTTCTTTTTTTTTTTATTGAAGGATAATTGCTTTACAGAATTTTATTGTTTTCTGTCAAACTTCAACATGAATCAGCCATAGGTATACATATATCCCCTTCCTTTTGAACTTCCCTCCCATCTCCCTCCCGATCCCACCCCTCTAGGTTGATATAGAGCCCCTGTTTGAGTTTCTTGAGCCATACAGCAAATTCCCATTGGTTGTATATGCTACATATGGTGATGTAAGTTTCCATGTTACTCTTTCCATACATCTCACCCTCTCCTCCCCTCTCCCCATGTCCATAAGTCTATTCTCTAGGTCTGTTTCTCCACTGCTGCCCTGCAAATAAGTTCTTCAGTACCATTCTTCTAGATTCTGTATATATGTGTTAGAATATAATATTTACCTTTTTCTTTGACTCACTTCATTCTGTATAATAAATTTATTTATTTTAATTGGAGGTTAATTACTTTATTGGTTCTGTCACACATCAACATGAATCCACCTTTTTTATAAGTGTATTTAGACAGTTACTATTTCTTCAAACTTAGGTAAGTTCGATACAGATTCTGGTCAAGGTGACTCCATTAGGTACAGAAAGAAAATTGTGTTTCTGTGCTCATTAAGATCAACACTTTTCTGGGAACTTCCCTGGTGGTCCCAAGGTCAAGAATCCGGTGTTTCAAGTTGTGCCACAATCAGGGGTGACTCCCACCCGAGGCTGCACCACACAGTTTCTTTTGAGTGTAACGGCACCCATGAAAGGGAACCTAGCTTAAACAATTTCCTTGCCTCTCTCCCACCCCATTTATTTGATGCCCAAACTATTCTTGTACACCTCTGGCCACCTTAGTGATGACTATTTGAAAGCTGTTCACTCCTTTGGTCACTTTCCTGAAGATTCCATTCACCATGTTTCTTCTATGGGTTTGAATGCCCTTTGCATAAAACATGGTTAAATTGGATTCTACTCAACAGACATATTAAATCCCAGGCCATCAATACATACTTCCAATAGAGTGAGATTAGTAACAATGATAATCATAAGCATCTCTGATTTTGAACACAAACTGGGGAGCAACCGTGTGGGCACTTTTATATAACCTTTAGATAACCATCAGAGAAAACCTAAACCTAACTCATATTTTCCCCATTTGTAGGCAGATGAACCAAGGTCACTGTCAAGCAGGGGAATCTTCCCAGAGAATATTTAGCTGACAGTATCCAAAGGACCACTGTCTGCTCCAGAGCTGACGGGAAACCTAAATGTTAGAAAGGACTGTCTGAGAGACTTCACGTGATGTTAGTAGAAATTTTGAAATTTCAAAGTCTAAGGTTGGGATGATTCTATGGGATCAAAGCTTCTATGAGATCTAAAAAGAACACTGTTTTAAAGGCTCACCTTTCATCCCCTTGCAGTCCAGCACCTTCAGTTCAATGATAAATAAAAGGGACTTTAAATCGAATTAATAAATGCCCGTGAGCCTCTGAAGAATAGGGAATCCTCTTACACTGTTGGTGGGAACGTAAATTGTGCAGCCACCAGGGAAAACAGTATGGAAGCTCCTCATAAAACTAAAAATGGAATTCTCATGTGATCCATCAACCCCACCCCTGGGCATATACCCAGAAGAAAAAATTGTAATTCAAAAATATATGTGTTCCCCTGGGTTCATATTAGCATCATTTAAAATACCCAAGACATGGAAACAACCTAAATGTCCACTGACAGAAGAATGGATAAGGAAGATGTGATATTATTGAGCCATTAAAAAGAATAAACTATTGCTGGTTGCAGTAATGAAGATGAACTTAGAGATGATACTAACGAAGCAAGTGAAAAAATGAAAGACAAATACCCTATGTTGTCATGTATATATGGAGTCAAAGATGTGGCACAAATGAGCTCACCTATGAAAATGAAACAGAATAAAAGGCATAGAGAACAGACTTGTGGTGGCCACTGGGGAGGGGTGTGGGGAAGGGGAGGTTTGGATTGGCAGATTCAAACTGTCATATATAGTTGTTCAGTTGCTCAGTTGTGTCCGAATCTTTGCAACCTCATGGACTGCAGTGCTCCAGGCCTCCCTGTCCTTCACCATCTCCCAGAGCTTGCTCAAACTCTGTCCATTGAGTCAGTGATGCTACCCAACCATCTCATCCTGTGTCGTCCCCTTCTCCTCCTGACTTCAATCTTTCCCAGCATCAGGCTTTTTGCCAATGAGTCAGCTCTTCACATAAGGTGGCGAAAGTATTACAGCTTTACCTTCAGCGTCAGTTTTTCCAATGAATATTCAGGGGTGATTTCCTTTAGAATTGACTGATTTGATCTTCTTGCTACCCAAGTGACTCTCAAGAGTCTTCCCCAGCACTGCAGTTTGAAGGCATCAATTCTTCAGCACTTAGCCTTTTTATGGTCCAACTCTCACATCCATACATGACTACTGAAAAAACCATAGCTTTGACTATACACATCTTCGTAGGCAAAGTAATGGCTCTGTTTTTTAATATGCTATCTAGGTTTATCATAGATTTTCTTCCAAGGAACATGGGTGCTAAGTTGCTACAGTTGTGTCTGACTCTTTGCAACTCCATGAACTCTAGCCTGGCAGGCTTTTCTGTCAATGGGATTCTAAAGGCAAGAATACTGGAGTGGATTGCCATGCCCTCCTCCTGGGCTTCCAAGGAACAAGCGTCTTTTGATTTAACGGCTGCAGTCACCATCTTCAGGATGCGTAAGCAACAAGATTCTACTGTGCAGCAAAAGAAACTATATTCAGTATCCTGTTATAAAGTGTAATGGAAAATAATATGCAAAATAATGTATGTGTATATATATATGTAAAACTGAGTCAGTTTGCTATACAGTAGAAATTAAACACAGCACTGTAAATCAACTATATTTAAATTAAATCTTTTAAAAAGAAACTAATTATATGAAGAAACATCTTGAGCTGATATAGAAATCTACAACAGTGGACAAGCTCCAAGTTGGTCATTCTCAGATATGTGGGAATCTCGGGGATATTCAGAAGGACCTTTGCTCTTGAGCAGTAATCTGCTGGGAAATTGTGCCAAAAATAAAAATCAGCAACTGACACAGGTGTAAGTGGTAAAGGCAAATTTAATTCAGAACTATGACAATAGAGGAAAATATTTTCCATCATGTAAATGGACTTCATTCACAATTCAGCAGATACAGGCAGCGATTTAAGCCAAGAAGCACTATGCTTCCTGGCCCATAAGTTGCTGAGAGGAAGCATTAAATCTGGGCAGTATTCTGGTTGTGAAAGTGAAAGTCACTTAGTCATGTCCGACTCTCTGAGACCTCATGGACTATACAGTCCATGGAATTCTCTAGGCCAGAATACTGGAGTGGGTAGCCCTCTCCAGTGCCCACTCCAGTGAACAATTGGTGCTTTTGAACTGTGGTGTTGAAGAAGACTCTTGAGAGTTCCTTGGACTGCAAGGAGATCAAACCAGTCAATCCTAAAGGAAATCAGTCCTGAATATTCATTCGAAGGACTGATGCTGAAGCTGAAACTCCAATACTTTGGCCATCTGATTCTAAAAACTGACTCATTTGAAAATACCCTGATGTGGGAAAGATTGAAGACAGGAGAAAGCGACGACAGAGGATGAGATGGTTGGATGGCATCACCGACTCAATGGCCATGAGTTTGAGCAAGCTCCGGGCATTGGTGATGGACAGGGAAGCCTGGCATGCTGCAGTCCATGGGTTCACAAATAGTCAGACACTACTGAGTGACTGACTGAACCGAACTGAACTCTGCTTCATTGCCTGCACTAAAGCTTTTGACTATGTGGATCACAACAAACTATGGAAAATTCTGAAAGAGGTAGTACCAGACTACCTTACCTGTGTTCTGAGAAATCTGTATGTGGGTTTAGAACCAACAGTTAGAATCCGACATGGAAAAACTAACTGGTTGAAAATTGGGAAAGGAGCTTGATAAGTCTGCATATTGTCACCCTGCCTGTTTTTGCTTTCAAGAGTTTAATCATGTGAAATATCAGGCTGGATGAGTCACAAGCTAGAATCAGGATTTCCAGGAGAAATATCAACAACCTCAGATATACAGATGATACCATTCTAATAATAGAAATTGAGGAGGAAAAACAGATTCTCTTGATGAAGATGAAAGAGGAGAGTGAAGAAACTGGCTTGAAACTCAACATTAAAAAACATAAGATTATGCCATCTCGTCCCATCATGTCATGGTAAATAAAAGAAGAAAAAGTGAAAGAGGTGACAGATTTTATTTTCTTGGACTTCAAAATCACTGTGGACATTGACTGCAGCCATGAAATTAAAAGACATCTGCTCCTTAAAAGGAAAGCTATGGCAAACCTAGACAGAGTATTAAAAAGCAAAGATATCACTTTGCTGACAGTGATTCATACAAAGCTATGGTTTTTCAAGTAGTCATGTATGAATGTGACAGTGGGACCATAAGAAAGACTGCCAAAAAATTGGTGCTTTCAAATTGTGGTGCTGGAGAAGACTCTTGAGAGTCCCTTGGACTGACAGAAGATTAAACCAGTCAATCCTAGAGGAAATCATTCCTGAATATTCACTGGAAGGGCTGTTGCTGAAGTGCCAATACTTTGGCCACCTGATGTGAAGAGCCAATTAATTTTAAAAGACCCTGATGTTGGGAAAGATTGAAGGCAAAAAGAGAAGGGAGTGACAGAGGATGAGACGGTTACATAGCTTCACTGACTCAATGGACCTAAATTTGAACGAACTCTGGGACATACTGAAGGACAGAGGAGCCTGGCGTGCTAAGTCCTTGGGGTCAGAAGGAGTCAGACATGACTTAGCTATGGAACAACAACAACATGGCAAAACCAATACAATATTGTAAAGTTAAAAAATAAAATAAAATTAAATACAACAACAACAACAGCAAATGTCTTCACCTGTCTTCACCTGTCATGCTCACTTTCAGTGTTCAAGCAAATTGCATTACCCTGCAAGTATCCCAGAGTTTAAACAGTTTATGACAAGACTCCCTTAACCACACCCATTTTAACATCTCTGGTATACAGTCACTATAGTAATGGTTCTTGAAGTTTTTTTGGATCATGGATCTAGCCTTACCCAGTTCACTCCAGTACTGACCGTGGAACTTTCAATTAGGTTTCCATGAGTGTACAGTAGATGACCTTTTTCCAAGAGAAGGCCAAAATCTCTATCCTCAGATCATGCTAATGCCACCATCTTCTGGATGTGTATTCCATGAAAAGGCATGAAACTCTGATAAACCTGCAGAGAGCAGCAGCTACCTCAGATTTTCCCTGCATTCACTCACCTTTTCTTGAACCTGCAATCTCCCTATGCTCTTCACTACAAATATCCCTGCTCCTTTCTCTTTGAAGTGCTAGGTCTCAGATTTGTTCTCCTGTCTCATCTTGTGACTGTCTTGTAAATAAACACTGATTCTGCTGTAAATTTCAGGATTTGTCATTTGGCTTGCTGACCATCTTACTGAGTATGCTCCCCTTTGTCTATTAATCTACTGAACAGCAAAAGATGTAAGCAAAGATACGGTAAGAAGTGCTCCAGACAGAATAAGGAATGTGCAGAATTGATAAGGCTTTGGATAATAGACAACTCAGTGCCTTTTTCTAGATTAATAACTGGAGATTACTGAGGTATAAGCTGAAAAAGAGAGTAATAAATCATGGAGGGCAACAGTTGGTCTTCACTGAGGATCTCTTTATTTCTGATCATTGGTTTACAAACATCTACCCCGGAAAAGCTTCAACATGTGGATCTCAAGCCTATATTGACCTCCAAAACTATAAGTTCATATTTGAATGTATAAACACATATTCCCAAATGTCCTGTCACTCCCAGAGTCTACAGTTCTCTACAATCACCCCTGCTGTATCATCTTTCCTTCTCCCATTCATAGTGAACTGATGTCTGAAACCATGGGTCAGTTTTCCTTTCATGATGCAGCTATTGCCTAGATTTTAGTTTCCAAGTGCTCAGAAGAAAGCTTTGACAGATTCATCCAACTAGGCAGACATGTAACATTGATACAGAAAGGGCTCCTTGGGATAGAATGTCTTATTGCTCCAGCGAGGACATGGGCTGGAGCTAAGCCAGATGGCCCTTGGAAATCCTAAATCCTGCATAATCTCAATGAGTTTATCCCGAAGCTCAGCCAGTCCGCCCAGGTGGAGGATTCCATGAGGGCTGTAACCCTCCTGAGGGGCAGGGTAAAACTCATCACTTAAGTAGAACAGCCCAGTGGTGTGACTCAGAAGCTTCTCCATGATGGGCATTCCGACACAGACTGAAGGTCCTGAGCTGAGAACAGCAGCTCAGAACAGGCAGGATGGACTCAAGTTGGGACTCTGTGATCCCACACTGCTCTAAGTTCAGTTCCTTGAGGGTGGCTGCAACTTGCTCAAGAAGAATGTGGAGGATCTCAGGACTAAAGTCAGTCATGATGATCCCACTCAGATCCAGGCCTTTGAGCTCATGGATGTTCGGGCACTGGGACAGATGGGTCAGGTCTGATTCTGTAAGCCAGCAGTTAGTTATTGCCAGGTGATCCAAGAGGGTCCTCAGAAATCTGGGGTGGGGGAAGAAGCAATTAGGTCTGAGAAAGCAGGGTAGCAGCTGAGCTAAAGTTGTCAGATAGGTGATTTGCACAAAGACAAGGTCCTACTAACTGCATCAGTACCCAGAATGACTATTCTCCTTTTAGCTGACATTTCATCTCTGCATCACCAGCAAACCACTTGCAGCTTTGTATGATCTCTGGACATGCTTCACTACCATCCTCTCAGAATCATGCGTATCTTAAATATTAACTAACTTAACTGGAGCAAAAGATAACATTTTAGGGACTAGTCATTTGAGACAAGCTCATTGTGTTCAGACCTCTTCTCTCTGTCTCTCTCCCTCACTGTCTTTTTTTCTGGCTGTACCACATATGCCACTTATGCAACCTTACTTCCCCCACCAGGGATCAAACCTGAGTATTCAACACTGAAAGAGCAGAGTCCTAACCACTGGACCATCAGGGAAATCCCAGACCATCTTTTTGAAACTGCTCAAGTCTGAGGTGGTTTCCCTTCTTTAATGCCCTCTTCGCCTACCTATTTTACTAAATTATCTGACATAGTTTTCCCTTTCTAAGGAAGGACCCATGCCCACCCTCACTGGATCCAAACAACCATATCCACAGCTTTCTAGTATGGTGTCCCTGTTCCTCTACCTTGATTTCGGTGGTGATGATAGCACAGCTCAGGATAGAGCAGCAAAGAACCCAGTGTGCTTGACTTGCCAATGTTGTGTTCACTGCTAACAGCCAGTTGTACACACTCACCCGAGCATCTGGTCCAGGCAGCCTTCAAGGAAGGAGGGAGAGTCTAAATAGAGATCTTGGAGATGGTACAGCTTGAGAAACTTAGAGGTGAATAGGACAACTTGCTACTCCTGCTTCTCAAGGGCAGACATGTGAATGCAGGAGAGAAGGAGTCTCTGCATGTTGCTCATCTGACCCAGGAGAGGAGCCAACTTGGCCAGGGTGGACAGATGCCAAATCCAACTCACTTGCACCTCCTGGATGCAGTCCAGCTGCACCGTATTCAGGATCTTCATGACGTTTTCCACGGGCATTGCAAAGATGGTCAGCTTCTTACAGCAGAGGTGAATGGAAGCTTTTCTCTGCTCCATCCACCTGAGGAGGTAGGTAAGGAAGTTATCCAGGGTCATTTTCTTCAGGCAAAGCTCTATGTATATCTTCAGGGGAGCCAAGGGCTGATGGGTCTTCGAGCTCTGCTCAGCCACTGGTGCCATTCCGAAGCTTGAGAACCCATGGGTGCTGGCTCCAGACCACATGCTCCAGAAGCTCTGGCCAGTATTCCGCAAATCTAGCACCCGCAGTTTGCACCTCCTATAAGGACAGGAGATTAACAGGGATGCATTAAAATCCACACAGAATGCAACCACAGTCTCAGAATTTGACAAATGACTGCCCACCGGTGCTTTTATTTCACATATCTCATCACCTGCTGCCTTGCCCTCTTCTGCCTCTCTTTCCTCCAACTCCCTTTCTCCTCTTCTCCTTTCTAGTTCTCCACTTCTAGTGGGATTAAGCATCATAAGAAGGAGATAGGGCATGCTCTTTCAACCCCCTTGCATTGTAGGCACATTTACACATCAGTAAAATATTTTCCGTAGTAAGCCAAGGCCTCTGAGCTTCTTCACTGCCATCCTCAGAACCCTCTTGCCCATCCATTGGCCATCCACTTAGTCCAGCCCAGATGTCTCTTCCAGGATGCCCAGAACCCCATCAAGCTATCTGGATCCGACTCACTTGGAATGAACCTTCTGGGCAAGCAGGACATCAGGTGCTTCCAGCACTTCTTGTAGGGGCCCCACATGAGGCAGGTCAATGAGGCCCCCCAGAGGCAGGCAGACAAAGGGCCAGGCTTGCACCATGGCCTTTAGGGTCTTGATGTGTCTCCCATGGAAGGCGTCCATGAAGAGGGGTGGGAGGAGTTCCGTGGGCAGAAACTCCAGAGCAGAACAGACCAAGGCATCTTCCCTGACCAGGTGCATTCCAGCCAGGTCCAAAAGTCTGGGTGGGGTCGGGACTCATCCTGACTCTGCTTCAAAAGGAATCCTCTGGAAACTGCTAAGGAACAAAGAATCCATGTCAAGCCAAAGAGGAACACATCTAAGACAATCTCCCAACCCTTCAGAGAAATCTACTCAGGACTGAGGTCTCAGCTCTGGCAGACGTGTAAGTGCCTCGATTAGACCATATGACATTCAGGCCTCAATGGGCACAAAGTTATGACTCTTTCCCTACTGGATTCTGAACAAGCTTCTCACAAGTATCAATGAGGAGGAAAGGCAACCACTAGCCATTTCATTTCCACCCAGTGCTTTGCTTAATTCGTGTCCCACCTGGATGTGAGTATCAAGGAGCCTGAAAGCTCACTCCAGTCTTTACGAGCAGAAGACATCAGACCACCACTTGGAGCCCTCAATCTATGAGAGGAGGAAGGTCATGGGGACCCACACAGCCTCCATCCTTAGTTTCCCCTGACATGAATGCCATTTGTGTAAAAAATGTGTATTTGAAATCTCATGAAACAAAACTCCAAACAGATATTTTAAATATGGGTAAAGATGTTAAAAAAAATGATACCAGCTAAAGCACTAATGAAAATGTTTGCGATTCAGGCAAAACTACACTGAGAGGCAAAACTAACACCTGAAATGGGTTCATCATAAAGAAATAAATTTTTGAAAACTCTCCCTGCCATCCAGAACTACAAGTCAGTCTTCAAGAGTAGCTAACTGTGGGGAAGGAAAGGGTATTCTTTTATGACAGTGGTAACGTACTGGTCTGAAGCGGCTGGCAGGGTGCTCAGACCCCAGACACTGGAGAACTCAGCTTATGTCTCCAGAGCAGGAAGATTCTGCCTCTCTTCTCCAGTGCTTCAGACTTTTATATACCTTTTTTCCCCCCATAACCCCTCTATCCCATTGTTAATCCAATCAGAAAGGAACACCTGATTAGAATATAGAGGATCCATTGGATTTATCCTGATTAGATCATCGTATTTATCTAGAGTAGTTGATTGAAATAGATACACATTCAGGAAACAAATAGAATGATGGTGTGTCTGGGTGATCCAGGACCTATTCACAGACTCACTTCTCTAATACTGACTGAATTCTACCAATATGGACAGTTATATTCTTGTGTGTCAGACAGGAAAGGGATTCTTGGTTCCTGCCACTGAACAAGGAAAAAAAAAAAGTTGACAGAAACATTGTTGGGGGAACTTTGGCCAAATCAAAATTAGCAATATGTCCATGATTAAAACAGTCTCATGAAAACAATGGTATGTTATAAAAGAAAACAAAATACACTCATCCCTGTATCAGCTTTTCACTCAGGAGTTATTTGGGAAACCCAGGAGATTGTGAGCCTATTCAGGCAGCCAGGGAAGAGCTTTGGGGATGTGGTGGTTCTTCCAGCCTTAAGTCAAGCCTTCTCTGAAGGTGGACAGGTCAAAATCTCAGCGAGAATAAGAGGGGTTTGGACAGTTTTCAGCTGGACATTCCTAAAGAGACAACGTGAGTGATAGCAGCAATGTTTCTTTTTTAAAGTTTTCTTTTTTATTTCTATTTTTTTGGAAACAGGGAAATTTAAAGACCTTGCTCTAGGTGATGTTAAGATAGTAAAAGAGGGCTTCCCTGTTACTCATTGGTGAAGAATCTGACCAAACAATGCAGGATACACAGATTTGATCCCTGGTTGGGGAAGATTTCACGACACAGGGCAGTTCAGTCCATGTGCCACAACTATTGAGCCTGTGCTCCACAACAAGAGAAGCTATCACAATAAGAAGCTACTGCAGTGAGAAGCCCATGCACAGCAACTAGAAAGTAGCCCTCTCTCAACACAAGTAGAGAAAAGCCCCCACAGAAATGATGACTCCAGGCTACAAAAATAAATAAAATAAAATAAAGAAATATAGGAAAAGAGAATGGTTTAGAGGAGACACTGTCATCTTAGATGGCATTTTTTTCCCCAAAAGTTGAGATCAGAACAACCAACTGCAAGAAAAGAATAAATCTAAGATGTGAGAAGAGGAAGGGGTGTGAATACTGGAATCAGATATTTCCAAGACTGAGAGGCACTAAAGGTGGGCACTCTGGGTTCGTTGGGAACTTGGAGCCAGAGAAGAAATAAGCCTTGTTCAGCTCCAAATAACCCTGTCATCCAGGGGCAAGTGCTACCAGCTGAGGTTTGTTTATTTACTTATTTATTTTTTTTCACTGAGGACGATTTTCAAATAGCAAATTTCCCAGCCAGTTTTCATGGGTGTGTGTGTTTTCATGCTAAGTCACTTCAGTCGTGTCCAACTCTTTAGGAGCCCATGAACTGTAGCCCGCCAGGCTCCTCTATCCATGGGATTCTGCAGGCAAGAATACTGGAGTAGAAGCCAAACGAACCATAATTGCATTGGCCCCTTCCCTAGTGCATTTAGATCATTACTGTTTCCTCCTAACTAGCTATGTTCAACACAGATTCTGATCAAAGTGACACCGTTAGGCACAGAAATAAGTTCCTGTTTTTCTCTTCATAAATACCAACAACTTTTCTGCACTAAATATGGAAACACTTATTGGTATTTAATGTTCTACCACATTCAGGTATGATTTCCACTTGAGGCTGCATCATACAAGGATTTCTTTGAAGTCTATGGCCACACATAAAGGGAGCCCCCTTGTCCACCTTTAATAATTTTCCATGCCTAACACCCACCCTGGACTTCCCTGGTGGCTCAGATGGTTAAGTGTCTACAATGCGGGAGACCAGGGTTCAAGCCCTGGGTTGGGAAGATCCCCTGGAGAAGGAAATGGCAATCCACTCCAGTACGATTGCCTGGAAAATCCCATGGACAGAGGAGCCTGGTAGGCTACAGTCTATGGGGTCACAAAGAGTCAGACACGACTGAGCGACTTCAGTTTTAGTTTAAGTCAGTTTAACACCCACCCCAGTTATTTGATGCCCAAATTATTCTTAACATCTGTGGCCACCAAGATGAAGACACTCTGAGGGGTATTCTGTCTTGGTCACTTTCCGGAAGATCACTTTTACCATATTTCTCTCATTTATATAAATGGCTTTTACATAAAATAGGTTTAAACTGGACTCTACTCGTGACATTTTAAATCCTAGGCCATCAATATCTTTTATTAATGCCCTGCAATTAGATTGAGATTAGTAACAACAATAAGCATAGACATCTCTTTTATTGAACAGAAACTGGTGAGCAACCACACAGACACTTTTTATGCATTCCTTCAGGTAACCTTAAGAGAAAACCTAAACTTCACTCATATTTTCCCTATGTGTAAACTGTTGAACGAAGGTCACTGCCAAGTACAGGAACCTGCCCATTTCTGTGCAGAGAATAATTAGCTGACAGGATTGGAAGGAGTCTCCCAAGTTGCCAGGAAACCTAAATGTTGGAAACAATGGTCAGAGAGACTTAGTGTGATGTTAGTGGAAATTTGGAAATTGAGAAGTCTAAGTTGTCTCTATGGGATCACAGCTTCTATTAAATTCCAAAGAGGCACTGTTCTGAAGGCTCACCCTTCATTCCTTTGTAGTTAGCATCTCCAGTCAAGTAATAAATAAAAGGGAATTTTAAACTACTTAATAATGCGTGAGTGTGTGACAAAAAGGGAAGCCTCTTACACTGTTGGTAGGAATGTAAATTGGTGCAACCACTATGGAAAATAGTATGGAGACACTCCAAAAACTAAAAATAGAATTGTTACATGGTCTAGCAATCTCACTGCTGGGCAAATATCCAGAAAAAAACAATTATTCAAAAACATACACTCACAGTTATATTCATAGTATTATTTACAGTAGCCAAGAATGGAAACAGCCTAGACATTCAACAAAAGAAAAATGGAAAAAGAAGATGAGTTGTGTGTGAGTGTGTATAATGGAATATTATCCAGCCATTAAAAAGAATGAGAGAAGCCACCACAATGAGGAAACCAAGCACTGCTGTAAACAGTTGCCCCCATTCACAACAACTAGAGAAAGCCCATGCAGCAACAAAGACTGAGCACAGCCAAAAGTTGTTTTTAAAAAAAATTATAAATAATTCTCTGAAGAAAACCCGCCAGCTGATATGGAAGTCTACAACAGTGACCAGACTCCAGGTTTGTCATTCTTGGGTATGTGAGAACCTGGGGATACCGAGAAGAACTTTTCCTGTCTGAGCAGTCATCAGCTGTGGGAATTGTGCCAAAGAAAATGAGAGACAGACCCAAGTTTAAGTGTTGGAGATAAATTTTATTCAGGACTATGACAACAGAGGACCAAATGGGGTTCTTTTGATATTCCAAATTTGATAGTTTTGCAAATACTTAGGAAAAGCCAGCTTGATAAAATATATTTTCAGAATTCTAATCTTACAGAAACAAACAAACAAACAAAAACAAATGCAATGGACTTTGAGGAGTAACTTGTATTTATCATCCTGCTTCTTTGAGAAGTATTGATACCTTGGTCACTGCCATGAGGAAGGTACACATATGTTATACATCTGACAACCAATCTAATAAACTGGGATTCTATGCCAACTTTCAGAGACCTTTGACAACTTAACCTTTGTTTCATCAGCTGTATAAAAGAGAC
Organism: Bos indicus; assembly: GCF_029378745.1. Taxonomy (NCBI): domain Eukaryota; kingdom Metazoa; phylum Chordata; class Mammalia; order Artiodactyla; family Bovidae; genus Bos; species Bos indicus. The sequence goes on along the minus strand of NC_091775.1, from coordinate 55,129,151 downwards.
TTTTTACTTTCTTAGTCTATTTATTGGGACTGAGGTTTCTAGAGGTTATGAAAGCCACATCGTTTGCACCATCATGTGTGAATGCCTCTTGCATCTCTATTGGTATAAATTGCTATTAAAATACTACTCTTCAGTAAATCCTTAAACTGGAGAAACTTCTCAATTGGAAAATTTTATTTTTCTAAAAATAATACTGTGCTTCAAGACTCCATAAGTTGCAAAAGAATATGTTATCAACTTTTAACAATTGAATTTTAATTTTCAAGGTAATTTCTTTACAATGTAGTGTTGGTTTCTGCCACACAACAGCACAAATCAGCCATCAGCATACATGTATCCCCTCTCTCTTGAATTTCCCTCTCACCCCTATTTTTATGAAGAGCCACTTTATTGGTATCTATTAAAAAAAAAAACACAACCTTAAAAGTAGATAAAAATACAAACATATAATAACTAACCTAAGATGTCCATTGGTTTAAAATGAATGAAACAAGCAAACAAAAATCGGTTTGGAAATTTTATTTCTGGTCTCAACTTCAGCTCAGTGGTTTTTGTACAGGTTTTAATATTAATCTTTGTTTTCCACAAAACCTTTCCTTTTACAATGACTTTCAAAGAGTTGATAATTTATACCCTTGTAAACAAAGATGAAGCATTTATCTTTTTTTCTCTAACTGACTTTTCCAGAATTTGGCTTTTCCAGATGGCTACCCTGTGAACCTGATGGATTACTGACATCAGGTGATAATTAGTTCTACTAATCATTGCTTAATTTGTTCTCACTTGTTTTCAAATTATTTGTGTCTTGTGCCTCTCTTTGTTTTATTATGAATTTATAAATGTAACTACCTATATATCTTATATCTCATCTACTTCATAAAATCAGTGTCTCTTGCACTACTCAATTTGAACTCAGGCTTCTGACATAGTTAAACATCTTGAGGTCATGAGGCATATCCATAACCTTATAGAGAATATTTGTAATAGTACAACTCTAGATATGAGAACACAGAACAAGGGAAAATATTTTCTGCATCTTAATAGACTAGTAAGACAGGAGATCCAGAGAATTATAACAAATACAGTGCATTAGGCTTTCAGTTCAAGATGGCAGAGTAGAAGGACATGTGGTCCTCTCATCGTGCGAGAACACCAAAAGTGCAACCAGCTGTTAAACAACCATGGACGGGAGGATGCTGGAACCTGCTAAAAAATGAAAATAAAAAAAGTCAATACCCCACATCCAAAGGCAAAGAAGAAGCCCCATCAAGACTGTAGAAAGGGCATAATCATGAAAAAATCAAATCCCATACCTGGGTGGTTGACCCACAAACTGGAGAACAATAATACCAAAGAAGTTCTTGAGCTATTTTAAAGGTTCTGAACCCCACATCAGGCCTCCCAGCTTGAGAATCTGAAAAGCGACTGGGAATCCCCAGGGAATCTGGCATTGAAAGCCAATGGGAGTTGATTACAGGCCTTCCAGAGAACTGAAGCAAATAGAGACTCCAGTCTTGGAGAGCACAAACAAAATTTTGCACACACTAAGACCCAGAGGAGAGGAGCAGTGACCCCACAGGATCCTGAATCAAAGCTACCTGCCATTGTTTGGGGGTCTCCTGTGGAGGCATGGGTCTGCAAGGGCTCATCACAGGGACTGATGCACTGGAAGGTCTCTGGTGGCATAAACTCTCTTGGAGTTCACCATTAACCCTATCATAGAGTCCATAGACCCCGAGTTGTGTTGCCTCAGGCCAAACAACTACCAGGGAGGGAATGCAACCGCAACCCTCAGCAGATAATTAGATTAAAGCTTTACTGAGCAAGGCCCTGCCCACTAGAGCAAGAGCCAGGTTTTCCCATTGCTATTCCCTCCCATCGAGAAGCTTGCATGAGCCTCTTAGCCTCATCCACCAGAGGCCACAGATAAGAAGCAAGAAGAAGCACAGTCTCACAGCAGCTGAAACAAAAACTATATTACAGAGTTAATCATGATAAAAAAATAAGAAAGTCATGTCCCAGATGAAAGGACAAGATAAAATCCCATAAAAATGGAACTGGAGGAATCAACCTTCCTGACTTCAGATTATACTACAAAGCTACAGTCATTAAGACAGTATGGTACTGGCACAAAGACAGAAATACAGATCAATGGAACAAAATAGAAAGCCCAGAGATAAATCCACACACCTATGTACACCTTATCTTTGACAAAGAAGGCAAAAAGATAAAGATACAATAGAGAAAAGACAATCTCTTTAGCAAGTGGTGCTGGGAAAACTGGTCAACCACCTGTAAAAGAATGAAACTAGAACACTCTCTGACACCATACATAAAAATAAACTCAAAATGGGTTAAAGATCTAAACGTAAGAGCAGAAACTATGAAACTCTTAGAAGGCAGAACACTCTCTGACAATAAATCACAGCAAGATCCTCTATGACCCACCTCACAGAATAATGGAAATAAAAGCAAAGATAAACAAATGGGACCTAATTAAACTTAAAAGCTTTGGCACAATGAAGGAAACTATAAGCAAGGTGAAAAGGTAGCCTTCAGAATGGGAGAAAATAATAGCAAATGAAGCAACTGACAAATAATTAATCTCCAAAATATACAAGCAGCTCATGCAGCTCAGTACCAGAAAAATAAACGACCCAATCAAAAAGTGGACCAAAGAACTAAACGCACATTTCTCCAAAGAAGACATACAGATGGCTAATAAACACATGAAAAGATGTTCAACATCACTCATTATCAGAGAAATGCAAATCAAAACCACAACGAGGTACCATCACACACTCATCTGAATGGCTGCCATCAAAAGGACTACAAACAATAAATGCTGGAGAGGGTGTGGAGAAAAGGGAACCCTCTTACACTGTTGGTGGGAATGCAAACTAGTACAGCTACTGTGGAGAACAGTGTGGAGATTCCCTGAAAAACTGGAAATAGAACTGCCATGTGACCCAGCAATCCCACTGCTGGACATACACACTGAGGAAACCAGAACTGAAAGAAACACGTGTACCTCAATGTTCATTGCATCACTGTTTACTATAGCTAGGACATGGAAGCAACCTAGATGTCCATTGGCAGACAAATGGATAAGAAAGTTGTGGTACATATACACAATGGAATATTACTCAGCTATAGAAAAGAATATAGGAGACTCTGGTGGCTCAGACAGTAAAGAATCTGCCTGCAGTGTGGGAGACCCAGTTTGATCCCTGAGTCAGGAAGATAACAAGGAGAAGGAAATGGCAACCCATTCTAGTATTCTTGCCTAGAGAATCCCATGGGCTGAGGAGCCTGGCAGGCTACAGTCCATGGGGTCACAAAGAGTTGGACATGACTGAGAGAGTTCACTTTCACTTTTGATGAAAAAGAATGCATTTGAGTCAGTTCTAATGAGGTGGATGAAATTGGAGCTGATTATACAGGGTGAAGTAAGTCAGAAAGAGAAACACCAATACAGTACATTAATGCATATATATGGAATTTAGAAAGATGGTAATGACAACCTTATATGCAAGACAGCAAAAGAGACACAGATGTAAAAAATAGACTTTCGGATGATGTGGGAGAAGGCAAGCGTGGGATGATTTGAGAGAATAGCACTGAAACATGCATATTACCATATGTAAAACACATGACCAGTGCAAGTTTGATGCATGAAGCAGGACACTCAAAGTTGGTGCTCTGGGACAACCCAGGGGGATGGAGTGGGGATGAAGGTGGGAAAGGTTTCAGGATGGGCGGACACATGTACACCCATGGCTGATTCGTGTCGATGTATGGCAAAAACCACCACAATAATATAATTAGCCTCCAATTAAGACAAATAAATAAATTAAAAAACTAAACAACTAAATGAAGTCGAGATAGGCAACCTCTCAGAAAAAGAATTCAGAATAATGATAGCAAAGATGATCCAGGATCTTGGGAAAACAATGGAGGCAAAGACTGAGAAGATGCAAGAATTGTTTATCAAAGACATAGAACTAAAGAACAAAGAGAGATGAATAATACACTAAAAGAAATCCATAGCAGAATAACTGAGGCAGAAGAACAGATAAATGACTTGGAGGACGGAATGGTGGAAATCACTGCCACAGAACAGAATATTGATAAAAGAATGAAAAGAAATGAAGACAGCCTAAGAGACCTCTGGGACAACATTAAACGTACCAATGTTCGCATTATAAAAGTCCCAGAAGGAGAAGAGAGAGAGAAAGGACCTGAAAAAATATTTGAAGAGATAGTAGCTAAAACATTCCCAAACATGGGAAAGGTAATAGTCAACCAAGTCCAGGAAGCACAGAGTCCCAGGAAGGATAAACCCAAGGAGGAACACACCAAGCACATAGTAATCAATCTGACAAAAATTAAAGATAAAGAAAAAATATTAAAAGCACCAAGGGCAAGATGACAAATAACATTCAAAGTCCCATCAGGCTATCAGCTGATTTCTCAACAGAAACTCTGCAAGCCAGAAGGGAGTGGTATGATATATGTAAAGTAATGAAAAGGAAGAAACTACAACCAAAAATACTCTACACGGCAAGACTATCCTTCAGATTTGATAGAGAAATCAAAAGCTTTCCAGTAAAGCAAAAATTAGGAGAATTCAGCACCACAGACCAGCTTTACAACAAATGCTAAAGGAGTTTCTTTAGGCAGGAAACACAAGAGAAGGAAAAAACCTACAGAAAATAAACGCAAAACAATTAGGAAAATGGTAATAGGATCATACATATTTATAATTACCTTTAGTGTAAATGGATTAAGTGCACCATTCAAAAGACATAGACAGACTGGGTGGATGAAAACATATGCATGTATTCACTTCCACTTACCACATCACTTGGCTTGACCCCCGCCCCCAAACTGTACTTAATTATTTTATGAACGAACGTGAAGTCACTCAGTCGTGTCTGACTCTTTGTGACCCCATGGAGTGTAGCCTGCCAAGCTCCTCCATCCATGGGATTTTCCAGGTAAGAATACTGGAGTGGGTTGCTATTTTCTTTTCCAGGGGATCTTCCTGACCCAAGGGTTGAACCCAGGTCTCTGGCATCACAGGCAGATTCTTTACCATCCGAGCCACCAGGGAATCATTAATCATGTTCACATTATGGCTTGCAATTGTAATTATCTTTTATTTTTGTCTGGCTATTGATTGTGAAAATAATTAACATCTTTCACTACTATGATTATGTAACTATTACTCACTTAATACCATTGTATCATGATTGGTCAACACAAAAATGATATAACTCTATTTCATCAAAACTGAAACTCCAGTACTTTGGCCACCTCATTCGAAGAGCTGACTCATTGGAAAAGACTCTGATACTGGGAGGGATTGGGGGCAGGAGGAAAAGGGGATGACAGAGGATGAGATGGCTGGATGGCATCACCGACTCTATGGATGTGAGTCTGAGTGAACTCTGGGAGTTGGTGATGGACAGGGAGGCCTGGCGTGCTGTGATTCGTGGGGTCACAAAGAGTTGGACACGACTGAGCGACTGAACTGAACTGAACTGAAACTGACTCTGTCCCCATTAAATACTAAGTCCTTCCCCACCCCCACACACCACACCCCCAACAATGTACTTTCTGACTCTATGAATTTGCCTATTCTAGGTAATTCATATAAGTGAAATCAAGCAATATCTGTCTGAACCTACTGTATTTTGGAATGTATTTTAAAAGTTAACTTAATATACATCCTACAGACTGTACATTCTCTTTTATCCCCTGTGCTATACAGTAGATTCTTATTAGTTATCTATTTTATACATAGCAGTATGCATATGTCAACCCAAGTCTCCCAATTTATCCCTCCCCCTTCCTTTCTTGATGTCCGTAAGTTTGTTTTCTATGTCTATGTCTCTATTTCTGCTTTGAAAGTAGATTCAGTTGTACTATTTTTTTCTAGAGTCCATATATCCTTTGCTCCTGGACATATACCCAGAAAAAAACCATAATTCCAAAAGATACATGTATCCCAATGTTCATTGCAGCACTATTTACAGTAGCCAGGACGTGGAAGCAACATAAATGTCTATCAATAGAGGAGTGGTTAAAGACAATGTGACATATATACACAAGGGAATATTATTCAGCCTTAAAAAGGAAAAAATATACCACTTGCATACACATGGATGAAGCTAGAGACTGTCATACAGAATGAAGTATTTCAGAAGGAAAAATTAAGTTTTGTTTCACAATTTACTCCCAATATCCCCTGGGGAAAAACAGTAAAAGAAACATGTAGCAGCACTGATGCACATTCCTAAACGGTATCACTCAGCATTAACTCAGAAGCAGCTTCCCTGATGTGGGGTCCAGTGTCCTCCAGGTCTCCCTGGCCCCCACCTACAGTCCTTCACCCACCTCCCACTTGGCCCTGGGGATGTGGGTTTACAGTCTCATGTTGGAAGATGCCAGACAGTTTGACCTGAGACTGGGGATTTGAGTGGAGGAAACTGCTCTCCTACAACTGAAGTGGACAATGGATGAGAAGAGCCCCAGGTGGCAGTTGGGGACTTGGGTTTCAGAAATCACCTGCAGCCAAACTTCTTTTCCAGTGACTGTGGGAGTCAAATTCCAGGATAAACAGGACCCAGCAGGAAAGTCAGACTCAGAGGTTAGCCTGGGTACCTAACATGTCACAGGAACATCAGAAACAATTTCTTCCTCAAACAAAGAACCTGAGATCCAGGGTGTGAAGTGAGCTGGGAGCAAGATAATGTCTGGCTCAAAACTGGGACCTCGGAATCAGTCCCAAATTGTTTGTAGGGCAGCAAGGCTTAGTCTTTCAATTTTAGGTATCACTTCTCCTAGCATCTGTACACCTAAAAACACCTCAGATGGTTTCCAAGAGAAAACAGAAAGTCGCTGGATGGAGAAATCTGATTCAGATTTTCTTTCACATCTGCTCCCTGGATTAGTGCCAATCAGAGAAACCCTGAACCTAAGCCTTATAGGTGTCTGCATGCTCAATTGAGTCCGACTCTTTGCCACTCGAAGGACTGTAGCCCAACACACTCCTCTGTCCATGGAAATTTCCAGGCAAGAATACTTGAGTGAGTTGCTGTTTCATACTTCAGGGAGTGTTCACAACCCAGGGATTCAACCCCCACCTCTTGAGTCTCCTGTATTGCAGGCAGGTTCTTTACCACTGCGCCAACTGGGAGCCTAAGCCATAGCCAACTATAAATAATTGTCTAATGGGCTACCAGAGGACAGCCTTGTTCCAGCCAGTGGGCTGAATTTGGCTCCCAGGGTTTTCTCTTAAGTTACTGGCTTCCAAAATCAAAGCATCACAATTTTTTTTGTGTGTGTGTGTAGGCAAAATTTTATTTAAATTGTTTAGGCAAAGATTTCTTTTCTTTTATTTTATTTTTAAACTTTACATAATTGTATTAGTTTTGCCAAATATCAAAATGAATCCGTCACAGGTATACATGTGTTCCCCATCCTGAACCCTCCTCCCTCCTCCCTCCCCATACCATCCCTCTGGGTCGTCCCAGTGCGGGGATGGCTGACATGTGAGACTCTGCCTCAGGTTCTGTTTGTCGCCATGGCTGTTTCACCTTGTGGTCTTTGAATGTCAAACAACAGTCCTGCCATTTACGGAGGACTTATTCCGCCCCAAGCTCTGGACTTTGTGTTTTTATCTGAGTTAGAGAGCATATGGTGCCCATGCCATAGAAGGAGAGATAGATTCAGAGAGGAGCAGTAACTTCTTCAAAGGCACACAGCCTGGAAGTCGTGGAACTGGAAGTTCTGTTGGTTGATGTTAAATACTGCTCTATGCCAGCTATGTTCTGCCCACTTTGAGCTTTGTAATTAAATATTGGAGTCATGGGCTCTTCTCTTCCAGGAGGAAGTATGAAAGAGAATAAGATTAAGATTTTTCCACATTGCTTTCTCTGAAGAACCTGTTATCCAAAAACTGCACTGATTAAATAAAAGTGGAGTGGCTCCATCTACTACAGTGGTTCCCAATGTCTGGTCCCCCAGTAGTATCAGCATCAACTGAGAACTTATTTAAAATTTATGTTTAAAGATTTTATTTATTTTATCCATTTATTTTATTTTTGGCTGTGGTAGGTCTTCACTTCTGCTCTCAGGCTTTCTCTGGTTGCAGAGAGAGGGGCTATACACTTCTCGTGTGGTGGTTTCTCCTGTGGAGCACAGGCTCTGAACGATCTGGCTGCCGTAGTTGTGGATCTCAGGCTCTAGAGCGCTGAGTGGTGGTGCAGTAGTGGTGGTGCAGGGGCCCACAGCTCCATGGCATGTGGGACTCTCACAGACCAGGGGTCAAACCAGTGTTCCCTGTATTGCAAGGAGACTTCTTAAGTACTGGATCATCAGAGAAACCCTGAGAACTTTTCAAAAAGTGGCTTCCCAGCCCCAGCCCAGACCCACTGTCCAGAAATTCAGAGGGTGAGACCAACATCAGTGTTTTAACAAGCACCGCCCACCCCACCCCCCCACCAGTACCTACCACATCTGCCAGAGATGCTGAGCCTCTTCACTTTGAGACACCAGGTGAAGAAGAGAGGAAGGATAAAGGTCCTCTCTGGCTCAATTCCACCCTCATTTCCACTCTTTTAGAGAGAGTAGGGAAATCCTCCACCAACCATGTTAGTGCTTGCTACTGGTCAAGGAGCCCAATTATTAACCTGGTAGCAAAGTTTTAAACTTACATTGGAACCCTTAATGATCTGATTCAAGTACTTCTGGTCAGTTCAGTTTAAGAGCCAATTTTAGACTGTGTGTGTGTGTGTGTGTGTGTGTGTAAGGTCATGGAGCACTAGAATTCATCAGCCCACTTCCACTCTCAACCTTTGTCCTCCACCTTCTCAATGCCCAGAAAGGAGTACATAGATCAAGGGCTAAGTGATGGAACATGTTCTGAGCCAGAGGACTCCTGCCTGGTTCCAGGATACAGATGAATCATGCCCTCCCCGATCAAAATATCCACAACCTCAACCCTGGAATATATGAATAAGATTGTTTATATTCAAGAGGAATTTTGCAGTTGTGATGAAGGATTTTGAGATGTGGAGATGATGCTCCAGGTGAGTCATACAGTGCTGTGGTGGTGTAGCAGTTTTCAGAAGTGTGGGACATCCTGGGAGCAAGAGCTAATACAAGAGCTCTCTAAATGTGGCCAGATTCCAAATGGGCCATTCGAGGATGTGGGAACATGAAAGGTATTCAGGGGACCTTCCTTGCCTGGGCAGTAATCAGCTGTGAAGTTGTGACACAGCAAAATCAGAGACGGACACAGGTGTCAGTGGTAAAGTCACATTTTATCCAAAACTATGCAATACAGGAAAATATACCCCATTATGAAAATGGGCTTTATTTGCAATTCAACAGGCACAAGTGTGGATTCAATGCTAAGAAGCAGGATTTTGCTAGGTGTAAAATTTCTAAGAGGAGACATCAGATCTGGGAGGGATTCTGGATGAACCAATCTAGAAGATTTCTTGCTGAAGGGAACACAACATTATCAGATAACAAGAGTGGGTGGTGAGGAATTCTGATCAGATTTTGGAGGTGATCTGATGTCAAGAGTGTGGTTTCTTCCTGAACAGAGTTACAATTCTTATTCGAAATGAATTTTACATGAAAACCCTCAGACCCTCTTGGGAGAAGTTCAAGAACCTGAATAATTGTTGATCAAACAAAGAATGCTTTTATTTATATATTTTTAAAATTTATGTATTTTAATTAGAGGCTAATCACTTTACAATATTGTAGTGGTTTTTGCTATACATTGACATGAATCAGCCATGGGTTTACATGTATTCCGCATCCTGAAATACATTTGAATCAGTTCTAATGAGGTGGATGAAACTGGAGCCTATTATACAGAGTGAAGTAAGCCAGAAAGAAAAACACCAATACAGTATACTAATGCATATATATATGGAATTTAGAAAGATGGTAATGATAACCCTACATGCAAGACAGCAAAAGAGACACAGATGTATAGAACACTTTTTTGGACTCTGTGGGAGAAGGCAAGGGTGGGATGATCTGAGAGAATAGCATTGAAACATGTATATTATCGTATGTGAAACAAATAATGCTTTTAATTACCGGGATTTTGTTGGGTCACTGGGTGGACTGTGCAAACACTGATGTAGTGAAGTATGTAGTTAACTTGGGAAAAAGTGAAGGTCACTAATGCTGTGCAGGGAGGGTTCAGGCAGGTCACGTGGGGCTTGGAATAAACTGGAAATACTTTGTAAGATTTCCATGATCTGAGTAATATTCTCTCTCTCTCTCCAGTGGTTGCAGGGAAATGATTTTGTCAGCCAACAAAGGAGCAGGAATGGAGAGTGGGGAGAGAGCACAGCCTTCAACCTGGCTTGATCAGAGCACTCGTATTGGACACACGGGAGGCACCACAGCCTTGGCTGTTTGCAGGCAGCTAGGGTGTGGATATGGCAAAAACATAGAGAGGAGGATGACCACTGGAATATTGATGAGTTTACTGTAATCTTGCTTTCTCTTCATGGTGATGGGTTTCTATGAACTCCTACCCCACCTCCCATACACCCCACACCCCACAAATTCATATCTTGAAGCCTTAGTCCCCAGGGTGATGGGATTTGGAGTTACCTTAGGAGGTAACTAGGTTTAGCTGAGATCATAGAGCTGAAGATCCTTGAGCCATTTAGTGCCCTTAGAATCAAATGAAGAGACTTGAGCTCCCCTCCCCTGACAAAGTGAGGAAATTAGGAAGCTTGTTCTCTCCATAACCCAACCTCACTGCCTCTCTGATCTCAGTCTTCAAGCCTCCAGAATTGGAAGATGTAAATTTTCTTTGTTTAAGCCCCTCAGTCCATTGGATTGTTATAATGGCCTGAATTGCCTCAGTCACGCATGATAGGATAGAAAGATTGTGAAGGAAGGTGGAAGATATTTGTGGGCTCATGATTTTCTTTTTCTTGAAAAATCACACAACACATAAGAAGTTGGTGCTTTATATAGTAGGTTAAAGTAAAATACAGGTGGTATGATTGACTTTATAATGTAATCCACTCTTGCATAAAATTCCCTCTGACTCTAACAGTTGTTCATTAATTCAGGTTATAGGCAATTCATGTGAAAATATATACTGCCTGCAAGTGTTATTTGTTTTATATCCTACACATTTATATTATTTTTTGTTCAGTCCCTCAGTTGTGTGTGCTACTCTTTGGACTACAGCAAGGCAGGCTTCCCTGTCCTTGAAAGAATATAATTTTAATGAGTTATAGAAATACTAAAACCATGTTATATGCCTCTATGATTTGTGTGTTTTGCTAAAAGATATATAATAACTTCCCTAGCCCAGCAGATTAATTAAGAAGGATCATTATCCACCTGGGTAATGAGTTGGCAAAGTCCAGAAGTTCAGTTTATCTGAAGTCCTGAAGTCCCCTTCTAGAATTGGTACCTATGCCTTTTGCAGTTAAACCCTTTCCTCCCACAAAGAAAGGTCAAGGTCAAAAACTGAAACTTATGGAGGGACCAGGAAATGATGAGGATTCCTCATGACCAGGGTCATGGCCTGAGTCAGCCGTAAAGATCCTGGCTGGGCTTTCACGCGAGTGGCTCATTGGACACTGAGTATGCTCCTCTCTGTGTGTATTAACCCACAGAACAGCCCCAGAAGTAACAATGGAGGTCAAAGATGCCCCCAAAGAATAAAGAACTGGTGGGAATGGTAAGGTTTTGAATCATAGACAACACAGTGCCTTAAAAAAAAAAAAATCAGTGTCCAGAGATTCCTGTGGTATAAACTGAAAAATTAAGATAATACATCATGGATGACAGCAATCCATTTACAATGAGGGTCTCTTATTTCTGACCATTTCTTTACAACTATATACCCAAGGATAACTCCAACAGGTGAGTCTCAAGCTTGAATCCACCTAAAGAAATTTAGGTTCCTAGTTCTGACACTACAGGACGAACACATGTCCACAAGCATTCCTTTACCAGGGAGACTACATTTCCCCCTGCAGTCCCGCTCCCCCTGCAGGATCACCTTTCCTTTTCACATTCACATTGAGCAGATGTCTGGAACCAGCTTTATTTTCCCTTCATGATGTATCTTGTCCTAGATCTCAGTTTCCAAGTGCTCAGAAGAAAGCTTTGATTGATGCACCAAACTAGGCAAGGCTGTTACCACCGTATATGATGGGCTCAGGACGACGGAATGTGTTATCTCCACAGTGTGGGCAGGGTGTGAAGTTAATCCAGATGGTCCTGGGGCGTCCTAAGTCCTTCAGAATCTCAAGCAGTTCAGTCTGACACTGGGCAAGTCTCCCATGTTGGAGGATCCTGTCAGAGCTGAAACTTTCCTGAGGGACAGGGTACAGCTCTTGACTTAAACTGGGCAGCCCAGAGGTGTGTTGCAGCAGCTTCTCCATGATGGCCATGGAGAGGAGGTTACCACAGAGACTGAAGCACGTGAGCTGGATGCAGTGGCTCAGGGCTGGCAGGATGGCTTCAAGGTGGGAGTCTCTGATCCCACATTGCTCTAAGTACAGTTCCTGGAGGGTAGATGCAATTTTCTCCAGCAGAGCTGGGAGAAGTTCAGAACTAGAGTAGGTCATGGTAACCCCACTCAGATCTAGGCCCCTTAGGTGACTGATATTCGGGCTCTGGGATAGATGGGTCAGGTCTGAATCTGTAAGCAGGCAGTGAGTTATCTCAAGGTTGTCCAATGGGGTCATCAGGCACCTGAGGAGAAAGAGAGGAATTAGGTATTGGAAACTGAGGTGGAAGGTGATCACAAGTTGAGAGACAAGTGATCTGCCCAAGCCCAAGTTTGGTCTGATCATCTAATAAGATTAATACTCAGAATGGCTAATCTCATTGTAGACAGTCATTTCACCTTCTTTGTGGGACTGGGACAAGCACACAGAGTTTTAAAAGCTCTCTCTCCTCAGTACTCAAGCAGAGAAAAATGTACTCTGCTTCCTTACAAAGAGTAATGAATATAATGGAATGTACCAGGCAAACTTAGAGGAGAGCCTAACATCTTGTCTCAATAAAGAGTGGACATCACTGAATGTTAATAGTAAGAGATATACTTACTAGCTACCTAGGCAGGCTACCTTCTGAACATGCTTGGGCCCCAGACATCCATCTCAAGCAGGTGAGGCTTCTGGGTGACATGCATAGAGGACCAACCTGGGCAAAATCCCACAGCATCCACAGAGGATGCCAGTCTGCAAGGGCTCATTTACATCCCTGCTTTATCTGCAAATCATCTACCAATTTTTATGATCCCTTTGACACCTGCCCTATTGCCATCATCTCCAGAATCATGCATTTCCCATATATTATTTGCCATATCTGGAGCAAAAAACAACCTTTTACAGACAGGGAATTTGAGATAGGCTCATCGTGGTCACAAAATTGGAGAACACAGAGCATCAGTTCAGAAATGCTCAGGGCTAGAGGAGTTCTCTGTGTTCAATGCCCCCTTTCCTTACCTATTTTCCTAAGTCATTTAGGAAAGATATCTCTTCCTAAGAAATCAAATACCCACACCCTAGATTCTAACCCCTAGTCTAGAGCTTCCTATCATAGTGCCCCTTTCAAGAGCCTCTCTCCCAGTTTGGACCCCTACTTAGATTTGGGTGTTTATGTGATACCACAGTTCACAATGGAGCAGCAAAGGGGACGGTGCATTTGATATTCTAGTGTTTGGTTTACTGTTACCTGGTCAGTGGTGCACACTCACCTGAGCATCTGGTCCAGGCAGCCTTCGAGGTAGAAGGGAGATTCCAGATGGAGATTCCGGAGGCAGTGCAGCCTCAGGAACTGAGAAGTAATTTTGACAACGTGCTCTTCCTCCCGCTCCTCAGGATCAGGCATGTGGATGTGGGAGATGAGGAGTCTCTGCAAATTGCTCATCTGGCCCAGGAGAGGAGCAAACATGGCCAGGGTAGACAGATGCCAGGTGCAATTCACATGTAACTCCTGGATACAGTCCAGCTGCACCATACTCAGGACCTTCATAACATTATCCATGGAAAATGAAATAATCCTCAGCTTCTTACAACATAGGTGTATGGAAGCTTTCCTCTCTTCCACCCATCTCATAAGGTAGGTAAGGAATCCATCCACACTCCTTTCCTTGAGGTGAAGTTCTATGAACACCTCGAAGGGAGCCAAGGGCTGCTCGGTCCTCAACCTGTCCTCAGCCCCTGGTGCCATTGAAAAGCTTGAGGACACTTGGACACTGGATCCAGACCACATTCTCCAGAAGTCCTGGCCAGTATTCCTTAAATCCAGCACATGCAGTTTGCACCTCCTGTGGGGAAACAGCAAATTGGCAGTGATGGTTTTAAGATCCACAAAAAATTTAGGCAACACTCTGACTTCCCACCTGAGCTTTTATTTCACATTCCCAATGTCACAAGCTGCCTTGCCCTCTTCTTCCCTCTCTGCCTCACCTTCCTCCATCTCCTTTTCCATTTAAATTTTCCCTAACTTTCTACTCTAGTTCCCTTAAGCATCCTTGTGAGGAGGCTGGTGCATGTACTTTCACATTTCCTTGCATCTTAGGTGCTCCTACACTGCTGGAAGGCATTTCCCAAAGGGAGCTCAGCCATGGCCAAGTCTCTGTGTTTCTTCATTGGCATCACTAGAAGTGACTGATCCATACATGTGTCATCTACTCTCCGGATGTCAGCTGTCTCTTCTTGACTGCTCATAACCTATCAGATTACCTGCACCAGACTCACCTGGGCTGATCCTTCTGTGCAAGCAGGACATCAAGGCCATCCAGCACTGCTTGTAAGGTTCCCAAATGAGGTGTCTGCATCAGGCCTCCCAGAGGCAGGCGGACAAAGGGCCAGGCTTGCACCAAGGCCTTTAGGGTCTTTCTGCGTCTTCCACAGAATGCTTCCATGAAGAGCGGGGGGAAGAGCTCGATGGGCAGATGCTCCAGAGCAGAAATGGACAAGGCCTCAACAGTTAGTAG
Source organism: Bos indicus (assembly GCF_029378745.1). Taxonomy (NCBI): domain Eukaryota; kingdom Metazoa; phylum Chordata; class Mammalia; order Artiodactyla; family Bovidae; genus Bos; species Bos indicus. The sequence goes on along the minus strand of NC_091775.1, from coordinate 55,114,132 downwards.
GCTCTTTCCTGCCAGGTTCAGGAGTCTCTGGGGGTTTGGGGCACTCATCCTGATTCTACTCCTAAAGGAATCCTGTGAGAACTTGCAGGAAAGAAGGCATCATTCTCAGGTAAATATGAACACCCCTTCATCTGTCTCCCCACACTTCAGAGGAACCATCTCTGAGTGAAAGTCTCTGCTCTGATAGTTGTGGAATAGCCTCAGTTTTGCACAATTTCATGCCAGTCCAGGCTAAGTGAGGAAAAAGTGATAGCTATGACCCATAGACACCAAAACAAGCATTTCACAAGGACTAAGTGTCAGACTTTATTTTGGGGGGCTCCAAAATCACTGCAGATGGTGATTGCAACCATGAAATTAAAAGACACTTACTCCTTGGAAGGAAAGTTATGACCAACCTAGATAGCATATTCAAAAGGAGAGACATTACTTTGCCAACAAAGGTCCGTCTAGTCAAGACTATGTTTTTTCCAGTGGTCATATATAGATGTGAGAGTTGGACTGTGAAGAAAGCTGAGTGCCGAAGAATTGATACTTTTGAACTGTGGTGTTGGAGAAGACTCTTGAGAGTCCCTTGGACTGCAAGAGATCCAACCAGTCCATTCTAAAAGAGATCAGTCCTGGGTATTCATTGGAAGGACTGATGCTAAAGCTGAAACTCCAATACTTTGGCCACCTTATGCAAAGAGTTGACTCATTGCAAAAGACTCTGATGCTGGGAGGAATTGGGGGCAGGAGGAGAAGGGGATGACAGAGGATGAGATGACTGGATGGCATCACCAACTCGATGGACATGAGTGAGTGAACTCCGGGAGTTGGTGATGGACAGGGAGGTCTGGCCTGCTGTGATTCATGGGGTCTCAAAGAGTCAGACAGGACTGAGTGACTGAACTGAACTGAACTGAAAGAGGAAAAAAACCCAACCCACTAGTCCATTCATATCCGTTCACTGCTTTGCTTAATCAGGTTTCACTGGGAAGCATGTACCATGAGCTGAAGGTTAAGTTCCATCTTTTTTGGGGGGGGGAATATTTAAATCATCACTTACAGCCTTAAAACTATGGGAATAAGAGCATCATGTAGCCCGGCACAGCCTCCATCCTCAGTTCCCACAGTTACTGAACTGAGAAACATGAAACAGATATTCCTTCAATAAATATCATTTGCACAAACTGGATATTTTTCAACGTCAAGAAATAAAATGTCAAAAATTTAGATGTTTTCATTAGAAAATAAAATCTTATTGGTTAAGATATTTTTAAACGATATAAAGGAAAGCACATAACAAAATGTTTGGGATTAATGCATTATTACACTTAGAGGTAAAACCAAAGGCTTACATGTATACATCTGAAAAGAAAGACATCTCCCTGACATCCACTGCTGCATGCCACCAGTGGAAACCTGCTAACCATAGGAAAGAGGAGGGCTCCTTTGCTGAGGTCTGTAACTTACCAGCTCTGCTGGCGTTGACAGGGTGCTCAGAGGTCAGATCTTGTGGAGAAGCCAGGCAGCGACTCCAGAGGAAGAAGTTTCTACACCTCTTCCTGATGCCTCAGGTTTTTATGCGCTTTTCTGATCACATCTTTCCTCTGTCCATCCAATCAGAAAGTGAGGCTTGATTAGATTTCCAAACGTCCATCAGGTAAATCCTGATTGGATCTTTGCTTATAATCACATGATTTGACTGAATCAGGTATTCATTCAGAAAGGAATACATGGCAGGAAGGGAGTCAAATATTCAACCATGGATTCACTCTATGAACACTGACTGAATTCGACTAATAGGGTCACTTATGGGGGCTCCCTGGGTGGCTCAGTGGCAAAGAATCTGCCTGCCAATCTTTTGATTTCCCTTTCAATTTCATCAGTAACTTGTTCATTATTTAGAAAAGTACTGGTTAAGGTCCATGTATTTGTGCTTTTCAGAGTTTTTTCTTGTAATTGATACCTAGTCTTATAGCATTGTGGTCAGAAAAGATGCTTGATAAGATTTCAATTTTCTTAAATTTACTGAGGTTTGATTTGGGACCCAAGATGTGGTCTATCCTGGAGAATGTTCCATGTGCACTTGAGAAGAAGGTGTATTCTGCATTTGGATGGAATGTCCTGAAGATATCAATGAGAGCTATCTCATGTAATGTATCACTTAAGACTTGTGTTTCCTTATTAATTTTCTGTTTTGATTATCTGTCCATTGGTGTAAGTCAGGTATTAAAATCTCCTACTATTATTGTGTTACTGTCAAATTCTCCTTTTATGTCTGTTAGTGTTTGTCTTATGTATTGAGGTGTTCCTATGTTGGGTGCATAGATATTTACAATTGTTATGTCTTCCTGCTGGATTGATTCCTTGATCATTATGTAGTGTCCTTCCTTATCTCTTTCAATATTCTTTATTTTAAGGTCTATTTTGTCTGATGTGAGGATTGCTGCTCCAGCTTTCTTTTGCTTCCCATTTGCGTGCAATATATTTTTACATCCTCTCACTTTCAGTCTATATGTGTCTTTAGATCTGAAGTGAGTTTCTTGTAGACAGCGTATATATGGGTCATGCTCCTTTATCCATTCAGCCAGTCTGTGTCTTTTGGTTAGAGCATTTAGTCCATTTGCATTTAAAGTAATTATTGATGTATATCTATTTATTTACTGCTGGCAGAGTAGAAGGACATGCACTCATCTTCTCTTTCGAGATAACTCACATGCTAGCAAAGTAATGCTCAAAATTCTCCAAGCCCTGCTTCAACAGTACGTGAACCATGAGCTTCTAGATGTTCAAGCTGGATTTTAAAAAGGCAGAGGAACCAGAGATCAAATTGCCAACATCTATTGGATCACAAAAAAAAGCAAGAGAATTCCAGAAAAAACATCTACTTCTGCTTTATTGATTACACCAAAGCCTTTGACTGTGTGGATAACAACAAACTATGGAAAATTCTTAAAGAGATGCACATACTAGACCACCTTACCTGCCTTCTGAGAAATCCGTATGCAGGTCAAGAAGCAACAGTTAGAATCGGACACAGAACAACAGACTGATTCCAGACTGGGAAAGAAGTATGTCAAAGCTGTATATTGTCACCCTGCTTATTTAACTTCTATGCAGAGTACATCATGCAAAATGCTAAGCTGGATGAAACACAAGCTGGAATCAAGATTGCCAGGAGAAATATCAATAACCTCAGATATGCAGATGACACCACCCTTATGGCAGAAAGAAAAGAAGAACTGAAGAGCCTCTTGATGAAAGTGAAGAAGGAGAGTGAAAAAGTTGGCTCAACATTCAAAAAATGAAGATCATGGCATCCCATCCCATCACTTCATGGCAAATAGATGGGGAAACAATGGAAGCAGTGAAAGACTTTATTTTTTGGGGGGAGGGGGGCTCCAAAATAACTGAAGATGGTGACTGCAGCCATGAAATTAAAAGACACTCCTTGGAAGAAAAGCTATGACCACCCTAGACAGCATATTACAAAGCAGAGACATTACTTTGCCAAAAAAGGTCCATCTAGTCAAAGCTATGGTTCTTCCAGTAGTCATGTTGGGATGTGAGAGTTGGATTATAAAGAAAACTGAGCACTGAAGAATCCATGTTTTTGAAGTGTGGTGTTGAAGAAGACTCTTGAGAGTTCCTTGGACTGCAAGGAGATCCAACCAGTCAATCCCAAAGGAAATCAGTCCTGGATGTTCATTGGAAGGACGGATGCTGAAGCTGAAATTCCAATACTTTGGCCACCTGATGTGAAGAACTGACTCACTGGAAAAGACCCTGATACTGGGAAAGATTGAAGGCAGGAGGAGAAGGGGATGACTGAGGAAGAGATGGCTGACCTCAGGAGTTAGTAATGGACAGGGAAGCCTGGCATTCTGCAGTCCATGGGGTTGCAAAGAGTCGGACACGACTGAGTAACTAAACTGACTGACTGTGTGATATATATATGTTCCTATTGCCATTTTCTTAATTGTTTGGGGTTTGTTTTTGTAGATCTTTTTCCTGTATTGTATTTCCTGACTATATAAGTCCCTTTAATATTTGTTGTAAAGCTGATTTGGTAGAACTGAATTCTCTTAATTTTTGCTTCTCTATAAAGCTTTTGATTTCTCCACCAATTTTGAATGAGATCCTTGCTGGGTAGACTTATCTTCATTGTACATCTTCCCCTTTCAGTACTTTAAATATATCCTGCCATTCCCTTCTGGCCTGCAGAGTTTCTGCTGAAAGGTAAGCTGTTAAACGTATGGGGTTTCCCTTGCTGCTTTTAATAGTCTTTCTTTGTGTTTAATCTTTGTTAGTTTGATTAGTATTTGTCTTGGTGTGTTTCTCTTTGGGTTTATTCTGTATGGGACTCTTTGCACCTCTTGGACTTGATTGACTATTTCCTTTCCCATGTTGGGAAATTTTTCAACTATCAGTTCAGTTCAGTCATTCATTCATGTCCAACTCTTTGTGACCCAATGGACTGCAGCACACCAGGCTTCCCTGTCCATCACCAACTCCCAGAGCTTACTCAAACTCAACTATTATCTCTTCAAACATTCTCTCATACCCTTTCTTTTTCTCTTCTTCTTCTGGGACCCCTATAATTCGAATGTTGGTGCATTTAAGATTGTCCCAGAGATCTCTGAGACTATGCTCAGTTCTTTTCATTCTTTTTACTTTATTCTGCTCTTCAGCAGTTATTTCCACACCATTTTATCTTCCAGCTCACTAATCCATTCTTCTGCTTCAGATATTCTGCTATTGATTCCGTCTAGAGTATTTTTTGGAGATGGCAATGGCAACCTACTCCAGCACTCTTGCCTGGAAAATCCCATGGGCGGAGGAGCCTGGTAGGCTGCAGTCCATGGGGTCGCTAAGAGTCGGGCACGACTGAGGGACTTTACTTTTACTTTTCACTTTCATGCATTGGAGAAGGAAATGGCAACTCACTCCAGTGTTCTTGCCTGGAGAATCCCAGGGACAGAGGAGCCTAGTAGGCTGCCATCTATGGGGTCGCACAGAGTCGGGCATGACTGAAGTGACATAGCAGTAGCAGAGTATTTTTAATTTCAGTAATTGTGTTGTTTGTTTCTGAATGTTTATCCTTTAATTCTTCTAGGTCTTTGTTAATTGATTCTTTCATTTTCTCCATTTTATTTTCAAGATTTTGGATCATCTTTCTACCATTATTCTGAATTCTTTTTCAGGTAGTTTGCCTATTTCCTCTTCATTTATTTGGATTTGTGTGTTTCTAGTTTGTTCCTTCATTTGTGCAGTATTTCTTTGCCTTTTCATTATTTTTTTTAACTTATTGTGTTTGAGGTCTCCTTTTCCCAGGTTTCAAGGCTGAACTCTTTCTTTCTTTTGGTTTCTGCCCTCTTGAGATTGTCCCAGTGGTTTGTATAAGCTGCATGTAGGGTATAACTTTGTGCTTACATTCTAGTGGGAGGAGGTGAGTTTTATTTTTCCCTCTGTTGGACAGGGCTGAGTGAGCTGATAATTCTGTCTGCTGATGACTGGATTTGTATTTTTGTCTTGTTTGTTGTTTGGATGAGGTGGCCTGTACAGGGTGCTGCTGGTAGTTGGGTGATACTTGGTCTTATATACAAGTGTTTGTCTTTGTGGGAGTTCTCACTATTTGATACTCCCTAGGGTTAGGATTTGGAGAAGGCAATGGCACCCCACTCCAGTACTCTTGCCTGGAAAATCCCATGGATGGAGGAGCCTGGAAGGCTGCAGTCCTTGGGGTCGTTGAGGGTCGGACACGACTGAGTGACTTCACTTTCACTTTTCACTTTCATGCATTGGAGAAGGAAATGGCAACCCACTCCAGTGTTCTTGCCTGGAGAATCCCAGGGATGGGGGAGCCTAGTGGGCTGCTGTCTGTGGGGTCGCACAGAGTCAGACATGACTGACGTGACTCAGCAGCAGCAGGGCTAGGATTTCTCTGTTACTCTAGGGCCTTGGAGTCAGCACTCCCACTCCAAAGGCTCAGGGCTTGATCTCTGGCCAGGAATGGAAATTTCACAGGTGTTCTGTTATGACATTAAATGGGTTTAAAACAAATACCCCAAAATGAGAAACCAAAGGCAAATCCTGGACAAATAGCAATTACAAAATCAGGCAAATGATAATTAAAATAATATACACAGAACATATACACCCATAAGCAAAATCAAATAGTCCAACAAAAATAAAGTACAATAGATTGACCCAGTGAACAAAGAAAACCAAAAATGATATCCATCAATTAAGAACAAAACTAACTTAAAAAAAATCTGGAAAACAAAACTAAAGCAAGGTACCAAATTGGAAATAAAAAAGCAATGAAAGCAAAATGAACAAATATGGTGAGAAAAAGAAAGAAAAGAAAGAATAGAAATGTAAAGTTAGAGGTAGATAAAGAAGATATATATATATATATATATATATATATATATATATATATAAAAGATTAATTGCAAGAGGAAAAGAACAGTAGGAAAAGCAAACAAAGGAATAAATGTAGAAAAATAATAAGCTTTAAAAATTTAAATTAAAAAAAGGGGAAAAGTACAAAAGGAAAACTTTATAGAACTGCAAAAGGGCAGCATAGAGACAGAAGTTTATAACAGAAACAAAAAGTGTGATTAAAAAAAATCTCAAAAGCTTAAATAGATTTCATAGTACTAATAAAATCGACAACGACAACAGAGGGAGGAAAAAGGGAAAAAAAATCAGAATAAACTACAGAAAATGTCAAAATATAAGGTTAATAAATGCTTTTCTTGAGCTTTTGCTGTCAGTGCCCTTTCCCTCGCTGGGAGTCACAGTCCACCTTGTCTCCCTAGGATGTCCTCCAACACTGTGCTGGACTCTGAACATGCTGTGGGGCCGGCTCAGACTCTAATCTGGTCCTGCTCCTGTGTGTTCTTGCCCCCACTGTCCACAGCTGTCAGAACTAGTGTGTTTCCTTTTGTGGGAGCTCTCAATGTCCTTTTATATATTCCATAGACAGTCTGCCTAGTTGATCATGTAGATTTAACCTGCAGCTTGTACAGCTGGTGGGAAGGTTTTGGGTCCTCTTCCTTAGCCACACTGCCCCTGGGTTTCAACTGTGGTTTTATCTTCACCTCTGTATGTGGGTCGTCCACTGGGGTTTGCTCCTGGGGCTGTCCTGGAGGACTTGGGTCTTCCCCAGTGAGTGTCAAGTGTGGAAGTGGAGCAGGTGTTTGGGTCGCAGGGGCCCTGGCAGCACCAGGTACTCAGGGGAGGTGGTGGCTAGAGAAGTAGGAAAAATAGTGCTCTGGAAGGCAACCCACTCCAGTATTCTTGCCTGGAGAACCCCACTGACCGAGAAGCTTGGCAAGCCACAGTCCACAGGGTCGCAGAGTTGGACATGACTGAAGCAACCCCACATATATAGAAGCAAGACTTTTCTTACCTATGGCAACTCTGCCCTAGTGAGGGCTGAGCCTGAAGGTGGCACAGCTGCTTGGTCATGGGAACCCTGGAGGCACCAAGTGTTCAGGGACACGGCCTGCCTCAGCTTAAGGAGTTATGGCCCTAACAGAGTCTTTTGGAGCCTCTGGCAGCTGGTGATCAGACCTCTTTGGCTAGTCTTTCTCCATTGCTCCACTGGTTCAGGCACTTAGAGGATTCTCTTGCCTGGGGTCCTTCTCTGTTGTTCAGTGCCTCAGGCACATAAAGTGGCCACCCTGGCTAGGGTCCTACCCTGTTGTTCTTTGCATCATGCACCCTGGGTGGGATCCTACTCTGTTGTTCCATGCATCAGGCGCTTGATGGGCAGCCTCTCTATTGTCCAGCTGCCAATGCTGACAGGTGGGGAGAGGTTATGGTGATGGCCCCACCCCCTATGCATGACTCAGCAGTATTGTCTTGTTTCCGTGGCTGCCTGGCTTTCCTCTACAGGCATTTCTCACCACAATCTCCTCCCTCACATCCCCTTGGTCAGTCTCCCAGCAGTCAACAGCAGCCCTTGCCCTGGGATCGTTCCACAATCCCTAAGCTCCAGCTCCTAGCTATTTCTAGGTTACCTGCATCCCTGTCTAGGGTAAATAGGGCTGTGGCAAGGATTGTCTGATTCTCATTCCATTTAGGCTGTCAAAGATCAGCTTCTTCACTCTTGGCCTCAAATGTTTCTCCTCTGACCAAGACAATTGCCCCAATGTGGGGATCAGACCCCTGCTTCAGTTCCCCCACCCACTGAGGGCAGGTCCAGTCCTACTAACACTCCGGTTTTTCCCCCTAGTTCCTTCATCCTACTGAGTTTTGCGTGGTTCTATATATTCTTTTCCAGTGGTCAGGTACTCCTGCCTACTCTCAGCTGGAGTTCTGCAAGCACTTCTGTGTCTGAAGGTGTATTCCTGATGTACCTGCAGAGAGATGTACATCGACCTACTCCTCTGCCATCTTGTTCCCAACTGGGATGTGTTGTTGAGGACACTGAGTATGATTCCTTTGTTGCTTGTATTAACCAATAGAAGAAAGTAAGGAAATCAAAAGGAAAAAAATATAAAGGAATGATGGAGTTTCAGATCATAGTCTATGGAGTGCTTTTCACTCACATCAGAAACTGGAGATTCCAGAGATGTAAACACAGAAAGCATGATGATATCATGGACAACATTTTTCATTTACAATGAAGGTCTCTTTATTTCTGATCATTTGTACAACTGTGCATACAGAAATAACTCAAACTGAATCATCCAGAAATTCAAGTTCATATTTGACTTTATAAATATGTCTCTAAAAGTCCCCAGCAACTACCCAAATCAACACATCCTTCTAGAATCCTGCACCCCTGCTGGATCACATTTGCTTCTCTCAATCACACTGAGCAGATATCAGAAACCAGGGGTGCATTTTCCCTTCATAATGGACCTATGCCCTGGATTTCAGTTTCCAAGTATCCAGAAGAAAGTTTTCAATAGAAGGAACCACCTAGGTAGGGTATTTGGAGAAGGGAATATATGGCCACACACTTCAGGTATTCTTTCCTGGAGAATCCCAGGGACAGAGGAGCCAGGTGGGCTGCTGTCTATGGGGTCGCACAGAGTCAGACACGACTGAAGCGACTTGGCAGCAGCAGCAGCAAGCAGGGTATTACAGTATTATGCATTGGGACTCAGGTGATCACACATGTCATCACCACAGTGAGGACAGGGGCTGGGGCTAACACAAATCTTCCTGGGACGTCCTAAGTCTGTAAGGAACTCCCAAAGCTCAGCTTTTAGCTGGGCAAGTCTCTCCTGGTGAAGAATACCCAGAGAGCTGTAACTCTCCCGAGGGGCAGGATAAAGCTCTAGACTTAAAGCAGATAACCTATCAGTATGACGCAGGAGACTCTTCAGGACAGTCATGGAGATGAGGTTTCCACACAAGCTGAGGACCCTGAGCTGGGAACAGCTGCTCAGGACAGGAAGGATGGCCATGAGGTGGGAGTCCATGATCCCACACAGGTTTAAGTCCAGCTCTTCAAGAGTGCCTGCAACTTTCTCCAGAAGAACTTGGAGGAGCTCAGGATGAAAATTGGTCAAGGTAACACCATTCAGATTCAGGCCCTTTAGCTGGCAGATGTTCCAACACTGGGACAGATGAGTCAAGTCTGATTCTGTAAGCAGGCAGTTGGTTATTGAGATGTTGTACAAGGAGGTCTTCAGGCATCTGGAGGGGAAAAAAAAAGAAAAACAAGTAATTAGATCTGGAATACCAGAGTGATAAGTGATCTCCACTTGAGAGATAAATGATTGGCCTGAAGCCAAGTTTGTTATTACCATCTGATAAAACTCAGTACCCAGAATGTCAAGTCTCATTTTACCTAAGTCCTGCCATTTTCATTTTGTGACTGGATCAAGCTCAAAGAATCTTGAAAATTCCTTTTCCTCATATGTCAAGCAGAGTACAACACATTCCACTTCCTTAGGAGCATGAATGAATATAATAGAATCCACTAGAAATGCTCAAAGGAGAGCCTGAGACAGTCACCATCAAGTGTGGACACCACTGAATTTTAGTATCGGGAGATGAGATAAATATGCTTTTAATTCAGATCCCTTCAGTCGATGCTTGGGCTCCAGATGCCTGTATCTCTGGCCAGATCAAGCACTTGGAAGATGTGTAGAAACAATAAGACCCCATACATTGCCCTGGGGCTACCAAACTTCAGCAACTTCCAACCAGGCATCATCTACAAACCTTCTATCATTGTTCACTCTCCTTTTGCTTCTGCTTCATTACCATTAACTTTAGAATCATGCACTTCCAGAATATTACCTTATGTGCAACACAAGACCACCTTTAAGGGCTGGGACTTTAAGACAGGCTCATTGTGGTCACAGATTAGTGACGACAGAGTTTCTGTTTAGAAATGCTAAGGTCTGATGTGGTTTTTCCTTGTCAATGCCACCTTCACTAACCTGTTTGCCTAAGTCATCCGAACAGAGATATCCCTTCCCAAAGAAGAATTCACATACATGTCTGCACTACATTTATGCCCCGCTATTTGTAGATTCCTAACCTGATGTCCCTTTCCAGATGTTCCTTTGCTAACCTTTCTATACTGGTTTTCTCACACCCTGATTGCTCTGCATATGTGTTGCCACAGGTCACAGTAGAGCAGCAAATGAGACAATGCACTTGATACTTTACTATTGTGTTCACTGTTACTCAATCATTGCTAGTCCCCTCACCTGAGCATCTGGTTCAGGCGGCCTTCGAGGAAAGATGGACCTTCCATACGGAGATCCCGGAGGTACTGCAGCCTGAGGATCTGAGAGGTAAATTGAACAAGAGCCTGATGGTCCTGTTCCTCAGCAACAGACCCATGAATCGGGGAGAGAAGGAGTCTCTGAACATTTCTCATCTTGCCCAGGAGAGAAGCAAACTTGGCCAGGGTGGACAGCTTCTGGGTGAGACTCAATTCTACCTCTTGTACACAGTTCAGCTTCACCATACTGAGAATTTTCTTAATATTTTCCTTGGACCTTGAAATAATTTTTATCTTCTTACAGCACAGGTGCATGGAGCCTTTCCGTTGCTCCACCCACCTGAGGAGGTAGGTGAGGAATTTGATCGAGGTCTTTGTCTTGAGACAAAGTTCTATGTATACCACCAAGGGAGTCAATGGGTGCTTTGTCCGTGACATGTCCTCAGCCACTGGTGCCATCAGTGAGCTTGAGGGCACATGGTCCATGTCTCCAGACCGCATGTTCCAGAAGTCCTGGCCAGTATTTCTCAAGTCCAGCACCCGCAGTTTGCATCTCCTGTGGGGAAACAGAAGATTGGGTGGGATTCTTTAAAATACTCACTGAATGAAACTACAGCTTCAGAACTTAGGCAACATTCTAACTTCCCATCTGTGCTTTTACATCACATTCCTGATATACCTTCTGTCTTTTCTCTTTCCTCTCTTGCTCACTTTCTTCCAGCTCCTTTTCCCCTTCCATCCTTCTCATTATACTTTTGTAAGGTATTTCCCAATGTGATCTCAGCAATGCTCAAAGCTTCTGAGCATTTTCAGAAGTCTCTGGTCCACCTCTTGGTCATTCACTCTCCCTGACACCAGCAGTGTCTTCCAGGACACCCAAGATCCTACCAAGCTACCTGGTTTGGACTCACCTGGGGTGAACTTTCTGGGCCAACAGGACATCAAGGCCATCCAGCACTGCTTGTATGGTTCCTTGGTGCGGCTTCTGCATCAGGCCTCCTAGAGGCAGGCGGGCAAAGGGCCAGGCTTGCACCATGGCCTTCAGGGTCTCACTGTGTCTTCCAGAGAAGGCAGCCATGAATAGTGGTGGGTACAGCTCCATGGGCAGATACTCCAAAGAGGAGATGGCCAAGGCCTCATCTCTCACTAGGCTCATTGCTGCCAAATTCACAAGTCTGTGTGGGTCATAAGCACTCATCATGACTCTTCTCTGAATGGAATCCTGTGAAAATGCAAGGGAACAAAGCATTCTTCTCAGGTCAATCATACCCATTAGGGTGATCTCTCTCCCCATCCTTCAAGAAAATCAAATCAGAGCCAAAGTCATTGTCTTGGGAATGATGAACCAGAATGGAAGAAACTCAGTTTGTCTGACTTCCAGTCTGGATTTGGTAGGCATTAAGCCATAGGTCTGCCCCTTCTGGCACTTGAGCAAGAATCTCTCCAGTATGAAGAATGAAGAAAGGCAACCAGTAGCTCATTCATTTCCTTCCACTGCTTTGCTTAATGTGTTTCCTTGTTGTGCATTTGTTTCAGGAGATTGAACAAGCTGACTCCCCTTTTCAAAGGAGAAAACATGTAAAGTATCACATAGGGCCCAAATTATGGGGTTAGAAGTTCATGTGGAACTTGAGCTTCCATTCTCAGTTCCCAAAGTTAACTTTGATTGGAAGGCTTACGGAGATACCTTAAAAGAAATGCCATTTGTGCATAGATTGAAACTTTAAATGTCAAGAAATAGCATTTCAAACAGATGTCTTTTATTATCCAGAAAAACTGCTTGATAAGACATTTAAATGATATAAACCAAAGCCAAAATCAAAATGTTTAGGATGAAGGCAAAGCTACACTTTGAGCCAAAAAGAAAGCCTAAAATTTGTTTAACCAAAAGAAAAGAAAGAGGAAAATTCTTCTTGTCCTGTCAGACTACATTCCATCTTTCATACATGCTGGCATTGGCAGAATATCTTCCCTGAAGTTGGTAACTTACCAGATCTGATGTTGCAGGCTTCTCAAACCAAACCTGGTAGAGAACACAGGCATTGACTTTAGAGTGAAAAGCTTCTGTGTCTCTTCTTTGTTGCTTTAGGCTTTTATAGAACTTTTTAACCATGTCTGCCCTCCTTCTAACTGCTAACTTCCAATCACAAGGCACTACCTGATTAGATTCCAGAGTGTCCATCGGATTAATCCTGATTGGGTTACTGTCAATCTCCTGGTGAATTGATTGAGTCAGACTCCATTCTTGAAAGAGAAAGAATGGGGTTTGTTGGGGGTGGGGGGGGCGAGGAATCCAGGACTTATTCTTGATTCACACCATACAATTGAATTGAGTTTTGCTAAAATGGGCAGTTGTGTTTCTGAGTAGGAGAAAGGTTATGAGTTCCTGACATCATATGAAAAACAAAACCAAGTGTCCTGAATACATCATTGTTGGGAGATCTTTGGCCAAATAAATTGATTAAATATCAAAATTAAGCAGCTTCATAAAGGTAGGGGTGTCATTTCCAAAGGAAACAAAATTAACTCCTTTTGCTTCCAAGTTATTCTTAGGGATTATATGGGAAACACAGAAGATTGTGAGTGTAATCAGAGAGCAAGGAATGTGCAATTGGCAATGCAGTTGACCATTCAGGCTTAAGTCCTAACTTTTCTAAAGGATATCTGGTCAAAGTCCTAGTGAGAACTGAGGGTGCTTGCTGGGCAGTGTGGTAGTGGCCATTCCTAAAGGGACCCTGTGAATGACTCAAACAGCCTCATGGATGTTTTTTATTTTTTATCTGAGGAAGACAGACATTAAAGACTTTTCTTTGGGTGATATTTAGAAAATAAACAGGTATGGCTGAGGAGACAGTCTTCTTTGAGGGTTTTCCTCCTAGAATATTGAGGTCAGGACAGCAAACTGACTTGCAAAGACTAAATCTGAAAATGTGAGCATAGGGAGACGTGACTAGTTAGTTCTATGAAGGAGTACATTTTCACATCTGAGAGCCAGTGAAGGTGGTCAGTGTCGACTCTGCAAACTTAGGGTGAGGAGTGAAATAAGCATGGATCAGTTCCATCTAACCTTGTCCCCAATGTAGCAGCTGTTACCGGTAAATATTGTCTTTGCAGTTCTTCCCACAGAGGATGCACCTGAGATGGCAATTAACCCCAGGCATATTCTCTGGACTCTTGGAATGGAACTATAACCACATTGGCCCCTTTTCTAAGTAATTACTGATATTACATTGATAATACTTGACTTACTTTGATACTTACTTTGTGAGTAGGGTAAAGACATGACTTGCTGCCCATTTCCCAGTTCACCTGGTTGCTGTTGGACCATGTTGGGAGGGTTGACAAGGAAACAGAACACCAGCAGGAGGCCTTTTGCTGCTCCAGGCAGGAGGTGAGGGACAGCACTTGAGTGGGCCTCAGGACAGCTTTGAGGATGTTCTGGGGGCAGAATCAGAAGCACCTTGCTCTTACAAGGATGTTGTGGGTTCCTGAGACTGGGAAGGATGAGGCAGGAGCAGGCATGGAAAAATAAAATAAGTAATCTATTAAGTCACATTAGATTTGAAATAGTGACAGCCTTAAGTAAAAAGAAATATCAAGTACCGAATAGCACCTGAAACAAAATCCTATTCACATAAAATCATACACATACTCACTCAAGTGCTAATGGTAAATGTCTCTTATGAAATTTAAATTTTGTATTTGGTGTGGCAGAATCATGGAGGGGCGAAGGCAATTCCAGCCCCAGCAACATCCCCACCAAGCCCACAGACCAAGGGAGGTCTTAGGTCTAGAACAACAAAGACATGCATTTTCTCCTCTGATATTGTAAGGGTCACTGTGGGACAGGTTAGAGTTCCAGGCTTAACAGTTTTCTCAAACCAGAAGCTACAGGGTGGCCACATATGTACCACACACAAGATTTTAAATAAAATTTGTGACCAGAGACCGAACACCGTGTTTTACACCACAATTTACTCTCCAGTGTCCCTTGGGGGGGAAATATTTAAAGAAAAATGTAACAACACTGAACCCACCTTCCTGAAGACCTTCTCTCAGCATTCATTCAAAAGCAGTGCACTGATGTGAGGTCCCATGCGCTCCAGGTCTCCCTACTCACCTGTCATCCTTCACTAACCCTCCAGCTGGCCCTGAAGGATGTGGGGCTCCTGTCTCCTGTAGGAAGATCCCAGACAATTGGATCTGAGACTGGGGATTTGCGCCAGGGAAAGAAGAATTCTGTTCTCCCACAACTTCAGTGGGAAATGGGGGCTGGGGGTGATGGTGTTTACTCCCAGGTGGGAGTTGGAGTCCTGGGTCTCAGGAACCACATATGCCCAAGCTTTTTCTCCAGTGGCCATGGGAGTCCATATTAAGAATAAACAAAATACAACATTAAAAGCCAGATTCATGAGCAATCCAGGGCACCTACAGTGTCACAAAAACCCCAAAAACTATTTTTCAAAAAAAGAACTCACTCAAGGCCCAGGGCATGAATTAAGCTGCCAGAAATTTAATGGGACCTGGCAGTGAGCCTCAAAGTGTTTGTAGGTCAACAGGGCTTAGCCTCCCAATTCAGGCATGAATTCTCTGAGCATCCCTAAACCTACAATCACCAACAGGACCCAGGAAATTTCCAAGAATAAAGAGAAAGTCACTGGATGGGGAAATCTGATTTAGATTTTCTTTCACTCCTGCTCCCTGGAGTTAGTGCCAATCAGAAAAACCCTGATCCTGAAGCCAAAACCAATGTTAAAGAATTGTCAAATTGGCCATCAGAGGACAGACTTTTCCCAGCCAATAGACTGAACTCCAGGCAGAGACACCCAGGCTTGCTTTTAAAGTGTTGGCTTCCATAATCTAAGCATCGCAACTTGGCAGAGGAAATGGCTGGCATGTGAGGCTCTGCATCAGATGTGGCCTTCAATATTGTCTTGATTATGCTTGCAGCCCTGTAATTTACAGAGGATTTATTCTGCACCAAACTGTAGGCTCAGAGCTTTTTTCTGAGTTAGAGATTATATGGTAATCATTCAATAGAGCAAGAAGATGACTGAAGCTCCAATATTTTGGCTACCTGATATGAAGACCCGATTCACTGGAAAAGACCCTGATGCTAGGAAAGATGGAGGGCAGGAGGAGAAGGGGGTGACAGAGAATGAGATGGTTGCATGGCATCACTGAATCAATGGACATGAGTTTGAGCAAACTCCAGGAGATGGTGAAGGACAGGGAAGCCTGTTGTGCTGCAATCCATTGGTTGCATTTTTAAGGTTAATTAATATACATCCTACAAACAGACTGTACATTTTTTATCCCTTGTGTGATACAGTGGGTTCTCATTAGTTATCTATCTTATACATAGTAGTGTGTCCATGTCAATCCCAGTCCCTCAATTTATCCCTCCCATTGTCTTCCTTGTTGTCCATATGTTTGCTATCTACATCTATGTCTCTATTTCAGCTTTACAAGTAAGTCCATTTGTACAATTTTTTCTAGATTCCATATATATTTTGCTCCTGGACATATCCCTAAGGAAAACCATAATTCCAAAAGATACATGCATCCCATTGTTCATTGCAGCACTATTTACAATAGCCAGGTCACGGAAGTAAACTATGGTTTACTTTCACATCTGCAAGATGTGATTTTCTTTCACATCTGCTCCCTGGATTAGTGCCAATCAGAGAAATCCTGAGTCTAAGTTCATTGTGAAAGTTCACTGGACTAAGTTCATTGGACTTGGACTTGGTTGGCCCCCAACCCACACTTGGGGGTCTTCTCACCCATTGCTCACTGCTGAGAACAGTTTTCTTCTCTCTCTGGTATAAACCTCCAGTCTCAGGTCAAACTGTCTGGTATCTTCCTGCAAGAGACAGAAATCATATATCCCCAAGGCCAGGTGGTGGGTGAGTGAAGGACTGTAGGTGGGGGCCAGGGAAACCTGGAGGGCAGGGGAGCTCATATCAGAGAAGCTGTTTCTGAGTTAATGCTGAGTGATGCCCTTTAAGAAGGTGCATCAGTGCTGCTACATGTTTCTTTTACTATTTTTTTCCCCAAGGGACGTTAGGGAATAAATTTTGAAATAAAATCTGATTTTCTTCTTTCTGAATTACTTTATTCTGTATGATAGACTCTAGTTCCATCCGTATCTATGCATGTGGTACAATTGTGTTCCTTTTCTAAGGCTGAGCAACATTCTGTCATATAAATGTCACATCTTTAACCTCTCCTCCATTGGTAGATATTTCCTACCATATCTTTCTGTGAATTTCTTTTCACAGATGAACTAATGCAATTGTTCATTGCAGCACTATTTACAATAGCCAGGTCATGGAAGTAAACTATGGTTTACTTTCACATCTGAAAGATGTGATTTTCTTTCACATCTGCTCCCTGGATTAGTGCCAATCAGAGAAATCCTGAGTCTAAGTCATATAGGTGCCACTCCATGGACTCCATGGACTCTTTACCACTCCATGGACTGTAACCTGCCAGACTCCCTTGTCCATAGAATTTTTCAGGCAAGAACACTGGAGAAGGTTTCCATTTCCTATTCTAGGAAATTCCAAACCCAGGGATGGAACCTCTGCCTCTTGGGTCTTTTGCATTGCAGGCAGATTCTTTACCACTGGGCCACCTGGGAGCCTGAGCCGTAGCCAAATATAGGTTATTGTCCAATTGGCCACCAGGTTTCTCCCAGTCAATGGGCTGAACTTGGTTCCCAGGGTTTTCTCTTAAAGTACTTGTTTCTAGGATCAAAACAACACAGTTTGGAAGGGGGAATGGCTAGCATGTGAGACTCTGCCTCAGGTTCTGGTTGTCCCTGTGGCCTTGGCTATTTCAATGCTTGTGGTCTTTGAATGTCAGATAGCCCTGCCACTTATGGAGGATTTATTCTGCACCAAACTCTGAGCTTAGTGTTTTTATCTGAGTCCAATATGGAACCCATTCAGTAGAGGGGAGAGAGATTCAGAGAGGGGCAGTAACTTCTTCCAAGGCACACAGCCTGTAAGTCATGGAACTGGAAGTTCTTTTTGTTGATGCTCTTAAATACTGCACTGTGCCAGCAGTGTTCTGCCCACTTTGAGCTTTGAAATAAAACCCTGGAGTCACAGGCTTTTCACTTCCAGGAGGAAGTTTTAAGGAGCATGAGATTCAGATTTTTTCCACATTGTTTTCTCTGAAGAATCTATTACTCCAAAAACTGTACAGATAAAATAACAATGGAGTAGCTCCACCCACTACAGTGGCTCTCAATGTCTTGTCCCCCAACCAGCAGCATCAACATCAATTGGGAACTTTAAAAAATTTTATTTTTAAAGATTTCATTTATTTTACCATTTATTTTATTTTTGGCTGTGGTGGGTCTTCACTGCTGCTATCAGGCTTTTTCTAGCTGCAGAGAGTGGGGCTACACTCTAGTTTTTGATGTGCCTGCCATTTATGCGGTGGCATTCCTTGCTGTGGAGGACAGGCTCTAAGCAATCCAGCTTCAGTTGTTGTGATTCATTGGCTCTAGATCACTGGCTCAGTAGTAGTCAATGAAAGGTGGGACCTTCTCAGACCAGGGGTAGAATTAGTGTCCCCTGCATTGCAAGGCAGGTTCTTAACCATTGGACCATCAGGGAAGCCCCGAGAACTTTTTAAAAAGAGACTTTTGAGCCCCATGCCAAACCTACTGATCCAGAAACTCAGAGGGTGAGACCCACATCAGTGCTTGAATAAGCACTTCCCTTAGTCCTCACCACATCCATCAAAGAGGCTGAGCTTCCTCACTGTGAGAGTGCAGGGGAAACAGGGATGTGGGATGAAGGTCCTCTCTGGCTCAGTTCCACCCTCATTTCCACTCTTTTAGAGCTAGTGGTCAGGCAGCCCCATTGTTAACCCGGTAGTAAACTTTCAGTCTTATGTCTGAACGCTTAGCAGTCTGTCTCACAGACTTCCAGTTAGTGCAGGGTTAACAGTCAACGTTGGACTCTGTGTGTGTGTGCATATGTGCGTGTGTGTGCATGTGTGTTCATGTGTGTAAGTTTATAGAGCACTGGGATCCATTCAGTACACCTTAACCCCCAACCATTGTCTTCCACCTTCTCAACTGCCCAGAAAGTAATAGATGGGTTGAGGTCTAAGTGATGGAACAGGTACTAAGCCAGAGGACTCCTGCCTGGTTCCAGGATGCAGATTGATCATGCCTATCCCCTAAATATTCACATCCTTATCCCTGGAATATGTGAATTTGATTATTTATATTCAGGGGGAACTTTGCAGTTGTGATGAACTTTTTTGAGATGTGCAGATCAGGCTAGTTATCCAGTGAGCCAGATGTAATCACAGGGTCATTACAGAGAGGGAGACAGGAAGGAAAGAAGATGTTATACTGCTGGCTTTAGAAATGGAGGAGGAGGCCAGGAACCAATGAATGCAGGTGCTTCCTGGAAGACAAGCAAACAACTCACTCCTAGAGCCTCCAGAGGGAGCACAGAACGTCCTGTGAACTTCTCATTTCTAGAGCTCTAAGGGAATAAACCTGTGTTGCTTTAAGACACTGGAGCCTTTGTTTATTGTTACAGCTGCAATTGGACTTAATACACCATCTTTCTGGGACTTCAACAAACCCTTGAAGCTCCTTCCCAGCTGTGCCAACACATGCCATCTTTACAGTCTGCATCACCTAGTCCTCCCTCCCAATGTCCCTGCACCTGGATGGTTCCTCACAGCATTCTAGTCTCAACATGAATGTTTCCTCTTTAAGGAAGCTGTCTCTGATTAGGTCATGTCCTCATAACCCCATTGCTGCTGCCATGTGCCCCTCCACTTCAACACACCCCCAGGGAACTCCCTTAGGACCCACTGACCTACAAAGTACCCACTTCTGTAAGCCTGCCCCCTGACATCACACTCTCACATCAGTATTTGCTTAATATCTCTTTCCTTCTGGACTGAAGGCCAGAGTCTGGCTTGACTGTGGCTCAGTAGATGTTTGTGGGATGAATGGATGGTGCAGGAGGTGTGAGGAGGCCAGCTGACTCCAGCTCAGCTGTCACTGTGTCTTCACCCCAACCTTCCTCTCTTTCCTATTCTCCCATCAGTCATTCATTCAATGAACATTACTCATTGAGGGTCTGTAACAAGTTTTGAGAACTTGGAGTCATGTTATATCTCTAGGTCTAAGTTTTCTCTTGTGTGAAATGGAGGTAATGCAGGTCCCTCCAGTTTCTCCTGACATTCAAGCCTGTCTTCTGCACTCATGATACTCCTTGTTTGACACTTCTTTATTTGTGGACTTGTAAAGAAAGGAACCTGTAGGTTTGAAGGAAGTGGGTGCATGCATGCATGCTCAGTCATACCTGAGGGGTGTAGCCCAAAAGCTCCTCTGCCCATCAATTTTCCAGGCAAGAATGCTGGAGTAGGTTGCCATTTCCTCTTCCAGGGGAATTTCATGACTTAGGGATCAAGCCCAAGTCTCTTGGGTCTCCTGTATTGACAGGCAGGTTCCTTACCACTGCATGAACTGGGAAGATTTGGAGGAGGCGCAGGAACAATATAACACAGATTGTGATTCCAAGACTTCAAAAATGGTCCTTTTTAAAATTGAGAGTATATCTGCAGCCACTTGCTCTCTGACAGAGTGATAGACCTCCAGGTGATTCACACTGTGCTGCGATGATGTGGCAGTTTTCAGAAGTGTGGGACATGCTGGGAGCGAGGACTCATAGTGAAAAGTGAAAGTCATTCCATCGTGTCTGACTCTTTGTGACCCCATGGACTATACAGTCCATGGAATTCTCCAGACCAGAATACTGGAGTGGGTAGCTTTTCACTTTTCCAGGGGATCTTCCCAACCCAGGGATCAAACCCAGGTCTCCCACACTGCAAGTGGATTCTTTATCAGCTGAGCCACAAGTGAAGCCCAAGAATACTGGACTGGGTAGCTTATCCCTTCTCCAGCAGATCTCCCCAACCCAGGAATTGAACTGTGGTCTCCTGTATTATGGGCAGATTCTTTACCAACTGAGCTATCAGAGAAGTCCCCCCAAAGACTGATAAGGAAGCTCTAAATGTAGCCAGACTCCAAGTAGGCCATTCAAGGAATTGGGAACATGGAGGGTATTCAGGGGACCTTTCCTGCCTGAGAAGTAATCACCTGTGAAGTTGTGACAGAGAAACTCAGACACAGACACAGGTGTCAGTGGTAAAGTCAACTTTTATTCAAAACTATACAATACAGGAAAACATACCCCGTTATGTAAATGGACTTCATTCACAATTCAACAGGTGCAAGTATGGATTCAATACCAAGAAGCAGAGTTTTGCTGGCTGGTAAATTCTGAAGAGATGATATCACTTCTGGGAGGAATTCTGGCTAAACCAATTTTCTTGCTGAACACTTTATCAGATAACAAGAGTGGACAGTGAGGAATTCTGGTAACATTTTGGGGGTGACCTGATATTAAGAGTGTGGTTTCTTCCTAAACAGAGTTACAATTCTTATTCAAAGTGAATTTTATGTGAAAACCTTCAGACACTCCTGGGAGAAGTTCAGGAACCTGAATAATTGTTGATCAAACAAAGAATGGTTTTAGTTGAGAGGATTTTGTTGGGACACGGGGTGGACTGAGCAAACACTGATGTAGTGAAGTGTGTGGCCAACTTGGGAACAGGTGAAGATCACTGCTGCTGGGCAGGGAGGGCTCAGGCAGGTCACATGGGCTTGGAATAAAGAGGAAATACTTTGTAAGATTTCCATGATCTGAGTAATATTCTCGCAATCTCTGCAATGGTTGTTGGGAAATGATTTTGTTGCTAGACAGAGAAGCAGGAATGGAGAGAAAGGAAAGGGCACAACCTGCATCTTGGCTTGATCAGAGCAGTCATGTTGGACACACATAGGTGGACAGACACAGGAGATGCCATGGCCTTGGCTGTTTGCAGGCAGCTTGGGTGTGGATGTGGCAAAAACATAGAGAGGAGGATGACCACCAGAATATTGATGGGTACACTGTAATCTTGCCTTTTCTTCACGGTGATGGGTTTCTATGAACTGAATATTTGTTCCCTATCTCCTACTCTACCTCACACACACACACACACACACACACACACACCACAAATTCATACCTTGAAGCTTTACTCCCCAGGGTGATGGAAGTTGAAGTTACCTTAGGATATAACTAGATTTGAATGAGATCATGGAGCTGGAGATCCTTGAGTCATTCAGTGCCCTTAGAATCAAATGAAGAGACTTGTGCTCCCCTTCACACACCAAATGAGGAAACTAGGAACATTGTTCCCTCCACAACCTAACTTCACTGCCTCTCTGATCTCAGGCTTTCAACCTCCAGAATTGGAAGATGTAAATTTTCTTTGTTTAAGCCCCTCAATGAGTATGGTTATAATGGCATGAATTGACTCACACACACATAAATGGGATAGAAAGAGTGTACAGGAAGGTAGGAGATATTTTCGGGCACATAACTTTTTTTTTCTTCAAATATCACACAGCACACAACAAGAAGCTGGAAAAGGTGGGAATGAGGCAAAACAGCCCATATTACACGGTGAGCTCAGGGGCACAAAGCAATACCTCTTTCCCTACTGGATTTGGCACAAGCATCTCACAAGTACTGATGAGGAAAAATGCAACCACTAGCCCATTCAGGTACATCCACTGCTTTGCCTAATTCATGTCTCACCTGAAAGTCAGTACCAAGGAGCCTGAAAGCTCACTCCAATATTTATTTGCAGAAAATGTTCCAACTATGACTTAGAGCCCTAAATCTATAGGAAGAGGAGAGTCATGTGTATCAACACAGCCTCCATCCTCAGTTGCTCCCATTAAAGTGGTTGGTAAAATGAAGGATATACACCTAACTTGAATTATATTTGTGTATAAAAATCATTTTAAGTTTGGATAAATACAATTTCAAACTGATGGCTTTCATTTAAAACATCTAATTAGTCAGGTCACTTAAAAACAGTATCAGCTTTTTCACAATGAAGGAAACTATAAGCAAGGTAAAAAGACAGCCTTAAGAATGGGAGAAGATAATCGCAAATGAAGCAACTGACAAAGAATTTATCTCAAAAATATACAGGCAGCTCCTGCAGCTCAATTCCAGAAAAATAAACAACCCAATCAAAAAATGGGTCAAAGAACTAAACAGACATTTCTCCAAAGAAGGCATACAGATGGATAACAAACACATGAAAAGATGCTCAACATCACTCATTATCAGAGAAATGTAAATCAAAACCACAATGAGGTACCATCTCACGCTGGTCAGAATGGCTACTATCAAAAAGTCTACAAGCAATAAATGCTGGAGAGGGTGTGGAGAAAAGGGAACCCTCTTAAACTGTTGGTGGGAATGTAAACTAGTACAGCCACTATGGAGAACAGTGTGGAGATTCCTTAAAAAACTGGAAATAGAACTGCCATATGATCCAGCAATCCCACTGCTGGGCATACACACTGAGGAAACAGAATTGAAAGAGACACGTGTACCCCAGTGTTCATCGCAGCACTGTTTATAATAGCCAGGACATGGAAGCAACCTAGATGTCCATCGGCAAACAAATGGATAAGAAAGCTGTTGTACATATACACAATGGAATATTATTCAGCTATTAAAAAGAATGCATTTGAATCAGTTCTAATGAGGTGGATGAAACTGGAACCTATTATACGGATTGAGGTAATTCAAAAAGAAAAACACCAATACAGTATACTAATGCATATATATGGAATCTAGAAAGATGGTAATGATGACCCTATATGCAAGACAGAAAAAGAAACACGGATGTAAAGAGCAGACTTTTGGACTCTGTAGGAGAAGGTGAGGGTGGGATGATTTGAGAGAATAGCATTGAAACATGTATATTACCATATGTGAAATAGATCACCAGTCCAGGTTCCATGCATGAGACAGGGTGCTCAGGGCCAGTGCACTGGGATGACCCTGAGGGATGGGATGGTGGGGGAGGTGGGAGGAGGGTTCAGGATGGGGAACACATGTACACCCATGGCTGATTCATGTGAGTATATGGCAAAAACCACAATATTGTAAAGTACTTAGCCTCCAGTTAAAGTAAATAAATTTATTTTCTTTAACTGGAGGCTAATTACAGTGCAGGAGACCTGGGTTCGATCCGTGGGACAAGAATATCCTCTGGAGAAGGAAATGGCAACCCACTCCAGTATTCTTGCCCGGAAAATCCCATGGACGGAGGAGCGTAATAGGCTACAGTTCATGGGGTCGAAAAGAGTCGGACATGACTGAACGACTTCACTTCACTTAAAGTAAATAAATTAATTTACACATACACATACAAACAGTATCAGGCAAAGCACAAATTAAAATGTTTGGGATTCAGGCAAAACTACACTGTGACGCAAGTTCAGTTCAGTTCAGTCACTCAGTCGTGTCCCACTCTTTGCGACCCCATGAATCACAGCACTCCAGGCCTCCCTGTCCATCACCGACTCCCGGAGTTCACTCAGACTCACGTCCATCGAGTCAGTGATGCCATCCAGCCATCTCCTCCTGCCCCCAATCCCTCCCAGCATAAGTCTTTTCCAATGAGTCAACTCTTCACATGAGGTGGCCAAAGTACTGGCGTTTCAGCTTTAGCATCATTCCTTCCAAAGAACACCCAGGACTGATCTCCTTCAGAATGGACTGGTTGGATCTCCTTGCAGTCCAAGGGACTCTCAAGAGTGTTCTCCAACACCACAGTTCAAAAGCATCAATTCCTCGGCCCTCAGCTTTCTTCACAGTCCAACTCTCACATCCATACATGACCACTGGAAAAACCATAGCCTTGACTAGATGGACCTTTGTTGGCAAAGCAACGTCTCTGCTTTTGAATATGCTATCTAGGTTGGTCATAACTTTTCTTCCAAGGAGTAAGCATATTTTAATTTCACAGCTGCAGTCACCATCTGCAGTGATTTTGGAGCCCAGAAAAATAAAGTCTGACACTGTTTCCACTGCTTCCCCATCTATTTCCCATGAAGTGATGGGACCAGATGCCATGATCTTCGTTTTCTGAATGTTGAGTTTTAAGCCAACTTTTTCACTCTCCTCTTTCACTTTCATCAAGAGGCTTTTGAGTTCCTCTTCACTTTCTGCCATAAGGGTGGTGTCATCTGCATATCTGAGGTTATTGATATTTCTCCCGGCAATCTTGATTCCAGCTTGTGCTTCTTCCAGCCCAGTATTTCTCATGATGTACTCCTAAATGTGGTCATATGAAAAATAATTTTTTGAAAAACTTTCCTTGCCATCAAGAAATATACGTTACTCTTTAAGATTAGCTAACCATGGGTAAGAAAAGGGTGTCCTTATATGAGGTTGGAAAGTTACTCTGATGTGACTGGAGGGGTACTCAGACCTCAGACTCTGTGGAGAACCTAACTGGTCACTCCAGAGCCAGAAGATTCTGCTTATCTTCTTCAGTACTTGAGACTTTTATAGGCTTTTCTAAGTCCATCAAAGTAGGGTTAAATTGATTTTATTCAATAGACATTTTAAACCCTAAGTCATCAATCCCTTTTATTAACGACCTACAATAGGGTGAGATTAGTAATAATGTTACTCATAAACATCTCTGTTTTTTGAAGACAACTGGGTAGGCAATTCTGTGGGCAGTTTTTATTCACTACTGATATCTGAATATCACTACTATTCCCCCATTCTTAGGCTGGCGAGCCAAGGTCTTTGCCAGGTGGAGGAATCTGCCCATTTCTGAGTAGTGAATGATTAGCTGAAGGGATGAGAAGGATCCCTCCAATTGTCAGACAACATAAATGTAGGAAAGGGCTGTTCAGGAGACTTCCCGTGATGTGAGTGCAAATGTGGAAATTTCAGAATATAAGCTAGGGATGTTCCCATGGGATTACAATTACTATGAGATCAGAAAGAACATTGTTTTAAAGTAGCTATTTGAAACTAACTCTCTGAAAAAACTCCAGGTTTTGATACAGAAGCTACCAAAGTCACAGAAGCTACCAAAGTAGCCAGACTCCAAGTGGGTCATTCTTGGTGTATGGCAATCTGGGGATATGTGGAAGAAGCCTTCTTGTCTGAGCAGTAGTCAGCTGAAGGAATTATGTCCAAGGATAATCAGAGACAGAGACAGGTGTGAGAGGTGACATCAAATATTACTTAGGATGATGACAATAGAGGTAAGGATACCCTAGCATCTGTCTTCGTTCAAGTTCAACAGAACCAGGTGGTAGGTACTCACAGCTAAGAAGCAGTGTGTTTCCTAGCTGGTAAATTCCTAAGGGGAGACATGAGGTCTGTGGAAGATTCTGGCTGAACCAAGCTAATAGATTTTCTGCTAACAGCAGCCCAGCTGGACTGGGTACTAATAGAGAACAGTGAGGAATTTTGATCAGATTTTTGCAGTGATCATATATCAAGAGTTGGGTTCTTGCTGAACTGACTTAGAATCTTGTTCAAACTGAATTTTACAAGGAAGCTCTCAGATAATTCTAGGAGAAGGTTCATGAGCCTGAATAAATTTTGGTCAGAATAAGAATGATTTCCCAGTTTCACTTCTGTAACCTGGTGAGCAGAAACATCTAGAGGGGACACAGTAGACATTCTCTCTCAGTTAACTTTCGGTCTTCTCCTAAGCTTTTTCTTGGGGACAAATATTTCACTTGCCATCTTAGTAAACAAAGCCTGTTGCAGCCAAAAGGCCATTATCTACTAAATTCCGCCTCCCCCCAAGACAGTGTGCCCTAAGGTAGTTAATATGCACATCATATGAATGACTTAAAGAAGCCCAGACTCTTCCCTCTTCACATACATAAAAAAGCATGGAAAGGTACTTCCCTAGTGGTCCAGTGGTTAAGAATCCACCTGTCAGTGCAAGGAACAAAGGTTGGATCCCTGGTCTGGGAAGATCCCACATACTGTAGAGCAACTAAATGCATGCCTTACAACTACTGAGCACTGGACTAAAGCCTGGGAGCCATGAATACTGAAGCCCACGCACCCTGGAGCCCATGCCTTGCAATGAGAGAAACCACCAAAATGAGAAGCCAACGCACTTCAAGTAGAGAGTAAGTCTTCCTTACTGCACTCAGTAAGGAAGACCCAGCACAGCCAAAATAAGTAAATAAATAAGATCAGAAAAATAAACAATTTTAAATTGTATGAAAGTCATTAGTTTGTGTGTATCTTTTTTTCTCATAGGCAGTAAAGTTTTGATGTTTTCTGAATTTTTCTTTGGCAAATGAAGAAAATACACTGACTCTCCCTTATAACTTTTGAACAGTTCCTCAGAGTTATCCGAGAAGCCATCTTTCCGACTACAATCTTCTGTAAAGTAAGTCACCAAATAAAACATATTTGTCATGTTTTAGGTTGTGCATTTTTTGTCATTTGGCATGAACTTCTAAGACCTTAAACCAACCCACACTGTCTGTCCTGTCCCTACTCACCAGAGTTCAACGAATTGGATGAAAACTGTCAACTAAAACATTAGTAACCACCTGAAAGTAGAGAGTTATTTTATTGGGTGGGAATATTTAGGATCCAATCCTGGGCTTCCAAGGTGGCTCAGACAATAAAGAATCTGCCTGGAATGTGGAAAACTAGGGTTGGATATCAGGGTTGGAAAGATCCCCTGGAAAAAGAAATGGAAACCCACTCCAGGGTTCATTTCTGGAGAGTACCACGGACAGAGGAGACTGACAGGCTACAGTCCATGGGATTACAAACTGCCAGACATGACTGAGCAACTAACTAACATACACATAAGACATAAGATAAGAAGCCTGGGATACAGCATTTCAGTAGCTCTGAGAAAATTGCTCCAAGGAAGCAGAAGAGGGAGACAGGCTACATACAAGTTTGTAACAAAGACAGAAGGCAGTCTGAACATCAAAGATTTTTGTAAGGTTAAAAAAAAAAAATCAGAAATCAAATTAAGGAATTTAGCACTGTATATATGGGAAGATGCAAGCCTCTGGGCTCCCTGAATCCATCCCTTTCCTATGCACTTCAGCTCTCTGGGATCAAATCCTGTTTCCTTGTTCACCTTAAGGGGTGGCAGATGGTTGCTTCTTGCATTCCCCCAGTTTCTCAGTCATCACTGTGGGGTGGCAGCATTTTCTAGATTGGAGGTCTGGGAGCCCTCATTCACAGTTTGAGGCCAAAAATCGCTGATGGCTGCAATATTTCTTGTTTACTGAAATGGCAGAAAATATTTTCATTTCATAAAACTTTCTGTGCTTTCTATTCAATTTTATTGTGAACCTAAAGCTGCTGTAAAACACAATGCCTACATTCAAAAATATCCCTGGAAGCCTCGGGCTCAAATTTTTATTGATCTGCATAATTTTTTTCAAGGAAACAATTCTTGCTCATTTAGGGTCAAAAACAGTTTTAAAATTGCTTTTTTTTTTTGCAGCTTCAAAGCAAGTAAAATGTTTTAAAATTACCTACATGCATTCTTTAAAAAACTATATTACCTCAATAAGCTTTTGAGAAATTTTGTATATAAATCTCTGTGAAAAAATTTAAACTTATGTGACATGTACATGACTGTAAATTTTTATAAATATCTATTTGGTTAATTACTTGGCTGAGCCTAGTCTTAGCCACCCACATGGAATCTTTGCTCTTCCTTGGTGCCCTGTGTATTTGTATCTCCATACTCAGTCATGTCTGACTCTGTTACCCCATGGATTATAACCCGTCAGGCTCCTCTGTCCATGAAATTTTTCAGGCAAGAATACTGGAATGGATTGCCATTTCCTCCTCCAGGGGTTCTTATCAACTCAGGGATCAAACCCACATCTCCTTGGTCTCCTGAATTGGCAGGTGGATCCTTGGCCACTGCACCACCCGGGAAGTGTAAGGATCTTCTAGTTATGGCACAGGGACACTTAGTTGCAGAATATGGGATCCAGTTCCCTGACCAGGGATTGACCCAGGGCCCCCTGCATTGGAAGTATGGAGTCGAGCCCCCAGACCACAAGAGAAGTTCTAGGATAGAAAGATTTATTGAAAGATCTAAAGTATACAGTCCTGACTACAGAGTTGATTTTTCTCCTCTGGTCTAATCAAGCAGCAGGAGGTCTAGGAGACCTGAGGCTCAGAATATATATCACTGGAGATGAATCTATTCTCTCCTATTCCCTCCCCAAACTGTATATTGTCACCCTGCTTATTTAAGTTATATGCAGGGTACATCATGAGAAACACTGGGCTGGATGAAGCACAAGCTGGAATCAAGATTACCAGGAGAAATATCAATAACCTCAGATATGCAGATATGCAGATGACACCACCCTTATGGCAGAAAGTGAAGAAGAACTAAAGAGTGTCTTGATGAAAGTGAAAGAGGAGAGTGAAAAAGTTGGCTTGAAACTCAACATTCAGAAAACTAAGATCATGGCATCTGGTCCCATCATGGCAAATGGATGGGGAAACAATGGAAACAGTGACAGACTTTCTTTTGAGGGGGCTCCAAAATGACTGCAGATGGTGACTGCAGTCGTGAAATTAAAAGACACTTGCTCCTTGGAAGAAAAGTTATGACCAAACTAGACAGCATATTAAAAAGCAGAGACATTACTTTGCCAACAAAGATCCATCTAGTCAAAGCTATGGGTTTTCCAGTGGTCATGTGTGAATGTGAGAGTTGGACTATAAAGAAAGCTGAGCACTGAAGAATTGATGCTTTTGAACTGTGGTGTTGGAGAAGACTCTTGAGAGTCCCTTGGACTGCAAGCAGATACAACCAGTCCATCCTAAAGTCCTGAATATTCATTTGAAGGACTGATGCTGAAGCTGAAACTCCAATACTTTGGCCACCTGATGCAAAGAACTGACTCATTTGAAAAAACCCTGATGCTGGGAAAGATTGAAGGCAAGAGGAGAAGGGGATGACAGAGGATGAGATGGTTGAATGGCATCACCGACTTAATGGGCATGAGTTGAGTAAGCTCTGGGAGTTGGTGATGGACAGGGAGGCCTGGTGTGCTGCAGTCCACGGGGTGGCAAAGAGTCAGACACGACTGAGCAACTGAATTGCACTGAACTGAACTGAACTGATTCCCTCCCACCCCCAACCCCCTGCACTGGCTATGGGAACAGCTTGGGTGAATCCTGATTCATTGGTGACACCATGAAATATGTGAGACTAATTTCAATCCCTGGGGTTTGCCCTCCTCACTGTTGTAAACAATAGAGGGTAAGTTCAAGGGATGAAGACTTAGGCTGTTCACTAGCAGGGAGAAGATCGCAAAACAACAACAACAACAACAAAGCATTGGGGAGTTCTCACATAATAAGGAGCTCTTGCTCAACAATTCCAGAGCCAAACCCTCAGCAAGCAATGTATCACTGGATCCTACTAAAAATCCCATAAGTTCTGTGTGCAGCATTATATTCATTGTGGGGGAAAACAAAGCTCTGCCTAATGTCCTCCCGGCCCTAAATCTACTTCCTCCCCAGAGTAAACAATCCCGGTCTCTGAATCCTTAGCAGGGAAACTTCCTTTGGCTGCATTCTGTTTAGATACCCTGTGAAGATTATATTTACGAGTCAACTTCACTGTGAGATGAGATGCCCAGATCGTGGGTCAAATATTAATTTCTGGGAGAATCTGAAAGGGAATTCCTAGAAGAGATTAGCACTGGAATCAGTATACAAAGTCAAGAGATCAGCCCTCGTCAGTGTGGGGTGGGCATCCTATTATCCTCTGGGGGCTTGAATGGGACAAGCACTACTGCTCTCACTCTCTCATCTTGGCCATGAACACTGGAGCTTCCGTCTCCTGAACCTTGAAACTCCAGGACATACACAAGTGGTCCCCTGGCTACCAGGCCTTCAGCCTTGACTTAGAGCTACACCATCACTTCTCCTACTTTTCAAACTTAAAATTAAGTCTGATTTATACTAGAGTTATTCCTAGTTCTCTAGGCAGCAGGCAGTGAGACTCTTCAGCCTCTGTGATCATGTCAGCCTCTTCTCAAACTACATATGTGTTTATATATAAGGTGAATCCTGAACAAATGTGCTCGAACTGCTCAGGGTCACATCAGTTCAGTTCAGTCTCTCAGTTGTGACCCAACTCTTTGTGACCCCATGGACTGCAGTACACCAGGCTTCCCTGTCCATCACCAACTCCTGGAGCTTGCTCAAACACATGTCCACTGAGTCAGTGATGCCATCCAACCATCTCACCTTCCGTTGTCTCCTTCTCCTCTTGCCTTCAATCTTTCCCAGAGTCAGAGTCTTATCCAGTGAGTCAGTTCTTCCCATCAGGCAGCCAAAGTATTGGAGTTACAGCTTCAGCATCAGTCCTTCCAATGAATATTCAGGACTAATTTCCTTTACAATTGACTGGCTTGATCTCCTTGCAGTCCAAGGGACTCTCAAGAGTCTTCTCCAAAACCACAGTGCAAAAGCATCAATTCTTTGGCACCCAGCTTTCTTTGTAGTCCAATTCTCACACCCAAACATGACTACTGGAAAAACCATAGCTTTGACTAGATGGGTCTCTTAGATGAGGCTTTTTACACAGTAAATTTGGTCTACATCATACGTAGTTGGTTGAATCTAAGGATGAAGAACTGAAGATACAGAGAGCCAACTGTGAATGATATGTAATATATATCATTTTCTGATAGGGAGGGACTGGAATTTTAGTGGGAATTATCAGCCAATTCTGATATGACCAACCAGCCAA
Organism: Bos indicus; assembly: GCF_029378745.1. Classification (NCBI taxonomy): domain Eukaryota; kingdom Metazoa; phylum Chordata; class Mammalia; order Artiodactyla; family Bovidae; genus Bos; species Bos indicus. The sequence continues at coordinate 55,082,724 of NC_091775.1, read as the reverse complement.
AATGATACATAACAAAAGTGAAGTCACTCAGTCCTGTCTGGTTCTTTGCAACCCCATGGACTGTAGCCTACCAGGCTGCTCCATCCATGGGATTTTCCAGGCAAGAGTACTGGAGTGGATTGCCATTTCCTTCTCCAGGGGATCTATATTTTTGTTAATTTAGCATTTTACTAAAAGAAATTGGAAGTCTGCCCACCACTCGATTATGTCCATGAGGAACACTATCCACACACATTAGGCATGGAATGGGGAGAACCAGGTTCAACCACGTTGCCAGTGTGGAAAACATATTGTCGAAATGAGGACTTTGCTTTGGCAGTGAAGCACACACAAAGGCAGAAAACTGAGACTCATGCTCTGACTGGTAGAAGCATGAAAAATAGCAATGCAAAGGTCATGGACTTAGTCAACAGTGAGAACCCTCTGAGAATTCTGCACTGATAGTTCATGGGATACTGAGTATGTTCCCCTTTCTGTATACTGACCCGCTAAACAGTCACAGAAGAAAACTAGGAGCTAAGAGCTGCACCAAAGTCTTACAACTTACCCGAGAAAGAAAAAAATTCCCTGCAATGATGGAGACCGAGGGCAATTCCAGGGTCAGGAAGATTCCCTGGAGAAGCCAAAGGCAAAACACATATTAAAAAAAAGAATAATACGTCATGGAGGACAGTAGCAGATTTTCCATGAGACTTTCTTTATTTCATTTAACTAATTTTATTGGGGTAGATTTGGTCTATAATGTCCTACTATTTTCTTGCTACACAACACAATAAATAGGTCATATCGATGCATTTATTCACTCTAATTTTAGATTTTCTTTTGGTTGGGTAACCTGGAGGATCTTTTTATCCTTGCCAAGTTCTCTGCTTCAAAAATCTGTTTGTTTAACACCGAAAGCATTCTGTGTTGGGATATAGCCACTTAACAGTGTTGCCATAGTTTCAGGTGAACGGCCAAGGGATTCAGTATAGACAACCCACGTATCCGTGTCCCCAGATCAGCCCTCCAAGCCAGGCTGGCACAAAACATTGAGCAGAGCTCCATGAGCTCTATGATAGGTTCCCGGTTGTTATCCAGTCTAAACACAGTGGTGTGTACATGACTTCCCTCAAGGCCCAACCATTCTTCCCACACACCCACACCCCGCTCCCCCCACAAACACACACACAAACCAGGAGTTCATATTCTAAGTCGTGAGTCTTTCCGTTTCTGCAAGTAAGTTCATTTGGGTCATTTCCTTTTGCATTCCACTTATAAAGGGTGTCATACGCGATTTCCCCACAATTTCTTGACAAATTTCTCCCCAGGAGTAACTTTAACACGTGGGTCTCCCACGTGGACACAGCGGGTTCATATTAGAGTCTAAAGGCACATGTACATGAACGTCCCATCCTCTCCCAGACTCTATAATTCCCCGCTGCCATCTTGCGCCACCGCCACGGCCCTCTGCCGCCCTCTAACATGGTTCCTTTTCCCTTTCGCGATGAACATATGTCTGAAACCCTGGGTCTGTTGCCTTCATGATGTCCCCAAGTTCTAGATTTCAGTTTCAAGGTGCACAAAAGAAAGCTTCTGATAGGCAACCCCCTATGCAGAGGGCTCCATGTGATGGCATACATCCTCCCCACAGCGAGGACAGGGGCTGAGGCTTATCCAGATGATCCTGGGAGGTCCCAAGTCTCTGAGAATCTCCAACAGCTGAGCCTGAAGCCGGGCAAGTCTCGCTTCCAAGAGAACACCCCGAGGTCTGTAACTCTCCTGAGGGGCAGGATAACGCTCTTGCCTTAAACAGGGCAGCACAGCGGTGTGTCGCAGCAGTTTCTGCATGACGGCTGTGGACAGGAGGTTCCCACACAGGCTGATGGCCCTGAGCTGGGAGCAGCGGCTCAGGGCAGGCAGGAAGGCCTCCAGCTGGGAGTCCATGATCCCACACGCGTCCAAGTCCACTTCCGGGAGGGTGGCTGCGACTTTCTCCAGCAGAACTTGGAGGAGCTCAGGCCGAAAGTCAGTCATGGGGACACCGCTGAGATCCAGGCTCTTGAGCTGACTGATGTCTGGGCTCTGGGACACGTGGGTCAAGTCTGATTCTGTAAGCCGGCACTTGGTTATTGACAGGCTGTCCAAGGGGGACCTCAGGCACCTGGGGAGAAACCAAGCAATTAGTTCTTGGGAACCGGGTGCCAGGTAGCACACAGCTGATAGACAAAAGGTTGCTACAAAGACTGACATTAGCCTGACCATCCACTGAGGGTCAACACGCCGATTTGCCCCGTCTCATTCTAGTTGGAGGGCTGTCAGCCTCACTGTGGCACCGAATCCCTGCACAGTGTCTCAAAGACACTCTCTCCTCATCTATCGAGCAGAGTACCACGTGCTCCACTTCCTTCTGAGGAGGAGTGAAGATCATGGCATCGCAAGAACATGCTGTGAGGAGAGCCATAGAGCACCTCCATCAAGTGTGGACATTATTGAATATTAGCGTGAGAAGGAGATCGAAAAATGGTTTCGGGTAAGGCTTCCTTCAGCCCCAGGTGGAACCCCAGATCCTACATCTCTGGCCAGGCCAGGCTCTAGGGAGACGTGCCTCAGGAACCAACTGTAGAGCACAACACCATCTCTTACAGACAGGGCTTTTACAACAGGGTTCACTGAGGGCACCGACCTGGGGAGCACAGAGCTTCTCTTCAGGGATGCTCTCATCTGATGTCGTTTCCCCACTTCAGTGTCCTGTTCGCTTCCCTATGTTTACCATGATAACATAGATGCCTCCAAGTTAGGAGGAAATTACCGACTCTGGGAGGCCAACACCCCCAGATAATACTCTCTACCGCCTCACAAACCCCACTCGATCAGCTTCACCCCCTCCCTTGACTTGCGGGGTTGTGGGACACCACACCCCAGGACAGAGCACCGTGAGAGACGGTCCTTTGGACGTCCTAATGTTGTGTTTAAGGTTACCACACTCACCTGAGCATCTGGTCCAGGCAGCCTTCAAGGAAGGAAGGAGACTCCAGATGGAGATCCCGGAGGTGGCCCAGCCTCCGGAACTGGGAAGTGATTTGCACAACGTGATCGTGCTCCTGCTTCTTGAAGGCAGACACGTGGACGTGGGAGAGATGGAGTCTCTGCAAGTTACTCATCTCACCCAGGAAAGGAGCGAGTGTGGCCAGGGTGGACAGAATACAGGTGCAACTCACTTGCACCTCCTGGATACAGTCCAGCTGCACCGCGCTCAGGACCTTCACGATCTTGTCCATTGGCATGGAGACGATCTTCAGCTTCTTGCAACATAGGTGGATGGAAGACTTTCTCTGCTCCACCCACCGAAGGAAGTAGGTGAGGAAGTTGTCCAGGGTCCTTTTCTTCAGGCACAGGTCTAGAAAAACTTTCAGTGGAGTCGAGGGCTGCCTCGTCATTGACCTGGGCTCAGCCACTGCTGCCATCCGTGAGCCTGGGCACCCATAACTGCTGGCTCCAGACCACATGCTCCAGAAGTTCTGGCCCGTCTTTCGTAAATCTAGCACCTGAAGTTTGCACCTCCTGGGATAAGAAGGAGATTGATAATGATGTAGTAAGATCCACACCGTCAAAAATATATAAATAAACAAACAAACAAACAATCAGAAATCGAAAAAGCAAAACAACAGCCTCCCATTTGGAAAACAGACTGCCTACCTGTGCTGTAACTTAACCTTCCTGACGTCACCAGCTGCCTTGCCCTCTTCCTTCTCTGCCTCACTTTCCTCCACCCCCCTTTGCCCTCTTTTCCTGTCTGATTGTCCACTCTAGTAAGTCTAAGCATGACTGGGTAGAGGTGGGGGATAGTCTAGAAGGCTCCCCTTCATTTAAGGCACCCTTACACTACCAGAAGGTACTTCTCATAGCCAACCAAGGCTTCTTCGTTGCTATCTTCAGAACCCCCTGATCCATCCCGTTCCATCTACGTTCTCTCAGCCCAGCCGTCTTCCTTGGGACTGCCAGGATTTGACCAGGTTCCCATGACAGACTCACCTGGATCCAACCTTCTGGGCAAGCAGAGCATCCAGTGCTTCCAGCATGGCTTGTAGGGGCCCCACATGAGGCAGGTCAATCAGGGCCCCCAGAGGCAGGCGGACAAAGGGCCAGGTTTGCACCATGGCTTTTAGGGTCTCAATCCGATATCCATCAAAGGCTTCCAGGAAGAGGGGCGGGAAGAGCTCCGTGGGCACACTCTCCAGAGTAGAAACATCCAGGTCTTCGGCCCTCAGCAAGTGCCTTCCTGCCAGGTCAAGGAGTCTGGGTGGGGTCGGGGCACTCATCCTGACTCTGCTCCAAGACGACTCCTGTGGAAGCTGCCAGAGATCAAGGGATCCGTTTTAGACAAAGCAGGAGCACACCTTACACGGTCTCCCTTCCCTTCCATGCAAGCCACTCAGGGCCAAGGTCACTGCGCTAGCGGGGGTGCAAGTGCGGCACGTAGCCATGGAACACTGGACAGGGCCCAGTGGGGGACAAAGTGCTATCTCTCTGCCCGCTTGGAGCACGCGTCTCACTCGTACCGAGGAGCCAAACACGAATGCCGACTGTGTGCTCGATATGCATTTTAAACACCCTGCAAAGAAGGCAAATTCCAAACCGATGTATTTCATGAATGACGTCTGCTCCCTAAAGACATTTAAAATGATTCCAGCTACATCACTGATGAAAATGTGATGAGATGCAGGTAAAACTACCTTGAGAGGCCAAATCAAACCCTGAAATGCGTTCTTGGGAAACAAATGATTTTATTGAAAACTCTCCTTGCCATCCAGAGGCACACGCTACCCTTCAACATTAGCTTGCTTACCTTAAGGAAGGAAAGGACGTCCTTATCCGAGGGTAGTAACTTACTGCTCTGCTGTGGCTTGCAGGGCGCCCAGAGGTCGACGCTGTGGAGAACCCAGCTGTGACTCCAGAGCCAGAAAAGGACTTTGTATTCCCATCATCCCTCTGGCCCACTGCGAAGCCAATCAGAAACGGGCACCTGATCAGTCTATAGAGCTCTCATTGGATTGATCCCGCTTGGATCTTCATTTCTATCAGTCGATTCAGGGAGCAGAGATTGATGGGATGGCCGGGTAATCCAGGATCCTTTCTGCATTCACCATTCACTTTGCAAACAATGACTGAATTCTACCATGAGAACTGAGATATAGACAGTCGTGCTTCCCTTGTGGCTCAGCTGGTAAAGCATCTGCCTGCCATGTGGGAGACCTGGGTTCCATCCCTGGGTTGGGAAGATCCCCCGGACAAGGGAATGGCAACCCACTACAGTGTCCGTGCCTGGGGAATTCCATGCACAGAGGAGCCTGGTGGGCTAGAGTCCGTGGGGTTCCAAAGAGTCGGACATGACTGAGTGACTAAGCCAGGACACGCCCACACGCCAGCATGCCCTCACTTGCCCTAGTGCATGCCCACGCCCTCCCCCCACCCCCCCCCACACACAAAGGAGATGTTCCACACAGAAGAAAGAAACTCTGAGAATAGTCAGGTTTTGTACCATGGACAACACAGTGCCGTTGTTTTCTTTTTTAGTAAGTGACTTGAGATCATCGAGGCCTGAACTGAACTCAGAATAATATGTCAGGGAGGACAGCAGTAGATTTTCCATGAGTGTTTCTTTATTTCATTTAATTAATTTTTATTGGGATCAATTTGCTTTATAATGTCCTATTATTTTCTTGCTAAACCATATAGTCAATAAGTCATATGTGTGAATTTATCCCCTCTCATTTTTTATTTTTTCCGTTTTGGTAACCTGGAGGATCTCCTTATTCTTCACAAGTTCTCTGCTTCAAAAATTTGTTTGGTGAATTCCAAAAGCATTCTGCATTGGAATATAGCCACTTATCAGTGTTGCCATAGTTTCAGGTGAACAGCCAAGATATTCAGTATAGATAACCCACGTATCCATTCTCCCCCGAACAGCCCTTCAATACAGTGTGGCACAAAACTTTGAGTGGAGCTCCATGAGCTATATGATAGTTTCCCAGTGGTTATCCACTCTAACCACAGTGGTGTGGTCATGACTTCCCTCAAGGCCCAACCATTCCTCCCACACACCCCTCCCCCTGCCCCCACAAACACACACAAACCATGAGTTCATTTTCTAAGTCATGAGTCTTTCTGTTTCTGCAAGTAAGTTCATTTATGATAAAAATGAAAGGATAAATGAAACTGGCCAATGTTAAGCCACACTCAGTAAGAAAAATCATGTACTCAAATCAGTAAAATATGAAAGGAAAGTTAACAACTGACACCTTTTTATTTTATGATAAAAACTCTCAGAAATGTGGGCAGAAAGGGAACTTAGCTCAGCATAATAAAAAAAATATAAGTCAAACTCACAGCAAATATCAACCTTAATGTTGGAAAACGGGAAACATTTCCTCAAATATCAGAAACAAGGCAAGGATATGCACTCTCCCCTTATTATTTGACATAGTTTTGGAAGTCCTAGCTATGGCAGTCAGTGAAGAAAAATAAATCCAGTTTGTAAAAGACAGAGTAAAACTCTCAGTGTTTGCAAAGAACATGGTATATTCATACTCACTCCTAAAGATGCTACCAGAAAACAACTAGAACTCATCAGTGAATTTGGAAACACTGGAGAATACAAAATTAATACACAGAAATCTGTTGCATTCCTATACATTAACAATTGAATATCAGAGAAAGAAATTATGGAATCTATCCCATTTAGCATTGCATAAAATATCTGGGAATAAACCTATATAAGAAGGCAAAAGTTCTGTACTCAGAAAACTATAACATACTGATGAAAGAAGTCAAAGACAACATGCACAGATGCAGAGCTAGACCATGGACTTTTTTGGAATCGTCAATATTGTCAAATGATTATGCTACCCAAAGCAATCTATAGATTCAGTGCAATCCCTATCAAATTACCAATCATGTTTTTCACAGAATTAGAAACAAAATTTTTACCATTTGTATGAAAACAATAAAGGCCACGAATACCCAAAGCAACCTTGAGAAAGAAAAATGGAGATGTACTCATCTGGCTCCTTGACTTCAGACTTTACAACAAAGTTACAGTAATTAAAACTTTGTAGCACTCACCCAAAGAAAGAAATATAGCACAATGAAGCAGTATAGAAAGTCCACTGAGAAACCCATGGATCAGTGGTCACCTAATCTATGGCAAAGAAGGCAAGAATATACAATGGAATAAAAGACACTCTCATCAATATATGGTGCTGGGAAAACTGGACAGCATAAAAAGAATAAAATTTAAGCATGCACTAACATTAAACACAAAAATAAACTCAAAATGGATTAAAGAACTAAATGATAAGTCCAAAGTGAAGGGCCAAAACTGTCTGTCGTTCAGTTGTGCCCAAGTCTTTGTGACCTGTGGACTGCAGCACACCAGGATCCTTTGTCTATGGGGTTTCCCAGGCAAGAATACTAGAGTGGGTTGCCAGTTCCTTCTCCAGGGGATCTTCCTGACCCAAAGATCGAACCTGGGTTTTCTGCACTATAGGCAGATTTTTTTACCAGCTACCAGGGAGGCCCAGATACTATAAATGTAAGTCTGGCTACTATAAAACTCTTGGAGGAAAACAGCAGAACACCCTCTGACACAAATAGCAGCAAGATCTTTTTGGATTCACTGGTGAGTAATGAAAGTAAAAACAAAAATAAACAAATGGGACCTAATTAAACTTAAAAGTTCTGGCAAAAAAAAAAAAAAAAGAAAAGTTCTGGCACAGCAAGGGAACCAAAGCAGAAAGACAACACACAGAATGGGAGAAGATGTTTTCAAATGAAGCAACCAGCAAAGGATTAATCTCCAAAATGTACAAAAAGCTCATGCAGCTCAACATATGTATATTAAAAAAAAAAAAAAGAAAAGGTGAACCACTCAATCATAAAATGGGCAGAAGATCTAAATAGACATTTCTTCAAAGATGACATATAGATGGCCAAAAAGGACATGAAAAGATGCTCAGAATCACTAATTACTGAAGAAATGCAAATCAAAGCTACAATGAGGTATCACCTCACAGCATCAGAATACCATCATAAAAATATCTACAGGTAATAAATGCTAGCAAGGTGTGAAGCAAAGGAAACCCTCCTACACTGTTGGTGGGAATGTAAATTGGTTCAATCACTATAGAGAACAGTATGGCTGTTCCTTAAAAAGCTCAAAATAGAGCTACTATATGATCCAGCAATCCCCTGGACATACACTGAAGAAAACTATTACATAATCCACCACAATGTTCATTGTGGCACTGTTTACCAAAGCCAAGACACAGAAGCAACCCAAGTGTTCATCAACAGAGGAATAGATTAAGAAGATGTGGTACATATATACAATGAACTGTTAATCGGTTATAAAGAAGAATGAAAGAATGCCAGTTGCAGCAACTTGGATGGATCCAGATATTGTCATGCTGAGTAAGCCAGAGAAAAAGACAAATCATATGATATTGCCTATATGTGGACCATTTAAAAATGGTATAAATGAACTGATTTACAAAACAGAAATAGAGTACAGATCTAGAAAGAAAATTTATAGTTAACAGAAGGGACGGGAAAAGAATGAGAATTGGGATTGGGAGAGAACAAGATGGTGGAGGAGTAGGTGGATGTGGAGTACATCTTTCTACACGGATATATCAAGAATACACCTTCAGACACAGAGTGCATGCAGAACACCAGCTGAGAGCGAACAGGAGTACCTGACCAGTGGAAAAGAATATATGCTGCTGCTGCTGCTAAGTCGCTTCAGTCGTGTCCGATTCTGTGCGGCCCCATAGATGGCAGTCCACCAGGCTCCCCCATCCCTGGGATTCTCCAGGCAAAAACACTGGAGTGGGTTGCCATTTCCTTCTCCAAATCATGGAAGTGAAAAGTGAAAGTGAAGTCACTCAGTCGTATCTGACTCCTAGCAAGAACGATGCAAAACTCGGTAGGATGAAGGAACTAGAGGATAAAATAAGAGTGTTAGTAGGACTGGACCTGCCCTCGGCGGGTGGGGGAACTGAAGCAGGAGTTCCATCCCCACATCAGGGCAATTGTCTGAGTCAGAGAAGAAACATTTAAGGCTGAGAGTGAAACAGTTGATCTGTGGCAGCCTAAATGGAATGAGAATCAAACAGTCCTTGCCACAGCCATGCATACCCCAGACAGGGACGCCGGTCTCCTAGAAGGCATGGTGGCTGGGAGCTGGAGTTAGGGATTATGGAACAATAGCAAGGCAAGGGCTGCTGTTGACTGTGGAGAGTCAGATCGAGGGGCTGTGAGGGAGGAGATTGTGGTAGGAAATGCCTGTGGAGGAAAGCCAGGCAGCCTTGGAAGCAAGGCAATACTGCTGAGTCATGTGTAGGGGGTGGAGCCATCAGCATCCGGAGTTGAACAATAGAGAGGCTGGCCCATCAAATGCCTGACGCACTGAACTACAGAGCAGGACCCCACCAGGGTGCCTCATTAAGTGCCTGATCTGAGTGCCTGAACAGATAACAGAGCTACAGAGAAAGACTGGCCAAAGAGTCCTTCTGATCACCAGCTACAAGAGGCTCGAAAAAAGACTCTGATAGGGCCATAACTCCTGCAGAGGAGGCAATCTGTGTCCCTGCACACTTGACACCGACAGGGTCCCTGCAAGCCAAGCAGCTGCACTCCCTTCATGCTCAACTCTCACCGGGGCAAAGCTGTCACAAGCAAAAAAAAGTCTTGCGTTTATGCATGTGGGGTCACTTTGGTGGTGTCCAGCTCTGAGACCTTGTAGACTGTGGCCTACAAGGCTTCTCTGTCAGGGGGGTTCTCCAGGCAAGCATCCTGGAGCGTATGGGCCAATACTGGTTGCTATAGCCTTCTAGAGCACTGTATTTCCTGCTTCCCTAGCCGCCAACTCACCTGAGTACCCGGTGCTGCCAGAACCCATGCGACCCAAGAAGCTGCACCACCTCCACACCTGGCCCACACAGAGGCAAACCCAAGGCCTCCAGGGCAGGCTCAGGAGCCAACCCACATGCAGAGGTGGAAATAAAACCACAATTGAAACCCAGGGGCAATGTGGCTAAGGAAGAAGACCTAAAACCTTCCCACCAGCTATGCAAGCTGCAGATTAAATCCACATGATCAACTAGGCAGACTCTGTCTATGGAATGTATAAAAGGACATTGAGAGCTCCTGCAAAAGAAAACACACTAGTTCTGACAGCTGTGGACACTGGAGGCAAGAACACACAGGAACAGGACCAGATTAGAATTTGAGCTGCCCCTACAGCAGGTCCAGAGATCAGCACAGTGTTGGAGGGCATCCTAGGAAGTTAAGGTGGACTGTAACTCCCAGCGAGGGAAAGGACTCTGAGAGCAGTGACTCAAGAAAAACATTTATTATTCTTAAGTTTTGACTTGTTCTGTAGATTCTTTTGGAGTTTTTTCTGTTCTTTTTTTTTTTTAGCCTATTTTCCCTGCTCTCTATGTAGTTGTCCATTTTCTTGGCACTATGAAATCTAATTAAGCTTTTGAGCTGGTTTTTTTTTTTTTCTCATTTTTTCTATATTTATTCTTTTGTTTGCTTTTCCTACTATTTTTCCCTTTCAGGTAACCTTTAATGTATATAAATCTTCATCTACCTCTATTTAACTTTACATATCTAGTCTTTCTTTCTTTATTTTCTTTCTTTACCTCTCAACATGTTTGTTAATTTTGTTTTCATTGCTTTATTATTCACTTGGCATCTTACTTTAGTTTTGTTCTCCAGTTTGTGCTTTAGCTAGTTTTGTTCTTAAATGGTAAATATAATTTTTGATTTCCTTTGTCCACTGGGTCAATCTACTGTACTTTATTTTTGTTGGACTGTTTTGACTTTGCTATGAGTGTATATGTATATGTGTATATTCCATTATTTTAATTATTATGTGCCTGATTTTGTAACTGCCATTTGTCTGGGGTTCATCTTTGGTTTCTTGTTTTTGGCTATTTGTTTTAATCTTACTAAATACCATAACAAACCACTTGTGGAATCTTCATTCATGAACAGAAATCTAGCCTTGAGCCTTTAGAGTGGAAGCACTGACTCCAAGACCCTAGACTCCCAGAGAACTAACCCTAGGGAGTATCAAATAGTGAGAACTCACACAAAGGAAACTGCTTGAATACAAGACCCTGCATCCAAGCACCCAGCCACCAGTAGCACACTGTGTAGGATGCCTTATCTAAACAACAAACAAAGCAAAAATACAAACCCAATCATCAGCAGACAGGATAACCACCTCACTCAGCCTCGCCAATCAGAGGAAAAATGAAGAAACATACCAAAAAAAAAAAAAAAAGCTCAGCACAAATCTCACTCTATACAAAGCTTATACAAACCACTGGACCAACCTTAGGAGAGCTGGAACCAAAAGGAAGAAAGAATTCAACTCTGAAGCCTGGGAAAAGGGGACCTCAAACACTCATCACAAGACAATAATTTTTTTCTATTTGTTTAATTTTATATCTATATGAGATGATGAATGCTCAGTAAACTCATTGTCATAATCATTTCATGATATAAGTCAGATCATTATACCTTAAACTTACACAGTGCTATATGTCAATTATATCTCAATAAAACTGGAAGAAGAAAAAAATAAAAACCACACATGTCAACAAAAATAAAATAAAATAAAATAAAAGTCTAGAGGGATGGTATGGGGAGGGAGGTGGGAGGGGGGTTCAGGATTGGGAACACATGTACACCCGTGGCGGATTCATGTTGAGGTATGGCAAAACCAATACAATGTTGTAAAATAATTAGCCTCTAATTAAAATAAATAAATTTAAATTAAAAAGCAAAAAAAAGTAAAAAAAAATAATAATGAAAAGGCAGAGAAATACTACACAAATTAAGGAACAAACTAGAAACACAGAAATCCAAATAAATGAAGGGGAAATAGGCAAACTACTGAAAAAGAATTAAGAATAATGAGAGTAAAGATGATCAAAAACTTGAAAGTAAAATGGAGAGAATGCAAGAATCAATTAGCAAAGATCTAGAAGAATTAAAAACTAAACATGCAGAGACAAACACAATTACTGAAATTAAAAATACTCTAGAAAGAATCAATAGAATATCTGAAGCAGAAGAACAAATCAATGAGCTGGAAGATAAAATGGTGGAAATAACTTCTGAAGAACAGAATAAAGTAAAAAGAATGAAAAAAACTGAGAATAGTCTCAGAGACCTCTGGGACAGTATCAAATGCACCAACATTCAAATTATAGAGGTCCCAGAAGAAGGAAAAAATAAATAAAAGGTATGGGAAAGAGATTATAGTTGAAAGAGATTATAGTTAGTTATATAGTTGAAGAGATTATAGTTGAAAATTCCCCCAAAATGGAAAAGGAAATAGTCAATCAAATCCAAGAGGCACAAAGAGTTCCATACAGGATAAACTGAAGGAGAAACACACCAAGACATATACTAATCAAACTAATAAAGACTAAACACAAAGAAAGAATATTAAAAGTAGCAAAGGAAAAGCAACAAGTAACATACAAGGGAAACTCCATACGTTTAACAGTTGTTCTTTCATCAGAAACTCTGCAGGCCAGAATGGCAGGATATATTTAAAGTACTGAAAGGGGAAAATATATAAACAAGATTACACTACCCAGCAAGGCTCTCATTCAAAACTGATGGAGAAATAAAATGTTTTTCAGAAAAGCAAAAGTGAAGAGAATTCAGTACCACCAAATCAGCTTTATAATACCTGCTTAAAGGGACTTATATAGTCAAGAAAAACAAGACAAGAAAAAAAAATCTACAAAATCAATCCCCAACAATTAAGAAAATGGCAATAGGAACATATATATCAATAATTACTGTAAATGTAAATGGATTAAATTCTCCAACCAAAACACAGACTGGCTGAATGGATACAAAAACAAGATTGCCAGGGCCCAGCTCCGGCTGATCCAGGGAGTTCGAAGCGGGGACGGTGTCAGCGAGGATCAGGATACAATAGCTTTAATTAGAGATGTAAAGAGTAATAGAATGAGGATAGCTCAGCAGGAAAATTCAGTGGAGAAAAGAGGCTGAGTAGCTTGGTTTACGCGGGAGACCAATAAAACTTCAAGACAAGAAGTTTGCACCACTTACGTAGGCCGCAGGCGTCCTTCCATTCTCCCGAAGGAGAGGAGACACTGAAGCCTCCCCGGTCGGATCTTAGAAGCCTAGGCATAATTAGGAGACTCAGCCAGAGTTTGAGAGAGAGAGAGACATGGGGAGACCAGTCTTTCGAGGAACTGATCCCAATTCTTTATTTTCCGTGGTCTACTTTTATACACTGAGATGTTATGCAAAAGTCACGTGGGGTCAGCACTCCTGACTTTTATCAAAGTCAGGTGCTTCATACAAATGTATACAGAGGTCTTAGGGGTGTTCCATCATCTTCTGGCCAGGGGGGCCTGCTGACAATTTATGACCCTCTCCTTGTGACAGCGGTCAGTCAACCAGGACACTTTTTTCTCCAAGGGGGATTATTCTTAAAACAGATGCCACCCAAATAAAGTTACATTCCTGTAAGGTGAAGGTGTAGTGGGTTTTAGTTAAGGAAAGAATTTACTTAGCCTAAGGTCTAACGTGATTTATATCAAAGGTTAATACTTATTTCTTCTATATATTCATTAATGTGTATAAAGGCAGGGGATGTGGAGACTTAGCAGTAAACATTGGCTCAACAAATGAAAAACCCTTCACCAATACAATTTCTAATCAGTCCACTATATTTATACTAATGGTTTTCTAACTTTTTCAAGGAACCTGTTTTTAGAAGGTTTAAAGCATCTCGTGCCTCTCACGGTTGGGAGGCTGTGAGCAATCACATGTGGCCGGACAAGCCTGTCAGGCAGGCTAGAGAACCTTCAGAGGAGTTTATAGGTTAAAACACTCTTGTCACGCCCAGGAGTTTTTATTAACTGGAGCTCTAAGTTAACTATTTCTCCGAAAGAGGTGGTGGGGGACAGCCCCCTGTAAAGTTAGAGGTGTAGGTGAGAGCACAAAGTAGTAAAGTAGGCAGGCTCTGGTTATGGGGGTAGATGCTCGAGGATTTCCAGGGGGACTCCTGAGGCTCGATCCCACCTTTGAGTATGTCGGGCCTCCTTCCTCATGACCTTTGCCACGGGTGGAGTGCCTCACGCTGGCCCCCAACACAAGATCCATATATATGCTATCTATAAGAAACTCATTTCAAACCTAAAGACACATATAGACTGAAACTGAGAGGATGGAAATATATATTTCACGCAAATGGGAAGCAAAAGAAAGCTGGAGTAGCAATCCTCATGTCAGACAAAATGGACCTTAAAGAATAAAGTGATAAGGAAGTACACTACAAAATAATCAAGGAATCAATCCAAGAGGAAGATATAACAATTGTAAACACCTATGCACTCAACATAGGAGCACCTCAATACATAAGACAAACACTAACAGACATAAAAGGAGAATTTCATAGTAACACAATAATAGTATGAGATTTTAACACCCCTCTCACACCAATGGACAGATCATCAAAAGAGAAAATTAATAAGGCAATGCAAATCTTATATGATACATTACAAGAGATAGCTCTCATTAATATCTTCAGGACATTCCATACAAATGCAGAAGAATACACCTTTGCAAGTGTGCGTGAAACATTCTTCAGGACAGACCACATCTTGGTTCACAAATCAAACCTCAGTAAATTTAAGAAAATTGAAATTATATAAAGCATCTTCTCCGACCACAACTCTATGAGACTAGATATCAATTACAAGAAAAATATTGTAAGAAACACAAACACATGGTGACTAAACAATGCATTTCTAAATAACCAACAGGTTACTGAAGAAATCAAAAGGGAAATTAAAATATTTCTAGAAACAAACGACAATGAAAACACGACAACTCAAAACCTATGGGATGCAGCAAAAGCAGTTCAAGAGATGGGAATACCAGACCACCTGATCTGCCTCTTGAGAAATTTGTATGCAGGTCAGGAAGCAACAGTTAGAACTGGACATGGAACAACAGACTGGTTCCAAATAGGAAAAGGAGTATGTCAAGGCTGTATATTGTCACCCTGCTTATTTAACTTATATGTAGAGTACATCATGAGAAACACTGGACTGGAAGAAGCACAAGCTGGAATCAAGATTGCTGGGAGAAATATCAATAACCTCAAATATGCAGATGACACCACCCTTATGGCAGAGAGTGAAGAGGAACTAAAAAGCCTCTTGATGAAAGTGAAAGAGGAGAGTGAAAAAGTTGGCTTAAAGCTCCACATTCAGAAAACGAAGATCATGGCATCCGGTCCCATCACTTCATGGGAAATAGATGGGCAAACAGTGGAAACAATGTCAGACTTTATTTTGGGGGGCTCCAAAATCACTGCAGATGGTGACTGCAGCCATGAAATTAAAAGACGCTTACTCCTTGGAAGAAAAGTTATGACCAACCTAGATAGCATATTGAAAAGCAGAGACATTACTTTGCCAACAAAGGTCTGTCTAGTCAAGGCTATGGTTTTTCCAGTGGTCATGTATGGATGTGAGAGTTGAACTGTGAAGAAGGCTGAGCGCTGAAGAATTGATGCTTTTGAACTGTAGTGTTGGAGAAGACTCTTGAGGGTCCCTTGGACTGCAAGGAGATCCAACCAGTCCATTCTGAAGGAGATCAGCCCTGGGATTTCTTTGGAAGGAATGATGCTGAAGCTGAAACTCCAGCACTTTGGCCACCTCATGCAAAGAGTTGACTCATTGGAAAAGCCTCTGATGCTGGGAGGGATTGGGGGCAGGAGGAGAAGGGGATGACAGAGGATGAGATGGCTGGATGGCATCACTGACTGGATGGTCGTGAGTCTGGGTGAACTCTGGGAGTTGGTGATGAACAGGGAGGCCTAGCGTGCTGCAATTCATGGGGTCACAAAGAGTCGGACACGACTGAGCGACTGAACTGAACTGAACTGAAGGGGGAAATTTATAGCAATACAATCCTATTTCAAGAAGAAAAAGAAAAACATCGAATAGACAACATAACTTTATACCTAAAACAACTGGAAAAAGAACAACAACAACAAAAGAAAACACCAAAATTAGTAGAAGGAAAGAAATCATAAAGATCTGAGCAGAAATGAATGAAAAAGAAATAAAATTAAAGATTAATAAAACTAAAAGCTGGTTTTTTGAGAAGATAAACAAAATTGACAAACATTTAGCTAGACTCATCAAGGAAAAAAGAGAGAAGAATCAAATCAACAAAATCAAATATGAAAAAGGAAAGGTTACAACAGATCATGCAGAAGCACAAAGGATTATAAGAGACTATTATGAACAACTATATGGTAATAAAATGGATAACCTGGAAGAAATGGACAGATTCTTAGAAAAGTTCAATCTTTCAAGACTAAACTAGGAAGAAATATAAATTATGAACAACCAAATTACAAGCACTTAAATTGAAACTGTAGTTAAAAAAAAAAAAAAAAAAATCTCCCCCCAAACAAAAGCCCAGGACCAGATGGCTTCACAGGACAATTCTATCAAACATTTAGAGACGAGCTAATTCCTATCCTTCTAAAACTCTTTCAAAAAATTGCAAAAGAAGGAACACTTCCAAACTTCTTCTATGAGGCCACCATCACCCTGATAGCAAAACCAAAGACAACACAAAAAAAGAAAACTACAGGCCAATATCACTGATGAACATAGATGCAAAAATCCTCAACAAAATCTTAGCAAACAGAATTCAGCAACACATCAAAAAGTTCATGCACCATGATCAAGTTGGGTTTATTCTAGGGATGCAAGGATTCTTCAATATATGCAAATCAATCAATATGATACACCATATTAACAAATTGAAAGATAAAAAGCATATGATCATCTCAATAGATGTAGAAAAAAAGCCTTTGACAAAATTCAGTACCCATTTATCATGAAAACTCTTCAAAAAATGCACATAGCAGGAACCTACCTCAACATAGTAAAGACCATAGATGATAAGCCTATAGCAAACATTATTTTCAATAGTAAAAACTTAAAGCATTCCCTCTAAGATCAGGAATAAGACAAGGATGTCCACTCTCACTATTATTCAACATAGTTTTGGAAGTCCTAGTTACAGCAGAGAGGAAAAAGAAATAAAAGAAATCCAGATCGGAAAAGAATTAAAATTCTCACTGTTTGCAGGTGACATAATGCTGCACATCAGTTCAGTTCAGTTCAGTTCAGTTCAGTCGCTCAGTCGTGTCCGACTCTGAGATCCCATGAATTGCAGCACGCCAGGCCTCCCTGTCCATCACCAACTCCCGGAGTTCACCCAGACTCATGTCCATTGAGTCAGTGATGCCATCCAGCCATCTCATCCTCTGTCATCCCCTTCTCCTCCTGCCCCCAATCCCTCCCAGCATCAGACTCTTTTCCAATGAGTCAACTCTTCGCAAGAGGTGGCCAAAGTACTGGAGTTTCAGCTTTAGCATCATTCCTTCCAATGAACACCCAGGGCTGATCTCCTTCAGAATGGACTGGTTGGATCTCCTTGCAGTCCAAGTGACTCTCAAGAGCCTTCTCCAGCACCACAGTTCAAAAGCATCAGTTCTTCGGCACTCAGCTTTCTTCACAGCCCAACTCTCACATCCATACATGACCACTGGAAAAACCATAGCCTTGACTAGACGAACCTTTGTTGGCAAAGTAATGTCTCTGCTTTTGAATATGCTGTCTAGGTTGGTCATAACTTTCCTTCCAAGGAGTAAGCGTCTTTTAATTTAATGGCTGCAATCACCATCTGCAGTGATTTTGGAGCCCCCCCAAAAATAAAGTCTGACACTGTTTCCACTGTTTCCCCATCTATTTGCCATGAAGTGATGGGACCAGATGCCATGATCTGAGTTTTCTGAATGTTGAGCTTAAAGCCAACTTTTTCACTCTCCTCTTTCACTTTCATCAAGAGGCTTTTAGTTCCTCTTCACTTTCTGCCATAAGAGTGGTGTAATCTGCATATCTGAGCTTATTGATATTTCTCCCAGCAATCTTGATTCCAGCTTGTGCTTCTTCCAGCCCAGTGTTTCTCATGATGTACTCTACATATAAGTTAAATAAGCAGGGTGAAAATATACAGCCTTGACGTACTAACCAGTCTGTTGTTCCATGTCCAGTTCTAACTGTTGCTTCCTGACCTGCATATAGGTTTCTCAAAAGGCAGGTCAGGTAGTCTGGTATTCCCATCACGTTCAGAAGTTTCTACAGTTTATTGTGATCCACACAGTCAAAGGCTTTGGCATAGGCAATAAAGCAGAAATCGATGTTTTTCTGGAAATCTCTTGCTTTTTCCATGATCCAGCAGATGTTGACAATTTGATCTCTGGTTCCTCTGCCTTTTCTAAAACCAGCTTGAACATCAGGAAGTTCATGGTTCACATATTGCTGAAGCCTGGCTGGAAGAATTTTGAGCATTACTTTACTAGCATGTGAGACGAGTGCAATTGTGCAGTAGTTTGAGCATTCTTTGGCATTGCCTTTCTTTGGGATTGGAATGAAAACTGACCTTTTCCAGTCCTGTGGCCACTGCTGAGTTTTCCAAATTTGCTGGCATATTGAGGGCAGCACTTTCACAGCATCATCTTTCAGGATTTGAAAGAGCTCACCTGGAATGCCATCACCTCCACTAGCTTTGTTCGTAGTGATGCTTTCTAAGGCCCACTTGACTTCACATTCCAGGATGTCTGGCTCTAGGTCAGTGATCACACCATCATGATTATCTGGGTCGTGAAAATTTTTTTTGTACAGTTCTTCTGTGTATTCTTGCCACCTCTTCTTAATATCTTCTGCTTCTGTTAGGTCCATACCATTTCTGTCCTTTATCAAGCCCATCTTTGCATGAAATATTCCCTTGTATCTCTAATTTTCTTGAAGAGATCTCTAGTCCTTCACATTCTGTTGTTTTCCTCTATTTCTTTGCATTGATCACTGAGGAAGGCTTTCTTATCTCTTCTTGCTATTCTTTGGAACTCTGCATTGAGATGCTTATATCATTCCTTTTCTCCTTTGCTTTTTTGCTTCTCTTCTTTTCACAGCTATTTGTAAAGCCTCCTCAGACAGCCATTTTGCTTTTTTGCATTTCTTTTCCATGGGGATGGTCTTGATCCCTGTCTTCTGTACAGTGTCATGAACCTCCATCCATAGTTCATCAGACACTCTATCTATCAGATCTAGGCCCTTAAATCTATTTCTCACTTCCATTGTATAATCATAAGGGATTTGATTTAGATCATACCTGAATGGTCTAGAGGTTTTCCCTACATTCTTCAATATCAGTCTGAATTTGGCAATAAGGAGTTCATGATCTGAGCCACAGTCAGCTCCTGGTCTTGTTTTTGCTGACTGTATAGAGCTTCTCCATCTTTGGCGCTGAAAAATTGATGCTTTTGAACTGTGGTGTTGGAGAAGACTCTTGAGAGTCCCTTGGACTGCAAGGAGATCCAACCAGTCCATTCTGAAGGAGATCAGCCCTGGGATTTCTTTGGAGGGAATGATGCTAAAGCTGAAACTCCAGTACTTTGGCCACCTCATGCGAAGAGTTGACTCATTGGAAAAGAGTCTGATGCTGGGAGGGATTGGGGGCAGGAGGAGAAGGGGATGACAGAGGATGAGATGGCTGGATGGCATCACTGACTCGATGGACGTGAGTCTGAGTGAATTCCAGGAGTTGGTAATGGACAGGGAGGCCTGGCATGCTGCAATTCATGGAGTCGCAAAGAGTCAGACACGACTGAACGACTCAACTGACTGACTGAACTGATGACCCAGGAGTCCCACTCCTAGGCATTTGCCCTGAGGAAACCAAAATTGAAGGAGACACATGTATCCCATTGTTCATTGCAACACTAATACAACTATTTACAATAGCTACAACATGGAAGCAACCTAGATGCCCATCAAGAGATGAATGCATAAAGAAGGTGTGGTACATATACACAATGGAATATTACGCAGCCATAAAAAGGAATGCATTTGAGTCAGTTCTGATGAGGTGGATGAACCTAGAATATACCTATTATACAGAGTGAAGTGAGTCAGAAAGAGAAAGATAAATATCACATTCTAATGCACATATATGGAATCTAGAAAAATGGGACTGAAGAATTTATTTATAGGGCAGCAATGGAGAAACACACATAGAGAACAGACTTATGGACATGGGGAGAGGAGAGGGAAAGATGCATGGAAAGAATAACATGGAAACTTACATTACCATATGTAAAATAGATAGCCAAAGGGAATTTGGTGTATGGCTCAGAATATTCAAATAGGGGCTCTGTATCAACCGAGATGGGTGGGATGGGGAGGGTGATGGGAGGGAGGCTCAAAAGGGAGGGAATATATGTACACCTCTGGCTGATTCATGTTGATTTTAGAAACCTCAACGTTCAGGAAACTAAGGTTATGGCATCTAGTCCCATCACTTCATGGCAAATAGATGGGGAAAGAATGGAAATAGTGACAGATTTTATTTTCTTGGGCTTCAAAATCACTGCAGATGGTTACTGCAGCCATGAAAGTAAAAGAGCTTGTTTACTCCTTGAAAGAAAAGCTATGACCAACCTAGACAGCATATTAAAAAGCAGAGATGTTACTTTGCCAACAAAGATTCATCTAGTCAAAGCTATGGGTTTTCCAGTGGTCATGTGTGAATGTGAGAGTTGGACCATAAAGAAAGCTGAGTACTGAAGAATTGATGCTTTTGAACTGTGGTGTTGGAGAAGACTCTTGAGAGTCCCTTGGACTGCAAGGAGATCCAACCTGTCCAACCTAAAGTAAATCAGTCCTGAATACTCATTGGAAGTTTTAGAGCTAAAAATTTGGCCACCTGATGCAAAGAACTGACTCATTGGAAAAGACCCTGATGCTGGGAAAGATTGAAGGTGGGAGGAAAAGGGGATGATAGAGGATGAGATGGTTGGATAGCATCACTGACTCGATGGACATGAGTTTGAGTAAGCTCTGGGAGTTGGTGATGGACAGGGAAGCCTGGCGTGCTGCAGTCCATGGGGGTGACAAAGAGTCAGACACGACTGAGTGATTGAACTGAAAAAGAAACAGCTCCTTGTTTACAGCAAGATGGTAATGGATCTAAAGTGGGACCAGAGCCTGTTGAGCACTACAGGGGGCAAGGGCCACCAATCATTCACCTGGCCTTTTTAAAAAAGCACAAAGGGCAAGACATTTCAGGGCAAGAAGAGATCTGAGTTGGGAGAGTAAAAGACTTTTTGGACCTGAGAAAAACTTTGTCAGCTCCAGCGCTGGAACAAGAGAGCCACAGAGGAGAGGGCCTCTGCAGGGAACTGGCCCCAAGGGTCTCCTAAAAGCTGTCACCTCTAGGAAGAGCAGAGGAGTGAGGGTCCTCCTCTGTAAGCCGGGTGGAGTTGCCTCCAGCATTCCTGGGTGCCTAACGGGTCCAGAAGAGCAGTGCAAACTGACTATGCCTTGGGGTTAGTCATAAAACTCCAAGTAACTCAGAGGAATTTGATACCATTTCCTTGATTACTGCTGGTTTCAGTGGAAGGGTGTCTCAACATGTGGCCATGCTCCAGATTCTAGGAGAGAAGATGTTGGTAGGCTGCAGAGAGAGAGAGAGAGAGGGCTCTGAGCTGGCTTATGCTGGGAGAGGGAACTGGATGCACAGAAAGAAATATTCTAAATGCTGGAGCAGGGAGCCAAAAGCAGATGTTTTGCAATCTCACTCGGGATCCTGTGACTGGAGAATCAGGACAGAACAACTCCCTGATGGGCTCAAGGGGCTGCCCTGACCTGTGCAGCAAGTAAGACCATGAGGAAAAGCAGCCAAGATGGCAAAAATGCTAAACCTAGGCTCCTCACCAGACTCTGGGAGTCCTACTGGCCCAGGACTGGGGGAGGAAGGATGGTACCTCTATACACATAGGCTGTCTTCTCCTTGACACAAAGTGTGTCTCCTAAGCAAACAGGCTCTGTTTGGAGGTGAACAGAGGATGTTACACTCTACTCAGGGAAGGGAGAGGGCTGGGCTTTTATAGTTTCTAGAATACTCCAACACTTGGACTACTTCTACCTCCTTGGATCTCACAGAAGCTGGACTCTCATACAAACATCCTCAGCTTGGACTCTGCTATTTCCTCATTTTCACTGACATCACATGAAGTCTGTAAGTCAGTCCATCCTAACAACTTAAGTTGTCTGACAACTCAGAGGGCCTTCTGAACCTTTCAACTGAGGGAATCTACCAATTATTCACAGCATGGATGTCACAACTTCCTCTCCCAAGCCCAGCCCTGAATCCAACAAGCTAAAATTTGGAAAAGAGCAGCGAACTTTACATTTCCTATGAAGCTTACTTGGGGTAGTGTGTAAAAAGTGCCGACACTCTTGCTCATCCAGTCTGTGTTCAGTAAACAGAGATGTTTGTGATTATCATTGTTACTAAGTCACTCTATGGAAGGTCATTAATAAAGGCTTTTGGTAGCCTGGGAGTTAAAATGTCTAATAAGTACAATCCAATTTAAGCTTACTTTATGCAAAGGCCACTTATATCCGTGGTAGAAATATGGTGAAAGGAATCCTTTGGAAGGATAGCAAGGTAGAGAACACAATTCAAAACTCCTAGTCTTGGATTTCCCTGATATTTCAGGAGACAAGTGTCTGTCTACCAAGGCAGATGACATGGATTTGATCCCTGGTTGGGGAGATTCCAGCCCAAGTGCCACAACTACTGAAACTTTTGTGCCTTAGAGCCTGTGCTCTGAGACAAGAGAAGCCACTGCAGTGAGAAGCCAGAGCACCCCAACAAAGAGTAGCCCCTGCTCACTGCAACTAGAGAGGTGCAGCAACGAAGACCCAGTGCAGCCAAAAATAAATTAATGAATGAATAAAATATAACCCCTAGCTTTCTTTGGTTGTTTTATAACTGAATTATTTGGCCATCTCAGTGAATGGAGGAAAGAAAGGCATGGAGATTTCTTGGGGGTAGAGAGAGAGTCTTGTTTTCTCTGCATCCTGAAACTGCAAAAAATCTCTGTGAGATGCAGCCCGGGGTGGGAGTCTTCCCTGTACATGGCAGATCCTTAATATATATATATGGAGAGACAGCGTCTGAATTTTGTAGTGAAAGCTGTTGGTATTTGTGAACAAATGCATACTACGAGGAGAACAGAATTTTATTTTCTGGGGAATAGCATCACTTTGGTCAGAATTTTTGTTCAACTTCTCTAATTTTGAAGAAATAGAATTATCAAAATTTACTTGGAAAAAAGCCCATAGGACTTTGGTTAGGCTACCAAGCCCCAAGGAAAATGGCTGGAGTAAATTGCCATCTAAGAGTAACTTCTGTGCATGCTGACCTGCATGTGTGTGCTACATCATTTCAGTCATGTCCAGCTCTTTGTGACCCTATGGACTGTGGCCCACTAGGCTCCTCTGTCTGTGAGATTCTCCAGGCAAGAATACTGGAGTGGGTTGTCATGCCCTCCAGGGATCTTCTCAACCCAGGATCGAAACCGGGTCTCTTTCATCTCCTATATTGACAAGAGGGTTCTTTGCCACTAGTGTCATGTGGGAAGAACCTAAAAGAAAATGCATATTGGTAGCAGCTGCCACCCTGTATATAATATATTGTTACCCTGATTATTTAACTTCTAAGCAGAGTACCTCATGTGAAATGCCAGACTGGATGAAGCACAAGCTGGAATTAAGATTGCTGGGAGAAATATCAATAACCTCAGATGTGCAGATGACACCATGCTTATGGTAGAAAGCAAAGAGGAAATAATGAGCCTCTTGATGAAGGTGAAAGAAGAGAGCGAAAAAGCTTAAAATTTAACATTCAAAAAATGAAGATCTTGGCATCTAGTCCCATCACTTCATGGCAAATAGATGAGGAAACAAAGAAAACTGGTGGTTCAGTCAATAAGTCATGTCTGACTCTATCAACCCCCTGCACTGTAGCCTGCCAGGCTCCTCTGTCCATGGGATTCTCCAAGCAAGAATACTGGAGTGGCTTACCATTTCCTTTTTCAGGGGATCTTCCTGACCCAGAAATGGAACCCAGGTCTCCTGCATGGCAGGTAGATTCTTTACTTGCCTGCAGCTACGAGGGAAACCCATACTTTATTTCCTTGGGCTGCAAAATCACTGAGATGGTGACTGCAGCTATGAAAGTAAAAAAGCTTGCTTGGTCCTTGGAAGAAAAGCTATAACCAATCTAGACAGCATATTAAAAAGCATAGACATTACTTTGCTGACAAAGGTTCCTATAGTCAAAGCTATAGTTTTTCCAGTAGTCATGTATGGATGTGAGAGTTGGATCATAAAGAAGGCTGAGAACCGAAGAATTGATGCTTTCGAACTGTGGTGTTGGAGATGTTTGAGAGTCCCTTGGACTGCAAGGAGATCCAACCAGTCAATCCTAAAGGAAATCAACCCTGAATATTCACTGAAAAGACTGATGCTGAAGCTGAAGCTCCAATATTTTGGCCACCTGATGGGAAGAGCAGACTCCCTGAAAAAGACCCTAATGCTGGGAAAGAATGAAGGCAGGAGGGGAAGGAGATAACAGAGGATAACATGGTTGGATGGCATCACTGACTGGCTGGACATGCATTTGAGTAAGCTCCGGGAGTTGGTGATAGACAGGGAAGCCTGGCATGCTCCAGTCCATGGGGTGGCAAAGAGTCGGACACGACTGAGCAAATAAACAACAGCAAAAGCAAGCAGTTGCCATAAGAAGGACATGGTTAGGTGCAAGTTAACTAGTTTACTTACCTCCCCTTGGTAAGTTCTCAAACAGCCCATAGGACCCACCATCAGTGCCTCTCAGTCTTGGAAATGTCTGGTTTCCCAGGGCTCACAACTCTCCCTGCGCTCACATTCTCAGATTTAATCTTTTCATGTCAGTTTTCTCTGCTGATCCCATCTTTATGGAAAGAAACGCTCTCAAAGTTAACAGTTTCCTTTTTAATTTCTAAACCCCACCAAAAGTCTTTTAGTTTCCCTCCTCCTCAAGAGGGGAAAAAAAAAAAAAAAAAACCAGACAAAACTTATTTTATTCTGTTTGGGTCATTCAGAGTCCCTTTAGGAATGACCCCCTCCACACTGCCTAGACCACACCCTTGCTCCTTACTGTGATTTTGAGTCAGCTATTACAGAGAAGCCCTGACTTAATCCCAGAAGACCAAGCACATTTCCAATTGCATTTCCCTTTAATAGGTTCATGATCTGCTGTTTCCAGTGTAAAACAAAAGTCACAACTTGATGTTGCTGCTTAGTCGCTAAGCTGTGTCTGACTCTTTTGTGACCCCATGGACTATAGACCACCAAGCTCCTCTGTCCATGGGATTTTCCAAGAAAGAATACTGGCTTGCCATTTCTTTCTTCAGGGGATCCTCCCAACCCAAGGATGGAACCCGAGTCTCCTGCTTGGATTCTTTGCCACTGAGCCACCTGGGAAGCCTCAGTCAGTGGCCCAATTAGAAGAACTCAATCAGTGTTCATAGAGTGAATCCATGGCTGAGACTTTGACTCTCCTCCCCCAGTGTATCCCTCCTGAGTGAATATCTGATTCAATTAATCCATCTGACTAAAGGCAAAGATCCAATCAGGATTTACCTAATGGACATTTGAAAATCTAATCAGGCATCACTTTCTGATTAGATAGTAGCAGTTGGACAGGGGGAAGATGTGATTAAAAAGGCCTATAAAAACCTGAGGAATCAAAGAAGTCCAGAAACTTCTTTCTCTGGATTCGCTGCCTGTCTTCTCCAAGCTACTTGGTGGCTTCTGCACCAGATCTGACCTCTGAGCACCGTTCAATCCCAGCAGAGCTGGTAAGTTACAGACCTCAGCAAAAGACCCCTCATCTTACCTATGGTCAGCAGGTTTCCACTGGTGGTATGCAGCAATGGTGTCAGGGAGATTTCTTTCTTTTCAGATGTGTACATGTAAGGCTTTGGTTTTACCTCTAAGTGTAATTTTGCCTCAATCCCAAACATTTTGATATGTGCTTCCCTTTATATCATTTAAAAATATCTTAACCAACAAGATTTCCTTTTTTAATGAAAACGTCTAATTTTTTAATTAAATTGTTTTAATTGGAGGATAAACATCCATATTTTTGAAATTTTATTTCTTGACATTAAAAATATTCAGTTTGTGCAAATGGCATTCATTTAAGGAGTCTGTTTCATCTTTCTCAGCCTGTTAACTGTGGGAAATAAGGATGGAGGCTGTATTGGACTACATGATGCTCTTCTTCCCATAGTTTTAAGGCTCTAAGTGATTTCAGTATTTTCCCCCTAATAGATGGATCCTAACCTTCAGTTCTTGGTACCACTTCCCACTGAAACATGATTAAGCAAAGCAGTGAATGGAAATGGATGGACCAGTGGTTGGGTTTCTTCCTTCTTGATCCTTAAGAAGTGCTTGTTCTGGTACCCATAAGGGCAGAGCTATGCCACTATGCCCACTAAGCCCAGAGTGAAATTTTGAAAAACTAAGGCTCTTCTCAATTGTCAGAGCAGAGACTTTATCTCTGAGTTGGTTCCTCTAAAGGGTGGGGAGACATATAAAGTGATATTCATGCTTACCTGAGAAAGATGCCTTCTTCTCTCCAAGTTCTTACAGGATTCCTTTAGGAGCAGATTCAGGATGAGTATCCGGAAACCCCTGAGACTCCTGAACCTGGCAAGAAAGAGCCTACTAACCGATGAGGCCTTGACCATTTCTACTCTGGAGCATCTGCCCATCGAGCTCTTCCCCCCACTCTTCATGGAAGCGTTCTGTGGAAGACACAGAAAGACCTTAAAGGCCTTGGTGCAAGCCTGGCCCTTTGTCCGCCTGCCTCTGGGGGGCCTGATGCAAATGCCTCATCTGCTAACGTTACAAGCAGTGCTCGATGGACTTGATGTCCTGCTCACACAGAAGGATCGTCCAAGGTGAGTCAGATGCAGGTAATCTGGTAGGATGTGAGCAATCCCAAACAGACAGCTGAAGACAGGAAAGTAGATGGCACATGGATGGGCCAGTGACTTCTGATGATGCCAATGAAGAAACACAGAGACTTGGCCATTGCTGAGCTCACTTTGGGAAATGCCTTCCAGCAGTGTAGGAGTGCCTAAGATGCAAGGAAATCTGAAAGTACAAGTCCCAGCCTCCCCCCAGGGATGTTTAAGGCCACTAGAAGTAGAAAGCTAAGGAAAATGGAAGAGGAAAAGAAGATGGAGGAAGGTGAAGCAGAGAGGGGAGAGGACAAGGCAGCACGTGATGTTGGGAATTTGAAGTAAAAACTCATGTGGGAAGTCCGAGTGTTGCCTAAAGTTTGTGTGGATATTATTAAAACCATCACTGCCAACCTGTTGTTTCCCCACAGGAGGTGCAAACTGCGTGTGCTGGATTTAAGGAATACTGGCCAGGACTTCTGGAGAATGTGGTCTGGATCCAGCATCCATGTGTCCTCAAGCTTTTCAATGGCACCAGGGGCTGAGGACAGGCCGAGGACCGAGCAGCCCTTGGCTCCCTTCGAGGTGTTCATAGAACTTCACCTCAAGGAAAGGAGCATGGATGGATTTCTCACCTGCCTTATGAGATGGGTGGAGCAGAGGAAAGCGTCCATACACCTGTGCTGTAAGAAGCTGAGGATTCTTTCACTTTCCATGGATAAAATTATGAAGGTCCTGAGCATAGTGCAGCTGGACTGTATCCAGGAGGTATACGTGGATCGCACCTGGCATCTGTCCACGCTGGCCACATTTGCTCCTCTCCTGGGCCAGATGAGCAATTTGCAGAAACTCCTCATCTCCCACATCCACATGCCTGATCCTGAGGAGCAGGAGGAAGAGCACATTGTCAGAATTACTTCTCAGTTCCTAAGGCTGCACCACTTCCGGGATCTCCATCTGGAATCCCCCTTCTACCTCGAAGGCTGCCTGGACCAGATGCTCAGGTGAGTGTGCACCACTGACCAGGTAACAGTGAACCCAACACTAGAATATCAAATGCACCGTCCCCTTTGCTGCTCCATTGTGAACTGTGGTATCACATAACCACCCAAATCTAGGTAGGGGTCCAAACTGGGAGGAGGCTCTGGAAAGGGACACTGTGCTGGAAACTATAGACTAAGGGTTAGAATCTAGGGGATGGTTATTTGGTTTCTTCTTAGGAAGAGTTATCTTTTCTAGGTGACTTAGGATAATAGGTAAGGGCATTGAACACGGACAACTCCAACAGCCCTGAGCATTTCTAAACTGAAGCTCTGGGTTCTTCAGCTTTCTGACCAGGATGAGCCTATCTCAAATTCCCTGTCTGTAAAAGGATATTTTTTGCTCCAGATACGGTAAATAATATATTGGAAATGCATGATTCTGTAGATGATGGTAATAGGGCAGGTGTCAAAGGGATCATAAAAATTAGAAGCTGGTTTGCAGATAAAGCAGGGATATAAGTGAGCCCCACAGGCTGGCATTCTCAGTGGATGCTGTGGGATTTTGCCCAGGTTTGTCCTCTATGCAAGTCACCCAGGAGCCTCACCTGCCTGAGATGGATGTCTGGGGCCAAAGTGTGTTCAGAAGGAAGCCTGGGTAGGAAGCATTTTAAGTATATCTCTTACTATTAACTTTCAGCGATGTCCAATCTTGATTGAGACAAGATGTCAAGCTCTCCTCTGAGTTTGTTCTAGTCCATTCCATTATCTTCATTCCTCTTCATAAGGAAGCAGAGAACATTTTTCTCTGCTTGAGTAATGAGGAGAGAGAGGTTTTGAGACTCTATGTACTTGACCTGGTCACACAAAAAAGGTGAAATGACTGGCTGCAATGAGATTGGCCATTCTGAGTAT
The DNA here is from genome assembly GCF_029378745.1 of Bos indicus. Classification (NCBI taxonomy): domain Eukaryota; kingdom Metazoa; phylum Chordata; class Mammalia; order Artiodactyla; family Bovidae; genus Bos; species Bos indicus. The sequence continues at coordinate 55,053,831 of NC_091775.1, read as the reverse complement.
TAATCCTTATCAGATGATCAGTTCAAATCTAGGCTTGGGCAGATCACTTGTCTCTCAACTTGCAATCAACTTCCACCTCAGTTTCCAATACCTAATTCTTTCTCCCCAGGTGCCTGATGACCCCGTTGGACAACCTTGGGATTACTCGCTGCCTGCTTACAAATTCAGACCTGACCCATCTGTCTCAGAGTCCAAACATCAGTCAGCTAAAGGGCCTGGATCTGAGTGGGGTCACCATGACCTACTCTAGTCCTGAGCTCCTCCCAGCTCTGCTGGAGAAAGTTTCAGCCACCCTCCAGGAGCTGTACTTAGAGCAATGTGGTATCAGGGACTCCCACTTGGAATCCATTCTGCATATCTTGAGCCGCTGTTTCCAGCTCATGTCCTTCAGTCTGCATGGGAACCTCCTCTCCATGGCCATCCTGGAAAAGCTGCTGCGACACACCTCTGGGCTGCCCAGGTTAAGTCAAGAGCTATACCCTGTCCCTCAGGAAAGTTTCAGCTCTGATGGGATCCTCCAACCCAGGAGACTTTCCCAGTGTCAGACTGAACTGGTTGAGATCCTGGAGGACTTGGGACATCCCAGGACCATCTGCATTAGCTTCATGCCCCTATCCACCCTGTGGAGATAACACATTCTATCATCCTGAGCCCATCATATACAGTGATAACACCCTTGCTTAGTCCATAGCATCAGTGGAAAGCTTTCTTCTGAGCACTTGGAAACTGAAATCTAGGACAAGACACATCATGAAAGGGAAATAAGCCATGGTTTCAGATATCTGCTCAATGTGAATGTGAAAAGGAAAGGTGATCCTGTAGGGAAGCAGGATTGCAGAGGGAAATACTGTCTCCTGGAATAGGAATGCTTGTAGAGTCAGAACTAAGAACCTACATTTCTTTAGGTGGATTTGAGCTTGAGATTCACATGTTGGAGTAATCCCTGGGAAGATGGCTGTAAAGAAATGGTCAGAAATAAAGAGTCCCTCATTGTAAATGGATTGCTGGTGTTCATGATGTATTTTTCCTGATTTTTCAGTTCATATCGGGGAAATCTCCAGACATTGATTAAAAAAAAAAAAAAAAAAAGGCACTGAGTTGTCTATGATCCCAAAACCTTACCATTCCCACCAGGTCTTTATTCAACCTGGTGCATCTCTTACCTCCTTGCTTACTTCTGGAGCTGTTCAGTGGGGTAATATACACACAGAGAAACAGACTCAGTGGCCAGTGAGCCACTCCAGTGCAGACCCCAGGCAGGCCTCTCACTGCTGACTCAGGCCATGACCCTGGACATGAGCAGCCTTCTTGGTTGTCCTGGTCCCTCCATAACTTTCAGTTACTGACCTTTTTGTGGGGGTGGAAAGGGTTTTACTGAAAGAGGCATGGCTCCCAATTCTGGAAGGGGTCGTCCACACTGCAGATAAGCTAAACTTCTGAGCCTTGCTGACCTATTCCCATGGTGGATAATGATCCTTCTTGAATTAATCTATTGACCGGGGAAGTTACATACTTTCCTTTAGCAAAATACTAAAATCATAGAGGCATGTAACATGGTTTCAGTGTTTCTATACCTCATCAAAAATCCTTTCAAGGATTACATTATATTAATGAGAAATTGTCTTTATCTCCATAAAATCCCCTGTCTCTCTCTATTACAGAAGTCTGTAATAGCATGTTTTGACATCAGATGTTAGGTTGTGTAAGGAAACACCTGTGGGTGTATGTGACCTCCTTGCCTATGGTAAGATACTGTATTTGTCAGGGTTCTCCTGAGTAACCACTAGGGGTATAACTGATTGTTGAGCAATGTGTCTGTTAGAGGCACTACCCTCTGTTCAGTTGAGTTCCCTGTATCATTTATTCTCTGCCTTTCTTTTCTTCTTTTCCACATCCTTGAATTCCACCAACTAGATCCTATAAAACAATATATACTCTTGGAAAACATCTGTGTTTAAGTGCATCTGAGCGTTTCAAACCAGTGTTTTCCAGGGTCACCTGTATATGTATTAGAGGAGATTTACTATGGGAATGGGTTTGCCTAGAGGCTGAGAAGTCTCTCAGTCTGCTGTCTATAAACTAGAGTACCAGCAAAGACAGAGGTTTATCTCAGACTGAGGATTAAGGCTGAGAACCAGGTAAGGTGATGATGTTACACTAAGTCTGGGGCCAATGATCTGAGAACTAAGGGAACTGCAGGGAGATTAAACCAGTCAATCCTAAAGGAAATCAGTCCTGAATATTCATTGGAAGGACTGATGCTGAAGCTGAAGCTCCAACACTTTGGCCATCCGATATGAAGAACCTGACGCTGGGAAAGATTGAAGGCAGGAGGAGAAGGGGATGACAGAGGATGAGATGGTTGGATGGCATCACCGACTCGATGGACATGAGTTTGAGCAAGCTCAGGGAGTTGGTGATGGACAGGGAGGCCTGGCATGCTGCAGTCCGTGGGGTTGCAAAGAGTGGTATGTGACTGAGCGACTGAACTGAACTGAGTGGCAGTATTGGTGACCTCCTCCCAAAGGGCTTATGCCACCGCTGCTGCTGCTGCTAAGTCACTTAGTCATGTCTGACTCTGTGCGACCCCATAGACGGCAGCCCACCAGGCTCCACCATCCCTGGGATTCTCCAGGCAAGAACACTGGAGTGGGTTACCATTTCCTTCTCCGATGTATGAAAGTGAAAAGTGAAAGTGAAGTTGCTCAGTCGTGTCCGACTCTTTGTGACACCATGGACTGCAGCCCACCAGGCTCCTCCATCCATGGGATTTTCCAGGCAAGAGTACTGGAGTGGGGTGCCATCGCCTTCTCTGGGGCTTATGCCAGGACTGTTTAATTCAGTGCCCATAACCCCATGGCAGCCACTGTCAACGCACGCCTCCAATGGAGATTGCTGGACACTCACAAGCAGGTCTGGATCAGTCTCTTATGGAGTCACTTCTCCTTTCTCCTGGGTCTGGGTGGGCACAAGGTTTTGTTTGTGCCCTCCAGGCTGTAGATTGTCTGTTCAGTGGCTCTATGATGGGGCTCATATGCCCTGTCTCCCAGATCTGCTACAGACAGAGCTCCTGTCCCCATGATAGGTTACTGCTGACCCGTGCTGCTGCAGAAGGCATTCAGACACTCAAAGGCAGGTCTGTCTCAGTCTCTAGTGTGATCCCTGGGTCCTGGTGCACACAAGCTTTTGTTTGAGCCCTCCTAGCATCTCTGGCGGGTATGGGGTTTTATTCTAAGTGTGGTTTCACCCCTCTGGGCTTAAGTCAGGACTTCTCTGAAAAAGTTGGCTTAAAATCATAATAAGGAGTAAGAGTAGGGGGCTTCCCTGGTGGCTCAGTGGTAAAGAATCCACCTGCCAAAGTAGAGACTCGGGTTCAATCTCTGATCTGGGAAGTTCGAACATGCCCCAGAGTAACTAAGCCTGAACTTGTGCTCAAGAGCCTGGAATCCTCAACTATTTAAGTCTGTGCAAACATTATTGTGGTTTTTTTTTTTTTTAATTAATTTTTTAATTTTAATTGGAGGCTAATTACTTTACAATATTGTATTGGTTTTGCCATACATCAACATGAATCCACCACGGGTGTACATGTGTTCCCCATCCTGAACCCCCCTCCCACCTCCCTCCCCATACCATCCCTCTATTGTGGTTTTGAACCATGAATTTTAGATCATTATGTGCTTTGCCGTGCTTAGTTGCTCAGTGGTATCTGACTCTTTGCAACCCAATGGACTGTAGCTTGCCAAGCTCCTCTGTCCATGGGGATTCCCCAGGCAAGAATACTGGAGTGGATTGCCATGCCCTCCTCTAGGGGATCTTCCCAAACCAGGGATCACACCCAGGTCTCTCACATTGTAGGTGGATTCTTTTACTTGTGAGCTACCAGACCATAATATGTAGGCTCAAACACATCTTTATTTATCAAGGTAGGAACCATTACAATCAACACATTTTTGCCAATGAGTAATAAGTTTGTTTATTCTTGTAGTGTAAAAATCCATGCTTCAGAATTCAATGAACTCTTAGAAAGCATTTTATGCCTCCTGCTGGTTGTGGAAGCATTTCCCCTGAAAAATATTGTCAAGATACTTGAAGAAGTGGTATTTGTTTGGTTAGAGGTCAGGTAAATATGGTGGATAAGGCAAAATTTTGTAGCCCAATATGTTCAATTTTTGAAGCCTTGGTTGTGTGATCTGCAGTCAAATGTCATTGTGGAGAAGAATTAGGCCCATTCTGTTGATGAACACCAGCTGCAGTCATTGCAGTTTTCAGTTCATTTCATTGATTTATTGAGCATACCTTTTAATTGTAATGGTTTTCCCAGGATCCAGAAAGCTGTAGTGAACCAGATGGGAAACAGACCACCAAACAGTGATCATGATCTTTTTGGGTGCAAGTTTGCCTTTGGGGAGTGCTTTGGAGCTTCTTCTTGGTCTGACCACTGACCTGGTCATTGTCAGTTGTTGTATAAAATCCACTTTTCATCACAGGTCACAATCTGATTGAGAAATAGTTCATTGTTGTGGCATAGAATAAGAGAAGAAGGCACTTCAAAAAGAATTTTTTGATTTTCTGTCAGTTCATGAGGCACCCACTTATGGAGCTTATTCACCTTTCCAATTTGCTTTAGATATCCGATGACAATAGAATGGTGGACATTGAGTTCTTTGGCAACTTTTCCTTTAATTGAACTGAACTGAACTGAAGCCCAGAGGACCAAGCACATCCCCAGTTGCATTTGCCTTCCTCCCTTTAACAGACTCATGATCTGCTATATTTCTGATGTACAACCTAACTAACAGTTTGATACAGATAGTTTATATTGTTTCCTTTGGGAATGACATCACAGTGTTTTTGCAACTGCTTTAATTGTGGGACATTTTCATTACATTAAGGAGAGTGGCTGCGCTTTGCTGGAGCAGCCGTGAAGAGATACCCCATGTCCATGGTAAGAGAAACCCAAGTAAGATGGTAGGTGTTGCAAGAGAGCATCTGAGGGCAGACACACTGAAACCATAATCACAGAAAACTAGTCAATCTAATCACACTAGGACCACAGCCTTGTCTAACTCAATGAAACTAAGCCATGCCTGTGGGGCCACCCAAGATGGGCAGGTCATGGTGGAGAGGTCTGACAGAATGTGGTCCACTGGAGAAGGGAATGGCAAACCACTTCAGTATTCTTGTCTTGAGAACCCCATGAACAGCACGAAAGGCAAAATGAAAAGATAATGAAAGAGGAACTCCTCAGGTCAGTAGGTGCCCAATATGCTACTGGAGATCAGTGGAGAAATAACTCCAGAAAGAATGAAGGGACGGAGCCAAAGTAAAAACAATACCCAGTTGTGGATGTGACTGGTGATAGAAGCAAGGTCTGATGCTGTAAAGAGCAATATTGCATAGGAACCTGGGATGTCAGGTCCATGAATCAAGGCAAATTGGAAGTGGTCAAACAGGAGATGGCAAGGGTGAACGTCGACATTCTAAGAATCAGCGAACCAAAATGGACTGGAATGGGTGAATTTAACTCAGATGACCATTATATCTACTACTGCAGGCAGGAATCCCTCAGAAGAAATGGAGTAGCCACCATGGTCAACAAAAGAGTCCGAAATGCAGTACTTGGATGCAATCTCAAAAACGACAGAATGATCTCTGTTCGTTTCCAAGGCAAACCATTCAATATCACAGTAATCCAAGTCTATGCTCCAACCAGTAACGCTGAAGAAGCTGAAGTTGAATGGTTGGTTCTATGAAGACCTACAAGATCTTTTAGAACTAATACCCAAAAAAGATGTCCTTTTCATTATAGGGGACTGGAATGCAAAAGTAGGAAGTCAAGAAACACCTGGAATAACAGGCAAATTTGGCCTTGGAATACGGAATGAAGCAGGGCAAAGACTAATAGAGTTTTGCCAAGAAAATGCACTGGTCATAGCAAACACCCTCTTCCAACAACACAAGAGAAGACTCTACACATGGACATCACCATATGGTCAACACTGAAATTAGATTGATTATATTCTTTGCAGCCAAAGATGGAGAAGCTCTATACAGTCAGCAAAAACAAGACCAGGAGCTGACTGTGGCTCAGATCATGAACTACTTATTGCCAAATTCAGACTGAAATTGAAGAAAGTAGGGAAAACCACTAGACCATTCAGATACGACCTAAATCAAATCCCTTATGATTATACAATGGAAGTGAGAAATAGATTTAAGGGCCTAGATCTGATAGATAGAGTGCCTGATGAACTATGGACAGAGGTTCATGACACTGTACAGAAGACAGGGATCAAGACCATCCCCATGGAAAAGAAATGCAAAGAAGCAAAATGGCTGTCTGAGGAGGCTTTACAAATAGCTGTGAAAAGAAGAGAAGCAAAAAAGCAAAGAAGAAAAGGAATGATATAAGTATCTCAATGCAGAGTTCCAAAGAATAGCAAGAAGAGATAAGAAAGCCTTCCTCAGTGATCAATGCAAAGAAATAGAGGAAAACAACAGAATGTGAAAGACTAGAGATCTCTTCAAGAAAATTAGAGATACAAGGGAATATTTCATGCAAAGATGGGCTCGATAAAGGACAGAAATGGTATGGACCTAACAGAAGCAGAAGATATTAAGAAGAGGTGGCAAGAATACACAGAAGAACTGTACAAAAAAAATTTTCACGACCCAGATAATCATGATGGTGTGATCACTGACCTAGAGCCAGACATCCTGGAATGTGAAGTCAAGTGGGCCTTAGAAAGCATCACTACGAACAAAGCTAGTGGAGGTGATGGCATTCCAGGTGAGCTCTTTCAAATCCTGAAAGATAATGCTGTGAAAGTGCTGCCCTCAATATGCCAGCAAATTTGGAAAACTCAGCAGTGGCCACAGGACTGGAAAAGGTCAGTGTTCATTCCAATCCCAAAGAATGCTCAAACTACCGCACAATTGCACTCATCTCACAAGCTAGTAAAGTAATGCTCAAAATTCTCCAAGCCAGACTTCAGCAATATGTGAACCATGAACTTCCAGATGTTCAAGCTGGTTTTAGAAAAGGCAGAGGAACCAGAGATCAAATTGCCAACATCCGCTGGATCATCAGAAAAGCAAGAGAGTTCCAGAAAAACATCTATTTCTGCTTTATTGACTGTGCCAAAGCCTTTGACTGTGTGGATCACCAGAAACTGTGGAAAATTCTTCAAGAGATGGGAATACCAGACCACCTGACCTGCCTCTTGAGAAACCTATATGCAGGTCAGGAAGCAACAGTTAGAACTGGACATGGAACAACAGATTGGTTCCAAATAGGAAAAGGAGTACGTCAAGGCTGTATATTGTTACCCTGCTTATTTAACTTACATGCAGAGTACATCATGAGAAATGCTGGGCTGAAGCACAAGCTGGAATCAAGATTGCTGGGAGAAATACCAATAAGCTCAGATATGCAGATGACACCACCCTTATGGCAGAAAGTGAAGAGGAACTCAAAAGCCTCTTGACGAAAGTGAAAGAGGAGAGTGAAAAGTTGGCTTAAAGCTCAACATTCAGAAAACGAAGATCATGGCATCCAGTCCCATCACTTCATGGGAAATAGATGGGGAAACAGTGGAAACAATGTCAGACTTTATTTTTGGGGGCTCCAAAATCACTGCAGATGGTGACTGCAGCTATGAAATTAAAAGACGCTTACTCCTTGGAAGAAAAGTTATGACCAACCTAGATAGCATATTGAAAAGCAGAGACATTACTTTGCCCACAAAGGTCTGTCTAGTCAAGGCTATGGTTTTTCCAGTGGTCATATATAGATGTGAGAGTTGGACTGTGAAGAAAGCTGAGCGCCGAAGAATTGATGCTTTTTAACTGTGGTGTTGGAGAAAACTCTTGAGAGTCCCTTGGACTGCAAGGAGATCCAACCAGTCCATTCTGAAGGAGATCGGCCCTGGGTGTTCTTTGGAAGGAATGATGCTGAAGCTGAAATCCAGTACTTTGGCCACCTCATGCGAAGAGTTGACTCATTGGAAAGTCTCTGATGCTGGGAGGGATTGGGGGCAGGAGGAGAAGGGGACGACAGAGGATGAGATGGCTGGATGGCATCACCGACTCGATGGATGTGAGTCTGAGTGAACTCCGGGAGTTGGTGGTGGACAGGGAGGCCTGCCATGCTGCGATTCATGGGGTCATAAAAAGTCAGACACGACTGAGCAACTGAACTGAACTTGATTACACTTATCTATCAAAACATTCCAAAACAATGGTGCTTTCAAATTTTGTTTTAATTTCCAATCTCAGGAAACATTAATGGCTTCCCTGTCTCACACCCATGGTTATAACTGACCCTATTGTGTGTGGAGGGTGTGTGTGTGCCATGCTTAGTCATGTCCGACTCTTTGTGACCTTATGGAGAGTAGCTTACCAGGCTCCATTGTCCTTGGGATTTCCCAGGCAAGAATACTGGAGTGGGTTCTCATTTTCTTCTCCAGGAGATCTTCCCAACCCAGGGATGGAACCCGGGTTTCTAAGATCTCCTGCTTGGCAAATTCTTTACCACTGCACCACCTGGGCAGCCTCCGTCAATGACCCTATTAGTTAAACCCAATCAGTGTTCCTGGAATGAATCGATGATTGAGTCTTTGACACCCCTCCCCCCATGTATCCCTCCTGAATGAATATCTGATTCAATCAATTCATCTGATTATAGGCAAAGATCCAATCAGGATTTACCTGACGGACATTCAGAAATCTAATCAGTCATCACGTTCCCTATTGGATGGTAGTAGTTGGGTAGGGGAAGACATAATTAGAAAGGCCTATAAAAAGCTGAAGCTTCAAAGAAGAGGTGCAGAAACTTCTTCCTCTGGAGTCACTGCCTGGCTTCTCCACCAGATCCGACCTCTGAGTACCCTGCCAACTACTGCAGAGCTGGTAAGTTACAGACCTCAGCAAAGGGCATGTGTGTTAAGTCACTTCCGACTAAGTCAGTGTCCAACTCTTTGAGATGCTATGGACTGTAGCCCACCAGGCATCTCTGTTCATGGGATTCTCCAAGCAAGAATACTGGAGTGGCTTGCCATGCCCTCCTTCAGATGATCTTCCCAACCCAGGGATCAAACCTCAGTCTCTTATGTCTCCTCATTGACAGGTGAGTTCTTTACCGCTAGCACCACCTGGGCAGCCCTCAGCAAAGGACATCCTCATCTTGATGGTGAGGTTTCCATTGGTGGCAAGCAGCAATGGATGTCAGGGAGATTTTCCTCTTTCTTTTCAGATGTATCGTTTAGTCTCTAAGTGTAATTTTTCCTTAGCCCCAAATATCTTGATCTATGCTTTCCTTTATGGCATTTAAAAATATCTTAACCAACTAGATTTTATGTAATGAAAACATCTAATTATTTGGCATTTTATTTCTTGACATTAAAAATAGTTTGTGCAAATGGCATTCACTTTTAGGGGTATCTGCTGCCTTTTTCCAAGGCCATTAACTGTGGAAGCTGAGGTTGGAGACTGCAGTGGGTTTCATGATGCTCTATTCCCATAGTTTTAAGGCCCGAAAGTGAAAGTCATTCAGTCGTGTCCAACTCTTTGCAACCCCAAGGACTATACAGTCCATGGAATTCTCCAGGCCAAAATACTGGAGTAGGTAGCCTTTCCTTCTCCAAGGTATCTTCCTAACCCAGGGATCGAACCCAGGTCTCCCGCACTACAGGCAGATTCTTTACCATTGAAGCCACAAGGCCCTAAGTAAGTGAGTGAAAGGTTTCCCCCTGAAAATATTCACCTTTCAGGCTCCTGGTATCCACTTCCCAGTGCAACATAAATTGAGCACAACAGTGAATGGAAATGGATGGGCTAGCGGTTGGGTTTCTTCCTCCTTGGTCCTTATGAGATGCTTGTTTTGGTGCCCATAGGGGCAGAGCTATGGCTTTTTCCTCACTGAGCCCAGAGTAAAACTGTGAAAAACTGAGGCTATTCCACAACTGCCAGAGCAGAGATTTCCACTCTGAGTTGTTTCCTCTGAAGAGTGGGGAGACAGATGAAGGGGTGTTCATGCTTACCTGAGAAAGATGCCTTCTTCTCTGCAAGTTCTTATAGGATTCCTTTAGGAGCAGATTCAGGATGAGTATCCAGAACCCCCTGAGACTCCTGAACCTGGCAGGGAAGAGCCTACTAACTGATGAGGCCTTGACCATTTCTACTCTGGAGTATCTGCCCATCGAGCTCTTCCCCCCACTCTTCATGGAAGCATTCTGTGGAAGACACAGAAAGACCTTAAAGGCCTTGGTTCAAGCCTGGCCCTTTGTCCGCCTGCCTCTGGGGGGCCTGATGCAGACACCTCATCTGGGAACCTTACAAGCAGTGCTGGATGGACTCGATGTCCTGCTCACACAGAAGGATCATCCAAGGTGAGTCAGATGCATGTAACCTGGTAAGAGATGGGCAGTCCTGAAGAGACAAGTGACAGTAGGAGAGTAAATGACAAATGGATGGACCAGTGGCTTCTGATGATGCCAGTGAAGAAACAGAGACTTGGTCATTGCTGAGTTCACTTTGCTGAATGCCTTCCAGCAGTGCAGGTGTGCCTAAAATGCAAGGAAATGTGAAAGTACATGCCCAGCCTCCTCTCAGGGATGCCTAAGGGTACTAGAGTAGAAAGTTAGGGGAAATGGCAAGGGAAAGGAGATGGAGGGATGTGAGGCAGAGAGGGAAGAGGGCAAGGAAGAAGGTGATGTCAGGAATGTGAAGTAAAAGCTGAGGTGCAAAGTCAGAGTGTTGCCTAATTTTGTGTGAATCTAAAAACTATAGCTGCCAATCTGCTGATTCCCCACAGGAAGTGCAAACTGCGTGTGCTGGATTTAAGGAATACTGGCCAGGACTTCTGGAGAATGTGGTCTGGATCCAGTGTCCATGTGTCCTCAAGCTCATCAATGGTACCAATGGCTGAGGATGGGTCAAGGATCGAGAAGCCCTTGGCTCCCTTCGAGGTGTTCACAGAACTTCACCTCAAGGAAAGAACCATGAATGAATTCCTCACTTACCTCCTGAAGTGGGTAGAGGAGAGAGACCCTTTCATACACCTGTGCTGTAAGAAGATGAAAATTGTTTCATTTCCCATGGATAATATTATGAATGTCCTGAGCATGGTGCAGCTGGACTGTATCCAGGAGTTACATGTGAATTGCACCTGGCATCTGTCCACTCTGGCCATGATTGCTCCTCTCCTGGGCCAGATGAGCAATGTGCAGAAACTGTTTGTCTCCCACATCCATCTTCCTGATCCTGAGGAGTGGGATGAGCAGCACATTGTCAAAATTACTTCTCAGTTCCTGAGGCTGCACCACCTCCAGGATCTCCATCTGGAATCCCCTTTCTACCTTGAAGGCTGCCTGGACCAGATGCTCAGGTGAGTGTGTACCACTGACCAGCAAATAGAGGGGAAAAGCTGGAGGTAGTGACAGATTTCCTCTTCCTGGGCTCTAAAATCACTTCAGATGGTGACTGCAGCCATAAAATCAGAAGATGTTTGCTTCTTGAAAGGAAAGTTATAACAAACCTAGACAGTGTTTAAAAAGCAGAGACATTCCTTGGCCACAGAGGTCCACATACTCAAGACTATGGTCTTCCCAGTGGTCATATATGATTGTGAGAGCTGGGCCATAAAGAAGGCAGAACACCAAGAATGGATGCATTTGAACTGTGGTGCTGGGGAAGACTCCTGAGAGTCCCTTGGAAAGCAAAGAAATTAAACCAGTCAATCTTAATGAAAATCAATCCTGAATACTTGTTGGAAGGGCTGATGCTGAAATTGAAACTCCAGTATTTGGGTCATCTGATGTGTACAGGTGACTCATTGGAAAAGTCCCTGATGATGGGAAAGATTGAGGGCAGAAGCAGAAGAGGGTGTTAGAGGATGAGATGGCTAGATGGCATCACTGACTCATTGAACATAAACTTGGGCAAACTTCAGGAGATGGTGAGGGACAGAGAGGCCTTGGCATGCTGCAGTCCATGGGATTACAAAGAGTCAGACATGACCGGGCAATTGAACAACAATAGCTTAGGTGACTTAAAAATAATTAAGGGAATGGAGCGTTGCAGATGGAAAATTCCATCAGTCATGAGCATTTTAAACAGAAGCTCCATGCTCACTGGTTTTGTGACCACAGTGAGCCTAATTCCCCATCTATAAAGGTCGATTTTTTTCTCCATGTGTGTATGCTAAGTCACTCAATCATGCCCAGTTCTCTGTAATCCTATGGACTGTAGCCCATCAGGCTTCCCTTTCCATGGGATTTTCCAGGCAAGAATACTGGAGTTGGTAGCCATGCACTCCTCCAGGAGATCTTTCCAACCCAGGAATAAAACCCCTGTCTTTTATGTCTCCTGGATTGGCAGGCCAATTCTTTACCACTAGTGCCACCTGGGAAGCCTCAGATAAGCTTATTAATATATGGGAAATGCATGACTCTGGAGATGATGGTAATAGAGTAGGGATCAAAGGGATCATAAAAATTGGTAGATGGTTTGCAGATAAAGGAGGGATGTAAGTGAGCCTGTGCAGACTGGCATCCTCAGTGGATGTTGTGGGATCTTGTCCAGGTTGTCCTCTATGCATGTCACACAAAAGCCTCACCAGCCTGAGATGGGTACCTGGGGCCAAAGCATGTGTGAAGGAAGCATGGATTGGAAGCATTTTAAGTATATCTCTTACTATTAAATTTTAGTGATACCCACTCTCAATTGAAACAAGGTATCAGGCTCTCCTCTGAACTTGTCCTAGTGCATCCCATTATCTTCATTCATCCTCAGACAGAAGTGGAGTGAGTTTTTCTCTGCTTGCCTAATGAGGAGAGTTTTCAAGACTCTATGTACTTGACCCAATCACACAGAAGGGTAAATGACTCTGGCTACAATAAGACTGGCCATTCTGGGTTTCAATCCTTATCAGATCATCATACCAAACCTGGGCTTGGGCAGATCACTTGTCTCTCAACTTGCGGTCAGTTTTCACCTCAAGTTTCTAAGACCTAATGTCTCTGTTTCTCCCCAGGTGCCTGATGAAGCCCTTGGACAACCTTTCAATAACTTGCTGCCTCCTTAAAGATTCAGACTTGACCCATCTGTCCCAGAGCCCGAACATCAGTCAGCTAAAGAGCCTGAATCTGAGTGGGGTCACCATGACCTACTCTAGTCCTGAGCTCCTCCCAGCTCTGCTGGAGAAAGTTTCAGCCACACTTCAGGAGCTATACTTAGAGCAATCTGGGATCAGGGACTCCCACCTCGAGGCCATCTTGCCTGCCCTGAGCCACTGCTTCCAGCTCACATCCTTCAGTCTGCGTGGGAACCTCCTCTCCATGCCCATCATGGAGAAGATGCTGCGACATACCTCTGAGCTGCCCAGTTTAAGTCGAGAGCTGTACCCTGTCCTTCAGGAGAGTTTCAGCTCTCAGGGGATCCTCCAACCTGGGAGACTTGCCCAGTGTCGGACTGAACTGCTTGAGATTCTGAAGGACTTAGGACGCCCCAGGACCATCTGGATTTGCTTCACCCCCTGTCCACACTGTGGAGATAACACATTCTATCATCCTGAGCCCATCATGTATGGCGGTAACATTCCAGCCTAGTTGGGTGCATCAATCCCAAGCTCTCTACTGAGCCCTTGGAAACTGAAATCTTGGACAAGATACATCGTGAAGGGAAAACAGACATATTGTTTCAGACATCTACTCAATGTGAATGTGAAAAGGAAAGGTGGTCCTACAGGGGAGCAGGATTGCAGGGGGAAATGTAGTCTCCCCAGTAATGCAATGCTTGTGGACATGTGTCCTGTAGAGTCAGAGATAGGAACCTACATTTATTTAGCTGGATTTGAACTTGAGATTCACATGTTGCAATTGTCCCTGGATTGTTGTTGTTCAGTTGCCCAGTCGTGTCCAACTCTTCAACCCCATGGACTGCAGAACGCCAGGCCTCCCTGTCCCTCACCATCTCCTAAAGTTTGCCCAAGTTCATGTTCATTGCATCCGTGATGCCGTCCAGCCATCTCATCCTCTGACGCCTTCTTCTGCCCTCAATCTTTCCCAGCATCAGGGACTTTTCCAATGAGTCAGCTGTTCACATAAAATGACCAAAATAGTGGAGCTTCAGCATTAGTCCTTCCAGTGAATATTCAGGATTGATCCCCAGTAAGATTGACTGATTTGATCTCCTTGCTGTCCAAGTGAATTTCAGGAGTCTTCTCTAGCACCACAGTTCTAATCCATCAATTCTTTGGTGTTCTGCCTTCTTTACGGTCCGGCTCTCACAATCATGCCTGACCACTGGAAAGACCATAGCCTTGACTATGTGAATTTTTGTCAGCAGAGTAGTGTCTCTGCTTTTCAACACACTATCTAGGTTTGTCATTATATATATATATACACATACATACATATATATACATACTACTTGGAAATCGGCTAATGAGATTATGGTTCCACATCTCAGGCCCCCTGGACAATGGCTGGGGCTATCTGCCTTCTGGGAAGGAGCTGGAAGATAACTTCTGATAGCAGCTGGCATGATGATGACAAGGTTGTGTGTGACTGACTCATGTTTAATTCTCTCCCTGGGTCCAAGTTCCTCAAGAGCCCACAGCACCTCCATCAGGGGCTCTCAGACTTGGAAATGTCTCATATTCCAGGACTGGTCACCTCTCTCTCTGCTCACATTCTTAGGTTTAGTCTTTCAAATGAGTTTGCTAGTCCGATCCCATCTTCAGGAAAGGTAACACCAACAAAGGCGACACTGTTCCTCTTGGCCACACCCTTTAGTTTCTAAACTTTACCCTGAGAAAATTCGGGACACCCGGGTTTGATCCCTGGGTCAGGAAGATCCCCTGGAGAAGGAAATGGCAACCCACTCCAGTACTCTTGCCTGGAAAATTCCATGGATGGAAGAGCCTGGTAGGCTACAGTCCATGGGGTCGCAAAGAGTTGGACACGACTGAGCAACTTCACTTTCTTTTCACTTTCACCCAGAGAAAAGTCTTTTAATCTCTCTCCAAGTCAGTGGAAAACAATATATCCATATTTTACACTGTCTTCAGTCATTCACAGGGCTGCTGTAGGAATGCCCAGCTCCAGGCTGCCCTACCCCACCCTCACTTCTCACTGTGACTTTGACCTGGTCTCCATCAGAGAAGCCATGACTTAAACTGGAGGACCAACCATATCCCCGGGAGACTGCCCTTGCTCCTGAATAGGCTCCTGATCTGCTATTATTCCAACATGACACTGGCACAACAACTTGATACAAGGAGAAGTTTAGTTAGTTTTCTTTGGGACAGCACCACTGTTCCTGTGAAGCTGCTTTATTTCTAGGCCATTTGAATAGTTTTAATATGGCCAAAGAGTCCCCCAAAGATGATGCTTCCAGGTTTTCCTTTTTTGGTGCAGTGTCAGGCACAGATTAATCCCTTCCTTGACACACCCAGG
This sequence comes from Bos indicus, assembly GCF_029378745.1. Lineage (NCBI taxonomy): Eukaryota > Metazoa > Chordata > Mammalia > Artiodactyla > Bovidae > Bos > Bos indicus. The sequence continues at coordinate 55,038,370 of NC_091775.1, read as the reverse complement.
GCTACAACTGCCAGTATTAGTAAAACTCGATCAGTGTTTGGGGAGTGAATCCAGGAATGTGTTTTGACTTTCCCTTTGACCTAATTATTTCTCTTTCCTGAAATGAAAATCTGATTCAATCTATCTGGAGAAACACAAATTTAAGGATTAACCATCTGGATATTCTGGAATCTAACCTGGTATCACTTTCCAATCAGAAGTTACTTGTTGGAAGGGGAAAGAAATGATTAGAAAGTCCTCTAAAAGCCTCAGGCACCAAAGAAGGAATATAGAAGCATTTCCTGGGTTCTACAAGGGGTCTGAGGTCTGACCATCCTGCCAACCCCATCAGAGCTGGTGTGCTACTGACACTCACATACTTGGCAGTTTTTTAAATTTTACTAGTTAGGCTTTCTAAACAGAAACTTAAAAGCATTCCATATGCTATTTTTAAAGTCTCTCCCTGGTGTCTCAGTGGTAAAGAGACTGCCTGCCAATGCAGGAGACAAAGATTCTATCCCTGCATCAGGAAGATCCCCTGGAGTTGGCAATGGCAACCACTCCAGTATTCTTGCCTGGGAAATCCCATTGCCAGAGGAGCCTGACAGGCTACAGTCCATGCGGTTACAAAAGAACCTGACTCCACTTATTGACTGAAACAATAACAACTGGGTATGAAGTGTTCCAATCACTGAACTCCTTTCCAAAGCAGTAATGTTGCAGGAATGAAAGTAGGGGTGCAGGAGAATGATGTGATCCCCAGGTCACATAAGAGTCTCTGGGAAGGCTGCCACATGTGGGTTTTGGCGTCGTGCAGGGAAAAATTCAAGAATGAACCTTTGTAAAGATAAAGAAGGTTTATAAAGGCCCACACTCCATAGAGATAGAGTGGGCCATCATGGAAAGCAAGAGAGGCACCAGGCTTGTCAATTTTTATAGGCTAATGAGTGGGAGTATTCCAGCTATCTTGGGGCAATAAAATATTAGTCACTCAGTTGTGTCTGACTCTTTGCAACCCCATGGACTACAGTCTGCCAGGCTCCTCTGTCCATGCAATTCTCCAGGCAAGAACACTTGAGTGGGTAGCCATTCCCTTCTCCAGGGGATCTTCCTGACCCAGGGATCGAACCCAGGTCTCCTGCATTGCGGGCAGATTCTTTTACCATCTGAGCCACTAGGGAAGCCCCTTTCATCTTGGGGAAGGGGTGGGGATTTCCAGGAATTGGACCACTGCCCACTTTTTGACCATTAATGTTCATAACCATCGTGGCAGCTGGGTTGTGCTACAATGAGCTATACTGAGGATCGAGGGCAAGTGCAAGTTGAGTCCACCGTCCTGGACCTGGTTGTTTCTAATCAGTTTATGTCATGTCCTTCTTTTAAAGGTTGTGCCTTGCCCCTTTCCTGTCTCAGTAATTCTTATATATGTAAAGAAAGAATGTTTAAAAATGTGCATCTCAAAGCTTTCCAGCTCAGATAGACCCCCACATCTTAATAACACTCTTAGTTACGTGGCTTCTGCAATTTCTCATTTTAAATTTTTAAAGTGAAAACAATCTTTTCATTCAATTTATGGTACTAATCTCAACTTTTGGAGAGGAAACCCTTCAGAGATCATACTGCTTCCTTTTAGTCACTCCTTTTAATTTCTAAACACAACCCAGAGAAAAGTCTTCTAAATTTCCTTCTTCCCCAAGAGAAGGGAAAAAAAAAAACCCTACATTTTACACTATTTGCATTACTCACATTGTCCCTCTAGGGACATCCAGCTCCAACTACCCAGCCCTCACTCTTACTTCTCAAATGTGATTTTGACCTGATGTCTTCAGAGATGGTTTGACTTAAGATTGGAATACCAGTCACATCCTCAAAAGGACTTCCCTTTACTTTCTGAGTAGATTCCTGATCTCCACTTGTCCAACATAATACCTGAGTGACAGTTGATAGAGGTGGATACTTTTATTTTGCTTCCTTTGGGAACAACACTACTGTCTTCATAAAGCAATGTTAATTCTGGGACATTTTGATAATTTTTGTATGGCTGAAGATCCCCAAACAACGGTACTTCAAAGTTTTGTTTTTCCTGTCACAAAAGGATAACCCCTTTCCTGTCTCACACCCAGGCCTATTACTATTAATATTAGTAAAGCCAAATCAATATTTGTGGGTGAATCAAGAAATCCAGTACCCCTCCCTCATTCTTCATCCTGCCTGAATGAAATCTGATTCAATCAGTTCCTCTGAAGGTAACAAAGATCCAATCAGGATTAACCCAATAGACAGTCTGAAATCTAATCAGGTATCACTTTCTGATTGGCAGTTAGTTGTTGGAAAGAAGGAAGATGTGATTAGAAAGGTCTATATAAGCCTTAGACACCAAAGAGATGCAGAATCTTCAGGGTTTCAGAGTCACCACCGGGGTTCTCAAGTCTGAGTGTGAGCAGCCTGCCAACCACAACAGAGCTGGTAAGTTACAGATACAACTAAAGACACCTTCACTGTACCCATGGTCAACTGGTCTTGAATGGTGGCAGGCGTATCAGGATGAAAGGAGAGATTAATTTTAAAAACTGCTTACTGGGGACTTCCCTAGGGATCCTGGGATTGGACCACTGCAGGATCGCAGGTTCATTCCTGGTCTGGGAACTAAGACACCCCATGCCATGCTGCCAAAATTGAAAAATAAAAATAAATGAATAAAAATTATTTATTTTCATATATACTGATTTAAGATTTTGGTTTTACCTTGAATGTAGTATTGACTTAATCCCAAATATTTGATTGGTTCTTTTTAAATGTCTTAACAAAGCAGATGCTCTTTTTAGTAAAAAAAACATCTTTGGAATTTCTTTTTTTTTTTTAATTTTTTTCTCTTTTTTTTGAAATTTTATTTCTTGAAATTTAAAATGTTTAGTTTGAGCACAAACATCATTCATACTAGGGGTATCTCTTACCCTTTCCCAGCCCAGTGAACTGTGGGCTATATTGGGCCACATAATGCTCCTATTCCCATAGTTTTAAGGCTCTAAGTGATATATTAAAATTTCCCCCCAAAAAAGATGAAGCTCAGCCTTTAGCTCATGGTACCCACTTCCCAGTGACACATGATTAAGCAAAGCAGTGGATGGAAATGGATGGACTAATGGTTGGATTTCTCCCTTCTTGCTCCTTGTGAGATCATGCTCTAGTGCCCATAGGGGTAGAGCTATGGCTTTGTGCTCACTGGGTCCAGAGTGTACTTGGGACTAACAGGCACTTGCACTACTGCCAGGAAGATTCCTTTGACGAGTGGGAGAGAGAGGTGTGTTCTTGTTTGGCCTGAGAAGGATGCCTTGTTCTCTGGAAGTTTTCACAGGATTTCTTTTGTAGCAGAGTCAGATCAGAATGAGTCTTTGGGCCCCACCCAGACTCCTGGACCTGGCAGCTATGAGCCTGCTAAGGAATGAGGATTTGGCCATGAGTTCTTTGGAGTTTCTGCCCATTGAGCTCTTCCCCCTACTCTTCATGGAAGCCTTCTATGGGAGTCACATTAAGACCCTGAAGACCATGGTGTATTCCTGGCCTTTTGTCCGCCTGCCTCTGGGGGGCCTGATGGAGCCGCCTCATCTGATAACCTTACAAGCAGTACTGGATGGACTTGATGTCCTGCTTTCCCAGAAGGAGCACCCCAGGTGAGTCTAATCCAGGTAGCCTGGAAGGTTACTAGACATCCTGAAAAGACAGCTGGGGTCATAGAGTGAATGGTCAAGGAATGCACCAAAGGCTTCTGATGATGTCAATGAATTTCGAGGCCTTGACCACTGCTGAGCCCTCTTTGGGAAACGCCTTCTGGAAGTGTAGGAGTGTCTAAGATGCAGGGAAACCTAAGAGAACATGTCCCAGCCTCTTCCCAGGGATTCTTAAGGATTGTAGAAGTAGAAAATCAGGAAGCATGTAGGGGCAAAGGAGATAGAGGAAAGTGAGGCAGTATCCCTACTGAAGAGGAAGTGGGCAAGGCAGCAGGTAATGTCAAGAATCTGAAGTAAAAACTCAGGTGAGAAGTCTTAGTGTTGCCTATATTCTGAGACTGTGGTTTCATTCAGCCTGTATTCTGAGACTGTGATTTCATTCAGTTTGGATTTTAAACCATTGCTGCCCATCTGTTGTTTCCCCACAGGAGGTGCAAACTGCAGGTGTTGGATTTAAGGAATACTGGCCAGAACTTCTGGAGCATATGGTCTGGATACATGGACCACATGTACTCAAGCTCACTGACGGCACCAGTTCCTGAGGACAGGTCAAGGACAGAGCAGCCCTTGGCTCCCTTGGAGGTGTTCATAGAGATGAACCTCAAGGAATGGGCCATGGATGAGTTCCTCACCTACCTCATGAGGTGGGCAGAACAAAGAAAAGGTTCCATACACCTGTGCTGTAAGAAGCTGAAGATCTTTGGAATGCCTGTGGAAAATATTATGAAGGTCCTGAGTATGGTGCAGCTGGACTGTATCCAGGATGTAGAAGTCAACCAGAACTGGCATCTGTCCAGCCTGGCCACATTCGCTCCTCTCCTGGGCCAAATGAGTAACGTGCAGAGACTCATACTTTCTGCCTCTAAAGAGCAGGAACAGCATGTTGTTGTCCAGTTTACCTCTCAGTTCCTCAAGCTGCACCACCTCCGGGATCTCTGTCTGGAATCTCCCTTCTTCCTGTCAGGCCGCCTGGACCAGATGCTCAGGTGAGGGGGGCACCACTAGTTGAGAAACAATGAACACAACTCTGCAATGTCAAGTGCACTGTCTTGTTTTGTGCTCTACCCTGAAGTGTGGTAACACACAGCTACCCAAGTCAAGGTCGAGGAACAAATGGATAGAGGCACTGGAAAGGGACACCATCTAGGGAGCTATAGACTAGGGGATTGGAATCTACCAAAGAACAGTTTGAGGTTTCTACTTTAGGAGGAGAGATCTATGTCCAGATAACTTAGGAAAACAAGTGGAAAGGGTCTTGAGGAGGAACCTGAGCGTTTCTAAATGGAAGCTCTGTGCTCTGCAAGTCTGTGGCCGCAATGAGCCTCTCTCAAATTCCCTGTCCCTAAAATGTTGTTTTGCACTTCAGATAAGATATTTAATATATGAGAAATGCATGGTTCTGGAGATGATGATAATAGAGCAGGAGCCAAAGGGACAGTAGAAAGTGGTAGATCTTTTGCAGATGACACAGGGACGTAAATGAGCCCCTGCAGACTGGAAACCTCAGTTGATATTGTGGGAAATTACTCAAGTTGTTTTTTTTATTCATGTAACCCAGGTACCTCACCAAGCCTGAGATATGGGTGCCTGAGCCCAAGCACAGACAGAAGAAAGCCTGAGATGAAAGTATCTTTTGCCTTCTCTCCCAATACTAATACTCAGAGATGCCTGCACTTGATTTAGACGTGATGTCAGGCTCTCCCTCTGAGCAGGTTCTAGATATTCCATTATGTTCATTCACCCTCATAAGGAAGTAGAGTATGTTACACCCTGCTTGACAGATTAGGAAAGAGAGATTTCAAGGTTCTATGTACTTCATTCAGTCACACAGTGAAGGTGAAAGAACTCAGGCTAAAATGAGACTGGGCATGTTGGATATTGACCTTTATTTGATGGTCAGAATGACCCTGGCCTTGGGCAAATCCCTTGTTTCTTACCTGGAGGTCACCTGCCTCCCCTGTTTCTCAGACCTAATGGCCCTTTCTTCACAGGTGTCTGATGAGCCCCTTGGATAACCTCATGATAACTCACTGCCTCCTTACAGAATCAGACTTGACCCACCTGTCCCAGTGCCCAAGAATCAGTCAGCTAAAAGGCCTGGATCTGAGTGGTATCACCCTGGCTGACTTTAGTCCTGAGCTCCTTCAAGTTCTGCTGGAGCAAGTTGCAGATACCCTCCAGGTATTGGACTTAAATCAGTGTGAGATCATGGACTCCCAAATCGAGGCCATCCTGCCTGCCCTGAGCCACTGCTCCCAGCTCAGGTCCATCAGCATGTGTGGGAACCTCCTCTCCATGGCTGCTATGGAGAAGCTGCTGCGTCACACCTCAGGGCTGCCCAAGTTAAGTCAAGAGTTTTACCCAGCCCCTCTGGAGAGTAACAGCTCTCAGGCAGTTCTTTCAGAAGAGAGACTTGCCCAGCTTCGAGCTGAACTTTTGGAGATTCTGAGAGACTTGGGACGTCCCAGGACCATCTGGCTTAACTCCATCTTCTTTGCTTCCTATGGCTACGACAAATACTCTCATTTAGAAATTATTGAATACATCCCTGCCTAGTTGGGTGCACCTATCAAAAGCTTTCTTCTGGGCACTTGGAAGCTGAAACCTATGTCACAGGTACATCATAAAGGGAAACCAGACCCATGGTTTTAGACATCTGCTTTTGTGAATGAGAAAAGAAAAAGTGAGCCAGTGAAGGTGCAGAAGGAAAATGTTGACCTGGAGAGCTGATGTGACTTCCGGGAACATGTGTCCCACAGAGTTAGAAATGTGAACCTAAATGACTTTAGAGGGATTTGAGCTTGAGAAGCATAAGTTAAAGTTATCTCTGGTGGATGATTGTAAAGAAATGGCCAGAAATAAAAAGACCTCTAGTGTAAACCTACTGCTATCCTGCATGAAGTATTATCCTGTTTTCTCAGTTTATATCTTGGGAATTTCCAGATACTGATAAAATTTAAAAAGACATGGAGTTGTCTATGATCTGAAGCCTTACTATTCCTGCAAGTTCTTTATTCTATCTGGGGCATCTCATCCCTCCTTACTTATTTCTGTGTCTGTTAATTGGGTTAATACACAGAAAGGGGAACATACTCAGTGGCCAATGAACCAGTGGAGTGAAGAGCTCTTGCCAGGGTCCTCACTGCTGATGCAGGTCATGACCCTGGACATGAGCAGTCCTCATGGTTCTCCTGGTGGGTCCATAAGTCTTAGTTCCTGGCCTTTGTGTTGCTGAGAAAGGGTTTGACTATATAAGGCAAACCCTCCAGTTCTGGGAGGGGTAGTCCAAACTGTGAATAATCTGGAGACTGGATCTCACTAAACCATGCCTGCCATGGCTGGGTAGTGGTCCTTCTTGAATTAATCTAGTTGTGCACATCCAAATTCATTTTAGCAAAATGCTAAAATAGTATAGGCATTTAACATAGTTTTATTATTTCTATGCCACATGTAAAAATTTATATCCTTTAGAGGGTAGATCATGTCAATGAGAGATTTACAAAACCCCCATAACACCTGTTTCTCACCATCAGGGAAGACTAGAATAGCATGTTTTGCCATCAGATAATCAGGATGTATAACAAAACACCCATGGATATATGTGACCTCCTTGCCTGTGGTAAGACACAGTATAGCCAATAGGTTTGTTTTTGTTCTTCAGTTGCTGAGTCATATCCAACTCTTTGCAGCCCCATGAATTGCAGCATGCCAGGCTTCTCCATCCTTGATTATCTCCCAGAGTTTGCTCAAATTGAGTTGGTGAAGCCATCCAACCATCTCATCCTCTGTCATTCCCTTCTCCTCCTGCCCTCAATCTTCCCAGCATTAGGGTCTTTTCCAGTGAGTCAGCTCTTCACACCAGCTGGCCAAATTATTGGAGCTTCAGCTTTAGCGTCAGTCCTTCCAGTGAATATTCATGGTTGATTTCTTTTAGGATTGACTGATTTGATCTCCTTGCAGTCCAAGGAACTCTCGAGTCTTCTCCAACACCACAGTTCAAAAGCATCAATTCTTTGGCGCTCAGTTGTCTTTATGGTCCAACTCTCAGATTGGTACATGATTTCCCTTCTCCAGGGGATCTTTCTGACCCAGGGATGGAACCTGGGTCTTCTGCATTGCAGGCAGATTCTTTGTCTGAGCCGCCAGGGAAGCCTACCAATAAGGTACAATGGATCATTGTAGTAACAACATGGTAGTCAGGGTTGCCCTGTTCAGTCAAAAATCCCCATATAACTTGCAGTCTGCCCTCCATACTCTCATTTCCACATCCTTGGATTCCACCAACTTCAGATCCTGCAGAACTATATGTATTCTTAAAAGGATCTGTGTGTAAATGAATCTGAGCAGTTCAAATTCATGTTTCCAGGGCAATGTGCATATATAGGGATATATTAGGGGAGATTTATTATGGGAACAGGCTTTCATGGTTACAGATGCTGAGAAGTCCCACAATCTGCTGTCTGTAAGCTAGAGAACAAGCAAAGCCAGTGCTATAACTCAGACTAAGGATTAAGATTGAAAACCAGTTGAGCTGATAGTGTTACTCCAAGTCTGAGGCTGAAGACCTGAGAACCAAGGGGACCACTGTCTTAAGTTTCAGAGTATGGAGGCTCAAGACAGAAGCTCTGATGTTCTTGGGTAAGAAGACAGGAGAGAATTTGTCTTCTTGTTTCATTCAGACCCCAAGGACTGGATGATGCCCACCAATGTTGGTGAGAGTAAATCTCTTTACTCAGTCTACTGATTCCAATGTTCTTCTTTTCCAGAAACACTCTCCGAAACACACCCAGAATTAAAGGTTTACTAGTGATCTGGGTATGCCTTTACAAGAACCAATGTTCACACAAAAAATCTATCCATCTCACTGACCCTAAACAAAGGGCACTCATAAGAAGGCTTCCTGTTGGGGCTTCAGGGATTGGTGTAATTGGCTCAGAGGGGGACATGATATAGGGGTGACAGAACCTTAGGCAAGAACCTCAGTTTCTCCATTAAATGATAATAATGTTGGACACCCACCTTATGGGATATTTGTAGAATCCCATGAGATGATGCACTTGAGGGCTTAGCACTGGATCTGGCATACAGTAAAAGTTCAATAAATGAGTCTTTTCTTTCTTTTTCCCTCCTAGTAGACACCCCCAGGACTCTTCATCCCTCTAGCCTACACTTTATTGCTTATAAGACCAGGAGAACAAGCCCTGGACCTGAAGTGGGTCTCAGTTTTTACATGTGGCCACCCAGGTGATGCCACCCAGCAGAAGATATTAAGAAGAGATGGCAAGAATACACAGAAGAACTATACAAAAAAAATCTTAATGACCTAGATAACCACGATAGTGTGATCACTCACCTGGAGCCAGAAATCCTGGAGTGTGAAGTCAAGTGGAACTTAGGAAGCATCTCTATGAACAAAGCTAGTGGAGGTAATGTAATTCCAGCTGAGTTGTTTCAAATCCTAAAAGATGGTGCTGTGAAAGTGTTGCACTCAATATGCCAGCAAATTTGGAAAACTCAGCTGTGGCCACAGGACTGGAAAAGGTCAGTTTTCATTCCGATCCCAAAGAAGGCAATGACAAAGAGTGTTCAAACTACCACACATTTGCACTCTTCACATGCTAGCAAGGTCATTCTCAAAATCCTTCAAGCTTTACTTCAACAGTACATGAACTGAGAACTTCCAGATGTCCAAGCTGGATTTAGAAGAGGCAGAGGAACCAGAAATCAAATTGCCAACTTCTGTTGGATCATAGAAAAAGCAAGAGAATTCCAGGAAAACACCTACTTCAGTTTCATTGACTATGCTAAAGCCTTTTACTGCGTGGATCACAACAAACTATGGAAAATTCTTAAAGAGATGGGAATACCAGACCACCTGACCTGGTATTTCTCAGAATTTTTGAGAAATATTTCTGAGAAATCTGTATGCAGGTCAAGAAGCAACAGTTAGAACTGGATATGAAACAACAGGCTGGTTCCAAGTTGGAAAAGGAGTACGTCAAGACTGTATATTGCCACCTTGCTTATTTAACTCATATGCATATTTAACTCATATGAGATATGCCAGACTGAATGAAGCACAAGCTGAAATCAAGACTGCTGGGAGAAATATCAATAACCTCAGATATGCAGATGATACCACCCTTATGGAAGAAAATGAAGAGGAATTAAAGAGCCTCTTGATAAAGGTGAAAGAGGGGATTGAAAAAACTGACTTAAAACTCAACATTCAAAAAACTAAGATCATGGCATCCCGTCCCATCACTTCATGACAAATAGATGCGGAAACAATGGAAACAGTGACAGACTTTATTTCTTGGGCTCCTAAATCACTGTGAACGGTGAAGTTAAAAATCCCTTGCTCATTGGAAGAAAAGCTATGACCAACTTAGCATATTAAAAAGCAGAGACATTACTTTGCCAACAAAGGCCCATCTAGTCAAAGTTCTGGTTTTTCCAGTAGTCATTTTTGGATGTGAGAGTTGGACCATAAAGAAGGCTGAACGCCAAAGAATTGATGCTTTTGTACTGTGATGTTGGAGAAGACTCTTGAGAGTCCCTTAGACTGCAAGGAGATCAAACCAGTCAGTCCTAACGGAAATCAACCCTGAATATTCATTGGAAGGACTGATGATGAAGCTGAAGTTCCAATACTTTGGCCACCTGATGCAAGAGCCAACTCATTAGAAAAGACTCTGATGCTGGGAAAGATTGAAGGCAGGAGGAGAAGGGGATGACATAGGATGAGATGGTTGGATGGCATCACCGACTCAATGAACATGAGTCTGAGCAAGCTCTGGGAGATGGTGAACAACAAAGAAACCTGGTGTGCTGCAGTCCATGGGGTTGCAAACAGTTGGACATGACTGAATGACAGAACAACAACACTCACTCAATGGACATAAGCAAACTCTGGAAGATAGTGAAGGACAGGGAAGCCTGGCACACTGCAGTCCATGAGGTTGCAAAGAGTCAGACACAACTGAGTGACTGAACAACAATAACTCAGGTTTTGCAGTGGTTAAGAATCTGCCTGCCAATGTAGGAGATGCAGGAGATGGGAGTTCGATCTCTGGGTCAAGAAGATCCCCTGGCGTAGAAAATGGCAACCTACTCCAGTATTCTTGCCTGAAAAATTCCATGGACAGAGGAACCTGACGGGCTACAGCGCACGGGATTGCAGAGTGAAGCACAACTGAGCACGCAAGCGCAGTGCATCAGTGTATCATGAGTCTCTCCAGCTGCTCTAGCAGCCAATGCAGGGAGGGCAAGGGAAGAGCACAGGAGAGGCTGGAGTCATCGCTAGTGATAGACATTCTGAGCCTCAGGTCTCCTCTGCCATCTGCTGGTAGATCAGGTCAAAAGATACTAAGCAATTTGGCAAGCAGGATTGTATAGTTCAGTATTTTTTTTTAAATCTGACATTGCTGCTAAGTCACTTCAGTCGTGTTCGACTCTGTGCGACCCCGTAGACGGCAGCCCATCAGGCTCCCACGTCCCTCGGATTCTCCAGGCAAGAACACTAGAGTGGGTTGCCATTTCCTTCTCCAATTCATGAAAGTGAAAAGTGAAAGTGAAGTTGCTCAGTCGTGTCCAACTCTTGGCAACCCCATAGACTGCAGCCTACCAGGCTCCTCCATCCATGGGATTTTCCAGGCAAGAGTACTGGAGTTGGGGGCCATTGCCTTCTCCGAAATCTGACATTATGTAAATGGTATTTGAATGTAAATATTTGCACTGTGACATATATAATATTAAAAATGTAAGTATTCTTTTAAAAGTATAAAGTATATATAGTACTTTTTTTTTTAATGGGAGCTGATCATTTATTTATTTATTTTCTAATTTTATTTTATTTTTAAACTTTACATAATTGTATTAGTTTTGCCAAATATCAAAATGAATCCGCCACAGGTATACATGTGTTCCCCATCCCGAACCCTCCTCCGTCCTCCCTCCCCATACCATCCCTCTGGGCCGTCCCAGTGCACCAGCCCCAAGCATCCAGCATCGTGCATCGAACCTGACTGGCAACTCGTTTCCTACATGATATTTTACATGTTTCAATGCCACTCTCCCAAATCTTCCCACCCTCTCCCTCTCCCACAGAGTCCATAAGACTGTTCTATACATCAGTGTCTCTTTTGCTATCTCATACACCGGGTTATTGTTACCATCTTTCTAAATTCCATATATATGCGTTAGTATACTGTATTTATGTTTTTCCTTCTGGCTTACTTCACTCTGTATAATAGGCTCCAGTTTCATCCACCTCATTAGAACTGATTCAAATGTATTCTTTTTAATGGCTGAGTAATACTCCATTGTGTATATGTACCACAGCTTTCTTATCCATTCATCTGCTGATGGACATCTAGGTTGCTTCCATGTCCTGGCTATTATAAACAGTGTTGCGATGAACATTGGGGTACACGTGTCTCTTTCCCTTCTGGTTTCCTCAGTGTGTATGCCCAGCAGTGGGATTGCTGGATCATAAGGCAGTTCTATTTCCAGTTTTTTAAGGAATCTCCACACTGTTCTCCATAGTGGCTGGACTAGTTTGCATTCCCACCAACAGTGTAAGAGGGTTCCCTTTTCTCCACACCCTCTCCAGCATTTATTATTTGTAGACTTTTGGATCGCAGCCATTCTGACTGGTGTGAAATGGTACCTCATAGTGGTTTTGATTTGCATTTCTCTGATAATGAGTGATGTTGAGCATCTTTTCATGTGTTTGTTAGCCATCTGTATGTCTTCTTTGGAGAAATGTCTATTTAGTTCTTTGGCCCATTTTTTGACTGGGTCGTTTATTTTTCTGGAGTTGAGCTGTAGGAGTTGCTTGTATATTTTTGAGATTACTTGTTTGTCGGTTGCTTCATTTGCTATTATTTTCTCCCATTCTGAAGGCTGTCTTTTCACCTTGCTAATAGTTTCCTTTGATGTGCAGAAGCTTTTAAGGTTAATTAGGTCCCATTTGTTTATTTTTGCTTTTATTTCCAATATTCTGGGAGGTGGGTCATAGAGGATCCTGCTGTGATGTATGTCGGAGAGTGTTTTGCCTATGTTCTCCTCTAAAGATCTCAACGTAAGACCAGAAACTATATATAGTACTTTTAAAGAATGCATGTAGACATTTTTAAAAATATTTAACTTGGTTTGGAGCCTCAAAACAAATGAGACTTTAAAACTAATGTTAAAGGTCAATGAACAGGAATTATTTTCTTTTTTTAAATTTAAATTTATTTATTTTAATTGGAGGCTAATTACTTTACAATATTGTATTGGTTTTGCCATACATCAACTCTTATTTTCTTAAAAATATTTAGAATAATAAAATTTTAGAACTGGATTTCAATTATATCTATTTTTTAAGTAGACTGCTTTTTAGAGCAGATTTATGTTCACAGTGAGTCAAGCAGAAATGACAGAGAATTTCCATTTACCTCCTGCCCCCACCAAACACACAGCCTCACCCACTATCAACAACCCCCACTGGGTTGGTAATCGTGATAACTGATGGGCCTACAATGACACATCATTTCACACAAAGTCCGCAGTTTATATTAAAGTTCACTCTTGGTGTTTTGAACTCCTTGAGTTTGGTCAAATGTTTGATGACATGTATCCATCATTGTAATATCATACAGAGCACTTTCACTGCCCAGAAACCCTCTTGGCTCTGGCTACTCATCCCTCCCTCCCACCAGCCCTGGCAACCACTGATCTTTCTGCTGTCCCCAGAGTTTCACCTTTCCCAAAATATAATATAATTGGAATCATACAGTAAGTAGCCTTTTCAGATTGACTTCTTTCACTTAGTAATAGACATTTAAGTTTCCTCCATGTCTTTTCATATTCTGTATGTATTGCAGCTTATTCAATCACCTCTTGAAGGACATCTTGGTTGCTTGCAAGATTTGGTAATTATGAATAAAGCTTCCATTAGCCTCTGTGTGCATGTTTGGTATAGACATAAGATTTCAGCTCATTTGGGTGGATATCAAGGAGTGAGATTTCTGGATGAGGGCATGGGTTACAGTTTTGTTTTTATTTTTCCTTTTAGTCTCACCTGTTAGAGATTTTCCCACAGGGCAGGGACCATGTCTGTATCACCCTGTGGTCCCATAGCTGAACACGGACTCTGTTGTGGCAGTAAATGCTTACAACTTCATGATTCATGGAAATCTTTATCATCAGTTTATAGCCAAATGTTATCATTCACTAAAAACATAAATTTGGGGAAGCTCATTGTTAGTTGGCTACCAATAGTTTAAGAAGTTGGATATGGAAGAAATAGCAGTTGTGCTTCTGTGATCAATACATTTGTACATGTAAACTGTACATGGAGAAAAACTTCCATTTGTTCTTCTCACTTTTGCTGGTTTCAGCCAAGTAATATAGGAAAATATTCTCCACACAAACCATCCCAATAATATAGACAGAACAAGATTCTTCATGAACTTCCTCCTCATCCCAGGCCCCTCTCCAGAGGGTTCTATTTAGTGTATCTCCTGAGACTTTTCCCTGACTTTCTGTACATTTATATGTGCATGTGGAAATGTCTGGTTTCATCTTCTCTTATAGAAAAAGTGTTTTCACGTAGCTTTGATCTTCTTCCTTTAAAAAAATTTTTAAAGCCAGGTCTCTAAACCTCTGTCCTCATTTGTATTAGCAGGGCTACAGTATTTCAGAATAAGAATGGTCCACAATTTGACCCTTTACCTGTTTATGTAAATTTATATTGTTCCAATTTTTTGGTTCCTATCAATCACAGAGTAAAAAAATCCTTATACTCACCAAAGCTTCTCTTTGATTTTGCAATGTTTTTTCCCTGTATTTAGCCCCATCTCTCCTGAATCATTCATTTCATCCTCAAGCTAGATCATTTTCATCAACTTATGACAGGCTCTCCACTACCTTCAGTTTAAAAAAGATGCAAAAAGAAAGAAAAGAAAAACCTCACTTGACTTCATAGCATCCTCCATCTCTTGTTTCATTTCTTTTCCTTGATAGCAAATCTTTTCTAAAGAGGTCTCAACATTCCTTATCTCCATGTCTTAATATTTCACATATTCACATTGTTTTTTCTATTTCTCAAATACACGGAGAAGTTTGCTGAGTAATATAAAATAAAAATACATAGGTACTCACACCCAGTTTTACACTTCTGAATCAACCTTTTGCCATATTCATTTAAAATGTTTAAGCCTATTACAATATTTTTATACATATATATTCTTTTTCATATTTTTTCCATTATGGTTGATTACAGGATATTTAATATAGTTCCCTGTGCTATACAATAGAACCTTGTTGTTTATCCATTCTATTTATAATAGTTTGCATCTGCTAATCCCAAACTTCCAATCCATCCCTCCCTCACCCCATGCCCCCTTGGAAACCACAAGTCTGTGCTTTATGTTTGTGAGTCTGTTTCTGTTTCACAGAGAATTTCATTTATGCTGTATTTTAGATTCCACATATAAATGATATCATATGAAATATGTCTTACTCTTTCTGACTTACTTCACTTAGTGTGATAATATCTAGATCCATCCAAGTTGCTGCAAATGGCATTATTTCATTCTTTCTTTATGCTTGAGTAGTATCCCATCATATAAATACACTACATCTTCTATATCCATTCATTTGTCAATGGACATTTAGGTTGTTTTTGTGTCTTGACTATTGCGAATAGTGATGCTATGAACATAGGGGTACATGTATCTTTTTGAATCAGAGTATTGTCCAGATATATGCCCAGGAGTGAGATTGCTGGATCATATGACAACTCTATTTTTAGTTTTTTGAGGAAACTCTATACTGTTTTTCATAGTGACTGCACAAATTTACATTCCCATCAACAGTGTAGGGCAATTCCCCTTTCCCCACACCTTCTCTCATATTTGCTATTTGTAAGTCCATTATAATATTATAGATACAGATGACTCTTTCTGGTGAATTCTCCCCTATCCTTGAACCTCTGTCTCTCCCTCCCTTCCTAAGATAACCATTATTTTAAACTTGTCATATACTATTACTATGCACGTTTTAATTATAAGATATTAGGGGAAAAAACAACTCAGTGTTTTCAAATTAATTGTTCCATAAATAGCATTTAATTTCAGATGTTGGTAAAATTTACATAAATGTGACACTTTATGTTGAGTTTCCCAGGTGGCGCTAGTGGTAAAGAACCTGTCTGCCAATGCAGGAGACATAAGAGATGTGGGTTTGATCCCTGGGTCGGGAATCCCTGCCCCTCTGGAGAAGAGCACAGCAACCCACTCCACTATTCTTGCCTGGAGAATCCAATGGACAGAGAAGGCTGGTGAGCTTATAGTTCATAGGGTCACTAAGAGTTGGACTTGACTGAAGCGACATAGTACACACGATACTCTATATATCCTTTTCCATGTGCATTTTTTGGCCAAGATTTTGTCCTTGAGATTTATTCATATTGATTCATATAGATTTATTATGTTATAATTTATTGATAGGGAACTACACACATTTAAAGTCTACAGTTTTTTAATATAAATTTATTTTAATTGGAGGCTAATTACTTTACAATATTGTATGGTTTTTGCCATACACTGACATGAATCAGCCATGGGTGTACATGTGTTCCGCATCCTGAACCCTCCTCCCACCTCCCTCCCCATCCCATCCCTCTGGGTCATCCCAGTGCACCAGCCCGAGCATATTATATCATGCATCAAACCTGGACTGGCGATTTGTTTCACATATGACTGATAATATACATGTTTCAATGCCATTCTCCCAAATCATCCCACCCTCGCCTTCTCCCACAGAGTCCAAAAGACTGTTTTATACATCTGTGTCTCTTTTGCTGTCTGGCATACAGGGTTATCGTTACCATCTTAAAGTCTACAATTTGATAATCTTTGACAAATGTATTCACCTGTGAAACCAGCAACACAATCCAGCACAGCGTATTTCCACACTCCCAAATGTTCATTTTTGCCCTTGGGAGTTGCTGACATTCAGACTTAGTGACTGAACAACAGCAATCAATAGTGTATATGTCAATCACAATATCCCAATTCATCCCACTAAAGACACTAATTTCATATTTTGCTTCTTTTCTTCTCTCTTCTTTCTCTTTTATTTCTTCTTTTCCCTCCCTTTCCTCCTTCTCCATCTTTCAGAATTGGACTATTCTAGATTCTTCCTTCATGGCTCACGGTCATAATTGGTCCACAAGAGGCCCTCACTTGCAGGTATATGTATATACAACTGTATAAATTCCCTTTTATTCCCCTTATTCACTTCCACTCCCTTCCCCACCATAGATAACTATTCTACCATGTGACCTAGCCTTAAATTTGCACGTATCCTTATAAAATATGTAGTGTCATTTTTTGTGTGTCTGGAAAGTTATGACCAACCTAGAGAGCATATTAAAAAGCAGAGACATTAGTGTGCCAACAAAGGTCCGTCTAGTCAAGGCTATGGTTTTTCCAGTGGTCATGTATGGATGTGACAGTTGGACTAAAAAAGAAAGCTGAGTGCTGAAGAATGTATGCTTTTGAACTGTGGTGATGGAGAAGACTCTTGAGAGTCCCTTGGACTGCAAGGAGATCAAACCAGTCCATTCTGAAGGAGATCAGCCTTGAATGTTCATTGCAAGGACTGATGTTGAAGCTGAAACCTCAATACTTTGGCCACCTGATGCGAAGAGCTGACTCATTTGAAAAGACTCTGATGCTGGGAAAGATTAAGGGCAGGAGGAGAAGGGGATGACAGAGGATGAGATGGTTGGATGGCATCACCGACTCAATGGACAGGAGTTTGAATAAACTCTGGGAGTTGATGATTGACAGGGAGGCCTGATGTGCTGCAGTCCATGGGGTCGCAAAGACTTGGTCACAACTGAGTGACTGAACTGAACTGAACTGAATTCATATACACGGCATAGCACATAGTGCTATAGACAGCTTGATACAATTAACTGCCCAACCCAGAAATACTTTGGAGAGTGAACAAAAGTGCTATTATTATTAATACTTCCAGAACAACAGGGAAATCCTGGTGAACCTATAATTATCTAAACTATAGACCTTCTTTACTTACTTTTTCAATTGGTAACATTTTTAAAACTTAATAATGATGATAGCAATGTTAGTTGTCATGGCAAACACCATTGTAATTCTCTAAGGTAGACATTGTTATTACCCCATTGAATAAGTGAGTGAACTGAAGCACAGAGAGATTAAGCAAGTGTGTACAAGGTCACAAAGGGCTTCCCAGGTGGCGCAGTGGTAAAGAATCCTCCTGCCAATGCAGGAGACGTGGGCTCGAACCTTAGGTCAGGAAGCTCTCTTGGATGAGGAAATGGCAACCCAGACCAATATTCTTGCCTGGAAAATCTCATGGACAGAGGAGCCTGGAAGGCTACAATCCTACGTCGCAAAGAGTAGGACATGACTGAGCACACACACACAAGGTCACACAGGCAAAGAGGACTGAGCTGGTTTTGAACCTAAATTAGTCAGTCTGGCTCTGGAGTCTCTGCTACTGACCATAATACCATAGCTGTCTTTGAATCCAAAGATTCTGAGGGTTTGGGCAGCACTGGTCACATAGTGGTGAGCACAGCTGCCCACAAAGATTCTTATCTTATTTCAAACCTGGTAGGAAGATAGCTAAAGTTTCTACACTGTATCTGATGTTTAATGTGACTTTTTAGTTTATGACATTTCATTTTCCAAGAATTTTTTAATTAAAAAATAAGATTTGATTTCTAAAAATCTTCTGAATTTTTGAGGGAATCATACTTTTCCTTTTTAAGTCTGTCATTGTGAACTATAATGATAGATTTTTCAGAGGTTGTCTTGAATTCCCAGAATGAACTTTACTTAATCATGATATACTGCTTTTTAATACACTATTGGATTCAGTGAGCTAAGAATGTTTGCCAAATGGGCCTATAATTTACTTCCCCTATAATGTTTTTATTCAGCTTTGAAACATAGGTTACAGTCAGCCTCATAAACTAACTGCACAGTTTTCTCTGCTGTCTATTTTCTGGAACAACTTGTGTAAGATAGGAATTACCTTAAAGTGTGGAAAAATCACATCAGACAGCTGAGCCTGGAGGTTTGGGTGATGGAAGTAGTTCAGTTCAGTTCAGTCGCTCAGTTGTGTCCAACTCTTTGCAACCCCATGAATTGCAGCACGCCAGGCCTCCCTGTCCATCACCATCTCCCGGAGTTCACTCAAACTCACATCTATCGAGTTGATGATGCCATCCAGCCATCTCATCCTCTGTCATCCCCTTCTCCCCCTGCCCCCAATCCCTCCCAGCATCAGAGTCTTTTCCAATGAGTCAGCTCTTCACATGAGGTGGCCAAAGTACTGGAGTTTCAGCTTTAGCATCATTCCTTCCAAAGAAATCCCAGGGCTGATCTCCTTCAGAATGGACTGGTTGGATCTCCTTGCAGTCCAAGGGACTCTCAAGAGTCTTCTCCAGCACCGCAGTTCTAAAGCATCATTTCTTTGGTGCTCAGCCTTCTTCATGGTTGGATATATGTATGCATATAGCTGGGCTTCCCTAGTAGCTCAGATGGTAAAGTATATGCTTGCAATGCAGGAGACCCAGATTCCATCCCTGGATTGGGAAGATCCCCTGGAGAAAAAAATGGCAACCCACTCCAGTATTCTTGCCTGGAAAATTCCACGGACAGAGGAGCCTGGCAATCTACAGGCCATGGGGTCACAAAGAGTCAGACATGACTGAGCGATTAACACACACACACACATAGCTGTTTCATTTTGCTGTACAATAAAAACTAACACAACTCTATAAAGCAACTATACTCCAATAAAAATTAATTTAAAAACTGAAAAAAAGAAAAATAGTGTCTCTATCTTCCTTTTAAACAATAGGAAAAAAATTAATGCCAATTACTCCTCTTTTCTTACATTACATTGTTGGCTAGGAGTTTAGGATTTTATTTACCCCTTGCTTTTGTACTCCAAACTTGTCATTATTTCTGTTTTGTACAGTTGGGGTTTGTTTAGATTAACAGCCTTTATTTCAATTTCTTTACTTACCATTTCTTTTTGAATCTCAGACCTTTTTTTATAGATGTGATTTTCTTTTTCAACAGCTAAAAGTGGGAAATTCAGTTGTCATCATAAAAGGCTTTTATTCCACCTCACTCTTGAATGAATTTTGCTGAATTTAGAAGACAATTACATTCTTAATGATATGGAGATACTGTTCCTATCTGAAGGGCATTTGATTTCCCTTAATGGAGCTGAGAAGCCAGCTGTAAAGCAAATGGTCATTCCCTTGTAGATAATTGGTTTTTTCTCTCTGGTACTCTTAAGGTAACCTTTTTGCCTTTGACGTTCTGAATTTCATATAGTTTATCAAGATGGATTCATTTTCCTTTATTCAGCTCAGGTTTATTGGGCTTCCTGAATCTAAGATGGTGTCTTCTACAAATCCTGAGAAATTTTTAATTTTTATCTCTTGGATAAAGAGTTTCAAAGAGTTCTATTTGATTCTATTTTTTTAAATAGGCCTTTTAAAACTAGTATCTTTTAAGATTTCAATTCCTTTATGTTTTCATTCATTTCTAATATCTTATTTAAGAGCCTCTTCCAGATTGTTCTATCTGTATTATTTCCAGGGTTCAAATCCTCCTGATTATTATGGTTTGCTGATCCTGACTCTTAGAGGAATATTTTAGAATGAGTACTATAATTTGGGTTTGGGTTCATCTTCACCAGGCTTTATATGTGGGAATTCTTTGTAGCTTTTGCTACTGGGTTATTCTCCCACAGCATCCATTCCATCCTAAGGTCCTTTTGCTACTGTGATTTTCAAGTGTCCCAGTGATGTCAGTGACATGGGACAAATTGTAACTTCATTTCTCATCTTAGAGTCTCCTGGACCACATAGTGCATATAAAATAGGCTACACCAGGAAGGGAGGGGAGTTTGGGGGAGAATGGATGAATGTATGTGTATGGCTGAGTCTCTTTGATGTTTACCTGAAACTGTCACAACATTCTCAATCGGCTACGTGCATGCGTGCTAAGTCACTTCAGTCGTATCTGACTCTTTGCAACCCCATGGACTATAGCCCACCAGGCTCGCTGTCCATGGGATTCTCCAGGCAAGAATACTGGAGTGGGTTGCCATACCCTCCTCCAGGGGATCTTCCTGACGCAGGGATCAAACCCTCATCTCTTACATCTCCTGCATTGGCAGGTGGGTTCTTGACCACCACTAGCACCACCTAGGAAGCCCCCAATTAGCTATACCCCAATACAAAATAAAAAGGAAAAGGTTATTTTAAAAATAAAATAGGCTGCAAATCTACCTAAGGAATGGGCTGGATAATTGAATTTATAAGGAGAGATAATTTTTTCCCTACCCACCCAGAACCTCCCTGCAGTGGCAGGTGGACTTCTAGAATTCCTCCTTTCACTTAAAGTAAGATCTTGATGACACAGTTTTATGTCGTGATATTAATTCCAGTTGCCTATCTTTTCCAGGCTAGTTTTGTACTCGTCCCCCATGTGGGTCTTAAAACCCAGGCCCCTAGGTTCCTGGGCCCATAATGACTCCCTGCCCTAACATCTCTTTTCCCCCATCACTCATTTTGCTAGTTCACTTTCTCACCACTCTAGTCTCAAGCTCTGCTTTGTTCTAGAATGTAAATGAACACTTCCTTTTCCCCTTCTGGGCTTCAGATCAGATTAGATCAGTCGCTCAGTCGTGTCCGACTCTTTGCAACCCCATGAATCGCAGCACGCCAGGCCTCCCTGTCCATCACCAACTCCCGGAGTTCACTCAGACTCACGTCCATCGAGTCAGTGATGCCATCCAGCCATCTCATCCTCTGTCGTCCCCTTCTCCTCCTGCCCCCAATCAGAGTCTTTTCCAATGAGTCAACTCTTCACATGAGGTGGCCAAAGTACTGGAGTTTCAGCTTTAGCATCATTCCTTCCAAAGAAATCCCAGGGCTGATCTCCTTCAGAATGGACTGGTTGGATCTCCTTGCAGTCCCAGGGACTCTCAAGAGTCTTCTCCAACACCACAGTTCAAAAGCATCAATTCTTCGGTGCTCAGCCTTCTTCACAGTCCAACTCTCACATCCATACATGACCACAAGAAACACCATAGCCTTGACTAGATGAACCTTTGTTGGCAAAGTAATGTCTCTGCTTTTGAATATGCTATCTAGGTTGGTCATAACTTTCCTTCCAAGGAGTAAGCGTCTTTTAATTTCATGGCTGCAGTTACCATCTGTAGTGATTTTGGAGCCCCCCAAAATAGTCGGACACTGTTTCCACTGTTTCCCCATCTATTTCCCATGAAGTGATGGGACCAGATGCTATGATCTTCGTTTTCTGAATGTTGAGCTTTAAGCCAACTTTTTCACTCTCCACTTTCACTTTCATCAAGAGGCTTTTTAGTTCCTCTTCACTTTCTGCCATAAGGGTGGTGTCATCTGCATATTTGAGGTTATTGATATTTCTCCCAGCAATCTTGATTCCAGTTTGTGTTTCTTCCAGTCCAACGTTTCTCATGATGTACTCTGCATATAAGTTAAATAAACAGGGTGACAATATACAGCCTTGATGAACTCCTTTTCCAATTTGGAACCAATCTGTTGTTCCATGTCCAGTTCTAACTGTTGCTTCCTGACCTGCATACAAATTTCTCAAGAGGCAGATCAGGTGGTCTGGTATTCCCATCTCTTTAAGAATTTTCCACAGTTTATTGTGATCCACACAGTCAAAGGCTTTGGCATAGTCAATAAAGCAGAAATAGGTGTTTTTCTGGAACTCTCTTGCTTTTTCCATGATCCAGCGGATGTTGGCAATTTGATCTCTGGTTCCTCTGCCTTTTCTAAAACCAGCTGGAACATCAGGAAGTTCACGGTTCACATAGTGCTGAAGCCTGGCTTGGAGAATTTTGAGCATTACTTTACTAGCGTGTGAGATGAGTGCAATTGTGTGGTAGTTTGAACATTCTTTGGCATTGCCTTTCTTTGGGGTTGGAATGAAAACTGACCTTTTCCAGTCCTGTGGCCACTGCTGAGTTTTCCAAATTTGCTGGCATATTGAGTGCAGCACTTTCACAGCATCATCTTTCAGGATTTGAAATAGCTCAACTAGAATTCCATCGCCACCACTAGCTTTGTTCATAGTGATGCTTCCTAAGTAAGGCCCACTTGACTTCACATTCCAGGATGTCTGGCTCTAGGTGAGTGATCACACCATCATGGTTATCTGGATCATGAAGATCTATTTTGTATAGCTTTTCTGTCTGTTGTTGCCACCTCTTCTTAATATCTTCTGCTTCTGTTAGGTCCATACCATTTCTGTCCTTTATCGAGCTCATCTTTGCATGAAATGTTCCTTTGGTATCTCTGATTTTCTTGAAGAGATTCCTAGTCTTTCCCATTCTGTTGTTTTCCTCTATTTCTTTGCATTGATCGCTAAAGAAGGCTTTCTTATCTCTTGCTATTCTTTGGAACTCTGCATTCAGATGTTTATATCTTTCCTTTTCTCCTTTGCTTTTCACTTCTCTTCTTTTCACAGCTACTTGTAAGGCCTCTCCAGACAGCCATTTTGCTTTTCTGCATTTCTTTTCTATGGGAATGGTCTTGATCCCTGCCTCCTGTACAATGTCACGAACCTCATTCCATAGTTCATCAGGCACTCTATCTATCAGATCTAGGCCCTTAAATCTATTTCTCACTTCCACTGTATAATCATAAGGGATTTGATTTAAAAGCAGTTTGGATTATATTTTATCTATGCACTCAGTCACTCAGTCATGTCTGACTCTTGTGACCCCATGGACTGTAGCCTGCCAGGCTCTTCTGTCCATGGGGATTATCCCAGCAAAAATACTGGAGTGGGTTGCCATTTCCCTCTCCAGGGCATCTTCCCAACCCAGGGATCAAACCCATGTCTCCTGCATCTTTTACACTGGCAGGCAGATTCTTTACCACTGAGTTACTTGTACATTCCTCAATTTGTGGTTAGTTTTTGTGCAAGAATTGGTTAGTCTAAGAGGTCCTGACTTGTGCGCGTTAATTTTGTGCCTGTCCACCAGGTGGTGCAGTGGTAAAGAATCCAGCTGCCAATGCAGGAGAGGAAGACGGAAGTTTGATTCTTGGGTTGGGAAGATCCCCTAGGAAATGGCAATCCACTCCAGTATTCTTTCCAGGAAAATTCCATGGACAGAGAAGCCTGGAAAGCTACAGTCCATGCAGTTGCAAGGAGGTGGACACGATTGAGTGGCTGAGCATGCACACACACACACACACACATCTTGCTGAACTAACAGATGGGTTCAGTAAAGTTTACCAGTAGATACTCTTGGATTTTCTATGTAGGCAATCATGTCATTTATTAACACACAATTCATTTCAAATATTTATACCTCTTATTTCCTTTTCTTGAAAAATTGGCCAAGACCCTTAGTGCAATATTGAATAATTAACAAAGGCATATTATTTGTTGCTGTTGTTGTTCAGTCACTAAGTCATGTCCGAATCTTTGTGGCCCCATGGACTACAGCACACCAGGTTCCTCTGTTCTCCACTGACTCCAGAGTTTGCTCAAATTCATGTCCATTGAGTCGGTGATGCTATCTAACCATCTCAACCTCTTTCTCCCCCTTCTCCTTTTGCCTTCAATCCTTCCCAACATTAGGGTCTTTTTCAAAGAGTTAGTTCTTCATATCAGGTGGCCAAAGTATTGGAGCTTCAGCTTCAGCAACAGTCCTTCCAATGAATATTCGGGTTCATTTCTTTTAGGATTGATTGGTTTCATTTCATAGTCCAAGGGACTCTCAAGCGTCTTCTCCAGCACCACACTGCTTATAATGCTTTCTGTTGATTCACCATTAATTGTATTTTCTGTAGGTTCTTGGAAGATGCTCTTTACTAAAGAAAAAAAAAAAAACCTTTTCTGAGCCTATAAAATTTAACACTCTGGGCTTTCCTGGTGGCTCAAACAGTGAAGAATCTGCCTGCAATGCAGAAGACCTGGGTTCAGTCCCTAGGTCAAGAAGATCCCCTGTAGAAAGGAATGGTTATCCACTCCAGTATTGTTGCCTGGAGAATCCCATGGACAGAGGAGCCTGACAGGCTACAGTCCATGGGGTCGCAAAGTGTTGGACACAACTAAACAACTAACACTTTCACTTTTCAAATAACTCAAGTAATGTTAGATGATTTTCCTAATTCCCTGATAGCTCAGTTGGTAAAGAATCCACCTGCAATACAGGAGACCCCAGTTGGATTCCTGGGTGGGGAAGATCCGCTGGAGAAGGGATAGACTACCCACTCCAGTACTCTTGGGCTTCCCTTGTGACTCAGCTGGTAAAGAATCTGCCTGCAATAAGGAAGACCTGGGTTCAATCCCTGGGTTGGGAAGATCCCCTGGAGAAGGGAAAGGCTATCCACTCCAGTATTCTGGCCTGGAGAATTCCATGAACTGTATAGTCCATGGGGTCGCAAAGAGTTGGACACGACTGAGTGATTTTCAGTTCCACTTTCACTTTTAATGTTGTTATAGGCCAGAATTTTTACTTTAGGTGTAAATATCTATCATACTAATAGAAGCAATGGCATTATGGAGACTTCCATAGAGATGTCAAGTTCTGCATACATTCTAAGGGTCTCAGATTACTACTGAATCTACTCCCCACAATAATGCAAGCACTGTCAGAGATGCCCTCTTTTACCTCCTTGGCTCTTTTTCACCCTTGCCACTATCTGCCAGCCATGTTCAATCCTGACTCACTCAGTCTCATATTACTGTAGCCATTACAAGTATAAGAGCTTTATGAGAAAGTTACTTATTCCCCAGGTGAACACAGTTGCAGCTGCAATCTGCAACACCACACCCCAGTGTGATGAGAAAATGCCCTCGATGTGCACTGTTAGGCTCTCAAATGCAAAAGCTTTTCTGCAACAGTAATGAAGATGAGTTTACCCCCAGTTGGTAAGTGTGCCTTGTTGGTGACTTTTGGGCACCTGCACATCTAAATGTATTAGGTACCAGTACCTAGAAGCAGAGATTGATACAAGGATGCAGGCACACAGGTTAACTGGAAAAGGAAAAGAGCATGAAGGACATGGAGAAGGCAGGGGAAGAAGCCCATCAAGGACATGGTCCCAGCTGGAGCCTGATTCCACCTGATCTTCCCAGTCCTCCAGGGTATTACATTGGAGTTGGGAGTGTATCACGCTGTGGATCCAGGGAGTTGCCTTTTGTTCTCCCTTGTCAGTGAGTCATGGCTGTGAGACGCCTGAGTCAGGACTGCCAAAAGGGCTCTACATCCGCAGTTCCTCAGGCACTCTGTCTATCAGATCTAATCCCTTGAATCTACTTGTCACTTCCAATGTATAATCTTAAGGGATTTGATTTAGGTCAGGTGATGGCATCCCACTCGAGTACTCTTGCCTGGAAAATCCCATGGATGGAGGAGCCTGGAAGGCTGCAGTCCGTGGGGTCGCTGAGGGTCGGACACGACTGAGTGACTTCACTTTCACTTTTCACTTTCATGCACTGGAGAAGGAAATGGCAACCCATCCAGCGTTCTTGCCTGGAGAATCCCGGGGATGGGGGAGCCTGGTGGGCTGCCGTCTATGGGGTCGCACAGAGTCGGACATGACTGAAACGACTTAGCAGCAGCAGCAGCATACCTGAATGGTCTTCAGTATTCTTGCCTTGAGACCACAGAACAGCATGAAAAGGCAAAAAGATAGGACACTGAAAGATGAACTCCCCAGGTCGGTAGGTGCCCAATATGCTACTGGAGATCAGTGGAAAAATAACCCCAGAAAGAATGAAGAGAACGAGCCAAAGCAAAAGCAACACCCAGTTGTGGATGTAATTGGTGATGGAAGTAAAGTCTGGTGCTGTAAAGAGCAATATTGCATAGGAACCTGGAATGTTAGGTCCATGAATCAAGGCAAATTGGAAGTGGTCAAACAGGATATGGCAAGAGTGAATGTCCACATTTTAGGAATCAATGAACTAAAATTGACTGGAATGGATGAATTAAACTCAGATGACCATTATATCCACAACTATGGGCAAAACCCTTAGAAGAAATAGAGTAGCCATCAAGGTCAACAAAAGAGTCCTAAATGTAGCACTTGGATGCAATCTCAAAAACGACAGAATGATCTCTGTTCGTTTCCAAGTCAAACCATTCAATAGCATGGTAATCCAAGTCTATGCCCCTACCAGTAATGCTGAAGAAGCAGAAGTTGAACAATTCTGTGAAGACCAACAAGACCTTTTAGAACTAACAACCAAAAAAGATGTCCTTTTCATTATAGGTGATATAGGTGACTGGAATGCAAAGGAAGGAAGTCAAGAGATACCTGGAGTAACAGGTAAATTTTGCCTTGGAGTACAGAATGAAGCAAGGCAAAGGCAACTAAGTTTTGCCAAGAGACTGCACTGGCCATAGCAAACACCCTCTTCCAACAACACAAGAGAAGACTCTACACATGGGCATCACCAGATGGTCAGTACCAAAATCAGATTGATTATATTCTTTGCACTCAAAGATGGAGAAGCTCTATACAGTCAGCAGAAACAAGACTGGGAGCTGACTGTGGCTCAGGTCATGAACTCCTTATTGCCAAATTCAGACTGAAATTGAAGAAAGTAGGGAAAACCACTAGACCATTCAGGTATGACCTAAATTAAATCCCTTATGATTATACAGTGGAAGTGACAAATAAATTCAAGGGATTAAATCTGATAGAGTGCTTAATGAACTATGGACGGAGGTTCGTGACATTGTACAGAAGGCAGGGATCAAGACCATCCCCAAGAAAAAGAAATGCAAAAAGGCAAAATGGCTGCCTGAGGAGACCTTACAAATAGCTGTGAAAAGAAGAGAAGTGAAAGGCCAGGGAGAAAATGAAAGATATAACCATTTGAATGCAGAGTTCCAAAGAATAGCAAGGAGAGATAAGAAAGCCTTCCTCAGTGATCATTGCAAAGAAATAGAGGAAAACAATAGAATGGGAAAGACTAGAGATCTCTTCAAGAAAATCAGAGATACTAAGGGAACACTTCATGCAAAGACTGGCACAATAAAGGACAGAAATGGTATGGACCTAACAGAAGCAGAAGATATTAAGAAGAGGTGGCAAGAATACACAGAAGAACTATACAAAAATGATCTTAATGACCCAGAGAACCACAATGGTGTGATCACTCACCTAGAGCCAGACATCCTGGAATGCAAAGTCAAGTGGGCCTTAGAAAGCATCACTACGAACAAAGCTAGTGGCGGCGATGGAATTCTAGTTGAGCTATTTCAAACCCTAAAAGACGATGCTATGAAAGTGCTGCATTTAATATGCCAGCAAATTTGGAAAACTCAGCAGCGGCCACAAGACTGGAAAAAGTCTGTTTTTATTCCAATCCCAAAGAAAGACAATGCCAAAGAATGTCAAACTATGGCACAATTGCACTCATCTCACACACTAGCAATGGCACCCCACTCCAGTACTCTTGCCTGGAAAATCCCATGGACAGAGGGGCCTGGTGGGCTGCATTCCATGGGGTTGCTAGGAGTCAGACACGACTGAGCTTTTGACTTCACTTCCACTTTTCACTTTCATGCATTGGAGAAAGAAATGGCAACCCACTCCAGTGTTCTTGCCTGGAGAATCCCAGGGACAGGGGAGCCTGATGGGCTGCCATCTATGGGGTCGCACAGAGTCGGACACGACTGAAGTGACTTAGCAGCAGCAGCACACACTAGCAAAGTAATGCTCAAAATTTTCCAAGCCAGGCTTTAACAGTATGTGAACCAAAACTTCCATATGTTCAAACTGGATTTAGAAAAGGCAGAGGAACCAGAGACCAACTTGCCAACATCCCTTGGATCATTGAAAAAGAGAGTTCCAGAAAAATATCTATTTCTGCTTTATTGACTACCACAAAGCCTTTGTGTGGATCACAACAAACTGTGGAAAATTCTTAAAGAGATGAGAATACCAGACAACCTTACCTGCTTCCTGAGAAATCTGTATGCAGGTCAAGAAGCAACAGTTAGAACTGGACATGAAACAACAGACTGGTTCCAAACAGGGAAAGGAATACGTTAAGGCTGTATATTGTCACCCTGCTTATTTAACTTACATGCAGTGTCAGTTCAGTCTCTCAGTCACGTCCGACTCTTTGTGACCCCATGAACCGCAGCATGCCAGGCCTCCCTGTCCACCCCGAACTCCTGGAGTCCACCCAAACCCATGTCCATTGTGTCAGTAATGCCATCCAACCATCTCATCCTCTGTCGTCCCCTTCTCCTCCTGCCTTCAATCTTTCCCAGCATCAGGGTCTTTTCCAATGAGTCAGCTCTCCACATCAGGTGGCCAAAGTATTGGAGTTTCAGCTTCAACATGAGTCCCTCCAATGAACACCCAGGACTGATCTTTAGGATGGACTGGTTGGATCTGCTTGCAGTCCAAGGGACTCTCAAGAGTCTTCTCCAACACCACAGTTCAAAAGCATCAATTCTTCAGAGCTCAGCTTTCTTTACAGTCCAACTCTCCCATCCATACATGACTGCTGGAAAAACCATAGCCTTGACTAGATGGACCTTTGTTGGCAAAGTAATGTCTCTGCTTTTTAATATGTTTTCTAGGTTACTTTCCTTCCAAGGAGTAGGCGTCTTTTAATTTCATGGCTGCAATCACCATCTGCAGTGATTTTGGAACCCAGAAAAATAAAGTCAGCCACTTTTTCCACTGTTTCCCCATTTATTTGCCATGAAATGATGGTACCGGATGCCACGATCTTAGTTTTCTGAATGTTGAGCTTTAAGCCAACTTGTTCACTCTCCTCTTTCACTTTCATCAAGAGGCTCTTTAGTTCTTCTTCACTTTCTGCCATAAGGGTGGTGTCATCTGCATATCTGAGCTTATTGATTTTTCTCCCAGCAATCTTGATTCCAGTTGTGCTTCATCCAGTCCAGCGTTTCTCATGATGCACTCTGCATATAAGTTAAATAAGAAGGTTGACAATATATAGCCTTGACGAACTCCTTTTCCTATTTGGAACCAATCTGTTGTTCCATGTCCAGTTCTAACTGTTGCTTCCTGACCTGCATATAGGTTTCTCAAGAGGCAGGTCAGGTGGTCTAGAATTCCCATCTCTTGAAGAATTTCCCACAGTTTATTGTGATCCACACAGTCAAAGGCTTTGGCATAGTCAATAAAGCAGAAATAGATGTTTTTCTGGAAATCTCTTGCTTTTTCAATGATCCAGCATATGTTGGCAATTTGATCTCTGGTTCCTCTGCCTTTTCTAAAACCAGCTTGAACATCTGGAAGTTCATGGTTCACATATTGCTGAAGCCTGGCTTGAAGAATTTTTAACATTACTTTACTAGCGTGTGAGATGAGTGCAATTGTGTGGTAATTTGAGCATTCTTTGGCATTGTCTTTCTTTGGGATTGGAATGATAACCGACCTTTTCCAGTCCTGTGGCCACTGCTGAGTTTTCCAAATGTGCTGGTATATTGAGTGCAGCACTTTCACAGCATCATCTTTTAGGATTTAAAATAGCTCAACTGGAATTCCATCACCTCCACTAGCTTTATTCATAGTGATGCTTCCTAACGCCCACCTGACTTCACATTCCAGTATGTCCAGCTCTAGATGAGTGTGAGTGATCACACCTTCATGATTATCTGGGTCTTGAAGATCTTTTTTGTATAGTTCTGTGTATTCTTGCCACCTCTTCTTAATATTTTCTGCTTCTGTTAGGTCCATACCATTTCTGGTATGGATATTTCTTTGCATAACATTTCTTTGCGTGAAATGTTCCCTTGGTATCTCTCATTTTCTTAAAGAGATCTCTAGTCTTTCCCATTCTATTGTTTTCCTCTATTTCTTTGCATTGATTGCTGAGGAAGGCTTTCTTATCTTTCCTTGCTATTCTTTGGAACTCTGCATTCAGATGGGTATATCTTTCCTTTTCTCTTTTGCTTTTCACTTCTGTTCTTTTCACTGCTATTTGTAAAGCCTCCTTGGATGGCCATTTTGCTTTCTTCCAGTCTGGCATTTTGCATGAGGTACATATGTGCAAAATGCCAAACTTCATGAAACACAAGCTGGGGTGAAGATTGCTGGGAGAAATATCAATAACCTCAATATGCAGATGACACCACCCTTATGGCAGAAAGCAAAGAACTAAAGAGCCTCTTGATGAAAGTGAAAGAAGAGAGTGAAAAAGTTGGCTTAAAACTCAACATTCAGAAAACTAACTTCATGGCATCCAGTCTGATCACATCATGGCAAATAGATGGGGAAACAATGGCAGCAGTGAGAGACTTTATTTTCTTGGGCTCTAAAATCATTGTAGATGTTGACCACAGCCATGAAATTAAAAGATACTTGCTCCTTGGAATAAAAGTTATGGTCAACCTAGACATCATATTAAAAAGCAGAGATATCACTTTGCCAAAAAAGGTCCATCTAGTCAAAGCTATGGTTTTTTTCAGGAGTCAAGTATGGATGTGACAGTTGGACTATAAAGAAAGCTGAGCACCGAAGAACTGATGTTTTTGAACTGTATTATTGGAGAAGACTTTTGAGAGTCCCTTGGACTCCAAGGAGATCCAACCAGTCCATCCTAAAGGAAATCAGTCCTGAATGTTCATTGAAAGGACTGATGCTGAAGCTGAAACTCCAATACTTTGGCCACCTGACTCATTGGAAAAGACCCTGATGCTGGGAAAGATTGAAGTCAGGAGGAGAAGGGGATGACAGAAGATGAGATTGTTGGATGGCATCACCAACTCAATGGACATGAGTTTGAGTAAACTCCAGGAGTTGGTGATGGCCAGGGAGGCCTGGTGTGCTGCAATCCATGGAGTCTCGAAGAGTCGGACACGACTGAGCAACTGAACTGAACTGAACTCTGTTGGGGAGGTGGGGGAAATAGTTCTCTAGGTGAAGCAAGAGCTGAGAGCCATTTGTCATCAATCCTCACAGCAGTGGGGAATGGGTGTGACGGACTTCCTAGGTGGCTGCTAGTGGTGAAGAATCTCCTGCAATGCATGAGACATAAGAGGCATAGTTCAGTCCCTGGGTCAGGAAGAGTCCCTAGAGGAGGGCATGGCAGCCCACTCCAGTATTCTCGCTTGGAGAATCCCATGGACAGAGAAGCCTGGTGGGCTGCAGTCCATAGGATCACAAAGAGTAGGACATGACTGAAGAGACTTACCATGCATGCGCACATGCCCAGCACAGGGGTCTGGATGGGACTCTTAACAGTCCACTACACCTAGCCTAACCTGCTTCTAGCTGAGGGCGCTGCTGAGTGACTGAGATGTAGCCATCAACGTCACAGCACAAAATACAGCTATGCCAGTCGTCGACATTGCTCCAGGAATTTAGGACCCAGGCACTCAGCCCATTGGAAAAAGCTGTGAAGTGCAAAAGAGAGAAGACATTTCAAGAAGACACTTGAAGAAAACCAAGGAATATACTGGAGGTAATTGCTTCTCACTCAACTGTTCTTGAAATACATACATATTCATGAGTGGGCAGTGGGAGAGGGTGTCCGAAAGTTAACTCGCTGTCAAAACATGAAATTTTTCTTCCACTTAACACTGTGGCCTGGTTTCACGTCCCTAACATCTCCATGCAATCCAAGCACTCCAGGATGAGAACTAGTCTATTAACTTTCCATCGTGGGCTGGGCTTGGTGCCAGCTTCCAATC
This sequence comes from Bos indicus, assembly GCF_029378745.1. NCBI lineage: Eukaryota > Metazoa > Chordata > Mammalia > Artiodactyla > Bovidae > Bos > Bos indicus. The sequence continues at coordinate 55,005,896 of NC_091775.1, read as the reverse complement.
TGACAGTGAAATCTGTTGGAGCAGATCTATGACCCACTTTGATGTGGTTACACACGGAGGGCTCAGCCTCCTTGAACATTCAAATCTCTCTTTGCTCCCAGGAGGGAAAAAGTCAGTGCAGAATCCGAGTTGGTTTTAATGACACTTCTCTGAAAAATCCTCAACCTTGTAAGATCCCTTTCCCCTGAGGAAAAACAAATGATAACAAAAGGAGAGGTCAATTTTAAGATTTACTACGTTTTCCCCTTTGTTATTTTATCAAGGGAGGCAAACACGCATTGTTTTTAATTCTTTGGTTAGCACAGAGTACAACCTACATATTTAACTAGTCTGATTTGAATCTTTGAGCTTTTCTTGTGATTGCCTCTATTTAGGACAAAGAAGCAAACCCAAGACAGTGAACAAAACAAAGAAGGGAAAAGAAGGAATAAAGGGGTTTTATCTGCCAGGGTCATGCAAGGAAGACAAAGGGAAAAGTTACTTTTAAGGAAGCAAATGCCATTTCCAAGGTCAGAGGGAAAGATAAAAATTGAAGTCAGTTTAGGCGACTCTCGTGCTCCATACAAACAGACTTGAAAAAAATAAAAGACTTCATTTTGTCTAATTCAAGTACCATTGGAGATTCAAGCTTATATTCTGGAATAATCAAGGAACTTTATAAAATATTATAGTAATTAATGGTGGTGGTGGGGTTTTGTTTCATTTTTGCTTTGCAGAGAAGCTGAAATTGATTTTCCATGCTGTATTTCACTGAGGCTGTCTTGAAGAGAATCTGGTCAGTGTGATAAATAAGTAATCAAGCTGGCAGCTTGTCCTGTATCCACCGTCTGTACATGGATTTGGCCAAACCCTTTCAGTTTCTCAACAATTCATTTTGCTGTCACATAGTTTCTCTTTTGTCCAGGCAGTTTCTGCTTCCTGAGTAAAATACATATGCAGGTGGGCTTCTCCGAATGCACTTCAGGTCTATTTTGGTGCTGCTTCTTCACTGATTGGGAGGAATGTCAGCAAGAGATAAATCAAAGAGCTGTCACCTTCTTCTGCAGCACATTGCAGGGGATATTAACTCACCTCCAAACAAGACAGACGTGGCCTTTCTCCCTCTGGGTAAAATCTCCCACTGTCACAGGCTGGGCTGGAGGGTGATACAGGAGCTTCAATGGTCTGCGTAACCTTGGCTCTGGAAGGTGGGGTTAGTGGAAGGAAATAGGCAGGGGACACCTCCTCTCTGTCTGGAATCCTCTCCTACCCTTCTCCCACCCTCTTCCCTTTTTACTAGACTTGCTCGTTCTCATCCTCCAGGTCTCAGCTTCCATATCACCTTCTCCGAGAAGCCCTCCCTGATCACTTCTGATGTTCCCCATCATTCACTCTATTGGTTTCCTCCACAGAACAAACATCACAATTTGAAATGATGTGCATTCTTATTTCTTCTGGGGTGGCCAGCTCCAGGGGGCTTATAAGACCTCATGCATCTTATTTATCAGTGTTGACCCAGCAGTGATCCTGTGTCTGGCCCATGTAGATGCTCAGTACATATTGTTGGTACTCTTGTTGTTGAGACTTGAGGGGAAATAACTTGAGAGATCATGCCTCTTCTCCCTGCCTGCATATAAGAACTGAATGAGAAGATGCAGGAGCTAGGCAGGTGCAGGTCCAAATGCTGATTTTGTTCTGAAAACACTAGGAGGAGACTGTGGCTTGGATCTATGGCCAGATGGGCACTTCAGGTCCCTCTCCTTCTCTTGAACTAGCCCATCCAGTCTGAGTTGCAGGCTTTGAGAAGTGCAAAAGTGAGGGTGGAGGTGACAGAGGGAAAAAGAAGGAAAGGGGGAGAGAGGGGAGGAAGTGTGGGTCAAGAGTGTGGAGAGACAGCATCTTCTAGGATACTGAGGATCTGGGAAATGGTGGTCTCCCCACCTCTGGCTCTCTCCTATCAACCTTGATCAAAGGGCAAACACATGATTGTGATTCAGGAACTTTCAATTCAGAAATTCTTTTTTTTCTTTTCCATTATGTTTTATTATAGGATATTGAATATAGTCCCATGTGCTATATAGTAGGACTTTGTTGTTTATCCATCCTATAATAGTTTGCATCTACTAAGCCCAAACTCCCAGCCTGTGTATGAGGGCATCACCACATTTGTTCAGCAAATATCTGCTGAGAGTCAGGTACCGGCTAAGCTCTGTGAGATTCCAAAGATGCTTTAGGCTTGAGCCAGGCCTTGAGGATCACCTTTCATTCATTTCATTCATTCCACAAGCTGAGCATCTCCTCTTTGCCCAGGACTGTACCCAGAACTGGAGTTGTCAGGACAAATGCTGTTCCTGTACTCATGAGCATATTTTCTAGCAAGTGAGATAGGGTGGTGGTGGTGGTTAGTTGCTAAGTTATGTCAGACTTTTGTGACATCATGGACTGTAGCTCACCAGACTCCTCTGCCCATGGGATTTACCAAGCAATAATATTGGAGTGGGTTGCCATTTCCTTCTCCAGACAATCTTCCTGACCCAGGGATTGAATCCAGGTATCCAACGATTGCAGGCAGTCTCCTCTGTTGCAGGCAGACTCTTTACTGACTGAGCCACCAGGGAAGCCCTAAGTGAGACAAACTATCAAACAAATCAAAATTAAAGTGTTCGAAAGATGCAAGAAAGAACCCAAGCAGGGAGGAGATAAAGAACTCGTAAGGCAGAGGGCATGATGGGAGGGGACAGGAGGCTCTACTTGGGTCCATCTCTCTGAGTAAGTGCTCCTCAAGCTGATTGATGAGAAACCAGCCCTCTCAACACCTGGGGAGAGCAGTCCAGGCTGGGGGAAGAGCTTGTATAGAAACCCTGGGGCAGGAAAGAGCAGGCATATTCCAAGACCTGGTAGAAAGTGGCAGGGGCAGCTCCTGGCAAGAGGGAGGCGAGCTGGAGAGACAGCAGACTCACCAGCCTTCAGAGGCCATGGGACAGGGTTCAGATTTGCTGTAAGACTAATGGGAAAGCTTTGAAAAGTTTTGAGGTTTCTAAGAAGAAAGCAATGTGATCCAATTATTAAAATGGCTCTGGCGCCTGGGTGGAAGATGGATTCAGGGGGAGCACAGTTAGTCTCTTCTGGAAGGCCAAGAGATGATGTTGGCACAGGTTAGGATGGGGGATGTTCTGGCTGTGGTTGTGTAGCACACTGAAACTCAGTTGTAAAATCAACCACCATTTTCTTGGTGCTCATGGTTCAGGAATTCAGGTGAGTGGTCAGGAAACACTATCTCTGCTTCCCCAGGTCTCATCTGGGGAGCTTTGACCAACTTAGCTGGGCCCATGTGTGTGGTCTGGTATCTCCATGAGCTGTCCATGGTGCTGGAATGTCTAGGTGGCTCCTTGTTTTCCCTGTCTGGATCCTTGGTTCTCCTGACCTCTTCTCTTTCCATGTGACATCCCCCTCATGACTGGGCTTCCCACCACTTGGTGGTCTCAGGGGAGTTGAACTTCCATATGATGATAGCTTCAAAGTGGCAAGAAGCAGAGTCTGCCAGACCAATTAAGTTCCTCTCTGGGAACTAGCCCAGCAGGACCTCCCTACAGTCTGCTCCTCACAGTTCTCCTAAGATCCCTCACGTTCAGAACAGACCCCACCCATTGATGGAGGCGTGACAAAATCACATTGCAGAAGGCTATATAGGGTGAGAGATGTCATTGCAGCCATTATCAAAAACTCCATTCAGCTACACAGAAAACGGACAAGAGAGATGTGGATATATCCCAAGTACTTTTATTTTAGGAGATAAACTCGTCAGGTTTTCCTGGTGGCTCAGATGATAAAGAATCTGCCAGCAATACAGGAGACCTGGGTTCGATCCCTAGGTCAGGAAGATCTGAAGAAGGGGATGGCAATCCACTCTAGTATTCTTGCCTGGAGAATTCCATGGACAGAGTATCCTGGTGGGATACAGTCTATGAGGTCACAAAGAGTTGGACACAACTGAGCGACTAATACTTTCACTAAACTCAATATATTACTGTAGTGAAAGAAAGAAGAGCTAGAGATTTGAACTCCACTGTTTGGAAACAATGAACCTAGATAGAGACAATTCTCCATAAAATACAGATATATATATTTTTAAGTTCAGAGAAGGGAGAAGTAATTTGCATCTTGGGGGTAGGACAATCACATTTGGTTGCACAATTATAAGGGATGACATTCAGAGTCACAGACAACACACCCTGTGGAGAAGGATCCAGAAAACTTCATAGAGGAGATGGCATTTGAGAGATAGGATTCTGACAGGTGGAAGAGGTTGGTAAATGGCTTTCCAAGTAAAAGGAAGGATGAAAGGGAACACTTTGGAAGTGTGAGTGCTTGGGTGGATCAGTGTGAGCACTCCAGTTTGAAGTGTAGTAAAGGGAAGGACAATAATATGGGATAAGGCTCAAAAAAGAGCCTGGAGAAGATCTCAGGAGGCCTTGAAAGCCAAGCTCCAACTGTACTTTATTCTCTAAGCCAGGGATCAACAAACTGAGATTACATTTCTAAAGAGTTGTAAAGCATCTGTTAAAAAATAAAATAAAAATAATAAAAAAAAAAATATAAAGAGTTGTAAAGCAAAGAAGCAAAAATAAGAAAGTTGGGACTTCCCTGGTGGTCCATTGGTTAAGAATCCACCTGCCAATGCAGGGGACCTGGGTTCAATTGGCCACTGGTCTTGGAAGAGTCCACATGCAGCAGAGCAACTAAGCCCAGGTGCCACTACAACTGAAGCCTGCATGCCTGGAGCCCATGCTCTGCAACAAGAGAAGCCATTGCAATGAGAAGCCAGGACACTGCAACAAAGAGTAGCCCCAACTCGCTGCAACTAGAGAAAGCCTATGTGCATCAGCGAAGACCCAGCATAGCCAAAAACAAAAATAAATCAATAAAATTAAAAAGTTTTTAAAAAGAAAAAAACTTGTACAACAGAGGCAGCATGTACATGTCTCAAAAAGCCTAAAATGTTGGCTGCCTGCCTCTTTACAGAAAGAGTCTTGGGAGGTTCTTGTGTGTTTCTCTCTGCTTGACAAAGGGTGACTTGGGGACAGGAGGTTGGGAGATGGAACACAGGAGGGAGAGGAGCCAGGAGATCAGGTAAGAGGTGGCCCTGGTCAGCCAGGTGTATAGAGGGGGAGCTTGTGCTAGGGAGGCAGTCAGTTCATGAATGAGCCCCACCAGGACTGTTCGTGGCTGATACTGCTGATTTCTTCAATATCAGGGAGCAGAGGATGATGAACAAATCTGCCAGGAGACAAGGGATGCACTGGGTGTCCATTCCAGAACACCCCACAAAGTTGGACTTCTTCATGGTCCACTTGCCTCAGGTTCTATTTGAAGACTTTTTCTATTTTTTTATCATTTACTAAAACTAGATACAGTTGAAAATCATTGGTAGAGATGAATGGTCCTCCTTTTGATCCCCAAAAGCCCAAGGAATTGTTTTAACCAATAACTCACTGTTACAGATGAATTATGTCTTCCTGTCCATCCCACCCAGAGTTTTAACTTCTGAATGGTTGCAGTTGTTGATGGTAGGTCATCGTGATGTAATGGGAAAGACATGGCCATGGACATGTGTGTCTCCCTAGGTACATGGCTTCCCACCTGAGGATCAATGTCCCCATGGGGGAAACACAGTAATATCTATGTCACAGATAATATGACCCATCTGTCACAGAGCTTTGAAAAATGTATGGAAAGTTCCTTGGGACTTCCCTGGTTGTCCAGTGGCTAAGACTCTGTGCTCCCAGTACAAGGGGCCTGGGTTTGATCCCTGGGTCAGGGAACTAGATCCCACATGCCTCAGCTAAAAGCCCACATTCAGCAACTAAAATCCAGTGCAGTCAAATAAATAAAAAAGAAAGTACCTTGCACGTGGTAGAAACTCAAAAGGTAATTATTATCATTATTCTTTTCATTCTCTTGACCCAGGGCCAGGACATGTCTTTGTAGCCATTTTACTTGAAGCATCCCAGGGTCAGAAGGGATCTAAGTGATGTGAACTCCTAGTCCTTGACTTCCCCTTCTTCTCTCCTTGATAAGAGTGGTTTCTAACAACTGGAACGGGGCCCAGAGCGAACGGATGTAACTTTGCAAAGTGCCACCAGTGATGCTCCAGCAGGAACCCTGCCTCATCACCAGCCATCACTGGTCAAACCCCGTAGGAAATCCAACGGGCAAGGCCACATGTGGAGCAAAATACCAATGATTAGAAATACTTATTAGGTTAGTCCAAAGCAATTGTGGTTTTGCATTGCTGAACTTTGCTGTTTGATATTGGAATATATTCTAAAATAGATGTGGTTGCTATACATCATTTTAATGCACTTTCTCTCTCTCTCTCTCTTTTTTTTTTTTTTTTGCTAGTTACGTATTCCTTGCAGTTTATTTTATATTAAGGAAATGATATTAGACAAAAAGTAAATTCCAGCGATTTTCTTATTCAGGTTCAAAATAGGTTGTAAAGCAGCCAAGACAACTCACAACATCAACAACAAATTTGGCCCAAGAACTTCTAATGAACATACAGTGCAATAGTGGTTCAAGAAGTTTTGCAAAGGAGAGGAGTGCTTTGAGAGATGAGGAGCACAGTGACTGGCCATCAGAAGTTGGCAATGACCAATTGACCAACTACAGAAGAAGTTGTCAAAGAACTCAACATTGACCATTCTACAGTCATTCAGCATTTGAAGCAAATTGAAAAGATTAAAAAGCTTGATAAGTGGGTGTTTCATGAGCTGATAGGAAAGAAAAATAGTCATTGTGAAGTGTTGTCTTCTCTAATTCTATGTCACAACAATGAACCATTTCTTGATCAGATTTTGCTGTTCAATGAAAACTGAATTTTACATGACAACTGGGGATGACCAGCTCAGTGGATGGTCCAAGAGGAAGCTCCAAAGCATTTCTGAAAGCCAAACTTGTACCAAAATAAAGATCATGGTCACTGTTTGGTGATGTGCTGCCCATCTGATCCACTACAGCTTTCTGAATCCTGATGAAACCATTACATCTGAGAAGTATGCTCAAGCACATCAATGAGATGCACTGAAAACTGCAATGCCTGTAGGCTCCATTGCTTAACAGAAAGAGCCCAGTTCTCCATTACATTGGCAGACCACACTTTGCACAACCAATGCTTTAAAAGTTGAATGAATTGGGCTACAATGTTTTGCCTCATCCACCATATTTACCTGACCTCTCACCAACCAACCACCATTTCTTCAAGCATCTCAACAACTTTTTGCAGGGAAAATGCCTCCACAACCAGCAGGAGGCAGAAAATGCTTTCCAAGGGGTCATCGAATCCCAAGGCATGGATTTTATTCTACAGGAATAAACAAACTTGTTTTTCATTGGCAAAAATGTGTTGATAGCAATGGTTCCTATTTTGATTAATAAAGATGTGTTTGAGCCTAATTATAATGATTTAAAATTCACAGTCTGAAATCACAAACACTTTTTCTACAATCATTCAAAGCCATCATTTTCTACCTGCTGGCTCTGAGCATCCCACAGTTATACTCATTTTGCTTCTATCTCAATGTTTCCTCCCAGTATTCTTTTCTCCATGAAACAACAGAAGTTCTTTCTGCCTTCACTGTCTGCTCTTTTTATGTTTTTACAAAGGTGAATGTCTTCCTCTTCTTTCTACAGAGCTCAGCTTGCAAAGGTACATGCTGACCAGCATCTGGGGCTGACGGCAGTTGGGGGTGGGGGTGGGGCTTCCAATGGCTAGATTTGTGTAAAGATGAAGAATGGCAGTCTTCAGTGAGGCAGATGGAGGGCAAGGAGACAGAAGCAATCAGTCCTTAGTTCAGTTCAGTTGCTCAGTCGTGTCCAACTCTGCGACGCCATGGACTGCAGCATGCCAAGGCTTCCCTGTCCATCACCAATTTCCGGAGCCTACTCAAACTCATACTCATCAAGTTGGTGATGCCATCCAACCATCTCACACTCTGTCATCCATTTCTACTCCCACCTTCAATCTTACCCAGCATCAGGGTTTTTTTCAATGAGTCAGTTCTTCACATCAGGTGGCCAAAGTATTGGAGTTTCAGCTTCGGCATCAGTCCTTGCAATTAACATTCAGGATTTATTTCTTTTAGGATTGACTGGTTAAATCTCCTTGCAGTCCAAGGGACTCTCAAGAGTCTTCTCCAACACCACAGCTCAAAAGCATCAATTCTTCAGCGCTCAGTTTTCTTTATAGTCCAACTCTCACATCCATACATTACTACTGGAAAACCATAGCTTTGACTAGATGGATCTTTGTTGGCAAAGTAATGTCTCTACTTTTTAATGAGATGTCTAGGTTGGTCACAGCTTTTCTTCCAAGGAGCAAGGGTCTTTTAATTTCATGGCTGCAGTCACCATCTGCAGTGATTTTGGAGCCAAAGAAAATAAAGTCTGTCACTGTTTCCATTGTTTCCCCATCTATTTGCCATGAAGTGATGGGACTGGATGCCATGATCTTAGTTTTCTGAATGTTGAGTATTAAGCCAACTTTTTCACACTCTTCTTCCACTTTCATCAAGACGCTCTTTAGTTCTTTGCTTTCTGCCATAAGGGTGGTGTCATCTGCATATTGAGGTTATTGACATTTCTCTCAGCAATCTTGACTCCAGCTTGTGTTTCATCCAATCAGGCATTTTGCATGATGTAATCTGCATATAAGTTAAATAAGCAGGGTGACAATATACAGCCTTGATGTACTCCTTTCCCTATTTGAAACCAGTCTGTTGTTCCATGACCGGTACTAACTGTTGCTTCTTGACCTGCATACAGATTTCTCAGGAGGCAAGTAAGGTGGTCTGCTATTCCCATCTCTTTAAGAATTTTCCACACTTTGTTGTGATCCATACAGTCAAAGACTTTGGCATAAGTCAATAAAGCAGAAATAGATGTTTTTCTGGAACTCTCTTGATTTTTTGATGATCCAACAGATATTGGCAATTTGATCTCTGGATCCTCTGCCTTTTCTAAATTCAGCTTGAACATCTGGAAGTTCATGGTTCACATACTGTTGAGGCCTGGCTTGGAGAATTTTGAGCATTACTTTGCTAGTGTGTGAGATGAGTGCAATTGTGCAGTAGTTCGAGCATTCTTTGGCATTGCCTTCCTTAGGGATTGAAATGAAAACTGATCTTTTCCAGTCCTGTGGCCACTGCTGAGTTTTCCAAATTTGCTGGCATATTAAATGAAGCACTTTAATAGCATCATCTTTTAGGATTTGAAATAGCTCAGCTGGAATTCCGTCACTTCCACTAGCTTTGTTCGTCATGATGCTTCCTAAGGCCCACTGACTTCACATTCCAGGATGTCTGGCTCTAGGTGAGTGATCACACCATCATGGTTATCTGGGTCATGAAGATCTTTTTTGTACAGTTATTCTGTGTATTCTTGTCACCTCTTCTTAATATCTTCTGCTTCTGTTAGGTCCATACCATTTCTGTCCTTTATTGTGCCCATCTTTCTATGAAATGTTCTCTTGGTGTCTCTAATTTTCTTGAAGAGATCTCTAGTCTTTCCCATTCTATTGTTTTCCTCTATTTATTTGCACTGATCACTGAGGAAGGCTTTCTTATTCTCCTTGCTATTCTTTGGAACTCTGCATTCAAATGAATAATATCTTCCTTTTTTCATTGCCTTTTACTTCTCTTCTTTTCTCAGCTATTTGTAAGGCTTCATCAGACAACCATTTTGCCTTTTTACATTTCCTTTTCTTGGGGATGGTCTTGATCATTGCCTCCTGTACAATGCCAGGCACCTCTGTCCATAGTTCTTCAGGGACTCTGTCTATCAGATCTAATGCCTTGAATCTATTTATCACTTCCACTGTATAATCATAAGGGATTTGATTTAGACCATACCTGAATAGTTTAGTGGTTTTCCCTACTTTCTTCAATTTAAGTTTGAATTTTGCAATAAGGAGTTCATGATCTGAGCCACAGTCAGCTCCCAGTCTTGTTTTTGCTAGCTCTATAGAGCTTCTCCATCTTCGGCCACAAAGAACGTAATCAATCTGATTTCAGTTTTGACCATCTGGTGATGTTCATATGTAGAGTTTTCTCTTGTGTTGTTGGAAGAGGGTGTTTGCTATGACCAGTGCATCCTCTTGGTAAAACTGTTAGCCTTTGCCCTGCTTCATTTTGTACTCCAAGGCTAAATTTGCCTGTTACTCTAAGTATCTCTTGACTTCCTACTTTTGCATTCTAGTCCCCTATAATTAAAAGGACATCTTTTTGGGTATTAGTTCTAGAAGGTCTTGTAGGTCTTCATAGAACCATTCAACTTCATCTTCTTTGGCATTACTGGTCAGGGCATATACTTGAATTACTGTGATATTGAATGGTTTGCCTTGGAAATGAACACATCATTCTGTCATTTTTGAGATTGCATGCAAGTACTGCATTTTGGACTCTTTTGTTGACTGTGATGGCTACTCCATTTCTTCTAAGGCATTCTTGCCCACAGTAGTAGATATAATGGTCATCTGAGTTAAATTCACCCATTCTAGTTATATATCAGTTATATAGAACTGTCCAGTGGCAGAGCCAGCCCCATGCCAACTGCTGACCCTGCAGATCAGCCCTGGAGGCCCCAGGTAGCAGGTCTGCTCACTTTTTCTGAGGCAGTCTCCACAGACTCTGTAGCCAGAGAGGGTAGGAGGGGGTCTGGCCTCCTCTGCTCAGTGGAGCTGGGTGTGTGACCTCTCTGAGCATAATTGTCTATCCTGCCACCTCCATCCTGGCCTTTACTCTAATCCTCTCAGTTTGCCTAGACAGGGCAAGAAGGAGACATAGGGTTGAACAGAGGTGAATTCAAGCCCACTGCTGGCTGTGCAGCTTTGCAGAAGCCCTTTAACCTCCCTGAGCTGATCTTCACACGTCAAATGAGCTTAATGATCCCTCTTTCATTGGAATGTTGTGAGGATTAAATGAGGTATGTGTAGTTATTTTTTGAAATTAATGTTCCATACAGTCACCCAAACCATTAACTGTCCAATACTGAACCACTGGTCATTCCAGGGGAAAGGCAGGGTTAGGATTCTTGAGCCTCGGGTCACATTTTTGTTAATCAATCCCTATATAACCTTGTTTTATGTATGCTTTTGCCTAAAGACACTGTATTGGTTACGTATTGTTGATTCATTAACATGGGATTCATGGCCTCCAGAACTATTTCTCATGCTTGAGCAAAGCTAGTCAGACACTTGTAATTTCCCTGTCAGGCACTTCACAGTCTTTTCGTGCTTATGAGCACCAGACAGATTTCAGAACCACACTATTTGAACAACAAAATCACCATTTTTAAATGGCCACTTTAAACAACACAATCACAAACACAATGTACAAAAATGCAAAAAAAAAAAAAAGTGGCACTAAGAGACCATGCAAACTTTGTATGCACCATAGAAGCACAGGGTGTCATCTTGTTTGACCACAGCTGGGAACACAAACGTCTGACAACTCGAAGTTTGCTCCACTCTGTGCAAGGCATGTCTGTGAATGACAGCAAAAACATGGATGTTAGGGTTACAAATACATTTTAGCATGTAGGTGAATTAGAAAATACAGAAGCTTTCTGAACACTTGCATTCCCTGGTCAGTCCCAGTCCCAAGTCACATCTGAGACTGAGGCTGGTGGGAGAGGTGGGGGGATTTTCCAGATATACAGATACGTAAACCTATATAGATGTCATATGTATATATATATAAACTTATATAGACGTCCAGGTACCTCTCAATATCCATTGTCCTTTTTCCTTTACTAAAAATAAAGCATTTTATCTGGAATGACCAAATGATTTTTTTTTCCTTTAAAGTAGTATAGCCTGGTGACCATCTTCAAACCACTAAGAAATAAGCAGAAGTGTTGTGTGGAACTTCTGGAAAACCTCTTTAAGAGGAAGTGGAGTGACCATCCCCTCTGTTCCCCCCTTCTTGTTGGCTAGGATGCTGGAGTGATGGCTGGACCTCAAGCAGACATCTTGAACCATGAAGTGGAAGCCAAGTGCTATGGATCACAGAACCATAATAAGAAGGAGCCTGGGTTCCTGGAATTGTGGAGTAGCTGATCTCTTGTTCAAGCCACTGTTATCTGGCTGTTGTTGTTTGCTTATCTATAATATATAGCCAAACCCAATCCTAAGTGATACAAGAGGGTTCTAATTTTGGTTTGCCGTTAACCAGTTCTATATCTTTACTGTGGTCATTTCACCTCCTCTTTGTTCCTCAATATTCACATCAGCAAATTGGCAGGGGAATATATTTGTAGAAATTAAACTATATTCATATTCTAAAATTCTCTGATTCTAATTAGTCTGAAATATAAGCCTTCCATAGAATGCATTCATAGGGTCATTTTCCTAAAGTAGGCAGAAGGCAAGATGTGGTTGTCTTGGAGATGCCTCTTCAATGCTACCCTGTCAATGTGCCACAGAGAAGGCACTCAATGCATTTGTCCTGAAAAAAATGACCAAAGGAACCCATGCCAAGAGGGAGTGCCAGCTTGCAGTCAGAAAGTCCAATCCATCAGAATGATGGCAGGCTTGTCCTGGCTAAAGGAAGCCAGTCTCAGAAACCAGAGATAGAAAAGGGCAAGTGTTGAAGCAAAGGTTTCTTAAGCAAGAAAACCAGATATGGCTCCAACTGTACCACAGATAGAGATGTCCAAGTAGTCTGGGGTACCTGGGAAAAAATGGACCTTAAAAGCATAACCCAGCCAATTCCCCTACTTCCACAACAGATAAGATTTCCAGTCAGGAGAGGTATGTGGTCCTCAAAAAATAGAGTTTCATATCAAGATAAGGGCTTCTTTGCCCAGACCTAGGTCTGGGAGCTGCCATTACCAATGGATGCCCTCTCTGCTTTGGAAATTCCAGCTACATCTTTTTATAAACAATTTTCATCCAACACTTGGTGAACTCTTTTCAGAGAGGTAAGCTGTCTACCAGAGAAGGCAATGGCACCCCACTCCAGTACTCTTGCCTGGAAAATACGATGGGCAGAGGAGCCTGGTAGGCTGCAGTCCATGGGGTCGCGAAGAGTCGGACATGACTGAGCAATTTCACTTTCACTTTTCACTTTCATGCATTGGAGAAGGAAATGGCAACCCACTCCAGTGTTCTTGCCTGGAGAGTCCCAGGGACGGGGGAGCCTGGTGGGCTGCCATCTATGGGGTCGCACAAAGTTGGACACGACTGAAGTGACTTAGCAGCAGCAACAAGCTGTCTACCTTCTACTATTTCCATATAGATCTGTGAAAACTTCAGAAATCTGAAAAAAAGATTTGAGATCTGCCAAGGAGATACAAAAGTGTTCCCTGTTTTGGTTTGTTTCCCTCTTTTTCTTTTCTTGCTTTTTTTTTTTTTTTTCCAGCCATATTTCATTTCTTTTCTAGCGCAAGGGCTATATCCTGCTGCTTCTCTGCCCCCAAGTCCTACCCACCCACTGCACTCTTTATATTCTTCATCCAGGATCCCAGCAGAAGGGAGAACAGTGTGTGTGTGTTGTCTGTGTGTGTGCCTGTGTCTGTGTGTGTGCTCAGTTGCTCAGTCATACCTGACTCTTTGTGGCCCCATGGACTATAGCCCACCAGGCTCCTCTGTCTGTGGAATTTTCCAGGCACGAATACTATAGTGGATTGCCATTTTCCTACTCCAAGAGATTTTCCCAACCCAGGGATGGAAACTGTCTCTTGCATCTCCTGCATTGGCAGGCATATCTTCACCACTAACATCACCTGGGGTGGGGGGAGGGGCTGGTGACAAACTGACCCTTGGATTTCTATTGATCCTCTGTATTCTGCAGCACTGATGCTGAATTCTCTTTTCAGAACCCATGTTCTCAGGGTGATCAGAGTGCCAGCCAGTCCTCCAGCAGGGCCTGCCTTCTCGGAGATCACTCAACATCGCAGAGGCTACCCAGAATCTCGGGGTCTCAGAAGTTCTTTCACCACAATTTAAGAACTAAGAGAGACATATTTCTCAGACTCAGAGGCAGTAGCCACACAGGAAGAAACCCCAGGCAGCTAGAACACAGAGGAGAGGTTACTGGAAAAAGATGTGCCGTGTCCTGAATCCCAGAAGGAAAGAATGGAGTTAGTCATATAGTAGCTCCCAGGGGACCTGGTGTTTGTTTGCATGCTGAAGACGCTGAGGTCCTGAGGCACTGAGCGACCTGCTTAAGATCAAAGGACATTCAGGACAACTCAGCAATAAATGAAAAGAATGATGTGCTGATACCTGCAACAGCATGGACGAATCTCAAAATAGTTGTGCAGAGTGAAAGAAGCCAAGCCAAAGAGAACTCCTACTCTATAGTTCCATTGATAAAACCTTTAGAAAATGAAAATTAATCTCTAGTGACAAGCAGATCAATGATTGCCTAGGGAGAGGGAAGGGAGGGGAGAGGGATGGCAAAGGGGATGAGGAAACCTTTAGGTCAAAGGTCATGTTCATGATTTCATGGGGATACATTGATAGATAGATGATACATAAACACACAGATAATGACAGACACATAGATGACTGGGGGATAGAAAGGTAGAAAGATAAATAGATAAAAACTTATGAAATAATATCTTTTAAATATTATATACAATTTATTGTATGTCAATTATATCTCACTTCATTTCAGTTGCTGAGTCATGTCCGACACTTTGCGACCTCATGGACTGCAGCACGCTAAGCTTCCCTGTCCATCACCAACTTCCGGAGTTTGCTCAAACTCATGTCCATCAAGTCGCTGATGCCATCCAACCATCTCATCCTCTGTCACCCCCTTCTCCTCCTGCCTTCAATCCTTCCCAGCAGCTGGGTCTTTTTGAAGGAGTCAGTTCTTCACCTCAGGTGGCCAAAGTATTGGAATTTCAGCTTCAGCATCAGTCCTTCCAATGAACATTCAGGATTGATTTCCTTTAGGATGGACTGGTTGAATCTCCTTGCAGTCCAAGGGACTCTTGAGAGTCTTCTCCAACACCACAGTTCAAAAGCATCAATTCTTCAGTGCTCAGCTTTCTTCACAATCCAACTCTCACATCCATACATGACCACTGGAAAAACCATAGCCTTAACTAGATGGGCATTTGTTGGCAAAGTAATGTCTCTGCTTTTTAATATGCTGGCTAGTTTGGTCATAGCTTTTCTTCCAAGGAGCAAATGCCTTTTAATTTCATGGCTGCAGTCACCACCTGCAGTGATTTTGGAGCCCAAGAAAATAAAGTCTGTCACTGTTTCCATTGTTTCCCCATCTATTTGCCATGAAGTGATGGGACCAGATGCCATGATTTTAGTTTTTTGAATGCTGAGTTTTAAGCCAGCCTTTTTACTCTCCTCTTTCACTTTTGTCAAGAGGCTCTTCAGTTCTCTTCACGTTCTGCCATAAAGGTGGCATAGTCAACAAAAGCATCCAAAATGCAGTACTTGGGTGCAATCTCAAAAATGACAGAATGATCTCTGTTCGTTTCCAAGGCAAACCATTCAATATCACAGTAATCCAAGTCTATGCCCCAACCAGTAACACTGAAGAAGCTGAAGTTGAACAGTTCTATGAAGACCTACAAGACATTCTAGAACTAATACCCAAAAAAGATGTCCTTTTTATTATAGGGGACTGGAATGCAAAAGTAGGAAGTCAAGAGATACCTAGAGTAACAGGCAAATTTGGCCCTGGAGTACAAAACGAAGCAGGGCAAAAGCTAACAGAGTTTTGCCAAGAGGATGCGCTGGTCATAGCAAACACCGTCTTCCAACAACACAAGAGAAAACTCTACATATGAACATCACCAGATGGTCAAAACTGAAATCAGATTGATTACATTCTTTCCAGCTGAAGATGGAGAAGTTCCATAGAGCCAGCAAAAACAAGACTGGGAGCTGACTGTGGCTCAGATCATGAACTCCTTGTTGCCAAATTCAGACTTAAACTGAGGAAAGTAGAGAAAACCACTAGACTATTCAGGTATGACCTAAATCAAATCCAGTGGAAGTGACAAATAGATTCAAGGAATTAGATCTGATAGAGTGCCTGAAGGACTATGGACAGGGCTTCATGACATTGTACAGGAGGCAGTAATCAAGACCATCCCCAAGAAAAAGAAATGCAAAAAGGCAAAATGGTTGTCTGAGGAGGCTTACAAATAGCTGAGAAAAGAAGAGAAGTGAAAGGCAAAGGAGAAAAGGAAAGATATATCTCTATAGAGTTGTTTAAAAAAAAAATCTTCCATCATCTACTCCCTCTGCCCCTCCACCACCAAGGCACATTCAAATAAGATACAGTCTCTCTTTTTATTTATTTATTTTTGGCTGCACTGGGTCTTCATTGCCGTGTGCAGGCTTTCTGTAGTCGTGGAGAGCAGGGGTTACTCTCGAGTTGAGGTGCAAGAGCTTCTCACTGCAATGATTTCTCTTGTTGGAGCATGGGCTTTAGGGCACGTGAGCTCAGTAGTTGTGGTTTGTTGGCTTAGTTGCTCAAAAGCATGTGGGACATTCCTGGACCAGGGATCAAACGCATGTCCCCTGCACTGCTAAGCAGGTTCTTAACCACTGGGCCCCTAAGGGAAGCCCAAGATACAATCTCCTGATATTTATTGGTTTTTGACTAGGATGAATTTCTCTTCCCAGGTCACTATATTTTAAGGTGCTCTGAAGAATAGCAAATTTTCATAAATGTAGCAGCTTAAAACAGTACCTAGTTACTATCTCCCAGTCTCTGTGGGTGGGGAGACTGGGCATGGGTTAGCTGGATCCCCCGCTCAAGGTCCCATGAGGCTATAGTTGAGGTGTCCACTGGGGTTGGGATCTCATCTGAGGTTCGAAGTCCTATTCCAAGCTCACGTGGCAAGATTCATTTCTCTACAGACCAAGTGCTCATGACAACTTGCTCCTTCCAGGCAAGCAGGAGAGAGCCTCTCTCCTCAACATCCTCCTAGCCCACCCAGGATAATCTCCCTTTTGATGAACACATGGTCAACAGCTGCAAAATCCCTTTACCCTTTGGCCTTATAATGTAACCCAATCTCATATATGCAATCTCATTTCTCAGTCCCACCCACACACTCAAGAGGTAGGGGTGATATAGGGTTTGCACACACCAAGGGGTGGGAACCCTGAGGACTAGAATCTAGGTGGAAATCTACACTCTCAGGATTCTGCCTACTGCTGTCCTATGTACGCAAGTAAACAAGTAAATAAGATGCACTTCAAAGAGAAGGGCAAAGCAACCTGGAGTCATAGGGGTGACACCTTCAACCTCTTGCTTGTTTTTGCTACCTTCTTGGCTAAGAGTTCTAAAGAGGTTATTGTATTAAAGGACCTCCCATCATTTGTGGACCCCAGGCCATTCAGCTGGCTTGTAGTGGACCCTAGGGACCCCTATTCAGACAGGAAATAGGAGGATGTGGGGAGCAGATTGAAGCTGAAATAACACTGGAGACTGAGATCACATTTCTGGAGGATGTGGGGAGCAGATTGAAGCTGAAATAACACTGGAGACTGAGATCACATTTCTGGGGAGCAATGAATGTAAATGTCAGATTTTGAGCAGCCAGAGTGTGACTTAAGTTCACAAATAAGGAGTCTTGAGTTTGGAGCCAGGGGAATAAGACCAAGAAGCTCAGTTTGGGCTCAAAAATGGTGATCATGGGTAAGAAAATGTTGGGTAGGAGGCTGCATAATGACCCCTATAACTTATTAACTAGATCTGCATTTTTTTTCAGTTTAAGCAAAATTCACTTAACATAAAATTAATCACTAAAAGTTAATTCAGTGGCATTGGGCTGTCCCTGATGGTCCAGTGGTTTGGACCTTACCTTCCAATGCAGAGGGTACAGGTTCAATTCCTGGTCAGGGAATTAAGATACCACATTCCTCTCGGCCAAAAGACCAAAACACAGAACAGAAACAATGCTGTAACGAATTCAATAAAGATTTAACTTTAAGTGAATTCAGTGGCATTTAGTACCTTCACAGTGTGGGCAATCATCTAATCCCCCAAAATTCCATCACCCCTAAAGGAAACCCCATATCCATTCTTGAGCTGCTCTTATATCCTGGGTGGAGGTTGGTGTTGCTTGAAAGTGAAAGTATATTAATCACTCAGTCATGTCCAACTCTTTGTGATCCCATGGATTGTAGCCTGCCAGGCTCCTCTGTCCATGGACTTCTCCAGGCAAGAATACTGGAATGGGTTGCCATTCCCTTCTCCAGGCAATCTTTCCAACCCGGGGATCAAACCTGGATCTCTCGCATTGCAGGCAGATTCTTTATGGTCTGAGCCACCAGGGTACTGTCCTAACTTGAAATAAGCCCAATTTAAGAGCCAGGACAGAGGCTCAGGAATGAGAGTCCACCCTTTGGTGATGGGGAAGGAACAGTTCCATATTATACCTTCAAACTGGATGCTGCATCTGGGGTTGGAAATAGCAGCTTCAATGACCTTTTGAGTTACTGATTTAAAAAAAAACATCTACCTGCCAAGGCCTATGGACTTGTGTAAACCCCTCATGGGAGAATCTAGATTGTACTTGACCATATTTATTCAAACTCAGAAAGGTAGGTTATGAAGAAAGAAAAGTGAAAGGGAAGGGACAGGACTTACAGTTGCACAAAGTTACATTCTTTGCTCAGCTTTCCCACCCCAAGATGGTTTGAAGCAGCATCCTTGTCACAGATCCAGGAAAATCTAGACTATGCCTAGGAAGACAGAAATGTCCTCATGAAAGTCACAACCACAGTGCCATTTACGCCTGTCTCTTTTGGTAAGTCTGAGAAAATTCTCTCCTTACAGAGAAAGTCCCTGGGCCCCACATATCAGAGTGCTTGGAAGACATTGGTTGGAACAGCTGGGCCGGGGATACAAAGCCAGTGCTGCTCACAGTGGGGATTGTCTAGCCTGCCACGGTCCAGACAGACACTGACCAAGAGCACCTATCAGCACTGCCACCTGTAGCAAGCTGCCTGTTCCCTTAGCACCCCCATTGCTAAGAGCACCTGCTCCCCTAGACTCTGCCCTGGATGGGGAAAGACTTTACAATACAAACATTAGTGCAAGTTCCTGTGCCAGATGCACACTGAGGCCAAACACACTGCAGCATCAGAGTGTGGAGCAGGGAAAGGTTTATTGCAGGGCCAGGCATGCATGCAGACAGGTGGCTCATGCCCCCAAACCGGGAACTCCCTGAAGGGTTTCAGCAAAGCACTTTTAAAAGCCAGATTGGAGAGGGGAGGGTTGCAGGGTACTTGATCAGATTGTGCACAATTCCTTGATTGTCTGATGGTGAGGTAACAGAGTGATGTCACAGGGGTTAACGTTATCAGTCCTCAGGCTCCAGGGGGCATGGGGCTGGGTGTTTGTGGTCATGAAGTAGTTAACACCTTCCATTTGCTGAAAGGTTTTTGCATTGGCAAAACAACCCAGGAAATGAACATCAAATAGTATTATCTAGGTACTTCATAGAGGAACTATAGCAGAGGATATGGGGGAAGGGCCTGTCCCTGGGAAAGCCCCATGGGGTCCTGCCTGGTTACACAGATATGACATTCAAGGAATTCCCAGGAACTGGCTTCATGGTCTCGTTTCTGTCTAATTGATGGGTGGTTAGGGAGCTCTTCCTCCTTCAGTTACCCTCTCATTATTTTCAGGCAGCTTTCTGTATATCGCCTAGATATTCAGCAAATGTTAGGATCCTTCTGCTTTGCAGCATGTTAGCTAGTGTCACATGTACTTGCTCAAGAACTTTCAATGACTCCCTACTGCATTACATAAAGAGCCCAGACTCCTCTGTCTGGCTTACAAGGACTCTATTGGGATGAAAGAGGGTTGCTAGTCATTCCCTAAGTGTTCTGAGGTTCCACATGCTTCTCCAATTCAAAGGCTTTTGGAACCTGCCACTGAGTTAGGACCTGATGGCAGTTCTGTGGCCGGATAGGTTTGGCTCTGAGTCTCTTCCCTTAGGGACAGTGACTTGCTTCCTCCTCATATATCCTTGCTCCTTCCACCTGCCCCTCCTACCCCAGGTCTTGAAGGAGCTTCTGCTTACAGCATGAGAACAGAGAGACTCAGAGGGGACCACCTACATCTAGAGACAGTGATTGAGAGGGGACACAGGTATGAAGGGTAGGGAGATAAAGCAACACTGATGCATCCCCAGAAAAAGAATTGAATGCAATTTTCCTTTCCTTTGTCAACCACAAATTGGCACTTGCCATTGATGCTTGTCATCTATGTCTATAAGGATTAAATCCTGTGCCGCTGTAGCTACTGACCTCCAACATCCCCTGAAGGAGTTCAGGGTGGAGAGTGGAAATGAGGCACTCTGTGCTCCAAGAAACTGGCAGGACAGATCTTTAGATAGTTAGATACTCTCAGGAGCTGACTTTATGAGCCCAATTCTTATATCTCCCCATATCTAGAAAAGCACTAATATCCTTCATGGCGATGATTGTTTTTCATGACTAGCAGAAGCTTCACGAGACCAATAGAAATTTTCTACAAAAAATGTGTGCTTGATTGTCTGTACTCCCCCTTTGCCAAAGTCACATATATACTGTTTTTCCCCCTAAATCTTTGGAGCAGTTTCTCAGAGCTATCTGAGATACTATTTCCCGGGCCGCAGTCCTCATATTGCCCCCAATAAAACTTAACTCGCAACTCTCACGTTGTGCTTTTTCTTAGGTTGATGCCTTCCCTTAAGATAATAAGGACAGTGATGATAACTTTAAGAAAAATAAGAGGCAGTGTATCAGTACACTTCTATGAAAATATAATTGGAAAATACAATGGAAATAGATTTTTTAAGGGCAAAGAGTATCGTGGGGAATTCAATCCATATGGTCTCCTTATCATAGTTTGACATTTAGCCATGACATTTCAAGATTCATAGAGTTGGGGGTATGATTTTGGTTCCCAGGACATGTTTGGCAGAGTCTGGAGGTATTTTTGGTCATCGCAGCTGGGGAGGGTGCTCCTGTAGTTACAGCAAAAAGAGGAATACTTTCCCCCCTTTTCTGAGAACAAAGAAGATAAAGAGAACAGTGAGCAGGCCTGAACATTCTTAGTTTTTTTTTTTTTTTTACTTTCAGTTCAGTTTCAGTTCAGTCGCTCAGTCGTGTCTGACTCTTTGTGACCCCATGAATTGCAGCACACCAGGCCACCCTGTCTATCACCACCTCCCAGAGTTTACCCAAACTCATGTCCATCGAGTCGGTGATTCCATCCAGCCATCTCATCCTCTGTCGTCCCCTTCTCCTCCTGCCCCCAGTCCCTCCCAACATCAAGGTCTTTTCCAATGAGTCAACTCTTCGCATGAGGTGGCCAAATATTGGAGTTTCAGCTTCAGCATCAGTCCTTCCAATGAACACCCAGGACTGATCTCCTTTAGGATGGACTGGTTGGATCTCCTTGCAGTCCAAGGGACTCTTGAGAGTCTTCTCCAACACCACAGTTCAAAAGCATCAATTCTTCAGTGCTCAGCTTTCTTCACAGTCCAACTCTCACATCCATACATGACCACTGGAAAAACCATAGCCTTGACTAGACAGACCTTTTTACTTTAACAGCTCCTAATTCTGCATGTCTGTAATTAAGTTTGCTTTTCTACCTTCTAACTCTGCAGGAGTTACAATTCACACGTTTTTCCTTTGACTTGACGCTAAAGACATCCCCTATCTGGTGTTTACCCTTACAACACCCTTCCCCTTGTAGTTACACATCAGAAAAAAGGCCGCAGAGCCACCTAACCGCAAGACTCAATTGCTGGGTTACTGATGCTGTCTTTGAAACAATGCAAGAGGAAGAAATCAAGATCCTATCACTTCAAGCTCTTGCCTTATGTAAGCACCTAGACTCCTCATGGCTGGGCTCAGTTCTTGAGGCATGAGCCTAGCATGTCCTCCTCTTCCCCAGGCGAGAATAAAAACCACCTTTCTATTTCCTCCGTATTTTTCATTCGGCTTTGCTGGGTAGAGGAATCCAAGATTTCATCAGGCAACACAGGCATCCTGTGTAGGGTACAGGAAAGCCTCCATAACAAAGAATGGCAGAGCCCAAATTTCAGTGGTACTGAGGCTAAGAAATTCTACCCAAGAACACAGCTTCCCTCTCACCTGATAACAGGATGTCCAGAGGTGTCTGTTAACTAAAAAGCACCCAACCTGGGCTTAATGAACCCGTTTCCAGGAATGGGACCTGATCCAGAATTTCAAAGCTTTTCACATGATAGGGTCAACATCTATCTTTTTCCTGGTGAGAGTTGGGAAGATCTAGTGGAAGGGAAGGGTCTTGTCCAGCACTGTTGCCACAAAAGATCTTGGCTTTCTCTGCTCACCAATGCTGAATAAAAAGTACGGAGACTGAGTTTGGAGGAAATATAAAGATGGGTTTAATCCTCAGATGGCTGAGAACATTAGGCTAGTGTCTCAACAACCTTGCCCCCTGCCTCTAAGGGAACTTAGAGACTTTATATTGTCTAGGTCATGTTGTCTTAGGGTAAATGATAAGGCTCAAAGTAGTGAAGGTATTGAGTTTTTCTTCTTTCCACATTATTTCAAAACAGTCATACTTCGTGTCAGGCAGTCTGATAATTGGGTCCCTTTGTCTCTGGGTTGTTGGCCTGTGGCCTTCTCTCTGAAATGCAAACAGCTATAAGGGGTGATTTGCTGCAAGAGAGTGCAGGAAAAGTAAATATAAGTACAGGATGTAATTAGCACAGAGTTAAAGGATAATAGATGCAGGATATAACTCATGCAGAGTTAGGGGGCAATAGGTGTAGGATGTAGTTTACAGAGTGTCAGGTTAACTTTGGGAAAAGCAAACCCAGTTACAAGCTACGGATTAGGAACAGTTAAAACTAGGAGTAATTAGCTCTCTCAGGCCCCTTTATGGTGGCTCAGTGGTAAAGAATCCACCTGCCAATACAGGAGACTCGAGTTTGATCCCTGGGTCAAGATGATCCCCTGGAGAAGGAAGTGGGTTGCCTGGGAAATCCCATGGACTGAGGAGCCTGGTGGGCTACAGTCCATGGGGTCACAAAAGAGTCAGATGTTACTCCGTGAAAGGTTGTTGTTGAGTCATGCGAAGACACTGGGATTCTTGGCCCCCAGAGGAGAAGAATTCAATCTGGGGCCAGAGACGAGGTTTGATCGCTCAGAGCTTTTGTGTAATAAAGTTTTATTAAAGTATAAAGGAGATAGAGAAAGCTTCTGACATAAGCATCAGAAGCGGGCAGAAAGAGTACCGGCTTGCTAGTGTTAACAATGAAGTTATATACTCTCCAATGAATCCAAAGAATGTCTGGAGGTTGTAAAGACCTCACCAGACCTACTCCCATAATTTACATTTTAAGATAACAGAATTAGCCAGAAGGTTTAATTCAAAGACTGTCCTCGGGCAGGATACATCCTTGTAAAGACCAGGTCTACTCCCATAATTTACATTTTAAGATAACAGAAGGTTTAATCCAGAGACTGTCCTTAATCCAGAGACTGTCCTCAGGCAGGATACATAATTGTTATATAATCCTAAGGAATGTAGAGAAAGAAGAAAAAGTTTGTTCTTTCTTCCTCCTTGAGAATTCCAGACCCCTCTCTCCTTG
The DNA here is from genome assembly GCF_029378745.1 of Bos indicus. Classification (NCBI taxonomy): domain Eukaryota; kingdom Metazoa; phylum Chordata; class Mammalia; order Artiodactyla; family Bovidae; genus Bos; species Bos indicus. The sequence continues at coordinate 54,982,286 of NC_091775.1, read as the reverse complement.
GGGACCCCTAGACTCCTTATCAACCTGCCTAGGAAATGACTCTCTCATCCGCAAATAAACAACAACAATGAGTAACTAGCTCTTCCAGACCCATTTATGTTTCTTCTCCAGCCTAGTGGCTGTTCTCTATTTTCTTGATTCTCTAGGAAAAGGAAAGAAAAAAACAAAACCTCATTCCTCTTTTTTCCTTTTCACTGAAAAGGCAGGATCCAGATTTCCTGCTTCCTAGCACAGGGCTATGGTGACCAACCCACAAATGTCAGGAATGGTCATGCCCTCCATCCCTCCACTCTCAGAAACAGGCATGTGGAGGGTGACAGTGCAGGAGAGACCTTCCGGCCATTTAGGACAAAGTCTGGTCAGGGGAGGGCCACTGCTTGATAAAGCAACTTGTCATGGGTTGGGGCCCCTAGAAACTGAGCCTGAGACCAGGGTCTGTGGGCCTGTGATTTACAGAGTGAGAGCCCTTGGAATTGAGAAATGAAATATTTCCTGCTCTATCCGTAAACAAGGATATCACAGTCATCAGCAGTTGCAGCCTTCCCATCTGAGCTGTTGAGCCCTGAGGGAACCGAGGGTGAGGAAGAATACTTGACGTCTAGCAGCCATCAGACTGCAGCCACTCCCCACGCTGAGCCCTGAGGAAACGCGGGATGTGAAAACACAGGATACTGGCTCCAGATAGCTGAGGTGCAGGTTAAAAAAATGATTTCAGTGAGCCCAGACTCTCGCATCTTTCCATACATGTGTCATGCGAGTGTATGTTCCTCGGTTCTTTGTCTCGTCACAACAAAGATTTGGAGCGACGGACATTAAAGCCCTGGGTGCATCACAGCTCTTCGGTCTTGGACAAACCGTGCTACAGCTCTTAGGCAAATCAGTGTTACAGCTCTATTTTATTTAGAAGATAGCAGGAGAATCCAAGACTCGAAGAGAAGAGAGTGGAGGAGTGCGTGGGGAGGGAGGGAGAGAGAGAGAGAAAGAGAGAGAGAGTGCACGCACAGGCACGCGGGCGAGAGAGTCTGAGAGAAAGCGCTTTGGCTCCTCCTTTTATATGTTTTTTTCCTCCACCTGGGCCTGCCCTATGCAAATTGGGCTTAGCCAGGAGTGCTGTTTGTTCTGTTTGTTCTGCCTGAAGTCTTCACTCTGGTCCTCGGACCTTCCTTGTATTTTAGCCACCGCCATTTTGGACTCCTTTTCCCTATTCTACCTACCTAACACATGGAAAAGTACTAAATTCCTTAACTTGGGTTATCTGGTTTCCTTTAATTTACAAAAAAAACTTTTGACATTCAGCCTACTTGCCCTTTGTTGCAAAAACTCTGTATTACCTGGCTCCTCCACTTTCCTCCTGGGAACAGTTCTCTCAGGGTCACTTGAGATGACCAGGCGTGAAGTCCGAAAAACTCCCACCAAATAAAACATAACTCTCAACTTTTAGGTCATGATTATTTTTAAGTTGACTGAAGAAACCAGTAAGGGACAGAAGGAAGCAGAAGAGGAAGGGGAAGGAACCCAAGACTGGTTTCAGAAGTTTAGCTGGGGCACATCTACAGGGAGCCCTGAGCACAACCTGTCCCCCTTCCCAGAACCCTTCCCACATGAGTCGAAGGAAGGGGCGCTGTTTTACCCTTGACTACCTCCTCCCCATCAGTCACTGGCCCTTAGCATGTGGGACCCTAGGAAGGAGAACAGTGATGTACTAGTGCCAAATCCTGCCAGCTGGTGAGACCAACTGCACACCTCTTTCTAAGTCCCAAGTTCAGTGGCATCACATTGGGAGTTTGAAATTGTCAAGGGGTGGATATTTACACTGGGGAATTAGCAAATGCTACATACATCATGACTTTTTCCCATGAGCCCTTGTTCCAGCATACCCCTGAGGGGAGGGCTGTGTCACTCCAGGGTGGTGCCTTCAACAGTACAACTGTCAGCACCAGAGAAGGATACAGCTGTTAGGCAAAGCTCCAGAAAGAATGTAAGGATGGACATGTCTAACTCCAAACTGCATCTAGGGAGGCCACAGCAATGTTGGTGTGGATGAAGAAGGTCACCTGCCATTTCAGTAATCAAAATATGCTGAGGCCAGCAAGCCACTAGCCTCTGAGGCCACCCCAACAGTGCACCCTGAAAGGATTCAGGATGGAGAAAAACAGGATATTGGCTCTAGATAGGGAAGGTGCATAGCAAAGGAATAATCTCAGTAACCCCAGACTCTTGCATCTTTCACAGAAAAGTGCTAAATGTATTAACTTGAGACATCTGGTTTTCTTTAGCTAACAGTAATCTTTTAATGTTCCAGCCTGGTTTTTTTCTGCAAAAACTCTTACATGCCTGGCTCCTCCCTTACCTCTTTGGAACAGTTTCTCAGAGCTACCTGAGAGGATGTCCTGGGCTATCGTCCTCAGTAAATCTAACGAATAAAATATAATTCTCATCTTCTGGGTTGTACTTTTTTTTTCTAGTTGACAATGGAGAATCTCCTTTTGCCAAAGGACTCAACTGCTCTTTTGGGAGGAAAGTGTACACCTTTCTAGCAGGGATGGTGAATTAGAACTAGCATTTACTCCAACTCCTGCAATTGGAGCCACATTCTAGCAAGAGGCTCTGCCATCTGGTGAGAGCAGAGAGGCGGGGAAGGATGGCCCTGCGGGTGCTGGATGGTTTCCTTGCTGCTGGCCCTGAGGCCTGCTCTTCTGGAAACAATCCACTCCACCCTGTTGGGTCAGAGCAGGTGTTCTGAGCGCTTTTCTTTCTTTCCACTTTCAGGGTGCTGACCTCCCTTTGAGAGTATGGACTCTGCTCCCAAAGTCAGGTGTGACAGTGAGGACAGAAATGCTGCAGTTGATAGGGACAGAATAAAGGAACAAAGTAGGTGATTAAATAGTTAATCTCACTGTGTGTGTGTGTGTGTGTGAGAGAGAGAGAGAGAGAGAGAGCGAGAGCTCAGTCGATCAGTTGTATCTGACTCCTTTGTTATCCCAGAAAATATAACCCACCACGATCCTCTGTCGATGGAATTTTCCAGGCAAGAATACTGGAGTAGGTTGCCACTTCCTTCTCCAGAGATCTTTCCAACCCAGTGATTCTTAACCACTGAGACACTTGGGAAGCCAGCTGGTGATAGGTACAGGTCATTAAACAGTTAATCCCTATAGGGGATTATAAGTAGGAAAAAAATATATAAGAGACCCTTGTAAGTTAATGATTACTTAAAAAAGCAAGTTTGCTTAACCACAAAACTAAGCAGGCTTAATCAGCAGCAAAACCATGCAGCTGAAGCACAAGACACGCCCCCAAACAATAAAACAATGGTAGCATGAGACCCACATCCTGCCCAGTGAGCTCAGTAAGTTAATGATTCCTATGACATGCTCTCAGCAAACTTAAAAAACAATGATTTGTGGACCTAGATTGGCCATGTAGGGACAAGAAGACTCCCCTCTCAACCTGGAGGAGGAGTTGAAGGTGGAAGTATAACGTCTACTCTAGAAAGACAAGGAAATACTTCTCCCCCGCCCCCACTGTTCTTTTGATTGCAAATCTGTAGTCCAGTAAATTCTCACAGCTTAGCACTTCTCACTGGCCTGCTTGTAAACCTCACAAGCATCTTATTCTAATAAATCACTTTTTATCTATCACTTTGCTCTCCCTGAATTCTGCTCTGCCTGAGACATAAGGAGCTATAATACACGAGCTTTTCAGAGCTCCTGAGATAAAGCCAGTTTCACTGGGAGATTCCCTAGTTGAACCTCATCAAGCATATTTTCTGGAAAAGAACCCAGGCTCCCAGCCTCACTCGAGGGATGGGGGCCACTCTGGGCTTTTTGACCCTGTGAAGGGTTTCCTCCAAGGTGACACAGAAAAGGGCAGGTTTACATCTGAGTCCTTGAGTTTGAAGCATTCTTACCTACCCCTGAGGGTTCCTTACCAGCCCCAGGAGGAACTAGAAGCGTGTTGGGTGCCACTCTGAAGGCAAAGCCAGAGTGAAGGAGGATGAGTGAAATGACAGACAAGAAGTCATGAGCCACTTCACACCCTGGAGAAGGACTCTAATTAAAAAGACAGACACATGGATGTAACTAGAGGTTATCATACTAAGTGAAGTAGGTCAGAGAAAGACAAATGCCAGATGAACCTATCTCTGAAGCAGAAATAGACTCACAGACATAGAGAACAGACTTGTGGTTGCCAAGGGGGAGGGCAGAGGAGGGAAAGACTGGGAGTTTGGGGTTAGCAAATGTAAACTATTAAATATAGGATGGATTAACAACAAGGTCCTACTGTATAGCCCGGGGGACTATATTCAATATCCTGTGATCAAGCATAATGGAAAAGAAAATAAAAAAGAATGTATAACTGAGTCACTTTGCTATACAGCAGAGACTGGCACAACACCGTAAATCAACTATATTTCAAAAAAAAAAAAAAGACAGACAATAGCAGGTGTTGCTGAAGGTATGGAGCAGTTAGAACACTTGCCCATTGACTGTAGGGTGGAAAATGGTGTGGTTGCTTTGGAAAACAGTCTGGCAGTTCCTCGAAAAGTTAAGCTGAGTTACCAGGTGATCTAGCAATTCTACTTCCGTATCTCTACCCCAAAGAATCGAAAATATATGTCCATAAAAAGCCATGGGTTTTCCGGGTGGCACTAATGGTAAAGAATCCACCTGCCAATCCAGGAGATAAGAAACTCAGGTTTGATCCCTGGGTTGTGAAGGTTCCCCGGAGGAGGGCATGGCACCCACTCCAGTATTCCTGCCTGGAGAATACCAAGGACAGAGGAGCCTAGTGGACTATGGTCCAAAGACCCTGGTGGACTAGGGTCACAAAGAGTTGAACACTAAAGCAACTTAGCACACATGCACATAAGAAGCCATACATACGTGAATGTTCATAGCAGCATTACTCACAAAGCAGAAACAGCCCAGATGTCCATCAACAGATGAATAGATAAACAAAATTTGGTATGCCCACACAATGGAATATTAGCCATGAACAGGAAATACTGAAACTGATCCATGACACCACATGAATCAGGGCTCCCCAATCCCCAGGCCATGGACCAGTATGGGTTCATGGCCTGTTAGGAACAAAAGTGCACAGCAGGAGATGAGCAGTGGGTGAAACCAAAACCACCTCCCAATTCCAGTCCATGGAAAATTGTCTTCCATTAAACTGGCCCCAGGTGCCAGAAAATGTTGGAGACCAACAATACAGATGAAACTTGAAAGCATTTTGCTAAGCAAAAGAAGCCAGACACCAAAGGCCACATGTTGTATGATTTCACATATATGAAGTGTCAGACAAGGCAATTCCTCAGACCCAGAAAGCAGATTAAAGTTGCAGGGGCCGGGGGAAGGGGAAATGAGAAGTGATTGCTGACAGGTGTGGGGTTTCTCTTCCCGATGATGAAATGTTCTGCAGTTAGACAGTAGTGATGGTTGTGCGTCCATGCTCAGTCGCTTCAGTGGTGTCTGACTCTTTGCGACCCTGTGGACTGTAGCCCGCCAGGCTCCTCAGTCCATGGAGATTCTCCAGGCAGGAATACTGGAGTAGGTTGCCATGCCCTTCTCAAGGGGATCTTCCCAACCCAGGGATGGAACCTGAGTCTCTTGAATCTCTTGCATTGCAGGTGGATTCTTCACCACTGAACCACCAGGGAAACCCCAGCTATGGTTGTACCACCTTGTAAATATACTAAAATCACTGTGCACTTTGTAAAGCTAGACTTCATGATATGTGAATTATATCTTGATTTTTTTCAGAGTTTTTTTTAAGAATATTTATTTGGCTGCACTGGGTCTTAGTCGCACTTGAGATCTTCTATCGTTCTATGTCATGCATGATCTTTTACCACAGTTGGGGCATGCGAACTCTGAGTTGCAGCATGTGGGATTAAGTTCCCTGACCAGGGATCCAATGAGAGCCCCTGCTTTGGGAGCTGGAGTCTTAGCCACTGGACCACCAGAGAAGGCTCTTGTGATCTTTTTAATGGGGTGAGGGGAAAGAAGCCAGGAGGCAGCAGCATCCTCTTGGTCCCCAGAGAGGACTGGGCAGCCCTGAACCAGCCCATCGGGGATTTGACAGAGCAGGCTGAGCACCACCTGGGAAGAGCTGGCTGGGCAGAGGGAAGAAAGCTGGATGGATGTAGAAGGAACTTCAGCCAGTGTCTAAGTCTCTCACCATGGATGGATGGCTAGGGTGTGTCCACAAAGGGCTTGGGTGGCTGTGTGCTGGCAAGAACCAAAGACCTCCTGTCGCTTTCCACCTCCAGTCTCTCAATGCTCTTTTGGTTTCTCCTTTATTCTGTGCTTTATCCCTCCCCCACCCACTACCTACCTCCTGGTCCCAGACCCGCACACTTAGCCTGGCTAACTACTGCTCAACTTTCCAGCTTCAGATAAAATGTCCCTCCAACAGTGTCAGTGATAAACACATTGGAAGTGGAAGTGAGTGAAAATGGTGAAAACAGATTTTATTCAGTCACTACCGACAGTGTCAGTGATAAACACACTGGAAGTGGAAGTGAGTGAAAATGGTGAAAACAGATTTTATTCAGTCACTACCGACAGTGAGCAAAGGGCAGAGCTCCATTTCCATTGTGCAGAGGTGGTGGGGCATGTTACAGGTGGATTGAAGGAGCAGCTGGGGTGGGGTGGGTGGTGCAGGGGCTCAGTACAGTCAGAGAAGCAAAGAGTCACAATGGGTCAGTGGGTTGGTCAGTGCCCATGCAGTTAGGACAGCATGTGGAGGTCAGGGTTTCATTCTCCCACAGAGACTGGGAGAGAAGAGAAGGGATAGGAGGCCTATCTTCCTGATCATGACTTCTCAAGGGGATGGTCTTCAGGTCCAAAGAAGACACCCCTGAGATGTAGGAGATATGTCTATATCTCAAGGGGACAGAGGAAGGATTCACAATGCTAAGTACTTTTTAATAGATCACTAAGAAACAGAAGTTTGGGTCAATGCTAGAACAGCAGTGAATTCTCTTGGCAGCCTGGAGGTGTCCAGGCAGGCATTTGATGGGGATTGGGATCTTCCTAAGGACAAGGCCTTAAGCTCCTAGAAACCCTGCTAGGGTTTGGTCCTCTCCCAGTTGCAGGGGTTTGGACAGAGTCTTTAGTTCTCACCAGGGGCCTGTTGACTTAAAAAAAAAAAGTACAATGTGAAAGTCGCAAGATCAGTTTTATTTGGGGCAAAATGAGGACTGCAGCCCAGGAGACAGCACCTCAGATAGCTCTCAGAAACTGCTCCCAAAGAGGGGTGAGGGAGGTCAGTATACATGTGATTTTGATGAAAGGAGAATACATTAACTTGAGCACATACATATTTTTTGCAGAAGGTTTTTGCTAGTCACAAGGAGGAGTCATCACCATGAAGGATTTTAGTGCTTTTCTAGATATGAGGAGATACAAGAATTGGGCTCATAAAGTCAGCTCCTGAAAATATCTAACTATCTGAAGACCCAGTCAGACCCAACCAGCACCGAATTTCTGTTCTCCACTCTGAACTCCTTTCAGAGAGGTTGTGAGTCAGAAGCTGCAGCAGCACAAGATTTGATCTTTGTGAAGGCAGATAAAAAGTGAAAGTTAGTCATGTCTGACTCTTTGCAGACCCAGTCCATGGAATTCTCCAGGCCAGAACACTGGAGTGGGTAGCCATTCCCTTCTCCAGGGGATCTTCCCAACCCAGGGATCGAACCCAGGTCTCCTGCATTGCGGGCGGATTCTTTACCAACTGAGCCACCAGGGAAGCCCATGGCAAGTGCCAATTTGTAGCTGACAGGACCTTTTCCTGACTGCTCACCCTGAACTGGCCCTGCTCTGGGGCTCCCAGGCACCAGCATTCCCCAGCATAAGTCATCACATTATTGTCCATCACTTGTTTGACTTCTTTTCTCTGATGGAAAACTGCTGGTGATGAGAACCTGTTTGTCCTGTGTTATTATATGTCCAGTGCTTGGCCCAGGGGATACATTTAACAAATGTTGAATAAATAAATGAGTGAGTGAACCTTAAGTAAGAAGCATCTAAGACAAGGAGGATTTGAGCAGAACAAATGGAGGCAAATAAGGGGAAAGTACAAAGCCAGGCAACCTGGGAGCTTGTTACACTCTCCCTAGAACTAGGGAGGAGTGGGGGTTGACAATGAGTCAGATAGTGGCTTGAGGGGCTTGGAAGCGGCAGGCTTTTAATGCCCCACTTGGACTTCTGTCCCAACCTGGCCTTTCCCTGGACATGGAAGTAAGAATGGGGACCAGAAATCACTGAGCCAGTTAATTGCACATTGCATCAGCTCTCCCCTCCCTTCACACTTGTTTCCCTCCAACAAGCAATCAAGCACTTTAGAAGATGCAGGATTAGTGAGAGAAAAAGCTCTTAGAGGGAACTCTGATCAGAGTGACAGACTGACCTCCATTGAGAGCAAATCTCCAGAAAATTAAATAACCTGAATGCCACATAGCCAGCTCCCTCCAGAGGCAGGTGGTGGACAAGGACAGGTGAAGAGCATCCCCTTCCCCCTCCACCCCTGGGTTTAAGGCTTTTTTGCAGGGGAATCTGTCCAAGTAATTAATGGAAGTAATTAGGGTCAGATGGTCATGAAAGGAAATCTTTCAATACCAAGCTGCCAATGCCAAGGCTAGCTATGCCAAGGAGAGGAGAACACGAGGGAGGAGGACCCAAAGTGAAAAAGAGTCAGTCGCTGCCCCCACCCACAGGACATGGTGATTCAAGGAGGGCTTGTTCTCCTGGCTCTCAGATGAAAGGCAGGGTGCAAGGTCTGGGGGTTTGCATCCGTAATCAGCAGCCCACAAAGAGCAGAGGGGAAGGCTCCAAGCTGCAACAAAGATGGGCAACTGCTAAAGAAGGAAACACCACAGGTGGCTCCTAACATTACTGCAGCCCAAGGCTCAGAACTGTGCCCTCTGCAAGGTGAAGAAACACTTTCTGTTAATGTAGTCAGTATATCTTACGAATCCTTCCTTGATTATATTCTTCACACATTATGTGTGGCTTTCAAGTCTTTGAAAGGGTGGAAATTTTTCCATCCATTCATCTATCCATCCATCCATTCATCAATCCACCCACTCCTCCATCCATCTCCTCATTTACTCACCCATCCATTCACCCACCCATTTATCTATCCATCCACCCACCCACCTTATCCATCTACTTCACAGATATTTATCAGAGTTCTGCCAAGCCCTGGGCCTACAAGGCAAGCAAGGACCTTGCTCTTGCCATTAACAATTCAGGGAGGAGGAAAGGGTACACAAGCAAGCAAACAAAACCCAAGGAGCCCACACATGATTGCTGTGAAGAGAATCAAACAGGGTGTAGCCTTAAAAAAATTCACAACCTCCGAGTTGAGGATTGTGTTTTATTTATGGGGATTGTTAGGACTTCCAGCCTGGGAAGCAGTCCATGTCCTATATGAAAAAGTACTAAATTCCTTAACTTGAGATATCTGGTTTTCATTTACTTTTTACCTAGAACTAGAGAGGAGTGGGGGTTGACAATGAGTCAGATGGTAGCTTGAGGGGCTTGGAAGCTCTGCTATTTCAATGCTCCAACAATATTTCTTCCAAATACTCTGTTAGGACCATAATCTTTTGATATTCAGACTACAGTTGTTGCAAAGCTTCTATACAGCCTGGCTGCTCCCCCTGCCTCTTTGGAGCAATTCTCTCAGGGTTACTTGAGATGCAGCTTCCCAGGCTGGAAGTCCTAAAAATCCCCATCAAATAAAACATCATTCTCAACTTGGAGGTTGTGAATATTTTTTAAGGCTACACCCTGTTTCATTCTCTTCACAGCAGTCATGTGTGGGCTTCTCGGTTTTGTTTGTTTGCTTGTGTACCCTTTCCTCCTCTCTGAATTGTTAATGGCAAGAGCAAGGTCCTTGCTTGCCTTGTAGGCCCAGGGCTTGGCAGAAATCTGATAAATATCTGTGAAGAAGATGGATAAGAAGGATGGGTGCGAAGAACTGACTCATTGGAAAAGGCCCTGGTGCTGGGAAAGACTGAAGGCAGGAGGAGAAGGGGATGACAGAGAATGAGATAATTGGTTAGCATCACTGACTCGATGGACATGAGTTTGAGTAAGCTCTGGGAGTTGGTGATGAACAGGGAAGCCTGGCCTGCTGCAGTCCATGGGGTCGCAGAGAGTCGGACATGACTGAGCAACTGAACTGAACTATGTATAGGAAGATGCAAGAGTCTAAACTCACCGACTAACTGTTCCTTTGATACACCCCACAGTTATCTGGCACCAGTATCCTGCATTTTCACATCACAAGTTTCCTCAGGGCTCACCTTAGGCTGCAGGGAATGGCTGCAAGATACCAAGTATTCTTTTCCTCCCTGAGTGCCCTCAGGGCTCACTGGTTCAACTGATGATGATTTTGACATCCTTTATTTACTGATATGGCAGGAAATATTGCTTTTCTCAAGGGTGACAAGGCATTAGAGGGTGACAGATGAGGTTTTCTTCAGCTGGGATAGGCAGAAAGACCTTTGTGAGACAGTGACCTTTGAGATGAGGCTTAAATGCCAAGGAGAAGCAGAGGTCTAGAGGAAGAGCATTTTGGGCTGAGGGGAGAGCCCTTGATTGAAGGGGTGCCCAGGGGCTGAAAGGAGTGAGTGATGAGGACGGTGCTGGGTAGGGGAGCAGTCAGCAAACTCCGGGACCACTCACTGCAGCATCATACAATTTGAGGGCCTGCTGGTTACCCTCCCAGTACTCAGGCGAAGTGTGAACACCCTGATACTCATAAACCAGTAAGTTTTATTACTCTGCTATTTCAGTGCTCCAACAATACTTCTTCCAAATACTCTGTTAGGACCATATCAGTGGTTGTAGGTCAAGTGCAATAAGCTGGCATGAACCCCAGCCTGCTCCTGCCTACTCCCTCTCTTGGACTCCCTTAAGGTAGACTACATGGTGTGAACCTCTTCAGATGGGAGAGTGTGCGTTTTCCCCTGTTCGTGCTACAATTGAGGTCTCCCGTCTGCCAAACTGGTCAAAGATCGGTGCTTAGTGAAGGTGACCCACTGGCTCTGACTTTGTATGGAGCATCTCTGGGGACAGAGAATTCCATAGTGCCAACTCAGAGTCCCCTGGTAGGGATATCTCTGCATTTCTTGCCTTCCCAAGTGGCTCTCAGGGTATGGAGAGTCCAGGGCTCCCCCTAGTCTCAGCAGAACCTGCAGCCTCCCCCATAAATTAGGAAGGATGTCTGTATCCACGTCCCACCCTAGCTACCTCTGGCTCAGAAGCTAGCTAATGGCCATGGCTGCAGGTAGGGGCAGCCCTGCCCAGGGAATCTATTTGTTCTTGTTGATAAACTGGAGTGAAAACCTGAGGGAGGAAGCCAGAGAGGTGGGGAAATTGGGAAGTTCTTAGGGGGTCTGGTTCTAAGCCTGGCCTAGGGTCTAATCTAACCTAATCCTATGGAGGGGGGTTGTCCCCACATCTGTGGGAAACACCCCACGGATGTAAATGAGGGAATGGCAGTCTGAGATCATACACCTGGACAGGGCAGAGATGGTGTGGGGAGGTGAAAAGTGAAGTATTTCCTGTGATATCAGTAAACAAAGGATGTCATAGTCCCCATCAGCTATCACAGCCCTTCAGTGTGAACCAGTGAGCCCTAGGGGCACTCAGAAAGGAGAATACCTGCACCCTAGCAGACATCAGATTACAGCCATTCCCTACTCTGAGCCCCAAGGAGCTAAGAATGTGAAAAACCAGGATACTGTCCCCTTAGCTGAGATGGATATGAAGGGAATGATTTCAGTGGGCCCAGACTCTTGCATTTTCCCATGCATAGAAACGCCCTAAATTCCTTAACTTGAGATATTTGGTTTTCTTTAATTAATAATCACCTTTTGACCTTCAACAGGTTTCCCTGATAGCTCAGTTGGTAAAGAATCTGCTTGCAATGCAGAAGACCCCAGTTCAATTCCTGGGTTGGGAAGATCCTCTGGAGAAGGAATAGGCTACCCACTCCAGTATCCTGGCCTGGAGAATTTCATAGACTGTGTAGTCCATGGGATCACAAAGAATCGGGCATGACTGAATGACTTTCCCTTTGATGTTCAGACTACCTCCCCTTTGTTGCGAAATTTCTATATAATCTGACTCCTCCCCTTGCCTCTTTGGAGTAGTTCTCTCAGAGCTACTTGAGATGTTGCCTCCCAGACAAGAAGTCCTAAAATTCCTACCAAATAAAACATAACTCTCAAACTTTTAGATTGTGACTATTTTTTAAGTTGACAGAGGGGTCCCCAAGGAGCCACGGTATGGCTGGTGGAGGCCATGCTACCCAGGGCAAGCATGAACCCTCAGCAGAAATGACGGATGCTTGCTGGAAGCAAGTTCATGCTGGATTTCAAGCCTGAGAGAGACTCCCCATTCCCATAAATATGTAGTGTCTATAGAGCAGGGGTGGGGTATCATTGCTGCCATCAGGCAGGCAGGATCTACCAGAACAACATAGTCTGAGTATTGATGTGGCCTCATTTGTATTCCTGATGAGTGGACCCCAGAGATATGCATGCAAAACTGGCCTCTGACATTTATGCAGACTCGAGCCCCAGATGCAGCTGGGTTTGATAGGCCACTGGCAGTGGGGCTGGGCACTGATTACAACATGTAGAAATGAGAACTGAGCTCCTATGATTACCCGCTGGCTCAGACTGCTCAGACTGTCAGACTGCTGCCTCTTGGGGCCTGTTATCTGATGCTGGGATTCAAGCTCTGGTCTTGATCTCTGGTCTTGATCTCTTGAAATGGCACCCTTTTCTACGGATGCCCAAGGATTCTGGAGAAGGAGGGAAGGGACCAACCTTTGGTCGGGGTGGGGCATCCCTCCCATTGTTTCATTGTGTTCTTTCTCATCAATTCTGCCAACAAGTCAGTGTTTCTCTAGGACTTGAGGCTCCCAGAGGGTCCCTGGCACAGCCCAAGGCATGAGCTATGGGCACAGGCCTTCGCTCCACTGAAGGCTGACCCTCCACCCCTAAGGGCTCCTTTTGAGGCTGACTGATATCTGATTGCTTCATTCCAATTATGAATACATAATCAAAGGCTTGGATAGGGATGGTGGGTCTGTACTGGGAAAAACACTCCCAACTCAGGCACCAAAGGCTCCAGAGAACAGCTGAGCTCATAACTAACAGCCCTGTGCATGGGAGTGAGGTTTCACCAGAAAAGCACATTGTATTTTTCCCAAGGCCAAAATATAATGACTCATTTACTCCCTGGAAAGGTATGTTTTCAGAAAACAGATCACGTTTGCAAACAGCAGAGAACCCTGTTTATTTTTATTTCTAAAAATTATTTGATATGGAAAACAATGTAAAGTTTGGATGTGTGTTTATTAGCTTGGAGTCTTAAAGAATAAGGCTACCTTGTTGGTTGCCAAAAGATAAAATGCACAGATGTCTGCTTTGGGGCAGTTTCAGTGAGAACAGACCATTTGCAAATAATAAATCACTAATCTTCAAGGCCACTAGAGATCACTTAAAAAAATTTAATGGCAGAGGCCCAAGGCTCAGGGTCTGAGGTTGGCCAGTTGGTGGTGGTGGGATGTTAAGGTAACAGAGTCTTGATGTGTTCTGGGGTCCAGTTAAATGTAATAAAGGTGGAAAAACCATCTACCTCCAGCCACTGACATACCTAAAGTTTAGGCCTATAACACTGGTGTGGAGAAGAGAAAGAAGAGGAGGAGGGGAAGCAGAGGGGGAGGTTCAGGATGAAGAGGAAGAGGGGAAGCAATGGAGAAGGGAAGGGAAAACATGAATATTCAACGCAAACCTCTCCATCACTGGTGATAGCAATCAGTGTGTGTGCCCTTTTTAGCCTTTCTGTATAAAGGCTCCTGTGGACCAGCCGAATAAGGAAGAAACAGCATGTGTGCTCAGTCGCTCAGTTGTGTCCAACTCTTTGTGACCCCATGGACTCTAGCCTGCCAGGCTCCACTGTCCATGGAATTTTCCAGGCAAGAATACTGGTGTGGGTTGCCATTTCCTACTCCAGGGGATCTTCCCGACTCAGGGATAGAACCCACATCTCTTGCGTCTCCTGCATCGGCAGGCAGATTCTTTACCACTAATGCCACCTGGGAAGCCCTTGGGAAGAAGCAGTGTCCAGTCCTAGGGCCATGGCCAGGGTGAGTGTCTGCCCTTCTGTCTCTGCTGTGGTACCCAGGCTTACCTGTAACATCTGTGAAGCCTGGACAAGAATACAAATATGCTCCACACACCCATACCTACACATTCATAAGTCATAAAGAAAGATAAACTGCTAAGGCAACATTCCACCCAGCTATCTTGACAAAAATACCTTCTTAATGACTTGGAAGGTGTTTAAATGATGATTCTTGAATTCTTGGAAATTTGGTCAGAGCTGCTGCTGCTGCTGCTAAGTCGCTTCAGTCGTGTCTGACTCTGTGCGACCCCATAGACGGCAGCCCACTAGGCTCCTCTGTCCCTGGGATTCCCCAGGCAAGAGTGCTAGAGTGGGTTGCCATTGCCTTCTCTGTTGATCAGAGCACCTGCTCCCAAATCCTACTCCATCCGAATATGGGAATGTGGGGAGAGCTGAGCCATCTAAGACCTCTCCCTTTTTCTTCCCAGCCCCTGCTCCATCTTGACCTCCTAGGTCTTGTATACCTATACTGGATGCCCCAGCCTGAACAGCCAGCCTCTGTTCACATGCCCTGCCAACATCCACTGCCTGGCCTTCAGTCCACCCTGTAGGAGGAATGCTTGGAAGGATCCACCGCCCCCCTTCCCCCCACCCCTGCCCTCAAGCTTGGAGTCATTTGTCCAGGGAATTCTGGTGTCTTGAGAATATGCTAGATGAGGGCACTGGTTCTGGGTGGATGTATGTATGTCCTGGCTCCTCTGTCCATGGGATTTACCAGGCAAGAATACTGGAGTGGTTGGCATTTCCTTCTCCAGGGAATCTTCGCAATGCAGGGATTGAAACTGCCTCTCCTGCATTGGCAGGTGGATTCTTTACTGCTGAGTCAGCAGGGAAGTCCTATACTTGTGGTATCCACTATCTTTACAATAAGATGAAATCATTTGTGATGTTGCTGGAATCCTCTGGTCATTAGATCTTAAGGAGAGCAAGGTGGCAAGACAAGATATTTTGGTGGTTTTGACTCTCACAAATGGGTCTGTGATGTTGAATTTGAAGCTCAAAATAAACTCATCCTGGGTGCACCCAGAAAATGCAGGCTGCTTTTCCTGAAGTACAGCATACAGCCTCTAGAAATGTGCCACTCTGTGCTGTCCCTGCCAGGCCAGCTCCTGCTGACCTGAGACAAGAATGCAGTTGGGTAGAGAGAGGGTATGCAGTGGTCACAGCATCCTTTGCCAAATCCTACTCCATCACTTATCAACTATGTCCAACTGGGTAATTTATTCACAGGACCAAATCCGATCTCTCAATGACCACATGGAGGCAATGAATCCACAAAGGAGAAATGACAATGGTACCCAACTATGATGATTTATTTGATGTGTCAAGTTGGCTGGGCCCTGGTTCCCAGATGTGAGGTCAAACATTATTCTGGATGTTTCTATGAGAGTGTTTTTAGATGAAATTAACATTTCAATCAGTGGACTTTGAGGAAAGCAGAGCCCACCATAATGTGGGTGGGCCTCGTCATATAAGTTGAAGGCCTTAATAGAACAAAAGACTAACCACCCCCAAGTAAGAGGGGATGTGCAGCAGATGACACCAAACTTGAACTGATACACTAGCTCTTCCCTGGATCTCCAGCCTTCTGCAGATGTGAACTTCTTAGCCTCCACAATCACACAAGCCAATTCCTTAAAATAAATCTGTTCATAGTGTGTGTGTGTGTGTGTGTGTGTGTGTGTGTGTGTATGCATTCTATTGGTTCTGTTTCTTTGGAGAACCCTGATGAATATACTGCCTTACAGGGGTGACTTGCACAAAGGTCTTAGTCCAGCATCTGGCCCAGAGAATGCTCTCAATACACATAAACTTTTAACCAAGAGCATAGCTTTGGAGTCCAATAGCCACAAATCTGTCCTGGCTCTGTTGTGTCCTATAATTTACCACCTTCTCTGAGCCTCGGTTTCCTCATCTATGAAATTGAGAAATGGAATATTTCCTGCCATATCAGTAAACAAAGGACATCACAGTCATCACTGATTGCAGCCACAGCCAATGGTGAGCTGGTGAGCCCCAAGAGAACTCATATCAAAGGAATGATTTCAGTGAGCCCAGACTCTTGTATCTTCCCATAGATAGAACAGCGCTAAACTCCTTAACTTGAGATACCTGGCTTTCTTTAATTAAAACAATCATTTAACATTCAGACTACTTGCTCTTTGTTACAAAACTCCTATATAATCTGGATCACCCCCTCACTTCCTTGGAGCAGTTCTCAGGGTTACTTGAGATGCTGCCTACCAAGCTTGAAGTCCTAAAAACCCCCACTGAATAAAACATAACTCTCAACTTTTATAAGGTACATCTTTTTTCAATTAGTCTTGTACAGATGTGAGAGTTGGACCATAAAGACGGCTGAGTGCCAAAGAATTGATGCTTTTGGATTCTGGTGCTAGAGAAGACTTTTGAGTCCCTAGACTGTAAGGAGGTCAAAACAGTCAATCTGAAAGGAAATCAATCCTGAATATTCATTGGAAGGACTGATGCTATAGCTGAAGCTCCAATACTTTGGCCACCTGATGTGAAAAGCCAACTCATTGAAAAAGACCCTGAGGCTGGGAAAGATTGAAGGGAGGAGGAGAAGCGGGTGGCAGAGGATGAGATGGCTAGATTGTATCACCAACTCAGTGGACATGAATTTGAGCAAACTGTGGAAGCAGTGGAGGACAGAGGAGCCTGGTGTGCTGCAGTCCATGGGATTGCAAAGAGTCAGACATGACTTAGCAACTGAACAACCATAAGCAGCTCACTCCTGGAGTTGCAAGGTGTTTTGGTAGCACTCAAGTTTGTAAAGTTTATAGTTCATGGTGCCTGGAATTCAATTGTTTGCACTTTCACCCCATATGCATATTGGTTCTGTTCAAATGCTGGAGACACAAAAGAGCTTGAGTTCCTGCCCTTGGGGAGCTCATGCTTTAGTCCAGAAAGGTAGACAATAAACATGTACATAAATACGTGGGATAATTTCAGACCATAGTATGTGCTGTGCAAAATATAATACAGGGTAATATTGTCAACTTAAAAAAATGCACAACATGAGTATTGTGAGTCAAGTTTTACTTGGGAGCAAAACGAGGACTATAGCCCAGGAGACAGCATCCACATAGCCCTGAGAAACTGCTCCAAAAAGGTCAGTATATATGTGATTTTGGTGAAGAGGGAGTTCATGCAATGAAGCACATATTTTTTTTGCAGAAGTTTTCTTCCAGTCGTGAGGAGCAGTCATCACCATGAAGAATTTTAGTGCTTTTCTAGACATGAGGAGATACAATAACTGAGCTCATAGAATCAGCTCCTGAAAATATCTATCCAAAAAACTCTTCTGCCAGTTTTTCCCAGAGCAGAGTGCCTCATTTCTGCTCTCCATCCTGAGCTCCTTTCAGGAGGTATTGAAAATCAGCAGCTGTGGTAGCACGTGATTTAATCCTTGTAGAGGTAGATGGCAAGGGCCACTTTGTAGTTGACAGTGTGTTGAAAGTGACTCTGAGGAGGTAGCATTTGAGACCCAAATGACACTTGTGGAGACTTGGGAGAGGGACATTCCTGGTGCAGAGGAGGCCCTCAACTGGTATGCAGAATTATCACTATTGCTAATAATATCTTGAGACATAACAGCGAGTCAGGGAGCACTAAATCATCGCCTACCGTTTGTGCAATGTCACTTCTCAAAAGGTGTTTCCCTAGTTGCGCTAAGCTCCTGGTCAGTGTATTTCCCTGGGTTTGACCACAGACGTTCCTAGGTCCCCCATGGTGTCCCCAGTGCTTAAAGGGAACTTTATATCCAGGAAATGACTGCTTCAACAGGCATACTTTAAAATTCTTCTTCTTCTCTAGAATCATATTCTTTCCAAAACTCTGGGTTGCAGTTGGCAGAAATGATGGTTGATGGATACCCAGAAAGCCAGGGAGCTCTCCCCCACTCACCTGTTCATTCAGTATATGACCCCCGGCTTCTGTACTCTGCAGGGCTTTCGTATTTGAGCAAACAACTGAGTCTGCTGACCACAATGAACCACTGGAGGTGGAATGAAGGAATAAAGTAGACTCATTAAGAGGGAACTCATCTACCAGTACCTATTACAACGAGGGTGTAATTCTGTTTCCACAGCTTGGGAGCACCACCTCCCTAGGATTCTGGGAGAAAAACACTATGACTTTGGTAGAGGTCCAGTTGGATTGGGCTACCAAGATTGCACAGTGGTAAAGAATCCACCTGCCAATGCAGGAGGTGCAGGTTCAATCCCTGGGTCAGGAAGACCCCCTGGAGAAGGAAATGGCAACCCACTCCAGTATTCTTGCCTGGGGAAAAAGTCCCATGAGCCAAGAAGCCTGGTGGGCTACCCCTCCTGGGGTTGCAAAGAGTTGGAAAAAACAACTAAACAACAACAAAAATAACAGTTGGATCCAGGGCCTTCAGTTATGTCCCTGGTAGGATACTCCCAGGAGTGGGGATTGGAGATTGTGATGACAGCAAGTCTAAAACCACATAAGTCTCATCTGAGTCTGTGGCCAGGCTGGGGTGGTGCTGGTGATAAACTGTTTTGTGTCTCTAACTCCCATCCTCTGAGCCCTCAGCCCCCTCCTCCATGAACTTTTCTATCTTTCCTACAATGGCCAAACATCAGTGGAGTTCTCTCCCTTGATCAAAAACCGTCTCCAGATACCTTCATCCACAGTAAGGTACAAGTGATGGCTGGAGCCTTTCAACAAGAATTCAAGCAGCATCTAATGGTTCAGGATGACCAGTGTGTTTGTCTATATTGTTTTCCCAATGGAAGCATTACCTGCACTGAGGGTGGAGCCCACAGATGTTGCTATTAACTCTAAGATGCTGGCACACTGCTTCACCTGTGCAGAGACTCTGAGAAGACAGCCCCTCAGAGCCAGGGGTCTCCTCCACTGGAGCCAACAATGCTGGTGGCTGAAAGGGTGACCAGGAGTCTCCTGAAGCATGAAGGAGAGAAAGAAGAGTAGGGACGGAGAGTGAAAGAGAAGGAAAGAGGGGATGAAGGGAGAGAGGCAAGGAGGTGGGAAGAGGAGGCAGGATTTAGTGCTCAAAGCAACCCAATCTGAGGTCCCCGGGTGATGGCTGATTTTATGCATCAATTTGTCTAGGTCATAAGGGACCCAAATATTTGGTTAAACATTATTTCCTGATGTGTCTGTGAGGGTATTTCTGGATGCAATTAGTACTTTAATCTGCAGACTGAGTAAACAGATCACCCCCTCCAAAGTGGGTGGGTAGCATCCAATCCATCAAGGGCCTGAATAGAACAAAAAGGTGGAGGAAAGAGGAATTTCTGTCTCTCTTTCTCTCCCTCTCTCTCGCTGCCTGTCTCCTTCTCCCTCGCCCTCTGCCTGACCACTTGATCTGAGTATTTTCCTGCCTTAAACTAGAACTTAACCTTTGGCTCTCCTGGTTCTCAGGCCTTTGGATTCAGACTAGAATCACATCACAAGCATTTTTCATGTCTCCAGCTGACTGGCTGCAGACCATGGGCCTTCTTGGTTTCTATAACTGCCTGAGCCAATTCCTTATAATCCAGACAGATGGACAGACAGACAGATAGATTTCCTATTGGTGCTGTTTCCCTGGAGAGTCCTGGCTAATTCACCCAATCATCCACTCTCGACTGTCTCCAAGTAGTCACTCTGTCATAAGACCTCATTTATTTCCTTCACAGCACTTATCACTACCTGCAATTACTGTTTTGTTTACTTGTTTGTTTTCTGTTTCACCCATAAGAGCATGAGGCCCAAGCCAGCAAGGGCTCTGTCTTCATCATGAAAGGCACACCCGCAGTGCCTGGGCCGGAACACTTAGCAAGCACTCAGTAATTCTCTGTGGAGGCAAAGATGCAAGGGAGCTTCCATATACATGCGTTAATACGTGGTATTTGTTTTTCTCTTTCTGACTTACTCCACTCTGTATGACAGAATCTGCATTCATCTACATCACTACAGATGACCCAATGGTATTCCTTTTTATGGCTGAGTAATATTCCATCGTAGGTACTGATGAGCCTATTTGCAGGGCAGGAATAGAGATGCAGAAGTGGAGCATGGACTTGTGGACACTGGGGGAAGGAGAGGGTGGGCCACGTTGAGAGAGTAGCATCGACATATATACACTACCATGTGTGAAACAGACAGCTAGTGGGGAGCAGCTGGACAGCGCAGGGAGCCCAGCTCAGTGCTCTGTGATGACCTAGAGGGGGAGGATGGGGGTGCGGGTGGGAGGAAAGCTCAAGAGGGAGAGGCTGTATGTATCAGTCAGTCAGTTCGGCCGTTCAGTCGTGTCCGACTCTTTGCGACCCCATAGACTACAGCACACCAGCTGTCCCTGTGCATCACCAACTCCCAGAGCTCGCTCAAACTCATGTCCATCGAGTTGGTGATACGTATACACATAGCTGATTCATGTTGTTGTACAGCAGAAAACTACACAACATTGTAAAGCAATTACACTCCAATTTAAAAAAATAAATGTCAGTAAAATCTAAAAGTGAAAAAATAAACTCAAGGGGAGCAACAGAGAAAGAAACATAAGGAATATATTATGGGAAACAATGGAGAGATGATTCCCAGAAATATCCCAGGAGCTTCTCACCAGTCCCCTGTCTAAGTGTCAGTCCCCAGCAAGATCCAATGATGCTAACACCCATCACCTTGCATCAACCTGCTGGGTGTGTGACATCGTTTCATACCATCTCTGAATCAAAGCACTGCATTCCACATCCTGGAAAACACTGCCTGTCACAGCCTATGCTCCAAAGAAATGTCACACACACCCTAAGGCCACTGATGTAGGTTTTTCAGAAGCCAAGTCCCAGGGTTGGTTTTTTTTTTTTTAACATTTTGTTGGTCCAAGGTAACCTGCTTTTTGGAATCCTGGCCTCCAGGAAAGTTTATTGCAAGTTCTGGAGATGACAAGTCTGGAATGGTGCTGGCACAGAATGAACAGGTGATGTTCAGTGGAGGTGGGACTCACGGTTGGGGGAGGTGTCAGGGCAAGTGGGAACAACCTGGCTGTACTTTAGAGGGAAGACTCTGAGCAGATCGCAAAGGTATGAATCAACTGTCCTTCCTTTATGAATTGCTACCTTTTAGGATCAGAGGAGGATATGACAACCCACTCCAGTATTCTTCCCTAGGAAATCCCATAGACAGTGGAGGCTGGTGGGCTACAGTCCACAGGGTCACAAAGAGTTGGACACGACCAAGTGTCTGAACAACAACAGCAATCTCAGGATAACCATCAGGGTTTGAGTTCTGTCAACAAAGTTTTCCTGACCCACTCACCAAAATAGAATGACAAACACCCTTTGTCCAGGTCTTAGCTTTTTCCTCAATGCCACTTTAACCAGACATGGGTTGTTCTCTGCAAAACATCTCAAGGTGGCCAAAGCCTATTTCAGGAACAGAAGTCCTGCTCCCAGGACTTGAATTCCAGTCCCCACCATCTGGGCTGCTGCCTCTGGGGATGAAGGAGAGGCTGCCTGGTCTCCCAGTCCAAGTAGGAGAAATGGATAGGACAAAGTCATCTTTGCAGGTCAGGCCTTCCAGTCTTCACATCCCCTACGCTGTTCTCAGCTGTCAGCTCCAAAGCCTGACTCAGCTGTCTTCGCCCAGTGCACACATCTCAAGCCACGAGGCAGGCTCTTCTCTGGGAATCCTTCCTTGGCTCCTCCACTCTGTGGATTCTAAACTCCAAGATCGGAGGTCTTACCAGATGCACCCAGGGGCCAGGCTTGAAGCATGCGCTCCTCTGGTCACTGATGGTCAGTTCTCCTCCCTTTCAGCATTTCCCTCTCTTCTCGGAGGGGAGCCACCTGCTGGGGTTCAGGAGAGTGAGGAAGGGTTGGGGGTGGCTCAGTCGTCCTCATCCTCATCTTCGTCCTCGGTGTCCTTGTTGGGGGCACACCTCTGGAAGCACTGCACCACGGTGGCCAGGAAGAAGCTGGAGATGATGGCAGCAATGGAGACGGCCACCCCGGAGAAGATGATGACAAACAGGTCTGTGAGTGAGAGGCTGAACTTGCACTCGCTGAAGCTGGCCTCCGACAGCTCGTGCAGGAATATCCTCCTGTTCTCCATGGGCAGGGAGCACTGGATTTCATCCAGGCCTGTGAAAAAGGCAGGAAGAATGAGAGAGAGGTTTAGACTGTGTCTCAGGATGGCCCAAAAGTCAGCAAGGTGAGTGCTGACCAAGTGCAAACCAGGCGCATCACCCAAACACAAAAGGGGGACAAAGCAGACTTGAATGCAATTTAGACTGTTTCAAAAGGCCTCACGGTAATCACATGGTAGAATCCAGAATGTGCTGGTCTCCCTTGACCCGCTTCAAGACACGGGTCCCCAACATCCAGGTCACGGACAGGTACCTCCTATCAGATCAGCAGCAATATAGGATTAGAAGTGAAGGGCACGATGAATATAATGCACTTGAATCACCCCCAAACCATCCATCCATCCCTTTGCCCACCCCCGCCCATCAGCCCATGGAAAAATTAGTCTTCCATGAAATCAGGCCCTATTGCCAAAAGGGTGGGAACCACCGCTTTAAGGCATGGCACTCTTGATTTTGAATCACTAAGAATGGTTGATGGAAGGGAATATCGTCTTTTTAGGGTTTAGAAGCTCAGTAGACCCTAATCCAGATCTGATAATATCCAACCTTGAGGGTGGGGCAGAGGCCGTGGGATGTATAGGGCCAATGCCAACCAATAATGGCACACTTAGTTTGTAGGGTAGCTTTCCAAGAAGAATGCCAGCCTCCTTTTCACTGCTACCCAGGCGAAACTGAACAATCAGTGAGGCATCACAGAGACTGCACTCACTACCCTAGAAGAGTAGTGGGGAAAATAAGCCTACATCCAAATGTGACCTTCAGTATATAGTTAGAAGCTGGGATGAAGTTCCTGTGTGCTTCAGAAGCACCTGAAGACTATACTGAAATTCAGATTCTCAGGCTCCACCTCTTGGAAAATCCAATTCAGCAGGTTTGGAGTGGGACCCTAGGCTCTGCATTTTTAATAACCATGAGATTCTGATGTTGCTGGTCCCCAAGGCACACTTGAGAAACATTATCTTCTCGTTGATGAGGAAGAGTGTGAGGGGTTTTGAGAGAGAGTTCCTGGGACACCTACCCCACTACAACCAGAGAAGTCCTTGCAATCTCTGTCTCTTATATTGGGTCCCTTTAAGATCTCACTTGAAAAGTGAGATTAAAAATAAGTTTTAATCTTGCTTGCTAATTTAAAAAGAAGTTTCAAACCCACAGGCCCCCCAAAATATTACACCTGGATATGTGCTAAGAAAGTGCTTCATCAGTTCAGTCACTCAGTCGTGTCTGACTCTTTGAGACCCCATGGACTGCAACATGCCAGGCCTCCCTGTCCATCACCAACTCCTGGAGTTTACTCAAACTCATGTTCATTGAGTCAGTGTTGCCATCCAGCCATCTCATCCTCTCTCAACCCTTTCTCCTCCCACCTTCAATCTTTCCCAGCATCAGGTCTTTTCAAATGAGTCAGTTCTTCACATCAGGTGGCCAAAGTATTAGAGTTTCAGCTTCAACATCAGTCCTTCCAATGAATATTCAGGACTGATTTCCTTTAGGATGGACTGCATAGCAGCAACAATAAATGCAATCTAGAGCTTACCAGGGGCTTCCCTGGTGGCTTAGACAGTAGAGAATCTGCCTGCAATGCAGGAGACCCAGGTTCTATCCCTGGGTTGGGAAAGTCCCCTGGAGAAGCAAATGGCAACCCATTCTAGTATTCTTGCCTAGAGGATTCCATGGACAGAGGAACCTGGTGAGTTACAGTCCATGGGGACACAGCCAGACATGACTGAGTGACTAACACACACACACACACACACACACACACACACACACACAAAGCTTACCATAGGCCAGGCACTGTTCTAAGAACCTCACATATAACAAATCATTTAATACTCACAACTCCATGAGACAGGTCCTGCTATCATCCCCATTTTAAAGATGAGGAAACAGGTTCAGAGAGGTAAAGTAACTTGTCCAAAGCAGGACAGCTGGTAAGCGGCCTAGCTTTAACTCAAATAATCTGCCTCCAGTATACCTGGCCTATAGCCACTATGCCTCCAAAAGGAACAGAAAAGGGATGTGGGGCTGGAAAAGACAGACAAGAAGACACGGGCCAGGGGGCACAGGAAGCCGATGCTGCCTTCCCATGATTGCCACCAAGAGGAATGGTGGCGACAGAAGTTGTCGGTCACCTGGGGGTGAGGGACACGTTCCTAGCGTAATGGGTTTATGACATTTTAGATACCTCTGGAGGACTGCTCCCCTATCAGTAAACTGTTCCTCCTGGGGTACCCATCTGCCATCAAGCAAAGTGGGAGGACAGCTAGAGAACT
This sequence comes from Bos indicus, assembly GCF_029378745.1. Taxonomy (NCBI): domain Eukaryota; kingdom Metazoa; phylum Chordata; class Mammalia; order Artiodactyla; family Bovidae; genus Bos; species Bos indicus. The sequence goes on along the minus strand of NC_091775.1, from coordinate 54,957,663 downwards.
GCAGGTTGGTGAATTTTACCCCTTCCACTTACTTGTAGGAGCCTAAAGCTGAGACTTGTCTGGGACAAAGGACCATCTTTAGAAGGCGTGGTCAGTTAAGGTCTAAAGGATGAGAAGGAACCAGCCATGGAAGAAGAGTCCAGACAGAGAAGAAGGAAGCTGGTAAAGAACTCAAGACATGGGGAAAAGTTCACCTGGGGCTGCAGAGTGAGCCAAGGGGAATTTAGCAAGAGCTGGGGTAGGAGAGATGGACATGGGCTGAGCCCCCGAGAACCCGGGTCTCCAAATAAATACTATGAACTGAGGCCCACCTCCACCAGCAATCCTGTTATGGACTGGACTAAACCTCCCCACACCCCAAATTTATGTGTTGAAGCCCTAACATGACTATATTGGGACACCAGGTCCTTTAAGGTCTTTACGAAGGTAATTAAGGCTAAATGGGGTCATAAGGGTGGGGCTCTGATCAGGACTGGTGTCCTTATAAGAAGGGACAGTAGAGAGTGCTCTCTCTCTCTCTGTGCGTGAAAAGTCCATCTGCAAGTCAGGAAGAAAGACCTCAGCAGAAACCAACTCTACCCACACCTTGGTCTGGACTCCTAGTCTCTGGAACTGTGATAAAATAAATTTCTATTGTTTAAGCCCCCCAATCTGTGTTATTTTGTTATGGCAGCCCTAGTAGACTAATGACAATCCTCACTGTACACAAATAAAAGATATAGACTTGTGTTAGTATTAAACAGTTGTTCATTGTTCAATTAAAAATTAAATTAAACAATTTAAAAATTAAATTAAACAATTAAAAATTGTTCATTACCAAGCATAATCTACACATCCTGATGTATATTTAATACGAACTATATATTAATACAAAGTCAAATTACTGCCGTATTTCACAAACTTCAAATATAAGAAAATGTATAATAGTAAAATGCATGATATTAAATGAATAAAAAGGTCAGCTGTGTCTCTGATCTGGAAGAGGAGAGAAAAATAAACTAGTAGTAACTAACATTCATACTGCCTTACTACATGCAAACACTATTTTAAGTACTATATGCATATTAACTCTGAATTCTCACAATTATTACTATGCCCATTTTATGGATGAGAAAACTGAACCACAGAGAATCCATATACCTTGCCTTCAGCAACACAGTTTCACAGAGATGTCAAGACACTGTTTTCACATTAAGCTCACCTGCCTGCAATTTCTGTTTACCTTTGACTTCCTCTCCGTTCTCAGGAAAACTTCAATTGTCCTCTTTTTCAGTGCTTCCTGGTTTCAGAAAGCTGCCTTCAATCCATCTCCATGGGGGACTTCCTCACACCTCACTAATTAGCTGGTCTTTATTGTGTATCTCCTTCTATCTCAGAAATGGAAGATGGAGGCAGACTGGCTGAGCGTCACCTTCCTTCTGCCCTCACCCACCTTTTATGTAGTCTGTAGCCAACCCATTGATGTTCTCCTTCCAATGGGAACCATTGCCTAGAGACCAGATTCATGTTCCCTCCTCTCCCTGAATCAGTGCCTACCTTAGATATCCAAGGAATTACCTGGACCAGAGCTCTGCAGGTTTCTCCAATTTACACTTGACAATGTTTCTGCCTATTTATTTTATTAAGCCAAGCTTTTGCTTACCTCTAAGCCTTTTAAAGGAGAAGGCAATGGCACCCCACTCCAGTACTCTTGCCTGGAAAATCCCATGGATGGAGGAGCCTGGTAGGCTGCAGTCCATGAGATCGCTAAGAGTCAGACACGACTGAGTGACTTCACTTTCACTTTCACTTTCATGCATTGGAGAAGGAAATGGCAACCCACTCCAGTGTTCTGGCCTGGAGAATCCCAGGGACGGGGGAGCCTGGTGGGCTGCCGTCTATGGGGTCACGCAGAGTCGGACACGACTGAAGCGACTTAACAGCAGCAACAGCAAGCCTTTTAAATGCAGTTAAACAAAACCAGAGAACTTTAAAAGAGAGTTTTAGTGAGGGTCCCTTGCAGACACTGTTTTCTTCAACAGAAAATTGAGAAAATCAATTGATTTGCCTCTTCTTAGCATCCACCCCACCCTTCAAGTAAACAAGATGGACACCAACGGACTGCATGAAGCCCAGGCAGCTTCTAAAACCAAGGTAATATTTGCAATTTTCAAAGCCATAATAGGTCATTATGACCCAGAGAAAAGGTCCAGAAGTCCTTTTTTCAATGAGCTGTATTAACTGGCCAACAACCACCCCAAAAAAACAACACAAGTCCACAAAGCCTGCCATTTAAATCCACCTTTGCCGATCACAACTCCTCAAGTCGATTCTGATTTCTGTAAGTTCTTTGTGCCTTGAGATTAGACTTGGCATTTTTACAAAGAGACACTTTTAGAAAATGTCATCTCTGATTTCTCTGTGGCTAGAGAAAACAAGCTTGTTTGAAAAACACCATACACAAGCCCACCAGGAGTGGGAGGCTGTGGACACACGCTTGATGAAGCCATTACGATAAGACATACTGACTTAATGGGTTTTTTTATTTCACAAAGGGCAGAGAAATGAGAGTCAGCAGGGCCCAGAGGAGGGGGGCCGTCTAAGGACACATTCAAGGCTGGCTGCAGAACTCAGGAGCTGGAGTCATCTTTCTCTGGGGTCACCTCTTCTCTCCAGCAGGAGTTACTCGTCCAGGGTTTCTCAACCTCGGTACTACTGACATTCAGGCCTAGATAACTCTTTGGTGTAGGGGGCTGTCCTACACACTGCAGGATGTTATCATTGTCCCTGCCTTCTGCCCAGTAGATGCCAGCATCCTTACCCAGTGTGACAATCAATAATGTCTCCAGACAGTGCTACATGTCCCCATGAGGAGGGCAGGGAAGGAAACAGAATTTTCTGGTTGAGAACTGCTGCTTTCAACTGAAATGCTCAGCTAAATAGATAACTTTCTAAGGCAGGGCTACTGTTAGCTACTAGGCACACATTTAGTTGTTAAATGGCTTTTTAATTCATGCATTAAACAAAACTGGTAAGGCTTTATGCTAGATACAAAAAAAAATAAGAAAGGAGAAAAAGGCAGGAAGGAAGAAAAAGGAAGGAGTGCCATATTGCAAATGGCTGGTCCCAACTGAGTCAAAACTGGGTAGAAAGCAGAACTAAGAAAGCCCAGGGGAGACCCAGAGGCACCCTGGGAAGATTTCTAAAAACAAAGACATACACATCTCCCAATCCAGTGAGCCCTCACTCATTTCCCAGACTGCGAAGAATGCGTGTGCAGGGGGGAGATAGCACTTATTGAGCACCTTCTATGTTCTGATGCAGTGCACACCCCTTAACACATGACACTTATAACTGACCTCCCTTGGGGAGGTGAGTGGCATTATCATCAATTCATAGGCGAGGAAGCAGGCCTCAGAAATCTTGGCACTTCATGTACTATTGAATAAGGAAAGCCTGAATTAACTTACCTCTCAGCTCTGTTTTACTCCAAAGCCTGTGTTTTTCCTGTCACCTTGTATCTAGCATAAAGCCTTTCCTGTCACCTGTGTTGCCTGTAATGCTGAAGAAAGGGACACATTCAGCCTCAAGAAGCTTATAATCTGGCATGCCTGTGTGTTCAGTCATCCAGTCGTGTCCTACTCTTTGTGACCCCGTGGACTGTAGCCCACCAGGCTCCTCTGTCCATGGGATTCCCCAGGCAAGAATACTGGAGTAAGTTGCCATTTCCTCCTCCAGAGCTTCTTCCCAACCCAGGGATCAAGCCCACTCCTCCTTTGTCTCCTGCATTGATTGACAGGTGGATTCTTTACCGCTAGGCCACCTGGAAAGCTATAGTCTGACAGAGGAGCCTAAACTTAAAAACAGCAAGCAATGGAGAAGATGATGCATGATTGAGAATTGAGTATGGGCTTTACAAATTCAGAGAATAAAGAGCTGAATGTCTGGAAGATAGGATAAGTATTCATCCATATTAATGGAATAAACGAGTTATCTTTGAGTTGGAGGATCATTGGAGAGGAATGAGAAATGTACTGCAGGTAAGAGGCCTGAGTAGAATCTGGACATGTGGGTGAGAAACAACATGAGATACATCCTCCTGGGCCACTGTGTGTGTGCTTAGCCGCCCAGTCGCATCCGACTCTTTGCAACCCCATGGACTGTAGCCCTCCAGGCTCCTCTGTCCATGGGGATTCTCCAGGCAAGAATACTGAAGTGGGTTGCCATGCCCTCCTCCAGGAGATCGTCCCAACCCAGGGATTGAACCCAGGTCTCTCACATTGCAGGCAGATTCTTTACCATCTGAGCCACGAGGAAGCCCAGTCCTGGAGGATCACACCTGTGTCTCTCAGGTTTCCTGCATTGGCAGGCAGGTTCTTTACCACTAGCACCACCTGGGACATTTGGGCTAGAACAGCTCCCCCTAAATACAACATCTTCCCAAGTGACTGTTACCGGTTGATGTCAAGTGGCTGCATGTGGAGTCACTGGAGCATCACTGCAAGGAATTGAGAATCTGGATTAAGAGATTAAAGGAAGGCAGCCCTGAGCCAGGATCAGGCTGCAATAGCTTTTTAAGCTTTTTTTTTTTTAAATCAACTCAACAATTGTTGTTTAGTTGCAAAATCATGTTGGACTCTTTTACGACACTATGGACTGTAGCCCTCCAGGTTCCTCTGTCCATGGGATTTCCCAGGCAAGTGTATTGGGATGGGTTGCCATTCTCTTCTCCAGGTGATCTTTTCAACCCAGGGATCAAACCTGTGTCTCCTGCATTGGCAGGTAGATCCTTTACCACTGAGCCATGTGGGAAACTCCAACTCAACAACAGTGGTCTTTTATTTTAAGCATCTCAAGAAAACATTCAAATCAGGAGATAAGGCAATGCTGTCACACAGAGACAATTGTCAGGCTGCCCTAATGAGACAGGACACATGGCGTGAGCCTGCTCACTCATTCATGTCACCTGATGGCCCCTGTGCAGGCATGTGAGCTTGTAACCCCCTGGGCAGTGGGTTTCTACATGTCCTGCATCCCAGAGGCAGCCAGGAAGTGCAAGGCATGGGCAGAAGTTGAGGGTAAAACCATCAGCCCATGACTAAGATTGCTTAGAAGCCTAGAGTCCAGAGCTATGGTCCTCAGGCTTTTGAATTTTACATAGTAGTAAAAAACTTTAAAGTAAGAAATAGATGAGATTGACAGAGGACTGCAGCTGATAATTCTGTTCAGTTAGGACACCGAGCACACACACACACACACACAATCATCATTTTATAAAAGATAAAATGTGTACATCTGTACACCATTAAAGTAGAGACATCATTTTGCTGACAAAGGTCCATATAGTTAAAGCTATGGTTTTTCCAGTAGTCAGGTATGGATGTGAGAGCTGGACCATAAGTAAGGCCGAGCACTGAAGAATTGATGCTTTTGAATTGCAGTGCTAGAGAGAAGACTCTTGAGGGTCCCTTGGACTGCACGGAGATCAAACCAGTCAATCCTAAAGGAAATCAACCTGAATATTCATCAGAAGGACTGATTCTAATGCTGAAGTTCCAATACCTTGGTTACGTGATGCGGAGAGCCAGCTCATTGGAAAAGACCCTGATGCTGGGAAAGATTGAAGGCAGGAGGAGAAGGGGGTGACAGGTTGAGATGGTTGGATGATGGTGATGGATGGTCCATCACCGACTCGATGGACATGAGTTTGAGCAAACTCTGGGAGACAGTGAAGGTCAGGGAAGTCTGACATGTTGCAATCCATGGGGTTGCCAAGACAGGGAAGTCTGGTGTGCTGCAATCCATGGGGTTGCCAAGAATCGAGCATGACTTAGCAACTGAAAAACAACAACATGAATAAAGACAGGGTTGGAGAGCATGGCTCACCTGTGTGGCCATAGGAGTTCCTAAACCATCTCTCCAAAGGGACCAACTGTCCCACCTAATGGCCAATGGTGCTGGACAAGCACAGGGCCCCCCTTTGCAGTACAAAAGTCCTTTTCCCTAAATTCATCATCAGATACTTCGCAGCTGCCTGAAAAGAGGAAGTTTCTCCCATGCTTTTCCCTCTTGTGAGGTGGAAACATTCACTGCTCTTTGGAAACAGGTGGAACAGAACAGAGCACCCACAGAGAGTGAGGGCCAATCAGTTCACCCCTGCAGCCTTATAGAATAGTCTGTCAAGCACTGCATTGTCTGTAGGGGTATGTGTGAGTGCTCAGTCACTCAGTCATGTTCGACTCTCTGTGGCCCCATGGACCGCAGCCCTCCAGGCTCCTCTGTCCATGGGATTCTCCAGGCAAGAATACTGGAGTAGGTTGTCATTTCCTTCTCCAGGGGACCTTCCCAACCCAGGGATAGAACCTGTGTCTCCTTCCTCTCCTGCATTGGCAGGCAGATTCTTTACCACTGAGCCACCTGGGAAGCCTCTATTGCATTGTCTCTGCTTCTGTAATCTATAAAACTGGAGAAGGCAATGGCACCCCACTCCAGTACCCTTGCTTGGAGAATCCCATGGACGGAGGAGCCTGTTAGGCTGCAATCCATGGGGTCGCCAAGAGTTGGACACAACTGAGCGACTTCACTTTCACTTTTCACTTTCATGCATTGGAGAAGGAAATGGCAGCCCACTCCAGTGTTCTTGCCTGGAGAATCCCAGGGATGGGGGAGCCTGGTGGGCTGCTGTCTATGGGGTCGCACAGAGTCAGACACGACTGAAGTGACTTAGCATAGCATAGCCACGCAAATGGGAGAAGGCAATGACACCCCACTCCAGTACTCTTGCCTGGAAAATCCCATGGACAGAGGAGCCTGGTAGGCTGCAGTCCATGGGGTCGCTAAGAGTCAGACATGACTGAGCGACTTCACGTTCACTTTTCACTTTCATGCATTGGAGAAGGAAATGGCAACCCACTCCAGTGTTCTTGCCTGGAGAATCCCAGGGATGGGGGAGCCTGGTGGGCTGCCGTCTATGGGATCGCACAGAGTCGGACACGACTGAAGTGACTTAGCAGCAGCAGCAGCAGCATCTATAAAACAAGCTCCATGGCTAGTACTGTAGTGACTCTGGTTTGCAGACAAATAAACAGAATACTATTTACGATACCTGCTTCTGATTCCCCAGAAGAGAAATGATGGAGCCTGGATTTGGAGTCATTACCCTCCCCTATAGCCTTAAAAATGCTTGAACAAGTTTTTGTGGAGATACTGAGACCCAGTAGGTCACAGACTTTAGCCAAAGCTGCACAGGAAACTTATAAACTCAATCTAGAACCCTCACTACCTCCAGTGGAGGCCCAAGGCCAGAGTCCTCAGTGGGGAGAGGTCATTTAAGGGTTTAGGTGTTGTCCTAACTTCCTAGGGCTGCCATAAAAATTATCACAAACTGGGTGGCTTAAAACAAATTCATCCTCTCATAGTTGAGGCCAGAAGTCCAAAATTAAAGTGCCAGTAGGGCCAGGCTTCCACTGAGGGTTCTAAGGGAAAATTCTTTCTGGCCTTTTCCAGCTTCTGGTGACTCTTGGCATTCCGTGGCTTGTGGCAGCATCACTCCAGTCTCCACTGCTGTTGTCACAAGACTTTCTGCTCTGTAACTCTTTCTGCCTCTCTGCTCTGTATTTGACTGACCAAACCAGTCAATCCCAAAAGAAATTAACCCTGAATATTCATTGGAAGGACTGATGCTGAATCTGAAGCTCCAATACTTTGGCCACCTGATTCAAAGAACTGACTTACTGGATAAGATGCTGATACTGGGAAAGATTGAGGGCAGGAGAAGTGGGCAACAGAGGATGTGATGGTTGGATGGCATCACTGACTCAATGGACATAAGTGCGAACATAATTTATGAAGGACAGAGAAGCCTGGCTTGCTGTAGCCCACGGGGTTGCAAAGAGTCGGACATGACTTAGGGACTGAATAACAACAACAGTCTCTTTCACATCTCTCTCTTTCTCTTACAAGGATGCTTGTCATTGGATTTAGGGCCCATCCTAAATCCAAGATGATCTCATCTCAAGATCCTTAACTCAACTATATCTGCAAAGATTTTTTCCAAATAAGGTCACCTTCACAGGCTCCAGGTATTAGGGCTTAAACATATCCCTCTAGGGGATGCAATTCACCCAATCGAGATGTCTAGCATTTAACAGTCATCCTTCAGCTTTTTACACTCCATCTCTACTCATATGGAGTCTGCTTTCAGATTTCATTTTGGGCAATCACCTCTTACCCGCTGGATATGTCTTGTCCAACTTTCTTTCTTCATTTATTTTTTTGGCCATACTGCACAGCATGTAGGATCTTAATACCCTGAACGGGGATTGAACATGCAACCCCTGCAGTGGTCGTGTGGAGGCTTATCAACCAGATTACCAGGACAGTCCCTTGATGTGACTTTCTTAAAATGCATGACCCCTCACCCAAGTCTCTCTGACCCAGCACACTGAATCTTGTGTGGACTGACCAAAAGCAAGGCCGGGGCCCACTCAATCCAGCAGCCCCGCCCTGCAGAACTCATCAACTGATCTCTGCTTTCCAGACTCCCAGGGCTGCCCAATTCTCTCCCGAGTCTGCTTCCCAAGGCTGCTCTTCAGTTCTGTGAATTACCTGACTTCCTTGCACTTTCCTTGCTTACATTAGCCAGGGCTGGCTTTTGTTGTTTACACTCCAGAGGCCCAATTAACCCACAGATTATAGGAAAACTGAGTTCAAGGATGAGCCGGACACCTGTTACACTGTCACAAATCATCTCACTCTGCCCAGCTGTCCCACCAAACCACATGCTGTGGCTCCAGGCTCTTGGGGGAGCAGGGATGACTCTGTGCAGCTCATCTCCTGGCCTAGGGAGACAACTCAGGGAACAGGCACAATTGATGGGAATCTGAGTTCCTACCTTCTGTCTGCTTCCTCCAACCCAGATCCACCTTCCACTGAAACAAGGTGGGTGCTGGCTCATCCAGGCTCATGCAGAATGCAGCCCACTGCTCCTTCACTTCAGAACCACCTCCTCCTGCTCTGCCAGGCACGCTCCAAAGAGATGGCCAGTCCTCATGCACGGTGGTTTGGCTCCCTGCCTGCTGCCACCCCTCCAGGCCCTCTCCTCTGACTGATGACTTCTCCCCAGCAGCTGACACCTGAGCCGGAGAGGGTGAAGAGCTGCCACACTCCTGAAATAGATGGTGACACAGCGGAAGGCAGATTGAGATTAATCTCTTGCCCCTTTGCCAACAAACAGGCCTGCAGCCAGCCAGAGGCTCGCAAGGGGCCCCTCCCCTGATTTGGCCTGTCTTGGGACCTGGCTAATGCCAGGCTCTCCTACGTGCTTTTTGTCATTAAAAATATATTTTTGTCTTCCTAATTCCACTTATTATGCAAAGCCTGTGTATCCACCGAAACAACAGAACTAAAAAGAAGGTGGATAAAAGAACCCTTAAATACATGTTTAATACATTGGCTTACACCTGTCTAGAATTTTTTTCTTCTCTGTGTTCAGTTCAATTCAATCATTCAATCATGTCTGACTCTTTGCGACCCCATGGAATGCAGCACACCAGGCTTCCCTGTCCATCACCAACTCCCAGAGCTTGCTCAAACTCATGTTCATCGAGTTGGTGATGCCACCCAACCATCTCATCCTGTCATCCCCTTCTCCTCCTGCCTTCAATCTTTCCCAGCATCAGGGTCTTTTCCAATTAGTTGGCTCTTTGCATTAGGTGCCCAAAGTACTGGAGCTTCAGCTTCAGCATCACTCCTTCCAATGAATATTCAGGACTGATTTCCTTCAGGATGGACTGGTTGAATCACCTTGCAGTCCAAGGGACTCTCAAGAGTCTTCTCCAACACCACAGTTCAAAAGCACCAATTCTTTGGTGCTCAGCTTTCTTCACAGTCCAACTCTCACATCCATACATGATTACAAAAAACCATAGCTTTAGCTAGACAGACGTTTGTCGACAAAGTAATATCTCTGTTTTTTAATATGCTGTCTAGGTTTGTCACAGCTTTTCTTCCATGGAGCAAGCACCTTTTAATTCCATGGCTGCAGTCACCATATGCAGTGATTTTAGAGCCCAAGAAAGTAAAATCTGTTACTGTTTCAATTGTTTCCCCATCTATTTGCCATACAGTAATGGGCCAAGATGCCATGATCTTCATTTTTTGAATATTGAGTTTTAAGCCAGCTTTTTCACTCTCTTCTTTCAGTTTTATCAAAAAGCTCTTTAGTTCCTCTTCGCTTTCTGCAAAAAGGGTGGTGTTATCTGCATATCTGAGGTTATTGATATTTCTCCTGGCAATCTTGTTCCAATCTTTGCTTCATCCAGCCCAGCATTTCTCATGATGTACTCTCCTTTGTGCTTGGATGCTTTTTTTGGTGGGGTCCAACATTCTCCTGTCAATGGTTGTTCAGCAGCAAGTTGCAATTATGCAGTTCTCGCAAGAGAAGATGAGCTCACGTTCTTCTCTGTGTGCATGCACATAAATCCCCAGAGTAGATCCACATTCCACCACTCTGATAGATAAACATTCTGGGGACATCCTTCACTCCACCAACATAATCATCAAACATCACTTGAAATGGTTACATCCTTGGAATAAAAGCTATGACCAACCTAGACAGCATATTAAAAAGCAGAGACATCACCTTGCTGACAAAGGTCCATAGAGTCAAAGCTATGGCTTTTTCAGTAGTCAGATATGGATGTGAGAGTTGGACCAGAAAGAGGGCTGAATGCTAAAAAATTGATCCTTTTGAACTGTGGTGCTGGAGAAAACTCCTGAGAGTCCCTTGGACAGCAAGGAGATAAAACCAATAAATACTAAAGGAAATCCATCCTGAATATTCATGGAAGGACTGATGCTGAAGCTGAAGCTTCAATACTTTGGCCACCTGACGTGAAGAATCAACTGATTGGAAAAGACCCTGATATTGGGAAAGATTGAAGGAAGGAGGAGAAGGTGAGGACAGAGGATGAGATGGTTGGATAGCACCACTGATTCAATGGACTGAGCAAACTCTGGGAGATAGTGCAGGACAGGGAAGCCTGGTGTGCGGCAGTCCATAGGGTCACAAAGAGGAAGATTCGACTTAGCAACTGAACAACTTGACTTATTTGCCCAATCCCAGAATGCTTCCAGTTATTCTCCTTCCTGAAGCAAAGCTGCTATGAACACAATGTTGTTACTGTTGTTTAGTCGCTCAATCGTGTCTGACTCTTTGTGACCCCATGGACTGTAGCCTGCCAAGCTCTTCTGTCCATGGGATTTCCCAGGCAAGAACACTTGGAATGGGTTGCCATTTCCTTTTCCAATGAGCACCATGTATCAGTTCAGTTCAGTCGCTCAGTCATGTCCGATTCTTTGTGACCCTATGGACTGGAGCACACCAGCCCTCCCTGTCCATCACCAACTCTCAGAGCTTACTCAAACTCATGTCCATCGAGTCGGTGATGCCATCCAGCCGTCTCATCCTCTGTCGTCCCCTTCTCCTCCCACCTTCAATCTTTCCCAGCACCATGTATATACATCCTTAACTATTTCCACAAGACACATCCCTCCACAAACTGCAGATCGTGTGAGAGTCCCTGAATTAATGCCAACAATGGATTTTGTCACCTTTTCATCTTTGCCAACCTGACAGGCCATAAAAGTGCACACTGGTAACTGAATTTGCATTTCTCTGACGACCAACAGAGCTAAATAAGCAATGTATGGTGTGCTCACCGGCTACTGGGAGTTGTTTTTCTGTAAAGTGCCTGCCCAAGACCTATATGCTAAGACATTCACAGGTCCTACCCAGGATGAGAAGGACCTGTGACAAGGAGCAGTGGGGAGACAGTCAGGCTGAACTCCTCCACCCAACCCACTCTGGAGCAACAACTCCCAAGGAAGGAAGTCCCCTGTCCCATACCCAGGAGGAAGGGCATTCTCCAGGACTGCCAGGTGTTGGTACCACTGCTCTTGGCCAGCAGTCACCACTGCTGTCACTCTCCTCTCCTGCTCATTGGAGAAAGAGGGCTGAGCCTGGGCCAGTCAAACACCCTCCCTACCAGCCTCCTGGCACCCCAACCCAAAAGGCCAGGAAGCAGAAGCAGCTGAGGTTCTTTCACACACATGGCTAGACTTTCGGCCTCCTGATTTCACAGCATCATAGAAGGTTAAACCCAAAGGCCCCTTCGACCTCTAGTACCCCTCCCCAACCTCTCCCCTTTACTTTACAGCTGAGAGACCCAGAGAAGTTAGGCAACTTGCCTGAGGTCACACAGAGTCTGGATGGAACCCAGGTCTTCTGACTCCTCATTTGGTGCTCTTTTGGGGCATCAGGTTCTTAGTTCACCACCAGCACCTGGAGTTGCATGCTCGTGGCCCCTGCTGCAGCTACTTTGTGCTACAAAGGAAGACTACAGGAGGGGGCATCGCAGATGGCAGGCAAGGCCTACTCCTTCTTCTGAGGAGTGGGCACTGGGGAACACCAGCTCTCATTTTTTATAGTGCTGACTTTGCTCCCCATCACCACTTTCATTAAATATCACCACATGGGGGAAGTTCCCAGTTGTCTTCACCATCTCATCCAGGAGACACTCCATCTGATTAAGTAATCAACTGATTTCTCCCTGAGGAAGATGCATCGGCAGCATCAGGTCAAGGGCTCCTGCTTGGTCCTGGCTCCTCAGAGCACGTCCTATAGAAAGGGTGGATCCTGCACCAGGGCTGTGACTTGTGTCTGTGGCCCTCCACTCCAGCCTGACTCCCACCCCGAACCTCCGGACACCAACCTCAGTCACACACATAAGCATGGAAAACAGACAGCCTCCCAACGCAGTTTTCCTGGCCTGTCTTCCCCCTGGTAAGAAATGATAGAGATGATCACTGACAGCTTGCAATTTTATTCTCTGGGAAGCATGCAAGCATTTCCACTACCACGACCACTGCCGTCATCTTGACCCATCACCACCATTGCTACACCCACCGTCTCCACCCTGAAGGCCATCTCGCCCATGTCCACCCTCATATCCACCTCTCCCACGTCCACCTCCCCTATGACCACCATCTCCACCTTGATGCCCACCGCCACTGCTTCTACCACCACCACTGCTGCTGCCACCTCCACGATCAATAACAGACTTTGCTACAAGTTGGACCCTGGGCTGAGTTCTGAGGTCACCAACCTGTGTCTACTTATGATAACTGATGAAATAGTTAGATCTTTCTGGCAAGACCAGCATGAGGAAATCTAAGACTGGCCCCAGGAGGCTGGTACCTCCTACTACCCATGGTGACGATGCTCCACGCTCCTCAGAGACACTAGCTGCAGCTCCCTTCCTGGACCCGCCCCTCTGAGCACCCAGTGTCCCCGGTTAGTATCTGCCGTTGGGCTCACTGGCCAGTTGGAAGAAGTGATGCATTGAGTGTTCTGAGGGTGATGAGAAGTGTGTGCATCAAGTGGGTACTTCAGATTACCTCTATGGGGAAGTAATATTTATTGGAACTCTTACCATTTACCAGGAATTATGATAAGTGCTGCACCACCATGTCCTTTAATCCTCTTCTCAACAGCCCTTTAGAAAAGTGGTTCTCATCTGGGGCTGATTTTGCCCCTTAGCAGGCATCTTACAATGGCTGGAGATGTCTTTGGTCCTCGAAACTGGGTGGGGTGCTATTGACATCAGGTGGGTAGACGGTAGGGCACTGCTAAACACTCAGTGCCCATGACGACCTCAGTAATGCCAGCATTGCATGCATGTGTACTAAGTTGCTTCAGTCGTGTCCAACTCTTTGCAGCCCCAAGGACTGCAGCTGGCCAGGCTCCTCTGTCCATGAGATTCTCCAGGCAAAAATAATGGAGTGGGTTGCCATGCCTTCCTCCAGGGGACCTTCCAGACCCAGGGATTGAACCACGTCTGTTACGTCTTCTGCATTGACAGGTGGGTTCTTTCCCATAATGCCAACAGGAGGGGCTTTCCTGATGGCTAAAGAATCCTGATGGTAAAGAATCCACTTGCAATGCAGGAGACACAGAAGACACAGGCTCAATCCCTGGATCAGAAAGATCCCCTGGAGGAGGAAATGGCAACACACTTCAGTATCTTTGCCTGGGAAATCCCAAGGACAGAGGAGCCTGGCCAGCTACGGTCCATGGGATCGCAAAAAGCTGGACATGACTGAGCACACATGGATGCTGTGCCAGTATGATCAAGGCTGCGATGCCCTGCTTTGGGGTAATGTTTTTCCAGTCCCATTTTTTAATTTAAATTTTGTGGTAAAATATACATAATATGAAATGTACCATCTTAACCATGTTTAAGTGTACAGTTCACTGGCATAAAGTACATTCACGATGTGTACAACCCTCCCCACCATTCACCTCCAGAGTGCTTTTCATCTTGCAAAACTAAATCCCTCTTCCTATTAAGCACGAGCCCTCCATCCCTCCCTCCTCTCAGCCCTTGGCAACCACCATTCTGTGTCTATGAAACTGACTATTCTAAGGTGCCTCAAGTAAGTGGATGATACAGTATTTGTCCTTTTATGACTGGCCCCTTCCAATGAGCATCATGTCCTCAAGGTTCATCCATGTTGTAGCATGTGGCAAAATTTCCTTCTGCTTTTTTAAAGAATTGTTTTAATGTGGACCATTTTTCATTGAGTTTATTACAATATTGCTTCTGTTGTGTTTTTGTTCTGGCTTTTAGGCCAGTAAGGTATGCAGGATCTTAGCTCCCTGACCAGGGATTGAACCTGCACCCCGTGAAGTCTTAACCACTGGACCACCAGGGAAGTCCCATGAATTTCCTTCTTTGTGGTCCACTGTATGGATGGACCACATCCTGTTTATCCATTCATCCATCAGTGGACACCTGTGTCACTCCCACCTTTCAGTCATTTGAATAATGCTGCTACGAACATGGGTACAAATATGGGGTAGGTTCTAGATGCAATGGCCAGGGCTCCAAGAAGCTGTATGATTTGCCTGAAGTCATACAACTCATCTGTGTGGGTCTGGACTTAAGGGCAGGCCTGGCCATCACCAAAGCCCATCTTCTTTCCATGACACCGCGGCAGACTCAGTCGTGACTGGCCTTGCTCACATACCCATCACTGGTTGGACTTCACTTGCCTGTATCTCTCTGGAGTGACATGGTGGCCATCCCCATCTATGCAGCTTGGGACGCCCACTCCAGAACATCTCCCCATGAGTGCTGGCACTTCCCTTTCAGGCCATAACATTCTTTCTACGCCCAAACGGCTCTGAAACAATTTACCAATTTTCTAGGAAGTCGTGAACCAGACTGTTTTTTTTTGTTGTTGTTGTTAGATTTATGTTTCCTCTGACAGCAGAGGAAGGCTTTTCAGGTGGCTCAGACGGTAAAGCATCTGCCTGCAATGTGGGAGACCGGGGTTCGATCCCTGTGTCAGGAAGATCCCCTGGAGAAGGAAATGACAACCCACTCCATTACTCTTGCCTGGAAAATTCCATGGATGGAGGAGCCTGGTGGCTACAGTCCATGGGGTTACAAAGAGTCGGACACGACTGAGCAACTTCTCTTTCACTTTCCTCTGACAGCAGGGGCCACAGGGAACCCCGGGATCCAGCACCTGCAGTGATAGCCATGTCTGTGGCTCAGGGTGAGCCTCTGGAACTGCACATTGTTATGGCGGTAACACAGGCCTTCATCTACAGCTAATAATAGTAACAGTCAGCATTTATGAACAGCTTTCTGTTTGCCAGGCACTGTGCTAAGCTTGTGACAGGGGTTATTTGACCCATACGCTTTGACCCATATGACAGACTTGTGAATACTAGCTCAGATGGTAAAGAAACCGCCTGCAATGCAGGAGACTCCGGTTCGATTCCTGGGTCGGGAAGATCCCATAGAAAAGGGATAGGCTACCCACTTCAGAGTTCTTGAGCTTTCCTGGTGACTCAGACAGTAAAGAATCCTCCTGCAATGCATGAGTCCTGGGTTCAATCCCTGGGTTGGGAAGGTCCCCTGGAGGATAGCATAGCAACCCACTCCAGTATTCTTGCCTGGAGAATCCCCATGGACAGTGGAGCCTGGCGGACTACAGTCCATGGGGTTGCAAAGAGTCAGACACGACTGAGTGACTAGGCACATATTTTACACATGAGAAAGCTGAAGCACAGAAAGGTTAAGCAATCTGCCCAGGCTCACACAGCTAGTAAATAAAGGGTCAGGGTTCCAGTCACAGTGGATCTAAATGCAGAACCCCCTCCAGTGCCTGCCCTACAAGGTGAGGGAATCACCCAGCCCAGGAGACAGGGGCTTTGGCACTTGTCCTGGCTTTTCACTAGTTTGCTGTGTGACTTTGGGCAAGTCACTCAGTGTCACTGAGCCACAGTTTCCTATCTGAAAGAAAAGTAGACAAGATAATCCTATTATCTAAGCTTTTCTGAGTATTCTGGAATGTTCACTCCAAGAGGTCAGGGCCCTTGTCAGGTGCACTATCACGTCCTCGAGACTGGGAGCTGAATTTGTCCTCACAGGTGTCTAGCTTGCTTTGGTTTCCACTAAGCTGTTCAAGTCATCATTGGTTTACACCCTCCAAAACTAGGTTCTGGATCAGGGAAGCTCACTGACTAATTTAGAGACTCTGGACCCAAGAGGATAAGTTTGTAACTAAGAGCCCTTGGTTTCTGATACGAGATTTGGGAAGCCACGTGATGGTTAGTGACAGAGCCCCTGGAGCCGGGCTCTCTGGAGCATAGAGCAGAAGGATGACAAATATTCACAGGTGAGTGAAGGGACTAAGCTGGTGGCATATACAGGGGGCATTCCTGCTGTGTCTGGAAGCTTGGATTATGTGGGCTTAGGAGAGAGCCCCCAAAGACCAGTATCCTGGTTCAAAGGGAGCTGAACATGAACTGACATGGTGTTGTTGTTGTTGCTGCTATTTAGTCACTAATTCATGTCCAATTCTGTAACCCCATGGACTGTAGCCCTGCCAGGCTCCTCTGTCCATGGGATTTTCCAGGCAAGAATATTGCAGTGGGTTGCTATTTCCTTCTCCAGGAGATCTTCCTGACCCAGGGATTGAACTCATGTTTCCTGCATTGGCAGGTGGATTCTTTACCACTAAGCCAGCTGAACTGTACATACATGATACATTTTAGAAACCAGTTCTGATAGTTGGCAACTGATCTGGTTTCCTACAGTGACTGGCGTAAGCAGAGCCAGACCTGCAATAAGCAAGGGGCTAGGAGCTCTGACTTTCTCTCCAGCTGCACGACTTAAAAACTTTGTCTATTTAGGTTCAGAAAGAAGCATGGGCTTTCTATTTTGTTCCATTGATCTGTATTTCTGTCTTTGTGCCAGTACCATACTGTCTTGATGACTGTGGCTTTGTAGTAGAGGGCAAAACCAATACAATATTGTAAAGTTAAAAAATTAAATTAAATTAAAAAGAAAGAAAGAAAGAAAGAAGCATGGGCGAGGAAGGGAAATAAAGAAAGGTGGAGCAATTGCTCCAGGCATCAAGACAGACATAGTCACTGGACTTCCAGCATGCTGGAGCTTCCTTCAAGACATGCTTCTCTAGCCAGAGAACCAGGAGAAAAGGAAAACAACCTCAGAAAGCCAGATTCAGAGGACTGAAGCACCGTGGGCAGAACTCTCACCCATTCCTTAATGCTCCCTTTAGCACCACTGACAAGCGGTCATTTGGTCCCCGCTTGAATGCCTCTAAGGATGGCAATTTCACTCTGTACCCAGGCAGCCCATTTGCAGAGCCCTAACCGCTAGCTCTTCCTCCTTACAGTGCATCAAAATCAGTCTCCTTGTAGTTCGAAGCCACAGGTCCATCTTCTGAGGCCAAAACAAGTCTCCTACATTGCAGGACAGATCCTCAAACATCTGACAACAGGGATTATGTCCTTCCACATCTCTCCTTAGTTAAATATCCATTTTCCTATGTCAACATGGTCTTGCTGTCCAAATACAAAGAATATCTGGCATCTTTTAAGAGACAGGAAGCCCAGGTAACTGCTCAGAAGCTGTAATTTGATGAGGCCTGGGGTTCTGACCTTCCCATGAGGCCTCCTCCATCTGAGCATCCCCATGTCTGAAATTCTATGCAGACTATGTCTCCGTGGTAAGCAGAGGTCCCTTCCTTCTGCCTTTACTGTGTCTATTCCTGGTTAACTCACAAATCACTAACACGTTGATGCAAATCAGTTTACCAAACTAGTTCCTCTAAATAAGAGGGTGATCCTAGAGACTGCCTCCTCTCTGCTCTTCTCCCCTTTGCCTGGTGTTAGCACCCATCAATGAGCCATTCATTCATTCAACAAATACATACTGAAGGGAACTTTCCAAGTGATCCAGTGGTTATGACTCCACACTCCCAATGCAGAGGGCACGAGTTTGATCCCTGGTCAGGGAACTAAGATCCCACATGTCGCACAACACGGTCAAAAAAATAAAATACATATTGAGTACCTAATACATGCCAGCCCTGGAGTGAAAACAGTGGAAAAAATAATTTATGACTACAATTTAGTGAGGGGAAATGGACAGACCACAAGTCAATCAGTAGGATGTATTATGCAGCAGGAGGTGACAGATGTAATAAAGAAAAAGGAGAGTAGGGAGAGAAAGACAGCTGGAGGTGGCAGGTCTCAGAGCTCACTGGGGCTGGGAGGAAAGGCTCCATGAGCATTTGAGCAAGCAGCTAAAAGGAGCCGGGGGAACGTCATGTGGACATCAGGACAAGGGCGGTCCAGGTGGAGGGAACAGAAAGGCTTTGAGACAGGAATATGCCTGTGACGTCTGGGAAACAACACAGGGTCTGGGTGCCTGGACCGAGTGAATGAAAGGGGAGTAGTAGGAAATGAGGCCAGAAAGAAAGGAGGTCAGATTGCAGAGAGGGTGCGGAAGCCCTTGGAAGAACTTGGCTTCTAATCTCAGCAACATGGGAGTTACTGGAGAGTTCTGAGCAAAGCAAAGACACAACTTGATATCTGTCTGGCAAGCAGGGAGGGGTCACTGTTCCAGATAAAGTCTCAGAAGAGCCTAAAGTAGGAGGTGAACTTGCTTTCAACAGGTCTACTCTGACTTCCACTAATACATTCAAGTCACCTTTGATTCAGCCAAGTCAAGGTTCTGAGTTAGCAAGGCTCACTAAGTTTGGTTCTAAGCCTAAAGCAGGAGCTGTGGACAAAAGAGTGGGTTTGTGCCTAAGGGACCTGGTTCTGACATGAGATTTGAGAAGTCATGCAATGTTTAGTGACAAAGACCCCGGCTCATCTCTCCCTCTGTCACTTCTTGGCTGGTGACCTTGGCCAAGTTAGGTTAACCCATCTGTGCCTTGGCGTTCTCACCTGTAAAATGAGTAAGTCTGGCGCTGATTCCTTTGGAAGACACTAGTAGACTTAGAGCTATACTGTCCACTACAGTGGCCACCAGCCACATGTTGAGAAATTGATCGCAGCCAGTCTGGACTAAGATGTGCTGTAAGTATAAAACACACCCAGATTGTAAAGACTTTGTATGAAATAAAGAATGGGAAAATAGCTCATGAATAATTGAGTGTTCTTTTGATTACAAGTTGAAAATATAACATTTTGGATATGTTGGATTAAATAAAATACCACTCAATTATATCGGCAATGACCCTTATATTCATCATGATTCTTACATTCTATATTTTATTTAGCTTTGGCATCTTGGGGCCTTGCCACCTGGGGAAGGACTGCCCCCCCAGTGCTGTCCAGTTCCTAAATCCTTGGCAATGAGACACCCTTGATATGCAAAACTACCAACCACAGTTGATATCCCACCCACCTCTTTTGATCAGATTCTTGCAATCCCAGACTCTTATCTTCCTGCCCTAAAACACTGCAGGGCCAGGTACTAGATAGCTAGGGATCACCCTTTTAATGAGAGCTTCCTGAAATTACTCAAACTAGCCAACCTTAAACCTGCCTCCTCTGCTTACCCCGCCTCACCCATTCCTTCCTGCAAAAACCACAATAAAGACCCTCATCTGTTTTTCTTTTTACTTCATCTGCCTCCTGACCATCCCTGCTGCTTCCCCGTGTGGCCCTGCATGGCTTCCATTTCTCCTGTTTCTAGACATCTGTGAGTATAAAACTTCATCCTTAGAGATAGTCATTTCAGGGGTCTTTCATGGCAGTGCAGCGGTTAAGATACTGTTCTTCCAATGCCGGGAGAGCAGGCTCAATCCCTGGTTGGGGAAGTAAGATTCCACATGCGGCACAGACGAAATAAATAAATAGCACCTAATCTGGTTTTAAGACTCAAAAAAAAAAAAAAATCTAAATAGCTTTCCATGAGTAATTTTAAGACTATCAGGCTCCTCCGTCCATGGGATTTTCCAGGCAAGAGTGCTGGAGTGGATTGCCATTTCCTTCTCCAATATATAATATAACACATGGGAAAAAAGCAAAGTAAAAAAAATAAAAGACAATCATATCCATGTCTGCACACCCCCATTTTTTCTTAAAGCCCTTTTACATCAGGATTTCCCTGATGTTCCTGACATACCTCAGGGTTACAGATGAAGGAACCACATACCAGACAAGTCAGGTGACCTGCCCAGGTCAAGGACGTGGCAGCAGGTGTCCTGACCTTCAGCTCTAAGTCCTCAGGCCCTGAACAGGACCATGTGACATCTTCGTTTCTGATGCAGATAATCATTCATGATTCTCTGTGCTTAGTCGCTCAGTTGTGTCCAGCTCTTTGCAACCCCACAGACTGTAGCCCACCAGGCTCCTCTGTCCATGGGGATTCTCCAGGCAAGAATACTGGAGTGGGTTGCCACACCCTTCTCCAGGAGATCTTCCCAACCCAGGGATCGAACCCAGGCCTCACTCACTGCAGGTAGACTCTTTACCATCTGAGCCACCAGGGAAGCTTATATTAAAAAGAGATATCATCTCCTTGCTGTTTTGTGAAAAAGCAATGCCATTCTTTCTAATAATGTGGCAGGGGCAGGAAAATAAAAGAACATACTCTTGTACCTGCTGATTTGAAAGAGAGCTGCCAGGGTGGTGGGGCCAGTGTCAAGGGAGCCCGCCCAGGAGACCTTTGCTGGACGCTGGGGACAAGGAGCTGTCGGACCTTTTTATTCCATGACCTGGAGGAGGCTGGCTGGAGAGGGTGCAAAGCCAGCCAGAATGAGAGCTAGAAGAGGCCTTCCAGGTCATCCAGCCCCCGGGTCTGCAGCTGACAGAGGAACTCAGACACCACTATATTCTGGGGAGTCTAGTCAGCCCAGAGCTCCAAGTTCTTTCTAATGTGCCTATGGTTCTCCATCTGCCCCACCTCCTCTGAGGACTCCCACCTACAGCCCCCAGGGGCATCTGGGGTCACTGTTCACTATCAAGAGCAACTGAGAAAGAGGATGTGACTCAGGTCAACTGCTGGCCAACAAAGAATTAGGGACAGGAACCCAATTCCTAGATCTCTGGTTTGGGTTCATGTCTGGGAAGCTGCCCCTTAATCCTGAGTGGCCCGCAGCTCCTTTGAGGTCCTGACTCCTGCCTCTGGCATTTATCCCCATGGCCAGCCTGGAGGATGAAGGAGATGAGGCACTGGGGAGTCTTTGTTGGGCACCTTCTGAAGCAGAGGGGACAGGCTGAGAGCCCCTGGGAGGACGTGCTGTGAACACACGACTAATGTCCGTCTGCATGGATTTTGGACATCTGGGATTTAACAGGCAATGCTTAAATCCAGAGGGATTTATAAGCCTGTTTGTCCACATTTCTATGAATTGGATAAGGAAGAAAACAACAGTTTCTATGTCCGGTGCTGGAGGAAGCTGTACTCTGAGCATCTTCATAT
The DNA here is from genome assembly GCF_029378745.1 of Bos indicus. Lineage (NCBI taxonomy): Eukaryota > Metazoa > Chordata > Mammalia > Artiodactyla > Bovidae > Bos > Bos indicus. Next base: position 54,935,863 of record NC_091775.1, on the reverse strand, counting down.
GATGTCACTCAAGGTCAAAGGGCAGATGCTATTACCTGTATTTGACAGAGGGGACACCAGGGCCCAGGATGAGCTCACAGGAAGCCCGGCCAGAGTTATGGATGCCAAGCTCGATGCCTAGTGGGTGGTCTGCCCAGCTCCCATCCTTAAGCTCCGCCCCCCAGAGCCTCCTCTCAGATCTGGAAATTGGAACCAGGACAGCACAGTCTCGCCTGGCCTCAGCTGGTCCCATGAATGGAGCAGCATATTATTTTGTCACATGGATGGAAAAAATTGAGAAAGCCTATTAATATATGAAGAGGAGAATAAAAGACGATGTGCACACAGGGACCTCTGCTCAATGTTACGTGCCAGTCTGGATGGGAGGGGAGTTTGGGGGAGAATGGATACACATATATGTATGGCTGAGTCTCTTTGCTGTCCACCTGAAATTATCACAATATTGTTAACCGGCCATGTGTGCATGTGTGCTAAGTCATTTCAGTCATGTCCAACTCTTTGAGACCCTATGGACTGTATACAGCCCACCAGGCTCTTCTGTCCATAGGATTCTCCAGGCAAGAATACTGGAGTGGGTTGCCATGCCCTCCCCCAGAGGATCTTCCCAACCCAGGGATCAAACCTGCATCTCCTGCAACTCTTGCATTGCAGGCAGATTCATTACCTCTGAGCCACCAGGGAAGGCCTTAATCGGCAGCTGCTAAGTCACTTCAGTCATGTCCAACTCTTCGCGACCCCATAGACGGCAGCCCACCAGGCTCCCCCGTCCCTGGGATTCTCCAGGCAAGAGTACTGGAGTGGGGTGCCATTGCCTTTGGCTACACACCACTATAAAATAAAAAGTTAAAGAGAGATGGTGTGAGAAGCAGAGAGTGAAAGAGTGAGGTGCTGTGTTTCCTGCAGCCTCCTAGGTCTCACCCGCGAGCTCCCTGGACCTGACTGTTTAGGACTTTGGGCTCCTGGCGACACCCACATCTTTATAAGACACCTTTCTGTTTGCTTACGCCAGACGAAGCAGGTTTCTGATAAGCAGGGTAAACAGATCTGTGGTCTCGGTGTCCTGAACCCTCTCCCCCAGCCACTCACCCTGCACCTCGCCAGGGCAGAGGCTCACCGACTCCTGGGATGAAGGCGGCCCTGCTGTCTTGCCAGCACTGCTCTCACAGATGGGGTAGGTGCAGCTGGCCCCCTCCCTCCTTCACAGCAACCACCTGAGGGTTTGAGCAGAATCTGCTAATGGAGCCCAGAGAACCCCTACTGCAGGCCTCTGCCCCTGCTGAAAGGTAATCTGGGTGTCTCTAGCTGACCACAGGCGGGCAGGGGTTACTTGGTGGGGGTAAAAGCCAAGGGCGGTGATGTTGGCCTATCCCCTGATGGCCCTTGTGACAGAGGCCCCAGGAGTGTGCATTCATCCACTCACACATGCCTGCGGCCCCTCAGAGCCCTTTCCACGCCGGGCACGGCCCAGTTACTGGGGACACTGCAGGGAACGTGTGGCTCTGGAGCTCATGCTTCTGGAGCAACAAGACTTGTGACCAAGATAATGTGGACTCTGTGAGCACAATGCCACAGACACAACAAGGAGATACGACAAACAATGAGCAGGGTGGGGATGGTCCTGCTTGGGTGGGGTGGTCAGAGAAGGCCTCTCTGAGAAGGGGACACCTCATGGGGACCTGATGATGAGGGAGACACAGCCATGGGAAGGTGGGACCGCCTCAGCAGGAGAGAAAGCCATAATCTAGGAGGTCCTGGTTGGTCACCAGCCCCTGCTGTATTCCCAGGACAGAAGAAGGCTGGTGTGGCTGGGCTGTGAATGGACCCTCTCAGGACACAGGAAGGAGCTGGTTTGTTCCAAGTACAATGCAAGCCGTCAGAAGGTTTCCAAACATGTCATTTAGTGCACCAACTGCTGGGGGTTCAAGGAGAAAAAGACACACTTTGTGCCCTCAAAACCAGCCAGACCTGCAAATTGGCAGGTCAAGCAGTGATCATAGAGGTAATACAGGATCCAATCAGGTTGCACAGGCCAGCCTCCCATGAAGCCTCGAGGCCCAGAGGGTTGGAGGCTGGAAGGTTAAGTAGGAACCAGAAAGGCAGAGAAGTAGAGATGAGGATGGGAAGGTGGGGGGTGGGGGGAGAATTGGGGAAGTGGCTGGCACAGCTTGGGCGAAGACCTGAGGGCAGGAGCCCAGGACAGTCCCAGGACTAGAGTGACACACTCTGCTGTGATCTTACAGTGACGATGTTCAGGATACGATTTGACTCAAGTAACCACGAATATGTCCGATTCAGGTCTTCATGACAACCAGCCTACATGGAGGTCCTTCTGAGCCACCATCACACCGCCAGCCCGGGAGTGACAAGGCCGGCCAAGCACCTCATTCTCAGCTACATCGGGGACCACAGGATTCTGGGACAGTGGGCAATGGACAGCCACTTGGCTGAAAGGCCTAAATCTTCCGGGATCTGAGACAGCTGGCAGCTGGTCAGCTTCAGGTAACAGTGCCACTGCCCTCTCCAGAGCAAACTGCCAACTGCTCCCCCAGGGCTGTCCAAGCCAGGCAGAGAGGCAGGTCCTCTGACCCACTGGCCCAGCAATGAGGTCGCCCTTTGAGTTAATTGGTAGAGCACCCCGACTTCCCAGGTGGCTCAGAGGTAAAGAATCAGCCTGTGATGCAGGAGGCACAAGGTCAATCCCTGGGGCGGGAATATTCCCCGGGGAAGGGATGGCAACCCATTCCAGTATTCTTGCCTGGAAAATCCCATGGACAGAGGAGCCAGGCGGGCTACAGTCCACGGGCTCACAAAGAGTCAGACACGACTTAGTAACTAAACAGCAACAGCAGCAGGATGAAGGTGTCGTTTCCAGAAAGATCCAGCATTTGGGACAGAGTAGCAGGACCGGGTGGGGCACTCCAGCAAGAAAAGAGACAAGCGGTTGTCTTGGGTCACGTCTGCAGCCGACTCTCCCCGAGACTCCAGAGCGCAATGCCCATAAAAGCTGACACCAAGCCAGGACACTGGGAATGCTGAAAAGTGACACTGAGGACTCAACTCTAATTAAGAGACAAGTTAGAAACACAAGCGCCTGTCGCACCAGGACACGCACAGACCTGTCGACAGCAGGAGGCAGGCCACTTGAAAGAGCGAGTGAGACCTCGATCTGCCTCTGCCAGGAACGTGGTTCTCTTAGGTGTGTAAGCATAAGGAAAATGTGCACTCTGGGCGTGTCTGCTAAGTCGCTTCAGTCACGTCCAACTCTTTGCCACCCCGTGGGCTGTAGCCCACCAGGCTCCTCTGTCCATGGGATTCTCCAGAGTGGGTTGCCGTGCCCTCCTCCAGGGGATCTTCCCAACCCAGGGATGGAACCTGCGTCTCTCATGTCTCCTGCATTGGCAGGCGTGTTCTTTACCACTAGGGTCACTTGGGAAGCCCCAGTAAGATGTGTGTACATGTGCTTAGTCTCTCGGTCGTGTCCTACTCTTCGACCCCATAGACAGTAGCCCAGCAGGCTCCTCTGTCCATGGGACTTCCCAGGTAAGATTATTGAAGTGGGTTGCTTTTCCTACTCCAGGGGATCTTCCCAACTCAGGGATCAAACCTCCATCTCCTGTATCTCCTGCATTGGCATACAGATTCTTTACCACTCATGATAAAGAATCACGATTCCTTATACCCAGTGGCCTTTCCTGCCCAAGGCTCCAGGAGCAAGGCTGGGTCACGTGGGATGAACTGTGAGCCCAGAACCCCAGGCTTCCTAGGTGCTCTTACCCCCTCCCTACCGCACAGAGGCTGCGGCCCCCGGATTCTAGCAGTGGGGTCTCTGGAGGGGCCTGATCTCCCCAGGCCTCAGCTTCCTAACCTTTAAGACACAAACTATCTTCCCTTCCCTTGAAACCATAGAATTTTAGAGTTGGAAAGAACCTTAAAATCCTCCCACTCACATGCCTTTGTTTATACAAGAAAAATCTGAGGCACAGAGAGACAGGAAAGTCCTACAACGTCACACAGCATTTCCACAGCTGCCGCACAAAGCCTGCCCCCTCCAGCAGCGGTTTTCAAGCTTAGAGAGTGTGCACTGCAAGCCCCTTTCAGGGAATGTTGTTGTTTAGTCACCAAGTCATGTCCAATTCTTCTGCAACCCCATGTGCTGTAGCCTGCCAAGCTTCTCTGTCCATGGGGATTATCCAGGCAAGAATACTGGAGTGGGTTGCCATTTCCTTCTCCAGGGGATCTTCCTGACCCTGTGATCAAACCCAGTTCTCCCACACTGCAGGCTGATTCTTTACCACTGAACCACCTGGGAAGCCCTCCAGGAGGTGGCAGCACCTAAAATGCAGATGCCCAGGCCTCATCCACCAGGCCAACATTCAGTGGGTCTGGGGGCCCAGGAATCTGCACGTCAAACAAACTCCCCAGGGATCAGCACACAGAGACTCCTCACCACCTGTGTGTTTTCATTTCTGACCACCTCGTTGGGCTGCTGTGAACAGAAGACAACGGGAGGGACTGGAGGGCTTTAAAGATCACCATCTTCCAAGAAGGGTGCTGTCCTGCCACTTCCCTGTCTTCCAGACCCTCCCCTTCTCTCCCTCTCTACCCCACTGTCACCTGAGCGAATTCCCATGTCTGTATCTTCCAGGTCTGGAGCTCCTTTGAGTCTGCAGGTGGACTCAAAGAAGGATGGTCACTGTTCCCTTGAGGGCACAGTGTCCTACCTGGCCCAGAAGCTACTGGCTCCTGGGAGAACCACCACAGCAGGAGCAGACTCTGGGGCTGGAAGGGCAGCCAGCTGTCCCCCAGGGGAGTCAGGGACGGTAGAACAGAGCAGGGGCTATTCCCGCCCTCCTGCTCTAGGCCATCACAAAGAATCAGGAGTGGAGTCAGACACCCCTGAGTGCATGCTCATCTCAGCCACTAACAACGTGAACTTGTGCAAACCACTTCTTTTCTTTGCACCTCACACCCAGTGGCCAGTTGTGGGTAAAGGTAACTTGCCAGGCATGGGTATTTTTATTAAAAAAGACAGCCCTGGTAAACCACAAACTGCCACCAGAAGGTAGTGAAAGTGAAAGTTGCTCAGCCGTGTCTGTCTCTTTGCCACCCCACGGACTATACAGTCCATAGGATTCTCCAGGCCAGAACACTGGAGTGGGTAGCCTATCCCTTCTCCAGCGGATCTTCCCAACCCAGGAATTGAACCGGGGTCTCCTGCACTGCTGGTGGATTCTTTACTAGCTGAGCTATCAGGGAAGCCACTTGATAAAACACAGGATGGCCAGTGATGTGAATTTCAAAAACAACAAATAATTCTATGTGTGTGAATATCCCAAACGTTGCACAGGACATACTTATACTAAAATGTTATGCATTTGTTTACCTGAAATTCAGAGTGAATTACCATCCTGGGATTTTGTTTGTTTTCTTGCTTGGGGTTTGTTTGCTTGCTTGTTGTTGCCAAGTTGGCTGGTGAGCCTTCCTTCAGATCCAGCCCTGGCAGGCTGGCTCCCCCAGACCCCTCTGCCCCCGAAAGCAGAGCCCTGCAGGAGTCTGCACAGAGGGGACCGGCCAACCCCGTGGTGTTCCACCAGTGACCAAGCGCTCCCATCCGCGCAGAGGCTCACCTGGCAGGCATCGTGTTTTTGTGCTGTCAGAGCTCGTCAAGGTCACTGGTTCAGCCTGGTTTGCTTTTCTGGAGGAGGAAGGGGCAGAGGAGGTGATGGCAAGGGCTTTGCTGGGAGGGTGGCAGGTCTCTGCTCTTTCCTCTGAATTCTCCTACTTAGGCCCTGCCTAGAAAGCCCTAGAGCCTGTGCCCCAAGGCGCCTAGTTTCCTTGGCAGGAAGTGGATGGCCTCCAACTTCCAGGAGGTCAGGAGCCAAGAGGTCCTGATGCACCCCTCCTTCAACTGTATTTAACTCTCTGTATGACCTTGGGCAAGTCACTCCCATCAGCTCTCCAGGCCTTCTGGACAAAACAGGGTAATAACAGCATTAATGCTTATTGGTAGTTCCCGTGTATCAGGCACTGTTCTAAGTACCTTGTAGATCCATGGTTCCCAATCTTTTTGACACCAGGGACTGGTTTCACGGAAGACAATTTATCAACAGACAGAGGGCAGGGGATAGGATGGTTTGGGGATGATTCAAGTGCATTTACATTTATTGTGCACTTTTTCTATTATTATGACATCAGTTCCACCTCAGATCATCAGGCATTAGATCCCAGAGGCTGGGGACCCTGTTATAGAGGCTACCCTTCTAATCCTCCCCACAGCCCTGTGAGGTGGGTACTAGCAGGATTCACATTTTACAGGAGAGGAAACTGGAAGGCAGAAGCACACACAACCAGTGAGAGGGGGAGACAGCATCTGAACCAAGCAGGTCTGGGCTGGAGCCTGCGCTCTCAGCCCCTTGCCAGACGCCTCTGTGAAACAGGACAGGCCCGAATGCACGAGGAGAAGGGAAAGGAGTGATTAATGCCTGCCCATCACCTACTCTGCTAAAATCACTGTGCCTTTGACAGAGAGGACCTCACATAACCCTGGCCACAAACCTGCTATCGGATTCTGTTCTTCAGTCTGAAGTTAGGGCAGGGAAACGGAGGCACAGAGAGGTCTGGGACTTGCCTAGGGTCACAATCTGAGTCTACATCAGAACCCAGCTCTCTAGCCTCAAGGCCTAGACTAGGTGATCCACACTCACCCACCCCACCCCACCCACTGCCCCGCTCTGGTTCACAGAGCTTAAGACCCTGCTCTGGCCACAGGCCATGGGCAGTGAGGTCACAGATGTTCTCAGTACTTCACCCCATGAGACGCCGGGAGCCCCCAAGCTGACCTCCTGCTGCCTCCATCTTCCCTTCCTGAATGAGACCAACCCTCTACCAGGGCCTGGACACTCTTCCTTGGTCTGGACCTGTCCATCCTTAACCCCCACGTCTCCATCTGGTGGCTCTTTGCTTTCCTATATTATGGACAAGAGGAAGAATAACGTTTGCTATTCTTGCGTGCTCATGGGTGCTTAGTTGCCTCGCCGCGTATGACTCTGTGCAACCCCATGGACTTCAGCCCTCCAGGCTCCTCTGTCCATGGAATTTTCCAGGCAAGAATAGTAGAGGGGGTTGCCATTTCCTACTCCAGGGGATCTTCCCTACCCAGGGATCGAACCCACCTCTCCCATATAGCCTGCATTGGCAAGCAGATTCTCTACCTCTGAGCCACCTGGAAAGCCCTTTCTATTTTTACTGCTCATTCATTTACCCACATTAAATGACTCTGATACTGACAATCACCAGTCGGACATATTGGTCAGCATTCCTGTGTCCCAATTTCACACAGAAGAAAGAGCGGGGAGGCTCAGAGAACTTAAGTGACCTGCCTAGAGTCACTCAGTTTTTAAGCCAGAACTCCAATCTATGCCTTCCAAATCCAGGGCTCTATAGAGACCTCAGAGGTCAATTAAAGTACTTTAGAAACAAAAAAACTGAGACCCAGACATGACACATGTCCTGGTCAAGGTCACAGCCATCCATGGCAGAACTGAGACTGAAATTCACAGCTCCTGACCCATAACACCAAGTCCTCATGTGAATAACAGTGGGAACCAATTATACTCCCTCAACTGACAATGGGGGTTCATGATGCCAACACCACCGAGAAGCAAAGGCAGAAGCTGTCAAACCCAGGGTGAACCCCCATTCCACAATGAGGTCTGCACCTGGACCTTCCTGTCTCCGGGACAGTCTTCTGGTGGGGAGGGTCTGGGGAGCCAGACAGCAAATGAAGGCAAAGTGTAAAGCTGGGGGACTCTGCACCCTGCACGTCAGGTCTTTTTAGAACTTGCTGGAGTGGGAGAGCCAGCCTGGGCTGAAAGTGCCAGCTCAGGAGAGAAATGATTGCCTGGGATGTGTGTTTAGTGACAGTTCAGAATGAATAAGTGAGCACAGGAATTCAGGACATAGATGAGCAGCATCCTTGAATTCTCAATAAATGGAAATACATATATATATATATATATACATATATATATATATATATATTTCTCAAAGATAAATCCACATCAATGTCACCTTTTTTACTGTGGGTCTTACAGCTCTGCTTCCTATTCTGCCAAGCCCCAGGGGCAAGGTGGGAGACGGAGTCTGGCTCTGAGGGCTCACTGCTGGGACCACGCTCATATGCTCACCAGTGGAAGCCTGGAATCCACTGAAGGTAAGGACAGTCCACCTGCTCAGGGCTCATCCTTATGGATGCTGGGGTCCCCTCTTTCCAGTTCTGCCTTTGCCTCCTTCCTCCTGGCCTTCACAGGGCCCCTTACCTACTGTGCCCTTATGTTCCTGTCTGCCAGCTGGGCACGTATGTCTATGTCACCAACAGAAAAAGTGCACCAGGCAAGCAAAAGGTGTCCCAGCCCAGGAGATTTTTGTTCAGCAATTTCACATCTGGACTGAAAAGCTACTGCAAATCTTTACTGCATCACTGGCTCTTTGCAGGCTGCTCTTATTCCTCACCAGGAATATTCCTTACCCCTTTTAGACAGAAGAGCAAATTGGCAGCTGAGAAATCAAAACCACTGAGCTCCAGAAGCTATTAGAGAGCTCTTAGAACTGGTGCACTCTCTCTCCATGTTCAGGGTACTGAGAACAGTGCTGAGTCGCTGCTCACACAGTAGGGAGTTTCCCACTTAGGAGGGGCCCAGAAATAAGGCACATCCATCATTGATATTGTTGTTTGGTCCCGTCCAACTCTTTTGCGACCCCACGGACTCCTCTGTTCATGGGATTTCCCAGAAAAGAATACTGGAGTGGGTTGCCATTTTCTTCTCCAGGGGATCTTTCCCACCCAGAGATCAAACTCGGATTCTTTACCACTGAGCCACCTAGAAATCTCTACCTCCACCAGTGCCAGGGGCCCAAGCCCCATGAGACGATCTGGGAAACCCAGGTTCCAAACATTGTTGGAGGTAAACAAAGGGAAAAGCATAGCAACAAGGCCCAGAAATTCCGGAGAATTCCAAATGTGTCCCTCCCCACTCTCCTTCCCTAGGAGAGTCCCAGGAAAAGTTCAGGCTGGGAACGTGCGAGGATTACACCTGGAGCAGCTCTCATTCAGGGCAGTGGCCATGAGCGACCAGGTCTCTGCCCCAGAGGGCTGCCCCGAGGCTATCCGGCTGTCGCAGCCTCTCCCTGGGCTGTCCCTCTGTCCCCCTCCCCCCGCCCCCCCGCCACCACTCCCCCGCGCAGACTCACCTTTGGGCAGCTTGGACACGTTCTCCTGGATCCAGGAGAAGAGGTGGGCGAAGTCGCAGTCGCAGAGCCAGGGGTTCCCGTCGAGGCGCAGGGTGCGCAGCGCAGGGAGCGCGGTTAGGGCGGCCACGTTGAGGCTGCGCAGGTTGTTGTCGTTGAGCTCCAGCACCTGCAGCGACTCCAGGGTCTCGAAGGCGGCCTCGTGCACACCAGCCAGGTTGTTGTTGGCCAGGCTTAGCTTGACCAGCCGCCCGGCCGAGCGGAAGGCGCCGGCGCCCAGCTGGGTCAGGTTGTTGTAGCTGAGGTCGAGGAAGGCGAGCTTGGCCGAGCCGCTGAACGTACCCTCCTCCAGCGAGCGCAGCGAGTTGTTCCTGAAGTCCAGGTAGACCAGGTCGCCGTAGAAGATGAAGAAGTCCTCGGGGATGTGCTGGATGCGGTTACCAGCCACCAGCAGTTTGCGCACGTCCAGGGGGAAGGGATCAGGCACGCTGGGCAGTCCGCGGTCGCGGCAGTCCACGGTGTGCGGGTCGGTGCAGGCGCAGCCCGCGGGGCACGCGTGTCCGGGCTGGAGCAGCAGCAGGAAGCTAAAGAGCCCCAGCGCCGCGGCGGCGGCGCCGGTGGGGGCGCGGGGGGCGGCGCGGGGGCGCATGGCCTGGGCCCGCGCGAACGGCGGCGACGCGGACGCGACTCGGGTTGAGCCCTGGCGCGGGGCGGCTCGCGGGACCCCAGAGGCCGGGCGCCGGGAGGGCGTGCGCCCGGGAGAGCGGGGGCGATGGAGCGCAGCGCGGACCTACCCCGGGAGCCCGAGCGGCCGGGGCGGAGGTGGGGGAACTGGGGACCACGGAGGGAGGGGCGACGGACTCGCGAAGGATTTACCCGAACAGGAAATTAACCCGCTGGAAAATCCCGGAGGAGAGGCGGGAGCGGTAAGGGTAGCGGAGTGGCCATCGCCAAACGCGGCCCCGCCCGGGCAGCTTCTTTCCGTCACCGGGCGATAAGACCTGTCGCGCAGACTTGGCGCGGGACACTCGACGACCAAGTTCAATTCCCACGAGCCCCCAACCCCAGTGGATTTCTGAGGGCGTGTCGGGGGCGTGCCCCCCCTGCCCCCCGCCCGCCAGGTGCCAAAGCTCGCTCCCCGCGCGCCACCCCTGCTGCAAACGGGAGCGCGACCTGTGTCCCTCTGGCTCTGCGCCCGGTGCAATTCTGGCAGGCTCTCGGGGGGAGGGGGGGGCGCCGTGCCCGAGTCTGCCGAGCCGGCATTGGGCGGGGCTCCAGCGGGCTCCAGGGAGCTTCAGGGTGGCTGACCTTCCTACCTCGTTTCCTCTGGCACTTAACCCCTCTCACGGAGGCTGGCGGGGTCAACCAAGGCGGGCGCTGCCAGGGCTCCCGCCGTGGCCCGAAGGAAAGCCAGGACCAGTCAGCAGTTTCCACGCTGGCCCGAGTGTGTAGGGGACCTGGCAGCCACCGGGCGCAGATCCTCTGCTGGTCTAACCAAGGCCTAACCGAGAGGCCGCCTGGCCTGGGCTCAGAGGCCCGGGTTTCCAGTTGTGTGGCCCGGGTACCTGTGCTTCCTCCTCTCTGGACCCCGTGCACCCCGTCTGTCAAATGGGAGACAGTAATATGTATGACTTCAGCTTGTGGGGAGGAAGACAGAGTCAAGAGAAAGAGTTTAAGCATGAGCTCTTCCCTGCTAATTTCTACCCTCTCCCCAGCAAAACCCCAGCTTTGGTCCCCAAGGTAGGTGGTCAGAGAGGACAGCAAGTAGTATGTGAGTTTAGCCCTCATCACTTCACCCACCCCTCAAATCAAACTCCCTTCCCTCTCCAGCCCCATTTTAGAAACTCTTCTAAGGAGAAGTCCTCACAGAGCCACCAAGAGATGGTTCTGCTGTTGGCTATTTTGGTCCAAATGTCCTGTAATTGATAAGCTCCCACTGGACCAAAATAACCTAGCAACAGCTGTCGGGCAGCAGGCCCCCAATACCCTGCCCTGGGCCCTGGCCCCTGGCCCCAAGCAGATTGGTGGAGGCTTGAATTCTGAAGCTGCAAAGCTAAGCCCTCGGCCTTTTCCCAAAGGTATGTGAGGCCTGATGCTTTCCCATGGATCAAAACCCTGAGCCTCTGGGACTGAGCCAAGGGCTCAACAGAGAATGAGTGTTTGCAGGAACCCTGGGAGAGAAGGGGTACAGAGCCCTGGGGGAAGCTTTGAGGGACTTGGGGTCCTGTTTACACCCCCAGCCTCCATGCCAGACCTCCTGAGTTTCCTGTCTGTCCCCACTCTCTTGGGGTCTCTTGTCTTTGTCGTCCCCAGCTGCAAGAGCTCAGCCCCGACTCTGGTCTCTGGCGGTGTTAATGATGCGTTATTGCAGTGTCAAAGCAAAGGCCAGTGACAGAACAAACAGGTCCCCCCCATTGCAACAATCCAGGACCACTCTGGAAGCATCTGCTACACCCTCCACTCCTCGAACCTCAAGCTCAGCTCTGATTCCTCACTCCAGCATAGAGGGGAACCTATTTCTTACTGGTTTGAGCCCCTAACATCACTGCTACAGGGCACCTGCATTTGACTGGGCTGCCATTTTGCATGTGCCTGTGTGTCTGAGTGTGTATCAACCTTCCCTGCCAGTTGATCTGGTTGGCTGGAGCCCTGGCCTGAGTGTCAAGCTCCTGGACTTGGTCCTGGCCCCACTACTGGCTATAGAACTTTCCACAGGCTGCTCGATCTCTCTGGGGAAATACTACCCAGCCTGGGATGCCTGAAGATCAACTCTGCAGAATTTCAAAAACTCTGGTGAGAATTGAGGCTTTATGTATGAGGAGGTCACCCAGAGCAAATGCCACAGTTCTTGGCAATGAAGTCAGTGATAGCCCTAGTTCTTTTGCACTGAGCAGAAACTGGTGACTTTGATTAATGGAAACAGGTGAATTTCTACCTAATAAATGCAGAGCCTTTAGCAAGGGCCTGCAAAACGGGGATGTGCAGTGGTAAGATAATAAAAGGGTCCTCGGTAAGGAGAATGCTGAGAAATGACACTCTTGGCCTTGACTGCCTCCTCTTGAAACTAGAGAGAAAATACCTTCCCTCTCCCCTTTCACAGCTGATGTGAAGGCCACGTGGGGAAATATTGGTTTGGAACGGGAGCTGGAAAGTGTTTGGAGAGACAGTGCATATAAAAATGGCCATAAGTCTTGCTGTGGCAGGAACGCCTTGCTTCTTGCTTTGAGTGTCCCCCAAGGTGCCTTGAATTTAAATCAAAAGCCATTTTTCATGAATAAAAGCAGGAACAGACATGACTAGGGTTCGTGGGATGCAGGGAACCCCTCCCCATATTCCAGGACTCTCATTCCTTGGGAAAATGCAAGGTTTGCCACCTCTGATGCTCCCCCAGCAAGGAAAACATAGCTGTGACCTCAGCAAGGTCACACCGTGAGTCGGAGATAGCTGCTGGAAATAGAACACAGGCAACCGACTCCCCAGCTCCCTCCCCTTGAAGGGGGCCTCTTACAAGCCCAGGAAAAAACACTGCAAGTGATGTGGACAGATCTTCAGGGACTCGGTTTGTCAACTCCCTTTCTATATTTATGCCCAGAGTCAACACACTTTGTGATTCCTGATCAAGAGGTTCAAAACAGGGGGACAAATACCCAAGGTATCATGTTTTCAAAACCTGATGTCACATGTTCCCCAAGTCACCAAGCAGAAACCCTGGCTCCTCTTCTGAGCTCCCCAAGCTACGGAGCACTGCCTATAAGTGGCCCCTGGTCTGACTCCCCCTGAAATTGGGCCTTGGAAGCTATGTAAATGGGCTTTCTTGGTGGCTCAGGCAGTAAAGAATCTGCCTGCAATGCAGGAGACGTAGGTTCAGTCCCCGGGTTGGGAAGATACTGTGGAGAAGGGAATGGCAACCCACTCCAATATTCTTGCCTGGAGAATTCCATGGACAGAGGAGCCTGGCAAGCTACAGTTCGTGGGGTCACAAAAGAGTCAGACACTACTGAGCAACTATAATGTGGGTGGGGTCCCCAGGAAATCCCCCACATGGTATCTTGTCCCTAAGCAAAAACCATCTGGTTGTGAGATCAGCCCTCTTGGTTGCTAGACTGACCTCTACATTAGTCCACATCCTAGGCCCTAAATTGTAAACAAGATGATCCCAGTATGGTATGTGCTGGAGTCTGAATTTGGGTACAGGCGCTAGGTTTGAATGATAAGAGCGTGGCTGCTGTTTGGTGATGTCATTTGGGTTACTGGCACGTATCACCTCTGATGAACGCCTGGCTGACCTGGCACCCCGTGGACCCCAAGAACGGAGATGTGCCCTGGTCCTTTGCCTGGGGGCAGGCTGACTCCAGGGAACTGGCTTTCTGCCCCAGGACATTGCTGTGTATCTGTGCCCCCATTAACTGTCTAACACCAAGCTCTTTGTTCCCACCCACTGCCCTTCCCAGCTATCACCACCAGGGGGCTCCATCCACCGCTTGTATAGGTGAGAACTGAACCCTTCCTCTCTCAAGGCGCCAGCTGTGTCCTCGGTTAGTTTGGGGTGGTGAGAGGAACAGTTTTGTTTTGCTCCTCTCTGGCAAGTCTGGACCCACTTTTTGGAAGAAAAGCTCTTGCCCCTGTTTCACCCCTGGAACTGGGAAACGGATCCTTAACCAGCCGCAGTGGGAGGCAGATGGTGCTTGTGGTGGTTGTTATTTAGTCGCTAAGTCATGTCTGACTCTTTGCGATCCCGGGGACTGGAAGATGCCGAGGAGAAGGAAATGGCAACCCACCTCAGTCTTCTCGCCTGAGAAATCCCACGGACAGGGATGGTTGTGGTTAAGAACATGGATTTGGAGTCACACAATCGGGTCAAACTTGGCTCTCTTGTTCCCTGGCTCAGTCACCTCTAGCAAGTTGCTTGATTTCTCTAAGCCTCAGTTTTCCCATCAATGAAATGGGATAACACTAGTGCCTACTTCACTGGGTTGTTATGAGGATTAAACGGCGTATCTGTGGAGTGCTTAGCAGTGAGTTTGACATGATAAATGGCCACTTAGTTATCTATTTCTTTATTTTTTCACCGATAGCACATAAATATTTAATGGAGGTGGTATTCTTTAGTTAAAGAATAGTGTTTGTCTGAAATATATTTGCCTGTGTGTGTGTGTGTGTGTGTGCACATGCAGTTGTATCCAACTCTTGGCGACCCCATGGACTGTAGCCTGCCAGACTCCTCTGTCCATGAGATTCTCCAGGCAAGAATACTGGAGTGGGTTACCCTTTCCTACTCCAAGGGATCTTCCTGACCCAGAGATCAAACCTGCATCTCTTGAGTCTCCTGCATTGGCAGGCGAGTTCTTTACCACTGACCCACCTGGGAAACTCATATTTGCTGCAGGTACATATGTATATTTGTCCTAACATTCTAGAATCAGTTTTAATAACTCTCCCTGCCCTGAACCTTATTCCAAATGTAGCATCTCACACACACACACACACACACACACACACACACACACACTCCTTTAGACCTCTCCAGCTCTGGCTGACTTTGCGAGCCCAGTTGTAGGTGAGCAGCTTCCAGCATCCTGGCTTGGTTGGCCTGAGCGTGGGCAGACTAATGAGACCAAGGACACGGGGTCAGTCCCTCAGCCCGGCACAAGGAGACATCTGTTCTCTGCTCACGGCCGCTGCTCCTAGTGCTGGCCAGCCATCCAGCAAATGTGTGACCTTGGTTAAGGAGGATGGAGATGGTGCCACCCTGTCTCCCGCAGGAGAAAAACACGGAGCATACATCCCACGAGTCAAGGGCACCATCATCCCACAGGCAGGACGCTCAGGTCACAGCAAGCTCGGGACTCATTCAGGCTTCCTCTCCCCTCACACCCACCTCCTGTCCACTGACAAGGCCCCTTGGTGCTATGTCTCTGCTTCCGCTGGGACCTCCTTCGCCCAGACAGGCATCGTCTTTTACAGAAGCCCCCACTGGCCTTTCCTGCTTCCAGCCTTGCCCAATCCCCACTCATTCTCCAGAAAGTCAAAGTAAGCCTTTGAAAATATACACTGGACCACATCACCTTCCTGTCCAGACACCCCCATGGCTTCCTGCGAGTGGTAAACAGACTTCTAAGGAAACCCCCAGTGATCCCCACTAATCCCTGAATGAGGGCATGACTTGTAACTTGCTTCTTTTTTTAACTTTTTATTTTATATTGGAGTATAGCCGATTAAGGGCTTCCCTTGTGGCTCAGCTGGTAAAGAATCCACCTGCAATGCGGGAGGCCTGGGTTCGATCCCTGGGTTGGGAAGATCCCCAGGAGAAGGGAAAGGCTACCCACTCCAGTATTCTGGCCTGGAAAATTCCATGAACTGTATAGTCCATGGGGTCGCAAAGAGTCGGACAGGACTGAGCGACTTGCACTTTCACATAGCCGATTAACAATGTTGTGATAGTCTCAGATGGACAGCAGAGGGACTCAGCCATACACATACGTGTATCCATTCTCCCCCAAGCTCCTCTCCCACCCAGGCTGCCACATAACATTGAGCAGAATTCCCTGTGCTCTACAGTAGGGCCTTGTTTGTTATCCATTTTAAATAGAGCAGTGTGTGCATGTCCGTCCCGAACTCCCTAACTCTCCTCCCACCCGTATAACTTGCTCCTGACATGTTTGGCCAAGGTGAGGGATGCCATTTCTGTGACTCAATCATGAGAGACAGTGACTTCCACCTTGCTGTCAGATCCTCTCTGCCGTCACTTTGGCTCATGTGCTCTGATGAAGCGAGCTGCCATGTTGGAGAGTCCTCCATAGCAAGGAGCTAAAGATGGCTCAGGTCTACCAGCCCACAAGGAACTGAGTCCTACCAACAACCACATAAGCCCAGTAAACATTTTCGCTGCAGCCTGTCAACAAGACTAAGCAGAAGACCCACCGAAGGCCTGTCAGACTCCTGACCCACAGAAACCATCAGATTAAAATGTTTGAGGGATCTTTTTGTTTTGGCCACATCATGCAGTGTGTGTGATCTTAGTTCCCCAAGCAGGGATCGAACCCACACACTCTATGTTGGAATCATGGAGTCTTAACCACTGGATTGTCAGGGAAGTCCTTGGTTTTTGTTTTATTTTTATTTTTTAATTTTATTTGTCTTTGGCTGTGCTGGGTCTTTGTTGCTGGACAGACTTTTTTCTCTAGTTGTGGAGTTGGGGGGCTAGTCTCCAGTTGCAGTGCTTGGGCTTCTCATTGCAGTGGCTTCTCTCGTTGGGGAGCATGGGCTCTAGGGTGCTAAGGCTTCAGTAGTTGCAACTCCCGGGCTCTAGAGCACAGGCTCAATAGTTGTGGCTCATGGGCTTAGTTGGAGAAGGCAGTGGCAACCCACTCCAGTACTCTCGCCTGGAAAATCCCATGGACGGAGGAACCTGATAGGCTTGTCCTGATAGCCTGATAGTCGCTTGTCCAAGACTGAGCGACTTCACTTTCACTTTTCACTTTCATGCATTGGAGAAGGAAATGGCAATGCACTCAAGGGTTCTTGCCTGGAGAATCCCAGGGACAGAGGAGCCTGGTGGGCTGCCGTCTATGGGGTCGCACAGAGTCAGGTATGACTTAATAGCAGCAGCAGCAGCAGCAGCATGAGCTTACTTGCTTCACAGCATGTGGGATCTTCCCACATCAGGGATGGAACCCATGTCTCCTGCATTGGCAGACACACTCTTTATGACTGAGCCACCAAGGAAGCCTGTTTTTATGTTTTGTTTTGTTTTAAATCGCTAAATTTCTGGGGCATTTGTTACACAGCAAGAGCTAGCTAATACACCTTGGCACTTGGAATAAAACTCTACCAGACCCTGCATGCTCTGCCCCACGTGCCTCTCTCGCCCATTTTGGACCCCTTTCCCCCTGGCTCACCACCCTCCAGCCACTCTGGTCTTTTTGTACATCTAATTTATCATGTTTGTTCCAACCCCAGGACCTCTGAATGTGCTGTGCCCTCGGGCTGGAACACTTCCTGCCCCACTCCACGCCCAGCTTTTGGCATGGTTGGTGCCATTTGGTCATTCAGATATTCTCAGCCCAAATGTCACCTCCTCTGACTGGCCTCCGCTGAGCTCCTTCTCCCCCTGCATCACTTCTGTGCTACCACCTAGTTTTGTTTTCTTCAGAGCATTCCTTACCACCTGATATTACCTAGCCTGCTAGATAATTTACTTATTCACTTTACCTCCTGCCACTGAAATAGAACTTCTAAGAGGACATTTTGTCGTTGTTGTTCAGGTGCTAAGTCATGCCCAACTCTTTGTGACTCCATGGACTGTAGTATACCAGGCTCCTCTGTCCTCCACTATCTTCCAGAGTTTACTCAAATTCATGTCCACTGAGTTTGTGATACCATCCAACCATCTCATCCTCTGCCTCCCCCTTCTCCTCCTGACCTCAGTCTTTCCCAGCATCAGGGTCTTTTCCAGAGCCAGCTTTTCCCATCAGGTGGCCAAAATATTGGAGCTTCTGCTTTAGTAGTCTTGCCTGGAGAACCCCATGGACAGTATGAGGACACTACATTGCCCCAGTTCCTAGAATCAGCCCCAAAATATAATAGGCATTTGGAAAATGCTTGATTAATTTCCATCTACAAATGATATTTTTCCACTAGGCCACCAGTTTCTCCATAGCTCCCAGTGGTGTTTCACCTGGAGATGCCCACCCACCTCCTAGAGGGAGCAAGGACCTTCATCCCTTCATAGGTGACCTCAGCTCTGGTCTCATGGAGGGAGAGGGATTCATATGTGGAACACAAAGTGCCAGCTGTATGCTTGAAGTAGCCTGGGAGTTTGGGCTCCCCCAAACACATTTTTAGCTACACTCCACCCCATCAAAGCCCACAGCACTTTATTGCATTTACCTTCAAGTCTTCACACACATTCTCTTTCCTGCTTGCCTCTTACTCTGTTTGCAGTTTGGCTCAAGGAAAGTTAGCCTCCTCCAGGGAGCCTTCAAGAATTGTTCTGAACAATTCCCTGTTCCCTTATGATCCATCCCAGGAGAATAGGTGCTGTGTTAGGTATGGGGGGGTAAGGATGAAGCAAGGATGGCCCCATGCTCAAGGAGCCCCTAACTTAGGAGGCAGCCATTGGAAGAGATAACCACAATTTGGTTACAGTTCAGGACTTACCTGTCTGTCTGAAAACTCCAACACATGCTGCTTTGTTAACCCACTGAAATGGGCAATAAATTGGATAGAGTTGGAGCTAAAAGCATCGGCCTGTGGGCCGGTCAGGATGCTTTCCAATCCTACTTCCATCACTTCTAGACTGCATCTTTTCTGCAGGTTATCTCTCAAAGCTCCAGTGACTTCATCTGTAAAATGGAGACTAATTGTATCCACCTCGTAGGGTCACCATGAGGATGAAATGAGATAATGTACAAATTAGCAAGTTAACACATCAACCGGGTGTTCAGAGTAGCAACACCTGACCTGTCCTCTGTTTAGATGCCTCCTGCAACAAACGTCTGTTGCCTGCTTAATATTCACAAGAAAGGCATTGACCTGGGTTCTGAGGAGCTAAAGATAGAGTAGACTGCCTCCGCTCTCAGGTGACTCACAATCTCTTTGAAGAGACAGGACACACAGCAGCAGCAGAGAGCAGACAACTCAAGGACTCACTGTGTGATAACTGCCAACAAGCCTCATGAGTTCATAAATGTCACGAGCATCAGGAGGAACCAAGGAAGCTCGGGTTGGTATGATTGGGGAAATGTACATCTGACACCATTAACAGTATTTTCTAAATCAGATTTTGGAGCATATTTGGCTTCATGCTCTGTACTCTGGCATGTGGCATTCCCTCTGCCAGTCCACCTGGCAGGTGCCTGCTCGCCCTTCAAGACACTGTGCATTTCTTTAGGTGGCCTTGCCCTTCCCAGGTGCAGCCTCCTTCACCTCTCTTGCTCTCCAGGCTTCTATCACTGTCCCTTGCATGTGCTGGGGCATTTATTGATGACATGTCTGTCTCCCCTGCTGGATATTAGTGAATTCTGGTGTGAGAAGAAAGGTCCTTAGAAACAAGGACTACAGGAAAAGGTCCTTGTGAACAAAGTGGGTGTCTTTTACATCTTTAAATCTTGGAACCCAGCACAGGTCAGCTGCTCCATATCTTTGCCTGATGAATAAATGAGTGTAGGCCTATATAAATGAATGATTCTGCCATTTCGAATGATACTCAGGCAAAGAATACTTGAAGTCTGAATTGCTTTGGAAAGCTCAAGTGGTATGAGATATCTGTAATTATACCACAGAACGGTCATTCAACCCTACAAGTACTACATGCCTGTTCTGTGGCCCTGTGGCTGCTGCTCCCTGCTCACTGCCACCACCCCACCCCAGTAATAATGACAATGACCCCAAGCCTTCTCATTAACCATTTACAGGACTGCAAAGCCCTTTACACCCATGATCTCAAAGCAGTTGTCAGAGATGCAGACCAGATGTCATTGTATCCATTTTACAGAAACCTAGCCTCGGAGGGCTCACTGAACAGTCAGCTTGCACAGCTGGGGAGCTCCAAGGATGTTTGACACTCCCACTCCAGGAACAAGTTCCCTGTGCTCTTTTTGCAACTCTTGTGGCCAAATGGGAGCTGTTAATTACTAATAATGATGGGAGGTGGTTAGATGGCTGCTGATTAGGTGGACTGATTGGCTATAGCCTCAGAGTCTGAAATTGTTTATTTTCGTAAAGTCACATATATCTGATTGCAGAGCAGTATTAAGCCACCCTCACTAGCCACCTCTGCCCTCGGGGCCTCCATCCTGCCAATATGTGCAGACCCCCACCTGCACACACACCCCCTCCTTCCAGCCAGGTGTGTCTTTCTGAGAGTGTAAATGAGGAACAGAACGTGACATAACCCGAACAGGGTATAAAGCCACTAGAATTCTTTCTAGTAAATGTGGAGGTACAAGGGAGCTATTTTTGTGTGCGTTTGCATGTCATTTGCATATATTTGCATGTATTTTCTCAAAGCCATCACACCAAGTTCATGAAACAAACAATTAATAGGTGAATCCACTTCATCTGTGCCAGCCAGTGGCAGAAGTGGACACGTTAATGATTTGTAAAGCAAATAATAATTAAACTGTGTACAAAATACAGTGGTATTGAGAAAGAAGGGAATGATAATTCTACCTAGATGGGAAGGATCAGACAAGATGTCACAGAATAAGTGACAGCTGACTCAGGTTTTGGTTTTTCTGTCTTTTTTTTTTTTTTTTAATTGAAGTATAGTTGACTTACAGTGTTTCAGGTGTATAGCAAAGTAATTCAGTTACTATACATATAGCTGACTAAGGTTTTGAAGGATGAACAGAAGTTCTCCAAACAGTTGGGGATTCTGTTCCAGGTAAGGAATATTATTCCAACAAGAAAGAGCTGTGTGCATAAAAGCACAGAGGTCTTATGAAATAATTTAGAGTTTGGCCATAAATGTTTGAGAAAGGCTACTAAAGATTGAAAGAAAAAGAAGTCAGCAGAGGATGAGAGAGTTGGATAGCATCACCAACTCAATGGACATGAACTTGGGCAAAGTCCAGGAGATACTGAAGGACAGGGAGATTGGTGTGCTGCAGTCTAAGGGATTGAAAAGAGTCAGACACAGCTTAGTGACTAAACAATGACAGCAACAACTAAACCTCTAAAATCACTGCTGGGAGGTAACCCAGGCCTCCTGATTCCTAGTTTACTAGTTTGGGACCTTCTTTTGCAGTTGTCCCAGGGTCTGACTGTCAATCTTGGAGTTTTATACAAGGATTTTTAAAGCTCTGATTACTGAGCTTCTATTCCCGTGCATTCACCCAGCAATGGGAATGACTGAACGCATTCATCCTAAAGGGACTCAAACACTGGGGACACAGTGACACCCTGAGGCCTGATCCCCAACATGAGAAAGGGGCTGGAGAGAAGAGAGCTGGCTGCAGCAGGAAGGCCACAGTACATTTTGAGGCCAAGAGTCTGGACTTTGTTCTGAGCCTTTGAAAAGTTTTATACTGGGAAGAAATATAATTGGGTGTACCTTCTAGAGAGAAGACCGTGAGGACAGCATAGAGATTGAGGTGGGGGGGATGGCAAGACTCTTTCACAGCAATTCAAGGGGGTGATTATATCACCAGGACTCCGAGGACTCTACCTACCCAAGAGAAGGAACAAGGTGAATCTACCCCAAAACATCTAAGCTAATGCTCCCAGCAGCATTGCTCATCATTGCCCCAAAACGAAACAACCCAAATGTTCACCCACTGGTGAACAGATAAACAAAGTGTGGTATGTCCATACAATGGAATAGTATTTAGTAATTACAAAAATAATGAACTACTGGTCCGTGGTACAACATGGATTAATCTTGCATTACACTAAGTGAGGGTTTCCTAGGTGGCTCAGTGGTAAATCATCCACCGCCAAAGCAGGAGATGCAAGAGACAAAGACTGGGTCCCCAGGTTGGGAAGTTCCCCTGCAGGGGGGAATGGCAACCCCCTCCAGTATTCTTGCCTGGAAAATGCCATGGACAGAGAAGCCTGGTAGGCCACAGTCCACGGGTCTCAAAAAGTCAGACACGACTGAGCAGCTGACCGAGCACTTGCAATGCTAAGTGAAGGAAGTCAATGAGAAAGACCACGTATTGTAAGATTGCATACACATGAATTGTCCAGAATACACAAATCCTTACACAGAAAGCAGAACTGCCCACAGACAACAGTAGAAGTGGGGATTAACACACACAAGCATAAGGAAACTTTTTGGGGTGGTGGAAATATTCTGAAACTGAATCACGGTGATGGTCGCAGAACTTATAAATTTACTAAAAATCATTGAGTTGGACACTTACAATGAACAAATTTGGTGGTATGTAAGTTATATTTCAGTAAAGTGTTTTAAAACAAGAGTGATGATGGGGTCCTGAACTAGGATCTTGACCATGGGAGATGAGAGGCCAGAAGGAGGCTATGGGGAGGGTGGAAGGAGGTCTTGTCCACCACAGTCCCACTGACCTGCCCTCTGAACCCCAGATGCCCCAACCCTTCCTTTCCTGATGCACACTGGACAAGTTAGGCATATCACAGATCTTACTGCCTACCACAAAGCTGAAGTCAGTAATCAGGTTGAAAAGTTGAGTTTATGGATTTCCCTGATGGTCCAGTGGTGAAGAACCTGACTGCCAATGCAGGAGACACAGGCTCAGTCCCTGGTCTGGGGAGATTCCACGTGTCGTGGAGCAACTAAGCCCACGAGCTGCAACTACTGAAGCCCATGTGCCCTAGAGTCCGTGCTCTGCAAAAAGAGTGTAGCCCCACTCGCTGCAACTAGGGAAAGCCTGCTAGCAGCAATGGAGACCTAGCTCAGCCAGAAAGAAATGAGCAAATAAATAATTTTTAAAAATAAATAAATCATTTTAAAAATAAATAAATCATACAATGCCCACCTAAATAAATAGTATGCAGCTCTTAGAAATGTTATTGTTAGAAGACTGTTCAATGATATGGAAAATATCAAGTGAAAAGAAACTGTTTACAAAATGTTATGTGTAGGATAGTCCCAATTTTGTTTCACAGCCATGCATACAGAGAAAAAAAAATAGAACAGTTTAATTGGCATTTTATAATGAGGAAAAGTGTGCTCTCTGCTCAGTTGCTAAGTCGTGTCTGACTCTTTGTGACTCCAAGGACTGTAGCCCACCAGGCTCAGACTCTGTCCATGGGATTTCCTAGGCAAGAATACTGGAGTGGGTTGCCATTTCCTTCTCCAATACAGAACAGTTTAATTAGCATTTTATAAAGATTGAGGGCAGGAGGAGAAGGGGACAACAGAGGATGAGATGGTTGGATGGCATCACTGACTCAATGGACATGGGTTTGGGTGGACTCCGGGAGTTAATAATGGACAGGGAAGCCTGGCGTGCTGCAGTTCATGGGGTCGCAAAGAGTTGGACACGACTGAGTGACTGGACTGAACTGAACTGAATGAGGAAAAGGGTATTAAAATCAAAACAAAAACCTTCAGTGGCTTACCTTTGTCCTTACAGAAAGTCTGAACACACATCAAGGTTTTCAGTGTTCCAAAGCCACCTCATCCTGGGTCTCAGTCTCCGGCCAGCCTCCCTCCTGCTTCTGAATGCAGTGGTCATTGGTCCTCTGTGCCTCTATCCTGCTGTTATCTCCCTGCTGAATGCTCTTCCCTGCTCTGTATCACCTCCGCACCAGGGCCCCCTTCCGCCTGCTCTGCTCCCCAGGATAGAATGGCCCCTACACGCACCTGTGTCCTTCTGGTCCTTGGCACATCCTCTGATGCAACTCTAGCCTCACTGAGTTATGATTCTTTGCTAACCTGTCTGTCTCTCACATGAAACCATGAGCTCCGAAAAGAGAGATTCCAAGACTCACCCTGTCAGCTCCCGTCCCATTTCAGGTGTAGAAGCCTGTCATTTTAATACCTAGGGCGTCCCAACCCTAAGTCAGGAATACATATTAAGAGTCTCTGTAGTGTCAAATTCAAAGAAGTGCCATCCTGTACCTGAAAGTAATTACAATACAATTTAAACCCTTGCTGCCATTTCTCAAGTAACAAGCCAGGGAAACTTTTTTAGATATCTCTGCTGTCTCATTCTCTTCTCAACTCTCTCTCTCTCTTTTGGTTAATTAATTTTTATAGAAGTATAGTTTATTAACAATGTTCTGTTAGTTTCTGCTGTAGAGCAAAGTGAATCAGTTATACATATTGACATATCCACTCTTTTTTTAGATTCTATTCTTCCGATATAGGTCATTACAGAGTTTTGAGTAGAGTTCTCTGTGCTGTTCAGTAGGTTCTTTTGGTTCGCTGTTTTATATCTAGTAGTGTGTATATATCAATCCCAATCTCCCAATTTATCCCTCTCCCCACCCCCGCCACTTTCCCTCTTGGCAACTATAAGTTTGTTTTCTACATCTGTGACACTATTTCTGATTTATAAATAGGTTCATTTGTACCATTTCTTTTAGATTTCACATGTAAGCAAAAATTCACACAGCTGTCCCAGAACCCTCCAAATCCCTCACTCTCCACTCTCTCTATAGCCTCAGCCCGCTTGCCTTTCCCATCCTGTCTCCTGCTCTTCCCCACTCATGGTCCCAATTTGGTATCGCAAAAGCCCAGGAAAGATAGAAAGGACAGAACCCTCCCAAGAAGATGGAGAGGAAGTGCTGTGAAGGCAGATACGCCATCATTCCTTAGCTGCTGGGCTGTGCAGGTGGGAAAGAAATTTCCAGTTCCTGGCGCTGGAATGCCCATTGTCACGTGATAGGTGAGCTGAAGATTCAAGGCTAAGAAAGGCGCCATGCAACACAGAGACCTTCCAAGGCCATGGCAGCCACAGCTCCCAGCACCGGATGGTGGGCCATGTCTCCTGCAACCTGGACGGAGCTGTCCTCAGTCGGTTCTCCCATCCCTCACAGGGAAAGAAGAGCAGCTCAGAGAAACTGAGCCTGGCTGACTCAGCCCCTCTCATCTCTCTCTCCTGGGAGCCATGTGCCTCCAAGCTGGGGGTTCACAGAGGTGGCACCACGCTGGCCCAGCTCTGCATTCACCTGGCACCTTCATCTGCCCGTCCGCTGTGGGCTGTCCACTTGCTGTCAGATTTAAGCCACCTTCTCCAAAGTCTTAGTAATAAAGATTAATGTTCCAGACCTCTATCCACTGACAGTTCTCTTGTTTCTCAGTTGATCTGGAACTCAGGTGGGGACAAGGATGGTACTTACCAGGCCACTTGGAATCCCACCACGTCCCTGCTCAGCCTCTTCCAGGCAAGCCTAATCTGTGCGGACGACGTTTTCTTACTTTTCTAAGCTGCCCAGATACTAGTTTTAACCATTCCTCCCCAAAGCAACCTCTTCATTTCTGAAAATCAATAGAAAATCCACAGTGCTATTTCCCTCCCTTTTTTATTTACTCTGTTGGCCCTTGCTTGTCTCCTAGCTGAGTTCAAATCTGATTTTCCTAAAGTCATAAGAGGTTAGACCATTTTCTCTCTCTGGGTCCCACTTCCTCTCTCTGGACCCCAGTTTCCTTGCCTCATGTACTATGTCAACAACATGACTCCCTTCAAATTCTCCATGAGGATTAGATGGGATGCATCTGTGAAGCTCCTGATTTATTCTAAAAAGCTTCACAAATATCTGGCCCTCAGTTTCCTGAACCCCTGGAAACTGCGATCTATCCATTCTTCATTCAAATATGAAAGAGCTGAGAAGTCCGACACACCCGTTTTTCACTGAGAATGCTCCCCTCCTGGGATGGTGTGATAAATCAGATGAGTTCTGAGTCCTTTGGGGGGACTTTGGTCCTTTGGTGGGAATCCTATAAGCTTACATCCCTAGAAGATTTTGTATTTCTCTTGACAAGCACATAAGTAACCAATAGGTTTGGGGGTGCCAAAACACTTTTTCCTGAACTTTATGCAACATGCTCTAAATAAATGTCCTTTTTCTCGTTCACTGAAACAAACAACTTGGTTTCCCAGTTGAATTCTTGGAGGCAAGTTTGAAAGAATATACTGCAGACTGGTTCTCTGAGTGGGGAAAACATTCTTATTTCAGCTCACAGGTGGGAATAAACTGAACTAATTCTGAGCAAGAAGTCTCTGAATTTATCCTACTTTTCCCAAAAAATACCAGTTCCCCTTATTCTCCATACTGCCAACATTCTGTTTCTGGGTCTTGATGGTAATTTATGATAGCCCTAGTGGGACTGTCACGTTTGGGGGAATCTTTGAAGTGCTTTACCCATTTAAATCAGGCCCTATCAATCACATTGTAGCCAGTGATGTGCTGTGTTTAACCATCTGCCTCTACCAAAAAAAACAAAACAAAAACACATATTCCAAATATATATATGCATAAACAAATTAAAATTTTCACTGACATAAAAGATACATAGCACACAGTTTATGACTAATAATAGGTTATGCAATACCAGGACTTCCCTAAGCATCCAGTGGTTAAGGATCTAACTGCCAATGAAGGGGACACGGGTTCAATCCCTAGTCCAGGACGATCCCACATACCATGGAGCAATTAAGCCCACACACCGCAGCTGCTGAGCCCACTGCACTCTAGAGCCTGCGAGCCCCAACTACTGAAGCCCGGGCACCCTAGAGGCCAGGCTCCACAGCAAGAGAAGCAACCACAGCGAGAAGCCCACCACTAGAGACTAGTCCATGTGCAGCAACGAAGATCCAGGGCAGCCAAAAATTAATAAATTGATTAATTTAAAAAATTTCTAAAATTATGCAATACCTTTTCTTTTGAATTCCATAAGCCCAAGTCATTCTCACAGAATGTTTTCACTGATTTTTGTAGAATTCTTGAGCTTGTAGCAAACCTCTGGTCACAATTCAACCATGATTTGGCAAAATCAAACTACAAATAACTTCTCAATCACTGTCTGATTCAGCTAATTGGTTACTCATGTCACTGGCTACTGAGTGTAGTTCTAATGTGAATACTAATTGATCTCTTCATTTGCCTTAATAACTAAGGCAAAAGTAAAGCAATGAAGGAGTATGTGATATTTCATTAATTATGTGAGCAACCGTTTTGCTGAATCAGGTAACAGTTTTCCAATAGAATATTTCCTTACTTTTTTGACTGGTCTCAATGTCATAACCACAGACACAATGCACTTTGCATTATTAGTGTTTTCCCATCACTTTCTTAAGTCTATGCAAATTTTTAAAAAGCCCAGCCAAGTAAGCCCTGATTTGCAAAGGTTTTCCAGCTTCTGTGGTGCAAACTCCCATCACGATAACCTCTTGCTACCAGCGTGATGATACTGAGTGTGGTTTGTTGTTGTTGTTCAGCCGCTAAGTCATGCCCAGCTCTTTGCAACCCCATGGACTGCAGCTTGCCAGGCTCCTCTGTCCACCATCTCCCAGAGTTTGCTCAAATTCATGTCTTTTGAGCTAGTGATGCTATCTAACCCTCTCGTCCTCTGCTGCCTCCTTCTGCTTTTGCCTTCAATCTTTCCCAGAATCAGGGTTTTTTCCAATGAATCAGCTCTTCGCATCAGGTGGCCAAAGTATCAAAGCTTCAGTTTCAGTGTTAGTCCTTCCAATGAATATTCAGGGTTGATTTCCTTTAGGATTGACTGGTTTGATCTTCTTGCAGTCCAAGGGACTTTCAAGTGTTTTCTCCAGCACCACAATTCAAAAGCATCAATTCTTTGGCCCTTAGCCTTTCTTATGGTCCAACTCTCACATCTATACATGATGACTGGGAAAAAACTATAACTTTGACTATACAGAACTTTGTCGGCAAAGTGATATCTCTGTTTTTTAATATGCTCTCTAGGCTTGCCACAGCTTTCCTTCCAAGGAACAAGAGTCTTTTAATATCATGTCTGCAGTCATCGTCTACAGTGATTTTGGAGCCCAAGAGAAGAAAATCTGTCACTGTTTCCACTTTTTCCTTTTCTATTTGCCAGGAAGTGATGGAACCGGATGTCATGATCTTAGTTTTTTTAATGTTGAGTTTCAAGCCAGCTTTTTCACTCTCCTCTTTCACCCTTGCCAAGAGACTCTTTAGTTCCTCTTCACTTACTGCCATTACAGTGGTATCATCTGCATATCTGAGGTTGTTATTTCTCATGGTAATCTTGAATATGGACCTGAGGATAAATATACAGTAGGAGAACATTGTTTAATAGACTTTCTACCATGCAGACATCTTAGATGTAAATAAACTCTTGAGCATAGATATTAATAATTAAATGTAGTTAAAAATTAGAAGATGATGAGCTTTGTGTATTTATTGCCTTTTTTTTGCCATTTTAATATACTCAATTCAGTAGCAGTAAGTACATTCCCAATGTTGTTATGTAACCATCACCATTATTTAAAGAACTTTTTCAGGACCCCATCTGAAATCCCATACCAATCACCATGCCCCCACCTCCACCCCTAGACCCTAGCAAACACTAATCTGTTTTCTGTCTCTGTGGATTTGTTTACAGAGGATACTTCATATAAAGATAATCTTATAATGTGTGGTCTTCTGTGTCTGGCTTCTTTCACTGATGATAATGTTTTCAAAATCCATATTGTAGCGCATGTCAATACTTCATTCTTTTTCATGGCTGAATAATATTCCATTGCATGGATCTACCTCATTTCATTTATCCATTTGTCTGTGGATGGACATTTGGGTTGTTTATACATGTTGGCTATTGTGGATAGTGCTGCTATGAACACTTGTAATTGTCTTCATTTTTAATATGTTTGTAGCATTTGATTTTTAATAATGACTATTTTACTAACCAGCTTGCAAAATTCCTGAATATTTAATGATTGGCTCTTGGGAATGCATATGTACTGGTTCCAGGGCACCTTAGGCTGTCACCTTCCAGCCAGCTTCAGGCAGGAGACAGAGCTCTGAACTCTGAGCCAGCAGATCTGTGTTGTGGAGTCAGTGCAGCCTCTAACTCACTGTCATTTGGAGCAAGCCACAAAGCTCTCTCATCCTTGGTCTCATCTCGGAAATGAAACTCCAAGGCTAGATGGTGCCTAATGTCCCTTTCCCGAGGTTCTATAAACAAATAAGGTAGGGGGCCCCTGGAGAAAGAGAACCAGACATGGCTTTCTTGACTGAAGAAAAGGCATTTTTGGCCTAAGCCATTCTGTAACCTACGCCTGGTCGTAACACTTGTCCTTGAACAGATCTCAGTAAAAATGATCTTGAGGGAATGAGAGAACAAATTTCTATCAAACAAGAGAAGTAATAAAAGCAAAGATGACAAAGACTCTTGAGTTCCGTTTCAATGATAAAGACAAGCCTAGAGCACTTTCTTGAGCTGTTTTGCAGAACTTAAACCCCCAACTCCCACCCCCAGGTGCTCAACTACCAGATGAACTGGAATCTGAGGGGTGATGATGTGGTCCTTTTCTGACCCTCATGACTTCCATCAACCAAAGCTTGGACTCTGAACCGCCCAAGCCTTTTCATGAATATGCGTGTACTCTTAGCTTAAAACTTTCCTCATTGTGCATTTCAGGGAGATGCTGCTTTGGGAGAGATCCCTGGTGTTCTCCTTATTTGCTGCAAGGAATAAATCCTTCCTTCTCCACATCTTTACCTTGGTTGTGTCTTTTGGCTCATCACCCACCAAAAGGCAAACCCAGTTATTCGAGTAACCGTACCTTCTAATGAGTGGCCATGCTGGGCAAATACATGAAACAAGCTCACATTAACCACTCACCTCCCCAGCAGTTCAGGGGACTGAGCACCACTCTTCTGCAGGTTCAGAGCACTGGCTCCATCCCCTAACCCGAACCGTATATCGATTGCTACAGTCCTAAATAAAGTCTGCCTTTCCTTTTTTTTTTAATTTTAATTTTTTTGTTTTTGACTGTGCCGGGGTCTTTATTGCTGCATGGGCTTTCTCTAGCTGTGGTCAGCAGGGGCTACTATCTGGTTTTGGTGTGCAGGCTTGTCATTGCAGCAGCTTCTCTTGTTGTGGAGCACGGTCTGTAGGGCACGTGGGCTCAGCAGTTGTGACTCCCAAGCTCTAGAGCACAGGCTCAATAGTTGTGTTGCTCATGGCATGTGGAATCTTCCTGAACCAGGGATCAAACCTGTGTCTCCTGCATTGCCAGGCAGCTTCTTTACCACTGAGCCATCAGAGAAGCCCTAGTCAGTGCCTTTGATCTGCCGAGATCCTGGGGAAACAGATCCTGGGAACCCTTAGAAAAATCATCCCTCTGGGTCGTCCCAGTGCACCAGCCCCAAGCATCCAGCATCGTGCATTGAACCTGGACTGGCATCTCATTTCATACATGACATTTCACATGTTTCAATGTGAAACAGAGGGATGGTATGGGGAGGGAGGAGGGAGGAGGGTTCAGGATGGGGAACACATGTATACCTGTGGTGGATTCATTTTGATATTTGGCAAAACTAATACAATTATGTAAGGTTTAAAAATAAAATAAAATTAATTAAAAAAAAAAAAAAAGAAAAATCATCCCGTGTAAGCTGCACAGATGAAGGGCTGAAAGGCTGAAAAAAAAAAATCACCTTTGGGTATTATAGTGTAATAAGAATATATTCAAACTTTGTCCCCCATTCCTGGCACAGAGCTTCAAAAACCCTTGGAAATCCATGAGTGATGGGAGTGTCTTCTGTTATTCATAACAAAATCCTCTTTTGTATCTCTGGTGTGTTTTCTCTGATGCCACACAGTTCTCCAGTTCTTTGTGTGCCCAACAATCCAACTCGATTCTGACACAAGCCTCTTTAGATCACACCTGAGTTTTTGCTAATGCAATGACTTAGGGTGTGGCCCTAGACCACCTTAGGATGGGACTGGTCACCAGAAAGACCAAGTAACTAGAGGTGTCAATAATACACACAGAACAGAGGTTTTTGCTTACTGTCTTTCTCATGGTGGTAGCTGGAGTGAACTTTAGAAAAAGCACCAAGAATATGTAAGAATATATATCTGCCTCATAGAGAATTTCTGTAGAATTCAATTCCATTATTTAAAATAATTTTTCTGCCAATGAATCCCAGCCTGAAGCTTGACATGGTAACTAGATTAGCTATCCTACAACGGCCTTAAGACAACTTTGTCAGCTGCTTTGATTTACAAAGGTTGTTTTTTAAATCCCATTCTTTTGTCTATTCTAGACATTGAATGTTTCCAAGTATCCTTTTAAAACCTTGGGTTTCTTTGCTTACAGTTTTTTTCTATAATAAATCATTTGATGATTAAATTTGACCCCTTTGACAGGAAACAGTGGAGGAGCTTGTTGCACATGGATTTGGGGGTGGAGGGAGTTTGCGGAGCAGTTCTACACTTTGATTATGGTGCTGATGACATTTGTCAAATTTCAGAGTGAGTTTTACTGAATGCAAATTCAACTTCAATAAACACAACTTTAAAAAAATTTTTTTAATTTTTTGAATAAGTTGATTTAGAGAGCTTCTGGGTTGATGAGCCCATCAGTTGCTGGAGGGTGGTGCTCACAGAGAGAGCCCAGAAGCTCTGCACACCCTTCCCCATGCCTTGCCCTATGCATCTCTCCCATTGGGTTATTTCTGGATTGTCCTTTATTAGTTCAGTTCAGTCGCTCAGTCACGTCCAACTCTTCGTGACCCCATGGACAGCATGCCAGGCTTCCCTGTCCATCACCAACTCCCAGAGCTTGCTCAAACTCATGTCCATCCAGTTAGTGATACCATTCAATGATATCATCCTCTGTCATCCCCTTCTCATCCCATCTTCAATCTTTCCCAGCATCAGGGTCTTTTCCAATAAGTCAGTTCTTCACATCGGGTGGCCAAAGTATTGGAGTTTCAGCTTCAGTCCTTCCAATGAATATTCAGGACTGATTTCATTTAGGATTAACTGGTTGGATCTCCTTGCAGTCCAAGGAATTCTCAATAGTCTTCTTCAACACCATAGTTCAAAAGCATCAGTTCTTCAGCGCTTAGCTTTCTTTATAGTCCAACTCTCACATCCATACATGACTACTGGAAAAACCATAGCTTTGACTTGATGGACCTTTGTTGGCAAAATAATGTCTCTGCTTTTTAATATGCTGTCTAGGTTGGTCATAGCTTTTCTTCCAAGGAGCAAGCATCTTTTAATTTCATGGTTGCAGTCACCATCTTCAGTGATTTTGGAGCCCCAAAAGAATAAAGTCTGTTACTGTTTCCATTGTTTCCCCACCTATTTGCCAGGAAGTGATGGGGCCAGATGCCATGATCCTAGTTTTTTGAATGTTGAGCTTTAAGCCAACTTCTGCACTCTCCTCTTTCACTTTCATCAAGATGTTCTTTAGTTCTTCTTCCCTTTCTGCCATAAGGGTGGTGTCATCTGCATATCTGAGGTTATTGACATTTCTCCTGGCAATCTTGATTCCAGTTTGTGCTTCATCCAGCCCAGCATTTCTCATGCTGCATATAAGTTAAATAAGCAGGGTGACAATATACTGCCTTGATGTACTCCTTTCCTGATTTGGAATCAGTCTATTGTTCCATGACCAGTTCTGACTGTTGCTTCTTGACCTGCATATAGATTTCTCAGGAGGCAGGTAAGGTGGTCTGGTATTCTCATCTCTTTAAGAATTTTCCACAGTTTTTTGTGATCCATACAGTCAAAGGCTATGGCATAAATAAAACAGGAATAGATGTTTCTCTGGAATTCTCTTGCTTTTTCAGTGACCCAACAGATGTTGACAATTTGATCTCTGGTTCCTGTGTCTTTTCTAAATGCAGCTTGAACATCTGGAAGCTCATGGTTCACATATTGTTGAAGCCTGGCTTGGAGAATTTTGAGCATTACTTTGCTAAGCATGTGAGATGAGTACAATTGTTGGGTAGTTTGGACATTCTTTGGCATTACCTTAGGGATTGGAATGAAATCCAGTCCTGTGGCCACTGCTGAGCTTTCCAAATTTGCTGGCATATTGAGTGCAGCACTTTCACAGCATCATCTTTTAGGATTTGAAACAGCTCAACTGAAATTCCATCACCTTCACTAGCTTTGTTCATAGTGATGCTTACTAAGGCCCACTTGACTTTGCATTCCAGGATGTCTGGCTCTAGGTGAGTGATCACACTATCATGGTTATCTGGGTCCTGAAGATCTTTTTTGTACCGTTCTTCTGTGTATTCTTGCCACCTCTTCTTAGTATCTTCTGCTTCTGTTAGGTCCATACCATTTCTGTCCTTTATCGAGCCCATCTTTGCATGAAATGTTCCCTTGGTATCTCTAATTTTCTTGAAGAGATCTCTAGTCTTTCCCATTCTGTTGTTTTCCTCTGTTTATTTGCAAATGACCACTGAGGAAGGCTTTCTTATCTCTCCTTGCTATACTTTGGAACTCTGCATTCAAATGGGTATATCTTGCCTTTTCTCCTTTGCTTTTCACTTCTCTTCTTTACACAGCTATTTATAAGGCCTCCCCAGACAGCCATTTTGCTTTTTTGCATTTCTTTTCCATGGGGATGGTCTTGATCCCTGTCTCCTGTACAATGTCATGAACCTCCATCCATAGTTCTTCAGGCACTCTATCAGATCTAATCTCTTGAATCTATTTGTCACTTCCACTGTATAATCATAAAGGATTTGATTTAGGTCATATCTGAATGGTCTAGTGGTTTTCCCTACTTTCTTCAATTTAAGTCTGAATTTAGCAATAAGGAGTTCATGATCTGATCCACAGTCCTTTATAATAAATTGGTAAACAGAAGTGTTTTTCCAAGTTCCATGAGCTGTTCCATCAAACTGTCAAACCTGAGGGAGTCATGGGAATCCAGATTTATAGCCAGTCAATCAGAAGTTCAGTTGAGGACTTCCCTGGTAGTCCAGTGGATAGGAAACTACCTGCCAATTCAGAGGACACGGGTTTGATCCCTCATCTGGGAAGCTCCCATATGCTGCTGAACAACAAAGCCCAGGTGCCACAGCTACTGAAGCTTGAGCACCCTAGAGCCCATCCGTGCTCCGCAACAAGAGAAGCCTCTGCAAGGAAAAGGCCACGCACCACAACTAGAGAAATCTCGTCCAAAGCAATGAAGGACTAGTTCAGCAAAAATAAATAAATAAATGTTTTGAAAAAGAGACATTCAGGAGAGACTTAAGATCTCCATGTAGATAATGTCAGAATTGAATTGAATAGCTAGGTATACAGCTGATGTTCAAAGATTTGGAGAACTTTGTGCTAGCTGTCTGGGAAAACACCAGAGACATAAAAGAGGGTTCATTATAGTCTTTCCTTTCATTGATTTCTAACTTTTAGCTAATTTTCCTTTCGTTGATTTTTAACTTTTAATCAATTTTCCTTTCATTGATGTCTAACTTTTAGTCAATTAACCAAGTAATATAAACATGATATTAATGACTAGCAGTGTGCAATCTGCTCAAGAGATCAGAAATTGACTTCAACAATGTCCCAGGGAACGCACTCACTTCTGATTTCTCTTCCCCAGAGAAATCAAGGTGAACAAGATGTCAGGTTGACAGTCTCCTGAATAAAGCAGACTTCCCTTTCCAACCAACACTTGATTCTTGAGCATTGGCTCTTGAGAAGTGAGCAACAAAACTTGAGTTCAGGAACTATAATTGAAGGCAAGAAAAATTTAAATATAGAAAAACAAACCTCGCCATTAACAGAAATACCTGCTCAGTTATAAAGAGCAATATTCTCCTAATCATCAAGAAGACAAGTCCTTAAAAAATATTTCCTCTTGATCTTGTAAAGCAGTCATGATGACTCACCACTTTTGTACTTACAAATGTGTATTGTGCAAACTTTATTTTATTTCATGTACAGCCCTCTGAATCAAAAACCTACACAACTGTGCTTTGCCTCTAAGGGATGGAAGAGTTCTCAGAGCTTTCTGATTAATTTTTTGTTGACATTAGTCTTCTCCCTAGCAGTTTATGACAGAGGATGAGATGGTTGGATGGCATCACCAACTCAATGGACATGAGTTTGAGCAAACTCCAGGAGATAGTGAAGGACAGGGAAGCCTAGTGTGCTGCAGTCCATGAGGTCGCAAAGAGTCAGACATGACTGAGCGACTGAACATCTAGCAGATTACACGCATGGTATATTCAGGCCTATCAATGAATGAGATGGAACAGATTTCAAAAGTGACCAGGGTGGTGGAATGGAAAGGTGAATGGACACAGTTCAAGCTGCAATCACTCAAGGAAAGGAACAGAATAAGCTAAACAAGCTATATATGTGTGAGTATAAAGAACCATGTCACTTGGTAAGCATTCACTAAGCACCTCCTGTGTGCACACAGAGCCCTAAACCAGTCCTGGACCAGGCATTCAGTCAGAAGGAGAGGAAGGCAAGGGAAGGTATAATTCTGAGCCACAGGTGTGAGTGCTTGGTTCTCAAAAGTCAACGAAGTCTAATCTTCAGGTAGATTGTTTATCGTGGAAATGCTCTGAACCATCACTGAGAGAAGCACTTAAGGCAGAGCCACTTAAGTCAGATTGGAGATGTTACGTTTGGAAATTTTCCAGTGTCTATTAGGAGGCCAGCTGTCTGATTCTTTAGGGAGCAAATGACCTCAGTGGAGGGTGGATTTTATCACCTGAAAATATGAGAAGAAAATATGGGAAATGTTTCATAAGAAATGACACCTAATTACCAGTTTTCCATCCCATTTCCAGGGCCTCCAAGCTAAGTCCCTCTGGTCATCTGGTCTACCCTCCACCTGCAAATGTAAGGCACACACACACACACATAAACACAGAGGGTGACTCGAGGCCTTTTTCTCAGCTTCATCACGAGCCCTGTAAGAGAAGAAAATGAATTCTGCATTGTGATGCTCCATCTCCCACTCCTGATTAGTTATTCCAGAGCTGTTGATGGGTGATACTTGCCTTGGAGTTGTGGGGATTTTCAATATCCTGAAGTGCAGAATTCAGGGAGGGAGCCCTCTTCACAGAATGATAATGTATATTCAAAAAAAAAAAAAAAAAAAGGCAGAATTGCTGCCTTGAAAATAGAAATGTATCTTTGATGAGAAAGCACCTTGCCAATGCAACTCTCAGAAAAAGAACTTTTGAGGCAATTGATTCTGAGAAATTGTGCCTGTCAACAGGCAACTATTTTCCAAAAGACAACTAGTGTTTGATTATGAGGAAATGGAGGGACAAAAAGGGAACAGGGAATTTTTCATCTCATCTGGGATACACATGCTCCTCACTTAGGGAAGAGACTCATTTCTGGAAAGTTAACTGCAAATTGGAATTTTTACAACCTCAATCATGCTTTTTCCAATACCTTCCTTGAAAAAATGGGTCCACAGAATATTTTAAGCTCTAGAGTGTAATAAAACCCCAGCTAAGGCTGAAGAAAACTTTTTAATATGAACATTTTTAAGCTAAAACTGACCATTTTCTTATATTAAAACAATTACATTTCAAAAAAGCTGAAAAAAACATGAAATAAAATAGCTAGGGTTATTTCTCTATATGGTACAATAGTTTCCATGTCAACCACCATTTCCTAGGTAGTAACTAAGTTTGGGGAACCAAGTGAGGCATTTTCACATGATATCTAATCTAATTCCCATAATAGTCCTGTGAGTTAGGTATCATTATTTCCATTTTTTATGCAATAATAAAGTTTAGGGAGATAAAGCAACTAACCCACACTCAAACTGAAAGTGGCAAAGCTGGAATTCAAACTAGGTCTGGATGACCCTGCTGCTGCTGCTATGTCATTTGAGTCGTGTCTGACTCTGTGGGACCCCATAGACGGCAGCCCACCAGGCTCCCCCGTCCCTGGGATTCTCCAGGCAAGAACACTGGAGTGGGTTGCCATTTCCTTCTCCAATGCATGAAAGTGAAAAGTGAAAGTGAAGTAGCTCAGTCATGTCCGACTCTTCGAGACCCCAGGGACTACAGCCTACCAGGCTCCTCCGTCCATGGGATTTTCCAGGCAAGAGTACTGGAGTGGGTTGCCATTGCCTTCTCCCTGGATGACCCTAGGTTTCGTATATTTCCCCCTTCACCCTAGATACCTGGTTTAAAGATCTTAGTAAGAAACCAAATAAGCAGCAGCCCCCAGCAACAACCTCAGCTGCTACATGAAACACAACACAGTCCCAGGTTTTAACAGGTTCCTTCCTCAAGAGTCCTTCAGGGACTTCCCTGCTGGTCCAGTGGTTAAGAATCTCCTTGCAAATGCAGGGGACACAGGCTTGATCCCTGTTTGGGGAATTACGATCCCACCTACCATGGAGTAACTGAGCCTAAGCACCACAGCTACGGAAACCCATGTGCTCAAGAGCCCATGTGACACAACTGGAGAGCCTGTTTGCTGCGACCACTAAGCCCGTGCTCTCCAGAACCTGTGTGCCACAACTAGAGAGTCCATGTGCCACAACAAAAGATCCTGCATGATGCAATGAAGATCCTATGTGCTGCAACCAAGACCTGATACAGTCAAATAAATAAATATTTTTTAAAAAGAGTCCTTTGGTGGAGGGAGGCGTGAGAAACCAGTCATGCCTTTTGCTGTTCAGATGTTGTATCCAAACCACTAATGAAATATGTTGGCTTTCATAACAGCATAGGTGAGGCTGAATGAGTGACAAGACAAAGACCCCACCACTCAGAGCTCAACTTTAAATGAACAGGAGGGGAGCCCATCCATGGAGCATGTATCAGGCATGAAAGGGTTCGACTCCTGAAACCTCCCGAGATCTGCAGTCTGGGGATCTCAAGCTGGGGGAGTAATTACTGGCTTCACAAGTTGATTTTCTAAAGATGCCAGTGTTCCTATTTCACAACCATGTGGAAGCTGGCCTCCAAGACAGCCCCCAGTTCTCTTTCTCCTGGATTTCTCACCATGTCCCCTTCCACATATACTGAGGTGGTTCCTGCGACCACTAGCTCATGGCATGTCAATTCTGGTTTTCAGTTATAAGAAGACTACAGCATAAGACCATCTCTAAGTCTCTGGTGGGGAGCCATTTGCCATTGGTGACTATAGAGAGCTTTGCCACATGGCAAAGAAGGCTGAATGCTGAAGAAGTGATGCTTTTGAACTGTGGCACTAAAGAAGACTCTGGAGAGTTCCTTGGACTGCAAGGAGATCAAACCAGTCAATCCTAAAGGAAATCAACCCTGAATATTCATTGGAAGGACAGATGCTGAAGCTGAAGCTCCAATACTTTGGCCACCTGATTCAAAGAACCGACTCATTGGAAAAGACCCTGATTCTGGGAAAGACTGAAGGCAAATGGAGAAGAGGGCAGCAGAGGATGAGCTGGTTAGATAGCATCACCGATTCAATGGATGTGCTTTTGAGCAAACTCCAGGAGATAGTGGAGAGAGGAGCATGGTGTGCTACAGTCCATGAGGTTACAAAGAGTCAGACAGGACTTAGTGACTGAACAACTACAACAAAGAGATTGATGCCTCAAACTCAGCCTCTGTGCAACAATGCCAAATTGAATCCTGGAGACAGAGTTTTGGGTGAAATAGCATAGCTTTATTGCTTTACCAGGCAAAGGGGGACACAGTGGGCTGATGCCCTCAAAACCTGTGTGTTCCAACTGAGAGTGATTGGTGAGGAGTTTTGTTGGGGGCCGGCGTGAGGCACTCCGCCCGTGGCAAAGGTCATGAGGAAGGAGGCTCGACATACTCA
Source organism: Bos indicus (assembly GCF_029378745.1). Lineage (NCBI taxonomy): Eukaryota > Metazoa > Chordata > Mammalia > Artiodactyla > Bovidae > Bos > Bos indicus. Next base: position 54,897,426 of record NC_091775.1, on the reverse strand, counting down.
AAGGCGGGATCGAGCCTCAGGAGTCCCCCTGGAAATCCTCAAGCATCTACCCCCATAACCAGAGCCTGCCAACTTTACTACTTTGTGCTCTCACCTACACCTCTGACTTTACGGGGGGCTGTCCCCCACCACCTCTTTCGGAGAAGGAGTTAACTTAGAGCTCCAGTTAATAAAAACTCCTGGGCGTGACAAGAGTGTTTTAGCCTACAAACTCCTCTGAAGGCTCTCTAGCCTGCCTGACAGGCTTGTCCAGCCACATGTGATTGCTCACAGCCTCCCAACCGTGAGAGGCACGAGATGCTTTAAACCTTCTAAAAACAGGTTCCTTAGAAAAGTTAGAAAACCATTAGTATAAGTATAGTGGGCTGATTAGAAATTGTATTGGTGAAGGGTTTTTCATTTGTTGAGCCAATGTTTGTTGCTAAGTCTCCACATCCCCTGCCCTTATACACATTAATGAATATATAGAAGAAATAAGTATTAACCTTTGATATTAATCATGTTAGACCTTAGGCTAAGTAAATTCTTTCCTTAACTAAAACCCACTACACCCTCACCCTATAGGAATGTAACTTTATTTGGGTGGCGTCTGTTTTAAGAATAATCACCCCTGGAGAAATAAGTGTCCTGGTTGACTGACCGCTGTCACAAGGAGAGGGTCATAAATTGTCAGCAGGCCCCTTGGCCAGAAGATGATGTAACACCCCTAAGACCTCTGTATACATTTGTGTGAAGCACCTGACTTTGATAAAAGTCAGGAGTGCTGACCCCACGTGACTTTTGCATAACATCTCAGTGTATAAAAGTAGACCATGGAAAATAAAGAATTGGGATCAGTTCCTCGAAAGACTGGTCTCCCCATGTCGCTCTCTCTCTCAAACTCTGGCTGAGTCTCCATCTGGAGCGTGGAGCCCGCCATGCTTACTAATTATGCCTGGGCTTCTAAGATCCGACTGGGGAGGCCTGTGTTTCCTCTCCTTTGGGAGAACGGAAGGACGCCTGCAGCCTACGTAAGTGGTGCAAACTTCTTGTCTTGAAGTTTTATTGGTTTCCCTCATAAACCAAGCTACTCAGCCTCTTTTGTCCGCTGAATTTTCCTGCTGAGCTATCCTCATTCTATTACTCTTTACATCTCTAATTAATATCTAATTGAAGCTATTGTATCCTGATCCTCTCAGATGCCGTCCCGCTTAGAACTCCCTGGATCAGCAGGGGCTGGACCCTGGCAGAGTTTAACAGCAATGGGTCAAGGGTGGGGTTGCTGATAAGGATCAGGGTGTGTGCAGAACCTGCATTCCTTTAACCTGGTCTGGTGTGGTCTTCTGGTGAGCTTCTGAGGTTCCTTTAATCTAGCCTCAGATGGTCTCCTAATGAGCTCTGTTTTTCAAGCTTGTCAGACCTCTGATAACCTTGTCTCTGGAATGAAGAATTTTTCATCAAGTAATCCATCTTCCATTTGTTGAGTTTTTTTTAAAGATTACAGATGAGAGAGGTGATGACAAGCTGATTCCTTTTCACTGGGCCTGGCAGACCCATCTTAAGGTTGAGGGCAAAGCCAAAGGATTTAGGTCGTCAACTTTCTTCCCACCAGCATGACAGGGTTGTGATCATGGGCTTGGGCACTGGAGTGCACAGACAGGTCTTCTTCAAACTGTCCATGATAGGAACTGGGCAACTCGGCACATGGCTTCACCGCCCTCTAGGATTCAGACTTCTCACCTGTCAAATGGGAACAAAATAACACTCCCCACACCCCACCCCCCAACAGAGTGGCTGGAGGTTACAGTGAGTTCACACACATAGGGTACCCAGTTTAGTGTCTGATCCCTAAACAGTAGCAATTATTATTATCTTTGGTTCGCCCAGAGGAGACCCACATCCTGCTTGTTATACAGTGGTAACACTCAATAAGGATTTCTTTTTTTTTTTAATTCATTTCTTTTTTACAACTCTATTCATTTACTTACTGATTTTGATGTGGACCATTTTTAAAGTCTTTATTGCATTTGCCACAATGTTGCCTCTGTTTTATGTTTTGAGTTTTTGGTCACAAACTGTGTGGGATCCTAGATCCCTGATGTGAGGTCAAATCCACACCCCCTGCATCGGAAGGCTGTATCGGAAGGTGAAGTCTTAACCACTGGACCAGCAGGAAAGACCCAGGATTTCTTGAATTAATTGAATGAAAGTCTTCATTGCTCTAAGAGGAAGACAGCTCTCTGTGTGCATGAGTGCTCAGTCACTCAGTCCTGTCTGACTCTTTGTGTCCACATAGACTATAGCCAGGCTCCTGTGTCCATGGAGTTTTCCAGGCAAGAAACACTGGAATGAGTTGCCATTCCCTTCTCCAAGGGACCTTCCTGACCCATGGATCGAACCCAGGTCTTCTGCATTGCAGGCAGATTCTTTACCATTTGAGCCACCAGGGAAGCCCAAACAGCCCTTTAGTTCTGGGTAAATCAGCAACCAACAATAATGATAATGATGATAATAACATCACATTCTTTTGACATAGATTATCTTTTTTAAATTTACTTTCAATTGGAAGATAATTGCTTTACAATATTGTGTTGGTTTCGGCCATACATCATAACATCACATTTTTAATATGAAGCTCACAATACAGTTTGAACTCTTTGTCTCACAAACCACAGCCTTGAGTCATTTTTTCCACTCTGGAGAAATTTCAGAAAAAAAGAAACCTCATCTGTTGGCAAAATACAGAGTTGGAGGCAGCAGCTGTGTGGGTCTAGATGTCCTTGGATGGCTCCGGATAATTCTAACCTGAAGACGCACGTGCAAACATTTAGTCAGTTACCTAAAGCTGACTTAAATCAAGCTGCCCAGCACCCAGAAGCCATAAACAGCCCTGCCTGGATGCTTGGCCCTCCCTCTGTCCCTGGGATTATATCCATAAGGCTCCAAGTGGGAGAGAAATGCCAGTCATTCCTTCACAGGCTTCAGGACCCAGGTCGGATCAGTCACTGACGTCAGAGGGGAATTCACTCCCCCCGCTCTGATCTAGAATTTCACAGCTCCTCACACTGGACACACAGACAGAAGTGCTGGCGTGGCAGTGGCGGGAGCTACCTTGCCTGTAACTGCGCAGGAGTGTTTGCTAAGTCTCTCAGTTGTGTCCGACTCTTTGCCACCCTATGGACTGCAGCCCGCCAGGCTCCTCCGTCCATGGAATTCTCCAGGCAAGAATACTGGAGTTCATAGCCATATCCTTTTCCAAGGGATCTTCCCAACTCAGGGGCCAAACCAGCATCTCTTATATCTCCTGCTTAGCACACTATATATAAAATAGATAATCATCAAGGACCCAAGGACCTACTGTATAGCCAGGGAACTATAATGGAAGAGATTGTTTTAAAAAAAAAGAATGTATACATATCCATACATATGTGTAACTGAATCACTTTGCTGGTCACCTGAAAGTGAAGTCTCTCAGTCCTGTCCTACTCGTTGCAACTCCATACAGTCCATACAACTCCATACAGTCCCATGGAATTCTCCAGGCCAGAATACTGGAGTGGGTAGCCTTTCCTTTCTCCAGGGGATCTTCCCAACCCAGGGATGGAACCCAGGTCTCCCGCTTTGCAGGCGGATTCTTTACCAGCTGAGCCATCAGGGAAACCCAAGAATACTGGAATGGATAGCCTATCCCTTCTCCAGGGGATCTTCCCGACCCAGTCTCCTGCACTGCAGGTGGATTCTATACCAACTGAGCTATCGGGGAAGCCCTTGCTCAGTATATCCCTCCCCAGAAGGGGTGAGGGAGACTCTGGCATGATTAGAAAGGAAAGAGAACCACCCACCTCTTGGAGGCCCTGCTCCCATGCCGACCTCCTCCCCGACCTTGTCAGGCTCACATTCATCCACCCTCCCTCCAACACAAGTGTTCAGGGCCCCCAGGGCAGCTTTGACCAGGGGATACAACCAGCCTGGGACAGACGGTGTGACCAGGAGGAGACAGACAACAAACATGGGGAGATCTAAACTGTTAGGTCATTGCAGAGAGTGATGATGCTGTGTGAAGGACAAAGCAGCTCTGTGACCCAGGGAGACCGGGTAGGGCTCTGGGCAGGTGCCCAGGGCCCCAGGGAAGGGCCCTCTGAGGAGGTGACATCTGAGCCGAAAAGCCCTGAGTGACCGAAGGAACCAGATGTGCCAAGACCGAGTTCTAGGTAGAGGCAGGGTCGGCCAGGTGATTCTCAGGGTCCCGGGCTTGACATAAAAATGTGAGATCTCGTTCAAAGCGTATTAAGCACTTCACATTGATGACAGCAGGGCATTAAACCAAGCATGAGGTCCCTCCAAGCTCAGGCCCCTGTTTGACTGCAGGGGTCATATGCCCACTGAGAGGATTCTAGGTAGAAGGAACAGTCAGCCTCAGAGCCCTGAGTCTTGGCCGGACTTGGAGAGCTCTGGAATCAGGAAGAAAGCCAGTGTGCCTGGAGGGCAGAGGGCAGGAGAAGTCAGAGGGTGTGTATGGAGGAAGGCAGATGGTGGTGGTCCCTGAGACAGGTGTGGGGGCTTCCCAGGTGACTCAGTGGTAAAGAATCTACCTGCCAGTTCAGGAGACACCGGTTTGATCCCTGGGTCAGGAAGATTCCCATTCCAGTGTTCTCGCCTAGAAAATCCCACGGACAGAGGAGTTTGGCAGGCTATAGTCCATGAGGTCACAAAGAGTGGGACATGACTTAGCAACTGAGCCCAAAAGATGTGTGACCAGAGGCTTTGCAGGAGGGACATACTTGGTCTGATTAATATTTCTAAAGATCCAACTGACCATGGGGTAGAGGCCAGTGTGTGGCAGGTCTGAGGGGAAGCGAGGACCCAGGTTAGAAGGCAAAGATGGTGGTGGTGGAGACAGATGAGCCAGGACTTCCCCCAGGACCTGAGGGACTCTCTTAGGCCTGCGTTATCCCTGTCCCCCGCACCTGGGGTCTGAATCCTCCAGGTGCCCTGCACATACACACTTATCATTTAACTCCATCTCAACTCACCCACCCCGAGAAGGCAATGGCACCCCATTCCAGTACTCTTGCCTGGAAAGTCCCATGGACAGAGGAGCCTGGAAGGCTGCAGTCCATGGGGTCGCTGAGGGTCGGACATGACTGAGCGACTTCACTTTCACTTTTCACTTTCACACATTGGAGAAGGAAATGGCAACCCACTCCAGTGTTCTTGCCTGGAGAATCCCAGGGACGGGGGAGCCTGGTGGGCTGCCGTCTATGGGATCACACAGAGTCGGACACGACTGAAGCGACTTAGCAACAGCAGCAGCAACTCACCTACCGCCACCAGAATTGGAGAAGCCTACAGGCTGGCCCCACCGGTGCCCTACCCAGTACCCTCCTCCCCACCAGGACCAGGAAATCCTTTGTAGTTCTGGTGTCCTGCAGAGTGCCTGGCACATGATGGTTTGTGCTCAATAACCAGTTGTCCAGTGCGTGAATGAACTTAATTCATGTTTAAAAAAAAAAAAAAAAAACAGGGCCCTGCTCCAACCAGGCAAATCTGAGCCTAGACCTTGACCTGAAAAAGAAGGCTTCTATTTCCAAACCCAGCATACTTCCCTCTCATTAGATGTCTTTAAAAAAAAAAAGAGAGAGAGAAAAGAAATCAGAAAAGGAAAGAGGAAAAGCTGACATCCGAGACTGCAGCACCCAAATTACAGCCTCTGACTACTGTTTATGCTATATTTGCCCTGTTTCCAGGCGTCACCGTGGGGGACAAGGCTTAACATGCCAAATGGTCCCTCTGGCAGCAGCATTCCCAGGAGGAATGTTGCCCTCCTGCGCCCTCTCGTGGCCAGAATGCACACTGCATATGCTCCAAGCAATTTTTCATAAGACAATGAAGAATCAGGATGGTTTTGATGATGAAAACTTAGGAGGGGTGGGCTGCCAGAGAGGCCTGGGAGCTGAGCGTCTCTTGGGTTGGTGGCCTCCATTAACCCACAGCACGCCAGGCTCCTCTGTTCTTCACTATATCCCAGAGTTTGCTCAAATTTATGTCCATTGAGTCAGTGATGCTGTCTAACCATCTCATCCTCTGCCACTCCTTCTCCTTTTTCCTTCAATCTATCCCAGCATCAGGATCTTTTCCAATGAGTCAGCTCTGCGCATCAGATAGCCAAAGTATTGGAGCTTCAGCTTAAATGTCACTCTTTGCAATGGATATTCAGGATTGATTTCCCTTAGGATTGACTGGTTTAATCTCCTTGCTATCCAAAGAACTCTCAAGTCTACTTCAGCACCACAGTTCGAAAGCATCAGTTCTTCGGCACTCAATCATTTTTACTGTCCAACTGTCATCCCCCAATCTCAGGGCTGCCCAGCTGTACATGGGTTGGAGGACAGCTCTCCTGGACAGGGAATAACAGCCCTTGCTGAAGGAAGACAGACACACTGAATCTTTACATGGTTTCTTCTGGTCTCTTCACAGAGCTGTTTTATTTACTCACTGCATGGATGAGGTCTAGGAAAAACCCAGATCCACCATATAATTTGAAGCTAAGTACATGATGGATGCCCAGAGATTTAAAATTAGCCAAGTAAACTTAATACCGGGGCATTATGCTTGCTTTCAAGCGCCTGGATGTCTGTTAGGGAGGCATCAGTAGGGAAGGACTCTTGATAAAATAATCAGACTCTATCCTCCCTAGAAATTAAAAACAAGGTCCCACTCTAAAGGGTATCAGTTGTCCCAAATGTCCTTCAACCAAAGCAATGAGTAGAGTTGGTTGTCCATGTGAGACTATTTTGTGGTTTGCACAAATTAAAGTGAGGTTTGGGGTGATTTCCAAAAAACAAATATGTATTTGCTGTTTTATAAACACATCCAACTCAGCTTTCAAAACTGAAGCTAGCTCTCCCCTGTGCTCTGGTAGGGGAGGTGATACATGGAGTGGGGCAATGAAGAGGCTTGACTCATGGCACCTCCTCCAAGTTCATGATAGGAAAAGAGATGATATCAATTCACATTAGAAGCTGGCATATGAGGGACTTCCCTGGTGGTCCAGTGGTAACGAATCCCCCTTCCGATGCAGCAACTCAGATTGGGGTTCTAAGATACTTGACTGGGGAGCAGAGATCCCATACGCTGCACATGAAGGTGAAAGGGAAAGTCGCTCAGTAGTGTCTGACTCTTTGCAATTCCATGACTGCAACTGTGCAGTCCATGGAATGTTCCAGGCCAGAATACTGGAGTGGGTAGCCTATCCCTTCTCCAGGGGATCTTCCCAACCCAGGGATCAAACGCAGATCTCCCACACTGTAGGTGGATCCTTTACCAGCTGAGCCACAAGAGAAGCCCAAGAATACTGGAGTGGGTAGCCTTTCCCTTCTCCAGTGGATCTTCCCAACCCAGGAATCAAACTGGGGTCTCCTGCAATGCAGGCAGATTCTTTACCAACTATGGGGCAAATAAGCCCTTGTACCACAACTACTGAGCCCATGAGCTCTAGAGCAGGGGTCCCTAACCCCCAGGCTACACAGCAGGAGGTAAGTGGGGCAAGCAAGTGAAGTTTCATCTGTATTTACAGACACTCCCCATTGCCCACATTACCAAATAATCCCAATGAAGTAGTAATAGAAATAAAGTGCACAATAAATGTAACCTGCTTGAATCCTCTCAAAATCATCTCCCACCCCACACCTGCCCCAGTCTGTAGAAAAACTATGTTCCATGAAACCAGTCCCTGGTGTCAAAAAGGTTGAGGGCAGCTGGTCTGGAGCACTTGAGCCACAACTAGAGAAATCTACATGCTGTAATGAAGACCCAGCACAGCCACACACACAAAAAAATGCCTAGAATATTAGGGAATGCTTATTCTTGTGCTCTTTATTTGCATTTTTTCATTTACTTCCTACAACTTAATGAGGCAGGTCTTATTATCTCCACTTATTATCTCCACTAAATGAAGAGGCTGAGCCTGGTTAGGTCACATGACCATGATCATGCAGGAGGAATAATTGCAGAACCTGGATTCAAATTCAGGTCTGCAGAATGGATGCACTAGCATCCGGCACTATTTTATCCCAGAGTAGAGTGGAATCTGTCTTCACCGGGAGCTCAGCTGGTAAAGAATTCACCTGCAATGCAGGAGACCCTGGTTCAATTCCTGGATTGGGAAGATCCCCTGGAGAAGGGATAGGCTACCCACTCCAGTATTCTTGGGCTTCCCTGGAGGCTCAGACAGTAAAGAATCCACCTGCAATGCCAGAGACCTGAGTTCGATCCCTGGGTTGGGTAGATCCCCTTGAGGAGGGCATGGCAACCCACTCCAGTATTCTTGCCTGGAGAATTTCACGGACAGAGGAGCCTGGTGGACTATAGTCCATGAGGTCACAAAGAGTCAGACATGACTGAGCAACTAAGCCCAGCACAGAGTGGAATTCACCAGGTGTTACACCCCAGATCCTGCTCTCTGATGGAACTGCAGGGAGCCAGTCAATCACATCTTTTATTGCCCTTTCTAGTGTGGAAACAAGTGAGAAGTAGATTGCATCTGTAGTCTGTCGCTGTATAACATGTGCTAAGTCACTTCAGCTGTGTCTGCCTCTTTGCAACCCCATGGACTGTAGTCTGCCAGGCTCCTCTGTCCATGGAATTCTCCAGGCATGAACACTAGAGTGGGTTTCCATGTCCTCCTCCAGGGGATCTTTCTGACCCAGGGCGCAAACCCAAGTCTCTTATGTCTCCTGCCCTGGCAGGTGGGTTCTTTAACACCAGTACCAAACCTATGCCCAAATGTAGCAGCTTTAAGCAACAATGAACATTCAGTGCCTCACAATTTCTGAGGGTCAGCTATCTGGGACCGGATGAACTGAATGACTGCAAGGCAGAGCTTCTTATGAGGTTGCAGTCAAGAGGTCAGCCAGGGCTGTGGTCAGCTCAAAGTTCATTTGAGGCTGGAAGATTTGCACCCAAGTTTACTCACTTGGTGTTAGCAGGAGGTCCCATTCCTTGCTGTGTGGGTTTTTCCCTAGGGGGGCACTCATTATATGAAGGGTGGCTTCCCCACCATAGAGGAAGTGGTGGGGGACCAGGGGCTCAGAAGTGGCATAGTATTATTTTTCCATATTCTTGTGATCACAGAGACTACCCTGGTACAATATAGCACTATACTAGGGCACAAATGCCAAGAGGTATGGATTACTGGGCACCATCTTGGCCGCTGCCTATCATGTCAACAGAGAAGATGGAAAGATGGAGAACAAAATGCTGGCTTTAAAATTGGAAAAGCTGCATCAAAGGATGCGGCATAAGGGACTTCTTAATATTTCATCTCTAAAATAAACAAACTTAGCCACCTGGTCACAGGTGTGACAGGAACCACAGTTCCCCTACACAAGTACGGTCAGTCAGTTCAGTCACTCAGTCGTGTCCGACTCTTTGCGAGCCCATGAACCGCAGCACACCAGGCCTCCCCATCCATCACCAGCTCCCGGAGTTACCCAAACTCATGTCCATTGAGCTGGTGATGCCATCCAACCATCTCATCCTCTTTTCAAATGAGTCATCTCTTATCATTAGGTGGGCAAAATATTGGAGTTTCGGCTTCAACGTCAGTCCTTCCAATGAACACCCAGGACTGATTTCTTTTAGGATGGACTGGTTGGATCTCTTTGCAGTCAGGGGACTCTCAAGAGTCTTCTCCAACACCACAGTTCAAAAGCATCAATTCTTCTTTCTTTATAGTCAGCTTTCTTTATAGTCCAACTCTCACATCCATACATGACCACTGGAAAAACCACAGCCTTGACTAGATGGACCTTTGTGGACAAAGTAATGTCTCTGCTTTTTAATATGCTGTCTAGGTTGGTCATAACTTTCCTTCCAAGGAGTAATCATCTTTTAATTTCATGGCTGCAATCACCATCTGCAGTGATTTTGGAGCCCCCCAAAATAAACTCTGCCACTGTTTCCACTGTTTCCCCATCTAACTGCCATGAAGTGATGGGACCGGATGCCATGGTCTTTGTTTTCTGAATGTTGAGCTTTAAGCCAACATTCACTCTCCTCTTTCACTTTCATCAAGATGTTCTTTAGTTCTTCTTCACTTTCTGCCATAAGGGTGGTGTCATCTGCATATCTGAAATTATCGATATTTCTCCCAGCAATCTTGATTCCAGCTTGTGCTTCATCCAGCCCAGCGTTTCTCATGATGTACTCTGCATATAAGTTAAATAAGCAGGGTGACAATATACAGCCTTGACGTACTCCTTTTCCTATTTGGAACCAGTCTGTTGTTCCATGTCCAGTTCTAACTGTTGCTTCCTGACCTGCTTATAGATTTCTCAAAAGGCAGGTCAGGTGGTCTGGTATTCCCATCTCTTTGAGATTTGCTACAGCTTATTGTGATCCACACAGTCAAAGTCTTTGGCATAGTCAATAAAGCAGAAATAGATGTTTTTCTGGAACTCTCTTGCTTTCTTGATGATCCAGCAAATGTTGGCAATTTGATCTCTACAGTAGGGACGCTAAACATGTGAAGGAGCAGAGTGTGCATGCTGAGAACAAGACACTTTGCAAAGAGAATGGGCTGAGCTGGGCAGGCTTAGCAACATCTCCTCACTGCCCAACCCAGGGCATTTCTCCTTACCCAGGAGGCTGGGAATGATATTCTAGTAGACTTGCCCTCACATTAACACATACTCAGAGAATGCCTTTGTCACTAATACCATCACTGGTCCAATAAGCACTCCATTCCACCACTGCCTGTACGTCTCATGGATGTTTTATGGATGTTTGTAGGCAAAGAATGTTTTTCCTTGTTATTTTGTTTGTTTGTTTCTGTCCATGCAGCTTGCAGGATCTTAGTTGTCTGATGAAGCCCTGGCCCCAGCAGTGGAAGCATGCAGCCTTAACCACTGGACATCCAGGGAATTCTGCCTCTCCTTGATTTCAATGTCCCCAAAACCTAATGTGACCTGTGCCATCATCACCATCATTACCATTATCACCATCTGTGATTGGGTATCTAGCATGTGCCAGGCAGGGTACTGATTCCTTCACAGGAATGACCCCTATTCCATCACCACAACACTCTGCTGCAGGTACCATAACTACCTCCATTTAATGGAAAAGGCAGGTCGGCTTTAGAGAAGTCAATAATATGCCCACAGTCACACAGTTAACAGATGGCAGACATGGGAAACTGGAGCAAGCTAGTCTGACTCAATAGCCTCGCTCTTAAACCCCATGCCAAAGGCCATTCAGTTAATATTTATTGAAAGAGATGAATTCAAAAGTAACTTCTGATTTATATAAAGGAATGAAAGCCTGAATAAGTAAAGTTGGACCATAGCAAGTTTTAGAAAAAACGTAATCCCCACAGTAATTAGAGGGTAAGTAGTAGAATGGGGTTTCCCAGGTGGCGTAGTGGTAAAGAACCCACCTGCCAATGCAGGAGATGCAAGAGATGCAGCTTCGATACCTGGGTCAGGAAGATCCCTTGGAGAAAGAAATGACACCCACTCCAGTATTCTTGCCTGGGAAACCCCATGGACAGAGGAGCCTGGTGGGCCACAGTCCATGGGGTTGCAAAAGATTCAGACATGACTGAGCTTGTATGCAACTCCTACAGTGTTTTTTCTGGGTCGTAAGAATAAACTTAGGGTTGAAGAAAGGAACAGCATCTTGCAAAATAAATAATTGGTTTCCAGGAGGCAGAAGCTTAGGTCAGGACATGGCTTCCATTTCAGCATAAGGCTGCTTCTCACTCCCATTCACTTCTGTAGTTGCTGCTTCTGTGGCTAAAACAAGGGCTGTGCATGAGATCTGAGCAAGGCAGGAGTAAGTTGAGAACTTTGCTCCCCTAAATGTCCAGCACTGGAGGCTAGCACAGTGGTCAGTGCAGATGGCTTGTTGGCTCTCAGCTTCAGGAAGTGGGGTTGGGTTCATACTGTACTTCCCAGACCCAGAGTTTGTTTGCTTCTGAGACAAACAAATGAAAGGCCAGGAGACAAGACTTAGTGCTTCCACTCAATTGTTGGGCTGCCTGGGAGCAAGGGCCCACTTGCTGGTGTCTCGCCTGCCTCTGAGGCCACCCCCACTGCCCAACAGCTGTGGCCCTCTGGCTACATCAGCTCATTTCAATGTCCAGTCCAAACTAGAGACTAACAGCTACAAGAGCACCAGTTATGCATCAGACCCAGGGCAGGGCTTATGGAGAGACATGGAAGACAAGGAGAGGCAAGGTCTGCTGGAGAGATAAAAGGGACACTGTTCTGCCCTCAAATTAATAAATGATGGGTTTGTATTCAGTTTAAAAAAAAAAAAATCTGATGGGGAGAGACTTCCATGGTGGTCCGGTGGTGAAAACTTCGCCTTCCAATGCAAGGGGTGCAGAGTGCACTGGTAGAGTAGCGAGCACAGCTGCCTTCCAATGCAAGGTGTGAGGGTTCAATCCCTGATCCAGGAGCTAAGTAAGATCCCACATGCCTAGCAGCCAAAAAACCAAGACTTAAAGCAGAAGCAATATTGTAACAAATTCAACAAAGACTTAAAAAAAAATAATCTCATGGGGACACAAAGAGATGTAAGGGAACACCTACCCTGTGGGAAGTTGGCGTGGGTTTTCATTTGTCCTCAATGTGCTTGCTTCAGTCTTGGCGTGATTCAGGCATCATGGCACAGAATGTTAGGGTGACTTGCAGGAGACAAGCTAAGAGGCACTGGCCACAGGTTTTTGTTCTTCAGAGGAAGGAGGAAGCCCTGGAGGCTGGGTTGAGGAGAGAAACTTTTAGTGGGAACGTGAGATCTGAGGAACTGAGAAGATACTGTCCAGGGTTTCCCAATACTCATTCTCACATGATTTTTGCAATATTTAACTACAGTCTGTGTACTACTATTGACTTAAAACTTTCATTAAACTGAATCATTTTTTAACATATAAATTGATTCCTCTTTAAAGGAAACTTTATGCCACACAGTAAATGGAAATCCAGTAACACTTTCCAGGTAGAATGTGGCCATAAGATAAAGATCATGAAAATTAAACAACAGTATTAAATTCTATTCAGATACTATTGTTGGCAAAGTCTCTGACTCTTAACAGGTGTTACAGAGGTAACACAAGAACACTTAATTCACACTTTCTCCTTGACATCATCCAAAGATTGGAAATCAACTGAATTCCTCTTGCAGGAGTTTGGCAAATCAGCTGCTCTGAAGGCCCTGCCCATCACACTATAAGCAGACCCCAGCAAGATTGCATATAATTGCTGGGTTTGTATGAATGGAGAGTAACAGAAACTCAGCTGTTGCTTAGGGTCAGGGAAGGGTGTCAACTAGAATGAGGAATCACTCTGGGGAACAATTTAGCATTATCTCACAAAGTTAGTGTCTTCGTTCATCCTGGCTGTATAATAAACTACCATAGGTTGGGGGCTTATAAACAACAGAAGTCTTTTCTCCTTCCAGCAATTCTGGAGGCGGTGATATCAAAGATCAAGGTGTGGGCAGATTCAGGGTCTGGTGAAATGGCTCTTCTGTTATGTCCTCTCTGTTATTTGGGTAGTAATCCCATTCATGACCTAGTCACCTCCCAAAGACCCCACTTCCAAACACCATTACTTGGGGAAACAGATTTCACCACATGAACTTTGCAGAGACACAAACATTTAGTTCACGGCAGTTGAATATGCATATTCAGTGACTTCCCTGCTGGTCCAGTGGCCGAGAATCCACACTCCCAGTGCAGGGGACCTGAGTTCAATCCCTGCTTGGGAACTAGATCCCACATGCTGTAAATAAGAGTTCATCCAGCATGCCACACCAAAGATTCCACATGCGACAACTGAAATACCCAGGGTAGCCAAATAAGTAAGTAAATAAATATATATATATGTATTTTTTTTTTTTTTTTAAAAACCCTGCACATGAAAATGCACATTTCCTATAATCTAGTAATTCCATTCTTACATTTATACCAGTGTTTCTCAGACCTCGGTGAGTATCAGATCTCCCTGGAGGACTTGTTAAAACCCAGTTTATCAGCACCCCTTCTCAGAGTTTTCAGTTCAATAGGTCTGGTTGGAGAATTTGCATTTCAAGCAACTTCCCAGGTGATGGTGCTGATGGTCCAGGGACCACACTCTGAGATGAATCAGTTTACGGAAATTCTCAGTTGTGGGCACCAAAAGACATGTACACTAATGTTCATAGCAGCACTGTTCATAACTGCAAAAAACTAAAAACCCAACCCAAATGTCCATCAATAGGAGCTCAAAAATAAACTGACAGGTCCACAGAATGGAATATTACATAGCAGTGAAAATGGGTGAACAATGTTACATGCAACCACAGGGATGAGCATGAATACTGTAATTTTGAATGAAAAAAAAAAAGAAGCAAGTTAAGCAAAAGGAGAAGGGGGCAGCATCGGATGAGATGGTTATAGAGCATCACTGACTCAATGGACATGAATCTGAGCAAACTCCAGGAGATAGTGAAGGACAGAGCAGACTGGTGGGCTAGAGTCCATGGGGTCAAAAGAGTTGGACATGACTTAATGACTGAACCACAGAAGCCTCACTTTTATCTAGATTTTGGGATTGTGCTCAGTCACTAAGCTCTGTCCAACTCTTTGCAACCCCAGGGACTATAACTCACCACACTCTTTGGTCCATGGAATTATCCAGGCAAGAATACTGGAGTGGGTTACCTTTTCCTTCTCAAGGAGATCTTCCCGACCCAAGGATCAAACCCAATAGTAGGCAGGTTCTTTACTACCGAGCCACTAGGGAAGCACCAGATATTGGGATCAGAGGGACTGAAACACTCTAGTTATCACTAACTCAATCTCTTCTTGTTTGGAACAGGCCCCTAGCATCTGTCCATGCTCTTTTAGGGAAATGCTCAATTTCTCAGGATTTCTGTTGCTGAATGATATCCGGATGCAGGGGAAGTTTTCGCATCTCATGAGGACAATGTCTGTGGCTATGAAATACGATGTGAATGCTCTGGCTTTGTCCTTTGGGGCATCCTCCTCGCCTCTGGGCAGCAGCCTCAATTCTTGCTGCATAGACTGGTGCTGTCATTGATCCTTCCTGCTCTTAAGCCACAAGCTGGCATCTGCTATTGCTATTGATTCTCAGCTCTGCCATTTGCTCCGGTCAAAGGGTCACTGCTGTCTGAGGTCTTCAGAGCCTGACTTGGGCTTCTATCAAGACCACTGGTCCTCTCAGCATCTCTTTCCTTGGAGAAGACATGAGGGTCTTCTCTCTGTGGGGAGCCAGCTGTGCCATATCAGGACCACTTACCTTGAACCTCTCCAGATAGCTCCCTCCACCGTATTTCTTCTTCCTCGCCACGCTGGATGTTTCTGGTCAGCCCATGTATTCTCAGGATATGCCCACAAACTGTCTGGAGTTTCTGCTTTCTTCCCATCACCCGCAACCTTGGGCAGAGCCCAGAGAGACCCAGGTAGCATCAGCTCTCTCTCTCTCCTCCCTTTGGGGTGTATTCTTTACTCTTTTTCTCACTTCCTAGTTGAGAGCAGTCCAACACCAGCTGGGCACATGAGCCTGGAACTCTAGTAAAGATCTGGCAGGAAACATGCATTTGAGAACCATCAGCACTGAAAAATCATAATAATTTTGATAAGAAGAGTTTGCAAAAATATATACCACTGGATCATTTGAGGCATTTTTTAGTTTCTGGAAAATACATCAAAAACTTATTACCAATGCTTATTGATGTTGTAGTTCAGTCAACAAGTTGTGTCTAATTCTTTGCTACCCCATGGATGGACAGTAGCAGGGCCGGCTCCTCTATTCTCCACTGTCTCCCGGAGTGTGCTTCAATTCATGTCCATTGAGTTGGTGATGTCATCCAGCCATCTCATCCTCTGTCTTCCTCTTCTCCTCCTGCCCTCAATCTTTCCCAGCATCAGGGTCTTTTCCAGTGAGTCAGCTCTTTGCATCAGGTGGCCAAAGTATTGGAGTTTCAGCCTCAACATCAGTCCTTCCAATGAACACCCAGGACTGATCTCTTTTAGGATGGACTGGTTGGATCTCCTCGCAGTCCAAGGGACTCTCAAGAGTCTTCTCCAACACCACGGTTCAAAAGCATCAATTTTTCAGTGCTCAGCTTTCTTTGTAGTCCAACTCTTACATCCATAAGACTACTGGAAAAACCATA
Organism: Bos indicus; assembly: GCF_029378745.1. Lineage (NCBI taxonomy): Eukaryota > Metazoa > Chordata > Mammalia > Artiodactyla > Bovidae > Bos > Bos indicus. Next base: position 54,881,265 of record NC_091775.1, on the reverse strand, counting down.
GCCTTGACAAGACAGACCTTTGTTGGCAAAGTAATGTCTCTTCTTTTTAATATACTGTCTAGATTGGTCATAACTTTCCTGCCAAGGAGTAAGCATCTTTTAATTTCATGGCTGCAGTCATCATCTGCAGTGATTTTGGAGCCCAAAAAAATAAAGTCTGACACTGTTTCCACTGTTTCCCCATCTATTTCCCATGAAGTGATGGGACCAGATGCCATGATCTTAGTTTTCTGACTGTTGAGCTTTAAGCCAACTTTTTCACTCTCCTCTTTCACTTTCATCAAGAGGCTCTTTAGTTCTTCTTCACTTTCTGCCATAAGGGTGATGTCATCTGCATATCTGAAGTTGTTGATATTTCTCCCGGCAATCTTGATTCCAGCTTGTGCTTCTTCCAGCCCAGTGTTTCTCATGATGTACTCTGCATATAAGTTGAATAAGCACGCTGACAATATACAGCCATGACATACTCCTTTTCCTATTTGAATCTAGTCTGCTGTTCCATGTCCAGTTCTAACTGTTGCTTCCTGACCTGCATACAGATTTCTCAAGAGGCAGGTCAGGTGCCCTGGTATTCCCATCTCTTTCAGAATTTTCCACAGTTTGTGGTGATCCACACAGTCAAAGGCTTTGACATAGTCAATAAAGCAGAAATAGATGTTTTTTCTGGAACTCTTTAGCTTTTTCTATGATCCAGCAGATGTTGGCAATTTGATCTCTGGTTCCTCTGCCTTTTCTAAAACCAGCTTGAACATCTGGAGGTTCACGGTTCATGTATTGCTAAAGCCCAGCTTGGAGAATTTTGAGCATTACTTTACTAGCGTGTGAGATGAGTGCAATTGTGTGGTAGTTTGAGCATTCTTTTGCATTGCCTTTCTTTGGAATTGGAATGAAAACTGACCTTTTCTTATGATACACTCTGTATATAATTTAAATAAACAGGGTGACAATACACAGCCTTGTCATACTCCTTTTCCAGTTTTGAACCAATCTATTGTTTCATGTCTGGGTCTAACTATTGATTCTTGACCGGCATATAGGTGTCGACTGAAAAAAAAGATGTACAACTTGAGAGTTGTGAGTTAAGTTTTATTTGGGGCAAATGAGGACTGCAGCCTGGGAGGCAGCATCTCAGATAGCTCTGAGAGACTGCTCCAAGGCAGCAGTGGCAGAAAGTCAGTATACAAGGTTTTGGTGAAGGGGGAGTTCAAACACCATGAAGCACTCAATTTACAAAAGGTTTTTTGTTAGTCATGAGGATCTGATGTCACCATGAAGGGATTTAGTGCTTCTCTAGATATGAGGAGATGCAAGGATTGAGATCATAAAATCTGTTCCTGAAAACATTCAACTATCTAAAGACCTGTCCCACCAGATTCCCTGGGGCACAGAGATCCTCATTCCACCCTGAACTCCTTCAGGGGCTGTAGAAGGTTAACAGGTATAGCAGCATGGGGTTCAACCTCTGTAGAGTTCAGTTCAATTCAGTTCAGTTGCTCAGTCGTGTCCAGCTCTTTGCGACCCCATGGACTACAGCATGCTAGGCCTCCCTGTCCATCACCAACTCCTGGAGTTTACTCAAATTCATGTCCATTTAGTCGGTGATGCCATCCAACCATCTCATCCTCTGTCGTCCCCTTCTTCTCCTGCCTTCATCTTTCCAAAGCATCAGGGTCTTTTCCAGTGAGTCAGTTCTTCACATCAGGTGGCCAAAGTATTGAAGTTTCAGCTTCAACATCAGTCCTTCTAATGAACATTCGGGACTGAGTTCCTTTAGGATGGACTGGTTGGATCTCTTTGCAGTCCAAGGGACTCTCAAGAGTCTTCTACAACACCACAGTTCAAAAGCATCAATTCTTCGGCACTCGGCTTTCTTTATAGTCCAACTCTCACATCCACACATGACTACTGGAAAAACCATAGCCTTGACTAGACAGACCTTTGTTGACAAAGTAATGTCTCTGCTTTTTAACATGCTGTCTAGGTTGGTCATAACTTTTCTTCCAAGGACTTCCCTGGTGGCTCAGACAGTAAAGCGACATTCTACAATACGGGAGACCTGGGTTCAAGCCCTAGGTTGGGAAGATCCCCTGGAGAAGGAAATGGCAACCCACTCCAGCACTATTGCCTGGAAAATCCCACGGACAGAGGAGCCTGATAGGCTGCAGTCTATGGGGTCGCAAAGAGTCGAACATGACTGAACGACTTCACTTTCACTTTCTTCCAAGGAGTAAGCATCTTTTTATTTCATGGCTGCAGTCACCATCTGCACTGATTCTGGAACCCCCCAAAATAAAGTCTGCCACTGTTTCCACCGTTTCCCAATCTATTTGCCATGAAGTGATGGGACCAGATGCCATGATCTTCGTTTTCTGAATGTTGAGCTTTAAGCCAACTTTTTCACTCTCCTCTTTCACTTTCATCAAGAGGCACTTTAGTTCTTCTTCACTTTCTGCCATAAGGGTGGTGTCATCTGCATATCCGAGGTTATTGATATTTCTCCCAGCAATCTTGATTTCAGCTTGTGCTTCATCCAGCCCAGCATTTCTTATGATGTACTCTGCATATAAGTTAAATAAGCACGCTGACAATATACAGCCTTGATGTACTCCTTTCCTTATTTGGAATCAGCCTGTTGTTCCATGTCCAGTTCTAACTGTTGCTTCCTGACCTGCATACAGATTTCTCAAGAGGCAGGTCAGGTGCCCTGGTATTCCTATATCTTTCAGAATTTTCCAGTTTATTGTGATCCACACAGTCAAAGGCTTTGGCATACTCAACAAAGCAGAAGTAGATGTTTTTCTGGAGCTCTCTAGCTTTTTCCATGATCCAGCAGATGTTGGCAATTTGATCTCTGGTTCCTCTGCCTTTTCTAAAACTAGCTTGAACATCTGCAAGTTCACGGTTCATGTACTGTTGAAGCCTGGCTTGGAGGATTTTGAGCATTACTTTACTCGTGTGTGAGATGAGTGAGTTGTGCGGTAGTTTGCACATTCTTTGGCATTGCCTTTCTTAGGGATTGGAATGAGGTAGATGGCAAATGTGTTTGTTGTTCAGTCATTGGCAATGCTCTTGGTAAGTGCCAATTTGTAGTTGACATAGCCCCCTTGTGGTCATAAATCTGACCATGCTTTGGGGCCATCTCATGACCTTTTTGTCCCGTGTTGCTGGGAAGGCTCATTCCCAGTTCTGAAGAAGGTTTTTGTTGATAAGACACTCAGTGTGCTACTACTGGACTAGGTGTTAATAATCAAAGATCTCTGAACACCGGTCCAGGAGAGTGTTTCCTCTCGTTGCATCTTTTCATACCTAGTGTTACACTGTTACAATCATTGATCGTATATGGAGCTATACCTTTGATCAACTGCTTCAAGTCTAGTCATCATTTCCGTTGGAGGCTCAGTCATATACTTGGTAATACAAGAAATAATAATCTTGTGAAACAAGCAAAATACAAATGGTATCATTAATAACATTAGTGGAATTAAAAGAAAATATTTTACCCATGAGCCTCCCACACCAGTTTCTTTTTTTAAAGATTGTTACGACTAGGGAATGGGTTACTTAAAGCAGAAATCTGATTTTTCATGTGGTTCAAATGTATTACATTAAAGGATTTATCAGGTATGAAAATATAGCATTCAGTTTGAATTACAGCACAGATATCTCCCTGTGATGCTGTAAGGTGTCAAGGGCCTTGCAGTTGTGTAGCACTGCCATTCTCATCATAGAGATCTCAGAATTCAATAAGCTAATAACCCGGTTACTATCATTTAAAGTTTATGAAAGTTGTTGAGGCTTAGATAAGATCAATTTCATCCTCCAACCCCATTGAGGGCACACACACACACAAAAGCTGCTAAACGGTCATACCAGTAGAATATAGATCATTGACCCACTGGGATCATACCAATGGTAAATTGGTTGGTAACATGTATGACCTTAAATTCATGGGAATCCCAGGCTAAAGCTTCATATCCATCCCTGTAGATGTTGAGACCATAAATGAGTGCCACAAATCCACTGAGTTCCATACCAATCACTCTCTCTAAGGGTAATAATAGGCATAGTTCATAAAAGCACCCAGCCTTATCTCATAATTACCAGGTTGGTCATTTTTAGTATGATTTAACTGTTCCCAACACATAGGAGCCTTTAAACCTAAATGACCATAGCCTGGTGTTAACCATGTAGATCCTCCCCATAATTGTGGGAGTTTTCCTTTTAATAGATGAGAAGTTAATTTTTTAGAGACTTAGCTCATCACTCCAATTGAGTTTGAATGACCCTCCAATACTTTGGCCACCTCATGTGAAGAGTTGACTCATTGGAAAAGACTGTGATGCTGGGAGGGATTGGGGGCAGGAGGAGAAGGGGATGAGAGGATGAGATGGCTGGATGGCATCACCGACTCAATGGACATGGGTTTGGATGAACTCCAGGAGTTGGTGATGGACAGGGAGGCCTGGCATGCTGCAATTCATGGGGTCTCAAAGAGTTGGACACGACTGAGTGACTGAACTGAGCTGAACTAAAGAGAAAACTTAAATCTATGGCCAGCATCAGAGCAGATATCATTAATTGGCCAGGTGAGAGGATCCCATCTAGTAATAGCATGAATAGATAGAACAAGATTGAACATTCTTCTAAAATAAATTTCCTAGGGGGTATCCAATCAGTGCTCTAGAGAACAGAAATCCACCTAGAGAACAGGTAACCCAGAAGTACTAGGCACAGGTAATTGGCCACAACCCAACAATTGGATTGAGTTTTAAACTAGCATAGAATTGTGTCCATGATAGAAAACATGTGACTGATAGACATAGGTCCAAGGAATCAAGAAAACCTTATAAATGATCATAAAAGTTAGATCAGCATCTTGGGAAGGCTGTCTACTTCTGATGTCATCTTCTTCTTGTCCCAGTGTAGTGTAGTTTCCTCTGTTTGAGCATTGTTTTAAGGTGAGTTTGAGGTCAGCAGGCCTCTCTATGGACCAGTCCAGCTTAGGGGCCTTTGGAAGTGGGAGTTAACCTGGGTCAATTTCCTTTCAATTCCACTGGTCATGAGCTAGTTAAGAGTACCTGATAGAAAAGTCCTTCCATCCAGGTTGGAGACAGTTCCTTAAATTAGGTCTTCTTCCAGTCTTGATTGAAGGTCATGTATGAGGCATCTGATTGTCATCCAAAGGTAGATTATTGAGATAAGCTTCAGAAACAACCTTAGAGTGTCCTTTAATAATCAATTAAATTTTATATTAATATACCCTGACAGCAAAGAACTATCCAGGAAACGAGTCTTAGTAGATATAGACCTCCATTAACAAATTGGAATTTAACATTCATTGAAACATCTCTTTCTCCCTAAAATCACCATCATTTTTACCAAATATAACCTAATTAAGACCTGTTTGTAATATAGGTCTGGTCTCAATAAACTTGGCCTGATGGTTTATATAACCATAATTGATCATAGACTTTTTTACTTTGCTGAGAATTTATAGTCTCAGACTGAATTTTTAAAACAAACCTTTCAGGGCTAGGAAAGTCATACCAAAGGCTTATTACAGATTTTGCCCAACAGATCTAAGTAAACTCCTCCCTTCTCAAGGTCTCCAAAATTCCTTGAGATTTCTATATCTGTTATTGAGATAACTTTCCTCACTTATAATGTGGGAGACCTGGGTTCGATCCCTGGGTTGGGAAGATCCCCTGGAGAAGGAAATGGCAACCCACTCCAGTACTCTTGCCTGGAAAATGCTATGGACAGAGGAGCTTGTAGGCTACCGTCCACAGGGTCGCAAAGAGTCAGACACGACTGAGCGCCTTCACTTTCACTTTCCTAACTTATAAAGTTAGTGGAAGCTTCCAATCTCTGGAGGGTTCAGAGAGAGAGAAAAGATAAATGTTTCAATTTGTTTATAAAATATAATTTTACCAAAATACTGTTATAATTAGTTTGATGGGAAGGGTTTTGTTTTTTTTTTCTTACACTTAGAAAACACAGATTCAAATCAGTAATTTTTCAGATAGAAACCATAAAAGTTAAGCATATTCACCAGTTCATTCAGTCCTTTTGTTAACCTTTGTGAAATCATCAGGTTTTCTGTTAGAATCCTTACCCAGTTCAGAAGCTGGTATTTATCCAAAAGTCCTTTCTATAAATCTTCTTGAAGATGAACCTTCTTGAAGGTGAAACTTGGTTAGTGCTATGACAATATTTTGAGATAGTAACTAGAATTATGCCTGATAACACTTTACCCAAACATATCAGAATTTTAGGAACTCCATACAGTTTCTAGGATATCTATATTAGTAACATTTACCATACAATATACCTGAGACTTACTACTCACTTGACAATATTTCCCATGTAATTCTATATACAAAACAAACATCATTGGTGTAATAGCTCTCTTTGGGATGTTTCAGGGGCCCTCTGAAGCATCCCAAAGTTAGCTAGAAATCTTCTTCATTAGAGTGATTTAAGAAGCTTTGTCAATAAATGTCAAAAAGTTTTAGAACACTCAGTCAGATAGGATTATAGGCCATTGTGAAGCAATACTATTCACTTAGCCAAAGTAAGTGAAGGTTCGTGACATTGTATAGGAGACAGGGATCAAAACCATCCCCATGGAAAAGAAATGCAAAAAAGCAAAATGGCTGTCTGGGGAGGCCTTACAAATAGCTGTGAAAAGAAGAGAAGCAAAAAGCAAAGGAGAAAAGGAAAGATATAAACATCTGAATGCAGAGTTCCAAGGAATAGCAAGAAGGGATAAGAAAGCCTTCTTCAGCGATCAATGCAAAGAAATAGAGGAAAACAACATAATGGGAAAGACTAGGGATCTCTTCAAGAAAATCAGAGATAACAAAGGAATATTTCATGCAAAGATGGGCTCAATAAAGGACAGAAATGGTATGGACCTAACAGAAGCAGAAGATATTAAGAAGAGATGGCAAGAATACACAGAAGAACTGTACAAAAAATATCTGTCATTTACATTTTTTAGAAGTTTCTTCACTAGAGGTAATTTCCTTGCTGACAAAATTGTAACAGATATAATAATATTTAACTTATATTAAATCTAGGTACAATGAAAATATTCTGCTTAATGTTAATTACTCTTAGACATGTCTACATTATTTAAATCAACAAATAAACATTAATATCAGGTATGTAACACAGAATATTTCTCAGTTCACATGAATCTGAAATTCATTTAGGTTAATTTCTCTTGTATTTAGAATTATTTGATTTGTAAGAGCTTATTTTCTTTTTTTTAAGTCCAATTAGATTAGAGCTCATTTACAAACTGATCTCAGCAATCAGCAATATTATTAAAAGAAAAAAAAACAGACACACACCGAGACATACATACATCCATATAGACACAAGAGATCCTATAGCTTCATTTTCCAAACTTAGTTACGAATAAAAATAGTTGGAATAAGATTTTAAAAGGCTTTGTTCCCCTTTATTTTTTTGCTTTTGGTTTCAGAAATTAGATATGGTCTAGATAAGTGATCCAGAGAGCTCTGGTCTACAGGTATCAGTTCAGTTCAGTCACTCAGTCGTGTCTGACTCTTTGTTACCCCATAGCCCACAGCACACCACGCCTCGCTGTCCATCACCTATAGGAGGAGTTTTTGCCTCAGGGCAAGAATTCTTAAAGAGATCATTTTTTTCTTCAAGCTTCCTCTGGAGTCTAAAGAATATTGTGACCACATTGTCAAAAATTGTATTTTTCTGGTGTGTGTGTGACCATAGTTTTATAGCCAAAATTTAGACCTGCTAGTGCTCTACTTGGCCCTGATAGCAAGGGCAGATTGGTCCCAGCAAGGATTGTCCCTCTGTTTCCCATTTTAAGCTGAATTTGTCAGGGATAAAAGTCACTAGTGGACTTGTGTAGTAGGCCCACGTGCTCCCTGTGTGCTTAACTCCTCCAGGAGTCACCCCAGAGTCATTTCAGCTCATCTTACGTGTCTCGAACTCTGCCTCCGGCAATGTAAGACCACCATGGCGGCTCAGGTCGCTGATGGCCCATTCTTATGTGCAACCCCTGGACGAGCAAGTATTTTAATTAATGAGTGGGTTTTCCTATGGGACCACTGCACGGTGTGAGGACTAGGCCTCCAACACTCCCGTAAATTTCTCAAGTCACCTGAGAAAACCGAAACCGGCCGGGAGGAGTCTTGTCCTTTTTCTTCAGAGCAAAGCTCTCATTTATTTTTTTCACTTTTATCCTGACAAATTCCATAATGGCAGTCAAATTGAGGAAAAGTGTCAGATCAGCCTTTTACTTAACCACTCAGCCAAGACCATTCAGTCCCCTACAATGGAGCGATCTCAGCATCTTTCAGCTGAGCCCCGGGTATTCCTCGATTTTTTTTCCAATTGAGCCCCCCCAACCCAGTAACTTTCCATTGGGTGGGCAATTCTCCTGGCATCTTTTAGCCAGCCCCCCACCCAGTATCTTTTGATCAGGTGGGAATTTCTCAGTATCGTTCAACCAAGTCCCACTCAGTGTCTAGACCATGACTGGGTATGCCCCGGATGTTTCACCTGCCCCCCCCCCCCCCCACACACCCCGCCTCCACCGCCCCCCGCACCCCCCCCCCCCCCCCCCCCCCGCCCCGCCAGTATCTTTCCTACCAGTAGGAGGAAGTTAACCTGCTCCATTGCCAAATAAAACTCAGAATCTCAACCAATACAGGAGATTCAAGAACCAGGAAAGACTTACCCAAATTCGTCTGCACTCCCGGAGGAGGCTGATGGGTGCAAGGGGCTGCTGCTGGTACCAAAGCTCTGATTCCTGGTGGAGTCTAGTCGAAGGAAGGAAGTCCACTCTGGGTCGCTTCCTCGGTTGATAGTTGTGAGTTAAGTTTTTATTTGGGGCAAAATTTTAACTTAACTCACAACCCTCAAGTTGTACATCTTTTTTTTTTAGTCAACACAGGTTTATCACAAGACAAGTAAGATGGTCTGCTAGTCCGATCTCTTTGAGAATTTTCCACAGTTGGTTGTGATCCACACAGTCAGTCTTTCGTGTAGTCAATGAAGCAGAAGTAGATGTTTTTCTGGAATTCCCTGGCTTTCTCCATGATCCAACAAATGTCAGAAATTTGATCTCTGATTCCTCTGCCTCTTCAAAACCCAGCTTGTACATTTGAGAGCTCTCAGCTCACACACTGCTGAAGCCTAGCTTGAAGGATTTTGAGCATAACCTTACTAGCATGTGAAATGAGTGCGACTGTACTGTAGTTTGAGCATTCTTATTAAACAACATGTATTAAATAACTACTAATTCGCCCGTTACTCTTTCACTTTGTTTAGTTACAAGTGAAAGTGTTAGTCACTCAGTCATGTCCAATTCTTTGTGACCCCATGGACTGTAACATGCAGGCTCCTCTGTCCATGGAATTCTCCAGGCAAGAATACTGGAGTGGGTTGCCATTCTCTTCTTCAGGGGATCTTCCCAACCCTGGGATCAGACCCAGGTCTCCTGCATTGCAGGCAGATTCTTTACCATCTGAGCCACCAGGTTGGATGTACTCAAAAAACAATTTGGAAAATAAAAATATTTCTTATTTCAAGACTCCTTTGCCAATGTAGTTAAATAGATTGATTTAATCTGATCACACACTTTTCATATATTTTCACAAAACCCCACAGTGCTGTGAACTATGTTCATTGAATTAATGGGAAATCTCTGCCAGGAAACTTAATTATTAATACCAGCTCTTTATCCAACCAGACTTTTCTTCTGTCAGGAGTCTAACTTTATTTCAGTTCAAAATGATGAACTATTACACATCTTCTTGAGAATTCTGATTCTTCTGAATTCTAATTCTGACATGGATTTATGGATCTGGCGGGAGTCTTGTCCATGAGTTTGGCTCCTGTTTGAAACAAGGAGTCCTTGCTTCTCTTCATCTTCCCTTTGCTTTTGTCTCTCAGGGCTCTCCTTCAGAGCCATGAATCTGGGTCAAGAGCCAGAGCATAGAAGAGGCCAGGTCATAAAATTGAATCAGTCATCACTCTGGCCAGGAGACCCAAGTTCGGTCCCTGGGTCGGGAAGATTCCCTGGACAAGGGTATGGCAACCCACTCCAGTATTCTTGCCTGGAGAATTCCATGGACAGAGGAGCTGGCAGGCTACAGTCCATGGGGTTGCAAAGAGTCAGCCATGACTGAGTGACTAACACTAATGCTTCAGTTCAGTTCAGTTGACCAGTTGTGTCCGACTCTTTGCCACCCCATGGACTACAGCACACCAGGCTTCCATGTCAGGCTTCCCTGTCCATCACCAAGTCCCAGAGCTTGCTCAAACTCATGTCCATCAAGTTGGTGATGCCATCCAACCATCCGACACTAACACTTAACACTGCCCAATACAAATTCAGAATAACCTAACTGGGGTCAAAATACCCCAATTCTAAAGCTAGATTTCACCCTTCATAGAAATATCCTTACAACAAGAAAAAACATAAACTCTTTGGTGGGTTTATTGTGTTTTAGTATATGTGCTGCCAAAGTGAGCACTTGGATTTACGGTGTTTTGCCCATAGGAGGTTATTCAGACACCATCTCAAACTGTCCCTCACTTGTCTTTGTCTGTTGCTGTTTAGTTGCTCAGTCTCTTCGTGACCCTATGGACTGTAGCACCCCCACCCCCACCCCTGGTCTCCTCTGTCTGTGAAATTTCCCAGCATGAATACTGGAGTGGGTTGCCATTTCTGTCTCCAGGGGATCTTCCCATCTCAGGGATCTAACCCATGTCTCCTGCATTGGCAGGTGAATTCTTTACCGCTGAGCCACCTGGGAAGCCCTTAGGGGGTTTTACATCCCTTAGGCAATGCATCTTTGAAGGATGAAGGAGGACTAAGAGGCTTGTCTTCCCACAGTAAAAGAGAAGAAAAACAATTGTGGAAGAGGCGTAGATGCATGTTAGCAAACAGAGCACATGTTCATTGGGAAGCTGGAAACTGATACCCTTTAAACTTTCTTGTCTGCGTGTGTCCCCTTGGCCATTGCCACCCCCAGCGTTGGGCTTCCCCACTTGGAAGACTGCTACTCTGCTCCATGGACTTTTTTTTTCTTTCATAACCCTCAGCACAACCTTTGCATACCTTATTTATTTCCTTGTCTATTATCTGTTTCTCCTTAGCTTCTCTGGTGGCTCAGACTGTAAAGAATCCACCTGCAATATAGGAGACCCAGGTTCAATCCCTGAGTTGGGAAGATCCCCTGGAGAGGGGAATGGCAACCCACTGCAGAATTCTTGCCTGGGAAATTCCATGGAGAGAGGAGCCTGGTGGGCTACAGTCCATGGAGTGGCAGAGTCAGACATGACTGAGCGAATAACACTACAACATGGAAGAGGTTCAGAAACATCCATCTGGATGCCTTGCTCCCTGCCTTTTCCCTGGAGCCTGGAACACTGCCTGGTACACACTTGGATGTTCAACAGATCTTACTGAATGAAAGAATAAATCGTGTGTCTTATAGCTCCCTGCTGTCAGCGCTAGTAATAAAAAGGTGACCAGACTCCCTAGCTCTTCCAATGAAAACAGTTAAATCTCCTAGAAACTCCCCTGTGCCACTTACCCGACTCCCAAACCCTGTGAACATGCTGCTCCAATGTAAGGATAGTCCTTGCCCTGTCTGAAGGCAGCTGGGGACACGACTGGGGACTCAGAGGCTCTGACTATTGCACTGCTAACATAAAAGCTGTTTGCTTCCAGCTTTATTAACTTCTAAGCCTTTTCCTGTTTTCCCATCATGGCCAAACCCAACTCTTGGCAGACACTAAAATCCAAATTTTTGAATTAGATTCCTGAACAGTGATTAAAACAGATTTGGGACCTCAACAAAAGAGATTTCAAACTACCAACAATATCCAGACTATTCCAAAGAAACTGTGCCCCATGGAGGAGGTGGGGTGGGGTCTCGTCCGGTGCGTCTCTTGGCCTCATCTCCGGCGACTGCACCGTCTCCTCTGGGCAGGGGATTCCGGGCTAGCATAGCACAAGGTTTGCGGTGGGGCTTCTGTCATTACCAGGCATGTGTGCAGGAGCTGGCAGGAAAATGAGTGAAGCTGCTGTTTTTTTCACTGACTCACAGCAGCCTTGCCCACCAGCATTTTCACAAGCCCACTTTCCATTCAGGGAAGCTGAGAGAGAGAAAGACCAGGATTGATGTCTTCAAGGCCACCACCCTTCAAGAGAGCAGTAAGATAAACACCAGCCTCCAGCCCTGTCCCAATTCGACTTCCCAGCCTCCCATACTGAGATGCATTCATTCAGACTGTTTGCCAAGCAGTGCTGAGTCTCCATAATGAAGAGCCCTCTGAACACACCAATGAAAGGAGCTTTCTGTGTATATTGGTCTGAATTGTAAAAACGTCCTTCTGCCCCAATGCTTGTCTGTCCGTTAAAAACTCAGTATTGATCAGGAAAAAAAAAAAAAGAACAAGCCGACAAAATAAAACAAAACAAACAAAAAATGGACTCTCCGCTCTCAACCCATTAAAGGAATCAGCAACCCTTGTCTCCGAACCATCCAACATATCTGAATTCAAACCCATTGGTGGAGTCAGTCAGCTTTTTCTTTTGGGTGGAGGATAGAGGAAGGGTTGTACATAAATAAGCAATTTGTTGTTGTGAAAAGAAAAAGTTTCCAGGGGCCTGTGTATATTGTTTTTTCATTTCTTTGGTGCAGTGTGGAGCCAACATCAGATTCTGAGTACGTCAAATGGGGCATTTCATCTCCCGGGGGAAGGGGATGTTCACACCCAGGCCAGGCCTGGTCAGAGCTCTCTGTTCTCCTGGAGTGTGTGGATCCCTCTCTGTGTCTAGCAGAGAAGCCCAAGGCCGCCCCCACCCCACCTCCCCAACAGGACAACAAAATTCACAGGAGCCTATTGATCCACAGAGCTGAATGTTTTCCTTATTGCTTCAAGCAAAAGCACCATGCTTTTAATAAACTAGGGGAAAACTGTGAAGTGAAGGGAAGTGAAGTGGAAGTCACTTAGTTGTGTCTGACTCATTGTGACCACAGGACCTGTAGCCCTCTAGGCTCCTCTGTCCATGGGATTTTCCAGGCAAGAAAACTGGAGTGGTTTTTTCCCCCATTTCCTCCTCCAGAAGATCTTCCCAACCCAGGGATCAAACCCTGGTCTCCTACATTGCAGGCAGATTCTTTACCATCTGAGCCACTAAGGAAGCCTCAGACTAGGGAAAAACTGAAAATCGTTCCTCGGCCCAAGACAGCTGTAGGGCCCTGCATGAATGACAAAGACTCAACTTTTCTCTACCAAGATGAGGGATAAGAGTGGAGAGGTTGATGGTATGTGAGGTGAGATTAATGGTAAGGACAGCTAGGGGACAGCCAGGTCCAGGCAAACCTCACATCTTCGCTGTTGGGCAAGCAGTAGGTCCTGAATGAGCCAATTAATGAGTTACAAGAGTGAATGAATGAATGACAGCATAAATCCTGAGCCACTGTGAGACCAAATGAAATTATGAAATGGCTATAATGTGTCTTTGGCATCCCAGAGCTTTTTATTTTTGTGCGCCGTCTTCTTCTTGGCAATATCCAAGAAACTAGTCTCGTCGTTAGCCACTCAGTTGTATCTGACTCTTTTGCAACCCCATGGACTGTAGCCCTCCAGGTTCCTCTGTCCATGGGATTTCCCAGGCAAGCATACTGGAGTAGATTGCCATTTCCTCCTTCAGGGGATCTTCCCAACCCAGGAATCGAACCTGTGTCTCCTGCACAGGCATGCAGGTTATTTACTTCTGAGCCAACGCAGGAAGCCCTCTAATCTCCTTGACATCTTACCAAAACCTGCTCTTGGGAAAAGGAGAGAAAGCCATTCACAGCAAACTCTGCCAAACTGATAGTGCTACATGCCATCTTTGTACGTAGACTTGCATTCTCAAAGGAATCAGGTTTCTAGGAATGTAAGCTAAGAAGTGAATACTGTTTATGGAACTTTCAGCTCTCAGGCAGTTTGCAAGGAGACAAAGGTATGCACTGAGATTTGGAGAGGTGCCCCCAGGGCTTTTCAAGCATCCCAGAAACCTTAAAAGTCACCTGATCATTTTGTCTTTGTATCATCAGGCTGACTGGAGGTTTATCACGTGCTGTTGACTCACCCTCCTGGCTGCGTTGGGCTGGGATTCCTCAATGGTGAGGATCTTCTAGCAGGTCCAACAAAATCACAAGTCTCCCTTCACAAATACTGAAGGAGAACATGCCAGAGGAAGATGAAGGTATCAGCAAGCTCCCGACTGCAGGGAGCTCAGGATAGCCTCTGCTGCTGTTTAGTCACTAAGACATGCCCAACTCTTTGCAGCGACCCCGTGGACCATAGCCTGCCAGGCTCCTCTGTCCGTGGGATTTCCTAGGCAAGCATACTGAAGTGCATTGCCATTTCCTTCTCCAGGGGATCTTCCCAAGCCAGGGATGGAACTCACGTCTCCTGCATTGGCAGGTGGATTCTTTACTGCTGAGCCACAAGGGAAGCCCTGAGTGAGATGAGGTGACCCTAATGCTGGGAGGAGATCCAGCCAAGCAAGGGGACAGGGTAGGGTCTTCAAATTGTGGATGCACACAGCTTTCCTTGGGGGCGTGCCAGCAAGGGATGGAGTCCTCAAATTCTCAAGGTTCATAAGTTTTCCTCTAAAACTCCTGGGGAAAAGTGATGCTATTGTGATAACCCTTTGCCACTTGCAGAAGAACGGCAGCTCCCTATCCATCCTGAATTTTGTTTATGGAGCATTTTTCTGGGATGAAAAAAATCTCTATCACCAGTGTGATAAACTGTCTTTTCTTATTTTTTGTACTTTCTCACTTAGAAGTGAATTCAAGTGGTTCTATACTCAGTAAATCTTTGCTGGGCATTTTTCTTTCCCTCTTACATAATTTTAACTATAAACTATGAAGAAGATCAATTTTTATGGTGACCTATTTTCTTTATTTTAACTTACGCCACAATGTTAATCACTAGTTTCTAGTCTGATAGATACTATTTATAAAGGAATAAACCTCTTAGGAGGAAAATAATTCTTAAATAAAACATGAAAATTTAGCACATGCTTGAACATAGTCTTGATCCTCTGCTTAGCAAAAGGAGGTTTTTGGTCATCATTATAATGCCCTTTGGGTGTGATATTAGTGGACTTTAAAAATTACAATGAAACTTCATCAGGCAGCCGTTACTCTTACATCAGGGGCTTCCCAGGTGGTTCAGTGGTAAAGAATTCTGCCTACCATTGTAGGAGACACAGGAGACACAGGTTTGATATTTGGATCAGGAAGAGCCCCTGGAGTAGGAAATGGCAACCCACTCCAGTATTCTTGCCTGGAAAATTCCATGGACAAAGCACCCTGGTGGGCTACAGTCCACAGGATTGCAAAGAGTCAGACATAAATGAGCACACATGCATTCTTGGATTAATATTCTTTCTGCTCTGAACCCTTAGTGAAAACATATGCTCTTTATTAAATATTTAAAAATTTTATACTGGTTTTATTGTCAAAAACCTGTGTAGTATTTTAATAGCAAATAAACTTTCACTTTAAAGAAACATCTTTTATGAGGAATTTTTGAAAAGAAATTTTGATAAAGTTATATAATTAGTACTAATAATTGACTGAACAGGACTTTCCAGTTGGCTTAGTGGTAAGGAATCTGCCTGCCAAAGCAAGAGATTCAGGTTCGATATCTGGGTCAGGAAGATCCCCTGGAGGAGGAAATGACAACCTACTCCAGTATTCTTGCCTGGGAAATCCTATGGACAGAGGAACCTGGCAGGCTACATCACGGGGTCACCGAAGAGTCAGACATGACTGCCTGAGTGACTGGATAACAACAACCAATGTCTTGCCTTGTTTGTGTACCTGCTGTTAAGAGCGGGGTTTGGCTCGGGTTGGGGTGTTCTGAATTTAGGATCGGGGTCCTTAACAAGGAATGAGTTAACACTCAAGTGTTGACATTGTGAGATGACATCAGGGGCTCCGCTGGTGACACACTGAGAAAATGCAATGGTCTGTGTTCATCCAGCCAAAAATGCACACCTGAATCTAAACACGAGTACAGATCAGACAAACCCAAACTGAAGGACAGTCTACGAGGGAAGTAGCCTGTCGTCTTCAAGAAGCATCAGGAAAGATAAAAAGAGGCTGAATCAGAGTTCTGAGATCTGAAGACGAGTGCAATATGAGGTCCTGTATTAGATCCTGAAAAAAAAAATCCATAAAGGACATTATTGGTACAATTGTTAGCATTTGAATATGGATTGTGGATTAGACCTTAGTGCTGTTTCAATATAAAATTTTATGATTTTGCTAATCCTACTGTGTTTACAAAAGAGAAGATCTTTGTCCTTAGGAAATCCACTCCCAAACATTTAGGGCTAGAGGACTTGATAATGAAGCCAATATGCAAATATCTGTAAACACAGAGATAACTGATGGTGCAAATGGAGTAAAGGACAAATTCATGAATCTAAGTCAAGTGTATATGGGAGTTCTTGAACTGTTCCAGCTTTACTGTAAATTTGAAATTATGTCAAAAGAAAAAGTTGCAAACATACAAGGAAATCTGAGCATATGATGATTTTTCTATATTCCTATTTTCTATATTTGTTTTATGAATGTATATTTTCATAATAAAAATTAATACATGCGCACCATTTAAAAAATTTGTGAGTGATGCTGACACTTTGACGTATAACTGGACAATTTTCCAGGTCTTGTATCAAAAAACATCAAGATGTATGGGTAAAATTTCATAGGTAAAATTTTTATTTAATTTTTTCATGATCAGTGTGCTTATTCATTATGTCATCAAGTTGCAACATGATTTTTTTTTCCAATTACAGTCAGACTTCATCTTATTTCTCTTTATGATATGTTTGTTATGTTCTACTGAAATAGTTTGGGTATCATTAGGGGGGGCTCCAAGGAGTTCTGATAAATAGTCCTTCATGTCTCAGTACAGAGCAGAACTCAGGGAGAGACAAAAGTGATAGATAAGAAATGATTTGTTAAAATAGGACACTTGTTCGGTTTACCTGTGGGTGGGTGAGGGGTTGCCACACCCCAAGAACTTATTGAACTACAGTTCTATAGTCAATGGAAAAGTTGGGAGGTGGGGAAGAACTTCTTTGTCTTCCTTAAGTAGATATCATGCTTCCGTATTAGCTCCTCCTCAAGGTTGAGCAGGGGTATTTTCTTGTCCCTACGTGGTCAAATTAGGTCCACAAATTATTGTTTTTTATGTGTGCAGAGAGCATGTCCTAGGGATAATTAACTTGATGACACCAATGGGCAGATTGTAAGCCTTATTCTCTACTATTGTTTTATTTTTTGGGGGGGGTGCTGCTGCTGCTAAGTCACTTCAGTCGTGTCCGACTCTGTGTGACCCCATAAACGGCAGCCCACCAGGCTCCCCCGTCCCTGAGATTCTCCAGGCAAGAACACTGGAGTGGGTTGCCATTTCCTTCTCAAATGCATGAAAGTGAAAAGTGAAAGTGAAGTCGCTCAGTCGTGTCCGACTCTTAGCGATCCCATGGACTGCAGCCTACCAGGCTCCTCTGTCCATGGGATTTGCCAGGCAAGAGTACTGGAGTAGGGTGCCATCGCCTTCTCCGTTGAGGGGGTGAGTATTGTGCAAAGAACATGTCTTACAAGCCAAACAGCATGCTTGGGGTTCACTAACTCACTGAGCTCACTAGGCAGGGTGTAGGTTTCATGCCACCATTGTTTTATTGTTTGGGGGCATGTCTCGTGCTTCTGTTGCATGGTAATTTAGTTGCTAAGCAAGGTAACTTGATTCCACTGTTAAGCAAGCCAATCTGGCTTTGATGCAAGTGATTTGTTCTGTTTTATAAGTCAAGCAAGGGCTTGCCAGGTGAACTTGCTTGCCAGTGCAGGAGATGTAAGAGATGTGGATTGGATCCCTGGGTCTGGAAGATTCCCTGCAGGAAGACTTAGCAACTCACTTCCAGTATCTTGACCGGAGAATCACATGGAAAAGGAGCCTGGCAGGGTACAGTCCACAGGGTCGCAGAGTCGGACCGATGTGACTGAGCATGTACACATGCACAAGTCAAGCAAGCCCGCACTGTTTCAGAATTTTCCCATTACTTTCTTCAGTGATCATTAATCTCATTGTAGTCTCCCAAAGTCCTCTAAAGTTCCATCTCTATCTACAATTCCCTCATGGGGTTTCTAAGCTAACTATCTCAGTCATGTCCAACTCTTTGTGACCCCATGGACTGTAGCCTGCCTGGCTCCTCTGTCCATGGGATTTCCCAAGCAAGAATACTGGAGTGGGTTGCCATTTCCTCCTCCAGGGCATCTTCCTGACCCAGGGATTGAACTTGTGTCTCCTGAATCTCCTGAACTGGCAGGAGGATTCTTTTCCACTGAGCCACCTGGGTAGCCCTACTTCCCATTAAAAATATACTTATTTAATTCTATGATGAAAAGAGAGTTGGTACCTGGTTTTTCAAAAAAGTTTTAGGGAGTCAAGCAAAATTGTGTGCTGCCCATTGAAACAGGGCGTGTGACAATTTGACTCGGACAGTAGTAGGGGTACTCAGCATTGAGGCGACTCCTGGAGAGAAACGGGGTACTCTGGCAAACAGAGGTAATCCAGTGGGTCAGAAAGCCACGCCAGTTCCCCAGTAGTGGGATGGCAGGAACCAGCCATCTGGTGGGGTCTCGATGTGGAACACTGGTTCCTGAGTAGAACTGGGAGATAATCAGGTTTTCCAGAAGGGACCCTGGGCTCAGGGAGCCAGACGGGGATCCAAGAGACTCAGGAAGCAGACTCAAAGTGAGGGTTGGACTAGCAGGGGATGAGTTCATGCTGAGTTCCTGTTCATCTGGGTTTCCTTAGGCCAAAAGGAACCAGTTCCATAGACTCCATGTCAATGGACATCCTTGGGGACTTCCCTAGGAGTCCAGCGGTTGGAACTTCACCTTCCAATGCAGGGGGTACAAGGTCTATTCCTGGTTGGGGAGCTAAATCACATGTGCCTCACAGCTGAAAAGCCAAAACATGGAACAGAAGCAATGTTGTGGCACATTCAGTAAAGACTTTGAAAATGGTCCACATAAGAAAAAGAACCTCTCCCCTGGAGGCTAGGCCTGGCTGAGGGTTCAAGGGCATAGATGGTCACTGGAAGACATGAGAGGCTGAGAACCAGGTTAGGCCTGGCAGAAAGACCAACAAAGCAACCAACTGCAACCACAGCAATCAACTGCAACCGTAGCAGTTCTACTCTGAACTGTGCATAGAACCCTCCAAAGTGGGAATAGCTCACCATTTCAAAGAAGCAGAAACTGAGGCTCAGGTTGACTGAGACCAAGGTGGAGCTGAATTGTGATTCCTAAACAGTGAGGCTTTTTCTAGTAAAGTGGGTTCCTTCAGCCCCAGCACAACTCCCCACCCCCCACCCCACCCCCACCCCCACCATCCCTACTCTCATCTTCATCCCACACTCCTGCTAGATACATTTTGAACCCAACTCACTCACCTAAGCCCAGCATTTATCCCTGAGTCACAGAGGTGCCTTTAATATCATTTATATCTCAGCTCTGGAGCCCTTTGTGTTGAGAAGCAAGAGAAGATGCTGAGAAGTCTTCCCGGGGAAGCTCTGCCTGCTGCCCTGAGACTGTGCAGAGGCCTCAGGGAACACAGGGCACAGCAGTGATCCTAACACTCATTCTCCAGCATCCTTCAGGGAGGAGGGTCCCAGACTGAGGGTTCTGACTCTGCTCCTTCTGCATCTTGGGCCCCCACCTGAGGGTGCAGGAGAGGATCCCACTTCTTAGAAGTGACTTACAGACCTCTCTTTCCAGATCCTTAAGCAAGAGAGCACACTACCCAACAGGTTCAAGTCTTGC
Source organism: Bos indicus (assembly GCF_029378745.1). Classification (NCBI taxonomy): domain Eukaryota; kingdom Metazoa; phylum Chordata; class Mammalia; order Artiodactyla; family Bovidae; genus Bos; species Bos indicus. The sequence goes on along the minus strand of NC_091775.1, from coordinate 54,861,349 downwards.
AACAGAGGGATTGTGGCTCCACCTGTCATTCCAGGAGAGCAGGAAAATCTGTGTGGTCTCTAAATGAATGAATCTCCAAGTGGGGCCTGAGAACTTGTTAGAAAGGCAAATTCTTAGGTACAACCCCAATCTGTGGGTCAGAAACTCTTAGAGTGGGGTCCAGCTCTCAGGGTCTTAATTTCTTTCCCAGCATCTTAATCTTAACCAGGCACATCTGATGCACACTGGCTTTGGAAGCCCCTTGGGAAACCATACTACTTTGAAAATCTGTTTCCTTGGATGTAAAATAGGTATTATCAGTGTTTTTAGTGCAAAGGATATCTTGAGGTTAAAAGAGATAATTCCTAAGGTCCCAGAGTTCCTGGTTAAATGTCACTGTTATCTCGCCAGTTACCCCTCTAAGAGCTCAAGCTGTTTCACAAGAATGTAGAAATCTGGGGCTTTCCTGGTGGCTCAGTGGTAAAGAATCTGCCTGCCAATGCAGGAGACATGGATTTATTTGATCCCTGATCCAGGAAGATCCAGGCAGGCTGGTTCCAAATTGGTTCAAAACGAACATCAAGGCTGTATATTGTCACTCTGCTTATTTAGGTTCTATGCAGAGCACATCATGTGAAATGCCAGGCTGGATGAAGCACAAGCTGGAATCAAGATAGCTGGGAGAACTATTAATAACCTCAGATATGCAGATGACACCACACTATGGCAGAGAGCGAAGAACTAAAGAGCCTCCTGATGAAAGTGAAAGAAGAGAGTGAAAAAGCTGGCTTAAAACTCAACATCCAAAAAACTAAGATCATGGCATATGGTCCCATCACTTCATGGCAAATAGATGGGGAAACAATGGAAACAGTGACAGATTTTATTTTGGGGGGCTCCAAAATCAGTGCAGATGGTGACTCAGTTCCGTTCAGTTCAGTTGCTCAGTTGTGTCTGACTCTTTGCGACCCCATGAATTGCAGCACACCAGGCCTCCCTGTCTATCACCAGCTCCCAAAGTTCACTCAGACTCCCGTCCATCCAGTCAGTGATGCCATCCAGCCATCTCATCCTCTGTCGTCCCCTTCTCCTCCTGCCCCCAATCCCTCCCAGCATCAGAGTCTTTTCCAATGAGTCAACTCTTCTCATGAGGTAGCCAAAGGACTGGAGTTTCAGCTTTAGCATCATTCCTTCCAAAGAAATCCCAGGGCTGATCTCCTTCAGAATGGACTGGTTGGATCTCCTTGCAGTCCAAGGGATTCTCGAGTCTTCTCCAACACCACAGTTCAAAAGCATCAATTCTTCGGCGCTCAGCTTTCTTCACAGTCCAACTCTCACATCCATACATGACCACAGGAAAAACCATAGCCTTGACTAGATGAACCTTTGTTGGCAAAGTAATGTCTCTGCTTTTGAATATGCTATCTAGGTTGGTCATAACTTTTTTTCCAAGGAGTAAGCGTCTTTTAATTTCATGGCTGCAGTCACCATCTGCAGTGATTTTGGAGCCCAAAAAAATAAAGTCTGACACTGTTTCCCCTGTTTCCCCATCTATTTCCCATGAAGTGATGGGACAGATGCCATGATCTTTGTTTTCTGAATGTTGAGTTTTAAGCCAACTTTTTCACTCTCCTCTTTCCCCTTCATCAAGAAGCTTTTTAGTTCCTCTTCACTTTCTGCCATAAGGGTGGGATCATAGAAAAAGCAAGAGAGTTCCAGAAAAACATCTATTTCTGCTTTATTGACTATGCCAAAGCCTTTGACTGTGTGGATCACAATAAACTGTGGAAAATTCTGAAAGAAATGGGAATATCAGACCACCTGATCTGCCCCTTGAGAAATTTGTATGCAGGTCAGGAAGCAACAGTTAGAACTGGACATGGAACAACAGACTGGATCCAAATAGGAAAAAGGAGTACGTCAAGGCTGTATATTGTCACCCTGCTTATTTAACTTATATGCAGAGTACATCATGAGAAATGCTGGTTTGGAAGAAGCATAAGCTGGAATCAAGATTGCCGGGAGAAATATCAATAACCTCAGATATGCGCTACAGCCATGAAATTAAAAGACGCTTGCTCCTTTGAAGAAAAGCTATGACCAACCTAGACAGCATATTAAAAAGCAGAGATATTACTTTGCTGACAAAGGTCTATCCAGTCAAAGCTATGGTTTTTCCAGTAGTCATGTATGGATGTGAGAGTTGGACTATAAAGAAAGCTGAGCGCTGAAGAATTGATGCTTTTGAACTGCAGTGTTGGAGAAGACGCTTGAGTCCCTTGACTGTAAGGAGATCAAATCAGTCAATCCTAAAGGAAATCAGTCCTGAATATGAATATTAATTGGAAGGACTGATGCTGAAACTGAAACTCCAATACTTTGGCCACCTGATTCAAAGAGCACTGGAAAAGACCCTGATGCTGGGAAAGAGTGAAGGCAGAAGAGGAGGACAGAGGATGAGATGGTTGGATGGCATCACCGACTCGATGGCCATAAGTTTGAGCAAGCTTCGAGAGGTGGTGATGGACAGGGAAGCCTGGAGTGCTGCAGTCCATGGGGTCACAGGGTTGGACACGACTGAGTGACTGAACTGAAATGAATGCAATGACACCAATAAAATGCATGAACGTGATGGGGAAGTAAGTTCAGATTACCCTATCTACAGTTTTCTCTTTATGTTTCCAACCCCTGCACTCTCCAGGGTCTCTTCCTCTCCTTATTTCAGGTGTCAGTGCCTATCTGAGAGCCCCAGGACAAGACTTCACCTGGGAGATTGTTAGAAATTCAGAATTTCCCCAGGAAGCTTTACAACATTCTAAAAGTGATTGACTGGGTCACGGGTGTTTGAGAAGGGCTGCCCGGGGCTCTGTTTACTAAATATTCTTGGGGTTTCTGCTTTAGGAATTCCCTGAGGGTCTGATTACAATCTCCCCATATGATTCTTATGACAAAGTAAATTTGGAATCTAGGGGTTCACCTTCTCCTTAGGATCCGAAAAAAAAACCCCAATTTTCACCCCAGGATGGAGCTTTGGGGCATTCATCTTCTGGCTCTTTTTGTTGAATGGAACTTATGGCATTTGGGAGTGGACCACCTTTCCAACGTCTACCCTTAAGAGAAAAATATTTAATTCCAAGAGTTCGAAAGGAAATAAAACAAATTCTCTTCTTGTTGCTAACATCCAGTACCTGAGATCAGAACCAGTAAAATGGGGATTAGGGGGTCAAGGTCCGGGATTAGAAGGGACGAGCCCCAGCTGGAAGTGCCCACAGGTTGGTGACCGGGTGGGTCCTTTTGACACCCTTGGGCTGTGGCGCCCCACCGACTGAATGCGCGGGTGGGCCCGCGCCCCGCAGCGCTGAAACCGAAGTAGGGAGAGGTTGGATTGAGCGCTCAGCATTTTCCCCACAACTGCCGAATCCCACGAGCCTGCCAAGCTCCCAGCCAGCTCTCTAGGGATGCACCCCCGACCCCCTACGCCAGCCAGAGCCCGCCCGCTCCCAGCCCCCAGACAAGGGCGCAGTTTACCAGTGGGAACCGCCTCTGGCCCACCGACAACAGGAGGACGGCCGCATTTTTTTTTAAATGCCATCAAATTCAATATTTACAAGAACAATCCCATGTTTGGTGCTAAAATGACTGGCCACACAGGAAACAGTTTACTTCTTATAAGAAGAAAAACCCAAGCTTGTGCCTTACTCTTAAAAAGAGAGAGAGAATAATAAATACAGTTTAAAAATTACCCCCCAAAATCGCTTATTGCATGCGCCCCCTTTCCCTCTTGTCGAGGAACAAATAGAAGCCAACTTTGCCGGGACCCATCGGCGGGTCCTAGCAGCCCCCGCGTCTGTGGCCTTGTAACTTTAAACCTGGCCTGAGGTCATCGTTTTCGCGCTGGCCAAACACAGGCAGGGGGCGGTCCTAGCGAACCCGAGACTGGGACCACCTTAGCGCGCGGACTCACCCCGCCCTCGCCCTCGTCGGAGAGATAAATGCTGACTCCGATCCGAAAGTTCCCAACTGCAAAGTTTGCTTCTCCGGCAGCTGTTGCTAGCTAAGTAACTTGGGGATTCCCTCCCTCGCTGGGACTCCGTTTTCCAGGCCCCACGTCTCGCGCTCCATCAAGGGAAGGCCCCTGGCTACGGAGCTTTTTCATCTTTCCCCAGCCCAGAAACTAGCTGCTCGGCCCCCCACCCCAAAGAACAAGTCAGCTAAGAAAAATGTGGAAGGTGCCAGTTCTGTTCTTCATTTTGGGAAGTGCATCGTTCTGGGTCTTGGCAGAAGGAGGTAAGGCCAGCGGGCGGAGCTCCCCGGGCAGCTAGCTGGTGGGGACGAGCGAGCCGGGACTTGCGGGTTGCCGGGGCCTGGAATGTGAGGTTGCCCGGGGGAGCAGTGTGCGCGCCGGGGTCTGGAGGCCCCGGGAGAAGGAGAGACGGCGGCTTAGCCGGTGCCAGGTCCCAGGCAAAGAGCTGAGCGGGGTGCCAGGGAAGGACCCCGAGTCCACAGGTAGCAGGTGGGGAGCAGAGGGTCCCTCGGGGGCGACCCACCTCCTGCCAACCCTTCCTGGCTCCCGAGAGACAGAAGGCTAGCAGCCAGGCGCCTTCCACTGGCGGTGATGGGATTTTCTCAGGGCTGTGTATTGGAGACATGCTCATGGCCTCAGAAGTACTGGCCCCTTAAAACTGTGAGGGTTGGGGATGAGGGTGGGATATCCCTGTGCAGCGACGGCCTCCCTCTGGGGGCTGCCAGTCTGTAAGACAGCACGTTGGACACACTCAGGGCCCGGTCAGGGGGCATTCGTTATCCTCTGTGGAGAGGGTAGTGTGTGGGCGTAAGAACTGAACTGGAGGGTCCTGAGTGCATGAGGGAGTGGCCCATTATTAACACTGATGTTTAAGTTCCTTTGGGGCCACGTGTGGAACTTGGCCAACAGTGTCAATGACCGCGTGTTGGTGACTCCTTAGACCTTCACTTCTCTAGAGCTGAGAATGAGGACACTGCTTGCCCATCACTCTCATTATCTTGTCCTTCTTCCCTCTTCTTACGTCTCCTCCTCTTGCCCCTTGCTGCTGTGTTGGTAGCCTCCAGTCACATTGGTCAGTGTTTTCTTTTTCTTGGGTTTTTATTTTGATCTGTTTCCACTGTAGAATATAAGCTCCTGTGGACACAGCTGTGTCTTCACCTTGATCTCCAGGGCCAAACAATATCCGGCCCTTAGTAGTTGCTCACTGAATGTTGGTTGAAGGCATTGTAAGCTAACTAGGGATCTTTGCAGTTGAAGCTTGAGGAAATGAAACTCTTTTACATTTTGCAAATTGAGGATGGAGGTAGCCCTGGAGCCAGAGAAATCCTGCTTGAAGGGAGGGGCTTGAAGGAGGCCTCCACACAAAGACTATAATACCAGCTCCAGCCAGTGAGTGATTCAGGGTGTGTTTCCCTGTGTGCGCTGCTTGGAGACTGAGGTGCTCTCTGTGCTGTGCATGTGTGCTCAGTTGTGTCCAACTGTTCTGTCAGCCCATGGACTGTAGCCCAGCAGGCTCCTCTGTCCGTGGGATTTCCCAGGCAAGAATACTGGAGCAGGTTGCCATTTCCTCCTCAGGGGATCTTCCGGACCCAGGGATTGAACCCGAGTCTCCTGTATCTCCTGCAATGGCAGGCGGGTTCTTTACCCCTGTGCCATCTGGGTGGGAAGCCCTCTTTTTGCTGGGTGGTGAGCTATTCATGGTGGTCCTGTCTTTGGAACTTCTCTCTCCAGAGCAACATACATGGCTCTGCATTTCAGTTACATTTCATTTTTGGCCAGACTGCAAATGACACCATTTTGTGCTCAGCAGGGCAAGATGTGGGAGGCCCCCAAATTGAGCCTCGTCCCAGCTCTGCTCAGGAAAGAGGGCCACTGGGTGGCATCCTCTCCCCTCCCCTAGCCTTCCACCACCCCCACCCCCCCCCCCGCCCCCGCCGACTCCCCTGCAACCCCCTTGCCCCAGGGAAGAGTTTAGCTGTAATTATCTTTAAGCCAATTCTGAATATCAAAGGTACTCCTAAAAAGAAGTAATAATTTAAAAAAAAATAGTTGTGGCTGAAAAACCAGCCACTTCTGGTAATAGCAACTCGATTGGGAAAGACTGAAGCACCCTGGCCCTGTCCCCGGGGGCTGTGTGTCAATGCAGAGTTACTGGGCTGCTGGCTAAGAGTTGAGGCCCAGGAGGGGTTTTTTCTGAGGATAATGAGCGAGGCAACTTGAATATGGATGAATAACTTCTTTGAGCTGAGCCATTGTGGGCTCTTGTCGGGGAGTTGAGCTAGGGGTAATTATGGTGATGAATTTTATTATCCTTCTCTTAGGAGTCTACTCCCTACTGGGCTTCCCTCTTCTAAAATTATAATCTGGTTCAGTTGTACAATCTGGTCCTCTGGGTTGAGATGTCCTCTGGGTCTCATGAGATATTAGTGGATTTAAAGGAGCTCAGTGGTCCACACATCTGGCATTTTCCTCCACTGTCAGGCCCCACCTTCACTCTGAACTTTCATCCAAGACACGTACACAGGTCGCTCCGTAAGATCGTTTATTTTGTGAAATTCTGCAGGCTGCTGCTTGCTGAAAACTCACATGTGCTTTTTCCCGGACCAGTCCACCCAGGATTAATCATGCGATGAACACATTTCCCCGTGCTTTCCCCAAAACTCTTGCCAGTTTCGGAGGCTTGGAAATCTTCACGAGTTGCTAAGAGTTTTGTTGCACTTAAGGTATCTCAGGTCTGTTAGAGCCTTCTCGAGGGAGGCTCTGATGACACTGGCATGTGAGATCCAAGATAGCATTTAATATATGAAAGCACGTTTCTAAAAAGTATCCTCGCTTGAGAAGGCTAAACTGGGACATGGCAAGAGGGAGGAACCCAGGCTGATCAGAGGTACACGGCGGCCTGTCCCCGCTTCCTCTGGCCTTTGAAGTGAGTAACCAGTGAGTAAGTCTATACTGAGAATTACAAGGACCCCCAACCTTGGCATGAAGGTGGATGGTGTGACCGAGCGGGAGGGACACCACCTCTCTCCAATGCCCATCCCCCACCACAGGCCAGGAATGTCATGGTTCCCTCATTAAATCATCATGCATCCTTAAATTATACATTATTATCTTCAGAATATGCCAGATTCCAAAAACAGGCCTAACTCCAAACCTCAAGCTTTTTTTTTTTTTAACCTGCATTACACATTGGGGGGGAAAAAAAGGTTGAACTTGAAATTAAAGGTTAACCTTGCTTTAAACTCCTTAAACATGAAAACAAAAAATTTTCAAGGTATATAAAGTTCTTTACATTTGATACTTACCGTAATATTCCTTTTAGAATGAAAATGTCATGGTACATTAAAATAGGATTTGTTCATGCTTTCCCCAAATAGAAACTCAGCATCTCCTGATATGCTGGATATGAAATTCTAAGCACTTTTGAGGAAGGCACACCTAACGTAAAGCATTGCACTTGAGTCCTTACCAGCAAAACGATGAACGTGTGCTTTAAATTCCACTGGCTTATCTGAATATTTGTCATATTTCTGGCTTCCAAGAACAGGCGTGCCAGGTTACAGCTTGTGGAAATATTATGGGGGAGGATGTTGAGAGAGGAGAGGCTCATATAGCTGGCAGTACCTTTGTGAGACTTGAAGAAGTTAAATCAACTCCTGTAAGGCTCTCTAAGGACCCTCCCACTCCTTGGGTATTCCAAAGAAATACTCAGTGAGAGTGTTTTGTTGGAAGAGAATCAAATGAGTGGGGTCATCGGGTGGGCTACAGAGATAAATCTTGGGATTCCCACAGGGGTGAGCAAAAGAGATAAAACACCTTTAAAAAAAATTAAGTATTTATTTTTGGCTTCGCTGGGTCCATTGCTGGACCCTAATTGCTGGACTATGCTTTTCTCTAGTTGAGGCAAGCCAAGGGCTACCCTCTAGTCACGGTGCACAGGCTCCTCACTGCAGTGGCTTCTCTTGTTGCGGACACGGGCTGTAAGGTGAGCAGGCTCAGTGTTGCAGTCCCCGTGCTCAATAGTTGTGGTGCACGGGCTTAGTTGCTCTGCGGCATGTGGGACCTTCCCAGATCAGGGATCGAACCCATGTCCTCTGCATTAGCAAGCTGATTCATTACCACTGAGCCACCAGGAAAGCCCTAAAAGCACCTTTTGATTGGAGTTCTGAATCCTTTCCCTACTGATTTCCTAAAACCTTGGGGGAAAGGGAAGTGATGGGGCATTTTATCTGAGGGTTATGAGATGGAGCCAGGTTAGGGAGCAACTGGAATTCTGCCACCTTCATCCAAGGCAGGAAACTGAGGTGACTGTTTTCCTTCCCTCGAGACTCACCCCAGTGCCCACCAGCCCGCCTGCTCCTGGCGGCCAGTCCAGGGCAAGCGTTCCCTGGAGCTTCAATGGGTGGGGACGGATGGGTTTTCCCGATTTTTCACCTGGCCCAGTGCCTTTGCCTCAGGAACTGCTCAGAGGAGATGGGTTTAATCCTCTGAGGGAAATTTGTAGATCTGGCCACTTCATATACCTACTTGTCTGAGGAGCTGCACACTGAAATTGTCAGGGCAACACTAAATTTTATATGGGGGCGGGGAACCCCACAAAACACAAAAACAACAAATTTAGCAATAGGATAATCACCCTTCCGGAAGGTGACCTCTGTCCAGAGGGTCAGTGTTCCAGATAGTAAAGAGAGAATGTCACTGAGCCCTGGGGGAATGGAAATGATTGTCACTGTTACATTTGTAGCAGATAGGGAAGGGCCTCTAGAAGATGCGTCAACATTACTAATGAGAGTATTTCCGTAATTTATCACGCTGTCTTCATCTGGGTGTTGAAACACGACTTACTTAAGCAAAATTGTGATCCAATGAATGGTATCCTGCCTGGAGGAGTTTGTCTGCCTAGAATCTAGACAGGGAGGGGAAAGGAGTAAGGACTAGATGGTGTGAAACTTGTCCTGCCTGAGGAATGCGTTTAGTTAAATATTGACTGAGTAACTTCTTTGTGAGTCAGGCAAGGTAAACGGTATCCTTGCTAACGGCTACGGTAAGGTGTCCTGTCTGGTGGCTGAAGGGTTCTGGTCTCAGTCCAAGTGCCCCTAGAACTGTTCTGTCACAGACTGGAGATGTTTTCCCCCTACGTGCCCTTAGTCTGTGTGCAACAGACAGCATTTCAGGTATTTCACTCTTGAGAAGGGCATGCCTGGGATAACAAATGTGGGCAGAGACCACTGAAGAACTATTTCCTTTTGTCCATAAGCTATTTGAATTCCTGGACTCATAAGATCGTGGCTAGGGAGATCAGTCCTGGGTGTTCATTGGAAGGACTGATGCTGAAGTTGAAACTCCAATACTTTGGCCACCTCACGCTAAGAGTTGACTCATTGGAAAAAACCCTGATGCTGGGAGGGATTGGGGGCAGGAGAAGAAGGGGACAACAGAGGATGAGATGGCTGGATGGCATCACTGACTCAATGGGCATGAGTTTGAGTAAACTTTGGGAGTTGGTGATGGACAGGGAGGCCTGGTGTGCTGTGATTCATGGGGTCGCAAAGAGTCAGACACGACTGAGCAACTGAACTGAACTGAGGGAGAAAGGATTTCATGTGATCTAGATCACCCTATAATAAGATTAAATTTCTGAATCTGTGTAACTAAAGGAACTAGATTCTGGATGTGCAGTGTTCACAGCATTAACTGTATATTAGCATTGGAATGTGAAACTGTTAGTTTCTCAGTCACGTCTGGCTCTTTGTGACCCCATGGACTGGAGCCCACTAAGCTCCTCTGTCCATGGGATATCCCAGGCAAAACTACTGGAATGGGTAGCCATTCCCTTCTCCAGGGGAATCTTTCCAACCCAGAGATCAAACTCAAGAGATCAAACCCTGCATTGCAGGCAGATTCTTTACCATCTGAGCCATCAGGGAAGCCCAGTAAATGGATGTTATTGTTGTTCAGTTGCCCAGTTGTGTCTGACTCTTTGCGACCCCATGGACTGTAGCACACCAGGCCTCCCTGTCCCTCAACATCTCAGGAGTTTGCCCAAGTCCGTATTCATTGCATTGGTGATACTGTCCAGCCATCTCATCCCCTGATAGCCTTTCCTCCTTCTACCCTCGATCTTTCCCAGCATCCAGGGACTTTTCCAATGAGTCAGCTGTTTGCATCAGATGAACAAAATACTGGAGCTTCAGCTTCAGCATCAGTCCTTCCAGTGAGTATTCAGGGTTGATATTCCTTAAGATTGACTGGTTTGATGTCCTTGCTGTCCAAGGGACTATCAGGAGTCTTCTCCAGCACACAGTTCGAAGACATCAGTTCCTTGGTGTTCTGCCTTCTTTACTGACCAGTTCTCAACCCTATGTGACCACTGGGAAGACTATAGCCTGACTATACAGATCTTTGTTGGCAGAGTAGCATCTCTGCTTTTCAACACACCATCTAGGTTGGTCATCGCTTTCCTGCCCAAAAGTAACCGTCTTCTGATTTCATGGCTGCAGTCACCGTCTGCAGTGATTTTGGAGCCCAAGAAGAGGAATCTGTCACTACTTCCCTGCTTCTATTTCGTATGCAATAATGGGGCCAGATGCCATGATCTTAGTTTTGTTTTGTTTTTTAATATATTTAGTCTTAAGCCTGCTCTTTCATTCTCCTCCTTCACCCTCATCAAGAAGCTCTTTAGTTCCTCCTCACTTTGTGCCATTAGAGTGGTATTATCTGCATATCTGAGGTTGTTGATGTTCCTCCCTCCTCTCTTAATTCCAGCTTGTAACTCATCCAGCCCAGCATTTCTCATGATGTGTTCAGCGTATAGGTTAAACAAACAGGGTGACAGCAGACAGCCCTACTTCTTTCTCAATCTTGAACCAATCAATTGTTCCATACAGGGTTCTAACTGTACGGAACTATATAATATATAATATAATGTTATTATAATATAATAACATTGTGTGTGTGTGTGTGTGTGTGTGTGTGTGTGTGTGTGTGTGTGTGTCCTGTGCTCAGTTGTGTCCCACTCTTTGGGACTCCATGGACTATAGTCTGCCAGGCTTCTCTGTTCATGGAATTTTCCAGGCAAGAATATTGGTGTGGGTTGCCATTTCCTCCTCCAGGGGTTCTTCCTGACCCAGGGATCACACCCGCTTCTTTTGAGTCTCATGCTTGCCAGTCAGATTCTTTATCACTGCCTCACCTAGGAAGTGAGTGCTTAGTGTCAAGCACTTTGCAAGCCCTACTTGATTAATCCATCCAACATAACTTGAAGATAGGAACTATTTGTATTTTATAGATAGGTAAAGAGGCTCAGAAAGATTCAGTAACTTACACACAGAGCCAGAGCTAGTAAATGACAGTGGTGAGACTTGACTCCAGGCAGTCCAACCCCAGAACCCATATCGCTAAACATTCAGCACAACAGCCAGCTATTCTTAGATTGAGGCTGCCAAGGACTCTCAGAGTTGTCAGCCAGTTGATTTCTTCAAGCAACTTTGACAGCATAACATCACAGTTATTTGCTAGACACATAATTCAGATTGAAGAACTAGACCTATATTGGGGTACCTAGTTAAAGGACATAATCCCTGTCCCCGTAAGCATTTATAGAGCACATATCTTAATAAGAACTTTAAGAGTTAGAAAGGAGTCATACATGGGATTACGGTTCACACAGGGAAGCAAGGCAGATGTCTGTGGCATATACAGATAAGAACAGAAAAAGTGGTGTAAAACGGCATGTCCTGTGTGACACACAGCATTACCAGATGCAGGTTTGGAGATGAGATTCTTGTGGGCCTTGGGAACTGGAAAAACCCTTCGGGGGAGGATGGGACTTGATCTTGGTGGTGAAAAATGGTGGGGTTGGTTGGACAGGGTGGTAGGGAAGGGCATTCTAGGCAGGAAGGAATGCTCAAGCAAATGCACAGAAATTAGAACAATCTGGAGTTTGTGTGGGAAAAGGTATGGGCGTCCAGGGCGGGGAAAAGCCATGGAGGCTGGCTGGAGTCAAGGGTGTCGAGTTGGGGAATTGCAGGAAATCTGTTGAGAGAAGGCTGAATCCAAGGTGAGTGTGAGCTAAACCTTTTCCTGTAATATAGTCAAATGGGAGTAGAGTGGGCCATGAATAGTGGCTGTCGGGGGGAAATGTAATGATAAGGGCACCACATGGGATTGAATCTAGTTTATGGGCAACTAGTCTGGGGGGAAGGGGAGAATCAGGAGGTAGAGAGACTAAGTGTAATGACAACACACGGGAGAATGAGATCAGATTTGGGGGAATGAGAGCCAGCAAGACTTACAGCACAGTATTTCCAGGCTTCTTTTTTCGTTTGTTTTTTGGGCTTTGCTGGGGCTCCCTTGCTGCACACAGCCTTTCTCTAATTGTGTCGAGCGGGGGCGACTCCTTGTCGCAGTGCACGGGCTTCTCATTGCGGGATCTTCCCGGACCAGGGATCAAACCTATGTCTCCCGCACTGGTAGGCGGATTCTTATTCTCTGCCACCAAGGATCCTCCAGGTTTCTTATTATTCTTTCCTCATTTCCCGATTTCTTATTCACATCTTATAACATTCATCACTATATTAAAATTTTTATTGATATGTAATTCTCATGTTGTAAAATTAACCCCTTTAGAATAGACAGTCCAGTGGGTTTTAGTATATTCAGAGTTGTGCAGCCATCACCACTGTCAGTTTTAGAATATTTTTATCACCCCTTCCTCCAAAACCCCAAACCATTAGCAGTTGTCCCCATGTCCCCCCATCTCCCCCAGCAACCACTAATCTGCTTTCTGTCTTTATGAGTTTGCTTATTTTAGATATTTCATATAAATGTCATCATATAGTACACGGTGCTTTGTGTCTGGTTTCTTTTACTTAGCATGGTGTTTTCAAGGTTCATGCATTTGTAGCATGAGTCTGAATTTCATTCCTTTTTATAGCTGAATAATACTCCATGGTGTGGCTAATACTGCATTTTTCTTATCTGTTCATCCATGGATGGACATTTGGGTTGTTTCCACTTTGGGGTTATTATGAATAATGCTGCTATAAACATTCATGTACAAGTCTTTGTATGGACATGTGTTTTCATTTCTCTCAAGGATACATCTAGGAATAGAATTGCTGGGTCATATGGTAGCTCAGGGACTTCCCTGGTAGTTCAGATGGCTGATAGCTCAACTGATAAAGAATCCACCTGCAATGCCGGAGACCCCGGTTTGATTCCTGGGTCAGAAAGATTCCCTGGAGAACAGATAGGCTACCCACTCCAGTATTCTTGGCTGGAGAATTCCATGGACAGAGCAGCCTGACTGGCTACAGTCCATGGGGACACAAAGAGTAGGACATGACTGAGTGACTTTCACTTTTACATGGTAGCTCTAGGCTTTCCAGGTGGCTCAGAGGTAATAGAATCCTGCAATTCGGGAAACATGGGTTCAGTCCCTGGATCTGGACGATCCCCTGGAGGAGGAAATGGCAGCTCTAGTATTCTTGCCTGGAAAATCCCATGGACAGGAGCCTGACAGGCTACAGTCCAAATGGTTGCAAAGAGCCAGACACGACTGAGTGACTATGCACACACACACACGCTCTGTAGCTCTTTGTTTAACTTTTTGTTGTTGTTCAGTCGCTCAATCACGTCCGACTCTTTGCAACCCCATGAACTGCGGCACCCCAGGCTTCTCTGTCCTACACCGTCTCCCCGAACTTGCTCAAACTCGTGTCCATTGAATCGGTGATGCCATCCAACCATCTCATCCTCTGTTGTCCTCTTCTGCCTTCAATCTTTCCCAGCGTCATCTCTTCTAATGAGTCGGCTCTTCACATCAGGTGGCCAAAATATTGGAGCTTCAGCTTCAGTTTCAGTCCTTCCAATGAATATTCAGACCTGATTTCCTTTAGGATTGACTGGTTTGATCTCCTTGCTGCCAAGGGACTCCCAAGAGTCTTCTTCAGCACCACAGTTCTAAGGCATCAATTCTTCACTTATCAATTAACTTTTTGAGGAACTGCCAAACTGTTTTCCAAAGTGGTTCCATTTTACATTCCTACCAACATTGCCAAAGTTCCAATTTCTCTATATCCTTGCCAAATCTTGTTATTTCCCATTTGGTTGAGTGGTTGGTTTGTTTTTTTAAAATTGTAGATATCCTAATGGGTATGAAGTGGTATCTAATTATAATTTTGATTTGCATGGCCCTAATGTCCAGTGACATTGTACAGCTTTTCATGTGCTTAAAGACCATTTATATATCTTCTTTGAAGAAGTATCTAATCTTGTTTTCTCATTTTAAAATTGAATAGTCATTTTTTATTGTTTAATTCTGTATGTATTAATATTTTGGGTACTAGACCTTTATCAGACTTAGGAATTGTCAGCATTCCTCCCACTCTGTGAGTTGGCTTTTCAATCTCTTGATAGCATTCACTGAAGCACAAATTTTAAAAACTGATGAAGTCCAATTTATCTATTTTTTCTTTTGTTGCCTCTGCTGTTGGTGTTTTATCTAGGAAGCCATTGCCTAATCCAAGGTCACAAAGATTTACTCTTATATATTCTTCCAACAGTTGTATGGTTTTAGCTCTTACATTGAGGTCTATGATTCATTTGAAATTAATTTTAATGAAGTAATCGTGGTGTGAAATAGAGGTCCAACTCCATTCTTTTGCATGAAGAAGACTAGTTGTCCCAATACCATTTGGTTGAAAAGATGATTCTTTCCACTGAGTTATCTTGATACCTTTGTCAGAATGATTGCCCATAACACATGTACCCCAATGTTCATTGCAGAACTATTTACAACAGCCAGGACATGGAAGCAACCTAGATGTCCATCGACAGATGAATGGATAAAGAAGTTGTAGTGTATATATATATATATATATATATATATATATGATGGAATATTACTCAGACAAAAAAGGAATGAATTTGAGTCAGTTCTGGTGAGGTGGATAACCCTAAATCATATTATTCAGAGTGAAATAAGTCAGAGAAAAAAAAATATCATGTATTAATGCATATGTATGAAATCTAGAAAAATGATACTGATGAACCTATTTGCAGGGCAGGGATGGAGACGCAGACATAGAGAATAGACTTGTAGACACAATAGGAGAAAGAGAGGATGGGACAGATTGAGAGAGTAGCAGTGAAACGTGTAATTGCCGTATGTAAAATAGGTAGCTAGTGGGAAGTAGCTGTATAACATGGGGGGCTTAACCCAATGCTCTTTGACAACCCAGAGGGTTGGGATGGGGGGTTGGTGGGGGGGAAGATCAAGAAGGTTGGGACATAATCTATACTTATGACTGATTCACATTGTCCTATGGCAGAGGCCAACACAACATTATAAAGCAATTATCCTCCAATTAAAAATAAATTTAAATAGTCACTTTCCCAGAAATGTGTGGGTTTATTTCTGGACTCTCAATTCTATTCTATTGGCTTATACATTTATCTTTATGCCAGTACCACATGGTCCTGACTACTGTAGTAGTACTTACTCTTTGTAGTAAGTTTTGAAATTGAGAAGTGTTAGTCCTCCTCTTTATTCTTTTTCAAATCACTCTGGCTGTTCTTATCACTGTACTTTAACTGTCTGATATATATCTCTCGCTCCTTAGAGACGAGAGGAGGACCCATCTTATTCAGCACTTAAAAGAACATATGGTTGGTAAAAACATTTGGCACGAGGAAGAGGGGAAGAAACCCAGCCTTTTGGCAGGAATGACAAGAAAGCAGGTGATAGAAATCAGATTGGAGGGATGAGAGATAAGGAACCAATTTGATGAGAAAGAACAGTAAGTTATGCACTCTCTTATAGACACAGTGAGTTTGGGGTAATAGTAAGACATCTAGTCTGATGTAACTGATGGGTTCCTGGGGAGAAACTCAGCTAAAACAGCACAGAAATAATAAGCCCTACTTTGCTGCCTGAATTCCCCATTCATCGGAACAAGGGGAGAAAGATGGCAAAGAGGGTCAGAAGAGTATTATTTTAAAAAAATTTTACCGAAGCACACTTCAAACTCCCAAACCAGGCTTCAGACCAAGGCCAAGAGCAGTCAGTGGAAACACAGCTACATCCTGTACATTCCTGGAGGGCCTCATCCTCCTGGGCTCACAGCTGAGCTGTGTGCAAGCTGTATGCGTGGATGGTGAGGTCAGAGCCAAAGGGGCTTCTCTTTTCACTCTTGCGAAATCAGGGCCTGCTCAGCTGACAGCCCTGCATGAATCAGAAGCTCGGTTTCCGAGCAGATGGTGAGGGTTTCCCAACACAGTTGAGATGCTGTGTTCCAGGCCAGCACTTCTAAAGCCTGCCTTAGTCATTTGATTATTCAAGTATTAATAACTAAGTAGTTCTCCCTAAGAGGTGGCCTCCTGGCCAGGTTCCGGAAAAGTTAAACAAGAGCGTTGATTCCAGTCTTCAGCACTATGGACTCATTTCCTCCTTTACTGAGAACACTCTGCTTTTGGTTAAGAGAGAGACCTTCCCTCAGGTTGAGTAATCTTGATTGAGGTTGTAACCAACAACCTCTAGTTTTAACATTTGAAGAGGGGTCCTGAGCCCTGTTTGCAGTTGGAGTGAGTGGATAAGCTGATTCATTCTCCTCAGTCCTATAAAGTGTAAATACTCATCCATTCATTCAGCTATCAGAGACTGCTAGCAGGAAGAAAGTCTTGAATGCAGAGTTATCAAGACCCTGGTGCTAAGAAAGATTGAAGGCAAAAGGAGAAGAGGGCAGCAGAGGATGAGATGGTTGGATGGCATCACCAACTCAATGGACGTGTTTGAGCAAACTCCGGGAGATGGTGAAGGACAAAGGAGCCTGGAGTGCTGCAGTCTGGATAAAATAAAAATAGCTAGTGGGAAGTTGCCGTATAACACAGGGCGCTAGTGAGTTGAGTGTACATGAATTAAGCTTGCAGAGTTAGACATGACTTTTAGCAACTGAGCAACAGCAACACCAGTTTAGAGGAGGGTACTTCCTCCTGACACCTTGGTGGGGGGTGTTGGGAAGGAGCGAGCGGTCTCTGAAGAAAGAGATGTTTTACCTGGAGCATAGGTAGGGTCTGGATGGGCAGTGATGGAGTTGAGTTGGGGAGGAAAATGAGTGGGAGCTGTGGAAAAGTGACCAATACGCATGAGGGCTGTGTTACACAGTGGTTAGAACCGGGGATTTCTCTGGAGTCTGACAGATCCTGATGTGTAACCCCTGCATCACCCCTTGCTGACTACGTGGGCAGCTTACTCTCAGCCCCACCATCCTCATTTACAAAATAGGGACGATGTTAGTTTTCAAGGCTTTTTTGAAGATCAAAAGAGAGTGCTTGGCACAAATGTTTGGTCACCATTATTAAAATACCTGGGGCTTCCCTGGTGGCTCAGTGGTAAAGGATCCACCTCCCCAGGCAGGTGAATGGAATGGCAACCCACTCCAGTATTCTTGCCTGGGAAACCCCACGGACAGAGAAGCCTGGTGGTCTACAAAGAGTCGGACACAACTGAGCAACTAAACAACAAAAATTAAACTAATTTCCTCATGGGAATTAACTGGGAAGATTGGTAAAGTTTACGCAGTAGGTCTCAATTCCTTTCCCTCCATCGAAGGGGAAAGAATGGATGTAGTTGGAGACATATCTTATGGGCTGTGAGCCTGCACCTTCCACCTGCCAATGACTTGGCGTGAGTCCTTCCTTCTGAAATGAAACAGGAGTCCCCAGCCATCGCCAGCCCCTCCCCTTTCTTTATTGCTGTGCTCAGCTGCAGAGACTTTCAGAACACTACCTTCAACTTTGGGAGGTGACCCAGAGGGGTGACCCCACCCACAGCCCAAAGAAAACTGCTCCCCCCTGAAAGGCATCCTTGGGGCATTGAGCACAACAGCCCCTTCTCTGAAGTCAGGGGATGGTCGCTACTCCAAATATTAATGTGTAGCGTTTCTTCTGATTTCTCTAGAGGAACTAGTGACACTTGTCTGATCTCTGCAGCCTTGACATGTTTCTCTTGATTTTTATGGGAGAGGAACACATTGCCGATGCCAGCAGTGAGCAGTCTCAGCCCTGTGTTGGAGGGACTGACAGGACCGGACACAGTTAGTGGGCAGGCTGCTGCTCATTAAAAATCAAAGAGCAGAGCAGCAGAGTTCATCCTTATAGGAAAAGTATCCTATTTTCAGCCCTGCTGTCTCTTTCATCAGGAGAAGGCGTTTGACAACTCATGGGTGAAGCACAGGGGACAATGGCAGGAATGTTATAAGGGATAACTCAAAGGAAATCTCCTGTTTGGTTAGAAGTGTACTCGTTCAGTCAGTCACTCAACAAACCCCTACTAAATACTTAACCTATGGTGCCAGGCATGGGGAAAAGGGGATGGTATGTGCTGTGATTAGTACTGTACTGCCTGGAGGAAAATTAAGAGTGCGTTCATCCCTGTGGAATGCTGAGTGGTGGGGCCAAGCCCTCTTGGAGTTGCCTAGATTTTCCTTGTCCAAACTTTGATCCACTAAGCAATTTACCAGGATCCTTGCAAGGGGTGGAGGTGGGTGGGAAACCCATTGACCATATCAGTGATTGTACTGACCACAACCCTGGGTCTGCCAGGAGTTGACGATCAGAGGTAGGGCCCTGGATTAGCAAATGGCTTTAAGGCTGGCTGTACAAGGTCTGGATGTGGGCCAGCCTGTGAGACCAGAGGGGTCACTCAAGATGTGATAAATAAAAGCGAAGTCCAAATACCTTTTATTCCGGTTGCAGAAACCCAATTCATGGTAATTTAAGGGAGCACTATCAAACAGCTATTTGGGACGTTCTGAATGAAGATGACAGATAGTATAAAGATCTGAGTTATCTTGGAGATCACGGTGGGTGGTCTGCAGAAAGTTGGAAAACATTGGAGATTGGCACCTCCCTGCAGTTTGGGGTGTGTTTGTTTTCAGGCTTCTGAGCACAGTTTCGAAACATGATAGAAAAATAATACGTAAAAGCCTGTGCCTGGGCAAAAGATGAGAAGCAGACTTTTTGGTTTTGTTTTCTGCATAGATGTTTTGACCTCCCTCTAAAAACATTACGTTCTCCCAAACTTCATTGGAATTATTTGTTTGTAAGCTATCTTACAGTTTTTCCTACCGGGAAAATCCAGAACTTCCTAGGATGTTGCAAGAAAAGAAAAAGAGCATTCTACTTCTCTATGGCCACAAAAGTCATTCCAAGGCCATGCCGTCATCCATCTTCAAAGGGTTGTTTGTGCATTTACATGCTGGAGCAGCTCAAGATGCTAGAAAATCTAGACAGCATGAAAGATGTCTTAATCTACCAGTTTTCTTTGAAAGCCTGAGGGTAACTCAGCTTGACTTCTTTTAAAATCAACTTTCCCACTTTAATCTCCAGCCGCTCAATTCTGAAGCTTCAGGTCAACAGAAAGGACCACAGGGAACTTCTCCCTCACGTGGAGATGGAAAGTGGGCAGACGCTCTTTGCCAAAACTTAGGAAGGAGACTTGGGAGGCTGTCCTCATAAGACACAGTGGAATCCCAGACTTAGAGAATGAGCTTGTGGTTGCCGGAGGGAAAGATGGCAGGAAGGGATAATTAGGGAATTGGGGATGGACAGGTACACACTGCTCTATTTAAAATGGATAATCAACATGGACCTACTGTGTAGCACAAGGAAATTTGCTCAAAGTTACGTGGCAGCCTGGATAGGAAGGAAGTTTGGAGGAGAGTGAAGACACATTTATGTATAGCTGAATTGCTTTGGTGTTCACCCAAAACTATCACAACATTGTTAATTGGTTATTGTTGTTCAGTTGCTGAGTCATGCCCAACTCTTCGCGACCCCATGGGCTGCAGCATGCTAGGTTTCCTTGTCCTTCGCCATCTCCCAGCGTTTGCTCGAATTCACATCCATTGAGTCGGTGATACTATCCAACCATCTTATCCTCTGTCATCCCCTTCTCACTCTGCCTTCAATCTTTCCCAGCATCAGGGTCTTTTTCAATGAGTCAGCTCCTTGCATCGTGGCCAAAGTATTGGAGTTTCAGCTTCAGCATTAGTCCTGATGAATACTTAGGGTTGATTTCCTTTAGGATTGAGTTCTTACCGCCCTCCAAAAAAAGCACGAGGTAAAATCTAGTAAAGGACTCAGCACCGTATGGGAACAGCCTGCTTTACTCAGTTCATCCATTCATATTCTAAATGTTGTTATCCACAGAATGGCAACAGACGGTAAAAGTCTCGCCTCTGAGGTTTCATGCTTATTTCCGTTTGTTGGGATAGTGACTTTAGATGCTTTCCAGTTAATACCTGTCCAGTTCTTTCCCTTCCTGCTGCTCTGCCCTGGTGTAAGCACTGCCCACTTCTGCCTGGACAACAGTCTAAGTGATGCTCAGCTTCAGTCTGACGCTGGCACCTTCCCCAACACCTACATCTATTCTGTGGCACTAGAGTGGCTCCTGAGGCTGGAGTTAGGTCCTTCCCACACTCAGAGCATCTTCTGGCTATAAAATTAAGTTCAAATCAAAAGCCCTTCGTACAGAATTCCACCAGTCTGGCCCTCTACCCCTCCCCGGTCTTGTCTCTCACTGTCCAGCCACATTGATCAGCCTGCTTCTCAAGTGTGTGGTGCTGCATTCTGGGCTTCAGGGTTAGTGAGACCAGCTTTTCACTTAACTGGAGATCACTCAGTCATTAGACAAATACTCACTGAGTGCCTACTCTGTGCCAGTATCGTAGACAATGGGGACATCAAGATGAAACAGCCTTTACTGAGCTTGTGTTCTAGAGGGATAGTCAGTTAGTGAATATACTAATTCACTAAATAGTATGTTATGATTTCAGTGGGTGGTCAAGAAGCCTCCTGAGAAAATACCCCTTAAGCAGAGATCTGAAGTGGGTGCAGGAGCACCAGCTTGAAATTTTCCTTGTCTGCCTGTTGAGAGTCCCTCCTCCTATCCCACCCCAACAGTACCCAAATCCATGAGAATGGAGACCTCACCTGGTTCACTTTTCTGTTTCCAGTGCCGAGAATGGGGCCCAACATGCAGGTATCATTGTTTAGTCACTCAGTCAAGTCCAACTCTTTTTGCAACGCTGTGGACTATAGCCCACCAGGCTCCTCCATCCATGGGATTTCCCAGAAAAGAATACTGGAGTAGGTTGTCATTTCCTCCTCCAGATTCCAGGGGATCTTTCTGACCCAGTGATTGAACTCACCTCTCCTACACTGGCAGGCAGATTCTTTACCACTGAGCTATCAGGGAAGCCCCCAGCATGTAGTAGGTGTACAATAAGTATTCTGGGAAATAGAGGTGAACTCAGAAAGGCTCCAATCTCCACCCCATCATTGCTGCTGCCTTTTTTTGTAGAACCAAGAGTACCTCGGCTCTGAGAAGTACAGCCTTTGTAAGGCAGACCACGCCTGTCTTCTAATCTGCCACTTCTGAAACCTCAGTCCTAGCAAGGGAACTCATTTGAGGAAATAGAAATTGTGGTCACTACATAATTAGACTGAGGGATTCTAACAGATGGTGTCTCATAAGGGGAGGTGAGATGCTCAAGAAAGCAAGTGCTTTCTATAACCAGGATTATAATTTAAGGGAGAGTGAGGATGGGGGTGAAAAGGAAGGATGTCAGAACCCAGGGAAGGGCATTTTCCAGGCAACAGCTACCCCAGAGGCACAGAAAAGGGTTTGAGGGGCCAATGAGCAGTCTAAAACACTTGGCTTTGCATCTGCTTACTGACCAGGCCAACTCAGAAAATCGTTAAACTTCTGACCTTGTAAAGAAAGTTATTCTGGCACTTGTTCAAACAGTTGGAAGATTTTATTCAAGACTATTGCCTCAGGGAAGAGAGATGGGGTTCAACTCTGAGTACAACGGGGACAGCTGAGGATTCATAGCCAAGAAGCAGAGAGAGGGGCAGTGGATGGAAAATTGTGAAGAAGAGACCTCAAAGGTAGGGGGATTCTTGCTAAACTAGCCTAACAGGATTCTTGCTAAAGGCAGGCCAGGGATTTAGAAATCAAAGGTGGGAGATGGAGAACTTGATTAGAGAGAATCAAGTGATTCTCTATAAACTGACTTAGCAGGGTTCTTGCTGAAACTAGACTCTGTAATGATGAACACTGAAGCCTGAGGACATGGCCTCACTGAGAAGAGGGCTCAGGAGTTTCAACAAAGGTTGGTCAAGGAAGGTCTCTGTCAGCCTCACTTTGCTCATCTGGTAAGTGGGGACAAACACACCAGCTTAATTTTTGGATGAAAATCTAATTTATATTCCCGTTTTACATCATGCTTCAAGATAAACACAGGACAAATAGATTCAGTGTAAAAACAAAAACTTACAGAAAATGTAGATGAATATTTACATAATCTTGAGAAAGAGTTTGTAAGTATGATATTCAGAGAGACAAAACAAGCTTAATCAGTTTGACTAATGGCAGACCTTGCCACTTATAAGGTATATGCAAATGCCAGTTAATTAAAAAAATTATTGCAGCATCTATTCCAAAGAATATATATATTTCTCAATTTTATCACTCTATTCTACCCCAGAAAACTTAAAGAAATAAGCTTTATTTCCCGATTTTGTTAAATAAAATGGGACTTGAGCTTATGTTGCATTTGTTCATTTCCTTCCTCCTATTGATATTTCAGTTCTCTGGATTAATTAATTTATTTTTATGTACTTTGGACTGGACTGAGTCTTCACTGGTATGTGAAGGCTTTCTCTAGCTGCGGCAAGTAGGGGCTACTCTACTCTCACCTTGCAGTGTGTGTGCTTCTTACTGCGGTGGCTTCTCTTGTTTTGGAGCACAGGCTGTAGAGCACAGGCTCAGTAGTCATGGCACACAGGCTTAGTTGCTCTGCGGCGTGTGGAATCTTCCCAGACCGGGGATCAAAAGTCCTCTGTGTTGGCAGGTAGATTCTTAACCACTAGACCACACCCTCTGGATTAATTTAATGGTGCCAGACAAGTGCTATGAACCAATTAGCCATGTAATATATTGACTGGATGCCATAAAAGGTTATATATTAGTTCCCTGTCATACAGAGTGAAGTAAGTCAGAAAGAGAAAACATACATATTAACACGTATATGTGAAATCTAGAAAATGGTACAGGTGAACCTATTTGCAAAGCAGAAATAGAGACACAGATGAATAGAACAAATGTATGGACACCAGGTGGAAAGAGGCTGCTGCTGCTGCTAAGTCGCTTTAGTCGTGTCCGACTCTGTGCGACCCATAGACGGCGGCCCACCAGGCTCCCCCGTCCCTGGATTCTCCACTACTATGTATAAAATAGATAACTAATGAGAACCTAAAGTATAGCACAGGGAACCCTAGTCAATGCTCTGTGGTGACCTAAATGGGAAGGAAATCCAAGAATATATTCTTAAGGCATAAAGAAGACTTAAAAATTATTTAAAGATGAATACCATAAAAGAAAAATGATCATAAGAGAAGACACTCCCATCAACCAGCAAACATAAGGAACAACTCAGTACCGCAAATCAGAGAAATGTAAACAAAACCAAAAAATTGAAAACACTTACTCAAAGGCTTAATCAAGAATTTGGGACCGTTGTAAGACAATCACAGTGACAGTGTAACTAATGTTCCATCAAATTCTAAATATTGTAAATGAAATGCCATCCCATAAATATATGGAAACTAGAATGATTTCTTTGGGCTATTAGATTTTGATGCAAAGATAAAAATGATTCACTTGTGTTAATATTTAGTTATATCCAGCAGCTTCAGCTGCATGCAGCAAATTCTGATAAATTCTCATTTCATTTTTATTCTCTAATTTTCCTTATTATGGTTTCTTAGATATACCTATCATTTAAAAGTGGACATTTCATTTCCAAATACATGAAGTTTTTAAAGTATCTTTGGTGTTAACTTCTAAGTTTGATAGTTATCATTTAATGGTTCCTTCTCTGTAATCACCCTGTGTGTTTTCAGTGTTTTAACTTTATTGAGGCTTTCAATGGCTAAATCAAAGATCTCTCTTGGTAAATGACACATTGCATTTGAAAATATCTGGGCTATTTTCAAATATCTTTTGATACTGATTTCTAAAATAATTCCACAGTGATAAGAGAACAGACTCTGAATGATTCCAATACCTTTAAGCCATGACATTTTTGCATCTTGTTTTATGCACCTGGATATTTTCCAGTGTCTCCTGGTTTATAGTCTATGGGAACTTGAATTTGTATCCTGCTATTGTGTGAAAATTGTATAACTCTTAATTATGTTGAATTGGTTCATAGTGGTTTTCAGGTCTACTATATCCTTCTGCTTTTCTGTCTATTCATTCTATTAAGTTTTGAGAGTTTGATATTGAAGCTCCAACTAAAAATCTTAATTTATCTACTTAAAAAATAATTGTAATATGTAATTTTAATACATATGAAAATGCAGAACAAGGTAGCTTTGTTATGTATTTTCCATATCTCCTGTAAATGTGTTGTCATACTTTCATAATTAAAAAAAAAAAAAAACCAAAAAAATGATTCATAACTAGCACCTTCATCCCTGATAAACATCTCTTCAGTGCTTATTGGCTCTCAAACTTAAACACCTTAGGATCAAATCAATTTATCACATCATCTTCTTAGAAGTAGTAGTTTTTAAAAGAATAACATGTACACACCAACTCCAAAGCATGTGGACGGCTTACAGACAGAGTTGAAAATTTCCACGGGTTCTGACCCACAGGCTGGGGGAGGCTGGGAGTGGCAGGGAGGTGTTCGTGTGAGCACAAGGGGACGTCCCTCTAGAACAGACTCTGTTATTGCAGGTCCGTCACTGCATTTACATAAGCAGTTATGTGTGTCGACTATGTGCACACGTGTCTTAGGAAGAAGAAAATGATTGGAGAGGAAAGACAGCAACACATGATTTGAATTTCACCATTCAAGAGAAAAGGATGTCAAATGCTGGCTGGACACTCAGCAGTTCATCTGCAAAGCCTTCAGCCAAAGTAATGAGAGGGACAAGTGAACATCCCTTGTTAAAGATCAACTTTCCCAGGGAGCAAAAAGAATGCCAGGGCGGTGAGACAAAAGACATGCCTCTTCATCATGAGTGTCGTTCATAAAATGCCCTTTTGTCTATTCAGAGCGATTTTAGTCCTTGGCTCTGTGGGCCAAGGGTAGAAAAGAGCAAGAAGGAATTTTTATCATTAGGCTTTCAATGAACTGAACTTTCTACAAAAGAATTCAACTTTGACTAACTTAGTCCTGTACTTATTTTTTTTTAAGCAAGGGTGGTTTGGTTTTGCTTTTTAAAGCTAGAGGATGCCATATGGTAAGTGATTTTGCTGAACACTGCAGAAAATGTTTTTAAATGGATGGTTTGTTAAGTGTATTTGAACCTGGAGTGGAAGAAAAGAAAATAGAATGCTAAGTTTTTTAATAAAGACTGCTTGCCTGGCAAAGGGATATTTCCCCTTGAAGTTGATAAATACATTCAACATTTGCTGAGATCATAATCTTAAATCCTTAATGAGAGCTGATCACTACCCCTACTCCCACCCCAGCAGCCAGCCAGAAAGGGAGCAATCTATTTGCTGGCACTGAGGTATCAGATAGTTGCTAACTAATGAAAGCCTTTCCCCACCCCAGATGAGAAAAAAAAGCACACACTTGGGAAGCACTGATTGGCAGCACCAGGTCTGTAGTACTCAATGCAAAGAGAAGGCTCATGAAACAAGAGAATTTACTCTAGAGGCTTCCTTCCTCTGTGCATCAGCAAAGAGGCTGTGATCAAATATTTATTAGCTGTGCCTTTGGCTGAGCTATCTAAGCACAAGAGAAAGAGGGAGTTTTAAGGCAAGGGCCAGACATCTGCTCTTTAATTAAGCACAGAAGTCTCCAACCACCCCCTCCCTCTTGCTCCTGAGCTGTGTGTGCTTACTTATTTTGCAGCTGTATTTAGTCACGAAATTTCTTCCAGAGCCACTCTGAGTCTGGGGAGGGAACCCATGACCAATGAGTCAGATTTGTTTTAACTTGTGAAAAGGGTTATTGATGAATTGAGATGGCATTCCTACTCGGTCAGGATAAACTCCAATCATTGTGGTAGAGGGTGAAGAAAAGCCCATTTCAAGTTGTCCTCCCTGCGTCTTGGAATTCAACTTGCGGTCCCACCCCCACCTACTCCCTCCTCCTCTGGAAACCTTTCTCATTGGCACAACAGGGTCATTCGTCCAGTGGTAATACAGAAAAGCCAGGGCCAGGGGCCATCAGGTCTCTCTTTAGATTAGCTCTGGGTGCACTAAAAGTTCTGTTAGTTATCTCAGCACTCTCATCTTACTGATTCTCCCTTGTAGATGATGATCCCAACTGTAAAAGAAGAGGTTGAACTCTATGTCAATCTCTGTGTCTGTGTGTATGAGATCTGTAGTTAGAGCCAGGGAGTTCAATCATTCAAGCAGACAGCAATCTCAAAATTCAATGGAGCACGAGGTTGATGTTAACAAGAAGGAACCCCCGCCTTTGGACATTCTGATTTAGTAGGTTTGGGATAGAGTCTACTAATCACCTTTTTTTTTTAAGTTTACTATCTAGCTTTATTTTACTTCATTTAAGTTTTTTTTTTAATGTCTTTATTTTTAATTGGAGGATAATTGCTTTACAATGTTGTGTTGATTTCTGCCATACATCAAAATCAATCAGCCATAGGTATACGTATGTCCCATTGCTCTTGAACCTTCCTTTCAACTCCCACCCCATCCTACCCTCTGGGTTATCACAGCGCACTGGGTTGAGCTCCCTGAGGCATACAGAAAATTTCCACTGGGTATCTATTTTATTAATACATGTGGTAATGGATGGGGCTTCCCAGGTGATTCAGACAGTAAATGCCTGCAATGCAGGAGACCTGGGTTTGATCCCTGGGTTGGGAAGATCCCCTGGAGAAGGGAATGGCAACCCACTCCAGTATTGCTTGGAGAATTCCACGGACAGGGGAGCCTGACAGGCTAGTTGATGGCGTGTCAGAGTTGGACACGGAGTGACTAACAGTTTGACACTTTCATGGTAATGTATATATGTTAATGCTACTCTCTCAATTCACCCCATCCTCTCCTTCCCTCACCACGTCCACAAGTTTGTTTTCTATGCCTGTGTCTCTACTGTTGCCTACAAATAGGTTCATTAGTACCGTTTTCCTGGATTCCATATATATGCATTAATATATGATATTTATTTTCCTCTTTCCAACTTACTTAACTCTTTATAACAGAGAGCCTACTAATCAATATGTTCAGAAATCTTTCCAGACTCTAATTGAGAATTTTTCTGGGTCTATATGAAATTCTATTAACCTAAATGCATTAATTCTTTATATGAAATGGCACCAGAAAGAATCAGGTTCATTATTGAAAGAAAAGTCAAGGTGTAAACACACACACACGCACACACACCGCACTGTCCAGCACGCCTCAGTGGGAACCAGTGAGGGTCTGACTGCTTCACCTCTTTGGAGTCCCATCTTCCTTTCTTTTACAATGGAGATGACCAGGCTGTTCTGTATATGTAGAATGATTTGTTAAGCCAGAATGAAAACTCCCTAAAAAGGAAAAAATACCCAACAGAAATGAAAAAAAAAAACCTGATTGTAGCTGACCAGTTAGGTCTGCCCATATGATTTCACCTTGAGGTCTGACTCAATCTCCCCTTTTCAGCCAGCACGGTCCGGCCAGAAGACTATGTGACTACAGGTGTGACAAGTGAGAAAACAACCCTGGGTGTGGAAGATTACACGACAACCCCAGCTGCCAGTAAAGAATCCTTGGCAACTCCGGTGAGTGTAGCAGGAAGAGAGGAAGTTGCTTCATAGGCATGTGATCACATGCAGGGATATTTTGAGACTGGCTTATTTCAGTATGCTTGAGCATAATGCCCCCAGTGTTCATCCATGTTGTAGCGTGTGTAAGAATATTTTCCCTTTGGAGGTTGAATAATATTCCACTGTATGTAAGTATATATTACATTTTCTTCATGCATTTGGATTGCTTCCAACTCTTGCCTATTGTGAATAATGCTGCTATGAACATGGACGTGCAAATAGCTTCCAAACCCTGCTTTTAATTCTTTTGGGCTTATACTCAGAAGTAGCATTGCTGGATCATATGCTAGTTCTATTTTCAATTTTTCTGAGGACCTCCATTCTGTTTTCCCTAACGTTGCAACCATTCTACAACCCCATCAACAGTGCACAATGGCTCCAATTTATTTTCTGTTCTTTTGATAGTAGCCATCCTAACTGGTATGAGGTGATAATCTCATTGTGCTTTTGATTTGTTTTTCTCTGATAATTAGTGTGATTGAGTATCTTTTGTATGTTTTTTGGCCATTGTGTACTATATTTGGAGATTGATTTACTCAAGTCCTTTTTCCATTTTTAAAATCAAGTTATTAGATTTTTTTGTTATTCCTTTATAGGAGTTCTATATACTTTTATCAGATAAGATGATTGTGAGTATTTTCTTCCATTCCGTAGGTCGCCTTTTCATTCTGCTGATTGTGTCCTTTGATGCACTAAGTTTTTAAGCTTGATATAATTCCACTGATCTGTTTTTGTTTTTGTTTTTGCCTGTACTCATTAGCTTGTTGAATGCTATATTAACATGAACTTTAGAGTCAACAGAACCATTTCCAAGTCTTGTTCTGTTGCTTGTTGGCTATGTGAGCTTGGGCATATTATCTTATCTCTCTAAGCCTTGTTCATATTATAGGGCTAATAATAGAATTTACTTCTTGAAACTTCCCTGGTGGTCCAATGGTTAAGAATCCGCTTTCCAATGCAGGGGATGTGGGTTCAGTCTCTGGTTGGGGAACTAAGATCCCACATGCTGTGGGGCAACTGAGCCCATGTGCCGCAACTACTGAACCTGCGCATTCTGGAGCCCTCGAGTCACAACTAGAGAAGCCTACACCCAGCAAGGAAGACCCAAAGCAGCCAAAAATAACTTACAAACAAAAAAAATAGAACTTACTTCTTAGGGTTTTTTTGTGGTGTTAATGAGGATGTATTTAGAGGGCATGGCAAATGGTAAGCTCTGGGTGAAAAAGAGCATTAAAAATAATACAACATAATATGTGCTGAGTAAACGTTACAGGAAAAAAAGTACCATTCACGTTCAAGGGAGGAAAAGAATTAATGCCTAGTGACCCAGTATTTTCTAAAAAGTTACACCTCAGGAAGTCAGCATGCTCAACATTTGGGATTTATTTCTGGAGTAGACATGATTTTATTCCTGTCTCCACTCTTGTTTCTTGTGTGTGTTATCTTGTTTCCACTTTAAATTTATGTCATCATATAGCATATACATTTATGCTCCTTTAAGTCCATTTCTGACATAAGATAGAATATATATTTTACAATATTAAGTTTTATTTCTGTTTTTCCTTTTACATCTCCAATAGATGCCAGCAGGAACAGAGAATGTATCACATGATCACAGAGAAGATCTGCCAACTGCCGAAGGCACAACAGCCGAAGGCACAACAGCCAAGAGCACGCCTGCCAGGAGCACACCTGCCAGGAGCACAACCACAGTCCTCACCCGTGTACCAGCGACTAGTCACTCCCAGGGTAAGAAAAGCAGTCACCCCAGTATGGGTTGATCTTCTTTACAACCATCAGTGCATTCCCAAAAATCCAGGGACAAATACAATCATCAATATGGCACACGCTGGAATGTAAGCACTAATTTTGAACCAAGCTTTGTGAAGTAGGTTCAGAGTTCATATTTACTGGGTTGTTGAATTCTGCTCTCTACTTCGAATGACAGGTAGTGATAATGCCCCCACAAAAGTAGATGAGATAGCTACCAGTGTCATATTGCTGACCCTAAGCTGATATAATGCTACACAAAAAAGCTTTGTGTTGACGCCCAAGAGGGTAAAAGTTAGCCAACCTATGTATATCTTAGTAGATTCTGTCCTAACATTGAAACTCAACATTCAAAAAACTGATCCAGTCCCATCAGTTCCTGGCAAATAGAAGGGGGAAAAGTGGAAGCAATAACAGATTTTATTTTCTTAGGCTCCAAAATCACTATGAATGGTGACTACAGTGAAATTAAAAGACACTTGCTCCTTGGAAAGAAAGTTATGCCAAACCTGGATAGCATATTAAACAAAAGTCTGTATAGTCAAAGCTATGGTTTTTCCAGTAGTCATGTAAGGATATGAGAGTTAGACCATAAAGAAGGCTGAATGCCAAAGAATTGATGCTTTTGAATTGTGGTCCTTGAGAAGACTCCCTCGGACTGCGAGGAGATCATACCAGTCAACACTAAATAAATCCTGAGTATTCATTGGAAAGATTGATGCTGAAGCTGAAGCTCCCAATACCTGATGCAGGGAGCTAACTCATTGGAAGAGACCCTGATGCTGGGAAAGATTGAAGGCAAAAGGAGAAGGGAGCAGGAGAGGATGATATGGTTCGATAGGATCACCAACTCAACGGACGTGAATTTGAGCAAACTCCAGGAGATAGTGGAGGACCAAGGAGCCTGGTGTGCTGGAGTCCATGGGATCACAAAGAGTTGGACACAACTTAGCGACTGAACAGCAATAACATTGCTAACATTTACTATCTTACTGTACATTGAGTTCATATCTGTACACATGATGCAAGAATCTATTCTAAGCCTGTCTTACCAGGCTTTGGGGTTATACTTTGCAGCTGGTATATACAGCAATGTGGATGGAGGCGCACCTTGGGGAGAAATTCTGAAGGACAACTTTGAGTCTGCATCACTATTATGAGGTTTAGACCATCACTAATGATTGTGAGGAAAGATGATTGCCATTACAACCTAGTAAGAGGAAGAGCTTCCTATTTCCAGAGCTTTCTTGAAAGAAATTCAGTTATTTGGGATATTTTTTAAATATGCCTTTTTTTGTAGTAGATAGGGGTGGAAGAGAAAAGGAACTATTCTAGTAACTGCAATGAATGCTTGCTAACTTGAGCAATTTCCTATCATATGTACCTAGTTAGGTGTTTTCATCTTTAAATTAAAGTAAACATAAGGACCTCCCCTAAACCCAAGATTCCTAAAACCAGTTGCACAGCTGAACACCTAGAAAGTTATTCCTTATTGTTTGATATACAATTCCCAATCACCAATCTGGTTTTTAAAACTCTAAAGCACTTCTGCAGATTTTTTAAATACCGTGTATTTGTACACCTATGGTCACAGCAGCATTATACACCATAGCTGAAACATGGAAGCAACCCAAGTGTCCACGAATAGATGACTGGGTAAACAAAATGTGTCATATACATGCAATGGAATATTAGTTAGCCTTTAATAAGAAGAAAATTCTCACACATGCTATAACATGGATGAACCTTGAGGACTAAATGGAATAAACCAGTCACCAAAAGACAAATACTCTGTGATTCCACTTAGATGAGGTAAATAGAGTAGTCAAAATTACAGAAAGCAGAATGGTGGTTGCCAGGGGTTGATGTGGGGAGGGAATGGAGATGCGTAGAGAGTATCAGTTTGCAAGGTGAAAAAGAGTTGTGGAGATGGATGGGGCTGATGGTTGCACACCAGGTAAATGTACATAATACCATCAAAGAGTATACTTAAAAATGGTGAGGATAGTACTGTTTATATTATGCGTATGTTACTACAAAGATAGAAAAGTTTCATAATATGCTTAGAAAATGATCCCTAAAGGTTACTCTAAGATATTAAAGAAATGCTTGACATTAAACACCAGAGCGAACTAAATAGGGTTAAACAAGGAAAGAATCAATATAATTAGTCATTGGAAACATTTCAAAATTTTGGAGAAGCATTGATTGTTTGTAACAAGAGCTGACAGCTTATTCATGGCAAGCTGCAAATGGAGCATTCCAAGTTGAGTATTTTTTTTATATCATACCAGAATATTTCTCCTATTCCTTAAAAAGAAAATGTCTCAATTTCCTGGAAAATACTCATGATTACTTTCTTGTCTGTCTTCTTCCCCACCCTTTCACAAACACTGTGACTTACGGCACATTCCTACTTCATGTATCAGTGTTCCAAGAAATTTTCACGAGTTAAAATGTAATTACAAATACTTGGCTTTTTAAGAGGTAATTTTATTAGGACTGCAAATGCCTTTACCATCAAATGCCCAAGTTTGATGACGTTCATGTGCATGATACATTCGAGTGATCACAGTCAGTGTAATTGGGAAGAGGCTTAGGGAGTATAAGTCTAGTAAACTTTAATTTAGTGATGAATCATCCACAAACTTTATTTTGGTAATATATTTTGTGGAAAATGGTGTCATTGATGGTGATAATGTTGTGTTATGAGCCCAGTATGTTGTGTCATGAGCCACCATGTTAAGACATGAAAAGCAAATGTTGGACCTGCCTCTACTGGTAGTTGTCAGCCAGGTATAACATTCAGGGAGTTGATAGGATGACACCTTTGTTCTGGGCAGGCCTCAAACCCAGAAGTCTCCCACCTGCTTTTTTATGTGAGTTGGTGTGATCAGCTTGAGCTTCATGTAAATGTTCTAGAGCCATGGGTTCAGCTCCTGCAGGAAGAGATGGGTTCAAGGACCTGTACTCTGGGGCCATGAAGTTAAAAGACACTTGCTACTTGGAAGGAAAACTATAACAAACCTAGACAGTACATTAAAAAGCAGAGACATCACTTTGCCAAAAAACGTCCATGTAGTCCAGTGTTCTTGCCTGGAGAATCCGAGGGACGGGGGAGCCTGGTAGGCTGCCATCTATGGGGTCATACAGAGTTGGACACGACTGAAGTGACTTAGCAGCAGCAGTCAAAGTTATGGTCTTTCCAGTAGTCATGTATGGATGTGAGAGTTGGACCACAAAGAGGGCTGAGAACTGAAGAATTGATGCTTTCAAACTGTGGTGTTAGAGAAGACTTTGAGAGTCCCTTGGACTGCACAGAGATCAAACTAGTCAATCCTAAAGGATATCAACCCTGAATATTCATTGGAAGGACTATTGCTGAAGCTTCAGTATTTTGACCATCTGATGCAAACAGCTGACTCTTTGGTACAGACCCTGATGCTAGGAAAGATTGAGGGCAGGAGGAGAAGGGGACGACAGAGGATGAGATGGTTGGATGGCATCACTTGACTCAGTGGACATTAGTTTGAGCAAATTCCTGAAGATAGTGGAGGACAGGGGAGACTGGCACGCTGCAGTCCATGGGGTCTTAAAGAATCAGACACAACTTAGCTATTGAACAATGACAACTCTGGGGCCATCTTGAAAGGACGTCTTTTTTTTTTTTTTGGAAGATGGACCTGATACAGAGTGGATAACTTCTTTTCTTTCCAAATCAACCATTAGAAAAAGTAACCATCTTATAGTTGATGATTGGCTGGTTTCACTTTTGATTAGGAGAGTATTGGATATCTGATATTTTGCAAATCGTGAGCTAAGATTCTAGGGGTGAGCCTGATTAAATCACATCTCTCTGTTGTCTCATTAAATTAAGGCCTCTCAACTTTTTCTTTATAAACAACTACCACCTAGAAGAGTGAAGGGCTCAGTATACCAACAAGTTGATGGGAGAAACAAAAGGCCTATATTTTTTAATAGAATTGTGTAAAAATTATCTGAAGAAAACAATGTTATTTCTTACTTCCAGAGAGGTATTCATAGTTAAGCAACTTATATCCACATGCTAGGTAAATAAGAATATTCACATTTGAACCACTAAATTAGAGTTAGCTGCAGATAGAAATCCTATAATAATAGTGCCATAAATACAAAGGGAATTCCAGAAAAACAGCTACTTCTGCTTTATTGACTACGCCAAAGCCTTTGACTGTGTGGATTACAGCAAACTGTGGAAAACTCTTAAAGAGATGGGAATACCAGACCACCTTACCTACCTCCTGAGAAATCTGTATGCAGGTCAAGAAGAAACCGTTAGAACCAGACATGAAACAACAGACTGGTTCCAAATATGGAAAGGAGTACGTCAAGGCTGTATATTGTCACCCTGCTTGTTTAACTTATATGCAAAGTACATCATGAGAAATGCCAGGCTGGATGAAGCACAAGCTGGAATCAAGACTGCCGGGAGAAATATCAATAACCTCAGATATGCAGATGATGCCAACCTTATGGCAGAAAGCGAAAAAGAACTAAAGAGCTTCTTGATGAAAGTGAAAGAAGAGGGTGAAAAAGTTGGCTTAAAACTCAACATTCAGAACACTAAGATCGTGGCATCTGGTTCCATCATTTCATGGCAAAATTGGGGAAACAAATGGAAATAGTGAGAGACTCTATTTTTGCTGCTGCTGCTGCTAAGTCACTTCAGTCGTGTCTGACTCTGTGCGACTCCATAGACCGGCAGCCCACCAGGCTCCCCCGTCCCTGGGATTCTCCAGGCAAGAACACTGGAGTGGGTTGCCATTTCCTTCTCCAATGCATGAAAGTGAAAAGTGAAAGTGAAGTCCCTCAGTCGTGTCCGACTCTTCGCGACCCCATGGACTGCAGCCCACCAGGCTCCTCCATCCATGGGATTTTCCAGGCAAGAGTACTGGAGTGGGATGCCATCACCTTCTCCAACTATTTTGGGGGGGCTCCAAAATCACTGCAAATGAAATTAAAAGACTGCAGCCATGAAATTAAAAGACACTTGCTCCTTGGAAGAAAAGCTATGACCAACCTAAATAGCATATTAAAAAGCAGAGATGTTATCTTGTCAACAAAAGTCTGTCTAGTCATAGGTATGGTTTTTCCAGTAGTCATGTATGTGAGAGTTGGAGTATAAAGAATGGTGAGCACCGAAGAATTGATGCTTTTGAGCTATGGTGTCGGAGAAGACTCTTGAGAGTCCCTCAGACTGAAAGGAGATCAAACCTGTCAATCCTAAAGTAAATCAGTCCTGAATATTCATTGGAAGGACTGATGCTGAAGCTGAAACGCCAATACTTTGACCACCTGATGTGAAGAACTGACTCATTGGAAAAGACCCTGATGCTGGGAAAGATTGAAGGCGGGAGGAGAAGGGGACAGAAGATGAGATGGTTGGATGGTATCACCAACTCAATGGACGTGAGTTTGCGCAAGCTCCAGGAGTTGGTGATGGACAGGGAAGTCTGGTGTGCTGCAGTCCATGGGGTCACAAAGAGTCAGACGTGACTGAGCAACTGAACTGAATGAACTGAAAATACAAAGGATGTAGTCTCATTAAGCTTAAGTGCCCTGTAAGATCTGGATTTTCTATGAAAGAAAAGGAAATTGATATCATAAGATGGGTGATATCACAGTCTTAACCACAACTTTCAAAACATTTTGCTCTCAAAATGATGTTTCTTCAAAATAAACCTCCTCCCAATGGGTGAGTTTTTCATGATCTTGACTTTGGACCAAAGATCAACAGCCTTGGATTCTTTTGTTAACCTAACTTCTGAAATCTTTGACCATTTATTTAAGATCTCTCTGGGCGAGTTACCTTGACTCTGCTCTCTACAGTGGGTGGTGAAAAAAGTAATGTTTACCAAAAAACTATGGACTCATAGATGTGAAGAAGCATTCATAAATTCAATAAATAATAGTTTTAAAGACAGGATCACATCAGAGCCTGCTTAAAAGTCCCCTGATCCGATTTACTTAAGAAAGTATCCTCTTTGCTTGTGTTTTGCTACCTTCCACTTAGAGTAAATCCATCTTGTGCCAATTGTTAAATTATAGTTATTAACTCCTAATAATTCTATATCATTGCAACTCTCTCTTTATAGGGAAAACAGATGGAGAAAAACCAAAAAGCACTCCGAAAGGTGGGTTAGATTTTGTTATCAAAACATTCTTACGGGAGTTTTTAAGAAGGTTTCTTTGAACTTTAATCTTTGTGATGAATTAACATTCTTTCCTGGATTGTAATCAACTGGGAGCAGAAAACCTTTTGAAAATGTTTCAAATCTCTTAAGAGAGAAAAGGGAATTGCCTGTATTTGAAAATAAGCAAACCACAAGTGAGTCTTCACAACAGCTGTGGAGAATGGTGTCATATCACAATTTATGGTTCCTAAGAATGGAAATAGGGGCTAATTTATTAGCTGTGTGTACACAAAAGCTACCCAGTAATTAACAGTGAAGCCACTTAGTCAGAGTGGTATGCTTCTTGATGTATCTTGAGGTCCAGAAATCTTTCCGTGATTAGATTAACCCCAGCTTTTCTCCCCTTCTAAGTCACCTCCTACTAGATAGATAGAGGACAAACAATGTAGAGCATCCTTTTTTATCTACGGTGGGCCTATGGCGTGGCTTATTGGTGCTGTATTGTTAATCTGGGAACTCTGCTTTTTTTTTTTCTGTGTCATTCAGGTGGCTTGTCAGTGGGGACCCTGGTTGGAATCATTGTTGGGGTCTTAGTAGGCATCGCAGTCATTGGTGGAATCATCTCTGTGATTGTTCGGAAAATGGGAAGATACTCGTAAGTATAAACCTTAGGCTCTTGTGATAGGTAAATGAAGGGAGTGGTTTCCAACCTTTGAACTAATAGACACTCTAAATAAAGATCATGTGCAGAAGCCACCAACCTCCCTAAGCAAAGAGAGCACCCCAGATGGCTCTTCAGTAGATTTCCATTGCAATCTGACCCAATTTGACCTCTTAATTTTCCAACTCAGTGAACTTGAAGGAAAACCCAACCAAGTTTTAACGATACCCAATCACCCTACTACCAGTCATCAGAGGTAGGTGGTTCTCAGAAGAACATTAGTGCCAGAG
The DNA here is from genome assembly GCF_029378745.1 of Bos indicus. Classification (NCBI taxonomy): domain Eukaryota; kingdom Metazoa; phylum Chordata; class Mammalia; order Artiodactyla; family Bovidae; genus Bos; species Bos indicus. Next base: position 54,824,587 of record NC_091775.1, on the reverse strand, counting down.
CAAGGACCCTATGCTGATGAGGAATTCCGCTGGTGCTGGGGCCCCTCCCTCCACTCCTGACCTGCATGCACCCATGCACCCAAGGAAAGGAATTATTTCTCCATTAAAATTTCCTAGGAATTCAGAACATTTCAAATTCATAGCCAGAGGAAAACATTTTCTTAGTTCTGTTGGGGAGATATGACTGAATGGGGAGAGGATAAATGTTATACAACTCGGGGAGGGGGTGGTCAAGGGACATAAGCAGCGATACAGTTGCAGATTTATGTGTCTGGAAACGCTCGGGAACCTGACCCTAGGTCAGGCCTGAATTTGATCCTGAGAATCAGGCCTAGAGGAGGGATGAGCAGGGAGAGAAGAGCCCCAGGACCCAGAACTGGAAGATGTAGACGAAGGACCATCAGAACAATGACTCACCAGGTTAGTAGGCACAATGCCAGTAAAAGAAGTGACAGTCACCTTTCTCTTTGTCTTCACAGGCCCTAAAGTGCTAAAGAATTGTGCTGTTCTGCCAGTACATGTACAAAAAGAGTTTCCGACATCCCCCCCTGCGACGTCCCTGAGCACATGGAGAAGATGACCCGTGGAATTGCTTCACCACCACACTCAAAATCCACGGTGATCCCTCCACTCGTTAAAACTAACCGAAGGAAAGAGTATTCATAAGACGTGCTCCTCTAAGCCTTTGTCTTTTGAAAAAAAAACTATTGTTTTAATATAAATTTTGTGTGTGATTTAAAAGGCAAAATGCATAGAAAATGGAGCAAAGCTGTGTTAAACCTGATTTGTAACTAAACAGACAATAGATTGGGTTGGCCAAAAAGTTTGGTAAGGTTTTTACCGTAAGATCTTACAGAAAAATCTGAACAAACTTTATGGCCAACACAATCAGTGAATGTCAGAAGCTGTAATTGTCTTTGTTTTTGTCTTTGTAATTAGCCTTTGTTTTGACTCTCCTCTGTTATTGTTAAAATGCAAAGGAATCTGAAAATATTTATACCAATGGCGTCCCTGGGGATAGAGCTATGTCAGTTAGTGGCATAAGGGCTTTGCAGTTTCTGATCTGTTAAAACATACACATTCCAGTCCAATGGCGTCCGTTTTTAGAGCCTGATTTGGTATGGATAATGAAGTAGAAAATTTATACTTGTATAATATGTAATTAGCAACTGGATTTCACTGGTCCAGGTAAAGCATTTCAAAGACATCTATTTTAGATCATAAATAGAAGTCTTACTTTGGGGAAAGCATTTTGTTTCTCACACCAAGGGTCTCGGTGTACTCTACTGTCTTCTCCATCGATGACTTGATGAGTCACAGGTTTGTTTGTACACAAGCATACTTGTGCACAAGTATAAATTTTTTACTTCCATTTTCCTCAGATGATAGAGATCCAGACCTGATGGGGTGGCCTTCTCACTTCCCGATCACCCAAGTCCTCCCTATTGGCTTCTTTGTTCTGGAATATGAGGACCTCAGCCCCGGAGGCCCAGTGATGCCAGGGGCTCAGGTGTTCCAGGGACTGAGCCGCAGTGGTCCCCAAACCCTGCGTGTGCTTGTGACAAACAAAACCTGTCGGCTTCCTAGCATTTACTTTCTGCTTCAGAGGAAGGAAATGGGAATGCTAATTTTTAAAAGACAACTGGATTTTGAGACTTTATCTTAAAATGGAAGCTGTTTCTGATTTTCACGAGATCCCACATATTTCAGTGGGGTCATGATTGACAATTCTGTATGGGCACCATCCAGCTCAGGACATTTCTTCCCGTAGGCCAACTGAATTCTTTCCCCTGCACAAAAAGGTTTTACGCTGAGCAGATGCTGTGTCACAGTTGCGGTTATACATTTCTGATAGCCTCTGAATTCATCAGGTCCATGAAACAGGAAAAAGTAGACTATCAGTCAGAAAGCCTGGCCTGTTCCCCTACCTTTTGCATTAATGGGTGGATGTAATTTGAAACAGTATGCCCTTGTGTCACTCAAGTCCAGCTAGTCCAATATCCCAGGTTCAATATTTGAACATCAGCTGATGGAGAAAATGGGCTTTGGAAATGCTTTATGAATCTCTTAAATACCCTTCCATTTCATCACTCAGATTTCTGAACAGGAGTTGGAAATAATGCTAATTTCCTCTTTCTTATTCTCTTTTTTTTTTCTTACTGTGAAAAATAATAGTCAACCCCAAGTCATACACTGGACCTGTCACCTGCTGGGACAGGGCTATGGGTTTCCTGGTCACATCTGTGTTGTGCTCAATGCAGTGTAGACATGTTTTAAAATAAAACAGATGATTGAGTGTAACAGTGAGTCAGATCTGTGATTGGGAATCTCCATCAAGGTTGGATCACCCCTGAGTACATCTCCAGATAAGATTACACGTTATATAAACATCTGCCTCTTGGCTTGATTGGGAGTGAATTATAAATGGTCATAGGAGGTACATCCATGGGGAAGAAATATAACTGGACCTTTTGCCCAGGGCTCTGGCAAAGTAGGAAAGTTAAGGTCAAGTGGAGGAATGGGAGGAAAAGTGGCACTTTGGGATTAGTTTTGCTCACTCTGGTCACAAATTGTTAACAAGGTTTTGCCTGGCTCCTGATTTCTCTGCCCTGGAGACTGGAGCCAGGAAAGGGAAGCAGTTATACCTTGCTCCTGCCAGCCTACCTGGGAACCTGACCTCAGGTGGGTAGGGCTTGACCACCTAAGAAAAGGTGGTAATAACCCTTGTGAAGTTTTTCTAACTGCCTATGGCCTGGGATGCAATCGCTGCAGAATTCCTGTTCCTGGGACATCTCACTGCTTCTTGACCCATAGCGCAAGCACTCTGCAGAGTCTAGAGACTGGAGCAGCCAGGCCCTCTGTCCCTCTGTCAGTCTACCTACTCCGCACCCCCACGCACAACGCCTCATATGGAACTAATGCCACACCTGTGTCTCTCCCCTCCAACCCTGTCTCTATTCATAAAGGCTGGATTTAGCATCATACCTTCCTCATAATACTCAGTTTTTGTTAAGGCAGAGTTGTTGAATTTGCCAGATGTCTGGAATCCTGAGTGCCTGTTTCTAAGTGGCGAAACTAACAGGAGAGGACTTGAAACTATGCATTTTCTAGCAGAAAACTAACCACATCCACCGAAGTCCCACAGACTCCCAGGCCATCCGCTATGTCAAGTGTCAATTTATACACGCCACCCGCAGGAGACTACTGGGACCAAACAGACTGCCAAGAGCACTGGGACTTTAAGGAAGCAACTCCATCCTCTCTTCTCTTAGAGATGCCTGGGGACCAAGCAGTGCTGAAGTTAACTGTGAGGTAGCAAAGCATCGTTTGGGCTTCCCTGTTGGCTCAGATTGTAAAGAATCTGCCTGCAATGCAGGATACCTGGGTTCGATCCCTGGGTCAGGAAGATCCCCTGGAGAAGGGAATGGCTACCCACTCCAGTATTCTTTCCTGGAGAATTCCACAGACAGAAGAGCCTGGCAGGCTATAGTCTATGGGGTTGCAAAGAGTCGGACATGACTTAGCAACTAACACACACACAAAGCATCGTCTTAACCCTTTTTTTTTTCTTTCAACCTGGGAGAACCAGGTTGAAACCAAAAACAAGACTTAGTTCTGCTTTAGTGAACAAAGAATGAGTAACTTAACCTCTTACTCTTTCCATCTTTAATTTATATTGATTTAGTATCCAGGGTTGCCCCTGACAAGTGCTTTGATGGGGCATAATGCATATTCTGACATAAAAGCTTTGCTGATCTGAAGTCCAGTGGAAGTAGAATTTCTCCGAAACAGAGCTGGATCTTAGCACATACAGTTGGAGCACACAGTTATCTACCTGTGAGCATCAGTGAACTTGGCGTTCCCTGAAAGCAAGCATTTCTCTTTGCTCTTCCTCAAAGCTTGAAGCTAGGTTAGATGTAAATAGACCTTGTAACATGATTACCACAATCAAGCTATCTTAACGTCTATCACCTCACATGTTACTTTTTCGTGTGCGTGGCGAGAACACTCACTGTCTTAGTAAATTCAAGAATACAGTGCAGTATTATTAACTATGGCTTTCCAGATGGCACAGTGGTAAAGAGTCCACCTGCCGATGCAGGAGACCCGAGAGACATGGATTCCATCCCTGAGTTAGGAAGATCTTCTGAAGTAGGAAATGGCAACCCACTCCAGTATTGCCTGGAGAATTTCATAGACAGGAAGGAGCCTGGCAAGCTACAGTCCATGATGTTAACTATAGTCACCATAATGCACATTTGATCTTGAGAATTTATTCATCTTGCATAACTGAAAGTTTGTATCCTTTGACCAGCATCTTCAATCAAAACATGTTGTACACCTTAAATTTATACAATTTTTACTTCTCAATTATACTTCAATAACATTGAGGGGAAAAGCCAGGTTAGGATGTATAGTGGATCCATGGGCTTTTAATTTAATAAACGCACAGGATGTAACCACAGTTCATGGGCAATATGCAGGATAAATGTAAAATCTCTTGGAGGAGAAGAATAAGGCTGCTGTAAGGAATGTGAGATTTTGGCCCATTGGCCCAGCACACATGATTCAGGCAAAATGCAAGCCTGGATTCACCAACGATTAATCCTCAGCACTTTTCACCCTGGGGGTCATATTATCAGACACAGGTGCAAAGCACCCAATGCTTTTTCTGCACCTAAGTGCTGCAGGCCACCACACAGAGTCCCATGCATCTTCCTGAAACCTTGTTCCTCCCATGTTCTTTCCTACCCCTTTCCCTCCTACCGCTTTTAATTTTCCACAGATGGCAGGGGATTGAGAAAACAGTCCAGGTTCGATGCACGGGGCTGGTGCACTGGGACGACCCAGAGGGAGGGTAGGGGAGGGAGGAGGGAGGAGGGTTCAGGATGGGGAACGCGGGTATACCTGTGGTGGATTCATTTCGATATTTGGCAAAACTAATACAATATTGTAAAGTTTAAAAATAAAATAAAATTTAAAAAAAAAACAAAAACAATCTCCTGCCAGTCAAAAGGGGAATGTTCCTGAAGGGATGGTGACCCTCCGGATGCTACCTGAGAGGTTGTCTCAAATAAGTGCTTGAATACAACCTAAACCACAACAGCGCCCTGTGGGTAAACTCAGGAAGGCAAAAGATGTTCCAAGTGAAGGGAAAGCTTGAGCCTTCCTTTTCTTTCCCTTCCCAGCCTTCCACAGAGCATCTGGGCATGAGACTGAGGCTGTGGATTGTACAGGGCTGGTTGGCAGGGGTTGTGGGGTGTGGATGTTTGCCCAGCAAGACCCAGGGACAAAGGACACTGAGGGGTTAACAGGGTGTTTGGGACTGCTGGAGAGATACACCCTCTTGGGACAGAAATAATCTGCTCATTCCTTCATTCAATAAACATATATTGTCAGACCCTGCTCTGGGTCCTGGGGATACATAGCGAGTAAAATCAACAAAATTCCCAACCTGCTGGACCTTTCACTCTAGCATGGGAGACTGACAGTTCTCAAAATAAACAGATAAACCATAGTGTGTATAGAAAATTAGGGGGAGGAAGAGGCGATGGAGAAAAGCAGCAGGGGAAGGGAAGAGGAAGAGCAGGGCAGAGGGACCACAGCGTTGCTTTGGTTACACAAGGAAGACCCCACTGGGGTTTGAGCAAAGCCGTAGAAGAGGCAAGAGAGGGATGCCAAGTGGGCATCCAAAGGAAAGCATTCCAGGCAAAAAGGAAACATCAATGGCCCAAGGTAGGAGCATGTTAGGGGGGTGGTGGGGAAGCAGAGAAGCTCAGAATGATAGAGCAGAATGACAGAGAGGAGAATGGTAGGTGATGAGCCCAGAGAGGTGGTGGGGCCCATCTAAACAGAAGCCATTGGAAGGTCCCGAGCAAAGGAGTGGCATAATCTGAATTATATTTCAAGACATTCTTATTTCTGGTTGGGAACTGGCCAGATAAAAAGCCAGTGTGATCATCTAAGCAAGACCTGATACTGTCTTACCAGCTTCCCTGGTGGTTCACTGGTTAAGAATCTGCCTTGCAGTGTGGGGGATGTAGGTTCTATCCTTGGTCAGGGAACTAAGATCCTACATGCTGCAGAGAAACTAAGCCCACGTGCCTTAACTAGAGAGCCCTGCACCACAAGGAAAGATAGCACATGACCCAGTGAAGTTCCCTCATGTCACAACTGAGACTTGAAACCAAATAAAATTTTTTTTTTTTAATGATGGTGGCTCAGACCCAGATGATAGCAGTGGAGGCATCTTGAGATGGTCTGATCTGGTTGTATTTTGAAGAAAGTCCGCAGGATTATCTGATGCACCAGACATGGGATATGAGAAAAACAGAGAACTCAAGACAACTCCAATGATTTTGACCTGAGCAATTGGAAAATGGAGCTGCCATCACTCACCAGGGAAGGCTGTGGATGCAAAAGGTTTGGGAGAGGCGAGCAGTTCTGTGTTGAACATGCAGAATTTGAGATATCTGTTAGAGATCCAAGTAAGGGTATCTCAAGCAGCCACCTGGCTGTATGAGTTTGGAGCTTAAGCCAGAGATCTGGCTGGGGACATAATTTGGGAGTCGTTAATACATGATGTCAGTGATACTGATGAGACCACCAATAGCATCAGTGGAAAAAGACAAGTTGAAGATCAGAGCATTCATGGACTCCAAGATTTAGAGGTCAGGGGTAGGCAGACGGGTTACCAGAGGAGTCTTCCATCATTGCCTGAATGACATACACCTCACGCGTGCCTATGTGTGTGCTGAGTCACTTGAGTTGTGTCTGACTCTATGACCCTGTGGACTGTAGCCTGCTAGGCTCCTCTGTCCATAGGATTCTCCAGGCAATAATACTGGAGTGGGTTGTCATGCCCTCCTCCAGGGGGATCTTCCCGACCCAGGGACTGAACCCATATCTCTTACATCTCCTTGCATTGGCAAGCGGGTTCTTTACCACTAGTGCCACCTGGGAAGCCCCGACATACACCTCAGGATTAGCTATTTCCCTTTGTTCTCATTTATACCATTGAACAACCTCTGATGAGTATATTCAGTTTTCCAAGCAGCTTAATGCTGGGATGGGGTGCTCTCGATAATGGACATAAATACACCCAACACTGAAAAAGAATCTCACTCATTGAAAATTACCAACCTGGCATGTGGGGTTATAAATCAGTTTTAATGAATCTGATTGGCATGACTTAAGCCCTAGGATCAGCTCCATTCTTATGCAATTAAGATTTCAGGATCATAAATCTGAGGACCAGATCGTTTGAGAATGATATCCACATCAAGTTACCAGTGCTATGAAGGCATCTAATTCTCTTTTTTTAAAAAATTAATTTTTATTGGCATAGAGTTGCTTTACACTGCTATGACAGTGTCTGCTATACAGAGAAGTGAATCAGCTATACCTATACATCTATCTCCTCTATTTTGGATCTCCTTTCCTTTAGGTCACACAGAGCACTGAATAGAGTTCCCTGAGCTAGTACAGTAAGTTCTCACTGTTATCTGTTTTAAACATGCATGTGTGCTTAGTCGTGTCCGACTCTGCAACTCCATGGACTGTAGCCCACCAGGCTCCTCTCTCCATGGGATTTCCCAGGCAAGAATCCTGGAGTGGGTTGCCATTTCCTACTCCAGGGGATATTCCCAACCCAGGGATCAAACTCGTGTCTCCTGCATTGGCAGGCAGATTCTTGTATACATCCAATCCCAATCTCCCAATTCGTTCCACCCAGGCATCCAACTCTCCTCCTTGCACAGCACTACTGTTGTAAGTCTTAACTGTAATGATGCCTCCATGACCTCCCACAATCTAGCTTCCACCCACCCCACTGACTTGCTCTGACCCAGCTTCCCCCATTTGTCAATGCCAGCAGCCTCTACTTGGTCTTGTCCTAGGCAACAAGCCCCAGCAGTCAGCCCTGTGGACCTCCTTCTTGCTTTTGGTTGGCCCACCATGTTACCAAGCCAGTTGCCCCTCTGGCCCCCTGCTTGCTGCTCCACTGGTTCTTTTCTTGTCTTTCTTTCATCCTCTTCCTCACAGGCATATCTAAGCCTCACTATTCGCTTCTCCCTTGGAAAGCTTATCTACTCTCACAGCTTCAGTGACCAGAAGCTCCAGGAGGGCAGGAGTCTGTTAGGTTCTCTGCTACGTCTTTTGGCCCCTGGAGCAGTGCCTCACATGTAGCAAGTGAACAATTCTGTCCCCCTTTACGTACACACCACCACCCTTCTCAAGATCCTTGAGTAGAACCTTATCATTATCACAAAGTTAAACATCTGCTTTCCATCTCTCCCTGCTCTTACCTGATCTGTATTCCATGAGTGGGACCTTCCCAAGGCATCTTTTTGCACATTTAACCACCACATTCTAAGATCTGTCCCAGTGGCTTCCCACAAAATAACCTGAGATTCAGAGCTTCTACACTTTTTCAGGGGGCCACTATCACATTTGTACAGCCACTTTTGTGGAGTAGAAAGAGCTTGAATTTAGACAGATTCTGGTGGCTTTGGTTTCAGGCTCTCCCATTTCCACCGTGGAGGAAATGCATTAACACTTGTATGTGTCTAGGCTCTTTTGATTACAAGGACCAGAGACTCACCCAGGTGTCTTCATGCATGGCTTCATATTCTATGGCTACTTGTGGAAACAAGGGTGAAAAACCCAATGGGAACCCCCAAGCAGTAGCAAAGCTCAACCACAAGGAAGTAAGAGTGTTCTCAACAGTGCTGGGTTCTGAATTATCTGGACACTTCCATCACTGCACTGGACAGTTTTCATTTGTCGCTCTGAGTCTATTCTCCTTCTTTCCTCACCTGGCTCTGTGACCAGGCAGGCAGACCTGAATGGACCAGTTCTCTTGCTTTCCAGGTTCTGGTTGGCTTTGGCTAGTAGGAGGCACTGACAGGTGATTTGGGAAGAAAATCACCCCCCAAAAAGACCCAGGTTGGTGTATTTATTCCTCCAGCCCCTTCCTTGTCAGGTCAACATGTTACTGGTAGTTGTGTTTCTTTACCAAAAGCCACAGCTCCTGGGACTTGCCTGGTGGTCCGCTGGTTAAGACTCCATGCTCTTCAATGCAGGGGACAGAGGTTCAATCCCTGGTTGGAGAATCAAGATCCCATATGCCACATGGCATGGCCAAAAATTAAATAAATGAATAAAATTTAAAGCCACAGCTCCTATTGAATAAAGCTATAGGTCTGGCCAGGTTCCAGTAACAAATTCCTCCTCTTGCCTAATTAGGACTGTGGGACCCCCATGGTTGTTAATCCTAGGAGCCTCCTCGTTCCTTGTTGGTTTCCTTAACTCTGTGTCACCGTTGGTAAATTGTCCCTTTGTCCAGCTCTTCTCCATCCTTCTTTTGAGGGCACCGTATGTTTCCAGCTGGGACCTTGACTTGTCCAACCACATGAGAGTTGGTCAGTGTACAAATACGAGGGCGATTTAACCCCTCATTTTCCCTGTCACTACCAACCAACAAACCAATTCTGTCTTCTGGGCATCTATTCTATGCTTCCTGGCTTCTGCTTGTTTACAACTTGCACTGACTCACAACTCACGTAACACATGGTCCAGTGGTGTCCCCTTAAACACACCTGCCTCCCCCTACTTTGGCATCCTGTCTCCGTGTGTTCTCTCAGCTTTGATTCCTGCCACTAATGGTCTGATTCACTCTCTATTTCCAAGACCTATAATGTCCAAGGAAATCTGCACAGCCTGGCTATTCACCATTATCTTGGTTGGTCAGAACTTCCCGTGCCAGGTCACAGGTGGGTTACAGACCACTGTAGGTCCTCCATCTCCTAGTCATTGCCTCTTCCTTGTTGGCAGAAGTTGGTTCTGGAAGAAAGAGCATGAGAAAACCGTATGTTTCAGAGCTTTACTGTTTTTTATGTAAAAATAATACTTATATCCTAGAGTTGTTATCAGCCTTAAAGGAAATAATAAATGTTTAGTGCCTGTCTGAAAACACAGCTACTGCTCAATCATGAGCAGCAGTTATTCCAAAGATCACTTCTTACTTCTATTACCATAGCCTCATTTACTCTCACAACATCCCTGTGAAGTAGGCAAGACAGAGATTATCCCCATTTTACAGATGACAAAACTGAGGCTCAAACAGTTGCCTAAAATTATAGAGTTACAAAATGCCTGAATCATCAGCAGTGAGCAGGTGTCTCTGGCCCTCCACTGTTTAAAGTAAAAGTGAAAGTCACTCCATCATGTCTAATTCTTTGCAACCCCATGGACTATACAGTTCGTGGAATTCTTCAGGCCGAGATACTGGAGTGGGTAGCCTTTCTCTTCTCCAGGGGATCTTCCCAATCCAGGAATCAAACCAGGGTCTCTTGTATTGCAGGCAGATTCTGAGCTATCAAGGACCACATTTTAAAATCAATGCCTCTCTATCAGCTCAACAGTAGTATATTTTGAAAACACAGTTTCTTCAGCCAGTGGAAAATACAGAACTTATTTTGTTTTAATTTGGAAATATTTTAAACATACAGAAAAATACAGAGATATACACATTTCCCATTGAAATGCACCCAATTCAGGAGAATGGTCCTTCTGGGAAGAGAAGAAGGAAGAAACTGATGTCATGAGGATACTTGACAAATTTTTATTTCTAAAAAAAAAATTATGTAATAAATATGAGAAAATGCTAGGGTTTGCTGAAGCTGAGTGGTAGGTATATGGGACTTTGTTATTACTCTCTGTATTTTTAGCAAACCTTAGCATTTTCTCAATGAATTAATTTGGGGGATATTTAAATATACAGACTTGACTAAGAATTACTTGGCATCTTTCTTATGAATGTGATACTCATAGAAAGAAGGTCTAAATTAATTGGATTTAGTGGCCAATAACTTTACAATAATTCTTTGTCTCTACCCATCCATTTTCCTTCAAATGACTGTCTGATTTTTTTCCTATATGAAAATATTGGAAGGAAATACATTTATTATTTTCAAAATGATAGAAATATTTCAGCTACATTTCATGAAAACATTTTTAGAGCTAGTTAATTACTTCTAATAAAAATACAACAGTGAGATTCAGAGTCAGCATTTTTTCTAAGTACAAAGTGATATATCAGATGTTGGAAGATATTTTCTAACTTGCAGAAGAAAAATAATTTAAAAACATGAAGTTGGCTCCTGAGAAAAATCCTTCTGGTGATCCACAGTCCGAAATATTTATGAAGCAAATGTTAAAAATGAAAAGATTCCATAATAGACATTTTCTCTGAAATGAAAAAGAACTGCTATGCACACAAAAATTAAATCCAACATTTCCCTCTTTTAAAGAAAAAGTAAGGAGTTGTTGATGTTGATTGAGAATTTCTCCACATATCATTTTATGAGTACCATTTTCAGAAAGTTGAGGCTTTCTTGGCTGTCCAACGGTTACGACTTTGCCTTCCAGTGCAGGGGATGCAGCTTTGGCCCCCACATACCTCAGGGCCAGAAAATCAAAACATGAACAGAAGCAATATTGTAACAAATTCAATAAAAACTTTTAAAATGGTCCACATTACAAAAAAAAAATCTTAAAAAAAGAAGGTAAGGCTCCAGCCTCACCTGTAGTGATTCAACTGTGGCCCCAAAAGATATGCCCAAGCCCTGGGCTTCAGTCCCTGTGCAGGGGACCTCACTTCGAAAAAGGGTCTTTGCAGACATAATTAACTTAAAGCTCTATCTCAAGATGAGATCTTCCTGATTAACTGCATGGGCCTTAAATCCAGTAACAAGTGTTCTTAGAAGAAGAGGAAAACCCAGACAGAAGCGGTAAAGCATAAGGGAGGCCATAGGAAGATGGAGGCAGAGGTCAGAGTGATGCAGCCACCAGCCTGGCAACACCAGGGACCTGTAGAAGTAGGAGGAGGCTGGAAATCTCCCCTCGAGCCTCCAGAGTGAGATTCACCTGCAGACTCCTTCATTTGAGACTTGTGGCCTCTGAAACTGTGAGGAAAAAAATATCTGTTGTTTTAAGCCACCCAGTTTGTGGTCATTTGTTACAGCTGCCCTAGGAAATATAAAACATCCCCCTACCATCCCCGCCGAGTAACCCATCTGCAAGGGCAGCTCCCCTCTGCCCATCCAGCCCATCCCAGATGGAAAGTGACACACATCTCTTCCACTCTGACCTTGAGCCATTCCCTTGATTCTAACAAACAATGGTTTGGCAGCCACTACACTTCCTCTGGGACAGACAGATGTTACTAAACCTCCCCATACTGTCATTCCAACTTTGCACTCAGATTGGAAGAATCCATGGTGAAAGAAATGTGACCTAAAACAATAGGCAAAGTCAACCCCTGCAGGATGAGTGGAACACAAAGGCGAGTCCAGCCATACTCACCTCACCACCCTTTGTGGTGACTAACCCAGAAAGGCTTCAATGACAATAAAACCCCAAAGTCCACTGAGTGAGCATTCAACAGATATTCACCCAGCACCTTTTATGAGTCAGGCACTGCCATCGGTGCTAACAAGGAGATGGAATTATTCTAATGACTCATCAAATGTGCCAATAATAATAATCCTTTGGGTCTGGTGGCTAAAGGAGAAACTGTTTGGGGTCTGAGAGGCTCTCTGCAGTCATAGACCTCCAACTTAAAATGGCAATGGTTTTCGCAGGTTGTTGTCAAACAGTGGTCACATGGCTACACAACACCAGAGATGGTTGTGACAAAATTAAGAACTTCTCTGTGCCACTTACCTCCCTCCTCTTTACCTACTCCTCCCCCCACCCCAGGCTCCTAGTCTTGCCTCCATTTCCATAGGTCTGCAGGCACCCCACTCCAGTACTCTTGCCTGGAAAATCCCATGGACAGAGGAGCCTGGTAGGCTGCACGCAGTCCATGGGGTCGCTAAGTCGAAGGCTGAGTGACTTTACTTTCAATTTTCACTTTCATACATTGGAGAAGGAAATGGCAACCCACTCCAGTATTCTTGCCTGGAGAATCCCAGGGAAGGTAGAGCCTGATGGGCTGTCGTCTTTGGGGTCGCACAGAGTCGGACACGACTGAAGCGACTTAGCAGCAGTAGCAGCAGCAGTCCTCAGTCGACTACTAACAGATCCACCTAAAAGGAAAAAAATAGAGTAGAAAGAACCATCTTCAAGGTCAAGGATGGGAAAATCTGGGACTTCCCCGGCTGTCCAAAGGTTAAGACTTCGCCTTCCAATGCATGGGATTCAGGTTTGATCCCTGGTCAGGGAGCTGAGATCCCACATCCCTTGTGGCCAAAAAAACAACAAACATAAAACAGAAACAATATTGTAACAAATTCATAAAGACTTTAAAGGTGGTCCACATAAAAAAAAAAATCTTAAAAAAAAGAAAGGATGGAAAAATCAGATTTGCAGTTTACTCTGTAAAAATTAAAATAACACAGTCCACCCCAGCTTATAACACTGCATCTGAGGAAAATAGTATGTGTGGAAGTGTTTTATAAATTATAAAGCAATATAAAACAGCCAAACGTGTTGTTATTTATTAGGCAACCCTCGCAACCAAGCACATGATAGAGACATGTATCACTGTTGCCCTTTCTTAGGGCTTCTCTGGTGGCTCAGACAGTAAAGAATCGGCCTGCAATGCGGAAGACCTGGCTTCAATCCCTGGGTCAGGAAGATCCCCTGGAGAAGGGAATGGCTACCTACTCCCGTATTCTTGCCTGGAGAATTCCATAGACAGAGGAGCCTCAGGGCTGCAGTCCATGATGTAGCAGAGTTGGACATGATTGAGCAACTAACACTTTATTTTAGGTGGGGAAGCCAAAAGTTGGAATGATTGAAATTACCCAAGGCCATGCCATAGCGGTGAAGAAGCTGCAGCCCCACATCCATGGCTTTTTCACTATAGGGCTCCAGTATAAGGTATTATATCTATAGAAGCTCACTCAGATGAATATTTATGTCTCATCTAGACAAATAAATTGTTTTCAAAATCTAGGAATATCGAAGGAGTAACACTGATGGTGGAAACTTAGGCACTGGGACAGGGAGTAAGATGTGGAGCCCCATACCAAGGTCATAGTGTGGAGCCTTGTACCAAGGTCACAGGACAAAATTTCTGAAATTAACGCAGCCCCATAGCAACTGTTGCCATGAGCCTCCTGATCTAAACTGGCCAGTTCCCTGACCCCATGTTAGGTAAAATACCGACACTATTCACTACCCTATAGCATCCTAACCAATCACCTAATGCCACTCTTCTGGTAGGAATTTTCTCTCTTGTGAGGCTATAAATTGGCTACTAGCCTGTGAAAGGGGTCTACTCTCCCTTGAGCCAGCCCACTCTTCTAATAGAGTCTTACGCGCTAATAAACTCTATTCTCTTCTCATTCCACTTCATGTCTGGAAAATTTTTTCTAACCCACACAGGGACCACGACATGAAAGATCTTCTGAATGGAGACCCTGCTAGGCTACCTGAAGTCATGCCATGGAAGCCACCACCTGCTTCCTGCACACTCCTCCATGTTTATGTCACAGACCTGGGATCTGGCTTCATAAAATCTTACTCTTTGGTGTAACCCAACTCATGGGACACCTTTCCTGCTGAGGGAGGTCAAATCATTGCTACTGTGAGTTCTGCAGCCATGAAGCCATGGCAGGAGCACATTCTGCACTCACACCCCACCCAGAGGGCCACCCAGAACTCAGGTGTGAGGCAAGTGGAGCTCTGGATGCCTTTGACATGACCCCATCCTCCAAGTAGTTCAGGTGGTGAAGAATCCACCTGCAATGCTGGAGACCTGGGCTCAATCCCTGTGTCAGGAAGATACCCAGCAGAAGGGAACGCCAACCCACCCCAGTATTCTTACCTGTAGAATTCCATGGACAGAGGAGCCTCAGTTCAGTTCAGTTCATTCGCTCAGTCATGTCCAACTCTTTGCGACCCCATGAATCGCAGCACACCAGGCCTCCCTGTCCATCATCAACTCCTGGAGTTCACCCAGACTCACGTCCATCAAGTCAGTGATGCCATCCAGCCATCTCATTCTCTGTCATCCCCTTCTCCTCCTGCCCCTAATCCCTCCCAGCATCAGACTCTTTTCCAATGAGTCAACTCTTCGCATGAGGTGGCCAAAGTACTGGAATTTCAGCTTTAGCATCATTCCTTCCAAAGAAATCCCAGGGCTGATCTCCTTCTGAATGGACTGGTTGGATCTCCTTGCAGTCCAAGGGACTCTCAAGAGTCTTCTCCAACACCACAGTTCAAAATCATCAATTCTTCGGCGCTCAGCCTTCTTCGCAGTCCAACTCTCACATCCATACATGACCACAGGGAAAACCATAGCCTTGACTAGACGAACTTTTGTTGGCAAGGTAATGTCTCTGCTTTTGAATATGCTATCTAAGTTGGTCATAACTTTTCTTCCAAGGAGTAAGCGTCTTTTAATTTCATGGCTGCAGTCACCATCTGCAGTGATCTTGGAGCCCCAAAAAATAAAGTCTGACACTGTTTCCACTGTTTTCCCATCTACCTGCCATGAAGTGATGGGACCAGATGCCATGATCTTCGTTTTCTGAATGTTGAGCTTTAAGCCAACTTTTTCACTCTCCACTTTCACTTTCATCAAGAGGCTTTTGAGTTCCTCTCCACTTTCTGCCATAAGGGTGGTGTTATCTGCATATCTGAGGTTACTGATATTTCTCCCGGCAATGTTGATTCCAGCTTGTGTTTCTTCCAGCCCAGCGCTTCTCATGATGTACTCTGCATAGAAGTTAAATAAACTTACAGTTAAATAAACTTACAGTTAAATAAATATACAGCCTTGACGAATCCTTTTCCTATTTGGAACCAGTCTGTTGTTCCATGTCCAGTTCTAACTGTTGCTTCCTGACCTGCATATAGGTTTCTCAAGAGGCAGGTCGGGTGGTCTGGTATTCCCATCTCTTGAAGAATTTTCCACAGTTTATTGTGATCCACACAGTCAAAGGCTTTGGCATAGTCAAGAAAGCAGAAATAGATATTTTTCTGGAACTCTCTTGCTTTTTCCATGATCCAGCGGATGTTGGCAATTTGATCTCTGGTTCCTCTGCCTTTTCTAAAACCAGCTTGAACATCAGGAAGTTCACGGTTCACGTATTGCTGAAGCCTGGCTTGGAGAATTTTGAGCATTACTTTACTAGCGTGTGAGATGAGTGCAATTGTGTGTTAGTTTGAGCATTCTTTGGCATTGCCTTTCTTTGGGATTGGAATGAAAACTGACCTTTTCCAGTCCTGTGGCCACTGCTGAGTTTTCCAAATTTGCTGGCATATTGAGTGCAGCACTTTCACAGCATCATCTTTCAGGATGTGAAATACTCAACTGGAATTCCATCACCTCCACTAGCTTTGTTAGTAGTGATGCTTTCTAAGGCCCACTTGACTTCACATTCCAGGATGTCTGGCTCTAGGTCAGTGATCACACCATCGTGATTATCTGGGTCATGAAGATCTTTTTTGTACAGTTCTTCTGTGTATTCTTGCCACCTCTTCTTAATATCTTCTGCTTCTGTTAGGTCCATATCATTTCTGTCCTTTATCAAGCCCATCTTTGCATGAAATGTCCCCTTGGTATCTCTAATTTCCTTGAAGAGATCTCTAGTCTTTCCCATTCTGTTGTTTTCCTCTATTTCTTTGCATTGATCGCTGAAGAAGGCTTTCTTATCTCTTCTTGCTATTCTTTGGAACTCTGCATTCAGATGCTTATATCCTTCCTTTTCTCCTTTGCTTTTCACTTCTCTTCTTTTCACAGCTATTTGTAAGGCCTCCTCAGACAGCCGTTTTGCTTTTTTGCATTTCTTGTCCACGGGGATGGTCTTGATCCCTGTCTCCTGTACAATGTCACGAACCTCATTCCACAGTTCGTCAGGCACTCTATCTATCAGATCTAGGCCCTTAAATCTATTTCTCACTTCCACCGTATAATCATAAGGGATTTGATTTAGGTCGTATCTGAATGGTCTAGTGGTTTGCCCTACTTTCTTCAATTTCAGTCTGAATTTGGCAATAAGGAGTTCATGGTCTGAGCCACAGTCAGCTCCTGGTCTTGTTTTTGCTGACTGTATAGAGCTTGTCCATCTTTGGCTGCAAAGAATATAATCAATCTGATTTCGGTGTTGACCATCTGGTGATGTCCATGTATAAAGTCTTCTCTTGTGTTGTTGAAAGAGGGTGTTTGTTATGACCAGTGCATTTTCTTGGCAAAACTCTATTAGTCTTTGCCCTGCTTCATTCCGTATTCCAAGGCCAAATTTGCCTGTTACTCCAGGTGTTTCTTGACTTCCTACTTTTGCATTCCAGTCCCCTATAATGAAAAGGACATCTTTTTTGGGTGTTGGTCTAAAAGGTCTTGTGGGTCTTAATAGAACAATTCAACTTCAGCTTCTTCAGCGTTACTGGTTGGGGCATAGACTTGGATTACTGTGATATTGAATGGTTTGCCTTGGAAACGAACAGAGATCATTCTGTCATTTTTGAGATTGCATCCAATACTGCATTTCAGACTCTTTTGTTGACCATGATGGCTACTCCATTTCTTCTGAGGGATTCCTGCCCACAGTAGTAGATACAATGGTCATCTGAGTTAAATTCACCCATTCCAGTCCATTTCAGTTTGCTGATTCCTAGAATGTCGACGTTCACTCTTGCCATCTCTTGTTTGACCACTTCCAGTTTTCCTTGATTCATGGACCTGACATTCCAGGTTCCTATGCAATATTACTCTTCACAGCATCGGACCTTGCTTCTGTCACCAGTCACATCCACAGCTGGGTATTCTTTTTGCTTTGACTCCATCCCTTCATTCTTTCTGGAGTTGTTTCTCCACTGATCTCCAGTAGCATATTGGGCACCTACTGACCTGGGGAGTTCCTCTTTCAGTATCTTATGATTTTGCCTTTTCATACTGTTCATGGGGTTCCCAAGGCAAGAATACTGAAGTGGTTTGCCATTCTCTTCTCCAGTGGACCACATTCTGTTAGATCTCTCGACCATGACCCGCCCGTCTTGGGTTGCCCCATGGGCATGGCTTAGTTTCATTGAGTTAGACAAGACTGTGGTCCTAGTGTGATTAGACTGACTAGTTTTCTGTGAGTGTGGTTTCAGTGTGTCTGCCCCTGATGCCCTCTTGCAACACAACGGTCTTACTAGGTTTCTCTTACCTTGGGCGTGGGGTATCTCTTCATGGCTGCTCCAGCAAAGCGCAGCCGCTGCTCCTTACCTTGGAAGAGGGGTATCTCCTCACCGCTGCCCTTCCTGACCTTCACTGTGGGATAGCTCCTCTAGGCCCTCCTGTGCCCATGCAGCCACGGCTCCTTGGACGCCTGGTGGCTATAATCCATGGGGTTGCAAAGAGTCAGACACAACAGAGAGACTAATAACATCCTCCAGGGAAGGACCTGATCGAGGAGGTGGGGGATAGGAGTGGGAGAGGGGAAAGGTAGAGAAGAAGGTTCTGGGAAGGAAATCTCACTTTCCTAGGTTTGGGCTCAAATTCCACACTGCAAAGCCCCATGTCCCAAATTACAATTCTCATACTTCCCACTCCAAGAGGCATGCCTGGAGCAAAATGCAAACTAATCAAGCTTCTCCATTGCCCCTGGCTGTACTAACACGGGGTCAAGGCTAGGTGTTCCAGAGAGACTAGAGCCATTGAAAGTTTCATGTCCCAACTCCAGGGCTTAAGATCTGATTTGGAGAAGCAATTAAAGGGTAAAGCAGTACTGGTTTGATAGTGTGGTCAAAACTTTTTGATCCGTAGTAGTAAAAAATGTGAGTGCTCACTCCCAGTGTAGTATTAGATTCATTCACATGAAAACTGTCATTTTTGTAGGATAAAAAAAAAAGTTCAATACCTTTGTGTAACCCAATATATGTTTATAAATTCCATACATTGGGTTGGCCAAAAAAGTTCGTTCTGGTTTTTTTATAAAATGTTAAAAACCTGAATAAAACCTTTTGGCCAACCATGGACCTCCACCAGATTTCATAACGAACATTAGAAAGGATTCACTTCTTTCTTTTTTTGAAGAGACAGATTGAATAAAAAGAAGAGTTCTCAAACCTTCCTTTTGTATCCCAAACGATCTTGGTATGCCCTTAACCTTCCACCCCTGACTCACTAGATCACTGCTGCAGACAGAGAAGTCTCACCCCAATCCCCAGAGGGGCCTCCAAATGTGATCATTTTAGCATGACATGCAAACTTTTAACCATCCTGCTGTCCCTCTCCCCTGGGGCCCCATGTGCAAACCGTCTACAGGGAGAAAGTTCTAGGCCCTCAGGTCAGACCACCTCAGTGACCCAAGGCCTGAAAATAGTTACCAGCTAACCCCAGCCTAGCCTGGGTCACCATCTCAGGGGGGTGGTGGGGGGTATGAAAGGCAGCCACGGTGAGCAACTGGGTGGAGGACACGAAACCCAGGGGGTCACCAGAAGAGCAACACAGGCCTGAGTTACAGCCTGTTCAGCCCTCCAGCCGTGGTCTGAGTCCACTCAGTAAACAAGCCAGCATCGCACCAGCTCTGGGCCTCTTTGTCTGCATCTGTAGATTTAGGCATCAGACCAAACCCACAGGCTCCTGCTAGTAACAAACAGTTGGGTGAACATACAAATATCTCCATTCAACTCGTTTCTTGTTAATTTCTCTGAGTTGAGGAGCACAACACTTAAAACCCCTGTGCAAATCAATTCTGAGCCCATTTTAACAGGCTAGGCCCTTTGTATTTTCACATAGTTTCAGGTATAATATCTAGCATCCAGGGGGTTCATACCCATCACTTCTGGTCTGGAGGATCTTGGACCTGGTAACTGAATGTCCTGGACATGAAATAGGAAGGAGCATGGGGGAGAGGAGCTGGTGATTGTTATTTAATCTGGGAGGGGGCTGGTCAGCGGTGTTCAGCAAAAAGGTAACACATTTAGAATCAACCCCTGTGATTCTTAAATTCAGAGAATCTTATCCTCTTCTGGATGGCTCCATCAGACATCTTGAGAGAGGCCATGGAAATCAAAGATCTTCTGGAAAGAAGGCCCCAACATCCTTTGAGACTTCCAGGATCTCTTTACGGTAATCAGAGGGAAGCCCTGCAGCCACTGCACGGGCCTAGGCTTCAAATTAGAAATAACATCTGAATATCACTTCAGGCAGAAGTCCCCATACAAACAGCTTGTTTCATATTCATGATGAATCCTAAAAGGAGAGGCTTCCCTGGTGGCTCAGATGGTAAAAACAAAAAGATACACACAGTCCAGTGTTGACTTATATATAGAAGAAATTCAGTAAAAGCCAATGATTACAGGAAAGAATAGACTCTTTGATGGCTTCAAGAAAGACTCAAAATTATGTTCAAAACATTATACACATATGGCAGAATCTGTTTTAAATAGAAATAGGAGAAAACACAAATTTGCATCCAAATACCATAGTCCAGGGAAGCATCTCAAAATCTCTTTTGATGGCACCTAATATATTCTGACACATCATTGAAGCTTAAAATTTATTCTCTGGGGTCTCTGGCTAATAGTTTTACACCAGAATTATAGTGCCTCCTTATTTAAGCAGAAGACCAAAGTCTTGACCTGAACCCTGAAAGTCAGGACATGCATTGCAGATCCCTCCAGAGGATGCAATTTTGTGTGAAGAGACAAGCTCAGGGTACCTATTTTATTTAAAATAAAACAAATGATGCTCAATTTTCAGAGATTATATTCAATCCATCATCAATCACCATTTATCCTGAAAAGCCACAATTGCACTTAAGTAATTTTTCAATGGAAGAAATGGAATCTGAATTTTATAAGTACTTGGATCATAGCTGACAAACTAACTTTGAAATACCCTTCATTTTAAGAAAAGGGAACCCTCCTATACTGTTGGTAAGAAGGTAAAAGGGTGTAGCCACTGTGGAACATAGTATGGAAGTTCCTCAAAAAACTAAAAATAGAGTCTCCATATAATCCAGCAATCCCACTCCTAAGTATATATCTGGGCAAAATTCCAGTTCAAAAAGATACATGCACCCTGGTGTTCATAGAAGCACTATTCACAATAGTCACGACATGGATACAACCTGAACGTTCGTCAACAGATGACTGGATAAAGAAGATGCAGTATATGTACACAGTGAAATGTTAGCCATAAAAAATAATGAAATAATGCCATTTGTAGCAACACGGATGGACCTAGAGATTATCACACTAAGTGAAGTAAGTCAGAAAGAGAAAGGCAAATACTATATGAAACCACTTGCATATGGAACCTAAGACACAAATCAACCTATCTATGAAGCAGAAACAAACTCACAGATATAGAGAACAGACTTACAGTTGCAAAGGGGTAGGGTGAGTGGTGGAGGAATGGAGAGGGAGTCTGGGGTTATCAGATGCAAATTATTTATATAGAATGAATGGACAACAAGGTCTTACTGTATAGCACAGGGAAATATATTCTTACTTTGTGATAAACTAGAATGGAAAAGAATATAAAAAAGAATGTATATAACTGAATCATTGTGTTGTATAGCAGAAATTAACACAATATTGTAAATGAACTATACTTCAAATAAATAAATAAAATAGCCTCTATTTTAAAGTGGTCTGACTGTAGACAACTGGTTTGTAGCACACGTCATACTTGGTTCTCCATACAGTTTCAACAGCACCCAAGCCGGTCTATAGTAGAGGCTTTCTACTCCAACAAGATCAGTCCTCAATCATGACCTTGGATGTCACAGCAATATCAAATTGCCATAAAAGTTTCTTAGTATTTACTTTCAATTTCTGGACTTTTTGTCATGAACCAGTAACAGTTTTTAGACTACCAATTAGTCTACCAATGAATCAAGTACAACCCCCAATCCTCTTTTTTTTTTAACACATGACTTCATCCAATCATTCATTTACTCAGCAAATAGCAGCTGAGCATCACGCATGTACCAGACATCAGGGCTAGAGGAGTGAATGCTTCAGAGAAGGTCCCTCCCCAGACAAACAAACATGCAATATAAATTCAGATTGTGACAACTGGTACTCAGAAACACAAAGCAGAGAAAGGGATGGAGAGAGGAGGACGGTAAGGATGCTATTCTGAGACACTCTGAGTAGGTGGAAATGGTGAACATCTGAGTCAAGAAATGAACAAAATATGGGAGGGGGCTGTGTATGGTCCTGGGAGAATTTTGGTATTTGGAGGAAAAGAGAAAAAGGCCAGTGTGCCTGGTGGAGAGACTCAAAGAGAGAGGAGTTAGGAAATGAGGATGCATGGGACTTCCCTGGTGGCCCAGGGGTTAAGACTTTGCCTTCTAATGAAGAGCATGAAGGGTGAGCTCCTTGTTAGGGGACTGAAGTCCCACATGCCTTGAGGCCAAAAAATCAGAACATACACAACAGAAGCTATACTGTAACAAAGCCAATAAAGACTTTAAAAATGATCCACATCAAAAAAAAAATCTTAGAAAAAAAGAAAATTAGAATGCAGAAGTGAGGGGTGGCTAGATCACATAAGGCCTTTAGATAAGAAGTCTGGTTAAGACTTTAGATTTTATTCTGTGTTATGAGGAGCTGTTAGAAGGTTTGGGGCAAGAGAGTAAGTTTGATGTGCAAAAAAAAAGGTTGGATCCAGTTAAAGTGAATAAATTTATAGGAATGACACCCAAGGATCCACATCTTATGACATTCACAGCCTGTGTAGACCTCTCCAACTTAAAATAGGCCTGACCTTTGTAACTAATAGAATATTGCAGAAATGGAAGAGTGTGACTTCAGAGGTCAGTTCATAACAGGCCATGCAACTTCTTTCTTGCTTTTACTCTTGGGAAAAGACTGAAAGTCAGCTGCCATGTTGTGGAGATGCTCAGATGACCCTCCGAAGAAGTCCAGGCCCAGGGACTGAGCCCTCATTTCCTGCATTGGTTGGTGGATTTTTCACCACCAAGCCACTGGGGAAGACCATGGAAAAATCCACATGATGGATAATTGAGTCCTCCTAACAACCAGCCCTGACCAGTCAGCCACGTGAGTGAGCCGTCTTAGAAATGGATGGTTCAGCACCAACCACCACTGCCCCTCACCACAGCCCAGCCGACATCCTGACTGTAACCTCTTGAGAGATTCTAAGCCAGAACCTCCCCACTAAGCAGCTCCCAAGTCTCCAGGCCATGGAAACTATGAGATAACATGAGGTCTTTTAAGATGCTGACCTTTGAAGTAACTTGTTATGCAGTAACAGATAACTGATACAGGGAGTACTTTTGGAATCTTGGAGACCATCTTATGCAACATAGAGGGTAAGGGGATTCTGAGAGAAAAGCTGACTGGTACACCAAGGTGAATAGCACTTTGAAAGGGTGCCAGCCCCAACCTATATCAGTGAGAATTCTAGAAAGCAAGATGAAAGTTGCATCAGGGAGATGGAAGAGAATGCAGAGGTTGGCTATCACACGGAATACTTGGGAAAGCTCAGGGAAGGTCCATTTTCCACTTAAAGCGATCTCTAAAAAGAGAATAACCAATCCTGGTTGGACATAAGGCTGGAGAACTGTGAGTAGACCACTATTCATTCAAACAATATTTGCTGAGAACCAAGAATGTGGACAATATCATATGCTAACAAATATATGTAGAATCTAGAAAAATGGTATGGTGAACCTATTTTCAGGGCATGAATATAGATACAGATGTAGAGAACGGACCTGTGGTCACAGCGGAGGAAGGAGAAGGTGGGATGAACTGAGACAGTAGCAATGACATATATGTGCTACCATGTATAAAGTGGATAGCTAGTGGGATGTGGCTGTATAGCACAGGGAGCTCAGCTTAGTGCTCTGTGATGACCTAGAGGGGTGGGAAGAGGGTGGGAGGGAGGCTCAAGGGGGAGGGGGCATATGTTTACATATAGCTGATCCATGTTGTTGTACAGAAGAAACCAAAACAACATTGCAAAGCAATTATCCTCCAATTAAATTTTTTTTAAATGTTTATGGAACAATAAAAACTTTTTTCTTTATGCTCAAAGAACAACAACAAAAAAAAAACAAGAACATGATAAGTGTCAGAAATGGAATAGGACACATCCCATTTGGATGGATGTTTCTGTCATGGGGGTCGGAGACACCAACAGTGATCAAATAATCCCACCAGCAACTAGGAGGTGCAGGTGGGCAAGTACATTGAAGGAGAAAAGGATATAAAAATATATGGCAGGGACATGAAAACTAGTTTGAGAAAGTTTTCCTGAAACTGAAATGTTTGAGTTGGATCTAAAGGAGATCTTCCTGAAAGGCTTCCTGAAAAAGTAATGTTTGAGCTGGATCTGAAGGACTAGGAGGATTAAGGGGCATTGACAGGGGGGAGGAACATTCCAGCAGAGGGAGCAGCATGGAGGAAGCCCAGAGGCCAAAAGGACAAAAAGGCCTTTGAGGAACCAAAGGCCAGTATGGTTGGATGCAGAGAGCAGAGGGAGTGAAACCAGAGAAGGCCAGGCAGTGGGCAGGGCCAGGCCAGGCCCAGCCTCACAGCATGTTAAGGATTCAGGTTCTTTCTTTTTAATATTTAAGATTTTTAAAAATTTATTTATTTTTTAACTGAAGGATAATTGCTTTGCAGAATTTTTGTTGTTTTCTGTCAAACCTCAACATGAAGGATTCAGTTTCTTAACCTAGTAGCAATAGGAGATGGAGAAGGCAATGGCACCCCACTCCAGTACTCTTGCCTGGAAAATCCCATGGATGGAGGAGCCTGGTAGGCTGCAGCCCATGGGGTTGCGAAGAGTCAGACATGACTGAGCGACTTCACTTTCACTTTTCACTTTCATGCACTGGAGAAGGAAATGGCAACCTATTCCAGTGTTCTTGCCTGGAGAATCCCATTGACGGGAGAGCCTGGTGGGCTGCTGTCTATGGGGTCGCACAGAGTCAGACATGACTGAAGTGACTTAGCAGCAGCAGCAGCAGCAGCAATAGGAGACCAGAGAGTCCTGGTTCTGCCATTGGTTCCCACTAAGATCAACTGATGTTATATTGACTCTCCAATTCACTTTTGTGTTTTCTTCCCATCGTATCCATTTGGGACATCAACCAATTCCCCAGATGAGATGATTGTTGGTTGACAATGGTAGAAGATGGTGTCCAAAGGAGGCTCAAATTGATGCTTTTGAATGTGGTGTTGGAGAAGACTCTTGAGAGTCCCTTGGACTGCAAGCAGATCAAACCTGTCAATTCTAAAGGAAATCAGTCCTGAATATTCATTGTAAGGATTGATGTTGAAGCTGAAACTCCAATACTTTGGCCATCTGATGCAAAGAACTGACTCATTGGAAAAGACTGATGCTGGGAAAGATTGAAGGCAGGAGGAGAAGGGGATGACAAAAGATGAGATGGTTGGATGACATCACCGACTTAACAGATGTGAGTTTGAGCAAGCTCTAGGAGTTGGTGATGGACAGAGAAGCCTGGCGTGCTGCAGTCAATGGGGTCACAAAGAGTTGGACACGACTGAGAGACTTAACTGGAAAGGAGGTTCATCTGCATTTGTGCTTACAGATCAATGTGATCTCTGAGTTACCAGCCCCACAGCTCCTCCAGAAGTAACACTGGGGAGTCCAGGGAGGCAACTGTGGCCTGGCAGGATTGCTGCAAGGACAGCAAACCAGTTAATCCTAAAGGAAATTAACCTTGAATATTCTTTGGGAGGACTGATGCTGAAGCTCCAATACTTTGGCCTCCTGATGCAAAGAGCTGACTCATTGGAAAAGATCCTGATGCTGGAAAAGATTGAAGGCAAAAGGAGAAGGGGGTGACAGAGGATGAGATGGTTAGATAGAATCACTGACTCAATGAACATTAATTTGAGCATACTCTGGAAGATAATGAAGAACAGGGGCGCCTGTGCTGCAGTCCAAGGGGTCGCAAACAGTCGGACACAACTGAACAACTGAACAATAACATCATTGCTCTGGGTTGGAGCTTTGGATGAAATTCAGCCCACCTGTCATTATTCCACAGAGTCTCCTTCAGGATGAAGGCTGTGTCTCCAGCCTTGCATTGTGCCTGAGAACTCAAACAAATATTTGCATTTATTAACTTTCCTAAATTTGTCAGATGATGTTCAACATTACCTACGATGGATGTTAATTTTTCTTCAAAGCAAGCACAGTTTTCTTGACTCTGAATGTGCATTCAGGAAATGGAAATGATCATTGCTTCAAGTGAACTGTTGCTCTGGAAAATTATAACATTTCATGCTGCTATGGGGACAGTCCACAACTATAGATTTGCATGCCAAGGCAATGTCATTGGGAAATCAACTGCGTGCTCAATTGCTCAGTCATTTCTGACTCTTTACAACCCCATAAACTAGCCCATCAGGCTCCTCTGTCCATGAGATTCTCCAGGTAAGAATACTGGAGTGGGTTGCCATTTCTTTCTTTAGGAGATCTTCCCGACCCAGGGATTAAACCCCTGTCTTCTGTGTCTACAGCATTACAGGCAAATTCTGTACCACTAAGTCACCTGAGGAGCTGGGAAATCATGGGGTTGTATTGAAAGGACTTTGACATTGTCAGCAATCATTAAAGCAACAAGCCTGGTTGTCAGAGGGGGCAGAGGGACCCAGAAGCTACACCATGTGGTGCCAAGTCTTCCTGGTTCCCAGCTCATTGGTGATCATCTCCAAACTCTGAGAGCAGATACCATGGGATGAATGCTGCTGTAGCCAGTGAGGACAGTTTGATCCGTAATGAGATACTGCACCTTCCTCTGGCCATTGTCACTGCACAGACTTGTCATCTGTAAAGAGAATGGGTCATCTGTGACTGATTCCCCAACATCCATTATCCCTGAACAGTCATTCTAGGTCAATCTCGGAGCTCAGTCTCCTGTTCAGTGACTGATTTAGAACAGCTGTGCTGTGCTCAGTCTCTCATCGTGTCCAACTCTTTGTGACCCTATTGACTGTAGCCACCAGGCTCTTCTGTGCATGGGATTGTTCAGGCAAGAATAGGTTGCCATTTCCTTCTCCAAGTGATCTTTCCAACCCAGGGATCGAACCTAAGTCTGCTGTGTTTTCTGCATTGGCAGGCAGATTCTTTACCACCGAGCCACCTGGGAAGTCCCTGATATAGAACAGGTGGGAAAATTCCAGACTCCAGAGAAGACAGAGCAGGTCTTCTGGGGCTGGAGCCCTCGGGATAAGGAGCTTTATTTCTGAGACTCCATTTCTTCATCTGCATCTTCCTTAAAGAGCTGTTTTCGAGGATTAGTTTCCGCTTATTAAGAAGTAAAACGGGTCGTTTCCCTAGAACAGTGACTTATAAACTTTTTGATCTCAGGACCACTTTGTATTAAAATATTATTTTAAACCAAATACCTTTTGGTTAGGCTTCCCAGGTGGCACTAGTGGTAAAGAACCTGCCTCCTGATGCAGAAGATGTAAGAGAGGGGGGTTCGATCCCTGGGTGGTGAAGATCCCCTGGAGTAGCAACCCACTCCAGTATTCTTGTCTGGAGAATCCCATGAACAGAGGAGCCTTGTGGGCTACAGTCTGTAGAGTTGCAAAGCGTCAGACATGACTGAAGTGACAACACACACATTCATTTCAAAACACAGTTTAAAAAAACATGATATAGTAATGTAGTTTAATGAAAAATAACTATATATCCCAAGACGAAAACAATTTTGTGAGGAGTGACATTGTTTTCCATTTTTGCAAATCTCCTAATGTCTGATATAACAGAAGACAGCTGGACTTTCATATTTGCTTCCAAATTCAAGCTGTAGGCTCGGGGTTGAAGTACATGAAGAAAATCACACAGATTAAGTGAGAAAATAGAGCCCCTGCCTCTAGAGAGGCTTCCAGGATCCCTCAGAAATTCTTGGACCACATCCTAGTATGCTCAGAATCACTACTCTAAAAAACCAAATATCCACGAGTTGATCCAGAGACAAGGTACTGTGTTTGCTAGAAGAGAAATCTTCCAGATAGGATTTGAAACCGAGGGTAGTCATCAGTTAGGTCTATTAAACTCGAACTTGCTTAATAAATAATGGACTATAACCTGTCTTTATTCATTGGATTCACTTTAATTGTTGTACAAATATTTGCGTGTCCTCCAAGCCTCATGTAGTCAAAACAATAAGATGTTTGCTGGAGTTGTTTCTCAGGAACTTGGAGTCAGCTGTGTCCAGTTTGAGCTTGAGCCTGTTGAGTCTGGTTAGGACTACTGACCCTCCAACTGGTCTTGCCCAACAATGCAACCTCAGAACATGCTAACACCCCATTTTCTGAACATCCATCGCATGAAGAAGCCTGTAGCTCAGTTGCACCTGTGCAGAAAGACAATAACCTCACCATTCTCTTATTTCCAATCACCTTTTCCCTGAATCTTTATCCCACTAGTGTTCTGAACCCCAAGCTCTGAGGGAGACAGATTTGAGATTTATTCTCTCATCTCTTCACTTGGCTGCCTTATAAGTTAGACCCTTTCTCTGCCATAAATCTCAGTGTCTCAGCATCTGTCTTGCTGTACATCAGGCGAACAAACCTGATTGGTTAACCACATAAGTTGGCTGTCCAGTCACAGAACAGGAGTCTGGGGATTTTAAAACTTCATTTGTCAATAGACTTCCATGCTGTTTAGACTTCCATTTAGTTTAGAACATACACTGACATTCTGAGGGACAGTGCCTGTGGTACACTGACAACTGACTCAAGGAATCACAGGATCTCAGAGTCTAAAGGACTCTAGAATTCTCTGCCAGTTCTGTGTCCTATCTCGTAGTTCAGGTTCTGTTCAAGCACCTCCCCTCAAAGGATGTTTGCTGCTCATGGGACAGTTCAAAGAAGCAAGGGGATTGGGACTCACCTGAACAGAGTCTTAACCTACCGTTAAGGAACTTCCCAAGATCACACAGTTCATTGTTGACACAACCCAGTGTTTCCTTACTTTGTATGTTAACTGTTTTTGAGCCCAGTTTATAAAATCATTTGTCCTTGTATGTGTCTACATTGAAGAAATATTTCCTTCTGGAAATAAACCAACCATTTAGTTTTGCATGGTATGATTTAAGCAGCCATAGCAAGTTTAGGAGCTGAGGGACACTTCTACTAAATGAACTGTTTGAATCGGCCTGTTAAGTTAAAGACAAGCATGGTTTCCAAATCAAATGTTTCTTTAGTGTGTATTGAAGTCACTGCAGCTCATATGGCCAGTTGGAGCACTCCCACCTGTCTTTGAATGGCCCTTCCCTTAACCCCTTGCAAAAGTCACTGTTGGGAGCAGTGGGCAGGAAACCTCCTGTCCGGAAGGTCCATAAAGTGGTGAGATATTGATCTTCGAAAATCTTTTTGGCAAAGAGCCTCAATAATTCTGTTTTATTTTTTACATTTTTATTATAAAAGTTTTCATAACAAAAGCATAATGAATGGGATAAACCCCCATAGACCCTTTCCTCCAATTTAGTAATTAGCACTTTTGTTTCATCGCACTTGCTTTATCAAACCATTCTTTATCCCTCCCTTCTTCCTTTTCTTCTTTCCTTCCTCTCTTTCTTCCCCCCTTTGGTATTTAAATCTTATCCTCAATACTCTGTCATTTTGCCGTGAAAAATTTCCGTAGATATTTCTAAAATATAAGGCCATTTTCCCACAATACCGTCATGTCATTTAACTTACACATTCCTTAGATGTATTAGTATATTTATACTCTAATTTCTCCACTCATTGTC
Organism: Bos indicus; assembly: GCF_029378745.1. Lineage (NCBI taxonomy): Eukaryota > Metazoa > Chordata > Mammalia > Artiodactyla > Bovidae > Bos > Bos indicus. Next base: position 54,794,864 of record NC_091775.1, on the reverse strand, counting down.
TCCGATGTCCTATGGCTCTTAAGTTCTTTTTAAATCTGGAACAGCCACTACCTCTTCCCTCTGTTCTTCTTATGCCCTTGACTTGTTTTAGAAACTGGACCAGTTTTTCTATAGGATGCCCCACATTCTACATTTCTTTCATTTTTTTATTCTGAAGTCCTTTAACATATTGGTTTGTCCCTTGTTTCTCCTGTAAACTAAAGATGAGTTCTAAAGTCTTGATTAGACTCTTTGGCAAGAATATCTCACAATGGTACTTTCTATTGTATTCTATTTATGGATGTACTTTCTATTTTATCTCATACCATCCAATCTGGTTGTGCTACATTTAGTGATGCAGTCTGATCCCTCCATTGTAAACTTCCCTGTCAATCATTCTCCATTAGGTTTTGCATCAATTCAATTTCTGGGCCAATTATACAATTAGAAGTTGAAAATAGTGATTTTTTTCTACCACTTAAATTCAATTATTCCTTCTAAGTTTGTTAGCTGGGATTCTCCTGCAAAAAGAACTTTTCTTCATCATCTAGAGCTATTTAGGAACCTGAAAATGCAGTTCATATAGAATAAGCAGGATAAATGCTTATTTCTTTCCTTTTAATGATCAACTCTCAGAGTAAGGAGTTTGCTCTGGTCTATAACAAATACCAGACTGCGTTAACTAGCTATAACAAATACCACAGACTCGGTTAACTAGCAGACACATATTTTTTTACAGTTCTGGAAGCTGCAAAGAAGATCAAGGCGCCATCAGATTCAGTATCTGGCAAGGACCCTGTTCCTGGCCGGTAGACAGCCACCTTCTTGCTGTGTACTCACATGATGGAGTGAAACAGAGGGAGCTCTGGTCCCTTCCTGTTTTTGTGCCATGCTGTGCTCAGCCACTCAGTCATGTCCGACTCTCCAGTCCATGGGGATTCTCCAGGCAAGATACTGGAGTGGGTTGCCATGCTATGCCTTTCTCTGGGGGATCTTCCCAACCCAGATATTGAACCCAAGTCTCCCACATTGCAGGCATATTCTTTATTGTCTGAGCCACCAGGGAAGCCCAAGAATACTGGAGTGGGTAGCCTATCCCTTCTTCAGGGGATCATCCCAACCCAGGGATTGAACTGGGATCTCCTGTTCTTAAAAGGACACTAATCCCACCATAGGGGCTCCACCTTCATGACCTCAACTAAACCTGAGTTCCTCTCAAAGTCTCCACCTCCAAAACTTTCACATTAGGGGTTAGGGTCTCAGCATATAAATTTGGGGAAATACAAACCTTTGGTCCATAACAGTGTTGATGCCCCAGCTACCAGTAGTGGCTTCAGTGAATTTTGTAGAGCTACTATTTCCATTCTTCATTCTCACTCTGATTTTATTGTGAACCCATTGATTCATATATCTATATATATATATACATATATATATATGTATATATATATTTGTTTGTTAAGTTGCAGCACATGGGATCTAGCTCCCTGATCAGGGATCAAACCTTGGACCCTGCATTGGGAGCCTGGAGTCTTAGCCACTGGACTGTCAGGGAAATCCCTCATTGTGGTTTTAATTTATGCTTCTCTACTGACATGATATTGAGCATCTTTTTATATGCTTCTTTGATATCTATATATCTTCTTTGGTGACTTGAATGTTTAAATCTTTTGTTCATGTTGAACTGGATTGTTTGTCCTATTATTGAGTTTTTTAAAAAGTGTTCTTTGTATACTCTGGGTACAAGTCTTCAAAAAATTTTTTTTTTAATTTTGGCTATGCTGGAATGGGAAAGACTAGAGATCTCTTCAAGAAAATTAGAGATACCAAGGGGACATTTCATGCAAAGATGGGCTCAATAAAGGACAGAATGGTAGAGACCTAACAGAAGCAGAATATATTAAGAAGAGGTGGCAAGAATACACAGAAGAACTGTACAAAAAAGATCTTCATGACCCAGATAATCACGATGGTGTGATCACTCACCTAGAGCCAGACATCCTGGAATGTGAAGTCAAGTGGGCCTTAGGAAGCATCATGACGAACAAAGCTAGTGGAGGTGATGGAATTCCAGTTGAGCTATTTCAAATCCTGAAAGATGATGCTGTGAAAGTGCTGCACTCAATATGCCAGCAAATTTGCAAAACTCAGTAGTGGCCACAGGACTGGAAAAGGTCAGTTTTCATTCCAATCCCAAAGAAAGGCAATGCCAAAGAATGCTCAAACTACCACATAATTGCACTCATCTCACACGCTAGCAAAGTAATGCTCAAAATTCTTTAAGCCAGCCTTCAGCAATACATGAACCATGAGCTTCCAGATGTTCAAGCTGGTTTTAGAAAAGGCAGAGGAACAAGAGATCAAATTGCCAACAACCACTGGATCATTGAAAAAGTGAGAGAGTTCCAGAAAAACATCAAATTCTGCTTTATAGACTATGCTAAAGTCTTTGACTGTGTGGATTACAATAAACTGTAGGAAATTCTGAAAGAGATGGGAATACCAGACCACCTGACCTGCCTCTTGAGAAACCTATATGCAGGTCAGGAAGCAACAGTTAGAACTGGACATGGAACAACTGGTTCCAAGTAAGAAAAGGAGTACGTCAAGGCTGTATACTGTCACCCTGCTTATTTAACTTCTATGCAGGGTACATCATGAGAAACGCTGGGCTGAATGAAGCACAAGCTGGAATTAAGATTGCCGGGAGAAATATCAGTAACCTCAGATACGCAGATGACACCACCCTTATGGCAGAAAGTGAAGAGGAACTAAAAAGCCTCTTGACGAAAGTGAAAGAGGAGAGTGCAAAAGCTGGCTTAAAGCTCAACATTCATAAAACTAAGATCATGGCATCCGGTCCTATCACTTCATGGCAGGTAGATGGGGAAACAGTGGAAACAGTGGCTGACTTTATTTTTTGGGGCTCCAAAATCACTGCAGATGGTGATTGCAGCCATGAAATTAAAAGACACTTTCTCCTTGGAAGGAAAGTTATGACCAACCTAGACAGAATATTAAAAAGCAGAGACATTACTTTGTCAACAAAGGTCCATCTAGTCAAGGCTATGGTTTTTCCAGTAGTCATGTATGGATGTAAGGGTTGGACTACAAAGAAAGCTGAGCTCCAAAGAATTGATGCTTTTGAACTGTGGTGTTGGAGTAAATTCTTGAGAGTCCCTTGGACTGCAAGGAGATCCAACTAGTCGGTCCTAAAGAAGATCAGTCCTAGGTGTTCATTGGTAGGACTAATGTTGAAGCTGAAACTCCAATATTTTGGCTACCTGATGCGAAGAGCTGACTCATTTGAAAAGACCCAGATGCTGGGAAGGATGGAGGGCAGAAGGAGAAGGGGATGATAGAGCATGAGATGGTTGGATGGCATCACCGACCCAATGGACATGGGTTTGGGTGGACTCCAGGAGTTGGTGATGGACAGGGAGGCCTAGTGTGCTGCGGTTCATGGGGTCACAAAGAGTTGGACACGACTGAGAGCCTGAACTGAACTGATGCTGGGTCTTTGTTGCAGCACTCAGGCTTTCTCTAGGTGTGGAGCACAGGCTCTAGAGCACGCCTGCTAGTAGCTAAGGCACGCGAGCTTAGTTGCCCTGCAGCATGTGGGATCTTAGTTCCCCAACTGGGGATCAAACTCAAGTCCCCTGCGTTGGAAGGCAGATTCTTAACCATGGACCACAAGGGAAGTTGCCTAATATATTTATTTTGTGTTAATCGGTTCTAGTCGTTATTCTTTCTGACACACAGATTGTCCCATTTCAGGCCACGGCAGCCTCACAAACTGAGTTTTTGACATGGCCCCGTTAGTCTTTAATGACGTCCTTTATTCTGGCATGAGAAGCCCTAGGATCAACTCAAACATTTCCTGCTTCAAATTTGAACTCAGCCATTTCTCTACAAAACCTTGTTTGTTTTAGCAGGAAATGGCATGTTCATTGTATCGAGCTGTTATGCTTCTGTTAATTTATTTAGGAAATACATATTTGTCAAAGAGAAAAAGCCTAAAATATTCACAGTGATTTTTCTGCTTCAAATTTAACATCATTGGGGTTTCTCTTAACTTCTTTGGTTTTATATTTGTGTGTCTTTGCTGTTATACTATAAATCTTCATTCCTAAGAACAATTTTTATTGCTGCAATGACTCATTAAAATATGATACACATATAATAATTTCAAAATTGCAATGCCAATATTGCTATTAATAAGACTATTGAATGAAGTTTACATTTTCTTTGCAGTTTGATTTTTTGACCTTAGAATATATCCCAATAATGATGTACAGTTCAAATGTTACATTCAAAAGTGACTTGAAGTAGCTCTAATATTTTTGTGATACGACATCAAGTTGACATGTAATTTAGTACTAGTTTTTATTTGTTTTCAATTTTTAAGGAATGCTTCTTCCCACTGCCCCTCTCTCCTTTTGATTTAATTTTCTTTGTTGAATTTGTAAAATAATTCCTGATTCCAACCTCAAAGCTTTCTAGCAAGATATATTCAGAGAAGCCTCATTTCCTTTCCTGTTTCTGCCTCTCATTCCCCCTTCTTCCCAATATTTCTCCCGTTATTCGTCCTTCTTGTTTTGAAAAAGCAAGAAAATACGGGAAAGCGTTTGTGTGCATGTGTATTTCCTCCCTACCTTCACTCAAAAGGTGATATACTAGGACGTCCTTGGTGGTCCAGTGGTTAAGAATCCATCTTGCAAAGCAGAAGATTGCAATGCACTGCAAAACTAAGATTCCACCTGCTGAATCTGAGCATCTTAACTACTGAGCCCATGTGCCACAACAGAAGATACTGCATGAAGTGACGAAGATCCTGCATGCCACAACTAAGCCCCAACGCAGCCAAATAAATAAATAGATATTGTTTAATGTGCTATACTAGATACACTGTTTTTCAGGTGATATTTTCATTTCTTTTGCCAATGTATCTTGGATAGCCCTCCATATATATATGTATATTGAGATGTTGCCTCATCACTTTCATGATATATTGTGCTCCATTGTCTGGGTTTTTCATAATTTAGTCAAACATTTCCTTATCGATGGGTATTGGGTTGTTTCCAATCTTTTACATTATAAAGAATATTGCAATGAATAACATAAACATGTCATTTTGTTTGTTTGCAAATATATCACCAGAATTCTTAGAATATATTTTTCTAGGAATATATAAATATATATGTGTAATAAATATACTTTATGAATAAATTTATAATTTATTTATATGTATATTTTATATTTATAAAGTATGTTCTATTTATATTAAATTAAATATTTATATAATAAAATATTTATAAATATATATTTCTAATAGAATTGCTGCATCAGGGGATAAATGCATATGGAATTTTGCTAGATACTGTCAAATGGTTCTCCATCTACCGAGAATATAAGAGAATTCCAATTTTCCCCACACATCTGCCTATGGTGTGTGCTGTCAAAGTTTTCACTTTTTGTCAGTTCGATAGGTGAGAAATGTTATCACAGTGTGGTTTTCTCATTTTATGAGTCAGGCTGAGCATCTTTTCACATCTTTAAAGACCATTCACTTTTCATTTTCTATGAACTGTTTGAAGCTTTCATCCGTTAAAGTAAAAATCACTGGAAGCTCCCTGGCAGTTCAGTGGTTAGGATTCAGCCCTTTGACTGCCATGGCCTGGGTTCAATCCCTGGATGGCAAACGGAGTTCCCATAACCTGCGTGGCATGGTCAAAATAAAGATAAAAAAATAATATAAAAATCACTCCTTTTCTTCTCAACTTTTGGAATTTCTCTCTATAAATTTTTTTATCTGTAATATAGGTTGCAACTATTTTTCCCTGTCTGTTATTTGTTTTTTGGATTTGCTTATACTATTTTCATCTTTTAAGAAGTCTTTGCTTTGTTTTGGGTAGTTGAATTCACAGTCTTTTTTTTTCTATTGCTTCTGGATTCCAAGTCATAATTAATAAGGTTTTTCTCCCCTTCTACATTACAAAGGAGTTCACCTACTTCTTTTCTTGCATTTACATAATTTAATTTATAATTTAGATCTTTGGTTCACATGGAAATTATCTTGACATACTACATGAGTGACAGAATATTTTCCTAGTGTCTGTGATTGATTATGTTTTCAACTCAGTTGAAATGATAGATGTTCTGATTCATTGGATATTCATCATTAACATAAGATAATATCTTTTTCCAAATTTTCATCACCTGGTCATTGATAGGTTAAAATTCAAGAATATTCTAAAAGTTACAAGTCAACATTATGGGGGAGAGTTGTTAGCTTCTTTTTATCCTGTCATTTTAGAGCTTTTTAACTGTACTAGTTACATTTTTATCTCAATACCAGTGCAATGCATAATGTTATACAGGAAGCCAGGAAGAGAAAACTATTCTTCTCAGCCAAGCTGCTGAGACCATCTGCTTCCCCTCGATTTTGGATGCAGTATCATATACCAGATACAGCTGGGGATAGAAGAAGCTAATATTTGCTATTGACAAACACAGTGGCTCACACACGTCACAAAACATTGCCCCTAAAGGACTTCCTTGGTGGCCCAGTGGTCAACATTCTGTGTTCCAAATGCAGGGGGCACAGGTTCAATCTCTGCTCAGGAAAATAAGATTCCTCATGCCACACAACATGGCCAAAAATAGTAGTAATAATTGGCCCTGAGAACATTTTCTGTCTTGTAACCCCATCGGAGGAATTGCTCTAAGTTACTTTTACTAATGCTGAAGTTGACACTTTAGATACATTAATTCAGAATAATCATGCAATGGATATTTCTGAACTTGGTTCAGTGATTTTTAAAGAATTTATAATGATGATAGCATAATAAAATGAAACTCAATTTGTGAAAATTTCCTAAGTATTTTGAAAGGTGATATATGCATTTAATTCAAACAGAAATGGAATTGTCAGCAAATTTTTATCAACAGCTGAAACTTTTCTTCTGCACGTTTTTGTCATAAAATCTGTGATTCTTCACCTCTTGAAGATAACTGAGGTTATCAGCAGATTGCAGAGCATGAATCTCTGTGTTGTTTTCTCAGTAATGGTGAAAGACCCCACATTTGCCAAACACTTTCAGTGGCCTCAGTAAGGGGGCTGAACCACAGCCATAGACTTCAAGGAAGTACATCTGTCTAAGACAAAATCAAAATGTCAGCCTTAGGGACTTCCCTGATGGTCCAGTAGTTAAAACTCTGCCCTTCCACTGCAGGGGTACAGATTTGATCCCTAGTCAGGGATCTCCTGTATGCCATGAGGCATGGCCAAAAAAAAAAAGTCTTGGCCTGATTCATGCTATCCTCTATTCAACCAAAGCAGCTATGGAATTAAAGTTAAGTAATGCATTGATTACCAGTAAAGTGATTGATGGTGAAGGAGCAGAGTGAAAGAGCCAGCTTAAAACTCAGCATCCAAAAAATGAAGATCATGGCATCTGGCCCCATTATTCATGGCAAACAGAAGGGGAGGAGGTGGAAATAGTGGCAGATTTCCTCTTCTTGGGCTCTAAAATCACTATAGATGGTGACTGCAGCCATGAAATCAGAAGTTTGCTTCTTGGCAGGAAAGCTATGATAAACCTAGACAGTGTGTTGAAAAGCAGAGACACTACTCTGCCAACAAAGGTCTGTATAGTCAAAGGCTATGGTCTTCCCCAGTGACTCAGATGGAAAAGTGTCTGCCCGCAATTCGGGAGACCTGGGTCCCATCCCTGAGTCAGGAAGATCCACCCTTCCAGACAGACAGGGTGCTGCAGTCCATGGGGTAGCAAAAAGTTGGACATGACTGGGTGACTGAAAAACAACAGAAGTGATTGTTAACTAAAAATGACATTAGTGAGTGGATAGAAAGATCATCCCACAAAAAAATATCACAAGGAAGGCAATAATAAACAAAAGAAATAGTTGGAAACAAATATTTAGAGAGAATCAATAAAACCAAAAATTAGTTCTTTAAAAAATGTATAACATTGACAAACTTCTGTGATTTGGAAAAAAAAAGAGAGAGAGAATTCACAAATAACCAATATCTGGAATCAAAAGGAAATGATACACTGGGAATTTCCTGGCAGTCCAGCAGTTAGGACTCCATGCTCTTCTCTGCTGAGGGCCTGGGCTTAATTCCTGGTCTGTGATCCCACAAGCTTCAGGCCACATTGCCTCCCAAAAGGGTACACTATCAGTGTCCTAGACATTAAACAGAAAATAAGATATGATATACAAAAGTATGGCAATAAATTTGAATATTTACACAAAATGGACAAATTCTTAATAAAAGAATAGCAAAATTGACTTAAAGGGACCAAACGCCCAGTTATAAAATAAATAGGTCTTCCCTGGTGACTTAGATGGTTAAGAATCCGCCTGCAATGCAGGAGACCTGGGTTCCATCCCTGGGTTGGGAAGATCCCATGGAGGAGGGCATGGCAACCCATTCCAGTATTCTTGCCTGGAGATCCCCATAGACAGAGGATCCTAGCGGGCTACAGTCCATGGGGTCATAAAGAGTTGGACACGATTGAGTGACTAAGCACATAAAATAAATAAGTCACAGGAATGTAATGTAGAGCACAGGAGATATGTGTGCTCAATCTTTCAGTCATATCAGCCTCTTTGTGACCCCCTGGACTGTAGCCCACCAGACTCCTCTGTCCATGGAATTTTCCAGGCAAGAATACTGGAGTGGGTTGCTTTTCCTCCTCCAAGGGATCTTCCTGACCCAGGGATTAAACCCACGTCCCCTGCATCTCCTGCACTGGCAGAAGGATTATTTTACTGAACCTCCTGGGAAGCCCACAGGGGATATAGTCAACATTGTATTTGCTATAGAGGGTATAATCTATAAAAATACAAATCAGTTTGTTGCACACCTGAAACTAACATAATATTTTAAGTCAACTATACTTCAATAGATTCATTTTAAAAGAACAGGAAATACAGCGCCTGAAAGTTTCTACAACCATTGAAGAAATTGAATTGGGGGTAAGAATTTTTTCCATTAAAAATTCCAGACTCATAGTTCTAATGAAGTGGATGAACCTAGAGCCTACTATGCAGAGTGAAGAAAGTCAGAGAGAGAAAGACAAATATCATATATTAACACATATATATGGAATCTAGAAAGATAGTAACAATGACCCTACTTGCAGGGCAGCAAAGGGGACGCAGACATAGAGAACAGACTTTTGGACACAGTGAGGAAAGAAGAGAGTGGGACAACTTCAGAGAATAGCACTGAAACATATACCTTACCATATGTAAAATAGATACCCAGTAAGGAGTTTGATATATGATGCAGGGAACCCATAGCCAGTGCTCTGTGACAACCCAGAGGCATGCGATGAGGAAGGAGGTGAGAGGGAGGTTCAAGGTGGGCCACATATGTATACCCGTGGCCGATTCATGTTGATGTATTGCAGGAGCCAATATTATAAAGTAATTATCCTCTAATTAAAATAGTTTTGAAAAGGAAAAAAAAATTCCTGACTCGGCTCTCCTGGTGACCTTCACCAAACTCTCATACAAGACATTATTCTAATCTCACACACATTCTTTCAAAGAAAAGAGAATTTGCCAACCCTATTTTGTGAGGCTAGCATAACTTCAATACTAAACCCAAAGAAGACAGACAAGAAAGAAAGAAAATAAGCCAGTTAATCTATTCTTGAACGTGAAGACAAAAATTCTATTAAAAATCATTAACAAACCAAAATAAGCATTCTATTTAAAATGGATAAAACAACCAAGTAGAGTTTATTTTTTTATACCAGGAATGTTAATTTGGGTTATCCTTTAAAAAATTAATGAATGCATTCACAACATCAGAAAGTAAAGGAGAAACATCAAATATTGGTTCAATAAATGCAAAAAAGCATTTGATAAAACTGAATACATATTAATGACAAAATTCAGAAAACTAAAAACCTACAGAAAAGGCATTAATAGTAAAATGGTGAAAAGTCTTCGTTTGCTATCAGGGACAAGACAAAGATCCCTGCTCTAATCATTACTACTCAACATTATAAAGGAGCCCAGAAATACACAGTAAGGCAATAAAAAGAAAAATACAGTGAATTAGGAAAATATAAATAGGAAACAGAGGAAGAATAACCCTGTGGTATTGGATTGAGAGCCTAATGATGAATTCGTATGAAAATAACATAAATGCTAATTGTATCATATGTGTTTGTTTATCAGTATTTATTTTTGTCATTGTTCAGTCTCTCAGTCGTGTCCAACTCTTTGCAACCCCATGGACTGCAGCACACCAGGCTTCCCTGTTCATCACCATCCCCCAGAGCTTGCTCAAACTCATGTCCGTTGAGTTGGTGATGCCATCCAACCATTTTATCCTCTGTTGTCCCTTTCTCCTCCTGCCCTCAATCTTTCCCAGCATCCAGGTCTTTTCTAATGAGTCAGCTCTTCGCATAAGGTGGCCAAAATACTGGGGCTTCGACTTCTGTTTCAGTCCTCCCAATAAATATTCAGGACTGATTTCCTTTAGGATCGTCTGGTTTGATCCAAGGACTCTCAAGAGTCTTCTCCAGCAACACACTTCCAAAGCATCAATTCTTTGGCACTCAGCCTTCTTTATGGTCCAACTCTCACACCCATACATGACTACTGAAAAAAATATAGCTTTGACTAGATGGATCTTTGCTGGCAAAGTAATGTCTCTGCTTTTTAATATGCTGTCCAGGTTGGTCGTAGCTTTTCTTTCAAGGAGCAAGCGTCTTTTAATTTCATGGCTGCAATCACCATCTGCAGATATTTTGGAGCCCAAGAAAATAAAGTCTGTCACTATTGCCATTGTTTCCCCATCTATTTGCCATGAAGTGATGGAATCAGATGCCATGGTCTTAGTTTTTTGAATGTTGAGTTTTAAGCCAGCTTTTTCACTCTCCTCTTTCACTTTCGTCAAGAGACTCTTTACTTCCTCTTCACTTTCTGCCATAAGGGTGGTGTCATCTGCATATCTGAGGTTATTGATAGTTCTCCCAGCAATCTTGATTCCAGCTTGTGCTTCATCTAGCCCAATATTTTGCATGATGTACTCTGCATATAAATTAAATAAGCAGAATGATAATATACTGCCTTGTCATACTCTTTCCCAATTTTGAACCAGTCTGTCATTCCATGTCCATTTATAACTGTTGCTTCTTGACCTGCATACAGGTTTTTCAGGAGGTAAGTAAGGTGGTCTGTTATTTCCGTCTCTTTAAGAATTTTCCACAGTTTGTTGTGATCCACACAATCAAAAGTTTTAGTGTAGTCAGTGAAGCAGAAGTAGATGTTTTTCTGGAATTTTCTTGCTTTTCCTATGATCCAACAGATGTTAGCAGCTTGATATATATATATAATTATATATTTAAATCGGGCTTCCCTGGTGGCTCAGTGGTAAAGAATCTGCCTGCTAATACAGGAGTTGTGGGTTCAATCCTTGAGTTGGGAAGTTTTCCTGGAGAAGGAAATGGCAACCTACTCCAGTTTTCTTGCTTGGGAAATCCCATGGACAGAGGAGCCTGGTGGGCTACAGTTCATGGGGTCGCAAAGAGTCATGACTTAGCGACTGAGTACACACACATACATTTATATGAATGTCAAATTGTAAAATAAAAAGAGTCCTGGCTATCTAGCCTTGTGGTTTCCTTCAAGGAGAACTTTAACCACACAAATTTGGGGGTTAATTTTTTTTTTCAGTTTTTGAAAAATTTTGTTTTTAGAACTGCTTCACGTCACAGCAAAACTGAGCAGAAGTACAGGGATTTCTCATATAGCACCTGTCCTCACGCATGCATAGCCTTTCCCCTTTATCAGCGTCCAGAGGGACACAGCTGTTAAAACTGATGAATCCACCCAGGCACGTCATAGGTCCATAGTTATATTATGGTTCACTCTTGGTATTGTACCTTCTGCGGGCTTGGAAAAATGTATGTATGTAAAAACGGTATGTATTTGTTGTTGTTTAGTTGCTCAGTCGTGTCCAACTCTTTGTAACCCCACAGGCTGTGCCCACCAGGCTTCCTTGTCTATGGGATCTCTCAGGCAAGAATACTGGAGTGGGTTATCATTTCCTTCTCCAAATGACACGTATCCACCATTGTAATATCATACAGAGTAGCTTCACTGCCTAAAAATCCTCTGAGCTCTCCCTAGTCATCTGTGCCTCCTAAACACTGTCAATCACTGATCCTTTTACTGTCTTTTCATAGTTTTGCATTTTACTAGCATACTTGGGGATTAATATTTTTTTAGATCACCTTTGTCTTTAAGATCTTTTTGTTGTTCAGTCGCTCAGTTGCATCCAACTCTTTGCGACCCCATGGACTGCAGCACGTCAGGCTTCCCTGTCCTTTACCATCTCTAGCCAAAACAAATCACTATGTGTAAAATTCAAGAGTAATAAAAATAAGTTTCTGTCTTAGAAGTGATAATGAAATCAGAAACTTCTAGTGTTGAAAGAGACTTTACAGTTTGTCTCGTTGATAAGGAAATCTTTTCTTTTTGTAAGTGCAGCTGGGGGTGGCAGGCTTGGAAGACCTGCTTCCTCCACACTGGAAATAATATAAGGGCATGATGTCAAACAAATAGGAATGACCCACTTAGGGTGACTGATCTGGGCTGATTCAATGTAATTGCATGTTTACTAAATGGTATCCTAGCACCAGCTAGTGGCAAGAATTAATGAAAACATTAAACATAATGAAAACATTGCCAGGGAAAATAGAAAGACATTTGTCAAAAGGAAATCTAACAGTTTCTCAACCATTTTTAGGTGCCTTTCATAGTACATAGAAAGGGAAAAAGTGGAAACAGTGACAGATTTTATCTTCTTGGGCTCCAAAATAACTGCAGATGGTGACTGCAGCCATGAAATTCAAAGATGCTTGCTCCTTGGAAGGAAAGCTATGACAAGTCTAGACAGCACATTAAAAAGCAGAGACATCTCTTGCTGATAAAGGTCCATATAGTCAAAGCTTTGGTTTTTCCAGTAGTTATGTACAGATGTGAGAGTTGGACCATAAAGAATTGATGCTTTGGAAGTGTGGTGCTGGAGAAGACTCTTGAGAGTCCCTTGGACAACAGGAAGATCAAACTAGTCAATCCTAAAGGAAATCAACCCTTAAGATTCATTGGAAGGACTGATGCTTAAGCTCTAATACTTTGGCCACTGGCTGCAAAGAGCCGACTCATTGGAAAAGACCCTAATTCTGGGAATGATTGAGGACAGGAAAAGAAAGGGGTGACAGAGGATGAGATGGTTGGATAGCATCAGCAACTCAATGGACATGAGTTTGAGCAAACTCCAAGACATATTGAAGGACAGGGAAGCCTAGCATGCTGCAGTCCATGGAGGTGCAAAGAGTCAGACACAACCTAGCGAATGAACATAGTAAAACATAGTACATGATTTTTATCCTCTCAACTAAGTAACACAAACATCTTTATTTTAAATGCTGAAGAGTGCTATTTAGCTAAAAATGGATGAGCAACTTACACAGCAGGGTTGTCAGAACTCCTGGAGAAAAGCCAGGATAGGAGTGGCTAAGGAAGGCAATGAAAAACCTTTGTATTTGGGGAAAAAAAAACAAAAACAAAAAACTACCCTTGAATATGTACAGCTGCAGGGAGCGTGTAAGTACATACCACTGTCTTGGTATCTCACCCTGAAGGATATTCTAGCTGTCCTTGAGAGCAATTATTAACCATTGGAACCCAGCCCATGTATCACATCCAACACCCTGTGATGGAAAATCTAGAATTTCAAATAGACTCACCAATCACATTCTGAGCCAGCTCTGACATTGTCTTGCAGGGTCTAAATAGACAGAGAATTAAGGGCTTCAATGGCAAAGTTAACATTGGTAACTAGCCTGCTTGGCCACTGTCATAAAGCTTACTTCTGTGACTCAGTCATGTCCAACTCTTTGTGATCCCATGGACTATAGCCCGCTAGGCTTCTCTGTCCATGGAATTTTGCAAGCAAGAATACTGGAGCGGGTTGCCATTCCCTGATCCAGGGCATCTTCTGGACCCAGGGATCGAACCCGCATCTCCTATGTCTTCTGCATCGGCAGGCAGGTTCTTTACCACTAGTCCCATATGGGAAGCCTGTTTACACACCCAGAAAATCTGTGGAGTCTAAATACATTTAGTATGAGTTCATGATGGTCATGAGGAAGGGTTAAACTGGATGCAGTGCTCATACAGTTGGACACAACTGAGCAACTAACACTTTCACTTTGACTAACGCGCATCTTCTGTGACTATAAAGGAAAGGACTGGAAAACACACTTTTGTTATCCAAGGGAGGTTCCTGTCAGACTAAAATCCCAGAAATAAGAATTACCTTTGTAAAAGTTAAAACACAGTTCAAAAGATTGTTATTGAAGAATAAAACTTACTGGTAAAGGCTTTTGTTCTGTAGTGGTCCTAGGATCTAACACATATTTCAAAAAAGTTACACAAACCTGCTGTGTAATTTGTTTATACAGAGAAATTATATATGTGTGTATGTGTGTGTGTGTGTGTGTGTGTGTGTGTATTAGTCACTCAGTCACATCTGATTCTTTGATTCCATAGAATTCTTGCCTGGAGAATCCCCACGGACAGAGGAGTCACAAAGAGTCAGATATGACTGAGCGACTAAGGACACACACACACATGGACTGTAGCCCGCCTCACTCCTCTGTCCAAGGAATTCTCCAGTCAAGAGTACTGGAGTAGGTAGCCATTCCCTTCACCAGGGGATCTTCCCCACCCAGGGATTCTACCCGGGTCTCCCACATTGCAGGGATTTTTTACCATCTGAGCCACCAGGGAAGCCCCGTATGTATATATATATATGAATATATGTATAAAATCCAAACACACAATGGAGTTCCTATGGGTGTGCTTTTGCCTTCTGAAAGATAATTGGCTCAAAGTATATAACAATATTGAAAGGTTGTTGCTGAGCCGTGAAAGATGCCGGGATTCTTGGCCTCTAGAGGAGAGGAATTCAATCCAGGGCCAGTGATGAGGCTTGATCACTCAGAGCTTTTGTATAATAAAGTTTTATTAAAGTATGTCTGGGGAGGCCTTACAAATAGCTATGAAAAGAAGAGAAGCGAAAAGCAAAGGAGAAAAGGAAAGATATAAGCATCTGAATGCAGAGTTCCAAAGAATAGCAAGAAGAGATAAGAAAGCCTTCCTCAGCCATCAATGCAAATAAATAGAGGAAAACAACAGAATGGGAAAGACTAGAGATCTCTTCAAGAAAATTAGAGATACCAAGGGGATATTTCATGCAAAGATGGGCTCGATAAAGGACAGAAATGGTATGGACCTAACAGAAGCAGAAGATATTAAGAAGAGATGGCAAGAATACACAGAAGAACTGTACAAAAAAGATCTTCATGACTCAGATAATCACGATGGTGTGATCACTCATCTAGAGCCAGACATCCTGGAATGTGAAGTCAAGTGGGCCTTAGAAAGCATCACTACAAATAAAGCTAGTGGAGGTGATGGAATTCCAGTTGAGCTATTTCACATCCTGAAAGATGATGCTGTGAAAGTGCTGCACTCAATATGCCAGCAAATTTGGAAAACTCAGCAGTGGCCACAGGACTGGAAAAGGTCAGTTTTCATTCCAATTCCAAAGAAAGGCAATGCCAAGGAATGCTCAAACCACTGCACAATTGCGCTCATCTCACATGCTAGTAAAGTAATGCTCAAAATTCTCCAAGCCAGGCTTCAGCAATACGTGAACCGTGAACTTCGAGATGTTCAAGCTGGTTTTAGAATAGGCAGAGGAACCAGAGATCAAATTGCCAACATCCGCTGGATCATGGAAAAAGCAAGAGAGTTCCAGAAAAACATCTATTTCTGCTTTCTTGACTATGCCAAAGCCTTTGACTGTGTGGATCACAATAAACTGTGGAAAATTCTGAAAGAGATGGGAATATCAGATCACTTGACTTGCCTCTTGAGAAATCTTTATACAGGTCAGGAAGCAACAGTTAGAACTGGACATGGAACAACAGACTGGTTCCAAATAGGAAAAGTAATACGTCAAGGCTGTATATTGTCACCCTGCTTATTTAACTTCTATGCAAAGTACATCATGAGAAGCGCTGGGCTGGAAGAAACACAAGCTGGAATCAAGATTGCCGGGAGAAATATCAATAACCTCAGATATGCAGATGACACCATCCTTATGGCAGAAAGTGAAGAGGAACTCAAAAGCCTTTTGATGAAAGTGAAAGTGGACAGTTTAAAAGTTGGCTTAAAGCTCAACATTCAGAAAACGAAGATCATGGCATCTGGTCCCATCACTTCATGGGAAATAGATGGGGAAACAGTGGAAACAATATCAGACTTTATTTTTCTGGGCTCCAAAATCACTGCAGATGGTGACTGCAGCCATGAAATTAAAAGATGCTTACTCCTTGGAAGGAAAGTTATGACCAACCTAGAGAGTATATTCAAAAGCAGAGACAAAGGTCCTTCTAGTTAAGGCTATGGTTTTTCCTGTGGTCATGTATGGATGTGAGAGTTGGACTGTGAAGAAGGCTGAGTGCCGAAGAAATGATGCTTTTGAACTGTGGTGTTGGAGAAGACTCCTGAGAGTCCCTTGGACTACAAGGAGATCCAACCAGTCCATTCTGAAGGAGATCAGCCCTGGGATTTCTTTGGAGGGAATGATGCTGAAGCTGAAACTCCAATACTTTGGCCACCTCATGCGAAGAGTTGACTCATTAGAAAAGACTCTGATGCTGGGAGGGATTTGGGGCAGGAGGAGAAGGGGACGATAGAGGATGAGATGGCTGGATGGCATCACTGACTCGATGGGCGTGAGTCTGAGTGAACTCCGGGAGTTGGCGATGGACAGGGAGGCCTGGTGTGCTGTGATTCATGGGGTCGCGAAGAGTCGGACACGACTGAGTGACTGAATTGAACTGACTGAACTGAAAGTATAAAAGAGATAGATAAAGCTTCTGATATAAACATCGGAAGGGGGCAGAAAGAGTGCCCCCCCGCTAGTCTTTAGCTGGATGTTTTATGTCTGTTCAGTTCAGTTCAGTTTAGTCGCTCAGTCGTGTCTGACTCTTTGCGACCCCATGAATCGAAGCACGCCAGGCCTCCCTGTCCATCACCAACTCCTGGAGTTCACTCAGACTCACGTCCATCGAGTCAGTGATACCATCCAGCCGTCTGTTAGAAAGCTATTAATCAGATAAGAGAGATACCTCAGGCTGAGGGAGTTTCACCAGGCCCCTCTCTCACAACACACATTTTTGAGATAGGATGGCATGAGGTGTGTCCTCCCCCAGCCACAAAACAATTGATATGAATACTGGTTTGTTGAGTTATAATCAGCCCAAGGTTAGAGAAAAGAAAAAAAGTTAGTCTTACGTGGAACCATTTTGAAGAAAGGCAAATTCCAAAGCAAATATATAGTTTCATTAACATAACTTAAGAAAAACATTTCCATGAGATAAACGGATTGGTTAGCTCAAGGTTTGAGAAAAGTTAAGCTCAGCTGGAACAAGGTGTCATCGTGGCAACACAGAATTTTAAGAGAAACCTCCTTTTAATTTTGTATAAAGAAGGAAAAAATTCTGATGCTTGTAGTGTGTTTCCTCCCGCCACTTAAGGGAGAGATAAAAAATGTCTGATACTTGTAGCCTATTTCCTGCGTTTGGAAACCCCTGGCCTTCCTGCCTGTTACCTTCTCAATATTTTTTTATAGCTGTATAATTGCTATACAATGTAGTTAGTTTCTGCTATACAGCCATGTGAATCAGCTTTATGTGTACATATATCCTCTCCCTCTGGAGCCTCCCTCCCACCCCTCTCAGTTCAGTTCAGTCGCTCAGTCGTGTCCGACTCTTTGCGACCCCATGAACCGCAGCATGCCAGGCCTCCCTGTCCATCACCAACTCCCGGAGTTCACTCAAACGTCCATCGAGTCGGTGATGCCATTCAGCCATCTCATCCTCTGTTGTCCCCTTCTCCTCCTGCCTCCAATCCCTCCCAGCATCAGAGCCTTTTCCAAAGAGTCAACTCTTCACATGAGCTGGCCAAAGTACTGGAGTTTCAGCTTTAGCATCATTTCTTCCAAAGAACACCCAGGGCTGATCTCCTTCAGAATGGACTGGTTGGATCTCCTTGCAGTCCAAGGGACTCTCAAGAGTCTTCTCCAACACCACAGTTCAGAAGCATCAATTCTTTGGCGCCCACCCCTCTAGGTCATCACAAAACACTGAGTTGAATTCCCCGTGCTACACAAAAGCTTCCTGCTGCTAAGTTGCTTCAGTAGTGTC
Source organism: Bos indicus (assembly GCF_029378745.1). Lineage (NCBI taxonomy): Eukaryota > Metazoa > Chordata > Mammalia > Artiodactyla > Bovidae > Bos > Bos indicus. Next base: position 54,776,553 of record NC_091775.1, on the reverse strand, counting down.
CGACTCTGTGCGACCCCATAGATGGCAGCCCACCAGGCTCCCCCGCCCCTGGGATTCTCCAGGCAAGAACACTGGAGTGGGTTGCCATTTCCTTCTCCAATGCATGAAAGTGAAAAGTGAAAGTGAAGTCGCTCAGTCGTGTCTGACCCTCAGCAACCCCATGGACTGCAGCTTTCCAGGCTCCTCCATCCATGGGATTTTCCAGGCAAGAGTACTGGAGTGGGGTGCCATTGCCTTCTCCCAACAGCTTCCTACTAGCTACTTTAAACACAGTAGTGTTTATGTATCAATCCTACTCTCCTAATTCATCTCACCCTCCCCTCCCTTTCCTGTGTCCACATATCCATTTTCTACATCTGTGTCTCTTCTCGCCCTGCAAACAGGCTCATCTGAACCATCTTTCTAGATTCCATACATATGTGTTAATATATGATAATTTGTTTTCCTCTGACTTACTTCACTCTGTGTGACAGACTATAGGTTCATCCATTTCAGTACAAATGACCCAATTCCTTTCCTTTTTATGGCTGAGTAATATTCCATGGTAGATATGTACCACATCTTCTTTATCCATTCCTCTTTTGATGGACATCTAGGTTGCTTCCATGTCCTGATTATTGTCAACTGTGCTGCAATGAACACTGAGGTGTGTGCATCTTTTTGAATTATGCTTTTCCCAGGGCATATGCTTTTTAGATAATGTTTTTTAACGGCTGTGGCTTATAGGACTTTCAGATGTTAAAGACTCCCTTCTTGTTGAGTTCCATTGTGATGGTAAGCTCTTCTGGAGCTCAACTGCTACTCACAGGTGGAAAAGAAGCTCATAGACTCTGCATCTCCAAGAGTCAGGCAGCCTGCATACCTCCCTCAAGACCAAAATAGGAGAATCACTAAACACAGTCACAGCCAAGCCCAGCTCTCCCTCCAGTTAGTCCTGCATTGTTGATGCCTCCACACCTACCTCAGCCCCAGTGCCTAGGACTCCCAGTTCACTGAGTCTACAGTCAGTAGGACCACAGTTCCCATCACATTCATACCTCCCGTCACTCACTGGTTCATCTGTTTTTTCAACATATGCTTATTTAAAATCACTATATGTTAATATACAGCATTTGTTTTTCTTCTTAACTTCCTTCACTCTGTATGACAGACTCTTGGCCCATCCACATCTCTACAAATTATCCAATAGTTCATTCCTTTTTTATGGCTGAGTAATATTCCATGGTATATATGTATGACATCTTCTTAATCCATTCGTCTGTGTATATATATGTACCACCTGGTCTTTCCAGGTGGCGCTAGTGGTAAAGAGCCTGCTTGCCAGTGCAGGAGACATAAGAGACATGGGTTCCGTCCCTGGGGTTGGAAAGATTCCCTGGAAAAGCAAATAGAAACCCACTCCAGTATTCATGCCTGGAAAATCCCATGGACAGACAAGCCTGGCAAACTACAGTCCATGGTATCACAAGAGTCAGACACAGCTGAAATGACTCAAGATGGATATGTACCACATCTTTATCTATTCATCTGTATCATATATTAAGGTGTATAAGTGGAATCTAGAAAAATGGTACAGCTGAACCTATTTCCAGGGCAGGAATAGACATGTAAACATAGAGAAAGGACATGTGGATTCAGAGGGGAAGCAGGGTGGGATGAATTGGAAGATTAGGATCGACATACACTAACTACAGTGTGTAAAACAGCTAGCTAGTGGGAAGCTACTGCATCACACAGGGAACTCAGCTCGGTACTCTGTGATGACCTAGGTGGGTGGAACTGGGGGATAGGGAAGTGGGAGAGAGGTCCAAGAGGGAGACTATACATGTGTGTATATATACATATTTATATAGCTGATTCAATTCATTGTATAGCCGAAAAGAACACCAACTATACTCCAATTTTTAAAAAATAATAATATATATTAATAATAATATATTATATATAAATATATAATATATTATATATAATTATATATATATAGCTGATTCAGTTCATTGTACAGCTGAAAAGAACACAACATTGTAAAGCAACTATACTCCAATGAAAAAATAATAAATACATAAAACCACTGTATGGTGAATGCTGACCTTTCAGAGATAAAACCCTCAGAACTGTCCTTACTGGCTTCACAGTTTAGCAGCAAGAAAGACCATCAACTGACAAACAATACACAGCAAAGGGAAATAGTCTTTACTTTCTAAATCACGCTAGCACCAGAGTAAGAGATTTACACGATGACCGCATTTAATTCTTGCACAAAAATGGTGTGAATACCAATACCATCTTCATTTTACACACGCAGAACAAAAAGAGGCTCCAGAAGGATGACTGATTTGCCACAGGTGATAAAGTTAGAAGTGGTAGAGATAAGGTAGGATGTCATCAGACTCCAGAGTCTGTTCTAATGCTTCTGTAACAGGCAACATTTTTTTTTTTTTTGGCCCAGCGGGACGCAAGCATCTTAGTTCCCCAAGAGGGATTGAATTCGGGCCCTCAGCAATAAGAGTTCTGAGTCCTAACCACTGGACTGCCAGGGAATTCCCTCTAACAGGAATTAAAAAAAAATAAATTTAAAAACCTTGCTCATCCTCTAACCCAAATAGATTTATGTATTATTCCCCATTGACATATATTAGCCTGGAATCATAAATAGCTATTTTATACTTTGGTTTATAATTCAAATACTTCTGACTAAGCACACACACAAGTTTACAATAACGGAGTTAGTTCATTTCTTTCCATTGGTCCCTAAAATCGATGAAACTATCAGTCTTATCATATCACACTCACCATATTCTACATTTTGCTTTTGTTGAACATTTCCGGAAAAGCGTAAACACCATTCCATTGCCGCAACATGAAAGTTTAAATTAGTTGTTTTGGAGAAAAATGAGACCAGAAGAACATGTCCCTCTATGACATCTGCAGAGTTCCTCAGCCTCAGCACTATGGGTGTTTGGGGCTACATGCTTCCCAATCATAGGGGCCGTCTTGTCATCATGGAATGTTTAGCATCGTCCTTAGCCCTACACACTAGATGCCTGTTGGATATGGATGTGTGTGTGTGCTCAGTTGAATCCTATTCTTGGCGACCCCATGCACTGTATCCCACCAGGTTCCTCTGTCCGTGGAATTCTCCAGGCAAGAATACTGGAGTGGGTTGCCATTTCCTCCTCCAGGGGATCTTCCCAATCCAGGGATTGAACCTGCATCTCTTATGTCTGCTGCATTGGCAGGTGGATTCTTTACCACCCAGTCTCCTGGAAAGCCCCACTAGATGCCTATATCACCCACCAAGTTGTGACAACCAGAATGTCTCCACACATTGTCAAACATGCCCGTTTGACTAAATCACCCCCCAGGTGAAAACCACTGTTAATAATAATGACAACCTGAGAGCTTTCTGTGTGCAGCACTGCTGCAGAAAGGAGACACCAAAGTCTTGAAGTAAATAGCCGTTTACCATGTCAGCTGATCTGCTTTGACTCCCTGGGGGGGACTAAACTGGACAAGTCTGGACAAAGGCTACCTCCCAGGACCAACAGAGGTGGCGCTTGCTAATTTGAAAAGTGATTAAAAAGGCCGGAAGGTCACTCTGGTTCACTGGTTAAGACAGCTGCACCTGGTGGGTGGGAGCTCGCTGTGTGGTCCCGGCCCACTGCCAGCCCAGGTGACTCAGTCTCTCCCTTCTCAGTTTCCCTTCCAATTTCCGTTGTGCACAGTGCCTTTCTTTACTTCTGTTCTACCCTGCATGACTAAATCATAATTATTCTCTTAGCTTCCAGCGATTAGTTAAAGAATATTAATCTGCGATTTGTTTGTACTGTTTAAATCAGCAAAGCACTGGAGGATGAAAAGGGCAACTTGAGTTTCCCAGTTTGTCTCTGTGGGATGCAATGGTAGAAAGAAAAATCACCTTTAAATAATCTTGCTAAACGAGAAGAGGTAACCAATTTTTCATAAATCTACACAGGGCTTCCCTAGGTAAAGACCCATCCTAAAGGGACTGAGACCAAGCCAATCACAATGTCCAGCACTCAATGTTCATACGTATTTGAAGAACCTACTATCCTTATGTAACATCTTCACCCAGCTTGCCTCTGATCAGATGCCTTGCCCTTTCCAGAAACTGCACCATTCTCTAGACTTTGCTTAATCTTTGTTCCCAGGTAAACTGCCAGCCCTGTATTTTAACACCGGTAGAGGCCTGTTTCCATGCAGCAACAGTGAATGGGATAAACCATGGAGGACAAATGTGTCCTGGTTTGTCCAGGACTTGCTGGACTTTGGAACAGAAAGTCTGGGTCCCAAGAAATCCTTCAGTTCCAGGCAAACCGGGTTGACTGGTTACCTTATCTTTGAAGGCAACCTCTGTATCTCATCTCCAGTGACCTTAACCCTCTCTTTACACACCTCCCACCATTAGGTCAGGAAGTGATACTGCATGTTTTGTTGTTTTTTTGTTCAGTCGCTCAGTCATGTCCGGCTCTTTGCGACCCCATGGACTACAGCTCACCAGGCTTCCCTGCCCTCACACTCTCCTGGAGTTTGCTCAAACTCATGTCCGTTAAGTCGATGATGCCATTCAACCATCTTATCCTCTGTCGCCCCCTTCTCCTCCTGCCCTCAATCATTCCTAGCATCAGGATCTTTTCCAGTGAGTTTGCTCTTCGCATCAGGTGGCCAAAGTACTGGATCTTCAGCTTCAGCATCTGTCCTTCCAATGAATACGCATCTTTTAAATACTTGAATAAGAGAAAACGGAAATTAGCTGCAATTCTCTAGTTGGCCACGAGGGGGCGTAGCATTCCGCGTAAACGGCTGCACATAAAGGAAGGAACGTTCCAGGTTAGGAGGATCAAGTTCAAACGGCTCCGTCAGTGAGTGCCCTAGGGGTAGAAATTTTTAAAAAGTCAAGTCAGTATCATTTCTGCCTCTTAAAATAACAAAACAAAAACCAGTGCTCATGAAACTGATGCTCCAGTCGACTTCCTCGGTGGTCCTGTGGTTAAGAACTGGGCTTGCAATGTAGGGGACGTGGGTTCCATCCCTGGTCAAGGAACTAAGATCCCACCCGCTGTAGAACAACTAAGCCACGTGTGTCACAACTACTGAGCTGGGGCGCCACAGCTAGATAGTCCGAACGACACAAGGAAAGATCCACATGACACAATGAAGATTCCATGTGCCGCAACTAAGACCCATTGTAGCCAAATAAATAATTTTTTAAAAAGAAAAAAACATGGAGAGAACAAGATGGAGGAGAAGTAGGTGGACATGGGAGTACATCTCTCTCCAGGGATACATCAGGAATACACCTTTAGACACAGAAGTGCATGCAGAACACCAGCTGAGAGCCGACAGGAGTACCTGACCAGCAGAAAAGAATATATAGAACCATGTAAAACTAGGTAGGACAAGGAACTAGGGGAAAAAACAGGAGTGTTAGTAAGACTGGACCTGCCCTTGGTAGGTGAGGGAACTGAAGCATGGGTCTGATCCCCACACGAGGGCAATTGTCTGATTCGGGGGAGAACCATTTAAAGCTGAGAGTGCAACAGCTGATCTGTGGCAGCCTAAATGGAATGAGAATCGGACAGTCCTTGCCGCAGCTATACAAACCTCAGACAGGGATGCAGGTCCCCTGGAAGGCATAGCAGCTGGGACCTGGAGTTTAGGGATTGTGGAGCAATCCCAGGGCAAGGGCTTGACTTCGGAGAGATGGATCCAGGGGATGATCAAGGGGATGTGAGAGAGGAGATTGTAGTGGGAAATGCCTGTGGAGGAAGGCTGGGCAGCGATGGAAGCAAAACAATACTGCTGAGTCACACAAAGCGGGTGGAGCCATCACCATAGCGTCTCTCTCCCCACACACCAGCACCAGCAGCTGAACAATAGAGAGGCTGGTGCTGAACTACAGAGTAGGACCCCACCCAGGGTGCCCCTTTAAGTGTTTGACGTGCAGAAAAACAGGGAAGGACCCCAGGCAAGGGAGCCCTCTAAGTGCGTGAACGGGTGGAACTACAGAGAAAGACTGGCCCAAGAGGCCTTCTGATCACCAGCTACAAGAGGCTCAAAAAAGACTCATGGGGCCATAACTCCTGCGGCAGAGGCAGTCTGTCCTGCACACTTGGCACCACCAGGGGCCCCACAAGCCAAGGAGCTGTGCCACCTTCATGCTCAACTCTCAGTGGCGCAGAGCTGCCACAGGCAAAAAAAATCTTCCTTCTATGCGCGCAGGGTCACTTCCGTCGTGTTCCACTCTTTGCGACCCTGTAGACTGTGGCCTGCCAGGCTTCTCTGTCAGGTTTTCCAGGCAAGAATACTGGAACATATTGGCCAATACTGGTTGCCATATCCTTCCAGAGCACTATATTTCCTGCTGCCCTAGCCGCCAACTCCCCTGAGTACCTAGTTCTGCCCAAACCCCTGCGATTCAAGTAGCTGCACCACCTCCACACCTGGCCCTCACAGGGGAAACCCAAGTCGTCCAGGGCAGCCTCAGGAGCAAACCCCAGTGACGACCCACATGCAGAGGTGGAAATAAAACCACAATTGAAACCCAGGGACAGAGTGGCTAATGAAGAAGATCCAAAACCTTCCCCCCAGCTGTACAAGCTGCAGATTAAATCCACATGATCAACTAGGCAGAATCTGTCTATGGAATATATAAAAGGCATTGAGAGCTCCCACAAAAGAAAACACACTAGTTCTGACAGCTGTGGACATTGGAGGCAAGAACACACAGGAGTAGGACCAGATTAGAATCCGAGCTGCCCCCACAGCAGGTCCAGAGATCAGCACAGTGTTGGAGGGCATCCTAGGGAAGTGAGGCAGATTGTGACTCCCAGAGAGGGAAAGGACTCTGACAGCAGTGACTCAAGAAAGACATTTATTATTCTTACGTTTTGACTTGCTCTGTAAATTCTTTTGGATTCTTTTCCTCCTTTTTATCCCCCCTCTGTTATAGTTGTCAATTTTATTGGCACTATGAAATCTAATTAAGCTTTTGAGCTTTTTGGTTTTTTTTCAGTCACATTTTTTGTTGTTGTTATAAATCTCTGCCTCTTCATTGGGCTTTTGCAGGTCTGTGGAGTTTTCCTTTTTTTTTTAATCTCTCTCTCTTTTTAATTTTAATTTTTTAAACCTATTATTATTTTTCTACATTTATTCCTTTGCTCACTTTTCCTATTGTTCTTTTCCTCTTGCAGTTAATCTCTAATGTATATAAATCTTCTTTATCCACCTCTATTTAACTTTGCATATCTATCCTTTCTTTCCTTTCCTCTCAACATATTTGTTTGGAGAAGGAAATGGCAACCCACTCCAGTGTTCTTGCCTGGAGAATCCCAGGGATGGCGGGGCCTGGTGGGCTGCCGTCTATGGGGTCACACAGAGTCGGACACGACTGAAGCGACTTAGCAGCAGCAGCAGCAGCAACATATTTGTTAGTTTTATTTTCATTGCTTTGCTCCCTGACAGGCACCTTGCTATAGTTTTGTTTTCCAGTTTGTGTTTTAGTTAGTTTTGTCTGGTAGATATACTTTTTGGTTTCCTTGTTGACTAGGTCAATATATTGTACTTTATTTTTGTTGGACTGTTTTGATTTTGCTTATGGGTGTATATGTATACATGTATATTCAGTCACACTTTTTATTGTTGTTATGGACCTCTGCCTTTACATTGGGCTTTTGCAGTTCTGTGGAGTTTTCCATCTCCCCCCCGCGACCCCGCCCCCCGCCTTTTTTCCTTCTTCTTTTTTCTTTTTAATAATTCTAATTTTTAATTTTCTTGAACCTATTATATTTGTTCCACATTTATCCTTTGTTTGCCTTTCCTACTATTCTTTTCCCCTTGCAGTTAATCTTTAATGTATATAAATCTTCTTCATCTACCTTTATTTAAGCTTACATATCTATTTCTTTTCTTTCTCTCCTTTCCTCTCAACATATTTGTTGGTTCTGTTTTCATTGCTTTATTCACCACTTGGCACCTTGTTTTAGTTTTGTTTTCTAGTTTGTGATTTAGTTTTTTTCTTAACCGGTAAATATAACTTTTGATTTCCTTTGTTTGCCGGGCCAGTCTACTGTACTTTATTTTTGTTGTACTGTTTTGACTGTGATTATGGATGTATATGTGTATGTGTATATTCCATTATTTTAATTATTATGTGCCTGATTTTGTGACTGCCATTTGTCTGGGGTTCATCTTTGGTTTCTCCCTTTTGGATATTTGTCTTAATCTCACTTAATGCCATAACACACCATGTGTGTAATCTTCATTCCTGACCAGAGATCAAGCCATGAGCCTTTGAAGTGGGAGCACTGACTCCAAGACTCTAGACTCAGTTCAGTTTGGTTCAGTCGCTCAGAGAACTAACCCTAGGGAGTATTAAATAATGAGAACTCACACAAAGCAACCACTTGAATATAAGACCCAGCATCACCCAACCACCAGTAGCACTTTGTGCAGGACACCTCATCGAAAGGACAAACAAAGCAAAAATAAAAACTCAATCATCAGCAGACAAGATTACCACCTCACTTAACCTTGCCCATCAGAGGAAAAACAAACAAACAAAAGCTCAGCACAAATCTCACCCTATAGGAAGCTTACACGAACCACTGGAGCAACCTCAGGAGGGCAGAAACAAAAAGGAAGAAAGAATTCAACCCTGAAGCCTGGTAAAAGGAGACCTCAAACACAATAAGTTAAAAGAAAATAATGAAAAGGCAGAGAAATACTAAACAAATGAAAGAACAAACTAGAAACACAGAAGTCCAAATAAATGGAGAGGAAATTAGCAAACTACCTGAAAAAGAATTCAGAATATTGATAGTAAAGATGATCAAAAAACTTGAAAACAAAATGTAGAAAATGTAAATCAATTAACAAAGATCTAGAAGAATTAAAGAACACACACACAGAGACAAACAACACAATTACTGAAATTAAAAATACTCTAGAAGGAATCAATAACAGAATATCTGAAGCAGAAGAACAAATCAGTGAGCTGGAAGATAAAATCGTGGAAATAGCTTCTAAAGAGCAGAATAAAGTAAAAAGAATGAAAAGAACAGAGGATAGTCCCAGAGACATCTGGGACAATATCAAAACACCAATATTTGAATTATAGGAGTCCCAGAAAAAGAAGAGAAAAATAAAGGGTATGAGAAAATTTTTGAAGAGATTATAGTTGAAAATCTCCCCAACATGGGGAAGGAAATAGTCTATCAAGTCCAAGAGGCACAAAGAGTCCCATACAGGATAAACCCAAGGAGAAACATGCCAAGACACACACTAATCAAACTAACAAAGACTAAACACAAAGAATATTAAAAGCAGCAAGGGAGAAGCAAGAAGTAACATACAAAGGAAACCCCATACACTTAGCAGCTGATCTTTCAGCAGAAATTCTGCAGGCCAGAAGGAAATGGCAGGATATATTTAAAGTACTGAAAGGGAAAAATATACAACCAAGATTATTGTATCCTGCAAGGATCTCATACAAACTTGATGGAGAAATGAAAAGCTTTTCCGACAAGCCAAAGTTAACAGAATTCAGTACCACCAAATCAGCTTTACAACAACTGTTAAATGGGTTTATACAGCCAAGAAATACAAGAGAAGAAAAAAGATCTACAAAATCAACCCCAAACAATTAAGAAAATGGAAATAGGGACATATATATCAATAATTACTTTAAATGTAAATGGATTAAATGCTCCAACCAAAAGACACAGACTGGCTGAATGGATACAAAAAGAAGACACATACATATGCTGTCTACAGGAAACCCACTTTAGACCTAAAGACACAGATAGACTGAAAGTGAGAGGATGGAAAAATATATTCTATGTGAATGGAAAGCAAAAGAAAGCTAGAATAGCAATCCTCATATCAGATAAAATAGACCTTAAAATAAAGAAGATTGCAAGAGATAAGGAAGGCTACTACATAATGATCAAGGGATCAATCCAAGAAGAAGACATAACAATTGTAAATATCTATGCACCCAACATAGAAGCACTTTAATACAGAAGACAAACACTAACAGGCATAAAAGGAGAAATTGATGGTAGCACAATAATAGTAGGAGACTGTAACACCCCACTCACACAAATGGACAGATCATCAAAACAGAAAATTAATAAGGAAACACAAGTCTTAAATGATACATTAGGTGAGATGGATCTCATTGATATCTTCAGGACATTCCACCCAAATGCAGAAGAATACACTCTCTTCTTAAGTGCACATGGCACATTCTCTAGGATAGACCTCATCTTGAGTCACAAATCAAACCTCATAAATTTAAGAAAATTTAAATCATTTCAAGCATCTTCTCTGATCACAACGCTGTGAGACTTGATATCAATTACAAGAAAAAAAAAACTGTAAGAAACACAAACACATGAAGATTAAACAACATGTTTCTAAATAACCAACAGGTCACTGAAGAAATCAGAAGGTAAATCAAAAAATTTCTAGAAACAAATGACAATGAAAACACAACAACTCAAAACCTATGGGATGCAGCAAAAGCAGTCCTAAGAGGGAAGTTTATACCAATACAATCCTACCTCAAAAAAACAAGAAAAACATAGAATAGACAACCTAAATTTATACCTAAAACAACTGGAAAAAGAAGAACAAACAAAGAAAAAAAAACCCCAAAATTAGTAGAAGGAAAGAAATCATAAAGATACATGCAGAAATAAATGAAAAGGAAATGAAAGAAACAATAGTAAAGATTAATAAAACTAAAAGCTGGTTCTTTGAGAAGATAAACAAAATTGACAAACCTTTAGCCAGCTCATCAAGAAAAAAAGAGAGAAGAATCAAATCAACAACATTAGAAATGAAAAAGGAGAGGTTACAACAGACAATGCAGAAATACAAAGGATTATGAGACTGTTATAAACAACTATATGGCAATAAAATGGGTAACTTGGAAGAAATGGACAGATACTTAGAAGAGTTCAATCTTCCAAGACAACCAGGAAGAAACATGTTATGAACAACCCAATTACAAGCACTGAAATTGAAGCTGTGATCAAAAATCTCCCAAAAAACAAAAGCCCAGGTCCAGATGGCTTCACAGGAGAATTCTATTAAACATTTAGAGAAGAGCTAATGCCTATCCTTCTAAAACTCCTGCAAAAAATTGCAGAGGAAGGAACACTTTCAAACTCTTTCTATGAGGCCACCATCACCCTGATACCAAAACCAGACAAAGACAACACACAAAAAAGAAAACTACAGGCCAACATCACTGATGAACATAGATGCAAAAATCCTCAACAAAATTTTAGCAAACAGAATTCAGCAACACATCAAAAAGCTCATGTACCATGATCAAGTTGTGTTTATTCCAGGGATGCAAGGATTCTTCAATATATACAAATCAATACTGTGATACACCATATTAACAAATTGAAATATAAAAACCATATGATAATCTCAATAGATGCAGGAAAAGCCTTTGACAAAATTTAGCACTATTTATGATTAAAACTCTTCAAAAAATGGGCATAGAAGGAACCTACCTCAACATAGTAAAGGCTATATGATAAGCCTACAGCAAATATTATTCTCAATGGTGAAAAACTTAAAGCATTCCCCCTAAGATCAGAAACAAGACAAGGGTGTCTACTTTCACCACTATTATTCAACATAGTTCTGGAAGTCCTAGGTACAGAAATCAGAGAAGTAAAAGAAATAAAAGAATCCAGATCCAGAAGTAAAGCTCTCACTGTTTGCAGATGACATGATAGTGTACAGAGAAAACCTTAAAGATAGTATCAGAAAATTACTAAAGGTAATCAGTGAATTTAGCAAAGTTGCAGGATACAAAATCAATATACAGAAATCACTTGCATCTCTATATACTAACAAAGAAAAATCAGAAAGAGAAATTAAGGAATTAATCCCATTCACCATTGTAACAAAAATAATTAAATATCTAGGAATAAGTTTACCTAAGGAGACAAAAGAACTGTACACAGAAAATTATAAGACACTAATGAAAGAAATCAAAGACAATGTAAACAGATGGAGAGATATTCCATGTTCCTGGCTAGGAAGAATCAATATTGTGAAAATGACTGTACTACCAAACACAATCTACAGATTCAGTGTGATCCCTATCAAATTACCAATGACATTTTTCACAGAACTGGAACAAAAAATCCCACAATTCATATGGAAACATGAAAGACCTCAAACAGCCAAGGCAGTCTTGAGAAAGAAGAAGGGAGCTGGAGGAATCAACCTTCCTTACTTCAGATTATACTACAAAGCTACAGTCATCAAGACAGTATGGTACTGGCACAAAAACAGAAATATAGACCAATGGGAAAAGATAGAAAGTCCAGAAATAAATCCATGCACCTATGGGTACCTTATTTTTGGCGAAGGAGGGAAGAATATACAATGGGGCAAAGATAGCCTCTTTAATAAATGGTGCTGGGAAAACTGGACAGATACATGTAAAAGAATGAAATTAGAACACTTCCTAACCCCATACACAAAGATAAACTCAAAATGGATCAAAGACCTAAATGTAAGACCAGAAACGATAAAACTGTTAGAGGAAAACATAGGCAGAACACTCGATGACATAAATCAAGCAAGATCCTCTATGACCCACCTCCTAGACTAATGGAAATAAAAGCAAAAGTAAACAAGTGGGACCTGATTAAAACTTAAAAGCTTTTGCACAGCAAAGGAAACTATAGGCAAGGTGAAAAGACAACCCTCAGAATGGGAAAAAATAATAGCAAATGAAACAACTGATAAAGGATTAATTTCCAAAATACACAAGCAGCTTATACAACTCAATACCAGAAAAACAAACAACCCAATCAAAATGTGGGAAAAAAACCTAAACATACATTTCTCCAAAGAAGACATACATATGGCTAATAAACACATGAAAAGATGCTCAACATCACTCATTATTAGAGAAATGCAGATCAAAACTACGATCAGATATCACTGCACACCAGTCAGAATGGCCCTCATCAAAAAGTCTACAAACTATAAACACTGGGGAGGGTGTAGAGAAAATGGAATGTTCTTGCACTGTTGGTGGGAATGTAAACTGGTACAGCCACTATGGAAGACAGTATGGAGATTCCTTAAAAAACTAGGAATAAAACCACCATATGATCCAGCAATCCCACTCCTAGGCATTTACCCTGAGGAAAGCAAAATTGGAAAAGACACATGTATCCCATTATTCATTGCAGCACTATTTACAATAGCTAGAATATGAATCAAAAATAGCTAGATGTCCATTGACAGATGAATGGGTAAAGAAGTTGTGGTACATATACACAATGGAATATTACTCAGCTATGAAAAGGAATGCATTTGAGTCAGTTCTGATGAGGTGGATGAACCTAGAACCTATTACACAGAGTGAAGTAAGTCAGGAAGAGAAAGATAAATATTGTATTCTAATGCATATATACAGAATATAGAAAAATGGTACTGAAGAATTTATTTACAGGGCAGCAATGGAGAAACGGACATAGAGAATAAACGTATGGACATGGGGAGAGGGGAGGAGAGGGTGAAATGTATGGAAAGAGTAACATGGAAACTTACATTGCCATATATAAAACAGAGAGCCAATGGGAATTTGCTGTATGGCTCAGGAAACTCAAACAGGTGTTCTGTATCAACCTAAAGGTGTGGGATGTGGAGGGAGATGGGAAGAAGGTTCAAAAGGGAGGGCATATACGTATACCTATGGCTGTTTCATGTTGAGGTTTGACAGAAAACAACAAAATTCTGTAATTATCCTTCAATGAAAAAAATAATTTAAAAAAATAAAAAAGAAATTGACCCTCTAGTCTGAGTACCACCAGGTCCCTGAAGCCTTGAATACATTATTTTTGGTCCTCACAAAGATCTTGCCAACTGGGAACTGTGGTTAAGTAGCTTAAAGTCACAAAATTGGGTGAAACCTCACAAAACCCAGCATGTTTCCACTATATCACATCACCCTATTAGTTCAAAGAGCCATGAAATGGGAGCATTCAAAACTGTTTCCTTGGGGCTTCCGAGGTTGCTTGGTGGTAAAGAATCTGCCTGTCAATGCAGGAGACACGGGTTCGATCCCCAGTCTGGAAAGATCCCACATGCCACGGAGCAGCTAAATCCAAGTGCCACACAACTATTGAGCCTGTGCTCTAGAACCTGGGGAGCTGCAACTACCGAGCCCACACGCCGCGACTACGGAAGTCTGCGTGTGCTAGAGCCCGTGCTTCACAACAGGAGAAGCCACCGAAATGAGAAGCCTTTGCACTGCGATGACGACGAGTCCCCACTCGCCGCAACTAGAGAAAAGCCTGTGCAGCAATGAAGACACAGCATAGCCAAAAATAAAATGAAAATAAATGCATTAAAAAAACAAAACCAAAACTGTTCCCTTGACTTAAGACAGGGAGGGGGCTGTGACGCCGATGATGCCTGAAGGAAATCTTAGTCCATGCCCACCATGTGGAGCCCAGGGGAGGGGTGTGGGGCATCACTTCCCAGTGTGCACACCAACAAGAGGCTGGGTAGGAAATAGGAGCACCCCGGCCCCAGAGTGATGAGAGGCAGGGATCCCCAGTGTTTGTTCCTTTCCTTTTTCAGGACAGCTGAGAGCAGAGGTTATTATCAGTGCTGCACCATGTTTGGGAACTCAGAGCAAAGCAAATGTGACTTAGGCACAGAGTCTGGGGCTGTTCAGCCTGAGAGCTAACCAAGGAGTCCATAATGGAAACCTAGGGAGGAGGGCCAGGTGGGAAGGCTTGGTGCTTCAGGCACCCAGCCACCTGTGACTGCCGCCTGCCAAAAGGAGCTGGCAAAGCCAAGGCAAACTAAATTCAGAACTGAAATACCAAGCATACCCCTAGGGGGAAAAAGAAATACATCTGATGGTCGATGTTAAAGCAAAGACAAAGAAAGAGCATGGCAATTCTACTAATAGGCAAATTAAATGTCTTAACCCTGGGTTGGTGGGGAGGTGGGATGTGGGCTTCTCTTAGAAATCTAAATTCAATTTGATTTAGATTCCTTGCTGCTTTTCACACCTTACAGATGTGTTCAGGAGTCCTGGGGTTCACTTCTTCTTTCCTCTCTTTTTTAATAAGAAAGCTCAGCAATAGGTTTCACTGTGCAATAGAATTGATTTTCTCTTTTTTTGTCAGTCTCTACCATTTGGGCAATCACAGCTTGGGAGACCTGCTGAGCTGTCAGGGAAAGGGCTCATCTTTGCATTACTTTAACCAAGACAAATATGGTTTTAAAAACTATAAACTAGATTACCATATCAGTCCCAACTTACTTGGCTTCCACCAAATGAACAAGGCTAACATTTCTGAATTGCAAATAATCCTTTCCTGTGGATATATTTTTATCCAGGGCAATATCCCTCTAATTCAAGGCTTGAAAATTGAACCCCACATGATTTCAAGAAGATGAGCACTTTTAAGTTGCAAAGCATGTTGCAGCCTAAAAAAGAAATATATATCCTTCCAAGAGAATCATCTCTCCGGTAACCAAAGGGGGAAAAAAAATTTCTGACTGACAGCTCTTTTCAAGTGCAAATGAGAGTGACAGCAAGAAGAAGTTTAAGATTCTCATTAAGTGTGATGGTACTTTTACTCTTTCCATGTAAATATTGATATGTAATCTGGTCTCGCCCTCCAAAAGTCACTCATGCATACAAAGATGCTCGGTTTTTAATAAACGTGTTCCTTTTCTAAGTCCTGTAGTCTTTTCTTTATAACACCCTTCTCAGAGGAGCAGACAGTGTGATCTATGACCAATTTCAAGATGGAAGTACAGAAGAGCAACCAAAATATTTGCCCATAAACCAGCAAAAGGACCAACGTGTTTACATAAAAGAAAGTCTTATCCCGTTAAAATTTTTTTCAACAGGCGTCCTGAAAAGGGGTACAAAAGACATACCTCCAAATAGAACTGGAATGTTGTAAATCCACTGTGGAAGGGGATGGGACACAGGGGGAAAACTTCAGCCTGGGTTTCTCAAACTAGCAGCACCTGTAGGATGTTTAATGGCTTTTTGGTGTACAGACAGCTCTCCAAATTTATTTTAAAATTCAGCATATTTTAAATTTTATTATAGTTCTTTATGTTGTAAACAAAATAAGGCACATTTCTAAAATTAAGAATAATACTCATTTTTGTACTTCTCTGGTGCCACAGGGGATAAGAATCTGCCTGCAGGGGATGTGGCTTTGATCCCGGGTCCAGGAAGATTCAGCATGCCACAGAGCTACTAAGCCCATGCTCTGCAACTACCAAGCTCTCATGCTCTAGAGCCTGGGCTCCACAGAAGCCACTGCAATGAGAGGCCTGTAGTGGTAGTCAGTAGTCCCCACTCTCTGAAACTAGAGAAAGTCATTGTGCAGCAACAAAAACCCAGCACAACCAAAAAAAAAAAAGAATAATAATTGTTTATATCAGTGAATAGAATAGCACTGTCCCTTCTTTTAAAAAGGTATTCATAGTGTGTTAATGATGGGTACGTTGAGCCAAAAGTCTGGCTCCAAATTCAACCGGTTTCTGTTTTTCTATTTTACATTAGTTGCTTTATTGGCTAGTGGCAAAACCAATACAATGAATATGAGTTCAAGCAAACTCCAGGAGATAGTGAAGGACAGCGAAGCCTGGTGTGCTGCAGTTCATGGGGTTGCTAAGAGTCAGATATGACTGAGTGACTGAACAACAACAACTTTCTCTTGCCAGTGATAAATCCCAAATTAGCTTAATCTAAAAACAGAATTTATTGGCTTGCATAATCAGAAAGTTCAGAGGTACTCCAATTTTAGGAATGACTGGATCTAGGTGCCTTAATGAAGTAATCAAGAATGAGTCCCTCTTCACCTCTTGACTCCATTTTTCTTTTTGGTTTTATTTTCTGTGTGTTACCTTAATTCTAGGCCCTCTGTCCATAAGGCAAGAAAGATGACCCCAAGCTACTCTAGACTTACATACCTTATTATGTAAAGTATCACATGATATACGCATAATATATTAATATACATACCTTATTGTCTATATTTCCAAAAGGACAGAAAATATCTCCTTCAACAAAAATTTTGCCCCCAAAAAGGGAACTTCTCCAGTGGTCCAGTGGTTAAGACCCTGCATTTACACTGCAGGGACCACAGGTTCGCTCCCTGGTCAGGGAATTAAGATTCCACATGCTGCATTGTAGGCCAAAAAAAAAATTTTTTTTTAAGAAATAAACCGTAGAAAATCTCCTGAAGGGCAGATCCATGACAGACTCATCCTCCTAGATCTAAAACAATGTCTGTCCCAGGAAATGCAGGAACCCACTGGGCAGGCCTAGATTCCTCACCATCCTTCAAATTGGTATGGCAGCTACATGAATGACATGGTCTGGGAGCAAGGAAGGGCAATTTCCCACAAAACATTTAGGACATGAGTTTGAGCAAGCTCCAGGAGATGGTGAAGGGCAGGGAGCCCTGGTGTGCTGCAGTCCATGGGGTGCAAAGAATTGGATACAACTGAGCAACTGAACAACAACAGCAAATTAATATCAAAAGTGGGGCCTAATGTCTGGCAGGGAAAAATAACACTTGTGCAGTTCATACACTAAATGAGAAGTTCCTGACTAATAGTTTGCATTGTTGAGAATGGCAGTGGGTGGCTCACTCGGAGTGTAATGAACAAGCTAGAACAAGGACCAGAAATCACGGGCAGGTCTCCCAGGAAAGCTACTTTCCAGGGCTCATTCCCAGGCTACCACAACCATAATGTCACATTCATTCTGGAAGATTCCCATTTCCGCTTGGGAAGGAGCCGAGTGTGAATTCCTGTCCCCTTTTCAGTTGCTGTTGGTATAGCAACCATTTCTTCCTGTTGCCTGAAGCATTTGGATGTGATATTAAGATTATTTTCAACAATACATCAATGAGTTATTTCTTCAGTGAGTATAGAAAAGTATTGGTTTTTCAGGGGAAAAAAGCAAACACTTAACTTTTGAACCACGTGCACCAGATTTTTGTTGTTTTTCAGTTGCTCAGTCATGTCTGATTCTTAGCGACCCCATGGACTGTCGCATGCTAGGCTTCTCTGCCCATGGCAAGAATTCTCCAGGCAAGAGTACTGGAGAGGTACCCATTCCCTTCTCCAGTGGATCTTCTAGACCCAGGGATCAAACCTGGATCTCCTTCTTTGCAGGCAGATTCTTTACAGTCTGAACCACGAGGGAAGTCCAGCAAGTCAAGAGATACCTGGAATAACAGGGCAAATTTGGCCATACAGTACAAAATGAAACAGGGCAAAGGCTAACAGAGTTTTGTCAAAAGAATACGTTGATCATAGCACACATGCTTTTCCAACCGCTGAAGAGATGACTCTACAATGGACATCACCAGATGGTCAATATTGAAATCAGATTGATTATGGTTTTTTGCAGTCAAAGATGAAGAAACTCTATACAGTCAGCAAAAACAAGAACTGGAGCTCCTTATTACAAAATTCATGCTTAAACTGAAGAAAGTAGGGAAAATAACTAGGTCATTCAGGTATGGCCTAAATCACATCCTTTATGATTATATATTGGAGGCGATGAATAGATTCAAGGGATTAGATCTGGTAGACAGAGTGCCTGAAGAACTACGGACAGCTGCTGCTGCTGCTGCTAAGTCGCTTCAGTTGTGTTTGACTCTGTGCAACCCCATAGACGGCAGCCCACTAGGCTCCTCTGTCCCTGGGATTCTCCAGGCAAGAACACTGGAGTGGATTGCCATTTCCTTCTCCAATGCATGAAAGTGAAAGGTGAAAGTGAAGTCGCTCAGTCGTGTCCAACCCTCAGCGACCCCATGGACTGCAGCCTACCAGGCTCCTCCGCCCATGGGATTTTCCAGGCAAGAGGACTGGAGTGGGGTGCCATTGCCTTCTCTGAACTATGGACAGAGGTTTGTAATATTGTATAGGAAGTGGTGACCAAAGAAAGAGAAATGCCCCACAGTTTGGTCTCCTTATAAATACAAATCCCTTATGGACTTACTGTTAAAGACCATGCCATTTCATCTTCAGGTAAGAGGTTCCAGCTTGTGGAATATCCTACTTAAGCACAGCACCAATCATGATAGAAATGGTCTTTATTGGATTATCAAGTTTATGGAGAACTGTTTTCATTATCATTCAGTTCTAAGAATTTCTTAATTTCCGTTTTTCATTTCCTCTGCATCCTATAGATTGTTTTAAGATACAGTTTTCCAGACATATGGTATTTTTGTAGTCATACTGCATTCTGAAATTCTAATTGCATTATGGCTGAAGAACTTGGTCAATATGGTGTATGTGATCTTGGTTCCTTTGGAATTTATTGAGGGTTCTTTTATGGCCTAATTCATGGTCTACTTTTTTGGATATTTTTTCCTTATGTACTGGAAAATACGCAAGAAAACGATGGGTTTTTTTTTTTTTTTTTTGATCCCTTCTCTTTCACTATGTATTATGCTGAGCAAAGATCTGAAAATTCAAAAACTGCAATTAATAAATTCAAGATGTATAAATATCTGTATGTGTTACATATATATGCATACATATCATATACATCAATGCTTCAGCCCAGCAGGGACTTGTGGTATCCTTAAACACCAGTGACCCAGAATTTCCACAGGGAAAGGGAGATAATCATTGTTTAAGAGCATTTCGGGGAAGAACTGAGAACAGAACTTTGAAATCTTTCCTCCCACCTGATCCCTTAGTGACACTGCAGCTTCCACCACCCAGAATCGCATATACCCACAACCACATCAAGACAGGTTTTAGCCAGAGTTTCCAACCTTTTGTTACTATTTTCTGTTCTTACTTTATGGAAGCCACATCTTTGTGGCTTGTTCATTTTTCAATAGTTTCTCCAAGGTTGGTTTTGGGAGGAAAGAAAGAGCAGCCTGTATTATCTTGCCATTTTGACACTCTGCAGATCAAAGAAATGTATTCACTTAGCATTCTTTTCAGAGTCGTCTGGGATACGTTTGCTGTTGGTATTTTCCAGAGTACTTCCTGTTCATTTTATTGCACACTACGCTCAAAGTATGTAAGTCAATGACAGACATCTGACTGTCTTTACAACTGAAAAGTTGAGATATAATTCACATACTGTACTTCTTTAAAGTTCAAAATTCAGTGATTTTTAGCATATTTACAAAGTTGTAAATCATCATTATCGAATTCCAGAAATTTTTCATTACCCCCAAAAGAAATCCCATGCTTATTTGCAATTACTTCCCATTATCGAATTCCAGATATTTTTCATCACCCCCCAAAGAAATCCCATGCTTATTTGCAATTACTCCCCTTTTCTCTCTCCCCCTAACCCTGGCAAACATTAATCAGATTTCTGTGTTATGAATTTGATTTACCTATTCTGAATATATATTATAAATGAAAGCACACAAATGTGATCTTTGGTGTCTGACTTCTTTCACCTAATATTTTCAAGATTCATCAGTGCTTCATTCTGTTTTATGACTAAACAATATTCCATTGTATGAATTACAACACATTTTGTTTACTCGTTCATTACTTGATGGGTGGTTTGCACTTTTGGATATTACACACAATGCTGTATTGATTATTCATGTACAAATTGTTGTGTGGACATATGTTTTCAATTCTCTTGGATATATATCTAAGAGTGGAATTGATGGGTCCTATTGTAACTCTGTGTTTAACTTTTGAGGAATTGACAAACAGTTTTCCAAAGCTGCAGCACCATTTTCGAGTCCCACCAGCAATGTATGAAGGTTCCCATTGATCTAATTGCTCCCTGCCAACACTTGTTATTGTCTGTCTTTTTGACGATAGCCATTCTGGAGAGTATAAAGTGGTATCTCACTGGGGTTTTGATTTGCATTTCCCTATGACTAATTAGGTAGAACAGCTTTTCATGGCTTATTGACCATTTAAAAGTCTTGTTTGGAGAAAAGTCTCTTGAAGTCTTTTGCCTTTTTGAAAAACTGGGCTATTTTTCTCTCTATTGTTGAGTATATGTTTCTGGATTCTAGACCCTTACCAGATATATGATTTGCAGATATTTTCTCCCTTTGTCTGAGTTGCCTTTGTACTTTCCTGACAGTGTGCTTTTGATGGACACAAGTTTTAAATTTTGATGTCGTCCAAGTTATCTTTTTTTTTTGCCTTTAGTTTCTTTTGTTGTCATGTCTATAAAACCATCTACTCAAGTTTCATTTCATGAAGATTTACTCTTACATTTTCTTCTAAAACCTTTACGGTTTTAGCTCTTACATTTAGATATTTGATCATTTGATCCATTTTGAGCTGATTTTTGTGTTTGGTGAGAGAGGTAGGGGTTCAACTTCTGTCTTTAGCCTGTGGCTTTTCAGTTGTGCTGGGCTTCCCAAGTGGCCCTAGTGGTAAAGAACCCGCCTGCCAATGCAGGGGATGCAAGATATGTGGATTTGATTCCTGGGTCAGGAAGATCCCCTGGAGAAGCAAATGACACCCCAGTATTCTTGCCTGGAAAATTCCATGGGCAGAGGAGCCTGGTGGGCTATAGACCATGGGACCACCCAGAGTTGGACATGACTGAGTGACTGAGCACAGGTTCACTGTTTCAGCACCATTTGTTGAAAAGACTATTCTTTCCCTATTGTATTGCTTGGCACCTGAGTCAAAAATCAATTAACCATAAATATATGGGCTTATTTCTGGACTCTCAATTCCATTTTATTGATCTATGTCTGGCCACAACAACTGAGCCCACACTCCAGAGCCCTAGAGCCGCAACTTCTAAGCCCACGTGACTAGAGCTCGTGTTCTCCAACGAGAGAAGCCACTGGAGTGAGAAGCTACGCACCACAACCAAGAATAGCCCCCACTCACCACCACTAGAAAAAGCCCTCCTGCAGCAACAAAGACCCAGTGCAGCCAAAGAAACAAATCTTCTATTTTTAAAAGAAGAATAGGTCATATTAGGGACATTGAATGACCCATTGGGCTTCCCTTGTGGCTCAGCTGGTAAAGAGGAGAAGGGAAAGGCTACCCACTCCAGTACTCTGGCCTGGAAAATTCCATGGACTGTATAGTCCATGGGGTCACAAAGAGTCAGACAGGACAACTGAGAGATTTTCACTTTCAATTTCAAATGAGCCATTTGAATTTGATTGTTAAGATTTTTTTAAATGAATTTACCTTCAAATACTTTTCTCTCTGAAGTTCTGAGAGAATAAGAATAAATTGTTTCCCTTATTTTTATTACTTTGGCAAGATATAATGTCCACTTCAGCTGCATCTAGTTTCTTTCTCTGCATCAGAGTGAGGGACACTCTTCAGGTTCATTTTCACACTACACTGAACTCATCATGTCATCTTTCATTTATTCATTCTACAAACATGCTTGAGTACCTACTATATATAGGTAAGGCACAGTGACAGATACAGAGGAGATAGAAAGGGTATCTCTGTTTGGTGAGCATCTTGGTAGTATGTGACAGACGTGGTGACAAATGCTTCATATACATTATCTCTGTCTTCACTACCCTCTGCTGAGGCAAGTTTATCATTATTATGATTATACCTTTGGTATTATTCTTGTTATTCACCAAGGCCTAGAAAGGTTGAGTGGTTTGTCCAAGATCATCCAGCCAATTAGTGGTGGAGGTAGGATGCAAACCCAGGACTAGCTAAGTGCAGGGTCCAAAACAGCCCTGAGAACTAGAGCCGGCTCTCCATATTACAGAGGTAAGTAACTCGCAGTCTTTACCGTCCTGCTTCTAATAGCTTCCTGGGGACAGACTGACATACATACCAAGTAACTGGAGGATGTATGCTAACACAAGGGTGGTTTAGAAGAGATACACATTCCAGGGGATCCAAAGAGGGCTTCCACCTGGGGATCAAGAAAAGCAGTAAGTTGAAGGCAGGAAGAAGAAGGAGGAGGAGAAAGAGAATAAGGAGGATGAGGAAGAGAAGAGGAAAAAGAAGGAGGAGGGGAAGGAAGGAAGAAGAAGAAGAGTAAGAAGAGGAAGAGAGGGAGAAGGCAGTAAGTTGAATCTTGATGGCTGGGGACACTCCAAAGCAGTGAGCGAGGGAAGAACATTCTGAAGAGCAGTAGTGTCGAAGTGAGGCGGGTGCATGATGAATTTGAGGAAATGTGTAAACTGTCACTCACTATGTTTGCATGTGTGGGGAGCTAAGGCTGGATGGGGAGATGGGAGCAGATGCTTGGGAGAGCAGAGCAGAGGAGGGTACATTTTAAGATGTGAAGGAGAGGGTTGGGAGGGGTGGATTTCTGCACACAAGGAAGATAACCATCCAGGCTGAGAGGCATTTCATTATTGTCTCTGTGAAGGTCAGATGGGTCTGGAGAAGGTAGGGACCTGAAAAGCTTGTTCCTCACCCTTTCAGCTCAAGGTTCTGGATCCAGACTTTCATATGTGATTGAGATATGGTTAATTAGATCCTTATATATCTAAGATTTAAGACAGGATGAAAGTTGTCCTTGAAAACCAGTACGGAACTGGAAAGTTGGTGTTTACACCCAAATTCACTTTCAAATCTGACTAAATGAGGGTAATTTACTAATCCCATCAGTACCATCTATTGTATGTACTGTGTGACAGGTGTTGTGACAGGACTAAACTTAGCCCTGGACCCTGTCCTGAGATAATTAATAGTCTAGAGAGACAGAATGGCATGTATACTGATAATTAGGATTACAAGGTAGGAAGGTGTAAATGTGATAAAAGCAGGCCATTAGCCCTGGGAAGTACAGGGAGTTTAGAGATGGGGGTGGAAGGGGCGGGATTTCTCTCCACCATGGGATGAGGAAGGACCAGGGAATCGCTCACAAACAGGCAGGTGAAGACAGAATAAGATGTGAGCACGTGGACCCACAGGAGAGGGGTTCTTGGGAGAAGAAGAGCTGGGAAGGAAAGCAATATGGGGTGGGGGTAGGGATGAGTCAGAGGGAATAAAGAAGACAAAGCTGCAAGGTTAGTTAGTGATCCTCACTTTCGGGACAGCAGACTGTGCCTTAATCCACTGCCTGTGAGTTCCACTCCCATAGAGCCAGGACCAGGGTCTATCTTGCTCTCATTAAATTGATGCTGAGTGAATGGATGAATCTTCACTAAGTAAACCTCACTTCGACATCTGGTCGGTTTAGTGATAGAGTTAGCAACTTTGTCATGATTCTGGCTCTGTTAATCTAAACGAGAACAGGGGGATAAAATCAGACAAAGAAGGCAAAGTGAAAGGAAAATCGGGGTAAGGTACATCAGGTTCTGTTCCTATGGAGTTTCAAAAGAAAAAAGTTACTTAAGAGTAAATAATTCTACAATTGGTGCTCTATTTATTTGTATTCTTGTTTTTGCTTTTAGATACAATTTCATATAATATTTTTCCTAATAAATGCTGTGTGTGTGCACATGCATGCTGGAAATAAAAGAACTTTCCTCTAGGAATTTGTAAGTGCTTTAGTAGAAATACATTTCTTAATGTGTGTTATAAAATATTCCAAAGCAATAACAAATTTTCCCAAACTTCACATCAAGACTTGTCTGAGTTGCACATGTTAAATTGTAGCTAAACACGTGAAAATGCTAAAAGAGGTATAAACATGATGAAGCTTGTCTTTTTTTTTATTTAATGCATTTTTTTTCCTTTTCATAAAATAATCCTCACTTAGAAGTTCACATGCACGGATAAAGAACAAAGTGTAACAGAGTGCAGAAGATTCAACAGCAAGTATTTCGTGCTATATTTTAAGGAGAAATACTGTACTGTAGGTCTGTGAAAAACCAAGTTTATCTGCAAGCATGGCCTCCAATATAAAAATCACTGACAGGAAAAAAAAAATTCTAGCTGTTCAGTTTAGTTCAGTCGCTCAGTCGTGTCCGACTCTTTGCGACCCCAGGAACCGCAGCATGCCAGGCCTCCCTGTCTATCACCAACTCCCGGAGTCCACCCAAACTCATGTCCATTGAGTCGGTGATACCATCCAACCATCTCATCCTCTGTCATCCCCTTCTCCTCCTGCCTTCAATCTTTCCCAGCATCAGGGTCTTTTCAAATGAGTCAGCCCTTCGCATCAGGTGGCCAAGGTATTGGAGTCTCAGCTTCAACATCAGTCCCTCCAATAAACACCCAGAACTGATCTCCTTTAGGATGGACTGGTTGGATCTCTTTGTAGTCCAAGGGACTCTCAAGAGTCTTCTCCCACACCACAGCTCAAAAGCATCAATTCTTCGGTGCTCAGCTTTCTTTATAGTCCAACTCTCACATCCATACATGACTACTGGAAAAACAATAGCCTTGACTAGATGGACCTTTGTTGGCAAAGTAATGTCTCTGCTTTTTAAAATGCTGTCTAGGTTGGTCATAACTTTCCTTCCAAGGAGTAAGCATCTTTTAATTTCATGGCTGCAATCACCATCTGCAGTGATTTTGGAGCCCCCAAAAATAAAGTCAGCCACTGTTTCCCCATCTATTTCCCATGAAGTGATGGGACCAGATGCCATGATCTTAGTTTTCTGAATGTTGAGCTTTAAGCCAACTTTTTCACTCTCCTCTTTCACTTTCATCAAGATGCTCTTTACATTCTAGCTGTACTGTTATCTAATATTATTATAATATACTTAGTACCAATGCTACATTTCCATTATATTAAGCATGATCAGATGCCATTTTACGGTATTATTATATCTTTGTGATGATTAATTGTATGTATCAAGTTGGAGGGTGTTTTGGATGAGATTAGCATTAAGGGACTTCCCTGGTGGTCTGGGCTTCCCCGGTGGCACTAATGGTAAGGAACCTGTCTGCCAGTGCGGGAGATGTCAAAGATGTGGATTTGATCCCTATCCTGAGTTTGGGAAGATCCCCTGGAAGAGGACATGGCAACCCACTCCAATATTTGTGCCTGAAGAATCCCATGGATAGAGAAGCCTGGAAGGCTACAGTCCATAGTGTCGCAGAGTGGGACATGATGACTGAAGCGACTTAGCAGCAGTAGCAGTAATGTTCTCCACAGTGGCTGTACCAGTTTACGTTCCCACTAACAGTGTAGGAGGGTCCCCTTTTCTCCACACCCTCTCCAGCATTTATTGTTGGTGGATTTTTTATGGGGGCTTCCCAGGTGGTGCTAGTGACTGAATGGCTTTCTTTGTTTTTCGTATGTTTGTTCACCCTCCGTATGTCACCCATAATAAAAAGTGAATTGCATATGATTTTTACTTAACTAGTTTTTTTTTTAATGTGTATTTTTGGAGTGTTTCTCACAAAGTAAGAGATATCCCAACTGCTCATTTTTAACCCAAAATATCCCTCTTGTCAATTATGAAACTTTCAATTATGAAGCTTTTATGCAGTTATTTATATAAACAATCAGAATAATAGATCTTAGAACTAGAAGGACTCTTAGGGGTTTGGTCTAGCTCCTTAATTTCACAGGTGTAAAAATCAGACCAAAGATATTATGCATCAAACTTTAAGAATGTATATGACCTTTAAGAAGTCATATACACTCAAAAATTCTTAACCACAAATTCTTAAAAACAAAAACAGAACACTAAAATAGTTTTCTAATACTGAATAGAGTATTTTAAAAAGAAACACTGGAACCAGCTTTACATTGAAGAGCCTTTCATAATCCTACATAAAAGATTAGTTTTGTTGTTGTTCAGTTGCTCAGTCATGTCTGACTCTCCGACCCCATGGACTGCAGCACGCCAGGCTTCCCTGTGCTTCACCATCTCCAGGAGCGTGTAAGGAGTAAAATATTTCTTTGCTTGGCTGTAACTATAATTGCCATGCTGCTGCTGCTGCTAAGTCACTTCAGTCGTGTCCGACTCTGTGTGACCCCATAGACAGCAGCCCACCAGGCTCCCCCGTCCCTGGGATTCTCCAGGCAAGAAAACTGGAGTGGGTTGCCATTTCCTTCTCCAATGGATGAAAGTGAAAAGTGAAAGGTAAGTCGCTCAGTCATGTCCGACTCTCAGCGACCCCATGGACTGCAGCCTACCAGGCTCCTCAGTCCACAGGATTTTCCAGGCAAGATCAACTATAAAACATGGTTGGGGTGTTGCAATTTGCGATATCACCTGAGTAAAAAAGAAGCAATTCATAGGAATGACTGTTACTTTTAATCCTATCAGGAGAAGAAAACGTTCCAAAAACATTGCCCAGGGTGTGTGGCTTTCTCAGGCATTGGGTGCTGTCTCTGAAAGTAGATATAACCCTGATTGGCATAAAAAGACGTTAAGAGGTTTCAGTCTTACTAGTTAATTTTTTTCGACATTTGTTCCCACATATTGTTAATATTAAACTTTCCATATTGCCATCTTTATATACTGCATCATGAAATACATATGGAAATAGGCAAGGTCCCTCTTTAGTCCAAGTGGAATCTGAGTTTGCTGATACCTTTAGTTCAAGTAACAACAATATGAGGTTCAGTTTTTTCTCATTGTTAGAGGGTTCCAGCTGGTTTTGGGCAAGATTCCTCTTTGGTTCTGTTAAGCATAGTCCTGATCTTATAATGGAAATACACTTGGCATGAACAGCATTCTTATTAAAAATAATAGGGGGAATGATATGTTATGGATACAACATCCCTATTTTGATCAGTGTATTCAACCTCTGTGCCAATCAATTTTTTCTCCCTTATTCAGAATGAAATTGATTTGCATTCATACATTCTCAGTAGGGGCAAAAATTGGTTTCTTGGGAGATACAAAAATCTAAGCCATAAAACATTTAAAAATTCTTGGCTGTACATTCTAAAAACAAAACACCAAAAACTTTTCAAAGTCTGAAACAAATATATTTAAGAAGAAATACAGGGGCTAAATTTATATTTAAAAGCCATTTATAAGCCCAGAAATAAATGGTTGCATATAAAGTCAAATTATTTTCAACAAGGGTGCCAAGATCATTCAATGGCAAAAATAGTCTTTTGAGGACATTATGCTAAGTGAAATAAGCGAGTTACAAAAAAGACACCTTAACACTACTGAACTGTACACTTAAAAATGGCTAAGATGGTAGATTTTATATTATGTGTATTTTACCACAATTAAAAAAAACTGTTTAAAACCTTCATAAAATATTAATTTATTCCCTGTTACAATATTTGTTTGCTCGTAAGTGACTACAGCCATGGCATTTCACCAGAGTGTAAAAATCTCAGTTGTACAGCTCTTCCCGATCCAGGATCGAACTCAAGCCTCTTTTGTCTCCTGCATTGGCAGGTGAGTTCTTTACCGCAAGCGCCACCTGGGAAGCCCCCAGACAGATATAAAGTATAGCTATGATATTAAAATTTCATGGCAGGGGAGGGACACTAAGGGGAAAAAATGTCTAAAAAAAAGACCTCTGAGATGGGGAAGGTAAGGAAAAACAAGTTGAGAAATACTCTTTTTCCTTAATGAGTTACTGCTTTGTACTTCAAAGGGGCTTCCCTTGTGGCTCAGCTGGTAAACAATCCACCTGCAATGCTGGAGACCTGGGTTCAATCCCTGCGTTGGGGAGATCCCCTGGAGAAGGGAAAGGCTACCTACTCCACTCCAGTATTCTGGCCTGGAGAAGTCCATGGACTATATAGTCCATGGGGTTGCAATGAGTTGGACACAACTGAGCGACTTTCACTCACTCACTCACTTCAATTGGACAGACTCATGTCTAATGGTTAGACTGGAAAAAAGCAAAATAATCTACAGTAGGGTTTCTCAGCATTTGGACATTTGGGGCCAAAATAGTTCTTTGTCATGGAGGGGGCTGTCCTGTATATGGTAGAATGTTGAGCAGCCTTCCTGGGTTGGGAAGGAAATCCCTGGAGAAGGAAATGGCTACCCGCTCCAGTATTCTTGCCTGGGAAATCCCCTGGAAGAGGAGCCTGGAGGGCTACAGTCCACAGGGTTGCAAACAGTCTGACATGACTGAGCCACAAACACACAGACACACACAGACACAGACACACACAGACACACAGACACAGACACACACACACTGGCCTCTGCCACTAGAGTCCACTAGCACCTCCAGTCCAGATATAACAACCCCATTTATCTCCAGACATCCACTTGGGGCAAAACCACTACTCCACAATTAATGCAAGTTAATCATAACTTGGACAAAGGGTAGGTTCTGAATAGGGGCTCAGGCTCAGGTGTCTCAGCCCTGGCAGGTATCAACAGGTGTTCTTTTCAGCTGTGACCTGTGTATGAATGCTTTATATTAAATGATGATCTCTGTGACAAAGGAATGCCATGCCTCCTGAACCTGTTTGGGAAGCTTTGGGAAGGTATCATTACTTCTATTGTTAGCCAACGAATCTGGTGATGACAACAAAGTTTAAATGTTTGGGAGGGGTGGGGGAGGCAAACAGTCAAATTAAACTGGAAGAAAAATGAATTCACAGCTCAGGCCTAGAGTTCTTGCTAACATGGTCTTGCTAACATGGCTAGTGGAGGTGATGGAATTCCAGTTGAGCTATTTCAAATCTGAACAGATGATGCTGTTAAAGTGCTGCACTCAATATGCCAGCAAATTTGGAAAACTCAACAGTGGCCAGAGGACTGGAAAAGGTCAGTTTTCATTCCAAGCCCAAAGAAAGACAATGCCAAAGAATGTTCAAACTACTACACAATCGCATTCATCTCACACACTAGCAAAGTAATGCTCAAAATTCTCCAAGCCAGGCTTCAACAGTAGGTGAAATGTGAACTTCCAGATGTTCAAGCTGGATTTAGAAAAGGCAGAAGAATCAGAGATCAAGTTGGCAACGTCCATTGGATCATCGAAAAAGCAAGGGAGTTCCAGTAAAACATCTACTTCTGCTTTATTGATTATGCCAAAGCCTTTGACTCTTGGATCACAACAAACTATGGAAAATTCTTAAAGAGATGGGAATATCAGACCACCTTACCTGCCTCTTGAGAAATCTGTATGCAGGTGAAGAAGCAACTGTTAAAACTGGAAATGGAACAACAGACTGGTTCCAAATCGAGAAAGGAGTACGTCAAGGCTGTATATTGTTACCTTGCTATTTAACTTATATGCAGAGTACATCATGCAAAATGCCAGGATGGATGAAGCACAAACTGGAATCAAGATTGCCAGGAGAAATATCAATAATCTTAGATATGCAGATGACACCCCCCTTATGGCAGAAAGAAGAACTAAAGAGCCTCTTGATGAAAGTGAAAGAGGTGAGTGAAAAAGTTGGCTTAAAACTCAACCTTCAATAGCAACCCACTCCAGTATTCTCCCCTGGAAAATCCCATGGACAGAGGAATCTGGTAGGCTACAGTCCATGGAGTCACAAACAGTCAAACATGACTGAGTGACTTCACTTTCACTTTTCAGAAAACTAAGATCCTGGCATCTGGTCCCATCACTTCATGGTAAATAGATGGGGAAACAGTGGAAACAGTGTCAGACTTTATTTTCTTGGGCTCCAAAATTACTGCAGATGGTGACTGAAGTCATGAAATTAAAATATGCTTGCTCCTTGGAAGAAAAGTTATGACCAATCTAGACAGTATATTAAAAAGCAGAGACATTACTTTGCCAACAAAGGTCCATCTAGTCAAGGCTATGGTTTTTCCAGTGGTCATGTATGGATGTGAGAGTTGGACTATAAAGAAAGCTGAGCGCTGAAGAACTGATGCTTTTGAGCTGTGGTGTGGGAGAAGACTCTTGAGAGTCCCTTGGACTACAAGGAGATCCAACCAGTCCATCCTAAAGGAAATAAGTACTGAATATTCATTGGAAGGACTGATGCTGAAGCTGAAACTCCATACTGACTCCAATCAGTTCTTCACTTGATGTGAAGAACTGACTTATTGGAAAAGACCCTGATGCTGGGAAAGATTGAAGGCAGGAGGAGAAGGGGATGACAGAGGATGAGATGGTTGGATGGTATCACCAACTCAATGGACACGAGTTTGAGTAAACTCCGGGAGTTGGAGTTTCCTCAACTCCGACTTCCCTGTCAGGGAAGGACAGGGAAGTCTGGCGTGCTGCAGTCCGTGGGGTTGCAAAGAGTTGGACATGACTGAGTGACTGAACTGAACATGGCTAATGTGCTTTTATTTCACAGTTCACGTTTAAATTACAAGACAGTGCACAAGTTTTTATCAATCTATATTATTTATTGAGGGAACAAGTGTCTACCACTGTGCAGATAATGCAGGCATGTGCAACCTTGTTTTCACTCTATGGGGTGTGGAATATGTTTAGGACTTAAAATACACTCATCCACTCACACCACTAGCATTTGACTAATTGCTGACAGTGATTGTGTGGATTCATATGAAGATGAAACCATCAATATGGGCTCTACTCCTATACTGGGTTTAATAGTGTCCCCCCTCCCCAAAATTTATTTACACTCAGATCCATGTGATCTTATTTGTAAACACTGGGTTTACAGATGTAATTTGTTAAGATGAAGTCATATTAGACTTCTTGTTGTTCAGTTACTAAGCTGTGTCTGACTCTCTGCCACCTCACGGCCAGTATCACACCAGGCTTCCCTGTCCTTCACCATCTCCCAGAGTTTGCTCAGACTCATGTCCATCAAGTCAGTGATGTTATTGGACTAGGGTGGGTCTAAACCCAATGACTAGAATCCTCACTAGAAGGCCATATGAAGACACAGAGAGACAGAGGGAACGTGACCACGTGAAGATGAGCGATTTGGAAAGATGTATCCTCCCAGCCAGGGAATGACAAGGAAACCACCAGAATCTAGGCGAGGCATGGATAGAGAAGGACAGGCAAGCCTGGCACACTGCAGTCCATGGGGTCTCAAAGAGTCAGACATGATTTAGCAGTAGCCTCCAGAAATATGAGAGAATACATTTCTATTGTCTTAAGCCATCTTGTTTTGTGATACTCCGTTAAGGCAGCCCGAGGAATCTAACGTAATTCCTACGTGGGGATTTCATCAAAATGCTGAAGAGAGAAGAGGCGATGAGTGAATTCTAGATGAAAATCAAGGTGAAGGAAAACAGGGAGCAAAGAGTTTCCAGGACATAGGTGTGGGTGGTGAGAAGTGGGAAATTAGTGTGACACATGGTTCATGTTGATGATGAATGAGCTCTGTCTGGGTAGGTAGGACGGGCTGTCCTGTCTGTGCACACCCTGGGAAGGGACACACAAGAGTTTCCAATCTGCAGAAACAAATGCAAGTCAAGGCTTTACCTCCTCAGGGCTATCTGCATATTTCTCTACCTGATTTATTTTCTATTCCTTCTCATGCTGCTTGCTATTTCCTGCTGAAAAATGTTTTCACTTTATGTCTTTGTTGCCAACATATATGTTTTATTCATGCTCTCATGGTGATGTATCAGTGAATTAATTCTGCCTTCAAGGAAGACGCAGTCTTTGATAAACTTCCCTTTGTATTCTCTAGAACAAAACTACACTGGCTTTGAGCTTGTTACACAAGTGGTTCTGAAATAGGAGTGAATGATGCTACTTAGGGACTTCTGTGTGGGAAATTCAGTACTTTTTAACAGATTTATTAATGTGTTTGGTTCTAAAAATGTGGTATAAGAGATGTGATGAAAAATCTAGATACAGTACTCTGAACCTTTTTAGAGGATGGATTACATTTATTTTAGGGGTCATGAATTTTTAGAAATGTTAGCATGTTGTAGTTGGTTTTCTTTCTTTCTATATAATTCTTTGCTGCTGTTCCAATCCAAAAAATGTTACTAGACAAACCACAACTGTACAAAATAATAATTCATTCACTTTTGTGCAGCTCCTCCCCAACATTCCTCCCTTTAAAAAAAAAAGTGATTTGAGGGACTTCCCTAGGGGTCCACTGGTTAAGATTCCATGCTTCCAATGCAGGGGTTGCAGGATCGATCCCTGGTTGGGGAACTAAGATCTCACAAGCTGCAGGGTGCAGCCAAAAAGTAAATAAATAAAATAAAAAGCGTTTAATATTAGTTATATTACAAAACCACTATAATAAGTCTAGTTAACATCTGTCATCACACATACAGAAATTTTTTTTTCTTGTGGTGAGAACTTACAAGATTTTTTCTTAGCAACTTTCAAATATGTAATACAGTACTATTAACTATAGTTGCCATGCTGTACGTTTCATGCCCAGGACTTATTTGATGACTGGAAGCTTGTACCTTTGAACTACCTTCATCCATTTTGCCCACCCCTCACTCCCACCTCTGTTCTCTGTATCTATAATCTTTTAGTTTTATTTGATGTTGTTGCTGTTTTATTTTTTAGATTCCACATATAAATGAGATAGTATGATATTTATCTTTCTCTTACTTCACTTAATGCCCTTGAGGCCCATCCATACTGTCATAAACGATAAGATTTAATTTTTTATGGCTGAGTAGTATTCCATTTTGTTTGTGTGTGTCTATTGCATTTCTTTATCCATTCATCTATTTATGGGCACTTGGGTTGCTTTTGTATCTTAGCTATTATAAACAATAAACAATGCTGCAATGAATATGAGGGTACATATATCTTCTTGAGTTAGTGTTTTCATTTTCTCAGATAGAAATCCAGAAGTGGAATTGCTGGATCATATGATAGTTCTGTTTTTAATTTTTTGAGAAAACTCCATGTGGCTTCCCATAGCAGTTGTACCAATTTACATTAACACCAATAGTGTACGACTTTCCTTTTCTTTACATCCTTGCCAACATCTGCTATTTCTTATCTTTTTGTTAGTAGCCACCATAGGTATGAGGTGATGTCTCATTGTGGTTTTGATTTTCATTTTCCTTATGATTAATGACGGTGAGCACCTTTTCATATGCCTGTTGTCCATTGGTATGTCTTTGGAAAAGTGTCTATTCAGATCCTCTGCCCATTTTTTAAATCAGATGGTTTTTTGGTGTTGGTTTTTTTTTTTTTTTTTGCTATTGAGTTGTATGAGTTCTTTATATATTTTGGATATTAACCCTTTATCAGATATATTTTCTCCCATTCAGTAAAGTAATATTGAAAAATAAAAAAAGGTGTGGGGAGCAAACCTTCATGGAACACATACGGAGCAACAAGATGCTATTCTTATCTTAGTCTATGGCCATACCACCTTGAATGTGCCCAATCTGGTCTATTCTAGACTTACACTGTGCCCTGCTGCACTTTTGTAAGCAAGTCCAGTCTGCTCCACTAGACCCTAAGTTCTTGGGGTGGAGGTTGGTGTACCTCTGTGCTCTTCCTAGTGCCTAGAAAGTGTATTGCTAAGAGCACCTTGATGCCTGGGAAGCGGTCTGGCCAGCAGAGCAATTGTGGACTTTGACCCTGGACAAGTCCTTGAATTCTGCCTCTCTACCACTGTGCCCCCCACAGTCTGTGCTTTAGTGTCTTCACCTGAAAAACAGCAGCCACTGCTGCTGCTGTCCTGAGGATTACAAGAACATAGTATCAAGTTCACGCACAGATTAACCCTCAACAAAGGTTCCCGCCTTTTCCCCTTCTTACCATTACATCTCACCACTGTTAAGATTCCTCTATACATCCGGAGGCTGCACAAGTCTTTTCACTGAAAACGTGCAGCCAAAAGTGTCCATCATGCAATAACTTGTCTCTTTAGTCGCTAGAGTTTCTATCTTTGAACTTCATTCATTTATCTTTAATCTGAACCCAGAATCCAAGTTTCAAATCTTCTGGCTGCTGGTGCTCTTTCTCAGACGTCATTCCTTGTTTGGGTAAGTGACTTGGCAGAAGATGGTGAGCAGGGAGGGTGAGGTGGAGAAACTGGGAGAAGAGACTCTGGATCTCATTCAACACAACTTGCAGTCAAGAGGAAAGGGGGCTCAGTATTTCTAAAAAAAAAAGTAAGTGATGTGTTATTTGACCAAAACATGAGTTCATTTGATGTTGTTGCCCTTAGACACTTCATCCTTTTTCTCCTCATGTTCTTCCCTGATAGTCCAGGGAGAGTATTTAGAATGGTCTCTTTATGCAGGTGGCTCAGCTGGTAAAGAACCTGCCTGTAATGTGGGAGACCTGGGTTTGATCCCTGGGTTGGGAAGATCCCCTGGAGAAGGGAAAGGCTACTCACTCCAGTATTCTGGCCTGGAGAATTTCATGGACTGTATAGTCGAGGGGGTCGCAAAGAATTGGACACGATTGAGCAATTTTCACTTTTCACTTTATGCAGGTATTTAAAAAAATACTTCCCAATTACTACCCCAACTATCTTGGGAATAAACGGTTGAGAGCATGTAGTGACAGAGTTGCCTAGAGCAGTTCTCAAGTTTCTTTTAGTTTAGGGGAGTAAGTTAAATTGTTAGACAGCTTAGTAGGGAGTTAAGCTGTCTAGGTTCAAAACCTGGTTCTGAGGACTTCCCTGGTGGTCCAGTGGTTAAGAATGCTCCCAATGCTGGGGATGTGGCTTCTATCCCTTAGTCAGGGAACTAAGATCCCACATACTTTGGGGCAACTAGGTCACGTGCCACAACTACACAGGCTGCAAGAAGATCTCACGTGTTGCAATTAAGACCTGATGCAGCCAAAAATAATATTTAAAAACAAACACACCAATCACCCCTCTCCCCCCAAACCTAGTTGTTTCTAAGCTTTCCTGGCCTCCATTTCCTCATCTGTAAAGTGAGGACAGTGGTAATCACATATGGTTGCTATGAGGATGAATGAGAGAGTCCATGTAAAATACCCCGAAGCCAGTGGAGAATTACCATTGTTATCATCCAGGTAATCTGAAGTCCACTGACTTTCCCATTGGCAATGTGCCATAAGTTCTTTAATTTTGGCAGTAAAGTCTTTCATCTTTTTAGGAGCACTGCTGTAGCTCTCCTGGCTGGATGCTTAGCAGGAGCTCTGTGGTTCCTATTGTAACCATATGCTGTCTTTCCAAAGCACAATGTCTTTGGTCCACACATATTTGCTGAAATCCAGCCACATCAGAAGAAGCAGGGAGAAGACTTTTTTTCCCATTAAAAGGCTCTGTCTAGCATTTCTTCTCGGAGAAGGCAATGGCACCCCACTCCAGTACTCTTGCCTGGAGAATCCCATGGACGGAGGAGCCTGGTGGGCTGCAGTCCATGGGGTCACGAAGAGTCGGACACAACTGAGCGACTTCACTCTTACTTTTTCACTTTCATGTACTGGAGAAGGAAATGGCAACCCACTCCAGTGTTCTTGCCTGGAGAATCCCAGGGACGGGGGAGCCTGGTGGGCTGCCGTCTTTGGGGTCGAACAGAGTCAGACACGACTGAAGGGACTTAGCAGCAGCAGCAGCACAGTTCTGGGTATTGGGATGACAAATGACAATTGTCCTCTATAATGGTTCTGCATGCCAAGGTACAAAACTGGCCAGGACCTGTGCTAGATGTATCTGTGTAGAATTGAGTTTCATTCTTGTTGTAGATCCAAAATCTGCATTTTACATTTCCATCCCTTGATACAGAAATGGCCATGAGATGTGATGAAATGTCTCAAAATCCTTCCTTCTTCCTTTAGCAATATTTTTGCTTTTTAAAACCTTTTCAAAGAGGCAAAAGAGTGATATTTAGCATATCAGACAGATAATGAACACTCATGAAATCACACTGTATTATCAATAGTTCATATATTTTTTGGATTAAATTGAGGAAATATTTATCATTTTTCCTGAGACGTAGTACAAATTGAAAAATATAAAATATTCAAGAGACATATGCAGATAGAAAATACACAATGGCTGAAGAAGAGGTGGAATTTAGGAGTGCTAAAGATAGGCTCAATGTAGCAGGCCAAATAATGTCCCCGGAATACAAATTCAAGCTTCCCAGGTGGCTCAGTGTTAAGAATCCACCTGTCTATGCAGGAGACTTGGGTTGGATCCCTGGGTGGAGAAGATCCCCTAGAGAAGGAAATGGGAACCCACTCCAGTATTCTTGGGAATGCCTGGGAAATCCCATGGACAGAGGAGTCTGGTGGGCTTACTGACTCAAAAACAACAAAGATATTTTCATGTCCTAGTCCACTATGGAAAGAGGATTTTGTGATTAAGTGGGATTTTGAGATGAGATTATATTGGCTTACTTGGGTGGGTCCCAAATGCAAATACATGTATCCTTAGAAGAGGAGGGCAGAGGGAAATTCAACTGCACACAGAGGAGGTGAAGAGAGGATGGAGCACAGTGTTAAAGATGCTGGTCTTGAAGACTGGTGTGGCCACAAGCCTAGGAATGCTGGCCTTTGCCAGAGCAGCAAGAGGCAAGATTCTCCTCTAGGGCCTCTAGAGGGACAGTGGTCTTGTTGATATCTTGGTTTTGGCTCAGTGATACTGATTTTAGACTTTTGGCCTCTAGAACTGTGAGAGAATGTATTTCTGGTGTTTTAAGCCACCCAGTTTGCGGTAATTTGCTGCAAGAGCAACAGGAAACTAAAACACCCATTTAAATGAACGGCAAGGAGGACAACCACTCTTTTCTATGTTCTACCATCTCTTGGCATGTTGCTTTCTAGTACACCTTCTGGTTCAGTGTCACTTTTAACTTATATGTTCCTTTATTTTCTTTTGCATTCTTTTGAATGCCAGATGGCACATAGCTTTTATTTTTTTTAAAGTTTATTTGGATACTGGTGTTTTGATTATGGTGGAATATGGGTGGTGGAGTCTCCCTCACTTATTTATCTGATGAGGTTATTATCTTCATTTGTTCACTATAGTGGACTAAGTCGTTAGCATCATCCCTTCACAATAAGACAATAATGCATGTTGACTCATCATGTTTTCTTAAAATTAAACCCTAGTTACATAAACAGATTTGTAGGCTCCTTCAGAAGTTTCAAAAGAGAGACCAACTGCATCTAATTTAGTCTGTCTCCTCCTTAGGGTGGGTCCTTTCCACAGGCGCCTTATGCTGCCCATTTCATTTAGATTCTTCCTGATTCCATTCTCAGGGCTTTATCTTCCAAGTCGTTATGGCCTTAAATACCATCCATATGGGATAGAACACAACTTTCTATCTCATCTTCAGCCTGCAGCTTTCCCCCCAACTTCGGACTCCTTGCCGACAACTTCCTGCTAGACGTAGCTCCTCGGAAGTCTATAATAGACAGCTCCGACTCAACTAGGCTCATCTCCATGAGAGCATTCACTCATCATCATCCAGGCTGTCTACTTCCTCATTTGTAAACAGTTAAGTTCCACAGGACAAGGCCAATGTCATGTTCTGTGCACTACTCCCAGCACATAGCACACTGCTAGCCACATGGCCAGCAGACAAGAAATACTCTTGTAGAGAAGGCAATGGCACCCCACTCCAGTCCTCTTGCCTGGAACAGTCCTCTTGCCTGGAAAATCCCATGGATGGAGGAGCCTGGTAGGCTGCAGTCCATGGGGTCGCTAGGAGTCGGACACGACTGAGCGACTTCACTTTCACTTTTCACTTTCTTTTTTTTTTTTTTTTAAACTGTTGAGTTACTGTTTGAGTATTTTCTCCTAGTCTGTGGTTTTTCTTTTAGTCATCTTAAAAGGCCTTTCATAGAGCAAAAGTTCTAAATTTTTATTAAGTTCAATTTATCAAAAATTTTCTTTTATGGATTGTGCTTTTGATGTCAAATTTAAGAACTCTTTACCTAATCTTAGATCCTGAAGGTTTTTTTCAAGTCCATGAGTCATGGACTTGAATTCATAATTAAATCTTTAGGGAAAAATTTGGGAGAAAACCTTCAGGATCACTTTTCACTTTCATGCATTGGATAAGGAAATGGCAACCCACTCCAGTATTCTTGCCTGGAGAATCCCAGGGACAGGGGAGCTTGCTAAGAGGCCGTCTATGGGGTCGCACAGAGTCGGACACGACTGAAGCGACTTAGCAGCAGCAGCAACGAAGGAACAAATAAACCCAGCTGCATCCTCCCCTTGGAGCTGGATCTTTGCGGGGTAGGCTAGACTGCTCCTTTAGAGAGGAGTGAAGAAAGGGGTCTATGTTTCCTCATTTGACAGGGACTTAGTGATGAAGCCATTTTCTTTTTCCCTCCAGGTCCTCGTAGTAACTTTGGATTGCTCAGAATCCTAAGCCTTTGGTGCAGGCAGACTGGTGGTGGCAAGCCCGGGCCTGGCCACCGGGGTCCTCGGGGTCCCTGTGAGGACGGCCGTGTGTCGGGACGTGTGCAGTCCCGGTGGTCGTGCCAGCGAGAACCGAAGTCGGGGCTCCCGGGCGAACACATCTCGGAGCCAGGGCGGCCCGGGTCGGGGCCCTCCGGGCGTCTGAGGCCGGAGTCGTGGTCCTCCTGTGGAGGCGCGTCGGGGGTCTGCGCAGTCGGGGGTCGCGGCCCTCGGCGACGGCGCGGGTCCCGGAGGTCGCGCGGCCGGCGCCGCCCGACGTCACTTCCGACCGGAGCCAAGATGGCGGTGGCGCGACCGCGGGCGCCGGGGCGGGCGGAGCGGTGGCGGCGGTTCGGGCGGCGGCTCTCCGCGCTCTGAGGCGCGGGGCGCGGCGGGTGCAGCCAGGTAAGAAGCAGCCAGGGCGGGTGGCTTCCGGGACGGCGGCGGGCTCCGCTCCGGGACTCCAGTCTCTGTCCGCGAGGAGCGAGGCGGCGGCGGCGGCGGCGGCGGGAGCGACACGCCGGGGACCCGGGCGCGCAGGGCCGGGCGGGCCGGCGGCGCGCCCCCTTCGAGGTCTCAGCGTCCCGCGCTCGCGGGGCCCCCTGCAATGAGGCGCGGCCCGCGGGCGGCCGGAGTCCGTTCCTCCCGCGCTGAGCACCCGGGCCCGGCCTTGGGCCCCGGCGCGGGGAAGTTGTGGGGTCCGCTTTGTCGCCGTTGGTTAGCCGCGCGCCCCGCGGGGAGTACGCGGGTGGGCTGCCGGGCGGCGGCGCCGGGCGGGCGGCTGCGACTCCAGCGGGATCCCAATCCCGGGTCCGCGAGGGTGCCCACCGGTCCCAGGGCCGTTCCAATTTCAAGTGGTCTTGCTCTTTTTTTGTGTTCCAACAGAACGTGTCTCTCACACTTGCATTCTGAATTTGTTCAGTGTTTCGCGTCTTTGTGTTTCCTAAATCCACAAAGTGTAGTTTAAGCTCGGAAACGTTCTCCCTCCATAATCCCATCACAGACCCACCGGTGTTTTGTGTTTAACAGCGCATTTATCTCTTACGCATTTTGTTACTGAAGATGCCCACGAACCTATATTTGATGGTAGCAAGAAAGACACAAAGTCGACCAAGCAGGTCAGCGGCTTTCCCCTCACCTCCGTGGTGGCTCCCGACCCACGCGTAAACCCCTGTCCACCGTGTGTCCAGACACGAGCTTCGGAAACAATTCCACGTTGACCCGGGGAGTCCACAGTACCTCCACTACGCAGCTGTAATTTCCCCAGAGAGAGGACACGCATGCTGGCCCCTCATCTTCCATTGAGCGTTGTTGTTGGGGTTTTGGTTTTATTTCAGAACGCGTTTTGGTGAATCCCAGTTAAGTCTTTTAAATCCCTCTGATCAGACACTAAAATGGCCCTACCCAGAAGGCGATTAAAATATTAAAGTTTTTGTTTACTACAGGTTTATTGTTAAAAGCAGTCACAGTCTTTTAATAACAAACAGACCTTTTCAGTGGTTCTCTTAAGATGCCAGACTTCGTCTCGATTTGATCAGTTGCATGCAAGTATGTTGGGGAAATGTAGGCCTTTAAACCTTTTTTTTAAAACATGTTATGAAATGTGCTGTATAGATATTAAGGAGGAGGAACTGAGAGACATATTGTATGTTACTTTTTAGTAGGGTCTTGTTTTTGAGGTGGCATGCAGCTGCCCCTTCGTTCTCCTGTAGGCTTCCTTACAAACACTCGTTTGCCCACATTGTTTACACGTAGAATCTCAGTATAGCCTTGAGAGGATCTTTAAAGAAAGTCCAGCTCTCATTTCAAGCATTGGAAACTGAGATTGAAATTCATAGTGGGACTGATGTTTGTGCACAGCTTCTAGTATTCCAGGGCTCTTTTTACACATCTTTTTTGGTTTGGTTTAAATAAGTTAATATATTTGAAGTGCTTAGAAAATCACCAAGTGCATAATCAAAGCGCTCAGTAGAGGTTCGTTTTTGTTGATTCTGAAGATGTTTTTTTTTTTCATTGAAAAGTCGGCAGGTTCACATGTGTTTTTTCTCATTTTGTGGACAGTTCCTGAAACAACTGGGCGTAAATCTGTAATAACGTGTTAGTTTTGTAAGTACAAAATGGAACAAAAGATTCTCATTCTAGGAGAGTTTGAAAATGGAGAAAAACACAAAGAAGGAATAGAAATAGAAATTCCCTTCCCACTCAGATAACCACTGTGAACATTTTGGCAGACCTCCTCCTTTCTGTCTCTTGGTGTGCATGTGTATGTTTTCTTTCCTTGTTTATATTTATTCACTTCTGTATGTTTGCGCTTTGTACAGGATAGATATAATATGCTATATATTGTTTGTAATCTCTCTCCCTTTATGATATTGTGAGCGTATATCCTTGCCACTAAATCTTCAATGCGATTTTTAATGGCCACATTGTGTTGGGTGGGCCATACTTTATTTATCAATTCCGTATTGATCAGTAAGGTTTCAACAGCTTGAGATTTTCTTTTCGTTAAGATTTGTTTAAAAGTTTTTTCTATTATGGATTTTCAAGCCCTGTCATCTTTTAAGATACGTGAAAAATGTAAATTATGTTTTTTAGCCTCTAAAGACTCATTTTTCCTGCCAGTGCAGTTTGAAGAAATAGCCCTCCATTTCAGCTCCATTTTATTCTCCCTCATCTGGGTCTGTGCAGTTAGACATATATCTGCACAAATATTCTTTTGATGATTATTTTACCTTAGATGTTTGTTTATTCATGGGACTGTTTCTTTAAGCTGCCCATCTCTTTTCAAGTTCCAGATCTGATTTACAAACCTTTTAAGTCCTGTTAAATCATAGACTTTCCGGGATGGAAAGCACCTTAGGTTATTTACTATTTTCATGTCTTCTGACTTGCTTTTCATGCTATTTTTAATCCTTGCACAGAAGAAAAAAAAAGCCCATGGGCTGCCTTAGAAAACTCCGTAGTGGGGAGCAAAGAGGGAGTAGGTGGACAGTGGGGGAAATTGTCAAGCTTGTGTGGCAACATGTAGATCCAGGGAGTTTCCAGGTGATGGGGACGTTACCCGACAGTGGTGACTGCAGATCCTGCTGACATCTGTCCAGGGCTGTGCAGTTTGCCTAGAGCTCATCAGCTTTGCCTTCGCTCCTCCGAGCGTTTGCTTAGAGGTCTGGGATACTGTTCTGGCTCTCTCCCTTTGAAATTGGATGCTTATACTTATAGCCAATAATATCATCTTCATAGGGTGACTGTAAGTAGTACTTAGATCCCATTGAAACAAGGTTTCTTATCCTCAACATGGTTGTGGGGCTGGATCATTCTTTGTTGTGGGAGCTGTCCTGTACCCTGTAGGATATTTGGCAGCATCCCTGACCTTTGCCCACCAGATGCCAGTGGCACCCGCCGCCCCCTCCCCCCACAACTTGTGACAATCCATAAACCCTCCAGACATTGCAAGATGTCCCTTTAGGGCAAAATCACCCTTTAGGGTGAATACCCCAGTTTTTAGCCACTGCTTTAAAGGAAGGCCCATCTCACTGGATGGTTGAATCATAGAAGCGGTTTATGGAATCTGTTTAGTCAAAGAACTAT
Source organism: Bos indicus (assembly GCF_029378745.1). Classification (NCBI taxonomy): domain Eukaryota; kingdom Metazoa; phylum Chordata; class Mammalia; order Artiodactyla; family Bovidae; genus Bos; species Bos indicus. The sequence goes on along the minus strand of NC_091775.1, from coordinate 54,733,877 downwards.
TAAGAATATATGCCGCTGGTTTATGTGAAGTTCCACTTGAAGCCAGGGAATAGGCTTGTTACAGGTAGAAGTTCTTTTCCTGAGTTTGGTTTTATGACTTTGTCCATTTGATTTTTTTTTTTTTTAATCTTCTTGCCGTGCTGCATGGCACATAGGCTCTTTGTTCCTCCATAAGGGATTGAACCTGTGCCTCCTACATTGGCAATGCAGTCTTAACCATTGTACTACTAGGGCACTCCCGATTTTATGACTTTGTTGAATGGTCACTTTCAGCAGTTTTGCTTTGGTGCCCCTTTCATGGCAAGAGATAAAGGAACTTGAGGTAACATGGAAACTTTGGAGAAGTTTTCCTGATATAGGATCAGCATTCCCAGTATGTAGATTAAATGATTATGAACTTTAAATTTTCATAGACTTGAAACATGGTGAATAATTTAAGCTTGTGGTCTATTATACTGCATAGCACAAAAACAGCGGTCTTCTAGAAAATGGAACTTAGTGGAGCAGCCCCTTGAATACTGCAGGAAGAAGCCTAATTTTTTCTAAAATTCCCTTTTTAAAAAAAAAAAAAAGAAAAAAAAAAAAAAAAACCAATTCAGGGTTATGAACTGAAAGTGAAAAATTTGTCCTGAAGAAATAAAATTTACTTTTGCAGTGTTTAGCTAACTTTGTTACTTTATAACTTAAAGATAGGTTATTGATATTTGTGACAAACCTGCACCTTCCCCTGGGGAAAAATGTAAGTTGTCAAGTCTTCATTTGAATTCTTTAAAAGAATAGATAGTATAGATTGAATTTTTATCGTGGCATAAGTAGTCTTTAATAAGTTGTAATAGTAATAATAATAATGTTAGAACTCACTGATAAAAAAAAAAAAGAGAGGTGCTCTTAAACCACATTTGGTAATGGAGTTGTTTTCTGAATGACAGAATATCTGAATGTACAGAATCACATTCATTCACTGGAATGAATGCTTATGTCATTTAACTGTTCTTTCTTAAAGAGAATGCCTTTCTTTCCCTACCTCCACTTCCCTGAAGCATGAATTAGATTTATTGTATGTAATAAAAATGTGGTTCTTTTGGAGTGAAATATGCTTATAATATTTTTCTCAGTACAGTATAATATTTTTTCTTAGATTCTTGGTTCATGTCATCTACTCTGTTTTCATTTATTAGTCCTTTGGAACATGCAACTGAATACTTATATATTTGCCAGCCATTTCGGTGAAAAGAATATTTTGTACCTCTTGCAATAAATCATATGATAGGCTTTGCTTTGAAAGAGCTAAATTATTTCTTGGCGTAGCTTGCCTGAAATATGGAAAGCAAAATGCAACTGTTAGTTTGATTACAATGGGCAGCCTGTCTGGAAATTGGTAACACCTACAGATTTTATATATGCTTGTATGTAGTTCCACTAAGACTACGTTAAATTCTGGTGGGAAAATTTTCTGGCATTTTCAAGTAATTTAAATGATGCCATCAATATTTGAAAAGAGTTGTGAGATTCATCAGCCCTTATTATATACAAGTATGAATGCTGCCCATTTCATAAGGCCTTTTAAGACCACGTAAATTAAACATACATTGGAGGATCAGTATGAAAACTAGATCCTAAATATTTCCCATTCCATGAGATTTATTTTCGGGACTTTGTCATCATCCTGAAAGGCCTAATATTAAAGTATACCTAAAAGAAGGAATTTTAAAAAGGAAGGAGTCTTAGGACAGATGTGTGAAGCTCTGTTAACCTCTTGTTAGAGGTTGTTGAGCAGCTCAGTTCCCTCGTTTTGGGAGATGAATATTGTGTCAGTGCAATTCTCTGATAATAGAGTGCTGCCTTGATATACAGAATGAACTATATCCCAGGTGTGTTCAGGGACGGCATTATTTCTGGCAGTGGGAGGGGTAGGACAGTTATCCTCTCTCCTCTTTGTATTTGAAAGTGACTACAGTGATTACCTCTATCTTTTATTCAGATATTTTAAGATGAACAGATGAATATGTGAGCAAGCAATTTGAGATTCTTTAGGTTTTTCAAAAACAATACTAGCATTTTGCTTAAATTTTTTATTTAAAGGTTTTTTTTTTTTTTTTTTTTTTGAGGGATGTTGTTGTTCTTTAGTCTGTAAGTCACTTCCGACTCTTTTGCAACCTGTGTACTGTAGCCCGCCAGGCCCCTCTGTCCATGGCATTTCCTAGGCAAGAACCCTGGAGTGGGTTGCCATTTCCTTGTCCAGGGAGTATTCCCTACCCAGGGATCCAGCCCACATCTCCTGCATTGGCAGGCGGATTCTTTACCACTGAACCACCAGGGAAGTCCATTGAAGGCTAATGTGGCACAAGGGTTTCTTGGAAGAGAAATTCTTCCAGGTTATTTCTGAGTCCTAAAGTTTTTTTGCTTATCCCATCCTCCCTCTACTGAACATGGTGAAAGGGGAAACATTTTTCCTACTTTATTCCATGCCTTTCACAAAGCCCAGTCCTTTGTTTTCTACACTCTTGCTGGGTATTTTTTCCCTTGGGATTTCCTCTGTCTCTGGGTCTTCCCCTGGTGGCTCAGAAGGTGAAGAATCTGCCTGCAATGCAGGAGACCCAGGTTCAATCCCTGGGTCAGGAAGATCCCCTGGAGAAGGGAATGGCTACCCACTCCAGTATTCCTGCCTGGAGAATTCTATGGACAGAGGAGCCTGGAGGGCAACACGACTTAGCGACTAACATGCTTTCCTCTGTCCCTAGGCACCCCCTTGTGGCTGAAGACTTCTAAATCTCAGTCCCCCTCCTTGAAGACAGTCTGTGCTGGGACTTTTTTTCCCGTTTGATGGTGGTTTTCCGTGGATGTCTGGCCCCTCTTCTCAGGGTCTGTAAAATGGAACTCGCCACCTTCCACTTAAATGCTACCTGTACTCCTGGCTTATCTGTCTTTAAAATACACTCATTCTTCTTGCAGTCACATTCCAGATTTTGTTGAACTCATCTTCACCATCTCTTTTTACCTCCTCTTAGGTTAGAAAACACATTCTGTTCATTCTTCCTCTGCAGTGTTAGTCACATTTTTCGTTTCTTTTCTGCTATCATCAGGGTTTCAAAGGTTTATTGCTTATCATCCAGATTCTTAGCCGGCTTGCCTGGCTCCAGTCTTTCTGGCTGCCCTTTCCTCTCCTGCCTCCTCACTCTTAACCTGTCAGTTTAACCTTCCTACACTGTTAGGCCTCACTTGGTTTGTGGCAGTTCTCAAACTTTCTGGGCTGTGTTACCCACCCCAGGGCAAAGCTGCCCTCCTGATGTGCAGCCCTGGAAGCAGGCTGTTTCCCTGGGCTCCTCCTGCCCGCATGCGTTCACTGGCTCTGTTTCTAAGAAAATCCTTGTTTCCATCTTTCTCTAAAGGCCCTCAGGACTTGTGTCAGGAGGGGACTGGGTGGATACTGACTTCTCCTTCACTATCTTTGAGGAACATTTCCTACAGGTCAAGTTTACTTTTAACCTGGAATTCAGACACCACCCTTTATTCTGGGAAAGATTGAAGGCAGGAGAAGGGGATGACAGAGGAATAGATGGTTGGATGGCATTACTGACTCAGTGGACATGATTTGAGCAAACTCCGGGAGATGGTGAAGAAGAGGGAAGCCTGGCGTGCTGGTGTCCATGGGGTCACAAAGAGTCAGACACAGCTGAGCGACTGAACAACAGCAGATGCCCCCAAGAACTGTCCCATCTGCAGTGGGACAAAACTGGAGCTCGGCACAGACCCTGACTAGAGGGGCACTGTCTGGCTTACTCCAGCCGCTGGCACCAAGAGGTGGTCCTTCATCCTCTGTGTCATATATTGAGTCCCCAGGTAAGGGGAGGCATTACTCTTTACCTTAAAACCAGAACCACTAATTATTTATTTTGAGAAAATGTGTTGTTCAGTTACTGAGTTGTGGAGAAGTTGAGGAAACATACTTTCCTTTAACAATAAAAATTCATATATGTATAAGAACTCTTTTTTATTAATTTATTTTAATTAGAGGCTAATTAGTTTACAGTAATGTATTGGTTTTGCCATACATCGACATGAATCCGCCACGGGTGTACACGTGTTCCTCATCCTGAACCCCCCTCCCACCTCCCTCTCCATACCGTCCCTCCAGGTCATCCCAGTGCACCAGCCCTGAGCATCCTGTCTCATGCATCTAACCTGGACTGGCGATTCGTTTCACATATGATAATATACGTGTTTCAATGCCATTCTCCCAAATCATCCCACCCTCGCCCCTCTCCCACAGAGTCCAAAAGACTGTTCTATACATCTGTGTCTCTCTACTTAAACTGTAGAGCAGTACACAAACATCACTCTGCAAACAGTTTTTGTTGTTGTTATTTAGTCGCTAAGTCGTGTCCAACTCTTTTGCGACCCCATGAACTGTAGCCTGCTAGGCTCCTCTGTCCATGGGATTTCTCAGGCAAAAATACCGGAGTGGATTGCCATTTCCTTCTTCAGGGGATCTTCCCAACCCAGGGATCAAACCCAGGTCTCCTGCATTGGCAGGAGGATTCTTTACCACTGAGCCACCGGGGAAGCCCCTGCAAACAGTAGGTGTTGCTGTTACTTTAAAATGCTGTTAAGACTAGAAATAGTTACATATTTAGAGGATAGACTCCAAACTTCAGGTTTCATTTAAAGTAGGAGAGTTGCTCCCTACCAAAATAATAATAAACTCTTGGGAGAAAATCTCAAGAAATACACTGATTGTTGACCCTGCCATCTTAGCAAAATATAGTTGTTACTCTTATCTGGTGTAACTTGTAATTTTGCTATAGGTTGTTCACTCACGAGTTTCAGAAATCTCCTTGTCATTTATGTGTAGTTTGTGGAGGGTGAGTTTTCCTATATACTTGATTGTATGGGAGAAACCAGAAAGCCTCTGAGCAGCCACTTGTAAGATGACTATATTGACGCTCAGGTTTGAAAAGATGCGTACTTGAGTGGCAAGACCAGTTCCTCACAGTACTGAAGCTTTCGTCCCCTTTACAGAAAATTCACAAGTATTTTGCAGGGTTCCTGAAAGTCCCTTAATTTTTAGTGTTTAATCACATCAGTTACATCTGCATTGGGAACTCCAGTGGAAGAATAGTAACTCAGGGGGGTTAATTGAAAGTTCATTTTATTTGGGGAATTGTGAAGTGAGCTGTCATGGGGCACCTCCTTGTAGAAAGTCTGTGTTTGAGTTGGAAGCTTGGCATTTGAGTGTGAGGAAAGAATCAGCTTAATTTTCTTTGTTCTTAATGCAACCAACATGGGAAAATGTTACAAAAGCATCATTTTATAGGAAATTCTTTGAGTTTAATGCTGTTTTGCAGAATATATGGAGAATACATAGTCAATAGTTGGTTAGTTATAATTTTCAGCAGAGAGATGGGAATTATAATAATGATCTTGAATCTGTGCATAGTTCTCATCAGACAGCAGGGACTGGCTAGAAAGCACTTGTAGAATTTTTGTAGAAACCCAAAACAAAACCTAAAAGTTTTGATGTAGTAAATTACATGTTCAGCATAATATAATGACATAGGTGTATACATTTAATCAAAATCATAAGAAAGTGAAAGTTGCTCAGTCATGTCCGACTCTTTGTGACCGCATGAACTGTACAATCCATGAAATTCTCCAGGCCAGAATACTGGAGTGGGTAGCCTTTCCCTTCTCCAGGGGATCTTCCCAACCCAGGGATCGAACCCAGGTCTCCCACATTGCAGGTGGATTCTTTACCAGCTGAGCCACAAGAGAAGCCCTTTCACTTTCACTTTAGAGTAAGAGAGTGCATGTGATAGCCATCCCTAACATTACCAGGTAAATGATAAATAATCAGCACTTGCTATATATTTATTGCTAGCTCTTTATTAGTGAATGCTTAGAGAGGTGTTTCTTGAAAATTTTCCCTTATATTAAAAAAATTTTTTTTTTCAAGTTAAGGAGAGAGATTCTAGGGGAAGAAAAGGCCCCTGCTGCTGCTGCTGCTGCTGCTAAGTCACTTCAGTCATGTCCGACTCTGTGTGACCCCATAGACAGCAGCCTACCAGGCTCCCCCATCCCTGGGATTCTCCAGGCAAGAACACTGGAGTGGGTTGCCATTTCCTTCTCCAGTGCATGAAAGTGAAAGTGAAGTCGCTCAGTCGTATCTGACTCGTAGCGACCCCATGGACTGCAGCCCACCAGGCTCCTCCGTCCATGGGATTCTCCAGGCAGGAGTACTGGAGGGGAGTGCCATTGCCTTCTCGTACCATGATCTAAATTTGCATTCATATTACTCTCCTAGTTTATCTGCTGGTCTCTTATTAAATATTCTACTATGGTATTGTTTAACTTAGAGATATTTCAGACAAAAGTAATCAACCTCATCCCATCAGAGCTCTGTGGCTCTAAAGCCATTCGAAACAGCAGACCTTCTCGTCTTCCTCTCAGTTCTGGGGGAACTGTGTTGTCAATATGAAGTTCTCCTGTGTTGTGTTAGTTGCTCAGTCGTGTCTGACTCTTTGCTCTCTGTGGACTGTAGCCCCCCAGGCTCCAGTGTTCCTGTACTTTCCCAGGCAAGAATACTGGAGTGGGTTGCCTTTTCCTTCTCCAGGGGATCTTCCCAACCCAGGAATTGAACCCAGGTCTCCTGCATTGTGGAGAAGGCAATGGCAACCCACTCCAGTGTTCTTACCTGGAGAATCCCAGGGACGGCGGAGCCTGGTGGGCTGCCGTCTATGGGGTCGCACAGAGTCAGACACGACTGAAGCGATTTAGCAGCAGCTCCTGCATTGTCGGCAGATTCTTCACCATCTAAGCTACCAGGGAGCCCGTCAAGTTCTACCTGGAGTAAATTCTTTAAACTCTGCCTCCTTATTTAGGTTGGTTGTCAGGACATTCTGCTCTATGAATTTGGGGACTCAGGCCCTGGGATATTTGTCTGTGGTTTTCAGGGTATCACTGAGGAAACCAGTTTATTGAAATGGGATAAATTACTGATTTATTTGTGAGCATTAAGTTCTTTATATCTCTTAATACACACTTGAGTTTGGGAAATTCCTCTCTTGATGTGCTGTTATACTGTTGCTTTTGCCTTGGCTAGAAATCATTCTAGAGGGTGAGAGGCATGAGCAGTTTTAAGCTGTAAGAGTTCATATTGTCCGATTTACCAAAGGGTTATTACCTGATAGCTCAGTTGGTAAAGAATCCGCCTGCAATGCAGGAGACTCTGGTTCGATTCCTGGGTCTGGAAGATTCTCTGGAGAAGGGAAAGGCTACCCATTTCAGTGTTCTTGGGCTTCCCTGGTGGCTCAGCTGGTGAAGAATCTGCCTGCAATGCGGGAAACCTGGGTTCGATTGCTGGGTTGGGAAGATCCCTTGGAGAAGGGAAAGACTACCGACTCTAGTATTCTGGCCTGGAGAATTCCATGGACCGCAAAGAGTTGGACACGACTGAGTGACTTTCACTTCACTCACCGAAGGGTTGCCAAATCTTTGTTGTATTCTCAAATCTGTTTTTTTCTCTTCACACACACACACACACACCCCTAGTGAAAGTGATAAACATACCAGTTTTGATTTTTCACTTTAGCTTATTTAATTTGGTGACATTGTCTTTTTAAAGGAACGTTGGTATATTTTTCAGTGTGAAACTAAATGTTCTGGATGAGTATTCCAGTGATATGTTATGTATAATTTTAGAAAAGGAAAATGAATGACTTCATTTAACAAATTCCTAGGCAGATTCAGTATTTATGAATTATGTGATTGTTCCTAATCCCCAAGAATGGATGCTAGATGTTTTTATGTTGATAGCTAGAGTTTATAAATTGTAACTTGGTGATTCCATTCTTCTGGTAGGAATTGTGAATGGTAGTTTTTGATAGTACATTAGCTGTGTTTGTTAATGAAAACTGCCTTTGAGAAGTTGGCATGCTTTGGATATTTTAATTATTTTTCTAAAAGTTTCTTGGGACTGCAAGAATCTTTTGGTCAGAGAAAGTTAAGATTTACAGTGTAAATCTGTAAATCTACTTTGCTAAAAGGTTGATCATCTCAGTGTTTGCCACAATGATATTCATTTACCATGAGAGATCTACTTTATGTAGTGATTAGTTTTAGAATTATTTTTCTTTTCTTATGTAGGTCATAAACATTCCAAGACTTCTTTTACACAATGATATTTTTAAAACTTTTTTTTCTTTTAGTCCATGTTTCCATATTTTTGATTTTTAAAATTTTGCTGCGGTCATGCCAGTTCTCTTATTTCTGTTTTACTATTTGTCCATAAATTGTGTGTTGCTTTCTGAGTCTTGAAAGTTCGTTTCTTCTGAGTCTTGATGTTGTTGTTCAGTCACTAGGTTGTGTCTGACCCTTGGACTGCAGCATGCCAGGCTTCCCTGTCCTTCACTATCTCCTGGAGTTGGCTCATATTCATGTCCATTGAATCAATGATGCCTTCCTATCATCTCATCCTTTCTCGCCCCCTTCTCTTCCTGCCTCAATCTTTCCCAGCATCACAATCTTTATGAATCAGCTCTTCCCATCAGGTGGCCAAAATACTGGAGATTCAGCTTCAATATCAGTCCTTCCAATGAACACCTAGGACTGATCTCCTTTAGGATGGACTGGTTGGATCTCCTTGCAGTCCAAGGAACTCTCGAGAGTCTTCTCCAACACCACAGCTCAAAAGCATAAATTCTTCGGCATCAGCTTTATTTATGGTCCAATTCTCGTATCCATACATGACTACTGGAAGAACCATAGCTTTGACTAGACAAAGTCAGCAAAGTAACATCTCTGCTTTTTAATATGCTGTCTAGGTTGGTCATAACTGGTTAGTTGCTGTCATGTGAAATGAGCGCAATTGTATGGTAGTTTGAACGTTTTTTGGCATTTTCTTTCTTTGCGAGGCATTTTCTTTCTTTGTGATTGGAATAAAGACTGACCTTTTCCAATCTTTATGTTACAATGTGGAATTTGTAATCTAAGAAAATAATTTTAAAATAACATTAGTTAATAATTTATTTTCCAAATAGCTCCCCAAACCTAAATTGAATCAAAAGAAAAGACCCTTATGCTGGGAAAGATTGAAGACAGGAGGAGAAGGGGATGGCAGAGAATGAGATGGTTGGATGGCGTCGCTGACTTGATGGACATGAGTTTGGGCAAGCTTCAGGAGTTGGTGATGCCAGGTGTGCTGCAGTCCCTGGGGTTGAAAGAGTTGGACAGGACTGAGTGACTGAACTGAACTGAATATCAGTAGCTTACAGGTGCGTTTCCCAGGTGGTGCTAGTGGTAAAGAACCCGCCTGCAATGTAGGAGACATAAGAGACACTGTTTCGATCCCTGGGTGGGGAACGTCCCCTGGAGGAGGGCATGACAACCCACTTCAGTATTCTTGCCTGGAGAATCCCATTGGCAGAGGAGCCTGGCAGGCTACAAAGTGGGGTCGCAGAGTCGGACACAACTGAAGTGACTTAGCGTGCACATAGTGAATGTGCAAATCAAATATTTATATTCCTAATTCTTTGCCCTTCCTCTCAGACTTAGACTAGGCTTAAAGAATCTGCTATTGCTTTTTCTTTAAAGGCTTTTCATATTGTTTTGTAGGCTTCACAAGTCTACAAAGGACAGATACGACAGTTTGATGTGTTATATGTAGTGCATTAATGTTAGTCTGTGTCTTTCTTTTGTTTGATCTGCATTATCTCAGATGATGTGATAGAAGTATGGCTGGGCCTGCAGGGATGGTCTGACCCTGGAACTGCCTGTTTGTATGGGGTTTCCTGCATATTTCTAGATTTTCTGGTCTCTGGCTACCGTGTCAGATGACAGCAGCTTAATAGTTGTTCAGATTGTCTTGATCTCCTAAGGGACCAGTATTTGAATAAAGACCCTCCTAATTATTTTATTGTTGCTGTATTCATACTGATTATATATAGTTAAATCATCTTTATGATATTACTAAATTAAATATTTGTACAGATGATTTATCCTAGAATTTGGAAGCAGTATCTTTAAAAGTTAAGTACATGTATATTATTAAAACCTTTGATCAGTAAAATCAAGATCGAACTTTTAGTTTTCTAAGAGTATGTGGTGTTAGTGAAGTATATTTGGTGATAGAAATTCACATGCTCTAAATTTGTGAATCTGTCTAATGTAGTTTATCTGAAAAACATCAGCAGGTGGAATGGAAGGAAATGCAGACATTTTAAAGAAGTTTTGGTCAGGCATAGAAATCCAAACAAGAAACTAAGAATCTATGGTCCCAAAAGTCCAGGATTTTAAGTTTTTCATTATTTACTACTGGAAATTTGGAGGCACTTAATTATTGAGCATTTTATTTAAAGTTTGATAGAATTCCTCAGTTTCATTGGTAGGTGTGGAAAGATTCCTCTCGGCCGCTCTACTGGTATGATGATACTTCCAGTTACCATGTTTGATAAAACACAGAACCTGAGATAACTGTGTTAGAAAGGTAGGTATATAAATCAGTGCTGTTAAAGTCAACACTGAATGTAAAAGTTATGTAGAACTGCCATGCACTTCCACAGGGGTTTTGCAATCCTGGAGGAATTTAGGGAAGGTATTCCAATAACAGAGTTTAGAATCTATAGTTGCTTTAAAATGTATTATCATGGTGCAGCTAGTACATGATTACTACAGTTCAGAGGTTCTCCACCAGAAGGGGATGTGGGGATGTGTGGCTCAGAGGGAGCTGCTGGCATTGATTTCGCAGTGCAGAGCTAAGTGGCCTTAATGAAAGGGACAGTCTTGCACTGGAGTGAGTACTCAGCTCCAAATGCAGTGGTCCTGTGTTGAGAGACACTGCCAAAATCTTAGTTCTTTTCTTGTAACATCTCTTGTTTTTAGTATAGTTGAATATCCTAATTTAAAATATCATTTGAGAAGTCAGTGTTAGATTGCGATGTTTTTCATTATTGTAAAATATTTTAGATATATAATCTGATAATATTGTTAGTCAAGAGAGAGAAAGAAAAAAAAAAAGAGGGTCTTGTTTTTAGCAGTTAGGATTAGAAGTGATAGAGAGGAGGGTCCAAGCATACGGCATCAAGAATAAATAGTGAACCCTTAAAGATGTTAAGGTCTCTCTAGTTTTTGGAAAGAAATGATATTGTTGCTGCTATTTAGTCGCTAAGTTGTGTCTGACTCTTTTCGACCCCATGAACTGTAGCCCACCAGGCCCCTCTGTTCATGGGATTTCCCAGGTAAGAATACTGGAGTGGGTTGCCATTTCCTTCTCCAGGGAATCTTCCTGACTCAGGGGTTGAACCTGCATCTCTTGCGTTGGCAGGCTGGTTCTTTACCATTGAGCCACCAGGGAAGCCTGAAGAAAGGATGCTGCTGCTGCTGCTAAGTCGCTTCAGTCGTGTCCGACTCTGTGCGACCCCAGAGATGGCAGCCCACCAGGCTCCTCTGTCCCTGGGATTCTCCAGGCAAGAACACTGGAGTGGGTTGCCATTTCCTTCTTCAGTGCATGAAAGTGAAAAGTGAAAGTGAAGCTGCTCAGTCATGTCCTACTCTTAGCGACCCCATGGACTGCAGCCCACCAGGCTCCTCCATCCATGGGATTTTCCAGGCAAGAGTACTGGAGTGGGTTGCCATTGCCTTCTCCGGAAGAAAGGATGAATGCCATCTAATTTGGACAGAGAAGGAATAGGCAGTATAGAAAATCAGATTATTATTAACTCATGTAACAATCTGAATTACAAGTTTTTCATTAAAAAGTTGAGATTCATTGAAATAAATGAAAGAGTAAGATGTTTTAAGTACTTTAATATTTTAGCTCTTCATTTTTAGATGTCACAGTATCTGAGTTGTTTGGTTTGTGCCTGTGAGCTGGCAACTATGAAAGGGGAGGAAAAGGGAGGGAAAATGTATTAAATAAAGAGGGAAAATAAGTGAAAAGCAGATGGAAAGAAGGAGATAGCTTCTCAGAAAATGGCTGCTGTATCCTTCCATGTCCTTAGGATGAAAACCCTGGTGTCATCTTTGACTTCCTCTTTTTTTTTCATACATGGCATCAAATCTGGCAGCAAATCCTGGGGACTCTATTTTAAAAATAGATCAGGATCTGCCGACTTGTCACATCTCTGCTGTGTGGGCCAAGGCCCCATCATCTCTTGCCTAAATGGGGACATTAGCCTCCTAAGAGGTCTGCTTGCTTCCACCCTACTCCCGTATAGTCTCCTTTTAAATCTAAGACACGCCAGGTCGCTTCTGCCACCGTAAGCCTCCCAGTGGCTTTCCATCTCTGGATGAAAAAGCTGTAGCCATTCTGGTGAACGGTGCTTACCTTGCAAAGCTTATGTTTCAATCTGTCTCTCCTGTTCCCCACCCCACTCTGTGCCATTATGTCTTGCACTTGGCCTCTCGTCTGCTGTGTACAGTCTTCCTCCTCATGATGCTTTTCCTCCCTCCCTTGTTGACTCTCAGCTCCTCACCTGCTTTCTCAGTGAGGCCTTCTCTGACCATGTGATGGATTCACTGGCCAATGTTGAGATAGAGATTATAATCCTTGTCTCCCTCTCCAGGTGCCTGTTTTCCTCTAAAGCACTTTGATTATCTGACATACTACACGTTTTGCTTGCTTATTTGTTAGAGGGCAGGGATCTGTCTGCTCACTACTCAAAAGTAGAGCCTGGCATGTAGTAGGTACAAGGTGAGGCAGGACTAAAAAAGCTGGTGAAATATGGTTCAGAAGCCATAGCAGAAACCAAAGTTACTGAGTAATTTTAGCTTCCTTGAATCTCTGTCATTAGTTGAGAAACTAACCTTGTGAAAATTAACTGAGCTGGTTTATGTGATGGTAGCCCAGAGCCTGCTTGTCTTAGAAGAAGCTTCCTAATGATAATCAATGATTCTTATGAGAAGGAAAAGACGGAGCAAAGGAGATGGTAAAACATCTTTCCAAAGATCTTTCTCATTAAAACATTTGCATTTTACTACAGGGGTTTTTTCCTTCCCCCCCAAAGCTAGTTCTTCATGGCCAGTGTTAGTAAATCCATTTATAAAAGTGTAGTGAGAGGGTAGATGAAATCCCTGCCATTTCTTTCACTCCTGGGTGCCTCAGGTGTCACCAGGGCCCTCCTGGTGGAACTGAATAGCCATAATAGAAAAGGCTTAATTTCAGTGAAGAATATGTATGCTAAGGAAGGACATGTTAAATGTATGTGAGAAAGATGCTGAATATTATAAAGTTAAAGGAATGAACTTCATGGGTTAATTACCAGTTTTCTGAAATCATATTCACTGCATATTTACTTCTGCAGAGTGTATATTGATTTGGCTAGCACAGAGCTTTCTAACAAATTGCAAGTTGTCAAATACATTACCTGTGCCAGTTATGAATAAAAACTAGTTCAGGTGACTAGGCCTTAACTTAAATATAGTGCCTTTGATTGTTAAAGGTGTTCAGGTGAGTGTGGCTAAAGACCTCAAGGAGAAAAACCTGAAATAATCCTTATTAATGAAACCGGGAGAAATATCAAAGCACTGTTCTTGATGATAGGGGGCAGGCAGTATATTTTAGGATGAAGAATGTCCCTAAGTTATAATTTCCTGGGGTATTAGCAGTTAGAACATGAAGTACAACGTAAGTCTTGTGACGTCTAGGAAAGAAACATGAATGTAGGTAAATCCGTGAAGAAATAGAATTCTATTTAATGATGTGTATACATGCATGATGAAAACAAGAATATTACAGTGGCAGTGCTACTCTCATGATTTCCATGTATTATGAATGACTCCTAAGACAGAAGGTTGCAGAAAGGACCGTCTTCAGGGATTGTTCTTTAGAAACAAGTATGTCATTTGCGTTTGCAAGAAATAATTCTGTCTTTCCATTCCTATACTATGAATAAATTGAAGAAAAATTTTAAAGGAGTAATTGTAGTTCTTTCCAAACAGCTTTTATTAAAATATTTGCATTTTACTACAAGGTTTCCAGTCTTTTTCTCAAAGAGAAATCTCCATGGAAATGTTAGTAAACTCACCCTTTCTACTTGAGGAACTTGAAAAACAAAATAATGTATAGGGGTCTAATTGTGTTTGTATTCAACACAGTATTGATATAAGTCAAAGAAGAACCTTTACATCGCTTAATAAATTACTCAGCACTGCTTTGTGTTTCTACTAACAAAGCTAATTTATTTCTTCTTAGGTGTGCTTCAGTTCCAAAGCAAAAATCTGATGTCATTCTAATGAGTCTGCTTTCAATTGTAGAGTACAGTGAAGCCCCAGTAAAGGGTAGTAAGACATCTATTTTATTGTAGATAATAAATCTGCAAAGTAAGTTCTTAGCGTAGATTGAAGTTGATCTAGCATGGAGTTGCTTTATGAATAGTCCTTTGAGCAGACTCTACAGTTCTGTATGTGGTTTTAAATCACTGTAAATTTGTAGGCAGGTACATATCACAATTGTCTGTTTTTCTTTTTAGGGCTCATGTAATCAAAGAAGTTTCTTTGTTGTGTGTATCTTTTCAGAACACAACAGGAATTGAAAATGAATCAGGTGAGTTTAAAAATAAGAATTTATACAAATACATTATCTAGATGTTAGTCCAGTTCTTAATTTTTAAAAGATAGTAACACACACCTTCATTCCTCCTAGATTTTCCTTTCTGTTGCTTAACAACATTCGTTAGTTCGTCATTTTCATAGTGTGTGTGTTCGTGGAATGGAGTGTGCATTGTCTTGCGTGAGTTGGTGTTTCTGTGGCATCTTAGGGCTTCAGTTCAGGCTTCCTTTTTCTTTGCTTTCCCTGGTGTTATTTTGTTTTTGTTTCGAAGCTTATTAAGCTTCCATTTTTAGTGCTTTTTATTTTGTAATAACTCGTTGGTTGCAAGGAGAAAATTGAAAGTTATTTTTAGAGACCAAAGCTAAATGGGAAACTTTAAGCCTTCTGTCCTTTAAAAACCAATTTAGAATAAAAACAAGAGGATGGATATTGAAACATAAGATGTGTTTCTCCCTACAGGAGGGTGTGGGGTTACCTGGAGATTAAATAATTCTGTAGCCTTAAGGGAGTTCTGATAAGTAGAACCAGTTACGTAGATTTTATATATTCTAAAGTAGGATTCTTGTTTTCTAGTCTTAATATCTTTTCACTTGCAGTTACAGGAATGTATGGATATTAGAAGCGTTCTCTCTTGACATCTTTATAAAACTTTTTTTTTTTAATATGAAGGAAAGAACTTAAATATGTGAAGTCTGTAATTTTTGGTGCTTAGCTTAAAGCTCTCAGGCTTGAAAACATTTTGTACTCTTTATCAACTGAAACTTCAGACACCTTTTTTATCCTTTACAGGTGCCTCTTGCTGGAGATCACAAGTCCAATTTCATTAGGTGACCAGGTTTAATACATTCAGGTCCTCTGTTGGGATTGAGAGATGTGAAATTTTTGGAATGGATTCTTTTGATTTCTTTTCATTACTTTCTTTATCAAAAATTTGTTGATTTTAATGCAGAGGACCATACATCATAAAAAATGAATCTGGCGAACACATGGGCACATGGTTTCTATTATTCTTAAAGCTTGCAGATTTACTGACATGCTTTTGAAGGCAGATTATTTTTGAAATGGTGAGATGGGGGAGGGAAAAAGAGAACAGAATGGATTTTTTTCATAGTCACTGTTCATCAAAGTTCTGTGCATATACATGTCATAAAGTTCATTTATTTTCCTCTTTTAAGATTGAGTCTTAATGCTGACCTTGTCTCCTCATGGAACTTGCTTTTCCACTGTCTCAGAGCTGTTGTTAGAGGAGCCTTGGTTCTGGACTGGAATGATGGTCAAAGCTTCCAAAGCGGAATCAAAATATTGACGTCACTTAGGTGGCAGCACTCTTCAGCGCCATTTATTTCAGGTGGCTAACCGTACTAAGCTAGTAATATTTTATTTAAAGCATATTTAGACCTGTGTGACACCTCACACTTTTGCTTTAATATTGCAGTTATAGCAGAAGAACTTGCATTTAAGGAAAGTCCACATGCCTTTCAAAGAGTTGGAGCAATAACCAGTTCTTTTTGGCTTTTTGACAATTTCTTGTAGAGGACTCCCTTTGATGCCAAATATCAGTGGGAAAGGGTCCTCTTATGTTTCTAATGGCTAGTGCATTTCTGATTTGGGTGTAACTTTAGTGGTCTGGTAGTGATGAAACTTTTATTTGGATTATAAAAATGTCCACTTTTTATAGTAAAATTTTCAGCATCTTTAGTTATATTTTTATTCTTTGAAGAGTATTAGTCTCATGATACTGAGACCTGATTATTATATCATGACATACAATCTGTGAGTATTTTTCAACAACTGTCCCATCTCCATGATTTTTAAAAATTATGAATTGTTTCAGGACATTTGCTGTTTTTCCCTTTTGTGTTTATTTTTATTTTCAGCTACTGAAATTGAGCAGTAAGTGCCTGAAAAGCCTCAAAATAACTACACAAAAATTTAGATATTAAGCAAGTTTTAACTTGAACAGGGTTAATTTTTAATGAAAATCTTGATGATGACTTTAGGGTTAGATATTTCTCTCTAGGGCCTGGTCAACATTGCTTTGGTGAATCTTATGGTTGGTATCTAAGTTTCTAAGACAATATCATGGAGTCTGTTATTTATACATGCCTGACAGCTGAGTGTTAGGGACTGAAGGATCCTCGGAATCAGCATACCATATTGTTTACAAGTGAGTCCTTTAGAAAAAACCACAAAGTCCAAAGCCTCCTGGCATTTTAAGCACCGACTGTTGAAGCAGTGTTTTGAACTGCTGTCTTATCAATCAGTATTCCAAGGCGTTGCAGGTGTAGCAGGCCAGGCTGTATCTCCACCCTCAGCCCTGGGATCCACAAAGCTCTAGGCCCACATGCTCTTTGCTTATTTTCTCTTTCTGTCTGTTCTCAGCACTTAACTTTTTCTTACTGTCTCTTATCTTCCTAATTTAGAACCCAGCCTTTCCAGCCACTGTCTCCCCTCACTCTCCATTTTCTTTTCTTTCTACTTTCAAATCATAGATACCTTTGCTTGCTTCACTGTCATTCCACACCCATCCCTGTTAACTTTGAGATGTTCCACAATTCTTACCTTTTCCTAAATTTTTCTAGGAGAAACCAGAACTTTATAAATGGCTGTCCCAGAGTTTAGAATGCTTTACTTTCTAGAACATCCAGGGCCACCAAGTTCCATAATATAAATATGTTCATAGTGGCTTAAAGTAGATGTGCTAAAGTTTAATGCCACTTGCTATCTAGTGAGTACTTAATCAACATGCCAGGCACTGTAGTGTGTGTTACATATATATTATCTCAACTCAAGTCTTTGCAGCCACTGTATGAAGAGTGTGGTGGTTTGGTCACTAAGTTGTGTCCAACTCTTGTCTAACTCTCTAGGAAGAGTAGGTATTATAAGTATTTTATGGATGAGGACATTAAGGCCAGAAGCCCATGATCTCTCACATAGTAAGTGACAGAGCTCTGAGTCACACCAGGCTGGTCAGATTCCACAGCCCAGGTTCTTGATTCCCATGCTATACTGCTGTACTGGTCAGGATGAGCTGTGTGATGCTGTACTTACAGACAGGCAGCTCCAAAATCTCAGCATCTTACACAGCAACTGTTGATTTCTTGTTCTTGCTAACATCCAGTGTGGATCTCAGTTCAGTTTCAGTTCAGTCGCTCAGTCGTGTCCAACTCTTTGCGACCCCATGAATCGCAGCACGCCAGGCCTCCCTGTCCATCACCAACTCCCGGAGTTCACCCAGACTCACGTCCATCGAGTCAGGGATGCCATCCAGCCATCTCATCCTCTGTCGTCCCCTTCTCCTCCTGCCCCCAATCCCTCCCAGCATCAGAGTCTTTTCCAATGACTCAACTCTTCGCATGAGGTGGCCAAAGTACTGGAGTTTCAGCTTTAGCATCATTCCTTCCAAGTAAATCCCAAGGCTGATCTCCTTTAGAATGGACTGGTTGGATCTCCTTGCAGTCCAAGGGACTCTCAAGAGTCTTCTCCAACACCACAGTTCAAAAGCATCAATTCTTCGGCGCTCAGCCTTCTTCACGGTCCAACTCTCACATCCATACATGACCACAGGAAAAACCATAGCCTTGACTAGATGAACCTTTGTTGGCAAAGTAATGTCTCTGCTTTTGAATATGCTATCTAGGTTGGTCATAACTTTCCTTCCAAGGAGTAAGCGTCTTTTAATTTCATGGTTGCAGTCACCATCTGCAGTGATTTTGGAGCCCAAAAAAATAAAGTCTGACACTGTTTCCACATCTATTTCCCATGAAGTGATGGGACCAGATGCCGTGATCTTCGTTTTCTGAATGTTGAGCTGTAAGCCTGCTTAAGAACCAAGGATGACCGAGGCTTTGTGTCAGTACACATGTCTTTTACTTAATTGGCCAAAGTTACTCCTATGGCTACATCTAATTTAAAACTCAAGAGGGGAAAGCAGTGCAAACCCGTCACATGTTTAGGAGGAGAAGAGGACTATACTCTTTAGGTAGAGCCCCAGTGATTTCCCCTGCTTTATCGAGATATTATTGATGTATAACGTTGTGTGGGTTTAAGCCCTAATGGTTTAATACAGGTGTCTTGATGACTAACTTATTGAGTCACACAGTTTTTTTTAAGAACCATTATATAACTCATTGTTATGAATATATGAAACTTTCTGTCAGTATAATAGATTTATGATTTGCTATTGTTTTAGTTGCTGTCGTGTCCAACTCTTTGCGACCCCATGAACTGTAGCATGCCAGTCTTTTCTGTCCGTGGGATTTTTGAGGCAAGAATACTGGAGTGGGTTACCATTTCCTTCTCCAAGGGATCTTCCCGACCCAGGGACCTAACCTGCGGCTTCTGCCACGTCTCCTGCATTTCAGGTGGATTCTGTACTGTTGAGCCACCGGCAGCAACTTAATATATTGATCAGTCATCCACGGTATTGTCAGTAATGAGTAGCAAAGCAATTCAGCCTTCCAAACTTGTTCTAAAATTTTACATACTGAAATAAGCTTTTAGTCACTGATGCTGCAGATCCAACTCTTAGAATTGTGATAGGCTGTCAGAATAATGGAAAGATCCAGAGTGTATTACTTTAGCTATTCTGAATGTTCTCTCATCCCCTCTTTTGTCCTGCATAGACTGCATCCCATGTGTTGTGAATTCTGCCTGCAGGGAACTAGACAGGCAAGGGCTATGCTTTGTAACTTATCTTCTCTTAGAGGAAGACAGTTAAAAAGCAGGATGACAAACAAGATAATTTCAGATAGTGAAAAGTGCTGTGAAGACAGTGAAATAAGGTAGTGTTTATATAGAATATAAAGAATGGTGCGTGACAATGGGGGAAGGTTCTCTGGATTACATGGTCAGGGAAGGCTGTTCTGAAGAACTGATTAATAATAGAACAGAGACTCAAGTAATAACCAGGAACCAGATGTGTGTAGCTCTGGGGAAAGAAAGTTATTGGCAGTGTGAACAAATAGTGAGTGCATAGACGGAAGGTGAGAATGAGCTTGCTGGTTCAAGGAACAGAGAGCAGCCGGGGCTGGTGCTTGGTGAGCCTTAGGGACTTTGGATAGGATGAAGTTGATGTGAGAGGTGAGGGCCAGTTCTGTAGGGCTTCCCGGGTATTTTCAAATGGTAAAGAGTCTGCCTGCAATGCAAGAGACCTAGGTTCAATCCCTGAGACAGGAAGATCCCCTGGAGAAGGGCATGGTAAACCACTCCAGTATTCTTGCCTGGAGAATTCCATGGACAGAGAAATCCAGTGGGCTCCAGGCCATGGGGTCACAAAGAGTCAAAGATAACTGAGTGACTAACACTTTCACTTCACTTTTAAGAGCCATGAGAAGTTATCTTTTATTCTGAATGCAATGAGGGGGCCTTCTCTGGTGGCACAGTAGATGGGAATCTGCCTGCCAATGCAGGAGACATGGGTTCGATCCCTGGTTCAGGAAGCCACATGCATCAGAGCAACTAAGCCCATGTGCCCACAACTACTGAACCTGTGCTCTAGAGTCCAGGAACCATAGCTACTGAGCCCATACACCTAGAGCCCCTGCTCCACAATAAGAGAAGTTAACGACAGTGAGAAGCCCGCACGCAGCAACAAAGACCCAGTGCCAGCAGAAGTAAATACATTAAAAAATAAATGCAATGGGAAGCCACCAGACAGAGACATACTCTGATTTCCAGTTTTTTAGAATGTCACTTTTCCTGCCCTGGGGAGATGAGACTGTTAGCGGGCAAGAGTGTGCTAATATGTTTGTTCACTGCTGCTGCTGCTGCTAAGTCGCTTCAGTCGTGTCCGACTCTGTGCGACCCCATAGATGGCAGCCCACCAGGCTCTCCATCCCTGGGATTCTCCAGGCAAGAACACTGGAGTGGGTTGCCATTTCCTTCTCCAATGCATGAAAGTGAAAAGTGAAAGTGAAGTCGCTCAGTCATGTCTGACTCCTAGCGACCCCATGGACTGCAGCCTACCAGGCCCCTCCGTCCATGGGATTTTCCAGGCAAGAGTACTGGAGTGGGTTGCTATTGCCTTCTCCGTTTGTTCACTATTAATACCATACTTGAGGACGGTTTCTTCAGCTGGACAGCCTAATGGACCTGTCAGCCTTCTGAAAGAGGGCACTTTTAATGTGTTTTTGGAATTGTTTGACTGCTGTTCTCTTGCAAAGATAGTGTATGTGATTTTCTTGTTCTTTGTCTTATCTGCTTATCCTTTCTGCAGTTTCACTCATTCCTTAACCAAGTACAATTTAATGCTATTTCAGGAGACTGAAGCTCGTTTTATTTTTTTCCCCCAGCATCTAGAACAGTAACCAAGAATATTGTTTGCAAGTCTAAACAAAGAAGAATTGTTCATGGAATTTGAGTGTTTTAATACTCTCTGATTCAGATGTTTTTGCTGGTGACAATTGCTGTGGTGATTAGTATTAGTCTGTTGTGCAGGAATATGTGAATATTTTTCAAGGTTTCATAGTATTGTGAATATACTATGTTGTGTACTTAATATTAAGGGATTGAATCTGAACTCTCCTGTCACCTACTGCTGTTGCCCCGCACCCGCCCCCCCGCCCCCCGCCCCAACCTCCACCCCAGTGCTGGTTTTGGTCAAATCGATATGTAAGAAACAAGATGCTTTAATTAAATAGGTTAAAACTGATACAGTGACTTGCAATCAATCTCTGGGTGAAGTGTATAAAAGGAGTTACTGATAGAAATTTAAGTGAAATGTCAGTAAAGCTTGTTTCTTCTTATACTTTTAAAAATAAAGACATTAGTATGAGACGTCACATGCAGTCTTATGTAATAGCAGCCAGTGCCACTGCTCTGCTATGTACTAAACCCAGTGACTGTTTATCTGAGACTGTGGAGAGAAGGTGGAGCAGACTGATTCCAGGCCACATGTGGTATTGGATCAGACCTGTGGTCATTGTGAGGACCAGAGTGGACTTTACTTAGGGAGATGGGACATTTTTGGAGGTTTTTGAGCAAAATAATGCTTGACTTGGGTTAAAGAAAAACCTTGAAAAATTTTTTCTATGGCATTGACATTTTTTTCTTTATTTTCTTTTTTGTTGTTGTTTAGTCACTAAGTCACATCTAACTCTGTGATCCCATGGACTGCAGCACATCAGGCTCCTCTGTCCTCCTCTGTCTCCTGGAATTTGCTCAATTCATGTCCATTAAGTTGGTGGTGCTATCAAACCATCTCATCCTCTGCCGCCTCTGTCTCCTTTTGCCTTCAATCTTTCCCAGCATCAGGGTCTTTTCCAGTGAGTTGGCTCTTCTCATCAGGTGTCCAAAGTATTGAAGCTTCAGCTTCATCAGTAGTCCTTTCAATGAATATTTAGGGTTGATTTCCATTAGGATGGACTGGTTTGATCTCCTTGCTGTCCAAGGGACTCTCAAGAGTCTTCTCCAGCACCACAGTTTGAAAGCATCAGTTCTTTGGCGCTCAGCCTTCTTTATGGTCTAACTATTACATCCATTCATGACTACTGAAAAAACCAAAATTTTGACTATATGGACCTTTATTGGCAAGGTGCTGTCTTTGCATTTTCATAGGCTAAGTTTGTCATAGCTTTCCTTCCAAGGAGCAAATTTCATTTTAGCATGATTTAAAGAGAGAGTGTAGGATTCACTTAGTTATTTTACTTTAAAATCAACTTTAAGGTGTAATTTATGTATAGTAAAATATACTCATTCAAAAGAGTGTTGACAAATGTTCACACTCATGTCACTACCCACCACTCTCAATATATAGGGCGTTTCCATCACCCCCAAAAGTTCCTTCTTGCTGCTCTGCACCCCTCGGCCTCCACCCCAGGTGACCACTATCTTGCTTTCTGTCCCTATGGTTTGGTCTTCTTCTGTTCAAGACTTTCAGGTAAATGAAATCATATAGTGTATGTTCCTTCGTGTTTATCTCTCTTTGGTCAGCATATGTTTTTTAGATTGATCCATTTGTTCTGCATGTTAATGGTTTATTTATTCCTTTTACAGGATATCTTTTATGGGAGACCATCTAACCATCTAGATAAATCTGTTTGTAATATTTCTAAAGATTTGGTGAAACTGTGGGATGGCTGCTATCTTTCATTTTCGATGTCTCTCCTGCTTTTTTTGTAATCCTAAAAATATGTATGGTGTAAAATATCAAAACCACTTTTGCGTTGTAGCATATCATTAATTTAGAATTTTATTTTTTGTAGGTAACTCTAAGTACCAGTTTGATGTTAAAGACTTAAAAAAGCCTTCCAAGTAAAGTGATTCCAATCCGTTATAACTTGAACCTCAATTAGAGAACGTGTAGTTCAGGCAACTAATGCATTGAATGATGACAGCACTTAAATCTCACTTTGAATCATGTATTCTACTAGGTAAATAGCAATTTTTATAAAATCCAGGACATTGTTTTTTGGTTAGAAAATGTTAGGTTATTTCTGAAATTTGAAAAAGAAATTAGCCACTCGAACAGCATTTCCTTACATAACTGTGGAGGGAACTATGACAGAAGGCTTATCTTCTTGTTCAGATGTTAATACTTCATTAGAGAAGGTTACAGGGTGGTTCAGCTCTGCCTCACCTTTGCTGTCCTGTGACTCATATTTCTCCTTCAGTCCTGGCTTTGCCTCTCCAGCTGTCTGAACTTGGGCAAGTCACTGCCTTCCCGGTGTTTGTTCTCACCTGTTAAATAGGGATAGTAGTGGTTCCCATCCCATGTGGGCAGGAGTAAGCAAGTAGTAAATGTGAAGCACTGAGGCTTTATCACATCTTGTCATTCCCCTGCTCTGAACCCTGCAGCGCCCCGTGCTCTCCAAAGGCTGGTCTCTGAACCTTGGTGGTGAAGGTTCTGCAGCATCTGGTGGCGGCCGCCTCTGCTTTCTCCTGGCTCACTCTGACCTGACCTCTTTTGGTTCGTAAACTTGCCAAAGCCTTTGTCTCCTCAGGATGTTTCTCTGGAATGCTTAGTCCTCCCACATGGCTCATTCTCATCTTTCAAGACCAAGTCTCTGTATCATCTTCTCTGAGATGTGCCTGCCTCACCCCCAGCTACCCTAACTAAAACAGAGTTCCCTTCTTATCTCTGATTATCACAATGAGATGATTATCAGCGTTCACTGGTCCCAGTGGGAACTCCCCACCAGTCTCCTGCATTAGCCGGTGGGCAGGACCCTGCCTCCTCCCTGTTGCTTTCTTCAGTTCCTAGGGTAGCTGGTGCTGGCATGAGGGGCACCAATTGGAAATCTGTTGGAAAAGTGGGAATTGCTGCGCTATTTCAGGTTTAACGGATGGGCAGTGGGCATTGGAGGGAGGGATCAGATACAGCAGATTTTAAAGGCTCACCAGCAGTCTTTGACTGTTGACCTCCCTCCGTTCCCTGAGCCTTTTCCTGGCCTTTCTGACACCACGCCTGCCTTTGGGATGTCTTCGTCTAGGTCTCCTCTGCTCCTTTGACCCTCAAACAGTGGTGTCCTGAGGGCTGGTCCTCACCATTGTCTTGCTCTCTGCTCCCTAGTCTCATCCACTTCCTTGGACTCTGTTACCAGCTGAGTGCGTCTCCTCTTAAAGCCATCATGCCTCCGGTACCTCCTGGCACTTGACTGTCAGACACTTGTTTGTTTGACTGCTCGCAGTGACCACTGTTCTGAGCTAGGCATCTTTGCTGGGCTCTGGGTGTGAGGCAAGTGAAACAGACCTGCGCTGTGTGTCTGGGACCTGTTTGCTAGAGAGACCATAAACCAGGCCAGACTGTAAGTGTGTCAGAGTATAGTGTGCAATGAAAGGCAAGAGTGGGAAGCAGGCCTGATAGGGACCCTGCTGGGTAGGACTGTGGGGAACAGACTTCCTCTGGGTAGGGAGGGGCGTAGAGTGTACACACACACACACACACACTCACACACACACACACTCCCTTGGGAATCCCCAGGCCTTTTCTGAGATTGCAGCAGCTCCACCATCACACACACACACACACACACACACACACACACACACACACACACTTGTTTGGGAATCCCCAAACATTGCTGAGATCGTAGCAGTCCCACCATCTGGGGCTTAAAAGCAAAGGGTAAGAACTCTGTTTTCCTTGTCCATTCTTACAGGAGCCCAAATGGGACAACAAGCTGTTGCTTTTAATATACCTCAGTTTGTTCTAGTCTCTTTTACTTGTTCTTCTTTAGTGATGAGCCATGAAACCCTTCAAAAAAGCCAAACCCTTGTGCCTGTAGGGGAACAGCCCCTCCCATCGTACTTAGGAAGCTGCGGGGGGTGAGGGGGCCTGACTGTGTGGCCCCGGCCTCCTCCCTGATCCTCTTGTCACCACACACTCCAGTCCTCTGCCTCTTGGTCCTGAGCTAGGAGGTACCAGAAGGTCAGGGGTGGTCTTCCTTAGTCCAGCCATCCTCAAGATTTTTGTTTATGTCGATTATGTATTTAGATATTTCCTGTGAAATTGAAACAGGTTTTAGGGAGAAATAGATTCACAGGAAATTGTCAAAGTATTAATAGTAGAGCCTTGTGTGGTCCTTTGCACTCAGCTTCCCCTGATGGTAATGTTTTTACTCTAGTGCAGTATCAGCACCATGGAATCAACATGGCCCGGTGATATTAGTCAGACTGTAGGCCTTATTCGTGACTCAGAATATTGAAAACACAAGGTTAAACAATTGCACATTCCATTAGCCAGTGGAATGATGACATCATCATATGTCAAAGGCTCCAGAAAATTCCCCTGTACACACCTGAGAGTCAGAAAGGCAGGTGACATCTTAGTATGATTATAAAAATGGCCCTGACCGTATGGATGCCCAAAAGGGACTTTCCAGGCATCTCCGGGTTGCAGTGATGGTTTAGTAGTGAAAATGTGAACACCTGTATGGGTTTACTTTGGCTCCATGACTCTGTGATTTGGGAAAATTACTTGACTGGGCTCCTCTGAGGTATGGTGTTTGAGAGTCTTGCCCCTGAAGCTGACTGTTGAGGTTTGAATCCTAGCTTTGCCACTTACTCGCTGTGAGCACAGTCAGGTTTCAGTTTCATCTGTAAAATGTGGTTATAGCAGGACCCACAGCTGGCTGGTAGTGTAAAGATTACATGAGGTGCTGCAGAAAGAGCTTGGGATTGTGCCTGGTTAGTACCCTAGGTACTGTCAGTGTTTGCTGTGAATATGGTGAGGACTCTCTGAGGCCATGTGTGGAAAGTGTTTGGTAGTGCACAGCTTGGCCCAGAGGAAGGAGCGAAAGTCCTGGTCCCTGGGCTGCCACCATCCAGCCTGGAAGGTCACCCTTGGTCAGAGGAAGAGTATTACAGGAAAACATAGAGGACCTTTGAGAGGCTCTACAGCAAGGTCAAAACTGGAGACTCCAAATACCTGTGAGGTTTTTTGTGTTAGAAAGCAGAGCAGGAGCAGTTCCTCTGCTGGTAGTCTTGAGGAGGAGGCCTGGGTCAGCTGTGTTAACCGTTGTGTCTTCACTGCCAGCATGTGCCAGCACTTGGGAAGTGTTTATTAGTGACCGAATGATGGGCAGGAGGCTTGTGGCAATTGATTGGGGCAGAGAGGGGATACTGACTTTCTTTGACTTTGAGATAGGAATTTGTGACATAGAATTAAGGAGATCAGTTTATAATTAATAACGACGTAGCTTGCTAACTTAATCTTACTATGGTAAATCTGATACTACCATTCCAGATCAGTTCACTGATAACTTGTTTCACTAAGTAGGGAATTCAAGGGTTCTTACGCTTTCTGTTACATAACAGGTAAGTAGAGAATCCTCATAGTTTCCACTGTATTTGTCACAGTGATCAGTGTCAGAAACCTTTGAAATGGGCCTGGGCCTTGATTCTGGGCTATTTCAAATCCTAAAAGATGATGCTGTGAAAGTGCTGCACTCAATATACCAGAACATTGGAAAACTCAGCAGTGGCCACAGGACTGGAAAAGGTCAGTTTTCATTCCAATCCCAAAGAAAGGCAGTGCCAAAGAATGCTCAAACTACCACACAGTTGCACTCATCTCACACGCTAGTAAGGTGATGCTCAAGATTTTCCAAGCCAGGCTTCAGCAGTATGTGAACTGTGAACTTCCAGATGTTCAAGCTGGTTTTAGAAAAGGCAGAGGAACCAGAGATCAAATTTCCAACATCCATTGGATCATCAAAAAAGCAAGAGAGTTCCAGAAAAACATCTACTTCTGCTTTATTGACTATGCCAAAGACTTTGACTGTGTGGATCACAGCAAACTGGAGAATTCTTCGAGAGATGGGAATACCAGACCGTCTTACCTACCTCCTGAGAAATCTGTATGCAGGTGAAGAAGCAACAGTTAGAACCGGTCATGAAACAACAGACTGGTTCCAAATCAGGAAAGGAGTATAGCAAGGCTATATATTGTCATCCTGCTCATTTAACTTCTATGCAGAGCACATCATGAGAAATGCTGGACTGGATAAACCACAAACTGGAATCAGCATTTCCGGGAGAAATATCAATAACCTCAGATATGCAGATGACAGCACCCTTATGGCAGAAAGCGAAGAACTAAAGAGCCTCTTGATGAAAGTGAAAGAGGAGAATGAAAAAGTTGGCTTAAAACTCAACCTTCAGAAAACTAAGATCATGGCATCTGGTCCCATCACTTCATGGCAAATAGATGGGGAAACAGTGGCTGACTTTATTTTTCTGGGCTCCAGAATCACTGCAGATGGTGACTGCAGCCATGAAATTAAAAGATGCTTGTTCCTTGGAAGAAAAGCTGTGACCAACCTAGACAGCATATTAAAAAGCAGAGACATTACTTTGCCAACAAAGGTCTATCTAGTCACAGCTATGATTTTTCCAGTAGTGGTGTATGGATGTGAGTTGGACTGTAAAGAAAGCTGAGCGCTGAAGAACTGATGCTTTTGAACTGTGCTGTTGGAGAAGACTCCTGAGAGTCCCTTGGACTGCAAGGAAATCCAACTAGTCCATCCTAAAGGAAATCAGTACTGAATATTCATTGAAAGGACTGATGCTGAAGCTGAAACTCCAATACTTTGGTCACCTGATGCAAAAAACTGACTCATTTGAAAAGACCCTGATGCTGGGAAAGATTGAAGGTGGGAGGAGAAGGGGATGACAGAGGATGAGATGGTTGGATGGCATCATTGACTCAATGGATATGAGTTTGAGTAAACTCTGAGAGTTGGTGATGGACAGGGAGGCCTGGTGTATTGCAGTCCATGGGGTCACAAAGAGTTGGACATGACTGAGTGACTGAACTGAATTGAACTTGATTCTGGGACAGCAGAGATGGGGTCCTGGGAGGCTGTTGGCCCCTCTGGAAGGAGGAGTGTGCAACCTGGCCTCTGCCCCTCTCATTCTGTGTGATTCATGCCTCTCCAGTGGCATTACCCTGCGTCCCTCTCCCGCCACAGCTATAGCCGTTCCGCTGTCCCCTGCCCAGCTCTGGACTCGTCAGTCTCTGCCTGTCTGATCCCTGAACTCACCACACTTATTCCTGTCTCAGAAAGGTCCTCTCCTGGCCTGTTTTTCCTGCATGCTGTCACCCAATTTCCTTCTTGCTTCTCGAGAGGTCTCCCATGAGCACTCTGTCTGAAATACCCCCTTTCCTTTCTCCCTTCACTGTGTCATCTTCTCATTCTTGATTTCTCTTCAGAGCATCAGTAGCTACCAAGCACTGTATATCTTTGTTTAATTTTGTCCATCTTCTTCACTAGAGTGACATAGTATTGAGGTATGTGTGATGCTTTAAGCATTATTTGGCCCACAGAACGGACTCAGAAATCTTGTAATAAATCGAGACACTCCAGTGTCTTTTAGACAAAATCAACCTGAGACATAGTCCCAGGCCTGTTATTCTTTAGTGTACGAACCAAGGTTACCCTGTTTTGAGTATAGTGTTACATGTAATATATTTTATATATATTTATATATATATATATAACCCCAGTTTCCCAATTATGGAAATGTTGGGAAGTGAAATTTTCTTTAAAATATGCTTTTATTCCAAAAGTTTACTTGTCAAATGATTGCTTGAAATTGAGAGCATGCCACGTTTTCTAAAAAAGAATCCTTATGTTGACCCAGAAATACCTATCTCAAATTCAGGCATGCATAGAGAAAATGCTTTCAGATAGATGACTTAGCTGTGCTTTCCTAGCCTTCTTTTTTCTAAAAAGTTCAAGTTAGCTTGCAAGAATCACTTATTCATTCAAGTATATAAGTGACAAGTGTTTCAGGTCTGCTGCTGAGTATTGGGAATGGAGCATGGAGTAAGGTGGATGCCATCTGTCTTCCCTGCAGTCTGATGGGGGAGGTACAGTAAACATAATTATACAAGCAATTATTTAAAATTGTGATAAGAGCTATGAAGGAAAAATAAGGAAGGAGAGAGGATGGTTCTGTTTAGGCAAGCCATCCTACCTCCTCCTACTTCCAACTTCGTAGAAAATGTTCCCTGCAGTTTCCAGCAGTAAGCACCACAGTGGAGGTTCTGACAGCCGGAGAGGTGAGAGGAAGGTCCTGGAGCTGGCCAGTGTCTGGAAGGAGGTCCTCGGGTTCTCGTTGAGCCCTGTTGTAGTGTGAAGGATACTAAAACAGGAAAAAAGCTTTGCTCTTCTAACTAAAGGAGCCCAAATTAAAAATCATGGATTTGCTGAAGGCAAGTAAGTATGTATATGGGAATTTTTCTTGTTTCTTTTTCCTGTGGTTCTTCTGCTGACGTCCTTTATATTCCCAGGTGTCTCAGAAATTTTAATATAGATGGCCTCCAACTTAGACTCAAGTTACAAATTTGCTGTGGGGATGACCATTCCTCCCTTAGGTTACCATCTCCTGTTGACATTTCTATGGAAATTTGGAGATTTTAGGGCAGAAGTTGTCAGATTGTATTTCAGCAGAATCTTCTCCTTTTGAACTCGTTGCTTTACTGAGGTATAATTGACAAAATTGTAAGATATTTAAACTGTGTGTACATTGTGGTGGTTCAGTATACCTACACATTGTGAAAGGATTCCTACTGTCCAGTTAATTAACACACCCATCAGCTTGCATATTTCTCTTTTTCTTTCTTTTTGGGAGGAGGAAGCATTTAAGTTCTACTCTCTTAGCAATTTCAGTTCTGTACTACAGTGCTATCAACCAGAGTCACCATGTTTTACATTAGCACTTCAAAGCCGATCTAGCAGAATTTTAACTGTAAACACCACAGTGGTTATAGGCTTGGGCTCTGGGGATAGACAGAGACTCAATTCCTATCCTTGGGCAGCTTGGACCACTTCCTAAGCCTCAATTTCCTCTTGTGTGTGTGTGTGGTAGTGGGGCAAGGAGCTGGGAGGAGGCACTAACAGGGCCTTCCTGTTGGGCTGTCTGGAGTAAACTCGGTCTTGCACACAAGATGGTTAGCACAGTGCCTGAGGCCCAAGGAAGTTCCAGTGCACATTGAGCCTTTAGTAGTTACCGTAATAGTGCCTGGCAGTATCAGTTTGAGTTAGCTGACACACTGTCTTTTCAAAGTTCCTGGGAAGGTTAGATGGTGTCACATCCTTTAAAATCTTTTCTAGGGTTCACTCCGAAAAAGGGGAAGGAAATTCCCACTTATGTACTAACTGGCTATGTGCTAATGACTGTGGCTATGACTTGTTAATATTGTTTAATTTATCCAAGTTAAACATAATTATTATGTAGCCTGGATATCAGTTACCAATGTAATACCTTTTCCCTCTTTTGAAAAATTTAGTCACATTTCCGAAATTCTGGTTTATAGATTAAAATTTTTTAAAAATGAGAGCATTGTATTTAGAAGTGAGAAATTTGTGTGCTAAATTTATTCACACTTTATCTACTAAAAAATACCATAAGATCATTTTCTGGGGCAGTTTTGATATTCCCATGTTTAGGAAGGTGTTGAACTTGTGCTTGGTGATACTGTCAGGACCAAGGCTTAATCAGGCAGGATGGCAGTGTGTGTGATTCTGGAGAGCATGCACCATCACATCTGCCCTGTCCAGGGAATGATCCCCAGGCCTTATGTGCCCACTTTTGCACATTCCAACTCAAAATAGCAGAGTAGACCTTCACAATGACTTGCTTCTTGTTGTGGGATCTATTTCTTTCCAAGCAGCCTGTTGATATATATATATATATATATATATATATATTTTTTTTTTTTTTAAGTTGAAATGCTAGGAGTACAGAAATTCGAATGATACTCTCTTCTTGGCACAAAGCATTCTTAAAACTACAAGATCTTCACTGTGGGAAAATTAATCACTTTATCTTGGAGTTTGCTGCTTCCCTGGTGGCACAGAGAGACAGGAAAGAACCTGACTGTGATACAGGAGACCTGGGTTTGGTCCCTGGATTGGGAAGATCCTCTGGAGAAGGGAATGGCAACCCACTCCAGTATTCTTGCCTGGAGAATCCCATGGACAGAGGAGCCTGGCAGGCAACGGTCCCTGGAGTTGCAAGGAGTCGTACATGACTGAGTGACTGAAACTTCCACTTTGCTGTTTGCCTATGTTGGTTCCTTTGAAAGTCCTTCAGAAATATTTCCCTCTGCAAAGTGAAATAAAGAACATTCAGACTACAAAACCTATCATTCTTAGCAGGGTCGTGATCTGCACGTCAGTTCTTTAGGGTTTATGTGGTGCCAGTTAATAGCCACCTGATCTTCCTTTGATTTGAAAGTTAGTTTTAGAATAACAGTCATGATCAATGAGTTGACTCGGTTCTCCCCTTTCTATTCCCTTAGATTTCTATTTTTTTTCTATTCCTTTAGATACAAATCTAATAGAAATTTTATTTAATATTTACAATGAATTTTTGCATATACTTAGTAATTTCTAAATTCTCTATTTCTCTGAGACTGTAATTTTGTGGAGATGTTGCTGTTTAGTTACTTGGTGTACGGTGATACAGTACTGTTTCCTGGAAAGGTCACACTTCTGTGGAGGGCCCAAAATAAATTGTAGTGTTCTTGCTGGAAATTGTCAAGCTTTTGTTGCTGGAGGAATGAAAGCATGGATGGGATGGGGGTCCAGTTGGCTGGCATGGCCTTTACAGCATGTGCCAAAAGTGTTCACTTAAATAGAGAGTGTTAATTTTTTTTTTAACATCCTAAGATGCTGATGGTAGTCTTTGATTTAAAAGTAAGCTTAAGATGTAATTTGCTACCAGATTCTGTGGGAGATTAAAACAGTATGGTGCCGAAGGTTTACACAGTTTTAAAATGGTCACAGGTGGCTGGAGCAAACGAACACAGACATGCTTGAAGGTTACAGTGGTTTCCTTTGGAGACTTAAAAACAAGCAAAAAAGCACCTCCTGAAATGCTTGACATCATCGTTTTAGTCTGGCTTGCCAGCTTTAGGTTTCCCTTACATTTTTGCATATTTGTTTATTGGACCAGAAAAAAAAAGTCAAAACAGAACTGGGTTTTCTTCTTTTTGCTATTATTCTTCTGTTTCTTAACTTGCAGAACGCAGCTGAGCCTGTGGTAGCCACGGAGACCCTGGCCGGGGTACCTGAACATGTGTTTCGAGGACTTCCGGAGGAAGTGAGGCTTTTCCCATCTGCTGTTGACAAAACTCGGATTGGTGAGTGCTAGGTTCAGGGGAGGAGAGGGCAGGGAGAGTGGGCTGTGGCCAGGCTTCCTCTGGGGGCTTCTCAGGTGGGGAGCTCACTCCAAAAGCAACACATCTATACTCTTGGCTTGTTTTGAAGAGTTTGTTTTCCAGTTAAGAATGCAGGGTGGACAGGAACACCTTCACATGCACCCACCCTCCTTCGTGACTCAGCCTGAGCAGCCCCTTCCTCTGTGTCTCCCCAGGGCTCTTCTTCCCACAGAATGTATTGCTTCTGCCTCTGATTTCACTGTGATTTGAGTGTGATGATGGTATTATATTTATTTCATTATTTTGTATTTGTTTTCATATCCATCACTTGCATTGATCATGAGTGCCTTCATTTCTTATTTATCTTCATGCCTCCAGTAACTGACGCTCTTCATGGGCCTCAGTGGGTATTTGAGTGAATGATGAGTGTGTCCCAATGTGTCTTGCTAGAATTTCTTGTTGAATATAGCCAAGCTTTTTTGTATTGAGTCTTGTTTTTGTGTTCTAATCTTTAGATAGAAGGCTAAGGAAATAAGTTACAAAAGTTAGAGTACAGTCTTAGAAGAAATCATGTTTATGTCCTGTTTTCTTTTTTTAAAGATGTTCTTCTGATATTCTGATATATATGTGTGTGAATAAACTTTTAATAAATGCTTTTCCTAATTCTCGTTGAAAATTATTCAGTGAGTAATTTGTTCATGAAAGTGGTTGATTTTCTCTCTCCACTAATTAGTTATTAGCTGGGATATCAAATGGAATTCATAGCAGACTTACGGGTGGTAGAATTAGTTCATCATAGCTGAGCCACTGGCTGAGACCACAGCCTTCATCTATACATGAGGAAATTGAGCCCAAAAGGTAAGGGAACATGTTCAAAGCAGTGCTGTCAGTAGAAGATACCGTGGCACTGGGTCCATTGACTAGGGCGTCTCCTGCTGTTCACCCACTGCTTCTGCATCTTGTTTGCCTTATGGTCACTGCGAAGACTATAGAAATACCCCTGAGAACACCACAAAGCAGTATACATCTTGGTTGTTTTAAACTCTGAAGAGTGAGTTAAGCTTTCAGGAAACATAGCAGAGAGCAAACAAACTTCAAAAATATTTACTACAGGGCACTATGTTTCTAACTGTTTAAGGGTTTTTCTTTTTCTTTTTTTTTTGACAATTTGAAATCTGTAGAAAAGGAGAAAGAGGAACTTTGCATTTTTACTGCATTTGATATTTTTTCTCTTAATTGTTGTGATTATCTCTTCTCCACGTGTTTGTGATTATGCTATCTGGGTAATTTTACATGTAAAAATTAAAAAAAAAAACCATAAGATAATCTTTCCTGCTTATAAAACAATATAGATTCTTTACAGGCTATTAGGAAAATACAGAAGACTGTTAAGAAGAAAAATAAAAATCCCCTTTGAATACTTGATTTAATTTGATTTTCTGTGATCTCAGTTAACATTGTTTTGCTTTTAGAGTGACTAGTCTTTTCAGTATTTTGTGAAACTGAATTGCTTTTAGTGCTTTAGTCTTTAACCACAATGCATTGTGAAACTGTTGGTTTTATTTTCTAGGTGTCTGGGCCACTAAACCAATTTTAAAAGGCAAAAAGTTTGGGCCATTTGTTGGTGACAAGAAAAAAAGATCTCAGGTTAAGAATAATGTATACATGTGGGAGGTAAGAAATGATCCTTGTCCTTTGCTTATCAGAGTTCAATACATTTTTAAAGGATTTGAAAGGATTTATTTTAAAGGATTTATCTTCTCAGGATTTGACCTTCTGAAATTAATCAGTAAACTTAACATGTTCTTTAAAATAAAGAATAGTTTTAATAGAAAATGTGTTTCCTTGGATACAGATTGCTGTTTACATTTGTAGTTTGAAAGTGCTTTGCTGTCTTCAACAATAAATGTCAAATTGGTGTTTTATTTGCCTTGTTCAGGTTGCTTTGCTTTGCTTTGCAGCTAAGAGTTTGGTCTACCACTTTATAGGCTTGCAGACGAACGCCAGTAAAAGACACACCAAGGTGGCTACTAATATCAATAAAGTACAGTTAGGATCTTTTCTGTAATTTAGAAAGTAATCTCTGTGTTGCTGAAACATTCAGAATTGGACATTCTTAGCACACTGTGTATTTATATAGTTGTTGTTGTCTAGTCCCTAAGGAGTGTCCAACTTTTTTGCTACCTCATAGACTGTAGCCCACCAGGCTTCTCTGTCCATGGGATTTCCCAGGTAAGAATACTGGAGTGGGTTGGCATTTCCTTCTCCAGGGAGTTTCCCTGACCCAGGGATGGAACCTGCATCTCCGGCATTGGCAGGCGATTCTTTACTACTGAGCCACCTGAGAAGCCATGTTTGTATAGTGGTTTGACTTTTTAGAAAGGCTTTCATTCTGTTCGTTTCACATTCTCTCAATGATCCTGGAAGATGGGGAGCATTCACACACTCCTTATGCAGGGAAGCTGTCTAGACCAGAGGGAGTGGCTCCCTTCTTGGGCACACGTGCAGAGAGTGTTGTCAGAGCAGAACCACAACCCCCATGTGTCCTGCTGCCTGACAGTAAGGCAGTTAGAAATGTTTCATTGGTTTGGTGGTGGTGGTGTAGTCACTAAATTGTGTCCGACTCTTGCGACTTCATGGACCTGCCAGGCTCCTCTGTCTGTGAGATTTCCCAGGCAAGAATACTGGAATGGGTTGCCGTTTCCTTCTCCAGGGTATCTTCCCCATTCAGGGGTCGAACCTGGTTGGATGAACCTAGGTTGGCTGTGTTGCAGTCCGTCTCCTGCATTGCAGCTGGATTCTTTTACCGACTGAGCCAGGGTTCAAATCCTGCCTTTGTGACCTGGGTAGGGCCCTTAACCTTTGGGCCCTAAAACCCTCCAGTTAAAAATGGGGAGAATTAAAAATAATCTCATGAAGAAAGATGTGAAGATAAAATATCTTATTATTGTTTCTTAAAGAGTTGCCTATGAATTAAGCATTTCTATTAAATTTAATTCCGATCAGCAGCCTCCATGAAACTCCTCAGGTTCTTGTAGAACTCAGTGGCATGACTCCCAGCCAGAGAAGTTTTTTTGGTGGTGAGGAAAAGCATTCCTGTCAGATTGTCTTAGGTGGAAATCACATCTGTTTCACTTGTAAACATATAAAAGCCTAAAAATAAAATTCGCCTGGGAAATGTCTGGAGACAGTTTTAGTCAAGAAGTTCTGTGGTGTTTGTCCGTCTGTGGTATGTTGCTCTTTTTCTCAGTGCTGTGAACAGTGTTTCTTGCCTTGAGAATTCTAAGTTTCTCTCAGTAATTTTGAGAGTTTCTCTGAATCCCTTATAATAAATATAGTGATATTTAACCCAAGGGGACTTAGGAAATGGTGATTTACCATGGGAGTAATTACTTTGTTATTTCACAACTTTCAAGTTAAAAGAGTGCTGTATTTGTGGAAAAAATGCCCAACCAAAAAAAAAATTTAATTATTCAAGATAATGGCCAAATGCTTAAAAATGTCTTAACCACAAAATTATGTTCCAAAATAAACTGTATTTTTAATTTTAGAAGTTTCACAAGGGAAACCAACAGACATGCTTTATCAGGTTAGCATTCATCCTGGTGAGGAACCAGAGAACACCTACTCTAGTTCTGTGTGTATCTAAGGTTGAACAAATGTCATTAATATTAAACCTAAGTTTGTGGTACCTGCTTTACTCAACAATTTGATATTGTTGGGCATTTTATATAAGTTACTAATAGTGCCTTTTGTAAATTAGGTTTCATTTGCCTTGAAATTCCTAAAGTATGAATTCGTAGTAGCTTGTTTAAAAAGTATAATTTGGAGCCATGATGTATTAGATATTAGCGATTCAGTTTTTCCTGTTAACTTGTTAACATCCCATTGTTAATTTAAGATACTTCTCCTTATGTTCTGCCATAGTTGGGATTCTTTATAAAACTGCCAGTTCTTGTTAGTCAGGTTTAAAGATTTAGTTCTTGTCAAGGCTGGATTTTCTTCCCCGCAATTAAAAAAAAAAATTTGGATGTTGTTCACATGGTTTCAACTCTGAGGTCTATAGTCCATATAGAAACCTCTAAATCTTTTTGCTCTGTTAAAATAGAACTAGATATATTTGACATACACATGTGGAAGTATGTATTTGGCAAAGTATAGGAAACAAAAATTATAATGTACATATTTCTTATAAAGAAAATAAAAATCCAGGTAAAATTTAGTGTTTCCCCATTAACTTATTCTAACTTTGGTGTTATCCTCTGACTTGCATCAGAATGCCTCCTCTTAATGTCACAGATACTGCTTATCATTAAAATCTCATTTGGCATTTGTTCTTCCATTAAAGCCCCTTAAGACCAGTTTATCTTTTAGCAACCTGGTCTTTTGCCTCCACTGGAACTCCATGAGAAAGTGTTAAATTGCTTTTCTTGAGCCTTTGACTATCTTATGCAGCCTTCAGTCCTCTAAGTTTCCACTGAAAGCATGCTATTATATCAGAAATAACAGGAGAGAAACAGGAGAGTATCCTCAGGGTGAATGCATGGAACGTCAGGTTCTGGAAAGAGGAGAGTACTCTGTGGTCAGTTCCTGATGGGGAACTGCTGGCAGGCCAAACACTGGACTTCATGTACCCCACCACCGCCACACACACATACACACACACACACACACACACACACACTGAGCAATGTGCAGTATTCTGAAGCCTTTCACATTCACTTCTGTGGGGCTTAGATTGTTTCTAATGAATAGAACTTTTGTTTTAATATGTATTTTTAAGAACAGCCTTTAGTTTTTAGATTACTTTAGGTTAACAGGAAAATTGAGCAGAAAGTTGAGTTGCTGTATCTCCTTCTCCCCCCTGCCCCCACCTCCATGAGACATGCACACACAGCTTCCCTCACTGGCTTCATTTCCACCAGAATGGGTTATTTGTTACAGCGGACACACCATTATTGCCCAGAGTCCATGGTTTACATTAGGGGCCACTCATGGTGTTGTACCTTCTATTAAGCCTTTTTTAAATTATAAAAGTAATATATGGTCATTGCAAAATAATATAAACAGAAAAT
The DNA here is from genome assembly GCF_029378745.1 of Bos indicus. Lineage (NCBI taxonomy): Eukaryota > Metazoa > Chordata > Mammalia > Artiodactyla > Bovidae > Bos > Bos indicus. The sequence goes on along the minus strand of NC_091775.1, from coordinate 54,696,649 downwards.
TATAAATGAGAAAGTAAAAATCACGGGTCAACACCATGGTGTGCATTCTGTTAACTCTGCCTCTTTGCCTCTTGTTTTTCTTCTGTCTCTCTCACACAGGTACCTATACAAACACCATATCTAGACATTTCATACACAGTTAAGATCAAACCGTATATGTATGCAGTTTGTAACATGCTTTTGTATCTTAATATGTTATAGATGTGTACATGTCAAATGTATATCCCTCATCAAATGCTTATCCACGTCATTATTTCTTATAGCTACCTAGAATTCCATTGTATCCTTCCACTGTTAAACCAGTGGACATTTAAGTAGTTTTAATCTTTGCATGATATTAATAATTCTTTGGGAGAGAAGGATTGGGAGTTTGGGATTCGCAGATGCTAGTATAGGATCAGAGAACAAGGTATACTTACTGTATGGGAGAGGGCACTATATTCAATATAATGAAAAAGAATATACTTATGTGTATAACTGAATCAGTTTGCTGTACCAGCAGAAATGAACACAGCACTGTAAGTCATCTCTACTTCCATAATATTCAAAAAGAAACCCAAATTCTTCCAAGTATGAATCTAACTGTATATACATATTTGCTCACTTGTCTGGTTATCTTCTTAAGATAAATTCCTAGAAGTATAATTGTTGAGTCAAAAGTTATGTACATTTTAAGTTTCGGTAAATTTTCCTAACACCTCAAAAGGGATTGCACTAATTTATATAGCCACCAGGGGTGAATATTCCTTTTTAGCTTTTTAAAACCAGTGTTGTTGATGTTTTTTGATAGTTTTTTCCCCTCTTTCTTATTGATGAAAACTGATAGTCCACTGCTTTGATTTGAATGTTACTATTCAGGCAACAAATTTTGAGTCCAGATAGTAGAGAGAAGAAATAGAACTGCATTTCAATTAAAATTGATAGAGAATTTATTTCTGTATAATGAGACTTTAAATATTGAATAGTTTTTTTTTCAGAAGTGAAAACAAACTTTTTATCATTCAGCACTGTTATGATCAGATACTAACAAGCAGATTTCATAATTTTTGCTATCTCAGTTCTTCTAATTTCAAAGTATTTCTAATTTAAAAATGGACAAAACTATAAAAGAGAATAGAGAAGTCACCCAGCTGATTCTGTAGACCCTTTTGTCAGAAAGTACCACTCAGGTCTTACTGCTCCTTTCCAACTCCTACACCATGCAGAATGTCCTAAGAAAAGACCTAGCTCATGGGGGAAATCCAACCTGCCATCTGTTTTTGCAGTCTAAGAGCTGAGAATGGTTTTTACGTTTTCAAGTGGTTTAAACAAAGATCAAGTGTTTTTTGACACATGAAAAGTATATGAAATTCAAACTTCAGTTCATTAATAAAGTTTTGTTGGAGCACAGCAATGTTCATTTATTTACATATTGTCTGTGGCTGCTTTTGCCCTGTAGTGGCCAAGTTGAGCAGTTGTGACTGAGACCGTATGGCTTGTAAAACCGAAAATACTTCCTAGCCCTTTGCAGAAAGTCTGCTGAGCCCTTGTCTATGTGTGTAAGAGAGAGGGAGTGAACGTGGTGATGTCTGGGGTCTTAGGTTTACTGTGAAGCAGTGTGATTAATAGAAGGGCAAAGATTTTGAACCTGTTACTTAAAAGTGGGCTAGCCATAGAGTTCTTTGTCACAGAAACTGCTGTACCAGTCTTATTCTTCTCTTAGTACCTTCAGGAGGGTGGGGATGTTGAAGTACAGAGAATTAAGCCATTTTTCTGAATAAGTGAACTTGTTACTAGATTGACAGCGTGTTAATGGTGCAAGGAGAAAATTGAGAGTTTATTTACTTATTTAACCCCTCTTTGTTAAGCTTACCATGTGACAGGCACTGTCCTCAGTTCTGGAGCACTGAGCTTGGCATATAATACTTGTGGTATTATATAGACGGATGACAATACCATGGGGATTTTTGTTTGTGAAATAAAGAATACCAGAAACACCCTAAATCTTCCCACAGATGACAGATCTGAAAGCAGGTGGCCTGCCTGGGGTTCTGAAACTGTCAGTCAGGATGCCCAGGTTTCATGGTTGCCTGTTCGGTGATCTTCCCACTAGCAGAGTCTACCTAGAGAGTCTTAGTCTTTGGCATGTTGTGGACCCCTTCGAAAATCTCCCCAGCAAATATACAAATGTACATAAACACAGAACATTTTGCGTACGATTTCTAGGGTTATATGAAATTTTTAAATGGCTCAGTGGTAAAGAATCTGCCTGCAATGCAGGACACATGGGTTCGATCCCTGGGTCGGGAAGATCCCCTGGAGAAGGAAATGGCACCCCATTCCAGTACTCTTGCCTGGAAAATCCCATGGACGGAGAAGCCTGGTAGGCTACAGTCCATAGGGTTGCAAAGAGTCGGACACAACTGTGCAACTTCACATTCAACTTTCACTTTCTTCACTTTGTAAACAGAGACTATTTACAGAGGAAAAACTATTGATTATATGGAAGTATCTCTCCTTAGGATCAAGTCAGCTAAGTATTTCTCGGTCTTTATAAGGATGTGGAAATAGATTTGTTATGTGACATTGTTGATTTAGAGCTGGGGTGTGAGTTGGACCTGCCTTGGCACTGTCTTTACCTGAAAGGACAGGAGTCTCACTCTCCTGTCTTTGCCCACCCTCACTTCATGGTGTGGTGGTACATGTGCAGTCTCGTAACTTGCACATATATCGAGCGTAATTCTGTCACATTTTAGAGATAAGTTCTGTGTATCAGTCGCTGAAGTTAACTTTGGTTGGAAACCAGTTGGGATTCCAACTAAGGTAGAAATTGCATGAAAACATTTTCATCCCAGTTCCAATTACAAGTGAGACTCAGTGAACATGAGAAGGAAGATGTATGTGTGATGATGATGACAGTGATGGGAAGAGGATGGGAGTGTGAGCCTGGCATTCAGCAGAGCGTGGCTGCCTTCCTAGCCTGCTCTCCCCACCCTCTTCCCTTTTTACTTAGAGATTACACTAAATTAGTGGAGGGAAGGTAGAAAATTCAGATAAGCAGAAGAGGGAAAATGAAAATTATGAAGAATCCCATTTTCCGAGGAAACCATTAATAACATATTCATGCATTTAGATTTCAGATCATTTTTCTCTTCATGTATTCATATGTTTAAGCCATATTTTTTATAAATGGCTTTATTCAATCATCAGTGTATTATGACTGTCTTTTCTACTGATTATATTTCTACATCTTCTGGTCATCTTTTTCTCCTAATTATAGAGATAATATGTGTTTACTACTGAGAAAATTCTTAAGAAATACAAAGATTACAGAAAGTAAAAGTTTCCATATCAGTCATTCATTCATACAACAGTATTTTTTAAGTTCTCTCTAGTATTCCACTATATTCCAATATTACCATACTGAGCTAATCTGTGGTGTTCTCCATTTCACAATGAGTCTATGGTAAACCACACTGCTGTGGACATCTTTGTACCTACATCTTGGTGTGATTGCCTAATATCTCATGAGAATAAATTCCTAAAAGTGTATATGCTGATTAAAGTATGTGCATTTTAAAGTTCTTTAGTCAGTATTGCTTAGTTTGATCCAAAAAAAGATACCAATTTATTCTCTGATCAGCATTTTGGGAGAATTTCTGCTTTCTAATTCTGTGGGTTTTTTTTTTTTCTCCTTAAAAAACAATTTTTAACCATTTTGCGAGTTTAAAAAATTACTTATTTTTGATTATTAGGTAAATTTACTTTTTTTCCTTGAGATTTTGGCCATGTGTATTTCTTTGTGAATTACTAGTTCGCAAATTAAAAAAAATTGAAGTGTTCATCTTTTCTATAAAATTGAGCATTTTAGTTTAAGTGTGACTTAGTAGATTCCTTAGTCTTTTTTGTAACAAAATGAGCTCTACATAAAAACTTTACTCAAGTGGAACACCTTGCTCTTTGCAAGGGTCATTATTGACCTGCGAGCCAGGAAATTGTGGCACAGTCTTATTGTTATCCTCCAGGTGGTAGGTAGACGCTTGTTACTTCTCTCCAGCTGCCTTGGACTGTGTGGGATTTTCCAGCACCATCTCTGCAGTGTTGTAGCTGTGTCAGTATGTGCGTGGGAGTGTGTGGGGACTCTGCTGTCTCCTATGATAAATCAAAACAAGACTTTTCATCCCTAAGTTATTAAAAAGTAGGTAACATGTATGGACTGACACTCTTTAAAGACCAACTAAATATTCCCATTTTTGTTATTTTATCATACTGGCAAACTTGGCAAAAGTATCTCATAAGCATTTTAAAGCACTTTAAATTATTTTGGTGTGTGAAGTTTAAATTTTGTGTTGTGATTCTGTCTCTTCCACACATACCACTTGGGGCTGCACTTTCTCTTTGTTTTCAAGGGTGAAGAGTGTGTGTGTGGCTGCTTGTGTGTGCGTGAGCCGAGAGTGAGTGTGACAGTGAGTTTGAAAAGGAGTCAAATGTGACCTGTAGCCTCTTTTTCAGGTGGTGCAGAGAGGTTAAAGTAAACAACCAGCTGCTGAATAAACTCACTGTGGGTTCTTACAGGATAGTGAAAATACTCTCCTTGACATTTTGTGGGGAGTAAATAAAGTAACTGCAAAGCACTTTCTAGCATGATCCTTGTCGTGTAGGTGCTCATTAAATGACAATTACACATTTGTATATGATAATATCATTTCATTAATCTCATAGTTATTTGTTGAGAGCCTACTCTCTGCCAGGCACTGGGCAAAGTCTTAGAGGTACTACAGGGAATGCAAAGACTCAAATGTTTTCTCATGAAGCTAATACTCTGGTGTGGGGAAATAGTTACTAAGTAGGAAAATAGGAGCATAAGTACCATGAAGAAAAATAAATCAGGAGATGACTAGATAACTGGGGGTGCTGATGGGAAGAGAAGGCTTCATAGTTTTAGCTGGGATGGTCAAGGAAGGCACTGATAAACAGAGGTCAAGCAGCACTGGGATTAAGGCCATCTTTAGTACTCACCAAGTGAGTGACTTTGGGAAAGTTATATAATCTTTGATCCTTAATTGCCACATGTGGCAAAAAGGGGTAATAACCTGATGCATAAGGTTAAATGAGATAATATGGAAAGCATGCAGCATTATGCCAGATGTGTAACCCCTAGCAGGAAGAAAGTGTTGTTCATGGCCAGTAAGGTGGTCGTCGCCCTGGCAGTCCTGGGCTGGGAGACAGGCATGCCCAGAAGAGCCAAGAGTTGGGGCTTTGTTCCTGAAGGAAAGAAACCTGCAGTAAACAAACAGTGTTTAATGTGAAAAGAAGACATGAGCGGTGAGGGTCTTGACTGTAGGAAAGAAATGGAAGCATCAAGATTCTCTCCTTTCTTCCGAAGGAGAAAGTAGAAGACTCATTTCTTTTGCTTTGTTTTTGACAGACTGTCACCAATTGATTCTATTTCAGTGCCTAATCAAGTGTTTTACAGTCTAAATTTGGGAAAGTAGAACCTAGATGTATGTATGTCTGTATCTACAAAGTAAGAAACAGCTGCTCAATAGACTCTCTTTAAATGAAGGAATGAGAGCCAGAGGCTTCTAGGAGGAGCAGTTGATGGACAGTGGATGATCAGGGACGGCTTCTGTCTTGCAAGGGTGGAGTTGATCTGACTCCTCAAAAACAGGTCGGGATTTTGGTCTTGTTTCAGAAGGAAACTGGTATTTCCCAGAATACAGATTGTCTAGGGAGAGAAGTATTTAAGGTCAACAGAGTCTGCAGAAGAAGCATCATGCCCTGTCACCCACATCAGGTTCACACTGCATGCTTCCTTACTGAAATTTCTGTCAGCACTGCAGCAAAGGCACCTGCAGAGCTGTGGACCCCAGCAGGACTGGGCCCCACTCTCGAATTGCTGAACAGCCCAGGAGGCTCAGGGCATTTGGGTGCTGAGGAGCACTGCTGCAGGCTCACACTTGCTCTGTTACATGGAGAGGAGAGCTATCATTAGGCTTCATGTTCATGTTTGTGAAGGATTTGGAGACCATCAAGCACATTTATTATATAGCACATAAAGTTTAGGAGAAAAAAATTACATCCAAATAGAAAAATAACTAATGAGGATTATATAATTTGGGACCTCAGTCTTCATTTTTATTTTCCTTTTTTATGCTGATTATTCTGTTGATGTGAAATGCTTTATGGAGTACTTCCATATAATGAACAGGAATTGTCTTAGAAGTTGAAAATGGAAACATTTAAAAGATACCCCTATTTTAACAGCTGTCCTTTTCCCCCATCCAAGGTCTATTACCCAAATTTGGGATGGATGTGCATTGATGCCACCGATCCAGAGAAGGGGAACTGGCTGCGCTATGTGAATTGGGCTTGCTCAGGAGAAGAGCAAAATTTATTTCCACTGGAAATCAACAGGGCCATTTACTATAAAACTTTAAAGGTAAGAGTGTTAGAATTAGTCTGCTGTTAGATACTCTACATGCATTTCTTCAAATGCTGTCCTTAGTCATGGCTATCAGTAACGACTTTGCAGACCTTGAAAGGGTTATATTTGAAAGGGATTCACCACCCTGAAAGGTCTGTGTTTTAATTATACAGTTGCCACTGCTTATGTGAGGAAGGGCACTAAAGCATGAAGATTGTGTTAAGTAATTATACACGGCATCTTTATTGATACTGATGAGTTAAGCATGTGGCAGATACTTCTCTCCTCTTAAGACACAAGTGCACTGGGAGCTGTCTGACGGGCCAGTTTATCTAACTGTACGAAACTCAGCAGCTCCGGCGGTTCTGTTAAAGAAAACACATTCTTAGTCTTCAGTCTAGTGTAGCTTTGGATTAGCTTTTCTTTTGCCTAAATCTTTGTAATATAAGTGTATTTATTAATTATTTTTGGCTGTGCTGGGTCTTTGTCGCTGCTCAAGCTTCTCTTTCGTCACAGTGAGCGGGGGCTACTCTCTAGTTGCAGTGTAGGCTTTTCACTGTGTGGCTTCTCTTGCTGCAGAGCATGGGCTGTAGCACGTGCAGACTTCTGTAGTTGCAGCACGTGGGCTCAGGAGTTGTGGCTCCTGGGTTCTGGAGCACAGGCTTAATGGTTGTGGCACGCAGGCTTAGTTGGTCCATGGCATGTGGGATCTTCCCAGATCAGGGACTGAACCTGTGTCTCCTGCTTTGGCAAGCAGATTCTTTACCACTGAGCCACCAGGGAAGCCCCGTCGTTTCCCTGAATTTTATTCAGAATGAAAATTACACAGAACATGTTTCTTACTTCTGGTAAAGTTTTATTTGGAGACATTAATAGTGGAGATGAAAAAAAGAGGAAAATAATTTTTTAGAGTTTGTGGTGAGGTCAGAGGTCACTGAGTACATTGAGGAAAGTTAGAATTTGGAAGGGTTGTTATCTCTGCAACAAGCAAGCCCACATCTGTCTCCCTCATTTCCATGTTCTCCTGGAAGGCAAATCTGCACTCATCGTACAGGGAAATGTTCCCAAAGGCCGAGTCTTGAAGCTATAAAGAGAGAGGATTGTTGCTCTTTGCATTCTGGATTAGATATGTTTACTAAAATTGCTGCAAGGCAAGTTTTTCTTTATTCACTTACTTTCATTAAAAATGACATAGATTGTAGGCCAGTCCTTGAAAAAAATTAATCTCCATGGAGCTGAAAACTCTTTTATGAGCAAGCATTTAAGATGATGATCATCTTCGCAGCATGCTGAGTTTTGACTGTATCTCGCACTAGAACTTGGCAAGTTATCTTAGAGCTGTTTAGTTTTCCTTTGCTTTCCTTTGTATTTTTCCCTGTTGGCTTTAGCCAACAGGGTTGTCCTTTTTCTCATCTAAACCCACATTCTTACTTCTAGTTCCTGCAGGAAATACTTCTTTGTAGTATTTTCTTATTTAAAACTTCTGTAACCTTCTTTCCCATTTTCTTTCTGCTGGATGATTTTTCTGGCATGATTTCCTAGTAGGCATTACTGTACAGTTTTGTTACACTGGAGTCTGAGATTGGATTCACACTTTGATTCAAGAATTCATTCTGTTTCTCAAATTTATTTAAAGTGGAAGTTACATCTGATTACATCAGTGAGGAGAATCCTGGTGGAGAGGAAATACCAATGAAGGGTGCATATGAGACAGTCAAGGGAGTGGAAATGAGGTTCCAGGGCAGAGGAAGGCCAGGGAGACGTTGGGACACTTGGCAATGCTTTCATCAGACTTGAAGTTGAGGTGTGTTCATCTCTGATGGCAAAGCCAAGAACCTTTCAGAAGCAAGAGAGAATAGTGTTTGGGAGTGAACTCTGGAGCCAGACTCCTGGATTAAATCCTCACTTGCTCTGTGACCCAAGGCAAGTCACTGTAATTTTACCAGATGTGAAACCTTAGGCAAGTCACTTTCTGTGCCTCAGTTTCCTTGTTTGTACGTTATAGATAATTATATATTGACCTCAGAGGGTTATCAAGAGGATTGCATAGATGATTGTGGGTAGAGTTCTAGCACGTGATAAGTACTAAATAAATGGCAGCTGTTAGTTTTGGCAAGGCACAATAGTGTCATGAGTAGGAGTAGGGACTGGAGCAGACTGCCTTGTGAGCAGATTTTGCCTTCGAGAGAAGCACAGGGAAGAAGACAGGGAAGCATGAGAAGTTACACCTTTTGTCTTAATTTTCTCATCTGTAAAAATGGAGGTAATAGTAAAATTAATAATGTTGTTATTGTTTAGTTACTAAGTCATGTCTGACTCTTTTTTGACCCTATGGACTGTAGCTCATCAGGCTCCTCTGTCCATGAGATTTTCCAGACAAGAATACTGGAGTGGGTTTCTATTTCTTTCTCCTGGGGATCTTCCTGATCCAGGGATCGAACCCAGGTCTCCTGCATTGCAGGTGAATTCTTTACCATCTGAGCTACCGGGGAAGCTGAACATTAATAATACAGTCATGAAAATTAAAGCCAACATGTGCAAGATTCTGTGAAGAGTTCCTTGTCTAACCTAAGTACTCAAAGTGCTACTAACTACCTGTACTGTCATTTTTACCTTTCTTTGTTGGAAGTCAGGGAGCTCTAATCTTTGTAGGCCTCCTCCATTCCTGACCTTTGATTTTGCTCAAGTATGCATCAGGCATTTTAGATTCTTTTACTAGTGATTATATTCTGCGAGATTAAGCTTTTTATGGGTTCAGTTCAGTTCAATCGCTCAGTCGTGTCCGACTCTTTGCGACCCCACGAATCGCAGCATGCCAGGCCTCCCTGTCCATCACCAACTCCCGGAGTTCACTCAAACTCACATCCATCGAGTTGGTGATGCCATCCAGCCATCTCATCCTCTGTCGTCCCCTTCTCCTCCTGCCCCCAATCCCTCCCAGCATCAGACTCTTTTCCAGTGAGTCAACTCTTCGCGTGAGGTGGCCAAAGTACTGGAGTTTCAGCTTCAGCATCAGTCCTTCCAATGAACACCCAGGACTGATCTCTTTTAGAATGGACTGGCTGGATCTCCTTGCAGTCCAAGGGACTCTCAAGAGTCTTCTCCAACACCACAGTTCAAAAGCATCAATTCTTCGGCGCTCAGCTTTCTTTCTTCACAGTCCAACTCTCACATCCATACATGACCACTGGAAAAACCATAGCCTTGACTAGACAGACCTTTGTTGGCAAAGTAATGTCTCTGCTTTTGAATATGCTCTTTAGGTTGGTCATAACTTTCCTTCCAAGGAGTAAGCAACTTTTAATTTCATGGCTGCAGTCACCATCTGCAGTGATTTTGGAGCCCCCCAAAATAAAGTCTGACACTGTTTCCACTGTTTCCCCATCTATTTCCCATGAAGTGATGGGACCAGGTGCTAGGATCTTAGTTTTCTGAATGTTGAGCTTTAAGCCAACTTTTTCACTCTCCTCTTTCACTTTCATCAAGAGGCTCTTTAGTTCCTCTTCACTTTCTGCCATAAGGGTGGTGTCATCTGCATATCTGAGGCTATTGATATTTCTCCCGGCAATCTTAATTCCAGCTTGTGCTTCATCCAGCCCAGCGTTTCTCATGATGTACTTTGCATATAAGTTAAATAAGCAGGGTGACAGTATACAGCCTTGACGTACTCCTTTTCCTATTTGGAACCAGTCTGTTGTTCCATGTCCAGTTCTAACTGTTGCTTCCTGACCTGCTTATAGATTTCTCAAGAGGCAGGTCAGGTGGTCTGATATTCCCATCTCTTTCAGAATTTTCCGCAGTTTATTGTGATCCACACAGTCAAAGGCTTTGGCATAGTCAATAAAGCAGAAATAGATGTTTTTCTGGAACTCGATGATCCAGCAGATGTTGGCAATTTGATCTCTGGTTCCTCTGCCTTTTCTAAAACCAGCTTGGGTTAGGTTTTGTAAATAACTTACATGTGATGATATTCTTCTGGGCTCTGTATCACCTTCTCAGCTATCAATTGGATAGTTGAGAAATCTCAACACTGGTTTTGTTTGTAATATGATTAAAAACTGTTTTAAATTCCTGAGGATTGTTAGCCTGCTCTCCATTCATTTCACCTGTTCATCAGTTCTTCATTGTTGTTGTTCAGTCTCTTAAGTTGTGTCCCGCCTCTGCATTCCCATGGCCTTCGGCATGCCAGGCTTCCCCGTCCTTTACTATCTCCCGGAGTTTGCTCAAACTCATGTCCATTGAATCGGTGATGCCATCCAACCATCTTGTCCTGTCGCCTCCTTCTCTTCTTGCCCTCAGTCTTTTCCAGCATCAGGGTCTTTTCCAATGAGTCAGCTCTTCTTATCAGGTGGCCAAAGTATTGAAACTTCAGCTTTAGCATCAGTCCTTCTAATGCATATTCAGAGTTGATTTCCTTTAGGATTGACTGGTTTGATCTCCTTGCTATCCAAGGGACTCTCAAGAGTCTTCTCTAGCAGCACAGTTTGAAAGCATCAGTTCTTTGTTGCTCAGCCTTCTTTATGGTCCAACTCTCACATCTGTACATGACTGCTGGAAAAACCATAGCCTTTGCTATATGGACCTTTGTTGGAAAAGTGATGTCTCTGCTTCTTAATATGCTGTGTAGGTTTGTCATAGCTTTTCTTCTGAGGAGCAAGAGTTTTAATTTCATGGCTGCAGTCATTGTCCACAGTGACCTTGGAGTCCAAGAAAATAAAATCTGTCACTGCTTCCACTTTTTCCCCTTCTATTTGCCATGACTTGATGAAATCCAATGCCACGATCTTCGTTTTTTGAATGTAGAGTTCCAAGCCAACTTTTTCACTCTCGACTCTTTCACCCTCATCAAGAGGCTTTAGTTCCATCTTCACTTTCTGCCATTAGGGTGGTATCATCTGCATATCTGAGATTGTTGATATTTCTCTCGGCAGTCTTGATTACAGCTTGTGAGTCATCCAGCCCAGCATTTTGCACGATGTACTCTCCATAGAAATTAAATAAACAGGGTGACAATATATAGCCTTGTTGTATTCCTTTCCCAATTTGGAACCAGTCGATTGTTCCATATCTGGTTCTAGCTGTTGCTTCTTGACCCGCATAAGGTTTCTCAGGAAACAGGTAAGGTGGTCTGGTACTCCGATTTCTTTTAGAGTTTTCTACAGTTTGTTGTGATCCACACAGTCAAAGGCTTTAACATAGTCAGTGAAGCAGTAGATGGTTTTCTGGAATCCCCTTGCTTTCTCCATGCTCCATCAAATGTTGGAATCTGATCTCTGGTTCTTCTGCTTCTTTGAAACCCAGCTTGTACATCTGGAAGTTCTTACTTCACATACTGCTGAAGCCTAGCTTAAAGGATTTTGAGCATTACCTTGCTAGCATACGAAATGAGTGGAATTGAACAGCAGTTGGAACATTGTTTGGCATTGCCCTTCTTTGTGGCCATTGCTGAATTTTCAAAATTTGCTGGCGTATTCAGTGCATCTCCTCAACAGCATCATCTTTCAGGATTTGAAATAGCTCAGCTGGAATTTCATCACCTCCACTAGCTTTGTTCATAGTAATGCTTCATAAGGCCGACTTGACTTCACACTCCAGGAAGTGACCACATCATCACAGTTATCCAGGTCATGAAGACCTTTTTGTACAGTTCTGTGTACTCTTCCCACCTCCTGTTAATCTCTTCTGCTTCTGTTAGGTCCTTGCCATTTCTGTCCTTTGTTGTGCCCTTCCTTGCATGAAAGTTCCCTTGGTATCTCCAATTTTCTTGGAAAGATCTGTAGTCTTTCCTATTCTATTGTTTGCCTCTATGTCTGCATTAATTTTGCAAATGCTGAGTGTCTGCTACACAGTAGGTATTCTTGTGTAGTAATGAACTGAACGGACAAGGTCTCTGGTGTCATGGAGCTTCCAGTTCATGGAGGAGGTGGCAGATAATAAACAAGTGAACAAGTAAACAAGGTAACTTCCAAGAACAGTAAGTGCATTGAAGATAATATAATGTGATGGAGTGACCAGACGGTCAGGGAGCTGCTTTAGCTCTGGTAGGTCAGCAAAGACCAAAGGTGGGCACACTTCCTCTCTCTCTGTGCAGCCCTGAGATGGAGCCAGCCATGAGAAGGTTTCTACAGGAAGAGTGTTTCAGGAAGAGGGTTCCTGGTAGAAGCAGAGGTATTGAAGTGGGAGTAAGATAGATGGGGGGCCAGCGGTTGTTTGGTTTTTCTTTCTTTCCTTCTTTTTTATAAAAGGAATAAAAGCTAGTTTGGTTGGAGAGAGGAGAGGAATGGTGGATGAGGCTAGTGAGATAGGCCAGGATCAGATCAGGGGTGGGGCTTCTGGCTTGTATGGAAACTAATGTTAGTCTTCAGTTCTATTCACCCATTTGAGAGTTGAGTCTGTCTGACTGTTGACTTTTTAAAAAATCATGCTGCAGGATAAGATTGTAGGTGGGTAAGCATTTGTGTGTTCTCATAATTCTGGAGTATTTCTCTTAATTTGTCCTACTGTCAGGAATATTGGTGGAAATTATTGCCTGTAGCTAATTGCCCTGGTAACATTTCAAGTTTATATTTACTAATATTTAGAGAAGAGAGAGTGCTTAATTCTATAAGCACTCTTACAGAACCTGTCAGAACCCAAAGGACAAGTTTAAAGTCTTTTTGTTGTTTTTTGTTAAATATCAAAATAATTTTTAAAAAAGTTTGTTTGGACTTTTGACTTTATGTTTTAAAATGTGGGTTTATATTTCCCATGTCTTGGGACATAAATTTTCTTATAAAACCTTAAATGTGCTTAGCAATGCAGAAGAAACAAACAGTACAGTAGAGACGCAAGCAATCGTTGATTTTAAAAGGTGTGTTATTTTCCCCTTCATAAATGCCTGTTTTTTGTTTGGCTGTCTTACTAAGTTGGGAAGCATATAGCTCAATAAGGTAATGGTTGTCTCAGTTGGTACAATTTTGAAGTGTGTTCAATAGCTAACAAATCAGGTTGCTCCTAATCTAGCTGCTCACCAGCTCATTAACCATTTAGAAATTTTGTATTAGTGGTAAAGACAGATATTGGAATGTTTTGTGTTTTTAGCATCTACGAAAGAGTACCCTCCTAAGTAGAGAGTTTGTGCTGATATTTATCAACTTCTTCCCGTTGCTAGTACAGTTAGTACTGTGCAGGAGGTCGAAGTGGAATAAATGTGAACACTTGGGCTGAGTTGAGGAGGAATCTTGAAGATGTCTGGTGGGTTCTTCTAGCCAGTGTTCTGGTTATATTGTTTTGTTTAGGAATAAATGGGTGATAGATTTTTCCTCACCCCTTTTCATGTTCTTTTTTACTTTGATTTTATTTAACACTACATATTTCTGCCAACTCTAATCACTTCAAGTGATTATATATGTATATATATATATCACTTCACCATTTCATAAATATGTGACTTGTAATAAAAACATAGAGAGGCATAGAATTAGTTGACTTATAGAAGCTCATTCCTTCAACTGTTGCTAAGTCACTTCAGTCGTGTCCAACTCTGTGTGACCCCATAGACAGAAGCCCACCAGGCTCCCCCATCCCTGGGATTCTCCAGGCAAGAACACTGGAGTGGGTTGCCATTTCCTTCTCCAATGCATGAAAGTGAAAGGTGAAAGTGAAGTCGCTCAGTCGTGTCCCACTCTTAGCGACCCCATGGACTACAGCCTACCAGGCTCCTCCCTCCATGGGATTTTCCAGGCCAGAGTACTGGAGTGGGGTGCCATTGCCTTCTCCGCATTCCTTCAACAGAAACAGGTTATTTCATAAGGGTGCCAAAAGGCATCCGTAATGGATATTTTAATGCATTAAAATTTTATATGTTTTATATAATTTTATACATGTTTTAGTTTTTTGGTTTAGGTATAACTGATTCAAGAAAGGAAAACACATTGGTTTAAAGACAAAAACAGCAGGTTTTAGCCATCCTTGGGGAAACAAAGGAAACAGTGGCTGGTTCTTTTATCTTAAAGAATTTAGAATATTTTAAAATTTGGATAACATAAGCACTGAGTTCTGCAAAGAATGAAACAAAATATTTACTTTCAAAGGCTTTATCTAGAATAGAAAGTATGTTGAAGAACTATGTTGTTTCTAAGCTGACATCTTAGATGGAATTTCTCCTGCCCCTAAAACGAACGTATCCAATCCTCTTTTGTAAGTACAGTGCAGTGATATCAGGAAGCTTACACTAGCAAGGTATTTTATTAGCTAATCTGTACATTCCAGTATGAATCTGCCTGCAGTGTGGGAGATCCGGGTTCGATCCCTGGATGGGGAAGATCCTCTGGAGAAGGGAATGGCTATCCACTTTCAGTATCCCTGCCTGGAGAATTCCATGGAGAGAGGTGCCTGGAGGGCTACAATAAAGAGTTGGACACGACTGAGAAAATAACACACTTTCACACTTTATTCAAATTTTGTTAATTGTTCCAATCAAGTCTTTTTAGGCAAAGAAAACTCGTGGCATTCAGTTGTAATGTTTCATTAGTCGCCTTAGTTTGGACAGCACCTTAGTCTTTGTTTTTTATAACCTTTCAGTTTTGAGAGAACTGATCAGTAATTTTGTAGAATGTCCCCACAGTTTGGCCTTCTGTTAAGCTTCTTTATGATTAATTCACGTTTATGTATTTGGGGCAGAAATCTCTAGAGGTGATGCTGTGTTCTTTTCTGTGCATCATATCAGGAGGCATATGATATTGACTTAGTATACTGTTTTTCACTTGGTCATTAATGTTTTATGGGAAGATACTTTGAGACCATGCAAATACTATATTATTTCTCAAACTTTCATCTACTAGTTTTAGCATCTATTGATGATTCTTGCCTGATCAGTTATTACTGTCATGAATGTCTAGTTGTGATTTTCTAATTCCATTATTTCTTTTTCGTTGATTAGTTGGGATCTACTGAAGGAAGAGCTTTCCTTATTTACTTGACTGTCATCCATTCATATCAGTTTGGACTCATGGATTTTTATTTTATTCACGGGGTTATAGGTGGAATCTTACTTGTTTTGATACTCTTGGAACTTTTTGACAGTTGAGTCATTGTGAGAGAAACCAATAAGCCATTTGCTTCAGTTTTATTTAGGAGTGTAATCTTTGCACTCAGTATTATCTTTTCTTCAAGATCTTATTCTCTAGGTAAAATCCGCATGATGGTGTATACATGGCTTTAAGAATGTTTTAGGAGCTGACACGTGAGGTATTTATAGGCATTTCCTTCTAAATGTCTTGTAGACTCGAAGTGTAGTACAGAGGGTAAGGCAGCGAATCCTCCAAGGACCGGAGCAGGTTGGTAGCAGCGCAGAGATAACGCGCTGCCAGGGCGCTCACGTCCTCCGCACCGCCTCTTTTAGCATCTCCGTGATATAATTAGCTTTGCGTTTATAAGTGTGCAGCGGCATGTGGTTCTTATGCTTAACTTGCTCTTGGACTCTTGAAACCTGCGCTGATGATTAGTTTTCAGCACTTCTCTTTCCAGACTGCCCGGTTCTTTTAAACTACGCTTTACATTTTCTCATCAGCTTAGATTTCATGGGCAATATGGTTCCGTGGTTTTTTTTTTTTTTTTTTTTTCCCTTTCTTTCTGCGAGGGTAATCTTGAGGCTTCTAACAGTAAGATTCCGAAGCATAAAGCAATTTTAAGTTTAAACCGGTCCTATCAGAACCCGACCTCCACCGGACGGACTCCAGGGGAGGAGGCGGCCAGGAAGTGAGGTCCTCCCTCCAGCAGAGGGTCCCTTCCCCTGCCGCCCGGCTCGCTGCCGCCGAAGCGGAGGAGCCCTTCCTGCCGGGTTGGCCTGCGGCGCACCGCCCGGTCAAGAGCGCCGCCCGCCTGCCCCGCCCCGCCCCGCCCCGCCAACAAACGCCGCTCTGATTGGCCCGTCGCCTGTCTCTTCTCTTCCCGCAGCCAATCGCGCCGGGCGAGGAGCTCCTGGTCTGGTACAATGGGGAAGACAACCCCGAGATAGCAGCTGCGATTGAGGAAGAGCGAGCCAGCGCCCGGAGCAAACGGAGCTCCCCGAAAAGCAGGAAAGGTAGGAGCCCGCCGCTGTCCCGGCTCCCCGCGCGTTCCGAATCCGGGCCCGGGAGGCCGCCCGCGGCTCTCCGTGACCTTTTCCGGACCTGGTGCCGGCCCCCCCGGCGCTGCTGAATCACGGCGCCGGACGCCGCGCTCGGACTCTTAGCTAACTTGGGGCCGAGGAGCCGGGCGGAAAAGTGAGCGGACGCGCACCGAGAGGGAGCCGGGGCCGGTTGTCATTTCCCTCTCCCACAACCCGGGTCGCGGGACTTGGGGGTGGGAGCGGCGACCGGTCCCTCCAAGCCGTGCATGCCCGATATATTCTTAGCTTTTTGTGCTATTCGCCAGCGACGCGTCACAGAATGTGTTCTGAGAGTGACATTTCCAGGTCCGCAGATTCGGCGGCCTCGTGCCCATCCTCCCGGACTGTGCAGGAGGGCCGGACGCGCTGCGGCCGATGCGCTGGCCTCCCGGGGCAGGGAGAGGACGCTGCTCTCGCCACCCCGGCCCCCACTCGCCGTGGCACTGCCGTCCCGGCTACCCCACTCCAACCTGGCCGGGCAAGGCACTACCACTCCGACCCGTAGTCCTCCCCGGGCCGGGCCCTAGGCCACTCCACGCCGCGCAAGACCGCGCTGCGCACGACTGCAGCACTCTCTCAAGATTTTAGCACAGATATTGTTGAAATTAGGCCGTTAACAAAATGGAAGTTGAACAGTGTGCTGTTTCTTTACTTTTGACTCAACTCCAATAGTTTTATTTTGTTTTCAAACAAAAGGTCTTTAAGTGTAGTCACACTTAAATAGAAGGCGGGGGATAATTTCTGGGAGGGAAATAGTCTGGTTGGATATATCATATTTCCAGCTGGCATTCTACACTTTCTTTTTTCCTTTTAATGGAGAATTTTAATATTAATTCGTGAGTCTTTCATAGAGCCCAGTTTGAATGTATGCCAAGGCACGGTATGGTAGTTTGTCAGTAATAGGAAAAATTTTTTGTGTGTTTTTGGTGGGTTTTTTTTTTTTTTTTTTGGCTCACTTTACGTCTTAAGTAAATTTTTGTAGCCATCTGAACTTGAGTCCGGTCCTTTACTTAGAACACTGAAGAGTGAATGGTGGAAGTCATACTGTAAATGAACTCATAGTGTAAACTTGATTTTGGAAGAATGTAAAAATAATATTTTAAAATGTAGGCAAGAAATCCATTCTGAGTGTTCCATTACATATTCTTTGTATTTCACAGTATAGTCAATAATCCGTCCAGGGTATTTTTTTGGGACTTCTCCTGACTACATGTTCTCTGTTTAACCTTGTATCTTAATAGTTTTTGATCATTAAGTGCTTTGATCATGAATCAGATGATCATGGTCTAGAAAATTTGCCAGGTGTTTTTACTGTTGTCTACTGTTTTATGTGAGTGCTCAGCTTTTGTTGATATTAGGCCTAATGCATAATTGTTTGCAAACTCTTCAGGTAATTCTGATTGTTCCTTTATTTAGTGTTTATTTTGTGTATAATTAATGTCACCAGCCTTTCCAGGTAAGTTGTGATTTGCAGGGGCTGGAGTTTGGAGGGCAGGAGATCTTTACTGTTACTAAGCATAATTAACTCATATTTAAATATAGTCATAGGTTAATAACTTCATCCTAAGGCTTTTCTTTGTTCAGCGTACTTTGGTGTGCAGGTTTAGAACATTTTATTACCTTTTTCTTTTTTTATTCCTTAATTTTTAAAATTTGAATGTGAAGGAAAAAACTGAAAGTAAACTTTTGTTAGTGGTACGTGAACATACACATCTTCGTTTTTATACCTGTCCATATTGCTGGGGTTTTGTGTTGAGTTCAGTAGTTCATATTTCTTATTACCCAGTTATTTATAACTACTCCAAGCTGTGTATAACCCACTGAATCTTAAGTTTTAGTTGAAATAAGTACATGAACCTCACTCTTGAAACTTAACTGTTTTGAACAGCTTACTGGTAAGGAGTCCTTTTTGCTCTTTATGATCTAAAGTTTAAATAGTCAAAACGTTTTTGTTACTCTCTGTAAAGCTAATTTATGGCTTACAAAGACCTGAAATGGAGAAAATTTTTATATTAACTTTGTTCTTTTTAGGTGTAATTTAAATGACTTCAGACATTTAAATACCTTTTCAGGCAATGAGGTCAGAGAATAAATCAACATATATTTCATTCAGTAGTTATATTAACTTAGTATTTCTGAAAGCCAGATGTTGAAGACGGGCAGCTGACAGGTAGATGGACCATGGACCTAACTTCATTTAGGTCAGGAGGCAGGCAGAGAGAAACAAAGGGTTGAATTCTTCACAGTTCTGAGCCTCTGCTCCTTTGCATGACAGCTGCTATGCCTACAGCTGTGCATTGCATGTGGTGCCTTTCAGAGTTCATCAGCTCGCTGGTGGATCATGAAGCGTGTTCTGGGCAGTAAAAAGCCCCGATTCCTTTACATACAAAGCGGCCCCTTCTCTTCTCTCCCTCTCTGTGTCTCAGTCACCCATTGAACTAATGTCTGCTAAGCCCTGCCATGTGCCAGTCACTCTGCGAGGTCACACAGGGCAGTCGGTGAGCAGAACAGCAGCAGTAGCTTTTCTCCTGGCACCTGTGGAGACAGGAGCAGACAAATGTTCAATCAGTAAGTTGCTGATCAGTGCCTAGGTGGTTGGCATGGAACAGGCCCTCAATAAATATTTGTTGATGGGCAACAAAGACTCACACAAACCTGTAATGAAGGGAGGGAACATAGTGCTGTGAGAACACAGTTCATATTGTCTCTGACCAGGGAGCATGCAGTTTTGCCAGTGGCCAGAGACGGACATAGGTTAGACACTTTGAACTGGGATCATGCATTCTTTCCTTTGTAAGGAAGCCTAGCTTACATGTCTGAGAGCCCCTGTAATGAGATTGAACATGAGAAGTTCCTTGAACAGATTGAAACTTTTCAAGTGGAGAGGAAGGGAGGGTTTTTAGTGTTGGCTGTTTCAGGTTATTCTTATTTGCTCCACGGGAAGACTGTGATCTGTGAGGTAACACAGGCCAAATTTAGAAGTCTTTATCGTGTTGATTTCTGTTCCTTGTTAGCTACGGTGAAAAATGAGGGATTGAATGTGCTTGCTAGCAGTAAATGATGTTGGCAAATGTTCTTTTTAAAATACAAAATGTAACAGCAGAATGTCTCGGCTGCATCAGAGCCTTGCCCATAGTTCTTTTTACTCTAAAGAAACGGCAGTGTCTTAATGCTCCTGGGCTTAGTGGAAGGAATGAAGAACACGGAACTCGGGTTTTTACCAGATGTGTGACTGGGCAAACCATGTCTGGGGGTACAGTTTCTATAGATTTAAAAATAGGTGTCATAACGTGGAATGGCCCTTGTGCTACATAACCTCACTGGGTAGCTGTCAGGAGCCGGAGAGATAATAGAAAAGAACATCTCTGTGCAGCCTGTGGGTCCATGGTACCAGCAAGTGCCACTGACAGAATGTGGCTGACAGTTACTTATGTGGTTCTTGAGGAGCTACAGAATTGTGAGTTATTTAATCTGTCAGTGTTTATGGAGCACCTGTGAAAGCTCAAAGGAAGCTGGGGGTCCTCCGTCTCCCCTCTCATGGCAGGGCCGCAGTGTAGGCCACTTCACTCTAATTTTAGGCCTTATTTTAACCTGTTGACTTTCCAGTTCATAGCAAATTAGGAGGAGGAAATTAGAAGAGTTATTTGTAGCATCAAGTAGTTGTATTGCTGATAGCTAGACAGTTAAGACAAAGTTTATAACAAAAACATTAATGAACTATAAAGAGCACAGTTCCATGAGATCACTTAACAGGGTCACATAATCTTTTCTAAAAACTATAAATAGTCCCCGAGTTCCTGAGATCAGCTAATTTTTAGTGTTTATCTAAAAGACTTATAGTCACCATAGGACAGTTCAATTATAACCAACTTAAGAAAATGTTTCATCTCTTTCCATAATTTGTTCACATAAAAATCCTGGAGGTATTCCACCCTGCCCCCCCCCCCCCCCCAACCCTGCCTGGCACACACACACACACCTTGTTATTTAACAAGTATTGATATTTTCTGTGTCAAACACTCCTAGGTGCCAGAACTGTAACAGAGAACTAAAACAACCCACGTTCCTGCTTTCAGGGAATTTACACTCTGGGGAGTGCAGGGACAACCAGCCAACAGATGAACAAGAAAAGTCTTGTAAAGTTAATAAAGTATGTGTATCAGGGTTGTTAGGTATGTCACTGGGGATGGTTGGCCAGGGGTAGCCTGTCAGAGGCTGTGACTTGATTGACATAGAGACGGGCTCTGTCAAGTCTCGGGACTGAGAGCTGCAGGAAGAGGGACGAAGCTGGGTGTTCTTTTAGCTATGTGGGTGCTTTATTGCTGGGGTGATGTATAGTATAGGGAGAGCCATATAGAAACCCACATGGGTCTTTGTGTGAAACTCAGTTTTGCAGGGGGACATACTGGCCGCTTTCCTACCAGCACTGCACATAGTGCTGGATTGTTAGGGAGATTAGAGAGATGAGTGTGAAAGTCCAAGGAGGAGCACGTTGCCTGTCTTATGGGAGCTTAGTGCAGGTCGGAACACCAGAACCAGGTGTTCTGGCTGATGTGTGTTCAGGCTTCAGGATAGGGTAGGGATTGCCAAGAGTCCTTTGGGAGAGGAGGTGATGCTGCCTTCTGGTCGAATAGCTGAGCCCATTGGGGAGGACTCCTGTGAAGAATACTGAGGAGGGGAACAGGGAATGAGTTGGGGAAAGAAATTCACAGGGACATGAGAGGTCACACAGCTGGGCTGGACAGCAGATAGAAACAGAGGTGGATCAGGAAGCTCTGATGGAGAGTTGGAGCCACATGGGCTGTACGGTGCTGAAGTTGGAAGGAGGAATGAGCTCCGAGAAGTGCTGAGGGGTACTGAGCATTCTTGTGGGTGATCCCGTTTAGCCTCTGCTTCTTTTTAAAATAATCTGATTGAGTGATTGATTGATTGGCTATGCTGGGTCTTTGTTGCTGAGCGGACTTTCTCTAGTTGTGTGTGCAGGCCTCTCGCGGTGGTGATGTCTCTTGTGGAGCATACGCGCTAGAGTGCATGGGCTCAGCAGCTGTGGTTTCAGGGCTCTAGAGCACATAGCCTCTACCTCTGCGTGGTAAGGCTCCAGGTGAGGAAATGGACACCCAGCAAGAGTGGATAACTTCAAGCTCTCTCTGCCAATGAATGTCAGAGGCAGAACATGAAGCCAAGTTTTCCATAAAACCTGGTTTCCACATGCGCAATACTCTGCTTTTTGTCCAGTTGTACATGTGGAGGTGGAGAAGGGAACAGCAACCCACTCCAGTATTCTTGCCTGGAGAATCCCAGGGACAGAGGATCCTAGCGGGCTACAGTCTATGGGGTTATAGAGTCGGGAGCAACTGAGTGAGTAAACAGCAACAACATGTTGAGGACAGCAGCGGTAGAAGTGCTCGCCTTGGTTCCATTTAAAGTTAAAATTAGAGAATACATTTAGTGAAAGCAGAGAACAGGTGGGCTTCAGTGACATTTGATGTCTTGACCTGCCCTGCCCTAGCAGCCAAACAACTCTGTTTGAGGCTCCTTGGCCAAAGCTGAAGGGTGGTGGCTGAATGACAGAGGCCTGGCCATGGTACCTGAGGACGATGACAGATGGGCCCTGAGCTTTCTGGGGCCTGGTGGGCAGGTTCTGTGCCCGCTTACAGTGCACTCATCCCTTGGTCTTGTTGGTAAGTGTTGGAGCAGGGCGTGGGCCACTTGGAAGTGGCTACAGTTCTGTGGAGATAGGGCCCCGGCATTAGATGTTCCATGGCTTGTGAACTTGTCCCCTTGGACTGAAGTGAGCAGCGTCCTGGTTGGTCCCCAGGGGGAACTCACTGCTTCCAGCGGAATGATGCCTTTGCTCAGCACTGGGTGACCTGCCTTTGATGGTTGCCTGCTGAGTTGATCTTGCTATTTTTGCGGGGGTCTGTTTTTAAAAGCTCAATGCAGTTTCTGTATTTTTTTCAACAGTAAGATTCAGGGAATTTTTTTTCGATTTCTAATTCTACTTCTGCTGCTACTGAATTGCTCTAAATTTAGGGAAATACGTTGGTTGGTATTTTTGTGCCCTTGATTCTTACTATGTATAACTTTGTTCATAGGAAATTCATGGATTAACTAAAATTTTTCAAAGCATTTTGCAGAGTTTCAACTGCTTTGCAAAAATCCTAATATATAGCGTAATTGAGTGTGTTAGGAAATATGCTATGCTCTGTGTAAGGTTGTTATTCTGGTTCTTCTGTCCATGTGGAAACTGAAGGTGAGACTTGCCTCATACAGGGGAAAAAAAAAGAATGAATTATGATTAAGTTTTCTAAAAGGTGAAAAGACTTGAATGTAGAAAGTTCCAGTAGTTAATTTTTTAAAATTCAATTGTAATTTGAAAGTAACATAAATAAAGAACAATTTGCTATGCTTTGCCTAGGCAAGAATACTGGGTTCTTTTTTTTACATTACGGATTCATTACTGTTTTTTAAAACTTACCAAGTATTTCCTTAGGCAGTTTTACATTCCTGTTTACAGATGGGCTGTTAACACTACATGAATTTCATGTTCATAGAATTACAGAGAGAGTATATATAGTTTTATATTTGAAGCTGCTTCTAAAGAACTGAGGAAAGGAATAAATACTCCCAGGAATGCCCTCCAGCTGGTTAAAAATTAATAGACATTTCTTACAGTTAAAGGCTGGGTGGCAGACTGGGAGTTGCAGCTTCAGACAGGCTCTCATGGTGCTCTTGCCTGGCATTCATAGTATCTGCTACATGCTGCCGAGGACAGTTCTCAAATTTGCTTTTATTAATGTTAATAATTTGGTTGGCATAGTTTAGGAAGTTGAATGACTTGGAGAAACAGGAGTTATTTGAAAACGTTACTGTTGTTTCTCAAAGTGAAGAAGATAAATACTGAAAGCAACCGTTTTTCTTTATTACCACTTAGATTAAACCCGTGTCAGATGTTACTAGAGTTCCTGGCTGAATTCATTCATTACACTGCGTTTTGATAGGGACATATCTCAGGATTTGATACTGTGCACACCATGTCATCACGTGATGAACTGCTGCTTTCTGTTGATGGTGACAGTGGCAGCATGTTTCTTGTTTGCCCAGCACTGCGCTCGGTGCTTCATATACATCGTTGCTCATCCTGCTCTTAGCCTTGCAGCGTGGGGAGTCATTCTTCTCCTTCATGAATGAGGACACTGATGCTCGAGGGCTTCCGTGATTTGCCCAAGTTTACCCAGCTACTGAATTAATTGGCTCCACTTTGCCTAAACCTAGGTTTTGTTCCTTAATGTTTCTAAGCAGGATGCCTACACAGAATAAGTAGCAGTGTTTTAAAAGGATTTGCTAATTAGCCAAGACGAATTTTCATTGCTCTCTTCAAAATTGCACGCCTTAATCTTAAATAATAAGGCAATGTGATTAAGTGAAATCTTTTGTGTTAGAAAGCTAAGTTATGGTGAAAACTAATGCCTTCAGTTATTTTTTGCTTTGGGGTTTATGGATTAAATAGATTTATTTTATTCCTTTGAGCATCTCAAACAGTTTTTGAAAAAACTAACAAATCAGATTTTAATCCCTTTCTAGCTCTTGTCTGTTAAGTGTTCTTTTAATGACATATTTGCTGGTTTGAGCTTCTTATGAATATTTCATTTCTCTTAAGTTGTGTATTATTTTTGAAATCAGTTTTGAAACCACAGGAACCGAGTGAGACATTGTCTTGGCCTGACTCCCTCTGCAGTGCGGATGGCAGAGGCATTGTGTCTAGGATTGTGGAGTTCTTCCATCTTGTTTTGTTGGTTGTTTTTAAGAAGCCAGTGATGTTTAGCGTCCTGCTCTGCTAAGTGTTCTCTTGTTGAGAATGACTGACTGATTTCCACTGAATAGAAAACAACTTTAAAAGTTCACTTGAGCTGAATGTTATAGATCATGAACATGTTTTAATTAGTATACTAGTTTTAAAAGTCTAGAAACTGATTTTAAGTGTAATTCTGATTTGTTTACTGGATAATTGAGTTAAAATATGCTTGTTAGTTTCCTTCACTCTTATGATGTGACACCAGTGAAAGAGGGATTTTGTTTTGTCAGAATGCGTGTGTGCGTGTGTGTGCGCTCTCGTGTTCACTCAGTTGTGTCCGACTCTTTGCCACCCCTGGACCGTAGCCTGCCGGCCCCTTCTGTCTATGGGATTTTCCAGGCAAAAATAACTGGGCGTGGGTTGCCATTTCCTTCTGATGGGGGTAGGTTTTTATTTTTTACCTTTTCCTTTAAGAAGAATTCATCTGAACTGTTTGAAGCAGTAGCTTCTTACGAGGTTTTGTTTGCTGATAAAGCTGTTCCTATTCTAGGGACTTGACTCATTTCAGAGGAAAAGCAAGAAAGGAGACAAGGAGAGAAGAGTTGCCCTAACCTGTCTGTGTGCACTCCCAAATCCTCCTCACGTGGGGCAGGAGTGATTCGTCATCATGTGTATCCCACAGTAGAGTCTTTAGAATGTGTGTGCATGTTTACAACTTAATGCTTCTTGGATTTGTAATTTGTAGGGTAGTTAGTTGTTCTGTAGAGATTTAGTAAGTCCATAACACCCTCATATGCCCTGTAGCCTGGACAGAACTGCTGCTTACTAATCTGAGCTTTCATTTTTTCATGTTTCTTAAGCATTTTTCTTTCTTATTTAATTTTCTCTAAAAATTAAGGGGAGGTAACGTTGTTTAAAAGGTTTAAAATTGGCACATATATTAAGAAAAGTCCTGAGGGATTATGGGTAAGAGACTAGACCATGCTCAGTATTCTGAAGCTCTTATTGTAGCTACTTATTTCCTCTTCCCATTTTTGTGGTCATGACCCTGAAATTTTAAAATATTTTTTTGATAGAAGTTTTTCACTGTAGGATGGTGTAGTTATTTTAATTGTTATTAAATTTAATATATTTTAATATCACAAAGAATATTTGAATAGTTTCAGAGGCAGGAAGTTTATTCTAATAATAAAATAACAGCATTGTGTGTGATATATAAAAATGTCACCTTCTAAAGTACGATTATGATATCCAAAATCCTTGCGATTTTGATACTTTAAGGAATTTTTATATGTCCTTATTAGTTTAATCATTATCTGAATGACCAGAACCTGATTTCGCCCTTAACGTGATAGCTGTGTGTTACCTGATAGGTAGAGTTGTAGAGGATTATCTTTGCTTTGGTTAAAAAGAAAAGCAGTAAATACTCCTTAGGCTAAAATTCCTCCTCCCCCTTATTTCTATTAAAGCTACAGTGATAAACAATCTTTTCCTGTTGTGCTTATAATCCTACCTCTTGGTGCAGTCTTTTGTAGGTTTCCTGAGCCACCACATGCCACAAAAATGAAGGCAGACTGGTTTGTTCACCCTTGTTTAGAACCCCAAAACCAAATTATGTGTGCTGTTTGAAGTTCCAGGACAATTCGGAATTGAAATTTCTGTGCCTTTTGTTTTTCTACCATTTGGCCTCTTAGTTTCAATTTTCATTCTCTTGCCGGTTTGAGGTATAGAACATGCCTTTCTGGTTCTGTTTGGCTGTATTTTTGTTTTTAACCCATGAGGTTTGCACAGCCCATTTTTCTGTGCAGTAAAGCAGAAAGTCTCAGGTTCCGGTGAGGAATGGGAGGTCACTGCGCTCCACCTTCTGCCTTGGTCCCTTCGTGGTGAAGATGTGCGTGGTGGCATCAGTGGAAACCGTGTTCTCTCCCAGGTTTGTGCTGCCGCCAGCACAGTGCTCATTAGTTGGCAGTTTTGATTTTTGTCTGTTTACACATATGGATTGTAATTTTTGTAGCATTAACACTGGAGGTGAAATTGCAGCTTCCCTTCTCACTGTCATCCAAACAAATAATAAAAAGCAGTCTCAATCCTGGTTGGATTTTTGAACAAGGGGTTTAAGATTACAGATCTGCTTGTTTTTAGGAGCTGTGCTGCACGCCAAGTTGCTTCAGTCGTGTCTGACTCTTTGCGACCTTATAGATTTTAGCCCACCAGGCTCCTCTGTTATAGGATTCTCCAAGCAAGAACTGGAGTGGGTTGCCATGCTCTCCTCCAGGGGATCTTCTCGACCCAGGGATTGAACCCACGTCTCTTTATGTTTCCTGCATTGGCAGGTGGGTTCTTTACCACTAGGGCCACTTGGACTGCCCTTTAGGAGTTATATTAGTTGCTAAAATACATTATTCAGGATGTATGTTTTTCGTTACATAGAAGTATTTGATAACAAGATCAAATTTGAGTGTTAAGCTTATTTAAATACATCTATTTTCAGTTTTGATTCCATCAAAATTACAAATTTAGGGATTCAGACTGGAAAATAGTGTAAATTACTGTCTGTATGCCAAAGTAAATTAAATTCATGGTTGAATTAGAGTGTGGAAAATATTGAATCAAGAAAGAGTGATCCTTAACTAATACTATTTATGACCCTCTTCAGTTTTAGAGAAGTGAGGTCTTCTAAATCTCCTGGGCAGTTGTCAAGAAGTTCAGTTGCTAAGTGGTGTCTGACTCTCTGCGACCCCATGGACTGCAGCACACCAGGCTTCCCAGTCCTTCAGCGTTTCCCGGAGCTTGGTGAAACTGATGTCCATTGACTCAGTGATGCCATCCAACCATCTCATCCTCTGTTGTCCTCGTCTCCTGCCTTCAGTCTTTCCCAACATCAGGGTCTTTACCAGTGAGTTGTGTCTTCGCATCAGGTGGCCTGACTATTAGAGCTTCATCATCAGTCCTTCCAATGAATATTCAGGGTTGATTTCCTTTAGGATTGACTGGTTTGATCTCCTTGCTGTCCAGGGGACTCTCAAGAATCTTCTCTAGAACCACACCCGAAGGCATCAATTGTTTGGCGCTCAACCTTCTTTATGGTCCAACTACTCACATCCATACATGACTATTGGAAAAACCATAGCTTTGACCATACAGACCTTTGTCGGCAAAGTGATGTCTGTGCTTTTTAATACTCTGTCTAAATACCTTTGTCGTAGCTTTTCTTCCAAGGAGCAAAAATCTTTTAATTACATGGCTGTAGTCACTGTCTGCAGTGATTTTGGAGCCCAAGAAAATAAAATCTGCCACTGTTTCCATTTTTTTCCCCATCTGTTTGCCATGAAATGAGAGGGCTGGATGCAGTGATCTTAGTTTTTTGAATGTTGAGTTTTAATTCAGCTTCTTCACTGTCCTCTTTCACCCTCATCAAGATACTCTTTAGATTCTCTTCACTTCTGCCAATAAGGTGGTATCATCTACATATCTGAGATTGTTGATATTTCTCCCAGCAGTCTTGATTGCGGCTTGTGGGTCATCCATCCAACTGACCTCCAGTCCTGTGGCCACTGTTGAGTTTTCCAAATTAGCTGCTGCTAAGTTGCTTCAGTCGTGTCCGACTCCTAGCGACCCCATGGACTGCAGCCTACCAGGCTCCTCCGTCCATGGGATTTTCCAGGCAAGAGTACTGGAGTGGGGCCAAGTTTGCTAGCATATTGAACAAATGTTGGTGAAATTGTTAAAGTGTTTTCACAATAGATTGTTACGTTCCCCCCAACTTCTTTCTGTGTTAAAGCACTGTTAGGTGTGTTGCTCAGCCTTCACTGTTGCTTCCTTATCAGATACAACTGGATAAGTACTTTGCCAATGGATAACTTGTTTAAAAGGAACCTGACTTCTGTATGTTGAGACAAGAAGGGAAAGTTTGCTGATGCAGCTAAACCTCTGAGTGCTGGGAGATGTACAGTGTGTGGATTTCATTGTGGCTTTCTACAACATAGCCTTAGGGTTACAAGGCCAGATCCAGACCCTAGATCCACCAGTTAACAGCAGTGTGACCTTGGACAGACTACTCTACACATTTTAATCTTCAGTTTGCTGCTGCTGCTACTAAGTCGCTTCAGTCGTGTCCAACTCTGTGCGACCCCATAGACGGCAGCCCACCAGGCCCGGCCATCCCTGGGATTCTCCAGGCAAGAACACTGGAGTGGGTTGCCATTTCCTCCTCCAATGCATGAAAGTGAAAAGTGAAAGTGAAGGCATTCAGTCCTGTCTGTAAAATGAGGTCACGCCTACCGTGTAGAGTTACTGTGAGCAGTAAGTGAGAGCCTCCCAGAACATGGGTGGCGCACTGATTTTGGTCCATGCCATTGTAATTGATGGGCATGGGCAGTGGCAGAATCATCTCTGTGGAAGCGCTGCCTATTCCTTGGCCTATGGTGGTACTTCTGGATTAAAAAAAATGGACAGTTTCAACATCTTCTAACATACCCTTTAAAATTAAATCCATATATTTTTCTTTGGCGACACAGAATGAATGAAGTAGGTTACAAATTAGGTGAGAGTAAGGAGCTTGTTTGGATCTGCAAATAGATACACAAAGGGACATTAGAGAATTCCTCAGGTGGTAGAGACTGCTTCTGTTTTGCATGCTGTCTTGTTTACTGGTTACCCCAAATAGGGTGAATTAGAGAACTCTGGGAATTTGATTTGTTACACAGGCAGAAATAAATATTTCACGGTTTGCTTGCTGCCCAAATGAGGGGCTCACTGTCTTCCTGTTTGTCTATCTTACCTTCGTGTGATCCAGATCACTGGTAACTCTACTGTTAAAACCTTATTTTCTACAGGTGAGATTTTAGATGAATTTTGGATAAATTTCCTTAGAGTAAATTACCAGATACTCTTGAAGGTGACTGTGTTGGAGCTATTTCAGTACTATATATGACAACATAGGAAATCTTGTCATTTTACATGTTACTGGATATGAATTCAAGCAAAAACAAAAGTGAAAGAGACATTTTCTTAGAAGTTACTATTTGAGAATGTCAGTTTTATCTATTATGTGTTATAGTAACTAAATGTCCTGATTATCTTGCAGTATTTATTAGTATTATCTCAGCAGTCTGGGTTCTTTTTAGTCTGTCAGTAAACAAATTTACATAGACTCACAACTTAAATATGTAGTAACACAGGTGTCCCTGAGCCCCAGATGTTGTGTTTATGGCTGTTCATGACTATGGGGGAGCCTTAGGTGCTATCTGATTATCAAAGAGGTCTAAGGTTTCTTTCCAAAGAGATTAGGAATGTTAAGTGCACTAGTATGCTTAGTTAAAAAATTAAGCACAGAGTGTTTTTTAGAAGCAATAAAATCAGTGGGTTATAGACTTTCACAACTTCTGCTGTTAGAGCATTTATGTGTATTGATAGGGATGTTAGTATTTGGAATAATTCTGTCTCCTCTCAATTAAACGTCTGTCCTCATTGGACTTGTACATTTCCGTAATGATATCTGGGTGGGATCCTGTGAATCAGTGTAGAACAAATGAGCAAAACAAATGGATGAATTTGGATTTGTTAGGGAAGCAGAATGTTATTGTCTTCATAAGAAGGAACATATGCTGGCAATTTAGACTTGCAGGCGTGGGGTTTCTGTAATTTGTTTAGGAGAATCTACTGTGGATAATCCTTACAATTGATTCCATTTACTGAGTCTTTGTCAAGCACTGTGCAAAGTTCTTGATGCACATTATCTCACGTTCCCTTCCCTAAGATGGCATCAGGTAGTCATCAGTATGTATCACAGTTAGTTCTCCTCTGCCTTGAACACGGTTATATCAAATCATTAGTCAAATCATGGCCCTTGGCTGCACAGTATAGTTGCAGTTTTGTGAATTCCCTTTTTTGTGTGGTTCTTGTCCTGTTGTATTCAGAATACCACCCCAACACCAGGGAAGGAGAGGGGGAGAGCCCAGTCAGATCTCACTTACTTGAGGTCATCTCTGCAGGGAAGATGTGTGACCTTGGGACACAGGAACCTTTTAGGGGGACAGATGGAATGAGTGACTGAATTGAAAGTGAGACCCCTTTTCCCAGCATGGACACTGGCCTAGGAGGCAGCTGTGTTTCAAATCCTTGTCTTTTGTGAGCTCTTCCTCCCGGACTTCTTTGTTGTCAGGGGGCATTGTTTTATCCCTGCATTGGCAAAAGAGAGCAGCATCAACTTGAAACCCTGTGGGAAAGTCCTTGGAGGCTGGCACTGAGTACGATTTAGGGTTTCTGATGTCATCTCAGTCCTGAAGGCTGTGTTCCCACCCGGGATGTGAGGGAGGACCAGAGCTTGCAGCTGGGTTATTAGCAATTCCTTGAGCCTCCTTACTTTACCTGGCTGGATGGCTATTTACATCACCCTCCTCCCACCCCGAAATGACCCCCCCCCCAACCCCATCCTTCCATCTTGCTTCGTTTTTCCTTCATTCCCTTCTTGTTATTTTTAAGGAAATCCATATTTTTCGGAAACATTTTTTTCCACTAGAAATTTTCTATTTATTGACATTAGTAGGGCCTTTCTGCACGGGGACTTGCTTTTCTCAAAGTTAGACATACAACTTCCATTTTAAATATCTTCGGGGCAGACATATATGTGTGCCCTGTGGGCTTCCCAGGTAGCACAGTGGTAAAGAATCTGCCTGCTAATCTCAGAAGATGTAGGTTCAATCCCTGGGTTGGGAAGATCCCTTGGAGAAGGAAATGGCAACCCACTCCAATATTCTTGCCTGGGAAATCCTGTGGACAGAGGAGCCTGGCAGGCTATAGTCCATGGGGCTGCAAAAAGAGTCAGACACAGCTGAGCTACCAAACAACAAAAATACGTATTCCCTCAACAAAGTGTCTTGTAGATAATAAGCACCCAAGAAAAATGATCCAAATTTCATTTGATCATTCCAGAAACTTTACAGTTATGTAGAGGAAAGATTTAGTAGTCTAATAGGCTAATACATCTGAGAATGAGAAAAGTTGTTCAATAGGGTAGTGCGTGCTAAGTTGCTTCAGTTATGTCTGACTCTTTGCGACCCCATGAACTGTAGTCCACCAGGCTCCTCTGTCCATGGGATTCTCCAGGCAAGAAGACGGGAGTGGGTTGCTATGCCGTCTTCCAGGGGATCTTCCCAACCCAGGGACTGAACCTGTCTTTTAGGCTCCTGCATTGGCAGGTGGGTTCTTTACCACTCGTGCCACCTGGGAAGTCCTAAATAGGCTAGTAGGATTTTGCTTTTAGGTAGAGGTCAGTAAAAGAAAAAATGTGGAGTTGAATTTATATGTAACTTGTGATTTAAAAAAATAATTGCTTTGTGAAGAGAATACATTTGACTTCCTTCCATGCTTCTTGAATCTGAAAGACAACCCGGGCAGTTTTGAGTTTGCCAGAGAGGTGAACTTTTGCTGGCCCACATACATGGCTGAGCCCCTGAGAACTCCTAGCTCTTTTTCAATAGGAACAGAGTGGTGTCAGCCATGAACTCTGAGAAAGGTGCATCTGGAGGCATGAGAGGGGCTGGAGGACGATTGAGTGGTGAACAGAAGGGAATGGGCTCATCTAGCAGTAGTGACAAAAGGTCTTAAACATTGCAGTGGCATGAAAGTGTCTCATTTCATGATAGAGCCCAGTGATTCAGCAGAGTAGTATGTGTACATTCTTTTGTGTTTATAAACGGATTTCCTAAACCTTTACCAAAACGTGTCATATTAAAATGCCATTGCCTAAATTTTACATTTTCAGAGAAGCAAAATAAAAGGTAGCAAAGAAGACTCTCATAATTATCCTAGTTGACCACCAAAACATTGGTCCTTAGCTTATACCTGGAGAAAGCAATGGCACCCCACTCCAGTACTCTTGCCTGGAAAATCCCATGGATGGAGGAGCCTAGTGGGTTGCAGTCCATGGGGTCGCTAAGAGGTGGACACGACTGAGCGATTTCACTTTCACTTTTCACTTTCATGCACTGGAGAAGGAAATGGCAACCTACTCTGATGTTCTTGCCTGGAGAATCCCAGGGACTGGGGAGCCTGGTGGGCTGCCGTCTCTGGGGTCGCACAGAGTCGGACACGACTGAAGTGACTTAGCAGTAGCAGTAGCTTATACCTGGGAGGCACTCAGCATGGTTGTTTAGATTTTTGATTCAGATAGTTATGGGTGTGATACCCAAGTGCATTGAAACAAATAGTATGGCTGTTCAAAAGGAGGAGACAAATCAGTTTTTTGTTTGAAGTTATGTGATGCATGGGAAAGAGAGTTGAAGGATATATACCAAAAGGCTCACAGTGATAATGTGAATGCTTGGGCATTCAGTTGACCCTTGAAGACCACTGTGGGTTCCGCTTATAGGTGAATTTTTGTCCGTAATGAATAGTATAGTACTCAGTGACCTAGGGTTGGCTGAATCCCAGGATGCAAAAATGCGGCTATGGAGGAATCACATATATGGAGGGCAGGCTTTAAGTTACGCACAGATTTTCTATTTCATAAAGGGTCAACGCCCTTAACACACACACACAGCATTGTTAAAGGGTCAGATGTATTTTAAATATCCTTTAAATCTTTGTTACTGTGTCTCCGTTGTGAATTTGGTTTTCTGGGAAGAGCACATTTTTCTGGACACTCCGCTGGTGTGTGAGGTGGGAAATGGGAAAGAAAGACACCACGGGCTTTTGCTGTGAGCACGGTGCCAGATTGTACTGATATAGAACCGCCCGCGTTAATCTCAACCAAAAGAAACATTTTTCAGTTGTCTCATTACTCTTGCTTTTGTTGGTATTTCATTTAAAAAAAAAATTTTTTTTTGCATCATGTATTGAAATGTTTATCTAGAAAAATTAGAAAATACAAACAGATGGAGAAACGGGTATCATACCTTCATCAATAATCTCATCACTGGGAGCCACCTGCCAACATCTTAATGCAGATCCTTTTGGTTTATATCTGTGGGTGAATTGTAGCATGATTTTATTAATTAGTGATGTGGCTTGACCATTGTTCCTCTGAGCATTTTTGTAGACAAATGTAAAGAATGAATTTCAAATACTGCAATTGTGTTGATTCAGATTTAGATCTAGATTTTACTTCCTGAAAATATTTTTAAACCAAGTTTTGTAATTAATTCATCAGGATATAGCATTGTAAAACTTATATTGGACTTTGAGAGGGAAAAATAGCCTTTCTTTTCGTTAAGACTAATCAGTTCTCAAGGGCGTGGCTGTCCCTTCTGTTTTAGGGTTGCCAGGCACTTGTAACACACCACCTCCTTGCACAGCTCCCAGGCCTGATTTGTTTTGCCACAGGGGACTTATACCTGAACGTAAAGTTAGTTCCTTGCTTTAAGTTGGCAGTTCATTTTTTTTGTGGGCTTCCCCAGTAGCTCAGTCGGTAAAGAATTTGCCTGCAGTGCAGAAGACCGGGGTTCCGTCCCTGAGTTGGGAATATCCTCTGGAGAAGGAAATGGCAAGCCACTCCAGTCTCCTTGCCTGGAAACTCCCATGGACGGAGGAGCCTGATGGACTGCAGTCTATGGGGTCACAAAGAGTTGGTCACTACTAAGCGACTTTCATTTTCAGTCTTTAGATACCTTTTTTCCTTCTGTAAGACAAAGGCTAATGAAAATCCATGAAAAGAACTTGAGAAATTAAAATGATTATAAAACAGAACAGGCTAGCAGCTTGTTTAAGTTTCAGAGGTATTTAGTTAGTCTCTGAGATCATTTTGTTTATGCCACAAGACTTTTTTGAGGTTCCCAGGAGTGTAAGGAAATTTAAAGCTTTCTTAATTTGAATTTACTAATGTTTATTTGGGAATCCATTTCTAATATTTGGAATTAGCCCGCTAAAAGCCTTTTCTTAAAAAGAGAAATTAACAGCTCCCTTCAGAGGTGATCTTTGCTGTTCTTCCATCAGCCTGACGTTTGGAAGAGGTGGGGAGCCAGAGCTCCACGACAGCAAAGACTGTGCACCCCGCCCTGCCCCCATCCCTCTTGCGGGCTGTGAGCATTCCAGGAATTTAGACTGTGATCTGCAGTGCTGAAAAATCCAGAACTTTGTTCCATTGTTTCTGTTGAAGCAAAGCCTGGAGTCCTATTTTAATGCCATGAGCAACTTAAAACCGGAGAGGTTTTATTTTTATAATTTGCCTCCAGAGTTACAGACAGCTCTTCGTGAGAAGTTTACAGAAAAAGATTTGAAATGTTGCCCAAGCAGCATTCAGAATTTTTACTACCAGGTGTATTTCAAAGTTATTTTTTGTGCAAAAGAAATCTTTAGAAAATGTATAGCCTTGTATATCACTTGTGTAAAAACCAACCGTGGTTGCATCGCACTGCTTCACATTTCTCTCTTTGAAACACCACGGCCTGATGGAGCTAAGGCCACAGGTGGCTTGTTTGCCCACCGATCTTACCTTGGCCAGTGGTAGTGGCCACTTGTGGCCATCTGATAAACACTCTCTTGTGTTACGTGTAGGGATGCTGGTGACCTTACACAGGGAAGGCTTTCTGGTTGCAGTTTCTCACATCAGTCCTCAGGTTTCCTTCTGATGACTTCCAGGGTAGCAAATTCAGTATTTTTTGTTTATTTTAAGAATACATGAAGTATATTGAAATGACCTGTTTATTCCTTGTGGGAAACCTAGCTTTGTGTAACCATTTCTAGCTTCTCTTCTCCCTACTCATCATCACACCCACTGCAGAATGTTAAACTACTGCCAGATGTGCTGAGGCCTAAGACTGCCCACCCTTTAGCAGTTCACACAGAGTACTGTTTTGGCCATACTTTAAGCTAACAGTTTTGCTGTTATCCATTGGTTCCCCTTGCTTACTATCTGATCTGTTAGAGATTTTGTTTGTGGGTTTTTTTGTTTTAAATCCTGTGTCATTTAACATGAACTTTATGCCTTTTCCCCAGTTAGGCTTTTCACCTTATTTTGGACCTGCTGTCGTGAAAAACCCCTCCTTTGCCTTTCAAAAATTGAAAAAGATGTGTAATGACTTTGTATGTTCATGATGAATTTCTCAAACTTGCCTGAAATGCAGATGGTACTCTTAATTCATTATAAGGGTGAAATTGGAACCCACAGATTGTCACTAAGAAGGCTGTTAGAACACAGTGGATAGAATAGTGAATTGGATGAGAATAAAAGTGCCAATTCTACTACAAACTTGCAATGAGATTTTGGGCAATTCTTGTAAGGAAGTAAAGCTCAGAGAAGTGTATTTGTGAAGTTTGGTTAAACTGTCTTCATGGCTCCTTCTCCTCCAAGTCTTAGGGTTCTTCTCTTTCTTACCTTTTAAGGTAGCCCATTAATTGCATTATTCCACATCTGTTCTCTAAGATCTGTATCCTCTACTTAGCTGGATACTTTATCGAAGCCTTGCTCCAGCCTTGTGTGAAAGCATCATCATCAGGTTTCCTGTGGGGAGCCTCTCATTTCAAGGCAGGAGGAAGAGGAAGATTTTTGCCAAAGAATGGTTAATGGAGGAGGACAGTCTGGTAATGGTATGAGGCCCAGGAGAGGAATTTTAAGCTGTAAAGGCCATCAAACTGTTTGATGATGAGAAGACACTGAGGGGCAAGTAGAGAACTTTGGGGGTTTGTGATTTCAGGATTAGAGGTAGCCATCCAGGTGGAATTGCGGCAGCAGGGGTGAAGGGCTGTGTGAGTGAGGAACTGGAGGTGGCAGTCACGCCCACCCTATGGTGGTAGGGTGGTGGTGGTCATGGTTGGTCCCTGTTCAGGCCAGCCCAGCCCCTTCAGGCTAGCTGATCTTTCATGGTGCGATTGTGGGTCTCACCTCACAGGTGGAGTCTTGCCTGGTTTGGAATCATCTCTGTGTCTGAATAAGAGGGTGAGCTCTCCAAACAAGGATGTGCTGGTCCTGCTTCAGCACACTGATACTGAATTCTGTCTGATTTTATGCTTCAGAGTTGGGTAGCTCCCCAGTGAGGAGGCAGGCAGTGCACGTAGAGTTACATATGGTTCTAAATTTAATTCATTTAAATCACCAAATGCATGAGCCTTCACTGTTGTGATGAATTTTTAATGTAACTTGAGCAAGCCTTATAGAATTTTGCATCTCTCTGATGCTGAACATTTTTAACTGAGACATTATTCTTTAGAATATCCTTGTTGTCTAGTTCATCAGAAGAGTAGAATATAGACAAGAACTTAAATTATTCATGTGATGCTTTAGGCAGTTTTGGTTTTGCACCTTACATTGCAGGCACCCAGCAGCTTCATGCTACATGTTGTCTTTAACGTGTAGTTGATGCAAATGTAGAATTTCTCTATATGGCAGCTATTTCTCTAGAAAATCCAGTTTTACTGATATTTAATGTATTTGCTTAGACTGGGGTTCTGTGCTGTTGACTGATACTTGTTTCTGGCATAACATAAAATGGAAATGGAAAATGTCTGCATTCCAATTTGATGGTTCCTTTTCTATAAATGTAGTGAAAGTCTTTATATTTCTTTGCTTTCATCTACACTTGAAAGTGGGTGAAATAATGGATATAAAGTGGTGTGTAAAGAATAAGATATTTGTATCATGCCATTATTGGTTGTAAGAAATAAGTGTATTAATAGTTTAGTTAGTAGAGCACTTTTGGTACCGTCAGCCTTGGATTTTAGTTCTGACTCGAGAGGCGATTTAGTTGTGTGATCTCAGGCAGTTGACTTCATGCCTGTGGTCCTTGGGTGTCTCTCTAAAATGAGAGACATAGGTTGGGACTTCTGGCAGAACAGTACTTAAGTAGTAAGGACATCAGTCATGAGCATGGGATAGGCCGGAAGTAAGTATACCACATCCTATCCCCCATTGAGAACACAGAGGCTATTATTTGTGGAGGGGTCGGGGGGAAGCCTCGATGTAGGGGGTGACTGCTGTTTTCCTTCTGTTTCATTCAGTTTTCTTCATCTTTGTGTGTTTCTTTTCCTTATATACATAATGTTTTGTGCTGTCCTTCGTCATGTTCTGTGTCACTGTCTCCATTCCACTTTCCTTGTGTTTTCATTCCTATATCTTTCTTGTTTAGACCAAGTGGAGCACGCAGCTGGCAGAGCCTCTATGTAGGACCCTTCAGGAACCTGAGGGTAAGTGCACACGTGTACTTACCAGGCTCCCAGCAGCTCTGCCGGACCATTTCCCAGGCGCTTCCTGCCTTACAGACAAGAACTAACACATGCCCCTCCCTTCGCAGAAGTCCTTACAGGTTGTTTTCAGTTAGAAGTTGTTTTTGTTTACTTTTAATTTGATTACATGTAGAACAAAAACCAGCTATCGGGCAGAAATGTATTGATTTGAGGAAATGGAGTAGGTGCCACCAGGTGCTGTTACGGTATTTGTGAGTGACACTGGGCGTACCTAAGAGTGAGTCAGAGTTCCCAGGGTCAGACTGCTCTACTGTCAGAGCCTGGGTGGTTCCCGGGGGACCCTGGTCTTCAGTTTCTAGCACAGAAATAGCAGGTAGGACGGGGGATAGCCCCTGCATCTCTAGTCTTGGTCCTAATGGGGAGTACCTTGAGCATTAGAGGATTCTGATAAAGACTGAGAAAAACATTTTATGTATTAGATTATCTCAGTTCCATTAATTAGTGATGATTAGATTCATGGTAGACTGGTGTCCATCATAAGTTAAGTCTATCAGTGTTCACCAAAGGCACTTAAGAGGTAAGTTTAATTGTTCCATCGCTTAGTTTTTAGAGTTGGCTTGTTAGTATTATCAAATACTTTAAAAATTTTAAGAAATACACAGACTGTGGAACCCCATAATGGTTTAGCCTGGTGGTTCTTAACCTAGAGAGACACTGTCTTTTGGGTGAGGCTTCAGCAGTATCTGGAGACTTTAGCTTGTCACAGATGCAGGGGCACACTGTTGGCATGGAATGGGTGGAGGTCAGTGATGCTTCTGAATGTCCTGTGATGTTTCAGACAGCCCCACAGCAGAGAGCAGTCTGACCCCACGTGTCAGTTGTGCTGCAGTTGACGGGCTTGCAGCAAGCCTGGTGGGTGCTCTTGTTTGCTCTCCAAATAGACTGTCCCTACCGCATGTGGCTTCTCTTCACCAGGTAGAACAGGGTTTCCTGGTCATGGTTTTTAAAGAGGATAACAGGGGCAGCAAGGGGTAGGGGCAACAGGTAGAGGAGTGGGGTAGTTTGGTGATGGCATAGCTGCTCACTGATTAGGAGAGTCTAAAACTAAGATATTTGAAGTTCAGTATCAGCTAAGTGTTCTAATGTTCTTTTAGGCAGGAAACTAAAACAGCATTTTTAGCTATGTACTTTCATTCTTGGTACGTACTAATGAGTGTTATTATTAAAGCTGTGATTTGCTTTATGTAAATCTAGAAGTTTTACTATTTTAGTAGTCTGTACATATAGGTCAGTTTGCCTTTTTTAAGCTGAAGAGTTAGGGATTTAAAATGGTACTTTGTTTTTTAAGACTAATAAATCAAATGGCTGATTGTTAAGTATCTTATACTTTTTTCTTGTTGCATCTCTTAAATATCTATCAAAATATGGAGGTGTTTTTGATGGTTAGTATTTGTATTGTAGTTGATGTTTCTGTTTTTAATTATGATTTTTTAAAATTTTTAAAAGTTTTAAAGCACTATCAAGTGCTTTCATATAGCAGTTGATAGGTTTCAGAACATTTTCTGCATTGTTTTTTAAGAAATTGTAGTACAAGTTGACACCTGTTCTATTAAATTTTATAGTGTGACTTAAAGGTTTATTTATAAGAGGTGGAGTTTAGACCTCCCTTTTTATTTATTCATAGTTGCAGAAAGTAGAAAGTAAGGTTGGTAGAAAAGGGTTATATTGTTTAGCCTGTTTGAAGAACATGAGGTGGTACTGATGTCTTGTAACTATTTGAGGATTTTGATTCAGGGAAAACACGTTCTGAATATAACTTTTGAATCAGGCGTCTGCAGGCACTGGGACCCCTTTCCATGAACCCCTTCAGACTGGTACTGCAGTTACTAGACCAGTTACATTCATAGCCAAGTAATCTTTTGTGTTTGCCTTGTTTGCTACCGGTAGTCTGATATGGGCCAGGCACAACACACAAACAGCACGGCGTGTATCATAGTGAGGATAAGAAAACTGGTTGAATCCATATTCCTTTAAACACACCTGGATTCTCAAGAGCCTTTGTCATCATCAGATTTAGGCTAAGTGCTGTTAAGTTGGCAAAGGGTGAAAGACTCGAAAGAAGAGGTTACTTCTTACCAGATGAAAAGGTGTGTTCATATCCTTGCCCCTTGCAGAAGGGATTGGTTCATCACATTTCCACCTGGAGACACGAATTGGCCAGCTACACACAGACTGTCAGCTCGTTTCCACCGGAGTGTGGTTCCAGTGAAGTACACGCTTGTGTCACGGGTTCAACTTCAGCTGCGTTTAGAAATGAATGGAGTGAGATGTTACTAGGAATTTGAGTTTTATATAATTGCAGGAGACATCTTCAGTTTTTTTTACAAGCTGAAGAGTTAGGGATTTAAAATGGTATTTTGTTTTTTAAGGCTAACAAATCAAATGGCTGATTGTTAAGTATCTTATACTTTTTTTCTTGTTGCACCTCTTAAATATCTATCAAAATATGGAGGTGTTTTTGATGGTTAGTATTTGTGTTGTAGTTGATGTTTCTGTTTTTAATCATGATCTTTGTAGTGGTGATATTTTGTGTCTCTGACCTCATTTCATTTGTTGTCTTTGTTTTAGTTAGTTACTCTCCTCTGTAGTAATTCTCTACACTAGTGTTAAGGAGAATACCATTTTCGAGAAGCTATGAGTGGTTTCTAGTTTCTAGTCATTTACTAAATCAAAGATGAAGGTGTCAAGAGCCTTGTTCTGAAGAGAAAAGACAGTTCCAGGAGCTGTTGAGGCCTGGTTGGGGGGAGTGTCACAGAAAGAGAAGGAAAGTTTAGAGGAAGGTGGGTGGAACTTATTCTGAATCTGAAAACTGAAAAACAAAAGCTCCCAGGAGCAAGAAATGTAGAATTTAAAAAATGGAACAGGGTCACAAATTCTGATTAAATCCCAGAGAGGCGGAGCTTCCAAACCTTCAGCATTAGTACTTCTGTAGAGAAAATGGCAACCCACTCCAGTATTCTTGCTTGGAAAATCCCTTGGGCGGAGTAGCCTTTCAGGCTGTAGTCCAGGGTCGCAAAGAGTGGGACAAGCGACTTCACTTTCACTTCTTTTTCATAGTAGTTCTGTAGGGAAATGTTTGTCCATGTTGAACATCTTGGTGACTTTAGTTTATTGTTCCAACTCGTCAGAAATTTGTTGTATTTTGATGTTATCTTTTGAACTCTTCTTACTACTTGGAATGCAGCTAGCATTTCCTGACTTCCGTTCTCTGAGTTGTTAATGAAATACTGAATTGTGCTGAACCTAGAGTTGAGTCCCTCCAGACCCTGAGAATGCCGAGCCGGCTGACAGTGAACTGTTCAGAATTACTCTGCATTTGATATTTGAGCTGTGGTGTGTGGTTTGGTATCCCTTGCTGTTCAGCAACATCTCTGCTTCTGTTGCTTTACTTTGACAAGTCTGGATAGTCTTTTCTCTAATGTGCTTCTTACAGATAACTAGATTTTCGCCAGTTCCTGTTACTTGTGTGGTGTTGAAATTTAGTGCTCTTCTCTAATTTTCCTTGGACATTCAGTTTTGTTAACTCTTCTGGAATATATTACATATTAGTTTGATAGCTGTTATAAGGGGAAACATGACCCAAGATTCTCAAAAGTAAGGATTTGTGGGTTTCTATTTTCTTTGACATAATGTAGAGGTATTCATATTCATCATCTGTTTCTTTCTTCAGGAATCTGAGGTGATAATTGCCTCAGAAATAGTTTGAATTAGTAATTGCCTCCAAAAATTCAGGGTAATAGTGACCAAATGAACAGACAGACAAGCAAACAAATAAATAAATATTGTGTTTCAGGGAAGAAAAAATCCCAAGAAAGTAAAAACAAAGCAAACAAAACCGAAGACATACAGCTGAAGACAAGTGAGCCAGATCCCAGCCCTGCAAATATGAGAGATTCTGCGGAAGGTAAGCTTGGAGTTGGACCTGTAGGATGCGGGCGTGTTTCCCCACCAGCTGCTTTGACTTTTATCTCCCTGCAGTGCCCTTCTCAGAATCACCCAAGAACTGTAAAGGGTTAAACAGCAAGAAGGCCGCCTACATTTAATATGGCAAGCTGAGCCTTACTCGTCCCACCTCCCCTTCAGGAAATTATTGAAGACCTTCCTTGTTCAAGATGAAGTTATTTCCTGATTAAAATGAAACGAAGTGAAATGAAACGTACTATGTAACTGTATTTATAAATAATTCATAAAGTTCAGAACCACCAGAACAAATCTGTGATGCTAGAGGTCAGACTGGCAGGGACAGGAGGAGCCTTCTGGGGTGCCAGTGCCAGCTGATCACAGTGTTGGGGTGAGCACAGCAGTGTATTTACTTTGTGAACATCTTATCTTGCAATATTCTTCTTTATAGTTTGTACTTCAGTTAAAAACTTACTTGAAAACACAACACCTTGGGTTGTATGTGTTAGAATGAAAAGGATAGAGAATGAAGTGTTTCTCTTTTTGGTTAGAATTTAAATTTCTGCCTTATCTCTTTGTATTTCTTCCTATAAAATTTTCTTCTTTAGAGCTTTTTCTAAAAATTAATACTCTAGGCCCTCCATGATGTAAGAATTCCCAGAGACAGGGACTGAAGTTGCTCAGGAAGGCAGGTTGCCCTCTGCCTGATGCAGTTAAGACACCACAGTGACACTCTGGCCAGTAGAAGGGGTGGGGAACAACGTGGTCTTACATTGTTATGTGGCAAAATCATACAGAGACTGAGCTTGCCCAAGAGTTCATAGTGACCCAAATAGGCTGATTTCAAAATACAGACTATGACTCTTTCAAAAAACGTTTGTAGAGAGAAAAAGAAATACTGTAGATGCCTTTTATAATCTTTTTATTAGCACTGTTTGTGGGGATGACATTCTTAAAGGATTATAATTTTCTGTGGCATTTTAGG
Source organism: Bos indicus (assembly GCF_029378745.1). Lineage (NCBI taxonomy): Eukaryota > Metazoa > Chordata > Mammalia > Artiodactyla > Bovidae > Bos > Bos indicus. The sequence goes on along the minus strand of NC_091775.1, from coordinate 54,654,255 downwards.
AAGCAAGAACAAATACACTTCCTAGAGTCCTATAAAACTAAGATCTGCCAGCTGATAGCAGGTTTGCTAAGACATTTGTTGGAACAACAACAAAAAGACCAAAGAACCTCACTACCGGTAGTGGTGGGATTAAAGAACCCTCTCCCCTTCAGCAGTTCAGAACAGTTAATTTTTTTCCTGATATAAGTCCAGGTCCTGTAGAAATAAAAGATGCTTAGTGTCTACCTATTTGTGGAACAGCTGGTCAGTATTTGATTGGTTTGTCAGCGTCTTGCACATGTTCTCTTTGGCCCTCAAAAAGTGGTCGGTGTGTGGAGCAAGTGGCCAGACTCTTCTGTTGTTTCCCAGGCCATCCTTTAGGTTTAAAACTCAGCAGACCTCAGTGAGTGTGTGGACACAGTTGGGTTCATAGAGCTGTGTGCATTTTGGTTCATACTACTTTGGACAGCTTTCAATCTGGAATTATTTACCAGTCATAGAATATTTCCATTCAAAGCTATGGATTTTGGCTGAAGATCTGTAAAGAAATTTTTGAGCCTTAGAGATGTTATTTGTTATTTTCATTTCTGTTTTCTCATTTAGGTTTTTTTTTTTTAAGTGATGTACTGGGTCTTTGTTGAAAATGTATTTGAAAAGGGAGTTAGCTCTTGGGAACCACCATCAGATGACTGGTTTCCCAGTTTGTGGAAAACTCATGCAATGTAAGAAATGCATCTGGAGGAGAGAAGGCTGGAGTGTATGTAGAGGCAGAAACGTCATTGCTAGTGGATGAGGTGGTAGGTAGGAAAAAGTTGGATAGACCTTCTTAGGAAGCAGGGGGAGGGCCAGGACAGAATCGTTGCTCGTGTTAATACCTCATATGCGCTGAGTTTGGAAAGATTGGCCCTTTAAAAGCCTCCCTTGTCCCGTGTATCTAGGCAATCACAAAGTCTGACAACAGGACTCTGGTGTCTTATCTCGCTCTGGCCACTTTTTTCCTGCCTCTTCTGCTTTTCTCCATTGCTGTCTCGGTGTAGGCAGCCAGCATCTCCCTCTGCTGCCACTGCGTCGGTATTGGTTTCTGCCTCCTCCCAGTCCCTTAATACACACTGCAGCCACGTCTCCCCAGTGGCACTCTTCTGCCTTAAAATATCTTACTGGCTCCCGACTGCCTCCAGCTCAGTCCACACTGATTTACAGTGTGCTGCGTGTTTGATGGTTCCTGCTTGGTTTTCCTCTTCTATCCTTGCAGCCTCCCCATGATGGATTAACAAAGCCACCAGATATTCCTCCCTTGTGTTTCTGTCCTTAATCGTTGTTAACCATGTACTTCCATGCGCTTAACCATTAATTCATTGGAGTGGTGTTGCCTGCTTGCTTAACTCCTGGTAAAGTAGAGCCCTGAAAGGATGAGGATCTTGGTGGCCTTACTGACGTTTTGTCCAGTGAATGAAGGAAGAGCCAGTGAATAGAAACAGGAGAAGTCAGAGAAAGCTGTTTCTTCTACAGAACCTTTCATAACTCTTCAGGCACTTACAGTAAAAAGAGGTGCAATTCAGCAGAGACTTAGGTGGTCCTGCAGAGATAGCAGTGCCGTGGGCTGTCCCCACCAGCATTAAGGGCTCTGTGATAGCTCCTGTCTCAGAGGCCCGTGCTGTCCCTGGATTCCTTTCCAGCCACTCCCTCATTCCTGTGCTTTCCTCTACAGCTGAACTTGAAAGAGTTGCTTCCAGTCTCCCTGTCTCTTCTTCTTTCTGTCTCTCCTGGCCTTCAACAGGCATTTGTCCCCAATGCTCCACCAAAACTGTTGTCACCGTCGTCACACCCCTACCTGGGCAGATCGCGTGCTCAGTTCTCAGCCCTGTCTTACCCAGCCTGTTAGCAGTTCTGGATACAACTGATCACACCCTCCTCAGTTTAAGGGCTACCTTCTCTTGGCTCTCCAGATCCTCCCTGGCCATTCCTCTTGACCCCTGGGTACTGGAGTCACCTGGGGGACACAGCCATTCCCCTATCTGCATTCGCTTTGCAGGTGACCTTTTCCAGGTCCATGCTCCAACTGCTGTTTCTAGTTTGAGGAGAGTCATATATAGCTACTTAGTATCTTTACTTGGATGTCTTATCAGGCACCTCAGACTTCAACACATCCCAAGTAAACTCTCATTTCCCCCCAGTACAAACAAACGCACACAGACCAAACTTGCTTTTCCCTCAGTCTAGTGAACAGGATAACAGCAGTTGCTGCGGAATCTCTTTGACCCTTCTGCTACCACCACCAGCCCCTACCCTTCCCTGCCCCTGTCCCACACCATAGTCAGCCAACACACTCGGCTTGTTAGCTTCCTCTCCAGAGTACATCCAGGGTCTGGCCACTTCCCACTATCTTCAGGCCACTCCAGTCTCCCCCGCCTCCCCTCCTGGAGGGTGTGGTCCGCCTCTCTCATCTCCCTGGCCCCCTACAGTTTTCTGTCTTTCACGTAGCACCAAGAGTGAGCCTCCTGTATTTCAGTTGCTCTTCTGTTTCTCTGTTGGCTTCTTGTTTCCACTTAGAATAAAGGTCAGCAGCCTATAAGTCTCTGCATGAGCTGATATTATCTCCTGCTCTCCTCCTTCTCTCCCTGCGCCCACCCCCCTCCAACTTCCTGGCCAATTCTTGAACACATCTGACATGTTACTGACTCACAGCTTGCACATTTGCCATTTCCTCTATCCAGAGGACTTCCTTCCACCAAATATCTGTGTGACTGATTTTCTTTAGATCTCTACTCACCTATCTTGCTGGTGAGTCCTTCCCTGACCACCTTGTACCATTAATCTCAGGTTGGGCTAGACTGGGCTCCTCTTGGGCATTGGGACTCAGAAGTGACTTTAGATTTCTTTTTCATTCTCTGAGGCACACCTATTGTTATTGTTCAGTTGCTAAGTCCTGTCTGACCCTTTGCAACCCTATGGACTGCAGCACGCCAGGCTTCCCTATCTTTTCACTATCTTCCAGAGTTTGCTCAAACTCACGTCTATTGAGTAGGTGATGCCATCTAACCGTCTCATCCTCTGTCATCTCCTTCTCCAGCCCTCAATCTTTCCCTAGCATCAGGGTCTTTTCCAGTGAGTGGGCTCCTCGCATCAGGTGGCCAGAGTATTGGAGCTTCAGTGAATAGTCCTTCCAGTGAATATTCAGACTTGATGTCCTTTAGTATCAACTGGTTTGATCTGCCTGTGGTCCAAGGGACTCTCAAGAGTCTTCTCCAGCACCATACTTCGAAAGCATCAATTCTTCAGTGCTCAGTCTTCTTTATAACCCAACTCTCAAATCCACATATGACTGCTAGAAAAACCATAGCTTTGACTCTATGGATCTTTGTCAGCAAAGTGATGTCTCTGCTTTGTAATGTGCTGTCTAGGTTTGTCATAGCTTTTCTTTGAAGGAGCAAGCATCTTTTAATTTTGTGTCTGCTGTCACCATCCACAGTGATTTTGGAGCCCAGGAAAATAAAGTCTGTTACTGTTTCCACTGTTTCCCCATCTATTTGCCATGAAGTGATGGGACTGGATGCCCTGATCTTTGTTTTTTGAATGTTTGAGTTTTAAGCCAGCTTTTTCACTCTCCTCTTTCACCCTTTTCAAGAGGCTCTGTAGTTTCTCTTTTCTTTCTGCCATTAGGGTGTCATCTGCATATCTGAACTTATTGATATTTCTCCCAGCAGTCTTGATTCCAGCTTGTAAGTCAGTTTGGCCCAGCATTTCACATGATGTACTCTGCATAGAAGTTAAATGAGCAGGGTAATAGTATAGAGCCTTGAAGTGAAGTGAAGTGAAAGTCGCTCAGTCGTGTCTGACTCTTTGTGACCCCATGGACGATACAGTCCTTGAAATTCTCCAGGCCAGAATATTGGAGTGGGTAGCCTTTCTCTTCTCCAGGGGATCTTCCCAACCCAGGGATCGACCCCAGGTCTCCTACATTACAGGTGGATTCTTTACCAGCTGAGAAACAAGAGAAGCCCTATACAACCTTAAGATACTCCTTTCCCAGTTTTGAACCAGTCCACTGTTCCATGTCCAGTTTTAACTGTTGCATGTTGACCTGCATACAGGTTTCTTAGGAGACAGATAAGGTGGTTTGGTATTCCTATCTCTTCAAGTATTTTCCACAATTTGTTGTGATCCACACAGAAGTCTTTCAAGTAGTCAATGAAGCAGAAGTACATGTTTTTCTAGAATTCCCTTGCTTTCTCTATGATATTGCAGATGTTGACAATTTGATCTCTGGTTCCTCTGCCTTTTCTAAACCCAGCTTGTACATCTGAAGTCCTCCGTTCATGTGCTGCTAAAGCCTAGCTTGAAGAATTTTGAGCATGACCTTGCTAGCATGTGAAATGAGCACATTTGTACGGTAGTTTGAACATTCTTTGGCATTGCCCTTCTTTGGGATTGAAATAAAAACTGACCTTTTTCAGTCCTGTGGCCACTGCTGAGTTTTCCAAATTTGCTGGCATATTGAGTGCAGCACTTTTAACAGCATCATCTTTTAGGATTTCAAATAGCTCATCTGGAATTCCATCACTTCTACTCACTTCATTCATAGTAATGGTTCCTAAGGCCCACCTGGACGTCACACTCTAGGATGTCTGGTTCAAGCTGAGTGAGCACATCATCCCGATTATTCTGGGTCATCAGGACCTATTCTGTACAGTTCTTCTGTGTATTCTTGCCACCTCTTCTCAGTTTCTTCTCCTTCTTTTAGGTCCTTACAGTTTATCATGCCTATCCTTGCATGAAATGTTCCCTTGCTATTTCCAGTTTTCTTGAAGAGATCTCTGGTCCTCGCTAATTTAATAAGGCTCAGAAGAGATGGTCTCCAAAGTCCTTTTACATGAAAAATGCAGATCACATAATTTTGGAAAATGTTGTAGCTCTTGATACATAGTTTTGGTGAAGAAGAAGGGAACAAATCAATTACATTCAAGGCAGACCACTAAGAATATTACCTGGTAATATGTTGAGCAATTTTCTTGTTTCAGTTTGGAATCATGAAAAATTAGAACTCATAACTAGGAAGATTTCAGTATCAGCTATTCCCAACACAGTTTTAAGCAGTACAGTTTCTGTAAACAAAAGCATGTTTATATCTGTGTGAGGAAACACAGAAGAGCCTGAGTTGCTGTGGGCATCTATTGCTCAGATTGAAGCCTCCCTCACTGCCCACTGAGCTTCCTGGTGCACTGCAGTCGTTTGTTGAATGAATGAAATGGATTTATATCCTGTATAACTTCTTAAATGAGAATGTAGAGTGGTCCATTGCTACGATCTCCCTTACGCATTTTAGATGATAAAGGAAGTAACATGGATAATGAAAGCTGATCACCAGTGGCTAGTGTTTGACCTTACTTCTGCCTCCCTGTGCTTTCCAGGCCCCAAAGACGAAGACGAGAATCCTTCTGCTTCCACCACCGAGCAACCAGCCGTCCCTCAGGAGGCGGTGAGCCAGGATGTGCCTCCGGATCTCGCCCTCCCTCCCCCTGCCCACGAGCCCCAGACAGGACCAGACTCGGAGCTGGAAGCAGCGCTCTGTGAGGCGAACGAGGTGGTGGAGGAGGAGGAGGAAGAGGAAGAGGAGGAGCTGGAAGAAGAGGGGGACGAAGCAGCTGATGTGCCAAATGAAAGTTCCCTGAGAGAGCTGGAGATCCGGTGTGACGAGAAGCCTGAGGATTTGTTAGAAGAACCAAAAACGGTTTCAAAGGAAACTCTGGCAGACTCTGCGGAGGCAGCCCCTGTCGTGAAAACTCCCAGAGCCAGAGAAGAGGCCAACGGGGACGTGTTTGAAACATTTCTGTTCCCATGTCAGCACTGCGAGAGGAAGTTCACGACCAAGCAGGGGCTGGAGCGGCACATGCACATCCACATGTCCACGGTCAACCACGCCTTCAAGTGCAAGTACTGCGGGAAGGCCTTCGGCACACAGATCAACCGGCGGCGCCACGAGCGGCGCCATGAGGCCGGGCTGAAGCGAAAGCTCGAGGATCCGGCCGGCGGCAAGGCGCCCAGCAACGGTGCTCCTCCCCAGGACGACGCACAGCCCCCCGGTCTTGGGCAGGACGGTCTCACCTTGAGCTCAGAGAAGGCGTCCCAGGACTCAGTGACTCCTTCCGTTGTAGAAGAGAACGGCGAAGCGAAAGAGCTTCACCCGTGCAAGTACTGTAAGAAGGTTTTCGGCACTCACACGAATATGAGACGACATCAGCGCAGAGTTCACGAGCGGCACCTGATTCCCAAGGGGGTGCGGCGGAAAGGGGGCCTCCTGGAAGAGCCACAGCCCCCAGCAGAGCAGGCCCCTCCCACCCCGAGTGTCTATGTCCCCAGCACAGAGCCAGAGGAGGAAGGGGAGGCGGACGACGTGTACATCATGGATATTTCCAGCAATATCTCTGAGAATTTAAATTACTACATTGATGGTAAAATTCAGACCAGCAGCAGCACCAGTAACTGTGACGTTATTGAGATGGAATCCAATTCGGCAGACTTGTACGGAATAAACTGTCTGCTCACTCCAGTCACAGTGGAAATAACTCAAAACTTAAAGACCACGCAGGTCCCTATAACTGACGATCTCCCTAAAGAGCCTTCCAGCAGCACAAACAGTGAGTCCAAGAAACGGAGGACTGCTAGTCCGCCCGTGTTACCCAAAATTAAAGCGGAGACTGAGTCTGATCCTGCCACACCTTCCTGTTCCTTGAGTCTGCCTCTCAGCATATCAACCACAGAGGCGGTGTCTTTCCACAAAGAGAAAAGCGTGTATTTGTCATCAAAGCTCAAACAGCTTCTTCAGACCCAGGATAAATTAACTCCTCCTGCGGGGATTTCAGCCGCTGAGATACCCAAATTAGGGCCCCTCTGCGTGTCTGCTCCTGCGTCGATGCTACCCGTGACCTCAAGCAGGTTTAAGAGGCGAACCAGCTCTCCCCCCAGCTCTCCCCAGCACAGCCCCGCCCTGCGAGACTTTGGAAAACCAGGAGATGGGAAAGCCGCGTGGACTGAGGCAGTTCTAAGCTCCAAAAAACCCAAATTAGAGAGTCACAGCAACTCACCAGCATGGAGTTTGTCTGGGAGAGATGAAAGAGAAACTGGGAGCCCACCAGGCTTTGATGAATATAAGGTGTCTAAAGAGTGGGCAGCTAGCTCTACTTTCAGCAATGTGTGCAACCAGCAGCCACTGGATTTGTCCAGTGGTATGAAACAGAAGGCTGAGGGGCCAGGCAAGGCTCCGGTCCAGTGGGAAGCTGTGTTAGATCTCAGTGTGCATAAAAAGCCCTGTGGTGACTCTGAAGGCAAGGAATTCAAAGAAAACCATGTTCTGCAGCCATCCTGCAGTGCTATAAAGAAAAGGAAGCCCACCACCTGCATGCTGCAGAAGGTCCTTCTCAACGAATACAACGGCGTCGACCTCCCTGTAGAAAACACTCCAGATGTGTCCGGAAGTGCCAGTCCCTGTAAACCTCTAGATCCTCAGCCAGACTCTGACCGTGGTCTCAACTCCAGCTCGTCTGCCGCTGTCGTTGAGTCTCTTCCTGACGTTTCCTCGTCGTCACCTGCCCTGCAACCATCTTCCCTGTCTTGCGGGCGGCTGCCGCCTCTCCTGACCCCCACCACCCCCTCCTCCCCTCCACCCTGCCCTCCCGTGTTAACTGTGGCCACCCCGCCCCCTCCACTGCTCCCTACTGTCCCTCTTCCAGCCCCCTCTTCCGGGGCATCCCCTCACCCGTGTCCCTCTCCACTCTCGAATGCCACCGCCCAGTCCCCACTTCCAATTCTCTCCCCCACAGTGTCTCCCTCGCCGTCCCCCATTCCTTCTGTGGAGCCCGTTATGTCCGCTGCTTCACCGGGGCCTCCAACACTCTCCTCATCTTCCTCCTCCTCTTCCTCCTCTTCTTTCTCATCTTCCTCCTCCTCCTCTTCCCCTTCGCCACCTCCTCTCTCAGCAGTGTCATCCGTGGTTTCCTCTGGGGATAATCTGGAAACCTCTCTCCCCATGATATCTTTTAAGCAGGAGGAACTAGAGAGTGAAGACCTGAAAGCCAGGGAGGAAGCCCCATCCACCACTGAGCAGGAGATCGTCCAGGAGACATTCAACAGAAACTTTGTCTGCAACGTCTGTGAATCACCTTTTCTTTCCATTAAGGATCTAACCAAACATTTATCCATTCACGCTGAGGAATGGCCCTTCAAATGTGAATTTTGTGTGCAGCTCTTCAAGGTGAAAACTGATTTGTCAGAACATCGCTTTATGCTCCACGGCGTTGGGAATATCTTTGTGTGTTCAGTGTGTAAAAAGGAGTTTGCATTCTTGTGCAATCTGCAGCAGCACCAGCGAGATCTCCACCCGGATAAGGTGTGCACTCACCATGAGTTTGAAAGTGGCACCCTGAGGCCCCAGAACTTTACGGATCCCAGCAAGGCCCATGTCGAGCACATGCAGAGTTTGCCGGAAGACCCTCTAGAAGCGTCTAAAGAAGAAGAGTTGAACGATTCTTCCGAAGAGCTTTACACAACCATCAAAATAATGGCTTCCGGAATAAAGACAAAGGATCCAGATGTTCGATTGGGTCTCAACCAACATTACCCAAGCTTTAAACCACCCCCATTTCAGTACCATCACCGCAGCCCCCTGGGCATTGGTGTGACGGCCACAAACTTCACTACGCACAACATCCCACAGACGTTTACCACCGCCATCCGCTGCACCAAGTGCGGGAAAGGCGTGGACAACATGCCTGAACTGCACAAACACATCCTGGCATGTGCCTCTGCGAGTGACAAGAAGAGGTATACCCCCAAGAAAAATCCGGTCCCGCTGAAGCAGACTGTGCAACCCAAAAATGGCGTAGTGGTTCTGGACAACTCTGGGAAAAACGCCTTCAGACGAATGGGCCAGCCCAAAAGACTGAACTTTAGTGTGGAGCTCAGCAAAATGTCCTCAAATAAGCTCAAGTTAAACGCATTGAAGAAAAAAAACCAGCTCGTCCAGAAAGCAATCCTACAGAAAAACAAGTCCGCAAAGCAGAAGGCTGACCTAAAAACCACTCCCGAGTCGTCCTCGCACGTCTGCCCATACTGCCACAGAGAGTTCACGTACATTGGGAGTCTGAACAAGCATGCCGCTTTCAGCTGTCCCAAAAAACCTGTTTCTCCTTCCAAAAAAAAACTTTCCCACTCTTCCAAGAAAGGGGGGCACCCGTCACCTGCCGGAAGTGACAGAAACAACAGCAGCAGCCACCGCAGACGGACAGCAGACGCCGAGATCAAAATGCAGAGCATGCAGGCACCTCTGGGCAAGACCAGAGCTCGAAGCTCAGGCCCCTCGCAGGTCCCGCCACCCGCCTCGTCCTTCAGGTCCAAGCAGAACGTTAAATTTGCCGCTTCGGTCAAATCCAAAAAACCAAGCTCCTCTTTAAGGAACTCGAGCCCCATACGCATGGCCAAAATGACTCACAGCGAGACCAAGAAGCCCAAAGCTGCAGCCAAGAACCATGCAGCTCCCCTCTCAGGCAAGATGTCGAGGAGCCTGCATGTGCGGGCGCAGAAGAGCAGAGCTGTCTTACAGAGCAAGTCGGCCTTGGCCAGTAAGAAACGGACAGACAGGTTCAGTGTAAAATCCAGAGAACGGAGTGGGGGGCCGATCACCCGAAGCCTGCAGCTGGCGGCTTCTGCCGACCCGAGTGAGAACAGGAAGGAGGACGGGAGTGGCAAGCAGGAGCTGAAGGACCTCAGGTAAGCAGAGCTCCAGGGTCAGAGGAGTTCAGAGCTCAAGAGCAAGGGGGGAAAGACAGTTGGAAGAAAACACTTGCCCAATGGCTCCTTTTCTTTTTTCCTGCACGATTTTGACATAAGCATTTAAAGGAAATATTGTTGCTTAAGGTGTAGGCAGACGTGGAGGAGGGTCAGTGCTTTGGCTGCTGCAAAGATGGACGCATAGCTTTTATTTCACATGTAGGACTCACAAAGTGGTACCATTTCTTTAATAGGGCCAGTTATGAACTGGATTTAAAGCCATGAAAAGCTCCCCAAAGTACCCTACTATGAAACGGTGAAATTCTCTCAAACTTCCTTTATATCTTGGGTGGTATCCCAATGTCACTTGTATTAACTTTCCCATCATAGATGTCTTCTTATGTTCTGATGTATTGCGGAGTTCATTAAAACCATATTACAATCTGATTTAATACTTCTGTGACTTAAAGAGTGGTTGTAGCAACTGAGACTACTTTTTATTACTCATGCTTTCTTTTATTGTATTTTAATTTTAAAAACTTGCCTCTTAGTCAAAATAAATCAAAGCACGGTACCCTATTCCTTTTAAAATGCTGCATGTCCGTGTCTTCTCCTGTCCCCCCCACCCCCCACTGGCTCATGTCTCCAAGCATAGGGTGTTAAACAGCCAGATTCCCACGGCCAGGGAGGGATGAGGAGAGAGTGCATGCTGAGGCCAGACCCTGTGGTTCCAGGTGTGGGTGGGGACACAGGGCAAGTCACCCCACTTGTCAGTGCCTTTGTTTCCCCAGTGTGATGTCAGAGCTCATCTTAGATCCAAGGTGATTTCTCTGTTTATTCTGTGTTCTAGGGCAGGAGTTAGGTTTGTTGAGTTGACTTCTTAAACTCTCTAAGTTACTTCGCCTGTGAGTGGAGTGTACTTTTGGTATTCCTGCTGCTTCCTGCATAAGCCTGCAGGTCCATCTCCGGTGCAATTTTTCATCATCAGCTAGAATTTCTGTGAAGTGTTGAGAAATCCCGTCCTTTCAGAGTGAGCTGTGTGAGTCTAGGCTGTTGGCTGTAACTTTGTGTCTCAGAATCCTTTGGTATTTTAAGCGAACAGAAGCAGAGTTAACTGCGGGGGGCGGAGGATGACTGCTGTCTGGAGAGGTCATGGGGGCTCAGAGAAGCTGTTACCACCACACAGTCGATGAGGCAGAGTTCGTGGTGCTGGTGCCGTAAGTCATGGCTGAAGATGGAGAGAAGGAGAGAAGGATCATTAGCCGAGAGCAGACTGGAATGATGAACTGTAGGAATAAAGGATCAGATTTTTTTGGTTAAGCTTCTTCATAAAAATTACTATAGCTCTCACTCAGCATCTGGTGTCTGACCCTGGCGTGTGCGTATACAGCATCTTGGAGCTTAGTCCTGGCGAAAGTAAACACCTGTTGATCAGCTGTCCAGACTGCCTGCCGGTAGCAGCCTCACTGTGTACCTCCTTGTACTCAGTCTATGTTCTGGAAGTTCAACAACAACAGGATATTCTTGAGCTGTGCTTCCCAAGGTTAAAGAACCCAAAACATGCTGTCATTTTCACAGACTGTGCTAAAAAACGTTTCCCAAGTGGTTGATGCTTTAGAATGTACTCTGTATTCCTCTTTATCTCCAATAGTATCTGAAAGAGTCACTTATTTTGTATTGGATTCCATTTATACAGTTCAAAAGTAAAATTGATATCGAAAAATTAATATTGTATAAAGGAAACCTGAGTGAGGTTCATCCAGTGGTTTTGAAAGGACCCTTAAAGACTGCAGAGGACCGAAGTGCCTAATAAAATTGTGTTTCTGTTTTTTGCTCCAGTTAGTTTTAATTATTTTGCTTTGTTTGTGAGTTAACATTGCTGGCATGAAATTTGACCTAAAAGGAAACAAGAATCAGATAAGAGGTGGGTAAATTGTTCTGGCTGTGTATGGTGGCTGCAGGCTTCCGTGGAAGTGGCCACAGCTTTGTGTGAGACACAGGAGCTGTGCTGCGGACGCGCCTGAAGGACGCGCCTTTCCCAGGGGCCACTTACAAGCGATCGTAAAGTGTTCGGGGGAATTACAAAATGAACATTCAGTGGGACATCATATTTTGATTATCTGGGCAGAAGAGTGGGCGTTTCTTCAGAGAGCTGTGGTCGTCTCGGTACCTTGTAGTGAAGTTGGTGTAACGCCGGGGTGCTCGGCGCAGGCCTGGAGGGTGTAGTCGTCCATCCGTGTCAGCCCCAGGCCCCTAGCAGAGGCCTCTCCGTTCACATTTGTTACCTACACTGGCAGGGAGTTTACTAGACGTCTTTCCTTTTCAGTGTATTTCTACTTTGAAATTTTATTTAGGGGGGATTTTGTAGTGCAAGTTTGGAAATACCCGCTTTCATTCTGTTTTCAGTGTTTTGCTGTACTCTCCCCATTGCACATTCAAGGACTTACCCCGGAACTGGCAGCACACCCTTTTCCTGTGTGTGTTTCATCATAACTGTGATTAAGGGCTGGTCCTCAATGCACAGGCGTTTTACATTCAAATACCAGTTTAGAATTCCACAGATTTTCAAGTATACACTTGCAGTCAGCCGTGAAAACGACGTCAGTTTTCCATCCCACACTGAGGGCTCAGCAGAATTTGCCGTTCGGTCATTTCCTGGAGCACAAGCCATTGTGCCATTCAGGGTGCGAAAGAGGCATGTGCTCCAAATCCTTTTCTTAGGACAAAGCTGCAGAGGCATACTCCTCTCTAGATTGTCCTGTTACAGCTCTTAATCCAGCACATTCTTTATTGGGCTCACCTTCACTGGTTGGGACAACCCACTGGTCGCTTGTCAGTGGAACTGCATTTAGAGCTGTTGCTGAGGGCTCATTTCCCCGGGCTGTAAGACAAAAAAGACAAGGAAAGAGTTATATTTTCTGCTCCCTTCTTACCCATCTTTAGTCTTTGTGAGTCCCAAGGCATTTTTATGTTCTTCAGTACTGCTTTTAGAGAACTTTTTTTTGTTGTTGTTTTTTAAATACTGTGTTCCCATTGCAGCCAGTTAAGGACATGTAAATAAGTGATGGAGAAGTAAAATAAAATTCCAGACCAAGTTTTTCCATTTACCACGAAAGTGATTAAAAGAGGAAAACGGTGCTGATTTCTCACATCCCATCTCTGCCACACCACTCCAAGGAGATCGTCTGTGCCCCTCCCAGCACATCCCTGCACCTCTTCCTAGTCTGGTGTCTGACCTGTTGCTGTTCCTGTTGCTGTCTTCACATTTGTCCCATGGTCTCCCTACCTTTTCTTATACTTGGTCAGTTCATAGCAGGTTGTGTCATGTCATTTATCTTCAGTTTTCTTATTTTCTAGGAACTTCCTGTAGAAAAGTCCCCCCAAATAGAACAAACCTTAATAATAGACTAAATATCTTGCATGCTCAACTTAGGATAAGCACTACGGCAAAGGATATGAAACCTACCAAGCTTCTGAGACCAGTTGAAGCTGACTCAAAAATCCTAACACGCAGCTGATTGCCAGCGGGCTTCTTGTTACCGTGGGTAGAATCAGGCACACACTCCTTCGCTGGCACCCAACCTGCAGGCTGGGCTCGCAGATGATTGAGATGCACAGCGGAGGGCGCTGTGAGACGGGCTGGCTGACCCAGCTCCTGGTCCCCGGGACTGGTAACTCAGACCTGAGTGTGGCCCTAGTTTTTGGCACATAGCAGAGAAAGGAACGATTTGAACCTGACCTTGGAAAGCAAGTTCTCTGTTTCATCAGTAGTCCTGAGTATAGGTTTCAGGGGTGGCAGATTGGATGCACTCGTTTTATAATGTTTTCGTCACACATACCAGCTCTTGATGCCTTTCCTTTAAGTCAGTTGTAGACAGAGGCATTGAGCTTCTTTCTTAGCCTGTTTTCTTGTTTGTTTGTTGTTTTTTAATCACAAGCCGATTGCCAGCATAATGGAGAGGAAACCAGATTGGATATGGACTCTTTTCTATGCCTCTTCCAGTGTCATGTTTATATATCCAAATGGACATGATCCTCTCAGATTATATCTGGCACTAATTTGTAACTGTTGGAAATGGTAGCTGTATGTCAGTGCCCAGGATACATCACAGGCTTGTGCAGATGTATGTCTACACATAAGTGTAAATGAATTTACATGTCAGGTTTTACACTTCAGTCTCTAATAGAGATTTAAAAAGCCCAACAAATTGGCCTATTTCTGAGTGTATAGGTATCATTTCTCCATGCATTATCTGCCTTCCCCCTGATTAATGATTGAGTTGGTGGAAAATGGCTAGGTTTTATTCATGTTTTTTTGTTGTTGTTCTCAACTTTAAAAGTAATCTACCTCTTAAAATTTGTAGTTTAATACTTGTTTGGTGAATTTGTGCCACTTTAACCCTTTCACTATCATTCCCATTTTGTTACATTTCTGTTATGGGGACTTTATGTTGAAATATTGTATAAAGCATTTGTAGCAGTTTAAAAATAAAATATTTAAAATTATTTAAATTGTTTTGGACGCTTCAATTGTATTATATGTGATTTACATTTTACATTTTTGTTTGAGTTGTTAATCTGGAGAGTGTTCTTGTATTGAAGTTTGCTGTTAGTAATTTTATTCTTGTTGGAGAGTGATATAAAAGACTATTCTAAAGAAAACATTAAAATTTACAAAATGACATACAAAAGGGGTTGTCCTTTGATTTTAACCAATGTAGCCTTGAGAGAGAGAGAGGTTAATAATTATAGACAAGAGTGGTGTTTGCTATGTTTTCCCCTTCCAGCATGAAATAAATCATTTGAGCTTGTCAAATGTATGGAAAGGTTTTTTTATGCTGTTGCTAGCAAGCACTTCATGACGAGGGGGAATTCAAATGATGCATTTTATATCATTGTAACCAATAAAAAACTTTCTGAAAGCTGTGAAAGGACTGCATTTTGTACATCATTGGGGTCAGTTAAGGGGGAAAGTGAAGGTGCATGTAGGAGGGGCGCTCCCAGGCTGCATCGCTGCACCGCTGAAGTGCAGTGCTGAGCCCCCCAGCCCGCCTCCTCCCACTTGTCTCTACTTGACATTGATTGAATATTTGTGAATTCATGTCGATTCTGTACCACCTCAAGGGTAGACATGCAGCCAGCCGCTGGTGCTAAGTGCGTAGACAGAACTTAGCTTTGGTGAGAGTGAAATAACTGCCCACGTGAAGTGTCATCTTCCTTTGTATACTCGTGGACATTTCACTCTAGTCTGGAGACTTTTATTTTTATGAATCTGCAAAGAATGAAACAAAGAAGTTGTAACATTTGTATTAGGTTGCTGTGAAATTGTTGGGTTTATTTTTTTTTTTTTAAGATTAAAAATGGCTGAAACAGTTTCATAAAGTCCTCCATGGGAGTACTTGTCCTGATACTTTTTATCTGCCTGTGTCCGTGCTGTTTAGGAAAGGGTGGTAAAGCTGAAGGTGTGATCAGCCTCCCTCAGTGAGATGTTCACACTTGTGACTTACGGATTCCCAGCTTAGAAAATCCCAAAAGGCTTAGGAGGCACGTGTGTGGAAGGAAGAGGCGGAGGCACGAAGCGGCTTTCAGCATTACCCCTGTAAATGCTCTAGAAGCCGAGTGCTGAGCCCAGAACCCAAGGAGGAGCCCCGGGTGCTGTGAGCTGGAAGGGGCGCTGCTCTGGGAGCAGGGAGTGGCTGACCACCTCACCCACCTGCTGTCCCTCCAGGCCCCTGACAAAGCACCACCTCCATCCCCCTCCTCGGTGGCTTAGCCTTGGGCAAGTATTTTGCTTCACCCAGAGTGGGGAATGGGCAAGATGGTCTCCCGAGTTTTCCTTCTAGCAGGAACTCCTCCCAGGCTGTGTATGCTTCCGTATTTCCCATCGGCTCTGAAAGAGCCGGGTGAGGGCTGTCACGTCCCCCTCGATGTGGGAATACTCAGATACTTAATCAGGTGAGGGTTTCCAAGAAGGCGCTCAGGTCCTCCCTCCACAAGAATGGCTTAGGGTTTAACTCTTTGTGGAGTGGAAAATTTTTTAAAGCTATTAACTAAAGCCTTATGCCCTTGCAGCTGTTTGGGAGCATCTGGCAGTGTCTAGGCTGGCTCTTTTAATTTGGATGTTACCAGTACTTTGTCACGCAGTTTTTAAAAAAATCACAGTAAATTACTGAGTACCTATCGTATAGCAGGCTGTGTTCTAGACACACATTGTGTCCAGTTTACATCAGTGGACAAAAGTCCCCACCTTTGTGCAGCTTGCGTGTGGTGCCTGTCTCTAGTTTTTATTACTTCAAAACCTCTCTCACTTCGTCACAGTTCTCCCAAGGCTCGGAGGCCAAGAAGATGCTTCTACCTTAATATTTGAGGGTGGATATTTAAACTGGAGACTTTTAATACGTTAAAGCAACTCTTCTAAAATTAATCTCACAGTGCATTTGATTAGATGGTTAGATAGCATCACTGACTCAATGGACATGAATTTGAGCAAACTCGGAAATAGTGGAGGACAGAGGAGCCTGGTGTGCTGCAGTCCATGCAGTCGCAAAGAGTCAGACATGACTCAGTTATTGAACAACAGCAAATGCATTCGTTATTTTATTTCTGTGTATTTTGGCTTGCTATCTGGCCTCACTTTGAATTGATGGACTTACCATTAGAAACACTTATAAAGGACACTTTGCCTTGAAAGTGGGTTAGAGTACAGATGGGTGAGGAAAGGCTGTAAAGTGAAGAAAGTGTTAGTAGCTCAGTCTGTCCAACTCTTTGCGACCCCATGGACTGTAGCCCACCAGGCTCCTCTGTCTATGGGATTCTCCAGGCAAGAATACTGGAGTGGGTTGCCATTTCCTTCTTCAGGGGATCTTCCCAACCCAGGGATCAAACCCAGGTCTCCTGCATGGCAGACAGATTCTTTACCGTCTGAACCACCAGGGAAGCCCCGAGGAAAGGTTGACTCAGATATAAAAGCCACAGTTAAAGTAATCCAGAGACCAGGCTGAGGATTGAGGGAAATGGTCTGCCATTTCTGTCATTCATTTTGGAGACATTGCCATGGCCTCCTCTCTCCCTGGCCGCATGAACCCTACTGCTGCTGCCCCTTTGGGGTCTAGTCTCTCTGTGAATGTCCTGATACAGCACTACTGAGGGGAGTGTGTTCAGGAGCCTCCAGAGGGTTATCAGGCCCCAGCTCGGCATTTCTCAAACTTAACCCAGAGGTGGCGCTCAGGCTCCCAGCTCCAAGGACCTAAAACCAGCCTTTTAAGTAAAGTGAGACCTTGGGGTGTGACCTGGGTAGTGTGTCAGGTCACCATCCCAGGTGACTTGAGTGCACACTGCGGAATTTCAGAATTTACGTGGGAAAAATAATGACTATGCACCTCTTAATTGGTGAAGTACTTGTGTTCTCAACATTGGCAGAATAGGTATTAACAGCATTGTTCACATTTTCTGAAAGCTAGGGGTCTGGTCTTGAGCCTGGGCTATATGCCTGTAGAAGACAGAGGTGATAGGTCTCCAGGGGAAAAGGAATGGCCAGGCTGTTGTGCAGTTTCTTGCTGAGCGTGTTGCTCAAAGGCTTCTCTTGGGGCCCCACCTTCCTGGTGCCTTGACCCTTTCCTGGGAGTTTGCCTGCAGGATGAAAGGCCTTAAATACGGCAGTGCTGTGGAGTTTAAAAAAGAAATATATGTTGGTGAAAATAATGACATCCGTATTACCGTTGAAATTCTTTATAGACGAAAATGGCTAGTATTCAAAAAACAAACGTTGAATGGAACAGAAACAGGTTTGAGTGAGTGTGATATGGGGACAGTGTGAAGCTGCTCACCCTTCAGGCAAATGCCCACCCAGAGTTCTGTTTGAGGGCTGCCCAGCATGGCTCCATGCCACCTGCTGCCATCCACTCCCTGCCTCCAGCCACACCAGTGGCCCTCAGTTCTCCCACTCCCCTCCCTCGTGCCTCTTCCTCTCCATAGGTGATGGAGGTGGTCTGATAAGCCCTGGGGTGAAGCTGACAGTTTCCAGGTGCTTGCTTTGTGCGAGCTGCTGTGCAGAGCGTTTTCCAAAGTTGACAAGAACCCCACGAGGTGGGTATCGTTTACAGATGGGGGAACAGACACCAGGAACGGGGAGTGATTTTTGATCAGAGGTCACACAGCTCTCAAGTGGAAAGCTAGGATTTGAACTGCCTCCAAGCTTAACAACCTTCCTGTTGATCATTTTTATAGTTTTTTTTTTTTTTTTTTAAGCTTCATTTTCTCTAAATGTAGAATACAGGACTTGCTATTGTCTCTAGTGAGGGCTTTTCCAGCATCAGTGAGCAGGTAGATCCATCCCTTCTGGGAAAGGCTTCCTGGTGCAGCAGGACTGTTGATAGTGTGGAGCTGCTCATGGCAACACATCTAGTTTCACTGTTTTAATTGTGGGCCATGCTTCTTCCTCCATCGTAGAGCTTTCAGGTCCATTTGGCTTCATGGTGGTGGTTTAGTTGCTGAGTTGTGGCTGACTCTGCAACCGCATGAACTGTATGTAGCCCGCCAGGCTCTTCTGTCCATAGGATTTCCCAGGCAAGAACACTGGAGTGGGTTGCCATTTCCTTCAACAGATACTCTTCCTGACCCAGGGATCAAACTCACATCTGAATTGTAGGTGGATTCTTTACCGATGAGCCACCAGGGGAGCCCAGTTGGCTTTTTAGATCAGTCTGATTAGTCGACAAAACTCTGTTTAGTAATAATAATGTTCTTTGATTTTGGAAGTGGTTCTAAAGCAAGGTTCACCAGGAGTATTCTCAGATGTCATGTGAGAACCGTGACCCGTTTGGCCAGAATCAGAGTTGCTCGGGGCTTCCCTTGCCATGTCAGCACATAGTCCATTGAGTGCAAAGAAAGAAAGTGAAGTCACTCAGTCGTGTCCAACTGTTTGTGACCCCGCAGACTGTAACCTACCAGGCTCCTCCGTCCATGGGATTCTTCAGGCGAGAGTACTGGAATGGGTTGCCATTTCCTTCTCCAAGGGGTCTTCCCAACCCAGGGATTGAACCTGGGTCTCCCGCACTGGAGGCAGATGCTTTAACTTAAACTCTGAGCCACCAGGGAAGCCCCTATTGAGTGCAAAATGAAGGGTTAAGTTTTTGTCAAAAGTTATTTTTAAAATATTGGAGCTTGAAGGGTGTGTAGGTTTTATTTACTTTCCTGATTAAAAATAAGAATTGGAAAAAAACCATTGTGATGCTACAGTAAATTATTAGCTGCTGCAAAAGTGACATTCGGTTGTGAACCATTAAAGGACTTGGGAACACTTTTATTAAACTTGCTGAACCACTGGGGTGATAGGATTTGTATGAGCTTCTGTTTTCTGCCTTATTTGGGCCAGCTAAATTCCGTTTTAAGTGTCTTAGAGAAAGCGACCTGAAATTCAGGCGGATGGTCCAGAGAACATAAAAGCTTTTAATGGAATAAGTTCATGCCTGAATATGTCTTCACAGGTCCAGCTTAAAACCCACAGCAGGATATCAGACAAAGAGCCAACGTTTTTGAAAATTCCTTGATAGATGCTACCCGGGTTACTCAGCAGGGTGTCATTTCAGTATTGAAAGAAAGCTACAGATAGGGTTTAAAGTATTGCTTTATGTCCTGAATCAGAACATATTTAAGCATATTTGCATGTCAATGTTTAGACAAGAGCCTACTGTATGGTAGAGTTATGTTTAGATGACCTCTTGAGTCTTAGCATTACATCTTAAGTGTAAATTTTAAGTAGAAAACATTTTTAAATGACCTAGAGTTTGTTTCACAGGTAAGTTAATAATAGAAGGGGTTTAGGCTTTGGGATACAAATCTAGCCATTTTTTTAGGTTAAAGTAGAATTTAAATTGAAAATTGCATTTGTGTCAGAACTTAATACTTGCCAAAAATATAACATTTTAATATTCTCTATTGGAATGAAGTTATTTAAAACTCATGTGGATTCAATTTTCCTTGCAGTAACATTCTCTTCTCACTTGCTTTTTATAATCACATCCAATCCTTGCCAGCCCAGCTCGAGTTTAGGGACATTTTCAGATGGCTTCTATTTCCAAAGCTATTATTGGGCCTGTGAATTCAGGCACATTTTCCTATAGTGATTCAGTCAGCCAGCCATTCAGAAAACAGCTTTCATGGTCAGTCTGGATCAGGAAGGTGTTGGTCAGTAGGTCTGACAAACTTTGTCCCATATACAGCAGTTTTCAGAGGACCCTTGGGGTGTAACTGGACACCATTCAGGAGCTGAGGGTATTCCTGGCTGTTCCTTCCCTCCGGACACTAACTCCCAGAAGGCTCTCCCACCACCTGAGGTAGAACAGTTGCCTTCATTTACAGAGAAATCGACCGAGTCTGACAAGGACCACATCACCTGCATTCTGCCCCACTGCAGTGAACGATTCCAAACCCCGCTGGTTCCAGCTCTTGGCCGCTGTGTGAAACCATCTGATTCACTGGGGTTTTACCTAGATGGGCTTCCCCGGTGGTGCAGTGGTAGAGAATCTGCCTCCCAGTGCAGGAGACTCAGGCGACATGAGTCCAATCCCTATGTCAGGAAGTTCCCCTGGAGGAGGAAATGGCAACCTGCTCCAGGGTTGTTGCCTGGAGAATCCCATGGACAGAGGAGCCTGCTGGGCTACAGTCCATGGGGTCGCAAAAAGTCGGACATGGCTGAGCACACACATCCTACGTAATCACTGCATTCCCAAGTGACTGGCGCTGATGGGGTTCTGTTGGGGAGCATGCCAGAAATAAACATCGGCCTTGAATGCCTTGAATGGGTCCCACGTGTCACGGGTAGGACAGGCCGCTGGCTGAGCCCCAGGCCTGGTCTGTGAGTGGCTGGGCTAGAGGAGATGGTGTGCCTGTGAGGCTGATGGTTGTGGTGGTGATGGTGACCACTGTCGCTCAGTGATCAGGACTTGAGTCTTCACAGTGATAGAGCCGGGGAGGCCCCGCCAGGAAACGGATGGGATGTAGTGACCTTCCTTGGTGGAAAGAGCCGGAACGTGGCAGGTGATGACTGCTGAGGAACAAGTTGCTGAAGAAACTGCTCATGCTTTCCAAGCCCTGGGAAGGAAAAGAGATTACTTTATGGAAACTGACAAACCTCAGTTTGTCTTATAGTTGTTTCAGAGAAACACTCCCAAAGGCCCTCAGATGGTCCTTGCTCTCCATCTGGGCCCCCAGGCACAGCAAATGAGCCTGGAGCACCTGAGGATGCAGAGGTCTCCAAGGAGCTCTGGATGCCTGGCGTTCCAGGGCCCCACAGGGTTTTGCTGAGACTTCATTTCAGGCACTGGGATGTAGCTAAGGACGCTGACTGGCCCCAGACCCTGAGCTGCTTATCACCTGTCCACCCGACCTGAAGTACTGCCCTCGTCCCTCCGTCTCCTCCCTCTGCTCTTCTGTTCTCAGAGGCCCTTCACTCATTCATACATTCTTTTCTTGATTTGTTCGCTTGGTTTACTAAATGTGCCCCCTCCTAGAATGAAAGTTCTCCCTGAGCAGGAACTTCAGTGTGTTCACTGCTGCATCTCCAGCTTCTCCCACACTGCCTGCCAGGTAGCAGCTGCTCAATAAATGTTTGTCAAATGAATAAAATGTTTGATCCTGGCTTCATCCCCTTATCAGCTCTGTTAGCCTTAGGCAAGTTCCTTAACCTCTGAGCCCCAGCTTTCCTTTCTGTAAATAGCAGTAACAGTCCATCTGACCAGAAAGGATGGTTGTGAAGATCACAGGTGTGCCCGCCCTTGTGTGGGTTGCGGTTACCTCCAGAATCTGTTTGAATCTGACTCACAGTTGGGGCTGGTGCTCAGGTGCAAAGGGCTGGACTTTGGCTAACGGTGAGGTTCCATGGCCGCACAGTCCGTGCTGGCCAGAACCTTCCTTCTTCATCTCTTGCCTCCACCCGGAGAAGGAGCTCAAGTGGCTGTCACTCTGGCTTCTGCTGCCCGTCACCCTGGGGCCCTTTGCTGTGTCTTAGGCAGGCCTATGCTTCATGTACTGACTTGTTCAGTCGCTCAGTCGTGTCCGACTCCTTTCGACCCCATGGACTGTAGCACGCCAGGCTTCCCTGTCCATTACCAACTCCTGGAGCTTGCTCAGACTCGTGTCTATTGAGTTGATGATGCCATCCAACCATCTTGTCCTCTGTCGCCCCCCTTCTCCTGACTGTAGCAGCTTCCCTTTCTCCCATCAGATAATGACCATAAAACGAAATCATTTTTCAGATCATAGTGGGAGAAAAAAAATTCTGTCATCCCCCCGTGTAACTTATTTTCTGTCAGTTTTTAATTTCAAAGTTAAAGTGTAAATTTTTAAAAGCAGAGTTTGGAAGAAAACACTTCATTAGCTCTGTGAAACCATGAAAATTTAACGAAGGGACCCCAGTTCACCGAAATGAGAAGGATGGTCACTGATATTTCAAAGCACTTGATGATGGCCACTGTTTTCAGGGCCTTACACATACTGCCCCATTTAATCATTGTACCAGCCCTATGAGATACTTTTATATTTCCCATTTTACAGATGGGGAACCTGCAGCACAGAGGTTATGTGGCTTGTTAGTACCCAGCTGCCCAGGTGTGGACAAGAAGCACAAGCTAATTTGAAGGATTAAACTTATACTTGAGGTGAACGAAAGTCTTGGTCCTTTCTGTGTGCGTGCTCAGTCATGTCAGACTCTGAGACCCTACGGACCGTAGCCCGCCAGGCTCCTCTGTCCATGGGATTCTCCAGGCAAGAACACTGGAGTGGATTGCCATGCCCTCCGCCAGGGGATCTTCCAACCCAGGGACCAAACCTGAATCTCCAGCGTCTCCTGCACTGGCAGGTGGTTGGTCCTTCCTGGTCAAGTCCGATTTGTATGTTCTTGGGAGACCACGCTGAGCAGTCTCAGCCAGCTCGGGTGTGAGGAGCCACCTCGTCTGCCAGCTTTGTTAGGGGATGAGCAGATCCGGCACCAGAGAATTAAACCTTGCTCCCTGGCATCAACTTTTTAGTTTGTTTTTTTTTTTTTTTTCTATTTTCATAAGAGTCTTTCCAAGCCATGGTTGGAAAGTGGGTTTTGGGTTTCCATCTGTGCAAGGGGAGCAGCTGCCAGGGGTGCCATGAGCAGGATTCCAGGCAGGGTCATGCTCAGGGATCCAGGCCGGGTCGAGTGCCTGGTGTCCGTCTTGGACACAGGAAGGGGGATGCTTCTATGCACAGACGTTTTGCTGTCAGGTCTAATGAAGCTGCTACTTCCCTCACTTTTAAAAATTGCCCAGAACATCATTTCACCTTTCCTGGAAGGCTCAAGGTGACCAGCACCTTGTCTTTTGTGGTGGTGAAGTGACACTCTCAGAGTTCAGGTGTGCAGGATCCAGAAGCTTGAGATGTGGTTCAGGTATTTTTGGAGAAGGTTGTACTTCTCACCGTCTCCTTTTTCATCTGTTATTTGTGGATATTGTCTGTACTCCCTGGCAGCCTTTAGATAGTTTCTGGTCATTGCGGGCTGGGAAGCTGGATAGGGGCCCTATTGATGTGGTATGTAAATAAGGAGGTGGTTGTGTGTGCTCAGTCATGTCTGATTCTTTGCGAGCTCATGGACTGTAGCCATGGACGGAACACTCCTCTGTCCATGGGATTTCCTAGGCAAGAATACTGGAGTGGGTTGCCACTTCCTACTCCAAAAGCATCATTCTGACTCAGGGATAGAATCTGCGTCTCTTGCATCTCTTGCATTGGCAGGCGGGTTCTTTACCACTAGCATCACCTGGGAATCCTCTAAAGAGGTGCTTAGGACCTGAGAACACCCAGGGACCTCCCTAGTAAGCAAAGTGCACTGCAGAGAGGGGAGTGTTGAGTGTAAAACACACTGAACTTGAACAGTAGACTCCATGCTTGCTTTTAAGCTCACAAAAGCACATGCTCTACACATGGAGAGAATCAAAGGAATGTTTTGGTGACAGGGCACACAGTTAGTTCCTCAGCAAAAGTTTATCGCAGGAGAAGCACCTTAATTCTGCATTAAAGGTACATCTTTTTTTTTTGGCCATTCCTGTGGTATGTGAATTCTTAGTTCCCTGCCAAGGGATTGAACCCAGGCTCCCTACATTGGAAGCGCAGAGCCTTAACCAAACTGGATCACCAGGGCATCATTCCCTGCACCTTGATCCTTATCCGTTGCCTCTGTCCTGTAATCTCTGTTTGGGATAAATGTTTTATTTGGTGCCAAGTGCTCACAGGTGATTGAATCTGTAAGGAAACGCCTGGATATTCGTTCCATCCCAGGACTTGCTGCCCAGGCTGCTGGCCCTGCCTGTGGACTGGATTTCCCTCTTTAATTTATGATATTCCTCCAGAAGTTTTTCAGAGTTTCTCTTATAATCAATGCATGGGCTTATAGGTGTTTTCTCCTCCTACCTCCTTCATTCACGTTTAGACTCCTTTGAATGAATTTTAACCAGTGAGTTTGGTGAGAGGAAGCCTGGGTTAACTTGGCCTTCAAGGAGGGGCCAATTCCTTTGATGTACCTCAATAGATTGGCATCAGATACTGTAGCTGATTGTTGGTTCTGTTAAGTTACTTCATCACAGTAATTAACACTAGTGTTAATCATTTATAGCCTTAAAAACTAAGACATTTTAGTTGTTTAGCCCACTGGTGCTGGCCAGCAGCAGGTGTTCCATTAAGGTAATGTTCTGAATCCGGCTGGGCAGGTGCTTAGAAGGGAGAGTAGTTTGCTGGTCTAGTAGGTATCGTCTGGTTAATTTCAGCCTGAGGTGGTAAATTTCCTGTGTTCCCAGCTGTGTGAAGGGGACCTAGTTTGGATTATTTCACCGGGATGTTCACTTAGGGGACCACCTGCATCAGAAAACCACCTAGGAGGCTTATTAAGAATTCCAGACACACTAAATCACCATCTTTGGCGGGGGCGGGTGGTGGGTCTTTAAAGTCTTCATTTTTATCAGCTTCTACAATGAGTCTTACCCAGACTTCAGAGTTCCCCTTTGGGTCTTGTAAAGGGGGGAAAAGAATGACATGGTATCACCACATCTCATCATTTCATTTGCTTCTGGTTTCCATTTTTAATTATTTTCCTTTGCTTTTGCAGTCTTTTTGATATATTCATGACATTTTTCATCTCTGAATGCTTATATAATAAAACACCCTGTGACAGATGAGCCAGGGCCACCTGAGAATTAGTCGCTTCTGAGGGTCAGAGCCAAGGTGACCCTTGAGGATCCCTTGCCTTGGTCATTGTTGCTCTTTGTGTATCTTTTTGAGGGGAATATATGACGTTAGGTCATTAACTGGTACAAGACTAGTGTCACACAAAGCCCTGCTGGTGCTGTGTTCACGCCACCCTGCACCTACTGCAGCACCCAGCACACAGTAGGCACTTAGCGTTGTTGTTGTTTACTCGCCAAGTCGTGTCTGACTCTTTTGTGACCGCATGGACTGTAGTCCACCAGGCTCCTCTGTCCATGGGATTTCCCAGGCAAGAATACTGGAGCGGGTTGCCATTTCCTTCTCCCATGGATCTTCCCAACCAAGGGAACGAACCTGTGTTTCCTGCATTGGCAGGCTAGTTCTTTATCACTGAGCCACCAGGGAAGCCCCAAAACGAAGTCTTCCTCCCTCTGTCTCCAGTTTTACTTCTGACATCTACTAAGTAGTCCCTCTGAAGTAGACCCTCTACAAAACATGGCCATGGCTGGCTTCTCTTGCATGTTTTGTTATTTTTGCTCAAAACGAGGAATGCCTCCCTCTGAGAGCCTAAACGCTGTTTGGTTTCATGATGCCATACTCACTTGACAGGGCTGTGCCAAACAAAGCTGTTGCCCAGGCTGGACTCAGAGCACATCTCACCTGGGCTGTTTCTCCATCTCACCCGTGGGTCAGAGCTTCTGTGTAATGGGATCCAGCCAATGGAGTCAGAGGGCTGCACACAAGCCCTTGAGGAAGGCAGCACAGAGGTCTCCCATTTGCAGGTCATCAAGTCACATGTTCACCGTGACCTAAGGAATAATTGGCATGGGTGCACTTTGCAGAGTCAGGAGCCAGAGGGTTGGGTGGTGCCAGACATCTTTCTGAACTGCTCTTAGGATCCCAGCTGTGGATAAAACAAGATAAGAGCCGAGGCTCAGTTGGTTTTCGTTTAACCAACCCAGCATGTGAATGGATGCTCCTCACTCCCCCGATGACACAGGGAGCACCCAAGCCCTCTGATGCTCAGCTTTAAATGTAGCCAAGAGTCAGCTCTACTTGTTTCCAAACCTGTTTATGCCACTATTTTAACAGTGTTTTACAATAATACAAACATAATCATGTGTATGGCTTCCCCGGTGGCTCAGTGTTAAAAGAATCTGCCTGCGAAGCAGGAGATGCAGCAGGAGCGGCGGGTTCAATCCCTGGGTCAGGAAGATCCATGGAGGGGGAAATGACAACCCACTCCAGTATTACCTGGGAAATCCCATGGATAGAAGAGCCTGGCAGGCTACAGTCCATGGGGTCGCAAAGAGTCAGACATGACTTGAGCTACTAAAAAACAATGATTGTGTTTATAATAAACATAGTAATAAATATGCCAGTATTATTGGATGTGTATGATTTAATTAAATAGTATCCGAGCCCATGAAATATGAACATAGAGGTTTTTTTAATGAAAAGCAAAGTCGGATGCTGAGAGAGGCTTGTAATTTGCTTAAAAACCTACCATCCAATTAGTTGTGGGTGAGAAACGTTGAAAAATTCACATAAAGACAGAAACATTTTGCACTCAAGTTGCTCTTAAAAATTTCTTAAGTTCTCGCTCCACTTGAAGCAGCAAGTGGAGAACAATAACTATGTGATGCATTATCGGGTTTAGTTAAGAAAGATGGTAGATCTCGGCCCTTCATTCATTCATTGATTCATCCACTCACTCCAGAATGCAGGGCCAACGCCTCCTCTCATGTGTTGGGCATCGTTCCAGGAGGATGTCGCAGAGAGCAGAACTGACAAAATTCCCCACCCTCATGGAACTCCCGTCCCCCTGGGAGAGACACACGGCGAACAAGCGAGTAACTGCATAGAGTGTCAGCTGATGAGTGCGATGGGGAGAAGTGAAATGGAGAGGGGAGTAGAGTATTGAGTGAAGTGAGGGCTACCAGGTAAATGCAGTCTGACTGTAAAGGGACTATATGTATATATATAGAGAAGAGGGGGTGGAGAGGGAGAAGGGAAACGACGCCTGTGGATATGGGGCAGGAAAGCCCTTGGCAGAGGAGACAGCAAGTGCAAGGGTCCTGAGGCAGCAGCATCTGTGTTCAGGGGACCAGGTCACAGGGAGGACCAGGAGAGGAGTGCAGGGAGGTAACCAGGGACCAATTTAAATTGGCTCATGCAGTTCTTGGGAAGATTTTGCTTTTATTCTGAGTGAGTTGGGAGTCATTGAAAGGTTTTGAAGGGAAGAGTCATATGATATGACTTGCTTTTTGAAAGAATCACTCTGGCTGATGTGTTAAGAATAGGCTGAAAGGGGCCAATAATAGAAATACTAGGAGGTGCGGACACTAACCCGGGTAAGAGACAGTGGGTTGGACTGGAATGTAGCAGTGGAGGTGGTGAGTAGCAGTGGGATTCTGGATATCTTCTGAGGGCAGAGCCTAAAGATTTGCTGAGGACTGGACGAAAGAGAAGTCAAGGATGATGACAGGTGTTTCTGCCTCTGCATCCAGAGGGATAGAGTTGCCATTCAGTGATTAGGTGATGGAGCCAGTTTGTGGGGTACATGTGTGCTGGGAATTCAGTTTAGGGGCATGTAAAGTTTGGGATGCCATTAGACACTCAAGGGGAGGGGAGTTGAATACACAGGTTTGCGTTTTAGAGGAAGGGACCCAGCTGGAACTGTATTAATAAATTTGAGAGTCCTTAAGAGTACCCATGAAACTGAAAACCATGTAGCTGGCATCCTCAGGGAGTGAGTACAAATAAAGAGGAGCAGCCTAGAACTGAGGCTGGGGGAGCTGGGCCTGCTGTGCCATCTGATGCAGGGGACCTTCATAGGCCACAGGCTCCTCTCCTGCATTTGAGTAGGTGCTCTCCACTTTGCACTCCTAAGTGGTTCTCCTCTTCACCATCGTAGAACGTTTTGGGGCCCGCGGTGCTGGTGGACATGGCCCCTAGCCTTGTCCAGGTAGACATGCCAGCTACAGTCACCCCAACTTTGCTGCCACTCCTCCAGGGGGGTGGACCATTTCTGCCTGAGAAACCATCTGCAGCAAGCCATGGGGACCCCAGGGCCACTCACAAAACTCTCGGACCAGCTTCCTGTACCAAGCATGAGATCCCAGATCTGTAGTTCATGGTTCAGAAAAGGCCAGAAGAACAGACTTCATGAGCTCTTACCCCAGTCCTTTTCCCATCTGCAAACTCCCCAAATCCCCTGGTGTAAAACTTGCTTTGAGACTCGGGCAGAAAAATGAGGATAGGAAAGGTGAGGGTGAGGGTAGGTAGTAACAAAGTAACAATCCCCTCTCTGTCCTCAGGAGTGGCCTTCAGAGACAGAAATGATCCCTTCTAGAAACCCTGTCTCTCTTCTTGCTGGGGTAAAGTAAGTTACACCTTTTTTGCTTTCTTTTTCATCCCCTCCCCTCCCACCTCCAAATGAAGCAAAGCAAAGGACAGCATGGTAAAGTGAAGCCAGTCCCGGAATGTGTCCTGTACATTCCACGGAACCCAAGGCTCAGTCAACAGAAACTATTGGGGGTGGATGCAGAGCACCCCCACCCCTCAACACAGTGCTTCTGCAGTCAGGTCCCTTGTCTGAGCTCTTGTATCCTCTCTTTTTGCTCCTTCCTGCTAATCGCACTTTGTAATTTTATATTTGCTTTTGTATTATGCAAGTAACGACCTTCTCCTTCCAGGTCACACACCCCAGTGTTCTAGACACCAGGTCTGTTCGCTTTACTGCTCTAACGCTGTGCCCGGCATGGGGTCTGGTACATAATAGATGCTTGATGGATCAGTGCTGATAATCATGAGGATGCTCGGTCTTGTTTAGTGTGTGGACAAGGCTCACTCGCCTTCATAGGCCCAGAGGACACCTCTCCATGATGGCACATGATACCGTGTGTACATGTGCAGAGTTGAAAATCTGGCTCCCAAAGAGAATAAGAACTCAAATTCAGGACGTGTTGCTTCGTGTGGCTGATCTTAGAAATTTTCTGTCTAAAAAGGCTAAATTAAAAAAAAAACACCAAACTTTGGAGTGCTTAAAGGGTACCCTCTGAGGTTCACCATAACCCAAACCATCCCCTTGCAGTCACTGTGCCTTCAGAGTTCATGTCTGCCTGGCACTCCACTGTGCCTCCAACACCAGGCAAGCACAGAGCAGTCGGTCAATACATAGTTATCAGATAAATGAGGAACATACTTTTGGGGTGAACGACATCCTGCATCCTCCTCTTGGGAACGTACACTGCCTGTGGGCATGTGAAAAACTCAGAAATCCTGCACAGACATGTCTGTTTGACTCCGTGACCCCGTGCTCTGGAGTAAGTGGCTCTGACTTCAATCCCACATCTGCTTCTCGCCAGCCAGCTGTGTGTTGTTGGGCAAGGTGCCGAACCCCTCAGTGCCTTTTTTCCTCACTCATACACCGAGGCAGTACTCATCTCACAGGCATCTCGTGGAGACTGCATTTGTTATTCCATGTCAGGCCACAGGCACTGCGCTCAGCATGCAGTCAGCATGGACATGCTGGCTGCTGTAATGAGCAAGGGTAATGGGAACCCGGGAAACATCTGGGCAAACCTGTTCCACTGAACCTCAGTTTGGGAGATGCTGATCAGGAGGAAGGAAAATCAGGAGGGATTTCACTCCCCGTCTGCAACCATGAGACTGGAGGCTCCTCAGGAGTGTCTGGGTGGTGCCTTATATAGGGAGGGAGCCCTCCACAAGTGAGCGGTTCCCAAACCAAATGGAGTGCAAGATCCTAGTGAGACCCAAGCAGCTCAGAGAGGAGTCAACGGCTTGCGTCCAAGTCATTTATCATCTATAGGTCACCTCCATTTCCTGCTCTGTAAAAAATAAAAAAGGGTGAAACTGTCCCAACCCTGGCCACTGGACCCCCTCTTTGAGGTCAGCTGGGATTCAGGGTGCAGGCCTTGAGGATCTCTGGGCAGAGATGGGGAGAAGGTGCAGGGGCAGCCTCTGTCCAGTCCCCTTCACCCTTGAGGAGGATGCCTGCAGGCCCACAGCACCCCTGCCCTTTGGTCAGCGTCATCACCCACTGACTCACATCTGATTCAGGCACATAGCAAGTGTGTCTTTCCCCTGGTTGTGCCAGCCCTGCGTCTGGGACGCCCTGCCAGCCCTGCGTCTGGGACGCCCTGCCAGCCAGGCACGCCCACGCCTCCCAGGACAGGCTAGTCAAGATGTCTTGGGTAGCAAAGAGCCCCTGAGATCCCACAAGGCTTTCCCTCAAGGCAGCCCCCTCTTCTCGTTGATATCCTCGGACAGGCAGCAGGCATCAAGTTCTAGAAATCCTGTGATCAGGACTCTCAGTTCCAACAACTCCAGATCATGCAAGGGTTTATCCCTGGAGTTGACTTAATCTTTTTAACTTCTTTGGTCTTAGACAACTTTAAAAGATGGAGTGTTCGTAATAATAAAATTTTAGTGTCCTTATAGAATTTTACAGTTTCAAAGAGCGTTCCCATCTGGACCTCATGGGAGCCGGTTTCTGTCCCAAATTGGGAATCTGTTTTCTATGCATCCATCAGTCTTGTCACACTTGCATTTGTTCCTGTTTTCTTTTTGGCTTCCCTCCCGTTCTTACAAGTTTCCTTTTGAAGAAAGCAGACTGTTTTGGCTCATCTAGAGAAGAGAAGGGCCAGCATCTGGGCTTGAACCGAGTGGTTCCAGGAAAAAAAAAAGGCAGCGGCAGAGATGTAGCCAGGGGTCAGAGCTGAGCACCAAGGAGTCTGCTCCTCTCTCCCTTCTGTCTGGGCTGCTCATCCACAGCTCGCACCTCACAGACCGTGACATCTCCTGCAGGTGTGACATCCTTCAGACATGACCCGCTGCTCCGAGTGGAGTGGGGAGGGTGTGTTGGGGACCCTGGTTTGAGTGGGGTGGTGAGAGCAACCTTCTGGGAAGACACTGCCTTTGATGATTTGGTCTTGGAGCAACACAACCAGGCCCAGTTAGGGTTGGACTTCATGGGGAGCCCAGATCCTGATCTGCCTTTATCGTTTAGGGAACCGTCTCTGAGAACACCTCCTGGTGGCAGGTGGGCAGGTGGGTGAGAAGTGCATAGACTCTCTGTACTCTCCATGATTGAGTCCCCAGGGGGCAGCAGGTGAGCGGAAGCAATGACAAAGCTGGGAGGCTGCCTGGCCCCCAGGGTTACTTTTGCCCAAGTCCATCAGGGCCTCATGCTGCCCTTCCTCATTGTCCCCTACAAAGCAGTGCGACCAGGCATGCCCCCTCACTCCTCCCAAGAAGAGCTTGCTGTGTGACCTTGAACAGGTTACCATCTTGCTCTGGTTCATTGTCCTCACCTGAGAGTGATGGGCTGCTGACTTGGCCTCTGGGATCCCCTGCCCTTCGCCTATCCTGGCAGGACCAGAGGCAGCCACGGCCAGGTTCTCCCAGCCAGGAAACTTCCTTTGGCAGGGGCCATTGCTGGCTGGGCCAGCCTTCCTATTGACCGGCTTGTGTTATGAGCTGTCATGTGCTTGGTGTTTGGAGTTAAAGTCCAACAGGGTTGGGGAACACATGGCCTCTGCAGATCTAAGAAAATGAAGTGAAAGTGTCAGTTGCCCAGTCGTGTCCAACTCTTTGCGACCCCATGGACTGTAGCCTGCCAGGCTCCTCTGTCCATGGGATTTCCCAGGCAAGAATACTGGAGTGGGTTGCCATTTCCTTCTCCAGGGGATCGTCCTGACCCAGGAATCGAACGTGGGTCTCCTGAATTGCAGGCAGTTCTTCACCAGAGAAGCCTGAAGACACAAGAACCTGGCTTAAAAGCCTCAAGACCCAGGCGTGGTCTTTTGGAGCCAGCCCCAACCCATGGCCACCCTCAGGGCTGATGAGAGGGAGGGGAGCTGCCTGTGGAGAGGCAAACTTCAGTTCTGGGGTCAGATCTCTGAGAATCCTGCCTTCCTTTCTAACTTTCCCTCTTTCCATTCTATTTGCACCTCTCTGTGACCTACAAGGAGCTACAAGGAGTTGCTCCCTTGCAACTGTCCCCTCAGCCATAAAAAGGCACAAGAAGCCATCTCACATGGTTAAGGGAAGATCAAATGGGAAAAACCACCTAAGCTACCCGGAGAAGGAAATGGCAACCTCTTCCTGTATTCTTGCCTAAGCAACCCCATAGACAGAGGAGCTTGGTGGGCAACAGTCCGTGGGGTTGAAGAAAGAGTTGGACATGACTTAGTGACTGAACAATAAACAACAATCTAAGCTACCAGGGCCCAGGATGCCAACCTTCTGAGTGTTAGTTGAAGAACCACAGCAACTGCCTAGGCCAGTGGTTTTGAATGGCTGCCCCATCCCCTAAGGACCACTTTCATTTCCCTTCCCCCAGCCCTCCCACTGCAAAGACTTTCCCTGTACAAGTTCACTAGGCACCAGGTCCTGCCCCAGATTTCAGAACTAGGCCACCACTGAGCACGCCGCCTGCAGGGGTTTTCCCCCAGCCCCGTGCTCCCCCAGTTTCAGCACACAGGTGCCTTTCCAGGGACCTTAATTAAAAATGTAGGTTCTGGGACTTTCCTGGAAGTCCAGTGGTTAAGACTCTGCACTTCCACGGCAGAGGGCACAGGTTCCATCCCTGGTCAGGGAACTAAGATCCCACAGGCCGAGCAGCATGGCCAAAATAAATTTTTTTTTTTTTTTTTTTAAATCTAGATTCTGACTCAGAAGGTCAGATGAGGGCTGAGTAGCTGTCTTTCTAACAAGCTCCCAGAGACTACTGATGCTGGTCTGAGGACCACACTTTGTTTTTTTTTTTTTTTTTTTTTTTTATTCCCCCCAAAACTTCATACTCAAGATTGTTGTTGTTGTTCAGGCACTCAGTCGTGTCTGACTCTTTGCGACCCCATGGACTGTAGCACGCCAGGCTTCCCTGTCCTTAATCAATCTCCTGGAGCTTGCTCAAACTCATGTCCATTGAGTTGGTGATGCCATCCAACCATCTTGTACCCTGTCATTCCCTTCTCCTCCTGGCTTCAATCTTTTTCAGCATCAGGGTCTTTTCTAATAAGTTGGCTCTTCGCATCAGGTGGCCAAAGTATTGGAGTTTCAACTTCAGCATCAGTCCTTCCAATGAATATTCAGGACTGATTTCTTTTAGGATTGACTGGTTGGATCTCCTTCCAGTCCAAGGGACTCTCAAGAGTATTCTCCAACACCACAGATTAAAAGCAATTATTCAGTGCTCAGCCTTCTTTTATGGTCTGACTCTCACATCCATACATGGCTACTGGAAAAACCATAGCTTTGACTATATGGACTTTGCTGACAAAGTAATGTCTCTGCTTTTTAATACAATATCTAGGTTTGTCATAGCTTTATTTCTAAGGAGCAAGTGCCTTTTAATTTCATGGCTGCAGCCACCATCTTCAGTGATTTTGGAGCCTAAGAAAATAGTCTAACACTGTTTCCATTTTCCGCCCATCTATTTGCAGTGAAACAATAGGGCCGGATGCCTTGATCTTAGTTTTTTGAATGCTGAGTTTTAAGCCAGGTTTTTCACTCTCCTCTTTCACCTTCATCAAGAGGCTCTTTAGTTTGAGGACCACACTTTGAATAGATGGATTCAGACTGAGGCTCTCAATAACTGGCTTTTAAAAAATCCTCTGTGCCTGGACTCCATACCAGCTAAATCAGAATCCATGAGACTGAGGAGAGGGGCAGGCACTGAGACTGTTTTCTTGTCTCCAGTATTGGAGTCTGAGACCCGCTGCCAGGGCTCCTCTGAGCTGACATGGTTCCACCCAGAGCTGCCTTCTGGCTTTGTGGGTGGCCATGTGGCTGTTCAGTGGGCAGAAGGTCACTCTTCAGGCCCTTTGGAATATTGAAAAGAGCTCTTTGACCCCTGTCACTACAAGGACTGTGTCTGGAAAGGGGCCCAAGCTTTGGTGTCAGGTGGTCTTGGCTTCAGAGCTTGACTGTACCCCTTTTGGCCGAGATAGCATGTTGGGGCCTCCTCACCTCTCTCAAGCCTCTGTCTCCTCCTCTCTGAGATGCAGGTCATCACCATCCCGTCCGAGAATGAAGGCCCTACAGTAACTCCTGGGGCGTAGTTGTTGTTCAGTCGCCCAGTCACGTCCGACTCTTTATGACCCCATGGACTACAGCAGGCCAGGCTTCCCTGTCCTTCACCATCTCCTGGAGCTTGCTTAAACTCATGTCCGTCGAGTCAGTGATGCCATCTAGCCACTTTGTCCTCTGTCGTTTCCTCTTGCCTTAAGTCTTTCCCAACATCAGGGTCTTTTCTAATGAGTCAGTTCTTCATGTCAGGTGGCCAAAGTATTAGAGCTTCAGCTTCAGCATCAGTCAGTCCTTCCAGTTACTATTCAAGGTTGATTTCCTTTAGGATTGACTGGTTTGATCTCCGTGCAGTCCAAGGGGCTCTATGCTCCTGGAGAAGACCAGGGCATAGTAGGCACTCAGTAAATACACAATTACCTTTCCCCCTTGTTTGACATCCTCATTTTACGAACAAGACTACCATGGTTCACAGAGGTGGAGGCATCTCCAGAGGTCACATAGCAAGTTATGGGTGGTGGTTCAAGGACTGAAGTTCAGGCTCCGGCATCCCAGGACTGTTCCTCTACTCCCACCCTTGACTCTCAAGCTGGGGGCGGTCCCATTCGAGTGGGCGGGGCCTCCCTGGAGCGGCAGGTGGAGCCTGCTTCGGATGCCAACCATTCCCGGAAGTAGTGGGTACCAGGAAGCAGGTAGTGATCTATTGAGGCTTCCCCCACCACCAGGGAATGTCAACGTCATCTCAGCTTATCTCACCTGGGCATCGGCTTGCACACCCTTTGCCTCTCCCTCGCTGCCTGCAAAAGTGCTGAACGTCAGATACTAACTTGAGATGAATCACTGTCTTGAGAATTTACGGAGGGTTATGTAAGACTCCGCGGCGGCTGCGTGGCCAGCCAGCTCTGAGGGTTGTGTCCTGAGAGATCCCTCCTGACCTGACTCATGCAGGCGGAAGAGGCCAACAGGGGGTGCAGGCAGGGATCTCTGATCAGAAGGCCCAGGCAGCCTGGTGGGGAGCACGGTGGGGACCCCAGAGACCCAGAGAGCCTGTCCCGGAACCGGCAGCCCCTCCCTTGACCTAAAACTCCTTGGTGGGACTCTCTGGGCCCCTGCCTCAGTTCCTCTCCTCCCCATCTCTCTTGAGCTCACTTCTCTCAGGTGTTTGTCTCCACCATGTCCTGGAAGCTGCTGTTACTAAGGTTACCCGCAGCCTCTGGGCAACAAATGCTGCGATCGGTTCTCTATCTTCCTTGACACGTCCGCAGAGTTGGACACCTTTAATTCTTCTTCCTCCTTGAAATACATGTCGACTTGGACACCACTCTCATGGTGGTGTGGACATCCGCTCCTCCACATCCCATCCTGAGTCCCTGCACCCCTACCCTGGAATTTGTCTAGACAGGGGGTGGCTCTCCACCCCCCCTGAGCCTGTCCAATCCACCTGAATGCTGACCCAGCCCAAGGTCATTAGTTTCATTTAACTCACCCTCTTTGAGGTCTCCTTTGGGTGTCTAGTGAACGTTGCAAAGGTGATCCTTTCAAAACATAGCTCCCAACCAAGTTTTCTCTTGTCTTCCCCTTCTCAGTTAAACAAACTACCCACTCTGGAATTGGTCTAGACTCTCATCCACCTGCCCCATCCCCCACATCCAGCTCCAAAATGTATCCCAAATCTACTGCTCACTTCTCAATGTCCTTGGCCACCATCTTGCTGGACTAACCGGTCTCCCAGCTCTGTTCTTGCTTATCCTGCTGTGTCCAACACAGTGGCCACATCGGGTCACGTCACTTGCTGCCCAGAGGGATAGTCTGGCTCCCAACTTACCCAGGCCTATAAGACCTTCCCCTCCGCCCCCTCTTCCCTCTCTGACGTTCCAGCCGAGTGAGGAGATGCTCTCAGGAGATGGGGGCAGGTGGGCTCAGCCTCCCCAGGTGTCAGGAAACCTGGGGGCAGCCCTCATCCTTTTCACCTTCCCTCACCTACAGGCACCGCCCATATGGCACGTGTCCCCAGTCTGACCTGGGAAAGCGGCCTCTTGTGTTAACTACTCTTCCTGGACAGTTGCAGGGCATCTGGGCATCTTTGCATATTCACCAGCTTTGGACTTCTCTGTAAATTGCCTTTTCATGTCATTAAATGATCTGTTCAGTGATTGGCAGCTTTAGCTCATTTTTATTAGGCACGCCTTAGTTTCTGTTGTTGCTCCTTCATTTCCCTCTGCCCCCAGATAAGAGATCAGGTATGGGCCCTGCTCCTTGACGTCACCTTCTCCCCAGGTCCCCAGAGCCCAGCGAGTTCAAGCTCTAGGAAGACCAGCCAAGGTGCTGCCCTGCTTCGCCTGTGAGTCATCAGCTTGTGCAGACATCCCATGCAGACAGACCAACCCTGTTAGATCCTCACCAGGTCCTTGCATCACTCTCTCTGCTTGGGACCTACGCTGGGCCCTTTTCCACATCACCTTTCCCCATCTTCTTCCTGACCCTGGTCTTCCCTCCTGCTCTTTCTATTTTGTTTCTCTTGTGTAGTTCAGGGTATCTGCTGCCTCCTTCACCAGAAGCCAGTGGGGGTTGAGAGAGAACATGGTTGCTTGGGAGCCCAGAGGCCCCAATCTCGGCCACCTCGCACGTGGCGTCGGTCTCCCTCTGAAAACAAGCGCTTTCCCCTTTAGGCATCACTAAGTCACACATAGACCATGACCAGGTGAAGACCCCAGTGTACACCATTTACCAGAGCTTTCTTGGCAAAACACTTAGCAGGTAGCAGTCATGCCATCCATCCAGCAAATAATGAAAGGCCCCCTACTGCGTGCCAGGCATGGGTTTAGATGTGGGTCCATCAGGGACAGAACGCCTCCAATGGAGCCAGAAAGCAAATGGCAGTTAGACACCAAGCGTGTTGGTGTGGTGAATACAGTCAAGAAAGAAAAACGGACTGGAGGCTGGGAGTGTCAGGGCAGAGCAGTTGCTATTTCAAATAGAGTGTTTGGGAAGGAGGTGCAATGAGAAGGAGGCCCTTGAACAAGAACTTGGAAGAGAGACGGAGAGCCCTGTGACTGCTGGAGGAAGCGTTCTGGGAGGGTCTGCAGGAATGGACCACTGGAAACAGAAATGACACCCTCAAGAGCCAAATGGGGCAACTCTGCCCTTCCGGTGCCTTCAGCACGGGGGAAGGGTGGTTCTGACAGCGAAGAAGTGGTCGTCCTGCCCTTTCTGGGCACCTTGGGTTCTGGATAATGAGCGTCACCCATCTTACAAGGTTCTGAGGCGGGATGCTCGAGGGGCCCACTAACCAGGGTTCTGGCTTCTGCACTGAATGTGCACAGATTTCTGTGTCTGAAACGCCTGTGTGTGGGATGTCTAGGGTCTAGGATCACTCACTGCCTTTTTTTTTAACTTTTTAATTTTGTATCAGGGTATAGCCAATTAGCAAAGCTGTGGTAGCTTCAGGTGCACAGCAGATGGGCTTAGCCATACATAGACATGTAGCCGTTCTCCCCCAAACTCCCCTCCCATCCAGGCTGCCACATAACATTGAGAGAGTTCATGTGCTGTACAGTAGATCCTTGTAGCTATCCATTTTAAATATAGCAGTGTGTGCATGTTGATCCCAAACTCCCTAACTGTCCCTTCCCCCTGGCGACCAGAAGTTCTAAGTCTGTCACTCACTCCTTCATTCAGTATGTTTTGAGGGCCTGCTGTTCATACACGCACAACTAGGTGTTAAGGCTGCAGTGATGAGCAGACCCAGCCCGATTCTGTAGTCCTAGACCCGCAGTCACCACTATCTCATAGATAACGTGCAGCCACCCTTGGAGGTGAGGGTTGTGTGGGCTGAGAACTCAGGGGGCCAGCCCTGGACCATCTGCAGGGCACTGGTTCCCAGCCCACCCCCCACCCCCGTTGAGACCCCTGTGGGTCTTAAAAGATGCTGCTGCCTGAGGCCACCTCAGAGATCTGATGTAATGGGCCCGGGGGCAGCTTCAGGGGACTCTGGTGAGCATTGGAGGCTGAAGGCCATGGGGAGGAGGGCTCCACGTCAATGTGCTGAAGGAAGTCTTGTGAAGCTGGGGAAACAGGAGCCAAAGGAATGAGGTGGCTGGGAGGTTGGTGGGGATGGGCTGTGCGTGTAAGAGCTTGGTCCCTGCTGGGAGCCTGGGGTTCGGGGACACGTCACAACTTTATGGGAGGGGAGCCAATGTGGAGGCTGTGCAGAAGACCTGACCAGGTGATGGAAGAGAGGGAAGAAGGCGGACAGAGCAGGCAGGGCCCAGCAGGCCTCCTGCTTCCATGTTCCCTCTCCTCCCATTCCCTTCCCAGGACATTCAGAAACATCCCCCTCTTGCTGAATTCTTCTCAGAAGGCCAAGGATCCTTCATTCCCAGTCCCTCTCTATCCCGGCTCTGCATTAGCAAGCTCCAGGGGTTGTCTCTATTTTACAGATGAAGAGACTGAGGTTTGGAGGCCAGGAGTCAGGGAGGCTTTCCAGCGAGTATGAAGGTGGGAACTCGCACTCAGGTCTCTGATGGCCAGGCTGCCTCCTCCACCCCACAGCAGCGACAATCAAAACACCATGCTCATTGATACTGCTCACTGATACTGTATTTTATTGGCATCATCAACTCAACGGACGTGAGTTTGAGCAAACTCCAGGAGATAGTACATCAAAACCCTAATCCCTTAAAGAAACACCGAGATGGTGACTTAGTGTCCCTCTGCAAAATTGTGGCTCATGGAGCTGAAAGACCTGGACTTTGCTCCCCAGGAAAGTCTCCATCTGTCTGAGCCTCAGTTTCCTCATCTGTGAAATGGGTTTAAAAGCACTTATTCCTTCCTTCCTGCACTGCTGGCAGACTCCAGATTTAACAGAAGAGAGAGCATTTGGGAATCACAGGGGTCCTTGTTCATGTCAGCCCATGTTATCTTCCATGAGGCAGGGCAGTGTGTGAGGGGTGGTGAGAGGCACCCACATCTGGGGACCTCGCCCCTGACCAGGTGGACACCTACGGTTGAGAAGCAAACCTGCTCCTGAGTGTCGATGGCTGTGAGGCTGCAGGAGCCTGAGAGTAGAAGAGAGCATAAGGGAGCAGAGGTGCCCATGGCAGCTGGAGAAGGCTGGGAGGTCAAGTATCACCTTTGATTGATTAGGGTTTTTTTTTTTTAATGTTTATTTATTTATTTTTGGCTTCATCGGGTCTTAGTTGTGGCGCTTGAGATCTTTTGTTGCAGCGGATGGGTTCTAGATCACGTGGGCTTTGTAGTTGTGGCATGTGGGCTTAGTTACCCCGTGGCATTTGGGACCTTAGTCCCCCAGCCAGGGATCGAACCCACACCCTCTGCATTGAAAGGCAGATTCTTAACCAGTGGACCACCAGGGAAGTCCCTGACTGGTTAGATTTCTGAATGTTTGATAGACGTGTGATCATGGTGACAGTGAGAGGAAGAAACTGGAAATTGAGGATGCTAGCCTGTTGTCCCCACAGCTGCCATTTGTCCTGCTCTATTCCCCTGGAGACATTGCCCCAGAGAAGGGACAGGGTGGGGTACCTGCCACGTGCCAGGATTGTCCCTTATTCTTTGGCTGGACAAGGTTCTGCAGGTTATCCATGTTTCCAGGCAACCTGGCAGCTGACTGTCCCTTCCCAGCACTGGGTTAGCTGGCCGAGGGGTCTTGTCACCCTGGCGTGCCCTCCACGGACCACCTCATGGGCCTTTTAGTCTATCTGGGGCACAGACTTGCTGCTGAGCATGGGGTCTCTGTTTTCTGCCTTAACTCTTGCTCAGTCCGGATCGCACAGTGCAGGGGAGGAGTTGAAGCAGGGGCAGCCCTGAGCCACGGCTGCGAGCTAGGTCCTCAGAGGGGGTCCGGTTTGTGGAGGGGCAGAAGTCTTCCCCTGACAACTTCTGTGTTGGGCTGTTTATACGTTCTTTTATTCTGGGAGAGCTTCCCAGGTGTCTCAGTGGTAAAGAATCAGCCTGCCAATGCAGGAGACACAGGAGGCTCCAGTTTGATCCCTGGGTCGGGAAGCGCCCCTGGAGGAGGACATGGCAACCCACTCCAGTATTCTTGCCTGGGAAAATCCCATGGACAGATGAGCCTGGTGGGCTACAGTCCATGGGGTCACACAGAGTTGGACATGACTGAGAGACTGAGTACGCATTCTCGACAGGCCGTGGTGCTTTTAGTATCTGAGCAGATGGATGGTTGTGGGGGCATCCTGTGCATTTTAGGATGTTTAGTTTAGCATCCCTGGCCCCGCCTACCAGATGCTGGGTGTCAGTATCCCTGCCCTCAGATGTGACGACCCCAAATATCTCCAGACATTGCCAAATCTGTGCCCTGGCTGAGAACCTCTAATCGAAACCTTGATGTTTCACCTTTGAGATGGATCTCATTCCTAGCTCAGCCCTGTCCAACAGAGCGGGCCGCAGCCAACACCTGGAAGAGAGCAGCACACCCACCTCACTTCCATTCTTCTACCCAGAGAGGCAGACTTGGGACCCAGAACAAGTTACTTGACCACTCTGTGCCTCCGTTTACCCGTCTGTAAATAAGAGTTAATAGAGTATCCCCCATGTATGAAGAGTAAGACACTTGATATACGTAACATAGCACAATTCTGGGCACCATATGTGTCGTTCTTGTTTTGGCTGCGCTGAGTCTTCATTGCTGCACACAGGCTTTCTTTTGCAGCAGATGGGGGGTTACTCTTTGTTGAGGCGTGCAGGCTTCTCTTTGCAGTGGCT
Source organism: Bos indicus (assembly GCF_029378745.1). NCBI lineage: Eukaryota > Metazoa > Chordata > Mammalia > Artiodactyla > Bovidae > Bos > Bos indicus. The sequence continues at coordinate 54,613,497 of NC_091775.1, read as the reverse complement.
TCCCTTGTGGAGCACAGGCTCTAGGCCCGTGGGCTCAGTAGCTGTGGCTCACGGGTTTAGTTGCCTTGTGGCCTGTGGGATCTTCCCGAACCAGGGGTCAAACCCATGTCCCCTGCATTGGCAAGTGGATTCTTGACCACTGGACTATCAGGGGAGTCCTTGTGTAGCTCTTATTCAACAAATATTTGTTTTTGTGACGCTAAACTGAGGATGCAGCAGTGAACAAGGCAAGGGCCCCGACCTTGAGACTGCATAGCTCCTGAGGGAATTGACACATGATTCTGTGACTGTGACTCAGTATAACAAGTGCTGTGATGAAGAAATAGCAGGGGCAGTGGGAACCCACAAGAGGGACATCTCATCCAAGAATTAGAGAAGGAAGGCTTCCTGGGGGAGGTGGTATTCCAGCTAGGATTTGGAAGATGAGTGTGAGTTAGGTGGATGAAGGAAGGGGAGGAATGATGGTCTTGGTTACCTTTTTTTTTTTTTAAATAGAGTATTCGGGTTTTTATTTTTATTATTATTAGTTTTTTTGGCCACGCCACACAGCATGAAGAATCTTAGTTTCCCAGCCAGGGATTGAACCTGTGCCCCCTGCAGTGGAAGCACAGAGTCTTACCTACTGGGCCACCAAGGAAGTCTCTGCATTAGCTACTTAAAAAATAATAATAATGCTTTCCTGAGAAAGAAATCCTATTTGAAGGGCTGTAGTAGCAAATAGGACCAAACGGTGTCAAGGGATTCTGGTTTACACCCTCTCTGAGACCCCTGACACAAACATTCTTGGCACAGTGAGACTGGGATGGCTGCCAGGTGCAGAGTTAATGGCCTGGAGGGGACCCAGCCCTCCCTCCTCTCCTTTCTGCAGGCGATGGTTGTAACTTGGTACCAAAACATACCCAGATGCTTTTTTGTGGGGAGAGCGATGCCCATGAAAGGAGGTGGGGAAGCGGTCAAGCTGCCGTCTGCATGGCAAGTGTCCATTCCTGGCTCACCTGCCCATCCAGCTGCCATCTGCATGGCAAGTGTCCTTTCCTGGCTCACCTGCCCATCCAGCTGCCATCTGCATGGCAAGTGTCCTTTCCTGGCTCACCTGCCCATCCAGCTGCCATCTGCATGGCAAGTGTCCTTTCCTGGCTCACCTGCCCATCCAGCTGCCGTCTGCATGGCAAGTGTCCTTTCCTGGCTCACCTGCCCATCCAGTGGGGTCCCCAGGGTGGGCCTTCCCTGTGCAATATCTCAGAACCTGGCAGTTAGATGCTTCTCCCGGTCCGTGCCTCCCAGCAGAGGGAAGCGGGTAGATGGAGCACGGTGGTTGTTAAAACTCACCTCCCATTGGCCTGAAGGTGCCCGGAGAGGGCATCAGCACAAGGCCCTCCAGGTGCTGCCTGGGACACCCACTGGGCTGGGCCCCTGGTGACGCTGTGTGTTATTCCTCTCCCACACAGCTACAGTCTCCGCCTGGCATCCCGATGTCCTCCGCCAGCTGCCCCGTACATCACCAGACAGTGTAGGAATGTCAAGGCCACAGCTGCAGCCCAGCTCCAGGGATCCCTCTTCAAAGAGTAGGTGCTTCGCCTGCTCCCTGACAGGTACTCAGAGGGTGGGGCAGCCTCCCAGGGCTCTAGGGGCTGGCGGCGGGGCTTGGGGTGGGCTGGGCAGGAGAGAGGGGGATGGGCATGATAACTCCTGGAGCACCGTGCTATGTGTTCAGTGGGGCAGGAGGCCTTCCTGCTGGGACTGGGTGAGAGTGTGGACCCTGGACCACTTGGTTCAATCCCAGTTCTGTCACTTATGGGCTGCGGGACCTCAGCACGCTACTCTCTCTCTCTCTGAGCCTCAGTTTCCACATCTATAAAATGGGGGTGACAGTAGTACCTATTTCATAGGATTGTGAGAATTGCAAGTGTCAGATGTATGAAAGCACTTAGAACCTTGCCTGGCACAGAGTAAACACCAGGTAAGTCTAAGTATTACTGATCGCATTCAACACTTGAAACCTTCAGTGGCTTTCAGCCCGGAAAAGGCTATTCCATCAGGTATTTGAAAGTGGAAGTAATATTAATTCATAAAATATAAAACTGAGATTTATGTTGAACCAGAAGCCTCTGTCTAGATTTTCTGATGATGAAACCTGAATTTATTCATGGAAGCTGGACTTTTCCTCTTGAGGGGCTGGGCTTTGCTACTGACCTCGAGCTGGCTTGGGTTTCTCTGCTGGTGACATGGCATGTCTTCTTTCATTGTGTCCCAAGACCAGCATTTCAAGTACAACTGGGGTGACTGTGCTGTCGCTTCAGTCATGTATGACTCTTTGCGACCCTATGGACCTCACCCCTGCCAGGCTTCTCTGTCCATGGGATTTTTCCAGGCAAGAATATTGGAGTGCATTGCCATGCCCTCCTCCAGGGGATCTTACTGACCCAAGGATCAAACCCATGTCTCATAAGTCTCCTGCATTAGCAAGCGGGTTCTTTACCACTAGCGCCACCCAGGAAGCCCAAATGATTGGGGCACTGGTTAAAAATACAGACCCCAGGATACCACTCCAAGTCACTAAATGAGCACTCTGGTGAGCAGGGCCTGGGAATTTGCATTAGCAGGTGGTCCTGAAGTTCTGGGACCCACTCAGGTTCGGGGATGCCTGCCTAATGTGGCCAAGGTTGTTTGGAATAAGAATGCAGTTGTTTAAGGCAAGAGGGGCTGAATTTTGAAGCTCTGGGGTCTTCTGTGCTGAGCCTTCCTCCCTCCCGCCTCTCCTCTCCCCAGGCTCGCTCCCTTTTCCCTCCCTCAGCAGGTGGAGTTTCTGGCCTTATTTCTCTGGGAGTTCATTCAGGAGGGGACCGGATGTAAAACCCACTTCCCCATGAGAGCCTGTCTGTGGAGCTGACACTGAGCCTGCCTCTTGGGACCCAGCTCCCGAGATGGGAGTTGAGTTGAGTCAGGAGTGCAGTGGAGCAACGGTGCGATGGATGCTGCTCAGGACTGGGTGGCCCAGGACACCATCCCCGCACCCGTTTTACAGAGGGAAGAATGGGGGCCCCGGAGGAGGGGTTTGGCTAGAGTGTTCTGGAGAACAGGCAGGCAGTGCGGGCTGAGCAGTTCCCTACTCTGGTCCCAGACGTGTCCTGGGATCACCCCTGTGGCAGCTATGTGGACTTTCATGCTGATGGGCTGGCTGGATGTGGCTTTCAGCCCAGAGAAGGTGTTCTTTGCAGCCTGAGGGAGGGTCAGGTGTGGCTGGAGTGATTTCTGCACAGACTGGGGCGTTTCTGTCGGCTACTACATCTCAGCCGTAAGCGGGCCTTGCAGGTTCAGGCCCTCCCCTGGGGTCCGTGTGCACCCCTAGACAGGTGTGTTCTTTTCCACTTAGTTTCAAATGAGTGCAGCTTCCCAAGCTGGGTGCTTGGATGCCTAGAAGCCCAATTTTATTTGCCTCTGCAGCTCACAGCTTCTTCTGTTTACTCACCAACAGTGAATGCTCAGAACTCAACAGTTTAATTTCAAAGGGACTGAAATTTGCTCCTTAAAATCTTATTTAATTTTTTCCCTAATTTTAGAATTTTTATGTTTTAAACTTTTAAATCAGTATGTCAGGAAGATTCCCTGGAGAAGGAAGTGATAACCCTCTCCATTATTCTTACCTGGGAAATCCCACGGACTGAGGAGCCTGGTGGGCTACAGTGCATGGGGTCGCAAAGTCAGACATGACTTAGCAACTAAACAGCAACAATAATAAGTATGTATAACTTATTATTTAAAAATTTTTATTTTTAATTGAAGGATAATTGCTTTACAATATTGCCTTGATTTCTGCCATATATCAGCATGAATCCATCCTAGGCACACATATGTCCCCTCCTTCTTAAACCTCCCTTCCACCTCCCACCCCTTCCCACCCCTTTAGGTTGTTAAGAGTCCTGGTTTGGGTTCCCTGAATCATACAGCAAATTCCCATTGGCTATCCATTCTACACATGGTGTGTATATGTTTCCATGCTACTCTCTCTATTTGTACCACCCTCTCCTTCCTCTCTCCCTCCTGTGTCTATAAGTCAGTTCTCTGTCTGCATCTCCATTGCTGCCCTGAAAATAGGTTCATCAGGACCATCTTTCTAGATTCCATACATATGTGTTAATATACAATATTTGTTTTTCTCTTTCTGACTTACTTCACTCTGTTTAATAGGCTCTAGGTTCATCCACCTTATTAGAACTGACTTGAAAGTGTTCCTTTTTAAGACTGAGTAATATTCCATTGTATGTGTATACCACAACTTCTTTATCCATTCACCTGTTGATGGACATCTAGGTTGCTTCCATGTCCTAACTATTATTGTTAATAGTGCTGCAGTGAACAAAGGGATCCTCTGGTATATACCTAGTAGTGGGGTTGCTGGGTTATGATAGCTTTATTCCTAGTTTTTTAAAGTTATCTCCATTCTGTCTTCCATAGCGGCTGTATCAGTTTACATTCCCACGGTTCCCTTTTCTCTATACCTTCTCCAACACTGTTGTTTGTGGATTTTCTGATGATGGCCACTCTGACCTGTGTGAGGTGATATCTCATTGTAGTTTTGATTTGCATTTCTCTAATAATGAGAGGTGTTGAGCTTCTTTTCATGTGTTTATTAGCCATCTGTATGTCTTCTTTGGAGAAATGCCTGTTTAGGTCTTTGCCCACTTAAAAATGACTTAAAAAAAAATCTTACTGATACTATTTGTCTTAGTTTGCTTGGGCTACCACAGAAAAATACCACAGACTGGGGGGCTTAAGCAATAGACATTTACTTCTCACATTTCTGGGGGCTGGAAGGCCAAGATAGAGGTATCAGAATCATCAGGTCTAATGAGACCTCTCTTCCTGGCCTGCAGATGCTACTTTCTGGCTGTGTTCTCACATCGCAGAGGGAAGAAGCCCTGGCATCTTTTCTTACAAGGGCACTAATCCCATCATGAAGGCCCCACCCTCATGACCTCATCTAAACCTAATCACCTCCCAGAGGCCCCACCTCCAATTGCCATCACATTGAGAGTTAGAGTACGATCGTGGGCAGGTGGTGGATATTGGAGTTGGGGCACAATTCAGTCCATAGCACTATTTAACACAGTTCCAGAATGATGTTTTGAGATGCCATGGCAAAGGATTTTAGCACAGGAAGGGATGTGTAGGCCAGCACCCTCTATTTATGGAGAGGGGAAGCTGAGACAGAGGGGGTCAGTCTTCTGATGCCTAGATGGACCATGGACTTTGTGGTCTGTGGCCAGTGTACATGCACTGGACTTTGTCCTGAGGAAAATGATAATGTCCTCAGAGCACCCAGGACTGCTGTTCATCCTCCTGCCCTCGCCCAGGTAGAGGCTCTGTGATCAGCCTACTGGACAGCCTGACCCAAGTGAGGGACCAGCACAGAGCAGCCTGGCTTTTCTCCAGCACCTGCCTTCCACTGCCGCCTCCTCCGTGTTCTCATGATGTCTCAGGCAGAGCCCAACGCTTTCACTTTCAGGTGTAACAAAGTGCCACATTGCCTAGCCCAGCGTGAAGCTCCCACTGTACATCCTGTTTCACCTCTGTCTCTTTCCAGTCCTAGGCACCAGCCAGACTTGTGCCCAGGGGTCTAGGAGGGGCTGCCCAGGGTAGGGACTAGGAGCAGCTGTCTGGGACAGGGACTGGCACCTCTCACTTGTCTGGTCAACATATGATGCTCCTCCTGGCTGTCACTGCTCCTTAGCTAAGACTGCTGGCCTTGGGGCAGGTTTCCTGATGCTGGCCCTCCCATGGGGTCCTGGGAATGGATGGTGGAGGGTCTCCGTGAGAGGTGAACTTCCCTCTGGCACAGCTTTGGCCAGCTGTCCTTCAGCTCCAGTCCCAGGGGTCCAGTCTGCTGCTGTGGTCTCCTCCCTGGAGGGCTGCCTTTCAGGTCGGGGGCTGGCAAGATGGCTTCTTGTATGGATCCCACTTGACAACCCACAGGAAACTCACATAAATGAGCCACACCTGGCCAGGGGGAATACAGGCTGCTGCATGCTGGCCTGCCTTCCTTCCTCCTGCTGCTCCTGCTCAGATGGGCAGGGCGCATGCTGGCCTCCACCTGGAAGGAGGCTCCCTCTCTCTAAGGCACCTAGCGCCACCAGGAGCAGCTCTCTCTCCAGCCCTGTCAAAGGGTCTGTGGCTGCGGGGAGTAGAAATTGACATAGGAGCACACTTCATGGAGTTGAATCACCATTCCAATAATCCTGGCAGGTACTTCACTTCTTGTTTCAATTTGCCCATCTGTAAATTGGGTTAACAAAATTCCACACTACACCCCTATATATAAGGGACTCGAGCATCTGTGGATTTTGGTATCCTTGGGGGTTCTGAGGGCTTCCCAGGTGGCTCAGTGGTAAAGAACCCACCTGCCAATGCAGGAGATGCAGGAGACATGGGTTCGATCCCTGGGTTGGGAAGATCCCCTGGAGGAGGGAATGCCAATCAATTCCAGTATTCTTGCCTGGAGAATCCCATGGACAGAGGAGCCTGGTGGGCTACAGTCCATAGGGTCTCAAAGAGTTGGACATGACTAAACATGCCACACATCAACAGGGGTGCTGAAGCCAATCCCCTGTGGATAGCAAGGGATGAGCATACCCCTCTCACGGTTATATTGTCAGGACTGCAAAGTTAGCACATGGAAAGCACTTAGTATGCCTGGTATGTAGTAAGTCTTCCTACAAATCAGAGATATAATTATTATTCTTTTCACTGAATTATTGTATTATTATCAGTAGTAGTAATAGCAATAGTAGATAGTACCTGTAGTGGTAATAGTAAATGATGACCAGTTCCACTGGATGAGAGACCTGAGCCCCTGAACTTGGCCGAGCCCAACCCTAGGCTTATAGTCAACCCTGGGCAATAAATGTCATTGAACAGTCACTCATGGGCCTGGCTTTCTGTGCCAAGTACCGTAACCAGGGTTTTCTTGGAGGCAGGATGAGGGGTAAGCCACTCCCTCTGGACACAGGGCACACATAGGCTCGGGACAGGGCTTGACCCTGTCTCTGTTCATCAGACTGACCTTGTAAAGGTTCCTTCTCCTCTCTGAGCCTGTCTCTTCATTGAAACGGGGATCTGTGTCACCTGCCACCAAGGTTGTTTAGTGTGTTAGCATGAATGAAGTGACAGCGCAGTTACTTTGGAAAACTGTCTGGCAGTATCTGCGGATGCTGTACCTATGCCTTCCCAGGGCCTGGCGGTTATGTTGCTAGGGGTACACTCAGCAGAAGTGTATACACATGTGTACCACATGTTCATATGTTATATACGCACACCCTACTGCCCAGCATGTCCTCTTGGCATAAATACATACACATGTGCACCATACATGCCTTTTAGACACATGTAAGAATGTTCTAGCGACATTACTCATGATGGCCCCAGACTAGAAACCACCCATCTGTGCATGGGCAGTGGACTAGGCAGATGAAAGTGGCCTGACCTTGTACCAGAATCCATAGCATAGACTGAAAGAACCAGGGCCACGTGCTCAATGAGCGTGTGCATCCTCAGGTGGGTGCCTCTCCAAAACATGCAGAAGCCAGACCCAAAAGGCACGTGTGCCAATTGAGTCCATTTATTTAAGTCAAAAAATGGGTTATGGCTTCCCTGGTGGCCCAGTGGTTAAGAATCCAAGTGCCGATTCAGGGGAAATGGGTTTGATCCCTGGTCCCAGAAGATTCCACAGGCTGCGGGTCATCTAAGCCCAGGCTCCTTAATAAGAGAAGCCACCGTGATGAGAAGCCTGCTCACTGCAGCTAGAGAGCAGCCCCCACTCCCTGCAACTAGAGAGCCTGCTTGCAGCACTGAAGACTCAAAAATAAGTAAATAAATAAAGAAATAAAAAATAGCCCAAAACAAGTAAATAAATAAATAAAAACAGGTGAAAGCAATCTATGGTAATTAGGTCAGGAGAGTGGTTATTCTAGGAGGTGAGGGTGGGCGGGTGTCCTCAAGAGGTGCCTGGGTGGGGCTGATGGGAGTTCGGTCATGTTCTGTTTCTCCATCTGGGTGCTGGTCACACAGGTGTGTTCACTAACAGTTCATCAAGCCGTGCTCTTTCTGTACAGGTGGTATACGTCCGAAAATAATTTAACTAGAAAAATTCAGTAGAGGGACCATGCTCAAAGAGGTAGGCTCTAGAATATGTAGCCGTCATTGTTATTTTTCTTCTCTTTTTCTCCTCAGCACCTGAAGTGACCTGGAGTCAGTGAAGCCAAAGGGACTGGCCTTCTGCCCTGCAGGAAGTACCGACCTATTCCAGATCCATGAGCCTGCGAGAGAGGAGTGCGTGTGTATATGTGTGTGAGCGTATGCGTGTGCCTGTGGTCTTCAGACGAGGGTCCTGAACCCCAGGGAGGCTGGAAAGTAGCTGACTCGGCACCGAGGATGACACTTGGGTGCTGTCCCGGGCCGTGACCTGCAGCTCAGCCTTCCTGTTGGGAGGGTCCCCTCCTACTATGCAATTTTTCAAGAGCTCCTTGATCCTGCTTTTTGCTTCTCCGGTTGTCTTTTGCCACGGCGGGGATTTGGGTCTGGCCCCGGGGGTCAGCTCCAGCCCTGTCCAAGCAAGGCCTTCAGGAGGAGGCCAAGTTCCCTTTCTGGCCAGCTCCGCTCCCGCCCCCTCCTCCACGGCCCCCCTCATCTCCCCCCACCCCTGCCCTCCCTCACCCCTAATGTCTCTGGGAATCTGTAGCCTGTAGACACTTCGGAGCCTCGCTGATCATCCCCCTTGGCCCTTGCACTTGGAAGACTTTTCTCTCTGCCTGAGCGAGCAATCTGAGCTGCTGGCTCTTGAGTTGTTTCCAGATTTGCCATTCTCATCCGTCAGGCCCTGGGCGTCCGGGAAAAAGTCCTGGTCTCCATTTATAGATCAGACTCCTCCTGTGGGAGAGGCAGAGGACAGGAAGGGATCTGGTCAGGGCAGGGGGTGAGCTCCTCGTGTACTTCTTTGCCTCACTTGGTGGGACCATCAACACCTTTAGTGTCTGAGCTTCTCAAATTGGCTGAAAAGGGAAACAAACAAACAGAAACTGGGAAATGAAAAATAAGTTGGACGATTAAAAAGCCTGGGGGTTGGGGGGCTGGGGAGGGGGGAAGAGATTTCCGGAGACCGTCCATCGCCTGCCAGGGAACAATGGAGCTGGCTTCGTCTCTGATGGAGCAGTCCATGTCTCGGAGAAACGGGTGAGCTGAGCTAGGAGTTTGGACCCAGTTCAGTGAGGGTCTTGGGTTTTGTGCCTTTGGGGCAGACCCCAGACAAGGATGTCTGAGACCACTTTGGCGCTGTCTTCTCAGCCCCATTTTTGATGGTGATGCGCCAGACCCAAAGTGGAAAGAGGGGACCCTTTAGAGTATGTAGGAATGGTCATGCAAAAAAAAAAAAAAAGGGACTTTTTTCAGGGCTATTATGGTTGATCTTGCAACTCTGTAAATATGTATGTAGACACTTTTAAAAGCACGTATTTATGTCCCTGACTGTAAATGCCCCATTTTTAAAGTTTTATAACTTGTGTTATTTAATGAATCCGTCGACTGGCTGCAGCATGGGGTCTGATAACGGTCCAGGAGGAAAGTTTTGTGAGAGCCTCACGTGGGCAGAAAAGTGCTGATCGTTGGCTTGTTCCCATCCTTTTTCCCACCCACCCAGCTACAGACCGTGATTTGTTTTAAATTCTCACAAACTGGAATCCTTTAGCCCGCTCCTAAAATTAACCCTCATGAGCATGAAAATCTGTGGCCGTTTTTTATCCTAACGATACAATTTTGTCCCCTCCATGTTGACACTCGTGAACTGTACCCCAGCCTCTCAGTTCTTGAGGGTTTGTTTTTCCTTTCAGCAGTGAGGAAGGCCCACAAACCCAAAGCTTGGAAAGTTGCCTTCAGCCAGTGGAAAATTCTGGAAAATGTGGTGGGAGGGCTGGGGGGCACTCATTTTTTTTTGCATGTGCAAACGTGCTGGTCATCCTCCGACCCTCAGACTATCAGGAGAACTTTCACGAATGTTCCAATCATGAAAATGGGGGTGGGTGGGTTGGTCTTTTTGTTTTTTAAAAAGCGGTGTTTCCTGGTCAGTGATGGTCTTCGAGCGTGGGTTTGGATTGCAGAAGAGGACATGTGAAGAAAATTAACAATGAAAGTTAATTTATCTGCCATGTGAAGAAAATTAACAATAAAAGTGTGAGGCGAGATTGTGAGGAACAGGTGTGGGCGTGATCATTTTGGTTCTGGTACTTGGAGTTCTCTGTGGCTGAGGGGTGGGAGTGGCTGGGGGTCCTCGAAGGTTCCATTCTAGCCATTAGAGAAACCTAAGGCTTCCAGGAAGCTCCCCGTGGAAATACCCCGGCTGGTGAGGAAGCTCACTCTACATTCATGGCCCTCTCCCACCTGCCAGCCAGTGAGTTGATAAGCCATGTGGCTGAGACTAGAAAGGCCTCCTGTGATTGCAGACATATTCTTTTCTTTAAGCAGCCTCATTGAGCTCAGATTCACATACCATGCAATGTATCCATTTATGTGTATACATCATTTTTAGTATATCCACAGAGTTGTGCAGCCATCGCCATCATCAGTTTTAGAACATTTTCTATCACCCCCCAAAAGAAACCCCACACCCAATAGCAGTCACTTTCTTATTTCTTATTTCCAAGCCCTTAGCCCCAGGCAACCACAAATGTGCGTTCTCTCCCTGCAGATTTACCTATTCTGGATATTTCATGTAAATAGAATCATACGAAAAGTGGTCTTTGTGACCAGCTTCTTTCACTTTGCTTATTCTCAACGTTCATCCAGGTTGTGGCATGTCTTGAGACTTCATTCCTTTCTATGGCCAAATACCCCATTATATGGATATGCCACATTTTATTTATCCATTCTTTGGTTGATAGATTTTTGTGTCGTTTCCACTTTGGGGATATTAAGAAGAATGCTGCTATGAACATTTCTAAAAAGGTTTTTGTGTGGATTATTTTTTAAAAGTATATTGCTGGGAAGGAATTGGTGGGTCATATGGTAAATCTATACTTAACATTTTGAGGAACTGCCAAACTTCTCCAAAGTGGCGGCATTATTTTACATTCCCACCAGCAGTATCAGAATTCCAATTTCTCCACGGTATCCCTAGTCATTGTCTTTTTAACTTTTGCCATCTTCGTGGGTGTCAATACAAATGAATTCTTTTGAAGAGCTAACCATCCTAGCAGAGTTGAACAGGGCCTGGAGGGGAATTCTGATGGAAGGTGAGAGATCAGCACCTTGGGTTTGGTGCTTATTTTGGGTTTGGGGTGGGTAAATGGTAGGAGGTCAGCCCCCATATGGAGGCCCATGCCCTGATACTGCAGAGGAGTAGGAGGAAGAGCCTCGATTTCTGTCTTTTCACTTAAACTCTTTCTCTAAAAAGATGTGAAATTAGAATTTTCTAGAGAAACAGAACCAATGGTGTGTGGGTGGGTGGGTGTGTGTGTGTGTGTGTGTGTATATATATATATATATAAAATTAACTATGGGAATTGGCTCAGAAGATCAGTCACTCGGTGGTGTCCAACTCTTTGCGACCCCATGGACTGCAGCACGCCAGACCTCCCTGTCCATCACCAACTCTCAGAGCTTGCTCAAATTCATGTCCATCGAGTCAGTGATGCCATCCAACCATCTCATCCTCTGTCATCCCCTTCCCCTGCCTTCAATCTTTCCCAGCATCAGGGCCTTTTCCAATGAGTCAGTTCTTTGCATCAGGTAGCCAAAGTATTAGGCTGAGAAATCCTGTGATCTACCCCCTGCAAGCAGGAGACCCGGGACAGCTGCTGGTGTGATTTATTCTCAGTCCCAAAGCCTGAGAACCTGGAGAGCTGATGGTGTGACTCCCAGTTCAAGCAGTGAGTCAGGACAAAAGGGTGAATGTCTCCTTCCTTGGCCTTTTGTCCTATTCAGACCCTCAGTGGATTGATTGTATGAGCCCACTTACACCAGGGAGGGTGACCTACTTTACTGAGTTCTTACAGAGTCCAGGGATTCAAGTGCTAATCTCACCCACAAACACCCTCACAGACACACCCAGAAACAATGGTTCATCCAGGCACCCCACTGCTTGCTCAAGTTGACACAAAGTAACCCTCACACATGACTTTTCATTCTCTGAAAGAAACTTATCTAGAAAGCAAACACAGTGGCACCTCCCAGTGAGGTGAAATCTATGCACACAGGCTTCTCCACCTTGGCTGACCCCTGGGCTGGACCAGCAGAGAGAAATTTCCCACAGGCCTGGCTAAGGGAGGACTCACAGCAGTCATGGGTGAGGGGGCGGGGGAGTAGATGCAGAGAAAGGAGGCAATTTCGATATGAAAGGGCCTGGTGCCGAGCTCAGCCTTGGGTGCTTTGGCGCATAGAGGTGGGACTCCTCATCCAACCTGGGGCATTAAGGAGGGCTTCCTGGAGGAGGACTCTTGCAGACCTTGACTGTTCTCCTTACCTAATCTTTACATCGGGCCTTAGAAAGATTCATGGTTTCTTAGTAATTGCAAATAGCCTTGCAATAAGGAATAACAACAGAATTCATTAATGGACTACTTTTCAGCTCCATCACATACCCTCACACACATAGTTCCTCTCATTCTAGTGAACCTTGACATGGATGGGGCAGGTCTAGGGTCTCTTGTACCAAATGGCACCCTGAAAGCAGGCAACTCAGTTCATACCTGTTCAATATCAGCTGGGATCTGAGCCAGCCTCCGACTCCCAGCACAGGGCTGTCACCCATGGGCACTATTCACTGTCACGTGCCAGACGTGCCCTGACTTCCCCTCTCCTGTCACTTACCCAGCTGCATGGTACCTCAATAGCCAGTTCATAGAGAAGACACAGAGGTTCACGATAGGCTATTTATCCACGGTCACACAGCTGGCAGGTGTAGGTCAGGAAATGGATGCAGGCCCTACCGACCCAACGTTCACTATTTCTCACTCTCCCCTTACTGCTCCTACCCACCACCCTTCCCCAAGACACCTGCAGGTGGAAACACGGCTATGGAGGTTGGTCCATAACACAGGAATCCCCCATTACACAGGAATCAACTGTGGAACTTTGCTCCAACCCAGACATGTGGTCATAGGATGTGAGGGTTTAGAAGCACAGGCTCAGAGGTCCCCAGGCTGGGTTAAATCTCAGCTCCAGTCCTTACTGGCCGTGTGGCCTTGGGTTAGTCACTGACTTCAGTTTTGTCCCTTGTTTGCTGTACGAGGGACTGACCACTGTACCCACCTTCCTGTGTCCTAATGGGTATAAATCAGCTACGGCTGTGTCTCTTTAAGGTCAGTTAATGTACTAACCTCCGGGATCACCTGGCTGATAAACAAGAGGGTCTCAGCCTCCATCCCCCACATCCCCTGAATCAGAATGCTCAGATGGGTCTGGGCCTCCTGCATGGGCAGCAAGTTCTGCGTGTCCCACCAAGTTTAATGCCACAGAGGTCAAGGACTAGGGTCATAGCAGGAACTGAAAATAATCATTCAGCCTCAGCCAGACCGGGGACTCAGGGGCGCCACTGGGGCCTCAAATTCGCATCAACCAGCATCAATCTCTGATGATTTCCTGGAGCATCAGGCTATACCTGACGCTGCTGGGAGACGGAAGACCTGCTCCAGAAGTGGATTCCTTCTAGGAGCTTTGCAGATCGTGTTGGAACTGGCCGTCCACCTATGTCCGGTGAGAAACAACAGCAGAGCGTTGCTGGGGACAGAATCAGGAAACAGGGAATCGCGCGGCAGCCTTTGGCTGCGGCACGAGGGACGAGAACTATCTGGAATTCCCAGGATGGGTTAGACCCAGACGCTCCGGGATGGTGGGGGAGACTCTGGCGAGGGCTGGAGTCACCACTCCTGGAAGCGGGTCCACCCAGGTCTACGCGTCCGCGAGGTGGGAGCCGGCGACCGCGACCCAGAGCGCCCCCGAGGCTGTGATGCTGACAGCCGCCAGCAGAGGGGGCCCTCCACGCGCCGCGGCTCAGGGCCCGGAGAGCCAGGTGCTTCCAGTTACCGCTGATTAAGGTCAAAGGAGCCCCGAGGCCACAGAGCTGCGTGGCCGGGGGCTCAAGGAAAGTTTCTAAGCTCCCCGTTCCGAAGACAGAGGTTTGGCACCCTTACCTCAGTGTAAGGCGACAGCAGAGAAGCAGTGGTCTGGGGAGACGCCCAGCGCCCCCTGACCCGCTGGGCCCTGGGAGCAGAAGTCCACGAGGCCAGGGGTCTAGAAATTTCAGAATGCCCCAGCAGCCTTGCCTCCCCGCGGTTGGGCTGATAACGCTGACCCCCAGGAGCTGGAGACGGTGCCCTAGAAGGCGCCCTGGCCCCAGTGTGCCCCGATTTACGCCCTTGCTCGTGGGGATGGGGCAGGACGCGCCCAGCCAGGTGGGAAACCGACCCTGCAACCTGTTGTCAAAGGATTGGAGCGCGAATTAATTTTGTCTCTTGTCTTCCTGGTCTGCCCTCCTACTCCAGTGGCTGGTCAGATAACGGGCAGGTTTACTGTAGGGTGAGGCAGGGGACGTCACTCCAGGTCAGGTGCTCCCTGGTTATGGACTTCCATGCAGGGTCTTGGGGAGGGGCGCTGGTGAGCTGTGAGAGCACAAATCTCCTTAGATTTTACACCATAAACGCCTTACCTGACTCCTCCTAGCCCTGTTTTGGCAGCCTGTGATACTGTGTGTGTTCCCTGGGCTGTGCTTACCACTCTGAATTCCATCATGTCCCTCTAAAAACCCCCCAAGGATTTTTGAACACCTAGAATAAAACCCAACTCCTTTCTAGTTCAGAAACCCCTCTGGCCCCAGCCTCCCCCTGCACAAGGCTCTCCCTTTCCCTGCTATCTCTTCCAGCCATAGCAGTTTTCAGTTTGCTCCTGGCCTCTATAAGCTCTCCTCTGCCACAGGACCTTTGCACATACAAATCTTTCTGCCAGCATTGATTTTCCCTCCAGTAGCCATATGGCTCTCAGCCTAAATATCGTCCCTGCAGCTTCCTTCCCTGACTGCTCAGTCATTTGGTCTTTTTTCCACTGCCTGAGATGCTCTAGTTTCTCAGCTTCTCTAGAGTGTCAGCACTATGGGGGCAGTGGGACCTTACCTGTCTATCTCCTTGCTGACTATGATGTCCAACACCCAGTAAGCCCCTAGGATTCACTGAGGATCCATTGAGAGGTATTGCTGGGGTAAAGTGTCCTTAGAGGAGCCATTGATGAGCTGGGAATAGAAACCAGGTGTGTAAAAAGGCTGGTTTGCAGCCTCTAAGGTGGGTGGAACATTCTGCCTGATTCTGTACCATGGCCTGCTTCTGTGGGAAGAGGGGAAAATGAGGGGATTTTTCTCTTAAATACCATTGCTTCAGAGGTAGGGTTGCCAGATAAGGTCCAGCCTGTCCAGTTATGTTTGAATTTCAGATAAACAAGGAGTGACTTTTTAAAGTGTAACTACCCAAATATTGCAGGAGGCCTACTTCTACAAAACATTTTTTTGTTCTTGATCTGAAATGAAAATGTAGAACTGAGTGTTCTCTGTTCTTATTTGCTAAACCGGGCAAGCCTGTTCATCGGGCTGAGGCCCTCCATGATGCCCTTGCCTTCTGAGTCATCTGGCCGGGGGTTCCAGCTGGTCACCATACACTCGCCAGCCAGCCCTGGCCCTCAGCCCAGCCGCCGGGGCAGGGACTCCCCCCTGCCAGCTCTTAATTACAGCTTGAGCCTTGGACGCGAAGGTCACCAAATGTCAAGTGGGACCCTGAGGACTCTAAAGAGCGTATAAGTGGCTCTTGACGCCTGCCTGCTTCTTAGGGTTGTGGCTCTGACCTTTGCTTTACGTGTAAGTAAGTATTTTTTTAAACCACCTCGCCTTCTGATAGGAAGTATTCCTTGACAGAGGGGCAAGGGAATGGAGCAGTTTGGGCTTCAGCTGGCAGCATGTTACAAATGCCATCCTTCTTGGGCAGGGAAGGGCTTCTGCAGCTGCAGGCCCCCTGCCCCTCCCTGGGCAAAGCTGAGTGAGCCCGTCCATGCCAGCTGCTGTGTGGCCCATGTCTGCTGCATCTCACTTAAGTGCTGTTGTTAGGTGCTCCTGGCAGGGTTAAGGTGCAGAGAGATAGAAAGCAGGGGTGTGGCGCTCACAGATGCTCACATGGAAGCCCAGGAAAGGGCAGCCTGTACTGTGGGCCCTCCGTCCCTCTGGGACTTCTTAGGCCTGGGGTGTGCCCAGCTCCTAGTGAATGCTTAACCTGTGTGTGCTACCTTACACTGAGGCACAGTGTCAGTGCTTCTGTGATTCCTTAAACAAATATTATTTTTCTTTATTGTTTTGGCCACATCATACAGCATGCAGGATCTTAGTTTCCCAACCAGAGATCAAACCCTGCTCCCTGCAGTAGAAGCACAGTCTTAGCCATTGGACTGCCAGGGAAGTCCTGAATTTTTAATTAAAAAATTTTTTTTAATTTATTTCTATTTTTGGCTGTGCTGGGTCTTTGTTGCTGCAAGGGCTTTTTTAGTCCAGTTTCACTCAGTGGGGGCTGCCCTCTGGTTGCGGTGCACAGTCTTCTTACTGTGGTGGCTTCTCTCGTTGCAGAGGATGGGCTCTGGGGCATGTAGATTTCTGTAGTGGTGGCTCCCAGGCTCTAGAACACAGGCTCAGTAATTGTGGCGCATGGGCTTAGCTGCTCCATGGCACGTGGGATCTTCCCAGATTAGGGATTGAACCCATGTCTCCTGCATTGGTAGGTGGGTTCTTTACCACTGAGCCACGAGAAATTTTTTATTTCTTAACTAGAAATTATACTAGTAACTTGAGAAAAACTAGAGAAAATTCCAAGAAATCCTGTCACTGATGGGCTCTTTAGTACCTAATCCTTCAAGTTTTTATGTAAACGCATTAGCTAACCAGCTGTGCCACCAACCAGCTGTGTGACATTGATAAGTTATTGAACCTCTCTGTGCCTGTCTCTTCTGTACAGTGGAAATGACTGTAGTCCACAGAAGAGAGAGCTGAGTGTAGAGCTGGTGTGGGCCTCAGGGTGTACAGAGAACATTAATCTGAGGCTTTGCTGTATTAATCTCTCCAAGGCCTCCCCAAGGATGCATGGCTTGTTCCTTGCCAAGTTCACTGTAACCCATGCCTAAGTCCTGAAGTCCAGAAACTTTTACCTGTGCACGCTCCCACTATGGGCACATCAGTCGGGGTTATTTATGTTGTGGTAACAAATAAACCCTTGGGCTTCTTTGGTGGCTCAGATGGTGAACAATCTGCCTGCAAAGCAGGAGACATGGGTTCGATCCCTGGGTTGGGAAGATCCCCTGGATGAGGGGATGGCAACTCACTCTAGTATTCTTGCCTGGAGAATCCCTGTGGTCAGGCTACAGTCCATGGGGTCACAAAGAGTCGGACATGACTGAGCGACTAAGCACAACAAACAAACCCTTAGTGGCTGATGCTTGCCATATCCCGTTGTTTAGTCATGTCCGACTCTTTGTAACCCTATGGACTGTAGCCCACCAGGCTTCTCAGTCCATGGGATTTTCCAGGCAAAAATACCGTAGTGGGTTGTCATTTCCTACTCCAAGGGATCTTCCTGATCCAGGTATCAAACACACATCTCTTGCGTCTCCTGTATTGGCAGGCAATTTCTTTACCACTGAGCCACTTGGGAAGCCACTCATGGCTGATGATACGTGCTTATTATTTGTTCCCATTGCCTGTTGATAGCAGATTGGCTAGGCCACTTCTCCCACATTTGGTAACTTCTGGATCAGCAACCAGACAGAGAAGCTGTTATCTTTTATTATTAAAATTTACTGTAAAACAAAACACAAATACCAAAAAAAAAAAAAAAAAAATCACACAGAACAACATATAGTTTGGTGAATAATATAAATTCCCCCCTAACTACCATCCAGGACAGGAACGGAACTTTGCCAGTCACCCAGTCCCAATCCCAGATGCCCTCTTTCCCTCCAAAAGTAACCATTGTCCTGGCTTTCATAGTGATGACCTCCTTGTATTTGTTGTTAAGTTTTTTGGCCATGCCTTGCATCTTGTGGGATCTTGGTTCCCTGACCAGTGATTGAACTGGGGCCCCTTGGCTCCCTGCATTGGAAGCACAGAATCTTAACCATTGAATCACCAAGGAAGTCCCATGGGGTTCAGTTCATTTTTAGTTAAACTTTATTTTGAGATTAATTGCTGAGTCATGTGTAGTTGTAGGAAAATAATACAAAGACTCCAAGTATCTTTTGCCTAATTTCCCTCAGTGGTAACTATGGTGTAATATTTATATTACCAAGTCCAGGCTTGCTCTGCTCGCTGCACGAAAGGCCAATAAATCCGAGATGTGATGTTGAGGCAAGAAATACAACTTTATCCAGAAAGCTGGCAGACTGAGAAGATGGCAGACTAATGTCTCAAAAGAAACCATCTTATCAGGGTCAGGATGCCAGGGTCTTTTATAGAACAGAGATTGTGGGAGATGAGGAAATAAAGTAAAAAGGCTATTAACCTTGCAAATATCTCCTAGAATGGCAAACCCTGGGGAGGGGATGTGTTAATCTTCCTTCTTGTAGCCATCCACAAGTGAACAGGCTCATCAACAAAGGCACTTTGGTTTAATATTCAGGCTATGGGGCAGCATTCCCTGAGGCAGACCATTGAGTACAAACAGTATCCTTTTAGTGAACTTTGCTTTGGGAAGCAAAGTTAGAGTAAAAGAAACAGATCTAACATGGAGTCAGAATTGGCCCTTCCCTGCAACAATTACACAGCCCAGAGAATGACCTTGTTTTCCATCTCTGTCATTTCAAGAATGTTCTATAAATGGAGTCATTTATATACTCATTTATTTACAGTATATACCCATTGAGGATCAGCTTTTTTCATCCAGCTTAGTTCTCTGGAGATTCATCCAGCTTGTTGGGTGAATCAGTAGTTTGTTCCTTCTTACTGCTGAATAGGATTTCATGGTATGTGTAGATCACCGTTTGTAGAACCATTCACACATTGAAATGCATCTGGGTTATGTCCAGTTTGGGGACTATGATGAATAATGCTCCTAGAAACTGTTGTGTACAGGTATTTATGTGAATGTGGTTTTCATTTCTTTGGGGTAAATTCTTGGGAGTGCAACTGTTGAGTTCCTGGCCTACTTTTGTTGTTAAGGAATTGCCAAACTGTCTTCCAAAGTGCCTGGACTATTCTGTGTTTCCCAGTGTAGGAGTGACTCACTTTCTCTGCGTCTTTGAATGGTATTTGGTGTTGTCACTATTTATTGTCATTGTGGCTTTGATTCATTTCCCTGATGGCTATGGATCCAAATCTTTTCATGTGTTTATTTGCTATCTGCATATCCTCTTTGAAATGTCTGCTCCTGTCTTTGTCCAGGTTCTAACTGGATTGTTTGGTTTTTGCTATTGAGTTTTGAGAGTTTTTTTATAAACTCTAGACTGTAGTCCTTTGTTGAATTTGTATTTGCAAATATTTTCTTCTAGTCTGAAGCTTGTCTTTTTGTCCCATTAACAGAGATTTTCACAAAATGAAAGTTTCTAATTTTGATGAAATTCAACTTACCAATTTATCCTTTCATGGATCATGAATTTGATATCAAATCTCTTTGCCCTAGATTCTAAGAATTTCTCCTGCTTTCTTAATTTTTATTTTCCTCCCAATTTTATTGAGATAAATTGAAATATAGCACTATAGAAATTTAAGGTGTACAGCATAGTGATTTGATTTATATACATCATGATGACCACAATAAGTTTAGTGAACATCCATTATCTCATATAGATATAAAATTTAAAGTTTGTGTGTGTGTGATGAGAACTCTTGGAATTTACACTGTTAACTTTCTTATATAATATACAACGTGCATGCATGCAAAGTTGCTTCAGTCATGTCTGACTCTTTGTGACCCTCTGGACTGTAGCTGGCCAGGCTTCTCTGACCATGGGATTTTCCAAGCAAGAATACTGGAGTGGGTTGCCATTTCCTCCTCCAAGGCATCTTCCCAGCCCAGGGATTGAACCCAAGTCTCAGGTCTCCTTTATTGGCAGGTGGGTTCTTTACCACTAACACCGCCTGGGAACCCCATAATATACAACAGTGTTTATTATCTTAGTCATGTTGTACATCACATCCCTACTACTGACTTATTAAGTCTGTACCTTTTGACCACTTTCACCCAATGCCTCCTCTCCTCACCCCTGCCTCTGGTTACCACAAACCTGATCTCTTCTTCTATGATTTTGTTTTTGAAGCATAGTTGACCTACAACTGTATGTTAATTTCTGGTACACAACATAGTAATTCAATATTTCTAAACAGTACAAAATGATCACAATAAGTCTAGTTACCATCTGTCACCATACACAGATATTATGTTATTATTGACTATGTTAAAACATATTTTCTTTATTAAAAGTTTCATAGTTTCATATTTTACATTTAAGCTGGTGATCCATTTTGAATTAATTTTTTTTTTTTTTTTTTTGGCCTCACCACGTGGCATGTGGAACTTTCCCAACCAGGAGGATCAAACCTGTGCCCCCTGCATTGGAAGCATGGGGTCTTAGCCACAGGACCACCAGGATAATCTTTGAATTAATTTTTATATAATATGTGAGAGTTAGGCCAAGGGTGTTCACCCCCTCCTTTGAATATCCACTTCCTTTAGCATGTTTATTAAAAAATGCTGTGATTTCCTCCGCTGAATGGCTTTTGCATCTTATCAAAAATCAATCGGGCATATTTGTGAGAGTAAGCCTATTTCTGGATTCTCTGTTCCATCAGTCTATGTGTTATCTTTTTCTTGTCTTCATATGGGCAATTGACTGTGTGCCAATATCCAATTTTGATTAATTGCAACTAATTACAATTAGTTTTGAAATTAGGTAGAGACTAATTCCTCTAGCTTTATGCTTCCCCCCTCAAATTGTTTATCTATTATAGTTCCTTTGCCTTTCCATATAATTTTAGAATTTGAGAATAATCTTGTCTATACCTACAAAAAAAACGTTGCTGAAACTTTAATATGAATTATTTTAAACCTATATATCCATCTGGAGAGGCTTGACATTTTTACTGTGCTGAATATTCCAATTATGAACATATGTCTCTCCATTTATTTAGATATCCTTTGATTGCTTTTATCTGTTAGTTAACTACACTAACTATTGTGTAGTTTTCAGCATGAAAGCTCTGAACATGAATCGTTAGATTTTATCTAATATTTTGTTTTGAATGATTGTAAAATAGTATTGTATATTTTAACTTTTTTCATGTGTTCCTTACAAGTATAAGAAATATAATTGATTTGTGTGTGTAGATCTTGTATCTTGTGATTGATAAGCTCACTAGTCTAAGAGTTTTGGGCAGATTCCTTGGAATTTTTTGTATAGACAGTCGTCATCTGCAGATAGAGACCATTTTATTTCCTCTTATCTGAATGCTTTTTATTCTTTGTATAACATTGAAATTCATTCTTCTCTAAATATTTGGCGTAATTCTCGAGCAAAACCATTTGGACCTGGGAATCTCTTTCTTCAGGAGTTTTTGCATTATAAATTCAATTTCCTTAATAGCTACAGAATTATTCAAATTACCTATTTCATATTGGGTGAGTTGTTATAATTTGTGTTTTTAAATGAAGTGAATCTGTTTCTTGAAGTTGTCAAATTTATGTGTATACAGTTATCCCTTATTAACCTTTTGATCCCCATCTCATTCCTGATACTGTTTTTATTTTCTTCTTTGTCTGTCTTGATGGAAGTTTATCAATTTTATCCATCTTTTCTAAGAACAACCTGTTTGTTGCATCAGTTTTCCATACTGTTTTTCTCTTCAGTTTCATTGATTTCTGCTCCTTAGTGTCTCCTTCCCTCTGCTTTTGTTCTTTCTGGCTTAGTTTGTTCTTCTTTTTCTAGGTTTTTGAGCTGGGAACTTAGATCACTGATTATAAACTTTTCTTCTTTTCCAACATATGTATTTAGTGCTATAAATTTCCCTCTCAGTGATAGCTGTGTCCCAGAAACTTTGATAGGTTGTATTTTCATTTTCATTCAATTTAATATATTTTTGATTTCTCTTGAGACTTACTCTGACCCATGAGTTATTTAGAAATGTGCTGCGTAATTTCCAAGTCCTTGGAATTCTGTTATCTCCTATCACTGATTTCTGGTTTGAATCCATTTGGTCAGAGAATACACGACATATGATTTCAGTTCTCTTACATGTGTTGAGGTTTATTTTTTTCAGTTTTATTGACATATAACATTGTATTAGTTTTAGGTATACAACATGATTCTATCTGTATGATATTTATTTATTTATATATGGCTGCAAATTAAAGCACGTGTAACCTGAAGCAATGGCACCCCACTCCAGTACTCTTGTCTGGAAAATCCCACGGATGGAGGAGCCTGGTGGGCTGCAGTCCATGGGGTCACTAAGAGTTGGACACAACTGAGTGACTTCACTTTCACTTTTCACTTTCACATATTGGAGAAGGAAATGGCAACCCACTCCAGTGTTCTTGCCTGGAGAATCCCAGGGACGGGGGAGCCTGGTGGGCTGCTGTCTATGGGGTCGCACAGAGTTGGACACGACTGAAGCGACTTAGCAGCAGCAGCAGCAGCAGCAGCACTATGTGGCTTGCAGGATCTTAATTCCTTGACCAGGGATTGAACCCAGGCTGTAGCAGTGCACCAGGGAATTCCTTATGTATATTTATATGGGGCTTTCCTGGTGGCTCAGAGGCTAAAGAATCTGTCTGCAATGCAAGAGACCTGGGTTCAATCCCTGGGTCAGGAAGATCCCCTGGAGAAGGAAATGGCAACCCATGCCAGTATTCTAGTCTGGAGAATCCCAAGGACAGAGGAACCTGGCAGGCTACAATTCATGGGGTCACAAAGAGTCGGACACCACTGAGCAACTAACACTTTCACTTTCATACACACACACACACAAATATTTGGGCTTCCTAAGTGGCGCTAGTGGTAAAGAATCTACCTGCAATGCAGGAGAGGTAAAAGACATGGGTTATTTGGCAATATATACATATATTTGGAGGGGCTACCCAAGTGGCACAAGTGGTAAAGAACTTGACTGCCGGTGCAGGAGACATAGTAGATGGGGGTTCAATCCCTGGGTCAGGAAGATCCCCTGCAGGAGGGCATGGCGACCCACTCCAGTATTCTTGCCTGGAGAATCCCATGGACAACGGAGGCTGGTGGGCTACATTCCATAGGGTTGCACATAGTCAGACATGACTGAAGCGACTTAGCATGCACACATATATATTTGGAAATATATATATTGCAAAATGGTTACCACAATCAATTTAGTTAATGTTATCACCTCGCATAATGATAAA
The DNA here is from genome assembly GCF_029378745.1 of Bos indicus. Taxonomy (NCBI): domain Eukaryota; kingdom Metazoa; phylum Chordata; class Mammalia; order Artiodactyla; family Bovidae; genus Bos; species Bos indicus. The sequence continues at coordinate 54,590,071 of NC_091775.1, read as the reverse complement.
AAACTTTTCTTGTGATGAGAACTTTGATTTACTTTCTCAGCAGCTTTCAATATGATATAGTATTATCAACAGTATTATCAACCGTAGTCACTATCAGTTCAGTCAGTCAGTTCAGTCACTCAGTCGTGTCCGACTCTTTGAGGCCCCATGAATTGCAGCATGCCAGGCCTCCCTGTCCATCACCAACTCCCGGAGTTGACTCAAACTCATGTCCATTGAGTCGGTGATGCCATCCAGCCATCTCATCCTCTGTCATCTCCTTCTCCTCTTGCCCCCAATCCCTCCCAGCATCAGGGTCTTTTCCAATGAGTCAACTCTTCGCGTGAGGTGGCCAAAATATTGGAGTTTCAGCTTCAGCATCAGTCCTTCCAATGAACACCCAGGACTGATCTCCTTTAAGATGGACTAGTTGGACCTCCTTGCAGTCCACCATAGTGTACATTATATCCTGCAAACTTATATATCTTATACCCGGAGGTTTTTAACCTTTTAACCACCTTTACCTGGCGGCTCAGACGGTAAAGCATCCGCCTACAATGCAGGAGACCCAGGTAGGATCCCTGGGTCGGGAAGATCCCCTGGAGAAGTAAATGGCAACCCACTCCAGTATTCTTGGCTGGAGAATCCCATGGATGGAGGAGCCTGGTGGGCTACAGTCCATGGGGTTGCAAAGACTCGGACACGACTGAGCGACTTCACTTTTACTTTCACTCTCACCCATTTTGCTCACTCTTCACCTCTGGCACCATCAGTCTGTTCTCTGTGTCTGTGATTTCACCTTTTTCAGATTCTACATGTAACTGCAATCATACAGTTGGCTTAAAACTCAACATTCGGAAAACTAAGATCATGGTCTCTGGTCCCATCACTTCATGGCAAATAGATGGGGAAACAATGGAAACAGTGACAGACTTTTTTTGAGGGGGCTCCAAAATCACTGCAGATAGTGACTGCAGCCAGGAAATTAAATGACGCTTGCTCCTTGGAAGAAAAGCTATGACCAACCTAGATAGCATATTAAAAAACAAAAGCATTACTTTGCCAACAAAGGTCCATCTAGTTAAAGCTTTGGTTTTTCCAGTAGTCATGTATTGATGTGAGAGTTGGACCATAAAGAAAGCTGAGCGCTCAAGAATTGATGCTTTTGAACTGTGGTGTTGGAGAAGACTCTTGAGAGTCCATTGGACTGCAAGGAGATCCACCCAGTCAATCTTTAATGAAATCAGTCCTGAATATTCATTGAAGGACTGATGCTGAAACTGAAACTCCAGTATTTTGGCCACCTGATGTGAAGAACTGACTCACTGGGAAAGATTGAAGGTGGACGGAGAAGGGGACGACAGAGGATGAGGTGGTTGGATGGCATCACTGACTCGATGGACACGAGTTTGAGCAAGCTCCAGGAGTTGGCGATGGACAGGAAAGCCTGGTGTGCTGCAGTCCACGGGGTCACAAGAAGCTGGACTCACTGAGTGACTGAACTGATTCTAATAGGCATGAAGTAATATCTCCTCGTGGTTTTGATTTACATGTTCCTGATGAGTAGTGGTTTGAGCACCTCTTCATGTACCTGATGCTTGATCCTGTATCAAGTTACTTGATGCTATTCTGATTTTTAATACCTGTTTTTCAGAATTTTATCTGATCTTTATCCCTAATATTCAGAAATGGCACAGTGCTTCTAGGCCTGGCTCCCCTTTTCCTTTGTTTACCTGGTGGGTACTCTGTTGGGAGCTCGAAACTTTCCTTTTTTTTTTTTTTTTGATATGGACTCCTTTTGTTAAAATCTTCATTGAACTTCTTATAATATCACTTCTGTTGTTAATGTTCTGATTTTCTGGCCTTGAGGCATGTGAGATCTTAGCTCCCTGACCAGGGATTGAACCCACACCCCCTGCATTGGAAGGCAAAATCTTAACCACTGGACCACCAGGGAAGTCCTGAAAGTTTCCTATTAAAAAAATTATTTAAAAAATTTAAAAATATTTTTTTCCTCTTTCCAGAACTTCTATTGTTTTAACGTTTAGTTCCTGGATTAAATATCTAGTTTTCTTTTTATGAAAAATTTTGATCTTGATTCTTCTATATTTTCCGTTACTTTATTAGTACTGCTGCTGCAAGTCGCTTCAGTTGTGTCCGACTCTGTGCGACCCCATAGACAGCAGCCCACCAAGCTCCCCTGTCTCTGGGATTCTCCAGGCAAGAACACTGGAGTGGGTTGCCATTTCCTCCTCCAATGCATGAAAGTGAAACGTGAAAGTGAAGTCACTCACTCGTGTCCGACTCTTAGCGACCCCATGGACTGCAGCCTACCAGACCCCTCCATCCGTGGGATTTTCCAGGCAAGAGTACTGGAGTGGGGTGCCATTATTAGTACTACTGCTCACCTATTTGTTTTCTACGTTAGTCACTTCAAATTCTTAAGAGCTACACACTTTTTCTGTTCCTCTGCATAAGTACCCATAATTTCATGGGTACAAAATCATCTCTTATTAACATTTTTTTGCAACCATACATAACACATTGAGTTTCTACAGAACTGCTGTCTCAAGTTTATTTAGACATTATGTAGTTCTTTCATATTCCAGGCACTATTCCAAATAGTTGTACAAGAGTTCTCTTCCTGAATCCTCCACCTGGGAGGTAGGTATTGTGAAGCGACCTAAAAGTCATTTGTCCAAGTCTCACAGCTGACAAGGGGCCAGGCTGGGATTGGAGCTCAGGCCTTTGGCTCCAGAGCCCACTGTGGTTGGGGACCAGAGTCCTGCCTCAAGGATCAGAGCTTCTGAGCAGTCTTGTCATAATCGAGTGATGCTCTCCAGATGGCTGGAAGCTCTGCGTGCATGGGGGGACGTCTGTCTACTTGTTGGCCTTTCACAGTTTTTGGAAGGGGTTCTGCAGGGACTCTTGAGTGCTTCTGTCTATAGGTTTTTCCTTTGTGATTACTAGTTTTCTAAGGAGAATCCCAGGAAGAGGATGTGTCAGGGTGATCAAATTGCCAGCAGTGAGAGCTGAGTGGAGAGATACCACATGCAGATTTATTTATTTAAATGTTTATTTATTTATTTTTTATAAACAAAACTTTTAACCTTTATTTTACTTAAAAAGAAGAACAAGTCAAAGAGTTTGTAAAATCCTTCAGGTCACATTTCCAGGGCTTAACATCCCTAAATGTTAAGAAATCTTACTGTATGAAAATTCTTAAACATTCCCAAACTTAAAAATTTTTTTCCCTACAGATTTTGGTCATGCAACTTGTTGAGTTCACTTAGGACTCAGATACCTGCTGCTTCTTCTCTGGTTCCCACATAAGAAAGCAGTCCCAAAGACAGGAAGTCGGTGGCATCAAGCTGGCCAGATGAGCCATGTTGCCATCAAGCCAATTAACAAGACATGCCCAGATAGTGAGCCATCTGGTTTTTACTTCTAATTGGAGAACTGTCTCCTCTCATTTGATACAGAGGCAGTTCTTAGTCAGAAGTTCTATGACAGGGATTCCTAAAATAGGATGAAAAGTCCACAGTTTACAAAACTCAGATTCCTGAGCCTAACCCCAGAAATCTCTCTGAACCTGGAGGTGAAAAACTCCTCAGGTGACAGCACCCTCAGGTTTTTTTCTTTCCATGACAATCCTGAGCTTTATTCACATAGATGCCCGGGTTCCACCGAGAACCCTGTGTAATTTAGCCAGGGGATATGTATATTTTTTCCCATGTCCTGAGGCGAGCAGGATTTTAGTTCCCTGACCAGGGATTGGATTTGGGACCCTGTGGTAAGAGTGTCAAGTCCTAACCACAGGACCACCAGGGAATTCCCTGTACTTCTTTATAATAGAGAAAAAGTCAAACATGATTATCTCATTCTTTCAACCCTAATGGTACCAATATCACACCTGTGATCCTGGTTTAGTTCTGCCCCCAAAGGAGGCTTGACTAAAAGAATTAAATTCCTTGGAAGCATACCTGAGAATACCAAATGACATAGTATCAGATGGATTATAGCAGCTATTAAAAAAAGAAAAAGTAACAAATGAAAAACAGCTGGGTTAGTATGAACAGGTTTTAAAAAACTGCAGAAGGGATTCCTTTTTGTCTTCGTTAGGATGAGTAGGCATTATTGTTGGGATTCTGGAGCAAAAAGCAATCCTATTCCGTGTGTGTCCAAACCTTAAACTCTTCACTCCGCTACCCAGCCACTCCTTCTAACACACTGATGCACAGGGAAAAAGCTGTAGATGCCACCAGTGAAACTGAAGGCTATTTTTCAACCTTAGATTAAATTAGACAAAGCTGCTTCAAACAGTATATCTGGAGTGATGACGTCACAGACACCAGGAAACCCTCCAGACCCACTGGTGTGATGGAGTGGGTGCTTCCTCTGCGTGTCAGTGAGCCTGTGGTCTCGCTGTGATAATGAACATCGGGGTGGCAGCATCCTCACAGCGCTAGGGGCATTTAGAACCTGAGCGCGGCACTCTGCCGGTCCTCGGAAAGAGAAGGGCTGCTTGGACCTACAGATGGCGGGCCCGCCCTGCCTCTTCTCTTCTAGGATGGCCGCCAGGTCCTTGGGCACGGGCTTCTGCGGCTGGCTACTGAGCGTCTGTTCCAGCTCTGGGTTTTTCACCTTTAGCAGCTGATTTGCCTTCTTGATCTTCTGACTGTACTGCTTGGCCATCAGGAAAACCCTGCTCCTGGTCTTGTCTACATTGTCCAGCCCAGGCTCAGGGTTCTCTAGGTCCGCTGGGGACAGGCTGCCGCCGGCCACATCATAGGGACTCTCTGTGGGCGGCAGGTCACTGGCCAGCGACAGCTGGTGGAGACTCAGGCAGGAGCTGTCTTCGGCGGCCGGGGCTCGGTCCAGGGCTCAGGGGGCCGGCCCGGGCCTGTCTCCGGGCGGCGGGAGTAGAGCCCAGCCCGCGGGCAGCGAGAGCGGGGAGCGCGAGCTCAGCTCCGGGGCGCTGCCCGCCAGCGGCCGCTCCTGCAGGTCATCTTTGCTAACCGGAAACGCGGCCAGGAGCCGGTCTCTAGCTTTGACTTCGTTTTTCTTGATGTAATTTTCCAAGTCATTCCAGATTTCATCTACTTCTTCAGACAGTTTATCAGAGATGGACCGATCCGCTGGGGCCAAGTTGCAGCCGAAGGAGTTACAGAGCAAACTCAGATAATCGTTATCGGAGGGGCCTGGGGCGTAGGGCGCCTCGTCCTCACTGAACTGGAGGCTGTCCTGGGAAGCAGAGGCCCGCACACTATCACAGCACCCCAAGTCGGTCTCCAAGCCCAGGAAGGTGCTCCTTGCAGGACGCTTCGGGCTGCTGCCCTTGAAGTCCCGGGAAGGCGCCTCCGGGAGCGCAATGGTGTCATAGACATTCTCCCCCATCACCTGGAGGTCGTGCACGCTTTGGTTCCAGGCCTCCCTGGCCGGGAGGGCTCCATCTCTTTATCTATTTGGCTGCAGCGGGTCTTAGTTGCGGCCTGTGGGATCTTTCAGTTGTGGCACGTCTGTCTAGTCAAAGCTATGGTTTTTTCAGTAGTCATGAATGGATGTGAGAACCGGACCATAAAGAAAGCTGAGTGCTCAAGAATTGATGCTTTTGAACTGTGGTGTTGGAGAAGACTCCAAGGGACTGCAAGGAGATCAAACCAGTCAATCCTAAAGGAAATCAGTCCTGAATGTTCATTGAAAGGACTGATACTGAAGCTGAAACTCCAATACTTTGGTCACCTGATGTGAAGAACTGACTCATTGGAAAAGACCCTGATGCTGGGAAAGATTGAAGGCAGGAAGACAAGGGGACGACAGAGGATGAGATGGTTGGATGGCATCACCGACTCGATGGCCATGAGTTTGAGTAAGCTCTGGGAGTTGGTGACAGATAGGGAGGCCTGGCGTGCTGCAGTCCGTGGGGTGGCAGAGTTGGACACCACTGAATGACTGAACTGAGCTGTCTGTAGCATCATTAGTTTTCAGCACGTGGGATCTAGTTCCCTAATCAGGGATGGAACCCAGGCCCCATGCATTGGGAACATGGAGCCTGAGCCACTGGACCACTGCAAAGTCCCCTTGTACAGAGTTTCTCTTAACCTCCCTGTTTTCATTACAGTCTTTGTTCTCACCCTTAGCTGTGATTGACATTCATGAGTCCAGGGACTTTGTGGTTAAACTGCTCCTGGGAATGTACTTGACATTTTCTTCTGCATAACAGAAAGGAGTGGGGGCAATCAAAGTGTTTCTTACAGACTTCCAGCCCAGCTCCCTGTTTCCCAGCCCTCCTTTCAGAGAAGCCTTGTACCTCCAGTACCTGAGGCTTTCTGGATTTCCATGGCTGGACTGTAACCTACGCTGCAGGCTACACTCCTGCCCACTACCTACACTGCAGGCACCCCATTTTCAGCTTTCCCTGCCTTAAGACAGATAATTATCTTTGTACATCATTCTTCCTGCTTCTGAAGTGTGTTGATATTTTTGTCTTCTATCACATCCCTCCTCTGCCCCTGTGGGTTTCTACATTAAAAATAAATTACTTTATAATTCTATTGGAGTTTTGGGAAGGAACCGACATAAATGCATGTTTAATCTCTCACGTTTAAACTACTACTTTAACCAGAAGGAAACACCTCATCCTTACAATTCCAAGCTAAGCAAATAAGTGAAGCTGTCTTGAAAAAGAAATGACAGGCATTTAGAAAACAGCTTTGCACAGTGTCTGGTAGCAAGTCACGTGTCATCTCTATGGAGAAGGCCCCACTCTATGTTAGAGGAAGAGTGAAAAGTTCTGATCTGGGAGAAATAAAAGATGAGGCAGGGATGGATCAGGGAATTCTACCTCTTCTAGGTTTTGTGTTTTCCAACCAGATCCCTGGGAACGTGTTTCTAGCAAAGGATGCAATGGATGTCTGGAGTCCTTTTCACATGTGAGATCAGTTTTTACACCCTGTAGTTATATAAACATACGTTCAATCCAGAGACACCTGGAGGAAATAGCACCTCTCAGTTCTTGGAGCCTGTGTTGTTGTTGTTCAGTCGCTAAATCATGTCTGACTCTCTTCAGCCCTGTAGACTGCAGCACACCAGCCTCCTCTGTCCTCCACTATCTTCTGGAGTTTGCTCTGACTCATGTCTATTGAGTCAGTGATGCTGTCTAACCATCTCATCCTCTGTCATTCCCTTCTCCTTTGGCTGTCTTCCTTTTCCCAACATCAGGGTCTTTTCCAGTGAGTCTGTTCTTCACATCAGGTGGCCAAAGTATTGGAGCCTCAGCTTCAGCAGCAGTCCTTCCAATAAATATTCAGGGTTGATTTCCTTTAAGACTGGTCTCCTTGCAGTCCAAGGGACTCTCGAGAGTCTTCTCCAGCACCACAATTCAAAAGCATCAGTTCTTTGGTGCTCAGCCTTCTTTATGGTCCAATTCTCACATCTGTACATGACTACTGGAAAAACCATAGCTTTGAATAGATGGACCTTTGTCGGCAAAGTGATGTCTCTGCCTTTTATTACTCTGTCTAGGTTTGTCATAGCTTTCCTTCCAAGGAGCAAGCATTTTTGATTTTCGTGGCTGCACTTACCGTCCACAGTGATTTGAAAATGATGGCTTCACAGTCTTTCAGATGGTGAATCTTCATGGTATGGAGTAGAACCCAGCATTTTTTCTAGCTCAGCATCCATTTCCCACCTGATGAAGCCTTGATGCTCTGAGGGCACATCTTCCCCACCTGAGTGGTTTAGTTAGGACAGTTTGAGTCAGTTGTCTGCAGAATGTTTAGTCGCTGATGGGGACCCAAGCTTTGCCTGTCAGATGCCCTTGTCTGAGACTTTGAATTCTGAGAGAGTGAAAAAAGCACCAGGAAAAAAAAATGGTTGGCAGTCATATATCTCAGCTGGTGTTCCTTGAGCAGACACTTGGGCCTTGAGAAGGCTCTCCCAGGTTTTGCTTCCAGGTCCCTGCAGATGTCTTATATGTTCTTGTACCAATTAGAGTTTTGGTTGCAAGATAGCTCTTGGAAGGATAAGGCACCTTAACATTGGTGGGAGGCTGGAGAACCAGACTTGGAACATGGGCGTGGACCAAGGCTGTTTGTAGGGTTAAGGAAGAAGAAGCATGAAAATAATATTTCAGTAGAAACAGTCCACCAGAATATATTGGCAGCTGCTGAGTAAGATATGCTGCTGTGTCATCAGGTTACACATCCCTCTTCCCCACCCCCCTCCTCCTATTTGTTGTTTAATCACTAAGTTGTGTCCGATTCTGCAACCCCATGAACTGTAGCCCACCAGGTTCCTCTGTCCATGGGATTCTCCAGGCAAGAATACTAGAGTGGGTTGCCATTCCCTTCTCCAAGGGATCTTCCAGACCCAGGGATGGAATCTGATCTCTTGCATTGGCAGGCAGGTTCTTTACCACTGAGCCTCCTGGGAAGCACCGTAAGAAAAAATAGAATGCTATAAAAATGCTCACAAAACTTTTCAAAAGCTACATTTGAAGCAGTAAACAAAACATTTAAGAAACATTAAAAAAAATTTTTTTTTAAAACCTAACAAACAACTTCTAGAAAGTTCTGGGTATGGAGACGCCCAGAATTCACAGTTTCCCTGGGGCTTCTGCGACTTCTTCCACAGTTAAGACCTCTTCCTTGTTTCATGTGTCAATGTCTCCCAGAGGATCTCATGGTCGATTTGATGGTTATTGTTCAATTTGTCTTTGATCTGTGGAACCAGCAGGAATAACCTGTGCATCCCTAGGAACCTTTGGAAAAGGCAGCTGAGGTTCAGGCCACAGACAAGAGTCCCCAGGACAACCAGTATGTAGACATGCACCCAGTTGGATTCTGGTTCTTCAGAGCCAAACTCAGTGGGCTGGCTCCAGGCACCCCACTGGATTTTCTGGGCGTCTGCTGCCCTTATCTTCACAGTAAATTTTGCTTTGAATCCTGGTTTCAGGAAGTTGTATCTATTCCCCAAGTCACAATCAGTTGATTTCTACTGCTGCTGGTATCATGCTGTCTCTGAATGTCCAGCCAGTGCCAGAATCCCCTGTTGGACTGTGTCTGTCCTGGGCTTTTCCCACCAGCTGAGGCAGTGTGATTCATTGCAATGGATAGTGATATTGTCAGGTGGGTTGTACTGCTCTGTTTCCTTTAACAGCAGAACTGAATCGGAGAACTGGATTCTTGTTTCTTGGCTGGTACCGTTAACCAGGAAGTAACTGTACAAAGTTAATCCTGAGAGGTCTCAGAGGTGACATCCCACATGGGTCCCCGAGTCTTTCAGGTAATGAGGACATTCTCTTTCGATTTTTTTTTTTCTTTGAGTCTCGTGTATACAAGAAATATTGGACATCATTGGGGCCTGCTTGGCTTTTGACCCAGGGGCATTTCATGAAATCCGCATTGTAGATAAGACAGGAGAACTTTTGGGCAGCCGTGCCTCTGTGTTAGTGTAGACCAGCATTTCTGAAAGCTGTCTTTGGTTGATATTTACTTCAACAGGGGGCGTGACTCACCTGTGGAGAGAACAGTCTGGAAAGGTGCACTGATATTCCTTGTCTTTGAGTTTTTTCTTAATTTGCCCCTTCTCCTTGTGAATCAACACATATTTTCCATAGGTAGCATTTTTCTTGTAGTCCCAAATTAGTTTTATTGTCTTTGGGTCAAACTTCACATTTAGACTGCAGTTCATTTCCAGGATTGGAAGATTCTGGTGCTCCTGGGTCAGTAGGAGTGCAGGGTCCAGCAACATGGACCCAGGGGACCCGCGGGCTGCCCAGAAGTCATGAAAGTGCTTCAGATCCTGATGCATGCCTGGAAGATGGAGAGGCAAGACTTAGTCTGGTGCTGGATGGCCGCTCTATGGGAGCCTCATGAGAAAGGCTGTGCTACCTTTGAGCTGCCCCCCAGGAGACATTCTTGGCTCCAGTCATCCCTCCACAGTCTGGGTCTCCTGGGTGTTAGACCGCACCCTCCCCCAGGCTCATATCTCTGCCTCCTCTTTCCTCCCACCCACACTGCCTAGTTCAGCTTTCAGTTTCCCTTCCTCTATAGCTCCTCTGGAATTGTTCTTAATTGTCTCTACTACTCTTTCCAGATTCAGTCTCTGTTAGGAGGGTGGGGTTTGCCAACCTTGGATCACTTGCCTGCCTTCTGATTGCCAGGGGCTGAGGGAGAAAAAGAAAGACCCTCCTTTGGGCTTCTGTAGTTCAAGACTGAGACAATGTACCACAGATGATGGGAATTTCCCCAGAATAAGAAAGGAAGTTGGAGTCTATAGACAGCCAACATGGGGCAAGCCCACCATGCTGCTGATTTCCATTCCAGGTCTCCCTATCTTTGTATGAGTTCTGCAAATTCCCAAGTCCTTTCCAATAAATTCTCTTTGTTTACCAGCCAGAATGTGTGGCAGGCTCTGTGTCTGGTACTTAAAGATCCATAGATGAAATGTGTCTCATGGCTCCCAAGTGAATTCTGTTTACTGCATCCTAAAACTTTGAGAATCTTGGAGTCTAGACTCCCAACTTGCTCCTGTACCACTGGGTCAACTACAATGTCAGGGGAGTAAATAACCTGCATGTCTTTGGCTGATAGCAGTTTAGTGAGGATGGCCATGGAGAATATTCTTTATGTTCTTGACCCAAGAGCAATCTGTTGACATCGAAGCCAAAGCACTGGGGCTTAAATGTGGGGCTGGGGAGGGAGACCTTGTGGCCAGTCCATTCTAAGGTGGTCCATTCAAGTCTGAGTACTCTTCTTCAAGGAGTTCCTTATTGTGGGAGTGGAGAGGCAATGTCACGTGAAAATGAACATGACACCACTTTGCCCTTTATAGGGACACCTTTCTTTATTGAGCTTCACTTTATTGTGCTTTTCAGATAGTGTTTTGTTTTTTTTTAAACAAAGGGAAGGTTTGTGGCAACCCTGCACTGAGCTTTGTGGGCATCATTTTTCCAACACTACTTGCTCACTTTGTGCCTCTATGTCACATTTTGGTGGTTCTAAGATTACAACTTGCTGAAGAATCAGATGATGGTACTTGCTGAAGGATTGGATGATGGTTAGCATTTTTTTTAAGCAATATTATTTTTTAATTAAGATATACATTGTTTTTTTTTTAGATAACATGCTATTGTATACTTAATTGACTATGGTATAACATAAACATGTCTTTTATATACACTAGGAAACCAGAAAATTCATGTGACTCAATTTATTTTGATATTCACTCTGTGGCAGTGATCAGGAACCAGACCTGCAGAATCTCAGAGATATGGCTGTGCTCTGGTTTGGTTAAGGATTTAGCCAGCTCTGTGTGGTGGGGATGGAGGAGAATCTGCTGAGGCTGTGTGTAAAATACTTCTGTGTACATACGTTTACTTTTTAGAGGAATGATCTGTGTTTTTCAGGAGCTCACAGCTCACCGTCCAAAATACCCCCAAAGACTTCCTTGTTTTCTGAATTCTGAGCTTCTTAAAAGTGACCTCTTAGATAGTGATGATGGTCACATAACTCTAAATTTATGAAAAGCCGTGGGGTTCTATACTGTAAATGGGTGAATTTGGCAATTGAATGATATCTCCAAAAAAGCTGTTAAAAGTGGATCTTTTAGTACATATCCTTTTTTTTTTTTTTAAAGCTAAGCAGCAGGCTCATCTTCAGAGAATCTGGGTGGTGTTGAGCGTGTTTGTATGCAATTGCTCACTTTTATGAAACACTTTGACTCTAGATACACCCAGCCGCAGTACACTTGTGTTTCTGAGTGAGTTGTTTGGCCCCTAATCCTGGCCTGAGGACCGTGTCTAATTCCATGGTGGGTAAAAGCTGATGCCTTTTTATTTATCACCCTATAAATTGTGGCGCTTAAAGTCATGGGAGAAGCCACCAGTGCAGTGAAGGTTCAGCCAATTCCTACACTTAACATGACTCCCAGGAACTGGTATTTTATGCTGTGTTAAGTGATTAAGTGTTAGGTGACTGATAAGGGTTATTTGGGGGCAAATGCTAAGTAGTAATGTTGGGACTGTTGTGCTAAAATTAAAGCCGCAGTAGGAAAAAAAGGAATCTGGGGCCCACCTGTGGTCCCACATAGTACATCAGAAAAGAAGGTCAATGGAGAAGGCATTAAATGAAAAGAACTCAAATGTTCTTTGCATGTAGCCGTCCAAATGCAAGTCTGACCGTGTCGCATTCATTTCTGGTTTGTTCTCTGATGGCTGCCCACCCCAGCTGCAGAGAGTCCGTGCCCATCACCATGGCATGGGTGGCCCGAGGGCCCTGCTCTTGAGTTAGTGTCAGTTTGCAATGTAGATGTGGCCCACCCTAATCTAGTATGGTCTTATAACTTTAGTACATCTGCAAAGATCCTATTCCCAAATAAGGTCACAATGATGGATCCTGGTGGACATGGATTGAGGGGGGATACAGTTCAACCTGGGCTTCCCTGGTGGCTCAGGCGGTAAAGAAACTGCCTGTAATGTGGGAGACCCGAGTTCGATCCCTGGGTCAGGAAGATCCCCTGGAGAAGGGAATGGCAACCCACTGCAGTATTCTTGCCTGGGAAATACCATGGACAGAGGAGCCTGGCGGTCTATAGTCTGTGGGGTAACAAAGAGTTGGACATGACTGAGAACACATGGTTCAACCCACTGTACGAACTCCTCCTCCAACTGTTCCCGTCTCACTAAATAGCTCATATATCCTCTCACTTGCCTGCTGGGTAAGCCTGGAAGCCGTTCTAATATTCTGTCTTTACCCCCTTTCATTCTGCTTCTGAAACATATCTTCCCCCATCTGCCTTTCTCTCTTTGCAAATCACCATGGTCCAAGCTACCATCCCCTGACTAAAACAGCCAAAAGGCCCTCCCTGCTCCCTCTTCTGCCCTGCTGTGGCCCAACTTCTCTTCTGCAGACAGAATGTCTCTCTGAAACTTAAACAAGGACATTCCCTGGCCTGCACCCTTCCCATACCTGCCCATTGGGCACAAGAGGAAACTCCAAAGCCTGTGGACCATGAGCACCCATGTGGTCTGGCCTCTGTCTCTGTGCCAGCATCGTCTTGTGCCCCAGCCACAGTGATGGCTTTTCAGTGCCTGGGTCACACTTGCTGTGCTCTTTCCTTAGCACATGCCCTGCCATTCTTCCCCTTCACTGGCCCCCGCCCCCATCCCCACACCGTTACTGGTTAATTTACCCATCAGTTAGGTGTTTGCTTATATGTTACACTCTTGTAAGTGAAAGTGAAAGTTGCTCCGCCCTGTCTGACTCTTTGAGACCCCATGGACTATACAGTCCATGGAATTCTCCAGGCCAGAATACTGGAGTGGGTAGCCTTTCCCTTCTCCAAAGGATCTTCTCAACCCAGGGATCAAACCCAGGTCTCTTGCATTGCAGGTGGATTCTTTACCAGCTGGGAGCCACAAGGGAAGCCCTAAACATTTAAGAAATGACTTAAGAGTCTCAAGAAAAGACTCTGATAGGGCCGTGACTCCTGTGGCGGAGGCAGTCTGTGTCCCTGCACACTTGGCACAATCAGGGTCCCCGCAAGCCAAGCAGCTGCACCATCTTCATGTTCAGCTCTCACTGGGGCAGGGCTGCCACAGGCAAAAGAAAAAAAAGTCTTGTGTCTATGCATGCAGAGTCGCTTTGGTCCTATCTGACACTTTGGGACCCTGTAGACTATGGCCTGCCAGTCTTTTCTGTCAGAGAGGGGGTTCTCTAGGCAAGAATACTGGAGCGTATTGGCCAATACTGGTTGCCATACCCTTCTAGAGCACTCTATTGCCTACTACCCTAGCCACCAATCCCCCTGAGTACCTGGTGCTGCCAGACCCCTGCTACCTAAGCAGCTGCACCACCTCCACACCTGGCCCTCACAGAGGCAAACCCAAGTCCTCCAGGGCAGCCTCAGGAGCAAACCCCAGTGCACGACCCACGTGCAGAGGTGGAAATAAAACCACAATGGAAACCCAGGGACAGAGTGGCTAAGGAAGAAGATCCAAAACCTTCCCACCAGCCGTACAAGCAGGAGATTAAATCCACATGATCAACTAGGCAGACTTTGTCTATGGAATGTATAAAAGGCCATTGAGAGCTCCCACAAAAGAAAACACACTAGTTCTGACAGCTGTGGACAATGGAGGCAAGAACACACAGGAGTAGGACCAGATCAGAATCCGAGCAGCCCCCACTGCAGGTCCAGGGATCAGCACAGTGTTGGAGGGCATCCTAGGAAGTTAAGGTGGACTGTAACTCACAACTAGGGAAAGGACTCTGACAGCAGTGACTCAAGAAAAACATTTATTATTCTTATTTTTTGACTTGTTCTGTAAATTCTTTTGGACTTTTTTCTTTTCCCCCTCCTCTGTTGTAGTTGTTGATTTTATTGGCACTAAGAAATCCAATTAAGCTTTTGAGCTTTTTTTCCCCCCTCAGTCACATTTTTTATTGTCATAAACTTATGCCTCTATGTTGGGGTTTTGCAGTTCTGTGGAGTTTTCCTCTATTTTTTTCGTTTTTTTTAATTTTAATTTTTCAAACCTATTATTACTTTGTCTACATTTATTCCTTTCTTTGCTTCTCCTACTGTTCTTTTCTCCTTGCAGTTAACCTTTAACATATATAAATCTTCTTTATCTACCTCTATTTAACTTTGCATATCTATTCTTTCTTTTCTTTCTCTCCTTTGCTCTCACCATATTTGTTAGTTTTGTTTTCATTGCTTTATTCCCCAGTTGGCACCTTCCTGTAGTTTTGTTTCCAGTTTGTGCTTTAATTAGTTTTGTTCTAGTAGATATAATTTTTGGGTTCCTTTGTTCACCAGGTCAGTCTGTTGTACTTTATTTTTGTTGGACTGTTTTGATTTTGTTTATGGCTGTATATGTATATGTGTATATTCAGTCACACTTTCTATTGTTGTTATAAACCTCTGCCTCTACATTGGGCTTTTGCAGTTCTGTGTAGTTTTCCTCCACCCCACCCTTTTCTTTCTTCTTCTATTTTTTTCTCTTTTCTCTTTTTTATAATTTTAATTCTTAATTTTTTTAAGTTGGATATATTTTTTTCTACCTTTATTCTTTTGCTTGCCTTTCCTACTATTCTTTCCCCCTTGCAGTTAATCTTTAATGTATATAAATCTTCTTCATCTAACTCTATTTGAGTTTGAGTATCTATTCTTTCTTCCTTTTCTTTCCTCTCAACATATTTGTTAAGTTTTGTTTTCATTGCTTCCCCACTCGGCACCTTGCTTTAGTTCTGTTTTCCAGTTTGTGCCTAAGTTAGTTTTGTTCTTAAATGGTAAATATGATTTTTGATTTCCTTTGTTTGCCAGATCAGTCTACTGTACTTTATTTTTGTTGGACTGTTTTCACTTTGCTCATGGGTGTATATGTGTATATTCCAATATTTTAATTATTATTTGCCTGGTTTTGTAACTGCCATTTGTCTGGGATTCATCTTTTGTTTCTCATTTTTGGATAGTTGTCTTAATATCACTTAATGCCATAACACATGACTTGTAAAATCTTTGTTCCTGACCAGAGATCAAGCCCTGAGCCTTTGGAGTGGGAACACTGACTCCAAGACCCTAGACTACCAGAGAACTAACCCTCAGTTCAGTTCAGTTCAGTCGCTCAGTCGTGTCTGATTCTGTGCGGCCCCATGAATTGCAGCACGCCAGGCCTCCCTGCCCATCACCAACTCCCGCAGTTCACTCAGACTCACGTCCATCGAGTCAGTGATGCCATCCAGCCATCTCATCCTCTGTTGTCCCCTTCTCCTCCTGCCCTCAATCCCTCCCAGCATCAGAGTCTTTTCCAATTAGTCAACTCTTCGCATGAGGTGGCCAAAGTACTGGAATTTCAGCTTTAGCATCATTCCTTCCAAAGAAATCCCAGGGCTGATCTCCTTCAGAATGGACTGTTTGGATCTCCTTGTAGTCCAAGGGATTCTCAAGAGTCTTCTCCAACACCACAGTTCAAAAGCATCCATTCTTCAGTGCTCAGCTTTCTTCACAGTCCAACTCTCACATCCATACATGACCACTGGAAAAACCCTAGCCTTGACTAGATGGACCTTTGTTGGCAAAGTAATGTCTCTGCTTTTGAATATGCTCTCTAGGTTGGTCATAACTTTCCTTCCAAGGAGTAAGCCTCTTTTAATTTCATGGCTGCAGTCACCATCTGCAGTGATTTTGGAGCCCAGAAAAATAAAGTCTGACACTGTTTCCACTGTTTCCCCATCTATTTCCCATGAAGTGATGGGACCAGATGCCATGATCTTTGTTTTCTGAATGTTGAGTTTTAAGCCAACTTTTTCACTCTCCTCTTTCACCTTCATCAAGAGGCTTTTTAGTTCCTCTTCACTTTCTGCCATAAGGGTGGACTAACCCTTGGGAGTATCAAATAGTGAGAACTCACACAAAGGAAACCACTTGAATACAAGACCTGGTATCACCCAACCACCAGTAGCACCCTCTGCAGGACACCTCACCTAAACAACAAACAACACAAAAATACAAACCAAATCATCAGCAGACAGGAGTACCACCTCACTCACCCTTGCCCATCAGAGGAAAAACAAGCAAACAAAAAAAACTCAGCACAAATCTCACCTTATACGAAGCTTGCACAAACCACTGGGCCAATCTTAGGAGGGGAGAAACCAAAAGGAAGAAAGAATTCAACCTTCTTCAAGGAAATAATTCAACTTTCCTTAAAGCCTGGGAAAAGGAGATCTCAAACACAGTAACTAAAAAGGAAAGAAAGAAAGAAAAAGCAGAGAAATACTGCACAAATGAAGGAACAAACTAGAAACACAGAAGTCCAAATAAATGAAGAGGAAATAGGAAAATTACCTGAAAAAGAATTCAGAATAATGATAGTAAGGATGATCAAAAACCTTGAAAACAAAAATGTAGAAAATGCAAGAATCAATTAACAAAGACCTAGAAGAACTAAAGAATAAGCATACAGAGACAACACAATTACTGAAATTAAAAATACTCTAGAAGGAATCAATAATAGAATATCTGAAGCAGAAGAACAATCAGTGAGCTGGAAGATAAAATGGTGGATATAACTTCTGAAGAGCAGAATAAAGTAAAAAGAATGAAAAGAGCTGAGGACAGTCTCAGAGACCTCTGGGACCATATCAAATTCACGAACATTTGAAGTAAAGGGGTCCCAGAAGAAGAAGAGAAAAAGAAAGGGTATGAGAAAGATTTTGAAGAGATTATAGTTGAAAAATTCTCCAACATGGAGAGGAAACAGTCAATCAAGTCCAAGAGGCACAAAGACTCCCATACAGGATAAACCCAAGGAGAAACATGCCAAGACACATACTAGTCAAACTAACAAAGACTAAACACAAAGAATATTAAAAGCAGCAAGGGAGAAGCAAGAAGTAACATACAAGAGAAACCCTATATGCTTAACAGCTGATCTTTCAGCAGAAACTCTGCAGGCCAGAAGGAAATGGCAGGATATATTTAAAGTACTAAAAGGGAAAAAAATCTACAACCAAGATTACTGTACCCAGCAAGGATCTCATTCAAAAGTGATGGAGAAATTAAAAGCTTTTCAGACAAGCAAAAGTTAACAGAATTCAATACCATCAAACCAGCTTTTCAACAAATGTTAAACTGACTTATATAGTCAAGAAATACAACAGAAGAAAACAGATCTACAAAACCAACCCCAAACAATTAGAAAACGGCAATAGGAACATATATATCAATAATTACTTTAAACGTAAATAGATTAAATTCTGCAACCAAAAGACACAGACTGGCTGAATGGATACAAAAACAAGACTCATATACATGCTGTCTACAAGAAATCCACTTCAGACCTCAAGACACAGATAGGCTGAAAGTGAGAGGATGGAAAAATATATTCCATGAAAATGGGAAGCAAAAGAAAGCTAGAATAGCAATCCTCATATCAGACAAAATAGACCTTAAAATAAAGATTACAAGAGATAAGGACACTACATAATGATCAAGGGATCAATCCAAGAGGAAGACATAACAATTGTAAAAATCTATGCACCCAACTTGAGAAACCTATATTCAGGTCAAGAAGCAACAGTTAGAACTGGACATGGAACAACAGACTGGTTCCACATAGGAAAAGGAGTACATCAAGGCTGTATATTGTCACTCTGCTTATTTAACTTATATGCAGAGAACATCATGAGAAACGCTGGGCTGGAAGAAGCACAAGCTGGAACCAGGATTGCTGGGAGAAATATCAATAACCTCAGATATGCAGATGACACCACCCTTATGGCAGAAAGTGAAGAGGAACTAAAAAGCCTCTTGATGAGAGTGAAAAAGTTGGCTTAAAGCTCAGCATTCAGAAAACTAAGATCATGGCATCTGGTCCCATCACTTCATGGGAAATAGATGGGGAAACAGTGGAAACAGTGTCAGACTTTATTTTTCTGGGCTCCACAATCACTGCAGATGGTGACTGAAGCCATGAAATTAAAAGACGCTTACTCCTTGGAAGGAAAGTTATGACCAACCTAAATAGCATATTGAAAAGCAGAGACATTACTTTGCCAACAAAGGTCCGTCTAGTCAAGGCTAGGGTTTTTTCCAGTGGTAATGTATTGATGTGCGAGTTGGACTGTGAAGAAGGCTGAGCACTGAAGAATGGATGCTTTTGAACTGTGGTGTTGGAGAAGACTCTTGAGAATCCCTTGGACTACAAGGAGATCCAAACAGTCCATTCTGAAGGAGATCAGCCCCGGGATTTCTTTGGAAGGAATGATGCTAAAGCTGAAACTCCAGTACTTTGGCCACCTCATGCGAAGAGTTGACTAATTGGAGAAGACTCTGATGCTGGGAGGGGTTGGGGGCAGGAGGAGAAGGGGACGGCAGAAGATGAGTTGGCTATCACCAACTCGATGGACGTGAGTCTGAGTGAACTGCAGGAGTTGGTGATGGGCAGGGAGGCCTGGCGTGCTGCAATTCATGGGGTCAAAAAGAGTCGGACATGACTGAGCGACTGAACTCAACTGATGCACCCAACATAAGAGCACCTCAATACGTAAGACGAATACTAACAGGCATAAATCGAGAAATTGACTGTAACACAATAATAGTAGGAGACTTTAACACCCCACTCACACCAATGGAAAGATCATCAAAGCACAAAATTAATATGGAAACACAAGTCTTAAATGATACATTAGATGAACTGTATCTCACTGATGTCTTCAGGACATTCCATCCAAATGCAGAAGAATACACCTTCTTCTCAAGTGTACATGGAACATTCTCCAGGATATGGAGAAATCTCACAAATCAAACCTCAGTAAATTTAAGAGAATTGAAATTGTATCAAGCATCTTCTCTGACCACAATGCTATGAGACTACATACCAATTACAAGGAAAAACTGTAAAAAACACAAACACATGGAGATTAAACAACACGTTTCTAAATAACCAACAGGTTACTGAAGAAATCAAAAGGGAAATCAAAAAATTTCTAGAAACAAATGACAATGAAAACATGACAACTCAAAACCCATGGGATCCAGCAAAAGCAGACCTAAGAGGGAAGTTTATAGCAATACAATCCTACCTCAAAAAACAAGGAAAACATTGAATAGACAACCTAACTGTACACCTAAAGCAACTAGAAAAAGAAGAACAAAAAAAAAACCCAAGAAATCATAAAGATTAAAGCAGAAATAAATGAAAAAGAAATGAAAATAACAATAGTAAAGATTAATAAAACTAAAAGCTGGTCCTTTGAGAAGATAAACAAAATTGACAAACCCTTAGCCAGACTCATCAAGAAAAAGAGAAGAGTCAAATCAACAAAATTAGAAATGAAAAAGAGGTTACAACAGACAATGCAGAAATACAAAGGATTATAAGAGATTATTATGAACAACTATATGGCAATAAAATGGATAACCTAGAAGAAATGGACAGATTCTTAGAAAAGTTCAACCTTCCAAGACTGAACCAAGAAATAGAAATTAGGGACAACCCAATTACAAGCACTGAAATGGAAGCTGTGATAAAAAATCTCCCAAGAAACAAAAGCCCAGGACCAGATGGCTTCACAGGAGAATCCTATCAAACATTTAGAGAGGTGATAATGCCTATCCTTCTAAAACTCTTTCAAAAAATTGCAGAGGAAGGCACACTTTCAAACTCATTCTATGAGGCTACCATCACCCTGATACCAAAACCAGACAAAGACAACACAAAAAAAGAAAACTATAGGCCAATATCACTGATGAACATAGATGCAAAAATCCTCAACAAAATTTTAGCAAACAGAATTCAGCAACACATCAAAAAGCTCATACACCATGATAAAGTTGTGTTTATTCCAGGGATGCAAGGGTTCTTCAATATATGCAAATCAATCAATGTGATACACCATATTAACAAATTGAAAGATAAAAACCATATGATAATCTCAATAGATGCAGAAAAAGCCTTTGACAAAATTCAGCACCTATTTATGATTAAAACTCTTCAAAAAAATGAGCATAGAAGGAACTTACCTCAACATAGTAAAGGCCATATATGATACTGCTGCTAAGTCACTTCAGTTGTGTCCAACTCTGTGTGACCCCATAGATGGCCTCCTACCAGGCTCCTCTATCCCTGGGATTCTCCAGGCAAGAACACTGGAGTGGGTTGCCATTTCCTTCTCCAATGCATGAAAGTGAAAAGTAAAAGGGAAGTCTCTCCATCGTGTCCGATTTTTAGCGACCTCATGGACTGCAATCCACCAGGCTCCTCTGTCCATGGGATTTTCCAGGCAAGAGTACTGGAGTGGGGTGCCATTGCCTTCTCCACATATCTGATAAGCCTATAGCAAACATTATTCTCAATGGTGAAAAATGGAAAGCACTCTCCCTGAGACCAGGAAAAAGACAAGGGTGTCTACTTTCACCACTACTATTCAACATAGTTCTGGAAGTCCTAGCTACAGCAATCAGAGAAGATAAAAATAAAAGGACTCCATATCAGAAAAGAAGTAAAGCTCTCACTGTTTGCAGGTGACATGATATTATACACAGAAAACCCTAAAGATAATATCAGAAAATTACTAGAGATAATCAGTGAATTTAGCAAAGTTGCAGGATACAAAATCAATACTCAGAAATCACTTGCATTTCTATATACTAAAAATGAAAAATCAGAGAAATTAAGGAATCAATCCCATTCACCATTGCAGCAAAAAGAATGAAATATCTATGAATAAACTTACCTAAGGAGATGAAAGAACTGTACACAGAAAATTATACAACATTAATTAAAGAAATCAAAGATGACATAAACAGATGGGGAGATAGTCCATGTTCCTTGGTAGGAAGAATCAATATTGTGAAAATGACTGTACTACCAAATGCAGTCTAAAGATTCAGTGTGATCCATATCAAATTACCAATGGCATTTTTCATAGAACTAGAACAAAAAATTTCACAATTCATACGGAAACACAAAAGACCCCGAAAAGCCAAAGCAGTCCTGAGACAGAAGAATGGAGCTGGGAGAATCAACCTTTCTGACTTCAGGTTATACTACAAAGCTACAGTCATGAAGACAGTATGGTATTGGCACAGAAACAGAAATACAGACCAATGGAACAAGATAGAAAGCCCAGAAATAAATCCATGCACCTATGGGTACCTTTTTTTTGGAAAAGGAGGAAAGAGTATACAATGGGGCAAAGACAGCCTCTTCAATAAATGGTGCTGGGGAAACTGGACAGCTACATGTAAAAGAATGAAATTAGAACACTTCCTAACACCATACACAAAGATAAACTCAAAATGGATTAAAGACCTAAATGTAAAACCAGAAACTATAAAACTGTTAGAGGAAAACATAGGCAGAACACTGATGACATAAATCAAAGCAAATCTATGACTCTCCTCCAAGAGTAACAGAAATAAAATAAAAAGTAAACAAGTGGGACCTGATTAAACTTAAAAGCTTTTGCACAGCAAAGGAAACTATAAGCAGGCTGAAAAGACAACCCTCAGAATGGGAGGAAATAATAGCAAATGAAACAACTGACAAAGGATTAATTTCCAAAATACACAAACAGCTTATATAACTCAATACCAGAAAAACAACCCAATCAAAAAGTGGGAAAAAGACCTAAACAGATATTTCTCCAAAGAAGACATACACATGGCTAACAAACACATGAAAAGATGCTAACATTGCTCATTATTAGAGAAATGCAGATCAAAACTACAATGAGATATCACCTCACACCAGTCGGAATGGCCCTAATCAAAAAGTCTACAAACAATAAATGCTGGAAAGGGTGTGGAAAAAAGGGAATGTTCTGGCACTGTTGGTGGGAATGTAAATTGATACAGCCACTATGGAAGATGGTATGGAGATTTCTTAAAAAACTAGGAATAAAGCCACCATATGACCCAGCAATCTCACTCCTAGGCTTATACCCTCAGGAAACCAAATTGAAGAGACACATGTATCCCTTTGTTCATTGCAGCACTATTTAAAATAGCTAGAACATGGAAGCAACCTAGATGCCCATCAACAGATGAATGGATAAACAAGTTGTGGTTTATATACACAATGGAATATTACTCAGCCATAAAAAGGAATGCATTTGAATCAGTTCTAATGAGGTGGATAAACCTAGAACCTATTATACACACTGAAGTGAGAAAGATAAATATTGTATTCTAATACATATATATGATACGGAATCTAGAAAAGTGGTACTGAAGAATTTATTTACAGGGCAACAATGGAGAAACAGACATAGAGAATAGACTTATGGACATGGGAAGAGGGGAGGAGAGGGTGAGATGTATGGAAAGAATAACATAGAAACTTACATTACCATATGTAAAATAGATAGCCAATGGGAATTTGCTGTATGGCTCAGGAAACTCAAACAGGTGTTCTGTATCAACCTAGAGGGGTGGGTTGGGAAGGGAGTTTCAAAAGGGGGGGATATATGTATACCTATGGCTGATGCTGGGAGGGATTGAGGGCAGGAGGAGAAGGGGACGACAGAGGATGAGATGGCTGGATGGCATCACTGACTCGATGGATGCGTCTGAGTAAACTCCGGGAGTTGGTGATGGACAGGGAGGCCTGGCGTGCTGCGATTCATGGGGTCACAAAGAGTCGGACACGATTGAGCGACTGATCTGATCTGATCTGATGGCTGATTCATGTTGAGGTTTGACAGGAAATAGCAAAATTCGATAAAGCAATTATCCTTCAATAAAAAATACATTAATTTTAAAAAAGTAATGACTTAAACGTTTCTCTGATCCCTTCATCTAAATCAAGTCCCCCTACTGATCTCATCCTACCCTTGATTTTTCTGTACGGCACTTGGCCCTTGGCAATTATGCTTTTGTGACTGCCTGTTTAATCCATATAGACTCTCTTAGACTGAGCTCTGTGAGGGCATAGGTCATCTTGTTAACAGCTGTATCTCCAAGTACTGTGAAAAATGCCTGGCAAAGAGTAAAGGTTCAAGTATTGGAATGAATTAATCTTAGCCATATCCCCCCCTCTGTCCCCTCTCCTCAGTTAATTATCTATCCACTGGATATTTGAATGTCCACACTCAAATATGTGTGCCTGGGCTTGTGCAAGGCACTAGAGAAAATAAATGTGTAATCTAGCCTCCTTTGTATATTATTTCCTTTTATATACACTGACCTATAAGTGCTCAGAAGCAGACCTCAAACCGTAGAAAAGAATGAGCAAGCTACATGTGCCTGTTCTACGGTTCATGTGGCCTATTTGTCCATGCTGTTGTTGGAGAGGAAAAAACTTTCTCCTCTACCCTCTTATGTTCAGTGACTAGGGCCTTTCAAATTAAGCTGACAAAAGATTAACAGGAGAAAAAGATTTATTTATTTATTTCACATATGCAAATTCAGTGAAAACCCCAAATAGATGTTGCAAACTGGAAGCTTATATATCATTTTTAAAAAAGTGATACATTCATGGAGAAATGACAAGGCAAAGGAACTGCTGCTAAGTCGCTTCAGTCGTGTCCGACTCTGTGCGACTCCATAGACGGCAGCCCATCAGGCTCCCCCGTCCCTGGGATTCTCCAGGCAAGAACACTGGAGTGGGTTTGCCATTTCCTTCTCCGATGCATGGAAGTGAAAAGTGAAAGTGAAGTCGCTCAGTCATGTCCGACTCTTAGCGACCCCATGGACTGGAGCCTACCAGGCTCCTCCGTCCATAGGATTTTCCAGGCAAGAGTACTGGAGTGGGGTGCCATTGCATGGATAGTAAATTGTTGGAAGGTAAATAGATGTGGGAAAACAATGGAAGGTAATTGTTATTTTAGTAACTGTTATGCATATTCCTCTGGGGCCATCTCTGGACTGGTAAGAGTCTAGAGTCCTCTCTGGTGATTGGAGTGGTTCTGCCTCAGAAGATTCTGTCACTGAAGGACTTCCTGATGGTCCAGTAGGGAAGCCTCTGTGCTGCTTCTGCAGGAGGCCTGGGTTTGATCCCTGGTAGGGGAACTAAGACCCTGCATGCTGCACGGCCAAAACAAACACAATTGTTAAAAAGGTGTCTTTTGAGATGGGCCATATTCTGTGTCTGGAATATGTATCTCTCTAAATCTACTTCTTACCTTAAAAAAAATGATGAGTAGTGGTTTTGCCCTTTCTGATATGAGAAGTGGGAGAGGAACTCCTTTGCAAAGGGGGGAGTTTGCTTCAGCAGATAGGGGGAGGCTGATGCTAAAAGCTAAGCTTCTCTGAACACTGGTGCCTAATGGAATCTCAGAGTTTTGGGTCAAGTAGAAAAGGAGTCCCTTGGACAGCAAGAAGATCAAACTAGTCAATCCTAAAAGAAATCAACCCTGAATTTTCATTAGAAGGACTGATGTTGAAGCTGAAGCTCCAATATGGACACCTGATGCAAAGAGCTGACTCATTAGAAAAGACCCTGATGCTGGGAAAGATTGAGGACAGAAGGAGAAGGGGACGACAGAGGATGAGATGGTTGGATGGCATCACCAACTCAATGGACATGAGTCTGAGCAAACTCCAGGAAATGGTGAAGGACAGGGAAGCATGGTGTGCTGCAGTCCATGGGGTCACAAAGAATCAGATACAACTGAGTGAACAACAACAGAAGCAGTTTTATTACTTTGCCAGGCAAAAAGGGGGCCACAGCAGGCTAAAACCCTCAAAACTGTGTATCCCAACTTTGGGGAAAAAGTAAGAACTTTTATTGTAATTGTTCAAAGAGGCATAATCAGCTTGTGGACATTCTTCTAATGTGTTGGTGGTGAGGTAAGAAGTTGACATCATCAACATTTAGTCCAACTGGTCTGGGGTCCACATGCTTGTGAGCAGCCTGTCACTGTTAATCATTAAGTTCTTCCACCTGGAGGAGGTTTCAGTTTCTGCAGAGCAGCTCAGAGATTCTGTTGTGTGTATCCTTTGATGGGGAAACAGAACCTTGCCCCAAGGCTGCTCTTTCTCCCTGGTCGTGCATCCTCTCCCTTCCCTAATTACCAATGGCTTGAATCAGCCCATTGGAACTCAGGGAAAGTCATGGAGGCTGAATGAAGACTGTTTCCTCTAATCAAAGAAATGAGAGACACAAAGGCCTTGAGCCCTGGAGTCCCACAGGGCCCTGCATGAGATCACTTAAATACGACTTATTTGGGGTGGTGTATTCTGATCCCCTTGACTGTTTCAGAGTCTTTCCTGTTTAGCTTCTAGCATGTCTATGAGACTTCTCATCTCCAAGGATGAATCTAGGAGGTATACTATGTACCTGCATGTTTATTTTATCCATTTCCCATTAAAAGGCACAGGCTTCCCTGGTGGCTCAATGGTAAAGAATCTGCCTGCAAAGCAGGAGACCCAGGTTTGATCCCTGGGTGGGGAAGATCCTCTGGGGGAAGGCATGGCAACCCACTCCTGTACTCTTGTCTGGAAGATCCCATGGACAGAGGAGCCTGGTGGGCTACAGTCCGTGGGGTCGTGCAGAGTTGGACATGACCGAAGCGACTGAGCACGGATGTGCATTAAAAGGCACAGATTCTTTTCTAGGTGAGAAGTTGAGATTTGGGAAGAGTTTCACACAAGTGGTCCAGCCCACAGTCTGGCCAGGGAATTTGACCTTGGAGCTGACTGTGCTCCTGTCGCTGTCTGGGTTCTCCAGGAAGCAGATTTGGAGCCAGAGTTCTTGCTCAGGGAGCTCATTAGGGTGCGCTCTGGGGTCCACCTCTGTTGGAGGGAGGACAATGGACTGGACAGAGGGAGAAATCAGGCCCACAGTCTCTGCCGACCCCACGGGTTACTTGCAAAGGACAGCACAATTTGTTGAGGTTCTTGAAGGTTGGAATTACTGATAGTTGTTTTGAGAATAATCTGGATGAACCAGCTGTATTGTTCCAGGTTCCCAGGTGCATTTATTCCTGAAGGTTAGAGACTCTCTTGCTCTGTGTGGCAGAAAGACCTGGGCTGCAGGTTGTAGATCCAGACCTTTGAAAAGGGCAGCTAAATAGTAAAGGGATTGCTTGCAATTTAGCTGCAGAGCTAAGCCTCAGTAGTGAGCAGGATGAACAGAAAAAGGGTATCAGGGGAAAGCTGGGCTGAGTTTCTGCTGTCAAAGGAGAAAGTCAGTAGAGCTTCTCCCTGCTCCCCTCCCACCCCTGCCAGATAGTACATGCTTGTTGCTCTGTTGATCTGCCTTCGAAAAATGGGCTCATCTCCCACCTTCCAGAATAGCTTAGGAGGTCATTCTTACCCAGGAGATCAAACACAATTCTCCTTTATCAGGGCTCAGCAAGCTTGTTCTGAATGTGTGTACATTCTGTGCATACATTCTGTAAATGTGTGGACATTCTTCAGGCTAATTGGCATTTGGAAAAATGGGAATGTCCCCTTCCTTCCCTGTGGGGGACCAGCCTCCATTAAGATCTTGCTGGGTGCCAGGCTGTGTGAAATGCTTTGAGTAGCTTATTTCACATAATCCTCACAGTCTCACGAGGTGGAATAGATTCATTTCGTGTAAGAGAAAGCCAAAATTTAGACAGTGTAACTGAATTGCCCAGGGCTAGACAAATTAGCAAGCAGGAGTAATTGACTTCTGTCCTGGCTCTACTTCCACAGCTTTCCCCATAGTCTTTGCTCCTCCTGTTCCCAGTAGATTTCCTCTCTGGTTTCCCTGCAGGTTTCTTCCTGGGGTGCAGGCTCCTGGGAGTACTGTGGCTGGAAAGGGGAGTGAGCAGCTAATGATAGCCATCCTGTGTCAAGGATGAGCTAAGCCTTCATTTAGGTGAGGCTGGCAGATGTTGGCCTGCAGGGCAAATACAGCCCACAGCTCTTGAGCTAGAATAGTTTTTGCATTTTTAAATGGATGAAAAAAAATCAGAGGGAGAATACTTTGCGACAGCTGACAATTATATGAAATTTAGATTCCAGTGCCTATAAAAAAAGTCCTACAGGAACACAGTCACGTCCGTTGTAGCTTTCACTCTACCAGGTCAGAGGTGAGTAGCTTGCAATGACAGAGGCTGTGTGGCGTACAGCGCCTAAAGTATTTACTATCTAGTACAAATGTTAGTTGCTCAATCGTGTCCAACACTTTACGACCCCATGGCTCCTCTGTTCGTGGAATTCACCAGGCAAGACTACTGGAGTGGGTTGCCATGCCCTTCTCCAGGGAATCTTCCTGACCCAGGGATAGAACCTTGTCTCCTGCATCGCAGGCAGATTCTTTACTGTCTGAGCCACCAGGTTCAGTTCAGTTCAGTGGTTCAGTCGTGTCTGACTCTTAGACTGCAGCATGCAAGGCTTCCCTATCCATCACCATCTCCCAGAGCTTGCTCAAACACATGTCCATCCAGTCAGTGATGCCATCTAACCATGTCATCCTCTGCCACCCCCTTTTCCTCCTGCCTTCAATTTTTCCCAGCATCAGGGTCTTTCCCATTGAGTCAATTCTTTGCTTCAGGTGGCCAATGTATTGGATTTCAGCTTCAGCTTCAGTCCTTCCAATGAATATTCAGGGTTGATTTCCTTTAGGATTGATTGGTTTGATCTCCTTGCAGTCCAAGGGACAATCAGGAGTCTTCTCCAACATCACAGTTCAAAAGCATCAATTTTTCAGCGCTCAGTTTTCTTATAGTCCAACTCTCACCTCTGTACATGACTACTGGAAGAACCATAGATGGACCTTTGTTGGCAAAGTAACATTTCTGCTTTTTAATATGCTGTCTGGGTTTGTCATAGCTTTTCTTCCAAGGAGCAAGCATCTTTTAATTTCCTGGCTGCAGTCACCATCTACAGTGATTTTGGAGCCCAGAAAAATAAAATCTCTCACTGTTTCCATTGTTTCCCCACCTATTTGCCATGAAGTGAGGGGACCAGATGCCTTGATCTTAGTTTTTTGAGTGTTGAGTTTTAAGCCAGCTTTTTCACTCTCCTCTTTTACTTTCATCAAGAGGCTCTTTAGTTCTTCTTCACTTTCTGCCATAAGGGTGGTGTCATCTGTTTATCTGAGGTTATTGATATCTCTTCTGGCAATCTTGATTCTAGCTTGTGCTTCATCCAGCCTGGCATTTTGCATGATGTACTCTGCCAACATCCGCTGGATCATGGAAAAAGCAAGAGAGTTCCAGAAAAACATCTATTTCTGCTTTCTTGACTATGCCAAAGCCTTTGACTGTGTGGATCACAATAAACTGTGGAAAATTCTGAAAGAGATGGGAATACCAGACCACCTGACCTGCCTCTTGAGAAACCTATATGCAGGTCAGGAAGCAACAGTTAGAACTGGACATGGAACAACAAACTGGTTCCAAATAGGAAAAGGAGTACATCAAGGCTGTATATTGTCACCCTGCTTATTTAACTTATATGCAGAGTACATCATGAGAAATGCTGGACTGGAAGAAACACAAGTGGGAATAAAGATTGCCGGGAGAAATATCAATAACCTCAGATATGCAGATGATACCACCCTTATGGCAGAAAGTGAAAAGGAACTAAAAAGCCTCTTGATGAAAGTTAAAGGGAGAGTGAAAAAGTTGGCTTAAAGCTCAACATTCAGAAAACTAAGATCATGTCATCTGGTCCCATTACTTCATGGGAAATAGATGGGGAAACAGTGTCAGACTTTATTTTTTTGGGCTCCAAAATCACTGCAGATGGTGACTGCAGCCATGAAATTAAAAGAAGCTTACTCCTTGGAAGGAAAGTTATGACCAACCTAGGTAGTATATTGAAAAGCAGAGATATTACTTTGCCAACAAAGGTCTGTCTAGTCAAGGCTATGGTTTTTCCAGTGGTTCCATATGGATGTGAGAGTTGGACTGTGAAGAAAGCTGAGAGCTGAAGAATTGATGCTTTTGAACTGTGGTGTTGGAGAAGACTCTTGAGAGTCCCTTGGACTGCAAGGGAATCCAACCAGTCCATCCTAAAGGAGATCAGTCCTGGGTGTTCATTGGAAGGACTGATGCTGAAGCTGAAACTCCAGTACTTTGGCCACCTCATGTGAAGAGTTGACTCATTGGAAAAGACCCTGATGCTTGGAGGGATTGGGGGCAGGAGAAGAAGGGGATGACAGAGGATGAGATGCCTGGATGGCATCACCGACTTGATGGACATGAGTTTGAGTGAACTCCGGGAGTTGGTGATGGATAGGGAGGCCTGGTGTGCTGTGATTCATGGGGTCGCAAGAAGTCGGACACGACTGAGCGACTGAACTGAACTGAACTCTGTATATAAGTTAAATAAATAGGGTGACAATATACAGCTTTGACATACTCCTTTCCCTATTTGGAACCAGTCTGTTGTTCCATGTCTAGTTCTAACTGTTGCTTCTTGACCAGCACACAGATTTCTCAGGAGGCAGATAAGGTGGTCTGGTATTACCAGGTTGGAGGTTATTTATTATCTGGGACTTTGCAAAACAACAACAACAACAACAACAACTTTGCAGACCTTGATGTAGATAAAGAAGAGTGTTTGCTCTTCCAGATAGACATGACTTCTTAAGCTCTTCTGGGAGGTGGAAGGAGATATGGGACAGTTTTCAGAGAGCAGATTAACTGGCAGCTAAGTACAGATCCAGATCATTTGAAGTAAATATGTGCACATTTGCATTTTTCTGGAATGTTCTTTACATTCACACTGTATTTGCTTTCACATGAGCCCTGGTGATCATGTTCTGGACAGCTGTCATTAGACAACTGGCACCCTAGGTCATGGGCTTCCCTGGTGGCTCAGACAGTGAAGAATCCACCTGCAATGCAAGAGACCTGGGTTTGAACTCTGGGTCGAGAAGATCCCCTGGAGAAGGGGACTTCCCACTCCAGTATTCTTGCCTGGAGAATCCCATGGACAAAGGAGCCTGGCAGGCTAATGTCCATGGAGTGAAAAAGAGTCAGACATGACTGAGCAACCAACACTTTAACTTTTTTTCCCACCCTAGGTCATAGCTTCTATGTATGACACAAACAGTTCAGAGTGCACAACCTCAAAATGTACCACTTTGACTTAATGATTATTTTGAGCCGAAGGCAGTTGAGAGGAAGCTTACATAAGACAAATCCTCTGCCCTCTCCTTTCTACTGTTCTTAATCACTCAGGACAACTCTTAACTCTCTTTGGTCCAGAGATGGCACCAGAGGAATCTACCTAGCAAACCTTACTAAATCAACCCTTATCCTCAATTATTTTCCCCTATATATTTAAAACCTTCCCACAGTTTGCCAGCACTAAACCCGTTTCCTTTGTCTTGCTACTTTTTGACAAATGTATTATCTTTTGTTAAGATGTTGCTGCTGCTAAGTCGCTATAGTCCTGTCCGACTCTATGCGACCCCATAGATGGCAGCCTACCAGGCTCCTCTGTTCCTGGGATTCTCCAGGCAAGAACACTGGAGTGGGTTGCCATTTCCTTCTCTAATGCATGAAAGTGAAAAGTGAAAATGAAGTCTCTCAGTCGTGTCCAACTCTTTGTGACCCCATTGACTGCAGCCCACCAGGCTCCTCCGTCCATGGGATTCTCCAGGCAAGAGTACTGGAGTGGGGTGCCATTGCCTTCTCCATGTTAAGATGCTATAGAAGCCCTAAGTTCTAACCACCCCTTTGAGTTCCTGGTCATTGACTTTCTCCCATGATCAGGTGTGCTGTTAAGAAACTTCTATTTATTTTTCTCTTGTTAATCAACATCTTGTCAGTCTTAATTTGCAAGCCCCATTGGGAAACCTTGGAGGGTAGAGGGAAGAAGTCTTTCATCCCTTACAGGCTCTAGACTTAGATAACTGGGATGGAGGACATGGCGACAGCAGAGTTAAACTAAGGCTCTTCTTGCACAATATGGTTATGCCTTAGGGAAAACATGGAAGGTTGGACACACTCTGACCAGAGGGGAAGTTAATACATAATGACCACTAACTGTGTTACATGTATAACCTGTTTAAACACTTAAACATGTTTAAATCTCAAGAGTCCAGAGAGGGAAATTACATGATCTTCCTCTAAGGATGCTGAAGGTAAGACTGGCTTCTGTGATGTGTTCTTAGATGTTGTTATTTCTCGTATCTTGAGCACTTGCCCAGGTGCCAGGTACAATGCTGTGGATACAGAGACAAAGAGGCAAATTCTGTGCTTTTGAGTAATATCTAACGAATTCTGGAGTTGGCTTCCAAATTCAGGTCCATGTGGCTGGACTCGCATCCCTAAGCAGATTCATCAGTGTGTGTTGTGTGTCAGATTGACAGCTCTTGACACAGCAGATCAAAGCAGCGTTACTCAGTGATCAGCACAAGGAGTTTCCACTCAGTAAACCAGTGAGCAGTTGCTAGGTGCCAGATCCTGTGTTCGTTGCGGAGGGTATGGAGATGAATGACAGCCACTGTTCTCTGTCAGTAGCTGCAGAGGGAGGGTTGGGATGTTAGAGAACCTCAGGGCTTCTGGTTATAAGCAACAGAAGCAAACTCTGGCTAACCTCAGCCAAAGACAGTGTGCACTGGGAGGCTATGGGATGGTTCACAGGTCTGAACAAGAAGCTGAACAGCCAGGCTTGGGAAGGACAGAAATGGGCAGCAGCTAGAAGGATCTAAGGAATAGGAAACATAGACGGTCTTTTCCAGGGTTGATGCCTTTGATTCTCACTGTTTTCCTTACCTTGATCAATATCAGGTTGGCTTGGCATGAGAATTTGACTTGTCTTTGGTCCTGTGTCCACCCCTTTGGCTAAAGTGGACAGGTCTCTGGACTGATAGCCCATGGAGGATGTGTGCAGTGTGGAGGAGACCTTCTAGAGGACATTGTTTGTGCTACTGGAATAAGGTGTAAGTGTCACTGGGCAAGTGGAAACGAGATTCCCTATTGTGCTATGAACTAAAGGAATGGAAAATGCTCAACTCAGCCATGGAAGTCAGGGAAGACTTCCTGGAGGAAGAAACAAGCTGAAACCAGGGTAACTAGTAAAGTTAACCACAGGGCAGGAAGGAAGGAAACCATCACAAGCTAAGGGAATTGCAGATGCAGAGGCCCAGTGTGAGCATGCATGGTCAGTCATGTCCGACTCTTTGGGACCCCATGGACTACAGCCTGCAAGGCTCCTCTGTCTGTAGAATTCTCCAGGCAAGAATTATGGAGTGGGTTGCCAGTTCCTCCTCCAGAGAATCTTCCTGACCTAGGGATTGAACCTGCATCTCCTGCATTGGCAGGCAGATTTAAATTTTTTTTTTTTTTTTTTTTACTACTGAGCCACCTGGGAAGCAGCAGGGGCCCAGACAGGGAATTACCTCCTCCACCAAATAATGGCTCTTGCCTGTTGGTCTCTGGGAGTGATGGATCATTTTGCCCAAGGAGTTCAGCTTTTAAAGATCAGGGTCCACGATTTCCCATCCCCTTGAAGTCCTTCAGCTTCCCAAGGTCAACTGAACATTTCAGAAAATCTCAGACCATAACTCCCTCCTTCCCAGGGAGTCTGCAGGATTTAAAAAAAAAATCTTGAGCCTCTTGCACTGAGACTAGATAGAAAGAAAAATGCCGTCGCAGTCTGGAGAGTTCTTTATTATTCTGTCCTAGCTGCAGTGGGGGAGGCCTCTGGTCAGGAGCTGCCTGAACTGATTTGAGCCAGCGTTTGCCACAAATTGTGGCTTGACATTTATAGCAGCTGTGATCTGTGCGTATTGATTATTTAGGAAAAGGAATGAAGCCGAGATGGCTGAGCAGCTGCCTCGTGAAAAAACCTCGCTCTTGTCGCATTTCATCCTGAAGTGAGAGGGGTCCCAAAGTCAGAAAGGGGCAGGGGCATTATCAAATTTCCATCTTGCCGTGTCTGGGCAGATAGCGAGCAGCTTTTATTCACCGTCTTTGATTAATCAGCTCCTCTTTATTCATGTGAAAAAGCCACTGTCACCCAGGGGCTCCTTGGAAGGAATTATCATTCTTTGCCTCTTATGCTCAATTGTTCCTGTATTGTGTTCATTGGGCTAATGAAAGCCGAGCAAATGTCTCTTGTTGGCGGTGCTGTGATGAATTAGCACTTGGCCTGCAGACTGTATTTCTCTGATTAAGCTGATGAGTTTGTTTTCTCCTCCTCTCATCATTGTGAGGACGGTTCTTCCATGCTAACGCCCGTGGGAGCTGTGGGGAGGAGAGGGGGACACTGGCCAGTCCACTGTAGTCTGAATTCAGACAGCAAACACACAGATAAAAAATAAGACCTGCTATAGCACTGACTGCAGCAGAAGCCCAGGTGATGCCTGCAGGTAATTGGCTAACTACCTCCATGACCTACGGCGACTGTGTCCCTCGGCTGCATGGGGGAGGTGGACAGACCCCAGCATGGGCTAGGATTTGAGGCTGAGCTCTCCTAGAGCCCATTCCTGGGTCTCAGACATGGTTGCCCCTATCAAATGAGAGGGTTGGGACTTCCCTGGTGGTCCAGTGGTAAGGATTCCACCTGCCAATACAGGCGACATGGGTTCGATCCTTGGTCCCGGGAGATTCCACATGCTGCAGGGCAACTAAGCCTGAGTGCCACAGCTGCTGAAGCCTGCGGGTCCTAGAGCCTGTGCTCCACAATGAGAGAAGCCACTGCAATGAGAAGACCGGCACCACAACTAGAGAGAGAGTAGCCCCTCTTGCTGCAAGTAGAGAAAGCCTGCATGCAGCTGTAAATAAATAAAATTTGTTTAAAAAGAAGTTCTTTTTTTTTTTTTTTTTTAATGAGAGAGTTGAATTAAATGAGTATGTCAGTGGCCAGGCTGTCATAACAGAGAACTCTAGAGTGGGTGGCTTAAGTGGCAAAATTCCTTTCTCTGATTTGGAGGCCAGAAGTCCAAGATCAGGGTGAGAGTGGGGTCGATTCCACTGCAACCTTTCCTCCCGGCTTTCAGGTGGCCACCTTCTTGCCGTGTCCTCTCATGACCTGTCTTCTGTACATGCTCCCCTGGTGTCTCCTTCTCTTCTCTTAAGGACACCAGTCCTGTGACTCAGGGCCCCCACCCTTATGACCTCATTTAACCGTAATTACCTCCTTAAAGATCATGTAATTGAATGTGGTCACATGGGGGTTTAGGGCTTCAGCATGTGAATTTGGGGGGTACACTTAAGCCCATAACAATAAGAAATTGCAAATCAACAAGGTGGGGAAGTGATTGTCCTCTCTGCAGGGGGATCAACTATTGGGTGAAGCAGAAGATATTAAGAAGAGATGGCAAGAATACACAGAAGAACTGTACAAAAAAGATCTTCACGACCCAGATAATCATGATGGTGTGATCACTGACCTAGAGCCAGACATCCTGGAATGTGAAGTCAAGTGGGCCTTAGAAATCACCACTATGAACAAAGCTAGTGGAGATGATGGAATTCCAGTTGAGCTATTTCTAATCCTGAAAGATGATGCTGTGAAAGTGCTGCACTCAATATGCCAGCAAATTTGAAAAACTCAGCAGTGGCCACATGACTGGAAAAGGTCAGTTTTCATTCCAATCCCAAAGAAAGGAAATGCCAAAGAATGCTCAAACTACCGCACAATTGCACTCATGTCACACGCTAGTAAAGTAATGCTCAAAATTCTCCAAGCCAGGCTTCAGCAATATATGAACCATGAACTTCCTGATGTTCAAGCTGGTTTTAGAAAAGGCAGAGGAACCAGAGATTAAATTGCCAACATCCGCTGGATCATGGAAAAAGCAAGAGAGTTCCAGAAAAACATCTACTTCTGCTTTATTGACTATGCCAAAGCCTTTGACTGTGTGGATCACAATAAACTCTGATCACAATAAATTCTGAAAGAGATGTGAATACCAGAGCACCTGATCTGCCTCTTGAGAAATTTGTATGCAGGTCAGGAAGCAACAGTTAGAACTGGACATGGAACAACAGACTGGTTCCAAATAGGAAAAGGAGTATGTCAAGGCTGTATATTGTCACCCCGCTTATTTAACTTACATGCAGAGTACATCATGAGAAATACTGGGCTGGAAGAAACACAAGCTGGAATCAAGATTGCCGGGAGAAATATCAATAACCTCAGATATGCAGATGACACCACCCTTATGGCAAAAAGTGAAGAGGAACTAAAAAGCCTCTTGATGAAAGTGAAAGTGGAGAGTGAAAAAGTTGGCTTAAAGCTCAACATTCAGAAAATGAAGATCATGGCATCCAGTCCCATCACTTCATGAGAAATAGATGGGGAAACAGTGGAAACAGTGTCAGACTTTATTTTTCTGGGCTCCAAAATCACTGCAGATGGTGACTGCAGCCATGAAATTAAAAGATGCTTACTCCTTGGAAGGAAAGTTATGACCAACCTAGATAGCATATTCAAAAGCAGAGACATTACTTTGCCAACAAAGGTCCGTCTAGTCAAGGCTATGGTTTTTCCAGTGGTTCCGTATGGATGTGAGAGTTGGACTGTGAAGAAGGCTGAGCACCAAAGAATTGATGCTTTTGAACTGTGGTGTTGGAGAAGACTCTTGAGAGTCCCTTGGACTGCAAGGAGATCCAACCAGTCCATTCTGAAGGAGATCAACCCTGGGATTTCTTTGGAAGGAATGATGCTAAAGCTGAAACTCCAGCACTTTGGCTACTTCATGTGAAGAGTTGACTCATTGGAAAAGACCCTGATGCTGGGAGGGATTGAGGGCAGGAGGAGAAGGGGATGACAGAGGATGAGATGGCTGGATGGCATCACTGACTCGATGGATATGAGTCTGGGTGAACTCCGGGAGTTGGGGATGGACAGGGAGGCCTGGCATGCTGCGATTCATGGGGTCACAAAGAGTTGGACATGACTGAGCAACTGAACTGAACTGAGAGAGGACTCTTTTTTTCTAGCTAATATCACCTCTTACCCCCATTCCTGCTTGAAACATTCATGCCAGAATGAGTTACTCTCACTGGTGGTCACCTCTCTTCTGCATGTTAAAAAAATTTTTTTTAATTAAATTTAACTAATTTACTTGGCTGTGTTGGGTCTTAGTTGCCCTGTGACATGTGGGATCTTACTTCCCCTGCCAGGGATGGAACCTGAGTCCCTTGCATTGGAAGATAGATTGTTAACTGCTGGACCCACCAGGGAAGTTCCCTCTTCTGCATGTTGAGTTGTAGCAAACTCAACTAGTTACCCACCCAAACACATTGTACCCATTGCCTTTGATGGCAGAGGTGTCTGCCTAGGGCTACGTTGTGACTTGTGTGAGTTTCTCCTTGTCCTCATGGCCCTGTTCGCAGTGGTCTGTTTTACTGTGCCCCCAGGTATTCTGTGTATAATGTGTTGGGAGTGCATTGGCTTCCTCTGGCTGCTGTAGAAACTGCCATAAACTTAGTGGCTTAGAGTAACACACATTTATTCTCTTACTGTTATAGAAGACAGAAGTACAGATAGTCTTACTGGGCTAAAGTCAGGGTGTCAGCTGGGCTGCATTGCTTCTGGAGGCTCTAGGGGAGAGTACATCGCCTTGACCATGTTCCATGGTTTGTGACCGTTTGCTCCGTCTTCAAAGTGCGTCACTCCAATCTCTCTGTTATCATATTGTCTTCTGTTTTGTTGTTGTTGTTTTTCAGTTGCTAAGTCATGTCTTTAACATACTAGATTTGTTTTTCTCTTTCTGACTTACTTCACTCCATTTAACACATTTTTGGTCATCCAGCTGACTGCAACTGACTCAGATTCGTTCCATTTTATGGCTAAGTAAACAGTCCATTGTATGTTGCACTGGGTGTTGTGGCTCCCGGGATCTTCACTGTGGCACGGGGACTTAGTTGCGACATGCATGTGGGACCTAGTTCCCTGACCAGGGATCATACCTGGGTGCTGTGCAGTGAGAGCATGGAGTCCTAGCCACTGGACCACCAGAAAAGTCCCCACATTGCATTTTTTAAATTAAGACACTTGTGGTTATATGAGGACCACATGGATAATGATAGTCCCCCCACCAATGTCAAGATCTTTAACCTAATCACATCTGCAAAATCCTTTATGTCATATAAGGTCACATGCTCTCAGGTTATGGGAATTAGGATATGGAGTCCTTGTGGGGGCATTCATTACTCAGCCAACCACAGAGGGGATAGATAGCCACATATTGATTTATTTTATCGTGCAGGGGCTGCTTTTCTGCCCATTTTTGCTTTCGTCATAGAAGGAATAATTTTTCTTCAATTTGATGTGGAGTGGAGGTAGGAAGTAGGGTGAATAGACTCTGAATTAGTGGTCCTCAACATGTGTTCCCCAGATCAGCAGCATCAGCATCTCCTGGTAACCTGTTAGAAATGCAAATTCTCAGCTCCTACCTCGGACCTCCTGAATCTGAAATTCAGGGAATGGGATCCAGCAGTGGATTAAAAAGCAGAGACAACACTTTGCTAAGTCTGTCTAGTCAAAGCTATGATTTTTCCAGTAGTCATGCATGGATATAAGAGTTGGACCATAAAGAATGCTGAGTGCCAAAGAATTGATGCTTTCAAACTGTGGTGTTGGAAAAGACTCTTGAGAGTCCCTTGGACAGCAAGGAGATCAAACTAGTTAATCTTGTATGTGTTAGTCACTCAGTCATATCCAACTTTTTGTGAACCCACAGACTGTAGCCCACCAGGCTTCTCTGTCCTTGGGATTTCTCCAGGCAAGAATACTGTAGTGAATTGTGGTTCCCTTCTCTAGAGGATCTTCCTGACCCAGGGGTCGAACCCTGGTCTCCTATATTGCAGGCAAATTCTTTACCATTTGAGCTACAGGGAAGTCCAATCAATCTTAAAGGAAATCAACCCCGAATATTCTTTGGAAGGATTGATGCTGAAGCTCCAATACTTTGGTCACCTGATGTGAAGTGCCAACTCATTGGAAAAGACCCTGATGCTGGGAAAGATTGAAGGCAGGAGGAGAAGGGGGCGACAGAGAATGAGATAGTTAGATAGCATCACCAACTCAATGGACATGAATTAGAGCAAACTCTGGGAGACAGTGGAAGACAGAGGAGCCTGGTGTGCTAGGGGTTACAAAGAGTTGGATACGACTTGTTGACTGAACAACAACAAACCTGTACTTTCACAAGCTTTGCCTTGTGATCTTGCCTTTGTTTAAAATTTTGGTATTGCATTCATGGTGACATTTTTCTTTCTTTTTCTTTTTTTACATTGCTTTAATTTTTAAAAAATATTTCATTTTTGTCTTGACTACTGAGTGTTTTGGTGCCATCTTAACTTTTGCACCCGAGGTAGGTGCCGCATGTGCTTCACCCTCACACTTGCCCTGGAGGAGATAAGATCTGTCTGTGTCCTCACAGAAGGACCAGGTTCTGTGTAACAGACACACTAGACCTGCTCGGAGTGATCAGCAGTGTCTCCTATGAGTCTGTGATGTCAGAGCCGAGAGCGGGGGCCAGAAGGAGTGAACTCAGAGAAGAAGGGGCATCTCAGGTGGAGAGAACAGCAGGTACTGTTTGGAAGCAGGATGTTTGGAAGGGACATAGCAGATAGGAGGGACCAGAAAGACCCCTGTGCCATGCAACTCCTAAATGTTTCTTAAGCTCCTACAGCAAGCCCTGGGTGCTACTGGCCTTTAACAGTCCAGAATTTCAACCCACATATTGACTTGAGGGAGCCTCAGAGAGGCAGCTAGAACAAGGTTAGGTCTTAGACTGCCTGTGTGAGGTTGGCGAGGCATGCCCCAGGCGGTCTTCCTCCCAGAAATAGTTTTTGGCACCCAGCAAATAAGGTAGGGAAAGCACAAAAGGCTGTCTGTCTCATAAAAGATGCATTTAGCACAGGTTTCTATTGCAGCACTAATAGCGTTAGCCGTTGTGTCGAAAGTAAGAGAAGACAATTACCCTGTTTTAATAACAAGGCTGACAGCACAGTTTTAATCCCAGAGGAGCCTTGCTTTGAGAGTTGTCTCGCCAGTGAATTCTCAGTCCTAAGCTAGCTTGTAACCTTACATTCCTATTTACCCAGAATGGTCCTGGTTTATGTCTGATTGCCAATATAGTTGTTACCAGCACCCCCTTTCACCTGCAGGTGCCCCCATCAGATTATAAACAACACGATCACCATAGTGATAGAGAACTGAGGAAACTAAACCCAGACAGGATGCTGGGCTCCCCACTGGCTCCTTAGAAAAATCCATCTCTGGCAAAACCAAGTGAAGTGAGTGAAAGTATTAGTTGCTCAGTCATGTCTGACTCTTTGTGACCCCACGGACTGTAGCCTACCAGGCTCCTCTGTCCATAGAATTCTCCAGGCAGGAATACTGGAGAGGATTGCCATTTCTTCTCTAGTGGATCTTCTCGAACCAGGGATGGAACCCGTGTCTCTTGTACTGCAGGCAGATTCTTTACCACTGAGCCACCTGGGAAGTAGCCCCCAAATCCATCAAATCTCAGACTGTCCATTCGTCCATGGATGTTTGAGGGCCTGTCCTTGCCAGTGCTGCTTCTTTGGAAAAATGTCTATTTAGGTCTTCCATCCATTTTGTGACTGGATTGTTTGTTTGTTTGTTTTAATATATTGAGCTTCATGTTTGTATATTTTGGAGATTAATGCCTTCTCAGTTGCTTCATTTGCAAATATTTTCTCTCATTCTGAGGATTGTCTTTTTGTCTTATGGTTTTCTTTGCTGTGCACACACTTTTAAGTTTAATTAGGTCCAGTTTGTTTATTTTTGTTTTTATTTTCATTACTCTAGGAGGTGGGTCAAAAAAGATCTGAAAACCAGGCAAAAGACTTCCTAGGAACTGAGACCAGAATTTTTTTTTATACTCAGGAAGAAGATTAAGTAGAACAAGAGGAAACAAGGACGTCCTTGAGATAAAGCAGTGTTCACTTTCATTTAAAAGCTCACTTCTCCAATGGGAAGCTTTTTCTATTAATAGTAACAGTGGGTGGTGAATAGAAATTCTTGGTGAAAGCTAATACAGTGCCCCAACTCAATGTTTATATCTAAAATTACAACTGGACAACCTAGTTCTAGACACTGAAGTTAAAACAACAGCTCCTTCTGTATTCCTGCTGCTGTAGGGTAAGAGTTGTTAAGTTTGGTGGGTATCCACCCAGACTTTCAGAAGTGACTTTTATTGAGGTGTGACAACAACAACATTATAACAAAAACACAGATTCTAAGATGATGCTCCTGTATTGAGAGAGCTTTGCAAGTCCTCTGAGTCCTTCCACTGAGGTGTCCTCTCAATCACTCCTTCTCCTTTTTCCCTAAAAATGACCACTGCTGCTGCTAAGTCACCTCAGTCATGTCCGACTCTGTGAGACCCCATAGACGGCAGCCCACCAGGCTCCCCTGTCCCTGGGATTCTCCAGGCAAGAACACTGGAGTGGGTTGCCATTTCCTTCTCCAACAAAATGACTACTATCTGACCCCTTATGACTACAAAGTCCCACAAGATGAAACTAGATGGTATCACCCATGTAATTATATCTGGCTTTCCCTTTCAACCTTGAGACTCCTCCATGTCTCATTGCATTAGTTCACTTTCAATCCTGTGTATATTCCCTTGTATGAATACATTCATTTATCATATACTACTGAAAGAATCTGCCTGCAAAAGCAGGAGATGGGAGAGACATGAGTTCAATCCCTGGGTCAGAAAGATCTCCTGGAGAAGGAAATGGCAATCTACTCCAGTATTATTGCCTGGAAGATCCCATGGACAGAGGAGCCTGGCCGGCTACAGTCTATGAGGTTGCAAAGAGTCAGACACGACTGAGCGCACGTGTGCGCGCACACACAGACACACTATTGGTGAAAACTGGGGTTGTTTCCTATTTGGAACTGTTATGAGTAAAGGATGCTTCTGTGGACGTTCTGGTAATATTCTGGTGTACATGGGTATGTATTCTGCTAGGTGTGTGCCTAGGATAAAGATTGCTAGATCGGAGAGTAGGTAGATGCTCAACTTTAACATGATGTCTGGCAGTTTTCCAAAGTGTTTTTCCACTTCCACCAGCAGTGTATGAGAGTTCCTGTTGCTCTGTACCTTTGCCAATACTTGGGATTGTCAGTGTAAAGTTTTGGCAATTACGATGGTTGTGTATTAGAGTTTCCTTTTGATTGTAATTTGCTTTTTCCAATGAATAATGGGTATGAGCATCTTTTCATACAGGTCGTTTTACATACCCCCTTTATGAAGTGCTTGTCAGAGTCTTTTGTTTGTGTTTTAATTGAGTTCTTTGTCTTGTTGATTTAAAGGAGTTACTTCTATACTATCATGAGAATAGGAATCTTCTCTTGGCTATCAGTGTCTTATTATCAATTTTTCCTTATGGCTAGTGCTTTTTGTGTTCTGTTTAAGAAGTCATTTCCCACCCCAATATCAAAAAGATACTCTTTATTATTGTCAAAGAGTTTTAATTTCACATTGGAGTCTGTAGTCTACCTAATAATTGCCTTCTGTGTATGGTGTGAGGTTGCGGTCAAGTTTAATTTTTTCCCCATATGGATTTCCCTTAATTGAGTACCACTGAGCATCTCCACTGCTCTGGAGTCAACCTGTGAACCTTTATTCTCATCTGTTGGTCCATTTGGATATCCTTGGGTCAATATCATACTGTCTTAATTACCGAAGCTAAACATCCATCTGGATAATGTGGTAGAGCATGTCCTCTCTTTTTGGGTAGCCTTCTTCAAGAGATTTTGGTCCTTTGCCTTTTCAATTAAATTTTGGAATCAGTTTTTCAATTTTCACAGAAAATTTGTTCAAACTTTAATCAGATTAGAGATCAATTTGGGGAGAATTGGGAGTTTTTACAACATCAAATCATTATATCAGTAGCTCAATTAGCTGTATTTCTTCATTTGTTTAGGTTTCTTTACTTTCTCTCCATCTTTTATAGTTTTCTGTAGAGTGTTCTCTTTCACTAGATTTATTCCTATTCGTTATTTGATATATCCCAATGCTATTATATTAAAAAAATTTTGTTTTCTGTTTTAGGTATAGAAATACAATTTAGTATTATATATATACCTTCCAGATGATAACCTTGTTGAATTTATTCTAATAATTTTTCTTGTTTTTGAATTTTCTACAACAATCTTGTTGTGCAAATAGAGACAGTTTTATTTTTTCTATTTCAAACCCCAAATCTCCATCTCTCACTTTCTTTTTTTGGCCACACCATGTGACCCGTGGGATCTCAGCTCCCTGACCAGGGATGGAGCCCTCACCCTCTGGATTGGGAGCGTGGAGTCTTAGCCACTGAACCTCCGGGAAAGTCTCCATCAAATCTCTTTTTTTTACTTCTAGTGTAACGTTGAGTAAAAGTGATAATAGTGGCCATTCTTTCATTCTTGGTCATCAATATTTTACCATTTTGAATAATGTTTTCTATGGACTTTTTTTCTGAGTTGAATTTGTGGCCTTTTATTTATTTATTTGGCTATTTCAGTCCATATCCTGGCTGGGAGGAGACTGCTTAGATTTTTTTACGTAATCAACTTTACATTTTAGAGCAGTTTTAGGTTCACAGCAAAACTGAGAGGACGTTACAGAGACTTTCCATGTGCCCTGTGTGCTGCCCCCGCCACGTACAGTCTCTATTATCAGCATCCTGCACCATAGCAGG
This sequence comes from Bos indicus, assembly GCF_029378745.1. Classification (NCBI taxonomy): domain Eukaryota; kingdom Metazoa; phylum Chordata; class Mammalia; order Artiodactyla; family Bovidae; genus Bos; species Bos indicus. The sequence goes on along the minus strand of NC_091775.1, from coordinate 54,547,025 downwards.
ATATTTGTTACAACTGATGAGCCTACACTGACATCATGTCATCATCATCACAGTCCATAGTTTGCATCAAGGCTCACTCTCGCTGTTGTACCTTCTATAGATGTGGACAACGTTGTAATGATATATATTTGCTATAACAGTGCCTTGAAGAGTACTTTTATTGCCCTGAAAACCCTCTGTGTTCTGACTCTTCATCCCTCTCCATGGGATTTTTAATGCTCTTTCTCAGATAAAGGAAGAGATTTCTTTTTATTCCTTCGACATTTTTTTGAGAATTGAAATAAAGTCTGGTGTAGGGAAAAATTTTGTGATGTTCCACATTTTTTTTTTTTAAAAGGATGTATATCTGGCAGTTGTTGGGCTTAATGATCTGTATACATCCATTGGTCAATGTGTTAATTATGTTCAGTTTTTCTGTATTTTCTCCTTTTTGTTTATGTTTTCTATTTTTCACTCATTGTATGTTTTTAAATTTTTCCTTACAGATCGTCAGTTCTTTGCATTATGTTTTGAGGCTTCTTGAATAGCTTATTTTCTTATTATGCTAAGACATTTTTGATTGCTAGATTTGCTTATTTGTTCTTTGAGTCTATTTTGACTGATAGTAACAGAGATACGGGCTTCCCAGGTGGCTCAGTGGTAAAGAATCTGCTTGCCAATGCAGGAGACTCAGGTTTGATTTCTGGGTTACAAAGATCCCCTGGAGAAGGAAATGGTAGCCCACTCCAGTATTCTTGCCTATAAACTCCCATGGACAGAGAAAGCTGGCAGGCTACAGTCCATGGGGTCACAAGAGAGTCAGACACTACTTAGTGACTAAACAAATACAACAATAGGGATACATCAGCCTTCTTTTCAGTTTCTTTTTCTCCCTGACATCTTTTGGGTTGACTATTTTCATGTTCATTTCCCCCCTCTATTAGTCTGCTTGTCTGCTCTTTTACTCTACATACTTTCAGTGGGTATACTATGGGCCACAACATACTTTCTTGGCTATAGAAATTAATAATCCTACTTTTTTTCTTGGAAAATGCAAGAAAGAATCTTAGAACTTTCTATTTCTGTTTACCCTCTCTCAACTTCTCCTCCCTTTTTTTAAAATTAAAACTTTTATTTTATATTGGAATATAGCTGATTAATGATGATGTGATAGTTTCAGAGGCAGAGCAGAGTGACTTAGCCATACATCACATGTATCCATTATTCTGCAAACTCCTTTCCCATCCAGACATTGTACACTGTCTCAGATTCTAAGCTGTTTTGCTCTATATTTTATTTCAATGTATATTTAAAACCCTATTGTGTATTTTAATATATTAATATGTAATAAATTACTCTTAATCATTATAAATTTGTATGATGTTACACGATAATATTGTTGTTGTTCAGTCACTGAGTCATGTCCGACTCTTTGCAGCCTCATGAACTGCAGCATGCCAGGCTTTCCTGTCCTTTACTATCTCCTGGAGTTTGCTCAAACTCATGTCTATTGAGTCAGTGACACCATCCAACCATCTCATCCTCTGTCGCCCCCTTCTCCTCTTGCCCTCAATCATTCCCAGCATCAGGGTCTTTTCCAATGAGTTAGCTCTTCATATAAGGTGGCCAAAGTATTGGAGCTTCAGCATCAGTCTTTCCAATGAATATTCATGGCTGATTTCCTTTAGGATTGACTGGTTTGATCTGCTTGCTGTCCAAGGGACTCTCAAAAGTCTTCTCCAACACCACAGTTTGAAATCATCAATTCTTTGGTGCTCAGCCTTCTTTACGGTCCAACTCTTACATCCATACATGACTATTGGAAAAACCATAGCTTTGACTACATGGACTTCTGTCGACAAAGTCATGTCTCTGCTTTGTAATATGCTGTCTATGTTTGTCATAGCTATTCTTCCAAGGAGCAAGTGTCTTTTAATTTTGTGGCTGCAGTCACCATCTGCAGTGATATTGGAGCCCATGAAAATGAAATTAGATACATTTCCACTTTTCCCCCATCTATTTGCCATGAAATGATAGGATTGGATGCCATGATCTTTGTATTTTGAATGTTGAATTTTAAGCCATCTTTTTCGCTCTCCTCTTTCACCTTCATCAAGAGGCTCTTTAGTTCCTCTTAACTTTCTGCCATTAAGGTGTTATCCTTTGCATATCTGAGGCTATTAATATTTCTCCTGGCAATCTTTCTTTTAAATTTATTTTTTAATTGAAGGATAATTGCTGCTGCTGCTGCTGCTAAGTCACTTCTGTCATGTCCGACCCTGTGTGACCCCATAGATGGCAGCCCACCAGGCTCCCCTGTCCCTGGGATTCTCAAGGCAAGAACACTGGAGTGGGTTGCCATTTCCTTCTCCAATGCATGAAAGTGAAAAGTGAAAGTGAAGTCACTCACTGGTGTCTGACTCTTAGTGACCCCATGGACTGCAGCCTACCAGGCTCTTCCATCCATGGGATTTTCCAGGCAAGAGTACTGGAGTGGGTTGCCATTGCCTTCTCCAGAAGGATAATTGCTTTACAGAATTTTGTTGTTTTCTGTCAAACATCAACATGAATCCTGGCAATTTCGATTCCAGCTTGTGAGTCATCCAGCCTGACATTTAGTATGATATGCTCTGCATAGAAGTTAAATAAACAGGGTGACAATATACAGCCTTGATGTACTCCTTTCCCAATTTAGAACCAGTCCATTGTGACATGTCCGGTTCTGTTTCTTCTTGACCTACATATAGGTTTCTCAAGAGGCAGATAATGTGGTCTGGTATTTCCATCTCTTTAAGAATATTCCACAGTTTGTTGTGATCCACACAGTCAAAGGCTTTAGCATAGTCCATGAAGTAGAATACATGTTTTTTTTGGAATTCCCTTGCTTTTTCTATGATCCAACGAATGTTGACAAATTGATCTCTGGTTCTTCTGCCTTTTCCCCAAGAAAAAGAAATGCAAGAAGGCAAAGTGGTTGCCTGAGGAGGCCTTAAAAATAGTTGAGAAAAGAAGAGAAGCAAAAGGTGAAGGAGAAATGGAAAGATATACCTAACTGAATGCAGAGTTCCAGAGAACAGCAAGGAGAGATTAAAAAAAGCCTTCTTAAGTGAACGATGCAAAGAAATAGAGGAAATCAGTAGAATGGAAAAGACTAGATGTAATGTTAATTTATACTTATTTACTTAATTGTAGACTTAGCTACAATTAATCTCTTCATTGCTTTTTATTCATTCCTACAGCTCTGAGAATTACTTTTCTTTCTCCTGAAGAAACCTCCCTTAGTATTTTTTTTTAAACCAGGTCTGCTGATGTTAAATATTCCTAGATTTCTTTGATCTGAAGATGTCTTTACTTCCCTTTCATTCTTGAAGGATATTTTCAGTGAGTGTAGAACTCTCCGTGGCAAGTATCTTCTTTTGCCACTTTGGAGTCATCATGCCATTAGCTCCTGGCTTCCCTGGATTCTTTTTTTTAAATTGGAGTATAATTGCTTTACAATGTTGTGTAAGTTTCTGCTGTACAACAAAGTAAATCAGCTATATGTACATATATCCCCTTCCTCTTGAGCTTCCCTCCCTCCCCCATCCCAGTCTGCTAGGTCATCACAAGAGCACTGAGCTGAGCTCCTTGTGCTAGACAGCAGGTTCCCACTAGCTATCTGTTTTACGCATGGTTACATATATATATATATATGTCAATGCTATGCTCGCAATTCACCCACCCTCCCCTTCCCCCACTGTGTCTGCATGTCTGTTCTCTACATCTGCATCTCTATTCCTGCCCTGCAAATAGGTTGATCTGTACCTAGTTTGTGTTAAAGGCAGATGCAGGTCTGTACCACATCTTTCAAGGTTATTTGATCTTTCTTAACCCCTGGTCCAGCTGCTTTTAAGACTTTCTCTGTTGCTGGTTTTCAGTGCATTCCTGTGACATGCCTACATGTGGTTTTCTTTTTATTTATCCTGCTTAGGGTTCATTGAGCTTTTTAAATTTCAGTTTTGTCAGCTTTTTCAAATATTGTCAATGATCTCTTCTGAGCGCTTCTATTCCCTTTCTCTTCTCTCCAGCATAACAGTTAAGCCCCTGTTAGACCTTGTAACTGAATCCCCGTGTCTCATTCTTTCCTCCATCTTTCTCATCCTTTTGTTTCCTCTATTCATTATTCTGACTTTCTTCTGTTTTTTCCAGTTTACTAATTCTTTCTACCTGTTTCTAACATCAATTCAGTTACTTCCTTTTTCAATTCGGTACCTTTTTGTAGTTTCCATTTCTCTGCCAAAATTCTTCACCTCATCCCATTTCTCTCTCCATATTGAGCAAACTTGTTATGGTCTGTATCTGATGCTGGACTTATCTGGATTACCTGTGGTTCTCTTTCTGTGATCTCTTTTCCTTGCTTTTTGATCATGTTGTCTTTATGATGTCTGTTATTTTTCTCAAACCTACAGAAAAGCTGCAAGAATAGTACAGAGAACTTTCCCCTCGCACTCCATTTGGGAGTATGTAGCCGACATCGTGCTCCATCACTCCCAAATATTTTAGAGTGCACTTCCTACCTGTCAAGGATATTAGTATAGCCATAAAGCACATGGAATTAACATTGATCCATTATTACCATATAATCTATAGACTGCACTCAAGTTTTACTAGAATAATTCAGTATCCAGGTTGCATTTGGTGGCCTCACCTCTTTAGTTGCTTTCCATCTGGAATAATTCATCAGGTTTTCCTTTTGTGACATTGCTGCTTTTGAAGACTGTTATTGTTATTCAATTGCTAAGTGGTGCCCAACTCTTTGAAACCCCATGGACTACAGTATGCCAGTGTCCCCTGTCCTTCACTATCTCCTGGAGTTTGCTCAGCTTCATATCCATTAAGTTGGTGATGCTATCTAAACATCTCACCCTCTGCCTTCCCCTTCTCCTTTTGCCTTCAGTCTTTGCCAGCATCAGAGTCTTTTCTAACGAGTCAGCTCTTCACATTCTGAAGCTCTTAGCGTTGGAACTTCAGCTTCAGCATCAGTCTTTGCAGTGAATATTCACAGTTGATTTCCTTTAGGATTGACTGGTTTGATGATTACAGGGCAGTTTCTCATTTTATCTGATTTCCTCATGTTTAGATTCATGTGATATATCTTTGTGATATATGTTTGATACATCTATGAGGTATTATTGCAGATGTGATGCTGAGTTTGTCCATTGTATCCTCTGGAATGGTACGTGATTTTGGTTTACTAATAATGTGAACTTTGGTCATTTGATTAAGCTGATTTCTTAATTAGATTTCCCCAACGTAAGGCCCCTCCTTTTTTTCTCTTTGCAAGTAATAAATGTGTTATGGGGGCATAGTATAAGTCTATTGTTTTGCATCAAATTTTTATCCACTAGTTTTTGCAGTCATTGATGTTACTTTCCTGAATTATAGCTATGAATGTCTGTCAAATGGCACTTTTCCAATTACATCATCTTGAATACATTTATTGGTTGCTATTCTGCCATAAAGAAGAGCTTTCTCTTTACCTATCTCTCTATAAATGTATTTGTGTAAGTGTGTATTTGTTTATCCATTCATCCATCTGTTTATCTGTATGGACTCTTAGATTTCTGTGCAGTGGAATTGACTTCATTATTATCTTTTTTTTAATGCTCAAATTATCCTTATCACCGTTATCTCACTGGCCAGTGAGAACCCCTTTAAACTGACTTATATTTCTTTTTCGAATCTTTCCATCCATCTTTGAGCTTTTCCTTAATTTCTAGATGAACATGATGTCAAACTTTTCTATGTTCTCCTTGCCCCAGCCCTGGAAGCACCCAGCCCTGATATTTTATAGGGAAGAATGATGTTTAGAGCCTACATCTTGGTTTTTATGGAGTGTCACTGCTCCCAGGCCTTTCCAGTGAACAGAATTAAGGAATATAGCATATATATAAATTGACATACTACATATATGCACACATCTAAATCTAGATTTATCTGTTATATACATATGTGTATGTGTGTGTGTGTATACATACATACATATATATATGTATGTATGTATTGTTGTTGTTCAGTCACTAAGTCATGTCTGACTGTTTATAACCCCATGGACTGTAGCATGCCAGACTTCCCTGTCCTCCACTATCTCCTGGAGTTTGCTCAGATTCATGTCCATTGAGTTGATGATGCCATCCAACCATTGCATCCTCCGTGGCCCCGTTCTCCTTTGTGTGTGTACTAAGTCGCTTCAGTCGTGTCTGACTCTTTGTGACGCTATGGACTGTAGCCCACCAGGCTCCTCTGTCCACGGGATTCTCCAGGCATGAATACTGAAGTGGGTTGCCATGCCCTCCTCCAGGGGATCATCCTGACTCGGGGATCAAATCTGCATCTCCTGCATTGCAGGCCAATTCTTTACCCAATGAGCCACCGGGGAAACCCTTTCCTCCTTTGTGTGTATGCTCAATTGCTCAGTTGTGTCCAACTCATTGTGACCCCATAGACTGCCAGGCTCCTCTGTCAATGAAATTTTCCAGGAAAGAATACTGGAGTGGGTTGTCATTTCCTGCTCCAGGGAATCTTTCCAACCCAGGGATCGAACCTGCGTCTCTTGCATCTCCTACATTAGCAGGCAGATTCTTTACCACTGTGCTACCTGGGAAGTCCCCTCTTCCTTTACACACACACACACACACACACACGTATATATAGTATTAATCATGAGTTAATACCAATACTTACAATTTCTATCTAACAGCATAAATTTTATTCTAACTTTTCTCTCTTCTTTAACAGTAGGAAACCAGACTCCTATTGTCTTCAACGTGTTTGCTTATTTGTTGGATCTCTCTCCTCCCCCTGCCCCATATGTAACCAGTCTTTGGTTGCTGCTGCTGCTCTGTGTGGATGTCTTCCTCACCTCACTTAGCCACTGACCCTCCTGCCCTCTCTCCTTACCCCACAAATGCTCCCTCATCTTGCTTGGGCTCTGACTCAGCATTGAGCTTCACCCCCTACACCTTGGCATGGATTTCTTTCTTTCTGTCTTGTCCTGTCTTTTGAATTGAATGGAATTATTCAGAAGGGAAAGAAGGGGAAATAGATACCTGGCTATTTTTGATTTAGCACTAGAAAGTATATATGAAATTATAGAAATAAGATAAGACCTAGAGTTGATGGTAATGATGGTATTGCTCCAGCAAAACATTGTTTCCTTCTATAGGTTCTGTCACGACAGAATTAAGGGACTCTTTTATCTCTTTTTGGCCCAGATTTAGTCATCAGTGAATTCCATAGAAAGAGAAAAGATTATCCTTTGAAATGAGTCTGTTCAGAAATTTAAGTTCCCTTTGAGCCAATTACTATTTTATTCTTTGCCACCATTTAGATTATTAGGATAACTTAGTACTGCATCAAAGCATGATTGTATAACGGGTGTTAGTAAGAACTCAGGATCCTCATACATTCCTGATAGGAATGTAAAACGGTATGTCCATTTTGGAAAACAGGCCGGCAATTCCTCAATGATTCAACATTGTTGTTCAATCACTAAGTTGTGTCCAACTCTTTGCAGCCTCATGGACTGCAGCACGCCAAGTTCCTTTGTCCTCCACTATCTTTTGGAGTTTGCTTAAATTCATGTCCACTGGGTCAGTGATGCTATCTAACTGTCTCATCCTCTGCTGCCCCCTCTCCTTTTGCCTTCAATCTTCCCAGCATCAGGGTCTTTTCAAATGATTCCGCTTTTTGCATCAAGTTGCCAAAGTATTGGAGCTTCAGTTCCAGCATCATCCCTTCCAATGAATATATTTCCTTTAGAATTGATTAGTTTGATCTCCTCACAGTCCAAAAGACTCTCAGGGATCTTTGAAAGCATCAGTTCTTTGGTGCTAGCCTTCTTTATGGTCCATCTCTCACATCCATACATGAAAACGAGAAAAAACACAGCTTTGACTATAGGACCTTTGTCAGCGATGCGATGTCTGTGCCTTTCAACATGTTACCCTGTGTCTCAGCAGTTCTAGTTATATACCTATGAGGAATGAAAACATGTGTCCATACCAAAGGTTGTACACAGTGTTTATAGCAGCAGTTTCATAATAGCCAAAATGCAGACATGACTCAAATGTAATTCAGTAGATGAATGAGTAAATAAAATGTGGTATATCCATACAGTGGAATATTATTCAGCCATAAGAAGGAATGAAGTACTGATACATGTTACAACTTCAGTGAACCTAAAAGCAATACATTAAGTGAAGGATGTAGACTTTTGATGCAGAAGTCTACATATTCTGTGATTCCATTCATGTCTCCAGAATAGGGAAATTTATAGAGATAGAAAGGTTAGTGGTGACTTATGATGAGGGGGGCAGTTGTGCAGAGGGTGATAGCTAAAATGTCTGTGTTTTTTTGAGATCATGAAATTATTCTAACCTCAACTGTGTCAATGGTTGTACATTTTTGTGCATATATGGATACCAATGAATGGTACACTTTAAATGGGTGAATTATATGGCACATGAATTATAACCCAGTCAAACAGTTTAAAAATTTTATAAAAGGAAAAACATTTATTGTGACTTGCTAGGAACTTGTGTCAAATGGAGACCTTTGCGAGCCAACAGCACAACTTTTCGATAAAATGGAGAGTAGTTACTGCAAAGCAGAGAACCAGTAGAACTGTTTATCTTATAGATTACCTATTAATGTCTATATTTTCTGGCTGTGTAATCTTGGGCAAAGTACTTGAATTTTCATAAGACCAAATTTCCTCCTCTGGGATAGGGACATGCTGGTATCTGTTATTAGACTGTCTATGGAGCTCATATTAATATGATGGCTCATGTCATGTAACACATTCTACTTAATGGTACTTTGCTACGAGACATGAAGCAACAAGTATCTCTGAGCTCAGTGTCATGTTTTCCTAAATTGTCCTTCCCTTAAAAAATTATTTATTTATTGTATGGCTTTCTTTAAGTTGGGGCAAGTGGTGTTCACTCTCTAGTTGCAGTGCATGGGCTTCTCATTGTAGTGGCTTCTTCTGCTGCAGAGTACAGGCTCTAGGAATGTAGGTTCAGTAGCTGTGGCACATGGGTTTAGTTTCCCCAAGACATGTGGAATTTTTCTGAACCAGGGACTGAACCCATGTCCTCTGCTTTGGCAGGCGGATTCTCAAGCGCTGAACCACAAGGAAAGGTCTACCCTTCCTTTCTATAATGGTTGGCTGTGGTACTCTGCAGCTTTTGGGAGCTGTGGGTAATAACAACTGATGGGTTGACCCTGATTTATCAGAGAATTGGTTCCTAACTCCTCTGGGACTATGAGTCTGCGCAAAGTCAGGGAGTCCTCTGAGGGAGGACAATTTAAAGTCTATAGAATTGGAAAGGTGCCAGGGGAAATCTTAAGAATATCGATAGGATCATTGATTTGAAGCAGAGCAAATTTATATCCTTCCTAATCTTAAGAGCTCTCAGCGGACTTTGAAACCTTTCCAGTATAACATGGCATTTAAACTAGTTTTGCCCAAATGACTTTGTGCCAAAATCCCCTCCCCCAACCCAAATCCCTTCCTTTTCCTGCTGACAATTCCACATCTCTTCTTAGATTCCTCTCCAGTACTCTGTCCCATAAGTATTTCCCTGAGGGTATCTGTATGTGATGGCAAGACCTTTCCTGACCCATAATTCACCATGTGATATGTTCCCACTTGGTTGGTTAATTATTCTTTGTGTTTATCACATGTGCGGAGATTCTGAGTGGTTTCTCACACTGTTTCCTCCTGCCTCCCCTCCTCCCCCACGACTTTCCTTTATTCCTTCTTCCTGTAGCCAGCATAGTGTCAGGTGTCAAAGAGATATTCAATAAATGATCTTTATCAGCACAGAGGTAACAAAAGTCCTTAAGTCAGTTACTGTCTTCTCTAGGCTTACTTGCTTTTGACTTTTATCTTTGGAGGTGTGTTTGGTACCTGAACACATCTCTGTGAAGAATAATAGGCTTATATTGTCAATGAATGCAGACCAGGGCTGAGCAGCAGGAGCGCGTGCATTTCACATAAAGGGGGACCTGCTGTTCCAGTTTATTCCCAGCATGAGATACACAGGCTCAACAGCAGCAAGTTGGACTTCTTTTTTTTTTTTTAATTATTTATTTAATTTTGGCTGTGCTGGGTCTTGGTGGCTGTGTGGGCTTTTCTCTAGGTGCAGCCATCAAGGGCTACTCTTCTGTTGCGATGCTCATTGTGGCTTCTCATTGTGGCGGCTTCTCTTGTTGCAGACCGTGGGCTCTTGGGTGTGCAGGCCTCCGTAGTTACAGTGCTTGGGCTCAGAAGTTGTTGTGCACAGGCTTAGTTGCCCTGAGGCATGTGGAACCTTCCTGGACCAGAGATTGAACCCATGCCCTCTGAATTGGCAGGCAGATTCTTAACTGCTGGACCACGAGGGGAGTCTTAAGTCTGATTTCTGAAAAAAATTGAAATCTAGATGTCTTAAAATGTTGACCAGCAACTCTAAAATGTTAGCATTGACAACATAGTGTGGGGGAATGAACAGGACAGGAGAGAGCCCAGGAATAGACTCATGTAAATGGAAATTTGATAGATAATGATAGTGATGTTGAAGCAGGGAAAAGATGGGGTGGGAAAGGTGTTTGGGGGAAACTGTTCACAATCTCGACAAAAATAAAACTGTATCTTACCTTATACCGGGTATAAAAGCACTCTCCAGATAGACAAGGACTAAATGTAAAAGGTAGAACCATAAAGGAGGCTGACTTCACAGCCCAGAAGAAGGGAAGGATATTTTAAGCAAGGCCTTCAAAACAGAGAAGTCAGAAGAGCCATGGATCTGACCATATTAAAGAGAAGTATTTCTCAATAAGAAAAGACACCATGGTCAGAATTAACAGTTGGGCAAAGATATTGGCAAAGTTTAAATGGATATCTAGCAAAGTGAGGGAACCTACTGTGCAAATCAATAAGAAAGTCAAATATAGAAAAACGACTAGAAAAATGAGCAAAGGCTGTGAACAGGCAATTTCCTGAAGAGGAAGCCTCTGGTTAATAAGGTTTCCATGAAGTGCTCAGTTTACTAATAAGTAAGGAAATCAAGTCAAATCAATGGACTGTAACTTTATACCCATTTGATCACCCAACTTCCTAATACTTGCCAATGACAATTATGGGCAAAGATGTGGGGAAGTAGGAACCCATGTGTGGTCCCAGTGAGCAGGTGAACCGGCAGAACCATCCTGGAGTAGTACTTGGCAGCACTGAATGAAATTAAATTTGTATGTGTCTTCGAGTAAGTCCATTCCTGGGTATGAAACCAGCGAACTTCTTGCACAGATCCATTCCTCCCAGTTTATGCCCCTTATCCTGGTGTAATTACTAATAGTGGTTCCATTCATGCACTGTCAAAGTGTTCTGATTTGGATGATGTATTGATGACTAACCATTAGGTGGCATCATTACTGTGTTGGCCACATTTACAGGGCATAGGAGACAACTCAGGTACCTGGTACTAAGGGAGCAGACAGAGGAAAATGTGTGGAATTTAGTATATTAAACAGCTTGTAGCAGTGAGAAGGGAAGTACAGAGAAGGGAAGGGAGAAGCATGGTTTTCCAAACAAAGGGCATCGGCAGGGTGAATTAGTATGTAAAGGATTACTTTGGATTTTCTTTAAAGATTATTTTTAAAGAACAGTTTTAGGTTCACAGCAAATTTAAGAACAAGGTACAGAAACTGCCCGTATATCCCCTCCCTTCACATATGCACAGCCTCCCCACATAATTAACACCCCCCAGAATGGTACATTTGTTACAGCTGATGCACCTACACTGATACAGCATCAGCACCCAAAGTTTATAGTTTACATTAGGGTTCACTCTTGTACCTTCTGTGGGTTTGAATAAATATATAAAGACATGTGTGGCTTCCCTGGTGGTTCCGTGGTAAAAAATCTGCCTGCCAGTGCAGGAGACATGAGTTCCACCTCTGGTCCAGGGAGATCAGTTGGAGAAGGAAATGGCAACCCACTCCAGTATGGGGTCACAAAGAGTTCAACACCACTTAGCGACTGAATATCACTTGGCTTCCCTCATAGCTCAGTTGGTAAAGAATCCACCTTCCGTGCAGGAGACTCTGGTTCAATTCCTGGGTCGGGAAGATCCCCTAGGAAGGGATAGACTACCCACTCCATTATTCTTGGGCTTCCCTTGTGGCTCAGCTGGTAAAGAATTTACCTGCAATGTGGGAGACCTGGGTTCAATCCCTGGGTTGGGAGGATCCCCTGGAAAAGGGAAAGGCTACCCACTCCAGTAATCTTGCCTGGAGAATTCCATGGTCTGTTTAGTCCGTGGGGTTGCAAAGAGTTGAACATGACTAAGTGAGCTTCACTAGCGACTGAACGACACCACCACCACAATGACACGTATCCATCACTATGATATCATGAGAGAATTTTTACTGCCCTAGAAATCCTCTGTGCTCCCTGCATTCACCCTCCATTCCAAATTCAGCTTGGAGTTTTTTTTTTTTTTTTCTGGTGGTGGCATAGTAGCCCATTGCTCAGATGTATTGAAACTTCCATAGCCACCCAGAGTTGGGAAGCCAACCCATTTCACATCCTGTGTGTGGTTTCTGCAGTTATCAAGTGATCTGGTCTTCTCCTGACCTTAGTCCTTGGTTGTCTTACACCTGAGTGGTCAGAGAGAATGTTCTCTGATGTCTTATACTTTCATGACCTGGATAAGAACCTCTTCTGTATGAGAAAGGGGATCCTCAATGGTTCAAGCTGCTGTAAACCATAAACATGAAGTAGGCTTCATTTTACTCCTTATTTCAAAGCTTCTTCTGCCTTGCCTTAACCATGCCAGGTTATGTTCCAGCATCAAGGAGCGGTGCCTCTTTGGTGACAAAGGGTTCTGATGGGAAAGGCTTCTGTGTGAGAGCCTTTCTGGAACTTTGGAACTTTGCTATTCTGTTCTTGAGATACAGAAAGTAAGCAACGTTTGAACCAAAGTCCTCCTGGTGAAAAACATGGGTGTTTTGACTGTTGTTGCTGCGCTGTCACTCTCTCTCTCTCTCCTGGCGGAAGTGGTGCTGCCAGGGTTGCAGCCAGATCCCCAGTGGAAGTATCCAAAATGCTGGCTGGAGATGTTGCTACGTCTCACAAGTTAGCAGCTTTGTGATCAGCAGATGGGATAGCAGGATAAAGACACAGCACCCTCAGAAACAGCTGCTGTAACCATGGGAGAATTATTTCTCCCTGCCTTTCTCCCTTTACAGAGAAACTGCCCTTGGGGGTCGGGGCAGGGGACTGGACTGGTGGCCCTCTGCACAAAATAGGCCTGGTTTGGCAAAGATGAAGCACCCGGACCATTTCTGTGTCACTGGAGTGACATGGGGGATGGATGGCATTTTCCCTCTCTTCTCTTCTTGATCTTTGGATTTTATTGCTGGCATTGTCTTCTTCTGTTTTGTTCTGGTTCTTCCTGGGCTGTGGGCACGAAGAGGTTACAGCGGCCGAGAGCCTCTGGGCTGAGTTAGCACTTCCCTCTGCATCCACAAATCTCTCCAAGTAACGGACATGGAAAGGGGGTGGCGGGCTGGGCAGGGGGAAGGCCGGCTGCCGTAGGTGGGACCAGGCTCCTTAACCACGTCTCATTCCCCTCCCTACAGCCCGGAGAGGAAGGGGACGAGGAAGGGAACAGCATCCGTCTGGAGTGAAGGATGAGCCGCGGGCACGTCGGTGGTCCAGAGCTGCAGAGTGCCCGCGCTGCGCCCGCCTCCCGCGCGCTCCTCGTCTGCATCTGGCCGCCCGCCCCTGGGCGCGCGGACCCGGGACAGCCGCGCTCGGGCTGCGGGAGGACGGAGACCAGGGCCCGTGCCGCAGGAGCCGCGGGCCTGCGAGGCCGGGTCCCCGGGGAGCCTGGGGCAGCCTCGCTCGCGCCCTCCCTCCTGGCAGGAGCCGCCGCGGAACCGGCTGCGCGTTTCCTGCAGCAGCCGGCGCTGGGACGCGGCCGGGCCGAGCTCTCCCCGGTGGCCCCCGGGCTGAGCGGCTCCCCGGACCCGGCCTCTGCCAGGTGACTCAGTCACCCCGACCCCGGCCCAGAGGAGGCAACTTCTGCGGAGGGAAAACTTAGCTTCTGCTTTAGCATCTAACTCCTTTCGCTGTGCAAGCTCTGCAGAGCCCCAGAGGGTGTCATTTTGCACTTGACCGGTATTTGAGAAAAACTGCAGGGACTCGGCGGCGAGAGGAAGAACCTTGTAAACTTTGGGGGCGGGGACATTTTCTTGGAAGTGACAAGTCGCCTCCGACCTACAGTTCTGGGCCAGTGACGTCATCCTCGGCTCAGCGGCTCTGAAGGGTCTGGACGCAGCCAGGGGACCAACACGAAAGACCCCCGGAGAGCCATGGAATCCACGCTGGCGACATCCAGTTCCGCAGCCGGCCCGGTCACCTTCTCCCACGTCTTTGGTCAGCAGTGCCAACTTATGGAAGCAGGTAGGAAGCGTGTCCTGGGGGCAGTGGGCGCTCTCCAGGGGCCCCAGGGCTGGAGGCCCAGGTGTGTCTCATCTGTGTCGTGCTGTAATTTGGAATGTGAGGTTCAGCTAGCTAGTGGCATGCTTGCCAGGCATGTCCACTTTAAAGTTTCTAGGACGTGCCAGGAGACTGAATTGCTGCCTGGACAGGGCAAGTGAGGCACCCTTTGATCTCACCACCTCTTTTCTTTGTGGCTACCTGGAGGATGTGGGAGGGTACGTCAGGAGAGTCTGATGACACAGGGGCTGTGGTAATATTTGGGGGCAGGTGCCAGTCCTAGACAATATAGTTGCCTTTTTGTCCTCTTGTCTCTTTGCTGCTAAACCTCTCTGCTGCTAAGAGTGGTGGTTAAGCCATGGCATTCTGAGCGCCACTGGAGTAACTTAGGTACTCCTAAGAGGGTCTGCCCCGAGCAGTGTCTCCCAGCCCTGGGCTCCACTGTGGGCATTCCTCTCTAGCCTTGGCTCTTCCATAGAAACCTCACCTTTCCTGTAGAATGGAAAACTTGGTGTGGGCTGCAGCCTTACTCTGTGCCAGCCATCTTGCCAGTTCGGGCAGTCGGCTACAAAGAAAACTGGAGTCGGGGGAATAGCTTGGTGCAAATCGTCACTGTGGTGGAACCCACAGGCTGGTGCTTGATCCATGATTTCAATTATGTTGGAGTCATAGGACATAGGCTGCCTGCTTTCTCAGAGTTCATTCCTGCTATTGGGAAAAGGGCCATGTGTTTCCTCAGTGGTTTCCTGGAAATGAAAGCGTTAATTGTGCATTTGTGCTGTGAACCTCTGGAAGGTGGTGAGGAGAGCACTGCATTTAGGAGTCTGGGGCTTGAGTCGGTGTCAGTGGTGGCACAACCTTGGAAATGGCAGACCCTACCCCTACCCACTTCCCTTGGGAATCTGTCTCCAGCTGCAAAACAAGAGAACTGGACTTGAGCTGCCTGGTCCCTCCAGGCCTTAGATTCTGTGAACTCAGAGGAGCCCAGTGCAATGGAGAAAGTGAACTTGAACAGTATTCAAGGATGGGATGTATTTGCACAAGGTGGAAGCTCATAGACTAAGTGAATGAGGGCTCTGGGGTGGACTGCCTGGCTTTGAGTCCCAGCTTCACCTGGTACACGCTGTGTGACCTCAGGCATGTTACTTAGTTTCTCTGTGCCTATAAAGTGGGGATAGTAGGCACTGCCTCATAGAGTCATTGCAGAGATTCAACATGTTAACACACACATGGAAAGCCTTAGGACGGAGCCTGGTGCCTAGCCAGCACAGTTTTAGTGTCAAGTGTCTTTTAATGTTTCTAGGAGGTGTGGGGGCTTCCCAGGTGGTGCTTGCTAGTGGTAAAGAACCCGCCTGCCAATGCAGGAGATGTAAGAGTCTTGGGTTCAATCCCTGGGTCAGGATGATCCCCTGGAAGAAGGCATGGCAACCCACTTCAGTATCTTGCCTGGAGAATCCCATGACAGAGGAGCCTGGTGGGCTACAGTCCATAGGATTGGAAAGAGTTGGACATGACTGAAGTGACTTAGCACACACAGGAGGCATGGGGGGCTCTGGGCAGGCATCCTTCCAGGGCCTAGTCAAGGCATATCTGTTTGCTGAGAGCATAGCTGCCCATGATTATAGAAGATCAAAGTGCTGATCACCACCCCCACCCCATGGTAGCTTAATTCTGATTTGTCTCCCACTCTATATATACTTGAGGAATATTTGACCTGCAATAGCTTAAGTGCCTTTCCTGCTGTTATACATAAGAAGGAGGACTTGAGGTTTTCCTGAAGTTTCACACACCTTTCTGCTTCTCTGGAGTTACTGTGGGAAGGCAGATGATAGATTTCTAGAAGACCTCAGTGCTGTCCCCTGTGGCTTTATCCTCTAAGCTTTTGGAGGCATTCAAGCCTAAATCAGGTCATGGAATTCTCCGTCTCCTTAAAAGAAATCCTTTACGTCAAGCGAGCAGTGCAACATGGAATAATAATGACCAGTAGTCTCAAGGGAGAGCTCTCTCCCTGAAGACAGGCAAGGAGGAATAATTAACCTCCAAGTCAAAAGCCCTCACTCAGTTAGGTGAAGGGGGTTGAGAGCAAACACTGAGATGTCTCCAAGCAAGGCATTTGTAGTCCAGTAGGTATCACAAACGAGATCTTAAATGAATGTGAAAATGCTTCCATAACTCCAGGGGCTCACAGGGGCTTTGTTCATCACATCTGTTCTCAAGTGAGAGACACACATATTCACTGAGTACCTACTATGTGCTTCCTCTGCACAATGCCAGGAACCACCGAGTCTGAAGAGTAAGATATAGCCTTTATGTGAGTAGATGATGATCTAGTTAGTGGTAAATGTAAAAGTATATTGAAGAAAAGAGAATTATGTAGATTGTGACTTTTAAATGGTTCTGTTTCTGAACAAACATTCCTATATATTTTACATAAACTCTCTTAATTTTCAAAAATCTTAACCAGGTCATGTGAAGGGGCTCAGACCTGAGAATTTGGCTCAGACACGTGCTTTCTTCCTGTCACTTTTGTGCTACATGGTGTCTTGGTTTTCTCATATCCTACGCCATTGCACCATACACACATCTTTGTTGCTTTGGGAAGCATTTAGAGTGGATCTGAAAGTCCTAAGAAGGACAGAGTTCCCACTGTGTGTCCGGATCCATCGCACCTGATCATAGTAGGGAAGATCACACCTGCCTCCTCTTCATGGCTGCCTTGCAGGGAGATGCGTATTTCCTACTTAATGGGTGAAGTTTAGATGTTGGCAAAGGTGGGATTTAAACCTTAGGCCACCCCAAAGCCTGTACCCCAAAAACGCAATCCCATGGCTTCTGCAAAGAGTCTTTTTAAAAAAACTATGTCTGTATTTCTGAAGGATTTGGAGGAGAGGGTAGCATTTTGAATCTTTCATGGTCTCTGATGCTGTTGCTCACCCTTTTCCCTCTCCAGGGTCCCTCACCCCACTTCAGAATGGGTCATACTATGACATTCTCTTCTCTTTCTAACCCCCAACTCAAATTTCTTCCCCTTTCCTTTGGCCCTAAAATGGTAGGTGAGATGTTAATCTGGCCAGGCAAGAATGACTGATGGGGCCACCATTCTCCAGTCTTCCTGCCTGGCCTTCTTCAGGTGGGAGCCTGAGGCCACATTCCCACTAACTGACCTCACAGTATCCTGCATCACTCTGGCTTCCAGCTATTTCTTGCATTTTACTAGGAATGTTGGGAGACACTCTTGGGGGATGGACTATATAGACTCAAGCTGGTACACTGCTGGTCTCTGTAGCTAAGTAACTCCTTTTTATCTCCTCCTTGGACCCCTTCCCAGGTGACTAAGTGGTAAAGAATCTGCCTGCTGTTGCAGGAGACACAATAATTGCAGGTTTGATCCCTGAGTCGGGAAGATCCCTGGAGAAGGAAATGGTGACCCACTCCACTATTCTTGTCAGGAAAATGACAGAGGAACCTGGTGGACTACAGTCCATGTGTGTGTGCTAAGTCACTCCATTCGAATCCGACTCTTTGTGACCCTATGTACTATGGCCTGCCAGGCTCCTCTGTCCATGGGACTTCCAGGCAAGAATACTGGAGTGGGTTGCTATACCCTTCTCCAGGCCTACAGTCCATGGGTTGCAAAGAATTGGACATAGCTAAGCACAAGGACGCACATCCTTGGACCCCAAAATGTTTGACCAAGGTGCCACTCTGACCCTGGTGTTTGGTCCTGTCTCTGCTGAGGGCTCTTGACTCATCCTTCAGCCTAACATTCTGTTGTTTAGGGGACTCTAGCTTGCAGGTGAGGGCTTCTGGGGTCTTTATATCTTGCTGGGACTTGCTAAGCTGCCCCTGTGTCATCCTGGTTGAAATCCTACCTGTCCCATTTGAGTGGAAAGCATTTCCACAGGGTTACTGTGCTTGACCAGAAGGATTAAAGTCATTCTGTCCAATATGTCCTGCTGACACTGCAGGAATCCAGGCCCAGCTCAAGTGGGAGGGTGGATGTGAGGAGAGGGCAAGAAAGTGACAAGACCTGATTACCTGGATGCTACTGTTCTGCATACCTCTGAATTGCAGCTCAGAAGTCACTCACAAGGTTCCCTATTTGCACCATCAGTTCTGGATCAGCCCCTAGCTCCTTACCATGCAGAAACTCAAAATAAATGCAAGTCATGTCTGTCTGTCTGTCTGTCTGACAAGTCAGGTCGGTACCTGGAGCCAGGGTCTGGTCATCTTTTGACTTTACTGCCTTGCTCCTTCTGAAGGCTGTCAGCTGAGCCACCTTTCCTGCCTTTTGAACAATATAGGAATCCATCTGGGTATATAACCTATATGTACTTGGAAGCCACTTGCCATAGTTGGAACCAAGAGAGGAGAGAACTAGATTTATGGCATCTGCTGTGAGGTGAACATGTTGGTGGTTTTGCAAAAATTAAACAGATAAACATGAGCCAAGAGGAGAGCCTTGATTCCTATCTTTTCATCTATGGGTATGGGAACACAGCTTTCAGGTTTCTGTTTAGATCCCCAAGGGGTGGTCATCTAGGACCTGCCTGGCTGTTTCTCCAGTGTGAATAGTATGTTTTGACATTCGCAACAAAGAATTACCATAGTGTATACTGGCAATTGAGTATAACCATAGCAGATACTTATTGGGTGCTCATTCTGGGATTGTCATTATGCTAAGTGCTTACGTGATATCTAGTTTCATCCTTGTCACATCCTCATAAGGCAAATGAAATCATCCCCATTTTATAGATGAGAAAGCTAAGGCCCATAAAGGAAAGGAAGGTTAGTGGTTGATCCAGGATTCGAATTCAAGGCATCTGGATCCCAAGTATCTACTCTTTCCTGTTCTTCTATCTAGACTCTGTCAAATTTCCTAGCTCCCCCAGGAATTTATCTCCAGAAATGCTTGTTGAACATCTGTGCCAGAAAATGTTTGCTGAATGAATGTGGAGTCTGCAGTAACCAGAGGTACCGAAGATAAATACTCTCCATCTTCCAGGAGTTTGTAGCTTAAAGTGGGAGTGGCCTGTGTCTTCTGTGTTTTCACACTACTATTCATAGCGTGTTGTGTTGTGATTCCTGTTCTTCAGTGCCTTCTTCATTAGACCCTCAGCTTTCTGAGGTTAGGAAACGTCATCTTGGTTGCCTTGGAGTCCTCCAGACCTCAGATGGTGTTTTCAACAGGAAGACATTGACAGGTCTGTGTTAAGGCAAATCCTTTTATAGGATGGGTGTCATCCCCATGAGACGCTGTTAGCACAATAGAATGGTGCTTGTGGAATCTGGCAAAGCAAAACCATGGTTATGGTCACTCTTCTTCTCAAGACTGATTCTTTCAAGTGAGCTTGTGGAATCAAGGGTGGTGGGGAAAGCAGTTTATCCCAATAGTCTCTTGGGCTGATCAAGTTGAATACTTTAAAAAAATAATAATTTTGTTTATTTTTGGCTGTACTGGGTCTTCACTGCTGCTCGTGTCTAGTTGGAGTCAGTGGGAGCCACTCTATAATTGCAGTGTGGGCTTCTTATTATGGTGGCTTCTCTTCTTGCAGAGTACAGGCTCTAGGGCATGTGGGCTTTGGTGTTTGCAGCTCCCAGGCTCTGGAACACAGGCTCAGTAGTTGTGGCACACAGGCTTAATTGCTCTGAGGCATGTGGAATCTTCCCAGATCAGAGATCGGAGACGTGTATTCTGCATTGGTTGGCAGATTCTTTACCACAGAGCCGACAAGGAAGCCCTCAAGCTGAATACTTTCGGGGGGGGGGGGGCGGTCCTAAGATGGCAGAGGAATAGGACGGGGAGACCACATTCTCCCCCACAAACTCATCAAAAGAACACTTGAACGCTGAGAAAATTCCACAGAACAACTTCTGAACTCTGGCAGAGGACATCAGGCACCCAGAAAAGCAGCCCATTGTCTTTGAAAGGAGGTAGGACAAAATATAAAAGATAAAAAGAGAGTTAGGGATGGAGATCCAGCCCAGGAAGGGAGTCTTAAAAGAGAAGTTTCCAAACACCAGGAAACCCTCTCACCGGCGGGTCTGTGGAGAGTCTTGGAATCTCGGAGGGCAACGTAACCTGGAGGAAAAACAAACAAACAAACAAACAAACCCCACAGATTACGTGCCTAATGGCAACTCCCAGCAGAGAAGTACCCCAAACACTCACATCCTCCACTCAATCTGAGGGATCTAACATGAGATAGCAACCAAAACTGTGGGATAGCCAGAGAGAGAGAGGGGGGAAAAAGAAAGGTTGAATACTTTCAACTCCAGGCTCTTCAAGGGAAAGCAGTTTATTGCTGGGCATGGCGCACAAAAGAGGTGGCACCTGCCACTCACTGCCTTCCTCCAGCATCTCCTCTGTGCCTAACCTTCCATATTCAGTTTAAAGATAGGGTTTTCTCAGCATCCTGGTGATCTCTATAGGGTGCAAGTACTGTCAGTGACACCCCTGGATCATACCTTGACCTCAGGAGTTCCCACCAGTGGTGCTTGTTTGAGAAGAAAGCAACAGGGGTGAGCTGGTCCTTACATGCTTGGAATAAGCAGCCTGTATAAAAGCCCCAGCCTTTGAGCAGCATGGTCTTCCCACCATTGTTATATCAGAAGCAGAGCTTGGTTTCTAATTGGTCTGTTTCTTCAGAGACTTACTCATCAGAGGCAGGGACACATGGTTGTAAGATCTCAATTCAGATCAGATCAGATCAGTCACTCAGTCGTGTCCGACTCTTTGCGACCCCATGAATCACAGCACACCAGGCCTCCCTGTCCATCCCCAACTCCCAGAGTTCACTGAGACTCACGTCCATCGAGTCAGTGATGCCATCCAGCCATCTCATTCTCTGTCGTCCCCTTCTCCTCTTGCCCCCAATCCCTCCCAGCATCAGAGTCTTTTCCAATGAGTCAACTCTTCGCATGAGGTGGCCAAAGTACTGGAGTTTCGGCTTTAGCATCATTCCTTCCAAAGAAATCCCAGGGCTGATCTCCTTCAGAATGGACTGGTTGGATCTCCTTGCAGTCCAAGGGACTCTCAAGAGTCTTCTCCAACACCACAGTTCAAAAGCATCAGTTCTTCGGTGCTCAGCCTTCTTCACAGTCCAACTCTCACATCCATACATGACCACAGGAAAAACCATAGCCTTGACTAGACGAAACTTGTTGGTAAAGTAATGTCTCTGCTTTTCAATATGCCATCTAGGTTGGTCATAACTTTCCTTCCAAGGAGTAAGCGTCTTTTAATTTCATGGCTGCAGTCACCATCTGTAGTGATTTTGGAGCCCCCCAAAATAAAGTCTGACACTGTTTCCACTGTTTCCCCATCTATTTCCCATGAAGTGATGGGACCGGATGCCATGATCTTCATTTTCTGAATTTTGAGCTTTAAGCCAACTTTTTCACTCTTCACTTTCACTTTCATCAAGAGGCTTTTTAGTTCCTCTTCACTTTCTGGCATAAGGGTGGTGTCATCTGCATATCTGAGGTGATTGATATTTCTCCGGGCAATCTTGATTCCAGCTTGTGTTTCTTCCAGCCCAGTGTTTCTCATGATGTACTCTACATATAAGTTAAAGTAAACATGGTGACAATATACAGCCTTGACATACTCCTTTTCCTATTTGGAACCAGTCTGTTGTTCCATGTCCAGTTCTAACTGTTGCTTCCTGACTCGCATATACATTTCTCAAGAAGCAGATCAGGTGGTCTGGTATTCCCATCTCTTTCAGAATTTTCCACAGTTGATTGTGATCCACACAGTCAAAGGCTTTGGCATAGTCAATAAAGAAGAAATAGATGTTTTTCTGAAACTCTCTTGCTTTTTTCATGATCCAGCGGATGTTGGCAATTTGATCTTTGGTTCCTCTGCCTTTTCTAAAACCAGCTTGAACATCAGGAAGTTCACAGTTCACATATTGCTGAAGCCTGGCTTGGAGAATTTTGAGCATTACTTTACTAGCGTGTGAGATGAGTGCAATTGTGCGGTAGTTTGAGCATTCTTTGGCATTGCCTTTCTTTGGGATTGGAATGAAAACTGACCTTTTCCAGTCCTGTGGCCACTGCTGAGTTTTCCAAATTTGCTGGCATATTGAGTGTAGCACTTTTCACAGCATCATCTTTCAGGATTTGAAAGAGCTCAACTGGAATTCCATCACCTCCACTAGCTTTGTTTGTAATGATGCTTCCTAAGGCCCACTTGACTTCACATTCCAGGATGTCTGGCTCTAGGTCAGTGATCACACCATCGTGATTATCTGGGTCATGATCTTTTTTTGTACAGTTCTTCTGTGTGTTCTTGCCATCTCTTCTTAATATCTTCTGCTTCTGTTAGGTCCATACCATTTCTGTCCTTTATCGAGCCCATCTTTGCATGAAATGTTCCTTTGGTATCTCTGATTTTCTTGAAGAGATCTCTAGTCTTTCCCATTCTGTTGTTTTCCTCTATTTCTTTGCATTGATCACTAAAGAAGGCTTTCTTATCTCTTCTTGCTATTCTTTGGAACTCTGCATTCAGCTGTTTATATCTTTCCTTTTCTCCTTTGCTTTTTGCAATTGCTTGGGTTCAAAACTCAGTTCTGCTGTTCACTAGCTGTGTGACTTTTGGCAAGTACCTTAATCCCTCTGTGCTCTGATTTCCTCATCTGTAAAATGAAGATAATAGTTTACTTCATAGGGTTCTGGGGCCTGACAATGAGTTCATATGTATGATGTGCTTATCACCATGCCTGGCACTGAATGCATTATGTATAAACATCTGCTGTCTATCTTAGCTCAGGTTGTTGTAACAAAATGCCATAGACTGGGTGACTTAAGCAAAAATCATTTTCTTCTTACAGTTCTGGGGACTGAGGAGTCAAAGATGAGGGTGCCAGCAGGTCTGATGTCTGGTGAGAGTCCTCTTCTGGGTTTGCAGACAGCTGTCTTCTCACTGTGTCCTCACATGGTTGAGAGCAGAGAGAGAGCAGGCTCTCCTATCTCTTCTTGCTGCTGCTGCTAAGTCACTTCAGTTGTGTCTGACTCTGTGTGACCCTGGAGATGGCAGCCCACCAGGCTCCCCTGTTCCTGGGATTCTTCAGGCAAGAACACTGGAGTGGGTTGCCATTTCCTTCTCTGGTGCATGAAAGTGAAAAGTGAAGGGTGCTAATCCATTCACAATGGCTCCACCCCCAGGATCTCATCACTCCCCAAGACTCACCATCATCGACAGGTGAATTTGGAGAGGACACAGTTCATAGCACTGTCAGTATTGCTGTTTCTTACGAGCACATCTGCTGTTACTGAGACAAAGTTTATAATTAAATTAAAACATTCCTTATGATCATGTCTTTCAGACTTGTAAAAAGTTCCTACTTCTCCCCTTGGCTAATCATTACAGTTACAACACATACACACGCACACACACACACACAGAATAATGACTCTTTCTTTGACTCCTAAGGTCAAGAATCAACAGTCTATGAGAACTTCCACCCACCGTCACAAAAGCGTGTTTGTTTACGAAAGGTCTCATTGAACCCAATGTACCTGGGGCAGTTCCTATCTCTCTTTCTGATATAATTTATCAACAGTGTCTACGTTCATTCTCCAGCATGTCCTCATTCACATGATAAAGTATAGGGTCAGCCTTAATAAGGGGCAGCTGAATAAATAAAATTCAAATGTTAGTTGAAATAAGGAGTATCTGATCTTGGAGGAAGCCTTTTAAAGTTAAGAGACAGTCAGTGGAAGAAGCAAATGTTTCGTTTGGAAATAGGGGCCAGTCAAGTCAGGTGAGCTGGGCGCGACTTCTCAGTGGTTCTGAGGAGCCGTGTCCCAGCTCTTACTCTCCAAGAGAAACCCAGAGTCCCAATGTTTCCATGAAACCTCCCAGTTCTTGACTGTGTATTACCAGATGAAAGACTGTGGATTCTGGAGGGTCCGACTCTGACAGCTGTGTCCTGTCCACGGGCCACCGGTTGACAGTCTCTGCTTCAAGCCCTCTATTCTCATCAACAGGACTCTGATTTCGGTTCAGAATCTGCTTCTGGTGTGAGTGGTAGGCCTACTGAATGCTGTCCCATTCCCTGCCTTTCCTGGAGTAAACGTGAGTAAACTGAGAGGGGTAGATTGAGGCCCCGACTTCGGTCTATATTCTCTTGCATAGCTTCCTGGAGCCGAGGACTGCCCCAGGCCTGGAGACTTCAGAGCCCTTGTTTCTGAGATAGCTTTTGCATTGCAGTAAATACACTTAACTTGAGCTATGGATGTTTCTTCCCTCATCTTAGTCTTAGGAACCTGGAGAAGACTTGGTAGCAGATAGAGAATAGAAACAAATAGAAGGAACACAGTCTGTAGGGTCCAAGACATTCCAGTTTTTGATGTGAGGTTGTGCCAGTCTGGAGTGGGCATTTGGGAGCTATCTTGGAACCATTAGTGCACTGTCCCCAAGCAGCCCAGGTTGGGGGCATCAGGAGTGGATCAGTCTCTCTGCTCTTGATGGTGGTGCAGAAGGCCAAGAGGGGCCAAATCTAAGATTTGGGGAGTTTGTGGGCATAGCTCAGTAACAGGGAAAATGGCCTTTTGTAGGAAAATACATTAGAGACCCTGCTGTGCCCTCAGGTTTGCTCTTTAGAAAGTTCTGGAATTAAATGACTGGTGGGTTTCTCATTGGAAGGTAGCTTAGGTGGGAAGAGCCCACCAAGAATGGGGCTGTTAAGGTGCTTTTTCTTGCCCAGGGCATACTTAGTTTTCAGACTTGATCTCATTCTTGGACCTGTTCTCATTAGGTCCTATGTGGTTACTTACTCCAGCTTCTGAAAAACTTAGAGTCAATTTTCCTCTTTAGTCCCAAATGCTCTAACAGATAAACTTTACATTGAGGGCAAAGCTTTTACCCAGACAAGCTTCCTCTTGTTGTTCAGTCGCTAAGTCATGTCAGCTCTTTGCAACACCATGAATGGCAGCATGCCAGGTTTCCCTGTCCTTCACTAACTCCCAGAGTTTGCTCAAACTCATGTCCATTGAGTCAATGATGCTATCTAACCATCTCATCCTCTGTCATCCCCTTCTCCTTCCGCCTTCAATCTTTCCCAGCATCAGGGTCTTTTCCAATAAGTCAGCTCTTCGCATCAGGTGACCAAAGTATTGGAGCTTCAGCTTCAGCCTCAGTCCTTCCAATGAATATTCAGGGTTGATTTCCTTTAGTATTGACTGGTTTGATCTCCACTGTCCAAGCTCCCTCAGCCCTTCTCCAAATGGAATGGCTGTAGGTGTAAAAAATCTGAAGGAAAAGCACATTCGTCTGTGAGGATCCTCCTCTGATGTGGCTGGTGGGTGAGTGAAGGCCTGCCCACAGTGGGAATTGCCAGACAGCAAAAAGTGAGGAAGATTTCTATATAGGTCAAAGGGAAAGTGAAAGTCACTCAGTTGTGTCCGACTCTTTGCAACCTCATGGACTGTACAGTCCATGGGATTCTCCAGGCCAGAATACCGGAGTGTGCAGCCTTTCCCTTCTCCAGGGGATCCTCCCAACCCAGGGATCGAACCCAGGTCTCCTGCATTGCAGGCAGATTCTTTACCAGCTGAGCCACAACAGAAGCCCAAGAATACTGGAGTGGGCAGTCTATCCCTTCTCCAGCGGATCTACCTGACCCAGGAATTAAACAGGGGTCTTCTGCACTGAGCTATCAGGGAAGTCAACAGGAAACCTCAAGGCAATAGGATTACTTGAAGTCTTAAAACCAACAATGTGATGTTTGGACTAGGGGAGATTGTAAAAGTCCTGCTGTAAAAGACCGTGAATGTGTAAAAATAACATAACAATGATGTACTAGGATTCCCACCTTCCCATTCCTGTCCCCACCTGTTATAGTGGTGACATTTGGACCTTGACAAATAACCCATTTCTAGTTTTGTTATGGTCTTAAACCACATCATTCTTTTGGACATTGGCTCTTTTGACCAATTCCAATCTCATCTGTCTTTCTAAGGATGTAAGGACTGAGCTGGATGAAACAGACACAGTCTAGTTTTTTCCCCAGAAAGGTAAATGTGCTTTCATGGGTCCTTTATATTAACTGTCCTCCCGAGAGCCCTATTTACTTTTTGTTTTAATCTGTAGAGTCTAGTGTCAGCTCCATGAGAGGAGGGAGACCCAGCCTTGAACATCAAAGGGACCATCAGTCCAGCGGTCTCCCATCTAAGGAAGAAGACAAAGCCATGAGGTAGCCAAGTACCCAGGCTGGGCTCCACTTGCATTTCAGGACTTCTTGAAACTTGAAATCTTCTCTTTGATCTTTCTGAAGTCATTATCAGTTACCCATAGTGAGGACAAGTTAGGACACTTGAAGAGAGGGCTGGTTAGAGAGCAGGAGTACAGGGAGAAGAGGGGAGGTTGTTTTCCTCCCTGCTGGTCCAGAGAGCTAGAAGGGTGATGTGATGCAGGAAGACAGCCAATTTTGGGAGAGATGGTAGCTTGGCCTTATTTCCTAGGTTAGAAGTGAATCTAAAAAGGAATTTATGCAGTGGGTTCTGAATTTCTGCAGTGACTGCAGCCCTAGTTGGGAACCCCAGGGGAGACAGGACTCCAGAGAGTGGTCAGAGCTCCCCAGCTTTGGTCGTAAGAGACATGTGGGCCATCCCTCAGGGCTCTAGGAGACCCAGGTGTCTACCAGGGAACACAGAAAGACCTGTTTGGGGACAAGGCAGGGCCTACCACCTGCTCAGTGTTCCGTATGAAGCCTCCTGCATGGAAGAACTAGGATTTGGTCTAGCCAGAGGAGTGGAGGCTGGGGAGACAGGGGCCAGAGCTTGGACATGTCCTGGGATGCTAGAGGACACACACCGTCACCAGCACAGAGGAAATCTATAGCATAGAGACAGGTAGCAAAGGAAATAGTCCCCTAGAAAGAGGACCCTCATACCTTCTTCCAGCCTCCAATGGTCAGCACACCCACTGCCAGTTCAGCAGTGGAGTATTGACTAGAGAAAGCCAGGGTTTGAAGAGTTGCATTCTAGAGACCAGGCCAGTGATAGGCGAGATGATCGTATGTGTTTGGGACCAGAAAGGACTATAGAAGGGTCTCCATATTTTTTAGTATCACTGTATCTAGTGTTACTAAATTAGACCAATTGGATGTAGATTTCTAGGTTGGCTTATTCTTCTCTCAGCGTTTTGGGTATGATATTCTTCTGGCTTCTATTGTTGCTGTTGACCTATATTAATTTTGGAGCTATTTTTCTTTAGGGTATCTGCCTTTTCTATGAATTCATTTTTAAAATATTTGTCCTGGAAGCTATGTAGTTTTACTACATGTCTGGCAATGGATCTAATTTTATTCATCCTGTTTGGGGTTTGTGTTTCTCAGATCTGAAGATTGATGTCTCAATTCTAGAAAATATTAAGCCATTTATTTCTTTGAACACTGATTCTCTCCCATTCTTTCTATCCCCCTAGCCCATCTTAGAAAATATTGAGAGACCTGAGTTGAACTTCTCCATCTGACTTCTTTTTCATATTTTCCATTTTTGTCTTTTGACTGCATTCTGGATAATGAATTAAACACTATCTTCTGGTTCATTAATTTTCTTTCTGGCTCTTCTAATCTTCAGCCTAATTGAGGCAATCAATTTTTCATTTAATGTCTTTCTTTTTTGGCTATGCCACGTGACTTGTGGGATCCTAGTTCTCCAACAAAGGGTGGAACCTGGTCTCCCTTTTCCAGTGGAAGCAGTGTCCACAGGGAATTCCCCATTTACTGTCTCTCTTTTTCAAATTTCTTGAAGTTCTATTTGAGTAGTTTTCAAATCTTCCTGGTATTCTTTTTAACAAAGTAATCTCTTGTCTTATTTGCTTTTGATTTTATCTTTAATATATTTAACCATTTAAAATCACATTTATCTTGTAAAGGAATTTGATAAATACATTTCTGACATTCTTGAGTACAGTTCTTCTGTTTCTCTCTTGATTCATGTCCAGAATAGCTTATGACCTCGTGTACTTTGTACATTTGGATTCTGAGCTCATGTTTGGGGTTTATCAGTGAGATATCATGTTATTGTAGATGATATGAATTTTTGAGCTGGGGATTTCCTCAATCCTCCCAAGTAGTATAAATTTAAACCCAAACCCATTTGAGGGCCATTTTGGGATAATGAGCAATTACAAGATCACCTTGTCTCCGACCTCAGTCCAGGACTCAGACCCTGTCTCCCTTTGCTTGTGTGCAGGACCCTTATCCCAGAGAAGGCAATGGCACCCCACTGCAGTACTCTTGCCTGGAAAATCCCAAGGATGGAGGAGCTGGGTGGGCTGCAGTCCATGGGGTCGCTAAGAGTCAGACACGACTGAGTGACTTCACCTTCACTTTTCATGCATTGGAGAAGGAAATGGCAACCCACTCCAGTGTTCTTGCCTAGAGAATCCCAGGGACGGGGGAGTCTGGTGGGCTGCCGTCTATGGGGTTGCACAGAGTTGGAGACGACTGAAGTGACTTAGCAGCAGCAGGACCCTTATCCAAGTCCCCTCAATCCTCTAAGGCTTCCTGATGGTGAAGTCCTTTAAGACTGGCTTGTGAGGGTGTGTGTGTGTGTGTGTGTGTGTGTGTGTGTGTGTGTGTGTGTGTGTGTTGTAGTTCTGACTCCTCTATCCAGTATGACCTGAGGCCGTGTGACCTCCCCCATGTGCCCGTGCAACTCTAGCATCCACTTTACAAGACCAGCGGATGCCTCTGAGCAGCCCAGGTGTCAGTGCATGCCATCACTCTGCTTTCAGCTTTGCATTTCTTTGCGGGTTTGTTGGATGTATTCATTTCCTGTGGCTGCTATGACAAATTACGACACACTCAGTGGTTTCAACAACACAAATTTATGCTCTCGCCATTCTGGAAGCCAGGAGTCTGAAATCAGTGCCACTGGACTGAAATCAAGGTGTCACAGGGCTGAGCTCCCTCCTCACTCTAGGGCAGCAGTACCCAATCTTTTCTGGCACCAGGAATCGGTTTCATGGAGTCCAGTTTTTCCATGGACTGTAGGGGAGGGATGGTTTGGGGATGATTCTAACACATTACATTTATTGTGCATTTTATTTCTATTATTATTACACCAATTCCACCTCAGATCATCAGGCATTAAATCCTGGAAGTTGGGGACCCCTACTCTAGGGGAGAAGATGTTCCTAGTCTCTTCCAGAGTCCTGTGGCTGCTGACGTTCTGTGAAATCATGGCCATGTCACTACCATGTCTGCCTCCATGGGTACATCACTCCTTCTTTTCTGTGTGTGAGATTTCTCTCTTTCTTTCATTTATAAGGACATTGGTGGTGGTGCTTAGGGCTCATCTGGATAATTCAGAATATTCTCCTATCCTAAGTTCCTTAACTTTATCACATCTGCAGAGAGCATCTTTCCAAATAACATTTATAAATTCTAGAGATCTTTTCAGGCTCCATTGTCAGTCTAAAGTGAAAGTGTTAATCACTCAGTCATGTCCAACTCTTTGCAGCCCCATGGACAGTAGCCCACCAGGTGCCTCTGTCCATGGGATTCTCCAGGGAAGAATACTGGAGTGGGTTGCCATTCCCTTTTCCAGGGTATCTTCCCAATCTAGGGATCAAACCCAGGTCTCCTGTATTTAAGGTAGATTCTTTACTACCTGAGTCACCTGGCAGCCTACCCCAGTAGATTTCCCTGACTCCGAAAGCTGAACTTTGTTATTTATAAGGATGCTCATTATGTTTCCAAATGTTCTGTAGCATTTTTTCTAGTCCACCATATCTCTTGGAAAAGAGGTACACCAAATCATTTCAAGGCTGGAGAGAGAAATGCACAACCAGCTGCGGTGGCAGCTGCTCAGAGGCCAGAGGTTGAAGGTGTTAAGGTATAACACCTTAGGTATAAGTGCCAGGGGTGGCACTTCTAAAACCCTGTGGGACAAAAGGCTGGGTTTAGCACATACTCAGAGGACACTGTTCTCTGGAATAGTTGAACTGGCCTGAATTCCCCTGACCCAGGGGTCCCCAGACTGTGAGCTGCAGACTGTTACCTCCTATCAGATCAGCAGTGGCATTAGGTTAGAAATAAAGTGCACAGTGAATGTAATGCACTTGAATCACCTCAAACCCACCTCCCCCACCCCCACCCTGCCCTGGTCCATGAGAAAACCGTCTTCCACGAAACTAGTTCCTGGTGCTGATAAGCTTGGGGACCACTGCCCTGGCCCACCTCTCCCCAGTCTTCAGTGTGCTTTGGCCCATTCTAGGCTTTGTGTCTTGGCTTTCTTGTCTGTGCAGCTGATCCTGGTTTCTGCTCCCTCCTGACCCTTAACATCTTCCATTCTGACAGCCAGTATCGGACCTTGAGTCTGTTCCTGATTACCCCCTTTGCCTCAGTGACTGGACCAGATGTATGCCCTACAGTGTCTTGGGAACTCACCCTGTGAGTTCCACTCTGTGTCAGCCTGGCATCACCAAAACCAGCACGAGGCAAGACCAAAGCTAAGCATTATTGCAGAGTATGTCTCCTCTGCAGCCAGCGATGTCCCACCCACAGGAGAGAGCCGAATGCATTCCTGAAAATTCTCTCCTGATGCAGATCTCATTCCTAGGGACCGTCAGGCAAACTGACCAAAAGTGTTTGTGATGCTGCTTGTGACTGTTGGGAAGATTTCCCAGGTTGTGTGAAGACCATTGCAAAGCAAAACACGCATCCTCTTAGGTGATGACTGGAGTAGTTATTGTGCGTGTGTGTGTGTGGCTTCCTGGCTCCATTAACTCAGAGGGAAGAAATGTCGTGCGTGGGTGGCTTTTGTTCCTACCTCTCTTGAAGTTGTGTTCCTATCCTAAGTTTGTGGCTGAAACATTGAAGAAAAATGTTTTTCATGAGTGGAATCCCCCCCTGA
This sequence comes from Bos indicus, assembly GCF_029378745.1. Classification (NCBI taxonomy): domain Eukaryota; kingdom Metazoa; phylum Chordata; class Mammalia; order Artiodactyla; family Bovidae; genus Bos; species Bos indicus. The sequence goes on along the minus strand of NC_091775.1, from coordinate 54,515,641 downwards.
GAGGTCATATCTTTCATGAAATGGACCACAGGGCACCCCCTCTGGGCTGGAGGTGCATTTCTTATCTCTCCCACCAGTATTAGTGGTCAATTGGCTATGTCTCCCCGCACTGAGATTGACTGACCCCCAGAGCTGTGCCCGGAGTTTGGCAGGGTAGGGTCTAGGGCTTAAGTTCCGTATTACACCAACAGGCACTGGCAGAGAAAACCCCTACCGGGGGTTCCAGGCTCAGCCCTGGCACAAGCGGTGGCAGAATTTGAGGCAAGCCTTCTGAAGGATGTGTGTTGGTGTGCCTCTGTGTGTGTGTGTGTGTGTGTGTGTGTGTGTGTGTGTGTGTGTGTGTGTTTGTATGCTGGCAAGTCAGGGATTTCTGGAATGACAGAGGTTGACATCAACCTGTGTCCCTGCTGCCCTCAGGTCCAGGCCCTCCTCTCTGGGAGGAGATGCTAAAGATAACCAATTCCCAGAGGCATTGGTGTTGCGTCTTCATCCAGAAGCCCTTTCACAAACAATCCAAATTTTTAGTGGCCTCATCCAGTTTCTGTGATTGTGATTTTCATTCTGTCTGCCCTCTGATGGATGAAGATAAGAGGCTTGTGCAAGCTTCCTGATGGGAGGGATTGCCTGTGGGGAAAACTGGGTCTGGCATCACCGACTCAATGGACATGAGTTTGAGCAAATTCTGGGAGCTGTTGAAGGACAGGGAAGCCTGGTGGGCTGCAGTCCATGAGGTTGCAAAGAGTCAGACATGACTGAGTGACTGAAAAATAACATCCAGTTTCAGGGCTTTGCTGGTGGTTCAGCAGTGAAGAATCTGCCTGCAATGTAGGAGATGTAGGTTCAATCCCTGGGTCAAGAAGATCCCCTAGAGGATGAAATGGCTACCCAGTCCAGTATTCTTGCCTGGGAAATCACATGGACAGAGGAGCCTGGAGGGCTAAAGACCATGGTGTCACAAAGAGCCGGACACGACTGAGTGACCAAGCACACACATCCAGTTTCACAATGTTTTCTCAGAAGCAAAGCTGACTCGGCCCGGCGGCCTTCAGGTTGGATTGTGGGGGACGCTTAATCTTCCAATGAAGAGTTTCTGAGTGGGGTTGGGAGTATCTTCTCCAATGGTGACAGTTTTTTAATTTAGATGGTAGTTTGAGTGCTCGAACTGAGTGAGATGATAAGATTGTGTAGTTCATTGTGAAAAAGGTTGTGCTCACCCTCAACTAGAGTTGATTCTCTAGAAGATTCTTTGGGATCTGAAGAAAGCAATGTCCATAAGCAAATTTATAACACAGATTCGCAGTAACGAAAGAGACTCTGCTCTCATCTGACCTGCAGAAATTGAATAATTTAGATGAAAGAAAGCCCCAGGCACATTTTAGCAGCTGGTAGGTTTTTTTGCTTGAGACAGAGTTTCTGGACTTTGTTTTTATATGAAGACGTAGTTTATTTTTAGGCCCATCAGGGAGGCCTCAGGTGAGGAGTTGAGAAAGCTGGCATGCTAGGGAAATATAGCCCCCATCATCATGTTGTCCTGTGGCCTAGAAAGACTCTCCTGCCTGCTCTAGCATGAAGGACCAGCCAGTTGCCTTTGAGGGTAGTGTGAAAGGTCACGAGAAAGTTGGAGGTTTTCAAAGGAGGACACGCCTTCTTGCACAGAGCCTATTGTTGTAAGCCCAAGTGTAGCCCTTTGGCTGAGAAAGCTCCAGCTGAAACAACTCACTCCCCTGGGTACTAAGCGTTCATTAAAAATCCCAGTTTGCCAGGTGGCACCACCCTGGTTGTCCCCAATTTGAACAAAAGTCCCTTTGTGACCGCTAGCACTTGGGAATAGACCTTGGAGCCACATGGAGGCCAGAAGACAGCCAGGGGAGAATCACAGCATTTCTTAGTTGGTCACTGATAAAAGATCTCAGCACAATCCAAGCAGAACAATCTGCTCTTCCCTTGTTTCTCAGTCGACTCAAGACTCGTGAGGCCTGCACCTCACCCTGCTTTCAAGGGTCATGAATTTCTCCAGTGGTGAAACATCCCCAGCCAGGATGCTGAGCCATAGAATTTGTTGTGTTTGCAGAAATCTGTCATGGCAGGACCTGTGCTCACCCCAAACAATGTAATGACAAGAGTTGCTAAGGACTTAGGTGAGCAGAACTTAAAAGGAATGCTGGGTTTTCAAGGCCAGAGAGAAGGGACAAGGCCACTGCCTGGGCTGCTCCTTGAACTAGTACTTCTGGTTCTTCTGATCTGTAGACAGATGAAATCAACAGATATATAGCAGGTGCTTTACCTAGGAGATCTCTCCATGGATGAAAAGATGAGCACTTGGGTGGAGTGTAGGTGTAAAAGTTACTTATGCAAATGCTAGGTGAGCAAGAATCCTAGCATTCTGCCTTGAGGTTGTTGTGAGGTTGGCTGACACGTCATTTAGTTGCACTGGTTTCTTGATGACAACAAACTATGTGTCTGCAAGGATAAATACAATCCAGGCAGCTTGCGGGTATTTTCAACTAATGGCTCTTTGTTTGGGTGTCTCTCCCTCCTGGGATGCCTGATGATAAAGTATGTGTAAATCTGAAAAAGGCTATGTGCTGTTTTCTGGGGCAAGGGGATAAGGAGGGGCATAAAGTTTTTCCTCTCCTGGCAGGTGAGGAGAGGGAGGGCTGACTCTATCCTTGGAGGATGGAAAGATTATGAACGAGGGAGAATCTTCCTGGATCTGTTCTAGCTCAGTCAGTTTCTTTCCCCCTCAAAGGTCTTCTTGTGCCCTGCTTTATTATTGCCCACCTGTTCCTCCACCCACACGTTCTTCAGAGAATCTCAAATCAATATGCAGTGCTTGGGCTTACTCAGGATAAAATGTCTTTCTTGGCTTCTTATGATTAAAGCCTGGTTTGAAAATGTAGTGGAACTAATTAAGCATTTATGAGAGGAGGAGAATAGTTCTGTCAGTCTTATGGAAAGATTCAGTCTGAGCTATACCCTGTGAGAGTAAGGCAGGATGGAAATCGTGGGGGTGGGGATGTCGAAGGAAGAGCAGAAGCAGCTGTGGACCCTGGTTTCTGGTTTGGCTGTATGGAAGTCATTTCAAATGTTGAGGTGTGTGGAGCCCTCATTTAAACCCAGAGGATGGTTGTGAGTTGGGATGGCTGGACATTGGACTAGCCACTTTAAATGGGCGCTAATTCCCACTCAATGTCTGGGGGCTTTTCAATAATGAGAAAAGATTATAATCCTTCCTTGATCTGAGTTACAAAATAGAAATAGAGACATAGATGTAGAGGACTAAATGTCTGGATACCAGGGTGAGGGGAAAGGGAGAGGGGTGGGATGGATTGGGAGATTGGAATTGATGTATATACACTGCTATGTATAAAATAGATAACTAGTGAACCTGCTGTAGGTAGCTCAGGGAACTCTACTCAGCACTCTGTATTGACCTAAATGGGAAGGAAATAAAAAAAATAGGGGATACATGTATACATATAGCTGAGTCACTCTGCTGTACAGCAAAAACTAACACAACATTGTAAAACAGCTATCCTCCAATAAAAATCTGGGAAGATTGTAATCCTTCCTGACTGACTCAGAAGTGTGGGAGTTCTCTTACTTTCTGAAACCGAAGGAGAACATTGCTTCTCTTGAGAGCTGTAGTAATTTTGACACTTTGAAAATCTCATTTTAGAATCCATCCCATGGCATCCATCACTCTGTAGGCCCAGGCAGAAGCATTTTGAGTAGAAAGCTATGTCCTCAAAAAACTTGTAAGACATGATACTGATCTGCAAAAGGGGAAGAAATTACACATGAAGATGATTGTCATGAATTAGGATTGGGTTCCGGCCCTTGGAGTCCCTTGAAAGTGATTCCACAAGAGTATAGTGAAGGAGGAGAATGAAAGAGCAAGCTTAAAAGTAAATACTAAGAAAACTAAGATCATGGCATCCATCCCCATTACTTCATGGCAAATAGAGGGAGAAGAGGTGGAAGCAGTGACAAATTTCCTCATCTTGCAGATGGTGACTTCAGCCACGAACTCAGAAGAAATTTGCTTCTTGACAGGAAAGCTATGACAAACCCAGACAGTGTGTTGAAAAGCAGAGGCATTACTCTGCTGATAAAGGTCCATATATAGTCAAAGCTATAGTCTTCACAGAGGTCATGTATGATTGTGAGAGCTGGACCATAAAGAAAGATGGAGCATCAAAGAATTGATGCATTTGAACTGTGGTGCAGGAGAAGGCTCCTGAGAGTGCCTTGGACAGCAAGGAGATCAAACCAGTCAATCTTAAGGGAAATCAACCCTGAATACTCATTGGAAGGACTGATGCTGAAGCTGAAACTCCAATATTTTGGTCTTCTGATGTGAACAGGTGACTCACTGGAAAAGTCTCTGATGCTGGGAAAGATTGAGGGCAGAAGGAAAAGAGGGTGTCAGAGGATGAGATGGCTGGATGGCATCCCCAGTGCAATGGACGTGAACTTGGGCAAACCTCAGGAAGTGGTGAGGGACAGAAAGGCTTGGCAGGTCGCAAAGAGTCGGACACGACTGGGCAACTCAACAACAACATCATGGACATTATTTGGTGTCAGATCTGAGTTCAAACTTTGCTCTGCTATTTATCCATTAAATAGTGTGACTTCAGACAGGTTATTTCTCCCCCACTGTTATTGTTTTAAATCTCTCTGAACCACAGCTATTTGTGTAAAATGTTCTCTATAAGGTAGGAGCAATAGGGAAGATATAAAACTGATAGAAAGTGTTAGAGAACCATGAACTTGGAGTAGGACAAAGACCACTGTCACCAAGCAAAGGCAACCTTAGAGGGGAGAGCTTGGAGCAACTGGCCTTTTCCTGTGTGGCCCCCACTGCCCAGCACACAGGTGGAGTCTAATTTTTGGTGAGCTCCTAGTGCCTCAGTTCTCAGGTCAGAAGAGAATTTCACTCTTCCTCTCAGGCCTGAGTGCAGTTTCTCACCGAAACTCATTTATCTGGGTCTCTTTGGTGGCTGCCGAGTTGGTGATTTGTCCAGTTTGTATGGGAGCACACGCTTTAAAAAGACCACTGGAAACTGTCACTTGAGAGAATAAAAAGTGTCATTTAATGTCTTTCTGTCACCTCAGCTACTAGGACCAGATTCAGGGCTGAGTTCCTTCTCCTCCGAGATCTGAAGAGAGAGGCTAAGACCAGGTCCATGGGATTGCCTCTTGTCTAAAGGGGGACGTGAAGATGTGCATTGCAGAAATAATCACATGATCAAAGTGATGAAGGGCTGATGGGTGTTTTTCACATCTGTAGCAATGAAATCCTGTCCAAGACAAATTCTATCATTCCATTCAAGATTTACCTACCGACTGAACCTCAGACAGAAACCAAAGGAGGGCCTGGCTGGATCCAGGAGTTGTGTTCTTAGAGGGTCTGAAAAGCATTGACTTAAAATGGATTTGGAACTCTCCCTTACCATCCCACTCATCATGGGGGTGCTGAGGTGAGGGTACTGAAACCTCCCACGTTCATGGCAGCACTGCTCACAGTAGCCAAGATACGGAGACAACCTAAATATCCATCAACAGATGAGTGGGTAAAGAAGATGTGGTGCATGCATGAATGACAACGGAATATTACTCAGCTGCAAAAACAGAATGAAATAATGTCATTTGCAGCTACATGGATGGACCTAAGACTGTCATATGGAGTGAAGTAAGTCAGAAAGAGAAAGACAAATACCATATGATGTCACTGATACGTGGAATCTAAAATATGACACAAATGAACTCATCTGTGAAACAGAAACAGACTCACAGACAGAGGAGAGACTTGTGGTTGCCAAAGGGGGACGGAGAACAGGGGAGGAAGCGATTGAGGGCTTGGGATTAGCAAATTGCAAACTATTGTATGTAGGATGGATAAACAACAAGGTCCTGTATAGTAGAGGGAAATATATTCAATATCCTGTGATAAGTTCAGCTCAGTCGCTCAGTCGTGTCCGACTCTTTGCGACCCCATGAGCTGCAGCACGCCAGGCCTCCCTGTCCAACACCAACTCTCAGAGCCCACCCAAACTCATGTCCATTGTGTCAGTAATGCCATCCAACCATCTCATCCTCTGTCGTCCCCTTCTCCTCCTTCCCTCAATCTTACCCAGCATCAGGGTCTTTTCAAATGAGTCAGCTCTTTGAATCAGGTGGCCAAAGTATTGGAGTTTCAGCTTCAATATCAGACCTGCCAATGCACACCCAGGACTGATCTCCTTTAGGATGGACTGGTTGGATCTCCTTGCAGTCCAAGGGACTCTCAAGAGTCTTCTCCAACACCATAGTTCAAAAGCATAATTTCTTTGGTGCTCAGCTTTCTTTATAGTCCAACTCTCACATCCCTACATGACTACTGGGAAAACCATAGCCTTGACTAGACAGACCTTTGTCGGCAAAGTAATATCTCTGCTTTTTAATATGCTGTCTAGGTTGGTCATAACTTTCCTTCCAAGGTGTAAGTGTCTTTTAATTTCATGGCTGCAATCACCATCTGCAGTGATTTTGGAGCCCAAAATCACAGGAGTTTATCCTGTGATAAACTATAAAGGAAAAGAATATGAAAAAGATGTATGTATAACTGATTTTGCTGTATGGCAGAAATGAACATTGTAAATCAACTATACTTCAATAAAATTTTTTTAAAAAAGCATCTAAGTTTTCCCCCAGGACAAGGTGTTACAAGGTGTCCAGAAGAGACACAAGCTCTTGTTCTTGACAACTCAGGTACACAAACATTGGAAATAGTGGGAAGATTTTAACAAGGGAGAGGGAGAAGCTATCAATCATAAAAACTCAAGAAGTGCTCTGTGTGGCCCCTCTCTTGTCAGGCAGAGAAGACTTGTGAGAGGTGGGTCTTGACATGGATATTTCTGGACACCTTGCACTGTGGACTTGGTCTCTGTGCGTAGGACTTCCAAGCTGCCCACAGTCCAAGATGGAGCTCAAGGCAGGCAGCAGTGGGATGCTCCCCAGAGCTGCCCTGTGGATGGAGAAGGGTTTGGTTAGATCATCAGAGAGCTCTAGGCCATGCAAGGCCAGGAATTGATTGTGCGGCTACACGGATCACCCCAAGAGCTTCTTCTTTTCCAGTGAGGCATCTCTTATGGACTTGTACATTGTGCTGGTTTTTGTCTGATCTCCCGGGAGATGACAGCCACTGCTATTCATAGCTGTGATCTCAGGTCTCCTCTTGGCTAGGACTTCTTAAACTTTTCCAATTTAAGCCTAACTTCAGCCAAGCAAGAGAGCTTGGAGGTCATGCTCCTTTTTGGAGTGTTTTTTTGACTTGAATCTTTCATGGTCACTGGGAGGTTGTGGAAAATGCAGACTCACAGCTCCACCCCAGATAGTCTGATTACTGGGGTCTCATTGCTGTTCTGTTCAATCTATGCAACAAAAACTCCCAGGAGCTCCTACTTCAGGCGATTTAAGGACCACTGTCCTAGTGCAGTGGGATTCAAAGTCATCCTGGACCAGCATCACTGGGGGTCTTATTAGAAATGCAGGCTCTGGGCCCTAACCCAGACCTAGTGAATGAGAAGCTGGGGTAGGGCCAATAATCTGGGTTTCAATAGTCATCCTGGAGATTCTGATGTAGGCTAAGGATTGAGAAAGAACCAAAACACTAGGGTTTGCAACAACCAAGGGTGTGCTGAATGAATTTCAAGCTTTGCTTGTTTGCCGCTTATTCCTGGATGGGGCACCAATCACCAGTGTGAGCAGGCAGGCATAATTTTAATTAGGTACTAATCTGGTGGTATTAAAATTTTACAAGGAAGCTAAAAATAACAAGGGAATGATTCATGCTTACAAGTCTTACCACTGTCCTCCTGTAGTCATGGGTATGCCACTCTGCATGGTGAATACTGACTTTGTGAGCCTGGGCAAGCTACCTGGACCTCCTGAGTATCAGTTTCCTCAACTGTAACATGTGTAAAGCATAATATTATCATCTACTTAAACAGGGCTCAAACTTGTTTGAATTCCATAGAGCAGAGCCTGGTACAGAGCAAGCTGATAGAGCTACTAATATTTGCTAGGAATCTGTGGTAGAAATCTGAGATGACTCCAAGATTCCTACCCTGCCAATTGGTAGTACTTAAGAGTATGATGTCATTCCTTTGATTATGTTCTATTACCTGCCAAGGGTGATGAACTGTCATTCCCGTGATCACATTGTGTTATGTAACACTGTCTTAATTTTCCCGCCTATCTGGGGAAAGCAAACAGCCATGTTATGGGGGGCCACCTGGCAAGGATCTGAGGGCATCCCTGGGAGCTCACAGTGATCCCTGAATGGCAGTTAGCAAGGAAAGGGGCTCTTGATGTGTTTGAGGGACAGTAAGGGGCAGGGAAGTGGGAGATGAGGATGAAGAGAAGGGTTTATAGACCACTGTGAGGACTGTGACTTCTGAGCAGAGGAATGACATGTTCTTACTTCCAGTTTTTAAAGAGCCACTTGGGCTTCCCTGGTGACTCAGATGGTAAAGAATCTGCCTGCAATGTAGGAGACCCCGGTTTGATCCCTGGGTCAGGAAGATTCCCTGGAGAAGGGAATGGCTACCACTCCACTATTCTTGCCTGGAGAATCCCATGGAGCCTGGCAGGGTACAGTCCATGGGATCGCAGAGTCAGACACGACAAACACTTTGGCTTCTGTAGTGGCGGCAGGACTAATAATCAGTTGTGAGCAATCCAGGTGAAGAATGATGATGTGTGTGTGCCTGAATGTGTATACACACATACACTTGCACACATGTGTGTAACATACCATTAATGTATATTACAACTCTTCCCTTTAGCCAGATTGGTAGCAGTGGAAATGAAGAATAGCTGGGTTATGTATATATTTGGAAGGTAGTTTCAACAGAATTTCCTAATAGATTAGATGTAGGTGATGAGTGGGAAGAGTCAAATGTCTCTCTAAGGCTTTTGGTGAACAGTTGAAGGTGGAGTTACCATCAATGGAGATGGTGAAAACTGTGCATAGAGCAAATCTGGGGCAAAAGGTCAGGGGTGGGTTTTGAATGTGTTGGGGCTACAGTATCTGTTAGACATTCAAGTGGAGGTCGTGGGAGTGTAGGTGGAACAAAAGCCAAGGCTGGGAGTCAGGAGTGGGCTGGACATGCAAATTGGGATGGGTTTTAGAGCCTCATGGCTCAGATGGTAAAGAATCTGGCTGCAATGCAGGAGACCCAGATTTGATCCTTGGGTCAGGAAGATCCCCTGGAGAAGGGAATGGTTACCCACTCTAGTATTCTTGCCTGGATAATTCCATGGACAGAGGAGCCTGGTGGACCACAGTCCATGGGGTTGCAGAGTCAGACACGACTCTGACTGAGCAACTAACACTTGAATAAAACTTTCATAAAGATAGATTTACTCAACTTAATGGACTCTTCTATCCTGATATTTTTCTTTGTGAGCTTTTTGATATTCAAATGTCCCTTCCTTTTTTGGGATAAAATCGAGATTAGATGGTGGACTTTTCTAATGTACTTACTTAGCAAAGTAAATAACAAACCTTTGTTTACACAGGGGGAAATGTAAAACTGGAAGTAGAACTTACACAGAAATGTGCGTGACAGTCAAGTTTGGTGCAGCCCAGTGAATCAACACAAACAGAGCACAGCTGTGCAACAACTGCTCCACTCAGGGAGGGTGACAATACGTGTACCTGAGACTCTTCATGTCTTCTAGTCACCTCCCCACTCAGTACGTTGTAGTGACCTCTCTCCATTGTACTGTAGTTTTGCCTGTTTTTGAAATTTCCATGGATGGAATCATTGAGTATGTTTCCCTTCTGTCTGGTTTCTTTTTCTGAACCTACCATGGGATTCATCCATATGTTTCTGTATAGCAATAGCTGGCTCTTTTTCATTGCCATGTACTATTCTGCTGTGTGAATATGTCACACACATGTAATGTGTCCCTTATTCTTTTGAAGGTCCCTTGGGTTACATCCGGTTGTTGACTATTTTGAACGGTGCCTCCATGCTTTCTCGTAAAAGTCTTTGATGTATAGAGCACACACATCTTCAGGAGTAGAACCGGATGTGCCCGTGCTCACCTTTAGATGCTGAGGATCTTACAGGGTGATTGTCCTGGTTTGTTCTCTCACCAAAAGAACATGAGAGTTCCGGTTGCTCTGTATCATTTTGTCAACATTTGATACTGTCGTTTTAATTTTTGTCATGCTGGTGGTTTGGAGTAGTAGATCACTGCTGCTTTCATTTGCACTTCCCTAATGACTAATGGTGGTGAACACTTTTTAAATCAGCCATCTGGATATCTTCTTTTATTGTGTTTGCTTGAGGCTTTTGTCCTTTTCTTTATTGGGGTATCTATCTTTTTCTTATTGAATTGTAGGAGTTTATAAATAATCTGGATACCAGTCTTTGGGTCAAACGTATATTTTCCTAATCAATGGCTTGCTCTTTCACCCTCTTATTAGTGTCTTTTGATGAGCAGAAATTTCTAATTTGAAAGTAATGTATAATATTAATCTTTTCCTTAGTGGATAGTGCTTTTTGTGCCCTCTTTAAGAAATCTTTGCCTACTATGAGGCCTTACCTTTTCCATTTGGATCGAAAACCTACCTGAAATTGATTTTTATATATAGTATGAATTAGAAGTCAAGATTCTTCTTTTCCTTTATGAATATCCTATTTATCCAGCACAATTTATTGAAAAGATCATCCTTTCCCCCATGCTCTGCAGTGCTCTCTTTGCCATGAATCAAATAGCCATACATGTGTTATCTACTTTGGACTTTCTATTCTGTTCTGTTAATCCATTTGCTTATTCTTTTTAAAAATTCATTTATTTATTTTTTAGTATTTATTAGTATGCATTGGGTCCTAATTGCAGCATGCAGGCTCTCTAGTTGCTTGCAGGCATGTAGAATCTTAGTTCTCTGACCAGAGATCGAACCTGAGTCCCCTGCATTGCAAGGCAGATTCTTGACCATTGGACCACCAGGCAAGTCCCTGTTTGTCTATTCTTGTCACACCATACTATCTTAGTTACTGTGACATATGTCTTACTATCTAAGAGTGAGTCCTTCAATTTTGGTTGGAACCTGACTAGTGAACTTGATGAGCTAGCCAGGTGGACAGGTTAAGAAGTACAGCTCAGAGGAATGTGAATAGCACATCTGGAAGGGAGAAAGCTAACACTCCTACATGCTCAGTGCATTCAGACCCAATGCCAAGCCCTCTACAAGCACCATCTCTGTTATTCTTTGAGGTCTTTGTCCTTCAAGGAATGGCTGCAGTTGCTCAGTCACTAAGTTGTATTTGACTTTTTGTGACCCAGTGGGTTGCAACACACCAGGCCTCTCTGGCCCTCACTATCTCCTGGAGTTTGCTCAAATTCATCTCCATTGAGTCAGTGATACCATCCAACCATCTCATCCTCTGTTGCCCCATTCTCCTCCTGCCCTCAATCTTTCCCAGCATCAGGGTCTTTTTCAATAAGTCAGCTCTTCACATCAGGTGGTCAAAGTATTGGAGCTTCCACTTCAGTATTAGTCCTTCCAATAAATATTCAGGGTTGATTTCCTCTAGGATTAACAGGTTTGATCTCCTTGCCGTCCAAGACTCTCAACAGTCTTCTCCATCACCACAATTCAAAAGCATCAGTTCTTCGGCACTTAGGCTTCTTTATGGTCCAACTCTCATGTCCATACATGACTGCTGGAAAAACTATAGCTTTGACTGTACAGATCTTTGGTTGGCAAAGTGATGTCTCTACTTTTTAATATGCTGTCTAGGTTTGTCATAGCTTTTCTTCCAAGGAGCAAGTGTCTTTTAATATCATGGCTGCAGTCATCGTCTGCAATGATTTTGGAGCCGAAGAAAATAAAATCTGTCACTATTTCTATTTTCCCCCATCTATTTGTTGTGAAGTGATGGGACCAGATGCCATGATTTTAGTTTTTTGAATGTTGAGTTTTAAGCCAGCTTTTTCACGTTTTTCATTCACCCTCATCAAGAGATTCTTTAGTTCCTCTTTACTTTCTGCCATTGGAGTGGTACCATCTGCATATCTGAGGTTGTTGATATTTCTCCCTGCAATCTTTATTCCATCTTGTGATTCATCCAGCCTGGCATTTCACATGATGTACTCTGCATAGAAGTTAAATAAGCTGAATGAAAGTATACAGCCTTGACTTACTTCTTTCTTAATTTGGAACTGGTCTGGTGTTCCACGTCTGGTTCTAACTGTTGCTTCTTGGCCTGCATACAGGTTTCTCAGGAGACAGATAAGGTGGTCTGGTATTCCCATCTCTTTAATAAGGTTCCACAATTTGTTGTGATCCACACAGTCAAAGGCTTTAGCATAGTCAATGAAGCAGATGTTTTTCTGGAATTCCTTTGCTTTCTCTATGATCAAACAGATGTTGGCAATTTGATCTCTGGTTCCTCTGCTTTTTCTAATACCAGCTTGTACATCTAGAAGTTCTTGGTTCACATATTGTTGAAGCCTAGTTTGAAGGATTTTGAACATTACCTTGCTAGCATGTGAAATGAGCATAATTGTCCAGTAGTTTGAACATTCTTTGAGATTGCCCTTCTTTGGGATTGAAATGAAAACTGACATCTTCCAGTCCTATGGCCACTACTGAGTTTTCTAAATTTGCTGACATATTGAGTGTAGCACTTTAATAGCTTCATCTTTTAGGATTTGAAATAGCTGAAATTCCATCACCTCCGTTAACTTTGCTTGTAGTAATGCTTCCTCAGGTCCACTTGACTTAACTCTCCAGGATGTCTGATTCTAAGGGAGTGACCACATCTTTGTGGTTATCCAGGTCATTAAGACCTTTTTCATTTAGTTTTCCTGTGTATTCTTGTCACCTCTTCATAATCTCTTCTGCTTCTGTTAGGTCCTTGCCATTTCTGTCTTTTATTTATTTATGCCCATCCTTGCATGAAATGTTCCCTTGGCATTTCCAATTTTTGTGAAGAGATCTCTAGTCTTTTCCTTTCTGTTGTTTTCCTCTATGGATAATGTTGGAAAATATCCCTTGAAGTTTGGTAGCCTCAGTTGTTCTTGGCCCTTTGCATTCCATAATACATTTTATAACCATTTTGTCAGTGTCCACAATGAAATCCTATTGTTCGATTGGAATTTTATTGATTTATGATCAATTTGAGAAGAATAGATAAGCTTTCAGTATTGAATCTTCTAATGCATGTGTTTGCGAACTTTTTCTGTAAAGATTCTGATAGTATTTACTAAATACTTTAGGCTTTGTGGGACAGTGTCTGTTGGAATTACTCAATTCTGCTGTTGTAGAATGAAAGTAATTATATAATTTATATACAACATCTCTATAATATACAGATATATAATGTCAGTATCTACATTTTCTAAAGATATCATATACACATGAATGAGTATAGCTGTATTGCCATAAAGCTTTATCTATAAAAAGAGGCAGTGGGCCAGATTTAGCCATAGGCTGCAGCTGGCTGACGGCTGTTCTAATCTATGAACATGTCCTCCAAGTTCTTTCCTATCCTCTTGCTCTGTGAAATCCGGAAGTCTGGGAACCATATTCTGTTATCTTCTACCATGTCTTATAAGCCCCTCCTCATATTTCTGTTCTGCCTTGCACAATAATTGTTTGTATTTTTGTTGGAGTCTCTGATTAGGTCAAGCCCTTTGAGAGCAGGGACTAGGTTTTCTCCATTTCTTGTACCTCTGGTGCACTGTGAAAGGTCTGGCACACATAATGGCATAGTAAGCAGCTTGGATCCAAGTCTGAATTTGAAGAGGACATGGGGGGGGGGGTGGTTTAGATGCTCACCCTTGAGGCCCTGGGCCCTAACTTTCTTTGTCTTTTCTACAGTTTTGGGGAGAAATCCACAACCTCCAAACCTGGCTCTTCCTTCATTTTATATTCTTCCAGGAAAGTTCTGTTCCTTTGGGCATATAGAAGGAACATGTATATGTTAGATTTTGGGCCACCAGACAGCAAGCCTGCATTTATTGATCTCCTGAGCCCTAACATGGCACTTTATAAGCTTTTGAATAAGTGACTGGGCTAACCAAGGGAGAAGGAGCTGCTATTTCTATTTCTCATTGGAAATGCCTTGTTAATACCTCTTTTGATCACATTTCTCTTAGAATGGCAGTGCTCTGCATCTGGCTTCCAAGGGGAGGTTTCCTGGGGGCTACTCTTTCAGTACCACCAGATGACAGAGCTGCTCCGGCCTGCTGTGATTTGAGGCGTGCTGTGGTCTGGCCCTGAGTGGGGAGGAAGAGAAGGCTGAGCGCAGCCTGCGGGACATTCTCTCTGTGATTTGCAGCCTGGTGCGCACAGTCGCTGGTCACCCTGGGAAGACGTGACTCAGCAGATCACAGCCCCAGAGGCTGGTGGAGGCCGTTTGGGGCCTCTTGGCGCAAGGACCCTGGAAGCCCGGGCTGGCTCTCCGTCCTGAGTCAGCAACAGCCCCACGTTCCAGGGCTTGCCAGCTCAGGTTAGAAACTGGGCTTCCTTGGAATGTTTTTTTCCCCCTCACTTTTGGTTGTGTTCTTGAAGCTGTACCATTTTATTTCTCTCTAGTTTCGTGCTTTGAACACTGGTTAGCATGTTGAAAGTGAAAGTCGCTCAGAGTTGTCCGACTCTTTGACCCTGTGGACTGTTGCCTGCCAGGCTCCTCTGTCCGTGGTTAGCACATTGTGCTTTCTCAGAGACTTTATACCTAACTAGTGTGGTTGGCGGGCAAGCCAGGTGGACAGCCTGGAGGATGAGAAGAGAGCCTCTAGAATGGCAGTAGCTAAATGCCCTTGCTTTCACTGCCTCCCAGACTCCCCAGTGCGGTCTGCACGCACAGTCTGTTACTCTGTGCCCAGAGCCGGCTGAAACTGGGAAAGGTCCCTCAAAGTAAGTCCATGGCAATGGGGACTAAAATTTCAAAGTGAACAGTGGTGGTGGGATTGAGAAGGTTTTGGACTTTTGTATTAAAACTGCAATTAAAAACTTTAAAAATCAGTTTCTTTAAAGTAATAAAATTTAAGTTGGGGAGAGGGTATGAATTCAGGAGACTTCAACTTCAGTAATATGTTCTCTCTCTCTTTTTTAATAGTAACTATATAGCAAATATAGCAAAGTGATTTTTTAGTCATCTGGCTGACATTATATTTTTATTTAAGATTTTTTTTTTGATGTGGACCCTTTTTAAAGTCTTTATTGAATTTGTGACAATATTGTTTCTGCTTTATGTTTTGGGTTTTTGGCCAGGAGGTATGTGGGATCTTAACTCCCTGATCAGGAATTGAACCCACACTCCCTGCGTCAGAAGGTGAAATCTTAACCACTGGACTGCCAGGGAAGTCCCTATTCTTTTTTTTTTTTAACAACAAGTTTATGGAGATTTAATTCTGTACAATTTACCCATTTAAAGTGTACAATTCAATGGTTTATAGTATAGCCACCGGTTTGTGCGGCCATCACCAAAGTCAGTTTGGGAGCATTTTTATCACCCCACAAAACCCCATACACCGTTGACATCCCTCCCCTCTTCCCACCTCCCTTCCCCTTCCCACACCCCTTCTCTCCTGCCAGTCCAAAGTCAGTTGCTAATCCACTTTCTGTCTCTATATATTTATATATTCTGGATGTTTCATATGAATGGAATCCTATAATATATGGTCCTTTGCATTTGGCTTCTTTTCACCTAGCACCACATTTTCAGGGTTCACACATGTTGTTCCCTATGTCAGTGTTTGATGTCTTTTTATGACTGTTATAGTTCTCTATATTTTTCTGTAGTTAAATTTTATGGCAAGATAATCTACTGAAATTGTATTGAAAGAATTTTCTTACCTGCAGGAGCTAAATAAAGCAAGGAGAGGCATGAGGGGTGCAAGGGGTCAGGATCCTCAGGGGGTGATCCAGACAGAGTAAAGACAATTATCTGGGTAGTTCAAGGAATGTCAAGGTGGCAGTGAACAGGGAGGAAGCAGTGGAGAGTAAGGAAGCAAGGGAGCAGGAAGACAGCTTCTGGGGTGGGGGTGGGGATTGGGGATCCCTCAGGACCTTGTAGACTGCTGAAGGCATTTGACTTTTCTTCTGGATGAAATAAGAAGCCACGAGAACGCTTTGCACAGAGCAGCAGCTTCCCTGACATTTGGGTCCAAGGGCCTCTCTGGCCACAGTGTTGGCTATGGACCATAAGGACCAGAGGACACAGGCAGGGAGTCCAGTTTGGAAAGAGTGCGTGTGACCATGGTTTGGATTCCAACACAGGGAGATGAGATGGGACTTGCTGATGGATTGAATCTTGCGGTGTGAGACCAAGAGAAGAGGTGATGCTGGCCTTAAGGGTCTTCTCTGAGAGGTCAGTAGGATGGAGTGGCTGTTGTCTGACACGGTAGAGACTTGAGAGAGGCAGGTGTGGGGTGAGGGGAAAAGATCAGTGATTTGGTTTTGATAATGTTTGCTTTAACCTTCAGTTTCATAGAGTATGGTTCTGACCCAGCGTCTATGCACTATTACAATTGCATAGGTTTGGTCTTTTCTTAGAAGTCATTTCTCCTGGGAAGATTTCACCAGTTCCCCCTGACACTGGATTAGGGTACCTGCTTGTTCTTCCCTTGTGGCCTGAATTTACAGTGCTGTTGCTGTACAGATGGGCAGATCAGGGATGACCCCGATGTCCAGGACCACAAACGAACACTGTACATCTCCACTGGGAGCATAGGAGATCCACACTATTAGTTTGTAGGCATCCTTCCTTGCAAGGGAAGCTATGACAAACCTAGGTAGCATATTGAAAAGCAGAGACATCCCTTTGCCGACAAAGGTGCGTCTAGTCAAAGCTATGGTTTTTCCAGTGGTCATGTATGGATGTGAGAGTTGGACCATAAAGAAGGCTGAACATCAAAGTATTGATGCTTTTGAACTGTGGAGCTGGAGAAGACTTTTGAGAGTCCCTTGGACTGCAAGGAGATCAAACCTGTCAATCCTAAAGGAAATCAACCCTGAATATTCACTGATGCTGAAGTTAAACCTCCAGTACTTTGGCCACCTGATGCGAAGAGCTGACTCATTGGAAAAGACCCCGATGCTGGGAGAGATTGAACGCCAAAGGAGAAGGGGGAAACAGAGGATGAGATGGTTGGATGGCATCACTGACTCAATAGACATGAGTTTGAGTAAACTCCAGGAAATGGTGAAGGACAGGGAAACCAGGTGTGCTATAGGCCATGGGATTGCTAAGAGTTGGACACAACTTAGTGACTGAAAAACAACATTCCTTTCTTACAGAAGTGAAGGTACTTCTCTTTCTTACTCTGAAGTCTCCCATCCAATATTTAGGACAAGAATGAAACATTGTATATTCCCCTGTTGTGTTTCTGGGCCTCACAATAACTTTCTTCTTCATTTCCCTTACCTTTTCTATTTTTAGTTCTCCTTTGGGCAAAGGTGGTTACTACTTAAAGTGAAATTGACAGCTCTCTGTTATTAATGAGTAAAATAACCAGATACTGAAAAGGAGAGGGGAAGATTTATCTTTGTTTTAAGAGTTAAACATCACTTGGGAACTTCAGTGCATTACTGAAATAAATGGCTGTAAATTCTCCTGAGCACAAGTCAGTATTTTAAGGTGACAAAAGGCAGGCTGGAGTGACAGATTATATTTGATATTGAGGTGACAGTGAAAATAGTATCCTCCTCTTTGGCTGTTGTTTCAACTTAGGGCTTCAAAGGGAATAGCTAGGGAGATAAGAAACATTTATTATTTAAGTTTTCTGCTTCCTTTCAAAGGTTAATATTACCATTGTATTTCAAGAAAAAAAAATCTGCAAAAATATATGTGTTATATACACATCTGTTTTAAAGCAGAAATCCATGTCACTTAACCCTTTATTTTCCACAAAAACCCTCTGGCGGGGTTTTGTTTTAGGAAGACAGCGATACTGATAAAGTGATGCTGCATTTTCAGTGTCTGTAAGCTGGATTCTAACTTCTGTATGTGACCCAATTTCTATCCATAAAAGCCTTTCAGGAGACTTACAAGACTGAGCAATGCTGCAGTCTTGAGTTTCATTAATAGAACTGTAATGTCAAGGTGCTTACTGATATACCCATGGGAAGGTCAGATCACCGCCCCCCCTGGGATCAATCCAGTCCTTGTGCCATTGGAGAAGTAGGACCCTCAGGAAGTGGAAGGTCATACAGGGACATGGAGGCAGGTCTGGAAACCTCTCTATTTGAGATACAGCTGAGCAGGGTGAGGCATTGCAGAGAAAACAAAAAAATGGGGCCTGGGAGCTGTTTGCAGACACCTGATAGGTTTCCAGCAGAGAGGAGTAATTTGTTCTGTGCATCATCACACCAGGAGGCTGGGTAAGAACAGCTGGGGGAAGAAATGGAGTGGGTGGGTTCAGTGCTCGGTCTTTGCATCTGACAGACCAGTGTCGAGTCCCAACTTCACTGTTTCATTCCGTAACTCTTGGTTGAGGCTTGGCTTCGAGTCAGGCACTTTTCTAGGTATGAGGAATGCAGAAGATACAGGACAGAGAAGGTCTCTGCCCTCAGGGAGCTTCCAGCTGAGTCAGGGAAGCCAAAACATAAAACCCGTATTCAGATATTGAGAAGGTTGCACGCATGTGTGCTCAGTCACTCAGTCATGTCTCTTTGTGATACCATGGACTGTAGCCTGCCCAGGTCCCCTCTTCTTGGAATTCTCCAGGCAGGAATACTGGAGTGAGTTGCTATTCTCTTCTCTGGGGATCTTCCCGACCCAGGGATTGAACCTGTGTCGTCTTCTTTGGCAGGTGGATTCTTTACCACTGAGCCACCTGGGAAGCCCCGTTGAGAAGGTTATGCAGCAAATAAAACAGGGTGCAGATAGAAAGGACTGCTGTGTACAGGATGCTCAGAGGCTGCAGTGCAAAGGCAAGCATTTAGTCTGAAGCATGAACGGTGAGAGGGAGCTAGTCCTATGAACATCCAGGGGAGGGCAGAGGCAGAGGGAATGCCAAGTCGCTGTGGTGGGAAGCGGCCTGGAGTGCTCAGGCTTTGGACTCTCAGTCATAGAGCTGAACTGGATACCCTGGGGAGAACTAGAGGGCACCTTCCCATGGACGGGTCAGAGGTGGCTTGGCTCAGGCCCCTGGGGAAGATCAGTCTTCTGCAAAATAGCCGCTCCGGCACTAAGGCCTGCAGTATCTGTGCTGCTCCTGGAAGGGCTTTCCCATTTGTTAACCAGCCTCGGTGGAGAGCCTGCTGTGTCACTTCTGGTGTTAGACCCTGATAGGGACATCGATGATGATGATAATCACAGCTAAACTGAGGACTGTTACATGCTCAACACTCTGTGTGCCATCTTGAAACCCTACTGGTTGGGAACGATTTCTCCTCCTCTATTGTTCTGATGACTCTGAGGTTAGAGAGGGTATGTGACTTGCCCAGGGTCGCATAGCATCAGTACTGCTCCCCTTTAGGACCATGCTTGTTCTTAGTTTTCTGAATTACAAATCAGGAGAGAACAAGTTAGGAAGTAGTGGTTAGTAAATCACCATGTCCAGGGTACCAGTGTCAGTACTATGTGTGACTAATATAATTTAAAAATATTCTTGTCCTGAATAAAATATCCATACAGCAAGGCTCTGTGTGGTGGTGACAGTTGAGGGCATAGGTGGGCATAGGGAGGGGTGGCCTTCCAGTTAGGAGACTTCTTTAAAGTTAAGCATCACTGTCTAATAAAATACTGTGATATTTAATTTTTGAATGAAAGGATGCTTTTGGGGGAAAAAGCTCCATTTGAGGAAATCTTTCTTTTTTTCTCTTGAGTTCTAGTTTTTGGGAAAGCGTACTAATGGGATATATTCAAATCCTTTTTTTCTGCCCCCGGACTAGCTGTGTGATTATAGACATTTCTCCTGGTAATTAGTTTTCTGGATTGTCAGCTAGGTCTGGGCCAGTGATGACTGAGGTAGGCTCAGCTTCAACACTCTTTAATTCTAATTAATGGGACCCAAGAGTGGCACCTGTGAGGCACCTGCCCACATTTTATCTTGAATGTCTTTGTCTTGATTCAATGCAGTTACATACTCAAGCTGCAGACATACCACATGCATTCGTTTTAGGAGTGAAGTTGACTCCCACCGTGAGCTCTTTATCTTCATGACTGCATTCTAGCTTCCAAGGAAAAGATGGATTACCCTGGAGGCACACTGCAGCTCAGAAGCCTGCAGTCATCCATCATCAGGACACCCTCTTTATGGGCAGAATGACTTTGGTGACGCCCGCATCAATGTCAGCCCCAGGCAATGGTGCCTGATGTGAGCCTGACAGCCAAGGGTACTTTGAGCAGCTCCTAAAGATCTCCTTATGGTTAATAAAGGTATTGTATTCATGAGTTAAAATATGTGGGCCAATTAGGGGAAACTGGGGAGTCTGGCCATAAGAGACTCGGTGTGGGTAAGGGCTGGGGGCTGGGGAGCATCTGGTGTTTTCTGGGAGAAGATCCAGGATAGAAAAGAGAGAGGATTAGGCTAACACTGGGCCCTTGGCTACAGCCTGTGCTAAAGGCTTTTCATGGTTTGTTGCATTAAATCCTCATGGCAGCCCTGAGAAGTGCATATTCTTGTTATGTCACTTGGACTGATGGGGAAGCTGAGGCACTGAGTATTTGAATCATTTCCCCAAGGTTACAGTCTCAGTGCGGTGGAGCCAGGATTTGAACTCAGGCAGTCTGATGCTTCCCTTCTCAGCTGGTGAAGAATCCGCCTGCAATGCAGGAGACACCAGTTTGATCCCTGGGTTGGGAAGATCCCCTGGAGAAGGGAAAGGCTACCCGTTCTAATATTCTGGCCTGGAGAATTCCATGGACTGTATAGTCCATGGGGTCACTAAGAGTTGGACACGACTGAGCGACTTTCACTTCAGCCTGATTTTTAACTCTAACTCTTTTCCTCTACTGTTCCTGCTTCTTTATTCCCTCCCTATATGTCAAATAGCCACACTCGTTACCATGTGACTTTGCTATGCATCCCAATAGAGAAAATGGATGCTGTCCTGTGCTGCCCCCACCAACTATTTGACTTTGGACTTGGCCATGTGACTTGGTTTGGTCAATGAAATATTAGTGGATGTGATTCAAGCATTCAAGCAGAGACTTCCAACGGACTGGTATGATTGGCTTAAATACTCACCTTTCTGCTATCTGCCATGACAGTAACATGTGCTGGAAAGCTGTTTCTCCATGCACTTGACCTAAGCTCACCTGCAGCCGGAAGCTAAGTTGAGTTACAGCATCAGAACACAGCCTATGTACAAATCTACAAGTGAGAAATAAATGCTTCTTGTGAAGTTACTGGTTTTGAGGGTTGTTACATGGCATTATCATAACAATAGTTGACTGATACAATGGGATCTGTTAAATCTTTTCTCTCTTCTTTCCTTTTTCTTGCTCCTTCTCCCATTGAACACCTACTGTGTGACAAGGGCTATGCTAGGGTTGGGGAAAACAGACTGTGAGTCCCTGTCCTCATAGGTCCCAGTCTTGTGGGGGAGTTGTTGATAGGCAGATGATTTAAAGTACTATACTTGAAGTGCAAGCAAAGCATGAGAGTCATGGACTCAGCCTAGGAGTTTGGAGAAAGTTTTACCAAGGTGGTAACATTTGGCCTGGGGTTTGCAGGATTCATAGGAGTTTGCCAGAACTGCTATTCTAGAAAAAAGGAAGTGCTTTTTTTAATAGTCTCTGCATCTCTGACGTCTGATATACAACTGACACCCAGTGACAGGTTGGGAAGAGAAAATTCTGTCATCTTTTGAGAGTCCTCCCCCTACCTCCTCCCTGAGCCAGCCAATCCCACAGATCTACTCCAGGGCCTCGTGCTTGATCTCTTCTAGTGCCTTTCCCCCTGCAAAACCTCTCTTCTTTGTCTGGACTTCAGTGACGCAAGAAACAATTTCTGCAAGTTTCCAATAAAATCCTGTGGTCAGAACATCTGTGTACAAGGTGTTTGTCTGGTTTTCTCCTGATTGAGTAATGAAGGTCCATCCATCTCTGTTCATGCCAGAAGAATTCAATTTTGCCAATTAATGTAGTGAGTTGCAAAACTTAAGGAAATGATAGTTTCCGCAAAGTAAAAGCAGTCACCGTATTTTTATTACACGACTTTAATGGCCCAAGTGCATGACCATGATTGGATTTTTAAACTGTAAACATAAATTAGTAATTCTCCTTCCAAATACCAGTGCAGCTCCCCTGACGTGTTTTAATTGCTGTGCTTTGTGGTGCAGGAAAACCTGGCCGGGTGTGACTGCAGCAAATTGCTTCTTTGGGAATTGCCAATGTTTTTCAGCAAGAGAGGCATGCGCGTGCACACAGACACCTGTCTCTTTCTTGAAAGGTGCTGGATCACGGCTTAGCATTGAAGTCTTAGGGAAGCTTAACCTGGGAGCAGGCACGCCCTAGGGCAGCACCCTGACTTCCCTATTTTCCAAATGAATGAGACAAGATCAAGGGCGAGGATAATCAAAAACATGGACAATCACTGTTAATGATTTCTCTCCATGTGTGTTTAGCTCCTGGCATGTTAATGTTACTTAATAGCTTAGACTGAGCTATTTCAGAACCAAAAATCAGGATGCAAATTCTCGCAGTTAAATTTTCTGGTTGGTAAATGTATTTACATGGAACATCTTACAAAGATGTACAGCTTAAGTTTTATATTTAACAACTCATCCATAAAAGAAGGAATAGATTATTAACTAGTTTATCTTCAATTGTAGGTACTGGGAATGATTCCCAGTTTGTTAAATGTATTAACTGAATGCATTTGCATATTATCCTCATGATGTATGTGTGTGTGTGTTAGTTGCTCAGTCATGTTCATGTTTTAATGTCCATTTCATGGATAAGGGAATGGGGATTCAGAGAGGATGAGTTACTTCGTCATAGTAACATAGCTATATTACTGTGGGCCAGCCAGAATTCAAATCCAGGCAACTTATCACCAGTGCTTGAGTTCATAATCTCCAGCAATGTGGATTTGTTGATAAGTGTTTGACTTCAGGACTGTTCTAATATCTGGGAAGGATGATGCAATGTATATACCTTTTTCCCCCCCTTTTTTATTATTTATTTATACATTTATTTTAGAGAAAGGAATGGCAACCCACTCCAGTATTCTTGCCTAGAGAATCCCATGGACAGAGGAGCCTGGTGGGCTACAGTCCATGGGGTCACAAAGAGTCAGACATGACTGAGCGACTAACACTATGCATTTATTTGGTTGTGCCAGCTCTTAATTGTGGCACATAGGATCTTTGGTCTTTATTGCAGCATGTGGGATCTAGTTCCCTGACCAGGGATGGAACCCAGGCCCCCTACATTGGGAGTGCAAAGTCTTAGCCACTGGACCACCAGGGAAGTCCCTAGACTTTCTGATCCTATTTGATAGGCTACCCACATTCATAGGCTACGCACTCCAGTATTCTTGGGCTTCCCTTGTGGCTCAGCTGGTAAAGAATCTACCTGCAATGCAGGGAACCTGGCTTTGATTCCTGGGTTGGGAAGATCCCCTGGAGAAGGGAAAGCCTACCCATTCCAATATTCTGGCCTAGAGGATTCCATGGACTGTATTTTTATTTGGATTTCATCAGTTTTTTTCCATCAGTTTTTCCATTAATGTACTTTTTCTGCTCTGGGGTCCCATTGTGATGCCAGATAGCTTTTTAAAAAATTAAAAAATAAATACTCATGGAGTCTGGCAGGATCTGGCATGTGGTAAGTGCTCATTTATTCTTTTGACAAACGTTTACTAAACACTGCTTTGCATTTAACTTAGTCCTAACATTGAGGCGCAGTGGAACAAACCCAGATCTTTCCCTCAGAGGACTAACATGCTGATGGTTTATTGAAAGATCCTTTTAATGATAAGAATGAGTGCTCCCTATGTGGCAGGCTCATTTGATGGATGTTGTGATTGAGGGAGGTGACTGATGTTCAGAAAGGTAACTTTCCTAATGTCACACTGGCTGATGCTCTTAACCACTGCTTGGCAGTGAACGAGAGTGCTCTCTATTGCAAAGATATGTTGATGCCAAGAGGGAGCTAGTCTGAGGTCAAAAGAAGGAAAATTGCCAAGAATATCTCTACCTTGTCTTCAGATACAAGGACATGTGTGTTCATGCTTGTTCAACTGTAGCCTGCCAGGCTTCTCTGTCCATAGGATTTTTCAGGCAAGAATACTGGAGTGGGTTGCCATTTCCTTCTTCAGGGGATCTTCCCAACCCAGGAATTGAACCTGAGTCCCCTAAAGGAAATCAACCCTGATATTCATCGGAAAGACTGATACTGAAGCTCCAATACTTTGGCCACTTGTTGCCAAGAGCTGATTCATTGGAAAAGAGCCTGATGCTGGGAAAGATTGAAGGCAAGAGGAGAAGAGGGTGGCAGAGTCTGAGATCGTTAGATAGCATCACTGACTTAATGGACATGAATTTGAGCAAACTGCAGGAGATAGTGGAGGACAGAGGGGCCTGGTGTGCTGCAGTCCACAGGGTCGCAAAGAGTTGGACACGACTTAGTAGCTGAACAACAACTCTTGCATCTCCTGCATTGGCAGGTGGATTCTCTACCATTGAGCCACCTGGGAAGACCTACAAGTCTATACCAATCCTTTTAAATAAACTAGGCATTTCTCTGTGTAGAGACATAGAAGATAAGAAGCAGCAATGCATTGTCAGTAGACTCACATAAGCATGGTTGTATGTGTGGGTGGAGCCACCACCTCAAGATGTCACCCTTTTTTTTTTTAATTATTTACTTGATTGTATCAGTTTTTAGTTGTGGCATGAAGGATTTTTTTTTTTTTTTTTTTATGGCATGTGGATCTTTCCTTGCAGGACTCGGGCTCTGGAGTGTGCTCGTGGGCTCAAGTAGTCCCATTGCATGTGGGAATCTTAGTTCCTTGACCAGGGATTGAACCTCCGTCCCTGCATTAGAAGACAGATTCTTAACCACTGGACCACTAGGGAGGTCCTATGAGACTTCACTCTTGTAGGAAGCTTCTGGAAAAACCTGCCTGGAAATGGTGGTGGTGGAGAGAAGTCTGCAGCTCAACTAGTGGAAAGTCATTACCTATAAATTTAATGTCAATTGCACTTTTGCCAATCCTACACAATTCCTGTGTGTGGGATAAGTGCACACAGCTGGGCAAATCTCCCTCTATGGATCCTGGGAAGAGAACATTTTTTTTTTTTTCTCTCTAAATCCTATCCTCCAGTTATGCCAGACTTGCACTGACCTGTCCAGATATGGCAGTTTTGTGTGACTGTGCACTTTATTTGCTATTTCTCTCTCTCTTCTTCCTTTTGAAACCCTTTTTATCCTTTGAGACCTGAAGTTGGAAGGAGTTACTCTCACCACTGGGCTCCCAGATGTTGTATTCAGTCCTTGAGCAAGACTCATTGTTTCCTTGTGTTCACTCAGCTGTCTCCCTTGAGTGACTGAGAGCTCCCTGAAACTGGAAACTGGGTCTTCCGCATCCATCTTGTTCCACAACCCAGCCCAGAGCTGATCTTAGCACATATTCAATGACTATTTTTACTTTGAGATGAAATGGAATTGGATTAGTAGAGTAATGATCCTTTGGTACTTACATATGATAAACATTTTATATATTTGCTTATTTATTTCCCCCTGACAAGTTGACCTGTTTAAGGTCTCATTTTCTGAGGCAGAAAGTGAGGATTAGAGGGTACAAGAGACTTGTGCAAGGTGCCAGAGCTAGCAAGAATAGAAACTGGGATTTTAAACCCAGACAGTCTGGCAACAGACCCTGTACCCTAACTGCTGTTCCTTGCTGCTACCAGTCTACTGAAGAGAACTTGCTGGACTTTATCCAAGAACTTTACCTTTGGGGATGTCATTCTGAGGCTCTGATCTGTGGAAGGGAAGTGTGAACAGGGAGGTTGGGGAGCTGGTGCCCTGAGCTCCAGTTTCTTGCTGGGAAGCTGAATTTCTGGCAAAGAGTACCAGCTGGTCTCTAAGTCCCAAACAAATGTGTAGTTGTACCTTGAATTTCAAAAACCCAAGATACATAGAATTTACAGCATGGGATAGTAGATGAAGTATGAAGTTGGAGTTAGGCAGGGTTGAACTTAATAGCTGACCAACTGACCATGACACCACTGAGTGCAGCTTTGGGCAACCCACTCCACATCTCTGAGCCCCAGTTTCCCCATCTTGAGAATGGGCATAATTACTTATACATCTTTTTCAAAATTGTGAAGGTGTAATAGACATATATTCATTCTAGTTCTCTGATTATATATATATATATATATATATATATATATATATGTCAGATAGTTTATCAGATAATTAGAATCTATAAAAAAGAATCAATGAAAACTCTATAGTTGAAAAATACTGTAAGTGAAATGAACTCAATATATGGGTTAGACACAGCAGAAGAGAGGATTCAGTTCAGTTCAGTTCAGTTCAGTCACTCAGTCGTGTCCAGCTCTTTGCGACCCCATGAATCACAGCACGCCAGGCCTCCCTGTCCATCCCCATCTCCCGGATTTCACTCAAACTCACGTCCATCAAGTCCGTGATGCCATCCAGCCATCTCATCCTCTGTTGTCCCCTTCTCCTCCTGCCCCCAATCCCTCCCAGCATCAGAGTCTTTTCCAATGAGTCAACTCTTCGTATGAGGTGGCCAAAGTATTGGAGTTTCAGCTTTAGCACCATTCCTTCCAAAGAAATCCCAGGGCTGATCTCCTTCAGAATGGACTGGTTGGATCTCCTTGCAGTCCAAGGGACTCTCAAGAGTCTTCTCCAACACCACAGTTCCAAAGCATCAATTCTTTGGCGCTCAGCTTTCTTCACAGTCCAACTCTCACATCCATACATGAGCACTGGAAAAACCATAGCCTTGACTAGATGGCCCTTTGTTGGCAAAGTAATGTCTCTGCTTTTCAATGTGTTATCTAGGTTGGTCATAACTTTCCTTCCAAGGAGTAAGCCTCTTTTAATTTCATGGCTGCAGTCACCATCTGCAGTGATTTTGGAACCCCAAAAAATAAAGTCTGACACTGTTTCCACTGTTTCCCCATCTATTTCCCATGAAGAGAGGATTAGTGACCTGAAAAAAAGATTACTAAAAAAATGGGGATTATTTGAGTTCCATATTTTTTTTTTAAATTTGCAGAATGAGTTGTTAAAGATTTTAAATGGACTTCATCTGAAATATATGATTAATATGAATTTTATTGATACCCCAAAGATCTGAGATGCATCTATGATGCTAAGTGGGGAAAATTTGTATGGTCAACCATTCCTGCATAAGGAAGACTAGGCTCTTTCATACTTACTCACACACTCTTTCAGGCCCCTCCCCACTGCTTGCCTTCATCAAATATTTGTTGAGTACTAGAGATGAATAGGGTACAACTTAGGAAACTGGTGGTCCTCAAAGGTACACGATCACTCGTACTAATATTTGTATTAGTATCACCCATATCATCCATACTAATATTCATATGGGTGATCATACAAATCACTATACTAATATTCATGTAATTTAGATTAGACAGGCTTCCTCTTTGCTCAGCCCTCATACCAGCAGCTCCAAATTTTGCCAAGTCAAGTCAGGGACAGTGATTGTTTGGCAAGTGTCTAGGTAAAGCAAATGGGATTTGTGGATTCTTTCCCAGGAAGCATCCTCTCCTGAGGGCTGTGTTCTGGAGTTTTGGCAGCAAATGACACTTTAGAATGAGCACAGATGTGTTTCAGATTTTCTTTCCAGTAATAGAAAAGAAACTTGTTGCAGACAAATGTTCTCACTGAAAACAGCTAGAAAAACTGGCCTCAAATAAAAATAAAACCCACTACCACCACTACCCACCATCATCATTATCTATAACCAAATTCATGCATATGAGAGCATCAAAGAGCTACCAAAGGAGCTAGAACTTAGGGACCCAGGGTTCTGGAGAGAGGAGATGCTCAGTGATGTTAGTCCAATATTCTGTTGTGCCTTCCCTCAAAAGGTATCTGATAATTGCATAAAGGCTGAGAGGATATGAAGCTGAGCAGAAAGCAATGGTCAAATGGCTGAAAGACCAAGCAGGAGTTTTGGAACTCTCGCAGGTCTGGGAGACAAATATTGAAATCTGGGTCTGCCAGGGAAAAGGGTCTCTGGTTAACACTTGTATTTCTAGTTAGTGTCCTAGACTGGTGATATAGTAGGAACTAGAGTAAATTTAAAATAGAGCAGCTCTCAGAAAAGACTGAAGCCTGGCCTCAAATTCCTCATCCTCAGTTGAATTCAGATGACTTGCCTCTACTTACTCCAAGGTGAAATAAATCCTTTTTGGAGGGAGCTATACTTCACTAGATCTTCAAATTATATTCAGTTGTTTCATACACAGTATTTTGCATTCAGTGAAAATTCTAGCCATGCTAGGAAACAGGAACAAATGACCAAAATCCAAAACAAAGACTTGGCATTATTTAGACATGGATTTTAAAATAACTGCGATTACTATACCTAAAAAATAAAAGTTGGAGAGTTTTTATCAGAGAACTATCTCTTTTTAAAAAATAATATGACAACTCTAGAGCTGAAAATATTTTAGCTGAAATAACTCAATATGGGTTTAACAACAGGCTAGACACAGCAGAAAAGAAGGTTAATGAGTTGGAAGATCAATAGATAATGCACAGGCTGAAGCATAAAGAAAAAAGCTAATGGAAAATACAGAGAAAAGTATAAGAAGCATATGGGACATGGTGAAAAGATCTAATACACATCATTGAAGTCTTGAAATGAGAAGAGAGAGAGAATGGAGCAGGAGCTATGTTTGAAGAAATACCAGCCAAGAATTTTCCAAGTTGGTGAACACTATCAAGCCATAGACCCAAGAAGTCTTATACATCCCAAGCAGAGTAAACAAAGACTACCCTGGATGCATTATTATAAAATTAAAGAAAACCAAAGACAAAGAGGAAGTTAGAATCTTCAAATCAGCAACAAGACAAACAGCTGACTTCTCTAAAGATATGGTGAAAGTCAGAAGGCAATGGAACAATGACTTTAAAACACAGAAGGAAAATAATAGCTGCTTAGAGCTCCATAGGAGAAGGCAATGGCAACCCACTCCAGTACTCTTGCCTGGAAAATTCCATGGATGGAAGGGCCTGGTGGGCTGCAGTCCATGGGGTCGCTAGGAGTCGGACACGACTGAGCGACTTCACTTTCACTTTTCACTTTCATGCATTGGAGAAGGAAATGACAACCCACTCCAGTGTTCTTGCCTGGAGAATCCCAGGGACGGGGGAGCCTGGTGGGCCACCGTCTATGGGGTTGCACAGAGTTGGGCACGACTGAAGTGACTTAGCAGCAGCAGCAGCAGAGCTCCATATCTAGAGAAAAGTACCTAGTGGTGAAATAAGGGTGTCCTCAGACAGACAAAAATCTAGAGAATTTGTTGGCAGCAGATCATTCTAAAATACATATTAACAAAGAGAGTTTTCAGGTAGAAGAAGCATGACTCCAGAAAGAATAACAGAACTGCAGGGAGGGATGAAGAGCAATACAAAGGGGAATTATGGGGAAATCTAAATATATGGTGATTTGATTTTATAAAATAATATGTGCAAAGACAACCCAGTCAAAAAGAAGCCTATATGGTATATGGCATTGCAGGCAGATTCTTTACCAACTGAGCCACCAGGGAAGTCAAAGATCTATAGTAAAATGATAGAAAAGGATCTACTACATAAATACGAACCAAAAGGGAACTAGTGTCATTTTGTTATATAAGACAAATTAGATCTTAAGAAAGAAGACATTAGTCAGTATAAGGAGAAATGTTTCATAATAATAGCAACGGCAGGCTCAATCTACCCAAAAGATAGAAGATCTGAAAGATAGAAATAAAGCAATTCATATGCACCTACTAATATCACCTCACAATACATACAAAAATAAATGGTAAAACTAAAACATATGCATAATCATAGTGGAAGTTTTTTTAATATAACTGTGCCTTGGGATGATTTTTTAAGCAACATTTGCCCTCAGTGGCCTATGAGTGTGTGTGTGTGTGTGAGAGAGAGAGATTGATTTTATGGACCCAGTGGGTGGGGTGAGCTGGGATATTGGGAACCAGAACGCTAATAGCAAGGGCCCCCTGAGTCGGAGGAGGAGGTGGTGAAATGGTCCACAGACGCTGGTGATGGTTCCTGGGCTTGCCTTGATCCCTTCTCTGCTGGATCCCCCAGGTCTTGGGTCTTGGATATTTCCCTGGAAGGCCTCTTTCCAGCATCAAGTGGGGCCAGATGGCAGTGGACAGACCACCCGGGCTCCGGCATCCTTGGGGAAAGTCACTCAGACAGATGAAACTGTACTACTTTTTAAATAAATCCATAGTTAGCCTTTCTGTATTCTTTCCCTGATCAGCAATTTCTGGTGCTTTTGTATCAAGAAGAACATTCCTTTGGCTCACCTGAATCCTTCATGTCATGATTTGAGTACCTTTAATCTGCTTATTGTAGTCTTATTGACAGAAGAGGAGAAATTTCACAGAGCTTGAAAACAAAGTTTTTTTTTATTTCCTCAACCATAAAATGCATTATGGAATGGTGAAGAGTCCAGATTCCAAAATGTGACGCTGCTCTTATTAGCTGTGTGACCTCAGATAAATTAGTTCTCCTTTTCTCTATCCCTAAAATGGGGATAAAATTAGTAGTTCTTAAGGTTAAGAGAGATCTTGAACACAAGTATGCCAATTTAGTGATCAGTAGTATTACCTTGAGCCCTAAAGAATTGATGGCTTCAAATTCTGGTGCTGGAGAATACTCTTGAGAGTCCCTTGGACTGCAAGGAGATCAAACCAGTTAATCCTAAAGGAAATCAACCCTGAATATTCACTGGAAGGGCTGAAGCTGAAGCTCCAATACTTTGGCCACCTGATGTGAAGAGCTGATTCATTGGAAAAGACCCTGATGCCAGGAAAGATTGAAGGCAAAAGGAGAAGCGAGCTGCAGAGGGTATGAGATGGTTGGATGGCATCACTGACTCAATGGACATGAATTTGAGCAAACTCTGGGAGATAGTGGAGGACTGAGGAGCCTGGTGTGCTGGCAGGCCATGGAGTCACAAAGAGTCAGACGTTACTTAATGACAGAAGAACAACAAAAATACTCACTGTAGAAAATTGAAGTTGTTTCTTTTATCTGTTTAGTACCAAGGATAATCCTTAATATCTAGCATATTTGTAATAAACAATTGTTGAATATTCCAAAAGGTCCATAATCTCTGCCTGTGTTCCCCCTAGTACATGTCAAAGCTCCTACCTGAAGTTTTATACTCCCAAAGGTAGTATAACACTTTCTTCCTCTGTCTTAATCCATAACCACACTTGCTAGGGCTATAACTGGCTCCTACTAATGTTCCATATGTTAAAATAAGGTGGTATATTAGTTTTCTCATGCTGCTGTAACAAATTTCCATAAATTTGAGGGCTTAGAACAGCAGAAATTTATTCTCCCCTTGTTCGGGAGGCCATAAATCCAAAATCTAGGTGTCAACAGGGCCCTGCTTCCTTCTGAGGCTGCAGGGGAGCACCTGTTCCAGACCTCTTCCAGCTTCTGTGTCTTGGCTTGTGGCTACATCACTCCAACCTCTGCCTCTGTGGTCACTTTGCCTCTTTCTCCTCTGTGTGTATGTGTGTTCAGAATTTGTGTGCCTCTTTAACAGCACGTGTGATGGCCTTTATCATGCATCTGCGTTTCCCTGGTGGCTTAGATAGGAAAGAATCTGCCTGTGATGCAGGTGACCTAGTCCAATCTCTGGGTTGGGGAGATCCCTTGGAGAAGGAAATGGCAACCCACTTTAGTATTCTTGCCTGAAGAATTTCATGGACCAAGGAGCCTGCTGGGCTACAGCTCATAGGGTCACAAAGAGTCAGACATGGCTGAGGGATTAACACTTGTATCACTTACCTAGGTAATCTAGGATAATCTTCATCTCAGAATCTTTACACCTGCGAAGACCACATTCTCATATCAGGTAACATTCATAAGTTCCAGGGACTAAGAACTGATTTCTTTGTGTAACCCTTATTCTGTTTCATACAGCAGGGGTCCTCAGCCTCTGGGATTGAATGTCTGATGATATGAGGTGGAGCTGATGTAATCATAATAGAAATAAACTGCATAATAAATATGATGCACTTGAGTCATCCTGAAACAATTCCCCTCCCCATCCCTGGTCTGTGGAAGAATTGTTTTCCACAAAAGTGGTCCCTGGTGACCAAAAGGTTGGGGACTGCTGTCCTACAGGCAGGGAATAGAAAGAGTAAAGAATTGTGGGAATATCAGGTGACTGAAAGCCATCCTACTTGGGGAGGAAGAACATTTGGGGAATTTTCTGCAAATTGGAAGATGCCTTCCCATACTGAAATCCAGTGTTGGCTTTTCAAGTCTCACTCCCAAACCTCTCTGTTTCCTTTGACATCATGAAATACTTCTTCTTGGAAATGACTTCTTTCCTGTTTCAGTGATGCCTTCCATGGTTTCCTTTCTGCACCTCTAAAAGTGTCTTCTCAAAAGCCCTGCAGGCTCCTACTCCTTTGGCTGACATTTTAGGAAGTGTAGCTGAAGGTTCTGCCCAAGGTCCCTTCCCATTCCACAGTACGAAAAATGGAGGCTTAGAGAGCTCAGAGGCTTGTCTAAGGTCACTCAATCAGCACGAGGCAAGACCACGATTGAACTTGATGTGTGTGTGACTCAGATGTCCCAGCTCTTTAATGATACATGTGCTACATCTCTGGTTTAATGTGTCTCAACACCTAGCATGTACTAGATGTTCAATAAATAATTCAGTAAGTGCTATGTAAAAACTCAAACCCTGCTCTTCTGGATTGAATCTATTATTCATTCCAGTCAACGTTTTGGTAAGGACATCATTCCCCGCCACACCCCTCCCCCCACCCCACCTCCCCACCGAGAGAATAACTGTCCCAGAAATTGCAGCTCCTCTCAAGATTTTTATTTTCATCAGCTCTAATTTTTATGTCCAGGGACTACACTTAATTATCGCAAAACATCTGCTGACACAAAATGCTGTTTTGTTCCTGAATCGTTCCCAAGAACACCCTGTGAGCACTTGTACTTGGAGACACAACTTCTGCAGAGGCCCCGGGCCAGCAGAAATGCCTCCCGTTTAAGTGGCAGCAGGAGAGATTCAAGGACAACTTGCTCTGAAAACCATTACTAATTAGATCACCCAAGGCTTAAAAAAAGATAAGCCTCTGAGTATTAGGCAGTGGTCCTTATCAAACATTTAATAACTTCTGCCTGGCTTTTCCTCAGCGTCACTGTTTGAGGAGTCTTTTTTAGGATGGGATTTTTTCCAGGCCTTTGCATGGAGTTCCATAATGATGATCATAATAGCTCACACTTACTGAGCCCTTTCCCCATGCCAGACAGGGAGCTGAAAACTCCTTGAGCTGTATCACATTCCAATTTCACAATGTCCTCCTATAAGATGTGGACTGGACCGTTACAATCTCTGCTTTTTTTTTAAAAAGTAATTTTATTTATTTTCTTTTTGGCTGTGTTGGTTTTCATTGCTGCACGGGCTTTTCTTCTCTAGTTGCAGAGAGCAGGGGCTACTCTCCAGTTGCGGTATGCGGGATTCTCATTGCAGTGACTTCTCTTGTGGAGCACAGGCTCTAGGGTGCTCAGGCTTCAGTAGTTGCGATTCTTGAACTCTAGAGGACAGGCTCAATTGTTGTGGGACACAGGCTTAGCTACTCCATGGCAGGTGGGATCTTCCTGGACCTGGGATCAAATCTGTGTCTTGCATTGGCAGTGGATTCTTTACCACTGAGCCACCTGGGAAACCCCTACCATCTCTGCTTTACAAGGAAGGAATCTAGGTCATCAAGAAGTTGACCCAGGCTGACCCAGTTGGTAGGTGGGAATAGGCTCTAAACCCAGGTGGGCTGACCCTAGAGCCCCTTTCTCAGCCTCCAGTGTCTAAAGTCAAAGGTAGTCAGGGAGCAGCTGCCTCCATTGCAGCCAAGGCGATACTCAGTTGCAGATTTGGGAGAATTCCTCCTTCTGCCATTCACTGCAAGGCTGGGTTTGACATTAGGATGGTCTTCCTGGCTGAGATTTTGAGGCACAGGGACCAGGCAAGGCCCACCAGCTTTTGAATGGCCCACAGGGGCCTTACTGATCTCATCTCTACCTTGGTCTTCAGCCTCATCTTCCACGTCTCCTCCCCCATCCCAGCCCTGTGGCTGAGCTCCCGGAGCACTGTCTCTCCCAGGACTCTGTTATTGCTTTTCCGTGTGCCTTTGCCTTGCTGGGACTGCCCTTCCTCCACCCCTGGGCTGAGTTGAGTGCCAAGACTGCTTTTCTGTCCCTACCAGTGGCCTTGCACATGGCCATCATGATACCCTTTGCGTCTTCCTGACCTGGCCAGGTCAGTGCCCTCCAAGGTCACCTCTACAGGCCACCTGCTTTGCTCCCCTGCCACACTTACAGCTGGCATTTCGCACCTGTCGCTGGGATTTGATTGTGGCTCCCACCAGACTGTGAGATCCACAGGCTACTTAACCGTGTCTCGTTTGGATTTTGTTTGTTTGTTTGTTTTTTATAGTAAATCACTGGGCTTCAGTACACTGCCTGGCATGTAGTTCCAATTCAGAATATTGTGAATGAGTGAATTGTCTACTTTCTTGTTGGTTTCCTCAGTAGGCTGGCAGGGGAGCTGTTGGCATGTTCAAAATGGGTCATCTGTGCTGATCAAGATACAGTGTACAGAGGTGGGGGCTGGATGGAAAGAAACCACAAAGGATAGTGCAGAGCTGTGGGCTTGTGCCCGCAGGGGATGTTAGAACTCCAGGCCTGAGTGCCCAGGGGAGGGAGAGGCTGCTGGAGCCTGGACAGGGCTGCCTGGCGGGAGCTGGGGTCAGCCCCCTGCCACCTGTGGGAGAGAGCAGAGGCGTGCGGACCCTACCTCACTCATCTCTCCTCCGTCTTCCTGACTCGTCCCATTGGCTGAGCACACCGAGCAGCCATAGGACAGGGGGGTCCGCTGGCAAAGTTGGCACAGGCCTGCCTCCTGGGACACATCAGAGGTGAAGTGTCACTCAGTCATGTCCAATTCTTTTGCGACGCCATGGACTGTAACCCACCAGGCTCTTCTGACCATGGGATTTCCCAGGCAAGAATACTGGAGTGGGTTGCCATGCCCTTCTCTAGGGGATCTTCCCTATCCAGGGACTGAACCTAGGTTTCCTGCATTGCAGGCAGATTTTTACTATCTGAGCTCCCAGGGAAGTTCCTCCTGTATTAAATTGTTGTGGGAAGGAATGAATGGTCCTCCAAAGAGATGTGACAGTGTTGAGGTTCTCCAGAAATTGGAGAAGAAGTCAGAATGGAGTGTTGTTGATCTTACCGGGAAATGACCTTGCCTTCCACAGGATTTCTCTTCATTGCAGCCTTTTAATACTAATACCCAGAGCAGTTGAATGGAGAGGAGGGAATATGGTGGGGTGGACAGGTCAGCCCCAATATTCACATATGCCTCCTGGGTCCAGGAGAGGCTGTATTGTGTAGTGGTTAGGGCAGGGGACCTGGAACTAGGTGGCTTGGGTTCAAATCCCGGGCTTACTAATTCAGAGCTATGTGCCTTGACTTTTCTGTGAAATGGGGATAATTGTATCTGAGGATATGATCAGCTAATTCATATAAACCATTTAGAAACATGCCTGACGTGTAACATAAGTGGGTGACTATACTTCCCCATGAGCTCAGAACAGCTCCAAAATATGCCTGTTGTCCTGGCATAATTATTGTATTTATTATACAATTAACTTTTAATAATAGTAACTATCCCTTCACTCTCAAAGGGGTTCTGACTTGGAGATAACTCTTACAACTTTACACACAGTAAGATGTTATTAATGCTGTTAGGCCAAGCTACTTGATTGCTCTGAGTCTTAGCTTAGCGATGAGGATAACAATAATACCAATTTCATGGGGCTGATTTGGGGCTGATGCAGAATGGCTGGTGTAGCGTGGGTCTCCATTAGGTGATGCTGTGTATGGTTTAGGCTCTGAGTTCAGACAAGCCATGTGGACTTGCAGGGGTCCCCTAACACCACTGGGCTTCCCTGGTGGCTTAGTGGTAAAGAATCTGCCAGTGATAAAGGAGACATGAGTTTCATCTCTGGGTCTGGAAGATCCCCCGGAGAAGGAAATGGCAACCCACTCCAGTATTCTTATCTGTAAAATCTTATAGACGGAGGAGCTTGGTGGGTTACAGTCCACGGAATTGCAAAGAGTTGGACAGGACTTGCAAAGAGTTGGACAGGACTTAGTGACTAAACCACCATCACTGACACCCTTACCATCCATGTCTGCATTCATACAAACCCTTCAAGTGGATGCATGGTGAAGAATATGGTATCCCCAGACCTCGACCTCCTGGGAGGAAGGCATGGCCCAGGCGCTGTTGCTCTGTTGGCTGCTTTGCCTCAGGCAGCTCCATTTGTTCTCAGCAGGGTGGTTTTGGTGACTGTTTTCCAGTGTGATCTTGAATCAGGTCAGGCCTGTCTGCTTTAAGTAAGGGTGGTGCCTCAACCCAGATTCCTGTGGACCTGTGGGAGCTTCTGATTGTTTGAAGACTGCTGTGTCATTGTCTTCCTTCCAGATGAATGAGAGAAAGGGATCAGGGCTCCTTAGAGCCCCTGACATTTTTCCCTCAGCTGCCTTCCTGTGTTTCAGATACCCTGTACTGGGCTTTTCAGTGGAAAGAGTGGATAGCACCAAGCTGGGGTGGTGTCTTTAGGAATAAATTTGAATCTCCAGTTCCCTTTCTGGACCAGAGCCTTCAGTTCAGAGCACTTTGTTTGATTTTTTTAAATTTATTTTTAAATATTTATTTATATTTATGGCCGCGTCAGGTTTTAGTTGCGGCTTCGCTGGTGGCTCAGCAGTAAAGAATCCTCCTGCCAATGCAGGCGATGCTGTAGACATGGGTTCAAATATCCCCTGGAGAAGGAAATGGCAACCCACTCCAGAACTCTTGTCTGAAAAATCCCATGGACAGAAGAGCCTTGTGGACTATAGCCCACAGGGTCACAAAAGAGTCAGATATGACTTCGTGACTAAACAACAACAGATTCCAGTTGCAGCTTGCAACCTCTCTAGCTGTGGTGCACAGTCAGTAGTCCTGCGGCATGTGGGATCTTAGTTCCCTGACCAGGGATCGAACCCACCTACCCAACACTGAAAGGCGAATCCCTAACCTCTGGACCACCAGGCAAGTCCCCAGAGCACTTTATTTTGTAAAGCCAGCCTTTGGACCACAGAACAGAGATGATGTCCCATTTTACTGCCTTGGCTGTGACTCTGAAAAATCTCTCCACTCCATCATCATGAAAGGCCCCCAAGTTGGAAGGCCACTGGCCAACTGTAAGCATGGATCACATACCAGGAGCGCCGACTAGACCACACCTGTGCTGTGTGACGTTGGGGAGGTCACTTTCCCTCTCTGGGCCTCCACTTCCTTATCTTTTAAGTGAGGAAATTGAACTAAGGTGAGTCTGACTTCCCTAATTATATAATTCTTTTATTTCTAAAATACAGAAAAATACATTTTTAGTTCAACACAAAAGGCTTTCCAACAGGCAAGACTGCCTGACAGTCAGTGGAGGAGGCTGTCTTAGGAGCAGTGAGGGGTTGGAGGCATTCAGACAGAACAATCTGAAGGGGAGGCTATAGAAACGCTTCTGACTTTGATGGGCAATTGGTCTGGGCAGCTCAGAGCTGCCATGATTCTTCCTGGGACTATCTCATCTCTCTTCTCTCACAGCCTCACTTGCTGGGGTAGGTTTTGGTTCAAGTATTAAGGGAGGAATTATGACTACTCCTAGGGGCCTGGCTAGAATGGCATGAACTAACACTTAGCTCTTAGAATCTGGAGATATTTTTTGGCCAAAAGAATATCTAATGCCTTAAAAGTCAAGCTTGGATCCAGGCCAAACCTGACTATGGGAGAGTTTTGCAAAGATTTTAAAAGTGTCTTAGGATGAAATTACATGTACAAGTTTTATTTTTGCCTCAGTATCAAATGATGATTTATCTGCATAGAGAATTCCTGATCCAAAGTGACTTTCTTGCAGAAATTAACCCTTTGTCTCCCAACATTTGGACTTTTCATTGACAAGTCTCATCTTGATTTGAGTTTTCATTCCTATATTGATAATCTTTTTTTTTTTTTTTTCCTTTATGGACTCTTTTAGGGCTTTCTTTATTTTGTTCTGAAAGTTCACTGTTGTATTTCTAAATGTGGGTATATTTTCATGAATTTGGGGGGGGGTGTCATGTCTTTAGTTTATCTCCTACTTCCTCTCCTATATTTGAATTGTTCTTTTTATTTTAAGATTTTTTTTTTGGACATAGACCATTCACACATAGTACTAGTGAGCTGTACCCAAGTTCAAATTCTGGAGTCTTGCATGTTTCCCAAAGTTGTTCTCTGACTCAGGAATCTGGAAAGGAGAGGAACATGAGAAAACACTGAATGAATGTGTGAGCACTTAAAGCCATCTTGCTTTTTTCAGAAAGTTTCCTACCCTACACTTCTCTGTGGCACTTCTGCTAGAGTTTGGTCTACACAGTATCCTAGCTACCATATTAGTTAACAAAGTGATCATCATAGGTATTGCATCATGGTTGCCTCTGTGCTATTTTAGCTTCTAAACTCTTGACACTGTTGACAAGTGCATTCAAAAGCAATAAAGAAACTAAGGATTGTTGACAAAAAGAAAGTTTCCCACCTTGTTGGGTTTCACTGAAAATTCTATTTTCATATTAAACCTTAATGTAACTAATGTTTTATTTAAAAGGAAGTATGGGATCCAACCAGTCCATTCTGAAGGAGATCAGCCCTGGGATTTCTTTGGGAGGAATGATGCTGAAGCTGAAACTCCAGTACTTTGGCCACCTCATGCGAAGAGTTGACTCATTGGAAAAGACTCTGATGCTGGGAGGGATTGGGGGCAGGAGGAGAAGGGGACGACAGAGGATGAGATGGCTGGATGGCATCCCTGACTCGATGGACGTGAGTCTCGGTGAACTCCAGGAGTTGGTGATGGACAGGGAGGCCTGGCGTACTGCGATTCATGGGGTCGCAAAGAGTCGGACGCGACTGATCTGATCTGATCTGATGAACACAACCTTCCTAACTACAAGCTTGAAGGAAAGCTAAAGAAGGGGCACTAAGGAAAATCCATGGGTCTTTTTTTCATCCTGGGTCTTTTAAATATCCTCCCATTGGGATGAGGCATCTCTTCTGGGAGTTGTGACTGTGCTGTCCAAAGATTCCTGGGTCATACCAGTAATTCTGTGGTCTTCCGTTGGACCCACCATGGGCACGTGCATATGCTGAATGCCCATCACATCCGTATATACTGAGACTGAAGGTAAAGATTCTGGAAAGGCTGTTGAATGAATGAGTGATGAATTAATGACTGATGCATACACTAATCCCTGTTGGAACTGGGAAATATGTTCCCATTTTTATTAACTGAGTTGAAGTTGTTTTGTATTGTTCAGTTTTTTAGTCATGTCCGACTCTTTGTGACCCCCAGGGACTGCAGCACGCCAGGCTTCCCTGTCCTTCACCATCTCCCAGAGTTTGCTCAAACTCATGTCCCTGAGTTTTTTTAATCACCTCTAAATCATTAGTAGGTATTTTTCCTTGTTGGCATTCTCTTTGTTGTCGTCACTAAATTGTACAGTCTTCAAGTTGACTCTTCTTTGCTTGGCACGTCAACCCTGCAAGAAGTTTTAATGATGTCTTTAAGTATGAAAGTGTCAAATTAGCCTAGTTCTAGCCCACATTCTCCAAGTGCCTTTATTGTTTATAGTCTTCTACCCAGAAACATCTTTGTTGCTAACCTTTAATTTGAATTTGTTCCTGACTCATGACAAAACTGTCCCCAGTTCCTTGTCAGCTCGCATTTTGAAATGAACTTTCAGGAGAAGTATTTCTTGGAAAGTATTCTGATATATACATAGTCATCTTTTCTTTCCGAGCGTCCCTTCGAGATTGTCAGCACTAAATTTTTATCCCCTCGAGTGTGGCCCATCTTAGTGGTATGGTAATTGCTGCACCTCCAGCAGGAAGTCTGTGCTTGTGTGGTCGTGCGCATGATTGGAGCATGATGTGCACCATCTATTTTGTTGTTGGGGAACACATTACTGCTTTTGGTTAAAGAAAAACCAGCAAGGGCTTGAAGGATGCCTAGAAATGATGTAGGAAGAGATTGAGAGAGCTGCTGTCTGCTTCCTGTGTCTTAGATAAGTTAAATGAGGACACAGGGAAGGAAAGAATGTTCTCATGATCCTAAGAGGTCATGCTTGCTGAGGCCATGGCATCCTGGGTTGTGAGTCCAGACTTAGGAAAACTGCTCCTTATTTTTGTCTTTAGGTGGGTGGATGGGTAAGGACCTGACTAAGTTGGGGATAGCCAGTGTAGATCCTGCCTACACTTTATTCCGAGTTTTGAGGGAAGATGCAGGAGTTGGAAATGGCAACCCACTACAGTGTTCTTGCCTGGAGAATCCCAGGGACGGGGGAGCCTGGTGGGCTGCTGTCTATGGGGTCACACAGAGTTGGACACGACTGAAACGACTCAGCAGCAGCAGCAGCAGCAGCAGGAGTTGGTAGTGGAAAGAGAAACCCTGCCTGCTATCAGAGCCTTATGAGCTGTTAGGGCACTTAGAGAAAGCTCCAAAGCAGAGAGTAAGATCATCAGTCTTCGCTGCTTGCCACCAACTAACCCTGCTTTCGTTCCTGGACTTCAGCCCACCTCACCTGTAATGTGGGCTTCATTGTACCTGCATCACAAAGGTATGCAGAAATGCAAAATGAAATTATAGAAACAGACTCTAAGGTGAGAATTGATACTTCCTGAATGCCAAGCACTGCTGAGATTAAAGACAGTGACCAAGATGATTCAGGTCCCTGCTCTTCTGGGGCAGGGAGTCAGAAAAAAGCCAGGCAAGTCAATGACTAAGATAATTTATGGCAGTGAAGAGGGTAATGAGATATGGAGTGACTGGGTAGCAACTTTGAATTGGGTATCCGTGTTTCTAATAGGATACAGTGGCCGCTGTCACCATAAATCTGATAATGATAAGGATGACAGTAAAAGCCAGAGGACAAGATTAGTCAGTGCTGGACTTTTAAGGGTGGGAAGCTGATAGTAGTAATCCTGCGGTTATTGAGTGCGTGGGCTTCCCTAGTGGCTCAGTGGTAAAGAATCCACCTGCCAATGCAGGAGGTGTGGGTTTGATCCCTGAGTAGGGAAGATCCTCTGGAGAAGGAAATGGCAAACCACTCTGGTGTTCTTGTTTAGAAAATCCCATGGACAGAGGAACTTAGTGGGATACAGTCCATAGGGCCGCAGAAGAGTCAGACACAGCTTAAACAACAACACTGAATGGGCATGTGCATTAATGCTTACCCAATTTATCCACTCAGATATTTATGAAGCACTTATATGTGCCAGGCACTGCTTGGTCACCATGTATGCTGTAGGGAACTCTAAAACCATGGCACACGCACCCAGAGCTTATGGTAGAGTCAGGGAGACAGAAGTGAATCGTGTACCAGGAGATACTCAATTACTGGAAACTATGGCACGTGCACCCAGAGCTTATGGTGGAGTTGGGAAACAGAAGTGAATTGTGTACAAGGAGATATTAACAGGTTGGAGAAGATCTGCTTTGGAGGGAGGTCAGAGAACCTCTCTGGGGTCAAATTTAAGGGGAGGCCTGAGGGGTGAATGGGCTTCCCAGGTGGCACAGCGGTAAATAACCTGCCTGCCATTGCAGGATATGCAAGAGATACGGGTTCTACCCCTGGGTTGGGAAGATCCCCTAGAGGAGGAAATGACAACCCACTCCAGTATTCTTGCCTGGAGAATCCCATGGATAGAGGAGCCTGGCAGGTTCCAGTCCATGGGGTTGCAAAGAGTTGGACATGACTGAGCACACAGCACATCCTTACCTTCATGGAAGCTACAGTCTAATGGAGAAGAGCTATTAGTAGTCACAAAATTTATCATTATAAATCAGTTAGACAGGATCAGTTAGATATAAATCAGTTAAATCAGGATAAAAAAGTGATAATGAATAGTTAACTTTTACAACTCCTGAGTCCATGCCAGCATTGTTCTAGTTCAATATGCATTATTTAGTACTCACAAAACCCCTATGAGGAAAGCAGCATTACTATGATTCCATGTTGCAGAAAGGGAAACTGAAGCAGAGATCTTTGCCTAAGATCACGTAGGCAGATGGGGCTGGATTCTAAGCTCAGTATCTTGACCTTAGTTATTAATAGAACCCACCTTTGACTGTAT
Source organism: Bos indicus (assembly GCF_029378745.1). NCBI lineage: Eukaryota > Metazoa > Chordata > Mammalia > Artiodactyla > Bovidae > Bos > Bos indicus. The sequence goes on along the minus strand of NC_091775.1, from coordinate 54,473,167 downwards.
CTATTGCTTTTATAAAGATGCACTGAAGTCATGGATGTTATAGTAATTCTAGAATCAGGTCCAAAGTTGTTCTTACAGAGAGCGTTTTCCCACTTGCCCTGGTCACAAAGACTTAGAGAAAATCCCAACACATTCCCTCGGTAACCAGCTCCGTCTCAAACACTACACGTGGCCACAGTGACCTCTTGTGGTCAATAGCGGTAGCGTGACTATGTCACTTGGCTAGAGAGGAAATCCCACAATCTCTGAGCGACTTCATTTTCACTTTTCACTTTAATGCATTGGAGAAGGAAATGGCAACCCACTCCAGTGTTCTTGCCTGAGGAATCCCAGGGACAGCGGAGCCTGGTGGACTGCCGTCTATGGGGTCGCACAGAGTCGGACACGACTGAAGCGACTTAGCAGCAGCAGCAGCTGGGTTATTTCTGAAGTTGGTACGTATTTAGTGAGGCCTCATCTGGTGATTCCTGTTTTGTGGATCTGAGAATACCTGTAAGGATAAGTCTCCAGAAGTGGACTTTCAGGCACTGGGCATTGGATGGGGCCGTGGATGGGGACCCTTAGAACTCCATGCTCCTGAGTTCTGTAATGGGCTAATGGAAAACCCCAGACCTGGCTCTTCCCAGCCTCCCTCCTGCTTCAGAGCAGGAGGACTGTGGGGAACTATGGCCTGCGGAGTTTATCTCAGCCTAGTTCACATAGGTTGTCACAGTTTTCACAGGCACCGTGCCCCTAGCTGAGAAAGGACCAGCTTATTTGTCCATTCGACCAAATATTTATTGAGCATGTACTATATGCCAGGCATGTTTTAGGCACTGAGAATAAAGCAGAGGATGAGAGAGAGAAAATTTCTGTCTTTCTCCTGCCCCATTGCCTACTTATAATTTTGTATAATGATTTAACTCCTAGGGTTTGTATGTATATGGAGTTTATGTGTGCATTCAGGGAGAGGAGGCTGGCTTCTACTCCACTGAAAATAAAGATAATAAAGCATAAAATGACCCCCGTCCCATACATTCTGCCTTCATAGAAGTGTTTACTTTCTAGTGGGGAGAGACAGACAATCAGCAGATGGTGCTATACCTCCCAGAGAGAAGGAGACCCACAATTAGGTGGGTAGAGAGTGGGGTGGGGGCCACTTTATGCAGGTGGACTGGGAATCTCATTCAGAAGACAAATTTAAGGAAGGTCAAAGGTGTCTGGAGGCAGTGCAATTTGTTTGTTCTCTCTTTGTCTCTCTGCCTACTAGAATGATGGAAATCAATACATACAATGGTGTTTTTGTTTGATAGTCAGCCATTTACTCAGACTAAATCTGAAATGAGAATTTCCTTGCTGGAGCGTTTGCCTTGGAGGAGCGTATGCCCCACTTTGTCCTCCTGTGCTTCACCCCTGGGGAAGGATCTGCAGGAAGTGGGGATGTGGGTCACGTGGAAACTTGGGGAGAATATTTGGGCAGTGGAAACAGAATCTGCAAAGGCCCTGAGGTGGGAGCTTTGGAAAGGAGGGGAGTGAGGGTAGTGGGGGCAGAAGGTGAGGTCAGAGAGTTGGGGGAGGGGAGGTGGGTTATGGTCATATGGTGCTTTAGAGGTGCATCAGTCATGCTGTTGGTGGGACTGATTTTGTCCTTGCATGCAAGGACAGCACTTCCTTAGGATAGTGAATGACTTTACCCATACAGAAGAGGGAGCCATGAGACCCGCTCATGGCTCAGCGTCCTGACTCTGGCATGGATAGGAAGCTATCACTTGCATCATTTCCATCTATTTTTGCAATAACTTTGAGTGATAAGTGACATCCTGCCCATTTTCTAGATGAGAAAACTGAGGTGCAGATAAATTGGGGAGAGAGAGTTCTAGGTGGACAGAACAGCTGAGCACAGGCATGATGAACTGAAGACATCCAGGTGATGGCAAGATCTTGGTGGGAGTTGAGGCTCTAGAGGATGGAGCTAATGAGATGAGTTGGGGCCACTTTGCAGGGACTTGTGTAAGAGAACAGGAAGCTGGGACTTCATATTTATGTAGGTAGGTATTTATTTATTTATGGCTGTATTGGGTCTTTGCTGCTGCACATGGGCTTTCTCTGTTTGTGGCAAGCATGGATTAGTCTCTAGTTGCTGGATGTGGGCTTCCCATTGTGGTGGCTTCTTTTGTTGCAGAGCATGGGCTCTAGGGTGTGTGGGTTTAAGTAATTGCTGTACACAGGTCCATTTGACCCACAACATGTGGAGAATCTTAATTCCCGGACCAGGAATTGAACCCATGCCCCCTGCATTGGCAGGTGGATTCTTAACTACTGGACCACTGGGAAAGTTCAAGACTTGATCTTGATGTCAGGAAGATATTTTAAAGGAGGAACATGATAATATCTATATTTTAAAAAATTACTGTAGTATCAGCTTTGGTGATGAACTAGAGAGAGGTGGACAGTGGGGTGGATGGGTTGGAGAATCAGAGGGACAGGCAGGAGATTTTGGTCTGAATCTAGGAGGAAGCTGCTGACCATCTAAAATAGGTGGAGGGCTGTTTTCAAGAGAGAAACAACCTATTTAGCAACAGAGTTGAGGTTTAGCCCTTGTGTGTCACATCACTTGCAGATATTTCCTCCCATTCTATAGATTGTTTTTTTCAGGTTAAAAAAAAAATTATTTCCTTTGCTGTGCAAAAGTGTGTACATTTAATTAGGTCCCATTTGCTTACTTTTGTTTTTATTTTATTGCCTTGGGAGATTGACCTAAGAAAGCATTGGTATGGTTTATGTCAGAGAACGTTTTGCCTGTGATCTCTTCTAGGAGTTTATGGTGTCATGTTTTATGCTTAAGTCTTTAAGCCATTTTGAGTTTATTTTTGTGCATGGTATGAGGGTGTGTTCTAAATTCATTGGTTTACATGCCGCTGTCCAGCTTTGCCAACACCACTTACTTGAAGAGACTGTTTTTCATTTTATATTCTTGCCTCCTTTGTGGAAGACTGGCGGCTGGTGTGTGGGTTTATTTCTGGCCTCTCTTTTCTGTTCCATTGATCCATGTCTGTTTTTATACCAATACCACACTGTTTTGATTACTGTAGCTTTGTAGTATTGTCTGAAGTCTGGAAAAGTTATGCCTCCTGCTCTGTTTTATTGTTTCCCCCCCTTAGGATTGCTCTGGCAATTCTGGGTCTTTTATGGTTCCACATAAATTTTTGGATTATTTGTTCTAGTTCTGTGAAAAATGTCATGGCTATTTTGATATGGGGATCACACTAAATCTGTAGATTGCTTTGGGTAGTATGGCCATTTTAACAACGTTCATTCTTCCAATTCAAGAACATGGGATGTCTCTCCATTTCTTAGAATCTTCTTTATTTTCCTTTATTAATATTTTGTAGTTTCTCAGGCTATAAGTCTTTCACCTATTGGAATTAGAAAAAATACTTCCAGTTGATGCAACAGACAAAAACTTAATCTCTAAAATACGCAAACAGCTCATACAACTCGACAGAAAAAGCCTCCTCCTACATTGTCAGTGGGAATGTAAGTTGGTGCAGCCACTGTGGAAAATAGTGTGGAGGTTCCTCAGAAAACTAAGCATATAATTACCATGTGATCCAGCAATTCCACTCCTGGGCATATATCCAGACAAGATTATAGAATTCAAAAAGATGCATGCACTATGTTCATAGCAGCACTATTCACAATAGCCAAGACATGGAAGCAACCTAAATGTCCACCAACAAATGAATGGAAAACAAAGATGTGGTACATATATGCAGCGGAATACTACTCAGCCATAAAAAGAAACGAAATAGCTCCATTTGCAGCGATATGGATGCAACTAGAACTTACACTACATGAAGTAAGTCATGAAAGAGAAGGACACCACCCAATAATATTGCTTATATGTGGAATCTAAAATATGGAACATACCTACAAAACAGAAACAGGCTCACAGGCATAGAGAACAGACTTGGTTGCCAAGCGTGAGTGGAAAGGGAAGGACTGGAAGTTTGAGACTAGCAGATGGAAACTATTATTTCTAGGACAGATAAACAACAAGGTCCTAATGTGTAGCACAGGGAACTATATTCAGTATCCTATGATAAACCATAATGAAAAAAATATTCAAGAATGTTCATATGTGTGTAACTGAGTTACTTTGCTGTACAGGAGAGACTGGCACAACACTCAGTCAACTATATTTCAGTAAAAAAATTTTTTTTAATGAAATAAAATTAAAGGTGGATTTCAAATCCTGGTATTTGAAAAAAAAAAAAAAGAAACAGATTGGAAGTTGGAAGCAAGGGAGAGAGGTTGAGGAAGAGTATGAAGCTTTTAACTTTTATTCTCTAGAACCTGTGGGTGGGGGTGCAGCATTTTGGGGAGTGTACTTGAGAAGCACTCCTTGAATTGAAATTCTCCAGTGTTTTTACTGCCCTGTTCCAACTGTTCCCTTTGTTATTTCCTTATATGAATGGTGTCTCCAAAGAAGCTGTAACCTCTCCAACCCTAAGTAAATGATGTCTCTTGTACACAAGGCATTTTGTGTTGGAAGATGTTCCTGTAATTGTTATTCCTCTGGCTCCTTTAGGAATGATTCTATTATCTGAGCAAATAGAAAATTTTCTAAGTAAATGGCAACTATCTCTTATCTCCCTTCGTCTCTTTTAAAATTCTCTTCATGCATCACAGCCTAGTTCCCCTGTCATCTCCTCCATGAAAACTGCTCTCTACCCTGTACTCTTTTAAGGGGCTCACATTTTTGCTGAGCTGTGTGTGTGTGTGTGTGTGTGTGTATGTCTGTGTTTGTGGGGTGGGGTGAGAGGTAGGACAGTGCTCTGGATGGCCTTTGTAGTCAGACATCTAGGCTCTCACTCCAGCTCTGCCATTTACTTGCTGTGCAACTTTGAGTGGCTACTTAACCTCTGTGAGTCTTAACTTTCTCACCAGTAAAATGAGGATGAGAGCACCTACCTCACAATGCTATTGTGGGAGTTAAATAAACTCACTGATCACTGAACTCGGCAGAATACCTGTCATTTGGCACATGCTCGCTCAAACAGTAGTGGTGGGATTGTTATGATTTTGTGCCCACTTGTTTATTAATTCTCCAGTTACTTCTTAAGCACCTGTGATGTGCTGTATGTGGTCCTAGGCACTTGAGGAGGCACAAGTGAACAAAACACATGTGTCCACCCGTGAGGGGATACAGTTCATATAGTCTAGTTGGGGGTGCAGGACAGTAAACAATATACACAACAGTTAAGCTCATTTTCCAGTAGATTAGAAGGTAATAAGTGCTGTGGAATAAAGAAAGATGTCAAGGAGGGTAAGTGATTGGCAGTATTTGGGGGTAGGTATAGCAGTCAGCTTGGAGAAGGAAATGGCAACCCACTCCAGTATTCTTGCCTGGAGAATCCCAGGGACAGAGGAGCTTGGTGGGCTGCCATCTGTGGGGTTGCACAGAGTCAGACACGACTGAAGCGACTTAGCATGCATGCATGCATAGCAGTCAGCTACTGCTGCGTAACAAACTGTCGCCAAACCTGCTGGCCCTGAACACTGTCTGCTATGGACCCATAGTTGTATCACTCTGTGCAGTTTGGGCTCCACTGGTGCTCTCCTGGTCTTGGCGGTTTTCCCTTGTCAGCTCATGGTTGCCAGCTGGTCTAGGATAGCCTCAGTTAGGACAGCTCTGTCCCCTTCCCCATGGTCTCTCCTCCTCTAACTGGCCGGCCCAGGCTTCCTCATGATGGAAGCAGGGTTTGGGAGAGCAGATGTACACATGTCTTCAACTGGGAGGCAACCTGACTTCTCTGCTGCATCCCATGACTGCCTGTTAGAGAAAGGAGAGCTGAGAGGTGACCATGAAAAGTGCGGGCAAAGGAGAGAAGGACAGATCACTGTGGCCACATGTGCCACCCATCTATCTCAGTGTGGAGGGTGAAGCTGCAGCATGAAATAGGGTGGCCTCCTTGAGAAGGTGACACTTGGCTAAGACTTGAAGCCAGAGAGTGGGTCATAGGGAGCCTGGGGAGGAGGGTCCCAGGCAGGGGGCCCAGAGTAGGTGCACGCCTGGGACTACGGAAGGGGTAAGGCGTGGGGCTGGAAGGCAGTGGCCAAAGAAGAGGACAGAGACCACCAGGGACTTTCATAGAGTGACCTGCTGAGGAGGCCCTGGAGGGACAGGACCTGGCTTGCATTTGCAAAGGGTGATTTTGGGTCCTATATTGAGACTAGGCTGTAGGGGATAAAGGTCAACGAAGGCAAACCTGACTGGAGGCTTGTGGGGCACATAGGGAGAGGATGGGGGCTCAGCTGGGGACAGTCACAGTGCCCACCTCCTCGGCATGACATGGACCTTCTCGGCTGTTTTGAGTCTCGAGTGATGTTGTGATGAGGTGGTGTCAATGCCCAGAATGTGGCCAGGGTTTAGCAATTGAACAAAGGCCATATTTTTTAGTTTTGTTGTTGTTCAGTTGCTCAGTTTTGTCTGACTCTTTGCAACCCCATGGAATGCAGCATGCCAAGCTTCCCCATCTTTCACTGCTTCCCAGAGTTTGCTCAAATTCATGTCTGTTGAGTCGGTGATGCCATCCAACCATCTCATCCTCTGTTGCCCCCTTCTCCTCCTGCCCTCAATCTTTCCCAGCATCAGGGTCTTTTCCAGTGAGCTGGCTCTTTTCATCAGGTTGCCAAAGTATCGGAGCTTCAGCTTCAGCATCAGTCCCTCACTGAATATTCAGGGTTGATTTCCTTTAGGATTGACTGGTTCGGTTTTATTGACAGATTTAATGATCACTGCTTCAGAAGGAATCTCTTTTGGACCTTTTGGACCCAGCATTGTGGTCCTGACTGCCTTGCGTGGGTGCTCCCTCAGAGACCAGAGTGGCCTGAGGGTGAGAACTTGGTATTCACCAGCATTCCTGGCTTCCCCAGCCCCACACCTGACCAGTGAGTCCTGGGGACTGGGTCGAGTGAATTCACTTTGCTGTGAAGTCATCAGGACAGGAACTGTGTCTTAATTACCTGTCCTCACAGGGCACAGTCCGCTCACACCCAGCAGGTCCCTTGGATCGAATTACACTGTTTTCATGTCTTCACCTAAATGTAGAATGTTTGCCTCTGAATTAGATCGACCTCAAGGGCCACCCAATGTTCGTGATTCCAGCTGGTTTCCTGCCAATTTGCTCCTCCTCAGACACAGGGGCTTGAGCCATCCTGATTTACAAGATTATTCACCTTGGAGCCCAGGAGAGGGAGGCAGAGTACATCAGAAGGGTGCTTCCGTGGGCGCAGCATTGTCGGGCGTCTGTTGTTTTCCGTCAGACCTGGGACGGAACTTAAGGGGAACTGCCCTGGGACGTGGAAGCGAGGTCAATATCTCCCAAGCTTCCCCTCCTCCTTCCCTACTTCCCCCCCTTTTCTCCTCACTTCCGCCTTTGTACCCCTTGCAGCTTCTTTCTCCTGCCTTTCTCTCCCTCGTCCCTCCTCCTCCTCTCCTCCGTCTGATGCTCCCTCGACACACCTGAGCTGCTGTCCCTGTAAGAGGTTGCTCGGGACTAGGAAAGAAAACAGTGGCAGAAACGACAAAGGATATAACTGAGGGCCATCTTTCTAGGAGCAGTGATGGGGCAAGGGAGTGGGTGGGACCCAAGTACCCTTTGGATCTCGCGCTCTTTGCTTGGGCTTCCCCTTAGTCCTGGCTTCTGTCTGCCTTTATTTAATAGCAGCAGCCCTGATTCACAACACTTCCTAGTTGCTGAGTTCTAGGGTAATTGATGTGTGAAGCTTATCTCACAGTCCTGCCAAGGACTCCAAGAGGTAGAAGCCTAAGCTCAGACCTGTGATACACCTAGGGCCACACAGCTGGAGAGCAGTGAAACCAGGATCAGAACCCTGGAAGTCCCCGTGTAGATCTGCAGCTGTCAGGCACTTGAAGTGTGGCAGGGTGGAAATGAGATGAGATTTTGAAGAATTAGACTAACCAAAGGATATAGAATATTGCCTTAATACTTGTTCTTACTGATTACTTGCTGGCAGGATCATTTTGGGGCTATAGTGGGTCAAGTAAAATCTATTAAAGTTAATTTCTTATTTTCTTTTTCACTTTCTTTAATGGGCTGTTGTTGTTTAGTCACTAAATTGTGTCTGACTCTTTTGTGACCTCATGAACTGTAGCCCTACAGGCTCCTCTGTTCACGGGATTTTCCAGGTAACAATATGGGAGTGGGTCACCATTTCCTTCTCCAGGGGATCTTCATGACCCAGGGATCAAATCCATGTCTCTTACATTGATGGGCAGATTCTTTACCACTGAGACACCAGGGAAGCCCATTCTTTTTTTTTTTTTTTTTTGGTGGAATAACAAATAACTAGTTACTTTTGTTTATTCTGCAATCATTTATATTGTGATTACATACATATTTGATGTGCAAATTCAGTGTTGAAATCTCAAATGCTACTCAAGAGCCCAGGATTTTATTCTAAGCCAATGAAGTATAACTAACTTTTCTACTAGAAAGTAAGCTCCATGAGATGTTCTTGGTCTGAGTGAGTCTTCTGTATTGTTTTAAATAAAAATACATTAAATGAATGAATGCCAACTTCCAACAGTCTATTCTAAAAGGAAAAATGACAGACAACAGCAAAGAACCACTGTCTAAGAAAAACCCAAGTTCCTTCCTCTGCAGTTGGAACAAGCATCTTCATGATGCTATCTTGAGACACGTTAGCTCAGAATTTCTAGTCCATGAGAAGATGGTACCATGCTCGACATCCATACAGTTGGTTAATGTATGATTAATTTTTAAGCCCGTTCTTTCATGAACTACCAGGTAACTGAGAATCACAGTCGCATAGAGGCTTGCCTGGTAGTTCTACTGGAGGGTACTGGTCTGAACCTTGGGTTTCAGTCACCACCTTACACTGTCTGGGTAGCTGCACCCTCTTCCATCACCCCAACTCCACCCTGAGCTAGGCTTGAAGCTTCTCCAAAGTGTGACCCAGGGCTCACCCACCTTCTGATTTTCCCTGGCACCATAGATGGGTTGGGGCACAGACTAGGTTTTGGTTTTTGTTTCTGCTTGCTTTTTATTTTAAAAGCATCGCAAATTCTCTGGAAGTTGCAAAACTTGTGTAGATGGTGATAGGCACCCTTCACCTAGCTTCCCTGGGGTCACATCCATAGACGACAGTGGAGGTTTTAAACAAATGTATGTTGATTGACTCAAGCACGCATTAAGTGGGTATTACTCTTGTCTACCCTTAGAGGAATGCCAGGCTTCTGGAGTTGAAACCTGGATGTGGAGGATTATTTCAGTGATACTTTGGAAGTCCCTCTGGCCCCAGTAATATGCCAAGATGACCCTCTGGCATCACCGTGGTGGTCAGAGTGGTATAGATACAGGTGATATAGTGATACAGACATAAGATGGTATAGATGCAGACACAGTGTGGCCTAGAGGGAAAGTGGAGAGGCCTAGGGTGGACCGCCTGAGTCCAGTACTGTCTTCACCATCATGACCCGTGATCATTGCACTTCACTCCCTAGGCCTCACTCTCATCTCTAAATGGAGCTGATGACCTTGGCTGGTGATTTGGATAAACCAAGAGAGTGCAGGCAGATTGCAAAGTCACATGCATTCTATGGGCGGGGGGGGGGGGTTGCAGGCAGGGGAGTGAGTGACAGCTTCCCCAGCTGGCCGGCCCCTGAGATCCCCGTTCCGATCTTCAGTTCCTGTTTTCTTAGGATCAGAGAAGGGTCTTTACTTGGCAGGGATGATCTGCTGTCTGCTGCCAAGAACAGATGCAGCTAGTACCCTGCACCTGCCAAGGCTGGCGCTGCTTTCCCCACAGGGCCTCAAACACAGATGGGCAGGTGACCTTGGCATTGAGGCAATGCTTCTCGGTAGCTGCAGGAGGTCAGGCGTGGTGGGGAGCGTGGCCGCCTGCCTGGCCCCTCCTGCACAGGAACTGTGCATCGCTGGTCCCCAAGGCAGCAAGGAAGGAAACCATGGAAACCATGGAGCCGGGGCAGGAGGCTCATCTCCTTGGCCTCTGAGCAGCCACCCTCCGAGGACTGCCACACATGCAAGTCTCTGGGGGCCTCCTCCTGCCCCCAGCATCATTATCCCAGGGTATTCATTCCCCACTGCGATTTCTTGTAGAGAAAATGACTCGTTTGAGAGCCCAGTTTTAAACTGCTAAGTGGTGGTTCCAGGCACCGAGAAGCCTGCTGCCCTGCAGGTATTCAGTTTAGGCAGGTGAGAAAGTATCATCTTTCAGGGCATTCTGGACTTCACAGCTACTTCCTAGGGTACCTGTATGGCCATTCCTGAGGGAACTGGGATCATCTGAAAGGGTTATTTAAACCAGGGTGGTTTCCAGCAAGTGGCCTCTGATTCCCTAAACTGGGGGTGGTGGGGCAGACTTGCTGTGTTTGGGAGATGGTCTGTAAAGAACCAGGGCTTTGGAGCTTGTGCTGTGGATCCCTGAGATATAAAAGGGTGAGAAGCCCTAAAGAGGAGCCCCCTCCTCCCTGCTTTATAATCCTACTGCCAAAAATCGGTCTTTGACAAGTCTGTTCTGCCCTTCCTTCATCCTTCATGGCCAAACTCCTCAAGAAATTTGCCTCTGCTTCTTCACTGTCCACTCTCCATCCCCTTCCTGGGGGTCTTGTCCCCACAGTCAAGGGCACTGATAACCTTAATTTTGCCCAGTTCCATGGCTGGTCCTCTCATGTGCTCTCTTGGCAGCATGTGACCGTGTCCTCCTTGAAATACTTTCTTTTCCTGGTTTATGTGACACCAGACTGTTCTGTACTTTTTGTTTTTTCCTGACCACCCTCACTACTTCTTCCCAGTCTTCTATGCAGGCTCCTCTTCTTCCATTTGAACTTTGAATGTTGAACCATCCAGGGTCCCTGTGACTCAATTTCTGCTCTATTGCTGCTCTCTCCCCAGGTAATCCCATCCAATCTTGTGGCTTTAAGTGCCATGCCCTTGCTGATGACACCCAAATCTGTAAGTGCAGCCACAGCCTGCCTGCTTCGATTCCATGTCAATTACATGGATGACATCTGTACTTTGATTGCTAATAAGCATCTCAAACAGCAAGTCTCAAGTGAGATACTTGTTCCCCTGAAAATTCTCTTCCTCAATAGTCTCTATTTATTCACTTATTCAACAAATATTTCTTCAGCATATTCTATATACTAGGGAGTCTTCTAGATACCTGAGATATGGCAGTAAGCAAAAGACAAGTTCCTTCCCTTATGGGGTTTATATTCTAGTTAAGGGGTATCATGGGCTTCCTGCATAGCTCAGTTGGCTAAAAAAATCCACCTTCAATGCAGGAGACCCTGGTTTGATTCCTGGGTTGGGAAGATCCGCTAGAGAAGGGATAGGCTACCCACTCCAGTATTCTTCAGCTTCTCTTGTGGCTCAGCTGGTAAAGAATCCACCTGCAATGTGGGAGACTTGGGTTTGATCCCTGGGTTGAGAAGATCCCCTGGAGAAGGGAAAGGCTACCCACTCTAGTATTCTGGCCTGGAGAATTCCATGGACTGTACAGTCCATGGGGTCACAAAGAGTTGGACATGACTGAGTGACTTTCAATAGGGAGTATTATGGATTGAACTGTGTCCCTGAAAAATTCATATGTAGGAGTTCTAATCCCCAGTACCTCAGAATGATAACTTATTTGGAAATAGTTTTGTAGATATAATTAGTTAAGTTAAAATGAGGTCTTACTGGAATAGTGTGGACTCCTGAAGCAATAGGACTGATGTCCTTATAAAAAGAGGAGATAAATAAAATTTTAAATATACTATGTTTAAAAAAAAGAGGAGAGTTGGACACAGATGAGCCTGGAGGGAGAACAACATCATGTGAAGATGAAGGTAGAGATCAGGATGCTGTTTCTGCAAGCTGAGGAACACCGAAGATTGCCAGGAAACCACCAGGAGACAAGGGAGAGGCAAGGACTAGGTTCTCTCTCACAGCCATCAGAAGGAAGCAACCCTCTTGATACCTTTATCTTGAACTTCCAGTCTCCAGGACTGTGAGGCCACACATTTCCACTCATCTTGTGGATCTTTGTTATAGCAGCTTGAGCAAACTCGTACAAGGTGAACAAGACAAGCATTACAAACAAATCTAAGTATCCAGGATGTCAAACAGGGGTGTGCATTATGGAGAAAAACAATTCAAGGGAGTTGCAAAGCACTGGGAGGGGAAGAGGTGATTCTTTTATAGATGGTGGTCAGAGAAAGCCTCCTTGATAGAGTGACTCTGGACTGGGGACCCAGGGGAAGGAAAAGGAGTGAGCCATGTGGATATCCACAGAAAGAGTATTCAAGTAACAAGGAAGAGAAAGTTCAGAGACCCTAAGCTGCTGCACTGAGGCTCAAGCCCAGATCCTTGGAGGCATCCTGACACCTTCCACATCTAGCCCTATTGTGAATCTTGTTTGCTCTGTGTTCAAAATATATCCAATATTTAGCTCTTCCTCCTGATGTCACCTGTTCTAGGTCACACTCATCTTTTGCATGGATTATTACACAAACCTCATCATTTGTCTTCTGGCTTCCATTCTTTCACACTCATATCCATAGCCTATTCTCCACACAGCAACCAGAGCAACCCTGTCTAATGGTATATCTGATCATGTTTCTCCTCTGCTCACCAGCTCTGAAGTCTTTCTGTCTCCCACTGAGTAACAGCCAGACCTTACCTGGTCCACCTCTGAGTGCATCACCCATCATGCTTCTACCCACCCCTCTCCTCCAGCCCCTTAGCTGATATGTCAGGCAGTGAACATGGCAAGTTGGCCCCTCCCTCCAGTTCCCTGCACTGTTCCCTCTCCTCAGAGCATCTCCCCAGCACTTCATGGGGCTTAATTCTTTGCATCATTCAAACCTAGACTCACCTGCTACCTGGTCAGTTCTCCAGGCTGAGGTTTCACACGATGTCAGTCTTCTCTTGGAGGACAGATGACTAGGACATGTGCCCTACGCTATACACCACCAGATAAATAGTTTCAGGTAGGCTGTATATGTGATTTGAGCATTTTGGACTGCATTGTCTTTTAAAAAATCTTAATTTATCTATTTATTTATTTTTGGCTGCATTGAATCTTCGTTGTGGCACGTGGGATCTTTTGTTGCAGCACATGGGCTCTGTGTTGTGGTGCGCGGGCCCCAGGGTGCATAGGCTCTGCACTTGAGGCACACAGGCTCTCTGGTTGTGTTGCGTGGGCCCCAGGGTGCATGGGCTCTGTACTTGAGGCACCCGGGCTCTCTGGTTGTGGTGCGCGGGCTCCAGGGTGCATGGGCTCTGCACTTGAGGCACACGGGCTCTCTGGTTGTGGTGCGTGGGCTCCAGGGTGCGTGGGCTCTGTACTTGAGGCACACGGGCTCTCTGGTTGTGGTGCGCGGGCCCCAGGGTGCATAGGCTCTGCACTTGAGGCACACGGGCTCTCTGGTTGTGGTGCGCGGGCTCGTAGTTGCAGCATATGGGCTTAGTTGCCCGTCAGCACATGACTATGGATTGACCCTGTGTCCCCTGCACTGGAAGGTGGATTCTAAACTACTGGACCACCAGGGAAGTCCCTGGACTGCTTTGTCTTTTGGATTAAAATATAACGACTGATAATAGTTAATAATTTCTAATTCTTAAAATGATCCTGGCATGTAGGCAACTCCCATTTTATAGAAGAGGAAACCAAGGCCCAGAGTGGTTAAGAAGCTTGCCTTAAGCCACATCGCTGATAAATGCCAAAAATGTAGGTAAAACCTTGGTTTATTTGATGCCAAAGAAAATTCCACTTTGCTAAGTGAATTAATGTTCCCATTCATTTGTCACTCATGTCCTAGACTCCAGGAATATTTAGTCTAGAAAAAAGAAGGCTGAAAAGTCAAATAATTATATTCTTGTTTTTTTAAACAGAAGCAATATTCCAGATACCATTTGTTCCTGGTCTCTCTTCTCATGAGAGAAAATGATAACTGTGAGTGAACGACTAAGGTATTAAATATTATCAGAGAGCATTGACAAGGACTGATAATACCTCATAATTATGAAGAGTGCCCTAGGAGCCTGGCTGTGTGCTCAGCCTGTCTACATCTCGCCTAATCTTATGACAGCTCTGCTGATTTGATTCTCACTTTATAGATGAGGAGACTTAAGCTCAGAAGTGAAGTCACACACCTGTGTTTGTATAGTTTGGATGTGCTATAGCAGGGGTTTAAATCCAGAGGTTCTGACTCCCAAGAGTTTACTAATGATGAAATGGTGGACTCCGGGCCACCATCCGTGAGTGCTTGTTACTGTCTGCAGTGAGTGAGATAGGCTCAAAGGCAGGCGGATGGGTGATATGACCTCTTAAGATTACTCTCTCTCAGGGGAGTTCCATTTTCCCTGACAATGAGTTTCTTTGAGAGACAAAAGGCACGGGGCTTTGCCTGGTTCTTCTACCCTGATTTACTGGCATGGCCTCTGTGCCTGCTTCCTTTAATCTTTATCTAAAATAGGCCATCCCATCTCTCTTACAGGGTTGTAGCTTCTGTCTAAGCCATTCACAATACTCAATCATGGAGAAAAAGACTTCAGGCGTAACAGTTGTCTAATTGTGATGATTGTAATGAGAACTGAAAATGACAGTGCCGACTCAAACCTCTTTATAGATTTGAGTAGACATGAAGAGTGATGTATTTTATGGATCATTTGTCTGTTGCCACAAACCAGTCTAAACTCTGCTGAAACAGTGTTTGCTCAGCCCACTCAGGATGGGTAATTTAGGCTGGGCTCAGTCGGAAGGTTCTTCTGCTTTCTGCTAGACTCCCCGCTTGTCTGGGAGCTTGCTGGCTGGTGTCTGATCCGGGATGCCTTGGCTGGAATGACAACTCAGGTCTTCTCCACTGTCTCTCATGTGTGCCTCCAGGCCAGCTGGGCATGTCCGCATGGCCCAACAGAGTTGTAACAGTGAGAAAACTTAAATGTAACAAACAGCAAGTGAAAGCATGCATGTATTTTTTTTTAATTTATTAAAGTTTGGATTGGAGGATAATTGTCCATGTGATTTTGAAGTCTCTCTTTTCTTCATCTTTGCTAACACCACTTAAACCATGGCAAGTCATAGGGCTGAGTGTGGAATTAGAATCAGACTAATTCCACATGTATGGTGTGGGAGGACCACAGATACAGCTCAGAGGGCTTGGGTTCACGGAGGTCAATAATTGGGGTCACTAATACAATCAACCTACCACATTTCATGGCTGCACATGGATGCATTCTCAATATGGACTTGAATGACCCTCCCAGTCATCTTCACATGCTTTGGTTTCTAGACCAAGACACATCCTAATTCTCTGATTCAAGGAACATGTGTCCACTGAATATCTTGTGCATTTTCATTTTGGCTTATTTGGGAAGAATTACAGAGCATGGAAAAGGTCAGTTTTCATTCCAATCCCAAAGAAAGGCAATGCCAAAGAATGCTCAAACTACTGCACAATTGCACTCATCTCACATGCTAGTAGGAGAAGGCAATGGCACCCGACTCCAGTACTCTTGCCTGGAAAATCCCACGGACGGAGGAGCCTGGGAGGCTGCAGTCCATGGGGTCGCTAAGAGTCGGACACAACTGAGCGATTTCACTTTCACTTTTCACTTTCCTGCATTGGAGAAGGAAATGGCAACCCACTCCAGTGTTCTTGCTTGGAGAATCCCAGGGAAGGGGGAGCCTGGTGGACTGCCGTCTATGGGGTCGCACAGAGTTGGATACGACTGAAGCGACTTAGAAGCAGCAGCAGCACGTGCTAGTAAAGTAATGCTCAAAATTCTCCAAGCCAGGCTTCAGCAATATGTGAACCGTGAACTTCCTGATATTCAAGCCGGTTTTAGAAAAGGCAGACGAACCACAGATAAAATTGCAAACATCTGCTGGATCATCAAAGAAGCAAGAGAGTTCCAGAAAAACATCTATTTCTGCTTTATTGACTATGCCAAAGCCTTTGACTGTGTGGATCACAATCAACTGTGGAAAATTCTGAAAGAGA
Organism: Bos indicus; assembly: GCF_029378745.1. Taxonomy (NCBI): domain Eukaryota; kingdom Metazoa; phylum Chordata; class Mammalia; order Artiodactyla; family Bovidae; genus Bos; species Bos indicus. The sequence continues at coordinate 54,457,128 of NC_091775.1, read as the reverse complement.
TGGGAATACCAGACCATCTGACCTGCCTCTTGAGAAATTTGTATGCAGGTCAGGAAGCAACAGTTAGAACTGGACATGGAACAACAGACTGGTTCCAAATAGGAAAAGGAGTATGTCAAGGCTGTATATTGTCACCCTGCTTATTTAACTTATATGCAGAGTACATCATGAGAAACACTGGGCTGGAAGAAGCACAAGCTGGAATCAAGTTTGCCGGGAGAAATATCAATAACCTCAGATATGCAGATGACACCACCCTTATGGCAGAAAGTGAAGAGGAACAAAAAAGCCTCTTGATGAAAGTGAAAGTGGAGGGTGAAAAAGTTGGCTTAAAGCTCAACATTCAGAAAACGAAGAGCATGGCATCCGGTCCCATCACTTCATGGGAAATAGATGGGGAAACAGTGGAAACAGTGTCAGACTTTATTTTGGGGGGCTCCAAAATCACTGCAGATGGTGACTGCAGCCATGAAATTAAAAGACGCTTACTCCTTGGAAGGAAAGTTATGTCCAACCTAGATAACGTATTCAAAAGCAGAGACATTACTTTGCCAACAAAGGTTCGTCTAGTCAAGGCTATGGTTTTTCCTGTGGTCATGTATGGATGTGAGAGTTGGACTGTGAAGAAGGCTGAGCACTGAAGAATTGATGCTTTTGAACTGTGGTGTTGGAGAAGACTCTTGAGAGTCCCTTGGACTGCAAGGAGATCCAACCAGTCCATTCTGAAGGAGATCAGCCCTGGGATTTCTTTGGAAGGAATGATGCTAAAGCTGAAACTCCAGTACTCTAGCCACCTCATGTGAAGAATTGACTCATTGGAAAAGACTCTGATCCTGGGAGGGATTGGGGGAAGGAGGAGAAGGGGATGACAGAGGATGGGATGGCTGGATGGCATCACTGACTTGATGGACATGAGTCTGAGTGAACTCCAGGAGTTGGTGATGGACAGGGAGGCCTGGCGTGCTGCGATTCATGGGGTCGCAAAGAGTTGGACACAACTGAGCAACTGAACTGAACTGAACTGAACAGAGCATGGCTTCCAAAGTTATGGCATAACAGAACTGTCATGGGTTAATCAGTGAATGAGGTGTATACAGAGGGGGAAATATAATATTTTCATAAACAGCACAATTTGAGAGGTAAAAGGCAAAAATCACTGAAGAAGCCTCCAATAAATTAAAATTTTACATCCCTGTACAAAGTACCACCTTACTTTTGAAATGTACAGAGATGTGAGGATGCTTCAAGTACTTTTATGTAATTAAAGGGAGTTCAGCTGTCAACTGCTCTTAGTTCAGGAGTCAAGATTGAGTGCCCATAGAGGGAAGGCAGGCATAATCCCCAGTATCTTGAGGTTCCCTGATCCACTATGCAGCCTATGATCTTAGCATAACAGTAAGATTCACTGGTTTGAGTGCCCAGAAGGCAGATCCTGAGCCTAAGGCTCTGATAGTCTTTCCTGAAGATGAAGAGGACCACACTCTTCCTCAGCCTCCAAGTTAGATGCCTTGTGGGGTTCTCACCAGAGGGAGCCTGGTTTTCTTTGAAGAAACTGAACTGGAATCAGAACATCTGGATATTACCCTCAGCTCAGTGCTTTCATCGACTTACTGTGTGTCTTTGGGAAAGTCACTTTCTTTCTCTAGGTTCTAGTTATCACCTATGAAGTTAAGGTTTTTGGCTAAAGACTTCCACTTCCCATTCTGTGTACCTAAGGTCAAGTGCCCGTTTTTAAATCAGGGTATAGAATCTGAGTGTAAGAACCGTCAATTTGTTAATATATTTAATGAGTGTCCACCACATGCTGGGAACTGTTTTAGGTACTTCGGATTGGACAGCAATCAGGAAATTCTTGCTGTCAAGGAGTTTCTTTCTCAAAGGGATTTTATCTTCCTCTTTTTCCTGCTCTTCCTCTGCCTCCTCCCTTTTCTCCTCTTGTTTCTTTCCTCCTCCTCCTCATCTATAAAACAGTGATTAGGCATTTATATCCTACCAGACAATATGCTAGGTCCTCCCTTTACATGTACCATCTTAATTAATCATGATAACCTTGTAAGGACTAGTATTTCCGCCATGCTGGTGTACTTTCCATTCATATCCACCCCCTCCTCAATCCACTGTCCACCCTTCTCCAACCTGCTTTATGGCCTTAGGAAGTTGACCCCTGTGGAACTTCTCAACTTGCTGAATCTCAGGCTTCCAGTTGGATTTGGGCAACAGAGACTCTGGCAGAAGATTGGAGGATCAGAGGAGAGTGAGGTCATAGTATTTGTTTACCTGGCTCCTTTCTTACCAGGTTCTGGCTCTGGTCAGACTGTCCCTCCATATAACTACCTTCTTTGGGTTGTGATAACCATTCCCTCCCTGAGACCTTTCAGGCCTCAGGCTGGTTCAGTTTCCTCTGTTACTAGCCCAAGAATACTGTATTGTCCTTTGTTAGTTTCCTTAAATCTTGACCATGCCTTTGTGTATAATCTCTTTTTAAAACTCTCCTGCAATAATCCAGCTTGAGTCTGCCGTGGGTTTCCTGCAGACTTTGACTCATACACCCCTATTTTGCAAATGCAAAAACAGCTGCTGCACTGGCTCCAATACTTATGAGCCATAAGATCTTCATCCTAGGTCTCGGCTCAAATAGCGCTTCCTCAGGGAAGCCTGCCCTGGTGCCCTAAGGTCCCTGTGTCAGGTGTCCCCAAGACCACCCATAGGTTTGATGATTCACTGGGAGGACTCATGGCTGTGACTGTTTAAAAAATGCAATTTTACTTATTTTTATTTTTGGCTTTGCTGGGTCTTTGCTGCTGTGCAGGCTTTCTCCAGTTGTAGCGAGCGAGGGCCGCTCCCTAGTTGTGGTGCTCCGGCTTCTCATTGCTGTGGCTTTTCTTGTTGTGGAGCATGGGCTCTAGGGCTTGCAAGCTTCAGCAGTTGTGGCATGAGGGCTCAGTAGTTGCGGCTACCAGGCTTTAGAGCATAGGCTCAATAGTTGTGGCACAGGGGCTTAGTTGCTCCGAGGTGTGTGGGCTTTTCCCAGATCAGAGACTGAATCTGTGTCTCCTGCATTGGCAGGCACGTTCTTTATCACTGAGTCACCAGGGAAGACCCATGGCTGTGATTTTTTACAGTAAAAGGATCCAAGGCAAAATCAGCACAGGGAAAAGGTACATGGGGTGAAGTCTGTTGGAAACCAGGCACACGCTTCCAAGAGACCCTCCTAGCGGAGTCAGACAGGGTGTGTTTAACTCCTCTGACACCGAATCATGACATGTGCAAAATGTTGCTTAGCAGGGAAGCCCATCAGAGACTCAGTGCCCAGGGTTTTACTGGGGAAAGTGGCATAGGTATTTTCTGCCTCCCACATACTGAAATTCCAGACTCCCAGAAGGAAACCATGTATTCAGAATAAACTGTATTATTCGTACAGATAGCCTCTTACCATTGAGGGAAAGTTTTATACCAGTGCAGGGAACTGTTTATAATTCAAGTTTGCCACTGCCAGCTGTAGTGGGTTGAGTGAGGGCCCCTTTATAGATCTGTCCACATCTGATTCCCGAAACCTGTGAATGTGACCTTGTTTGGAAAAAAGGTCTTTGCAGATGCAGTTAAGTTAAAGATCTTGAGATGAAGTTATCATCCTGAGTGATCCAGGTGGACCCTAAATCCAATGACAGGTGTCTTTATGGGACACAGAGAAGATCTGATAGAGGAGGAGGAGGCAGTGGGGCCACGGAAGGAGATATTGGAAGGATGTGGCTAAGAGGCAAGGATCAAAGAGAGGCTTAAGAGTCCAGGAACAGATTCTCCTGTGGCGTTCTCAGACGGAGTGTGGTCCTGCTGGACTGGGGATTTCTAGCCTCCTGGTCTGTTTTATGTCTTTATTTTTTGGCCCTGAGGCATGTGGGATCTAGCCCCCCAACCGGAGATTGAACCCGTACCTCCTGCAATGGAAGGCAAAGTCTTAACCACTGGACCACCTGGGAAGTCCCTAGGTTTCTGTTATTTTAAGCCTCCCAATTTGTGGTACTTTGTTATAGAAGACCTAGGAAACTAATACACCAGCCGAGGGTCAGCCTTGCAAACAGGTCTTTCTAAGGGTAGCAACCTCAACGTGCTGTGTTAACTCTTTTAGACCCCCACCATCCACACGGCTATTTGGCACCACTTCTTTGTTATCTTGACAGCACTTTTCTTTCCCTAATTATGAAAAGTGAAAGTGAAAGTCCCTCAGTCATGTCTGACTCTTTGCAGCCCCATACACTGGAGCCAGCCAGGCTCCTGTGTCTATGGGATTTCCCGGGCAAGAATATAGAAGTGGGTTGCCATTCCCTTCTCCAGGAGATCTTCCTGACCCAGGGGTGGAACCTGTCTCTTGAATCTCCTGCATTACAGGCAGATTCTTTACTGTTTGAACCACCAGGGAAGCCTAATTATATTTTTGTCTAATCGGGTCATTCATTTAGCACATATGTATTGATTGCCTTTTGTGTACTAGGCACTCTGCTAGTTTTGGGTGTGCAGTGATAAGGAAAACAGACAGGGATGCTGCCCTTATAGATTTTCTAATAAGGTGCTAACAGTAGGAAGACAGACCACAGAATATTTCAGGCTAGTGACTGAGTCAGCTTCCCTGCCTTCAAGTGCATTTTGATCAAGTTCTTCGCTTTCTGCCATTACTCATAAGGCAAATGGGAGCAGGGGTTACTTTTGATTGCATGGCCCCTCAAAATCACTCATTATTCAGAACCTGGGGTTACTTCATCACAGCCTGGACTAAGCACATGAAAAAGGTCTCTGTTTTAAGAGTATCTGTGGAGTTGAAGGGAGCTTGAGATAATATCAGGCTTACAGGTGGTGCTTCAGAGGGTTGAATCTTTCTTCTGGGGTCAGAACCAAAGGCTTCAAGGAAGAGTTGCATTTGGAAATTTCACTGTGCTTCCTTGCAGCTTAACGATAAGATCAACTTTGTTTATGTATTTACATGTTTATCATCTATCTTCCCTACTAAAATTGTAGCTACCCAAACACCCTCTCATGTCCCCAGGGCTGAGAAAACAGCTTGGCACAAGTGGGTACTCTTTAAATATTAGTAAATGAGTGAATGAATCACACATTCTCTTTTTATAGGATTTACTACACCATTAGGAAATTAACATGGGTTTATCTGTCCCCTGATACCCAACCATGAATCCTTTGGTCCATGAGGACCAATTGTATCATAGGATTTTTGTTGTCCTAGCACAGGAGAGGTCAGTCAGTCTTGCTGAATGCATCAGTGGATTGAAGGGATAAATATGATCACATGTACAATAAACCCAGATTTTCGAAGAGTTGACTCATTGGAAAAGACTCTGATGCTGGAAGGGATTGGGGGCAGGAGGAGAAGGGGACGACAGAGGATGAGATGGCTGGATGGCATCACTGACTCGATGGATGTGAGTCTGAGTGAACTCCAGGAGTTGGTGATGGACAGGGAGGCCTGGCGTGCTGATTCATGGGGTCGCAAAGAGTCAGACACGACTGAGCGACTGAACTGAACTGAACTGAACTTGATGAAAACTTAAAACTTCTCAGAGTGCTTGGAAAGTCTCTCCTACTTGGGCCACTTTTCCCCTGGGTTTTCGATGTCTGGGACAATTAATTTTGTTCAATCCATTTCAGCCTGCCCTGAATCCAGATGTCTGGGTGATTTTTCTAAAACTTTGGCTGTTGATCTTATGAGAATGGTTCCTCCATTAATACTCACATCACATCTGTTCTGCTCTTCAAATTGTGTCTTTGTGAGACTTCTTAGAGTCCGCCTCTGGAATCTCCATTTCCAGATGACTTTCCCATTTGTAATAATGACCATTCTGTCTAATTTTTGTCCTTAATATTTCCTGATGGACTTTCCAAATGCATTCATGCTTTTGATCTTCAAAGGGAGCAAATGTGAAATGGACTAATAAAAATCCATAATGTAACAATTTTAATAAGTCAATCTGTCCTTTGCTGTCATAGAACCAAGCTTCCATTTCACTGTTCAAGAACTCATCAGATGAAATGACCTCCCCATCAAGAAAAATTACTCCATATGGTAATGTAATCACAAAGGAGAAACATTATTTTCCTATATATTATTCCCTGCAGAAATTGTAGTAAGAAAGCCATCATATTAAATATATCTAGGATGCTGAAGTTCCGGCTTGCCAGCCTGATGGAGTTTCATTTTCTTTATAGGAGAAGCAAACAGTTCTTGTTGGCAGCATTTTATTTTAAGGGTTCATTAGGCAATTGTACATTATACTTGGACACCTGTGGAAGTGTAGATTATATCTACATGAATATAAATGCCTTTGTTATGAGTCACACTATTACAGTCAATAACAGATGTCTTTTTAAGGACAGACACTTAAAATGAAGTATGTATGGATGCATTCACCTATCTTCCTTAAAATATTAGTAGCAATGTTGTGTGTTTTGTAAATTTAGGAAGTCAGTATGAGGAGAGATTAAAGCATTTCTAGTCTATTAAGCATCACCTTCCGTTAAAAGTGTGGTACTAGTCAGGGAAATGTATGTTTAAGTAGCATCTTACTTATTGAATCCTCTCTTTGAACCACATTTACTGCACAGGGAAAATATTTTTCTTCATCTCAGTAGGGCCATGGAGACAATTCATCCAAGGTTGAGTTGAGCTAGGAGCCCTCCTGTCTTATGAATTATTCAACAGTTTCTTACTTCATAAATATAGGTATGTTCCCTATTGTTGGTGAGGATCAGAGAGGAGGTAGAAAGAGCCCTGCCTGTGCAGGAGGAGAGCTAAGTGGCAGAGAAATCATTCTGTTATCCTTGTTTTTCAGCTGAGTTCTTTTGTTCCAGATGTTATCCAAAGAGAGCTAATGGTGAGGTATCAGTGGTAGATTGGAAAGAACATGGAACTTAAAATAAGACTCCGCTCTTCTAAATATTTTGATAATTTTTCTTGTGAAGTAATTTAAATCCCCAGTGTCCTGGTTCCTCATCTATAAAATGAGGATTTATACCTATTGCACAGGATTGTCCTGAAGTTTTTAGAAAAAATAATATAGAACTTCTGATTCTATTGGAGCAGCTTAGATAGACTAACCCTCCCCTCCCCCCAATAAAAATATCAGACAAAATACATGACAAATAGAAAGAAAAAAAAAAAGCAAGATATCAGTGACTAAGGTAACCAGAACTTGAGAGGTCAAATCCTTGTAAGAAGAAAATATTCATTTCTGTGAGCCCCACTTTTGTCTCTGCTTTCTCCCCTCAGACACTTGCTGATTCACAGTGAAGGGGAATGAAGGCTGAGCAGAAAGAGATGACCTGGAGCTTACAGAAGTCTTGATGGCTTGGGAAGGCAGGGGTTAGAATTTGTTCATGCCAAGACAGTTAGGACTTGAGGGGCTCAATGTTATTGAAAGGAGAAAATTATAGAAAAATGAGCCCAAAATTATATGTGCGATTTTGCATTGATGCAATTGAAATATTCTTAAATTGTACATTTGTGGGGGCAAGACTCAGAAAACAAATATACAAAGCAGCTGCTAGGAGAATAGAGAGCTAAGCTGAAGTTTCAGCAGTTAAATAGAGCCTCTAGTTTTCATATTCACAATATCTGACATTTTAATAAATTGTCACATATTATAGGCAATAGGACCAAATGACTAGAATTAACAATAAAAACCTATGGATGATACAAATACTGGAGTTTTTAGACATATGCTGTCAAAATGATTGGTTCTTTTGTTCAAGAAAATAGAAAAGATTAAGAATTTTATCAAAGAATAATCTATTTTTAAAAAATGACATGGAAATACTGTACCTTAAAGATAAAATAATTGAAGCTAAAAATTCAATAGATAGGTTTAATAGTAGATCAGACACAGCAGAAAAGATAATTAGTAAACTGGATAGAGGTGAATAGAAAATTTCCAGATTGAAGTGTAGAGGAAAAAAGGATGGACAAATGCTAAAAACTAGTTTAAAAGACACGTGGGACATGATTTAAAGGTCAAACAGATGTGTGAAAACAATCTCAGAAATAGAGGTGAGAACTCATGGAGCAGAAGCAATATTTGAAGACGATATTGACTAAAAATTTTTTATACTTGTTAAAAAGGCATTAGTTCCCAAATTCAAGAAACTCTACAAACTTCAGGATAAATACAAAGAAAATCAGTCTAGGCACATCATAATAAAACGTGTTGGCAGCCAAATTCAAAAGATATCTTAAAGGCATCAAGAGAGAAAGAGATGTTGTTCAGTTGCTATGTCGTGTCTGACTCTTTGTGACCCCATGGACTGTAGCACACCAGGCTACTCTGTCCTCCACTATCTCCCAGAGTTTGCTATAATTCATGTCCATTGAGTTGGTGATGCTATCCAACCATCTTGTCCTCTGCCAACCACTTCTCCTTTTGCCTTCAATCTGTCCCAGCATCAAGGTCTTTTCCAATGAGCCAGCCCTTCACATCAGGTGGCCAAAGTATTGGAACTTCAGCTCCAGCAATAGTCCTTTCAATGAATATTCAGGGTTGATTTCATTTAGGATTGACTGCTTTGATCTTCTTGCAGTACAAGGGACTCTCAAGAATCTTCTCCAACATAATTCCATAGCATCAATTCTTTGGTGTTCAGCCTTCGTTATGGTCCAAATTTCACCTCCATACATGACCACTGGAAAGGTCATAGCTTTGACAATACAAACTTTTGTTGGCAAAGTGATGTCTCTGCTTTCAATACTCTGTCTTGGTTTGTCATAGCTTTCCTTCCAAGGAGCAATCATCTTTTAATTTGATGGCTGCAGTCGCCATCCACACTGAATACATTACCTTCAAAGAAGCAACAATGAGACTGATAGTCAATTCTTCAGCAAAAATGATAGGAATAAAGTGGCAATGAAAACTCTCTAAATTACTGAAAGATATAAATGCTAACCTACAATTTTATATCCAACAAAAAGCCTTCAAAAATTAAGATAATATTTTAGAAAACAAAAACTGCACTAAAAGGATAACTGAAGGCAAAAGGAAAGTGCTTCCAGATGGAAGCATAGTTACTCAAGAAGTACTGGAAAGGGTATATATCTGATAAATCTAATTGAAGCCTGTCAGCTTAAACAGTAGGAGTAATGCCTTGTAGGGTTTTAAATTACATAGAATTAAAATATAAGAAAAGCAGTTACAAAAGGCAAGAAGTAGGTAAATGGAGTTAAAGTGTGGAAGGTTTTGGCATTGTCCCAAAAATGGTAATGTCCTAATTTAGATATTAATAGATCTTAATAAGCCAGCATGCATATTTCAATCTCTAGGGTAACCACTAAAATAATAATAAAATAATATATAAATGAGGATTTAACGGGAGGAGATAATGAAATAATAAAATTACTTGAATTTGAAGGAAAGCAAGAAAGCATAGTAAAAATTGGACAGTAACCAAAGGGAAAAAATAAATAGTAAAAAGTAATTTTAACCTCAGTGTACTCCAGTATTCTTGCTCGGAGAATTCCATGGGGCCTGGTGGGCTATAGTCCGTAGAGTCACAAAGAGTTGTACATGCCTGAGTGACTAACACACATACACACACACATACACACACACATCAAGAATTAGACTAACAGGGAAGCCCAAGGGTAAAGGAACAAAGTATTCCAATTAAAACAAATATTGACAGACTAGATTTAAAGACAGTAGTTATGTACTGCTTATAAGAAATATACCTTAAATGTAAAGGCATTGAAAAGCTAAAATAAAGAGAATGGAAGAAGACATACCATGAGAACCCTAACCAAAAGAAATCTGGTGTAGTTTTAAAAATATCAAAGTAGACTTTAAGCCAAAAAAAATTTCCTAGACATGAACAGAAATTTTTATAGTGATAAAAGTGTTCTTTCAACAAGAATATATAACAAATCTAAATTTGTATGCACCTACTGACCTAAAAATTATTTTATTATAGCCTCAAAATATGTAAATCATAAGTGGGCATAATTAAAATGAGAAATAGATAAATATAAAATCATAGCTGTAGATTTTAAGATACTTCTACCTGTAATCAATAGAATAAGCAGACAAAAAAATGATATAAATATTTGAAAAACAAAGTGAGTAACATTGACCTAATTAATACATATAGAATACCATAGCTAATGAGTGCAGGAGACACACTTCTTTCAAGAACACACAGAACCTTTACAAAATAGGACAGATGAGTGGCCAGAAGACAAACATCAGTAAATTTCACTGAACTGAAATTATACAAAATATATTCTCTGGCCACAGTGGAATTAAGCAAGAAACCAGTGATGAAAAGCTAACTTAAATATTCCCAAATGTTTGGGAGTTAAGCAATATACTATAAAATAACCCATGAATCAAATAAAAGATTATAATGAAAGTGAAAAGTATCTCTAATTGAATGATAAAAACTGACACTCAAACTCTTAAAATGCAGCTAAAACAATGCTTGAAGAAAATTTAGAACACAGAATACATATGTTAGAAAAAGAAGAAAAGTTGAAAAAAATCAAGTTTTCATCTCAAGAAGCTCTAAAAATAACAAGATAGTAAACTCAGGAACCTTTGAAGAAGGGAAATAATAAAAAAAAATAATCGAATCAGTAAAATAGAAAGAAGATGCACAATGAAATATTTAGAAAACCCCAAATTGACTAAGATTAGTATAATTGATATGCTCAGTTGTGTCTGACTCTTTGTGACCCTGTGGAATGTAGCCTGCCAAGCTCCTCTGTCCATGGAATTTTCCAAGCAAGAATACTGGAGTGAGGTGTCATGTCCTACTCCAGGGAATCTTCCCAACCCAGGGATCAAACTCACATCTCTTGTGTCTACTGCACTGGCAGGTGGATTCTTTACCACTGGTGTCACCTGGGAAGTCCCTATGTAACTGATAACCCCCTAGAAAGGGTAAACAAGAAGAATCCTAAGGTGTATAAAACTTAAGATGTATGTATGTGAATATACTGCTAAGTCACTTCAGTCGTGTCCGACTCTGTGTGACCCCATAGACGGCAGCCCACTAGGCTCCCCCATCCCTGGGGTTCTCCAGGCAAGAACACTGGACTGGGTTGCCATTTCCTTCTCCAATGCGTGAAATTGAAAAGTGAAAGTGAAGTCGCTCAGTCGCGTCCAACTCCTAGCAACCCCATGGACTGCAGCCTACCAGGCTCTTCCATCTATGGGATTTTCCAGGCAAGAGTACTGGAGTGGGGTGCCATTGCCTTCTCCCATATATATATATATGTATATATATGTGTGTGTATGTATATATATATATATACACATACATACATATACATGTATATATGGTGTATGAAACTTAATAATGAAATTATCAGAGTAAATCTAGTGCTATATAAACACATGGTGCCCACGTTAGGTTTATTTCATAAATGAAAGTTGCTTTAGCATTTTAAAATCAATCAATGAATTGATACATTATTTAAAATTATAAAATTATTTAAATAGCTGGAGGAAAAAACATTTTATAAGATTCAATATTCAATCATAATGAAACTCTCAGCAAATGAGGACTAGAAGGGAAGTTCCTAATCTGATAATGAACATCTATGTAAAACCAATAGCCAGAGTCGGACTCAGTGGGTAGATACTGAAAGTGTTCCCTTTGAGGGATGGAATGAAACAACTGTATCTGCTATCACCACTTCTATTCAGGATTCTACTGGTAAGTTTAGCCAATGAGGTAAGGCAAGGAAAATAAATAAAATGGTTGTAATTTGCAGGCATAATTGTAAACTAGATAAACCAAAAGAATCCACAAATATTCTATAAGAATTAATATGTGATCTCAGCTGGCTTGCTGGATACAATTAAATATATAAATACTGATTTTATTTTTACACACTAGAAACAACCATAAGTTAAAAAATTAAAATGCCTTTAAAATAGCACAAGCTATTCAATACCTAGGAATAAATCTAACTAAAGATGTATAAGACATTTACACAGGAAGCCATGAAACTCTATGGGGAAATTTGGAAAAGTAGGAAGTTCTCAACTCTATTAAGTGATGTTGAGAGTTGTGTGAAATGTGGATTGAATTAACCATTGGATTTGATAATAGAGAGTATGTGGTAACCTTGGGATGAACATTTTCAATGTAATATGTTAATATCAGGGTAAAAGATTGATTCTTATATATTCAAAAGAGAATGTGAGGTGAAGATTCAGAAACAGCAGGAATGAACAAATATCAGAGCAGATTTTTTTTTTCCATAAAAGAGAATGTAGATAAACAGTATAGTGGCTTAAGGGGACATTGGGTCAAGGATGGTCTTTGCTGGGTTCTTTTGAATTTCTTTTTTGAAAAAGACAGGAGTGTGGCAGTATGTAGTAAAGAGGGCTTCAGAGCTCAGGTGATAAAGAATCTGCCTGCAATGCAGGAGACCCTGGTTGAATTCCTGGGTCAGGAAGATCTGCTGGAGAAGGGATAGGCTCAGTTCAGTCCAGTTGCTCAGTCATGTCCAACTCTTCGTGACCCCCATGGACTGGAGTAGCTTCTCTGTCCATCACCAACTCCCGGAGCTTACTCAAACTCATGTCCATTGAGTTGGTGACACCATCTAACCATTTCATCCTCTGTCGTCCCCTTCTCCTCCTGCCCTCAATCTTTCCCAGCATCAGGGTCTTTTCAAATGAGCCAGTTCTTCGCATCAGGTGGCCAAAGTATTGGAGTTTCAGCTTCAGCATCAGTCCTTCCAATGAATATTCAGGACTGATTTCCTTTAGGATTGACTGGTTGGATCTCCTTGCAGTTCAAGGGACTCTCAAGAGTCTTCTCCAACACCATAGTTCAAAAACATCAATTCTTTGGCACTCAACTTTCTTTATAGTCCAACTCTCACATCCATACATGACTCCTGGAAAAACCATAGCCTTGACTAGATGGACCTTTGTTGGCAAAGGAATGTCTCTGATTTTTAATATGCTGTCTAGGTTGGTCATAGCTTTTCTTCCAATGAACAAGCATCTTTTAATTTCCTGGCCGCAGTCACCATCTGCAGTGATTTTGGAGCCCCCCAAAATAAAGTCTGTCACTGTTTCCATTGTTTCCCCATCTATTTGCCATGAAGTTATGGGACTGGATGCCATAATCTGTTTTCTGAGTGTTGAGTTTTAAGCCGCTTTTTCACTCTCCTCTTTCACTTTCATCAGGAGGCTCTATAGTTCCTCCCTTTCTGTCATAAGGACGGTGTCATCTGCATATCTGAGGTACTGGTATTTCTCCCAGCAATCTCGATTCCATCTTGTGTTTCATCCAGCCCAGTATTTTCCATGATGTATGCTGCATAAAATTTAAATAACTAGGGTAACAATATAAAGCCTTGACATACTCCTTTCCTGATTTGGAATCAGTTTGTTATTCCATGTCCGGTGATAACTGTTGCTTTTTGACCAGCATACAGATTTCTCAGGAAGCAGGTAAGATGGTCTGGTACTCCTATCTCTTTAGGAGTCACAGTTTGTTGTGATCTACACAGTCAAAGGCTTTGGAATAGTCAACAAAGCAGAAGTGGATGTTTTTCTGGAACTCTCTTGCTTTTTTGATGAGCCAGTTGATGTTGGCAATTTGATCTCTGGTACCTCTGCCTTTTCTAAATCCAGCTTGAACATCTGGAACTTCACAGTTCATGTACTATTGAAGTCTGGCTCGGAGAATTTTGAGCATTACTTGGCTAGCAAGTGAGACGAGTGCAATTGTGTGGTAGTTTGAACATTCTTTGACATTACCTTTCTTTGGCCTCAGATCAAACAACAGGGAGGGGACAGAGCCCTGCCCATCAACAGAAAATTGAATTAAAGATTTACTGAGCATGGCCCAGAGGCTCTACAAAGACTGAGACAGAACTGTGTTTAGAGGAGGTGTGGGTCAGTAGTGGACTGCTGCAGGTGCAGGGGCTCTGAGTGCAGTAGACCGGGGTATGGCATAAGCCCTCTTGGAGGAGGTCACCATTAACTCACCATAGAGCCACCAGAACTTACACAGGACTGGGGAAACAGACTCTTGGAGGGCACAAACAGAATGTTGTGCATTGCAGGACCCAGGAGAAAGGAGCAGTGACCCCATAAGAGATTGACCCAGATTGACTGTAAATGTCCAGGGGTCTCTGGCAGAGGCATGGGTTGGAGGTGGCCTCCAGGAGGGTTTAGGGCACTGAATGTAGCAGTGTGTGCATGGGACCTTTTGAAGGAGGTTGCCATTATCTTCATTACCTCCACCATAGTTTGTCCTGAGATCAAAAAACAGGGAGGGAACACAGCCCCATCCTTCAACAGAAAACTGAATTAAAGATTTACTGAGCATGGCCTGTAAAACATCCACATTTTAGGAATCAGTGAACTAAAATGGACTGGAATGGGTGAATTTAACTCAGATGACCATTATATCTACTACTATGGGCAAGAATCCCTTAGAAGAAATGGAGTAGCCATCATAGTCAACAAAAGAGTCCAAAATGCAGTACTTGGATGCAGTCTCAAAAATGACAGAATGATCTCTGTTCATTTCCAAGGCAAACCATTCAATATCATGGTAATCCAAGTTTATGCCCTGACCAGTAATGCTGAAGAAGCTGAAGTTGAATGGTTCTACGAAGACCTACAAGACCTTTTAGAATTAACACCCAAAAAAGATGTCCTTTTCATTATAGGAGACTGGAATGCAAAAATAGGAAGTCAAGAAACACCTGGAGTAACAGGCAAATTTGGCCTTGGAGTACAGAATAAAGCAGGGCAAAGGCTAATAGAGTTTTGCCAAGAGATTTACTGGTCATAGCAAACACCCTCTTTCAACAACACAAGAGAAGACTACACATGGACATCACCAGATGGTCAGCACCAAGATCAGACCGATTCTATTCTTTGCAGCCAAAGTTGGAGAAGCTTGATATAGTCAGCAAAAAAAAAAAAGATCAGGAGCTGACTATGGCTCAAATCATGAGCTCCTTCTTGCCAAATTCAGACTTAAATTGAAGAAAGTAGGGAAAACCACTAGACCATTCAGGTATGACCTAAATCAAATCCCTTATGATTATACAGTGGAAGTGAGAAATAGATTTAAGGGACTAGATCTGATAGACAGAGTGCTTGATGAACTATGGACAAAGGTTTGTGACTTGTGCAGGAGACAGAGATCAAGACCATCCCCAAGGGGGAAAAAATGCAAAAAAGCAAAATGGCTGTCTGAGGAGGCCTTACAAATAGCTGTGAAAAGAAGAGAAGTGAAAATCAAAGGAGAAAGGGAAAGATACACACATTTGAATGCAGAGTTCCAAAGAATAGCAAGGAGAGATAAGAAAGCCTTCCTCAGTGATAAATGCAAAGAAATAGAGGAAAACAATAGAATGGGAAAGACTAGAGATCTCTTCAAGAAAATCAGAGATACCAAGGGAACATTTCATGCAAAGATGGGCTCAATAAAGGACGGAAATTGTAGGGACCTAACAGAAGCAGAAGATATTAAGAAGAGGTGGCAAGAATACACAGAAGAACTGTACAAAAAAGATCTTCACAACCCAGATAATCACGATGATGTGATCACTCACCTAGAGCCAGACATCCTGGAATGTGGAGTCAAGTGGGCCTTAGGAAGCATCACTATGAACAAAGTTAGTAGAGGTGATAGAATTCCAGTTGAGCTCTTTCAAATCCTAAAAGATGATGCTGTGATAGTGCTGCACTCAATATGCCAGCAAACTTGGAAAATGCAACAGTGGCCACAGGACTTAAGACAGTTTTCATTCCAATGCCCAAAGAATGCTCAAACTACTGCACAATTGCACTCATCTCACACGCTAGTAAAGTAATGCTCAAAAGTCCCCAAGTCAGGCTTCAACATTACATGAACCATGAACTTCCTGATGTTCAAGCTGATTTTAGAAAAGGCAGAGGAACCAGAGATCAAATTGCAAACATCCTTTGGATCATCAAAAAAGCAAGAGAGTTCCAGAAAAACATCTATTTCTGCTTTATTGACTATGCCAAAACCTTTGATTGTGTGGATTACAATAAACTGTGGAAAATTCTGAAAGAGATGGAAATACCAGACACCTGACCTGCCTCTTGAGAAATCTGTTTGCAGGTCAGAAAGCAACCGTTAGAACTGGACATGGAACAACAGACTGGTTCCACATAGGAAAAGGAGTATGTCAAGGCTGTATATTGTCACCCTGCTTATTTGACTTTTATGCAGAGTACATCATGTGAAGAAGGCTGAGCGCCAAAGAATTGATGCTTTTGAACTGTGGTGTTGGAGAAGACTCTTGAGAGTCCCTTGGACTGCAAGGAGATCCAACCAGTCCATTCTGAAGGAGATCAGCCCTGGGATTTCTTTGGAAGGAATGATGCTAAAGCTGAAACTCCAGTACTTTGGCCACCTCATGCGAAGAGTTGAGTCATTGGAAAAGACTCTGATGCTGGGAGGGATTGGGGGCAGGAGGAGAAGGGTACGACAGAGGATGAGATGGTTGGATGGCATCACTGACTCGATGGACATGAGTCTCAGTGAACTCCGGGAGTTGGTGATGGACAGGGAGACCTGGTGTGCTGCGATTCATGGGGTTGCAAAGAGTCGGACATGACTGAGCGACTGATCTGATCTGATCTGATCTGACATCATGCAAAATGCCAGGCTGGATGAAGCTGGAATCAAGCTGGAATCAAGATTGCCATGAGAAGTATCAGTAACCTCAGATTTGCCGATGACACCACCCTTATGACAGAAAGCAAAGAACTAAAGGGCCTCTTAATGAAAGTGAAAGAGAAGAGTGAAAATGTTGGCTTTAAGCTCAACATTCAGAAAACTAAGATCATGGTCTTAGTGATCTGGTCCTTCATGGCAAAAAGTGGGGAAACAGTGGAAACAGTGGCAGACTTTATTTTCTGAGGCTCCAGAATCACTGCAGATGGTGACTGCAGCCTGGAAATTAAAAGACACTTACTCCTTGAAAGAAAAGTTATGACCAAACTAGAAAACATATTAAAAGGTAGAGACATTCCTTTGCCAACAAAGGTCCATCTAGTCAAAGCTGTGGTTTTTCCAGTAGTCATGTATGGATGTGAGAGTTGGACTACAAAGAAAGCTGAGGGCTGAAAAATTGATGCTTTTGAACTGTGGTGTTGAAGAAGACTCTGAAGAGTCCCTTTGATAGCAAGGAGTTCCAACAAGTCCATCCTAAGGGAAATCAGTCCTGAATATTCATTGGAAGGACTGATGCTGAAGCTGAAACTCCAATACTTTGGACCTGATGTGAAGAACTGATTCATTGGGAAAAAACCGGATGCTGGGAAAGATTGAGGGCAGGAGGAGAAGGGGTTGACAGAGGATAAGATGGGTGGATGGCATCACTGACTCAATGGACATGAGTTTGAGTAAGCTCCAGGAGTTGGTGATAGACAAGGAGGCCTGGCTTGCTGCAGTCCATGGGGTTGCGAAGAGTTGGACGTGACTGAGTGACTAAACTGAATTGACTGAACTGCCCGCCCATCAGAACAGTACCCAGTTTCCCCATCAGTCAGTTTCTCCCATCAGAAAGCTTCCACAAGCTTCTTATCCTTCTCCATCAGAGAGCAGACAGACTGAAAACCACAATCACAGAAAACTAACCAATCTGATCACATGGACCACAGCCTTGTCTAACTCAATGAAACTATGAACCATGCCATGTAGGGCCACCAAAGACAGACGGGTCATGGTGGAGAGTTCTGACAAAATGTGGTCCACTGGAAAAGGGAATGGCAAACCACTTCAGTATTCTTGCCTTGAGAACCCCATGAGCAGCATGAAAAGGCAGAAAGAAACAACACTGAAAGATGAACTCCCCAGTTTGGTAGGTACCCAATATGCTCCTGGAGATCAGTGGAGATCTAACTCAAGAAAGAGTGAAGAGACGGAGCCAAAACAAAAACAACACCCAGTTGCAGACGTGACTGGTAATGGAAGTAAAGTCTGATGCTGTAAAGAGCAATATCGCATAGGAACCTGGAATGTTCGGTCTATGAATCAAGGCAATTGAAATTGGTCAAACAGGAGATGGCAAGAGTGAACATCAACATTCTAGGAATCAGCGAACTAAAATGGACTGGAATGGGTGAATTTAACTCAGATGATCATTATATCTACTACTGTGGGCAGGAATCCCTTAGAAGAAATAGAGTAGCCATCATGGTCAACAAAAGAGTCTGAAATGCAGTACTTGGGTGTAATGTCAAAAACAACAGAATGATCTCTGTTCGTTTCCAAGGCAAACCATTCAGTATCACAGTAATCCAGGTCTATGCCCTGAGCAGTAATGCTGAAGAAGCTGAAGTTGAATGGTTTTATGAAGACCTATAAGACCTTCTAGAATTAACACCCCAAAAATGGGATAGGCTACTCACTCCAATATTCTTGGGCTTCCCTTGTGGCTCACCAGGTAAAGAATCCTCCTGGAATGTGGGAGACCTGGGTTCGATCCCTGGTTGGGATAATCCCCTGGAGAAAGGAAAGGCTACCCAGTCCAGTGTTCTGGCCTGGAGAATTCCATGGACTGTATAGTCCATGGGTTCTCAAAGAGTCAGACACGAATGACAGACTTTCACTTCACTTCACTTATCTTCCTTTAAAAAAAAAAAAAAAAAAAAAAGACAGGGGTGGCAGCATGTAGTAGAGAGATTTGTAGATTAGATTTATGGTTTCTTCCCCAGGGTTCTGGGCTCTCTGTCACCTAGAAATGCAGGTAGGCATCTAGTTCCATGTCTCCAAACATCTCATGATGTTGAAAATGTTCCCTGAACACTAAAGGAGAAATTCACTATTGTGCCCCAAGTACATGGAGTTAGTTCTCAGGGTTCAACCTGAGCTCTGGTTCAACCTCAGTTTGGTGTTAAATAATTAAGTCTCTAGCCCTGCTTAAGGTCCTTCACTGTCTCCTATTTATCCTGGGGATAAAATGAAAACAATCAAGAATGGCTTACAAGGCTCTGACTCTTTAGACCCCACTTCACAGTTTCTAGTCCACTCATATCATTATGTGCTCTCCCCACTGACCTGCCTCAGGGGACCAGTTGTCCTATTTTCTCAAGACTGAGGGACTTCACAGAATGTAAGACTTTTGGTTTTAAAAATTTTGAAAGTTTCAGGTAAACCAAATGATTTGCTTGCACCACCTTCTGTGTTCACTCATGCCCAAATTCCTGAAAATCACTGATTATTTCCTGAATGTATTTTACTTTTTCTTGGCATTACACAACTGTAATTCTGTTGGCATATCAGCCCCTGTCTTTTTCTTGGCTAAATCCTCTTTTCCTATTCATTTATTGAGTTATAACTAACCATACATGTTCATATTAGTTTCAGGTGTACAACATAGTAATTTGGTATTTTTATATATTATGACGTTCATCACCATATAAAATTGTTACAATGTTATTGTCTATTTTGTATGTGTACATTATTGTATAGCTGGAAATTTGTACCTCCTAGTTCCTTTCATCTGTTTCATGTTTGCCTCCCCCTCCTACCCTGGCAACGACAAATCTGTTGTCTGAATCTATGAGTCTGTTTCTGTTTTGCTTTCTTTTTCAGATTCCACATATACATGAAGTCATGTGATATTTTTCTCATCTGACTTATTTCGCTTAGGACCATCCATGTTACTGCAAATGGCAAGGTTTTATAAATGACCAATTAGTATTCTGTTGTGTATATATATGTGTGTGTGTGTGTATACACCATATCTTCTTTATCCATTCACCTATTGGTGGACACATAGGTTGCTTCCATATATTGGTTCACTGCACTGTTTTGATTACTATAACTGTGTAGTGTGGACTTCCCTATAGCTCAGATGGTAAAGAATCTGCCTGTAATGCAGAAGACCTGGGTTTGATCCCTGTGTCAGGAAGATCCCCTGGAGAAGGAAATGGAAATCCATTCTAGTACTCTTGCCTGGAGAATCCCATGGACAGAGGAGCCAGGCAGGCTACCGTCCATGAGGTCACAAAGAGTTGGACATGACTAAGTAACAAACACACAACTTTGTAGTGTAATTTTAAGTCTGGGAGCATATCTTCAGCTTTGTTCTTTTTCAAGATTGCTTTGGCTAGTCAGGATCTTTGGTGGTTCCATACAAATTTTAGAATTCTTTTTTTGTAGTTCTGTGAAAAATGCCATTGATATTTTGATAAGTTTTTTTTTTTTTTGATTCTGTAAATTGCTTTGGGTAGAATGGACATTTTAACAATATGGATTATTCTAATCCACGAACATAGTGTATCCTTTCATTTATTTGTGTCATCTTCTGTTACTTTCCTCAGTATCCTACAGTTTTCAGAGTACATGTTTAAATTTATACTGAGGTATTTTATTATTTTTGATGCAATTGTAAACAAGACTGTTTTCTTAATTTCTCTTTCTGATAGTTCATTTTTTGGTGAAATTTTTGGGGACTGCAAGGAAATCCAACCAGTCCATCCTAAAGGAGATAAGTCCTGGGTGTTCTTTGGAAGGACTGATGCTAAAGCTGAAACTCCAATACTTGGGCCACCTCATGCAAAGAGTTGACTCATTGGAAAAGACTCTGATGATGGGAGGGATTGGGGGCAGGAAGAGAAGGGGACGACAGAGGATGAGATGGGTGGATGGCATCACTGACTCGATGACATGAGTTTGAGTGAACTCCAGGAGTTGGTGATGGACAGGGAGGCCTGGTGTGCTGCAGTTCATGGGGTTGCAAAGAGTCAGACATGATTGAGTGACTGAACTGAACTGAACTGAACTTGGGGTTTTCAATATAGTATCACAAATCCTGCAAATGATGACAGTTTTACTTCTTCCTTTCCAATTTGGATGCCTTTTATTTCTTTTTCATACCCTAATTGCCATGGCTAGGACTTCCAATATTATGTTTAATAAAAGTGGTGAGAGTGGACATCCTTGTTTTTCTTTTTTTCCTTAATCTTAAAGGAAAAGTTTTCAGCATTGGCTGTTATATTTGTTGTAGGTTTGTCATATATGATGTTCATTATGTTGCGATATGTTCCTTCTATACTTGCTTTGTTGGGAGATTTTATCATAAATGGATGTTGAAATTTGTCATATACCTTTTCTGCATGTATTGAGATGATTGTATGATTGTTATTCTTTGTTAATGTGGTGTGTCATATTGATTTATTTATGGGTGTAAAAATGTTTTTGCATCCCTTGAATAAATTCCACTTGATCATGATGTATGATCCTTTTAATGTATTATTGAATTTGAATTTGGTTGGCTAATATTTTGAAATTTTGCATCTGTATTCATCAAGGACATTGGCCTATAATTTGTGTGTGTGTACACATGGCGTCTTTGTCTAGTTTTGTTAACTAGACAAAGGGTAGTGCTGGGTATGTAAAATGAGTTTTAAGTATTTCTTCCTCTTCAATTTTTTGGAATAATTTGAGAAGGATAGGCATTAATTCTTCTTTAAATGCTTGGTAGAATTCACCCATGAAGCCATCTGCAGGGGAGTTTTTTGATTACCAATTCAGTTTTTTGACTAATAGTTGGTTTATTCAGATTTCCATGTCTTCATGATTCAGTTTTGAAAGATTGTATATTTCTAGGATTTTATCCATTTCATCTAGGTTGTCTAATTTCTTGGCATATAGTTGTATTTTCTCATGATCCTTTGTATTTTTGTGGTGGTGTTTGTGTTTTCTCCTCTTTCATTTGTGATTTTATTTATTTGAGTCCTCTCTCTTTTTCTTCCTTTTTTCTTTCCTCTTCCTTTTTCTTCCTTCTCCTTTCTTCCTTCCATAGCTAAAGATTAGTCAATTTTGTTTATATTTTTAAAGAACCAACTCTTAGTTTCATTGACTTTTTCTTTTTTTTTTTTTTTTTTTTTAGTCTCTCATTTATTCCCACTCTGATCTTTATTATTCCTTTCCTTCTACTAACTTTGGGCTTTGGTTCTTTTTTCCTAGTTCTTTTAAATGTACATTTAGATTCAATACCTGAGATTTTTTTTTTTCCTTTAAACGAGACTGTCTCCATGAACTTCTCTTTTATTTATTTATTTCTGACTATGTTGAGTCTTCGTTGCTGTATGGGATTTTCTGTAGTTGTAGTGTGCAGGCTTCTCACTGTGATGGCGTCTCTTGTTGCAGAGGACAGACTCTTGGGTGTGTGGGCTTCAGTAGTTGGGGCTTGTGGGCTCAGTAGTTGTGGCTCCTGGGTTCTAGAGCTCAGGCTCAATAGTTGTGGCACACAGGCTTAGCTGCTCTGTGGCATGTGGGATCTTCCCAGATCAGGAATTAAGCCTGTGTCTCCTGAATTGGAACACAGATTCTTTACCACTGAGCCTCCAGGGAAGCCTGAACTTTCCTTTTAGACCTGCTTTTGCTGCATCCCATAGATTTTGGAAAGTTGTGTTTAATTTTCATTTGTCTCTAGATAGTTTTTGATTTCTTTGTTGACCCATTTTTTTAAATTTAAACTTATATTTATTTATTTTAATTGGTGGCTAATTGCTTTACAATATTGTATTGGTTTTGCCATACATCAACATGAATCCGCCAAGGGTGTACACGTGTTCCCCATCCTGAACCCCCCCGCCACCTCCCTCCGCGTACTATCCCTCTGGGTCATCCCAGTGACCGTTTAGCAGTATGTTTTTAGTCATGCGTGACAACTTCCTGTAGTTGACTTTTAGTTTCGTACCATTGTGGTATGGAAGAGATGCTTGAAAATATTTCAATCTTCTTAAATTTATGGAGACTTTTGTTTTGTGGCCTAAAAGGTAACCTATCCTAGAGAACGTTCCTTGTGCTTTTGAGAAGAATGTGTATTCTGCAGTTTTTGAATGCAATGATCTTCTTATATCTATTAAATTCATCTGATCTAATGTGTTATTTAAGGCCTGTGTTTCCTTCTTGTCTTTCGTCTGGATAATCTACCCATTAATGTAAGTGGAGTATTAAAGTCACCTACTATTATTGTATTATTGTTAATTTCTCCCTTTATTTCTGATAATTTACTTTTTACACTTACATTGTCTTATGTTGAGTGCATATTTCTCTGCCTTTTTATTTTGTTTGATCTTCTTTTTTTGTTTCTATGAATTAAACAAAAAAGCCACCTCTCCTGTTCTTGAAGGACTGGCCTTGTGTGGAGCTGTTCCTTGTATAGACTACTTGTAACTGGTGGCTTTGACAGTGCAGCTGGGGCTGGTAGGTCTGTGGTAGGGGTAAGTACCCTAGGGGTACTGTGCCTGAGGCCACTTTGGCAGAAGGCTGGAACTGGAGTGGGAATGGGTCAGGGGGAGTCTGGGAGGGACTCAGTGGTGCTCACTGGTGCCTCAAACCCTGGGGAAGGCTCCTTATTCATTTGGCAGGAGCTCTAAGGTTAGTAGATGGATTTATTTCCCCTATATTATAGGTGCCCTTTAAGCTGCTGTTTTCTCACTGTGTCCCATTATGGGCAAATCTGAGTTCAGTTCTTCAGCAATATCCTTTCTTACTGTAGGTCACAGAGTCAGGAGTGGGTTTCCTGTGGATACCATGTCTCTGTCTTTCCTACCCACATCTATGTGGTCCTTTTACATGCTGTAGCTATTTGTCAGCCCTCAGGTTTTCTTCTGGAGGATTTCTCTCTATATATGTGTATATTCAGTGTGCCCTTTGAAGAAGGTGAGCTCAGGGTTTTCCTATACTACCATCTCGGATCCTTTCTTTGTTTTGTAAAACTCAGGTCAAAGCCCCCTCTTTCCAAGAAATGCTTCCCTGTCCTCCCTTTTCCCCTATTCTAGATTGGGCTTGCACTTACCATAATACTTATCAACTGAATTGATAACATTTTTATCTCTCTTGGATTGCAAGCTCCTTGAATATAGGAGCTATGACTTTTAACTCATTTTAGTATCCTTAATACTTAGCATAATACCTAGCTTGTGATGATTAACAAAGGCTTATTGAATAAAAGAATGTATAAACAGGTATTATGATGGGCGGAGGAACCAAAGAAGGTTACAGCTAGAAGGAATCATGGAGTGGTTGTCCCCAAGCACTGTGCAGTCCTACAGTTCTTCTTGGATGAGCTGCCAGAATTGAATGCATCTGTGAAATGTATGTATTTACCACATACAGTATTGTGAGGATAAAATGAATGAATAAGTATGGAAATCTTAGGAGAGTTTTTGGTACATTGTAAGTGTTCTAGCTATCTGTTGAGTAATAAACCATCTCAGAGCATAGTCATGAAATTATTTGATATTATCTCTCTGCTTCTGGGGATTGGCTAGGCTGGGCAAATCTGTCTGTGTCTCTCTAATGTGATTGCAGTCAGGTAGCTGCTGCAGCTGGGGTCCTCTTGAAGCGTTCTTCACTCACATGTCTGGAACCTGGGCTGGAAAGACTCACGTGCCTGATGGTTGAAATAGCTGGACTTATGGGGCATCTTTCTGTATGTATATGTTGTCTTTCCACATGGTCCGTCCAGTGTGGCAGCCTCTGGGTGGTTTTCACATATATATATTCTTCATATGTAGCACCTAAAAACTCCAAGAGCAGATTTCCAAGAGAATCCATGGGAAGCTACATGGCCTTTTATGGCCTAGCCCATGCATTTTCAACGGAGGTGATATTGCTTTCTGCGGGTTGAAAATCGATTTGTGGAAAGGTGTCAAAAATACCATTTTTTTTAAAATGTAAAAAACACAAATATACATACAGTACAAGAAATATATTTGTGGAATTAAAATATTAGGTTGGCCAAACAGTTCATTTAGGTTTTTCTGTAAGATTTTTCGGAAAAACTCGAAAGAATCTTTTGGCCAACCCAATGTTATGGAGATGAAAATGCAATGAGAAAAATAATGTCTAAAAATGTTTTCTAGGGAGGGAAGAAATAGTGAATAAAAAAAGGTTGAGAAGCTGTGTATTGGCCTTAAAAGTTCCATAGTGTCATTTTGGCTATATTCTGTTGATATATGCAGTCAGAAGCCTGCCAAATTCAAAGGGAAAGACAGAGATCTCCATCTCCTAAGGGGAAGAATATCAAAGAATTTGCTGCCATATTTAAATCAGCCAGAGTAAACATTCTATAGATTCTTGAAATTATGGAGCTCTGTCAGAAGCAAAGTTATACAAAGTGCAGAACATGAAAAGCAGGGAGGAGAGGGAATCTGTTAAAAGACAAAGTGAACTTGAACCTGTGACAAAGCAAGAGGTCTTGTTCCTAGGCTCACATTAGAATGCTCACCTTCATGTACAGAAGAAGGAGGGGTCAAGGCAGCTGAGTCTTCAGGACTAGCCCCGTCATCCAGAAGGGGCCCACATGAAAGGGTACAGTAACTCTCAATGCTTTTACAGATACTGGAAGGTGCTGTGACATTGTAGTTGTGACTGTGTTATCATTATTGCTGACCCCAGTATCCCTGTCTTAAGCATTATTTGGAAGGACAGTCTTATTTTACAAATTAGAAGAATGACCTGGAGAATGAAAGCAGCTTGACTGTTGACACACACAGAGATGAATCCTGCTTTGCTAGGTTCCCATGAATTCCCATGCCTCAGAGAATAATTTGAGAAATCATTAGTAACTGATGGACTACAGTTCTTACTGTGCAAAGAGCCAAGGCCTAGAGAGACTCCAGTGGACCAAGGCTGCCTACTCTTAGGGGAGAGAGCCTTGGGCTTTGTTCACTGGCTGTGGGTATGCTTCCATATCTCAGTGAGGGCGGGCTGTTCCAGATCGCCCATCTCATGGGTACCGTATTTTCTTCTCTTGATACCTTGGCATACTTGTTTATCTTTTTTCTCAGCCCGTACAAAACTCAGGTCTTTTCACTGTTTTTTTTTTTTTTTGATGCTAGACATTTAATTTATAATAATTAATACAATACTAATTACATTAGTATATTTTCATAGTAAGTTTTTGGTAGACAAAATATTTGTTTACAATCAGTTTTGAAAAATGGATTTATTAAGCAAAGAATTCCATGTCAAAACACTTGTTTACTAGTAATACTGCTATTACTCCACTGTTTAACTGTCTTCCATTGGTGTTTCTGAGAAGCTGGTTATTTGATTGATTGTTTTTCTTTGTTGTAGTTGTCTTTTTTCCTGCTTGTAAAAAATATTGGATTGGTATTTTGTGGGCTTATAATAATCTGTCTAAATGTGTATTTAAAAAAATTTATTGATCTTAAAAGTTATTGTGCTTCCTGAGTGAAGATACTATACTGTATTCCAGAACTATGTATATTCTTGTAAATAGGCTTCTTTTCCCTTTATTCCACACTAAAGTCATGAAGAATAATCTCAGCATGCCTTTTGCCCCTGTGCATTGTAGGAAGCTGTTTATCCCTAATATTTCAGATTAAATTCCTCAGATACTCAGGACATGGCTTTTTCTCACTACTTCATATCCTTCTTCTGGAACTCATGTTGTTGTGCTCAGTCATATCTAACTCCCTGTGGCCCCATGGACTGTAGTTCACCAGATCCCCCCGTCCATGGAATTTTCCAGGCAAGAATACTGGCTGCTGCTGCTAAGTCGCTTCAGTCGTGTCCTACTCTGTGCGACCCCATAGACGGCAGCCCACCACGCTCCCCCATCCCTGGGATTCTCCAGGTAAGAACACTGGTGTGGGTTGCCATTTCCTTCTCCAATGCATGAAAGTGAAAAGTGAAAGTGAAGTCGCTCAGTCGTGTCCGACCCTCAGCGACCCCATGGACTGCAGGATGCTATTTCTCACTCCAAGGGATCTTCCCAATCCAAGGATTGAACCTATGTTTCTTGCGTCTCCTGCATTGGCAGGCAGAATCCTCACTGCTTATGCCACCTGGGAAGCCCCTCTGGAAGTCATCGCAAAACTGAAAAAATCTTCAACTTCCCTGATATTCCCTTTAACTTTCTATTATAACTGAAACCTGTTTCCTCTGAGCACCTCATTTTTCCCTGGAGTCTTCATAAGTGGAGGCTGTTTCCTCTCACACACCCCTAGTATCCACGGCTGGAGGTGTCAGTGTATGTTCTTCTTGCTTTTCACTGATGATTAGCAATCATTTTTCCATTCTTCCTGAATTGCACATCATCAGAGTATAACCACTCTCTAATTTTTTCATTTTTACTTCAAAAGTAACATGTGTTACTTTGGGGGTCCATTTTTGGACCTTTTCTTACTTTTTCAATAAGTAAGGTGGAGTGTGGATTGAAGGCATGGAGACAGAAGGTTGGGATGGCAAGGAAAGGGATGTTCTTATATATCAACTCAGGCTTGGTCCAACCTCAGTAAATTTTGGGAATGATGGTAGAAATGACCTGTCCTGGCCTGCCTTTCTTTGGATCATGTATCACATAGCCCAGTAAGCCTCAAGAAAATGGACAATGGTCTGCCATTCAGGGACTCATCAGCAGAAATGGCAGTATACCTCTCAGATGCCGAGGACGAAAGCATCACAGAGCATCTTGAGATTACCAAATTCATATTTTTTACCTAAATAATTCCATTTCTTGAAATGTCTTCTAAGAAAGGAATGAGAGAGGTGGATAAAGATAATTTTGCCATGTAATTCATCCCAGTGTTGGAAGCAATCTAACCTTTCCATGATTGAGAGTTTGTTACATAATTGTGGTATAAATATAAGAGGAAATATTAAGCAGGGTTGGAATCTATCTTATTTATGTGCACAGTG
Source organism: Bos indicus (assembly GCF_029378745.1). Classification (NCBI taxonomy): domain Eukaryota; kingdom Metazoa; phylum Chordata; class Mammalia; order Artiodactyla; family Bovidae; genus Bos; species Bos indicus. Next base: position 54,429,432 of record NC_091775.1, on the reverse strand, counting down.
ACCACCACTAAGTGTGGCATATAATAACCCTACAATAAAAATGTTTTTGGTAAGAATCTCATTGAGATCTAATTCATATACCATACAAATGACCCATTTAAAGAATATAAGTCTTTTTTTTTAGCATATTCATGGCTATAGGCAGTAATCAATTTTAGAACATTTTCATCACCCCAAATTGAAACCCTGTATCCATTAAGAGTTACTCTTCATTTCCCTTTTACTGCCAAGTTCTTTGCAGCTAATCCTGCTTTCTATATCTATAGATTTGCTGATTCTGGACAGTTAATATAAGGGGGATGATTCAATATGTGATCCTTTGTGATTGGCTTGTTTCAGTTTTCATAATCCTTTCAAGGTTCATCTGTGTGGTACCATAAATCAATATTTCATTCATTTTTATTGCCAAATAATATTACATTTTTCTACTTTTTGGCTAACATGAATAATGCTACTATGAACATTCATGCACAAATTTTTGTGCAAACGTGCTTTTATTTTGCTTGGAATATATATTTAGGAGTAGAATTCCTAGGTCATATGGTAACTCTGCTTAAACTTTGGCAACCACCATACTGTTTTCCAAAGAGGCTAGACATTTTACATTCCTACCAGTAATGTATGAGTATTCTAATTTCTCCACATGCTTGCCATACAATAATTATTTTTGAATAAAACAATAATATAGATAATTGATGTAAGATTATAAAATTGTAAAACATACTGTAATTGTATTTTTTTTCTTTTACAAATTTTCGTGGTAAACAAAACTTGTAGGAAACAGAATAGGTTATGGACTTCCCTGGTAGTCCAGCGATGAAGAATCCACCTGCCAATGCAGGGGACACAGGTCTGATCCCTGGTCTGGGAAATTCCACATTCTGCAGGGTAACTAATCCATGTGCCACAGTTACTGAGCCCGTGTGATACAGCTATTGAAGCCTGGGTACCCAGAGCCTGTGCTCCACAGCAAAAGAAACCACCACAATGAAAAGCTCACACACTGCAACTAGAGAAAGCCTGTGCATAGCAGTGAAGACCCAACACAGTCAACGATAAATAAAATAAAGTTTACAAATAAATTAGAAGTTCATTTTTATCAAAGAAATATAAAAGGTTATTTCTGATTTGATAAGATTCAGTTCAGTTCAGTTCAGTTGCTCAGTCGTGTCCGACTGTTTGCGACCCCATGAATCGCAGCACGCCAGGCCTCCCTGTCCATCACCAACTCCCAGAGTTCACTCAGACTCATGTCCATCGAGTCAATGATGCCATCCAGCCATCTCATCCTCTGTCATCCCCTTCTCCTCCTTCCCCCAATCCTTCCCAGCATCAGAGTCTTTTTTAATGAGTCAGCTCTTCACATGAGGTGGCCAAAGTACTGGAGTTTCAGCTTAGGAATAATCAAAAGTTCATTATAACAATCACATATTCTAACTTGCTGCCATGAAGAAACATTGCTTTTAAAAGAAGAAAAAAAAATTTTTTTAATGTTGTTGGTCAGTAGGAAGTTGTATCAGAGATGAGAAGCTCTCTCAAGAGAGAAGTTTTTATAGGCAGTAGAGTTTGAGTAGAGGTGTTGCTTCCATTGAGCAGCATTCATTTGTCTTGTTTTTGGCTGAATGTGAGGACTCAGTGGGGTTCAGCGTTCTTGTTGTTGTTCAGTCACTAAATGCTTTGCCCTCCTGATGTGGAGAGCTGACTCATTGGAAAAGACCCTGATGCTAGGAAGGATTGAAGGTAGGAGGAGAAGGCGACAACAGAGGATGAGATGGGTGGATGGCATCACCGACTCAATGGACATGAGTTTGAGTAAGCTCTGGTAGTTGGTGATGGACAAGGAAGCCTGGCGTGCTGCAGTCCATGAGGTTCCAAAGTGTCAGACATGATTGAGTGACTGAACTGAAGTCATGTTTGACTCTGTGACTCAATGAACTGCAGCACATCAGGCTTCCCTGTCCTTCACAATCTCCCAGAGTTTGTTTAAACTCATGTCAATTGAGTCAGTGATGCCATCCAACCATCTCATCCTTTGTCAACCCCTTCTCCCCTTTTCCTGTCTTTCCCAGCATCAAGGTCTTTTCCAATGAGTTGGCTCTTTGTATCAAGTGGCCAAAGTATTGGAACTTTAGCTTCAGCATCAGTCCTTCCAATAAATATTCAGGACTGATTTCCTTAAGGATTGACTGATTTTATCTCCTTGCTGTCCAAGGTCTTCTCCAGCACCACAATTTGAAAGCATCAATTCTTCAGCACTCAGCCTTCTTTATGGTTCGATTCTCACATCCGTACACAACTACTGGAAAAACCATAGCTTTAAGTATATGGACCTTTGTTGAAAACAATAGAAACCAACTCCAATAAAGCAGAAAAGGAGTGTATTTGAAGGCTGTTGACTGGTTTGCAGAAGGCTGGAGATCCAAGCTAAGGAAAATGAGCAGAAGCCAAGGAGGAAAGGAGTCAGTCCACCCCAGAGGAGGAATCAGTGGGCCACCAGGATCTTTATGTCTGGACAACATTGCTGGGACACTAAGTAACTCCCTGTGCAGACTCATGCTGCCATGTCAGAGGACCTGTGAATCTAATGTTGCTTTGCTTCTTTCTTTCTTTAACCTTGACAGCATTCAGTTTGATGAAGCTTAGGTCACATACCCATGCCACAACTGCTAGGAAGCCAGGAGAAGACTGTCTCCCCATGACCTATAGACGAAAGGAAGCATTGTTCCATAGTGTTAGGTCCCCTAACACAATGTCTTGTGCAATTTCTCTCAACAGAAGGGCACTTGGGCACTCAGCAGGCAGGATCACATTGATTTTTAGTCCAGATTGCAATGTCATAATCACAAGCATTTGACAAGAAAGGACACTGTTGTTTCTTGTATGGGGGAGAAAGACCAGACTGACAAATCACTCGTGGCAGGAAATACTACAGACAAAAATACCTCTTAGTGTTGTATTAATCAGGGTGACTAATGCTTGCTGCTGTTACATACAACTCCAAAGTCATGGTGCTGTAACACAAGATTTTATTTCTTGCTTAAATCTAGAGTCCAAATAGGTAATTTCTTGGCAGCTTTCTTTCATCTTATGGTTCTACCCAATCCAAGGCAATCCCTTCTAGGACTTTCCTGGAACCCCTGCATGTGCAGACAATGAAAAAGTGGATAGAGCATCACTCAGGAGGTTTCAGGGCTCAAGTCAGGAAGTGGGGACCTCACCTCCTCCTACATTCCATTGGCTAGATGTCAGTCACATGGCCTCATTTAATTACAAGGAAGGCTGGGGAAATGCCATCCAGCTGTGTGGCTAAGACAGCAAGGAAATGGGCTTGTTAAGTATGTAACCAGCCTCTGCCAGAAGTCCTTTATTTATAAAGGAAATCAAAATTAGCTTTTGGCAAAATCTACTGCAGTGATTCTTACTATGCTTTGGGTCAGTAGCCTCTTTGAGAGTGTGATAAACTCCCCACCCTAAAAAAATATACTGTGAGAACATTTTGTAGACAGCCTCAGGAATTAAGGCTACTCCTGCAATTTGGGGAACCCCAGGTTAAGAGCCCTTGGTGTATGTGGTAAGCAGAGAACAAGTTGACATTTCTTGAGTACCTACTATGTACAGAGTACATTTCTGGGCACTATGGAGTCAGATCGCTGAACTAGATGAAGTCTCTGATCTAGAGGGGCTCTCATTTCTAGGATGAAATCAGAGAAATGTCACCTAGACCCAAAATGCTAACTGCTGTACAGAAGCCTCAAGCATCAGCATACATAGCTATAGGCCAATAAAGAAGTAAATCTTTAAGGTTGGGTTGCAAAGTAGAAATGAGACCAGCCATCCATTCATTCATCTATTCATTTATTTACTGAGTTCCTACTCTACTCTGGGTACTAGTTTAAGTGACTAGGATGAAGCAGTGAACAGAAGGAGCAAGAATCTGTTCTCAGGGAAGCTTACATTCTAGTTGGGAAGATGGAAGCAGGAGGGAGACACTAGCTAAAAAAAAAGTTTAACTCACTCAGTAACTATAGACCCTTGATGAACTCATAAACATCTTTGATTCTAAGGAGGATTCACAGGCAACACTGCCTGCTTAGAGGCTGGTATGGTTGACCTAAACATCATGGCCACCTTGGCTCCCATCCTTGGAGAGGACCTGGCAGAGCTGGACCAGCTGTAAGCAAGGCGTGCCTACAGATCAAATGGCTGGAGTCATCTGAGCCTTTTCCCTGGTGAGCAAAGCTGTCCAAGTGAGAAACTACACAGAGGATGTTACAGATGTGACATTACCAAAAATGAGATGTGAAGCTGAAAGGAATTTTCTAAACTATCATTAATAAAAAAAACAAAGTTTATCCCAGATAAAGGGCTGTTGCTGCTCCTGCTGCTAAGTCGCTTCAGTTGTGTCCGACGCTATGCGACCCCATAGACAGCAGCCCACCAGGCTCCCCCATCCCTGGGATTCTCCAGGCAAGAACACTGGAGTGGGTTGCCATTTCCTTCTCCAATGCATGAAAGTGAAAAGTGAAAGTAAAGTCGCTCAGTCGTGTCCGACTCTTAGAGACCCCATGGAGTGCAGCCTTCCAGGCTCCTCCGTCCATGGGATTTTCCAGGCAAGAGTACTGGAGTGGGTTACCATTGCCTTCTCCAATAAAGGGCTGTAAGTTTCTTATAAAACTAGGCATGTGTCAACTCTTTGACCCAGAAACTCTACTCTTAGGTATCCACTCAACTAAAATGAAAACATGTGTCCACAGAAACACTTAACACAGAATGTTTATGGCAGCTTTTATTCATAATAGCCACAGATTGGAAGCAGCCCAGGTGTCCGTCAATAAGAGAATGAATAAACAAATCGTGGTGTATTTATAGAACGGAATGCTTCTCAGTTCTAAGAGGAAACACACCCCTGATGCCGACAACAATATGAATAAATCTCATATAAACATTATGCTGAGTGAAAAAAAGCCAGATGCAGAGAACATACTGTATGCTTTGCTGTTTATTGAGCTCTGACTGGTAAAGCTCTTGTCTGTGGTAGAATTAAAGTTCAAAGAGTTGTTTCTCATGGAAAATTGAGGGCAGGGATTGATGAGAAGGAATACGAGCGGACTCTCTGAGTGATGGTAATCTTCTATATCTTGTTGGGGGTTTGGGTTTCACAGGTGCATGCCAGTGTCAAAACTCAGAATGGTACACTTAAGATTTGTATATTGCATTTTATGTACATTTTACCTCAAAGGAAAAGAAAAACCCTTAATTCAAGTTAATATGCATACTGAAGTGTTGTGAGTGATGTGAGCAGATGTCTCCATCTTTGAAGTGTGTAAAAAACATTGAGATAGGTGGACAAACAGATGTATAATAGAGCAAGTATAGTAAAATGTTAATTATAGAATCAAGGAGGTAGATGTATGAGTATTTACAATTCTTTCAACATTTCTTTATGTTTAAATATTTTCGTAATAAAATTTTGGGAAGAAAACTGCTATTGCTAAATAATAAACCACTCCAAGATTTGGTATATTAAAACATTTATGATTTCTCACATTTCTGTGGGTTGATCTGATGGTTATACTGCTTCATGAGGTGTTAGCTAGGCTACTGAGATGGTTGGAAGGTCAAAAATAATCTTATTTAATTGGTACTGGTGCTGGGCACCAGGTGGGAGCTTATGGGCTTTGTTGTGGACTCTCTAACGGGCTGCTTCATTTTCCTCATGCTTGTATGCTTAGTTTCTCAGTCACGTCTGACTCTTTGCAACCCTTTGGACAGTAGCCCACCAGGCTCCTCTGTCCATGGGATTTTCCAGACAAGAATACTGGCGTGGGTTGTCATTTCCTTTTCCAGAGGATCTTCCTGACCCAGGGATCAAACCTGTGTCTCCTGCATTGCAGATCGATTCTTTGCTGGCTGAGCCATAAGGGAAGCCCTGACTTTCCTCACAGTATGGCAACTAGGTTCTAAGTGGGAAGTCCATGAAGGAAATAAGCAGAAGCTACCAGTTTCTTTAGGCCTGGACTGGAAAATAGTGTCATTTTTTGCTGCATCCAGATTTAAGGGAAGGGAAAACAGAGTCCACCCAATGGGAGGAATGGCAAAAATATACAGCCACCCTGAATTAACCAACATTTTTTGGACCAGTTATTTTATAGGACAGACTACCTTATTTTTGTGTTCTCATTATGAAAATATTGTAAGATCACTATCAAAGGCAGAATTAATGAAAGAGAATGTAGTCACCATATATAGGGAACAGTGATTATGAAGGTATATTAGGAAGTTAATTGATAACAATATTACTGTGTCACTTTTCAGGTTTTTCTGGACTTTGTGATATTTGTGTTATTTGCCAGCTTTTAAGAATGTTTGTAAATATTACGATTTCATTTTTTGTTCTAAGGGAAATAAGGAGTGCCAGGAGAGCTAGGCTCATATAGAATAGTCAAGGGAAGGCCTCACTTAGAGCTGGCATTTTAACAGTAGTGTGTGCATGCTGAGTCACTTCAGTCGTGTCTGACTCTTTGCGACTCTGTGGACTGTAGTCTGCCAGGCTCCTCTGCCCATGGGATTCTCCAGGTAAGAATATTGGAGTGGGTTGCCATGCACTCCTCCAGGGGATCTTGCTGACCCTGGCAGGGTCAGATTCACGTCTCTTTCATCTCCTGCATTGGCAGGCAGGTTCTTTACCACTAGCGCCACCTAGGAAGTTCACAAACATGCACCTGCAGAACCAGAATTCAGATTCCTGATGTGTTAATCACTCAGTCATGTCTGACTCTTTGTGACCCCATGGACTATAGCCAGCTAGACTCCTCTCTCCATGGAATTTCCCAGGTAAGAATACCAGAGTGGGTAGCCCTTCCCTTCTCCAGGGCATCTTCCCTACCCAGGGATCAAACCCAGGCCTGCTGCATTGCAGGCAGTTTCTTTGCTGCCTGAGCCACCAGAGAAGTCTTGTAAACAAATATTTACTGTTAATCTCATTTTGAACTTGTAATTTTAAATTTTTTCCCTTAAAAAGTCTTCCAAATTACTGGATTGGTCAAAAAGTTGAACATTTTATGGAAAAATCCAGACAAACTTTTTAACCAACTCAATATATGTGTTTCATGCAACATAAACTTGGATTCTTCTCTGGATAAGGGTAAAATATAGTTTTATTTATCTTTGCTATAGGTCAGCTATAAATTCTCTGCGCTAGATCTATGGCTTACATCAGAGTATTTTAATAGCATCACAGTTAGATGCAGTTCATGCCTTTTCTTGCAAACAATTAACCAGCATCTTCTTTCAGTCAAATCCCAAGCACAACTAGAGTAAAGAACAGCTTACCTCTAAGAAAGCATAGGGGCTGGGATTGGTGGGGGGGAGTATATTTGCTCTCTCAAATTTAAATTTGTTGTGTTGCCTCACTGGGGGGATTTCCTTCTTTCAAGTAGCAAATTTTACTATTTAACTGATTAGTGTTTTATTCCAGGTTCATGATTTAGAGTGGGGTTTCCCAGCTAGCTCAGTGGTAAAGGATCTGCCAGTGCAGAAGATGCAGGAGACACAGGTTCTATCCCTGGGTTGGAAAGATCTCCTGGAGAAAGAAATGGCAACCCACTCCAGTATTCTTGCCTGGGGAATCCTATGGACCGAGGAGCCTGATGGGTTACAGTCCATGGGGTCGCGAAGACTCAGACATGACTGAGCACATGTGAAAACTAAGGATTTCCAAATTTTTAATTAATTTATTTATTTGGCTGTGCTGGGTCTTAGTTGGGACTTGAGAGTTCTTTGAAAAAGTGAAAGTGAAGTCGCTCAGTTGTGTCCGACTCTTTGTGACCCCATAGACTGTAGCCTACCAGGCTCCTCTGTCCATGGGATTTTCCAGGCAATAGTACTGGAGTGGATTGCCATTTCCTTCTCCAGGGGATCTTCCCAACCCAGGGCTCAAACCTGGTTCTCCTGCGTTGTAGTTCTTTAGTTGCATGCAAACTCCCAGTTGTGGCACATGGAATCTAATTCCCTGACCCGGGCCTCTGGCTTTGGGAGCGCAGAGTCTTAGCTACTGGACCACCAGGCAAGTCCCAGGAGTTGCTTCGAACTCTTAACGGCATGTGCCTGGAGAGGTAGAAAACCGTAAGTGGTGCCATCCAACCCTGCCAGTAGCAGGATACAGATCAACACCTCAGGGAGATGAATTTTGTTGTGTTTAATGTGCAGCAAATATTCACTCCCCTATACTTTCTTAGAGGTGAGCTGTTCTTTACTCTAGTTGTGCTTGGGATTTGACTGAAAGAAGATGCTGGTTAATTGTTTGCACTTGGGATGGTGGGGATAATTTCTAATGACCATTGGGTAGAGCATCTCTCACCCTTTTGGAGCTCCCCTCCCCTAATTCCCTCCAGCAAATACCATGGTTGACTTGCTTCTGTTTCCAGGCTGGCTTTTCCTGTGTGTTCTCTCAGCCCCAACCACTGTGTGCTGTGGGTACAGATGGCAGCGTATCTTTCCCACCCCTCTGTTCCTTAATCAGGCTTTCCTCTCTTCCTGGATGCCTTTTTCCCCATCATATCTACTTTCCTTAGTGCCAACCAGCCAACTCCTACTCTCTGCAGCCAACTCCTATTCATTTTTATCTACGAATTTAACACCTACAGGATAACTTAACAATTGTCCCAGGCTTGACTTCTTTTTCAGAACAACCCTACTTCCTTCACTCCATGGAATATATTAATTGTATCTCTCCTAGCTGCAGCATCTCCAGATACTTGGGCTGTATTGTTTAGAATTGTTTCTAGGGCATTGTACAACAGGTCACTGTATATAGTAGGAGGTCCAAAAGCAATGCTGAAATCGTGAATTTTTTTCTCACCAAAGTTATTCTCTTTCCAAGTCACCTCTTCCATTCTCATTTACACAGGCTGAAATTGGGAATCTCAAAAAATCTCCTACCTTTACTCTCCTCTTTTACTATTATTTCTTAGTCTCTGAAAAGAAATTCTCTTCTCTTAAGTAGTGAGTTATAGGAGGGGAGAGATAATTTCTTGAAAGTAATGGCTCAGAATACCTTTCGCTGAAAGGTTATTCCTGAAAGCTGGCTGCTGTTAGCCAAATCAGCCTGCCTTAAGATAATGTCACTGGGAATTAAAGGGTCACAGTTTCCAGAATTATGCCTCTCTATTAGATACAGATTGTCCAAGCAGGTAGAAGGAAAACCCCAGGAAGAATGTGAGCTCTTGGGGAAGGTCAGGAGCAGGGAATAATGAGCAGTTACTTTATTATTATTATTTTAAATGTTTTTATTTGTATAACCTTTAAGGCTTCTGAGCAACATCTATGCAATTCTTTAGTGAATAATCAAGGAGTTACTGACTTTAGGTATCATTTTCAAAGGTTGCCAGAATCATGTTAGGTTTTTGTTGTTGTTTCCACAGTCCTCGGCATGCGGAACTTACCCAACCAGGGACTGAATGAATGACCCCTGAAGTGCAAGCTCAGAAACCTAATCAGTGCACTACAAGCAAAGTTCCAAGCAGTTACTTTATTGATACTGCCTCCTGTTTAGAGGTGGGCAAAATTGTCATCAGAGGGCTTCTTCTGAGCATATCAGAGGCAAAAAATCAGCTCACCTCCTCTGGACTTCTGTGCAAGCTCAGAATTGGCAGAGTATGGTCCTAGCTGATTTTCAGGGGTTGAATGAGAACAGTCCTTATTTACTTTTTTTCTTGGAGTTTGGACCTGGAATCTCCCATCATTCTCTCTCTCATTAGCTCCCAAAGCTGAAACCACAGAACAGGTGTACCAAATATTCCAGTTCCCTTCCTGAGGAGCTTCTCTGTTACAGTGATGTCAGTCTTGATCATGTGATTGCCTTCGGCCAAGGCAATATGAGTGGAAGTACCTTGGGTCATGTCAAAGTCCAAGTTTTAAGGGACAGTGTCCCAAACGAAGCCTGCGCCATCAGCCTGGGTTTCAGATTGAAGGCAACATGGAAAGGAGTTGTTGTTGACCTAGGGTGACATGTGGCATAAATGAGAATGATTTCCTTATGGTTGTAACTCCCTTTGATGTGGGGGTTGTTTGTTACTGCTGCCAATGTTATCTTAGGCTGACTGATACATGCAGTCAGTTAAAGCAATCTACTGGATTGCTAGATTTCCTAAAGAAAGTTGGGGAAAGAGCTTAACAGAAAAAAAGTTTTAGTCAACACTAACTTATTCAATATTTATTGTATAGATAAAGGAATTATTATAAAATAAACATTTCCACTTGCTTCAATTACCTCTAACCTGGCATTATCTGTTCTGTGTCTATAGGTAAGTTGATTTGTAGTTGGCCTGGTCATTCTTTGAATATATATCAGGTACCTACTCTCATCCTACTCTGGGTGGTAGGACAGGAAAGCCTGGTGTGCTCCAGTCCATGGGGTCGCAAAGAGTCGGACACGAGTTAGTGACTAAACAACAGCAACAAACTCTCATTCAAACACTGTTAGGTGCTGGACATAGTGGTTAACAGAATAGACAGGTCCTGGTCCCTGTAGAGCTTTTATTTTCATTAAGTTAGGCAAGTGAAAACCAAAATAAAGGGCCAAACATAAACATGGTAATTTTTGAAAGTGATTACATTACAAGAGCAATAAAGCAGGATAAAGTAATAAAGAGTACCTCTGAAGGGCAAGGGAAGGGCATGGGGTCTCTCTAGAACATTTGGGTTTACCATATAGAGGTAGCTCTCTTTATACTACAGAGAAATTAAACTGATATGTACAAATGGCTTTTAAAAATTTTTAATGGAGTCACAATTTTACATCAATTCCTTTACTAAAAGCATGGGAGATTTTAACACTGAGAGCCATTTTTTTTAAATGAAAGATTCTTATTGTGATGTAAACATTCATCTTCAAATTTTATCTGGAGTTAAGTCTGGATCTTATGCATAAAAGGACTTCATTCCATTGTTGAAGAGAACTCTTCCTGGATGACACTGGGAAGGACTCAATTTATAAAGTAGCCAAGGAAACCCCATGACAGGGCAGTTAACTTTAGTTTGGTTCCAGAACATGAGACCTGTGTGTTCTGTGAAGCTCTGTTCTAGGACATTCTGTTTTCTGATGGTAGGGCTCCCCTTTGGACAGAGTCTGCCTTCTGCCTCCAACAAGGCTAAGAAGAGCTCAGAGTGCTGATGGTCACACTCACAAAAGCCTACCCACTAGGTTTTATGTTTTCAAATTCAGCAAAATCAGCAAAACCAGAGAAGGTGAGAAGAATGATCACATCCATCAAAAGGTAACTCATATATTTTGCAACCATTATACTCCCCAGTGAGAATCAGAAGATGTCAAATTAAAAGCCATGAAGCTCATCATTTTACAGCTGTGGTCATTTTTGTTCAGTTGCTCAGTCATGTCTCACTCTTTGTGACCCTATGGGCTGCAGCATGCCAGGCTTCCCTGTCCTCCACTGTCTCCCAGAGATTGCCCAATCTCATGTCCATTGAGCCGATGATGCCATCCAATCATCTCATCCTCTGTTGCCCCTTTCTCCTTCCCTCAATCGTTCCCAGCATCAGGGTCTTTTCTAATGAGTTGGATCTTTGCATCAGGTGGCCAAAGTATTGAAGCTTCAGCTTCAGCATCAGTCCTTCCAATGCATACTCAGGACTGGTTTCCTTTAGGATTGACTGGTTTGATCTCCTTGCAGTCTAAGGGACTCTCAAGAGTCTTCTCCAACACCACCATTCAAAAGTATCAATTCTTTAGCATTCAGCCTTCTTTACATTCCAACTCATGTAACCATACATGACTCCTAGAAAAACCATAGCTTTGACTAGATGGACCTTTGTTGGTAAAGTGATGTCTCTGATTTTTAACACACTTGGTTGTCATCGCTTTTCTTCCAAGGAGAAAGTGTCTTAATTTCATGGCTGCAGTCACTGTCTGCAGTGATTTTGGAGCCCAAGAAAATAAAATCTGTCACTGTTTCCATTTTTCCACATCTATTTGTCATGAAGGGATAGGACTGGATGCCATGATCTTCATTTTTTGAATGTTGAGTTTTTTTTTTTTTTTTTTTTAATTTTTAATAATTATTTTAATTTTCAGATTTTCAGCCTCTGCACAGTTCTAGCACTCCTTGAGATATTAAACACTCATATCCGTTCCATAAAAATGGAAGGAAAAGTATCAATACATTATAATGACACAAAATATTTACTAGTTTTTTACAAAGATGCATACATGGTAGGATTATCAGAAAGACTAAGAAGTTAAAATTTGTGTTAAAACCAATTTTAGTCAGCAAGACTTTTCACAGACAAATAGGTGGTTATATATGTAAATCCTAAATACATTATACTATTTTTCTCCCTTTTTGGTCATGGACTATTCCAGGAAGATTTAACTGCATAATTTTATTTGAGAAATCCCTAAAATGTAAAGCAAAATTGGTCTTAAAAAAATATTGGTTTGATGAAAAGATGTTAGTCTACTTTAGACAAATTTGGTTAGTTTCTAAGTACACTTCATTTCAGCACAATCATTACTCAGGAGACAATCATTTTTGAGAAAGGGCAAACTAAATTTTAAGTTAGCATCAGGATTCTACCCATAATTAATCAATATTGAAGGATATGCCATCAGTATGCAGATTACAGAATTTTGGTTACAAAATTTGGAGAAAAAAAAAATCAATGTCCAAAAGCACTGATAAATTTAAGCTACAATTATTAACTCTAGGACATTTTATTATGTTATTACCTTAATAGCATGGTTAACTAGACATCCATCAGAAATGCTGTTAAACCTATTATTTGCTCAAAGTTGTTCATACTACTGAGACAAAAGATCTCTAAGTTAAATTTCATAAAATGAAATTGCTGCCTTCCTATTTAACTTTTGGGGGTAAGATAGGGCAAAACCCAAGTATCATACTTTCTATTTTTGTCCATAAACACAAATAAGTCAGTACAATAACATAAGGAAATAAACACATGGTTAGTCAGGTTCTACAATACAGGATACTGTGACATAACTTTCCATTTTTTCCTCTGGAATAGTAGATTCGATAGTAAGGTGTGTAAAACTATAAAATCTAAATGTTTCTTTGTCATTCAGCAAAGAAATGACGAGGAAGAACACTCTGCCAGACTACACCCGCTACTCCATTCTAGAGCCAGCCGTCTGATCATCCCACACTGTTCATCTACCCACCTAGCCTCATCCCAAGACAAGCTCCTTTGCATCAACAGTCTAGTTTTGTCAACTAAGTCCTAATTTTCAGCAAGATAAGAGATTACTATGAATTTTCTGAGTTGGTTTGTTCATTTAGTCTCTCATTCATTCATTCACTCGTGCATTCATTCATTCAACAAATACTCATTAAGCACCGAGTCACTTGGAGCTGGGCACTGAGCTGGACCCTGAGACGATAACAGAGGACAGTCTTTGTTCCTAGAAGGTTTTCAGTGTGGACAGTCTAGGGGGAGTGAGCTAGAAGGAAAGGAGATGGTTCTATGAGTTCTGCTTATCCCTAAATAGCCTGATCTGCTCTAGGTAGCAGTGACCAATGATGTATTCCCTGAGGAGCTGACCCTGCAGCAGATATCTGAAGGTTGAGTAAGGTTCAACAAGGAGAAGGACATATAAAGGAGATGCTTTGAGACCCTTCCAGGGCAGGGAGCAAAGCACTCACAAATGAACTCTGGTGATGGGAGTATGGTATGCTCAGAAAACTGAAGGTAATTGAGATTGGAGAGTGAAGAGCAAGAGACCAAAGTTTCTAAGGGAAGGGAGGAAGTCATAAGCATGATGAAAACCTCTAAGGAGGGAGTGACATAACCAAATTTTCTTTCTGAAAAGAACATGCTACCTAGGAATAGAAGGGCAACCACTGAATGCAGATTTAAAGATCTCCAGGAAGCATACAGCAGATTTTATGTATCATACTTTATGGTGAAGTAGTGAAAGCATTTCCCCTTGAGACCAGGAGTAAAACAAAGATTTCCCTGATAACTACTTTCTGTAAGTCCTAGACAATGTCATAAGGTCAGAAAAAGAAATAAAAATCACAGTGATTGGGAAAAAGACCTGTTACTGTTTGTAGGTGAAAATAATTATCTAGGTACAAAGTCCAAAAGAATCTGCCCACAAATTGTTAGAAGTAATATACAAAGTTGGAAGGTTATTAGATGCAAGAGCACTATAAAAAATAAATTGTTTAAAAGGATGGAGAAAGTGTGGAGAAAAAGGAAGCCTCCTATACTGTTGGTGGGAATGTGAGTTGGTACAGTCACTATGGAAAAAAAAAAGCTAAAAATAGTATTGCCAAGTATTACCATATGATTCCACAATCCTGCTCTTGAGCATGTATCTGGACAGAACTATAATTCAAACTGATATATGCACCCCTATATTCATAGCAGCACTATTCAGAATAGCCAATACATGGAAGCAACCTAAATGTCCAGCAACAGATGAATAGATAAAGAAGATGTGAGATATATACACAATGGAATATTACTCAACCATTAAAAAGAACAAAATAATGCCATTTGCAGCAATATGGATGGACCTAGTGATTATCATACTAAGTGAAGTAAGTCAGAAGGAAAAAGAGAAATGATATGATATGATATGATATCACTTATATATTGAATTTAAGATATGACACAAGAAAACCTATCTATAAAACAAGGACAGACTCACAGACATAGATAACCAACTTGTGGTTACCAAGGGTGAAGGGGAATAGGAGAGGGATGAACCTGGAATTTGGGATTGGTTTTGGGTTGGCCAATAAGTTCATTTGGATTTTTTCCATAATATGTGGTGGAAAATCCAAATGAACTTTTTTGCCAAGCCAATAGATGCAACCTATTACATATAAAATGGATAGAAAACAAAGTCCTACTGTATAGCACAGGAAGCTATATTCAATGTCTTTTTTTAAACCATAATGAAAAACAATATAAAAAAGAATGTCTATAAATGTATAACTGAGTCACTTTGCTGTTTAGCAGAAATTAACACAACATTGTAAATTATACATCAAGAAAGGTTTTGGGTTTTTTTAATATGCTAGCAGCAAGAAAGCAGGAAGTAAAGTGTTAATAAAGATGCATTTACAATAGCATAAAAATGGAATACTTATGAATAAATCTAATGAGTTCATCTGAAAATGTGAAACACTGAGAGAAATTTAAAAAGACAAGTAAAAGTATTCATCATATTTGTAGATCACAAATGCATTTCTGTAAAAATTCAGTCGCAATCAAAAGCCCTCACTCTTTGAAGTTAGAAATTTTTTTTTAAATTTTATTTTATTTTTAAACTTTACATAATTGTATTAGTTTTCCGAAATATCAAAATGAATCCGCCACAGGTATACATGTGTTCCCCATCCTGAACCCTCCTCCCTCCTCCCTCCCCATACCATCCCTCTGGGTCATCCCAGTGCACTAGCCCCAAGCATCCAGTATCGTGCATCGAACCTGGATTGGCAACTTGTTTCTTACATGATATTTTACATGTTTCAATGCCATTCTCCCAAATCTTTCCACCCTCTCCCTCTCCCACAGAGTCCATAACACTGTTCTATACATCAGTGTCTCTTTTGCTGTCTCGTACACCGGATTATTGTTACCATATCTTTCTAAATTCCATATATATGCGTTAGTATACTGTATTGGTGTTTTTCCTTCTGGCTTACTTCACTCTGTATAATAGGCTCCAGTTTCATCCACCTCATTAGAACTGATTCAAATGTATTCTTTTTAATGAATGAGTAATATTCCATTGTGTATATGTACCACAGCTTTCTTATCCATTCATCTGCTGATGGACATCTAGGTTGCTTCCACGTCCTGGCTATTATAAACAGTGCTGCGATGAACATTGGGGTACATGTGTCTCTTTCCCTTCTGGTTTCCTCAGTGTGTATGCCCAGCAATGGGATTGCTGGATCATAAGGCAGTTCTATTTCCAGTTTTTTAAGGAATCTCCACACTGTTCTCCATAGTGGCTGAACTAGTTTGCATTCCCACCAACAGTGTAAGAGGGTTCCCTTTTCTCCACACCCTCTCCAGCATTTATTATTTGTAGACTTTTGGATCGCAGCCATTCTGACTGGTGTGAAATGGTACCTCATAGTGGTTTTGATTTGCATTTCTCTGATAATGAGTGATGTTGAGCATCTTTTCATGTGTTTGTTAGCCCTCTGTATGTCTTCTTTGGAGAAATGTCTATTTAGTTCCTTGGCCCATTTTTTGATTGGGTCATTTATTTTTCTGGAGTTGAGCTGTAGGAGTTGCTTGTATATTTTTGAGATTAGTTGTTTGTCAGTTGCTTCATTTGTTATTATTTACTCCCATTCTGAAGGCTGTCTTTTCACCTTGCTAATAGTTTCCTTTGATGTGCAGAAGCTTTTAAGGTTAATTAGGTCCCATTTGTTTATTTTTGCTTTTATTTCCAATATTCTGGGAGGTGGGTCATAGAGGATCCTGCTGTGATGTATGTCTGAGAGTGTTTTTCCTATGTTCTCCTCTAGGAGTTTCATAGTTTCTGGTCTTATGTTTAGATCTTTAATCCATTTTGAGTTTATTTTTGTGTATGGTGTTAGAAAGTGTTCTAGTTTCATTCTTTTACAAGTGGTTGACCAGATTTCCCAGCACCACTTGTTAAAGAGATTGTCTTTAATCCATTGTATATTCTTGCCTCCTTTGTCAAAGATAAGGTGTCCATAAGTGCGTGGATTTATCTCTGGGCTTTCTATTTTGTTCCATTGATCTATATTTCTGTCTTTGTGCCAGTACCATACTGTCTTGATAACTGTGGCTTTGTAGTAGAGCCTGAAGTCAGGTAGGTTGATTCCTCCAGTTCCATTCTTCTTTCTCAAGATTGCTTTGGCTATTCGAGGTTTTTTTGTATTTCCATACAAATTGTGAAATTATTTGTTCTAGCTCTGTGAAGAATACTGTTGGTGGCTTGATAGGGATTGCATTGAATCTATAAATTGCTTTGGGTAGTATACTCATTTTCACTATATTGATTCTTCCAATCCATGAACATGGTATATTTCTCCATCTATTAGTGTCCTCTTTGATTTCTTTCACCAGTGTTTTATAGTTTTCTATATATAGGTCTTTAGTTTCTTTAGGTAGATATATTCCTAAGTATTTTATTCTTTCCGTTGCAATGGTGAATGGAATTGTTTCCTTAATTTCTCTATTTTCTCATTATTAGTGTATAGGAATGCAAGGGATTTCTGTGTGTTGATTTTATATCCTGCAACTTTACTATAGTCATTGATTAGTTTTAGTAATTTTCTGGTGGAGTCTTTAGCGTTTTCTATGTAGAGGATCATGTCATCTGCAAATAGTGAGAGTTTTACTTCTTCTTTTCCAATTCAGATTCCTTTTATTCCTTTTTCTGCTCTGATTGCTGTGGCCAAAACTTCCAAAACTATGTTGAATAGTAATGGTGAAAGTGGGCACCCTTGTCTTCTTCCTGACTTAGAGGAAATGCTTTCAATTTTTCACCATTGAGGATAATGTTTGCTGTGGGTTTGTCATATATAACTTTTATTATGTTGAGGTATGTTCCTTCTATTCCTGCTTTCTGGAGAGTTTTTACCATAAATGGATGTTGAATTTTGTCAAAGGCTTTCACTGCATCTATTGAGATAATCATATGGTTTTTATTTTTCAATTTGTTAATGTGGTGTATTACATTGATTGATTTGTGGATATTGAAGAATCCTTGCATCCCTGGGATAAAGCCCACTTGGTCATGGTGTATGATCTTTTTAATGTGTTGTTGGATTCTGATTGCTAGAATTTTGTTAAGGATTTTTGCATCTATGTTCATCAGTGATATTGGCCTGTAGTTTTCTTTTTTTGTGGGATCTTTGTCAGGTTTTGGTATTAGGGTGATGGTGGCCTCATAGAATGAGTTTGGAAGTTTACCTTCCTCTGCAATTTTTTGGAAGAGTTTGAGCAGGATAGGTGTTAGCTCTTCTCTAAATTTTTGGTAGAATTCAGCTGTGAAGCAGTCTGGACCTGGGCTTTTGTTTGCTGGAAGATTTTTGATTACAGTTTCAATTTCCATGCTTGTGATGGGTCTGTTAAGATTTTCTATTTCTTCCTGGTTCAGTTTTGGAAAGTTGTACTTTTCTAAGAATTTGTCCATTTCTTCCATGTTGTCCATTTTATTGGCATATAATTGTTGATAGTAGTCTTTTATGATCCTCTGTATTTCTGTGTTGTCTGTTGTGATCTCTCCATTTTCGTTTCTAATTTTATTGATTTGATTTTTCTCCCTTTGTTTCTTGATGAGTCTGGCTAATGGTTTGTCAATTTTATTTATCCTTTCAAAGAACCAGCTTTTGGTTTTGTTGATTTTTGCTATGGTCTTTTTTGTTTCTTTTGCATTTATTTCTGCTCTAATTTTTAAGATTTCTTTCCTTCTACTAACCCTGGGGTTCTTCATTTCTTCCTTTTCTAGTTGCTTTATGTGTAGAGTTAGGTTATTTATTTGACTTTTTTCTTGTTTCTTGAGGTGTGCCTGTATTGCTATGAACTTTCCCCTTAGGACTGCTTTTACCGTGTCCCACAGGTTTTGGGTTGTTGTGTTTTCATTTTCATTCGTTTCTATGCAAATTTTGATTTCTTTTTTAATTTCTTCTGTGATTTGTTGGTTATTCAACAGCGTGTTGTTCAGCCTCCATATGTTGGAATTTTTAATAGTTTTTCTCCTGTAATTGAGATCTAATCTTACTGCATTGTGGTCAGAAAAGATGCTTGGAATGATTTCTATTTTTTTGAATTTACCAAGACTAGCTTTATGGCCCAGGATGTGATCTATCCTGGAGAAGGTTCCATGTGCTCTTGAGAAAAAGGTGAAATTCATTGTTTTGGGATGAAATGTCCTATAGATATCACTCTAGATTTTTAATTTTTGCTTTTTGGTATTAGTTATCAATTTTGTACCTGTATTTTCTTTATAATTTTCACGACCTTGTTTGTTTTTGTTTGTTCATTTTTTCTCTCTTTATTTTCCTTCTTCTTTTCTTTAACATCATATTTTTGAAATTCCAAACTCGACTCTAGATTTTTAATTTTTGCTTCTATGTATTTGTTACCAATTTTGTACCTTTAAGAACCCAATCTTCAGGACCCATTTTTCACTAGGGAGCGAGATTACTGGCTTGACTGCTCTCTCTCCCTTTGGACTCTCCTTTTTCTCCACCAGGTCGCCTATGTCTCCTCCCTAACCCCTCTCTACTCTACCCAACTCTGTGAATTTCTGTGTGTTCCAGACGGTGGAGAACACTTAACGAACTGATTACTGGCTGGATCTGTCTCCCTCCTTTTCATTCCCCCCTTTTATCCTTCTGGCCACCTCTGTCACCTTCCTCCTCCTTTTCTTCTCTGTATAACTCCATGAACACCTCTGAGTGGTCCAGTTGTGGAATGCACATAAGGAAGTGACTACTGGCTAGCCCACTCTCTCCACTATTGATTCCACCTCATCTCATTTGGGTCACCTCTAACTCCCTCCTCCCTCTTCTCTTCTCCATGTAACGCTGTGAACCTCTCTGAGTGACCCTCACAGTAGAGAAACTTTTCATCTTTAACGTAGATGTTTTATCAATGGTGCTGTATAGAAGGAGAAATTTTGAAACTACTGTAAAAATAAGACCGATAACTGGAAGCAGGAGGCTTAAGTCCAAACCCTGACTCCAGGGAACTCCTGACTCCAAGGAACATTAATCGACAGGAGCTCATCAAACGCCTCCATACTGACACTGAAACCAAGCACCACACAAGGGCCAACAAGTTCCAGGGCAAGACATACCAAGCAAATTCTCCAGCAACAAAGGAACACAGCCCTGAGCTTCAAGACACAGGCTGCCCAAAGTCCCCCCAAAACCATAGACATCTCATAACCCATTACTGGACATTTCATTGCACTCCAGAGAGAAGAAATACAGCTCCACCCACCAGAACACCGACACAAGCTTCCCTAACCAGGAAACCTTGACAAGCCACCTGTACAAACCCACACACAATGAGGAAACGCCACAATAAAGAGAATTCCACAAACTGCCAGAATACAGAAAGGACACCCCAAACTCAGCAATTTAAACAAGATGAAGAGACAGAGGAATACCCAGCAGATAAAGGAACAGGATAAATGCCCACCAAACCAAACAAAAGAGGAAGAGATAGGGAATCTACCTGATAAAGAATTCCGAATAATGATAGTGAAATTGATCCAAAATCTTGAAATTAAAATGGAATCACAGATAAATAGCCTGGAGACAAGGATTGAGAAGATGCAAGAAAGGTTTAACAAGGACCTAGAAGAAATAAAAGAGAGTCAGTATAAAATGAATAATGCAATAAATGAAATTAAAAACACTCTGGAGGCAACAAATAGTAGAATAACAGAGGCAGAAGATAGGATTAGTGAATTAGAAGATAGAATGGTAGAAATAAATGAAGCAGAGGGGATAAAAGAAAAATGAATTAAAAGAAATGAGGACAATCTCAGAGACCTCCAGGACAATATTAAATGCAACAACATTCGAATCATAGGGGTTCCAGAAGAAGAAGACAAAAAGAAAGACCATGAGAAAATACTTGAGGAGATAATAGTTGAAAACTTCCCTAAAATGGGGAAGGAAATAATCACCCAAGTCCAAGGAACCCAGAGAGTCCCAAACAGGATAAACCCAAGGCAAAACACCCCAAGATACATATTAATCAAATTAACAAAGATCAAACACAAAGAACAAATATTAAAAGCAGCAAGGGAAAAACAACAAATAACACACAAGGGAATTCCCATAAGGATAACAGCTGATCTTTCAATAGAAACTCTTCAAGCCAGGAGGGAATGGCAAGACATACTTAAAATGATGAAAGAAAATAACCTACAGCCCAGATTATTGTACCCAGCAAGGATCTCATTCAAGTATGAAGGAGAAATCAAAAGCTTTTCAGACAAGCAAAAGCTGAGAGAATTCTGCACCACCAAACCAGCTCTCCAACAAATACTAAAGGATATTCTCTAGACAGGAAACACAAAAACGGTGTATAAATTCGAACCCAAAACAATAAAGTAAATGGCAACGGGATCATACTTATCAGTAATTACCTTAAACGTAAATGGGTTGAATGCCCCAACCAAAAGACAAAGACTGGCTGAATGGATACAAAAACAAGACCCCTACATATGTTGTCTACAAGAGACCCACCTCAAAAGAGGGGACACATACAGACTGAAAGTGTAGGGCTGGAAAAAGATTTTCCATGCAAATAGGGACCAAAAGAAAGCAGGAGTAGCAATACTCATATCAGATAAAATAGACTTTAAAATAAAGGCTGTGAAAATAGACAAAGAAGGTCACTACATAATGATCAAAGGATCAATCCAAGAAGAAGATATAACAATTATAAATATATATGCACCCAACACAGGAGCACCGCAGTATGTAAGACAAATGCTAACAAGTATGAAAGGAGAAATTAACAATAACACAATAATAGTGGGAGACTTTAATACCCCACTCACACCTATGGATAGATCAACTAAACAGAAAATTAACAAGGAAACACAAACTTTAAACGATACAATAGACCAGTTAGACCTGAAGTTAGAAATTGATGAGATGATTCTTAAATCTATGTGGAAATGGAAAGGGCTAAGATTAGTTAAGGCAATATAGAGGAAGCAAAAATAGGTACAAGGCTTAAACTATGGTGTTGGAGAAGACTCTTGAGAGTCCCTTGGACTGCAACGAGATCCAATCAGTCCATCCTAAAGAAGATCAGTCCTGGGTGTTCATTGGAAGGACTGATGCTGAAGCTGAAAGTCCAATACTTTGGCCATTTCATGTGAAGAGTTGACTCACTGGAAAAGACCCTGATGCTGGGAGGGATTGGGGGCAGGAGGAGAAGGGGATGACAGAGGATGAGTTGGCTGGATGGCATCACCGACTTGATGGACGTGAGTTTGGTTGAACTCTGGAAGTTGGTGATGGACAGGGAAGCCTGGCGTGCTGCAATTCATGGGGTCGCAAAGAATCGGACACGACTGAGCGACTGAACTGAACTGATTACGTACCAAGACCTATTAAAATCAACAGTAGTTAAGACAGTGTAGTACTGACACCTGGATGGACAAAAAAGACCAATGAAACAAAAGAGAGAACCCAGAAATAGACACACACATATACAGTCACTTGATTTATGTGGTGACACTGCACTGTGGTGGTGGGATGGTTTTTTAAAATGAATGCTGCTGGGTCAGTTGGATGATTCAGGTGAAGAAACAAATGACAGGTGGATTGTAACCTATATGTGAAAGGCAATGCAAACAAAAATAAGACAAAAACAAAACTCTATTAGAAGAAGATGTGGGAGAATAATTTCATAATTTGGGATGGGGCAAAATCATTTTAAGTAGCAGATTCAAAGCTCCAACCAGAAAGGAAAAAATAATTGGTAAGTTGGACTACATTAAAACGAACAGCTTCTGTTCTTCACCAGATATCATAGAAGGAGTGAAAAGGCAGTTCATGAGATGAAAGAAGATATTTGAAATGCATATATTTGACAAAAGGCTCATTTCCATAAAAATAATTGTTACTGTTCAGTTGTTAACTTGTGTCCGGCTCTTTGCGACCCCATGGACTACAGCCCACCAGGCTTCCCTGTCCTTCACTATCTTCCGGAGTTTGCTCAAAATCACATCCATTGAGTCTGTAATGCTATCTGACCATCTCAACCTCTGTCGCCCTCTTCTTTTGCCTTCAATCTTTACTTCAGGGTCTTTTCCAATGAGTTAGCTCTTTGCATCAGGTGGCCCAAGAATTGGAGCTTCAGCTTCAGTAATGGTCCTTCCAATTAATATTCAGAGTTGATCTCCTTTAGGATTGACTGGTTTGATCTCCTTGCCGTCCAAGGGACTCTCAAGAGTCTTCTCTAGCACCGCAATCCACAATTTGAAAGCATCAATTTTTTGGTGCTCAGCCTTCTTTATGGGTCCAACTCTCCCATGACTGCTGGAAAGACCATAGCTTTGACTATATGGACCTTACCTTGGCAAAGTGATGTCTCTTCTTTTTTTAAAATACTATGTAGGTTTGTCATAGCTTTTCTTCCAAGGAGCAAGTGTTTTTTAGTTTCATGGCTACAGTCACCATCCACAGTGATTCTGGAGCCCATGAAAAGAAAATCTGTCACTGTTTCCACTTTTTCCCTTCTATTTGCCATGAAGTGATGGGACCACATGCCATGATCTTAGTTTTTTGAAAGTTGAGTTTTAAGCCAGCTTTTTGACTCTCCTCTTTGACCCTCATCAAGAGGCTCTTTAGTTCCTCTTTACTTTCTGCCATTAGAGTGGTATCATATGCATATATGAGGTTGTTGATATTTCTCCTGGCTGTCTTGTTTCCAGCTTGTGAGTCATCTAGCCTGGCATTTCACATGATGTGCTCTGCATGTAAATTAAATATGCAGGGTGACAATATACAGCCTTGATGTACTCCTTTCCCAATTTTGAACTAGTCAGTTGTTACATGTTTGACTCTATTAATTAACTGTTGCTTCTTGACCCACATACATGTTTCTCAGGAGACAGGTAAGGTGGTCTGGTACTCTTATCTCTTTAAGAATTTTCCATAGTTTGTTGTGATCCACACAGTCAAATACTTAAGGCATAGTCAATGAAGCAGAAGTAGATATTTTTCTGGAATTCCCTTGCTTTCTCCATGACCCATCAAATGTTGGAATTTGATCTTTGGTTCCTCTGCCTCTGTGAAACTCAGCTGGTTCATTTTAAAATTTTCTGTTCATATACTGGTAAAGCTTAGCTTGAAGGCTTTTTAGCTAGCATGTGAAATGAGCACAATTGCACAGTAGTTTGAGCATTCTTTGACATTGCCCTTCTTTGGCATTAGAATGAAAACTGACCTTTTCCAGTCCTGTGGCCACTGCTGAGTTTTTCACATTTGCTGACATATTGGTAAGAGTTCTTTAAACACATATAAAGACCCTTATAGACCAATAGCTAAAAAGCAGTCCACTTAAGTGAGCAAAGGATTTTAACATTCACCTTACATTAGAGGACATCTAAATAGCTATAAAAACATATGAAAAATATTCAACATCATTATGAATCAGGGCAACGCAAATTAAAAGCACAATGGTCTATAAGTTGTACCATCACCATAATGAAATAGAAATACATTGAAAATGGTAAAGGGTATCTGATGCTGAAAAGAATGGATCAGTCAGTACAATGAGACACCATTGGTAGGAGTGTTAGTTGGTACAGCTATTTTGAAAAACTGTTCAGTAGTGTCTACAAATGTTGAACATACTCCTACACTGTGACCCAGCACTTCTGCTCCTATATGTAGACATACCCATCAGAAATGCATACGTATGTCTGCCAAAATGCATGTATGTAAGTACTGGAGTATTTACATTGTACCAAAAAGGCACAGTGTCAATACCAGTGCTATTCAGATTAGCCCAAAACTGGAAACAACCCAGATATCTATCAGCAGAAAAAGGAATAAATAAATCATAGTATATTCATGTGTAGATAATGGAATACCACAACAAGGAGGGTGTTAGTGATTAGAAGGGGCGCAGTGGGGGTTTTCTTGGAAACGGGGGCGGTGTGCTTCTTGATCTAGATGCTTGTTTTATGGTTATGTTCACTTGGTGGTTGCTCAGCAAGCTGTACCCTTATGATAAATGTACATTTTGTGCACTGTGTTGTACCTGAAATAAAAAATTCACTTTAAAACAGCAAGTAAGCATAGTGACTGCAGAGCCAAGAAGATAGAAGGTGAGCGGTCAGGATGTGGAGCACTAGGCAGCTTTTCCAAGAGTTCAGGCACAAGGGGCTTCCTTGGTGACTCAGTGGTTAAGAATCCATCTGCCAGTGCAGGAGACAAGGGTTCAATCCCTGGGCTGGGAAAATCCTGCACGCCACAGAGCACTTAAGCCTGTGCTATAGAGCCCGAGAGCCACAACTACTGAATCCCACATGCCCTCGAGCCCATGTTCCACAACAGGAGAAGTCACAGCAGTGAGAAGCCCATGTCCTGCAACTGGAGAGTAGCCCTTACTTGCACCAAGTAGAGAACAGCCTGAGCTGCAGCCAAGACCTGGTACAACCGAAAATAAACAATATATACATGAATACATAAAATTAAAAAGAAAAAGAATCCAGGCATAAGGCCAAGCTGATGGTGGTAAAAAATAGCAGAATAAGTAAGTTCCAGGGGAGTGAAGTTGAAAACCAAGAGGACTTAATAATGAATTGGCTGAGGCAGGAAGCATAAGTGGGTGTCAGAGTTGACACTTAGGCTTCGACTTGTGTAACCAGATAGAGAATGTTTCCCTCCCCATAAAAGGGGAGCCTTGGAAGTTGTTGTTCAGTCACTAAATCATGACTGACTGTGACTCCATGGATTGCAGCATGCCAGGCTTCCTCGTCCTTCACTATCTCCTGGAGTTTGCTCAAATTCATGTCCATTGAGTTGGTGATGCTATCTAACCATCTCATCCTCTGCCACCTACTTCTTTTGCCTTCAGTCTTTCCCAGCATCAGGGTCTTTTCCAGTGAGTCGGCTCTATGCATCAGGTGGCCAAATTACTGGAGCTTCAGCTTCAACATCAGTCCTTCCAATGACTGTTCAGGGTTGATTTCCTTTAGGATTGATTGATTTGATCTCCTTGCATTGGAGGGGGTTATTCATCAGAGTATCTGGGGAGATTAAGAGTATATGTTTAGAGCTGAGGTTCTAAAGAGATATACAAGTAAACTAATTACATAGGCAGTGGATATGTAGGTCTGGAGTCCAGAGCAAAGACCAGGACTTAATGGATGTCTAAGAGATGGAACTTGAACTGAGTTTTTGGATAAAGATACCCATTATCCTTATCCTGGGCACCACAGGGCCAAATGCTTTACCTGTAAAATTTCTTTTGGTTCCCAGGTCCATGGTCATACTATGAAGGTGCGGTATTCCCAAAGATCAAGGTGAGATTTAGAGAAGTTATGCAAATTACTAATGGATTGAGCTGTAGGAAGGGGCAGGAAGAAGGATGATGGAGATGTTTAGATTCAGAACTTTTGACTTAAGTTCTGGGAGTTGCTGCTGAATCATGATGTTCCTATGGGTGGATTCATTGGTCTGTAGTGTCATGGACCTCAGGTGAGAAAACAAGGGCAACTGCAGCATTTCCATTAGAAGAAATCTTCAAGAAAAGACTTCATGCATCCATCTGTCAGAATGGGAAGGAGCTCAGAGGTCTGGACTCCGTGATTGTCCCAGATTAGATTTGGAAGATAAACGCTCTGTGTTCAAACCTAGTTAATACATCCATCAGCTAAATGACCTTGGGCAAATTGCTTAACTTATCCATGCCTGAGTTTTCTATTGCTGCATAAAAAAAAAATCACTGCAGCTTAGTGGCTTAAAATAGCACACATTTATCATCTCACAGTTCTTGTGGGGCAGCAATCTGGGCACTGCTCAGTTGATTCTTCTGCTCGGTGAAATGATTAGCCAGGGGCTGGGGTCTCATCTGAAGCTTGTCTGGGGAAGGATCTGCTTTCACTCACATAATTATTGACAGAATTCAGAGCCTGGTAGAACGTGAGCTTTAGGGCCTCCACTCCTTGCCGGCTATCAGTTGGAGGTCACCTAGGTCCTTGTGATGTTGTCCTTGTGCAGTGATTGACCTTGTCAAAGCTGGCTGGCAAAGAAGAGTTAATAAAGAATGTCTCCTAGGAACTTCCCTAGTGGTCCAGTGGTTAAGACTTTGCCTTCCAATGTAGGGGGTGCACATTCGATCCCTGGTCTGGGACCTGAGATCCCACATGCCTTGAGATCAAAAAACCAAAACATAAAACAGAAGCATTATTGTAACAAATTCAATAAAGACTTAAAAAAATGGTCTACATAAAAAACAATCTTTTAAATAAAGAATGTCTCCTAGAAAGATGGAAATTATAATGCAGAGCAACACATCGTGGAAGTGACTTCCTCTCACCTTTTCGTATTTTGTTGATTACAGTGAGTCTTAGGTCCTAAACCCTCAAGGGCAGAGGATGACACAGGGCATGGACACCAGGAGTCAGGGATCACTAGGGGCCACCTTTGTGTCTCTCTGCTATGATGCCTCACTGTTCTTATCTATTTAATGGGAATAGCAGTTGTATCTACCTCGTGAGTATTTGTATGGCACAAATGAGATAATGCATGTAAAGCACTTAGCACAGTCCCTAGGACATAGTTTGTGCTCAAAAAATGGTTAGCTGCTGTTTTTATTCTTCCAAATTCTGCAGTCATATGACCAAATGAAAGGATTATTTTTATAAATAGATTCACTGTGGATGGCCAGCTTCCTGTGGGACATTTAAAATGCAATGCCATTCAAATTACCAAGGAAGAATGCACCCTAACTCCAAATTTCTGTGGGAGAGTAGGAGCCCAACTTTGGTGGGCTAGTGGCTGAAATCTACCTGTTGTCATAAAGATGTGAGTTTATTTTTCTACTGTATAAAACCAATTATCTAATATAGATGGTCACTCCAATTCCCAAATAAATTTAATATGAATTATATGTGATAAATAGTACTTTCAAAACTTCTTGAGGATTATTGTCATGAGCACATGTATGCAATGGCTTGTGTCTGCTTAGCTACCTAAGAGGGTGATGTTTCTTTCTGTCTTTGCAATCTCTTCACAAATTGCCAACAGTGTACATTATATTCTAATGTAATGCTTATTCAATAATAAAATTATTTTCTTTTTCTTCTAAAAAATGCAGTGCAAACACACACCCACAATGGTGCAGGAGGGAAAAAATGAGGCAAACCAGTAACCATCATGTAGCATTGCAAAGGAGGAAAAGGCAGCCGTGTCTGGCACTGAAATATGACAAGTGAATGCCCCCACCATCTGGTGGGGTCTACCATCACCTTTTTGCTGATAAGGTTTCCATCACATCAGCCAGGGTTCCATCACATTAGTTTCTAAATCAGTCATAGCATGGAGATCATGTTGACTTTCAAATACTGGCTCACTGATGTGCAAGTACAAATATCTGCCTTTTAGTCATGGACATGTAAAACATGTATCATCCTTGCTGTTAAAAATCAGCAGGCTTACAAGAGACCCTCTGATAATGATTTTTAACTTTAAACCAACAGGAGGTAGAGGAAAGGGGTTGGATCAGGAGTCGGGAGTCCTGGGTCTAAATCCCGACTCTCCCAATGATGATTGCTGTGTCTTGGGTCCAGTTGTTTCCTTCTGGTCCTCAACTGCCTCATCTGTAATACCAGGGCTTTATACTACTGGGTCTCTACAAGTCTTTCCTCTGATAAATTTCTTTGATTCTGAATTTAAATGGCACGTTAGACTTCTGGTTCTGCTAGAGGTAATTGGAGTTGTGGCCGGCCTCTATTCCTCTAAAAAGGTCAAGGCATCCAGCTCCTGATCCCTATGTTTATCGTTCATTTGCTAACCTGAAATTTAAGTTGGTCATGCAAGAGTCTCCTGTGCCTGAATGCGTCTGAGGGTAAAAATAACTTCCCATGAATTCTCCCCGAGGGTGAGCAATTTCACATGCATTAGTACCCTTAGCTTCTTCACGACTTCTCACCACCCTCCTTAATGTTCTAGTAAAAAGTGTGCATTCACAGAATGCTAAAGTGTTTCACAAAAAGAAGACTGGGGCTAATCTATCAAGCCTGCTAATGTCATTATATTAAAAAGGGACTTTTCAGGATCTCAGGAGGGGGATGTTTGTTCATTTGTTCATTCATTCAGCAACCAAGTACTTTGTAACTAACATATGTCAAACCAGAATCCTGGGGATGCAGCTCTGAAAAGGGGGATCAGTCTTAGGAAGCATAAAATTTAGTGGGATAAACAAGCAAAGATATAATTATATGTACACATGACCAAATGATGGATGGCATTATTGCTTTAAAACTGTTCTCTCTTGGGTGAGAATGAAGATTTTAATGAGGACAATAATGGTACTGATATTGTTGTTGTTTAGTCGCTAAGTTGTGGCTGACTCTTTTGCGACCCCATGGACTGTAGCCCACTGGGCTCCTGTGTCCATGGGATTTTTCAGGCAAGAACACTGGAGTTGGTTGCCATTTCCTTCTCCAGGGAATCTTCCTGACTCAGGGATCAAATCTGTGTCTCCCTCATTAGCAGGTGGATTCTTTATCACTGAGCCACCAGGGAAGCCCATGGTACTGATATAACCAGGCACTATTTGAAGTGCTTTCCATACACTAACTAATTTAATTTTCACAAAACTCTTTGATATAGGTGCTATTATGTATAATTCCCATTTTTCAGACAAATAAATTTGCAGCAGAGAGAGGTCAAGTTACTTGTTCAGGATCAGGAGCCTATCATAGGCAGATTCCTCGTGATGGTTCCCCAGACCTAATAGAGCTGTTTATTCAGCAGGGATTCACTGGACATTAACTATGGGCTGGGGGATGGGGCATCAGAGATAGGTTCCCCCTCCTGGAGGAGTCCACGAGCCGTGGTGCACGAGTCTATCAGAGCCACATGCAGAATACGGTGGAGTCGTTTGTGCCCCCAGATGTACACACATAGATAGTTTCCTTAATAACCAGGAATATCTCTTCCTCTCCATTTGCTTTTGACCAAATATGTAGCCCAAGAATATTGCAGACAAACTTCAGGTATTTAAGAAACATGTTAATAGGAATGTAAGTTGGTACATCCACTATAGAAAACAGTATGGAAGTTCCTCATAAAACTAAAAATAGAATTACTGTATGATCCAGCAGTTTCAGTCTTGGAAATATACCAGACAAAACTGTAATTCAAAAAGATACATGCACCCCCACGTTCATAGCAGTTACCACCAAAACATGGAAGCAACTTAAATGTCTATCAGCAGACGAATGGATAAAGAAGATGTGCTATATATACACAATGGACTATTACTCAACCACAGAAAGAATGAAATCCTGCGATTTGCAGCAGCATGGATGCAACTAGAGATTATCATACTAAGTTAAGTAAGTCAGAAAGAGAAAGATAAATATATGATATCACTTACATGTGAAGTAAAAAACATGGCTCAAGTGATCCCATCTACAAAACAGAAGCAGACTCAGAGAGAACAGACTTGCAGGTGCCAAGAGCAGGGGTTGAGAAAAGGATGAAATGAGTGTCCAGGGTTGGTAGATGAAAACCATTACATTTACAATGGATAAACAACAAGGTCCTAATGTATAGTACAGGGAAGTACATTCAACATCCTGTGATAAACCACAGTTTATAGAATATAAGAAAAAGAATATAAGAAATGTAAGGAAAAGAATATAAGAAACAGTGTATATATTGGGTTGGCCAAAAAGTTTGTTTGAGTTTTCCATAACGCCTTATGGAAAAACTTGAAGTTCATTTAGGTTTTTCCATAAGGTGTTGTGGTTACTTTTTTGTACAGCAGAAATTGCACAACACTGTGGATCAACTATACTTCAGCTAAAAAAGAAAAAAGGAAACACCTTGACAGATTTGTTGTTGTTGCCCTATCAGTAAACTGTATATTGTTAAATATTTTTCCCAGAGCAGGGACTTGTGCCAATTCAGAATGTACAAATGCTGAAATTCTCACATATCATTTTCATTTCTGATCAGAGTCATGTATGGGGAAACGATCTGTGGAATGTCCAAAATGGGATGCATGTCTTGGCTGCTCAGCCATAGGTCCCAAGTTTTACCATCCTTTGTCACCAAGAGCGATCTCTTCTCAAATAGTCTGCTGCTTACCTCAGCTTGAAGTGGGTATTCCAGGCTTCATCCTGCCCTTTCACGAGCAGGGCTGAGACTCATATATCATTGTCAGAGAGTTATTTGTGAAGTGTTGTCATGACGCTTTGAAAAGTATGCTTTGATGCCGGGCTGCCAGCCATGTACTCTGAGTGGACAACAATGCAAGCAGATGTGTCAGAGGCCACGATTATCTGAGTAACATCAGAGAAACACTGACAACCTCATGGGAAAAATCCCATTCCTAAGATTAGGTGAAGCATCGTATGGGCCAGAGGAAAACATCTGTGTATCAGTGACCCTTCTTAAGAACTTATTTGCTGCTGGCTGAAACCTCCTGGTCATTCCTGCAGCCTCAGTGATGCTTCCACTCTTCCTTCAACCTTGTCTCCTGTCCACATCGTCTTATCTTTCTTGCCCTCCTCCTCCTTTGCATTTGTTGCCTCTGTGTAGGGTTTCCTACCCAGGTAGCTGGCCACTTCCTCTGTATCATTCCCATCTTACCTCTAATGAGAAACCCTTCTTGACCCCTTTGTTTAATATAACACGCCCCCCCGACCCCTGCTCCTTTCTCTCCTAGCAGTCTTATTTTCTTCATAGCAATTCTTCTCATCTTTTAAAAAATATTTTCTTTGATGTGGGCCATTTTAAAAGTCTTTATTGAATATGTAACAGTATTGCTTCTGTTTTATGTTTTGGTTTTTGGCCCTGAGGCATGTGGGATTTTAGCTCCCTGACCAGGGATCAAACCTGCACCCCCTGTATTGAAAGGTGAAGCCGTAACCACTGGACTGCCATTGAAGTCTGTAGTTGGTTTTTTTTTTTTTTAATAATTCTTGTTATCTCAAAAAAAAAAAAAAAAAACTTCTCTATGAATTTATTATGTGTCTTATCCATTAGACTGTAGCTTCTTGAGGACGATGCTTTGCCCTACATTTCATGTGTATCCACTAGGATAGGACCTGGCCCAGATAAGATATGGAAATATTTGGGGGTATTTCCATATCTTATGGAAATGGGGGTAGAAAAATAGATTAATGAATTAAATGAAGACAGAAAAATATTGGTTTCATTTTACAGAACTGGTTCAGTCAGAGTATTATAGAACAGATTATAGACTTTGGTGAATTATTACATTCATAAGGGCTTCCTAGGAGGAGCCTGGTAGGCTGCAGTCCGTGAGGTCGCTAAGAGTCGGACACGACTGAGAGACTTCACTTTCACTTTCCACTTTCCTGCATTGGAGAAGGAGATGGCAACCCACTCCAGTGTTCTTGCCTGGAGAATCCCAGGGACAGAGGAGCCTGGTAGGAGGCCGTCTATGGGGTCGCACAGAGTCGGACACGACTGAAGCCACTTAGCAGCAGCGGCAGATGGTGCTAGTGGTAAAGAGTCCACCTGGCAATGCAGGAGATGCAGAAGATGCGGGTTCGATCCCTGGGTTGGGAAGATCCCCTGGAGAAGGCAATGGCAACCCAGTCCAGTATTCTTGACTGGAAAAATTCCGTGGACAGAGGAAGCTGGCAGGCTACAGTCTAGAAGGTCACAAAGAATAAGACGCGAGGAGCACGTGTGTACAGAGAAAGGGGAGAAGAGTTGGGGTTTTGATCCTGGACTGTGGAGCCACATTGCCTGCATTTGAATCTCTGTTCAGTCATGGCCTGCGTGACCTCGGACAAGCTATTTAACCTCTCAGAGCCTCAGTGTTTCATTTCTGAAATAACATGATTGCTGTAAGGATTAAAGGGGTTAATATTTGTGGAGTGCTTCCATGTTTCCTGGCACAGAGTAAGCAGTAGGTAAGCGGATAGATATTCTCGGCATTATGTTGAAGTCACATCCATCTCCTACAGCAGTAATCCTCTCTGGGGCTGGTTCTACCCTCTAGGGGGCATTTTGGAAGTATACTTGCATCTTGCAGTGATTGAGGGGGGCCCTAGCACTTGGTGGGAGATAGAAATGGTAGTTATCCTGTGATTTTTTTTAAAATATAAATTTATTTAGTTGGAGGTTAATGACTTTACAATATTGTAGTGGTTTTGCCATACATCAACATGAATCCACCACAGGTATACACATGTTCCCCATTCCGAACCCCCCTCCCTGTGATTTATCAGATCAGATCAGATCAGTCGCTCAGTCGTGTTTGACTTTTTGCGACCCCATGAATCGCAGCACGCCAGGCCTCCCTGTCCATCACCAACTCCCGGAGTTCACTCAGACTCACGTCCATCGAGTCAGTGATGCCATCCAGCCATCTCATCCTCTGTCGTCCCCTTCTCCTTCTGCCCCCAATCCCTCCCAGCATCAGAGTCTTTTCCAATGAGTCAACATAGGGAAGAATTTTTTCCATCTCCAGCATGTCCTATAAACCAGCTAATTCTAGATGTTCATGTAGGTGAAGAACCTATTTACAAGGACCTGACTGTGGGATTTTTTTTTTTTTTTTCGTGGTTGAATTTACCCTGAATGTTTGAGGAGTTTCAGTTCAGTTCAGTCACTCAGTTGTGTCCGACTCTTTGTGATCCCATGAATCGCAGCACGCCAGGCCTCCCTGTCCATCACCAACTCCTGGAGTTCACCCAGACTCATGTCCATCGAGTCAGTGATGCCATTCAGCCATCTCATCCTCTGTCGTCCCCTTCTCCTCCTGCCCCCAATCCCTCCCAGCATCAGAGTCTTTTCCAATGAGTCAACTCTTCGCATGAGGTGGCCAAAGTACTGGAGTTTCACTTTTTTTTTTAGCATCATTCCTTCCAAAGAAATCCCAGGACTGATCTCCTTCAGAATGGACTGGTTGGATCTCCTTGCAGTCCAAGGGACTCTCAAGAGTCTTCTCCAACACCACAGTGCAAACACATCAATTCTATTTTACCTACATACAAATTGAGGAAAACCTATGCTTTGTTTTATTTGGAATTTTATCAGAAGTTGTTTCCTATTTTGAAAATATTCATCAAAGTTATACATGCTTCATGGTATTTGACCCACTAGAACAGCCACCTGAACCAGCATGTAGCTTGCAGCTGTCACGATAATTCTTCATATATGTACAAATAAACTGACTTTTTTCTGCTTCTGAAATGCCAAATAGGAAAGCAGATATCGATATTCAACTGCTTATCTCTTGACACCAAATGAAGTCAGGCTGAGTGAGTGATCACAGACTAGTCCTGCTTGAGAATGTACTTTTTGAAATACACATAATTTTAATCATTTATTTTACTTTATTTCTCTTTTATAATTAAAGTAGTAAAGGGAATTCTAGCATTATCTTTGTGTCACATTGTGGTAATTCTTACAATATTTCAGACCCTCCATCAGCTAAATGATTTTAACTCACTGAAGGCTCAGATGATGGTTATCATTTTTTAGCAATAAAGTATTTTTTAATTAAAGTACGTTAACATACATAAGATTTTTTTTAGACATAATGCTGGTGCACACTCAGTAGACTATAGTATAGTGAAAGCATGACTTTTATATGCCCTGGGAAACCAAAAAGTTCATGTGACTCACTTTATTGCAGTGGCCTGGAACTGAGCCCATTGCATCTCTGAGGTCTCCCTGTATGTTTTATTTATGTTTTAATTTAAAACATTTTATTGGAGTATAGTTGTTTTATAATGTTCGGACAATTTCTACTGTACAGCATAGTGAATCAGCTATACGTATACATATATCTCCTCTGTTTTGGATTTCCTTTCCATTTAGGTCACCACAGAGCACTGAGTACAGAGTTATACAGTAGGTTTTATACAGCAGAATTATACAGTAGGTTTTCACTCGTTGTCTATTTTTTACATAGTATCAATAGCGTGTACATGGCAGTCCCAATCTCCCAGCTCATCTCTGCCATTACCATACTTTTCCGACTCCATAATCAAGTAGAAGCCGCGCTGACACTCCTGTGGTCTTGGATGAACTGGAGGCACCCGCTCAGTGAGCTTGTGCCAAGAGACCAACACTGGGTACGGGCCTCTCACTCTGGGCAGAGTTCCCTCCAGAGAGGCATGATGCTGACCTCACCAGGCAGCACGTTCCCTGGCAGCCTCTAGAACTTGACGATGCTGGTTCTGGGGGTTTCGGGACCCTTCGCCGACCTGGGATTGGCCCAGTGAATTCTGGTTCAAGCATGGTACCTGCCAACAATGGCAGTGTTAGCAAAGCTCCCTTGGGCCTCAGGAATGTGGGTTGTCTGCTCTTGCATTACACTGTACCGGGTAGCTCTGCTTGGAAAGATTATTTTGTAGTTACTTTTTGCAATTTTCCCATTTCTTTCTCATGACAACTCTCTACCCTGCCAGCCCACCATCTGCATCCTTTTCACTAAACCGCAGTGAAGAGTTAGAATTTTACAGCAGAGGAAGGCTGAATGCCAGGTTGTGACTACTGTCATTATTCAATGCAATCTAGGATTTTCTGGACAATCTGAGACACTAAGGAACCTCAGAGTCATCTAGATGAGGGTGCAGGAGATAGAGCTTAGAAGTGTTATCATTCTGTCATTGCATTTGTTTTTGTTTTTAATGTAAACATGGGCTTATAAAGAATTAATGGTCCCCCAGTGTCTCATTCTAAATCCTTCAAAGTTAACTGTAAGAACAATGCAGTTCTCCTCAAGGCCAGCATTTTGTCCTTCATACCACATTCTGATCTTAGGTCTCTTTGTGAATGTCTGTTTTTTAAATACCTATGGCCGATTCATGTTGTTGCATGGCAGAAACCAACACAACATTGCAAAGCAATTATCCTCCAATCTAAAAATAAATCTGAAAAGCTAAATGTCTTATGAAAAAATTAATAATTTATAATAATAATAAAAATATTATCATTCTGAGTCAGACAAGAAAGAATCACCTGTCAAAATGTCAGAGATGTGTAAGGACACCGAGCTATCCCAGGACCACCCAGGGTTACAGGCAGAGGACAGATACCTGGACACCTAGCTGTGGACCCTTCTGCAAGGTCAGAGTGGCGATGATTTCAGAAGAATTGGGGCAGATCAGGAGATTCCAGCTGGGACGTCCAATCCAGCTCATTCCCTGCTTCTTGGTTGTGAGAAAAATTTTAGCCTGTATGTTGAGAAAATTTTTTTACATTTTTAAATGGTTGGGGGGTAAATAAAGGAAGAGTAGTATCGTGTAGCACATGAAAATGATGTGAAATCCAACAATCGATGTCCATAAATAATTTTGCTGGAAGGACGAGATTCAACAATCGATGTCCATAAATAATCTTGCTAGAAGGACCAGGATGCAGCATCTAAATAAAAATGACATCTTGGAGGAAAGTCTGAGATGGCAAGAAAGTGGGGTTGTGTTTAAAATAATGAGCTCCTTACAAGTTAATAAGATAGCACTGTCAGGATGATGCCACCCTAATCTTATTTGTACCAGAGCCAAGGCCGAAATGCATTCTTTGGTTGAAAGGAAATGTAGCCTCAGTGATACTAATATTCAAGCAATTTACCAAGTGATAAAACTAAAGTAATTTATTATAATTTTACGAGGAGATCTCTTTCCTTGGCTTAGGAAAGGTTTTTATTGTCTCTAGTCCTGCAATTTCACTCTTGCTAATATTGATTTTGCTATAATCTCTTTCCCCTTTTTACACTTTTCAAGTTATTTCTTGATGTGGATAAAATTCACTTTTTAACACAGTTGAAGATATAAAAACCAACCTTTGAGAAAACATATTATGATAATTATATTTTACTACTTCTGGCCAATAGTATGTGTGTGCTGACAGAAAAAAATATATTTTTGAGTCACTAGACTTTTCTCTCTCCTTAATCTTTTTTTTTGTCTTAAAACGAGGGCCAAAGAGGCCAGGAATGTCTCCTTGAGGGCCCTGTCTATTGGGAAGGGCTTTGAAAAGCTTCTGAGAACAAAGATCAGCATTCTCTCTGCAGGCCTAGGTGGCTCTGGCAATACCCTTTAGTGGTTCCCTATTGTCCTAAATTATTTAATGAGTCCAAGTGCATTACATCTGTGATTTTATGAAACCCTTGGAAGTAGGTAGGGTTCATGGTGAGATGTTACAAAGGAGGAAAATTAGGCCCATTGAGTTAAAACCCTGTCCTCATGCTCTGGCAGCTGCCATGTGATTCAGTGAGGGGGTCTGACCCCATGGATTCCAGGATCTTTCCACCACTCTGGGATGCAGGGCCTCCCTAGAAGTTACCTCCACATGACCAGAGACAACATGGGGACCTCTGAGGTCTGAAATGTAGGGCTGAATGCCCCCAAACTTGAGTGGTCTATGTCCTTCTCCCCTTTTTTTCATTAAGAGGAAAACAATATTTATAAGAAATAATTAACATTTCTTTAAATAAGTGAAAGCATAGTAAATACAGTGTGTATACTAAATACAAAATATAAAATAATTCATTTTTTTTCAGTTACATTATTATGTTCCTCTTTAAATATTTGCATGTGTGCTCAGTCATGTCTGACTCTTTGAGACCCTCTGGATTGTTGCCCACCAGGCTCCTCTGTCCATGGGTATTCTCCAGGCAAGAATACTGGAGTGGGCTGCCATTCCCTTCTCCAGGGGATCTTCCCAGCCCAGCAATTGAACCTGCATCTCTTGAATCTCCTGCATTGACAGGTGGATTCTTTACCACTGAGCCCCCTATTTAATCTGTAACTAAACAGTGTTCTTGGATTAATACTATGTCTGAAATGATTTATAACAAGATTTACAGTAGTACGTACATATTTTTTAGACATTAAAAATACTCTCTTCCATTATAGTTTATTATAGGATAGTGAATAGTTCTCTGTGTTATACATTAGGACCATGTTGTTTATCCATTCTAAATGTAATAATTTACATCTACCAGCCCCAAACTCCCAGTCCAGCCCTCTCCCTCCCTCTTGGCAACCACAAGTTATCTCTGAGTCTGTTTCTGTCTTGTAGCTAAGTTCATTTGTGTCGTATTTTAGATTCCCTTGAAGAGTGTGATAGTTCTGAGTCTTGTTGCTAGGCTAGCGGGGTTTCCAGGCATGCTAATGAGAGCACATCTCAGCTCTGAACATCTCGGGGTGGGATGTTTATGTCTCTTCTCTCCCAAAGCAGGAAGTGTTGCCAAAGCCCGGTGTTAAATGAAAAGGACAATTCAGGGATCTGAGATTAACTTGCTGCACATGTCAACTTTACACATACTCCATGTCGTACCAAGGAGAATGCAAGTGCATCTCCCTATGTGTGACCTAACCCTCACACAGGATTCTGGCTCACAAAGCATTTTTTAGGAACAAGACCCTATGGAAGCCCTTCAGGGTTAAATGTTATACCCATTTTACAGATAAGGAAACTGAGGAACAGCTGACTATGGTGACGTACCTGGGGTTCCATAACCAGAGATCAGAGGTACAGGTTCAGCTCAGGCTTCCTGACTCCCAGAAGGTCAATGCTTGGGGCCCATTGATAAGGTGGACCAAGGTGGACCTTCCATGAATTATCAGGACATCTCCTTTGGGATGCATTTTCCTAGTTTCCTCCTACAGGCTTCCACCAGCTATTTCCCCAAACATATTTTACGTGGTTTTGCTTCCCCTACACCTTTGTCCTTGTGTTAATGGCCTTCGTTTCCCAGTAGCCTCTCAGAGCTAGTATCTGCTGAGTGTGCATATTTTATACAATTCCCCCAAACCTATGGTTTCTTTGAAGATCCAGAAAACAAACAGAGAAACGGGTTTGCTCTTATGCTACTCTGATTGAATTAAAAATAAGTGCAGTAATTTTTGTGTGTGCACTTGGGGTTTTCTTTTCTGGGTTATTCTAAGGCAGTTATCATGAATAAAAATGACTTTACTGCTTTGGCAGAGTTTTGGAACTAGCTTATCTTGATCGAGCTTGTCTCTCTTAATTTCTTTAAAAAATGTCTTCTTGTGAGGAGTTGGCAGCTTTTCTGGTCTATTTCTTGTCAGTCTGGTGGAAGGCACGTAGAACATGTGTCTTCCCTTTTCCTTCTCAGGAGTAGGTAATATGCTTGCAAAAATAGATCACATCTCTTCTACTTCTCTCAAGAATGTTTGGCCTATCGGAGGCAGAGCCTTGGGGGCTTTTTC